>NC_136382.1:78713750-88713750 GCF_965140285.1 Lepidochelys kempii | reverse complement strand
TGCTTTTTGCTGCTCCAGCAGTGGAAAAAAATGGGGCCACCAGCTTCTAAAGGATTTCCCCATGTAGTTGTGAAAGGGGACCCCCTAGCAATATAGATCCCACATAGCATCACTACACCTCTCCTCTGCCCCCAGAGAAGGGAGCATTCTTAGGAGAAAGGGATAATGGCTTGAGTGTCCATACCCCAGTGACTTGCAAGTTTGTCTTCTGGGGAAAAGTACAAAAGATAAAAAGCCCCCCAAAAATGGGGGGCAGGGAGAGAAATAACAAGCTCCCCATCTCTCCCCAAGAAGCCAGTATAGAGAAATGATCACAGTTATGTTTAACCACTTACACTGACATAACAATTTTTGTTTTAAATCAGAAATATTTATTATAACTGAAAGTTTATTTACCTCAGAAATTACTCACCATAAAACTAAACATTTTTGATGTACAGCAGTTCTCAGCTTAAGGAAGGCTAGAGGAGACCCTTAGCCTAAATACATGGTCAGTAATTAGAAACTTCATTACATAGCCAGTTTTGTAAAAATTTCCCCACAGGTGCCACAACTGGTTCATATTCACTGGTGCCAGCAAGAGTCTGTGTTCGTGTACATAGGACTCCAGGCAGCCGCCAGCATTTTTATTATGCACCTGATCAAAAATCTATTGAAGACAATGGAAAGACTCCCATTGACTTCATAGGGCTCTGGATCAGGCCCTAAATTGGCTATTTCTGCTCAGGAGGCTTTTTGTACCATGCTGCTTAAAGCCCTGGTAGAACCAGAGCGCTGCCTACACTAGTGGGTCCGCTCTTGTAAGTGGAGTGGAGCTAGATGTAGCAATGCTGGGAAATTTCAGCCTAGTGTAAACAAGGTCCAAGAATGAAACCAGAGATGATCAAGGAGGGCTTCTTAGAAATACATTTTGGGGCACTATTCAGTATTGAATCTCTATCATCAAATGATTAAGTATCTATTCAGAATCAGGGGGCAGATTCTCACCTAGTGTAAAATAGTGTAATTTTATTAATTCCAAGCTGCACTGTCACCTGGTCATTACCCTCACATGTGCCCAGCCCAGCCCCTGGAGCAATGCTACCAGTGATTCCCCCTGGCTTTACCTTCCTCTGCAAGTCAGTAGTGTGGGGGAACAGGGGTGGTGGAAAAAGTGCAGTGCCAGTCTGGGTTTTTTTCCCCCCTTGGGGCTCCTCATGTGACTAGAAGGGACAATGGGCAAACCACTCTTGTGAGTTAACTCAGTTTCTGCCACTCCTCCAGCATGGAACGCTGGGCGTGAGGACAGACAGTATGCAGTCCTCCACTCCTTGAGTGTGATCTTGAGCATTTGGGCAATACAATCTAGTGCATTGCAAAGTAAACTGCACACAACACCCAGTTGCTTTTGAAAGTCTGTTGTCCTATTAACCTTTTTCTGATATAGGTTTTCCCTGTATCTGCCATAAAACTGCACTTCAAGATTCCCCCTGCTTTAAATGTTAACTGTGATTGAACATCCAAGCCAAAAATCCCTGTAGAGAAGTAAGACAGCATAGCTTGATCAATATCAGTCAGAATATTCTGCATATCTGACAGGTTTCAGAGTAACAGCCGTGTTAGTCTGTATTCGCAAAAAGAAAAGGAGTACTTGTGGCACCTTAGAGACTAACCAGTTTATTTGAGCATAAGCTTTCGTGAGCTACAGCTCACTTCATCGGATGTATCTGGTTAGTGAATCCTGTGAGGAAGCAGAATGGTGCATTAAACTTCCTTGGACTAAGCCAGTGTTTGCTGACGAAGGGTACGTCATTCATTCCCTCTGTAAATAAACTGACATTTTACCATCGGGGAAAAACATGAAGAGAGGCATTTGGGCAGAATGTTCCTCTCCATATATATGTTGGTTAAGTTTAGTCTATGACTTGCTTGGAAAAAAAAATCTCCTTTGAGAAATCTCCTGTGAAAAACAAACTTACGTGAGCAGTGTTTTAATTCTGAAATATGTATAAATACTCAGCCTGCAGAACACCAATTACAAATAACTCAATCAAAAAAAGGGTAATCTGTTCAAAACCAAAATACAGATTAGCTATTTACGCATTTAAAACATGTAATCATATTTATGTGGGACATTCTTGCAAATGAGAAGAATATCAAGCTATGACATACGTACCCAACTGCATAAGATTAAATACTTTATCTGAGTTTTCTCTTACCAAAATTAGTAGTGAAATGGTTAACAGTTTTAGCATTTACTTTGTCACAACCAGACTTCATTGCTAGCATCCCGCAGAGATGAATGAAGACAGCTTACTTCTAGTGTTATTGTTTCCATGTGTTTGGCTCCAGACTTAACCCAGCATTCCATTATTTACATTCTAAAGGTTATCTTCACAACCAGAAGGGACAGAAACTTTATGTAAATACATCTATAGCTAAAGAGAGGGAGAAAGAAAGAGGGGCAGGTTAACCCCAAATATATAATCCCTGATTGCCTGAATTAATGTATGAACAACTGTATTAAAAGGTTTCAGAGTAACAGCTGTGTTAGTCTGTATTCACAAAAAGAAAAGGAGCACTTGTGGCACCTTAGAGACTAACCAATTTATTTGAGCATAAGCTGAAGTCCGATGAAGTGAGCTGTAGCTCATGAAAGCTCATGCTCAAATAAATTGGTTAGTCTCTAAGGTGCCACAAGTACTCCTTTTCTTTTTGTATTAAAAGGAATTTTGTTTATACAAAACTCTGAATATCTGAATATCCCAAATGCCCCTCACAACATCTGACTATTCAGATTTAACTTGTACTAGATATGTAGGAAACAATGTAATCAATAGTTGTGGAATGCTCTGTTTTATTAATTTCCAGCATCATAGAACAATAACTGAAGCATCCTGTAACAATAAGTAACAGACTGTACACCAAGGAAAAAAGGAAGAGAAGGAATAACATTTATCCATTGTTTGCAGGGGAGATGTGAACAATTATAATGAATGTAAAAGACAAAGCTGTTAACAGTTAAAGAGAGCACATACAGAGTATAAAAGCACATTGGTCAGTTTCATCTTCACCACATGGGTCTGGCCAGAATCTGTGTTTAGTTTCCTTTTTTCAATAGTAATGGACTACTGAAGTTTCTGGTCAGAGTGCATATAACAAACTAGAAAAGCCTTGTTATTGTACATTACTCAGAGCTTCCTTGGAAACAGGCTGGATGTGGAAACACTTTCTACAATCATTTTTATTAAACTCACTGAAAATTATCCTTCTTTTCTAAATTGCAAGGCTCAAAACAGGAATAAAATATTTTGCTTTACCCTAAGGATTAGTAAGAGTGGCAAACAAAGCATCTCTAGCAACAGATTTACTTCTTTTTTTAAAGCTTTTTGCAGAATCCAATAGCGTCTTCCAACACATGCAGTATCATCCTTGATATCCAGACACAACGTAGCATGGACTTTTCTACAGTATCCCGCAACAACTCAGTATCTTTCCTCTCTGGATTGTGAGATTTATGGTTTTGAAATTGTTTTATGCAGTTACCATACTACAGTCTCTCTTTTACCAACATCCTTCAAATTGCCTAGGTCTTTGTCTCCATCTTGTCACTTCCCCCCATCTCAAGTACTGTTGATGGACATTGTTTATGGGGCCCAGAAATTCTACAAGGTTTACCTTGAAAAATATCCTTGAAATTCTCCTCTTGGGTAGGAGTGTTAATGGGAAGTAGGGGAGTAGAGGGATGCTGCCTACCAAATACCTGGGAATCTCCAGGGTATGGAACCTCCACTTCGTTGGATGGACTGCCACTCAATCCTGGTAACATGAGCCAATACTGTCAGTGGATAGGCTACCCGCTCCCATGAAAACCCCTCTCAATGAAATACAAGGCTGATTTAGACAGTGAAGCCAAATCTTACAGACACAGCTAGGACCTATTCTGGTTAAAACATTCCTGCACTGTTTTCTGGTTGTGCTCCAGTGCCTTGAGTTATACTGGAGCATGTCGCAGGTTCCTCCTCCTATAAAGAAGAAAACCTCCATAAACTCTTCTCCTAATTCTCTCCACAAATGCATACCCCAGTTCTGGAGAAAAAGTTGTTTTTAACTTAAAAAATTGAATTTTTCATTTAAAAAAATGTCAGTGTTACACCTTTTTTCAAAAAACATGTCAAAAAAATTGTCAAAACTAACCCTGTCCTGCAAAAAGTCCCTGTTTTGACAAATGGGCATTTTCCAGAGAAAAAAAGTTTTGTCAAAAAATCCTGACCAACTCTGGTGGACTGTAGAGCTGGCCAGGCATGGTGGGGAGCAGAGCATCATCAGTCATTCTCCCACAAACGGAATTATATGAGGGATAATATTTCCCAATGCATAAACCCTCCTGAAGCTTCCACCTGGCTACTCCCAACAGGAAAAAGTGACAAAAACTGGCCAGGGGAATGAGGAGATGTTTCAGGCATATGACCTGCATTATTAAAGCTTCAAACCATGGGAACTTTAAGTACAGACATTTGGCTAGGAAGAGGAGAATCATGCAGAGAGAGGCTCCATCCTTCCCACCCTTTGTTCCATCTCCAAAATCCTGCAGAAAGCCTAGGAGTGTCTTCCATGGAATCTAGAAAGCAGGGAAGGGTCACAAATGATTTGGAGTATATGTGTTTATCATATAGCATGATCTTAATAAGCTGGAGAAATAAGCTGAAATCAGTCAAATGTAAAACCATTATAGGCAAATCTAGAGGTATTCACAAAGGAAGGAATAGTCAAATGCACAAGGGTCAAAAGAAGGTGAGTACTGTATCATATGGAAGGATCTGGCATTATAGTGGATAACTGATTAAATGATCCTCAGTGGAGTTGTACTGGAAAGAAAAGTTTCATCTGGTACCTTAACTGTAAGTCAGTAGTGTAACCCGGTTGCATATGAGGCAAACTCTACCTTACATTTTGGCTGTGTTAATAGGAACATCTATTATTCACTTATGTGGCACTGGTCAGACCTGAAGTAGTGTGCTACATTCAGCTTTGTACACAAACTTTTAAAAATGATATTAACTATTTAGACACAAATTCAGAAGAAAGAGGGGAGGGGAAGAAAAATAAATAAATTGGGAACTTTTAAAAGTTTACCAGTGAAGAAACTTTAAGCGAACTGGATGGGTTCAGTCTAAAGAAAGGAAGACTGGAGGGAAATATAACTTATGTAAACATATAAGAGGCTGTTACGGAGATAGTGACTCAATTGTTAGTTATATTGTGATTTCCACTTTAAAAAGGCCCTTCTTTTCACAATTTGCTGACTGAATTTAGTCCCCAGACTTACCCTCATAACTCTTGAAGGGTCAATTGAATTCCCTGTGTTTACTAACTTTTTGCAGAAGAAACATTTTTCAATTATTCCATTTTGAAAATTTTCTCTTTTTTTTTGCATAACTTTGGGTTGCTCTAGCTCAGCAGTTCTCAAACTTTTGTACTGGTGACCCCTTTCACATAGTAAGCCTCTGAATGTGACCCCTCCTTATAAATATATAAAAAAGTGTTTTTAATTTAACACCATTATAAATGTTGGAGGCAAAGTGGGGTTTGGGGTGGAGGTTGACAGCTCATGACCCCCCATGTAATAACCTCATGACCCCCTGGGAGGTCCCGACCCCCAGTTTGAGAACCCCTGCTCTAACTACACAATAAAAGCTCCACAAATTCCAACCTTCACATACACAGACATTCTGATAACATCACGCATAAAGGTCACTCTTTTGAAATTTCAAAATTAAATACATACGGCCAAATCCCCATGTAGTGTAAACTGGTATTGACACAACCCTGATTTACACTAGAATACATTCTTTTATTCCTTTATTTGGAGTAGTTTAATTGAATTTTTCTGAGGGAAAAAAACCTGTTCAGAGCCATCAGTGACTCCCATTTTCCAATGCCATCTGCTAGCACAAAGGGCTTAAACAACAATCATCAGGTAAAACTGTACCTCATGCACGAATCATGTACTTCAACACAATACTAATTCAACAGGCCAGACAAATAAAAACATCCACTCCACATTGTTAAAATTATAAGGGTTAGGGGTTTTTTTGGTGGAGATGGAAAGAGGAAGTTTGTGAGCTATCGGTTGTAGAAGAGGATGAGGTAATGTGTAGAAGACAAAATCATGGTTGCAGGTTACAAGGAGTGCTTGAAGACTTAACTACAGATTTTCTTGCTTTTTATGATGGTTTTGGTGGAATATTTGTTTGAGCAACCTTAACTGGTTTTTCATGAATGTTCTTTTTTTTTTTTTTTGAACTAGAGAGAGAACAGTCCAAGAGCAAATTGTTCTCATTCATCAATGACAACAAAACAAGAAATAATGAGCTTAAACTGTAGCAGAGAAAAGTAAGTTAAATGTTAAGGGGAAACTTTATAAGAACAGTTACACAATAAGAGAAAGAAAAGGAGTACTTGTGGCACCTTAGAAACTCACGAAAGCTTATGGTCTAATAAATTTGTTAGTCTCTAAGGTGCCACAAGTACTCCTTTTCTTTTTATGGATACAGACTAACACGGCTGCTACTCTGAAACCTGACAATAAGAGAAATTTCCATTGGAAATTGTGGAATCACCTTCATTAGAACAGTAAGGCTTAGACAAGACACCCGTCTATTGAAGATGGTTTAGAAATAATGAAATCATGACCAATGCAATACAGGATGCACTAACTGACCCATCAGGTATCCCTACCAATCCATGTTTTTCTATGTATTTCAACTTGACTGTCCTTGATTGAATGGCCTCCCACAAGGATCAGTATTATCTCAAACATTATTCAATTTATATTCAAATGACCTACCATATACCAGGTCTCGCAAGTTTATTTATGCAGATGATATGCCTCAGGACTCAGTCACACTCCTTTGACATACTTGAGAATGCTCTGAATGCAAATATTGCGGCTATGGTCGATTATTGTCATCCTTGGTGCCTGATACCAAATGGAAGTAAGACTGTATCGGGTGTTTTCCACTTACATCATGCACAAACAGGCAGAGAGCTGAACATAATTCTCAATGGTCAGCGAAAAAGCATGATTCACACCCTGTCTATCTGGCATTACATTGATTAGAATTCTCACATATTGTGACCATCTTACAAGGTCAAAATGTGCAGCCACCTGCTTGGAAAACTGGCTGGAATGACGTGGGATACCAACGCCCAAAAGTTATGCACTTCAGCCTTGGCACTCTGTTATTCAGCTGTGGAATATTCTATATATCTCTACCATATCCTCCCTCAGTTGCCTCTTTTCTAAAATGAATAATCCCAATCTTTTAATCTCTCCTCATATGGAAGCTGTTCCATACTCCCTATCATTTTTGTTTTCCTTCTCTGTACTTTTTCCCGTTCTATATATACATATTTTTTTAAATGGGCAATAAGAATGGCACATAATATTCAAGTTGTGGGTGCACCATGGATTTTATATAATGGCATTATGATATTTTCTGTCTTATTACCAGTCCCTTTCCTAATGGTTCTTAACATTGTGTTAGCTTTTTTGGCTGCCACTGCACATTGAGCAAATGTTTCCAGAGAGCTATCCATGATGACTCTGAGATCTCTTTCTTGAATAGCAACAGCTAATTGAAATCCCATCATTTTGTATGTGTAGTTGGAATTATATTTTCAAATGTGTATTACTTTTCATTTATAAACATTGAATTTCATCTGCCATTTTGTTGCCCAGTCACCCAGTTTAATGAGATCCTTTTGTAACTCTTTGCAGTCAGCTTTAACTTAACTATCTTGAGTAATTTTGTATCATCTGAAAACTTTGCCACCTCACTGTCCATTTTCCCAGAGCATTTATGAATATGTCAAACAACACTGGCTTCAGTACAGATCTTTGGGGGATGGTGCTATTTAACTCTCTCTAATGTGAAAACTGACCATTTATTCCTACGCTTTATTTCCTATCTTTCAACCAGTTTTCATGAGAGGACCTTCCTTCTTATCCCATAACTGCTTACTTTGCTTGAGAGCCTTTGGTGTGGGATCTTGTCAAAGGATTTTGCAAAGTCCACGACTACTAAATCCACTGGATCACCCTTTTCCACATCTTTGTTGGCCCCCTGTGATTGGGTGTTCACCCCCACAGGAGGCAGAGAAGCGTAAATTAGATTGATTAACCTGATAGCCTGCACCTGGGAGAGAGCCAGGGATTGAAAGGTTGATTGATGAAGTAGCCCAACTGATAAGAAACAGGTAGGTCATGAAGTTGGCAGCAGACAAGGATTGCAGTGAGGAATCCTGTAACTACTCTCTGGCCATTAGAAAGGGAAGGAGAGAAACCTATGGGAGAGGGTGTTGGAAAAGGCTCAGGGAAACAGTAGCAAGGTTTAAAATGGTGTAAGGCCTTGGCTGCTGATTAGAGGATCCCTGAACTGGAACGTGGAATAGAGGGTAGGCCAGGATTCCCATAATAGCTACTGGATGAGTGGCACAGTCAAGGCAGTGAAGGGAAGTCTGCCCTTTTGTATGGAGAGACTTTGATCTGCTGGATGGGAAGGACTACAGTGACCGAGCCGGAAGGCCAAGCCATGAAGAGAGAGCACCTTGACTCACAGAGAGAGAGAGGTGGTAGGGTGCACAAGCAAGTGACAGAATAGGGCATTGGACTGGAAGGAGCTAATCCTAAGAACAGCCAGGAGGAGGCACTCTAGCAGTGAGTTGACCCCCTTAAACTCTCTCAGAGAATTATAATAGATTGGTGAGGCATGGTTTCCCTCTAGCAATGCTGTATTGACTCATCCCCAACATAGTGTGTTCATCTTTGTCTGATAGGTTTATTCTTTCCTATAGTTTCAACCAATTTGCCTGGTACTGAAGTTAGGCTTACTAACTTGTAATTGCCAGGATCACCTCTGAAGCCTTTTTTTAAAAATCAGGGTCTGACAGGCAACCGCATGGCTCCTGATTGGCTCCCCGCCCCATATAAATCCAAGTGGTGTTCCAGGAAGTATCCAGGTAATAGTGTGGCTCCTCTGTAACTGCCATGACCATTCCTGCTTTATGCTCTTGAGCTCCTGGTTTCAATCTTGCCTTGATTTATACCTTGTCTTCTGAGCTGGACCCTGAAACCTAGCTTTGACTCTGATCTTTTGTATCAACATGTCTTAGAACCAGACTGTGAACTCCTCTGCTGCTCTCAATCTCTGGTTTGACCCTGCTCTGACCATTGGTAATGACTACCCTTTTCAGGATCCTGACAAGTTATGAGTGTAATAGTAATAAAGTAATACTTCTGAAGTTATGTATGAGGGAAATCTTGTTGTATCTCTCATGCCCTTAGGCCCTCCTTTAGACATACATACCAAAAAAAAGTATATTCCCAGTGAGATTATGAGCACAATAATCTTGTTTGAGACATTACCTTGCAATTCTGTTGGCTCCCAAGCTTGGAATTAGGTGGCTTGGCAGCGCAGAATCAGCAGAGAAAAAATTGCAGGCTAGATCCTCCTAATGAGCTCAATAGGATATCAGTGAATTTGGACCTTCAGCTCACAAGCTGAGAAGGTCTTTTGCCAAAAAGTATAGGCAAAAAAAGGTTGTATGTGTAGTTATTGGGAGGAAAAATGAGGTGGGGCTGAAATGTGTGTTCATGTACGTGCCTGTGTGTACGTGAACCTTATTAGTAGGGCCTGATTGTGTCTTGGTCTTATATTGGTGTGGGGTAGGGGGTGGCACAAGGAAACTTCCCCCCTGTACAACCCTCGTAAGGGGCAAGCATAATTGCAGCCTCTGAACTGCAAGGGCTTCTCTGTCACTACACCCCTAGGGACCTATGACCTGATGCCCCAAAGAAGACCATGAAGGACAAAGAGGAGGTAGAGCCATAGTCCCTACCCTCTCCATACTGGCCCTTAGAGTAGGAAGGCTGCACAAATGGGCACAGGGAGCACTCCGTAATGGCAGTAGTAGAAGATATGCTGGGGAGCTTGGAGAAGGACTTTGCCTGTCTGAGGGTACATCCATGTTAGGAAAAAAGGTACGTTCTTGCTTTGTATTACTTAACAAGGTAGCTAATGAAGTAAAATCCGAGTGAAGACAAGGCAGTTTGTAATCACCCATGTAAACAGGTTGAGGTAAACATTAGAGGAAGCCTAAGGTTTACCTTCGCCAGCCAGTAACATGTATTAATACTACAATCGTCTTGTCTTCACTTGGATTTTATCTCATATTAGCTAACCTGAGGTAAGAGCATTCCTTTTTACCTAATGAAGACCAGGCCTGAGACTGAATGCCTCTGGTTCTTCTCTGAGATGCTACAGCTTGCCACTACCTCTGGCCTTGTGCTTAATAGGAATGATCTGGCCTAGTATAATTTTCCATCACTTTTTGTTTTGGTAAACAGCTGTCATCCTTTCAACACATATTTTGCAGGTGCTTCTTTTCCATCAGAGTGGCTAACAGAATTCAAAACTCTGGTGAATAGTATGTTGCCACTCTTATGTGTCCTGACATTTATGGGGAAAAACAGTATATTTTAAATTGGAATTCATGTGGCTGCTGATGGTGTGGGGACCTTTCAGTTTAGAGGGAAAGGAACTGCCATGGAAGGGTCAATACTGGGAGCCTTTGCAAACCCCTTCTTCCCCTGTCAGGCCTAGGAAGAAGTCCTCAGGCCTGGGGGAGCAGACAGGAATCTGGTCACACAACCTGTCCCTTGGCCAGGACTTTCAGGGATGGAGTGAGTGTTATGCCTGGTCCATTTATGAAGGGAGGAAAAAACCCTCAACATATGCAGCAGGTCTGATTGGCTGCTTTTTCCCAGGAGTCAGGTAAAGGGAGAAGGCAGCTAATCAAAGGGTATTTCTTCATAAACTGAAGAGTTTTCCTCACTGACTATACAAAGTCTGAAAACCCGCTTTTTACAGGGCCAGTCTCTAGTGCTGACAGCCTTATATGTCCTTGATCCATTTCCCATGGAAATCAATAGTCTTTCCACTGGCTTTAATGAGAGTGGGTTGGGCCCATATTCAGTAGGGAGACCTCTCCTTTGGGTGATGGACACACAGAGCAGGAAGGGTACAAAGGTGCTGTCATGGGGTGTATAAACCCCACACTAATTAACCATGCGTTAACAGGAGCCTGAGCCCAATTAGACTACTTGGTGACACCTGGAGGGGGTGTTAGGCATAATTGGTGATCAAACCCAGTTGGATAGGAACTGGGTCTTCATGAGGGAAGGAGCACAGATAATGGAAAAAAGGCCATGGATGAGACCCAGTAGAGAGATAACTAGCTGTTTCCTCTCTTGGGCTAAAGGGAGTAAAAGCCTGGAGCCAGAACCAGGAGGTCCTGAGCTAGCAGGAAGTCTGAGAGGTGGGGGTAGTGAAGCCTAGGGTCAGAGGCAGGTTGTCCTGAACCAGAGGTAATAAGGCCTAAAAGGCAGTGATGGTAAAGCCTAAGCTGTGTTTAGAATGAAGTCTGAGGGGCTGCAGGGAGACGGGAGAACTCTGCAGTCACTATCTTGGTAGCAGAAACTGGAGAGACTTGTGGGAAAACTGCAAAAAGGGTCCTGCCAGGCAAAGAGGAAACCAACAGGGAGTGGGGTTGTGTGGGGAGGGGTGGTGGAATACCTGAAAGACCCAGGATTGGAGAAAGTTCCTGTGGCTGACCCTGATCCAAGGCAGGAACCAGACCTCTAGGGAGAAGCCCTGGGAGGAGATGATTGTTACAAAGGGTCTGGGGAAAAGGTGTGAAGAATGCCTAACCAGCCACTGGGAAGGTGGCATGAAGCCCCCCTGATGTAGTTGGATAAGGATGATTTAAAACCTGGAGGGAAGGGTGGGAGGATCATGGGGCCAGGAGTTGGAGCTGAAGACCAAATATAAGGATTGGAACTATTTGTTGGACTTCCTGTTACCCTGGAAGGGGTAGAACTAAAACAAGCCCTGACCAGAGGACTGAGTCGCAAAAAGGCCACCACAGAACTAGAGCTACGGTCAATAGGGAGTGCTAGAGAGGAAATACCTGCTATGCCACTCCCAGTCACCGTGGGGCACACCACTCTTCTACAGGTGCCCTTTTCACTCCCCTCATCTTGGGCCAGCCAGCCGTTAGGCCAGATTCTAACAGATTGTGACACTGGCTAACTGTCTCAAGGTGCCATTACAGTAGCAGGGTTTCACCAGGGTTGATCCAGCTGGTCTAAGTCATCTGCCATCGTGACATAAAAGCCACATATGAGGCTCCCCCTAAATGGCGCCATTGGCTGGCTAGACTAGGTGTAATTGCAAATGGGTAATGGGTAATAGAGCACCCCAGCATCTGACCCACTGTGTTTTTTCCGGCTTAGATAACACCTTTTATCTGTAAATTTTTTTAAAGAAAACACCCTCCATTTATAATTTATGCTCTAGTTATTTTTTATGTGAGAAGAACACCGTTATAGCTCCCTTTAGATTTTGTTGCTTATAAATTATAAGTATGCTCTTCACAATAATGGAGTGAAGCCCCTATTACTTTGTGAGCTGTCATATAGTTATCTTGTATGGAGGGAGACCGTTTGACTGCTTTGGATTGTTAAGCTTTACATAATTACAAATCAGAAAGGTTTGCCCTTCCCCTTCTAGAATGTCCAATGTGGGGAGACTGATAGAGTTAGAACCCAGTGAGCATTTGTGTCAGTAAAGCTGTTAATTTGTTGATTGCTTGTCTCTTATGTACACAGTTTTCAAAGCATCACATAAAATTCCTTTTGCTGTGTTGTGCCCTTCATATCTAAAATGTTAATAAAATTCAATACCTCTCTGGGGAAGGGTAATTACTTCGGTAGATTTTCTGTGTCACAAGACCTAATAACTCATAAGCACATTACTTACTCATCTTAGCATAATGAAAGAATGACAGTATCTACACTTCAAAGGTCAGAGAGAGTTGTATTTTATATATTTACTCGAATCCGTTAGACACTACATTTTACTATTGTACAATAAAAATGTCAATAGTTATATCATCTTTCGCAACAGATCCCATTTTGTTGTTTTTGTTTTCCCTTGTCCTAAGACCGTGATTCACCCTTGCATTCCTGATTTACAAGGATGTAAACTCCATGCAGGGGACATGCCAGACCTCTGGCTTACATTTTCAAAAGTAACTAGTGATTTTCAGTGCCTCCATTTCTGGGGTGCTCAACTTGAGATATGTTAAAGGGGTTTGATTTTCAGAGAATGGTGCTCAGCACTTCTTGAAATTAAGCCCCATAAAATGTCTTAGTTTAGTTTTGTCTTTTCATGCTGTACTCAATTCTGGGGTGGAGGGGCGGAGGGGGAATCTGCTGTTCCATGTGTATAAACCCATTTGCTGAGTGGACATAACTGATAGCAGAAAATAGTTCAGTGTTTTTAAGTGGGGGGGTGGAAAGTGTGGGTTGGGGAAAAACCCATGTATTTAAAAAAGGAACTAAAATCAGTTTCTGCTGATGCTTCCTAATCTGTAGAGACAGAATTATGTGAATTTTCCATACTACAGTTTCACTTCCGCATAGATAGTGTTGTGTGATCAGCACAACAAAAGTTAAAAGCCTTAGTAAAGATTTCTGGATGCTTTATAGACAAGACATTCCCTCTAAGCCTTCATTTAGACAACACTAAAAACAAAAAGGACCCAAAGAATTAAACAGCAATAGAGAGGTCTTATGGCTGTTGTAGTTATCACTGAAAAATATTCCTAATTTATTTTTTTCATAAATGACTCATCATAGAATCATAGACGATTAGGGTTGGAAGAGACCTCAGGAGGCCTCATACATTTTAGGGGTGTTTTTTTAAAAGGTTTTGGTTTATTTGAAAGAAATATGAAGCAATTTTTTTGTCAATTTTGCTGATAAATCAGTATTCTAGACATCCATTGAATCCTTTTGCAATTTGAATGGTGTTTGGTTTATATCATTAGCTTGTTAAGCTATACAGTGTCCAGTCCAATTGTTTTGTTTATAGCAGAACGATAGTGCCACTATAGTCAAGACATCTGTTTAAAGATTAACCGTTCTAAATCCTCTAAAATTGACGTGGAGTTGGATTTCTTTTAAATTTGGAGTGTCACAGGAGGGTGGATGTAAGGTTTAGTGAGCCAAATTTTAAGTCACATGAACTAAGGAGTCCAGAGGAAATAAGCCTGGAAAAATAGCCATTTTAAAAAGTTTCTGGTGGAGATTTTTTTTTTTCTTCTTGGAGCTAAAAAACAAGCTATTGATGTGATGTGGCTCAAAATGGTCTCAACTGGTCAGCACCACTAAATCTTTGAGGGACCCTAATTGAGAACTGCATTTAAGGAAATGTACATTTCCTACAGAGCACATGTGCCAATACAGGAAAAAGGCTAGAGGGTTTCCATTCCTGTCATTTTATATGCTTTAAATTTGACTCTAAAATTCTAATGGTTAATCAGATTGCTTTGAAATTTGGTGTGCCTCATGGGGGCACTCTCCCGTCAACTTACCTTACTCTTCTCACCAGGGGTAGAGTACAGGGATCAACTGGAGAGCGATCTGCTGTCGATTTGGTAGGTCTTCACTAGACCCACTAAATTGACTGCCAGTGGATCGATCTCAGAGCGTCGATCCCAGCGGTAGTGTAGACCTGCCCTCACTGTAAGCAATGCGATGTCTACACTGACACTGTCTCAACCTAACTACGTTAACTTAAGTGCCATGCCTCTCATGGAGGTGGAGTTATAAAGTTGGTTTAATGAGAGACTTATATTGGTGGGAGCTACATTTTAGTGTAGACGCTTACAGAGTTAGGTCAACATAAGCTGCCTTACTCTGTAGTGTAGACCAGGCCTGAATCAGAGGCTTGCAGCCCCTCCCCACATATATACACAAACACAAACTGTTTTCTTCCACTGTCTTGTACAGTTAAGTTGTGAGGTACTAATGATTGGATGGATCTCAGGTTTCTGGATGGCCTTGAACTTTAACATAACTAAAGATAAATTAATCACTGACCTCTGCCCACTATGACCACATAAGACAAAAGGAGTTTTGGACTCAGGACATGGAGGTTGGTATAATTTATGAGTAATGAGTGACAATTTTATTTTGGGGGGAATGTAATCGAAGTCCTTGGGAGGGAAATTAGACATGTGAATGCCTTCTTGGAGGAGAGAGGTGTGTGAGGAATAGGAGGAGAGGGGTTTAGGGCTGGAGTGAGGGGAGGAGATTATGGGGAGGGAGATACATAGGTTGGGGGCTCAGGTGAAGGAGCCCTGGCAGCCCCAGCTCTGACAATGCATCCTAACCCCACTGGACTCCACAGCTCTGTTTCTTGAGAAGGGATTTCCTTGATTTTACAAAAGCATTTGATAGTATCCACAGAGAAGCCCTCTAGAAGATTCCAGCAAAGATTGTGAATTGGATAAAAAGCTTTGTGTGAAGAGTTTGTGTGCTGCATCAGGACAGAAAGTGGAGACATGGAGTGGCATTCTATTCCAGCTTCTCTTCTTTGATAGCTGCTTTCAACTACCTGAAAGGGGGTTCCAAAGAGGATGAATCTAGACTGTTCTCAGTGGTAACTGATGACAGAACAAGGAGAAATGGTCTCAAGTTGCAGTGGGGGAGGTTTAGGTTGGATATAAGGAAAAACTTTTTCACTAGGAGGGTGGTGAAACACTGGAATGCGTTACCTAGGGAGGTGGTGGAATCTCCTTCCTTAGAAGTTTTTAAGGTCAGGCTTGACAAAGCCCTGGCTGGGATGATTTAGTTGGGGATTGGTCCTTTTTTGAACAGGGGGTTGGACTAGATGACCTCCTGAGGTCCCTTCCAACCCTGATATTCTGTGATTCTTCATTGTCATAGACTTTGTGATAAGGAAAGGGATGACTGCTACCAAGGACACTGGTATTGTTTGTTTGGGGAAAGAGAGAGGCTGCGAGACTTAGGCCTGATGTACACTTAAAAATTAAATTGACTTACCTGCACTGAGTGAAGTAGCTTTTTTTTTTTTAATCATGCCCTGAATGCTGTAGTGCATTGCATGAGGTGTGTATGATGGATTCCCCCCACACAAGGTGCCACCTGGAACTGGGGTACTACTGAGCCCTCTGACCCAACAGCCTGGGCTCCCTCTCACACTGTGCTGCTGTGACAACCTGCAGACATACTCCTGGTCTTACACTTCTATCAGCATACACACAGGTAGAGACACACCCAGTTGCAGTTACATGCAGGCTCTCTGACTAACCACTGCACAAACTAACAGTAGAAAGGCAAAAGCCAAGGTAACTCTCAGCTCCCCAGGCATACACCCCTTCTGGAGCATAAACCCAAAATTGTACCATCTGTGTTGCACAGGGAACTGTATAATGTAAGCTCATAGAGTTCATGCCCTCCCCTCAGTGGGGAGAGGAATATGGAACAGCCCATCTGAGCTAAGATTCCCACACACTTCACTCTAAACTCACTGGTTTAGATAAAGCAAAAATAAGTTTATTAACTGCAAAAGATAGATTTTAAGTGATAACAAACAGCTCAAAGTAGATTACCTAGTAAAACAAAAACACAAACTGAGTTTAAGATACTAGAAAGATAGGATATGAATTAGCAAATTCTCACCCTGGCTGATGATACAAGCAGGCTGCAGATTCTTAAGGGACATGCTGCACTTGCTTTAGCTTGGAATCCCCAGGTCTTTCATACACAGGCTAGAAATCCCTTTAATCTGGGTCCAGCTCTTCCCCCAGTTCAGTCTTTGTTCCTCAGGTGTTTCCAGGAGTCTTCTTATGTGGGGAGTGAAGAACAACCCATGATGTCACTCCCTGCCTTATATAGCTTTAGCATAGGGTGGGAACTCTTTGTTTCAAAGTTGGTTCCCAGACTGGTTTCTGGAAAAATACTGACATCCCAAGATGGAATCCAGAATCATGTGGCCTGGTCATATGTCTTTGTAGAGTCATAGTAGCCATTACTTACAAGTTGTCTGGAGTGTTCTCAGGAAGATTCAGCAGGTGGGAAATAAGCTTCTCCTAAGGCATATTGTTTTCCCTAATGGCTCATTACCCTGGATAGGTCCTTCCCAACCAACTATCTACACTGAAAGCATCTTGTCTAATGGGCATTATCCAGGTGTAACTATATTTGAAGTACAGATACATAGTTCATATTTATAACTTTGATACAAAAAAAGATACATTCATACAAATAGGATAATCATATTCAGAAAATCATAATTTTTCCAATGACCTCTTACATGACTCAACTTGCACAAAAAATGTCATAATTATGCTATAATCATACCCTCATCATCTCACTATGAAGAATATGGGGTGCAGTGTCACAGGGTGTGAGTAGCTAGAACCACCACTGCTCGTAAGGAAATAAGTAGTCCTGGGATAGGAGGGAAGGTCCTCTTGTGGATCAGTAACTGTTTAAAAGACAGGAAAGAAAAGGTAGGAATAAATACACAGTTTTCAGAATGGAGAGAGAGAAATAGTGTTGTCCCCCAGGGATCTGTACTGGGATCAGTGCTGATCAACATTTCCATTAATGATGTGGAAAAGAAGTTCATGGTGAGGTGGCAAAGTTTGCAGATGATAGAAAATTATAAGAGACACAAGATGGGTGAAGTAATATTGTTTATTGGACCAAATTCTGCTGGAGGAAAGTAATAACTGTTGAACTACACAGAACTCTTCTTCTGGTCTAGGGAAGGAAGCGGGGAAGTAACCCTGAAGAACTTTGTGTAGCTCGAAACCTTGTACATTCCACCAGCTGAAGTTGGTCCAATAAATGTTACCTCACCTACCTTGTCTCTCTCATATCCTGGGACCAATATGGCTACACTAACTGCAAAAAAATGTTATTTAAGATATTTAAATTGAAATCTGACTGTGAAGAGTTACAGGGAGATCTTACAAAACTGGATGACTGGGCAACAAAATGGCAGATGAAATTCAACATTGATCAGTGCAAAGTAATGTACAATGGAAAAATTAATCCCAACTACCCATTCATAATCATAGAATTGTAGGACAGGAAGGGATCTTGAGAGGTCATCTAATCCAGTCCCCTGCACTTAAGGCAGGACTAAGTATTATCTAGACCAGAGTTTCCCAAACTTGGGACACCACTTGTTCAGGGAAAGCCACTGGTGGGCCCGGCTGGTTTGTTTACCTGCTGCACCCACAGGTTCGGCCGATCGTGGTTCGCTGTGCCTGGCCAATGGGGGCTGCGGGAAGTGGCGGCCAGTATGTCCCTCGGCCCGCGCCACTTCTAGTAGCCCCCATTGGCCAGGCACAGCGAACCGTGGCCAGTGGGAGCCGCGATCAGCTGAACCTGCAGATGCAGCAGGTAAACAAACTGGCCGGGCCCACCAGGGGCTTTCCCTGCACAAGCGGCGTCCCAAGTTTGGGAAACACTGATCTAGACCATCCCTGAACAGGTGTTTGTCTAACCGCTCTTAAAAATCTCCAGTGATGGAGATTCCACAGCCACCCTGGACAATTCCACCCTGACAGGAAGTTTTTCCTAATGTCCAAACTAAACTGTCCTTGCTGTAATTTAAGTCCATTGTTCTTGTCCTATACTCAGAGGTTAGGGAGAATAATTTTTCTCCCTCCTCCTTGTAACAACCTTTATGGAATACTTGAAAACTCTTATAATGTCCCCTCTCAGTCTTCTCTTCTCCAGACTAAACAAACCCAATTTTTTCAATCTTCCCTCATAGGTCATGTTTTCTAAACCTTTAATCATTTTTGTTGCTATTCTCTGGACTTTCTCCAATTTGAAATGTGGTGTCCAGAATGGGACACAATACTCCAGTTGAGGCCATATCAGCACAGAGTAGAGCAAAAGAATTTCTTCTTATATCTTGCTTACAACGCTCCTGCTAATACATCCCAGAATTATGTTTGTTTTTTTTGCTACCGTATTACACTGTTGACTGATATTTAGCTTGTGATCCATTATGACCTCCAGATCCCTTTCTGTGGTACTCCTTCCTTGGCAGTCATTTCCCAAATTGTATGTGTGTAACTGATTGTTTGTTCTTTCCTAAGAGGAATACTTTGCATTTGTCTTTATTGAATTTCATCCTACTTACTTCAGACCATTTCTCCAGTTTGTCCAGATCATTTTGAATTTTAATCCTATCTTCCAAAGCACTTGCAACCCCTTCCAGTTTGGTATCATCCACAAACTTTGTAAGTATATTCTCCATGCCATTATCTAAACCACTGATGAAGATTTTGAACAGAACTGATCCCTGTGGGACCCGACTCGTTATGTCCTTCCAGTATGACTGTGAACCACTGATAACTACTGGGGATGGCTTTCCAACCAGTTATGCACCCACCTTATAGTAGCTCCATCTAGGTTGTATTTCCCTAGTTTGTTTATGAAAAGGTCATGCGAGATAGTATCAAAAGCCTTACTAAAGTCCAGATAAACCACATCTATCAATTCCCCTTCTATCCACAAGTCTTGTTACCCTATCAAAGATGGCTATTAGGTTGGTTTGACGTGATTTGTTCTTGACAAATGATGAATTATGAATTAACTGTTACTGTTACCACTCAGGAAAGAAATCTTGGAGTCATCATGGATATTTCTCTGAAAACTTCAGCTCAATGCTCAGCAGGAGTCCAGAAAAAGCTACCAAAGGTTAGGAACCACTAGGAATGGGACAGAAAATATTAATATGCCACTATATAAATGCATAGTGTGCCCACTCTTTGGATCCTGTGTGCAGTTCTGGTCATCCTGTCTCTAAAAGGATATAGGGGAACTGGAAAAGGTTCAGAGAAGGGCAACAAAGATGATCCAGGGTGTGGAACAGCTTCCGCACAAGGAGAAACTAAAAAGATTAGGGCTGTTCATCTTAGAAAAGAGATGGCTGGGGTGGGGGAAGGGATGTGACATAGGGCTGTAAAATCATGACTGGTGTGGGAAAAGTAGAGAAGGGTTTACCTTTTCCCACAATAGGAAAATGAGGGGTCACCTGACAAAATTAAAGGCAGCATGTTTAATAAAAACAAGAGGAAGTATTTTTTCTCACACAAAGCACAGTTATCCTTTGGAATTCACTGCCATGGGATGCTGTGATGGCCAAAAGTATGAATGGGATCCAAAAAAAAAAAAGATAAATTCACAGAAGAGAGAATTCACCGGTTACTAGCCAAAATGGTCAGGGATGCATCTCCATATTTGGGGCAACCCTTCTTCTGAATGTGAGAAGCCAGGAGGGAAATACAGGGTGGATCACTCTAACTAACTGCACTGTTCTGTATAATCCCCAAGAAGCTCCGGTACTGGCCACTGTCAGAGACCATACTGGGTTAGATGGACCATTGGTCTGACCCAGTATGTCCATTCTTATGTTCTCTCTCATTACTTTAAGTGGAAGCTGGTGTTGGTGGATAAATTAAGAATTCTGATCCACTGAAGAAAGACAGAATTATTGTTATGTGTTCACCCGAACCAGCTAGCTATTCATTTGACCCCCCTGAAAATATAAGCAAATCTATTTCTGTGGCTCAAAGGTGTTTCCTGCTGAATAGCTCAGTGTGGGCAAAATAACCATATGCAAATTTTCATGAGTAATTTTTGCTGACTAAAGTAAATAATTCAAGCATGAAACTAATTATATGAAAATATAAGTGGATGGTTTCCCCTCCCCCCATACTTCAGGAATGGATATTAAGAGGTTTGGAATTGAACAGAGCTGATCCAGTAATGGGAAAACGTGTTTGTTAGCCTCTTTGCTGTATCTAACTTCATCTAAGTTGTGACTGGATTTGGCAGTATTTGTGCTCCTTTGGTTGTTTTGTGTTCATTCAGATGGCCAGGGTCTGTTCATATGAATGTTTGGGCACACTACTTATTCAGCTATGGGGTTTTGTGTGGAAACAATCATGTTTACACAGAGACATAGCTAGCTGTTCAATCCAAAAGTGTAGGCCTGCCCACTGATAAGGATGACAAAACAGAGACCAGTGGATTTTTAATCCATGCACTGAACAGATATAAGTAGTGTGCTATTTTTTTTTTTCGTAGAATGGGTGAATTCACAGCAGCTCCCTCAAACCCAAGGCAAGAGTTCTGACACTCCTGCAATTAATCAAATGTGATGTACAAAGATAATTCTTTGCATCCTTCCCAAATAGGATAGATTATGCATAGGTGACTACTGAATTATTAATTAGGGGAGAACACCAAACTGAGTAGTATACACCCTCCTAGACCTATGGTTATATATGCTGCAGAACACCTAATACAACAGTAAGACAGGTTTCAGCGTAGCAGCCGTGTTAGGTTGTATCTGCAAAAAGAACAGGAGGACTTGTGGGACTAACAAATTTATTTGAGCATAAGCTTTTGTGAGCTACAGCTCACTTCTTCGGATGCATTCAGTGGAAAATACAGTGGGGAGATTGACTTTCTGGCAGACATTTTTGTTTGGATGAAAGACATTTGGTTTGATCTCAACCTGTAAATGACTGAGGTGATATTCATAGCATAAAGAAAAGGAGTACTTGTGGCACCTTAGAGACTAACAAATTTATTTGAGCATAAGCTTTCGTGAGCTACAGCTCACAAAAGCTTATGCTCAAATAAATTTGTTAGTCTCTAAGGTGCCACAAGTACTCCTGGTTTTTTTGCAAATACAGACTAACACGGCTGCTACTCTGAAACCATTCATAGCATAGCGTCAATTCCATCTCTAAAATGAGGATAATAACACTTGCATTCTCCAATACTTTTTTCCATCTTGTCTGTTTAGATTCAGGCTCTGTAGAGCAGGGATTGGCTCTTGCTATGTGCATATTCAATTCCCAGCACAATGGAGCACCAGTCTTGGTCAGGGATTCTACCTGTGACCATATTAAAATAATAAATTATATTAACATTTCATAATAATACTAAAATCAAATTTCTTATCACCAAATTCCGTCTTTTGATGTATGTTTCGGGTTCCTCGTTGTTCCAAGTTAGCTACATGAATGAGCACACCCAAGAACTAAATCTGGCACTATTAGTGGTATGTGTATATGGAACAAGTGGTAAGGTAAATTATGTACAATTACTATTATATCCCCTTTCCTGCACCTCAGTTTAACTTTTACTGCAGAATTTCTATCCTAACGGGACTTCTTGGAAAGCATAACAGAGTCAGAACTCTGAATGTAGGTGTCAGAGAGTACCACACAATCGCTTAGGATACAAGCATTGACATTTGATGCACACAAATACATTGTAAATAGTATTTGAAATATTTCTAATGTAACTTTTAAAACCACAACCATTAGATAGTAAATCTACTAAGGTTTCTTCCTATACAGAATTCCACAACTTTGTTGCAATTGTTGTACACATTCATGGTTGGCTTTTTAACATCTGCATTACAACATAGTGTTTTAGCATACGGACTAACACAGCTGCTACTTTGAAAACTAACACTTCTGTATTTTATCGAACACATTTAAAGACATTCTTTCGCCTCTCATCTTCTTTCAGAGATGATTTCTTGGTCTGTAATGTGACCTAAAATATAGTATGTCACCTGAATTTCTTCAGGGCTTGAAAGGAAATGACAGCATCTCAGTCAGAAATCTAAGTGCTAGTCTTGTCAGCAAAAGTCTGATGGCTCCTTATAATGCTGGCAACATTCAGCTGTTTAGTTAATATGTGACTTGCTCTCATCAGCCTGTAGTCAGATAAGAAATCTGTAGCCAAAATGTTACAGGTGCCGAGATCCTGCTGACAGCAAACACCTGTCTTGGTCTTGCATTGATTACTCAAGTATATAGAGCTTTCTTCAGCCCCTCTATTTATAGCCTCCTTACCTTTCAACTGTGATTGGCTCAGCTCTCAGGTTATGATTATGTGAGATGTGCAAAACTGCTTACCCATAATACTCGCCTTCTATAAAGTTTCAGGAAAATTTCAATTGAATGTTTCTGGGACCTTCTGCCTCAGTTGCCCTGATCTGCTCTCTGGGTGTGTGTAGACACACAGATGGTTCAAACCACTTTGAATCACCAGACCAATCTATGCTTCCTCCCCACTGCTGCTCTCCCTTTCTTTAGATATAAAAACAATAAAATGCTGAAGTATAAAGCAGATATGGCTTATCTGGATATAATATGTGGGTAGGTGACAGCCATTTAAATTGCACAGCAATGTGATAAATGTACCTTTGACTACTTCACCTGCCTTTTCCCCTCTAATCCATTTCCCTGGGATTTACTCTTAGATTCCAAACCTAGGAGCAGCTTTAAGCTGCTGCTGGTTATTTTTAAAATCAACCTGCCAGAGAAAAATTTCCTCCTTCCACCAAATGTAGAATTTCCCCTCAGAGAAACAGGCCCAAAATGTTGCCCACATTTTTTGTATATTATATTTTTGCAAAGTCTGTGTAATTCTTCATATATGTGATTTATTTTCAAAGCAAATTCATTCTGTCTTTCTTTTTCTGATGGGGAAAAATGTCTGTCACTTGGGGACTATTAAAAATCCTTGACCTGATATTGTGTCTGCTTTAGGATTTTCAGCTTTGTTAAACAATGTGTATCAAACAGAGCTCTTCATGCTCCCTCTAAAAAAGTGTCCCACTGTTGTGGATAGACAACTCCAACACACTTTGTAGCAAAGCATGCTAAATGCCTCAATGCCTGATAGGCCCAGCCAATCTTGACAATTTTAGGAAAATGCTCTGCCGTTGCTCTCCAATGATATTAACAAAATCAAAATGATTAATATACATCAGCTATCAGCATTTTTACCACTAGAGCAGGCTTAGACAACCTGGTGGTAGAAATGCCATCAGACAGCCTACACTACCATGCCTACCATTGCTAGCATCAGAGGAGCTTTATCTTAGTGGTGCAAGAGTGGTGATGGGAGAATTTCTAAAAATTGTTACTGTGGATAAGACCATTCTGTCAGAGTCCAGCATGGTTTGCTAGAACCAGTGTCTAACTCAGCTAATTGTCTAAATAGGTGGGACCATCATTTTCAATATCACGTGATATGGAGCAGCGAGGATAGCTATGTTTGATGCCTGTTATCAGATATGGCTGAAAAGCCTAGTATGGCAACAGCCTAACAAACTAAAGGCCATGTGTGCATAATAAATAGTTGAGAAAGCATTTTCATATTTCTAGGAAGCTTTTACAACAGCTATATATACACACATACAGCGTGATGACTGAGTATTTTGGTACTCAGCTAGAACCTCAGGGTCATGGGTTTGCATTTCACTTGATCTCACACAGAAAGGCCACCTAGATGCAAATGGGTACCTGATCCATCAGGTTAGGGAGTCAAAGATGGTTCTAGCCACATCGCTCCATTGTGTATCATTGGCTATGGAAACTGAGGTGCCTTAATCATTTCAGCCTGATAAGCCAAATGCAGCTCAAGGATGACTTGATATCTATAACATGAAAAATGCCTTGACAGTATCCTTTTAGAACCCCAAATCATGTTAGATCTTCAGTTTAGTTGTATAGGTTGAGTCATTGTGTCTGAAGAAGTCCCCAGCAAATTCTGTTGCTTTTTTTATAAATGTGTCAGTTGGAATAGATATTTAAAGCAAGCATGTGTCAGGAAAAGTATAACTTGGACTCACCAGACTAGTTATTACTGTTCACAGCTAAGGGTGAAAATTTTTCAGGGAACCAATTAGGTCCTTAAAACACCTTTTTCATCAGAAAAAAAGAGAGGAAAAATCTCAACTTCCAACATGTTTCAGAGTAGCAGCCATGTTAGTCTGTATTCACAAAAAGAACAGGAGTACTTGTGTCACCTTAGAGACTAACCAATTTATTTGAGCATAAGCTTTCGTGAGCTCTCAACATGTACCTTTTAATACTACAACTTTCAATCAACTGATTGTATCATCATTGGGTAGCTAAAACATTTTTCTAAAAAGGATAGGTTATGGCTCTACATACAAAATAATCTCTCTGAACCAAAATAAACAAAAAACACTGGTCATATTAATTCCTGATTGACAGTGTGTGAAACAGACACGTTTAAAAGTGAAATTTATTTCAGTTGCATTACATCAAAGTGGCCTCATAGTGTCACTAAAGAGCTTTCAATAACATGTGTGTCCCCCTCCCCCTTCATTTTAAGGGTTTCCCCTCAATGGCCAATTCTAATTTAATCTTCTCTGTTTCCATACATTGAGTAACTCTGATGATACAGTCTTTTGGGTCATGGTTCAACCTTTATGAAGATAAGCAGCATTAGGTATGAAAAGAAAGGTGCAAGCCAGTCTCACAGTGCTTAAAAAATGGAAATGGATAGAAGAACCCCCTCTAAATCACAATCAAGCTATAACACAAACAGGAACTGGTGACTTCAACAATAGTAGGAAGTGAAATAGGCTGACCTTTCTGCATTCAGATTGAACGCCATCCAGGGCAGGGATTGTCTGTTCTCTGTGCTTCTGCAGCGTCCAGCAAAATAAGGCCCTACAGTTGATTTGGGCATTTGGGGCACTACAATAATATAGGTATTTTCGAATAATCACTTTTAAGAGAGTGGAGGTGATTGTGCTGGTTTCAGAGCCAACCCTTTCAGATGAGCCAGTGTTCAGTTGCCTTCTACTACCACATCCTCAGCGTTAATCCACTTTAAGAACTGGGGATCTGACTACCATTCACTGATTTATTATCTTCATTTTTAAACTATCTCATCATTACAATGTGAATGTCCCAATGAGTCGACGCAGGATGTAAAAATCTCACTTGCAACTGGTCCGCCCATTACCTCTTTGCATCTCTGCTCCATGCCATGGGAAACGTCTAGCATTTAAGTCTTTCTCCAGTGATACCCTTATTGTTATGATTTGCACTAAGCTGTGAACTTTGAACCAGTTGCTTCTTCTTAAACAGAGTAACACCAGCTACCTGTGCTCCTCATCCCAGCCATGCCACAAATATAAACAACTATATTATTTCTCCTGAAATCCCAGGACTTCTTTGGCATATCCCATATTTAGAGCCATAAATGATGTTTCATGCACTTGGTTGTTCTCGACTATACATGGTAAGTGAATTATAAAGAAGTATTTTATGGGACAAACTTCTAAAGAATTATTTTCAATAGGATCTACATGCCTACATGCCTAAGTATACACCAGGGATCAACAACCTTTGGCATGTGGTGCGGGCCACGGATGTGCTGGCCGCTGCTTCCCACAGCCCCCATTAGCCTGGAGCAGCGAACTGCGGCCAGTGGAAGCTGTGCTCAGCCGAACCTGCGGACGCGGCACGTAAACAAACTGGTCCGGCCCGCCAGGGGGCTTACCCTGGTAGGCCACGTGCCAAAGGTTGCCGATCTCTGGTATACACCTACACAGCAAGAAACCCATGACAGCAGTCTCCGAACCTGGTTCAACTTGAACTAGCACTGCAGAACTCAAAATAGCAGTGTAGACATTCGGGCGTGGGCCCAGGTTCTAAGACCCTCCCCCTTCACTGAGTCTCAGAGCCTGGGCCTGAGCCCAAACATCTACACTGCTATTTTTAGCCTTGCTGTGTGAGCCCAAGTCAATTGGCTCAGGCTCTGAGACGTGCACCATGGGTTTGTTGGTTTTTGTTGTTGTTTTTTTCTGCTGTATAGACGTACCCTTAGACCTTTTGAAAAATGAGACTTAGGGTGTGTCTACACTATAGGTGCAACAACAACATAGCTATGGCACTGTAGCAAGCTTATAGTATAGAGACAGCATCCACTGATAGCAGTGGATTTTCATTGTAGGAGTGCCACCTCCCCAGGTGATGGTAGCTAGGTCGACAGAAGCATTCTTCTGTTGAGCTTGCTGTGTCTATACTGGGTGTTGAGTGCAATAGCTATGTCAGCCGAGGAGTGTGGATTTTTCACACCCCTCAGCACCATAGCTATATCACCCTAAATTTTAAGTGTCGACTGAGCCTTCGGCTCTTTAATTAGTTTAGGCATTGCAATGTTGAGCAGAGCAATGCCTAAATCTGGGTGTAAGTGACTATCATAGCTTTGGTATAACATAAGTGTTATGAAGTCAGAAGTCCTTCTTCAAGCTTCTTTAGATTATATCATATTTACTTTGGGGAATCTGAACATCAGACTGGGTAGACTTGAACTCCTTCCTCTTGGACTGGACGGGGTGTTGACGATCCTGCTCTATGTCTTTGGAAAGGTGACTTTCCCTAGCTTTACAATAAAGTTGGTGGGTTCACCTATAATCCTGAATTCTCTCTGCACCGGTAGCATATAGGCAAGAAAGTATATAATTTTGGAGGGATTTTCTAGACATAGTATTTCACAAGGATAGACTCAATTAAATACCAGTGATTTATTAAAATTTAACTTATTCTATGTAAAGTATATCTAACTGCGCTGATAGGCAATTTATATAGGGTTGTTGTTTTTTTAAGATACTGTAGACAGAGGATTTTAGTCTACAGGGTTGTCAAGCACTAAATTCACTTAACACACGGGAAAATATAGGAGGTATCTGGCAGCGTCTTGCAATCCCAGACACCAGTTCTAACCTTCACCCCTGGTCCCGTTGTAGGAATGAGTGTAAATTTTCAGACATCTCATTTTCCCTTCCAAGTGGCCTTGTAACAGCAGCATTGAAATTGCCCGTTTAATGTCACTGGTTTGGTTGTGTGTGTCACGGGTTTGTCAATTTACTCACATAGAATCATTTTCTCACATATTACATGAATGCCAAAATGCGCTGGTATATATCTATTAACACAAATTTAATTTTTATTTTAGCTCTAGAACTATTTAGGGCGGGATTTTTAAAAACACTCAGCATTGGGCTAATTCTACTCCCATTGAAGTTATTGAGAGAAGAATTAGGCCACAATAAGTGCTTTGGAAAATCCTACCTATAAATTATTATGCATTTATTTGACATTCCATATCCCTTATCTCTAACCAGCATTCAGTAATCTGTGGTGTTAAACAGGCAGAATCTCAAACTGATGAGATGTTAAAATAAAATTCTAGTAATCTGCAGCAGTATCCATAGAAATAGTTTTAAAGGGTTTAGGAAGTGCTCTTTTCTCTATTTTTGCAAGTTTTCCACCTGGACTTTGATTAGGAACTGAACTTGTGTACAGAGTGTTGAAAAGACATAAGAATGGGACCCACTTCCTCTATTCACTAGAGGGGAAAAAACACTCTTGTTCATTTATCTTTTCTAATTTCAATCCCATTGTTATACCACTATGTAAGATTATGGAGACATATCGAGGTGGACTTTATTTGGTGACCAATTTACTCAAAGGGACAGTATTTACCAAAGCTGCTGTAGCAGGCTCCTGAATTGCATAAACTGGTAAAGCAACTGTCTGGTCCAAATTTTTTTCTTAATCTTAGCCAATTTTGGATTTTGCTTCCCCAATGGCTTTCTAATAGGCTTCAAATTAGCATTGTAGGGGAGGCTCTGTGTCTTGTCTTAAAATTGTAGTTTTCCTAGAGAAAAGGTGGTGGCTTCATGCCTAACAAACTATGGTTTCTCTTTTCTACTCCGGTCCTAGCTGCTTAACCAGAGAGAAATCTAGTTTTCTTCAAATACTTCGTGTATGTTGCCCTTTTACCTTTGTGTATCAAAGTGCTCTCTCTTCCAAAGGGAATCCTACTATTAACTGTCAGTCACTAAATGGACTTTTTTCAGAGTAACAGCCATGTTAGTCTGTATTCGCAAAAAGAAAAGGAGTACTTGTGGCACCTTAGAGACTAACCAATTTATTTGAGCAGAAGCTTTCGTAAGCTTTTTTTTTTTTTTTGGATTCTTTGACCATGGGATGGTGTTCCATGAAGGAGGAGTGCTGGGCAGAGACGGGCTCCATCTTACGAAGAGAGGGAAGAGCATCTTTGCGAGCAGGCTGGCTAACCTAGTGAGGAGGGCTTTAAACTAGGTTCACCGGGGGAAGGAGACCAAAGCCCTGAGGTAAGTGGGAAAGCGGGATACCGGGAAGAAGCACAGGCAGGAATGTCTGTGAGGGAAGGGCTCCTGCCTCATACTAAGAATGAGGAGTGATCAGCAGGTTATCTCAAGTGCTTATATACGAATGCACAAAGCCTTGGAAACAAGCAGGGAGAACTGGAGGTCCTGGTGATGTCAAGGAATTATGACGTGATTGGAATAACAGAGACTTGGTGGGATAACTCACATGACTGGAGTACTGTCATGGATGGTTATAAACTGTTCAGGAAGGACAGGCAGGGCAGAAAAGGTCGGGGAGTAGTACTGTATGTAAGGGAGCAGTATGACTGCTCAGAGCTCTGGTACGAAACTGCAGAAAAACCTGAGTGTCTCTGGATTAAGTTTAGAAGTGTGAGCAACAAGAGTGATGTAGTGGTGGGAGTCTGCTATTGACCACCGGACCAGGGGGATGAGGTGGATGAAGCTTTCTTTCGGCAGCTCGCGGAAGCTACTAGATCGCATGCCCTGGTTCTCATGGGTTTGACTTTAATTTTCCTGATATCTGCTGGGAGAGCAATACAGCGGTGCATAGACAATCCAGGAAGTTTTTGGAAAGCATAGGGGACAATTTCCTGGTGCAAGTGCTAGAGGAGCCAACTAGGGGGAGAGCTTTTCTTGACCTGCTGCTCACAAACCGGGAAGAATTAGTGGGGGAAGCAAAAGTGGATGGGAATCCGGGAGGCAGTGACCATGAGTTGGTTGAGTTCAGGATCCTGACACAGGGAAGAAAGGTAAATAGCAGGATACGGACCTGGACTTCGACTCCCTCAGGGAACGGATGGGTAGGATCCCCTGGGGGACTAACATGAAGGGGAAAGGAGTCCAGGAGAGCTGGCTGTATTTCAAGGAATCCCTGTTGAGGTTACAGGGACAAACCATCCCGTTGTGTCAAAAGAATAGTAAATATGGCAGGCGACCAGCTTGGCTTAACGGTGAAATCCTAGTGGATCTTAAGCATAAAAAAGAAGCTTACAAGAAGTGGAAGGTTGGACATATGACCAGGGAGGAGTATAAAAATATTGCTCGGGCATGTAGGAATGAAATTAGGAGGGCCAAATCGCACCTGGAGCTGCAGCTAGCGAGAGATGTTAAGAGTAACAAGAAGGGTTTCTTCAGGTATGTTGGCAACAAGAAGAAAGTCAAGGAAAGTGTGGGCCCCTTAATGAATGAGGGAGGCAACCTAGTGACAGAGGATGTGGAAAAAGCTAACATACTCAATGCTTTTTTTGCCTCTGTCTTCACAAACAAGGTCAGCTCCCAGACTGCTGCACTGGGCATCACAACATGGGGAATAGATGGCCAGCACTCTGTGGAGAAAGAGGTGGTTAGGGACTATTTAGAAAAGTTGGACGTGCACAAGTCCATGGGGCCGGACGAGTTGCATCCGAGAGTACTAAAGGAACTGGCGGCTGTGATTGCAGAGCCATTGGCCATTATCTTTGAAAACTCGTGGCGAACGGGGGAAGTCCTGGATGACTGGAAAAAGGCTAATGTAGTGCCAATCTTTAAAAAAGGGAAGAAGGAGGATCCTGGGAACTACAGGCCAGTCAGCCTCACTTCAGTCCCCGGAAAAATCATGGAGCAGGTCGTCAAAGAATCAATCCTGAAGCACTTACATGAGAGGAAAGTGATCAGGAACAGTCAGCATGGATTCACCAAGGGAAGGTCATGCCTGACTAATCTAATCGCCCTCTATGATGAGATTACTGGTTCTGTGGATGAAGGGAAAGCAGTGGATGTATTGTATCTTGACTTTAGCAAAGCTTTTGACACGGTCTCCCACAGTATTCTTGTCAGCAAGTTAAAGAAGTACGGGCTGGATGAATGCACTATAAGGTGGGTAGAAAGTTGGCTAGATTGTCGGGCTCAACGGGTAGTGATCAATGGCTCCATGTCTAGTTGGCAGCCGGTGTCAAGTGGAGTGCCCCACGGGTCGGTCCTAGGACCGGTTTTGTTCAATATCTTCATAAATGATCTGGAGGATGGTCTGGATTGCACTCTCAGCAAATTTGTGGATGATACTAAACTGGGAGGAGTGGTAGATATGCTGGAGGGCAGGGATAGGATACAGAGGGACCTAGACAAATTGGAGGATTGGGCCAAAAGAAATCTGATGAGGTTCAATAAGGATAAGTGCAGGGTCCTGCACTTAGGACGGAAGAACCCAATGCACAGCTACAGACTAGGGACCGAATGGCTAGGCAGCAGTTCTGCGGAAAAGGACCTAGGGGTGACAGTGGACGAGAAGCTGGATATGAGTCAGCAGTGTGCCCTTGTTGCCAAGAAGGCCAATGGCATTTTGGGATGTATAAGTAGGGGCATAGCGAGCAGATCGAGGGACGTGATCGTCCACCTCTATTCGACATTGGTGAGGCCTCATCTGGAGTACTGTGTCCAGTTTTGGGCCCCACACTACAAGAAGGATGTGGATAAATTGGAGAGAGTTCAGTGAAGGGCAACAAAAATGATTAGGGGTCTGGAACACATGACTTATGAGGAGAGGCTGAGGGAACTGGGATTGTTTAGCCTGCAGAAGAGAAGAATGAGGGGGGATTTGATAGCTGCTTTCAACTACCTGAGAAGTAGTTCCAGAGAGGATGGTTCTAGACTATTCTCAGTGGTGGAAGAGGACAGGACAAGGAGTAATGGTCTCAAGTTGCAGTGGGGGAGGTTTAGGTTGGATATTAGGAAAAACTTTTTCACTAGGAGGGTGGTGAAACACTGGAATGCATTGCCTAGGGAGGTGGTGGAATCTCCTTCCTTAGAAGTTTTTAAGGTCAGGCTTGACAAAGCCTTGGCTGGGATGATTTAATTGGGGATGGGTCCTGCTTTTGAGCTGGGGGTTGGACTAGATGACCTCCTGAGGTCCCTTCCAACCCTGATATTCTATGATTCATTGGATGTATACTGTGGATAATACAGAAGATGTTTTTATACACACAGACCATGAAAAAATGGGTGTTTATCACTACAAAAGGTTTTCTCTCCCCCCACCCCACTCTCCTGCTGGTAATAGCTTATCTAACCTATCCTTGCAACAAAGCCCGTTGCCAACTGTGCCCACATATCTATTCAGGGGACACCATCACAGGGCCTAATAACATCAGCCACACTATCAGAGGCTCGTTCACTGCACATCTACAAATGTGATATATGCCATCATGTGCCAGCAATGCCCCTCTGCCATGTACATTGGTCAAACTGAAGAGTCTCTACGTAAAAGAATAAATGGACACAAATCAGATGTCAAGAATTATAACATTCATAAACCAGTCAGAGAACACTTCAATCTCTCTGGTCACTCGATTTCTGATCTCAAAGTGACTATCCTTCAACAAAAAACTTCGAAAACAGACTCCAATGAGAGACTGCTGAATTGGAATTAATTTGCAAATTGGATACAATTAACTTAGGCTTGAATAGAGACTGGGAATGGTTGATTCATTATAAAAAGTAACCTATTTCCCCTTGTTTATTCCTTCCCCCCCCCCCACTGTTCCTCAGACGTTCTTGTTAAACCCTGGATTTGTGCTGGAAATGGCCCACCTTGATTATCATACACATTGTAAGGAGAGTGATCACTTTAGATAAGCTATTACCAGCAGGAGAGTGGGGTGGGGGGAGAGAAAAGCTTTTGTAGTGATAAACACCCATTTTTTCATGGTCTGTGTGTATAAAAACATCTTCTGTATTTTCTACAGTATGCATCCGATGAAGTGAGCTGTAGCTCACGAAAGCTTATGCTCAAATAAATTGGTTAGTCTCTAGGGTGCCACAAGTACTCCTTTTCTTTTTAAATGGACTTCGTTTCCTTGGCACTATAAATCACCTTTTCAGAGTATCTTTTCAGTTATCAAATGTAAATGCTTAGGCTGGTCTATGCACAATTTGCACTGAGCTAACTAAATTGGTTTATACTAGCAACAGTCACTGTTTGCAGTTATTGCAACCTCTGAACTAGCATGACTTTCCTGACCAATGTATTAACATATTTCTTTCCCCCCACACCCCCTCGAAGATCTATGTTATAAAAACTAAGCTATGAACTGTTTTGTCTATGGCATCATTTGGCTAGTACTGTAGTTACCAAAACCAAATCTGGGTTCACACTGGTCTCTACATCCACTGTAGCAACAGCTATTAAACGTGTATTGCTGTCAAGGTGTCTGCTGTAGTGTGAAAAAGGCTTGAAGAAGCTGTACTGATGGGCTCCAAAATGTCACTTTTCTCGCTCTCCTCAGGTGGAGGCTAGGACATACACAGCCACATGAATGAGTGTAAGACACGGAGGAAGAAAATAAAAATCGGTGTGGGATGCCTTCACCCCCCTCAACCACTGTGCAAGAAAAGAAATGGTGCCTGTGTCACTCAGGAGGTCCAAAGAAGAAAAAGAATTTTCTGTTTCCATGTTAGCTCCACTCATACGCAGAGATAGGTGATAACTTAAGTGAGGTCTGGGATACTTACCTAGACACTAATGATATAATAGTTAACCCTGGTAACTTTAATACCTCACCTCTGCAGGTTGCAACCCCTCTCTTGCTAAAACTGTTAAGCTTCCCTCTAGGAAAATTACAGGGAATCTGCATTTCTGAGGCAAAATTGTCATGATCCCCTATATCCATTTTGCCTGAGTAATGATTTGACCTCTTTAAGTTCTATTTAAGTTCAGGGAGCTGATCTTCTATGGATCATGTTTGTGTCTTTGCTATTAAACTACCATGTAGTAAAGTCCTGTTCTGGCCAGTCATGTTATCCCTTAACATGAAGATGGAGTAAAAAATATATAAATAATACTTATAGGGCCTTCTGTGAGAGGATTTCAAAGCATTCTGAAAAGATTTAAACAACCTTGTTTGTTATCATTATCCACATGTTATCACAGGCACTTTGAGGTAAAGCCTCTTGCTCATTTTCACGCCACAAGGATATGCAGACCCAGGAGATGGAAAAACCCAAATCTCCTGACTTCCCAGTTCTGTGCTTTAACAGGCTTCAGGTACTCTTCTGTCCAAACTTTACGTGCCTTTTTATCCTGCAGCAGTACCATACAGATATCTGTGGCTAACTGCTTTGCTTCTTGACCATGAAGAAACAGTTGTCTGGATAAACTCTTCATGAAACAACACAGTGCTAGAGCTGCCTTTTTCAGGTCTTCAAATATGAACAGCCACTGGATATTCATAGTGTAGTGCCACCTTAACTTCTCCAAAGGCTAGCTAATGCAGATATGACACTAACGGCAGCAAAGACCTATGGGTGGTCCAATGATAGCTTACAGGCCAGTTCCATGCAGCCCCCAACCACATCCACCCTCCCCCATAGTAGATCTGCTCTACAAAATAGTATCCTCCACAGCACATGAGGTCACACTGCATGGAGGATGCCATTTTTTTGAACATGTATTTCTGTATGTGGTCCAGAGGTGCCCCACCATTAACATCTGGCCCATGGGACCAAAAAAGTTGGACCACCTGTAGTAGCTTGTAGCACTACCTCCTAAATTACTTTTTCAACTGAGCTGCATATTCCAACAAGCATGTTGCCATTTGGAGGACTAATAGCTGCAAGAGTTCACACTCATTACTAATTAGCTGAACTCCTTTGAACTGTAGAAGGTGACCAACATATCAACCCTTCTGGCTACAGTTCATTGTAAAAACAACATTCTAGTTTCACCTGCTGCCTACTTCATGAAACTAAAATATACTCCATTCTACCTTAGTGAATTAATAGTGGTAAAAAAAAAAAAAACCCTAACCTACAGCTAGGCTGCTTCCAACCACTGCATTACTAGTATAGGAAATGCGTAGTACTCAACCTCTTAAAAAATGACTTTCAACCAACATTTGAGTTGTGGGTCTTGAAAGAGGACATTTTGCTCACCCTCCATGTGCAGTGTGTGTTACTGTGCACTTTATTCAGTTACTATTGGTGGGAGATATTAGAAGGGCAGCAGTCAAACCTACAGTTGTATTCTCAAGTTAAGAGCAGGGCTATACAAAATACCTCACTTCAAAAACAAAACCTTTGTTGAACTTAGAATGCTTCTAAATTTTACTTCCAGAACGCCCATTTAGAATAAGCCTGTCATTGAAGTTTTTGCCTTTAAACCGTTCAGAAACAAATCTTCCCCCTCACAAAATGAAGGCATACATTTAAGAGAATGTTTACAACCTGTAGGAGGAGAGTTTTTTAGTGAGGGCTTAAGTGCAACAGCAGAAATATTTATATGGGCATTACTGATTTCCAGAAAACAACTGTATTTGCTTACATAGGAAGATGGATCTACTCTAATGGAGGATATAGCTTAAATTACATTTTTTCTCCCCCCCCCCCATTTTATTTTATGTGAAGTCAAATGAATTAAGTCATTACACTTTCCCATTCATGAATTGAGGGTGAATAAATTAGGATTTGATACCCAACATGGATCACCTCACTAGAAATGTTGCTATTACGGAGACTTTAAAAAGCAGCTTAGACATGACTTATTAGAATTTGAAGGGGGTTTTGGTAATGAGTTTTAACCATGAGTAAGAAAGCCCCCTCATTTTAATCCAATAATAAATGTAAGGGACTGAATCTTGAAGTCTTTATTCAGGCAAAACTGATTTTAGTAAGAATTTTGCCTAAGGAAAAAGCATTGTGATGTAGCCCAATAGAACTGTTTAACCGTTTCAGAACATGGTAAGTTTTACCCATTTCCAACAGCTCTTGCAAGTCTCAAAAGGTATCTAATTTCAAGATTTCAAATGGATTTGAACTGCAATGAAAACAGTTACTGTAGCTATTACTGAAGAGTAATATCAGCATTTCTTACTGAAACACTGCAATTGTTACACACTGTAATAAACTGCTTTCTTGGTAAACAGTTTAAAACATATCTAGTATTGACTATTACTCTGTGAAGGGAACTCAGTGATTTGGTGCTTCCTGATAACTTGACAAGGAAAAAAAAAAAAAAAAAGAAAGGACACCTCAGACCTTTCTTTTTAAAAAAAAAATCTTGGATTTAAATATAAAGGAATTTATTTAAAAATGACATTGACTATAGGGCCATGACATTTGATGTCTTGAACAGTTTTTTTTTTTTTTAAAACAACTGTATTATAAAAACCCTGAGTAAAGTGGTTATAAAATGAACACTTCAATTGATGTACTCCAAGAATGACACTGTTGTGGAGGATCTCATTTTACATCCATTTATTTCATCCTGTGGCCATTATAGCATAATATTCAATACATATCTAAAACTATAGAGAAATACCAGGGTGAAGAGAGTACATACAAGCCAAAATTAAAGTGGTAGACAGCTGAATAAAAATAAGTATGCATTCAGCAGGAATCCATTGCAGTTAATTCTGTTCTTTTGGGAACAAGGTGCTAATGTGCCATTTTCTCATAAAATGAATCATAATTACTTCCAAAGAAAGCTTCTGCTGAAAATTTTGATAGAAGCAAGTGTAATACTAAACTTTCTCCTAAGTTTATAGGAGAAAGTTTCTTGAATCAATTTCCACCCTCTGAACACCATTACTACTTTACATAAGCCTACTGTTTTATTAAGGCATAACATGCCCTGAGCAATATGTTGGAAATTAGCCAAACAGCCTAACAATTAAAGGCAAGCACCAAGCAACTATTTTTATAGGCAAATTTAGCAATCCCCTTTGTAACTCATTTGTAGTTGGGAGTAACATATTTGAGAAAGATATTGCTTTTAAATGCTGAGCAGACTGCAGGAAAACAAATGTTTTTACGCTACATATTTCAAACTGGTGGTCTAAAACTAGAAGTAGAAGTGGCATAACAAAACAAATGGACCATTTATTTTCAGTGCCTAACTTTAGGCAACCAGTTTAGAAAAATTTGGCCTAAGACCATATTCTTACACCCTATCCAATATAATCCAAGTCAAACATTAACTTTAAGAGGTAGGAATCGAGTGTGCTGTATACAACTGGTCTTAAACCACGATGGAACCTGGGCAACAGCAATCTTACTATGCCATCATGTTCTCAGATTGGCTTCCAGTCTTTTGTTCAAAAAAGCAGAGGCTGTGAGCCATCTGGAGATATTGCTTATAAATTTCTTCATAATAAAGACTTGGAATATTACTGAATCCAAAATTCTAAACCATTTCTAAAGATAGCATTAATGGCACACAAGATCCTTCTCTATGCAAATTTAAGCCATACTTGCTAGTCCATTTACAGCTATCAGAGGATCCATAAAAGAAACACAACCAAGTTATACATTTTATTCACATTTATTTTTCGCTTTTAGTGTGCTCACAGAAAATTAGAACACCTTAAGCAGGAGTTTAATAGCAATTTTTGTAAGCAAAGTTACATTCCATCTCTAAGTCAAATTGGTCAAAGCTTCTCCAGTATTTACAAAAACATGATAGACAAGATGCTACACAAAAACCATTGCATCTGAAGAGTTTTCCTTTATTTTCAAAGACAACTGGAAAAGAAAGCATTGTCTGCTGTAATCAAAAACATACCACAGTATAAACAGTAACCATTCCACTTATCACAGCTTGATTGAGTTTAAAATTTGTTTTAAAAGGTCCAAGATGACTGCAGTTTTACAAAAATGGGCAGGGTGGAAAGAGTTGCAAACTTCATGTGCTTCTGGATATCAAGATTTGTTTTTATACAATAGTCACAGTTAAAAACACCCTGCTGGTAATACATAATTACACTTTATTAAGGTCATAAACCAGCAATAAACAATAAAGCCTATACAACTTGTATTTCTACTTAATCACTGACTGGTACAGCTAACATGAGATAAGTGAAAAGTTCCTATGGTTTAAATGAATTCCTAAGACTATGATCTTTTTTTTTTCTGGGTATTGATTTTTTCCTTTCCTTCTTAGTCAAGACTTGTAGTGTTGTAAACCTTATAGAACATCTGCCTCACAAAATACATTGTAATAACTTTCTTTTAAAAAAGACTAACCCCTTACATTGTTTCTCGTGGCACATTCTCTTGGCAATTATGTGCATCACTAATTCCTCATTGTGGCCCCTATCACTTCATTTGATATCCCTTATTGACCCCACCCATCTCCTTCATATATGGGCATGTCCATAGATTGACAAAGAAAGTTTACATTTTGAATAAAAGATGCAAAGTATGCAAAAACATTAATACTGATGCAAAAAAAAAAAAAGGAACAAGGCAGAGGGAGCTGTTTAGTCTCCCCTCTACCTGTTGGAATGGTGGTAACAGAATTATTTGAGATGGGATCTGTGGGGAGAGAAAAAAAAGAGAAAGACATCTTTTAAATCAATCCCTGGTTGTAGACAAGTTCTCCAAAACCAGTACCTGGCACCACTCCAACAAACAAACAGGGGGAGAAAAGTTCTTGGATTATCTCAAAATTGCCATGTTTACTCTGCCAATTCAGCTGGTGGGGCTTCTGGACTAGACTCAGATGGGGTTTCCTGTGTAGGAAGTGCTGCCTCTTCTACTTTGGGTGCCTCTTGTTCAGTTGAGGTGGCCTCAGTTGTAGCACTAGGGGCAGGGGCAGAGGCACCTGGTGCCTCTTCTGGTTTATCCTCAGGCTTTTGCTCTTCAACAGGGTTGGCCTCTTCTCCTGCAGGCTTCTCTGGTGCGGTCTCTTCTGATTTTGCTTCCTGAGAGTCACCAGTCTCCTCCTTTGTTTCCTCTGTGCCACTAGCTGCAGCAGCGCAGGACTCCTCTTGGGCAGGTTTGCCCTCCTCATTGCTTGTAGCTTCTGGGGAAGTAGCTGCTTCATCTTTCCCTCCCTCTGCAGAGGAAGCTGCACCTTCGTTCTCTGCTCCTTCCCCAGCCTCCTTTTTGTTCTTTTTAAAGGAGAAGCCACTTAGCTTAAAGGACTTTTTGAAGGAAAAGCGCTTCTTTTTTTTTTTCGGGGTCTCATTGCTGGAAGATGGGGTAGCTCCCTCCTCTGCCTTCGAGGAGGGCTCTCCCTCAGCAAGCGAGGCTGGCTCAGTACTTTCGGCTTCTGTTCCCTCCTTCTCAGAGGCAGGCTCAGAAGAGGCTTGCTCTTCCTTCGCTGTCTCTTCAGCAGGTGCACTGCCATTTGCCTGGACCTCCTCCTTGCCTGCCTCAGCAGCTGCTGGAGAGGCATCACCATTCACCTTTACATGCCCATTTTCCTGGAAGAAAACAACTCAGTGTTATTGGAGAAAGATCTGCTTCTCAGCCATATCCCAAGCTCAACAGGGTCATCTGATGGAGAACTTAGTTCATTTCCCTGAACCAGAGTCTGCACTTAGGCAGAACTGGATGGAGCAGACAGTACAGACGGTTTTAAGAATACTTGCCATCTTGGCATTTTATGCCAATACTAAGGCATGGTTTGGACTATTATACAAGTCCGAGGATTTGATCAGATCAAGCGATTAACTGCAGAAACTGCGGGACCGTAAGCCAGCAAGTGGCAAGGGGCAGACTCGCCATTGCTCCTCTTGAGAGAGAGAGAGAGAGAGGAAGGCAGCACTGAGCATTTTCAACATTCACCCCCCGCCCCCCGCCTGCTCCCCAGCCCAGGCTTCGGGACCGCAGCCCATTGGTGCTGCCCTGGAAACGCAGCGCCAAGCCACGCCCCCGCCTGCGTTCACAGGGTGCCCGCTGGGGGACGCCCGAAGGGTGGAGAAAGCCAGCGCATCCGCAAGGCACTGCAGGGCGGTGCGCTGCCCCGCCCGCCCTGCCATCGTTGCGGCTCTCCGCCAGCAGAGGGCACTGTGACTCCACCTCGCCGACCCCAGCTGGAGGCGGCCGGAGAGGAGGGGGCAGGGGAGAGGAGGGGAGCAGCTGGCGGGCTGCGGGGCTCACGCACGCCGCGTCCAGCAGCAGCGCAGCCGAGGAGAAAGGCTAACAAAGCTCGCCTCGCTCCTCGCGTCCGTTTCACGCCTGCCCCTCCCCTCCCCCGCACCCTTCAGCCAGCAATAAAATCAAAATAAAGACGTGGCTTCCCTCCCCCTGCTGGCTGGTTAAAAGAGGCGCCCCCGCCTCTCGCTGCATTTGCATTTTTAACGAGTCTAAAGCCTCTGCGGAGGGCGAAGCAGCCCGGCTGGCTCCGGCAGCAGCTGCTCAGAGCCGTGGTGGGGGTGCCCGGTGTTTTAGATGCAGGCGCCACTCAACTCCAGCGCCGCCACCCCTGTTGCGCGGGGGGTGGCAGAGATGAGGGTCAAGTTAGTGCAACGCCAAGAGTCACCACCCCCCCCCCCCAGTCCGGACTGCGCTGAAACAGGCAGAGTGACGCGAAAAGCCTCCCAGAGCAAGTCAGCCCCCCGGGTTTCAATCGTAGGTTGAGCCTAGATCCGTAGAGGAGTGGGGGCGAGGCATGCAACAACATAGAGAAGAGCGTGCTTCGCTGCCCCTTCCCCTCTCCAGCCAGCCACCTCCCAGAGGTACAGGCACAGCGCTCTCCCCAACAGGGTACCCCCGGGCATGCCACTTCCCTCCCCTAACCTCACCACTGCCAGTTTGCACTGCAGAGAGCAAATTTCATACTGCTATCTACCAATCCACCTCCCACCAGGGGCTTTTTTGACTATCCACAGACAAACGTCTTCAGAAGAAAAAGCTAATGCACGGAGGAGACTGAACAGACAGAAAAGCCAACCAAGTATCACATTCCTCAGTTTACGAGCAGCGTGGACCCCCTTCAAATAACGCACCAGTGATTTTTATCTGCTCCACTCCATTAAGAAAAATCGGGTCTACAGAACCCTTCCCTCCCCCCACAAAAGAGTGAAAAAGCCATTCCTTTCTATTAAGTTTTCAAGATAAAGGCTTTGGCCAAATTCTCCATCTAATATGCCCAAGGCACATCGAAAGGGGAGGAAAAATAAACAGGATGCAAGGGGAAAAAAAGTCCAAGTTTTGCCTTTTTTTTTTTTTTTAGGGTAGGGTTTTTTGGAGGGGTGAGGGAATTACCTGTCCATTCGCCTTAGAAGGAGATGCAGCCACTGCTTCCCCAGGTTTCTCAGCAGCGGCTTCGCCTTTTGCAGCAGTCTTGGAGAACTGGGCACCCATGCTGTCTTATTCAACAAAGAAACTCAAGAGATCCAAAAGGAGGGGAAACAAAGAGCGTTGGATTGGTATAAATACTGGGCGAGCAGCAACACACACACACACACACACCAGAGGGGGGGAAAAAGAGAAGAGAGAACAGAACCGATTTATATGCACTCCTTTTAAAAATTTAAGTTGAAGAGATCAAAAAGCAGCAGCACAGGAGGAAGGGGGGAAAAAGGAGGAAAAAAAGTCGAGCAAAAAAAAAAAGAGCCCAAGTTTAGTAAAAAGAAGTAATAAAAAAAATCCCAGATTTGTAGCCGTACTGTAGACAAGGGGAAAATGGAGAAATCTCCCTGGTTGCTAATAAGATGCGGAGTCCAACGCCCAAGTGCACAGATGAATGGGCTTTCCGAGCGCTGACGGCAACCCCCGGCCCGTCGCCGACCAATCACGGCGCCGCCAGACAAAGGAGGGGGCGGGGCTTCCAATTGGAGCGAACAATGGAGCTGCGATTGCAATAATTTGAAATCAGCCTTTGACTGATAATTAATACCACAAAAATAAATAAAGTAATGAAAAAATGCATGCACTCTTTTTTTCTTCACTTAAAAATGATGATGCATGGGTTTATTGCCCTTTCTTTTCGGAGGTGAATTAACCCTGCAAGGGGATTTCCTTTGACTTGCAGTGGCTCCGTTTGTGTGTTTCTCTTTCCCCCATTTGCTTCTGTGTTAAATTAGAGACAATGGTTTGACTTGTGTGTTTGTGATTTCATCCTCTTACCCCTACTCCACTCGCCCCCCTCCACCCTCTGCTGTAGAAGATCAAGGTTCGAGGTGTGAGTTTTTGATTTAATTGCAATTGTTCTATCGCCCCAATTTGGAAGGTATTTAAATCACGTAGATCTAGTTCGAGTTTTGCCAAAGGAGATCACGAGTTGAAATTAGTAGGTCTGTAGGCCAGATGTTGAAAATGCTAAAAGCAGCCGCGGCCGCCGCCGAGAAAGCAGAATCAAACCCCTCCCCCTAGCAATATCGGTTTGAAATAAAATATTCTGAAATTAGCCTACGGGTCTGATTACATTCTGCTGTCTGATTATCCTTGATTTGTATTTTTAAAACCTGTTTTCTGAGGCGGCGACCACTTAGATTTTTGATGCATTAAATTAATGGATGAAGCGACGTTATCAGAGATCTATTTGTGCTTTTCCCAAATGTGAACCCTAAATATATATTTACATTCATTGACTCTCAAATAAGATGTAATTTGAGACTAATTCGCTCGAAATAATACTGCCGCTAAGTACCTGAGTAACAGCAGTGACTTGTGTGAAATACCAGGGATCTGAATCTCTTTTGGGAGGTGGGAGTGGCCTTTGGCATGTCTGGCAGCCTAGGTCTACATGGTGTTTTGTTTTTTTCCAGTTGAAATGGATAAATTATACTGCTGGGAAAGGCGACCTAAACCTCTGTTTAAAGAGCAGTAATGAGGAAAACTGACGGAATTACCTTTTCAAAAAAAGATTAAATCTCAAAATGCCCGATTTGTTTATAAACAAGAATGTTACAGCCATTAAAATAATCAAGGGTTCAGGATTTCAAGACACCCGTCCAAACCGCCCACCTCTCTGACCCCAAAGATCGCATTGTGCTGCAGAATCGGATGATCTTTGTATGTTCGCTGCATTTCAATAACCCTAATATGAACAATCCTTTATCTGTAGCAAGAGGAGAATCAGTCAAGGGAATATTTCGTTTCTTGGGGGCAAAACACACGAAGGGGCATTTGTTTTTTAGATCAAGCTCTTATTCTCCCTTGTGCTGCATTTCAGATACAACTTCCCTCCTGCATTTCAAGGAAAACGGATCGCATCCTGGAAAACGCTTAGTACCAGCCTCGATTTCTTTGGTTTAATCATTATCTTTCTTTTCGAAACCAAGCTGAAAAGCGTCTGTAACGATTTGGTTTTATACACACTGCTTCGGTTTGATGCCTTATTCAATCACCAAGTTATATTTCCCAGAGCTGATGTAAATAGTTTTTTGTAGAAGTGCATCGTGCCAGCAAACATATCTTATCGCCCTTAAGGGAAAAGACGCTGGCCAGGCTATCGGCACTGATGGTTGAAGGAAGCCAACCCCTTTGTGTAAATGGGAAAGTCCCAAACAGAAACGTAATCTAGACAAATCCAGTAACATCCAGGCGTTTGTGAAATGCACTTTGGAGGAGGCTGTTGATTTTCTTCACCAGAAAACTGGAAAAAATACCCTCCATCTGCACTTTTTGTGGTTGCTGTGTTAAATTGCTGTGGATCCTAGCTATGTGGCGAGACGCGTCTCCTCCAATATATGCACAGAGAGCAAAAGGATTTGAGATGTTTCTGCAGAACCCCATGGAGGGAGGGCTTCTTTGTTACCCGGCTGCATTGCTTTTGCACGGTGCCCATTTACTGGGTATCGGCTGGTTTCCGTAGCGACGGCCGGCGAAGATTCGGAGCGTTGGGGGGGGTGGGCGGAGGAGGAGTGAGAAAGCGGGTGGGGGGAGGGAGCGAGAGACAGAGCAGAGCAGATGGACCGTACCCTGGAGGGGGCGGGGGACGGAGATGTAGTTGGCGCTGTGGCTGCTGCGGGGGGGGGGGGGGGGAGATGGGAGTGGCGGCTGCAGGGGCGGGATTCCACAGCTGAGATCGGGAAGGAGTTTCCATGCCTTTGCACCGAACCCGAATTGCGATCCTAGTAGTGTGGCTGACTTGGAGCCGGGGCAGCGAAAAGCGAGCGGGGGAGGGGGCTGATTCCGTGCCAGGGCTTCCAGAGGAAGCATGTGAAAGGGCAGCTGGACTAGTCTGAGGGGAGGGGGGAACGCAGGGGACAGACACGAGGTATTTCCAACACGGAAAACAAATGAATGAGAGGAAAAGACGTGAATACCAGGGGAGGGGAGGGAGGAAGGAATGGGGTGGGGGGAGGTATGGCAGGGAAGTGGGAAGAGGGATGTTGGAGTTTTTTTTCTCCTACATCTAAGCCAGGAAAGGACGGCAAGAGAGAGTTTATTGCAGTGTTGTTGTAGCTGTGTTGGTCTCAAGACATTAGAGAGACAAGGTGGGGGAGGTAATAAGTATGAGCCTGTAGGACACCCTGCATCAACTATGAGAAAGGGACCGAGAGACTTTTTCCATTGGACCGTATGAACTGGAGCCATAAACTCACTGAACATTAAATCCCACCAAATAAGAGTAAATCCAGCCTCATCATCGTATCCACTCATTATACTCCACACCTGAACATAGCAATTATATGAACAACATACCCCCATGTCTCAATGTCTGTACTTTGACCTGTTAACCTTTTACCCGCAATCAGGGATATTGCAGATTATGTATTCCTTACGCCACCCGTTCCTAAACTTTGCACCCCTTGATAACTTGTACCTTATTCCCTGATAACCAGAAACTTCTATGCTTAAACTCTGTACCATTTTCTTTTATTTTAACATCATCTTAATAAAATTATTAAATCTTTTATTGGATCAACTTCTGATGGTGAGAGAGACAAGCTTTCCAGAGCATAGGAAGAACAAGGAGCAAAAGACCTGAAAATCAAGCTGACTAGTATAGTATTCTCGCTGCCTGTTTCTTTTTGTTCCCCCATCTATTTGTTGCAGTCACCTGTTGTCTCTGGTATCAGACTGTAAGCTCTGTGAGGCAGGGGGCTGTTTCTTTGTTGTGTGTTTGTACAGCATCTAGCACAAAGGGGCCTGGTCCCGCTGAGGTCCCCAAGCATTAACACAGCAAATGAATAACAGTGACAAAGAGAAAGCTGCTCAGGGGTGTTCATTGTCATCACTAGGGCAGTGAAACCTCTTGGGAGTGTATATCTGGTGACTGATACACAGGAGAGACAATTTGTCATGAAAAAGAACCTTGGAGGTCTCCCACTAAATCTTATATCCCTGCAGCGAAAGCAATATGATGCCAGGGCAGTTTGCCAGGTTCCTTGTGGTGCTCCTCCTGTTTGCAAAGAAATTATAGCCTTTTATAGATCCCTTTTTGTTGGATTTTAATTAGATCATTTTTATTTGTTTGGATTAGTATATCACCTGATGACATATTGCCTGAAGAGTAAGCCAGAATTGCAAAATCAGTGTAAAAATCCACGTGTTCCCTTGTCCAGGCATGGTGGTAAACCTTTATTCCATATGCCAGCTCATCTGAATTTCAGAGTAATGTCACAAAAGTATTTTACAGAATGATTGTAGGAGTCATGATGGAGTACGTATTGTGATCCCAATATGCTTTCCAGGCAACAGTCATTTCAGTATTTTAAAGCTGTATGGTAAAACAAGACAGCATTACCTATATAAATTCTTCCAGACAGATGGTACATGCTGATCAACCAGTTGTACAACAATCCAAAAGTATACATACACATACACTACCTCTCACAAGTTCCCAACAAACCCTTCCAGCTAATCTTCTGGCTGTCCACCATCACACATTGCCTCTTCTGCCCCCAACGCACACATATGTTTTAGGGTAGATTCTTCTAAACTGATGGCAGTTAGCAATTTAGATGACTAAATAAAAAATAAATAAAATACACCAGACTATAGATCAAAAATTGTATTCTTCCAGCATGAGCCGCACTAATCACCTTCAAAGGTGCAATAAATTCAATTCATATACAGTCCCTTTCATCCTAAAGCATCCCAAAGTGCTTTACTAATCAATATACAAACTATACACAGGGAGCATTTAGGCTCTCTAATGGCACAGATATACAGTTTAGGAGATAAAGTGAATAAGGATGCTGTAATATCAGATTGAAATTGAAATTCAGGGAAATCGTAGACTATCAGGATTGGAAGGGACCTCAGGAAGTCATCTAGTCCAACCCCCTGCTCAAAGCAGGATCAATCCCCAATTTTTTCCCAGATCCCTAAATGGCCCCCTCAAGGATTGAACTCACAGCGCTCGGTTTAGCAGGCTAATGCTCAAACCACTGAGCTATCCCTCCACCTACTAGAGTCTCTAAGGTGCCAAAAGTACTGCTTTTCTTTTTACAGGTTTTATGTTTCATCTAAAAGACAGCACTCCCAATAATACACATATACCCATAGGCACCGACACTGTGGGTGCTCCGGGACTGGAAATCGGTGAGAAAAAATTGGTGGGTGCTGCACCCACAGATGGCCAAGCTCCCCTCCCCGCTCCACCCTGCTGCCCCACCTCACTTCCTCCCTCTGCCTCTGCCTCCTCCCCAGAGCACACTGCGTCCCCGCTTCTCCTCCCAGCGCTTGTCGCTGCGAAACAGCTGTTTCGCAGCATAACAAGCTGTGGGAGGGAGGGGGGAGGAGCGGGAACACAGCGTCCTCAGGGGAGGAGGCGGGGCTGGGGCGGGTATTTGGGGGAGGAGTCCAATAGGGGCGGGGGGAGGGCGCGCGAGCTCCCACTGGCACCAGGAGAAATTGGCGCCTATGCACATACCATAGTCTATTCTCATAGACCTCCTGCACATTGCAGGCCAGAGAACCTCATCTCACCTCAACTATGACCACCTCATCACTTCCTGCAACATCCCAGGCCAAATCTAAATTAGAAAAGCTTTTCTGATAAACCAGCAAAGCGCTCCTATTGTGTACGAATCTTACGTCAGCGTAACTGTGCTTGAACTGGCATCCATTTTTCCAGCCCCATCTCAAGCGAAGTAAGCTATACAGCTGGCACAGCTATACTGGTCTCAAATCATGCCTAACTGACATGGATATTCCAGCAAAAGTTTGTAGAGTAGGCCTGGCCTCAGTTTCTGTTGCTTGGCGGTCTCTCATATGAATACTGAGCTAGCTTTTCTTTCTTTAGCTTGGGAGATCAGTTGAGACAACACTAGGTAGTGTGGGTGTAAATAGTTACACACTAATAACACACTGCATATGGTGCCTTTCATCCAAGGATCTGAAAATTAATATTACATTAGCATCTGCAGGCCACAACTGAGATTGGGGTCCAATTGAGCTAAGCGTGGTACAAACACACAAGGCTTGTATACTGGTATAGTAAAAGTGACAATAACCCCCACCCCAAAAAAACAACCCAAATGCCCCCACCCCAATGTGGATGTAGTTATACCTGTAATACAGTAAAAAGAAAAGGAGTACTTGTTAGCAACTTAGAGACTAACAAATTTATTTGAGCATAAGCTTTCGTTAGCTACAGCTCACTTCATCGGATGCATGCAGCAGAAAATACAGGGGGGAGATTTTATATACACAGAGAACATGAAATAATGGGTGTTACTGTACACACTGTAATGAGAGTGATCAGGTAAGGTAAGCTATTACCAGCAGGAGAGAAAAAAAATCTTTTGTAGTGATAATCAGGGTGGGCCATTTCCAGCAGTTGACAAGAACGTGTGAGGAACAGTTGGGGGTGGGGGGAGGGCATAAACATGGGGAAATAGTTTTACTTTGTGTAATGACACATCCACTCCCAGTCTTTATTCAAGCCTAATTTAATGGTGTCCAGTTTGCAAATTAATTCCAATTCAGCAGTCTCTCATTGGAGTCTGCTTTTGAAGTTTTTTTGTTGAAGAATTGCCACTTTTAGGTCTGTAATTGAGTGACCAGAGAGATTGTAAGTGTTCTCCGACTGGTTTTTGAATGTTATAATTCTTGACGTCTGATTTGTGTCCATTTATTCTTTTACGTAGAGGCTGTCCAGTTTGGCCAATGTACATGGCAGAGGGGCATTGCTGGCACATGCTGTCTTATATGACATTGGTAGATGTGCAGGTGAACGAGTCTCTAATAGTGTGGCTGATGTGATTAGGCCCTTTGATGGTGTCCCCTGAATAGATATGTGAACACAGGTGGCAATGGGCTTTGTTGCAAGGATAGGCTCCTGGGTTAGTGTTTTGTTGTGTGGTGTGTGGTTGCTGGTGAGTATTTGCTTCAGGTTGCGGGGCTGTCTGTAAGCGAGGACTGGCCTGTCTCCCAAGATCTCAGAGAGTGTTGGGTCATCCTTCAGGATAGGTTGTAGATCCTTGATGATGCGTTGGAGAGGTTTTAGCTGGGGGCTGAAGGTGACGGCTAGTGGCGTTCTGTTATTTTCTTTGTTGGGCCTGTGCTGTAGTAGGTAACTTCTGGATACTCTTCTGGCTCTTTCAGTCTGTTTCGTCATTTCAGCTGGTGGGTATTGTAGTTGTAAGAATCCTTGATAGAGATCTTGTAGGTGTTTGTCTCTGTCTGAGGGGTTGGAGCAAATGCGGTGGTATCGTAGAGCTTGGCTGTAGACAATGGATCGTGTGGTGTGGTCTGGATGAAAGCTGGAGGCATGTAGGTAAGTACAGCGATCAGTAGGTTTCTGGTATAGGGTGGTGTTTATATGACCATTGCTTATTAGCACCGTAGTGTCCAGGAAGTGGATCTCTTGTGTGGACTGGTCCAGGCTGAGGTTGATGGTGGGATGGAAATTGTTGAAATCATGGTGGAATTCCTCAAGGGCTTCTTTTCCATGGGTCCAGATGATGAAGATATCATCAATGTAGCCAAGTAGAGTAGGGGCATTAGGGGATGAGAGCTGAGTGTCACAGCTAAATAAAAGTTGGAACAGATAATGAGTTAGTCCATGTTGCTACAGATTATTATAATAAACAATATATCCAGTGTCTTTATTAAATCCATGAGTTCTGGTGTCTAGCAAAGTTATGAATTTAAGCTCCAAGGCTTGTCTTTTGAAGGTATGGAGTCCTTTAAGAATGAGGACTGAGAAGTGAGATATGGAGTTATAGTTTTGTGAAAAATGTTCACCAACAGGTGATATCATTTTTTGTGTGTGCGTTCATTTGAGATCATAGTGATTGCCTTGTTTCACCCATACGTTGGGACATTTAGTTCACTGGATGAGGTAGATCATGTGGTGATAGACATGTGTAGGACCCATAGATCTTGAAAGATGTGTTGTGGGAGTGATGATCATTGTAACAGTGGAGATATGTCTACAGGTTTTGCATTTGTTGTTACAGTAGAGTCTGGTGCCACTTGCAGTTGGTGTGTCCTGATCTGTGGGGACTTTGCTTCTGATGATGAGTTTGATGATGTTGGGGGTGTTGTTTGAAGGCCAGAAGAGGGGGTTCATGAAAGATTTCTTTCAGGATGTGGCTTCATGGAGTATGGGTTGTGATTGTTTAATGATACTCCATGAGAGTTCCAGTTAGGGGTGGTAGGTGACAACCAGGGCTGTGTGGTTGGAGGGTTGTTGTTTTTCCTTTATTGAAGCAGGTTCTTTTGGAGTATTTGGGAGGCCTGTACCGTGATGCAATGTATTTCTCTGGTGGAGTGTCCTTATTTGGTGAAGGCGTTTTTAAGTGTGTCAAAGGGTGTATCCTGGACTTTCTCCTGGGAGCATATTCTGTGGTAGTTTAGTGCCTGGCTGTAGGTAAGTGATTTCATGGGGTGGTTAGTGGATCTAATTTTTTTATCTCCTTTTGACATATGGAGAAGCTGAGAGAAAGGATAAATAATCAACATGCAAAAAGCCAGAATTAGCTCTCAAAATTCCAGCAGACCACATAAATGGCAGTGACTTTTGGGGTTAGACCAGGATAAAAGATATATTTTTTAAAAATGTATTAGTGATTTAATTAAGATGTTAAAATTCTTAACTTTTTTTTTTTTTATGTTTCAACTTGTCACATGTAGACAGGGCAAGTTGTATTTTAACACATTATGTGGTTGAGATGAATGTGTTAAAATATAACTTACCCTGTCAACACTAGGGTTTTAAAACACGTTAATTAAAAGAGTTCACAAAAAGAAAAGGAGTACTTGTGGCACCTTAGAGACTAACCAATTTATTTGAGCATGAGCTTTTGTGAGCTACAGCTCACTTCATCGGATGCATTCAGTGGAAAATACAGGGGGGAGATTTATATACACAGAGAACATGAAACAATGGGTTTTACCATACACACTGTAAGGAGAGTGATCAGGTATGATGAGCTATTAGTCCTCCTTTTCTTTTTGTGGATACAGACTAACATGGCTGCTACTCTGAAACCTGACATTTTTCAAAGACACCTTTTGTCCCAGCCTAGACAAGCTCTTAGAAAACACAAATTCAAGAAAACTATGGAAGCTGAACATGGGGGGAAAGCATTACAGAAACTGTGAAGCAATGTGGGCTGCTTGGTGTGCTCAGTTGTATGTCATTTCCCAGAATGCCCTTCCAATAGTTATCTAAACTCAGAGAACACACTGAAAAGTCTGCTTGTGCTTTGTGATGCATAGAGAACTTTCCTGAATGCAAAGAAAGCAACAAACAAACAAAAAGATAATCAAAGTTTACCTTGAGAGAGAATGTTCTTTGTGCATCACCCTCCCCTGAAGCCATTTCTTCTATTGTCCTCCTTGTTACATAGTATCAATGTAGCATATGCATAAGAAAGAAAACATCTTGTCTTCCCAGGGAATATTCAATCTGACAGGATAAAGCAATTTCAATCATGTTTTAAACCATATATACTTTCTGTTACTGAGAAACAGGACTATAATCTGGATAATACAAGTCTCACATTCTAACACTAAATTTTTATGAAATGGTTTCAAAATTTTGCTCCTGATTTCAAGAGATGCACATTTCATGATGTCCTAACCCTCAGCACTGTGATTTCTTGTTTGTTTCTTCAAGCTTTCTTTCAGCCTCATACAGTGCAATCTCTATTGCAGCTATTGCAGCCTGGGCCAAGGCTTTTACTAATGTTTGACAAACTTTTATTAAGTAGATAAATCCAACAACATTTGCTAAGTCAGACCTAAACTGTTCGTATGTCCTGTATACTAGAAAGACGGGAACTAAACAAGATTCAGATTTTTTTATAGGCATTGTAGAGTGTCTTGTCTTTCTGGACCAACCAACACAAACTCCTCCAGTAACTCAAGATAGTATATTGCAAAACAAAAAAACAGCTAACAAACCAAAATAAAATCCCCTTCCCAAAAAAACTCAACCCCCAAAACAAACAACTGCTCAAACTGAAAGCATAAACATTTACAAATATATATTAGTAAAATACCTTTTCATAGGCCAGTTACTGTATATGGCTCAAGCAGTGAAGTTTTAACTGTGTTATTTCTATTTTAGCAGCAAAAATCAGGATTGGGGAGCCATTGCACTAAGCAGTGTACGAACAAAAGCAAAGACAAGGTTCCTGCCCTAAGAGAGTTTTACTTTATCTACTTTACTTATAAGGGAAACACATATTTGGCCTTGTCTTTATTCAGAGTTGCAGTGATTTAACTAGAGGTGTAATTTTAAACTGATTTAGGACGGGTCTACGCTGAAAATGCAGCAGAGGTGTAGATGCAGCACTTCAGTGAAGACACTACTATGCCAGTGTACCAGAGCTTCTTCAACTGGCATAGTTACTCCACCTCTGCAAGAGAAAAGAAATCCCCCCCCCCCCCCCATCGACACAGTGCTGTCTATACCGGGAGTTGGGTTGGTGTAACTATGTCACTCAGGGATGGTGATTTTCCACACCCCTGAGCGATATAGTTATACTGTTATACCTTCATAGTGTAGATCTGGCCTTTGTTAAACCAGTGCGAAACCTTATATAGGTTTCAGAGTAGCAGCCGTGTTAGTCTGTATTCGCAAAAAGAAAAGGAGTACTTGTGGTGTAGCTCACGAAAGCTTATGCTCAAATAAATTTGTTAGTCTCTAAGGTGCCACAAGTCCTCCTTTTCTTTTTGCAAACCCTATATAGACATTCTTACATTGGTTTCAGTTTCGTTTACATCAGTTTAACTTACCCCTGGGGTAGAGAAATACATCTGTAACTATATCTCAATATAATATAATCTATACCTTGAAAATATATTTCAAAGTTTATAGTTTTTTTTACTTAGCTGAAGTCAGTAAAACACTGAGTTCATCTAAATTGAAATAGGAGACTCTTAATTTGAAAAAAAGAGTGTCCGCACACAGACTTGCACTGAAATATCAAAAAAATTAATTAAAATGGAAGTGGTTCATTTAGTTCCAAATTTTTTGTTGTTTTGTTTTGGTTTTGTTAGTTTTTTGTTAGTTTGTTTGTTTTGCAGACCAGTCCTTGGCTCATCACAATTCATGCTAAGTAATTCAGATTTACCTTTCTTTTGCATTGCTGGAGCAATGTGAAACAGCTGGAGAATACCAATGAACCGGCTCTTATAATTGTTACTCTCCTCTATTTGTTTGATTCTTTTCAAATCTTAATGTTTTTATTGTATTGTATTATTTTTCAGGCTGCTGTACAGCACCTGCATATCCTGGTGGCAAGATTTATTATTTGTCATTATCTATGTAGCAACTTGTCAGCAAGTTAAGGAAGTACGGGCTGGATGAATGCACTATAAGGTGGGAAGAAAGTTGGCTAGATTGTCGGGCTCAACGGGTAGTGATCAGTGGCTCCATGTCTAGTTGGCAGCCGGTGTCAAGTGGAGTGCCCCAGGGGTCAGTCCTGGGGCCGGTTTTGTTCAATATCTTCATAAATGATCTGGAGCATGGTGTGGCTTGCACTCTCAGCAAATTTGCGGATGATACTAAACTGGGAGGAGTGGTAGATACGCTGGAGGGCAGGGATAGGATACAGAGGGACCTAGACAGACTGGAGGATTGGGCCAAAAGAAATCTGATGAGGTTCAATAAGGATAAGTGCAGGGTCCTGCACTTAGGACGGAAGAACCCAATGCACAGCTACAGACTAGGGACCGAATGGACTAGACTAGGCAGCAGTTCTGTGGAAAAGGACCTAGGGGTGACAGTGGACGAGAAGCTGGATATGAGTCAGCAGTGTGCCCTTGTTGCCAAGAAGGCCAATGGCATTTTGGGATGTATAAGTAGGGGCATAGCGAGCAGATCGAGGGACGTGATCGTCCCCCTCTATTCGACATTGGTGAGGCCTCATCTGGAATACTGTGTCCAGTTTTGGGCCCCACACTACAAGAAGGATGTGGATAAATTGGAAAGAGTCCAGCGAAGGGCAACGAAAAATGATTAGGGGTCTGAAACACATGACTTATGAGGAGAGGCTGAGGGAACTGGGATTGTTTAGCCTGCAGAAGAGAAGAATGAGGGGGGATTTGATAGCTGCTTTCAACTACCTGAGAGGTGGTTCCAGAGAGGATGGTTCTAGACTATTCTCAGTGGTAGAAGAGGACAGGACAAGGAGTAATGGTCTCAAGTTGCAGTGGGGGAGGTTTAGGTTGGATATTAGGAAAAACTTTTTCACTAGGAGGGTGGTGAAACACTGGAATGCGTTACCTAGGGAGGTGGTAGAATCTCCTTCCTTAGAAGTTTTTAAGGTCAGGCTTGACAAAGCCCTGGCTGGGATGATTTAATTGGGGATTGGTCCTGCTTTGAGCAGGGGGTTGGACTAGATGACCTCCTGAGGTCCCTTCCAACCCTGATCTTCTATGATTCTATGATTCTATGATCTGATCCTACAAACTCTTAGGTGAGTAATCTTTATATATGTTAAAAATCCAGTTGCCATGTGAGTATGGCTTTTGCAGACCCAGGTTCACAATTTTCTCCTTCATATTCACAAATAACTTATATTATTATTAGTGGGAGTTGTGGCTGCAACTGTTGTGGGGGAGCAAATAGAATTCTTTGTGTCAGAAATGTGTGACAGAGATGTAGATGTGCTAGGGCTCTGGGATTGGTAAATTAAGAGTTGATTGAGGATTTATTTTTGTGTGTGATGAAGTGAAGACATTTAAAAAGTATTAGGGCTTGTCTACACTGCGAAGTTGTCGACAAAATGTTTGTCTTTCACGGGTACTTAAAAAAGCCCCCTCCATCCCCCACAAAATACAAAAGTTTTGCCAACGCAAGTGGTAGTGTGAATGCGGTTTTGTCAGCAGGAGCGCTCTCCTGGAAGTATTTTGTCTGCAAAAGTGCCGACAAAATACTGAAAAAGAGCGTTTACACATGCTGACTTTTAGTGACAAGGCTGTGTTGACACAGCCTTGTCACTAAAAGCTGTGTGGTGTAGACGAGCCCTTAGAGAGGATGAAGGAGCTTGTGGTTAAGGCACTGGACTGGCACTCAAGAGATCTGTGGTCACTTCCTAGCTTTGATGCAGATTACTTGTGTACCCTTGGGCAAGTCCCTTAATCTCTCTGTGCCTCAATTCCTCATCTGTCAAATGGAGATAATACTGTCTTTGCCAGCCATTTTGAATTCTGCGGGGCAAGGACTGTCTCTTATCATTTGCTTGTGGAGTGTCTAGCATCAGAGGCTGTGATCTTTGGTGGTGCCTCTAGGTGTAACTGTAAATAATAAAACATTTTTTTTCATTTCTCCTTTCCCCCTTGTGACTGGAGAGGTGTTAACAATCTTGACTGGTCCCTTGAAATATGTTAACTACTTATGCTAAACAATCTGTTCCACCATTTATTTAGCTGCAGCTCTCTGACGGCTTGTCTATACTTGAACCACTACAGCAGCACAGCAGCCAGAGTGCCTCACTGTAGACACTAGCTATGCCGATGGGAGGGGTTCTCGCATTAGCGTAGGTGATCCACCTCCTGAGAGATGATAGCTAGGTCAATGGAAAAATTCTTCCATTGAGCCAGCACTGTCTACAACCATGGGTTAAGTTTGCTTTACTATGTTGCCGGGGGATGTGGATTTTTCACACCCCTGAGCAATGTATAGGATGTGGGAGGCGGTGAGGGCTCTGGCTCAGGGTGCAGACTCTGGGGTGGGGCCGGGGATGAGGGATTTGGGGTGCAGGAGGGGGCTCCAGGCTGGGGGGTGGGGCCGAGGGGTTCAGAGTGTGGGAGGGGCTCAGGCTGGGGGTTGAGGTGTGGAGCGGGTGAGGGCTCCGGCTGGGGGTGCAGGCTCTGGGGTGGGGCTGCAGATGAGGGGTTTGGAGTGTGGGAGAGGGCTCAGGACTGGGGCACGGGGTTGGGCTGCGGGAGGGGATGAGGGCTCTGGCTGGGGATGTGGGCTCTGAGGAGGAGCCAGGGATGAAGGGTTTGGGGTGTAGGAGGGGGCTCTAGGATGGGGCTGAGGGGTTTGGAGTGCAGGAGGGGGCTCAAGGCTGGGGCTGGGGACTGAGGTGCAGAAGGTGAGGTCGGAGTGTGGGCTCCGGGTGGCGCTTACCTCAGGCAACTCCCGGGAAGCAGCCAGCATGTCCCTCTGGCTCCTAGGCACAGGGGCAGCCAGGGGGCTCTGCGCACTGCCCCCATCCGCAAGTGCTGCCTCCACAGATCCCATTGACCCCCTGGTTGCCTCTGTGCCTAGGAGTCAGAGGGACATGCCAGCCACTGTAGCCAAATGGACCTTTAGCGACCTGGTCAGCTGTACTTACTGGAGTTGCCAGGGTCCCTTTTTAACCAGGCATTCTGGTTGAAAACTGAACGCCTGTCAATCCTAGCAATGTAGCCTGGTTGACCTAACTTTTTAGTGTAGACCAGGCCTGAGTATATTTCCCAGACCTGAAGAAGAACTCTGTGTAAGCTTGAAAGCTTGTTTCTCTCTATAGTAGTTGGTCCTTAAAAAGGTATTACCTCACCCACCTTATCTCTCTAATAATAAATTAGTTAGCCAAGCAATTAAATAAATGGGATTTATTACTGTTTAAACATATATCCTAGATTTTTCTTGTGCATGCACAGCCACTTCTCATAATTAGAAAAGTCTTTATCCTTAAAAAAAAATATCGTGAATTACACAATTCCAAAATATTGAGGTCTGGGGCCTGATCCAGAGCCCACTGAAATTAACTGAAACCTTTTCATTGACTTCAGTATGTTTCAGATCGGGCCCTAGAATCTGGTCTCCACGGGTATCTCTACACTGCAATTAAAAACCTGCTGCTAGCTGACTCGGGTTCATGGGGCTGTTCAATTGCTCTGTAGATGTTCAGGCTTGGATCTGCAGCCTGAGCTCTGGGACCCTCTAGAGCCTGAGCCTGGATCTCTACACCTCAATTAAACAGCTTCTTACCCTGATCCCTGTGAGCCCCAGTCAGCTAGCATGGGCCAGCTGCACTTTTTAAATTGCAGTGTAGACATACCTTAAGTTCACAATTATAGATAGAGAGTAATTCTGCTGGGTTAACAGAGTAACAGGATTGTGTCTGAACCACTGAGATTTACACCAGTACTAAATCAGTGTCTGGGCCTATATTAAGGAAGAAAGGAGGAAAGAAAAGAGTTTCTGATCATGCGTACTCTACAGTAGACTAGATCCAGGATGATGATTGTTGTGGGGAAAAAAGGATGATGTATTAAAGGTGTATTTGGGAAGGAGAATCTTCACTGTCCTTGTCTGTGTACAGTAGTCATGGCATTTAACTGTGAGAAAACCAATACCCGAGATAATCTGGTTGAAAGGGGTCCCTAGGAAGCTATGAAAATCATAAGTTTAATGTGGCCACCTGCCTTAAAAATTTTTATCCCCTCTGTATAAAAATCTGTATAGAATAGAATATGTCATGGTAATTTTTGTTTATTCCTTTTAAATTATATTTTCTCACACTTTAGATGCAACCCCCAACTTTCTTTCTACTGTACTGTAAATGGCTTGCTTAAGTCTTACAGCTCAAGCAGCAAATGTGGCCTTTTATTGACAAAGACAAATGGCAATTTCCCCTACAGTCAGTTTTCTTTTCACCAGATGACATACAAAACAGTCAGTATGCTATCTAAGGATATACCAAGGCACCTTACTAGTCTCACTTGGTAAAGCTTAAACCTTCCTGGCCTATGAATTGACTGGATAGCTGTTGGCTATTACACATTTGGTTTAGATCTGTTTTCATCATCTATATCATCTATATCCTTTTATTCTTAACCCATATAAATGTCCTTTTTTCATATTTGCTGTTTGTCTAGTCTACAAGGTACTTATTTCCACATTCACATGCTTATTTAAGACAGTCTCTTTCCATCTTTTGGGCATTCAGCAATAGGCTGAGGTTAAACAAATGGTAAAATCCTGGTCCCTCTTTCAGTGAGCCAATAATGCGCAGGCTCCTTTGCCCACTTGTTAAGATTTCAAACAAGCACCTTTGAGCTTTCTCCCATGCTGCTTCTTACACTTAGGAGGAACTTCCACTAAGCACCCACAAAGCCACCTCATTATTCACCTTCAAATTCCTCCTTAAAACTCTCCTTTGCTGTAATACCATGAAACATTAGCAACAGTTAATTTATCGGTGCTTTGATACCACTGTTGTCTCTTGTAAGGGGAAGAGACTGTCTTTTTGTTCCATTTGTACAGCACTTAGCACAATGGGGTCCTGACCCAGAACTAGGGCTGCTAAACACTATGGTAATAGTAATACTATTGAAGGTAATGGCAATGTGTGTGCTTTTTGCTCCTTTGACAGTACTCCCCTTCTTGAATCTTCATCGTCTTTGCTTGGAGTGTATCCAAATCATTTGGCTGGCATGCATAAAACCTTGAGAGAAACTTGAAACAGTTGGTTGTCATGACACAGGCAAAACTCCCTATTTCTTTCTTAGTCCAATATACATCATGTGCATTTTCTTCTTTTTCATGATTTCTAGATTACTTTGCAGATGGCTGTAATCCTACAGTAACATTTTTTTGGTTTCAGAAACATTTCCCATTTAAAGCTTTAATTTACTTACCATGACAAATTCCCTGAAACAGACCAACATTTGATCGGACTCATTTAAATATTTTTGAAATCTAAAATTACAAACACGTTGAAAAAAAACAGAACAACGTTTAAACAAAAAAAATGAATTTCAAGTAACATATAAATAATATCTTATATTTCTATACTCCGGTTCCTGGCATTCTCAAGCACTGTGCATCTTGTATATGCAAAAGCATTGAGATGCAGCTGCCTGTAGAGTGGAAAGCTGCAACCATCCAGCCTACAGCATATGCACACTAATTATGGCAGGAGAAATTATGGCCAAAGCCATTGAGGAAAAGCACAACTCTTGGCAAAGGTGCTGTAGAATTTTCAATGTCCAGACCGAGCAGGTAGATCCATGGTTTTTAAGATCCCTCCCAGGGCTCTACACATTTGGCAACATGCTGGAACTAAATTCTGCTGCAAACCCTGCAGTTTCTGTGATACTCTGATGCACAGTCAGCTGGAAATTCAGCTTCAGGGCAATTAAAAAAATGCACATTTGTATGGAATTAAATATGAAAATGAAGAATTTAATGAAGAAAAGTTCTCCTTGCATAGTTTATGCTGATAGTAAATGCAGTTTATTTTACTCTGCTCTAAATTTTCACTTTTCAAAGGGATGCAGATTTTTGTACTGTATTGTTTTGTATTGTAAATGCACAAGTTAATTATTGGAATTGGCTGCGAGCCTGAGGGTTTTGGAAACCAGCATTAGAGTTCTTTTGGGACTGTGGGACAATCATGTTTCTGCTAAGAGATGTAAATTGCCTTCATTAGTCTTCAGAGTCTACAAATGAATGAAAAGAAGAGGAATGTCTGCACCTCTTTTTGAGCTGTTGTTTCAGGTTGTCTGCAGACTCAGGAAGACAACACTGCATTGGTTATCCTTGGTTTAGGCCACGTCTACATGTACAGCACTGCTGTGGTGCAGCTGTACCAATGCAGCTGCGTTGCTGCAGCATATCTGTTGAAGAGCTCTCCCTTCGGCATAATAAAACCACCTCCATGAAATGCATATGTCTGTGTAACTTATGTCATAGGCACCGAGTCTGTGGGTGCTGCGGGGCTGGAGCACCCAGGGGGAAAAATTAGTGGGTGCTCTGCACCCACCGGCAGCCAAGCTCCTCCCGCCCCTACCCCCTCCTTGCCTCCTCCTTCCCCCGAGTGCACTGCATCCCCACTTCTCCTCCTTCCAGCACTTCCCGCCCGCTGCCTAACAGCTGTTTGGCGCCACTTAGGACTTTCTGGGAGGGAGGGGGAGGAGTGGGGATGCTGGGAGCTCGGGGGAAGAGGCAGTAAAGAGGCGGGGTAGGGGAGGGGAATTGGGGGAAGGGGGTGGAATTGGGACGGGGTGAGGGTGGTGCGGGGTAGGAAAGGGAGGGGTCAGGGGTGTGCGGGGGTCGAGCCTCCAGAGGGGAGGGAGGCACCTATCTGAAGTGGGTGGTTTGTTCACCCACCAAGCGACATAAGTTATGCTGACGTAGGCAGTAGTGTAGACATAGCCTAAGTTTGGAAGGATGTCTTCACAAACACAAGGGCAAGACACACAAAACAAAAAGATACCCTCAAATTCTGGAGCACAATTTGCAGCAGGAGATGGATTCTCTGGTCATTTGCACAGGTCAATAATACACAGTGAACTGATTTCATTGGGAGAGTTCCCCACAGAATGATGCCTGCTACAGTCCATCCTATATAACTACTTTTCAAAGTTTGCCTAGACAGTGTTGGGCGAAGATCTGTGGTTCCTGCAGGTCTATGTATCCCAAAATTCACACTGAAAATAATGAAACACTCCTCAGCTCATGACATAGAGAAGATGTACTCTAGATATGGGCAAGATTCTCCGCTGGTGGACATTAATTTCTGTTGGCCAGATGTAGTATGCTGGTGCCCTGGTGGTGGATAATCCAAGGCAGCACAGGTGGGTGGAGAGAGCACGGGAGGCAACAGATAGAGCACCCATGTTTGATAATATCACATACCAATGAGAGGAACTTCTTTGGTTTTATTATAATTTTCTTAGTTTAAGTTGTTTAGAAATCTCACCATATAAAGATTTCGTCATTTAATTTTATATATTAAGTAATATTCACTTTTAGGAGAGCTATAAAAATGCCATATACTTGTCATATAGCGACAATTCCATTTGAACAGTTACTGTGTTCTTCAAGCAAACTAGCAGCAATATATCATTTAGAAGCATTCCCTGGGGCTGTATTAATTAATGTAATGTTTAATTAATGGGGTTTAGGTTAACTCGGAGATACAGAACGCCATTCAACCACTTCCAGTTTTTCCCTTAAAAGAATTTTCTTTGCACCTCCAAAAGTAGGGATTTTGTATGGTTGTGTCTATACCCATGTATATCTGTTATGTGTTGACCCACTAACCCATTTATCTTACACAAATAATTTTCCAAGTAACACAAACTTTCTGCAGCTAAAAGTGATAAGGGCAAATAAACAAGGTCTGCTTCTAAATCTGTATGACTCAACATGTATATTTACATATCTTTACTGCAGATGAGGTTGCTTAAATGCATTCTTAGTAACAATTACTAAATATTTGTTAGATTATTCCTGTCATTTACATACATGAAGAAATAGTTTGGTATTTACTAGATCATAAACAATTGTGTAAGATTAAAGCCAAAACTTGCATTCCTTGCATTACCAAAGCTGCCACTGGTATGTGGGTGTATTAGAAATGGAAAATCAACCCCTAATAGATCTAGGTCCTGCCCCTGCTGACAATGAAGTCAATGGCAAAACTCATCAATGAGGGCTGGACCACAGCCCTGTGCTTTTATCAGGTCTATTAATGTTGTTAGGTAGGTTTGTATTGTTATCTTTTTCAAATGGCCTTCACAGTGCTAGTATCTCAAGTGATGGAATGCTTTGAGTTCTGATTAATTGTGAGAGTAGTAGTTAGCAAAGTACACCTGGCCTATGTAGTCAGGGAGTTGCTTTTCTGAGAACCCTGTTGTAACTATGCCATAAGACCCTGATAGAGAACCTAAGGTCCCATCTAAACTTCCACTCTTGTTATGTTGGTGAGCCAGTTAAACACTGCTTATTTTCTTACTGGGTTACAAATATTACTATTTGTATTTATTAGTAGTATTATGGTGACACGGTCCCCAGCCAAGATCAGGGTTCCATTGTATGAACATATAGTGAGAGACAGTCCCCATCGTGAAGAGCTTACCGTGTAAATAGATGAGATGGACAAAGGAAGCATTGTTACCCTCACTTTAAAAATGGGGAGCTGAGGGACAAAGAGACAAAGTAACTTACCCAGTGTCACCCAAGAGGTCTCTGGGAGAGATAGGAACTGACCCTAGATCTCCTGAATCCTCCCAGTCAAGTGCTTTAAGCTTAAAAGCATCCGTTCTCTCTGCAGCAGTGGTACCGATTCTGGGAAAATTCAGGGGAGGAAAAGATTAATGTGGCCAGGACACACTGCACTCAGAACAGTTCATGAAAAGCTCTTTAATCAGAGCTCAGCTTCTACATAGCAATTCTGCAACATGACATGCGGTGGTGATATGTACAGCTTAAGCATAGATGTTATATTTGATTGAAAAAAGTGGATGGAAAAAGGCCTGACTCAGTTTTTACTCTGTCTAGATAGTTTTATGGCCTTTACCACCACACTACTGCCGTATCACTAATGTATTTATCCTCATTAATCCCCTGTGAAGTAGGAAACATTTTCCCCATCTTACAGAGAAGGAACTGAGGCACAAACTGGAATAAATGATTTGCCTAAGATCATACTGGAATTGACCCCTTGTCTCCTGAGTTAACGTTCAGTGCCCTATCAACTACTAAACCATCCATCCTCAATGGGAGTTTTATTTGGAAAAGGATGGAGTAGAAACGAATGGCGTCTCTGCATGTAGTTCACCCTCTACTTGTGGGCATTCAGCTACCACTGTAGCACCATCTCCCCTCCTGAGATCCTTCAAAGAGGCCTTTTCAGGGTCAGCGCTATATTATAGTAGTACTGAGGTGAGGAAGGCCAGTTGCAGCAGCATGAAGACCAAGGATGAAACTGGATGGAATATGCATTGTTCTCCCCACCCAACCTCAAGCTCTTCAGACAGTCCACAAAAAATAATACAACCTGAGGTGCATTAACTTTTCCGTGGGTTCCCTCCGTATTATGGAACCATTCCTCTTCTTCATTGATTTTTCTAGGAAAGCTGGTAGTGCAGGAAGCCTGGGGAATGTGGCTCTTATACATTTGTGATGCATAGAAGCCAATGATGAGGCATAGGCTTATGTGCAATTGTCCTTGATGTTCTATGGAACCCCCATGATCTGCAGGAATCTCAGGAGATCTGCAAGATGTGAGGGTGGAACCCCATGTTTTTTCTGGCCACTCCCAGTCAATTTGGGGGAACGTACAAGCCTCTTTCATGGGTTTTTCGTCGAGAGGGGCACTTTCCTCCTGAGTAAAGGATTTCAGGATGTCTCCCTTATATTGAAATATAGCAATTGTATTAAGCTTTACTTAACTTTTTACACTGTGCCAGAGCACAGTGGTGCAGTCTTCAGTAACACGTTTTCAGTGTATATTGGTTCCGATGCTTGTAAATGCATAGTTTCCTAAACAGTCTTAGTCAGCAGGACATTTCAAAGTGTAGGTCCTAGGACAAATCTATGATGCTCAGGGGAAGGAAGCATGTGGCACACACATCAAGGATATATAGTATGAAAATTAAAGTCAACAGCTAGTTAATTACAAATCTAAAGTGATACTCTGAGCAATAGGAGGGTGGTCCTAATCTCCGTTGGTATTGTCTACCTGGACACTTTTTACAATATTTAAGCCTTTTTACCATATTTTTAACAGCTGTCAGCCAACAAGATCCTGACCATGACTTTACAGTCCATATAGACAAGGATACAATGTGTTCACCATCATGTTAGCGTCAGTAAATACCGGGAGCTCTGCCTGGTCTACAACAGGAGCTGGTCATGGTCTTCTTTAGTGACACCACAGGAAGGGCTTTGTCATTGCAAAGTTGGGCCTAAATATTTAACATAATGAACACTTTTACAACTAATTATGCAAAGATTTGTTGTCCCTTGTCACAATATTCTGATGCCTATGTCAAAATTACATTGCAGAACTTGAAACTTCCGTCTAAATGGCAGGTTTATCTTTCAGATCTGGAAATTTCAAAAAAGAAGATGTCATCTCATTATTTGTTTTCTATAGATTGTGGGAGGGTGTTTGTGCATGAAATCATTTCCTTCTTGTTAAGTGTTTTTCCTGCCTCTGCTGCTGTTTAGTCCCTGGTTCTTCTACATGTTTTTACTCTATTCTATAAGGATCCTCTGTTTATGAACCACCATCCATTGTGGGCCCCGTGTGTTTTTATTGCAGTGGGCGACAGACTGAAAATGTGTCATTCTGTGTTTCTTTCCATGGAGTGCAAGATGTTGTTCTATGTTATCCCTTTCACTGCAGTAGAGAAATGGTTTTGAATATAAATTATACTCAGATAGTTGGTCCTACTGGCAGATAAGAATGGGATTGGAATTAGGTGATGTTTATATTTCTTGGCAATCATAAAGAGAGTCATACATAGAAATGAGAGCATAACACCATCTAATCACAACCCACTCTCCTCTGCGAGTACAATAACTACCTGAGAACAGCATCCATTCGCAACCATTTCTGCACTGCCAGTGTAGCCAGTGTAGTACAATCAAGTGTAATCAATATTGTTATCACAGAGAAGAATGCATAACAACACATTAGCAGCCTCACATTCTGGAATTAAGAAAACCCAGCAGTGTAAATATTGCTCACTACCGTGGATTAATAATAAATAAATAAATAAATAAATCACAGGCTCCAAAAATTTATACACATCTTTTAGCAAAGGCTACCCTGTGGATTTGGGACAGAATTAGAGATAAGCCCTTTTCCCTTGCCATTGCAAATAATCCAGATTTTAGTCCATATCACTAATCAGAGAGTTTTAAAGACTGAGGGAGCCATGGAATACCAATGGTTATCCAATTATTTAGTAAATAAACTTTTCCAACTTATTTGGAGATCAAAACTAATCTTATTTGGCCCACCCTTCCTTAGTACCAGTCCTTTCAAGTTATGCATGATGTTTTTCAACTTTCTAGAAAAGCTGTTTTATACAGAAATTTAACTTTAATAGAAGCAATGGCATCTGGTCAATTAGGGAACAAACAAACAAAACTCAGTTATATAAATCTTTGCAGGCAACTTTCCCAACCAAAAATATCCATATATGACTTTGGAAAAAAGGATCTGGATAGATAAATTATTCCAGAGGATTGAAGTTTGATCTGGAAAAGAGATCCAGCAACCTAAGTCTGTAGCACATGAACAGAAAATTTCTTTAAAATATTGTTTGAATGGTACTTCACAACAGTCAGGTTAAAAAACAAATAGATTGAATGAGGATAAATGCTAGAGAAGTTGTGATGAAAGAGGAGATTTTGTGCATTTATGGTGGATATGTCCAGACATTAGAGAGTACTGGAATGCAATTTGGAACCAAGTGTCACAAATTGTTGGATATTTATTATCCTTCTCAGCGAAAATGCTCACACAAAAGTGAAGAATTAATTTCTTATCTCCTAGTAGCTGCTAGCCTCTAATTGGAAATAGAAAAATAGTCCAAATAAAAGGAATGGCTAAAAATAATATGTTTTTTTTTTTGTTATGGAAAGGTTAAAACATTAATTATGTACCCAGCAAAATAATCAGGGGACAGATAAATACTTGAATAAATGGTAACTAAATATCTCATTCTCACAAAAAGTACATTCACCTGCAAGAGAATCAGCACACCTTTCCAATTTTTTAAATATTAGCATTTGATAGACGTGCTTGTCTTGTTAAATATGTATAAGTTGAGATTACACCCCATTTAATAAAATAACTAGAAATGTCCTGTCATGGGCAGTGTAAAGATGTTCACTCTGTAACCTGGTAACACCCTGTTAAACAAAGAGATCTGATAATTATGTGTATAATGTTCCTCTAAAGAAAACCTCACTGTTGTAATAAGTCACAGATTCCAAGGGCAGAAGGGACCATTATGATCATCTACTCTGACCTCCTGTGTAACACAGGCCAGAGAAATTTCCCTAAATAATTGCTAGAGTATCTTTTAGAAAAATATTCAATCTCCCATTTAAAAATGGGAAGTGATGGATAATCCACCACAACCCTTGGTAAGTTGTTCCAATGGTTAATTACTCTCACTGTTAAAAATGTATGCTGTATTTCTAGTCTGGATTTGTCTAGGTTCAGCTTCAAGCCATTGAATCATGCTATATCTTTTTCTGCTAGCCCATTATTAAATATTTGTTCCCCATGTAGGTAGTTATAGACTGCGTTCTTCTTTTTGTTAAGCTAAATAGACTGAGCTCCTTAAATCTATCACTATAAGGCATATTATCATTCAATCATTCTTGTGTCTCTTTTCTGAACCCTTTCGAATTTTATCACTATCTTTCTTGAATTGTGGACACTGGAACTGGACACAGTAGTCCAGCAGCGGTTAAACCAGAGCCAAATACAGAGGTAAAATAACCTTTCTACTCCAAAGATTCCATTAGTTCTTTTGGCTTCAGTATAATACTAGGCACTCATGTTCAGCAGATCCTCCTCTACAACCCCCAGATTTTTTTCAGAGGCTTTGCTTCCCAGGATAGAGTCCCCCATCTCGTAAGTGTGGCCTACATTCCTTGATCCTAGATGTATATATTTACATTTAGCCATATTAAAATGTATATTGTTTGCTTGTGCCCATGGGCAGCAGGTATCAAAGGTCAGGGCAGGCTAAGCCTCCCCTAACCCAGGCTGTGGTCCCCACCCATGTTCCGCCCTGAGTCCCCACTCTCCTTCTTCCTCTCCCCTTCAGCTGGTGGGGGCTCAGCTCCAGCCAGCGTCCAAGGGCTGGGGTGGCCCGGGGTGGTGCTGGGGGTCCTGGAGGGAGCTCGGGGTTCTGGTGGGCCAAGGAAGGGTGTCTTGGAGCTCTGGTGGGATGGGCCGGGGCCTCGTGTGGAAGAGGTGGGGCCGGCGGGCTAGCTTCTCTGAAGGCGGGGCTAGCTGTGTCAGTGACCTGTCCTCTTCCTTATTTACCACTCCCCAGATTTTTGTGGCATCCACAAACTTTATCAGCAATGATTTTATGTTTTTTTTCCAGATCATTAATAGAAATTATTTGTTTACATGGACTGGAATGTTCTTAGAGTTCATAACTGAGCATTCTAAAAAAAAAAAAAGTCTAAAAGTCAATCTAATTTTTCTTCCCATTTAATTTCTGATTTATGTTTTGTTTTTAAACAGCTGCTAATGCCTCATTGAAAACTAGTGTAGGGCCAAGAACTGACCCCTGAAGGATGCACTGGAAGCACACCCATTTGAGGGTGATTCCCTATTTACAATTATATTTTGAGACCTCTCAGTTATCTTATTGTTATTAGATTACGGTTTTGACTCTGATGTTTACATTGCAAGGATTTGTAAACCTGTTAAAATTTTCTAAATAAATAGCTAAAAATTAACAAATAAAATCAAGTCACATAGAGGAAAAATAAATTTAATAGGGTGATCCTGACTGGGAGTGCCCTCAGTTTCTGCTTTCAGGTAGTCCAAGGATTCTATGCCAAGCAACCTTGCTTGAATAATACCCCTCCTGGAAACCAGTTTATTACAAAAAAGTAGTGAAAGCAGTCTGTAACAAAAGTCCCTACACACTCTCCATGCCATCCCCAGTGCATGTGGTCCTGAAAACCCAGCTCTTCCCAGCAGGAACCCACACAGCCTCTCTGCTGGGAAATCATTCTCACCATGTTCTGGTGTCTTCTGCCACACCTAGGTTCCTTGTCCATCCTCCTGCCAGGACAGCTATGCCAGCCTTTCCAGATGGAGTGCAACACCCCTCTCCCAATTGGGAACCCCCACAGCCTCTGCTGCAAAATCATCTGAACCAAGGGAGCATCCCTCACTCCTCCTGCCCCTCTCACTATTCTGCTGAGTCCAGCCCTCCATCCTTGGAGATGTCAGCACGTAAGCCCCTCCACTGCTATCTCACCTTCAGCCTTTGTCAGGGGCTGCCTGCAGCAGAGCCAGTCTCCTGACAACCTAATGAACACATCTGGCCTTGATGGAAGCTGTCTGACTGCACCACCTGGTTGGTTGCAGAAGTCAGCAAGCTGATACTTAAGCTCAGCAGCAGGTCAATGGTTGTTCATTATGCTCCTTGCCTGTCCTAGCTTCTGTTGTTTCTAGTCCTGCTCCAGTCCAGGCCTGTACCTGCCCCAGCCCCTGTTTCCTCCTGGCTCTGATTCTTGGCTATACTTTCTGATTGTGACTCTGGCTTATCCTTCCTCTTAGGCTTTGGGCTCTGACCCATAGCTTTGCTCCAGGACTGATGCCATCTGGATTCAGCTGTAACTGGTAGGCTGGACTCTTGCTCCAACCATTAGACAAGACTTCCCATGACTTGGTCACTGACATCCCTCTTCAGCTCTCATGCTTAGATCCAGCAGGCACCTCCTTCTGTTGCTTCTCCTTGGCCTTCATCCCTCTACAGCCCTGACTTGGGGATGCCAGGCAGCAAATCCCTGATGCTACTTTCCAGCCTTTAGCCTTCTCAGCCCTGACATCCTCCCAGCACTGGCTTTGATTCCTGAAAGTCAGAAAGCTAACCCTTTCCTGTTCAGGGATTGCTGGTTCCTGTTCAGGGATTGCTAGCCGAGATAGGCACCCCCCTGCAGTCTGAGGCACCTATCTCTGAGAGAGGGGCAAGGTTTAGCACACACCTTTGTCTCCCATTGGCTAGCTTAGGCAGGGAACCACTTAGCATGCTGGCTTTTGTAGATCACATTCTTAGGTGCCTATCTCCCCCCATTCATTGTATAGGGAGTTTAGGCACCTAACTCAGCTTGGTGGATCATAGTGTTGTTCCTGTGATTTTCTGTCTTGTCTAATGAAATTTAGCTCACCCAAAGTCATTGTAGCATCTTCCAGCCAGGTAGTCTGTGACCCCCTTTTCATAAGACATAACACGCAGGCAATTCATCTCCTTGGTGACGTTTACTGGCTCTCTCCTTGGAACTGCAGAAATTTCAAAATAGTCCTTTGATTTTTTTAACCCACCCCTTCTGCTGCATGGTTTTTTTTTTGTTGTTGTAGATTTTGCAATCTTTTGTCAATGTTGCTATCTTAATTAGTTGGTGTCTCCGTAAGAAAATAGATTTCCAGTCTGAGACACACAATGCACAATACACACCTGACTAGATACAGAGACAAAAACATCTCCGATCGCCTGCCTGAACATAATCTGTTCAAGGCCTGTTGCATGCTGGTGACCTGCTTTTAACTTCAAGGCTTTACGAACATAATTTCCAGTAGAGATACTTACGTCCTTCAATATCATCTGTACATACATCTCGCAGTGATTAGGACAAACAGGGTGTTACTAGCTGTTGGTAGAGACCCCCCATGCCACCCTTTGGCACAGTATTATGTAGACATCAGACCTAGGGATCCCTGTAAACTCCTATGCACCTCTTATGCTCTCTGCCAGTTGGCACCAATCTCATAGGATTTTTGGTTCGCAAGCCAGGATAAATATGTGAAATCTAAGCAACAGGACTTTTATCTTTTTCAGAAAACTAAAAGGTCCCTTTTTAAATGTTATCCTGTTCCCTGCAAGCAAACTCCAAATATAATGTTCTAATCAACAAACCAACAATGTGATGCTATTACAGCAGGCATGTACTTTCATCTTGTTTTATGATTAAAAAGTATACACGGTATTCAGATCCCTTCACCCGCCCCCTCAGAGTAGCCTTTTGCACCCTTGATACAATAATAGAGGATGACAAATCTCGAAGTAAAATGCAGTATGGGCATAATAATATATATGGTTCCACTCTCCAAGACATATTTTCACAACAAGGCATATCCATTAGATCTAGCTGGGAAATTATTCTTTTCCCTCTGACAATTTTTTAACAAAAACAAATAGGTATTCATTTTCATCAAACTTTTTCAGTTTTCATAAGGGTAAGACACAAACCTTGAAGAAAAAATGTCCATGAACATTGTATTTTGTGGAACAGTAATTTTCCACTGAAAAAAACATTTTGACGGAACATTTTCAACCAGTGCTATTACCTATTCATTGGTCCCACAGCTGTTTTACACAACTTTGAGCCAAATGCTTTGCTGCTTCTTATGATGTGGATGCTAATGGATCTGTGTGAGGTGAGCACAGACCAACAAGAGGAAAAACCATCCCACTCTAAACTGCCAACAACCCCGCGGGATGAACAGCATATGTATAGCGGGATGTGGAATTTCAGGGTGGGTGCATGACTGGAGACAGCAGAGGCGAACCTCTGGCCAGCAGGACAATCTCTGTCTCAGGGTATGTCCACACTACAGCAGCTAGAGCAGCACAGCTACAGCACTGTAGTGTAAATACTTCCTACATCGATGGACGGTGTTCTTCTGCTGATGTAGGCAATACACCTCTTCAAGAGGTGGTAGCTAGGTCAACGGAAGAATTCTAGTCTACACGTAGCTGCGTCTACTGTGGGGTCTAACTACACAGTACAAGGTGCAAAATATTTCATAGCACTGAGTGATGTACCTATGTCAGTCTAATTTTCAGGCATAGACCTGGCTTTGGTTTACTCATCTGTATTGGAGTGTATTTATCTTGTTCACAGGAGTGTTTTGAGGAATAGCCAGTTAATGTGTAAAGAGTACTTTGAAGTTGAAAGTGATAATTTATTATTATGCTTACATGATTCCCTAAAATAGCTTCTAACCTTGTCCTATGATTTAAACTAACTAAGCTATAATTTCCTAATATGTTGCCTTTTCAAATTTTCCTAGCATCATGAATCTGTCTGGAAATGAGAAAGCTGTTAGAATCTTTTCGAATTTCTACTAAATTTTAGAACATTCCTAGCTAAGGTCTGTGCCCTTAAGTCACTTGTTTACATTCTGTGGTCCATCTCTGTGATTGAGGTTAGGCCTGATCTCAAGCCTCAGATCTGCATGCATCTAAACTTTGGGAAAAGTTAGATAGATCCAACATGCCCCCCCCCAAAAAAACCCCAAAAAAAACAAAAAAAAAAAGAATTTAAATGCCGAAGGCTTCTAGATCTCTGACACACTGTGGTTCTCACCTAACTCTGGTAGGAACTTTTAGAAAATTTCTCCAGCACATATTCAGCTTAGAAGATTGAGATTTTCAGTAATGACTAGGAGATTTAGACACACAATTCACATTGAAATTAATGGGAAATGTGTGGCTATATCCCTCACTCAGCTTTGAAAATCTCAACCACTGTCTGTTCAGAAGAGATCTCTAGATGTATCTTCCTTTTGTGGCCAGTTAAATGTACTAATAACAGAGCTGATGGAAGGGAAATAAGACTGCCACTTGCTACTTCTTCCAATATTCCTTGAATGGTTCCAGTTTTGATGTGGCTGTCCAAAGTATCTGTTAGGGGCATAGCTCCTAACCTGGTCACTAAACTATCCAGCAAGCTCAGCTGGGCCCAATGAGGCCTGCCCACAACAATCGCTAAACAAGATCCAGCTCCAGCCACTACATAGGCTGCCCATGCCCTGGCAGCTTACACTATCAGAAATTCACAGAGTTTAAGGCCAGAAGGGATCATCCAGTCTGAACTCCTGTACATCATAGGTCGTTACATTTCACCCAGATACCTCTGTAATGAACACAATCATCCTAAAATCATAGAAGATTAGGGTGGAAGGAGACCTCAGGAGGTCATCTAGTTCAATCCCCTGCTCAAAGCAGGACCAACCCTAACTAAATCATCCCAGCCAGGGCTTTGTCAAGCCAGGCCTTAAAAACCTCTAAGGATGGAGATTCCACCGCCTCCCTGGGTAACACATTCCAATGCTTCACCCCCCTCCTAGTGAAATAGTTTTTCCTAATATCCAACCTAGACCTCCCCCACTGCAACTTGAGACCATTGCTTCTTGTTCTGTCATCTGCCACCACTGAGAATAGCCTACATCCATCCTCTTTGGAACCCCCCTTTAGGTAGTTGAAGGCTGCTATTAATCCCCCCTCACTGTTCTCTTCTGCAGACTAAATAAGCCCAATTCCCTCAGCCTCTCCTCATAAATCATAACTTGTGTTTGAGTAAAGCATATCATCCAGAAAGGCATCCAGTCTTGAACTGAAGACTTCAAAAGGTGGAGAGTCCACGACGTCCCTTGGTAGTTTGTTCCAATGGTTAAGCACCCTCACTGTTAAAAAAGTGTACCTTACTTCCAATTTGAATTTGTCGGGGTACAGCTTCCTTCCATTTGTTCTTTTTATGCCTTTCTCTGCTAGATTAGAGCACGCTTTAGTACTCATTATATTCTCCCCATGAAGGTACTCATACACTGCCATAAAGTTTCCTCTCAATTTTCGTTTTGATAAGTTAAACAGATTGGGTTCTTTACAGCTCTCTCACTGTAAGGCATTTTCTCCAGCTCTCATCACTTTTTATGGCTATTTTCTCCACCCTCCAATTTTTCAACATCCTTTCTTAAATGTGGACGCCAGATCTGTATGCCGTATTCCAGTATCAGTCTCACCAATGCTGTATACAGAGGTAAAAAAAAGCCCACCATTTGCATGAAGAAGATAATCTTCTGGTTCATGCAGAGCAAACCAGACTGATCTGTATTAATGGTGTCTGACAGTACATTTTCCTATTTACTTGCCAAAATTTTGATGAAGATTTTATTGCCAACAATAAGAAGTGATATAAAACATATAACACAGGGATCTTCTTATGTAAGTGAATTATACATGACTAACCTAGTTGTTTGTCTCCTGAGAACTCAGAAATTCAGCCCTTCTCAAAGTACAACCATTATGGCTGTGTTCTAATGAGAAGTTGTCAGGTCCTGGAGACTTGTTCAAGGACAGCTGTTGGATAATATTCTTCATCTCTGTAATTTCAAAAGCCCAACAGCTGAACTATCTCTCGTGGTATTTTGAGTTGTGTTTAACCCTCTAGAGGGACTGTAAAATGATCACTTGAGACTTACCCCCTGCAGCAGGTACTGCATGTCTGATTCTGCTGGAAAGCAGTGAACAATATCATTTGAATATTGATTGTTTCCTTTGTCTGGGGTAAATCCCATTTCATTGCAAGCTGGGCTGGAAGAGTTCCTTTTTACTGTCTAAAGACTTTCTTTTTAACTCCAATATTTTTTCTGTTATCTTTTGCATCAACCTCCAGAGTGAATCTTTCAAATACCAGCATATTATGATTGCAAGTCTCTGGATATTCAGTCACTTCTATCTGATTTATTGGATCTGGATTGTTTCCTAGGACCCAGTCCAGAATAGATTCTGACTGTGATGCTTGCACAATGTTCAAGGGAAACAATCCCATATTATATTCCGAGGGATGCACCCTTATTTGATCATATCCCAACTCTTATTCTAGCTATGCCTAGCCTGTTAAAATCCCCTGTGGACAATATTTTACTCTTTTTACATACATCCTTATGTGAACAAACATTCTCTCAGGCTGCCCTGGAGATGCATAACAATTTCTTCATGGTTTTTTTCTTTTTGGTCCATTTCTCTTGCAGTGCATTCTAAATTGTCTCTTCTGTAAAGCTCATCTGAATTTCTATTCAGCTCTTTAGACTTCTCCAACCACAGCCATATTTCAACACTCCCTCCCAACCAGGTTTATGTGTCTAAAGCTTTGTCTAGACTAGGCTTGCCATTTTTTTAAGACTGTTACCACTGGTTGAGCTCCATCAGTGGTAGGAACCATGGAAAAGCCACTGGCATTTTCACGTGTGCTAAGTGAAGTTTCTCTGAGCAGGGTTAGGGGACACAGTGGGAAAAATATTGGCAGGCAGTCTACCCTAGCATACAGTAGTTGGTGCTTAATTGAGAGTAGAAATAGCGTGAAATCTTTGGTTAAAAACCTCAGTGCAGACACAGCCTCAATTACCCCATGTACTTTTTAACCTGGTTGATGCAACTGCATCCCATATTATATATACATATGCTGTTCCCTTGCATCTTTGCAGTCTAACTGTGTGTGCACTTGATTATTACAAAATCTATTTAGTTTACACGTATGTTTGTTTCTTTAAGACATTATCACTCTCTCAAGTATTATTCGCTCCCTTTTTTGACTAAATGTCAAAATTTTTACATCATATAGTTAAGCCCATCAAACTGAACAACGCATCAGGGCTATTTTCTGCAATGGAGTTTTGTAAATTCAGTGGTAGGGCCTTGAATAATTCTTACTGTCATGGGGTGTGTGTATGTGTGTATATATTACAGGCAGAGCTGGTGGCCTTTAGTTAAGGTTGTCCAGCACTTCAAATTATAATACCTTGTTTTCAGTTGCTTATAACCTGGCCTGAATGGTTCTGATTTGGCAGAAATTCTCCATGCCAGGCGTCTGCCTCAGGCAGACTTGTTTCGGAAGGTTTAAGCTGAAATGGTTAAGCCATTTCCAAGAATTAAATTAGAGGAAAAAAATGTTAACAAAATTCTTACAACCATTTAGCTGAGAAGCTCTAGTGCTTCCATGTTGTACAGCTGCCCTTGAAGTTTGGTGGTTGAGTGGCCTTTGTGTCAGCAATGTGATGTGCCTTTCTCTGCGTCTGTGAAAATGTGCACAAATTTGTCCACTCCTTTTCAGTCCGCTCCTTCTTGGGGAGTTCCCTAACGGGTCACTCCTCTTTACAGTCCTGTTGGGAGCTTACTTTTATCCTTCTTGTCATGTCTCTCCATTGTCCTTCTGTTCTTTTTGCCCATATTTTTTTCCATGTGGCTCACCTGCCTCTGCTGCTGTCTGATGTCAGCATGTTTTGGGGGTTGCCAGGCAACAGGGCATGAGCTGATGAGATCAGAGCATTGTTGCATCATCTCCTGTGATGAAATATGTTCAGGACACAGGAGGGTCCCAGCTGCTCTTAAACACGTACTAGTTTTCCATTGTGCCCCTACCTCATTAAAGGCACAGGAGGGATGGGTCTCAGTAAATGAGGCAGCTGTTCAATATTTCTTTTTATACTCATCTTTCATATACCACAGATGGAAACCAAATAGACTAGAATGTGTGGACCTAGGTCTTATTTATTGCACCCCATATAAATCCTTCATTGAATGCAGAATTCCGGGAGCATTGTACAACTCAGGAACACTTTTTTCCTTCTCTCTCTTTTCTCAGTGAGCGGCAAACATTTCCCCACCTCGACCACTACCACAAGCACTGAGACATTAGTATCTCAAGGATCAAGTCTTTGATGTAGCTGGTGTGTGTTCTACAGAAACCTTTCCCAGATGGACTTCAGTACTGAGAGAGATTTTAAATTCCATCCTATGTAAATGGACAGATATGGTGTAAGGAAGAATTAAAACAGAAAAATGTGATTGATAATTGGGACTAGTTTAAAAAACACTGTACTCGATGCCCAAATATCCATAATACCACAATCAAGAAAGAAGGCCATATTAGCTAAAAAATATGACCTGGTTTAGTGGGGAAGTGAAAGCAGCTATATAAAACTATACATAAAATAAATGGAAGAAAGGGGAAGTTAATAATAATGAACATAAATCAGAAACTTGGAATTGTAGGAAATTGATAAGGGAAGCAAAGGGACACAAGGAGAATGAGATGGCCAGCAGCGTTAAGGACAATAAAAAGGAGTTTTAAAAATATATTAAGAACAAAAAGTATACTGACCATGCTATTGGTCTGTTACTAGATGGAAATGGTAGAATTATCAATAATAATGCAAAAAAGGCAGAAGTGTTCAACAAATATTTTTGTTCCATATTTGGGGAAAAATAGATGATATGGTCTCATCATAGAGTGATGATAACACACTTTCCATTCCACTAGTACCTCTGGAGGATGTTAAACAAAAGCCACTGAAGACAGACATTTTAAAATCAGGAGGTCCAGATAACTTTCATCCAAGAGTTTTAAAAGGCCTGGCTGACAAGCTCACTGGACCATTAATGTTGATGATCTATAAGTCTTGGCACACTGGGGAAGTTGCAGAAGACTGGAAGAAAGCTAATATTGTGCCAATTTTTTAAAAGGGTAAACAGGATAACTTGGCTAATTATAGGCTTGTCAGCCTGACATAGATCCTGGGCAAAATAAGGAGCGGCTGATGCAGGACTTGATTAATACAGAATTAAAGGAGGGTAATGTAATTAATGGAAATCAACATAGGAAAATAGGAAAATGGAAAATAGGCCCTGCCAAACTAGATTTTTTAAATGAGATTACATGTTTGGTTGATAAAGGTAAGTGATCTGATGTAATATACTTAGACTTTTGTAAAATGTTTGAGTTGGTACCACACAACATTTTGATTAAAAACTAGAATGATATAAAATTAGCATGACACACATAAAATGGAATAAAAACTGGCTGTTAGGACTCAAAATGTAATTTTAAATGGGGACCTGTAAGTGTCTCAGGGGTCCTGCAGGGATTGGTCTTGGCCCTATGCTGTTTAATATTTTTATCAATGACCTGGAAGAAAACACGAAGTATTCACATGGGAAGTGTGCATATGACACAAAAATTGGGGGAGTGGTATTGTCACTCAGTGAGGTGCATCTGGTGCGACCTATTGGTCTCATAAGGAGTCTGGCCAATTGGTTGCTGAAGAATCAGAGAGCTGAAATGGACGTATGGTTAGGAGGCAAGATGTGGATTGGAGCCAGGAGTCAGAACAGAACTAAAGGGCAGAGCCAGTGTTGTGGTCAGACGACAAGCCAGTGGTCAGAACCAGGAGTTCAGAGGCATGCAGAGACTGGAGTGGAGCAGGCAAGGTGAAGAGCAAGCAGTGGACAGGAAGCAGGTCTGGCCCGTCTGCGGGCATTGAGCAGCTGCTGTTGTGCTGCTGCTAAAGGGCTAAAATGGTGATCTGATGGCTTTTCTAACCAATCAGGAAGCAAAGTCACTTAGTGCCCAGTAAGCCAATCAAGCCCAGAGGCAGCTGAGTTCCTGATAGTATCCCACCACCTTGAGGGTTTCTTTTTTTCTCTATGATATATATTATGAATTGACTATGGTGAATGGAAAGCAGTTTGTCACATGAAATAGAAAAAAAACCTCCTAGAGTATCCTCTTCAGCATTATGAAAAATATCTTCCTTCAAGGAATGAACTTGACTTTGCAACCTTAATAATGTTCTTTCAGTATAGTTTGTGTGTGTGTGTGTAATATATATATATTTGCTAATTAAGCTTAAGCACTTCCTGTGCAGTGCTTGACTCCATGATGGCTCCCTGTGTGGGGGCATGTTAGGACTCACTGAGCTGTGATAGCTGGGAGTTCATGGCTTACAGGAGAGGAATCCTTCCTGCTGGCTCCCAATGCACAAGCCAGCACTCAGGGTGTGTGCTGAAAGGAAGGATTTGGGCCTTAGGGCCTGTTTCAAAGCCCTTTGAAGTCAGTGAGAGTCATTCCAGTGATTCAAAGGGTTTGGAATTAGGCTCTTAGAGAAGAAACTAGTTTTGACTTAAAATGTCTTAAAATGTAAAAAGTGAAAAAAGCAACTCATTCAAATATAATCTGTGTGCTTTCAGTACATAGAAATGAAAACCTAAAGCTGATTAAGAAATGAAAAATCTGCTTCCATTTTTGCATATTACCATAGTTCCATTTGGTATTCAGTCACAGTTTGGCTGAAATAATACAGTGTAGTAATTGCAGTTCATTTTGTAATTAATATGGATAATACCAGTGTTTCAAAGATGCATATCAAAAGACATATTTAACATGGTGAACATGTTATAATAAAACCCTAAATGCACAGTTCCATTATATTAAAGATTTACTACTAATACACATCCAACTTTCTATGAGAAATAAAAATGGAATTAACAGTGAAAAAATGGTGTATTTAAGTAATATTAAACTGGTGACACAAAAGCCAGAATTTTACAAGTCCATAGTTACTCTTCATCCTTAACTGAGAGTTGGTTGCCCTAACACTGTACATTAATAAATAGGCTGGACTGACCAATTTAACTTTAAAAGCGGCAAAGAGTCCTGTGGCACCTTATAGACTAACAGACGTATTGGAGCATAAGCTTTCGTGGGTGAATATCTGTCATGCATCTGACGAAGTGGGTATTCACCCACAAAAGCTTATGCTCCAATACATCTGTTAGTCTATAACAGTGGTTCCCAAACTTGTTCTGCCACTTGTGCAGGGAAAGCCTCTGGCGGGCCGGGCCGGTTTGTTTACCTGCCACGTCCGCAGGTTCGGCCGATCACGGCTCCCAGTGGCCGCGGTTCCCTGCTTCAGGGCAATGGGAGCTGCTGGAAGCGGCGCAGGCCAAGGCACATACTGGCCGCCACTTCCAGCAGCTCCCATTGGCCTGAAGCAGTGAACCGCGGCCACTGGGAGCCGCGATTGGCCAAACCTGCGGACGCGGCAGGTAAACAAACTGGCCCGGCCTGCCAGGGGCTTTCCCCGCACAAGCAACGGAAAAAGTTTGGGAACCACTGGTCTATAAGGTGCCACAGGACTCTTTGCCGCTTTTACAGATCCAGACTAACACGGCTACCCCTCTGATACAATTTAACTTTGAACCTCCTGGTTTTTTAGGTTTGGGTCATAATCTTGAGCTGTAGCTCACGAAAGCTTATGCTCAAATAAATTGGTTAGTCTCTAAGGTGCCACAAGTACTCCTAATCTTAAAATTATTTCACTTTTTTGTTTGTATGTCTTTTTATTACTGGATATTTTCTGAGCAGCTTCTCTATGTAGTGTCTTTGATCTCTGTTTCTTTTGCCTTCTGCATTCATTTATTACAGAAAAAAACTACCCTTTACTTCCAGGAGGATGGATACATGTGACAGATTTTCTCCATCTCTAACCACTACAATTCAAGATCTTACTCTAATCCTGTAATTCTATCCCCTGTTAATGCTGATGGGGGTTACTACATGGATCAGAGAAGAGATCTTTCACCATCAGAAGAAATAGCTAATTTCTTCTGAGCTTGCTTGCTCTACCATAACATTTTGTTTCTCCCTCAAATAGTCTCACTTACCCACCTACACCTCTGGCTTTAGGGACTTGCAGTAACATTGGTTGCAGGATGACCAAGTGTCAGGAACTGCAGGTCTTGAATGCTGGTCCACGGCACTCTCAGGAGCTAGATTTCAAAGTGGTAGCCCTGTTAGTCTGTATCAGCAAAAACAACGAGGAGTCCTTGTGGCACCTTAGGGCTTGGCTACACTTGCGAGTTAGAGCGCATTAAAAAGGAGCCCCAGGTGCACTAGCTCACTACCCTTCCACACTGGCAAGGCGCGTAGAGCGCACTGACTCCATGGCTGGTCCGCTCCTGGTATTCCACCTCAGCGAGTGGCATAACATTTGATGCGCCTCTGCTGGAGCGCTGCGGCCCCAGTGTGGTCTGTTAGTGCGCTCTGATTGGCCTCCAGAAGTGTCCCACAATGCCTGTTCTAGCCACTCTGGTCATCACTTTGAACTCTACTGCCCTGCCCTCAGGTGACCAACCATCAGACCCACCCTTTAAATTCTCTGGGAATTTTGAAAATCTCCTTCCTGTTTGCTCAGCCAGGCGTGGAGTGCTCTCAGCGAATCTTTCCAGGTGACCATGCCTCCACGCACCAGGCAATCCCCAGTATGGAGCAATGGCGAGATGCTGGACCTCTTCAGTGTTTGCGGGGAGGAAGCTGTCCAGTCCCAGCTGCACTCCAGCCACAGGAATTACGATAGCTTTGGGCAGATATCAAGGGACATGCTAGAGAGGGGCCATGACCGGGACGCACTGCAGTGCAGGGTTAAAGTGAAGGAGCTGCGGAATGCCTACTACAAAGCCCACACGGCAAACTGCCGCTCCGGTGCTGCCCCCCGACCTGCCATTTCTACAAAGAGCTGGACACAATACTTGGGAGCAACCCCACCTCCACTCCGAGTACCACCAAGGACACTTCAGAGCCCAGTCCAACAAGGCAGGAGGAGGAGGAAGAGGAGGAGAAAAGAGGGAGTGAGGGTGCTGAAGAGGAGGGAGACACCCTGGCATCCCTAGATGCATGCAGCCAGGAGCTGTTCTCAAGCCAGGAAGAAGATAGCCAGTTGTGGCGGCCGGTGCTTGGGGAAGGACAAACAACAGAGGAGGTTTCCAGTAAGTGATTTTTATTTTGGGAAGGAAGTTATTCGGTGTGGGCTCTTGGGGCGAAGAAGGTTAGGGCTACATGCATGTCTAGATGTGGAATAGGGCATTGATGTGCTGTCTCACATTGTGGTAATCGCCCTCAGTGATCTTTTCAAAGCTCTCATCTAGAACGTGGGCAATGCAGGTTTCTCAGGAGAGCCACGGTCGTCCTTGTCCCAGTAAAGCTAACTTGTCCATGCCACTGTGCCGTGAGGGTCAAGAGGACAATTGCTGCACAAAGTCAAGCTGCATATGGGCCAGGGCAGAAGCCGCATTGCAGTAGAAGACCCTCCCTTGCTTCCCAGGTCACCCTCAGCAGAGAGATATTTTCCAGGACGAACTCCTGTGGAAAATTTGGGGACAATGTTCAGTATAGGGGCCCCCTGCCACTGTTGGCTCTCCCTAAGGCACAGAACCCCAGAGGACAGTACGGCCGTAAAACAATCAGTCATGCTTGACTCTGTGCTTACTCATCATTTTGGGGCTCCCGTGGGTTATGTGCGCACGCTTTGGGACGGGCAAATTATGCTATTGTGTAGACTGTGCTTGCCCTTAAGTATGGGGGAATCATTGCTCTGTCTGCTGTGAACAATGCTGCCTCTGTTAAGTGATGTATTTTGCCTTTACAGATGCAACCTTAAGATCTCAGCCGTCCGTGCTATCACCGACCGAAAGACTCTAAAGAGTCAGAAAGAGGTCACGTAGAAGCAAGGAAGTCATGTTGCATGAAGTAATGCAGCATTCAAGTAATGAAAATCAAACAGTGCAGGAATGCTGGGACAGTGAAAGGAGGATCCACCAGCAGAATTAGGAGCGCCTGCACAAAAGTGCAGTGCTCCAGCAGCAAAGCACGGATTGGCTGATAAGCAACATGGAGTGCCAAGCAAACTCTATCCAGGCGCTCGTAGCCATGCAGGCGGAGCACTACCGCACCCACCCACCCCCACTGCAGCCCTTGTCCAAAAACGCTTTCCCTTTTGCCCCCATGTCACCTCCAACCCACTTTTCCCAACATCCGGGTTCTTATCGCCACCAGCTGCCTCCAACACCCGTAGCTTCACCACCCGACTCTTACCCACTGCACTCAACCCCCATCACCATGAAGTGCAGCACTCATTGCACAGCGCTCCAAACAGGAAGGCTGAGTATGATACCAGGACATATGCAAATCTGTGATTGTACTGTTCCCCTCCCCCCCCTTGCCCTTTCTGTTTCCCAAGCAGTTGTGTTTCTTTTCAATAAATGAATTTTCTTTTCAATAAATGGATTTTTTGGCTTTGAAAACATTCTTTATTATTGCATAAAGTCAAAGATACCTTAGCCCAGGAAAGAAACAGGCACTGCAAGTCAGCGTCACAAACACAGATTCCTACTAACATTGGAACCACTGCACTTCATTCCTGCGCAGGGCACCAGACATTACTGGTGCCTCTCAGCCTCAAATTGCTCCCTCAAGGCATCCCTAATCCTTGCAGCCCCACGCTGGGCCCATCTAATAGCCCTGCTCTCTGGCTGTTCAAATTCAGCCTCCTGGTGTTAAACCCCAGAGGTCCATGCCTGAGTGAATTATTCACCCTTCCCTTCACAAATGTTATGGAGGGTACAGAACGCAGATATAACCATGGGGATGCTGTTATTGGCCAGGTCCAGCTTTCCATACAGAGAGTGCCAGCGGCCCTTTTAACAGCCAAAAGCACGCTCTAGTCATTCTGCACTGACTCAGCCTGTTGTTGAACCACTCTTTGCTGCTGTCAAGGCTCCCTGTGTAGGGTTTCATGAGCCACAGCATTAAAGGGTAAGCGGGGTCTCCAAGGATCACAATGGGCATTTCGCCTTCCCCTATGGTAATCTTCTGGTCTGGGAAGAAAGTCCCAGTTTGCAGCTTCCTGAACAGGCCAGTGTTCCGAAAGATGCGTGTGTCGTGCACCTTTCTGGGCCAGCCTGCCTTAATGTCAATGAAATGCCCATGGTGATCTACAAGCGCCTGGAGACCATAGAGAAATAGCCCCTCCGATTAATGTACTCGGAGGTTAGATGGGCTGGTGCCAGCATTGGAATATGCGTCCCATCTATCGCCCGTCCGTAGTTAGGGAAACCCATTTGTGCAAAGCCAGCCACAATGTCATGCACGTTACCCAGTGTCACAGTTCTTCTGAGCAGGATGCGATTAATGGCCCTGCAAACTTGCATCAACACAATTCCAACAGTCGACCTTCCCACTCCAAACTGGTTAGTGACCAATCGGTAGCTGTCTGGAGTTGCCAGCTTTCAGATTGCAATAGCCACCACTTCTCCACCGGCAGGGCAGCTCTCAATCTTGTGTACTTGCACTGCAGGGTGGGGACGAACTCATCACACAGTCCCATGAAAGTGGCTTTTCTCCTCCGAAAGTTCTGCAGCCATTGCTCGTCATCCCAGACTTGCATGACAATGTGATCCCACCACTCAGTGCTTGTTTCCTGAGCACAAAATTGGCATTCCACGGTGGTGAGCATGTCCGTGAATGCCACAAGCAAACTCGTGTCATATGCATTACTTGAGTCGATATCATCGTCGGAGCTCTCACTGTCACTTTGGACAATAAGGAGTAACTCAACTGCCAAACGTGACATGCTGGCGAGAGTCGTCAGCATACTCCTCAGCAGTTCGGGATCCATTCCCGCAGACTGAAAGGGAAGACAGAGCACGCAGTACAAAAACGTCAAAAGATGGTGCCGAATGTGGACGGAAGCACAGGGATTGCTGGGATGAGAACCGATGCATCACGGGGTGTTGGGACAGGACTCAGAATGCCCCACTCCCTTCCCACAAGCCACAGGGCCAGAATGGGCAGAGGTGCTTTGTGGGATAGCTGCCCATAATGCACTGCTCCCAGGGCCGCTGCAAGTGCCACAAAATTGGCCATACCAGTGCACTTGCAGCTGTCAGTGTGGACAGACTGCAGCGCTTTCCTAATGCGCTCTCCAAAGGTGGGTTTAACTCAAAGCGCTCTACATCTGCAAGTGTAGCCATGCCCTTAGAGACTAACACATTTATTTGGGCATAAGCTTTCACCTGATGAAGTGGGTTCTAGCCCACAAAAGCTTATGCCCAAATAACTGTGTTAGTCTCTAAGGTCCCACAAGGACTCCTCGTTGTTTTAGGAGCTAGAGATTCCCAACCTTCCACCCAGTGACATGCTGAAAGGTGCTACAATACCAGCTGAACTTTGGCAGAAGACTCCAGTCCTGGGATCTGATTGGTGGAACCTTGGGGGGTCCTGACTGGTCCCCAGCCTCTCTTTAACCCAAGCACAGGAAAAGGAAGTTGTCTATGCAACTGGGTTCCCTCCCGGCTCAGGAGTGCTCCTGCTGCAATACCTGTTCCTACTGATCTCATGGTAACCTGACTCTTGCCTACCACTGACACCTGACTCTCAGTTTGCTCCCGGGCATGTATTGGACTCTGACCTCCTGGAATGAATCTATTAGTCTCAGTGTACTGAGTTAAATGATGCTAAAGCATGGCCAAAGCTGCAATAAATCTTTTTTCTTTTCCAGTCTGGACTTGAGGTGACTGGTGGTATATTGATCTCAAGGGCCAAAAGAGGTAGAGGTGTTTATAAACTCTTTCACTGTCCGACATTAAAACGGTGGTACTTAAGTTCAGGACTTTATTCTACAGAGGCTTGGTTTACTCAGTTTCTTGGCAAACACCCAAAAGCATTCATTCTAAAGTTGAAAGTTTATTGATGAAACACAAGCGAGAACAAGAAATTAAAACAAATATTTGTATTGCAACTGGAATTGCAAACTTAATTAGAATTTACTAAAGTCAGGGTTTCTTTGGAGGCAAACTATCAGTCTTTTTTATTTAAGCAACCTTTTAGTGAAAAGGAAATGGTTAATTTTACACTGAGTCCTGCTGTAGGAAGGGTATTTACTTCTGTTTTTAACAGGCAGACAGACACAAGGTGGAGAAGAAACAGGATATAAAAGATGGGGGAAATATGACTTTTTGGAACACTGGATGGCTGGATCCATTACGAATGAATGCTCTGTTGCTTGGACCCTGGTTCACATTCTGGTAAGGGGCATTATCTGGTTGGGTCTTTTCTCCTTAGATGGCAAAAAGGGGAAAAGAGGGCAACATAGTTCATCCCCTCATTATTTTGTCCACCAGTTAGGCCTAATATTTGCCACACCAATTTTGGTTCATTAATTTGTAGCTCCACATATTCTGTTTTTACCAACAATGATTTCAACAGTCATTGAATCCATATGAGCAGGCCCTTTTTGTTTGGACTAATCCAGCTTTTGTCTGGTTTTCTTAAACAGTATCACTTACTACTGAAAATAACTTGACCTATTTTCCATTAACATTTGTTGCTATAGTTTATTGTAACAGCTTATGAATTTTCACATACTTTTTACAATTGAACTTAAGGTAAACTTTTAGGTGCAAAAATCACAACAGTAGTAACCAAACAATGGATCACATGGTGCAGTTTTGAGGCTGACCAAAAGGGTTACCTGCCAGAGGGGGCTGGAAGTTGTAAAAGGACAAAGTCTGCTCTTAGTGGCTGGGTCTCCAGACAGAACAAGGCAAGACTGTGTTGGAGGAAGGAAAGAGAAATAGGGTCCTGGGACCCCTGAAAGCGCTCACTAAAACCCAAAGGCTACTGAAGAGTGGTGAGGACTCAGCGTGTATGTCTACATTGCAATTGAAAAACCCACTTCACCAAGTCTCAGAGCCCAGGTCAGCTGACTCAGGCTCACAGGCTGCAGAGCTTAAAATAGCAGAAAGTAAAGGAGTACTTGTGGCACCTTAGAGACTAACAAATTTATTTGAGCATAAGCTTTCGAAAGCTTATGCTCAAATAAATTTGTTAGTCTCTAAGGTGCCACAAGTACTCCTTTTCTTTTTGTGAATACAGACTAACACGGCTGCTACTCTGAAACCTAAAATAGCAGCGTAGACCTTTGGGCTCTGGCAGGAGCCTAGGCTTGTAGACCCTCACCCCGCATACAGTCTCAGAGCCCAGGCTGCAGCCTGACCTGAACATTTACAACTTCAATTTTATAGCCCCATAGCCCAAGCTCTGTGAACCCAAATCATCTGACCTGGGCCAGCTGTGGCAGTTCCATAGGTCTTTTACTGTAGTGTAGAAATACCCAGAGAAGGAATTGTGTACAGATATTTATTATTTTGCCCAGAGCTGTGTGTCTCTTGTGATTTGTCTCTGAGGTAAAGTGTTTGGTTTAGAAATCCCTCTGCAAAGTCTGTGTTACTTGCTTCAACCAGCACATGTCCCGAAGGGACAAACTGTAAATTGGAGCAGCCATAAGGGTGGAGATCTGGGGAGGGTGGAATTACACTACTGGGGAGACTTGGGAGCATTGGTCCTTATGAGCATTCACAAAGGGGAGCTCAGTCAGGACTCTGACACTGAGATCTCAGTGCTACCTAAGCACTTTGAGTAAATAAATGGGAACTGGGTGTCCACATTCTCTAGGTGGCTCTGAAAATCCGAGCCTTAATCTAATTCTGACTTAATTCATCTTGCTTGACATCTCCTGTGTCAGCACCAAATAGCTGTACAGCAGTACAAGCTGAAAGCCTCTGAATCTTCTCTTGTCCAGTCTCCAGATAAGGTGTGTATTTTATCAGCTGGGTCATAACTGAATCTAATATTGTCTGACTCCGAGTGACTCAGGTTTTATCACTGAACCCACCACTGTCTGTCAGTTGTTCACAGTGGACAAAATGCTGAAGATAGGGTGTCAAAGTGGTGCAAGTTTAGACACAGGGCTCAGTCCTCTGATGCACCCAGTCATTGCTGGGTGCAGCACAAGTAGAGGAGCAGCATTTGTTCTCGTCCCTCATGGCCCCTCTTCTTTCTCAGCATGGTCCCTCACAGTCCCCTCCTCCTCCACATGATCCCTTGTGGCTTGGCTCACAGTATGGATTAGAGCAGACTTTAGGCTACGCTGCACTGTGCTCCAGCTTCCCTAGCCCTCACAAGGCCATCCACTAGTGGGGAATTGCTCTGTGCCGTGCAGAACAGTTCTGTCCCTATCACTGGGATGGCTGCCACCGGAGCACCTCCCTGTGGCCTGAGGTAGTTCTGCAGGTGTCCTCTCTCAGTTTTCCTACTCTGCTCAAGGCTTCTTAAATCAAACTATCAATCCAGCTCTTCTTTGGTTCAGCAACATGCCTCCTTGGGCTGGATTTATTAAAACAACAAAATCAATCCTAAAACAAAGTTCTGAAAATCCCCATCATGTCCATATTCGCAGTCATTCCTGGTGGGGGGATTCTCAGGCCTTCCCTGCCTGAGGCCTTTTCTCTTACTGGAGCCTACTTGTTCACAGCAGTCAATTCCCATGCAGCCCCTTAGGGTCTCCTGATGGTGCCTACTCACTCCCAGCACCCATTTCCTGCCTTGGCAGGCCTCTGCTGAAGTCTCACTCTAGCTCCACTTTCTTTCTCTGAGTACTGCTTTCCTCGCCTGCAGCTTCCTGCTGCTTTTACAGGAGAATCAGGTTCTTCACACCCAGATGGTTCTACTAATTAAACCCTCACATCCCATTCCAGATGTGGCAGGCAGGGTTAATTGTTCAAGGCTGGCCAGCTCCAGGCGTCTGCCCTTTCAAGGGACAGGCCACTCCATTACAGTTCCCGCAGTACATACAGGTTTAGAAGAGGGCTTGCATAGGTCTGGTTATGGCTCCTACACCAAGGGAATCCACAGCTGGCTGTTTAAGCCAACTATTATCCCCTTTGTGCCATAAGAGTGGTCCATGGGTCTCTACTGAGCACATAGCATACACAAGGGATTCTCAAACTTCATTGCACTGAGACTCCCTTCTGACAACAAAAATTACTACATGACCCCAGGTGTGGGGACTGAAGCCTGAGCCTGCCCAAGCCCCACCACCCCAGGCAGGGGGCCAAAACCCAAGGGCTTCAGCCCCAGGTGTGGGGCCTGTAACCTGAGCCCTACCACCCAGGGCTGAAGCCTTTGGGCTGTGGCTTGGGCCCCAGGTGGTGCGGCTTGGGCTTGGGCTTCAGCCCTGGGCCCCAGCAAGTCTAATGACAGCCCTGATGACTCCCTTAAAATGGGGCTGTGGCCCACTTTGGGGTCCCAACCCACAGTTTGAGTGTATACCATAGGTGCCCTGGAACCTGTGAAGCGGAAGTAGGATCCTGCAGTGCAATATAAATTGTATCATGTTGAACTGTAGCTCAAACCAAGCATAAATTGCAGATGAACTAATGTAGCAATATATAGTCTTGGCCAACTAGTCAGAGTCTGGCCATGTAGGCAGGCCATACAAATAAACTTACTTTAATGTAAACAAACCACACTGGGTGGAAAACTTTAATGGGAAACATTTAAAATTTTAATATGCCCCAATATGTTTGCTATTATTTAGGAAAACTATAGAAAATAACCTAATGAGGGTGAGATTGCTTATTTTACATGGTACAGGTTAATTCAACCTTGAAATAAGATGCAATTTTCTGCAAGAGGGTAATTAAACATTGAAACAGCTTAGCAGGGGAGGTGGTGGACTTTCCATCACTTGGAGCCTTTAAAGCGAGATTAGATCACTTTCTAAAAGACATCCTTTAATCCAGGTTCTGGGAGAAATTCTATCACCTGTGTGAGCAGTGGGTTGGCCTGAATGGTTTGTGGTGGCCTTGGCTGTTCTGGCCTTGAAATCTGTGAATCTATCAATCCCCTTGTTCTCCCTTTCTTCATGTGCCACAGGGAGAACAGGATTGCCTGTATTGCCTCAACATGCTCATAACACTGGCAGCTCTGTGTTAAGACAGTGTCTAGAATCAAATTTCATGCTTCATGGCTTCAGCTGGGTCACCTGAAGGGATCAGGAAGGATTTACCCCCTCCCCAATATGCAATTGATGAGATGTATTTGCGGGAGAATGGTTGCCTTCTTTTCAAGCATTAGGGATTGGCCACAGCTGGAGATGGGACACTGGACAAGGTGGACCAGTGCTCTGAGGTAGTAGTGAGAATCCTCTTTATTAGATGCTTGGATGGTGTGCCTTGCTCACATGCTCAAGGTCAAACAGGTTACCAGATTTGGCGTTGAGAGGAAAGTTCCCCTCAGGTCAGATTGGCCAGGACCTTGGGATTTTTTACCTTCCTCTGAAGCATGGAGTACAGATTGCCTCCTAGGACCATCGAGGCTTATTTCACCTAATCAATTCCCTGCCACTGCAGGGACCTTAGGCATAGGTCCTGTTCTCTGCATGTGGAATAGAGTTTAGTCTCCTGTGGACTGAAATGTTTTGCACTAACTAAAGTCATTGAGCTAAATATAGAGGTATATGGGTGAAATTTCATTGCTTGTGACAAGAGGTTAGACTAGAGGATCTAATTAGAACTCCCATCTGGCCTTAAACTCTATGAAACAATATTCAGTTAACAATTTATCAATCTGTAGGAGATGAAAACTGAAGAGGAGGAGGAAGCAAAGAGAATAGAAGATAGTGAAACACAGAAAGGAAATGAGAGGAGAAAGAGCCAGAGTGAGAGGGGGTGGCGATACCAAGTGAGGAACTTCTAGCCTGGGCAACAAGGATCTACACTACAATGTGATCAGAAAGGGGCCACACCCGTGCAAACTCCTAGTGAAAAATCATAGAATTTAGGGCCAGAAGAAACTATTGCGTTCACTTAGTTTGACCTGCTTGACACAAGCCATGGAATCTCACCCAGTCATTCCTGCATCAAACCCATACTTCTGGTTGAGCTAAAGCATCTGTTTTGAAAGATGTCCAGTCTTGATTTATAGATGTGCTGTGCTGTACTCCTGAAAGACAGGGCCTTCCCTGTGTCTTCCTAGAGGAAGTTACTGGGTAGGTCACATGCAGGCCAGTGGCATTTACATAATTGTGAATTCCCTAGTTAAGACAAGGAGGTGGTATTTTCATGTGAGGCTAACTCTGATATTGTAATGGAACAGATTCACATCCTCCCGCATAATTTTGGCATGGATTATCCATTCCCATGGCAATACCTGTAGGAGGGGTGTCAAAGCTATGAAGTCTGCATTAGGATCCCCTCTGAGTGACTCTCCAGTCACTCCAATTTCTGCTCACCCTAGAATAAGGTGGGTGTAGGCACCCCCAAGCCCTATGGATCTTTAGGGATCAGCATGAATCCTAGAGAATCTGCAAGAGGGCAGACCTGGAGGTCCTGGGCCTCTCCACCAGTTCTAGCCCCTGTGCCTCCCCAACTTCATACCACCCGGATGGGGGACCTCAGGAGAAAAGGTCCAGCCGATGCCATCTTTCCAGGAGGAGTATCCATGGGGCTAGAGGAGTTGAGTGTGTTCCTTGGCCTGCCTGCTTTTCCTCCTCCAGCTCAAACTCTGTTCCTAGAGAGACACCTCTGTAGGGCCCAGAGTAGTGGGGATAGGCCAGTACAGTGGAGCACTTGACCACTGCCCTCTTTCCACAATCGACTGTAGTGTTGAGCCATGCAGCTAGCTGGTGGTTTCAGGGACATTCAAATACACAGATGAAATTGAAAACTTTTTAAAAACTCTGCTGTCCAACCACTCTGTTTTAACAAAATAAGTCTGTCAGTATCTCTTTAAGCATAGCAGCCATTTACAGACGTATGTTACAATAAGTGGGAAAGAAATACCTCCACTTGTAACAAACATTTAGAGCCAGACTGATGCGACTCTGCTGTAAATCTGGGGGTAATTCCATTGATCTCAACAGATTTACACTAGTGTAACTGAGACCAGTTGTCCTCCTATTCCAAATTCTGCTCCCGTTTACAACTGGGAACTCCAGGGTATCAATCAAAGGCACCTCGTAACTGCAAAGAACAGCTGACTTATTTTTAACTGTGTGAAAGCCAGAGATTTCTATCTTCTTTCCAGAAGTTCATCCACTTTTTTTCTTCCTTCCATGAATTTGATAAATCTTTGTGAACCTGAGTTATGCAAAGGATAGTTCTTTTCACAAGCTTTTTCTTCTGCAGTCAGATTTAGTGCCTGCTGAAGTGATTTGCATAGCAAGAGTGAGCCATTTTGCAACACTAGAATAATTCCATTGTACTGTATTTCTGGAGAGAGGTAAAGCTCATGGATATTTCTGTTAAATAGATTTGAGCAGGAATCCTAGGCTATATAAATAGCTTAGTACATAATTCTAAATGAAAATAACATACTAATGTGCAAGTGATTTACACCAATGTCAGCTGTCTATGAGAGAAGTTAGTGTTTGTTCTCATGCTTTAATTTTCTTAGATGGGAGATTAACTGCACATATATTTGCTGATGTTTGTCTTGAAGTGGTTTCATATTAGAATCAGGATGTCAGATTATTTTTCCCACATTTTCCCTCTGACAAAAATTAGACGGATGTAACAATGTTTTTGAAACGTATTTCACGTTTACTGAATTTGTTATTCAAAACATTGCTAATGTTCACAGACTGGTATAATATTTCAGGCATACTTTTCTCTGAGGTATAAGCAACACTCCTTTTAGTTCACTTATATAGCTTTATAATGAATGACACATTTTGAGTGGGCTACCTTTTGGTGCTAGAGACAACTAAGTTCCATTCTAAGGGCCAAATTTTGCTCTCAGTTATGCTGCTATGAATCCTGAGTGAATGGATTTACTCCGTATTCAAATAGGCATAACTGAGAGTAGAATTTAGCTCTTACTAAAGACTGGTTTTGGTGCCACACTTCAAGAGATATAGAGCAATTTTTTTTCAAAAGCCCCAAAGTGATTTAGGAGCCTAAGTCAAAGAGGCGCTTTTCAAAAATTTACTCATCTGCAGGCCCCAATCCACAAAAGCACTCAGTATATGCTCAACATTAAGCACTTGCTTAAAGTCTTCCTGACTGAGCGCTTTTCCAAATAGGGATGATATCCTCAATGGGGAGGCTTTGATTGAATGCTCTCTGGGGCAGGGACTGTATTGCACCTAGCACAATAGGGTCCTGGTCTTGATTAAATCCCATAAGGAAATATCAGAGTGGTGCTTATTCTTTCTTCTTCTTTTTTTTCATGGTATTTGAAGGGAAACTGTCAATAAGGTTAGTTGTAAATGTAGGTTTGTTTTTTGTTTTTAGCGTTTTTTCCCTTCCTTTCACTTCACCCAGTTTGTTCTTTCTTATACATTCTTTGCCTAAAAATATATCTTCTCTTGTCATTTCCCTGCTGCAGCAGGGGGAAACACATTCTCAGACATGTGTGAACTTAGTGACTGCACACAGACTGTCCATATCAGAAGCACTTCCTGTTCTGCTGCAGTGAAAGTAGAGACATGAATGCTTGAATTACTGGTTGTATAGGTCCCTTGGGCAACCAAAAAAATTGCTGCTGGGACCAAGTGTGCGTATGAGTTGGACTACTAACCTTCTAATGCCGTTGGGATAGACGGGAAGAGAAGGCCCTTGACCTGCCCCCACAACCCTTATTTCCCCTCAATCCCCACAAAAGAGGATCTTCTCATGGTGATGGGAAAGTTCCTCAGAAATGAGCTGGGATGGAGGGAGACTGATCATGACTTTTTAGTTTTCTGGGGAGGTGATAAAGGCGACAGATCTGGGTGGGAGTGATACAGAGGTGATGGTAGCAAGTGTATGCAGGAGTGCAAGCTTTGGATGGGTATGGGGCATGGGGAAAAACAGAGTGGGATTGGAAGAGGGTCTTTAGCCTAGATATTGGCAGAGGGGATCTTTCGGGGCTAGTAACTTGACTAGAATTCTGTTGTTTGGTTGCAAAGCATTTTCTGGGCAGTATGGAAGGGGAGAGGTGGTGACTGTCAGTGGAAAGAAGGATACATAAAAACAGTAGGAAATGTCGAGACATTTAATTATCATTTTTGTTAACACTGATAGAGATGGTAGTAAATAACACACTTATTTATATTCAGTTCTCTGAGCACACAGATTATTAAACACTGTTCCTTTAATGAATCTATACAAGAGAGCACACAGGTGTCCTGAACATTACAAGAGCATGTTGACATAGTGATTGCTACTGAATATGACCCAGGAAGTACCAGGATGTTAGCAGACTTGCCTCAACTTTCACAAATATTTGATAACCATCATTCCTTCTCGTCTCACCAGAAATAAACAAACTCTTGCCAATAGGAGAGGATGATTGTGGTTGAAAACACAGTTTAGTGTTTTGTATTCTTCACGGAAAGAGTGACAAAGCCATTGAAATAGGAATATAGACAGGCAAAAGGGCTATAGGACTATGTAGCTGTAACCCAGGTTCAATCAATAATTACCAATTCTGGGAGCTCTTCAGTAGCTCATGGGTGTTCTCAGTCCAGTTTCAAATGGACCATGTATTAACGTCGCAAAATTCACCATCGGCATTAATTGGCATCCTTGGCCAATGATTGAATGGGCTACGATAAGATTCAGCTACTGCCTCCCTTCAAATCAAGGTTGGGGCACATTGGAAGGGCACTGCTCATGTAGCTGCTGCCAGGCTGTACCTGTTGTAGATAAACAGAGGATTTCAGTCCAGGTCTGTCGATCGTGCACATTTCAGGGGCACTGTATCTACACACACACACACACACAAACAAACTTGATTTTTTAAAAGAAACTCCTTAAAAGTGTGGCTACCTTTAAGCAGCTTTTCACACTTCACTTCTTCTGTACTAGCCAAACTGATAGCAGTGTTATAAAGTGGAAGCAAGTACAGCAAGCACGAAGTGCTGCATCAGAATTTTTCAGTAGAAGTGAATCTGTCACCACTGGCGTTCTAGTGATGATGATATATCTATTAGTCAAGAAATACATTTCTGTGACATTGAATTTTATTTTCTAAGCGTTTGTCATCTCGATTTTGTGATGTTTGAGCACAGGCACAGTCTGAGGAGACAGTTAAGCCTTGTCTACACTATGAAAATAACAAAACTTAATACTTTTTAAACTGGAGCGTGGCTCAGCCATGTTAAAGCACTGGTGAACCCATTCTCTGTGGATGGAGCAAAACAACTTAACAAGAGGGTTATAAAAAAGATGCCCTAGTCTAAACCTCTAAAGCAGAGCTGGACCAAAACAAATTATAATGCAGGGGAGTTACAAATGAATTTAACTAACAGCCACTGTTAACATTATGTGTAATTAAAATGTAGATGGACACCACATTCATATAAAAGGTCAGAACTTCAGAAGGTGTAAATTGGCTCACCTCCACTTAAGTTCATGGAACTACTCTGAATTACACCAGCTGAAGATCTGACTCTTGTCTACTTTTTTCAACAACTTGCCATCATGGCCTCTGGCCTCTGGCCTCTGGCCATCATGTATCTTTTTTTACCCATCAGCTATCATCTCTGAGTGTAAGAGTTAAAAGTCTTGGATCCTTACATTTTTACAGTATTTTAAATAAGAAAATATTTTAAATGTTTGTCATTATTCCTAAAACTATGCTGTGGGCTATTTTTTTTTAACCACATCATAGTTTTCCTCCTCCTCCTCTTTCTTAAATGCAATTAAAAGCTCCAGCTGTTTTTCCTGCAGCATCTGGCTCCTTGGCACACCCCTCAGAAGTAGTGTTTGCAGCCTTCGAGTTATGTCTTGGACTGTTACATACTTTGCTGATGAGCTGTCGGAATCACTTGGGCCGAGAGACACTAGTTTGCGCTGACAACTCTTACTCTAAAGCATGACATTACTTAGCAGGACCCGCGTGGCTCCATACAGCAAACTCAGAGAGAGGAAAAGAGATCAGAAAGTTTGGAAAAGGTGGGTAGAGGAAGAAAAAAGGAAAGATGAGTGAAAAGTAAGTAAATATAGGAAATAGGTGTGGGAGAGACCATCTGTCTGTGTCCAGTCTCTTCTAGTCTAAAAGATGCTGCAACAAAATGTTGGTTGATTGGAATCCTGTTAGCTTGCAATACTAGCTGTTTATCTATACAACAATTACTGTATGCCAGTGGTTCCCAAACTTTAATAACCTGTGAACCTAGGGTGACCAGATGTCCCGATTTTATAGGGACAGTCCTGATTTTTGGGTCTTTTTCTTATATAGGCTCCTATTACCCTCCACCCCCTGTCCTGATTTTTCACACTAGCTGTCTGGTCACCTTACGGAACCCCTTTCACTAAAATGTGAAATCTCATGAACCCCCTCCTAAAAATGAATATTTTCCAGGGATTTAAGTTTAAATCTCCTCAGTGTGATGTTAACAACCAACAAACTAGAAAATAAGACAATTCACTCACCTCTCACTGAAGCAAAACAGCACTCCAGAGAAAATGACTTAGTATCCAATTACTGAGGGTATGTCTACACTACGAAATTAGGTCAAATTTATAGAAGTCGTTTTTTTAGAAATCGTTTTTATATAGTCCATTGTGTGTGTCTCCACACAAAATGCTTTAAGTGCATTAAGTGCATTAACTCGGCAGAGTGCTTCCACAGTACCGAGGCTAGCATCGACTTCTGGAGCGTTGCACTGTGGGTAGCTATCCCACAGTTCCTGCAGTCTCTGCCTCCCATTGGAATTCTGGATTGAGATACCAATACCTAATGGGGCAAAAACATTGTCGCGGGTCGTTCTGGGTATATGTCGTCAGGCTCTCCCTCCTCCGTGAAAGCAACAGCAGACAGTCGTTTCGTGCCTTTTTTCCTGGGTTACCTGTGCAGACGCCATACCATGACAAGCATGGAGCCTGCTCAGTTCACTGTCACCGTACGTCTCCTGGGTGCTGGCAGACGCGGTACTGCATTGCTACACAGCAGCAGCAACCCATTGCCTTTTGGCAGCAGACGGTGCAATAGGCCTGATAACCATCGTCATCATGTCCTAGGTGCTCTTGACTGCCTCAGTAAGGCCGGTCAGGAGTGCCTGGGCAGACATGGGCACAGGGACTGAAATAGGAGTGACTCAACCAGGTCATTCTCTTTAGTCCTGCCGGCAGTCATATTGCACCATCTTACGGTGAGCAGGCAGGAGATAAGGATGGCTAGTAGTCCTATTGCACCATCTTCTGCCGAGCAGCCAGGAGATGAGGATGGGTAGCAGTCCTACCGCACCGTCTGCTGACAGCCAAAGATGTAAAAGATAGATGGAGTGGATCAAAACAAGAAATAGACCAGATTTGTTTTGTATTCATTTGTTTTCCCCTCCCTCCCTCCCTCTCTCCGTGAAATCAATGGCTGACATCATTTCAATGAGGTCTGTCAGGGCACCTTGAAAAGTTTAATGGAGATTCAGTCCTGCCTAGACTACCGGGGGGAGGGATAGCTCAGTGGGTTGAGCACTGGCCTGCTAAACACTGGGTTTTGAGTTCAATCCTTGAGGGGGCCATTCTGTGTGACAGTTGTTCTTATTTCTCCTTGATGTAAAGCCACTCCCTTTGTTGATTTTAATTCCCTGTAAGCCATGTTGTCAGTCGCCCCTCCCTCCGTCAGAGCAACGGCAGACAATCGTTCCATGCCTTTTTTCCGTGCAGACACCGTACCATGACAAGCATAGAGCCAGCTCAGCTCACTTTGGCAATTAGGAGCACATTAAACACCACACACATTATCCAGCAGTATATGCAGCACCAGAACCTGCCAAAGTGAAACCGGGCGAGTAGGCAACGTCAGCGTGATGACGAGAGTGATGAGGATATGGACACAGACTTCTCTCAAAGCACGGGCCCTGGCAATGTGGGCATCATGGTGCTAATGGGGCAGGTTCATGCCATGGAACACTGATTCTGGGCCCGGGAAACAAGCACAGACTGGTGGGACCGCATAGTGTTGTAGGTCTGGTACGATTCCCAGTGTCTGCAAAACTTTCGCATGCGTAAGGGCACTTTCATGGAACTTTGTGACTTGCTTTCCCCTTTCCTGAAGCACTAGAATACCAAGATGAGAGCAGCCCTAACAGCTGAGAAGCGAATGGCTATAGCCCTATGGAAGCTTGCAATGCCAGACAGCTACCGGTCAGTTGGGAATCAATTTGGAGTGGGCAAATCTACTGTGGGGCTGCTGTGATGCAAGTAGCCAATGCAATCAAAGATCTGCTGATATCAAGGGTAGTGACTCTGGGAAATGTGCAGGTCATAGTGGATGGCTTTGCTGCAATGGGATTCCCTAACTGTGGTGGGGCCATAGACGGAACCCATATCCCTATCTTGGCACTGGAGCACCAAGCCGGCGAGTACATAACCGCAAGGGGTACTTTTCAGTTGTGCTGCAAGCTCTGGTGGATCACAAGGGACGTTTCACCAACATCAACGTGGGATGGCTGGGAAAGGTACATGACTCTCGCATCTTCAGGAACTCAGGTCTGTTTCAAAAGCTGCAGGAAGGGACTTTATTCCCAGACCAGAAAATAACCATTGGGGATGTTGAAATGCCAATAGTTATCCTTGGGGACCCAGCCTACCCCTTAATGCCATTGCTCATGAAGCCGTACACAGGCATCCTGGACAGGAGTCAGGAGCTGTTCAACTACAGGCTGAGCAAGTGCCGAATGGTGGTAGAATGTGCATTTCGACGTTTAAATGCATGCTGGTGCAGTTTACTGACTCGGTTAGACCTCAGCAAAACCAATATTCCCACTGTTATTACTGCTTGCTGTATGCTCCACAATATCTGTGAGAGTAAGGGGGAGACGTTTATGGCAGGATGGGAGGTTGAGGCAAATCGCCTGGCCGCTGGTTACGTGCAGCCAGACACCAGGGCGGTTAGAAGAGCACAGGAGGGCGCGGTACGCATCAGAGAAGCTTTGAAAACCAGTTTCATGACTGGCCAGGCTACAAAGTTCTGTTTGTTTCTCCTTGGTGAAACCCCACCCCCCACTTGGTTCACTCTACTTCCCTGTAAGCTAACCACCCTCCCCTCCTCCCTTTGATCACCACTTGCAGAGGCAATAAAGTCATTGTTGCTTGACATTCATACATTCTTTATTAATTCATCACACAAATAGGGGGATAACTGCCAAGGTAGCCCGGGAGGGGTGGTGGAGGAGAGAAGCAGTGGGAGGGGTGGTGGAGGACGGAAGGACAAGGCCACACAGCACTTTAAAAGTTTAAAACTTTAAAACTTACTGAATGTCAGCCTTCTGTTGCTTGGGCAATCCTCTGGGATGGAGTAGCTGGGTGGCCGGAGGCCCCCGCACCGCGTTCTTGGGCGTCTGGGTGAGGAGGCTATGGAACTTGGGGAGGAGGGTGGTTGGTTACACAGGGGCTGTAGCGGCAGTCTGTGCTCCTGCTGCCTTTCTTGCAGCTCAACCATACTCTGGAGCATATTAGTTTGATCCTCCAGCAGCCTCAGCATTGAATCCTGCCTCCTGTCATCACGCTGCCGCCACCTATCATCTTCAGCCCGCCACTTACTCTCTTCAGCCCACCACTTCTCCTCGCGTTCATTTTGTGCTTTCCTGCACTCTGACATTGTCTGCCTACATGCATTCGTCTGTGCTCTCAGTGTGGGAGGACAGCATGAGCTCAGAGAACATTTCATTGCGAGTGTGTTTTTTTCACCTTCTAATCTTCGCTAGCCTCTGGGAAGGAGAAGATCCTGTGATCCTTGAAACACATGCAGCTGGTGGAGAAAAAAAAAAGGACAGTGGTATTTAAAAAGACACATTTTATAGAACAATGGGTACACTCTTTCACGGTAAACCTTGCTGTTAACATTACATACATAGCACATGTGCTTTCATTCCAAGGTTGCATTTTGCTTCCCTCCTTCCCCCACCACGTGGCTAACAGCGGGGAACATTTCTTTTCAGCCACAGACAAACAGCCCAGCAGGAATGGGCACCTCTGACTGTCCCCTTAAGAAAAGTACCCTATTTCAACCAGGTGACCTCACACTCCTGAGGATAACACAGAGAGATAAAGAATGGGTGTTGTTTGAATGCCAGCAAACAGACACTGCAATGCTTTGTTCTGCAATGATTCCCGACTATGTGCTGCTGGCCTGGCGTGGTAAAGTGTCCTACCATGGAGGACGGAATAAGGCTGCCCTCCCCAGAAACCTTTTGCAAAGGCTTTGGGAGTACATCCAGGAGAGCTTTACGGAGATGTCCCTAGAGGATTTCCTCTCCATCCCCAGACACATTAACAGACTTTTCCAGTAGCTGTAGTGGCCGCGAATTACAGGGCAAATTAATCCGTAAACACGCTTACTTTTAAACCTTGTGTATTATTTAAAAAGGTACACTCACCAGAGGTCCCTTCTCCGTCTGGTGGGTCCGGGAGGCAGCCTTGGGTGGGTTCAGGGGGTACTGGCCCCAGGTCTAGGGTGAGAAACAGTTTCTGGCTGTCGGGAAAACCGGTTTCTCCGCTTGCTTGCTGTGAGCTATCTACAACCTCATCATCATCATCTTCCTCGTCCCCAAAACCTGCTTACGTGTTGCCTCCCTCTCCATTGACGGAGTCAAAGCACACGGTTGGGGTAGTGGTGGCTGAACCCCCTAAAATGGCATGCAGCTCATCATAGAAGTGGCATGTTTGGGGCTCTGACCCGGAGTGGCCATTTCATAGAATATCAGGGTTGGAAGGGACCTCAGGAGGTCATCTAGTCCAACCCCCTGCTCAAAGCAGGACCAATCCCCAATTTTTGCCCCAGATCCCTAAATGGCCCCCTCAAGGATTGAACTCAGAACCCTGGGTTTAGCAGGCCAATGCTCAAACCACTGAGCTACCCCCCCCCCCATTTGCCTATCTGGTTTTCTGGTAGGCTTGCCTCAGCTCCTTAAGTTTCACACAGCACTGCTTCGGGTCCCTGTTGTGGCCTCTGTCCTTCATGCCCTGGGAGATTTTGACAAATGTTTTGGCATTTCGAAAACTGGAACGGAGTTCTGATAACACGGATTCCTCTCCCCATACAGCGATCAGATCCTGTACCTCCCGTTCGGTCTATGCTGGAGCTCTTTTGCGATTCTGGGACACCATCATGGTCACCTCTGCTGATGAGCTCTGCATGGTCACCTCTGCTGATGATGAGCTCTGCACTCACCTGCAGTTTGCCACGCTGGCCAAACAGGAAATGAGATTCAAAAGTTTGCGGGCCTTTTCCTGTCTACCTGGTCAGTGCATCTGAGTTGAGAGTGCTGTCCAGAGCAATCACAATGGAGCACTCTGGGATAGCTCCCGGAGGCCAATACTGTTGAATTGTGTCCACACTATCCCAAATTCAACCAGGCAAGGCCAATTTCAGCTCTAATCCCCTTGTCGGGGGTGGAGTAAAGAAATCGATTTTAAGAGCCTTTTAAGTCGAAAAAAGGGCTTCGTCATGTGGACGAGTGCAGGTTAAATCGATTTAATGCTGCTAAATTCAACCTCAACTCCTAGTGTAGACCAGGGCTGAGGCACCTTAATGCTGCTACATTGACTACAACATGGTTCCGGCTGGTTTTGCGCACAAACACCTTTTCTTCCGCCATCAGGGCCATCCCTAAGGGGTGCCCCACAAGGGAAAAATTAGGCTGGACCACCCCCCCCCCCCACGTACAGCGTGGTCCCCTGCTCACTCTGCCTGTCATGCCACCCAACTTCCCCTATCTGCCAAGGACAGGGGTCCGAGCTACCACCTGCGCTCCTGGGGTCCCAGCTGCTTCCCTGCCCGCAACAGTGCTCAGGCTCCGGGCCCCATGCAGGGATCTGGGCTGCCAGCTCCACACTCTGTGGGGCTCGGGCTGTTGGACCCCACTGACTGCTGGGGCTCAGACTGCCGGCCCGAAGTGCTGCGGGTTCAGGCTGCCGGCCCTTCCGCTGACCGGGGCTTGGCTGCCATTCTGCAGGGTTCTGGCTGCCGGCCCCAACTGCCCGGCCCCGCACTGCATGGGGCTCGGGCTGCCGGTACCTCCGCTGACTGGGGCTCAGCTGCCCACTCAGCACTCCCTGGGGCTCAGGCTGTCTGCTCCGCAACCAGGTCCTACCTGCTGCCTCCCATGCCCGGGGTCCTCTGGCCACCATTAAGGAAATTTTTCTGGCGAACCCCTGTAACATTGTGCAAACCCCCAGGGGTTCATGAACCCAGTTTGGGAACCATTGCTATATACACAATAGCCATTTCATACAGTATTTGTTTAATTTATTTTAATGCCTGAGGCAAGGGGCTGGATTCTCCAGTGCCCTGCCCCTTGTGTAGTCACAGAATGCTAAAATCCATGTAAGTAGAGAATTTTGTTTAACGATGTTAAAACACTCACTTTACACAGTTGTACATGACCAGACTAGGTGCTGACCAGTGGAGAATGAAGATACAGGCCCAAAGTCTTTATCTGAGGTCTGGCTTTGTGTCTTACTATGCTCCAGCCCTTCTATTTCTTCTTTTTCAAGAAATCTGTGATGTTGATGTTGCACAGGGTAGGCCCAATATTACGTTGAGGGGCTCAGGTGCCATTGGCCATGCATGCAGACGGATATGGTTGATTTGTATGTTCCACAATAGTGGCAATATTTTAACTTCAGACTTAAGGCTTATCTACACTTTAAATGTGTCAAAGTCAGATTCAGGACTCACATAATTTGTCAGACCACTCTGTTTATTAGCAAAGCACTTTGCCAATGCACCTAGATATGTGAGCCCCTCTCTGAGGCTCAAGCTAACTTATTTATACAAATAAGCCAAAGCCAATTTAACATAAGAGACAAAAGGAATCAGCAACTGACAAATATACATACATATCTTATTTGCATACTAACGTTTACCAATCTCCTAGCTCAGTAGGAGCTCTAAGTTAATTAGTTTGAGGACCCATTGTCTCACACTCCTTAATGTTTCTCTTCCTGACAACTATATTTCAAAAAACCCTTCAAGTAGCATTTCTTTAATGAATTATAATTTCAATATAATTCATTCTACTTTCACAAATGCCACAGTGGCACAGAATTCTTCTGTCGACCTAACTCTGTCTACATGGGGACTTAGGTTAGCTTAACTGTGCTGCTCAAAGGTGTTAATTTTTCACACCCCGACCAACTTAATTTTCTAGTGTAGACCAAGCCTGGAGGTGATGGGTCTAAATGTGGCTATACACCTGTCTCCTGGATCCTGTGGCCAGCTGGGGCACAATTAAGAGTAGCCAAATGGCTACTACTGTAGCCAGGGGTTGACAACACCTTTTGCTCAGCCAAACCCTATACACACACCTCTGTGTCACCTGGGAATTCCCCTGGCTGAGGGAATACTGTTTAAACAGAACAGGACACCTAGGATTTGGCCTCTGGTTCTATATCTGATATTGCAGAGCTACAACAATGTATTTGAGCTCATGCATATCTGTGCAGTTCTGCTACTTTGGAGGTGGCCTGGATGTTTTGAGTGCAAGGAGTTAATAGTAAATATGTGTGCATGTTAGGGTGCAAACACTTTGCTAGTTCTGAAAGGGTTAATGTGGGTCTGAGAGGCCAATTAACCCCCTTAGCTGCACCTGGAGGGTGGGCCAGGCCTAATTAAAGATGAAGACTGGCTGGCGAAGGAGCTGAGTAGTGACTAAAGAAGGGAATCACAGATTAGAAGGGGGCTGCAGGGAGAGAGGGAAGAATGGTGCAGTCCTTCTCTTGGCACAGAGAATGGAGAGAGTGGGAGGGTTCAGGAGGAAGCTCAGGGAAAAGCTGACCCTGAGATCCTCTTCTAATTAGAGAAGTCTGGTAGGAGGCCTGGAGAGATGTGGAGCCCTAATAAAAGGGCAGGATTTAGAGTTCCAAGCCCTGGGGGGTATTCAGTGGATGAATGGAGCAAGGGGGAACTTAAGAGGCCCAAAGGGTCAAGACCAAGAAGAGCAGAAGTTGATTTAAGCTTATATGTGTAGAGTGAGATATAGCGTATTCCAGGGGAGAGCCCTGTGGGTCCTGGCCCTGAAAGAAGAATGAACTTAGAGAGGCTGTGGGAGAGGCCTGCTGGCAGCCTAGGGTAGGAAGAAGACCAAAGAGGCAACAGCAAGGAGTCTGAAGGAGCAGACCTTGTCTGCTGGTTATAGGGTTCCTGTACTGGAACCTTGTAGAGTGGGAGGACCTGGGTCCCCCTACCAGCCACTGGGAAGGAGGTGTGAAGGTCCATGACAGAAGGGGTTAAAGATGACTAAGAGCCCTGAGAGAAGGGTGTGAGGGTGGGGGGGCACAGACAGGGCCAAAGACCTTTTGGAAGGACCCTGGACTGTTGGATCTTCTGTTACCCTGGAAGGAGTGGGGCTGAAGCATGACCTGGTTGGAAGGCTGAGTCATGAGAAGAGGTGGAACACAGCAGGACCAGCGCGACTGTAGGTAAGGGTACACAATGAGGAGATTCTCCTATGCCATGCCCAACCTCAAGAGAGCCTGCCAGTGGTGAGTTGGCTCTTTCTACAGTGTGTTCTACCCAATTTTGATAAGGCCAGTCCCCTTATATATAGTGGGCATTGGTCATGGGGCAGTATGGGAGAAGGGTGTCCTTGTCACAGTAGCTTTATCTACACTACAGAATATTTCCCCAACATTCCCACCGATACTAAAACCACTTCAGCTGAAACAGTGTTAGCAACACTGGACCCTAAAGTAGACTGCTCTCATGCTCCAGCCTTTCTCAGAACTGTGTCAATTAGATGCCTCTGTCCTGAGCAGATTTAAATGACACATATTTAACTATGGATGGAGAGATGCCTATTGTAGCGCTCCCTATGTTGCTAACAGTGGTGCAGCTGGTCAATAGAAAAGGTAAGTGGGAAAGTCTTGGGTCTATTTTTAAATCTTGAATACCAGTCGACAATATCAGATACTTCACAAATAATCCACAGGTTGCTTATTGTTTTCCTGTGAATTTCACACAATACTTAAATTATCAAGTAAAGTTACAGTTAATGGAACTGGTTTGTGAATGTTTTGTAAATCTAAAAACTTTCAAAATTCACTGACTTTAGTATTTGTTAAATACTATCTGACTAGCTCTACTAAAAGGGAAAAAAAACTTGACATTTGCATGTACTGCCACGATGCATAGGAAAACCCTGCAGAGCAATCCAGCATATAGACTCTGTCAAACCGAGGAGAAATAAAGGTCTGTTGTTAATTCAGACAACTGGTCAGCAGCTGCAAAATAGTTTCCACAAGAAACAGCAAAACCTTCTCAGTTCTGGATAAAATATTTTACTGATTCTAATAGTTTACTGATGCTTTTGCCAGGACAAAAATAAGTTTCTCCTTCTACATAACATTTATTCATGTTAACTACTAATTTGGCACTGCAAGCTTTAGTTACTGTTAGTAACAAACAAGTCCATTTTTAATAATAAAAATAATTATTTTTATATATATATAGTTCCCCAATATTCCACATGAATTGGCTGCCATCATGTCAATTGGCTGCCATTATGTCATTATAGAAGGTTCAATGGCCTCAATAGTGAAACTAAATGTTTTGGTTATATAGTCTTTTTAAAGGAATGAAGTTGTATTGATCTATAGACACATACTTTTCAGTGTACTGTACTGCCCTAACTGTAGTGGGTAAATGTATTAAGGCAGTCTGGCATTACAGTAAAGTGTACCTGTCATTCCAATTTTAACACAACTACCAATATACCATTCTCCACAGCATAATTTTTGTGTATGCATTACTATAATATGTTACTTCCTGTATCCTTTTTTAAAGAATATTAGGGTTTTTAATAGTTCAACTCCAAAATATGCTGGGAAAGCAAAACGTAATGCAAGCCACAATCTTTATGATGGGGCTAAATTCACACCTGCTAATGCAGGGAATTGTAAATTGCACCCCTCTGCACAAAATCAAACCTTTTGTCCCAATGGATTAATTCCTTGCATTTCCACCAAGAGAGAACAGTTTAATCTCTGTTGATGGTTTCACAGAAGCCCTGGTAGAGACTGGCAGAGAGGGGACTGAGTTATATGTTCTCTTCCAGACTAGTGTTGTCCACTTGTGGGATTGTCCTGACTTCTTATAGATTCTCTGTTGGCGAGGAAGCTCAGGGCACCTTATACCACTGCAAACCCTTCCTCCAGGTAGATTTTTCTAGGCAAGGGTCCTGCTCCAAGTTCTGTAACAGCTTCCACCAACACAGTACCTCTAGCAAGCTGAAGATTACTTTGCAAGGTATACTGAGCCAACTTCATCCCAGGTATAGCTTCAATAAACTTAGCCTATTGACCAGGAGAAAGATAAATGTCTGTTGTATTATTATATGCAGCGTTGTTGTCGTCATGCAGGTCCCAGAGACACAAATTAGACACAGAAGAAGGTCTACGGTCCAAACGTGTCAGTTCATCTCCCTCACCCATATATATGTGTGTTCTCTCATTCTTGTAATGTCAGATGTTGCCACTACCTTCATCTTTGGGAGTGAGGTGTGGGAGAGTAGCAAAGTTTTGATGGGGAAATCCCATGAAACTGCTTTAACCTTATGACATGAGCTCTGCCTGGAATGAAGATGAGCACAATGTACTTCACCTAACCAATATGATGGAAGCCTTGCCATAGCAGATGGTTATGCTATGCCCCAAATTTAGTTTGCTTTACTATTCTAACCTCCCTGGTAACTCGGCCTCCCTCTATGGCAGTAGTTTACTAGGCCTCAAAAGCTGTGTCTTAAAAAGAAGTCTTCTCAAAAGTGTACATCTCCAAGATAGATGACACTTAGGTGTCAGGCACCTTATCAAGATGGCAGCTGTTAAGGTAGGGTCGTAGGTACCTTTATGATCACCATTTTCCAAGGATTTATATAACTCAGGCATGACAAATGATTGTGGCCTTGTTTAAATTTTATCCATGCCAAATCAAATATGAGTTTATGTATAATGTATGTCTAAGGAGAGAACAAAAATTCATGATTAAAGTACAGATTTCCTACATTTCAGACTGTGACAGAATGTCAGGTACTGGGACCCTGCTCAGAGATATATAACTATACCGCTTACTCACCCTGGCAGCCAGATCAGGTTGGTCCTATTGGTGACAAACTAGGAGTATAAAAGTATTTGAGGCCCTTTCTGAGGCAGAGGGGAAAATCAGGCCAGCAGAAATCCTCGGGACAGTCAAATTCAGGAGGAAACTAAGACTGGGGATTGTTTATCATTTAAGTTAATAATAAAGGCAAACAGCATAGAAGGGGTAAGTTTGGGTACTTCATTAGAAAAAAAGATCAGAATGCCATCTGCTTATGTAGCGCAGAGTGCTATCAGTAGACCACCTTACTGGTATTATTGAGTGCTTTCAATATGCATAATATATGCATTACAGATATATTAATTGAAGGACTTTTTGCAGCTATGTGTGTGTTAAAATATATATATATATATATATGGATTATTGCATGTTTACAGAAAAAATAAGATTTTAAATTTTAAAAAGACCTAAATATGTATTTACCCATTAGACCAGAACAGCTCTGAAACAGCTGAGTGCATCTATATATAACGTGTGGTATTTAGCCATGGAGAGCTTGAATGGCACAGTGCAATCCTGTGACACATGACTCACACATGGGTTTGTCCAATTTGGCCTAGCACTTTTGAATGATAATCAGCTGCGAAAGGCTATGGACTGACCTAGGAGCAGAATGGTTTCATGGAGGGTTTTGAGATTTCAAAATTTGTTTTTGTTCTGATTTGGGAAACTTTAAAATTCTCCAAAAAACAAAAATCTGGAAAAACATAATTTTGGAAACATTAAAACATTTCATATTACTAATTTTGACCTGTTTTGTGTTGAAAGGTCAATATGCAATTTTTTAACCATTTTGACCTGGAACAGAACATATATTAGTGGCCATTTTGATTAGAATTTTCATGGTATCATTTACTCAGGAGCCAGGCAGGGAAGGGTGAGTGAAGGATGTGAGTAGGCATGATTAGTAGTGACTGACTGACATATATATAAATAGAAAATCCCTGTGGCAGATGAGGAGACTCAGATGGGAGAGGAGAGGGCTAAGAGGAAGGAGGATCCCCTCGCTGCTCCTTGAGATAATGCCCCAGTGTAGGGGAGTATTTTGTAGTGATGGAAGAGGAACATCAATCTGCAACTTCAAGAAAACAGACAAAGCAAACGCTCGAACATGCTGCAGCAGGTCACACTGTGCCTTCTGGTGGTTTAAACTGAACGAATCAGAAGCAATGTGCACTCATCCAATGAAAGTAAATACAGGGAAACGTGGTGAGTGACTGAGACTCTACACTGAAATGGAATTTTTTCCACATCAAGTTGAAATGAAATAGGGAACTGGGAAAGCAATCCTGAAGTCAGAATGGAATGAAACAGTAAAGTCACAACAATATAAAATATTCCATTTTAATGTCACTGAGTTCTGAATTTTCTTTGCTGAAAACTTTGTCAAAATGGCAAAATGTTTCCATTTCAACAAATTTGCAAATTCCGACTATTTTTGTCTAACGGTTTCTGATCAGCCTCAGTTATTAGTCAACACATGCCTGTAATTGAAATACAGTAATTCACGTGTCTTGGGTTTATATGTGTGTGGACTTCTGTCCTGAGGTTGTGTATTTCATCATAGTAGGGATTTCACTGTCACACCTACTATAGGTAAGGGTGGTTTCCTTTATTAGTCCTGGTCCCCTGGGGTCAAGATGCTGGCTGTTTCAAATCATACTGGAGTGAAACTAGGCACAACCTATGGCATTTCAGATGTAACATTTTCTTTGTAAATCCTTCAATCTGTTTTTGAGCTACAGATTAAGAGTTTTTATTTTTGCCACCTTTGACTAATGTTCCAATAGCTTGGTTTAAATAAATAAATGTTGCTTTACTACTAATATAGCTAGGCAATTTTTATATGAAATATTCAGAGATAATTATTTCATGTAAATATTTATCTAGGAGGGTTATTATACGTAGTAGGCTCAATTAAAATAAATTCTCTTGTAACATTGTAATGTCCATATGGCTTTCTAATAATATGACTGATGTCTTAACTGGGAATCCATTGACTATTTATTGAGCTGTTATGACAAGAGATAAGCTTGAGCTGAACTGTGCCCAAAATTTTGGGAAATTCTAATCCAGGTCAGAACTTTGCAGCTGGAGCCCATCTCTAGTTAGGAAAAGTTTGACACTCACTCACATCACATGTGGGGGAGTTTAAGTATTTCTATAGTATACTTGCATATGTCTCTTACGTATCTGAAGTTGATTCATCTCTCTGTGTGTTTCTCTTTCATTTATTTCTCCATTTGTAAAATAGGGATAATAATGCCTACCTTACTTCCCTCCCAGGTGTGTTGGGCCTGAATCTTCTCTTACACCAATTTTACACTGATGTGATTCTACTGTGTTAAAATTGCTCCTGATTTACAACAGTGTAAGTGAGAGACCTGTTGTGAGACTTTATTAGTTAATGTATGTACTTCAGATATATATGGTCTGACCTTCTACTGCACAGCAGCAGTTTTATACTAGTGTAAGTGTTAGGCAATGGTCATGCCTACACTACAAACTTTGGTCAATGCAAATTACATTGGCATAAAGTGGCCACAGTTAGTATATCGCTTGTGCAAATGCATACTTGGCTCCTTGCTTCAGCGCTGCGTGCACTCACCGGGAGTGCTTGTGCTGATGCATGGTGCAACTTTCTCCATCCATAAATTCATCCATATCCAGATTTTTTACATCTTTTAAAAAGATCTCATGAATGTGCTCCTCACTATCTGCCGTGTGTGCCAGAGTCATGGAACCTGCACAACTCGGCACTATTGTCGTGAGCATTGCAAACACAGGATGCATGATCCTCTGGTATTTGCAGAGCCATAAGAACAACTAAATCAGTGGGAAACATGGCAATTTGGTATGTGACAGATTGCTGTGGAGAACCAATTCTGGGATGTTGGTGACATTCACAGAGCAGTTGCAGATGATCGAGTGCCATTGCTGGGCCCAAGAAACAAGCACCGAGTGGTGGGATGTCATCGTAATGCTAGAGCAGGATAACTAGCAGTGGCTGCAGAACTTTCAGATGTGCAAGGCCATATTCCCGGCTCTATGTGTTGAGCTTGCGCCATCCTCTGGGCAGGGACGGCTCTAGGTTTTTTGCCACCCCAAGCAAAAAAAATGTTGGCTGCCCCCCATCCCATCCCTGGGCTCCTCCCCTTCTCCCCTGCTGCCCCAGCCCTGGGCTCCCCCCCCCACCCCCTGCTGCCCCAGCCCTGGGCTTCCCCCCCCCCCACCCGCACCCCCTGCTGCCCCAGCCCTGGGCTTCCCCCCCCCCCACCCGCACCCCCTGCTGCCCCAGCCCTGGGCTCCCCCCCCCGCACCCCCTGCTGCCCCAGCTATGGGTAGTGGAACTCACTCCCGGGGCGGGACACTAGCAGGGGTGGAGGCTGCATCCACCTGACTCCTTCCTGGTGCCCAGGGGGGCCCTGACTCTGCCCACTCCCGCCTCGCCTCCAGCCAGTCCGGTGCTGGCAGGGTCGGGGTAAGCAGTGGGGCTTCCAGGCCGCACCTCAGCCCGGGGTCCCTCCAGCTGGGGCTCCCGCCTCCGGGACTGGCCAGGAATTGGGAGGCTGGAGCCAGGGGGACCGCCCCAGCAGGGGGCTGAGGAGCCAGGGAAGGGCACCCCAGAGGGAGTGGGCAGCGGGGAGTGGAGCCCCAGAGAGCAGAATGCGGGCCCTGCACTGCAGCGCCCCGGCCCCGGGCCCCTCTATGGACCCGCTGCTGCTCCTGGTCACCCTGCTGCAGCCCCTGGGTGGCTTGGCCCACTTCTCCCAGCCCTGGGGTTGGGGGGCAGCCGCCCTGTGGCACTTGCAGGCAGCTCCATGTGCCCCATGGGGCGGCCCCCATCCTGAGTGTCCCACACTCCATGTGTCGGAGCCCGCCGGATGGCTCGGCCGCAGCCAGTGGAGCGAACAACAGCGGCCCCAGGGTGCCCCCACGCTGCTGCTGCTGGACCCCAGTCCCGGGGCCTGCTTTGGCTACCCGCTGTGGCTCTTCCATCTGGACTTCGGCGTCAGCTTGGGGGCTGGGACAGCGTCTACCTGGGTGAGCGCCCACAGGGCTGGCCCCCAAGCAACAAAAAAAAACAAAAACAACAAAAAAAGATGGCCTGAATGCCGCCCCTGCAAATATACCTCCCCAAGCACCTGCCTGCTTTGCTGGTGCCTAGAGCTGGCCCTGCCTTTGGGACACCAGAATGAGAGCTGCACTGAGGGTGGAGAACCAAATGGTGATCACACTGTGGAAACTTGCAGTGCTGGACTACTACCAGTCAGTGGAAAGTCATTTAATATTTTGAAAATCCACCATGGGAAGCATTGTCATGCAAGTGTGCAGGAACATTAATCATTTCCTGCTCTGCAGGACTGTGACTCTGGGCAATGTGGAGGGCATAGTGGATGGATTGGCAGCAGTGGGGATCCCGACCTATAGTGGAGCAATAGATGGCATGCAGATCCCTGTTTTGGCACTAAACCACCCTGCCACAGAGTACATTAACAGAAAGGGCTACTCTTCTATGGTACTGAAAGCATTGGTGGATCACCAGGCATGCTTCACTGACATCACTGTTGTCTGGTCAAGGAAGATTCATGACACTCTTATCTTTAAGAACGCAGGACTGCAAACAGGGACTCTTTCCTGACTGGATGATTATTATTGGCAATGTTGAAATGCCAGTAGTGATCCTGGATGACCCAGCCTATTCCTTGTCCCCCGGGCTCATGTAGCTGTACACTGGCCGCCTGGACAGCAGCAAGGAAAGATTAAACTGCCAGTGCAGCAATTGCATGATGACTGTTGAATGCACTTTTAGTAGGTCAAGGGACACTGGTGGTGTTTACTCACAAGATTAGATCTCAGGGAGAGAAAATCCCAGTGGTTATAGATGCCTGTTGTGTCCTGCATAATGTCTATGAAGCAAAGGGGTAAAAGTTGCGACTGGGGTGGAGGGCAGAGGTGGAGCTGCTTTCTTCTGAGTTTGAACAGCCACACACAAGGGCTATTAGAAGAGCTCAATGTGCAGTTATACAGCTCAGGGAGGCTTTGAAAGAGCACTTTTTCAGTGAACCAAAGTAGTGTGTTGTGGTGTACTGTGCTGACCTGGCCCTGCTCTTTTGGGGCTTTTTAGGAATTTGGTGTTGCTTGGTATATAAGGATAATTACAACACCATCAATACAGCTATTAATTATGGTGCTTGCTATACTCTTATGATTATTACGCTGTTTGTCACTGATCCTAAGAGTTGTCTCACAGTGTACAGTAACAAGTAAGTGGGTGCTTTCAGAACTGCTAGGCAATCTGCAGCATATGTTGGGAACTAACAAAGATGAATTTTCCAAAATATTGAATTTTTTTGAGTAACAAAAACACTGCAAAAATGTAACAAATTAACGGAACAGAATTTAACAAGAGGAAAGAATGTTAATGTCCATTTTGGCTATACATACAGCAGCTGCGGTTCTCTCAGGTCAGTGTATGTGAAGCTGTGGTTGTCCTTAATGTCCCCTTGGGGTGGAGTTGTAGGGGTAGGGTATGGCAGCTGAGGCCACTTGGAATGTTGTGGGAGGGAGGTGTAGGGAAGTGCTAAGATGGACTGCAAAGGGAGGTGAGCCTATGTCTAGGGCCCTGCCAAATTCACAGCCATGAAAAATGCATCATGGACCGTGAAATCTGGTATCCCCCTGTGAAATCTGGTCTTTTGTGTGCTTTTACCCTACACTATACAGATTTCATGGGGAGACCAGCGTTTCTCAGATTGGGGGTCCTGACCCAAAAGGGAGTTTCAGGGGGGTCGCAAGGTTATTTTAGGGGAGGTTGCAGTATTGCCACCCATCCGTCTGCGCTGCCTTCTGAGCTGCGTGTCTGGAGAGCAGCGGCTGCTGGCCAGGCACCCAGCTCTGAAGGCAGTGCCCTGCCAGCAGCAGCACAGAAGTAAGGGTGGCAATACCATACCAGGCCATCCTTACTCCTGCGCTGCTGCTGGCGGCAGCTCTGCCTTCAGAGTTGGACTCCCAGTCAGCAGCTGCCGCTCTTCAGCTGCCCAGCTCTGAAGGCAGCAGCACCATCAGCGCAGTGAAGAAGTAAGGGTAGCAGCACTGCAACCCTTCCACAACTCCTTTTTGGGTCAGGATCCCTACAACTACAACACCATGAAATTTCAGATTTAAAGAGCTGAAATAATGAAATTTACGGTTTTAAAAATCCCATGACCGTGAAATTGACCAAAATGGACCATGAATTTGGTAGGGCTCTAACTATGATTGTTGAACCTGTAGATTCACAAGAGTCTGCAGAATCTGCTGCCAGAAAAGCTCCATTGTGTCCTTGTTCATCTCCCTCTTATTTTCCTGCTGGGAGTCCTGAGTCTTTCTCCATTCTGCTCTTTCCGTCTCCATACAGTCTGAAATATTCACCCTTCAGGCCCTCTGCTCATGATCTGATACAGCACTGCCTTTCAGAACCTCTGAGTCATCTTCTGTCTCCTCTTTACCTAGCTCAGGCTTTCTGCGGGTGTGGAGGGGGAACCCCTCAAGGCCGCATTGGCAGCAGCTACAGGTAAGACACACAAAAAGAAAAGGAGTACTTGTGGCACCTTAGAGACTAACCAATTTATTAGAGCATAAGCTTTCGTGAGCTACAGCTCACTTCATCAGATGCATATCGTGGAAACTGCAGCAGACTTTATATATACACAGAGAATATGAACCAATACCTCCTCCCACCCCACTGTCCTGCTGGTAATAGCTTATCTAAAGTGATCATCAGGTGGGCCATTTCCAGCACAAATCCAGGTTTTCTCACCCTTCACCCCCCCACACAAATTCACTCTCCTGCTGGTGATAGCCCATCCAAAGTGACAACTCTTTACACAATGTGCATGACAATCAAGTTGGGCTATTTCCTTCCCAAATCCAGGTTTTCTCACATCCCCCCCACCCCCATACACACACAAACTCACTCTCCTGCTGGTAATAGCTCATCCAAACTGACCACTCTTCAAGTTTAAATCCAAGTTAAACCAGAACATCTGGGGTGGGGTAGGAAAAAACAAGAGGAAACAGGCTACCTTGCATAATGATTTAGCCACTCCAAGTCTCTATTTAAGCCTAAATTAATAGTATCCAATTTGCAAATGAATTCCAATTCAGCAGTTTCTCGCTGGAGTCTGGATTTGAAGTTTTTTTGTTTTAAGATAGCGACCTTCATGTCTTTGATTGCGTGACCAGAGAGATTGAAGTGTTCTCCGACTGGTTTATGAATGTTATAATATATAAGACACACAGTACAGTCACAATGGAAAGTGAAAGTTAAGACTCAATTCCCTTCCCATGCTCCGTACATATGTTTTAAACAAGACATGCTTATTGACACTTGTACTTTGGAGTTCTCGTACGTGGCACCATGCACAGCACCATCCATGGTGAATGTGGCCTGCCTGCCAGGGGTCAGGCAAATGAGGGAATTGCTCTGCTGCATGAAACTATGAGTACAGAGCACTGGCATTGAATACGGCACCATGTTCCACTTTTGGTGGCGATTTTATTTGATATCTGATTCCTGAGGAAAACAAAGGCCCAGAGAGCACAGCTGCTGCTGGTGTCCCAAAGCTGCCCGGACCCATATGCCACTAACGTGTTTACTGCAATGGTGCCTGCTGGAAAATGTCCTATCATGGAGGCAGAAATAAGGCCCCATCCCTATAAACCTTCGGGTGAGGATTGTAGTGTAACTCCATGGAAGTTTCATCGAGCCCTCCCAGAAGGATTCAAAGGACCTCTCTGTGTCAGTAAACAAACTGTCCTGCCTGCCCTCACCCCAAACTCTGTGGGGCAATGAAAAGCAGATAAACTACCCAACTTTGTTGTACTGCTACCTCTTCTAGTAATAGTAAATTAGTGAGAGTCGATAGCTGTGTCTTGCTAAGTTGGGGGTGCCATCAGTAAGTCACTAATGGTAAATACTTACCCAAGGTTCCTTCTCCTGCATCAGGCTCACCTGTGCTCAACTGCCAGGACTGAAGTGGAGTCTCAAACAGGTGCTGGCTCGTGTCTTAGCTTGACCCCCACCGCTCCCAGTAACATGTCCCCTGTCTTCCTCCTCATTCTCACTGCTCATAAAAGGGTCCTGTGAGTCGTGCTCCTCGGAGGTATTCACGGTGGTGGGTGGGTGTGGAGGGGTCTCTGCCAAGCATGGCATACAGCTCTTTATAAAAGTGGCAGGGCTGCAGCTCAGCACTGAATTGACTGTTTGGCCTCCCTGACCTTCTGGCATGCCTGCCGCAGGTCCTTCGCTTTCATGCAGCACTGCTGCTGGTCCCTGTTATAACCCTTCTCTTGCATCCCCTGTGCACTCTGTTTGATGATGTCCACATTTCTGTGGCTGATCTGTAGCTGTCCTTGTGCAGCCTTTTCTCCCCACAGGCCCAGGTGATCCAATATCTGCTGTCTACTCCAGGTCGGAGCACATCTGGAGTGTGTAATCAGCATGGTCAACTGGGCACTTGCACACAACAGTGGAGAGCTGCTAGGTGTGCTCGCCAAGCTGGGCAATCAGGGAAAGGCATTTCAACAATCTGTGGGATATTAATGGAAGGAGGAGAAAGGGGCTTCCAGCCTCTGTGACCTGTAGGTAGTGGAGTTCAAAATTGTGACCGAAGCAGTCAGTGTCAGTCATTGTGGGGCAGCTGCTGGAGGACTGTTAGGATGACACAGGTAATGCAGCATCTATACTCTCATTGCATCACCCTCAGTACATCAACCATGGCTCAACACCACTCAGGGAGGTGGTGTTACTGCGTTGACATAATGCGGTGCTTACATCGGTGGGAGACAAATTGAAGGGTAGACACATGCCAAACAAGTTTGCTGCAAGGTGGCTTAGGTTGCCCTCTTTTTGTAGTGTAGACCAGGCCTATGTCGACACTTAAAACGCTTCAGCAGCACAGCTGTAGCACTTCAGTGTAGACGCTACTTATGCAGATGGGAGGGGTTCTCCCCACGGCGTAGGTAATCCACTTTCCTGAGAAGCAGTAGATAGGTTGATGGAAAAGTTCTTCAGTCAACCTAGCAGTGGCTACTCTAGGATTTAGGCTGGCACTAGCTATGCTACTGTAACTTGTGAGTGTAGACCAGCCCTTAAGGTATATCTACTCTACAACAGCACAACTGCAGCACTGTAGCTACGTTGCGGTAGTGCTGTAGTCTAGAAACTTGCTACAGAGATGGAAGGGTGTTTTTGTTTGTTTGGGCTTTTTTTTGTTTTTTGTTTTGCTGTAGTCCATCTCTCCCCTTGAGAAGCCAATACGTAGGTTGATGGAAGAAGTCTTCTGTTGACCTAGCTGTGTCTACACCAGGGCTTAGGTTGTTTTAACTAATCTATTAGGGGTGTAACAGGTTGACCTAAGTTTTAGGTGTAAACCAGGCATTCGGTATTCATCTTTCATTACTTTCAGAGATATTACAGGATTATCAATATAAATGGACCAACAGAAGTCTCCCATATAGTTTACTTTCCTATCTGATACTAAATACTTTCCTTGATGTCATCGTAAGATGGTACAATATCAATGAATATTCCATAGCCCTGTGAAGAAGCTGAAAAGTCCCATTTGCTTGGCATTGTATGATACTTACTCTGTAATGTCTCAGAAAAACCAAAGGGTCTTCTGAAGTCAGTGGAAACTCTGAAGGAGTGGAAGCATCTGTTTTGTAAAAAGCTTTGTGAATAAAAGGAAATTATACTGCCCTTATTTTTAAAAAAAATACAAAAATATGCTCTGCTCGAGGAATTATTTTGAGGAAGTGCTATAGACTGTTATAGATGATCACAGTGGTCCTTTCTGGCCTTGGAATCATGAAAATGAGAGGCATAGAACTGTTGAAACATGCCTGCATTCATTAAGGACTTTTGCATGTGACTGAGGGCATCTGGCCCTAACTATATTAAATAGCATGAAGCGTGTGACTTAAACCTACAAAATTCAAGAAATTCAGCTAAGGACGCTGCTCACTCATACACAATTCAGATTCAGTAGGAGACAGGATGCTTTTACTCTTCAGCAACCAGTCTGGAGAACAGAGAAGGAAGACAGCAGCAGTGTATGAAGTAAGTAGGGAAATCTGCAGCATCTCTCTCTTGAATAAGAACAGGAGATTAACAATGGAAACTGAAATCTCTCAAAACTAGTGGATTTTGGTCAGTATAAATATTTTGCATTTCCAGTGTTGTACATACCTGCATTATGTCTGTGGTTCGTTTTGTAAGGTGGCTGATTTCTTGTGCAGTTTAAGTACATTTGTGTGCTAGCGTCTTGTATTGCAATGCTACAAATGCACTTGATGTGATAGCATTTCTTTATAGTCAGGCTATAAATGTAGGCCGTTCCTGAAACTGTGCATTGTCTGCAGAATTATAGTTTAGAGCTAAGATGGAATATTGAGTAACAAAAGAATTGGCTTAAATACACATTTATGAACAACTTCCCTCTGTGATGAGGTCATACCTTTCACTGAAGTGCCTAGTAAGCGAGTGAGTATACAAAACATGTGGCGTAAGTACCTACATGAGACCATACAGGACATTGTACGTCCAAATTGGTTAACATTGGACTAGATGGACAAAATAGCGAAGAATTAATGGTGGGGTGCGTGTGTGTGTGTTAAGTAAACAGAAGCTGGAGGAGATACTCTTGAACCAAGAGTTGTTGTCTCTTGTCTTATACTCTACTCAGATTGTAACCTCTCCGGGGCAGAGACTGTCTCTTTGTTCTGTCTTAGTACAGCACCTAGCACAATGGGGTCCTAACCCATGACCAGGGCTCCTAAATGCTACACTACTACTACAAACAACAACTAAATATTATAGTTCAAGCAATTTAAAATGTCTTATGTAGATGTGGGACAAGTATGAACTAGTTATACAGCTTTAAGGTAAGGAGAGCATAAAGATTTTGGAAGCAGAAATCTTATCTGTGTACCACTGGTTTTAGCAGTTTGAAACTTACCAGTTGCAGACCTCTTGTGGGGACTTGATCCTACACAGTGTAAAGTGCTCTGGCCCCGTTTCAGCAAAACACTCAAGCACGTGTTTAATTGTAAAGACATGAGTGGTACTAAGGGCTATAGTGGATCAGGATCAGAGTGGCCAGCACCTTGCAGGATCCAAACCTCGAATGACAACACTGAACAAATGAGGGCCCTTCACAGAAGTTAAGCATTTGTTGGATCGTCATGCACAATTCACTGTAGAACAACTTAAACAAAAGCTTATTGAGCCATAGGACGTATCTGTTGCTTGCTGGTTTTTTTGTTCCATGCGAAATGACCTATATGCATTTGAGCCAAAGCTAAGCTGATCAGTTTCTTCTGTGGTATTTCAGTTTTTCACACTTTATGCTGTTAATCTTTCCAGTACAAGTGCTGTGCTTCAAAGTGTGACGTGTACAACTACAAAACTTAGGCATAAATACCTCTGGCAAAAGAAATTTTCTATGGAGTATATAGAGTAATGTGGTGCTTACGTTGGTGGGAGACAAATTGAAGGGTAGACACATGCCAGACAAGTTTGCTGCAAGGTGGCTTAGGTTGCCCTCTTTTTGTATTGTAGACCAGGCCTATGTCGACACTTAAAACGCTTCAGCAGCACAGCTATAGTACTGGTGCTAGGCCTAGACTGTGGGTTTACCATTGATTATTTATTTTAAGGGTGCCAGTGACAGAGCTCAAAATCACACCATATTGATGAGGTAAGCAGATTAAAAACACATTCTGTGCTGAGTGTTTAAAACACACAATTAGTTGTAAAAGCAAATGAAAAAAAAATCATGACCCTGTGTTTTATTGACTTGAACTAGCTGATCGCGTTCTCCTCCATTTTAACGATGGGTGAATTACTGTATGAAACAGGCTAAAAAATGTGAAGAGAACACGTGGTCATGATGACTTACATAATTAATTAATTAAATGTAAGATAACACTTGCCGGTTTGTGTAAAGACAAATTTTCCTAACTAAGGGCTTGTCTTTATTAAGAAAACGTTGCACCAATGCAAACACCTAATGCAGATATGGGGCACTGAATCAAGCTATGTTGAGGTAAGCCCCACAGTGCACATTGGACATTTTGCACTGGCATAATTACATCTATGTACTTAAACTGGTATATGTTTTCTCAGGCCATGTGTATATTAGAAAACTTGCACTGGTGTAACTCAACTTGATCTAGCTGCTACTGTGCAAACTCCTAATATAGACACTTAAACTGATTTAAGTGCAGCTATATTAGGGTTTTACTCCACTGTAACTAGACTGATTTTAATGATACTGGTGCAAGTTTTCTAATATGGACAAGGCCTCTGTAGACAAGCCTTTAAAAAGCTCAGAACAAAAGTTCCATACATAGTTTCATGCCTGTTTACTGGTTGACATAAATTTAGTATAGCATGGAGACTGGGTGTTCAAATTCTTTATGCTCCTTCATCAATTGTAGTGGTGGTGACATTTTTCATAATACATTCCACCACTATTTTTCCATCCATCAATTTTCTCTTTATCAGGATCTTTTTGCCATTCCACTTCTGCACCTGAACCGTTAATCCATTATTTAATGTTCTCATAACTTCTTGTTTTTCCTGCTATCTGGTGTGGTTCTCTCAAAATTCCTTAAGATCCCAGCCCTGAAATTAAATCTGTGCAGGGGGGAGTCACACAGACGTTGGTGGGACATAGTATGGGTTCTCTTGTGCAGATCCTGCAGGACTGGGGCCTTAAATAATATGTGTGTGTGTTAGATGCATAGTATTAAATAGAATACAATTGAGAGTGTATGTTGCTGAGGATTGGAAAGTAAACACACTCTCTATTTGATACACAAGGAGCAATTGCTCTACACATATGCTCCACAAAATACCAAGCACAAAGAATTTCATTTTTAATTACAAAGTAAAATATCACTCCAAAATTGTGTAATTGATGGGTGGGTCGCTTTAGCAAAGCAGTGAACATAAGGGAACCTGGCATTAAATGTCTGATATCCTGCCATGACATTTGCTGAATTTTATTTTTATGCTGTAGTTAAACCATAAACTCTGCTAAATTTGATTCTTTGCAGAATAAGGCAAAATAATGCAATTCCACTATTCTATTTTATAAAATAGAAAAATAGAATAAAATAGAATCGAAAAGAATGTGGCTCTGTGCATGTGGCTACATATTAAATTCTATCCTTCTGATTCTGGAAAATGATCAAATAAGCCTTGAGCGCTAGCTGCTTTGCTTTGCTTTGATGTTCTTCTGCATGTGGAAATTTAAAAGTCTTTCTTTAAGAATAACAGGTTTATATGAAAGTGAAATCCTTTAAGACTCCTTAATATTCTACATGTTTGACTCATCGATGCATTCATTGTTTCTATTTACGAAAGCCATGTCTACACTGTAAACGTAGGTTGATGCAAGTTATATTGGCATAAAGCTGCTGTAATGCTTGTGCACATGCATTCTTGGATCCTTGCACTGGCGCTGCGTGTACTCACCAGGAGCGCTCATGTCGATGCATAGTGCAGTGCACTATTGGTAGATATCCCAGTGAGCAACCCTCCACCGTCCTGCATACAGTCTTTTGGGCAGTTTAGGCAATGCATGGTGGAGCAGAAACAAGTCACACAGGGGTGACTGGCAGGAAGGGGTGTCAACTTCCCACTGTGTAGCTGTCCCTGATCCATAATGTCATCTATATCCCATAATTTTCAAGCCTTTTTAAAAAAAAATCTCATCTCTGACAGAAGCATGGGGCCTGTACAGCTCTGCACTATTGTTGTAAGTGTTGCAAGCACATGGTGCACGATCCTCCAGTATATGCAGAGCTGAAAGAAGAACCAAACCAGTGGAGAACGTGAGGATTTCTTGGAGGACAGATTGTAGTGTAGTCACAACGAAAAGTTAAAATTCAGAACCCCCTCTCCTTGCTCCCCTAAAGTTTTAAATAAGATATGCTTATTGACACTTCCTTTTCGGAGTGCTTGTGCATGGCACCACTCACAGCACTAGCCGGGGGTGAGGGAAATGAGGAAGGAATTGCTCTTCAGAGTGGATGGTTTGGCCATTTGACCTGTTGAGTCCTGTTGATGCTTGTTGAGTCCAGGGACACTACTGAGCACAGCTCAGTTTAATGCACATATTTCCTACGTCTTTCATTAGCATGGTCATATCTCCTTGGGTGTGGAGGGTTGCTAACAATCCTATCGCTGCTCCTACAGCTAGGAAATGATGAGAAGCCAGATGAGAATTTTGCATGAGATCATGATAGGGTGGCTCTAGATCTAAGTCTGATCGTTATCATGGGCTTTTCTATGCGGAGGGAGTGCACACCCCTATGATCTCTTGGTTATACTATTGTGATTTCAAGGCTTACTGTCAGTGTGGGGAGCTAAGGTTGAAGCATTCATTGGTTTATTAATTATTTATTATTATTATTATTATTAATAGTAGTATACCTTTTTGGAGGGAGGTTTAGGTGAAGTGTCCCTTAAAGGATGCAAGCAAATCATGTAGTGACCCTACCTGATCCCAATTTCTGGAACTCTGTTAACATTTAAGGAGGAAATGGTAAGAATTGTATTGAGGTTAGGATCTCATTCCATCCCCCAGATAGCTCACCTAGGAGGCATGCTAGGTACAAGCATGGGCATTTCTTGCTTGCACTACTTTTATACTAGAAGAAGGTGTAACTTGTGTTAGCTAATATAAATCCCAGTGTAGACAAGGCAGTTTAGTGTTAATACAGTGAGTTGGCTGAGGTAAACTTTAGGGAAAAACCTAGGGTTTTACTTTGACTTACTAACTTGTTGAAACTACAATTTGCCTTGACCATGCAAGTTAAAATACACCTTTTTTTCCCCCCCTAGTGAATTCAAGGCCTTGATGTTAGTCAGGTAAGGAGCCTGTGGCTTCAGACACAGTCAATTTAAGATGGGTTTAGAAGGCAATCAGGACTTTCATCTGCTGAGGCTTCTTGCCAAGAGACTTTGAGGGTTAGGCAATAGCTTTATGTTTAACTGCCATAAAGTTGCAGCCTCTGAACAAAAATGCATTTACAATGTCTATGTGCTCACTCAGGCATGCCCTCTGCAAATAAGATTCCACTGTTTTTCTACTGTGCACATTACCTCCCCAGATAACGAACATACACTGATGTCTTGATTATCTGTGCAGAAGATCTCCAGACAAAGGTTAGACAGTCATTATGTCAACCCTAACATCAGCACCACATTCATTTCAATGAAGCATTAATTTCAAAGACTAATTGGGATCCATTTAAATGCTAACATTATTAAATACAAATAATCAAGAAACATTTAGCTGATATCAGGACACCTCTTAAAAGCTAAATGGGTCTCTGATATAACTGAATTTAAAAACAGATTACATCAGGGATCAATTTGGCCCATTGCCTTTATTCTCCCCCTGCCTCTCCCCTCCCCAGGAATCTGGTTAGGCTCTTCATTTACTCATCATTCAAAGAAGGACTTTACTACCATGCTGCCTATACTGGATGGAGATAGGGTTTTTACTCTGCCCTTACATGCTTGGGATTTTTCCTTCTTCTGTTTTTCTTTCTTTATGTAGCAATTGTGAAGCTGCTGGCTTCACTGGGGCAGGATTTCTGTGATTGTACAGCATCTGATGCCTAGCACAATGGGGTCCTGCTCCATGACTGGGACTCGGAGGCATTACTTCAGTACAAACAATAGATAATAATTAATAGTGGCTGCAACTTCAAGCTGCCACATGGATCACCTAGGGGTGCTACTGAATTGCAAAACACTCATTCTGGAGCCTCAGCGATATATTTGGGATGCTCTGTCCTGGGAGTAGATGTCTAAATAATAACCACCTGGCCCCAAGCGTGGCTCTTCTACTTCTTATACACGGCCATTGGTGCTCCTGGCATTTCACAGAGAGAATACAGCTATGGGACCTTATTCTCGCTTACACTAATATGTGAGTGTAAGAGCTGGTCTGTGCTTACAGCTCTGCCGCTCGTTGGGGGTGGTTTAATTATGTCGACGGGAGAGCTTCCTCCCATCAGCATAGAGCAGCTACACGAGAGACCTTACAGCGGCGCAGCTACACTGGTACAGCTCTCTAGTGCGGACATGGCCTTAGGGCTTGTCTACACTGGCACTTTACTGCGCTGCAACTTTCTCACCCAGGGGTGTGAAAAAACACCCCCTGAGCGCTGCAACTTGCAGCGCTGTGAAGTGCCAGTGTAGACCGTGCCCCAGCGCTGGGAGCCGGGCTCCCAGCGCTGGGAGCCGGGCTCCCAGCGCTGGGAGCTATTTCCCTCGTGGAGGTAGCTTTTTTGCAGCGCTCCCAGCGCTGGTGCCACCACTACACAGCCATGTTAAAGTGCTGCCACGGCAGCGCTTTAACATTGCTAGTGAAGACATGCCCTTAGTTTAAATAAGATTAAGGCCCATCGCATTTGCCCCAAGGACCATCTAATATAACAATACCTAGTTCTTGTATTGCACTTTTCAACAATAGAGCTCAAAGCATTTTACAAAAGGAGGACAGTATTATTATCCCCATTTTAGAGATGGAGAAACTGAGGCACATAGCTATGAAGTTGCTAGCCCAAGGGCCCCCAGAAGGCCAGTGGCTGAGCCAGGAATAGAACCCAGATCTCTTAAGTCCCAGTCCAGTGGTTTAGCCTAATATAGGTTAGAGATAAAATAAAGCTGGGAATCTGGCAAGGGGAAAGGAGGGAATGTTAGACAGAATAAGTTAAAAAGCAGAGCTGGGTAAATAATGAAGAAAATTATTTGTAAATATTGTATTAAAAATCATGACATTTGTCTATGTTGAGAAAAATCCACTTACAGTTTTCAAAAGTTGACAAATGTTTTTAATGGGACCGATTCGGTGACATGCTTCGTGTCACTTCTGCAACACAAAGTGGTTGGTGAATATACCCTGATATTGTGAACTTTTGGAACAGTTTATATGCTTAGGGTTGTTCAACCAGCTCCAGTTAGGAAGCGGTTGCTTTTTTACAATGTTTACAGCATGTTTTTCTTTCTTTTAAAAATCAGCTTGATTAAGTTGCCTTAGGTTGGCTCTGGGGATGTGTGAGAGAGAACTGCATCCTATAATTTTGAATGAACTACTTGCAGTGGAAAAAAAAATGTGAATGTAGTCCTCCTCTTTTGTCCTTTAACAGATCACTTTCTGTAAGTGAGTGTGAGTGTTCAAAATTGTCTGACTACTTAATCAAAAACATTGGTAACAGACCCCCTGGGAAGGCATTTCTGGAACACCAGAACTTGGGATATTCAGGAAACATGCTATATGTACCATGAATATGGAGGCGAGCACTGTAGGTGTTTCAAGTAATAACCTCTGAGGTCTCTAGAATTTCCTGGGTTTCCAGGAAACACTCACATATCAAAATGTCTGCTATGGTGTTGGAAACAATGTCCTAATGAAAGCCATGAGAAAAATGATAATGCAGAAAGGCAACTTAAAATAGTATGGAATCAATTTCTTTACTATAGATCACATTTTCCGTAACCCATTCAGCATTTCTTCTATGATTCAGCATTTCTTCTATGAGCAGCATATACATCAATAAAAATAAGAACCCCAGGGGCTCCCCACTTAACTAGAGGAGAATTTTGTCAGCTTTGTGTGACGTATAGATAACCAGAAGGGTACATGCTCCAGAGTGTAGTGAGTGCAAATACTGGGATGACTAGCTACATGAATTGTATGTGGAAAATTGCAGGTGCAATTTTGCAAGCACAAGGTGTCCACAAAAAAGCCCAGCTAGAAAGTGATGTGGTTAGGTGGGCTGGGTTACCATTTAAGACCTCTTCTTCCCCCCCATTTACAGCTCATTGACATAAAACTTTTGCACTGATTTAACTACATTTACCAACACAAGCTAACCTGCCCTAAACACTTTTAAATTGGTATAGGTGTGTCCACTTTAGGAGTTTGCAATGACTTAACTGATTGTTATTTAAAGTGATTTAGTGAAATCAGTACAAAAACTATGTGGACAAGCCCTAACCCATTGTTTGATCCATTGTCAATACAGTGCAGGCTTCTCCTTTATTGCTGGAAAAATACTGACTGAGTAATGTAATCCCCTGTGATAAAGTAAAGACATTCCTTTGCAATTAGGATTAAAAAGAAATTCTAACTATAAAGGATTTGTTTTAATTTGTAACAGAATGCTAAATGCAGCAAGTAGATTTTATTTTAGGAACACCAACATTGAATGTATGTAGGACTAGATATTTTTAGTTTTCTTAAACAAGGAATTGCAACATGGTATATTTGGCTGGTTTTTTTATGGCGTTTTTAAAACACAGATGTTGGTAGAATGTGTTAGATCTCAATCAGAAGAATATCCCTCTTGGCTTTAAAAAACCCTCTAGTTTCGTCAGGTAGAAAGGATGATTTAGTGGATAGGGCACTGGATTGCAACTTGGGCTCAGCCACAGACAATGTATGTGACCTTGGGCAAATCACTACCCTGAGCCTCAGTTCCCCCATCCACAAAATGGGGACAGTACTTCTGTATCTTATCAGAATGTTGTGAGGATAAAATCCACTCCTGAGTGTGAGATGCTGAGATGCCAGATTGATGAGGGCCACAGGAATACCTAGATAGGTCTTTTTATTCTAATCCACATATCATCTAATTCCTATCAGTTTCACAGTTAACATTTGTAACAAAGGCATTGTAGGGGCATTTGTTGGAGCAAACACAGATGTCCTTGCAGAAGACAGTTATGTTGTGACTCCAGCCCCATTTCTTCTTGATCAAATTGTTAGGTCTTTTTCTTTCTGATGGGACCAAAAATAAAGACCTAACTTCAGTGGATGCTGCAAGTGCTCAGGAACTCTGAAAACAATGCCATTTATTTTAGTTTCTAGATATAGAATTAGGTGCCCAACTTCAGGCACCTGAGTTTGAAGATTTTGGCCTTGCTCGTATGTTACACTTGTATCATACAAACAATCCTCAGGCAGTGCTTATCTTTGCTGAGTTTACTAGAAAACAAAATGAATCTGCCTTAGCCTGAAGTCAGGATTTCACTAAAAAATGTATACGCAACAGACACAAATTATGATTTTCATGGAACTTGGCCTCTGGTCTGAAATCTTGATTTAACAGACCTATGGATGAAAATTATTCTTTATCATAGGAAAGCTGAAATTGGATGGAAATAAATGGTGTTACATTGTAGGAACATCTCTGGTTGGCTTGTAGGCATGGAGTGATCACAGGTAGCCAGTCAAAGATGCGGGCTAAGAGTCCTGTGGGCTAACATTTCTGGAATGTTTCAAAGCATAGTCCAGAGAGGTTGTCATATTTTGCAGACATGGCCTACTGCTATTTTTTGCCCCTACAATAATCAGGTAATTGTTTATATGAAGAATGTGCCATACTTTCTCAACCCAATAGTTATAGGAAAGTGGTGATGGATTTCTCCATGTATGCTTACTCTAATGCTTTGGCAGTCTGAAAGAGTATCCATGTGAATCTTTGTAAATTCCCATTCTCCTCGAGTGTAAGATTGCTTAAACCCAGTGTAATTCTGCAGGTTGCAATGTTATTCCAGGCATGTTTATAATTCATCTCATTATTTTAATAATAATTTCTGGTATCCACTTATTTTAGAGCAATAGAAACGTATATGCTGTAAGGTGCCATCCTTATCACAATCTCTCCAACAAAGTTTAATTGGAAAAATTTCCACTGTGCACACTTTGTCTGGAGCAAAGTAGAATCTGTAAATTGTGTATTATGGAGTCTGCATAAGATTAAATACAATGGAGTTACTTTTTATATAATAAAATATCTGGCCACTACTCATCTACCTCTAAATTGATGCCAAAAGCTTTTTTCCTACCATCTACCATACAGTTCATAGCTCTCCCTGTTTAAATTGTGTAACCTTCTCTAAATATGTCCTTTAGTACCAATGCATTACTTATGTCTCTAAGATTTGCTCTGACCTTGTCAACAGAACTGTTTTTCCCCTTGAACATTAAAACTTCTTAAGTGAAACAACAAATAATAATAAAAATGACGACAAACCAATCATAGACCTTAAACTATCATAGCCAATAAAATTCCTACTCACATAAACGAGCTGAGAAGACTAGCATACAGTTTGTGTGACAGGGCACGCTTGCCCTGCACTGTTACTGCAAGGGTTAACTCTACTCTTTGAGCCAAGAAGGCCATGCCCCTTCAGCCATGCTGGGCATGCTCTGGCTGGAGACCAGGTATAAAAGGGAGCAGCCCAGCTCATTCAGGGCTGCCTATGGAGGAGGGAGGATACGCAATGCAGGCTCTAGCCTGGGAACTGCTGAGGCCTCAGCCAGCAGAAGCCAGAGATGCCAAGACCCAGGTGAATGACCAAGCTCCTGCAGACACCCTGAAGCGATGGAGCTGCTGAGAGCCGCACAGGCTGAGGAGCCTATGGACTTTGGAGACACCAGGACCAGTATGGCAGGGACAGGGTAGGAAGTAGCTCAGGGGGACTAGGCATTGTACCGAGTGGTGTCAGCATGTTTCAGATGGATTCCGTGCTGACCCAATGGCGAGCATACTTGCCACTCTCAGTGCCCTGAGCTGGGACCCGGTAAAGCAGGGAAGGCCTGGGTCCCCCTACCTGGGTGGCAGCTGTCTCCCCTGATCGGCTGCCAGGCCAAACAACCCTACCGAAGAGGGCCATTATACTGACGCTGGTCATTGGGGCACACAGCCCTGAAAGAGGGCAGCTAGACTGGCTCTGGCCATTGGGCCATGCAGCCCTGAGAGGGCAACTATACAGACTCTGGCCGCTAGGCCACACAGGTCTGCGGAACAGGGAAGCCCTTCTGACTCTGGCCCCTAGGGCACATGGCCCTGCTGAACAGAGTTGCCATATTGACTCTGTCCGCTAGGTCACACATCCCTGAGAAAGGGCAGCCATATTTACTTTTACGCCTAGGCCAAGCTATCCCAAGACAAAGGGTGATGGAATAACTACCCTCACCATCTCTAGAAGGGATGGGGTGCGCTTGCCCCAATACAGTTACCATGAATCTAAGCCTGTTGGAGTAAAATCCTATGGGGTCACTGTAGATGAGTAAGGGGAAATACATGATTAATATGTATATTTTCCCTTATTTGGAACCATACATATAACTAAGGTACCATATTCTATTGGTTGGGTTCTGGGCTTGATTGTTCACCTGGATCTTTGCATGGAGAGGACCCTCTCTGAGCAGTTCTTCCTAATCCACATGAAAAAGGGGAGCCAATTGTCTCTTCAAGAGCAAACCCCCCACAGTTTCTCAGGACCTTGGAGGAGGTCCCCGAAGCACAGGGCAGGATATATTGTAGGAGGGGGTGGGCTGTGGGTGGGAAGAGGACCTACATCATTCATTCTAGGCTAGGTCCTGAACATATGCAGAAGTTTGTGTTTATGAAAATGATCTTATTACTGCTAAATCCTTGTGAGAAGGAGAAAAAAAAATCCCATGGAAGGCATAATTTTCACTAGAAAAAGAGAGAGAGAAATAGAGAGAGAGGTGGTAAAAAGACATCATATGCATTTGTGTTGCAAATGAAAATGCAGTCTAAATTATGTTTATTTTTGAGATGGACTCCATTAGTCAGCCAAATCAGTACAGAAATGGCAACAGCTAGTCCGTGAGTTACTAGTACCAGTGGCTGTGTCAGGCCAGCTAAATGGCAGCTGGTTCTAATTCTCTTAGGTTTCACGTGGGTGGGTGGTAGAGGCTTATTTTATTTCCTGCTGCATTCTTTCAGTCATGATTGCTTTTTTTTTTAAAGTGGTCTGTACACAGCAAAACATAGTTATGACTTTTGTATAACCAATGGAAATGAACACTTCCCATACCCCTGTTAACATAAAATCTGTTGTGATATCACACCACACTATTGTCCTCTTTCCTTATTATTTTTAATTGACTTTTTAATAAACATTGGACCTTAATTCTGCTCTTGCTTGCACTGATGCAAATCCGCTAACTCCACTGAAGAGTGTAAAACTACTTTAAGGAGGAGAGAATTATACTCATTACATTCAAGAAACCCTAATGCTTCCAAATAAGAATACGAAGGCCTACATTCATAAAACATAATGTTACTCCTGAAAGCTAAGGATAACAGTGAATCTGGTGTGACCGAGTAAACCCTCACATAGGGTGAGAAACAAAACAACCCCCCAGAAATGACTCCAGGTAAGCAGTCATCTTAGAGACTGCTGGGAGGGGGAGGGATTTGGGCCTACATAAACCTGAGCCAAAAAGGAGAGGAGGATAAGGCAACACGCTAGAAGCCTGGGAGGTGGAAACAGTGCTGCGGGAGAGGGGCGAAACAACTCTAAAAAGAAGCAGGAAAAGAGACCTGCTGAGGAAAAGGTACTGAGTTTGGGAAGAGTTGTGCCCAGACTGGGGCCTGCCTCCCGAGGAAACTGACTTGCCATAGAGGAAGAGACTTATGGGGAAATAGCATTAAAATCTTTGTGCAAAAATGATGATAAACTAAATACTGGTACACCCTTTTGTAATGACTACTACATATTCTCTGGCTCTGGGTTTTTTTTCTGCCTCCCCTCTCTCCTCTGGCAATCAGGCCATCCTGGCTCACCATGGGCTAGTTTGGTGACATTTGTTCTGCGTGATGGGCTTGTCTGGGGAGGGGAGCCATGAGGCAGGAGAGGGAGACAAGATGTCTCAAAGTTCAGGAGACCGGACTGGAGGAATCCTCTCTATTCCAAGAAACAGAGAGTGGACTGGGCAAAGAGAGCATTTAGAAGAAGACTCAGGAGAAGAAACGGAGGGTCTGGCCACTCCTGAATTTGAAGCAGGATCCCAATGTCTCCAAGAGTCAAATAATCTACTCTTGATTTGAGCATCCTGCTCCAGCTATTTCTGAGTTGTCAGGAGAAGAGGAATAAAAAAATGAAGGCCCAATCTGGGGAGTTACAGCGCCAGTTTAGAAAAATGAAACAATCCTTGTTTGGTTGGTCCATTCAGATACCAAAAGGAAGGGCCTGGTAAGAGTTCCCAAAATGCAGATATGGCAGCATTAGCCTCCATACCAAGACCCTGGGCAAGACAATGTCAGTTTGGAGGACTGAGAGACTCTGCTGGGAGGATGGAGCATAGAGAGAGCCAAAATTACCCCAGTATGCTCAAGGGGAGGATCCTAGGACAATTTATCTCCAGGCTTGAATGAATGACGACATGTGGCTGGTCACAGGAGGATTGGGTTGTTTATTTGGGTCCCCAGTTGGCAGGAAAGGCTGTGAATACACATAGGATCTGGTAGATAATTAGGCAGAAATGAAGAGGACAATTGGCGAAAATACCAATCAGTGAGGAGACATCTCAACAGCAGTTCAGGGCGGCTGAGATAGTGATATTCCTCAGGGTACAATCTGGACTGTTGAACAGCTGTGTCCCCATAATTCTCTAGCCTGGGGTGCCTTTTACACTGCTTTGTTGTCAGAACATCCACTCCTGGCCCGCTAATACAGCCTTTAGCATACAATTCACTCCCTGCTAAATACATGAGCACTCTGACTAGTCACTCGAGATAAAACAACAAGATAAGTTTATTAACTAGAGAAAGATAAAATGTAAGTGATTACACGTTGTGATAACTGAAATGGGGGAGCTCCCTTACGGACACCCAACAAGCCAGTTAGCTGTAAAATCCCTCTTGGTGTCTGTTCTCTGCTTGCTTTACCTGTAAAGGGTTAACAAGCCCACAGGTAAAAGAAAAGGAGCAGCCACCTGACCAAAAGAGCCAATGGGATGGTAGAACTTTTTAAAATTGGGAAAGAAACTTGCCCTTTGTTTGTTGTTCTCTGGGCTACAGGGACAGAACAGCAATGCTAGAAGCAGGAATGCTGTGTAAGGTTTGAACCAGGTATGAAAAAGTATCTTCCATACCTAGAAGAACTTTGGATATGGAATGTTTAGTTAGACACAATCAGGTTTATTTCTTACTTTGGCTTGCGATTCTCCTCTGTGCTAACCCCTGATGCTATTGTTTGCTTGTAACCTTTAAGCTGAACCCCCAAGAAAGCTAGTTTGGGTGCTTATTTTTTGGAATTGCTCTTTCAAAATCTAGCAAAAGCCTAAGTTCCAGATGTATTTTTTTCCTTTTGTTTGTAATAAAATTTCTTTTTTTAAGAACAGGATTGGATTTTTGGTGTCCTAAGAGGTTTGTGCATGTTGTTTGATTAGCTGGTGGCACAGCTAATTTCCTTTGTTTTCTTTCTCAGCTCTTCCCCGGAGGGGGGAGGGTGGTGGTGAAAGGGCTTGAGGGTACCCCACAGGGAGGAATTCTCAAGTGTTCCTTCCTGGGTCCAAGGGTGTGTGGTGTTTTTTTTTTTTTTGCACATTTGGGTGGTGGCAGCATTTACCAAGCTAAGGTCAGCTGTAACCTTGGGAGATTAATACAAGCCTGGAGTAGCAAGTATTAACTTTTAGAATCCTTGCAGGCCCCTGCCTTTTGCCCTCAAAGTGCGAGAATGGGGATTTAGCCTTGACACATGTGATGATGCATAAAAGTAAGGTTGTTTATAAAAAGAGAATAAAAGAGTAAAACACAAGCTCATACCTAACTTAACAAAGAAAGTGAACTTAAAATCAAAAAGTTTTGTCTCACCATATGCTGTGGTAAATTTCATAGGCTGGGTCTCCTTTCAGCCTGGGACCACTCCCCCTTAGTTCAGTGTTTTGAGAGTTGTTGATGTCATGAGCAGAGAGATGGGAGGAAGGGAGGTGAAGTGGAGGCCACTGTTTCCCATATTTATACCACTCTCCCCTCTTTGAGGGTTACCCCCAGCTGAGGTGCAGGTCACAACTAGTCTCTTATGGACATGAGGATAGGGTTGCCAACTTTCTAATCACATAAAATTGAACACCTGTGCCCTGCCCCTTCTCCAATAGGAAGAGAGGAATTTATCTCAACCCTAGAGTTGAGTTCAGTAAGGTTTATTGACAAATTCCTTTGTCACAAGGATCAAAGAATGATGCTGCATCTAAACCCCCGTGGCACTGTATCAGTTCACTGTCCTACCATTTGGACTACATGGGGTTCCAGGCATGTTTGACTAATGGACAGTCTTCTAAAAGGATGTGAGAGGGGTATGCCTTTGCATACTTGGGTGACATGGTTATCTATAGTGTCACTTGGAGGAAGCATCTAGAACATCTAGAGGAAGTGCTCCAATGGAGCCAAGAAACTAGTTTAACCATAAACCCTGGCAAATGTGAATGGACTCGGAAAGAAATCAGAGTTCTGTATTAGTGAAAGACTTGTGACAGTCTCAAATAGAGAGAGTGCAATCTATTCAGAGTGCATCCCCAAGGACAAAGAAGCAGTAAAATCCTCTTTAGGGATCAGAGGGTGGCACAGAAGGTTTATGCCTCACTTTTCCGTACTTGCGGCACTCCTTACCAATCTAACAAAGCAGAAAAAAACAAACTAAGGTGAACAGGACAAATGAATGTGAAAAGGCCTTCCAGGCGCTGAAGAAAACAATCTGTGAGCATCCAGTACTTCAGAGCCTGCTTTTTCTTTTTTCTATTTTTCAGCCAACTGAATTTATAGTCTGTCTATTCATAGTATGAATTTATATGGGAGTTGGCCTGGAAGCAGTTGTACTGCAAGGAAAAGAAGGGATACAACATCCAGTGGCACATGTGAGCAGGAAACTGTTTCCATGAGAGACTAAATATACTACTGTAGAAAAGGAATGTCTACTCATAAAATGGACAGTGGAGATCCTAAAGTACTATCTATATGGAAGGACTTTTTTTTCTTAAAATTGACCATAAGGTGTACAATGTCTGCAGATCATGCAGGATCATAATTCCAGTATAACTAGATGGTACCTCTCAGAAGTCATATGACTTCACCATTTGACATAAACTGGGGCATAAACATTTATTGGCAGATGACTTATCTCAATTTACCGCTATACTTACCCTTAAAGGAGAGAGGAGAAAAAATGTGACAGATTGAACTGTCAAACAGAGGGAGAGAAAACAAAACACACAAAGCTGCTGAATCCAATGATGCAGTCTTCTTACAGGCTGCTGAGAGTGGGAGGGGTTTGGGTCTATATAAGCCAGACCCAGCTCATCTCAAAGGAGAGAGAAGGATGAGGCAACACTGTAGAAGATTGGGTGGGGGCTGATGAGAAAACAGCTGCAGAAAGGGGCAGGAGAAGAGACAAACACCTGTTGATTAAAAGGTACTGAGTTTGGGGAGAGTTGGGTGCAGACTGGGGCTTGCCTCCCCAGGAAACTATGGGCTTCTCATAGAGGTAAGAGAAGGTTGGGAAAGTGGGACTGGAGGCTTTGGGTGTAGTTGATGATAAACTATTGATACACCCTTTTATAATTATTGCTACATATTCTCTGCCTTGTTTTTTGTTTTTTTTTTCCTCCCCTCTGCTTGCTTTTTTTTTTTTTTTATGGTGGTCAATTTTATCCTGGTCCACCAGGAGATAGCGTGGTGACACTTGGCATTCATACAGTCTGTAGATAACGACTTGTGTCTGAGTCTTTTACTGGGCTCATTATGCTGCACATACCACATGTATTTAATGGCTTTGATTTCTGTTGCAACCTTGCAAGACTATTTGAAAAGGTGTGAATAATTAGTTAATGAAGAACACAGTATGTCTAGACAGAGCTAAGGGTTAGCAGATGATCACTATTTATATTTATCAGTGAGCAGAGTGACATGAACAGGATAGATCTTCACCAGGAATATAGATCAGCCAATCTGAAGTTATTCGACTTCTTTTTGTGGGGGCAGAGGGGAAAGAGGAGGATGGGGCACTAGACCGAGGCCTGCTGGCAAAGGGTCATCATCCCCCTGGATTATAGGGGTCAAACTCAGGGTCTAGATCTCCTCAAAGATGGCTCGGAGACACCCACCTGCCAAAAGGGAGCCCTCCCCATCAGCAACTGAGGTGACTACCACCTTGGCACCAAAGAGGAAGGACAGATGAGAGAAAGGTGGACTGGAAGTTCCCTGTGAGGTCTCCTCTGTGAGTGACTTCTTGAGAAGGGTGGTGTACCCTCCCTCTGCTGCAAGAGCTTCCTTGGCCAGCTCCACCCACTGGACTCTTTCAAGAGGCATAGAAGCAGGCCCAGCGACACCCTCTCTAGATGACTGACAGGAATCTTCCTGGGGACTCTGGACAGGAGACTGAGGTTCAGTTAACAGACATCCTGTTGGACTTCGGGCAAGTCACCTTGCTTAGTGTCTCTGTCTTAGATCCTCAAAGATATTGGGAAATCAGTGGAATTCAGGTGCCTAAATATCTTTGACGACCTGGGCCTTTGTGCTCTGGTTCCTCATTTTTAAAATGTAGATAATATTTCCCTACCTCACAGAGGTGTTGTGAGGTTAAATACATTAGACTGTGGGGTGCTCAGCTCCTGCAGTAAAAGCTATGTTAATATTTTTTCCCCCATTTTGACCATTTATTAATTTTTTAAAACCGTTTTTTGTTTATTTTTTAAACAAACCTGCCCCAGCTCCTTGGTATCTTAAAAACTCAACCTTCCTATTTCAAACCACAGAGGAGGAGGGATGGATGGGGTATGTTTCTATCGATGAACTCGTGTGATTTTTTTTTTTGTAACACATTCCACCCCCCTTTAAATAATTTTCTGTCAGCAAGATGTAGGCATAAATGAAGGCATGAGTAATAACTTTTTGTTCATTTCATTTGGTTTTGCTGCAGGCCAGATCAGAGAGTCAGACAATTTTGTGGATCTACAAGTGTAAAACAATATTTAAGTTAATGGTCAAGAAACCACACATCTGTAACTACTTTAATCATAGCAACTAATAAAAGCCATTAAAATAAATATGTTCTAGAACTAGGCTTTTAGGTTAAAAGAAGAAAATGATGGTTCTATCAAGTTTAAGCTGGAATGAATCAGTGGTAATGCTTTTAAAGGGATTAACATTAGGAAACTATTTTGTTTGTCTGTCCAAACACACACACATACACACTAAGCTAGATTTGCCAGTAAGCTTTGCATCAATGGAGGTAGACCTACCATAACAGACTGGTTAAGCAGGATTTATGGCTGCTTTGCTTTGCCAAATTGGTACCAAGGAGTTGGAGCACACTGGTGAATCAGTCCCACTATCAAGGCCAGTATTACAATCCTAACTCAGACAGAACCTCTGTTGACTTCAGTGGCGCTGATCTGGTTTTTGAGGACTCCTCACATACACAAGCAGTTCAGGTTCAGGCTCTGTAGCGATCTATCTATAGCCAGAAAATTCACATCCCTTCCCATGGAAAAACTTTTTTTTGGAAAAAACTTCATCCAGACCTGAATCAAGAAGAAAAGTCAAAAACATGAAATTTTCCATGGGAAGAGATTTCCTGAAAAAATCAATTTCAGGAGAACCAAAGTAGATTTTTATGGCCTCCTGGTTAGCTTCCTGGAAGGCTCTGATCATTTGCTTGAGGAAACTTCATTTTTTTTCAAAAACTGAATTTTCTGTTGGAAAATCATTCTGATGGAAAATTCCCAACCAGCTCTAATGCGACATTAATTTAACGACGTTAAAATCCCAAAGCTGACAAATGGAAGTTTAAGGTTCCAAGAGCAGTATTAGTTCAGATATAATACACACATGTATGTTTTAACAATATAAATAGACAGGTAATAAATATAACATTTAAAAGGAGCAAGAGAAATTATATCCTTGCAGCCTTAACATTGCATTATCTGCATAGGCTTTTGCCTAGCTATCTATCCATTAATCTGTCAGGCTGTGTATCTGCTTGGTAATGATCTCTGAAGAATGGAGAGTCAAAATAGTATGTCATAGGTACCTACCCAGAAATAGATCCTCTAATTTCTAAGATGGCTGGATTCAATCAATACTATCAAATTGATAATGAGTGAAAGTTGTTTTTTTTTTTTTTTTTTTTTATGCTATTCAGTGGTTTATGTGAAGTTAGCTGGTGGTATTATGATGTCCTAATGGACCTATGTCCTCAGCATAAAACCACCTCCACGACTGACACTAGCTTGTATCTTTTGTTGGGCAGTCTCAGCAGAGAGGTGAAGGACAGGGACATTAAGCTACTTTCTCTCACCCCTACAGATGGTAAGTGTTGTGGTGCATGGGGGAGGCAGTGGGTTGATGTTTTCACTGCTGCTTGCCATCCTGATCTTGTTGTGTTGATACAATGTCCTGTTTCCAGGCCTGCCAATCTGGCCCCATTAAAGAAAGTTAAATTAACTTTAAACTTTTTTTTAAAAGAATGAACCATTTTAAATACTTTTAGATGCTTAAGAATAATGTGACTCTTTTTTTTTTAAACCATTCAGCTCTTACATTGTTCTTTTGTGGATCAATACATCATACAGGGGACTAAATTCAAAGACTTACAACTGGGCAGGCCAACTACTCTATTCGTGGTTGCAGTAATAGGGGAATTCCGCTTAATGGCTCAAAATACTTGTGAGGAAGCAAGAGAACTAGAAGCAAAACTCCTTTTTATAGATCAAGCAGTTTTTCTTCAGGCTGTTTAATTGATAAATCTCAGCCTGACCTGGAGGAACTAGCTTTTATGAAGCCTGCCAATTTTGCACACTGCAAAGGGGTCAACTAAAGCTCACTAGGAAATGAGTGGAAAACCACTAGATTGACTTTACTGAGGAATCCCTTACAGATATTTAATCAAAATGATTTTCTCTTCAATCCAGTCAAGGCTGATGAAAAGGGGAAACCATCCATCTCTGCTATTAAAAGCTTGAGAATTGGAGAGCACTGCAGACTAAATAAAATGAGCACTCATTATTTGTATTTATGTAACATACACAAAAGGCTATTTTTAGCTTTCATTTTGTATTCCTAGCATGTTCATAAGTATAGAAATGGAACCTGGGAATAATTTGTCTGAGCTAGATGCCTGCAGTGGAGTGTTCTTTGAACTAACAATGAAGTGAATGTGTCATTGACCACACATTGGGGAAAAAAAAGGCAAACAGTGGAAAGCTACAGGGAAGTGCTAAAGCAGTAATGCTAATGTCAGTGTACAGTGCATCTCTCACTCCCCACTCTACGCTAAGATTAAGTGGTTGCTAGTGTGTTAGAGGAAGTCTTGTGTTGCTATGGAGCAAGCTGAGATTTGGGTTTAACCTATAGCACTTGAGTTGAAAATAATTCATTCTTCATTGCTCGGTTGGTGTCTGGTGCTCTGACAGTTTTGTTGGCTTTCCCCCTCCCCCTTTAAATGCACAGTCTTCATTTACTGGGGAAATCAGTTCATTAGGTTACCTCCCTAAATGAGCTACTTTCTGTTCTTCCTGGCTCATAGCGTAATGGATTTCAGTGTTTTCAATCAATATAGGATGTGGTTTTTGTGCAGCATTTTTATATGCTGACCCCATAGGCCACAAGCCTAGGCTGAAAATTTGTGGCAATGCAGTGTGCACATATCCTGTAAATACATTTGGATTAAAAGATAGAGGGCCAAATTCAACACTGGAGTAACTCCATTGGCTTCAGTAAAGTAATATGGTGGATGGATTTGGCCCACAGTGCATAAATCAGTTAGTGGGTTTCTTTAAGAGGAAGATTTTGAATAAATGTCACTTCTCTTAGATTTTTTTTATCAAGCCCCTCTAGCAGAGACCAAAATGGAATGTGTGTATGTGTGTATATATATAATTTAGTAATCTTACCACACTACTCCACATTAGATTCAAATGCTGACTGACTGGCTTACATGAAAATTTGGGTGATTACATATAATAAATGAAGCATCAATAAATTGGAGTGCATCCTGATGCGAAAGGGAAAATGTAGCATAATATCAAAGGTAGTCTAATCACTATCAGTGGAGTTCACAAAAGTGCTAATATGACTGACATCAAGGGAGGGAATTTTACAAGGACTGCAGGATTGTGTTTGAGACACAGGAAATGCTGCAAAGCATCTGAAGATATGAGAAAGGCAGGGGGCTTTCACAGTTTTCTCTTTGTGGTCTTTTTATTTAGTTAGACTTTTACCAGCTGCTCTTGGTGCCCATCACGTAAAGACCCAGTTAAAATAACAGTATAACAATAAGTAGTTCTGCTTCACACCTCGACATCCACTGAAATATCTGCTGGCTAATGAGGATGTTAAAATAAGCCACAACCCTCAGCCCGTTCCCTCCCCAATGAAGATGACCTTTGCAGCAAATCTGGGCTCTGCTGACCCACCTGTGGTTGTGAATTCGATAGTGAAGGACTCCTTTTGGAGAATGCCCTACTAGCATCTCCTTCCATTTCAGTTTGAGTGCCTCTGCTGATCACAACAGTGGTAATATGGCTTGGAGAGAGAAGCAGTCTCTCAGGTAACCAGCAAAACTCCAGGAAAATATATAACTAAAGTAGGCTACAGTGGGAAGACACATAGCTATTATAAGGCTCCTTATGAAAAGCTTAGATATTCCAAGTAAAAACAAAGGCGTCAAATGTGGAATAATTGGGCTTTACAAACCTGCTTTTAACCCTCTACAGGGGTGTGTGTGTATGTGTGTGGGGGAAACTGTGGGGTGCTGAGCACCCTCTACTCCCATTGACGTTGAAGGGCATGTGAGAAAATGAGCTGGAGTGCTCTTATGAAATTAGTGAATAAAACAAAGCAATATTGACACAGAATTTGCTTTTTAATTATCCAGACAAAACCAAATGCAAAGTGCTTTCATCGTATTCTCCAGCTTTTCTCTTTGGTTACCATTGGTTGCTGATCTTCACTGTACACTAAAACAATCTTAATGAAAGTAAGAAAGAAAACAAGAAAAATTCCTCTGAGCCAAAATAATGATTTATGTGTAAAAGGTTCAAAAACTATTAGTTGGGAATTGATGAGAATGCTGCCTAAATTTCCATTTTAGGCAAACAATGAACTGCACCCGTGTTTAATTTTAGTGAACAAGCCCCTTCAAGCTCTCTGCAGTTCACCCTTAGGTTTGCTCATCAGTGGCCTGGCTTTACCATATAGGCAGGTAGGAATAGATGACAGCAGGAGCACTGAGATATCTGTCTCAGGGTTGGAGAGAGGTAAGGTGACCATACATCCCGTTTTGGCTAGAACAGTCCCTTTTTTAAACCCTGTCCAGGCCGTCCTGACTTTTTTGTCAAAAGTGGGCATTTATGCTGTTTGCTCTTGCTGACTTGATCAGTTGGCAAGAGCAAACAGGACAAATGCCCGCTTTTGCCCAAAAAGTGGGGTGCAGTGTGGAGGAATGTGTGTGTGGGGGATGGAAGAGCAGCGATGCCAGCCCTATGCAGGGGGAGAGGCAGGGCTCAGGTGAGGAGCGACACCAGCCCCAGCCTTGTGGGGTTGGTGGGGAGAGCAGGCAGAGCTCGGATAAGAGGTTCAGGCCAGCCCCATGGGGGTGGGGGGAGGGTAGAGGGTGCCTTTGGGCCAGCCTTGTGCAATGTCCCATTTTCCCTTTGGGAAATATGGTCACCCTAGAGAGACAGCCTGTTTCCACAGAGGTCTGGGATAGGCTGGTACAAACAGTTTGACTCAAACTTCAGAAGTATTCAAAATCAGTCTTAGGTTCCGTCTACACTACGTAGCTTTTAGTCACACGACGGTGTCGCAACAGCCATGCCACTAAAAAGTGTGCAGCGTGGCCACTGTTTGTCAGCTGCTACACCAGACAAAAAACTTCCACCCCCAACGAGCGGCGTTAACGCTGTCGGCAGGAGAGCGCTCCTGCCAACAACTCACTGTTCACACCGGTGCTTGTTGTCGGCAAAACTTTTGTCTTTCTGTGTGTGTGTGTTAACACCTCTGAGAGACACAGGGTTTGTCGTTCACTTGCCAGGGCAGACATAGCCTCAGTCTGAGACTGAACTGTTTGAGCCATCTGTGGCCTGTTCAAATTGTCTTTGCATAAATGAACTACGTGTGAAGGCATTTTACAAATCTGCTCAGTAGCAACTCTAGCTCCAAATTTTATGGAGGATACGGTTGATTTTAGCTCTACACGTGCTCGTTAATTACAGACGCTTTTGAGAGAACCCCTCAGTGCTGTGGCTGCCAGGCTGTGTTCACTGAAGTCCTGACTCCATTGCTGCTTTGGAGTTCCCTAAAGGAATAGACCGAAGGAACAGGTTATACCTACAGCTATTTTCTTAAAGCTAGTTGCATTGACACGTGATGCTAGCAGTCGACCTGGTCAGGAATTTTTCAACAGAATGTTTTTAAATGGTAAATGATGATTCGTCGAAACCCAAATTTGGTTATGGAAAGGGTCTGTTCTAATGAATTTGCCAATGCGAAAAATTATTGAAAAAAGTTTTGAAATTGTTAAAATGTGTCATTTTTACCTCTTTTTTGGGGGGGGAGATCTTTTTCACTTTAGAAACATAATTTTGTTTTGAAATGTAATTTATAGAAAATAAATATAGTGAGGTTGAATTTTACACAACAGTTGGATTGACCTAATTTTTTTGTTCTGATTTTTGGTTCACTAAAATTTGAGATTTCAACTTCCTCCTGAGTCAGGTCTGGAAATTGCTTGAAATCTCAAGAATTCTTGTGAGAAGGGAAAACCATTTTCTGCATAGCTCTTCCTACTTGCATCACAGCATTAGTGAACGGGGACAATCCTTTTGAGAAGAAACAGTAGTCTACGCCTCTTATGTTTAATAATCCAAGTGAATTAACTGGACAAAAGCCAGAAGATAACCATATCTGGATGAGTGATAAAACTGGTGACTTGACTGGAGTTTGGTTAATTATTGCTAAGGATTTGTCATACTGTGTATATGATGTGGGGGAGGGCTGGAAGTGTACATGTGTAAGGCGTAATCTGAGGATAAAAATACTGTTTATTTGAACTTTACCAGGAAACCAGGCAAGAGTAGGCCCATGGGAAACAGAAGCTCTCTTGTGAAGTAGAGAGATGGAATGGTTCTAAGGCATACTGTTTCCCATATTCTAGTATTAACTTTTGTTCAGTGTTAGAAGAAATTCACTAGTTCTGTGTTTCTTTTACCTTTTTTATGTGACAGGGTGACCCTGAAAACAGGTTTTGCTCTTGGTCCTCTTTAGCATTTAAATCACCACGGTAATCAAAACTGGTTATCACCCTTTGCATGAGCAACCATCAGAGTGGGCTTTCTCCAGTTGACTAGGGCAGCCTACAATCCTAGAACTGAACATCAGGTCCTGAGATTGAACGTGCCTCTTGAGACTAAAATGAAGCATGAGGTTTAATATAAAAGGTAAAAAAAAAAAAAAAATGGAGCTCCCACAGTTCTCTAATTCCATTCTTTTCAGATAATTAAAGCTGTAAGTCCACCTGTGATTAGTCTAGGAATTTTGGTGTGTGGCTCTGTGAAGAGGTATTTGCAGTGCACGCTGGCAGATTGCTCATTGTAAGCTCATTTCTCTGTGTCCTCATGTTCAGTTAAGAAACCGTAAGGTTGGGTCCAAATTCTAGGCCAGCTTTCTCCCTCCCATGGGAAATCTGCACTTGGGACTTGGGGAGGCTTTTTGTTTGGGGAGGGTCAGAGTTCTCCCCTCCACAGAATGGCAAGTGGTTCAACTTCTGTAATTAAGAAATCTTTGAGATACATTAGAGCCAGGGCCATCTGTATGGGCCTCCAGGCTCTGTGCCTTTCCAGCAACCTGAGAATGCACAAACTCCAGTAGAGCTGCATTGCCAGGGAGTTCCCCATCTGCTACTTCCCCTGGAGCCCTTCCTCAAAGGGGATTCCACAAGATGGAAGGACTCTGCAGAAATACAAAATCAGGCTGCATATGTATAATGCACTGTCACCCCATGCACGACTCCTTGGCACATGGCCTCCTGGAATCTGGGAAGCGGGGAATGGTGCTGCTGACCTCTGCCTTTCATAGTGGGGAGATCTGTGGGTGGAGGGCCTCACACAGGTGAGGTTTCTGATCTTTGTTACACTGAAAGTATGGAGTAATTCCACTGAAGTAAAAGGAGTTACTTCATATGACCCTCAGTACTCTTCCTGAACTTCATTAAAGGGGGGTGGCGAGGGGGGGGGGGAAGGAAAGTTGTGGAAATTAGGTAGTAGGCGTGGTCAGGCTTGTTCCTAAGTATCTGAAAAGTCCTTGTGATAGTAGCAATAATTTATTTTAGCCCCTAGCTGTACATGTGTTTACAGACTTTTTACCAGAGGCATGGCTCTTTCAAATAATGCCAAACACATGTTGAACCTCTGCAACCTCTGACCTTTAATAAGCAAAGCTGTAGCTGCATATTATGTCAGAGATCAAGATTCAAGCAGAGAGGCCATTGCCCATGTTTGGAGGCTCATATATAGTGTATTTAATTTCAGGAAGTGTACAGAAAAAAGTACTTGATCTGTTGGGAGAAGAAATGGCTTCTCAATTATCTATATTCAGATACTTAGACTATCTCTTCTGCTAGTTCATCTGAAAGGTTCCTTCCCACAGTTATTTTCAAATTCCAGTTTTAAAATATTCATTTATCCATACGCTAAATATCTGAGACATCACTAAAATAGAAAGAACCAGTGAAGAAAGATGAGTGTCAAGAGCACAAGTACAAAATACTTCTACGAATACAAGTTGAATTGCAATGTGTGGATAAAATTCCTTTTCTGCTATCACTTTGGATATTTTCTTTTTGACAGTTAGTTAATAATGGAAATAAGCTTTTTAATACAGAGTTAAAAGTCCTCTCATTACATGTCTCTGTGACAGGGTATACCAACCCTGCACTGGGCCAATGGGGACTGACCAATCACTGTGGTCCCAGGAGGCCATGCCCTCATTCTCCTGCTGCGCGTGCTCTAGGTGGAAGAGCCAAATAAAAGGAGGCAGCCCAGCTCAGTTGGAGCTGTCTGTGGAGTAGGTAGGATGTGTACTGTAGGCTTCTCCAGAGGTGCCGGTGATGCTCCAAGTGTCAGAGCCTGAAGACTCGGACTACATGGCAGATGGCTCGCTGACTGCGGAGACTGACAGGGATGCCAGGCCACTGCCATCTGAGGAGATGCCTGGGATTCAATTTTTGCTAGGAAGTGACCCGGGGATGTAGTAGAAGCCGATGCTTAGACCATTAGCAGTGAAGTCCCCTGGCTTCCTAGGGCCCTGGGTCGGAACCCAGTTGAGTGGGAAGGGCCAGGTTCCCCCACTACAAACCACAAGGCATGGCTGATGTTTGCGGTCAGTCTCAGCATAGAGTCCAGTCTCCTGCTATTATAGGCAATTTCATCATATAATCCTGTTCACAAATATATCAACATCCATCTTAAAACTAGTTATGTTGTGTACTCTCGCTACTCCTACTGGAAGGCTCTTCCAGAACCTCACTCCTTTGATAGTTAGAAACTACTTTCCAATTTCCAGCCTAAATTTATTCATGGCCAGTTACCTGTAGGGTGATCATGATAGGTACTGGGTACCTTCTGAGATGCTGAGAATTCTCACTTAATGATCATGAGGAGTTGAGAGCACACACCACCTTGTAGATTGAGTCTTGGTGGCAGAGTCATCATTTTATCTCAGCTATTAAAATATGGGGAATATTCTAGTTCAGTGGTTCTTAAAGCCGGTCTGCCACTTGTTCAGGGAAAGCCCCTGGCGGGCCAGACAGGTTTGTTTACCTGCCGCATCCTCAGGTTCAGCCAATTGAGGCTCCCAGTGGCTGCAGTTCGCCGCTCCAGGCCAATGGGGGCTGCGGGAAGGGCGGCCAGCACGTCCCGGGGCCTGTGACACTTCCCACAGCCCTCATTGGCCAGGCACAGCAAACTGCAGCCACTGGGAGCTGCGATCGGCCGAACCTGTGGATGCCGCAAGTAAACAAACTGTCCTGGCCCGCCAGGGGCTTTTCCTGCACAAGCAGTGGACCGGCTTTGAAAACTGCTCTAGTTAACAATTCCCGGCCCCTTGCTGGAAAGCTGATATGCAGCATTGGGATTTTGTTTGCGACACAAACACATTGTTTTCTGAGATGTTATGAGAAGTAGGAAAGATTCAGATATTTGCTATCCTTAGAAGCAGATTTCAAGATAAAACACATAGCCACCTTAATGTCAGGAATGTACACATGTAGCACTTCATTGATAAGGCAGACTATGGTATGTGGACTAGTTTTAAGTCTGCAAAGAGAAACACAAAACAGACCCAGGCTGATGACAGAATTTGCTGTAGCTCTGAAAGCCCCACTTACCATGAACGTGTGTAAACACATGCATGCTCTCACTCCCATACTGAAAGGGCATTAACATTGTTGCTACAAATCACAGCAGCCACCTGTACACACTCTAGATCAGCGGTGGGCAACCTGTGGCCCATGGGCTGCGCTCAGCCCATCACAGTAATCCACGGGCGGGCCGCGAGAGCGTTTGTTTACATCGACCATCCGCAGGTACGACTGCCCGCAGCTCCCAGGTTGCCCACCGGGTTGCCACAGGCTGCCTACCACTGCTCTAGATCTATAACTTCAGACAATAATCCATGCTACAGACGGCATGTAATAAGAGACAAATCCGACAGTGAAAGGCAAAGTCCAATCTGTCACGTTATCACCAGCTGTGTTGCCCAAGGCAGGGGTCTTGTAGTTGTTCACTTATTCAGTTTGGTTGATTTCTGTGTGAGGTGTTATTGAACAATGTTGTTAAAGACACCTCCCCGACAGCAAGTAGAAATACTTGCTGTGTTCTGTTGGATTCATAACTGCCATATCACTACACCCAGAGGAGCCAGCTTTGCTTTGGTTTGACAGGTATTTTATTAGTGTATATGGGTGGGATCAAAGGTCTGATGCTTTAGGTCTTCTAACAATCTATTCATTATTTTATAGCCTTGCTTTTAGATTGTAAAAGTTATTGACATTAGGTATAATTTCCCTTTGTGCACCTACTCAGGACTTTGAAATAAGAGAGCGGCCCCAAATGTTTCCCAGGTTCTATATGGGATTAAGGGCTTGTCTACCTTGAAACGCTACAGCTGCATTGCACAGCTGCAGCCGCTGCAGCGCTTCAGTGTAGACACTACCTACGCCGACGGGTGAGGTTCTCTTGTTGGCATAGGTAATCCAGCTCCCTGAGAGCCAGTAGCTAGGGTGATGAAAGAATTCTTGCATTGACACAGCACTGTCTATACCTCGGACTAGGTTGGTTTAACAGTATCGCTCGGGGGTGTGGATATTTCATACCCGTGAGCAATGTAACTGGGTTGACTTAACTTTTTAGTGTAAACCAGGCCTAAGTGAAAGCTGCGACAGGCTCTTTTGAGTGGTTGTTTAGTTAATTCTATGGAAGAGGGGGGGAAAAAACCTTTCTTCATTACTTCATTAGTGATTTAGCCTGAGTTCCCAGTGGCCTGAATCCAACCCTGAGTACAGCAGCTTTAGCAGGACATTTATGATGCTGTGTCATCTTATAGTAAGGGTGATGTCTGGTTGGAGGGTTGTACCATGTAACAGTTGGTTTATTTTCTGACCCTTCTGTATGAAGACTTGCCTTTTATTTCTGCCCATTTTAATTCTGCTGCGTGATAAGTTTATAAAGGTGCAGATATTGGTACCATGCTGTACTGTGTGGAAACAATAATATATATGTGAGCTCCTATATTGTCCTACTTAACCTCTTTCTCCAACAACCATATGAAAGAAAAACAAGTCACTTGGCTGAAGTTTTGGCATAAATTAGCACCAGTCCATTGAAGTAAATGGACCCACAGAAGATCTGGATCACTGTTTTTACCATCGCTAATTTATTAAAATCCATGAAACAGGGCAAAACAGAAAACCTTGTTTGCTACTAAATATTCACAAAAAACTTACAAGTTTCTTTTGTCTCCATAAAGCCACTGCCTTCTCCTTCAAATTCCTCCTCCAGATCCACTTCCTTTATGATACTTTTAAGAAAATGACTGACTAATAACGGATTGATTGTTTGTCAACCAATAACTCAATATCTCTATGTATATAATACAAATTGTTCATCTTGCTCTCACCCACCATACATTGCTTGTTTTCTTAGGCTTATCATAAACTCCTTTAGTTTTTAGGCAAAAAATGTTTTTTTTTGTTTTTTCAATGCAAAGTTGAAATTTTCCATGGGGGGGGGGTGGAGAAACAATGCAAAATATTTTCCCAACAGCTCTGCATAAAAGTCTACGATTGACAGTAATGGGTTCTTTCACTGTTCAGAACCACTGTCACAGCATCTCGCTTTGGAAAATGTGGAAAATTAAGTGTTTCTAATCCACTTGCTGTAGGAACTGATAGAAGCAAAAAATGCTTCTGATTTTATATACCGGTGGGTACCAAAAACAAGACGTGCCCTTTTCAGGTATCAGGAGAACAAGGTTACCCAATCTGGCTGTGACAGCAGAATGCCAGGTTATTGTACTCCCTCCCAATCCCATGACTAGCTCCATTATGGGCTCAGTCCTCTGTGGTGCTGCACAGCTAACTGCATAACACTCTAAAACTCATTTTTTTTTCCAACAAAGTAAGACTTTTTGTTCATTTATACCTTCCTTGTGGTAAGATACATCACTCACTTCAGAACTGAATTGACTACCTCTGTGGACAAACTTGGTGTTATCTATGAATTGTATATAATGATTTGTTCCTATAAATTGTATAGATTACCCAAAGCAAAATTCTAATGGGGAAGTTTTGATCTATATTTGAACTTCATCACTACTCCAGAAATGCTGAGTCTTGAAACAGAATTCAATGAAACTATGATAAATTAGTGTAATTACCTGCACCCTCTCTTCCTTGTCTACTTAGTTTCTGTTGTGTTGCTCATTCTGGATTTTTTTCTTTTTTAAATGCAGGGAAGACATTTGACCAAAAATAGGTTTTTGATTTACAAATCCCTAAACAGACTGGCCCTTAAATAGATGAGACCACCTCTCTCCTTCTGCCATTATGCCACAGTGCAACCAGAAGGATATGAGGTGTAGCCCCACTTACATACTGGGGGAAGCAGCTGGCAGAGGATTTGCAGTAAGGATACTTCTGCTTTGGAGCTCAGTCTCCACCCTGCTCAAAAATAGTCCCACTGTATTGACCTTCAGGGCAAACTGCAAGGGATAGACCACACTGGATGCCTACAGGATCTCTTCTAATGGCAATAAACCTCTGAGCCACTGATTAGAGTGAAGCGCTCGAGAGAGAGAGTTTTCTATACACTACTATTAAATATGGACCCTTGTTCCCAGAAGGATGGCAGTTGCTTAGCAGGCCAAATCATTTCTTTACAACAAAGCCTGTCATTGTGTTGCTTATGCAGCCCCACTGAACTTTCCCAAAAGTCCTTTTAGCACATGTGCAAACTTATTTCCATCCTCTGATGTGCTGAATGCAATAATCGCAAGAGAACCATGCTAACTTGGTGTCACCCTGGTCCATGGCTGCACTTAGTCTAGCATGGACTAACAGGCATATCTGGCAGCTGGGTTGTGTGTGTAGTGGGGGGAAGGCAGTTCCTGTTTTGGGGGCGGGGGTGTTAGAAATGGTTGAAGGAGAAGTGACAAGGTGTCAGTGTCTTCACTGCCTCAGCTGCTTATGGGGGCATTACAGCTGCACAGCTGGATGTCCAGAGGACCAAATGGAAGTTTTGCTCTTGGCTACTTTCCAACTGGCTCCAAATACGCTTGAGAAAGTTCCATGGGATAGTTAATGTAGCACCTGCTCAACAAACAAAAAGTAAGTTTCCCCCTCCTCCATTATACCATACATCTGTTATTTTGCTGACATGGAAACTAGCGTAACAATTAGATGCATTTCTTGCCCACTAAGTTCATTCCAGCTTTTCTTCCAGAAAAGACCTCAGTGTGTTCACTGAATGATTGTTTAGACTATAGTACAATTTAGGAAATCTTCTCTACAAAGAGATATTTTGTACAAAGCAACTGAACTTGGATATATATCTGGATAGACATGTTTGTATTAGAGGTGGGCCAGAGATGCAACATTTTATTTTCTAGATACAGATTCCACGACCAACAGTTTAGGATTGTTCAAATTTGGAGTTTTAGTTAAAACCCATCTCTAATTATGGATCAGAGAAAGAGAGAAAACAAATGGTAGCCACGTGAGAAGCATCATTTGTCACACACCTTTAACTGCGTCACCTGCACTCTGCCCACTAATCAATGTCTAACATTCCAAACTTCTGAACAGTTTCAAACACTCTTTTTTTAAAAAAACAAACAAACAAAAAAACCCCACCCAATCTGCCAGAGAATGTTTCCTTCTTTTAATGCTAACATGGAACTTCTCTCTCAACATTACACTACTTCAAAGTCAGGACAGTCAATAGTCAGTTTTGAACCAGTGACAAGGTTGAAGGTCCAATGTATCTGTTATTTATTATAGTTGAGTTACTGTCTTAAGCCGACATGCTGGGAAGACTTGAATTTTTTACAATTATGCCTGTATTTAAAGTTAAGCATGAGTATAAGTAGGTCTTTCCAGGATTGGAGCTTAAGAAAATGATTATTAGAAACCTGGGCCTATTTTTGATCCCACTTTCATGGGTTTTATATTTGTGTAAATTCATTGACTTTCGCTGAATTACTCCTGATTTACACTGGTTTAAACAAGAGAAAATTAGACCTTCCAACTATCTAGATATTCCTGAACTTTGGAGATAGTAGGAATGGGATCTAAACCAAAACCCTAGTGAATTTTGGATGATTATATTGTGTTTTGGATGACTACCTAGAAAATACATTTTCCTGAAGCTAACATTTTACAGAAAACAATATGCATCATATTTTGTCCAGCAGATGAGAAGAGATGAGAGGTATGGAGACTGCAAAGTGACTTTTCTCTTTTATTTATTTATTTTTTTAATTTTGCATCTGTCTAGACTAGTCTGGTGTATATATAGCCATTTCGAACTGTGCTTTCATCAAGGAAGTACCACAAAATACCCTTTTAAAAGAAAATAAATATACGATTAAGCTGCATAGCAGAAGAGGAAGTTTCAAGAAGAACTGTTCCTTATTCTACATCGAACTTTGACCCAGGCATCCACATTCTTTTCCCCTTTTTGCCTCCTTTGGCTAGACTGAGTCCAGCCTGTACAGGAGGGTTGAATTTTTGCCCAAAAGTTTGACTAGAGATCGTCCTTCCAGCTCATAAGCTACCTGGTTGAAACCATTTACCCAGGCTTTAGCAGAGTTGTGTACAGTATACATTGTTAATGAACAAAGTATGAAACTACCTTCCTCCAAAGCTTCATTTATAATGAACGAGTTCCATTTCATTTGGAATTGGCATTTGTTTGACACGCTGAGGCCTGCTGGCCCATACTTTCACACAATTTATGCACACCATATTGACCTTTTCTGGGGCAGACCTTCACTTGCAGGGCAGAGAAACTACTTTTATTGCCCTTTTGTTAGTTAACTCACTGCCAGATGCAAAGCTTCAGGGATTCACATTAGGTTTGCAGCACCAAGTGTCAATTCTTTCCTTTTCAGAGTAGCAGCCGTGTTAGTCTGTATTCACAAAAAGAAGAGGAGTACTTGTGGCACCTTAGAGACTAGCCAATGTATTTGAGCATAAGCTTTCGTGAGCTACAGCTCACTTCATCGGATGCATTCAGTGGAAAATACAGGGGGGAGATTTATATACATAGAGAATGAGACAATGGGTGTTACCATACACGCTGTAACCAGAGTGATCACTTTCCTTATTGCTCAGTGCCACTTAAGGGTATATGGGGGAAGTGGAGCAATAGCAGATGAACAGAGGGCCCAAGGCCTGTCCTGCCAGTGCAGCGAGGAATGGCTCAATGGGAAACTTGTTCAGGCACGCTCCTCCTGCTGTTGCAAAAAGAATCCGTGTGTGCTGCCACCCCCTTTTTCAGTCCCTACCCCCACACCTGCCATTCACTGGGGAGCTGAGTAGGTTAGGTTTATCTTCAGAACATCAGACCATACCCCCTTTGGGCTGTGGAGTGTTGTGAAGCATGTTAGTTGGGCCCCACTGCCTAGCTAGAGCTCAGTGAATCCCGCTGAGTTAGAATCCTGCCCCGCTGCTGGGTGGATGCATGCTCTTGTTACCAGTGTCACAAGCACATAAGGCAGGGGCTTGTTCTGTATCTCTTCTGTCTGGAAGGTTGATGATTCAGCTCAGTAACCCACAGATATATGGAGACAGGGCGGTGCGAAAGGAAGCATAGTGATGCATGCTCTTTATGCAAAGATTTATACATAGTCCACAAATAGGAGAGCTCTCATGTCCGCCTCACTGTAGAAATATAACCTACTGAGCGTAACAGGGGAGCACAAGCAGTTTTAGTTAGAGGGTATTTGAGTAAACAAGTGTTTTTACTGGGGATATGGGGCTTAGTTATTGAATAAAAAGCATGATACAGCTTAGTGAATAGCATAGCTGTTGGGGCTCTTTTCAGAGGTTAATTTGTTACATAGATTATCTACTCAAATACTGTACATTCCCCTACCTTGAGGCTTAGGGGTTTATTAAATGAAACATGTAGTGCAAAAGCACAGTCTTATTCCTAATACAGTTTCTAAGCTTCCTGGCAGTTCTGCGCAAAATATCCTCCCCATTTCCATAATGTGCAGTCTTCCAAAAGGGACCCAGTATGCATCTGTCATAAGCGTTTCCAGTGTCACTAGTAATAAGGATTAACCTCCGTATGTCTATCTACTGTGCATGAGCTTTATAAGGAGACCTGAAAAATTGTCTGGGGGCGGAAGGCAGAATATTGTTGGTGGAGGGTCCTTAGCTCTGGAATTCACATCACCCATTCATTTGACAGCCTGAATTTGTTGACCTTCAAGGCATGGTGAAAGGCCAGTCTATTTACTCAGCTTTTTGCCTGAAGGGGCTAACTGCAGGAATTGGAAACATACTGTATGAAGCAGCACTCAAGGGTGGGAATCTATCTAGGTTGACGTTTTGTCAATTAACTATGTAAATTGTTTTAAAGTTTTCTGTGTGCAGAGAGTGTCATGGGTGCATTTTACAAATCCCCAAATAAATAAATATTACATCTTCTAAAGGCTGAGGCTAGAGGCAGTGAACTCCTGCTGAACTGTTTGAAAACCAGTGGAGCGCTATCATTTATTAATAAGCAGCACTTAAAACTCAACCTCTTCAGATGCATTATCATAACATACCATGCAGTATTTACAGTGGGCTACATTCAGCCCCACGGGCACAGGGAGCTGCCAATGCTGATAGAAACCACAAGGCTGATCCAGCATGTCCCCGCTGCCTGGGCTATACCTCATCCCCACTCAGCACCACATACTACTTTTTCCAACGGGGCTGAATGGTTGTGGGTCCCAATGGAAGACCCCTCATGGTGGACTATCCAGTACCAGATGCCTTCTGGCAGGTCTGTCAGAGTAGACCCTGGAGTGAACTAGGCCCCTTGTCAGTGACGGACGTATTCAATCATATGCCCTTTTAACTCACTAAGAGCCAACGGTGTCTAGTCCTTATGGGGATGTGCAGTGGAGGGAGAAGGGGGGGGGGGAAAAAAGCTTCCCCTAATCTTGCGTGGCCCAAGACCAGGACAAGCATAATTGCAATCCTTGTGCTTAGGGGAGCACAGGGCCTGCAGCCTCACGGCTGCTGTCACAGTGCATAGCCCTTCCAAGGAGAAGGAGGGCTATGGCTCCGGTGGCGCTGGCCAACCACACAGGGATTGGGCAGGAGAATGCTGCATCCCATGAAGGAGTGTAGCAGTGTGTGCATTCCCGCAGTGCAGCAGAGAGCCCAGGAGGTATTTTGCGCCATCCCCAACTCTGGGCTGAGCCTAAATGGCACAACGGAGCCCTAACTGAATATTACAAAATGTAGCATGGTTTGATTTACTCATATTTTTATTCTTCCTTCCTGATTCCCCCGTTGCATGCACATATGGAACAGACTGTGGCATATACAGTGTGCATATGTGATCACAGCATATGCAGCATACTGAGCTGGTCTATGACTGTGTGAGAAAATCTAAAGTATGATGTGCATACACAAGCCTCAGTGCGTAAGGATCTGACACACCATAGAAAATTTGCAGAAACATCAAAGTTAGATTTTTGTTTATATGTATTTTTCTCTCCCTTATGTTTCTGTTATTGGGGACTCTTTTGGGGAAACAATGCAGGTAGGCAGAAGCCAGTTTGGTAAACTCTGGCAAGGCAGTAATTTCACAATACCAGCCAAAAGAACTGAATGTGTTAACTCTTGGCGCATCACTAATGGCAAAATTTGGCCAATTCCAGCTGTAGACCTTGGCAATCCATTAACTACATTTTGATCATGTGATTTAACACCTGTGCCCAAACTTTTGATTTTTCTCAAATTTAATCACTCAACAGGCACAATCTTCTCTGTGAAGATAACAAAACATACTATTGTCGTGACTGCATTTATTACGATTGAAGCCCAAAGACAGTGACTTTTCCATCTCTTCTTGCTTATGATAACATTATTCAGCTTCAAGATTGAGATGGTCCTCTCTGCGAAAACAAAATAGCCTGAGTATGCTAAACTGCTTATATATTTTTTTCATGCAGCAATGTATACCTTGTGTAATTTTTAATCTGAAAGTTAGTGGAATATGGACTTGACACTAACTTGTGTCAATCAATACCTGTTCAGTTACTGCCATGCAACTAGATTCAAGCACCCCTAATGATAGAATTATTTTGCATACCCGGATACATGGAGCCCTTTATTTTACTAAACTGGTTGAATAACAGCTCTGTTAGCCTTAGTGCTGTATGCTTTTGAGTATACACACGTTATACATCTACTGCGAAGTCTCAGATTGCATTGATTGCTTGCCAAGATGGCAGGCAGCTGCCAGTGTGGACACAAGCAAACACAGATGGAGCAAGTAATTCAGGAGAGGATGAGATATATGCCAATTCAGGCCTCTAAGGGGCTTAGCAGGTTGGCAGCCACCATAGCCCCAACTCTTCATAGTCTTTCAGATCAGCATAGCGAATCACACCCTGGAGACCAAGCTAATCCTTTCGATGGACCGTAGACCCTTCTGAATTTTCCTTTCTTCAGCCTTTTGTTTTTTCTTGCTTTTGTCCTGAAAGTTAACTGCGAGAGCAGAATGTATTAGCCTAAGGCATACTGTCTCCATTACATCCCTGCCTGCTGGCACATGGCAACTGCAGCACAAGTAAGGAGTAGCTCCATTGCTGGGAGTGGGTTGAGACTTCAAAGGATTTTATAGAAAAAATAGAATCTTGAGAAGCTGTTGTCAAGGTCTGAGGCTAAATATTATTCTATAGTTCTAAGCCACATTTTGTTGAATTCTGCTGTTTGCCAACAGGCTTCAGAGTCTGCCCCTGTTAATCTGGAGAGTTATTACTTTCTCCATATATACTTCCCCAAAGCAAGCCCCCAGAAACAGATACTGTGGTGGCCTTCCCCAGCTGGTAGAGTAAAACATTCATCCCCTCAATAGCCACCATCAATGCCCTTTTCTACAGTCAGTCAGAGGGAGACATGCATAGAAAGGTAAAGTCCACCAGACTGCTAGCCTGGGGCCTTATTCTCTCTTCCCTCTCCACACTGCCCCAGGGTACAAACAACTTTCATTGTATCCTGAGGGGTGGAGGTCTGAACTGGAGCCCTGAAGATTAATCCTAGCCCCACCAACACACTAGTGTTCTCCACTAGGCCAAATGAAGGGAGCCCCAGTGTGCCCCTTCTTAGGCTTTCACAGAGCAGCACAAGTCTCTGCTGCCCTGATGCTGGACCTGCCCTTCATTTACTTTTTCACATCTGAGTTTTGTAGAGATTTCGGCCAACTAAGTGGTGCTACGAATAGGGGCAGTCTTGGAGCTTTAGTTTTGACATATATTGCACATCCTCATAAAGGTTTCAACAGTTTGCAATTGATGTTAGCATTTAAATTGCTGGGAATCAAAGGGTAGTGTTTACTGTACTTTATAGCAGGTTTCAGAGTAACAGCCGTGTTAGTCTGTATTCGCAAAAAGCAAAGGAGTACTTGTGGCACCTTAGAGACTAACCAATTTATTTGAGCATAAGCTTTCGTGAGCTACAGCTTAAGCTCACGAAAGCTTATGCTCAAATAAATTGGTTAGTCTCTAAGGTGCCACAAGTACTCCTTTTCTTTGTACTTTATATGTGTTTCGATATAAGCAACAGCTTGGCTTTCAAGTCAACTTCAGAGGGGGTACACTACAGTACAAAAATAAATAAATTTACATTCCCCAGGAACAACACCCTTGAATCTCCTATCCACAAGAGAGAGGTTCAGAATTCCTAAACGAAATCCAGAATTTTTTTTTCTTGATTTGAATGATTCTGTAAAGGCAAAAGACCATTTTCAGCCCTGATCTATAGCTAGGGCAACTTTGTTACCTTCAACAGAATGTCATCTACTTGCACCAGGGCTAGAGTTGGCTGAAAATACTAAATTCATATTGGGCATTAGCAGGCACAACTTTCCTTCATTTCAAAGGGAATTGTACCCATGTATAGTAGGGCTGAACTGGGTCCAAAGTATCCAATAACCAGGAAACATCTGTTTTCCCTATTAAAATAGTAAGTGGGTAACGGCCTTCTGCTCTGAACCTTGGATTATGTGAACTGTGCTTGTTTTCAGAAACAATACTATATAATCCATATAACACCTGTTACATAGAGGTGCCAAAATTCTTCTCTGCTAATTAGTATATGATATACATGTAGGATCTATAGTTTAGAATATGACTTATATATAGCATTTCTAGATATGGGAAGGTGAGATGAAGAAGGGTACAATGGCCAAGTTATAGGGAAAGTGATTGAATAAAAGGGTACTAGAAGGCTTGGAGTAACAGTTAGTTGGATTAGTTTCCCAAAAAGAATAGGAGCCATAGATGAGGGAGAAGAGATGACTCTGTGGTATTCTAAGTTAAAGAGTAATTTCTATGTGTGACCAAGAGTTTAGCAAAGAAAAATTAACCACTGCAAATAATTTAAGTAAGTAAAAGTAAATATAATCTTCTGGAACAAATTTACTGTATTACTGCAGTAGCACTCATATTGGTACATACCTGTTAGTCTTGTTTCATTTACTATTGGACAATTACACTTTTAGATGACCTCCACCGCAATTTTTGAAGGTTTGCTACTAGTGCAAATATGATAGTTATTAGCAAAGCATTAAATATGGTTATTGCAACTAATAATTTATACAGCACCATACATGTATGGAATGCCTTTTAAGTTAATACAATATTTTTTTCCCCTTTCAGAGACATTACTTTACAATGTGTACCTTCTCCAAAATTTTCTAAGCCTGAGGGGAAATAGCTGGTTAGGGGAAGAAGTTTTAAGGTAGATTCCAGAAGGCAGAGACTGATTAAACGGATTAAAATGTATTAGGACCCTGAGCACAAAGAACATTTGGGCCCCCTACACCCTGGGGGCCCAGGTGAGCCAGAACCAAGGGGCCCAAATGGGCCATGCCCTCCTACTTTTAAAAGTGGGAGAGTCATGCCTGCTCACTTTTTAACATGGGTGTAGTAGCCTCAGGTAGGCGCCGAGCAGCGGTGGCATGGGCATAGTTTGGGGGAAATAGTGAGGGTGTTGCCCCCCCAAACTGCAAGCCCCAGGTCAGAGGCTACAGAAGGAGTGGTGCTGCACGTGGTTGCTGCCTCAGGCACAAAGCCCAAGAGGCTGCAGGGGCAGCCTGTCACCTGGAGCAGCAGGGATGCAGCGGGGGAAACCTGGGAGCAGCAGGACCCGGCAGGGACAGCCTGGCAGCGGGAGCTGGGTGCAGGCACTGAGTGAGCCTGGGTGGACTGCAGTGGCTGCTGAGGTGGGGCCAGTAGTAGCAGGAGCTGTGCCGGAGGAGTCCTCTCTATCCAGTTCCTCATTGCCTGTGACCTTCCTGTGGCTCCCCGCTGCCTCCCAGGCCAGGGCAGGGCCTCCTCTCCCTGAAGAGAATGTCTCAGGCCCCAGGGAGGGGGCAGGAGGCCAGACTGGAGCCCCAGACCCAGGTCCCACTGGCAGCAGTGTGGGGGGGGGAGGGTCAGGGCAGGGACATGGGCGGGTTGCTGGTCTCAGGCACCCTGGCCTCCACCCAGGGCAGGTGGAGGGTCTGGGGCTCCCCACAGTGGCCTGGGCTCCCAGGCAGCTCTTACCAGTGCCCAATTCTGGCTTCTTGGCCAGGCCAGGAGGTGGGGCCCCGGGGAAGAGGAGGGCCACAGTTCCCCACTTTTATCCAGGTTCTGGCGCTCCTGTGCAGGCCCCCAAATTGTCCAGGGTCCTTGAGCACAGGCCCTGTAGGCCCATGCATTAATCCTCCACTGCCAGAAGAAATTAATTGAGATTTGGAGGGTGTCAGAGAAGACACCAGTGGGCAGGTTATGTGGGGTGGGATCCATGAAGGGCCTTAGGCATTGCAACTCTGAACATAATGACCCTAACTCATAGGCATCTAGAAAATCACAGGAACAAACAACTCTGCTATCCATAAAGCTGAGTCAGGTGCATAGGCTCCCTATACAATGAATGGGGAGAGATAGGCACCTTAGACTGCCATCCACAAAGCCAGCAGGCTGGGTGGAGAGCTGGGAGTTCCCACTGTTAAAGTGGGAAGAAGGGTCACTAAGTCCTCTAACAATTTCCAACACATAAAATTGGGCCTTAGTACTCTAGAGGGATAAGCACCTACTAAATTTGGTGCATTATTAGTCATTATAAATTATTTTACGTTGATTCTGGTGAAATTTTCAAATTTCATGGTGGATATTCAGAGAAAACTGGGCCTGATTATGCATTCACTCTACATGCAGAATTCCCATGGGAGCCAATAGGATTTTCATACATAGAACAGTAACCAAATAAGATGCACCGTCAATGCGAGATTGCATCTACCTCCAGATATCAACAGCTCTGAGCCCTAGAAAGCTGAGCAATAAGAGCTTTGCAAAAATGGCAACATGCTACAACACTGCAAGAGAAAGGGAAGAGAACTGTGAACCCTGACGTGTATCTAGGACATCATACCTACAAAGCCTGTTTCCTACCATCCACTGCTTAGTGTTTTGTGATGGAGGGGAGAGTTTGTGCATTTGTTTCATGCTGCATGCTACTCACCTTTTATTTGGGGTTAAATGGCCTTATGCTGTTCCCACTGTAGCCCATGGAAGTTTTGCAGTTGTCTTTGATATGTGCAGGATCAGTTCCTTTGTGTCTATCATCACTGTTCATGGGCCTACTTGCCAGGCTCTTTCAAGTGGTCAGTGTGCTTCTCTCCCTCTCTGCTCACTGCCTGGATTAGTCACATATCCCCCATCACCAGTTCTTCACTGCTTTGAATTCCCCATTATTTTCCTTGTGGGAGACTCTTGTACAAATCAGGTATGGGTATGACCCTATAAATATTCCTGAGATTATTGGACTCAATTAATCAAAAGGTATTTACAGGCACTTATGAAGCCCAGTACATGACAGTATGCAGATAACAGCACCATTCAATACTAATATACTAAGCTATACATTTTGAAGTCCACATGATTATCAAAGATCTATAATTATTCATTCAACTTGTAAAGTATACAGGTCTGATTCTCAGAGGATCTGAGAACCCACGGGTCCAGCTGATGGGAACCTGAAAGTGCTTATAGCTTTGAAAATCAGATCCACAGTGATTAGCAAAACCATTGGTCTTTACACTTGAAAGCACAAATATACATACCTTCCTTTTGATGAATCCAGCCCTTTGTTTGATAGGAGGTCTAGGCAGTGAAAGCACTGGGTGGAGTCAGGTGGTGGTTTTTTTCAGGTTTTGTCTGAGATCATCTCAGACTTGGTGATTATAGCACAAAAGGAGGTTACTTCTGATTGCTGATACTTGGAGTTATTTATTGCAATATCAGCAGAATGAAGGAAAAAATTTCTTTTCATTCATTCAGATCAGGTTTTCTTCTTTCCTAACATAAGAAGAACATCAAGGATGTCCGAAATTGGGATTTTCCCAGTTTGTCTCTTACATAATTTATTTCCTTCCTTCTCCCCCAAAGAAAACCCCTCATGACATGGAAAACAGAGTGTGTATGAAACTGACAGAAACAGTGCTTTACTTCGCTCTTGTGTCAGAAATAGATCTTGATAGCTTTGTTTTCAAAGCAAAGGATTAACTAATGTTTCTGTTCTACTCTCAATCCACTTCATATAATTACCTGGTGAATCATATAAGAGAATCACTTGGTATACTTAGGATATTTTTGATTAAGACAAAGGAAATACCACTTCTACTGAAGTCTAATCAATTAAGTAGAAGGGTTCTGAAGATGTGTATAGCTTAAGAGAATAGATCAATAACTACACCTTTTTCTGATGGGCTCAAATGACAAGGGCGACCATTACAACTAGTTTCAGAGTAACAGCCGTGTTAGTCTGTATTCGCAAAAAGAAAAGGAGTACTTGTGGCACCTTAGAGACTAACCAATTTATTTGAGCATGAGCTTTCGTGAGCTACAGCTCACTTCATTGGATGCATACCGTGGAAACTGCAGCAGACTTTATATATACACAGAGAATATGAAACAATACCTCCTCCCACCCCACTGTCCTGCTGGTAATAGCTTATCTAAAGTGATCATCAGGTTGGGCCATTTCCAGCACAAATCCAGGTTTTCTCACCCTCCACCCCCCCACACAAATTCACTCTCCTGCTGGTGATAGCCCATCCAAAGTGACATTGTGTAAAGAGTTGTCACTTTGGATGGGCTATCACCAGCAGGAGAGTGAATTTGTGTGGGGGGGTGGAGGGTGAGAACCTGGATTTGTGCTGGAAATGGCCCAACCTGATGATCACTTTAGATAAGCTATTACCAGCAGGACAGTGGGGTGGGAGGAGGTATTGTTTCATATTCTCTGTGTATATATAAAGTCTGCTGCAGTTTCCACGGTATGCATCCGATGAAGTGAGCTGTAGCTCACGAAAGCTCATGCTCAAATAAATTGGTTAGTCTCTAAGGTGCCACAAGTACTCCTTTTCTTTTCTCGTTACAACTAGATTACCAATATAAAGATACACTTGAGCTATAAAATGAAAGTTATGCAAACTATACTAATTATGTTTTTATATTTTATATGTGCAAACTGGCATACCAAACCAATACTGATTTCTAGTAGGGCGTAACGGACAAGATCCTAGAGTTCGCTAGGAGTGATATCCACCTACTGGTACATTAAAATGATTACTCATGCCATATGCTGTTGAACCACTCAAATCTTTTCGGGGACATGGCTGAGAAAACAATGTAGTTGTTGAAAGCTGGCTGTGTGCCAAAACTGAAGAGATAAAGGTAACATTATAGCGAAGGTTTTGGTTGGATATTCAGATGCTCTATCTCAAATTCACTAGAAGGACATAGCTGACTTTCTCACCAGGGAGCCTTTCCATACATTGAATGGGAACACTCTGGAAACAGATTATAAACCAGCCTAATAATGCTGCATGAGCCATTTCACAGTTGTCTTTGTAAAGTACACAGACGGAAAGACAATAGAGCATCGGATATATAGCATGGGATTATTGTCTCTCCTTTTAAATCTTCACTCAGCTGTTTCCCAAAACATAGGCTATAGAGGATAACGGATGATAATTCAGAACAGAGATTTTGGGAAAGCACTGCAACAGCCCTAATGGTATAGGGAAGATTCTGGCTAGACCTTGGTACACAGGGATGTTGGTGCAAAAAGACACCCATTTTTTGTGTCCTTGCACAAACCTAGGCCAGATCCTAGTTGTGAGTATGATCCCTGCTTCCTCTGAGTGTCCCAGAATTCCTACTGAGAAGCTCCAGCAGCAACACGGCCCTTCCTCACCTTGTCCCAATGTGTGTCAAATGCATGAGCAGTATCTTCCCTATAACATTGTTTTAAATTGATGAATCAGTCAGGAAATCCATTTCCTGCCCTCAAGCAGGTAAGCGTTTGCCAGGTTCATTGTGATTGGCATGTCTAGACAATGCCGGTCACTGATTGGATGATTTCACAGGTGAGGGACTGTGGTATAAAGCTGTCATTTGAGAGTAGGACTACTGTTCCTGTTCATTTTATGCTGGCATTAGAAGCAGCTTTTTTTCCTTTTGGTCCAAGCTTTCTGATTATGCCTATGACATCAGACAGGTGTAGATGATTCTGTTCCGTAAATGGCTGGGTATGGCCTTTTTGCGTAATATTTTAAAATTTCCATTTCTGAATAATAGCAATAATAAATTCCAGGCAGTGCATTTCTAGGAGATTACTGCATTTGCCTGGCAGTTAAAATCACTTGGATTTAACCCTCTTGCCTCCCTACACACCTGCAGGATACATTGCTCCTTTCCCTACAACCCAGAAACCACTGACTATCAATTTGTAGTGGTATGATGAAAATGGATAGTGGACTGTCTGGCATTCTGACTAGCTGACAGATTTGGCTTACAAATTCTATCTGACAAGGTTGGTTTAGATTTCAGGTCATCACTTTATTACAAAGATCTGGCCACCTTCTCTGATTACAGTTCTAACTACTTGCCTGGCCAATTAGACAATGTTAGTTGAAAATCTCCTAATACCTGTGTATTGTAAAAATGTTGTAGCCACTGCTTTGTAGCTTTATATTTTAGAAGCTCCAGAACGGGATGTTAAAAACCTTTGCGCTTAGGCTCAGGCCCATAGTTTTTTCTGAGGTGACCTTTGAGAGACAAGGAACTCTTTTTTTTTTTTTTTTTTTTTTTTCATAGCTTACCTTGGATAGCTCTGTAAATGATTTATTTGGTAATCGTAGCTAAACATTTTCTGAAGCAGACACACCTGAATGAGCGCACAACATATGTAGTTTAATGAAAAGTGGTAGGAAGGCTGCAGCTTTATTGAATTAAAGAGGTCAAAATTTTCACAATTGTTATAGGTGATCAGACAACATGGTGAGAAGCAGTTTAAAACAGAGGGGCCTTCAGAAACCAGTAGCCTTTCAGAATAAGGCCCAGGCTGTGCTTTTAACTCATGACCTGATTTCTGGTGGAGGGTAAAGTTAGTAGGAGTCACAGTATAGAGGGATTGTCCTGGAGAATCAGAAGCTCTGATGAAGCACTTCTTGGAGCTCCATCTCCCTTTAAAATGCTTACCTGCAGATTTGCTGGCTGGCATGACGATGTGGATGGGGCTCTTTCTTGACTTTTGCCCTCACAAAGAGCTAGCCATAGTCTTCTACAAGTCAACCCTTCATCATTCTGTAATTGGATCTGCATCAGCCTAGATGCCAGACACGTTATCTCTGCTATACCAACCACTTATGTCTTGTGCTGAGGAATATGGTATTCCAAGGAGGGGAACCACCGCTGGCAATGCTAGTTATTCCACCCTCTCCCCAGGAGTTAAAAATTTTCCTCCTCTCCAGTAATTGGAGAGCATAAATAAATTTCCGTTCCTCTTTCACCATGTCCTGCAAGAGTACTTAAACTAAGCCCCCCTGCAAAGATTATCCATTGCAGAAACAAAAAGATCGCAGCTAAAGTATCACATAAATCTTGTTCATAATGAAGTATAAAAGTAGTGAGCTTGCTACAGATATCAGAATGACTCATCAAACCTCAAAGCATAGGGAGAACACAGTTAAGCCATAGTAAATAGCAGCATGTATACAGCAGTCAAAAGGAAAAGGAATGATTTACATACTTTAAATTCAGCCCAGGAGAGAAACTGGGCTGTATATGGATGGGTGAAAGTCGTGTGGGCAAGAAGTGGTAAACCATCCCTTGCAGCAGTATAGAAAAGCTGACCCTTCAAAGTTCCTTTGCAAGCTGGTGACACAGTAAGTGCCTTGGTGCCAAAGGACTCTACTGACAAGATTCCTGCAGAAACTTCATCCAACCATCTGGGTTCCCAAAACATACTCTGTCCGTGGGGCTAGAATGAATGCTAGTTTATCCTGTGTAATGTACTGCAAGATTGTGGGAAGGTGGCAATATAATTGAATTAAACAAGTGACATTATTCACTACAGTAATTAAGATAGATCACCTTACGAGCTAGGAGATAATTCTTGCAATAGAAGCATACTGTAGGTCCCCATGGACCTTCATCTTATAATTGGATCTCTATATATGAGATGTTTCTCATCCTGTGTTGAACTGGCTGGATGTTCCTCATGCTCAGGAATTGGGCACCTGTAAGGAGAAATCCCCCACAATGCCTGTCAGGTTGGATTCCTGTTGTACCTCTTGATTGTTACACTTGGGAGTTAAATGTTTTTTCCTTTCAAACCCCACTAACTGGATTAGAGTTTAAATAAATCTCTGCTCTCTCTCGTTTCCCAGATGGGCATTTAATCTAATTCCTCTGCGGTGATTATCCAATACCCATCACAGATGAAGGTAACAGTTTAGTCGCCAAAAATTCTCTAAGACAAGAATGAATACCTAGGTTGAACATATTCTACACAACTGAGATGCAAACCATCAGGTTGATAGAATCCAGGATTAGTATTTGCAGGTGTGCTCTGCTCCTAAGGGCTCATATAAATACTCTCAATTCTTGGGTAGTATTTTTCCTGGCCTGATCCACAACAGGAGTGGGAGGAAGTGACAGGAGGATGAAACAATAACAGGCAGTAACTCTATTCAATCCTTTTTGATTCTGATTAGAAGTCCTTCGACCCTTATTCTTCCAATCATTTTTCACTAAAGAGCACAAGGACTGTGTCCTGGGTAGCCAAAATGTATTTTCCAGTCTGAAACCAGAGATGAGGGAGGAGCAGGTCTGTGCCATGTGCCAGCAGAGGCATAAAAATATCCAAACTAAAGTCCAGCTTGGATTCCTGAGTTCTAACAATGCCCAGCCTAAAAGAAGGATAAACATGACAAAATGAGATGGCAGCATGCTCACTGAGAACCAGGGCCCGACATCTTGTGTCCTGACATGGACTAATCTATGACAAGAAACATTAAGAACACCGATGTTGTGCACTTGAATTGTAGAGGTTGTCTCTGATCTGAAAAACCAAAACCAAACCAAACCCCAAACTCACAATTTTTTTGAGAGATACACAGTCTCTACGTAAAAGAATAAATGGACTCAAATCAGATGTCAAGAATTATAACATTCATAAACCAGTCAGAGAACACTTCAATCTCTCTGGTCACTCGATTTCTGATCTCAGAGTGAGTATCCTTCAACAAAAAAACTTTGAAAACAGACTCCAAGGAGAGACTGCTGAATTGGAATTAATTTGCAAATTGGATACAATTAACTTAGGCTTGAATAGAGACTGGGAGTGGTTGAGTCATTATACTAAGTGAAACTATTTCCCCTTGTTTATTCCTCTCCCCCCCCCCCCACTGTTCCTCGGATGTTCTTGTTAACTCCTGGAAATGTGCTGTAAATGGCCCACCTTGATTATCACTTCAAAAGGTTTTCTCCCCCACCCCACACCCCACTCTCCTGCTGGTAATAGCTCATCTAAAGTGAAAAGAAAAGGAGTACTTGTGGCACCTTAGAGACTAACCAATTTATTTGAGCATGAACTTTCGTGAGCTCATGCTCAAATAAATTGGTTAGTCTCTAAGGTGCCACAAGTACTCCTTTTCTTTTTGCGAATACAGACTAACATGGCTGTTACTCTGAAACCTGTCATCTTAAGTGATCACTCTCCTTACAATGTATATATATATTTTTTTCATGGTCTGTGTGTATATATAAAATCTGCTCACTGTACTTTCCACTTTATGCATCTGATGAAGTGAGCTGTAGCTCACGAAAGCTTATGCTCAAATAAATTGGTTAGTCTCTAAGGTGCCACAAGTCCTCCTTTTCTTTTTGCGAATACAGACTAACAGGGCTGCTACTCTGAAACAGGAATGTTAACACCTTTGTGGATCCTGCATGTGAATTGTTCAAAAGATTGCCATCCCATGCAAGTTCAGCAACCCCTCCCACCTAGGGAACAATGTAAGCTAGGCCCCCACTGCATGAAATGTGCACTGTAACTCAGTGTGACACTGACATATGACAAGTCTACCCCTCATTGACACAATTCTAGTTGATCATAGTTCAGCCACAGGTCATATCAATGTGCCTCAGGTACCCCTACTGTCTGGGCCTGTGGCTGTATAACCCTGTTGGTAAGTAATTACGAAAGTATCTTTAAACTGGAGGTAGCAGTACCATTGTTCACAACCTTGTGTACGATTCCTGGTTTTGATCTTGGTTGCTGTTCACCAAACAGCATGGATAGAGATGATTCTCCTATTATTCTGAATCCTCTAATAATGCTCCTGTTGCAGGAGTGGCAAGATTCTCCAAAATACCACTACACTTGGATTTAGGAACCAGTCCATCTACTTCGTTTTGGTCCATACCTCGCACCCATCTCCACTGTATTGGAATGCCTGACTGGCATGCTCATTGGCTGCTGGTTTGGACTGTGCTGGATCTCACCTTCCTGAACCACTGAAGGTGGTCAGTGCTTGGCAGAGGGAAAGTGGGAAAGGATGGGACATTCCCTTCACACTCCGGCCATGAAGAGGAGGAAGCTATGGCAGCTGGTGAGGCTTGTCCAGCCACTTGCAAAGTGTTGTTGTGCATGTGGTCCAAAGTCAGATAACCTGAATCCTAGACACCATATTAATAGCCAGTGCCCTGTACCAGAGAGGGAGCCAAATAAAGAGGTTGCCCAGAGCTCCTGCAAAGGGGACAATGGAGATGCTGGCAGCATGAGCATGTATAGGAGCATTACAACATCAGAGGGAATTCTGCTGCCTTATTCTTAAACTACTCTTCATACCGCTTCAGACAAAGTCCTGCAGCAATTTAGCTATTGTAGAGGAGGAGGCTGGCCTGGAGTTGGAAGAACATCAGGCACCAGAGGTGCTCCAGTGTAAGGAGGATCTGTGCAAACAAGGTCTCCAGCACTTCATCACCAAGTCAGGATCAAGTTCAAAGCTTTGTGCTCGGGAAGCATCAGCAAGGAGCCATGTCGAGTCCCTCAGCCAACCAAATCATTGCAGGTCAGTGACCTGGCCAAATCTGAGCTGAATCTTATAAAATGGATACAGAGGAATAGTGAACAAAGAATCATACTGTTGGAGAAGAACAGTTTGAAAAGAGTGCTGATGAGTGGGGTATCTACATAGATTAATGACAGGGTCTTCTGTAAAAAAGTGGGTTTCAGAGTAACAGCCGTGTTAGTCTGTATTCGCAAAAAGAAAAGGAGTACTTGTGGCACTTTAGAGACTAACCAATTTATTTGAGCATGAGCTTTCGTGAGCTGTAGCTCAAATAAATGGTTAGTCTCTAAAGTGCCACAAGTACTCCTTTTCTTTTTGTAAAAAAGTGAATATCTCTGAATTAACCAAAAACTAGGACAAAATTCTAGTAGTTCAACGGCTTGCAGAATACAAAACATAATTAATTTCCTTATGAGAAGAAATATTTCTTATCAATTTATTTTTAAAGACATTTCTTGATAAGAAGTGATAACTTTTTAACTGGTCAAACTTCTCCAGAATAGCTACACTAAACCAGTTTTTCAGAAAACCTTAAGGAAACTTAATCCTTTCCCTCTGCCAAACTAAAAGAAAAGTATTTCTATTTATTGGGCATCAGATCTGTTCGTATTTAGCTGAATGTTGTACATGTGCATAGATATGTGGTTACAAAACAAATGCAAATGACTGCAGGCCTTTACAGAGTCCATTGGAGCTGGGTCTTCTACACTGCAAAGCAATAGGGCTTGAACCTTGGATCCTGACTTGACTCAGACTCAGTCCATCCACCTTCATGGGGTCCTAGGACCCTGGGTCAGTGTGATTTGTATGTAGGTGGAAGGGGGGTTAGGCTTGAGCATGAGTTCGAACTCTAGGTTCATATAGCAGTGTAGACATACCCATTTGAGCCTTGCAAGCCCGAGTCATCTGACCCAAGTCAGCCACAGCTGTGCTGTGGGTCTTTTATTGCAGTATAGACCTACCCTCACATTATCATAGAACCACAGGGTTAGAAGGGACAGAAAGGGTCATCTAGACTAACCCTCCTGCCAAGGTGCAGGATTTGTTGTGTCTGAACTATCTAAGATAGATGGCTTCATTGTTTCAATATAGTTTAAACTCTCCATTGGTTTCAGTATGACTGCATCCATTTATACTAAGGATGAATTTGACCGTATCACTGCACCGAAAAGTGTAATAACATGGTCTTCTGCTTACTTTGATGCAAGTCCGTTGAGATCATTTTTGAATGAGCATGTCATCTTGTTACGCAGATTACTAAGGAGCATATTGAAGCTTGAATATATAATAGTATTTGCCATTGTAGACTCATGGCAATTAGAAAAGAGAGACTTATTAAGCCATCTCATCCATCCTCTTAGCAGTATAGGATTGTTCCATACAATGTATACTTTATTGCAGTTCATGCAGTCTAGTTTTAAATGTCTCCAAGGTTGTAAGTAAAATTGCACATTAACAAAACATTTGAGGTTTTCATCATCTTTTATTGTCACTCACCAGAACGTCTTTGACTTTGATCTGATTCAGAATTTTCTCATTGTGATTGATGAAAAGTCAGATGATAACAGGAAGTGACTGAATTATCCATTCACTATGCAGAAAGCAGTTAACCACAACTGAAAACAGAAAAGGTAGAAGCTGAAGGGTAAAATTCCCCAGTGGTAAGTGCTGGGGCAACATAGATCTGCTCCACTCCACTAAAAGGTTTAGCTATAAAGGTCTGATCCAAAGCCCACTGAATTCAGTAGAAAACTTCTCATTGACTTCAGTGAGTTTTGGATTAGACCCTCAGTGAGTAAGTATGTTTTCGGATTATTTTAAAAATATGTAATCAGAGCTTGTCAAAATTTTGACTTTTTTCTTCTTCCAAATGTTCACTGTTTTTGACCAGTTGTGCAAAGAGTATTTATTAGGGCTGGCTAGAAATTTTCTGTCAATTTCGTTGACAGAAAATTGAGTTTTCAACCAAATAATTTTTCTTGTGGGGAAAAGTGTCTACTTTCTGCATATTGGTTTTTTCCCCATATTTTGTAGAAAAAATAAAAGTCCAAAAAGAGGAAAGTTTTTGAAGTTGGGTTTCGATATTTCACTGAAAAGCCAACATTTTCTAACGTTCTGATGAAAACCGGAAAAGTGTATGCTTGTCAGAATTCTTCAAGGGGAGGGGGGAAAAGTTTTCTGACCAGCTCTGATATTACTTATTCGACAGTGCAAATTAGTATTCGACCATTCTTTAAGAGGAGGACTTTCAGTCCAATACATTTTACTATATTAAAAATGTGTGGCATATTGATGAGAGCATTAAACTGGGACACAGGGAATCTGGGTTCTATTCCTAGCTCTGGCACAGATCTGCTGGATGAATATGGGCAAATCAGTTTCCCACTCTTTGTGCGTTTGTTTCACCTCCTTTAAATTGGTCTCCTTAGTAAAGTGCTTTGAGCTCTATGAAAGAAAAGTGCTATATAAGAACTAGGTGTTCTTATTAACAGCCTCTGACAATCCAGAGCATGGAGATCACAGAGACACTGACATAAGAATAAAAAAAAACCTCACAGGCTCTCTTAGGTCCTGATCTCGCCCATATAGAGTCACTTGTGGGATCATTGCCTAAATCCATTCCACTTCCACTGTGGGATATTCCACAGAGCATACTCTTTGGTGCTTTTACAGTCTAATTTTAAATCATTGCAACAATAATGGGGCTCCCACAATTTTCTTTGGCATCAGAAGAGTGCAAAAAATAAAATAAAATAAAGTGAATGAAAAGGCACCAACAAATCCATCAATAAAAAGTTAGAAAAAGTACATATTGGAAGCAAAGTCAGGAGAGGGAATGAAAATGGGGATGAGAGTTAGAGAGGAAATGAATGTAATTTAAAAATCTAATGGTTATTAGGGGCTACAGTAGTCTCCAATGAGTCCTTGGTGTAAGGGGCTTTCTTGTGTAGATAAACACCATATAACAATGAAATAAACTGTTTTGTGGGTATGTGGTTATGGTAACATCCATCATTCATTTTACACATGATCAAATAACTCCTAGGATAGCGTGTAATGCTACACCCTGTCATAAGTTATTCTTTACATACTTATTTCCCAGTAGTTTGTCTGGATTAAAGTTAAAGCCAGGCACTAATATTTGCTTACAAAACCTGCAGGGGGCCAGGATACACTAGTGGAACCCTATTGAAATGATATGTAAGAAGGTAAAAGTTAGACATTTGTACACTAATTAGACACAGTTATATTTCCTAATACCTGCCTACTCTACCAAGACACAAGGGAGTCTTCACTTCTGGTTAGAAGAAGTTGTCAGTAAAACTAGAGCAACTTCTTACACCACTTTCTTCTGGCTTCTTGGAGTGCAAATTACCCCAATCTTTATGAACCTTTAGAGTGTATGTAAGCAGGTGTAAGGGAGTCTAACTACATGCAGGAAGTCTAAGGACCCATCTAACCCCTACTGACTTCAGTGAAAGTTGAATAAAGGCTCTGTGTAGTGTAAGGGATCTACTTAAAGCCTCACCCCTTTATGCAGCACTTCAGAATTTGGTCTGTTACTTAGCTTCGGAACAAAATTGGAAGCCAGAAAAATCAACAACAAAATTGAAAACAAAACCAGACAACGAAAGAAAAAAATTTCAAAATAGCTAAAATGGGTTCTTTTCAGTACTTATTTTGTAATGAACAGAAAAACAGAACCCCACAATGTTCTGAACTGTGGAAAAACTGGGTTTGATTTAGTTTTCTTGGTTAAAACTGAAAACCTTATATAATGTTTAGTTTGTTCCCCTTCAATTCCCTTCCACCCTTCTCCCCACAACACTTAGTTCTGCAAGCACTTGCCATGCTCCTGAAGACTTTAAAAGATAAAACATCTGAACTTTAAAGTTCATTATTACTCCAGCTGGGGGAAAAAATAACAATGGAACATTCTATTAATAAGGTTTGGCACAATATTACTTTTTTCACTTGTGTTGAGGCGAGAGTTCATTTTGGTTAATATTATTTCCATATTTATGTATGTATACAGTAGCATTTATGCTAACTCTGCTCAGGACCTGATTCTGCAACCCCTACAATAGGATTACTTGGGGAAGTTACTATTTAGCAAGTTACCATATTGCATATCTATCTGGCTGTCATAAATTAAGTACAAATTTTATTGTCTGAGGCAGAAACTAAACAAGTTATTAAAAATGTCTTCTGCTGAAATACATTTTATAATCAAATGCAGTGACACTATATACTTCATACACTATACATTATTTAATAATATTAATCAGTTGTAGGAGCTCTAAGGAACAAAGATGATGCTTGCTTTAGGGAGTACAGGAAATTCAGTGAAACCAGACAACCTACAGTAAATTATGCTCTAACATTTGTTGCTTTTATTATCCATATACCTGATAGATTCAGAGGGTAAGTAATGACATGTGGGTTTAGGCAAACATCCAGATAAAGGTTCATGAGGAAAAGACATTAAAAGGATTTGGTTCCATTTTGACAGCTGTAATTTATAGAATATATCAAGGTTTAAACTGCCTGTACCAGGCATCATTGAGCTGCTATATTTGGCTAGATTCTGATCTCACTTACACCAGTGGAGAGCCAAATTAACTATTAATAGCATATAGCTGAGTGAGATCATGAGGCCTTCTCTTCTTTATTGTTTCTGGTCCCTAGAACATGGAAATCAAAGTTACTCTGGCAATCCATATCATTGCCCCATGCATTCAACAAAATATGCAGAGAGAAGGGCACACATTTTGAATATGATATTTATTTTCATTTTATATTGCTTTTCTCTCCCTTTTATATTATCCCTCTTCTGTACCCCCACCTCCCCTAAAGAATACTTAAGGCCAAATACTTATATCCTTACTCAGGTGGAATAATACCTAACCCTGTGAGTAGCCTAACTGAAATCAACAGAGCATCTGAGGAGTAAATTGCTACTCAGCATAAGTAAAGGTGGCAAAATCTGGCCCTAAGGACATAAAGAAATACTCTCCTATGCACCATTCTTTATGCACAAGACATTCAGGGAGATGCCATTGTCTGACAGTCCAGAAGGACACAATATGTGCCTGTCACAGGTGGGGAATGGGAAGCAATCTAAGAATGATTTAATTTAACATCCATGACTGTTCAAAGAATAGACTTTGGGTCCACTTGTTCACACCAGGATCTCACTACATAGCTAAGAGTGTGATTTGAGAGCATGGAGTCATGCGGTATGGTTTTGAGCAACTGTCCGAAGTCTCTTGCATTGTTTTATTTGCTCACTGTGATATATTTTTCTTTGTCAATCTGGTGATGGAGGCACTCAGATACTACTGTGATGGGGCCGTATTGCTACATAGACAGAAAAATAAAGATATATAAGTTCTGTAATGATGTTGCTAACAACTTAGTTGTGTTATTTTGGTACTAAATTTTCCTCATGGAGAGTCCATTAATTTGGCTACTGTATGATAAAGAGATGAAAATTTTATTTTGCTTTTAAACCTTAACTTGTATCCTCAGGCTAGAAATCTCATTGTCAGTGTTGACCCTGAACTTTCTTTTTCCTCAGACATCTCTCCTTGGTTTGTCTATCGCCATGACTGGAACTTAGCCAGAGTTTGCCCTCACCTTGACCCTTCCTCTCATGAAATATCTGTTTGTTGTCTTACTCACTTCTCATCTCAGCTATTTCAATCCCTCTCTTAAATTCCCTCTTTGATGGTCTCCTTAAATTCTCCAGGCTTGATTCAATGCTGCAGTGGAATACATGCTGCAAATTCCTGTTGTGGCAAGTTTATTTTGGGATGCAGAGGTGCAAGTTGCCTGCATGCTCTGGTCTGTTCAGGACTCTTTCACCATCAGAAAGAGGGGTGGAGCTATCAGAGGGACTCACAGCATCTGGGAGATACATTGATTCAGCACTTCTCCAAGGCAGCTTCCAGTCACAAAGGTCCTCTGGAGCTCCAAGCCTAAATTAAAGTTCACCTCGTAGAGGTTCTGCTGCCTACCTTCTCCCAACGATGAATCTCCCTTCAGATGCAGCTGCCCCACTAGGATCCAGAATGCTGTGTCCGGGCCACTTGCTATCTCCATCAAACAGGATCATATCCCCTCATACTCTGTCTAATCAAGTCTATCTACTCAGTGAGGCTGGGTATAGGAATTGCTGTGCAGTAGTTCTCCATGGAAGAAAAGACTGGAATCTCCATCTGAAATGATGGTCTCTGCACAGGGATCATGGCAAAGGCCTCGCGTTTAAGCAGCCATAGTACAATGCAAATGAATCATACTTCTAAGGTGCCTACTGTCCTGGTCTACATTAAGAACATAAGAGCAGCCCTAGCCCAGTATCCTGTCTTCTGCCAGTGGCCAATGCCAGATGCTTCAGAGGGAATAAACAGAACAGGCAATCATCAAGTGATCCATCCCATGTCATCCATTCCCAGCTTCTGGCAAACAGAGGCTAGGGACACCATCCCTGCCCTTCCTGGCTAATAGCCATTGATGGACCTATCCTCCGTGAATTTATCTAGTTCCTCTTTGAACCCTGTTTAGTCATGGCCTTCACAATATCCTCTGGCAAGGTGTTCCACAGGTTGACTGTGCTTAGGCCTATCATCTTCAGTAACTTGGTAGCCATACAGCTGTCTGCTTAGATATTTCTTATGTTGCATGCTGTTCGGACGAAAGAGTTCAATGTACCACATTTATCAAATGATGTTCTATAAAAATAATCTGTTCTTATCTTTCCATGATTTAAAAGATCCTCAGGATGACACCATGGATTGGCAATAGGAAATTGAACCTCTTGGTTTACGTCACTGGTTCAGTGCTGACCTAGGTCATTAGCAGCTAAAAGCTATTTCCATTGGTGACCTATGCATAATGAATTGCAGCTCCGAATCCAGCTCCTGGTGGATAAGTGTCCAAATACATAAAGCCACCAATATAATTGGTATCAGTTTTGTCAGTGCTAGCAGAAAAGCCAGGGACTGAATGAGCAAAGGAGCTGAATTGCCCTTTCATATCCATAGAGATGCCCCAGAATAGGATTGTGGACCAGGACTGAGAGAATGTGAAGAAGCTTCTGCTGCCTTTGCTGTCCTTTTCTTGTTGATAATCAAGGAATATAGTCTCCATGGGCTGTCAAGCTGGCTCCTTTCAGAAGCAATCATTCTTATTTTTTAAAATAGTTCTTGCATATTTAATGTCAAAATCCTTTTAGAAGTCTTTTAAAAAATGTATAAAATTGTCATGATTGCTTTGCTTTGACTCTCTCCTTGTTACTTAATTCTAGTTCTGATATAGGACATCATTGTTACTGACCCCCTCCCACCCCCAATATATACAGTACAGTGTAACAATATTACAGCAGTGGGAGAACAGCATGACCCAGAGTGTCAGTAGACCAGGACACATGGATTCTATTCCCAGGTCTGTCATCTGTAGGATCTTGATCAAGTCACATTGCCTCTCAGTGCTTCAGTTTTCCCATCTGCAAAGTGGGGATAATGGAACTTTCTAAAGTGCTTTGAGATCTATGGAGAGAAAGTATTATGTAGTAGCTAAGTATTTTATCATTATTCTATTAGGAGAGTCCACACTTTTCTCCGTGGTGCAGGGTATGTTCAGTGAATGACTAATTCTGGCAGACAAAATAGTCAGAAATGCCTGAAGCCCCTCAAACACATCTAAATCAGTTCTCAAATAGTCTGACATTGGTTTTCAGAGGTAGTGGGGAAATGTGTGAAGATAACAGGCCAGATGTTGATCTCAATTACAGACATGAAAATCCAGAGTAACTGAGATCAGAATATGATTCAATATTTGCAATAATGTTACTGTGATCAAATATCAGTCTACCATTGGCATCCTATCTGGAGCAGAGAGAGATGACCAGATGGAAAAGTACTTCTGGGACATAGGAAAACTACTTCTATTAATACATATTAACTGTATTAAAACGACACCGTGTCCATATCCTGTTTTACATAAAGGAAGTTTTGCCCACTGAAACTATAATCTAGATTTGGTCCCAAACCTGAACTCCTGATTTGAGTCCCTTTGAATTTTTGAAGAAGTTTGAATGTGATTCTGATTCTCCACAGCTTGGACCTGTCTCTGTTCCATTGTGAATGTGATGAGTTCATTTAAATCCAATAAAATACTTTACGAGTTTAAGTTGGATTCCAAAAGTGCATTGTTGTAACACAGTTTCTTTAACAAAAAAACCATCCATTGTGTAAGCAACTTCCCTATTGTTCTATTTCCAGAATAAAAACAAAAAGGGAAGTATGTAAATATTGAGTTAAAGGATCTATTAAGGAAAAGTGCTCCTGACTGGTTTGGTTAAAATACAGTACAAAGATGACTTCATCATGCTTTCAGTTCTTTCTTTTTGTCTCTCTTTCACTGATTTCTGAAAAGCACTGTCTCATTTTGAAGCTACATGGCACTAAATTCATCCAGCTGGAGGAATTTTGCTCACAAAGCTGCCAAGAATCAAAGCAGGTAAGACAGAAAAATTAAAGAGGAAATGAAAAGGATTATGTAAACTCAGGGATAGGATGTAGGTATTCTCTGCTGGATAGCCAGCAAAAGTGTAGAGCTTGCCAAAAATGTATTTTACTTTGCATGAAAATATTTGAAGAAAACACACATATATATTTTCCATTTGGAGACTATTTGGGTTTCAAGTGGGGGGGGGGGAAGAAACAATTTCAGTTTTTGAAAATTGTAGGGTTTTGGTTTGAGGAGTTTGGGGGTGAAACTGTGCCCCCTCCCCACCATCCCCTGCACCCCTCTCCAAAAACTGGTGGCAAAACTCCAAAATTTGGGGGTAGCCATTTAAGTTTTCAGTGAAAACCTAGACAACTTAAATAAAAACATGTTTCTGAGAAAATTTCAATTACATTTAAATGCCATTTTTGTCTCCCTACCCTCAAAAAAAATTTTTTTTTGATTATATGAAAAACTTTCCACCAAAGTGGCTTCTTGGGTACAAGTTGCACATGCTATTGACTCTTCAGGGAGGTAAGGGAGCACAGTTCTCCATGGAACTTTGCTTATTGTGCTGTTAAAAGTCAGTGCTAATGTGAGCACAAGCAAGTTTTATGTTGTAACATATTTAGGATAGCTCTGCTGCTGTAGTTTGTTGAATAATATTAGCTGGTTTAGTGCTAACAGTTTAGTGCTAACAGTTTCAAAAGCATGTATTGTTTGTGCTATACATGTTAAAAGGAACAAATATCATACAGTGCCCCTTCCTGAGCTCCCAGGCACACACAGGCTGAGTGACTGCTACTACAACATCCCTTTGTGGTGCATCTTACTGAACCAGTTTTGCCTGGCCCTTCACGCAGTGTGTACAGGGGTTGGAGGGGTAATACTCCTTAGACCTTTCCCCTACTTTGCATAAGAATCTGTATCCAAGTAATGGCTTTTGGATTTGGCCCAACCTGAATATCTCTGCAGTGGCTGAGCAATTTGCAGAGTGCAGGTTAAAAAGAGTAAAGCAGTTGGATTCACTCACTGTAGGAACGTTAGGAGGTGAAACCTTTTCAGAGCCATGGGTTGAATGCTAATTGTATGGGGACACCTCTGCAGGCCACATATTGTCAGGGGCCTAGCCTTTAGCACAGCCAATCTCCTGGCAATCCAATGAGTGCAGCTGGCCCTGACAGAAGCAGGCTGATAGGTAAGCTCAGGAGCTGTCCAGTGGCTTCTCAACCCATTCCTAACCTGCTCCCAGTTCCTTCCTGACCTCTGACTACCAGGTTCCACCTTCTGACTGTGACTTCCTGACCTCTGACTACCTCGGCTCCACTTTCTGACTGTGACTCTGCTACCCTTCGGCGTAGGCTTTGGTCTCTGACTCCCATCCATGACCCTTGGCTTCACTCCTGCATCCCCCTGGTCTGGATTCAGCTCTAACTGGTAGGCTGAACTCTTGCTCCAACCATTAGGCCAGACTGCTCACTACTCAGCTGCTGACACATACAGAAATATGTGCTCTCTAAAATGGTGTTCTCCTATGCAGCGTGCTCCCAAATGTACAGTGGATACCATTTTGCCCTATGAAATGAACCACCCTGGTCCAGACCATCACCTCTGATAGAAATGCTTGTATGAAATGACCTGGGGGAAGGCCATGAATTTTTCTTGCCAGAGTTACATTGCAAAATATAATCTTGCTGTATTCCACCACTTCAGCAAATGCAACCATCTTGGCTTGCAGCTTTTCCACCTTTCACACACACGTGTGCGTGTGTGTGTGTGTGTGTGTGTGTGTGTATTCAATCTTCGATTAAACACACCAGACCTTGATGGGTTTTTTTTCAGTGAGATGGTATAAAGTTCAGGTCCTCCAAGTTCTAGGCCTTGCAGGCCTCAAATTGGTCTCAAATGGATCAAAGATCTGCACTTGTATGGTTTTCAGACTCAATGAATTGGCTATTTTTTGTGCTTGGATAATATTTAGTCAGAATTGGAATGTTTAAAATACATTGTGGAAAGAGCAAGTATGGACTGGCTTTTGCAGACAGAGGTTCAGAATTTCTTCAGCACAAAGATTTGATTTTCATTTTGACATTATTTTATTGTTTTTTTTCTTTTTTTGGTTGCTTTGCTGGCAGTCGGTGGATTAGTTGTTGGCTTTAGATTTGGTCACTCTGAATACCTTTTATTTCTCTTATCTATCCAGTGGTATGCTCTCCATCTGTTCAGTAAGCACTAGCCATTTTCAGCCTTATCTTTTAAGCTATCTCCAGGAGCAGTTTTGCAAATGTTTTGCTAAAATTACTTGGCACTCAAAGTCCAGCTGCACAACCATTTAATTGAGATTGCATATATTCACTTTCCAGTCTCTTCGGTCTCCCTGAAATTTATACTTTTTTTATATCCAATATTCTTTACCGTTTTCACTCAGTTTTTATCCCTCTCTTTGTGGAAAAAGAAGAGATTGGAGAGCGCCTGGAAAGCTGGTGACAAAACTAAATCTGTAACTTTAAATGAAGTGCACCATCCTTAATTAGCTTCATCAATAGTTTTGTAAGCAATTTCAGCACTGTGCACTGGACAATTTAAAGGTGATCTATCAGGTCTTTAATATAAATATTTTTATAAGCAACAGAAGTGCTATATAAATATGATTAACCATTTCATGCTCATCATAATCCTTTCTCTTTTCTCCCCTATTTTTTTACCAGGTCCCTAAAGTTCCTGTCATCCCTGATGTCTGGCATTCTGAATGTGCTAGCACGTAGTGCTATCACAGCTAAAAACATACTTTCTATCTGTGAGAACACTCATAAATAGTAATTAATCATTCACTTAATCTGCTGGCTCACTACTGGGTATCTTCCTCACCCTGAATAAACTGGAGGGAAAGATATGACCATAGAGGTTGATGTGTTACCCAAAGCAACATCAATCCAGTAGGGGACTCCATAATTCTTAGAATAGGAAAGAAGAAATAATAAAATTTTCCATCCCGTATGACGCTCTGATAGTGCAAAATTTGTTTGCATCCCAAACTGGGATAAAACATTAAAATATCATAATTTGTTTCAGAACAGAAAATTCTGAAAACTTCAGTTCAGTAATGTCTAAACACTTCATTTCAGTTTGGTTTGACATTAACCAGTATCCCCTTTAAGTGCCACAGTACCTCATGTTACTTGTATTTTAGGTACTCCGTGTCCCAATCTCTTCTATGGGACAGGCTCCCAAGCAGGATTATATCTCCCATGGTGCATTATGGTCATGTATGCCACAATGCACATTAGCAGTTCAACCAGAGCGGAGATTGGGGGATACATCATAGGAGATGCAGTGCAGCCAGGGAGCTCAGTCCTTACAGAATAATGGGGGCAGGAGACCTCTAAACTACAGCTTCCGTGATGCCAATTCAGGTAGACACAGATTAACATTGAAGTGACCTACAAATAAATGTTTCAATTCAGATCAACCTGAACCAAAATGAAATATTTTGTTTAAATTTTCTGGATGGAAAATTAAAAAAATCAGCAAAATTACAATTTTCCCATGGGAAAATAAAATTTCAATAGGAAATTCCTATCTAGCTCTAGAAATAATATCTTCAAAGGAGAGAGAGAATAGTGCAATGAACATTCTATATTATTACTGAAATATTGTACAGAATATCCTATATAATATTTCATTGTCAATGTGCTTTATAAACACAAATTCATCTTTACAATATATCCTCAGTAAATAAGATACTCTGGCATTCCATATCATTGTCCCATGAATTCAACACTGAATGGTGAAAACAGAGAGAGAGGTTAAGGCCTGCATTTCCCCCTGACTTTGAGTGCTTCAACTTTTGGCTTCCCAAACTGACACAATTTGGTCTTGATTTTTCAGTGATTCAGACCATCTGTGGCTCTTACTAACAGACTGAAAAATCCGGCACAAGTTGGGCATCTGAAAATGGAGGCAACCCAAAATAGTGGATGCCTTGGAAATGTATGACTAATTGACTTCTCCAAGGCCATTGAAAGCCTGTGGTTTGGAGCCAGCATCAAGCTTAGATTTCTCAGATGCTTCATGGTTATTGAAGTCTTTTTTTTCCTTATTGTTAAAATCCAATAATTTTAAAAAGAGAAGTACACTGGATCCCACAATATACTTTTAGGCAACTGTAATGTAATTTTAATTATTTACACTGTATTTCATAATATAGTACAGTAGCAATGGCCACACTCTCTAAATATGGCCACTTTCTCTTTTCAGATAATTATATGCATATAAAGTATCATTTTTGTGTGCAAAAATGATAACATTTATACATGCAAAAAGCCTTTGTTTATATAAAAATGCACAAAAGACTAATTTTCATGCCCAAATGCTATTATCTGCAAATCTATATGTGCACAGTTAAAGGCTCTTGAAGCCCCTGTGAAAATTTGGCCTCCAAATTTCCTTTTACGTCTTTTGCAATCATGACAAAGACTGAGAAATTAGACCTCACTACAGCACTCTGCTTCCCAAACTTTGCTCTAGTTTTTGTATGAACGATCAGGCTTTATGGATTAGGGAAGAGAGAATTAGCAAGGTTTTCTGCAATATATTACACTGTCACCAGTGCAGGGGCACAGTGGGGAATTTCACAAAGGGGAAGTCTGGGGTCAGAGGAAACTGCACTTAAATTTTTGACTTAAGTTATGGTTGAGCACGTTCATTGTCTCTCAGAATGCTCAGTAGCTTGTCAGAGCAGGCCCTAATATAGCCACAATTTGATTTCATTGGGTGAGATAGATATATGCACAACTGCTTTTTCTTCATTAGGTAGGAACAAGAATAATCATATGATTACATATGAAATTTATACAGGAGCTTGTTCAATATAATACTAGAAAACACCAATCTTTCTACACTAGGGAGTCAAAAGACTGCTAAAGGAAAAAATTCAAAAGCAGACATGTTTTAAATTGTCTTTGCTGTTATCATCCATTCTCAAATATAGCTTTATGCATTAAGTCCTTGATCCTGAAAGTTGTCAGCATACTGATAAGTTTGAGCACAGGCTCTGTATGTACACAAGTAAAGTTGAGCGCTCGGCACAGAGTTGTATACTCTGCCTTGAGCAGAAATAAGTGGTAAGGACCTGTACATGCCTGTTCCCTCATTCTTAGAGTAGGGGTGGCTGGAAAACAAGAATTCCATTTCACAAAACTTTCTGAAGTTTTGACATTTCTTTCTGTTCTGCAGAATGAAGCAAAGAACTTTCAAATTTTTTTGTGGAACCCCCACCCCACAAGAATGTTCTGAATTCTGATAGAGAGAGAGAAGTCCATACTCTCCCTCTTTCAGAGCATGGACTTGAATCCGGGGTCTCCCACATCCCCCATGAGCGCCCTAACTACCTTGCTGTTCACACACACACACACACATCCACGAGACATCTTCCCATCGAACCTTTTGTCAAACCTGATACCTTTCAACAAAAAGTTTGGGTTGAGGTGAGTCAGCATTTTCCATTTAAAAAAAAAAAAAGTTTTGTCAGAATGTTCCCAGCCATCCGTAATCAAGAGCAAAAGTTAAAATGGGATGGGGTGTAGCTAAGAAATGGGTATGTCTAAAGAGAGAGGGGTTTATGTGCAATCCTTCATGGAATAAAGGTATGACACACAGGAGTTCAGATAAGAAACAGCTCTTTATTTCCTGGTCCCAGTTACTTGATGTAGGTCAAGGTTACAAAAAAGAACTTTATCACAGTTCCTCTCAACATGCAAATGAGGTGCTTAACTAGGCATGCATAACTTCTTGGCGTCACAGCATCTCTCTCATTAATGCGGGATTGGGTTGCTTTGCACTGGCTGTTCAGCTTATTACTTCTTACTTTTTGTGCAGTGCAGGACTAAGCCCCAAAGATATTCATTTATGGGAGAGCAAGAGGAAAAAGAGGAGGATATTACAGTGCTGCCAATCCAAATGTCCAAGAATCCCCCAAAGCCACAAGGTTTGTTTAAAAATCATGAGGTTTAAAAAAAAACAATTGGGTGCTCTTTTTATTTCCTTTCTGGTTTTTGAGACTAGGCTGCAGTGAGATCACATGTTCATGATTTTCTCCAAATCCACAAGGGCTAGAAACGTACTTAAATTAAGGAAAGCTGAGATTCCCCATATTCACAGGACTTTAGCACTTGGAGCTTTAACAATCCCCATCAAATATTTCAAAACTTATGATTGAAAAACTCAAAAATTGGCAACACTGTAAAGAAAAGAGTAAGAGTGCAGGACAAAAATGGGGTGAGAGAAATAATAGCCATAGAGATTAGCCATCCTGTATCCTCTAGAAGAGGTGCATCCACCATACAAACGTAGACATCCATTGGCTGGGTTCTGCGGAAAATGTCTGTTTTTGTGGAGAAACAGAAGACTTTATTCTCCAAATCAGTCTAGCCAACATCTTTCACCAGCATTAAATTCACGACAATATAATGAGATAATGAGCAATAATATCCATCATTATATGTTTTCCGATGGCAAATATGTGTTTACACATTTCCTCTTGTTTTTGTTTCTTTAAGAAGCCTTTCTGAATCTTATCACTGGTAATGGGGATTGCTATTCAGACTCAGCCACTCTGGATAATGAATTCCAAAGGACAGTAAACAGAAGAATATTGAATTCCAAACAGATGTCAAATTATACTGATTATATAATGGTGTGATGTGAAGGAGTATTAATTTATATAAATGTACACACTCACAGTGCCTATCCTAACCAGGCGTGCCTTACAAAATAGTTGTCCAAAATGCTGTGTATTTTGCTAAAAAACAAGACTGTACCAAGATACCCATCTATCTTAATGAGGGGGAAAGAACTTCTAACTATTTCCAGTGCCAGGCAGCACCACTCAATGCCCTCCATTACCTTGCCCATCGACATATCTTCCTTTTCCGAGGAAAACTGGAAAAACAGGTGGGTCTTGTGGTGTATGTGTTGAGGGTCACGAAATATGGGCTCTAGCAGACCAGTCTCCAAGGGTTTTGCTGAGCCTGCCAAACTCACTACACTTATGATATAAATGTTTATGTTGGGAAAATAAATCTGATTGAGGACTTTATATTCTGCTGCGTCCTATGTTGTGTACATCGTTCCATTTGCAATTTAAATGTTTCCTTAGACTAGATTATTTTCTATGTTGTAGGCAGGAACAAATCCAATTCAAATTATTCCCTCACCATAAAGAGGCAGGAGTTTGGTGTACTGGTTGCAGTATCAGTTTGGCAACAGGGATTCTGGATTCTCTTTTAGGGTCTGCCACTGATTCACTGAGTGAACTTGGGTAAACCACATAACTTTTGGTGTCTTCTTTGGTGTGTGTGTGTGTGTGTGTGTGTGTGTGTGTGTGTAATAAAGTGCTTTGCATAGATAGCTGAATGGTGCTATATAAATGAAAATTATGGAATAATGGACTACACGTGCACTGAGACCTGAAGTGTTGATTTGCAGAAGGGGTAACAGAACCTTTGAATAATACGGAGCTTGATCCTGAAGAGAGTAGCTTCTGTACTGGCCCACGGAAGCTTTGCAGACCACCCCAAGTGCTGTGGTTGATTGTGAAGACTATTCAGAAAAGAGCAATTCCCTTGCTAGCAGCAGTGCAATAATTGATTAGGCATTATGCAGCTGCCCTCTTCCCTGAGGTGGAGTCTGTGACTGCATTTGTGGAGATGTATTAGTAAGAACCACTCTATTAAGTTTTAAGTGAATTTCAGAAAATGCCTCAGTCTTTGAGATTTATTTTTACATGAATCATTGGAGACCGGTTAGATAACAGAAAAGAGAGCCTTTTCATTCCTGGCTAACTCATCAAGTGGTCTGTGGGAATTTAGCCACATGACTTCCACTGCTGTAAGTTGTACAGTTAAATCCATGTGCATTGCTTTGGAAATTCTATGACTCTTGACCGCAACTGAGTAGCTCTCAGACATAATGGAGGAGAAAAGGCTCGCTACTCTGAATCCCAATTGGCATTGGCTCTGTGAGTTCTGTAACATTAAGCAAGCCTGAGTTTGAGGCAAGCTGCTACCTTTATTACCTGCTTCTAGAAGCACTGTGGAACTGTCTAGAAGAAGAGCACATTCAAAGCCTATTGAAGTCTATGGGAGTCTTTCCATTGACTTCAGTGGGCTGTGGATTAGGCTCTTTTTGAAGAACAGAAGTGCAAATGCAGTCTGGATGCTTTGTCTTTTTGAGTAGTAAGGAAAACAAGAAAAATAAAGGGTTCAGAGTCCTTTCTTCTATATTGTTAATCACCAAAGGCACTACAAAGAGACCAAAGGTGATGTCCTGGTCCCACTGAAGCCAATCAAAGTTAATTTAAAACATCTCCTCCAAATGGCCTGTCTCCACCCATCTTGTGGAGTCCTTTCCTTATGACATGGACCAGCTTTGTGACCTTGGGGCAAATCACTTCACCTCCCTTTGGCTTTGTTTTTCCTCCCACTCTTTGCCTGTATTGCCTATTTAGATTGTAGTATCTGCCACAGAGATTACAATTATTTAGTATGTACCAGCAACTGTGTATATTCAGCAACCAGAATGATGGGGCCCTGGTCTTGGCTGGGGCCTGTACATGTAAGTGTAATATTACACTACTATTATTACTAGTTAGGCTTTTCAAGCAATTAAAAAAAATTAATCATGATTAATTGCGCTGTTAAACAATAACAGAATACCATTTATTTAAATATTTTGGATATTTTCTACATTTTCAAATACATTGATTTCAGTTACAACACAGAATACAAAGTGTACAGTGCTCACTTTATATTTCTTTTTGGTTACAAATATTTGCACTGTAAAAAAACAAAATAAATAGTATTTTTCAATTCACCTAATACAAGTATTGTAGTACAATCTCTTTATCATAAAAGTTGAACTTACAAATGTGGAATTATGTATATAAAATAACTGCATGCAAAACTAAAACAATGTAAAACTTAGAGCCTACAAGTCCACTCAGTCCTACTTCTTGTTCAGCCAATCACTCAGACAATAAAGTTTGTTTACATTTGCAGGAGATAATGCTACCCACTTCTTGTTTACAGTGTCACCTGAAAGTGAGAACAGGCATTCATGTGGCACTGTTGTAGTTGGCATCGCAAGATATTTATGTGCCAGATGTATTAAAGATTCATATGTCCCTTCAAGCTTCGTCCACCATTCCAGAGGACATGCGTCCATCCTGATGACAGGTTCTGCTCAGTAACGATCCAAAGCAGTGTGGACCGACACAAGTTCGTTTTCATCATCTGGGTTATATGGCACCAGCAGAAGGTTGATTTTCTTCTTTGATTGTTCAGGTTCTGTAGTTTCCGCATCAGAGTGTTACTCTTTTAAGACTTCTGAAAGCATGCTCCACATCCCTCTCAGATTTTGGAAGGCATTTCAGATTCTTAAACCTTGGGTCGAGTGCTGTCGCTATCTTTAGGAATCTCACATTGGTACCTTCTCTGTGTTTTGTCAAATCTGCAATGAAAGTGTTCTTAAAACTAACAACATCTGCTGGGTCATCATCCGAGACTGATATAATATGAAATATATGGCGGAATGTGGGTAAAACAGAACAAGAGACCTACAATCCTCCCCTGAGGAGTTGCATTACACATTTAATTTTTTTTTTTTTTTTTTTTTACGAGTGTCATCAGCATGGAAGGATGTTCTCTGGAATGGTGGCTGAAGCATGAAGGGGCATATGAACGTTTAGCATATCTGACAAGTAAATACCTTGCAATGTCAGCTACAAAAGTGCCATGCGAATGCCTGTTCTCACTTTCAGATGACACTGTAAATAAGAAGCAAGGAGCATTATCTCTGTAAATGTAAACCAACTTGGTTGTCTTAGCAATTGGCTGAACAAGAAGTAGGACTGAGTGAACTTTTAGGCTCTAAAGTTTTACATTGTTTTGTTTTTTAGTGCAGACATGTAACAAAAACAAATCTACATTTGTAAGTTTTGCGTTCATGAAAAAGAGATTGCACTGCAGTACTTGTATGAGGTGAATTGAAAAATACTATTTTATTATTTTTACAGTGCAAATATTTGTAATAAAAATAATATAAAGTGAGCACTGTACACGCTGTGTTCTGTGTTGTAACTGAAATCAATATATTTGAAAATGTAGAAAAACATCCAAAAATATGTAATACATTTAAATTCGTGTTCTATAGTTTAACCGTGTGATTAAAACGGCAATTAATTATGGTTAATTTTTTTAATCATTAACTCAAAAAAAATTAATCATGTGAGTTAACTACAATTAATCGACAGCCCTATTACTAGTAATTACTTTCATTTAAAAATCAGATCACTTATTTAGCTACCTAAATACAGTTTTAGGAGCCTAATATTTGGCAGTCATTTTGAAAAAAAGTGGCAGTATCTTTCATACAGCTGGATCTCATTATATTTTACAAGCTGTAAGATCCATTCAGCCTCTGTTTATGCCAACTGCCACTTGTATAACCTAAGATACAGCTCCCAACTGGTAGAAATCTACCTAGTGGGGTTGTAACATTAGAGGTAACCCCTATAGGTCCTGGTCTGTCAAGCAGCTCTGAGTGGGCCAATATAGCCCTGAAAATGGCGACTCTTGGAGAGGAAGGTGGGTGGGACTGTATCCCCCTTTCAGTGCATCTCCCAGTTACTGTGCTTCAGCTGCATGTCAAAGCTGCCGACTAATGGCAGAACCCCTGGGGGAATGCAAATACCACCTACCTTCAACTATGGTGAATCCTTTTTAGAATCTCTCGGGGCACAGTTTCTCCTGGTATAGGTTGTCACTCCCTACCTGAGTGCTAGCAATGGCAAATAAAGCTTTGTATAGATGGGAATTATTCAGCCACTACTATGGTATTTTCACCAAGGGAAGACAGCTTTAATTTTGTCAGGGCTGTAGAGGAGCCCTGCTGGCAGAGGCTATCCAAGGGATACACTACAACTTTGCCTGGGCATGTTTCCCTCCTTCACCAGCACCATCCACTTTTGGAGGTGCTCAGACCCTTGTCAGCTTTCTGGTGGAGTGGGGATTCTATGGCCACTTCTTCCACCCTTAACCCCTCTATCAATCCTGCATCTTCAATTATGCTTGTGAAATCTGGCATTACTTAGGACTAAACTGGGCCTGCAGTATGCAAAATACATTGGGAACCTTCTGGATGAAAGCCATTTCATGCCAGCATCCCTAGCTACTGCTCATAATGTGTTTTTTTTTTTTTTTTTTCACTTACCCTCCTGAGAATAACTTATCTAATTGAAACTACAGGGGGAATGAATTTAGGTCAGCCAGAATGTAATTACCAGTCTGGAGTTTGGCCAGGACATTGGCGTTAACAACACTTGACTGTTGTGAAAAGCTTAGTGATCATCATTTATTTCCTGTTATTGTAATCTAGAAATTGTTGCTGTAGCTACAGTTATAGATGAATATAGCTTCTGATACTGATTGCACAAGGTATGGAGTAGACTCACAGAGTTTAAGGCCAGAAAGGACCATCATGATCATCTAGTCTGAACCTCCTTCACATTGCAGACCCCAGAACCTCACCCTCCCGCTCCTGCAGTAGGCCCATAATCTCTGGCTGAGTTACTGAAGTCCTCAGATCTTGATTTCAAGACTTCAAGGTATATAGAATCCAGCATATTCTATAGTTCAAACCAGCAAGTGGCCTATGCCACACACTGCAGAGGAAGGCGTAACCTACCCCCCAGCTTTATTACCACACTAATAGAGACAAGACTTAATTTGGTTTCTTCCTTCTGATGGAAGGCATTTTAATCATGGCTGGAGTGTGGCTGAGGATGGAAGAAAATAGAAGTTTATTGATGAAACAGGAATGGGGAGTGGTGCAGTGAAGATGACATGGGGTTTTTAGAATTCCTCGCAGAAATATCAAATACCATGTGACCAGCATACAAAAGCATGCCTCATATTTTGTTGTGCTGGTGTTGGAAGGTTGATGGACTTGAGCTCTCCTACAATCTGTACATAATGGTTAAGTGTTACATGTCTTTTGTGGCTGATCACCAGTGGACAAGAATTGTTAGCTAACAAAGTTACTCCTTTAACTCAAGTGGTAGAGGCCTGTGCTTTTGGTTCTGAAGGTCCCAAGTTTAACCCTTGCTGGTCATGGGCAGTGGGTGAAATTTCCCCTTGGAGGCTAGCCTCCTGCCCTGCCCCTTCTGGCTGAGGCCATGCCCCCACCTGCTGCCCTCAGCCATGTTGCTATTGGGAGGAATCATTATAAAAGTGGGGAGGAAGAATGATCCAGTGATTATGGGTTTAACCTGAGACCTGAGTTCAAATCCCAGTTCCACTAAAGACCTCCTGTGTGACCTTAGACCAATCACTTCACCTGTGGCTCAGTATCCCCCTTCTGTAAAATGGGGATAATAATTTCCTAACTCAAGGGGGTATTGTGAGGATAAATCCAATAAAGATTCTGAGGCACTCAGATGCTATGATAAGAGGGAGAAGTGGATAGAGGAGATGCGATCGATCTAACACAGAAAGTGGTGGCCATAGGGGGAGTTGATCTATTGTAGCTCACATATGCATGGGACAAACTTCCCCTGTCAGGGGAATATGTAACACACTGGGTAAATGTGTTCTACCCACTCTAGTGCCTGATACACATAGAGGATAAGAACCTAGAACTGCTACCCGATAACAGAGTTACTCTTAGTTCAAGTGATAGAGACCTATATGCTGATGGTCTGGGGTTTAACCGCTGGTGAACCATTATGGGGATCATTACAATCCTCTGTTCCTCATAAAGGATTTCTTTTAGATTAGATGGTCTATAATGAAATCCTTCTCCTTAACTGCTGGAACTGGTGTTGTTGTTTTTTTCATGTCCAAGAATAAGATGCAAAAAGAAAAGGAGTACTTGTGGCACCTTAGAGACTAACCAATTTATCTGAGCATGAGCTTTAGCTCACGAAAGCTCATGCTCAAATAAATTGGTTAGTCTCTAAGGTGCCACAAGTACTCCTTTTCTTTTTGCGAATACAGACTAACATGGCTGTTACTCTGAAACAAAGAATAAGATGTTCCATCTATTGGTCCAAGCTTATTGGTCACTGCTGTAGTGAAGCATAGGTAATGCAGGTTTCAGAGTAGCAGCTGTGTTAGTCTGTATTCACAAAAAGAAAAGGAGGACTTGTGGCACCTTAGAGACTAACCAATTTATTTGAGCATGAGCTTTCGTGAGCTACAGCTCACTTCATCGGATGCATAGGTAATGCAGCAACCCTTGTTTTGAGAGATACTGTGCTAGCAATGGAGATACTGAAACTATGACCTTGCATACAAGCCCTCCTCCTCCAACTGCATTGAAAATGCATTAAAAAAATATAATATGCATTTATGTATGTAATACCTGTTAATTCAACTATCAATAGTTTTCAAGCTAAGCACTGACTTTTTTTCTTTAAATCACTTGTGAAGTTAAAATCCATGCATAACGTATCTCATCTTGTCAGACCCTTTGCCGTTGCTATCTGTGCGAAGCCATGTGTTGGTAAATATACTTCTGTTACAGACACCTCTTGATCCACTGAAATGTAAAACATATGAGGGGATTATCAAAGCAAAAAACTGGTGATGCAGCTAGATCAATATAAACAGAGATGACAGTAGCTTGGAGCTACATGCGGTAGCCTAAGTAAACAGAGTGACTGGATGATTTTTGAAAACAAGCCTGTCAGGTTTAAGTTTGTTATCAGCTCTCATGACAACCATTTTCCTGTCTGCCAACTACTGACTTAATGAGCACATTAATGCAGGCATGTCCACACGTCCTCCTACCTTACCCCCCCAAAGAACTCAGCAGCATTGTGCCATTACTGTAAGGTAGTAATTTGATTTACATAACATTAAATGGGGGTAGGAAGGAGGGAAACAGGAAGTACTCATGATACTGCTTTTATTGTATCACACAATACAACAAAACAAACAGACTGTGCCAGCAGGCAGGCCAGACTGTGCCAATGAAGCAAACCAGAAACCATTTCCAAACAGAAATGCTTGATACCAAAGATTTGAATTCCTCACCTATATGCAAAGCAGCGTGTCCCTGCCCCTCAAACACGGGTGGTGCTCTGTGTAAGGAGTGTCCCAAGTGCCCATAACAAGTTATGAGCTTCAAATATGGCTTTACCTGGCCATGCTGCCAGTGCCCAAAGACAAAAGTGTTAGTTGCTCACTTGGTGACTGTAGCATTGCTTTTGTTAAATTAAAAATCTACAGAGTATTTTGTTAGTTGCACTTCAAAATATTAGCTCCAGACCTAGAGCTCCATGTCAGCCCCACACCAGTTGTGGTTGGAATAACCTGAGGCGCTTTTACCATGGTATTATTCCTAATAATAACTACCTTTTGAGCTGCCATTCCCCCATGAACATTGGTGATGTTACTAGTCTAAGGCTTGAATTTCCTGGGGTTTTTTTTTTGTTTGTTTGTTTTCATAATCTCAATACTTTATGGGCTTTCTCCCTCTACAGGGCAGGTGGTAGAGCACATGTTCAGTAAAAGTTGATTTTACCTCACATGCCTTCTTCCCATTAACTTCAAGTGAGATCTCTTCCTCCTAAATTCCCAATCAAGTACAGGCAGTACCGCTTGCAGAGCAGCCTTTATCTGCCTAATATATGTGTCCACAAATGCATACCTTTTCTGGTATCTGCTCTCTGGGAGTGCAGATGTTAATGATGTGACATCTTGTCACCGCTTAACTTCGTGCCCCGATTCCTGAACCTTCACCTCCTAATCTATCTGAGACTGCAGGGAAATCCATCTGTGGGTGTACCAAATCCTAAAAAGAGGTGGCTGTGATAAATACTAAAGTGCAACTTGCTAAATAATACACAAGTTCAAATTTCAGCTCCATTGTATGACTCTCAATAAACCTGTTTTAATAGCGTATTTAACTGATTATTCCCCCCCCCTCCCAAAAAGAACTATCCAAAGTCACCGTTTGTGTTTATATATTCTCAGGGCATTAGAAATTTCCATGTCGGGTTGGAAAAAGTCACCTGAGTAAAGTCTCTCACCCTTTATGGGAAACTCTGTCCTCCTCTTAATAGAAATGTGAACATCCTGAACGTTCTTAGAATTGCCTTGATTGGTTGCAGAGCCTCGATAATTTGACAATTATAAACTCTGCCAGATTGAGTTGATGACCAACTCAACTATGTTGCTCCCACCACCTCTGTCAGCAGAACTCTAGGCAGCTAATGCGTGCGGCTGTTGCTGTTTGCTTCCGCAACTTTCCCCCCATTGTGATACTCCCAACAGCATTACATCTTCTATTAAAATAGGCCACTTGGCTGGGAGACTTCTCAGTGCTGCACAATGTTTCAGCTGCATAAATCCCATTGATTATTGCTGGACATTGTATGTGCCTGAGCCTTGGGCAATGCTTTGAAACTTAAGGGCTATTGTCCAACTATTATATCTGTGTAAAGAGATAAAATTAGACCAGTTCTTTGAATAAGCCCTCCAGGTGCACTAAGCAGCTGCCCCCCAAAGCAAACTTCCCTCTTTTGATAAACAGTAAAACAGATGTGTCTGGGTTTGGACACATCCATCCATTACCTTGGAGTTCTAGTAACCTGAAATCAGATTGCTGAAAACAAAGTATATTAGCAATTAGATTAACATTGCCTCCAGCACACGCTTTAACCTAAAGCTATATAAATTTACCAACTGTGACAGCCCTGCTCAAATAAAGACGACTGCTCTGGCTGGGGAATCTGAGTAGGTTGGAAGATGGATGCATACCCAAGGACATGCTATACGGGGAGTTATCAGAGGGAACAAGAACAACAGGATGTCACAAGCTTCACTATAAAGACCCCTGCAAGCGAGATGTGAAGGAATTTGGAATTGATCCTGATCAATGAGAAATCTTGGCAAGTGATAGTAACAAGTGGCGCTATTGTCTCCATCAGGGTATCAAAGTCCACAACAGGAGCTGGCTCCTGCAGCTTGAAGAGTATAGAGCCCGTAGGGAGCAAGCAGCTCCCGGCCAAGATACATGCATTTGCAATAACTGCCAAAAATCGTGAAGATCTCGCATTGGACTATTCAGTCACATGAGACATTGCAAACCATCTACATCATAGGCTGCAGTTCCCACCGTCTCTCACAGACAAACAGATGCCAGCAAACAAAAAAAATATATTAAGTAGGTTTAATCAGTTACTCACTAGCAAAAAAAATCCCCAAACGCTTTATACTTCATGGCCAAAGTGTAGTCAACAACTGAGACCACAGACCATATTACACAACTTAGGGCCATAGAAGAGTTCTAGGTCTAAAGTGCTCTCTATGACTGATACACTCCCTCATCCACACTTTGGACCAACTTTCTACACACAAGAAATTTAAGATCCAAACATATTTATCTCTTAATAAACTTATAAATAACTTTATTCCTATTATACACTGAATAACAGGCACATCCCTGTGTCATTAAAATGCATTGGAAAGTCAGCCTGACCTGCAAAAAGCTATACTGGCAGAAGCCTTTTTATACCAATAGAACTGTATCTATCTACATTATAGGGTTTTGCTGACATAGATACACTGCCAAGCCTGCTTAGTGTAGACAAAGCCTTTGATTCACCTCTGGATCCTTTCCTAAGTGTGTTACAGTAGAGTCAGTAAAGAAAAATTCAGTGGAAGTAGTTGTCAAACACCAGTAGAAGCAAGTTAAACTAAGGACATTTTAGACTGAATTCCAGCAGCACAGAAAAGGACCAGAATAACTGAGTCAAAATAAAGGTGCGCATTGGTTCTATTTTCTTTTTGGCTTCTTTTCTTTTTTTCCTATCATTCTGGAATTCTTTTTCATAAGCATATTTCCTGTGAATGCAAGGACTGAGGTTATCTATTGTTAATCAGCCAAAGAATGGCTGATTAACATTTTGGGAAGCCTCAGAGGGAACTGTAGTAAGAAAAAAAATCCTTCAAAATCAAAGTAAAAAATAGTCAACTTCTTGACACTGATTTAACCGAAGTCCCTCTTCGTGTGAAAGGATCAAGTGTTAATGGGTTTTATACTCCTATTCCTGCAGCTGACTGGCTAATTTGAATGAGTTTTAAACCAAGTGGTGCAAGTAGATCTCATTTCTTACCAGTGTGCTGCACTCATGGAAGGGATAAAAAGGGGGGACCCCCACATGACTCCTCCTCGCCCCCCAGCCTAGGGCCTCCGCGTTCTCCCCGTCCCTTCACCATGATCCATCCCACGTTCCCTGGGGGGTGGGCTCTGTCCTCCACCACTGCGTCGGAGACTTCTGAACCACAGGGCTCTCCAGAACCATAGTGGTGAAGGGAGCACGGTCCCACACCAGCAGCTCCTCTGGCATGCTATGCCAGCCCCAGCCCCGCCCCCAGCCCTGTCATCTTGCGGGACTGCTGTACAGACAGGAGATGCAGCTGCATGGAAGGGCTGGGGGCAGGGCTGGGAGCGGTACAGTCACGCTGGAGGAGCTGCCAACATGGAGCCACCCGGCGGCCCCATGTTCTGCTCCTTTTGTGTCTTTCCGGTACGGTATACTGGCTATAAATATCTTACTGGTACGGCGTACCGCACCACTGTACTCGCACCACTGTTTTGAACTCTCACACCCAGCACCTCAGAGTGTGCATTTCTGGCCATGGACACAATGCCAGGCAAGTCTGACTCCTTGTGAAAATTAATTATTATCAGCTCAATAGTTGTAATCTGTGAACTTGAATATGCCTGTGTCACACACCAAGACCATTTCTCTAATAATTCCTGTTTCTGATTTTTATTTTAAAGATTGGGGACTTTGCATCTACTGCTTGGACTACACATGAGGTGCTATTGCCAGGAGAATAGAGCTGAGATGAGAGCATCAGAATGAACAGGGTATTTTAAAATATTACACATAGACACAACACAAACATCTCTGAGTAACAGGGCCAGATAACTCCAACTCAAAAGGAAAGCTGAGGCAAGCTTTCTCTGACCCAGGCTCTGCTGGAAGTAGAAGGCCAGCAAATCTGCGGAAGAGTCCGGCTTGCTTGCTTTCCTGACAGCTAATGCCTCATGAGTTTAAGTGGTACAACTAAACAGATTGTAACACTGGGTGCTGTTGAATTACCCCAGTCAAAATGTCTCACAATCTCCAGCATTATGATCAGCCATTTCTTGCCGTAAACAGTCTTAGAAAACATCCTGGCTTTTACTCTGTTTGGTCCCAGTTGTCTAGCAGATGTCCACCCAAACACGAAGTAGGTATTTTTCAGAGGGCCTAACAGAAGTGTATCATCGCTGAACAATAAGCTCCAGCTCCAGTTATTTTAAATGTGATCTCCTGGCTGTATCAGTGCAAAAAGCAAACTTTTCTGATTGGCACAGTGATTTTATGATTCATTAGGCACACTGTTTGATCTTGTGCACTGCACTTTGGACTGCAAGTTAGAATTCTCAGCTTGCTGACTTGCTGTGACTGTGGGCAAGATATATTGGCTATGTTCTCAAAAGTGTCAACTACCTTTTGGGTTGCATTTAACTACTTGTGCTCCTCCCACTTTACACTGGAGGCAACCATCTGAAAAGGGCTCTTCAAGCGTAGCTGCTGTTGGGGATTCACTGACGCTGTGTCTCCAAATGACAGAGGACATGGAAAGTGGTGACCAATTGTTCTGCATGGAACCGCTGGCATTGTGCAGGGAGCAACCCCTGCCCCATTTACAGCTTCCTAGAAAAGCTTTGCAAGAGTCTGGATCCTCATGGACTTCTCAGCCTCCAGCTACCCAAACCAACTTCCACAAATATTGCTGGGGGAGGGGATGATGTAGCCCCAAAGTGACAAGCTGACGCCGATCATTGCTGAGCCTTTGGGTCACAGTCCTGTGCAGCGGTTCTCAAACTCACAGGGCCCCACAGCTCAGGTTCCAACACAAACCCAAATGTCTGTATAGCAATTTTTCAGTCCCAGGCCAGCCACAGGGTTTTTGTCCCCACATAGACATACCCTCACTGTTGAAATGACTCAAAATCAACTTCAGGCATGTGCTTAAATCCCAAGTACCCAAGTGCTGTTCTGAGTAGTTTATGGATTTAAGGATGTACTTAAATCCTTTTTTGAATCAGGGCTTGTTACTGTTTGCACCCTCAATGTCTGCTGTTTTTGCAGAAATACTATTATTATTCACTACTTGTTAAGTACTGACAGAGGGCTTGACATTGTACAAAACGCAAAGTGAAAGATGGGTCCTGCCCTGGAGGACAGGAACATATTCTGCGTTCATGTCTATTTTCAGAGTCTCCTCCCAAGCTCCCATGCCAAAGGATAATTGGCAGATGCCATGTATTGATATATATTCAGCAACAGTTCTATTTTCTTTCTTGCTGCAAAGTGATAGAAAAGTGAGTTTTGTCCAAGAGCAGAGAGCTTGGAACCCCTAGAATTTGGTTGCATGAGCATCATAGGCATAAACAGAATGGATGGAGATGCTGCTTCTCCTCCTCATCTCAAGACCAGTATTTCCTTTTAATCCAAGCACCCACAAATCCACTCCATTAGTATGTTGAGGGTGCGTGGGTACTACTGGTGAAAGGTTGTATGTGGAAAGTATATGTCTGCTACAGAGAGTCTTGAAGCAAAACCTTTGCTTCATTGATCCTTAAACATTGCTGGTGGTTCAGAATTCAAATCTAGTTCCATACTGGAATTTTGCCACTTGCCCTGGTCTTTTTAATTATGGGGGGCAAACTCACAGCCAAACCAAGGCTGCTGGCTCAGCTCCTATGGCGAGTCCACCTTTGAGAAGCAGTAGTTCTCTGCTTGGTGTCCTCTGGATCCCTGACTTTGACCCTGTGACCCTCAATCCCATCCCTGTTTTTTCCATTAGTTGTCCCCCATGATCATTTGATGCCTGGGTCCAGTGGCTCCTCCCCTTTGGCTGGGGGATGCCCACCCTTCCTGGTGATTCAATAGGTGCTGTGGTGAGTCAGCAGTCAGGTAGCAGCAACCTAGATGTACTGACTTACCACTCCACCAGAGCCTGCAGTGGCTTCGCCCTCAGGCATCCAGCAGCAACCTATCGCTAAGTAGAGCTTGGGTCAGATGACACCCCTCCCCCGTCCCCGCTGGGGTCAGGTACTTTCACAACCCCATCAAACTGCAGATCAGTCTGAGCAACAGCACAAGGAACCCTCCTGTTGCCTCACCACGCAACAGACTCTTGAGACTCCCAGTCTCCTCCCTCCCCAGCCTTGCCTCAGCCCTGTCCCAGTATTGTCCTTGCCCTGCTCTGGCCTCGCTCCAGCCCATCACCAGTGTGCCCCAGTCTTGCCTGAGCCCTGTCCCAGTATCATCCCTGCCCTGCTCCAGCCCCATCACCAGCACTCCCCAGCCTTGTCTGAGCCCTGTCCCAGTATCGTCCCTGCCCTGCTCCAGCCCAATACCAACTCTCTCCAGCCTTGCCTCCACCTACTAACCCTCCCCAAATCCTCAGACTACCCAGCTTTGACCTCTGGCCTACACCTGGACTCTGGCTATGGTTCTGATTCTGGTTTGTCAGTGGACTCTGATCTCAGTTTTGACCCCAGCCTGTTTCCGGGTCTCAATTTCAGTGCCACCCTGGGCCCAGGCCCAACCCCATACCTTGCTGTGACCTATGCTTCAACCAGTAGGCATGATTACCAGAGTCAGCACCTGGCAAATTGGCTGATCCAAATTCTGATTGGCCACAAACTTTGGGGTGCTTGAAATCCAGATTTGGATTTGAATTTTGCAACTGGAGCCCATTCCTACATTGCACTCATTTGTTTGCACTGTTCTTTATAATATCATGTGTAGGAATCCCCTAGGCCATAGTGGAAACTCTCAGACATAGCCCTCTCCTCCATGGTAGCATACATCTATGCATAATGGTTAAAGTTGGAAATAACATGTATCATTTATTATGCCCCCATGCTGCAAGGAAGGAGCAGCCATGAGAAAGCATGATATATAATAGCCCAGGTGTTCATAATTTATGTGCAGGTACCACAAATTATGCATGTGCAATTATGAAAAATCAAGGTGATGTGTGCATTAATACAGAGGTGCTGACTCCTACTGGGGGGGACAGGCTCATCTTCTCTAAAAGCAAGTCTACAGTAACTCGTGAACTGATTATTCAGAATTGTTTGTGACTATTTGCAGTACTCTTCAATAGAAAGAACAAGGAGATACTATAGCAAACAGAGATCACTGGTGGCACATAAAGTATGTTGTCTCAGAGGTAAAGACATTAATGCTAAGGTCTCACTTTAACTTCCCATCTTCATATACATGCTGTAAATTCTTGTCCATCATGCTGGTTAAGGTGTTTGGTTTTACAATAAGGGGCCATTTCTCAAATGTTGCTGTTAATGCTTGGTTAACTGCTCTACTTGGATCATATCCTTTCCTACATATCCCTTCAATATGTCATAAAACTTCAGCTTTTTTTGAATAATAAAACAATTTGAAAAGGTGTCTGAAAGATGAGGGCTAGGGAAAGAAAGGAGAGGTGGGAGCAGTAGCTGAAGAGCTAGCTATTTAAAAAACCAGCTTTCTGCTGCTGCTTTTTAATTATTGTTGTGCAGATGCAGGAAAAATAGTGGTCACTGTTACTTGTTAGAAAATGCCTTGTGTGAATTGATGGGCCCTTCTATGGAGAACCAGGACTCTCCTTCATCTATGTGCTTGTTTAGACCCCACCTTGCTGCTATGGAATCACCTGTTAGAGAGACATGCCAGATCTTGACTGTGTTGTTCTTCTCTCCTACGGCTTGTCTACAGTGGCACAGCTGCAGCTGTGCTGCTGTGCGGCATCTGTGTAGACCCTACCTACGCTGACAGAAAGGGTTCTCCTGTTGGCATGGGAAATCCATCTCCCCCAGAGGCAGAAGCTAGGTCAAGGGAAGAATTCTTCTGTCAATGTAGCATTGTCTATGCTGGGGATTAGGTTGGTTTAACTACGTCACTCAGGGGTGTGGATTTTTCATACTCCTGAGCGATGTGTCTGGGTCGACCTAACGTTTTAGTGTAGACCAGTCCCCAGTATGTGTGTTCTGTGCCAGTAGGGAGAGCAGACTGTGGGAGCTGAGTTCTGCTGTGCAAATCTGAGAGGAGAATTTTGCTCTAAATCTGCATACAGTGCTCTCTAATTCCCATATAAAACCCCTCTGAGGTTTTGGATTGTGTGTTCCTAGCAGGAAGACATTTTGATGAATCAAGCCCAGCTGGTGTTGCTCTTGCAAAGTTATGGATTTGGGATGTAAACTATAAACCGTGATGTTAAGCAGCTATGTTTGGCTTCAGATACTTCTTCACCTGAGACGGAATAAAGCGACAAAGTCTGGATTTGGATTTGAAAGTCCCCAGGGTTCGAAGAGTTTGGGATATGGTGGTCTGGTTCAAATCCTAATCACAATCCAAAGGGTCAGGGGGTTCAGAATCTATGTTCCTGATTGGACTTATCCCTACATTGAGCCTTTTGAACCTGGTTCTGATCTCACTTAAATTAGGAATAACCCCACTGAAGTATATGGAGATAACTAGATGTAAAAGTAGCCTACATGAGACCAGCAGCAGGCCCCTTATTTTGGAATTAGTGTCAAGGCCAACTGTTCTGGCATATTTCAGGTACCTTTTCCAAACATGGGAATGGTCAGAGACCTGCAGACAGGTGAGGAAATTTTCTGCTTGCATCTTCACTTTTCTCTTCCTCCCAGTTCTCATTTTCCTGTTCATTTTTTGGTCTTCATTTACTCTTTTACTACAGGTTTTTGTCTGACGGTGGCAAAGTGCTTTGCAAACATTAGTTAACTAAGCCTCACAACTTCCCTGTGAAGTAGGCAAAGCAATCACTGCAGCCACTTCTTGGGTGGGAGACAGCAACACAATATAATCATTTATGGTATGCACTGTACAATATGGTGGAAACTTCAGGTAGGCACTTTGTATCTATCTGCATTGGAATTTGACCAAGACGCTCTGAGTAATACCTCTCCCCCCGTGAAAAGTGCCCTGGGATCTTTAATTATCACAAGTGGCCAAGAGCTTGGTTTCACATATGATTCAAGTTCCTTTTATAACTCTTCCAGCTGCTGCTGAGTCAGGAACCCACAGTGCTGAGATGCTCCACCTTCTTCCAGTGCATGAGTCAGTGAGATTTTCCATGGTGCTACTTCAGTCCCGTGGCAGGGTAGTGGCCTAGCAGCTCTTAGTAGATGCATTTAAAGTCAACAAAGGGCTGGAAAATGTGAGTTTGGGAAATTACAGGACTTTTTGTCTTTGAGCCCACAATTTTCTGGCCACCCTCCTCCTGGTTTTGTTTCCCTCTCTGTTTAGTAACGCTGGCTCAAAATGTGCACAGTAAATGGAAACATGTTTGAACCCCTCTAGCTTACAGACTGCTGCCTTTCCACTCTTTCTTTGGCTCTGCTGGCTCTGGACTTTCATTCTGAAGGGGAGCCAGAACTGCTGATGACAGCAGGACCAGATTACTCACCAAGTAGAACAAATCCAGGCACAGAGTCCCTGGTTCTGCAGTCTCAGATATCACTACAGAGCTCTGCTGAGGGGTGGCCCCCCTGCTACCCAGGAAATGACTGTTTTGGGGTGGGGGTGTCTTTTGCTGCCATCACCGACAATCTGGCAGGAAGCCCTCCAGCACAAAATACTTTGCTGGGGAGCAGGAGGGCTCATAGCCCTCACCATTATGGTTGGGACCTGGCAGAATGGGCACCCACCCACAGGGTCTTTGGCTAGGTAGGCAAGAGGTCCCTGACTCCCAAGAATCCTCTAGTTGGCAAGAGGGATCTCCCCACAGTATCCTTTGATGGACTGGATATGCTGAAACCTCCTTCTGGATGGGGACACCAGCATTCCTGAAGTCAGGAAGTAGTTCACTGAAGACAAGGCAGACCCCATAGAGGAACAACTTTTGAGCCTTTTGTGCAATGGCAACACTGAATGTCTGATTTTTTTCATTTAATATTTTATTTATAGTATTTTCTTTAGCAGTTGCAGACTTGTAGTGAATGGTGTATAATACAGTCAGGGATTCGGGATTTTTTCCTTTTATCTTTTATTTTGTTTGGAGGGATGGGGAAGAAACCAGACAAGGGATAAAGTACTTTTTGGCATCTTCGTATAATACCATAAAGCACTTATTTTCTTACTCATTTTTCATCTCTGGCATACTGTACATATTTCAGAATATTTAGGCCTGGAAATCTCCATGGTATTTGTAGTTCTGCAGTTGGGCCCCCCGGAAATGCTTTCATGTTTAAGATGTTAGATCAGTTGAAGTTAGTTGTAAGAATTCTCTGTCAGTCCTACAATAGGCATTTTGTTTCCATTCAAACAAATAAAAATAAATATCTTAGGATTTCAGGATACTTCTCAGTGGACAAAGCTTTAATTAATTATTGCAGGCCCATGAGGGGAAGAAAGCACTTTTAACACAGAGGCTCCACATTTAAAAGAAGAAAACAGGTTTGTGCTATGTAATAGGGCCTGGCCATGCTATAATACAGATGTTAAATAAAGCCACATCTGGGCTGAGTCTACACTGACTATTTTAGAGACGTCTCCTCCTATTAAACTTGGATTTTTTTACCACTTTGCTGTCTAAACCTGCTCAGAGTAGTTCTCAAATTAAAGTAAATCCATTAAATAAGTAATTTTAAAACAAACAAAACATAGTGTCTGTCAAGGTTCCTTCCCCACTCTGAACTCTAGGGTACAGATGTGGGAACCTGCATGAAAGACCCCCTAAGCTTATTCTTACCAGCTTAGGTTAAAAACTTCCTCAAGGTACAAACTTTGCCTTGTCCTTGAACCCTATGCTGCCACCACCAAGCATGTTAAACAAAGAACAAGGAAAGAGCCCACTTGGAGACGTCTTCTCCCCAAAATATCCCCCCAAGCCCTACACCCCCTTTCCTGGGAAAGGCTTGATAAAAATCCTCTCCAATTTGCATAGGTGAACACAGACCCAAACCCTTGGATATTAAGAACAATGAAAAAGCAATCAGGATCTTAAAAGAAGAATTTTAATTAAAGAAAAAGTAAAAGAATCACGTCTGTAAAATCAGGATGATAAATACCTTACAGGGTAATCAGATTCAAAACATAGAGAATCCTTCTAGGCAAAACCTTAAGTTACAAAAAGACACAAAAACAGGAATATACATTCCAGTCAGCACAGCTTATTTTACCAGCCATTAAACAAAAGGAAAACTAACGCATTTCTAGCTAGATTACTTACTAACAAGTTCTAACTTGTTCTGTTCTCGGCAAAAGCATCACACAGACAGACAGACCCTTTGTTCCCCCACCCCATCCCGTGCAGCTTTGAAAGTATCTTTTCTCCTCATTGGTCATTTTGGTCAGGTGCCAGTGAGGTTATCTGAGCTTCTTAACCCTTTACAGGTGAAAGAGTTTTGCCTCTGGCCAGGAGGGATTTTATAGTTCTGTATACAGGAAGGTATTACCCTTCCCTTTATATTTATGACAGCGCCAAAACCCAGATCTTTGAAGATACAATTTAATTTGAAGAAAGAAAGGAGGAGCTCTCTTAGATTCTCAGTCCATAGGCATTCTGGGCCAAATTCAACCCTCAGACACACAACCAAAATCCCCATTAACTACAGTAGGGCCTGCAACTACAGAGCAGAAGGTGTTATGTAGCATTAGTTAAGTCCCCTAGACATGTCTTTTACAGCATGTTATTCATGGCTCTATGAAGAGGAAGCAGGATGCTTACACACAGCACAAGAACGGAGAACCAGAGTGATTCTCCCCCCCCCCCCCCCCCATCAGCCCATAACTTCAAATGCATGTTGGTCTAATCCAAATAGTGAGTGATTACTGGGGATTTTAAATGAAGTATTCAAACAACTTTATCTGTCTCACTCAGTGATTGTGCTTTTGATAGGTGAATGGTGACAGACAATATTCCTTCTACAAAGGAACTAGGCACATGCCAGGGAAAGACAGAGGGATAGCTACTGACAACGAGTATATTGTGCTGATACTTAGTATCAGAAATGTGGTGTAACATATTTTAGTCTGTTTATATCTGCAATTAAAGGTGAGGCCTAAAATGCAGAGCTCTTGTTTGAAGTGAACTTCCCTCTTTAGATAAACGTTATAGCATTGAGTATAATGTATAGTGGCATTTATTGAAAGTTTTGCAAACATTAATGTACTCTTGTAAAATCAGTTTAGTGATGTGCTGTGCTTCAATTCGTCCAGTGTTTATAGATTTTCTCTGCCTTTGTTTGATCAGGTAACACGTATATTGGGGGGGGGGGGGAGGAAATAAGTGTGTGTGTGTGTGTGTGTATCACAAAATGAGAGAAGTTGTGAAACAATGTGTAACCCAGTATCACTCTGATTAGCCAAATATATGTGACTGAGATTTTTTTCCCTTTTACTGGGGGGGAGGGGAGGAAAGGGGGTTATACTTACTTAAAGAAGCATTTATATGCAAATAAATAAATATATCTGTAAGCCCCTATCTTCAAACACTCAAGCACATGCTTAACTTTAATCACACGAACAATCCCATTGGAGTAAAGTTAAGCATATCCATAAGTATTGGCGGGCCAGGGATTATATCTATACCAATGGCTACATGAATGAGTCTGAATATATAGACAGATTACATAAACATATGTGTGTACCGTATGTAATACTGTAGTTTTTTAAAGGTTGCCAACTGTCCTTTCTGATGTAGGGTCTAATCCAACTCCCATTGAAGTCAATGGAAAGGTTTCCACTGACCTAAACAGAAGCTGGATCAGGCCCCTAATATATTTTGTTTAGTGGTCTCTCGGGTCTTTCCCGTCTTGTAAGGAATTACTAAAATAAATCATTAAATATATACAGAATACTCAATTTCTTGTCTGTCTCAATTTCTATAATTTGGGGAACTATATTAGGGACGATGCCTAACAACACAACTGGCCTTAGAGTAATATGAATTTTAAACTTAAGAATTTTTCAAATTTAAAGTGAGACAGAATAATTTAGGAAATGAATCTTTACGGAAATTCTTAACCAAAAGGCCCAGTTTCATTCCCAGCCATACTTCTAGGAACTAGAGTAAGTCATGACATTTGGGCAGAAGAAATGTCATAAGGCCAGAACCAATAATAATAATAATAAAAAAAGAGTATATAATTAGTAAGACATAAATATAATTACATATACATCTATATATTTTATGCCCCCCCCATCTCAAAGTATTAAAAATACATGAAAGTTTAAAACCAATATCTTCAATAGGGATTAAACGGCAAGCACTGCAATTATTTATACAAATGAGTGTAATCCTACAGTTCTTCTTACCGGACAACTCCCACTGACTTCATCAGTTTTGTCTGAGTGAAGAATGAGGGCCAATTTCCACTGAAGCTAATGGAAGTTGGATCTAGTCCTGAGAAAGCACTGCAGAATTTGGCTGGGTGGTATTTGTTGTTCAGAGGAAGGATACTATAGTGTTACATGTTAACCCTAAGGATAAAATCAAATGAATATTACAAAGAAGACCAGTTTGCCTTTTCTGTTTACACTTTCCTATAATACAAAAACAAAGACGCTAGATTAAAAATAATAAACCTTTGCACTGATAGAATGTCTTTCATCTGATCATCTTAAAGCACTTTACAAACATTAAATAATTATATGCTATTACTGCAATGCTTATCTGAATGTACAGAGGCACCGCCATCCAAACCACACTACCCATTTTTTGGTCTCACACCATCACCTCTCCCCTGGAGCAGGCCCGAAACCTCTTCATCTCATATTAGCCTGCGGCCTCCCTCAGGTGGCAGCCAGGTAACTTTCTTCCCACTTGTGTGCATATTTTGTAGGCCCAGATCCCCCACTGTGGTCTTCCAGTGGTAGAAGTTTCCTCTTAAGGGAAATGGCAGGACTGTTCTCCTTTAGATGATAGGAGTGGCTATAGCCCATTCTCTTCTTTTGGCAGGTCTGCTCTCCTAATTTCCAGTTCCAGAGGCCTATCAAACAACTAGTGTGAGGGGCAGTGCCTGCTACCTGCGTCAGGAACACCCTGGGTGGGAACTGGGCATGGTGGCTGCTCCTGGAATATCCCAGAGGTCAGTTGCAAGTTTGTTACATTTGGCACCAAAGTAATAATGGATGGTAGGGTAAAGGGATGACAAAGCTTGTTTCCTAGAAGGAAGAGGGACATATTTAAGCTCAGAAATTTTTGGAGAGTTTTGTGGGTAGGGTACCAACCTTTACAAATTCTGCTTTATCACTGGCACTTAACAACTATGACTAAGTATTTACTTACTTTTTTTTTTATCTCCCTTTGCAAAGTGTTAGTACTCACAGTGCCTCCTCTTCAAATCACAGCAGCTAGAGTTTATGCCACAAGTTGGCAACAAAGACTCTCTCTCTCCTCTCTGTCTGGCTACAAGATGAACCACACTTGCCTGTTCATGTAGCTGGGATTTGCAGAGTAGCCGGTTCAAAGCACTAGCCCAGCTGTGGAGAGTTAATTCCCCACAGAATGCTATAGAAGAGGGGAGTGCTGTGAAGAATTTTGGCTGAGCCGGAGAGGGAAGAACCAATAGAGGGTGGTGGCTCTGCTTGGGATGTTCTGTGGAATTTGGCAGGAATAAGCTATACTTTAGACTTGACTGAAGCGAGTAATACCTTATATCTTTAGGCTCAGAGAGGAGCCATAACAAGCCAGGGCAAGATCCAGGAAGCATGACCTTTTCTCATCTTTCTATTTTAGCTCTTGGTCCTAGCCTTTGTGTGAGGGATGGAAAGCTCTTTGTATGTTTTCCTCACCTTGCTGCTCCCCCATACCAATATACTCAGACTAGGCGAGAAATGATCTTGCCTTTGATTTGGATTTTGGCTGAGAGGAAACCCTGTTATATTTTTGTTTGGCCCTTAAAGGGGCAGGATATTCTTTTGATGTTTACTCTTCTCTCTCACAATGAAGCACATAATAAAAATGTTTAAACTCCAGTAAAGTATGCAAAATCTCTTCTGTTCAAACTGGTCTCTTACACATGGGAAAGACCCGTCAGCTTAGTTTAGCCCTATCCCCTCTGCCCCTCGTTAGCACGGGACTGTCCTTCACAATATTTTCTATTGCTTTGTTCAGTCTAATTTGTTTAAATTTCTAACAGATCTCAGTGCTTGCAAGTCTCTCTTTAATATCATTCCACTAAGCATAATACAGAATAATGGCTCAAACAATGGTAGACTTTACAAATTGAAATGGCATGTCCTTTGTTTTCCTCTTATCTATAGTTTTTAAAAGACATTGATTCTTATCCTTGCCTTAGCTTCATTGATTAGTGACATTATTAGAGGCTAAGCTAAATGAACTTTGGCCCAGATCCACAAAGTGCCTAAGTCTCGAGCCCAGGTGCCTAAGTCCCAGTTTTGGCTTTACTGAGATCCACAAAACTCCTGCTAAACCCAGTAGGTACTGTCCTAAACTCACTTGATGCCTAAATTTTCAGGGGTAAAAGTTCCCTTGATGCCTATGTTTCTGCCTCTGAGCATATAGGCTGCTACCTCCTTCTTGGCACCCAGATGCTTATCTCCTGCCTAAGCCGCAAAGCAATTCACGAACCAGGGAAAGATAGGCACTCAGCTGCCTAAATTGCAGGCAAGGCCCATTCTGGAGGGTGGCCTCTGAGCAGGTTTACCAGAGTGCAGCTCCCATTCAGCTGGAGGGGGTACCCACCTTTTAGATCACTCACCTGGGCTGTGGGAGACTCAAGTTCACTTCTCCTTTCTGTCAGAGGGAGAGAGAGGATTTGAACGGGAGGGGAGAGGTCTCCCACCTGTAAGGAGAGGGCTCTAAACACAAGGCTAAAACTCATATGGTGGGCATCCCCACCTCCTCCTCTAGCCATTTTGTGTGGAGTGAGGGAGGTATGTAACTCATTTTTTGTAAGATATGTCTTAGGCTTCTAAGCTGCCTGATGTTTGTGCATGGCTAAGCAGAGAGACTCTTCTTTCCAGCCTAGATATAAGCACTTATCTCAAAGAGAGGGGAGGAGATTAGCAATCAGCCCTGTCCATTGGCATCTTCTATTGACTAGCTTAGGTGGCTCTGGGCCTTGTGTACTAGCTTTTTGTGGATTGCATTCTTAGGTGCCTGTCTCTCCCCATTCATTGTATGGGGAGCCTAGGTGCCCAACTTGCCTTTGTGGATTGCAGTATTGTTCCTGTGATTTTTCTTCGCACCTAAAAGTTAGGCTTAGGATTTTTTTAAAAAGTTCTATTTAGTTTCATCTTCTAAGACCAACTTCATCTGCTTTTTCATTTGGTCACATTACCAATTTTAGGGGCTTCATTTCTTCATTTAGTAAACTTGAAGAATTTCCTCTAATTTCAAATGGCATACAACATCTTGACCTCATTTTGTCAGAAACTTCAGAGTTGCACTGTACCATTTAACAAGGGAATGCCACATACGTGTGATTAATACACGACACTTCCAATTACCCTATTTGACTCCTTTTTTGAATATTTAATGTATCTAGCATTGCATTTCAATTCTCAGATGTCATAAAAGTCAAGAGGTCATAACACATGGTGCTTCATCTTATTAAATGAGCAAGAATATATGAAAAACAGAACTTCAAGATATTGTACAGTAAGTACAAAAATAAAGTACAATTTCCTAGCCAAAGACTGGGTTCATTTTCTCTCTGTCTCTTTTTATCATTCATCTTAAATCTAGCAAATAGAAATATCCTGAGGCAATAACAAGATGGGGTCAGGGAGAGAAATGCATGTTAGAAAGATCTGGCAGGATATCAGCAGAAGGGGAATGGAAAGCAAAGGCACAAACAAAGGACATGCTGAACTAAGCACATATAAATGCATACATGCACCAAAATCCCACTCAGCATTAAGATTCTTATGCATGAGGAGTAACAAAGGCAAGGGAACAGGCTGACATATCCCAAAGCCAAGGGAACAGGCTGAACATGCCCTGTTGGTTAGGCCCTTAAAGAAAATACTAATTTCTGTGTGTCTATGTTAATGTTGATCAGCACTTATAAAAAGATATGTTAACAAAACAACCCTCCCACAGCAAAACTAAAAACAATAAACCTGTGTAACCATCACAGTGCATGCACTGTTTACCCAAGTAGCCATACTATCTCATTGTCTTTACTTTTATCTTCCTCAACCCACTCAGCACAATCCTGCATATGTCATTCAGGTAAAACTCTTGGTGAAGTCAATGATGAGTTTTGCCTCTTGCCTGCATCAAATGTGCAGGACTGGGCCTTGTGCTGTCATCTACAGTTTTCTTGTTGTAATTTAGGGCCAATTTGTTATACTGTACTTAGAACTGTCCCAGGCCTTCCCCAAGCAGCAGAGTGATTGTATAGTCTGTATATCCTATAGGACAGTGCAGCTTTCTCCCATGGTGAGCTAAGCCTGCATGTCAAACTGGTGGGTAGGAATGTGTATGAGGAACTGCCTATTTCCTACTATTTATCACCACTTTTGGGGTGCTGTTTTTCTTGGGGACACATGAAGGCAGCAATTCCTACACTCCCCTGAACACGGGGACTGCAACTGTGGTTAGCCCTTAAGCAGATGGTGTAAAGAAGGAGAAGGTTCCTTGCACCCTGCCCTGCTGCCAGGGTGAGTTACAGTCTGGCTCTTATCTGGTAATCTCTTTGGAGCCGTTACTCTCTTTTTATTTGTTTTGAAATTAAGTAAAGCACCATGGAAATAATTGGCACTATATAAGCAATGCATGATAAAAGCACTATGCTAAGGCAGTGGATCAATACAGATCAGCTATACCTACTACAGTAATTCAACACCACCACCTCCAGTTACAACATTACATTTCCTTCAGCACTTTCCCATTCAAATACTTAACGGGCCCTGCTTAGTTTATCTGACTTGATTAGATCTTAAATGAGTACAGCTGCTTAGTCCACGTGATATGGTCACAGCTCAAAGACTAGGTTGCATTATTGCATCACCATCATTCGTTGCTATTCTTATCCTTTGTGTAGTTAGGTGAGCTGACTCAATCAGATGCTCATGGTACCTTGTGAGTCATTACACTAACATATAAATATATATGTGCACCCTTCCATTATTTAGGGTATGTCTGTGCTAGAAATGCAACAGAGGCTCAGCTGTAGTGTAGACACTTACTACAGCAATGGAAGGGGTTCTTCCATTGCTGTAGTAAATCAACCTTTTTGAGAGCTGTGCTATGCTAGAAAGTTAAGTCATCTTAACTAAGTTGCTCAGGGGTATGAAAAATCCACACTCCTGAGCAGCATAGTTAAGCCAACCTAACCCCCGTTGTAGACAGCGCAAGGTCAGTGGAAGAATTCTTCTATCAACCTACCTACTGCCTTTTGGGGAGGTGGATTACCTATACTGACAGGAGAACCCCTCCCGTTGGTGCAGGTAAGTGTCTACACTGAAGCATTACCATGGCACAGGTACAGCAGTGCAGCTGTGTTGCTGTAGCATTTCAAGTGTAGACAAGCCCTGACAGGTGGTAGAGTTCTTCCATCAACCTAGATGTGTCTACACCAGGGCTTATGTTGGATTAATTAAATTGCACAGGGTGTGAAATTTTTCACAGCCCTGCGTGATGTAGTTAAGCTGACCTAACTTTATAGTGTAGACTCACCCTTAGGCTGTGTCTACACTACAGACCTTACAGCGGCACAGCTGTGCCGCTGCAGCTACGCCACTGTAAGATCTCCTGTGTAGCTGTTCTACGCTGGTGGGAGAGCGCTCTCCCGGAGGCATAATTAAACCACCACCAAAGAGTGGCGGTAATGACGTTGGCGGATATGCTTTCCTGTTGACATAGCACTGTCCACACCAGTGCTTTTGTTGGTGAAACTAATGTCGGTCAGGGGTGTGGTTTTTTCACACCCCGACCGACAAAACTTGCTGACAAAAGTGCAAGTGTACTAAAAGCCTTAGTTTCATTTCTCATTTCACCTTTGTCCTCCCCATCCACTCAGCACAATCCTGCACGCTATTCAGGCAAAATGTGTGTCGAAGTCAGTTTACCACTAACAAGAACATCAAGACAAAGAGTGAAATCCTGGTCCCATTGAATTAAATCACAAAACTCTCACTGACTTTAATTAAACCAGGATTTCACGTTGCAAATTAAACCAGGATCTCAAGTTGCAGTGGGGGAGGTTTAGGTTGGATATTAGGAAAAACTTTTTCACTAGGAGGGTGGTGAAACACTGGAATGCGTTACCTAGGGAGGTGGTAGAATCTCCTTCCTTAGAAGTTTTTAAGGTCAGGCTTGACAAAGCCCTGGCTGGGATGATTTAATTGGGGATTGGTCCTGCTTTGAGCAGGGGGTTGGACTAGATGACCTCCTGAGGTCCTTTCCAACCCTGATATTCTATGATTCTATGATTCACCTAACGTGTAAAAAGCATTAAGGAGGGCTGTTTGTCATGACAAAATCATGCAATAAGGCTCAATCCTCAAATAAGGCTATTTTACAGATATCTTTTTTTCTTATCCATTACTAAGTACCTCAACACCTTTTAGGCTTCAGTGTCATCACAAAATGTAAATTAATCTAAGTTAAACTTCCAAGAATAACAGACCAAAATATAATTAGAGACAGGCAAAAAGCATATCTAATATAATAGGTCTAATGCTCTGAGACAGCCACCTAATAAACATATATTTTATCAATACTCATTTTAATAATATATTGTGCTCATGGCATAATCCATTTGTTTAATAATAGAAAGGAAAAAATCACTACAAGTACCCGGTCTAAAATACGAAAGTTCTAATACAGAATCATTTTCAATAGCAGCTGTCCAAGTCTGTGAAAATACATTTTTGCACATTATATTTAGAATATGAATTGTGTTTTGCATTCTAAGTTGTACCATTTCAATCATTGGTCAGGGTTAGCTAACTCGCATTAGCTAACTTGAGTTAAAAAAGCAGTGAAGACAAAGTAACTCGGCTTTTAATTTGGGTTAGCACATTGAGTTCAACCCCATAATGCCTACTGGCTTTAACTCAAGCTGTTAACCCAAGTTGCTGTGACTTTATGCTATTTCAGCCTGAATTAGCTAAGGCAGATTAGCTAACCTAAGTTAAGAAGACTATTTATTCTTTGTAAATGTGTATGGTCACAATAATCTGTCTCTGGTTCATAAGTTGCAGGATCAAGGCATATATTAAAGTCTCTGAATGTTACTTGACAAGGGAGTTTTAGAAATATCGATTCTTTAACCAGATTTCTTGTTGTTACGAGCATCTGAATGATTTTTGTGAACAGAGCTAATATGGTCTGTTTATGTGTGTGGTGGCAAGCCCCATGGAATTGTTGGATAAATATTTTAGGACCATAGCTGGCCTTGACTAGGATTTTCAAAGTGGGGCTAAAGAAGTTAGACACCAGGTCGATTGGGTGCCTAACTTAGGGTATGTTCCCACTTAAAATGCTACAGCGCCACTGCCATAGCTATGGTGCTGTAGCCTTTTAATGTAGACATTACCTACAGTGACAGGATAGGTTCTTCTGTCGACATAGGTAATCCACTTCCCCAAGAGGCTGTGGCTAGAGCAATGGAAGAATTCTTCCATCAACCCAGCACAGTCTACATGAGGGCTTAGATCAGCTTAACTACGCAGCTCACGGGTGTGAATTTATCATGCTCCTGAGCAATGGAATTATGCAAACCTAATTTTTTAGTGTCGACCAGGCCTTCCTTAAGTCACTTTGAAAATCCATACCTTGAGCTCAATATGCGCTCATTATTCAAAAGCATTTTAGAACGTTCTCCTTAGAACTACACGGTATGAAGCTACTGCCTCATTAGACCCCCTGCTGGAATTTACCTTGTGTACCAGAGAATCTGCCCAGTCCTAGATGCACCATCTGGCAGAGCTATTCCATTGAATTAACAGAAGTGAAGGGCACATGGAATCCACATTATGCAAGAATGGCCTGGAAACCTTTCAGTTTAAACAATTAAGCTGCCTTGAGGTGTGTTGCAGGAGGATTAAAAAAACCCTCAAACTCTTGCACCTTGTTTTGAAACTATCTTTTGGATTCTTGGAATTATGTTTAATAAACAGCTATCTCATGCTGGGGGACAAGGAAGGGATTTAAATACTGTAATCATAGAATCATAGAAGATTAGGGTTTGAAGAGACCTCAGAAGGTCATCTAGTTTAACCCCCTGCCCAAATCAGGACCAACCCAAACTAAATCACCCCAGCCAGGGCATTGTCAAGACGGGCCTTAAAAACCTCTAAGGATGGAGATTCCACCACCTCTCTAGGTAACCCATTGCACTGCATGACCACCCTCCTAGTGAAATAGTTTTTCCTAATATCCAACTTAGACCTCCCCCAATGCAACTTGAGACCATTGCTCCTTGTTCTGTCATCTGCCACCACTGAGAACAGCCTAGCTCCAATCTCTTTGGAACCTCCCTTCAGGTAGTTGAAGGCTGCTATCAAATCCCCCCTATTCTTCTTTTCTGCTGACTAAATAAGCCCTGTTCCCTCAGCCTCTCCTCATAAGTCATGTGTCTCAGCCCCCTAATCATTTTCATTGCCCTCCGCTGGAATCTCTCCAATTTCTCCACATCCTTTCTGTAGTGGGGGCCCAAAACTGGATATAATGCTCCAGATGTGGCCTCATCAGTGCCGAATAGAGGGGAATAATCACTTCCAAAGATCTGCTGGCAATGCTCCTACTAATGCAGCCCAATATGCAGTTATTCTTCTTGGCAACCAAGGCACACTGTTGACTCATATCCAGCTTCTCGTCTACTGTAATCCCCAGGTCCTTTTCTGCAGAACTGCAGCTTAGCCAATCAGCCCCCAGCCTGTAGCAGTGTATGGGGTTCTTCTGTCCTAAGTGCAGGACTCTGCACTTGTCCTTGTTGAACCTCATCAGATTTCTTTTGGCCCAATCCTCCAATTTGTCTAGGTCACTCTGGACCCAATCCCTACCCTCCACTGTATCTACCTTCCCCACCCCCGGTGCCCCAGCTTATTCTTCTCTGTGAACTTGCTGCGGGTGCAATCTATCCCATCATCCAGATCATTAATGAAGATGTTGAACAAAACCAGCCCCAAGACCGACCCCTGGGACACTCTGCTTGATACCGGCTGCTGACTAGACATCGAGCCGTTGATCATTACCCGTTGAGTCCAACGATCTAGCCAGCTTTCTACCCACCTTATAGTCCATTCATCCAATCCATACTTCTTCAATTTGCTGGCAAGAATACTACGGGAGACCATATCAAAAGCTTTGCTGAAGTCCAGGTATATCATATCCACTGCTTTCCCCATATCCACAGAGCCAGTTATCTCATCATAGAAGGCAATCAGGTTCGTCAGGCATGACTTGCCCTTGGTGAATCCATGTTGACTGTTCCTGATCACCTTCCTCTCCTCCAAGTGCTTCAAAATGGATTCCTTGAGGACCTGCTCCATGATTTTTCTGGGAACTGAGGTGTGGCTGACCGGTCTGTAGTCCCCCAGATTCTCCTTCTTCCCCCTTTTTAAGATGGGCACTATATTTGCCTTTTTCCAGTCATCTGGGACCTCCACCGATCTCCATGAATTTTCAAAGATAATGGCCAATGGCTCCGCAATCACATCAGCCAACTCCCTCAGCACCCTTGGATGCATTCGATCCAGCCCCATGGACTTGTGCATGTTCAGCTTTTCTAAATAGTCCTTAACCTATTCTTTCACCACTGAGGGCTGCTCACTTCCTCCCCACACTGGGCTGCCCAGTGCAGCAGTCTAGGAGCTGACCTTGTCTGTGAAGACTGAGGCAAAAAAAGCATTGAGTACTTCAGCTTTTTCCACATGATCTGTCACTAGGTTGCCTCCCTCATTCAGTAAGGGTCCTACACTTTCCCTGATCTTCTTTTTGTTGCTAACATACCTGTATAAACCCTTCTTGTTACCCTTCGCATACCTTGCTAGCTGTAACTCCAACTGTGCTTTGGCCTTCCTGACTACACCCCTGCATGCTAGAGCAATATTTTTATACTTGTCCCTAGACATCTGTCAAAGTTTCCACTTCTTGTAAGCTTCCTTTTTGTGTTTAAGCTCACCAAAGATTTCTCTGTTAAGCCAAGCTGGTCGCCTGCCATATTTGCTAATCTTTCAGCACATCGGGATGGTTTGTTCCTGCTCCCTCAATAAGGCTTCTTTTAAAATACAGCCAGCTCTCGTGAACTCCTTTCCCCCTCATATTAGTCTCCCAGGGGATCCTGCCCATCAGTTTCCTGAGGGAGTCAAAGTCTGCTTTTCTGAAGTCCAGGGTCCGTATTCTGTTGCTCTTCTTTCTTCATTTTGTCAGGATCCTGAACTCAACCATCTCATGATCACTGCTGCCCAGGTTGCCATCCACTTCTACTTCCCCTACCAGTTCTTCTCTGTTTGTGAGCAGCCGGTCAAGAGGAGCACGGTCCCTAGTTGGTTCCTCCAGCACTTGCACCAGGAAGTTATCCCCAACACTCCATAAACTTCCTGGATTGTCTGTGCACTACTGGATTGCTCTCCCAGCAGATGTCAGGGTGATTGAAGTCCCCCATGAGAATCTGGGCCTGTGATCTGGAAACTTCTGTTAGTTGTCCGAAGAAATCCTTGTCTACCTTATCCTCCTGGTCTTGTGGTCTATAGTAGATAACCACCACGACATACTGGAGCTCTGAACAGTCATACTGCTCTCTTACATACAGCGCAACTCCTCCACCTTTTCTCCCAGGCCTGTCCTTCCTGAAGAGTTTGTACCCATCCATGACAGTGCTCCAGTCATGTGAGTTACCCCACCAAGTCTCTGTTGTTCCAATCATATCATAGTTCCTTGACTGTGCCAGGACATCGAATTCTTCCTGCTTGTTTCCCAGCCTTCTTGCATTCATGTACAGGCACCGAAGATAACTAGCCGATCACCCTGCTTTCTCAGTATGAATCAGGAGGCCTCCCCTGTTGCACCCTCCTACTTGTGTTTTTTCCGGTATCCCACTTCCCCACTTACCTCAGGGCTTAAGTCTCCATGCCCTGGCCAACCTAGTGTAAAGCCCTCCTCACTACGTTAGCAAGCCTGCCTGTGAAGATGCTCTTCCCTCTCTTCATTAGGTGGATCCCATCTCTTCCTAGCAATCCTTCTTCCTGGAACAACATCCCTGCTTGTAAACACATTCACTAGAATATGCATGGAAACTGAGTTCAAGAACGATGAAAACACAGCCAATGCACATTTAAAGTGTTATTCAAGTGAATAGTCACAAAAAGGGGTTGGATGTATGGGCTGAGCTCTCGGGGTCACCCAGGAGAAGAATTATTTTCTGCGGTGTCAGAAGCATTCCAAAGAGGCAGCAAAGGAGCTGCTCAAAGATGTTGTTGTTGTTTTCTCTTTCCAGAAAACTTTTATGTATATAATTGGTCCATGACTGGGGCTCCTAGGTGCTACAATAATACAAAACAAAATAACTACTACTAATAATAATTGTATTTAAATTTCAGTGTGTGGGAGGGAGAAACGAAAAGTGCAGACAGTGATGGATGGGAAAAGGGGAGAATGAAAGACTAAAAACCTCACATAACTGGAAAGTACCAATGAAGACAGAGAGAAAACAATAAAATTTAATTTACTAATAACCAACCCTGCAAGGTTTTTATTATCAAAGACCATGTGGGATAAAGAAATGATAGCAGAGACAGGTGCAGAATTAGCATCCATACAGGTAAAGGCAGATGAGGCAGAAATAGCAGAGGCAGAGACAGATGGCAGCAGTAGCATCTCTTCAGTCATCTATCTGCCCCCCCCCCCCCAACCGGGAAAACTGAGAAGACTGCTGCTTGCCAGCAGCTAGGATTCACGATGTGACGGAGAGACTGCCGAGACTCATCAAGTCCTCAGATCGCTACCCCTTCCTGCTTCTCCACGTGGGCACCAATGATACTGCCAAGAATGACCTTGAGCAGATCACTGCAGACTACGTGGCTCCGGGAAGAAGGATAAAGGAGTTTGAGGCACGAGTGGTGTTCTCGTCCATCCTCCCCGTGGAAGGAAAAGGCCCGGGTAGAGACCGTCGAATCATGGAAGTCAACGAATGGCTACGCAGGTGGTGTCAGAGAGAAGGCTTTGGATTCTTTGACCATGGGATGGCATTCCAAGAAGGAGGTGTGCTAGGCAGAGACAGGCTCCACCTAATGAAGAGAAGGAAGAGCATCTTCGCAAGCAGATTGGCTAACCTAGTGAGGAGGGCTTTAAACTAGGTTCACTGGGGGAAGGAGACCAAAACCCTGAGGTAAGTGGGGATGTGGGATACCGGGAGGAAGCACGAGTAGGAGAGCAGGAGAGGCGAGGGCTCCTGCCTCATACTGAGAAAGAGGGACGATCAGCGAGTTATCTCAAGTGCCTACACACAAGTGCAAGAAGCCTGGGAAACAAGCAGGGAGAACTGGAAGTCCTGGCACAGTCAAGGAATTATGATGTGATTGGAATAATAGAGACTTGGTGGGATAACTCACATGACTGGAGTACTGTCATGGATGGATATAAACTGTTCAGGAAGGACAGGCAGGGCAGAAAAGGTGGCAAAGAGGGTGGTTGCATTGAATGTAAGAGCAGTATGACTGCTCAGAGCTCTGGTATGAAACTGCAGAAAAACCTGAGAATCTCTGGATTAAGTTTAGAAGTGTGAGTAACAAGGGTGATGTCGTGGTGGGAGTCTGCTATAGACCACTGGACCAGGGGGATGAGGTGGATGAGGCTTTTTTCTGGCAACTAATGGAAGTTACTAGATCACAGGCCCTGGTTCTCATGGGAGAATTCAGTCCCTGATATCTGCTGGGAGAGCAATACAGCAGTGCACAGACAATCCAGGAAGTTTTTGGAGTCTTGGGGATAACTTCCTGGTGCAAGCGCTGGAGGAACCAACTAAGGACTGTGCTCCTCTTGACCGGCTGCTCACAAACAGAGAAGAACTGGTAGGAGAAGTAGAAGTGGATGGCAACCTGGGCAGCAGTGACCATGAGATGGTCGAGTTCAGGATCCTGACACAAGGAAGAAAGGAGAGCAGCAGAATACAGACTCTGGACTTCAGAAAAGCAGACTTTGACTCCCTCAGGGAACTGATGGGCAGGATCCCCTGGGAGAATAACATGAGGGGGAAAGGCATCCAGGAGAGCTGGCTGAATTTTAAAGAAACCTTATTGAGGTTACAGGGACAAATCATCCCAATGTGTAGAAAGAATAGTAAATATGGTAGGCGACCAGCTTGGCTTAACAGTGAAATCCTTGCTGATCTTAAACACAAAAAAGAAGCTTACAAGAAGTGGAAGATTGGACGAATGACCAGGGAGGAGTATAAAAATATTGCTCCAGCATGCAGGAGTGAAATCAGGAAGGACAAATCACACTTGGAGTTGCAGCTAGCAACAGATGTTAAGAGTAACAAGAAGGGTTTCTTCAGGTATGTTAGCAACAAGAAGAAAGTCAAGGAAAGTGTGGGCCCCTTACTAAATGAGGGAGGCAACCTAGTGACAGAGAATGTGGAAAAAGCTAATGTACTCAATGCTTTTTTTGCCTCTGTCTTCACGAACAAGGTCAGCTCCCAGACTACTGCACTGGGCAAGACAGCATGGGGAGGGGGTGACCAGCCCTCTGCAGAGAAAGAAGTGGTTCGGGACTATTTAGAAATGCTGGACGTGCACAAGTCCACGGGGCCAGATGCGTTGCATCTGAGAGTTGGCGGATGTGATTGCAGAGCCATTGGCCATTATATTTGAAAACTCATGGAGATTGGAGGAAGTCCCGGACGACTGGAAAAAGGCTAATGTAATGCCCAACTTTAAAAAAGGGAAGAAGGAGGATCCTGGGAACTACAGGCCAGTCAGCCTCACCTCAGTCCCTGGAAAAATCATGGAGCAGGTCCTCAAGGAATCAATTCTGAAGCACTTAGAGGAGAGGAAAGTGATCAAGAACAGTCAATATAGATTCACCAAGGGCAAGTCATGCCTGACTAATCTAATTGCCTTCTATGAGGAGATAACTGGCTCTGTGGATGAAGGGAAAGCAGTGGACGTGTTATTCCTTGACTTTAGCAAAGCTTTTGACACGTCTCCCACAGTATTCTTGCCAGCAAGTTAAAGAAGTATGGGCTGGATAAATGGACTATAAGGTGGATAGAAAGCTGGCTAGATTGTCAGGTTCAATGGGTAGTGATCAATGGCTCCATGGCTCGTTGGCAGCCAGTATCAAGCGGAGTTCCCCAAGGGTCGGTCCTGGGGCCGGTTTTGTTCAATATCTTCATTAATGGTCTGGATTATGGCATGGATTGCACCCTCAGCAAGTTTGCAGATGACACTAAACTGGGAGGAGAGGTAGAGACGCTGGAGGGTAGGGATAGGATACAGAGGGCCCTAGACAAATTAGAGGATTGGGCCAAAAGAAATCTGATGAGGACAAGTGCAGAGTCCTGCATTTAGTGTGGAAGAATCCCATGCACCGTTATAGACTAGGGACCGAATGGCTAGGCAGCAGTTCTACAGAAAAAGACCTAGGGGTTACAGTGACAAGAACCTGGATATGAGTCAACAGTGTGCCCTTAAAAAGAAAAGGAGTACTTGTGGCACCTTAGCGACTGACAAATTTATTTGAGCATAAGCTTTTGTGAGCTACAGCTCACTTCATCAAATGCATGTAGTGGAAAATACAGGGGGCGAGATTTAATATACACAGAGAATATGAAACAATGGATGTCACCATACACACTGTAACGAGAGTGATCAGGTAAGGTGAGCTTTTACCAGCAGGAGAGAAAAAACCCTTTTGTAGTGATAATCAAGGTGAGTCATTTCCAGCAGTTGACAAGAACGTCTGAGGAACAGTGGGTGGAGGCGGAAATAAATATGGGGAAATAGTTTTACTTTGTGTAATGACACATCCACTCCCAGTCTTTATTCAAGCCAAAGTTAATGGTGTCCAGTTTGCAAATTAATTCTAATTCAGCAGTCTCTCATTGGAGTCTGTTTTTGAAGTTTTTTTGTTGAAGAACTGCAACTTTTAGGTCTGTAATCGAGTGACCAGAGAGATTGAAGTGTTCTCCAACTGGTTTTTGAATGTTATAATTCTTGACGTCTGATTTGTGTCCATTTATTCTTTTACGTAGAGACTGTCCAGTTTGGCCAATGTACATGGCAGAGGGGCATTGCTGGCACATGATGGCATATATCACATTGGTGGATGTGCAGGTGAATGAGCCTCTGATAGTGTGGCTGATGTTATTAGGCCCTGTGATGGTGTCCCCCGAATAGATATGTGGGCACAGTTGGCAACGGGCTTTGTTGCAAGGATAGGTTCCTAGGTTAGTGGTTCTGTTGTGTGGTGTGTGGTTGTTGGTGAGTATTTGCTTCAGGTTGGGGGGCGGTCTGTAAGCAAGGACTGGCCTGTCTCCCAAGTTCTGTGAGAGTGATGGGTCGTCGTTCAGGATAGGTTGTAGATCCTTGATGATGCATTGGAGAGGTTTTAGTTGGGGGCTTAAGGTGGTGGCTAGTGGCGTTCTGTTATTTTCTTTGTTGGGCCTGTCCTATAGTAGGTAACTTCTGGGTACTCTTCTGGCTCTGTCAATCTGTTTCTTCACTTCAGCAGGTGGGTATTGTACTTGTAAGAATGCTTGATAGAGATCTTGTAGGTGTTTGTCTGAGGGGTTGGAGCAAATGCGGTGGTATCGTAGAGCTTGGCTGTAGACAATGGATCGTGTGGTGTGGTCTGGATGAAAGCTGGAGGCATGTAGGTAGGAATAGCAGTCAGTAGGTTTCCAGTATAGGGTGGTGTTTATGTGACCATCGCTTATTAGCACTGTAGTGTCCAGGAAGCAGATCTCTTGTATGGACTGGTCCAGGCTGAGGTTGATAGTGGGATGGAAATTGTTGAAATCATGGTGGAATTCCTCAAGGGCTTCTTTTCCATGGGTCCAGATGATGAAGATGTCATCAATGTAGCGCAAGTAGAGTAGGGGCATTCGGGGATGAGAGTTGAGGAAGCGTTTTTCTAAGTCAGCCATAAAAAATGTTGGCATACTGTGGGGCCATACGGGTACCCATAGCAGTGCCGCTGATTTGAAGGTATACATTGTCCCCAAATGTGAAGTAGTTATGGGTGAGGACAAAGTCACAAATTTCAGCCACCAGGTTTACCGTGACATTATCGGGGATACTGTTCCTGACGGCTTGTAGTCCATCTTTGTGTGGAATGTTGGTGTAGAGGGCTTCTACATCCATAGTTGCTAGGATGGTGTTTTCAGGAAGATCACTGATGGATTGTAGTTTCCTCAGGAAGTCATTGGTGTCTCAAAGATAGCTGGGAGTGCCGATAGCGTAGGGCCTGAGGAGGGAGTCTACATAGCCAGACAATCCTGCTTTCAGAGTGCCAATGCCTGAGATGATGAGGCTTCCAGGATTTCCAGGTTTATGGATCTTGGGTAGCAGATAGAATGCCCCAGGTCAGGGGTCTAGGGGTGTGTCTGTGCGGATTTGTTCTTGTGCTTTTTCAGGGAGTTTCTTGAGCAGATGGTGTAGTTTCCTTTGGTAACCCTCAGTGGGATCACAGGGTCATGGCTTGTAGAATGTGGTGTTGGAGAGCTGACTAGCAGCCTCTTGTTCATATTCCAAAGTGTGCCCTTGTTGCCAAGAAGGCCAGTGGCATTTTGGGCTGTATAAGTAGGGGCATTGCCAGCAGATCGAGGGACGTGATCATTCCCCTCTATTCGATATTGGTGAGGCCTCATCTGGAGTACTGTGTCCAGTTTTGGGCCCCACACTACAAGAAGGATGTGAAAAAATTGCAAAGCATCCAGCAGAGGGCAACAAAAATGATTAGGGGACTGGAACACATGATTTATGAGGAGAGGCTGAGGGAACTGGGATTGTTTAGTCTTCAGAAGAGAAGAATGAGGGGGGATTTGATAGCTGCTTTCAACTACCTGAAAGGGGGTTCCAAAGAGGACGGATCTAGACTGTTCTCAGTGGTAGCAGATGACAGAACAAGGAGTAATGGTCTCAAGTTGCAGTAGGGCAGGTTTAGGTTGGATATTAGGAAAAACTTTTTCACTAGGAGGGTGGTGAAGCACTGGAATGGGTTACGTAGGCAGGTGGTGGAATCTCCTTCCTTTGAGGTTTTTAAGATCAGGCTTGACAAAGCCCTGGCTGGAATGATTTAGTTGGGGATTGGTCCTGCTTTGAGCAGGGGGTTGGACTTGATGACCTCCTGAGGTCCCTTCACACCCTGATATTCTATGATAATGTTAATACCTTTGCTATTAGTTAAAATATCTCATGATACTTTTTGTATCTCAAGTGGTCAGGATCTTGATTTTAAATCAAGTCTGATCTGAGACATCTTCAGGACTGATCCAGTATACTCAGCTTGAAAAGTTCTGTTGTGACGTGATGTAATGTCACAATACAGTGACAGAATCAAGAAGTTGAAGTGCAAACATCATGGCTAGAGCTGTCCAAAACATACATATTAAAACCCCAAATGACAAGACATTCACCTGGTTTGGATTACAAACTGAAAATTCACACCTGGCTCCTCATATGTGATGAAATTTGTGGATATCTGTGAAGCTCTAGGCCGGGGAGCAGCTCTAAGTCAGGGCTGGGGCTGGCCCTGAGAATCAGAAAGTTATTGCAGTCAGCTCCCTGACACCCCCATCTTTTCTACTGTGCTGAGAGGAGCTTTGGCACAAGACAAAATCAAGTCCATCATCTGTAGTTAGCACTAGAGATGGAACTGAACGGCCCAGTTTATATCAGTAAGTGAATGCCACAAAGTTTAGATGTATTCTGATCTGTGGTTTTTGGTTTAGGCTGATGTCATTAGCTATACATACAGATACTATGCTTTGCATTCCATTCATACTTCCTCATCTGTGACCTACCCGCATGATAATGAAACTAATGAACCTGCATTAGGGTAGCTACACTTTTACACCTGAAACAGATGCATTTCACTGGCAGGATGGATATTCTCAAAGAGCTACAAATCATTTATCTCCTTAGCCCCTCATGCTTTCTTTTGATATATTCCTTCCTTCTAGAACAGTGGTTGCTGAATGGCGAGGAATGATAATTGATCCAATGTTGCACTGAACAGTCAAATGTCCAATGATCTCTGCAAAGTGAAAAATGGTTTGTCATGTTATTAGATTACTAATGGGTATTTTTGGTGGCATGGTTTTTGTTCAAGTAGTGATTTTAGGATAAGCATAAACATTCAAAAGTTTATGCTTATCCTCATTTATTAGAAATTCTCTGATTTGGAAATTGTGCTGGACAATTCATAAGGTCATAGTTTTCCAATATATTAAATATTTCTGAGTTTCAGGCATTTCAGAAATGTTCTTTCACTTGTTATGATGGTATTTCTGTTTCTGGTCCTCACCAAAATCAAAATGTCAATGAAAGTCATTGAAAAACCAAAGCACAAGAAAAGTTACAGTTTCTTTGAAAATGATCTAGTGAAATCCCACTTTGAATTGATTTTTTAATTAAGGTTTGGTTCAATTTTTATTTTATTGGAGTTGATTTATGCATCGCTAGATTCCAAGGAGTGTGAGACGTTTTAAAATCTGTTACACTTATTTTGATCAGTCACCGTTCAGAAGTAAAGGAGTGCTTAGGAACCTAACATTTTATTAGTTTTGTATTTATTCATTCTTCTATACAGTTACTTCTGTTTCCATCTGGGAATGGGAAAAAAGTATTGTAATAATCTTGATTCAAGCAAAACAGTATGTTTTTGGTTAAAATTTGTTATTACTTAGCTCCACGTGGTAGAAAACAAGGCTTGCCAAAGTTTTTCTTTCTTTAATAATTTAACACAGTTAGCCAAAGTCGATCATGGTGTAACTTCATTCACATTAATGAAATTACATTAGGAATCATTTTGGCCCAATTTGGTGCAGTAAATTGTCTATAAGAGACACATTCTTATATTTTGCATGTAGCTTAATTTAACAAAACCACCAACAACCATTTCTGCAGCTCAGTATTATCAAAAGTATCATTGTGAGTCATGCTGAGAATGAACATACTACGGAAACAGCACCAATATAAAAATATATTTAAAGTCAGCATTCCTGTGGCATTAAAAAGAATGTGGCTGAGGAAAATGGCAGAAATAATTGATTTAAGAGAAGCAAAGTTTAGCAAAGTTATGGATATTATAATTTCTAAGTGTTTTACTGTACTCTGTAGTTAAATTAGGTTCCAAGTGGATGGAGGGAAAATAGGACCGTCTGAGAAAGGACAATCTGACAATCTAACCAATTAGAAATCAAAGAGGGAATGCCACAAACAAATGACCCTGGGACCCTCACCCTCTAGAGCAATACTGTGACACTAGTCTCCTTTTAGGTAACACAGACAAGACCATCTTAAAAACGCCACCCTTAGACAACTCCAGTGATGTCTAGCCAAAGAATTTTTATTGAGGTTTGTGGATGCAGTCACTAAACCTGCAGCCTATAAGAAAGGCATATATTGACCACACAGCACATTGACTACCCATGTAATTTCCTGGTCCCCAGTAAACTCTGGGCTGGAACTGGTCTAAGACATACAACATTATCCACTTAAGGTCTGATCCACTTCAAGGATAGCATGAACTAGTATAGTGTCCTATCTACTGAGTCTCATTCATTTGTTCATATTCAGTTTAGAATTCTTTTCTTTGGTCCTCTGCAGAATATTATACAAGCTCTTCCTGTGTGGTTGATCACTCTCAGGCCCAATCAGGAGATCAGCAATAATCACTTCCAACTCATTCAACTGCCCAAATATCTGGGAGGCAATAATTTGGCAAAACTAAGAAGCTGAGACAATCCCAAAGGGAAGGTGCTTAAACATACATCTACTCAACGGGCAGCTGAAAGTGCAGAGTTTCAAACTTTCTGCATTTAATCAGACCTGCCAAGAACAGTGGCTTCCATCCAAAACTGAAAATGCCCTTGTGTTTTGAAGTCTAGACATGGCCTCACCATCTGTTCTCATAGAGAAGCACTCATATTTGATGTCCTTATTCAAAAATCTTGGATCTATACATATCCTTGGTTTTATTATGGTGACCACATTGTTAAGCCACTTAGTCTGTGGCAGTATTTGCTCAATAACATGCAGTTTTGACATTCTATCAAATTCAGCTTTTTATGTAATCAACATCAGAGCTTGTGATAGCTCTTGGGGCACCCAGGACTGTGAGTTACCTTCTTACATCCCCTTCCTATTACATGAAGGAGTCTTGGCTGTGCCTGATGGGGAGTCAGCTCCCTAACACCAGCAACCTTTGAGCCACTCAAGCACTCTCCTCAGCTATGCCACGCCTGTCTTTGCCTTGCACTCAGTCCCCAAGTCCCTTTGAAGTGCCCCTGTGTGGTACCCAGCACCTGACACTGGCTACTCAGAGAAATCCCAGAGCCTCTGCCCCCAAAGGGGCAGTGTACCCCAGTTTACCAATGTTACCTTCAACCACCGCTTCTGTAAACCACACAGCACTTGTGAGCACTTCTAATGAAACAAAAGTAGGGTTATTTAAGGAAAAAATAAAGATGTAACTAGAAGCGAGAGAAAGTGATGGAAGCAAATGATTACAATACAAAACAAAACCATAATGCACAAACCTGGGTTTATACTTACTAATCGTTTCCTTTCCTATCTAATAAAGTGGGTCCCCCTCAGTCTGTTGCAGAGCTGGCTGCTTTCACAAGAACCATAAGGATCTAATCAGAAAACTTCATAAGGGGGTTCATCAGTGAATGAATCCGGGGGGGTCTCTCCATCTTCTGTGTTATAGTTGAAACAGTCTTTTGCTCCTATTCATAGACAGGGCAAACCCCTGCCTTTTTCTAATGTTCCTTTTTTCCATGGGCGGCGGGTATCGTAGGCAGGGGGAGGGTGTGCCTCCCCAAACAGCCTACCGTGGCCCCGCCCCAGGCCAGCATGCCTCCCACAGGGACTCGGGGCCACTGGGGCAGCTGGTGCTGGGCCACGCTCCCTGCCTGGTGCTCTGAGACTGGGAGCCAACCACTCTGCCCAGACACCCGGAGCCCCGGGGCTGGGGGTGCAGCAGCCACACTGCCCGACTCCCTGGAGCTGTGGGCGCTGAGGCTGCGGTGCACCAGGGCTGGGGCCTCGCACCCTGGCTGGCTGGTGCTGGGGCCGGGGTCCATGGTGGGGGTGCTTTGGGCTCCTGCGGGGGAGCGGGGTCAGAAGGGTTGGAGGGAGGCAGAATGGGAGGGGCGGAGCCTTGGGCACAAGAGGAGGAGCCGGGGGTTAGCCTCTGACCCAGCCGCCCATGCTTTTTTCTCTTACAGGTTTTAGTTCTTTGCAGTTGCATCTGATGGTTTTCCCTTGAAAGTCTTAGCCCTGGTCTACACTAGGAGTTGAGGTCGAATTTAGCAGTGTTAAATCGATTTAACCCTGCACCCGTCCACACAACAAAACCCTTTTTTTCGACTTAAAGGGCTCTTAAAATCGATTTCCTTACTCCACCCCCGACAAGTGGTGTAGCGCTGAAATCAGCCTTGCTGGGTCAAATTTGGGGTACTATGGACACAATTAGATAGTATTGGCCTCCAGGAGCTATCCCAGAGTGCTCCATTGTGACCACTCTGGACAGCACTCTCAACTCAGATGCACTGGCTAGGTAGACAGGAAAAGGCCCGCGAACTTCTGAATTTCAATTTCCTGTTTGGCCAGCGTGGCAAGCTGCAGGTGACCATACAGAGCTCATCAGCAGAGGTGACCATGATGGAGTCCCAGAATCACAAAAGAGCTCCAGCATGGACTGAACAGGAGGTACGGGATCTAATCGCTGTATGGGGAGAGGAATCCGTGCTATCAGAACTCCATTCCAGTTTTTGAAATGCCAAAACATTTGTCAAAATCTCCCAGGGCATGAAAGACAGAGGCCATAACAGGGACCCAAAGCAGTGCTGCATGAAACTTAAGAAGCTGAGGCAAGCCTACCAGAAAACCAGAGAGGCGAACGGCCGCTCCGGGTCAGAGCCCAAAACATGCCACTTCTATGATGAGCTGCATGTCATTTTAGGGGGTTCAGACACCACTACCCCAGCCGTGTTGTTTGACTCCTTCAATGGAGATGGAGGCAACACGGAAGCAGGTTTTGGGGATGAGGAAGATGATGATGATGATGAGGTTGTAGATAGCTCACAGCAAGCAAGCGGAGAAACCGGTTTTCCCGACAGCCAGGAACTGTTTCTCACCCTGGACCTGGAGCCAGTACATCCCAAACCCACCCAAGGCTGCCTCCCGGACCCGCCAGGCAGAAAAGGGACCTCTGGTGAGTGTACCTTTTAAAATACATACATGGTTTAAAGGCAAGCATGTTTAATGATTAATTTGCCCTGGCATTCGTGGTTCTCCTGGATGAACTCCCAAAGCCTTTGCAAAAGGTTTCTGGGGAGGGCAGCCTTATTCCACCCACCATGGTAGGACACTTTACCACACCAGGCCAGTAGCACGTACTCGGGAATCATTGTAGAACAAAGCATTGCAGTGTATGTTTGCTGGCAGTCAAACAACATCCATTCTTTATCTCTCTGTGTTATCCTCAGGAGAGTGTTATCATTCATGGTCACCTGGTTGAAATAGGGTGCTTTTCTTAATGGGACATTCAGAGATGGGCTGTTTGCCTGTGGCTGAAAAGAAATGTTCCCCGCTGTTAGCCACGGGGAGCGGGGAGGGTGGAGGTGCTAGCTACGCATTTGGGGGAGGCAAAATGCGACCTTGGAACGAAAGCACATGTGCTATGTATGTAATGTTAACAGCAAGGTTTACCGTGAAAGAGTGCACCCATTGTTCTATAAAATGTGTCTTTTTAAATACCACCGTCCTTCTTTTTTTTCTCCACCAGCTGCATGTGTTTCAAGGATCACAGGATCTTCTCCTTCCCAGAGGCTAGCAAAGATCAGAAGGCGAAAAAAACGCACTCACGATGAAATGTTCTCTGAGCTCATGCTGTCCTCCCACCCTGAGAGCACAGACGAATGCATGTAGGCAGACAATGTCAGAGTGCAGGAAAGCACAAAATGACTGGGAGGAGAGGTGGCGGGCTGAGGAAAGTAAGTAGCGGGCTGAAGAGAGGGCTGAAGCTGAAAGGTGGTGGCAGCATGATGAAAGGAGGCAGGATTCAATGCTGAGGCTGCTGGAGGATCAAACTAATATGCTCCAGAGTATGGTTGAGCTGCAAGAAAGGCAGCAGGAGCACAGACTGCCGCTACAGCCCCTGTGTAACCAACCACCCTCCTCCACAAGTTCCATAGCCTCCACACCCAGACGCCCAAGAATGCAGTGCGGGGACCTCCGGCCACCCAGCCACTCCACCCCAGAGGATTGCCCAAGCAACAGAAGGCTGGCATTCAATAAGTTTTAAAGTTTTAAACTTTTAAAGTGCTGTGTGGCCTTGTCCTTCCCTCCTCCACCACCCCTCCCACTGCTTCTCTCCTCCACCACCCCTCCAGGGCTACTTTGGTAGTAATCCCCCTATTTGTGTGATGAATTAATAAAGAATGCATGAATGTGAAGCAACAATGACTTTATTGCCTCTGCAAGCTGTGAAGGAAGGGAGGAGGGGAGAGTCGTTAGCTTATAGGGAAGTAGAGTGAACCAAGGGGCAGGGGGTTTCATCAAGGAGAAACAAACAGAACTTTCACAGTGTAGCCTGGCCAGTCATGAAACTGGTTTTCAAAGTTTCTCTGATGCGCACCATGCCCTCCTGTGCTCTTCTAACTGCCCTGGTGTCTAGCTGTGCATAACCAGCAGCCAGGCGATTTCCCTCAACCTCCCACCCCACCATAAATGTCTCCCCCTTACTCTCACAGATATTGTGGAGCGCACAACAAGCAGTAATAACAGTGGAAATATTGGTTTAATTGAGGTCTAACTGAATCAGTAAACTGCACCAGCGCGCTTTTAAACGTCCAAATGCACATTCTACCACCATTCTGCACTTGCTCAGCTTGTAGTTGAACAGCTCCTGACTCCTGTCCAGGCTGCTTGTGTATGGCTTCATGAGCCATGGCATTAAGGTGTAGGCTGGGTCCCCAAGGATAACTATATACATTTCAACATCCCCAATGGTTATTTTCTGGTCTGGGAAGAAAGTCCCTTCCTGCAGCTTTTGAAACAGACCAGAGTTCTGTGTTCATGTCCTCTTCACTCTCGTCACCACGCTGACATTGCCTACTCGTCCGGTTTCGCTTTGCCAGGTTCTGGTGCTGCATATACTGCTGGATAATGTGTGTGGTGTTTAATGTGCTCCTAATTGCCAAAGTGATCTGAGCGGGCTCCACACTTGTCATGGTATGGCGTCTGCACAGAAAAAAGGCGCGGAACGATTGTCCGCCGTTGCCCTGATGGAGGGAGGGGCAACTGACGACATGGTTTACAGGGTTGGCTTACAGGGAATTAAAATCAACAAAGGGGGTGGCTTTGCGAGAAACTGAATGGCCCCCTCAAGGATAGAACTCAAAACCTCAAGGATAGAACTCAAAACTGTGTTTAGCAGGCCGTTGATTTCACGGAGGGAGGGAGAAGAAAATGAATACAAAACAAATCTGGTCTATTTCTTGTTTTGAGCCACTTCATCTATCTTTGTGCATCTTGTTGGCAGCAGACTGTGCAGTACTGTGCAAATGGGCAGCGGAGACTTCGGGAACAGTGGGATAGCTACCCACAGTGCAACACTCCGGAAGTCGACGGTTGCCTCGGTACTGTGGACACACTCCACCGACTACATGCACTTAGAGTGTTTGTGTGGGGACACACACGATCGACTGTATAAAAACGCTTTCTACAAAACTGACTTCTATAAAATTGACCTCATTTCATAGTGTAGACATATCCTTAGCATTGCATAAAGCTAAACAATTGAATCATTGGCTAAAACGGGTGGGGTGGCAACTCCCTCTGCATGAGTGGACCATCACTGAGATAGGTTGTCCCCTCATAACTAAGTTTTACTCCAAGTCCATAAAGCATACTTCTGTAGAAATATATTATTCCTTAAATATTACCTGTACATATAGCATGCAATTATTATGAATCTTGACACATTCTGAGCTTTCTGAAGATACCTACATGTTACTCTTTATGGATAAATATCCTGTAAGATGTGTTTGGTGTAGTGAGCTTGTCAGGTCTGAGGTAAGAGTTGTTTGCAAAGAACAGGAGGACCTTTGCCTTGAAACCTCTGTGTCACAGAGCTATTGAGACTTCTGTGGTGGATGTATTTTTGCTGGTACACTAAAATTTATATTTTACTGTTATGTAGTATAATCTTAATGCAACCTGAGGTGTTAAACATGGGCCCGATCAAATTCTTTTGCACCCTGTTCAGTAGATATACACTTGTTTGATATCTGCATTTGTCAACTGCTCTTCAAATCAAGCATACATCAGACTTGAGTGGTATCTCTCCTTCTACAGATGTGCCAATGTGACTTTACTACATGGGGTCATTTTGTGTTTACTATATAAATGTGTGTGGGTTTTTTAAACACAGGCTATCAATTTTTTTCTGTATGCTTCCTGAGATGATAATGCACTCAGCGCCTATATCTATTTGAAATTTACTTTTTATTCATTTATTTCCAGTGTCACAAAATAATCTGTTGTAGAACTGTGCTGTGTAAATGTATTAAGAGACCCAAGAAAGATATCATGCATGGCTTGTTTCTGCATCATAATCAGAGCCTTGTCTTCCAGTTGTATGTTAATGAATGTGTTTTTATTTTAATTTCTTTACAATTTGTGCAGAGAGTGACACATTTTTGCAGACTGGTGGCTTGTATTACAAGACACAACATGCCTTAGGTTGGATACCTTTAAGTTGTGATTGCCTCCACATTTATTGCATTTACTACTCTTGTCTATGCCGTGTGCTTTCCTTTGATTCTGATGTTATGCCTTCACATGCATTCTTAATTAGATTCACTTCTTTCACTATTTGCTAATACTTCTATTTCAAGCTCAGTTTTCACCAGCTCTTTATATATTCAGTGTTTTTTGCAGTCAAATCCATTCCCCACAATGACCTTACTTTGACCTTACTATCAATTATACCTCACATATTTTGGTCTCTAATTTGTGGACATGGTAAGGAATTTTCTGGCAAAAATTATTTTCCATTGGAAAATGCTTATTCATCGAAGTGAAACTGTTTGTGGGAAAGGATTGGTTGAGACAAATCTCCCAATTCAATTTTTTTGTAAAGTTTTACAATTATCAAAACATCCCATTGTAACATTTTTTTTTCCAGAATGAAAATCTTAGTTTGTAGGTTTGAAACAACTTGTTCTGAACTTTTTGATGATTGATACTAAAATAGTGGGGGGCGGGGGGTAAGTCAGAATTTGAACTGAACACTTCCAAATTATCAAAGCCAAATGTTTTGATTGACCTGCTCCACTCTCTTCTCCCTCCCTCAGATTATCATTTCCCCCAAAGGTTTTATATTTTTACTGACTGGGGACAGGAGAATTTTTTGATGTCTTGAAAATTAGCCCATCTGTTAACTGTTCAAGTTAATTTAGCTTTATTAGGTAGATCTGTAACGTAATAGGCAATGGCCTCACATGGCTACTGTTTGCTTGTAAGCAAAATGTGCCTTTCCTGTTTGACATTACTATGAGAATCATAATATTTTTTAAATTTCTGAATTACTTTATTTAGCCGTTTGAGATCTCAAGTGTCTCTGTATCACTATGAAGGATTTCACCCCAATTTCTTATCAATAAAATTTGCATCCAGGGAAATTTCGAAGTGTTGGAACCATTTCTTCTGTACTCTCCCAGGTTCCCTATCAGATGAGTGATTCATGAGGTTGTTTTGACTCCATTCTGGTCAAAAAGATTCAGTTTTCTTATAGAATCATGCTATAAAGATTGATGAATGGGAGTGCTACTAAGAGACTGTTCTTTACTGCATGACCTTAGTCACTTGATATGGGTCAAGATTACAGAAGCTTAATACCCCTGGTCACATGACCAGAGTCAGTGTTCACTTACTCAAGTGGCTACTTGTTACAAGAAATCTAGTTTAATTTAGCTGGTGGCAACATTTTATTACAAGCAGTGGAAAATCATGCTCAGTACTTTTGTTATTTATTGTTAGGGCCCTACCAAATTCACCGCTCTGCAAAATGTATCACGGACTGTGAAATCTGGTCTCCCCCCACGAAATCTGGTCTTTTGAGTGCTTTTACCCTTTACGACACAGATTTCACAGGGGAGACCAGCGTTTCTCAGATTGGGGGTCCTGACCCAAAAGGGAGTTGCTGGGGGTTCGCAAGGTTATTGTAGGGGGGTTGTGGTATTGCCACCCTTACTTCTGCGCTGCCTTCAGAGCTGGGCAGTGGAGAGTGGAGGCTGTTGGCCGGGCGCCCAGCTCTGAAGGCAGCGCCTCTCCAGCAGCCGTGCAGAAGTAAGGGTGGCAATGCCATAATCAGGCCACCCTTACTTCTGCACTGCTGCTGGCGGCGGCTCTGCCTTCAGAGCTGGGCTCCAGGCCAGCAGCTGCTGCTCTCCGGCTGCCCAGACTGAAGGCAGCAGCACCACCAGCAGCAGCAGCGCAGAAGTGCGGGTAGCAGCACCGCAACTCCCCCTACAATAACCTTGCAACACCCCCCCCCAACACACACACACACAACTCCTTTTTGAGTCAGAATCCCTACAATTACAACATCATGAAATTTCAGATTTAAATAGCTGAAATAATGAAATTTACGATTTTTAAAACCCTATGACTGTGAAATTGACCAAAATGGACTGTGAATTTGGTAGGGCCCTATTCATTGTACTGGTGGTGTCCATGAACTTTTTTTCTTTCATTGTAGTTTTATGGAACACCATCACAATTTAATACTAATTAATATCCACTTGCAGCAAAGTGTTGACAATAACTTTCTAAAATTGTGAATTTGACATTTAGCAACATAATTGAGCAGAACTGGAGGAGATTTCCAAGGTACAGCTAAAAGCAAATTAATGTTTGCATAAATATTTATAATTCTAGTCACTTACTGAGTGGCCAAGGAAGTTTTTTTTTGTTGTTTTTTGTTTTTATTTTTTAACTCCTGAAGACTTCCACACTGATGACATGGAATACTTCCTCCACTGTTACCATGCCAGACATTATGCTGTGATTAAAGTATTTCTGTTTAAAATGCCCATTCTTTTAGATTTCGTTGCTGGAGCTCCAATTTTCTGTTGTTTGGCCTGTCCTACTGGTATATCCTTTTCATTACAGGGCCTTTAAAAAAACCCCAGTTGATTAATCAAAAATTAGTCATGGCTTTCTAAGCAGAGCTACATTGCAGAAAAAAGTATTGGAAGATTGTGGATTTTGACCTGATGGCAGGAACCAATGCAGCAGACTTCCTAGCCATTTTGTTTAACAATCAAGCCTTTTTCAGCAGGAGATCTCAAAGTGCTTTACAAAGAAGGTCAGTATCATTATCCCCATTTTGCAGGTGGGGAAATTGAGGTATACGGAGGTGAAGTAACTTGCCCAAGGTGACCCAACAGGTAAGTAGCAGAGCTGGGATTAGAACCCATGTGGCCTGAGGCCTAGTCTAGTGCTCCACCTACTACACCACACTGCCTCTCCTAAGCAGGTTTAGGTTGAGTTGATTTACTGTGATAACTGTCATCCTTGATGTGTGAGTCAACTGATAATTTAATAAGATATTCTCACTCTGATATAAATGTTTTATGCAATCACAATTGGGGAGATGAACTCTGCAATCTATTCTCTAAAGGATCACTTAAAATGACATCTGCCTGAGGTAGGAAGAGCTGGAGGGTGTCTTCAGTTTGCTTTTCAAGGAATTCATTTTTTCAAGGAATTCCTTTTCACAGGCTGAGTGACTGGCCCTTTCCTAGCACATTCCAGGGAGAGGGGCAGATATTTGTTTTTTTCTCATCCCAGCAGTATTTGAGGAGGTTAGAGGCAATAATTGTGCAATTATGACATTCCTTGGTTGTCAGGCAACAAGGGAAGAGCCCATATCCACCCTAGATGGAGTGAGTGGGCAACTCCCAGCACTTCTTTGGTGGAATCCCCAAGGTCATTGTTAAGAAAATAGGTATTTGGCAATCCAGTAAGTGGGTGGGGTGTATGTGCATCTTCAAAAATACCTCTGTGAAATTCCATCTTTTTTATTTTCAGCAGACCAATTCATGAAGTCCTTCCAGGTGCAAAATTCCCCATGTTTCCAAATCCTGAGAGCTGCTGAATGCCCGAGAAACACCCCACCAGCCAGAATCTGGCCTATGTTTTTAAGGGCTGAGTGAAACTGGAGTATCAGCTTCAGGATTTGGCCCAGTCATTTTTTAGGGTTATGCTTTTTGTTGCAGTTTAAAACACTTCTATTCTGGGGGAAATCAGTTAAAAGGGGGACTTTTCATCAGATAGCATTTCCTTGGATCTTCTCCTTTAGTCAACAGCTGCTCCACACTGGTTAGACAATAGAGTGTGACACAGAGGTGTGCTAAATACCTCACCTCCTCCTCTATGCCGCAGAGTTCATTAGCTCTTTTCCATGAAGTGCCTGTTTGGCCAGATTAAAGAGAATGACATCTTATTATGAACTCATGGCCCTTTAACAGTGGAATGTGGGGATATATAACATGGGATTTGACTACCCGCTTTACTTCCATGGAATTTTTTCTTTTATACCTGTAAAGCTCTTCCTCCCTCCTCACTCCCTGGAATCTAGTCAGAGCATTCATTTTGTAAACTTTTATACAATTCCCAGAGTTTGTGATTTACTGCTGTGTAGCTTCAGGAGGTCTAAGAGCTGTTTGCAAACATGAAATGAGAATTATTTAAGAGTTACGAAATGCAATATTTATTTTCTTTTCTGTTTTTTACTAATTTTCCTCTCCCAGGTTGTACATGCAGTTTTTCTTAGGTGTGCTCTTAACAGCAAGATTCCTTCATAATCCATTTTCCTGAAATCAGATTGTAAGTTTTTTGCTGAGGCTTGTAATTCTGATTGTGCTAGAAACACATCCCCCAGGTAAGGCTGTACGCCTGATCAGTGCTATCTGTGATGCTGCAGAGTTGGCTATTTAGGCATCAAAGGAATGAAAAGAATTTTATCAACAAAATAGTAGATCTTTAAACTATATCTGGGGATATCTAAATGAGTGTGTTCTGGTGAACATTAGGCACGTACCTCGTACGCAGTGTGCTTCACCAATAATACATTTGGCTGCCGTCCTCAGTAGGATTCTTTGAACAAAGTAGTGTTTGTTGACTTTACAAGAAGATGCTTGTTTGACAAATATTTCAGTCACTCTGTTGCCTCACATAGGTTATCAGAGCTGTTAAGACGTCACTGAATAATCAAGTGGAAGAAGACTGATAGATTTAAGCCAAATTTTTGTGGAAATCAGTGAAGGAAATATACATTATTTGTACAGTGAAGGCAGATAAGGCCTGAGATATTTATTCTTTCCTTTTATGCATATCAACTATAGCTTAAGTGAAGAAACATGTTTATCTAGTTACAGAAGACTAATCCTTCCTTAATCTGCCCTACGTTCTCTCGTTCTCTCTCTCTTTTGCTTTACCTCTTTTTTTTCCTCTTCATTTGTTGTGTTATTTATATTTTTGGAGCATAAATGTTACTGTGTGTGTATATAGCTGCATGTTCTCTAATTTGCATATACAGCCAGGCCTTTGCAAGTTATTTATGGATGCAACTGGCCATTTGTACACAGTTACACAGTTTGCTTGCATATTCATGGTAATTCTGGACAAATGATCCATGCAATTGGTCACACAATTTGCATGTGCATTTGCAATCTAAATTTAACAATCAGGCCCATTCTTCTTCTTCTTCTTCCTCTCTCTCTCTCTCCATACTTTAATTTAAAAAACAAGTGAATAATCATATCATATGATCAGCAAGAGGTAGGGTGACCAGATCACAAGAGTAAAATATCAGGACACATGGTGGGGTGGGGGGGAAGGCAGCCACAGGCGCACAGTCCTGACCAGAGCCATGGGGAAGGGAGGTGCACAGCACTAGGAAGCTGAAAGGGGGGCGTACAACCCCCATCACAAGCCAGAGGTCAGGGATTCATGGCTCCAGTTCCAGCCCCCAGCAGAAGCCGCAGGGCAGGGGTGCATGATCCCAGTTCCAGTGCTGCTGGCTCAGCCCTGTTGACAGTCACCTCACCTCCAGGCAGGGTGGGGGAGGGGGAAGGGTATGGGGGAGTGAGTGTCTGGGAGACCTATGAGGGGGTGCTGGGCTGTGAGGGGGTGGATGGCGCTGGGCAGTGGGGGAGGTTTGTGTGTTTTGGGGTGCTAGGCAGTGGGAGGCCTGTTGGGAGGGTGCTGGGAAGTGGGGGAGATCTGTGTGTATTGGAGCGCTGGGCAGTAGGGGTCTGTGTGGGGAATTGTGTAGTTGTGGTAATGGGGCTGTGGGGAAGGGCACAGAGTAGTGGGGGAGGGGAGATCTGTGTATATTGGGGAACTAGGGAGTGGGAGGTTCTGTGCGGAGTGCTGAGCAGTTGTGGTGGGGCTGTGGGCAGGGGGATGCTGGGCAGGGGTGGTGGTGTGCACGGCACTGTGCATTTGCGGTGGGGGAGTTGTGCAGGGGGACACTGGACATAACAGGTCCAGGGGGTGTCAGGTGGGGGAGCTGTGTGGTGCGGCATGGGCCCGTCCCCAACAGGAAGGGGCACGCTGCCAGCACAGGGCCAATGTGCATCTGGCCATGCCATGCATGTCCCATTGCCCCTGGCTGTCCCCCCCGCCAGTTGCTCGCCTCCTTACCTGAGGGCTGGGGCAGGGGGAGGAGGGGCGGGGTCCTGACAGCACTTACCTGGGGTGGCTTCCAGAAGCGGCCAGCAGGTCCCTCTGGCTCCTAGGGTCAGGGGCAGCCAGGGGTCCCCATGTGCTGCGCCCACCACAAGCACCAGCTCAGCAGCTCCCATTGGCTGGGAACCATGGCCAATGGGAGCTGCGGGGGCGGGACCTGCAGGCATGAGCAGCGCGCACAGCCCCCTGGCTGCCCCAACCCTAGGCAAGATCCCAGCAGCACTTACCTTGGGTGGCTCCCAGGAAGCGGCAGGCAGGTCCCTCTGTCTCCTAGAGTCAGGGGCAGCCAGGGTTGTCTGTGCATTGCTTGCACCCACAGGCCCTGCCCCCACAGCTCCCACTGACTGCGGTTCCTGGCCAATGGGAGCTGCAGAGCTGGAGACTCCACTGGTTGTGCCTCAGCCAAGGGGCCACAGGGTCCTGCTGGCCACTTCCCAGGAGCTGTGTGGGAGCCAGGTAGGGAGCCTGCCAGATAGGGTGACCAATCCAGCCCCTCACCGAATATTGGGACATATGGCGTCCTGACCGTACGTCGGTCAGGATGTGGGACAAACAGCTAAATATCAGGACAGTCCCAATTTTATCAGGTTGTGTGGTCACCCTAGTGAAAGGACTAATGCCTAAATAGATAGTAAGCATTAGAACTTATTAAAAAAATCAGACAACTTATTTAACCATGCTCTTGATGAATTTATAATATAAACCTATTTTAATTTAAAAAATAGTTGTGCATTCATATAGTTATTTTAAATTAAAATATGATCTTATTATAAATTAATTAAAAGCTTTTTTGAATAAGTCATCTGACTCTTTGAATATATTTTAGTGCCTTCTATAGATTTATGCGGTAGTCTTCTCACTGATTATACCTTCACCCATTTGACTTTTGAACTGTTCCTACCATATTGGTCTGAGTAGAAATGCAAACTTTTGAGGAAAGGGACCTTGTTTTTACTTAGCCCTGGTCTACATTAGGACTTTAGGTCGAATTTAGCAGCGTTAAATCGATTTAAACCTGCACCCGTCCACACAATGAAGCCCTTTATTTCGACTTAAAGGGCTCTTAAAATCGATTTCCTTACTCCACCCCTGACAAGTGGATTAGCGCTTAAATCGACGTTGCCGGCTCGAATTTGGGGTACTGTGGACACAATTCGATGGTATTGGCCTCCGGGAGCTATCCCAGAGTGCTCCATTCTGACCGCTCTGGACAGTACTCTCAACTCAGATGCACTGGCCAGCTAGACAGGAAAAGAACCGCGAACTTTTGAATCTCATTTCCTGTTTGGCCAGCGTGGCAAGCTGCAGGTGACCATGCAGACGTCATCAGCACAGGTGACCATGATGGAGTCCCAGAATCGCAAAAGAGCTCCAGCATGGACCGAACGGGAGGTACGGGATCTGATCACTGTATGGGGAGAGGAATCCGTCCTATCAGAACTCCGTTCCAGTTTTCGAAATGCCAAAACCTTTGTGAAAATCTCCGAGGGCATGAAGGACAGAGGCCATAACAGGGACCCGAAGCAGTGCCGCATGAAACTGAAGGAGCTGAGGCAAGCCTACCAGAAAACCAGAGAGGCGAACAGCCGCTCTGGGTCAGAGCCCCAAACATGCCGCTTCTATGATGAGCTGCATGCCATTTTAGGGGGTTCAGCCACCACTACCCCAGCCGTGTTGTTTGACTCCTTCAATGGAGATGGAGGCAATACGGAAGTAGGTTTTGGGGACGAAGAAGATGATGATGAGGAGGAGGTTGTAGATAGCTCACAGCAAGCAAGCGGAGAAACCGGTTTTCCCGACAGCCAGGAACTGTTTCTCACCCTAGACCTGGAGCCAGTACCCCCCGAACCCACCCAAGGCTGCCTCCTGGACCCAGCAGGCGGAGAAGGGACCTCTGGTGAGTGTACCTTTTAAAATGCTATACATGGTTTAAAAGCAAGCATGTGAAAGGATTACTTTGCCCTGGCATTTGCGGTTCTCCTAGATGTAGTCCTAAAGCCTTTGCAAAAGGTTTCTGGGGAGGGCAGCCTTATTTCATCCTTCATGGTAGGACACTTTACCACTCCAGGCCAGTAACACATACTCGGGAATCACTGTAGAACAAAGCATTGCAGTGTATGTTTGCTGGCATTCAACCAAAATCCGTTCTTTATCTCTCTGTGTTATCCTCAGGAGAGTGAGATATAATTCATGGTCACCTGGTTGAAATAGAGTGCTTTTCTTCAGGGGACACTCAGAGGAGCCCATTCCTGCTGGGCTGTTTGCCTGTGGCTAAACAGAAATGTTCCCCGCTGTTAGCCACAGGGAGGGGGGAAGGTTGAGGGGGTAGTCACGCGGTGGGAGGAGGCAAAATGCGACCTTGTAACGAAAGCACATGTGCTATGTATGTAATGTTAACAGCAAGGTTTACCCTGAAAGAGTGTAGCGACTGTTTTATAAAATGTGTCTTTTTAAATACCGCTGTCCCTTTTTTTTTCTCCACCAGCTGCATGTGTTTCAATGATCACAGGATCTTCTCCTTCCCAGAGGCTAGTGAAGCTTAGAAAGAAAAAAAAACGCACTCGCGATGAAATGTTCTCCGAGCTCATGCTGTCCTCCCACACTGACAGAGCACAGACGAATGCGTGGAGGCAAATAATGTCAGAGTGCAGGAAAGCACAAAATGACCGGGAGGAGAGGTGGAGAGCTGAAGAGAGTAAGTGGCGGGCTGAAGAGAGTAAGTGGCGGGCTGAAGACAGGGCTGAAGCTCAAATGTGGCGGCAGCGTGATGAGAGGAGGCAGGATTCAATGCTGAGGCTGCTGCAGGACCAAACCAGTATGCTCCAGTGTATGGTTGACCTGCAGCAAAGGCAGCTGGAGCACAGACTGCCACTGCTGCCCCTCTGTAACCAACCGCCCTCCTCCCCAAGTTCCATAGCCTCCACACCCAGACACCCAAGAACGCGGTGGGGGGGCCTCCGGCCAACCAGCCACTCCACCACAGAGGATTGCCAAAAAAAAGAAGGCTGTCATTCAATAAATTTTAAAGTTGTAAACTTTTAAAGTGCGGTGCTTAAAGTGCTGTGTGGCATTTTCCTTCCCTCCTCCACCACCCCTCCTGGGCTACCTTGGTAGTCATCTCCCTATTTGTGTGATGAATGAATAACGAATGCATGACTGTGAAGCAGCAATGACTTTATTGCCTCTGCAAGCAATGATTAAAGGGAGGAGGGGAGGGTGGTTAGCTTACAGGGAAGTAGAGTGAACCAAGGGGCGGGGGGTTTCATCAAGGAGAAACAAACAGAACTTTCACACCGTAGCCTGGCCAGTCATGAAACTGGTTTTCAAAGCTTCTCTGATGCGTACCGCGCCCTCCTGTGCTCTTCTAACCGCCCTGGTGTCTGGCTGCACGTAACCAGCAGCTAGGCGATTTGCCTCAACCTCCCACCCCGCCATAAACGTCTCCCCCTTACTCTCACAGATATTGTGGAGCACACAGCAAGCAGTAATAACAGTGGGAATATTGGTTTCGCTGAGGTCTAAGCGAGTCAGTAAACTGCGCCAGCGCGCCTTTAAACGTCCAAATGCACATTCTACCACCATTCTGCACTTGCTCAGCCTGTAGTTGAACAGCTCCTGACTACTGTCCAGGCTGCCTGTGTACAGCTTCATGAGCCATGGCATTAAGGGGTAGGCTGGGTCCCCAAGGATACATATAGGCATTTCAACATCCCCAACAGTTATTTTCTGGTCTGGGAATAAAGTCCCTTCCTGCAGCTTTTGAAACAGACCAGAGTTCCTGAAGATGCGAGCATCATGGACCTTTCCCGGCCATCCCACGTTGATGTTGGTGAAACGTCCCTTGTGATCCACCAGAGCTTGCAGCACTATCGAAAAGTACCCCTTGCGGTTTATGTACTCGGCGGCTTGGTGCTCCGGTGCCAAGATAGGGATATGGGTTCCGTCTATAGCCCCACCACAGTTAGGGAATCCCATTGCAGCAAAGCCATCCACTATGACTTGCACATTTCCCAGGGTCACTACCCTTGATATCAGCAGATCTTTGATTGCGTGAGCTACTTGCATCACAGCAGCCCCCACAGTAGATTTGCCCACTCCAAATTGATTCCCAACTGACCGGTAGCTGTCTGGCGTTGCAAGCTTCCACAGGGCTATCGCCACTCACTTCTCAACTGTGAGGGCTGCTCTCATCTTGGTATTCATGCGCTTCAGGGCAGGGGAAAGCAAGTCACAAAGTTCCATGAAAGTGCCCCTACGCATGCGAAAGTTTCACAGCCACTGGGAATCGTCCCAGACCTGCAACACTATGCGGTCCCACCAGTCTGTGCTTGTTTCCCGAGCCCAGAATCGGCGTTCCACAGCATGAACCTGCCCCATTAGCACCATGATGCATGCATTGTCAGCGCCCATGCTTTCAGAGAAATCTGTGTCCATGCCCTGATCACTCACGGGACCGCGCTGACGTCGCCTCCTCGCCCGGTATCGCGTTGCCATGTTCTGGTGCTGCATATACTGCTGGATAATGCGTATGGTGGTTAATGTGCTCCTAATTGCCAAAGTGAGCTGAGCGGCCTCCATGCTTGCCTTGGTATGGCGTCCGCACAGAAAAAAGGCGCGGAACGATTCTCTGCCGTTGCTCTGACGGAGGGAGGGGCAACTGACGACACGGCTTACAGGTTTGGCTTCAGGGAGCTAAAATCAACAAAGGGTGTGCCTGTACATCAAGGAGTATTTCAGGTAGGACTGCACGGAGGGTTCCAATAAGAAATGGTGCACCAAAGTTATCGTTGTTATTGGAACAAGGAGGTTAGCCTGGCCTCTGATTGATACATGGCTAGATTTACCTCGCTGCACCTTCTCTGTGTGTGACTGCAGTGTGATCTAGACAGGGGAGGAGGCAAATGAATACAAAACAAATCTGGTCTATTTCTTGTTCTGACCCACTCCATCTATCTTTTACATCTTTGGCTGGCAGCAGACGGTGCAGAAGGACTGCATGCCATCCACATCTCATGGCTGCTCGGCAGAAGATGGTACAGTACGACTGCTAGCCATCTTCATCTCTTGCCTGCCTGGCATAAGATGGTACAATACAACTGCTAGCAATCCTCATCTCTTGCCTGCCTGGCAGAAGATGGTACAGTACGACTGCTAGCAGTCCGTATCGCCTGCCCGCTCACCATAAGACGGTTCAATAGGACTGACTGCAGGACTAAAGAGAATGACCTGCTCAAGTCACTCCAAATTTAGTCCCTGCGCCCATGTCTGCCCAGGCGCTCCCAGCCGACGTGGCCAGGAGCACCTCGGACACGACGAGGACGACTACCAGTCGTATTGCACCATCTGCTGTCAGAAGGCAATGGGTTGCTGCTACTGTGCAGCAAAGCCGTACCGCGTCTGCCAGCACCCAGGAGACATAGGGTGATGGTTACCTGAGCGGGCTCCATGCTTGCCGTGGTATGGCGTCTGCACAGGTAACTCAGGAAAAAAGGCGCAAAATGATTGTCTGCCCTTGCTTTCATGGAGGGAGGGAGGGAACGGGGGCCTGACGACACGTACCCAGAACCACCCGCGACAATGTTTTAGCCCCATCAGAGTGCTCCATTGTGACTGCTCTGGACAGCACTCTCAGATGCCCGATTGTTTGCCATTGCTCTGACGCTGGGAGGGGCGCTTACAGGGTTGGCTTCAGGGAGCTAAAATCAACAAAGGGGGTGGCTTTACATCAAGGAGTATTTCAGGCAGGACTTCACGGAGGGTTCCAATAAGAAATGGTGCACCTAAGTTATTGTCCTTATTGGAACAAGAAGGTTAGCCTGGCCTCTGATTGATACATGGCTAGATTTACCTCGCTGCACCTTCTCTGTAAGTGACTGCAGTGTGATCTAGAAGAATGAGTCCCCTAGACAGGGGAGGGGGGGGAAGCAAATGAGTACAAAACAAATCTAGTCTATTTCTTGTTTTGATCCACTCCATCTATCTTTTACATCTTTGGCTGGCAGCAGACGGTGCAGAAGGACTGCATGCCATCCACATCTCATGGCTGCTCGGCAGAAGATGGTACAGTACGACTGCTAGCAGTCCGTATCGCCTGCCCGCTCACCATAAGACGGTTCAATAGGACTGACTGCAGGACTAAAGAGAATGACCTGCTCAAGTCACTCCAAATTTAGTCCCTGCGCCCATGTCTGCCCAGGCGCTCCTGATCGACCTCACAGAGGTGACCAGGAGCACCTCAGACATGACGATGATGGCTACCAGTCGTACTGTACCGTCTGCTGCCACAAGGCAAGGGGTTGCTGCTACTGTGTAGCAATGCCGTACCGCGTCTGCCAGCACCCAGGAGACATAGGGTGACGGTTACCTGAGCGGGCTCCATGCTTGCCGTGGTATGGCGTCTGCACAGGTAACTCAGGAAAAAAGGCGCGAAATGATTGTCTGCCCTTGCTTTCACGGGGGGAGGGAGGGAACGGGGGCCTGACGATATGTACCCAGAACCACCCGCGACAATGTTTTAGCCCCATTGGGCATTGGGATCTCAACCCAGAATTCCAATGGGCAGCGGAGACTGCGGGAACTGTGGGATAGCTACCCACAGTGCAACACTCCGGAAGTCGACGCTTGCCTCGGTACTGTGGAAGCGCTCCGCCGAGTTAATGCACTTAATGCACTTAAAGCATTTTCTGTGGGGACACACACACTCGAATATATAAAACCGATTTCTAAAAAACCGACTTCTATAAATTCGACCTAATTTCATAGTGTAGACATAGCCTTAGTGGTGGCCTCAAGGCTACGTGACTTAGGCAGCTGGCCCTGCTCATTTTGGGACCCAGGAATACACACCTTCTAAACAGGTAGTGGTCATAAGGGGCTTGCCACAGTGTGAGGGATGTCACAGGCAGGAAGCATCTGGTGGGGTGGTTATTACTCTGCAGAGGGGAACCTAGATGGGCCTTGCATATGATGTTTTGACTACAGCCCTAAAAATGTTCTATCAATCTAAAGTACTTATATGGCCCTCACCACTGTAGCATCTGAGCACCTCACAGTCTTTAATGTATTTAGCCTTGTATCAGCCTGTGGGGTTAGGGAAGTGCTATTATGTCCATTTTACACATAGAAACTGAGGCAGTATATATGTGGGGGTGGCGGGGAATGAATTAATGTTAATGTGTGTAGGTCTATCAAACTTTCTGGGCATTTTACAAAGCACTGCTTTTTTCCCAGGCTTTTGTGAGGGAGTTTGTCTGAGGGTTCGCTACTTATGCTATGGGGCGGGGGAAGGGAGTCTGATTATATTTGCTGGGGCATATTTATGTGTTCTTTTGAATGGGATGTATAGTCCACTTTTGGAAATTATAATTTGTATTGCAAATGTTAATTCGTGTAATTGGTGCCCAGAAGATGGGAAGTGAACCTACTAAGATGAGAATTTTCGATACTGTAGTGTGTGTGTGTGTGTGTGTGTACACGCACTCAAACACTGCATATATATGTCTACATAATGAAAAATCGAATATTATGAATTGTTCGTGCAGGAGACAAAGCAGCAGCTCCTGCAATACACTGTAACCATTAAGCAGAAGCCCAGCCGTCATGACGGTTTTGTGAGCCCTGTCTGAGATCAGGGTCCCACATGGACAGCTGCAGCTTCAAAGAATCCCAATGACCTAGATTCAGCTGTAGATTACTGTCTGGTCTGGCCTTTGCTTCTATCACTGCACTAGGAGCCTGATTTCAGTTGCACAGGCTGACTTGCTCACTGCTCTGACCCATTTTCCCATGGCAACCTGGTTTGCTGTACCAGGAGCTAGAAAAATACAGTTGACTTTTTAAGGATTCCAAGATTAAGTTTACTCTTTGCCTTTAAAAATATATATATATACTTGGCAGATATGCAGAAGAAGAGCTGACACTTTGCAATTGCATTGGAAGCCAGTGAGAGATTTAGGCCAGGTATTATTTACTTACTTCTAAATCATTGCATGTCTGGATGAGGTTTTTATTTTCTTATCTCTTTGCAAAAATAGCCAACTGGCTTTCCTTCCCTCCAACCACCTCATCCCTGCTTCATTCTCCCAACCCATCGCCTTATAATAAATGTATTTCACATTGTACTAAGGCTTGATTTTCTGGTCACACATGAATAAATGCATTCATACTGAGGAATAAAGTTGATCCTGCCTTGACACATTAGCTGCTGTCTGTATGTCAGTGTGTGTGTGTTAGGAACAGAAGGAAACATTTCAGAACTAGTTCCTCTCAATCACAAGTTTAGCTTCTGCATTTTGTAAATAAATTTGATTGGAGAGAAAAGAAAAGTGTGTCCCTAAAAGGAAAAAAAATGAAAAAGTCTGACAGTAGAAGATAGGAAAATCAGATGGTGACTATTCTTGAAGTAACCAACTTCTCATTTATTTTCTTTCTTTTCCTCATTTGAGGAATGGGCCTCAGGCTGGTAGGTTGTCCTATAAATTTACTATGCATTTTTATCTATAACCATTTACAAATATAAGAAATTACAGGATATCTTTTGGGGGCAAAGGGGAAGAATATAGAGGCAGTGTGAGAGAAATGGTCTAATCTCTCTGTGCTTCATTTCCCATCCCCTGAGATGCTAACTTTGCCAGCAGGTCAAATTTAAGTCAATGGAAGATGCAGACACTCAGCACTTCAGGAGCAGGACTCATGTGAGGATGGGAGAAACCCTAGGTGGATTTAGTTTTGCAAAACTTTGTTGGTTGGGATTTGGTTTTGCAAATTCAAACTCCGTTTAAATTCAGGTTCCAATTATTCATGCCTCATGGGGTTGGGTTTTTTTTTTGTTTTGTTTTGTTTATGTGGGGGTGCTGGTGAAAGGCTACCTCTGGGTAATTAGTTTTGTTTGGTCCTATTACCATTGTAGACAGGTAAAACTGGAAAATGGGGGGAAAACCTGTTCTGTAAAACCTTAATGACTGGTTCTAAGTTTGAAAAATCAGAGCCAGGATTGCATTACATTCAGGTTCTCCAAAATACAGTGTATAAATGTTTTTGATTTGTTTATTTATTAGCTTTACAAAATACATCTCCCAGAGTTCTCTGTGCACATGAACTGCCACCAGCCCCGAGACATTTAATTAGGTGGGCTGTTAAGTTGAATACCTCCCCTGATCTCAACATTCAGGATAGAACACAAGGAGAAAGCATCTTTCGCAGGGATGTTAGAGGCCAAACTTTATAGGGGTTTATAGGTGAAGACCAATGCCTAGAGTTGCATCTGGAAACAGTGTGGAAGCCAGAGCAGACTATGGAGTAGAGGTGTGATATCTCCTTGTGAGGAACACAACCAAGCAGCTTTCTACAGTAACTGAGTTTTCAAGAAGTCTCCAGGTGTAACCTCAAGTAAATCACGCTGCAGTAATCCAATCTGGAGAGGTAAAAAAAGCCAAGAATGAATGTGGCAAGGTCTAAATCCAAAGAACTGTAGTCTCCCTGCCAAAAAGTGAGAGAGAACAAAATTTCTGTTAGCTTCTACTACTTCTTAATCATTTAAAAAAAAAAAAAAAAAAGGCAGCCAGGGATCCTATACTATGATCTTTACTGAACAAAACCCTTTGTTAAAGAAGGAAATATTAACTTCAGTGACTCATCTCAACTTCTGGATGTTTCCTCTATTCTAATAACATCACTTCAGCCTGTTTGGATTGAACTTCAGCCAGCTAGCTCTCATCCAGACCCAGGTTTAGTTAGACACTGAGAAAGGTAAAGGTCTGCATAGTTCAGAACAGACACACAGCTGAGTGTCATGACTGTACTGATGGTAGTGTGTCACGCTGTCTGGAGTGGCTCACAACTGTGAGTGCCTGTCTCGGTGCAGACTAAGAGAGAAGACGGCAGATTCCCCAAGCTGGTGGTGTGTTCTATATGTAGATTTGATCAAACCAGTAACAAATGCGAATGCCGAATCACTATACCAGTTTTACCATGGAATCACGGACAGTCCCCTTATATTTCCCAGTCTATCTTACCACTCAGACAAACTGGACTTTGTGATAAAAGGTTATTTAAACCAAAAATCACACCACATTAGGTTTCTCCAAGTTCCAAGAGACTAGACACTTACCCCAGATCAATTGGTACCCTAGATCTTACATGAAAAACCATGCTGGCAGCCAATTCTATAGCATACTAACTATAGACGTATTAGGTATGAAAAAGAAATGAGAGTTATTGAGAGGTTAAAGCAGGTAAAATATATTAACAGATAAGTCATAGTTTGTCATTCCAAACGGTGGCAGTGATCTAATGAACTGCCAGTTTCCAAAAAGTCTTTCAGGTTAACACAGATTATCTCTGGGGATCTCAGGTTTGCATCTGTAAGAGTCCAAACGGTCAAAGGTAAAGGATCTTTCCATGAATCGAAATTTATAGTTTCTTCACACAGAAAGCAAGTTGACACTGGCTCTACCCATCTGGGCATTTCCTTTGATGATGGGGAGTGAGGAATGCACTTAGTTTTTTGACTTTAGACCTTCCTACATAATAGCCACTGGCTTTGAAATTAGCATTTTCTGTTAAAGTCCTTCAGTACTTCATTAGCATTTCACAAGATTTCTTTGATGAATTATTTAGTTACAGGAGTATACACAATGCAAATGTTTGCCATTACATTATAACAGGAACAAATGAGTGACAAAAATACAAGTAACATTCCACTAGTTTTCATGAAGTTAAAACATCCGAATACACTCTTACATTTACACTCATTTTGAATTATACTAATACACAAGTGAATTGGCCTGTGGCCCTGATCTGACCTGATCTGCCAGCATCACACAGCGTAATGCAAACTGCTTCATTGTCTTTCCTGCTGACCTCACATACATACTGAACAGCAAGAAGGACAGAATAAGAAATTGTAGCACCCCACCTGAGAAGACCTCTCAGACAGAAGAACTTTGGAATCTTCCAGAGAGAAAAGATAGCTCACCTCTATATGTAACTTTATTTCCCCAAGGTTGGGTTTGCATGTCATCGAGCAAGACAACTTATCAGGCTTCCTGTAGCACTACAAGCAAAATGTTACTATGCGTAGGGAAACGCATTATCTTTGATAACTTGTACTGACTTATTTCCTTCTGGTCCTTTGCTGTCTCTAGTTTACTAGGATTCACTATCCAGACAAACACTGTCTTGTGTCTGGAATCACCTTAGTGAATTGACCAATACTTTAGTGCTGCCTGTGGTCATACTCTTACAGATGGACATTATCAGCCCACCTCTGAAAGAGATGACAAGCTACCAAAGTTACAATTTACACAGGTCTTTGTCTGCTATCTTGATTATTTTAATGGAAGAAAGTTAATGTAACACTCAGTAGAATTTTTGTGGGACATCATCATGAAGGCCATCATCAGGATGTCCCTGGGTACCTGTGATGGGGTGTCCACCCCACACAAGGCAAAGCAGGTTGTTAGAACAATTAATCTGATAGGCTGCACCTGGGAGAGAGCCAGGGCCTGAAAGGCTAATTGATGATGAAGCCCAGCTGGACAGGGACAGGCTGAGCTTGTAAAAAGGCTGCAAGCTGAGACCAGAAAGGGGCTGTAGGGAAGTAGCTGGAAGTCAGTACCTGAGAGAAGAGAGGGGAGTATTTAGGGCTACAGGATCTGGCAAGAAGTCAAAGAGAGAGGTAGCCTAAGTTACCCATGTGAGGAGGGAATTTAGGCTGGTAAACCCATGTAGGGAAGAAGAGGACAGAGTAAGGAAGTAAGAAGGAGTCCAGGGACATAGTGAGAGGGCCTGGGTGTAAGCAGACCATAGAGTCTCTGGAATGCAACCTGAGTAGTGGGCAGGCCTGGGTTCCTTCACCAGCCACTGGCAGAAGACCAGGCTTTGGACTGGAAGACTGTCTGGAATGGCATGTGGACAGCAGATCCAGTGGGACTTTGATACACCAGAACCATAAAGAGCTGGCCAGAGGGCCAAGCCATGAAGAGAGAGCACTGACAGTCCTGTAGAGTGAGGAGGGATGAGGTGTGAGCTGCTGTTGGAAAGGGGTATCTGACTTGAAAGCTAATCTTCAGACCTTGCCACAATGAAGTGTGCAACAGTGACTGGACCCTGTAACTGTGCCTCATAAAAATAAAAAGATTGTAAACAGCCGTCTTTTTTTTTTTCTGTCCTTTATCAGGTAATAATGCTCATTTCCCTTGTGTCATAACAATCTTTTGGCTTATTAATTACTTAACATCAGTTCATAGGAAAGATTTCAGAAGCCAAGTGATGCAGAAGGCTCAGGAAAGATGGCTTTTTCACTTAAAGGGTCATATATTGGGACCTAATCCAGCAACTCTGGCAATATAAAACAGACTGAAAGCTGGCATAGCCAACTCCTGAGTGGAAATCCTCAGGTGGCATAGAGCTTCTCTGGAATTCAAGGAAGTGGGGTGAGGTACATGGGAGATACAGGGTTGATGCTGGTGAGGTCATTGTCAGAGACCAGGGACAACACATAAGATCAGACTAAAAAACAATGTGCTCTCAGACCTTTCGCTGCAGACTGAAATCAGCCCTTACTATGACTTGCTGTTCATTTTACCATTCAGGCTAAATCATAAACTAGGGATGCTAATTTACAGTCAACTATGCTTTGCAGACCCCCAATGCAGTCTGCTTTCTTCAGTGGATGGCACCTTTGGTCCCTACCAGTCCTTTAACTAAGCCTACTGCTGCCAATTGATCATCAGAAACCGGTGAAGCTAACAGCACCAAGAACTTCTGCGTTATTATTTATAATACCCCAACACATAGGTCTTAACTAAGATCAAATGTTGGCAAATGTCACATTCAGTTTTTTAGGATGGTTATATACTGGGGAGTAATAGGTTGTTGGGGTTTCTTTTTTAATATATGTCTATAATGAGGTAGGGTTGGGGTGAGGAAGGAAATAAGAAGGGATTAGTTAATTGGAAAGACACAAGGACTGAGTAGAGGGCTTTACATTTTTTGCCTTCCTATCCCCTTTAGAGTATGGTGGGCAGGGGAAGTAGGTTTGGCAGATAAAGGCCGTGAGGGAGAAGTTGGGAAGGGGGATGGAGCACAGAGCTAATAAGCAGAGGAAAAGAGTATCCAGAGTGAAAACTGCAGCCAATTTGATGACACCACTGGTGGCCAGAGGCTGTGAGGAGGTGCTGCTGGTTCCTCTGTACAGCCAGGCTGGTTCTTCCCTGGGAAAATCTTCTGCTCCTGAGACCTCATGACCTGGTACTTCCCCTGTACCGTTGCATGTCCAGAGATGTATTGAGGAGGGGAAGCCCTAGCTAAGCCTCATTTCCTCCCTTCTACTGTGGCCCTACTGCTGTGGGCAAGTTTCTAAGGACTGGGAATTTCTTCCTCCCATGAGCTGGATGTAGAAACTGGGACTGCACGTGGCCTCGCTGATGCCTGTGGAGGTGTGGGGTGCACCCAGGAGGGGGGTTGCACACAATAATTGCTCATGCTGAGAAGGGAGGGAGCCCTCTCTGGGGTTCATTTCTTGCCCAGCTTTGTGCTGCTGCTGCTGGAGGCATCGTTTCTTTGTGCAAATATTAAGATGTATTTTCTGTTCGTCCAAATTCTGGTGCATTGGCCTCAATCCAGCTGTGACTGGTTCTGCTGTATCCTTCCAGCAGCCATGCACAGTAGACATAACTGCAGACTGTTACACTGAAGTGCAACACAGGGAACACGGTGTGCATCTCATGTTCATCCCTTCAGAGCCTGAGCATATTGCCTGATCAGGGCCGGCCTCGTGTGAAAATGTCCTCTCGCACTGTAGAGCTATCGTTCTCCTCTTAACCTGCTGCTTACAAACAGGGAAGGGGAAGTAGAAGTGGGTGGCAACCTAGGCAGCGGTGACCATGAGATGGTTGCATTCAGGATCCTCACACAAGGAAGAAAGGAGAGTAGCAAAATATAGACCCTGGACTTCAGTAAAGCAGACTTTGACTCCCTTAGGGAACTGATGGTCAGGATAATATGAAGCTAGTCTGAGGGGGCAAGGAGTCCAGGAGAGCTGGCTGTATTTTAAAGGAGCCTTATTGTGGGCATGCACAGGAACATACCATCCCAATGTGCAGAAAGAATAGCAAATATGGCAGGCGGCCAGCTTGGCTTAACAGTGAAATCTTCAGTGAACTTAAACTCAGAAAGGAAGCTTACAAGCAGTGGAAATTTTAACAGATGACTAGGGAGGAGTATAAAAATATTGCTCTAGCATGCAGGGGTGTAATCAGGAAGGCCAAAGCACAATTGGAGTGGCAGCTAGCAAGGGATATAAAGGGTAACAACTTTTTTCAGGTATGTTGGCAACAAGAAGAGGGTCAGGAGAAGTGTGGGACCCTTACTGAATGGGGGAGGCAACATGATGATAATGTGGAAAATGATGTGGAAAGTGACAGATGATGTGGAAAGAGCTGAAGTACTCAATGCTTTTTCTGCCTCGGTCTTCACTGACAAGGTCAGCTCCCAGACTGCTGCATTGGGCAACACAGTATGGGGAGGAGGTGAGCAGCCCTCAGTGGTGAAAGAACAGGTTAAGGACTATTTAGAAAAGCTGGACGTACACAAATCCATGAGTCCAGATCTAATGCAGCCAAGGGGGTTGGCTGATGTGATTGCAGAGCCATTCACCATTTTCTCTGAAAATTCGTGGCAACCCAGAGAGGTCCCAGACAACTGGAAAAAGGCAAATGTAGTGCCCATATTTTAAAAAGGGAAGAAAGAGAACCTGGGGAACTACAGACCGGTCAGCTTCACTTCAGTCCCTGGAAAAATCGTGGAGCAGGTCCTCAAGGAATCCATTTTGAACCACTTGGAGGAGAAGAAGGTGATCAGGAACAGTCAAGGTGGATTCACCAAGGGCAAGTCATGCCTGACCAACCTGATTGTCTTCTATGATGAGTAACTGGCTCTTTGGATATGGGAAAAGCAGTGGATATGATATATCTTGACCTTAGCAAAGTTTTTGATACAGTCTCCCACAGTATTCTTGCCGGCAAGTTGAAAAAATATGGATTGGATGAATGGATTATAAGGTGGATAGAAAGCTGGCTAGATCGTTGGACTCAACCAGTAGTTATTAATGGTTCCACGTCTAGTTGGCAGCCGGTATCAAGTGGAGTGCCCCAGGAGTGGGTCTGGGGCTGGTTTTGTTCAACATCTTTATCAATGTTCTGGATGCTGGGATATAATTGCACCCTCAGCAAGTTTGCAGATGACACTAAGATGGGGGGATAGGTAGATATGCTGGAGGGTAGGGATAGAGTCCAGCGTGACCTGGACAAATTAGAGGATTGGCCCAAAAGAAATCCGATGAGGTTCAACAAGGACAAGTGCAGAGTCCTGCATTTAGGATGGAAGAATCCTATACACCACTACAGGCTGGGGAGCAACCAGCAGACCAAGGGAAGAGATTATTTCCCTCTATTCGGCACTGGTGAGGCCCAGTTTTGTGCCCAGTTTTGGTCCCCCCACTACAGAAGGGAGGTGGACAAATTGGAGAGAGTCCATTGGAGGGTAACGAAAATGATTAGGAGGCTGAGGCACATGACTTACGAGGAGAGGCCGAGGGAACTGGGGTTATTTAGTCTGCAGAAGAGACGCGTGAGGGGGGATTTGATAGCAGCCTTCAAGTACCTGAAGTGGGAGTTCCACGGAGGCTGGAGCTCGGCTGTTCTCAATGGTGGTAGATGATAGAACAAGGAGCAATGGTCTCAAGTTGCAGTGGGAGAGGTCTAGGTTGGATATTAGGAAACCCTATTTCACTAGGAGGGTGGTGAAGCACTGGAATGGGTTACGTAGGGAGGTGGTGGAATCTCTATCCTTAGAGGTTTTTGAGGCTCGGCTTGACAAAGCCCTGGCTGGGATGATTTAGTCGGGGATCAGTCCTGCTTTGAGCAGGGGGTTGGACTAGATGACCTCCTGAGGTCTCTTCCAACCCAATATTCTATGATTCTGTGATTCTAGTGGTACATGATTGGTTGGTAAATAGCATCCTAAAGTAGTAATTGTATGCATTCTTAGTTTGTTAGTGTAAACAAAGGGGTCTGTGTGTGTGTGTGTGCTGTTGGAATGTCAGGGTTGTATTTCCACTGCCCCAACTCTATAAACCATGAAGCTCTGCTGAGAGGTCTGCAAACTGAGCTCTGCTGAGCAAGGTTTGGTGACAGGAGAGGTACAGGCACCTTGCAAACCCTCCAGCAGTGTGCTGTGTAAGCTGTGTACTTGGGTTAGGTTTCAATGTCATGTTACTGTTTGGATTAGGAAAAGGAGGATGGGGGTAGCTAAAAGTTGCCAGGAGCCAGGTTTGGTTGGAAGAGTCAGGAGGCAGAAGAGGAGGTAATGGAGATGTGGTGAAAGAGGAGAAATGGAGGCAATAGGGACAAGCTCTTTTGCATGCCTTGGGAGAGAAGAAATGAGGAAAAGAGTTCTCTACTATGGCAAGCTGGTAATAATGAGTGAAACTGCAGAACCATATGATAGGTGGATTATCAGATAACTTTGAACACTTCATGGGCCCTCTGCCAACTAATCAATCTCTCCTGGGATTTATTTTAACATTCCAAATCCCTGAACAGCTTCGGGCATCTGGGACTAAATAAATAAAATAGAACCAAATCCATAGAACAGTTTTCCAATTCTATACTTACGTGTACAGTGAGTGTCCATGAAACTGTTGGTGTATAAAGCTCATACAGTGTTCCCTTGTCAGTGCACATCAAAGAGTCTGCCTTATGATAGGTGAGAGTAGGTAGTTTAATATTTATTAATGACTCATAAAATTCAGGTGAGATATTTGAATTCCATTGTAGATGTAATAGAAGTTAGCGGCCATATACAGGATTTTTAAAAAAGCTCCAAATCTTGGTATTGCTAGTTCCATGAGCTGGAACCTCTTGCAGTTTAATGCAAGGTACAAATTAACTAGTAGATTTCTTCAAGAAAAGTTTATAGCACTGGTATCCACTGAATAAACTGGTATCATTTGAGAGGTTTGATATGTTCTTCTGGGTGATCCTCCTCAAGTCAGTGGTCTGTCTCTAGAGATGATTGGATTCTAATGATGTTCAGGCATCAGTGAGTCATCCTTTGAACACAGGGTGTCAGAGAAAAGGATGCTCTTATTATTTTCAGCTGTCTCTACAGAGATGTTAGAATGCACCAAATTTTAAAGGCCACAAGACCTGAGGAAATAATGGTTTTGCAACTTAGTAAGGGTAAAATTTCACCCTTACCAACTTCCACTTCATGCTGGTCCATTGACCCTAAATATTTTAGGTTTGCCTTAAAAAGGCCAATTCTGATTCAGATAAAGGGGTGTGACTCCTGTTGTTTTGAATGGTATTTGGATGAGGGTACCTGAGGAAAGAAATGAGCCCAATAGAGGAACTGATCCTAAGATAATGAAGCCCATTACAGAATTCCATGTCCATTTTTCTTGTTAACCTCTCTGTGTATGGTGCTGTGTTACCACAGCATCAGGTTGTGCTGCCTTCATGAAACACCTTGTCTCCAGCTGCATATGACTGTAGGCGCAATCAAAAACACTCGGAGGCTGCAAAGAGCTTCTGACTGGTTAGTTAAGAGTCCTGGGGATACAGACATGCTGAAATCTGAAGTCTTTTTCTGTCATGCTCAAATGGCAACAAATAGCCAAGATATAGAAATTGCCAATACAGGAACACTAGTCTTTGAAAAGAAAGAAAAAACTAAGGATGACTGATGTGCATGTAACCAGAACATGACATATAAATAAAAAGCTCCAGTTATGTCTACTTAATATCCAGCCATGATAGAGATCATTGATCTATTGCTCATCAATATTTTTAACAATTATGCAACCCATAAAGTTTCCTGTATGAAGTACAAACTTCATATTGATTTAGAATTTAACTGTACTCCTTTAAAATATTAATCTCAGTAAATAATAAAACATGAGTTTTCAGTGTGGGCCACCAAATAAAAATTCTACATTTTTTTTCTTCCTCGTTAGAGACTTTCAGACTAGTATGGTGGCTGTGGAGAGAAACAGGCTAATATAACTAATTGATTCTATAGACACCTGCTTATTTCTCAATGTCACTTGGAAACCAGAAGATGGGAGTAAATCTTTTAGGACAATCCCCTATAAGTAACTACCATTGGAATAAGAGACCTCCCATGGTCTATTCTTCCAAAAGCTTCAATAAGGCACTCATTAAGTGGTTATTCATGCAACATATCTGCAAACATTAGAGGAGTCCTATGATGGCAACCTTCTTGCACAGTCTTCTTCTGGTATATTTTGGATCAATAGGGTTGAGGGAGGGGTGTTTTCTTAGCCCAGCTTACACTCTGAATATTACTCACACATGATTGACATTTAGTGTTATGTATACATTTTTAAATTGATACCATAAGTATTTATTTTACCCATTGTCGGGTTAAAAGAAAGTAAATACAATTAGGTACAGTACAAATATTACAGTGAATATTCTCTCTCTCTCTGCATGCAGTGTAGTTGTAGCTATATCAGTCCCAGGATATTAGAGTGACAATGTGGGTGAGAGATAATATCTTTTATTGGATCAACTTCTGTTGGTGAGAGAGACAAGCTTTCAAGCTACACAGAGCTCTTCATCATAGCTGTGATGCTTGGAGCACCTTTCCCAGACCAGAAAAAGAGCTCTGTGTGGCTTGAAAGCCTGTATCTCTCGCCAGCAGAAGTTGGTCTGATAAAACTCACTTTATCTCTAATATTTCACCTATCTACACGTACACTGGCCCACTTACCCTTTTCACATACTCTGGTCCATTTCTCCAGCACATTCATCCTAGTCACCTCCAAATTCCTCTCGCTCTTTTTAATGTCATCATTCTCCTTGTTTGGTTCTCTTTGCCTATCACCCATTTATTTTATTCCTTCTCAGTCTCCACTGCCTCCCCCACAGCCCCCCGCCCAAACACACACATTTGAATGTGTTAATTTTTCTTCCCTTTCTTGTCTCCTTACCTGTTCCCTAGCTCTTTTCCTCTTTACTCTCCTTCTCGCCTTTTCCTAATCTCTTTCTGACTTTTATCCCTGCTTTCTGCTCTTCTTCTCCCTCCTGTTATCCAATTGGCTGTCTGTACAAGGTGCTCTACTTGTCCCTCCAGTTTAGCACAGCACATAAGGGTTTGTCTAGATTAGGAAGAGGTCAAGATTAGATCAAAGTAGACTAGCTTGTGATGGCTAACTCGGATTTATTCTGGCGTATTCGTTAGTGTAGGCATAGATTAAAACCTTTTACTTCCATTTATCTGGTCACATTCAACCCTAGGTTAGCCCTCCATCTTAGTTGTTTATTTACAGGCCCTAGACAGCTTGTTGAACCTAGACTTGACTTCTTCCTTTTTTTAAGAAGACATTTCTTTTGTGCTAACGTTCTTTTATTTCCTTTGGTAAACATGACACGGATGGTCTGGATAATACTTAGTCTTGCCATGAGTGTGGGGCACTGAACTAGATGACCTCTCAAGGTCCCTTCCAGTCCTCTGATTGTTATTTGCCTGGATTGGTTGTCTTCCCACCCTCCCCACAATTGCTTTCTGGAAAACCAGGCTAAACCATCTGTGGGTGATAAATTGAACCACATGTATACTCTCCAGCATTCTTCTACACCTTTTTCTTCTGAATTCAGAAATTATTTGATTTCTCTTTAGCACACACCAAAATATTATAAAATGTTTTCTCACATCAATTTTTTTTGTTTTTTGAAACTTTTTATTAATGTCTCTTTTTAGCTTTTCTTTAACATACTTCATTGTACTTACTTATTCAGGATAAGGTTAATAGTCAAAGAACATGGCTAAGGGCACTTCTTTAACGCAGCCAATGAAACCCATCAGCAACCTAGGACAAGTAATGAGAAGTGGATCTCACATCTCAAGAACTCTAGTGTCTTTTTAGAATCAGTGCTAACTAAGGCCCCAATTGTGTGATCAGATCTGTGTAGGTGCAGCTCTGTTCTCAGTGAGGCCCACTTATGCTGAACCAGCAGCATCTTCTTTGACATCATCATCCTGATCCTAGAGCACGCACAAGAAAAAAGTTTTCTCTTAGTAACTCAGGTACAAGGAGATTTCTGGTATGCAGGGTTATTGATAGTTTGCCTCCCCCATCCCCCAGAATTCAAGTTAAAAATGGTGCTAAATCATGCAACAGTTTCACAGGAAAGTTTAAAACCTTATTTTTAATTCTAGGATGAATTCCTCCCTCCCCCATTGTTTGTGTAAAAGATTATCATTTGTACAAGGAGCTTTTAAACACTAGACTAGAATAAGTAGCTATGAGCCATCACCAGCATCTTTAGTGTCTGTTCCATCATGCTGAAGAATTTGGGAATTCCTCATTGGTAAATAACAATATTTACATACAATACAGGAGTTTGGGTGGTTCTAGAAGATCTCTGCTGGCAAGGAGTGAGGAGATACTCTCAAGTAGTTCCACTGTTGTGATGATGATGTTGGTGGCTGAAGATACTTGTCTAAATGCTGGATGAAAGTCATCAGTGAACAGTTGAGCCACTGACCTTCCAAATGTGAAATGGCACAAAGTTCTTGGAAAACAAGCCGGATAAAATTGCAACCTGCCACATAAGGACACTTTTAGAGAATAGTTTTTGCTAGGTTACCCCCATACATCTTTGACAATTAGGATTAATGTGATTCCCCCTACCCCCGGTGTAACAGAGTGCTGGACAACAGCAGCTGAGCCAGCACTCTGGTCACTGCAAGTCTAATTATTCCAGAGCAGACCTCATTAAGAAGAGCTGTGCCTAATTGATGGGCTGAGGCTAGCTAAGCCATTAGGAAGATGATACAAAATGCACAGGAAATAAGTGGGAAAGGGGGAATCAGAATGAGAGAAGGTGAGAGAGGTTTCTCTTCCTGGCTTGCCTCAGGAGCTGATGGCTCCCTAGGATTGAGAGGAGTGAGACCACAAAGTGTAAAAGGATGGTGGAAACCATTATTGTAAATAAACTGCACTGGGTGTCTTACCAGAAAATAAGGTCTCTGAGCTCTTTGTGGACTTGTGCAGAGGCAGAAGCAAGCAGGACTTGCCACATCCAGGTTTAATCTTAAAATCAGAGGCTTGATTGTCTGTTGCTGTGCATCCTGTGACTTCACTGACATCGGTGCAAAGTGGGAGGTAAAACGCTACTGAAACAGAATAGTAGTGTATTATACCCACTTTGCATTCAATTTACATTGGTGCAAATGATTATATAAAGCATAGGGATATAGACAATCAGTTTTTGAGTCTCTGAATGAAACCCTGGCCTCTTTGAAGTTAATGCTAAAACTCCCATGGACATCCATGGGATGAGATTTTCACCCTATGCTTACATCCTATTGATGTAGCTATACTGTGTTACCTCATCTCACCAAGTTTTGACAATATTCCTCAAATATCCTGGGCCTCATAACCAGTGATAACTACAGCTCCCCTCTTGGATTCTCAACTCCTAGGGGCTGGACACTTTATTGCATTACACCGGGTTGCCATTGGAGTAACTCCTCTGAAACTGCTGGAGTTACTCTGGTGTGACTCCGTGGATTTCAGCTGAACTGCTCTAGCAGCTCTGAGCATTAAAGTAAATAGATGCAAGTTTCCTCTTCTTCAGGTGTCTCAGCCCCCATGATTGACATTGTCACTATTTCCAGTGAATGGCTGTCACCTACTCTGAAAGGTTTAAAAGAAGGAAGGCTTGTTTATTAGTTTTTTAACCTCTTTGTTGCTTGCTTTTAAGGTGAGAGTGCGGGAACAGATAGCGGAAACCTTTAATAGACTCGTGCACTGAAATAGAATAGTGTCCATAATAAACTATGTGTGGGAAAAGATGCTACCTATTAAAGTAATAATCAAGTCATCTTAAAGAAGGGAGTGGGGGAGGACAATCTTTCCCTCAGGACTTCTGTCTTTTTCCCTCTCCCCACCATTCCCCCCTCCTCCCCATCCTTTCTACATGAACACTGAAAACTGTTCATGGCTTTAGCAGCAGGCTTTTCGGGGGTTTTTGTGTGTGTGTGCTTTTCATATGATAATTGGTAGACTCTATGGCAACCACTGAAAAAAGAAGGTCTGAAAACAAAAGCTACAACAGGAGAGGATCAGTGCATATGCACTGGGTCTGTAGGAATAACGACAGCGACTCACTCTTCAGAAAGGTATCTGGTGGCAGGTTGTCAAAAGATTTTTTGTTTTAACTCGAGCAGAGTTTATAATTAATGCAGAGGTTTTATGAGTCCAAATTTTACTCCAAGCTTTTCTTTTCTTAAAAAATATCTAAAAAGTATCTGCAACCAGCCTGCTTTATTTCTAGTGTGGTCATACTTTCTAGTAACCCATTGGAATGGAAGAGATAAAGAATAGATTTAGAGTCAAATCCTGTTTGCCTCATTCATGATTAGTTATATTTATTTCAAAGGGGCTACACAGATTACTAAAGTGAGCAGAATGTGGCTCGTGGAGTGCTAATGTCATGTATAATTAGTCTTTCATTGGAGGATTTGTTTATTTATCCATTTCTCTGAAACAGAATTTTGATCTGAGCTAACGGAGTTATTAAATATCCTGTCCTGTTTGTGGAACTGTGAATTAATGTTTTGGAGGCTGTGCTTTTCCTGTAGTGATAGGCTGAAGTATCACATCATGCAGTGTCCTGTATAGTGATAGGACAACAAAGACATTTCTATTATTGTTTTCTCAGCCAATAAGTACAGATCAAGTTTGACTTTACTAGAAAACAAAACATAAATTTGCACTCCTGACATACAAAGAACAACATAAATATTAAAAGGAAAAAAATGATCACACTTACAATATGCACCTAGCTCCCTGATGTCACAATTTTGATATCACTTGGAGCCAGTTACAATTAATTGAAAATGTAGTATCAGAGACTGCAGGTGGTCTCACTAATCTTGCTTCTCTAGCCATTTTTCCCTTATGAGCATTACTCAAATTTTTAGCAAATTACCTTAACATTAATAATTTATTTTTGTGCCTGTAAGAAATTGAGCTACACACATTACAATGTTTTCTCTGTTTGAATGAACACTGGAGCTTTCATTACCACACCTTCACCAAGACTCAATTTCTAGTGATGAATAATAATAATACCAAAGGGGTTAAAAATGATTTGTCACTTTGTTGCAGAATATTGGCCTCTGTAACTTTAAGAGTTGTGTTTTATACTTCAAAGGGACTATACATATCGGACTAATATAATAAAAATCCCCTTCCTGCTTTGGGCAACTGCAGTCATGCTAATCATGCTGTAGAAACTGGGCTAAAAGAAAGAGGAAGAGTTGAAATTATAAAGAAGAACCAGGACCTGAATAATAACAACATTCTGTAAACAAGGAAGGATGGTTTTTTCATGCTACAGGTTCCTTTCTATACATAACGCAGTTTATTTTTTCCCCCTTTTGCTCAGTGTTCTCATAAAAAGGTATCTTCTGGCTTAGCATTTAGGTGCAAAAAGCATCCATTGGAATCAGACCATTGCAAAACTGGTTTAACAGAGCGATAAACCAGACTCTCACAGTTCAATACAACATAACTAATTTGCCATAGTACCAGCTGCTTTTCTTTTTCCTTCCCATGTCTTCTCTCAATCTTCCTTCCTCTTCTTTTTGCTGTCCCACCTCCTCCATTCTTTCCTTTTGTGGGGGTGTGTGTAGATGACAATGTACAGCTGAGGCTACATTATTACAAAAATGACTCAGTGGATTCACAGTTGAGGGATTAGTGGTGAGTTAGGGTCCTTTAAAACTCCTCAATCACTTCACAGAGAGAGTTTCAAATGCTTGGAGACTCAGCTGAATGCAGTGTCAGAGAGTCACACTAAAAAGTAAACCAAGATTCAAAAAAATTCTGTGCCACTGATGCACAAGTTGAAAAGACTTTAAGTCATATTTGAACTCCAGACTGGAAATTCCGAATTCTCCTTTATCCCCTTTTCATGTGGATAACTGGATCAGCCCCACTGTGTCTCTGAAATGCAGGTGCTTGTACTTCAAAGCAGAAACTATGAGGTATGCCTATAAGTCAGAATGTAGGCTGCTTTACAAAGGGATGGGCTATTATTTATTGTTTACTATGATTTAACTGGTATTCTCCCGTGTGATTCAGAAATCAGTGAAGACTGGCCAGAAACCCATTCTGGTTTGTGAAAACCTTTCATTCCACATCTGAAGCAAGACCTCACCACATATGCTTAGGGCACTCCCATGAGATATAGCAGGCCCAGGTTCAAGACCCTGCAAACCACTTGGCAATTGGTTGTTTGGGGTGTGGTCTCTCTGTGAACAATAATTCCCTGCTAGACATCAAAAAATTTTCATCAAAACCAATACATTTCATTGAAACATTTCAGATTCAACAAATGGCATTTTTGGCTGGAAAAAGCCAAATCCAGGCCAGTGTATCAGTGAACAGTTTTACACTTGGATGGCTTCAGGAAGAAGCCCTCTCACTAAGAGGGTGGTGGTGGTGGGGGAAATAACCTTATTTAATTCCATGTAAAAAGGGAATATTCCTGGGTTAAAGGGGTAGAGGTATGTAGGGGGAGAGGGGAAGCCAGCCTGCAGGAAAATTATTATCTGGCCAGCAAAAATAAAAAAATAAATACTCCCCAAAAGTTTTCCTATTCACATGTCAGGTTACTTCATGCTTATAGTATTTGTTAGTCCCTACTCGCTTTCTGAAGGAGCCTGACAGGCAGGCTAGCAAGGAGGTTATGAGGCTAATCTTTTTCAAAAAATGAAGGATGATATCACCTCTAAGAGATCAGCATTATTATTGGGAAGAGAAAAAATCCACTCCAGTCAAAACATAGTACAAAGGATGATGGGTGATTTCAAGTAGAAGAGGTTCATAATCATTCAGTCTATGACCATAATATAAGATGAATATAATCTGCTCTTTCTTATATATCTCATTTGTACAGTGCATCCCAAGGCACTGTACAACCCATAAAAGGAAGCCCGGAAAACAAAATTGCTTCTGAACTAGATAAGCCATAGAAAACCAAAATATATATTATGTCTGGTTTTACAATCAGCAATATTATGTCTTTCAGACCAGACTAAGAGAGAAAGAGAGAGAGTGCTGCAGACTTGAAGGGCAAGATAGCTGGAGGCTGAAAAACCCTACTGTGAGTCATCATAAAGCCTACATCACTGTACCTCAGAGCCCAAGGTTATCTCTAAAGAGCCAGGAAATCACAAAAGTGCAGTGTAATCGTTTTTCAGGCAATGTGCTTGGAAATCCCATACCGCTTCCATTTTAAATAAAGGATCCCTAAACCAAATGTGTCTTTTGACCTAGAACAGTTGGTTTGAAAGACTTCGCTGTAGCTCACGAAAGCTTATGCTCAAATAAATTGGTTAGTTTCTGAGGTGCCACAAGTACTCCTTTTCCATTAGATAATCGCGTTTTTTGGGTGCTGTGGATCAAAACACATACAATCTCTCTGTTGGCTTTTGGGTTTGCATTTTATTTATTGAATGTACTATGGTTCTATATCTCCACGCTAATGTAACTATTCAGCACTCTGGAACAATAGGGGCAATGGTTTCTTGGGGATTTGTTGCTCAGACAGGTTCACCTTGATCCTTTCCCTGGACTCAGAGGGAGAAGCAGATGTGAAAACCAAGTGAAAATGGCAATTTATTGTCTAATCTTTATGATAAAAAATTGTGTGGGAACAGCATCCTAGCAAAAAGGAAAAACAATCTTGTAAACATAAACAAAGCACATCTGTATGTAATGTCCTATTGCAGAATTTACTTTGGCCTGGGTGCTGTCCTCAGGCCCCAGTGTAGCAAAGTACATAAGCATGTGCTTAACTTTAAGCACATGATTAGTTCTTCTGTTCTCAGTGGGGCTCTTCACTTATGTTTAGGCACATGCCTACATACTTTGCTGGTTGAGGGCTGTAGTGATTTGGCAGCTGATTCCTGCATCAACCCAATCGGCAGTCCTAAGTCCCCCAGTCTAGAACAGATATCCAGAGTGTAGAGCTTGAGCATATAGTCAACTGACCATATCTTTGTCCTGAGCAAAATCTTGGTCCCATTGAAATCAATGAAAATTTATTTCGGTGGGTTAGGATTTCTCTTTCTGTAGTCTTAAGGATTGTGGTCAGTGAAAAGCGGAGAAGGAGAAAATGGAAAGCAAAGCTAAGCCACTTTCCAGGTCTCCCACAGTTGAGATTTTGGCTGCTGGGCTGCTGACAACATCCAATCAATTTAATCCTAACATCAAGAGAAAGAGACCCAGAAAAAGTGATGGTCGAACAAATTATCACCAATCAGCAGCAAGTGGATAAGTAAAATGGCACCTCTCCTTCAGTGCCTCTGCTTACTCAGTGACAAACCCAAGCTTTACTAACATAGCACTACAGAGCCAATACAATGAGGATCAGGGAGCAGATTTTTTTGTGTCTTGCACATCAAGGTAGAAAATATGTTTTTTTAAGAACAGATTAAGACAAACACTTGTCAGGGATGGTCTACGGATACTTGGTCCTTCCTCAGTGCCAGGAGCTGAACTAAATGACCTCTTGTGGTCCTTTCCAGCCCTACATTTCTAGAACAGCACTATTGCTAATGAAGTACCAACAGTTGAATCTTCACTATGGATAATGATAATGAGCCAGAAAAAAAAAAAAATTTGACTCTCAGATCCCAATATGAGTTTGCAAGGCTGACAGTTAGAAAATCCATCTTTTTATTCAGAAACTGAGCAAATGTGGGCTGGCTGTCACAAAGGATGAAAACATGTTTCAGTAGAGTCCAGCTACCACCCCATAGCCATATTACAATACTATTATGTTGCTTTGCCTGTGTATATGAGCATGTGAGATTAAAATTCCTTTTCTGCATTTTCATGCCAGGGAAACTTGATGGAGTGTTTGTGGGAAAGAGGCATGAACACAGCAGAAGCAAATTCATTTTCAAATTCAAATGAATATTCATTAAACCTTCTCCCACCCCACGCCTAGTATTCTCCAAGCTCTAGATAATGCCATTTTAATGACAAGGCTTCACATTTTTGGACTCTTCTAATTGCTGTTACCAGTACACATGCTGCTACAGAGGAGTTCCCTGTGGATTATTTCCTAGCTGTTATGTCTATTTTTGGAACCTTAAAAATCTCTTGTAGAGATGTATACTTTGAATTTTGTCTGTACACTTTAATGATCCATCCCCTTGGAATAAGATTTGAGGGCCAATATAAGGGATCATTGTAACCCATCTTGGTCTACAGATTGGAATAGGGAGTTTTCTATTTGAACAAAATTATCAGATTCTGCTGATCTGCTGTTTTAACTGGTATTGACATTTTCAGTCTTTAGCACTGAAACTGTCACACAGCCAACACAGGAGCAATTTCCTATTTGGAGTGATCCATTACTTAACTATAAGGATGGGGATGGATTGAGCAAGCAGTTCCATGGAGATTGGCAACAAGTGCAAGAGCAAAAAAGCTAGAGATTGTTTTATAAAACAAAACCATCAAAAAGATTGAAATATATGAAGAGAAACAGAACCAAAGGAAGAGAAAGAAGGATGTAACTATAAAAGTACTGCATGCCTCATCCAACTGTCATTGAAGTTGGTGGGTATCTTTCTATTGATTTTAATTGATTTCTATGTGCTGTATCCACTAGGAAAGAACTGCAAATTGCCAAGTAATGGTATATAATAGTGTAATAGATGTATAACAATGTAATGTCCACTAGGAAGGCTTCCAGACCTTCATGGACCCTAACCAAAACCCTCAGTCAGAGAGTGGCGGTGAAGACTACTGGAAGTTTGTAGGGATGGAGCAAGGGGTTTGACTACTGTATGTGCTGGTCCAAAACTACGAACATTTTCATGAAAAAAAATTAGAAATATTCTTGAAAGAAAAATAGTCATCAACATTTTGCAAGTTTTGGAGCAGCTTACCATTTTGTACCATCCCTTGCCAAATGGAATTTGGTTGTCAGGGTAGTCTCACACGCTTTGGCTAGCCTAGTTTAAAGTGCCTCAGTCATTGGGGCTCTTTCCATTGCCCTTGAGAGGCTATTTCACAATTTGAATAGACCTGATTGCTGAAAATGTTTCCTAGTGTCTAGCCTAAAGCTTCCTCCATTTATTTCAGTACACTGTTCTGCAACTAAGAAATTCTGGCATCCCTTAAAATAACAATCATAAAATATGGAACATTACTGAATAAGTAATATATCTCTAACATTAATCTATTTTAACAACATACCAATTCTAAACTGGTGCATTTATTTCCCATGAATGTGAAAGGACAGACCCCAGGGACTATTTTGCAAATTTCCACTCTTATCCTTTCCAATACAGATTTAACGTGCAATATGCTAGTAGTCCAGTTTTTGACTTTACCTCAATGAAGACTGTATGTAATTGCCTTTTTATAACTCATTAACTTCCCCATGAGTCCATTGTATTAAAACCAGTGTGTTTTTAAAAGATATAATTTACTGATTAGCACTTCCTAATTACTTTTCAGTCTCTGTATACACACAGTTGTGCTACTCAGGTGACTTCATAAAACACAGCAAAATCAAACTTTTCAATTTATGGAAGGAGTTGACTTTAATTATTTTTCCCCATGTATTTTGTCCAGATTAATATGAATAATTTTGATGACAGTTAATTTAGTGTTATGGGCCAAAGTGGTGGGTGTGTGCTTCAGTGGGGGAGGGAAAAGATAGCCTTTGTACACTCATCCAAGAGAATACGGGCTGTACATGGCTGTAACTCATGTCTCTGTAATTGGCAGTGCTGGGAAAGGGGGCCTGCTAGCTCTGCTTGCTGCACGGACTGGCCCCAGAGGAGGTCTTTTGGGGCAGGTTGTGGGAGCAGCCATGCTCCTTCCCCTGTTTGCCAGAGTGCCTATGCTGGGAGGACTATTTGTTCCATCTCTTTCAAGGAGCAGCAAGACTGTGTCTGCTCTATGTTTCTGCCAGTGCATCAGAGGCACTATGACTAGCGGAGTCATAATGTGTCTTGACATTTGTTCCCTAATATAACTCAGTCTCATAGGAATCCAACATGAGGACTGCAATGTTAAATACACTGCAGTCCCTTCAACCACCTTCCCTTCTGTAATCTGTGAGCACGATGTCCTACCCTGAAGGCAGCTCATCTCTGCTGTACTGTTTTGCGTCCAAGTGAGCTGAGAGAGAATTCTCTGGTGGTTGGGCTCCTGGGTTGGGTTCGTCAGGAGGGCATTTAAAAAGTCACATACAGTTAGGCAATTGGGGCACATTTTCTGTAAGAAGATATTGACATTCTGTTGGGACTGGTAATGGCAGTAGTTCAGGGAAGGCTGGTCCAGCTGCAACAGAATGGATAAAGCATGGAAGAGACAGCAGAGGAGAAGAGGGTGGGGAGAGTTGGGTAGCAAAGAAAATGAGAGATAAGGAGAAGAGAGGCAATTTTATATACCCCACTCTGAATCCATATAAAACACACACAACATAAAAATAGGAGCATTTTGATGATGGGCCTGTAATTCCAATGCAAGGCTGTGGTGACTATAAAAGCTAGGGCTGTCAATTAACACAAGTGATTAAGGCAAAACAAATTAACTAAATTAAAAAAAATTAGTCACTATTAATCTCAGTTTTAATCACACTGTTAAACAATGCTAGAATGCCAATTTAAATTTATTATGAATATTTTGGATGGTTTTCTACATTTTCAAATATATTGATTTCAATTACAACACAGAATACAAAGTGTACAGTGCTCACTTTATATTATAATTTTTGATTACAAATATTTGCACCACAAAAATATTAAATAAATATTATTTTTCAATTCACCTCATACAAGTACTGTTCTGCAATCTCTTTATTGTGAAAGTGCAATTTATAAATATAGATTTTTTTTTCACATAACTGCACTCAAAAACAAAACAATGCAAAACTTTAGAGCCTACAAGTCCACTCAGGCCTACTGCTTGTCTAGTCAATCGCTAAAACAAACAAGGTTGTTTACATTTATGGGTGATAATGCTGCCCACTTCTTATTTACAATGTCACCTGAAAGTGAGAACAGGAGTGTGCATGGCACTGTTGTAGCCAGTGATACAAGGTATTTACGTACCAGATGTGCTAGACATTCGTATGCCCCTTCATGCTCTCGCCATTAATTGTGATTATTTTTTTAATCATTTGACAGCTCTAATAAAAACCATTTGAGCTTTGCTTTCATAGCTTCTAATTCTAACAAGAAGTCCAAGATGAGATAACAGTATCACAGTTCACAGTCACGTGTAACATGTTCTATATTCCCTATAAGAAACCCTTTTAATTAATTATTATCCTGAATTCTCATAAATCAAATAATGTACTTTGTTGCATCATAGAAATTATGTAGGTAAAAATATTTCAACAGAAGGTGTTGGCACTGAAAACAGACTTTTGATATATTTTCCTCTAAAACATAAATAATGTTCTTGTTTTTTTTTGTACTGATAAATTAGTATTACACATTAAATGTATAGGAATTTTGACATACCTAGCTCATTCACTGCCTATAATTACCAGAAAATTGAAATATCCATTAGTATGTTGGACAATCCATTGCAAAATGTTTCATTTCCAGAAAGACCAAAGGAGATTTTATTAATGGTTAAGCTAGAACAGTGAGAGATGGCAGGTTTTCATCCTGGGAGAAAGCCTGTTCTGAGAGGAGATCTAAATCTCTCTTGGATATTGCATGATAAAACTTAAAACAGAGGGCATGCCAGTTATTTGACTGTTAGGGTTCAGGGCTGAAAACAGGGAGTTGTCATGCAAACCATTTTACAACCCTAACTATAGCATTGACTATTGTAACACAAACCAGGGTTTATGATATTCATGCATTCTGGTAGATCTGAAAAGAAATCAGAACATTAAATCAGTAACATAAATATATATATTTTACAGACTGTGTGAATAATCTGTAGATTACAAGTCTTTTTTTTTTTTTTTTTAAAGATACCTAACCACAGTCCACACCTGAATTAGAGCAGTAGATCCACTTCACTACCTGGCCAGCCATTATCAGCAGTGGTGTTCTGTAGACATGTGACAATTGGGCCTATAACCTTTTTTGCCTGCTTGGGAACTTACCATGAAAAGTAGGTCAAGATATTTTTAATAAAGGATGCCAGAGACAGGTACAAGAAAAGTACACAGACAAACGGAATTAGTCCAAACAATAATATAGTATAATATTGTATAATTTAGACTGTGTGAGATCATTCTTGGTAAACAAAAAAATGTGTCCAGAAATTAATACCCCAAAATTAGTGTGTCAAAATCATAGGCCTAATTGGTGGGCAAAATAATAAAGGGGCTTTGGGGGGAAAAATTGGCTACTGGAGTGAGCTTCACCACCATGGCTGCCACCCTCACTCTCTCCTGGGAGCCTGGGCTTTTGTCAACCTGATCCTAAAAAAATTCCTGACCTGACCAGGCCAAAGAGAGGGGCCCAGATGACACCACCACCTCTACTGGTTCCTGCTCAATCCCAAACACTGCCTGGGAGGAAACAGGATCAGACTTTAACAACCACAGCTCCAGCCCATTTTAACTACTCTTTTCCCCAAAGGAAGGGTTATTATCATCTTTGATATGGTACCATCTAAGAGACTATCAAACAAGGAATTTTTTTCCTTCTAACAACTCTCTCCAGGAACAAGGGATGAAAGACTTATTTAATACTTTACATTTCAGAAGCTTTAACTGTTTCTCCTTCTTTTCTGTATCATAAATAAAGGGTTAAAAGTGTATTTGCCATGGCACTAAGCAGGCTGAGATCTCTGTATACCAAACCCTGACTCTTGTTTAACACTCTATACTATTGAACAGTGACTGGGTTACGTTAACACCTTTGAGCCCCTATATTCCGTTGAAACTAACACAACTGACTCGAGGAGGGGATGGGATTGGATTTAGGGATTGGTTTAGGGAGGAATATAGAATTACTACATTGGATCAGATCAGGGGTCCATCCAAGCACATAGTATGTTGGGAACAGGCGCCAGTACTAGTTGCTTCAGAGAATGAAGAAGGAAACCCTTCAGTAGGCAATTATGAAATAACCTGACCTAAGGAAAAGTTTCCTCTTAACTCCCAGTAGTTAGAAATTGATTTATGGCCTGAATCATGAGCATGAGAACCACTTTTGTGCCTTTTCTTTATTTTTACTATTTGCTATTGTAACATTAGATATTCTTGTTATCCATATAAATGGCTGATCCTTTTTTTGAAGTTCTTGGCTTCAAAAATGAAACAATCATTTCCTTTTATCTATTTTGAATTTGCTGTCTTTCAATTTCATTCTCATTATGAGCAAGGGGGAATAAAATGCCTCACTTACCTTCCCTATAGCATTTGTGTTTTGTATTCTCTTATCATGTCATCTCATTCATCTCTCTCTCTAAGATAAACAGTCTCAGTCTTCTCAATCTCTTTTTGCACGAGAGCTTTCTCATTATCCCTCTGGTTTTGCAATATCCTTTTGAGATGGGTTGCACATGGTATTCCAGATGAGGCCGCATCACCGACAGAATGGCATTATCATTTTGTGCATGTTATTCTCCATCCCATTCCTTATATATACTAACATCTTGTTTGCTTATTTGACTGCAACTCCATATTAAGCAAAGATCCTCAGTGAACTGTCCACAACTGCACCTGCATTACCTTTCCTGACTTGATGCACTTTACACAGTTCTAAATTAATTGTATGTGTTGTACAGATTATTCCCTCCAATGGGTATTACTTCGAATGTATGGACACTGATTTTCATTACCATCAGATTGTCAATTTATCTAGTTTGGCTGGGTTCCTCACTTCCATTTTCTGAAGACCATCTCTTTGGTTCAACTCACCAGTTGAATCCTGCCATTCGGTGGGTGTTCCATGCATAACAGTTCTGATGGAAGGTAGGATAAGGCTTTGATGGCAGCACCAGGCAAACAGGTAGATATCTGTGAAAAATTTCAGCCACAGTGCTTACGGTATGGAAAAGTTACAAGCAATCGGAAACAAGATCTTCTAAAGGGAATCTCATTTAACCTTAACTATAGGGGGCTCTATCAGCACCACAAATGCTGAAGTCAAGAAAACAAATATGGAAATAAATGTTAGCTATTTTGGTGTATTGCTTTAACATTTATAATTGACTACTTCTTTTAACCTTTTCTTGCTTTATTACATTTATTTTTCTACTGAGATCTCTTGTAGGAAGTTGTCCCCTCAGACTATGTGACAGCAAGATTTCCTCATATGTCTACCTGTCTGAAGAAGAGCTCAGTGTAAGCTGGAAAGCTTGTCTCTTTCACCAACAGAAGCTGGTCAAGTAAAAGATATTGCCATACCCATCTTGTCTCTCCATCTCTTATACCACATTATTTACTACGGCGGTTCTCAAACTTTAGCAACCCGAGGATGCCCATTTTGATTCAAAAATTTTTGTCAACCCCCCCAAACTCCCACCCCACCTCTTCCCTCTCCTGCTCAATCCCTGCCCCCCCTTCCCTGCCTCTTTCTGTCCCCTCCGCCGAGCACGCCCCATCCCCACTCCTCCCCCTCCCTCCCAGCCCCTCCTGCATGCTGCTGAACAGCTGTTCCCAGTGTGCAGGAGGCCCTGGTAGGGATGGGGGAGGAGTTGAGGGAGGGAAGGGAAGGAGCTGATCAGCAGGGCCCGTGGACCCCCTGAAGTACCCTCAGAGACCCCCTAGGGTCCGCAGACCCCAGTTTGAGAAACGCTGCTTTACTGTATTATTATTATTACTAATCTATCTTGCTGACAAGCTGATATCGACAGCTGATTGAAAAATGGTAATTATTTATTGCTGGAAATTACAACTTTTTAAATTTTCATCAAATTTTCTGCAAAAATATTCTTTCTTTTACAAAATCATGAAACTTGAACATTTTTGAGTAAAAGATTTTGGGAAATCATTTTTAGTTTGCAGGAAAGATTTTCTGCTTTTTTAATATCCCCTGTAATTTTTCCATTAAAATTTTCATTTGATAAGCCATTTTTCACTGAAATTACTTTTCAATAAAAAAAATGCAACAAGCTTTACCCCTCTTTAACTCACTAATTTGAAAAGGGGAAATAAAATAAAATAAAAAATGCCAAGACACTATTCCCCAATACATTAGGTTATTGGTTCTGAACCATTCTGAAATAAACATTGCTTATTTCTGATCCATTACAAACCAGCAAATAATCTTACATTATTAATGCTATTTACTTGTCATGTGGTTTCTTCTAACACAACTCTATATTCTCTTCTGGGACCTAAGCGAGGGCACTATATGCGAGGACCTAAGCGAGGACACTGTGTGTCCAATTTCCACTCACCAGCAACAAGCAATTTGTTGTTATTTATACAGGAAAGTTCATTGAAATTTCTTAAGAAAATGCAACATTTTTAGAAATGTTTTTCTTTTTGTGAACTTTTTTAGGAATCTCCTAAGGTTGCTCCACCTAAGAAGAGCAAATGTTAATTTACAGCCTTCATTTATGTATTTATTGTATAGCTACAAGCTGTTTACATCTTTAACTCCCAGATTTTCCTTTCTGTTTATTCATTTCTTTGCTCTCCCCATTGACCTGGGATGGCTGAACTGATAGGGTTGGAGTGGGGAGGACTAAATCAAGATTTTTTTCATAAAAATATGAAAAAAAAATCTATTGGATTTTTCATTGTGCTAATTTTTTTATCATGTTAATCCTACTCTCTGATCACTTTTTCTTTAACATGCTGCATTTTTTTAGAGTGGCTTATTACTATACCATCATTTAAAATGCAAAAAGTTTCACACAAAAGAAATCTCATCTTCAGACATTACGGAAGAAAAACATCTGGATAACGATGCCAAGCTGGATGTTAGTAACAGTGAAGATGCAGTCCACAAACTTTGAAAAAATAATTTTCTTCTTCTTTGCTTCCTCAGATCTGGGTGCTGCTGTTGCAGCTGCATTGTGTCTTGTGCTGCGGATGTGTGACACAGGACAAAGGGTGACACAATGCTGGGAAACCAGAGGAAAAGCGAACGCAACTGTAAAGTCCCACACCCCACCCCTTTGCTCAGCAGGGAGTCCTCTGAATTTACTTCAACTGAGAGGAACTCATTTTGGGTTTTCCCTACACAAAGCAACAGAGCATGGTTGTCCATTGTTCTTATACACTGGACTCTGAAACTACCTCCTCTCCTTTTGTCTGTGTCTTTTTTTTAAAAAAAATCACTCTGCTAGAATGAATATTGTACAGTTTCTTATCCCATGAATACAGACAAAGCCTCCACTCTTCTTGCTTCCTACAGGGCATCTCCATGGAGGATTCATAGCAGTGCTGTAATATATTGGTATTAATGAGCACATCATTCAGTCCCCCTTTTCAGCCTTTTTTCACTAACCCATACTTAGAAACAAACTTTCAGGACAGTATTTATCTGCTTCAAACTGAAACTGCAGAAGTAATTGAAAGCTAGGTGATGGCAGGTCTGTCTGTCCACCTAGCCTTATTTCCTCTTGCACACTCACAATTTTGTAATTGGCCACTGGATCGCTAACCTTTTCATGACTGGCCCTAGATCGCCTTCCTACTATTCAGTGTCCGTAACTGTTAATGGGAATTCTGCCTATAGCTTGAGAAAAGTATATAATAGCCTGAAACGATGGCTATATGTTCATTATCCTCTCTTTGCACAAGGCTTCAGTATTGCTCTCTACAGTTATGAAACTTTTATCTTTAAAGTACTGAAAGAATGGAGCTACACAGTAAAACTGTACTGAAAATGTCTTATAAATGACCAGTGTTTGTACTTTTAATGCAAAAAATAATACAAATATTAAAGAAACTCCTTAGGGTCTGTGTTGTGTTTCTTATGGGGATATGTGTCATTGTAGCTTTGTTCATTTATCCACATGACCAGGTCATGGTATCTATGGTGAAAGCTTCTAACCACTGCAGATGTCAGTAGAAGGTACTAACATGTTAACCAACCATCCCAGCTATAATCCTAGTCCTGAAGGAGGTGGAACTAGTGTGAAAGATTATTCAAAAAAATGAAAGCCTTGAGTTCTCTTCATGAAGGGTCAAGCTGCAAAGTACCCTGCACCTATAATTATGACTTTATTAGCAATTAAGATACACTTTATCTGCCACATTCACCACCAGCATCAAACCCTCAAACAGCAGAAATGGTGCCTAGAAGAATTCAGCCAAATCGTATTGACCAGTTTGTGTGACAGGCAAAAACAGCTGATGCTATGTACTGTCTGATGGGAAAAAAATCAAAGACTTTGGAGCCATCAAGTTGTGCTCTTAAGCCTGATCCAAAGCCCAGTGAAGTCTGAAATAGAAAACTCCTACTGACTTCACTGGGTGTTAGATCAGGCTCATAGGAATGTCTTTAAAGAGAACAATTCTTTCAAGGACTGCAATGCAACATTAATTATGAAGCAGTTATTGCCAAACCACACTTACTTATTATTAATATTTATTTTATGCCAACCAATCCAGTCTAAAGTTAAGTTCTTGTAAAATTTATTGAACGTTGATGAAACTCTGTGTTATACTCTAGCAATTAATTTTACAAATTAAGATATTTATCTTTAATTAAGGAGAATATTTACAAGATAGATGCCTCAATAACTCTAACCAAGCTTTTCTGTCTGTGAGCATAGAAAAGAAGCCAAAACTATTGGATATTTCTGATCATGCAGTGGTCAGTGGATGTCTGGGTATCTTAGTACATATACCATATCAGCATACAGCAGTTTTAAAACATTGGGAACTAATATTCTCTGTCTACTACATTTGTCTTCTAAATACATTCATGGATGCTTGTGGGATCCCTATCGACCAGTACCTGGAAAATGTGGGTTAGCAGTTTTAGTATTCAGCCCAATTATCTTATACTGCATTCATTAGCTTGAACCAATCTATCATTGTTTCATTAGCATTCAGCACTACTTTCGCAACAGGACACCTAAGTGATGCACCAAAGGACATGTTATGAGAAAGGGATCAAAAGAGTTCAGTGAGGAGAGAAGCAAAGTTATGCCTCTATTTTTAGTTATTGAGTGCCACAGGGGTGCATGGTGCTTGCAAGCGGACAAGGTGTAAGCTACAAACCTATTAAGAACTGAGTTAGCCAGAAAAGACATTCCAACAGGGCCTCGAAGGGCATGAGAAGGGAGAGGGCAGATAAAAATGGGTAACAAGAGAAGTGGGCCAGCACTAGCATCAAGCCCATCTCATAAATCACTTAAGCACATGCATAACTTTAAGAACATGATTAATTCAATTAAACTCAGTCACACTGCCCACATGTTTAAAGTTACAAACATTCTTGTTGGTTCATGGCCCTCGTGGTTAAAACACAGGACTGTCCAGACTTCTGGATTCTGCCACTAAAGACATGGCTACACTACAAACTTTTGTCTCCACAAGTTACGTCAGTGTAAAGCTGCCGCAGTTAGGATGTCACTTGTGTGTGGGCATGCTTGACTCCTTGTGTCAATGCCATGCATGCTCACCAGGAGTGCTTCTGTTGATGCATAATACGGTGTCCCATAGGTAGATAGGCCAGTCTGCAACGTGCCACTGTCCAGTGAACTGTCTGTTGGGAAGTTTTGGCAATGCATGGTGGGGCAGAAATGAGTCACACAGGAGTGACTGGGAGCAAGGAGTCGGCTTCCCACCATGCAACAGTCTTCATCTGATAATGTTATGTATATCCCATAATTTTTACATCTTTTAAAAAAATCCCATGAACTTGCATGGTCCTTCCCACTATCCGCCATCTCTGACAGAAGCATGGAGACTCACAGCTTTGCACTATTTTCATAAGCTTGCAAGCCCAGGATGCACACTCCTCCAGTATTTGCAGCAATGTAAGAAAAACCTGCTGTAATGGATTTCTCCATGGATGCAAAGGGAGGCGAGCCCATGACTGTTGAATCTGTGGGTCCACAAGAGTTTGTAGCATCAGTGTTCGCAGCCAGAGATGAGATGCTACATTATGTCCTGGTGCATCTCCCTCTCCTCTTCCTTCTGGGACTCCTGGGTCTGCCTCCTGTCTGCTCTTTCCATCTCTGCTCTTTCCATCTCTTTCCATCTCTGTTCATCCTTCTGGACCTTTGCTCACAGTCTGATGCAACACTAGCTCTCATTGAACATATTGTGAGTTCTCTTCTTTCTTCTCCCTATCTGGCTCAGGCATTCCACGTATGGGGAGCGGGAACCCCTCCAGGCCACGATGGCAGCAGCTACACATAAAACACACAGAGGTACCACTGTCAGTATAGTCACAATGGAATGTGAAAGTTAAGACTCAGAATGTCCCACTCTTGCTCCCCTAAAGTTTTAAAAAAGACGTGCTCATTAACACTCCTGCTTCAGAGTGCTTGTGCACGGCACCATTCACAGCACCAGCAAGGGAGAGTATGGCCCATCAGGAGTGAGTGAAATGCAGAAGGAATTGTTCGATTGCATGAAACTACGAGTATAAAGCAACGCCACTGAATAGTGGCACCATTTTCCACAGGCAGAGGTGATTTTAGCTGATATCTCACTCCTGCTGGTAACAAAGACAGAGAAAGTGCAGCTGCTGCTGGCGTCCCGCAGCCACCCAGGCCGATATGCTGCTAGCTTGTGTACTACAATGATGCCTACCGAAGATATCACTGATTGGTGTGGGAAAGCATCCTACCATAGAGGAAGAAATAAGGCTGCCATCCCTAGAAACCTTTGGGAGAGGATTGCAGAGTACCCCCATGAAAGTTTCATCGAGACGTCTCAGGAGAACTCAAGGGACTTCCCTGTGTACATTAACAAATGGCTCTGCATGCCCCCTCCCTTCCTCGACCCCGCTGCCTCGCTCTACAGGGAAATGAAAAGCATATAACTATGCTACCTCTCTTTGTGGTACTGCTACTCTTCCAATATGAGTATATTAATGAAAAATTGATAGTTGTGGCCTGTTAAGTTGCATAACATTGTAATGGGAAATACAGTTGCACACTTACCCAGGGTTCCATCCCCTGCACCTTGCTTGCCTGTGTTTGACAGACTGAACTGTGATGAAGTCTCAAACAGGTCCTGGCTCCAGGTATACCTGGACACACACATCCCCCGTTGCATGTCCCCCATCTTCCTTCTATTCTCCTTCCACCTCCTCCTTATCCCCACTGGTCACACCGGGGCCTGTGACTTGGGCTGCTTGGGGGTATCCATAGTGGTCTGCAGGGCAGTGGTGGGGTCTCTGCTAAGTATGCATGCAGCTTTGTAAAAGCAGCAGGTCTGCAGCTCAGTGCCGGATCGACAGTTGGCCTCCCTGGTCTTCTGATATGCCTGACGCAATTCCTTCTCTACCACACAACATGGCTGCTGGACCATCGTACCTCTTTCCCTTCATCCCTCATGCAATCTGCTCAGAGATGTCACCATTTCTATGGCTGGTCGGTAGCTGCGCTTGCACAGCCTCTTCTCCCCACAAGCCCAGGAGATCCAATATCTCCTGTCTACTCCAAGCCGAGCATGTGTGGGGCATGCAGCTGGCAGGGTCAGCTGGGCTGTTGTGCACAACAATGGAGAACTGCTAGGTGTACCTACCAAGCTGAGCAATCGGGAAAAGTCATTTTAAAAATTCACAGGGCTTTAAGAGGGAGGGCCTTCTGGTCTCTGTGACTCCTTGCCAGTTGCCAGAGTGGTCAGTGTCTGGCACTGTGGGACAGATGGAGGACTATTAGAGTTGCCATAAGTAATGCAGGGTCTACACTCACACTTAGCTGACCTCAGTACATTGACCATGGCTCAACACTGCTCAGTGAAGTGGTGTAACTGTAATGGGGCACTTACATAGGTGGGAGGCAAACTGATGAATAGACATATGCACAGCTAGGTTGACGCAAGGCAGCTTATGTCATCCTAACTTTGTAGTGTAGACCAGGCCTAAGACTCACAGTGTGATATTGAGTAAGTCACTTAACCTTGCTGGGCCAGGTTTACCAGCCAGTAAAATGGGTACTGGCTTTATCTCACAGGGGGTGTTCTGAATTGTTTGTAAAATGTGTTGTGATCCTATAATGAAAATTTGCTATGTACAGTGTTTAAGTGTGAAGTATGTTGTATGTACACTGGGCTCACAGGTGTCTGATTTTGTGTAAATTAGCTAGCTAGCCAGCAGACAGGTTTTTTGGGGAGATTATCTATAATTTTGGGAGATTATCTAATCCTTCCGAATAATAGGCTCAAAGCTCATACTAGAGCCACTACTTCTATTTCTCCCTATGTTTCCTCCCCTATTCTCCATAGACTGTCACTCTCAGATTCTCTATCCCACTCTGAAACTGGGCAGGGGATTTTTTTTTTTTTTTTGGCTAGAATTAGATAGGCACAGATGGTACCAGTATAGTGCCTTGGAAATGAACACTTGCTGTAAATCCTGGAGTTTTTGTTGTTATCTCCACAACAGCTCTTTTAACAGTCTGTGCCGTGGAAGAGGCGGGAGAAGTGAGAGACAGTGAGTTCTTGGTGTTTCTAATATTAGCAATCCTCACTTTCTCCTTTAAATGTTCTGTAGTTTTCAGAGTCCTGGTAGCTTTCTCGAGAATATTAAGAGGAAACCTCAGAATAAATGTGAAATGACACTTTCCCCTAGTAGAAGATGGTGAAATGACTCATGGGAAAGGAAACTCGCAGTCAGCAAGATCTTTCTCCAAGGGCTGGTGCTGATAACAAGAAAATAAAATAATCAGAACATAAAGAGAAAATCTTCCTAGCTTGGGAACTAAGTCCAGTTCCACTGGATATGGGGCTCTGCTGTCTTGAGGTCATTTTCCCTCTCTGTTTCCCAAGCAATGACTCTTTGGCCATTACCCTCTCTGAGGATAATAAGGATCTGACAAAAAGCAAGAACCTGCCACTTACTTCCTAGCCCAGTCACATGCCCTGGGTCAGGATTCCAAAGGCAGTGCATCCTGGGTCACTATCCACTGACTCACTGAAATTCACCTCTGTGTACATGGCCAACAAAAGAGCTATGCACCACTTAATCCCTCAAAATAGAGCCACCAATACCTTCCCTCCCCTTAAGCTGTGCTGCGTGCATCTGAGCTGCAGATGAGGATCTAACCCATTGCTCTAGTCATTAATTATTTATACAGACGCTCCCCAGGTTACGCAAGACCCGACTTATGCAAATTCACACTTATGGAAAAAGTTCCATAAGCCAGAAATAGAATTTTCGAGATGCGGAAATTTTTGCGTAATGTATGGGTATACATTTCAAAATTCAAGTTATGCAAGACTTTCTGGAACGGAATGATTGCATAAGTCGGGGGGTGTCTGTATTGCAAAAATCCCCTACAGCCCTAGTCCAGGACCCACTGTGCTAGGCACTGTACAAATGCATAGGAGGACACAGTTCCTGCCATGAGGACTTGCCCACTTTAATCGCATGTTGTGCCTCTTTTCCTCATGATTTGCCAGTCTTTTCTCTTTACTAAATAGACAGTACAAACAAACTGGGAAGCAAAGAGATACAATGTACAAGCAAAGTAGAGGGAATGATTGTAAGGATCGGTCATGTTTCATGTTGATTCTGTTGTAATACAATGGAACAGGAAAAGGAAAGAAGGGAGAAGAGAAATTGGAGTAGAGTTTAAATCTAAAGTCTATCTATCTATCTATCTATCTACCTATCTATCGCTGTATAACATCCTGGAGCCTCCGTGTTGTTCAATTTAACGGTACTGTCAAACCCTCCCACTAAAGGGCAAAACAGCAATTTTGTTCTAGTTCACATTTATAATGTATCACTTAAAAATATCTAGTTCTAGCAGAATTTTGTTTTAATTGTAAATCAAAGAACCTGGAACCTTCTCATACAAAGGCTCAGAGGGGTCAGGCTGCTTTTCATCAATTCTTTCCTGGGCACTGCTTCAACTAACCCTTATATTCTCCAGAGGAATCTTTGCTCAAGGGAATAATCCTATTAAATCACTGGGCCTACTTCCATGACTAACACTTACTTACATGATTAAGTGCTGCAATATCAGGCTATTAGATTCTAGTCTGGTGGAGTTTAAATTACATGATGATCTTGATCTTGTGCTACCCTGCTAACTAACGGGCTGACTCAGTAATGGTATTAGCTATGCAAAAGAACCCATAGGCAATTTGACTGAAGGGCAACTGATAGGGCCTGAGTGAGGGGAGGAGAGGTAGCAAGAGGTACTGAGCCCCTGGCCATTGTCCCCAAGGCATGACACTACTGTTGTGTCCCAGAAGCATTGCTGTAGGCTGGCATGAGAACAGGATACTTTTTAACCTCATTTGAGGAGTACCAGAGAAGTTGATAAAAGGGAATGAAAGAAGTCTTCAGACAATATGGAATGGCATTAGGAATGCTGTTAAAAACTACAACCCACCTTGAAATCTTAATACATTCAATAAATCCACAAATAAAAGAGTAAAAATATTCAGCTTTCTCTTAGGGTCAATATTATTGGTGTGAAAGCTACTATTTAGAATAAAAATGTAAGCTGTGTGAAAGCAGGAATTCTTATTTGTGATGTGTGGCCAATTAGTACTCCTAATATGACAGTGGTAAATTGAAGAGAAAACAATATATTTTTATTGGGAAAGAAGAAAAATTATATAAATTAATCTGTTTAAATAAAATAAGGACCAACCTGAACTTTTACAGACAATTTAAGATGAACCTTTTGTCATTTAAATTAAATACATAGATAGTGACACAAAATGAAACAAAATCTGGCTTTATATTTCTTTCTTACACAGCTCTGTACTTCTTGGGCCCTTTTAGTATTGAAGGCTGCAATGCACACAAAAACAAAATCATAGGAAAAACTGTTCTAGAGACATTTCTGCCTTAACCAGAAGCAGGAAGTACTGAATATCTCACTGGAAAGCTTGTTTTCCTGAGATTTCCAGCCCAATTTTACAGATCCAAGATGTGTATAAACATCTGAATTCTTGAAGGCTTACTTGGACTTTTGTTTATCAATGTAGGCTTCTTATATTATTCAGTGCATATGCAGCAACCATAGGAATTGTCCAACTGGAGGAAATTAATTCATAATTAAATAAGAGGAGCTCACTTGGGACATTTTAGTAATCAAGAGGGGTTAAAAATACACTGCGGTTGCCAAAGAGGAAATATGTACACTAGGCATGGGAATAATGCCCACATTTTCCTGGCTCCAGAAAATTATTTCAGAGGAGCTAAACTCACTCTTGTGCTAAGTATTTCAGAGGCAATCAATAGGGAATGACAATAATAGCCTTACTAGTACAAAACATTTATTTTTATTGAAAAATAAAAACCAAAGACTCAACTCAATTATAATAATTGAAATAATTCATGGACGTTCCAGGACTGTGCATCAGTTCATTTATGTTTAATTTGGAGTAGTGTTTGTATATTTAATATAGGAAGACATTGAAGCTAAGTTATCTGGATATATAATGGCAGATGGCTAGACTGTAAAAGTAGATATATATATTTAGTAGAGTAGGATGAATGTGGAGAAATTTGAGTTCAGCTATTGCCTATGTAGTTCTGCCCAACCAAAGCTAAACTTCTCCTCTCTGAGGACTGGACCATGGAGCATTAGGATCTTTTGGACTGGCTGCAGGAACTTCCAGGCTTCACCATCACAATACAACAGGCAACTTGTGTGGTGAGGCAAACTTGCAAAGTGGAGACAGTACATTGTGAGCCATCACTGCACACAAAATCTGTCAATTTCCTTCCCATGGTAAATTCCAATATTTCAGTATTTATTTTTGTCTTGAACTGGGAAAAAAGTTTAACTATGGAAATTTTCATGAAATGAAAAAGTCTGAAAAATGTTGAGTCAGAGAGGCCAACATGAAAGAGTTCAGCTTTCTGAACAAAACAAAATATTTCAGCATTCCTGGACTGGACATTTCATTTCATATTGTCAACCTGAAGCAGCTCAGTCACAGGGATCGACCATGGTGGATTATGAGAACTATAGTCTGGCCGTGTTTAGGGCCTATTGGTTAGAATAGGGACATGAGGGATCCAGAATTATTACTTCCAAAGACACCCAAGTGGGTCAGGAAGACATAAAGATTAATGTTGACCCAACCCAAAATTAAACATCAGTAAACTAAAAGTGAAACATTTTGCACTGTTTTTCCTGACAGAAAATGCTACCAAAGTATGGCAGAAAATTTCAATTTTGATGAAACCCCATTTTCCAATGGGGACTTTTATGCGCCTTTGTTTTAATAGACTTGAACCAAGATAATTAAGGCCTGTTTAAAGGTCTGTCCATCCAGCCATGAAATTTACTTAAACAAACAAAATCTAGCTGTACATGTTCACATGAGTAATTATAGACTGTTCTTGTAAATCATTCCCCAAATTTTCAGTGCCACAAATACATGTTTCTATATAGATAATAGCTTTCATTGATAAAATTGCAAAATGGTTTCCATTCTAAACTTCTGTTTTCATTCAGTCATAATTTTCTCAGAAATTCCTCTTTGGGCCTGAAGCCTTTTAGACTTTGAGCCAGATCCCTAGCTGGTGTAAATCTTCTCTGAAGTAACAGAAGCGATGCCAGTTTACACCAGCTGAGGTTCTTTGCTTCCTTCCTACAGTGATTTTTTTTCAAAGGCTGAAGAAAATCTTGTCAGTCCTTTTAGAATACTAGGCATATGCACTGCTACCATTTTATTAAATCCTCCCTGTAATGTTTGAACAAGGCTCTGTAAAACTAGCAATGCTACAGAAGTAGAAACTTGACAAGGACATAGCCCTTAGTGAGGAACATGTGCTCTGAAAAAAATTGGTGATGATTTATTAAAGTTACCAGAGCTGGAATGTTATTGTGTATCCCTCTTTGATCAAGCCTGTGAAAACCCACAGAAAGCATTTCAGCCATTAAAAAGAGAAGTTTGAAAACTCATTGTTTCTCGTGAGAACACAGTACAATCTGTCCAAACTGTTTGTCTCTCTAATATCCTGGGACCAACACGGCTACAGCTCCAGTGCATACAAACCATTTGTAGTCAAGCAACATTATTTCTTAACATGTGGGTGCATTAAAAGTTAAACATTAAAAGTGAATGCTCATTCCTTTCCCTTTCGCATGTCTATGGAATGGATCATTTCTATACAACCCAGCTTGCTTTTGATGAAAATATTTCCTGTTATTGTCAAGGAGTCATCTGCTCACTTCCATTTAAGCCTTGTGGGGCGGTGGTAGTTCAAATGTTTTTTCAGGTGTAACGTCACCATTGACCACGCTGAAAATTCACACAGGACACAAATGGCTTCTTCAGCCTGGTTCAGTTTGTTTGCTCAGCAACAGACCTAACCAGCCTTTCTATGTGTAGCAGTGATGCAGCTGGGGAATGGGAAAGGAAGCTCCCAGACACCTTCTCACCTCAATAGGAAATGCTCAGAAAACCTGACATTTTACTTTCTGTGTTTATTGTAGATCAGCTATGATGTACAGAGCGGGACAAGAGACTGTGAGGTCAAGGACTGTATGATAGAAAAAGCTTTCCTGCCACTGAAAGAGTGCGACTGAATGTACCCTTTAAGAAGATTTATCCTGTTTTGATTTCAAGGACCCTGAAAAAGGCAGCATTAGTGAACCACCCACACAAAATAGCAGGGTACCAGCTGCACAACAACACCATGGTTAATGGCAGTAAATACAGCGTAGTAGCATGAAAAGGTCACTGTTAGAGGGTACCCTGCTGTGCTATAGTGTATGCAGGTGCTATGGGTGTATTCATAATCATATCATATCCTTGATGGTAGGGAATTATTAGGTCAATCTAGTCCAGCCTTATGTGTCAAGCATGATGAAATCCTGTATTCCATAAACTTATCTACCCCTGACTTAAATGCCTACAGTACTGAGCTCACTATAGCTACCTCACTAGGCAGAAAATTGTTCTTCTGTCTGACTGTTCTTCCTGTCAGAAGGATTTTTTTCTATTAATTTTCCAAGAAGAAATGTCCTTTATTAACAAGCCTATTTTGTATATTTTACCACTGGTGTGCAAAGTAGAGAGTCCAAAACCCTCCTTCTATTAGGATATATGCAGGGATTATTGCAAATACCAAGGTAACGTTCACCTATTTCAAAGGAAGATTGTAATGATGTACAGGGTGGAAAGATCCTCTCTGGGTGGTTTATAAGTCTAGTCAAGACCACCCAGAACCCTCCTCTAGACAGATATGGTCACAAGTATAGGTTCATGAATGTTTATATCCAGAATGAGGAGTAGGACTAGAAACTATTAGGATAAGAATAAGGGGGACAGGCGATTGTTTGTTTTTTTGTTCTTTTTAGACTCATACTAGTAAAAGCTCAACCATTTTACAAAGTGCAGGATCAAGTGGGTTTTTTCTTGTGGTTTTTTTTTAATGGTAGCAAAAGGTTTTAACATACAATGCTGGTGTGTTTGGGCTAAAGAAGCTCAAGGTCAACAATTCTTAAATTAAATAAGTGAATAAATAAATACAATTAAAATACTTAACTTTCTTGGGTTTTTTGTGCTATATATTTGTACTCCTTTCACTGAGGATTTTGACTAAGATAGGATTGAACAGATTGTGTGGTCCAGGCTCTGAATGCTGAAGGGTGCATTGGATCGTCTGATTGTTGGCCATGCTCTCTGTTGAAGCAAATGGAGCACTGTACATTTACACCATTGGATAATTTGGTCCTTTGTGTCTTCACCCCCTGACTCTGCCAAAAAATACCCTAACCAGGACAGATTTTGAAACTCCCTTCCCTCCTGTCTCCCAAATATATGTCAGCCAACTTGGGATCCTGCTCTCAAGTTGTGCAATAGCACCATCCTCAAAACAGGAGAAGCCCAACATTTGTGCTTGATCTGGGCCATATTTAGCTTTGTTCCCTCTCTTCTGACATTCACCCTTGTGGCTAGCTCTGAGTGGGTGTACAAAGTGAAGAGAATGGGTGTAAGGAATTTTTCTTCCCCTTTGCACTCCTGTGCATGGTCCAACCATAATCCCATCCTGCCAAATTGGGATGAATGGAGGTATTCCACCTTGTTCTGACTGCAGTCTTGATGAGGTGCAGTTGCAGGTAGGTTTGACAGCTCTTCCCTAGTACAACGTGACTGGGAAACCTAATGTTGTCTGCACTGAAAATGAAAACAATTACCTACATTTGTTCATTTTAAATAAATGCTTCAAGGACTGGCTCCTCTTCTTGCTGATAATCCAATACTTTGTTTGGGCTTTATTTCATTCTTTAACTTAAGCAATATTGAAAAGATGAAATAGAGATTTCTTTTTCCTGTAGATTTGTTGGAAACATGTCTGAAGTCAGTCTAGACAGAAGACTGAATATTTTACAATAAATGCTGTTAGGCAACTTTTGTCTATGGGAAATTAAATTGATGTATTTCTAATATTTCTTAACTTTTTCCTCTAACTTCAAACCTACGTTTGTACAAGTGGCACTAGTATATTCATTCATTTGAACGGCACATTAGCTCCAATCAGTGAATCTGGTAAAAAAGAAAGCGGGGGTATCACATATTTTCTAGATTTTCCCCCTAAAATTTTGAAATATTGGAAAATTTTAACCAGCCCTGTGGCTGGCTGAAAAATGTGGGGGAGGGGGAAGAGTGCAAAAAATGTTGTCAAAATCCACCCCTTCCCCTTTTTAGCAATTTCTAAATTTTGTCAACATTTCAAAATTCAAAACATTTCAGCAGGCTGCACTGAAGGAACAAACATCCTTGGTTCTTTATTTGGAGAATCAGGAAAAGGAATCAGTTCTCATACATTAATTATGAGCTAACTCACACACAAGGGCACCCACATACAAATCTCTGCTTTTAGCACTAGTGGGAAATTCTTCTTGTGAAATAAATATAGGAGAAAACTAGTAAAGTGAATTGATTGTAATGCAGTAACCATATAATCCCACACTATTTATTTTATACTTTTTCTTTCATACAAACGTATCACCAAATGCTTCAAAGCCAGTTAATCTACACATGCCCTCAGAGTACATCTAAGCTCTATAGTTAACAGGAAGCATCTGTAGGTGTACAGGGAAAGGGTGAAGAGGGAAACAATGGCCAAGTTTCAGGGAGAATGATTAAGTACAGGGAAAATGGGACGTTCAGACACTGGGGTATGATTGTTTATTTAGGCTGATGTAGAGGCATAGCCCATTGAGCAACAGATGGATCTTGTATGGGATTTGAACAGAGCCAGTTAGGAGCAGTGTGGCTATTTTAGATGGTAGAGGTCATCGAAACAGAGGGCCAGCTTTTTAGGTCTAACCTCGCTGCACTCAGCTCTAAGATATCTTTCCTCTCTCCTGATCTAGGAGCCAGCCTATGTGCTTCTCTGCCCTGCTCCGGCAGTAACAGTCCACAAGGAATGCTCCAAAGGGCAGAGATTGATGAGTCCTGTGATCATGAACCCTCCCACCCTCAAGTCACTTCAGGGCAACCACTCAACCTCTGGGGTGGGGTGGGGAGAAAGTAGGTGGATTTACACCACTTGGGTATTCTCCTAACTCAGGGGAATCCTCAGCTGCCTCACTTAGGGCATCTTTGTAGCTGGTTTGTGATGCCTCGGTTGGAAAGAAGTATGACTTATAATTAAGGCTGCGTGTCTGTCATGAAGGTCATGGAAGTTACAGATTCTGTGACATTCTGTGACTTTCTATGACCTCTGTGACTTCCGCAATGGCTGGTGATGGCTCAGGGGCTGGCTCAGGGGCAGCCTGGTGCTTACCGGTGTGTGGGGGGTGGGGTGGGGGCTCCCGGGCTCCCACCAATATGTCCCTGCAGCTCCTAGGTGGAGGCACCAGGGGGCTCCATGCGCTGCCCACACCCCCAGGCGCTTCCCCTGCAGCTCCCATTGGCTGCAGTTCTTGGCTGCAGAGCTGGTGCTTGTGGCGGGGTCCCAGGCCATGCCGCCTCATCCCCCCACCCCAGGACCATCAGGGGTCCTGGGCCATCCCCCCCACAGCACCCACGGCACCCCCGTACCACCCTCCCCCCCACCAAGCACTCCTGGCCCCCTGGCCCAAGTTTTAGTTAGGGGTTATGGTACAAGTCATGGACAGGTTATGGGGCCTTGAATTTTTGTTTACTGCCTGTGACCTGTCCATGACTTTTACTAAAAATACCCGTGACTAAAACATAGCCTTACTTATAATATCTATCTGTCACCCACTGTAGAAAGATATTTAGGGTATTTAAGGAGAGAGAATAGGATGGTAAACATTAAAAAATGAAAAAATTGGGCTTTGGACATCAATAAACTGAATATTCATTCTTTTGATTAGTGTACTCTTGTCATGATCAGTTTGTCACAAAATTTGACATGATTTGAGAAATAGCATTCTCCATTTGGGAGTGAGCACACACTGGAATATAATAATAATGATATATAGAGAGCCTGATTCTAGAAAAGCTTGACATACAATAACTAATTCAAACAGAGGAGTTCAACTGTACTGTTAGAAACATACACACGAGCTTGTATTTTGGCTGCCTTCATTTTATCTGCCTCTAGTCAGTGTTAAGTGTAACTACATACACAACACAGTCCAGATTTTCAGAAGTGCTGAAAATGTACAACTCCAGATTGCCCTGAACTTCAAAATAGCTCTGTGAAGTTTGTCTGCTGCTTTGATTTTGATGTTTGAATCAGATGGACCAAATCCTATAGTTCTTTCTTCAGCAAATCTCCCATTCGGTCTTCATGTTTTTTCATCATCCTCCCTCATATCAGCATTTAGTTGTCATTTTTTCCTCTCCCTCTAATCTTTGTATAGAGTTTCCCTTGGGCTATAAGTTGTCTCCTTCTCAACGAAGGTCTTTTAGTGTTTGTGATTCTTTATTCTGGGCTCATCGTGTACACTTAAGGCAAAAATAGGCCAAAAATTTCTTATTTGGGTGCCACTGACATCCATAAATGACCTGATTTTTTAGAAATACTTTGCAATTTACAGTGAAATCAATGGGAGGTTTGGGTATTCAGAATCTCTGAAAATCAGCACCCCCTAATTGGGTGCCAAAATGTAGAAATAGGTGCCTTATCTTAGGTACACGGGTTTGAATATTTTGGCCTTAATATCCAGCTGTGGATGAAAAAAAGAGAAACAAAATAAAACTTCAAGGAGAACTGACCTGAAGAAACTTTTGTGTCCTCTCTTTTCTACTTGTTATGACTTCAGGAATGCAGGTGGCAGTTACAACAGTCTCTTGTTCTCAATAGCTCTGGTTAGCTATGGGCAGCAACCAAGGGATATTATCGCATTGCTGACTCTGTGGACATGTTTATGGTTTTAGAATGGGCAAATTATCGCTCACTTGTGTTTAAATAACTGAGGAGTCTGGGATTTGAGGCTGGAATGATCAATTGGATTTCCAGTTACCTGTCAGAAAACAGATGGTCACATTTCAAAGCACTTCGTTGACAGCTCTGTAACTTGCCGGGTCACATAGTATTCTGAATTGGGATGGGATCCTATTGTTTTCAGCATCTCCTTGCTAACTAAGAGCTGTATCCTGCATATTACTTACATGAAATGCCCACTGACTGGGTGGACATATTTTAAATATTCTGTAACTTTGAAGTTAGTGATAATCTCTTATATTAATTTCTTTGCTGTCAAAGTAAAGAACTTTACTGTCTCCTATATTCTTTTCTTTACGTCCTCCAAAAGGAATTTCCTAAAGTGCAGTGCTAGCTCAGACTAACAAAGCTGTGACCACCTTAACACACATCTATTATGTGGTTTGCTCAAGCAATTCCTGCTTATTACTCTCCTTTATTTGATGGTCGAGGCCAGTGTTGCAAATTATTAGTTATTCATTCACCTCTGAAACCTAAAGCTTGGTAGAAAGAAAAAAGAACCAAGGTGTTGTCTTCTTTTACTGCATAGCTGACTCAATCCTCTCACCCTTATCTTCATCCACCCAGACATTTCCAGTGTTTTAAAATGCAGATTTACATACTTGCAGAGAAGTTAGAGCTCAAGAAAGTATTTCACACATTGATTTATTCAACCTAAATTTCTCCTTGCTCGTTTCCACTCCATTTCTCTAGTTATATTGCTCAGATCACTCTAAATGATTCCTCTCCTTCAAATACTTGTGGCTGGTTATCATAGTACTTTTTGTCACTGTGGGTCTTTTTGGTTCTCGTCACACTGCTCCTCTGATCAAGGCCTAAGTGTGGGCTTTTAGGACCTCTTGTTGGTTTTCTCCTCTCCTTGACCTTCAGTTGTTTGCTCAATGAAAACTCAAATAAACATGAAAAAAATCATTCAGCACTTTGAAAGCATCTGTGAACACAAAGCTACAGCTGCCATGTCTTCCTTTCGCCAGCCTTTCCTTGCATTCTCTTTAATGGATATGTACACACAGAAAACAAATGAGAAGTGAATGAAAATGTAGCCGCCAAAAGACTGAGTCTTTTGGGACAGAGACACAACTGGTATTGATGCTCAGTATATTCTAAAGGAGTTAGCTTCCGTGCACTTCACAACCCTTCTAAGAAAAGTGAATTTCTACAAGATCAACAGCATCACTTGTTCTACTTAGGAGGCAGCCATGCTGGCACCCTCTTTACTATGTGACCATAGTCACACACAAGTAGAGTAACATTGTCACGGCTAGAGGGAGTTCTTGCAGTAGCAAGAACAGGTGGAATTCTGACAGCTCACCCCAGGAAAAAAATGTCTGCTTTTGTTTTGTTTTCACTTTTGTTTTTTGTTATTACTAGCACTAATACTTCCATCTCAGAATATTGTTTTATTCATCTTATTATTGCATTGCCATAAAAATCAGTACAGTCAGGGGTAGTAGTTTGCCTACACCCAGTGAGACCTTCAATTGCTATATTGCTGATTGCCTCCTCCTGCAAGAAAACAATGGTATTTCCTCTTGATTCATTCCACAGAGGCTGGGAGAAGGTAAAGGGCCCTCTGTGGAACTAACTACGGGACAAGCCCACAAACCCCTGAGATGTCTGAGAATTCTCCAGCCCTGTGTCTCCAACAGCAAGGCCCTTCCCACCATGCTCTCTGGTGGCACAGTTTCAAAGGAACAATATTGTTAGTGTTTCTTCAGCCATTGACTTCCCTTGAGATACTTATGTGTGTGTGTAAATGTAATACAGCCTAACACAGAATAATTTCTATGAGGCAAATGGGAAGGGGTGGTGATAATGTGCTTCTCACTCCTCACCCTTGACTCATCCACCCCTTCCAGGGAGCTCCTCTAACCCAGATCCTAGGACCCATGAAACACCTGCCATGGGGTCTAGGGAATGTGGGAATACTGCAGTGCAGATAGCTATTGCTCTCCAATCCTTTTTTCTTTTGTAGCCACCCTATTGCATTAGATTCTCAGGTCTGTATTGAAGAATTTACTGGATTTTTCAGATTCCCTTGGAACTCGTGTCCACTAGTTATTTGTACTGTAGTGGATCTGGGTTCAATTTCTTTGGCCAGCACTTAAGCATCTTCACATTTGTCTCCTCATCATTCTCTCACCCTGTTTCCGGTGTTCAAAGACAGAAGCTGCTTTGCTATCCTGTTGTACTGGCTTTTCTATATCAGTTATGTGCTGACAGCAGCTTCTTCATAGACCCTCTCTTGTTTTCGTTAAGGAACATAGTTGCAATTTGGCAATCTTTTTCTCAGGTGTCTCATCATTTATCACAGATTGCCCCCCTCAAGGTGTAACTTCTGTAGGCAACTGTAGCCAAATAAGGATCTTGATTATCTTCTCTTGTTTTCTTAGTTTGAACAATACATTCTGTTAGCTCATTTGGATTTTGCAGTGTTTGGGATTTTGCATTAGTGTTTGTGGACTGAGAAACAATTGGAGCATGATTATCCACTGCCTTGCACTTCATGGAGTCATTTACACTTGTGCAATTGGAGTGTAAAGTTACTGTAAAATGTTATTACAGATGTAAGTGAGTGGAGAATTATACACCCTTTGAACAGATGCAAATGACTGCACAAGGCACAAGGGAATAAAGAATCAAGCCCTTGATCAGAAATTCTATATTTTTCAGAAATAAATTTCAAATAATGAATCATGTTTTCAGTCAGGGTATCCTCAAATAGACTCAACTCAGAGTAGCTTGAATATGAGTCAACTCCCACTAAGAAAGCAGCCTTCAAAGTTATAGAAGTCAGCCAGTACATTTTACCAACATCTTTCTGGGTTCTTGCTGTAGTCTGTTGTAATCAATACATGTGACACCCTGAACATTTGAAAATTGTATCATCAACCTATGTGTTTATTCCAAGACTATAAAATATTTCTCTGGCTCTTCTTTTGTATAATTCCATGCCAGATGTTCTTCATGAATGCAACATTTTTTTCTTCCTGCTTAATGGAATGATTATTTTTTTCCTTTATCTATAATTAGGAGATTCTTCTTGTTGTTTGTTTGCAGCTTACATTGTACAATACTCAAAAATACAGACAGACATTGGCCTGATGAGCTTAAAGTCTAAAAATTCTTAGATTCATAGATTCCAAAGCCAGATCATCTAGCCTGACCTCCTGTGTAACACAGGCCATAGAATTTCCCCAAAATCATTCCTAGAGAAGATCTTTTAGAAAAAACATCCAATTTTCATTTGAGAATTGTCAGTGTTGGAGAATCCACCATGACTCTTGATAAGTTGTTCCAAGGGTTAATTACTCTCACGGCTGAAAATGGCCCATTTTGATTATCACTACGAAAGGTTTTTTTTCTCTCCTGCTGGTAATAGCTCACCTTAACTGATCACTCTTGTTATAGTGTATATGATAACACCCACTGTTTCATGTTCTCTGTGTGTAAATATATATCTTCCTACTGTATTTTCCACTGCATGCATCCGATGAAGTGGGTTTTAGCCCCACGAAAGCTTATGCTCAAATAAATTTGTTAGTCTCTAAGGTGCCACAAGTACTCCTGTTCTTTTTACTGTTAAAATTGTACACTTTGTTTCCAGTCTGAAAGTGAAGTGACCAGAAGGAGTTCTGAACCGCTGCTCTGATGTTTAGAAGGAACAGAGGGTGTACCCAGGGGTAGGCAGACTGCCTGGTACAGGCTTGCATAGAACATTTGTATAGTTCAAAGAGAACTCTGTGCAGTCTCCAAAAGACAGAGCCCTCCAGAGGTTTCAGACTCCAGTGCAGTGCTGAGGCTTATCCCAAAAGTGGTGAGCTGCAGCGACAAATTCAAATGAGACGTTAGAAGAAGTCCATGACCCTGATCCCACAAAAGAATTCAAAAGCATAGATCCCTATCTCTGCGCAGAGCCCCATTCCTGCCCCACAGAGTTCTACTGAAGCCGGTGAGAGTCCATGCAGAATGAAGGGTCTGCACCGCTAACTCCTTCTGGAGGATCAGGGTCTGTATTTGTCTGTAAATGTACAGTGTAAGTATATTTACCTGAGAGTCACTTTTGAGGCACAGTCATATATCAGACGGAGTTACTAGCTGGCCATCATTTATTCTTCTTTCCTTTAAACATTCTGAACATCTTGACCAAACTTTCTGAACTACTGCCCTCTTCACATGATGCACATCCACTGCTTGGCTAACATGTTGGCCGGTTAAACCTGCAATATCATCTTAGGTTATACTTCAGCTTTTTCACAGTCTTTAAGATTTTCTTCCCCTTTATCCCATTTTAAGACTCATCAGAGTTTATACAATCATCCCAAAGGTGATCCATTTGGTTTTGTACTACTAAATTTTCTTAGCTAAAACAGGTATTAAGCTCTATGCATTGACCACATTTTCATATTAACATCTCTATCAGCCTTCTCCAACATCCATTGAAGTCTATGGAAAGACTCCCATTTCCCCCCCATTGTGCATTGGTTCAAATACTAAGGTAGTAATTAATGTAAAAATAAAGACAAAATCCTGAAATGCACTGTTCCAGAATTTTCCCTTACATCTGTGTTGTTTAAGATTCAGAAATCTTATGGCAATTTGCTTCTACATATTGAAAGTTCCAGAGTAAAATAACTTCTATTTACTAATGTATTTAATTATTGATCAATTGATTGATAGAGCACTTTCCACAAATTGCTCTTGCTATTTACAAAGTGTTGCCTTTTGCACTCTAATACTGAGATTAACAGTAGTGACTTGAGCTCACTTCCAAACTTTGCTTTCATTTACACCTGTACACTAAGGGACAGATTTACAAAGGAATATGTAGGCACCTAAAAGTGAAGATAGGTGCATGGGGGATTTTCAAAAGTGTCTAAGAAACTTACGCATCTAACCTGCTTAGGTGCTTTTGATATTAATGGGAGTTAGGTGACTAGCTTCCTTAGGTGCCTCTGTAAATCCCACTAGGCACTTATCCACATCTTTAGGAGCCTAAATCCTTTTGAAAATCACTCTGAATTCCATGAAGGTGCATGCATATAAATGATAACTGATTTTGACTCACTCCTTATATAGGACCATACATGACAGGGAATTTTGGATATTGTCCTGACAATACTAGCTAAGAAGAGTCTCATTCTCCTCTTTTACACTGCTTTCACTCCAGTGTAATGGCAGTCATTTCAATGGATTTACTCCTGATTTACACTGGGGTGAGAGGAGAGGAAAACAGGCCCATGAACTTTCCTCTTTTATAGTTCAGTCCAGATAGAGTCATTTTTACACCACATATGAAAACTCTTTGTGACAAATGTTCTATTTTTTTTTATTGTAATCCAAACAGGAACTTTTAAATTTTTCCCTTGCTCTTTTTGTTTGAGGAGCAAGACATAGACTAAATTAGGGAGGGTGACTGTTTTGAATAGTGGTGTCTAATGAATTGTCTGGGAGACCAGATATCTTCTGTTTAGTAAAAGCAATGAATTCTGAGCATCTTGCGTTATCTACACGTTAAAACAAAACACATCAATGGATAAAGCCCTGTAGAAATAGCTAGGCTTTTTTTTTTTTTTTTGGGCAATAAAAAGATTAATAGAGCGTTTACATCTGGGTTTATATCCACTCACCTTTTATTATGTTTCTCATCTGTAAACTGCATTTACTTGGGGAAAGAAGAAACTAGTCTATAAAGCATGTGTACATTATCTATGTTTAAAAGAAATCCATTATTTCACTCTACCTTGAAAATTCCATTGTAGCAAATCCTGAGTGTATAACCAATGAAAATGTTGTCTTTTAAAGGGTAAACACTGCCAAAATAGTAGCCCAGCTGAAAAAGATGAGGTCAATGACTCTGGATTAATTTTGAAATCAGTTCCCCTTTATACCCACTGCACACAAAATCTCACATTTTCAGTTGCTGCACAGCTATTTAACCCCAAGACTTTTCCATCAGCACTGACTAAAACACCACATACTGCTTATAATTTTTTCTTTGCTTGTTTTTTTCTTATATTTAATTCAGTGTTTGTGTATGGTGCTGCGTTGATATCCTTGGAAATTGATGTCTTCTCTTTATGCCCAGGACTGGCTCAGGTTGGGCAGTGGTGAGTCACAACCCTTTACTATCTGTCCAATCTATCTTATCTATGTTTTTATAGTAGGCTCATCCCCAACATCTAAGGTCCCAAGGGACTCCCTCTAGGGGTGGAAAGGTTGGTTAGCCTCTGTGTTTATTAAAAGTTCAGTTATGACATCGTGAGCCAGTGGAGCACTAGGGTAGAGGAAACAGGCTTAATATTGGAAATGTAGTGGTTGTAGGCATTATGTCCTTATAAGCCACACTGCTTCCAGGGGGCTGCGTGAAGCAAGCTAAATGGGGACACATGTGATGCCTAAGAAAGGGTGGCATGTGCTCTCCTATGTGCTTTCATCACAATACTAGTTGATACCCTCTTGCATTGCCAGCAACACTTTCCTCTTGTGCTCTGGGAATACAACCAGATGCAGCATGGCTGCCTTCTACACAGGTGTATTTGGGGCCTGGGCTACCTGAATACTACAATCCCCACTATGTATGGGTAGTCAAAATTTAGCCCTAAATCCCTTGGCTTTCTGCTAAGACCAGGGCTTAATTTGTGCCTGGCCTTGCCAGGGCTGAGCCCTGCCACCTCTGGGCTTGGCAGTTCATACCCCCAGCACCTCTGGACTTGCTGCATCAGTCATGAATATAAAAAAAATTGTGTGGTCGCAGCGCAGCACTGGAAGAGAGCTCCGCCAGTGCTCTAAAAATACCACTTCCGGGAGGGGCATAGTTCCCAGGGCTGGGGCACTGTCTACACGGGCGCTTTTACAGTGCTGAAACTGGCTGCGCTCTGGGGGGTGTTTTTTCACACCCCTGAGCGAGAAAGGGGCAGCGCTGTAAATCGCCAGTGTAGACAAGCCCTAAGTGGCATACACAGGAATTCAGTTTTTAAGGTCTTCTTCTAAAGGTCAACACACAGTAAGCTACATGGACTATAACTTAATCAACCCCCGAGCCGGGAAGTACTGGGATGATTCTGCCAGGATTTGAACAGTGCATCCTTAGAGGCTTAGCTTTTCAAATCTTTTCCTTAGGCTGATAATTCATCCCATCTGACACCGTCTCACCTCCAGGCTAATGCTATCGGGAGTTAGGTGTTAAACCAAGAGGAGAAATATACCTGTTAGCACACTACATTTTAAATGTTAATAATGGGAAGGATTTGAGCTTTGGTCATATTTCTTGTCTGCCCCTGGAATTATGTAACATGACTATTCCAAACAAATGAAGGTTTAGTTTGGCAAGTGGCAACCAGACGTTGCACAATATTGTCCTCTGTGTGTGTGAAAATTGCCAGCATGACAGATTCAAAAGCTTAACATACCTGACACCTTGATGAAAAATGGTAGTTTAGGGGAATTGAAATAGGGTGCCTTTAAAATGGGTGCTTGGTATTTTGATTCTAGCGATGTTGAAAGATTTAAATTGTACTTCCAAAAAACAAAGACAAGAGAGAGTTTCCTTTTCAGATCTTCAACATATTCATTGGTTTCAGAGTAACAGCCGTGTTAGTCTGTATTCGCAAAAAGAAAAGGAGGACTTGTGGCACCTTAGAGACTAACCAATTTATTTGAGCATAAGCTTTTGTGAGCTACAGCGCTGTAGCTCACGAAAGCTCATGCTCAAATAGATTGGTTAGTCTCTAAGGTGCCACAAGTCCTCCTTTTCTTTTTGTGAACATATTCATTGCATGAGATGTCTGCTGTAATGGTAAGTTTGGTTTCTTTTATACATAAAAGGATAGTTATAACCAGGTCTGCAAGTGGGTTAACATGTGATATTTAAGTGACTTTAAATATGAATCATTCTATTTAAATGTATCACTTGCAAGGAAAGAGACCTCTAATGAGAAGTGAAACTACATTATAAACACTGTGCTGTAAAAAGGGACCTAGTCAAGTATTTCCTTTGAAGCCAAGTAAGAACTTATCTAAGGCTGAACATATTCCCAGGATGCCTTGAGGAAACTGAACTCTTTTCACAATCATTTGACAAACTTCTTCCAAAACGCTCAGCATACAGATTTAAAACGCATTTTTCATGTGATCTCTCTGTGTGTGTGAATACAGCATGTGTTTTGGTCTGAACTCCCTTCATCTAATAACTTCAGGAGCAGGCTCCATGTTTCACTTAACTGTTTCCTGTCAAGCAGCCAACACATGTTCATGTAGAGGAAGCTAAAATTACAAAACTATTTTAAGGTAAACAAGCCTGTGGCTGAGATTTCATTTCCTCATGGTCCAGAGTATTTTTGTTTTTGTTGCTGTTCGCATCTGGATACAAATGGACAGATTAGATATTGCAACTGTTAGCTTCTGCTCTTCTGAGGAAAATAAAGACAGACTTTGAATTGCAAGCCCCTGCGTAATTCAAAGGCTAAACTAAGCCTGAAGGCAGTGATCAACTTAAAGATCCGCCCGACAGTAGCATATTGCTGTTAAAGTTAAAATTGGGGCAGATGTGGCTGACTGATACAGTTACTTGGAGTCACTTTCTGCAAAGAGATTCCAGAGACAGATAAAAAGGCCTTCAGACTTTTAAAAATTATTCGCTCTCCTGCAATTCAATTTCACAATGTTTAAGTAACATGGGAACATTATTATATGATGTATTATCACTATATATGTGTTAACAAAAGTCCACCCTCATGTGAAGTGTGCAAACAGCTGTATTGGCCATTTAAAAGTACATTGGTTGGAGTGATCTTATTTACTCTCAGAAGCCTCTACTAGGAATAAAAACAATTAGTCAGATGCTGGAGAACTTCCTCAGGGTCAGATTCTGTTGCCTTTATGCTGAGTAACGTTTACTGAATTAAATGGATGTAGAATTTGGCCCTCTGTTTTTACTTAGGCATTCCTCAGGTAAAGTACCCACTGGCTTCAACAAGAGTTTTGCATGACAAAGGACTGAATTAGAAATGAGTAAAAGATTCAGCACCGCTCAGGTAGTTGAAAGCAGCTATCAAATCCCCCCTCATTCTTCTCTTTGGCAGACTAAACAATCCCAGTTCCCTCAGCCTCTCCTCAGAAGTCATGTGTTCCAGTCCCCTAATCATTTTTGTTGCCCTCCGCTGGACTCTTTCCACAGAACACAAGTTATTTGAGACCATTAACTCTTACAGAATGCACAATCACAGTTCAAAATACGGTGTATAATAAAATAAATGTCAAGAGAGAATGTGAGGTAATATAGACCCAGAATGTGATTTACTTAAGTTTGTTAATTGGTGCACTCACTGCATGGAAGAAGGCTAGGATACGTGATGGGGTGTAATTAGACCACAACTTTATTAGTCAAATTACATCCAAGGTTACTGTCAGGGGACAGCCCAATGCAGTCACTCGCATCCAGCTGATCCTCTGCCCATTCTTGGGGGTGCTCCCACTGCAGGGGGAGCCAATTATCACACTAGGAAGTTCTCAGGAAGCTTCCTGCTGCCCACTAGCATACCTCCCATTTTGGGGGGGGGGTGAGAGGACTTCAACCCTTTCCCCACAGTCAACCCCCTGAAATGAGCATTGGCAGGGGCAGTCCCCCCAAAGGGTAGCATCCTGGCTCCTGGTTGCATTTACCCCCAGAGAGTTAGACACAGTGTCATCCATACCCCCTACCCCATAAGGAGATGCCCTCCGGATGCCTACTATGTTACCTTTCTTTTTTGGATCTGGAGCCTAAATCAGTGAATTCCTGCACTGGGTGCCTGTGAAAAGGTGCCACAACTAAACAACTCTAACAGAGGTCCAAACTGTGCCCTCTGGGTAAGGAAGAATCCCAGCCCTCTGGTTGTATAAAAAACCCAACCCCTTGGTTTTACTGAAAGGATGATGAACACCCAAGCAAACTTGGCCAATCTGGTGACATAGGGAAACATTCCTTCCCTGCTCCATTGCAGCAACTAACACAGCCCACAGCAACCTAGACTAGGGAGGGAGCATGGGGTGACTGCTGGACAAACCAGCAAACAGTAAGGGGCCCTGAAAGCCGGGCTCCTTTTATGGCTCCCAATCTCTTGCCAAATCCTGCAAGAGCTCCATCTCATCCCATCCCATCCCATAAATCACATGGAGGCTAGAAATCTCCTGGGACCTGGTCTGCCCTGTCCTTTAAGCCCTTTCCCATTGCGGGAGCCAACAAACTCACCCCTCACTAAGTTTGGGGCCCTCAGTGAACGGTCGGGGATATCCTCTGGACACTCCACTACCACCAAGTTCTAATAATAATTAAAAGCAATAGATATGTGTTTGCTAGACTTGCAGCGTTTTGTGCCCTGTGACAGAGCTAGACAAGCAGTGGAGAGACAACAAGTTAACTAAACGCCTTTATTCTCAGAGTTGTGCTGACATTGCTGATGATTCCAACAATGAGGTGTGGTTGAGTAAGTATCAGAAGAACACTAGCTTGGGCTAGATTAGAAGCTCCATAGGGGGCAAATCTGCTAAAAGGAAAAAGTCAGCAATAGAAATGTTGGTCCAGATTCACTTCTGCCCCAAGACTGCTCCGCATGGTGATAGAGGTGGTGGAGCAGTCAAGGAGCCATTTATAACTCTGTTCTCAGGCTGCCCTCACCGTATCCCCATAGGCTGCCCTTACTTACTCCAGCTGGCTATGATCTGCAAGGGAGAGTCAGTGGTGCACAGGCAAGCCCCACCCCAAAGTACCCCCTTCTACCCTAGACATGACATCAGTCAAGATGTGGGAAGCTGACTACACCACTTTGGTCATATTAGAGCTCCTTTATGCTCGAAAAATTCTTACCTGGCCTGTAGGGCCAGATTCCACCACTTTGTGCCACCTGACAGTTAGAGAGGGGGAGAATCTGGCCCATTATATTTAAACAGATCAAGTCCTAAAGTCCTAAAGTCTGGAGGGTTACAGCAGGCGTAGCCTGATGGTAAAATTCTGGTGGTGTAAATGGGTGCAGCTCCACTGACTTTAGTGGAGTTTCACCCATTTATACTGGCAGGGAACTGGGTCCATTATCTTTACCTTTACACTGCTAGAGTTAGCTAAATAGCCTTTCTCTTGAGCTGAGACTGGTCAGAGATTTGCCCTCCTTTTAAAAATATCATAAAGGCTTTTTTTGTTATTAACAAGAGTACTTGGCTCAGTTCCATGACTGGACTTTAATTGCTTAATTTGATTTTGGGTTTTAGTTAGCAGAGTTCAATTAGAGTTTTCGGTGTCTTTTTTTTTTTTTTTTTTAGTGAGGCACTGAAATCTTACAGCAGATAGACAACATAATAATATAAAGTTCTATTTTTCTAAGACTCATTGCTAAACAAAATGTTCCTCAAAAGTTTCTAGAAGGCATAAGGAGCAATTTAAAGAGTAACAGCCTCCAAAAATGTTATTCTACACAGTTAAGCAGTCTTTGGTCTAAAGCTGTACAAACAAGCATCTTAATCCTTGTCATTTTCAGGGACTGTTTTCTTGTATGTGCTGAGCTATAAATCAAAAACAATTGGAACAATTTAAAAAAATGTTTAAAAAAATAAACACAAAAGGTCTATCTTTCTTCTCTTTTTCCTGTAAATCAGAAATAACTCCAGAGAAGACAATGGAATTACACTGATGTGAAACTGGGGTATGTGAGAAGAGATGAGAGTCTGATCCAAAGTCAGTGGAAAGATTCTGGTTGACTTCAATGGGTTTTGGATCAGGCCCTATGCTCTCTGTTTGGGCAGGCCACCTGGCTGCCACTTAATTTTGAAACAGACGATCCCTAAGCCAATGTAAAAGTTGGTTAATAGTAAACAAAGAAGCCAACAAAAAAGCCAACACCAGGATCTGCTATAAGTAATGTCACTTAATGAAACTACAGGTAATATCGTATAAACAGTCACATCAACTTAAATTGTAAAGACTTCTGCATAGCGCTGATGTGAAAGTTACTGAAACATTATGATAGTTGTTAGTGGCACACTAATGTTGTAATATGATGTGGGAAAACACTTACAAACCACAGAGCTCATAGTGAGTCTGATCCTGCTATTATTAAAATCAGTGGCAGAACTCCCAGAGACAGATTGGGAAGCAGCAATGAAAATAATACATTTGCTCTGAGGAGCTATACTAAGAGTTCCATCATTCTATGCTGACTGTTCATGACTCGTGGCTGAGCTCTGGATGGGTGGCTAAGAATAAAAATACTGTACTAGTGAGGAACTTAAATGCTAGAGCACAGATGAAGATGACATTCCCCTGTGATAATACTCCCAGCGAAGGCAATTTTTCTCCTCAGGAATCACTTAAAGAACAAATGAATGACTAACTGGTTCTGATTGTTCTTTTAAATCAGATTAAGCTGGTTATTTTGAAAACTATCCAGTGTGCTCATTTAACCAGCTGTACTTTTTATAATTTCTGAACAGTACTAACAACATAAGAAGAGTGGAACGGCCAGACTGGCTCAGAACAGTGGACCATTAATTCCAGTTCCTGTCCTCAATTCTGACTAGTACCAGCTGATTCCAAGGAAGGCAGAGGAAACCCTGCAACAGACTGTTATTGGCCTGTCCACAGAGAAAATATCTTCTTAGTTTTCATTAGTTACAGGCTGGCTTATGGCCTTAAGCATGAGGGATTTTAGTCTTGATCCACAGCCCATTGACATCAATGGAAGTTTTCCCATTGATTTCAATGGTCTTTGGATCAGGCTTTATCATCCTTCCAAAATTGATGGGATCTTGGGGGTATAACGGGACACAAAAGCCTCCATGCAAGCCAGGAAGGGGTTAATGGGCTTCTGAAGGCCCAGTTAGCCCCAAATCAGACCACTGGAGTAGGGAAGCAAGCCTCCAAGGTGGAGTTTAAAAAGAAGAGCCCTGCTCAGTTGGAGGGAGCAGGCAGAGTGAGAGAGCTGAGGTGGAGTGATTTCTGTGGGAGAAACAGTGGGCCCAGGCCTGGCTGGTGCTTAGCGGATGGTCTGGAGGAATGGGAAGAGTTTATGTTGCTTTATACTTGTTTTAAACTTTGAGTGCCCCAGAAGGGGTAGGACTGTAAGAGATCTAGCTGGAAGGCTAAGTCTCTGCAACCCAGAAGGCACTGGGAGCTGAGGAAAAGAGCTGGGAAACTGAGGCTGTGCGGGTGCTGCACAGCACGATGCAGAAAGGAGGTGCTCTTGTACGGACGTGCAGTGATGGGGGCAGATGGGAGTTTGTGTATTTTTTTCTAACCACTTTCTGTTGTAACACTGCACATTCACGTTATCTGGATAGATACCTGACGCCAGGTACAACAAATGAGTTAAATCAGCTCTATTTATTATTTTTTGTATTGCAGTTGTACCCACAGGCCTCAGCCAGGAGCAGAACCACATTGATCGAATGTGAGATTTGAAACTTACAAGAACGATCAATGATCCCTTTTATTCGCTATGGGTTTCAAGGCACAGTTCAGCACTCTGCCTTTGGCTCTGAGTTTTGGGGACTAAAAAAGTGCTCAGGCTGTGATGTTTAATTAGATCTCCTTGGTCTGAATCAGTTAGCGGTTCCTTTTTTATTTCCTTCCCAGTGATGAAGAAAAGTTGTGTCTGGATGAGTATGAGACACATGCAACTGAGTGTGAGGTGCTGTCAATGTTTTAACAAGAGGCTCTCACAAAAAAAAACTTGCCCCTTCACCCTGTGATGAACCCTGTGTCTCATGGTTTTGTGTATAACAAGTGGATGGGTGAGTGATTGGGTTCTTATTTACACACAAATGCTTTCTCATAACCATAACCAAGGAGTGCAGCCAGAAACTCAGCAATCCAGTCCCTTCTGCCAACCACACTCACACTATATGCACCCTGCTGAAAATCTGTACCCATTGTTCCCGAAGAATAGACTTGGGCAGATTCTCTCCTGAGGCAGAGCTCTGCATGCTGCAGGAGAAAGATGTCTGGGGAAGGGAGACAGATTCAGCCCACTGGTTCTGAGGTCCACTCCCAACATGTTTTGGAAAAGCTGGCCATTTTATGCAATCTGGTTCAGTCAATAGAATAAACTTGGTCATCTGAAGCACTTTTATGTAGCAGTGTCTTTGGGGAAGGCAGGGGAATCACTCCAATCCCTTAATGTGATGGTGGCATGTTAATAGGGGACTGACAAGAACCTCTGAAGGCCCCCTCCAGCACATCCGTGATGCAATGAGAACCATTCTGCATCTGTATCCCATTATGACGCCTTTTCCATTCAAGATGGTAGGTTGTCAGGGGTCAATTTGGGGTCAGGAGTCCTTCCCACTCTAGAGCTGAATCTATTTTGCAAGCTGAACCAAAGACCATGTTATATGAGAGATGGTGAGGAGGAGAAACAAACCCGAAGATCTTTATGTGGGGGACCACACCAGTTATACATATTTTTAAAGATTAAATATTGATAATGCATTCCCATATTGTTATGTGATTTCATGTCAGAATTTTTTCCAGCAATGAAAGTGGCACATGGAGAGGTTCAAAGGCTTCAGAAGCTGTAGGATGAAAATATGCATGTTTCTTTAGAAACATAAACAACTAACCCAATGGCTTCCCTTAAGCCAGGAAGCTAAAAGCCCTATATCTTCAAAAGTTGTTTATGTGCTTCATATCTACAAGCCAGAAAATATAACCCGTAGAGCCGGACTTGTACCCATGACCTACTGACTTTTTTGACATCTCGAGGTCAGGCATCCAAAGCATGCACAAGCAGGAAATGCAAAGCTTCTTTCAACCACATCCTGGTGTGACTGCAGTGTAAATTAGAGCTATGAAGGCTCTGGGAACATTCATCTGGCAAGCAAGCTAGTTCTGTTTCTTTTTTTAAATAAAAAGCTCATTAAGCATATGGGCTCAGAGTGAGTTTAATTAATGTCAATGACAGATTTAAAGGCAAAGGGAAAAATTGAGGGCAGCAGTAAATAAATTGGTAGGGTTCAAGGGAATTCTATATCTTGAGAAAGTAGCAGCAGACTCCTGCTAGATGCAAAGGATTCATCTGAGAGATGAGATCTGACAAAGATAAGGGAACATCTTATAGAACTGCAATGAAGCAACATAAGAGCAAAAGAAGCTCACCATTTAAGCACAGATCATGACAACTCAGGACTGGATCATCTCTTTATATTACTTACAGGGATAGGATCAAGAAAACATCTCCCTTTGACCACTCAAGAAAAAACACAATTTGGTCTCCTAAAATAAACTGTTTTTTTGCCATTAAAAAAAAAAAAACTTATTCAGTATGAGAATTACTCTATCCCAGTCATATCCCTTTCATGAGGGATAGAGAAACTCTGCTGTATTTGAATCCCTGTTGAAAGACTATTATTCTAAGGTATGGAAGCTTCTCAGATTGCTCTTGTTAAAAAAAACAAACATTAGTCACTTTTTATTAGCGTTATGTGGAAAAACAAATAAACTAGAAAAATAATGCATAGAGGAAAATTAAGACTGTATCACATGAAAAGAAGAAACGACAATATGCAGGCAAGGTACTTTAGCAGAATCAGCCAAGATGTCAAGTGGGTGTGGTATTCTATACATAGGTTCTGATACTGTGCCCATCACAACAGTGTCTGACTTAAAGTTTCAGTTCACTGAGCTGAAGATAGAGCCCCTGCAGGTATGAACTTAATGGAGCATTCTTTGAATATCAAAAGAACACAAATGGGAGCCACAGAGGACATTGGGCTTGTACAGATGACCAGTGCTAATGCTGAGCTCAGTTGTCATCATCTTAAATAAAGACAGGCAAGATGTTGTTTCTCTGTGCTGCCATCTTTGATTCATAAGAGCATGAAAAACACTGAGGTAAATCTCAGTGTGCTGCTAACAATATATGCCCCACATAAAATTAAATTAGTACCAAGACCAAACGTTAAACTTGTCTGGATGGTAAAATTTAGATGTTGTTGAGTGAATTCAGACACTAACTACATGGCCTAAAAATACCATATTCAAATCCAATAAGAAAAGGACTTGTATACATCCAGAATATTTGAAATAACACCATCAAAGGTAAGCAGTCCTCCAAAGGAAATGGTTGAGCAGGCTATGTCTAGAATTCATTTTCAATTTTGGATACAAACCAAGGATTGGATCAGCAGAGCTGTGTGGAGAATGGAAATTCTGTCTTGTAGAGGACGTTGAGATCTCAACATTTATTTTCATTCCGATTAAGAACAAAATTTGAACACTTTGAAACTCAGTAAGAAAATTCTTAATTTTGTCATATTGGGTTGATCAACATCTTTTTAATTTCAACTTTTAAAATTTTATATTAAAATATATAATTCAAAATAAAAACAACTGAAACTAAAAGTCATTTTGAAAAGAAAAATTGAACTGTTTCATTCTGAAAATGTCAAAGTGGGACATTTCAAACATTGTCAGGACTCCCTACATCCCCCTATTTTTCTTTTCTTTCACCAAAACAAAATTTCAGCAGTATTTACATGGTTTTGTGATACGTTTAAACTTTGATGGAACTGCATTTTCTGATGGAAAATGGTTCCATCAGTTTTTCCAAACAACTCTGATGATCAGGTCCAACTCAGTAGAGAACATGAAAACTGTGTGCTTTTGACAGGGCTAAGAACCTGAGATATAATCACCCACATCTTTGGAGCTGGATGAGGTGGAAGTTATTACTGATGACCTAGGACAAAAACAATCAACAAAATGTCCTGTAGTGAGCCAAAGTGTAGGAACTTAAAATGAACAGGAACAAGTATCAGAATGGACTGAATGAGATTAGTTATGTAGAACACAAGTTCAGTAACAAATGCATAGTTTCTAATTCCAGTCAGGTGAGTGGGGTTAGGAAACAAAGCTCAGTTTCTCTGCATCATTCCTCTGTCACCTTTCTTACACACAGAACTATTGACTAGTCCAGAATCTGGCAGTTTCTGTTGAAAATCCTAAGTGAAGCGTGCCCTGCTACAGTGTCAATTGTTTGACACTATTGTGCTGTAAAATATATACAATGTATAAGGGCCTGGCATGCATACTCAAATATCTGCTCACCTATCTGCATGACACATAACATGTGGATAGGTTTGCAGTCGCTGCATTTTAAGGAACATGTTAAATTCAGTACAATATAGTAAAAATGTGGCAGGGGGTAGATTGCAACAGAGATTTTAAATGGTACCTTAAATGGCTGGAACTATCATGACAATGAGCCATTTGATGCTGCACATCAAAAAGGATGACCAGGAAGTTACCATAAGCTTTACTGCTTGGCCACTACAATAATACTGTTGGGAGAGACTGTATGACTGTGATCCAGCTTTGCTGTCAAGTCTGTCTCCATCACAGTGAATTCTTTCCCTTGATATGACTAAGTATCAAACTGTTTTAGTGAGACATAGGTAATTTGAGTCTCCATCTTTTTGCTAGCACTCTATATCTCAGTTGATGCATTACATTTAGGTGGCACTTGAGGGTGCATATGCCTTGATGAGTCCTATGATTTCTACTTTTTATTGTAAGACAAAGGGCCTTTTACAAAATGTGGCAATGATGTGGTCTTAACAGCCCAATCCTACAAGTAAGGACTGTACATCTGTTTTGCAGATAAAAAAAAAAAGTGTTTGCATGCACATAAATGACAGAAAGATGCATAGTTAACCTAAATTTGACTTTGCAAATCAAGTTTCTTAATACAAATTTACATGCACAAAGTAAGATGGAGGTTAAAAAATGTGGTCCTCTGTGTCAAGATGAAGTGCCCCAAACAGTGGGATGGTATTAGAACTGGCCAGAGAAGGACAATTATTTTTCATGACAACATCTGAGGTCTCTGAATTGGCTTTGTTTCAATGTAGAATAAAAATCTTTCACCTGTGATGAAATGAAATTGTGTCAGGGGTATGCCTACACAGCAGTTAAAAACCCACAGCTGGTCCATGCCAGCTAACTCGGGCAGGCGGGGCTTGGGCTGCAGGGCTCTTTCCATGCCGTGTAGACTTTCGAGCTCGGGCTCTAGGACCCTGTGAGGTGGGAGGGTCCCAGGGCTTGGGCTGCAGCCTGAAACCCAGAAGTCTACACTGCAATGAAACAGCTCCACAGCCCGAGCCTCATGAACATGAATCAGCAGGAACAGGCCAGCCGTGGATTTTTAATTGCCATGTAGATATACTCAAAGAAGGCAAGGTTTTGATTTGCGTCTCTCTGTCATAAGGTGACCAGATGTCCCGATTTTGTAGGGGCAGTCCTGATATTTGGGGCTTTGTCTTATATAGGCACTAGTTACTCCCCCACCCCCACCCCCGTACTGATTTTTCACACTTACTGTCTGGACACCCTACTCTGGCAGTGACTGGGGAGTCTAACCTGGACTTCTGAAACCTTTCCACTGAAAATTTTGACAAAATCAGTACATCGGGGGTGGGGGCAAGGGGGAATTGGATTTGATGGAACCGTATTTTTGACACCAATCCCATACCCAAATCCTCCGAAATATTCCAACCGGCTCTAGACGGGATTTTTCAAAAGCTTCTAAAATCACCTGACTTTGCTTCACTGAAGTGAATGGGAAATTTTACCAAGGAACAGCTCCATTTATTTATTTATTTATTTAGTGCTCCAAGATTTTTTTTTTTTTAAAGCTTTTTTATAGCTGTTGGGTAGCCTCCCACAAGGATACTTCCCCTCTGTTTATTCTTTCATGTCTTTGTCTTTCTTCTTCCCACTCCTTTTCCCAGCAGTTCCTCCAATTCGTGAGTGTTCAAGTTCCATGCCAAAAATACGTGCCATGGTTTGGGGATTTATGGTGTGTGCTGTCATTCTGCTTGCTACACGTGCTGCTACAGCCAGCCAGGGTGCTCCTTATTATTATGGATGCTGGAGGAATACTGAATTATCTGTGCTCTTGTATATGCCAGCCTCTCTCCAGAGACCAAATTCACCACTGGCATAAGGAGGCGTGGCAACATTGACATCAGTGGCATCACACCTGCTTACTTCAATGGTGAATTTGATGCCCTGCCCATGTTTTATGTACTCCGAGGGTCAGAGAGTTGTCTTGTTCTTCCTGTCTGGTGCTGGAGATAAAACAAAATAAATCTCTAAAGAAAGGCCCAGACTGTGACCCTTGCTGTATGCCCACATGGGAGAGTAAGGGGCTTAACCCACTGCACTCACTATTTGCCTCGTAGGTAGCAGTGTAGAGAGAAAGTAGCATCTGTGGAGTTGGGTTTGTCAAGGGTCTGTGGGTTGGAATAGGGCAAACGTGGTGGGACTGGATGAAGCATTGACTCTGCCTTCACAATGTGTGTGCTAGTGTGGCTGAGATGCTGCACCAGGAGATGTAACCTGCACCAGATATTGGGTTGCAGTGTGGCCAGCACTATCTATTTTATCGTCTCTTGCAGTATTTGGTGTGTGTTCTTACAGGCCCTGCTCCTGGACTCATGTAGTCATGTGAGAAACTCAGCTTTCATTAAAATATAAACCAAACAAACATTTCTGCCCTCGTGGTTGTGATGGAAAGCTTGACAACATGAAGCCCAAAGGTTCATAACCAAGATGGCAAAAAAAGAGAACACAGAATGCAGTATTAGTTTTTTAAACCCTTGGGGTTTTTAGCCAGTCTTATGGTTTTGAGGGGCTTGAGTCATGACTGTTTTTTAATGCATGGGATTTGCAATACTGTGAGTGGTACATATTACTCCCCTCCCAGCCTGCCTGCCCTTCCCAGTGCAAAGGGAGAACTGAGGACCTGTTTGTGACCAACAATTTGGTTTTTCCCTGCTCCTGGGACAGCACAATTATGCACCACTCCTCTTTCAGGGCTTGTGAATACCAGCACAGTTACCCTCTTGTCCTGCCAGAGCAAGTCTGTGGTGTTCAGGTACTAGTTAATGGCAAACTTTATTTGATGTTACCATTTTACAAAGGTTTTGTAACAATTTTATTCCTTAATACAGTAAGAATCAAAACATTGCTACATTATGCTCTGTAAAAAAAGGAACTCAGTTTACTAATCCTCCACACCCAAACACATACACACATTCATAATTTAGGTATATTTAATTCCCCCTCAGTCAGCTGGATGGACTAAGTGACCTTTTGAGGTTTCTTTCCGTCCTACCTTTCTCTGATAGCAGCATACACCATTGGGGTTAAGTGTTAGTTGTAACATCATAGAACAATGCCTTCATGAGATCCTAAATAAACAAAAGGCTATCTTAAAGTTAACTATAGTCTCAATATTTTTATTAACCATGATATTTGGTTATTTTATTCAGCACATATTTATCATTAACCAGATTATTTATGGCTTCTTTAATAGCAAGGCTAACTTTTGTTATTTGATAAGTATGTGTTGGCATTTGGAGTCTAAACTGTTAAATAAGAATCACATCACAATCTACCTAACTTCTCTGTTTGCTTATTGAGAAAAAAAATATTTGCTCTTTGAGTCTCAACTCTTTTATTTGTTTATTTTAAAATGAAATATCCTCACAATGAAACAGCGTAGATCCGGTTACCAACCTCTCCCACCCAATAGTGTAGAAAGTAATTATCAATGGTTCACAGTCATGCTGGAAGGGCATAACAAGTGGGGTCCTGCAGGGATCAGTTCTGGGTCCAGTTCTGTTCAATATCTTCATCAATAATTTAGATAATGACATAGAGAATACACTTATAAAGTTTGCGGACGATACCAAGCTGGGACGGGTTGCAAGTGCTTTGGAGGATAGGATTAAAATTCAAAATGATCTGGACAAACTGGAGAAATGGTCTGAATCAAATAGGATGAAATTCAATAAGGACAAATGCAAAGTATTCCATTTAGGAAGGAACAATCAGTTGCACACATAGAAATGGGAAATGACTGCCTAGGAAGGAGCACCGTGAAAAGGGATCTGGAGGTCATAGTGGACCACAAGCTAAATATGAGTCAACAGTGTAATACTGTTGCAAAAAAAGTGAACATCATTCTGGGGTGTATTAACAGGAGACTTGTAAGCAAGACACAAGAAATAATTCTTCCACTGTACTCCACGTTGATTAGGCCTCAACTGGAGTATTGTGTCCAATTCTGGGTGCCACATTTCAGGAAGGATGTGAACAAATTGGAGAAAGTCCAGTGAAGAGCAACAAAAATTATTAAAGGTCTAGAAAACATGACCTTTGAGGGAAGATTGAAAAAATTGTGTTTGTTTAGTCTGGAAAAGAGAAGACTGATATGTATTGAAAACTATTATCATGTCCTAAAAGATTGTTACAAGGAGGAGGGAGAAGAATTGTTTTTCTTATCCTCTGAGGATAGGACAAGAAGCAATGGGCTTAAATTGCAGCAAGGGAGGTTTAGGTTGGATATTAAGAAAAACTCCTAATTGTCAGGGTGGTTAAGCACTGGAATAAATTGGCTACGGTGGTTGTGGACTCTCCATCTTCGCAGATTTTTAAGAGCAGTTTAGACAAACACCTGTCAGGGATGGTCTAATACTTAGTCCTGCCATGAGTGCAGGGTACTAGACTAGATGACCTCTCACGGTCCCTTCCAGTCCTATGATTCTATGAATAGTTAATGAAATGTTTTCCTTTCAAGGCAACACAAATTACTGACACTTAAAACCAGTTTTAAATCACATTGCGGGATATTAGCTTTGTATCTTAACTTCTGGTTTTTGTCATGTATATCAATATGTGTGAGTACAGCAGATTCTGCTGTCTGTACTTTAGGCTTAGTTCAACTCCTCTTTGCTTATCTCAGAGGAGGGTCCCTTTTTTTGGCCTGTCTGATTAGTGACTTGTCTGCAGTAAATGTGTAGGATGTGCATATGAGGAGCCCACCAGATGGGGAACTTTGCTAATTAGTTAAGTCTGCTCTAGTGTCCAAGCCCCAGTTGAGATGCCTAACAGCTGGGAACACAGTTCCCTGCTAGACACAAGCTTCTGTATCTCACTAGGAACTCATTTCTCTGTAAAATAAATAGCACATTACATAAACAAACTAACACAAATCTAAGTAACTTGAAGGTGACGAATTAGGGTATTTCTATACTTAAATTGTGACAGCAACACAGCTGCAGTGATTTAGACACAACCTATGCCAATGGGATGGGTTCTCCCATCGGTGTAGGTAATCCACCTCCCCGAGAGGTAGTAGGGAGCTCAATGGAAGAATTCTTCCAGCAACCTAGCACTGTCTACACTGGTGGTTAGGTTGGAATAGCTACATTTCTCAGAGGTCTGAAAAATCCACACCTATAGCTAAACAATGTAAGTTCCTAGTGTAGACCAGTCCTCAAAGTGAACCTCTCCTCCTCCAAGGTAATTCACAGTTGAGTTTACCAGTCTGTACTTACTTCATGATGAAGTGTCTAGGGCCTGGTCTGCACTAGAAAATCAGGTTGGCATAACAGCGCTGCTCAAGGGCATGAAAAGTCCACAACCCTGAGTGTCTCAGCTAAGCTGACCTAAGTCCCCAGGTAGACATTGCTAGGTCAATGGAAAAATTCTTCTGTCGACTTATCTGCTGCCTGTCTGGGAGGTGGATTACCTACATTAACAGAGGAACCCCCCCACCCCCCCATCAGCGTCGGTAGTTTATACACTGAACCATTACAGCTGTGCTACTGTAGCCCTTTAAGTGTAGACAAGCCCTAGCTGTTATAGTGATCTATGATGGACACTTACTTTCAAAATTGGGTTTGAACCACTGCTTGAAATCCAGCATCCCCATTTCACCTTGGACGATGATATAAGCAGAGTACATAAAATAAACAGGATTGGGCCTAGTTGGTATTTACTCATCAGAGGAGACTTTGCATGCCACATTTCAGCCCTATGTGCCTGAGATATGAACCCCTCTAGTGAAATTGTTGATTGATGCTTTAGTCCGGTAGCATTGCTGAGCACTGCTATAGTAAGTGATAGAATAGATTCCCACATACCTCTGCAAATCAGTGGTTGCCAATCCATACCTGGGACCCAAGGTGAACCAATAAAAACAATGTTTATTTTTTATTCAATTTGAACTGGGCCAGATAGAAATGGTTCAGCAAGCGAGGTGTTCCTCCTCCCCCCCCGGAGTCTGCCATCTTTGCTCCAGTATCTAAGCTTCCATTTAAAAAAACAAAACTATATTTCTATAGTTGTAAATGTAACCTTCAAAAATTCAGCCAGCTGTAAATCAGATGTCTGCTGAGATCCTGGAACAATAGCTCTGGGAGAGGTTAGAGCTGCCCCATTCAGCTCAGGGGGTGTTAACTATTTCACTTCTGGTCAAAGAACACAAGCAATTAGCTGAATGTTGCTTTGTATCTCAAGAATCTCCATTTATTGTGCTTGGCATCTCATTTGAGGGTCACAAGTGAATGGAGCTTTAGTTTGTAGGAGATGCCCACTATTTTCCCTCACCCCCATTTGACCTCCCAACTGTAAATAAAACAATCCCTTCATATTTATACATGGACTGTGAATGTACTGAAAACATCTGAGGAAGTGAGCTGTAGCTCACGAAAGCTTATGCTCTAATAAATTGGTTAGTCTCTAAGGTGCCACAAGTACTCCTTTTCTTTTTGCGAATACAGACTAACACGGCTGCTACTCTGAAACCAGTACTGAAAACAGAGTCTCTTACCCTTCCAATCTTTTGTGTATGGATTAAGCAGATCCAAAATCCCTTAACTCTTCCTTACCATGATTTTACACTGTATAAGCTAAGCGATTTGAAGTGAAACAAACTCAAACTGTGGCAGAAGCACACTTCTATTTGCTATTGTGAGGCATGTAATAGTGCCTCAAAAGTAGCTAACCAACACCGAGAAATCTGCTCTCATTTTCAAGGCATGCTTCAAAACAGCACAGCAAAGTTGACAAATTCCACATGTCTAAATGGCCCTACCTATGGGTAAGCCTGAGGCCCAGACATCTTAATTTTGTTAGTCTTTTAACTAAATTCCTAAACTGAAAACATAAAAAGGTAGAATTGAAGGGGCTGAATGGCTCAGGGGCTTGGCAATAGGATAACAGAGCCTTTCACCCCTAGGTCACTGCCTTGCATTTGGCCTAGTTTGGCATGGTAACTAAAATCCTTAACACAGTAGCTGTCTGAAGGCTACTGTGTATATAAATGACTTGGCGGTGTCTACATCACAACTGGCCTTGCTGGCAGTTTTTAAATTGCCCTCTCAACCTTGGATCTGATCCCTCCAGGGTGGGACTAAAGGCGGTGAAAATGTACCTCTGTTGGTTACCTGTTCTGTGGAGAAATACGTGACTTAAGCCTTCACTGCTGTCACCTTTCCTAACTACTCTATTCACTTAAAATATGCAGAGCTAGAATTGCAAGGTTATGGAACATATGAAAAAACACATACTTTAAAACCCCATAATTTTCTAGGGTAGACCCTTGAAAACAGTTTTTTTGGTGATTAAAGACTTAAATTTTATATGATGCCAAAAAAGCTATTCAGTAGTATTATAAATAAAACATGAATTCCCTTCACTGTAATTACTGGGGTCGCTTATGCTAAACCCAGCAAATAGCTTTTCTGCAAACATGTTGTTAGAGAGTCTAGAGGTCATTTGTACTAATTTCTAGGGCTAGATGATTGGTTCTAATGAAATCAAAACAAATCTGAAACTTAAACCTGTTTAAGGTTAATTTCAGTGAAAACATTCGCTGAGCGAGTTTGAGCAACTTTAACAACTTTTTGAGTTTTATCTGTCACTGTGATTTCCCCAGATTTCAATGATTTACGATGGTTCTTTTAATCTAAATGGGTAGGGGGAAACATTCATAGGTGCCAACTAAATGCATTGAAAACGTAGTTTCTCTTTTGAAAAGGTTGTGCTCTTGAGCCTGAGGTAGGAGATTTTTTTTTTCTCCCCACTTAACAATTGTTTCTAACAAGGATGGGCAAATTTGGTTCAGAAAAAAGTATGTAATATTTATTCTGGGGTAGTGATCTGAAACCCCTTCCGGGTGGAGGGCTCTATTGTGTTAGGCAACTCACACACACTAATAATACATCTACCCCCAAAATTTTACGACCAAGGTAGAACTTACTCTTGAACGAAGAATCAGCCCATGTCTTGAATGAAGCTTTCACCTTACTGTAAAGCTTGGAAAGATGCCCCCTTATTGAATCCACCTACCCCATTTCCATCAATGATTTACCACAGCAGTAAATTCCTCATTGATTAACTTTTCAGTGAATAAGGCGTGAACCCAGTGTTCAAGTTGTTGGTTCCTAAATACGACATCCATATTCCCCCATTCCTGTTGGCACTTATGCATCTCAAACAGTTATTTACATAACAAAATACTATTTTGAACATCACACACTGGAGATGAATGTCCTAATAAAAAGTTCAAGTCAGAAAATAAAGATTCTCATTTCCTTCTAGCAGTTTAAAATATTTTGCCCTTCCATTCTGTGACTTCTACTGATAATGGATTCTTACAGAAGGTACCACAAATATCTAAGGCAGCTCTCCCCTTTCTGATATACATTGTGGATCTCTAGTGAGTATTTTGCACTCACTCTGTGCCTGAAATGCTTTAGCCAGCAAGGGCATTCCTGTGTGCAGAACTTGTGTGAAAATGTAACAGAGATTCACACTTGCAGTAAAGGGAAACCTAACTCAGTGATGAGAATTTGGCCTGCAGCTTTGAACTATTATTCAAATGACAAGGATCTATCCACTGAAACTTCTAGACCATAGTACCACTTTAGAGGAATTGGTCAACCTAAAACACAGCTTTATAATTATGCTATATTAACTGTAATTTATTTGTCATGGTAGAGGATTTAGCATAGAACATTCTCTGGATTATTGTGATTGTGTAATAGAACTGAGTTTCTCCTTACAACAGAGAGGGGGAACTGCCAGGAAGGGGAACTTCCAGGAAACGTTTTACAACTCCTTGTTACTCTACCTCGTCCCAAGCACAAGATAGAATGGCATAAGGGCCATTCTAACCTATGACCATTGGCTAACTGAGGATAGATGAGTCACCAAATATTTGTCACACTTCCTTCCCTCCCCTCTCCGTGTACCCAGGACTACAAGGATGTTAGTATAGAAACTGGGGTAGATTGCTATATACCTTCTGGGGATTCTCTTAAACCGGATAAGATTCTGACCAGAGGGGTTTTTGCTCTGTTTGCACCATCTAAGGCAAGGGTTGGCAAACTTTTTGAGCTGAGAGCCACATCTGGGTGGGGAAATTGTATGTAGGGCCAGAGCAGGGGGTTGGGGTGCGGGAGGGGGTGCGGGGTGTGGGAGGGGGTGCGGTGTGCGGTGGGCAGGGATGGGCTCAGGGTAAGGGGTTGGGGCAGAGGAGGGGTGCGGGGTGTATGAGGGGGCTCCAAGAAGGAGGTTGGGGTGCAGAAGGGGTGCAGAGTGCAGGAGGGGGCTCAGGGCAGAGGTGCAGGAGGGGTGCAGACTGCGGGAGGGGGTTCAGGGCAGGGGGTTGGGGTGCAGGAAGGGTACGGGGTGCGGCAGGGGGCTTAGGGCAGGGGGTTGGGGTGGGGGTTCAGGCTCTGGGGTGGCAGCGGCGCGCACTGGGGCCAGGGCAGTCCCTGCCTGCCTGTCCTGGCCCCACACTGCGCCGCTCTGGAAAGCAGCTGGCACCACATCCCTGCGCAGCCCCTAGGTAAGGGGAGGCACAGGGCTCCACGTGATGCCCTTGCTGCGCCTCCAGGATCCTCCCCCGGAGCTCCCATTGGCCACAGTTCCCCGTTTCTGGTCAATGGGAGCTGCAGGGAGGGCAGTGCCCGGAGGCAAGGGCAACGCACGGAGCCCTCTGCCGCCCCCTGCCTGGGCCGCAGGAACATGGTGCCGGCCGCTTCCCAGCGTGTTGCAGGGCCTGCAGCACCATGGGGGGCAATCCCACAGGCCGGATCCAAAGCCCTGAGGGGCCAGATCCAGCCCGCAGGTTGTAGTTTGCCCACCCCTGATCTAAGGACATGTCTACACTACCCCTTACGTAGGCAAAACTTATGTCGCTCGAAAAAACACACTCCTGAGCAATATAAAGTTTGCCAGCATACGCACAGCACTGTGTCGGCAGGAGACGCTCTCCCGCTGACATACCTAGCACTGCTTGTTTAGGTTGTTTTATTATGTTGACAGGAGAGCTCTCTCCCATCAGCACAGGGCGGCTACACAAGCTGAGAGCTATACAACTGCATCAGTACAGCTGTGCCACTCTAAGTTTGCTATTGTAGACATGGCCTAAGGAGAGCAAAGGGAGTGGAGTGCGGAGGAAAATCTGCCCTGCTGACTTCAAACCAAAACTAATTTGATACAGCTAAATGTGAAACACTTATACCAAATACTTTTAAATAAATCTGAACTGGAGTATTTTAGCACTTTAATATTTTGTCCTCTTTCTGAAATCACTTGCTCATAAAAACCTGAAGCAACACCATTGAGGTCTACGGAGTTGCACTGGCATAGAACTCTGTAAATAGGATCCGAACTGGGCCCATTTAAGTCATCCTCCTGAGCTCAAATTCAGTATCTTAAATGCAAGTTTTTAACTTGCTTATCTTCAGCATTCCTTAGTCTAGTGTCATTAAGTCACAATTAACTATACTACTACTTTCTGTTCAAGTTGCTACACACACAATGTTGATTGGCTCAGGGTGTGGGATTCCAAGCTGATCCCTAAATGTCGAGTTCTTGAGCAGATGAAGTGAGCTGTAGCTCACGAAAGCTTATGTTCAAATAAATTTGTTAGTCTCTAAGGTGCCACAAGTACTCCTTTTCTTTTTGCGGATACAGACTAACACAGCTCCTACTCTGAAAAATGTTGCCACTGGCTTCTCTAGGACCTGTTGAAGCATTTGATGTGGTCTGTTGTGGTGGTGTAGAGATGCAAATGACTTGGGACTATAGAAAACAGATTAATTGACTACAGAAATAACTGTCAAGAAAGCAATGACCCAATAAGTATTTGAAATGAAAATGGGATTCAGAAACTAAAATCCAGCTGGGAAAAAAACAAACCAACCAAACAAAAAACAAAAAATCAAACAAAACAAAACAAAAAAAAACAATGGGGTGGACTCTTGGATACAGTTTTACATTCCAGACATGCGAATGTTAAACTTGTTTTGCATATTTGCTTGAGTATTGTCATTGCAAAACCAAACAGCATGGCCATTAAACATTTTCCCTGCTGAAAGAGGAAGATTTGTTTGTAAGAAATAAATTGCATAAAAACACAAGGGATATCCCACGAGTCTCAGTTGCATAACATCTTGGGGAGCTCTGAGCAGAAAATTCTAAGTTGAAGCTGAAAGCTGTACAAACCAACTAATATGAACATAAATAAAGTGTCTGCCTAATAAGTCTTTTAATAGTGGATTTTATTAGTTTTTTCATTTATTGAAAACAGGTCTCTTGCGCAATGCATTGTTGCATCTTAGATTCCTTGGCTCTACTTTTCATAATTTCATTCATAAGCTGGCTTTTATCATTTTTTTTGGGATATCTCCACACAGAAATATCTCTACTATCCTGTGCTGATAAGATTACATTAGACCATATCTTTATAGTATGAAGAAGCTGATTATCGTAATTTATGGTTTAATATAGGCTAGGCAGAGTCTCCTTTGCAATACTTCATTTAAATTAAAATGATCTCCTGCCAGGTGCTTTGGCAAAAATGAGTAGAGGGCAGATATTTATTACTTTAGTTTGGATTGGGAGGGTTTTATTTGGGCTAGAATTTTGAAAACATTTGTTCTGTACATGGAAGGATTTTGTTCTTATGAAACTGGAAAACTGGCCCTGGCTAGGAGGATAGAAACAAGGCTAAACTGACTTTAGGTACAGCCTTGAGCAAGGGATGGTGCATAAGCTGTACTGACCCATGAATAGGCCTAGGAGCCATTACGACTAAAACATGCCTCTGAGTCACAGTTCCTCCCCTGCTTTGCCATTATTGGGTAGGCCTAAAATTTGGGTCTGGGTCCAGGGAGGTTGGTTCAGACTTATCTGACTTCAACATTAAGCAATTTGCCTGGAAGGGTAGAATCTTTGCCTGAATGGTAACTTGACTATGGAACTCTTTACCACCTGATATTTAAGACAGCCCAGGTAAGTGGGCAAACTTGACTATGGAACTCTTTACCACCTGATATTTAAGACAGCCCAGGTAAGTGGGCAAACTTTTTGTTTGTCTGTTTTTGGGGGGTTTGTTTTGATAGAGAGCATGTTAGCAATGTGGTGATTGGTTGCTGCATATTGCCAAGTTTTGATGTTCGTATTTTTCTTTCCTCTTGCCAAAATCATCCACCGATGAATACAGTGGGGCAAATCTAGCCCCATCCCACCTGTGCAGTGGAATGGGTATAGTGCAAGAAGTAGGCTAGGGGGGCAAGGAACAGGGCATATGTGGGCTTAAAGAGGGGCAGGGCAAGAAGATCCACTGTTTCCTCTTCCACAGAGGACTGCATAAGGGCATATATAGGCTACTGCAGCCATTGAGCTTACACCATGCAATCATGTAGCGGTTGGTTCAGAGCCAGGGAGGGAAGACTGCTTCCCGCTGGCCATCCACACTTCTGCCCAGCACCTACCCCATTTACAGGGTGCTGAGCATCAAATTTGGGGTTTGACTTCTGATAATAGAAGTGGTGTTCTTTGTCCTTCGGAGAGTCCATCATACCAGAAAACAGTAATCAAAGGCCCTCTTTTCTCATGAACAGAACAGTAGTAACCATTATTGGTGAAATCCTGTAGCACTTTGCTATTGCCTTCAGTGAATGGCCAGGATTTCACTCTCGGTATCTAAAAATCAGGGCCAGGTATTTTCAAATGCATGGTGCATTAGCTGCACAATCCTTTTTGAAATGAGTGGAACAATGAGTCCCCTCCACTACACACACATACGCATCTATCCCCAGATATGAAGCAGACCCGTAGGGTATGGCTACACTGAACTCTCTGTACAGTGGTATGTAGAGTACATATAATGCATGCTCCCTACCCCTAAGAGTATAAACAGCAGTGTAGATGGTGGGGTGAGGCACTGCTTAGGCAAGTAAATACATGCCAGAACCTTAGGGTATGCACCCTACACAGCTCATTACAAAGCAAAGTAGCATGTTCCCTGGCTACACTACGATTTTTACCAGTGTAGTGTCCCACTGCCAGTGTCATTCCCTGCTGCAGGGAAAAACTCCAGCAGCTCCCCACTATAGGTTCATTCCCTGCTACCTTTCACTGCCACACGCAGTAACACACCGCAGTGTAGACGCAGCCCCTGTGGCATGCAGCTACACATGTGTAGTCCCTGTACCCTACATTCCACAGCCAGCGGAGATGAGGCTGTAGTTATGTGATGGAGGAAAGGGTGTGGTGCAGCACCTCTGTTCTGAATCCAGTGTTCAGAAAGCCAAGTGTATTCCCTTTTTGTTCCTCTGTCTTGCTGCATAGTTTTATGGGTGTAACTTGTGAAACTTTTGCTTGTCTTGGATTCCAGCAGGCCTCTTTTAGATACAATGCGTAATTGTATCACTTGAGTTCCTGTAGACATTGATGTATTTGATCCGCTGGCCCAAGATATGCAGTTGTCTCAGAAACCCTAATGTAAACACCAAAAGTAGTTTAAAGCTGAAAACTAGTATCCAGTGCTAAGTGGTCCCTGGAGATTTAAGGCATGGAAGGAGGGCTCTGAAAGACCATCCGGATCAAGGCCCCCCTCAAGGTGGGTCTTTGTATTGATTTACCAGCATCTGCAATTAGGTCTAACTTTTAAAAAGTTCCTTTTTTTAAAAAAAGTTTAGTTTAGGTTTGACACAAGGACTTGCTTTTCTGCTGTGTGGGGTCTTTTTTTTTTTTTTTTTTTTGGTATGCCTTTGCAAACTTGGAAAAAAGGCTGAGTCCTGCTGACAGGGTTTGATATGAGGAAGTTTTGCAACAAAATTTACAGCCAGTATAAAGCTTGTCAGTGGGTGTCAGAGGGTAAATGCAGCAATCAGCTAGTTAAGTTTCACTAAGTCTCTTATCCAAGCAAGTCTGGAATTTCTGCACCTCAAACAAATACTTTATTTAGAATCTCAGTTATTTGCTGGTATCCTACTCATTAGAAACTGTCCTTGGACTTGCATAAGCAGAAATGTATTTTGTTGAGTCAAACCACCACATTAAAGGTGTGAGATGGTGACAGCTGTCATGAATTGGAACATGGTTCCATGTGCCTAGACGCAGACTGCAAAGGAAAATAAATAAATCTTTTTCAAATAAACTTTTGCACTGTTCCAAAGTGAAATGTTAATGGAGCCACACTGGGCAATAGGAAATAGCATTTTTTATGGTAGGAGAAGGGAAAGCACAGACCTGGTTTTCTTATATTTCGCTAGCACATTCTACCTCGAATGGTGAGGCCACGAGGATTTGGGCAATTGATTAAAACCCAGGGTTAGGCTGTGTCTACACTACGGCTTATGTCTGCAAAACTTATGTCGCTGGAGGGGGGGGCGGTGTGTGAATAAACCACCGCCCTGAGTGACATAAGTATTGACGGGAGAGCTTCTCCTAATGACATAGCTCCTGCTGCTCCCAGAGGTGGGTTTTTGATGCTGACAGGAGATCTCTGTCCCATCGGCGTAGAGCGTCTTCACCAAACACGCTGCAGCAGTGCAGCTGTGCCACTGCAACACTGCACGTGGCGACGTGCCCTTAGATTTGCGGCTGGGGAGACTGAGGGCCAGTGGCCAGGACACTGGACTGAGAGGCAGGAGACCTGCATTCAATTACCAGCTCTGCCACTGACTTTTAGGCAAGACACTTCACCTCTGTGCCCTCTGTTTCCCTAGGCAATGTTGTCTATTTAGACTGTAAGTTCTTTGGGGCAGAGGCTATCTTTTCCTGTGTATTTGTGCACCTAGCACAATGGGACTCCAGCCTCATTTGGGATCTCTAGGCGCTATTGTAATGCGCAGACTCATAGGATTCTAAGGGACTGCAAGGGTCATCTAGTCCAGGGGTTATCAACCTTCATTGCACCACAATCCGCTTCTGACAACAAAAAATATTACACGACCCCAGGAGGGGGGTCCAAAGCCTGAGCCTGCCTAAACCCTGCCACCCCAGGGTTTGGGGGCCAAAGCTGAAGCCTGAGCCCCACCATCCCAGACAGGGGGGCCATAGCCAAAGCCCAAGCCCAAGGGCTTTAGCCCGGGGTAGGGGGCCTGTAGCCTGAGCCCCGTCACCCAAGGCTGAAGCCCCAGGCAGCGGGGCTCAGGCTTTTGTCCCAGGCCCCAGCAAGTCTAATGCCAGTCCTGGCGACCCCATTAAAACAAGGTTCCGACCCACTTTGGGGTCCTGACCCACACTTTGAGAACAGCTGAGCTAGTCTAAACCTCTGCCAAGATGCAGGATTTGTTGTGTCTAAACCATCCAACACAGATGTCTATCCAGCCTCCTTTTGAAAACCTCCAGTGAAGGAGCTTCCACAACCTCCCTCGGCAGTCTGTTCCATTGTCCTACTGTTCTTACAGTCGAGAAGTTTTTCCCGAGATTTAATCTAAATCTGCTGTGCTGTAGTTGGTACCCATTGCAAATAATAGTGGCATAAACTGGCAAGATGAAACGTTTTAATGTGCAGATAATTATAAATGATCAGAAGTGTCTTCCTAATCTTTTTGGAAAGCCTCAGCAGTACATTTGTTTTCTGTTTAACTAACTTTTAGTCTTTATAAGTGAATGTGAAACATTTCACGCCTTAGGTCCTTGTAGCAGAGTGTTGGCTTTTTCAGCCTGAGTGAGTCCTGCTTGCTTTGTCAGTAAGCAGTGTGAAACCGCTGCAACTTGGAATGAAGTCTGAATTTTGCAGAATGGATGACATTTCAGGAAAACAAACAAACAAAGAAAATTTACTGATTAGAGCCGAATCTTGAAAACTGGACGGGATAGATTTTCTTCTCAGCATGAGGAGGTTCAGACAGCAGACTGAACACACAAGAAAAAACTTTCAAAAATCATATCCAAAAGGTCAGCTGCTACATCCATATTTAGGATCCTAAATAAATGGTCAGATTTTCAAATGTGCTGAACACCACCAACTGAGGAGCCGTTGATTGTTCGATTTTTGAAAATTAGGGTACTTATATTAGTTAAGTCTGGAAAGCATTTTAAAATAGAATTATTAATGGTTTTGTGTGTCCATGTTTTTTCCCAATCAAAAGGTTGATATTGCAGGAGATGCCTACATTTGGCTCCTGTGTGTGTTTAGCTGTGTCCCAAAACTAAATTTCTGCATTACTATTGAATAGCAAGGCATCATGTGCCCCCATTTATTAGCAACCTGTACAATTCTTGAGGCCCTAATGCTTAGTCCCATTATCATTGCTTAGGATAAAGGAGCTCCCGGCTGCAGCTGGTTCTCCTAACTGTACCACAAGTGTGGTTCTCATTTACTTATACGTTTTCTTAATATTTCTCCTAATTTCAGGCCTTTTATCTCTTGCCTTTTTGTATTAAAACAAAAGTACAATTATGATATGCATTATGTGACCACGCAGTGAATGAGGGCCCCTTTCCTTCCTTTCCTTCCCTGCATGAGACATATTTTGAGTGGCAGTGTGGAGGGAAAAGCGGCCTCCATGGTGCTGGAAGTGGGTGAAGCTTTGACTCTGCCCCCTCTGCATGCTAGCCACTACAGCTAATGGGGCATGAAGGGGAAGTGATTTGCGCCACGTGTAGGGCTGGTGCAGATTACTTCCCTCTGGACCAAAGTGGGAACTAGGGCCCATATTGTGACTCCCTGCTTTGCTTCTGGAGCAGTGAAATTACATGTTACCCTTTACTCATGGCTTGTTGTAAAACCAAAATCTAGCCCTTCATTGGATGATTTTGTGCTTTGTGAGGTGGCTGGCCAGAGTACCTTCATTCACAGTGCCTTCATTCATGAAGAATTGTTCCAGCTGTTGTCACAGATATCTGTTGCAATGCTCATGGACCTTGGAGGATAAGAGCACAGATTGTAGGTCGGAAGAATTTGGAGAAAGCACCAGGTGGAGGTGTGTCCATGGCTGGAGTGCTGACTGCAGTTGTTGTATCTCTATTAAAGCAACTATTTAAAAAGCTCGCTCCTAACCAAGCAGAGAGGTTAGCGAACAGGAGTGGATAACAGGGGAGTTTTGTGAGGGAGTTTAGAGGAGTGTGTGTGGGTGGTGGGGGCTAGATAAACTTAACATTCTTTAAACCAGAACCACCCCCTGATAAAAACAAAACAACAACAAAGGAACAAACTGCAGGAGTAAAAAGAGAAGGCAGGCAGAAATCCAGCAACTGAGTGGGGGCTATCCAGTTTATTGCATCCAATTCAGCATGTATGATTGCCCGCCCTATGGGCAGGTGGCATATTTGTGCATTTGCCCTGAGAGACCTTGTACCGGCTTTGGAGTGCACAGTGGCTGAACTGGAGGAGCTAAGGGAAATAGAGATGTACATCAATGAAACTTTCTGAGACACAGTAGAATGGTCTGACAGCCTCTGTGCTGGTCTGACAGCCTCTGTGCGGCTGAGCAGGATGAAAGTCTCAGGGAAGGAGAACATCCAACTGGAGAAGAGGGAAACCTTCCCATAGCTGGGACCCTCCTTCCAGATGACAAGATATCCTCTCGCACTGAGGATATCCCTCCAGGGGCGGGAACTCCAGTTATTGGGAAGAGACAGGAAATAGTTATGGTGGATTCAATCATTAGAAACATAGATAGCTGAGTTTGTGATGAACAGGAGAACCACATGGTGACTTGCCTGCCTGGTGTGAAGGCTGCAGATCTCTCGAGACATCTAGATAGACTTCTGTGTAGTGCTGAAGAGGAGCCAGCGGTCATGGTACATGTAGGTACCAATGACATAAGGAAGGATAGGAGAGAGGTCCTGGAGGCCAAATTTAGGCTGCTAGGTAAGAGATTGAAGTCCAGGACCTCCATGGTAGCATTCTTTGAAACGCTTCCAGTGCCACACGCAGGGCCAGTTAGACAGGCAGAACTGCAAGGTCTCAATGCATGGACAGGACAATGGTATAGGGAGGAGGGTTTTAGATTTATTAGGAACTGGGGAAACTTTTGGGAAATGGGGAGCCTATATAGGAAGGATGGGCTCCACCTAAACCAAAATGGAACCAGATTGCTGGCTGGTAGAGCAGTTTTTAAACTGAGGCCTGAGGGAAAGCCAACAGGTGCGGAGGAGCATGTGGTTTGGACAGAGACATCCCTTAGGGGAGGATCTATTAATGGGGATTCTCTATGTCCTCTTAAGGAGGAGAGGATGGAAGATGATAAAATACAGGTAGATCTAGTGAAAAACAGTCAAATGAAAATCATCATGTAATGACAGACAGCTAAAAAGTGACAAGTTTTTAAAATGCTTCGATACCAATGCTAGAAGTCTAAATAACAAGATGGGTGAACTAGAGTGCCTCATATTAAATGAGGATCTTGATATAATAGGCATCACAGAAATTTGGTGGAATGAGGATAATCAATGGGATACAGTAATACCCGGGTACAAAATATATCGGAAGGACAGAACAGGTCATGCTGGTGGGGCAGTGGCACTGTATGTGAAAGAAAACATAGAATCAAATGAAAGAAAAAGCTTAAATGAACCAAACTGTACCATAGAATCTCTCTGGATAGTAATTCCATGCTCTAATAATAAGAATATAGCGGTAGGGATATATCACCGACCACCTGACCAGGATGGTGATAGTGACTGTGAAATGCTCAGGGAGATTAGAGAGGCTATTGAAATAAAAAACTCAATAATAATGGGGAATTTCAACTATCCCCATATTGACTGGGTACATGTCACCTCAGGACAGGATGCAGAGATAAAGTTTCTTGACACCTTAAATGACTGCTTCTTGGAGCAGCTAGTCCTGGAACCCACAAGAGGAGAGGCAATTCTTGATTTAGTCCTAAATGGAGTATAGGATCTGGTCCAAGAGATGAATATAGCTGGATCGCTTGGTAATAGTGACCATAATATAATTAAATTTAACATCCCTGTTGCGGAGAAAACACCATAGCAGGCCAACACCGTAGCATTTAATTTTAGAAAGGGGAACTACACAAAAATGAGGAAGTTAGCGAAACAGAAATTAAAAGTTACAGTGCCAAAAGTGAAATCCCTGCAAGCTGTGTGGAAACATTTTAAAGACAACATATTAGAGGTTCAACTTAAATGTATACCCCAAATTAAAAAACATAATAAGAGAACCAAAAAAAGTGCAATCATGGCTAAGCAACAAAGTAAAAGAAGCAGTGAGACACAAAAATGCATTCTTTGAAAAGTGGAAGTTAAATTCTTGTGAGAAAAATAGAAAGGAGCATAAACATTGGCAAATGAAGTGTAAAAATATAATTAGGAAGGCCAAAAAAGAATTTGAAGAACAACTAGCCAAAGAGTCAAAAATTAATAGTTAAATTTAAGTACATCAGAAGAAGGAAGCCTGCTAAACAACCGGGGGGCCACTGGATGATCGAGATGCTAAAGAAGCACTCAAGGACGGTAAGTTCATTGTGGAGAAACTAAATGAATTCTTTGTATTGGTCTTCACAGCTGAGGATGTGAGGGAGATTCCCAAACCTGACCCATTCTTTTTAGATGACAAATCTGAGGAACTGTCCCAGACTGAGGTGTCATTAGGGGAGATTTTGGAACAAATTGAAAAACTAAACAGTAATAAGTCACCAGGACCAGATAGTATTCACCCAAGAGTTCTGAAAGAATTCAAATGTGAAATTGCAGAACTACTAACTGTAGTTTCAGAGTAGCAGCCGTGTTAGTCTGTATTCGCAAAAAGAAAAGGAGTACTTGTGGCACCTTAGAGACTAACCAATTTATTTGAGCATAAGCTTTCGTGATCTACAGCTCACTTCATCGGATGCATGCAGTGGAAAATACAGTAGGGAGATTTATATACATAGAGAACATGAAACAAAGGGTGTTATCATACACACTCTCATTACAGTGTGTATGGTTACACCCGTTGTTTCATGTTCTTTATGCGTATAAATCTCCCCACTGTATTTTCCACTGCATGCATCCGATGAAGTGAGCTGTAGCTCACGAAAGCTTATGCTCAAATAAATTTGTTAGTCTCTAAGGTGTCACAAGTACTCCTTAACTGTAGCTTGTAACCTATAATTTAAATCAGCTTCTGTACCAAACAACTGAAGGATAGCTTATATGATGCCAATTTAAAAAAGGGCTCCAGAAGTGCTCTCGGCAATTACAGGTCAGTAAACCTGACTTCAGTACCAGGCAAACTGGTTGAAATATAGTAAAGAACAAAATTGTCAGACACATAGATGAACATAATTTGTTGGGTAGAAGTCAACATGTTTTTGTAAAGGGAAATCATGCCTCACCAATCTACTAGAATTCTTTGAGGGGTTAACAAGCATGTGAACTAGGGGGATCCTGTGGACATAGTGTACCTAGATTTTCAGAAAGCCTTTGCCAAGGTCCCTCACCAAAGGCTCTTAAGGAAAGTAAGCTGTCATGGAATAAGAGGGAAGGTTCTCTCATGGATGGGTAACTGGTTAAAAGATAGGAAACAAAGGGTAGGAATAAATGGTCAGTTTTCAGAACGGAGAGAGATAAATAGTGGTGTCCCTCAGGGATCAGTACTGGGCCCAGTCCTATTTAACATATTCATAAATGATCTGGAAAAAAGGGAAAACAGTGAGGTAGCAAAATTTGCAGATGATACAAAACTACTCAAGATACTTACCGGTAAGTCCCAGACAAGCTGCCAAGAGCTACAAAAGGATCTCACAAAACTGAGTGACTGGGCAACAAAATGGCAGATGAAATTCAATCTTGATAAATGCAAATTAGTGCACATTGGAAAACATAATCCCAACTATACATATAAAATGATGGGGTCTAAATTAGCTGTTACCATGCAAGAAAGAGATCTTGGAGTCATTGTGGATAGTTCTCTGAAAACATCCATTCAGTGTGCAGCGGCAGTCAAACAAGCAAACAGAATGTTGGGGCTCATTAGGAAAGGGATAGATAATAAGACAGAAAATATCATATTGCCACTTTATAAATCCATGGTATGCCCGCCTCTTGAATACTGCATGCAGATGTGGTCGCCCCATCTCAAAAAAGATATATTGGAATTAGAAAAGGTTCAGAAAAGGGCAACAAAAATTATTAGGTGTTTGGAACAGCTTCCATATAAGGAGAGATTAATAAAATTGGGACTTTTCAGCTTGGAAAAGAGATGACTAAGGGGGGGATATGATAGAGGTCTATAAAATCATGACTGGTGCGGAGAAATTAAATAAGGAAGTGTTATTTACTCCTTCACATAACACAAGAACTAGGGGTCACCAAATGAAATTAATAGGCAGCAGGTTTAAAACAAACAAAAGGAAGTATTTTTTCACACAACGCACAATCAACATGTGGAACTCTTTGTCAGAGGATGTTGTGAAGGCCAAGACTATAAACAGCGTTCAAAAAAACAACTTGATAAGTTCATGGAGGATAGGTCCATCAATGGGGATTAGCCAGGATGGGCAGGGATGGTGTCCTAGCCTCTGTTTGCCATAAGTTGGGAATGGGCGACGGGGGATGGATCACTTGATGATCACCTGTTCTGTTCATTCTCCCTGGAGCACCCAGCATTGGCCACTGTTGGAGGACAGGATACTGGGCTAGATGGACCTTTGGTCTGACCCGGTATGGCTGTTCTTATGTTCAAAGAGCTAATTTAGTTTTACAATCAGAGTGTTCTCTCACGTTATTACCCAGTCCTCAGCATATGGGAAAATGTCCATATGTGAAAAACGTGACAGTCATCTCCACTCTGTCATTCCTATAAAATCCACAAGCAAATACCTGGGAAGCATTACAACTCAACAATCCCAGTAACCTAGGATTTTTTCCCCCTTTATCAGCCATATTTTATGCCATAGGAAGATATACTTGTTAAGAAAGGTGGGGAGGGCTGTAGGCCAAAATATTTTTCTTATTGTAGCTTTTCATTCTTAGAACAAACATACTGCTGGATCATTAAATCGGCATGTAGAACATGATAAACTTAAGCAGGACAAGTACAGCTGGTCAGGAGATTTCTGACTACGTTATTTTTATAAATGTTGATTAGCTGAAACTGTTCACAAGAAAGTGTTGGTTCCAATAAACCTCTGGATTAATATTTTTAAGAAAAATTCTCAATTGTCAAAACATCCCATTTTGACATTTTCAAAGTGAAAAGTTTCACTTGCTGGTTTGCAATGAGTTTTCATCTTGAAATTTTAGTTTATTTATAGTTTAATACAGTTTAAACTGAATCAAAACATTTGAAAATTATCAAAATAAAATGTTCCTGACGAGAACAGGAACCTGATGAGAATTTCTTTTCGATTTTATGAAAACTTTCAAGATTCTGATTTTTCATCCAGATGGGAAATTTTTAAATCTCAACTCGTGCAGGACAGGAAAATTACTTCCCACCCAGCTCGAATGCTAAGCACATGACTCACATGAACCTTACTGTGTGGGCTTTTTGGTTGTAAGCATATAGATAAGTGTTGTAATAGTCTCTTTTGGTCACTCCCTGGACAAGCCTGAAATCAGAAGTATCAGATCAAGGATCCACCTGTTATGAGATAGTAAAGTAAATAAACAAAATATGATATTTTAATCTCTATAGACATTGCATCACAGCGGCTGATTGAATAAATGTTGCCTCTCCTGCCAAGCATGGGATAGATGGTTTGGTGAACAACAACAAAAAAATGGCCATATTCTGCCTTTTAGGTACAATCACACAAGCCCAGTGAAATATCAAGGAGTTTGTAGAAATGTAAATGAGGACAGAATTTGTCCATTAGGTTATAAATCAAGGGACTCTTCACTCTTCTAGTCATCTGATCTCAACACTTCTAAGACTCAGTGGATGAAGCTGGGTGTCACTGATAGTGCTGTCTTTGATAAAAATGACTCATTACTATCATACTAGAATTACTATCACAGCAATAAAGGTGACAAAGTCAAGCTAGCATGGTCATGGTAGCCATCATTATATAACGAGGTGGTGATAAGCCTTTTTTCAGTTTTTCAACAAAACACCACAAAGTCATAATGACATTTTTGGTTTAAAATATTTTCATCTAGATTTTTTTCACTAGCTCTAGTAATTTTTTGGTTTTTGTTTTTTCTCTGAAAGTAGGTGTTTTAACATATTTCTACTCTTGGAGGCAAAAATTGCACAGGTCTGTAGGCCAAAAAAAAAAAAAAAGGTGTTTTGTTTTATTATTATGTAAAACTCCCTTGAAGAAGGAGAGGAAAAATTCCCAGCATTTGCATTATTTCCACTCATCAGAAAGGAAAAATAAAACTCCTAGTCGAAGAGATAGTACTTCCACGTTTTGATATCACTCTATTTTCATAGATACACAAAAATGTATACATAATAAATGTCATCTCCCTTTCAGTCAATACCAAGCTAGTATAGTAGATGCAGGTAAAGATAAATGAACTGGGATTTTTTTTTCTTTTTTTGGTGGAGCTGTAACACTGTTTTTACACAATTAAGTGAGCTGAGGAACATGAAGAACAGTATTTTGTCATCTAGGAACAAAGCCAAAACTTTCTTCCAACAGAAGAAATATTACACATCTTTTGATTCAAGAGACAATGTCAAGTACTTTTTCATACTTTGTAACTTCTATGTTTTTATTCTCCTTTGTTTGGGAGACTCACTGGGAAAACTGGGAATAACGTTTCATTCCTTGCAAGTTTTGTCCTTTCAGTCAAAAGTCCTGCATTTGGCAAAATTTGATTTCTCTCCCACATACTCCTGCTGCTGTGTTTCTTACAGAACATAAGCCAAGATGTCTCATTTTATTTACTTCCTTGTTCATTTACCAGCTTCCCTGAGAATGTCAAGTGCAGTTCTGGAACCACGGTTTAGTTGGTTAACTTATCCTCCCCATGCTAGCTAGCTTTTGAGAAGTGCTCACCAATGGTGTGGAAGAAAGCACTGGATTAAAAGGGAAATAGATGTTACAGCTGAAATGTTCAGACACAGAGTTCCTAAGTACATTTTTATAAGCATTTGATTTATGCATAGAAGCCCATTGCTGAGTATGAATGAGTCCAGTACTGCACATGCATACAAGTATTCACATGAACCTAAACCCAGTCTGCACATGACTATGGCGATATTTTGATGCCAAACTGGGTGTATGGAAAAGACTGGAAGCTGTGACACCAGTTTGGACATCTAGGTTTTATGACCTAGACCTAGTCTCCACCAGACTATACAAATATGCAAGCAAATCAAATTTCAGATTTAAACTGCTTGCCACCATCTCCTTTAAATCCCTGATAGTGAAGAAGATACAAAACATCAGGTGGTTAGTATTGTACTAAAAGTTTACAAAACACATGGGAGTGCTAGATATATTTAATCAAATGCTGGTTTACAGTGCATACTGTGCTCTGGGAAGCCAACGCTCTTAATGTTGCGAAAGCTATGAAAGATGATTTCTTAGAGAATGTATTCAGAGATGATCTGCTGAATTGTGGACAACACGACCAGACATGCCAAACCCGCGGGAAAAAACCCCGCAGATATTGGGCTTGTTTTTGGCTTAATTGGCTTGTGAGTTGCTTGTTGGCTTGTTTTTGGCTTGTAGCTTGTTGTTTGTTGTAGCTTGTTGCTTCTTTTTTTGATCGGCTCCCGGCAAGCAGGAGCAAGGGGGGGGGGGGGAGGCAAGCAGGGGCAAGGGGGGGGGCAAATAAGGGAGAGAGTCGGGGTGCACAGTGGGCCCACCACAATCCCAGACTGCACGCCGGAGGGATCTAGTCACATAGAATTTTGGGGTTCTTAGGGACTGGCTTGTTTTGGCCTTGTTTTGAAATGGGATTAGCTTGATTTCTGGCTTATTCTGAAAGTTGGCGTGCTTATTTACCATGTGAAAGTTGACAGCTGTGAACAGGACAGGCAATGAACAGGATTAAAACCAAGGTTGTGGCAGTCCAATAAAGATGGAATTGCTTTATAGCACAGGGAAAGAAATAGAAAAGTTGAATTATTGTTGCCATAGTATCAAACTCTGAGAGTGGCAGGATCCAAGTAAAGTCTTAAAGTGATAGAAAGTAGATTTACAAAGCAAATAAGAAATTGCTGATCCACTGTGCATTGTGGATGAGCTTGCATAGTGCTCAAAACCCTCTTCTTTTTGTTTTTGTTTTACTTTTCTCATTCTTTCAGGAAACACAAGTCCCTCTTACAATAGAGAATATATAATGTATATCGAGAAAAAAGATTATATAGCTGTATTGAACATATAACAAAACTACCTTTTGCATTTTTGTTCATTTATATTGGAAGAGGTTTATTTACAAAAGAGAGAAAGAAAATATTGGAGCATATAAGCCTTAAACGTGACTTACCAGGGTATGATAAAGTAGCTTTTGTAATCAATTTCACCAACGTACACCAGCTGAAGAGCCTGCCCTATATATCCAATTGTATTTTGAATATTTTGCTTTATTGGTTAATTACCCAAGTCACACCTCCAGGGAATGAAACAGTGCTAAGCGACGTGAGTAACTAACCCAACCAGCAAAATTTTGACTTCAGATTTGGCATATTTGTAATGAACTGTTTAGGAACGATCTGAAGATCAAGAATTATTCATTGAAGAAATTGCTGTAGCTCAACCAAAAGTTATGGGCTTGCTGCAGGAATTACTGAGTGAGGTTCTATGGTCTGTGTTTTGTAGCTGGTCAGACTAGATGATCACAATGGTCCCATCTGATCCTAAAATCTCTACATCTAAAAATCTATGAAAATTGTGAATATCTTTGAATAACAAATTAACGAATTCCCAAAGAGTTTATGGTCAGTTTACAAGGAGGAAAAAAATGCATAATTTTAAAGATGCTTAGTTCTTTGATTATTACAATCAGAAATAATAAATGTAAGTGTAGTGAGTGCTTGACACTTATTCAAAGTTTCAATTTTCTGATCTAAAGAAAGAAATGATCTTTAACCTTTCAAAGTCAATGTTTGAACAAGTTAAAAATGGACTCATTTACTCATTTGGGCATTATATTTGGTAGGTTGTCATCACAACTAGGGAAACAAACTGCAAAATTTTTCAAGAACTCCAAATAGAGTAGTCCTCAACCTGTACACTAAGGGCCAGTATCAGGACTTCAGGGATAGATTTTTCAAACACTCAGCACCCACAAACAGAGCCAGATTTGCAAACGAGCTGAGCATCCAGTAGCCCCCATGGTGACACTGATGGCCATATTTCAAAGCAGCTTGGCACCCAATATACTGAACTCTTGAAAAGCCAACCTTGTGACTGAAATCCACACCCCTGAGCCTGTCTGGTTAGTTGGGCTGGGGTAGGAGGATATTGCCTGACAGACTGTAACCTGTTTATGGATGCTCTCCCTAACAGAACTTCTCTAGGAAGTGAACCATAATCTGAGGACCCATGCATCAGTGGATCCTCTAGCCCTGCTCCCTCCGATGCTTCCCATGTCTGCACTCTCCATGTACCGGTGAGCTGAGCACTGTACAAGAGGTTGGGATCGCCTACACGTCCATTTCCTCCCAATCCTGCCCTCAACACTGGTTTTGCTGAAAGGGAGCCTTTCACATGAAAGGTGTGGGAGTGGGAGGAAGTTAGGTGCAAGATTTGTACCTGTGTGTAGATAGGAATTTGAGCTAGTACTTTTCCTTGTAGAGTAGCAGCCGTATTAGTCTGTTTTCGCAAAAAGAAAAGGAGTACTTGTGGCACCTTAGAGACTAACAAATTTATTTGAGCATAAGCTTTCATGAGCCACAGCTCATTTCATCGCTGTAGCTCACGAAAGCTTATGCTCAAATAAATTTGTTAGTCTCTAAGGTGCCACAAGTACTCCTTTTCTTTTTTCCTTGTAGAGTGTTTCCAGGAGAGACTATAGCTTTCACTGTGTTAAAAGAAACATTATCAGAAAGTTAAATAACTATTAATTAAACCAATCCACAGAGCAGGGCTACAGGTTAAGCTGAAAGCAAAGACTCAGAACAACCATAACAAGTTCAATGATGTAAAAGCAAGCAGTCCAGATACTTAGAGGTAATAAAGCAAACCATAGACCCTATCATTTGAAGCGTTTAGGTGACTTTCATTTACCAGTGCCAACCCTGCACTAACAAGATAACTCAGGACCTCAGTGAAAGGGATTATATTGTGTGATCTGAACAATTATGACCTTCTCCAGAAATTTTGAGATTATTTGTTACATTTTCAGTGCCTTGGTATTGTCTTTAGTTTTCAGAAGTTCTTCATTTTGCTTTATGGATGACTGCAAACGTTACTTCTATTACTGATTTCACTTGAAGTTGGGCATGTCAGTGTGTTAGAATTATTTGCCTGAACCTCCGCCAGGTTAAAACATGCCAACAGGACTGGATGTTGATGTTAGTGGTGAATATCTATCTCTGAATTTCTTTTTATTGCTCTTCATTCTTAGCTGAACTGCAGCTGATTGCTCTTCACTCTTTCACATTAGTTTGACAAGACAATCATGTTGAATTTGTCACATCACTTCTATGAATGCAAGTTTTATAGACCGGATTCATCTCTCCTGGTGCAGGCAGATGAAATTTGCAAGGGCTGTTATACCCCTAGATCTGCAGATTCACCACCAAGGAAAAGCAGGTGGTGATCATAAATTCTGTTGGCACACCTGGACACTTTTGCTAGGGAATCTCTAATGTGGTTCGGCCTAGATCCAAAGTCCATTGAAGTCAATGGAAAGTCTAACTTGTAATATAAGAGCAACCTCTTCCCCCAGCCTCAGTATTGGCCTTTACTGACACTGGCAGGTGAGGTGGGAAGAGAAATTGAATCTCTCAGTCCTATAATCCACACAGATGAATACAGAGATCTCAGAGCTATTTGAACTGAATTTACAGAATGTGGTGTTTATTAATAATTTAATCAGATGTATCATTATAGCAAGTCTTTTTTAAAAGAAAAGTTCATTTGTCACTTCAATGCCTCCAACCTAAGTCACAGATGACTGGGTTTACTAGTGCTGTGGTGCTGTAGATTTCTAAGGACCACAGGGTTCAGTTCAGTTCAACGGCCATATCCTGATCCTATTGAAGTAAATGGAGTTTCACTGACTTCAGTGGGGCCAAGATTTGGCCTTAATAGGATGGGTTCAAGATTCAGCCCGACTTACATTGATGTAAACCAAAGCACTTCACAGTAGAAACCAAAACATTTGGGAGAAGGCAGCAGTGGAGAAGGCACTTGGGAGAAGGCAGCACTAGCAAGGGAGCTAGTGAAGCCAGAAAAGTGGATGGTGTCCAATAAGGGGAGGGGGGAAATGAAAGCTAGCCACCCAGGGGCTGCAACCCCAGACAGGGTGGAGGCTGCTTCACTGGCAGAGACCTGGGCCATTCTGACTCAGTATATGTGTAGGCTTGAAGAGGACAAATAAATACACTTCAAAAATGTGAAACAGCTCCTCCTGCATTCCTGCCAGGACTTGAGTCTCAAGTTCTGTGTTTAACCGGCAGGAATTGATACCATCACACACATCTACAATGTGAGGAATTCAGCTCCCTCACTGCTTGAGCTGTTTGTGAGGGGATCAGCTATTTCAAGGACATGCAGGTCTCTGATCTCAGGTTCTGGCAGAAAAAAGCCATATGGTTTCTCATTCAAAGTGTCAGTCTTTGTAACTTTTACATTTTAGACAGTACTGCTTTGGGTCCTCAAACAATTTTAAAGTCTTCATGTGGCATTGAAGGCCCTGAGGGGAAAAAGCAAAACAAAACTGAAGTTCACCAGTGTCACAAAAGGATACAAAAATAAAAATTATAATTACAAATGGAGTTCTAAGAAGAGAAAAATATCTCCAGCTGAGGTTAGGGTGGAAACGTGTAAGTAAAATAGGTAAAAAGTAAAACGGTGTTGAAAGAGAGCTGAATCCTGTATAGACATATTAGATAGTGCTGAATGACCAATGATAAAGAGATCAAGTTCATGTCCTTTTCAGTGCTGCAAGCAGAGGACTGAACATGCTGAGTCTGACCAAAAGCATCAGAGTACAGTAAGTCACAGGATAGTGTGAGTCACTGGAGAATGATCCCCAAACAGCCCCACCCTGTTTCTCCAAGAAAGCCAATTAATCAGAAGCAGGAGCTAAATTTGAGGAAGGGTGTGTGTATACAAAATCAACACTTAACATAGAAGAAATTGTGCAGGTGCTGTATGATAAGGGGTGATTTGGGTTGATTTGATTTGATTAGAGCTGGGCGAATGAATTATTTTTCAGTCACTGGCAGCTCTGAAAGATCAAAAAAATAAAATTGGTTCAATCCAGACCAAAACCAAAAATTCCAAAAAATGTTGGCAAATCAAAAAGGTCTGTTTTGAGTCAAACAAAACATCTTAAAACAAGGCAGACAAAGGATGGGAGAGGAAACAGAAGCTATGTCTATACTTAGGGCTGTAGAACAAAGGCACAATAGGTGTAGCTAAACACCACAGTGAAAGGCAAGCTGCAGCCACACTTGTCACTGCAGTATGTAACTACATCCTCCAGCCAGAGGCTCTGGTAGTGGGGAAAGGCTCTGCCAGGGGAGAGACAGCAGTGAAAGGCTCCAGCAGTAGGATAATACACTGCTAGAAATAGCAGTGTAGACACGGGAGGCTCTGCTTGGGTGTGTAGAACCTGTGTCGGATCTGTAGCCTTGGGGGGTTAGGCATGTAGGGCACTCTACTCTACTTGCCTAAGCAATGCTGCACCATCTATTTATACCTGTGCTAGCTGGATGTGCAGTCTCTGTACTCTACGCAGTACCGTAAGTGTAGACACACCAAGAGGCACACAGCAGTGAAATAACTTGCCCAAAGTCATGCAGCAACTGAGTGTCTGGGCTAGGAATAGTACCCAGTTCCCCCTCTAATAGCCTATCTCACTAGATCATGGGTGGCGGGTATCAAAGGCTGGGGGAGGCTATGCCTTCCCAAACAGCCAGGCGTGGTCCTGTCCACACTCCACCCTCAGGCCCCCCTCTGTGGCTTCCCTGTGTGATGGCCCCAGCTGATGAGATTTAAACACAGTAAGGGCGTGTCTACATAGGGACACTCGGAAAATTAAGTGTTAATTTAAAATGGAGTAGTTAAACACATTAAAGCCCTTTGTGGATGCTCACATTCAGAACTGGCCTTTAAGTGCCAGTTTATTTTAATTCGCTTCCAAAGGTGAATTAAACTAAACCAAATTAAGGCCACTTTAACTGTGAATAAGAGCATCCACACAGGGCTTTAATGTGGTTTAACTAATCCGCTTTAACAGTTAATCCAGATTAATTTCCCTGAGTGTTCTTGGGTAGACAAGCCAAGTTAATTTATTTAATATTCCAATAAATATTTTTTTCCATATTTCCCAATTCTATTAAAAATGAGCCTTGTAAAACATGCTGCACTGGATGCATTGGCTAAACAATTTTTTAAAAAAATCCCTTCATGTAACAAAGAGTTAGATCTAAGCAGTGGCACTGGGTACTTCAGCTGTCTAATTCATCTAAAGAACCAGTGCATGTTTTAATTATTTCACTGCAGTAACATGCATCATGGTGTTTGTTTAGGCATCTAAAAAGGCAAAGGGTTAAACACTTTGCAAAACTTTATTTTAAGATGTTCAGTAATCTTTCTAGAGGAGAATGCCTGAAGAAGAAGCAAGTTACTGTGAATAAGATTGAGTTCCAGGCATTGGCCTGAGGAAGAGATTGTTGGAAAACACAGCAAATAGCAACATCTGTCTACTCTGGGATCATAGTTAGCTTTTTCCAGGACATAATTTCAGCCAGTATCAGTTGCCAGTTAGTGCCATGGAACAGGAGGGGGTTTTCCTGTTGTGTTTTACAGCTCATACGTTTGCTATTATGCAAACAGTTATTTTATGGGTTGTGTCTCTGATGGTGTAATTTAGCTACTACCCCAATGGGGGCTTCCTGGGGAGGAAATGCACCTGACGTTTGAGTTAGGAATGCCTCTTAGTCCTGCTCCTTCTTCTAGTACTCAGAACCTCTCTTTCTCTTTCTGTCTCTCAACCATCCTTCCCTTTCCCACAGTTGGCCAAGGCTGATTCAGATAATGTTGCCAGAACCTCAGCCACAGTGGGTGCCAAGATTGTTGGTGTCCACCCCACGAGGCACAGCTCAAAGTATTAATGAGATATCTACCATTCCTGCTCCAGTGCCACCTGACGTGGGCTATAAAGCTGCTTTGTGCTCACAGGGCTTTACAGAGAGATAATTTGAGACTCACCCGCTTGGACACATTCACAAAGGGATCAAAATCCATTGAGAGAGAATGTGATGGGGAGAGGAGCATGCCCTGAATCTTGAGCCTTGCTGATGAAGTCCTAATTGAATGGCTTTTCAGGGGCCTCAGTTTTGTCTGAACCAGCCCTGGAACTGGTTTTTCTCAGGATATGTCTACCTGTACCACTGAAGCTGTGCCGCTGTAAGGTCTCCCATGTAGCCGCTCTACGCCGGTGGGAGAGAGCTCTCCTGTCAGCATAATTAAACCACCCCCAATGAGTGGAGGTGGCTGTTGGTGGGAAAGTGGGTGCTTTTGTCCGTGAAACTTATGTTGGTTGGGGGGTGTTTTTTTTCAAACCCCTGACCAACAAAAGTTTTACTGATAAAAGTGCTAGTGTTAGACAAAGCCTCAGTAAGTGAGCTGTCATTTGTATGTCACAGAATGCAAACAATTCCGCATGTAATGTATTTCCTGCAAATACAGTGTAAGAATACAACAGAATTCAGACGTCATAGCTGGACATGCCCTTAAAAACAGGATCTGCAGTCTAACTGCATAGAAACAAATAACTAAGCCTCTGCGAACATGACCAATAGCTGACCTCCAACTGAGGCACAGCTGAGAAAAAGCTTCATTGTACTTTCAATATTTACTGTAGAATGAAGTAGCTTCAAAACCACATTTATTCTGCAAGAGAAAGTCTTTCAAATGGTGGTCAGTGAAAGCCCATTCAAACTGCAATTGATTCTGGAAACGTCGTGTGCCATAACTGCAGTTACGCTGAGTACTGACTGATGTGCTATGCTGAGCAGTTCTGTACTGAAGTGGAGAATGATTCGTTTACAGATTCCGTATTAAACTTGGAGCAGTGGAGAAAAATGTGGTCTAACAAAAGGAAAAAAAAAAAAAACAAACCACAGGAGCCTTTTCTTTACACGTTTTCTGTAGTGAAACCTCCAATTGAAGAGGACAAGATGAGTCTTTGATTGATGTTACTATATCAATACATTTGGGCCGGGACCCCACTTTGTAATTGAAGATCCATACCATAACTCTATCTCTGGTTCCATTCATGACCATACAGAAATCATTAAAACCTCCAGATAATATTTATCTCCAAACACCTGAGGTCCTTAATCCACCATCATTTTTGGCCTAAAAATTTACTGGGCCTGATTCTGATGTCAGTGGTACTGGTGTAAATTGGGAGTAACTGCACTTAAGTTGATAGGGTTTACACTGATTCTCACTAGTGTAAGTGCCAACTGAATCAAGCTCAATGAGTATAAAGAGGTTTCCCTATTTCCTATCATTTGGTGCCACTGTAGGTGCATGTTAATATCTAAATATAGCTGCTCACCTTGCAGTCAATAGTCTCACATTCATGTATATTGCCGAATTTGGGCCCTAATGTACAATCAAAATTAACAGATGTGTCTTGGGAGGAAAGGGAGAGCCCTGCTCTGAGACAGGACTCCCTGCTGCTGGGCACTTACTATGACACATAACTTCCCCCAGGGCTTGGTTTTGCTGTTTAACTGCTTCCTTACTGTAAATATCACTGAGGTTGGATGGTTTAGTTTGGTTTTTTTTCCTTCCCACAGGAAGATATCTTTGACTGTCTGATTTGTGACTGCCTCGTTTAATGTGCCTTGTTCCATAGGGAAGTGGAGACAGAGAAAGCAAAAAGGCTTTGTTGAATACACCAACTAATCTCTGCTACTCATTTTTTCCTCTGGGTTGTCTGGCCAAAGCTGACCCCTTGTGCTCCAGATATAACAATTGCTATTGGAGGCACTAAGATTACTATCAATGTATCATGTGTACAGAAGATTAGAGAGACTGTTACAAGGTCACCTGATGATACAGGAGAAGAGAAGATTTCATTATGTAGAAGCATGGAGAGAATAGGAATAAATCTTTCTCAAAAGATTGATTTGTAGCATTGTCCTTTCAAAAAACCATAGCTTGCTTCTGCATAAAACTGCACTGAGCTGTGTTTTGATTGAGAGGATAATCAATATACATGGGACTCATATAAGTTCTCTGCCAGGAGTAAAGTTTAAGGATGATGTTTGACAAATAAAAAATTGGCTAAGTATAATTTGCATGTACTATAGTCCCCAAATATGCAAGAGAAAATCATCACATTAAAAAAACCCAACCAGTTAGTGCATTTTCTAGAAATTGAGGGATTTTTCCTTCATTGTGATCCAGTTTATTTTCTCTCAGAAGAGTTACTTTACCTCTGCAGACCATGCAACTTGGAACTGCAACTTAGAACATAATCAGAAATGTATCTTGTTTGGATAATGAGGAAAACTTTCTTAGTTAGTTTTGTGTTCTTGTGGGACTGGGACAGAATGTTAAAAATGTGTCAAAAGAATCACACCAAACTATTTGCAGATCAGAGGTGTGTGTGTGTTTTCTTTTTCTCCCTCCCCCCCCCCCCCATGTTTCTCTTTGTCTACAAATTAGGGCATAAATTTCTAATGTATAAACAACACATTCTGGCTCTAACAACTGAATTTGTGGCCTTGTCTACACTACAAAGTTTTGTCGGCAAAAGTTATGCCGCTTTAATTAAAGTGCTTAATTAAAACTGCTGTTGCATGTCCAAACTAGCTACTTGTGTCAGCAGAGTGCATCCACACTAGCAGTTCTTGCATTGACACAGAAAGCAGTGCATTGTGGGTAGCGGTCCCACTGTGCAACTGGCCACAGGGTGCTTTGGGAAGGGTTTGCAATGCCTCATGGGGCAGGTACAGCATCACATGGTGCAGGTTTCTCAATCCCATCCTTCCGGGGCATCCTAGTAGATTGTCAGCCACTTTTTCAACTGAAGTGGCGGAAGGGTGGGAAGAGAGAGGAGAGCGGTGTGTCTGGGGCGGGGGAGACAGCAGGCTGACCGACCTATCCTGAGGCCGGGGGACGCCACCCCCCACATCAGCCCCAAGAGATCAAAACAATGAGCAGAGTGGTCAGGGCAGGCATTGAGGGATCCTGAAGGAAGATAGTTATATCAGCAAAACAAACAGCAGTGTCTACACTGACGCTTTGTCGCTTTAACTTTGCAGCAAAAAGCTTTATGCCTCTTGTTGAGGTGGTTTTATTTTGTCGGCAAAGCTGCAGAGTTTTGCCACCAAAAGTAGTTTTGTAGTGTGTACACCTCCCCTGCTTTGTCGGCAAAAGGCAGCTTTTGCCAACAAAACTCTGTAGCGTAGACAAGGCCTGTGTCACCATTGCAACAGAAATGGAACTTGGAGGCCTAATTGTCATTTACACCAGGGGCACCCTACTGCTCCCTTTAGGCTCCTTTACAAGTCCAAAACAATGAAAAAAGGTCTAAATATAAATAAGAACCAGGTCCTTTACATCAAGTCTCTTTCTCACATACACACACACCTTATTAAATGTGACCATCTGGTCAGTATGAGAGAGACAAGGTGGGTGAGGTAATATCTTCTATTGGACCAACTTCTGGTGGTGAAAGAGACAAGCTTTTGAGCTCCACAGAGCTCTTCTTCATGCCTGGGAAAGATACTCAGGCTATGGCTACCCTGGCACTTTACAGTGCTTCAACTTTCTTGCTCAGGGGTGTGAAAAAACACACCCCGAGCGCAGCAAGTTGCAGCGCTGTAAAGCGCCAGTGTAAACAGTGCCCCAGCGCTGGGAGCCGCACTCCCAGCCCTCTAAGCTAATCCCCCCATGGAGGCGGAGGACCAGGAGCGCTGGAAGAGCTCTCTCCCAGCGCTGAGCTCTCTCCCAGCTCCCGCAACAGTGCTTTGAAGTTTCGAGTGTAGCCACGCCCTCAGAATGTCACAGCTCAACTCAGCGTGGAACAGACTGTTTGGCATAAGGAGTCCAGAACTTCTGGGAAACCATTCAAAATGAAGTGGGCAATTAACACCTCTGCAGTCATAGGAAGAAAGGAGAGTTAGGGCTAGTCTATGCGGGCAATGCCAAAGTGCTGCTGTGGCAGCACTTTAACATGGCTTGTGTGGTCATGGCAGAGTGCTGGGCGAGAGCTCTCCCCGTGCTCTCAGAAACCCACCTCCACGCGGGGCGTAGCTACCAGCGCTAGTAGCCCGGCTCCCAGTGCTGGGGCACGGTCTACACTGGTGCTTTACAGCGCTGAACCTTGCAGCGCTCAGGGGGGCGTTTTTTCACACCCCTGAGTGAGAAAGTTGCAGCCCTGGAAAGTGCCAGTGTAAACAAGCCCTTAGAGAGTTACAGATCATTGTAATGAGATATAAAATCAGTGACTCTATTTAGTCCATGATTTTTGGTGTCTAGCAGAGTTATGAATTTAAATTCCCCAGCTTATCTTTTGAAAGTGTTGTTCAGGTTTCTTTTGAGGACAAGAAGTGAGAAGTCGGCTATGGGGTGATTGTTTTGTGAAAAGGGTTTGCCAACAGGGGATAGGTTGTTTTTGTCTGTCTTTTGTGTGTGTGTGTGTGTGTGTGAGTTCAGTTGAGAGTGTAGTGACTGTCTGGTTTCATCCCCATAGTTTCTGTTGGGCCATTTGATGCCCTGGATGAGGTAGAGCACCCGTTGTGATAGGCATGTGTAGCTCTTGAAAGGTGTGTTATGGGAAATGGAGTGGAGTGAAATAGCAGTGGAGATATGTTGCAGGTTTTGCACCTGTTGTTCTAGCAGGGTCTGGTGACACTTTGAGCTGGTGTGTCTTGGTCTGTGGGGAGTTTGCTTCTGATGATGAGCTTGGTGAGACTGGGGGATTGTTGGAAGACCAGAAAAGGGGGTTCAGGAAAGAACTCATACAGAAAAATGGCAAAAGACCAAAACACCCTGTCACCCATGGGGGCACACTTTCCGCAAAATGATCATTCAACAGCTGACTCCTCAGGGCTTGTCTCTATATACAGCGCTGCAGCTACGGCTGCGTTCCTACCGTGCATCTGATGAAGATGTTCTATGCCAAAGAGAGAGAGGTCTCCCATCGGCATAATAAAACCACCTCCATGAGAGGTGGTAGCTATGGCACCAGTGTGAACAGAGCTATGTCACCATAGCTTATGTTGGTGTCACTTACGCTGGTGTAATTTATGTCACTCAGGGGAGTGGTCTAGTCAAACTCTATTCAAATTATGCCAACATAAGCTGTAGTGTAGACGTAGCCTCAAACCTCATCCTCAAAGGAAACCTGCACAACACTTTCAAAAGATAAGCTGGGGAATTTAAATTCATAACTCTGCTAGACACTGAAAATCATGGACTAAATAGAGACACTGGCTTTATATCTCATTACAATGATCCTAACTCTCTAACTCTCCTTTTTTCCTATCACTGCAGAGGTGTTAATTGCCCGACTCCATTTTGAATGGATTCTTACAAGTTCTTGACTCCTTATGCTAAACAATCTGTTCCACCTTGAGTTTAGCTGTGACACTCTGAGACCTTTCCCAGATCTGAAGAAGAGCTCTGTGGAGCTCAAAGCTTGTATCTTTGACCAACAGAATCTGCTCCAATAACTGATACTACCTCACCCACCTCCCCTCTCTCTCTTTCTCTGGGTATGTCTATACAGCCGGCAGCGCTTTAACGTGGCTGTGTAGTTGCGGCTCCAGTGCTGGGAGAGAGCTCTCCCCGCGCTGTAATAAAACCACCTCTGCAAGGGGAATAGCTCCCAGCTTCCACAATACAGCAGACATTTAATAAGAGACTCTGCTATGACTCATCTGGATAGTCCTTCCTCTTTTGCAAAAATTAATCATTCCAAAGGGCAGTGTCACTGATGAATGAGTAAACATCTTGGCTTTACAAATACAGAATTTATGGAGTAAAGCTTGGAATTTTTATTTTTTCCCCTTTAATCCTTTGATATAACTTTCTAGTAAGTCAGACTTGGCTCTTGGAAGCTGTGATGGATGAATCCTGCCCTTCTGGAGATTTCCTTCCCTCCTCCTCCTCGAACCATCTCTCTAGTTTCAGTGTTGCCAACTCTTAGTTTTATCATGTATCATGTGTTTTTCTTAGAACCTTAGCTCCTGTCAGGTGGTCATGTAGAAATCCCAACTTCCATTATTTTTAAAAAGGAAAGCTTTTAGCCCTTATGGTTATAGAGATGGACTCAAATAACGTGTTCCGAATGTATCTGAAATGCTCAAAAACCAGAAGACAACTGAAAAGAACCCCAAATTTATTTTTTAAAGATCTACTGATTTTAAATCAGTCTCATGATTTTGGGGACCTGACTCATCATTTTTTTGTTTGTTTTTAAAGGCCTAGGGTGACAGTGAGTCTTCTCTGATGGGTCCCTGAGTCAATTCTTGTTGCACGCTCTCTCCCATCAGTCAGAGCATATTGGCTGGCTGACAGACTCCTTCTACCTGAGCCCCAAAGATGAGTGTTCTGTATCATGGCCCTACATATTAATAGGCCACATCTCTATAATAAAACGGCAGACCATAGAGGGCTTCATTCTCCAGTCCAGGGTTCTCTGGTCTTCACTCTGAGTAATAATGGTATACAATATGGTGCATCTGTGAATTATCTGTCAACACAAATCTTTTTCCAGTTTCCAAGAACCCAGAAGATCCAAGAGTGGCATCAGCCACATCTCATTTGTTGTGTCAGCCAGTTTTGACAACCAAAGGATGGCAAAACAGACACAAAAATTAAACCTGAAACAGCTTAAGCAGGCAGCTTTGACAGAAATATCTCTTCTGTTGCCTTTTCCACTTCTTTGAAGTGAACAATTGTTCCAGCTGATGGCCACAATATTCTAAAAGAGTGTTTCTTTTTCGACAAAGTAGACTGTGCTCCTGTCACTTTCTATGTGGTAGAAGAACTCCAAACACAGGGGGTCTCACATTTGTTTCACCTCATTTCTGACAACTTGCCTCTTTTAGTTTAATAAACACTTCACTCATAAAAAGTATATCTTAAGCACCATTTCCCTGTCTTTATTAATTATTTATTATTAATACTTAGTAGTAGTAGTAGTTTTATTAGTATTATTATTTGTGAGACTAAGAGAAGGGTGTGGTCCTGTGAGCCAGTATTTCAGAATTTGTTTTACCATTAGACCTGCAGTGATGTATGTTGCCCGGATCATACCCTGTGAGTGAACCAACCTCCATCATACCCCAAAGTTTCCTCTTTATGTCATGTCTACTCTAAAGACCTTACAGCAGCACAGCTGTACCACTGCAGTTGCACCACTGTAAGGTCTCCCGTATAGCCACTCTATGCCAGTGGGAGAGAGTTCTCCCATCTGCAGAATTAAACTACCCCAACGAGCGGTGGTAGCTATGTTGGCTTGAGAGCATCTCCCAATGACATAGCGCTGTCCACACTGGCGCTTTTGCCAGTGAAACTTATGTTGGTCAGGGGGGTGTTTTTTCACACCCCGACCAACAAAAGTGTTACCAACAAAAGTGCTAGTGTAGACATAGCCTTAGTTTCCCACCCAGGAGATAAGTGGCTGCTGTTGCTATTTGTTACTCAGCACTAGACAGCTCTGGCCACAAACAGACCCATAAAATCGGTGCCACGACCCATGGTCAGATGTGAAAATGTTTAAGGAATGAAGAAGACACACTGGATTTTTATTTTGTGATATAAAATAGCTCTGTGAACTATGCTGATTATTATAAATAAAAACAATTGTAATTGTATCATGTGCTTAGATAAGCTTCTGTTGTTCCTGATAAAGTCAAAGAGATCTATGTGGATCCAAAAGGAGAATTACATTAAAGTCCACAAACCCAACCTATCAGGGCAGTTTTTGATCCTTTTTGATTAAAAAACATTCCCTTCCACTTCTAGAGAATTCCACTTGATTAAAAAGCAAACCCATTATTTTGAAAAAAGAAATATTTGGTGGTCCAATGCATCGCTGCAGCATGGGAGACCCAGATATTTGCAGTACTTCAAGCCTCCATATGTACAGGCTGAAATGATAAGGTTGTGCTTTGGGTAGGATTATAATGGTAGTTCAAATGCCAGGTGCCTTCATCTCAGAGCAATGCCATGGAGCAATATCCACCTCCCAAGAGCATCTGGCCTAATTCAGACATAGTTACTCCAGAAATGAATTTCTTGAGAATGTACTGCAGTACTTGATTCTCCTCTCATTTTTAAGTGTGTTATACTGATGTAACTTCTTGAACCTCAGTGGAATGAATTTTGATTTACCCCAGTGTAATTCAGGAAAATGAGGCTCCTCCTTTTAAAAGGAAAAATATTGTTCCTTATTTCCCTTCTCAACTGATGCCCCCATGAAGAGGCACAAATATTCTCTTTCTCTCTGTCTCTCTGGAACTTTAAAATCCCACCTCTCCCATGGAAAGCAAGTTTTTTTGGTTTGTTTGTTTTAACTACATGGATACTATTCAGTGGAATTCATTGCTTAAGGCAGGAAATAGTATTGAATATCTACTACAGAATTTTCTTCATATATACTGTGTACAAGAAAGAACGTGTGATGCTGTGGTATGAAGGTTTAATCAGCATATTTGGAATAACAGTAATACTTACACATGATAAAGCAAGGGAACTGTAAAGATCAGCACATCTCTGCAGTCCAAAGTTGCATACCGAAAGATTCAGTTCAGATAGATTTTTGGATAAGTATCCACCATTTGGGTGCTTCTTGTAATTGAACCAAACTTCCAGACAGTTTCAGACTAAGTCATTATTAGCTCTCACATCTTTGGTTTTCACATGAAAATAAAGTATATTTATCCAGATTAAGGAATAGTGATGTTTGGCATTGTATTAAACCTGGCTAGCTTGCAAGTGAGCCCATGACATACTCTTCCCACAATGGCTAATGTACTGTCTAGCCTGGGCTTCAGTGAAGCACTATTGGTAATACATGGAAAAACAGTTGTTTTGACAAAACAGAAAAAGTTGCAAACGCCTGCAAGTGTGAGGTGAATACAAATAAAGGAAAATGTATGAAGCAATGCCAAGCCTGCAATCCTAATCCATGCTGTCTCCATAAAGCCCCATTAGTGGTTTCAGAAATCATTTTTACTATTTTAGTTAGTTTTTAAAACAGGGGCCACAAACTGCCAAAAAGGGCTCCAATGCTCAGATTAATACATAAAATACAGCGGTGGTAAAAGAAACTTTGTTAACAATGCATTTGTAAATTTATTTCTGTCTTTGAACTCTGTTTATACATCACTCTGGAACTCAGCTGCTAGCAGTTAGCTCCAGCATAACTCTGGTTTATCCAAATTTGATGCCAAGACAAAAAGAAAAAGATTTCCTTTTCTCAGTGAGAGGTTTTAATGGGGGGGGGGGGGGGGGGCGGAAGGGGAATGAAAAGAAAAACGGAAATGCTCTTGTTGGATTTTCCTTACGTGACCATTTTTCATTGGCCTTAAAGTGCCCACATATGCCTTTAGAAACAAAAGGGAAAGATTTCAATTCGTGGTGATACAGCATGTGAGTGGAATATCAGGAATCCTGTGATTCAGCATGAGTTTTTCTAGTAATGAAAACCAATATGAAAACCTTCCTGCTGCATCTGAGCTCAATAAAATGTCCTAATTTTCAAAGAAACATTCTCAGGGCATTGTCAAGAGAAAAAAGTACAAAAATGGATTTCTCAAATGTCACTGCTTCATGGAGAACAGCAAATTCTTCTAGGACCCAAATCAACATTGCATTGAGTCAGTTCACACCCAAATTCTTTGAAGTACTCATACAAAAACCAGCTGGGAGAAGTGTCCTGTGAAAAGAATTTGTTGAATTATTCATAGCGAATAATATCCATTGCGAATTTAGCTTTTATTCCTTTCAGGAGTCCACAATTCAGTCTTGATCTCTGAGAATGTATTTGTTCTATAAAAGTATTTGAGAAACAGTTTTACATGAACAAATTTTACTTTATGGGTTGTCTGAGAACTAGTACTTAGATTAATTGTATTTCACTACTCTTTGTGGATGAATTGATTACCTATCAGTAAATCACATAGTATTGTTTTAACTCACTGATGGGATGATTGAAACCTGTTAAACAGGAGAATAATGAATACAGAATGATGTGCTATTTAATGGCCTGTGTGAAATGAGTTGCTGGACTCAGTTAAATTCTTAGTGGACAAATGTTCACAACACAGAAAAGCACAATCAACATTGATACTATTCTTATTTGAAGTCTCAGCAGAGAAATCAAGGAAGTAATGGACGGAGACTTTGGTGTCTTCAGATCAGCATTGATTAATATTAGTGGTAGGATATAAAGAAGTTTTCATTGCCACTAGCCATTCTTTACTTGTTCTATGGATAAATGAAAGATGTCAGTCTCTGTTGTTATTAATTCAGCACATTACATGAGCCATAGAGAATGAAGGTGAACAAAAGAAAGCTCAAGTTCCTTTTTGAAGTGTCACCTGAAAAACTGTCATTACATATATTAACACTTTGATTAATTCAAGACACTGCCTAAATCCACCTTTGCTATAAGCCTTATGTCAATGAGAGTCAGAAACCTGGTCAGACTGGAAATAAAAAATGTCGCTTGAATCATTTGTAAATTGATGTAACTTTTTTCAATAGTTTATCCCTGGAAGGAGAACATATGTTTCATACCTATTAATATATTACATATATTTTAATATATGTTAGATATATGGGTAGACTGTTTTATATGAAGGGTTTATGGAGGACAGGAAAGATTCCAGAGGACTGGAAAAGGGCCCATGTTAATACAGTGCCCATTTATAGAAAGGGAAATAAGGACAACTCGGGCACATACAGACCAGTCAGCTTAACTTCAGTACCCGGAAAGATAATGGAGCAAATAATCAAGCAATCAATTTGCAAGCACCTAAAAGATAATAAGATGATAAGTAACAGTCAGCATGGAGTTGTCAAGAACAAATTGTGTCACAGCAACCTAATAGCCTTCTTTGACTGGGTAACAAGCCTTGTGGATGGGGGGAAGTGGTCAATGTGGTATATCTTGATTTTAGTAAGTCTTTTGATACTATAGAGACTAACAAATTTATTTGAGCATAAGCTTTCGTGAGCTACGCTGTAGCTTATGCTCAAATAAATTGGTTAGTCTCTAAGGTGCCACAAGTACTCCTTTTCTTTTTGCGAATACAGACTAACATGGCTGCTACTCTGAAACCTGTCTTTTGATGCTGTCTCACATGACCTTCTCATAAACAAACTAGGAAAATACAACCTAGATGGAGCAACTATAAGGTGGGTGCATGACCATGGAGGAGGCTAGCCCCTAGCCCCTATCCTTCTGCCCAAAGCCCAGCCCCTCCCCCTCCTTTTCTGCCCCCCTCCCTGGCAGGAGTCCAGAGCACCCCTCCCTGTGTCCTCCAGCCATCCCACCTCAGCCCCAGGGCACATGAGTGTCCCCAGCCCGGAGCGTGGGGCGGTGCAGTCCCAGCACCCTGAGCCCTGGGCAGGTGGTGTGGCCCTAGCCCCAGCTCCAGCCTGGACTCAGGAAGATCAGGAAGTTGGGAACTGCAGGAAGGTGCCAGGGCATGGAGCATGGGAGGGGCCATGCCAGGTTGTTTGGGGAGGCACAGCCTCTCCTGTCCTATGATACCTGCCATCCATGTGCAAAACTAGTTGGAAAACTATTTCCAAAGAGTATTTATCAGTGGTTCATAGTCAAGCTGGAAGGACATATCAATTGGGATCCCGCGGGGATCAGTTCTGGGTCCAGTTCTGTTCAATATATTCATCAATGATTTAGATAATTGCATAGAGAGTACACTTATAAACTTTGTGGACGATACCAAGCTGGGTGGGGTTGCAAGTGTTTTGGAGAATTGGATTAAAATTCAAAATGATCTGGACAAACTGGAGAAATGGTCTGAAGTAAATAGGATGAAATTCAGTAAGGACAAATGCAAACTACTCCACTTTAGCAGGGAACAATCAGTTGCACACCTACAAAATGGGAAATGACTGCCTAGGAAGGAGTACTGCAGAAAGGGATCTGGGAGTCATAGTGGATTAGAAGCTAAATATGAGTCAACAGTGTAACATTGTTGCAAAAAAAGCAAACAGAATTCTGGGATGTTTTAGCAGAAGTGTTGTAAGCAAGACACGAGAAGTAATTCTTCTGCTCTTTTCCGCGCTGACTAGGTCTCAACTAGAGTATTATATCCAGTTCAGGGTGCCACATTTCAGGAAAGATGTGGACAAATTAGAGAAAGTCCAGAGAAGAGCAACAAAAATGATTAAAGGTTTGATGACCTCTGAGGGAAGATTGAAAAAACTAGGTTTTTTTAGTCTGGAGAAGAGAAGACTGAGTGAGGACATGATAACAGTTTTCAAGTACAAAAAGGGTTGTCACGAGGAGGAGTGAAAAAAAATTCTCTCTTTAAACTCTGAAGCTAGGATAAGAAGCAATGGACTTAAATTGCAGCAAAGGCAGTTAAAGTTAGACATTAGGAAAAACTTCCTAACTGTCAGAGTGGTTAAGAACTGGAATAAATTGCCCAGCGAGGTTGTAGAATCTCTGTCATTGGAGATTTTTAAGAACCAGTTAGACAAACATCTGTCAGGGATGGTCTAGATAATACTTAGTCCTGCCATGAGTGCAGGGGACTGGACTAGGTGATCTCTCGAGGTCCCTTTCAGTCCTACAATTCTATGATTCTATGCATAATTTAAGTCCAATGAAACATGTTATTTATATGAAATTTTCATATATATGTTATATATATGCTTGGTCACCATGAGAACAGAACATTATTTAGGGAATTAACAGGTTCTGTTCTATCATCAGGGTCTTCCATCATTTTTCTTCTGCACTAAGGCTGTATGAAGTCATAGGGACAAGAATGTTGGATGACTTGAAAGAGAGCTAAGAACCTCACACTCACACTGCTGCAGATATGCAGCCCTGGAGTAAAACTATTAATTACATGTGGGTGAAACAACTAACTGAATCATTTGTTAAAATATTTCACAGTAAACAATGCTCACTGAAGAAACACACAGATCTCTCTAAAAAATATCATTCACCACCTAACAAGTCTGAAGCATAACTTTGAGCATTATATTCACTTCATGGGGGTAGATCATCCAATCCATCCCAGTTCTACTCAGAACCCGAGGTGGTGAGCAAAGTGGGGTGTATGCCATTTTTATACCTTCTCCCCCAATCCTAAAGCAGGCTGGGACTCAGCTGTAGGTCCATGCTTAACTTGTGCCCTGGTGCAACAACTCAAAGGGGGCCGTCCCAGCAGCCTTGGACTGTAAGAACTCAAGGGCAATCTTGCTGACATTACACACACAAACCGAGGGTCCTAGAGGAAGTGACATGGGTTTTGGCCAGCCTTACACTATTCTAGAGGAATCCTTAGCTATTTGACTAAGCTGATTTTGTGGTTGCCTTATGCTTCTGGACTAGTGCAAAGCAGCCACAGTGCGGGCCAGGTTATCACTCATGTTCTTTGATATTGATACTCACGTCATACCTGCAGTGGGGGATATGCACTACTCTATGCTTTGTTTCAGAGTAACAGCCGTGTTAGTCTGTATTCGCAAAAAGAAAAGGAGTACTTGTGGCACCTTAGAGACTAACCAATTTATTTGAGCATGAGCTTTCGTGAGCTACAGCTCACTTCATCGGATGCATGCAGTGGAAAATACAGTGGGGAGATTTTATATACACAGAGAACATGAAACGATGGGTGTTACCATACACACTTAAGGAGAGTCATCAGGTAAGGTGAGCTATTACCAGCAGGAGAGCAGGGGTGGGGGGGAGTGGGAACCTTTTGTAGTGATAATCAAGGTGGGCCATTTCCAGCAGTTCACAAGAATGTGTGAGGAACAGTGCTTTGTCTTCATTTAAACTTCTTGTCTCATATCTTCTGGGAGAGAACTGGAACATCAGTAATACCATTGGGGTGGCTTGCTAAATACTGTGGACACTTCAGCTGTGGTGAAACAAATAACCCTGAGAAAGACAGTAAAGAACTTGCCAGCATTTAACCTCAAATTGTTTTTTATTATTTACTGGAACAACACTGATGATGTGCTTGAGCACAGAACATTCCTGTCCACAAGTATGTTGGAAGATAAGTAAGTTTAATGTCCTGATCTCCATCCAATTGAATTTTACTGCTGTTTAACACTTAAATCCTCTCTGTCTGTGCATTTACTCAAATCAAAAATGAGTGCACGCTAGGTGTTAAATGCTACCACATCAGAATGGTAGTGTTTTACATCCACATTCTACTGGTGTAAGTGACTACATGAAGTACAAGGCCATGGTGAATTGGATCCCGTGCATGCAGATAAAGGGATACTTAATGGTGATTCTGACTGGCTGCTGAAAAGTCCTCTTTCAAATTCTCTTTCTCAGTTCAAGCTGTGTGTCCCCGTCCCCTTCCCCCCAGCTGCACAGAAAGGACTGTCTCGTGCATTCATGTGTAAAGTAACTTCCATATCCAGAGCTAAAGAACTGAAGCTGGAGCCCTTTTAGTTTATCATCACCGTTTCAAACTCTTATTGGCAATATCGGGCCTAGATGTAGCATTTAGTGGCGGACCCAGGTTCAAGGTGCTATAGATCTACACTGCCTCAGGAGAGTTCAGAGGAGGGTTGTGCCTCAGGAGGTGCACTGGCACCAGGCCACCAACCTGCAGAGCACATAGGTGTGAAGTGAGAGCTGAGGCTGTGGCTTTGCCTCCTCCTCATCCCTCCCTGTCCTGTTTGGTTTAATGTCTGCCACCAGGGTCACACCAAAGGTCTGTAGGAGCCAGTCACAGGCCCATCATATTCATAATTACTGCAAACATTACATTTACACTAGCCCAGAGCAGCACTATCTAATTATATTGAGAGAGGCACATTAGAACCAAGCTTCAGCACTTACCTAGTAACCGATGTCTCCACAAGTAATGGGGGGAATATATTCCAAGGGGAGCATATTGCCCTAAACTTAGATCTTGGAAGGTAAGTAAAGGAGAGTGACTCTCAAATACTTGGTTGTAAAATATATTTTTTCATCCATATGATTTTCTGTAACTAAGTGGGAAGCTCAAACCAGATTTTATTTAAATGTTTCCATTGGCCATCGGCAGCCTGAACTAGCATTACATCTTAAACAATACAGTGCCAGAGGATAATGGAACAGATATGACCCAACAGATCATGAAAGGTGATAAGTAGCAGCTGAAGTTATGAGCGTGAATAATACACAGCAAGAGAATAAGTTTTTTGTTTCTTTTACTTGTGAATGAAAGTTAATTTTTCTCTAGGAATTAGGCAATGAAAGAACTAGGAAAAGCAGTAAATACTGCTACAAGTTGAGCTTTATTTCATTCTGAGGGTAAGGGAAAGGGGGCTCAAAACACTACGGATACAGTACATACACTGTGAGTTCCACTATGTTTATTTGTTACAGCCCTATTTTGGCCCTGTCTCTATGCTCTACTATTTCAGGGGTTACTTGTGCTTCAAGGTACCCCTCAGGAACAGTCCCTCACCTCAGAAGAATGCTGGGATTGCAACTGTGGCTGCATAAAGAGCATAAAGAGCTCAAGGTGGGAAGGACTTTTTGTGCCCTCTTTATTGCACAAGCTGCAGGGACCGTGTATATTCTGGCACTATGTGCCTGGTGTGCAGGCAGTATTGCCAATCCCACACAGTCAAAAATCATGAGTCAAAAATCATAATTGGCTTTAAAATCATGATATTCAAACACAAAATAATACACTTAAAAAAATGCCTTCTGGGTTTTAAGCCTTTAGAGTGCACTGGGGATACTTTTCAAGTTCTTCTTAGCAGTAAAGAGGGATAGAAATGTACTATTTTTATAAAATGAAAGCTGAGCGTCTCAGATAATCACATGACTCCCGGAATGGACCTTTAAGAAAAATTCAAATTGGCGAGATGCTCAACAAAATTGAGGAGAATTGGCAAAACTGTAGAGAGAACATGATGTTGCCCCGCCTCTTTCCCATGGCCCCCACCCCAGCCCCACCCCCACTCAACCCCTTCCCTTAAGTCTCTGCTCTGCTCCGCCCCCACCCTGCCCCTTCCCCGCCCCTGCTCTGTCCCAGCCCTGCTCCCACTTTGGACCCCCAATTTGAGAAACACTGGTCTGTCCTGTGAAATCCGCATAGTATAGAGCAAAAGCACACACAAGACAAGATTTCATGGAGGGAGACCAGGTTTCGCGGTCTGTGACGCGTTTTTCATGGCTGTGAACTTGGTAGGGCCCTAACCATGGGACTCTGAGTTTGTTAAAGTCTGCTTTTGTGAAGTCCATTGTCCTTATTCCGTGGCTTTCACTCCTTCATTTCCTGAGAATCATGAAATCTCTCATTTCAGATCACTTTCACCCAAATTGACTTCTCCCTTCAGATTCGCTTATGCAGTGCGTCAGTACATTTCTACCGTTTACTTCAGCAGAGATCAATAATCAAGGGAAAGATTATAAAGTAAAATAAATTTAATAATAAGTAATAGCCTTCTTCTCAAACTCTTCCCTCATAAGTAAAGACTGGCCATAATTCCAGAATAACTGGGTTAGTTAAAAGATTGGCAGGGAAATAGTTAACAGTGCTGGATCGTCACCAAGGTTTGTTTATTATATTTACTCTGATTTACCATTCTCTATAACCTAGTGAGAAGCTGAAAAAGCTGATTAAGAAAAGATAAAGGTAAAATGTATATCCATAATATTTTATTCACTTTTTTCTCTTTGCTTGATTTGTTACTTTTCCTTCTCCCAGTGGGCCCTATCCAAAGCCCACTGAAGTCAATGGGAGTCTTTCCGCTGACTCAAATGCACATTGTATCTATCTTAGTGTGCTGTGGATCAGAGGAGTCATTGAGGTAGATGAAAGGGGATCCACTGCAAAAAGGGGGCCTTGGAATGCTACACGGCATTGTACTCCCCAAACTGGACTCTTAAAAGCATTCACCTAATGGGGGGTTGTTAGGTTTTTTTCCATACACAGAGAACAACCATATATTTTCAATTTGAACTACTTTTATTTTAAAGTAAAGGAAACTTAAGGCTCTGTAAGATGCTATAGCAAGGCTGCCTCACAGAATGGCCATGACCTATGCAGGCAAGGAGACTCTTTTGAAATGTCAAGGTACAGTCAGAGAAAATAGTAATGACCGTATCTGAGCTTATACACCATGCTCCTCCCTTGTAATTACAAAAAAAAAAAAAAAAGTGAGTCTTGTGGAAGGTCTGTATGACTGCAGATAGCTGCCGTTCTTCTGGTTCCTTATCTACATTTTGAGGTCCATTTTGTAATGTAATATTTTCATTTATATCATCTTCAGGCCAGAAATTACATGGTCATCAGCCTCCATTTCAGCCTTTTCCATTCCTAACCTCTTATCTTGTATCAGCTAGTCAGTATATTTATCCACTTATTTCACAAGTAGTTTTTGTATTCTTTGCTTCCTTGTTTTCTATCTTTTTGCATTTTTTAAAGTTTTATTTAATTTCTTCCTCAGTTTGTATAAGTTACTGTGCCTTATCCTCTGTCTGTTTTTCCTGCTGGATATTTTCTAGATATTTGTCTCTCATGCTGTCATAAATATAAAGGGAAGGGTAACCATCTTTCTGTATAGAGTGCTATAAAATCCCTCCTGTCCAGAGGCAAAACCCTTTCACCTTTAAAGGGTTAAGAAGCTCAGCTAACCTGGCTGGCACCTGACCCAAAGGACCAATAAGGGGACAAGATACTTTCAAATCTTGGGGGCAGGAGGGGAGGTTCTTGTTTGTGCTCTTTGTTTACGTGGTTGTTCTCTCTTGGGACTGAGAGAGGCCAGACAGAAATCCATCTTCTCCAACCCATCCTAATCCAAGTCTCCAATACTGCAACCAGTATAGGTAAGCCAGGTAAGGCGGATTAGTTTATCTTTTGTTTTATGTGAATTTTCCCTGTGTTAAGAGGGAGATTTATTCCTGTTTTCTGTAACGTTAAGGTTTTGCCCAGAGGGGGATCCTCTGTGTTTTGAATCTGAATACCCTGTAAAGTATTTTCCATCCTGATTTTACAGAGATGATTTTTACCTTTCTTTTTTTTTTAATAAAATCCTTCTTTTAAGAACCTGACTGATTTTTCCATTATTCCAAGATCCAGGGGTTTGGGTCTTTGATGATTTTGTAACAAATTGGTTAGGATATTATTCTCAAGCCTCCCCAGGAAAGGGTGTGTGTAGGGCTTGGGGGGATATTTTGGGGGAAGACGTCTCCAAGTGGTCTCTTTCCCTGTTCTTTGTTTAAAACGCTTGGTGGTGGCAGCATACTGTTCAAGTCCAAGGCAAAGTTTGTACCTTGGGGAAGTTTTTAATCTAAGCTGGTAAGAATAAGCTTAGGGGGTCTTCATGTGAGTCCCCACATCTGTACCCTAGAGTTCAGAGTGGGGAAGGAACTCTGACACATGCATATCCTTAACAGGCAAAAATGGTCTGTATAAAGCCTACATGAGATTCAAGACAAAAGGTAAATTATAAATCCTAACAGACTTTGTTAAATATCATTTGCTGAATACTGTTCTTGGTTACGATGTCTTAACAGGATGTGCTTGATTGAATTTAGGATGGAAAAAAATAAAGTTCATCCACTGTGAGCTATTTAGAAATAAGGGATGAGAGAAAAAAGTAAGGTAGGTCAAAACACAGACACACACACAAAAGGCAAGAACATCATTAGCCTCATTCACCCACCTCCTTTTTATCTGGATTGTAAAGAACATCAAAAATTGCTACCTAGCGGTGTATAGAAAACCTGGACAACTCAGTGGTTTTCTTGGCTTCATTTGTAACGCATAGATGCTACGTAAAATAAACTAAGGTAAGAATACACTAATAAATTTTAATATGAATTGCATAGTGCTGGAATAATAAGTAGATAGGCTCAATGAAACAAAAGAGAAGAGAATCCTTTAACTTTGGACGGGGCCAGTAAAAATTCTAATTTCATGAAGAAACAACTAATCTAGCTTGTGTAGGCAGTCACCTGCCACCCTACACTGGAACACATATGGTGGCTATGTCTACACTGCACACCTTACAACGGCGCCACTCTGCTGCTACAGCCACGCTATTGTAAGGCATGCAGTATAGCCGCTCTTTGTCACCAGGAGAGAGCGCTCCTGATGAAAAAATAAAACCACCACCAACAAGGGGCGGTAGCTTTGTGGGTGGGAGAGCATCTCCCGTTGATGAAGCACTGTTCACACCGGCGCTTTTTGTCATTATGACTTTTGTTGTTCAGGGGTGTGTTTTTTCCAACAGGGCCCCTGAGTGACAAAAGTTTTAATGATGAAAGTGCCAGTGTAGACAAGGCTGGAGCATCCTCAAACAACTACAACTAAAATTTCATGGGGACCCCATCCTGAAAGAAATTTTTTCTGAACCCCCTCTTCTGGCCTTCAAACAACCCCCAACTTCACCAAACTCATCATCAGAAGCAAGCTTGCCAGAGATCAGGACGCACCAACTCAAATCGACACCAGACCCTGCCAGAACAACAGATGCAAAACCTGCAGACATATCCCCACTGCCACAGTGATCAACAGCCCCACACAACACACCTTTCAAGATCCATGGGTCTTACACATGCCTATCACAACATGTGGTGTACCTCATCCAGTGCATTAAATGCTGCAATCACAACTAGTGGGTTATTAAATGCTGCAATAACAACTAGTGGGTTAAACCAGACAATCACTATGCTCTCAAATGACACCCAGGACAATGATAAAAGACAAAAACACTGTATCACCTGTGAGTGAATACTTCAAAAAGTGATCACTCTATATCTAACCTATCAGTTCTCACCCTCAAAGGAAATCTGCATTACACTTTCAAAAGATGAGCCTGGGAGGTTACATTCATAACTCTGATAGAGAACAAAAATCATGGACTGAATAGAGACTCTGGATTTCTGGTTTATTACAATCTATAACCCACTAACGCACATGCACACACACACACATACACACACAGCTGCTTTTTCCCTCCCTCAGACAGGAGGAGTGTTAATGGGCCACTTTACCTTGAATAGTCCCTTGAAATCTGTTAACTATTTATGCTAAATAATCTGTTCCGCCTTATATATAGCTGTGACACTTTCAGGCTACGTCTACACTACACATCTTTTAGCAATGTCCACCGCCAATGAGTGCGGTAGCTTTGTCGGCAGGAAAGCGTGGCTGCCAACAAAGTGCTGTTTTCACTGGCACTTTTCGTCAGCAAAACTTTTGTTGTTCGGGGGCAGGAGGGGGGCATGTTTTTTCCACACCTCTGAAAGATGAAAGTTTTGTCATTCAGGTTCCACTGTAGACAAAGCCTCAGTAAATTTCCCAGACCAGAAGAAGAGCTCTGTGTAATCTGGAAAGCTTGTTTCTTTCACCAACAGAAGCTGGTACAATAAAATATGTTATCTCAGCCCCTTGTGTCTCTAATATGCTGGGGCCAACAAGCCCACAAAAACATTGCATACAAAGTAAGACTTACAGATTTATTTGGGCATAAGCTTTCATGGGTAAAAAAACCACTTCTTCAGATGCATGGAGTGAAAATTACAGATGCAGGCATTATATACTGACACATGAAGAGAAGGGAGTTACCTCACAAGTGGAGAACCAGTGTTGACAGGGCCAATACAATCAGGGTGGATGTAGTCCACTCCCAATAACAGACGAGGAGGTGTCAATTCCAGAGAGGCAAAGCTGCTTTTGTAATGAGCCAGCCACTCCCAGACCCTATTCAAGACCAATTTGTTTTTGTGGCTACAGACTAACGCGGCTACGCCCTGATACTTGAAAGTAAGACTTGTCACCTGAGGTGAGGCAGGATGTCAGTGCTAACTCAATTAATGCTGAGAACAATGGACATCCATGGAGACAGCACTTTGTGTATTGTGTGATCCAGGTGGAGACTTGAGTAGTGACAAAGAAAAACTAAGACCAGGATGATTTGCTGAAGAGATCCTCTGCCCCGCCCCCACATCTAAAAGACTGTATGGGATCTGAAAAAATGGCACAGGTTGCTGCCCATTAGAGGAGGCAAATTCTCATGAAAAGTGGATCCTAGCTCTCTGGACTCTAAAAGTGCTGCAAGGACTAACCTCTGTCTATGTACCTCATGGTGAGAAGAGTGTTAAACTGAGGTAAAATGTATGAACTGGGGTGCACTGCTTCCAGAGAGGCATGGAGGATCAGTGTTGTATATTACAGATGTCCAGAAAATAGGGGACTGGGCCCTTGAGTGTAACCAAGTGGGGTATATAAATTGGTAGCCTGCATTGGGAAAGAGCAGGACTCAGGGAGCCTGGAGAGGAGAGCCTGTGTTATCAGCAGCTGATGGCTGGGTTTGTTTCCCCAGGCGGTCATGGAAAGGCTCCCTCCTATTGTGAGCCAGTGGTGGTGATTCACCCTAGACACCTCAGGTGACCCTGAAAAGCTTCATACCCTCCATACTGTTCCTTTCAATCCTGAACCCCCTCTTATTATTCATGGATCCTTTAGGAACTGTGCTGCCATTGGCCAAGCAACTAGTACCTGCACAAAACCACCCATCTCTGAGTCTGAAATAATGTTGTTTCAAACAGGATGATCATTGGTGAGGTTATCCCAGAGAGTGAGTATCTGGATCCTCTAGGGAGAATACTACTGAGAGTACCACAAGATGGGTCCAATGAGGATTGTAAAGCTACTCTTCCCTGATAGAACCCTTGAGGGAGGGTGGTGGTACCCCTGCTTGCCCCTTGAGTGTGAGACAGCTGCCATGAAATAGAAGGGACAAGCAGTTTTTGCTCCCTGTGCCAGTGAATCTGGCCTTTACCCTGTGGATTAAATACAAAGAGAAAGGTTGTGACTGGTACTTGTTCAGGTGCACAGTGAGGGGAGAAGGCCGAAGGAATTTTTCCTTAAACTGTAAACTTGCAAGGGCCTGGGACAATGTCCTAATTGTCTCCACACGTGGTGCGGTTCAGGATATGCCTATGTGGCTTAGTCTAACTCAAAACAGTTTTCACTCTGCATATGCCATTTTATGCCCAGCATTGTCATCATTACTTATATGAGACTGAGTACCAACCCATGGCTATCAAGTCATTCATGTACATAGCTCTCCTGCGCTGACTGGCCCCACCTACTTTTGTATGTCCTTGCCGCTTCTCGCCAATATGAGGAGAAGGATGGAGAATTGGTATAAGAGGAAGATTCACAGGTAAAGACAAGTTTGAATTTGGAATCCCTTCTTAAAGAGAAGTCTTATTACCCTGATGAATTGATACAACCTAGGTCTCACTGGATTCCTAGGACTGAATACTATTGAGTTGTTTCTACATTCCATTGTCCCAGGGTAATTTTATTTCCTTTTTCCAGCTTTTTACTCAATTCAGTGCTAAAGTAACTAAGTCTTCAGCAATTGAAGACTGAGGATTATAGAGTTTGATGGGTGATAATATCATACATATATTTAAAATTCTCTGCACCAATGAATTCCCCTCTTAAAAAAAAATCAAGTCTTTTTGGGGAGCAGAGGGATAGATAAGGAAATAGCTTGACCTCAACTCCACCCCCCAAACATGGAAACCATATTTAGAATTAACCGGGCTTCTTTTCTAGTGTGAGAATGCTAGAGAGCCTTAGTGGAAAAAGCTAATGTACTCAATGCCTTTTTTGCCTCTGTTTTCACTAACAAGGTCAGCTCCCAGACTGCTGCGCTGGGCATCACAAAATGGGGAAGAGATGGCCAGCCCTCTGTGGAGATAGAGGTGGTTAGGGACTATTTAGAAAAGCTGGATGTGCACAAGTCCATGGGGCCGGACAAGTTGCATCCGAGAGTGCTGAAGGAATTGGCGGCTGTGATTGCAGAGCCATTGGCCATTATCTTTGAAAACTCGTGGCGAACCGGGGAAGTCCCGGATGACTGGAAAAAGGCTAATGTAGTGCCAATCTTTAAAAAAGGGAAGAAGGAGGATCCCGGGAACTACAGGCCAGTCAGCCTCACCTCAGTCCCTGGAAAAATCATGGAGCAGGTCCTCAAATAATCAATCCTGAAGCACTTGAATGAGAGGAAAGTGATCAGGAACAGCCAGCATGGATTCACCAAGGGAAGGTCATGCCTGACTAATCTAATCGCCTTTTATGATGAGATTACTGGTTCTGTGGATGAAGGGAAAGCAGTGGATGTATTGTTTCTTGACTTTAGCAAAGCTTTTGACACGGTCTCCCACAGTATTCTTGTCAGCAAGTTAAGGAAGTATGGGCTGGATGAATGCACTATAAGGTGGGTAGAAAGCTGGCTAGATTGTCGGGCTCAACGGGTAGTGATCAATGGCTCCATGTCTAGTTGGCAGCCGGTATCAAGTGGAGTGCCCCAAGGGTCGGTCCTGGGGCCGGTTTTGTTCAATATCTTCATAAATGATCTGGAGGATGGTGTGGATTGCACTCTCAGCAAATTTGTGGATGATACTAAACTGGGAGGAGTGGTAGATATGCTGGAGGGGAGGGATAGGATACAGAAGGACCTAGACAAATTGGAGGATTGGGCCAAAAGAAATCTGATGAGGTTCAATAAGGATAAGTGCAGGGTCCTGCACTTAGGACGGAAGAACCCAATGCACAGCTACAGACTAGGGACCAAATAGCTAGGCAGCAGTTCTATGGAAAAGGACCTAGGGGTGACAGTGGATGAGAAGCTGGATATGAGTCAGCAGTGTGCCCTTGTTGCCAAGAAGGCCAATGGCATTTTGGGATGTATAAGTAGGGGCATAGCGAGCAGATCGAGGGACGTGATCGTTCCCCTCTATTCGACATTGGTGAGGCCTCATCTGGAGTACTGTGTCCAGTTTTGGGCCCCACACTACAAGAAGGATGTGCATAAATTGGAGAGAGTCCAGCGAAGGGCAACAAAAATGATTAGGGGTCTGGAACACATGAGTTATGAGGAGAGGCTGAGGGAGCTGGGATTGTTTAGCCTGCAGAAGAGAAGAATGAGGGGGGATTTGATAGCTGCTTTCAACTACCTGAAAGGGGGTTCCAAAGAGGATGGCTCTAGACTGTTCTCAATGGTAGCAGATGACAGAACGAGGAGTAATGGTCTCAAGTTGCAGTGGGGGAGGTTTAGATTGGATATTAGGAAAATCTTTTTCACTAAGAGGGTGATGAAACACTGGAATGCGTTACCTAGGGAGGTGGTAGAATCTCCTTCCTTAGAGGTTTTTAAGGTCAGGCTTGACAAAGCCCTGGCTGGGATGATTTAACTGAGAATTGGTCCTGCTTCGAGCAGGGGGTTGGACTAGATGACCTTCTGGGGTCCCTTCCAACCCTGATATTCTGTGATTCTATGGCGCCTAGCTACCATGCTAGTCATTATAAGGATCTACTTCTCCTTGGCTTGCTGCAAAGGCAGCTGCCACAGGAAAGGGAGGGCTTCACTTACTCTCACTTACCCTTCTCCTCCCACTAGACACCAGTAATTTTTTTTTGGAGGGGGGACAGGGACATGGAAGGTTGTATATCTGATTAACATACCAATAAAGCTGGAACATGTAGGAGAAGCTACCTGGTTCCCTTGAAAAGACCAGGAAGGGAACCACCTAGGGCATTGGTTCTCAACCTATTTACCATTGTGGGCTGCATCCACACAATATATATATATGTACTACCTATAGGCCCTGAGGATTTCACATGGGCCGCACATATGTGCTGATTGGGCCTCAAGTGGCCCACAGCCCACAGGTGGAGAACCACTGACCTAGGGGGTAGCAGATAAGGGGGGAAGGCAATAAGCTTGCCTTAAGACAGGGTCTAAAGGCATGCAAGTGTGTGTTGGGGGGAATGGGGGGAAAGTGGCTTAGGCCAAGTAGGTGGCTCATAGTGGGAGGCCGGTAGGATTGTTCTTTTGGATTTACTTAATTGAACTTGAACCTGCAAGGAACCCTGAAGAGTGACCCAGAGACTATAAAGTGGGTACTCGAGTTCTGTTTGCAAACACCATTGCAAACCATACTGGTGGACAGAGCTCTAATTGCCCTGTAGTGCTGCTCCTGTTCACTATAGCCTTATGCTGTTTCCATTTCTGCATTTGCTGATTTGCAAGTGGGCGAGGCTAGAGAGGAGAGGTAAGAGAATGGGCAGTCAAGCAGAGATTCTTGCAGTTAGTAGTCAGCTATAGCAGTGGACTCAAAGCCATTTCTGTAGTTGTGGGGTTCTCATTACGTTAAAGTTATTCTGATTTTAAAGGAGAGTGGCCAGGAGGACATATTCATTCAAACACTCTAATATTTGTAGAACTCTGTGAGAACATCAAGATTTTCCCACATAGACACCTTTACAAGATCAGGCCTAAGGGTATTTCTTTTACTGGCTTTTAGCTCAAATCCTACAGTCCACACAGAAAAATCTCTGATCTTTAGGCTCAGATGAATTTACCTGGCTCAGAGTGTAGATCAGAGCACAGGTTCTGCTTCAACTCAGATTAGAGCCACACTTGGTAGTCAGGATGCAAACTAAATAACTTTGGTACTGATAGTTCCCGATTGCCCTTCCTACAATCCCCCCAGTTCCCCAATAATTCAGGTAGGGCTTTGCTATGAGGACCCTCACACCTGAACTAGGCTAACCTTAGTTCTCAGACTCACCTGGTCGGACATAGTCTTAGCCCTGGTGTACACTGCAAATGTATGTTGGTATAACTATGTTGCTCAAGGCAGGGTGTGGAAAATCCACACACCCCTGAGCGATGCAGCTATACCAGCCTAACTGCTGGTGTAGACAGTGCTGTGTTGGTGGGAGAAAGTCTCCTGTTGGCATAGGTGACACTTTCACTAGGCACTACTGAAGCTTTGCTGTTGAAGCACTGTAAGTGCAGACAAGCCCTAAGTCACCAACTGAGGGACTAGGACTCTTCTTGTCCTTCCCTTTACAAATGTAAAATTAATGTGTATATTTAAAAAAATATATAAAATTGCTGTCCTCTGGATAGGATTCTGAACTGATCATTCAGCTTGCCGCTCTGCAAAAGTGTAAACAGTTACAGCTTTTCTGATTTTTTTGTTTATTGATTGAGTATTGGATTGCATTGCACTGCAATTAAATCCTTTCTCTCCCCCTCCCACACCCCAGCAAACCTATTGAGGATACAACAAAAAGCTATTTGGCAGCTAGCCACTTTGACAAGCCATGTGATGTGTTCAGCAGTTTAGTTGATTTACACTGTTTGTACTGTTGGAAGTTGCCAAACTTTTTGTCATTTGGTGTAATATAGTGTTTGCGCCTTTAACGATCTTTTTCTTCCATAAAAAGATTTTTATTTTGCTCATTAGGGTTATAATTTGAACATATAATTAGCATCTTGTTAATTGTCAATAATTAAACATGTCATTCAGAGAGCTCTTGCAAAGGGCATGTGATTCATTTACCAGAATTTCCTCGAGCCAGTGTTGGGAGGTCCCTAATGAACGGAGAATAAAACAGGAATGGATGTAATGATATAAATTAAATATGTGAATACATATAAACAATCTAAATTTAAATCCAACAGACCACCACATAAGAATGCACTCTGCAACATGAAAAAAAAACAACCTCTGATCCCCAAAATCTCAGGATTGCTGCTCTCTGATGATTCAAGCTTTGAATTAAATTTAGTGTGCAGATTTGGTGTAATAGTTGAAGCTTATGCCTAGTCACAGAAAAGTATCATGGGCAAAAAATTAATAACTACTTACGTTGCAATGTTACATGTCATTGCAGTGTCACCATATGTGGGTCTGCATATGGGCATAAGGATCTGCCACCATGGATTCCTTTGCAGGTTTAGCACCACACACTGTAAAAACTGAGCCTTATCCTCATCTACTCCTCACGCGTGCTAAATTTTTATAGGCCAAATTCACCACTGGCATAGGCATAACTCAACATAAATCCTAGGTTGTGCAGTGTAAGCATATGTTCAGATCAGATGAATGCACAGTGAACTACTGTAATCTTGCTCACAAAGCATCAATGTGTATTTTCTTTATAAGACTGTCCACCGACAAGTGTGGCACACTGCATTCAGATCTTGGGCCAGCTTCATAACATGGGTTATGTGGTGCGAAGGTGAGTAAATTTAGCAGCAAATGCCCAGCAGAGAATTCTGCTCACTAGAGCAGAACTTTCTGCTGAGTGCATCTGCATTGCAACTGGCCTCCCCTCTTCCCTGCTCTTGGTGTTAAAAGTATGATGAGGGGGACAAAGACTATTTCAGGGACAGACAGCAGGCATCTAAAAGGGGAATGTTAGAGCATGGTGGGTTCAACCTGCTTTAGAAATGATTATGCCACAAGTAATAGCAAATATTCAAACAGCCATTGGTTTATTTTTGAAACTGTGAATTGTGAACTTTTTTTGCAAACTTTAGCAAAAATTTATATTTGTCCACATATTCACAGCAAAAGATTACTATTTGCTAATTATTATTCACTCATCTTCAATTGTTTTTCTCAGGTTTTAAATAGTTCAGTCATTAAAACATGGAGTGGGACTAGTGCCATGTGTCTTATGTGACTGATCACAAGCCATGAATCATGAACACTCAAAGTGAACAGTTCACAACCATTCTATAGGCTGGAATTTATGGATAACTAATACGCAAAGAGAAAAAGTGGCTAAATTCATTGGCCAATTTATTTGTCATGAAAAATTCAATCAGCTGTGTTTTCAAAGGTTAGAAAAAATTAGAAACTCCAATTTTCATAAGATTTTTGGAGCAGAGATTTTAAAAAGTTCCAGAGGGACTTAAGAGCACAAGGCTCATTACTTTTAATGGTAATTGTGCTCCGTAATAATTTAGGCACTTTGAAAATCTCCATCTTTTTTATTAGTTTTAAGGCTAAATATGGATTCTGATACGTTAATAGAAGATACTGAAATTTAAACCAGGATCTTTTAGAGCTTTTGGATTTACTTCAGAAAAACTGGATTTGTAAGCATGGACTTAAACTTCAGTAAAGAATGGGAAATTTGATGGTGAATAGTATTTTGCTTATTTATTATGTATTTAAACTTTTAAGCATCTGTTATCTTAATATGTAAAATGCTATTTTAAAAAGCTTGAGACCAAACAAACTTTGGGCCTGTTCCTGCAATCCTTCAGTGGTGGAATGAAACTTCTTGAATGTTTAAGAGTAATGGGTTTTGTTTGTTTGTAAAGAAAAGTGCAGGGTTACAATTGTACTGCGTTTTAAACCTCCAACACAGGAGAAATTCCGATTTGATTGAATCATGCATAGAGTATTAAGAAGGCATCCCTTTTCATTGCAGCGTTTTACTGGAATCTGGTAAAAATACTCTGAGTTTAGTGACTTTGATGGCCCATCTCCATAGTTCTTCAAAGGAACATCTTGAAAATTGCAGAGGTCTCTTCTTACATTTCTTTGCCCTCTAAACAGGGCATTTACTACCACAGTATCCATCCCTGGAATGTGCTCAACTATGTGTTTTTCCTGCTTTGACAAAACTCCCAGATTTTTATTGCCACATTGTTCATCCATTCTGATATGGTATCTCTTAGCCTGAAAAGACAGCACACTCAGTGCTGTTGTTTGACAGAACCTGGACATGGGCGCCTGGAGATATCTGTAAACTGTTAGAATTTTCCAGACTAAGAAGCTCAAACTTGTTTATGCTTTGCAGAATTTCTCACTAATCCCATAATCCACCCATGATCTAGTAAGTGAAGGAAGTGCCCTGGCCTGGCTTGAAGGAGTCTGCCCTCAGGCTTCCTGGAATCATCAAGACTGGGAAGGTGTGGGGATCTACTAGTAGCAGGATCCCCTCCACAACATAGGACAAGTAAAGTCAAGTTGCAAGAGGTCCCTTAGGCTATGAGTCCCTCAGATATGATAGTGACAGAGTGACTGAGTTACTAGGCTGAACGGTCTAGAAGGATGGAAATTCTGAGGCCTTCTTATTAGAAAAGACAGGCTTCCCACAAAGAGAGGGTGAATCTGGGATGCCAATAGCAATGCAGTGCCCTGGATTCTTAGGTCTTTACTACTAGAGATACCACAATGTGACCTATTGCAGATAGGATGTCTAGATAGGATGTCTTGATTAATATGTGCAATAAGCCGAAAGATTTTCAGGAGAAGGAGGAGAAAGATGAGAAGGAAGTTTATAAAAAGAAGCAGACTCAAATTAAAAGGATAACTAGATGAGAACAAATATGTTGAATTGCAAATATTTTCCAGCTGCTATGATACGGTTCCTTATAAATACTAGCAGCAGCAAAAGAAATAGAGAAAACGGAACCTCTTGAAATGATGGAGGAAATAGAGATGGGGAGAAGGCAATGAAAAAACTTGTAAACCTGAGATCTGAATAATTTAAGTGACTATGGAGTAAATAGAAAAGAAATGTAAATGTAGACAGATGCAAAGTAACAAACCCACAAGGTGCATGTTAAACAGAAATGTCAGGCAGCACAATAACCAAGAAAAGGATTCAGGGATTATTTTGGAAACACCGTCAAAACAAACCACCAGCCCAGTGTCTGACAGTCGTAATAATGGCAAAGATACTATAAGGATGACTCAACATAGGAATAAAATGAAGAGAGGTAATATTATGATTTGACAAGGTCCTGGTTAAAAGGACTTGGAACCATAGGTCCCAATCCAGCAAAGCACTTCATCATGTGCTGCATACCTTCAATCATGTGTGTGACCAAACTTAAATCTACTTAATGTGCACCTTAGAGTTTGGTTTATCAATGGGAGTTCTCATGCCAACAATGTTATGCACGTACTTAAGTGCCTGGCTGGACCATGGCCATGGGGTTGAATTTTGGTCACCTTCCTGCTGGAAGGAATACAAAGAAGGGGCAGCCAGGATGGGTACAAGTTTAAGACTATTTCTTAGGAGGATGGCTAAGCACATTAGTTGATTCTCACAATGAAGAGAGCTGATAATAAAGAATGGGGCAAAGTGTTTCCAATGGCAAAGGGTTTCAATACTCAGAGGAAACAAGTTAAATCTCAGAAAACAACAATTGTTGTAATTATTATTCTCTATTTATTTGTAGTAGCACCTACAATGTGCTAGGCTCTTTCTAGAAATTTAAGAAACTTGGCCCCTGCTCTAGGGAGCTTCATAGATTTAAAAGCCAAAATGGATCATCTAGTCTGACCTCCTGTATATCACAGGTCATTACATTTCATCCAATAACACTATGCTGAATACAATAACATGGATTAGACTAAAGCATTTCAGCCCACAGGAGACTAAACTGATGTATGTCACAGGCAGAGAGAACAGGAAAGAATGAGGTGCTACCAAGGGCAGGGACCTGATAAGGTGTGGTATGCCTAGATGCTCCTGGCAGGTGATTCATACTCCATGCTGCAAAGGAAGGTGAAACCTCTACAGGTCTCTGCTAATCTAACATGGGGGAAAATTCCTACCCAGCCTGAATCTGGTGATCAGTTTGATCCTGAGTATGAGAGCAAGACACTCCAGATAAGCACCCAAGAAACAGGATTTTCTGTATCTCCGCAAAGCACTGGTCCAACCTGTCCAGTGTCCTTTCTCCACATGTGGCCAATCTCTGATGCTTCAAAGAAAGGAGAGAAGCAAAACCACAGAACACATCTTGCCAATTCCTTCCTGACCCCTGAAGGTGATCAGCTGAAGCCCTGAAGACTGAGATTTGATTATAGTCACTGTCTTAATGCAGAGCAGCAAGTAAGCATGTGGAGGAAGATGTAGGCAATACTGTTCTCCCTATGCTTCAAGAAGAAAGGGAATGAACAAGGGGATTCATAGATTCACAGATTCATAGACTCCAAGGACAGAAGGGATCTCACAATCTAAGGAAGAGTAAATAAGGAAATTGGTGAGAACTATTTTATTTGAAGGACTAAACATATGGAATAAGTTCACCTAGTACATGTCATACGGGTAGACAGAATGATAACCTTAGGAGACAGTTAGACACTTTTATGGAGAATGAAGTGATTGAAGGATAAAGTGATAAAGAAGGCGGATGGGAGTGAGACAAATCTAAAGAGGATAGATCAGTGTTTCTCAAACTTTTGTATTGGTGACCCCTTTCACACAGCAAACCTATGAGTGTGACCCCCCCCCCCTTATAAATTAAAAACACTTTTTTTGTATTTAACACTATTACAAATGCTGGCAGCACAGTGGAGTTTGGGGGTGGAAGAAAAGAAACTAGATAATCAATAGGAGAAAAATAAGGCTCAAGTGAGAGGACCAATGAATCAGGCAAGAGATGGATGGGACCAAGTGGCATATTGTTAATCTTGATGAATTGATCTCAGTGTAACCCTTTTGCCAGGTGGTTAACAGCAACAAAAAAGTTCAACACGTGTAGGATCTCTCTTGACAAATGATTCAACTGGCAGCCTCCACCCAGAAACCTAGGAAAATGAAGTGCACCCTCCCTGTGTACCCTTACCAGGCAGAATGTCCCACTCAGAAGCACTCTAAGATTGTGTACAAACAGGGGAATCTTTATTAGTGGAGGAAATACAGTCACAAACTAGGGAAAACACAACAACAGAATATACATGGAAATAAAGAGTAAAATACCTACCAGTAACTTGGGGGTAGTCCATTTAACTTGTTCTCCTATCCCCTCTCCTGCACTGGTGAGAATTTCCCAAGGGTAATAAACCCTTGATTACACCACCTCACCCATCTACCAAACCCCACTCATGAGTTAGATGAATGAGTAGCAGTAGTCGAAGTGTATCTTTACAGGTCTGTCTCCATTCCCACTTGTCTGGTCCCACCTGGAGGTACTATCCCTTAACTCAGCTTAGTGAGTCCACTTTATTATGATGTTAAATATTCAGGGCCTCATTGGGGATCACACAGCTCTGGGGCTGTCCTCTACATCATTTCTCAGTACAGAGTCATCACTCTGTGTTATCTCTCACCCCAAAGACCCACCGGAGTGGAGCCAAGAGCACTTAGGACCCTTGACCACAGTTGTAGCTGTTTAGAAATAATGCACTTTTTACCCCCAAGATAAGAGTGAATGAGCTTGCTTACTCGCTCGCTCTCATCTCGTGTCGTGTCGTGTTGTGTCATGTCACATCATGTCGCGTCACGCTCCGCTCCCCCCCCACCCATTTAAACTTCTTTGGAAGCCTACTACCCCCACAAAATCCAAGTTCATGTACAGTTACAGTGACTCTCCAAGTATCAATGCAGGAATTGTGGGTAGATATCCTGTGCAAATGAATCTTTTTTATGGCAGCACTTTCCCCTTTTCACCAAGTGTTCTTCCTCCTCTAGAGCTTCTGGTCTTTATACCAGAGCTGTGGGGGGATTCACATACGAAGCTTTGGTTTGGGCCACTTCTAATTCACTCAGGTAGGAGTTGGGCTCCTAACTCCCTTAGACCTCTTTGAAAATACCAGACTGAGATTAAGGCTTATGTACATGTTTAATTTTACCCATGTGAGTAGCTTCACTGAGGCCAGTAAGACCACTCACAGGGATAAAGTAAAGCACAGGTGTAAATGGAGTATGAGCAGGATCTAATATAGAACATTTGGACTCTCTGACCTTGAGCTGGTCTTTTAAGAAGTATGCAATGATTGATAAGACTATAATTTGTGAGGGTTAGGACCAGATCAGTTTATGCATATGCATCTTCTCAGTGCCATACTTTGGTTTTGGTCTTTCACTCTGAGCTGTGTTTTTTGGGCGGAGAGGGGGTGTTTGTTTACATCTATAGAAACAGGCGCTAAATATAAAAACATTTCCTTTCCGCCTTAAGTGTTACAGTAAGTAGGGTATAAAAACAATGACCTAAGCGAGGCTGAATTCAGTGGTTATCTATTTTATTTTAAGAGGTAAATCTGGCGAACTTTCAGGGGAAAAAAAAGAGAGAGAGGAATTCTGATTTATTAATGTTTCCCTGAGTATTTCACCCACAGACAAAGAAATGGTCCAATGTAAACAAGCTGGTGTGTGTGCTTAGTCATATGAACTTCTGAACAACCTCTACATAAATCTAGTGCTTGTTGAACCAGAAAAAAGTGTTGACCATTTAGGAGCCAAACATCAATTATCTCGTACTGCAAACACCACATGTTATGTCTGTCTCTCCCCAGTTACACTGTGCTTAAACTGTCCCCTTATTAATTCCAATATATATTTCTTTTATCACTTTACTTTGATCTACTCTAATTTATCATAATTTAGCAATGCCATCTCATCTCATCCAAATATGTAGCACTTTGGCATGATAATTAGATAACACATAGGCAAGATGAAACCAGAAAAACACTTTGTTAAATGGCATTCTGGATTAAGTGGGGGGTAAGGAAATAATTTAGGGTTATATGATGCCCTCACTGAAATTAATTTTGACTTTAACAAGAAATAATATAGAAAGGTTTAAACAGTTAAGAAGGAATGATGAGCCTTAAAAAATGATAATTGAGAAAGAGCTGAAAAAGGAATATGTGGAAAATTTCAAGATATGTAAACCAGCAATGATCCAAATGATATACATCTTTGGTGTTAGGTAATTCCCTTCATACCCTAAGTTACTGTACCAATAACAATTATTTCTGAAATGTGGTGCACAACTGGACAAGCATCCAAAATACTGGAGAAATGCAAATACATGTAAACCCAGACATCGTAATATTCAAACACACTGAAAGACTCCACTCCTCTACAACAAGCTTCCTTTCAATTCCAACATCTAGTCAACCACAGTGTACACATCCAGTTGCTCAAATTCCTGAGAATCACACTGAGGGACAGTCCCATATGTCTGATCTCCTCAGAATTAAGACAGCTAATAACCAGTAGACATGTCTTTACTGTTAAAATCTATGTAATCTGTTGGTTCTGCAGAAAAGGATGTATGAGGTGTAAGAGTTACGGTTGTGCATTTGATTTTGAAGAACTGGATCTGTGTCTTGTGGGAGGTAATATGTTGGAACTAAAACGGCTTTTGTTTTGGAGCTGAGGAGGGTGAGAGTGCTTTTGGGCATTTTGACGTTTAGGCAGTAGGAGTGTGAACTGTGGTTGGTTAATGCCGGCTTAATTGGTAATTTCCTTGATGTGTAATGACTGTGGTGATGGAAAATGCACTTGAGCAACCTTAACTGTAAATACAGACATCATGGTGTGTGGGAATTTCCTGGTTCCTTTTAACAGAAAATAAAATTGTTTCCCCTCAGGTTCTATGCTCCTGCTTGTCACCTGCCATCTGCCTCTTTACTCACTGGGTTCTTCCCTGCTCTCCTTTCCCCTAATTCCCTTTCTATACAACACTTTTAGCTCCCTACTTCCCCCTGCAAACTCTCTGCAGTTCCTGTTACTCATTAACCCAGGCCCTCTTTTCCTTATTTCCCTCCTTTGGCTCCCTCAGTGTCTCTCCTTGCTGCTGTTTTTCTCTTGTTCCTCAGTCCCTTTTTAAATACATATCAATATAAACATTTACAGCATGTAGAAGAGGGGTGGGGCAGGAGACTGAGGAAGAACTGCAGGGAAAGGAGGTTGCAGTAGGGGACACATTGTGGTAAGTGGGAGAGGGAAGTAGGGAGGCACCCTGGCCCCGGGTAAACCAGACCCATCCATACACCACACAAATTGCCTCTTCATATCATGCGTTTGTTTGTTGCATGGTGCTACCTCCTTCCATGGCTGTAGTTATAAGAAGTCATTATTCTGCTAAATGGGAAAAAAAGTGAATAGATTCTTCTGCCCCTTACCTCTCTGTAACACCATCCACAGCAGCACAGGCTAAGGGGCAGAACTTTTGGAAGAGAATATTGTTAAAATATTGGGAACACATCACTTCAGCTCACAAACAATGCTGTACAGGACTAAAGCTAGAAAAGAGAGGAGGAGGTGCAGAGCCAAATTGTGTCTATCCTTGTGGAGGAGGGAAAGGAGAGGAGATTGAAGGAACCTTGCACTGGGCCTAGACACAGTCCCAGTCCTTGTGCTCAAGAAGTGCAAGGATGTCACGAATCTCTCATTGACAGAGGTACCACTCCAAAGAGATAGAAGAAGGACAGGGAGACACTATGGTATGTAATGCTGCTTCAGGTAAAAGGGTGTAGCGGGGGCTGCTATGGCCCATGATTCCCGAGAGGCCGCAGAAGCATCGTGCTTCAGGTCAGAGGAATTGCTCCTTAATGGCACAATCCAGTCTTCAGAACTTTAAGTATGGTCCTACAGCTACCACACTCCTGATCCCAGTTCTACCCATTAAGCTTAGGTATTCCAATACAGATTATAAATGGAGGACCACTCATGCTCTAAGTTGCAATACCACCATTGTAAGTTAAGGGTGGGGAGTGGCTGTGTGTTTCCCATCTTTCGTGACTCCATTTTAAAAGGGATGCATAGTATTTTATCCATGTGACTCTCATTAAGAGATCCCAGGACATAACCCTGAACATTGCTTTGAAAATTGAGGTTTAATGTAACTTTAATGCAGACTTTAGTAGTTTAAAGTTTATGCTTTTATAAATAAAAAAAGGAAAGAAAGAAACTCAACAGAACTCTTAAGAGTGGACTCACTAGACTAGTGATTTTTATCTATCTATCTATCTATCTATCTATCTATCTATCTATCTATCTATCTATCTATCTATCTATCTATCTATCTATCTATCTATCTATCTATCTAGTCCAAGTGAGATTTTCAAGACATAAAAAGTAGTTAAGCATCAAAGTCCCATTGACTTTCTCCCCCAGTGTGTCTGTCTCATCTACCTATTTTAGGTTTTATTATTATTACACCCATCACCATAGTTATGGCATCCATTATTGTACCTTGTGGATCTATAGTATGTCTATAGTACTACCCTATGTACTTTAACAGGATGTTAGTAAAGATATTCTACAGTCTGTGCTGGAGCAGCAAGCAATGTTAAAATATTACAGAATAAGATGTTTTATAACTTTTTTTTTTAAAAGAAAAAATAAAAAGTTCTCATTCACATGGACTAGAAATGTTTTTTTTTTTTCAAAAGGAAATATGTTATTTAATTGGAAAGACTTTCATAGAATCATAGATCGTAGAATGATAGAACTGGAAGGAATCTCGAGAGGTGATCTAGTCCAGTTCCCTGTACTCAAGGCAGGACTAAATATTATCTAGACCATCGCTGACAGGTGTTTGTCCAACTTGCTCTTAAAAATCCCCAATGATGGAGATTCCACTACCTCCCTAGGCAACTTATTCCAGTACTTAACCACTCAGACAATTAGGAATTTTTTCCTAATGTCCAATCTAAACCTCTTTTGTTGCAATTTAAGCCCATTGCTTCTTGTCCTATCCTCAGAGGTTAAGAAGAACAATTTTTCTCCGCCCTCCTTGTAACAACCTTTTATGTACTTGAAAACTGTTATCATGTCCCCTCTCAGTCTTCTCTTTTCCAGACTAAACAAACCAATTTTTTTCAATCTTCCCTCATAGGTCATGTTTTCTAGACCTTTAATAATTTTTGTTGCTCTTCTCTGGACTTTCTCTAATTTGTTCACATCTTTCCTGAAATGTGGCACCCAGAACTGGACACAATACTCCAGTTGAGGCCTAATCAGTGCAGAGTAGATCAGAAGAATTACTTCTTGTGTCTTTGTTACGATACTCTTGCTAATACATCTCAGAATGATGTTTGCTTTTGTTGCAACAGCATTACACTCTTGACTCATACTTAGCTTGTGATGCACTGTGACCCCCCAGATCCCTTTCTGCAGTACTCTTTCCGAGGCGGTCATTTCCCATATTGTAGGTGTGCAACTGTTTGTTCCATGCTAAGTGGAGTACTTTGAATTTGTCCTTATTGAATTTCATCCAATTTACTTCAGACCATTTCTCCAGTTTATCCAGATCATTTTGAATTTTAATCCTATCCTCCAAAGCACTTGCAACCCCTCCCATCTTGGTATCATCCACAAACTTTATAAGTGTACTCTGTATGCCATTATCTAAATCATTGATGAAGATATTGAACAGAACTGGACCCAGAACCGATTCCTGTGTGACCCCACTCGTTATGCCCTTCCAGCATGACTGCGAACCACTGATAGCTACTCTCTGGGAATGATTTTCCAACCAGTTATGCACCCACCTTATAATAGGGCCATCTAGGTTGTATTTCCCCAGTTTGTTTATAAGAAGGTAATGCAAGACAGTATCGAAAGCCTTACTAAAGTCAATATACTCCACATCTACCACTTCGTCCCTATCCACAAGGCTTGTTACCTGTCAAAGAAAGCTATCAGGTTGGTTTGACATAGAATCATAGAATATCAGGTTTGGAAGGTACCTCAGAAGGTCATCTAGTCCAACCCCCTGCTCAAAGCAGGACCAATCCCCAACTAAATCATCCTAGCCAGGGCTTTGTCAAGCCTGGCCTTAAAAACTTCTAAGGAAGGAGATTCCACCACCTCCCTAGGTAACACATTCCAGTGTTTCACCACCCTCCTAGTGAAAAAGTTTTTCCTAATATCCAACCGAAACCTCCCCCACTGCAACTTGAGACCATTACTCCTTGTTCTGTCATCTGCTACCACTGAGAACAGTCTAGATCCATCCTCTTTGGAACCCCCTTTCTGGTAGCTGAAAGCAGCTATCAAATCCCCCCTCATTCTTCTCTTCCGCAGACTAAACAATCCCAGTTCCCTCAGCCTCTCCTCATAAGTCATGTGTTCCAGTCCTATAATCATTTTTGTTGCCCTCCACTGGATGTTTTCCAATTTATCCACATCCTTCTTGTAGTATGGGGCTCAAAACTGGACACAGTACTCCAGATGAGGCCTCACCAATGTCGAATAGAGGGGAACAATCACGTCCCTTGATCTGCTGGCAATGCCCCTACTCATACAGCCCAAAATGCCATTGGCTTTCTTGGCAACAAAGGCACACTGTTGACTCATATCCAGCTTCTCATCCACTGTAACTCCTGGGTCCTTTTCTGCAGAACTGCTGCCTAGCCATTCAGTCCCTAGTCTGTAGTCCCTAGTCAGTCCCTATTCTTCCGTCCTAAGTGCTGGACTCTGCACTTGTCCTTGACATATCCATGCTGACTGTTATTTATCACCTTATTATCTTCTAACTGTTTGCAAATGTATTGGTTAATTATTTTCCATTATCTTTCCGAGTACAGAAGTTATGCTGACTGGTCTGTAATTCCCCGGGTTGTCCTTATTTCCCTTTTTATAGATGGGCACTATATTTTCCCTTTTCCACTCTTCTGTAATGTCTCCTGTCTTCCATTACTTTTCAAAGATAATTGCTAATGGCTCAGATATCTCCTCAGTCAGCTTCTTGAGTATTCTAGGATGCATTTCGTCAGGCCCTGGTGATTTGAAGATATCTAACTTGTGTAAGTAATTTTTGACTTGATCTTTCCCTATTTTAGACTCCGATCCTACCTCATTTTCACGGGCATTCACTATTTTGGACATCCAATCACCACCAACCTTCTTGGTGAAAACCGAAACAAAGTCATTGAGCACCTCTGCCATTTCCACATTTTCTGTTATTGTCTCCCCCCCACATTGAGTGATGGGTCTACTCTGTCCTTGGTCTTCCTCTTGCTTCTAATGTATTTGTAGAATGTTTTCTTGTTTCTTGTTTCCTTTTATGTCTCTAGTTAGTTTGATTTCATGCTGTGCTTTGGCTTTTCTAATTTTGTCCCTACGTACTTGTGTTATTTATTTATATTCATCCTTTGTAAATTGACCGAGTTTCCATTTTCTGTAGGACTCTTTTTTGAGATTTAGATATTTGAAGATCTCCTGGTTAAGGCACGGTGGTCTCTTGCCATACTTCTTATCTTTCCTATGCAGTGGGATAGTTTGCTCTTGTGCCCTTAATAATGTCTCTTTGAAAAACTGCCAAATGTCTTCAATTGTTTTTTCACCTTTCCATGAGATTTCACCTACCAACTCCCTGAGTTTGCTAAAGTCTACCTTCTTGAAATCCACTGTCTTTATTGTAATGTTCTCCCTCCTACCATTCCTTAGAATAGTGAACTCTACCATTTCATGATCACTTTCACCCAAGTTGTCTTCCACTTCCAAATTCTCAACCAGTTCTTCTCTATTTGTCAAAATCAAATCTAGAACAGCCTACCCACTCATAGATTTCTCCACCTTCCGAAATAAAAATTTGTCTCCAATACATTCCAAGAACTTGTTGGATAATCTGGTGCCCTGCTATGTTATCTTCCCAACAGATGTCTGGGTAGCTGAAGTCCCCCATCATCACCAAATCCTGAGCTTTGGATGATTTTGTTAGTGGTTTAAAAAAAAAACAGAAAACCTCATCCACCTCTTCTTCCTGTAGTAGACCCCTACCGTGAAATCACCCTTGTTATTTACCTCTTTTATCCTTATCCAGAGACTTTCAACAAGACTGTCTATTATTTCTATCTCAACCTCAGTCCAAGTGTATCCATTTTTAATATATAAGGCAACACCTCCGCTATTTTTTCCCTGCCTGTCCTTCCTGAGCAATTTGTACCCTTCTATATCAATATTCCAGTCATGCATATTATCCCATCAAGTCTCCGTGATGCCAACTATGTCAGAGTTGTGTTTATTTACTAGCATTTTGAGTTCTTTCTGCTTATTCCCCATACTTCTTGCATTAGTATACAGACATTTAAGATACTGATTTGATTCCCCTCGCCCAGTTCTGTCTTGTCTCTCCCTTATTTCTGCTATAACAGTTCTTCCTGCTAAGTCAAAAACTCCTATGAAAGGGGTTAATCTTGAAAACACATCCAACCTTTAAATATAGCTATGCCAGCAGGTATCTCTATAATTAAAGTACCTTCATTCTTGTAATCAGTATCTCTGTCTATCTCTTATGTTCTGCTGCTGTGATTGCAAACAATGGAAGATGGATACAGTGGTTTTAGATGTTTTTCCACTGCAGTCTGAAACGGCAGCAAAATCTCCCTGGACTAAAAGTTAGAAGCCACCACTCTCTCAGAATCTGAAAAGGGAGGGATGGCTGTGCCAAGTGCATGTTTTTTTCATTTTATCTTTTAGTAAAGGAACTATTACAGAAGCAGAGCAGAATGACAGAAATGTGCTCTGAGCCTCTCTTAGGCAAATGGACCGTCATAAAAGCTAAAAGAAAAAAAAAACAACCAAGGTACACCTTTTCTGAGCTGCATACTTGCACATCCCCTTTAGAAATGCCAGGCCCTGATGGCTGGATATGAAGCATGAGCTTACAGCTGTTCTGACCACGTTTTTTTCCCAGGATGTGTATTAGCGTCAGTGCTTCCAGACATACCATTGATCACAAATTTATATAAGTACAGAGAACAGGAATGATGGAATAATTTCTTTGAGACCTGTGGGATATATGACTGGATAGGACATTTGAATTCAAAGCCAAACATATGCAAACACAGTTCAAATTAGGTTAATTGGAATTTCAATTGCCGAAAAGTAGCTTGCTCAGCAATCAGTGGGCATAAGAGAAAGGGTTTACTGTAAATTCATATTATTATTAAATACAACACTCCACCCCCGGCCCATGTTTAAATAATGTTAAGGTGGTAACATGAACTGACAGAAGCCAGAAAATTCAACATTAACCTGATATCCCATCCCTTGCTCATAGCCTCGTGGAAAGAGGGGGTTCATAGTAGGGCTGTCAAGCGATTAAATAAATTAATGGCGATTAATCACATTGTTAAACAATAATAGAATACCATTTATTTCAATATATTTGGATGTTTTCTACATTTTCAAATATATTGATTTAAATTAGAACACAGAATACAAAGTGTACAGTGCTCATTTTATATTTATTTTTTATAACAACCAAATACAAGTACTGTAGTGCAATCTCTTTATCATGAAAGTTGAACTTACCAATGTAGAATTATGTAAAAAAATAACTGCATTCAAATATAAAACAATGTAAAACTTTAGAACCTACAAGTCCACTCAGTCCTACTTCAGCCAATCAATCAGACAAACAAGTCTGGTTACAATTTGCAGGAGATAATGCTGCCCATGTCTTGTTTACAATTGTGACGAAGTGGGACTGTTCTTAATGTTTCCTCTGAATACTGTAGGGGTGCCTCAGTTTCCCCTATGCATTTCTTAAGTCTCTAGGTGGTGGGATAAGGGGGTGTAATTGTTGCAGAGCAAAGGGCCAGTGTACATAAATGGCTGACACGCTGTCTCCTGGCAACTGATGGCCTGGGTCCTTCCCCCCTGCAAGGTGAGAGCTAAAGGTGTTGGAGAACAAAGGAATCAGGTGATCTCCTGGCCAGGGAAAGGGACAAAGCCCAGAGAAAGAGGGGCTGGAGGGTAAGTCAGTTTGGGACTGGCTGGGGACGAGGAGTGAAGTGCAGACGTGGTTGTCTGGCTCACTGCCCCCCAAAATGGACCCAGCTGAGGGGTCCTATTCTCTGTACCTACAAGCTCTGTTTTAGACCATGTTCATGTCATCTAATAAACCTCTGTTTTACTGGCTGGCTAAGAGTCACGTCTGACTGTGAAGTTGAGGTGCAGGACCCTCTGGCTTCCCCAGGACCCCGCCTGGGCGGACTCGTTGTGGGAAGCGCACAGAGGGGCAGAGGATGCTGAATGCTCCAAAGTCAGATCCAGGAAGGTGGAAGCTGTGTGAGATTTTTGCCCTGCAGACAGTCTGCTCACAGATAGGAGACTTCACCAGAGTCCTGCCTGGCTTTTTAGGGAGCAGTTCCAGAACATTGCCCAGGGACTCTGTGACAACAATGTTACCTGAAAGTGAGAACAGGCTTTCGCATGGCACTGTTGTAGCCAGCATCGCAAGATATTTACGTGCCAGGTGTGTTAAAGATTCATATGTCCCATCTTGCTTCAACCATCATTCCAGAAGACATGTGTCCATGCTGATGACAGGTTCTGCTTGATAACTATCCAAAGCAGAGAGGAGCCACCAGCACAAGGTTGATTTTCTTTTTTGATGGTTTAGGTTCTGTAGTTCCCACATTGGAGTGTTGCTCTGTTAAGACATCTGAAAGCATTCTCCACACCTCGTCCCTCTCAGATTCTGGAAGGCACTTCAGATTCTTAAACCTTGGGTCGAGTGCTGTAGCTATCCTTAGAAATCTCACATTGGTACCTTCTTTGCCTTTTGTCAAATCTGCTGTGAAAGTGTTCTTAAAACAAACATGTGCTGGGTGGTCATCCGAGACTGCTATAACATGAAATACATGGCAGAATGTGGATAAAACAGAACAAGCGACATACAGTTCTCCCCCAAGGAGTTCAGTCACAAATTTAATTAACATATTATTTTTTTAGCGAACATCATTAGTATGGAAGCATGTCCTCTGGAATGGTGGCCAAAGCATGAAGGGACATATGAATGTTTAGCATATCTGACAAGTAAATACCTTGCAATGTCAGCTACAAAAGTGCCATGTGAATGCCTGTTCTCACTTTCAGATGACACTGTAAATAAGAAGCAAGGAGCATTATCTCTGTAAATGTAAACCAACTTGGTTGCCTTAGCAATTGGCTGAACAAGAAGTAGGACTGAGTGGACTTGTAGGCTTTAAAATTTTACATTGTTTTCTTTTTGAGTGCAGTTATGTAACAAAAATATTCTACATTTGTAAGTTACACTTTCACGATAACGAGATTGCACTACAGTACTTATATGAGGTGAATAGAAAAATAGTATTTCTTTTGTTTATCATTTTTACAGTGTAAATATTTGTAATCAAAAATAATAATATAAAGTGAGCACTGTACACTTTGTATTCTGTGTTGTAATAGAAATCAATGTATTTGAAAATGTAGAAAAACATCCAAATTATTTAATACATTTTAATTAGTATTCTATTGTTTAGCATTGCGATTAATCACAATTCATTTTTTTAATCACAATAAAAAAATTTGAGTTAATTGCATGTGTTAACTGCGATTCATTGACAGCCCTAGTAAATAAGCATATCAACATGAACTGAAGACAGAATCTCAGCCTTAGCTTAAAATTTCCTGGATTTTTGTCAGTTTGAAGCACACTCTTACTGCTATTTAAACTGGGTCTGCCAAATGATTTAAAATTAATCATAATTAATTATAAGATTAAAAAAACAAAAGTGATTAATCACAGTTTTAATCGCACTGTTAAACAATAATAGAATACCATTTATTTAAATATTTTTGTATATTTTCTACATTTCTACATCCAAAAATATTTAAATAAATAGTATTCTAGTACTGTTTACCAGTGCAATTAATCACACGATTAATCACAATTAATTTTTTTAATCACTTGACAGCCCTATATATTTTATTTAAAATATTTGCACTATAAAAGAGATAAACTAAAGAAATAGTATTTTTCAATTCACCTCATACAAGTACTGTAGTGCAATTTCTTTATTGTGAAAGTGCAACTAACAAATGTAGAATTATTATTTTTACATAACCACACTCAACAACAAAACAATGTACAACTTTAGAGCTTACAAGTCCACTCAGTCCTACCTCTTGATCAGCCAATCACTAAGACAAAGAACTTTGTTTACATTTACAGGAGATAATGCTGCCTGCTTCTTATTTGCACCTGAAAGTGAGAGCAGGCATTCACATGGCACTGTTGTTGCCTGTGTTCCAAAGTATTTACATGCCAGAGATGCTAAACATTTGTATGCCCGTTCAGGCTTCAACAACCATTCCAGAGAACATGCTGGATATAAAGTGAGCACTGTACATTTTATATTCTGTTTTGTAACTGAAATCAATATATTTAAAAATGTGAAAAAACATCCCAAAATGTTTATAATAAATTTCAATTGGTATTCTATTATTGTTTAACAGTGTGATTAAAACTGCAATTAATTGCGGTTAATTTTTTTAATCGAGTTAATTTGTTTTCAGTTAATCGCTTGAGTTAACTGCAATTAATTGATATCTCTAAATTAAACATAAGTTTTCTTGTAGTTTAATCTGAAGAAAAGAAAGACGGGAGCTATGAAGCAAACATGTTCATTTTGCCCATGAGATCAGAATGTTTCCTACAAGGTTATTCCAGTCTCTCAGATGTATTGAAGTGATTAAAAAAAGTTGTTTGTTATTTCCTTTGTAAGAATACTTGAGATATTCTATGAATATTTCTCAGCTGTTAGTACCCATGTTATTTACCAGATTGGCTCCTTTGGGCCAGTTATTGTTTATCAGGTAAATATGTATTTTGGTACATGTCCAAAATTTATGATTTACTCACTTACATTGTAAAGGCTCCTGTTGAACCAATATGGTCCATTATGTAAATCTGTGTTAGTTCACAGATTCTTGACTTTATAGACTGTACTGGCTCCAATCTATTGTGCTAATCCAGCTGTTGCACATGCACATTAAGGCCCATTAAAACTGTGTAATAAAAATCCTTAAGGAATTTGAAAATAAAATAAGTCATTCACTGTCTAATCCCAATTGGTTGAACCTAACCAAAACTGAGGTGATGCTGATATGAAGACAAAAGCACTTTGAAAAACTTGCCTCTTCTGGAATACACTTTAATTGCCCTCAGATAGTCAATTGCTCCTCAGTCTCAAAGATCTTTTACATCTCCATGCCCAGACAGTCATGATGGAAACTCCCCTTCCCCTCCCCCCACCTCCCAAAAACCCCCCACCCTCCCACTTACACATATCAACTATATTGATCCTATAGGATATGGACCTGGCCATGCTGATCTATGAAGTCGTGACCTCCAGGATTAGTTATTGCCATAGAGTGGCTCTGGCCATCTGACAGACTGACTCTTCCTCCACCTCTATGGCCTCCCGTGAGTGCTGCATACCACTGGAACAACTGAACTGTTGTTGACCAATATGGGGAGACTTGTATGTGTGGGATACAGAACTTTCACAGGAGCGGTGCGGGCCGAGGGATGTGCTGGCCGAGGAGCAGCGAACCACGGCCAGTGGGAGCCGCAATCGGCCAAACCTGCAGACGCTGCAGGTAAACAAACTGACCCGGCCCACCAGGGGGCTTACCCTAGTGGGCCGCGTGCCAAAGGTTGCCAATCCCTGGCCTAGACTGTGAAATGCACTACTGCCAAACATAAGAATGGCCACAGACCTCACTCCTTTCTGAATGCCATTTCTTTAACTTTGCTTGCCCTCACAAAAATTGTTCACACTGCAACAAATTTCAGTAACTACATATTACAGGCTAAGAAAGAAGAGAGAGACTGTGAGCTATTCAAGTACTATGGTGATGGAGGCCACATACATAGGTAGCTAGAAAGAAACTGAGTTTGTTCTAGAATTTTAATAACATTAGTGGTATCATTCATGTATTACAACAGCAGAACTGACCATTTTGTAACACTATGGTTTAAATGTTCTCTAATATGAGATATACAACTGGGTTCACACAAGATCCATTAGCTTTCCCATGGCATATTTCTGTAAATAAAAGGGTCTCGGGAATTTTGAGACATACCTTTGGTTGAGTTCAAACTACCACAGTGTTGAGACTGAGACTGCTTCACACTATACCAAGCACCCTGTATAGTAAGGACTTCCCTGCTACTGCTCTGGAAGTGAGACACATGCCGAGAAAAGTTAATGTTTTTGATTTACATTAATGCTTCTGGGTGAACCTCAAATGCATGAAGTTTGAGAGTGAGTTAGATAACCACCACAGCACAATAAAGTTTTACAAGAACTATTTGGGAAATTATATTTTTTTCCAACAAAAAAGCTAACCAAAAAACTTTTTCAAGTAAAATGGACATTTTTCATGGAAATTTTTCATTTGTCAAAAAATCCCCCTTATTTTGATGAAAAGTTTTTGACTTGCTCTATTTTTTACATCAATGTCACAATGGAATTAAACAGTAGTATTAGATAATTTAGGGTGAATTGTGTCTTTAAGATGTCACCTCTGGACAAACTAACAGATGAGTTCTTCAAAGAACTAGAATACCCTCTTGAATGCACCAGTTGCTACTCCCCCATGGGATACCACTGATTCCCATGCTCCACTTCTAATCCTCTGGCTTGTGTAGAGAAGGGAGTAAGGTAATGGCTAGTTTCCTCTCTTGTCACCATGAGACACTGTAAACTCCTGAGAGCGTAGAGGGGAAGCAGCCCATCTGCGCCAATGAGTACAGGGACCAGAACTACATCTGGTCCATTCCTTAGCATGAGCTGTATAAAGGGTGGTAAGCTATTAACACCTTGTCCCTTCCCAGTGCTCTCAGTTAAGGTTCCAGAGAGAAACTGTCCCTTGCTGTGTAGGATGCTTGGTATAGCTTGAAGCAGAGTGTCTCAGCCTATGTTGTCTTCATCTTTGGTTGTGAAATTTGCCTAGACAGGAACCCAATTCTTTTTATAAGCTCAACAAAATAAGGCAAATATCACATACCTGCCAGCAACCTTCCTGGAGCATATATAGAGATTTTGTTATTGGGATCTGGATTCATTAATGAAGAGTAATTGAGAAGCGCTCTTGGGATACTTTCTTTGCAATTGCTTAATGACCTGTGATATCACTAATTTGATGAAAGAAAAAAAAATTTCCACCATGATAGGACACTTTCCCATGCAACTCCTGAATTAATTCTGCTGGCATCATTGTGGTACACAGCATAGCAACATAGGGACCAGGTCTATACCCAGATGCTTGCAGGATCTCCTTCCTTTCCGCCTCTGTTACCCTCAGGAGACTGATATCACATAGTGTCTCCGAGGAGAAATGGGTGAAGTTCTCATTAAAAGTTCTCTTACACAGAAAAAAGGGCATGGAGACCCTCCCCACCCCCTCAGATTCCGGATCGCCAAACCACACAGCTGCTAATGTGCCTTCACTGTGTTTGGCCTGGGTAGGCAAGTAGTTTAAAGTGTCTGATAGGGGACTGGGGACCCACATGACAGATTCCGCAATTTGGGAGTGAAAATGTTCCCCTCCCCCAATCCTGTTCGTAAACAGCTTCTCGGGGTCCTATAGGGAAGGGCCATTGTTCGACTAGCTACCTGCGCTCCCGACTTCAGCTGCCATAAACTTCATTAAAAGTGTGGTCACCCATGACCCGGGGGGAGGCCTACTCACCATGGCTGGAGCAGCAAAACAGCATAGTGAATGGTTACAGATTCTGATTATGTTATGGCTTACACCTAGTGTACTAAGGTTTTTTTTTGTTTTGGTTTTTTTTTAATGAAAACGGCCCTGCTATGGAAACATTTTATTCATATACAATGGGTCCTTTATTTTTTCCCCTGACTGACAGCTGGAAATGTGTCCTTCGGCAGCTCATCAACATCTGAAAGCAGACTTTCGGTGATTAAAAGGAGGAGAAAGAGAACGCGGGAGGACATGTTCACCGAGATAATGAACACCTCCAGGACAGCTGACACAGAGCTGAGAGCATGGAGGATTTCACTATCCAAGAAGTTAGACATGGACATGGAGAGCAGAAAAGCTTCCACTGAGCGAGAGCGTGCGGTGCAGGATGAGATGCTTTGGATTATGAAGGACCAAGCAGACATGTTGAGACGTCTGCAGGAACAGAAGCAGGAGGGTAGAGTCCCTCTGCAGACCCTGGTGGACAGCCAGCCAGCATTGCCTCACACGGAATCACCCTCCCCGAAGCATTCCATGAGGCATGGGTGAAAAGTCCATTATCCCTTTCACTTAACTTGGGGGTGGAGAGAGGGTACAAGGAACAGAAGGCACCCATTCACAGACCTTTGATGGTCTGGAATACAATGTTATGTTACACAGCTGAAAATGTTTTTCCCGTTCCAACTTTACAACCCTTTTCCCCAAGGTTACCTTTTCTTTCTGTTCTTCCTCTTTACTTTTGTTTGTTAAATAAAGTAAATGGATTTGAGAAATAAATGTTCTTTATTAGTAGAAGCGGTGGGCTTGGGCAGGTGGTTGGCTTTATAGGGAGTGTGATACAAGCCAGGTGAAGGTTTGGGAGAGCACAATGCAGACAAGCAGCTCACATTACTGGACTCATTACTGAAACATCTTTTCAAAGTCTCCCGGATACGCAGAGCTGTGCTCTTCTTATTGCCCTGGTGTCTGGCTGCTCAAAAATAGCTGCCAGGTGATCTCTCTCAACTGCCCACCCCGCGGAAAATGTTCCCCCTTTTTTCCACAGATATTATGGAGCACACAGCAGGCAGCTCTAACAATAGGGATGTTCTCCTAACTAAGGTCCAACCTTGTTAGTAGACTTCTCCAGCATCCTTTTAAACAACCAAAGGCACATTCAACCCACCATTCTGCACTTGTTGAGCCTATAGTTGAACCATTCCTTCCTGCTCTCCAGACAGCTGGTGTATGGCTTCATGAGCCATGTGAGCAAGGGGTAGGCTCGGTCCCCCAGCATAACTATAGGCATCTCAACGTTGTCAATGTTCATTTTGTGGTCTGGAAAGAAAGTCATGGATTGCAGCTTTTCGAATAGACACAAGTTCCTAAAGATGCATGCGTTATGAATCTTTCCTGACCATCCTACATTGATGTAGGTGAAATGCCCCCTGTGATCCACCAGCACTTACAACACCATTGAAAAGTATCCCTTTTGGTTTATGTACTCTTTGGCAAGGTGGTCTGGTGCCAAGATGGGGATATGTGTGCCAGCTATCACCCCACCGCAATTAGGGAACCCCATCGCAGTAAAACCATCAACTATGTCCTGCACATTTCCCAGACTCACTACCTTTTGTAGCAGAAGCTGATTGATGGCCCTGCACACTTGGAGCACAAAAGCTCCCATGGTTGATTTACCTACTCCAAATTGATTCCCCACTGACCAGTAACTCTCTGTCGTTGCAAGCTTCCAAATAGCAATCATCACTTGCTTCTCCACTGTCAGAGCAGCTCTCATTTTTGTGTTGCTGAACTGCAGGACAGGGGAAAGCTCTGCACAAAATTACTGGAAGGTGGCCTTCTGCATTCGAAAGTTCTGCAGCCACTGCTCGTCATCTCAAATCTGCAAAACTATGCGGTCCCACCAGTCAGTGCTTGTTTCAAGGGACCAGAAACAGCACTCAACAGAGTGCAGATGCTCTGTGACTGCCAGCAACAACTGTGAATTGTTTTTTTCAATGGCTTGAAAATGGCAGGGCTGCATGCAGGACATCACTATGTTCCACACAGTGGACCCTACATAGGCTCTGGAAATAACTGCAAAAGGTGTGAGGTGTTTAAAATGTTCACAGCAAGAGTGAACAGCTGAGCAGGCTCCATGCTTCTGGGGTTATGGTGTACACATGGCAGTTTTAAGGCATGAAAACAATGGGGTTGTTTGCTGTTGATGTTTGGGAGGGAGCACAGTGCATCATGGGATGCTGACACAATGTTCCCATTCTCCCCTGCGACAATGTTTTGGTCCGATGAGGCATTGCTCAAACTTCCCAATACACAGTGCGGCAAGTTGCACTTTGGGATAGCTACCCACAATGCACTGTTTGGGCATCAATGCTGTTGCTGCTAGTGAGGACACACTCCATTGAGACAATGAGTATGGTGTGGCCACACACAATCGACTTCATTAATTCGGGGGTCTGAGGTCAAATTAGATAAAGTTGATTTAATTTTGTAGCATAGACAAGCTCTGAGAAAGACGGGGGATGTTGTTTATTCAAAGTAGAATGTGTAGAATTAAATAAGGTAAAAGTAGCTTCTCCAGAGATGACTTGCATTGACTGACCATTTAGTGAGGCCAAAGTGGGTTGAATAATCCATAGGTGTTATCCAGCAGCAGAAACTGGAAACAGCTGACACATCTGCAGTGGACAACAAATTAAGTACATACTTTTGATAGCAATCTATCTGTTCTTCCAAAATTACCACAAAGCACCACTGTGATGGAAGTTCCTGACTCAATTTGCTGATCTAGCCTGGTAAATAATTAGGAACATTATAATTAACACTGGTTGATGTTCACGTTGTAACAGTTCACAGTATAAATGGGAAACAATACTAAATATTTGTAGTAAATTTTTAATAGTCTAATTGGTCCATTCACCTAATAGTCCATTCACCCTCACGTTGCACTATTTAGGACATTTTGTAAATTTTTGGCAGTTATTTGAGGACAGTTTGAAAATCTCCTGATCCTTAAAATGATTTTCTGATGTTTAAATTAGAAAATAAAGGTAAAAAGGAGCCCTGGTCTCTTTTTTATATTTTATATATGATGGCAATCTCCTCCTCAATATGCTGTGTGCATAAAAATTACATGTGGTTAATAGATTAATTTATTTGCCAGTTCCCAGCTCTAAGTTTAATTATAATAGACTTGTGAGGACATGGGAACAATGACACATGTACACCATAGTATGGTTAAATGCAGAGGTTGAAACTTTATTAAAGCTATTAACTGAGAGAAAGCTCCCCTCAAACTACCCATAAAGACTGAAATTTAGTTGGGCACCAATGACCCAACTAAATGGGCACCAGTGACCCAACTTGAAAATTTGTATGAGGCTAGCACCCCTCTACACAGTCAGGCCTGCCCAGAGACAAGGACTGGGAGCCAGAATGCAAACCCTTTCCCCTTCTCTTCACAGGAACTAGGAGAGATGAGGTATGGGGCGACCCATGTTCTATAAGACATGGAGCCATACCCCTTCACCATGCAATGTCGTGCTTGGGGCCTATGCCCAGCAGCCCATTGGGTGATAGGGACTTCACACTGGACTCCTTCTTCCCCCCACCAGTTGCACTGGAATCCACCAAAGTTGTGACAAATGTAATGTAAACCCCCAAACTGAAGTTCTGGGATGCTGGATGGAAAGTGAAAAAAACCCACACAGCACTTTACTAGTTTTGCCATGTGGGAAAAAATTCTTCTAGACTCCAAATGAAAGATCAGCCTAGCCTGCAGCATCACTGGAGATTCAGCTCACTAGATAAGGGTGCTGCTGGAACAAAGAACCCAGCATGGCTACCCAATGTGCAGCCAACTTCTTTGCCCAGTGGCAGCAGGAATGAGGTGGACAGGCACCAGTGTCCAGACATGGAGTGAAATAGCTCACCCCTCTCCCACACATGTCCCTATGACAGAGTCAAGGTGAAGAACGGTGGCAGGGAAAGGAATGAGAAAGAAGCCACACCTTCCCCGCCCCCCCCCCCCTTTTATACCTGTGTGCATGTGCAAACATGCAGACACAAACAGAGTAGACCGTTGGGAGTGGGAGCAGATGTAGCACTGCCCTAGCTGCTCCTCGCTGATATCTCTCTGCTCCTCCAGGGGATGGAGGGGAGGTGTCCAGTGCTCCTGGCCCCATGCACCCCAGCCAGCAGAGCGAGCACTTGTTATCTAATGGATAATTTATTCATCTCTGGTTGCAGTTCTACTTTATTAAGGTCCTGATTCAGCAAGGTACTTAAATATGTGTAATGGGGTTTCTCATGTGTTTAAAGTTAAGCATGTGTTTCAGTTCCATGCTGTACTGGGGCCATAGTAAACAGGAATGTGTCTGGAGTTACTGTTCCTGCTGGCATATTGTTTCAATTGTTCCTTCAAGAATGAGGGGAGAAAACAGCAAGTGGCTCCCCGTTGGATGAGTAACAGATCTACTCTGTCAGGAGGGATTGTCTCAGGTCTCATAACCAGGGACATCCTATTAATTTTTCTAGACACTATCCAAAATATGTGATGGCCTGTTTTTCAAGTATCACACCTTGTATCTGTGCTCCCTGGAAATATTTCAGACAGACATGCAACATTCCAAGCTGGTTGCTATAGAATGCCCTTCATCCTATCGAAATGAAAAATGATGGCAGCTCTTTCTTTGCAGTAAAATTAATGTCCCCCCCAACGCAGCACATGCAGGAAGACTGACACAAAGCTCAAATTACAAAGTGAATGCAAACATAATGGAACTCTTGCATGAGAAGGGAGAGTAGAATTAGGTTGATATTTGGCTACCTTTTCAAATGGGCTTCACCCTGACCTCTAGATCTGAGCTTGTGATTTTACATGCATATATACTTTTTCACATTCGTTTTTATGCTTAAACTGTCAGTCCAATTTTATAGCCTGCTCTTGGAAATGTAACCCATTGAACACAAACATGCAGTACATAGAATACAAAATGGAAAGTGAAGTTTATATGTAGGTAAACTTTTAATATCCTTACCAGACATCATTTGTCATTACCAGACATTAAAAATCAATACTGTTAAGATTGAAAACAATTCAGCGATGTATCACATGCTTTGCCTAATTAAAAAAATGATCATGCAAAGAAGATTACTTACAATGAGTGAATACCAAAAGTTCAAAATATGCCATGTAAGCAGGATTCAGAAAAAAAGGCCCTGTTATTAATAAGTGCAACTACCACACACTTCACTTTGGAAAGAATTCATGAACCATGCAGGTTTTGGACAAACTTAGTAATGGAAAAATCTTATGTGGAAGCTCTACAGAAGTCCTCCCTACGCATTCAGACAGGCTTTTTCCTTGAGAAAGAAAGACAGACCTGATGTTGGTATTTATTTTATTTCTAATAAAATGCTGTCACACTTAAATTCATGCATATTATATAGATTGCAGCACTAAGTTACTGTTATGTGTAATGTGTTATAATGAGATAAATAATTACAAATAACAGGAAAACACAGAGACTAGGGTCAAACCCCATCATTTTTACTCATTTCAACTCAGGGAAAAATTACATTGACTTCAAGATATTGTGGGGGGAAATCCCAAGAGCCTTATTAAGGGCTATATTGTGGCTTTGTCAGGAGCCCTGAGCAAAGGGCAGCACATTTTTGTGCTGCCCCAGGAGCAGACAAACTGTGATCATCCTGATTTCTCCCTTGCTGGGAGTGGGGAAGAACCCCTTTCCAGGTCTATGCTTGGTACAGCATACTTCCCTGGGGAGCCAGTACAGCTATGCTGGTGGACCTGTTGCATGGACGGAGGGGAAGAGAGTCCATTCCGCACTCCATTACTCTCAATTCCTGCCAACACGTGCAGAAGGGAATGCAGTGGCTTATCAAAGGCTACTTCCCCTGCACTTGAACCTGTGGTGGGTAGGCAGCCCAGGCATACCTTATACTTTAATAGGCAGCAGGTTTAAAACAAACAAAAGGAAGTATTTCTTCACACAACGATGTTGTGAAGGCCAAGACTATAATATGCTTCAAAAAAAGAACTAGATAAAATCAAGGAGGATAGGTCCATCAATGGCTATTAGCCAGGATGGGCAGGAATGCAACCCCATGCTCTGAAGTTTCCCTAGCCTTTGTTTACCAGAAGCTGAGAATGGGTGACAGGGGATGGCTCACTTGATGATTACCTGTTCTGTTCATTCGCTCGGGGGTACCTGGCATTGGCCACCGTTAGAAGACAGGATACTGGGCTCGATGGACCTTTGGTCTGAAACAGTATGGCTGTTCTTATGCTCCCCCTTTTCTCTGTGTCACTTCTGGGTGCCTCAGTTTCTGCATTAGTAGATGGGTGACGATGATGATTTCTTTTCTTATAAACCAATTTCAGGTTCATGGATTAAAAGTCATATATATCTTGGGTTTTCAGGGCCACTTGGGCTCATTGGTTCTGTTAGGCTGTGCTCCAGGGTGAGCCCACACCCTCAAAAAGAGCTGCAGCAGGAGCAGAAGGTGATTGTGAATCCTGAAGACTAGAGACTGTTGAAAAATGTAGATGTTTTTACAAAAAATCCATAAAACAAATTTGTCTCTGTTTTTTTTTTTTATGAAAAACTTCAGAATTTGGAACTTTCAACCAGCTCTACTGAAGACTCATGCTCCAAGGGCCCTGAAGTAATTAGAACTGAGGGCCCAGCCAGTGCAGAAGACCTGTGCTTCTAATCATAGAATCATAGAATATCAGGGTTGAAAAGGACCTCAGGAGGTCATCTAGTCCAACTCCCTGCTCAAAGTAGGACCAACCCCCAACTAAATCATCCCAGCCAGGGCTTTGTCAAGCCTGACCTTAAAAATATCTAAGGAAGGAGATTCCACCACCTCCCTAGGTAACGTATTCCAGTGTTTCACCACCCTCCTAGTGAAAAAGTTTTTCCTAATATCCAACCTAAACCTACCCCACTGCAACTTGAGACCATTGCTCCTTGTTCTGTCATCAGCTACCACTGAAAACAGTCTAGATCCATCCTCTTTGGAGCCCCCTTTCAGGTAGATGAAAGCAGCTATCAAATCCCCCCTCATTCTTCTCTTCCGCAGACTAAACAATCCCAGTTCCCTCAGCCTCTCCTCATAAGTCATGTGTTCAGTCCCCTAATCATCTTTGTTGTCCTCCGCTGGACGCCCTCCAGTTTTTCCACATCCTTCTTATAGTGTGGGGCCCAAAACTGGACAGAGTACTCCAGATGAGGCCTCACCAATGTCGAATAGAGGGGAACGATCATGTCCCTCGATCTGCTGGCAATGACCCTACGTATACATCCCAAAATGCCATTGGCCTTCTTGGCAACAAGGGCACACTGTTGACTTATATCCAGCTTCTCGTCCACTGTAACCCCTAGGTCCTTTTCTGTAGAACTGCTGCCGAGCCATTCGGTCCCTAGTCAAAGTATGGAATCTCATCTGGGCAGAACTGGGGAAGGAGAGAGAGAGAGAGGGAGAACATGGGAAAGAAGATGAATGACAAGACATTAAGGTTCTAGGGGAGGAAGGAAGATGGAAGAAGAGAGTGGGGACTGGATCTTCTGCAGCATGCAGTGTCTGCTGCGTGAAGCAGCGTGTGAAAGGTCATCAGGGAGCTTGTTGTGGCTACCTAATCCTCAGGCTGGCTTTACACCAGTCCTAACTGAATTTGGTGTTCCCATCACTACCAGAGGTGAACCTGGAACTCTATTTCAGATGAACAGAAGGATCAAGTCTAGAGCATGCTCTGTCTGGGTGAGATTTTTACCCCACTCCAGCCTCCACATGTTAGGTAAAGGGCTGTAAAAGCCCCATAGCTGTCCAGGGAAGAATTCTCCTGGCACAGGAACTGAGGTAGAGGGTCACAGGCTGTATTCTAAGAACCTCCATGGAAATACAAACCTGGGGGTAGGAAGCATGCTGGGGGGGTGGGGTTGTTGGGAGTGAGAGGAGGTTGGGGCCAGAGAGATTCTCTCCCCCCTGAGTTGTCTATATTAACCCAGAGACTGCTCCAGCCCCCAGATCAACCTACGGTAAGGAGTTTGCAAAGGTGGCCCAAGTCACTCTAGCCCTAAGTCCTGCTTCGTTAAGAGTTCTGTACTGTGCCTCTTAGGGAATGTCTACACTGCATTAAAACACCTGTGATTGGCCCATGTCAGCTGATTTAGGCTCATGTGGCTCGTGCTGTGGGGCTATAAAATTGCAGTGTAGACATTCAGACTCAGGCTGGAGCCTGGGCTCTGAAACACGTCCCTCTTGAAGTGTCTGAGAAGCCAGGCTCCAGGCCAAGCCTGAACATCTACACTGCAATTTTATAGCTCCACAGCCCACAAGCCTGAGTCAGCTGACATGGGCCAGCTGTGGGTGTTTTATTGCAGTGTAGACATACCATTAGAGGTGAAGGCTGAAGCACCGAAACTGGTTTTATCCTGAAACATTTATTTGACTCTTTTCACATTTGACAGCTAACATGTGAATCGGGAATTGGATTGTTTTGCTCACTTCAGATGGAATCTGGCGACTCCCTAGTCCTTAAATGTAATCCTTGATGAATGAAAATTGGGCAATTTTATTAACCATCCTCACATCGCTTTGATGAGCAGCATGAAAAGTGGCAATTTCAGAACAAGCTGAGAGTATGCAATGCATTCCTCTCTGTACTGTATATAGAATGATACATTCTTGCTTGACAGCATTGTGTTTCAAGACAAACATGTCATCAGCGTGAATAAGCACTGCAAGACCCAACCCTTTCTGAACTTCATGGCAAATCTAAAAAAAAAGTCTCATATCTCTCACATTCAGCTTACTCCATCCGCTGGATTTATGTCTGATGTCATGTACTTCAAGATACAATGAAAGCATCTTTTTATTATGCAAGCAAGAAACAAAGTGATTGCAGCTCAGAGCTAAGTGGAGGTATGCTCTAATGATGAGGGAACTGGCAATACCAAGTGTGCTTTCTCTCTCTATGAGGCTCACTCTTTGGAAGCCATAAAATCTGGCTGGTGTAACAGAAGTGTTTGTAATTAGAGTTAATGGAGTTAGCTGAGACCACAGGAGGGGGAGAGTAGCTTTGATCCCAGGTGGCCCCATAACAAGAAAGCTCACAGTGAGAGAGCACTCCGAATTGGAAAATATTAGAGGCATTTTCTGTAAATCCAAGAAATCACTGCTGGAAAAGAAAAGACCTAAGAATATAATTTACAACATGAGCTAATTTAGTTTTCCTTCTACATGCTTTCAATGCTTCTCTTCCAAATCACAACACTCAAAATAAAGATGTATTTTTGACTAAAATATTAATCAGTCATTATTTTTATAATATCCCTTTTTCAGGAAAGCAAAAGAGATGAACACCATCTCTACTAGATGCAATCTGCCAAATTGATATCAGAACATTCTCAAGTTCATTCTTAAAAACTGTATAATAATTTTGTTACACAATCTATTTTCAAATTGTTCTTGCTTGTAGTTTTGTGAATTTTGTGTTATTTCGAATGACTTTGTTGTCATGTCACGTTATTGATTAGTTACTTTTAGAATATCTGGGGAAAAGATTTGACAAGTGTCATGTTGGGATTTCAGCTCATTTAAAAAATATTTAGAGTCTGTCTATTGTGTGATCATTCTTTTTGTGACAGGTTTTTGGCTCATCACCCAGGGGATTTAAAATTACTCAGTACTTAAAGCAATTGTGCTACATCAATAAACTCTGTGATAATTTCAGTTCAAACAGATGGGCATAATGCATTGCAGGATACATTTTTCACAAAAAAATTATATGCAAACCTTGTTAAACACATTTTCACCCACACGCAAACTTCACATAGTGCAGCATATTTAAAAACAAAGAGCATCCCAAATCACTTTATGGCTAAATACAAAAAATTACAGAGGGAGAGAGAAATTAAGAGTTCAAAGGATAAAAGATACATTTTAGCTGAGGATTGAAATGAAATGGGGAACTGATGAGGTGGGGAGATAGGCTGTGTTACAAATGACAAGGGCTGCCAAGAACAAGACCGATGCCAAGAGTGTGTGGAGGTGAGTACTAGAGAAAAGAAGAAATGGGAAAGGACACAAAGAGAGAGAGGAGCCTTTGAGATTCTGTAGGCTGCCTCAAGACCATGGAGGGATTAAAAATAAGGAGCACAACTATTAGTCAAGTATTAAGGGATATAGGAAAAGGTCAGTGAGGATAATCAAGTCACACTTCCTGGAATTTAAGAAAAGGTAGGTAGCAAGCTGGGGGATGGAGAAGTCAGACTTGGGGAGGTTGCAGTGCAAAGAACTGCAGTAGTCCCAGTGAGACGAGACAAAGGTAAAGATGAAGATTTCAGCAGAGATGGCATCAAGGACGAAGAGTACATGGCAATATTCTGGAAGTAAAGATCAGCAGAATTGCTGACAAAGCTTTGGAGGGAGGGAGAAGGCAAGTTTACTGTCATGGATGAGTTCACATGTACGGTCACTTACCATGACAAAATCATATGTAATAATGCTGATACTAGAGCATTCTTTAAAGAATAGGCTTCATAGAGGGTCATAAAAAGTGTATTGACAGTTTTCAATATTTGTTAGGTCTTACAAGAAACCTACATTATGCTGATTTTTGTGAAGACATCCACTGTGAGCAAAATTTCTAATCCTCAGAAGATGCTTAGTGCCTTCAAGGGCCAAACTGCTATTGCTTGTTACTAAATGCAATTTCTTATTTGGGGTGAGGGGTGGAGAGCAAAGGGAGTCTCAGTGCAGTTAAGTATAGCATCTGTGAGAAGTTCATTTCATTGTTAAACAGACTGTTGTCAATCTCTTCTCATGCTTATGACCTCAATATCCTGCTTGAGCAATACTTATTTAAGTTTAAATATTTCAGCTCTATGACTGAGCAGTAGAAAGGCACATGAAAAAGACAGCAAGCCGGTTGACCTCAGATCTCTGGTAAATGCTCAAAGCTCTCCTTTGACATTATACCACTACTGTCACATACGTACAAAGAGATTTATGTGTCCATCAAATCCTTAAACTGAATTTATTAAAGATGGTATTTCCGGCTTCGAAAAAGTGACTGCCGGAGCAGTCCATTCCCACACATTAGCTATATTTGGCAAAGATAAAAATAAAATAATCAGTAAACTATTTTTTCTGTTTTTCTATGCACCTTCAATGCTGCTCCTTTTGTTGTTTGTTTGTTTGCTCATTTGTGGGTTGTTTTTCTTTTTTTTTTTTGTCTTTCTCTCCCGCGTCCCTCCTCCCCAAATAACTTCATTCTCTTTGGAAAACAATCACTTCCTTTCACTATGATTAAAATCAGCAGTGAAAAGGTAGAGAATGGGAGGAAGGAAAGAACCATCCTACTGGACTGAGGAAAGTCTGAGAATGATCAATTAAGCTTCTGTTTCAATTTGTAAACCACGCTAATGTAAGCAACATAGTCTTTATTTGTACAAATAAAATAAACCAGTTACAGTTGATTGACCGAGTGCTGGGGTGGGGAGGGGAGAGCTGGGAAAGTTCTCATTAGTAGCTGGTCTAAAAAAGACAAACAATTCTAGGTATCAATAGAAAATATCCTGGGAAATATGAGATTCTTCAAACATTCTCTAGTACTCCATGCTTTGATTCCAGCAGCTCTCTCTCAGGTCTTGACTTCAGTTATAACCCCCTCAGTGCAGGGACTGGCTTATTCTTTGTCTTATGCAATGACAAGCACATTCTCTGGGCTTTAAAAATAATAAATAATCATTTTACAAGCCAAAAATGATGATGTGGTTGGATAGGTGTCAGGAGATCTGGGTTCAATGGCTGGCAGTGCCAGAAATTTCCTACGTCACCTTGGGCAGTTCATTTATTCACCTGGAGCCCCAGGTTTTCACCTGTAAAATGGGGGCAATAATACTCCCTTTCAAAATAAGGGTTTTGATAAGTTCATTCATCTTTGTGAGGCACTTGGAAGCTACTGTGATAGTTGCTTTAGAAAAGCCTACACATCAATAAGGAGAACTGGGGTGGGTTGGTAGTTTAATGGAGGATTTCCAAACATATAAATGCTTCGGGAACTGTTTTCAGTGCTTGAGTGGGTGCCACTTCTGCTCTGGAGTCACTGTGGAAGGTGCCAACCCAGGGATGAGACAAAAGCATGGCTCATCAAAATTTCTATGAGACTTTTTTGTAAAAGTAGAGTTATTAACCTCCAGAGTCCTGGACAAATTCCATTCCATGTTGTTACGTTCTGCTCTACCTAAGTCTGTGGACATTGTCATGAAAGGTACTGAGCATATCAGCAAGGCACTGAGGTAAGAACAATGTATGTTTTCTTGCTCCTCATGCCATTAGTCCAGCATGGTCAATGGTGTTTAGCTGTCTGCCAGCAGGGGATTCTCTATGACAAAGGAATCTCCAGCTGCCCTTTCAAGGCCATTTTAAGTCTCCTTTGCATTGATGGAGTGGCACAAGGGGAATCTATTTTGGCTAAGGATCCGGCCCATACAGTCCAATTAACCATTGCTGAATTAGGGTAATTACTTTGGCCTCACTTTTCCTTTTGGGCACAGCCCTGCAATGGGGGTAGCATCACTTCAGATGGGAACTTGGGCAGGCATTGTCTCAGAAGCAAGCAGAATAACCAGAGCTTCAGAGCGTATTGAAGGACTGCATCCATTGCACCAAGCATTGACAAGAATCCAGCTCTCATTTCCTTCTGTGCCTGATCCCTCTCATTCCCTTTAAAAAGGCTAGTAAGTGGTAAAGTCCTGAGTAGATGTTGAACTCCCTAAGCAAAAGAGCTACCATTGGCTTCTGTCTCTGCATGGAGGTGCAACGGGAAGGAGACACCTTGAAAATTAGATTTAGCAGTACTTTGCCATTTGGATTCAAAATTATTATTATTAATAAGAAATAATCAACTATTTTCTATTTGTCCTTCAGTACAAAGCCTATGTACCACAGGAGTTCCACTGAAGTCCTCAAAGCAGGCCCTAGGCCATGTGCTAGCCTTGTGCATAGGAGAGAATTTCACCACTGTGTGATTGGCCAGCTGAGTTACATGGTATTGTTGCTACTTCATGACTAGGTGGTTGATTTTTTTTTTTTTTTTGTATACATGAGAATAGCAAGTGACAAACACTGAACAACAAAAGAACGAGTGAAGGATAATGTACTTCTGATACATATTTTTGGACAAATATTTTGTGCCAAAATTTCTGAAGTTTGCAGATTTGAAGCTTTTCTTGAATGAATTCTCAATCTCCTCAATATCTGTGAATAAAGAATAATATGAGTTCACAAATAACAGCGGAGCAAACATGCCACATTCACATGCCTCATTGTGAAAATATTTGCAAATTACTTAACCAGTTTTTGAAAGGGCTGAGAAAAACATCAAGATTTGGCCCATTAGCATGATTAATAATCCAATATATTTAGCTTTATAAACATGAGTACTCTGGCAAGTATTTGCTAGAAAGGCAAGCAAGAATACTTTTTTTACAGACTGGGGCAGCAGTATAAAGAGAAAACCACATCACTCCAGTACCAGAGCGGTAGATAATAATGCAGTGTTATGGATGGCATGGTCTATAGACTTGTGTCACTGTACCCAGGGACGGTGCAAGTATAAAATTCTAATTTCCATTACCACAAAACCAGTTACATATTGAGTAATAATTAACATAAATCACTATTTTATGTGTAAACATTACTCTGTGTGTGTGTGTGTTAGTTGAGGAGGATAAATGGAAATTCTCCCTACTTTCAGGTGACCAGAAAATAGAAGAATATGCCTTTCCTAATCATTCTTCCCTTATATTAACACTCGGGGTTAAGAGGATACAGTATATGCTATTTCTCAGTTCTTCTTTAGCAGCAATATTACATACAGCTGTATTTGGGGAAGTTTATTTTTCTTTTGAGGATAGAAAAAATTGCTCCGCTGAAGAGGGAACACCTCTTTTTTGGCTGGACTCTGCCAACATTTTAGTGGTTGCTGGGGAATTTCAATATATAAATTCTTAACTGGAAAAAAAAATAAGAATTACTGTATGATCTCTGTCTGCAGATGTGCTAAAAAATTCAGGGGCTATGTTTTGTAGCTTTAAACAAAGTGGGAACCTATATTATCTCCCTATGCCTGAAATACAGGTCCAGATCTTCAGCTGGTGCAAATTGGTATAGCTCATTTGAAGTAAATGGAGCTACGCTATTTTACACCAGCTGGGTTTCTGGCACATTCAAATCATAATTCCTTTTACCTCATTAAATGCCATCTCGTAGGTTAAATCAATGCTATGGTTAAGCTTTTAAACACATGCAAGCCAGGAGAATAAAATGATTCCCCCAAAATATCTAACATTAGATATATCAAGCCACCATCTTCAAAGGCATTATTATACTGTAATTATAATAAGCACTTTGGGAAGAGCTACAGTATAGTCTGGCATGACACTGCGAGGTCAAAAGAAGTAGGGTTTCCAGAGAGATACAGTTAGAAATGCTTTTATTTGTTATGTTTCCATTCATTATTTATAATACAGTAGCACTTAAGGGTCTCTACTAAATGAGGGCCTCATCATGACAGGCATGGTGCCAACACAGAGAGAGAGAAGGAAAAACTGCCCTGAAAAGCTTGTAATCAAAATAGACAAGACAGACAAAAGGCAGGAAAAAGGATTCTTATCCCCATTTAACAGATGGGGAATTGAGATACACAGAGATTAACTAACACATCCAAGTTCATACAGAATGTCTGTGGCAGAGCCAGGAACTGAATTCAGAAACCCCAATGCCTTAACCACAAGACAGTCCTTCTTCTATGCGCTGTAGTCATCTTGTTATTCAACAGCAAAGTGAGAAAGTTATATATATAATATACTCATTTAGCTGAGAACCTCTATACATTTGAAGTACATAAACATTTTGGATCTGGCAAGGCCATTCTAGTCCTTTAAATTAATAAATCAGCTCCTCTCTCAATCAGTTCCTCCTCTATCGTCATAAAAACATATACACTTTTGGACTATTTGCATAAATAAAAAGAAAGACTATTTAGAGCTATGTAGGAATAACAAAGACAAAGAAATAATGGTCACTTCTAGCACCAATTAAAAATGAAATGATATTTTACAACTCTGTTAACAGGCCACTTTTAAAAATCAATCTAGTGAGTCTGGTGTGTCCTGGTAATCTGTTTCGTGTGGTGAGAACATTGTAGTTGAGGAACTAATTCCTGCATCTCTTAGAATAATATAACTAAATAAAGGAAATAATGCATTTTAAGCAGTATAATCAAAAGATCTTTACTAACTGCACAACTTTCAAGTTTTCTAGAAAAGAAGCATATTTTTAAAAATTGTGTTTCGATGTATATTAAATATTAACTTTCCACTGAAAATGCCAGTAATCCAGTATTTTTAACATTAGTGACCACGATTTGGCATTCTTCTTTTTTGTAAATCTTTTTTTTTCTTATTTCAAGGATGTAAGATTTAATATGCTTCTGTCTAGTCTCTCTCTCTCACACAGACACATACAATTCAATCCATTCAGTAAGCAACTGAAAAGCCTTGAACTTTCAAATCAAACAAGGGGAAAAAAAGGAAAGAAAAGACTTGAATTTTCATCTCTCGTCACACACTAGGAGGTAAATCCTGCCTCAGCACTGTCCAGCCTGCTCAGTAATTTAGCAGATAATGCCAGCAATAGCAGTTAGCACAGACTCACTGTCCTATGGCAAGAAATAGTGCTTTTATGGCTAGTGAACTACTATGCTGTATTTAGAGGGTGCAGTAGAGGAGGCATTGCAATTTGCTGCAGCTCACACCCTTATGGGAAGAAAACTTTTTTTTCAGCTAGGACCTCTTCCAAATCCCATTGAAGTCAACTGGGAGTCTTTCCTTTGACTTCAGGGGGATTTGCGTCAGAATCATAATGAATTGCTATTTGGTAGGAGAGGGTGGGAGGTGAGAATAGTTACAATGGAAAAAAAAGTTTTCAGAGGCCTTCCTATATCTGAATGGTGGTCAGATTGATTTATGATTATTGGTTTTGTCATCATAGAATCTTTTACAGAGAAACTGCAGGACCTGACAATCAGGGGAAACTGTAAATGTAATTTTACTAATTGTTTTACCATGTGTTTCTTTTACATATCTGAAAGCAAATGTCATTGAAGCTTGTGGTTTCTGTGGCATGCCTGAAAATACAATCTAACAGTGAGGATAAAACTCCATGGAATATAATGTGGAAGAAAAGTAGTTCTACAAAAGTTAATGCTTTTACACTGTTTTGCTGTTCTTCTGGAAATGTGTGGAAAGTGCCCATTGTAATTACACTCTGGGGCTTATTTTTAGTGTTTATTGGATGAATAATACCCTCTTTAAACATGTGTGCTGTAATGTTTTTAACCCTTGTGAAAAAGATAATAGAGAAAAAATCAAGAGAGTTCTATAGAATTTAATAGTTTTTTATAGAAATTACTTTAAAAATCTATAGGAACTGATTTTCCGCTGCCTTGCATCTTGTGTAGTCATTTACCAAACGTAAATGATTCCTCAAGATGTAAGGCAATCAAGAATCAGGCTTATAGAGCTTAATGGAGAATAATAAAGACTTGGGATATTTAGTTGGCCTGTTTAAATATTTATTTCTATTTTTGTTTCACTTGTCCTCTCTACTGTTTCTTATTATTATTTGTTACACGCATTTGTTGCATCTTGTCCTGCTTAGAATAAAAGGGCAAGAAAATTACTCTTACTTAGGACCCTTAAAATACTCAACACAATGGGGACTTAATCCTGATTGGGATCTACAGGTCTACTTGAGGGCAAAGAAGAAATAATAATAATATCATACCTATAAATTTCTGCAGCAGAAATATAATCCTCTATTAAATTGCATTGGATGGTTCAAAACCTACACAAAGATTATGATGTTTTATTCTATATTACAGGGATTTCACCTAAATGAATTTATTTATTATTAAATGAAAATGATAATATTGCTAATTTTTCTTTAAACTATAAATATAGTGAAATAACACAGCTATATTTTACAATTTTGTTAAAGCAGAATTAAGTCAACTAAAGTCAAGAAAGTTAGAGTCTCGGCTGAAAACTCATCCTTCATTTGTGCCTAAATATTGCAGCAGTCTTTGGGGACCTCAGAAGCACAGGTTAGGGCTCTGTATTTCTTACTGTTTTCACAGATTTTATGGGCCTTATTCTTTACTCTCTTACACTGGCACAAAACATTTAAAAGAAAATCTGAATTGAGAATTTGGGGATTTGTGTGCTAGTGAGTGCCTTACCTAGCAATCTGGAAAGAACATACTTTCTTTAGAGAAACTTCAGTGCTTCCTGGTTTGTCTGGATCAGAAATGTTGCAAAACATTCCATTCTCTGGCAGCATAGTAGTTCTGCTTCCTGTCCATTACATGCTGACTATTTCCTCAAACAGGGTGTAAATAATAAGCGGCAGAGACAGAGATTGTAAACCATGGTCCCCCAAACTTTATTGAGGAATATACATATGTAATCCATATGTAATCATTGCTTGCAGACAGCTACTATCACACTGAAGATTAAATTTAATAGAGAGTAAACAGTGGTGTAAGCAACACTTGAGGTGTAAGTGATAAAAGCAGTATAAATGTCCCTGATTTGATATTTAGTGTGTCTGTAAATAAAGTATAATACATATAGATGGAAGATGCTATAGCAGGAAAAGCAACTAATAAGCGTGTGTAAATTAAAGCGGACTCCCTCTATTTTGTCTTACATCCTCCTATTAACAGATTTTCCTCCTACACCTTCAACCCTCTGACTCCTTGGTGCAAAGGTTACATTTGAGTTGCACACCAACTGAAAGCCAAATCCTGCACACTGGTTCACATTAGAATATTCTCATCTAGCAAACTGTACTATACATTGGTATCTAAGATTATCGCATTTCCCCCCTATAGCTAGAATAGAATACATTGGTAGTTATAGTGTATGAATGGTTAGGAAACAGGGATTTTTAATGGCGACTGCTGAATGTGCAAGCAATACTACTTAATCACTTACAAGGCAGGTGAAGGGCTGTGTGGAGGGCCCATATGTGCATGAGTCAGAGTTTGAATGAACTCTTAGGGTGAAATCCTGGCCCCACTGAAATCAATGACAAAGATACAAGTGACTTCAGAATTTTACCCTGGATTTTATCCAGTTTCAGTCAGACCTTCAGCATTCTCTTAGTTAATCTTTTTGTTGTATCAATATTACTTTTTTGTATCTGTATATACAATCATACTAATTATTATGTTGGTCAAACCCATCTACCGAGGCTAAGTACTGGATCACTTTTCCGTTATGAAACCTTGCAACTTTACACATGGCTTACAGACTGTCTGGGCTAGATTGCACCGAGCTGGAAAGGAAAGCATCAGGGGGCCAGATCTGACTCTTTGCTTCTCAGGGTCAAACCCCCCATATCTGAACTTACACACAAAGGCTGGGGAAGAACAACCCTCAACTTTTGGCCCTGTGGTTAGGGTACTCATCTCGGGATGTGGGAGACACCCAATTCAAGTCCCCTCTCCACTGGAAGAGGAGAAAGGATTTAAGCAGGGATCTGCCACACCTCAGTTGAGTGCCTTAGCCACTGAGCAATGGGATATTCTGATGTGGGGCTCTGACAATCTCTCCTGTTGAAGCTGTTCCACTACAAATAAATAATGAAAGACTCATGGGCCAGAGAGAGAAAGCCAGCATGAGAATAACTGTAGCTTGGAGGTAAGAACAGTCTGGTGGGAGACCCAGGCTCCAGTCTTTCGGCTTCAATGGCTTTTCAAATTATTTTTCCACAGTGGAACAGCTTCAAAAAGAGAGTTTGAGGGAGGCTTCCACCCTTCCCCCATCAGAATAGCTGTTAGCCCAGCAGCGAGGGCACTCACCTGAGAGAAGGCAGATCCCTATTCAGATTCCTTCTCTCCATCAGGCAAAGGGCAGGGGGACTAGAATTATGGGTATCCCATATCCCAAGTGAGTACCCTAACCACTGGGCTAAAAGTTATGAGGGAGCACCTCCTCCCCTGGCCTTTAGCAAAAACAGCATGGGTGACTAATGCCAAGAGATACTTCACAGCTTAGAACCTGAGGCAGAGGGAAGAGTCACCTTCCAGATGGGATTTAGGTGCCATGCTATAGGCACCTTGACACTTCCCATTGGCTAGTTTAGGCAAGGAGCTGCCAAGTGTATCCCATTCTGAGGTACCTATCTCACCATTCATTGTTTAGGAAACCTGGGTACCTAACTCAGGCTTTGTGAATCCCAGTGATTTTCTAGGTGCCAAAAAGTTAGGGGTCATCAGGCCTAAGTTCCATTGTGAATCTAGCTCTTACTGTTTAGAATCTGAAACCTGACATTCTCACATAATCACAGGACACCAGGAGCCTAAAGGAAAAGCCCCTATTCTGTCAGAGTCATGATGAAATTTTGGCGGTTGGCAACATTGGAAGTGCCATGTTGGAGTAGAATATTATTCTCCTTATGAGGAGAAGGTAGGAGTCTCAGGACACACGCCAGCACATCTGTGCTAGCGGGTAGTTAGTTCCTCTTCAGCTGGTGACACATAGGGTTCCATATATTATGATGGAAAACCAGCTACAAGAGTATGCTCAGTGTGGACAATCTCAAATGCTCAAAAATCCTGAGTCAAACTCCAAAAAATCATTAGACTGGCTGAGAAGCCATTAGATTTGTAGAAGTAATACATCTTTAGTTATTTTCACTTGCCTTTTGATTTCTGAGCCTTTAGGGTTCATATGAGGGCTAGAAACTTACTTTGTTTGGTGTGAAAGCTCAAGATTCTCACATGATCATGGTACTCCGGAAGCTGGATCTTGAAGAAAACACTATATATTGTAAAAGTTATGATAAAATCATAAGAGATGGATGGTGACACAAAGTTTCATTTCCTTACCTTGCATATTATGCTGTTTGATTATGATATGGCCATAGTCTTAGGAAGCATTTTCAGAGAAAAAAAAATATAAGCCTTAAAATCTGCAAGCAACCAAAATGGTAGTGTTGGTGGTGGGCAGTGCATTGGAGTGTATTTTATGATGTATTTTTCAACAACAGCCAGATGAAAATAATATATAAAGTAATTGAATTTCTGAAGAAAGGTGCCCCTTTGGAAGACCAGAATTTAATAGCATCACACCAGAAGACATCAAAAAAGAGCTCTCCAACCTGGAGACTCTCATAAATAACCAACCTTCCATACAAACAGACTTTATTAAAATAAGACTGGAGATCCACATTACATACTTCACCTCTCTACAAAGGAAAAAGGACTGTAAGCTGTCTAAAATCCTACCTGCCACATGGGGCCACAACAGTGGTACCCCTAACTCACCCAGGAATATCGTCAATCTATCCAGCTACACACTCATCTGGGTAGAAGAGTCTGTCCTATCTTGGGGTCTCTCTTTCTGCCCCACCACCCCCACAAACATGATACAGTTTTGCAGTGATCTGGAAGCCTACTTTTGCCGTCTCCAACTCAAAGAATACTTTCAAGATAACACTGAATAGCACACTGATACACAGATACCCTCCACCAACAGCACAAGAAGAAGAACTCCACATAGACTCCTCCTGAGCCTACCTTCATGCCTCCAGCTTCCATCCCAGACACACCACACAATCCATTGTCTACAGCCAAGTGCTGAGGTACAACCGCATTTGCTCCAACCCCTCAGACAGAGACCAACACCTACAAGATCTTCACCAAGCATTCTCAAAACTATGATACCCGCAAGAGGAAATAAGGAAACAGATCAACAGAGCCAGACGTGTACCCAGAAGCCTCCTGCTGCAAGACAAGCCCAAGAAAGAAACCAACAGAACTCCACTGGCCATCACATACAGTCCTCAGCTAAAACCTCTCCAACGCATCATCACTGATCTACAACCCATCCTGGACAACAATCCCTCACTTTCACAGGCCTTGGGAGGCAGGCCAGTCCTCGCCCCCAGACAACCACCAACCTGAAGCATATTCTCACCAGCAACTATACACCGCACCATAGTAATTCTAACTCAGGAACCAATCCGTGCAACAAACCTCGATACTCATATATCTACACCAGCGACACCATCACAGGACCTAACCAGATCAGCCACACCATCACCAGTTCATTCACCTGCACGTCCACCAATATAATCTACGCCACCATGTGCCAGCAATACCCCTCTGCTATGTACATTGGCCAAACTGGACAGTCCCTATGTAAAAGGATAAATGGACACAAATCAGATATTAGGAATGGCAATATACAAAAACCTGTAGGAGAATACTTCAACCTCCCTGGACACACAATAACAGATTTAAAGGTAGCCATTCTGCAGCAAAAAAACCTTCAGGACCAGACTTCAAAGAGAAACTGCTGAGCTTCAGTTCATTTGCAAATTTGACGCCATCAGCTCAGGATTAAACAAAGACTGTGAATGGCTCGCCAGCTATAAAAGCAGTTTCTCCTCCCTTGGTGCTCACCACTCAACTGCTAGAAGAGGGCCTCATCCTCCCTGATTGAACTAACCTCGTTATCCCTAGCCTGATTCTTGCTTGCATATTTATACCTGCCTCTGGAAAATTTCCACTACATGCATCCGACAAAGTGGGTATTCACCCACAAAAGCTTATGCTCCAATACGTCTGTTAGTCTAAAAGGTGCCACAGGACTCTTTGCCACCTACACCAGAAGACAGTAAACCTGAGTAACAATGGCTTGTTCACTGGGCAGCATTGGACAACAGTAGTAGCTGGTGTATATGGCTAGGATCTCTGTGTACTCTCTCTCTCTACTTTATTTATTTATTTTTTAGAAACTCTGCTAAACTATAACCTCTCAAAATGACCTGTGGGAAAACATATACACATATAAATCATGTGAGAAAATCCTAAGGCCAAATTCCTGTTGCATACAGAAATAGCATTTTATTAATTTATTTTGAACTAACGGTATGATGAAAAATCCTAACGCACCTGAACAGAAAGGGCCAGACAGTAATTCCTTTAGTGAAAATTAATCACAGGGGAGCAAGGTAGCACTCAGCTAGTAGTAGTCCTACATGGCCACTGGTGGCTGGAAGAGATTCACAATCAGACCTGTAGACATGAGGATTTAACAAACCAATTCGGGTGCCAAATTCTTACTTATGAGATGAATGGTGCTTTGCTCCACCTTTTTCCCCACTGCTATTAATAGAACTGCTCTTGGAGTAAGGTTCCGATTTATATGAGAAAGAGAGGTGGAATCTGATGCTTGGAAAACAAAAGGTTCACCTTTTAGAAAAAATTCTCATTATTTGAATTCAGAACTAAACACACAAACATTTTAATTCCTGAACAGATTTGTATTTGTGCAGCAAATATGGATCATCCAGCCCTCGTCTTTAGCAGACTTTGTTTTGTGTTGGTGCAGCTAATTATAATGCCGTCTCTAACTACAGCAGCTGTAGTGGAGACTCTCATTTCAAATGATTAATGACACTGTTTGGACAATAGGGATTTAAACTCACAAGTACTGTAAAGACTGGGAAAAAAATCCTACAAGTATTTTGCAGTAGTTTTTTATTCCAGTAATTACAGAACAATAATGGAGTAGATTGTATGCTGCACTCTCATCTGTGAACTAGGACATAGGTCAAAGTGTCATTGCTGCTCAGAGGACCAATAAAATATGAATGTGCTTATTCTGTTCTATTTAGTTTAGTTCTCTAACCTTTTTTGGTGTTAGGGGCTGTTATTAGTTAAGTCTGCCAAGTGACCCAGGAAATTAAAGATAAGAAATATTTTTGTTTGATTAATGATGAAGACAATAGGATATCTTCAATGAGCATCCATAAAAGAACCACCACCACCTAAATATTGTACTGTGACACCTCTAAGATGGCTATCAGCACCTAGAAATGTAAATGTTGTGGTAGTTGTGTATTTTAATGAAGGCTTTAAGAGGGAGACAAAAGATTTTTATAGACATAGAAGTCTCTTATGACGGTTAAATATGGAGACAAGGTATACCACACTTTCATGTCAATTGCTGGTATTATAAATCACATAGAAATGACAGATAATGAAAGCATCCTGAACCAAACTCCTGTGCTTTGGATCTGGTTATAAGCTTTATATCTCTAAAATAGACAGAAGTAAAACCCAAGATGTAAATTTTCCTGTGTTTGAAAGTTTAAAATCTGGATCTGAAGTCCAAATTTCTCAATATTTGGATTATTCAGAATCAAGCCACCCTATTTGTGCTAGGCTTGATAGACTTGGTAGACATGAATCCAAACCTTGGATTTTGTGTTTGGATTCAGGTTTTAGCAAGGGCTCATTCCTAGTGTAAATGTCCTAAAAACATTCAGTCATTTTCTCTCGAAATCACTATATAAACCTGAATGAATGTATTTGTTGTAGTATGAACGAATATCATAAAGCAAGCAGACTTTCCAGAGGCTATCGTGTTTCTGGTATAATCACAAGTGATACTATTATTGAACACAATTACACTGTGTGGGATAACAATGGCACTAAAGACCCAAGTTTCATCTGAATTTAAGTACTATGGAATAGCTTGTTTCCTTAACTACATTCAACTTGACAGTTTCCATTCTCCTTGGCAATAGCAGACCTCTCTGATTTAGATTAATTTCTCCACCTACATATAATATTGTGGAAATAAGTGTTTTAACTTTTTTGGACTGTGACTGAAATGAGAAAACAACCTATATCTCCATTCCAACTGTGTAGGTGGTGAAGGGGAAAATAACTGTATTTTCACTGTAACATACACTGCCTTGCCTTAGAGCCCATTCTTAATTATCCGGTAAATGATGGATCTGTAGATGCAGCTGCACTATGTTCTCTAACCATAAGTGTAGGGCATGGAAAGGGGAGGTTTAGTAGTCTGCATGAGTAACTGGAAACTAGAGAAGTGTGCTGCTTGCCTGGAGCTAGAATTCAGGATGTGATGGAGTGTCTTCCAAGTCTGACCAAGCCCTCAGACTGCTACCCCTTCCTACTTCTCCACGTGGGCACCAATGATACTGCCAAGAATGACCTTGAGTGGGTCACTGCAGACTATGTGGCTCTGGGAAGAAGGAAAAGGAGTTTGAGGTGCAAGTCATGTTCTCATCCATCCTCCCTGTTGAAGGAAAAGGCCCATGTCAGGACCATCGAATTGTGGAAGTAAATGCGTAGTTATGCAGGTGGTGTCGGAGAGAGGGCTTTGGATTCTTCGACCATGGGATGTTGTTCCAGGAACAAAGATTGCTAGGAAGAGATGGGATCCACCTAACAAAGAGAGGGAAGAGCATCTTCGCAGGCAGGCTTGCTAATCTAGTGAGGAGGGCTTTAAACTAGGTTTGTCGGGGGATGGAGACCTAAGCCCTGACATAGGTGGGCAAGTGGGATACCGGGAGGAAACACAAGGAGGAGGGTGCAGCTGGGGAGGCCTCCTGATTCATACTGATAAAGTAGGGCATTGGCTAGTTATCTTAGGTGACTGTACACAAATTCAAGAAGCCTGAGAAACAAATGGGAAGAATAGGAAGTCCTGGCACAGTTAAAGAACTATGATGTGATTGGAATAACAGAGACTTTGTGGGATAACTCACATGACTGGAGCACTGTCATGGATGGGTATAAACTGTTCAGGAAGGACAGGTGGGGGAAAATAGGTTTAGGAGTTGGACTGTATGTAAGACACAAGTATGATTGCTCAGAGGTCCAGTATGAAACTGGAGAAAAACCTGTTGAGAGTCTTTGGGTTAAGTTTAGAGGTGAGAGCAACAAAGGGTGATGTCATGGTGGTCACCTGCTATAGACCTCCAGACCAGAAGGATGAGGTAGACGAGACTTTCTTCAGTCAACTCACAGAAGTTTCCAGATCACAAATCCTGGTTCTCCTGGGGGACTTCAGTCACCCTAATGTCTGCTGGGAGAGTAATCCAGCAGTGCACAGACGATCCAGGAAGTTTTTGGAGAGTGTTGGGGACAACTTCATGGTTCAAGTGCTAGAGGAACCAACTACGGGCCATGCTCCTCTTGACCTGTTGCTTACAAACCGGGAAGAATTGGTAGGGGAAGCAGAAGTGGGTGGCAACCTTGGCAGCAGTGATCATGAGATGGTGGAGTTCAGGATCCTGACAAAAGGAAGAAAGGAGAGCAGCAGAATATGGACCCTGGACTTCAGAAAAGCAGACTTTTACTTCCTCAGGGAACTGATGGGCAGTATCCCCTGGGAGGCCATTATGAGGGGGAAAGGTGTCCAGGATTGCTGGCTGTATTTTGAGGAAGCCTTATTGAGTGTACAGGAACAACCATCCCAATGTGCAGAAAGAATAGCAAATATGGCAAGTGACCAACTTGGCTTAACAGAGAAATCTTTGGTGAGCTTAAACACAAAAAGGAAGCTTACAAGAAGTGGAAACTGACTAGGGAGGACTATTAAAATATTGTTAGAGCATGCAGGGGTGTAATCAGGAAGGTTAAAGCACAGTTGGAATTGCAGCTAGGAAGGAATGTGAAGGGTAATAAGACGGGTTTCTACAGGTATGTTAGCAACCAGAAGAAGGTCAGGGAAAGTGTGGGATCCTTACTGAATGGGGGAGGCAACCTAGTGAAAGATCATGTGGAAAAAGCTGAAGTACTGAATGCTTTTTTGCCTCAGTCTTCACAGATAAGGTCAGCTCCCAGACTGCTGCATTGGGCAGCACAGTATGAGAAGGAGGTGAGCAGTCGTCAGTAGTGAAAGAACAGGGTAAGGACTTTTTAGAAATGCTGGACACGGACAAGTCCCTGGGGCCAGATGCAATGTGTCTGAGGGTGCTGAGGGAGTTGGCTAATGTGATTGCAGAGCCATTGGCCATTATCTTTGAAAACTCGTGGCAACTGGTGGAGATCCTGGACAACTGGAAAAAGGCAAATATAGTGCCCACCTTTTAAAAAGGGAAGAAGAAGAATCCAGGGAAGTACAGACTGGTCAGTCTCACCTCAGTCCCTGTAAAAATCATGGAGTAGGTCCTCAAGGAATCCATTTTGAAGCGCTTGGAGGAGAGGAAGGTGATCAGGAACAGTCAACATGGATTCACCAAGGGAAAGTCATTCCTGAATAACCTGATTGCCTTCTGTGATGAGATAACTGGGGAAAGCAGTGGATGTGATATACCTTGACTTTAGCAAAGCTTTTGATACAGTCTCCCACAGTATACTTGCCAGCAAGTTAAAGAAGTATGGATTGGATGAATGGACTATAAAACAGATAGAAATCTGGCTAGATCGTTGGGCTCACGGGTAGTGATCAACAGCTTGATGTCTAGTTGGCAGCCGTTATCAAGCGGAGTGCCCCAGGGGTCAGTCCTGGGGCCAATTTTGTCCAACATCTTCATTAATGATTTGGACAATGGGATGGATTGAACCCTCAGCAAGTTTGCAGATGGCATTAAGCTGGCGGGGTGGGGAGAGGATATGGTCCAGAGTGACCTAGACAAATTGGAGGAATGGGCCAAAAGAAATCTGATGATGTTCATCAAAGACACGTGCAGAGTCCTGTACTTAGGATGGAAGAATCCCATGGACTGCTACAGGCTCGGGACCGACTATCTAAGCAGCGGTTCTGCAGAAAAGGACCTGGGGATTACAGTGGACGAGAAGCTGGATATGAGTCAACAGTGTGCCCTTTTTGCCAAGAAGGCCAATGGCATTTTGGGCTGCATTAGTAGACCATTGCCTGCAGATCAAGGGAAGTGATTATTCCCCTCTATTCGGCAGTGGTGAGGTCATATCTGGAGTATTGCGTCCAGTTTTCGGCCCCCTACTACAGAAAGGATGTGGACAAATTGGAGAGAGTCCAGCAGTGGGCAATGAAAATGATTAGGGGGCTGGGGCACATGATTTACGAGGAGAGGCTGAGGGAACTGGGCTTATTTAGTCTGCAGAAGAGAAGAGTGAGGGGGGATTTGATAGTAGCCTTCAACTACCGGGGGGCGGGTTTCCAAAGAGGATGGAGTTAGGCTGTTCTCAGTGGTGGCAGATGACAGAATGAGGAGCAATGGTCTCAAGTTGCAGTGGGGGAGGTCTAGGTTGGATATTAGGAAAAAGTATTTCACTAGAAGGGTGGGGAAGCACTAGAATGGGTTACCTAGGGAGGTGGTGAAATCTCCATCCTTAGAGGTTTTTAAGGCTTGGCTTGAAAAAGCCCTGGCTGGGATGATTTAGTTGGGGTTGGTTCTCCTTTGAGCAGGGGGTTGGACTAGATGACCTCCTGAGTTCTCTTCCAACCCTAATCTTCTATGATTCTATTCAGAATTTCATTGTGACAACGGGGACAGAACTGGCTGTACCAAGAAGACAATACTTGGTATAAGCATATATTTAACACAGCAGAACAGCCATTGAACTTGTTGAAATAATACACTTTCTCTGGAATAAACTAATCAATGTGTTGTAAGTTGGTCTGCAAAAGCCCTTTTAAATTGAATTTTGATTGATTTATTACTGTAATCATAACAGATATCTTCTCTGCACTCAGGTTGTGTTAGATTTATTCTGAAATGGGTAAGTGTTTATTGCTTACTATGAAAAGTTTGTTTCAGTGACAGATCAAAAAATTACTCTGCTTTGTTAGCTTATGCAAACAATAATTCATTAAAGAAATGTGTAGTTATGCTAGGATTGGTTTGGATTAAAACCCTTGTGCATTCTTGAAAACTGCTGAAGAAAACTGAGGCTTATTAAGAGATTGTCAGTTCTTATTAATTAATGTAAGCCCCAGCCACGGGAACACATTTTTTAATGCTTGTAATGAATTGTATCAATTTAGAGTGGTCGCTTGTCCTTTGAGATGTGCTGTGACTGAAAACACTTGTCCAACCTAAGTATCTAGGTAATAGTAAAATACCCATTGATATTTGGGTAAGGTGGCCTGTGTAATACTCAAAATATGTTGGTTATGGGGTTAGTTGAAGGAAATAAAAATTATGGCTGGCGAGGGACATAATATTTCCTTATTAACACCAGTGAGCAGACAACTCCTAAGATGGGGAGGAACGCTGAAGAAATTCCCCAAAGCCTAATGACAAGCTGTGGAAGGAGTAAAGAACTGCCCAGGAACCCCCCAATACCCACTGAGAGAAGTGGCCACAGGGTTTTGAGAACTGGTAGTATTTATTTTATTTTACTTTGTTTTATTTTCTATTTCCACCCTGCTCCTAGCCTAAAACCAAAGGAATGATTAAGGAAGTGGTTTTCAACCTTTTTTCATTTGGAGCCCCGTAAACAATTTTGAATGGTGGTGCAGACCTCTTTAGAAATCTTAGACATAGTCTGCAGACCCCCAGGTGTACGCAGCCCACAGGTCAAAAACCACTGGATTCAGGTATAGCCAGTAAATCGGCAACAGTTCACATTCTACAGTGTATGTTTGGCACACAGTTGTTTTAGTGGTATGTATGTGCACCACTCTCAGCTACTGAAGAAAGAGAGAGTGAAAATATATAGTCAAAGGCCTGTCTCTTCAGATGAGGCTTTCCAGAGGGTATTGCCACTATTTCTCACCCCAATGAAAGAGAACATAACATTGTGGATGCACTTCATTCTGGGAAATGAAATGCTGAGGAAACATAGCATGAGATCTGCTTAGGAACATCGTTTTTTCCTTACGAGACAAGATCACAGATGTATCAAGTCCAGCATCCTGCCTCCAGCAGTAAACCACACCCAGTGTTTCAGAAGCAGCTTCCCATGTCCTGCAATGTACCTGGTCAGTTGTGGTAATGCTGCATAGATGCGGGTAAAGAGAAATTCCTTTCTGACCCTTGTGTCAATCAAGTGACATCCTGAAGCATTGGATTTGTATTACCCTTATCTTAGCAGGAATAACTACAAAAGTCATTACTGACCACAATTATCCCGTACTTTAACAAAAAAAAATTCAGCTAACTTTATGACCTCCTGCAGCAAACTGCCTCCACACAATGGGAAGAACTATTTCCTTTCATTTGATCTAATCTTACATGCCAGTGGGTGCAGTATAGATAGATGCATAGGTAAACTGGTAGATTTTATCAAACCACTCCCTTTCTTCATATATTTTCTGACAGCTCATAGAAGGACTGGGTAAGTTCTTTTATACTCGTCATCATTAACACCATATACTAATTACTAGAACTTGCTGGACATTTTTCAATAGCGTTTTTCCATGAGAAAATGCCAGTTCACCAACATCTACATGTTCCTCAGGAACATGTGGATTTTATAGACTCTTTCAGTGGAAACCAGGCAGTTTTCCCAGAGAAGCTTGCTTTGTTTTCTGCCAGTTTGCTTGCCTCTTCAGCTGCCTGTCTGGTGGACTGCTGCAGAGCTGAGAGCCTGGCAGACCTGGAAGCCCTGGGAATTCTGACAGGAGCCAGGGCTCTCAGGGTTTCTAGGCTCCTACTCTGAGGATGGGAGCCTGGCAGCCCTCCTAGTGGTCTGGCAGGGAATCTGGAAGCAGGGGTGCTATTTTTCCACGCTGCTTGGGAAGCTCCATCCATTTCATTTTAAAAAGTCAAAAATGAAAAGTTGTTTCATTTTTTTTCCTTAAATAAAATTTTGGAATTCCCACTCCAGGGGAAATGTTGAAGTTGTATTCTGCATTGGAACAAAATCTATTTAGGTATTTCAGAATATCCTGCAGAATGGTTATTCTAGGTATTCTAGTATTCTTCCTATACTTCTGAACCATCTCAAGATCTAGCCCCTAGTAAAGTGCATTATTACAGTCATCTTGAGGTGAGAAAGGTAACAAGGTAGCAAGGCCCACAGTTCAAACAAATGGCTGAACTTACCATACCATCCACAGGTGGAGAAAGATACTCTTTGTCTTGGCTGCCATCTGTGTTTGAAGCTCTAATAAAACCCCTAACCTGAATCTGATTTTCAAATAATGACCGCACTGACAAATCATGATTCTGATATGACACTATGTGATTCTTCTGGTTCCTTCCATCAACTGACTAATGTTATCTTTCCTGGATTGAGCCACAACCATCTACCCCTCATCCAAGTCCCAAACTCTAGTGAGCACTAAGACATTCATTCCATTGCACCAGCAGGATTGGATATTTTAGAGAGACAAGGTGGGTGAGGTAATATCTTTTATTAGACTGACTTCTATTGGTCAGAGAGATATTTTGGCAATATACAAAAGTGTTATCATCCACATATTTCAGAAACTGTAATTCCTGTGTCTTTCCTCGCCTTCCTAGCTGCCTCAGGGGCACAATGAGCAAGAGAGGGACAGAGTAGAGCCCTGTGGTGTCTAGAGCAAGAGTGCCCTAGAAGTGGAAACACTTGTCCAGAGTCATCTTCTGGGTTTTCTATACAAAAAAAGGCCAAGCTACCTAGTTGGCTCCATTCAACCATATGGACTGCAAGCCTTGTCAACATCACCTCCTGATTAACTGCATCAAAGACAGCTGACAGATCAACAACATCAGAATGGATAAGCTGTCCTTATTCATAGCCAGGAGATCAATATTACTAGTGCAGTTTTAGAGCCATAGCCAGTCTAAAACTAGATTGAACAGGATCAAAGAAATTGACATATTGAAAATATGGCCATGGTTGTTTAGCCACTAACTGTACAACAATCTTCTCAAAAATGGGTATATGTGACTCCACTCTATAATTGGTGAGGTCACCATTAAGTTTCTCCTTGAGAACACCTGGAATCCTAGTAATCTCTGTCACCACTGAGTACATTGACTCACTGCTGGTTTTTAGAAGCCAAGATGGACACAGGTCCAACAAATACACCAACTCTGATGCTGGCAGACCAGCTCATGCCAAGTCCCCTGGGCCTCAGTGAACACTGATAAATGCATAGCTGGAAGTGTGTTAGTATTGTTAAAATAGATCTTAGAGTTATACGAATGTAGTGAGTGCTTAGAACTTATGAAATGCTTGTAGGGTTCTACATATATTCATCTTACTTATAATATCTGACATGTTATAAGGGAATATTTAAGTGTTTGCTCTGTAACTATAAAAATGTTTGCTTAGACTCTAAACCCCACCAGTCAGGAGAGAAGCATTACCAAGTATGAAATACTAGTTTACCACAAGAGGCGTCATCTCCTCCCCAATAAAAAGGGCCTGTGGATACCAGGCAATCCATTGTGGAACATCAGTGGACAAAAGACTTTGTTGATTGTTTCCCCCACACCCGTAAGGAGGCATGTGCACAAGCCATCATAGCTTGAATGCTGGGGGAAAGGAATAAAAATCCCTGTTAAAGAGAAATTATCAGCACTATGTTGCCTGGAATTTGGAGAGGGCAATATTTCTAATCTTAAACAAGGGATTCCCAAGCTGCTTGGCTTGGGTTAGCACTAAGCGACCTAATAGAGCTTACATATTACAACTTCTATTATTTTTTTAAACCTAAGTCTGTAGTTCATTTGTGTGTGTATCTTCACCTGCTTTAACCTTGCAAATAACTCGTTTCTTTTCCCTAGTTAATGAGCCTACAGATCGTTTGTTATAGGAATAGCTACAAGTGTTGTCTTTGGTGAGAGATCTAAGGTACAATTGACCTAGGGTAAGTGACTGGTCCTTTGGGACTGGGAGTAACCTGAATACTGTTGTGACTTTTGGTGTAAGAGACCATCTATCACAAAGGTGGTTGGCAAGATAGACTGGAGTACCCAAGGGGAATGTCTGTGACTCCATGGTTAGGCTGCTATAGTACTTGCACAGTTCACACTTGATATTTGGTTGGTAAAATCTAAGTATGGAACTCACTCCCAGCTTGGGGTTTGTGCCCTGCTTCTTGGCACTCTGCCCTGAGGTTGGCACTCACGGTCATGAGCTCCTCCAGACATCCTGGCACCAACAAAGGGCTAATGTGTCTTCAACATTTCCAGAAATTCATTGAAATTTCAACAGAGAAGACACTGCACTGTGAAGAGTGATATATAAAGATCTAGGTATAATTATGATTTATTATTATTACTATTATTTTTCTCTTAAGACATTGTATTCCAAACTGTCTCTGAAACAAAGGGATTTTATCTTCAAAGCAAACAGGATATTTCTCACAGCAAGAATCACAGGACTATGTTTCCAGGTGACACAGCTTGGATCAATCAAGCTACCCACCACCTAGAAGAGTTCCACTATGTGAGTTTGCACACGCTGTTGTGGAGGCAGGTTGACAGCCACAGCATACGTCTTTTTAAAAAAACAGATGCCACAATCAGTCACACTGAGAGCAGTATTTCCACCATGCTCAAATCATCATTTTTTATCTGTTGAAAGACATCTATAAATCATGATGACTGGGGAGGATGAATTTAGTAAGAAGGATATCTTTGTATCAATAGTCATGGACAAAATATTTACATAGTATCCCATCAAACCATTGACAAGACAATCCAATCTGCACTTGGCTTTTTCCAGGCTAATCTATTTTAGATTTTGCAGTCTCTTATCCTATGTGAATCCTCTAACCGTCTTTATTGCTCTTGTCTGAAACTTTTTAATCTCAACAACATGTTTTCTGTAGGTGAAGCGGCCAAAACTGGACACAGTATTCCAAACAGGTAAGTAGCATTGTTTGGTAGTATTACATCATAATTAAAAAGGCCCAAACCAGAGCCTTTTATTTGGGTTCTCTTCACCTAAGTTCTTGAGCTTTTGCAGTTGATGTAAAATGAAACCTGGATCTGAACCACCTCTGATACAGATTTTTGCAAAACCAAAACCAACCAGTTTGTTCTTGTTAAATGGAAACTTTTGATTCTAACCCATTCCCTGGCCTCTAATGTTGGGGGTTCGGATGAAATGGAACCTTCATCCAACTTACCTTCTGTTGTGGTTTTGTTTTGCAGAACTAAAACCCAGCATCCCCAGCCCATCTCTAAATAGAATGTTTTCTCTCTTATTTCCATCACTTCTGCTTCTTCTGAAGCAAGTGGCATTGCCCTGATATAAACTCCAGAGGACAAAGAGAGAAGGGAGAGAACACAGAAAGTGGGAAGATGTTGTTCTGATTCACTACTGCAGGGAAATATGTAATCAGAACATGTTCTTCAAAAAACAGAATTAAGGTGAGAATTAGGCTTTAAAAAGAGCCTTAGCCATTCAACTCTCTTTGTAAGGTGACTGGAGGGGAACCTGACAAACACTTATTGCCCATTGCCAGTCTCCTTGTTCATGAACAGCCACTTAGAGGAAGCTAGCCTGGGAAGTTTGTCATATTTATTTATAGGAAAATGAAGCGCTCAATACAAGCTGAAGTAAGCAGGATTCTTCAATCTGTCAATGCCACAAGCAGTGATTGCACAGCACTCTGTATCCTCGGTGCACTGGGCTGTGATATTTTATTTCATACATCATTTCATATTCCAAGTTGTATAATCATACATGCAGCAAATTGCACTGCACAGCAGTGAACATGCTGTTTGAATCTATGGCGTAAAGTTAGCCAGTTAGGTAGGTAAAAGAACAATTTGTGAAAGACCGGGTAGTCTTACTTCTCCGACCTGCTGGCGCCAGGTGAAAAGGTTTACAATATTCCAAACCTCTGGTCTGGTCTTCGAACACACCTGTGCTCAGCAGCCCCGAAAGTTTAGCGAACAAATTGTTTCTGTGCTGCTATTTCATTTTATTCCTTCTGCAAGACCACTTTCGCACATCTGGTAAAAATTAGATACACAGATTAGTTATGGTTCTATTTTTGGTTCATTTCTTGAAGCCTCTGCCCTCACCTCTCTAGCGCAGGAAAGACATACATTTCTTTCAGGAATAATTGTTCTCATTACTGGCTTTGGTTAGGGATTGCACAGCCAGTGTCATGTCTAATTAGATTCCAGGAACTCCAGGTCCATGATTTGTGACAGTGAAAGTGCATGCTGATGATGCATCTCTACTGAGAGCATGGCTTGTCCAATAAAAAGGCACTCTCTAATCCACAGAAATATGTCACACACTTGCAGTTTTAATGAAACGGTAATCAGCCTACCCCAAGCTACATTTCATCTGCATTAGGCTATATAACATTAATCACTGGTCTATAAAAAAAGGCAAGGTGCTTTTTAAAATTATTCAGGCATGACATTTTGCTTGGGTTTTAACTCCTTGCCTGCTCTCCTTTTTCCATTAAAACAGACACACAGAAGATACAGAGGGCCTGATATAGGTCAGTAACTGAAAATGAAAGTATAAATTTCTCCCTTATACCTTGCACTTTATTGAAGTGATATGCCTCACAAAAGACAAAGCATCAAGGTAGTGAGTGTCTATCCAGGGTTGCCACCTGCTTTGAGCTGAAAAGACCTGTTTGATATTTCAATTTCTGCCCTATGTCCCACTGCTTCAATGACAAGACACTGCTGCCACACGTTACTGAGAAAACCAGGTAGCAATAGGAGCAAGGAAAGCCTTCAACCTCCAGCCTGACAGCAAATAATGTCCTTTTGAACTAGGACATACAAACCATGATCAATGAAGCTATCACCTCAAGACAGGACTACTGTTACTCCCTCTACTTAGGACTTTTCATCATTGCCAGCCAGGAATTCCAGCTTGTACATCATACAGCAACCTGCCTTGTGAGTGAAGCTAACCCTTGAAAGCACTTCACACAGAACTCTGTGCGTCCCACTGGCTCCCCATTTGCTTCTGGATCCAAATAATCTTTGGGGCCCTCAATTATCTTGAATGCCCCACTATTTATGATCCTGGTACACAGACACTATCAATGCCTATAACAGAGTTTTCTACATTTTGGGAAGTGGTTCCCTCGAGGTGTGGGTGTGTGTATGCATGAAGGACTAGCTGGAGGGCATGGGCAGATCTCTTGACTGTTCTCCAAAGTCTCGGCTTTCACTTAAAAAGAAGACTCTTGTTGTGCTTGTGGGGGAAAAAAATCTTTAAAATATGACCCAAGTGTAAAATATGAGCCATGCAGTGATGTCTGCCTGTGTTTGCAGGGAGTCTAGAATTATACCTCTGAGGTATGAACTGTTCCATTTGCCTCAGTGGTTGCTAATTCTGATGCCAGTGATGATACCTTATATGTCATTCCTTAGAATAAAATGTCTGGACATGTAACATTCAATTTAATTTCATGCAAATTCTAAAATATGGGCAAACTTTTAAAAACATGTGGTAAGGCCAAAGGGCGGGCAGGGGAGGTGCAGCAGGGAGGGTCATCTTCCAAAAGATTAGGGAATGCTGGCCTATAGTGATACTATCATGAGCTGGCAGCAAAAGGCTAAATTCTCTGCTAGCGTAAATGGTTACAGCTTCATTGCCCTCACTAGAATTTTGCTTATTTACACCAGCAGAGAATTTGGCTCAAGGATTTCCCTCAGATTGGGGTTTATGGAATTCAGAGAAGATCAGACAATGCTCTAATATGACTGTGCTCAGTTCCCTGTGCACAACCCATTTGCTTCTCAGAAGCCTTAACTTGAATAGATGCCATGATACCCAAGCACTAATGATTTTTATAGGATTAATTAGTTAATCTATGTACACAGGGAAAAGCAGGTAATTGCATGCATAAAATGTGCATTTTCAATCTAGGTTATGTGTATTTTACACCCACAATTTCCTGTTTACTCCCATGTGTATATATTTTATAGGAATAGGTAGGATAGGTACTTATTTAATTTTAATGTGGTCTTTAGAATTTTTGACATATTCAACCTGTGACACTGCTGCTATCCCTTGCCTTTGTGTTTCAATATGATTAGCTTCACTTCAAAGCTTTATAACTGTGTACACTCAATAAGCACTAAAGCACGACAGATAATTATAATCATTACTAGTTCCTGATTTCTTTAGATAGATATTTTTCCTGATTTCAGAAACTGTTCAGGTTCAGAAACAGAGCTCTTAGTACTCCTTGCATATCAGATAGAACAGGATGAATCCATTTAAGTAATTAACATCTTTATTAGGACCAAGGATTTTCCCCCATTTGCTTTATGGCCTACTGTAGTTCTCTTGAATCCTAGCATATCATTTAATCTGATATTGACTGGTAGAAATATTATGAAATAGAACTATTGTATCATAAGTCCCTATTTACAAGTAAGTCCCTATTTTCACAATATTTCCACAGCAGAATTCCTACTGGCATTTTTACACCTGTCCAATTGATCCTTTCTGCCACTCTTCTAAAGTCTGACCCCAACATTGGCATCTGAAGGTCATATGACTGTGTCCGAGTTAAATAAACAGCACATTTCTGTATTAACGTAAATGTCTCATTCCCACTGAGATGAATGTTCCAATGTCTGTCTTGTATTTGATCTGTGGTTCAGCTGATTTGCCTACATTCCAGAACAGGAAATTGGAGTAAGGAAAGAGAAAGTAACATAATCATTTATTCACCTCCCCATAAGTTTCTTTTCTCAACATAAATAATGACATTCGACCTTTCACTGGAACAGCATGGAAATTAAGACACATGATGATCTTTCTTACGGGTTTCCCTTGAGCTGACTGTGGTCATTTCTCACAATATGCTTTGACTTTCTTTCCCTCGAATAAAAAGCAAGCTATAAAAGTAATAAACCTTTCATGCCAGTTCTCAGAGTAGTTAACCAAAAGTCTAGCTAATGAGGGTTTTTCTTCTAGGGCCAGGAGAGAGTTTACAAATCCTTTGCCCAGGGAGTATGGCTATCTAGTCCGGAAATGGCTTCTCTGCTCAGAGCACGTACATTTACAACAGTAGTGAGCAGCCTCACTGGATGCAATGCTAATCACTCCAGCTCTGTGTGTATTCAGTGTACACATTATCATACTGTACATAGATCAGGAAAGGAAGGAGGTAAAGGAGGGCCAGAAACTGACTCAGCAGAAAAGGAAGGTTAAAAAAAAAAGAAGCAAAACATAAAACGATAAAGCACCTATATCTATAGTAACGGCAAAGAGTCCTGTGGCACCTTATAGACTAACAGATGTATTGGAGCATAAGCTTTCGTGGGTGAATACCCACTTCGTTAGATGCATGTGCATATAAGGTGCCACAGGACTCTGCCGCTTTTACAGATCCAGACTAACACGGCTACCCCATGATACTATATCTATAGTGACATTTGTTCATTCTGAATACCTTCCAGCTGAAATTTGCATCAAATCTCAAGGATGAAGAGAGCTCTTGCCATCTGCAGGCAAATGCTCAGCTGTATTGCAGACCATATCTTGTAGAAAACTTAAGACACCAGAATGTTAGACTGTACCAATTCTGACTGGTGACTGCTGAAGTAAGGATGCTTCCATTTTCAAAGAGGTTATTTATAAACCAAAACAGACAGGACGCCTAAGGGAGCATAAACCCATGTGTACCAGTGCATTAAATGTGTTATGATTTGAAAAATACGTAGTGTATGGAACTGTTTCGCAAACCAAAAAGGCAATAAAATAGAAGGGCTATAATTCTGATAATAAAAATGATCTACATTGGGGGATCAGACCCAGAGATTTTTGAACCATTATTTTGAACCATCTGTTAAACCCACCAGCTCCATTCTTAGTCCCCACATTGGTTCAGACTGCTGGTTGGCATTGGTAGCCTCCTCATCTCTTACACAGATCACATGGTTTGGGAGTGAAGCCTAATCCAATATAGCACCATGTAGAAGTCTGAAATTTGATAGGCTAGCACTAATTCATAAATAGGCATATTTTCTTGCCTTGTTTGTTTTGTCTATCAAAAGTGCAATGCACTGGTATCACGATCATATGTTCTGAAACATAATATGCAAAATACACACTGAAGTCAATGGGAGTTGAGAATGCTCAGAAATTGAAGGGATCAAGCCCTAAAGCTACTAGAAAGGTACACGAGTAGACAGATCTCAGTGCACAACATACAATCACTAGGCTGATTTCATGTCAGGTATAATTCTATTTCACTGCAGTTACACCAGAGAAGAGTTTGGCTCATTGCATAGCTATTCATTCCAAGAATGATTTTCCCTAAAACAAACAATGTTTTAACCACCCTGTCAAGCTAATGCTACTGACAATTAATTTTAAGGAAGAAAATACCATGTATAAAATGTATGGAGTGAGGGTTTGGGGCCTGTGTTTTGTAGGAGATCAGATCAGATAACCATAATTGTCCCTTCTGGCCTATGGAACTGTTCTCCCTCATGACACAACACACACATTCTTAAAATAATGATAATTGCCTGGCTTCTCTATTTACAGTTTCCTGAGAACTTGTTCTTCAGTAACGTAGACAAATGTCTACAAAGCAAATTCTTGGTTTATACATTATCAAACAGACTTTTAAAGAATCTTCTTCTATTAATCAGGCACAACTGTCAATGCTGGATACAGCAGTTTTCACAACAGAGCCTTGGGATTTTTGAATAACGGGGGTAAAAAACCCCTGACATTTCTTTCTTAACCAGACACTGAATTTACACCCACAGCTGGGGTGCTGAGGATTTAGATAGTTGAAAACAAAATTGACTATTTTTGTTTTCAGGATGAAGGCCCTATCCCAGAAGATGCTGAGTTTCTTTCAGGAGATGCTACCTGCCTTCCATTCAGGAGATGCTACCTGCCCTTCAATAGAAGCACAGGGACTCCCAGGAGGTGGTCAACAATTTGAGGTATTGGGCACAAAGAGAAGAGTGAAATGTTAGTTAAGGAATAGAGGTGAGGTGTCACAATGGATTTCTAATGCATTGGCCTTTCACTTCTGGAAAGAAGGGCTCATCTATGGCTTCATAACCTACAAGTGAAAATTAATGATGGGGTCTCAAAATCTTTGGAAAAAATATCAGAAACCTAACTGACAATTTGACACATATGACCATCTGTCTTCTGAGCCTTAGTCAGGAATAGAAATAGAAGGGTGTGGTGGGGTCAGGATCCAGTCGCATTTTTCTGTATGCAGCCTTACATTTGGCCCTTCAGCATTCAGCAGATTGTAGCATTCCCCTTTTCTCTATGTCATGAGCATCTCTGGCCTGCTTTTAAAAATTCCAAATGGGATGATTAATACTGCCACTTTTCTGTCTTTTGTGTAGCCATTGGTTTTGTTTCTAGGAGCTGCAGCAGTGCAAGTAGGGTCGGTAAAGATACCAGAAGGATATTTATAGCTAGTACAGAGTACCAGAAAGACACAGGAGGAGCAGAAGGTGGGGCCGCTGGGGGGCCCCATGCCGGCAGCTCCTCCGGCGCGGCTGTATCGCCCCCAGCCCTTCCAGGCAGGCTCTCCTCCGCCTGTACAGGGCTGGGCATGGTCCAGCCACAGAAGGAGCTGCCGGTGTTCTGCTCCTTTCCCCGCTGCCCCTCTTAGCTGGGGAAGGAGCAGAGCCCCCAGCCCAGCTCCTGCCCTTCCACGGAGCCGCGTCTCCTCCGGCCCGGTCTGTACTGCAGCGGCCCGGCCACCGCCAGAGGCCAGGGCTGGGGGTGGAACAGCCACCACAGGAGCCGCCGCTGTTCTTCTCCTTTCCCCACTGCGGTTCCTGGGAAACACAGGAGGGAAAGGAGCAGAAGATGGGGCCACCGTGCGCCCTACGCCGGCAGCTCCTCCAGCGCGGCTGTACCGCCCCCAGCCCTGCTGTTGTGCAGGTGGAGGAAACCCTGCGGGCGGTACAGCCAGGCCGGAGCAGCTGCAGACATGGGGCCGTACAGTGGCCCCGTCTTCTGCTCCTTTCCCTCCTGTGGTTCCGTCGTCACACCTGCCCAGGAGGACGGGGACAGGGCCCTCCACCCTCCGCCACAGGTAAGGGGAGTGGATCAAGGGGAGGGGATGGGGAGAGCGTGGGGCAGAGAGGAGTCACATGGAGGGTCACGTGAGGAGGTCACGTCCCCCCCAGTTAGCTGCTCCCCCTCGGTACCGGTGAGAAATGGATTCCACTTGCACCGCTGAGGAACTGCATCCATCGGACAAAAGATCTTCTGGGTGATGCTTCTTGATAAACCGGGACAGGGGGGTACAACATTCAGAAGCTGCCAAAAAATCTTAGACCTTCTACGTGTCTGTTATATAGCTTATGGTGATAGTACGGTGGCATTATACACAGTTGCAGATGGTAAAATGATTGTTTACTGAAAGGACATTTTAGTTTTTCATATGTATCCCCATCGATCAATCCCTATGGTTTAAATTGAAACCCGTTGTCAAAAGCAGTCCTTTAATGGACAAACATCTAAATAGCAGCAGCAGCAGCTGATGCAAAGGGAATCATTGCATAGCCTTTGCACTGACATTTCCTAAGTTTGAGGGCTGCCTTATATTCATCATGACCTAAGTAAATGAAAATTGTTTTGACCTCAATGATGCACAGGCCAATCACTAATAAAAATTTTACAAGAGCCTTAAGTACTGAAAGACTTTCCAACATGTTTTGCTTTTGTTTTGTTTGCAAATTCCATTTTTCATTGATGCTACCTGGATATTTTCCTAACAAGGAAGAACCAGTCTATATCAGTCATGCTATTTTCCTCTTGTATGTCACATTCCCCTCAGATGTTTCAGTGATTTCAGCCTTGTTTGATTCCCCTTCTCACAAAAGAAAGGGGAGTTCACTTCCCCAGTCATTATGAGGTTGTTGTCAAGGAATGCTCTCTGAAGGGTGGTCCTTTTTAGAAAGGTCCAAGTGAGTGAATACAGATAGTGAGCTCTTAAGCTATGTGATAATATTTTCCTCTTCCAGCTAAACCTTCAAGAAACAAAGAGGGTTTCATCTATTTTGCAGAAGCCTTCCTGTTTATGCTCCACCACCCTTTTCTCTTCCATAAATCCTTTAAATCCTTTGAAAATGTCTAACCTGGGACAAATTCATAAAAATTCACAGTTTTGAATTTCATAATTTTTATAGTGAAATCTGTGCTTGCTCAACATGCTAAAGTTTCACTGTGAAGTAAATGACTGAATTCTGGCAAGTATATCCGTTCTTGTCTGTGAACACTGACAAAGCTGAACTTGGCAGTTTTGCACAGCTCTAAGTCAACACATGAGAGTTTTCTGGCACATGTGGAGGTGAGAGGCTGAATCCCTTCAAAGCTAGATTTTCTGTTTTAGCCATGAGAAGCAAGCAAGCAAGAAAGAAAGAAAGAAAAAGTATTTTGGAACTATTCCATCTGGCAGTATCTCACTGTGTTGTAGAATAAAGGGAAAGGAAGGGGACATGGAATACTCTACAGGTTGAGTGAGGTATAAACATGTCTGGGACCAGAGCCTTTCATTCCATATTTCAGCTGGAAAATGAGATTTAAGAAAAATTCTAAAATACTATTGCTAAATTACCTAAGCTAAACTGACTGATGGGAAACTTTAACTAAGTCTCCTTTACTGAACTGATGGCTAATGTGATTTTTTATACAGAGTTTGTTTTCTTACTTGCAATAGTCAAAGGGCCAGGGTAAGTTCGGGATCTTTCTTTCTTTCTTTCTTTCTTTCTTTCTTTCTTTCTTTCTTTCTTTCTTTCTTTCTTTCTTTCTTTCTTTCTTTCTTTCTTTCTCTGAGCTTGTATGTGAACCAGTGAGAAGAGAGTCAGAGGGGCAGGTGTGACATGAAGCGAAGGGGAAAGACTGGGAGGGAGGGGAACAGAGAGGTTGGAGCAAACGAACAATACAGTCCAGTCAACACTGTAGAAAGTTCTCTGGATGTCTGAAGGTCCCTGCTTTGGCTGCTTCTGCAGCTGTTTCTACCAGCTGGAGTCTCTGGCTGGTTCTTCCCTGGCTTGTGGAGGGGATGGTGGTTAGGCACCTAGTTCTCCAGAGAATGTTGTGAGGGGTGTCCCCCCTGCACAGTTCTGGGTCTGTGGGTGAGGGTGGCCATAGCCAGGCCCCATTTTATACTCTCCCTCACAGTGCATCAAACCCTGCTTTGGCTGCTTTGCAGTTGTTCCTGTCAGCTAGAGTCTTTCCTTTCCTCCAAATAAAATAAATAAAGGGTATTCTGTGGCTAATATCTCATGTTTACTAACAGGTGATGTCTGCCAAAGAGCACAAATTAGCATGTTAATGGAGCTGTACTGTAATTTGGGTGGCCAAAAATGAAGAGGGACATACAAAAATCTAAAACTAAACCAAAATAAATTAGTAATGTGTTTGATGTTTTAAATTCCATTTAAAACACATTGTTTGATCTTGTTTGTTACCACATCTAAATACCCTTTTCTATTTCACTTTCTCTACTGAGTCTCATGTATGGGATAAAGAGAAATGTTTCTTTCCTGAATATTTTGAAAACAGTTGTTAACAAAAGAGCCCAGATGCTTTTAAAACTTATCGGAATTGGGGTTCCTTTCACTTAAAGCTGGTTTTACATTGTGAATCTGTTAATTTACACTGGCCTAAGGGAAAGGAGATTCAGAGCTATTGTTTTCACTACCATAATTAATTGAAATGTCCATATCTGTAGTTCTGCAGCAGTTCTAATATGTTCTATTAATATATCTTCTAGGCATTCACTTAATTACATCCTAAAATCTACATTGTGGCATGTTATAATAGGACAAACATACTATAGTAAGTGTTGCAAAAGCAGTAAGAGGAATCTAATACTAATATGTAGGGGGAAATTCTGCTTCATTTCATCGCAGGTATGGAAGGCAATCATACTCGTATGGTTCCACTGCTCAGGGGAAGGGAACAGAATATGAGAAGACCCTGCAAAGGAATCTGCTCCCGCTCTGATGTGTGGAGCTGTAGAGCTCTGCAAATCCATAGGTATCTGCTTTATATCCACGGACCATTTCTGCAGATAGCAGCATGGATGTGGATACAAATTTTGTATCTGCGCAGGGCTCTGACAGTCGTGGCATGGATCCTCCACCTGCCTTGGGTGGGGACCCTGGGGAGCAGGGACACTCGGCAGGGGGCTGCTTGGGCCCCAGGGCAGATGGAGGGTCCGCCGCAGCTCCCCACAGCTGCCAGCATGGCTCTCCCCCACCCAGTTCCGGCCAGGGAGGAGAGTGGCTCCGAGCCGCAGCTTGGCCACGATAAGAGCCGGCCGGGCAACTGTGTGAAGCTGTAGCGGACCCTACACCTTCCCTGGGCGGAGGGCCCAAACAGCCCCCAGGCACCTCCACAGGTCCCCCCCACCATGCCCCCACCTCCCAGGCTCCCAGCCTGGCCAAAGGCAGATGGAGGGTCCGTAACTCTGCGCGGGCTCCCCACAGCTGCCCGGGGCTCTCCTTGACCGGGATCTAGCGGGGGGGATGCCTCGGAGCCTCAGCCCGGCCCCCAGTGTAGAGCCCAGCAAATCTGCAGATATCTGCGGCTACGCGGATAGCTGCAGATAATTTTTGCGGATAGTGGATCAGGTATGCATACACATTTGTGTATCCACGCAGGGCTCTATGGAGCTGTGTTCCACAGGGGTTTATCCATAGCAGCATAGAGGGATACTTTGGAGGAGCATAAGTTAAAACTGGGGATGTGGACAGGAGACCCAAGAGAGAAGGCCTAGCAGCCACAGAACCTCTTGCCACCATGAGGCTATAGCAGCAGATGCAGAGTGACTCCACTGTCTTGCCATGATTTTAAAAGGTGGATTCTCTCCCCTAACCCATATATAACCTCCCAGCACATGGCCCACCTACTTGGTGTTTGATTTATTCAAGAGTTAACATCTTCATGGCTAATTCATCCTCACAACAGCCTGCATGGCAGGTAGGTGAGTCCTGCATTCCTCATTCTGCAGATGGAGAAACTGTTTCACAGAGGAATAATGGGGCAGATTTTCAAAGATATTTGGATGCCTAAAGATGCAGGCAGGAGCCTACTGGAATTTGTAAGAGCACCGTAGCAAGTTAGGCACCTAACTCACAGTGATTTCAGTGGAAATTAAGTGATTATCCTGCCTGTGCACTTTTAAAAATACCAGTAATCACCTATATGCATTTTTAAGTGCCCAGATACCTTTGAAAATCTGTCCCAAAGTGACTGGCTCATGGTTACATAGCAAGTCAGTGGAAGAATTTGGAAGTTATGGAGTCATGGAGGATAGGTCAATCATCCTGGCGGATAGGTCCACCAACGGCTATTAGCCAGGATGGGATGCAACTCCATGCTCTGAGGATCCCTAGCCTCTGTTTGCCAAAAGCTGGGCATGGATGAGAGGGGATGGATCGCTCAATGATTGCCTGTTCTGTTCATTCCCTCTGAATCACCTGTCATTGGCCACTATCAAAAGACAGGATACTTGGCTACATGGAGCATTAGTCTGACCCAGTATGGCTGTTCTTATGTTCTTAAATTCTTGTCAAATAGTTCCACATCTAGGCCACAAGGCCACGCAGTCACTCTACTATTTATGGTATACCTATGTTGAGTTCTAATGACAAGTATTATTCATCCCCAGTTTGTAGAAGAATAGGTGAAAGAAATGTGATGAATGTTAATGACACTTAGTTGTCTGTCCTTTCACTCACTCTCTCACAAAACAATGTAACTGTCATATTTCTCATTGCAGTCTTTGTGTTAGTCATTCACTTAACAGGGCTCTACACAGAAAACATGACACATTAGTTGTTTTAATTTTAACTGCCTTATTCATTAAACAAAATGTGTTTCTGATAAGTTTCTTTATTTTGCACAAAGGGGAGAAATTTTGCCTCGCCCATTGTTCAAGAGATGGAGTCTCTTGTTTTATGTTTTTCAGAAGTGCATTATTTTAACAATTACTCTTTTAAGTTGGCTGCAGTCCATTGTCTCTTTGGAATTGTCTGAGGCAATGGATAATTTACTCTTATAGAGTAATATGCCTTTTTCAACAGCTACTCAAGACAGACTAGCTAAATAGTTATTAGCTATTCAGAATGACTCAGTTCCAATCTTGGAATATCAGGGTTGGGAGGGACCTCAGGAGGTCATCTAGTCCAACCCCCTGCTCAAAGGATTACCAATCCCCAATTTTTGCCCCAGATCCCTAAATGGCCCTCTCAAGGATTGAGCTTGCAACCCTGAGTTTAGCAGGCCAATGCTCAAACCACCGAGCTATCCCTCTCCCTGCCTTTGGCTCATACTGAGCACAGCTTAAACACAGAGAGGCAAGGGATGTGGTGAATGATCCATCTCCACCTTCTGCTAATCACAGACATTGCTACTTCTAACTGTTCCATGCTTTCGTTTCAGCCCCTGCCCACTATCCCATATAATTGAAAGGGGCATATGTGAGGTAGTATGTTTCCAAGATGGTTCCTAAAGGCAGGCAAGCTCAGAGACAACCAAAAATGATTAATCATTGATCTCAAGGAAGGAAGGAAGCAGGGAAAAGAAGATAATGCTAGTTGGAAAATTCCAGAAACCAAACATCAGCACTGTACCAATATTTACATAAAAAAATCAACCAAATTGTCATTGTGAAATTATTTTTACGTGGCCAGTTTCTTCCCTCTCAGATCTGGAATGACTTTGGGAATTATCCATCTTCAGTTCCACTCCTTTTTGCTTTGAAACCTGTAATTCTTTCTGCATAAGAGTAGATTAAAAAATAAGGAAAAAGAGAGAGATTTGAATTTCTGACCTTTTGACTTTAGACTACAGCATTCAGGCTTTGCTTCCACTTTCCCAACCAGATTAGTTGGCAATCTTTTTTTACCAGCCCTTCAACAGATGCGATTGCAAGGAGAAGTAGTTGGCATAATAGCATTTTAAAAATACCATCAGCAGTTGCTGATGTGACAGTACTTAAAAAAGAATGTGTTGTTTTCCTTCTCCTTCCTCAGTTGGACAGAAATTTACCCTTTCATTATATCTGAAAGTGTTGCAGCACATTATGCTTACATGATTCAATTTTTCTAAGATCATGCTCAATTTCTTATTCTGGCCACTTTCCCACTTTTAAAACAAACCAACAAACATACTTGCAAAAGTTGTTCTCCTGATGGCCTATTTATATTTCAGAAGTTCAAGGCCAAGTTTTTCAAAAATGATTATTGATTGGGGTGCCTTTTTTTTAGGTGCTCAAACTGAGACCCTTTGGATAACATTTTCATAAGGGCCCAACTCGCTTATGATCATAAATCCCATTTTCAAAAGTGCCTAAGTCACTTGGGAGCATAAGTCCCATTTCAATTTAGGTAATGTTGAAAGTTTTACTCCTTATGAAATAGCTGCTTTACCGTTAGTAGGTGCTCAGCACTTTCTGAAAATCAGGCTCCTTTAAGACACATCTTTAAATTAGCCTCCTCAAAATGGATGCACCCAAAGTCATTCGTCACTTTTGAAAACTTTGGCAAAGAACTTCAGAGGTAATCCCTTTTCAATTAAAAGTGGTTTTATTGGATTGGATTTGGTAAATCAGTCAGATTCCTCTGTATCTTCAAAAAAAATATGTATGAAACAATTAGGTATTAAATTTCCTTGGCAGGAAAGCTGGCAACATGGTCATAAAATGAGGTTACTTCAGTCTCTCATGTATTGGTCAATCAGTTACTATAAAGGTGATGAAAAGAAATGTAATTGAAAATTTCAAAGTCAATATAACTGGTAACTACACATCGGAGATTCATTTGTGAAGAATAACTGAGTTGAATAATTTTGTCTCTTTTCCTCTATATGAACTATCCAGGAGTAAATTGTAAAATTCTCCTATTTATTTGTTCAGTTTTGTTTGTAAATTTAGAAACTAAAATGATTCTTTATCTGCCAGTCAATCATGAACACTTCATGCCTTAACATCAAAAATTTGTGCTGTATTGGTTATTAACATAAGTCCTATGAACTTGTTTCTGTTTTTGTGACTGGATGATTTATGTCAGAAGCACAAAGGGAAGACATTTTGCCTCGCCCATTGTTCAAGAGAGGGAGTCTCTTGTTTTATGTTTTTCAGAAGTGTATTGTTTTAACAATTACTCTTTTAAGTGGGCTGCACTTAATGAGGCAATGGATAATTTACTTTTATAAAGTAATATGCTTTTTTCAACAACTACTCAAGACAGACTAGCTAAATAGTTATTAACTATTCATATGAACATAGGAATGCTAGCAGCAAAATCAGACTTTATTTCATTTCTCCAGTTCCATAATCTGGGCCACAGTTCCAAAAGCAAATACTCATGGCATTGGCAGATGATAGTTGTCAGCATCCAATCACTCCAGTGGTTACTTCTACAGCTCACTATTCAAAATGTACACTGTTGTTGGTTAATTCTGCAATTTGAAATTTGCTTTCAGGAAATGATCAAAAATTCAAATTAGAAACGGTGAGGGAGGTTTCCTCTAATAGTAAGCTCATTTGCTACAATATTCATAGAAAATGGGCAAAAATAAACAAACAAACAAACAAACAAACAAACAAGCAAATAAACAAATGAGCTAACATAGTTGAAGCAAATACATTAAAAATATTGAACAGCTCTTTGTGGAAAATGCTTTGTTCAGCAATGAGGCTAATTCATTAATATTTTTCCAAGCTAGGAGGATTTGTGGAAGAAACTATTTTGGGGAGAAAAACAAGAACATTCTAAACTGGTGGTCTTTAAACCTTCCAAGTCTTTTCAGAAGTTTGCCTTGGTTCACACATGTTCATTTATGCTGACTGTTGCTCCTTCTTTGGCAGGCCTGCTCTTCCCCAGTAGTTCAAGGAAGCAATGCTGTATAAAATTGTATCAGCTGTGACGTTGACCTGTCAGGTCTCCTACTGATTCTTGCTGAGTTCCCATCAATCTTTCGATATCTACTAATCTCATCAGGAGCTCTCTGAAGCTGTTCCCATAGAAGTATCAATAATATTTATTCAACTATTTAAACTACATTGACTTTTGAGAAAAGTTATTTAGTGAAGTACCAGACAAATATAAGGGTTAGGGACAATGGAATCATATAATTTCACAACAAACAAGTTGTCACTGTATTTAACTGAGTACATTAAACTGTGGTAATATTTCATTGTGAGACATTTCATTCCTACTACAAATGTACAGTATATACCTAGAAATGTGATATGCAAATCAGACATGTAAAAGTTGGCCTAAAATAGCACTATGTTCAAATGTGCAGCAATTTCTGCACAGTGAAATGAAACAGTTTTTAAAGTGAATAATAGTGCAATAAAAAGATTCAAACAGCCTAATTAATGCCAATCAACATGGTTTTATGGAAAATAGGTCTTGTCCAACTCAATATCGGTTTTTGAGGCGTTTGGTTGATAAATGTAACTGTGTTGACATAATATACTTAGACTTCTATGAGGCATTTGACTTAATACCATGTGACATTCTGATTTAAAAAATAGCACTATACATAATCAATCATAATATTAAATGTACTAAAAACTGGTTAACTGATAGAGCTTGAAGATAATTCTAAGTGGGGAATCATTATTCTATGGGGTGTTTCTAGACAAGTCTCACACAGATCTGTTCTCAGCCCAATGCTATTCATTATCTTTATCAATGCTCTGGAACAAAACATAAAGTCATTGCAGTTAAAGATGGTAGATGGCACAAAAATTGGTGAAGTGAAGTGGTAAATAATTATAAGGACAGGTCAGTTCTACAAAGTTCTCTGGATCATATGGTATGATGGGATCATTTGAACAAAACGTGCTTTAATACAGCTAAATACAAGGTTATACTCCTAAGAACTAAAAATGCAGGTCATGCTCATAAGATGGGAGACTGGACTTTGGAAAGCAGTAAAGTGAGGGGTCATGGTGAATATCCAACTGAACATGAGCTCCCAATGCAACATGGTGGCTAAGTAAATGCAATCCTTGGATGTATAAGCAGTAGTAAATATTGAGGAGAAGCAGGAAGGTGTTATTACCACTTTCTACACACTTTAATAGGACCATTAAAGGAATACTCTGTCCAATTCTGGTGTCCACACTTTACAACAACGTTGACAAATTAGAAGAGGTTTAGAAATGACGTAATACAATGATCGAAGGAATGGAAAACCTGGCTTACACACTGTGAGATGAAAGATCAATCCATTTAGCCTAACCAAGAGAAAACTAGGAGGGTACTTGAGCATGGTCTAAAAGCACTTATATGGGGAAAAGATTTCTGATAGTATCAGGCTCTTTAATCTAGCAGAAAAAGGTATAATGGCTGAAAGCTAAGCTAGACAAATTCAGACTGGAAATAATGTGGCAAAATTTTGAAGACTAAGAATAATTGACTAATGGAACAATTTAACTAAGGATATGGTGTTTTCTCCATCACTGGAAGTCTTTAAATCACGATAGGATGTCTTTCTGAAAGATACGCTATCAGGGCCATCCTTAGGCATACGCAGCATACTGCGGCTGCGTAGAGCACCCGGAAATTTGGGCACCACCGGGACCATAGGCACCGACTTCTCATCTTGCCGGGGGGGTGGGGTGGTTGACCGCCCCCCCACTCCAGGCCTTGCCCCCACTCCACCCCTTCTCCTAGGCCCCCACCCCGTCTCTTCCTGCCCCTGCTCTACCTCTACCCCACCTCTTCTCCCGAGTGCGCCCCATCCCTGCTCCTCCCGGAGCTTGAACACCGTGAATCAGCTGTTCGTGGTGCTCCAGAAGCACTGGGAAGGAGGGGAAGGAGTTGGTAAGTGCGGGGCAAGTGGAGAAGAGGGGGGAGCTTGGTGCCAGTGGGTGCTCTGCACCCATTAAATTTTCCCCATGGGTGCTCCAGCCCCGGAGTACCCACCCACAGAGTCCACGCCTATGACCGGGACAGCAGGTAAGAGCGGGTTGGCTCCTGCATACCCAGCGCACGCTACAGTCTCCTTACTAGGCAGAAGGCAGGGGCTGTATTCACAGAGCCGAAGGCACCGGCATAGGGGCACCAATTACGATGGCATAGCGGCACCAGTTTAACAATATTGCATAGGGCCCCATAAATCCTAAGGATGGCACTGTATGTTATAGTTCAGCCATGAATTATAGGCTTGATACAGGAATCACTGGTGAGGTTCTATGGCCTCAATGTAGGAGGTCAAAGCAGATGATAATTATGTTCCCTTCTGGCATTAAAATCTATTAATTTATTCTATACAAGCTAATGCCATTAGACTGTGCTGTTCTGGGTGAGCATGGTTATCCTACTGCACAGTGCCATTTCGTTTATAGTACTATATAAACAAACACATTAATCATAGCACCCTGGGGCGGGGCACCAGCAAACATTGCCAAATTCTCGAGAACTTTTGTTCTGAATTCTGCTATAATTTTTTTTTTTAATCCTGTCAAGGTCTGCATTAGGTTTTACACAAATTCTCATGACACGCATGTTTAAAGCACACTGGCAACCTTGTCTGTACATTAATTATTTATGTCCTCATTCATTCATTCTTTCCTTGTCTTCTATCACCAAATTTTGCACTGTTTAAACTCCTGCCCGACCTCTCCTAACTTTCATTCCTTCTCCTGGAGATCTCATTTCCCCCTTTCCTTTCTGTCTGGGAGTGGAAATGTGCCATAAGATTTTTTTCCCCCCTGTAAGGGAGCAGCTAGGGGAAACTGCAGAGATAATTTTATTTATTGGGCCCCTCTCCACCGGAATGGGAGAAAGAAGACTGAGCAGCAGAAGAGAATGAGGCCATTTCATAATCTCTCCATGGAGGAGAAAACCTTGCAGAATATCAACCAAAAGTGGCCAATACTGCTAGGAAATGCTAAAAGTGCCATTTTTTATGGATGCCATAAAAATCCATACTAGACAAAATAATTTCCAGTGATATTTTCCAGTGATTAGAACAATGACTGGGAAATTAAAATAATCTATACAGGTCTAGTCCCAGAGTCAATGAACACAGAAAACAGCATGAATTTCCTGTATAATTTATGAAGAACTGGGCCCTGAAGATATCCTGCTGGAAACAGCAACCAGCAGTTGAGTCATATTGGAAAAAGTCATACGTACTAATAAATGGTAATGCATGAGAAACTAACAATGTAGGCCATAGATCCATGGTGGCAACCTGTGGCGCATCAGGGTAATCTGCTGGCAGACCATGAGACAGTTTGTTTACATTTGTATGGCCCCTGCAGCTCCCAGTGGCCACGGTTCGCTGTTCCCGGCCAATGGGAGCTGTGGAAAGTGGCAGCCAGCACATCCCTGCGGCCCATACCACTTCCCGCAGCTCCCATTGCCTGGGAACGGTGAACCACGGCCACTGGGAGCTGCGGTCAGCCGTGCAAATGTACACAAACTGTCTCACGGCCTGCCAGCGGATTACCCTGATGGGCCACATGCAGCCCGCGGGCCACAGGTTGCACACCACTGCCATAAATGGAAGCCATCTTCCATTTGAAGTGACAAGTGCATTTCTGTAACCTTGCCTTTAAAATAAACACATAGGAACATGAATATATATTTTAAAACAACAACAAAACCCCTATGCTGTCTGAGATAACAAACAACATATGTCAAATGCTTAATACACTACCGCTGTGGTTCTTAACCAGGGGCCTGGGGACCCCTGGGAGGCCATGAGCAGGTTTCAGGGGGCTGCCAAAATAAACCAGAGAGCAGGGTCACTGTTAGACTCACTGGGACCCAGGGCAGAAAGCCGAAGCCTGAGCAACTTAGCTTCGCAAGGCCCCTTTTGCAGGGCCGGCTCCAGGCACCAGCTGAGAAAAGGGCGGCAGTCCGCGTCCCACGGCGGCAATTCGGCAGCAGCTCCGCTGCTCTTCCCGCCGCGGCGGCTTTTGGGAGGCAGCTCTGCTGCTCTTCTGGGCATGGCAGCATTTCTGCGGCGGCTGCTTGGGGTGGCAAAATTGGTAGAGCCGCCCCTGCCCTTGTGGCATGGGGCCCTGGACTATCCCCTAATGCCAGCCCTGGCTTTTAATCTATTGACAAACAGCTGCTGTTGCACAGGTGAGCCATGGAATTCTTGTAGCATGTTGCAGGGGCCTCAGAAGGAAAAAGGTTGAGAACACCTGTCCTACTGAAAATTGTTCAGATATTATCGTGATGAGTAGGGTATAAGAACTGTGGTAAACCCAGGATAAACAGCTACAAAAAAAGGATCGGTAGTAATTAGTCCCAGGGGATAAAAAGGCCTCTCCCTGTCCACTGAGGAGAACCACCAGGAAATAAGGTTCAGCTGGAAAAGGGGTTGCTAGGGAGCTAATTAGGTTCAGCTGGCTCCAACTGCTGGAGACCTTTTTAAACCCTCCCCAGCCTGGAAGGAGGGGGAGGTGAAAGAGTGAGAGAAGTAGGGAAGCTGCCAGTAGGCTAAGGGCAGCAAGACATCAAACCCTTCTGGGAAGAGAGGCTGCACTCCCTCCCCAGAAGGGAAGGAAAGCAAGCACCAGGGACTGATCAGGGAAAGGAATAACCAGACCCTGTGCTACCTGTAAGGATTTGCCTTGCCCAAGCTGGTGTCTCCAAAGCTAAAAAGGACTGAGTCTGCTGAGGAGAACAAGGTACTTTGCTGCAAGACCTACATAGAATAGAATAGAATTTCAGTATGAAATGTTTGCACTAACCCACAGGTCATGTGATTATCAGCTAGTTTCAGGTTTTAAGATAAATTCACAACTCAGACTATGTTCATGGAAATAACTGCTAAAGTTCACATGCCTTTGAATTTCACACAAACCTCTACTGATATATGGTTTTGTATCACTGTAATTTAAAATTCATGGGTTTGGAGCTAAATTAGGTGAAATTTGGTGGATTACATGAAGCTTTGCTTTGAGATTCTGAATTCATTTTAACATGAAACTCCAGAGAAAACTCAAGATCAAAAGTAAACAAAATGTTTGCCCTAACCCCTTTGAAGCAAACTACTTGGCTTTACATAGCTCCTGGACTGATTGCATAAGAAATACCATTAAATAAAGGTTTCAGAGTAGCAGCTGTGTTAGTCTGTATCCACAAAAAGAACAGGAGTACTTCTGGCACCTTAGAGACTAACAAATTTATTAGACCATAAGCTTTCGTAGGCTACAGCCCACTTCATTGGATGCATAGAATGGAACATATAGTAAGAAGATATATATATATATATATATATATATATATATATATATATATATATATATACACAGAGAAGTTGCATACATACATAGGGAAGTTGCCATACAAACTGTAAGAGGCTAATTAAGATGAGCTATTATCAGCAGGATAGCCTGGCAGAAGAGTCTGTCCTATCTGGGGCCTCTCCTTTTGTCCCTCCAGGCCCATGAACATGATATAGTTCTGTGGTGACCTAGAATCCTACTTTTGACATCTCCAACTCAAAGAATATTTCCAACATGCCTCTGAACAACATACTAACCCACAGAATCCTTCCTACCACCACTACAAAAAGAAGGATTCTGCGTGGACTCCTCCTGAAGGTCGAAACAGACTGGACTTCTACATAGATTGCTTCCGTTGACGTGCATGGACTGAAATTGTGGAAAAGCAACATCACTTGCCCCATAACCTCAGCTGTGCTGAACACAACTCTATCAACAGCCTCAGGAACAACTCTGACATCATAATCAAAAAGGCTGACAAAGGAGGTGTTGTCGTCATCATGAATAAGTTGGAATATGAACAAGAGGCTGCTAGGCAGCTCTCTAACTCCACATTCTACAGGCCATTATCCTCTGATCCCACTGAGGATTACCAAAAGAAACTACACCATCTGCTCAAGAAACTCCCTGAAAAAGCACAGGAACAGATCTGTGCAGACACACCCCTAGAATCCCGACCAGGGGGATTCTATTTGCTACCCAAGATCCATAAACCTGGAAATCCTGGATGCCCCATCATCTCAGGCATTGGCACCCTAACAGCGGGATTGTCTGGCTATGTGGACTCTCTCCTCAGGCCCTATGCTACCAGCACTCCTAGCTATCTTCGAGGCACCACTGACTTCCTGAGGAAACTACAATCCATCAGTGATCTTCCAGAAAACATCATCCTGGCCACTATGGATGTAGAAGCCCTCTACATCAACATTCCACATAAAGATGGACTATAAGCTATCAGGAACAGTATCCTCGATAATGTCACAGCTAACCTGGTGGCTGACCTTTGTGACTTTGTCCTCACCCACAACTATTTCACATTTGGGGACAATATATACCTTCAAGTCAGAGGCACTGCTATGGGTACCCGCATGGCCCCACAGTATGCCAACATTTTTATGGCTGACTTAGAACAATGCTTCCTTAGCTCTCATCCCCTGACGCCCCTACTCTACTTGTGCTACATTGATGACATCTTCATCATCTGGACTCATGGAAAAGAAGCCCTTGAGGAATTCCGCCATGATTTAAACAATTTCCATCCCACCATCAACCTCAGCCTAGACCAGTCCACACAAGAGGTCCATTTCCTGGACACTACTGTGCTAATAAGCGATGGTCACATAAACACCATCCTATACCAGAAACCTACTGACCACTATACTTACCTACCTGCCTCCAGCTTCCATCCAGGACACACCACATGATCCATTGTCTACAGCCAAACTCTAAGATACAACCGCATTTGTTCCAGTCCCTCAGACAGAGACAAACGCCTACAAGATCTCCATCAAGCATTCTTAAAACTACAGTATCCACCTGCTGAAGTGAAAAACCAGATTGACAGAGCCAGAAGAGTACCCAGAAGTCACATACTACAGGACAGGCCCAACAAAGAAAATAACAGAACGCCACTAGCTGTCACCTTCAGCCCCCAACTAAAACCTCTCCAGCGCATCATCAGATTTACAACCTATCCTGAAAAATGATCCCTCACTCTCACAGATCTTGGGAGACAGACCAGTCCTCACTTACAGACAACCCCCCAACCTCAAGCAAATACTCTCCAGCAACCACACACCACACAACAAAAAAGCTAATCCAGGAACCTATCCTTGCAACAAAGCCCGATGCCAACTCTGTCCACATATTTATTCAAGTGACACCATCATAGGACTTAATTACATTAGCCACGCCATCAGGAGCTCGTTCACCTGCACATCTACCAATGTGATATATGTGCCAGCAATGCCCCTCTGCCATGTACATTGGCCAAACTGGACAGACTCTACGTAAAAGAATAAATGAACACAAATATGACATCAGGAATCATAACATTCAAAAACCTTTAGGAGAGCACTTCAACCTCTCTGGCCACTCAGTAAAAGATTTAAGGGTGGCAATTTTGCAACAGAAAAGCTTCAAAAACAGACTCCAAGGAGAAACTGCATAGCTTGAATTAATATGCAAAGTAGATACCATTAACTTGGGTTTGAATAGAGACTGGGAGTAGCTAGGTCATTACACATATTGAATCTATTTCCCTATGTTAAGTATCCTCACACTTTCTTGTCAACTGTCTAAATGGGCCATCGTGATTGTCACTACAAAAGTTTTTTTCACCTGCTGATAATAGCTCATCTTAATTAATTAGCCTCTTACAGTTTGTATGGCAACTTCCACCTTCTCTGTATGTGTATATATATATCTTCTTACTATATGTTCCATTCTATGCATCCGATGAAGTGGGTTGTAGCCCACGAAAGCTTACGCTCTAATAAATTTGTTAGTCTCTAAGGTGCCACAAGTACTCCTGTTCTTTTTTCATTAAATAAAGGAAGATTTTATTTTCTTGTGACCACTGAAAATAATTAGAATCATGCAGTGGTTAGATTTACTACTTAGAGTCATGAAATATCAGAAACAACCTTGGACAGTAGCAGTGATAATAACTATGCTGTCTTTATGGCCATAAACTATGCTTATAAAAGTATAATTATAGCAGTTCATAAATTAGGGCATTTAGGCCCTTAGATTTAATTTATAATGATGTGAATAAGTATGGCCTGCAAAGTGTTGCAAAATGCTAATTTTATTAGGGATGTCCATTCTGAATGGATTTTTAAGTTCTTGAACTATTTTGGTCATGAAACACCTACTGCTAGAGCCAATAAATTTCATTAAAAGGCAAACAGGAAGGATGTACTGAGTATCACCTAAACCAAACAAATACAGAAAACCTCAACTCCTTTGTCACTAATGAATAACCAAACCTCTCCTTCCAAACTCAAATTTGAGGAATTGATTTCAACATCTTTACGTCAATAAGTTTCTTATTACAATCTCAAACAATCTGGATCTGCAATTCGCAAAGCAATAAAGGGAAAATATATACCAGGTCTATTTTCCCCCTTGTTCTGACAGCAAAAAGGGGAATATGGTATGTGTAAAACTGATACCTTACAGTGTTGTATTAGCAACTAGTTTAGGAAATGGTTACTTGTCTTAGATATATATGCTCTGTATATACATACATAGGCAGGACTGGCTAACTCCAAAGAAACCCAGCATAACCTTGGGGGTGCATACAAACCAAGGGAGGTTTCTGAAAAAAAAGTTTATACATGGGAAATTCAAATGATATACCCTACACCAGGAGATGTAGCTATACCTGAATTAATGCACCTACAAACACACACACAGAGAAGAATATGCTCACATAACCGCTCCAGCTTTCTGTGTAAATGTGTAAACTGAGCCAACTGAATGGATATGAACAATGGCTTGCATTGAATTGTTTTAGGTTTCCTATCAAGTACTTGTTTTCCTCTTTCTAAAATGTGTTCAGATTTCTAGAAGTGGATCTTTGATGTACTGTGGTAAACATTAAAGGGTTCTTTTTTCCATTCAATTTCCTCATTTTTACTTTGAACAGTAATTCAACAATTAGTTTTTGTCCACATTGTATTTTTAACTGTATTCATTTCAAAGGGTTTACTGATTTTTTAGAAAGGAAAGTGCTGGATTCCATTCAACAGAAACATATTCTGTGTTCTTGTAGCAACTGTGCAATCTCCTGTTCCACGTACAGGAGAATACCATGGCTACTGCAGGTATCTGGGGTTGTTGAATGTTGATTTTTGTATTGGTGTCCACTGTACCTTCTGCATATGACAGGGTTATGTCCTGCTATTAGCAATTATGATTTAAAGAAAAATATATAAAGACAACAATTATTTGTGGTATTTTCCAGTCATGCATTTTACAGTTTTACAAGATAATGCATGAAGAAAACTTTTCCAAAGTAATTAGCATATAGGGCTTGGTTCTCCTCCTACCTATGCCATTTTTACCACAATGTATTTTCTTTGGCTTCAAAGTTACTTGTAATTTACATGGGCATAAGTAAGAATAGGAACAGTCAAGTAGCTGCTCATTAAAACGGTAGCTGCACAGTGCTGCTTTAATCACGTTTCACCTTGGGGACACCTGTTCTTGGCCTTTCTTGCTACCACTTTCCCTCTGGATCTAGATCCAGCCCAGCCCCAAGGAAGTCATGTCACTGGGATGAGCTGCACAAGAGCTCTAGCTCCGGCTGTGCCTCCTGTGCTTGGCCGTTGCTGCTCTAATTCTCCATCTGGCACCCAGGAAGTGACATTGTTGAGGAACTAGTGAGGATTGCTGCTACCAGACCCTGCTCACCTGATCCAGAGCGTGCTGCAAGGAAGAATTAAAAGCCCCAGTCATTGCCAAGAGCAACTGGCTGCTGCTGTCATCAGACTCTCCCTACCTGACATGGAAAACTATATTTCATCTATTTATAGAGAGATCCTTTTACATTGCTATGGCCAGGATCACTAGGTGGTTCTGTTACAACGTAGTTTTTCATGTTATTTTGCTTATCATGCAAACAAGTTTTGACTCTTGGGATGACATACTGTGGGTATGTCTACTCTTCAAGTGGGGAGTGTGATTACTAGCTGGAGGAGACATACTTGTGCGACACCTCAGTGAGCTAGCATATTAAAAATAGAAAGCAGCAGTGGCAACATAAGCGGTGGGTGGGGCTAGCTGCCCCAAGTGCATGGCCATCAGAGAATTTGGGTTGAATTTGGTGAATAGTTTCTGCTGAAAAGCCCTCCTGATTACAAACATTTCAGAAACATCGAAACAGTTTGTTTTGAAAATGTCAAAATAGTTCAAAACAAAATATCGATTTGATATGACATTTTCAAAGTGAAATGTCTATTTGAAACAGCATTTTGTTTTGAAAATGTCATTTCAAATGGACATTTCAGTTCAAAATGTCATTTTGAATCAACACTCAAAACATTTCATTTGACCCAAACCATTTTTTTTTGTTTTGGCCAGAAAAAATAAAACAACAATAACAAAAAATAAAATAAAAAAAATCACTTTTGGTTCGAAATGAACCACATTTTTGTTCAGATTTTTTCAGTTGGCCATTGAAACAAAAATTCAGTTATTCACTCCCCTCTACAACTGATACCTCCCTGTTTATTTCATACCCTTACAGGAAAAAAAAAATATTTCCCCAAACACTTCAATTTCTACTGTTGCTAGAAGTATAAGGGGTACTTTTCCAATATCATAGAATAAAGATTGAACAATAAATGAATTCTGGAAATGGAAAGGCAGTTTACAGTTCTGGAAAACTATAATTTCAATTATCCCCAATTTTTCCGCAACAAATCATGACAGACGTTCAAAGGCACTTATCTTACATTCAGATTTCACCTCTCTCAGTTTCCAGACCACAGTGTTATTTCCCACCAAAATTCAGTTAAAAACAAAGGTGAAAAGTTTATGGGCCACTCAAAGGTAACTAGTGCTATCCAGTGCTTCAATTTTGAATTGTTCAACTTGGGACCTCTTAAAAGGGTCTGATTTCCAGAGGTAAGTGCTCAGCACTTTTTGAAAACCAAACCCCTATAACAGGAGTGGCCAAACTTACTGACCCTCTGAGCCACATACAATAATCTTCAGAAGTTTGAGAGCCTCAAGACACGTACAACCTGCCCCGTGGGGTGGCACTTGCTGGGGCGCGGGACTTCTGCCCCAATGCATGCCTGCAGGGATAAAGCCCTTAGCCCCCCTCCTTGCAGGGCAGCAGTCCCTAGTTTCAACCCCGCTGCAGGGCAGAAGCCTTGAGCTCCCCCTCCCCAGTCTGGAAGGGGGATAATGGAGGGATGCATGGGGGGCTCCGTGAGCCGCACTTTAACTGTAAAAGAGCCGCATGCGGCTCATGAGCCACAGTTTGGCCACCCCTGCCCTATAAGGTGTCTTAGGCAGAGCACCCCAGAGCGGAGGCACCCCAAACCACCAGTCACTTTTTCAACCCTTGGCTATAACTGTATTTTCTTTGATTATGCTAATTAAAGCTAATAACATGTTGCATCATCTTAATGATATGAAAACCAGAATCTTTTTCCTGAAAGGGATTCAGCTGCTGAAATTCCAGCTCAGCCATTGCTTTCTGAATATTGATAAAAGAAAAGGAGTACTTGTGGCACCTTAGAGACTAACAAATTTATTCTCTAAGGTGCCACAAGTACTCCTTTTCTTTTTGCGAATACAGACTAACATGGCTGCTACTCTGAAACCTGAATATTGATAGAGATTTAGGGTACTTTATTGTTTTCTTTCCATACCATTCTTCTTTCTGTGCTGTTCTTTTTGATAACTGTTAGCTTAAAATTGCCATGTTATTTTCTGATCCATCTCTGGTGGGTTTATTTGATTTTTTTCTTTTGTGGCCTTTTTTGAACAGGGACTGATAATATGTTTTTACACATATAATATAATATGTAAAGTATTATTGACTCCTGCCATTTGTCATTATTTCGAAGGCTTAATTAATAATGAATAAGGTTTAAACTTAAAGAAGAAACTCACATATTTTACTCTTTGAAAAAAAAAATTACATATGCTATTGTCAAAAAGCTTGCCTTGTGCTGTAATTCAGCTTTTGTTAGAAAGGCAGCTGCTTGGACGATCGTGTAATCTACCCATAATTACAGGGCAATACCTGCCTATTACCTATATCATTTGGGGTATCTCTAGTGCTGTGTTACCTCACTTCATAAGTGACTGCTAGTCAGCACACATTGAAACTAAAGCAAGAACTGAGATCGCATTTGCACCTAAAAGCACACATTATGTGCATGTCATTGCCTGCCACTCAGTCAGTCAATTGTGGTGCTTTTTTTCTACCCTGTTTTCATTCACTGATAACATTATGAATTTGCTTTCTTCTGCAGCAAGAATGCAGCTCGCCAGAAATCAAAGGATGTAGGAGCATAGGAGCACCCAGCAGAGCAACTGAGAGACTAGAAGAGATAGCTTGCTTTCCATGTAGCTTCCTGGAGCTAATCTCAGTACTCTGGAGCTGACGTAAATAGCTAATGCTTGCCGATAATTCTTAGAGAAGATGAACGGGCGTGAGACTTCCTTCTGACTGCCTCCCTCTCTCATCGTCAGTGTGTGCTCTGTAGCAAAAGGTCATGGGGATAATCCTGCACCTGCAGTCTAAGAGGGCTTGGTCTGCAGTTCTCAATGAGCTCTGCCATAATTGATGCTAATTGTTACTGAGCCAATGCATCCTTCCACAGAGGAGCAGGTGGGAGGCTTTATTGCTGTCAGGACTATTATACTAATAACAAGCTTAGGATTCTCTGCGTAGACTTACAAGTACAAAGGCCCAAGCTATACTTTCAGGCTCTCTTAAAGGGTTTACCAAAAAATCTCTTAGCTCTATGAAGTAAAAGCTCCTGTGAGTAAGGGGACAAGCCAAATGGGATAATACAAACTGCACTACCTGGTGTCCATTAAAGTCCTGAATAAAGCCAGGAAATGTGAGTTAGTGGGGCCTGAACTACACCTGACAAGCTCTGTGATGATGATGATGATGATATGTTGCACCCTGCTAGCTGTGCACGGCGTCAGGTTTAAACCTCTACCTCTGGGATCTGGAGAGATCCCTGGGGATTTTGCTTTGGAGCTGCCCATCTGTTTGCTTTCAAGTTTTGTAATGGCTGGAGAGTCCCAGAAAGATGTCTGGAACAGAGAGGAAATTAAAGTGAAGTAGTCCAGCTGCTGATGTGATAATATTGGATTTTAGAAAGCAAAGAGTCAGTTAATGCTAAGTCTAAAGTGCCTTTTTTTCTTTTACATTGGAAGAGAAACTTAGCCCTTTTACAGAAGGCCAGATCCTCAGCTGATGGAAACTAGTATAGCTCAAATGACTTCAGTGCAATACGAGCTGAACAGCTGGCCTACTATTCTGTAATCATGTTGGTGGATTTCTAATTAATATTGGAACATATAAAACAAGGTTGGACAACGAACTGAAAAATACACAGTAAAGAAAAAAAAAACACTTTGGGAGGGGGATGGATTAGATGAATTTAAAGATAGGCCTTTCCCATCTCTGATCTACAAATCCGTGAATTACAACACCATTGGAGGATTTCATTGAAAAATTAATGGATGCTGCTTCAGGATGTCACATCCCAGATCAGATGGTATGGATTACATTAGCTATTCAATGCAATTTAGTATGATTGTTTTTCAGAGCCTGACACCGAGGTGTAGTTAAATTAAGCCCCTAATTTAATCATGTGCATTTTAGCTATATGGGATCATTAGGTCTCAGAAAGTTGATATTCTGATCCATTAAAACACCAGTTATACCTTTAACAATAAAAAATGGTTCTCATTTCTGCCCATTCAAACATGATGGAGGAGACACTTTCAGATACGGGGCCAGGTTACTCAGGGGTCAGCAGCAGCAGCATCACCTGGTCCTCTGAATACCTCCTTATATAGTACAAGAAATGTGGCCAACCCCAAGAATTCAAAATCCTTGGATTTGGTCCAGGAAAAAAATCATGAGTTTGGTTTCCAAATTGTAAGATTTTTAAAAATAATGGATTTGGTGTTATTTTTATTTGCCTTCTGGTATTCAGGGTTCATGCTTTCCTGCAACAAGGAGGGTGAGAAACTTACTTTCTTTCTTTTTTTTTTTTTTAAAGTGAAAGCTGATAGTTTCATGTAATCACAGAACTCCTAGAGCTGGAGCATTAAGAAAAACACTAACTATCACAAGAGTCATAATAAAAATCTTGAGATTGGACAGCACTCCATGCTGCTGAAAGAAACGTATACTATGGGATCAATAATAATACCACTAAAAGGGGATGTGATGGCTTTGGAGCTGCCTCTGATAATTTATGAATGCTGTTTCTTGGTCACATCATTGTGTTGGTTACTGGATGCATGTACTGTGTCAATTCACTATCAGGTTTGTCAGGAATTGCGCCCAGGAAAAGCGGTGGTTCCTGATATTCATATCTTCAGGCAAATGCTTGGGGAAAAATGAAGAAACATTTACTTTGATACCCTGCTGTGGCCCCTTCCTGGGCCTGCCAGACAAGTTGTCTCCAGGAGGAGCCCCTTAGGAGGCAGGGAGTGTTACAAAGGGCTTAGAGGGGCTTAAAGACAGACATCCTCTAGAGGGGTCAGATGGTTAAGTAGGAGGAACTGCACCCCAGATCTCGAGAGACTGGGTCTCTCTATGAAGATTAGTCTGTCTAGGTCTCCATTTCAAGATAGGGTGGCCACTCACATCCTCAGAACACCAGATTATGGTACTTCTGGGAATTGCGTGAGCCTGCCCTTGCCAGCGTGACGTGTGTGAGGTCACACTGGCAGGGGCGGGGGCAGCATGCTCTTCAAAATGGCATCCTCCATCCACGACTGGTCTTGTCTCAGTACCGGACAGAGGACAAACCATTTAAAAACAGGAATATCTGGCTTAAAATCAGCCAAATGGCCTGCCTGTTTCAGGATGGCCAGACATTTGGTTGGCCTTTTGTTGATTTCATCCTTTTCTCTTGTTATGTTTCGTTCCTGCTGTTAAAATTTAATAATACTTTGTTTTAAGAAGGCGGTTGTGACATTGCACTCCATATGTTTTATGGATATGCTTATGTCTGTGAATATGATGTAACTGGAATATGCTTTATTCAAAAGGTCTCTTGTAAGGTATAACAAAGGCTATAACCTACTGATTATATTCCTCCTATTTGTATACATGTATCATTCTTGTATATGAAGCTAGAAATATGAAGTATAACTCTGAGGTCCTATTGTAATTATGCAAAGTGTGGGCCATTAATGGTGGTTTAGAATCTTGATGGCTCCCACTGACTAGGACAATTGGTTATAAGTGGTTTATTTACTTGCAAACCTTCCGGTGTATGTGTGGGCCAACCCAGGAAGAATGGAGACTAGGGTCTTACTGTGACCATGTCACATGATACTGGAATCCATCTTAATCCTTATACTTTTCCATTGATGAGGCAGGGGTGGGGACAAGCACAGACAAAAGATTCCCGCCTTGTGCCAAAGCTTCAAAAGGGGGTGGGGAGCAGCAAAAAGGGGGTTGCCAGTGATGAGAGAACCCCTGAGATGTCTGCTGGAACTAACAAGGACTGTACCAGGGGAAAGGATTGGGCCCAGACTAGGAAGGAAACTAGTTTGTGAAAGAAGCTTATTGGAACATCTCTGAGGGTGAGATATTACCTGTAATCAGTTTCTTAACGTATTAGGCTTAGACTTGCATGTTTTTGCTTTATTTTGCTTGGTGACTTACTTTGTTCTGTCTGCTATTACTTGAAACCATTTAAATCCTACTTTTTATACTTAATAAAATCACTTTTGTTCATTAATAAACCCAGAGTAAGTGATTAATACCTGGGGGAGCAAATAGCTGTGCATATCTCTCTCTCTCAGTGTTATAGAAGGTGAACAATTTATGAGCTTACCCTGTATAATCTTTATACAGGATAAAACAGATTTATTTGGGGTTTGGATCCCATTAGGAACGGGGTGTCTGGGTGCTGGAGACAGGTAACCTGCTGAGTTGTTTTCAATTAAGTCTGCAGCTTTGGGGGCATGGACCAGACCCTGGGTCTGTGTTGCAGCAGGCTAGCATGTCTGGATCAACGAGACAGGGTTCTGGAAGTCCCAAGCTGGCAGGGAAAATGGACTCAGAGGTAAGTTCAGCTCATTAGGTGACAGTCCCAAGGGGATCTCTGTGACCAAACCTGTCACAGCGGTTTTGGGTCACTATGTTCACAGCTGGTCATAGCTTCCAGAGGGAAGAATTGTAGGTGCTGAGGTGCAATAGCAGTTGGCACCGGGGGGTTCTAGTATAGTACCCTGGTCCGAGAGTGGGAGAATCATAGGATTTTACCTAATGAAGTAAAAGCACAAGCCTGAGACATTGAGGGGGTGCTCTCAGACACATACAGAGAAGGGATCAAAAGTACAGCTACTGCTGAAATACGGCAGGGAGATAGAGGGTAAATAGAATCCCAGAGTGATAAACTGGGTAAACTCTAGATAACTATGAACTCATCTGCTGTAAAATTATCACGAGATTGTTCTACTGTCTTTTATTCGTTTGCTAAGCCATTCCTGCAAAAATATAACTTGTACACAATGAGAGGCAGAAGTTGCCTTCCCAAATTAGTGCCAGTTAAAACAGTTTTCTTACAGAGCTATTGAACAATAAAGGTTTAGCAGAAAAACTTAAATCCCAGCTCTCCACTCGCACATCAGATAGCAAACTGCAGTAAAATTCAATTCCTCTGAAGACCTTCTGGGCTGCCAAGAGGCAGGTTGTATTTTCAAAGAAAATCATATCCTTACATCTTTATCAAAACCAACTTCCATACTTGCTAGAGGAACAGAGCTGTGAAAATAATGGATTTTCCATGAACCAAATTGTAGAGTCGATAATAACTGAGCCTGACCCTCAAAGAAATTAATGAAAAGTTTGCAGGTTGAGGAGTCTGAACAGTGCATAATATAAGAGGAGTAGCAACTTAACATAAAGAGGAACATTTTTAAAATGTTCCATAGTAATTTAGCCACATGATTCCTATTAACTATTTCACAGCCCATTTTACACTCCACCTGTTGTATCAAGGCAGGATAGTATTTTCAGTCATAATGCTCCACCTATTAATTATTATTATTATCATTATTTATTATGTGTATTATAATAGCACCTAGGAGTTTCAGACAGGACCCTAGCCTGATAGGTGCTGTACAAGCATAGAACAAAAAAGATAGTCCGTGCTCCAAAGAAGTTAAAATCTAAGGGCTTGTCTTCATTACCGCGGAGAACGACGCCGCTGCAATCAATGCAGCAGGTGTCAATTTAATGGATCTAGTGAAATTGCTACATTGACAGCAGAGCACTCTCTGGTTGACTCTGGTTCTCCACCGGAATGAGAAGAGTAAGGTAAGTTGACGGGAGACACTCTCCTGTTGACGCAACACAGTGAAGACACTGTGGTAAGTCAACCTAAGCTACATCGACTCCAGTTACATTACTCATGTAGTTGGAGTAGTGTAACTTAAGTCAATTTACCTTGGTAGTGAAGAGAAAGCCTAACTAATGTAGTCATTTACACTTGTGCAAAAGAAGTACAAAATAGTTACAAACATTATACCATTCAAAATTTGGTAGCAATTTGCATCCATATTCCATAGGTGTGAATGACTATGCAAAAGGCAAACAATAGAAAATCAGACAACTGATGTTCTGTTGGTAATTTTCTATTTACTTCTCTCTCAACTGCCTATTTTGGCTCTGTTATCCTGTCTTTGCATTTCTAAGGCTCTGCTCACTGAGTCATAGAAACACTAGATAATCTGTTAGATCTTCTAGTCCATTTCTCTGCTAACTCGGAATTGTTGCACACAATATGTTCTCCACTGCTTTGTTCAACTTTTTTCTATCAACTCCTTTGTCTGCTGCTTTAAATCAGTTCATATATATTAAGAACCTGTTCAAACTTTCCATTTCTCAATACAAACTTGAAATTGTGACTGAACAATTCTATAGAGCTTGTTGGGATCTGATATTTTTCCTCCCATGAAAAATGTTAATGAAAATAAATTTCTACATTTTTTCCAAGTTTTTGATGAAAAAACAAAAACTGAATTCTTTTTGGTTTCCTGCAACTGAAAAATGGTGGCCAGCTGGGCAAACCTTGGGGAGTTTACTAAAAATGTTCACTAGGTTGCCTGAAATATTTTGGTTTTCAGTTGTTGAGGACCAGTGGTGCAAGTAATCTAATATGGTCAGGTATGCCATACCATTAAGACATTTATTGCCGGTATGCCATACTGGAAAGACACATTTGGTAACCACTGAACACTGAAGGGCTTTCCCGGGAACCGCAGCAGCAAAAGGAGCAGAACATGCCCACTGGGCAGCCCCACACGGGCAACTCCTCCTGCGCAGCTGTATCGCCCCCAGCCCTGTCCTTCACCGGGGCTGTACAGACCCCAGACAGGAGACACAACTGCGGGGAAGGGCTGGAGGTGGGGCTGGCGGTGGTGCAGCTGCAATGGAGGAGCTGCCAGCGTGGGACTGCCAGGCGTCCCCATGTTCTGCTCCTTTCACTGCTGCAGTTCCTGGGAGAGCCCTGTGTTTCAGCAGATACTGATTTCTATCCGCGGTTATCCATATCCGCAGGTGTAAATTTGTATCTGCAAAAGGAGACCAGTGGGAGGGGCACAAAGGCTCAAGTGCCCCCATCGGCCCAGGCAAGGAGAGAAAAGGGAGGGGCCAGAGCCTCTCCTCTTCCAGCCACACTGTCTGGAACGTTGCCTAATGCAGCGCTATGGCTGCTTGGGAATGCCAGACACTCTCTCAGGCAGCTGCTCTGCTGCACTGGGCAGCATCCAGGAGTGGCTCCGGGGCCTGGCTGCCAGGAAGAGCAGTGGAATGCCAGGCGGAGATGGTATAGCAGGAGGACAGAACTCCCCCCCATCCCCAGTAACGTGGGATGGGGAAGGGATGGGGAGAGTGTGGGGGCCCTGGGCTGGGGGTGTGATGGGGAGGAGTCATGTGGGAGGTCACGTGGAGAGGTCATGTGCCCCCCCTTTAGGTGGTGCCCCCCTTTGTGTCCCTCCCATGAGTCGCCATACCAGTAAGAGGACCAACAGCTGCCTTGTCCCTAAAAACAAAACAAAACCTCCAGGACCCTCCTGTTCCAGCACTTTATCCTTAGGGGAACAAAGATATCACTAGATCAGAAGACCATCAGAGGCAAGAAGATGTCAACATGGAGACAGAGTTAGGAGACAGTCTGGGAACAGAATTGAAGTCACTGGCACATCCCTGGAAAAAGGAGAGCTTGGATCAACAGAACCTCTTCAATGAAGTAGAGATGTCTAGACTAAATTGGTCTAAGCGAAATGGTCAGTTACTGAGTTGTGGTATAGATTCAGAGTCTCAGGCTTTAAACTAAATGGCAATGTTTCAGATAAGACCTCTGGGGAGCTACCAAAGTGAATATAATTTAACACTCCTCCTACCCCCATTGCAAACATTATTTGCAAATAATTCTTTAAAAGGTCCTCTTCCTATTATATCAAATAACACATTTGCACTAAAATCCTGGGCTATGTGTTGTTGCTTGCTAAAATATCTGTGGCTTTCTAAATCCTTGGGTCTTGTAGTACCTCTGATTTGCAAAGAGTTCATGTCTATCTTTAACTTGCTTGTGTTAAGATCCCCAACTAAATTTGCCACCGCTTACAGAGCCTCAGAGTTCTGTGGGAGATTGAAATCCAGCATACTGTAAGCACACTTGCTACTATAAATAACTGGATAGAATAGCTTTGTTTAAGTACTGAAGGAATAGCATAGCCTTATGAGAAACATATGCAATGCAGCAGAAATAAATAGTATTGATTAGTAGATGCTAAGATGGCCCTACCCATTCAGAAAAGTTTTGATAACTCCAAACATGTAGATTATATCCACTCTTCTGATTATTTGGCATGCAATATGGTGTCTGTGGTGAACCCACAGTTTTCTTTTTGACCATTTTCTTCCTCTAACTCTGCCCTGGACTGGCTTTCAGATGTAAACAGTTGTAAAACTTTAAGAACCACCCACTAGATATACTCTCTTGGTTGCAGTTAATCAGTCTCTTGACATATTTGGAGATCAAGTGGCTGTCTGGCTATAGGCTCAAATTGGTGAAACTTGTTCTCCTTCTGCTTCAGCCATCTTGGACAGGGAAGACTCTCCCAAGCATGACTGACAGTGGGAAGAGAAAGAAACAAGTCCAGCGTTCAAGCTCACAATCCTAAACCATGTAAGCGTTCAAGCTGCCAAACATTGAGTTAGTGGGGAAATCTTGCTGGTGAGACAAGTCCAGAATCTTGAGGCTTCCGTATTCAAAGCCAAATGGAAGTTTCCTTTTATTTATTCTATTTCTTTTCTTTCTTAATGCGTGTGTAGTCTATGGGCAGGTCTACGCGTAAAAGGCTGCATCGGCGAAGCTGTACTGATGCAGCTGCACTGCTGTAGCACTTTAATGAAACGCTCAGTGCCAATGGGAGAGAGCTTTCCTGTCAGCGTAGTTAATCCACCACTGCAAGAGGCAGTAGCTACGTCAAGTGGGAGAAACTCTCCCACCGACACAGCGCTGTCTACATCGGTGCTTAGGTCTGTATAACTACCATTATTCACATTCCCGAGCAATGTACTTACACCAGAGTAAATCTGTAGTGTACACCAGGGCTATCTGTCTGTGGCTGGGTAATTCCCTGTGAATATAGGTAGGCTGACCAGGAATCTTTGATCAGTAAAGGACTTGCCAACTCCAATCTCATTAACTTTAGAGAGATTTGAGTTGAGCCCTTACGGAGTAAACCACTTTTGCAGTAAACCACAGATTGCAGAGTCAAATGTTATGGCAGAGAAAAGGGGGCCTAAAATACCATTAACACCCCATCATTACTGAATACCAAAAAGACCAAATCACCATTTCTACCCAGAGGTGTTCCTTCTGATTTGGAGACAAAAGCTGCTGACATATGTGAGGAAACTTGAACTGTCTCATGTGGATAAAGAGAAGACTTCATTTCCCCAGTGCTGTCATTCTGACACCTTTACGACCATTCACATTTTTACTTAAAATATATACCCTGTTAGCCAAGTATTCCAGTTTATATTTGTCTCTAGTCAGTCAGACTATAACGCATTCAACAATCTCCCCCAACGCCTTAAAAAAAAACCCCACATTAATTGAAATTGGTCTTTTCTTGCCAAAATTTCTTTTCAGATAAAAAAAGCTGCTTTGATGGAAAGTATTTGACCAGCACTTGCCCCCATCATTACTTCATTCAGGCCATGATTCAACAAAGTATTTAAGCGTAGGCTTAACTTCCCATTGAAATTAACAGGCCAAATTTGCATTAAGTTAAACATGTGCTTAGATGCTTTACAAAATCAGGGCCTAGGATTCCACTTAAAGACTCATTTCTTCCACAATGTCCACAAACATAATACATGTTAAAATTACCAACTTAAGTTGGGGAAATAAATATTATCTAAATAACTTTTATCTAAACTGAGACTTCCTCTGGGTCTCCCAATGTAACTTGCCTTTCTCTGTTAGTTTTTCTAAGCTTTCCAAGAAAGAGGCTGTCTTGATTCAGACCAAATTGTCATTTGATGTAAATCAGCATAACTCCATTGTCTCCAATGTCCTCTACAAGGCACAAGGGCCAGATTCTCTGGGTATGTCTATACTGCAGTTGGGAGCAAGCCTCCCAGCCTGGGTAGATAGACTCACACTAGTGCTGCTTGAGCTAGCATGCTAAAAATAGCAGGATGGATGTTGCGTTACAGGCAGCTGCTTGGGCTAGCTGTCCAAGCTCAGACCCAAGGTCCTGGATGTGTTTGGACTTGGGCAGCTGTAAACCGTTGCCCATGCCACAATGTCTACATTGCTATTTTTAGCATGCTAGTTTGACCACAGCAACTGTGAGTCTGTCTACTCAGGCTTGGAGACACTGTCCTAGCTGCAGTGTAAACATGCCCATTGCTGGTGAAAGTTGCATTGTTCCACTAAAGTCACTAGAAGTATGCTGAACAACCAGTGGGGCCACTGGACGATCGAGATGCTAAAGGAGCATGCAAGGATGATAAGGCCATTGCAGAGAAACTAAATGAATTCTTTGCATTGATCTTTAAGGTTGAGGAAGTGAGGGAGATTCCCAAACCTGAGTCATTTTCTTTAGGTGACAAATCTGAAGAACTGTCCTAGATTGAAGTGTCATTAGAGGAGGTTTTGGAACAAATTCATAACTTAAACAGCAATAAGTCACCAGGACCAGATGGTATTCACCCAAGAGTTCTGAAGAAACTCAAATGTGAAATTGCAGAACTACTAACTGTAGTCTATAACCTATCATTTAAATCAGCTTCTGTATCAAATGACTCGGGGATAGCTAATGTGACACCAATTTTTAAAAAGGGCTCCAGAGGTGACCCTGGCAATTAGAAGCTGGTAAGCCTGACTTCAATACCGGGCAAATTGGCTGAAACTATAGTAAAGAACAAAATTGTCAGACACATAGATGAACATAATTTGTTGGGGAAGAGTTTTTGTAAAGAGAAATGATGCTTCACCAATCTACTAGAATTCTTTGAGGGGGTCAACAAGCATGTGGACAAGGGGGATGTAGTGTATTTAGATTTTCAGAAAGCCTTTGGCAAGGTCCCTCACCAAAGGCTCTTAAGCAAAGTAAGTAGTCATGGGATAAGAGGGAAGGTTCTCCCATGGATTGGTAACTGGTTAAAAGATAGGAAACAAAGGGTAGGAATAAATGGCCAGTTTTCAGAATGGAGAGAGGTAAATAGTGGTGTCCCCAGGGGTGTGTACTGGGCCCAGTCCTATTTAACATATTCATAGATGATCTGGAAAAAGGGGTAAACAGTGAGGTGACAAAATAGCAGATGAAATTCAATCTTGATAAATGCAAAGTAATGCACATTGGAAAACATAATCCAAACTATACATATTAAATGATGGGGTCTAAATTAGCTGTTACCACTCAAGAAAGAGATCTTGGAGTCATTGTGGATAGTTCTCTGAAAACATCCACTCAATGTGCAGCAGTAGTCAAAAAAGCAAACAGAATGTTGGGAATCATTAAGAAAGGGATAGACAGAAAGAAAATATCATATTGCCTCTATATAAATGCATGGTATGCTCACATCTTGAATACTGTGTGCAGTTGTGGTAGCCCCACCCCTAAAAAGATATATTGGAATTGGAAAAGGTTCAGAAAAGGGCAACAAAAATGATTAGGGGTATGGAAAGGCTCCTGTATGAGGAGAAATTAATAAGACTGGGACTTTTCAGCTTGGAAAAAAGACGACTAAGAGAGAATATGATAGAGGTCTATAAAATAATGACTAGTGTAGAGAAAGTAAATAAGGAAGTGTTATTTATTACTTCTCATAACACAAGAACTAGGGGCCACCAAATGAAATTAATAGGCAGCAGGTTTAAAACAAACAAAAGGAAGTATTTTTTCATACACCACACAGTCAACCTGTGGAACTCCTTGCCAGAGGATGTTGTGAAGGCCAAGACTATAACAGGATTCAAAAAACAACTAGGTACATTCATGGAGGATAGGTCCATCAATGGCTATTAGCCCAAATGGGCAAGGATGGTTTCCCTAGCCTGTTTGCCAGGGGATGGGTCACTTGATGATTACCTGTTATGTTCATTCCCTCTGGGGCACCTGGCATTGGCCACTATCAGAAGATACTGGGCTAGATGGACCTTTGGTCTGACCCCGTATGGCCATTCTTATGATTTATGCTATATGATTATGAGACCTGTTGTGTATTGTATTATACAGACAATAATAGAATATGACAAGGGATCAATAATAACAACACTGGTTGCCTATCAAAAGCAAACATACAGCAGAGACATGAAGAGTTACAGAGTTATTGTAGAATAGTCATTGATCAGAGGTCTAATACAGAAGACCGTATAGAATTAAGTGGCTTTGTGTTCCATTGTATTAAATTAATGGTTTATATATGATTGTGGGCTGGGATTGTAAGTAACCTCTCTGGGGGAGATGTGATGTGAGGCCTGTATGATCAAAGGACTACATTGACCAAAGTGCCAGACAAAAATGGACTTTTGGTCCCAAAAGAATTAAGTGATTTTCCTTGGGAAGTCCTAGGTGGAGGTGAATGAAAATTCCCCACCTCTGGTTTTGCAAAAAAACCAGCCTTTTGAAGCTATTCTCTGAGGAGCGGTCTTTGTCTGCAGATTACCTGTAACTGAAGGCCAAACTCAAAGGCCTGAATATAAAAAAAAGGCTGCTCTGTCCAACCTGGATTCTGGTCAGAATCCAAGACAGTTATGAATTTGTAAACATGGGGAAAATTCAGTTTGGGGTTTTGAAGGACTGACACCTACCAGAGCCCAAGGTTGGAGTTGGTGGGGTCCTCTAGTGAGCTTTTTAGTAAGCACATAGGTTCTTTTATCATTTTACATATGATTTCTCTGTAATGTTTTCACCTTAAGAAAAAATGTATTTGCTTACAAAGAGCTGTGAGGTAATTTATAACTATGCTGTTGATAGCCTCTGGAGAGAAAGCAAAGTGCAGACACTGGCTTGTTTAGGCAGTCTGAATTGCTGGGAATGTCACAGTGTAGACAGGCAACTGTGCAGCCTAGAAAACCCTTGCTAGGAGGGAGAGGCACACAGGTTTTTGCCCAAGATAAGTGATGGCTGAGGAGCCAGGATCCTAGAGTGGATGCTTTTGAGGGATCATGGAGGAGGAATATGGTGCAGTTGCCCTGAATTTTGACACTCTATTACATTAGAAGGTACTGTATTACCGTAAAATGTAATCTTATAAAAGTAGTAATAAAGTGTTGTAAATTACAGGAACTATGCAATTTACAGAGACCAACTTTAAAGTCATGTCAGTGTAACCTAAATATTTCAGTCATTTGCAGAAAAATGCATGAAATATTCATCAAAAATAAATAATCATATAAGCAAAAAATAGCTAAGAAAAGACCAACAGTACACCATCTGATGCCAGTTATGTATACAAGTGAGAGATGTAGCATTAAGAGTTTCATATTTGCTTTATATACATATATAGTTCTGGGCACGTAATGTTAGAACTGCACAGACGAATGAATCTCTGAAGCTAAGGGAAGGTACAGTGACACGGCAAGACAAATAAAATCAGGAGGGAATTTATGTTCAAGGTGAAATAATCCAATGCACTGGGAATTATACCATTATGAAGGAGGCAGCTGAGAAATGAAGGCTTCCAAATTTCTTCTGCAAAGTTCAGTAATGACTCCTGGATACTGTAGTATTGGTTTAACTTTTCCTTTTTTCAGTAGGATTATTTTTAAATGCCAATGTATTCCTGATTTTCTGAATCAGATATCCAGGGAATATATATATGTATGTAGGGATTTTCAATTTGCCACTGAAATCATCTGGCCTCTTCTTTCAAGGGAAGAATATACTGTTTGTTCAATGGTAAAACCCCTTCTTTCCTATTTCATTCCCTCTGTATATATTGTGACAAAGTTCCTGCACTACCTTGGTGGGTCTTGTGCTTATTGGCAGATTTGCTCACCTTGGAGCTTCACGGCAGCCCTCAGCTTGGCCATTTTTCTGAACCCACAGTCTAAGTAGACTCCTCCTGTGTCTGACCAGGAGTTGGGAGGATTTGGGGGGAACCTGGGCCCACCCTCTACTCCGGGTTCCAGCCCAGGGCCCTGTGGAATGCAGCTGTCTAGAGTGCCTCCTGGAACAGCTGTGTGACAACTACAACTCCCTGGGCTACTTCCCCATGGCCTCCTCCCAACACCTTCTTTATCCTCACCATAGGACCTTCCTCCGGGTGTCTGATAATGCTTGTACACCTCAGTCCTCCAACAGTCCATGTTCTCACTCTCAGCTCTTAGTGCCTCTTGCTCCCAGCTCCTCACACGCACACCATAAACTGAAGTGAGCTCCTTTTTAAAACCCAGGTGCCCTGATTAGCCTGCCTTAATTGTCTCTAGAAGGTTCCTGATTGTTCAGGAACCTTCCCTGTTACCTTTCCCAGGGAAAAGGGACCTACTTAGCCTGGGGCTAATATATCTGCCTTCTATTACTCTCCTATAGCCATCTGGCCCAACCCTGTCACAATATTTTTATATCATGCTCATCACTGTAATATGTCAGCTCACTCCATGGGCAAATCTGGATTTGACTACTACATATGTGTAAAGTTACTTGCATATTTGCACTTCTTGCAGCAGAAGTCAAATGGCCAGATATAGAGCTATGTCTGTTTACATGAGTGGAAGAGTGACCTAAAATCTAATTGATTCATATAGTAAAACGTCCTTAGGCCTTGTCTATTCTAGAAAGGATTTGCTGGTATAGCACTTGGAAACTCAGACTTTTGCAGGGACAGCTTATAGTAGTTCCCTGAGCTAAATAAGACATACACGCAAAAGGACTCTTGCTAGTATAACTGTGTCTAGTGTTTTTGCCATCATAGTTATGTCAGGTGGAGTGTGATTCCCTCCCCACCCCCTCACACAGTTACACTGGCAAAACTTTTAATTGTAGACCAGGCCTTAGAACTCAGTTGGAAACTAATACTTCCCTTACATGGGCAAACCATATCACAGATATTGACCATTGACATGCTCACTGCATGACTGGATGAGCAGCCTCAGTGGGACCACTGTTGCTTCTCCCATGCAGGTGAGTGAGGGAGTAGTGGCTCAAAATCTAATTGATCCATAAGGTAAACTTCTTTAGGCTTTGTCTATACTAGAAAGGATTTGCTGCACTGTCCCAGAGCAGGTAGGGGTGAGGAGTAGGCAGAGCATTGAGGCCACCCTCACAAGGGGAAGCCCAGTTGCTGCACTTCCTCCAGGGCACCAGCAATTCTCTTCCACCTTCTGCACTAGCCTTTCAATTTTGTCTGCAACGATCGTAAATATAGCATCCAAGCTCACAGAGACTCTTAGACCTGAACGTGCCTTCTTTCTACTCAACATTTATTCCAGTTTTTTAATCATTTTGTTTAACTGACTATAAAATACCAGAGACACTTTTATACTGTGGCGCAACATAAAGGAGAAACTTGACTTAATACCATAAGTAAAAGAATCCAAGAGATGGGATTTTTAACTGGAATTGCAGGGAATTTTTATGGGATAATAAACAATGGACCCAATAAAAAACACTCTGCACAGGATCAGTCCATATTTTCTGTGTGTATGAAATCAAGTGTGTGTGAGAGAGAAAATGCAAGAGTATAAAAACAACTTATTTTGAAATTATTAATGTACGTGAAATTTTTACACAGTCCCTATTAATAAAACAAAGTCTATTGTAGAGTTGCCATCCAAACCATTGGGACAGACTCAGTATGTAGGTTTTTGTGTCCAGCCCTACAATAAGCAAAAACTAAACTTAATTTTGATCAGAAAAGTTGTAAGTCAATATCATTGGATCACAAAATAAAATGATAACTTATGTTCTAATACTGAAATTCGACTGCAAAATCTGATTTTGAGATCTGACTGCAAAATCAAGGCCTTGGTGACAGCACTGCATCGGAACATGCACAAACAGCATCATGTCACAATTTTCACCCCATACAACAATAGAGGAAAGATATCAACTAAAGCTAGGAAATTTTTAATTGAATTTTTTCCCCAGTGAAAAAAGGGTTTTGAGCTAAACAGAATTTTTCATGAGACAATTATGGTTTTTAATAGATTTTTTCAGCAAATTGAACGGATCTTTTTATTATTTATTTTATTTTATTTGAAAACCAAATCACCAAAAATGTTTCTGGTTTTGGGTTTTTTTAGGAAAGCTTGAAAAATTCCCTCCAAAATTTATATTAAAAAAGTCTGCATTTGCTTTGAAACTTTTAATGGAAACTAAAACACATTTTTTGACTAGCTCTAATACCCTGTAGTATTTTAAAACTTGTAGTAAAATAATTATATCAGAAGTAAATGGTATGTTTTGTTTTCTTTGGGTATAATCTGATCTCCTTTTCTAACTAATGACATATTGCAATATACTGCAAAGATATATTGAAGGTAAAGTACTGCGGTGACACAATCTCCTCTCACCTCTGAGGCTCATTAAGCTTTCCTTGTGTCTACACTGGCCTATGCTAGCAACTTACAGAGTCTTTGGGAATGGGCTTCACAGTTCCCTTGCTTTTGACCCAATGCTCAAGCAATTGCCTCTATTCTCATTTTGAAATCAGAGGTCCCATTTTCTTATTATTATTTATTATTTCTATAATCATAGCACCTAGGAACCTCCTGTGTATGCTAGGTGCTGTAGAAAGGTAGAACAAAAAGACAGTCCCTGCTACAAAGAGCTTACAAGCTAAGTACAAGAAAAGAGACAACAGAGGGATACAGACAGACCGATGGGGGAATAGAAGGAAACAATGAGACAATATTGGTCAGCTTGATAGGGAGTGGTCTCTGCACGTCAGCAGCCTAGCCACTGTCAAGTTTTAGGCATCCTTACAAAGAAGAATTTTGAGGAGGGATTTGAAAATGAATAACAAAGTGGCTTTGTGGATGTTTATGGGGAGTTCCTCTCAAGCATGATAAGAAGCATGAAAGAAAGCATGAAGGTGCTTACTTGAAAATGTAGCAAATGGGAGATGGAAGCTGGCATTATTGGCTGATCAGAGACAGGAGCTGACAATCTCAACAGTGAAAGAGAGAGGATAGGTAGGGTGGGGACAGGCCATGAAGGGCCTTGGGTACTTCCAACAGTTGTTGTCCCCAGCAGAGCAATCACAACAGTCCAGTTCATGATGTCTTAGTTAAAAGTTGGTTTACTAAAGATAATTATTTTTAAAAAAACCCTATAAATATGCTTCCAAATAATATTGCTAAAAAAGCACTGAGCAGGATAAAATCTCTTTCTCTTGCAAAGATTTGTACATTTACTTCACTGTTCAAACATTTATACTTACATGGTACTTACACAAAATCCTTGGTTTTCCATGTGTGTACCCAGTACTGAGAGCCAGGTGATGTACTAGTACACAAATTTCTCTCTTGATAGAGCAAGATCATTTTTTGGTGGGAGAAAACAGTCAATGCTCCATGGTAAGGAGGGATGGTGCTGTTTCTTGTCTCTCCTCTGCTCCCTTTGGTGTGTCTTGTGCTGGAGGAGAGATTAGGAAGTACCTGGCACTGTGCTTATGGAAAGCTGTGGACTGCTGTTCAACCAAAAGGTGCAAGAGAAGACAAGCTTTTTTGTGCCTTTGCCTCTCCTTGAATACCCTTGAACTAGCTGGTCACAATAGAGCCATTGGAAAAGAGCCTTCCTTGCAGAGATTGCAATAGACTCCATTAAGATCCTATAGCTTGCCACTATTGGCCTCTACTGGTCTCTGTTGATTTCTACTAGCCTCTGCTGCTTTGTTGCCCCCAAGAAGCAGTGGAGCAACAGGCCCTTTCCAAAACCTATTTGTCAAATATTCAACATTTTTCAGCTGGAATTTCCACTTGGGCTATGGACATCTTTCTGGACACATACCCCTTAGATCCCTCCTAAAAAAGTCATGACCCTGAGCACATCTACAGGAATTCCCAGGAAAGGACTGTGTAGCAAAGTTTTATTTTTAAAGCCTTAAATAATGTAGGAGCATTGCATTCTGAGGAACTTTCTCTCATGCCATCATGTGTATGAAATTGGTGAACCAGTCGTGTAATCTACTAGGGTCAGTGACTCTGGCACACTCTTGCTTTTTTTACCGCAAACCACATTTGTGACATCTTTTTGGGTGAGCCCCGAGACACTGTGTATCCTTTTTAGCTTTCTGTTTCTGAGGTGTTTTGGTTTAGTTGTTGCATCTCTGGGGATGGGATTGTAGAAAGGGTTGGGTATTTTTTAAAATCATTTTTACACTGGCTTTCGTATTTATTTATCAGGCTATGTCATCCTTGGTTTTGTTTAAGGTATATCTCTGCATTTTGTTTTAGATTCTGTTGTGTTAGGTGCCCAGAGGCCTTTGAGCACTGTGCTATAAATAAAAATGTATTATTATGTATTATTAAGCAGGAACTGCAAGAACCCACTTTATCATTGCCGCGGAGCAGCCTGTCTTTCCCAACAAGATACATTTGTGAAAGTCATATAATCTCCTCCCCTGGTAATTATGCAACCTAAAAATGCTTAAAACAGGCCACACTTAAGGCATGATCCTGGTGCTGGTTTCTGAGAGGTGCTGAAGGCTTACAGTTCCCATTGACTTTAATGGGATTTCAAGATGCTGAGCACCACTCAGGGAAGCGCTCAGCTTTTCGCAAGGTTAGGTCCTTTACACCACACACAAATTGCCTATACAATAAAAATACTAAACAAAAAACATGCAAGCAGATTTATGCCAAATGTAAAATGGTCAGCAACAATAGCAGGATAAGTCATGTGTGTGACACAAAAGAAGGGGTGGGGGAGGCACAAAACCACATTTTTAACATTTTCAGCCTAATTACTATTTCTTTAGGATATTTTAACAACAAACATTCCATCACAGCTAATGTCAATATGGTCATATTATTCATCTCAGTTCTAGTGTGTTTTGCTTATGAACCATGAAAGAATCAGTCCTATTCAAAGCCAAGTTAATTGAATTCCAAAACAAGAAAGAGCCTTTCCCAACTTCCTAACCTTCCTGAAGAACTAGAAAAGGGTCAAACAGATTTAAGGAGTCATTTAAGAGTATGTTTTCATTTATCTCAGCTCTACTCAGGGGAACTCTATTCCAGATGGTAACCTTAACCCTTTCCAAAAATTGTCTGTTGTTGGACCCCATTTCAATTAGATCCAGATCTGTTTGATATTTTGGTGGTCAGGAATTTCCTGATATCATACCTCCTATGTTTTGCAGAAGTTTCTCTGAATTTGTTTTATAGCAGGGGAAATGAAGTTAATTACAACTTCTCTGCATTGGCCATAACTTTAATTTGGAAGACCTTCATTTTGGCATTATGATTTGATTATCATGAATATTTTGATTTCTTAAGATAAATATTATCATATCATTTAAAATACTATTTTAAATATTGGCCTTCCATTTGCACTTGCAATTTCTGGCCACAGAAAAATCATAGAGAAATGTTGTGCTTGCAATTACTGATGGGTATACTTAATGTCACAAATATGCCTGAGAACCTGATTTATGTGCATAGATAGGTACCAAGATATTCATGTGAAATTAACTGTGCCTGCAATTATCTGTGCCTGTGATTATGTAGGCAAAGAAAAAGAGGGCAGCTAAACATTAGAGTCCTAAAAGCTATGAAAATTGGGTCCTAAAGGCCCAAAATTAATTATTTACCACATTTAACTTGTAAGAATAATATTTGATTCTTTTATGGAACATTCCTTATTCTAGGTAGATCCTGAATTTTTGCTCTTATCATATCATTCCCTAATAATTACAGCTTTACAGTGTTTGACTGCATGGTTCATTGGGTTTCACTGTCTCTGCATTAATGCCCTAGCTAGACATATCATTGGAAGACATTCCACTTCCACACAATTGGCATAGAATTGACATATATTCATACCTTTGCCATGTTAAGTTATATACCACCCTTTCCCATTTTAGAACATCAAATAACTCCTTTAAAAAGCTACACTTAATGGAAACTTCATTCCATTAGTAAATTAGTTATAAAATCAACATACCTTGAATATAGATGGATCAGACGAGTTAAAAAAAAATAACAGTTCTTGCATCACAAACCTCACTTCAATCAGACTTTACCAAGCTTTGTTTCTCTCAATATTTTTCTTATAGGAAAAAATGGTTTTCTTTAACATTTCAAGCATATTGAACGTGTGATGTATTATTTCACTCAGATTGCTTCTTTACTGCCTGACATATTTTAAATTCATAAATAAATAATCCCTGAACACCTTTAAGATGAGTGGAGGCCATGTCAGCTCAATTTCTTTACTGCCATATAGATCTAGGGCATGTGTCCTGTATAACAGCACCCATAAGGGTCTACAGACATGTGTAATTAATAAATAGATAATAGTCCACGAGCACCAAAACTTCCCACTCAAGATCGAGGCCTTATTGTGCTCAGTGCTATACAAACAAGTCAAAGTCTCTATTCTGAAGATTTTATAATCTAAGCAGACAAGACAGAAAAAGCAGTAATAGACACTATGTGAGAAAAAAAATCAAATATCTTTGTTAGTACTGTATCTATTTTTAGTTGTTATTGACCCAATTTTTCCTTCTTTGTGAATTAGGATCTTACATAGGCTCTTGGATGGATCTAAATGTAGAGGGCATATTTTCCCTCAATGGACTGTGCATCAGGTCCAAATTGACTTAGCAGATAATTTTTGTTGTTTGAGTAAGTAACAGGAAAAGTGATCATGGAGGCAGGGGGGAGCTAATATTTCTGAGCTGTGCAGTTTATGCTGGGGATTTAGTCTAATTTGTATACATTTACATTTCATTTTAAATATGAACAGGTGCACAATTTTTATAGTGTGTGTTTTAAGACAGAAGATTTTACAGGATTACAAAAATAATATAATTTATTCTTAAAACATTTTCAGATTATAATATCTTCCACTGGAGTCTCTAGGGTGTTACATTAAGTCTGATTTTATCATCTCCTTCTCTCCTCTCATTTCTGAATACCTGATGCATAAGTTTTCCTCTTCCTTTTCTGGACACCTGGAGCCAGATCCTCAGGTGGTATAAACTGGAATAGCTTCATTGACTTTAATTGCATTACAATTTACACCACCTGAGGAGTTGGCCCCGGGACCTGATTTTCCACTTATACCATTGTAAATCCGGAGTAAATTCATTTAAGTCAGTGGACAATGGAGGAGAAAGAGGTCTCTTGCATCCACTTCCCTCATTTTGGCATGGTCGTTTTGTAATTCTGTAAAGTGTATATTCCATACAGACCATTACACCAAAGATAGTTCATCCAGTGTCATTTCTCTTAACACATAGTGTCTTTATAATTAATACATCCTATTTAAAATGTCTGGTAAATTTTGTCCAGCTCTCAAGCTTATGCAACATGAAAATACTTTACAGTAACAAACGTTCATCTTTGTAGCTTTTCTTTGCATTTTAGACAAGTAAGACTTTTTCTTGGTTAGGTGCTAACATTTCCCAAGAGATCCACCCTTGATAAACTGCTCTCAGGCTGGAATAAATAAAATACATTGTGTCTGAAAATTCTATGCTGATGACATTAGCTACAACTCAAAAGACGCAGACGTCAAAGCACCAAAAGAATAATTTGGCTTTTAAGAAGCCTCACCTGCTGCAGTAGTGAACGCATATTTCTCAAGCTTAGCTCTTCGCTCACACCATGTTTATGTAGTTACTCCTACCATTGTGGGAGGAGAATCTTGCCCATAATTTTCTTTATGCCATACTGTCACCCACAAAACAATCCCTTAACTTTACCAACTCTTTAGAATATAATTAGGACTCTACCAAATTCATGGCCACGAAAAACACGTCATGGAACATGAAATTTGGTCTCTCCCCATGTAATCTGGTGTTTTGTGTGCTTTAACTCTATATTATACAGATTTCACAGGGGAGACCAGAGTTTCTCAAATAGGGGGTCCTGACCGAAAAGGAAATTGCAGGGGGGGTCACAAAATTATTTTAGGGGGGGCATAGTATTGCCACCCTTACTTCTGTGCTGCTCTCAGAGCTGTGTGTCTGGAGAGCAGCGGCTGCTGGCCAGGCACCCAGCTCTGAAGGTAGCATTCCACCAGCAGCAGCACAGAAGTAAGGGTAGCAGCACCGCAACCGCCCCAGCAATAAACTTGTGACCTCCCCCTCCCAACTTCTTTTTGGGTCAGGAGCCTACAATTACAACACCGTGAAATTTCAGATTTAAAGAGCTGAAATCATGAAATTTATTATTTTAAATCCTATGACCATGCAGTTGACCAAAATGGATCGTGAATTTAATATAATATATAATATATATTTTAAAGAATTTGAAAGAGCTGTTTGTTTTGGGTACTTTAAATAATTCTTTTTTCTCCCTCTTTCCTTCTGTCAAGGGAAGTTTTGGATACACAAGGAATGCAAGGTCGGGCACTGAGTATGTGGGGGAAATGAGAAGAACTAGCATCTAGCACAAGGAATGATAGAATTGTGGGACTGGAAGGGACATTGAGAGGTCATCTAGTCCAGTCCCCTGCACTCATGGAAGGACTAAGTATTATCTAGACAATTCCTGACAGGTGTTTGTCTAACCTGATCTTAAAAACCTCCAATGACAGAGATTCCACAATCTCCCTAGACAATTTATCCCAGTGCTTAACCAGCATGACAGTTAGAAAGTTTTCCCTAATGTCCAACCTAAACGATCCTTGCTGCAATTTAAGCCCATTGCTTCTTGTCCTATACTCAAAGGTTAACAAGAACAATTTACCTCCCTCCTCCTTGAAACAACCTTTTATGTATTTGAAAACTGCTATCATACCCCCTCTCAGTCGTCTCTTCTCAAGACTAAACAAATCCCATTTTTTCAATCTTCCCTCAGAGGTCATGTTTTCTAGACCTTTAATCATTGTTGTCTCTCTTCTCTGGACTTTCTCCAATTTGTCCACATCTTTCCAGAAATGTGGCACCCAGAACTGGACACAAAACATTGGTTGAGGCCTAATTAGCCCAGAATAGAACGGAAGAATGATTTCTTGTGTCTTGCTTACAACACTCCTGCTAATACATTCCAGAATGATGTTCACTTTTTTGCAACAGTGTTACACTTGATTTAGCTTGTGATCCACTATGACCCCCAGATCCCTTTCCACAGTATTCCTTCCTAGGCAGTCATTTCCCATTTTGTATGTATGCAATGGATTGTTCCTTCGTAAGTGGAGTACTTTGCATTATTGAATTTCATCCTATTTACTTCAGACCATTTCTCTAGTTTGTCCAGATCATTTTGAATTTTAATCTTATCCTCCAAAGCACTTGCAACCCCTCCCAGCTTTATAAATGTACTCTCTATGCCATTATCTGAACAATTGATGAAGATATTGAACAGAACTGGACACAGAACTGATCCATCCAGGACCCACTTGATATGTCCTTCCAGCTTCACTGTGAACCGCTGATAACTGTTCTCTGGGAACGGTTTTCCAACCAGTTATGCACCCGCCTTATAGTAGCTCCATCTAGGTTGTATTTCCCTGGTTTGTTTATAAGTATGAAGCTCAAACTGAAAACCTTGGGAAAGACTTTACCATTAAAGATGTTGCAGTGACTCTTCAAAGAATCATGGGACAACATCTTGACATTCCAAGATGATGAGAGTGGTGTGGTATTTCCTCATTATGAAACAACATCACACCACAGAGACTGCCATGTGGAAGACATTATATTGATTATTTTGTGATTCTTTGCAACTTTGTTGAACTCTGTCTGATCTCTCTTCTTCCTGCACTTTCCTGAGGGCTGGAAAGGACAAGGGTATTTGTCGTCTCTCCTCCTCTTTGGTATACTAGAAAGAAAAAGGGGCATTTCTGCTCTTTCTTTTCTTTTATTCTATTCCCACCCACCCACCCACCCACACTCACCATTCAATTTTCCTGTTACATGGGAGTCTGGGATGGGCTCCCGTTGACTCATCTATTTGCTTAGCACTCCCCGCCTAACCCTATGTTAGACAATGCTGTATGAAGCCTGGTGAGAGCTACTTACAAAGACCCAAGGAGCTGCACATGGCTCAAGAGCCATAGCTGGAGCTTTGAAGATTGGGTCCATCTTTTCCAAAATCCTGACATAAACTGCTACAGTGGGTCACCCTGACACTAGGAAAGTTTGGATCCAGATCTGAACTTGTTGGACTGACAGAATGTCTAGAGTGAACATTTTATTGCTAGTTTACCAAGAATGTAAATGCAAAGGCTGTGATATTTATCAAAAGACTATGAAACCAGCACAAATGTTTGTTTGTTTGTTTTTGTAATGACGACACAACAACAATCAAGTTCTACTTTTATTTTATGTGAGAAATAATGCCATTTTAATTTTGTGAATGGCTTCCTCTAGATCAGACAATCAGTTTTCACATTTTTAGTTCAGTGCTCTTAATTTCTCATGCAGGATGCTGCAAACATTCATCTTTTCTTTATCTTTTGATATATGAAAAAAAATAGGAAAAACATCATAGTCATTTTCTATTAGCAAATCAGTAGCTGAATACGTGATTTTAGTGCTTTTGTTAAATGCAGTAATTCAACTGTGAATCTGCATCAAGGATTCAAAACTCATCATGATTGACATTATGCGCCTTGTATCGCACTAAGCAAAAGCAATGCCCAGGGAATGATGCTCACAGGCAGGGAGCCCTAATGCTAATATACCTTAGCATGTTTAATCAAGCATTTTTAAAAGTAGAAAAATATGCACTCAAATGAATAACAGTTTTTAGGGGTCTTCAAATATATTTTTAGCAGTAAATAGGCTGGGAAGTACCTAATTCGCTCATGGATCTTTCTGCACAATCTCTTTTTAAGTTAAACATGTTACACTAGGGATAAATTTATCACACTGCTGTTATATATTGGTATAAATCAGAGATCGGCAACCTTTGGCACGCGACCCATCAGGGAAATCCACTGGCAGGCCTCGATGGTTTGTTTACCTGCAGCGTCCGCAGGTTCAGCCAATTGTGGCTCCCACTGGCCGTGGTTCACCATTTCAGGCCAATGGGGGCTGCAGGAAGCAGCAGCCAGCACATCCCTCGGCCCGCGCCGCTTCCCGCCATCCCCATTGGCTTGGAACTGTGAACTACGGCCAGTGGGAGCTGTGATTGGCTGAACCTGCGGATGCTGCAGGTAAACAAACCGGATTTCCCTGGCAGGCCATGTGCCAAATGTTGCCGATCCCTGGTATAAATAAAATGAAACTACTGTACAAATGTTGGGCCTGATCTTCAGCTGGTACAAATCAGCGTAGCGCCATTGAAGTTGTACATTGAAGTTTACAACAGCTAAGGATCTGGCATGCAGATTTTATAGTCATCACCATATATACATTGTAAATACAATAAACTACTGAATTTAATATTAGCCAGTATATGCATGTCATCCAATTGTACCATAATATCAAGGACAGTATTTCTATTTTTTATCTTTTATATTGTGTAAAATAAATGTTAAAGAGCTTATTTTTAAAGGATTTTTAAATATATATATATTCAGAATAATTTTATCACCACTACTTTTACAGAGAATAATTCCTTGTCAGTCTGAAAATGACAACTCTCTCATTAGCCGTATTATTCGTTCCATAATGCACAGTTTGTTTATTGTAGGATTGATGCTAGTCAGCTAGCTTTTATTTATTTTTATTTTTTAGGGCAAAGAGAATATTAGAAGATGTGAATATCAGACATTTTCAGAATGGGAATGGCCATCTGGCTCTTCAAGCCTGCCTTCTCCTTTCCCCTTTAGCTTAATCCCATTTTCCTGCTTTTTCACCACACCCTCAATGCCTTTATTTTCCAACAACAAATAAAGGCATCTCTTAAATTCACTGAATCTGGATTTGTTCTGAAAACACACACCTGTAAGGCCTGATGCAAAGCCCATTGCATTTGGTAGAGTCTGTCCATTCACTTCAGTGGGGTTTAGATCAGATCCATAAAGAATTCAGTGGTTTCACAGACAGATACAAGATGATGCAATTGTTCAAAATGTATGTTTACCAGCCTTGACAGTGTGCCTGTATACATTTTGGCACAGAAAATAGATTACGTGTATTATCATTATTTCTGATGACGTAATGTTGAGGCGCAATCTGCAAATATGCATTTTGCTACTCTCCAGTATACTCTAGAACACGACACAGATTTGCTTGAAGTTTTAAATATTTATCCAGAAGATCTATGACTCGCAAATTGTCAGAGCAATCAGAGCTTAGTGTAATAACTTGACTTCATTTATTTATTGCATTAAAAACAAAAAACAAAATCAGTCCTATTTGCAAGATGGTTATATGATTACTGGATTTCCAGCTCCCTAGAAAATACAACATGCTTGTAGCAGTGTATACATACCTACATATTTTTCTGATGCTCACAGGTACACAGAACTTAAATTATTACACTGTATTTGAGGCTTGATCTGGCTCTTGTGTTCAAGAGTGAAAAGAAAGCAGGGCCTGGGGAAACAATTCAGAGTTTCTAATCAGAGGCTAGTTTCTGGAAAAGAACTTCCTATTAGAGGGAAGTAACTTTCCACCCTCACCCGCACTCCCTGCCCACAAAGATTTTTCTATCAGGTGAGGGTTTTTTTCTGCTACCAACATATTGCAATTCAATAGGGGTCTGGATAGTAAGCCTCATTTATTACCCCTTTGTGACAACTCTACTTACATAGGAGTGCAGGCCTAATTATAACCCAATTCTGCTTTCCTGGCCTCTGGAGTTACTATATAGCTTTTCATTTACCACATACCTATTTAATCCTGCATTGTTTGGTTCTGATAGCATTGGCAGCCTGTGAAATGTGATGTATGCAGTATTCTGTGTTAGGATGGAGCAGCAATTGTGCTATGCTTAGAGCTCCTATTGTTGAACAAACAAACAAACTAGACAATGCCAAATATGCAGCTTGCCCTAAAATTTTCAATGTAGTCACCCGACATTTTAGCTACTAAGTAGTTAAATCCACATTTATCCAAGAACTGCAAGAGAAATCTGTGTGAATTTTTACTTTTCCCATGGTTAAAGTGCATAGGGAGCAGCAGAAGTTTAATGGAAGAATGTTACAAATCAAATGGAACAGACTGCTTTGTCCTTGCTATCACTCCTATTGAATCAACATTGTTTTAAAAAACAGAACATTTGAACTGATGTGTTTCAGATTGCTGTTTGGAATCATAAGATTTCTGGAACTGGTACTATAATGTAATGATGCTACAGAGCACCAGAAGTGCCATGTTTCAGATTAAATCCTAGGTCCCACTCACTTGTGGTAATTAAGATTTCTTAGCACTTTTCCCCTCAAGTTAACCCATATGTTCTGTTCGAATTCCAACTTCACTAACAAAAAGAATATTGAAAGTGAGATAAAACTTTATGTTTCTGGTCTTAAATCAATCTCTAACTTTTTGGTTAAAAAAATGTAAAAATGTACACAGGATGAGTCCTTGATGGAGGGCAGATTATCCCACATCTGTCTACTGCGGGGTTCTTTTTTCTTCTTCTGAAGCATCTGCTGTTCAATACTGTCACAGACGGGATACTAGACCAGATACAGGGACTGCTCCAGTATGGCCGTACCTAAATCCTCCCTTAGTTTTATTGGATGCAATATTTTTTTTCCTCCAATGAACACCCCTGTTATTTAATGTACACTGTTAAAGTGTTCCTGCTTTGCACCTGAGGTATGGCTGCATTGCAGTGCTGCTGATCTGAGTAATCTTTATATATCTGGTTATTTCTTTTTCAAACTTGTGAATGATTTGGGACCTTTCAAAGTACTACATAAAATATAAAGCATAAAATATTGTTATTGTTACTGAAATGACATTCATAATAATGCACCTGTGGCAGGTTGGATCACAGAAACCCCCTTGGGGCTGCCAATTGATGTGCCAAGACTACTTCTGCCCCTGCTTTCCTGCCCTGTCACCTTAGCACTTCAGTACCCTGCCTGGTTTGAGCCAGACCCGCTAGCCTGCTGCAAACCCAGACCCAGGTCTGAATCATGTCCCCTAACAGATGTACACTTAACTGAAAGCAGCTTACAGAAGTATTCCTGTCTTTAACACTCAGATGCCCAACTTACAATGGGGTCCAAACCCCAAATAAATCTGTTTTATCCTGTGTAAAGCTTATACAGGGTAAACTCATAAATTGTTCACCCTCTATAACACTGATAGAGAGATATGCACAGCTGTTCCCCACCCCCCAAGTATTAATACATACTCTGGGTTAATTAATAAGTAAAAATGATTTTTATTAAATTCAGAAAGTATGATTTAATTGGTTCCAAGTAGTACAGACAGAACAAAGTGAATTACCAAGCAAAATAAAATAAAACACGCAAGTCTAAGTCTAGTACAATAAAACTGAATACAGATAAAATCTTACACTTAGAGATGTTTCAATAAGTTTCTTTCACGGACTGGACACCTTCCTAGTCTGGGCACAATCCTTTCCCCTGATACAGCCCTTGTTCCAACTCAGGTGGTAGCTAGGAGATTCCTCATGATGGCTGCCTCCCTTTGTTCTGTTCCACCCACTTATATATCTTTTGCATAAGGCGGGAATCCTTTGTCCCTCTCTGGGTTCCCACCCCCTCCTTCTCAATGGAAAAGCACCAGATAAAAGATGGATTTCAGTTCAGGTGACATGATCACATGTCACTGTAAGACTTCATTACCCACTTGCCAGCACACACGTATACAGGAAGACTTATAGGTACAACAGAGACATCTGCAGTCAATTGTTGTGGTTGATGGGAGCCATCAAGATTCCAAATCACCATTAATAGCCCACACTTTGCATAATTACAATAGGCCCTCAGAGTTATATTTCATATTTCTAGTTTCAGATACAAGAGTGATACATTTATACAAAGAGGATGACCACACTCAGTAGATTATAAGCTTTGTAATGATACCTTACAAGAGATCTTTTGGATGAAGCATATTTCAGTTACATTATATTCAAACTTATTGGCATATTTTCATAAAATCATATAGAGTGCAATGTCACAGCACCCTTTGAGAATAAATGGCTCAGTGGATTGGAAATGGGACATGGAGTCTTTCACCTTTAGATCACCAGTTCAAATGGACCTAGGTTGGCCTTGATTGAAAAGAGTATAGGGACAAGAACAATTGATCTCAAGTTTTATGAAATTCTACTCTTAGAATTTAGAGAAGACTCCATCCCTCATATTTTTTAGAAAACTGAGAGAGAGATAATGTTCATTTCAGATTGTGATGGTTGAATTATTGAAGTATGTCTCAATAGCATGATTAGAGCAAATTTAAAAAAGACGAACTAGACTGTAAACCCTTGAGAGCATATTTTCATTTACACACACACACACACACAGTGGCTAGCACAATGATCTCTGCTTTCTGACTGAGGTCCCTAGCCTAGGCACTTCCATAATACAGTTAATAAATAATAAATTATTTTTGTTGATTGTACTGGGCTTTACTGTGAATTAGAAGAGAAAGCACAGCCATGAGAATATGGACAGATGAAGTATGAGAAGTTCATGTTATGGGGCCAGATCCTCAGCTGCTGTAAATTGTCGTTACTCTATTGACTTGAACTGAGCTACAACAATTTATCTAGGTTGAGATTTTGTCCTTGGATTTTATTACACGGTGTATCCATCATACACAAGAATTGAATGCCAACTGATAACTTTTGAGTGCAGGATTGTTCTGCAGTCAGTCATTTGTGCTGATCAGATTAAAATTAAGAAGAGGCATGTTTAAACTAAAACCTTTTGTGAAGATTTTTACTATGCTTCCTTACTAAACCTTCCTGGAAATAGAGAAATGTCAGTCTTGATTTTGCCTCTGGTCCTTTGGAGCCTGTGGGAGTTTTCTCTGTGTGAAGCATACAGGATCAGGTCTCATGTAGAGAAAGGCATCATGTCCTCCATGGTCTGGCCTATGGACACTGTAATTCCAGGATGGCCTGGCTCCACTGATTGGTCCAGCTATGCCATTTAAGGCAGGAGGAGGAACAGGAAGTTTGTCTGAGCAACAAGGTGGTTTCCTGTGGTGGTTGCACCCTGCACACAACCCTGTTATTATTCCTGTTCTGTTCCTGGCTTCTGCTTCACCCCTGCCTTCACTCGTGTTCCAACTGTGCTCCTGTTCCATGCTTGATGCTTGGCTCTCCTCCAGTTCCTGCCCTTACAGCTCACCTCCAATCCTTAGTTACCAGTCCGGGCTCCAAGCCTGGCCTCTGACTCTGACCCTTGGCTCTAGCATTTCACATTTAACCATGGATCTGACCCTCAGCTTCATTTCCTAATTCTGACCCTGGTTTGACCGCTGGCTCTGGTAACTGGCAGTTGACTCTGATGCCGACCCTTGGCTTCATTCCCCAGCCTGGATGCCTGCTCTGCCCCCTAGACCTAACTCCTGCTCTCAGTATTAGGCAAACCTGCCTACATCCCGGTCCATAACACAAGCTGGTGGTGGATGGTGAAGATGTAGAAACGTGACAGCAAAGAACCTCAGCATGGAATCCCTTTACTTCTAGTGTATTCCACTGATTTGAGGAAATGGACTACTAGACTCTTGTCGTGAAGGAGCTAACCCAGTTCTAACAACCCCCAAATGGAAGAACCAGCTGAAACTCCCAACGTTTCTACTTCTTTAGTTAATTTATTCCCATCTCTCAATATACTGGTTTTGGTGTGATTTTGTGTATGTCCTGTTTTACTCCTGGGGCAATTCTGCACTACTGCACAATGCAGAATTTTTCAGAATTCCCTGTTTTTCCTGCAGAATTTCTGGTCATCACTTGAGGCTGCTGGACTCTGCAGAACCCAGCTCACAGTGAGTGGAGCGCCCAGCCTGGCAGGACTGGAGGCTGCACGCTCTTTGATCCTCATTCTCCCAGAGATGGGAGAGGTCCTGGGAGACTCAGCCAGCTCTGGCAAAGGGTGAGGAAGGGCAGGGCCGCATCACACCATGTTCCCCTGTGCGACAGTAAAGAAGCTAGGTGAAAGTAAAGACTCTGTGGGGGCTGGAGTCCTGGCTGTGGTCTGTCCCATGGCTGGGCTCTGTAGGGAGGGGGGTGATAGTGTGTGGAGGGTGCCCCGCAGCTGGGCTCTGTGGGGAGGGAAGGCTGTTGTTTGTATTGTTGACATATTTGCTGACAGGTATTTTGAAATAAATTACCAAAATACTTGAAACAGGAGTGATTATATAATGTTATTTTGACAAATAAAATATGCAGAATTTTAAAATATTGTGTGCAGATTTTTTAATTTTTTGGCACAGAATTCCCCCAGGAGTACTGTTTATACTATTTGCAAAAGAAAACCAAAACCATCCCTTTAAGGACAAATTCTGAGTCTCTGATACCAATGGGAGCTGTGTATGAATATCCAATTCAAGGGCAGAATCTGGCCTTTGACAAATAAGATTTACCCAATTAAAATAAGAATTCTGTTGTTGAACAGTTTGTATTTAATAGATCATGTTAAGTAAGTAAACACACACACAGACCCACATGCATGGGTAGTCATGGCCCGACTCTCTCCCCTCACCCTCCCGACTCCTTTTGGTGGTTGTAGCAGTAGTAGTCCTTGTACTCTGAGGGAGTGCTAGGACTACAGCTGTGGAGAGTCTCTGAGCTGGATTGCAAGGGAGAGAAGCTACTTGCCCCTGCCCACCACTCTTGAACACTGGAGATCTGAATCTGCTCCTGAAATAAATAGGAGCTTTGGCCCAGATCCTCCAAAGGTATTTGGGCACCTAACTCCCATTGAAATCAATGGGCGTTAACAAGTGCCTAAAAACCTTTGAAAATGTAGGCCTTTGTCCTTTACTTGAGTGGAATCCCTTACAGAGAGGCTGCCACAATCTGGTCATTGATTATTAACTGTTCTCCTTCCCTGTATGATTTTGTATCCTTTCATTTTAATAAACCTTGATATTTAAACAGAAATAATTGCATGATGCTGTATGTGGGGCTGGTTACACTAAGAAGCTTGTAACAAGTCACAAAGCTATGAGACCCTGGAGCGGATACTGCATGGATAGGAGATATGAGATATGTCTCTCTCTTTTATTCTAGGTAACAAAACTACACATGAATTAGATCAGTGGTAGTCTAACTTATTTGACCATGCCCCTTCCTTGTGTCTGTAGCAGTTTAGGCCTCCCCGTCCCACCCCACAAGTACATATACCAATAAAAAATCAACATACAACTCTCACAAAATATTAGCAACAGTAAGACATTGATTCAAATGAAGCCAACGATCCATTGCAATAAGAACAAAGCAAAACTGTGATTGTGGTCCATGCTTACAGTTAAATGTAAACACTGCATCATAGCAAACAGATTCACGTACAGATGGCAACGACTTTGTATAATGTTATGCACGCTTAACAGAAATCTGTCAAAATGCACAGCGCCATCTAGAGTCAAATGCACAGCTCCCATCTGAGCACCTGATATGTTTGGAGGAATCAAACATTGCTAATAGTTGATTGTCGTGGGTAAAATGTGTGCACTATGTTTTTTCCCCTTAACGCTTCTCACGTCCCACCCAGAATACATTTCGCTCCCCACCCCAGGGCAGCCTTCCCCCCAGCTTGAGAAGCTCTAAGTTACATATACAGGCAAATTAAATTACTCGGGTAATAAAACTAAATTTGAGGGGCCCAACATTTCCCCCCACTCCACCCAAGGTAAGGGTTTGATCAGCTGGAAGGTTTGCCATAATTCATTAAATGTGTGAGTATCTAGCAATCAATTCTTGTTACAGCAGAGTGGATGTTTAGAAATGAATTATTTTACAGCATTGCTCAGGTTATTAAGCTGCATGTGGCACACTGACTTGTGTTTCTCCCAGCGGAGATCATTAGATGTAATACACCAACCAGCACTGGCTCCTTTTATGATTGCTAAAGAGGAATAACTTAGTGTCCTTTGTTTTATGAATGTCTAAGGCCCTAAACAACTATGTTTGCTGACAGGGCTTCTTTTGACTTGGATTTTTCATGTTCTTAATTAACTTCTTTAAAATCAGGAGTACTGAAAGATGGTGCTGGATAGAGAGTACATTAGAGGTAATTACAAAATGCTAATTTATTCAAGGGATTCAAAGCCACTAATATACTTTTCAGGAAATGGGTAGACAGAATTCAGTGCTTCGGTACTTCAGGGTTTATAATATGTTTTTTAAATGTTAAAGGCCATATTCTGTCCTTGAATGTGTGCACAGTTACCATCAAACTCAATGGGAGATAAATGCATCCACAGATAACATTTGGGCCTAATAAGTAGTTGTTATTTTATATTTTAGAAATTGAATGTAACTATTTTCGGGGTGTACCACACACACAAAAGAGTGCAGAGAGATGGAAAGTAGGCAGGGCTATGGCTGTGGTCCCTCCCTGCATGCCTCCCAATTGAATCGGGGGCAGAATGCAGCATTCCTCAAAGAAGGTATGAGTTTGTGCACTCCCCTACACAACGGGCAGCTCTTGGAGGCAGAATACTGCCAGTGCTTCCCTTCGGAAGTCATGGCTTCATACTGCTCCCAATGTGGGCGTGTGGAGTGTGTGCGTATAAAGAGTTGGTTGGGAATTTACTGCTGACATGTTTTTCATCAGAAAATGCCACTTCATCAAAACCAAAACTTTCTGTGGGAAAGGGGTGGTTTTGACTAATGTCCCATTTTGAAAAAGAATTGGAAAAAATAGTTTGAAATTGTCCGTATGTTTCATTTGGATATTTTCAAAATGAAAGATTTTATTTTTAGGTTCAAAATAACTTTTCATTTTGAAATTTGAGTTGTTTTAAAAGGTAAAATCTAAGAAAAGTTAAAACTGAAATGAAACATTTCAAAATTTTTGAAACATAAGGTTTTGATTGACCCAATCTGAATTTTTTTTAGATTTTCAGTTCACAAAATATTTTGAGATTTTGATTTTTCATCTTGACTGGGGAATGGAATTTTTTTCAAAATTGTAAACATTCTCATGAGATGGGAAGACTGTTTCCCACTCAGTTCTATGCCTGTAAGACCTGAAGTTCTCTTTTCTACTGGTTAGTAATCTTTTAAATGGGGATTATACTATTTACAGAGGTGTTATGATGCTTAATTAATGTTTATAAAGCACTTTGAGATCCTGAGGTGAAATATGCTATACAAGTATTGTTAATTGGATACTGTTCACTATACTGGTTTGGAAGTTGTCACAAAGGAAAAAAGAAAGGCAGGTTTAATGAAGGTAGTAATTAGAGTTGCCAACTTTCTAATTGCAAAAAACCGAACACCCCCGCCCTCTGCGGTTTTTAAGGTCAGGTTTTTAAGGTCAGGCTTGATAAAGCCCTGTCTGGGATGATTTAGTTGGGGATTGGTCCTGCTTTGAGTAGGGGGTTGGACTAGATGACCTCCTGAGGTCCCTTCCAACCCTGATATTCTATGATTCTATGATTTTATGCAAGATAGATCATGTAAGATATCATTGAAAATGTTATGATTCGCTAATATGCTTATCCTATTTGTATGCATGTATCATTTTAGTATCTAAAGTTAGGAATATTGTCTATATACCTATCACAAATGTGTTTACACTTGGGGAACGCCTACTAAACAGAATGCAATCAGTCTAGATGGCTGGCTGGAAAGGGCCATTAGAGAGAACGATAGGTCTTAGAACAGGGATCAGCAACCTTTGGCACGCAGCCTGTCAGGGAAATCTGCTGGTGGGCCGGGACAGTTTGTTTACCTGCAGCGTCTGTAGGTTTGGCCAATTGCAGCTCCCACTGGCCACGGTTCGCCATTCCAGGCCAATGGGGTTTGGGGGAAGTGGTACGGGCCAAGGGATGTGCTGGCTGCTGCTTCCCACAGCCCCCATTGGCCTGGAATGACGAACTGCGGCCAGTGGGAGCTGCAATCGGTCAAACCTGTGGACACTGCTGATAAACAAACTGTCCTTGGCCCACCAGCGGATTTCCCAAAGGTTGCCGATCCCTTAGAAGAAGCTAATCTCCCATCAGGGAGCCTTCCTGAGGATGCTACAAATAGCCTCTAAGTCATGGCTGCTGTGACACCGCAGGGTCATGTGATTAGATCACCTGGTACTGGATTCCATCTTGGAATACCAATGTTTTTTTTTCACTGAAAGGCATGGGAACCAAGCCTGAAGACAAAGGGGTCCTGCCATATGCAAAAGCTATTTAAGGCAGGGGAGTGACATCATCTTTGTGGTTCTTCACTCCCCACCGAAATTGACTCCTGGAAACACCTGAGGAACAAGGACTGAACTGGCTAGAGTGATTTCTAGCTTGTGAAAGGAATACCTGGGGTTTTTAGCTGCAAGCAAGTACAGCTTGCCCTTTAAGAACCTCTGCAACCAGCTTAAATAATAATTTAGGGTGAGAATTTGCTCCTCATATCCAATTTCTTTAGTATATTAAGCTTAGCTTGCATTTTTGTTTATTGGCAAGGTAATCTGCTTTGATCTGTTTGCTATCTCTTATAAAAGCAAATCTATCTTTTGTAGTTAATACACTTGTTTTTGTTTTGTCTAAAACCAGTGTGTGGAAATCATAACTTGGGGCAGAAATAGGGTGACCACATAGCAAGTGTGAAACACTGGGACAGGAGGTGGGGGGTAATAGGTGCCTATGTAAGAAAAAGCTCCATAAATCTGGACTGTCCCTATAAAATCGAGACATCTGGTCACCCTAGGCAGAAAGCTGTTGCATATCTCTTTCCATATTGTGGGAGAGGGTGAATTTTATGAGCTTATACTGTACAGTTCTCTGTACAGTGCAAGACAGTCTAATTTTGGGTTTACTCTCCAGAGGGGGTGTACACCTGAGAAGCTGGTAGGTGCCCTAGCTGTATAGCCTTCCCATGCAGGGGATGGTCAGAAAGCCTGTCTGCATGTTACTACATCTGGGTGTGTCCCTACTTGTGTGCTGGTGAAAGTGTGAGACAAGGAACATATCTTGCTCCCTGGTGGTCTAGTGGTTAGGATTCGGCGCTCTCACCGCCGCGGCCCGGGGTTCGATTCCCGGTCAGGGAAGCTAAGTTTTTGATGATTTAACTGGGAATTGGTCCTGCTTTGAGCAGGGGGTTGGACTAGATGACCTTCTGGGGTCCCTTCCAACCCTGATATTCTATGATTCTATGATTCTATGATCTGCAGCTTGTCACAGCATTACAGGGTGAGTGGGAGCCTAGGCTGGTGTTGGAAGGCTCAGTGGTACCCCAGTTCCCGGGGAGAACCTGTTGCACTCTCTAATAACAGCGGGACATATTCAAGGAGGCCATAGAAACTCTAAAACATATGAAGCTGAAATAACCTTAGCTGAGAAGGCACAGCCCAAGTTTCACAAAGCTTAACCTGTCCCTTACAGTATGCACTGGAAGGTAGACAGTGAATTGGAACATCTGGAAAGAGAGGACATACTTTCAGAAGTGACCTGGGGTGTAGGGGGAACACCTGTCATTCAAATTGTAAGAAAATGTGAATCTCTGGAGATTTTAAGGTCAACATAAACCCAGTACTGAAAGTTGAAAAATACCCCCTGCCTTACATTGAAGACATTTTTGCTACACTGACAGGGGGACAATGATTCAACAAAATTGATTTGTCAAAGGCCTACCGACAGATGGAAGTTGAAGAAGAGTCTAAAGCATACCTCACACTCAACACACAAAAGGGTCTGTACCAGAACAACAGGATAATGTTTGCTATTGCTTCTGCTCCTGCAATATGGCAATAGGCAATGGACCGAGTTTTGCAAGGTATTCCGAGAACACAGTGCTATTATTATGACCGGTGGGAGTGATGAAGAACATCTGGAAACCCTGAAAACAATATTTAAATGACTAGAAGAATATGGTTTATGAGCCAGTGGCATAAAATGTGAATTTTTCAAGGACTTGATAGCTTATTGTGGGCACATTGTGGATGCACGAGACCTACGTAAATATCAGTAGACGATTAAAGCAATCCTGGAAGCTGCAATGCCAAAGGATATGTCACAGCTTAGATCATTAGTAAGATTTATCACTACTATAGCTGGTTTGTGTCAAACCTAGCAACTGTCTTGCATCCGCTGAACTGTTTACTACAGGCTGGTCAAAAGTGGGTATGGTCACATGAATGTCAAAAACCTTTCCTGGAAAGAAAACAATTGGTCACATCAGACAGTGTATTTACGCACATTAACCCATCCTTGCCTATCAAGTTAGCATGTAATGCTTCCTCACATAGAATTGGGGTGGTTATATAAAACACACCACGCCAGATGGCAGTGAGAGACCTATACCATTTGACACCAAATCTCTCACAGTGGCAGAATGTAACTATGCACAAATTGGAAAAGGAGGCTTGAAGTCTGCACCTGGGTATGAAGAAATTCAACCAGTATCATATGTGGGAGGAAATTCACCCTGGTCATGGACCACCAAGCCCTAGTAGCAATCCTTCATCCAAGGAAGGGAGTTTCTGTGGCATATGTGCTGCCATTTTAACACTGGACTCTCTTCTTAGCTGGTTACATCTATGACTTCCAGTTCAAAAGAACAGAAGCACATGCAAACAAAGATGGGCTCTCCTGCCTGCCCGTGCTAGTTGAAGTGCTACCTGTCATAGAGACATACTCTATCGAATTTGTCAACTTGTTCGGACTGAGTGCTCCCAGTGACTTGTAGTTTGATTGAGCAAGAAACCAACAGGGATCTCACACTAGCTCAGGTTTATGAAGCCACTCTGAAAGGTTGGAAAAGCTCTGATACACCTAAGCTGGCTCCCTTTTATGAATACAAATGTGAACTTAAAGATATCAAAGCTATGTCATGTGGGGAATTTGTGTTATTATACCTAGTAAAGGGTGCACAAGAGTCTTAATGTAGGACACCTGGGGTAGTAAAAATGAAGGTACTTGCCAGAAGTTTTCTATGGTGGCCAGGCATTGACCAACAAATAGAGCAGCTTGCTAAGGAAAGTTCAGAATGCCAGCAGGTACAGCCCATGCCTCAGCCAGCACCATCACACCCTTTGAATGATCATCAGCTCCCTGGCAGTGTCTGCACATTGATTTTTCAGGACCAGTTTTGGGAATGATATTTCTAGGAATGGGTGTTTGCAAGAACTGAACAGTCAGGACAAGTTGTGAGTGACAACAGTCCTCAGTTTAGTTCGGAAGAGATTTGGAGGTTCATGAAGATAAATAGGATTAGACATATCAGCTCAGCACTATCCCACATAGCCAAAAATGTCTTGGTTGAAAGTTTTGTACATATTTTCAAGCCCTGTAATCCGTGACAGATGGGAAGGGGTCATTACATCAGAAACTGGCATGATTCTTGCAAGCATATAGAAATGTGATACATGCTATAATGAACCAAACACCTGCAATGATGTTTATGGACCGAAATCTCAGGTCATGCTGGGATTTATTAAAGCCCAATCTATGTCTACAAGTCAGAAATAGTCAAATAAGACAAGCTCTGGCGAAGGGAATCGGTTCATCTCATCAGCTACAAATGGGTCAAAGAGTGTTGGTGCAATCTTCCAGCAATTGTTAGCACACAAAAAGTTCCCTCTGTCCTATATGGTACAAGTGGCACTCAAAACCTTTTGGCACCACCACAGAGACCAATTGCGAGATTCTGGGGTGACTCCATGGCTGACAAAGAAGCAAAATTCAGGGAGCCACAAGTAGTTCCAACATCAGTGCCCCAGCTTGAACCAACAACCAATAACATTATACCAGAAAGCAGGTGTGCTGAAGTACCAGCATCACATGAGGAAACATCTGAGTCAGACATTACTGCAGACATGCCACTTACCCAGGGAAGTTTCCAAAAGGTTGGCAGATGCTATCCAGAAAGCAAATGCAAGCCACTTGAAAGATTTGACTTGTAACTGGACTTTGGGTTGTTCCCCCACAATTACTTCTGAAGGTGTTGTGCCCATTTCATTGCAGGGGGGAGAACAGTTGTGATATATTTGAATGTATTGAGCAGAGGGTTGAATCCATTGATATGAATTTGCAGTTATAGTTTCTTAAGCAGTTGCGTATGCTGAATCTGTTGTTATATGGGGATGACTATGTGTTTCTTCTCTCTGTGCAATATAAAAATCAGCCAGCCATCATGGCTCCAACTGTGTGTACGTGTCTATGTTTTTAGTCTGGGATTTGTGTTATATCTGCCACACACAACTGAGATTAGGGCATAGGATTAACCTTGACTGCAATTTCCTTGCTGTTGTTGATCTGGGACAACACTTTGCATTCTGGTATTTTGAAAATATTTAAGATGTTTGCCTGATAAGCAACAGCTATGGCCTATCCTGTAAATACTGTACATTTTTAGGGTCTTTCAAAATTGTTTATAGCTCTGCACAGCTATAGGTAGTAAAAAAGCATGAAGTCTCCATGTGCTGTGACCTGGTTTGCAATGTGGCAGCTTTTTTTTCAAAATATTAAAGTAAATTCACCCTGGCTAGATTCTGATTTAGCCAACATAGCTAGGCAATGCAATAAAAACTGCCCTCACGTCCCTCTGTGGGTTTCCCGCATTATGGGTATGGACATGCTGGAATAAGCGGGTGCCCACTATTCCCAGCACCCCTTCCCCCAAGCAGATGTTTAGGGAGGGAGAGGGAGAGGGAGTGGATGGACCTTTGGCTCTGTCCCCAGCATGCCAGTCAGCACAGCTGGGCCAGTGTGGGGTAGAATTGTAAATAGCTGCTGGTATAGCCCACAGAGCATAGCACTGCTCCTTTCTCCCTCACCCAGAAAAAGGGAGAAGCAGGGAAGGAGTTGTGCCTTGTAGATTTCTTCCTCACAATTTCATTCCAGCTACAACGCACTTCATATATAGGACTTGTGGCAAAGCCACAATCTGAAACCTATATAAATGTGATCACTTGCCAAAGGTATGGATTTTTGTTTTAATCACATGAGTCTGATTTATAAAAAGCTCCTTAAGCTGGGTCGGGTTCAGTTTCTTGAAAAATATGCATTTTATTAGAAAATATGAGTGTGTGGGGGTTAAATGGACTTTCTAGTGAAAATATGTAAACCACTTCAATTGCAGTGATGCTTATCGGTGTCATTAATGTAGCACATGTTTATTCTTATGAGAGTTACAGTATGACAATTTAAAACAAGTGATAAGTGGAGGATGGTAGTGAGGAGTAATGGCAGAAACATCTCTTTGTAAAAAACAAGTCACAACTCTTCCTTCAGTCAATCTCTTTCTATTTTGTAAATAAGTAAATCCATTTATTCATGTCTGAATATTGGCGACATCACAGCAGAATTTTCTAAAGCCTTCACGATCGATTGCTGGCTTTGAACATTCAGCAGCTGACCTTCCAGCGATCTGCTACACACCATCCACACATCGCCTTGCTGGTTATCCCCTCCCACAGTGATGGTATCGCTCATTTAATTACAAAGAGTTATCATCAACCTCAGCGTCTCACATTCTGAAAGCAAATGAAACATACTAGCACACTGGAATACTGTTTTTTACATGCCTCTAAGTGTTGGGATCAGGGGATTCTTCTCCAGAGTGAAGGCACACAGCAGGAGAGTAACTGTAGATTTAATGTGAGGTGGCTCTCTTGGGAAGATGGTGTTCCAAGTCATTTACACTGTAATGATTCCTTCCCTTCATTGTGTGAGACATACAGTCCACTGGCAGCTGCTTCATTAAAATCACGGATCATCAGATGAAGTAGTACAGGCTTTGTTGAAAATCTGAAGACTGCTTCTGACTGCGCATATTTCCATGTATTTGTTTCTATTTACAATTTACCAGTGTTAAAACAGTGCATTAACAAAGACACCTCAGATAACTTTGTAAATGGCAGTGACTGCCACTTGGATTCTATCCCCTCCTATAAGGCATTTTACAGGCCACTTGCTATTCAGAAAGAAGAATGAAAGCATCAACTTCCCTTTTAAAACTGAAAAGTCATCATAATACCTTTAATACTAACCATAAGGACCATAACTTTCATCACATAATACAGATATAATAAATTCAACATTTGGCTAACCCCAACATTTATGCTGAACTACTATATTTACTACTTGACTCATGGCAGTAAAATGATCTACCTTCCTCTTCAATCATCTCCTTAAAACTGTTGAATATTTGTAATTGTTTGATATTTGTGAAGATATTTCCCCCCCATCGTTAGTGATGATGATCTCTACAAGATATCTGTACATTCCTGAGCTTATATTGTCACCGGCTATATTATTATACTATATGGTATACGGCATAGAGAGTACACTTATAAAGTTTGTGAACGATACCAAGCTGGGAGGTGTTGCAAGTGCTTTGGAGGATATGATTAAAATTCAAAATGATCTGGACAAGCTTGAGAAATGGTCTGAAGTAAAGAGGATGAAATTCAATAATGCAAAGTACTCCACTTAGGAAGGAACAATCAGTTGAACAAACACAAAACGGGAAATGACTGCCTAGGAAGGAGTACTGCGGAAAGGGATCTGGGGATCATAGTGGATCACAAGCTAAATCTGAGTTAACAGTGTAACACTTGCAAATAAGCAAACATCATTCTGGAATGTATTAGCAGGAGTGTTGTAAGCAAGACCAAATAAGTAACTCTTCTTCTCTACTCTGTGTTGATTAGGCCTCAACTGGAGTATTGTGTCCAATTCTGGGCACCACATTTCAGGAAAGATATGGACAAATTAGAGAAAGTCCAGAGAACAGCAACGAAAAAGATTAAAGGTCTAGAAAACATGACCTATGAGGGAAGGTTGAAAAAAAAGGGTTTATTTAGTCTGGAGAAGGGAAGACTGAGGGGGATCATAATAACAATTTTCAAGTACATAAAAGATTGTTACAAGGAGGAGGCAAAAATAATGTTCTCTTTAACCTCTGAGGATAGGACAAGAAGCAATGGGCTTAAATTGCAACAAAAGAGGTTTAGGTTGGACATTAGGAGAGACTTCTTAACTGTCAGGATGGTTAAACACTGGATGAATTGCCCATGGAGGTTGTGGAGTCTCCGTCACTGGAGATTTTTAAGAGCAGGTTAGACAAACACCTATCAGGATGGTCTAGATAATACTTAGTCCTGCCTTGAGTGCAGGGGACTGGACTAGAAGACCTCTCAATGTCCCTTCTAGTTCTATGATTCTATGGTTCACTTTTTCAGAAGTGACCAGTGATTTTGAGTGTTAGACTTGATCCTGTGCTCCTAACATCTGAAAATCATCTGAGGCACCCAAAATTCACATCATTTTTGAAATTTTAAGCATATGTGTCTGAACTATTCAGCTTAGTTTTAGATTATTTTGTTAACCCCTTGGGGCAAGGACTGAGTATACATGTTTTCACCATGCCAAGCACCTAGAAGGATGGACCAGTGGTTTAGGGAACTGGCCTGGGACTTAGGAAATCAAGACACAATACTCTGCCACAGACTTCCATATGACCTTGGGCAAGTCATTTATTTCTTCTGTGCCTCAGTTTTCCATTTGTAAAATGGGAATATGTAATACTGCCCTATATCACAAGGGTATTGGCAGGTTGACTATATTAAAGAAACATGAGGTGCTCAGATACAATAGTGATGGGGTCAATATAAGTACCTTAGATAGATTAGCATTCCATAAAGAATAATAAAAAACCTCTAAATGAATTCAGAGGAAAAACTTGAATTTAATGTGTTCTCCAGCCAGATCAAATGATAATGTTTGTCCCTCCATGTGCCATAGGAATCTATTATGCTTCCAAGTCAGATGAGGGAAAACTCTCATGATGATGCCCAGGCATAGGTGCTGATTCTGTGGGTGCTCTGGGTCTGGAGCACCCACGGGGGAAAATAGTGGGTGCTCTGCTTCCACCTGCAGCCCCACTGATCAGCTCCTCCCCCTCCCTTCCAGCGCCTCCTGCCTACCGTGAACAGCTGTTTAGCAGTGTGCAGGAGGTGCTGTGGGGGAGGGAGATGAGTAGGGTGCGAAGAGGTGGGGCAGGGCTTGAGGGAAAGGGTGGAGTGCAAACAGGGCCTGGGGTGGAGCGGGGTGGGGGGAGGGTCAAGCACCCCCATCCCCGGCAAATGAGAAAGTCAGGGCCTGGGTGCCTAGGGTGTTCTACAAGAAAACAAAACCAAATCATGTTGGAAACTTTATTTTCAAAAATAGTGAAAAGTGCTAGGCACAGATCCAAAAAAAGGTATTCAGTTTCCCATGAAATCGATGGGAGTTAGGCACTCAAATGCCTTTGAGGATTTGGGCCCTAGTTGTTTGCACAGTGTTTTTGGACAGTGGTCATTTTCATTGTATTCAGTGGTGCGTTATGCTTTTCTTAAGTTACTAAAGCTTTTATTTCACAATCATTGATCCAGAAAATGGTTCATAAATATCAAAAGGAGAAAACTTCCCATCATACATTATAAATACATTAAAATGTGCATATTTTGGGGCTCTCAAGGAAATACCTGTGACACACTGTTAACACTGACGGGCAAGAAAAGTGTCTGTCTTTCTATGTAATATTTCCGTAGTTATCTGCTTGCAGTCTTCTACTCATGCTGTTTGCTGATGACTGTCAGGCTGAATTATAAAGCTGCGCTAAAAATAGAATGTGACAAAGAAATACAACTGTTTGCATCGAGATCACTTTCCACTAATGCTAGTGCTTATTGTGTCAGTTTATGCAGTTTAAGATTGCTATAGTCTGGCTCCTAAAGTCTCTGCAATCCCCTTTATGAACTCCCTCCTTATAACAAATACATCACTAAAATGTACAGAGGGCATGGCTCCTACAATAACCTAGTCAAAAGGATACCTTCTGCTCCCATGATAGCTTCACGTTGCACTACTGATTTATTACTAAAATTATTTTCAGTCACCGTTGTGCAACTTTTGTACAACATATGCCTGTAAGATGGACTTATACAAATGATAATGAACCTCTAAAAATTATTCCAAGCAATGCATTTTAAAAAAAGGCATTGTCCTATTACCTGAGCACTGAAGAAGAGATTGAATCCATTTCTATTGAACTGTGGGATTGATTTTGCCCTCTATGATTTAAATAGGAAATAAAATACTTCTTAACCAGCACAAGATGAGCACACCAAAAGCTGTAGTTCTCTGTTTGAAAGATCACTTTGAGACAACGTACAAACTCAGTATTTATGATTTTGGAGACTGTTTCCTGTCTCTTCTACTATATTCCACACCCTCATCTACCATTAGGGTACTTCAAGTTGGAGATGTGGACGGGATCATACTCAGGGTAGCTGGCCCCTCCCGCTACTCATGCTACTGCTGCTAAACTCAATTTTTAGCATGTTTACTCCATCAGAGCTAGTGTGGGTATGTCTCCTTGAGCTGGAATTTATAACCCCAGCAGGAAGGGGTTATAAATTCCAGCTTACACTTAGGATATGTGTAAAGCTAAAAAATACTGGTAGAAGAATGATGTGTAATGATATACTATACTGGATTATTAGGGAAAAAATCCCTTGCTTACATTCTTTCTACAACAATCTTATACTATTAATTATTATTATTATTATTATTATTATTTGTATTGTGGGAGTGCCTATGAGCTCCAGTCAAAAACCTACGTGCAACACAGAACCAAAGATTGTTCCTTTCCCAAAGAGTTTACAATCCAAGTGTAAGACACATATATTGTGACAGGGCAAGGCCAGATGGCTATAGAAAAGTAGTGGGAGATAGATATATTAGCTCCAGGCTAAACAAATCCCTGGTACCAGGATAAGTGAAATGGCAGCTGCTCCAGGTCAGTTAAGACACCTGGGGCCAATTCAGAACTTTCCAGAAGGCAGGGAGAATGCTAGGTTGATTGGGACACCTGAAGCCAATCAGGGGCTGGCTGAAACTAGTTAAAAGCCTCCCAGTTATTCAGGTGGGTGTGCATGTCAGGAGCTGTGGGAGGAAGTTGTGCTGTTGGAGAGACTGAGTAGTACACACCATATCAGGCACAAGGAAGGAGGCCCTGAGGTAAAGGTGAAGTGGAGCTTGAGGAAGTGAGGGCTGCTGTGGGGGAAGTAGCCCAGGGAATTGTACATGTCATGTTTCTAAAAGGTCAGCTACCACCATAGCTGATATTATTAGGGTCCCTGGGCTGGAGCCCGGAGTAGAGGGTGGGCCTGGGCTCTGCCCACCTTTGCCCCCTGATTAATCACTGAGACTGGGAGACAACAGAGACTGTGCAAGGAAGGATAACTTCTCCTCACCTCCCTTGCTGACTTATGATGAAAATGGCTCAGTAGATTGTGACCCTTGTCTCTAGAGAGAGAAGGGTTACGTGGAGGGTCACAGTGAGCCTCTGAGGCTAGTGAAATCCACCAGAAAACGCTGGACTCATGGAGGCAAGGACAGAGCTTTGTCACACTATATATAGACAGACAGATGAAGGAGCGTAAGGAATCAAAGACACAATACTGATCAGCATGACAGGTTGTGGTAATGGCACATCAGGGGCCTAACTGTCGTCAAGTTTTTTGTAGACATCCCAGCAAAGGAGAGTTTTAAGGAAGGATTTGATGGAGAAAAATGAGGTGGCTTTGGAGATGTTTATGGGAAGCTCCTCCTAAGCATGAGGGGCATCATGGGGAAAAAAGCACAAGGGTGTTTGTTTGAAAATGTAACAACTGGATGATGGAAGTTGGAATTATTGACTGACCCGAGGTGGGAATCAAATTTGGATAGCAAACGAGATGATAGATAAGGTGGGGATAAGCCATGAAGGGCCTTGAAAGTGAAGACAATCAGTTTATATTTGATGTCCCAAGAAAAGGGTGCTGAAAGAGAGGGAGGATATGGTCAAAGAGACAGGCTAGGGGAATGATCTTTGCAGCAGTATTCTGAATAGATATGAGTGGGGCAAGATTGCACCAGTCCAAGCCAGAGAAATGGATGCTGCAGTAATTGAAATGTGAGATAATGAGAGTCTTATTTAGATCTATAAGTGCCTCTTTCATAATACAGATATTTATTTTAGTTTAACAAGTTATAGTGCTCAGAGGATGTGTAATTCTCCTTTGATTTTCAGAAGAAGATAACACCATTGCCTGAGACTTTGGGAGACAAAATAAGTCCCTGTCACTTTATAATGTAGAACCTCAGGCTCCCAGAAATATTATCTCTGTAGACTGAAAAGTTTCTTTTTAAATTTTGCTCAAAATGTGCATAATACAATTTTACCATTGGAAATTTTTTTGCTGGGTTGATAGTCCTGGAAACCAAAGTCCTCTGTTTGTTCACACAACAGATGCACCCAGGCATCAGAAATAAACTTCCTTCCCACTTCCTACCAATGTTCCTCAATCCTAATATGGAAGAATTATTTCTGTGGGTGAAATAGTACCCCATTCAGCCCTCAGCCTCTCTGCCAAATTTCCTATCTAAAGGCACCAACTGGATTGAGTGCATGTTAGTGATGGGGAACCTTGTCATTTCACGAAAGCCACTAAAGAGCCATAAAATGGTAATAACTTTCAACTACTATTGACTGGGAGTCAAAATCAAAGTTGTAGATGAAATACTCCATTTCTCAATTCCTTGAGTCATCAACTACCTCAAAAATACATCCCAAAAGAAACACTACTCTCTCCATTTTAGAGATTTCATGGACATATCTCCCCAGTCCACTAACTCCAGTGAGGAATTAGTTCCAGTTGTGGGCAATGCATCATTTTAAGCTAAATCAGAAAACTCTGGTTTTTGGAGAGAGAACATCAATCCTCCTAGCATCTGAGGAATTCAGAGAAGTTTGGCAGAAGAAGGAAAACAGGGCTCGAATCAGGAATCACTTAGATAAATTTTATGCCCTGAATGATGCAGGAGGTCAGGCTAGCAGGCAGAGAGTTAACTTTCTGCTCAACTTTGCTGCAAGCCAGAAAGTGTGTAGGAAAAGGTAATGAATGAGATTTTGGGTCCAATAAGGAGCTCACTATTAAACAAGGAAATTCCACAGATATTGCTCAATGTTAGCAAGAGTGTAATCTCTGAGATTATGAGGGCAGCTAAAGCACAGTGTATTTCCTTTTACAATTCCTCCCTGGACCTTTTTTTAAGGGGAAGGGGGTGTATAGCAACCCTTTCATTTTTGTTTTGTTAAAATTTATTAATACCACAGCCTCAAAGTAAGTACCCGGGACTCTGGTGAAAGTCATTATTATGGTCATCTGACTCTTCCAAATGAAATAATTTTTTTGAGGGCTGCTCTCAGAACATTTCTGGAAACTTTAGGTTTAATTTTGCAATGTTTTTGGTGGCTGCCATCACATAAATATTAAATGATAACAAATAAAGTATTTGATACATTTGTGTGGTTAGCTCATACATAATAGCGATGGGCTGCAGTACAAAACCCTCAGGTAGCTGCTTCAGAGATAAAAGGAGGGTGTGGGATGTTTCCTTGGACTCTGAATTTACCCACTCTCTAAATACATCAGCCTTGTCAGAGATGGCGTACCTCAGGGGTTCATCAAATTATCGTGGAGACTGTTTATTTCTCCTTTTGGAAGAAACAGATCACAAGTGTCAAGTACTTTTAAACAAAGTTAATCATATGTCTTCACACCCATAGATACCCCATTTCAAATGATATAAGTCAAACATTGCACTATCCATCAGTATACTTAGTATGATTTCTAGGAGCAAAGTATAAATATTTCCAGCAAAGTGTTCTGAATGGAAGTTTGATTATTAGGTGATGCTTCTTTTCTTGGTTTTGGTTACAGCTATGAGAAATCATGTTTTGCTTCAGTGGAAAACCACTGGATCTCACCCCTTCCACTCTGCAAACACACACAGCCATGATACAAGGCATTTATCATGAGTCAAAGGGAATCTTTTTTTGAGAGTCCACTGTAAGCATATTGGCAGAGCAATACTGTTTCTGGTTTTTCCTTTTTCTAGACACACTGGAGATACTCAAAAAGAAAAGGAGTACTTGTGGCACCTTAGAGACTAACACATTTATTTGAGCATAAGCTTTCGTGAGCTACAGCTCACTTCATTGGATGCATTCAGTGGAAAAATCAGGGGTAACACTGCATTTTCCTGATTGCTTTGAATCCTTACTTCCAGAAAACTACACAAAGGAAATCCATTAATCTTACCTGCATGGAAAGGGCCAGATTTTCAAAACTATGTGTATAAAAATGCATGTGCCATTGTGTTCTTACTTTATATAATAGAGGCAGAGAGAGACTATTAAGGAGCTTTCTGATGAGTTAGAAGCAGGAAAAGTACACAGAGTCTGATCCAAAGCCCACTGAAATTAATATGAGTTTTTCTATTGAGCTCAATGGGCTTTGGATCAGGCCCAGAATTCACACCTACCCAAATAACTCTGGGTAAATTCTGTCTTCTGTAGTACTATGTGAAGGGAAGAAAAGGAACAGACAAATTCATAGAAAGATCCACAAATTACTGAAAGGAGTGGTGTTTAGGCAGAATATCCTCCTTTTTCCCACCAATGTCCCAATTATACATTTTTGAAATTGGGAAGTCTGGATAATTTGCATTCAAGAGTTTTAAAAAGAGCTGGCCAAGAAGTTTTTTACACTGTTAATGTTAATTCCTTTAAATAACTCTTAGAATATTGTAGAAGTTTCAGAAGACTAGAATAAAGCTAATGCTGTGTCAATATTGGTATCTCCAATTCAAGAAGGATGTTGATAACTGGTGAGGGTTGAGAGAAGAGCCACAAGAATAATTAAAGGATTGGAAAATATGCCTTATACAAACAGTGGTGGGCAACCTGTGGCCTGTGGGCCGCACATGCCCTTTCAGGGTACTCCGCTGGTGGGCCATGAGACAGTGTTTACACTGACCATTCACAGGCATGGCTACCCGCAGCACCCAGTGGCTGCGGTTCACCGTTCCCAGACAATGGGAGCTGCAGGAAGCAGCAGCCAGCATGTCCCTGTGGCCCACGCCACTTCCCACAGCTCCAATTGGCTGGGAATGGTGAACCAAGGCCACTGGGAGCTGCGGATGGTCAATGTAAACACTGTCTTGCAGCCGGCCAGTGGATTACCCTGACAGGCTGCGTGCAGCCTTGCCTTGTAGTGATAGACTCAAGGTGCTGAATTTATTTAGCTTAAGAGTAGATTAAGGGGTGACTTGATCACAGTTTATAAGTATCTACAAGGGGGGAAATACTTGATAATGGTCTCTTCAGCCTAGCAGAGAAAGGTATAACAAGATCCAGTGGCTGGAAGTTGAAGCTAGACGAATAGCTAGAAATACAGCATACATTTTTAACAATGAGGGTAATTAACCATTGGAACAATTTACCAAGAGTCCTGGATTCTCCATCACTGGATTTTTGTTTAAATTTCCAATCTTTATTATAAAAGAGATGTTATAGTTCAAACATAAATTATTTGGGGAAATTTCTATAACCTGTGTTACACAGGAGGTTAGACTACATGATCACAGCAGTTCCTTCTGTCCTTTGAATCTATGAAGTCAGTGCAAACCAGCTCATATGAGGATACATTGTGGTGTTCTTCAGGCCTTTGTGATGTGTATTGATCTGCAGCACAGGATGAACATACTGCAGTGCATGCTTCCCTCAACAACCAGAAGATTTCCCATCTGAAATCTATAGAATACATTTCTTCTCCTTGCTTCATTAACTTCCATACCTCAATTCCTACTGCTACCCTTAGTAAAAAGGAAGAATGCACAACCATATTTAGAACATACTGGGTCAGACCACTGTTCCATCTAGCCCACTATCCTGTCTTTTGTGACAGTGGCCAGTGCCAGATGCTTCAGAGCATGGGCAGAATAGGGTAATTTTGAATGATCCATGTACCCTGTTGCCCAGCCCCAGCTTTTGGCAGTTGGAGTTTTAGGAACACACAGAGCATGGGATTGTATATAAAAATTGAATGGCCTATGTTATGCCATTAGAGGTCACGTTAGAAGATCATAATGGTCACTTCTGACCTTAAAATCTATTAATCTATTTCTGGGAAGCAAAAGATGGCAAAACATAATGGATGAGTTAGCTGTAGCAATCTTCTGGATACCCTGAGGTATATTGGACTTGAACATGATTTCTCACGATCCATAGAGATTAAGACACACACATACACGCACAACCTTACCTTTTCATAGTCATAATAAGTCCCTCCAAGGGAAGAATATTTTGGGTTCTTTGAGTATCTGGTTACATTCCCTAGCCCTCCCACCCCCTACAAGTACTGTTTCTGCAGTCCCTAAATGTCAGAGAGAATGAGACAGGTTTTTGGATTCCTAGAAGAGGGTAGGGTGGGGGGGGGGGGGGCGGGGAGATTCTTTTCAAGAAAAGCAGCTGACACCACTGGGAGAATATATAGGAAAAGTTTACTCCCTGCTCCCTCCCTCCCCCTCAAATAGATATAAATACATGGATGTTTCCAGTTTTAGCTAGCTAGGAATTTTTAAACTATGTATTGAAGGAGAGTGAAGGTAGATTCCACCTATAGTAGTGAAACAGAACTAACTTCTAGCCCTCCCACAAATAATAAATTAATATAACTATATTTGTTTACTTGGCTGAGTTGTCTCCATTATGTCTACACTGCAAAAAAGAAAACAGTGGCAGTGCGTGTCAGAGCTTTGGTCAACTGACTCAGGCTTTCGGGGCTTGCACTGTGAGGCTAAAAATAGCAGTGTAGACATTCGGGCTCAGACTGGAGCACAGGCTCTGAAACCCAACAATGAGGGTGAGTATCAAAGCCCAGGCTCCAGCCCGAGCCTGAACATCTTAACTGCTATTTTTAGCCCCATAGCTATTTTTTGTAGTGTAGACGTACATACCCCATGACATTAACTTGGTGCCTAAGTAGCCTTTTGCATTCTTTTTTGCAGAATGTCAGTTTATTACATGTACTAAGAATTCAAAGAACTCTGACTCCAATTTCTGTACAGTTTAATTTTATGTCCTATATTACATGGTAAAAACCTAATTTCAAAAAAATCGGTTGTGGTAATTATGAGAAAATACATGTGCACCATGGTGTAATAAGACTGTAAAAACTCAGTGGTAAAATCACAGCACACCCTGTTTGAAAAGTACCTGTTTGAAAACCAAACCGATAGCCACATCTCTCAGTATACAGATGCATAAGCTTTTAAACTTAGTGTGCTATTTAAAAATTCATTTATTTTGAACTCTTAAAATTAAAAGCCAGCACATTTCTTAATAAGAACCAGCAAAAGGATTGATCAACAGGCAGCTTTCCTTTCTAAACCAAAGCAGGCAGGGAATAGCATAGTAGTAGGACACAGATGCATGGAGATCATTACATCTTAAACAAAGGGAATTGCAAACAATATAATGCACACACCTGGACATAGACAATTCAGCATAAATCTCTGATAAAATTACATGGCAAATCACTAGAGCATCACCTGTGGTTTATATTGTGAACACTATGCTGCAATGGGATTACAAAGGTTTGTACAGCCAGGTGTGCATTATATGTGTGAATAAAGCTTTTCAAATTATGTATTTAGGCCATATACATATGAAAATTAAACTTTTAGTTCATTAAGATGTCACTGACAGGAATGACTGATAGCCAGCAGTTGCATTATCCTGAAAAAGTGTTAATTCATATCCACTAACAGGGGAAAATGTCAGGGGGCTTATCCTGCAAAGAGAACTCCAACCCACAGTCCCATTGTCTTTGGGCCCCAAGATGTTGGGTTTGTTATTTTCATAAAGGAATATTCAAGATCTATGTATGCTTTTGGCGCACACACATACCAAATGAGTGCACACAAATCAAGCATTTGTATACACCTACACAAGACCAGAAAAACACCTGTTTGTCCATGTGCATATCCAGAAGCCTGATTTGCAAACATATACATTAAGTGTATATAGAAAATGAAGTGTACAATGAAGGCGTGATTTTTAAACACGAGACTTTGAATTCTTTGGTACAGCTTTATAGAATGCAACTGTTTGATTTGCAGAACGCCGGGTGATCTTTTCATGGTTCTGAATCATGTGTGTTTGCACTCCATGTGTCTCTTTGATTTTCAGATTCAACCCAAATCACGATAAGCACAGCAAAAGCCAGCCACCAACTTGTGCCTGATTTTAGGTCAAACTCATGGGAAAACACTGAATTTCCATTCAAAACCATCCAATCCATACATTCCAATCTTAACCTTGGCTAACCTAAAACTCAGTCTAGATTCACTGATAGTTCATGAACCTTAGTAAGCCAGGTTGGAGGTTTGAATTTGTGATGAAACTCAACATCATGGGGATTTCATTCAGTTTTCAAGTTTTGTTGCAAAAAGAATCATGCAGTTTCATTTTGTGCCTCTTTTGGCATCTTAAGACTGTATGGCAGATTTCCGTACTGAAATTTTGAGGTTTATTTCTTTATCCTCTGTTTCAGACTTTATCATCTGTCTTTTATTCTTCCCTTTTTAATGGCTCAAATGCCATACTACAAACTGGCATTAGGTGGAATATATAGCTCTGAGTTTAAATCATTTATGTTTTGATCACATTAAGCATGGTCGTCCACATTGACCTACGGATATTTTACATCTCATTCTACAATGGGAGGGGGGAAGTGCAAAGCAGAGAGGAGGTTCCCAAGTGTCTTTCCCTTCCAGGGCCTTACAAACTGTGAAAATTAAAGTGTGTAATACAACTCAGTACATTCACCATACACGATGAGGTCACCAAAAGATGCCTCTTCACATCACGAGAGGCAGATTCATGTTGCATCCACTGATCTCACTCCATTAATCTGTACATCTCCCCTAGCAGATGGATTTATGTGCACCTCCTGCATTTCTCTAAATATCCATATGAAGGCCAGGTTGCTTCACTTTGTTCTTTTAATCTGGTATGTCCCATCCTGAGGAACAAGGTGCTACTTTTGTAAGATAAAAAACTAGATGATATTTTCCTTTTCTAACTCTTATAGTCTCAATCACTATATGAATATTGTGCTTTTCAGTACTGTAAGATAAAGCAAATAGGCATTGGAGATTGATGAAAGGCAGACTATCCTGTGTCTTGGCTGAGTAACTCACACACAATAGGAAGATAGCATGTCTCTAAATGAAGACAACAATAGATGTTTGTTACTATTTCCATCAGTTTCAAATTGTATATTTACACAATTCCTTGCTGAGGGACTCCTCCCCAAAACACAGTGTGGCTTCAGGCCATCCCGAGGCACAACTGACATGATATTCATGGCCAGACAGATTCAGGAGAAGTGCAGAGAGCAACACCAGAAACTGTTCATGGCATTCATCAATCTAACCAAGGCTTTTGACTCTATCAATCGTGATGCCCTATGAAATGTACTGTGTAGGTTTGGCTGTCCACAGAAATTAATTTCCATCGTCAGACTACTCCATGATGGGATGACTGCCACCATTCGGTGCAACGGCTTAGAGCAGTGATCACCAACCAGTCAATCGCAATAGACTGGTCGATCCTAGAGGATCTCCCAGTCGCTTGTGATCTCTGGCAGCACAGTGGGGCTGCCGCTAAAACAAGCTCCCTGCCTGCCCCGGCCCCACGCCGCTCCTGGAAGCGGCCAGCATGGTGCCACTGCCCTGAGGGGGTGGGGGTAGGGGTCTCCCTCCGTGCGCTGCTTCTGCCTGCAAGCAATGCCCCCGCAGTTCCCATTGGCCAGGAACAGGGAGCTGTGGCCAATGGGAGCTGCGGAGGTGGTGCTTGCAGGGAGGGGTAGCATGTGGTGCCATGAGCCCCCTGTCCACCCCAAAGGCCACAGGGGTGCTTTGGCCCCTTCTGGGAGTGGCGTGGGGCCAAGGTAGGCAGGGAGCTTGCTTTAGCGGCAGTCACGCTGCGCCATGGACCAGGAACCGCCAGAGGTAAGTGCTGCCCGGCAGGCGCACCCCAAACCCCAGCCCTGAGCCCCCTCCTTCGAATCAGAGAATCATAGAATATCGAGGTTGGAAGGGACCTCAGGAGGTCATCTAGTCCAACCCCCTGCTCACAGCAGGACCAATCCCCAACTAAATCATCCCAGACAGGGCTTTGTCAAGCCTGACCTTAAAAACTTCTAAGGAAGGAGATGCCACCACTTCCCTAGGTAACGCATTCCAATGCTTTACCACCCTCCACGTGAAAAAGTTTTTCCTAATATCCAACCGAAACCTCCCCCACTGCATCTTGAGACCATTACTCCTTGTTCTGTCATCTGCTACCACTGAAAACGGTCTAGATCCATCCCCTTTGGAATCCCCTTTCAGGTAGTTGAAAGCAGCTATCAAATCCCACCTCATACTTCTCTTCCACAGACTAAACAATACCAGTTCCCTCAGCCTCTCCTCATAAGTCATGTGTTCCAATCCCCTAATCATCTTTGTTGTCCTCCGCTGGACGCCCTCCAGTTTTTCCACATCCTTCTTGTAGTGTGGGGCCCAAAACTGTGCACAGTACTCCAGATGAGGCCTCACCAATGTTGACTAGAGGGGAACGATCACATCCCTCGATCTGCTCGCTATGCCCCTACTTATACAGCCCAAAATGCCATTGGCCTTCTTGGCAACAAGGGCACACTGCTGACTCATATCCAGCTTCTCGTCCACTGTCACCCCTAGGTCTTTTTCTGCAGAACTGCTGCCTAGCCATTCGGTCCCTAGTCTATAGCGGTGCATGGGATTCTTCTCTCCTAAGTGCAGGACTCTGCACTTGTCTTTGTTCAACATCATCAGATTTCTTTTGGCCCAATCCTCTAATTTTTCTAGGTTCCTCTATATCCTATCCCTATCCTCCAGCATATCTACCACTCCTCCCAGTTTAGTGTCATCTGCAAACTTGCTGAGGGTGCAATTCACACCATCCTCCAGATCATCAATGAAGATATTGAACAAAACCGGCCCCAGGACCGACCCTTGGGGCACTCCGCTTGATTCTGGCTGCCAACTAGACATGGAGCCATTGATCACTGCCCGTTGAGCCCGACAATCTAGCCAGCTTTCTATCCACCTTATAGTCCATTCATCCAGCCCATACTTCTTCAACTTACTGGCAAGAATACTGTGGGAGACTGTGTCAAAAGCTTTGCTAAAGTCAAGGAACACCATGTCCACTGCTTTCCCCTCATCCACAGAGCCAGTTATCTCGTCATAGAAGGCAATTAGATTAGTCAGGCATGACTTTCCTTGGTGAATCTATGCTGACTCTTCCTGATCACTTTCCTCTCCTCTAAGTGCTTCAGAATTGATTCCTTGAGGACCTGCTCCATGATTTTTCCAGGGACTGAGGTGAGGCTGAATGGCCTGTAGTTTCCAGGATCCTCCTTCTTCCTTTTTCTAAAGATGGGCACTACATTAGCCTTTTTCCAGTGGTCCAGGACCTCCCCTGATCGCCAGGAGTTTTCAAAGATAATGGCCAATGGCTCTGCAATCACATCTGCCAACTCCTTTTGCACTCTCGGATGCAGCACATCCGGCTCCATGGACTTGTGCTCATCCAGCTTTTCTAAATAGTCCCGAACCACTTCTTTCTTCACAGAGGGCTGGTCACCTCCTCCCCATACTGTGCTGCCCAGCACTCCACCCCCCAGCTCTGAGCACCCTCCCGGAGCCAGCAACCCATACCCTTCTTTCACTCTGAACCGCAGCCCCGACCCCCCTCCCAGAGCCAGCACCCTGTACCCCCTCCTGCACCCCAATACTCTGCTCCAGCCTGGAGCCCCATCCTGCACCCAAACTCCCTCCCAGAGCTTGCACCCCTCACCCCCTCCTGCACCCCAAATCCCCTGCCCCAGGCTCAGGCCAGAGCCCTCTCGCACACTGCAAACCCCATGGCCCCAGCCCAGAGCTCGCAGCCCCTCCCACACTCCAACCCTCTACCCCAGCACAGTGAAAGTGAGTAAGGGTGGGGGAGAGCGAGTGACGGAGGGAGGGGGGGATGGAGTGAGTGGGGCGGAGCTTTGGGGAAGGGGTGGGACCTTGGGGAAGGGGCAGGGTAGATCCTGGGTAAAATCCTTAAATTCAAAAAGTGATCTTGGGCATAAAAAGGTTGGAGACCACTGTCTTAGAGACTGAAGCATTCATTATTCACACTGGTGTTAAGCAGGGCTGTGTCATTACTCCAACACTCTTCTCCATTTATCTTGCCGTGATCCTGATTCTCATCCATGACCACCTTCCTGATGGAATTGGGATTGAGTATTTTATAGACGGTCAACTTCTCAATCTTTGATGTCTCCAAACAAAATCTAAGATCACGAGAATTGGCATCACTGACTTTCAGTATGCAGATGACTGCAACATTCTCGCACACACAGAGGCAGATCTGCAAAGTACCCTACGCCTGGGTCTCTCTCTCAGCATCGGGAAAACTAAGGTACTGTACTAACCCTCACTTGCACAAACTACTCTTCATACTTCACAAATTACCATCAGCAGAGAACCCCTGGAAAATGTGGACCATTTTCAATGCCTTGGCAGCCACCTCTTCCAAACAGCCAGCTTTGAGATGGAAATTGAATACAGGATCTGCTATGCCAGCTCATCCTTTGAAAGACTACTCAAATGAGTCTTCAGTGATAGGGATCTGTAAACAGGCACCAAGATATTGGTTTACAAGGCTCGTTCTTCCTGCAGAAGAATATAGAATCATAGAAATGTAGGCCTGGAAGGCATCTGAAGAAGTCATTGAGTCAAGTCCCCTGCACTGAGACAGGACCATCCCTTGCAAGTGTTTGTCCAACCTGTTCTTAAAAACTTCCAATGATTCACATTCCACAACCTCCCTTAGAAGTCTATTCCAGAGCTGAGCTATCCTTATAGTTAGAAATAATTTCCTAATATCAAACTTAAATCTCCCTTGCTGCAGATTAAAACCACTATTTTGTCTTACCTAAAGTGGACATGGAGAACAATTGATCACCATCCTCTTTATAACAGACCTCAATATATTTGTTTACAGTTTTGTTGTAGCCATGTTAGTCTCAAGATATGAGAGAGACAAGGTGGATGAGATAGTATATTTTGTTGGACCAATTTTTGTTGGTGGAAGGGACAGGCTTTTGAGTTACACAGAGCTCTTCTTCAGGTCTGGTGAAGGTAGTAGAGCTAAATATAAATTGGGGCAGATTGTTAAGCAGAAGCAAATGTTGGAAGCGGTCACTTGAAATAAAGTGGGCAATTGAGGGTTAGATTGCTATGCATAAAGGATTTGAAGTGGACATTTAAGGGTAGCAGTCAGTGTGTTACAAATAGTTGTAATGAGTCATAAAACCAGTGTCCATGTTAAGACTATGGTTTTGGTTTCTAGCAGAATGATGAATTTACGTTCCCAGGCTCACCTTTTTAAGGTGTTGGCTAAGTTTCCTTTGAGGAAAAGTATTGAAAGACCAGATACAGAGTGATCACTTTGTGAAAAATGTTTGCCCATGGCTGAGATGGTATTTTTCTTTTATCATTTTCCTGTGTGAGTTTATTTGAGAGTGTATTGATTGTCTGGTTTCACTCACATAGTAGTTATTGGGCCACTGAATGAAATATATCACATGTTGTGATATTCATGAGTACTATCTATGAATATTGAAAGGTGTGTTGTTGTTGGGGGTATTGATAATCTTAGCAGTAGAAACATAGCATCAGATTTTTCATCTTTTTTCTGGCAGCATCTGGTGCCACTTTGAATGTGGGTGTTTTGGTCTGTGTGGTGCTTGCTTCTGATGATTAGCTTGGCAAGGTTGGGTGGTTGTTTAAGGGCTAGAAGAGAGACTTCTCAAAATATTTCTTTCATGATGTGATCCCCATCACATATGGGTTGTAACTATTTGATGATACCCTGTATGGGTTCCAGTATATGGTGCTAGGTGACAACTAGGGTTGTGCGGTCAGTGGGTTTCTTTTTCCTGTATTGAACCAGGTTTTCCACGAGTATTTGGGTGGCCCTTTCCATGATGCAATCTTCTTCTCTGGTGGAATGTCTTTGTTTAGTAAAGATGGTTTTAAGTGTGGTTAGGTGTGTATCCTGGGCACTTTCTTTAGAGCAAATTCTGTAGTATCTGAGTAGATAACAGATTTTTGGGTGTGTCTGGGCTGGTTACTGGATCTGTGAACGTAAGTGTAGTGATTGGTGGGTTCCTTGTATATAGTCATTTGTAGGGTTCAATTTTACAAGCTAATTGTGGTGTCCAGGAAGTTGATGCTGGTGTGGGAGTGTTCTAGAGAGACTTTGGTGGATCAGTGATGGTTGTTGAAGTTGTGGTGGAAATCTGTGAGGGAATGTAGGTCCACAGGATGAAAAGCTATCACAAGTATATCATTGGTTTCATGGTGTATTTTTCCAGAAATTCTTCCTCAAAGTGGCCCATGAAGAGGTTGGCATAATGGGCAGCCATCCCAGTACCCATGACTGTTCCCATGGTTTGGACAAAGTGTTTGTTAAATGTGAAATTGTTCTGGTGAGGATTAAATGAAGAAGTTGGCAATATGTTTTGATTGGATTTCTCAGCATTGTGCATTGTCCTACATGTATTTGAGTCAGGCAGCAATGCTGTCAGGGTGAGGGATGTTGGTGTACAGGAAGGTGACATCCATGGTGACAAGGACAATCTTTGTGTGAAGGATGTTAATGTTGAGCAGTTTCTGAAGGAAGTCTGTTGTGTTCTGAAGTAAGCTGGCCCTTTGTGTGGTGGGTGGTTTCAAATGGTTTCTATGAGTCCTAATATTCCTTCCATAATGGTGCCATGGCTAGATATGATGGGTCTGCCTGAGTACCCTTGTTTGGGTATATTGGAAGGCACGTAGATGGTGCCAGGGTGGCGGTGAGGGGTAATGGAGTTGTAGAGCTTTTCTTGCAGTTGTTTGGGGAAGGATTTAATGGTATCTTTAAATTCCTGTGTGAATTGTGGTGTGAGGGCTGCTCTTAGTTTTTGGTAGTAGGTGGTATCAGAGAGTTGTCTGGCCTCACTGATGTAGTCATAACAATTAAGCATTGCGGTAGCGCCTCCTTTGTCTGCAGGTTTTATCACTTTCTGTGACTGCTTCCAACATGCATTTCCCTTTCTGATGAACAATCTGTCCCAACTTGTATTTAGCTCAGACAGTCGGTTTCCTTCCTCAGACTGAAGAAGAGCTCTGTACAGATCAAAAGTCTGTACCTTCTACCAACAGAATTTGGTCCAATAAAAATATTACTTCACATATGTTGTCTCTCTTAACGTATCTGAATACTGTTATCAGGTCCATCCTCAGTCTTCTTTTCTCAAGACTATACATGACCGTGTTTTTGAACATTTCTTCATAGATCATGTTTTGAAACCTCTTATCATTTTTGTTGCTGTCTCCTGGACTCTTCAATTTGTCCTCATCTTTCCTAAAGTGTGGTTCCCAGAGTAGGACAGAGTTCTCCAGCTGAGGTCTCACCAGTACTGAGTACAGCGGGACAGTTGCCTCCCATGTCCTTCATATGACACTCCTGTTAATACACTCTAGAATGATATTAGCCTATTTTTACAACTATATCACATTGTTGGCTCATTCAATTTGCGATCCAAAATCATCATAGAATCATAGAATATTAGGGTTGGAAGAGACCTCAGGAGTCCAACCTCCTGCTCAAAGCAGGACCAACTCCAACTAAATCATCGCAGCCAGGGCTTTGTCAAGCCAGACCTTAAAAACCTCTAAGGATGGAAATTCCACCACCTCCCTAGGTAACCCATTCCAGTGCTTCACCACCCTCCTAGTGAAATAGGGTTTCCTAATATCCAACCTAGACCTCCCACATTGCAACTTGAGACCATTACTCCTTGTTCTGTCATCTGCCACCACTAAAAACAGCCTAGCTCCATCCTCTTTGGAACGCCCCCTTCAGGTAGTGGAAGACTACTATCAAATCCCACCTCATTCTTCTCTTCTGCAGACTAAATAATCCCAGTTCCCTCAACCTTTCCTTCTAAGTCATGTTCCCCAACCCCCTGATCATTTCCATTGCCCTCTGCGGGACTCTCTCCAATTTGTCCACATCCCTTCTGTAGTGGGGGGGGCCCAAAACTGGATACAATACTCCAGATGTGTCCTCAACAGTGCTGAATAGAGGGGAATAGTCACTTCCCACTATCTTCTGGCAATGCTCCTACTAATGCAGCCCAATATGCCATTAGCCTTCTTGGCAACAAGGGCACATTGTTGACTCATATCCAGCTTCTCATCCACTGTAATCCCCAGGTCCTTTTCTGCACAACTGCCACTTAGTCAGTCAGTCCCCAGCCTGTAGCAGTGCATGGGAGTCTTCCATCCTCAGTGCAGGACTCTGCACTTGTCCTTGTTGAACCTCATCAGATTTCTTTTAGCCCAATCCTCCAATTTGTTTTGGTCACTCTGGATCCTATCCCTACCTACAGCATATCTACCTCTCCCCCCAGCTTAGTGTCATCCGCGAACTTGCTGAGGGTGCAATCCATCCCATCATCCAGATCATTAATGAAAATATTAAACAAAACTGGCCCCAGGACAGACCCCTGGGGCACTCCGCTTGATATCAGCTGCCAATTAGACAATGAACCATTGAGCCTTACCCGTTGAGCCCAATGATCTAGCCAGCTTTCTATCTACCTTCTAGTCCATTCATCCAATCCATACTTTTTTAACTTGCTGGCAAGAATACAGTGGGGGACTGTACCAAAAGCTTTGATAAAGTCAAGATACATCACGTCCACCACTTTCCGCATATCCACAGAGCCAGCTGTGTCATCCTAGAAGGCAATCAGGTTGGTCAGGCATTACTTGCCCCTGGTGAATCCATGTTGACTGTTCCTGATCACCTTCCTCTCCTCCAAGTGCTTCAAAATGGATTCCTTGATTTTTGCAGGCACTGAGGTGAGGCTGACCAGTCTGTAGTTCCCCGGGTTCTCTTTCTTCCTTTTCTTAAAGATGGGCACTGTATTTGCTTTTTCTAATCGTCCGGGATCTCCCACAATCACCACAAGTTTTCAGAGATAATGGCAATGGCTCTGCAGTCACATCAGCCAACTCCCTCAGCACCCTCGGATGCATTGCATCTGGCCCCATGGACTTGTGCGTATCCAGCTTTTCTAAAGAGTCCTTAACCAGTGTTCTTTCACCACTGAGGGTTGCTCACCTCCTCCCCGTACTATGCTGTCCACTTGGTGTCATCCACAAATTTATAAGCATACTCTCTGCTCCATTACTCAAGTCATTAATGAAAATATTGACTAGTACCAGACCCAGGACTGACCCGTGGGACCCCACTAAAGAGGATACTGTTCTTTGAGTATAGTTAGAAGTCTATCACTTCTTTTTTTGTAAAAGGGAAATGGAGGACAATGGTAGCTTTTTGTAGGAAGCAAATAAGTGCACTTCCTACATTTTGGGTAGCTTACGCCTTCTGGCTCAGACTCTACTCCTTTTTCTGAAATATATAGCCCATCATGTGCGACTCTAACTTAATCCAGACATGGTATTTAATATAGAAAAATGTTATGCTTGGGTCCCTATTTTAGATAACAGAACTACATCTGGCTGCTTTCTTGCATCAATTACATAAACATCTAAATTATCTGCCACATTTACTGACTGAAAGTGATTAAGGAAAAACTTCTCCATGCAGTATTATTATTAGATACTGCATGCTTGAAAATGGGTATGAAACTATCTTTCAGACATATAGACATCAGTGATGGAAAATACCTATGAGCTCATCTTCCTGAAGAAGAGCAGGAACGTTCCCTACTATAGTGTTTTATGCAGCCTACTATTAAATATCCTAATGTGAGAGTCTTCCACCACTTGATGATGATTGATGTTTGTTTATTATTAGTTATTGTTATTATGATTTTATTTATGTATAGCTTGTATTCCAGTAGCACACACAATATACTAATCATCCATGCACTCAGGAACATATTTCCTGCCCCAGAGAGTTTACAATACATGCACATAGTCTCCCTTGGGCAATTATTTCACAGCCAAATAGATCTATCAGCAAGCTTTTCTTGATATTCAGCCCAATTTTTCCCTTTCTTAATACCATCTTGTTCGCCATACTTCTAACTCTGTATACTATACTAAATAACTCAGCTATTCCTGGGTGTTTACACCCTTTAATTATGTGTTGTCTGTTATCATGCCTCTTCCTTCAGGCGATACATAGGCATCCTAATAATTGTTTAGATAAGCTATATGAATTGAGTTCTTTTAGGGTGTTCTGCACGATGCTGAAAACTCTGGCTCCAAATCAGCAAAGCACATGAGTACATGATTAACCTTAAATACATGAGTAGTCTTAGTGACATCAGTGGTGTTACTCATATGCTTAAAGTTAATCACGTGCTTCGTTGCCTAGTTTGATGAGGGCACTCAGTACCATGCAGGATTGAGCCTTAAAGCTCTCTTGTTAAATCAGTCCCTTCGCTGCCTTGATTTTAGTTTGCTCTTCTCTGAAAACAGTCCAGTTATCATTATCTTTCTGGTAATGCAGTACCTAGAATTGAACTAAATATCCCAGGTGCATTTCCCACAGAACTAGGTAGGGGTTTCGTTTGTTTTTGTTTTTGAAAAATAGGGAGAAACTATTATTATTTTGACAAATAGGGAAGAACAGGTTGAGAATTTGAAAGTGGAAGGCAGCTTGGATGAAAGTGATCCTGAAATGAAGTGAGCTGTAGCTCACGAAAGCTCATGCTCAAATAAATTGGTTAGTCTCTAAGGTGCCACAAGTACTCCTTTTCTTTTTGCGAATACAGACTAACACGGCTGTTACTCTGAAACCTGAAATGATAGAGTTTGTGATTCTAAGGAACAGTAGGAGGGAAACAGCACAATAAAGAAAATTGATTTCTAGAAAGCAGACTTTAGCAAACTCACATATCACATAGTCCTGCATGTAATAATGTAACATAACGAATAAGAAAAAGCAGCAGCAGCTCCCATTTATATAAAAAACAGTTTGACCCAACAGAAGGAGGTCAAATACTACAGCGATAGGGATATTTAAGTACTAAGAGAGTGAGAGGGATGAAAATTTCAGGATAGCTTATTGCATCTGCTTTGAGCAAGATGTGAACTACATGAAAAATCTTTTGCAAAATACACTTGATAAATGTTCAGCCTTGAGTCAGTGGCAATGTTGCATGGCTCTATACTCACAGCTTGGAGAGTTGCAAGAGAACATTCTGTAGCTTCTGATTATAGAATTTTTTGACATGATCTCATGTGTTGTTTATACTGTTCCATAGGATTTTTTAATGTAAGATCTATGTATAGATGTATGTTGTGTTTATATAAGTCATCATCATGTTCCCATTATGCCTCTGGTGTTTAGGACAGTGACGAAGCTCCTCCACTCCTGTCTGTTTCTGGCAAATATTTCAATGTTTTCTCAGCTGTGCCCCAGATTTTCCAGCTTGGCTTCCACAGCTCTTAGCTATGTTGCTTTCCTGGCAGCCTCATTTTCGCTTGCCCTAAAGTGTCCATCTTATTGCTACTCTGGTGATGGAACCAGTTTCCATCTGAAGCACATGGCCAGTCCATCTCCAACGCCTCTTGGCAATGATGGTGCTCAGATCCTCTTGGCTGCACTGTGTCAATAGATCTTGGTTTGAGATTGTTCTGGGCCAAAAGATACAGAGGATTTTTCTGTGGCAGGTTGTATGGAATTAAGACAGCTTGGACATGTCATACTTCAGCCTTAAACTCTAATACAAACATACCACAGGAAATGAACCATTAAGGATTAAGGCCTCCTGAGTAATCTTATGGAACTGATTGAGATTATTCAGGTTTCAAATTGAGCATATCCTCAAGTCAATTGCTGGATCAGGACATACAGATCCAGTATCTAATTTCAAAAGAATGAAGGAGAGAATTAAAGAAGAACCTATTTACCTAGGATTTATACTTTGCTTATGATCATAGTATCCGATCACTTTAAAGGGTTATTCATTATCCTGGATTTTTTAGATTTCATAATATAGTTTTATTTTACTTTTGTATTACAAGAGTGCACAGAGGCCCCAGTCAAGATCTGGGTAGGACTGTGTTATGTACTGTGTATAGGGTTGCCAATTTTCTAATTGCAGAAAAATGAACACCCTTGCCCTGCCCCACTCCACCCCTTCTCCAAGGCCTCGCCCCCACTCACTCCACCCCCACCCCCCCGTTGCTCACTGTCCCCCACCCTCACTCACTTTCACTGGGCCGGGGCAGTGGGTTGGGGTGTGGGAGGTGGTGAGGGATCCAGCTGCGGGGTGCAGGCTCTGGGATGGGGCCCGAGATGAGAGGTTCGGGGTGTAGGAGGGGTCTCCAGTCTGGGGCCAAGGGATGCACAGTGCAGGAGGAGGCTCAGGGCTGGAGTAGGGGATTGCGGAGTGGGAGGGCATTCAGGGTGTGGGCTCCGGGCAACGCTGATCTCAGGTGGCCCTGGCATTTCCCGGGGATGGAGGAAGTCTGTGCAGGTCCCAGGAAGTGGCTGCATGTCCCGCCGGCTCCTAGGCAGAGGGGCGGCCAGGGGGCTCTGTGTGCTGCCCGAGCCACAGGCACTACCCCCCGGCCACAAGCACTGCTCCTGCAGCTCCCATTGTCCGTGGTTCCTGGCCAATAGGGTTACCAGATGTCCCTATTTTATAGGGACAGTCCCAATTTTGGGGTCTTTTTCTTTTTAGGCTCCTATTACCTCCCCACCCCCTGTCCCGATTTTTCACATTTGCTGTCTGGTCACCCTACTGGCCAATGGGAGCTGTAGAGCCAGCTGAGGGTCATAGGACAATGGTTAGATATAGTGGTATCTAGTATAATACAAATTCCAATACATGTCTACAAAATTGTGGGCAAACATTTTCAAAAAAAGAAGCCTGAAGTTAGGCTCTGAAATCTGAATTTAGACTCCTGAAGGGGCCTATCAGAGGTGCTGAGCACCAAAGAACTCTAATGAAGACTTCAATTAGATCTTCTTGTTGGTTGGCACTTTTGAAAATCAGACTACTTATATACTCAGGGTAAGTAAGGGTGGCATAATCAAGGAATTTGGCCTGTTGACTTCTGTGGGATCAAGACTGGAACTGTGTTGCAGTATCAATTACATTTTTATTTCCAAAATAGAGACAGGAATAAAAATACATTCTGAATTAACCAGCTAGGGTGGGATTTTCCAAAGGATCTAAGAGGTTTAGCAGCACAATTTGCATTGGAAGTCTGTGAGACTTGTGCTCCTAAGTCACTTGATCTTTTCTGAAAATTCTGCTCTGAGAGTTGTACATATGAAAAGAAGGATGAGAAAAACAGAAGACTTACATTTTCAAAAGTGACTAGTGGTTTATCTCTGCAGTGTTAGGGTGGCTAACACCTTAAGGGTATCAGATTTTCAGAAAAAGAAGAGTATATGCTCTCAAAATCAGGCCCTTAAGGTGTCTTAAGTTGCATGCCCAAACACTGATGCAACAAAAACCCACATCACCCTTGAAAATATAAGTCAAAGATCTAAAATATTTGTATTATTTTAAAATAGTAAAATATATATATTTTTATTTTTTTAAGAAAAAAAAAAAGTCTCATTAACCTCTAGGTTAAAGTAACTGAAAACTGTCAGCCAAATTTAACTTTTGTGGCCAAGCTATCAATCCCATACTATACAAATATACATAAGGTACCTGGCAAAATCTTCATAATAATAATAATAATAATAATTAATTAATTAGTGAAGATTAACTTTAGTCTCTAACAAAAAATAATAAAAGAAAATGCTATTTGTTATTTCCAGCACCTTTGTTCTGTAGAAATTTTTGGTGGCACAAAATATACTTCTGTATGCACATAAATTTAATCATGACCAAGATTGTAATTACAGTTGTGTCTGTTCTTAAAAACAGAAACAGATCTGAACCATCTGAGCTTTCAATGGAAAAATGTAAACTGAGCTCAGATGATTAGAGGAGAATGCAAACCCAGATTGGACAGGCATTCCAAGGATATGTGGCTCTTCTCCACATGTTTAAAAAATGCTGTTACATTTCTCTCTGTTCATTTGGGTGGCAGTAGTATCATCAGGAGTGAAATAATCATAGCAGGCTTCAGAGTAGCAGTCGTGTTAGGTTGTATCCGCAAAGAGAACAGGAGGACTTGTGGCATCTTAGAGACTAACCAATTTATTTGAGCATAAGCTTTCGTGAGCTACAGCTCATTTCATCGGATGCATTTGATGGTTCTTTTCCATCACTTAATATCTGCATTACAACTCCACTACAACAGTTCCAAAAAGAGATTACGTTATCCTTAATAAATAAAAAACTGAGCAATTGGAAGCAAGCACTTGCAATTTCTATTCAATTTTCATGTTAGGATTTTTGTTATGCTACATAGATTGGAGGAAGCATCTGTCCTAGTATGCTGTGTATTCAGTCAAGAATTAACCTGAACAAATTCTAGCATGTTATTTCTGAGCAATTATGGAAACGTTTCATAATTAAGTTACCAAGAGTCAACTCCACAGATTGTTTCTGGATGACATTCAAAGAGTACTGAAGTCCTTTCTTAATTAACAAAATTATCATTGTTTAATATAATACACATCCATTTCAATTCTGAATAAATCATTGCATTCTGAGTAATTTTATGATTGTATTACCCTAATTCCCTTATTTGAAAACCAGAGCTTAGAGCATCTCTTCCACTTCCATGAGATATTACTGACTTGCTTCAAGATAACTCAGCCAATAGACTCACACCACCTAAGGAACCTATGTTTTTCAGAGGGGTATCCCATAAAAAAGGATGGCTCCTGCCTTTGCAGATCTTCCCTCCCTCACAGATTTCCCGGGGATGCAGAGGTTGAGAAGACCCTTACTACAAGCCACTTTATGTACCCGCCATCACGCCCACCAAGCCCCTTTAACTTGGGGACAATTTATTGACATTCTATACGTTCAAATTAATGAAAATTTCATTCCCCTCTGACCTCCAAGTGAGTGTGGGCAGATCTAGGCCTAAATTTACAAACTCACAGTGGTTATCATACATATCATCCATGTCCAGATTTGAAGTTTGGCACTCTTGTTTATGTGAGATTGAATCAATTCTGATTTTCAAGCAATAGAAGAAAGCAAAGAGGCACAAAGACAATAAATGTGTAATGATCTTACTCTAGAATGAGTGACCCTGATGAAGTTAAGCAGAGTCATGAATGTGACCTTCATATGGGAAAATTAGCCCATGAGGAAATGCGAAGTAATTCAGATGATGAATATTCCTTAATGAGAGACTGGAAATTATGCTTTACTGTTGAACCACTAGGCCAAACCAATCCAATTTCCTTCTTTCACAGGATAACTGGCCTAGTGGATAGAGGAGAAGCAGTAGATGTGATATATGTACTCTTCAATAACATTTTGACATTGACATTCTCATAAGCAGACTAGGGAAATAAGGTCTAGATCACCACCGGATCAGGGGGATGAGGTGGATGAGGCTTTCTTCCGGCAGCTCACGGAAGCTACTAGATCGCACGCCCTGGTTCTCATGGGTGACTTTAATTTTCCTGATATCTGCTGGGAGAGCAATACAGCGGTGCATAGACAATCCAGGAAGTTTTTGGAAAGCATAGGGACAATTTCCTGGTGCAAGTGCTAGAGGAGCCAACTAGGGGGAGAGCTTTTCTTGACCTGCTGCTCACAAACCAGGAAGAATTAGTAGGGGAAGCAAAAGTGGATGGGAATCTGGGAGGCAGTGACCATGAGTTGGTTGAGTTCAGGATCCTGACACAGGGAAAAAAGGTAAGCAGCAGGATAAGGACCCGGGACTTCAGGAAAGCAGACTTCGACTCCCTCAGGGAACGGATGGGTAGGATCCCCTGGGGGACTAACATGAAGGGGAAAGGAGTCCAGGAGAGCTGGCTGTATTTCAAGGAATCCCTGTTGAGGTTACAGGGACAAACCATCCCGATGTGTCGAAAGAATAGTAAATATGGCAGGCGACCAGCTTGGCTTAACGGTGAAATCCTAGCAGATCTTAAACATAAAAAAAGAAGCTTACAAGAAGTGGAAGGTTGGAAATATGACCAGGGAAGAGTATAAAAATATTGCTCGGGCATGTAGGAATGAAATTAGGAGGGCCTAATCGCACCTGGAGCTGCAGCTAGCGAGAGATGTTAAGAGTAACAAGAAGGGTTTCTTCAGGTATGTTGGCAACAAGAAGAAAGCCAAGGAAAGTGTGGGCCCCTTAATGAATGAGGGAGGCAACCTAGTGACAGAGGATGTGGAAAAAGCTAATGTACTCAATGCTTTTTTTGCCTCTGTCTTCACGAACAAGGTCAGCTCCCAGACTGCTGCGCTGGGCATCACAACATGGGGAATAGATGGCCAGCACTCTGTGGAGAAAGAGGTGGTTAGGGACTATTTAGAAAAGCTGGATGTGCACAAGTCCATGGGGCCGGACGAGTTGCATCCGAGAGTGCTAAAGGAACTGGCGGCTGTGATTGCAGAGCCATTGACCATTATCTTTGAAAACTCGTGGCGAACGGGGGAAGTCCTGGATGACTGGAAAAAGGCTAATGTAATGCCAATCTTTAAAAAAGGGAAGAAGGAGGATCCTTGGAACTACAGGCCAGTCAGCCTCACTTCAGTCCCTTTCAGGGAAAAATCATGGAGCAGGTCCTCAAAGAATCAATCCTGAAGCACTTACATGAGAGGAAAGTGATCAGGAACAGTCAGCATGGATTCACCAAGGGAAGGTCATGCCTGACTAATCTAATCGCCTTCTATGGTGAGATTACTGGTTCTGTGGATGAAGGGAAAGCAGTGGATGTATTGTATCTTGACTTTAGCAAAGCTTTTGACACGGTCTCCCACAGTATTCTTGTCAGCAAGTTAAAGAAGTACGGGCTGGATGAATGCACTATAAGGTGGGTAGAAAGTTGGCTAGATTGTCGGGCTCAACGGGTAGTGATCAATGGCTCCATGTCTAGTTGGCAGCCGGTGTCAAGTGGAGTGCCCCAGGGGTCGGTCCTGGGTCCGGTTTTGTTCAATATCTTCATAAATGATCTGGAGGATGGTGTGGATTGCACTCTCAGCAAATTTGCGGATGATACTAAACTGGGAGGAGTGGTAGATACGCTGGAGGGTAGGGATAGGATACAGAGGGACCTAGTCAAATTGGAGGATTGGGCCAAAAGAAATCTGATGAGGTTCAATAAGGACAAGTGCGGGGTCCTGCACTTCGGACGGAAGAACCCAATGCACAGCTACAGACTAGGGACCGAATGGCTAGGCAGCAGTTCTGCGGAAAAGGACCTAGGGGTTACAGTGGACGAGAAGCTGGATATGAGTCAGCAGTGTGCCCTTGTTGCCAAGAAGGCCAATGGCATTTTGGGATGTATAAGTAGGGGCATAGCGAGCAGATCGAGGGACGTGATCGTCCCTCTCTATTCGACATTGGTGAGGCCTCATCTGGAGTACTCTGTCCAGTTTTGGGCCCCACACTACAAGAAGGATGTGGATAAATTGGAAAGAGTCCAGCGAAGAGCAACAAAAATGATTAGGGGTCTGGAACACATGACTTATGAGGAGAGGCTGAGGGAACTGGGATTGTTTAGTCTGCAGAAGAGAAGAATGAGGGGTGATTTGATAGCTGATTTCAGCTACCTGAGAGGTGGTTCCAGAGAGGATGGTTCTAGACTATTCTCAGTGGTGGAAGAGGACAGGACAAGGAGTAATGGTCTCAAGATGCAGTGGGGGAGGTTTAGGTTGGATATTAGGAAAAACCTTTTCACTAGGAGGGTGGTGAAACACTGGAATGCGTTGCCTAGAGAGGTGGTGGAATCTCCTTCCTTAGAAGTTTTTAAGGTCAGGCTTGACAAAGCCCTGGCTGGGATGATTTAATTGGGGATTGGTCCTGCTTTTGAGCAGGGGGTTGGACTAGATGACCTCCTGAGGTCCCTTCCTACCCTGATATTCTATGATTCTATGATCAGTGGTTCTCAAACTAGGGCCACTGCTTGTGCAGGGAAAGACCCTGGTGGGCTGGGCCGGTTTGTTTACCGGCCGCAGTCCGCATGTTCGGCTGATCGCAGCTCCCGCTGGCCGCAATTTGCTGCTCCAGGCCAATGGGGGCTGCAGGAAGTGGCACAGGCCAAGGGATGTGCTGGCATCCCTTCCTGCAGCCCCCATTGGCCTGGAGTGGTGAACCACAGCCAGTGGGAGCCACAATCGGCCGAACCTGCAGACGTGGCAGGTAAACAAGCTGGCCCGGCCTGCCAGGGGCTTTCCCTGAATAAGCGGTGGCCCTAGTTTGAGAACCACTGGTCTAAATTAAATTACTACTGTATAAGGTGGGTGCTCAAATGGTTGAAAGACAATATTCCAAAAACAGCTATCAATGGTTCACTGTCAAACTCGGAGGACATATCAAGTGGGGTCCTGCAGGGGTCTGTCTTGGATCCAGCACTAATCAATATTTTCATTAATCATAGAATCATAGAATATCAGGGTTGGAAGGGACCTCAGGAGGTCATCTAGTCCAAGCTCCTGCTCAAAGCAGGACCGATCCACAACTAAATCATCCCAGCCAGGGCTTTGTCAAGCCTGACCTTAAAAACTTCTAGGGAAGCAGATTCCACCACCTCCCTAGGTAACGCATTCCAGTGTTTCACCACCCTCCTAGTGAAAAAGTTTTTCCTAATATCCAACCTAAATCTCCCCCACTGCAACTTGAGACCATTAATCCTTGTTCTGTCATCTGCTACCACTGAGAACAGTCTAGAGCCATCCTCTTTGGAACCCCCTTTCAGGTAGTTGAAAGCAGCTATCAAATCCCCCCTCATTCTTCTCTTCTGAAGACTAAATATCCCCAGTTCCCTCAGCCTCTCCTCATAAGTCATGTGTTCCAGTCCCCTAATCATTTTTGTTGCCCGCCGCTGGACTCTTTCCAATTTTTCCACATCCTTCTTGTAGTGTGGGGCCCAAAAATGGACACAGTACTCCAGATGAGGCCTCACCAACGTCGAATAGAGGGGAACGATCACGTCCCTCGATCTGCTGGCAATGCCCCTACTTATACATCCCAAAATACCATTGGCCTTCTTGGCAACAAGGGCACACTGTTGACTCATATCCAATTTCTCGTCCACTGTAACCCCTAGGTCATTTTCTGCAGAACTGCTGCCGAGCCATTCGGTCCCTAGTCTGTAGCGGTGCATTGGATTCTTCCGTCCTAAGTGCAGGACTCTGCACTTGTCCTTGTTGAACCTCATCAGATTTCTTTTGGCCCAATCCTCCAATTTGTCTAGGTCCCTCTGTATCCTATCCCTACCCTCCAGCGTATCTACCACTCCTCCCAGTTTAGTGTCATCTGCAAACTTGCTGAGGGTGCAATCCACACCATCCTCCAGATCATTTATGAAGATATTGAACAAAACTGGCCCAAGGACCGACCGCTGGGGCGCTCCACTTGATACTGGCTGCCAACTAGACATGGAGCCATTGATCACTACCCGTTGAGCCCAACTATCTAGCCAGCTTTCTATCCACCTTATAGTCCATTCATCCAGCCCATACTTCTTTAACTTGCTGGCAAGAATACTGTGGGAGACTGTGTCAAAAGCTTTGCCAAAGTCAAGGAACAACACGTCCACTGCTTTCCCTTCATCCACAAAGCCAGTTATCTCGTCATAGAAGGCAATTAGATTAGTCAGGCATGACTTGCCCTTGGTGAATCCATGCTGACTGTTCCTGATCACTTTCCTCTCCCCTAAGTGCTTCAGAATTGATTCCTTGAGGACCTGCTCCATGATTTTTCCAGGGACTGAGGTGAGGCTGAATGGCCTGTAGTTTCCAGGATCCTCCTTCTTCCTTTTTCTAAAGATGGGCACTACATTAGCCTTTTTCCAGTCATCTGGGACCTCCCCCGATCACCATGAGTTTTCAAAGATAATGGACAATGGCTCTGCAATCACATCCGCCAACTCATTTAGCACTCTCGGATGCAGCCCATCTGGCCCATGGACTTGTGCTCGTCCAGCTTTTCTAAATAGTCCCGAACCACTTCTTTCTCCACAGAGGGCTGGTCATCTTCTCCCCATGCTGTGCTGCCCAGTGCTGTAGTCTGGGAGCTGATCTTGTTCGTGAAGACAGAGGCAAAAAAAGCATTGAGTACATTAGCTTTTTCCACATCCTCTGTCACTAGGTTGCCTCCCTCTTTCAGTAAGGGGCCCACACTTTCCTTGACTTTCTTCTTGTTGCTAACATACCTGAAGAAACCCTTCTTGTTACTCTTAACATCTCTTGCTAGCTGCAACTCCAGGTGTGATTTGGCCTTCCTGATTTCACTCCTGCAAGCCCGAGCAATATTTTTATACTCATCCCTGGTCATTTGTCCAATCTTCCACTTCTTGTAAGCTTCCTTTTTGTATTTAAGAGCAGCAAGGATTTCACTGTTAAGCCAAGCTGGTCGCCTGCCATATTTACTATTCTTTCTATACATCGGCATGGTTTATCCCTGTAACCTCAATAAGGATTCTTTAAAATACAGCCAGCTCTGCTGGACTCCTTTCCCCCTCATGTTATTCTCCCAAGGGATCTTGCCCATCAGTTTCCTGAGGGAGCCAAAGTCTGCTTTTCTGAAGTCCAGGATCTGTATTCTGTTGCTCTCCTTTCTTCCTTGTGTTAGGATCCTGAACTTGACTTGAATGACTTGGATGACATAGTGGACAGTATGCTTATAAAATCTGCCGATGAGATTCAAGCTTTGAGGGGTTGCAAGCACTTTTGCAGATAGAATAGAATTCAGAATGATCTTGATACATTGGAGAATTGGTCTGAAATCAGTAAGATGAAATTCAATATAGACAAGTGCAAAATAATACACCTAAGAAAGAAATCAAATGCATAAATACAAAATGGGGAATAACTTGTTAGGCAGCAATATTGCAGAAAAGGATCTGGGAGTGAATATGCATCAACAGTGCAATGCTGAACTGAAAAAAGCAAATGTAATTCCGGGATGTACTAACAGGAAATTCATATGTAAGATATAAGAGGTAATTGTTCTTCTCTACTCAGCAGTGGTGAGACCTCAACTGGAGTACTGTGTCCAGTTGTGGGCACCACACCTTAAGAGAGGTGTAAGTAAATGGGAGAGTCCTTTGGGCAGCAACAAAAATTGTAAGAGGTTTGGGAATCACCTAGTTGGTGATTTGTAGGGATGGATAAGCCACTTCCAATAAACAGAAGCTCTGGAAACCTTCTTCCAAAAACCTGACCATTATTTTTGAGGTTTATGTTTTCTTATACTTTCTGTCTCTTGCCTGGACAAGAATCAGAAGTGCCAAAATAGTGTGAGAATAGATGGTTTGACAGTATCTCCAGTTTTCAGAGTAGCAGCAGTGTTACTCTGTATTCGCAAAAAGAACAGGAGCACTTGTGGCACCTTAGAGACTAACTAATTTATTTGAGCATAAGCTTTCGTGAGCTACAGCTCACTTCATCAGATGCATTCAGTGTACAGTTTTGTAGGTCATCACCTGTACAGATAGGATTTAGATCCAGATTAGAATAATAATAAAAAAAATTGGCTCATGTAGTCTGAAAAACTCAAAAACAGAAGAAAAAATGATTTTATTTTAGGACAGACCATCTTTCTATGCAGGGGTCCTACATCAACTAAATATCTGATCTCTAAGGGTTGGCCAGAAGATCATGGGGAAAAAATAGGAAGGGGGATTAGTTAAAAAATATAATTTAGGCCAGAGAGTTCTAATCCGTACAGAAAGTGATTTAAATGAACAAGACACCAGCCTTGCAACTGGCTGTTAGTGTGAGCCGTCTGCTCCCCAGTGTAATTTATAATTGCAGAATTGGGGTCTAAGTGTTCTCTAGTCCTTGAAAAAAAATGGAGCAGCCTCAGATTTCTCTTCTGCTCACGTTATGTTATCAGTTATACACAGAGACTACAAACTAGAAACAGATAAACATCATGCACATTTGTTACATGAGAAAGAAGAGGAGCAAGGGCTAAAATAGCCATGTAATCAGTGAATAGGCAGACATCCTTGTTCCATGACTTTGAAAGTTATTTTAATATACAGGCATGTCACTAAATCAGATTTTGTCTCATTTAAGATTTTTTGGAATGAGTCTTCAATTGGGGGACAGGAAAAATAACTGACTCTTTTCTGGTTTCAGAGTAGCAGATTCTCAGATGAAGCCAAAGATGCACAGCTCTTTCTGTGCAGTACTGGGCCTAATTATCCTCTCATTTCTTTCATTGTAATTCATGAGCAACTCCACTCAAGTCAGTTCAGATGTAAGCAAGAGAAGAATCAGGCCATTTGAGTCTGCATGAGCTGGGAAGGTTCTGAATAAGTAAATTCAGGGTGGTACTCTCCAAACAAAATGTACAGATGTGATAGGAGAGGTGTTAATTGTTTCTAGAGCAAGTCTCAATATAAGGAAGCAGAATAAAATGTGGAGGCTGTCATGTGTTATTTTAAGAAACAAGAATGGATTATAACATGCCAGGAGAGAAAAAATATAATCCTGCTGGAAAATCTATAATTGTTCCTGTACAGTTTTACAGAAGAGGATCATGGAAAGATAAGGTTCCACTAAGATTAGAGAAAAGCCTTATAATCTGAAATGGTGAAGTAATAGACTAACTATGTCACCTACACACCATCAGTGGGTGTGGTGTAGCATTCACCACTAGAAAATGTTGTGATTAAATTCCAATTTCTTTCCTAAATCCCTTCCTTCCCGCTCCCACCCTGTCCTTCTCAGGTGGAGATAACTTTCTGAAACCTAGTTCAGTTATCTGTGTATTAAGGAAACATTTATAAATAGTTTATAATGGGCTAATAAAAGACAATGAATTGTTACAGAGTCCAATAAGTCAATATGTTGTCTATACACAGTATTTATAAATAAAGTGTATCCTTAATATAAAGTGTGACCCTAAATTCTTTGTTCTCAGATTTAAGGTGAATTATTGCTAAAGTTTGAGCATAATCAATTCAGACATTTGAGTTATCACGAAGGGGAGGAAAAGGGGGGCTTTTCCCCATAAGTCCTAAGTTGCGAATATGTGTTTCTATATTGTTCAAAGAGACAAAACTAGGGACTGCAAGTCTAGAGTGGCTTGTTTCATATTCGTCAATGAGAAAAGAAATCAAAGTTTGAAAACATCAGTTGGATGTTTATAATTTTGACCATTCAAATGTGTGATTTGCTAGAAAGTCTGCTATTAATTTGTTCTGTTTTTTAAATAGTCCCCTTGAAGCTAGATGAACATAGTGCCTGCAAAGTTGAGGCACTCTCAGTTGAAGCAGCTGAGTTAAGAATGCTCTCACTAGGATATCCTGAGTTAAGGAATTCAATTAATATCACTACAGTTGAGACTATTTTAGTTTAAGACAGGTCAGTTAAGGTGCTAAGAGTTATCAATCACAGTCCCCAGAGTAATACTCAGTGCTCCTGTGGAACTGTGACCCTTCTGAAAGATATTGTTGGCAGCAAAAAGGGCCAAGTTCTATTTTCTAGGAGTTTCTTTTGAAAATTTTAATGATACCAGCTCAAGCTCCTATCCAGAAATCTGGTAAGCTATATACACAGACCACCCGGGGCACCCTTTTTGGGGCAATGCTTCCCAACTCACAAGCACTGAATCAGGGATTTAAAACAAGGAACTTTATTAGGACAGAAAAGGAGGGGACAACAGAATGAACTTAGGACAGTCAGCGATAAATAACTCAACGATATCTATTAGGTAAGACTCCCACCTTCAGGGTATCTCACAGTAGTTCCAACCCAGTTCTCCTTTGGCAGTTGTGAGTGACTAATGCACTCTATCCACTTCCCTTCTCACCACCTCCCACACTTACTGTTTGTTGTAGAATCCAAGTGAATCCAGGTGTGTCAGCCTCCAGCCCCAAAGTGCTGCCAGGGTTGCTCAGGAACCTCTACCACCTGACCCAGCTAAGGTGATTTCAGTTTTGATAGCTAAGTAGGGAGGCCTGCATACAGTCCCTCAGGGAGGCAGTTGCTCTCTGTGATTTCAGCCCAAGCTACCTCAGCACTGTCCATCACCTGGAAGCCTCCTCAGCTCCACACTATCTGTCACCTTGAAGCTGCCTCAACACCATATCTACTATCTGAGAGCTGCCTCAGCTCAGCTCTTCAAAGAGCAATTTGAGACGTGCAGGACCCTGAACAGAGTTCTTGCCATCAGAAAGGCTCTCTCAGCAGAAAGTAGGAGGCATTTTTCTTTCTAGCCCTGTCCGGGCGCCCTAACCCTGACTGCAGTAACTGTCAAGGTGACTCCAGGCACATTTGGAGGGATGCTCTTGCACTTTCATTTCCCAATAGGGTCAGTAGCATTATATTGCCCCCAACTCAAAATGTAACTGTATTTTAAACAAAATGCCCCAAACTGTCACATAACTGCACTGTAAATGAGGCCTGGCTCATCCACAGGTTTCTCCTTGCTCACCAACAGGCCCTTCCTCTCCAATGGAGCCTCTGTCCCGCTGGCGTTCTCAAGCAACTCTGGGTTGCTTTTTGCCCTGAACACCAACAGCTGCCCATAGAAAGCTTCTTACTCTCTAAATCATCAGGCCATAGGGGCTTACAGGATGTTTTTGTATTTCCTAGTCTGTGTGGTTCTGGGCTGCTTAAGTGATTCCATGATGCTAAGTCAGCCAATGCTCAAGAAAAGTATTACTACTAAAAGGGCCGAGTCCCCTTTACATTCCTTTTGCATTGTTTCTTTTTTCCCTTTATGTTCTGATCTTCATATCTGCTTTCTTGTTGTCTTTATAAAAAAAAGTGGGAAATTTCAATAGAAAGGAATTGAATAAATTATGGTTTCTACAAAAAACCCTTTACCTCAGCCGTGTTACACACATTTATAGGGAGCATTTTCTATTTGTGTCCGTGTTAAAATAAATGCCTCAGTTTATGACCTTTCGGTGGAGAATCATCCCCTCCCATGGTAGGGAGGAAAGATCAATGGGAGGGTATTTCAGGGACAAAAGTAAGATAGTTCAGGTGGTTGAGGACAGTAGCACCCGGAAGGGGGTAGAAAGCCTGTTGGTAGCAGGACTCATGATTCTCCATACCTCCTCAGGGCCATACAGTGTCATCAGGCACAGCAGCTAGGCCTCCTACCTAATGCTCACAGAAGAGCTTTGAGAGGTCTGAATTCTGCCCTGTTCCCGCAATAATACACTTACCCTACACCTTCTTCCCCTCACAGTGTCCTCTCCTCTAATGCACAAGAAAGGCCAGACCTTTCCCCTCTATATAACCTCAGGAAACTGCAAGTGTTGGCCCCCTGCTCTCACATACAAATCCTACTGGTTTATAGGAAAGCTATTTTAATGAAATAACCATGTTTTTGTGTTGAAAAAATGCTTCCTGGAAAGGGAGTGTTTTGTCTGTAAATATGGTATATAAAGTCTCACTTTCTCTAAACTGCACCTATAGTAGGTGCCTGCCTGCAGAAAGGGTGAGTTGAGGGGATTGAAAGGGCAAAGTAAAATTGTTTCATTGGTATCCGGTGGGCTTTTATGTCTGTGTTTAGGCTATTACTGTAACAAGGCATTGTTTATATTCTCTGGGCATTGGGTAGGCAGAATTGAATTCACTTCCAGCTTTCTGAGCACCTAATTTCATTTCAGTACATCACAACGTGATCTCACTATAAGCTTGTAATTTCAATTCTTCATACTTTCTGTGCTGTGTTTCATGTTTCAGTATAATTTCAGCCACTTTCCGCAGCCTGCTGAAAAAGCGTGATGCGTTTTGATGCTGATCTCACTCTACACTGGCTTTACACCAATGTAACTGTACAGTAGAATTTCTCCCAATTTATGTTGTTGCATGCAAAAATCAAAAGCAGGCTCCTGGCCTGTGACAAATGTCAACTATAATGAAAAAGAAAACCACAGAAGACAGAGTTGGTTGTAGGCACTCGAATCAGACCTCCCGAGGTTCATCACCCAAACAGAAGTTGGAAAGGCAAAATACCACCACTTCCTCTACTATATCCAATGTGTCTGAAGTATCATCCATCAAAAGAACACTTCCTACAAAAGGACAATACTAGTGCTGGTTACCAACATTTGAAGTAGTTTCACTGTTGCCCATCCCACTATCTTCCTCCTGTGCTACCAATCAAGCTGTCAAAGCACCAAGATTGACAGCCACTTCAGTGTTATCAGAAATTAAAAGATTTACAGGTGTTTTCCTGCTACCTACTTGCTTCATGTTTAACTCCAGTCTAAGCTACTACAGAACTGTTTACTTTTCAGAGAAACAAACAGTGGAGTCACACTTTTCTCGTGCAGAGAAGTGATCCACAAAACTTACATTTTATTTTTCCTGAAGTTCTACAGTTGACAGCTTCTTGACTCATGGAACACACACAAAATATATGTTATTCAAATGTGCAAAAAACGTTATGAAAAATAGCTAAACTTGCTAAAGGCAAATAGCACGCAACTCCAAACCTCAATCTTCAAGAAATACAGAGTAAAATCATACAATTACAAAATCACCTCACACATACACACGCCTAGCTACTTACAAATGCATAGACTTACAGCCTTTAAGGTCAGAAGGGAACATCCTGATCATCTAATCTGACCTTCTGCACTTTGCAGGCCACCAAACCTCACCCACTCACTCCTGTAATAGACCCGGAACCTCGGCAGAGTTACTGACGTCCTCAAATCATGGTTTTAAAACTTCAAGTTACAGAGAATTCACCATTAAGACTAGTTTAAAGCTGCAAGTGACCTGTGCCCCATGCTGCAGTGGAAGGTGAAAACCCTGCAGGGTCTCTGACAATCTGACCTGGGGGAAAATTTCTTCTTTACCCCAAATATGGCGATCAGTTAGACCCTGAACATGTGGGCAAGACCCATCAGCCAGACACACAGGAAATAATTCTCTGTAGTAGCTCTCTTCCTCTCTTTTATCCCCATCTAGTGCCCCATCTCTGGCTGTTGGAGATTTTTGCTACTGGTAGTTGCCAATGGGCCACATGCCATCAGAGGTAATCCCAACATACCATCCCTTCCATAAATTTATCAAGTTCAGTCTTGAACCCAGTTAAGTGTTTTGCCCCCACTGCTCCCCTTGGAAGGCTGTTCTAGAAATCCACCCCTCTGAGTTAGAAATCTTCTTCTAATTTCAAGCGAAAACTTCTTGTTGACCAGTTTATATCCATTTGTTCATGTGTACACATTGGTGTTTAAATAAACCCTCTTCCTCCCTGGTATTTATCCTGCTGATGTATTTATGGATTATATATGCAATCATATCTCCCCTTAGCATTCTTTTGGTTGGGCTAAACAAGCAATCCTTACCCAGGAAAAATCAATTGTGATCTACCATAGTCCCAAGGTGACCCCCCAGCCCAGACATCCTAAATTTTGCCTTTGGTTGGATGACCATGTTCCTACAGGACGATTCTGTATTTCCTCATTTTCTGTTTCTAATTTGAGTATAATTTACCCTTTGGGATTTTAACAGTTTAAGAGGTTTTTATGATGCTGGATTATACAATTCCATGCTATTAAGTAGTTCTGATATATTGTTGAGTGGTTTTAGAGTATTTATTGTTTCTTAGGCAAGGGAGCGACAGTAAATTTGTGTGGCATACCACATAAGGCAGAGTTAAGGTTGTCTGAGTATCACTTTGATATTGAAACAATTAAAATACTTAACTGTTCTTCTGAGTTTAGTTTAAAAACAGTTTGTGACAAAGCAGAACCCTTAAACACACCCCCTTGCAGCACATGGTGGTCTGGCAAGAATTCTGTCTCAATCTCCCCCCACACACACACACATTCTGCTGTCTACCCAGCTATAATATCAGCTTAGCTCTCTGGCCAAATGATCTCGAAGCACTCAATATTTTGTGGGGGTGAAGGCGTTTTTCAAAACAGGGTCCTAAAAGATACAAAACAAAGGAATCTTCCACTCAGCCACGATCTACCTTCAGCCCCTTTTCCTGTACATAATTGCCAGTCATTACACTCTGGTTCCACACATCTCACTCGGATAATTTGGATTCAGACACTATCTTTCTGGTTTAAGCCTTCCTTCCAGCAACTAACTCTGGCTCAGTCATGGTCTCCAGACAGTTTCTTGCCTTCCAGAAAGCTACTTGGTTTTAGCAGAAGTAGCCCATCTGCTCTCTTCCTCTCTTTTATCCTCAGCTGCTTGACTTTCCCTTTTTACGACCAAACCCATCACAGGTGTGGCTAACTGAGCCCAAGTCTGCCTGTTAACCCTTTCCAGCTCTTGACAGGGTCTCATCCCATCACAGTTACACTGATTGGCATAGTAGTCATATGGTACCACATAATCCACAATGAAAGTCTGTGTCTTGTGACATGGAGACCTTGTGTCATGTTAACTGTCATTGGAGTTGGCCCAAAAGATGAGTATTTTACATGAGCTATTTCAAGAGAACCAAACTTTTTTTTCCATTTTGTTCATTTTTTCCTTTTTTGATTAATTTGTTTTTTTATAATTTTCTTTACATTTTGGTGGGGGGAAACATTCTTTTTACATGGTGTCAAGTGTCAGGGGGTAGCCATGTTAGTCTGTATCCACAAAAACAACAAGGAGTCTGGTGGCACCTTAAAGAGACTAACAGATTTATTTGGGCATAAGCTTTCGTGGGTAAAAAACCCACTTCTTCAGATGCATGGAGTGAAAATTACAGATGCAGGCATTGTTATACTGACACATGAAGAGAAGGGAGTTACGTCACAAGTGGAGAACCAGTGCTGACAGGGCCAATTCGATCAGGGTGGATGTAGTCCACTCCCGATAATTGATGAGGAGGTGTCAATTCCAGGAGAGGAAAAGTAGGTCAATGATCTACAACCTATCCTAGAAAACGATCCCTCACTCTCACAGACCTTGAGAGGCAAGCCAGTCCTCACTTACAGACAGCCCCCCAGCCTGAAGCAAATACTCACCAGCAACTACACACCACTCAACAGAAACACTAACCCAGGAACCAAATTCTGTAACAAACCTTGTTGCCTACTGTGTCCCTATATCTACTCTAGCGACACCATCAGAGGACCCAACCACATCAGCCACACCATCAGGGACTCCTTCACCTGCACGTCTACTAATGTGATAAATGCCATCATGTGCCAGCAATGCCCCACTACCATGTACATCGGCCAACTGGACAGTCTCTATGTAAAAAAATAAATGGACACAAATCGGATATCAGGAATGGTAACATACAAAAACCAGTAGGAGAACACTTCAGTCTTCCTGGACATTCTATTACAGATTTAAAAGTAGCCATACCTGAACAAAAACACTTCTGAAACAGAATTCAAAGAGAAACTACAGAACTAAAATTCATTTGCAAATTTAGTACCATTAATTTGGGTTTGAATAGGCACTGGGAGTGGCTGGCTCATTACAGAAGCAACTTTTCCTCTCCTGGAATTGACGCCTCCTCATCAATTATTGGGAGTGAACTACATCCACCCTGATTGTATTGGCTCTGCCAACACTGGTTCTCCACTTGTGAGGTAACTCCCTTCTCTTCATGTGTAAGTATAACAGTGCCTGCATCTGTAATTTTCACTCCATGCATCTGAAGAAGTGGGTTTTTTACCCACGAAAGCTTGTGCCCAAATAAATCTGTTAGTCTTTAAGGTGCCACCGGAATCCTTGTTGTCTTTTTACACGTTTCCCCCTTTTTCCCCCCGCTGGAAAGAAAGGGAAGGAATAATAGGTTAAAAAGCTAGAGAAATTAGATTTTCCCCACAAAATGAAAAGTTTCAAAAGATGTTGAAATTTTTCATTTTGAAAATTTTCATAAGAAAGAAAGATGAAAATGTTTGTTTTGGCCAAAAAGTCATTTTTTATTTTAAAAAATCTACAAAATTTCAATCAGCTCTAGTTGTTACACCTGAAATTCTCTGTCACATTAACTTTCCTGCTCAAAACCTATTGTACTTACTGCTCCGCTGGAAACTCTTTCTTGAATTAACTGCTAAGAACTCTGTCAGATTACCTGAGGCAGCCAATAAGTCAAGCAGAGGAAAAGTCTCTTTCCTCCCCTCCCTTGGGAAAGTGCTCTCTGCCTTCCCCTAAACACTGTCAAACAAAAGGCTTTTGCAGTGTGCCTAGAAGGTTACCAAGTTCTAGAAACCTCAGACTGAGATCTAGAGTCTTTGGTCCTTCACAAAGTACATTTAGGATATATAAGGGACAGGTGTATTTTGTAATATACATATTGCAAAACACATCTGCCCTCTAACACATTTATGTTCTGTAGTATTTACCAGTCAGTTATGAAAATGGCAAAGAATGTGATAGTGATGTCGAGTCTGGGAGACGGAGCAAAGATATTTGCCATAAAATTCCACAAAACAACCAAACTGTTAAGTATAGATCAGGGACCGGCAACCTTTGGCACGTAGCCCATCAGGGAAATCTGCTGGCGGGCCAGGATGGTTTGTTTACCTGAAGGTTTGGCCAATTGCAGCTGCCACTGGCTGTGGTTCGCCATTCCAGGCCAATGGGGGCTGCGGGAAGCGGCAGCCAGCACATCCCTCGGCCCGCGGCACTTCCTGCAGCCCCCATTGGCCTAGAATGGTGAACTGCGGCCCGTGGGAGCTGCGATCAGCCGAACCTGCAGACACTGCAGGTTAACAAACTGTCCTGGCCTGCAAGAGGCTTTCCCTGACGGGCTGCATGCCAAAGGTTGCCGATCCCTGGTATAGATCATATTAAGTATATAATAAAACAGCCCAATGAGTACTTTTATAGACTGTGCTGTATCCCTGAATCAACCAGCGGTGTGATGTTTCATCCTTGTGCTGCACTGTTTTCCTTTTAGGGATTTTGAAAACTGAGCTTACATAAACAATGGGATACTCCATGCAATATAAAGAACATTAATTCTCCACTGAGCTTTATTTTTTTTAAAATCTTTTTGTTGGGGTATAGCTGCAGGAGCATCTAGATATTATGATCTCTTTTCAGTGGTTTCTCAATATTATATATGGTTTTTGTTTTGTTTAAGGGAAGTAGAGTTCAGCATTAGTAACTTGAATGCTAACTGTCAGAAAATCCAAGAATTCAAAACTAAAGCTGACATTAACTGGTTAATGTTTGAACAGCATTTTGAAAGCCCCTAAGTATTAATCATTTGTTAATATTATTATTGTTGCATATACCATTTCCTAACTTTAAAACGGTGTTTACATGATTGGATGAGGAATCTACAATAATACTATTAGAGGAGGCTAAAATCTCCATGGATCTATGATTTCTTCTGCCAGCATAAATCTGGGCCCAGAGTACGAGTCAGAATATCCACCAGAAGAAAGGTTGCAGAGCAGAAAATGGCATGTGTTGATTGATTTAGCATGCCCCCCTCAACCAGTCGCTATTGGTCAGGGTTCTTTAGAGTCTTGGCTGTAATCTGAAGCTCCCTTTCCTTCCTCCACATGAGTAGTAAACTCCTGCATGAGATTGTTAGCCAGACTGTGTTCCCTTGTCATAGGTAAGGCTGCTATGGGGACAAGCTTGGTGCTGCAGATGTAACCCACACACTTCCTGGGTGTGTTGCTCTGTCCCCCTCTAGTGGTACCGAGACCACTTAGGAATTAATGAGTCTGCTGCAGCCTTAGCTAAGAGGCATGTGGCTTTTAGCTCATGCAGTAAAGGCTCATACACTAAGCACCAGAGGTCCCAGGTTCAAGCCCATCTGTCGACGACCTGGGTCTGTCAGTGTTATGCATGCACTCCCTGCCTTTGACCACAAGCTGTGGCATGGTGGGCTGCATGGAGCAGGGTGGCCCTCGCCATAAGCTCAGTATCAGTCTCCAAACAGTTAACTAAAGATAATAAAACTCAGAATTTGACCATCTGTGCATTTAAACAACAACAACAACAAAATACTTCTTACAGAGCAAGGCCCTGATTTGTCTATGGAGTTTTTGGCTAGCACTGAGGAACTCCTCCTACATCCCAGTCTTATCCAGCACCCCTTTAAGAAGAAGTAGGCAAGCCTTCTTAACTGGTCTACTGGCTCCTGATTGGTCAGTGTCTCCTCCTGGTCCTTCTAGGCCTCCGGAGGACTAAGTATTGTTGGTATCCTGCTCTGAGTGGGTTTTCTTTGAGCAGGGCAGTGTCAGGGTGCTGATGCCTCCATCAGGGGACAGAGAAGGTCTGCTTGACCCCATCACAGCCATCTGTCAGTGCTGATATCCCAAGGGATAAGCTACATTTGGTGGAAGTTACATTTCACCCTGCATACTATCAGGGAGTATGTTTTCGAAAAAATAAGCATGAGCAATGGGGGGAAATATTTGGTTATGTTTAGATTTCATAGTTTTGTTGGGTCGTATCATCACAATCACAGCAGAGTTCAAGGACAGGCTGTATTTTCTATGAAATATTAATAATGTACTGGAGTATCATTGATTTTTAAGATGTTACATATTATAAAAATACATTTTGCACAATTCAATAGACAAGAAAGCTAATTGTTAAGCTTGGAACAATAGACAAATAAATAGGGGACATAGCTGCAGGTTAGCAAAAAAGCACTTTCTTTGTTAATTTCTTCTACAGAAATAAAAATGGAAGAAGATACTGCCATTCCATTATTCCAAAAGTCAACATCTGTGGCCAGATTTGCTCTTCCTTACTCATGCCAAGTAGTACCTTACAGTATGAGTAGTCCCATGAAAATAGATGGGACCACTCATTAAGGAAGGTGCAGTTTAATTTGAGTAAGGGCATCTATATCTGGGACTTAAGATGCACTATTCATTCAATGGGAAATCACACACTATAACAGAATAGTATATAGAAATATATAATATAGATTCATAACCATTCATCTACAGAATCCCAGCTGCCATGAGATGATCTGAGTAAATGGCCAGCAGTCACACCAGAAGTGGCAGAACATGAGGCCAAATCCTGAGGTCCTTATTCTGGCAAACTGACGGTGAAGTTGCCTGAGTTTGGACTGAGAAAAAATAGAGTACGGGCATTAATATTTGCCCCCATTCTCTTTCAACTCCTGTATGAATGTTGGCCATTTCACTCAGCCCCTCTCATGAGTGTTATCTTTAAACTGCTTTTAGGAGTTGCACCATCATATGTTATTTTGCAAAATGCTTGGGGAATTAGGCCTGCATTATTCAGCATTGCTGGGGGTACTTATTTACTTTAAGTCTGGAATCAGAAAACCAGAAGAAATCCATATTCTGAATTATCTTCAGGAAACAGCACAAACAAACAAGACCCTCTGTCCTGATACTTTCACATGTTTGTAATTTTGTAAATTACAGTTTTTATTAACATGCCTTAGTCATCATTTGTGAATCTGTTTTTTTTTTTTTAATGAACCTTTCTCAAGATGTTGTAGAGCTTTCTCGTCACATCATAAATATTTGGTTCTGTTTTATTATACAACACAAGGCATATTTTCTGCTATATGTTTCTGTGTTACATGCCAAATAGCCTTCAGGAAAAATAAGGTTTGACATCAGAATTAAATTGCAAACAGCATTATCTACAAGTAGATAATGGATCTTTCATAAAGAGGCAGAATTTCTTTTTTCTTTAGACTTACAGAGATTAAGGTCACATCACAGTATGTTAAAGTACATAAACCTCCATAATCTTTGGCAGATTTATTACCTACCACACACTTGCAGTACCCTGTGAATCTTTGTAATTCTTAATATGAACAGCTGGCAGTAAATAACCATATATAAAGCATTTGATGGTGAAAAAAGGATGATTTGTAAGGAAGGTGCTGATCCCAAAGACAACATTTAACTTGTTTTTGCAGATGTCTTGACATTTAATCTCTAATTTAATGTGTGAATATTTCAGTAAATCAGCAAATACTGGGATCTGCACTTGATGAAATTTACCAGGGAGTTGCAGGTTTGTTTTATTTTGTTTTGTTTTTTTAAATAAACACATCCACTTTAGTAAAGCCTGCCACTTACAAAGACTCCCATCAACTGGCTGGTGTGGGGAAAAGCATTTAAAGGGGATGAAAAAAGGAGGAAGAAACTGCTAACATAATATTTGACACTTTAAACACTGTTTCACTCTGCGAGTACCAGGGTTGGTACTGTAGTGTTTTTAAAGTAGGATCTCCGTTAGCTGCAGAGAACTCTATGAAATGATTACTACTGTGTGAGATGCAGATTGTGAACAGTCATCATTCCATTGCCTTTGAGTCTTCAAAACTTGACATCTATGGCACTGCTCCTGTCAGTAACTGCCCACCAGTGTATGTAGGGTGTTCACAATATCACCCTCACAATGCACATTGGTCATCAACTGATTTCATTGCAGCATCACAAACTGCACAGAGGGCAAAGTAAATTAAAATGTATTGGTCTTTGGTTTTTATGATTTTTTGCACATAAGGGGCAGGCTGTGTCTGGCCCTGGACAAATAGGTGGAAGGGGATGTTAACAGTCTATTCTCTGCCTCTATGCGGGGTCCAACTATAATTGCAGTATCTGTGCTCTCTTTTATGCAGGGGCTGTTTGTGTTACCCGATAGGATTCAAGGCAGCTCAAAAGGGCTGGGAAATATGTGAAATCATGGTCATGAAGCGTTTGCAGCCATGGTGCAATCTCCTTTGGCTGAAACAGCACACTCGCAATGGATCAGTGTAGCTGCAGTTTAGGAGTGCTCTTGGGTTCCTCTGACACAAAGCTCTCACAAAGCAGCATCTGTGAGTAATTCTTCTTATATGAATAGAGGGAGACCAGTTTGGAAAAATCTGAGACCTCTAGAGAGACTGCCCCCAAGAGCATCTGACAGCCCAAGCCTGCAGAATGAACTCCGCCAGGAACTAACAACCTTCACAAATGTCACCACCTTCTGTTTGAAGGACACGGCCATGTCTCTTCAACCTGGCCTCTGTAACTATAAACATTTTGCAACATATATATATTTAAAAAAACAAGCAAGCAAATCAAGATGCCCCCGCAGTATACACACTGAAACAACCCACTGCACATGCTATTGTCCCCCTGTGAAGAGATGAGAGAACAAACCACATGAGATATGTTATTCACTTTACTTAATGCACTGCTGGAAGGTACTTGAGATTATACTATGCCCCTCACTATAGTAACATACATAGAATAGGACAGAATGTTGGCACTGTCCACGGTAGGTGCCAGAGTTGTTTGGCAATAGAGAGAAGCACATTCTGTAACCTTGTGGAGGGTGGTCCAGTTCACAATGTACTTGGAGCTTCTACTTGATGGGTGTGGCTCCACAGCACACCCTACTCACTGCCAGGTCTTTACAATACAAGCCAAGTGAATTTGGCAGGCTTCTTTGGTTGTTTCATTCTAAAGCCGCAATGGGTACATCTACACCAGTGGTTCTCAACTCTGGTCCACCGCTTGTTCAGGGAAAGTCCCTGGCGCACCGGGCCAGTTTGTTTACCTGCCATGTCCACAGGTTCGGCCGATCGCAGCTCCCACTGGCTGCCGTTCGCCGCTCCAGGCCCATGGGGGCTGCAGGAAGGGTGGCCAGCACATCCCTTGGCCCACGTCGCTTCCTGCAGCCCCCTTTGGCCTGGAACGGCAAACCGTGGCCAGTGGGAGCTGCGATCGGCCGAACCTGTGGACACAGCAGATAAACAAACTGGCCCGGTGCGCCAGGGACTTTCCCTGAACAAGCGGTGGACCGGAGTTGAGAACCACTGATCTACACAGTCAGTGTCACCAGGGAGCCTGGGTCTCCAGACTTGGCCTTGCAGGGCTCATGCTAACACACTAAAAATAAATGTGTAGACAGAGCCTTTAAGATGTGGCTTGAGCTGCAGTGTGGATTCTGATGCCCACCCTCCCCCCAACCCTAGGTGTCAGAGCCTGAGCTCCAGCCAGAGTTGCAATGTCTACAGAGCTATTTTTAGCATGGTAGTGAGTCCCACAAACCCAAGTCTGGTGACTTAGGCTAGAGGCTCACTGCTACAGGCCTTGCAGATGTACCCAATAGGCTACCTGGCCTGCAGAGCCTTAGTGAATTATCTGAGCCAGGTCATCAATACCACAAAAATATGAAGCTTTACTAATTGACACCAACTGAGGACTGGGCCCAACTGTGTTCATAGCTCATGTCACTATTTAACAAGAAGCTACTCGGTCAGCAGGGTACACCACTTGTAGCCAGCTTTCCTCACAACTTTCCCAATTCCATTTTTTCACATATTTCCTGTTATCCCTGTGTTTTCTAGAACTCTGCAAAGTCTCTGCTCCCCAGTACTCAGCCACTTCAGTCTCCATTACAGTGTAGTAAAAACTGAGAAAAACAAAAAAGAAACCTGCAACCCCAGATTTCACAGGCTTTTAATTTAAAAGGTTTACTGTACCAACATCCTAAATCAGAGGCATGCTGTCATCTCCATTTTTGCTGTTATTTCTCTCTCATTTAGTGGGATAATACCTTAGAAACAACACCTCTAAATTCAAGCACTGTGACTAGTCCTACTTGAACTTCTCTAACAGAGAATGGCACAGATCCTCAGCTGGTGTGAATTCATATAGTCCTATGAAAGTCTTGCTGTGGTGGTGGTCAGAGGAAGCCTAGCTGTTGAGAGAGATGAGATTCTTCTTGTTAAGCACTGATACCCAGTGGAGTTATGCTGATTTAAAGCAACTAAGTATCTGGCCCAAAGCCTTAAGATGGTCTGTCGCCATCCTATTAGTCACAACACTGGTACAAGAGAAGCAGTTTGAATGTGTTTGCAGGCCCTGAAATTCAAACAGGATTGAGTTGAAATGAACCTGCTTTTCACATGTTTAGTCATCAGCAGAGTTCAGGTTTGATTGGTTCTTAGACACAGGAACAAGTCCATACTGGGTTCTCTGGTTCACCAGACTTGGGAATGGTGTTTATATGTGACCAGCCCCAGGAGACTTTTTCTAGTGAACAGCTTGAACTCAGAATTCACCAGGTGAGCAGCAGCCTCTATGGGCTAGATTTTGATTCAGACTTTGTCCTTGTGCAAAGGCTTGAGAGAGCATAAGACCCTTACATCTGTGTGTAAGGGTATGTATAGTTACTCACCTACTTGTTCTCTCATCAAGGCAGGTGGGCAGGAATGGCTGGATCCTTTGCTCCACTCACTGTGTTTGCTTGACAGAGTAGTTGGATCCACCACAGGGCAGAACAGGGTAGTCATTTACCAATATTGTAGGCCAGCAGTAAACTGCTACCCACAGGAGCAAAGAGGAAGCTGGGGATGAATTGTGAGTCAGAGGCGTGTCTGAGTCACAGTGTGTCCCAGAGCTACTCCTGAGGTCAGGGGAGGGGAGCCTCCACATCATCCCTTGTTAAGGGCCGTGGCTAATGTGAAAGGCAAGTGTTTAGAGTGTTATTCCTAAATGTTTACAGGGATGCAGACAGAGCCAAAAGTCCACTTACCTAATCCTATATCTCTGTTTCTTTCTTCACTTTTGTCCTGTGCTTTACATGTGATTATGTTGTCTATACTATGTACATGTTAGCCTTGTACAATTTCCTCTGTAGAGTGAAGCATAACTGCTGCATGCCAATGTTTAGCTATTTCCTCTTGTCCTGGGTAATGGGACTGAAAATGGGAGGAAAGTAACTGTGGGGCATCTGAATTTGTGCCATTTTTGCTACATGTACGATGTTTATCTTCGTCACTTTAGAGTCAAGCCCCCTTTTCATAAGAACGACCATACTGGGTCAGACCAAAGGTCTATCTAGCCCAGTATCCTGTCTTCCAACAGTGGCAAATGCCAGGTGCCTCAGAGGGAATGAACAGAACAGGTAATCATCAAGTGATCCATTCCCTGTTGCCCATTCCCAGCTTCTCGCAAACAGAGGTTAGGGACACCATCCCTGCTCATCCTGGCTAATAGCCATTGATGAACCTGTCCCCCATGAATTTATCTAGTTCTTTTTTGAATCTTGTTAAACTCTTGGTCTTCACAACATCCTCTGACCAGGAGTTCCACAGGTTGATTGTGCATTGTGAAAGAATACTTCCTTTTGTTTGTTTTAACTCTGCTGCCTATGAATTTCATTTGGTGACTCCTTGTTCTTGTGTTATGATATATATAGTTGGGATTATGTTTTCCAATGTGCATTACTGTGCATTTATCAACATTGAATTTCATCTGCCATTTTGTTGCCCAGTCACCCAGTTTTGTGAGATCCCATTGTGGCTCATTGCAGTCTGCTTGGGACTTAACTATCTTGAGTAATTTTGTATCATCTGCAAATTTTGCCACCGCACTGTTTACCCCTGTTTCCAGATAATTTATGAATATGTTAAATAGGACTGGGCCCAGTACACACCCCTGGGGACACCACTATTTACCTCTCTCCATTCTGAAAACTGACCATTTATTCCTACCCTTTGTTTCCTATCTTTTTTAACCAGTTACCTGTCCATGAGAGGACCTTCCTGCTTATCCCATGACAGCTTACTTTGCTTAAGAGCTTTTGGTGAGAGACCTTGACAAAGGCTTTTATGAAAATCTAAGTACACTATATCCACTGTATCCCCCTTGTCCACATGCTTGTTGACCCCTTCAAAGAATGCTAGTAGATTGGTGAGGCATGATTTTCCTTTACAAAAATCATGTTGACTCTTCCCCAACAAATTATGTTCATCTATGTGTCTGACAATTTTGTTCTTTACTATAGTTTCAACTAGTTTGCCCGGTACTGAAGTCAGGCTTACTGGCCTGTAATTGCTGGGATCACCTTTTTAAAAATTGGCATCATATTAGCTATCTTCCAGTCATTTGGTATAGAAGCTGATTTAAATGATAGGTTACAGACTACAGCTAGTGGTTCTGCAATTTCACATTTGAGTTCCTTCAGAACTCTTGGGTGAATACCATCTGGTCCTGGTGACTTATTACTGTTTAATTTCCTTGATGTTGTCAGGATTCTACATCATCTTTCAGTATCTACAGATTCCTCTTACAGATAAGTGCTTTAGACAATACATTTTCATTCATCTTAATAGTGTCTCAATGATCTGCTTGCTCCTTGAATTTCAGATATTTTTCTCTTCTGTGCTTTTCTCTCTAGTCATCTTTCTGAGGGCAGCAAAAATAAAATGAAAATAAAACTCCAAGTCCTTCAGGGCTGTTAACTCCTCATCCGCCCCCCCCTCCCATCTCTATTTCCATATTTCCCAAATTCTTCCATATGTTCTTCAACTTGGTTAATTTCACTATTCAAAGTTTCCAGCATAGCCCCAAGGAAACCATAAACCATATATATCTCTTTTTTGGCATGTAGGAAGTCAGCAGTTCTTGCAAAGGCCTGTCACAAACATTGGACTCCATGCCTTTGGGAAGGAGAAACAAAGTCGGAAATCACTGGAAAGTGTGCACATGCCAGAGGAATTTTTGTTTAAAGGTGTCTGTTATCCAATTCCCCCCCCCCCCAAAGTATTTTTGATGGTCTCCAGGTGCCTCTCCTGGGACTAGGATATTTTATTCACTGTTATCAGGAATTTCACCCCAAGTGCCAGCAAAACAAAGAGGTAAATTTGTCCTCCATTTTTTTTGATTTGGTCCAAATTGATTATATGAGAGTATCTCCAATGGCAAAAGCAGCAACCTCAGTATTTATCATAATCATACATAGCACTGTGGTTTTATTATGGTATTTTTTTAGGAAACATATTGTGGTGAAACAGACAGAGGAAGCCCCAAAAGTCAAAGATATTTTTTAGAAAATATGGAAATCATGGAATCCAGTTGTGACAGCTCAGATAAAAGTACAGCCTTAAGCATACAAGGTGGTCCAACTGACAGCTAAATCCAGCTATTGGATGATTCTATCCAGCCCCTGAACAATTTTCACCTGCATGCAGCCCTACAGACCCCATAATCCCCTCTCCCTAAGGCACCAGGTTGTCATTTTTTCCACAACAAAAGCCCCCAAATCTCCAAAAGATGCCATAAACAGCCAGAAAAAGAAAAAGAAAAAGAAAGTTGCAAAAGTCCAAAAGTTATTTAACTAGATACAATCATGTCTGATAAAGTATTGCTCAGCAGCGCTTTTTAACCAGGCAGGCTGATCCCTTTTTTATAAGACAAGTCATGCTGTCAACTTGTCTCCTAGGTGAAGAATTCAGAGTGTGTCTTGGTACCCTTAGATAAAGAAGGACAGTTCTTTGTTCTTTTTCATAAACAGAACTACCTCTGCTGATTATTTTTTTCCTGTGCCTCCTCTCTTGTTGATTTTGCTGTTGTGCGACACAGTATACACAATGCCAAATAGGAACCTGCTGCTTGAACCAACCTATTTAAGACAGGTCACTTCTTGGTCACTTGCTTTAGCTCCAAGGCTTTGAGAATGTAATTTCCAGTATAGATACCTAACTCCTTAAATATTATCAGTACATACATTTTGAAATGATTGTGACAATTACTGGGCTACTGGCTCTTGATAAAGACCTTACGTGCCATCCTTTGGTGAATGCAATATGCATATATCTGACCCAAAGGATCCCTGTAAAACCTTCTGCATCCCCTGTGGCCGGTGACAATAGGCATCAAGAAGTTCATGGGTCACACTTTCCCCCAACCTTAGTTTTTCAGTTACTGATCACACTGTATGGTAGCACTAGCGGTGTGAGCACATGGCTTTGTCAGCAGCAATAACGAATATTTATCAATATTTTTATGCAATCATTTTGTTCTTGCTACTGCTGATGGTTTTGTTGCTGGCAGTTGTCTTGTCTCTTGTTTTTATTCATCTACACTGCAATAAAACACCTGTGGCTGGCCCATGTCAGCTGACTTGGGCTCATGGGGCTCAGGCTGTATGGCTATGAAATTGCAGTGTAGATGTTCAGGCTTGGCCTGGAGCCTGAGGCATGGGGCCCTGTAAGGGAGAAGGATCCCAGAGCCCAGGCTCAGTCGAAGCCCAAACATCTACATGGCAACTGTATAGCCTCACAGCCTGAGCCCCATAAGCCAAAGTCAGCTGGTGTGGGCCAGCTGAGGGTGTTTCATTGCAGTGTAGACATACCCTTAGAATGCAACACCCAGTATTTAATAATAGAGGGACAAATTCTGGCTATGCTGTACGTAGCTCCTTATCAGCGCCACTTTTAAGTGCCTCCCCATCAACCCCTGAAGGTCAGTTGGGAATGTGGGCAGGGGGTTCCCCATCTTCTTCACAGTCATAACCCTAACAGCTGTTCAGGATGAGCGAGCTCAAGCACATTAACTCCATAGCGCCTGGATTAGCATTAGGCAGTGCTGATCCCTCTTTTTCCCCATGGAGGTTATTGAAGCCCTGGGGCTACAGTAACTCACCTGGGAACCACCCAGAGGGAAAGAGAGGAATCAGGTGAGATCCTCAGATTTAACCAAACAGGCAGTATCATGGAACAGAAGTGGGAGGTTGCTAGGGACTGTCATCTCCCTTTGATCACCAAGGATAGGTTTTCATTCCCAGTGGATTCCATACTCTGCTACAAGGTGACAGATCAATTTTGGTTTGATTAGCCCCCACAGCTATGGAGCCTGGCCCAGTCAGACAGCTCTGGTGGTGTCTACAGCGTGGAGACACTAGGGTTGAATAATGGCTCACAGAACTGAAGTTTTTGTTCTTTGGGTGATTGATTAAGTGCAATTTGTTCACATAGACAAGCTTTTGGATGCATCACTGGCAGTAGTAATAGCCTTATATCCTTCAAGGAGCAGGCACAGAGTGGGATACAGATTACACCATGAACACCAGATTTTAGGAGCACTTATAGCAAATACATACTCAGACATTATAGCTTTCTATGAACATTCAGTGAAAAACAAAATAAAGCCTTTTGCATGACTGTTCCTGAAAACACTAATGAAAGGGGTAAAATAGGACAGGCATGTGAATTGGCAGGCGTGATTTGCAAGAATATTTGTGATTGATTATTCAGTGTATTTTCCCAGCTCAAGTCCTGACTCGGCCAACACTCCCAACAGAGTCAACGACAGTGTTCCTGGCAAGTGCCAAACGTTAAACTTCAGTCCTCATGGTAGAGTGAGTTGAACACTAATGTGTCTTTTGCCATCAAATCTGACCCTTCCAATTCTGCAAAATTGAACAAGCAAGAATTTATTTTTCCAGCCCTCCAGCCCTCTTGCCACCAGTCTTTACAACTGGCCCTGTCTTCCTCCCCTATGGCCTGTTTCCATGGTGTGTAACAGAGCTGCAACTGTTTCTCAGCAATCACTTTCACTGCACCCCAAATGGTCATGAAGTGTGTAGACAGAACAGCAAAGAGGCCAAAAGAATCCCCCATTGCTAACTAGAACTAAGATGAATTGTGTCATAGTTCAGAGCACTGTTGTTGCTTTGGCACTGAATAACTGCACTTGGCCTCTGCCAAGGCGGGTGTCAGCTGGTGAATTACAACATTGGCAGACCAGACAGAGATAAGCAAAAAATACAATGACAGCTGCTACACAGAACTATTCTTTCTGGACTAGTGAATACAAAAATACATTGTGTAAATAAAGACAGACAGCTTCATTATGCAATTGTCTGCTACTATGTCACTACTAAAGAAGTAGTATTGACTCAGGAAACCATACCCAGAGTCATCAAGCTAATGTGTTCTTACTTTTGGACACAGAGTGCTGTAAGAAATGTAATAATGTAACTCTCCAACAATAGAACTACAGTAATATGTGGGGGAGCCAAGAACCTGCTGACTATCAAGACACTTTGTTTCTGATAAATGCTTATAGTATACATTTTATGTCTAAAAATGGAGACCCTGAAATAGAACAAATATATTTGACATTCATATTGGTTCTAGTTAGTGTATAACTAATAACTTACACACAAATAATGCTGACATCTCTTTCCATCAATTAAAACTTATAAATAGGGTTTCATTTCATCTTTCTTTCTTTCTTTCTTTCTTTCTTTCTTTCTTTCTTTCTTTCTTTCTTTCTTTCTTTCTTTCTTTCTTTCTTTCTTTCTTTCTTTCTTTCTTAAAATGATTTACTCTAACATGAAACATGTTACTGTATAGGAAAACTGTAGAAAGTAAACCACAAAAAATGAAAAGAAATCATCACAGGATATTATGTTTATTAGATAAATATTTTTATCCTCACTCTCATCGTTATCTTTGCAAAGCGATGTTGGATAAGCACTTAGCCTCTGTGAGTTAAGGAGGCAGCATTTAATGAGGCTTTTAAGTGGTCTCATTCACCTTTTGCTTTAATATGATATCAGTGAGCATGTTAACTAAACAAACTGGAGAGACAAGTGAATCTGCAATGATGTTCTCCTGGGTGAAAGGCAGATGAAAATTATTCATTTGAAAATAAAGGAACAGAAAGTGAAATCAAGAACATATTGTATTAAATCTTGCAGAGCATTTTTCATCTGGAAGGCCAAAGAGCAGACAACTGTTTGAAAATGGGAGCATAAATATTCTGCAAAGAAGGGATAAGCAATGTTATTTTCTATGGGAATTAGTTGACCATCCAAGGTTCATTCAAACGATGCAAGTTTTTCAAGGAAAAATGGTGTCTGAACTGGCTCACGTATAGATTTGACTGGGATCCAGAGACCACCAGCAATTTCTAACCATCTATAATACATACCATTAATGTCTGTAGCATGGTTGTTATCAGAGCCCCAAGTTTTTTACAAATGCGAAATAACCCAAGATAAAATGAAAAACAACATAAAATGAAAGAGACAAGGTGGGTGAGGTAATATCTTCTATTGGACTAATTTCTGCTGGTGAAAAAGGCAAAGTAAGCAGTCATGGGTTAAGTGGGAAGATCCTCTCATGGATCAGTAACTGGTTAAAACAAAGGTAGGAATAAATGATCAGCTTTCACAATAGAAAGTGGTAATACCAGGGTCCTCCAAGGAACTGTACTGGGACCAGTGCTGTTCATCATATTCATAAATGATCTGGAAATGGAGTGAACAGTGAGATGGTAAAGTTTGCAGATGATACAAATTACTCAGGATAGATAAGAAGCTGAGTGTGAAGAGTTACAAAGGGATCTCATTAAACTGAGTTAACGGGCAACAAAATGGCAGATGAAATTCAATGTTGGTAAATGCAAAGTAATGCACATTGGAAAAGATAATCCCAACTGTACATACAAAATGATGGGCTCTAAATTAGTTGATACCACTCAAAAAAGAGACTTTGGGTCCTTGTGGATAATTCTCTGGGAACATCTGCTCAATGTTCATCTGCGTCAAAAAAGCTAACAGAATGTTAGGAACCATTAGGAAATGGATATATAATAAGACACAAAATATCATAATGCCTTTATATAAATCCATAGTATGACCACAGCTTGAATACTGTGTGCAGCTCTGGTTTCCCCCTCTCGAGAACCATCTATTAGAATTGGAAAAAGTACAGAGAAGTGCAACAAAAATGAGTAGGGCTTTGAAACAGCTTCCATATGAAGAGAATTTTAAAAGACTGGGACTGTTCAGCTTTGAAAAGAGACGACTAAGGGGCGATATGACAAAGGTCTATAAAATCATGAGTGGTTTGGAGAAAATGAATAGGGAAGTGTTATTTACCCCTTCACATAACACAAGAACCAGGGGTCACTCAATGAAATTAATAGGCAGCAGGTTTAAAACAAACAAAAGGAAGTACTTCATACAATGGACAGTCAACCTATAGAACTTGTTGCCAGGGGATATTTTGAAGGCCAAAAGTATAACTGGGTTCAAAAAATAATTAGATAAGTTCATGGAGGATAGGTCCATCAGCGACTATTAGCCAATATTGTGAGGGAAGTAACCTCATGCTCTGTGTGTCCCTAAACCTCAAGCTGCTAGAAACTGGGAGTGGATGACAGTGGATGGATCAGCTGATAATTGCCCTGTGAAGCATCTGGCATTGCCCATTGTTGGAAGACAGAATACTGAATTAGATGGACTCACTGGTTTGACTCAGCATGTCCATTCTTATGTTCTTAATTTTTGAGTTCCAAAGAGCAAAGAGGTCTGCGGAGCTCAAAACCTTGTCTCTTTCACAAACAGAAGTTGGTCCAATAAAAAATATTATCTAACTCACTTTGTCTCTCAAATCCTGTGACCAACACTGCTATAACATCACTGCAAAGAAAATATAAACCAGAAGAGTTTTAAAAGCTTAAATCAGTTAGTGCTTTTCAGTCAGGCATTCAGTGTAAAGAAAGATATTCTAGCTCCAGGAATATAAAGGATATTATTAACATGTCTGAAGTACACATTTGAATTAATGTGCTTGTTAAATTTTATGACTCCAGCCTTAAGCCTATTTTTATGTTGACAGTTTCAGAAAGCATGCTTTGAGACTTTTCTAGTTTGTGATCGCTCTGAAGCATGCCCATCAATTTACAAATTATACTCTAAAAGCCCAAAGAGAGCAACGCTATTTGCACTGAGCCTGAACCTAGTTTTTTCAGCTTTTCTAAACAATATTCACTCAGTTGGGGCTCAGCCAATGTGAATCTGATCTGGCTGCGCTATGCACATTTACCCATCATTAGAAACACTGGGGGCAGTGACAGCATTTAAAGAAACAACAAAATAGTAGACCTCCAGCAAACATGGTAGGCAGGGGAATTACAACAAAATGCAGGTAGCCTCCTTCCCCAAGAACTGATAGAAAGGGGAGCAGAAATGAGGCCCTCGAGGGAAGGCCCCGTACTCTTGCAGCAAGAATCCCTTTTATGCATGCTTACAATTCAAAGAAAACATTATAAAGGCTCCCCCATCTCAGAAGCCTACAGTGAAAGCAAACTCTTAACTAGCTGCAATATTTGAGACAGTATCTTAGGTGTATACAGACCAGTACACACATCCCCTTTTCTTTTTACTTTAACAATGATCTGGCCCCAAAGCTCCCATCCTTTGGAATTGGGCCAATCTCTTTACTTCATATTAAGGATTTATTTTCTCTCTCTCCTTTCTCCCCAGCCCGCCTGTCTGTTAGTGCTGTTTTAAATTTTCTGCTTTCCCCAATTTTAAAGAATTAAGGATTAAGAAAACAAATTAAAATTCTGCATGTAAAATGTGTTTACTCCTCTTTCCATCTTTATTGCCCAGAAAAATAATTTGGCCAACCTGAAGAAAACCTAAGGCATTATTTGACACATTATTTTTTGTCTGACTGTGACACCAGACAAAAGGGGATGGAACCTGCTTTCTTCCAGACTTTTCTGAAAAGAACCAAGTTGTCTTCTTTTTAAGCCTGGCAACTTCAGTCTGCTGGGAAAGCCAAGTGTGACTTGGAATAAAGTGGTTGGCATGTTGGAAGCTGCTTCAAACTTTAGGAACCCTCCAAGTATTGTGAGATGCTTTGTGTATTCTGACTAGAGCAAATATAATGCAACTTAATTTAGAGGAAAATATTTTTTGAAAGACAACATAAATATTTAAAACACCATTACTGTATTTCTGAACCAGATTCATACACCTGATAAATACACTTCAAAATATCCTAACATTATGTTCCTTGAAAAAATAATTGTATTCACCCCCCATAAAAAAAGCATTGATGTAAAGCATCATTTTGAAACAAAGCTTGTTTTTTTTTAATTCCAAAGACATTTGATGTTTAATATTAAATTTAAAACTAATAAGCAGTTCACATGTTAAAAGTGCAGACAATAGCTAATTGATCCTCACAACACACCCATGAGATAGATTAGTATATACTACTATTCTCATTTTGTAAATGGGAAAAATGACGCAAACAAATGAAGTGACTGGGCCAAGGACACACAGGAAGGAAGGACCTGGTGTAAAAATCAGGAGTTTTGAAGCCAGCCCCATGGTCACCGCTCCAGACTACATTGCTGTTGCCAAAACACACCTTATGGTTGTATAACCTACAGCACATGGGACAAATCCTCAGCAGATGTGAGCTGGTGTAGATTTGCTGGAGCTACAAACTAATTCTCCAGTGTGTTTTGTCTATTCAACATATGGCAATAAAATCACTATGGAGACTGTATTTCAGTAATATCACATATACTCTGTCTTCCAACATCCTGAACGTCTTGGATCTTCTACTTTCTAAAATGGAATACACCAAAAGTAAATACACCAGGGATTAATTTGGCCCAATATTTTTGCATATTTACTGAAGCGGGTCAGAAATTTTCCATCAAGCTGAAATTTTGATGAAAAATGGAGAAAACACTTAAGAGAAATGTTCCTGCAACATGTTTTTCATTTTCTGGTCAACTCTGGTATTCATAAAGAGGCAATTCTAACTGCAGACAAACAAGAACAAAATAATCCCGACTCTGCTAAACTGATGAGATAATTGATGTGATCTTATCTGCACTGGGACTCATATTTGGAGCCCAATATGAATACACCCAAGTGAAGTATAGTCAAAATTTCTAAATAAGAAAAAAGGTTATGAACTCAGCCTATGGATTACTTGCTTGTTGAGACAGAATTGTCTGTACACAGGCATGTAACTATTTATCACAGTGAGCTAGATTCTGTCTGGCCCTTTATGAATGTGCAAGGTAAGAAGAAGAAGGAACAGGGAGCTTCCTCTGTATCCCTTGGGCCCATCCAAAATGGCAGGGGCATGCGCTGTGGTCTGCTGTCAGCACTATTTGTCCCAAAACGGGGTAGGATGAGAGCAAACCCATGGTCTCAACTCCCCTGCCCTGATTACAGGATGGCAGGGTCCCCTCTTCAGTATGCACCTCTTTGGATTCCCAGAAAGAATTCTGGTGAAGTCAGAACCCACAAGGGTAAAGCACTGAGGGAACGTTTGTGGGTGTGTGGAAGATGGATCGGATGATATCTGAGGAGACACAGAGAACTTTTGTGGAGTTTTGTGGGTGGGAGTGGACTGGTGAGAAGCACAGATGTGGGAGAAACCAAACAGAGGTATTCTTTTAAGAGAGCCTTGAGGGAGTACATGTAGCTGGGTTTTTTGGAATAGGAGAGAACAGATGCGGGCACAAATAACGTGGTTGGAGGGGTTTATTGTTGCGTTTTGTGGTGGGGTCCTCAGAAGAAGATTCAGTGATAAGTTTTGGAGGCTGGAAATCAAGTGAAGTATAAAGAGAGAATTTAGCATCTCAGACACAAATTGTCAGGCAAATCTGGCATAGCGGGATGAGGGAAATAGTGGCAGGCTAGACAGAAAGACGGGGCTGGAGGGAAGGATGAGAGGTGGGAATTTTGGAAGACAATGGTGGGAGATACAAAGTAAGATTAATAAAAGAAGGAAAATGAAAAAGAAGAAAAAAGAATATGGAGGGGAAAAAAAAGGAGAAGAGAATAAATTAATGAAAGGAAAGCAAGAAAGACCACATGCAACTGTAGGATTAGTAAATGTTATTCTTCCTCCCTCCCGCCCCCCTGGTATTTTCACATCAGAAAATAGGACCCTGAAACTAAGAGTCCATGTTAAACTCAGAAGTTCAGTTTATGTTCCCATGGCTTGAGACCTGGGAGATCATCAGGCTGATTGTGATTGGGGAGAGGGGGTGGAGGAGATGCAGGGTCATGCCTCCTCCTTGGTATTTCCATTCCAAACACTGCTTGGATTGTTTTGTAGTGACCCTTACAGACAGGTTACTATGCAACAGCACTGACAAGATTTAGAGATAATTTCATAGAGAACGAATCCCTCTTTCTTTGGCCAGGAGGTAGGACCACCTAGCATAAGGCTAAGGGTGAAGGAGGAAAGGGGGAAATAGCAAAAAGCATTAAAGAGAAGAATTCAGGGGACCATTATACCTAAAAGATGGAAAACTCTGTTGTCATCTCTCCTCTCAAGTCACTCATCTATACTGAAGTATTTAATTTATTTTAAATAGATAATTCTTCTAATCTCTTCCAGGTGTTTTTCTCCAACCAGGAACTCCATGAAGGGAGTATTGGTTATTGCTCCCCTGCTTTGTCCATAAAGTGAAGTGCTTTGCTCTTGGGTGAGATATTCACCAACTTTCTGAATGAGGAGAAATAAGGAGAGAGGAAAGTAAGAGAAACAGGCCGCCTGAGTTAACAACAACAACAACAACAAAATACAAAAACACACACACACAAAACAGCAAATAATGTGGAGAAAAGGGATCCAATCAAAAAAGATCTTTTCAGGAGGTTTACAGCCTAGGTTAGACAAACTGCTTACGTTCACAACTCCGGCTTGCAAATGCCTAAGGTATTTCACTGGTTGTTTTGAATACAAAGGTACTTCATTCCCACACAAGCATACAAATATTGAATTACAAGATTGAGATTAAGAGAAATTTTATCCTCAGCTCTGCTTGTTGTGTGCCTCATAAAGTCTTAATTGTGACCTGATGTGGTACCGGGAGGACTGCCTAGTTAATACTTGTAAAGTGTGTTGAAGATGAAGATTTCTAGGTATTATTTGAATATAAAGACCTATGCCAAGCATTTAATTCTTTCTGGGGCATTGAACAGTGGTTTATGTTTATCAGCTTCAGCTTAGGCAGGTGGAAGGTTATGAGTTTTGGTGTTAAAAGCAGTCAGAGAAAATATACATTAAATGGTCACATTCAGCATAGTGAAGGAAAGGATCTGGGAGTGATAACAGAGTAAACAGATAGAGCAATGAAACTGTCAGCAAAATGTATTACTGCAGTCACACAGCAAATAGAGTGCTAGGATGTAGACACTGGGGCCCAGAACGCAAGCTGGAAGAAATGATTCCAGCTCACTATATGTGGCTTGTTGGTAGCACATTTGACCACTACTATGCCCAGTTTTACACACTGTAAAACAGAGATGATGTCAGGGAGATAGAAGAGGAGGCAGAGGAGCCGCAACCTGAGAAAAGATCTGAGAGAACTAATTATTATGCAGAAATAGCAGATATACTACATTTGTACTCACTAGAGAGAACATGGTTAAAGGGAGGTATGAATTAGACAGGTTGGAGTTGTAGTGTTCTCTTTTCCTCTGTCCTTGTGTTAGCCAATCAGAGACAAGTTCAGTGTTCTGTTCTTTTTTAAAAAAAATCCTGATAGTTATTCTAGGGGCCTCAAACTCATTCTTTGCCTTTGAATGCGTGTGGTGTCACACACCATCCAGTACATTCCTTGGGACGAACAGAAATTTCATTTTTCATAATTATATTTCAAGTAGGCATTTGTTAAAAATAACCCAAACTATTAGTTTCAGAGCATCATTTTATATTCATACATTCTGTGCCAATCCTGAATAAACTGTATTTGGGTATTTTCCTCCAGAATGCCCTGATCATCTACGCTGAGGGTTGAACGATCCTTTCCATTTTCCTTTGTTTTTTATCTCCTCCCTCCACCCTCCAACCATATACCTTCACAAAGCTCTTGCTGTAACTGGGCTATATTCAGTTTTGTAACGGGGACACTTAAATATGTCAATACTCTGCAGTAAATGTAAAGCCATTGCGTGTTCATCTGCGTGCAGAGGAGCCGAACAAACATGCTGTGCTCTTTTATGCCCAGTTTACTTCAGTTATTTCTTGGTTTTTTGTCCTTCTAAATTAAAGGTCATGCTGGCTGAATGTACCTGGTTTTTCTTTGTATGCAGAAAAAACATGACAGTAGCCTTGAAGTAGACCAAGAAGAATTGCACACAGTTCCTTTCTATGTGTACAACTACCCACTCCTAAATCAGAAAGAGGAGCGCTGCTGAGTGAAATGACCCATTCTTCATCTCCCCCAGAGACTAAGTATCCTATTCTCTAAGCACTCATAAACCATGTTAGCCCAGTAGGCTCCTAATTGAATTAGAAATTCAATTTCAGTGTTACCATAGCCCTCATTCTGAAGAAATTGATACAGACTTGGAGAGAAAGAAATCATTTAAATACAAAGAGATAAAAACCACATGTGGATAACAAATGAGTTTTGTTTCCCTATACTCCATGACACCACCCAGGAGGTCTCTGCACTGTCCATATGGGTGGACATCTTTGTAGGATTTTGTACCCATAATGTTTTAGTGGAATACTGGTATACATTTTTATTTACTTGCATTATAAGCAGGGTATAAATACTGAGGTTCCAGGCATTATGGAGCAAATGCCTGCCGTGGTATTTATTTGGTGTCATCTTTCGTGTGGAAAGACTTTTATAGCTCCCTTGTGTCAATGCAATACTTTATGAAGCAGTAGATCACTTTCAGGGATGCGAATCAGGTTTAATAGTTTCTTACAAGCCAGTTAGTAAGAGCTTTTATACCCTATCATTTAGTGTCCCCTTCATTTCACTCATTTGAATGTTTTACCTGTCCCTGCTTTGTTTACAGAATGTTTTAAATCTTTATTCCCTTCTTTTGCCCTAAATACGGAGAGTAATGGTCTGCAGGGCTTTGCACAGTCACATTTAGATTTAGAGTTTCTATGCTATATTTGGATCTGGATGCTTATAAATGTAAATAGTATGTATCACTAGGGATTCAAGGGAAGTTTAGCTCTGACAAAGTGTCTTTTTGCATTAGCTATCAAGCTTTGGGATACCTATCAACGTTTTAACTCTCCCCTTCAACTGTTCCATGAGAGAACCTTGTCCACCCTGCTCCCACTTTTGTGGCTAGAGGTTACTCCTCAAGGTTTCATTACGCGCACACACACACGGCAGCATATAAGAAAGGAATATGTGGCTTGGATCTTTAAACCTCATGTCCCCAACTTCTGCATTTCCCATCCTCTCACTTACCGGTTTGCACAGAAAAACCACATGGGCTTGGTTGCCCAGGGACCTTCTATGGCCATGAGGAGAGGGTGTGGGACTTGCACCTTAATCATCTAAGGATAAATTAAGACTAAGTTAACAGGACAGCTGTTAGATTCCCCTCTCCTCCCAACCCCTCCAAAATGATGGTTAGTTGAATAAATTATTCATTACATAATGCCATTATTTTGATACTTTATTTGACTGCTATAACTCATCCACTATAAAAAATGATGAAGTGAGCTGTAGCTCATGAAAGCTTATGCTCAAATAAATTGGTTAGTCTCTAAGGTGCCACAAGTACTCCTTTTTTTTTTTTTGCAAATACAGACTAACATGGCTGTTACTCTGAAACCTGTCATCCACTATAGAACTGGTCAACTACTGCAAAAAAGCATTTGTCAAGAAAAAAAAGTTATTCTGTGAAAATTGTAAAATTATTTGAACACTGTATTTGGCATTGCTATCTGCTCTGCTCAATAGCAAAAAATTAAGGCTGGAATCTGATCTCATTTATACTGGTTACTTTCGTCATGCCAGTGTAGGTCCACTTGCTTCAATATCAGAACTCCTGATTTACATGATTGTGTGAGATCAGAACCAGCTCCGTAGACTTTTTACCATTTTAGGGACTGAATTTCACTCTTTTTATATTTTAAAGCCACAGAAAACATCTACGTCAAGTACTGTACTATGTACCTTTCCAGCCTAATAAAGAAACCTTAATCTAAAATAGGATTCATTTCAAAACAAGATGCACCTAAATTCAAGAGTCAGGCTTTGGGCATTCAATTGTCTGCTGATGTCAGCATTTGATTTTGTTGACTATGTTTCTATTCTAGTTCTTTTGTGTGTGGACTCAGTGGCTCCTGTTTCCTTTAAAAATCTTGGCCAATTTTACTTTGGCTGCAAGTATAATCACCAACGCTATTCTGCTTTGGTTTGGCTGTAGAGAAGGGGTCAGGTGCCTGGTTGGGTAAGGCTGATAGGAGGAAGACCAAATTTCATGTTCCCCTCAGACATGATGATTGAGAAAACATCATGCGTAAGTTATGATTACTAGGTTAGCACATAGTGATCCTCTCCAAAGGGAAATGTGGAATTTGGAAGATGAGTTTATTTTGATTCCATGGGTTTTAGATGTATTCTCTGGCAAATGAATATGAGCTCCTTGTTGAAGTTTGGAACACGGTGAAATCAAACGTTCAGCTTGTGCTGTTTCAACAGGTTATGTTTTCTATGGCATTGATGGAAAATTGTTATTTCTCATATTTTGGCTTCAGTACAAGAACTGAAACATTGTCTGGAGATGTTGGATCATATTAAAGAAGTTCTGTATTAAAATCACAAATGAGTTTGATTCCCCAGAGTTTAAATTCCAGGGTATTACTAATTAAGAGGTCTCTTGGTTTTTGGTACTGTTTCTCTCCCTCTATGTGTGAAACTTGCAAGCTGCTAATTATGTTAGTACATTCTAAGACAGAGTCTGTTCTCAAAGCAATTCACAGAGAGAGAGACTCAAAGCAATACTCTAACAACAGAAACAGCACCCAGAGACTCCCCGCCCTTTTGTTGTATTAACAATTGTGATTAAAATAGAGATAGAGGATGTATGTGGATGGATGCTTGGTGTGGATAATAACTGAATGATCAGGGAGGTGCCAGCCTAAGAATCCAGTGTCCATCAGCTGAAGAAGGCGTCAAGTGGAAATAACCAGAGGACCCCCTGGAGGGCAGACTGGAATCCACCCAACAGCCTCAAGAATGGGAGAACCAAAGAACAAGATAACATCTTGGAGCCGTTAGGAATGTGCTATCTGCTGACTGATTCAGCAACAGCATGATGAAGCAATTCCCATAGACTGGCATAGGAAGAAATTCCTATAAAAATAGACTCTAAAAAGTGAGAACTTTGGGGTCTGATTCTGCAAACCAACTTCCAGGAGCATCAGATGAGCATCTGACAAGGCCCTGCTCCCTCCTCATGTCCAGGCCACCTGGCCAGTGACTTGGCATGAGCAACTCTAAGGCTGGTAACTATGATAACAACCTTGCAGAACCTGTGTGTGTGTGTGTGTTTGTATGAATGAATGTGAGAATAAATATGAGATTGAATGGAATGTTATAGCTATAACTAACTGCTTACTATGATTCTTTCTGTATTCACAATAAATGTGGTATTTTGCCTTTTTCCCTTTAATAAGATCCTGCTGGTTTTTATTTTATTGGTACAACAGAGAGATGTGGACAGGAGTCCCCCCACGAGTCTGGTGTAGTCACAGGTAATTCTTGTGACTAACCAAGAACAAAAGATTAACTAGCAGGCTCTATAAAATGTATAGGGCTGATTCTTAACTAAATCTCTTGTAATAAACTGGACAATGTAAACTGCCTAAAATGAACTCTGGGTACACTCTGAAATTGAACTATAGTATATTTTTTTTTATTTCACTATAAAGTTAAAAAGCAAAGAGATGAAAAGCTCTACAGGACAAGGACTTACCTTTATGTGTGCCTTGTATAGCACTGAGCATAACATCAGTGCTTTGTACATAAAAAGCAATAGTAATAATAGCTATAGAAATTCAGCATGGGTCACTACATATATACAGGGTTTCTAGAATTCACTGGGTTCTTATACTTTCCCATATCAACAGATTGCCAAGAGCACTAATGGGAGATTAGTTTACAAATAGAGGCAATAAATTGTTATAGTCTCTTGCTTTCTCTCCATTCTGATCATTATTGGATTGATTCATCATTCAGTAAGGAGAACTTAAGTTCATATCAGGATTTTATAGTGCTTCTTCCAAGCTAATTCAATGTTTTTGTTCATGCTGGATTGGGCTTTGAAAAGGCTATTGATCCTGAATGACTTTCTCTCTTTTGGATTTTCCTTACAGTATTTTCATTTACCAGTATACTTTCATTGCTATAGGATTTTTCTGATGTGGTGTAGGACATTATCCGCCCAATGTTTGAAAAAGGTCAGAACTCAGATTTGTTCCTTATTTAAAACCATCCAAAACAAAGCCTGAGTGATAAACAAACAAAACCACTCCTAATTCTTGGTTTACAACCTTATAGTCAGTGTCGTGCAAGAGTGAATTCCAGCTGAAATTACTTTAGTCCGGCACCTATTAGCCTAGCCCAGGTGTAGTTTTCCTTTTAAGTGAGAGCTTCTGCCTATAGACCACCAAGATCTCAGTTCAAGTCTCCATTCTGCTAATTTGCAGACGCATCCACAGTGGGAATGCTGCAATTGTGGAGTGGCTGATAACTGAAGAAGTTTGCTGCAAGTTGGTAAAACACAATAATTAATGAAGAGGAAACATCATCAGGATCGGTTTGGATAAGCATCCAAGATGATTATACAAAGTTTCTGAGAGTAATTCAGCCCCCTTGACTCTATTAAACTGTTATTTTGGAATGCCAGCTTTCAGCCATGGATGGAAACCAGAAGAGAAAAACTCCCACTCTCAACTTTTAAGAAATGTAAAACGGGTTGAGGCAGCAGACTTTTTGAAGAAAAAGGGAGAAGGTTCTGGAAATGGGGCTTCTTGTCCAATCCTCCACCCCCCCCACCCCCCACCCCACACACACTGGCCCCTCTTCCATAATAATCATAGCTTGATTGCATGACCCAAAAGAATAGTTGCTGACATCCAGGTGTCATCAACTTTTAGAGGGAAGAGAAAGAAGAGGAGAAAAGAGTAATGAGACTGAGTGATGAAGTTACATTAGAGCATTACCAGCAGTGCCAAGCAGTCTTCTAATGGGCTTGATATATTACTGACAATGTACTATATAGCACTGTGACTCATGTTATCACAATTCTTTCCTGGGTGTATACTCAGCTATTTGATCACTTCAATAACTTTTAAGGTTTTCCTTTCACATTCCTGAAATCAAATATTTATTTACTTAACTCTGCAATATGCAAAGGGCAATTTTATTTTCATATAATATTCTAGGTCCTTTTGTCCAAAGAACCTCAAAGCCTTCATTAAATTGCATACAGCTGAGCATTATATTTGAATAAACTGGAGTAAAACAGCATGCTACTGAACAGAGCAATCAATCTAAGGTAATAGATTTCATTCTTCTGAAAAGCTTCATTGAATAAAAGCCAAATTATACAAATATGTTTTTCATATGGTGTCAAAATGATTCTAGATGGATCCAAAACTAATCTGGCATAACCATAAAATAACCTAAGATATATTAGGACAATCAGAAAAGCAGCCATGGAAGAACACATCAAGTGGCTGCAAACAAGAGATGACAGAACATTAAGCATACACAACATTCCTTGGCCAAGATCCTACATAACAATAACGATGTGGGGCCAAATTCTGATGTTTTACTCAGTCTTTACTCAGTCAAAAGACCCTTTGGCCCAAATGGGACTATGTTGGGACCATGTTAATCCTGAAACAGAGCTGGCCTGACCAATCCTTAGAATAATCTTGCTAGTGTGATAGGGAGTGAGAAATGACCACTAACTACTTCAAAGTCAGGTCCTCCAGGAGCTCTAGAAGGTAGTGGGAAGCTTTAGTTAAATAAGCTCCCTACCTTCTCTTCTGATTTGTCTCTGATTCTGGTCCCTGCTTCTTCCCTGTGCAGGGACAACTTTAGATTCAGTATCCCCTGTGAAGTGACTTCCACAGATGGAAAGAGAGACCTAGGCAACAGAGTGATTGAGGCAAAGGCCCCATTAACTGGTGCATCTGGAAGGTTGGAGGTCCTCATGGAGGGTGCTCTGAGCAAGGTACACTCTATATCCCAGTTGCTTATCGGTCTTATGTTTTCAGGCCAATGAACTGCAATGTTCAGCTAATAATTTTATTTTGGATTTGGCAGCCAACTCTGGTGTGAAGTTCTGTCTGTTATTCAGATTAGCAAACCCAATTCCCTATTCAGACATATAGGGGAAGGAACTCCTCCATGATCACCACTTCCTCACACTGCTACATATAGATCCAGCGAGTCGGCCACCAGAGAGTGTTGGGTGGGGTTGGGTAGCTGTGGGGTAATTCTATGGTCATTGCTCAGGGGTAGGGTGACCAGATAGCAAGTGTGAAAAATCGGGACAGGTGGTTGGGGGTAATAGGTGCCTATGTAAGAAAAAGCTCCAAAAATCGGGACTGTCCCTATAAAATTGGGACACCTGGTCACCCTCCTGAGGGGCATCTGCCTGCTCAGGATGTAGCTAGCCACATACAGACATGGGGGACCCTAGCAAGAAGATGGCTTTGTCTGCACTCAGAGAGCCAAACTAATGATTTGGCCATTGAGAATTTTACCTGTAGACTGACTGGTTAGTGAGTAGGGCTTCAGGATCTGGCCTACAGATAGGGTCTACTTCTGCTCCAGCAGAAGTCAACAAAAGATTTGGCATTAATTTAGGTGGAAACTGGAATAGGCCCTTTTATAGCAGTGTTGGCCATGAGTCTATCATGTCAGGCATGATGTGATGCACATCCAGCCATCTCTGCTGTATATAATTGTGAAACTTTACACTGTTTTAAATTCATTCAATCTTTTATTATTTTAACTTCAAAATTTTATACATTGTAAAATAGCCTGAAAACCTACAGAAACTCTAGTATGTCATGCCAGTGATTTGAATTTGGGAAGGTTAACCTACCCTTTCTTTTGATCAACAATCAAGCTACAGAATAGCAGCAGTTTATATAAGCTACCCTCTAGAGCCGTATCTTCAGTAGGAAAATTAACTTACTCAAGGTAAAATCCTTGTAAAGAAAAGTCAGTTTGCAGTTTTCACTGACATTGAGTAGGTTGAGGTGAAGACTTTGGGAAGCCTGCTCTTTAATCTGACCTGCTACCTTGTGTGAAGGATACAAACTGCCTTGTCTTCATTAGTATTTCACCTCCAGTTAAATTGCTTTAAGAACACACCCTTTTTCATAGAGAAGACACAGCACAGGGGAGCAATTAGCTGCAATACAAAATACAAACCATTAAGTTATTATACATAGAGACTAGAATGTAATATTCTTCTGGAAGAAGCATGCAGTACATTTCCAGGTTGATGGTCAAATCTTTTATAAGTTAATCAGCTGACAAAGCACACTTCATTGTCAAGGTCCCTCAAAGTACAATACGCATGTAAAATTACATAGAGAAAAATCAACTGTTAATATAATGATACAATTGTTCCTAATGCATTAACTAGATTTAACTGTCGATTTTAATTGTTTTACATTCCATTTTTCCTCATTGGAAGCCAGCCATCAGCTTCAGTGTTGGAAACTGCATTACTCCATGTTTCTACAACAAGCCCCTCCAGACTTTGGCTAGTAGAGCCTGCCATCCCTTTTGGATACTTCTTCCACCCTGCATAATGACAGGTTTCAGAGTAGCAGCCGTGTTAGTCTGTATCCGCAAAAAGAAAAGGAGTACCTGTGGCACCTTAGAGACTAACCAATTTATGTGAGCATAAGCTTTCGTGAGCTGCAGCTCACTTCATCGGATGCATCCGATGAAGTGAGCTGCAGCTCACGAAAGCTTATGCTCACATAAATTGGTTAGTCCGATGAAGTGAGCTGCAGCTCACGAAAGCTTATGCTCACATAAATTGGTTAGTCTCTAAGGTGCCACAAGTACTCCTTTTCTTTCTTCCACCCTGTATCTGTTCTTGCAAGAAACGCCACAAGCACGTGCATACCTTCATCAAAGAGAGCGGTCAAGGAATTCCTTCCAAAGCTGTGTGTTTGTGCCAGGGTGTAGAGAGTGGTTGCCAGATAAAACGGCCTAGTTTTACCAGATGTACATGGGCAGCAGGTATCAGAGGCCGCAGGAGGCTAAGCCTCCCCAAACAGCCCTCCATGGTCCTGCCCATGCTCTGCTCCCAGACCCCCTCCCACTTCCCGGTGCTCTCCTCTGGGCTGCTCTTCCCCCGTGGCCAGGGCCCCGGCCTGGAGTTGGTGCTAGTGGGAGTCAACCTGCAGTCAGGGACTCTGGGCGGCTGGAACCGGTGCTCACACTGCCTGCCTGCCCAATGCTCCTGCTCCAAGTGCTTGAGAGGCCTGGGGATGGAGGGGGAGGGCTGGGAGAGGGGCGCACTCTGGGCTCTGGCAGGAGCAGAGGACCAGGAGGGGTTGGGCCCCAGGGAGAAGTGGCAGGGTCGGCCAGGACATAGTCTCCCCGAGTCCATGTTTCACCTGCTGCCCATGCAGATGTGTGTTTGCAGAGATATTGAAGTCATTGGTTCTTGTTATGCTTTTCTCTGCTAGATTAAAAAGCATTTAGTATCTGGTATTTTCTCCTTGTGAAGGTATTATACATTGTATTCAACTCACCTTTTGATTTTCTTCTTGATAAGTTAAACTGATTCTTTAAGAGACTAAAGAACCAGCATGTAATGAAACATGGAGCACCACAGGTATAATGCAGGTCATATTTCAAGCTAGGATTTTCAAAAGGGCCTAAGGGAATTAGGCACTTAATTATCTAAAATTTCAATAGGACTTAGGTGCCTTTAGGTACCTCTTAGGTGCTTTTGAAAATTCCAGCCTTAATTCTAAACACTGCAGTAAAAATCTTCTTCCCAATGCCAGATGTGCAGAGTGGACTCTTCTAATTTTTTTTCCAAATTGCAGCACCTATTCTAGCATTGGCCTGCTAAACCCTGGGTTGTGAGTTCAATCCTTGAGGGGGCCATTTACATATCTGGGGCAAAAATTGGGGATTGGCCCTGCTTTAAGCAGGGGGTTGGACTAGATGACCTCCTGAGGTCCCTTCCAACCCTGATATTCTATGATTCCTGACAACAATGTCTCTGCATGTTCCTGGCTCCACTGCACCCTGGAATCCCTTAATGAGAGACAGATATTCCTGATTTGAGACAGTTACCTCCACCCTGGCCTTAGGCCTGAAACTCTTGAATGCATTCCACGCTCACATCTCTTTTGCAGCTTTAGACCATGTTTACAGAAAACACTTTAAGGACAATGTTTTGTTTCCAAAAGATAAATTTCTGTGTAAACAAAACATTTGTTTAAAAGAGAGTGGTTAACCAACATCATTTCTAACTCTTCTTTCTTCTAGCCCCTTGTTTTTGTGAAGGCATTACTATCCTTTTCTCATATCTTATCTGTCTCTAATCAATGCCATGATTTTTAGAATAAAAAACAACAACGAATGGATAAAGGCATATTGATGTCACACCATGGAACTCTATGATCACATATGATCTGACAGCAGTATACAATTTAAATTCTAACTCTTCATCTCTAAGATTTCTTGGCAGCTGAGTTTACCTGCTGGCATAAGTGCTGGAACTATGCGTGTGGGGGGTGCTACAGCACCTCCTAACTCATAGAATCCTAGAAGATCAGGGTTGGCAGGGACCCCAGAAGGTCATCTAGTCCAACCCCCTGCTCGAAGCAGGACCTATTCCCAGTTAAATCATCCCAGCCAGGGCTTTGTCAAGCCTGACCTTAAAAACCTCTAAGGAAGGAGATTCTACCACCTCCCTAGGTAACGCATTCCAGTGTTTCACCGCCCTCTTAGTGAAAAAGTTTTTCCTAATATCCAATCTAAACCTCCCCCACTGCAACTTGAAGTGGTTTCATTATATACTGGGTTTACAGTTTGGTTCAATGAAAAGGAGTACTTGTGGCACCTTAGAGACTAACCAATTTACTCCTTTTCTTTTTGCGAATACAGACTAACACGGCTGTTACTCTGAAACCAGTTTGGTTCAATGGTTCTCAGCACCCCCACTATACAAATTGTTCCAGCATCCCTGCCTGCTGGTGGTATTTCTTTTCTATTTGTTTTTGCCTTGGTTCATGGGTACTATCAAACAGTTTCAGAAGGTGTCTGTTTTCTTCACTAAGAACTGAAACACGCTTATCAGCTTCATTTGAGTTAAAATGATTCAATCATTTGCGCTCAGCGGGAAAAAAATAATTGTTGCAATGATATTGTTATTGCTTTAACACAGATAGTGAAAAAGTAATTACTATATGTCAATAGCTTGCCTTAGCAAAATATAATACAAAAAGTACAGCATTCCTAACCACATCATACATTTCAGTGCATTATATTGGGTTACTTCTTACTGTGGGCCCAAGCCGGTAATCCTTGCGCAAGAAAATCTATTGAAATCAAAGTTGTGATAAAGATAACAGGATCTTTTCTTGTGCAAGAAATACTGAATAGGGGTTTATGTTACTGTTATGTAAACCACCGCAGTATCATCTAAAATATATCAAATACATTACTGGGGTAATGCACTGGATCTGGAAGAATATATATAAACTAAATTGTAACCTCTTTGGGGGAGGGACCATCTTTTTGTTCTGTGTTTGTACAGAGCCTAGTACAATGGATCCATGACTAGTGCTCCTCAGCACCAAAGAAATACAAATAATAAATAATGATTATATATATATACACACACACACATATACATACGTATATATATGCATGGCCTTTGAGTTGTCATGACTGGCAGTTTTTAAATTGTATTATTATTTAATTACATTTTGGTGTTGTATATATTGAAGATATATATGTTCAATTATTTTTTAAATTTTCTGTAATATAAAGTATATGGGTGTTGTGAAGGTAAATTCATTAAAATTTGTAAAGTGCTTTAAGATCCTCTGATGGAAGAGGTACAGAAGTGGAAAGTGAAGTATCTACACACTTAAAATGGATTCTAGAAAACTAATTGCAGAAAGGCACAATGCAAAGCAGATGGGGCTCAAAATCCTGACAGCAGTTTGTGAAGTTAGGATAGATGAACAACATTAAGTTAACATCAGGCAGAAAAAGGGATGATCCTCTCTGTGTTCATTCCTATGGAATATAGATGAAAAAAAGAAGAAGCATGAATTGGGTTTTTGAGCCATCATGCATGAAGTCTGATATGCCACTGCTTAACTATAAGGTAGGAGAAATTCATTCATGCACCCCTGCGTGAGCCTTGAAATAAAAGCAAACCTATAAGGACAGTTAATTCTTATTAATATACATTATGTAGAAAATCCTACCATTTACCTCTTAGTAACTATGGGGTTATATATATATATATATATATATATATATATAAGCTCAGGTTGAATAGGCAATTATATAGACGTGATGTAAGTAGTTTGTAAAATAAGCAACACTATTACCCAGGAGATTAGGCAGCCTGATTGATGGGAAAGACCCAACAGGACTAAACATTGTATTATTGATTCTTTAGTTAGTAGACTGGAGTGGACAATCATCTGGATTATATTTGAAATACAGCCTACTGTAGGGACAGGATTTTAGAATTGCCCTATAAGAATTAATGTATAATTTGATTTCATCCTGCTGGCTACCCCATTTGAATAGCAGAAAGGAATAATCCTCTGGGACTATGAGATTCTGTTTTCCCATATGCATTACAAATTGGGCCCCCTTCTTTAGTTCTTTGTTTTAAGGTTTAGTTAGTAAGAGACAGGATTCTGTATTGTGTCTATGTTAAGTAGATTAGAGGAACATTGAAGGCCTGGGTCTCAATGTAAATTGTCTTGGTTATTGATTGTAAAACTTAGCAAGGTTTAATTTGCAATGCCTTTTTGCTTGATATAAAATACTACTGTTTTTATTCTCAAAGTCTCTGTAAAAGACTGTTTGGTCTCTGTAAGAGACTGCTTGTGTGAATGAGGAATGCATGCGCCAGGACTAAAGATAAGGTGTGAAGGCCATTGTTAACCAGATGGGTCAAGAAAGGAGAAGCAAAGAACTTACCGAGATTTGTTGAAGCTAACTGAAGAAAACTGGTACTTTTAGTCTAGGTGCATAAATACATCTTCGTGCTCCAATGGTTCTTTTCTATACTGGTTAAGTAGCTACAACAATGCACTGACATCTTCATCTGTGAGGTCATTTTGCACCTGTGCATTGCCCTACCCATGCCTACTGACCAATTCCTCTAGTCAATCCATCTCTTGCATGTTTTCTCAAACAACCCCCAGAAGCCCTACCCAAACTGCATTTTAATTGACAATGGAAAACAAGATCAGAATGTCATGAAGGTGATGGAATTAAAGAAGTTTTTAAGGTGGGGAGGAGGGGAGGTGGGTTGATTTTAGCAAAAGAAGGATATAAAAATGTATGTATTTAACCCACCATGCAGTATCAGTAAGTTTTTGGTTTTGTTTTGTGCTTTTCTCCCCTCTTCATCAAACATGTCAGGTCTCTCTTGTAGTTTAGCAAATGTCAACTTTTGTTCTCGCTGTTCTTTTTGATCTAGCAATCCCCCAGAGTTAAAGCCTGATTTCACCTGCAGCCTTCCATCATGCTCAGCTTTTCTGAGCTACATGACTCTCAACTCTCCTTGGGCCCAGCAGTGAGCTGGTTCATAAAATGACCCAGACTGAGCACATTAAAATAATGTAACCCAGGAAACTTTTACTGGTCAATCTATGTAATACACCTCATTATATACATCCCAGGTGCAGTGCGCACTTACCCCCGGACTGTGGAATGTGCAACAAATGTAGCCAACAGCTCTACTAGCTGTGGAAACCAGGATCAAATTTGGAGTTCTTGCTTTTCAGCACAAGGAATCCTTTGTTTTTTAACCAGTTTGCAGTCTTTTGAAAATGTATATGTAGCTGGAGCCCTCCTCACAATGCTTGAAAGCCTGTGTACTTTTTTCAGTTTACACACCGAACGTTGTGAATATGGGATTTTTTTTTCCATCTCCAAAGGATGAGAGGTTGTACTGAATATTTTAATTGTCCTGCCTTCCTGCATCCCAGTAACAGAGATGCAAATATATAGATACACAACTTTAAAATACCCTGTTCAATCATGCATATTTTGTCCCCTCCTCTCCCCACCCCTCCCAAAAACAGGCTGTGCCTGTACTTTGGTAATTTAGACTTTGAATGACCTTGGCAAATGTTCATATATGGCAAACCGCCTGTTAACATGACAGTACTGTTGACCTCAGCTAGTGACTCTCTAAGAATGCAAATTGCAGCAGTTCACATGGAAGTGAAAGAAACAATTCAGTTTTACATTGTTTTCAGTTGCCTCACACCTGCTGTAGGGCATAGTAAGAAGGATTGAAAACACAGTGAGATACAGCGGGAGGGATTCTAGGTCAGGGTTGTGAAAACAGGCTATGTTTGTTTGTTTGTTTTGCAACAAAAAAATGACCATTTCCTCCACTGAACACAGTTGATAAGCACCCCTGTGGGCATTAGCTGTGTTCCAGATGAAATTAATCTTTCTGCATGATGTCCTATAAAGGAATATGTGCCTCTCATTGATAATGTGGTTAATGACTTATTTAATGATTTTTTTGGTTAAGACAATACATTATATATGAATGTTACAATTGCCTCATATTTGTGCCTACTCCTACTGAAATTAACACAATGGCTGATGCAACTACTTCAGAAAAAACAACATTTCAGAGTCTCGCCATGTCACAAACAAACAGCAGGAATAAATCATGCATGCAATTCTTTTTGGTTCAAATTATCTGTCGTAATCAAGTAGGAATACAAATGAAGCTACAGCCATTTTGCTAAACATTAGTGTATCTACTTTCGCCATAAAGAAATATTGCCATATAGAATAAAATGAATAAAGAATGAAATAACATTGGGGGAAATAGTTTAAAGAAGGACAGATTTGGGGCCACATCTACCTTCTGTGTGTTTTCTTAAAAGGGGACATGGAACATGACACATACCATGGAAAATATTGGCCCCTGTCCCGTCTGCATACTAAGTGAGATGTGTTAAGGACATTGCCAGCTCCAACAAGGATTGTTGACAAGTGAGACATTCCTGTCTAATAAGAAGCTAATATTCACCCCATTGGGCCATATCTTCAGTTGTGTGGAAAAGCAGTGCATGGCTCAGCTGAGGAGGGGATTCAAATGTGCTCTTTGAACTCCCCCATCTCAGGAGCTGATCTGTGCCAGGCCAGCCCGCACTAACCTGCACCAGCTGCCCATGGCTACAAGGGAACATTATGGCAGCATAGGCTAGAAGGTGCAGGTACACCACAATGCCTCCTTTTCCTAGCCACATCCCTGAGCCCCACAGACATAGGAATTGCTATGGTAGTTGTATGTCACCCAAGGGGCCTCCTGCTGAAACTCCTGGAGCTGGATCCACTGTGTTAGGGATACTTTGTACTATTGCACCTACACAGAGCAGACCCAGCTTGGCCCAGGATTGTCTTCAGTGGGACATCTAATGTGAATAAAGTTACTCAGGTATGTACATCTTGCATAATGGGCCCTTAGCATGTGCTATTCACTGCAATTCATTTCTCACTGTCAACTAGAACTGGGTGAATATTGAGTTTTTGTCTCCTGCAAATAGTAATTAGAATGAGTTTGATCCAGCCATGCTCATGCTCCTATTGTGTCAAGTATCGGGGGTAGCCGTGTTAGTCTGTAACCACAAAACAACAAGGAGGCCGGTGGCACCTTAAAGACTAACAGATTTATTTGGGCATAAGCTTTCGTGGGTAAAAAAACACTTAAGCTTATGCCCAAATAAATCTGTTAGTCTTTAAGGTGCCAACGGACTTCTTGATGCTTCTATTGTGTTCACTTCTGGAGAACACTGAGGACTTACTGGCAAAATATTAACAGAAAGTGAATTTCAAAGTTGCATATGAGACTACTGGAGCAAAATAAACTTTACCTTCACTTCATGTAACATTGAACACAAGTTTTCCAGCCCCAATAGTTTACAGGCAGAAAATACTGATTTGATTAAATCAAAACATTTCATGGGAATCTATCAAAATATTGTCAAAGATTTTATTGGGGAAATTATCAAAATGCTTAATTTCAATAAGGTCAAAATATTTCATTTTGATAAGGATTGAACGTGTCATTTCAACATTTATGTTTAATCTAATATAAAAATCAAAACAAAACACACCAACCTTATCAAAATGAAACAATCCAACTGTGAAAGGGCCAGCCACCTCGCAAGCTCCCTCTCACCGCACAGGGTAGCGCTGCTGCAACCCTGCCTCAGTTTCCCCACTTTTTCAGCTCAGGGCCTCTTAAAGCAAACCATCAAAATTCTCTTCTCAAGCTCAGCAGTACCCTTCTCCTGGGGCTGGATTTATTAACATAACAAAATATGCAGAATAAATATTCTCCAATCCCCATCAAGTCCATGCTCCCAGTTTTCCTGCTCTGGGTTGCTCAGGTCTTGCCTGGTTAGAGACTTTTCCCTGAAAACTCGGGGTTCCCTTCTGGAGACTACATAGACCCAGCAGCCTCTGTACTCCAGCTCTCCCTCAAATAATCCAACCCCTACAGCTCCTCCGTACCCAATTGGTTCTACTAATTAACCCCCCACCCGGCCCATTCCAGATGGGCCAGGTGGGGCTTATTGTGCTGGTCAGCTCAAAAAGCAGAAGGCAAATAAACAGAACCCCAAATCTATTATTTTTACATAATGTCATGATTTTAAAGCCAATCTCATGATTTCTGGTGAGCCTGACTCATGATTTTTGAACATTTGGGGTTGGCAATATTCAATCATCCTCAAGCAAACAGGGAGGCTAAATTAATCAAATGCATCACATACGGTGAGAGAGATAAGCTGGGTGAAGTAATATCTTTTATTGGATTAGCTTCTGTTTGTGAAAGAGACAAGTTTTTGAGTGACATGGAGCTCTTCTTCAGGTCTGGGAACGGTAATCCGAGTGCTCAGCACTAGCTGCAAAATCATGATTCTAGCCTCATTATCCCATAGATGATATTGCCATACTGTGTGGTGTTTCTGCTGTGTGGACAAATATCTTTTCAAGATGACATGGAAGGGGAGGGAGGAAACAGTGTTTTGACTTTTTGTTGGGAGGGGCTGCTTTTTTATATAAACAAATGCAGTACTTAGCACTCTGTGGGCACTACAAAAACAAACAATAAACCTGAAAGTTTTTGAATGGTGGGTTTTGTTTGAAGTTTTTTTCTTTGCTGGTCCTGGGAAGAATAGAATCCCTCCACTGAAAGGAAGGGAGTGTTTGTATCTTTATCAAAAAGAATTTTTCTTCCAACTTTTTATTAATAGTCTGAGTTGGATATGTATGAATAAAAAATAGTTTTAAACAGTGTGGAGTGGATTCTGCTTTCACTTACATTGGTATGAATTAGGAGTAACTCAGCTGTAATCAATGAAATAGAACTAGGTAATCAAATATCCTGGTAATCAAACCCGCTAACTAAAAATCCCTTCCCCTCACAATTGCTTCAGGTCTCTTATGACATGATATGCATGGTTTTGGATAACTGGGTAACAACAAAGTACTCATAAACCTGATGGGCCAATTCCTTAGCTGGGGTAAATCACTACAGCTCACTGAATATAGCTGTGCTGATTTAGACCAGCTGAGGATCTGACCCATTATTTCTAATGTAAACAAATGCACAGGTTTTATTTTAAAACACCTTCAAGATCTTTTAAAACATCATACTCAAACAATGACACAAACTTTTTTTTCCTTTGTGGGTCACTTTAAAGAATAGGCTACCACTAGACTCCTCTTCAGTGCTACTTCATCCACTTTGAATCCGCTTACTGTAATGACTTCAGGATCTCTTGATTGTTGGCACTTTATTATTCAGAAAACTTTAGTAGGTTTGCTCCAACAGTCTATATACAGAATTTAATCACATTGAAATGCTGCTGCTAGCGTGCCAGATGAGATCTCATTCATAGTTATAAAGCATATCATTTAATGGGTGATTCATTTCACCTGTTTGTCCACATTATTTGATTTCATTGACCATTGTTTTAGCTTTTGGGAGAGATTAGGGGATTGGGTTTCTCTTTGGAGATCTTGACTTGGATAAGTTTATACTGTATAGGTCTAACAGAAAGCAGCTGGTTGTTGAGAGTCGTACTATGCCCAAGTGTATACTGTTTCTTTCTTTCTCTCTCAGTTTTTTTGCTGAGTAGAGGCCATGTTAATAAGTTCTGACTCTGAGAGCTATTAACATCGTGTACATTGCTTAGGCACTCCTATGCACGTTCGAATGGTTTAGATGATGTAATCATGAAAACAGTTCCTTATTTAATATAGAAGACAACATAATTAAAGGATATAAACGAACCAAAAGCCTCAAGAATGTAACAATATTGTCATTATATTTAACGAGGCTTCGAAGGGTTTGATTCTAATCAGTAAATGTCAGTAATCATCTGTTTTTCTTCCACCAAAAAGTCAACAACTTTTCCCCCCATTAATAATTGAAATTTTCTGAGAGGAAAGTTAAAAATGTATGATATTTTGTACTGGTAGACAACCAATATGGTCTTTAGATGTCAAATCTATCTGCCAATCAGTTAATCATAAATATTAAGGGATATAGTTAACATTAAATATTGTGTTGGTTTAATTTTGAATCTTGTTTGTACTCATTTCTGCATATTTTGCACAAACAAGGTTTAGTGTCATGATCTTGAATCCATGAGTTGGGAGTGCTTTGTTCCAGGTGAGCCTTGAGCGCGAACCAGCTGAGTGGCATACAGCAGAGAGGCTAACAGAGGAAGTTTTCCAGGGGAGAGCCCACTGAGGCTTACATCTTGCAGGCTTCTCTTAGTAGTTACTACAACTCTTGAGGAAGCTCGTAGAAGGAAGGTAATATGGATGGTGAGTGTTCCGCTGTTGTGACCTGCACTGGGTGTGCCATGTTTGTCTTTCTTCCACAGGACAGAAGCGACTTTGTCTGTACAAAGTGCAAGCTGGTCTCCATATTGGAAGAGAAGGTTCAAGGTCTGGAGAAACAAGTATTGACCCTGTGTTGCATAAGAGAAACTGAAGATTTCCCGGACAGAAGTCAGGATATGCTTCTACGGACACAACGTTCTAAAGATTCAGAGCAGGCTGCGCAGTGGGGACAGAAGGACGGTGAAGAAATTTGGCAGCATGTGACCTCCAGAAGAAGAAAGGTGAGTGTCCATGTAACAGCAATGCAGATACAGGTAAGCAACCATTTTCATGTTCTCTCCACAGGTACTAATATGGAGAGTGGACTAGATGATACGTCTGAGGGAAGGGAACAGAAGGAGACTCCGCCGATTGGAAGGCATGAGATGCACTGTCCTAGGGGTGGGGCTTCCACGACCACCGCTCCCAAGAGAAGGAGGCGGGTAGTGGTGGTTGGGGACTCTATCCTCAGGGGGACTGAGGCATCTATCTGCCGCCCTGACCGGGAAAACCGAGACATCTGCTGCTTGCAAGGAGCTAGGATTCACAATATGACAGAGAGGCTGCCAAGACTCATCAAGCCCTCAGATCGTTACCCCTTCCTGCTTCTCCACGTGGGCACCAATGATACTGCCAAGAATGACCTTGAGCAGATCACTGCAGACTATGTGGCTCTGAGAAAAAGGATAAAGGAGTTTGAGGCACAAGTGGTGTTCTCGTCCATCCTTCCCGTGGAAGGAAAAAGCCCGTCGAATCATGGAAGTCAATGAATGGCTACGCAGGTGGTGTTGGAGAGAAGGCTTTGGATTCTTTGACCATGGGATGGTGTTCCAAGAAGGAGGAGTGCTAGGCAGAGATGGGCTCCACCTAATGAAGAGAGGGAAGAGTATCTTCACAAGCAAGCTGGCTAACCGAGTGAGGAGGGCTTTAAATTAGGTTCACCAGGGGAAGGAGACCAAAGCCCTGAGGTAAGTGGGAATGTGGGATACCGGGAGGAAGCACAAGCAGGAGAGCAGGAGAGGGAAGGGCTCCTGCCTCATACTGAGAAAGAGGGATGGTCAGCGAGTTATCTCAAGTGCCTATACACAAATGCAAGAAGCCTGGGAAACAAGCAGGGAGAACTGGAAGTCCTGGCACAGTCAAGGAATTATGATGTGATTGGAATAACAGAGACTTGGTGGGATAACTCACATGACTGGAGAACTGTCATGGATGGATATATACTGTTCAGGAAGGACAGGCAGGGCAGAAAAGTGGGGGGAGGAGGGTTGCATTGTATGTAAGAGAGCAGTATGACTGCTCAGAGCTCTGGTATGAAACTGGAGAAAAACCTGAGAGTCTCTGGATTAAGTTTTAGAAGTATGAGCAACAAGGGTGATGTCGTGGTGGGAGTCTGCTATAGACCACTGGACCAGGGGGATGAGGTGGACGAGGCTTTTTTCTGGCAACTAATGGAAGTTACTAGATAGCAGGCCCTCGTTCTCATGGGAGACTTCAATCACCCTGATATCTGCTGGGAGAGCAATACAGCGGTGTACAGACAATCCAGGAAGTTTTAGGAAAGTGTAGGGGACAATTTCCTGGTGCAAGTGCTGGAGGAACCAACTAGGGGCAGAGCTCTTCTTGACATGCTGCTCACGAACCAGGAAGAATTAGTAGGGGAAGCAAAAGTGGATGGGAACGTGGGAGGCAGTGAACATGAGATAGTCGAGTTCAGGATCCTGACACAAGGAAGAAAGGAGAGCAGCAAAATATGGACCCTGGACTTCAGTAAAGCAGACTTTGACTCCCTCAGAGAACTGGTGGGCAGGATCCCCTGGGAGAATAACATAAGGGGGAAAGGAGTCCAGGAGAGCTGGCTGTATTTCAAAGAATCATTATTGACGTTACAGGGACAAACCATCCCGATGTGTAGAAAGAATACTAAATAAGGTAGGCGATCAGCTTGGCTTAACAGTGAAATCCTTGCTGATCTTAAACACAAAAAAGAAGCTTACAAGAAGTGGAAGATTGGACAAATGACCAGCGAGGAGTATAAAAATATTGCTCATGCATGCAGGAGTGAAACCAGGAAGGCCAAATCACACTTGAAGTTGCAGCTAGCAACAGATGTTACGAGTAACAAGAAGGGTTTCTTCAGGTATGTTAGCAACAAGAAGAAAGTCAAGGAAAGTGTGGGCCCCTTACTGAATGAGGGAGGCAACCTAGTGACAGAGGATGTGGAAAAAGCTAATGTACTCAATGCTTTTTTGCCTCTGTCTTCATGAACAAGGTCAGCTCCCAGACTACTGCACTGGGCAGCACAGCATGGGGAGGAGGTGACCAGCCCTCCGTGGAGAAAGAAGTGGTTTGGGACTATTTAGAAAAGCTGGACGAGCACAATTCCATGGGCTGGATGTGCTGCATCTGAGAGTGCTAAATGAGTTGGCAGATGTGATTGCAGAGCCATTGGCCATAATCTTTGAAAACTCACAGCAATCAGAGGAGATCTCGGACGACTGAAAAAAGGCTAATGTAGTGTCCATCTTTAGAAAAGAGAAGGAGGAGGATCCAGGGAACTACAGACTGGTCAGCCTCACCTCAGTCCCTGGAAATATCATGGAGCAGGTACTCAAGAAATCAATTCTAAAGCACTTAGAGGAGAGGAAAGTGATCAGGAACAGTCAGCATGGATTCACCAAGGGCAAGTCATGCCTGACTAATCTAACTGCCTTCTATGATGGGATAACTGGCTCTGTGGATGAGGGAAAAGCAGTGGACATGTTATTCCTTGAATTTAGCAAAGCTTTTGACATGGCCTCCCACCGTATTCTTGCCAGTAAGTTAAAGTATGGGCTGGATGAATAGACTGTAAGGTGGATAGAAAACTGGCTAGATCGTTGGGCTCAACCAGTAGTTATCAATGGCTCCATGTCTAGTTGGCAGCCGGTATCAAGCGGAGTGCCCCAAGGGTCGGTCCTGGGGCTGGTTTTGTTCAATATCTTCATTAATGATCTGGAGGATGGTGTGGATTGCACCCTCAGCAAGTTTGCAGATGACACTAAACTGGGAGGAGTGGTAGATACGCTGGAGGGTAGGGATAGAATACAGAGGGACCTAGACAAATTGGAGGATTAGGCCAAAAGAAATCTGATGAGGTTCAACAAGGACAAGTGCCGTGTCCTGCACTTAGGATGGAAGAATCCCATGCACCGCTACAGACTAGGGACCGAATTGCTAGGCAGCAGTTCTGTAGAAAAGGAACTAGGGGTTACAGTGGATGAGAATCTGGATATAAGTCAACAGTGTGCCCTTGTTGCCAAGAAGGCCAATGGCATTTTGGGGTGTATAAGTAGGGGCATTGCCAGCAGATCGAGGGATGTGATCATTCTATTCGACATTGGTGAGGCCTCATCTGGACTACTGTGTCCAGTTTTGGGCGCCACACTACAAGAAGGATGTGAAAAAATTGGAAAGCGTCCAGCGGAGGGCAAGAAAAATGATTAGGGGTCTGAAACACATGACTTATGAGGAGAGGCTGAGGGAACTGGGATTGCTTAGTCTGCCGAAGAGAAGAATGAGGGGGGATTTGATAGCTGCTTTCAACTACCTGAAAGGGGGTTCCAAAGAGAATGGATCTAGACTGTTCTCAGTGGTATCAGATGACAGAACGAGGAGTAATGGTCTCAAGTTGCAGTGGGGAAGGTTTAGGTTGGATATTAGGAAAAACTTTTTCACTAGGAGGGTGGTGAAGCACTGGAATGCGTTACCTAGGGAGGTGGTGGAATCTCCTTCCTTAGAAGTTTTTAAGGTCAGGCTTGACAAAGCCCTGTCTGGGATGATTTAGTTGGGGATTGGTCCTGCTTTGAGCAGGGGGTTGGACTAGATGACCTCCTGAGTTCCCTTTCAACCCTGATATTCTACGATTCTATGATTCTATGATCTTTTTAGTTTTTAAACGTCTATCAAGTTCAAAAATGTAAGTAAAAATTATTTACAAATTAAACTGAAAGGCCTGATTTTTGGAGACTGCCCTTTACTTGTACATATCCAATGTTCCATGCAAATATTTGCAGTATTATCAACCCCAAGCATTCAAAACTCATGACTCAGACCCCACAAAATCATGAGATGAGCTTAAAAATCATGAGAATTTTTTTTTAGTTGAGGGTTCTTTTTATTTGCCTGCTGGTGTCTCAGCTGTTAGGGTCCACTCAGGTCACATTTTCAAGCTTTTCTCTACAACCATGAATACTAGATATTATTTCTTTAAAGGGAAACTTAACTTGTTACATAATCATGTGATATAAAGCTGGGTATTTCAGATAATCAACAAATATTGTGAAACATGACAAAAAACACAGAAGTTGGCTGTGATGGATTTGGAACTGCTCTGTGATAATTTATGAATACAGTAAATTGAGCTGGTTACTGGGATGTTCACTGAATGAATATCATTGGTTACATTTAATAGGGGCTGAAAAAACAAGCAGGAAGGAAATAAGGTGTTCCCCAGTAAACCCATGAAGGTTGTTAAGGGACAATGACAGAGCCATTGGCTCTGAGGACTGTTATGATGATTGGGCCTACAAATTTAATTAATTGTAAACTCATATGTAAAAATTCATAAGATGTCACAATAATCTATAACTTTTTTGCCTACTTTGGAATTAACCATAGAAAATAGGTCAAGTTGTTTTCAGTAATGAATGTTATGAACAAGTAACAAGAAAGTAGCAAGAAGTAGCAAGTAAAGAAGTAGCAAGAAAACCAGACAGACTAAATTAGTCCAAACAAAAAAGGGCCAATGATATGATTCAAGGACTGTGTTGAATTTGGACTTCATAAAGAAGAAGATATGGGTCCAGAAATGAATGGTCAGTAATTGGTGTGGTGGATATTAGACCTAATTGGTGGATAAAATAATGAGGGAATGAATTATGCTACCCACTTTTCTCCTTTATGGGGATCCTTAAAAAGAGACTGTAAAAAAAATCTCATCGGCTCAACGCCATCCCAACACATCTCAGTTTGTCTCAATCTGGTACATCTCAACACATCTCATTTTCCCCATCCCCATGACAGAAGGAGCAGAGCATACTGAAGATCTTTCTTCCTGAGAGGAAGGCTCTAAGTCCTTGCTCTTGTTCAAGGAACTTGGTTTTTCACTTGTGAGTTCTGAGTCATCTTATCATTATGACATCCTGTCCTCAGACCATCAGTGCAGACAACTAATTGCTAGCACCACAGACACAGGCAAGGTCCTCTTCTGTTTCCCTTCCTTTTCTGTTACTTTCCTCTCTCTTCTCCCTTCCCACCCACCAATCTCTCAGTCTAGTGGCTTTTCATCAATTCCTGAAATCAACTACACCACATCAGTGAGAAAGATGAGATGGTTACAATCCTGTCCTGTCTAAGGAGAAAAGACCCGACCAGATGACCTCCTCATGGGAATGTGAACCAGGGTACTAGCAACAGGTGCTTGGTCAACCTGCCAGCCAAAGCATCCATTTATGACTGACCAGCTATTCAGTGTTTCAAAAACATCAACAAAGGCCTTCCCCCCGACACTTTTTCTATCTTACCTCTCTTACACCTGGTGGGTGTCTGTTTGTTAGAAAGAGGAGAGTAAAATTAACCCTTTCCTCTTCATCAAAGAAAGGTTGTTCTGAAAATAAGAGACTCTGATATTTTGCCTCCAAAAGAAGAGAGATTTTAATAGGTTTGTTTGTTTTGCATAATCACTCATTTTCAGTTTCAATATAAATGCTTGTTTTAATTTATTATTCTTTCTTCCATTTGATCAAAAAATTCTGTTGGGTGTTTGCCAAAAAAATGAGTAAAAGAAGGCCTCTGTAGAAAACTCCTTAACCTAGGTATTACTGTTTTGATGTTGGATAGTGAAAGAGTTTATAAACACCTCTAGCTCCTTTGTCTCTTGAGCTCAATGAGCCCTATCTCATTCTCCTGCTGAGCCTACAGACCTATTTTCATAGAATCATAGAAGATTAGGGTTGGAAGAGAACTCAGGAGGTCATCTAGTCCAACCTCCTGCTCAAAGCAGGACCAACACCCACTAAATCATCCCAGCCAGGGCTTTGTCAAGCCAGGGCTTAAAAACCTCTAAGAATGGAGATTCTACCACATCCCTAGGTAACCCATGCCAGTGCTTCACCACTCTCCTAGTCAAATAGTGTTTCCGGATATCCAACCTAGACCTCCCCCACTGCAACTTGAGAGCGTTGCTTCTTGTTCTGTCATCTGCCATCACTGAGAACAGCCTAGTGCCATCCTCTTTGGAACCCCTCTTCAGATAGTTGAAGGCTGATATCAAATCTCACCTCACTCTTTTCTTCTGTAGACTAAATAACCCCAGTTCCCTCAGCCTCTTCTTGTAAGTCATGTGCCCCAGCCCACTAATAGTTTTCGTTGCCCTCCGCTGGACTCTCTCCAGTTTGTCCACTCCCAGTCTTTATTCAGGCCAAATTTAATGGTGTCCAAATTAATTCCAGTTCTGCAGTTTCATGTTGGAGTCTGTTTCTGGAGGTTTTTTGTTGAAGAATTGCCACTTTTAGATCTGCTATTGAGTGACCAGGGAGATTGAAGTGTTCTAGAACTGGAATTAATTTGCAAACTGGACACCATCAAATTAGGCCTGAATAAAGACTGGGAGTGGTTGGGTCATTACAAAACCTATACCTAATTTCCTCCATACTAATTTCCCCCTACTGTTACTCACACCTTCTTGTCAACTGTTTGAAATGGGCCACTCTCATTATCACTACAAAAGTGATTTTTCCTCCCTCAATACTGTTAATTGAATTGTCTCTTTAGACTGACCTCACACTTGGTAAGGCAACTCCCATCTTTTCATGTGCTGTGTATTTATACCTACTACTGTATTTTCCACTCCATGCACCTGATGAAGTGGGTTCTAGCCCACAAAAGCTTATGCCCAAATAAATTTGTTAGTCTCTAAGGTGCCACAAGGACTCCTCGTTGTTTCTGCTGATACAGACTAACACAGCTACCATTCTGCAGATTTCTCTGTTAAGCCAAGCTGGTTGCCTGCCATATTTGCTATTCTTTCTGCACATCTGGATGGTTTGTTCCTGTGCCCTCAATAAGGCTCCTTTAAAATACAGCCAGCTCTCCTGGACTTCTTTCCCCCTCATATTAGCCTCCCAGGGGATACTGCCCATCAGTTCCCTGAGGGAGTCAAAGTCTGCTTTTCTGAAATCTAGGCTCCATATTCTGCTGCTCTCCTTTCTTCCTTTTGTCAGGATACTGAACTCGACCATCTCATGGTCACTGCTGCCGAGGTTACCACCCACTTCCCCTACCAATTCTTCCCTATTTGTGAGCCGCAGGTCAAGAGGAGCACGGCCGCTAGTTGCTTCCTCCAGCACTTAAATCAGGAAGTTGTCCCCAACACTCTCCAAAAACTTCCTGGATTGTCTGTGCACTATTATATTACTCTTCCAGAAGATGTCAAGGTGATTGAAGTCCCCCATGGGAACCAGAGACTGTGATCTGGAAACTTCTGTGAGTTGTTCAACAAAACCCTTGTGTACCTCATCCTGAACTGTTAAATTAATAGATCTAGATGGTGTGTTATCTTTTGCCCATTTTCTACAAGTTTTATAGATAAAACTGAACACAAGTTCTTAGAATGGGAAGTGTCAGCAAACTTAATAAGAGGTGGTGTTACCATCCACTTTACAAAGAGAAACTGAAGGTTAATTAATCCTTCAAAGGCTATTTGTGGTTTTACCTTGCAAAATGTGAATAATCATTGTACTAGCCTGTTTCTTTCTTTGCACAAGTACATTAAATGATCTTTTGTAAATTGGGAGGGAAGATTGTCCCAAATCCTAGGCTTTCAAATTCATATTGTTTAATGATATAATTGCATCCTTTGATTGCAGTTGCTGCATCACTTAATGAATTGTCCTGGTGAAATGTGGGACCCATTGGGGATGCTTTGACTAGACTTACCTTTCATAATTTGTTTCTTGTGTTTGACAAGAATTTTTAGTATGAAAGTTATTTGCTCCTGTACTTATTAACCGTATTTCTCTAGATGATCTACTTTATGAATATCAGGTATTGATGGAAAAATTGGATTACATATACTTCTATTCATTGTGTTCTGATGTGTTTGGGACAATTTGAATGTGCCAATTGTATAGGCTTTTGATCACAAGAATCCCTCCCCTCCATTAATTCCATAAAAAAATCAAGTATTATAAAACAAAAAGTGTTTTCCAGTGGAAAGAAGGTTAAAAATTATCAAACTAGCATGCTGGAACTATAAGCAAAGTCCTCAAATGGTGTAAATCCGGTTGACTTAAATAGAGCTACACCAATTTACACCAGCTGGGAATCTGGCTCCATATCTTTAAAGGCAGACATTTTAACAGAATAGAAGATGTTTACTGTTGTAAATGAAAAAAGAAAATAAATTTGGATTATTGTTACCCAAAGTTGGGTGGGAGCTACAGACATTTTTCGAAGTTGAAAAACATTAAAATATCCATGACAAGAAACTTTTTGTTTCAGACTAGAGTGTAACTATACCTTTACTATGAGCGTGAGGATAACACTTTCCAAGCTATGTGGGCTGCAAACCTGCTTACACTCATATTTAGCTTTTTATCTATGGTGAGATGGCAATGAGGATAGGACTGGCTATACTAGGCAGACAGACTGCAGAGTGCTGGCTCGGCTCTGAATGTTTGGTGTTAATCAGAAAATGTGTTTCTCATCACTGCTAAAGAAAGTAGCTTATGTATCCCAAAGAACAAGTAATTGCAATCAATGGCCATTTCAACCTTTTTTAATCATTTAGCAAGTCATAAGCATCACAATAACTAACAAGCATTATGGCCCCATTTCAGGAAACCTTCTATATCAAAGACAGGTGCTTACAACAGGCTTAAATTGCATCAAAGTCAATGGGACCTAAGCAGTTGCTTAAAGTTAAACTCATGGTGAACAGGGATGGACTTGAAGATGTGCTTAGTCTTTCCTAAATCAGGACCTTTACTGGGTAGGAAGGTTGGCCATTGAGGTCCCACATAAATGTCTATTTATAGAATGGGGATTCGGGAGATTCCTAAGAAGTTTGCAATGGCATACTCAGCTATGAGAGATCTATTAGAACAGGCTCACCTCAAAAACTCCAGAGTATACAGGACAGGATGTTTTTGCTGGAACTGATTTGCCTGAATATCTCATTCATGCTGTGAGAATTAGAAAGTGAAAAGATAATCTCTGGAGCTCCAGTGCTATTAGGGACTGATTTGAATATGGCAAGATAAGACCAATAAGAAAGTGCTTAATAACTGCAGATTCACAAGGGAAAGGTAGTACTTTAGCTGTATTTCCCAGAGAGTGTCAGGAGTAATTTAAACAAAAATTATTTTCAAGAGGCTGTGAATTAGAAAATAATGACCACTAGGAGACATTCCTTGAGCCATTTAAAATTAGACTGGACAAAGCACTGATAATTCTTCACTGCTAGGACGATGGACATGTTTACTTAATACATTTTCTTCATCTTTACTTTCTAGGGAGTAGGTTCTGGTCTCAGCTACAGTGGGGAAAACTGATGAGTAACTCCATTGACTTCCATGGAGTTACAGATAGTTTACACTGGTGCAATTCAGATTATAATCTGATGTTTATTATTTTAACATTTAAAAACACTTTCTTAAAGCAACTATATACAAACAATTAAGTAATCTATATAAACTGGTCATTATTGGACAATTATCTGAGAATAAAAGAACTAAAATGAATGGTAAAACCACTTTATTGTGAACATTTGATTCCCTGTTATTAACATTGTTTATTCATTATTTTGTTTATGATTGCTATATGATAGGGCAACAAAAATGATTAGGGATATGGAACAGCTTCAGTCTGAGGAGAGATTAATAAGACTGGGACTTTTCAGTTTGGAAAAGAGATGACTAAGGGGGGAGATGACAGAAGTCTATAGAATTATGACTGGTGTGAAGAAAGTAAATAAGAAAGTGTTATTTACTCCTCCTCCTAACAAACGAATTAGGGGTCACCAAATGAAATTACTAGGCAGAAGGTTTAGAACAAACAAAAGGAAGTATTTATTCATACAACACACAGTCAACCAGAGGAAGTTGTGAAGGCCAAGAGTATAACAGGGTTCAAAAAAGAACTAGATAAATTCATGGAGGATAGGTCTATCAACCAGGATGGGCAGGGATGCTGTCCCTAGCCTCTGTTTGCCAGAACCTAGGAATGGGTGACAGGGGATGGATCACTTGATGATTACCTGTTCTGTTCATTTCTTCTGGCATTAGCCACTGTTGGAAGACAGGATACTGGGCTAGATGGACCTTTGGTCTGACCCAGTGTGGCCGTTCTTATGTTCTTATGTACTATTTTAAAATAAGAGTATTATTTGTGTTATCTGTTGCTTATTGACATTGATCAGGGATTGGGGCCCCATTGGCCTAGGTACTGGACACACACATGACAAAAAGACAGTCACTGCATCAAAGTGTTTACAGTTGAAATATAAGCTATTCCACGTGGGTGTACCCCTGCACTTGCAGAGCCCCATTGACTTAATTGCAGCTCTGTTTGGGCAAAGAGTCCACCTGAATAAGACTGAGGTTTTAATCCAGTCTCTGTCAAACCAAAAATGGAGTTTGTTCCAGATCCAAGGATACATGGCTGAGGATGATCTCCTCAAACCACTGTCTCTTTTCAGTGGGAGGGGCATAGCTAGAGCACCCCACGATGAAGCAATTGTCATGGTGTCATACAAGGAGAGAGACAATCTCTTAACCAGTCATGACCCAAACAATTTAGGACAAGAGCTGGAAGGACAATGATAATTTCATTTTGCAAGTGATTTGGAAATTTGTTTTCCTTCTGATCCGACTCATTTGCAGAGGAACTTTTTCAGAATCTAGCAATCTCCACAGATAAACAGATAAACAGTTTTTTGCTGGAATTTTTCTGACCAGCTCTTTTTAGGACTTATAGGTCTAGCCAAATACTTACATAGAGATGTACGTAAAAGAATAAATGGACACAAATCAGACATCAGGAATGGTAACATACAAAAGCCAGTAGGAGAACACTTCAATCTCCCTGGACATTCTATAACAGATTTAAAAGTAGCCATCCTTCAACAAAAAAACTCCAGAAACAGATTTTAAAGAGAAACTGCAGAACTAAAATTAATTTGCAAATTTAACACCATTAATTTGGGCTTGAATAGGGACTGGGAGTGGCTGGCTCACTACAGAAGCAATTTTGCCTCTCCTGGAATTGACACCTCCTCATCAATTATTGGGAGTGGACTACATCCACCCTGATCGAATTGGCCCTGTCAGCACTGGTTCTCCACTTGTGAGGTAACTCCCTTCTCTTCATGTGTCACTATATAATGCCTGCATCTGAAATTTTCACTCCATGCATCTGAAGAAGTGGGTTTTTTACCCACGAAAGCTTATGCCCAAATAAATCTGTTAGTCTTTAAAGTGCCACCAGACTCCTTGTTGTTTTTGTGGATACAGGCTAACTCGGCTACCCTCAGATATTTGGAAATAAGGAGTTTCACTTCCCCCATAACACAGTGAACTCATGTACATTTTCAATTAACACTGTACTCTGCAATCAGGGATGCCTTTCCCCTTCACCCTGCATCTCTCCTTTGGAGAATCAGGCTATGTTCATAATTCTATGTGCTGAATCATTACCTTAAAACAGCATGCACAAAATTCTGCTTCTTATCCTTTTCTTCTTACAATAAAATCCCATGTCAGTAGAAACTCATTTTCATTTGTTTAACTATAGCAATAGCTGATTACAGGGCAAAATAAATGCATTAACTCTCATATCTGGTGCTCGAAGAAATGGAGTTACTCTTTTTACCATCTATTTATACACAGTGCCACCTGCACTTACATGGACTCTAAAGTGATGAGATGTCTGGGTAAAAGAACAATACATTAAAGCTGTACCATTCTTCAAGGACAGCTTTCTGCTTAAGGGAGGGCCTCCTGTTGTTTGCAATCCTGTGAATAAGTTGATCCTCTTCTGACATTTATTGTTAGAAATGTTAGCCTCGGTTGTTCTACAGCAGAAAAATGCTGTGTAGGCAGATATAGTCTAGGAGTGTAAGCTGTGCCTTCCTTTACAGTTGAAAACAGATTGAAAGAGGAAAGGAACATTTCTTCCTGTGGACCCATTCTACACCCTTGGCAGGAAGTTCTTTGCAGCTGCGTTGCTGGCCACCTGTGACAGCAGTGTTCAATAGCTGGATATCCTGTTCTACAGCTCTGTTTCTGAGCTGTCCAGGATGATTATTTGGAAAGTAAAGTGTAACTTTCCAGGGTTTTAAGTATGCCAAGACCAGGTATAAAAAAAGGACTTTGGAAGTATATAAATCCCAAATCTTTTGGCATTTTATTATATTACTTGGTTTCCAAGTAGAGAGGGAGTGAGTGTGTGCGTGTGTGAGAGAGAGAGAGAGAGACAGAGAGAGAGGAGTTAATATGATTTTTACTGAAACTATGATTCAGACCCTCAGCTGGTGAGAATCAGCTACTCCAGTTTACGCCAGCTGAGACTCTGGGGGAAAAAAGCAAACTTAGTTGTGATATGAGAACGAGGGGGCAGTCACTGAAATGATAAAGGGTAGTTTTATAACCAAGAAAAGATTAGAACTAGTTATAAAATTTCAGAACATTTTGATGAAAAATAAGGACTTTTTTTTGACAGGCTCTACATCTTTATACATGGAGCATAAAGTCAATTTATGAGATTCACTACTGTGGAGACCTTTGTCACAGATGTGGAGGTTGGTTTTAAAAAAGGAGCAGGATAACTTTATGAGCTTTAATAATGTTGGCAGGTACCTAAAGGAGATTGAAAATAGTGATACCACATAAAGGAAGCCAAACTAGAGGGCCTAAACCGATTGCCTAGGAGGAACAGGCCTGAACACTTAGCCAAATGTGCATGCTATGAGGGAAAAGTGCATTATGGGGCTTTGTAACCTTCCTTTGAAGGGTAGCAGCTTGTCTTGTCACTAACAGATGCAGACAACCTGGTTACATGTCTCATTTTAAATTATTCTTATTTCGTGTATCAACTCCCATGTTTTTATGATAAGGGGTGAGATCAGTTAAATAAACCATAGCACCCTCAGACAGGTATGGATGACATGGAGACTGAACTTAACCTTCAATTTAGCTTACATCTGAGAGCCATGGAATAGTAACTGAATACTATTCAAATAAAATGGGCTGGGATTTTTGAAGGCTCATAAAGGAAGATAGGTGTCCAGATGCATTAAGTCTGAAGTTCAATCAGGGCTTGTCTACACTACAAAATTACTTTCACTTTATCGAGCCTCTGAATTAATTAAGTCAATTGTGCGTGGCCATACCATGCTCATTGTCTCGATGGAGCATGTCCTCATTAGCAGCGCATTAGCAGTGCATCGATGCACAAAGCAGTGCATGGTGGGTAGCCATCCCAAAGTGCAACTTGCCACAGTGTGTTTTGGGAAGTTTGTGCAATGCCTCATGGGACCAAAACATTGTTACAGGGGAGAATGGGAACCTTGCATCAGCATCCCATGATGAACTGTGCTCGATGGCAAACAACCAGTGGTTTTTGCACCTTAAAACCACTGCACGTACTCCATAATCCCAGAAGCATGGAGCTTGCTCAGTTATGCACTCTTACTGTGAGTATCTCAAACACCTTACACCTTCTCCTGCAGTATTTCCAGAGCCAAAGTAGGGTCCATAGCGATGTCCTTCAAGCAGCCCTGCTGCAAGCCATTTAAAAAAATAATTCACAGTTGCCGATGGCAGTCACAGAGAAGCTGCACTCTGTTGAACACTGTTTCTGGTCCTGTGAAACAAGCACTGACAGGTGGGACCACATCGTTTTGAAGTTATGGGATGACAAGCAGTGGCTGCAGAACTTTCCAAGTGTGGAAGGCCACCTTCCAGGAACTTTGTGCAGAGCTTTCCCCTGCCCTGCAGTTCAGCAACACAAAAATGAGAGCTGCTCTGACAGTGGAGAAGCAAGTGGCGATTGCTGTTTGGAAGCTTGCAATGACAGACGGTTACCAGTCAGTGTGGAATCAGTTTGGAGAAGGTAAATCAATCATGGAAGTTTCTGTGCTCCAAGTGTGCAGGGCCATTAATTGACTTCTGCTATGAAGAGTAGTGAGTCTGGGAAATGTGCAGGACATAGTGGATGATTTTGCAGTGATGGGGTTCCCTAACTGTAGTGGGGTGATAGATGACATGCATATCCCCATCTTGGCACCAAACTGCCTTGCCAAAGAGTACATAAACTGAAAGGGATACTTTTCAATGGTGTTGCAAGCGCTGGTGGATCACAGGGGGCGTTTCACCGACATCAACACAGGATGGTTGGGAAAGGTTCATGACATGCGCATCTTTAGGAACTCAGATCTTTTCAAAAAGCTGAAATCTGGGACTTTCTTTCCAGACCACAAAATTAGCATTGATGATGGTGAGATGCCTATAGTTATCCTGGGGGACCCAGCCTACTCCTTCCTCCTATGGCTCATGAAGCCATACACCAGCCATCTGGAGAGCAGTAAGGAACGGTTCAACTTTAGGCTCAGCAAGTGAAGAATGGTGGTTGAATGTGCCTTTGGTCATTTGAAAGGACACTGGAGAAGTTTACTAACAAGGTTGGACCTTAGTGAAGAGAACATGTCCATGGTTATAGCTACTGTGTGAAAGGGATAATGGACTTTTCGCCCATGCCTGATGGAACACTTTGGGGAGGGTGATTCTGCGCAAGGCAATGTTGGCTGACTGTCCACCAGGGTCTGCAAAGGGACTCTACCCTCCTACTTCTGTTCCTGAAGTTCAACCAGATGCCTCAACATGTCTGCTTGGTCCCTCGTAATCCAAAGCATCTCATACTGCGCCACACACTCTTGCTCTTTGGAAGCTTTCCTGCTCTCCATGAGCATATCTAAATTCTCAGACAGTGAAATCCTCCACGCTCTCAGCTCTGTGTCACCTGTCCCGGAAGCGTTCATTATCTCGGTGAACATGTCTGCCCGTGTTCTCTTTCTCCTCCTTCCAATCACTAAAAGTCTGCTTTCAGGTGTTGATGACCTGCTGAAGGACACATTTCCAGCTGTCAGTCAGGGGAAAAAATAAAGGAGCCACTGAACATAAAGAAAATGTTTCCACAGCAAGGCAATTTTCATAAAAAATATACCCTTATTACACTAGGTGCAAGCCATAACATAATCAGAATCCGTAACTGTTCACTGTGCGGTTTTGCTGTTCCAGCCATGGTGAGTAGCATCCTCCCCCCCACCCCTGTGTCATGGGTGACCGCACTTTTAATGAAGTTTATGGAAGGCTCATGTCAGGAGCAGAAGTAGCTACTTGAACAATGGCCCTTCCCCATAGCATCACGGGAAGCTGTTTACGAACAGAGCAGGGCGGGGAGGAACATTTTCACTCCGAAATTACAGAATCTCTCATGTGGGGCCCTAGTTCCCTATCAGCCACTTTAAACTACTTGCCGACCCAGGCCAAGCACAGTAAAGGCACATTACCAGCTGTGTGGTTTGGCGATCTGGAATGTGGGGGGGGTGGTGGTGTCTACATGCCCTTTTTTTTCTTGTAAGAGCACTTTTAATGAGAACTTCCCTGTTTCCTCTAGGTGACCCTATGTGATATCAGTCTCATGAGAGTAACAGAGGCAGAAAGAAAGGAGATGTTGCAAGCGTCTGGATATAGACCCAGTCCTTATGTTGCTATGCTGTGTACTGCCATGATGCCAGCAGAATTAATTCAGGAGTTGTGTGGGAAAGTGTCCTACCATGGTGGAAGAAACAAGACTGCCCTGTCCAGAAACCTTCTGCAAAGGATTGCAGAGTACCTCCATGAAAGTTTCCTAGAGATATCCATGGAGGATTCCCAGGCTATCCCAGTCCACATAAACAGTCTTTTCCGAGGGCCACCCTCTGAGTAGCTGGAGTAGCTTCTTGTAAGCGAAAACCAGAGCACCTCACTTTTTCTTCACAGTAAACATGCAATACCACCGAAAGTGTGTGCCTGCTAAAGTTTAACTGGATTTTGATTGTAACTGTATACTCACCAGAGGTGCCCTCCCCAGCATTATGGTTGGTTACTGTGATGTCCTGCGACCCACAGGGCTCCAGGGTTAAAAATATTTCCTGGCTCTTGGGGAGAATGTATCTGTTGCTCACCTGTTTCCTATTCTCCTCCTCCTCCTTTTCCTTATCCACCATATCGTCCTCCTTGTTGTTCCTAGACTCACAACCTGTCCACGTTGCTTGTGGGGGTGTTGGTAGGGTCACCCCCAGATATCACATGTAGCATATTGTAGAACCGGCTTGTGTGGGGTTCAGCACCAGAACAACTGTTCGCCTCCCTTCCCTTCTGGTATTCTTGGAAAAGTTCTTTTATCTTCACACGGCACTACTGTGTGTCCCCGGTTCTACAATATGCTACATGTTCTACAATATGCTACCATTCTCCCCCATTCCACATGTGATCTTTGCATATATGTCAGCTTTTCTTCTGCTGGTTTGGAGCTCTGCCTGCACAGACTCTTCTCCCCACACAGCGATGAGATCCACAGCCTCTTGTACAGAAAAGGCTGGAACATGTTTGGGGCATGTAATCTCCATGGTCAGCTGTGCTCAAGCTGGCATGCTCCCAATGCTGATCAAACAGGACATGGTAAATCAAAAATTCCTGGGGCTTTAGCGGGAGAGGGTCTGTTTCCTGTGTACCTGGCTGCAGTGCAGTAGAGTTGAGAATGATCTCCAGTACAGTCACAGATGAGCATTTTGGGACACCACCTGGAGGCCAAGTAAGTTGAATTCCAAAACGCTGTGTCTGCACCACCTCGCAGTTGACCCATGAAAATCAAATTAAGTGCTACACCTCTCGCAGAGGTTGATTACAGAAGTTGACATTATAGGTGACTTAGGGCCGTGTAAAGGACCCAGTAATGTACATACATACATTAACAGGTTGACTTAAGGTGGCTTCCTTCAACCTAACTTTCTAATGTAGACCAGGCCTCATTGATGAGTAACTCCCTGAGGCTTCTTGGAAATACCCAGCCATGGTGCATATTTGTTTAAATTAATTCTATTTATTTGACCCCCCCAAATCCAAAAGTGAAACTAAGGGCAGAGGCTAATGTTTGCATGATTGCCTGTGTCTCAAGGGTTTTGTCTTCAGTGGAAAAACAGAAAATGTTTAGAATAGCTTAAGTTTGGAAATATACAAGTTCTGTTAGATGAACTTATTCTTGTAAATTAATAAAAATATAGCAAATGTATACACAAAAGTCATACATTTGCTTGCCTTTATTAAGCCTGTTTCAATAACTTGTGTCATCAAGAACAAATCCCCAACCTTACTGATAATCTAGGAAAATTACCCCTCAAATGACATATGGAACAATCTTCCACTCCAAATAGTCTAGGAGGAGTTCATGTCTGACAAGTCATCCTTTCACAATGCCCGAATTAGCCACCAGGGATTACATCCATCTCAGGTGTAACTCCATTGAATTCACTGGATACATTTGCCTTTAGAATTGACAGCAAAAAATATTACCAAGTTTATCTATTTAAAAATTTAAATTAATATTCACAGACATTTTTCTGTAGTATTCCCAAGCTCTACTTGGCTCCTTTTACTTACTGACTAGTTCTTGTATTGTGAAATAACTGCCCTCTCCCACAGAATGAGAAGCATTAACTTTTCTGACGTATGTTAAAAGTACTATTCCTCTAATATAAATATGATGCCTAGATTTTTTCCAGATGAGCAAACACTAGACTGGGATTTCTCAGCATTGAAGATATCCCCTGCTAATCTCACTGAGCACTTCTTTGTTTTGTTTTGTTTTGCAGAAACTCATCTTTCTCACTATGAGCATGTAAAAGGTCATATGTTTCCATTGTCTCACTGCCAAATGTTGTCAAAAGAAAGGGTCTTTAAAATCATGATTTGGGCTCTGTCAAGTGTTCACTTGCTGTAGGAGACTGATTTTATTTTTCTTTTGTTAATAAAGCTAAAGTATTAATCACAAATTTAGCCCTGCGGCAAGGTGCTGCTGCAATAGCTGAATTTCTCCATTATGGGTCTCTCTCATTCTCTTCCTTCTGGAGCCATGGTTACCTTGACAAGCTTCTTACATCACCGTATGTGTTAACCAAACGAAGGCCCCAGTCCCTCACATGGACTCAACATGGCATTGGGGGCTACTCCATTCACTAGTCTATAGCAGATAAGCCATCATACCACGCTCCATATTGTGTTAAAGTACATATGAGCAAGGCAGGAAGAAGCTATAAAAATCAGCCCATAGAAGACTTCATTAAAGGAGTGATGGAGAACCACAAATACCAAGAAAAAATGCTTGAATCAGAAATACTGATAGTGTATACATACCTGTGATTGGGGACCTATAGCATAGGTTAAAACATTAAATAATTTTACTTCAAGCACTTTACAAAGTTGGCTAGTAGTATTATCCCTTTTTACAGATGGGAAAACTGAGGCAGGAGCAGGGGAAAGTGACTTGCCCAAAGTCACCCAACAAACCAGTTGCCAAGCCAGGAATAGAACCCACGGTCCCAGGCCTATCTCCTGAGTCACACTGTCATTAGATAGATTATTATTTTGTAATTATTTAATATTATGTTTTTATCAGTTGCTTGGAAAGCTGGATCACTCACTGTTTCTTTCTTCTGTGACAGAGGGTGATAATGCTCAAGTACCATGTTATTTTTTTGCAGTTGCAGTCCCTTGGAATAAAGTTTGTTGTAAAACAATAGCAAATCTGTCACTTCTACTCAGATGTTCATCTCCTCCTGTTCAGATGTAGAAGAATGTGCAGGGCTTAAATATATGTTTCAGATTTTTTTTTAAATGACTAAAAACACTGTAGAGGAACAAGGTGGGCGAGGTAATACCTTTTAATGGACCAACGTCTGTTGGTGAGAGAGACAAGCTTTTGAGCCACACCATGCTCTTCATCAGATCTGGGAACAGTACCTTCACAGACCTGAAAAGCCCCACGTGACTCAAAGAAGTTGGTCCAATAAAAGGTATTACCTCACCCACTTTGTCTCTTTAATATCCTGGGACTGGCACGGTTACAACTATACTACATATAAAAATACTGTAAGCCATGTACCTATTTGTCACAGAGTGCAGGGCAACAGCACTCTGATCACTGTATCAACAATTAAATCACTCTGGAGTAGACCTAGCAAGCAAAGCTGTGACTATTTGACAGATCAGAATGGGCTGGGGAGAGTTAAAGCACTAATTAGCCCTTTAGCTCAGGGAGTAGAAGATGACGAAGGAAAGAAGTGGAAGGAAGGCGAGAGAGTAGGAGAGCCAGAGTGAAGCAGCCTTTGAGAGCCAAAGCCAAGAAAGATCTCCTCCTTTTCTGCCCCTTGGTCTAAGGGGCTAAGGAATTATATGCTATTGTAGCTAAGGTGCTGCACAGTGCTAAAAAGGTGAGGGGGGAGCACTGTAAATAAACCACACATGGTGTTTACAAGCAGACAGTCTCAGACTGGTCTGTGTGTGCAGAAGAAGACAGGAACAGGGCATCACCCAATTACACTACTAAAAAATAGAAATAGATGTTATAAACTTCCTGGCCTCTGAAAATCAGTCAGACACATCCAAGACACAAGACTAGGGAGTTCACAAGACTTTCCTGCTCAGTAACCACAACTTATTGGACAGTGCAGGAACTACTGGATGAAATTCTCTGGCTTGTGTTATGCAGGAGGGAAGACTAGATGATTCTATTTCAATGGGCCCTTCTGGCCTTAAAATCTATGAGTGAAAACCTGGTCCCATTGAAGTAAATGACAAAGATCCCATTGACTTCAGTGGGGCCAGGATTTCACCCCATGAATCTAGGTGAGGAGAACAAGCTTTTGAAGGGAAGGATCAGGTGGACTGGAAAAAGAAGAGATGAGGGTAGTGTGCTGGCAGAGGAGCAAGAAAACTTCAAAATGCTCAAATAGTGTCAAATCTTCTGATCCTATTACCACTGAGCAAGGCCGAAAGTGTAGTGGGAAAGCCTCACCCTTCCCGGTTGGCTTTAGTAGTAGCTGTAGAATGGCTGAAGATTTTCAACCTGAGGTGTGAGGATTCTGTTCTAGAACACCAAGTGCATTTCACTCAGCACCCAGCCCATTTTACCTTTGGAGGTTTTTCCCCATAGTCTGAGAGCATCTCTCTAATGGGAATTCTCTAAGAAGGGCCTGGAGTCAGTGTAGTCAGTTTTTACAATACTGCCCAGCACAGGGGGGTGGTGAGAGACAGACAGAGTCATAGCTGGAGCACCATGCTCTCTGGCTCTCTCTTTAGGGGCCATAGCCAGCTGACATAGTTTAGTGCAGCATTTATGCTGCTCTAATACATGATGAGGCTGGAATTGTGATAAAACCAGCCCTAGCATGAGGGAACTTCCCTTTTAAACCATGTGCAGCGGAAGCTGTGCACAGGTAAGAATCTAGTCCATAGACACACAACATGGCATAGTATAATTTTTATCTAACAACTGGTCCATATCTATAAGATCCTTGGGTTTGACAGTGATCTCTCCCAGTTTGAATGTTTTCCCAGAACCAGCCTTTGGTGTTACAACATAGGCCCCGGTGAACTGTGGGAACTAGAAATGTAAGGGAGAATCTCAGCTTTCATTTTTCAAAACACATTTCTAGCTCTTTTGTTTACAAAGTTAATCTTGAAAACAAACTGCGGAAATTTGATCACTCGTGTCATAAGAAACAAGCAGCTGGGATCCACAGGAGACTCAGCGGAAATAAAACTTCCCCTACAGACATTTTTAAAGTAGAATGAGTCAGTCATGTTTTGGGTGTATTCCCCCCTGAATAAAACCACAATAATCATCCCCAAAAACTTCAAGACAGCCCAGCATACAGTGAAGTGACAATGGTGGGCAAGAAACAATTGTCTTGGGGGGAGCTGTGACAGAGTTCAAATATTGTTTTTCAAGCATAAGAACAGCCATACTGGCTCAGGCCCATGAGCCATTTAACCCAGAATCCTGTCTTCTGACTGTGGCCAGTGTCAGATACTTCAGGATAATCTGCTGGCGGGCTGCGAGACAGTTTGTTTACATTGACTGTCCGCAGGCATGGCTGCCTGCAGCTCCCAGTGGCTGCAGTTCACAACAAAAATGATCAGGGGGCTGGGACACATGACTTATGAGGAGAGGCTGAGGGCACTGGGCTTATTTAGTCTGCAGAAGAGAAGAGTGAGGGGGAATTTGATAGCAGCCTTCAACTACCTGAAGGAGGGTTCCAAAGAGGATGAAGCTAGGCTGTTCGCAGTGGTGGCAGGTGACAGAACAAGGAGCAATGGTCTCAAGTTGCAGTGGGGGAGGTCTAGGTTGGATATTAGGAAACACTATTTCACTAGGAGGGTGGTGAAGCACTGAAATGGGTTACCTAGGGATGTAGTAGAATCTCCATCCTTAGAGGTTTTTGAGGCCCGGCTTGACAAAGCCCTGGTTGGAATGAGCTAGTTGGTGTTGGTCCTGCTTTGAGCAGGAGGTTGGACTAGATGACCTCCTGAGGTCTCTTCCAACCCTAATCTTCTATGAACTTCTTTACTTCTTTGACTGTGCTGCACATTGATAGTTCTTTGAAAACATCTGCAGTACAATGACTCCAAGATCTCGTTCTTGAGTGGTAATAGCTAATTTAGACCCCATAATTATATATATATATATATATATATATATAATTGGGATTACGTTTTCCAATGTGCATTACTTTGCATTTATCATCATTAAATTTCATCTGCCATTTTGTTGCTTAGTCACCCAGTTTTGTGAGATCTCTTCACAGTCAGCTTTAGACTTAAATCTCTTGAGTAATTTTGTATCTTTTGCAAACGATGCCACCTCAATGTTCACCCCTTTTTTCCAGATCATTTACAAATATGTTGAACAGCACTGGTCTCAGTACACATCCTTGGAGGCCCCTGCTATTTACCTCTGTCCACAGTGAAAACAGACCAGTTATTCCTACTCTTTGTTTCCTATCTTTTAACCAGTTACTGGACCTGCCCTCTTATCTCATGACTGTCTACTTTGCTTAAGAGTCTTTGGGAGGGATCTTGTCAAAGCTTGCTGAAAGTTCAAGTACACTATATCCACTGGATCACCTTGGTCCACGTTTGTTGACCTCCTCAAAAATTTCTAATAGATTGACAAAGCATGATTTCCCTTTACAAAAGCTGAGTTGCCTCTTCCCCAACATACTGGGTTCATCCCTGTGTCTGATAATTCTGTTCTTTATTATAGTTTCAACCCATTTGCCTGGTACTGAAGTTAGGCTTAGTGACCTGTGATTACCAGCATCACCTCTGGAGCCTTTTTTACTTACTTCTTTTTTTTGCTGTGTGTAGGTGGGTGTTTTGCTATTTGCTCTTCAAATACTTTTTTGGCCTACCTAATTACACTTGACTTGCCAGAGTTTATGTTTCTTTCTATATTTCTCAGTAGGATTTGAGTTCCAATTCTTAAAAGATGTCTTTTTGTCACCTCTTACTCTGTCGTTTAAGCATGGTGGCATTTTGGAGGCATCTTTTTTTTTTTTTCTAAATTTGGGAGATATATATATATATATAAACTATATATATATAGTTTACGCCTCTCTTTTTTCACTGTTTCCATGCAGTTTTCAGGAATTTCATATTTGTGATTAGTCCTTTTAATTTCCATTTAACTAGCCTCCTCATTTTTGTGTAAGTTCCCCCTTTTGAAGTTAAATGCTACTATTTTGGGTTCCTTTAAATTTAACATCCATGTAGGGTGGCAGGGATACCAGTTACATTATTACAGTCACTATTATGAAGTGCTCCAGCTATATTCACCTCTTGGCCCAGATCCTATGTGCCACTTAGGACTAAATCAAGAATTGCCTCTCCCCTTTTGGGTTCCAGGACTAGCTGCTCCAAGAAGCAGTCATTAATGGTGTCTAGAAATTTTATTTCGCATCCCGTCCTGAGGTGACGTTCCCAATCAATATGGGGATAGTTGAAATTCTCCATTATTAATGTTTTTTTCTGTTTTTTGTAGCCTCTGTAATCTCCCTGAGCATTTCACAATCACCACCACCATCCTGGTCAGGTGGTTGGTAGTGTATTCCTACTGCTGTGCTCTTATTATTTGAGCATGGAATTTCTATCAGTAGGGATTCTGTGGTGCTGTTTGATTCCTTTACGATTTTTACTGTGTTTGACTTGTATGCTTTCTTTCACATAACCACTGAACAATGTCAAGGACAACTCTGTTGGTGTTTTAGTCAAAAGGTGGATGCCCAAAGAATCTGTAAGTACTATAGAAAATAAATAATATTTGCTTTTCTGGATTTTATACTGTTTGTGAAGAGTCCACACTCTTTTCAACGGAAATATGGCTTGGGAAGGTGCATTTGTTCTTGGAATCTATCATTTTCAAGGAATCCCTCTGAGACCAACTGACATTTAAAGGGACATTTCAAATGCAAAACCTGCCTTTCTTTCTTACTGCCAGCACATCATTAGATCAGTATTACAGTACCACGCCAGGAAATCACACTAGAATTATTTTGTGTCTCCCTCCCCCACTTTACTTCCTCCCCCTTCCCCTTCTTCTCCTAGATTCTTGGATTAGCAAGGAAGGATCCTGGTAGTTCTGATCCAGTTATTCATTGCTTGTATGTGTTGGGGAACATGAAGAGTGTTTCTGTTGTGATAAATTGTCACCCCTTCTTTCCAGCTCCACGTGTGATGCTCTGTGGTGCTGCATGCTGGATGAGAATCACCTGGTTAGGGGTAAGGTCCTGTGGGGATGAGCAAGTGATAGGGTAGAGTGGGGAAGGAAGAATAAGAACAAAACATACTTTATATGATTCTTTCACATTGAAAAAGGTACACTATGAATCAAGTATAAGTTTCATAAACATACTTACAAACCATTTTTCAAGCTTCTTTCATGTAAAACAGGCTTATAAAATTTCTGTTTAATCTTAGCATAAAATATCTGTTTCATATTACTATTTGTTCTTGTTTGGTTTCACCAAAAATAACTCAGTACTAAACACAAGTTTTTGGCCATCTAATATAAAATAACCATTTTTCTATATTTTCTCCAAGCCAAAAAATAAAGTCTGGCTATAGATTAGAAGTCAAAGTTTAACTCTACTTGTCATGGGACTTCAGAAGCTGCCTGGATAGCTATAAGTAACACAGATATATTATTTAATATATCAGACTTACATATACTGTTATGAGACTCTTCTCCCAATATAAAATCAAACATTTATATGAAAATCCCACATGCATGTCTGCTAACTACCAAATAATAGATGAAAACTGGCAGATGAAAGCCAAATTTCAATAGTGTCTTAAAGATACTATGTATAATCAAGACATCAATTACATCAATAAAATTCTCCTGAGCACTATATGTCTTTGATTGGAGCTGGAAGAATAGCTCAAAGGGAAAAACTTAATACCAATTTTTGGGGAGCAGTGAGTTAACTTTGTTAGACTCCATGTAGCAAGACAAGAAGATCAAGACTATTTGGGAGTTTGTCCATAGTCTCATTTGTGATCATCTTAGAAAGCTACAGGGAACTATGGTAGCAAAATGCTTGGGAGACTCTCTGGTGCTGGGTTTGTTTGCTGTTTGTTAATTTAACTTTGATTTTGTGGATTTTAATGCTGAATGTTTTTGTTCTGTTTTTTATTTTAAGTATTCAGATTAACGTCAGTGATGGGAGAACTTCTGGTGATGCTAACAATTGAGTTGTTGAAGTTCCCTGAACAATTGCCCCTATGGGTTATATCCCTCCAGGGGACAGCCTGTTGATCCTCTGACTCTACCCCTTCAGTGCCATTGCAACAGGTCATAGGTCCTTCCACACATTGCTCTTCTACCTTTGATAATATTAGCCAATGGCCTTCTCTCCCTATACAGAGGAAGTATGAATCCTGAGGGAAGTTGTAAATAGCATCAAACATATGTATTTACTGTTCTGCATTAATTTTCACACTCTTGGGGAATTTCTTCTGCTTTACTGCTCTAATCCAACAAACCACTTAAGTATGTTCTTAGCTTTAAGCATGAGTCATCCCACTGACGTCAGTCGCATAAAAGTCTCCTTCTCCTGCCCCTCCTGAAGCTGGCTCTCTGTTAAATTGTTCCATGATGGGGATGGACATCATCCTTTTGAACAGCTGGTGACTTGGTGCACATGGTGTAAAGGAAAAACCAGTAAAATTCTGTCTGCCCAGGACTTTCTTAGCTGCAATGGTTCCTGTCCCTGAATTCCAATGAGTGGAATGTGTTCTAAACACCTGCCCATTTCACAGGTAGCATCTCCTCCCCATCTCATATCCCATCTGCAAATCTCAGAGCAGAATTTACCATACTGTGGGTCAATATATTTCTTGAGCCAATGTGCAGATCAGCCCTCTACAGCTGGCCAAGAGGAACATCGATTGTTCTCCATGTTCACTGAAAGTAGGACTAACTAGGCATCTTAATCTGCAGCAAGTTAGATTTAGGTGTTAGGGAAAACTTTCTAACTATAAGGCTAGCTAAGCACTGGAATAGGCTTCCAAGGGAGATTGTAGAATCCCCATCATTGGAGGCTTTTAAGAACATGCTGGACAAACACCTGTCAGGGATGGTCCAAGTTTACTTGGTCCTGCCTCAGTGCAGGGGGCTGGACTAAATGGTCACTCTGGTTCCCTTCCAGCCCTACATTTCTATGGCTCAGTCTTTCATTTGTATATGAAATGTATCATTTTGTAAAAGCATCCTGAACTAGCACCTTATCAGGTGTACATTCCTTTTCTCTAGTATTTCTTCTGTGACTAATCTGAGCAGGAATAAATATGACTACTAGTGAAGGATTTCCCACGCTCATCCAAACACCGTTTGCATTTCTGATGTCTTGTATGTTTCCTGAGCCTTTCTTATCACCCAATGGTCACCATACAGTCTCTGGGTGGCTTCCTGGTGAGTGCTTGAGGCCCAGAGAAGGAGAGAGATGCAGTATTGGGCATTGGTCAACAGGCATGCACAGCATTACCTGGGTATCTTGGCCTCCTGACCACTGGCTTCAGAAAATCCCAGGGACTAAGAACAGGGTTACAGCAAGAGCACCCACCGAGCTTGCTCACTCAGAACAGAGGCCACATTTTCAAAACTGCCTACCTTCAGCCTTGAAAATCCCCCAGATTTCCAGAGCACTGAAAACTAAGTGCTGAAATTCCTTGCTATGCATTCTAACTGTCCCCTTTGAAAATCCACTGGCAATATTTGAATGAAGAAAAGAATTAAAAAAATCATGTTAGTTTCTACATTGATTTTACTTGTGTGGAAGGCCATACCCACTCAAGGACCACACAGAGGATAAAAGCAGGGAAGAAAGTTCCACAATTTGTGTTTCTAAAGCACACTGTATAAAAACACTCGGTTGTCTCAAGCCCAAGCTAACACTTCTGTTTGCTTCCAGAGCTCAGACAATGACATTCACTATTTTAATCTGGTAACTATTAGTGGCAGGAGGATGCTGGGTATCCACACAGAAATAATTTCTTTCTTACAGCAATTTTGTGCCCATGATCTACGTGCTAACTTCTGTTAATAGCACTGAGAGCTGTGTGTGCAGACCAAGGCCATGATATGTCTCCATCTATAAATAGCAGAACTTTACAGTTATAGTGGATGTACATTATGGGCCAGTTTCTTCCCTCTGTTATACTTGCATAGTCCCAGCGAAATTGAAAAGGGAAATTTGAAGATTTTTCAAAAATCAGGAGCTGAAACTTAAACTCCTAAATCCATACTTAGCCACCTAAATAAGTGGCCTGGTTCCTAATTTCAAAATCATTCAGCAGCTCCTGCTGAAAATCAGGCCACTTAGTTAGAGATGTAAATATATGGATTTAGGAATGCAATATTAGGGCTCTTATCTGTAAAATTCTTCCTTATGTGTTCTGTCGTTTAGTGTGTTCGTGTTTTCATGACCGCATGTGATTTTTGTGCTATTTTTTTCAGGGCTGATCTACACCCAGTTTTTGCAGATTTAACTATATCAGTATAGGGGAAAAAACCCTGAATTAAATTTACCAAAACAAGCTATACTTATATAAGCACCTTAAATCTGGTATAACTGAATCCACACTAGGCAGTTTCACTGACTTAACAATATTGGTTTGTAACTTTATCTATAGAGAAATGGATTTAAAAAGGTGTGTAGACTAGCCCTGTGTGATGTCACTTAAAGTATTGTTATTCTGATATTTCTGATAACAATGGGAACTCTATGGGAAGTTACAAAAACAAGGTTTTACATTTGTATTAGTTCCTGAGAAGTCTGGACTGAGGTGCTGAGTTGTGCCCCTTAAAGCAAAATATAAGAATAACAATATTTCATTACCACAAAGCCACCTGTTGTGGAGGAGTTAGGTCTGCAGCGCAATATCCAGAAGGATTAAAGTGGCCTTTAATCCAGTGAAGTGGTAACAATCCTCTGCAATAAGTTCTAAGAGCTTGATCCAAACCCCACTGAAAGTAAATTGAAAGACCCCTATGGACGCCAGTGGGCTATGGATCAGATCCCAAGAAGATGGTTGCCAAGATGCAGTCATTTTAAACTAAACAACAGGGGGAAAACTTACTGAATATCACCTGTTTTGGCAGATATTTGACAACACGAGGAAGGAAAAAATACTAAATACATAAAAAGAGGCTGAGAATAAAGCCAGACCATGTTATTTGCCTTCTTAGGACCTGTTATAATGCCCATTGGAAAGATTCCATAGGACTCAACAGGCTTTGATTTAGGTCCTCTGGCTCTTCCATGTAAGTTGTTGGGTGGGCAGACAGCTCTTATGGGCAGAAGTGACTCCATGAGTTCTAACAAAGAGAATGCTTAAAAACATGCCACCAGACTTTTGCCAGACTTTTGTGCGTGTGTGTGTGTGTCTTACTTTTCTGTGTCACAGTTTTTCTGATAAAATTACTATTATAACATTAACACGGCCCAACCTCTTCTTTTCTTGACCATGACCAGCTGGTATGTTTTTAAGCACATCTTTGGTTACACCAGATGTTAAGTGGTGTTTTAAAACATCTTAAATAATATGTGTTACCTATTCTATTTGCATAACACACCTAATTTTCCTTCTCTAAAAGAGTCTCTGTGGGGCTGTTTAGAAAACAAAGAATACTTAGCTAACCTACAACACAATGATCTAATATCATTTTAAAGGTATTAGCCCTTAGTGTAGACATGGTGTAAATGGCATGTCAAGCATGTTAGGTAACTCAATTTAGCTAACTCAGGGCTTGTCTGCATGGCCCCACAGTGCTGACTACGGAGGCATGACTTGCAACATGAACTAAAATGTTTCTCTGTAACTATGCTGTGTAAACCCTGCTAGTGCAAACTAAAAGGTACCTGTGTGAAACAGGACTGTAGCAGTGTCTACAGGTGGCAATTACAACACAACATTTTAGTATGCCTGCCACTCACACCCCGATAGCTCACACTGTGGGGCCATGTAGACAAGCCCTCTCAGCTTAAAAAGAAAAATTGTCTTTTTCCTATGCTAGCCGGATCCTCTATTTCTCATCACGGCACACCACCTATGTCGATTCACTGTGGATATATCTGTTAGACTTTGTCTATGCTGGCATGTGAAAGACAAAACTTTTGAGATATTCAGAGATATTAAAAAGCACCTCTCTGCAAAAGACAAAAAGTTTGCCAACGACAAGCGCTGATGCGAACAGTGCTTTGTCCCCAGCAGCACTCTCCTGCCGACAAGGCTAACGCTGCTTATTGTGGGTGGAAGTCTTTTGTTGGCAGGAGAGCGCTTTCCCGCCGACAAACAGCAGCTACACTGCACGCTTTTAGCAGCATGGCTGGAGCGGCACAGCCGTGTTGCTAAAAGCTGCGTAGTGTAGACATAGCCTTAGTCTTCAGTATTGGGACAACAGAAGCAGATCTGAATCATAGCCTTAGGGCCTGGGGTAAGTTCTTTTGTTATAAGAGTGAGAAAAGCCAATGAGTTTTGGGCTGCTGTGGAGTAACCTGGACTTTCTGGTAGAGCAAATCAAAACGTAACTAAAATTTTTAATCAAATTTTCACATTTTGCCAATAATGATGGGGAATTGTGAAAATTGTGCATCACCCCTCCCCCACCTCAATATTCAATCATCTCTATTTACAGGATATGTCATAAGAGTGCTTATTGGAGGAGGATGGAACTGAGCCATCTGGAAGAGAAGTTTTGTTATATTTGGAGATTTGTATTAAAATTTTAGGAGAAAATGAGGGCTTAACTGGGCTACATCCCCAATAAAAATTTATAAGGGATTCAATCATCTATACAAGTCTGATTAATAGTATATAATTAGACTAGTAGTAGGTGTACTAATTAGATTTAGGTCATACAACAGCTAATAGTAGTACCTAGCTTTTTCAAAACACTTTTCACCAATAAGTCTCAAAACACTTTTCATTTTACAGATAGAGAAAGTGAGTCACAGAGAGATGAAGCAACTCGCCCAGTGGCACCCAGCCCAATGGCACCCAGCAGTGGTCAAGCCAGGAATCACCTAAGTCCCAGTCTAGCATGCTATTCACTAGTCCAGCCTGCTATTCAGTGTAATTTCTCTGGTTAAAACCCCACACAACATTTTGACAGTGTAGGAGTTTAAGCCACACATCAAGTTGCCGATGTACACTTGTAATTTATGAACTCAAACAGAACATTTTGCACATATCAATACTAGTATATATGCAAAGATATTATGGGACAATCTTCAGCAAATAGTCCTTCTTCATAGATTTAATTCAGCTCAAATTCAGTTCACTCAAGCAGCATACAAACTAATTCTTTAAAATATTTGCCATAGCAGGATGAAATTACTTTTTATCAGGTTGTTCTTTTAGAACTCTAGAAGACAAGTTAAAGAAAGACTCCAAATGGTTTCAGCTGGCTTTGAACAAGACCCCAACAAAATGGTTTCTGCACTGATTTAGACCTCATGCAACTCTTTGTAACAGATTTGTACAAAGTGGAGTCAGTTCAGAATTTTGCCTGCAAAATTGGTATATGATAGACAAATACTTAAAGCAGTTAGGACCTGTAATCATTTTCAATTAGAAACGGTTGAAATTGTTCATTTGAAAAATGACTTTTTTCTAACTAAACATCTTTTGGTGGGAAATTTTGAGTTCTTTCAAAAATGTTCTGTCTCTGATGAAAAACTGAAAGATGAAGGGTTTCTTTCTTTCTTTCTTTCTTTCTTTCTTTCTTTCTTTCTTTCTTTCTTTCTTTCTTTCTTTCTTTCACTGAAAACTAAAAAAAGTTTTGAAGTTTGCAATGGAAAATACAGTAGCATTTTCTGAACTGCTCTAGTTTCAATATATTCAGGACCTACATTTCTAACAACACTTCTTAGCATTGCATGCAGCATTATGAAAGACTTCTGTTTAATAAACACTTTAAAGAAATGAGTATGGAACTAGTTAAAATGGCTAGTGGGTCACCTCGGGACCATAGTCTGAGTGAAAGGAATAAAAAGGGTTCTTCTTGTTTAAGAGAGCAAAAAAAGAACCAAAACAACAGACAGTATGTCAGTCACTAAATCCAGTCATCACTGACTCCACTGAAAAAAATGATGTCTAACATAAGAGATCTGTCCCTTGTGTGTAGCGAGTGCCATATCTGATTACAATAATGTATTGACAAAAAACTACTTTACTGTCTTGTTTAAAACTCTTTCAGCACCAGCAGAGCCAATACAGCAAAGCTGTATTCTGTTCTTTCTTGTACATCATCAACAGAAGTGTTCACTGAAGTTCAATCAATTAAGCTGGGTCAAGTCCACTAAAGGCAGTTAGGTTGCTCAGGCATCAGAGGCCTAAAGAGTTTTTTATATTGTGACAAAGTTCCTCCTCTACTTTGGTGGGTCTTGTACTTATTGGCAGATTTGCTCGCCTTGGAGCTTCACAGCAGCCCTCAGTTTGACCGTTTTCGTGAACCCACATTCCAGGTCAACTCCTCCTGTGTCTGACCAGGAGATGGGAGGTCTGGGGGGAACCTGGGCCTGCTCTCTACTCCGGGTTCCAGCCCAGGGCCCTGTGGAATGCAACGGTCTAGAGCTACAGCTACAACTCCCTGGGCTACTTCCCCATGGCCTCCTTCCAACGCCTTCTTTATCCTCACCATAGGACCTTTCTCCTGGTGTCTGATAACGCTTGTACTCCTCAGTCCTCCAACTGTCCGCATTCTCACTCTCAGCTCCTAGCGCCTCTTGCTCCCAGCTCCTCACACGTGCACCACAAACTGAAGTGAGCTTATTTTTAAACCCAAGTGCCCTGATTAGCCTGCCTTAATTGATTCTAGCAGCTTTTTGAGTGGCTGCAGGTGTTCTAATCAGCCTGTCTGTCTTAATTGTCTCCAGAAGGTTCCTGATTGTTCTGGAACCTTCCCTGTTACCTTACCTAGGGAAAAGGGACCTACCTAACCTGCGGCTAATATATCTGCCTTCTATTACTCTCCTGTAGCCATCTGGCCTGACCCTGTCACAATATATAAGCATATGATAAAGTATAAGGAGCGAGCCCAGCTTGACTCTCAGATCTAAGATGAGTTTGCAGGACTGGCAATTAGGAGGAAAAAAAGTCTTACTTTTACTTGTAAACTCATCACAATTGATAGCCGATGGCAGACAGCCAATAAACATGGAGCGTCACAATAGCATTGTTACATTATCACTTTTCAATTCATTTTAAGTATGGAGGCCATTATGATTGAAAGGACATGTGGGAATGGGTGACATGCTGGTCTTAGCAGGATTGGTCAAATAAGGACTTCCTCATATGGACAGAATTCTACAACCTGGTAGGTGTGTCTTACTGTAAAAAAGGAAGACCAATACCTTGCTCATTCAATAGCTAGACACAAGTATTTACTAGGCTATCTTCAGCCATATTCAGTCCCAAACAAATTGTGGATTATTCCAGCCAGGTCAATGACTGAGTAAAGCCTTACCTTAGCCAAGTTCAACAAGAACAAGGAGTTAACCCTGGCTTCCTCTGAGCTCTAACCCTCTCCCCAGAGCTCCTTTCGTTGTAGACAGAATATTCTTTTACTAGTATGCTGGCAAATAAACTCCCTACAACTGTGCCAGGCATGCTACAGTGCACGTCCTTGCTGGGAGGGCCAGGCAGCTGTGGTCCTTCCTCTAAGAAGGCTAACCCTTTGACCACAAACTTTGGAACAGGGTGTATAGACCACATTATGGAGAAAAATGCCTGCCATATGCAGTTGCTGGGAAAAGCAATCTAGAAAGGGAGTTAAGAGTACATGGCCTAACAATGACTCCTTTAACAAACACTGCAGATTGGTAATGTTTTTGTATGAAGTAGAATAGTCAAGAGTACGTGTTGAGTGGGAGGAAGGAGAGACTATGCCCTTATTGTCTTTTGAACAAAAACAGTTCTGAAGCGTACATCACAAAGACAATTGCTTCTTTCTTTCCAGTTTGGATCTGGTGTGCAGTGGTTGTTTGTTTATTTTTTTCCTGTTTTCTAATTCTATGTGTATCCAGAGCCTTTTGTTTTGAGTATATTTTATAAATGAATGAAAATAAGTAGATTCATAGATTTTAAAATCAGAAGGGGCCATCATGATCATCTAGTCTGACCTCCTCACATTGCAGGCTACAGAAACTTATCCACCCACTCCAATAGTAGATCCATAACCTCTAGCTGAGTTACTCAACTCTTGATTTAAAGACTTCACGTTACAGAGAATGCACCATTTACTCTACTTCAAACCAACAAGTGGCCTGTGCCCCAGGCTCCAGAAAAAGGCAAAACAAAAACACCAGGGTTTCTGCCAATGTGACTTGTGGGAAAATTCCTTCCCAATCCCAAATGTGGCAATCACTTAGACCCTGGCAAGACCCACCAGCCAGAAACTTGGGAAAGAATTCTCTGTAGTAAATGAGAGTAAATCTAGTGTCCCATCTCTGGCAGTTGGAGATATTTGCTAATAGCAGTTGTGGATGGGCCATTATGCCATTGTAGGCAATCTCATCTTACCATCCCCTCAATAAGCTTATCAAGCTCAGTCTTAAAACAGGCTAGGTTTTTTGACCCCACTAGTCCCCCTGGAAGGCTGTTGCAGAACTTCACTCTTCTGATATTTAGAAACCTTCCTTTAATTTCAAGCCTAAACCTATTGATGGCCGGTTAATCATTTGTTCTTATGCCAACATTTGTCCTTAACTTCAATAACTCCTCTCCCTCCCTGATGTTTATCCTTCTGATGTATTTATAGAGAACAATCATATCTCCCCATAGCCTTAATTTGATTAGTCTAAACAAGCCAAGCTCCTGGAATTCATCTTGGAAGACCAGATGATCTCCCACCAGCACCTGTTATAATGGTAACACTTTCCTATCTCTACTGGAAATATCTCCCCTAATGCATTTTAGAATTGCATTAGCCATTTTCATGGCCGCATCACATTGGCAGCTCATACTTATCCTATGATCAACCAATACACCCAGATCTTTCTCCTCCTCTGTCACTTCCAACTGATATGCCCCCAATTTATAGCAAATATTCTTGTTGTTACCACTGTGAACTATTATATTCCATCCCATTCTTATTACCTCAGTTTTCAAGGTTTTTCAGATCTTCTTGTGTGATACCATGATTCTCCTCCCTAATAGTAATACCTCCCAACTTTGTGTTAACTGTAAATTTTATTAGTGCACCCCTTCTTCTTGTGCCAAGGTCATTAATGAAAATGTAGAATAAGATTGGTCCCCAGACCAGTCCCTGAGGAACTTCACTACTAACCTCCCTCCAGCCTGACAGTTCACCTCTTAGAATGACCCATTGTAGTTTCCCCTTTAACCAGTTTATTACCCACCTTTCAATTCTCTTATTAATCCCCATCTTTTCCAATGTAACTAATAATTTCTCATGCAGAACTTTATCAAATGCCTTACTGAACACCAGGTAGATTAGATCTACTGCATTTCCTTTCTCTAGAAAATCAGTTATCTTCTCAGAGAGAGCTAGTTGATCTGGCATGATCTTCCTTTTGTAAAACCATGTTGTATTTTATCCTTACTACCATTTACCTCTGTGTCCTTAAGTAATCTCTTTTTTCAAAATTTGTGCTAAGACCTTGCTTACAATTGAGGTCAAACTAACAGGCCAATAGTTTTCCCGATCACTTTTTCCCCCTTTCCTAAATATAGGAACTATATTTGCAAATCTTCAGTCATAGGGGACGACCCACGAGTTTATGGATTGCTATTGGGCTTCCAATTTCATGTATACTTGAAAAGTTGATTGACATGTATGTTCCTTTCCCCCCTGAACTCCCTAGAGCTCTAGACAACACCACAGAACCTTTTACAAACCACCGTTTACACTGGAGAGTGAAACTTCATACACAGTTAAAATGAAGTTCTTTCTCAGGTTTTGACAGCTGTTATTCTGAAACAATGTTTTGGCTCAGATTGAAAATAGGACTTTATTTCCTTTTTGGATTTCCACCAGGAAGCAAAAGGAGTGTGTCAAAGCTGGGGGGCTTTTCAGCTAAAAACCTCTTTCCTCCCGTTCCCTAGTGCAGCTCAGGATTTACAGAGGAAAATGAAAGGGAATCTGATTCGATCTAAACTCTCAGACAGAGGGTAGGTGGCTCCTGAGATGCTATTTGTAATAAAATCTCTCACTGTACATTTGTTAACAAAGAAGGGGCATGAACTGAATAATTTGGCTCTGAATCCAGCTCTAGATTTGGAGCCCTTCTCCCCACTCCCAAAGTCAAGGGTCTTCATGTCCAGGGTGCTGTTCAGGTTGTTATAAGAAAGAGAAGGATCAACTTCAATGTTAAATCCACATTTAGGTTTGAATTAACATGTACAATTCCAAGGAATTCAAGGTCCTGGGTTTGGATCAGAATATATCTTTATTGATTAGGTGTGTCAGATGTTACCCTGGTCTGGAAGGGTTCTGAAGTGCAGAAGAGCAGCAATAGAAGTATTTGAAATGCATATTAAGATGGGGGACCTTCTGAAAGCCTTCCAGATTTTACTAGAAAAATCAGTGGTTGCTAGATAAAGGAGTTAGCATATCAAAAGTATAGAAATTATTTTTGTAGTAGTTAAAATAGGACATTTAAGTACGGATGGCAGCTGGGAACCCCTAGAGTGCAGGAAAACTCAGAATAATAATTTTTGTCTACAGTAAGTGACAGAGAGTTGAAGTTCTCCATTCCTTTCAACTTTTTCAGGCACTTCTGAGTAAAGAAGTAAAAAACAAATATTTACAGGCTTACTCACATTTCAGCGGAAGCTTTAACTGAACTCTGATCCTTCTGAAGTCTGTCAGTCATCACTAAGCATAGCCAAGTTTGGCACGATTGCATTAGGAGTTAGCTGATTCATCTGAGATCTGTGCATCACCATGAAATATGCCCAAGGCTGGTGTGGCCAAGATGTAACTAAGTTCATACGCTGTGCTTCTGAGGCACATGTATAATATTTGGACATAGGATGAAAGGCCACACTTGGAATGTCACATGTTCACATGATGAAACATCTCAATTAATAGCATCCTTTGTCCTTTTCTACTAGTTACTTTTCTGATGGAGTCCAAGATGGAAAGACTTCTTTAAAAAAAAATTGTGTGTGTGTGTATGTATGCAGCTAGACACATATGCACACACTCATACCCTTTAAATCCCGTCCTCTGTCACTATCCTATATGACCTCATTCAGTTAAATTGGTGGGAACTGACTTATGCTGAATTGAAATAGGTCACTATTAATCTGACATAAAAGAGCGTTCACTTCAGGGAGTTGCACCATTGTAACTTACTCCATTTCTGAAAGAATGTCCTTAAATCAGTACTTAAACTGTATGTGGCCTTTTAAAATCAGGCATTCATGATACAAGCTGATTATAAGTGAATTGATCCTTTGGCTGAAGATGGAACTTATTGGGGAGTGTGATCTTTCTTTCATTTATCAAAATAAATGTGTGGAAGGAAAAAATACATAGTGGTGGAAGGGGTGACTTACATAACAAACGTTGAGGCGTTTATCTATATGGAACTGACTATTAATTCTGTCAAGGCCACTATGGCCAGCATAAGTGCTACCATGCTGCAACACACTGTGCACAACAGACCAGATCTGCATCAAATTGAAAGGCTGGGGGCTGAGGTGGGAGGGGAATGCTGATATGGCATATTTTGGAGCATAAAGAAGCAACACATTTCTATTCAAATTACAGTGGAATCCAAGATGCACAATGCACTGGAAAAAATCAAAATGGAACCCCCACAGTTAATGTAGTTTGTTAATATTCTAGAAAAGTTGCTCCTATTGAACTGGATACTTTATTTCGCTGAAGTTATACAGTCTTTCAGGGATTTCATTTGCAATAGAACAGTGAGCGATGGCAAGTCAGAACACCACAAATTTAACTACCGAGACAGTCTAGTAGTTACCAACATGAAAAAATAATGATGAATCTAGTGGACAATCTCAACAGTCAGCTCCGCATCTATTCTTTTCCTGTTAACCAGACTATTGCATAGGAGACTTGGTGTAAGCTTGGCAGAGACAGCGCAGCCACCTCCTGCATCAACAGTATTCCTCACAACCTCAAGTACTGAGGGTGAGCTAGGGAAGGAAAAAAGAACAGGGAGCAGGGATGGGGTGCAGCACAGACTAGATCCACTATGCCTGACCTCCGTGGGTGGAACTCTACTGTGCCTGTCCTTCACCCATGTAAGATAAGGTTTGTCAGTTACATCAGTGGCATAACAGAGCAGCAGCTCAGCTGCTCTAACATATGTCAGGGCCAAGCAGTGCAGGATTGAGGAGCCTCAGCTGGCTCCCAGCCCTCATGTGGAACTCAGATACCGTGGAGAACTGAGCCCCATATATATTATAACAGGCAGTGGTACCACCTTTATCAATTTAATTAGAGTCAAAACCATGCCCTCTCTTGAACTGACAATTCTAGATAAAAATAAAAAATGGAATAGTAACTCATAAGTAATGCAACAGTAACTAATAACTTTCATAGAAGTCAAAGTACAGCAGTGGTTCTGGCTCCAACTCTAAGCTAGCAGCAGAGTATTATTGGTACTAGTGAACAATCCTTCCACTTTCACAGTGACAGAGCTGAAATTCAAACGATCTATTTAGTTAGCCAATCAGCTATGTCAGTTTACATAATGTATAGGTTCCTGTATACCACTGATTACTGTTTCCTACTTGTTTCATGCAATGTTGGTTAGGAAGGGAATTTATGAATTAAAAAAAGGCCTGTTGCCTTTATTTTTCTTGTTCAAAATTCTCTTCTATACAAAAATGGGAAATAAATAGCTAGGCAGCAGTTCTGCAGAAAAGAATCTGGGGATTCTAGTGGATCACAAATAAAATGTGAGCCAGCAATGTGACACCATTGAGAAAAAGGCAAATGTCCTTCTGGGATGTATTAACAGGGTATCATATGTAAGACATTTGAGGTAAGTAGGATATTGTGTCCAGTTTTGGGCACTACTCACTAAGAAAAATATGGATAAATTGGAGTGCATCTAGTGAAGAGCAACAGAAATGATAAAAAGTTGAGAAAACATGACCTATGAGGAAAGGTTAAAATAACTGTGCACGTTTACTCTATAGAAGAGAAGGCTGAGGAGGGCTATAGTAGTCTTCATATAAGAAGATTGTTATAAAGAGGATGGTGACCAATTGTTCTCCATGTCCACCAAGGTCAGGAAAAGTAGAGATCTGCTTTGTTTTCAGCTAGGGAGATCCAGGTTAGATATTAGGAATAACTTTCTAACTCTATGGGTAGTTTGGCACTGGAACAGGTTATCTGGAAGGTTGTGGAATCCCTGCCAGTGGAGGTTTTTAAGGACAGGAAGACAAATCTATCAGGGATGGTTTAGGTATGTGTATAGCTACCTTCTACTTGGTTTAGCCCACCAGTTAAAATGGTGTCTCAGGGTGTAGCTGCTACTGCATACTAGCATCTACCCAGAGCCACAGATGAGAGCTAAGCGCAAAGTGAGTACCAATGAAAGAGAGCCACTCAAAGAGTGTTCCTGAAAGTCAGGACAGAGGTATTACCTCTCCTTCTACACCTCATACAATACAAAGTTGTGTTATGATTTCCTGAAGGCCATTTTTGGCCCATCGAATTCAGGACCAGCTCCACTAACGAGTTCAGATGGATTAACCCCAATCAAGGACAAAAGAGGCGTCTCTGAAAATGTGTGCAACACTTTACTGAGCTACTCAACCATCCTGCTACTGTGAACCCATAGGTCTTAGAGGAACTAACCCTGAACCTTCTACATGAAGAAATCACCCAGTCACCTAATACTGAGGAAGTTCAAAAATCTATCAGACAAATGAACTCAGGTAAATTGCCAGGCAACGACAGGATGCCAGCTGAAGTGTTTAAACTTGAAGGCTCCAAGTCTGCCAGCTATCTATATGAAATTATTGAGGATATCTGGGAAATGGAGAAAATTTTTCAGGATTTCAAAGATGCAACAAATTTAACCATTGCAACTACCATGGTATCTCCCTGCTATCTGCAGGTGGTAAAATCCTTGTTTGTATTTTGCTCTATCAGCTTGTCGAAATATTACCAGAGAGCCTTCTAACAGACACCCAAGGTGGATTTCGATCAGGACAGAGCACTATTGACCATGCTATTTATTGTGGGACAGATACAGGAAAAATGCATTGAACAAAACATTGTAAACAGAAATGGCCTCTGGAAAATTCTATACAAGTTTACCTACCCCTCCCAATTTGTTTACATCATACAGGAATAATGATGAGGACAGATCATGATTCAGAGAGATCTGGATTGCTTGGTAAATTGGGCGCAAACAAGGTGTGTTTTAATACAACTAAATATATACATCTGGGAACAAAGAATGTAGACCATACTTACAGGTTGGGGAACTGTACTCTGGGAAGCAGTGATTCTGAAAAAGGATTTGAGAGTTGTGGTGGACAATCAGCTGAACATGAGCTCCCAGTGCAATGCTGTGGCCAAAAGAACTAGTGATATTGTGGTATGCATAAATAAGGGAATCTCAAATAGGAGTAGAGAAGTTATTTTAACTCTGTATTTGGCCTTGGTGCAGCCATTTCTAGAATATTGTGTCCAGTTCCGGTGCCCACAATTCAAGAAATTTATTGATAAATTGGAGAGGGTTCAGAGGACCACCACAAGGATGATTAAAGGACTAGAAATCATGCCTTACAGTGACTGATCTCCTGGAATCTAACTATTTAACTTAACAAAGGGAAGTTTAAGAGGCTGACTTGATCACAGTAGGTGAGTAACTACATGAAGAACAAATATTTACTATTGGGCTCTTCAGTCTAACAAAGAAAGGTATAACACAATCCAATGACTGGAAGTTGAAGCTAGACAAATTCAGACTGGAAATAAGGCATAATTTTTTTAACACTATCATAAATATAAAGGGAAGGGTAAACCCCTTTTGCCGGGGACAGAACAGGAATGGAGTCTTAGAATTTAGTGAGTAATCTAGCTAGGTATGTGTTAGATTATGATTTCTTTAAATGGCTGAGAAAATAGCTGTGCTGAATAGAATGAATATGGAAATTCCAGATTTTCAATAAGATGTAGTTTTGTTTGTTTGTTTTTAAATCTGCACTTTAGGCTTCAGGGAACAAAGAACACTGCAGAGAAAATAATCATCCCTCCCTGTACCTCAGACCATTCTTTGCCTCCGTTGCTGGTATGAATTAGGCAGTTAGAGACACAAATACTGACTTGTTACCACATACATTTTACAGGTTCTATCTATACCTTTAAAAATAAGGCAAGAGGGATCCTTTAAAAATACACGCCATATAGTGTGAAGTGCTTTGGGATGAAAGACACTATGTCAATGTGAGATATTATTGCATTTTACTTCTCTGGAATAGGCTGTATCACAACAGCTGTTTTACTAGGATGTGACCTCAAGTCAGGAGATGATATGCCAATCATCTGCATACATAGATTTGGGAGGAGGTTCTGAATAGTGATTGAACCTGCTGCTTGCTGAGTGACAAAGGAGATCCAGTGGACATAGTGTACTTAGATTTCCGGAAAGCCTTTGACAAGGTCCCTCACCAAAGGCTCTTACGTAAATTAAGTTGTCATGGGATAAGAGGGAAGATCCTTTCATGGATTGAGAACTGGTTAAAAGACAGGGAACAAAGGGTAGGAATAAATGGTAAATTTTCAGAGTGGAAAGGGGTAACTAGTGGTGTTCCCCAAGGGTCAGTTGTAGGACCAATCCTACTCAACTTATTCATAAATGATCTGGAGAAAGGGGTAAACAGTGAAGTGGCAAAGTTTGCAGATGATACTAAACTGCTCAAGATAGTTAAGACCAAAGCAGACTGTGAAGAACTTCAAAAAAATCTCACAAAACAAAATGGCAAATTAAATTGAATGTGGATAAACATAAAGTAATGCACATTGGAAAAAATAACCCCAACTATACATACAATATGATGGGAGCTAATTTAGCTACAACTAATCAGGAAACAGATCTTGGAGTCATTGTGGATAGTTCTCTGAAGAAGTCCACACAGTGTGCAGCGGCAGTCAAAAAAGCAAACAGGATGTTAGAAATCATTAAAAAAAGGGATAGAGAATAAGATGGCGAATATCTTATTGCCCTTATATAAATCCATGGTACACCCACATCTTGAATACTGCGTACAGATGTGGTCTCCTCATCTCTAAAAAGATATACTGGCATTAGAAAAGGTTAAGAGAAGGGCAACTAAAATGATTAGGGGTTTGGAACGGATCCCATATGAGCAGAGATTAAAGAGGCTAGCACTTTTCAGCTTGGAAAAGAGGAGACTAAGGGGGGATATGATAGAGGTATATAAAATCATGAGTGGTGTGGAGAAAGTAAATAAGGAAGTGTCATCTACTCCTTCTTATAACACAAGAACTAGGGGCCACCAAATGAAATTAATGGGCAGCAGGTTTAAAACAAATAAAAGGAAGTTCTTCTTCACACAGCGCACAGTCAACCTGTGGAACTCCTTGCCCAAGGAGCTTGTGAAGGCTAGGACTATAGCAGGGTTTAAAAGAGAACTGGATAAATTCCTGGAGGTTAAGTCCATTAATGGCTATTAGCCAGGATGGGTAAGGAATGGTGTCCCTAGCCTCTGTTTCTCAGAGGGTGGAGATGGATGGCAGGAGAGAGATCAATTGATCATTACCTGTTAGGTTGACTCCTTCTGGGGCACCTGGCATTGGCCACTGTCAGCAGACAGGATACTGGGCTAGATGGACCTTTGGTCTGACCCAATATGGCCATTCTTATGTTCGTATGCTCTTGCAGGGGACATGCTGGCATAGCATCCAAACATGTACTTGGTGCACATACAACAAAGTAACGTGCAGTAGTGAAGCATTTCACATATTTTGTGTGTGTGTGTGTGTGTGTGTGTCATAGCTTTGGAGTGAGAAAGTTATTAAGGAGCAGACAGAACCAGTATGAGAATGAGACTCACACAGTGACTTGAGTGTTATTAAATCACCCCAAAACATCCCAGTTAAGCAGCATTACTGTCCCCATTAAGCAGCAGTTATTGACACTGAGTATCATTAGGCTTTAATCAACTCCCTGGCAGATATCCAGACTAAGTGTATTACCTAATTAAGCATGTCCTTGTTAAGTAGTTTGTGCTGTACCTCTTAATTTATCTCCCACTGTTACCATTTTTACATCTATCCCCATAATTGTATTTTTTTTCATTCTATAAAGTATTCTGGCATATAGTTGGTAAGAAAGAGGATATAAAACAGACTTGTGTACGTACTGTATTATTTTTACAAGAAGGGTGGTTTTGTCATGAAAGCACAGGACTAAGACTCAGGAATCCTTTGTTCAATTCTTTCCTCTGCTACATAATTCCTGCTTGATCTTAGGCAAATTGCTTAAACTCTTTTGGTCTCAGTGTCCCCACAGAATGGGGATAACAACACTTCCTTCATTCTCACCTTTGTCTGACTTGTCTTTGGAGAATGTTCTTTGAAACAGGGACCATTTCTTACTATGGGGCCACTAGACCCTACTATAATACAAATAATAATTATTAAGTCAACTTCATTAACTGGACAATTGTATCTTAATGTTTTAAATTGACACCTTTTTATTGCACTGACAGACAACAAGACTACAAACAAACTTTCCATTAATAAAAACACAAGTTCTGCAAAGTTACAGTCATCTGTCAATGGAAATCATATATTTCCAAGGGGAAATCAGTGTCTAGGTAGTATAGCAGTGATATGTACTCAGATAATTATCCAAAAGTAAAGAAAACAAGAAACACTGGAAAGTGCCTTTACATTATTTAAACTACTGTTTTAGGGTAATGCATAATGGAGCTTATGCACTGTGCTTTATTTCAACAACAGCATCTCACAGCAATATGATGTGAATAATTAGTATCACAAGAATAAGAAATTCTTCCTGCCTAGGCCACAGGTAAAAGGATATGTAAATGTAACAACAGTTAGATAAATGGAACAAACCCCATGCTATGAAGCGCATGCATAAGACAATGACCTTCTGCTACATATAATTGCAATTATACAATATGAACAAACCTAACCAACTGATGTGCCTACAGACTGCTGTGATCTGGCATATTCAAAAATCTTTTGGATAAATTTCTTTTTTTTAATACATTTGTGCAGTGCCTAGCACAGTGGAGGCCTGATCTGGTAGGGCACTAGGTGCTACCACAACTAAAAGATTAAATGAATAAATAAAACATCCCTGTCCTCTCCACATTGGCCCACAAAGGTCCTTCAGAATATAATAGGTGTAAGTTTCAAAAGCATTCAGCCTAATTCTGTTTTAGATAAAGTCAGCAGTGAACACTGATTTACATCAATAGGAGTATAAGGGGCTGAGGCCTCCTGTCACCCTCTTGTATAAGGAATGTGCCCCAGCAAGTCCTGCCAATCATTCCACAAACATTATTTCAACAAAAAAACACCCTTTCCGAGGGCTCCTTTATTTGCCTGCAGACTTCGAACCTGCCACAATCAGAGTCTCAAAGAAAAGTCCAAATGTCACAACTTAAAGGTTCTCACGTGACTCCTGGAATTTTCAGTCTGCCCAGACTCTTCTCATGTCTCACACAGTTTACCCTTCCCAGATGAGGGCCACTGGATTTCCCCAGTGTCCCCTGGTAGATGAAGAAACTTAAACAAACAGACTTCCCCATCCTGGGTGGAACAGCAGTCTCACATACATAGTATCCACCCCTTCTGGGCTCATTTCTTCAAGTCCAACTTGGGCTTTCCCCAGTATCCTGTCCTTTATACAGGTCTTGTTCTCTCTTAAAGGAGCCAGGCATTCTGTGATAAGGAGCAATGTTAGGCCTATGCTAAGTGGTTTTGAAAACATCATCCTATATGATCATGTATTTACTGCCAGTATCAAAATGCATACTTGGACACAGAGTTAAGATTGTGCTGACAAACATTTGTTTCCCCAATAACCATAGGGACCCATCAGCCTGGAGACCTTTTTCCTTTTCCTTTAAAAAAAGAAATGTAGTTCAGCTTGCCAGTTGGCATAGAGGTTAGAATATTCACATATTAATTCTTTGGAAGCTTCCCCTTCGGTTCTGTTCAGGTCACTTGTAGTCTGTATCCCAGAATTTTCCAGAAGAGCAATTTTGTAGGACACAGCATTGCTGTGTTCAGTCATCTCCCCTTCTAGGCTGATGTATTCTATCATTCTGAAGACAAATTTACTGATACCATGACTAACTAAATCCAAATACACAGTCAGTTCTGTTTCCATATGTCTGAACTGTGTGTGTGAGTATGGTGATGGTGGAGGGGATCAGCAGAAGAAGAGGGGGTGGAGTTAAGATTTAAATGACAGCTCCTATTTCTGGGAATCTCTCTGTGACATCCAGATGTGACTAACAGCCCCTGGAATCCCTGAAGCAGCAGTGCTATGGCATGGCAAAAGAAGATTCTGAATATTTAAACCGAGCTTATATTCCCATATGTGCTCCACTGAGGAATAAAAAAGTGTGTAAGGAAACAAATTAGAATCAAACTAAGGAACCCAAATGAGTAATTCTATAAAACAGAAACTGATCAGGGTGGAGATGAGTAACCAGTTATTTGTCAGATTTATGGAGGAAAACATTGAAATTTCCAGGTTATTTCTTTATAAATTTTGTAAAGTAAGTACACTTTCTAAAAGTAAAACTATCAGCTGACTGGATTTTTGTTTGTTTTCTTAAAGGGCAAGGATCCAAAAGTCACCCAGCTTGATTCATCGAGACTGAAATGTTCCATGGGACTTTCCTGCCTGCCAGCACACCATCCCAGCTCCTCGGCAGCCCACCTCTCCCCACTGAGAGGTGACCTCTGATATGTGTAGCCTATGTCGTGGAGTAGAGGACTTCCTTACACCCCATACTGTTGGGTTGCTCAGGAGACCAGGCTTCTAGACTCCAAGGCTCCTTAGGAGCTTACCTGGTGGCCTGCCAAGGAGCCTGAAAGCCTTTGGAGACATGGCTCCTAGATTTCCTGGCAGCTTGGTGGTGGTCTGCTATGCAGCCACAGCTTCTAGGCTCTCAGGTTCCTGGGGAGGTTGGGAGGCCAGTGAGCTTATTTTGTTTTAGAAACATTGAAATTGTGGGAAAATGTCAGTGTTTCTGAGTCAAAAGGCAGACTTCCCATTCTGTAAAAAAAAAAAAAATTGGTTTGGGGATTTTCCAAACATTCAAATTTTTTGGAGGAAACAGAAGTCCACGTCCTGGCTAACTCTAGTTCCTATCTTGTGACTCTAGAGAGGATGTGTGGTTTTGATGGCTGCATTATTGGAGGTGGACAACACAGTAAGATAATTTACATATATACACACCCAGTCACATATATAGCCTCCTTTTTGAAGTCAGAGGGATTTGTGAGTTCTCAACACCTCACAGCATTGACTCTTAATCCCAAAAGAGAGTAATCATCATCCTAGATCCAGTGCAGACTTAAATACTGCACTTCTGTACCGTATGCTGGCTCTCATAGTTTAATTTATTGCATTAAAATATTAAATTAGTCTTGCTGGTTCATATTATTAGATTGAATTTATTGTCTTCAAATAACATAAAGCATATAATCAGATCTCCATAAGATCATTAGATTGTGCATTTTATTAAAGCTTCAAAGTATAATGGCATATCTATATTATTTAAGAACCATTTTATTAAAAGCAGAACTGGTTAAAAACAAATGCCAATTATTTTTTGTGGAAAATTTTGAAAAATATCTGCTTTTTTAAAAAAATTCTTTCAAGTTTTTTGGTTTGTTGAAGGCCTCCACTTCTCACCACAAAAATCCGTTTTTAAAAAATGTTAGTTATTGATTTAAAAATGGTGTGTGAGTGGGGGGGGGGGGTTGAAAACCAAATTCCCCCAAATTACTAAAAATTTTAAAATGGTTTTCAATGAAAATCCAGAAAATGTCAACCAAAATGAACATTTTCATTTTGGTGAAAAAGGTCATTTTTAATCAAAAAATGTTTCTATGAACTTTTTTTGGTACCGTTTCTCATTAAAATGAATGGCCTCATAGCTCCCCTTATTTCAGTGGGAGATGCACCAGTAGCCAGGATCATGGGAGAGATGTGGGTATTTGGATTTAATATTTGTACACGTCATGAAAGTCCTGCTTGTATTTGTTAATTTCCTCTATTGTATTTCCCAAGTGGACATCATTTATTAATCTGAAGCTAAAATCCACAACAAAGAAAAAGGTAGAGGTTCATTCTTAAAGTTAGACACATCCCAAATCTACAGCTTCCACCAGTTCGTTTTTTAAAAAGGTGTCCGGTTTAGAAAGCACTTGGAACATACACCAGCATTAAACATACTCTTGGAACATACACCAGCATTAAAAGAAGGAAGACTGCACCTGACACACAAAGAACATTTGAGCTAAAGAATTCATCAGAATATCACTGGATTAAAGTCAACCAAAGTCGGCAGTGACCAAAAACTGTTACCATTTGATGGGTTGTTCATTGGCCAACATGAAATAAGTTGGTGGTTTCAATCCAGCTTCACGTGGAACAACTCTTTTGTCACTATAACTGGCTCTTTTAGCAGGGAAATGAAGAATTGAATTGGCATAGAACTAGCCTCCTTTCCCAAGCTGTGGTCCCGTTATATCAGGGCTGAAGCACATGAGCAGGACAGTGTGCAGAAATTTAGCTCTTCAGATTCCCATGCTGAAGGTGACGGGTAGTTGGGCCTGTCCGATAGTAGGTAACTTCTGGGTACTCTTCTGGCTCTGTCAATCTGTTTCTGGCTCTGTCAATCTGAAGTGAAGAAACAGATTGACAGAGCCAGAAGAGTACCCAGAAGTTACCTACTACAGGACAGGCCCAACAAAGAAAATAACGCCACTAGCCGTCACACTTCAGCCCCCAACTAAAACCTTTCCAGCCCATCATCAAGGATCTACAACCTATCCTGAAGGATGACCCATCACTCTCACAGATCTTGGGAGACAGGCCAGTCCTTGCTTACAGATAGCCCCCCAACCTGAAGCAAATACTCACCAGCAACCACACCCACACAACAAAAACACTAACCCAGGAACCTATCCTTGCAACAAAGCCCAGTGTTAACTGTGTCCACATATCTATTCAGGGGACACCATCATAGGGCCTAATAACATCAGCCACACTATCAGAGGCTCGTTCACCAGCACATCTACCAATGTGATATGTGCCACCAATGCCCCTCTGCCATGTACATTGGTCAAACTGGACAGTCCCTACGTAAAAGAATAAATGGACACAAATCAGACATCAAGAATTATAACATTCAAAAACCTGTCAGAGAACACTTCAACCTCTCTGGTCAATCAATTACAGACCTAAAAGTCACAATATTACAACAAAAAAACTTCAAAAACAGACTCCAATGAGAGACTGCTGAATTGGAATTAATTTGCAAACTGGACACCATTAACTTAGGCTTGAATAAAGACTGGGAGTGGAAGGGTCATTACACAAAGTAAAACTATTTCCCCATGCTTATTTTTTCCCTCTACCATTCCTCACACGTTCTTGTCAACTGCTGGAAACGGCCCACCTTGATTATCACTAAAAAAGGGTTTTTTTGTTTTGTTTTTTCCCCCTCCCTCTTCTGCTGGTAATAGCTCACCTTACCTGATCACTCTAATTACAGTGTGTATGGTAACACCCATTGTTTCATGCTCTCTATGTATATAAAATCTCCCTATTGTATTTTCCACTGCATGCATCCGATGAAGTGAGCTGTAGCTCATGAAAGCTTATGCTCAAACCACTTTTCTGGGAAGTCGCTAGCAGGAAAATGTATGGATTTTATAATGAAAGTAAAGAAAAAACTAGCACTGTTCATCACCTGAATGTTAATGTGATATGAGATACACTAGAATAGACATTTCCAACAGTATGTGCATTTGGACAAGTTTAAATTGAAATGAAAAAATTGGCTATCAGAGCAAGTTTGAACACATTTGATTTCATTATGGTCGACTGGCTTTCCTGCATTCCTAGTTTTCAAGATTAGACGATCTGTTTGCCATGAAAAAGATTAGAAATGTTATAACAGAATGAGAAAGTAATGTCTGGAATACCAGTCTAGTTAACACCCTTAAGGATTTCATTTACATTTTCTTCATACCCTTAGTAATGGCAAAATCAGAGTAGAACTGAACAGACGTGAACCAATCAGCAAGATAAATATCATTAGCATAACAAACAACTCCCATTAAAACCTGGCAGGTGGCAAATACTGAATTATCTTTTGGAAAACTGAGCCTGTTTAGTAAATGTCACATCTGTGTGGTCTCCAAAATCTAGAGTCGCCCTCCCCCCCATTAAAATAATTAAATAAACAAACCACCCTTATATTACTGCAACACTCTGGCTGACAACTTAACAGACACAAAAACCCAAGAGCATTTAGAGTTCTGTCTCCCACAGCCAAAACATAATTGCCTTGTATGTGAATAGTACAGTAAAACTTTGCCAGCTGATATAGTACTAGTGAATGAGAGATCCATTGCAGAATGCATACTTTTATATATGTGTAACTGAACTGACAACAAAAATAAAGCCAGTATATTGCATAAAAATGTTCTGCTGATTTATTTTAATTATGATAATATTTCATAAAATGCTGCAGATTTGGGTTATCTCAAACATCACCAAACTGCTGAAAAAATTCAAAGTAAAGAAGCAAACCCAGATCTTCATTTTTTGGCCCATCTCTGTGATATACTGGTAAATGTGTAGTAGGGATTTTTCTGTTGTTGTTTTTTAATAATGAAATCTTAGCAATGTGAGACCTCCCCTTTTGAATCAGGAAAGCACCTTTCCTCTTTATACTCAGTAGAATTAACACACCAGGTATCAAGCCTGTTCATGGAATCTTCAACATTCATAGTCATAGAGGATTTCAATATCTACAAAGATACTTCCAGAAGATAAGTTCTGGACTTCATGGTGGCCCTGACAGCAAAGGATGATCCAAAGCAATTTCTATGCCTACCCACACAACCAATTTTTCAAACTAGGTCTACATACCAGACCCAATTTCCATTTTAAATGTTGATTTGGGGGCAAGGGGACCAAGAAACATTCTCCTGCTATTGTCCAATTAACCATCTCATCCAAACAGAAGCTAACGCCTTCCCTTCTCTCCCCTCTGAGTTGTTCTGCACTTGGAGGCACACATCCAAAAGGCTGTATGAAAACACACTTAGAGAGATTGTTGTCGAGCAGCCAGATCAGACAGCTGATGGATAGGTAGCCCCTTCCTTACATGACCAAGGCCATCACAGTTCAGTGTTGGTGAAACAAGAGAATGAGAGACTGGAATGCAGATGGCAGAAAAACTTAATTTAATTGGCTATGGAATAAGAAGTTTCTATTCTCTTATGGAACAGCTCTATGAGAGACAATTTGTCCTTTATCCCACTTTCATAGATTCCATGAAGTCATGACTATTAGAACCATTCTGATTAGAGAACTGACTTATTAACCTTGGTAACATATGACACAGTACACGAACCTTGCACTTTTTATGTTGCAGAAAACACTCAACCAGTCTTTTCAGACATTGTCAATATATACTTGAGAAATGGCAAGCTAATGGCCACCATTCAGAACACAATAGTCTATTATCACTCACTTTACCTGGGGTTAACTCAAAGGGCCCACAAACAAACTGTAGCTACCATTCCATTTGCTGCCAAATGAACTTGGAGTCACCTCAGTTTCTTTATCTTCAAGTGTCTGGATGGATATGGGCTTCCATTATCCCACTGGACTCCACCCTCTTTGTTTTCCATCATAAAAACTATGTCCAATATTTGATACCTAGATCATAGATATGAACTTATGATTGGCCTGGGCCAGGCATCCTCTGGAAGTCCTGTGATTATGGAACATGCTTCCACAGGCTTCAAGACTATACCTAAATCTCACCCTGTTAGGGTTTGCTATGATGCCCTTTGAGTTAACCCCAAATAAAATGAGTGATAATAGATTATTGTGTTCTGAATGGTGGCCATTAGCTTGCCATTTCTCAAGTATATATTTACAATGTCTGAGAAGAGAAGGCTCAGATATTTTCCAGAGGCACCAGCCAAGAAGGGTGTGGCTCCCTTTTGGAAGTTGTGATATAGACTTGCACCAGTGCTTTAATGATTTTCTCTTTTAGGATTGGTTGAAACTTAGAGGTGGTAGTGTACTTTTGCCCCTTTATTCTGGGTCTGTAGCAGTGGGCCTGGAGAGGCTATCCTGGACTGGTTCAGTGTTTTCTGCAACATAAAAAAGTGCAAGGTTCATGTACTGTGTCATATGTTACCAAGGTTAATAAGTATGCTTCAAATTGAGCATGTGCTTTAGGCCCAGATTTTAAAAGGTATCTAGACATTGCTGCACTCAGCTCCTAAATCCCTTTTCAAAATGAGATTAGGCTTCTAAATTACTTAGGCATTGCAACACAGAGCAGAGTAATGTCTAACTATTGGACCTTAGTGCTTTGCTGAATGGTGGACTTAGTCCCTAATTCAGCAAAGCTTCCCTATTCAGCAAAACAATTAAACATGAGCTTAACTTTAAGCACAAAGCAGTTCTGAAGTTTCATTGACTTTAAGTTAAAGGTCTTATTTATTTAATAATTTGCATGGTTTTAGCTGAAATCAGTTGTAAGTGATTTAATTAAACTGCTAATTCTTTTTTGATGGTTTGGATTCTGTAGTTTCCGCATTGGAGTATTGTTCTTTTCAGACTTCTGAAAGCATGCTCCACACCTCATCTCTCTCAGATTTTGGAAGGCACTTCAGATTCTTAAACCTTGGGTCGAGTGCCCTAGCTGTCTTTAGAAATCCCACATTGGTACCTTCTTTGTGCTTTGTCAAATCTGCAGTGAAAGAATTTTTAAAATGAACATGTTCTGGGTCACCATCCAAGACTGCTATAACATTAAATATATGGCAGAATGCAGGTAAAACACAGAGCAGGAGACATGCAAGTCTCCCCCAAGTAGTTCAGTCACAAATTTAATTAACACATTTTTTTTAACAAGCATCATCAGCATGGAAGCATGTCCTCTGGAATGGTGGGTGAAGAACGAAGGGATGTACAAATGTTTAGCATATCTGGCACGTAAGTATCTTGCAATGTAAGCTACAAAAGTTCCATGCAAAGCCTGTTCTCACTTTCAGCTGACATTGTAAATAAGAAGCAGGGAGCATTTTCTCCTGTAAATGTAAACAAACTTGTTTGTCTTAGCGATTGGCTGAACAAGAATAGGACTGAGTGGACTTGTAGGTGCTAAAGTTTTACATTGTTTTGTTTTTGACTGCAGTTATGTAACAAAAAAAAATCTACATTTGTAAGTTGCACTTTCACAACAAAGAGATTGCACTCTAGTGCTTGAATGAGGTGAATTGAAAAATACTATTTCTTTTGTTTATCATTTTTACAGTGTGTGACGTTATCTGATTGAAATATGACCATGTAGATCATTGTTGCTACCACTGTTATATAATTGCAACAAATCTTGTACAAAGTGTGGCATGTAAGATGTCTATGGAATAGTTATGATTTGCTGAATATGATTATGCCATGTGTATGCATTTATCATTTTTGTATCTGAAGTTATGAATATTAACTATGTACCTGTATTTCAAATGTTTATTCCTGGTATTTAGCCATCACATTGTGAAGGAACTATTCCAGTTGAATGGGCCATTAAAGAACACTTAACTCACAATGTACCATGGAAGCCTATCTGTACTTAATGAACTTTCCTGCGAGCATTCTAACTAGAATACGGGTAATGACCTCTGCCATGACAAAGTAGCAGAGGCCCTTACATCATAAGTGAAGCAGGCATAGACATGTGACTTGCCCAGGTGACTCCAAAATCCATCTTGTTACCTGTATTTTTCCACAAGCTGTGCAATGGGCTTTGTTTGAAACAATGGATTTCCCTCCACATGGCAGAAGCTATAAAAGGCCTGGAAGCACCTCCATTTTGCCTCTTTCCTGCTCAGACCTCTGCACTATGAACTTATATTAATGGGAGCATTCTAACCAAGAGACTGAGGACCTCCTAAGGATTTGGAAACAACCAGAGACCTGACTTAAGACAGCAGTTTATTCCATCACTGCTACAAGCCTGATCCAAGATCTTTGCAATTATTGTGTGCATGTAATTCCTTTTACCAATTTTAATTCTCACCTTTCTTTCCTTCTTTTTATAAATAAACCTTTAGATTTTAGATACTAAAGTAGTGGCAAAAGTGTGATTATTGGGCAAGGTCTGAATTATATGTTGACCTGGGTATGCGGCTGGTCCTTTGGGATCAGAAGGACCCTTTAGTTGATGAAATTGGTTTTCAATAACGACACATCATTAAGTCTAGTGGTTTTGGTGGTGACCCAAGGACTGGAATACCTAAGAAGACTGCTTTTCTGACTTCTTGTTAGCCAGTGTGGTGAAACAGAAGTTTACTTTTGTTGCTGGCCTGGTATATCTTATGGGAGTGTGTCTACCCTATTTCTCAGCAGTTTGTCCTGAATTTGATATTCTCAGTTTTGACCCACTGAGGAATGGTGACACAGTACAAATATCTGTTATAAAAAAATAATATAAAGTGAGCACTGTACACTTTGTATTCTGTGTTGTAATTGAAATCAACATATTTGAACATGTAGAAAAACATCCAAAAATATTTAATAAAATTCAATTGGTATTCTATTGTTTAGCAATGTGATTAAAATTGTGATTAATCATGATTTTTTCAATGAGTTAATTGCGTGCGTTAACTGTGATTAATCGATAGCCCACATTATTACCAAAATATTTCTATGTAAAAAAAAAGCTATGAAAGATTCTCATGTCTAATCAGACTCCTGTTTGATTGACTGTAATGCCAGTTTTGTATTTATTATGTGTGAACATATTAACCCAGTGCAACTGAGGTTTAGGTATTAATTCATTCAACATGCATACATCTCTCCACACTCTAATGGTCAAGCCCAAAATTGCAGGGATTTTTTTTCAGATGGTGGCACATGATGATTTTGATGTTGCAACACTAGATGTCATCACATCATGGTACAACATGGTAAAATAATATTTAAGCTCTTGCCACAATAGAGATGAGTGAATAATTCATAATGACTAATTTATTCTGTCAATTTTGCTTCCTTTTCTGTCCATAAAATATTTATATACAAAATAGAAAATTCATGACGGAAAATTATTTGCAATTTTTGTCACAAAGTTTTCCAATTTATGAACAAATCGAACAGTTCATTATGAACTTTTAAAATTCATAGTGTGTAATTAGTTATTTTTTATGTGGAATTGTTTCCATTCCTTGATGTGTCACTTATGAAACAGCAATGTAAGTTAAGGACATCTAATATCTCAGCAGAACTAGAAATGATCAAAAATATGTCAATATATTAGAACATTTTCAAAAAATGCCATCCTTTATTAAATAACATTTTACAGAAAATTGAATAAGCTACCCTTACAGCAGGTCAAAAATGTTCAATTTCAAACTATCCAAAATTTTCATTCAAACTTCAAAGTTTGGTTTAAAAAAAATTACCAGAGTATTACAGTTTTTCATGAAATAAATTTTCTTTTTATAAAACAAAAATAGAGTCTTTGTTAAGAAAATATCAATTTATGTATCCTTGAGTGGTCAGATTCCATCATCTACCCCAGTTCTTAGTGATTTCAGCACCAGTGATTTCACTGGGTAGTGAGGTACCTCACCGCCACTGTATCCTTTGCACCATCCTTCAATACAACATTGTCTGTGCGTTGAGTCCAAGATCAGCCTATGAGTTTATCAGTGATTTCTGCTGAAGAGATTATTGAGCCAACACAAGGACTCTATTGATTCTAATCAGCTCTGCCTTTAAACACTGGATGAGAACAGTCAAATAGCATCTAGAACTCTTAACCAGACTCCACACCACCCGGAAGGAAACTTGTTGTCGTGGTCTGTGACTTTTACTTAAATCATAGAATCATAGAATATCAGGGTTGGAAGGGACCTCAGGAGGTCATCTAGTCCAACCCCCTGCTCAAAAAAGGACCAATCCCCAATTAAATCATCCCAGCCAGGGCTTTGTCAAGCCTGACCTTAAAAACTTCTAAGGAAGGAGATTCTACCACCTCCCTAAGTAACGCATTCCAGTGTTTCACCACCCTTCTAGTGAAAAAGTTTTTCCTAATATCCAACCTAAACCTCCCCCACTGCAACTTGAGACCATTACTCCTTGTCCTGTCCTCTTCCACCACTGAGAATAGTCTAGAACCATCCTCTCTGGAACCACCTCTCAGGTAGTTGAAAGCAGCTATCAAATCCCCCCTCATTCTTCTCTTCTGCAGACTAAACAATCCCAGTTCTCTCAGCCTCTCCTCATAACTCATGTGTTCCAGACCCCTAATCATTTTTGTTGCCCTTCGCTGGACTCTCTCCAATTTATCCACATCCTTCTTGTAGTGTGGGGCCCAAAACTGGACACAGTACTCCAGATGAGGCCTCACCAATGTCGAATAGAGGGGAACGATCACGTCCCTCGATCTGCTCGCTATGCCCCTACTTATACATCCCAAAATGCCATTGGCCTTCTTGGCAACAAGGGCACACTGCTGACTCGTGAAGAAACCCTTCTTGTTACTCTTGACATCTCTTGCTAGCTGCAGCTCCAGGTGCGATTTGGCCCTCCTGATTTTATACTCTTCCCTGGTCATGTGTCCAACCTTCCACTTCTTGTAAGCTTCTTTTTTATGTTTAAGATCCGCTAGGATTTTACCGTTAAGCCAAGCTGGTCGCCTGCCATATTTACTATTCTTTCGACTCATCGGGATGGTTTGTCCCTGTAACCTCAACAGGGATTCCTTGAAATACAGCCAGCTCTCCTGGACTCCTTTCCCCTTCATGTTAGTCTCCCAGGGGATCCGAGCCATCCATTCCCTGAGGGAGTCGAAGTCTGCTTTCCTGAAGTCCAGGGTCCATATCCTGCTGCTTACCTTTCTTCCCTGTGTCAGGATCCTGAACTCAACCAACTCATGGTCACTGCCTCCCAGATTCCCATCCACTTTTGCTTCCCCCACTAATTCTTCCCGGTTTGTGAGCAGCAGGTCAAGAAAAGCTCCCCCCAGTTGGCTCCTCTAGCACTTCCACCAGGAAATTGTCCCCTACGCTTTCCAAAAACTTCTTGGATTGTCTATGCACCGCTGTATTGCTCTCCCAGCAGATATCAGGAAGATTAAAGTCACCCATGAGAACCAGGGCGTGCGATCTAGTAGCTTCTGCGAGTTGCCGGAAGAAAGCCTCATCCACCTCATCCCCCTGGTCCAGTGGTCTATAGCAGACTCCCACCACTACATCACTCTTGTTGCTCACACTTCTAAACTTAATCCAGAGACACTCAGGCTTTTCTGCAGTTTCGTACCAGAGTTCTGAGCAGTCATACTGCTCCCTTACATACAGTGCTACTCCCCCACCTTTTCTGCCCTGCCTGTCCTTCCTGAACAGCTTATATCCATCCATGACAGTACTCCAGTCATGTGAGTTATCCCACCAAGTCTCTGTTATTCCAATCACGTCATAATTCCTTGACATCACCAGGACCTCCAGTTCTCCCTGCTTGTTTCCAAGACTTTGTGCATTCGTATTTACAAATGTGACTCCCTACCCCCTGCTTAGTGTTCAAGTTATGGTACCCCTCAATCAAGTCATATTAAGTTCAGGTCTGCTGCCTTTTAGTCATACAATATGGATAACAACACTTTATTACCCCTGCTCCAAGTCTTTAGTGAATTTTAACCCAAAACAGCCAAAATTAATCACCTTGGCAAAGCAAGCATGTCTATCAATCACTGTGGCAAAGTAGGTGTGTCTATGTGAATGAGGTCTGCTCATGAGGCCTTTTCCTACAGTTCATTAATAGATGGCAGTAGATAGCTCATTCAGACTGCTGGCTGACAATAGTAAGTCACCATGACCACTCATTAACCATAGTCATGGACTCACCCTACTCTCCATTATCTCTATGATTCTCTGATGACCTGTGACAAAAAGGGGGGCCAGAGGGAGAGAACTCTCTAAACTCAGACACAAAGAGCAGTACTGTCAATGTGAAACATTCAAAAATCACAAGGAAGGCCTACAAAAAGTTATGAGAATGGCCTAAAAATCATAAGATTTTTTAAAATAATACATGTGGGATTTTTTTTGGCCTTCTGTTTCTTGAGTATTTAGGGTTCATGTTTTAAAGCTTTCCTTTCTAACCATAAGGTCCAGAAACATAGAGAACTTTGTTTTTTAAATGAAAGCTGAGATTCTCACATAATCAATTGACTCCAGGAGCTGGGTCCTTTAGAGAAGCACCAAAGATTGAGAGGCTCATGATAAAACCACGGAAGCTGGCAGTGTAGGCCAAAGGAATTCTTGTGAGCTTATACCTTGCCCATAGAATAAACAAAGAAAACTACATTTTCTCCATCACAGCACCATGGCACCCCGATGAGATACTACAAGCGGTGAATTGAACCCAACAGCTCCTGCTGTGAACAAGTATCAGCCTATTTGTCAAAGAAAATGACTGAGATTTGAGATGGAATACCAGGAACCACACATGAAAACATGACATCTTTCCTCTCTGAATTCAGCCTATTCACAAAGCAGGAAGTTCTCAAAGCAGTACAGAAAAAACACCAGCTGTAACTTTGATCCATGCCCTTACTGGATAGTGAAAGAGAAGGGAGGGGAATTGGTGTAGACAAATGGTCAAATTTTCAAAGAAGCCTAAACGACCTTAGGACTGGGCTTCTCTGTCCAACTTTCAGAACTGACAGACACTTATGGCCAGATTTTCAAAGGCAATTAGGCTCCTAAAGAAACAGATAGTTGCCCACTTGGATCTTCAAAGAGTGCCTATCTGTTTCTTTCGGAGCCTAATTGCCCTTGAAAATTTAAGCCTAGACTTCCAAGTCCCATTTTCAAAAATGACTTAAGTCACTCAAGTACTTTTGAAAATTTTAACAGGGGCCTAAAAGGACAAAAACAGACAAAAGGCAGGAGATATGGATACAACATTTTAGACAAGTAGAATGTTTGCTTTCAAATATTTAGTTTATAAATTGCCCTTGGATTTTTTTCTGGTATCCCCTTTAAAAACTTCTGACATCTATTTTTAACACTATTTTATATTATTTTTGTCCATGCCTCTTCTGTTTTTATCTGGACAATTTAAGAGTAATAGTTTATTAATTGAATTTTCATTTACACTCACACTTAATTCCTTTTTCTTCTGACTACTTTCTCTTTTTATATCCATTTTGTGTGTTGATATCCCTTGCCTACTCTATTTGGTAGGCTTTTTTATTTTGTATAATTTAAAAAAAATGTTAGTGGCTATTTATATTTTTTATTTATTTCATTATCATTTGATTATATTTTGCTACCTTTTATCAACATGCCAGAAACATGAAAATATATTTCTGACTAGAAAAATACTAATTTCTAAAAATAACATTAGGATCTAGATACTATTTGGAGATTAATTTAGATTTGTATGATATATGAAGTGAGTATCATTCAAATCAGATAAAGAATGCATTTGAACAAGCATTACCTAACCGCGAACAAAATACCCATGAATCTTACTCAGAAACTTCTTTAATAGCTTTTAATTTTTCACTCAACCAAATGAAAAATTGAAAAGTTGGCCAAGACTAGAAGATGTTGTTGATTAAGGCCTATGTGGTAGATCATCTATCTTTCTCCATTTCTGTATTTTCTTAAAATTATGCTAACAACATTCCTAATCCAGTGGAGCATGATTTCATTTGATAGAACTACAGCTGCAGGAAGCGATTTCCCAGAGGTTTTAGCTCTCCAGTCCTGTTTGCATTAGTTCATGACCTTGATACCAGTCACCTTTTGGGCTCAAATCAGTCAGGGCTGGGGTTTGTTGCTGTTGAGTGCTCTAGTCTGATGAGATCCCAAACTGGAGTGTTCAGTTGAGATTGGCACGAGTAGAGCAGTCACCTTGAAAAAGACTTAGATGTCCGAGGCTGGATTTATGAGTTACACTCTCTCATGTGTTTTTGTGACCTACTGTAGGGTAAATGTCGAGATTCTTTGTGGTTTTGCAGATGAACTTGGAATGGGGTAGAAGAAAGGTCAAAGATTAATATTATATTTATTTTTATAAAAATAATATAACAAATTCAACTATATTGCTCCTTCCATCCAAAAATCTCAGAGAATTCTTTGTTATAAACATTCATTAGATCTCACAACCATCAAATGAGATACAGTATATATTTAATATTATGCCTTTTTAATAAATGGAACAGAAGTTCAATGCTTCATTTGCACAAGGTCTCATACTGGTATCAAAGGACAAGCTGAGAATAGAGCTGAGTATTCTTGTCGCTAATAATATATTCCTTTATTCTCTCTGTAAAATATCCTCCAATGGATCCTATTTTTATAACTGTGTTTGTTAATGGGAATTCTTTGATGAAACTTTTATGCAAACATTTCAGGCTATGAATTCTATTTGTTTGAGAACTATTAGTTGTGACTATTGTTTAAGGTATTCACTGTTCAGCTCCCGATTGGTCACATAAATTGTCCATGCTTTCCATGAACATTCTTCTGCAGAAAAACTCCTAGGAACATTTATGGAAATGAATTTTAAAAGTTACGAATATAGTCAATGCAAAGGTGCATCTTTTCATTCACAGTTCCAGACAGAAATTGTAAATCCTATTCATCATGCTACACACTAAACACAACAGTCAAGGATGGAGTCAAATTCTGTCGGTGATGAGATGGGAGACTGTAGTTGAATTTAAACCTATTGTTCTGGAATGTATACTCTACCAGTCCAATGACCATTTTTAAGTATCAGCAACTTAAATCCTTCTTAGGCTTGCAAGTTTGGACAGATTTTTGGGAGAGCTAGACGAGATTCATGTAAAGTCTTAAACCTACCTAATGGCGAAGAAAAAACTATACCTCAATCCTGCAATGAAATGTGTGTGGCTGCAAGAACTTTGTGGTTAATTGTAGCCACTTCCATCTTTGAGAGAGGTTAATTAGGTGAACATGTGCAAAATGGGAGAGGAAAGAGAGAAATCAAGCCACAGACTGACCTAATGGAAAGCAACATAAGAAGTTCCCATTTAAGATTAACTCCAAAGTGGCCATCTTAATGTCTGTAGATTATCTATTGTATTCTCAGCAATAAATGATCTCTGAAAGTGCTTCTGTGACCATAAGTTCATGCTGTTGTTGTATGTATAGACCTATTCCTCCAGGAGTTTCCAGTCTGATTACATTTCATGCACTGTTTCAGCTTTATAACTATGAGTTTAGTCAAGCAGAAAAATCCTTTTATCAGGAACTTAACCATCTTTGTATTGCTGGCCAGAAATATTGTAAGAATTTTGTTAAAAAAACAAACAACCTAACTATAGATGTTTGTGCACTCCAGTGAACAGTTGTCAATGAGTTTTTATCCTTAGCAGTGCCCGTTGGAGCAGCCCGAGTACCCACTGCTGTTTTGTGAACATCATGCAGGCATAAAGGACTGAGTCACCCCAGACCTGCTTCAGTTCTTTCCTGCTGGAATGACTCTGACAGAGAGGGGAAGGAAGGTGAGACATGGAATGGACATGTGCAACACATCTCAAAGAACAACAGTTACAGAAAGGTTAGTAACCATTTTTTCTTCAAGTTATTGCACATTACTCCTGGGGGAATTCTGTGCCACTGTGCATATGCAGAATTTATATCCCACTCAGATTTCTTTGCTTCCCTGCAGAAAAATGACTTTCTGATGGGGAAGCAAAGGGAAGCCACAAGAGTGGTCATGCAACCCTCCCCAGCAGTATGTTTTGGGTGCCCAGGGCAGACAGCAGAGAGGTAATTCTCTGTGGGGCAGGGGACAGGACTGGTGAAGACCCAGCTGCTGGTGTCCCAGGCTCAGCTGCTAGTCCCGGCTGGGCTGGGGAGGATGGGACTTCCTCTTCCCCTGCACGGCATCTGGGGCCAGGTCAGACCCACCCTCAGATTCCTCCCCCAGCTGTAGGAAGCTCTTCAAACTCCCCCCACCCCACTTCCTGCACCCATAGCTCCTCAGCTGCAGGGGGAGGGTTCCCTGTACAGGGAGCTGCTCCCCCATCTGCCCAACCCCCGTGCATCGATACCCTTATATCCAGACCCTCCCGCTAAGCCTCACCCCTCATACCTCTATTTCACTTTCAGTTATACCAATTTAAGAACCCACCTTGATGAGTCCCACTCCCCCTGCACCTAGACCATCCCAACAAGCCACCTGCACTCAAATTCCCACCCCACTGGGCCCCAACCAGCTGCACCTAGATCCCCACCCCATTAAGACCTGCTTCCCCAGCATCTGGATCCCGCACAGAGCCCCCAATACCCAGACCCCCTGCCAATCTCTAGCCCCCCTCTACACCCAGACCCCACCCTGATGATCCCCAACCACCTTTACCTGGAACCCCCTGCAGAGTCCCATTACTGTTGCACCCAGAACCCCACAACAAGACCCTGGGCATCCAGATCCCTCCCACAACTGGATCCCCACAGAGCCTCCAACACCCAATTTGCCCCACACGGAACCCTCTCAACCCACACCTGGATCCCCCCACACTAAGCCCCTCCACACTTGGATCCTGCCTTGCTAAGCCTTCCTGCCCATACCTGGTGCACCTGACACAGAAGGGCAGGGCCCTGAGATGTTTCTGGGTTAGGCTCGGTCCTTGCGCTGTATCAGGGTTGGATGCAACTTCACTGTTGAGTCCGTGTCCCGGGGTGGGGAGGGGTAGCTGCACAGTGATCTCCCATCTCTGTGAAGTCAGTGGCCGGTGCTCCCCAATACCATGCTGGAGCCTCCATATTTATTTGACAAATAAAATTTGCAGAATTTTAAAATATTGTGCACAGAATTTTTATATTTTTGCAAAAAGAAAACGAGTACTTGTGGCACCTTAGAGACTAACCAATTTATTTGAGCATAAGCTTTCGTGAGCTACAGCTCATTTCATCGGATGCATACTGTGGAAAATACAGAAGATGTTTGTTTTTATACACACAAATCATGAAAAAATGGGTGTTTATCACTACGAAAGATTTTTTCTCCCCCCACCCCACTCTCCTGCTGGTAATATATTTTTGGCACATAATTTTTAGGCACAAAATGCCCTTAGGACAGAGGTGGGCAAATTATGGCCCACAGACTGTCCTGCCCGGCCTCTGAGCTCCCTGATGGGGAGGCTAGCCCCCGGCCCCTCCCATGCTGTTCCTCCTTCTTTGCAGCCACGCGGGCAGTGCAACTTGTGCCCGCCCACCTTCCAGGCTTTCCAATAAGCCTGTCCTTCCACTCTGCGCGGCATGGTAAGGGGGTGCGGGGGGTTGGATAAGGGGCAGGAGGTCTTAGGGGGCAGTCAGGGGACAGGGGGCGGTTGGATGGGGTGGAGGTTCAGGTGGGCGGTCAGGAGACAGGGAGCAGGGGGGTTGGATGGGTCAGGGTCCCGGAGGGCCTGTCAGGGGGCAGGGGTGTGGATACGGGTCTGGGCAGTCAGGGGACAGGGAGCAGGGGGATTGGATAGGGGGTGAGGTCCTGGGGTGGTGGGGGGCCCTGGAGGGGGTGCTCAGGGGACAAGGAGAGGGGGTTGGATGAGTCAGGGGTTCTGAGGGGGGCAGTCAGGGGGCAGGAAGTGGGAGGGGCAGATAGGGGGTGGGGGCCAGGCTGTTTGCAGAGGCACAGCCTTCCCCACCCAGCCCTCCACAACCCTGAGGGCCAAAAAGTTTGCCCACCCCTACCTTAGGAGTAGCACATGTCCATTCCACTGTAGGTGATTCACAAGCAGTCATACCTAGAGGTGAGTTTGGAGTCTCTTTGAACAAGCTCTGGAGGACCACTCATCCAAATGTAACATAGTCTCTAGATTGTTGAGCAATTATGTAGTGGGAGGCAAATGTGTGACATGATGACCAGGTAGCCATTTTGCAAATATCTAATATGACTATAGGAATCAGAAATGCCGCAGAGACCTAGTCAGATGACCCCAATAATATATCCAGTAACTCCATATTAGCCAACTGTAGCACAGGCAAATATGAGCAGATTTCTATGTCTAAATCCTCTGTGTGGAAATGAGGCTGCCCTTTATTCTATCTGCAAATGCAACAAATAATTGAGACAAAGATCTGAAAGATTTAGTCTGTTCCATATAAAATGCTAATGTTCTTCTACCATCTAGAGGGTGCAGTGACTCCTCCCCCTTGTTACTGTGTGGCTTTGAGATGAAGGTTGGTTAGTAAAATGCTTGAGATGAAAAGAAGAGGCCACTTTCATAAGAAACCTCAGATGCGGATGAAGGTAGACTTTATCTGCATGTAACGGGGCTGGACTTACCACAGCAGTGCCTCCTGTTGGTTGCTTAGGGAATTAGCTCTTTCAGCAGCTTGCCTTCACTAGTGGTGTCTCGCCTTCCATTACTTTCTCAGTCTCCACCATCCTCACTGTCAGACCCATGTCACTCCCAGACCACGGCGTCTGCTTCTGGGCACTGCCCTCCAGCTGTGCCCACTCCGCTGGCTCTCCCTCACCTTCTGGGGGACCAGCAGCTTCTGATTCTACCACTCGCCTCAGTGACTCACTGAAGTCCTCAGTCTAGCCCCTTCTTCCAAGGGCAAACTGCAGTCTGACTTAGCCACTCTCATCACTGGAAAGTGGGGAGAAAGGGGGAGGGCCCAGGCCTGCGTGCTACTCTGGGCCCTGACCCAGGGACCTTCTAGCGACAGCCACTTACTGCCCTCCTCCAACTCTCCTCTACTGCCTACTTCCCTGGGCCACTTCCCTGTAGCTCCGGCACCTTGTCTGCCCCTTTGTGTCAGGGCCCCAGCCTGGCAGTCATCAGCCTAGAGCTTTCCCAACCTCTGCTGACCCTGACCATGGTGGAATAGGGCTTTGTATGTGTGGAAACATCCTTTCCAAGCCCTTTAAAAATCTTATGACCATTGACTGGAAAAAAGGGAGTGGTTATCCACAGAAAGGTGAGATGCTAATATAGCTGCTAGGTGTACCCTAACTGAGCTAATCACCAATCATTTATATTTCAGATATAAAAGATAGTCCAGCACATGTTTAATAGAAGCTAGAATAGGGGAAGATCACTTTCATCTTTGACCCAGATAGAAAACATCTTCCACTTAGCCAATAAATTCTTTGATGATGGTTTTCTACTATTCAGCAGAACTTCTCCACCAATGTTAACCATGAAGGCTCCAGGCTGTCAAGTGAAGAGCCTGGAGGTTGGAGTGGAGTAGGTGGCCATGACTTTGTGAAACTAAATCTGTGTGAAGTGGAAGTAATAGCTGGGGACTGATTGAGAAGTTCAAGAACTGTGAAAACTAGTGTTGACGGGGCCAACCCATGGCGATCAGTATAAAAACAGCCCTGTCCTGTCTGGCCTTGCACAGAACTCTGTGAAGAAGAGGGATGGGGATGGAGGGAAGCATACAGCAGACCTTCTGGTCCAAGGCAGTAGAAAAGTGTCCATCAATGAACCTGGGCTGCATCCTGCTCTGGAGGGGAACTGGGGACATTTTAGTGTTGTCCTTTGTTGCAAAGAGCCTCTTGCAGAATTTCCCAGAGCTGGACAATGAACCTTACTATGTCTAGGTAAAGGGACCTCTCATGGTGATTAATAAACAACCTGCTTAGGTGATCTACCAGCATATTTTGAGCCCCTGGGAGGTGGGTCACTTTTAGAAGTACGGAGCTGCTGATTCAGAAATCCCAGAGCAGATTGCTTTCTGACAGAATAGTGAGGGCTGAGGTCCTCCCTGCTTGTTTACATAAAACATGGTGGTTGTATTGTCTATTAGTACCAATACACCCTTTCCCCTGATGCAAGGAAGGAATGTCATACAAGCTAAAGGGACAGCCTGCAGCTCCTTAATAGACTGATAGACTTGATAGCTCCTTGTAGACTGAGATCATGGGGAGACCAGAGACCTTGCATTTTAAGCAGTCCTAGATGAACCCTCTACCCCAGGTCTCAGGCATCTGTGACTAAGGTAAGTTAGTGCTGAGGTGGGGTGAAAAGAACTCCCCTGTGTACATTGGTTGGTCTAACCACCAATCAAGGGAGGATAAAATGTGAGAGTACATGTACTAACATGTCTATGTGGTGCTTTCTTGGAGACTATATCTCCACCACCCAGCCTTTGAGAAGTCTCAGGCACACTCTGGCAAACTGGATCACATAAGTGCTCACTGCCATGTGCCCCCACAACCTTAAACAGTTTCTCACTACGGTGAAAGGATAAGCCTTCAAGTCCAGAATGAGGCTTTGCATTGCAAGACAACTTGCCTGTGGTAGCAAGGAACTGGCCATTGTTGAATCCAGGATCACTCAAATAAATTCTATTTTCTCTATCTGAACCATGACTAAGTTGTCTGTGTTGATCACCAGACCAAGCATGGATCGGATTATGCAATTACTACCTGCAACCTGGACTGACCTCTTATCAGCCAGTGGTCCAGGTAAAGGAATACATGAATCCCTAATATCTAAAGGAATTCTCCTATCACTGCCCTACATGTTGTAAAAACACCTGAGGCAGCCTACAGACCAAAGGGGAGGACTGTGAACTGAAAATGGCAGCTGCTGAGGATGAATCTGAGAAATTTTCTGTGGCTAGAACATTTCTCAGATTCATGGCTGAATAACATGTGAAAGCAGGCATCCTGTAACCCAAGAGCAGCAAACAAGTACCCTGGCTCCATGGAAGGAATAATGGAAGCTAGAGTGACCATCTGGAATTTCAGGGTTTTTTTTTTAAGGAACTTGTTTAACTGCCTTACATCTAAAATATGCATGAGACGTACTCAGTTTTGCCTTCAGGATCAGGAAGTACCAAGAGTAAAACCCCTTTTCCCTGAACAAAGGAGGTACCTCTTATATAGCTCCTACAAGGAGAAATGATTGTATCTCTTGCAGCATGTGAGAGAGGTCCCTGAAGAGGGATGGAGAGGGGCTAAAGGGGGATAGAAAGAAAATGGAGTGTATATCCCACTTTCACTGTGCTTAAAACCCACTGATCCATTGTCATGTAAAGGCCCAAGCATGATGGAAGTGCAACAAGCAGTTTGGAAAATTTTGAAAATAAAAAGATGGCACTCTTGGAACTGCTAGACTGCTCTTGACCTGCCCATCAAAATGAGTTCTTGGAAGCTGCTACCTGCCTTGATGAGCCAGCAGCTGTGGCTGCAGAGGGAGGTGGTCCCCATTTCTAACCTCTGCTCCGCCTCTTTGCGTGGTCTTTAGGTCAAGGAGCAAATCCCTGAAAATGCCGAGACTAATGAGGACAGAAAGCCTTCCACTTCACTGCTGGGATGTAAATGTCTGGATTTCAGGGTGGCTCTAGATTCTGAGACTATTCAGAGTCTTGTCCACCTTTCCTGAGAAGAGCAATGGACCCTCAAAGGGTAAGTTCTGAACTGTCTTTCACCTCTGGAGGGAGGCCAGAAGAGTGCAGCCAAGGTGAATGCCTCATTGTGATGGCAGAGGCCAAGCTGGGAGATGTAGAATCTGTTGTATTGAGACCCACCTGTAAAGCCTTTCTGGCTCTTTACTGAAGTGCAAAACTCTTGTTTTGTCTTATCTAGATTCAAAAACAATCATTGACAGGGTGAAATCTTGCTGGCTTACAATGTGAAGCTGCAATTCACTGATAGAATAAAGCTTCCTCCCAAATAACTCCAGCTGCTTGTCTCTTTATTCTTTGGAATTGAAACCTGATGCCCCTGTCTTTCTTTTTCATTGACTGCTGCCACTTCAAGGGAGCCTGGAGAAGGTTGGCTATACAGGTGCTTGAATGCCCAGGAGGGGCCATAGTACCTTCTCTCACTCTTTGCAGTTGGAGGCAGGGAAGCTGGGGTCTGCCAGTGGATCTTGGTAGACTCAAAAATAGACTCTTTTACTGGCAGAGCTATTCTAGTTGAAGTCACAGATGTCAGCATGTCCATCCACTTATGGGATTTTTCCTGGACCTCCTCTGGATGGATAATCAAGGGACATAGCTATCCTCCTCACAGCTCTTCATGAGTCTTAAAATCGTCCAGGAGTGGAGAAATAGGCTCCACCACAACTGCCTCATCAGGGAATGAGGAAGAGGATGGTAACTGTCTTGGGGGCTGGTCCAGTACTTGCTCCTCTTGCATCTGCTCATAAGAGGGACCCCAACTCTGCTTGGTGTTGGGCTAAGTTTTGACACTATGGTGCTTGTGGAAACAGTGCTCCTGATGCCAAGCAGATGGAACTTGGCTGAGATCACTGTGGAGAATCTTTTGACTGGGGTGAGGAGGAAGGAAACCCCATCAGTTCCAAAAAGGCCATTGGTATAGCCCCATACCCCAGCAATGCACAGAAGGGTCCCTCCTGTAAGCCCCCTGCTGCTATTGAGGTGGAAACCAGGGTAAGTGGCTGGTATATCCCTCCTGATGGGACCAGGTAGGTAGACATACATCAGAGTCTGAGGAAGAAGCTTCTGCTTGAGACCAAGCAGGTGCTGTACCCATCAGCACTGGAGAAGACGGCTCAGGAGCTGAAGAAAGAGGAGTCAGGGTGTCCTTTGTGGCTTTCCCTTGGATGGCACCAGCCTCACTGGTACTCTGATGGCCACATCCAGTGAAGCTGCTCGGCGCAGAAGTGAAGGCGCTGGAGACAGTACCTTGGGCACCAGTGCTGGACAACTCTCTTGAACGTCTGGTGATGGCAGCACCAAGAGGTTCAACAACTCTCCCGCAGCCTCAAAGGCCTCAGGAGTAGATGTACGGGGAAGATATGCTGCAGTACCATGGCACAATAAGATGCCGATGAAGATGCCTTGGGATACGGTTTCGACAGGCCCGCACTGGGCTCTGGAGTCATCTAAGTCCCCTGTTTAGCAGTGTGTTCTGAGGAGTGCTTCCTCTTGAATGCCTTCCCGAGTCTTCAGAAGAGCTCATCTGTTTCAAGTCTCTTGATATCCCTGGCATCTCGGTTGATTTCTGATGCCTCTTTTTCAGTACCAATGACGTCTATCTGCCTCTTGGTACCAGAACCCCAGGGAGGCGTGACTGACTGACGCCGAGGTGCTCAGTACCAAGGTAGTGGGCTCAGATGGAGGCTGCAGCCCTGCTTTCATTAGCAGATATTTTAACCTGGCTGTCCTGCCTTTTTTCAACTGGAGCTTAAAGCTTTTACAAATGCCACTTTTGTAGCAGACATGAGCCTCCACCAAGCACTGTAAGCAGCAGGGGTAAAGGTCACTATTAGGCATTGCCTTGCTGCAAGTGTGCCAGGACTTGAAATGTGGAGAGCACGGCATCTCTCTGTTTCTGGAGCTGGTATGCAAGCTGGGTGCTGGAACCACACAAACTAACAACATTTTTTTTACAACTAACTATACATGGTACTATAGATGGGTATCGAGAAAAGGCTTGCAGAAACAAGGACAGAGAGCTCCAACAATGGGTGGTAGAAAGAAACTGAGCAGGATCTGGGGTGGCTTAGCTTTCTTTGCCTGCACGATGTGCATGAGACAGCAGAGGGCATTCGGGCCATCCTGATGGGTACTCTTAAGGGTTAAATCTCTCTGTGAGCTCCAGTTTACAGTTGTCAAATGCCTATAGTGGAATGGACATGTGCAATCACTTGGCTATTGTTTTTTCAGCATTACAATAGGGAATTTAGCACATGGCAAATGTACATCATGTAACTGAGCTGAATTTAATTATTTAATAAAAAGCTTCTTGGTGGGCTTTGGATTCAACTATCTGCCTTTTGCATTCAGAGAGCTGGACTCATTTCTGCCTTCAGTCACTCACCACCAGTGAAAGGAGGGGGCCCACATCAGAAAAAGCCATAAAACAAATTTCAGAAGGACTGTCATTATTTGCCTTAAGACAAAGACCACAGTGGTTTTGGTTGAGTGACACGTCCGACAGCAGGCTGAAGATATTTGTGGAGGTATAATTTGGATACTTTTGGAGAAAAAGTTAAAAGCAACTTTGAAATATATTCATTATGTTTCAGTAACAGCTGGGAATAGCTGATTTATTTATTTATTTATATGAGTGAAAAATACCCTATTCATTTGATTCAGAGTCAAGTTTTGTACTTACAGCTCCTCAAAAAATGACATAATTTTTGGCAAAAAAATGTTGGCAAAACACTTTTACCCATTTTTTTCAATCAACATTTGAAACGCCCATAAAAATGTAATCGAAATAAGAAATTGCAAAAGTTTCTAACCCTTTCTATTGCACACATTGTTAACCTTCTGTGATCATATTAACATTACTTTTACCTGGTGTTTGCTGCATTCACTTGTGTCCTGATAGAAATTAAAGTGTAAGAGTTCTTCAGAGCTCTTATGTATTTGTACAGAACTTCACACAATTGAAACATGATACTGATGGAGGCCTTTGGATGCCACTGCAGTCAAATAGTAAATAATAAGTGTACCGGGTAAGGCCATTTTATTTCTTGGAAAGCACTGTATACCGCTGATTTTCTAGGCAACAGGGCAGAACTATCATTTGGTAACTGGTCAAGTGTTACTACTTTAGTCAATGAGAATGAAACAGCATAATGAGACAGGCAGATATGTAGATAATATATAGTTATATATAGTTCTGTCCCGGTCATGACGTTAAACTGCAGCCTCCGCTACCTTGTGGATATTTCGTGGTTGAAGAAAGGCTAAGGGATCTCACACCAACAGAAAAGGTGCTCACGCTGAAGCGATAGGCAGTTAGCAGCTTTATCTCCTCTGGCAGAAACTACAACCTCTGTGTCACTGAATGTCCAGACTTAACGCTGGCCTTTGGATTCTGGCTCTGGTCTAAAGGGGAGATGTCTATGGTAGCCTCCGCTCCTCCAAAACATTGCCTAGGCATATGCACTGAAGGTCTTGGCAAGATGGTCTCAGTGATCCAAGAGAGGCGCCCTGAGGAAGCTACCAAGATGCCTCATGTGAGTGTGGCCCTAGAAAAGGTGGGTCAAACAAGCCCTGCCTCATTGTTTACTTCCTGGCTCCACTGTTTTTATAAACAGAATTGCTTGCTGAAATATTCAAATTTGACCCCTGGATACGGCTTTGACCTGAATTTGGATTTGAGGGAAATGGCTGTGTTAAGTAACAGACTTGCATGTTTCAGAATTGATATTGCAGCTCTTTCTGAAACTTGGCTCTGAGATACAGGATTGATAAGGGAGAAGGACTACACCATTTACTGGCGTGGCAAACCTGAAGGAGTAAGGAGAGAGTATGGTGCAGGTTTTGCTATCAGAAATGAACTTATGTCATCGTGTGAAGCTCCGATTGCAGGATCCTTACGTATCATGATACTTGGAGTTTACAGAAGGAAGTCATCAACCTCGGTAGGGTCTATGCTCCTACTCTGCAGGCTTTTACCAACAGCTGGAAGAATTGATCAGCAGGATTCCATGGAAGGACAGCTGCAGCGGCACAGGAGCCAGCAAACAGAGCTGTAAACAGGGGAGTTTCAGTGGGAGTTTGAAAGGGGAGTTTGTCTTGTGGTGCCTGTTTGGAGGTTTGTTTTTGCTGTAGGTGGTGGTGTTCTGGGGTGGTTTGTGTTTCCCAGATTAACAGGATTTAGGTGGGAAGGCAATGACAGATACAGAGGCAGCAGTGGGAGTGACCTATGTAGTGGAAGACACAATGAAGATGACTGGATGTGGAAGCTGCGGTATGTACATGATCCTGGAGGGGGTCCCTGGTAAGAGTTTTGTCTGCATGAAGTGCCGTCTGATAGAGCTGATGGAGGAAAAGATCCAAGGATTGGAGATGCAGGTGGAAAGTCTGGTTGAGTTTAGACGGGGGTTCGAGCGGATTATGGAGCAAAGACATGAGGCAGCTGAAGGGAAAAGCTCAGACTTGCAGAAGGAAGCAGGACTGAAGAATTCTGAGGGGAGACTGCTGGGTGAGGAAAGTGGACAGTGGAAGCATGTGACTAAGAGAACCAGACAGAGGAAAAGATGAGCTAGTGAAGGAGAAATAGAGCTCAAGAATAGGTTTGCGGAGTTGGAAAATGAAGAAGGGGCTCAGTAGGTGGTCACTGAAGGTGGAAGGGCAAGGAAGAAGAGAAGAGCAGCTAGTCCTATAGGAAAAGGGGAAGAGTCAATGGAGACTACACCAAATATGAGCCCCAGGAGGTTACAGGATGGGTTGAAGAGGATTACAAGGGAGAATAGGAATAGAAAGAACTTGCAGCCAAAGGGAACAGGGGATAGACTGGAGAATAGCACCGTCACCAGGAAAAGGCAAGTCTACTTGATCGGGGACTCCTTACTGAGAAGAATAGACAGGCCAGTAACCAGAGCTGATCCAGAGAATAGAAGAGTGTGCTGTCTTCCAGGTGCTAAGATACGGGAAGTAGACCTGAGATTGAAAAGGATCCTAAAGGGAGCGGGAAAGAATCCACTAATTATCCTTCATGTGGGAACAAATGATACCTGTAGATTCTTGCTGGAACATATCAAGGGAGACTATGCCAGGCTGGGGAAGACGCTTAAGGAAATCGAGGCTCAGGTGATCTTCAGTGGGCTTCTGCCTGTTCCTAGAGAAGGGCAACAAAGGTGTGACAAGATTATGACTATCAACAGATGGCTCAGGCAGTGGTGCTATAAGGAGGGCTTTGGGATGTATGACCACTGGGAGGCATTCATGGACAGAGGACAGTTCTCTCGGGATGGACTTCATCTGAGTAGGGAAGGAAATAGACTTCTAGGATGGAGGCTGGCACAACTGATTAAGAGAGCTTTAAACTAGGAATTTGGGGGAGATGGTTGGGAGATGTCCAGGTAATCTCCACACCGGATTTTAGCATTGAGAGGGAAGAAAACAAAGTAAGAAAGGATACAGCCGTGGCTAGGAGAATGGACATAAGGAGGAAGGGCAGTGTGGATACCAGTCTAATAGGTCATACTGGCTGTAGAATGACCGTGCCTAATAGGGTACAGAATGTGAGCGAGGCCAAACAGGAAAAATTAAGATGTTTGTACACCAATGCGAGGAGCCTAGGTAACAAAATGGAGGAACTAGAGCTACTGGTGCAGGAAGTGAAACCAGATATTATAGGGATAACAGAAATATGGTGGAATAGTCGTCATGACTGGACTACAGCTATTGAAGGGCATGTGCTGTCTAGGAAAGACAGAAATAAAGGTAAAGGTGGTAGAGTAGCATTGTATATCAATGATGGGGTAGAATGTAAAGAAATAAGAAGCGATGGAATGGATAAGACAGAGTTCCTCTGGGCAAAAATCACATTGGGGAAGAAAACTACTACTGCCCCCCTGTTATAATGCTTGGGGTGTGTTATAGACCGCCAGGCTCTAATTTGGATATGGATAGAGCCCTCTTTAATGTTTTTAATGAAGTAAATACTAATGGAAACTGCGTGATCATGGGAGATTTTAACTTCCCAGATATAGACTGGAGGACAAGTGCTAGTAATAATAATAATAGGGCTCAGATTTTCCTAGATGCGATAGCTGATGGATTCCTTCATCAAGTAGTTGCTGAACCGACTAGAGGGGATGCCATTTTAGATTTGGTTTTAGTGAGTAGTGAGGACCTCATAGAAGAAATGGTAGTGGGGACAACCTTGGTTCAAGTGATCATGAGCTAATTCAGTTCAAACTGAATGGAAGGATAAACAAAAATAAATCTGCGACTAGGGTTTTTGATTTCAAAAGGGCTGACTTTCAAAAATTAAGGAAATTAGTTAGGGAAGTGGATTGGACTGAAGAATTTATGGATCTAAAGGCAGAGGAGGACTGGGATTACTTTAAGTCAAAGCTGCAGAAGCTATTGGAAGACTGCATCCCAAGAAAGGGGAAAAAATTCATAGGCAGGAGTTGTAGGCCAAGCTGGATGAGCAAGCATCTCAGAGAGGTGATTAAGAAAAAGCAGAAAGCCTACAGGGAGTGGAAGATGGGAGGGATCAGCAAGGAAACCTTCCTTATTGAGGTCAGAACATGTAGGGATAAAGTGAGACAGACTAAAAGTCAAGTAGAGTTGGACCTTGCAAAGGGAATTAAAACCAATAGTAAAAGGTTCTATAGTCATATAAATAAGAAGAAAACAAAGAAAGAAGTGGGACCGCTAAACACTAAGGATGGAATGGAGGTTAAGGATAAGCTAGGCATGGCCCAATATCTAAACATATACTTTGCCTCAGTCTTTAATAAGGCTAATGAGGATCTTAGGGATAATGGTAGCATGACAAATGGGAATGAGGATATAGAGGTAGATATTACCAATTCTGAGGTAGAAGCAAAACTCGAACAGCTTAATGGGACTAAATCAGGGGGCCCAGATAATCTTCATCCAAGAATATTAAAGGAATTGGCACAAGAAATTGCAAGCCCATTAGCAAGAATTTTTAATGAATCTGTAAACTCAGGGGCTGTACCGTATGATTGGAGAATTGCTAACATAGTTCCTATTTTAAGGAAAGGGAAAAAAGTGATCGGGGTTAACTACAGGCCTGTTAGTTTGACATCTGTAGTATGGAAGGTCTTGGAAAAAATTTTGAAGGAGAAAGTAGTTAAGGACATTGAGGTCAATGGTAAATGGGACAAAATACAACATGGTTTTACAAAAGGTAGATCGAGCCAAACCAACTTGATCTCCTTCTTTGAGAAAGTAACAGATTTTTTAGACAAAGGAAACGCAGTGGATCTAATTTACCTAAATTTCAGTAAGGCGTTTGATACGGTGCCGCATGGAGAATTATTAGTTAAATTGGAAAAGATGGGGATCAATATGAAAATTGAAAGGTGGATAAGGAATTGGTTAAAAGGGAGACTACAGCGGGTCATACTGAAAGGTAAACTGTCAGGCAGGAGGGAGGTTACCAGTGGAGTTCCAGTGGAATTCAATTGGTTTTGGGACCAATCTTATTTAATCTTTTTATTACTGACCTCGGCACAAAAAGTGGGAGTGTGCTAATAAAGTTTGCGGATGATACAAAGCTGGGAGGTATTGCCAATTTAGAGAAGGACCGGGATATCATACAGGAGGATCTGGATGACCCTGTAAACTGAAGTAATAGCAATAGGATGAAATTTAATAGTGAGAAGTGTAAGGTCATGCATTTAGGGATTAATAACAAGAATTTTAGTTATAAGCTGGGGACGCATCAATTAGAAGTAACGGAGGAGGAGAAGGACCTTGGAGTATGGTTGATCACAGGATGACTATGAGCCGCCAATGTGATATCGCTGTGAAAAAAGCTAATGCAGTCTTGGGATGCATCAGGCGAGGAATTTCCAGTAGAGATAAGGAGGTGTTAGTACCGTTATACAAGGCACTGGTGAAACCTCACCTGGAATACTGTGTGCAGTTCTGGTCTCCCATGTTTAAGAAGGATGAATTCAAACTGGAACAGGTACAGAGAAGGGCTAGTAGGATGATCCGAGGAATGGAAAACCTGTCTTGTGAAAGGAGACTCAAGGAGCTTGGCTTGTTTAGCGTAATCAAAAGAAGGTTAAGGGGAGATATGATTGTTCTCTATAAAAATATCAGAGGATAAATACCAGAGAGGGAGAGGAATTATTTTAAGCTCAGTACCAATGTGGACACAAGAACAAATGGATATAAACTGGCCATCGGGAAGTTTAGACTTGAAATTAGACGAAGGTTTCTAACCATCAGAGGAGTGAAGTTCTGGAATAGCCTTCCAAGGGAAGCAGTGGGGGCAAAAGACCTATCTGACTTCAAGATTAAAATCGATAAGTTTATGGAGGAGATGGTATGACGGGATAACATGATTTTGGCAATTAATTGATCTTTAAATATTCATGGTAAATAGGCCCATTGGCCTGTGATGGGATGTTAGATGGGGTGGGATCTGAGTTACTACAGAGAATTCTTTCCTGGGTATCTGGCTGGTGAATCTTGCCCATATGCTCAAGGTTCAGCTGATCATCATATTTGGAGTCGGGAAGGAATTTTCCTCCAGGGCAGATTGGAAGAGGCCCTGGGGAGTTTTCACCTTCCTCTGTCGCATGGGGCACCGGTCATTTCCTGGAGGATTCTCTGCACCTTGAAGTCTTTAAACCATGATTTGAGGACTTCAATAGCTCAGACATAGGTGAGAGGTTTATCGCAGGAGTGGGTGGGTGAGATTCTGTGGCCTGCATTGTGCAGGAGGTCAGACTAGATGATCATAATGGTTCCTTCTGACCTTAATATCTATGAATCTATGAAGGACCCTATCCTAGTACTTGGAGACTTCAAAGTGTTGTGTCCAATGCTGAGATCTGGTCTGGGTAGGCATGGCATTGGATATGAGAATGACAATGGTCAGAGAGTTCTCAAGCTCTCTGCCAGCCAAGGCTTATCAATGACCAACACCTTCTTTCCTGGTAACATCAGAAGAAGCTCATGGAGACAGCCAAGGTCCAAGCACTGGCACCAGTTCGATTTGATACTGACAAGATGTACATATTCGAAAGATATATTGCATACATGATCCGTCCAAAGTTCAGACTGACACAGACCACTCTCTTGCCTGCTTCAAAGTTAAATTTCAAGGTAAGAAGATCCACCTTAATAAAACTGCTGTACAACCTTGTATTGACTTGTGCTGAATCAATAATTTTGTCAAGAAATGGCTTTTTAATGAAGTAGCAAAGACAGCCAGAACAAATGAAACTGCTTCAGATGCATGGGAAGTCCTGAAGACAAATATATATAATGAGGCAATAAAGACTTTTGGAAAGAATATTAAGAAAAATGTACTAAGGAAAAGTTATTTACTTGTTCCCATAATATAAGAACTAGGGGCCACCAAATGAAATTAATAGGCAGCAGGTTTAAAACAAATAAAAGGAAGTTCTTCTTCGCACAACGCACAGTCAACCTGTGGAACTCCTTGCCTGAGGAGCTTGTGAAGGCTAGGACTATAACAAGGTTTAAAAGAACTAGATAAATTCATGGAGGTTAAGTCCATTAATGGCTATTAGCCGGATGGGTAAGGAATGATGTCCCTCTGTTTGTCAGAGGGTGGAGATGGATGGCAGGAGATAGATCACTTGATCATTACCTGCAGGTTGACTCCCTCTGCGGCACCTGGCATTGGCCACTGTCAGCAGCCAGGATACTGGGATGGATGGACCTTTGGTCTGACCCAGTATGGCCATTCTTATGTTCTTATGTTGACTGGTTTGTATACCATTTGGAGATACTGTTCCCACTCATTGAGAGGAAAAGATCTACCCTGATCATCTACAAGTCTACTCCTACTACTGATTATCTCAACAACCTAAAATAAGCTCTTAAGGTGGTTCAAATAGGTTCCAGGAGGCGTGCTCAAGAATTTTGGCTAGGTCTCTGTGACAAAATCCAACAGATGGCTGACATGGGTGACAGTAGACTGTTATATGAGACGTTTCAGAGTAACAGCCGTGTTAGTCTGTATTTGCAAAAAGAAAAGGAGTACTTGTGGCACCTTAGAGACTAACCAATTTATTTGAGCATGAGCTACAGCTCACGAAAGCTCATGCTCAAATAAATTGGTTAGTCTCTAAGGTGCCACAAGTACTCCTTTTCTTTTTGTTATATGAGAGCGTTAGAAAGGCCATTGGGCCAATAAAGAACAAGACAATTCTGCTGAATTGGCAATATTAAAACTGATAAAGGGAAGCAACTGAAGAGGTGGATTGAGCACTATGGAATGATATACTCAAGGGAGTCTGTAGTAAACCGACATGTGTTAGACAAATTGCCTCAGTTTAACATTATGACTTCACTGGATACCAAACCTACACTAGAGGCCACCATAGATATGGTCTTTTCTGTAAGACAACTGCAGGAAAAGTGCAGAGAGAAGCATATTCCACTGTACATGGATTTTATAGATTTAACAAAAGTCTTTTACGCTGTTAGTCAGACAGGGCTTTACATTGTTCTGAAGAAGCTTGGTTGTCCACCTATATTGCTAAACATTGTGAAATTCTTACACGATGGCATGAAGACAACTGTAATATATGAAAACCAAGAGTCTAATTTGTTTAACATCAACAATGGAGTGAAGCAGGGTTGCATACTGGCTTCTACATTGTTTAATATTTACTTCTCATTCCTGCTTAACATGCATTACATTATGTTAAATAAGGTATCTATCTTAGCACTAGATATGATGAAGGTTTGTTTAACATTACAAGGTTCAGAGCTAAGACTAAGGTGAAGGAGATCATCATAAGGAACCTGTTGTTTGCAGATGATGCAGCCCTTGTGGTTCACAATGTTGATGCCCTGCAAGATCTCATTACCAAGTTTTCTGTTTCATGCAAAATCACTGTGCTATTGATAAGTTTGAAGAAGGCTGTTATCATGCACCAAGGCTCTTCAGAACCAGTTCCAGCTATCACCTTAGATGGTATTCATCTAGATGTTGTTGACCAATTTTGCTACCTTGTCTTTATTGTTATCAGAAATGTTGATTTTGATCCAGATTTTCTCCCTCACAAGTTTGTGTGTATGGTTTTTGGAAAAGGGGGGGGGAGTGAGAAAACCTGGATTTGTGCTGGAAATGGCCCACCTTGATTATCATACACATTGTAAAGAGAGTGATCACTTTAGATAAGCTATTACCAGCAGGAGAGTGGGGTGGGAGGAGGTATTGTTTCATGGTCTCTGTGTATATAATGTCTTCTGCAGTTTCCACAGTATGCATCCGATGAAGTGAGCTGTAGCTCACGAAAGCTTATGCTCAAATAAATTGGTTAGTCTCTAAGGTGCCACAAGTACTCCTTTTCTTTTTGCGAATACAGACTAACACGGCTGTTACTCTGAAACCTGTCAATAGTCATAGAATGTGAAAACAAAAGGGACACAACAAAGGTAAAGGGAAGACAGTTGCAGATATTATCCCCTGTCTGTCTAGCATTTGTAAGCAGATAAGGCTAAATACCTGCATCTCAAATACAGGATTGATAAGGGAGAAGGACTACACCATTTACTGGCGTGGCAAACCTGAAGGAGTAAGGAGAGAGTATGGTGTAGGTTTTGCTACCAGAAATGAACTTATGTCATCGTGTGAAGCTCCGATTGCAGGATCCTTACGTATCATGATACTTGGAGTTTACAGAAGGAAGTCATCAACCTCGGTAGGGTCTATGCTCCTACTCTGCAGGCTTTTACATTTTACATACAGGTTTACATTTTGATGGAATTTTTTGCCCATGTGACCAGATACCCAGACAGCTTTGAAATTAACATGGTTTGCCGTGGAAAATCAGTATTATTTTGCTCAGGGTATATCAAAGAGATCATATTGATTTAGAAGTTTTGGAATAATCTCACACCGCAAATCATAAAATTCCTGCAGCATGGGGGTTGAACTCATTTACTCTTAGTGGAATGAGATTTGTTTCCAGTTTGAAGACACATAACAAGGAGAATTTGCTAGATTGATGACTTTATTCAGAGGCAAACCTGCCAAGTTTTACAAATTATTATTATTAATGTTACAGTTGTACCCGAAGTAATCTAGCAGGCCAGGCACCTGCTGGCACTAGGTCTTCAGGAAACACATAAAAAGACATCAGTGCAGAGCTACATATCTTATTTCTATACTGTAATAATAATGAAAATTGATTTAAGTGTTTCTAATAACATTAACAATTGCAACCAAGATTTTAGAAGAGTTTTTCTATCTCTACAGTACCTGAGCATATCACAAACATTAATGAATTTTTCTTCAGATACCCCTGTGAGGTGAAGTAGTATGATCCCCATTTTACAGATAGGGGACTGAACCAAAATGAATAAATAACTTGATCAGTGTCATGCAGGAAGTCTCTGCTACCGGTAAGTGCAGGAACTAAATCTTCTTGTCCCAGTCCAGTGTCTTCACCGCAAAACCACCCTCCTTTCCCCTCCCTCCACTGATAATCTCCTTCTACAGGTTTGGGAGAAAAATCAAATAAAATACATGTGAGGTTCGCTTTTATCTCCAGCCCAAAAACAGCAATTCATGTTATATGTTGCCTGAATAGTACATCCAGACCAACAGAGAGTCCATGTTGACATACATTCTCCTGTATGTCTGTTCCCATAAAACATAATTCACACCTTGATTTAAAATGACAAGTTTTCAATTAAAATTCAGGTTGTTTCATATTTTATTTTAAACTGTCTGCTCACCCTTAATATCTGTATTACACTTATTTTAGACTCATATGAATTAAACCTGGGACAGGCCTATTAATCATCTTGTGCATCTTCTTGCTAATACAGGTCTGTTCCTCAGTGTATATTTGGTAGTACTATGTTAATTATAGGGAACCTATAGCAGAGCCAAATCTCTTGAGTCCCAGCCCAGTGCCTTCACTACAAGACCATGCTTCTTTAGTCCTTCCCTGTAATTCATCTTTCATTTTTGTTCTTGTTTCAACTGCCTCCAACTCTGGGGTAAAATCCCAGCCCTATTGAAATCACTAGCAAAACTCCCACTGACTTCAGTGGGGTCAGGATTTCATCCTTAATGTCTTTCTGCCAATAAAATAATGAAAATTTGAGTTACTACAGTGAGAGTGCCTTAAAAATACAACACATCTGATTAGCTCAGTAGATTGACAAACAATATGGATTATGACTTCCCAGCTCCATGACCTGAGACCTCTATATATGCATTCCTCTCCTTCCCGCCACCCTTGAAATACCACCTTGCAAATCCATACTGCCCTGATCATAGGGCAGGAATTACTGGGCTTCATTTCCTCAGCATGTTGCTTACAAGGGGACCTCTGATGGGTTTTTAGTTACTATGCTGGGGATTATGAAGCACCTCCAATGGTCACTTAAGAAAAGCTACAGCTATTATGCTCCAGTTTTCAGTTGACTTTGGAGTTCACATAATTAGACCAGGAAGTATCAGTCAAACACTGTGCTGAGATAAGTGTAGCTTTCTAAATGGCCACCTTCTTATTTATGCTCCTGCATTCAGTGCCGCAGGATGCCTGTAGAAGTGTTTTCCAGCTCTTCTACCTTATGAGAAGAGACAGGCTGCTTCTTGCTTATTCCCTCAAGGTCCCTTCTGTGAAAGCCATTCCCAAGGAGTGGGGGAAAGAAGTAAAGTAGCCATTTGGCATCCCTTGAAAACTCACATAGAACTTTCAACCCAAGTATGGATGATGTCAGGTGAGCAGGAGAGAGCCCAGCTGCTTTTGGGTGTGTTCAGGGTTCTAGTCTTGTACACTTGTGTAGAAATGTGTTTGGACCAGAGGACTCAGTGAAGAACCAATTTGGTCCTAATGTTCTAAAAATAGAAACCAGTGTGATCTCGACAATTACTGACCAGTAAAACTAACATCAATCCCTAATAAAATAGTAGAACAAATATTAGCAAAATAAAGTAATAATAATTAAAAAGTTTCTTTTCTATATGGGTTCATCACTGTATCTGAAAGCTTTCCAGTAGTGCATTAAACAAAGTGACTGTCAGCTGTCATGTGATTCAGTCTCCCTCTGACGCTCTCTCTAGGTGGAAAAATGTGTGAGGAACATCATTTTGTTAGATTCAAATTTTCAAAACTGACCTCTGATTTTGGGTGTCTTATTTCCCAGGTGGCTAATTTGAGACAACTTCTACTAGAGCATCCACAAAGCCATTAAAATTCTCTGGGAGAGGTGTGTATTCAGCACCTCTGAAAGCGAGGCACGAGGTGTGTGTAGTTACGCATGAAAATTTGACAGGCAAAAATCAGAGGTCAGTTTTGAAAATGTAGGCCATGGAGAATGGCAGAACCATGAGCAACAGGCAGCATCGGTTTTGCTGGATTATTGTGTTGCTGGAATCAGTTGTTTTGCTGGAGTACACAGGGCTCCACAACTTTTCCTGGAGTGGCAGGAACATACTTTTCTACTGGGAAATTTCATGGAGGCAGGAGTCTTCAGCAGTCTCTTGACCAATGCTGGGAATGCATCAAGCACTTGAGGCTTCTGTGTAGGAGGGCAAGAGACTCAAACAGTTGTTTCGGGAGGGCTTGTCCTACATGCTCCGTTTCAAATAAGCTTAACTGTGTGCTGTGAAGGGGTCCCCCTATGAAGTACTCATAACCTCCTCCTCAACCCTGCTGGCCTCATTGTCCAATGGGATGTTGACGAGGGATGGGGCGAGGAGGCAGCGGGGACCACTGAGGATGGCCTGGAAGATCTGAAGGACAAGGAGCATGTCACTGTGCATCTCTAGCCAGAGAAGCCAGTTGAGTAAACCCCTTCCGATGAACCTGAGGATGAGCCCAAGCCAGAACCAGAACTTGAAGCTGGTAAGTTACAGTGGACCTCCACCCTCCCTGCCAATATCTCCTCTTGCTCTGGTGCTGTATTCTGATATTAAGATCCACAACATTTGAAGTACTATGCGCTGACTTTTCCTCCCTGGATAATATGCCATGTATTGCTATGCCCCTTCCCCTCACCAAACTCCACCAACTCCCCTCCCCTTTAGAGCCCCCCGCTCAACTCCAACCCCAAATGGTCCCTGAGTAAGACACAGCTATGAGTCACTGGTTTTATCGCTTTCTGATGAACCGTTATTACAGATTTGGCTAATGCTATTTCTTAAAAAACTATTATTAATAAAAAAATCTGCATGCCCCTGTCTCTGTGCATTTCTCAAGCAGTGAGCAGCGATGGTCCTGTGGCCACACAGACTGGGTGAAGGGAGGGAGCAGGTTAGATAGGTCCTGGTTGCGGATGGAACAATTGTAGAAAACTTATAGTTCTTTGTTTAAAATTAGTAACAGCTGTCTTTTGTGCCCTTGAAGATTACACAGAGTGTGCTTCTTCCCCTGTGACTGGAGTCCCAGGGGAGTCAACTGAGGTCACTCAGTTAGGGTGAACTGCAAAGAATGGGGCAGACAGTCCCCAAAGCTGGTGGATATTCCAGTACTTAGATTTACCAAGCCAGCACAAAACAGCTTCTATAATACCTCACTGGTTAACCAGAAGCCAACAACACAGTTCCCTTAAAGCGGGGGTTCTCAAACTGGGGGTTGGAACCCTTCAGGGGGTCAGGGGGTCACAAGGTTCTTACATGGGGGGTCGCGAGCTGTCATCCTCCACCCCACACCCCCTTTTGCCTCCAGCATTTATAATGGTGTTAAATATATAAAACATGTTTTTAATTTACAAGAAGGGGTCGCACTCAGAGGCTTGCTATGTGAAAGGGGTCACCAATACAAAAGTTTGAGAACGACTGCCTTAAAGCAACCCAGCCTCAGGCCTCCATCCAGAAACCCAAGTCAAATATGATGAGGATTACTGAAAATCTTATTAATCATATAGGAAAGTTCTACCAATCCCAAAGGATCAGACACATCACCTCCCAGGCTAATGAATATTCCAGGTCCTACCCAAATACACACTTACAGCCAATTCTTATAAACTAAACTAAAATTTATTAAAAAAGAAAAGAGAGAGTATTGGTTAAAAGATTAGTGTACATACAGACATGAGCACAGTTCTGAGATCAGATTCATAGTAGAGATGGTGAGCTTTGTAGTTGCAAAGAGTTCTTTCAGAATTAGTTCATTGGTTATAGTCCGTGTTTATATTCAGGGTGATTCCAGGTTAGGACTGGAGATCTCAGCCTTTTGTCTTAAGCTGTCCCTGCATGAAGCATCAAGCAGATCTGAGATAAAAAGGACCAGGACCCCAGACATTCTTATACAGTTCCAGGTTTTCTTTGACAGCTCAGAGTCCTCAGGTGAACAGCAGACAATTATGGAGACTTTGAAATAGACCTATTTCCTAAGTATCACTGGTAATTAGCTATATGGATTAACATAACATAAACTGCCCATTTTCCACCATTCTCAGGTGATTTGCTATACATTTCAAAGAGAGATGAATACAGTGATATTACTATGTTTACCGTTCATTTAAATGTTAATATTTCCTTTCAATCTCTGAATCAATAGCTATAGACAGACAGGAACTGTCTTGTTGGCTAATATTTAACACAATATAAGTACACACATACAATTAGTTTCACCTCCAATTCTCTAACAATAGAGGTTTGCATTTCAAAGTTCTAGCCTTTCTAGCATGGAGTGGCCCAAAACACCATTCACATATTTTTCTAACATGTCTCTACAGGTTGACTCTGGGTCATTTAGCCTGCAGAATGCTTAACCCTTTCTGGCCATGCATCACACTTTGTTCAAAAGATAGATTTTAAGTGATTATAAATTATAGCGAACAGATCAAAGCAGATAGCTCAGTGGTTTGAGCATTGGCCTGCTAAACCCAGGGTTGTGAGTTCAATCCTTGAGGGGGCCATTTAGGGATCTGGGGCAAAAATTGGGGATTGGTCCTTCTTCGAGCAGGGGGTTGGACTAGATAACCTCCTGAGGTCCCTTCCAACCCTGAGATTCTATGATACCTAGCAAGTAAACAAAAAATGCAAACTATACCTAATATACTAAATCGATTGAATAGGAAATGATACAAGCAGACTGCAGATTCCTAAGGGGCAAACTGCACTTTCTTTACAGCTTAGAATACCCAGGTGTTTCATTCACAGGCTAAAAATCCCTTTAGCCTGGGTCCAGCACTTCCCGCAGTTCAGTCTTTGTTCCTGAGGTATTTCCTGGAGACTTCTTGTGTGGGGAGAGAAAAACACCAGATGATGTCACTCCCTCCCTTATATAGCTTTTGCATATGGCGGGAACCCTTTGCTTCCAAAGCTTGCTTCCCTGGTCGGTCTTTGGAAAAATACTCACATCCCAAGATGAAGTCTAGAGATATGTGGTCTCATTATATGTCTTTGTAAAGTCATAGCAGACATTACTCGGAGGCTGTCTGTAATGTTCTCAGGAAGGCTCCCCAGGTGGGAGATAAGCTTTTCCTAAGGCCTATTGTTTTTTTTCCTAATGGTCCATTGCCCCAAATAGGCCCTTTCCAACCACTACCTAGACTAAAAACATCTTGTGTAGTTGGCATTACCCAGGTATAACTACATTTGAAATACAGATAATAGTCAATATTCATAAGTTCAGATAGAAAAATGATACATGCATACAAATAGGATAGTTATATTCAGCAAATCATAACTTTTCCAGTGACATCACACATGACCCATCTTGCATAAAATGCATCATAAATATGCCATTATCATATCATAATAATATCACTGTGAAGAATATGAGGTGCAGTGTCACAAGAGGATCCTCCTTCTAGAGCCTTCCCTGAGTGACTTGGTGGACAACACTGATCCTGCAGGACTCCCAGGACCTCACCCTACATCAGCACATGAAACCCCTCCCAGGAGGGCATCCCCTAACCATCCAGGAGGGGGAAAATGAGCCTGCCGGAGTCCCAGAACCCGATCAATTGCCTGCCCCCAGACCACTTGTGGGAGACAATTACTGGTATGGCTTCCCTGAACCACATGTTCTGTCACAGGAGGTTTGAAGCAAGCTTCTCACACAGCTCCAGGAAGGTCTGTTTCCTGATTCACAAGTTCTGAAGCCACTACTGGTCATCCCAAATTTCTAAAACAATGTGTTCTCACCTCACCATGCTAGTTCTCCTGCATCAGAAGTGACAGTCTACCCAAGAGCAAACTATGGCAAAACCACCATTCACCATACCTGTACCACATGAGATGAATGAATTGTAAGTGACTCTCAAGATCAGCCAACTTCAGCATGTCAGAAAGTTCTGCCCAAAATCCATGCAGCACTTTGTTGATTGGCTATTCCATAACTCTTTGTCTTGCAATAAGGAGCAGGAGCAGAAGCAGATCATCCCATTGCTCCAGGTCTTCCACCCAGTCTGGTAGCGAATAACGGCGAGAGGCAACGTAATCAGGAACTGCCATTGGCAAATGTATGAAGTCAGGGAACAGCACCAAGACCACACAGCAAAGTGTTCCTGTGATGCATAGAACCATAGGATCCCACCCTTGAAATGGCAGCGCTAACGTTGTGTAACAGGAGCAGCAGTGTTGATGTGGGTATACATGTGGACTCAGCATTATGCCTGTGTCCTGCATAACACACTGGAACACTCAGTGCAAGTGAGGGGAGCAGGCACAAGCTTGTACACATTCAAATAATTGAGTATGTGCACCAGTGCAGACATAGTCAGAGAAAGCTAAAAAGACTGAAAAAAGTCTCCCAAAGAGTAGTGGAAGTCACATTGCAAGGGACATCTAAAACTAATCTGGACAGTTCATTGTGATATAGAAAAACAGGCTATCCTGGCAGAAAATGGTCTAGCCCTCATACATCTTGTCTAATGTCTATGAAGCTGTGATAATGCAGGTTTCCTGATATTGTGCTCCATCCAACTTCAGTTGAAATCAAAAGAAAAGATTCCTGTGAGTTCAGTAAAAGTTCAGTCTGACCCATTGTCATATCAATGTAACTCAGCTTTGACTGGAGGCACCATTCCTTTGTGTGAAGAATAAAGAAGGAGAAACTATCCCATAAGAAAGAATAAAGAATATCACCACAAAAAGAAGGAAGCTGAAGAACTACTTTTTCACCGGTTCACAAAAAGGACAGTGGGAAAACATTTTTCAAATCTGTCTTCTTCCTGTTTTGCTCCTTTGTTCTGTTTTTCTTTAAAAATGGTTGAAATGGTAATTATTGTTAGTAAAATTAGATCTGTGTGAAGGACGGAAATTCTATTTTTCAAAGGATTAAAAAGTTTGTTTTGGTTCTGACTGGGAACAGAATCTGGACATTTCAAAATTCTCAGCAAAAACAATTCAGGAGGAAAAAGGATTGTTTTGGTCAATCAAAATGTTTCGACAAATATCAGATGTTTTGCTTATGTTTTGACCTTTTTATTTTATAATATATAACACAGCAGAAAACAAAAAGAAATTCAAAATGGAAACATTTTGAAAGGAATAATCAAAATGTTTCATTCCGAGAATATCAAAGCAGTGTATTTTGAGATTGTCACAACTTTTCCTTTTTTTCCCCTTCCACAAAGCATTTAGATTTCAAGAAACTGCATTCTCCAATGAAAAATATTTCCATCAAAGTTTTCCTGATCAGCTGTATTACAAAGAATATATTTTATCTGATAAGGTGAGGCTTAAAATTCATACTTAGAAATGTTTTGAGATGCTTGGATGGTAAGTACAGAGACTCTTCATCTTGAATTTATAGGAGTAGTTTTCTGTTGTTGTTGCCCATTTTTTGGACAACCACAGTGTCCAGTTACTTAGCATCATTAAACTTATAGAACATGACCAATATGAAAAGATTTAAAATATAGACAAAATGAGCCATTTTACACCATTAGTATATTCAAGAAAAATCAAAATTACTTTCTCAGAAAACATCCCCTGACCCCCCTAGGGAAAGGAGGGCATGGTGGCGGTCATACTTGTAGCTGTCTCCAGCTACAACTGTGTACTTTACAGCCAATGCTGTAGGTTCTCCATTCATTGTAGTCAAATGGCATATCCCTGAACTCTTCTTGTGCCCCTTCCCCACCACATCATAGAGACATCCCATCTGACCCAAATGAGATTCTAAAGTTTTCCATGTGTCACATACTTGATAGTTGAACGCAAGCATAGTTAACAGTGGATTCAAAACAGATTCAGTATCTGCAAGACTGACATATTCATCTGTTCAGCTGACTACTAGCTGTGCCAAAGTCCCATCTTCACAATGGGGCAGTTCATAGACTCAGACTTTAAGGTCAGAAGGGACCATCCTGATCATTTAGTCTGACCTCCTGCACATGGCAGGCCATGGAACCTCACCCACCCATTCCTAACCTCTGGCTGAGTTACTGAAGTCCTCAAATCATGGTTTAGAGACATCAAGTTACAGAGAATCCACCATTTACACTAGTTTAAAACTGCAAGTGACCCATGTCCCATGCTGCAGAGGAAGGCAAAAATAACACCCCAGAGTCTCTGCCAATCTGACCCAGGGAAAAATTCCTTCCCAACCTAAAATATGGCAATTAGACCCTGAGCTTGTGGTCAAGACCCATCAGGCAGATACCTGGGAAACAATTTTCTGTAGTAACTCAATTGTCTGTGTATGATGCCACCACCAATTCACAGTAAGGTTCTTGGTACATTAATGTGACTAAAAGAAATATCTACTATCTACAGATAGTAGCTGTGTCCATCTGGACAATACCGATGACCAAGTTGTGAACCCTCTCAGAAGTTTGCACTGTTAAGCAGCACCTAACACAGCCTTTATAGAGCCATATTATCTGCTGATGTGCTATTACTCCAGAATTAAACTCACCTAATTCCAATCCCTAGCTGAATCTGACCCATAAACCATATAAAAATTAAGCATGATTAACCAATGTGCACTTACACAGGGCCCCCCCATCTCAGGGGGAGAGGGGCCCTGACCACTAGAGGTGAAACCTTACATACCACAGGCCAGCTTGGGACATCAGGACTAGGAAGGGAATAAGTGGCGCATCACCAGGTGTGTGTATGATGGTGGTGGGGGAGTTGGGCCCAGCCTTCATGCTGTGGCAAGAGCCAACAGGCTGGTGGGGGGAGACAGGTCTGCTCTGCTTGATGAGTGTGGCATGAGCTCTGTCTACAATCCTTCCCCTGACCCCACGGGGCCTCCCAGCCGCTGGGGAAGGTGTACATGTGCATCCTCCATTCCCCTAGTGGACAGGGACCCAATATTTTTTTTTATCTGATCCTGATCAAAATACAAGAGGTCAAATCATCTGCTGGCATAAATTATCACAGCTCCCTTGAAGCCAATAAAGTTATATCAGTTTATACGAGCTGAGATCTGGCCCAATAGTCTGAAAAATAGCCCATGCACCTTTCCTTTACCCAACTCTGAATTAACCTTCCCCCATTAAAGTTCAACAACAGAAGCCCATGCAAAGTAAAATGGTAAAACTATGGGAACTTGCACACTTTCACTGAAATGTGCTTTGCATTTTTCTTGTTCTACCCTTTGTCCTTGCACCATGGCACATCCTGGCAAGGGCATTTCAAATGGGTAGAGCTGGTGGGAGATTTAAATATGTTAAGACATAAAACCATTAATCTGGCAAAACATCAGAAGCGGAAGGGAAATTATCAGTTTAAAAACCATGTAGCAGTGTCTATGTGAAAAAAAACGACCGGGCATTTGGTCTTCCACCCTATCAGTTCGATTGTTCATCCACTTTCTGAAAGCCGGCACTGAGGCAGTGAAGGGACTTGGTAAGAGCCTGGAAAGAGAAAGTGAATAAGTGATGCTTGGGTTTTAGACCAGCTCTACAAATGCACAGTAAACCCAGCTATCCAAAAAAAAAAAAAAGATTCTGCTTCAAGAAACTACCAGAACAAAACATCTGTCCTTGACTGGTTCTTTACCAGTGCATGATTCTGTAGTGAAAGTGAGTGTCTTAGAGTTGCTACTGAAAAGACTAGACTTAGGAACATCACAGAGAAAATGAATGATGACACGAAAATTAACACAATGGGCCAGATATTCAGCTGGTGTACATTGCTGTAACTCCTGTTGCTTTAATTCACTGATTTATACCAGCTGATTATCTGGTCCACATGGTTTATTTTGTGTTTTCTCCATGTTTACAATTCATATTACATTTTCTGCTAGTCAATCTAAGGTCTTAGCTGAGAAAACCTGGATCTCTGGTAATCAGTTTGTTAACCTTAATATTACCTTTGAGCTCATTGTCCAGTACACAAACCTAGCTAAAATAGTGTACAGTAATTTAAGCTCATTTTGGAATATACTGAAGACTAGATATTTGAGAAAACAGTGACTTAAATCTGACTAACAATTGCCACAGTTAGAACATCCATCCACTGTTCACTTTGGGGTTTAATGTAGATTAATTACACAGTAATATAAATAATGCAACTAACTGAACTATTTGTTACAAATAATATTCAGTGTGAATTTAGCCTCCTTTTTAGATAGCAAGTTGTCCTCAAGCCAATTCTGATGTTCTTAGAACGTATTCACTATTTGTAAATATTAGATGAATAGTTTGGATGAACAATATTCAGACTATGGAGCTGTTCATAAACTGCTTACTGTAGCTATTCACTATTTGTGGTCAGCTATGTTAGTTTGGGTCCTTTTTGTCTCCCTGTTGGATGACTGAAACATTTTAAGCTTTTATTTTGGATATGAACTTTCTGACTAATAATCATTTGTGTTAAAATATTTCCAACTCTCCTTGTGCACAAACATATTTGAAAATACCAGGCAGTTGTACAAATCCTCACACATCACTAACAATAAACATTCATATTATGGCAATGTCCAAATGTCCCAAGATTCATAGCATCCCACAAAACAGTAATTACACTCAGCTTTTATTTGCAAACATACTCACAAAAAGCAGTTCATTTCACTGCTCAGCCACCACTAACACACAGCCTCGTAAATCAACTATATTGCAGGTGAATGCTGATGTCAGAGAAGTGTGAACCATTTTAATGGAGAGTTTACAATGTCAAATGATTTGTCTAGGATTGTTTCCCCCTTAATATCAGCCATGGAACTTTGCATTTAATTTGACTAAGAACTATATACATGGTAGAAATTAAATGTGCTCAATTATGTCTTTAGTCAACAGCACAGATGCTAAAGAGGAATGCATCTCTGGGTGTATCTTAGTGTCAGCTAGGGCTCAGTGAAAGTGTTTCATCAAAAATATTTTTGACAGAAAATTTAGGTATTGACTAAATGCATTTTTTAAAAAAATCAACAGCGTCTTACTGTGGAAAATTTTTATCATTTTGCGGAAACCCCCCCAATGTCAGTTTTCAGCTGGAAATGAATATTTTGGCTGAAAACAAATATTTGAATAGGATATTCCACCAAGGTGCATCATGGGTGTTGTAGTTCCATTGCTTACATCTCCATTTTCCTCTATGGGATAGGCTCCCCAGGCAGGCTTTTTTCCCATGATGTACTGTGGCCATGATTCACTACCTCCTTTCACTAGAAAGGAGGACTATGATGCATCAGAGGAGATGTAGTCCAGCCAGGGAGCCTGGCCAACAGAGAAGAAATGGGGGCATGAAGCACCCAAACTGCAACTTCCATGAGGCATTGAGGTGGCTTTTCTAAATTGAACTATGGTGGGGGTTTTTTTACCATTTTTTTAAATTTATTTTTCACCACTGAGTTAATATTTTCCTGGGGCATGGGATTTCAACCAGCTCTAGTTACAGCCTGTCCAGAGAGAAAGTTTCTGAAAAAGTGCAGTTTGTGGTACAGCGTTCCTTAGTTGTTCTCAGCCTGACTTGGGCATTATCAGGAACTGATAGGTTCCATATCAACTCAGAAAGAACAGTATCATCTATGAGTCACTAGCTCCACTTTTTACAACACCAAGCTATTCACTAAGTATCTTTTACACTGACCTGGTCCCACCCATCCTAGCGTAGCGATGTGAAGGAAATCATCGCACAAGAATGTGTGGCTGCAAGCTCAGGAAAGATAACATTTCTGCAAAGGGTTCAGCTCCGAGTGGGTTATATACAGCATAGGAGTTAATCAGCATGTCCTTGGGACAAGGATTATTAGCTAGGTTATAGTTAAAGGCGCAGACAGATGATTTAAGAACCATATTAAGAATGAGTATAAAAATGGTTCCTTTAAAAGGGTCACACGCATATTACTGGTTCAGCTAGTGTTGAATAAAGCCTGTCTTGAAGTCCAAACACAGTATGAATTGAATGTTGCAACATCTGTATCTTTTCAGAATTTGGCTCCTTGGTATATGAAGTCCTTAGTCCTTATTCAGATAAAACAAAGGGAAAGTTACTCTGAGTAAAGGGGCAATGGTGGAGTAAAATTCCTTGATATTTGATAAGCAGCACTTCTTTTATTCTGCAGGGAACTGTGCCATCAAAGTAGGAATTCACTGAGGGCTCTAAGGACTGGATGAAGATATGGCAATGTAAGAAAATCCCTTGCAGGTACAAAGGCAAGAGCTCTAGCTCATTACATATTTTTAAAATAGAAGACAAAGAGAAGACATTTAAATAATTTGTACACAGTCCGGTCTGGTGGGTTTTTTTCTTTGCCATATTATTTCTGTTTCTATGCAGGCTGAGAGTGGTTTTGGACTACAGGCTTGTCTATTCTATGAGTGCCAGATGAATAATGAAAATAATCATCAAAAAGGCTTAAAACTATATCTAATTGGAGTAAATTACAGATTAGCAACCTGAGCTGTGAAATGAGAGTCCTACATCAAATCGTCAGTGAACCACTCGCTTTGAAGTTCATAACAGAGAAAACAATGCACCAAAAGAGGAGCTGTCATTAAGCCAAGCACACACTACCCTGCTGGTGACTGACATCTGGTAAGCAGCAAAAACTCAACTACCCTTTCAGCAATAGATTCTGAATTTCAGTGAGTGGAGGACACCATGCATCCTGTTCTTTCCCCCTTTTTCCCCTGCCTCACTCAGTACTCAAAAGTGACACTAGAGTCACTGAGTGAGTTTGAGTTTGTTCCCCAAAAAGATGTATTCAGACTCTTACCCATGCACTATTTTATGTAGAAATGTTAGGTCCCATATACACTAGGTGTTAAGCCATTGTTTACAACAATTCCATTACTTGGAATTTCTAAATATTACTGATGAGAGTTTCCTAATTAAAAAAAAATGTTGCATTCATCTTGGGGGAATTCTATATTAAACCTTGTCTGGCAGATAAAGAGGTACTGACTACAGAACTAAAAATTAATGATAACATAAGTGATCATGACTTGATCACATTTATAACAAACAGAATGAAGTCCAGACCAGTGATTTTATATATATATGTGTGTGTGTGTGTGTGTGTGTGTGTGTGTGTGTGTGTGTGTTTTTAAAGGTTTCACAAAGCCATAAACAATTATGAGAGAAATCAGCCGGGATAAAGAATTTCCTGAGAAAAATGTGAACGATAATTGGAAATTGTTTAATAACATTTTACTTGATACCCAAAAAGCCACAATCAAGAAAGAAGTCTATATTAGTTAAAATAAAAACAAACAAACCTGGATTAGAGGGGAAATGGAGGCAGTCAATATTATATAACAAATGGAAGACAGAGGAAATTGATAGTAATGATTTATAAATGAGTAGCTAGGAATTGCAGAAAATTGATAAGGAAAGCCAAGGAACACAAGGGGAAAAAAAATCTACAGAGTTAAGGACAATAAGGAGAGGGTTTTTTAAGTATATTAGGAACAAGCAAATTTTGGCAATGGTATTGGTTCATTAATAGATGGAAAATGTAGAATTAGCAATAATAATAATACACAAAAAGCAAAAATGTTCAATAGATCTTTCTGTTCTATATTTGGGGATAATCCAGATGACGTAGTTATATATGATAACACTCTTTCCATTCCACTGCTATCTCTGGAGGATGTTAAACTAAAGCTAGTGAAGTCAGACTTTTTAAAAATCAGCTGGTCTGGATATTTTGCATTCAAGAATTTTAAAAGAGCTGGTTGAGGTGCTTGGCTGGACCATTACTGTTGATTTTTAATCAGTCTTGGAACATCGGGGATATTCCAGAAGACTAGAAGATAGATAATATTGTGCCAATATTTAAAAAGGCTAAGTGGGATGACCCAGATAATTACAGGCCTGTTAGTCTGTCATTGAACTAGGGTAAGATAATGGAGTGGCTGATATGGGACTCAAATAAAGAATTCAAGGATAGTAATATAATTAATGCCAATCAACATGGGTTTATGGAAAATCAATTCTATAAAATTAACTTGATTTTTTTATGAGATTACAAGTTTGGTTGATAAAGGAAATAGAGCTGATATAATACACTTAGACTTCTGTAAGGCATCTGACCGCATGACATTTTGATTAAAAACCTAGAATGACATAAAATTAACATGGCACACATTAAATGGCTAACTGATAGGTCTCAACTAGGGCTGTCGATTAATCGCAGTTAACTCACATGATTAACTCAAAAAAATAATCGTGATTAATCACAGTTTTAATCACACTGTTAAACAATAGAATACCAATTAAAATTATTAAATATTTTAGATTTTTCTCTACATTTTCAAATATATTGATTTCAAATACAACACAGAATACAAAGTGTACACTGCTCACCTTATATTATTAATCTTGGTTACAAATATTTTCACTGAAACACATTATAAACAAAAGAAATAGTATTTTTCAATTCACCTCATACAAGTACTGTAGTGCAATCTCTTTATCGTGAAAATGCAACTTACAAATGTAGATTTTTTTGTTATATAACTGCACTCAAAAAGAAAACAATGTAAAACTTTAGAGCCTACAAGTCCACTCAGTCCTACTTCTTGTTCAGCCAATCGCTAAGTCAAACAAATTTGTTTACATTTACAGGAGATAATGCTGCCCACTTCTTATTTACAGTGTCACCAGAAAGTGAGAACAGGCATTCACATGGCACTTTTGTAGCCAGCATTGCAAGGTATTTACATGCCAGATATGCTAAACATTCATATGCCCCTTCATGCTTTTAAATAAACGGTATTCTATTATTGTTTAACAGTGCGATTAATCACAATACATTTTTTTAATCACTCTACAGCCCTCGTCTCAACACATTATTGTAAACGGGGAATCATCATCAAAATGGGTGTGTTTCTAGTGGGGGCCCATGGGGATCAGTTCTTGGCCCTACGCTATTTAACGTTTTTATTAATGACCTGGAAGAAAACAAAATCACTGAATGTTTACAGAGGACACTTAGAGGATGGGGACTCTCTCCATGGAAACAGTGACTGTGAAAAAGATTTGGGGTGGGGAGGATAGTCATGAGCTTCCAGTGCAATGTTGTGACCAAAAGGGCTCATGCAATCCTTGGTTGCATCAACAGGAGAATCTCAAGTAGGAGTGGAGAGGCTGTTTTACCTCTATTTGGCATTGGACTACTGTGTTCAGTTCTGATGTCCACAATTCAAGACGGATGTTGGTAAATTGGAGAGGGTTCAGGGAAGACCCATGAGAATGCTTAAAGTAATCCAAAACTTGCCTTATAGTGACAGCAGCAAGGAGCTCAATCTAGGCTGTCTACGCTGCACAGTCTTTAGTGACATGGCAGTGCTGCTACAGCCATGCTGTTAAAAAGCGTGCTGTGTGGCCGCTATTTGTCAGCGGAAGAGAGCTCTCCTTGCCAACAAAAAAATTCCACCCCCAGTGAGCACCATCAGTGTTGTCGGCAGGAGACTACTCCTGCTGACAAAGCACTGATCACACCGGCAGTTGTCATCGACAAAACTTTTGGCTTTCGGGTGTGTATGTTTTTTTAACATCTCCGAACGACAAAAGTTTTGTCTTTCACTTGCCAGTGTAGACGAAGCCTTAGTTAGCTTACCAAAGAGGAGATTAAGGGTTAACTTGATTGCAGTCCATAAGTAATTACATGAGGAACAAATATTTATTACTGGGCTATTCAATCTAGCAGAGAAAAGTGTAACATGATCTAATGGCTGGAATTTGAAGATAGACAAATTCAGACTGGAAATAAGGGATACTTTTTTTAACCATGAGTGTAATTAACCATTGGAACAACTGAACAATTGTTGCAGTGGATTCTCCATCACTGATGATTTTTAAACCAAGACTGCATTATTTCCCCTAAAAGGTATTTCTAGGTATTATTGTGGGGAAGTTCTATGACTTGTGGTTATACAGGAGATCAGACTAACTGATCACAGTGGTCCCTTCTGGCCTTAGAATCTATTAATTATTCCCCCATGGCCCACTCAGCTGGTATGGAAAAGTATTCAATTGATAGTATAAAATTGGTAAAAACTGCTTGGAACAGAGTCTGTGTGTTTTCTGTGAGGATGCTGATGTCATTTTACCCATCTTCAACCCACTTTCAATGTTAGCTGTGGAAGTACAAGGGGCAGAGCAATGGGTTATTTCCTAAGTGCATGTGAGGTTGCAGTGTTCAATAAATAACTTCATAGTATAATACTCCATTGTGTTAGCAAAAGACCACATCTATATTCAATCTATATTCAATATAGCTACCTTTTGACTATACTATAGTGACAGACTGATTAAAACGTAAGTGCAACGGTAAATGTCTCTTTTGATTGAAACTATTTGGAGGAAATGTGTCACTCAGGGATAGGGAAAGTACAGAGTAAAATAAGTCATAATTCTGTACATCCTGGCTCCCAAACCCGACTAAAAGGCAACTTTTGGCTTTGTCACTGGAAAAGCAAAACATGGTTGAGATTTTGCTAAAACCAGAACATGGCTGCCTGAGTTAATCTCATTCAGTTATTTTAGTAACCTTTTAGATTAATTTTTCCAGCAGCTTCCTTACAAGACATTGAAAAGTTTTGCTTTGCAGACTTATTGATGCAATGACCTTTTCCCATTGTCTGGTTTCTAAATTTAGTTTATTAAATTTAAGGGCAACAGGGTCAAATATAGTATCATTAAAATTCATAGGAGAGATACAGATTACAGTAGTGAAAGTGCTAAATTAAATATGATTTGCTGCTATAGTAAGATATTTTAAATCCAGGTCATGCCAATCTCAAGGCAGAGAAGAGATTGGCTTCTGAGAAGAGAGTTGCTGAACCTTTAGGAACGTATACTCCATAAATAGGGATACTTGGGCTGAAGGAAACATTTTCATACAGAAATCATAATTAGACTATACCTGTATTTAACCAAATAGCTTAAACATCCTTTTGGTTCTGTCTTGTGCTTAATAAAACTGAAAAATGTATTAGTGTGACCAGGAAGCAAAGAAAGTCCAGCTAAAAAATCATGTATTGAGAAACAGGATACTAAAGAAAATGGAGCATAGGTGACTTTTGATGTGACAATTCTATATTCCTATAGTTGCTTAAGTCTCTCCATTCTTTACACCCACTTTTCTCTCACTAACTTACTTTGTTCCTTAGTGCAGATCTTCTAGAAAAAGGCTATTGCATTTTTACAAAAGAATGGACATAAAATGCATTTTCTTCAATATGTTGGTGGTCCTGGACATAGATACGTAGACTACTGCTCAAATGTTGGCTACATTGTTAATTTAACCTACCCAATTGTGTATGTGTATGCTGCTCTTCACCTGGCATCCTTGCTCTGGTAGAATACTATAAATACACATAATATATAAAAATAATTCTTTGTCTTGTGTTATGTAGCTCAAACTCGATGATAAACATGGTGCCTTCTGTCCTTAAAAAAGCTATGAAAAATGTATAGACAATAATACAAGCTATTTAATCCTCACAACTGGGATAGGGTAAGGAAAGTACTGAAGATGGTCAAATAATTTGATTATTTTAGCCTTTTCTTCTTGTGAATTATCCACAATAAATCATGAATTTCACAAATTTATTCATTATCCAGAATTGTTTCATGAATAATATTTTCAAGCTATGGATGTCACATGAACTGTAGTATCTAGTCAGTTAATCAGAATTCTCTGAGTTTTTTGACTGGTCTAAGTCAGATGATATTATTTCTGTTCCCTGATTGGATAACCTAAGCTTTACAAACTACACCTGCTTCTGTTCAAAATGAATTTAATTTAATCACAAAATGCATTTCATTTATTGGTTAAATGAATTTCAGGCAAAATTAGCTTTCTGAGAACAAAACTTTGCTTCTGAAAATATTTGCTAATTCATAATAAAAAAGATACAGGAATAGGCTGACCTAAAACTTCATTTTTGATTCAGTGTAGTGTTCAGAAACAGGTTTTTACACCATTGTAAGAACTATGGCGATTTAAAGAGGTGGAACTGGAGCTTGGAATCTCATCATATATTAGTTAATCGCTGCATATCAGTGATTAGTTGAGAAGGGAACAATGACAATATGACAACTTTTTCCTCACTACCTTGTAGCACAATTGATCAGCTGAGCTAAAAAGGTTATACAAGTAATTTGCAAAAATGGTAGGCAGGTTTTCCTAAGGACTTCTATTCTAACTTAATTGACTCAGAAGAAATTGAATGGAGTACAATGAACAGTCCCTAATACTGCTATTTTTCTAATATAGTTACACTGTAATCAAATTTGATCCTACTGGCATGATGGATTCTTGGGGTCAAATTTGGAGGTGATATAAAAGATAGTGTGTGTTATTTATTGCTAATTCCCTGTAACTAACACAGAACCTGATTCAAAACCCATTGAAAGTCAGTTGAAGATTTCCATTGATTTCAATGGGCTTTGGCTCAGGCCCACAGAGGAGAGAGGTGGTAACATGCAACCAAGGGTGCAAGATAAACCAGCATCCTGCTGGTTGCTTTTCTTGCAAAAGCTCCACTGTTCTGCCCTCTCAGCCTGTAAATTATACTGAATCACGCTCGTTTACTGCCATGTACATTGTGCTTTCTTTCTTAGCTGTGGTCTAGCTCCAAATGACACAAACTTCCAGAGAATAGGTAGTTTTCAAGCAATTTTTTTTTGTGGGGCTGGGGAATTCTGAACACCAACAGAAGTTTTATAGGTACTGTAGCCAATTATTTTATTTAGTCATCTAATTGAGAGATTTATTGTTGTGGTTAATTATAATTAAGGTGTGATGGATAGGTTTAAGTATGATAGTATTATAGCCTATAATGCTGATAAAAATTTAAGAGTGATGAGTATGTATTAGGTGTATAAGTAAAGTAATGTAAGGCCTGCAGATCGAACCCTGTAAGATTTCAGCTCAGCTACATTAGGCCTTAGGCCTAAAGAGGAGTTGACATGAGGTGATGACCCAGGAATGCCCCCCGCCCCAGTAGGGTTCAGGCTTGCTTTTCCTACACAGAAAGATGCAAGAGTCTACTAGGAACTGGGCTGTATTTTTATATATATAAATAAGCCTGTTTGATGTATTTTACAATTTGTTTGCTAATGTCTCCCAACTGCTGCCTGTTTAGAATTTTCATTTCCGGGCCCCAGGGGTATATCTGGAGATTTATAAAGAAAATATTTTGATCTGAACTTTCAATCCTCAGATGCAGACGGTCAAATCACTAACGCGTTGTATATAGCTTGATCAAATGTACCCATTTCACATGACATAAGATGCATGTGTTGTACCAGGCAAGGTACTAACAAACTTCAACAGGACTTTATTTTTAAAGTGGAAACCTCTTTAACAAGCTGCTGCAGTCTCCTCAACTCCCCCCCCCCCTTTCCTGTTTCCTGTCCTTTCAGACTCCCAACAGCCAGTGCTCCAAGTTCTAATAAGTACAAGCAGCATCTAAGCACCACAGCATGCAAAACTAATACTGAGCCACATTCTGATTCCATTGCCTGGTCTCTGCTCTACTGTGTTAGAATGTGGCTAGAAAGATAAACAGATGAATATAAGCGGTGAGAATAATTATTTCAGACATATCTGACAAGACATATTTGTGGTATACAATTAATCCTCAGCAATAGGAACTGTGCAAGTTAAATTTTAATGAATCTGACACTTCCAGTTTATCTGTGAGTGTCTCCTGGAATAGGAAACATTGGTAAATGGGTAGAGGAAGTCCTTGGAGCCGTAGTTCATGTATAAATAATATGGAAAGAGATCAGCCTTACATATCTCTAGCCCTTCCCTTAACCTGCTTTTCTACCACCAAGCACTTGAATGAATAAGACTTTTTTCAAGTCTTCTCTTTTTTAAAGATATAACTATATGGTTCAACATTTTCTGTACAGTGGTGAAAAGCAAATATCTGGCAAAGTCAGAGCAATATTTACAGACATAGATAATAAAACTTGCATTAAAAATGCTGAGCTCCAAACAGTTAAGGTATCTACTTAAGAATGGGAAGTGTTAGATGGTACCTAGTTTAATCCTTATCTCACTGTTCATGATTGCACAGCTTTGAAGGAAGCATTTTATTACAGTTACAGTCTAATGACTGTCTGGCCTCACTGAAAGAGTGCTGAAGTAGTTAGGTACCGAAGAATTTAAAGTGACCAAAGGTGTGACCAGAACATTCAAGAATCTAGGTGGTACCAGGAATACCATTTACATGAAACTATATCAGATGAATGGACCTTTTTGGTGGGAAGCTATACAGTCTGCCTAAGCTGTTGAAAAGTGAAAGCATTGGGGTGTGTGTGTTTTGCGGTGGGGTGGGGATGAGGAGGGAGGGAGAAGAAAAAAGAGACATAGCCCACACCAACCATTTACTATCCTGTTGATTTCCCCCCCTCAGTGGTGCTAAAGGTTCTATCATCTGGGATTCCCCCTACCCACCCAAAACCCACAATTCTTTTTTCTAAGTTTAGTGACTTCTGTGCATTGGGTTGGAACTGCATTTACACCCTCCAGGCCTGTCAAATAGGTACATACCTGCAACAGTTTGTTCCAGCTGGTCCATAAACCTTGCTTCTTGTGTCAACGTAAAAGGGGTTGGAACCATTGTCTTTCCTCCTTACCACCTCTCCAGCATGTTTTGAGTGATTTGCTTCCCAGGGGGGAGCAAAAACTGCAGTCCTTGCTGTTGTGCTGGCACTTTGCATGGGCCATACATAAGGGAGTTTTCAAAACTGCTCTATGCTGTTGACTCCCAAATCTACCTTTACTCCAGACCTCTCTCTGTTGGTCCAAATGAAAATCTTAGCCAGTCTCTCCGACATCTTCTTGTGAATGTCCAGCGGTCAGCTCAACATGACTAGAACTGAGATCTTAATCTTCTCACCCAAACTCTCCTCGCTACCTCCTTTCTTGATCCCGGTAGAAACCACCACCATTTCACCTGTCACTCAGGCCCCTCACCTGGGTGTCAGCTTAGCTTTGGACGTCTCTCCAGGTCCTCACATCCAGGCTATGTCTAAATCTTGCAGATTCTTTCTGTATAACATCTCAGGTGAACCAAAACACTCAATGAATTCAGGTTCAGTTAAGTAAATAGTTTGGGTCAAATCAACAAGAATCAGAAGAGTTGAAGCAGTTTGTTATAGCTGTTCTGAAACTAAAATGTTTGACTCAATTTTGCAAAGATGTTTCATTTTGGAATTTCACTCTTTTTTATTAATAAAACACATTAAAGAGGTTTCAAATCTTCAAAGGTTTAGCCTTGGGTCAAGTAAATATTTCATTTGATCAAAAATGAATTTTTTAAAAGTTTTTGTTCTGCTGGAAAAAAAATGTAGTTTCAGTTTACCTGAATCAGTTTTATTTGTTTGTTTGTGGGTTTTTTGTTTTGTTTTGTTTCAGCCACTGACCAACTAAAACCAGAGCTATTCACACACAGCACTAGTGGCTATACTAACTGAGGAGCTGGTTCGGTAGTACTAGTTGCTAAAAGTGTTTAAAAAACAAATTAAAACATTCATGAAGTGCAGACACCTAATAGCAGTAAGTGATGCCTATACATTTGGAAGTGTATCTAAAGGAAATAACAAAGCTTTTTTAATAACTTTGACCATTTTTCTTTCAAGACGTTTACTGGGGGAAAAATAGGTTTAAGTTAAATCAAGTGGAAGAAGATGAGTCCATGTGAAGAGAAGCTGGCAGGTAAATAGAGAACCATGTTTTGTTTTAGCATTTAGCAGTGACAGTTTCAAGCAATTTGAATTTTAGGGAGTAATAATTCTATTCTCATACAAACAAAAAGTTCTGTCTTAAAAAAAATCCTTCTGCTGGCACAGCGATAGAGAGGGATTTTCCAAAGTGCCTATGTGACTTAAGGACACAAATATTAAAACTGACTTCCAATAAAATTTTTACTCCTTATTTACCTCCTGGTGCTTTGAAAAATCCCACCAGGCTAACACCACTCTAGACTGGGAAGCTTTTACGTGTGAGGCAGAGGAATCTAATATTTGTCAAAGGGAGATGTGCTTACAGCAATTTTATAATGTGAATTAGCTCAATGGAGCTAATGGATCCATTAGCTTAATGGATCATTTGAATAACTGATATACCATCCAACTCTGACCCCAATTCTGCAGACCCCTAATGCAGTGGGGAGTTCCACTGAAGACAATGAGAAGAAAGAAATTTGTGCAACTTGGCGTGTGAATATTTTATTCATTTGGATTTTTTTTTTAGAAACAAGCCTATCCTGTGTTCTGTCTACACAAATGTTACAAAATAATAAGTTATGAACTCAGCTCACGCCAACAGCTTATCAAAAGTTTATACAGCCCCTGCCTCTCCTACCCTACCATTGAACCTAACTAGCAACCTCCTTAACCCACCTTTTTTTCAAAGTTGCAGAAATCCTTCCAGCATAACAGGAGGCTCTACAGACTTCGGCTTTGTCAGACCAAGTCACCATCAAACAAGCATCATCTGAGAACTGTTGCACCTGCCAAATTGACCACAGTTGATGGTATCACACCAGGCATCATGGAGTCAAGTTCCCAGATTTGGCTCAATCTTCTGACCAGAAGAAAGACAAAAGCCCTATCATATGGGACTTTTAAACTAGACTAGGCAAAGCACTAGAAAATATACTGTGCAGAAAGATTCTACATTGGCCACAGGAAGATGGGCTGGATTATTTAATAGGATTCTTCCATCTTTACATTCCATTAGGCTATAAAATTATCTTATGTGAAAAGAATTTAAAAAGCTGCAAAATCTGTCAATAAAAATAATGTGAGGTGTCTGTCTACCCTCGTATTAAATGGTGGCAGTTGAATGTAACACTGGGTGCAATTTGAAGCTCCACATTTATTATTAATAAAATGGCTGCTTTTTAGAGCTACATGTTTTGGCATCGAAAGGGAGAAGGTCATTTCTTTTTTGTAATATAACACACACAATTAAAACAGAAAGTGAGCAATAGTACCTTATGCACAATTATTTCACATTTGTTCTCATAATAGATGGTCATTCCCACAACAATGAACTTTAAAACAGCCTATCATAAACTAGAAGAAAAAAGATCAACAGCAGAGTGACAGTCAAAGTGAAAACATTAAAACCATAGCTGGAGGCTATTTACAGCAAGAATCCTGTTTTAAAAAGACACAGCTAGTTTATGTAGCTACTGTAGTAGTAAAGAAAGAGAGCCTCAGACAGTGGTGAATTGGAAAAGCAGAGAGAGATTTATTAGGGCTCCAAGAACATACCTTAAAAATGGAAATCTTACATGGACAACAGAAGAGACTAGAATGAAGAGTGCCACAGGAGGTAAGTTAGAAATAGGTTAGATTGTGGCATTGTCACCTACATTTGGGAGGTGAAAAGACGCTGTGTAGCTGCATCAACTTCCCGTGGCATTGTGCCTGTGGCAGGTACAATGAGCTTTATCCTACAAGGTGGTGTTGAGCACCTTCAACTCCCATTGACATCTGTGGGAGTTGAGGACACTTGACACCTCACAGGAGCGTTCAGCTCCTTGCAGGATCAAGCCCCAAATCTCCAGGAACACTGATGGAACACACTAAGCAGTGGAATAATTTATTCTCTTTTACAGCACCATCATATCAGCCCAGCTCTGCTGGCTAGAGCAGACAGGAATGGGTGGAGCCCATGGTGGCTCACTGTGTTTTTACTAGCGCTAGAGTCTTTGCATGTCAAGAGCATGAAGACCAAGACTGCCTTGCTCCTTACACCTTCTTTCCTTCAAAAGCAGCTATGCAGGACTAAGCACATTGTAATCAACAGCGAGCTTGTTATGAAGAGCAAACGGCAAGCACTATCAAGATAATTTAATATTTCAGTACATTAGAAGCAATAAACTTGTAGATGGGAATATAGAACTAGAACTGGATGGGAAACTATTTTCCCATCCCATGAAAATGTTGAAAGTATCAAAAGAATCATTTCAAACTGTGAGAAAAATCAAAATCCTAAAAACTTTTATGAACTCAAAAATCTGAAAAAAAATTCAGTTCAAAGCAGTTAAGATGTTTTGTTTTAATTTTACTATTCAAAAACATTTTTACATTAGTTAAAGTTTCAAAAGTCATTTTGAATTAGAAAAGTCAAATTCTCATTTTAAAATTGTCAAAACAAAATGCTGTCCGTTTAAAAAGTCTTTTTTTTTTCAAGTAAAATTTATTTTGTCAAAACTCACCCTTTCCTGATAAAAGTTTCATTTGCCACTAAAATTCCTGCCCGTATCCTCATAAAGCTTCTAGACAACCAGGGAGTGCAGGGCAAAATAATGCCATCTATTTGACTCATTAATCTACCACAATTTAAATTTTGACTCGTCTGTGAGCCCGCAGTGGATTGCTTGACTTTTGTTCATAAACACAAACTTTCTGTAGCGTTCTTTTGTGAACCTTTTTGCTCTTTCTAGGCATTCCTAAAAGTTTGCATCGTCACGTTGATGGTGTGTTCCATTAGGAGAAATTACATTGGTAAGTAATATGATACACTTTTTCTCCAGTGTCTGACTGGTTGAAGCCATCCCCGGAGATCAGGAAAGTCAGTCATTATAGAAAGAGGCTACATTTTGGTTCAGCTTTTTGATCCTGCTGGAAAAAGTAAGTCAACCTCATTATTTCCTAGACGCTTTGTTTGTCTGACTCTGTCAGACCCAGTACATTATTACCTTATGTAATCCCCCCAGTTATGGAAACTGTCTCATCATCATTCTGGCTCTATAGCCCATGTTTAGAAGCAGAAAATTAGTCCTTAAGCTCAAAGTTTTGTTGTTGCATCAAAGCTGAAGCAAACCTGAGACTTGTCTTTTGGTTTCCAGGGAGAGATAACCATAGTGGTCTTTGCTTTGACACTGCAGCTGTCTTAGGTAGAAAGAAGGAATATGATAAGAATAAGGTGTATAAAGCACTGGCTAAAGATAGGACAGATGAAACTTCAAAAATTCAAGATATTACACTATGGACTAATTTTTGCCAAACGTCTCAAACCCATAAGCATTTTGAACTTCTTTCACAGGGTAACCAGTCCAGCAGTTGGAGGAGTGGGGAACAGTGGGGAAAGCATTAGACGTGACATATTTGGACTTTAGAAGGACTTTTGACACTCTTTCACTTGACACTCTCATAAGCAAACTAGGGATATGTGGTCGAGATACAATTGCTATAATGGGTCGGCAACTTTTGGCCCATGGCCCGTGCCGCTTCCCATAGCTCATATTGGACAGGAATGGTGAACTGCGGCCACTGGGAGCTGCGGGAGGCCATGCCTGCGGACGGTCAATGTAAACAAAATGTCTCACGGCCCATCAGCAGATTATCCTGACGGGCCGTGAGCTGAAGGTTGCCAACCCCTGTGCAATAAGGTGGATGCACAACTGGCTGAAAAAAAATCATACTCTAAGTAGTTATCCATGCTTTGATGGATATCTGAGAGAACATATCAAGTGGGGTCTGCCCTAGTTCCAATACTATTCAATTTTAATTAATGACTTTGATGATGGTGGAGAGTATGTTTATGAAATATGTGGATGACACCAAGCTGGGAGCGGTTGCAAGAACTTTGTAAAACAGGTTTCAGAGTAGCAGCTGTGTTAGTCTGTATTTGCAAAAAGAAAAGGAGTACTTGTGGCACCTTAGAGACTAACCAATTTATTTGAGCATAAGCTTTCGTGAACTACAGCTCACTTCATCGGATGCATAAAGTGGAAAGTACAGTGAGGAGATTTATATACACACAGACCATGAAAAAATATACATTGTAAGGAGAGTGATCACTTAAGATGAGCTATTACCAGCAGGAGAGTGGGGTGGGGAGAGAGAAAACCTTTCGAAGTGATAATCAAGGTGGGCCATTTCCAGGAGTTAACAAGAACGTCTGAGGAACAGTGGGGCGGGGGGGGGGAAGAATAAACAAGGGGAAATAGTTTCTCTTAGTATAATGACTCAACCACTCCCAGTCTCTATTCAAGCCTAAGTTAATTGTATCCAATTTGCAAATTAATTCCAATTCAGCAGTCTCTCGTTGGAGTCTGTTTTTGAAGTTTTTTTGTTGAAGGATAGTCACTCTGAGATCAGAAATTGAGTGACCAGAGAGATTGAAGTGTTCTCCGACTGGTTTATGAATGTTATAATTCTTGACATCTGATTTGTGTCCGTTTATTCTTTTACGTAGAGACTGTCCAGTTTGTCCAATGTACATGGCAGAGGGGCATTGCTGGCACACGATGGCATATATCACATTGGTGGATGTGCAGGTGAACGAGCTTCTGATAGTGTGACTGATGTTATTAGGCCCTATGATGGTGTCCCCTGAATAGATATGTGGGCACAGTTGGCAACGGGCTTTGTTGCAAGGATAGGTTCCCGGATTAGTGGTTCTGTTGTGTGGTGTGTGGTTGCTGGTGAGTATTTGCTTCAGGTTGGGGGGCTGTCTGTAGGCAAGGACTGGCCTGTCTCCCAAGATTTGTGAGAGTGATGGGTCGTCCTTCAGGATAGGTTGTAGATCCTTGATAATGCGTTGGAGAGGTTTTAGTTGAGGGCTGAAGGTGACGGCTAGTGGCGTTCTGTTATTTTCTTCTGGCTCTGTCAATCTGTTTCTTCACTTCAGCAGGTGGGTATTGTAGTTGTAAGAATGCTTGATAGAGATCTTGGAGGTGATTGTTTCTGTCTGAGGGGTTGGAGCAAATCCAGTTGTGTCATAGAGCTTGGCTGTAGACAATGGATTAAAGTGGATCAAACTGAATACGAGTCAACAACATAATAAGTGGCACCATCGCCCTTCACAGAGCATGGTGTATGCGCCGATGAGTTCTTGATGGCTGCTCAGTCCGATGCGTGAGTGATAGTCTCATCAATGGGTAGGGCACACCTAAGCACTAGCAATGCTCTGAATCTGAGCAGCAGATTCTTTCCTTCTCTGACACCAGTCATCAAAAAGCTTGATCACATCTGTCTCGCAACACCTCACTCCATCTACAAGCTGACTCCACCAACCAGAGTGGAATTCTGCAATCCTTTCCCAATCATCCACAGAGATTCCAAAGGATACTAAATCATCTTTGCAAGCATCCTGAAATCTGCACAGCAGTCTGCCTCTCTTTCTAGACCCTTTGCGAGCTTCAGAGTACAGCACACTCTTCAGGATCCTGTAATCCAGCATTCACTTGACATGTCCAAGCCACCTGAGTCTTTTCTTACTAATCAGCGTTCCCATGAATGACATATCAGCACAATTTAACACTTCCGCATTTGTCATCCTGTCTTGCCATCTTATTCAAAGAATTTTACACATTTTCTGATATGAAAACTATTTAGTCTTTTGGTACGTTTGGTGTAAGTTGTCCATGTTTCTGAGCCATATAGAACAGGCGATAAAACACATGTCTCATGAACACAGATTTTTACTTTAGTTGACAATTGTTGACAATTGTTCCAGGCGCTGTCTTGCAAAAGATGAAAGTTCCTGGCTGCTTTTCTGATTCTACTAGTGAACTCAGTATCAAAAATCTACATTGCTGGTAGCAATAGAGCCAAGGTAGCAAAATTGGTCAACAACGTCAAGATGAATACCATCCACGGTGATACCTGGAACTAATTCTGAAGAGCCTTCATGTATGATAACAGTCTTTTTCATATGACTGCTTCAAAAAGGCAAATGTTGTTCTGGAATGTATTAATAGCAGTGTCATATGTAAGAGATGAAAGGTAATTATTCCACTCTACTTGAAAAGCCTCAGCTAGAATACCGAGTCCAGTTTTGGATGATACACTTTAAGAAAGATGTGAACAAATTGCAGACTGTGCAGAAGAAAGCAATGAAAATAAGAAATCTGGAGATCACTGAAGTGGTGATTTGTAGAGATGGGTAAGCCACTTCCAATACAACAGAAGCTCTGAAAACATTCTTCCAATAAATAAATAAAAAATGAACAATTGTTTTTAAAGTTTACATTTACATGTACTTCCTGTTTCTTGCCAGGACCAGAATCAGCAGTGCCAAAGTACTATGAGAATAGACTGACAGTCTCTCCAATGTGTCTATAAGCAGGAAATATAAGAAAGGGTCTCTCACAAAAAATGATTTCCTTAGGCTTGTGAAGAAAAGTTGGAAGAATTGGGCATGTTTAGTTGAGAGAAAAGAAGGTTTAGGAGGGACATGGTAACAGTCTTCCAATATATAAAAGATTGTTATGAAGAAGATGGTGAGCAATTCTTCTCCAGAGCCACTGAAATTAGGTCACGAAGTAATTGATGTAGTTTATAGCAAGAGAGATTCAGGTTGGATGATATTAGGAAAACATTCACTATAATGATATCTTGCATTGTTTGCACTGTTGTTGTACCCAGATCATGAGAGAGAGAAGGTGGTTGAGTAATATATTTTATTGTACCAACTTCTGTGGATGGAAGAAACAAATTTTCAAGTTTCACTGAGCTCTTCTTCATCTCTGAAAAAGTAATCAGACTATCACATCTAAATACAAGGTAGGACAGATTGTTAAGCATAAGAGGTTCACACATCTGTCCACCTTGTATTTATCTGTGATACTCTGATTACCTTTTCCAGGCCTGAAGAAGAGCTCTGTGAAGCTTGAAAGTTTGTCTCTTCCATCAACAGAAGTTGGTCCAAAAAAGATATTCCTCACCCACCTTATCTTTCAACTATAAGGGTAGTTGAACAGTGGAACAAGTTACCTGAGGAGATTTTTAAGAACACAATAGACAACCCCCTGTCAAGGATAGTCTAGCATGGGGGTTAGGATGGAGGGATGGACTAGATGACTCCTTGGGTTTCCTTCCAGCCCTACATTTCTATGATTCAAACATTCTCTGAGGTAAACGACTTGAATCAGTTTGGATAGATAGCTCAGTGAAGCTGTCCATCATTGGATACTTGGGTACATTAAACGTGGATTAACATAATGAATTATGCCACACTCACATATTGTGTGTGTGTGCAGGGTTTGACCACCTCACCTTAAGGATTTTGTTTTGACTGAAATGTTCAAGAGACAGGAAAGAGGTGACAAGTTGTGTGACAGGATATCTACTTGGAGGACAACAAAAATTGCAAAAATTAGAGTTTAGTTAGAAAAAGAGGACAGCAGGAAATTTATGAATAAATCATTCCCTCCATTTAACATTGCCACATACTATGGAAGTAAAAGAAGACAAAATTAAATGCCAAGTAATTTTAGAAAAATTAAAGTGAAGTATATTTTTAAACAGTGTACACTCAGTCTTTGTAATTTACTGCCAAAGATATCAGGCAATCAACCGCTCTGGCTATTTCAGTTTTTGACTACACATTTGAGGCTAAACAAACCAAGAGAATAAAAATATCCAAGTATCATTCATCAGATCTTTAGCTGATTGTCTGTGGGCATCAGGAAGGAATATTTATTCTCATATTGCTTAATTCACTACTGGAATGTGCTCACATATTATGGTGATGAGTGTGGTATAAGAACCTATATAGAACAGAATACACAATTAATTCTATTGTGGCTTTTGGGGGGTGGGGTTGGGGAGGAGTTCAGGGCTGCAAACTGTCTAAGGCATCAGTCACTGGTCATTATCAAAAAGCAGAAAAGCAGATCATTGTTGTGATCCAGAATGTCATATTTTATGTAGAGATGGGTGAAAGTTTTTGGACAAATTGTTTATTTGCTGGGTGGGTGAGTAGAAAGCACTTTCAGTTGACTGGAAACTGCACATTTGATATGAATTTATCAAATAGTTTTGGCCAAAACAATTTTTTTCTTCCTGCCTAGGTTACATTCACAAGGGGACTTAGATATCATTCAACAGATGAAAGAAAAAGGAGGAGGAGGAGGAGGAGTTGTTGAAATTTGTCAAGTTTTTCCCACCAAAGTTAATAATTATTGATCTTCAGATTACTGATAACAATTTGTTTTGAATATTCACAGTTCACGCTGTGTAGGTTAGTCATATAAGTCATATGATGTTGTTTCTGATTCCTGACTGGATGATTTAGGCAACTAACAGTTCAAATTGCTTAGACTCCTATAGTCAATTATAAAATTTTCATTTTGTGAATATTCACAGATGCAAGATTCAAATTATCTTTTCATGCATATTTGTACTAGTATAGATTATATGTTAAATAAAAGTACATGAAAGGGGATGTCAAATCCAAATGAATCAAATACAAACAATCATTGTGTTATATAGTTTTTAACACTGTTCAGTCAGATCTTATAGTTTCTTCATTTTCTTTCCTTGATTCCAATATGTCCAGAACCAATTCATTCTTTGCTCCAGATTCAGTTTTATAGAGTTCCCTTAAGGAATCTGTAGTGTCCCTGCTGATTGCAATAGTTACAGTCACATTTATGTTACAAGCCTGTGATTGTCCAAAGTATCTATATTTCATTGTCTATGGAGCAGGGTGGGCAAACTTTTGGGCCGAGGGCCACATCTGAGTGGGGAAATTGAATGCAGGGCCGGGGCAGGAGGGAGTGCGAGGTGTGGGAGGGGGTGCGGGGGTGCAGGAACAGGCTCCGGGAAAGGGACTGGGACATAGGATGGATGAGGGGTGTATGAGGGGCTTCAGGGAAGGGGGTTGGGGTGCAGAAGGTGTGCGAAGTGCAGGAGAGGGCTCAGGGCAGGGATGTAGGAGGGGTGCAGACTGTGGGAGGGAGCTCAGGGCAGGGGGGGAGGGGTGCAGGCAGGGGGCTCAGGGCAGGGAGTTGGGGTGCGAGGTGCAGGCAGGGGGCTTAGGGCAGGGAGTTGGGGTGCGAGGTGCAGGCAGGGGGCTTAGGGCAGGGAGTTGGGGTGCAGGAGGGGTTTGGGGTCTGGCCCAGCACCGCTTACCTAAAGCGGCTCCAGGATGGCAGCGGCACGCACAGGGGCCAGGGCAGGCTCCCTGCATGTCTGCCCTGGCCCCATGCCACAACGCTCCGAGAAGCAGCAGGCACCATGCCCCTGCGTGGCCCCTGGGGAAAGGGGGGGGCACAGGGCTCCACGCGCAGCCCTTGCCACGCCGCCAGGTACCTCCCCTGAAGCTCCCATTGACTGCGGTTTCCTGTTCCCGGCCAATGGGAGCTGCGGGGGGCAGAGCCTGGAGGCAAGGGCAATGCACGGAGCCCTCTGCGCCCTCCCCCGCCCCCAGGCCGCAGGGACGTAGTGCCGGCCACTTCTGAGAAAGTCCCGCGGGTCAGATCCAAAGCCCTGAGGGGCCGGATCTGGATCCGGCGCGCGGGCCGTAGTTTGCCCACCCTGGTATGGAGTATTCTTACTGCCTATGAATTGACAAAGATGTTTGAAATGACCCAACATAGTAGCAACATGAATGATTCGCTGTTTCTTGCAGTCATTTATTTCCACCAAACTGACACCATGAAATCTAATCTGAGTTTTCTGAGGATCTCTTCTAGGAAGTGGGACTAAAATAAACAGACTGAAATCAAAACTCAGGTTAGCAATTACCACTAGCCACTGACTGTATAGGGTGCTCAGTAAACCTCTTTTGTTTGATCTTCAGTCAGAATCCAAAATAACACCATTGTGAAGCCTTCAGGAATGTCTGAAACAGAACAGACCCTTCTCTGCCTTCCATACACATGACTGTCTTAGCCCATTAATCACTAGAATGCTCTATGAATGTTTGGCTCACACCCAGAAAAGTGATACCTATAGGGCTGAGGGGACATGTGTCGGTGCTATATTTGCTCACCTTCCATTAAAGCAGTGAAGTAAAGAATTGAAGCTTGAAACCTCACAGCCTCTGGGGCCTAATCAGCAGCAGGAGTTTGGGGGAAAATCTCCCCCTATGGCACTGCCATGGGTAAGACAACACAGTTGTAAAACCTCTGAAACCTTTTGCCACACGATCACTCCCATTGCTGGCATCATTGGTGCAGCTGGACTAATGGTAGTGCGGAGATTTCCCAAAGCTTTCCAGTGTAGATAAGAGGTAGAAAAAGCAGCTTTATACTACAGGCACATGTGCTTCCAGCCTTTGAAGGTCCCAAAGACTTTAAAAATCATGGCTCAGAGTGCAGGGACTGCTCCCTCTGTGGGCCTTTGGGAGGCGGGGGGTCCTAATTATTCCAAGAGAGATGGAGAAGCAGTGTGGACATGATGATCTAGCCCCTCCTACCAGCCTTTACAGCCATCGAGGATTGGTTCAGCTTGCATATCTCTACTACATACAGGAGGGAGCTCACTGCTGCTAGAATTTTAATAGGGTAAACAATAAGCAGGAATACTCACAAAAGGCAAATCTTCCTCTTATTGTTTCTAGGTAAGAGACATTAGTCACATCTCTTACTCTGAACAAACAGAGCTTCCCTCCATTTCTAACTTCTCTCTTCAAATCAATATCAAGCTCTCTGTGACAGAATGGTGTTGCTAGGCAATATAGCTCTCCTGAGTGGCGTGTCTAGCAATCAGCCATTGCTCTCTGACAGTGCTCACAATAAAGCTACATTTTTGTTTGTACATATTTTCCATCTCTTACTGCACGTCCTCAGAGAATCAGAGATAACAGAAGCCAATTAACAAGTATACTTCGGGCTTGCAAATGCACTCAGTGTTTAGATCAAAATGTCTTCCATTTTCTAGTTTCTACAAAATGCATATCTGCTTTGGAATATTTTAGAAGCTACCTTCATTTAAAAGCAGTGTCAAATGGCTATACAAATTTTAGCTTAATATCACATATTCAGTATAACAGCTTTCATTTCCTCTCAGGAAAGGAAAGCAAACATCATCTATGACATATTTTGTTGTCATTCTCAGCTAGTATTCTTAGACTGTTCATCTGCAGCGATCCAGAGATTCCTGACTGTGGAAAGCTGCATGGGAAGATCATAGGTTTCACTTCTGCTGCAAGGTGACCTATATTCCCAAGAACATCAGGCAGCCCAAAATCAGTCTCTCTTTCTCTAGAGCATGTCTGGGAAACAATAATCTTCACAGGGAGAAAAATTCATTATCATGAACTCAAATTTTCTTCAGCCCATTCTTTTTTCCCTGCTGATCTTGACCCCCAAGTCTGTGATAAAGTGGAGATGTTGCTGTAAGTGGCTCAACTGTCTGAAATTTTCATACATGGAGCTTTTCTAGGGATCTTTGGTTTTTTGAATGAGGGAAAAAATAAGTCAGACTTCGTATTTCTTTTCCTTTGCCTCACCAGAAAAAAGTTATGAGAGAAACAGAAAATACTCATGTTGCGATTATTAAAGAATTAGAGCACTGCTTTACTTTCTATGCTATGTAATGCTTGAATAAAGATAATGAAATTGTTAATTGGTTTCAGAGTGCTAGCCATGTTAGTCTGTATCAGCAAAAATAACAATTAATTAATTAATTGCAAGCTCTCAAAGCTTTAATTCAAAGACCACCACACACTTGGGCACTTGTGGATATTCTTTCTGAATCTTTAAAGAATAGTGTTATTTAAACATTACAAGCCCAATTGTGTCTTGGACTACATGACCAAATGGGAATAAAGACCCAACATATCCATGTTTGAAGTACGCAGATGTTGTGCATGCTATATGCCTACTTATTTCTCCCAACAGCAGTGAGCAGGAAGCAGGCAGGGAAAGGACAGAGCTGTGACTCCATTCTCTATCCTCCACCCCAGCCCTCTCATATGACAGTCAGGACAATTTAGCTTGCACAAAAGTTGTCATAATTTGCTGATGGTCCTGCTTCCCTCTTGATCTGCAAGGATAACTTCAGAGGTATTTGGCTCTGAGGCACAATGCCTCCCCAGGTACAGCTGTTGAAAAAGAGAAGTTTTTATACTAAAATGGATTTTCCCCCCACACGTTCCATGTTCAAAAATTCAGGTTTTTGTTGGGGAAAAAAAACCACTTCTGAAAAATGTTGGGAGTGTGATTAATGTTTATTTCCTCAGAACCACTGAGCCAACATGCCATTTCGGGGATCTGAAAGGAGATGCTTCCAGATTAATGCAAGAAAATCCAGTGCATCTCTGATGTAGATCTATATGCAAGAGAGTTTCTAACTGACTGGAGATATCAGGAAGAGGTGGCTTTACACTGCAGAAATCTCATATATTAGAAAAGAAAAAGGAGGACCTATCAGGAGGACTCTCAAACTTGACCTACCTAGAACTCAAAGCTACCTGAGATTTCTTGTCATGACTCTAATTCCACAGTCCTTTGCAGCCTCAAATTGTGAGATTGACGGGCATAGTGCTCCTGGGACATGATGGGTGAATGTAAGTTATGGACAGTGCTGGAGAGTGGGTACAGGGCTGGCACAGGTTGCTGGTGCTGGATTTATGATTAGTGGGAGTAGTGGTGAATGAACTGGGAGGAATGGTGGGGTACTGGCTAATGAATTTGAACAGGGAGGAGAAGGTAGATGAGTCTATTTTTGACTACTTTGCTAAAATAGCCAACCATGATGCCAACTATGGCAAATGTGTTGTGTTTTTTATATGATATTAGCAACCATTGGAAATTGAGCTAGACCACAAAACTAGTTTTCCATAAACCACCCATAGCCATTGGATTGTGACAATCTATAGTTATGACTGACCTGTACTGCATTTTAATAAGGCTTTATTACATGTACCAAAATACCCAAACGTTGATTTTGAGTGATATTGTTTCTTGTAGAAGAAGATTCAGATTTTTAAATCTCTCATTTGTAAAGTAAAAAGTAAGTGATTTTACATGACAACTCATTTGTTTACATTAATAGTTTAAGAGCTCTAGCTGCTTGAAGGACTTGTCCACACTCGAGTTTGAATCTCTGATGAGCAACTCTTTGACCTGTACAAATGAAAATAAATAGGATACAGCGTATGTTACTGGGCTTGTCTACACTTGAGGACTTCAGTGTAGACACTACTTATGCGAACAGAGGGATTCTCTTATCAGCATAGATAATCCAGCTCCCCATTGAGAGTAATAGTAGCTATGTTGATGGAGAAATTCATCTGTCAACCTAGGGATGTCTACATAGGGACTTAGGTTGGTTTAACAATGCTGATCAGGGGTGCGGATTTTTCACACTCCTGACTTACATAGTTAAACTGACCTAATTTTCTAGCATAGACCAGGGCTTAGTTTCTTATCTGCTGGACTGAACAACAGCTACACAGTCTACACTGTATGACTTCTGTGCTTGGTATGTAACACAATAAAATATGGCTGAAGGCCAAAAAAGGATTATGTGAATGTGACTTGTAATAATGTATCCTATTACTGTATGTTGCTCCAAGTTTACAGTATATCTGCTTTTCTTATACTCTGTCTACCCTGAATAAAGTTTATAGAATCAGTAGCCCTTAATATTTGAACACTGTTAATGGATAAAATCTGTGGTCACAACTTTCTTCCTTGAAATGGTATACAGACAAACACATAGAATTATGGAAATGTAGGGCTGGAAGGGATCTCAACAAATCATAAAGTCCAGCAGCATGTGCTGAGTTAGGACCAAGTCAACCTAGATCATCCTTGACACGTGTAGGTCCAACCTTCAATGATGGGGTTAAAAACCTCCAGTGATGGGGATTCCACAGTCTCCTTTGGAAGCCTATTCCAGAACTCAATCACCATAAGAGGTAGAAATTTGTCCCTTATATCTAACCTAAATTTCCCTTGTTGAAGATTAAGTCATTACTTTTTGTTCTACCTTTTCGTTCTACCTTTACAGGGACAAGAACAATTGTGGGAAATGGATAACAGTTGATCACAGTCCTCTTTAAAACAGCCCTTGACATATTTGAAGACTTGTCCTGTCCCCTCTCAGTATTCTTTTCTCAAGAATAAACATGCCCAATTTTTTCAAAATCTTTTATCCTTTTCATTTCTCTCCTCTGAACTCTCTCCAATTTGTCCACATCTTTCCTAAAGTGCGTTGTCCAAAACTGGACAATACTCCAACTGAGGCCTCACCAGTGACAAGTAGAGAGGCACAATTGCCTCACATGTCTTACATATGACATTCTTGTTAATACAGCCCAGAATTATATTAGCCTTTTTCACAACTGCATCACATTGTTGACTCATTCAATTTGTGGTCCCTATAAACCCCAATTTTTTTCCAGTATTATATCACGAAGCCAGTTATTCCCTATTTTGTAGTTGTGCGTTTGAATTTTCTTTCTTCAGTAAAGTACTTTGCACTTGTCTTCACTGAATTTCATCTTGTTGATTTCAGACCCATTCTCCACTTTGTCAAGGTCTTTTTGAATTCTATCCTGTCCTCCAAAGTGCTAGCAACCACTCCCAGCTTGGTATCATCCACAAATTTTATAAGCATACTCTCCACTCCATCAACAAAGTCTTTAATGAAAATGTTGAATGGTACCGGAACCAGGACTGCCCCTGTGGAACACTGCAAAATACACCCTCCCAATTTGACAGTGAATCATTCATAACTACTCTTGGAGTATAGTCTTGCAACCCAACCACCTCATAGCAATTTCATCTAGACCACATTTCCCAAGTTTGCCATGTGGGAATATATCAAATGTCCTACCAAAAATCAATTTATATAACTATTTCATACAATATTTTACTAACTGCAGTCGGTCCAATTAAGGATATTACCTCACCCACCCTCTAGTATCCTGGGACCAACACTGCAAACAAGACATATCACATCTGTTTCCACCTAATAGGCCAGTAACCCTGTCAAAAAAAAGAAAATTAGGTTGGTTTGGCATTATTTGTTCTTGAAAAAAAAAAACTATGCTGGCTATTCCTTATAATCCTATTATTCTCTAGGTGCTTACCAATTGATTGTTTAATAGTTTGTTCTAGTTTATTTCCAGGTATTGAACCTTGGCTGACCAGTCTATAATTCCCTGGGTACTCTTTGTTCCCCTTTTTAGAGATAGGCACTATGTTTTCCTATCCTCCATGGGGTCTCAAAAATAATTGTTAAAGGTTCTGAGATCATGCTTCAGCTTGTTCCTTTAGTACCCTGCTATGAATTCATCAGGCCCTGATGACCTGTATATGTCTAATTTATCTAAATATTTTTAACCTGTTCTTTCCCTATTTTGGCTTATGTTCCTTCCCCCTTGTTATTAATATTAATTGTGTTGAGTTTCTGATCACCATTAACCGTTTTAGTGAAGACTGAAGCAAAATAGGCATTAAACCCCTCAGTCTTCTTGATGTCATCTGTTGTTAGATCTCCTTCCCAAATAAGTAGAGGGCCTACACTTTCCTTCATCTTTCTCCTGCTCCTAATGTATTTAAATAATCTATTCTCATTGTCTTTTGTATCCATTGCTGGCTGTAATGTGTTATGACATAATAAAAGTTAAGATTATCTTGTTAGAGGAGCATGGAATATAAGCACATAATGATTAAGAATGACTGCTTTACAAAGAAAGGAATGGTGAAACATGAAGACAGCTTGATTTAGCCTTTGTATCCAGAGAGGCTAGATCCAGTCAGATTCAGGCAGATGTAGAAACTAATATCAACCCAACCCAGGATGAAATGTTTTGTTTTGATTTTCCTCATGGAAAATTCTGCCAACGTTAATATCTTTTCCCTGGAAGATTTTGACAGTTATATATTTCAGTCAAAATGTTTCAACCAGCCACATGTTTAGCCTTAAATATGAAATTCTATATAGTTGGCTACATGAACTGTCCACAAATGGAAGACTGCTAAGTGATTAGTAAGAAAGTCTGGAGGTTGAGGTAGGATGAACACCTAAATATCAAGGGGCCAAATCTTCACCTGATGTAAATCAGCATTGCCTCATTGACTTCAGTTATCTCATGCTATTTGAAGTATATCCTGATTCCATGCCGTTTGACATATAGATCCCAATCCTAGCATATTACTACACTAGCACAAAGCAATCCTAAATACAAAAAAGGATTTCCCCAGAACAAGGGGAAATGTGGTGTAAAGCTACCAGAGCTGCTGCATCACTCCCAGCTGGATATGGGCCTGGATATGCCGGGGGAGGGGAAAAGATGTGGCTAGTGCTCCCAGGATGGTAAGTAATTCACAGATGCTTTAATGACTCCTTGTGACTTTAAGCAGCTGGGGAACTGGCCAACCACTAAATAAAGACAGCACCGAAGGTAATTTTGACCCATTCCTTCTGGACTGCACTAAGTACAGATATTTGGGTGGATTAGGGTACTAGAGCACTCTGCAAATATCAGATCATGCCACAAACTTCATGCCAACACTGGTGCTGTACTACCCAGTAAAGCACACACCAACCAACCATCATTGGTCCAGCCAGGCAATAGACCCAGGTAGGTCCACTTCATTAATCCTGCAGCATTTGATCTTCTTTGCTGCTCTTGTGATATTTCCAAGCCAACTGTTCTCATGAGGTTTTCAAATTGAATTTTAAAAGCTATATTGTTTTGAAAACTTCATATAAGCTTTCAGGAATAATCCACCCTTTTGGGTACATATCCAAACAACATTTTTTGAGGTTTGCCCATAGATTCATGTAATAGAAATAAGATGGTTCCTGGATCTTTTCCCACCAGTAATAGTAATGTCCCCATACTTTGAGCTGTGAATTATCTGTTTAATGTGGCCTGTCTTTTGTTTTTTAAGTTAACAAACCACACACAGACTTTTGGTAACACACTATTCATTTATAGTATCTTGACTACTGTGATTAATAATCATTTTACTCTTAGATGAAATATGGATGGCAAGTGATAGAGGTGGGAAGAACACAATATGTTATTTACCAATAGTGACATAGTCAGTGACTGCAAAGTGCTTTGACATTGTTTGGCCCTATTATGTTTGGAAGCACAGAGCCACAAAGCCGTAGCGTTTTTATTTTAATTAATTTGTCAAAGTTATAAAGCTAAAAGAGGCCTAACTTGTACTAGTAACTAAACAAAACAACGCCCCTCCCTGAAAAAAAAAAAAAAAAAAAAAAGAAGTTACTTAAACATTTCTATCATTATTCAAGATCACTCAAAAATATTCCTTTAGGAAAAGCTGATGAATCCTTGTTGATGAAGCACATTTTAGTAGTTGATATCCCTCTGTTTTTAGAAGAGAAAAGGATGTTTTTTGTTTTGTTTTTTAGTTTAATTCTTTCACTGGTAAAGTGTCTTGTGCAAAATACCATTTTTCTTCTTGCATGCACCAAGTGGACACTGCTGAATGGAATAAGGATGCTAACGACTGTATTGTGTCTTGATTTCTTTGTTTATTGCTCAAGATTTATTCACAATTAGGCCTGTTTTTAAAGTAGCTGAGCTTTGAAACATCTTGTCTTGAAGTCTGAGGTACTTTCATTAGCTATAGAGGTTGGATTAAAGAAATTAGACAATTTTATGCATGAATTGACACTTATTTTTTCTAATCCAAGCTCTGTCAGGTTTATAAAGCCCTAATCCTGTACAAACATTGCTTTGTTCTCATTTGGTGTCCAGGGAAAATGACGAGTAAAGCTTTCAGAAAAAAAAAGGTAAGAAATAAATGAAGATAGCTAATAGTAATAAAAGCATTGTTTGCTTTTATATAACTCTAAGCAGCTAAAAATGAGAAAGATGGCATTTCCCAGGACTCAACAAGATTTGGACACCTCAAATGTGGCAATACTTTATATGTAGTTAGGGCAAGTAATTGGGACAAATCCATTGTTCTGGCAGCAATATTTGTCAGTTCCTGGAAAACGTTTTCAATTATATTTGTGCACAGATGTGAAAACAGGAAAGAGTACAAAGGTACAGTATTATAGAAAAAATAACACTTTTTAAGTAGTGCACAAACTCTCACAGCACTTTGTTTATCTATTATTGATTTTCATATAATAGAGTTTAAAGAGATATAGCCTAATTCTCAAACACGCCTTTACAGGACTTCCAGTTCCTGCATTTGGATACTTAAATCAGCATTACGTCCACAGAATATTTACATACCAAATGCCACTCTGAGCATCCAAATGATAGATTTAGTGATCCTGCTTTGGTATGTGGCATCAAATAGGGAAACATGCAGCAGAGGAGGGGGACACATTGGCTCAGGGGTATGTGAAAGAAAAACCCACAAAATAAACAAAATAACCCCCCCCCCCCAATATGTCCATTAAAGGCCATAATTCAATCTAGACATGACCAATAGAAAGCCCAAATGGCTGTTTGGTAGATTTACATGCGGAATAGGTTGGCCAGTCCAGTTTCCAGTGGATAGATGTTTACCTCACAAACCAGCCTTGTCAATTGTCCCAGCAGAGAGACCATAAAATGGAAGATTCTGGAGAGTGAACTATAGTCTTACTCTTAGGGGGGCCAAAAACATGCTGATGTCAGTTGAAAGACTCCCTTTGAGCTGAATGGCTCAGGCCTAGATTAGGACTCGGACATTTTGGTTATGCAGCAATGTGGAGAAATGTTCTGGTGTATGGAATTCTGAGACAAATGAAGAAGATTGTTAATTATCTTCTGTTATTTCCTCTCTTTCCAGTACCAAAGACCATAAGCAGATCCACAGAAAAGTTTGAGGTTACTTCATCTTTTCCTTCTTTAGTAAAAGGATCCTGAAATGCATACTGACATATCAGACAACATCAGTACCAGCTTGTATCATGAGAGATGGAGTTTTAGTAGTTTTGTTCCATGCTGTAGGTTTAGTGAAAATTTGCCCATTTTATGTCCCCACCCACCCATTTGTGAGCCAGTACCTAGGATTAGTGTACCTATAAAGAAGATAGGATCATGCCATGACAATGTGCTCATGCCTTATAGCAGTAAACTCAAACCATTCAATCTGTGTAGCTTAACAGAGAGAAGGTTAAACGGTGCCTTTTATCTAGATTGGGAACAAATATTTAATAATGGACTCATCAGTCTAAGAGACAGGTATCACATGATCCAATGCTGGAAGGTAGACAAATTCAGACTAGAAAAAAGGTGCAAGTTGGGAGGGAGGGGGTCCGTTTTTTGTTTTAACTGAGAACAATTAGTCATTCATACAATTTATCAAGAGTCATGGTGGATTCTCCATACTTACAACTTTTAACTCAAGATTGGATTTTTTTTTCTGAAAGATATACTCTAGGAATTATTTTTGGATGTTCTGTGGCTTGTGTTACATGGAAAGTCTGACAAGATGATCACAATGGTATCTTATGGCCTTGGAAACTATGCAATCATCTGTTGGCAAACAGCTCTGGATACAGAAAGAGCACACTACAAGAAATGGTTTCAAAACCAAATATTAGGCAAAATTTGTTTGTATTAAAGTTTCATTCCAAAATGTAAATTAATCCCACCTTCTTTGAGGTCTTCATGGAGTTTGCCAACCAGGACCCACTTCCAGATGAACTGGACCAATATATGGTTTGTACCAAAACTATCAAACTTGTAATTTAACTTTAAAAACAAAAAAGTGAAGCAAAAACAGTTCAAGCTTGGTGGTTCTAACAGTTTTGCTTTAAGCCAGATCTTACGACAATAACTGATGGGTGCAAACCAATGCAAAGGATTGCGAGAATCTGTCATTTTTTTAATTAACCATATTGACCCATGAACTTTTGATACACCCATTAAAAAGTTGTCTAAAAATTAAGAGTACCTTGAGGTTTGAGTTGAACCAAATTCTCTCTCATTCAGTGGCTTACACACACTTTCCCTCAGCTCATTTGGAGGTTGATTACAAATGAAGTGTCAGCAGGGTTTTAGCAGTCCTCATTAGTGAATTTATGCAAAGAGGAGAGTCTTGAGCACTGTACAGAAACATGGCATTTGTAATGTTTCTTTTTATGGATTTAAAAGATTATGTGAAGTCAGAAAGGATGTATTCTTGAAATCTTTATTGCGGCTTTCATTCCCTCTGTGCTTAAAGTATATTTTGAAATTATTTAGTTGGATGAGAATTTAATAGAGGTGACATTAAAACTTTTGCACCAACTTACGTTGCAAGCAATTCACATGCATGCCCTGGAGAATTCAATGGTGATGTCCAAGTTTAGCCTTATAGATATGCACAGAGGACACATATTGGCTCTCACTGCACTAAGAAAGGAGGACACTGGTTAGCAGAACCAATAATAAAGACCTCAAGCCATGCGGTCATACACAGTGTCCCATTGCACATGGCACCACCCTCACCAGACATAGGCTAAGGATTTATTTTTAAATGAGAAAAGTTGAAACAGATGTAAATATCAGGAGTCTTGTGGAGAGAAGGGTGAGTGTGTATGGGGGAGATGCATTGATGGGGGAATGGTGAAAAGGAACAGGAACTTACTAGTAGGAGAGAAGTTGTGTCCAAGACAATTTCCAAACTTCCTCCAAAAGGTATACCAGCCTGGCACTACAGTATCAAATGTATACAATCCGTGAGGTGAATGATCCAGTTAATATAAAGTAAGAACACTCCTTCATTTTTCCAGACTTTTGTTGGGCTCAGGGTCCAAATCCACAAAGGTGTTTAGGCATCTAAATCATTTATTTCAATGGGAGTTAGGCACCTAAATGCTCTTGAGGATCTGGGCCCAAAAGCAGGAGTCTCAAATTACTATTAAAAACATAAGAATGGACATGCTGTGTCAGACCAATAGTCCATCTAGCCCCTCATCCTGTCTTCCAACAGTGTCCAGTGCCAATTGCCTCATAGGGAGTGAGCAGAACAGGGCAATTTATTGAGTGATCCATCTCCTATCATCCAGTCCCAGCTTCTAGCAGTCAGAGGTTTAGGGACATAGGATTGAGTCCCTGGCCATCTTGGTTAATAGCCATTGATGGACCTATCCTCAATGAATTTATTTAATTCTTTTTTTATCCGAGTTATAATTTTCGCCTTCACAATATCTCCTAGCACTGAGTTCCATAGTTTGGCTGTGGTCTTGTGAACAAGTACTTCCTCGTGTTTGTTTTAAACCTGCTGCATATTAATTTCATTGGGTGACCCCTGACCATGTTTTATGGAAGGGGTAAATAAGACTTGGTGGTTATTCACCTTCTCCACACCACTCATGATTTTATAGACTTCTGTCATATGCCCTCTACCCTGCCCTTAACCATCTCTTGTCTAAACTGACCAATCCCAATCTTTCAAATCTTTCCTTATATGGAAAAAGAAAAGGAGGACTTGTAGCACCTTAGAGACTAACAAATTTATTTGAGCATAAGCTTTCGTGAGCTACAGCTCACTTCATCGGATGGTATGGAAACTATTCCATACCCCCTAATAATTTTTCTTGCCCTTCTCTGTACTTTTCCAATTCTAATATATCTTTTTTGAGATGGGGTGAGCAGAACTGGACACAGTATTCAAAGTGTGGGCATACCATGGATTTATATAGTGGTCTTATTATCTCCTTCCTAATGGTTTCTAACATTTGGTTAGCTTTTTTGACTGCTGCTGCACGTTAAGCAGATGTTTTCAGAGAACTGACCACAATGACTTCAAGATCTCTTTCTTGAGTGGTAACGGCTGATTTAGACCCCATCATTTTGTATGTATAATTGGAATTATTGTTTCCCAATGTGCATTACTTTGCATTTATCAATATTGAATTTCACTTGCCATTTTGTTGCACAGTCACCCAGTTTAGTTAGATCCCTTTCTCACTCTTCGCAGTCAACTTTGGACTTATCTCGAGTAATTTTGATCATCTGCAAATTTTGCCAACTATTTACTCCTTTTTCTAGATCATTTATGAATATGTTGAACAGCACAGATCCTTGGGGACCTCACTATTTACCTCTCTCCATTGTGAAAACTGCCCATTGAGTCTTACCCTTTGTTTCCTATCTTTTAACTAGTTTCTGATCCATGAGAAGACCTTCCCTCTTATTCCATAATGCTTACTTTGCTTAAAGATCCTTTAGTGTTGGACTTTGTCCAAGGCTTTCTTAAAGGACAGGTACACTATATCAACTGGATCATACTAGTACACACGCTCGTTAACCTCCTCAAAGAATTCTAATAGATTGGTGAGGCAGGATTTCCCTTTACAAAAGCCATGTTATTCCTCTTCCACAACAAATCTTGTTCATCAATGTGTCAGATAATTGCTCTTTACTATAGTTTTAACCAATTTGCCTGGTACTGAAGTCAGGCCTCTGGAGCGTTAAACAAAACTTTTTTTGGAATCCCCTTTTTTTAAGGAATCCTCTTCCTTAGAAGTTTTTAAGGTCAGGCTTGACAAAGCCTTGGCTGGGATGATTTAGTTGGGATTGGTCCTGCTCTGGGCAGGGGATTGGACTAGATGGCCTCCAGAGGTCCCTTCCAACTCTGTTATTCTATGATTCTATGAAAACGAATGCATTGCATTAGCTATCTCCCAGTTATATGATACACAGGCTGATGTAAGCAATAGGTTACATACCACAGTTGTTAGTTCTGCAATTTCATATTTGAGTTTCTTCAGGGTTCTTGGATGAATACCATCTGGTCCTGACTTATTACTGTTTAAACTTTCAATTTTTCAATCCAAACCCCTCCTCCATTAACACCTCAATCTGGGACACTTGCTCAGATTTCTCATCTAAAAAGAATGGCTCAGATGTGGGAATCTCCCTCAAATCTTCTGCAGTGAAGATCAATGCAAAAAATTCATTTAGCTTCTTCACTATGGTCTTGTTTTCCTTGAGTGCTCCTTTAGCACCTCAATTGTCCAGCGGCCCCACTGATTGTTTGGCAGGCTTCCTACTTCTGATGGACTTTAAAAAAATGTTTGCTGTTAGTTTGTCTCTTTTGCTATTTGCTCTTCAAATTCTTTTTTGGACTGCCTAATTAGACTTACACACTTGACTTGCTAGAGTTTATGCTCCTTTCTATTTTCCAGTTGACTTCCAGTTTTCGAAAGATGTCTTTTTGTTTCTAACCACCTCTTTTACTTTGTTCTTTAGCCATGGTGGAATTTTTTTGGTCCTCATACTGGTTCTCCCTCTCTCTCTCTCTCTTTTAAACTTACTATAACGCTTATTATATTTCTCACCCAAGTAGAATGAAGTACTAGAAATCTGTCAAATAGGGTTGTTCTCGGTGAGGTTTTCAACCCCATTTTTCAGCCTCCAAGAGTTTTGTAGACAAACATCCAAACATAAGCATTTTTTTAAATTTATCATTCACTGATTATGACAAATAAGCTCATATTATTAGACTTTCAGGATAATTAATTTTACCAGTAACATAAGAGAATATGATTTTTGTATCAGAAGTGCTTACAATATACTTTTCAAGGCTTCATATACACTTTTCCAAAGAAATCCCCACTTCAAAAGAAGTCAGTGGCATTTGTCATTCACAAGGGAAAAAAAGGATGAAGTTAGATGTGCAGCGTTTTCTAGAGAAATGTCAGCTGGGTCATAAAATAAATGCACCATGAGGATCCTGTTTTGTGCTCAATTAAGTGAGCAGGGGACATCTAGATTAGATATGTGCAAAATATTTTCTGTGAAAAGCTTTTGAACAAGATGTACAGGTTTTTTATTATTATTATTATTATTTCTTCTCATGTCTCGGCTCCACCTAGTTTTTTACTTTAAACTTCTCTAACATTGTTTAGACAGGCTTCCCAAGTCTTTGCGAACTAGGAAGATATTACAGCTGGATGAAATATTTATACTGAAAGGAGGTATTTCCATTTAAATCTATTCGTTTTTCCAAACTTTGAACAACTCTAAGAAATTTTAATTGTTTGCCAGTGGAAATATTGAGTGAAAAAAGGCTCTTTTGACAAAAATTGTTCAGTGACCTGAAATGACATAAAAATAAAAATTTGGTGGGTGCACAAAATACTTACACGTTGAATTAGTCAAATATACAAAACTTTCCATTTTTTTTACATCTAGATATATTTTGTGCTGTATGTAGTAGTTTCTCAGTAATCTTTAACTGTTTGAACATCTATTAGAATCAGGGTATTAACCATGCCTTAAAGATATTTTTGACCTACAGAAAGATATTGTTCCTTCTAGCCTACTAATGGTTATCATTTCTCCGTTTTGTTTCCTGGCCAAATCCCCTACACTGAATTTGTATAGTATGTTTAACAGAACCAAACCAAACAACCCCAAAACAAAAATAAAAATCAGAAAACACGGACTCTAACCATACAAAAAAACATTGTGAACCATTTAGATTACAAAATATGTCACAATCACTTGCCTAGTATCTAGAATTGGTAAATGATTACAGCAAGATTTACCATGAAATGAACGTTCCCAAAGAAACTAATCCAGATTTGCACCAATATAAAATCAGAATCTGTTCCTGGGATTGTTTATTAGGGAGTCACTTAAGGTTCATAGGCTTTGTGTTAATGAGACAGGGTTCATAGCCCTGGTGTTAGTCCAGACAGACGAGATGGTTCCTAAACTGTGATTGAAGATGGGGCATGAAGTCAGTAAGGTATAGAGAGAGAGAGAGAGAGCGCGCGGGAATTTGGAGGGGGTAACACAGAATGAGAGAAAAGATGGGACATCACAAACAATTGGTCAGGCAGAAGTATATGAACCAGACAGAAGAACAGATAGAAAGAGAAAGGGCCAGAGAAAGAGTGGAGTAAGTTAAGGGATAAGGCAGGCAGAGGCCAATGTGACAACAGGATCAGAAAAGGAGAGTACAGTATAATTGTGGGGAAACGAAACAATAATTGCCTGTTTCTAGGTACATGTGAAAAGATTAGTTGCCACCCAATATTTTTTTTTATCAAAAAGTGTTCAAGCTGCCATTATTTGTTCCATGTTACAGTACTCCAAATATTAAAGCACTGACTCAGAAAGAAAACAAACCAATGGGTCTACAGTCCCTGTATATTTCAATTAGTTTGGGGGACCATTGCCAAAATATAAACACTCTTGTCTGCACCACAGATTGGGAAATTAACATTGTTAAAGAGAATGTAAATTTCTCTTTAGTTTGGAAAAAGCAATGGAATGCACAAATTTTGGGGGTGAATCCCCATCACATGTTAGAGAAGAAAAACCCCAAATAGAGACATGTTCCACACCTGTGGGGTCATTGATTGGTTGCCTCCTGGCCTAAAGGGGTGGAGGTAGATGTTGAAATGTTAGTCACCTGGGTCTTATCAGCAGACTGGGGGTACTCACTAGGGGAACACCACAGAGAATTAACCTGCAGGAGCTGGGTAAGGTCCTGGTGAGGTGAAGTCAGGGCTAGAAGGAGAAGGGAGAGCCCTCAAGGAAGCTGGAACAGTCCCCAAGGGGGGGAGGTAATGAAGGAAAACCTACTACACAAGCAACAGAGGAGGAATTCTGCAGAAGCAGGTTAGGCTCCTGTGGGGGGGATGGTTGTGAGAAGGGCCTCTATGAGCATGCCAGTGGAGCCTGGGAGGGTGGAAGACCTGTTAGTATAGAGATTTACTTGGATTTTCAGTGCGATTTGTTACTCTGGAAGGTGTTTTGAACATTTATATAATATAATGGCTGGAGGGCCAGGCCACAGATGACCCTAGAAGCAAGTGGTGTGCAGAGGCAGGCAGCCTGCAGGGGGCACTGGAAACAAGGACCCCTTGCAGCATTGCACCCTGATGCAAGGGGGCACACTTGTGGTGTGTATGCTACGTAAGTGTCCAATAACAAATACTGTGCATTGTGACGCTATCTACATGGCAAGAGTCCACCAGCAGTGGTATTTTAGAAAAATATGTAGCCTTATTGAGGCTAGGTTAAAACAGCCAGGAGGCTTGGGTTCTGCTTCTGTTGCCAATATGCTGAAGTACATCTCCCCCCGCCCCAACCTCACTGATCATTACTCTGTGAAAGATCATAAAATTAGTGCTTATTTCAACTTCTAATAAATATATCCATACATATGTCCCCTACTAGCTGTTCAAAAAAAGTCACATGCAAATTGTATACAATACACAATGACATCCTTATCAGCCTAGCATCTTAAAATCCAGGCATAATCAAAACAAAGGAAGCCAGACATTAACCCCTTTAGATCCTATTTTTTCCCCACCTTTCCCAGATGTTGTGCCCTGATGGTAAACAGAGTCAGGCTATGTTGGACCAAGCAGAGAATGAATTCTAAAGTCAAAGCCCTGCCCCCCCACTGAGAATGCCCTGCCAGCACAGCTCTCCCCAGCAAATCAAGGACCTTTCAGAACCTACTCTGCTTACAAGTGTGGCCAGTCGGAGAACGCTTCAATCTCTTTGGTCACTCGATTACAGACCTAAAAGTGGCAATTCTTCAACAAAAAAGCTTCAAAAACAGACTCCAATGAGAGACTGCTGAATTGGAATTAATTTGCAAACTGGATACAATTAACTTAGGCTTGAATAAAGACTGGGAGTGGATGGGTCATAACACAAAGTAAAACCATTTCCCCGTGTTTATGCCCTCCCCCCCCCACCTCCGTTCCTCAGATGTTATTGTCAACTGCTGGAAATGGCCCACCTTGATTATCACTACAAAAGGTTCCTGGCCCCTGCTCGTAATAGCTCACCTTACCTGATCACTCTTGTCACATTGTGTATGGTAACACCCATTGTTTCATGTTCTCTATGTATATAAATCTCCCCACTGTATTTTCCACTGAATGCATCTGATGAAGTGAGCTGTAGCTCACGGAAGCTTATGCTCAAATAAATTTGTTAGTCTCTAAGGTACCACAAGTCCTCCTTTTCTTTTTGAGGAGAGAGAGTAACACGGCTGCTACCCTGAAAAGTGTGGCTATGTTGCCTACAAGCCCTCAGGCAGCTAAGGGTTCATCAGTCAAAATCCAACAACTTAAATTCTACCTGAAAACCAGCCAGCCAGGGCATTCAGAGAGCATCAGTGCAACAGACTTCGAGAGATGTTCCATTCCTGAAGCTGAAAGCAACATTCTCCATCGTCCAGATAGCCTTAGGGCATAAGCTCCATTTAGAGGGCCTTGCTACAACTTTAATGCTGCTACAACTAGGAAGATTTGGTGGGGACAAGTGCTACTCTGCCACATGCAGATGAGCAAGGCTAAAAAAGCAGCACAGCTGCCATTGTTCTACTGTTCAGGAGTCATGTTACAAACAGGTCAAGTTCCCCCTCCTCCTCCATTTTGTATATGTCCAAGTATTGCTCTGCTGCTCGCTCTCTCCAGCACACGTGGTGGTGGTGTCAAGGCTACAAGAGCGAGAAATATAAATCCATTGGCCAAAAACTCAGAGGGACTGTACAGCTGTTCCGTGCTCATGTTCTAGAGAACAAAAGTCCTGTCTACCCTTCTAAGGTCAAATTCTTTATGGCCTTCAGAGCCACCTACAAAGTTTGATCTAGTTTCCCCACAATCTTGAATTCACTATTTCCTTTCAGGCTATTCTACAGGGAATGACTTGAGATAGAAAGTCTTGTTGGTTTATTGTTTTTTTTTTTTTATTTGGGAGGCATTCACATACTCAGGCAATGAGAACAATAGCTAGAACAGTCAGACCCTCCCACCTGTTTAATAAGGTTTTCCACAGGCTCAAGTATTTGGCCAAAGTTTAAAAAGGCATTAGCTGAATTATAGTGATTAATTTTGAGGTTTACTGTCCTTTACAGTCTTTCCATTCTGATGGGGTTAGAAAACAAAAACTCAGCATAGTTTTATCAGCAAATTATAACATCACCTTTGCCATACTCCTCAGTTTGTAATAGGCATATCTATCCCATTACAATAAATAATGTAAATAATTCAGTTAGAACACAATGTAACTTTGTTCTCAGTCCTTTGAGTCAGAGATCTTGTGTTCTCTTAAGAGCGGGTGCAGGGCATTAGAGCATCTTGAAGAGACGAGACAGAGGAAAAGTCACCTCCAGCTTCATAATCAAGAAGACATTATGAAAATTTCTAAATAATTGTACCTTAGAAGGTTTATTCTGAGGTGAAGACTGTCCTGTCCTTGACTAAGACAATTTGCCTAGTACTCAGAATGGCTGTTTGCTGCCTCTCTTTTGGGATGCTTCTTGGAGGCCCAGGTGTCCACATTGACAGGGATGGGATTATAAGAATGAGTCACTGGACTTTGATTAAGGAAAGTCCTACTCAACTATGGGAGATTAGGCATAAAGAGGGAAAATTCTGCATTGAAAGAAAGTGATCAGCAAACATCTGAGCTAAAGACCTATTAGAGTCTCCACTAATATACCAAATTTAAGATATGTACCTAAATATGCTAAACTATTTGTTTCCAACTTTATCTTAAAACTTGTTATTTATACTCTTGCTAGGTCTGTACAAGGTTTTGGATTATGTTTTTGGCAGTTCCTCTGTATTTTCCTTTTGCAGGGCATGCCTGCCCTGTAGCACCTGCTGTTGAGTTCGCTGGGAGCTGCAGGTACTCCCTACCTCAGTTTCTATTCTCAGGAAGCCAACAACTCCACCTTCCCCTGTTGGAAATATTAATGTTCTATTTACGTTTATAGCTCACTGTTGGGCAAAATCATTAGGAGATCTCAGACTAAGATGCCACTATCTATCTATAGTAGTTATAGTGTCCTATCACCAGAGTTTCTGAGCACCTCAGAATTTTCAATTTAGCCTCACAGCACATCTGTGAGGAAGAGAAGTATTCTTATCCCCATTTTACAGATGAGAAATGGAGGCATAAAGAGGCTAAGTAACTTACACAAGAAGCCTGGGGTAGAGCAGGGAAATTAACTTACATTTCTTAAGTCCTTGACTTGTGTCTTAGCTACTAAGGCTATCCTTCCTCTAACCCATACCTCCAACAGGGGCTGCAACCAAAAAATATGAGCACACTATGCCACAGAGTAAAATCAAATTAATACAATTTGCTGAACTTGGCTGCATTCTGAACTTATCAGGGAGGAATGCTTATCTGATCTTGCAGAGGAAGAGGGATCAAGAGTGTCTGGTCATGATCCAGAGCAGAGCCCAGAGGGAAGAGAAATTTATAAAGAACACTGCTTGCAAATCTAAAACAGAGGGCACCATAATAGCATCTGCTTTCAGATTTCAGATCTACATCCATCAAATACTTGTAGGTTTATTTGGCAAGAAGATGAGGTTTAAATTCCAAAAGGTTAGAAGCCAGGGAAAAACCATTCGGAATATCATCTGCAAAAGAGTGAATGTCTGTTCAACAATGTCAACAATTTTACCATGTGGACACAGCGGGTCACTGAACAGAGCTGATTATGATAATGAGTGACCCTTATTAAAAGAGCAGTCTTGTAACCAGTCATAATCTGTTTCATAGTGTATGTACATCAAGGTGCACTTTGAGCCCTGAAGCCATCCACATCTTCTCTAGACACATACAGTCCAAGGATGAATTTGTGAATACATAGTGGACGGCTGGCTGTGAATGTACAGAATGTGTTAGCTGCAGTTCATTCAAAAAGTAAGATATTGTGTGACCTCCAACCAGTAGAGGCCTGGGAGATAAATACAAACCCTTCCACTTCTGATTTACATCTCACAGGCTTTCTGAGCAGTAGAATTCACTTCTTAACTATGAGCCACACTCTCAGAAATAGCTCATGCGAGTGCAAATGCAAAACTCCTGATGCCTCTTCTTATGGGAGAAAACTCACAGGTTCATTCTACACCTGTTGCCATTGTCCGTGACTTCACCTTGGTTCACAGAATCCTAGTGTTGTTACGTTGTAACTATAGCCAAAGCAATACTGAATATGGACTGTACGCTGGACAGTCATAGACCTGAACTGGAGCAAATCAACATTGACTGCACTGAAAAAAAGTGTCTGAATTTGTGAACACTGAAATCACCACTGACTTTGATGAGAGTGGGACTGCTCCCCAAAATCAAGCAGCAGCAGAAGCCAAACTGGGTACCAGAGATGTGCTAGAAAATAGAGATGTTAGCAACATAGCTGACATGTGCAGTATACATAATTAAAATAATGAAACCTTAACAAGAAAATGGGAGGTACTTCTCCTCTTCCCTTGCAATATGTTTTTTATTTATATTTAGGGATGGGCTTAAGCCACAGAGTTTTGAACAGGAGCCAGATCTTGAAAATCCCCAATTTCTAGATAATGCTTTGCTACCTGCTGGTGACCATCCATTTGTTGACGTCTTTTGTCTCTTTTTTATAAAATGATTACTTCAGCCTATACTATTAAAGATTATGAAGGGATCTTGTAATAACATTTGAATATCTATAAAGAAAAATGCTTCTACACTGCTATTTTCTTCGGTGATCCTCAACCAACTACATAGAAGGCCAGAGGGGTTAGTTTGACCCCCATCACCACGTTTGAGAAGATCTTTAGCATCTCTCACGTATTTAGTTTTGGAATGTGTTCTCTTTAGAGAGATTGTTTTATTTAGCAGTCAGCTAGTAAATGTTTTGGTGACCAATATATAAAATATCAATATTTCAGTATGTGTTGGTCCAAGAGGTGCAATCCATTTTACTAACAAATGTATTTTCTGATTCCATTTTCAGCTGGTTTGCTGTACATTACCCATACTAGCATTGAAGAGGAATACGCTTGTCAGCAACACAGTTTGTCATCAATTTAATCTTCTATTCTGTACCAAAAACTATGCTGAGAGATTGTTAAGGTTGTATAATTAATCAATAAGTAGTAAGGAAATGCCCAAGTGAAGGTTCTATGTATAGCCTTGACTCTGAGCCCTGTGACACATATGTTAATATAGTCTTTAATTACATAATCACATTCTATTTCTCAAATAATATATCATACAAACTGTTTTCTACAAACTAACATGTGTGTATTATCTTGTAGTATTGTGTATTATTCTGTGTATACCAGAGTATTTGTAAGTTATTTATAACAGAAGCACAGTAATGACTTCATTAAGGTTCAGGATTTCCCCCCCCCCCCCTTAAAACTGGGTTTCAACATCTTTATTTTGTATGAAGAGTACAGAATAGTTCAGGGTTCTTTCTCAAAGTTACTACAATCTCAAGCTTCCCCTCCTAACACACTGTAAACTTAGCATGTGCACATATCAACTTTGAATCTTTACTAACATTGCTGGGGTTGTAATTACTTATGCTTTAAGGGAAATTAATGTTCTCTGTGTGTTTCCTTAACAGTTGGAGACAGATTGAAGATTTTTGTGACATTACAGAGCATGTCAGTGGAAACATGCTATTTGCATGTTATGGAACATCTCTCAACCATTCCCTAACTTGGTATTTCCTTGCTTTTTATAATTTGCATTGGGAACACATCACACTTAAATGTTACCACTTTTAAATTAACTTCTTGTTTATCAAATATGAAAAGGCACTTAGTGCAGTCTAGTTGAAACCAATACAAAAATGATCCCAACATATATAGGAGTTTAGAATGAAACTGCAACCAGCTTTTCTCTTTACAGAAGACGCTTGTCACAAACATTCACCTCCAACTTGCAGTGTCAGATGATAACATTCACATAGAGCTGTAGCTTTCCAAAGATCTGTATTGTCCTATTTGTAAAAGATTGCAAAGCACTTGACAAAGCCTGACTAAGCCCTATTTTATAGATGGCATAACTGGGTATATAGATTTGAAACACTCTGTCTGAGAACCCCTTTAGTCGAACAGATGGCATATGGGTCCTTTACATCAGAGTTCAGGGACCTCTTCCCAGCTCTACCACAAGCTTCTTATGTGATACCGAACAAGTCATTAAGACTAAATTTTCAGCTGTGACAAGTAAATTTGAGTTGCTTTCATTTTTTGGTGCCCTGATTGACAGACCTAGTCCGTGTCCCTCCCCCACCCTTTCTGACTGACCACAGAGCAGCCAGAATTTTTTCCTAATGAGGTACCTGATGATGTAAAATCAGATCAGATGGCTCTATTCTATCCATTCCAAGTCTCCCTCACCAAGCTTAGTAGGTGGGCTGAATTGAAAGGGGGTATGTTAAGGATCATTGTGCATGCTGGTAATCACAATCTCGCAGAATGATCTCTAGGGGACCATTACTACCAGGGTATCTCAAGAGTCTCTTATACTGGATCAGCTCCCAGCCAACCAGAAGATTGGGGAAGTGGAAAGGTAGCTTAGAGGCACCTTCCTTCCCTCCCGTCTCCGGTCCTCTGCTGAATGCAGATCGACTGGAACGCAGGGTGTGGCCTGTAGAGTCTTATTTTCAGAAGTGGTGAGAGCACGCACAATTCCAGCTCAGAATAATGGGATGTTTGAGCCATCAGCATCTCCAAAAAAATCAAAGCTGTTTCTTAAGCTGGGCCCCCAAAACTTGGAACATCCACAATTATCAGACACTTCTGAAAATGTTGGCCTTCACCCCTCTGTCTCAGTTACCTCAGCTGGGAATTGGGGTGCTCTTTCTTTGCCTCCCTTCTTGGGGGGAGGGGGGGTTGGGGAGTGGTATGAACTTCACTAAATAGGCCATGATTGGTGCTGTGCTACATGTATGGGGTTCTCAAAAGAGACTTGGGGAATTAGGTACCAAAATCCAGTTCAATGGGATTTTGGGTTCATTGGGTGAAATCCTGGTCCCACTGAATTCAATCACAAAACTGCACATTGCAGCCAGATTCTAAGCCAATGTTGGCTGGTTAATAAATAAAGTGAAACCAATCGCATCTCCTTAAATGACCACAAGGAACAAAAATATAGGAAGTCTTTTAGTTTTTCTCATCATTCAGGCATCAATCTGGTTAATTACAAATGGAATTCTGTTCAATGAGGTAAAACAGGGGCACCCTAAGTGCAGCCTGCAGACTAAATGTGGCCATGGAATATTAATATGTGGCATGCAGTTGCCTTCCCATTCACTGTACTTTAGTAAGCCTTTAGTAGAGTACTAAAGACTTTAGTAAGTCTTTAGTAGAGACAAGCTGCTGTAACAGGCTGTGGAGCAAATCAATTCTAAGCTAATGGCACTTCAAATGTTTGATTCCCATTACTAAAAAAAAAAAATCCAAGCAATTTCTCATATGGAGCTATAAGAACAAGAAAATTACTGTGTAGTTGTAATTTGAAAATATATAAGTTTATATGCAAATTAAGTGCCACTCTTGGGATCCTAGCAAATAGCCAATGCAACACATTGCTCTCATAAAGCTTGCAGAAGTGTGCGATACAAATATCATGACTAGAAAGAAAAAGTGATTTTTCTGTGTGTAGCTTAAAAGTAAATACTCTGAAGCTCAGACTATCTGTTCTGTATTTTGCTTTGAGAAATGCCTGAGTATGGAATAGCTGTGTTTGACTAATATGGACTGAAACTTCAACCCAGTTTCATAGAAAAAAGCTGGAGATAAGTCTGCACTTTAGAAAAGCAAACTAGGAATAAGGGAACCATCTGAATTTCTGTTCTGGGATTGGTTCTGAGCAAGGACGTGGACAGGCTGATATCACAGCTGTGAAGAGGTATCATCTACATTTCAGCTTGGGTGATCTATTGCTTCCTCTGACAGCCCTTTAACTGTAATTTTGGAAAGGCTTAAAGATTGGAAGCTGCTTTGTGTCTAACCCACTTACTTGTAGGAAAAGATCCAAGTAACATCCTGGTAAGAAACAGAAAGCTTTCCTGACATGTCATAAAACACAGCAATTGAAACCAGATACCCTATTACAGAGTTCCTTTGGATTGATAAGGGATAATGAATTATGGTCTATTCTGTGGGATGCTACAGATTGTATGATATTAGTTATCTTCTTTTAAGTCACCAGAAATATGTTCCTCAAAGTCCAATTTGTGGATCTAATTATGCCTCTGAAGAACTAAATCTCAGCATAAAGAATTACTAGCAAAAGGCTACCAATGGTAAATTTACCACCATCTAGAAGTAAACAATTTTAGTGAAGAATTCAAGTGAAAACAGATTAAGAATATGACATTGAGTCTAATGAAACTGGAAACTAGGTGCAACTCCAATGTTTTCTTTTTAACATTCTTGAGGCCTGTAAGTAGCCATTTAAAAAACAATCCAGGATCTCCTGTTCTGGGACAAAAGAAGTGAATGGTCACAAAAGGGTTTTCCTTCAGATACTTCTGTATCGTTTCTAAGATTTAAAAAAAAAATCTAGCTCTTCTGGTTGTGGTGATTGCATTAAATATGTGTTTGCAATGTTGTTGTAGCCATGTTGGTCCCAGGACATTAGAGAGACAAGGTGGGTGAGGTAATATCTTTTATTGCACCAGCTTCAGTTGGTGAAAGAGACAAGCTTTCAAGCAATACAAAGTTCTCCCTTCCAGAAGAGATGCAAAACCTGCAGACATTTCTCCACTGCTCTAATCATCAATACTCCACTACATACATCTTTCAAAATCCATGGGTCCTACACATGCCTATCACACCACATGGTATACTTCATCCAGTGCCCTAAATGCCCTATAAATAACTATGTGGGTGACACCAGACAATTAGTACACTCTCAAATGAGCTCACACAGAAAAAAAATGATAAAAGACAAAAACACTGTTTCAGTGCCGGGTGAACACTTTTCATAAAATGATCACGCCTTGTCTGACCTCTCAGTCCCTGCCCTTGAAGGAAATATGCACAACACTTCCAAAAGATGAACCTTCAAACTTTAAATCATAAACTTTGCTAAACATTGAAAATCATGGACTCAATAGAGACACTGGATTTATGGCTCATTATAACAATCTGTAACCCACTGACCCCACCATTTTTGTCCTATGATTGCAGGGATATTAATGCGTCTGTCATGAGGTCACGACTCACCACTGCTGGTGCCTCCTGCTGGTTGCTCCGGGAATTAGCTCTTGTCCGCTGCGGAGTGCCCTCTGCGCGTAGTGTCTCGCCCATTGTCTGCTCTGCTGCGCAAGAACTGCCTTGCTCCCTGCTCAGCAGCATCCGCTTCAGGACACTGCCCTCCGGCAGTGCCCCTTCCTCCAGTCTCACCCCCTTTCGGTGGGGGATAGTAACAACAGTCCTTTGACTTGCACCTGCCTCAGTGGCCAACCACAACCCCAAAGTCTAGCCCTTCACCTCAGGGGCAAATTGCAGTCTGTCTCTGCCATACTCCTCTGTGGTCAGGTCCAGTGTAAGGGGGAGAAGAGGGGGACCCAGGCCCACCAGCTACTCTGGGTCCTGACCCAGGGACCCTCTAGCGGCAGCCTCTCTCTGCCCTCCTTCTTTCGCCTCTTGTGCGCCTATCTTCTCTGGACCGTTTCCCCTTTGGCCCAGTGCACCTGCTTGACCCTTTCTAGCAGGGGCCACAGCCTGGCAGGTAACTGGGCTGGAGTTCTCCTCTGCTCCTTGGAGCCTGCCCAGCACTGCTCTATCTAAGGTGCTACCTCCTTACCTCAGGAGCCAGTCCTCCTCCCTTGCTAGCCAGGGAGAGACTGCCCTCCCCTCTGCTAGGCAGCCTTTATATAGGGCCCAGCCAGGCCCTGATTGGCTGCCCCTTCCTTGTCCCTGACTGGCACTCTACAGGCCTTTGCTGATTGGCTGCTGGTCTGCACAGCTTCTCTGGCCTGTTCCAGGCCTTTCTCTCATGGAGTAGGGCAGCTGCCCCACTACAGGGTCACTTCACCTTGAATGGTCCTTTGGAATATATGTTAACTACTTATGCTAAACAATCTGTTCGACCTTGTATTTAGCTGTGACACTCTGAGGCCATGTCTACACTACAAAGTTTTGCTAATGCAAGTTATGTTGTCATACAGCCACCACCATTAGTACATCGCTTATGTGTGTGCATGCTTGGCTCCTTGCGTCAGCACAGCACATACTCGTCATGAGCACTTGTGTCAATACACAGTACGGTGCACCATGGGTGAGTATCCCAGTGTGCAACCTGCTACTATTCAGTGCACTGTGTTTTGGGTAGTTTTGACACTGCATTATGGGGCAGACATGACTAGAGCAGGGATGACTAGGAGCAAGTGTCAGTTTCCCATAATAAAATGTTCTCCATCCCATAATTTAATCTCTATCCCATAATTTCCGCACCGATTTTCAATTTCCTATGAACCCACAGGAGGCTTGACACTGGACCATCTCTGACAGAACCATGGAGCCTGCACAGGTCTGCACTATTATTGTGAGTGTTGCAAGCACAAACTGCACAATCCTCCAGTATTTGCAGAGCTGAAAGAAGAACCAAGGGAACATGACAATTTCCAGGAGGTCAGTTTGTTGTGGAACATAGAGAGAGCCAATTGAAGGTGGTTGGCAGCATTCATGGAGTAGCTGCAAAGAGTGGAATCCTGCTTCTGGACATGAGAAATGAGCCCTGACTGGTCAAACACCCAACAACATCTTTGTAAAGAAAACGATAGAAACTTGGTTTTTGTACATGAAGGTTTATAATTTCTCTACTATGAACACAGCTAAATTTGTAGACAAACTGTAAAATTGAAGGATACACAGTTATTTTTCAGACCCACAGTTCTCGGGTCCTTTGAGGATTCATGTGTGTTCCAATGAGACATTTACATTCAGTGAGATGTTTACATTCTATCGAATGTAAATGGTCTTAGAAGCATCTTAGGGGAAACCACCAATCTTTCTAACCCTATGCCCCGTGCTCTGTCCAAGAAGTTAGACTATCTGTCCTGTGATGTCATACGGGGGCAGGCCTTCATTAAACTCTGCTAAAAAGAATTAGCAGCTGACTAGTAAGCACACTCTGAAGTGATTCTTCTGTAGTTTGCCATTATTTTACAATATTTTTCCTCCAAATCAAGCACTAGTATTCTTGTGCATACTCTAGTATGAAGACTGTGCATCTACAGCAAATTTCTGGTTTCAAACGTAAGCCTATCTTTCTATGATTGTATCTAAAAAGTGGGGTTAATTTATTATTATTTTTACAATAGGAACAGTATCTTTTCTGCCATTTGGTATAACTTAAAGAACAGCTGAAGGAAATTGCTTACACTTTCTTAAAAATAAATCCACCTTTCTGGAAGATATCAAGCATGGAAACTTTCAGTCCAAAGTGTGAATGTTTTGGAAAGGTTATTAGCATGTGAAGGGAGGAGACTGCAACGGTAAATGTTTTAAAATGTAAAGGTCATATCCTGAAAAACTGTGAATAATCCTTACACACATAAATTGTCCCAGTGAGAACAATTAGTACCTGCAATAATACTGTAATTCTGTTACTCAGAATTATAGTATATTATTTCAATGTCTTTTAAAATCTGAATTTAACACAAAACAACAGCTGAAATTCAGTTGGCCTAAAAATACACATGAAGGAGAGATGTTTGCTAAGTAGCTGACTACAGAAGTTGGTCCAATAAAAGACCTTACCTCACTGAACTTGTGTCCCTAATGTCCTGGGACCAACACAGCTACAACAACAATGAAAAATAAGGTAACTCTTCTGAAATGTTGTACGTATCTAAAGGGCTGCATCAGTGTAGAAATGTGAACAACAGATTGTTTAATGTCATTAGGTACCAGTAAGTTTACCTAGTCTGACATATTGTACAACAAAGAGCACAAAACCTCACCCAGCAATTCCTGCTTTTTCCTATGCTATTAATGTGGTGTACCTTTACATTTCTAGACTTGTCCCATCCAGTAATTCGTTTTGAAAAAGTTAAATTAAATGGATTGCAGTCTAAACATCAAATAGTGGAGAAATTTTAGCTATTTATAGCATACATTGAAAGTGTTAATAATACCCTTTACCCTATAAATTGCCTTGGGGCTTGATGTGATTTCATAATACACTTTGTCATTAACCTCATTTGTACTTTAGTTTGTAAAAGTATGTTTTATGACAGGTAGTGTATTTTATGTTTAGAGCCATCACATTCAATTAGGAATTGTTTTTATTGTTTAAAAGATTTCTCCTTTCCACACATACGGTCATGTGCTGCTTTAGGATTTCAGTACTAGGGCCAACCGTAGCTATCTACTAAAAGTATGACTGTATATGATCCTGCAGTCTGAGGGAGCATCTTGCTCATGTCAAAGAGCACTAACATTAGGGCTGACCAGAAAACAATCGTGAAAAATGTCAGGGTTTCAAAATTTGTTTTTGTTCTGATGTGGAACAAAACAGATCTTTTGTGAGAAAGAGAGAGACCCACCCCAGAATAGCCAATTGTTTGGCAATTAGGGCCCTCCCTTGGGAAGTGGGAAAGTCAGGGTCAAGTCCCTCTTCCTAACCAGCAGACTATTCTCTCTCTCATTTTGACCAGAAATTCCATCCTGGACCTAAGAAACTTTCTCAATGGAAAAAAAAAATAGTTTCATTAGGAAATTTTCAACCACCTCTGAACTAATGTGACTTTCCCTGCCAGCTGGTCTACCATGACCTCCTCCATCATCGCTTTGAGGATGGAAGTTAGTTTTACCAACCAGAAGCATTCAAAAATCATGAGTGGCATAAAAATCAAGAGATTATAGCAAATAATACATTTTGGATTATTTTTATTTGCTTTCTGGAAAATTGCAACAGAAACAATTAGAATCTATTTATCTTGGATAGAAGCTCCATCCTAGTACTGTTGACCAATAATTGCAGATTTGGCTTTTCATCTGATTTTAGCGTGATTTCCAAGCCCAAGTGATATGTGAGGGAACATCTGGATGCACAAGTCACAGTTAGCTTTTGTTCACTTTGCCATAATGTTTTTTTCTGTTTCTATGATGATTCCTCACATGAATACAACTAGTTTGCCTGTTTGTGGCAGCACTACTCCCAAAAAGTAACAGTTGCTGTAGTGTGTCAAACAGGTGGAGAGTCCAATTATTTATTTAAGTGCATTTACCTGTTTTGTTTGAACTTTTATCAACTATCCCAGACCCATGTACTGTACCTATTCAGAAGGTCCCAAAGATTCTATTGACCATCCCTGTGAATCTTCTTATATTGGAAATATCTTGAGGTTCAGGCAAGGCCAGTAATGTCTGGATCAAGTTAAATTTCATTTTTGCTTGTTCTACGTCCTAAGAATTTTATTTGGTCCTCAAATTCCAATTTATCTTTAAATAAGAGGCCAGCTTCTTTGTCTCAGAACTGCACTGTTCACCATGTTCCATTTTGTTTCTTCCGTGTACAAGAGCCTTGTCATGACAAAGGATGCCAGGCAAACCTGTCATGATCTGAGAGATTCTGAAACGTTCTGATGTTGAGCATATGTGGAAAGGGAGTCAATTAAAACAGTACCCTCCACCTGGGGTGATTAATGTGGTTAGTACTACAGAATGTTTTGTGAGAGTGATTTACCAGGAGCCTATTATGGCTCAGTAATTAGTTTGTCCTCTGATAATATAGCTACTGTCCAGTCAATTTCAGGAAGTAGCTCTCTTTCTGTCTCTCAACAAGTTTTCTTAAGCAGTGTGAGGTCCACACAAACAAGAATCTTACAAGGGGACTGTGGACTAAAACTATGTCTGCAAAGCATGGTATAGAAAGAGCCCAGCTTCACTGTCTCAGAGCCAAGATTCCTCTATCTAAAAAAACATCCTTATGCCTTCCATTCTTTGTATTCATTGTCTATCCACAGTAGCTCTGTGAGCTTTAGAGCAACAGGAGTTGCTGATGGAAACAACTTTCTTTTCTCACTTAACTTGTTACTTGTTTTTTATTATATGTGCTTTCAACTTCTCCACTAGGCAAGGCCCTTTATTGTTGGCAGCTATGGCAGGGGTGTTATCAATCCCCTTTTACCCATTGTTTGTTTGAAGACCTTGCCCTCTTCTCCCTAGTTTCTGTATACATTGATCAAAAGAATCCAATGCAGAGTCACTGGACCCACCTCAGGATCCCATCCACTCTTTGCAGGTCTTCATCCTTGGAGCAATAGTGCCAATTCTAAATGTAACATTCTGACCAATGTAGGACCTGTGAAGGAAACTCCTCTAAAAGTTGCCCAAGGTATCACTAATGATGATCAGTAAAAGTATCTGACTTTCTTCTATCTTTTTGGCTAGACTGGAAGCCAATCAGAACCTTTCATATCTTGGGTACCATAGCCTCAGCTCCCTAAGTTTTCAAAATCAAACTCTTTGGCTTTGGACTTAATTTTGGCAAATCTTTCCAGCTCTACTGGTGGGGCTTTTTTGATTGTTAGTTTCTTGTTTTGTTGTTTGTTCCTCCATAAAAATTATTTGATTTGCTTCTTTGAGGTAGTGGCAGCTTTTGTCTCTGTATCATGGCAGTTCCTGTCTCTTCAAAGCTGAGGCTAGTTCTGCAGCTGTCTCTTGTTTGTTATGGAGATAGGTTCTCTTTGTTGCTCCGTAATCAGTCCGGAATGCAGCTGCACTTCCCTCTTGCTTTTCTAAATTTTGGCAGGATGGCTATAGTCATGTATTTACTTCTCTATTTAAAGCCTTTATTCAGGTTCCTTTTTCAGCCTCATACTTGCATCCTTGGTTTTCCTCTTTTTTGCCAGTTCCCTCAGGTAGAGATTCTTTCTGCTGTACTTCCTAGTGCAGCATCAGCAGCTCCCTCTCTCCTTAACTCCAAACCTTCCCCATTGAATCAACAGTTCTGGCTTTTGGAATCCTGGCTTCCAAGTTGTTGGATAGCACACAATTAACCTGGATACATTCCTTTTTTCATTAAACTGAGTATAGTGCTTGCAAAAGTACTGAATAAAAGTCTTCTGTTTATCCACAGAACAAGAATAGAAATGGCACCAGCAATGTACAAGCTGTCTCACACTTCTTCGCCACCACCACATCTCCACCTTGACCAGAAAGAGATCATTCTTTGGTGTGAGTGTAGTTAAGTCTCCAGCCCATTCAGTTTTTGCATCTCAGACTTCTAATAAAGCTACCAGTTACCACCAGTCATGGTGGTGCTTTATAGCATGTAGAATGTTTTCTACTAAGAAGCAGGTAGAGATTACCATTATTTTACACACATACACTACCAACCCAACCATCCCTCTACACACACTTCATGTGACTGGTGTTTGATTTGGTTTGAATTCTGGGTGAGGTTGTGTATAGGTATCTGAACTATTTTTGTTTTATCACTGGTTTTAGCCCTGTCCTGTCTGGGTGTGAATCTTCTTTCAATTGACTGACATTTTGGAGCTAATTATTTCAATAACACCGTTATTTGCTTGCTTGCTTTGATCTGACCATATTGTGGCTGTTGAAGAAAAATTACATTCTATAAATATTTAAATTAAAATTCCCTGGGTGTTTTACAGTGACTCTGGAGGTTGGCTCAAGGCAATGGGTTCAAACTACAGGATTGCAGATTTTAGTTAAATCTCAGGAAGAACTTCCTAATTGTAAGAATAGTAGGGCAATGGAACAAACTGCCTAGGGAGGTCATGGAAGCTTCTTCACTGGAGATTTTCAAAAAGAGGCTGGATAGCCATCTGTCTTGGGTGGTTTAGATGCAACAAATCCTGCATCTTGGCAGGGGGTTAAACTATATGACCCTCGTGGTCCCGTCTAACCCTATAGTTCTATTATTCTATGGTTTTAAGTCCTGTTCCTGCCCACAATGGACACAGTTCCTTCAGCAGAGATTTTCTGAGAATGGTTTCCCAGTCAATAATTTCTCTCCATTCTCTACTAGCATCAGAATCTGAGCCCCAGTTTGACAGCAAATAATTGATAATTACTCTTTGAATATGGTTTTTCAACCAGTTGTGCACCCACTTTATAGTAATTTAATCTAGCCCACATTTCCCTAGTGTGCTTATGAGAATGTCATGTGGGACTGGGTCAAAAGCCTTACTAAAACCAAAATGAATGAAGTCTACAGCTTCACCCCTATCCACTAGGCCAGTAACTCAGTCAAAGAAGTCGGTTTGGAATGATATGTTCTTGACAAATCCATGTTGGCTATTCCCTATAACCCTATTATCCTCTGGGTGCTTACAAATTGTTTAATATTTTGCAGCCATACTTTACAAATATCAAAAGTTAGGCTGACTGGCCTATAATTTCCCAGGTCCTCTTTGTTCCCCTTTGTACAGGCAGGTACATATAGTACCTTTCTCCAGTCCTCTGGGAACTAATCCATTCTCTAGGAGTTCTTGGAGATAATCACAAATGGTTCTATGAAAGCCTCAGCTAGTTCTTTAAGTATGCTAGGGTAAATGTTGTCAGCCCTGATGACTTGAATACATTTAATTTATCTATCTGATTTGGGTCCTGCTGATGAATGTGGAGGGTTGGGAGACAGCATTTGCCTTTGACATCCTGTGGTTTGGGAGGGGAGCAGGCTTACTTTCCCTGTCCCCACAAAGTCAAGAGTTGTCAAAGTAACACTCTCATTAATCCGAGAGGCCATGTGTGTGTTTAGGTGGAATATCACTCCACAGCAAGGATTCAAGCTTATAACACATAAGATTCCAAGTGGACTATATAGCCAAAAATCAGATAATTAAAAATATAGAGAGATAGGAATTAAAGTTGGGCAAATAACGGGAAGCATTTTCAGCAAATAGTCATGCAAAAATAAGACAAATTATTCAAAATAAAAGATTTGATCAGTTCTAACATGAATATGATTTTTTTTTTGTGTATAAAAAGGATTTTTTGATGGTTTATATCCATTCAGGTTTATCTGAAACCCACTTACCTGCTTCACCAATTTATCTTTTAACCCTACCTCATATCATAAATATGTCTAGTTGTCTACTGTTTGCTTTTATTTTGTTTTCTTCTGTGGCTTCACCTGGCAACTTATTCAGTATATTTACTGCTGCTTGAGTGAAACAGGACTGACAGAATTATCTATTTCTGCATTACATGTGAATATTAAAAAAGGAGGAAGCTTGTCTTAGCGTTGACTGTATGCTGAGCCCATCATGAATATAGACCTCATAAAGACCTCCTGGCCTGGAGACCACCATAAGGTGTAGGTACCTCAAAGTGCAACCTTCTTAAACAGGCAGTAATTAATCTTGGAGTATCATGGAGATGATCATTGAAGTCTCCCAGGAGAAGAGGGCATTTTGTACTCTACTTTTTTACTACTGTACTCTACCCCAGGTGGTACCTGAGGTATGTTCTACCTTTGTTCACTGAAAGGAGAATACCTTGTTCACAAGGAGCATAAATGAATATCCTAAGGGAAGTAGGTAAAACATATATTATATCTAAAGAAAAGGCTGTTTGGTGTAAAGGGAAGATGAATCCCACTTGTTATGGCATGGATATGAGTTACTTGAAGATAGCATGTTTATCTTCATATTATAAATCAACTGTATCATAAGGACGTGGCCAATCACCTCCTCATTGCTTTAACTGTATGCTTGTACAGTGCCCTCTGTTTGCTTATTCCTTTTAGTGTGTAAGCTGTTGAGGGCAGAGTCTCTGCCTTCCTGTGTATTTATAGTAGAAGCAAAAAATATAATAAATAATGGTAATAATAAAGATCACCTGTGCTATCATTGTCCAGATGGATATGAAGAAAAGCCAGGGTAGGGTCCTATGCACATTCAGATGCCAGTTGCTGTCAACCTTAAAAAATAAATATTTATACATTTTCTTTAGTGATAGTAACTTATTTTAAACCACAGTAAATAGATGGAACACTTTAAGTAAGTGTTGTTTTGAGAATTTTTTTCATCCTTCTCTTTGAACTGGTTAGAAAAACAAACAAAATGAATTTATGTACTTACAGTATAGTGATATACTCTAAATTCTCCACTCTGTCGGTTTTCTGCACATTCCATACAGACTGATGTTCCCATTTATTGGGCATATTGAATTTCTCCTGGTCTTGCCTTCTGTTATTAGAATTTACAGAGAGAATAGAGATAAATGTTGTTAGCAATGAAGTTTGTGAGCTACACGACTGTACCTCAGATCAAACATTCCTTCACTATGATGAATGACTTCCTTTCAGCTTTAAACTTCTGAAACAACTGTTTATTTCATTTCAAGTTCGCTTTAATCTATATTTGAAGGAGCCAAATCTATATTCAAGATCATATCTCCTGTGTTGGTGTTAGATCATAACTTCAGTGGGGAAATAAAGGCAATTTAAAGACTTTGTTTAGGAAGCTGATCGTTTTAATGTGTTAATATCACATCCTGTATGGAATTGTATAGCTGGCAGGACAGATGCTCCAGACACTAACATCCATTGCTACTGTTTATACTCAGTTTATGTTCTGTGGTTAAGGAACATTTGCATTATGGTAAGTGGTAGTTTAGCCAGGCAGAATAGGACATAAGAGTTTGAGGGAAACTTTAATGCCTTTTAGGTCAGGTCTACACTTCAGACCTGTATTGGTATTGCCATGCTGTCTGGAGTGGCTCACAGCTGTGTGAGTACCTACCTCAGGGCAGACAGTCAGAAAACAGAGGAGACACCGATGGCGTGTTTTATAATTAGATTTCACCAAGCTAGTAAAAAATCTGAACTCCTGGATCACTGTGACATGTGACAAGTGTGACATCACTCTTGCCATGGAGTCACAGACAGTCCCCCTAGACTCTCCAATTTATCTTGCCACCCAGAAAAAATGTCTTTGACTTTGTGATAAAAGATAACTTACATCAAAAATCACACCACCTCAAGTTGGTCTCAAGTGACCATTCACTTACCCCAAAGCACTTGGTACTCCAGAATTTATACCAGACACAACTAGTAAACTAACTAAAGGTTTATTAGTGAAGAAAAGGAAATGAGAGTTATTGAGAGGTTAAAGCAGGTAAATATATGCACAGGTGAGTCACAGTTTGTAATTCCAAATGGTGGAAGTGACGTAATAAACTGCTAGTTTCCTAAAAGTCTTTTCAGGGTACCCAGATTGCCTCTGATGATCTTGGCTTTGCATTCGGTACACTTCCCTGTAAGAGTCCAAACAGTCCACAGATGCTGCTTTTCTCTCTCTCTCTCTCTCTCTCACACACACACTGACAGGGCCTCATGGACTTTTCCTTTGATGATAGAGAGTGAGGAATGCATTTTGAGTTTTTGACCTCCGATCATCACACATGATGCCCACTTGCTTTGAAATTAGAACTTTTCTGTTGAAGTTCTTCATTTGCATTCCACAAGGCCTCTTCCTGTTTGATGGATTATTTCGTTAGAGGGTTACGAACAATGTAAATGTTTCCTATTACATTATAACAGGATACAGATAAGTGAAAATAGTGGAACTAACATCGCATTAGTTTTCATGAAGCTTAAACATCAAATACACTCTTATACATTTAACAATCACTTTATACTATACTAACACACAAGTGAATTGACCTGGGCCTTCGGCATACGCGGACACCTGGGTTGCCAGTGTCACAGGTATAACTACATCGCTCAGGGGTGAGAAAAATCCACTTCCCTGAGTGATATAGTTATACTGACCTAACCCCCACCCCCATGTAGACAGCACTATGTTGATGGGAGAAAGACATATCTTCACATAAGTGCTACAACTGCACCGATTCAGCATTTTAAGTGTAGACCTGACCTTACTGATGCTATCTTCTGGGGTTGGGGATGAAGAGGCTGGTTATCTTTTAACACTCTCTCCCTTTCACCTCTGCATAATAGCCAACTGTCCTCTCCCACACATTCAGGAATAGCTATCTGGCTTGTCCCTCCCATCCGGTCTTCAGAATAGCCACCAAGCCTATAACTGCCTATACCCTGAAAATGACATTGTCTTTGAGGGATGATGCAGCAGCAGGAGTTGGAAAGATCCTGCTATTCTTTTTATAGAAGTCCTCTAACTCTGGGGCCAAGATGCCTGAAAATACACTGGACTAAAAGAAATTACATCATCACATTATCTTCAACTGACCCTCCTAATTTTGACTGACCCTCCTAAATTTTGAGAACATTCCAATATTAAACATTTTCTAAGTATACTTATATTTTGTAGAATTTCTGTTTCACTTGGTTTATTTGTTCTACAGTCTTGTGATAAGAATTACCAGGGATATTTGTACCTGGAAGATGTTATTTTCCAGGGGGGAAGGATAGCTCAGGGGTTTGAGCATTGGCCTGCTAACCCCAGGGTTGTGAGTTCAATCCTTGAGGGGGCCATTTAGGGATCTGGGGCAAAAATAGGGGGCTTGACTAGATGACCTCCTAAGGTCCCTTCCAACCCTAATATTCTATGGTTCTGTTTGTGAGAGAGGCAAGCTTTCTATGGTGGAATCTCCTTCCTTAGAAGTTTTTAAGGTCAGGCTTGACAAAGCCCTTGCTGGGATGATTTAATTGGGGATCGGTCCTGCTTTGAGCAGGGGGTTGGATTAGATGACCCCCTGAGGTCCCTTCCAACCCTGATATTCTTTGATTCTATTTCCTAGACCTAGACTAATCACACCACAAAACTCAGTCCTTTTCCATCTCATCAATCCCATCTATAATTGAATCCATAGAAACCGAATAAAGTGACATGTTTAGCAGCAAGGTCCAGATCCTAAATTGCTGGATCAGTGATTTGGCTCTCATATAACCATATTAGACACCTTTATAGTATTTACATTTGACAAAACTGGAAGAAAATTAATTGCTGTTTGTTAAGCCTCTGAAAGTTAACAAAATTGTGGTACAGGCTAGATCATGTTGTAATAGGCCGCTCAAAAGTCAACTGTACGCAGTATTCTACCTCCAGATACATAGTAACATGGTCCTCATTATCAAAGGCTCCTCAGATCTGCAGAGATGAATATGAAATATGGTGCAATGCTAGCTAATTTTTAACAAGGGAACTTTTTTGGGAATTCACTGGTGATTGAACACAAGGGCTTTGTAGGACCACAGTGGCCTTTTGTATTTAATGGAAGACTATTGAAAAATGCTGTGGATAATGAATAGAAGTTTTTCCCCTGCAGATAAACAACCAGAGATTTATCATCTGATAACTGCTGTGTAGCTCAGTGAGACATTTTCCTTTTTCTGATACAGTGTTTATGATGTACTAAACTTGCAAAGCACTTGTGACTATTCACCATATAGAATCAAATCTGATTTTGTCTACAGGCCTTTGATAATACTGTTCAGGAAATTTTTGATGGACTTTAATTCATGGGACTAAGGTTCAAAAGAAATCTTCTTGTTATATTTCTCATAGGTCTGTCTTCATCCTTCTATAATATGCATCCTTTACAGTGACAAAGAAGCTGAGAATAGATTAGAAAATACTTGAAGATGTGGCTTTTAGTCCTTATTTAATTTCTATAGATCCCTAGTGATGTCATCCCCATTAAAGTCTATAAGACTTTTCCATAATGGATAGTGACTGAAAACCCATAGACTTGGTAGCACTTATCAGGGAGTGTAATCCTTGGACTGGAATGGTAAAAACCATATTGTCAGGTGTGCCAAATGGAAAATGTTTCCTGAATGCTTTAACCACTCTTATGAGACAGCCTACTATATATAAAATAGGAATTAAAAACAGAAAATATTTTGGGTGATATGAAATGTCTGAGCTAAGTCCATAAAAATTAGCATGAACTTTTCAAAGCTGATCAGTATATGTGGAGTGGTGCAGCAATTTCAACAGCACTTCAGTCTAGTTTGACCATTCAACAGATTAGCTCATTTTAAACAAAAATTGATATTCTAATCCAGGTAAATCAAATCATACCTTGTTACTGCATTTCCACTATTCTTCTCACAGTCATACCATCATACCTCCAGTGAAGGTAGGGCATTACTCTAGTAGTTCAGAACCACAGACTTTTACTGGTAATTCACAAATGATTGGTAGATAACTGGTAATTGATAAAGGAGCATTTCCAGGAGGGAGGGTGACGTGTATTATCCTCCTGACCAGTAGGTGTCATGATTTTGCACTCCCCATCATACCCTAGATAAAGAAAACCTGTAATCATTGTTGGCAATGGGAGAAAAATGCCCCTTGATTGGAATGGGGCTAGAACGTGGCCCTATGGGTGAAACGTAGCCCTTTGCAGAAGGCTTACAGAAGGCCTGAACCATTTTAAAGATATAAACAGTACTTAAATGGTGCCTACGCCTTGTACCGGCTCTCTACAAAGGGGTCACTTTCATTTTAAATGCACTGGGTAAACACAACTAGTGGATGCTTGTTAATAATGAATCCCCAGAGTAACAACTTTTGCTAAGAGCAATATTTTGCCAGGAGCCAATCCCATCCCATTGACTTTAACTTTAAAGTGATTTGGATATTGCCAACAAGCATGCTGCTTATCAACAACTTCTTTTTGGAAGAAAGACCCCGGCCAGAGGCAGGTTTGTGGGGATGCAGCTAGGCAAGGAAGCAATGGGGCTGCATGATACCTCTCCCTGAGCCCTGCCCTGACACTGAGAGTCCAGGCTTGGCATGGCTGCAGGCCTACAAACCCTCTTGCAGCCAGGGAGCCAAGGCCTGGATAGGAGGTAGCAGTCTGGGACACCTGCATGCCCGCCTAGTGAAGGAGCCCCGTCAGAATCCCAGCACTGCAGATTGGGAGGGGCACAAGTAGAGAATAGGGCTGCAGCCCAGATGTCAGGGTTTTTCACGGGAGGTGGGGGTGCTGGGCTGCACGGTACTGTGCTCTCTGAGGTGTATCTTGCTCTGGCACTGGTGGCCTGGAATCAGCATTTCCCAGTGCTACCTTCCCTGGCTATAGCTCTATAGGCAGGTTTCCAGAGCTGCAGCTAGGGAAGGCACAACCTAGCAGTTCCTGCCTTAGCAGCAGCCCCACAAACCTACCTTTCACTTATTGCCAATTCTCGGGTAATAGCAGTGTTTGGCTGGAGAAAGAGATGTTGCTATATATTATTTTTTCAATATACATAACAAAAGATTAAAGTATTTTCCTTATGTAAATTAATACACTGAAATGTAACACCTTTGGGGAAATTCACCCAAAATCATGTTACTGTACAGCTCAAGGTAGTCGTTTTCTTCTGGTGCACAAAAAGCTCATCAGGTAACATGTTAAGGCTTCCTTAATTTGGGGTTCTGTATACATAAAAGAAACCCCAGAAACAAGTTGTGCAGTAAAAATATTCCGAAGCATAAAGTATTTCATGGGAAACTCATTGTGAAAAAAGAAAGACTGCATCCTAATGAAGCTGTCTGGCCCCATTTTGTGTAATAAATTTAACAGGCCTGAAAAGGGGGAAATGCCTCTTTAGTTTAATAACCATTCATCCGTCAGGATACCCCACCACAGATTTTTTTTTTCCTGTCGTTGACCATTGATAGAGATATCATAAGCATTTTTAAATAAATGCCTCAAATACTCTCTCATTCTGATAACTGGAAAGGGAAAGACTATAGACATCTACATGAAATCTCCTAGCACAATATATCGGCAAGCTCTCAATATGGCCCCCTCTTCACCTGGCTTATAGAATAGCCAACACTGGTCACAAGTCAATTGGAGAAAAGACAGTGAAGGCTCCCCAGGATAGGCCTTGCTATTTGATTTATTTAATAAGGGATGGGGCAGTACTTTTAACATCAAGGTTGACAAAACCTCTAACCAGAACCCTGGCACAATGAATTAGATGGGAATCTGACCATGCCCTTTGCAGCTAAGACTGAATACATTCACAGTTTGTGTGTGAATGTGATGAGAGAATTGCACTTAAATTGTCCACCTAGCCACTAAACCTTACAGTAGGCTGATATATCTAGGAATGACATCTCATACTGACCCAGGAAGGTAAAGGTTTAACATCTCTAAAATTGCTTAATCTTTGTTATCTGACACTCTCTAGAGTCCAAAAACTAAAGGCATCAAAGGGATCCTCAAACCTTCTTGCTAATTAGAAGACTTTCACTCATCCAATCAGGGACCAGAAACAATCTCATGTTAGTTATTTCACCAGCTAAAGAATGCAGCACGAATTTTGAATACCGACTACCCACAGAAAATTGTTCACAATCTATATATAGAATTAAAAACAATCTTTCAAAAATTGACTTGTTGAGTAGATGTGAATAATAACCAATCAGGAAACTTTATAAACATGCCGAAGAAAAGGAGGCTAAATTGGTCATGTACAAATGATTCCTTCTGCTTCAGTTCATTTTCATGAAGGAGCATATCGAAGGCAAGGAAAAGCAAATTTGATGTCTGCTTAGAAATAAGCATACTGTATTCTTTGCTCTTTCTGTTAAAGAGCAACAGACATCTTGACAAGGTTCTTTTGTAACCCATGCATCAGTGTATCCCTAGGTATCACCTGAGCCCAATATTTTCTTGCCCTCTACAGTAGTACATGACAGAGCATCTCAGACAGGCTCAAATTGAGCTGCAAAGTTCAGACCTGGATCTGAGTTTTCCCACAGTTCACAAACTTCAGCTGGGTTCAAACTTCTAAATGAAATTTTTCCAAAGGCAAGCTAGTTCCCATATATCTAATCAAATCATTAGGTACACAAACCCATGGGTCATGTTAGACTATTTGAAAGAGTTTGTCCCCTCTTAGTGTTTCAGAATGCTGCTCCTCAGTATATTGTTTATTGAAATATAATTAAAAAGATGACAATGGCAAGAATGACAGAATTTTTCAATATCCTGCTTATCTCCGCTATCTAATCTAAGCAGTGTTTAGAGTTTAGGGGACAAGTGCAGAGTTCAGTGAGGCAAAAAGTTAATATACACTTAGAAGTTGTACACAGCATGTCTTCTCACTTACAGTGTATATAAAGGTATAAATTGCATACACGTAATAGTTTAGAACCATGGAAAGGCTTATTCTCAATGAGAAGAGTGGGACTGCCAATGTATTTGGCCTCACAGCTTGTCTTATGAGAAAATTGTTTCTAATGCTATAGTTACACATTATGCAGTGTTTTATTCCTTCTGTCCATGAGCTCAAACATTCATGAAAATTTTGTACATACTTTTTTTTTGCAGTAGTCATACAAAATAGATTCTGTATAGAGATATTATGATTGCATTTGCTATGTTATAGTTTTAAAATGTCAACACTTGCATTATGAAACTCTATTTTCAGGGTTTAAAACTCTGATAAAAATGATCTCCAGAATAGTTTTCAATAGTAGTATTCAAAATGTTCTGAATAAAATTCACCCATCTCACACCCCTAGACTCGGTGTCCATCCTTCAGATCTAACCAGAACCGCTTTGAAAATTCAAACCAGTGCAGTTAACTTTTTTTTAAAAATAAGAATAAATTGTGTCTTGAAGGCACGTACCTGGGAGAGGGTACTATAGAGTCAAACCACCCAAAGGGGACCTCAGGGAAGGATTGTGCTTTTCTGTCCATGGGGCTGCTGCCTGCTGCCCTGAAGCAGAGGTGGGACAGGGTTTTAGCCTCACTTCCACACTGCTCAGTCTGGAATCACATGTTCCCCTGGAAATACATGAAGAGTGCAATTTCTGCACACCCCTGTGGTTATAACTGGCTCATGAAAAAAGGCTTGCGGGAGTAGGGGAGGTTCCTTCTGCTTTCCCCTTGCACACTAGGGGATCATTCCCCTCTATTCGACATTAGTGAGGCCTCATTTGGAGTACTGTGTCCAGTTTTGGGGCCCACACTACAACAAGGATGTGGAAAAATTGGAAAGAGTACAGCGGAGGGCAACAAAAATGATTACGGGACTGGAACATATGAGTTATGAGGAGAGGCTGAGGGAACTGGGGATGTTTAGTCTGCAGAAGAGAAGAATGAGGGGGGATTTGATAGCTGCTTTCAACTACCTGAAAGGGGGTTCCAAAGAGGATGGCTCTAGACTGTTCTCAGTGGTAGCAGATGACAGAACAAGGAGTAATGGTCTCAAGTTGCAGTGGGGGAGATTTCGGTTGGATATTAGGAAAAACTTTTTCACTACGAGGGTGGTGAAACACTGGAATACGTTACCTAGGGAGGTGGTGGAATCTCCTTCCCTAGAAGTTTTTTAAGGTCAGGCTTGACAAAGCCCTGGCTGGGATGATTTAGTTTGGGATCGGTCCTGCTTTGAGCAGGGGGTTGGACTAGATGACCTCCTGAGGTCCCTTCCAACCCTGATATTCTATGATTCTATGACTACGAGAGCCAATCACAATGTGGTTCTGTATTTTTAATACTTCATCATCTGGACATTATGACATTATTATTAACTGGTAGCTGAAAACCTGTGCTGTTGCATGGGTGTGGCAATTGAGCCAAATTATCGACCATCTGTGCAGTCTCCCTCATGTAACCAACAAAATTGTTGCATGGAAATTAGCTGTAGAGTGATTGGTTGAGTTAACCTCCGATATCATTAATTTCTGATACTACAATGGTGTGGGACTATTGGCATGGTGCAGATACATGTCTTACTGTAGCTATACACAACATGGGCATAATTTGTAAAGTCAAGAAAGCTGCAAACTTAAAAACTGGATGGTAACAGACCTTGAATCCCAGTGACAATCAAACCCCGTGATATTCTAAACAAAGAGAGCTCTCAGCCATGTTTGTAGTTGTTACCATTGCTTCAACTTGACTCAGACATTCTAGGCTGCAGAGTGACACACAGAAGGACAATCGTGAAATTTTATTATACAGATTATTTGTATTTCAGTAGCTCCTAGATATCCCAGTTCCACTGAACTGTACAAACACATAACAAAAAGATGGTCCTGTCCCAAGGACACACAGGAAGAGGAATTTCTCTTGTGGTATTTTCAACATAGCCAAAGCCTTGAGGTGTTTGACCTTGTAAGAAATCATATTCGACACTGATAGCCAAATCCGAGCCTCTGATAAGCCAAGGAACTTCCAATGACTTCAATGAGATCTAGGTGTGTCTTGAGAAAGGTGTCCTAATATGTACAAAAGCAAGACAACCTGGTCCAAATTAATCCTTTGTGTAATTCCATTGGCTGTAATGCAGTTACACTAAGATTACATTTGGTCTCCAGTGTCTTACTGCCTGATCTTGAATACACATGCTGTTCTTCTATCTATCTAGGTTTATACTGCACTTGTCACTGTGGTAGTTGATCTAAATTTTATTAATGAGAAAATCTTGCTATCTGTCTTTTTTCTTCCCACACACTTCATACATTTTCCCCGATTCAAATTAAATGCCAAGTTGATAAATGAGTCTCCCTTTCACCTTCCATGAATGGTTGATAGTTTTCTAATGTCAAAGCCATAACACTTAATTTCTTTGACCCCTAGAAAACATTCAGGGTAAAATGTTTCGGGTAGTTCAGATAAAAAATTGAACATTTGGGTCTTTATTCAAACAGGAACAAAGGTTCTGAGATTCTCTCGTCACTAATTATCATTCTAGGATGGAAATTTCCCCAGGCCTGATGGACAGAGACACCCAGGCCTATAACACTCTCTGTCAGAAATAGTTATCCCACTTCTATAATGGATACAAAGAGACAGAAGGAAAGATTAAAATACAAATGTCTAAATGCCGCTATCAAACTATAACTCTATACCCAGTTGGTCAACGAATGTAAAAAGAATGAAAATCCAATCAACGTACCACTATATACACAAATATTATTAACTTCCATATACATACTCAAATACACATTATTGGGCTATATGGACCTCTTAATTTCTTTGACCCTTTAAAACAATGACCCCTATAAAACATTCAGGGTAAAATTCAGGGTAAAACATGGCCTGTAAATAAATAGTAATAGGCAAAATGTTTGCTATTCCTGTGCCATTTATGTTTTCTTTCTGCAAATGTTTAAATGATCTACTTTTGCTGGTGCAAATGGTTTTGGAAAACAAATTTCAGGTGGCATACAGGAATATTCAGTAGTAATAAAGTATAATATATAAAATAATAAATTCTGTAAATTTTACATTTGTGCTTAGTAATACTTGTGCAGTATTTGCCCATGCAATCACTCAATCAAGAAACAAAAACACATGACTTATATGGCCAATCAAAACTAAATAACGCAGCTTAAGATTTGAATATTGATATACAATTCATGGCCCAGATCCTCAACCTGTATTGACTTCAATGGAGGTAAAGTTTTACATCCGCTGAAGATTCAGCCCCAGTTGTGTAAAACACAAATAAATGGCATTCTGCTCCAAGATATTTTGCAAGCAGTAAAGAGGATAAATGTGCTGAATAATTCTTCATCTTCAATTAGTCAGTTCTTATTAGTATATGCACATGAATATCATTGATCCAATCTGATGAAGTTAACAGAAACCCTTTACTGCAATATACTTTAGCATTCACTGCTCCAAAGTAATACCAGCTATAGCATGGGCTTCATTCCTGAATGCAGAGATAAGATAACACTGCCATATGTTAAGGAAACTTCTTGTATTTAACTAATAGGTCTCCAAGTACTATAAATAAGAACTAGGAGTGAAAAAAAAAAGCTTATGAAAGGAATAAAGCAATATTTCTACTTAAATGGTTCTGAATATGTTTGACACTGTTTGGGTCAGCTGTGGCTTAGTGGATGCTTTCAGTAATTCAGAAATCAATAATATTGTAACCGTTGAACAATCATGCACATAATGGTAGCTATCCCTTTTTAATACTCCACTTTAAATGTGCATGCCAGAGTTTAATTTAAACTGTTGTGTCTGTTGGTAAACAGACAAAGGATGAATTTGAAATGGCTCAAAATCTAATGCATTGATTCAATTGTGATTATTATAGTAACCACTCTTGAATTACTCTCCTGGGTGAATACAAGAAACTGAAGAATAACAGGCATAGAAACAATGCGTTTTAAGAATTATACTACACACATTATACCACCAGTCAAGAATGGAAATGGAACAACTTATAGCAAAATGTATTTGTTCCCGGGATCCAGAAAAAAGATAGTACACTGCAGTCATTTTAAAATGGTGTATAGTTGCTTGTGTAAATAAATATAATCAAAACCTTCTGAACAACTTGGGAGGTATTAAAAATTGGACAAAAAAAACAAAAGAAATTATGATTCTCTAAAAAAAGGAGAGATTCAGACATACATCAGGATTAATTCTATTCCTAGAAAGATAATGGAACAAATATTAAAAGAAAAGGTTGCTAAATTTCTAGGGCCAGATTGTGATGGCCCACTCAGGTATGTAAGGGGTGGTCACAACATGAATTCCCTTTCTAAAGCGTTGAGTCTAAATTTCAGATGCCTCCAGTCTCCTTATTGCAGGTAACATACATTCATCTATTACATGCTCTACAAATTCTTGCTGTGTGAAGCTGTACATTTATGTAAATATCATCATAAAGCCTTTACAAGGGATTTCTCTCAGTGAACTGATTTATAGTTAAACTCCTTTCATGGGGAAGTATTTATACTCAGTCTTTTCAGTGCACTGCAATGTGCAAATTGAAATCCCATTTATAATAAACCTTCATTTACAGTGAAAATGTTCTCTGAAAATACAAAGTTCACTATAGAAGGCATCTGTTTTTGAATTTTACAAAAGATATGGTGAAGAATGCCTGAACCAAACCACAAAGATTTCTCCTAAACAATCCAACTTTTTACAAGACATTGCTTTCTTAAGTGATTAAGTAATTAACATTCTGAATGCTTTACTGGATGAACATACATTATTTTCTTTTGTTGGAAAGTATATTTTATAAGGATCAAATGTCTGAACTGAAGACAGGGAAGAAAGGAAGGAAGGAAAGCAAAGCAGAATGTCATCAGGAAGAGTCCAAGTAAAGGGATTGCTTTGCTTTTTCTCTTGTTTGTTTTTTTATATATTAAGTAAAGTCTGAAACTGTGCTAAGTGTTATGTAGAGCAGGCTGAAAAGCAAATCTTCAAAAAGCTAGATAGCCACTCATCTACTAAAGAATAACAAAAATGTAGTGATTAAAAGCAGATTTTTAGTAGCCAGAAATTTAGAATAAGGGGAAATATTTCAGTCCTACCAACCAAAATCTATGTTTAGCAGAATATGGATCAGAGATTCTCCAAAGTAGGTCTCATTACCATTCCTCGATTCTGTTTGTACAAACAACATTGAAGAGAATTTTTAATGTCACTGGGATGTTAGCTATGCCCAACCAGATGTGCAGCTTCTTTATCAAACTTTTCCCCGACAGTGAAAGATGGTGATATTTCTATGCAATTAATTTGCATATTGTTGTCCACTGATGGCAGTAAGGAATTATTCTTAGAAAATTCAGTCCATGCTGTAATATTTCAAGTCTGGATACCAAGGTGATGGTTGTTTCTATAAATACACAGGACACTACAGTAGATAAACATAAGAACGGCCATTCTGGGTCAGGCCAATGGTCCATCTAGCCCAGTATCCTGTCTTCTGACAGTGGCAAATGCCAGGTGCTTCAGAGGGAATTAACAGAACAGGGCAATTTTTGAGTGATCCATCACCTGTTGTCCACCCCCAGCTTTAGGAAGACAGAGGCTGGGGACATATAGAACATGGTTTTGCATTGTTGGCCATCTTGGCTAATAGCCATTGATGGAACTATCCTCATGAACTGAACTAATTATTTTTTAACCAAGTTATTTGTTTTGGCCTTCACAACATCCCCTGGCAACCTGAGTTCCAGAGGTTGACTGTGCATTGTGTGAAGTACTAGCTTTTGTTTGTTTTAAACCTACCACTCATTAATTTCACTAAGTGACCCCTGATTCTTGTTTCAGAGTAACAGCCGTGTTAGTCTGTATTCGCAAAAAGAAAAGGAGTACTTGTGGCACCTTAGAGACTAACCAATTTATTTGAGCATAAGCTTTCCGATGAAGTGAGCTGTAGCTCATGAAAGCCTATGCTCAAATAAATTGGTTAGTCTCTAAGGTGCCACAAGTACTCCTTTTCTTTTTCCTGATTCTTGTGTTACACAAGGGAATAAATAACACTTCCTTATTCACTTTCTCCACACTATTCATGATATGATACAAATTAGGCCTATCTCCTCTTATATGTCTCCTTTCCAAGCTGAAAAGTCCCATTTTTTTAATCTCTCCTCTTCTGGAAGATGTTCCACCCCTCTAATTGTTTTTGTTGCCCTTCTCTGTACTTTTTCCAGTTCTAATATAACTTTTTTTTTTTTTTTTTGAGATGGGGCCCATCAGAACTAACACTCAGTGGTTCTCCCTTAACCTTTGCCATTTTACGCCTCATTTTCACATGTGCCTATTTTCACTTTAGCTGTCTACAGTGAAGGAACAACACTTAAATTATCATAATTCTCAAATTTAAGCTACCCTTCATTAAGATCTGATTCCTACTCAGAGGCAGGGGGGATGAACAGTAATGCGGAGTAGTAAACTGGATTTTGTTTGTAACCTTGAAGTGGGATCGTAAAGCCAGTTTATTTATACTGTTAGAAAACTTTGGGGACAAATTCATCCCTAGTGTGGGGTTACACAAGTTACCCCTTCTAAAGATTAAGACTATACTCCCTAATAATTGTTACCGAGCCCACAGGGTTCCCATGAGTCTACTCACCACTGGACCCCCTCCTGCTAGCTGTTCTGGGGATTAGCTCTGCCAGTCTAACCTCTCTTCCTGCAGGCGCTCACTCCATCTCCCATTCTCTCATTGCCTCTATTGGGACTTGACTGCTCTCTCTTGTGGCTTGACCTTCTGGCCAGATCACTGTAGTTTTCCCTTTTCAGGGTGTGTGTTCTCTGTACCAGCTGGCATAGGCACTCTTCCAATTCACTGCACCCTCTACCCACAGTAGTGCCACTTCCTCAGTGGCTGGTTAGGGAACTCAGGACCACCATCTTCTCCAGGCTCTAGACCAGGGACCCTACTGCAAGCAGCTAAGTCTGCACAGTCCTACACATTCCTGCTGTTTCCTTAGACTACTCCCTACATTGCCTCCAGGAGGCTCCTTCTCTCCCTTCTTCTAGGTATGCCCTTCCTCTAACCAAGCTCTCTTCTCTCTGTAGCCTCAGAAACAGTGACTACAAACCTCACTACAGCCTCCTTCTGCCCTCAGCTATCTTTTTACAAACACTGCCTGTTCCTGTCCAGCTGAGTTCATCCTTTAATTAATCCTCATTGCTCCCTGGCTCCTCCTCCAGATGCAGCCTAGGTGATTAATTGGCCCATCTAGCCACCTAACCCCTTTAGTGTCAGGGGAATACCCCATCACACCATGATTATCTCTTATGGAATTGTGCTGTAGAATCTAATGATTCTAATACGAATGAAACCAGTAGGGTTCTATCAAAATTAAATAGTGTTCTACACTAAAAGCAGATTGAATTTAATATGAAGTGATCACCTTTCATTCAAATTTTTCTTTCATCCATATAATTTAATGGAAAAATATTTCTATACAATGACATAGTCTGGATTTAAATATCTTTAGAAAATCTATAATTCTTTATACAACTCTATAGGGTTCTTTTAAAAGAAATTAAATTTGCCATAGATATTTCATAGTCATAATGTGGTTCATAACAATACTCTGCAACTACCTTTTACACAGGAGCTTCTTACTGCAATATACAGCATGATGACATGATTGCAGGAATGAATGAGTCTAGATAAGACTAAACTGCCATATTGTAGGTGCAAAGAGCAATTATACTATCAATACTTTTGTAAAAACTGAACCTTTTGCAACCAAACCCAATGCGATATTTGGATCACTGTTTCTTTCTTTTCTTTTACAGAATCGTTCAGGCCCAGAATAAGTATTACAGGATGTGCTGAGTCAGGCATTGACTCAGAATGCTGTCAATCAAATCCCCACCAGTATACATTAATTGGGACCTGATTGAAAGACAGGCAGTTGCAGAAGGTGCCAATTAACTAATAGAGATTCAACTGAGGGGCTAAATGGGTGAAAGTAACCTTCTGCAGCTGGGATTATATAGGCAAATAGTAAGGACGTGCTAGGGAGCCTGAAGAAAGACAAGAACAGATCAGACTGACTGCTGCTGCTGCTAATACTGTACCTTGCCCAGAAGCTAGCTAATGACTGTAAACAGTATGTAAATAACACTCCAGGCTGTGGCTTTCTGAGGGGACAAAATAAAGCATGATGCTGGTTAACAACACCTGGAGTTGTGATTGTCAATTACTCAAGCTGGAAAAGAGTCTCAGAAGAACCACCCCATGATAGTAAATCTTCACTGCAGTGTTAATCTGGGTTCTTACTTGGGTGTAATCCCTATTTTGCCTTCCGTCCATACAGAAAAACCTGTGGTCGAAGTTTTGTGGTGTGTTCAACTCAAGCTAGTTAGCCAGGCTCAGCATATAGTTTAAAGTCTGAGTGCTGTTTACACTCTAGCTTCTAAGCTGCCCCCTTTGCAGTGTGGATGCAGACTAATCAACTCAGGTGCATCTAGATCTCCAATGCTGTTCCACAATTCCCGTTAGGCTGTATTTTCTGACCTACTCCCTTCTTCCGCACCAATAGTCACCTACCAGTTAACAGCTAACAGTTCAGTGTTCAAACCCCATATTGTATATGGCTTACTGTACTGGCAACATTTCTACTGCACTTCCACAGCATTTGAACATAGATGGCATCTGAGAAAACATCCTCCACATGCTGCCAACTGGCAAGGGGTTGACACCAAGATTCTGGTGGATCTCTGATGGGAGGTCAGTAAGAGACATAATTTGGGAAGACCTACATGAAATCTGGAGTTCTCTGCCATTTTTTGGTGTGGACTTGTAGGAGGGGATTCATCAGGTGGGCTCTCAGTGCTGGGCTGAATCTCAAGAATGTATGCTGGAAGAAGAGTTGTCAACCCTCCAGGATTGTCCTGGAGTCTCCAGGAATTAAAGATTAATTTTTAATGAAAGATTATGTCGTGTGATGAAACCTCCAGGAATATGTCCAACCAAAATTGGCAGCCCTAGCCGGAAGACCACAGAGCAGAACTCCCAGTCCAGTAACTCACTGAGACTGTGTCCATTCTAGGATGGAGTAGGACTAGCTGTGCAGTATGTTGGTCAGGCTTTTGAATTCAGGAAATCTATTGTGGCAAGCATGGCTGCAAGTGTGCAAAACAGGGATGGTTATTGCAAGCTGAGCAATGCCTGCAAATGCAGGGAGATGGGTGGCACAAATGTATATTCATGTGTTTTTTCTCACAGGGGCACTAGCAGTAGAACATTTTCTGAGGCAGCCAAGACATTAAGTCTCCGGGGTGATCTGTGGTAATATTAAAGTCCAGAGCACTTGAAAAACCTCTTGGCAGTACAGTCTGGGGATCCGGCTACCACAGGTGGAAGAGGGAATTGAAGAGGCACATCTGTGGTGGCTCTGTGCTGCTGCACCCTAGCCCATCATCCTGTTTATGTTGGTCTGAATTTTAGTCCACTCCTTGGTAATGATGCAACAGGAACTCCAAACCGCCTTTCAGGTTTCTGGGCAGAGCATACTTCCTGTCCCCCCACACCTTGTAGCTCATTAGTCCCCTCTTGTCATTAATCTGCCTACCAGTTACCAAGCAATGAAAGAGCACCAGAGGCCTGTGACAACTGCTCACTTCTCCAGTCAGGGATCTACAGCAAGTAAAAGTCTTCTGATACTGCCACCAATACCTAGAATAAAGTTAAGCCCATCCCTGGCCTGTCCCCTTCACACACCCAAATCCACAAAATCTGATATTTAAGATAAAATAAATACAAAGCACTTGCCATTGTCTTGGTAGGATGGAATCCTGGGACACAGCAGTGATGGAAGAAACTATGTGCCAAGGAGATAAAAGCTGTGACCTTTGCCTTGCTGTGGTGCAGAAAGTTAAAGAGGAGAACCTCCTCTCCATCCCACCCTGGAAAGAGGAATGATGTGCTGTTTCAATGCTTTTCAGGTCACCTACCCCAGTGATGGCAAAGCACCACCCAGGAGGTCACTGATAGTCAGCAAAAAGGTCCAGAACCTCCAGGGGAAAGGAAAGAGAGCCAGAAATGACCTGCAGTAGGAGATTGTTGTTGTTGTTATTAGCATTATTGTAGTGTCTAGGAACCCTAGTCAAGGGCCAGAAGCCCATTGTGCTAGGTGCTGTACAAACAGAACACAAATACAGTCCATACCCCGAGAAGATTACACTCTAAGCCCTGGTCAACATTATGGGTTGAGGTCAAATTTAGCAGCATTAGATCGATTTAACCCTGCACCCGTCCACATGACAAAGTCATTTTTGTTGATTTAAAGGGCTCTTAAAATCGATTTCTGTACTCCTCCCCGACAAGGAGATTAGTGCTAAAATCGAGATCGCCGGGTCGAATTTGGGGTAGTGTGGACGCAATTCGACGGTATTGGCCTCTGGGATCTATCCCAGAGTGCTCCATTGTGACCGCTCTGGACAGCACTTTGAACTCCGATGCACTAGCCAGGTACACAGGAAAAGCCCCGGGAACTTTTGAATTTCATTTCCTGTTTGGTCAGCGTGGTGAACTCAGCAGCACAGGTGACCATGCAGTCCCCCCAGAATCATAGAGCGTAGAATGTTTCTACGCTCCCCCTATCATCTCTGTCCCCGAGGTTATCGCAGATTAGACGGCGAAAAAAATGCACTCGTGATGACATGTTTTCCGAGCTCATGCAGTCCTCCCGCACCGATAGGGCACAGCTTAATGCATGGAGGCATTCAGTGGCAGAGGCCAGGAAAGAATTGCTGGGTTTGCTTAACAGCAAAAGTATCATGCCTCGCTGGCTATCCTTCCCGAGCCAGGTCGCTGTGTCACATGCACTCCGCGCTGTGTCAGCCTTGACCACTTTGTGAGCAGGAAGGCCATAGATATAGACATTGCATTAGGTAGCTTCTGTAGCTAGAGAAAACATTCCTGTGCATTCGGCAAAGTCTGTGGCATAAAAAGAGAAGCCCTTTCAAGCTGGGTTTCTGTAGCATAGTGGTTATCATGTTTGCTTAACACGTGAAAAGTCCCCAGTTCAAAACTGAGCAGAAACAGGTCACTGTTTCTTTCTCTGACTCACCTTCTGCATTTTTAGTCTTAGAACAGACTGCGCTGTGAAATTTTATATTGAATTATATCAATTATGAGTTAAATAATACGGAAGCTCTCTCTAAGTTATAGTCCTGGGTTCCTTACCCTTTCAGCTGCTCTGATAAATTAACATTTTTGTTAGGGGTGGGGGAATATTTTCATGAAGCCTTTTATAGGGACTAAATGCTATCTAGGACTCTGAAATAATCTTGACGTGGCCCATAGAGTGCAATTCTTTGTTCTGGATTTGTCATTCCACAAGTTGAACTGCTCCTTACTACTGTCCAGGCTTCATGAGTCATGGGAGCAAGGGACAGGCTGGGGTAGGTGCGACCACGCGGTGCTGCCGGCTGGGAGAGCAGCCTGATGCAGAAGCCTCCAGCTCGCGTGATAGTCCAAGCAGGACTGAATCTCCAGAATATGAAGCTTAAAGAATAGAATGACCTGGAGTCACTCCCATTCGGTGCTCTAAGACGAGGATATCCATGTCTGTCCAGGCCCCCCTGATCGACCTCACCGAGGTCTTCCAGGAGCACCCAGGAGATGTACGATGGCTACCAGTCCTACTGCACCGTCTGCTGCGAAGGCAAGGAGATGCTGCTGTGTAGCAATGCAGTACCGCGCCTGCCAGCGGCACCCAGGAGACGTATGGTGATGGTGAGATGAGTGGGCTCTATGCTTTCTGTGACATGGCAAGCATGGCAGTGGGCTGAGCGGTGCCGGCAGCCGGGACCCTGGCTGGCAGGAGCCGGCGGACGGAGACCCAGACCAGCAGTGGGCTGAGCCACTCAGCCCGCTGCCAGTCTGGGGCTGCGTCCACCCAGCCCGACTCAGCCCTCTGCCTGCCTAAGGTTCCGATCATCCAGGCAGGCAGCAGGTTAAGTGGGGCCGACAGATGGGACCCTGGAAAAAAGGCACAAAACTATTGTCTGCCATTGCTTTCATGCAGGAAGGGAGGGGGGCCCAACGACATGTACCCAAAACCACCCACAACAAAGTTTTTGCCCCATCAGGCATTGGGAGCTTAACCCAGAATTCCAATGGGCAGCGGAGACTGCAGGAACTGTGGGATAGCTACCCACAGTGCACCGCTCTGTAAGTCGATGTAGCCATGGTAGTGAGGACACACTCTGTTGACCTAATGCGCTTAGTGGGGACATACGCAATCGCCTGTATAAAATCCAATTCCAGAAATCAACTTCTATAAAATCGACCTAATTTTGTAGTGTAGACATACCCTAAGTATATAAGACAAGAAACAACAGATGAATACACATAGACAGGGGAGCACAAGGAAATAATGTGACAATATTGGACAGCATGATAGGCAGTGGTCTCAGAAGGACTTTTCTTGCAGGTCTGACCAGCCCTTGTAAGTGCAGAGGGAGAAGCTGGAGCAGAACTGACAGAAATAGGGTTTAGCACAGGCCATGCTGGAGAAGGAGAAAAAGATGGCAATAATCTACAGTGAGTATAACCAGGTAATGAGGGAGCAAGACCATCAGCTGCAAAGGGAGTGTACAAGCAGTTGTTTGACATGATGGCTAGGGAGCAGAACATGTCCAGTCTGCTCCAATGGCTTCTCCTCCAATCTACCATGTCCTGCAGCCAGCGAGACAATTCTGGGTGGGCGATGAGCCATGCTATGCATTCTATGAATGCAAGCACACATGGGCAGAGGAACCCACTGCACTTCACTGCCATTTACCGAAAGGGGAAGGAGAACTGATAATTCCTTTATATGGGACATTGAACTTCTTGGGGGTTATTTTTTATTTGATTTTTATTGCACTTTGATTTGTTTGCACTTTCTTTAGTTTATGGCAGCTGGACTACCTGCGTGATTTTTAATAAATTATTTTGCTGTTCAGACCTTCAGTGTATGAATACGTGGGAAACAATAAAGAGAGATAGGCACTTCAAAGCAAAGATTTTAATAAAGTCTCAGTTTAACAATACATAACATTGATTATCTCACAGGTCAATTGATACAGTGCACTACTATTGTGCTCACTTAATTCCTTCCTATTACCCCCTTCAAACCAAGGATGTGGGCACATACAGCATCACTTACTTCCCTTGTTCTCTCAAACCCAAACACAGTTATCAAAGGTGAACTTTCTGGCTGCCTGTACAGGGCCTGTAAACCAGCAGAGATATCAATCCTCTACAGGCAAAAGTACTCTCCCTTCTACTCACATATGATGTGCTGTGCAAAGCAAGCCCTAATAACGTGAATCATATCATACACATTGGCATCCAGACTGTTTTGTAGGTAGTGCCATCCTGCCTTCAGTTTTCCAAATGCACCAGTAGGATGGGCAGTAGAGGCTAGATTGGGTCTCCCAAAATAACAGTGGACACAGGCACTCTTGAAATCTGGATGAGAATAAAGTCCCAGCTTGTCAAAATTTAAAAACACTAGACGCCTGGAATATGCTGGGATCCTGCTGGGGCATCCCACACTGGGGTTGTGACTCTCCCACTATGGTCATCAAAGGCCTGCACAATGAGCAAGTAATATCCTTTCTGATGTATTTTGATGTATTCCTGTGCACCTGAGGGTGGGATAGGAGGTGACAATAGGCACACAGGTGCTGTAGATGGCCCCAGCAGTTTCTGAACCCCGTTCACACAAAGCAACCTTCACAACTCATTGGTAAACCACAGCAATAATTGCCTTCAAACCTCCATCAGCACAGCACTGACAGTTGAATGGCCAAAACCAAACTGGTTAGCCATGAATCTATAGCAGCTGAGGTAGCCAGCTTCCAGTTACTAATAGCAATCTGCTTCGAGACTAGTCTTTCTCATCTGTGATTCCTGGGGCAGAAGGACTGAGTCTAGCTCATCACACAGCTCCAGGAAGGTGGCCTTTCTCATGATGAAGTTTTGGACCCACTGCTGGTCATCCCACGTCTGCATAATGGTGTAGTCCCACCACGCTGTGCTTGTGGTCCTGCTGCAGAACTGCCAGTCAGCCTGTGGGGATTCCACAGCTATTAAACCCTGTATCAGCCGTCTCCACTCTGCCATGTCAATATGCAGGCTGTGTGATCTACTCAGCAAGACATCTTCTCAAGGCAAGAAGCCCCTGCTGAAATGCCCTCCACTATGTCTCATGCCCTGCATCTGCCTCCTGTTGCCAAAATGAGATTTGCATTTATGCAATAAAGTCATAAAGTCATTATATTCCTGAGTTGGATCCATTCCTTGTCATAGGTTGGAACGAAGGCTGAGGATATAAGTCAAGTATGTTGATCCAGAAGTGGCTTACTTTACTGAGTTCCTAGGCTAAGACCACTTATACACAGGGGCCTGGGCAAGTTTTCCCACAATACACTGCAAAACACAGCTTAGTTCAGTGCAAAGAACCATGGAAGTCCTAGCACCTTACACAGGCAACTCTGACACCCAGTAGGGACGCAGTAACCCAATTAGAGCTTTGAAGTCTGGCTAAACCAACCTTGGAGCTGAGAACTGAAGTGAAGATTTGAGCCAAATGTTTCTAAACCGCATGTGGAGTTGCTGAACTATAAGAGTTAGTAATTCTAGCAGCTATCCAGTATTCAGACCAGCAGAAAAGAAAGAGAAATATGGAATGCAGAAAATTAAAAGGCATAATATCTTTGGCACTTTTCCTATCACTTTATTGAATAATACTGCAAATGAAAAGACAAAGACCCAGTATTTAATAAAGAAAAAAGACAACAGCTGCTTATAAGAGTCCAGCTGTGGAGGCCTGGTTATGCTTTCAGGCACATTTTGTGCAAAAGTGAAACTGAAAGCTCATAATTAAAAAAAAGTGATCTGCAAGGTTCCATAGCTTGTTTTGCAGTTCAGAGGAGACTTGCTAAGACCACACTTAGCCCTGGCACAGATGAGAAACCAAAGTGAAAGCAGAGGAAAATTTGCTTACAGAGTACAGATTTCATTGTCTGAGGCAAAGCTGCCCTTGATTTGCTTCAGTCATTGTAACAATCAGTCCAGCCAACTGTTTACATGCTCTCCATTGTGTTCGCGTTGGCTAGGAAATGGCAGACTCAAGGAGATTTTCTTTCTGTCTGCACCCCAGGGAACAGTAGGAGTTCACACACTTGACAGACAGAAAGGCAGACTGGACTTCTCTTTCCAAGAAACAAGAGAGTGGCTTGCTTGTCAAGCTATTATATTGTGGCACAGAACCCAGGAGCATATGTGGCTTAAACCATGTCACACTGCACTGTTCAGATCTCAGGAGAGAATGGGAAATTGGTAGGGATTTGAGGGAAGAGACAGTGCCAGGAATTTAGTGCACTGCAGAGTCTGAAATATTTAGCCCATTGCTACCCACTTGAGTCTCAATGATCCTTAAGTAGCCTTTTCTTGGCACTCAAATGGGGAGCCAATCAAAATATATTTGACAATTGAAAGAGTGTAAGAAAGGGGGGAAAAAAATCAAGCTTTTCTAAGTAATATTTAAATAGTTGTTGCCTTCCTGTTAAAAGGACCTCAGTTAGCATCACTGCTGTCATACCAACACTGTCACAGTTGTGAACATAAGATGCTCACCTGGGAGAGGACCTAAAATTTAAATATGTCCAGGATTAAGCAATAGGCCAATGAAACTCAAAAATCAACATCCATGGCAATCCTAATGGATTACGATTGGGAGATCTTTGTTTTCCCCCCTTTGCATTCCTTGGTTTTGTTGTAATGCAAGAGATTCAAACACCGTTGTAAACCATTTGTCTAACTTGGTATAAAGTGGCCCATCTTGGAATTTAACATCTCTTGAGTTGCATAACTGTACTTTCAGTTCTGCTTGTCAGATGTGGAACGTCTTGATGGAGTAAGACAGGATTTAAAATGAATGCAAACTTGCAAAAAATATTTCACTTGAGGCAAACTTTGACACTGCAGATTCTTAATGCAAAATTGGGTTGGACAGCACTTATCAACTAGCTAATCTGCTCCACTCACACCACTTCTTAAGGATACAGAATATCAGTTCAGTCCCTATGATAGTTCCTAGAGATCAGGCAGTGAACAATAGTTGTTATTTTTTTGTTTACGTTAAAGTCGTAAATTCAACTTTTACTATGCAGGCAAAGCCAGTATTTGTTAGCTGGGAACACACACTGAGATTTAGTCAGCTACAAAAGGAAATCAGCATGGGTCCGTATTTCAAATATTTCTTTTCTCTAGATTTCTCCTTCTAAATGTATGTGAATTGTGCTGGAAATATCCACTGATTACTAGTAAAGAAATGTTAATTGAGAACAGTCTTTCCAACTATTTCTACTAACTCTACATGCTAGAATTATGTGCTATCTAACCCTCAAAGATGCACACTGCTGTTTAAAGCAATCTGGTGAAATGTGATGACTGACCTAGAGACTGCACTTCTGAGGGATTGAGTCCCCAGCCAAACAAAACACAAAGAAATATATGGTTGAAAATAGAGAAGTAGGAACAGAGCTATCAAAAGAATGAATCCCCCAGTGAAACAAAATACCAAGAATTAAAATTTAATATGGTAGAAAGCAAAGTAAGCATTTTACACCTCTATTAAATTCTCCTTATAGGTTTTCTTTGCAAATACAGAAAAGATGGGAATTCTGCCTCCTTTACACAGACCGTTAAAGTTTTGTTGGTTGTGATTTATTTATTTACACAGATCTGACAAATGGCTTGAAATGAAATAGCTGCAGCAGGGAAATGATAAATTATCTAGAGAATAATGCAGTTTAAAACCTAAACATATGTTTATAGTTGCTGTTTTGGGCGGGATGCCAAGGGGGCATTTTACTTAGCAAGTTATATTACTATTTTTTATATAAAAATAAAAGGCTCCAAAAATAATAAAGGCAGTATGGGAAGAATTCTCTTTGCCATGTTTCTGGAACGTAGGAGGAATGAGATTTTCTAAAGAATTCACACACTGTTATTAAAATGTCAATTTTTAATACAAAAAGGGTTGGGGGTTCCGTAAAGATATGCATTACACAGTAAATAATCTGGTCACTTGGTTGAGGTGCAATTTCTGGACACCTGAGTTGACCGCTGCTTAGAACAATTAGTTCTAGAGCACCCAAGAGGAGATGGTATACCCAACTTATTCCAAAGTAGCACATAAGAGATGGTTCAAGCACTAAGCAATAGTGAACACAGGATAGTTCATTTTAACATCCTTGGGAGGAGGAAAGTCTCCATAAACTAGCATGATGACTCTCTGGCAGGGACTTAAAAAAAAAATAGGGAAGATTATCCAAAATGCCTTAAAATCAAAAGTAAAGAAATGACCATACTTGCATTCACTATAGATGCTACTTAAAGAAACAGTAATAGTCTCTCAAAAGGAGCACAATACCTCTCAACATAAAAGTAAGTAGGAATCATAGAATCTCAGGGTTGGAAGGGACCTCAGGAGGTCATCTAGTCCAACCCCCTGCTCAAAGCAGGACCAATCCCCAAGTAAATCATCCCAGCCAGGGCTTTGTCAAGCCTGACCTTAAAAATATCTAAGGAAGGAGATTCCACCACCTCCCTAGGTAACGCATTCCAGTGTTTCACCACACTCCTAATGAAAAAGTTTTTCCTAATATCCAACCTAAACTTCCCCCACTGCAATTTGAGACCATGACTCCTTGTTCTGTCATCAGCTACCACGGAGAACAGTCTAGATCCATCCTCTTTCGAACCCCCTTTCAGGTAGTTGAAAGCAGCTATCAAATCCCCCCTCATTCTTCTCTTCCGCAGACTAAACAATCCCAGTTCCCTCAGCCTCTCCTCATAACTCATGTGTTCCAGTCCCGTAATCATTTTTGTTGCCCTCCGCTGGACTCTTTCCAATTTTTCCACATCTTTCTAGTAGTGTGGGGCCCAAAACTGGACACAGTACTCCAGATGAGGCCTCACCAATGTCGAATAGAGGGGAACGATTACGTCCCTCGATCTGCTGGCAATGCCCCTACATATAATCCCAAAATGCCATTGGCCTTCTTGGCAACAAGGGCACACTGTTGACTCATATCCAGCTTCTCGTCCACTGTAACCCCTAGGTCCTTTTCTGCAGAACTGCTGCCTAGCCATTCGGTCCCTAGTCTGTAGCAGTGCACGGGATTCTTCTGTCCTAAGCGCAGGACTCTGCACTTGTCCTTATTGAACCTCATCAGATTTCTTTTGGCCCAATCCTCTAATTTGTCTAGGTCCCTCTGTATCCTATCCCTACCCTCCAGCGTATCTACCACTCCTCCCAGTTTAGTGTCATCTGCAAACTTGCAGAGGGTGCAATCCACACCATCCTCCAGATAATTTATGAAGATATTGAACAAAACCGGCCTCAGGACCAACCCTTGGGGCACTCCGCTTGATACTGGCTGCCAACTAGACATGGAGCCATTGATCACTACCCGTTGAGCCCAACAATCTAGCCAACTTTCTACCCACCTTATAGTGCATTCATCCAGCCCATACTTCTTTAACTTGCTGACAAGAATACTGCGGGAGACAGTGTCAAAAGCTTTGCTAAAGTCAAGGAACAATGATTTCCTAGTTTCATTAAAAAGAACAGGAATACTCGTGGCACCTTAGAGACTAACAAATTTATTTGAGCATAAGCTTTCGTGAGCTACAGCTCACTTCATCGGATGCATCTTTTTGCGGATACAGACTAATACGGCTGCTGCTCTGAAACCTGTCATAGTTTCATTAAGGCAGTTTTTACTTCACAGTCCCATCATGGTGTTTGTTGGACTCGTGCTAATAACACTTTAAAAAGGCCTGCATAGTTAAAGCCAGGGCAAAACTTATGCATAACAATCGGTTTCCATTTTTAAAAAGTAAAATTACAACTGGGCTAACAGGTCATGGCTATGGTAACTTTCTGCACAATAGAAAGTGCAACAATTGAGAACGCACATTTTTAATGTGGTTGTGTATGATATCGTACTCTTTTTGACTCAGTATGCACAAGGAAGATCCACATGTCCAGATAAATCTGTGCTTGCTTTCAAGTGTGTGCCTGGAAAAGACCATTGAGAATGGAGCAGGGAGCACACTGAACTAATTAATTCTGAAACCAGTACAACCTCCCTAAAATGATGTATTTAATAGCATATTGCACCTGGTAATGTGCTCTCCCAATATTCATCTTAAGGTTAGGAGGGAGGACAATGTTTTTCCAATGCCCCATTGTGTCTGTACCTCTTGTGACAATGTCCGAGATCCCCACTGCTCTTCTGCACTATCTGCATCTACACAGAGAGAAAAGTGGGGACCGCAGACAGCCCAGTAGCATAAAGCTGTTGATATTCACATCAAAGTAGTTCTTATGAAAGGAAATACTAGAATGTTGCTAAATTCAAGCCACCCTTCAAAGGTCTATTCCCTATTCCTTTTGTTCAGGGAAGTAAGATGAGAGGTAGAGCAAGAGAAGAAAAAAAGGAGAGGGACAGACAGAAATAATGGAGAGAGAGGAAAAGGGGGCATGTGGAGATGGTAAGGAGAGATAAGTGTTCCTATGGTCTATGGATCCAAAAAATCTCATGGCCCACACATGCCTAGATACGAGAGGGATTGCCCATTTTCAATGGTATCCAGCCTCCTGCCCTATGTGAAGCACAAACAAACTAGCTAATGTGATTTAAAAAAAAATCCAAATGATGGTGGCATTTGTTTTTTTTTAAACTAGGTCTGACTAAATTTCCTGTAGAAATCACGGGGAACATCATGTGCCACAGTAGAAAATGCTGTTATCTAGGACTGTTTTTAATCCGGACATTCTGTTACATTTGCATTTGCAGGTGTACACACAGAAGTTCACGCCTCATGCTTGGTTTATCTAATCATCCAAAAATAGATAAAAATCAGAGCTCTTCCTATGGGCGTCCCAGATTCTAGCCATATTTGAAGCAACAGTGGGATGAATGATAAAATCAGACCCCTCTCACTCCAAGTGTAAGAGTGAACTGAAATACAACAATACAAACCTGCTGCTAATATGGGCTGGTCTTTCAACATTTTAAAGGCAGTGCTGGTGTAGCCAGGGGGTGGGAGGTCACCAGTTTATCCTCCCACCCCCTCCAACTCCCTGAAAGTGATTTCTGTAACAGCTCCTACCCCATCTGCTGAAGTTCCTATCACTCTCCATCTTCCCATTAGGAACAAAAAATATGGCTTTGGTGCTATGCTTCCTAGCCCTAACAGGGCAGATTCTGCTGTGCTCTGCACACCTAAGACTGGCTCTGCTACTAATACTGTCATTTTGTGATATATTAATCATGGTCTTCACAGTCTTAGAAACCGAGTGGGTAAAGATCCAGGAGCAAGATGTCTGTGTTTTTTTCAGTTTGATCTCTCTCTCTAGCTTCTTATATGTACCCACCACAGTACATCACTCTGATCCTAAAGTGATGTTTGTGATAATGGTAACTCTTATTATTAGATGGGGTAATTTTTGTCTTTTTCTGTAACTCCTGTTTCTAGTAAAACATAATTTAAAAAAATCCAGTAATAGTTAATTCTGAAGGTTTGTAAAAGAGCTGTGTGCGCTGCTTTTAAGCTTGTGTACACAGTAAATAACAGACATAAAAGGACAAGTCTGAAAAGTTCTGGAGGTTCAATTACAATAAACACCCATCAGATGTGATGCTTTTCTAAAGCTTGTCTGTTTCATTTTGGCTAAGAGACATCCTTAGCTCACAGATGTAGCTAATTTTAGCACATTACTCTAAATTTACATTTCCTGCCTTTACCTTGTTCATGTCAGCAACATTACATAATTTTTATGTCTATTATTTATTTTGCATTTAGTAACAGCTTATCCCTTCCCCATAACCAGCCACAAATAGACTATTGTGAGTCTATGCGGGCGGACATCTTCTTCTGCAAATGTAACAATGTTCTGAGCCAGCTAACAGTCATCTAGTCTTCATTGTTCCCACCAAAGGAATAAGGAGGTTACCTCCTAAACAGTCCCAGTCTCTCTGAAAATCAACATGAGCAGCATTGGCTGGACTGCACTTCCCTGGAAACTTGATTTGGAGCAATGAATAAAAGTAGCATCGTTACTTAAAGATAAGTGGGGTTTTTTTTGCCTACTTTGAAGTCCTCAGCTTGATACATCAGCTCCATAATATTTCACTCCTCATTCCATGGGTCTTGAAGAGTTACACAATGCACAACCATAGTGGGATCAAACTGAGGGAGAGCAATGTAGTGTTTGGAGAGAGACCAGAACAGAACTGTGTCCAAATACCTGAAATAATTCCAGCAGAGTATTTAACTGCCTCGCCAGTTATAAGGTAGCAGAAACAAAGTAATGATCTGCATTCCCATGTGATTTTGTGAGCACTTTTTTCTCTTTGATGTGAGCCACCAGCTCTGGAGACCATTGTTTGCAATGGAAAGAATGGTTTCAGGAGAAGGATGGTGAGTGGCATGATACAACATGTAGAAATGGCAAGCAACATTGTTTTGGCAGGGAAGATGACACTTGTATTTACACCTATTGTAGTTTCTACTTACAAAAACCAAAGCACTGCTTTGAAATGAATCACCTTGCGTGTGTTTTAGGCCTGCAAATGTGGCCATGTAAATGATGACATACAACACCATTCAGAATGGAACTATAAATGGGAGGCAGCATAGTCCAGTAGATTGTGCACTCTGGGCTCTGCGTCAGAAATGGAACCCAATGCTTCTAACACAGTCTCTGACTAGCTGTTTGAAGGAGTCATTTCACATCTCATCTTGCTCCTTACCCTTTCCCTTACCCCTATTGGATAAAATTATGTGGCCTGACTTATCCTGGAAGTCAGAGTGGGCCTTTCTGACCTTAAAATCTATGAATCTGTCTGATAAGTCATCATGATCCATCAGCCCTCACAAAGAGAGTGCCAATCACAACACACCATTCGTGTTGTTCTAGCCAGTTCCTCAGCCATCCACTGGCCAGGCTGTCAGTGGCACCGAACACCCAATCAGCACAGAACGCTGCAGCCCAGGACCCCCGAGCTCAAGCAATCTGCTAGCCTTACTTTACCAAGTAGCTGGGATTACAGGTGCGCACCACCGCGCTTGACGACTGATAAGTACCTGAGATATATATTACATTTATATAGGTGGGGGAATAATACCCACAAATAATTGCCAACCAAACAGCAGAGTAAATGAGTGTGTTTCTAATAGCCGGGGACTCTGTGGTTATGGAGTAAAAATGTCAGTGGATTCACATTATTAAGGCTCTACCAAATTCCTGGTCCATTTTGGTCAATTTCATGGTCAGAGGATTTTAAAAATCAAATTTTATGATTTCATCTATTTAAATCTGAAATTTCAGAGTGTTGTAACTGTAGGATACTGACCCAAAAAGGAGTTGGGAGGGGGGTGTCGCAAGGTTATTGTGAGGGGGGTTGCAGTACTGCTACACTTCTGCGCTGCTGCTGACAGCAGCGCTGCCTTCAGAGCTGGGTGCCCAACCAACAGCCGCTGCTCTCCGGCTGCCCAGCTCTGAAGGCAGCACAGAAGTAAGGGTGGCAATACTGTGACCCCCCTAAAAATTACCTTGTGACCCCCCCGCAACACCCTTTTGGGTCAGAACCCCCAATTTGATAAATGCTGGTCTCCCTCATGAACAGAAGACCAGATTTCAAGGGGGAAGACCAGATTTCATGGTATGTGATGCATTTTTCATGGCCGTGAATTTGGTAGGGCCCTACACATTATCCACAGATATTGTGTGATTCAGGATTGACTAATAAATAGATGTATAGCTACTTACTCTGGAGTGGGTCCGGAAATTAGCAATTTTTGTTCTCATAAACGACATCAACTTTTTTCCTCACCATATCTGATCATTTGATTTTAGTTCATATGGGACCTGATTCAAAGCCCACTGAAGTTAATAGAGAGGCTCCCACTGACTTCAGCACACTATAGCTTAGACCAATACATAGCATCTCTGATCAGCTCTTCATTCCTATTCAAAGCTTACAGCGAGAAAAGGCATACTCTGGAAGCCTTTTTGCTTAAACCTTAGACTTTGCCACTGACGAATGTGTTCCGTAAAGTTCAACTAACATTTTTTTTTTAATCGTCTCATTCTGTAGGCAGACACAATGTGAAATAATAGAAAGCAATTAGGCATAAACTACATATCAGAAAAACAGCATTAGAAATAAGAACCTTAGCAACAAATGCCAGGGCACAAAACCAGGGAAATGATATGGATGGGAAAGTTAAATGACTGATGAAAAGAAAAGTGTGAGCAAATGATAGATAGAGAGATGAAAGAAGAAAATGTTAGGAAACACCACCAAAAGGGAAAATAAAGAAAGATAATAGTGTTATCCCTTGCAAATAGATTAAGAAATGGGAATCAAGCCAGTGAAAGGAATAGAAGAATGGTATTATAATCTTTTCTTGAGAATGATGGCAATGAGCCATTATCCCGTTGGTTTTACCTTGGGTCGTTGCCCAGGCTGGACAATTAAAAAGATATTTTTGTCAAAGCGCCAACCATTTTATCTCACTGCTGTTAACAAGGTGTCACTACCAACTGTGCACACTGATTTAATCAGTAGTCCTAGGATTAAGAGAAACAAAAAGCATTCAGTAGAACTCAGACAGCTCGGAAGCACCTCCTTTGTGATAATGGTGAGTGGGCTTTTAGTCTCAAGTAGCTTGCAGGTCAAATATGGGACGCTTAGTAAAGTAAATGGTGACAAATTCAAAACAAATTGAACCAGCCAACTATGCTTTTTCATTGCACGCTAACCTATTCTCTTCTCCTCTCTCTCCCTGACTGGTGCCATCCTCAGGAAACCAATTTTAAATAGAAACATCAAAATATTAATATCCCTGGTTGCCCATCCAAAGCCTAAGGAATGAATATTGATGATCCCACAGTGTTGCCACTGAAACCTATCACCACATCTATTTTCCAAGGCTCCTTCTGAGGGCTTTCCTGGTTTGATGGTGGAATTATTTTAGTTGCATTGGATCACATTGGGTTAATACATATGTAATGCTGAGGCTTTATTGTAAGTGGTTCTAAATGATATACAAAAATTGCAAAAATGTGAAAAAATGAATAAAATAAATGCTTATAGGAGCTCATTGTCTATGTCACTCTCTCATAAACAGATTGTTGACGCTATAGCCGTTTCCTGAGGTTTTATTTTTTAAAAATATTGCAATTCTTGGAACCATTTCCACTCACTGTTTAGCTTTGAGAAAAAAGATAAGCAAGAATTCTCCATACTGTAAAGCAAGCAATTAAAATCTCATTCACTACACTGTTTGAAGTAACCATCTAAGAAAAAAAATATAATCCACAATGTGTAGGATTACAGCTGTTCATGCCTGAGAATGGGTGGGCAGATTGCTCTCCTTACTTCTTCAGTGTTTGGAATCAAGTGGGTCAAATCAAACCCGACAAAATCAGGATCAGATACAAGATCAACACATCCTTTTCAGCCCTTCTCGTTTTCAGTGCATATGCCCAAGAGATGTGTTAACAGATCAATCCCTGGATTTTAAAAATGTTTCCAGTCACCAGAAGATTAAATGCAACAGTTTCCACCTAAACAATTGTTTTATACGGAACCTTTACCCTTTGTGCTATTTTGTGATCATCGGACAGTGTACTAGATGGTATAGGGGGGTAGTTTACCATCCTGATCAGTTACAGATACAGAGCTCATTGTAGAATAGGGCCTTTATTGACTTAAAACAGCAGTAGTGACTGCTATTGTCAGGACTTTTTCTGGGGCTCCATCCCTAACCAATTTCCAGGTGCTCATAATTTTCTGAAACTTAACTTTTTGGGTTGAAATGTCCCAAGTTTTTTTGTTTTGTTTTTTGTCAGCTTCAAGGATGCAGATCTCAAAGTGCTTTACAAAGGAAGTATTCCCATTTTACAGATGGGGAAACTAAGTCTAAATGACTTTCCCAAGGTTGCACAGAATGTCAGTATCATAGCCTGGACTAGAACACAGGGTCTTCCAAGTCCCCATCCCATGGTCTCTTTACTAGGCCATGTAACTACATTCTGTACATGCACTATACCTATTTTTTTTATGGTCTTTTCTTGCTAAGGACCCACTCCAAAGCCACTGAAGTCAGTGGAAGAAGTAAACTATAAAGTGCACAGCTAAGGAATACCATTCCAAACATGCATGGCTAATTTAACTGTGCAGTGAAAAATGTAGTGAAGGTTTCCAGTGATTGAGGCAAGCACTTACCAGGAGCCTTGCTATTACTTGTGGTGTAACTCTTAAGGTAAACACTGTGCTGCTACTCTGGTTGGCAGGAATACACTCTTTCCCATTGACTTCCTAAGGTGTGTAGCGAGAAGATATCCCACCACCAGCACCCCATGAGTACAGCTGGTAATAAACATTGAATGACCAAAATGTTTCTGACCAGCTATACTCTTAAAGTTACATAGGTTAGCGGGAGAGAGTTTCTGTAGTATATAGCCAACCAGTTCACATTATTATTATTTTTTTCCCTTAAAAAAAACACCCAAGGAAAGTCATCACCAGAATAACTGCTAAAATTAAGAATGTAAAGGCTGCAGGGCTGTGTGCTCAAGACAGTGAACAGGAAAATTAAGGCTGCCCTTTGCCTCCCCATTATATGTCTTCTTTATGATTCAGTCACTAATTATATACCTCATAGGTGCTAAGATACTATGGTGACAGGACCCACTAAGTAACTAGGCCTCATATAACACTATTTCATACCATACATGTTTTCTACAGTCATATTCATGTATCATTTTATAGTAATTGTCACCACACTGTGTGCTACCTAGACCCCATGAAAATTATCTGAAAATTACACCGGGAACCATATTGCCTGTATTTAGGAAAACATAGCATGCAAGTAAGGCTTCACTTGGCATTACAGACATAACTCTTTTTCTGGTTTGTCAAGAAGCAAAGATTTTGGGTTTACTAGTGGCTTATGTAGATAAACAGTTAAAATATTCTAATAATTGTTTCCCATTAAACTCTACCCTCCTCAGATATGTGCAACAAAATATTAACGTAAAAGGAGAAAAATGGGAAAGAAGACAGAGAAAACTAGTTTTGCTTCCCATAATAACATACACAAAAGGAGCCTGTTATATTCTGCCTCAAACCACCCAACCCTTGTAGAACAGAGAAATATCTAAGTGGAATTAAAACCCAGATTTGTTTTTTTTTCAGGCAAATACTCTGCTGCTGACCTATAGGGCCAAATATGCTAGCTCAAGCCAGAGATTCATGCTTTACTCACAGTCTCTTCCAAGATAGTCACAGTGTTGTAACAAGACGTACCCTTGTTTATATGAAATAATGGCACCGAGATTATAATGAACATATTGCAATGTAGTCTGCAGACAAAGAACTACATCATTCTCACTGAAAACAGTCATTTCAATCACTAAGGACTAGCTTCTGCGCTGGCATCTGCATGAACAATTCCCATTGTTGAGTTGTGTGCCTGGAGTTAAAAGAAGATTTTGGTCTTATGTTTGGCAAAGAGTGCCCATAAATAGTTGAAAAGGATAAGGCCTTGGTGAGACACCATACATTCCAGATCAGGTTTTCTGTTTTTCATCCTAGAAAGTCCTATTGATTCCTATTTTTACAATGAATTTTGTCAGGTTTCAGAGTAACAGCCGTGTTAGTCTGTATTCGCAAAAAGAAAAGGAGGACTTGTGGCACCTTAGAGACTAACCAATTTATTAGAGCATAAGCTTTCGTGAGCTACAGCTCACTTCTTCAGATGCATATCGTGGAAACTGCAGCAGGCTTTATATATACACAGAGAATATGAAACAATACCTATTCCCACCCCACTGTCCTGCTGGTAATAGCTTATCTAAAGTGATTTCCAGCACAAATCCAGGTTTTCTCACCCTCCACCCCCCCACACAAATTCACTCTCCTGCTGGTGATAGCCCATCCAAAGTGATAACTCTTTACACAATGTGCATGACAATTAAGCTGGGCTATTTCCTGCATAAATCCAGGTTCTCACATCCCCCCCACCCCCATACACACACAAACTCACTCTCCTGCTGGTAATAGCTCATCCAAACTGACCACTCTTCAAGTTAAAATCCAAGTTAAACCAGAACATCTGGGGGGGGGGGGGTAGGAAAAAACAAGAGGAAACAGGCTACCTTGCATAATGACTTAGCCACTCCAAGTCTCTATTTAAGCCTAAATTAATAGTATCCAATTTGCAAATGAATTCCAATTCAGCAGTTTCTCGCTGGAGTCTGGATTTGAAGTTTTTTTGTTTTAAGATAGCGACCTTCATGTCTGTGATCGCGTGACCAGAGAGATTGAAGTGTTCTCCGACTGGTTTATGAATGTTATAATTCTTGACATCTGATTTGTGTCCATTTATTCTTTTACGTAGAGACTGTCCAGTTTGACCAATGTTCATCCTTATGTTGCATTGGGAAGAAAATGGAATTACTTAAACAGAGGAACAACTTGATCCAGAAGATCGAGTGTGGGACCTGGAGCCAGAAACACCTGACTTGGAATTCCAGCCACAATACAAACACAGAGCTAATCACCTGTTCTCTCTTGTCTTATGTTTAGCTTGCAAGCTCTTTGGAACATGGGCTGTCTTTTTGCAATGCGCTTGTACAGGGCTTGGCACAACAGGGCCTTGATCCCTGAATAGAGCCTATAGGTGTTACCATAATACCAATAAATCAAAAAAATAATAATTGGAGAGAAATCCATCAAAAAAGTTCTATCCACTGTGTTTTTGAATCTTAAAGTACATTCCCACCAACCAAGAAAAGAATCCTCCAGGAACTCTATTAAATAAGCAACAACCTGATGTAATGAATTATTCTTCATGCTTGGGAACGTCACATATGTAAATCCAAGTAAAGTTAAACACAAACCTGAACAAAACACAAATTTCATCTACCTTTCATAATACCATAGTCAGCCGATTACCACAGAGAGAAAAAGAGAGGTTTAACAGACACTTAAACACTTATTCTAATCTTTTTGTCAAACCAATGCAGCTACCCTTCTAAAGTGTGAGATCATTGGTTTGGCATTTTCCTATTAAAACTTTCCTACCTCTCACCCTGTAATTGGCCTGTGAATGTGAGATTGCATGGTAACAATATCCCTCACCAGGAATATAAACTTTTTCTAAAGTTCTTGAGTGACATGTAGCAGATACTATAATTCACTTTCAACCACGTACGCTGAGATGCAGTAGTTTTCCTTTTTAAATCTGTGTGCTATTAGACTGCAAGGGCTAGAAGTGATTTGGAAAAGAAGTTTAGAGCCTGGAATGTCACCAGACAGAATCCTTTAAAAATTTTCAGAAAATAGCTGTTTCTAAATCAAAGTATGAAAATACTGAGGCGGTAATCTTCACACCTTAGCTATCAGCCTGCTAACGTCCCCAGTACAGCACCCAAAAAAAAGCTGCAGGAAAAGCTACTATGTTCTGGAATTAATCTCTTACCAGTAAATGAAGATTTCTATAACTGGAGTGTCATGTTTAACCAATATTTTATGTCAAAAATGTGGTAGGATAGCACCCACCTGTGTGGGACAGAGGTAAATGGGAGTCTTAAATGAAACAGAGATAAGTTTATATAATCGCTGAATAAAACTGCTGAGGCATGTGACCTCTACTCAGCTGTCCTGTTAATAACTCATAACCACTGGCGGCAGGGAGACTTTTCCATTCAGTACAGCCAGAGACAGCTTAAATTAATAAAAAGGAGCAGGCCAGTGGTACAATCTGATCTGCAGTAAAGCTGTCTCTTGTCTGGAAACATCTGAATTTAACATGAATTAAAATCTGAAAAGTTCTTTTAAACTTTTGCTGCCTTTCTATGTTCCTGTGGAGATCAGGGCGTTCACATTTCAGAGCGCTGTTGTCAGAAGGATTTTCCCACTTGCCTTCAAACTGTTTGGTTGTTCAGAAAATTGATTTTATACACCCACCCCATATGTGGCTTTATGCCTCAACATGAGAGCAAAAATACTCTGATTCTCGCAATTCATAAATAAATAGAATAAAAATCATACTCTTCCGTGGTACAGTCTTTCACCATCTCAAAAAGCGGCAGCTAAGTTTAATAGAACCACCTCAATCCAAGCAAATTAATCTTTTAAAGTATTTTAAAGTAGCATTTAACCAGTATCTCAAAAATTGGTCACTTGGGGTCTTTAGTCTCTCCCCTAATGTGGTCAGCAGCAGTGATTGTGTTTTGAAAATGCAAACAAGGCCAGTTTTTAAAGACTGAATGGTCTTCTGTAAGTAAAAAAGCTCTTATCTCCTTGTTGGTTTTTGTGACACAAACCCCCTCCCACTTTCCCCCATTTTTCTTGGCTTATACGTACTGAAAAGAACTAAGAATGGTTTTCAAAGTATAGCTTCAAACTGCCACATGGCAGCTCAGAGGGTGTAGAAAAACATATGGATTGTGTTTGCCTTTCCATCAGGTTTTAATTAGTGAGAAAGGATCCTTAAAGGTGCAGACTAGGTACGGCCATCCCACTTTGCAGCCTTTTACATTTCCCTGAAACTTCCTTTTTCTCCACAAGCATCCTGGGCTCTTTGCATTCCATCTCCATATACTTCCAAAAGGCCTTATTTCCCTAGACTTCCCTTTACCTGATGCGGGGCTATGCAGTGCCATATGCATTTTACTCTCCAGAGCATGACATCGTTGTATGGAAGCTGGACCATAGCAGAGAGACAAGAAGCTACAAGATGTAAACTGCTTGGAGCAGAGATGATCTTTGTGTCTTCTATAGCATTGTCAGCACTTCAATAATAACAAAGTTTATTTTGTTACATATTAAGTTTGTAATGTAAGAATAATTCTATTTGCAGGATGCTTTTCATCCAACATTTTCCAAATGCTTTACAAAAATATTATTTTCACATCAGTCCTTTAAATCAGTATTTATATCACTTCATAGATTTGCAAACTGAGGCACTAGAGATGCTAAGTAACATGAGTATCATGGAGATAATGAGTGATAAATCCAGGAATTCTCCGACTAGCAATTCCTTGCTCTAACCACTGGACATGCTGTTTCATCCCAAGCTTCTGAGCTTGCTTGAAATCATCCTGTGGAAATTGGGCTATACATTTTCAAGAACTGGCTTTTTTACTATATTTCTAGTGCTTCCTTTTCTTCTTCAGGCTGTAAATTGTTGGCCACAGTATTGTGGTACTTTGTTTCAAGGCCCAGCTGGTACAAGCGGTATGTAACGTATTTTAGAAAGGTTTGTCCATTTTTTTTTGAACCTAGTAAAAAGGTTCATGTCAAGTTCAGGTGAATTTTCAAATGAAATATTGGGTCAATTTTTATTTCATGCATACTGGTTGGTACGTCCATGAGGCACACCAGGTACCTGGGAGCAATGAAACAGTTAAATATAGGAAATCAGTCCCAACCATAAAGGATACCCATTAATTTATGGATTTCAGTAGCATTCTTTTGTTTGCTGTTGAGAATTTTGGTTGGCTTCTGTAGTCATAAGACTTTTCCTAGAATGTCTTTATGTAAATTGGCTCCATTTTTTCTTTGCAAATATTCCCAACATGACAAACATTTTGACATATTTATGTGACATAACTTGTGAAGAGATGATAGGGGTATTATAGCATTGAGTTTGTGATGCTATAGGTTAGGGCTGTCATATTTTCTGTTATAAAACACTATTTAACAGTTTGTAAATCTAGGATGAAAATTCCCTTTGGACAGTAGTTTAAAATACAAGTTCTCAGATTGAGAAGTCATATGTTTTGGTATAATTCAAAAAAAAAAAACCAAACAAACCCACAGCCGTTTAGTAGACTTTTGAGATAAGACCACAAAAAAGTAAATGTCAGAAATATTTGTGTACTGTATTAATTCAAAAAAACACATTTCCTTTTTGAAAATGAAACCTTGCAGCTTATTGGTCTTTACTGTGAATGCAGAGCTTTTGGGATAAAAACTGTGCACATCTATGGTAATTTAAAAACATTTCTTTATGTGTGAATAATGAATGCATTGATTTTGGAGGTGTTTACAGATAAAAGACAGTAACAACTCACAGTGAGCCATTAAAGTGATACTGATGCCTCATGGAAGACTTTCAAAAACATTACATTTCAATATCATTCTACTTCTAGATCTTAGATTTTTCCTCCACCATTATTTTACTGTTCAGGTCATTTTCATACAGATGAGAATTGCTGTTTTTTAAGCATTCATCTGTTCCTGCTGCTTCTTACCAGCCTTTGAGGATGTATCTATTTTGATAAGCTTCTGAACCAAACCTCTCAAAATCTTTGAGAGTTTTCATCTTTCCTTCTCTTCCCTTTGGCTCTCATATACTTCCCCCTACCACACCCGAACATCTCCTACCTTAAATTTCTCTGTCATTTTGTGGTGGCAGGATCTTTGCCCCAGAAAGCATATCATCTTTTCCCTTTCCACCCCGGTATGGCATTTTTTTTTTAATATCTAGGGAATAGTATTTTTACTGCTGATCCTAAAGTTCATGACATTTTGCAGCCTTCCCTAGGGGTTTAATAGGTGAAGAATGGGAAGGGGATAGATATCTGCCTCTTGGAGCACTGCAGATTAGTGTTGTCTAGATGGAGGAGCAGCTGCCCATCACAATCCTCTGTAATACCCGAGAGAAAGAATCAGAGCCAACACTGCAATTCTGACCATCAATGCTGGCCTCAACAACACCTGAGGGACAATAGCATCAACCTGTGCTGTAGCAGTATGAACATGTACATTTATTCCTTTTCCATAGCTAAAAGGAATGCACGTAAATGATCAGATGGCACTGTCCCAGTACCCTGTTCTGGCCAGGAAAGTGATGGAGATGCACCAAGTATCATTACAGTAACTATGATTTCACTAACCCTGTTCACTCACACTAGATACAGAAATGGTACAGGCATGCCACACACTCCCAAAGAAATGCCATAATGACTGGGTAGCTGGGGAGTACCTGGCTTGTCTATTACACCATTTCTTCAACCAGAACACCACATTGTTAAATAAAGGTTAATATGCACAATAATATAACACCTTTAAAACTTAGTCTAGACAAGGCCCTCTTCTTCCAGTGTGAGTGAGCAGATCAATATCAGTGGGTAGCATCACAGTGACTCTGGGAAAGAAGAAAGATGGGGAGGTGTTACCTACCTAACAGTGATAGAGAGCAGTTTTGAAGGCTTCCTCAGCAAGATCAGTTTTCTCACTTTAACAAACCAAACCTGAAAACAGATTTGGTTTGGGAGTTAAGGTGAATATTCAGGCTTATTCTTATTTGGGCTGAATTGGCTTCTTCATACCTTATTGCAACTCACATTTCCCCTTTTAAATCTACTGAATTCTTTCAAGACCAGAAACAGAAGAAAAACAAGATATCAGTGAATTTCATTAACATCTCACATTTTTTTTAAAAGGAAAATCTCTCTCATACACATTAAAAACTAAGGGCTGAGATCAGCATAAATCATATTCATGTAGGTGTTGAAGCTATTTTTTATAGGTAAATTATATTTGTCTCTAAGCAGTAGTAGTAATGATATTGCCATTTCATCCATATGTGTAGAGAGACTCTTCACAAGCATTTAAAAGTCAACATTCCTGGAGGGGATTATAGCCCTCCTTCCTCAGATATACTGCACCTGCAAGTTCTCCAGCAAACCTACACTCCTGCCCACCTGTAAGGGTGGCATCGTGTTCACTCTCACAACAAGGTGAGGCAAGCATATGTGCCAGAATCTGACATAGCTTGAGAAGGTTAACATGCAGAATGCTAAAAGAGTAACATTTTAAGGTGGTCCTGGCACACCCCATATTTTTTCTGCATTCAGTCCAATGCTCAGGGTTGTCCACCTGCATAACCCTTGTGGCAGGGGATTAGAGCAGATGGCAGTGCCATTGTATTGTGTACAGACAGAAGGGTCATCACCTTTTAAAAATTCAGTGCTGAAGTTGTTTTCTTCTCATAGGAAATTTCATGCTGGTGAAAAGGTGCAGCACAGTCTAATGGAGTTCATTGTTTATTCACAGTACAGATATGGGCAGAGCAAGGATCCCTACTTGAAACCTCTCAGACTGCCTGCACCCTCACCTGCAGGGATGAAAGGGTATTTCAGCCTCCATGTCTATTCAGTCCTTAGCTTCTCTGCTGTGGTTTCCAACCAGGATACCATTCAGCATGTGTTTGTGGATTTGTTTGTTTTTGTGATGTGAACAGCTGTCTACTACAAAATGGCCTGAGATCACCAATTCTTTCATGCAGACCAGCCATCTGGCTGAGCAACTGATGGGAACACTTTCCAATTACCACCAAGCTGGGCTGGATCTGCAGTACTAGAGATGAAAGGCTTTGTATGGCATAACCAGTGGTCACCCAATATCTTAAGAGTTCACACTGGTACATTATAAAGAGTTCCCACAGTCCAATATGATGCTTTTATTGTGAATAGCAGCTCTGGTGACATACCAGAAATTGATTTGTTGAATTATTTAGTTGATGAAAAATGACAAAATCAGATGTACTTGATGATCAGTATTTGACTAGCTCTAATAAATAGTCACTATTAGGCTTTTTCCTGAGGCCCATGGCTCAGGTCTGTCTCCATCTTCAGTCTTGGACCCCTAGAGGAGTCATTAAAAGTGTCTCATACACAGGAGCATAGAACTCAGGTAAAGCGCTCCTCCAGTCACGTCAGTCAGTAGGGTGTTGCACCTCGTGTTCATGTGCTGAGTGCCACAGAATCTATTAAGGAGCTTATTTACTCGGATTCATCATACTCCTAAGATACAGGAGAGGAGAAGATTGGTCTCCAAAAATAAACTAAGCAAGCTTTAGGGGATTGCAGCTCGTGGGCTGATTTGATCTCCCCTTTCCAACAGAGTGATGGGAAGAAAAGGGGCCTTTCAGCTAAATTCTCCCCTCCAGCAGGTTGGGAACCTGACCTTGTCTAGAGTGTCAAAAAAATAGTACAGCTAGCCCCAAGAGAGGGCTTCCATCATTCTCCACACTTACTGGCTCATTGTATCTACTGCAGCTATTTGCTGGTTCCATTTCCTCTCTCACCTATTAAGATTCTAAGGCAGTTCTGTATTGAACCCATGCTCATTCCCCAGCTGCCCTAATCTGCTACCTCTGATACCTTGGGAATCTTAACAAGCATGCACACTCAATCCCTGCACCCTGCAGGGAATGCCAGAGGTTGACCTGGGTGCTCTAAAACTGGTGATTCAGGACACAGCATATATCTCACTTGCTCAGTCTCCCATGTGGCTCTGCAATGGGGTTTGCAAACTTCATGCAGAACATATGTAGAGGAAAGAGAGTCTTCCCCACTTATATGCAACCAGGCTGACCACACCCATGCTCAGCTGCCAGAACTGCCAGTCACGGAGACACGCATCCAGAGCTGACACCAATAAGGAAAGTAAGCCAAGCAATAAAGGAAGAACAGAGGGTGAAAGGGAGGCAGAAGGGCCTGGGATAATAGCCCCAAGCCAGGCTGCCTATAGGGAACTAAATATGGAATCAAAGGAGGACTGCAAGCCCAGGAGTTTAAGGGCTGATTGATTTGTTTTATATTAAGTTGACAGACTGAGCTAATTTGAGTTAAACAGAGGAGACCCAGTTCGGCAAGTGAGCCACCAAAAGAGGACTGCACAGAACCATTGACAGGCTCACAATAGGGAACATATCGCTGCCCTTAGGTCTAGGGAGTTCGTGTATGCAAAGAGAGGTGTCCACTGTGGCATTATTTTTTCACCCTCCTTATGTCAACAGATGTTCCTGTTATGTTGCTACTCCAAGGAAGGTGATTTGCTGGCCTCCCTGGACGCCGGTCCAGCTGCAGCTGCGTAAAAAGGATACATATAATACTGGACCCTTCTTGTTCTCATTTCAGCTTGACATGATTCTGGCACTGATCATCAGGTAGCAGCCATCGGGTTTCTCTGGATTCCTCCTCCCATCCACACCCTTTTATCTCCACGACCTAGCTCACTTTACTTAAGACTCAAATGATTTTCAGACTCAGGAAAGATCTTGTTGTGGCTCTGTTGATCATAGCATGATTTAGTTAGTTTAGGATTTAGTTTATAGAATCTTTATATCTCCATAAAATATTAAATGCTTTAATGTAACACATTTCAAGTACCCATCCTTTTTGACAGTTAATTGAAATCAGATCTGTTGTATTTCACATTTTATATCTTACATGCATAGCAGAATCACCATTTCTTACCAGTGACTGGAAAGCATAACTGCAATTTAACCAGTAAGTGAATACATGCAATTACAGAACATTCTCTAGACATTACTGGCTCCAATCCTGGGAACCTAACTGCCACGTTAGGCACCTACATTCCCTAGGCATGGAAGTTTGCACCTATAAAGGCCCCTAAGTGCCCAAAAATCTTCCAGTGGACATGCCCACAGCTACCTAATGCTCAGGCCTAGCACCTAGCTCATGATTAAATCCCGAGGTTCCCACCAGGCTAGGCATTCCCCCATCTATCTCACTTGTTGGGCCTGATCTAGTGGACTTGCTCTGAGGCAATACAACTATAGATTGAGCCCAAAACACAGGAAGTGGTGGTAACCCTGCTTTGTCCAATTGCCCAGTGGTTAGAGCTCTCATCCAAAACAGCATTCAAATCCCCACTTGGGCTGAGAGGAGCAGAGGTGTGAACTTGACTCTCCTACGTGATTGGGAGTCATTCTCACATGCCCTTTGGAAGAAAAGGCTGACCTGCCTTAGGCCAATCTACAGCAGCTGTGCCACTATAAAAAGAAAAAGGAGGACTTGTGGCACCTTAGAGACTAACCAATTTATTTGAGCATGAGCTTTTGTGAGCTACAGCTCACTTCATCAGATGCATACCGTGGAAACTGCAGTAGACATTATATACACACACAGAGACCATGAAACAATACCCCCTCCCACCCCACTGTCCTGCTGGTAATAGCTTATCTAAAGTGATCATCAAGTTGGGCCATTTCCAGCACAAATCCAGGTTCTCTCACCCTCCACCCCCCCACACACACAAACTCACTCTCCTGCTGGTAATAGCCCATCCAAAGTGACCACTCTCTTCACAGTGTGTATGAGAAACTATAGTTAAGGTTGCTTCACAACTTCTGTTTAAAGTTCAACCTTTCTAAGTCCTCTAAAATCAACATGCTTAGTCTGATTTCTTTAATTTTTGGTATGCCTTGGGAGGGTGCAGGGTAAGGTTAGTGACCCAAATCTGGAGTCATTTGAACCAGGTGTTCTGGAGTTAAGTGTAGGGAAAAATAGCCATTTTGTAAAAAGTTTCTAGACTGTGTGTTTGTTCGGTCCCCCAGAGATAGAGATCAAATTATTGATGTGAACAAAATGATCTTTCAATTTGTAGAGTTTTAACCAGAGTAGTGCAATGACACCCACTAAATCTTTGGGGGATCCAAACTGAGAACAGTATTTTAGAAAATGTACATTTTTTTTTTAAACACTGCTTGTGTGCCAATTCAGAAAAACAGCTAGCGAAATTTCTATGTCATTTTGTGTGGTTTAAAGCTTGATTATTGAAAGTGCTCTAAAATCTGAACAGTTAATCATATTTCTTTGAAATTTGGTATGCCTGATTGGGATGTGGAGTAATATTAGTGAATCAAATTTGGGGTAATTTGACCAAAGGGCTACAGAGTTAAAAGTAAATATGGAAGTGTTATTTATTCCTTCTGCGAATATTAGGGGTCACCAAATGAAAATACACTGCAGGTTTAAAACAAAAGGAAGTATTTCTTCCACACAATAGACAGTCAACCTGTGGAACTCCTTGCCAGAGGATGTTATGAAGGCTCCAACTATAACAGGGTTCAAAAAAGAACTAGGTAAGTTCATGGAGGATAGATCCATCAATGGCTATTAGCCAGGATGGGCAGGGATGGTGTCCCTAGCCTCTGTTTGCCAGGAGCTGGGAATGGGAGATAGGGAAAAGGATCACTTGTTCTGTTCATTCCCTCTGAAGCACCTGGCATTGACCACTGTCAGAAGATACGATACTGGGCTAGAGGGACCTTTGGTCTGACACCCCAGTATGGCCGTTCTTATAGTGTCCTTCCACTCCCTTGTACTATTAAGCTGAGAGGTACTAGAGTAACAGCAATGTTAGTCTGTATTCGCAAAAAGAAAAGGAGGACTTGTGGCACCTTAGATGCTCAAATAAATTGGTTAGTCTCTAAGGTGCCACAAGTACTTCTTTTCTTTCTGAGAGGTACTAATGACTGGATGAATCAGACCTCAATGGCTGTGAACTCAACATAAGTAACTTATCCTTAGTTAACATAACTAAGGATAAGTTAATCACAACCCCACCCACCAAAGATAAAAAAAGAGTTTTGGATTGAGTGGCTAGAGTTTGCTACGATTTGTGAGTCAAGGGTGGAAATTTTATTTTGGGGGGAATGTAATCAAAGTCTTGGGGGAAAATATTAGACTGAGTGCTTCCTGGGAGGAGCAGAGGAGTGGGTGGGTGTGGAGGGGGCACTTGGGGAGGGGAGGAAGTGATGTAGCTTTTCCTTACATACAAAGGGTGAAAAACAGCTTTTCTTATACCAAAATCACATCTGTTACAGATGTCATTGTAATCCACACATCTTCATATCAAACAAACCTTTACCCAGCAGGCTCAACTACTATCTCCACAATGTAGTGTGGGCATACCTAACACACAGATTGCATCTGGAGTATGTGCAAATAATTCTGGTTGGCTACTGCCACCTCCAGGGGATCAGAGGGAAGGTGGCATCGGCAAACTTTTTGTTTTTGTCCTTTAATAATGTTAGATTGACTCCTGTGAGTGAGAGTAAATGGGCTGTAAGAGGTGGTGAAGAGCTTCTACCTTTCAGCAGTTGTGGGGTTGGCAGAGTAAAGGTAAGTGTGTTATAGGACATATTGGGGCATTGCTGAAAAAGGGTAGTTAAGGTTGCATGGGTAACCTTAACTGTGTATTTACTGGATTTCATGAGTTTGTGTTTGTTCAATTCAGCATTCTGCAAGGGGATGACATACACCAAACCACCTTAATTCTGCATTAACAGAGTTATATTTTGGTGGACACTTGTATCAAGGTGACACCTTCAAAAATTCTATGGCCCCTTTTTCTAGGCATGTTGTTCCGACAGGCACATTTTTTTGCCTGTTTCACTTGCCTTTGAAGATACTCAGCATGTAAAAATCTCCCTTCATGCATATTTTTATGCATGCAAAAACCTTCTGAATATCAGCGGATGCGATTGCAGAGCCATTGGCCATTATCTTTGAAAACTCATGGCAATTGGGGGAGGTCCTGGCCGACTGGAAAAAAGCTAATGTAGTGCCCATCTTTAAAAAAGGGAAGGAGGAGGATCTGGGAACTACAGGCCAGTCAGCCTCACCTCAGTCCCTGGAAAAGTCATAGAGCAAGTCCTCAAGGAATCAATTCTGAAGCACTTAGAGGAGAGGAAAGTGATCATGAACAGTCAGCATAGATTCACCAAGGGCAAGTTATGCCTGACTAATCTAATTGCCTTCTACAATGAGATAATTGGCTCTGTGGATGCGGGGAAAGTGGTGGATGTGTTATTACTTGACTTCAGCAAAGCTTTTGACGCTGTCTCCCACAGTATTCTTGCCAGCAAGTTAAAGATGTATGGGCTGGATGAATGGACTATAAGATGGATAGAAAGCTGGCTAGATTGTTGGGCTCAATGGATAGTGATTAATGGCTCCACATCTAGCCATTGGCAGCTGGTATCAAGTGGAATGCCCCAAGGGTCGGTCCTGGGGCTGGTTTTGTTCAATATCTTCATTAATGATCTGGAGGATGCTGTGGATTGCACCCTCAGCAAGTTTGCAGAGGACACTAAACTGGGAGGAGAGGTAGAGACGCTGGAGGGTAGGGATAGATACAGAGGGCCCTAGACAAATTAGAGGATTGGACCAAAAGAAATCTGATGAGGTTCAATAAGGACAAGTGCAGAGTCCTGCACTTAGGACGGAAGAATCCCATGCACCGCTACAGACTAGGGACCGAATGGCTCGGCAGCAGTTCTGCAGAAAAGGACCTAGGGGTTACAGTGGACGAGAAGCTGGATATGAGGCAACAGCAAACTGTTGACGCCAAGAAGGCCAATGGCATTTTGGGCTGTATAAGTAGGGGCATTGCCAGCAGATAGAGGGACGTGATCATTCCCCTCTACTTGACATTGAGGAGGCCTCATCTGGAGTACTGTGTCCAGCTTTGGGTCCCACACAAGAAGGATGTGGAAAAATTGGAAGACGTCCAGCGGCGGGCAACAAAAATGATTAGGGGACTCCTGACTTATGAGGAGAGGCTGAGGAAACTGGGATTGTTTAGTCTGTGGAAGAGAAGAATGAGGGGGGGATTTGATAGCTGCTGTCAACTACCTGAAAGGGGGTTCCAAAGAGACTAGTCTAGGATCTGGACTGTTCAGTGGTAGTGGATGACAGAACAAGGAGTAATGGTCTCAAGTTGCAGTGGGGGAGGTTTAGGTTGGATATTAGGAAAAACTTTCATGAGGAGGGTGGTGAAACACTGGAATGTGTTACCTACGGAGGTGGTGGAGTCACCTTCCTTAAAAACTTCTAAGGTCAGGCTTGACAAAGCCCTGGCTGGGATGATTTAGTTGGGGATTGGTCCTGCTTTGAGCAGGGGGTTAGACTAGATTACCTCCTGAGGTCCCTTCCAACCCTGATGTTCTAAGATTCTATGTTTCTATGTGAAACCCTTTGGAAATTGTAGTTAGAGCCATATACAAATCAAAACAACTTTGTTGCTTCAATTATTACTTTTGTGGATAGGTCTTGCATAGATCTTGAAAATTGCTTAATTAAAATATATATCTGTAGAGGCACAAAAATCAAGGCAATGTAGTATTTTGAGTTAAATTAGAAAGAATGAAAATAAGCAGCTCTCAACCATAGTCCACTCTTGGAAGAATAGTACATAGGAATATCTGAATCAGAATAGCTAAATTTTTTTAAGAGTCTGAAAGAGTGTGAGAAGCAATGGTAATTATTTTCCTTATTAGAAAAAAATGCCTATATTTATAACTCACCAGCAAGATTATCCCAATGTACAGACAGAAAAATAAACACAAAGTACCATAGTAAAAATCAAGGAACTGGATTTCATCTTCATAAAAAAATAGGGAATCCAGAACTATTACATTTGGCAGTGTAGAAGTGTGGAAAACAGAATGTGTTGCTACAGTGCTCTATTCCACCTTCAACATCCAGTATCAACAAAAATTACTTTACATAATGAGGAAGGATCCAAAGTGGAGTATGCTACCCAAACTTCCTTTCTTTTTATCCCTTGATGCTTTCTACTGCTTCCCTCATTCTGTTTTCCTCTATCTGCAAGACTCCTTAGGAAAGCCATTTGCAGCTTGCCCAGCTGTGATCCAACAGCCTAAGTTAGATTTTTCTCTTTCACCTTTGTATGTTTGCTATTTCTTCCAGCATGTTTCCTATTTTACAGCTGAAGAGCACCTGACAAAAGCTCTCTATAGATAAGAAAAAGACTGAACAGAAGATGTTTAGTATGACCTACGTGGATGGCAAACGAAGATCAAACATTAAGAAATACACAAGAGAAAGGACAAAAGAGGGAGGCATTCAGCATTTCTATGGTTTGCATTTTATTGTGACCATGGTTGAACCCATCTATTTACAGTCACAGAGAAAGAAAATATTTTCCTGACCACAGCTGAAGAGAGACTCTGACAGAGTTTTCCTGCTCGCCATCTCCCATGTCATCAGTGTTTTCTGGGAGAAGAATCTGAGGTGGTTTTCCACCTAAGTGGTTACAGCTGTTTCCACATGATCAGTCAGATGGAGTTTCTGCCTATGTTTGTTTTGGCTCTGATTTTCAACTGGAGCCCGGCAGGATGACAGAGTTTGCTCTGGGTCTTGGGACTTTGGACAAACATTCCAGAATTTCTGACTTCTTAACATTAATGTTTGATGAATTCTGCTCTTAATTTCTTCTAGAAAAAAGTCAAGCCCACTGGGGATTTCCATTAGGATGAAAACAAAAGATGGTTGCAAGACCTTCTTTTGGGGAGTGGAGGGAAAAGAAATCATTTACCACCCTGTGAAAATGAGACTGCTTTAAAAAACCCAAAAAACACATTTGTACTGTAATTTTCTCAAATTGCAGGCTTCAGTTCTGCTGTATTTTTTCTTATTTGTCATGCTTGAAAGGAAACATCCACTGTGGGTATTTGTAAAGCTAAAACCTCTGTGACAAAGTTTGGAACATAGTCAAAGAATCAGTTGCAAAGATCAGTTAACATGTATGCAGTATAATTTTCTCAAAGCTGCTATTTTAACAACCCTCAAAGCATCATTGGTCTATTATTTTATGTACATTGCCTTTAAAGAAACATGATAAAGACCTGGAGTAAAATCCTGAAAGGGAAAGGGAGTTCTGCCATTAATTTCAATGGGGCCATGTAGCAGGGTGAGACTCACTGGCGTGGCACCTCCTGCTGATCATCTAGGGAATTAGCTCTTCACCAGCACTGGAGTGCCCTCTGCAGGCCAGTATCTCGCCTGCCGCTGGCCCTGTGTCCCTCCCGGACACTGGTGCCTCTATCTCAGGGTTCTGCCACAGCAGTACCCCCCTCGCTGGGTCTCCCCTCCCAGGGAACCCCCAACCCTCTAGACCCACCTTGCCTCAGTGGCCACTGCCAGTCATCAGCTAGGCCCATTTCACTGGGGCAGACTGCAATGTAATGGCCACTCATCATTGGCAAGGGTGTAGGACCTGCTGCCTTTGCCTATCCTCAGACTGCCCCTCTGGAGCCCTAGTGCATCTGTAGCCTTCACCAAGACCTGCAGCCTGGGGGTTTATCAGGCTGGAGCTCCCCAGCTCAATTTGCCCTTCCCCAGCGCTGCGCTGCTCAGGCAGGCACCCTGTTCCCAGGCAGCTAGCCCTTCCCACTCCGGGGCTAGAGTGGGCCCCCTCAGCTTCTGGCCCACAGCCCTCTTATAAGGGCCAGCTGGGCCCTAATTGAGCTGGCCACAGCTGTGGCTGCTTCCCCACCGATTCCCCCAGCTGTTCTCACTCCATTTTCCAGCCACAGCCCTCTCCACAGCTGCTTTTAACCCCTGTTCTGCAAGAGTGGGGCAACTGCCCCAGGCCAGGATTTCATCTCTGCTATCTGAACACTTGAAAGACTGGAAAATGGAGGCAATAAAACCCGAAATCTGGGAACATTTCTTATTGCACAGAGCTGGATGGAAAAATGTATTCACAGATTACTTGAAAAAGGGTAGCAATTTCTTTTTACTAAACTTGTATGTAAATAGTGTTCCAACAGCTGCATTACTGCGGAAGGTTGCTGCTCCCCCCCCCCCCCCCACACACACAGGTCTTCCAACAAGTAAGGGACATTTACATGTACATCCTTTGGACATAATTGTCAGCTGGGCCCAATCCTTCTCTCACTGAGGAGGAGGAGGAGATTAAGATTGAGCACAGAGGGACAGATCTTCAACTGAGGTGAACTGCCACAGCTCCATGGATGAAATGATGTCAATTTTCACCAGCTAAGAATCTGCCTCTCAATAGCTATCACTGTGCTTTTGTTTGGATTTCAATGGTAAAAATGAGAGAAGGAAAAGAAGAGGGGGAGGGGAGGGCTTTGTGGGTGTGCAAATAGAAAAAACACTTCATGAATATGCAGTTTTGCACAGGAGCAGCTTTGTACATACAGCTTCACAGAACACCTGAGTACAGCAGGTGTATCACTGTCCACTGATCCATGTCGGCAGCTGTAGAAGCTAGCACTGGAAATGATGCTAGCTTCACGTTGTGCACTCCTACGTCAAAGTGTGACAGCTCCTGGCAGCCTCTTCCCCAGTTTGTTTATCCAATCAGCGGCCTAATGGAAACCTGAGTTTACTAATCTGCCCCACTGACTTTTCATACACTGCAGTGTGAAGATGGATGGTTAGGAAAGGTTTTGAAGATTTTTGCCGATCCTAAAAGACAAAATAAAATTAAAGGAAAGCACTTGCTCACATGCCACACACACATATATAACCAAACCTCTTGAAGCTGTTCCCTCCTTTGCCTTTCAGTGGCTATATGACAATAGGGCCACGTTAGGGGCCAGCTGTCCTCATAGTCCTACAAAGTAAAGGCCCTCAAGAGAAATGAGGTGGATATCACCCACCACTGAGACTGAATCCAATAGCAATTTGCTTTTTAAGTATTGCTATAGTCCAAGCAAAAATACCCAGGCTTCCATTTCAGTATGTAAAATGCTTTACTCTTTAAACCAATACACTGAATAGTTTCTGCCATACTTAGTTTGTAAGGGCTGGATCCAAAGGGATTAGAATGAGGGTAGGCTGGTGGCTTCTCAAATGTTAATGGAGAGCTCTTTCCATGCAGAGTGGAAGACAGCGCACAGTTACTTGCGAGAAGCCCAGAGGAGTGGGCAAGCAAGGCTGGCATAGATGGCACAGCAAAGAAGAGGGTAACTTTACATTAAGAGGTTAGAGTTGATAGTTTGAAAGGCACTAGTTGATGGAAGAATCCTATAGGTGAATATAAGCACATGCTCAATGTGGAGGAGAGCAGGAACCAGATGTGGAATGCAAAGAGGAAGTGGACCAAGGTGGTCAAACCAACAGTCTAGAAAAATGACCTTAACAGCATAATTTGGAATGGATTTAAGGGGAGCAAGCTGGGAGTAATCCAAGCCAAAGAGGAGGAAATTATTGTAGTCCAAGCACAGGGCTTCAGCACACATTTTGTCAGTCTATGGAGGAAGAAAAGGCTTGATCTCTGAGATGTTTTACAAGAGGCAGTGAGGTTGTCAACTGCATTTGTATTGTTTAAGGGTTTAACTCTTATTTAAGACAACTTAGGAACTTCTTGCTATGATATTTTTTATTTTTGTCTTCTGGGTGTAAAAATATTAAATAAACTCTTAATAGTGTAAGACATTCACATTATGAGGGTTCAGGAGACTGGTAATGAGATATGGAGCGTGTCACCTATGGGTCATGAGTATACGTCCAGGCCAGGGTAAGTGTTAATGAACCAGTGATTACTAATTCATTTTACATCAGCCACTGAGCAATAGTCTCAAGAAGAGATAAATCACCAGAAAAAAAATCTCAAAGTTATCGTTTTGGATAAGTAAAGTCTGGAGGTTTGATTGATCCTTCCAAACATTGACAGGACTGTGTGACCCTCCCTCAGTCTCAGCACTTTAACAGATTGTTACTATACAATCTACCACCTGCACATTGATTTCCCTGGTCAGCCACCATCACAAGGGGCTTGTGGTTGGGGAGGAGTGGGCAGCCCACCCTCTCCTGCATCCATTGTTTTCAAGGAGTCCAGTTCTGCCAGTCAGCGGGATTATTTTCTGGAAGACATCCAGTCAGCTGACTTCTGACTGAGCAGAGAGGGCGTGCTGCACCAATCAGCCCTTTAAAATTTATAAGGAACTCTGGAGTCCTCTTCCCTCTGCATCCCCATAAAACTGGATCTTTTTGCAGCATCTGGACCATAAATTCCAAAGTGGTTTGAAACTTTCAGAATGATTACCAAATTGAAACAGATGCACACTGTACTAGATAGGTTCCAAAGTTTTCCCCATATAGTTCACAATTTAAGATAGAAACTGATTGTAGTGGGGCACCTGCCCCACTCCTGGAGAACAGGGGTTAAAAGCAGCCCTGGAGAGTGCTGTGGCTGGGAAGAGGGATTAAGAGCATCTGAGAGAGGCTGGTGAGATAGCCACACCTGGGGTCAACTGGCTTAATCAGGCCACAGTTGGCCTGGTAAAAGGGCTGTGGGACCAGGAGACAGAGGAGTCTCACTCTAGCCCTGGAGTAGGAAGAGCTAGCTGCCTGAGAGGATGGTACCTGACGCAGAGTAGAGCAGTGCTGGGGAATAGGGCAAGGGAGCTGGGAAGCTCCAGCCTGGTAAGCCCCCAGGCTTCAGACCTGGATGAAGGGCTACAGAGGTGCAGCTTGGGAATAGGCAGAGGTAGCTGGTCCAACCACTTTGCCAATGATGAGCGGATTACAGACTGCAGTCTGCCCAGTGAGCGGGGGCTAGATGACGACTGGCAGTAGCCACTGAGGCAAGGTGGGTTTAGAGGGTTTGGAGTTCCCTTAGGAGGGGAGACCCAGTGTGTGGGGGTACTGCAGTGGGCAGAATCCTGAGGTAAAGGGCACCAAGGTCTGGGAGGGACACTGGGGCCCTGAGGCAGGCAAGCCACTGGCTAACAGAGGGCGCTCTGGAGGCTGGAGAGCTAATTCCCAAGATGACCAGCAGGAGGCGCTGCATCAGTGAGTCCTCACCTTGCTACACTGATCATAAACTTTTAGAAGCCATTGAGCCATCATTAAAAAGCGTTTGAACAGAGCAAACTGTGCCAGAATAAAAGGCTACTCGTGAGACTGAAGAGGAGCCAGTTTAATCCAAGCACCTCAGTTAAGCATAAGACCATAGTTGTGGCAGATACATATGCATCAGAAGTTGCGAGTACCATGGAATGTGATGTAGAAGAACAGTGCACATGCTTACTGAAGTCTACCAATCTCTATTGATAAAATATTTATCTGCTACTGGAGATACATGAATTGTACCTTAGGAGGAGGCAAAAGTTCAAGTTCTCAGAAAGTTGAAGCCTGAGGGATAGCCAAAGGTGAGGAGAAGTTTCATCCCTGCTACATCAATGCAGCTGTGTTCAAGAGTTGAATGGTTATTGGTCATGTAATTGTTAAAAGGAGAGGAATGAGTCATTCCTTGCCAAATGAAATTAGAAATGTGATATTCATGAACATCTGTACAAAAGGAAAGCCAGAGGAATTCTTTACAAGCCTAGTTTTGGTATGCCCAAGAATTTAAACACCACACTAGCAACATTCAATGTACCAACATATTGATGACAGCAGCATAATTTCAGTCCTTAGGAAGAAACAAGACAGACCTTAGAAATATATATTAACGGCAAATACTAGTTAAAGGTAACTAATTCATTCTCACCATCCTGGTTCTAGTCTTCTAAAAGTTTCTGGGTGAAACAGTGATTCTTAATCTGAAATCCATTTTTGCAAAACCATAGATTTCCTGATAATTTTTTACAAATGGTGCAGAAGAAAAATGTGTAATTGAACCAAGTTCATACAAACAGTCAAATGAGCTAGCAGAATAAATTCTTCAAACTATGAAAAAAATATACTCAAGAAAGCAAAGGAGGATAATCTGGATCCTTACTGAATCCTTACTATAATTTTGTAACAAAATATATCCAGAATGACCTATATAGAATCACATACCTGCTTAGTAATGAATAGATATCTGGAGGTAATGAGTAGATATCTGGAGGGAAAAAAATGCCACTTACAACTCTTTTGAATTAGAAAAACACAATATTTTTCATGAAATTCATAATGGTTCTCCCCATTTTTCAACCAGTTTACCACTAGTTTACATGAAACTAAAATTAGCCACTATTAAGAAGCTGAGCCTTCATAAGCAGATGCAGAAAAGCTATTGCCACACAAGTAAAACCAGCCTCCTCTTTGAAAACTGCTGACCAGATTGGTGTACATCAAGGAAGCAAATGAGAACCTGCTTAAGAGTAGAACAAAAGTACTGCTTCCACATTTTATATGGAAGTAGAGATGAATCCCAAAAGATATCTTGATGGTTCCAATACACTCTAAAAGACATAGCTTTAAACATCCCTATAACAGTGCCAGACTCACCACAGCAGCACCTCTTGCTGGTTGCTTAGGGAATTTGCTCTTTCAGCAGCTTGCCTTCGCTCATAGTGTTTCATCCTCCATTATTTTCTCAGTCTCCACCATCCTCACTGTCAGACCCACATCACTCCCAGACAGCATTTGCTTCTCCAGCTGTGCTCACTCTGCTAGCTCTCCCCACTTTCCAGAGGACCAGCAGCTTCCGGTTCTATCACTCACCTCAATGACTCACTGCAGACCTCAGTCTAGCCCCTTCCTCCAAGGGCAAACTGCAGTCTGGCTTAGCCACTCTCATCACTGGCAAGTCAGGGGAAAAGGGTGAGGGACCCAGACCCACCCGCTACTCTGGGCCCTGACCTATGGACACTCAGGCAGCAGCCATTTACTGCCCTCCTCCAATTCTCCTCTACTGCCTACTTCCCTTGACCACTTCCCCATAGCCCCAACACCTTCTCTGCCCCTTTGTGTCAGAGCCCCAGTCTGGCAGTCATCAGCCTAGAGCTTTCCCAGCCCCTCCTCTACTCTCTCTTCCCTGCAGCCTTCTTATTATAGGGCCCAGCCTGGCCCTGATAGGCTGCTTTCAAGCTTCCACTTGATTGGCTGGGGCTCGGCACAACCTCTCTGGCTTGCTTTAACCCCTTCCACACCAGCTGCCCCACTACAATCCATACCATACATACTACATCCATACAATGGTATGTTGTGAATGCCATACCACATCAGAAAGAAAGCTTGGAAGGAAACAAGAAAAACTATGTACTCTCTAGTACACCTTTCATAGTTTCATAGAATTTAAGGCCAGAAAGACCATCTAGTCTAACTTCCTGTATATCACAGGCCATTACCTTTCACCCAGTAATCCCTATACTGAGCCCAGTAACTTGGGTTACACAAAAGAATTTCAGTCCTCAGGAAACTAAACTGTTGTGTGCGACAGGCAGAGATCAGGAGAGACCAAGGTGTCACCAATGCCTGAAACCCCTGCAATGGCAGGAAATTGATTAGATAATATATGTTCATGTGATCCATTCTCCAAATTGCCAAAGAAGGCAAAAAAAAAACAAAACCCAACCTGCCAATCTGATCTGGGAAAAAATTCTTTCCCAATCCGATGATCACTTTAACCTGGAGCACATAGAATATCAGGGTTGGAAGGGACCTCAGGATGTCATCTAGTCCAATCCCCTGCTCAAAGCAGGAGCTATCCCCAATTTTTGCCCCAGATCCCTAAACAGCCCTCTCAAGGATTGAGCTCACAACCCTGGGTTTAGCAGGCTAATGCTCAAACCACTGAGCTATCCCCCCGCCCTAACATGAGCAAGACATACCAGCTGGTAGCATAAAGTAATGTATTATGTTAGCATATGAGTTCCCACTCAGGGTTGATAATGTGGCTTTACTCTCAGAACGTCAATGCTGTCTAATAACCAAGGACACGGCTGCTACCTGAATGTACCAAGCTTCCTTGGTGAGGGAGATAGGGTTCTGAATCAGCATTACAAACCTTAAAGTTTGGCACAGGTTCAGTTTTAGTCTGAATGAAGGTTCTGGAAATGTTCAGGTTTTTTTTTTAAACTGTTTTTACCATCCTTAGCGAGCAGGTGTCCACACCACACACACAAAAATCTTCATCATAATTGGCACCAGTTTCTGCCCCATTTGGATTCTCAGCTGAGGGGTCAAAGTTTTAGCCCCTGATCCAGCAGAGTTCTTAAGCTTTGGCTTAAAGAGAATTGCATGACCACATTGATGGTACTATTCAGATGTGTAAAGTTAACATATGCTTAAGTGCTTTGATGGATCAGAACCTTAATGGGTATGCAGGTCATGACTGAGGTGCGGTTTGTGGAGCAGTGTGAAGAAGCTACAACTAATTTGTTGATATAACTAAGTTGTGACTAGATGATTTCATTTTCCAGGCATGGTGCCTTTAAATATCAGTAAGTTAGTTAAAACACTTTTAAAAATAAATAAAGGGAATTTTGTAGCCTATCATTTAATAAAGAAATGATTAGAGATTCTATCTTCATTTGGCTATTGGAATAACTGTCTGGTATCCAATTAAAACTATAAGGTTTATCTACTGCTTCCAGTTTAAAAAAAAATAATCACCTCCTGAAAAAGGACAGATTTGAGACAAAATAGCTACTATTGCTTTGAAAAAATCTATACCACTAATCTCCTCACTAAACAATTTTCAAAATGCACCTGTAATGGTCATTGTCAAGAGGAGCTGGCAAAGGGCATCAGCTTCTGCCTGAGCTAATAACTCAGCCTGGTATTCTTGCTGATTATTTATGAGCTAGTGGTAATTCCTATGGAGCTATTCTTACTGGAGGGAGGGGGAATAACAAAGTGCAGTAGTTAGTTGTCATTGAAAAAAGGGGTGGGAATGTAATGTTTCTTGCTACAACTGTCCAGAGTAAATACAAGGCTATATCATTATGTCTCATTCTTTCTGTTACTTTTCTTCTCTGGAGGAGAGCAGGCAAAGAAAATGAATGCTTTAAACGACTGGGGGTAAAATTGGGGTCCCTAAAGAAGGACATGGTACCACTTGTACAGTGGAAATTGCTTTGCATAAACATAGACCTTGTCTGCATGAGAAAATTATACCAGTCTAACCAAAATGGCTTAGAAACCAATTACATACCAGTTTACAGGCGTACCGGAAGAGGGGGTCCAGGAGGCCATGGCCCCGTCACTTTTAAAAGGGAGAGGGCTATGCCCTCCACTTTTTACCAGCCATAAAGGTGAGCGACAGGGGGAAGGGGACGAAGAGGAGCAAGTCTTAGGTGGAAGAGATGGTGCAGGGCTTCTGGAGAAGGAAGGATATGAGGGCAGGGGTTTGGGAGGCAGGGGTGGGGTGGGGGTGGGGCTCAGGGGGAAGGAGTAGGGTGGGGTGGAGCAAGAGGAGAAGGGGCAGTATAGGGGTGCAGCTGTGGAGGAAGGGGCAGTGCAAGGATAGGAGCTTGGGGGGCAGAGTCACAGTTCGAGCACCGGTGGACTCTCCACTTTTAAGAAGCTTCCATCACCCCTGCCAGTTACACTAGGTACTCAGGCTCAGACCCATTGGAAGTTAGGAGCCTGAATACTTGGGCCTCTTAAACCAAACTGAGAAGACACACACAAGGGGTGGGGGGAGGGAGTCTGCAATGCTGCAACAATTTTCCCACGTAGACAAGGCCTTCATATCAGGCTTGTCTTCTCGTGAGCTGCTTTCAACATTCTTTGCCACTATTTAATTACTTCAACTATTTGTTTTAAAAGGCAGAACATTATTGCTAATGACATGTTGGCAAACAGTCAATCCATGTGGGAGTTAGCAGATAGACAAGAACCTCTCTGATACCATGTGGGTTGGTAACTGGTATATAATCAACTCAACAAATGTAGTGTAAAGGAATACAAAAGGCAAAATATTCAGCGTCCATTTTATGCAGGTAGTCTGTCTTGAAGGATGTTTTCAACTGGATCCATTCTAGTGTTCTCTATTCCAGAAGACACTCTTAGGGTATATCTATGGTGCAATTAAAAACCCTCAACCGGCCTGTGCTAGCTGAATCGGGGTCATGGGACTCGGGCTAATGGGCTGTTTAATTGTGGTTTAGATGTTTGGGCTCAGGCTCTAGGATCCTGTGAGAGGCAAGGGTCCCAGAGCTCAGGCTCCAGCCTGAGCACTAACATCTACACTGCAATTAAACAATTCCTTACCCCAAGACCTTTGAGACTGAGTCAACTGGGATGGGCCAGCCACAAGTGTCTAATTACAGGGTATACATACCCTTCGAGAACTGCAGAATTTTGAGATTTGCCCAGTAGACGTATGTGAAAATGTTCACCCCTGAAGTGAAATTGGAACATGTTGAGGTTTATACCTGTCTCATCTGATTTATTTACATCTGGAAATTGCTTTTAACTTTTTACACCCTTTAGTTTTAATTTCTTCAACTCTTACCTGAATCTGTAACTCACTATAAAAACCTGTAGGTAAAAATCTGTGGTGATTTACAGTTCTCTGAAATAATCCCTTCATTGAAAAGTGTGTGCTCCTGCAACAATGTTCTACTTCCCCAGTAGTTTCCTTCCCATTTTATAGGTCTCTTGCTTCCTTGTATGCTAATTTAGAAGCAACTAGCTGGCCCAACATACCGTTGTTAGATTTTGCATATGAACAAGTATTTTCAAAATTAAGTCCACACTAGCTCTGCCACTGAAGACATCCTCATACTGAAAATCCTTTATAAAAAAAATGCTGCTTTAGAATTCAGCCCAGGTCAATAGTAATTTGGGGAGGGGGTGGGGGAAGAGTTATTCCCCACCATGTGGCTGTTTGGTGCACTAAAGTATATGAAATGAGGATGTGGCCATTACTCAACTGATAGATGTCTACATCACATAAATCTTCATCACAACTAACACCCTTATGGGGGGCATCAATCAAGAGGTCAAGTATTAAACTGGCATGGAGACTTCCTTATCACAACAGAGATGATCCCTCCAGGTCAGAGTTGAATCACTTACATCAGACAGTGAGAAGAATCATGCAGTGATGTTACCTATTTTCAAGGTAAACGGAAGATTTCTGTTTTGTTCTGTTTGGGACCAAATAAACCCAATTCAGGGTTCAGGCACACCCTAAACAAGGTCCCCAGCTCTGCACCATAGCCCTGCCCATGCCATGCCCATGCCCCTCCTGGCAGCAGCATTCAGAATTAAGTGGATCAGTTTACACTCTTGGAGCTATTGTTTTAGGTTGTCTGCAACTCAGACAGAAATTAGTTACACATGATTCACATTTAGTGAAAGGTATTATATAACAGCAAAGTATCATTAGTAGTAATATTTCCAATTTTTTCTTTGCATCCATGAATGCTAGAACCTTTTCTCTAAATGAAAGTTGAGCTTATTCTGATCTCATTCAGTGACTCCAGAAGATGGGGATGTAGGTATGAGCCTGTAAGTACCTCTGCCTCAATCTGGCATTTATTCTGACACCTTGTCACTGGTAATAAAGAAGGTGTGCTCAGAGTAGCCCATGTAAAAAAATAGGGTGGTTGGGTTTTTTTTTTGTAATTTCATTTAATCTGGATAATTTATTATATGGTCCATTTTAAGGATGGTACTTTTTGACATAAATGAGAACCTGCTTTCAGTTCGGTTCACTGCCATGAATTTATTTTACTGAATATAATGTTTTAGCCAGCTATTAAAATTGGGTTCTGCAAAGGGAACCTGTTTGACTTCAGTTTTCACTTGTTTCCTCCATTTAAAGCACATTTTGGAGGAACATATTTTAAGACATATTGGTGTACAACAACTGAATTTCAATGCTGACAAATCACAGAGCTCATATCTTATCTGAAACACACACACACACACACACACACACACAAAACAGGTCTTCCTCTGAAATCATGTACATCTGGCAGAGACAGAAGCATATGGAATCTTAGACAGGACCACACTTCTGAAGGCTAATAATAGTGTACATTTATATGGCATTTTTTATTATGAAGGATCTCAAAATGCTTTAAAAACTGTAGCTACTATCCATACAGCATCACACTATATATAAAACAAGCTGTCCTTTAGGAGAAGAGACAGCAACTATTCAAATCCACAGTACTATATGCAATACTATATATGTATAATGGCTCAGCTGGTGTAAATTGGAATCTCTCCGGTGACTTACATGGGGCTATGGTGATTTACATCAGCTGAGGATCTGCTCCAACATCACTGAAATAATGTTGTTCCATTCCCCTGTGGAAGGTGGCAGTCAAACAGACAACTGCCCTATTTCACATTGGACAACAGTAGTAGGAGGACAATTTTTGACCAAGGACACAGAAAAAAAATCTTACTTTTATAAAAAGTACTGGGGGATCGTTAGTCACCATAGGAAGCAGGCAAGACCTCAATTCTAAGGTTTCATCCAATGACCTGCACACAGTGCACTGAGGGAACTCCGTCGATCTGCCCTGACATGGCCATTATTTGTAGCTTGTGGTTCCTGGGAGGTTAGGTATTTCCATCCTGGTGCTCAGACCACTGATCCATCCCCCTTCATTCAGGTTTTATCACCAGGTACAGTGAAGAGCTAGATAAAGAAGCTGATGTTGCTCTGGAAAAAGCAAATTACCACATAAGTGTAAACAATTTGTCACTACATAAAATGACAATGCATTGCTCGATATCCATAGCAACAGCAGAAACCAATGCTCTTTAACAGTCTTGCCTGGAGTCATATAAACTGCTTTGATAAAACATGAATCGCAGCAGATGGATGTATGAAAATAGAAATAATTTTGTATCCAAACAGGCCACCCTTGAAGTATAGCACCAGTTATACTACCCTTCCTGGAATCATTTTGTTCTATCATATTGAGCCCAGGATGGAGATAATTTGCTTCCACATATTTCTACTGCATGAGCACTTGCTAACAAAATGCAATAGCAACAATACTGCAATAGCTAAGGGTCAGCTCTAGCCCCCACTATGGGCTATGGAGCAGAACAGGTGTGATTCTGTGCAAGGACAGGGGTTGGATTTGTGGGTTGGACACCTTCTGCAGGCCACAGACCCTAGCTCCACAGAGTCTCCCTTCACAACAGAGTCCAGGGAGCATTCAGAAGCAGAGCACAGGTGAGCTAGGATAGGGGTAGGGAACTGGACCAGAGTTATGTTAGGCTGAAGTAGCTGTTATAGAGTGTCACCAAAGCTTGTCCACAGACCTGGGAGAAGCATTCATCTCATCAGTCTTTCCACAGAGAATACCCAGTCCCAGCTTGATAGGACCCTAAGCTGAAATAATTGCCATTGAGGGAACAGTATTGCAGTTCAATAACTTTAAACCTGGATGAATGGGCACCTTCAAGATCACAGGCTATTGCTTTAATTTCTGATAAAATTGATGCTAAGAGAGGTATGATTCACTGTGCATTTTTTCATGTGTATAAGAGGAAATGTGAGTAGGCAGGTATTGACAGAATTCCACCCCTGAGTGAGAAGGAGGAAAAGGCAAAGGTGTGTGTATTTACTTCTAGTGAAAGGAGATGATTGATAGTCCTGGAAAGTTAACTGTTCTCCTTTACCCAGAGATCAGGTAGTCTGCACTGAAGTGGAACCTTTTCTGCCCGGCTTTACCTATGGACCTTACCCCCCTACTGGTAGGAGCCACCCCTCTAGATAAAAAGATGGTCATGCCCATTCAGTGGGCCTCTTCTGAGACTGTTACTCAGGAAGTCAACTATAGAGGTACTGGAAACTAGACTGAAACCACCAAACTCATCTCCCATAATCTAACAACCAGCCATTAAATGGTGGCCACTTTTGATCACTACAAACCTGGGCACATGTAGCCCAAATTACCGATATTTAAACAAATATCTAACATGAAGTTCAGTGGAGTTACTCCAGATTTACACCCCTGCCACGGAGATCAGCATCTGAACCAAGATTTTGTAGTTGAAAATCAATCTGATAATCAGAGGTATGCATCTGCATTCACTCTTTTTTCCATCCCAGTATCATCCTCAAAAGTTGATACAATGAAGTCTGTCCTTGTTTCAAGATGTTTAAATACTTAGCAAATAAAACTTGTACATTTAAAATAGAACTTCTCCCACTACAAAATCTGCTCCCAGTGCTCATTACCTTTCTCCAAGGTGATTTATTCTCATTTTACTTCTGCAGTGGAAAGCATTCTCCATCATTCAAAGGAAAAAAACTCACAGAAAACCCTGGAAGGGCAACACAAAAGCATTTTTACAAATCAATGAGGTGCTATTTCAAAACCGAAAATGTGGCTCTATGCTATTGGTTATATTAGTGTTATTTGCCCAAATCAGGTATGGGTCATGTAAAACCTAAATACAACCTTGCATTTCATTGCAAGAGTGGGCCAAGCTGCAGAAGCACTCCAGTCCATTCAGGGGACTCTGTACCATGATTTCACTAGGGCAAGATCCATAACTGAAGGGGAATGGCACTTCACATCCACTTCTCACCCTATACCCTACAGAAACGAGCCACACATTTATTTTGAGAGTGACTTCCCTTCACCCTGCTGTGTACCTTATCCTCTGGGTAATTCCCTTTACTCAAGTTTTGTTATATTTTTCAAGACATGACCATTTATTAACATTCTCTTATTCTGATTCATAAGAATAGGGGTGCTGGAATTTGGGGTTCTGGGGGTGCGGCAGCACTGTCTGGCCTGAAATAGTCATAATCACCAAAAAACATGGTTTCTACTTTCAGCACCTCCTCTACAAAAAATTTTCCAACACCCCTGCATAAGAACATACTTTTCTCCTATTTTTGACTTATCCTAAAGCTGTTGTCTCACTGTTTGGGCTTCTGAATTCTAGTAGCGATGGAAAATAGCTACTTCAAGAACCATAGAGTTCCTCCTGATTCCCAGGTAAAATAATTGCTTCTCTACCTGTACTTACACTTTTACTCATGTTTCTCCTCCCAAACAGTCTCTTTGGCTCCATCTTGTGATGTACTGGTATTAGAGCTATGCCCAATGCAGTCTCCATCTTGCTCCTGACAGCTTTCAAAACCTTACATTTCTATAAACAGAAAGTTTTGTTTATAGAAATAGGTCCCTGTGCTAATTTTGTATACAAGACTCCAAAACAGACAAATTGGCATGGGGTACATAAAGAAACTCTAGCAATGGAGTTGCTCTGTTTTTTCATCTGCTTTTACTGAGAACAGGATCTGGGGCTATGGTGCTATGATTCTAAAGTATTGTGAATTTAATGGCACTAGGTACATGTTTTTAATAAAACAGTAACAACAATAAAAATGACCTATAAACCAGTGCTTTGCAATATTGAGAAGTGAAGACTCAGAGCAAGTTAATAGGAATGACTAAAATTTTGCAAATAATGGCTTTTGAGAGATTAATATTTTTATGCTATTCATATAAAGTGTGTTTTCGCAAACCAATTTGTGAATGAACGTGAAGTAAAAATGATGTAATATTTTAAGGTAATAAATATTATAGTACAAAGTATTAAGTAGCGTGTGCAATTTCCTGGAAAATACGATGTCATATAACTCCAAATATATGAGATGTATTTTTATCTTGCTTTTGGGGTAGAATAACTGCACAATTACTTGAGCATATTAGTAGCATTGCAAATACATTGAAAATAATAAATAAACTCAGAGTAGCAGCCGTGTTAGTCTGTATTCACAAAAAGAAAAGGAGTACTTGTGGCACCTTAGAGACTAACCAATTTATTTAAGCATAAGCTTTCATGAGCTACAGCTCACTTCATCTGATGCTATAGCTCACGAAAGCTTATGCTCAAATAAATTGGCTAGTCTCTAAGGTGCCACAAGTACTCCTTTCCTTTTTAATGTGAACTGTGTACATGAAATGTAGTACGTTGCAAGATCCAGTCTGCATCCTCGCAAAAATTAAGTTTGTCTCACAAATACAGAATGAACCTGCTCCTGATCGTGCATACGCCAACCAGTGTAAATTAGAAGTAGCTCAACTGAAGTCATTGCTGTGAAATCATAATCCGGCCTTTTATGTTCAGAATTTGGTCACAGAGGGATTTTTATGGTATGGAAAGGAAATCTGAGGTTACCGTCTAGTTAAAATGATCCTTTTGAAGCACATGTATGTAGGCCTTGTTATTCTTTGCACACAGCTGTAATGCACACTGTATACAAATGAACACGGGCCACTTACAATTTACAAGGCTGTTTCTCAAGACCACTCCAAACCCTCACAACTAAACTGAAAGTCCCCTGCTGAATCAGCTTAGGAAACACATCGTTTGTTCAGTTAATGCCGTTCTGTTTCTCCAAGTGACCCTCACCCTCAATCTTTTCCCAGGTCTTTTTTGTTTTCTTTTCATTCAAATATTTTCCTGTTTTCCTGTGTAAATCTGCGTAATAGATTTTCATGCTTCCTGCTGGCATCACTTCATATGTATCATATGCATCCTGCCCATCGTTGTCCCACAGGTGGCATCATCTTTACTCAAGAGCCTGCCCTTTGTGGGTTGTGACACTTCCTGTTGCAATCCCTATCTCTGTGGCTCCCAAAAGCATTCCATTTCCTAGGGAACATTCCTGCACTGAAGTGAACTGTCATTGTCTTTCATAATATAATAAATAATGCTCCTCTGCAGGAGCACACAGAGAGGAAACAGAGGAATTTTTACAGTTTTGCGGTATGTGGTAATTTATGAGTGAGTAACATTTGAGGGCAAAAATCACTGCTAAGTTTAGTGATTCATGAATACCTGATCACAGGAGATTCAGATGTTGATGCCTTTAGTCTTTTAGCGTCAGAGAAGCTCATGAAAATCAATGCTACCACTGTAGGTGTTGAATGAAAAAAAATAGAGTTGTATCTGATAGAGTAGCTAGAAAAATATGGCTTATTTAAATTTATTTTTCTTTATTTTTGGTAGGTAATTACATTTTCCTTTGGCCTGAAATCTTTGGAAAGAAATGGCTGATTATTTCACAATGTTTCCCAAGGTCTCATAGTTGTAGGTCATTGTAATTCTGCATGAAAATGACAGTGATACAACTGGTAAACAAATCTTAGTCACTAATGAAAATAGTGAAAAAGAAACCTGTCAAAAACATGCTGTTCTTTCTAAGAAAATCACAGCTGCTATTGGTGTGGCACTCTGAAATGCAAATACTGTTGAGAACACAAAGATTTGTCTAACCTGAAATCTTCTCCCCAAAACCAGCTTTATACTGGTCTGTATCTTGGAATGTGTCAACAAATCTCCTCTTATTACTATGTTGTTGGTACGCAGTCATGGGGAATGGGACATATCCATATTAGATTGTCCTTGCAGAATGCTGCCTTCCCTCATGGTCTGTTATAAATATTTTTTTAACTTTTAAGTTCAGCATTCATCAACCTTTCTCCCTGTTCTCTAACATTTGAATTGGAGTCAAACACTGAACAAGTCAGAGAAGAACTGTTGTGATAACTGGACATACAACTTTACGCTAATTATGAGCTCAACTGTGATAAGAGAATTAAAGTCATAAAATGTCACACTAACCCATAACAACAAATATTGATGGCAAAAGATGAAAAAGGGGGACAGAAAGACTGAATTTGTCCAAACAAAAAAGGCTTACTGATACTAACTCAAGGACTGTTAAAATCATGTGTGGTAAACAAGAGAAGTGTGGGGGGACCAAAATTGGTGTGTCGAAAATTAGGCCTAATTGGTGGACAAAATAACGAAGGGATGGACTATTCCAGCCATTATCCCCTTTTGAGGTCATTAAAAGAAAATACTTTGGGGGAAAATCAAGAATGCTGGCTGACTGAAAGACAGGAGAACAGGAAGGAGAGAGTTTCAACATCCTAGCTGCTACTCCCACTGTCTCCTGGGAACCCGAGATTCACTATAACACCATTGGGCCTTCATCATCTTGATCCTGAGAGATCTTCTGACCAGCCCTGCCAGAGAGAGGGACCCAGATGACCTCCACTGGCTTTGGCTAAATTCTGAACACTGCCTGGGATGTGAGTCTTAGTCAATCTCTCCCCATAATGTGTTCTTTTCTTTTCTACTCTTTCCTCTCCCTCTCCCTTTGTCATCTGTTTAATAAAAGTCTTGCTTAGCCAGCAAAGACTGCATGTTTTTCAACACTGTTTTGAGCCTGTGATCAAGAAGGCAGATAAAAGAGGTGAGCTGTAGCTCACAAAAGCTTATGCTCAAATAAATTTGTTAGTCTCTAAGGTGCCACAAGTACTCCTTTTCTTTTAGCGAATACAGACTAACACGGCTGCTACTCTGAAACCTAAATAGCCCTGTGATGGCACAAGTTTGTCAGGTCTCAGGGTGGTTAATAAAACCGTGCGCCATATCTGTGATTCTCCAGTAGTGAGACTGCAAGTGAAAGTCAACGCCAGAAAGAGAAGCTGCATTTTCTGTCTTTGCTGTTCTTTTCTCTTCCCTCATGTGTGTGTTTTTCTTGTTGTGTCTTCTAGGAAATGGGATTGAACTTTAACAACAGCTCTAGTCCATCTCAACTCATTTCTTCTCTTTCCCCCAAAAGGACAGTTATTACCATCTTTAATACCATCTAAAAGACTATCAGACCAGGGGGATTCTTTCTAAAAACCCTCCCTAGCTAAAGGGAAAGGAAACAAAGCATGTTGTTAAAATGGAAGCCTTACTTAATATTTTACATTTCAAATGTTTTAACTGTTTTTCCTTCTTTTCTGTATTTTTAATAAATGTATTAAAATATTTTAAATTGTGTGTTTGCCATGATACTAAGCAGGATGAGGTCTCTGTATACCAACTCTTAGGCCTTGTTTAAAACTATTAAATATTGGACAGTGACAGTCATTTTAACACCTTTGACTCTTTGTGCCCCTATATTCCATCAATCAATACAACAGAACCACTACCAGCATGCAAGACAGTAATGATAATGTCATGGGAAGAGGAGATGCTGTTACAGAGGGGCAGTTCTAATACTTTCTGCAATGTCACAATGTTAGCCAGATTTGACTGACCCTTTAGAACAAGTTGGGTAATTCTAAGCAGTACTCTGCATTCAGCCATCCACACAATTACCCTTTCCTGGCTATTGTAGCTCCATTATCTAGTTATTGCACCTTTACATTTTCAGATAACCTAAATATTTTGTTGATGATGACAAGAAACAAGATTCTTCAAGAAACAAACAAAATAAAAACACAGCTCAATACATTTTGTATGCTGACTGGTGGGGAAATCAGCTGATCAAATCAGTTCTTATAGACCACTTTTATGCAGAAACCAGTTAGACATGCACTGTGCTTACAAACATTGTGTGAACTACGTATGCCAGGATTCTTACAAGAAACAAGTTAAAGCATTCATGTTTTGGAAGAATGCTGCATTTTCCTTGCCCACTCATCTTACCCATGCATTTTGATTTAACATATTAAATCCTGGGTTCTATACACTGAACAATCATTAGTTCCATGTGGAATATTATTGATATAACCTGAAGCCTACACTCAAACTCATTGTAAAAAATGTTTTGTTTGTGGGGCTGGGAAAAAACTTACTTCCTCTCCTCATTTTCCCTGCTCCCTGCTTCTCTGGACAAAACTGATTGGCTATGGGGGAGTGCCGCTCCAAAAAGAGACACCAAATTAGCTCTGACCCCTGGGAGGGCTTGAGCCAATAAGGAGATGGGGGGCGGGGTTGGTCCTTTATCACTGCTTAGGTGGGCAGGAGGTGGGAGTGGCAAGGAACTGACATCCTGGGTTGTGAAAGGAAGGGAGAGGGGATGCACTTTCTACCTTTGCTGGGTTTAAATCTCATGCCTTTCTCACAATTTTTACATTACATGAAGTCACTATGTACATTTCAGGGAGATACAGCAATGCAGTGTCCCGCACAATGGCCTCATGAATGCCATTATGTGGGCATTTCCATGTGCTCTCATCCATCAGCACCACTGGTTTTTACATTTTGTTGTAATTTTTTACATTTTACAGTCACTCAATGTGGAGGCCAACTTAAGTATCTCTTTATCTATGGGAGTTCTATACCACAGAATGAAGGAGAAATAGGAGCACTGGTTCCTGCATCTGCATCGAGAAGATTGTTAGGTATCAGTGCACTGCACTGGATTGGGCATGAATAAGTGCTGTGAAGAGAAGCTTATTTCCATACTGAAGGTTATGGCCCTGTCGATCTCTTCATACTGGCTAGCATAGCTGCACAGATATAATGGGGAGCACCCAGAGAAATTCTGGCTGAGTGTCTTGCTGCAGCATAGCCCTTCTATTTCTCCCCTGAGCAAGTTTTAGTTTACAAGACACAAAATAGCCCTCAAAACGTACCCTCTCCCCAGCATACTGAGAATGAGAACCTGCTCCATTCCTCTGCCATAGCCCTCCCTGCTTCCTTAGATATCTTACCAGATCTCTTCCCTCAATTAAAAGCCAGAATAGGAGTTGCTTTCAAGCATAAAATTATATCATTTGAGTTATTCTTCCTCCATATTGCCTGCTCCTGGAAGTCAAACCCTTTGAAAGGTTACTGCGTAGGCCAGTCTGGCTGCTGCAGATTACCAGCTAAATATTGCACGGAGGAAAGTGGCTAAATCCAGCTGCTTCTCTTAAAAAAACAAACCATAATTTGGTGAGCAGTGACTAATGTCCTCCTAGAAAGCATAGCTCCAGAAAGGCCAATATTTTATGATCTTTTAAAAAACAAATAACACTAGAGTAATGTACTTCTTAGTGAATGACAATACAGATATGGACTGGACCCGTTCTTCAAACAGAGATTCCCCATACACAGGTATCTAAAATATGGCTGATATTTTTACTGCTAGTTACAACCCTGCCTCTCAACTCAGGTAGCTGGTTCCAAGAGCAGTTCAGCTGGCAGTAAGTACAGTAGAACCTTAGTGTTACAAACACCTCTGGAATGGAGGTTGTTCATAACTATTGAAATGTTTGTAACTCTGAAAAAGACGTTTTGGTTGTTCTTTCAAAAGTTTACAACTGAACATTGATTTAATACAGCTTTGAAACTTTACTATGAAGAAAAATGCTGCTTTTAACTATCTTAATTTCAATGAAATGAGTACAGAAACAGTTTTCTTACCTTGTCAAATATTTTTTAAAACTTTTTTTTAGTAGTTTAGTACTATATTTGTTCCGCCCCCACCTCCTCTGCTGCCTGATTGCATACTTGTGGTTGACTGCTCAGTTTGTAACTCTGAGGTTGATTAGCCCTGTCTTAGAAACCATACTGTCTCTGTGTGGTTACCTCTGATTACATTGTTTCTTTGGAAATGGTAGGCATTTCCCCTCCTTTTAGGCTGGTAAGGATTGGGACACAATGTAGCCACTGCAAACTGCCATCTTCTGTGTCTTTGCCCTACAGAATATCTTTGTTGGGAGCCAGGAACCATGACCTAGACCAACTGTGCATTGTTAGGACAAGTCTAAGATTTTAGCATTGCAACCTCATGATTGGCCTCATTTTTCCCCTTCCCCTCACAGGGGACTGTTCCTGCCCTCCAATCATTTTACTTCTGAAACGTAAGGAGACCATTGTTATGTTTCCCAAATAGATCTGCACAAATTTGTTCCACTTTTCTGTGAACTTATAGGGTTCCATTGATCCCTGGCCTAACTCCACAAGCTTCAGTAAAGCTACTGCCAGAGGTGAATTTGGCCCATGTTGCTCATATTTCTTTTTTCATTTTATTCTTTGTTCCTACTGCTCGGACACTTTAAATTGTATATGTTCCATGTTGTCAGAGGTCTCATGATAAAGTATTTACTAAAGAAGATTTTGTAAATGTTACTTTACCTTTGGCCAGCATTAATTGCACACTTGGATTTTCAAACATTTTTCACCATTTCCCTTGTGAACAGATGTAATGCACATGTTGGAGCCAAATATTTATAGCCATCTCCACTCCCTCCTTTCTGGCTTGTGCACACACCCCTGAGGAGGGTAACAAAGCTCAAGGAAGCCATTAACTTAGGCTTTAGTGAACTCAAAAAGCATGAGATTTATATAACTTGTCAGCACAATTCATTGTTCAGTGCCAGAATGGATTGTGTTGTTTTTGTGGTCTAGTGGTTATAGTAGGTGACTGGGATTCAGGAGTCCTAGTTTTTTTTCCTGAGTCCACCACAGTCTTATAACCTCTCTGTGCCTCAGTTTACAACTTGTAAAATAATAGCAGTTTGCCTCTGTACACCACCTTTCATTCTGAAGTGCTTTGCAAATGATGAATGATATCAGTGAAATGTATACAGTGGAGAGCAGCAGCCAGGCAACCAGCTCACAGCATACTGCACAATTGGAAGGAAAGGGGAAATCCTGGCCCAAGACAATGCAGAAAAAAAGCCTATTCTTATGAAAGTGCTATAGACACTTTAATGTCTCCACTGCCCCATATTTTATCCCAAACAGCCACAGGGTGAACTTCAGGGAACTCCATATATTTACTTTAGGAAGATAAAGGAGTGAGACAATTCTAGTGGGATTTGCACTTCTGATATTTAGTGTGCTGATATTTCAAGGCTGACGTTTAGCCCGTTAATCTGACTCTCTAGCTTGTCACAGAATAATATAAAATTTGACTGAAAGGGGTGTTGTGAGGCTTTAATTAATGTTTGAGATTCTCTGCAGGAAGGCACTATGCAGCTGCAAGTATTATTATTATGATGACGATGATTATTAATCATGTGGATCTATGGAAAGAGGATATGCAGTGTCCTCTGCTTTTATAATTTAGAATTAATGACAGTTTCTAGGGAGGATGGGCACTGCGCTCCATTTGTGCCTGCTATTTAATCCTCTCTGATGGACTGCAACCGTGTCATGGTGGAGAGGCTTGCATGGGTGAAAGACCCTCAGAGCTATACCTCCAGAGCTTTTATACCCTGGTAGAGTACCCTTTGGCAAGCAGGTCTGAGGCAAGACTCCTGACTAACCGTGGTCCAAACTTCAAAAGACCCTAATTGTGGATCAGGCACATATAGAGGACCTTCTAGTACTCTGCAACTATGAAGTCAGATGAGCACTGCAGCAGGAGGGAGGCCCCTGGTTGCTTTGGATCTCCTTGCCACTGGGTCAGGGTTTTCCTCCTGTCAAGTTTTGTGTGGTTACCGCCTGCACACTGGTTTCCCCTCGTTAAAAGATTTTACACACAGGCCTCTGCCAGTGGGTTCACACCTGCACAAAGTCCTGTGGCAATGGACGAGTGGCAGGGAAGACAGGAGCAGTGATCTCTGGGAGTGTTTAGTCACAAATCTGCATGCAGGCAGCCACTGTGTGATGGTCTTTTTGTGCTTGGTTGAGACAGATCTGCATTTCAGCAGCAGCGGCTGTGACTGACCAGGCCTTTTCAGGATCCCCTCTGCTCACCCTAAATGGGGAGTAGGCTAGAAAAAGTGCCCCAAACATAGGCTGGCTCACACTCTTCCAACTGGATGGCCGTATCCATGGGATCACTCAACTCTGTGGCCAAAACAAGAGATACAGGAGAATGAATTTTGCTACCTGGAATGTCCACACCCTTATGGACTCTCAGCACAGTGAATGCCCAAAAAGAAGAACTGCCATAATTGACAGAGAACTGACACGACTCAACATTGACATTGCAGCTCTTAGTGAGACCCGCTGAGCCGATGAGGGCCAATTAAATGAGGATGGAAGTGGTTACACCTTCTTTTGGAAAGGAAAGCGATCTGAAGAGAGGTGCATTCACATGATTGACTTTGCCATCAAAATAAGATTGCCAGTCAGCTTTTGGAGCTTCCCCTGGGGATCAACAAGCCTCTCATGACTCTGCAGCTCAAGCTTAGCAACAACCAGTATTCCACGGTCATCAGAGCATGCGTCCCAACACTCAATGCTGAGGAAGACAATAAGGAGCAGTTTTATAGAACTCTTGATGCAGTCCTCACAGCCACACCTAAGGCAGACAAACTCATCCTCATGAGAGATTTCAATGCAGGAGTCGGACGGGATTCCCAACTCCGGAGAGGCACAATAGGCAAAGAAGGGGTGGGAAATGTAAACCTCAATGCCATTCTTCTCCTCAGCAAATGTGTGGAGCATGACCTGCTCATCACAAATACCATCTTTAGGCAGAGTAACAAATTTAAGACCACCTTGACTATGTTAGAGTCAGAGCCCGAGACTATACCAATGTCCATATAACATGAGCTATGAGAGGTACCGATCCCTGTTGGACAGACCATCGATTAGTAAAATCAGTCATGTACCTGCATCATTTGAAAGTGATACAATGTCAAAGCACTTCAGGACCAAGCTAGCTGCGAGACGTTCCAGCAATATCAGCCTAAGAAACTATCTAACCTGCTTGACAACATCATTGACATTCAAGAGCACTGGGATCAACTTAAAAGCACCATTAACAATGTATGTGCTGAAACCATAGGATATTCCACTCACTGGCACTGTCAAGGCTGATTCTCCACTCCAGCACTTCTAGTGCAGAAGGTGGGGGCCTGCAAGTATTCTAAAGATCAATACTGGCCACTCCAGGCTTGAATTAAACTCCCAAGGTTACAGATTCTCTCCGACCTTGGATGGATAGATGTTGCCACCACCCAAATGCAAAGCCCTTGGAACCCAGGAAGGCACACTTGGGAATTCCTTCCTGTGGGGTACCCTCAAGCCCTTCCCCCACCCCCTCCAGAGAAGAGCTGAGAAAGAAAACAAAGGAAATTAGCTGTTGCCCCCAGCTAATTAAACAACATATGCACAAACCTCTTAGGACACCAAAAATCCAATCCTGTTCTTAAAAAGGGGTAAATTTTATTTTTTTAAAAGAAAGAAAATACATCTGGAATTTAGGCTTTTGCTAGATTTAAAAACTGCACTTACAAAAATTAAACATCAAGAATAACCTTCTTGAGTTTCAACTTAAAGGTTACAAACAAAACAAAAAGCATTTGAGGTTAGCACAGAGGAGTCCACACGCCAATAAGAAATAAAAGAAATAACCCTAATCATGTCTTCCTAGACATTCCTTGATTACTTACATATTTGGGGTTTCAGATAAGTAGGGTTGAGGTATGATTTGATACTTTTTCATACCTGGTTTTAAAGCTTTTTACAGCATAGCTCCAGCCCTCTCCTGCTCTGTCCCCTCTCCCTGGAGAACAACAACAGACAAAGGGAAGTTTTTTTCCCCCAATTTTAAAAAGTTCTAGCCCTCCCATTGACTCTAGTGATCAGGTGCCCGCTCTCTTTCTTTAACCTAGGCAGGGAGACTTTTTAACCCTTTACAGGTAAAGCAAGCAGAGAACAGCCACCAAGAGGGACTTTATAGCTAACTGGCTGGCTGGGTGTCCATAAAAGGGAGCTACCCACCCCCTTCATTTATCACACACCAAGACTGGTTTGATGAAAACAATGAGGAAATCCTAACGTTAATTCAACAGAAAAGAAATGCATTTTGTAATTGGAAAAATGATTCCTCTAACAAATGAAAACATGAGGCCTATCACCTGCTTAAAGCCAAAGTCCAAAGGAGGCTACGCTACATCAAAAACAAGTGGTGGCAGGAGAAGGCCTCTGAGATCCAAGGTTTCATAAACCAGGATGACATGAGAAGCTTCTTTTCAGCAAAAAAAAGCTATTTATGGACCAAGCTCTAAAGGCCCACCCCCCTTATGTTCCCAGGATGGCTCTATCCTCCTCAAGTACAATGCAGCCATTAAACAATGCTGGAAGGAGCACTTTGAGAGCCTACTAAACCGCGAATTCATGGTCTCAGAAGACACCATTGAGTTTATTCCAGAATGCTCAGCAATGGAACACCTTGCTGACCCCTCATCTTTTGAGGAAGTCCAGCATGCCATCACTCAGACCAAAAATCACAAGGCACCAGGCCTACATGGCATCCCAGCTGAGGTTTTGAAAGCTGATACAAAAATGCTCCAGCACAAACTTTGCCAACTCCTCAACAAAATCTGTACTTGCAAAGAAATTCCACCTGACTTTAAGAATGCCACCATTGTTACAATATTCAAGAAAGGGGACAAATCTTGCAGGAACTACAGAGGTATTGCTCTCCTCTCCATCGCAGGGAAGATTCTTGCCCGGGTCCTATTAAACTGCCTCCTCCTCCTTGCCAACTCCTTCCCAAATCACAGTGTGGCTTCAGGCCATCCTGAAGCACAACTGATATGATCTTTATGGCACGACAGATTCAGGAGAAGTGCAGAGAGCAACACTAGGAACTGTTCATGGCATTCATCGACCTAACCAAGGCCTTTGACTCTATCAATGATGATGCCCTATGGAAGGTACGGTGTAGGTTTGGCTGTCCACAGAAATTCATTTCCATCATCAGACTACTCCATGATGGGATAACTGCCACCATTTTGTGCAACAGCTCAGAGACCGAACCATTCACCATTCTAACCGTGTCAAGCAGGGCTGTGTGATTGCTCCAACACTCTTCTCCATTTACCTTGTTGTGATCCTGATTCTCATTCATTATCACCTTCCTGACGGAATCGGGATTGAGATCGTATGGATGGCCAACTCCTCAATCTTTGATGTCTCCAAACAAAATCTAAGATCACGAGTACTGGCATAACTGACCGTGTCATTCTTTCACACACAGAGGCTGACCAGCAAAGCACCCTAAATCTTTTCCCAGAATCCTATCACAGCCTCGGTTTCTCTCTCAACATCAGGAAAATCAAGGTACTCTACCAGCCCTCACCTGCACAAACTACTCTTTGTACTCCACAAATCACCATCAGTGGAGAACCCCTGGAAAATGTGGACCATTTTCTGTACCTTGGCAGCCACCTCTCCCAAACAGCCAGCATTGACACAGAAATTGAATACAGGATCCACTGTGCCAGCTCATTTTTTGGAAGACTACTCAAAGGAGTCTTCAATGACAGGGATCTACAAACAGGTACCAAGATCTTGGTCTACAAGGCAGTTGTCATCCCCACCCTTCTCTATGGGTGTGAGACCTGGGTAACTATAGATGACATCTCAAGCAGCTGGAGTGGTTCCAGCAGCGCTGCCTCAGGAGCATTCTCAGGATCAACTGGGAAGACCGATGCACTAACATCTGTGTTCTATCTGCAGCCCACATCATCAGGATAGAAGCACAGGTCATGAAATACCAGTGCCGCTGGGCTAGCCACGGTGTACATATGCCTGACACTTGCCTCCAGAAGCAAGTACTCTTCTCTCAGTTAAGTTGGGGGAAAAGGGCTCATGGAGAGCAGCAAAAGCGTTTCAAAGACATCCTGAAAGTACATCTTAAAAATGGAGCCATCAGCCCAACAAACGGGGAGAACCTGGCACGGAACAGAACACAGTGGCACCACACCATACACCAAGCCACAGCTCACTTAGAGGAGAACAAACGTACTCGTGAGACAGAGAAGTGACAAAGGAGGGAAGAAAGGGCACAACAGTCCAGCCAACAACTATGTCTCCTCCAAGATTACACCTGTCACATCTGTGGGAAAATCTGCAGGGCAAGAATTGGGCTCCTCAGCCACTTAAAAACTGACCAATGAACTCCCTTGGCAGACATCATCCTCGCATCAAGGGACAGCCGAAGAGACAAGAGAGAGCTACTTAATGGGGAAAGACTTGTTTTTTTAACTCCCTGACTGTACATATACTGAACGATGTTTTGTTCTGTTCTGTCAGGATTCACTGAGTGCCTTTGAGAAAAATATAGCTGCAGTTGGGATGCGATGAGCGAAAGAAGGTGTTTGCCAGAGTTTAGCAAATATAAATCATGCAGCTATATTGATGTGTCATTTCTTTAACACTGGATTTCCACATTTATGCTAAAATTACAGGAAAGACACACAAATATTTTGTGAAATATTATGTACTTACATCCCCCACCCCTGTTCTGTCAGAATAGTAGAATTTTATCTAGAACCTCAGTGATTTTCTGTCAAAGGAAAATATTCTGCAGCACAATGACAGCTGAATGTGATGAGAGTTACAACCTGCAGTTCAGTGCTGGCCTAGAATGCAAGCCAGTACCATGGCAACAGACTTCAGGACCTGTCAGGAGCTTGTAAGTCACTGTATATGTACTGTTTCAGAGTAACAGCCGTGTTAGTCTGTATTCGCAAAAAGAAAAGGAGTACTTGTGGCACCTTAGAGACTAACCAATTTATTTGAGCATGAGCTTTCGCGAGCTACAGCTCACTTCAGCTGTAGCTCACGAAAGCTTATGCTCAAATAAATTGGTTAGTCTCTAAGGTGCCACAAGTACTCCTTTTCTATATATGTACTGTATGTTATTGCCATGCATTTGCACCACTGAAGTTAAGTCAGAGTTGCAGTTTTCATTATAAAGCCATATTTCCTGTTAAAATTTCCTCTGTGATGGAATTTAACATTGAAGCCAAGTATGTCCTTCTCCTCCTTCAAAAAAAATTACAGATTACTTTTAAATTGCACCTGTGCCAAAAATGAAAACTAAACAAAACCACAGTGTCAGAGCTCTTTTCCCCTAAGAAAATAATAACAAATTAAATTTGGCAAATAATTAGTGTACAGCAAAAGTTATACTTCCACCTTTACAGTAGAAAACATTAACCAAAGATGATTTGGGAACAAAATGGCTTGACGTTAGGGAATCAGTTAGAGAAGGCACAACTGAGTGTAGCTGGGATGATGTCAGAGGCTGGGCGAGAGTCACAAAGCAGCAATTGTGGGTGGAGATGGACAATCAAGTTGCTTTGTTAAAGGTTTATTTTTGCTGTTGTTTTAATCACACTAGCTAGATTTTTGTGTCTGTGGTACAAAACAACAATAATGAGAAGTGTTTATCAGTCAGTTGTGAGTCATATCTCATCACCTGTCATACAACAGCAGCCTCAAAATGGAAAGTAGTGTAAAAAGCCTGTTCTGTGGCTATACAACCAAACTTAAGTATGCATTGTAATTACACAAGAGATGAATCAAAGTTGCTAAATTTCAAAGCGGTCTCTTGTTTCCTCTTCTGAATATTTCTTTATTGTTATAGAGATATCCTTCAGTCGCTGTCCCCAACACCAGGCATCAGTGCTAAAGTAGCAATGCTATTTTCAAATATAATTGGAAGACAAAATAAAAATATCAGGCCATATTTTGAAGGTTTTACTCAGTTTTTATTCAGTAAAAACTTCCATCTATCTCAGTAAGAGTTCTGCATACTTGAGGACTTAGGGCCATATTCTGTTGCCTTCTCTCATGTTGAATAGGAGCTTAATACCAGTAGACCCACTGAAGCTCATGTTGAATAAGAGCTTACCCAGTAGACCCACTGAAGTCAATGGTTATGTCACAATAGGTGGAGCAAGGTGCTTGTCAGTGTAAGGGAATCACAAGTCTGGCCCACAGGGAATGAATAAGTCCTCCAGGGTTTGCCCTTTTCAGCAGAAATCCTAAAAAGTATAAAGACATGTAAAAGTGTAATGATTTTATCAGTTAAAATGTAAAAGCGTCTGTACATTTTGAGAAATAAAAATCAACAACAACAACAAATAACTACTTCTTACCCCACCTTTGTTCTGTTGTTCCTGCAGTCTCTTTCTAACTTTTGAGTCAAGGAGATAACATTGCCAGTGAAATCACAGCCTTGGCTCACCAACCAGTCTCTAATCTAAATTCCCTAAAGTTTAGGGTTTTAAATTCTTTTATTTCCTGTTTTAGATGTGGAATATGCCCAATTCTACCCTGGTCTAAGTCCTAGTTGGAATTGCCTCACTGATGTTTATCCATTTAATAAACCCAGAGCATGTCGTCTGTCTGACTGTTTCCAAATAAAGTGTTTGTTTATTCTGTAAAACCCTCTTTATTTCTCCTATAAACTCTTTCCAAATTGTTCATGAACTCTTAATTGATTGTAATAGAAAATGAAATGATATCTCTGTATGGGTAATTGCCCTGAAAATAAAAAAAGAGGAGTAAGGGAAAGAAAAGGGTGTGAAGAAGCAAAAGAAAAGAGAGAAATAGTATATATCTGAGATCTGCGAGAGAATGCTCTGCAAGCAGAGAAGTAATTGGTATTAGAATATTTTGGTTGCATGCTGAGATGCAGGCACCAATGCCAACTGCTGACTGTTTAACATGACACAGTTGGCACTGCTGATTTAAACAGATATGAATGGGACCTCGTCAGTAAAATTGGTGATAATTATGCACTATATACAGTGCAGGCTAACACTAAGAACACTGCATAGAAGGTGTTAGGTTTTTAAAAAAAAGATTAACTGATTTCACAAACACATACTGGTTTGCAATTGCAAATGCTGAATATATATTCATATTCAGTGACCATGGCTCTTCTTCTACTGCTCCAGTTCTTTTCAAAGAAGAAGCTATAAAAAGCTTTCAAGTGGGTGTGAAAAGGGTGAAGACCAAGATTTGAAATGTCAGGAACCATTTGCCTTGTGAAAATGTTGTAACTGCATTAGTCAATGGAAGGAGATAGAGAGAGATGGATGATTTACCACAAATAGAATCCTGTTAATAATCATGCTTTTGGTCTTTCTTCATGTTTTAATGGAATAAAATTACCCCTCCATTTTTTGTTGCTGGTGTTTGAAGGAACAATTTTTGCTGAGCATTCAAACTTCATGGTGGATTAATGGAACAGCAAGAAATTCAAAAAAGCAAGTCACCCTGTCACACCATCCAAGCAATGACAGAGCAAAAATATCCTCATTCTAAGTATACTGGAAAGAATGTCAGAGGAAATAAAGTACTTGTATGTCCTTAGAAACAAGGGCACTGTGAGGGCTACTCCTTGCAGAAAATATGCCATAAAGTTTCTGCTGCAGCTCTGAAGATACAGCAGAACCTCAGAGTTACGAACACCTCGGGAATAGAGGTTGTTAGTAACTCTGGAATGTTCATTAACTCTGAACAAAACGTTATCCTTGTTCTTTCAAAAGTTTATAACTGAGCATTGACTTAATACAGCTTCGAAACTTTACTACATAGAAGAAGAATGCTGCTTTCCCTTTATTTTTTTAATAGTTTATATTTCACTCAGTACTGTATTGTATTTTCTTTGTTGTTGTTGTTGTCATCTCTCCAGATGCCTGATTGTGTACTTCTGGATCCAAATGGAGTGCATGGTTCAAACTCTGGTTTTCATAACTCTGAGGCTCCACTGTAACTTAATTGTCCAGAGGAACAGAACATATTGACATTGTATACTGAACATGTCAATTACATGTACTGCCTATATTACATATTTATTAAAAAAGAATCTGGTTTAGTGTTATTTAGATCTATACTGTACTAAAAATAGTAGATGTTAATTAAGTCATTTTGTCTTATTTTATACCCTGGAACTATATACTGTATTATTCATCGCAGGACCAGCTCCTACAGATCTTTAGAAAAAACTCGAAGCATAATAGGTTATTACTATTCATCTGTCTAGCTCAGAGCTATCTAAGATGCCCATCACTGTGGTATCTAAGGCCCAGATCATCCAAGGTATTTAGGTGTCTAACTCCCATTGATTTCAGGTAATCTGGATTTCAATGGAAGTTAAGCACCTAGATACCTTTGAGGAGCTGGGCCTAAAAGATTTCCAGGTTAATTATACTAGCATACTGAGATTCCTAGTTGACTTAATGGAGTCTTCTTCTCTCTCCCGTCCCTAGTTTCAGGAGGTTCTGCTTTGGGTGTGATGGAGCTCATTACGTCCATGGAAAATATGATTCACAACTGCAATCCACTGCAATCATCATCTCTCCAAAGGGTTTCAATTTGCAAAAATTTACACTCACGCCTCCCAAAATAAAGGGAAATTTAATCATAAAAAGATAAATTGATTGGTTAACATACTAGCAAATCAGTAGTGTCTGAAAATAATAATTGCTGCTCAATATGGAAAAAGAAACAAAAAGAAATGGAAAACCCAAAAGGAGCAATAATTTAATGAAATGATGCATCCTCACATTATCAACTGAGATAATAAAGCATCTGGGGAAGCCAAAATATTGCTGTCTATCTAGATGTTCTTATTTTCATGTCACAAGAGGAAATGCAGAAGTGAAAGAAAGATCCAAGTAATGCAAGAATAAAATTAGGACCAACCAACATCTACTAATGGAGAAATAAATTATTTGTACTAGTTGGTTGTACAATTAAGTCAACCTGTTCATTGAACCAAATGGAATAGAGTAACAAGTAAAATGCTAAAATTACTTAAGAGAAAAAAGCCTGAGGTAACATAAAGTTTTCAATGTTTTGTAATTTTCTTCAACATTCATCTCGTTAAATGATATGGCTGAAGATAAATGTTAAATGTTGGCAAAAAGAATGGGGAGTACTTGTGGCACTTTAGAGACTAACAAATTTAGTTGGGCATAAGCTTTTGTGCGCTAAAACCCACGTCATCGGATACATGTAGTGGAAAATACAGTAGGAAGATATATATACACACATAGAACATGAAAATAAATCCCTGCCCTGAATCAGGTACAGCAGGGAATGATTGCATATTTATTGGACCAGAAATAGAATGAGGCAGAGCAGGGTCTTCCACATCCCAGATGAGTGGCCTAACATCTAGGCTATTGGTTATTTTGGAGTGTGTTTGGGTCTCTCTCTCTCTCACACACACACACAAACACACACACACAAGCACACACACACACAGGCATTTTCTTACCTTCTCTCCCCCACCCCCACCCCAAAAATACCAACCACTTCTAATACTCAGGCATCACCTTTGTGTGCTATGGTGACATTTTGACTGGTCATCCTTTTCATGTGATTTTTGAAAATAGAAACTTTTTACTTTTTAAAATGACTTGTTTTGAATTTTTTTAAAGTCCAACAATAAAATGTTTCACAAAAATGAAAAACTGGTCAATTTAAAAAACTAATGCAAGGAAATAATGTCAGAAATTTTAAATGTTTTTATTCCCCTCCTCCCCCCATATTTTTGACCAACTCTAGTTTGCAGGTCTGTAGACCCACTAAGTTCTAGTTTCCTTTTGCCCTTACTGTCACAGGTCACAAGGTGCATTCAAAGGTTTAGATTTCTAGGATGAGGCATTTTCTGCTTCTGAGGTTGGAGGAGAACAAGGCTGCTGCATCACCTTTTACTTCTTTTTCTTTGCCTTTTTCTAGAACCCATCTTTATTTGTTTAGTATCAATTAACCTGAGGACAAGCTGAGCTACATAGTGTTGATGATAACATTTATTCAGATATGAAAGTAATATCAGGTGACTTCTTCAAACTCAAACTGCAAATGGTGCTGGTTTCATTAATGGCTCACCTTGCTTTTATTGGCAAGATCTTGAGGTGGTTGTCCTGTGATGAGCTGATTGCTAGTGATATGGTTAGGAAAACAATAGAAGAATGGTCTCTGAAAGTAACAGGAAACCCCTAAATGAAATCTGAGTTCTCTATTTCAGTGTTTCTCAATGACCGGTCCATGGACCGACACCGGTCCCTGAGTTCCACCGACACAGTTTAGGAAGGCAGGAAACCAGTCCCTGGTATCAAAAAAACTGAGAAACAATGATCTATTTCATATTTAGTAGATCTGTATCTGGCTTACATGGCAGATTTCACTTGGCATTTCAAAGGACAGAAGTTCAATTTGTCCAGTTTCAAAGGTCAAATTACTATAAAAACTCTGTCTACTTCCCTCTCCCGCAACCCCCAGTGCTGCTTGATTCTTCCTATCTAAATTTTGAAAAATCTGGTAACTCTATTGGTACCATACTGATTGTTTTAAGTTTGAATACTTACTTGGCTGCCTATTACTCTTAAAAGTTACCAATAGCTACAGTGCTCATAATGTACTTTTATGAATTGCGCAAATAAACAGATATTCTTTAGGGTACAATTTGTTTTTAAAAGATTAAGATTACTTCAGGGGATGTTGAACTCGATACATTTATTTGTTAAATTAGTATAGGCCTGGTGAATATAAAATATTATATTTTATGTACTCTTGTTAGAAGGGAAAAATGCATGGCTATTAAAAGGCTTTTACCTGCCCTCAACATTTTTCCCAAGGCAGACAGTATTAATTACATCCGAATCAATAACTCTTAAATTAATCTTCCAGAACTACAGACAATTAGGGAAGAAAAAAACAAATTGTAATGTGCAGTGAAATAAACATAATTGTATGCATTTACATTTATTTTACAGTGCAATCAATCAAGTTATTTAGAAAATCTTAGCCTAGATACGTTTATTGCAAAGCCTAATAAATGCTCTGATTCCTTTCTCCAGTGATTCAGTCATTCCAATTGTGTAAAATATTAAGCAGTCAAAAGCCCAATAATGGACAGCAGAATCTGCATTCCATAAAGAGATGGTCGTCTTCCTGTGTCTTTCTTCGTTGGGTGTATTCTTAAATATTTGGATTCCATATTATTTGCGGAGTGCAGAGAGTGAGGGGTGGCCATGTGGGTGTTCACATTAATTCAGACAAGCTTACTTCAGATGGATTTAGAAACTATTCAGTATTTTCATGAATGCCTTGAATAATGGAATGGATAATGCTTATAAAATTTATGAATGACTCCAAGCTGGCAAGCGTTGCAAGCACTTTGGAGGACAGTATTCAAATTCATAATGATCTTGATAAATTGGAGAATTGGTCTGAAATCAACAAGATGAAATCCAGTAAAGACAAGTAAAAAGTACTTGACATAGGAAGGAAAAATCAAAAGCACAAATACAAAATGGGGAACTACTGTCTAGACAGTAGTCATGCTGAAAAGGATCTGGGGGTAATAGTAAACCACAAATTGAGCCAACAATGTGGTATCATTGCAAAAAAGACTAATATAATTTTGGGGTGTATTAACAGAAGTGTTATATCTAAGACACATGCAGTAAATGACTCACTAATCAGCACTGTAGAGGCCTCAGCTGGAGTATTGTGTCCAGTTGTGGGCATAACATGTTAAGAAAGATACGGACTGACTGGAAAGAGTCCAGAGGACAGCAACAAAAAAGATAAACCTGACCTATGAGGAAAGGTTAAAAAAAACCGGTGTATGTTTAGTCTGCAGAAAAGAAGACTTAGCAGGATCCTAACAATATTTTTCAAATATGTTAAAGGTTTTATAAAGAAGATGGTAATCAATTGCTCTTCACATCCACTGAAGGCAAGATAAGAAATAATGGGTTTAACCTGAAACAAGAGTGATTTAAGTTAGATATCAGGAATAACTTTCTAACTATAAGAATAGTTAAATAGTGGAATAGGCTTCCAAGGAAGGTTGTGGAATCCCCATCAGTGGAGGTTTTTAGGAACAGGTTACATAAACACCTGTCAGAGATGGTCTAGGTATATTTGGTCCTGCCTCATCAAGGGTCGTATGGGCTAGATAACCACTCAAGATCCTTTCTAGCCCTACATTTCTATGATTCTGAAGTTCCTATTCCTTGTTGTCCGTATTCAGTTAAAATCAACCAAAGAGAAATGTAATTGTGAATGCATAACAGCTGGAACTGATCATTTCTTTGGCCAAAATTGAGTGCAAAGATATGCCCAATAGTATACAGATGTCTAAAATATATCTAATGAGTTGACATCAATACATATGGTTGAACTTTAAAAAATTATTCAAAAGAATTAGGAATTAAAATCCCATTGAAAGTTAACGGCACTTGCGCTTCTGACTCCCTTAAGTGTTTTTGAAAACCCATTCTCTCTATCAGTATTCCATTCCTGAATTCCTTGTGGACATAAAACTTCCACACTAAGAAGTTGTTGGTTTGCAAGAAATGTGGGATTGGTCCCCAAGTGGCACACACTCTGAAGTGAAGAATCTTCCCATCTAGCCTTGATATTTTCCAACTACAGCCACATATAGCCTGGAAGGGACAGTATGTTAAAAACTAGTTACCTTATTTTCATTTTTTTAAATAGTATGAGAGAATTTCTTTAAGAAAGATCAGCCATTGTGGGAGATGGTAGATGGACTCAATCTGTTAGTGGCATGCTCCAAAGTGGTCAGTGACCAGTTGAGAATGTGTTTCCATGCAAATTTCTCTACTGTCTATTGACAAAACCTGACTATGTGAAATGATTTAATCTTTTATTGGATCCTTTTCAACTTTGCCAAGAGAGCTGTTAACTTTTGGCCGGTAAAAGACATGCCAGTAAAAAACCACTTTTTCCTGATCCCTTCAGTGATTGGTTAATACTTGTTTCACTGGACTTCAGATGACAAGCATTGCACTATATGAATTATATTTTAAATACTAAAACATATCCTGTGGCAAAAGTTTTAAATGCTATAGTCAAGACTCATTATGGCCTCAATCCTGCTGCCCTTGAAGCCAATGAAAAATTCCTGTTGACTTCACTGGGAGCAGAATCAGATCTTCTAAGTATCTCCAAAATGTAATGTTTCTCATATTTAATCCCTGATTTGCATATTTCAGTGAGTCTTATTCAGATATGTTATGAAGTTCTGAATAAGGATGAATATTTAGCTCTAAGGGCTAGACTGTTCTATTTGCCCACAACACATAGTAAGGGCAGTGTCTATGGAAGCCCCTTACCGCAAAGAGGAACAGCCCCTCCTGAGGCTACCTGGTTCCCCCAGGGAAGTAATTTGAGACACTCCTTATAAAGTGCAGAATATTCCCCCTATGAGTCCAATCAGCTCCACTTACCAGTGTGGGAGAGGTTCACAGCTCTGCGTGCTCCTTGCCTCTCCCGATCTATTCATTCCGGTGGGTTCCAACTGACCCACAGCTCCTGTGCTCTGTTGAACCATAGAGCCATGATCAAGGTAATCCTTACATGGACTGCAGAAGGGCATGGGGGATCCTTACTCTCCTGCATTGACACACAATGTAGGCACAGTCTAGCCCTACATCTCCAAAGTACTGTGTAAACATTAACTCTGTTTAACTCTCCCATACCCAGATGACATTGGAAATGTGCAAATTGGGCTAATATCTTTTGTTATCTTGTATTTCTCTCTTAAATACTCCTTCCACTTCAGAAGGTCAGTATCTTTTTAATGTCTATGAAACATGCCTTTTGCAGCTTAATAAAGCTGATCTCATTTGCTAGCTCTAAGAGGTGATTTATACTATATTGAAATTTGCAACCTGCATGGTGAAACACACCACATTTTGTTTCCAAGTTATGTCTGATTTGACTACAATTACAAACCACGCCATGTAACCATTCCCAGTAGTTACTATAGGTTGTCAGATGATGTTAATTCTTCTTTTCCTCCAATGGGAATTTTCAGGAAAAAAGGCCCTCTGTATAATTGGCCTTGACAGTATAACTGCAGACCTTTTATGCTGGCCTCAACAATATTTCATTAGACTTATGTCGTTGGTAATTACATTTGTCTTAGAACATAACTGTATGTTAAACTATTACTGAGGGGAAGGGAAAAAAGTTTGCATTTCACATTATAGGAATAGTGATTGGTTCTGAATCATTAATCTTAGGCATGCCGTGATCATCAGTAAGGAATGGAACTCCCTGAAACCCATTCTTTCCATGCTTTTTCTGTGAGAGATCTATCACATCCAAATATATGTTGTTGTTGTTTTTTGCAGGGACGGAGGGTTCATTTGGGAGTTTTGGTTCATGCTATGTAGGATAGTAAAGTCCTTGTGAATTGCATCAGCCCATGCCCACAAAACTTAAATGGATGTTTCCAATAAAGTGTGAACTTACTCACCATGAAGATTATTCTTTATTAATATTACAGTAGTGCCAGAAGTCCTCAACTGGGTCAGGGTGCCATTGTGCTAGGTGCTGTGCAAACATTTAGAAAATGAAAGCCCTGGCCCTAAAGAGTTTACAACCTAAAAATTCCACTTTTCAGGGAGCTCTAAACAAGATCCCAGATCTTCTTATGCCATATGGTCAGTTCTAGATAGATAACATACCTATATCATGTTTAATTGGAGATTTGAAGAAATCCTGAATATATGTTTATTCAGATTCTAAAGTCTTTGAGTCTGGTGTCTTTCAGTGTCGAGTAAACTCCAAGTCCACTATTAGATGTTAACAAATAATAAAATAATAATAATAGATCATCTCCTTAGTACCCTCTTCATGGAGGTTGCTACCTGCCATGGGGAAGGGGAGCGGGAAGTGCCATCTCACTACAGATATATACAGGATGGAAAGGGTAGAGGATGGTTGCACTACTCACATTGTTTCCCCCAAGGCAACAAATGGGCAATACTCAGAAAAGTTAATAGAGCCTCGAGCTGGGCAGCAGGAAGAAAGAAGGCTTGTGGGTAGTGGGTGGAAGGGTTGGGAGAGAGGGACAAATGAGGGAATGGACGGGTGAGAGAGGGAATGGACGGGTGAGAGAGACAGAGCAGGTGAGTAGTGAAGAGGGGGTGATTAGAAGAAGGGTTGAGCATGTCAGTGATTGTGGGTGGATGGGATCTGAGAGGGTGTGAGAAAAAATACTATCTTCTACTACCCCATCATTTGCCGTCACATCTCTCATTCAGAAAGGAGGACAAGGGGATAGCTTGGAGGAGAGGCAAATGTAATAGATACTTTGTCTCTCTCCTCCAGCTGTCTAAACTTCACCACATATATCTTTCCACTGGCCCTTCTCCATGGCTTCTCTCCCCTAACAGTCATCCCATTTTTTTCACTTTGAAAACTCAGACACCTACAGGAGCTGAAGCGTGAAGTGTAGAAGGCAACAGGTCATGGTGATGGGAATGGAACAGGGAATCCCTGTTGCCTCCCTCATGCACCTTTGGTACATAACTATAACCAGCCACCCATTTAAGGCACCAGCCACGTCTGTGTAACTTCCTCCCTATTTGATAGAAGAACAACGGACTGGCTTCAACAAGAAACAAAGACAAGGAAAACAAGAAAAAAGAAAAAAAATCTAGCTTATAAAAGCAATATTATTACCAAAAAACCACCACACTCACACACACCCCCCACACTCACCTTATACTCCACTGAAATTTTTAAAACTATTATCTATTGTATCCAAATTGTTTCTTTTTGAATCCTATAAATTGGACATTTTAAGTCTGAATTATTTTTAGTATTACTTTCTGATCTCCAGTACCTACCGGTAGTGTTTTTTTTTTAACCATTAAACTTGATGAGAAAAAAGACTGAACAGACACTATGTTTCAATCCTTTTCTATCTCTAATGGATTATGTACTTTTAAAGGGAAGTATCCACTCTGTGTTGATGGACACAAACACACCTGCGGAGATCTGGTTTTGGCTGATATCGCATATCTAAGTTCCTCCAAGAGATTTCAATAAAAAAATGCAGTACCTGCAGAAAGTAAATTGAAAACAAACTGTAGTTGAACATTTTTTTACTTCCAAGTGGTGTACTTTGACCCCCAAAGGCAACTCTACTCTTGATGTACAGCTTTTCACCTTGTATTGCATTCATATTAAACATCACTTCTTTGTTATGTGCTTCATTCGGCGTGGGAAAAAAATCCCTCCTCAGATATCAAGAGAAAAGCAACAGAAGATAATTGAGCTAACATTTGTGCATGAAGGATCTTTGGCCACTTTGAATATTATATCACAGAGGAAAAATTATTCAAAATCATCCTGGGTGTCACCACATTGACTTTTTGTATGCACAGATTAATTGATTCTATCTGTTTAAGATGTGGGATTTCAACATAATTTAAATCGTACAGGCCTCATCTGTAGCCAGTTGGAAGGGGAGGGCTGTTAAGAGAAGATAAATCCCTCCCCGAAAATTGGATTGAACCAGAAGAAAGTGCTAGAGGTGTTCCTGAACCACAGTGCTGTCCCCCTGGCTCCAGCAAGTGACCCTCTGTCCCTCACAGGTATCATCTGTTCCCAAGTGGGAGTGAAAGTGATGTTTGCTGCTTGCTGAGAACAGCTGAAAGAGGCACAAAGGACAAAGTGATAAGAGAAATAATCTTTGGATTTTGTGTGAAAATAGAAGGGCAGGGAGCCTCAGACTTCAGGAGCTACGTGATGATGGCAGGAAAGTGATACTTAAACACAGCAACTCAATAAGTAATTTTCCAGCGACACTACTCCCATGCAGATGCATATTTAGCCATTAGGACATGGGCAGGAACCAAACTGTCACACACAATAACTTTATTAATGAAGGATGTAACTGACACTATTTTACTTAACTACAGTTCTCTTAATGACTTGATTACTAACAGCAGTGCTGGAACTGAACAATGGCATGTGAAATCGAACTTGCCATTGTTTGTCAATTTGTTTTGCCCTGTCTTCCTCAGAATTTGTGTAAGAGCCATTTCTAGCTTGGAATTTCATGTTAACTTTTGTGCAGTTATAATTGGCAGTCATTTCTGGCAATTTTGGCTGTGGATGAAAGACAGGGAGAGACCAACCTCCACACAAAATGTTTCACATCCACATTTATAATACATAATACAGACAAAAACACAGTCACAAAGGCAAAAGAACAACAAAACTTTTGTCTTTCAGAGCTTTTAAAAAAAACCCTGAAAGACAAAAGTTTTGCCACAACAAGTGTTAGTGTGAACAGCGCATTATCAGCAGACGTGTTCTCCTGACGACAGTGCAAACGCTGCTCTCTGGGAGTGGAAGTTTGTTGTCAGCGGGAGAGCCGACAAACAGGGGCTACACTGCATGACTTCTAGCAGCATGGCTGTAGCAACACCACCATGTCGCTAAAAGCTGCGTAGTCTAGGCATAACCAAACAGGATTAGCATCATAGGTGGTAAATTGTTCCATGGCTTGCAGCACTTCTGGTGTTCAGACTGAGACAAGTATTGTCCCACACCAAGCAATATTTTGCAATAAGGAAGCAATAATAGAGGGTGATTTTCTGCTGGGAGGTCAGCCTGAAGTTAGGCAGAGATGGAAGAACCAAAAACGTGTGTACACCAGAGAGGAAGAATGGCTTGGTCTTCACATTGGAAGACATGAGTCCAATACTTATTCTGGCATTGACTTCATCTGTGACTCTTGGTGAGTCATTCAGTTTCTCTGTTGCCATCTGTAGAACGGCATACTAGCACTTCCCTACTAAAGAGAAGAGTTGTGAAGATAAACACTTTAAAGATTGGGAGGTGCTCAGATACTGTTGTAAAGGAGACCACGTAAGCAGTGCTGGATGAGTAGATGTTTCAGTTTGCTGGCAATCCTGAAAAAACAAAATCATTTCAGGTCAAACTGAAAAGGAAATTTTTCTGCAAATCAACAAGTCAAAAACATTTTCAAGTCAGATCAAAGCAAAAGAGGACAAAACAAAACAAAAACAAAACAAAAGAACCTCCCTTGAAACTTTTGGTACAACAGTTTTGCAATTCCCTCTGTGCATGATATGGAGAAAGATTGGACCTTGGGTATTAGATATTATAGGAGACAGTCCAAGCCACTAAACTGAGGGATAGGCTCATGTGGTTTTTTTCCACTCTCTCCTCTTGAAGCTGTTCCACTGTGTATAAATAAAGAAATATTTACTAGACAGGGACTTGAGTGTCCCCCATCCACAGACCAAGTCCCATACCACCAGGCTAGAAGAACATCCTCACTAGCTACTCCTCACCCACTGACTAGTCACTGTCATTCATAGTAGCAATTCATAGTCATTCATGAGATTTTTTAAATCTACTACATGAGTTTGAAGTGAATTGATGACTTGGTGGGGGAAAGCCAGTGTCACCATTGGTGGGGTTTTTAACTATCAGAGGGTGAGGCTCTAGAACAGCCTCCCAGTAGGAGTTTTGGGGGGAAACAACTTAATTAGCTTTAGGAGAGAGAATAACAAGTTTATAAATACAATTATGTGATGTTTGTGATGATGAGGGGCAGAGCTCAACAGCCCGGCAGCTCATTTCTGGTTTATGTCTTATGTTCCTAAAGCTCATGCCTCAGGGTTTCAGCTGGCCATGATCAGGGGTCAGGAAGGGATTTTTTCCTCCCTAATGTATTCCGGGAATACATTTTTATCTCCTCCGTCTAACTCGGGTAGCCATGGCTGGAGATAGAATATTGAGCGGGGTGAGGCAGGGCTCTGAGCATTCCTTCTCTCTCTCAGGTGCTTGGCTGGCTGGTTCTTGCTCACATGCTCAGTGTTTAACTAATCACCATATGTGAGGTTGGGAAGGAATTTTCCCCCAGGTCAGATTGGCAGTGATATTGCAGGGTTTTCACCTTCCTCTGTAATGTGTGAGTGTGGGTCACTTGCCACGGTATCTCATTTAATCATTTTCTTGCCATTGCAGGGGCCTTGAGCACTGATGCACCTCAGTCCCTCCTATTCTCTGCCTGTGGCACACAATAGTCTAATCTCCTGTGGGTTGCCGTACTTTGGTCTCATTTTGCTTCCTGGGTTTAATGTGCAGGTCCTGGGTGGTGTTGATGGCCTGTGATCTACAGGAGATCAGATTATCTGATATAGTGAGTCCCTCTGGCCTTAAACTCTGTGGCCATGTTGTGTGATGATGATTCTGCATCCACAAATCACTCACTATTCACAATAGTGTTTACTCTAGTTTGAGAGGCTTTAAAGCAAGAGAAATAAATGATCTGTCTGAAAGAAGGGCTGTGAGGTGGCATGACAAGGATGGAAAATGTACAAACCACGGATGGATTGGGAAGAGCTCCTGCATTAGTGCTAATGGATTAGTGTTTGTCACATTGGCAAAGTTGAATCACTGATAGCAAAAATCACTCGATTACAACAGAAACTACAAATTCAGATAGATCCTGCTGAAGATGCATCAGAGCTGGACTGAAGTACTCTAGTATCAAAAGGACTCCTTCATAAAACAAAAAATTGAGGTCTGATATTCTCAACCAAGATAAGGATCATTCCTAAGTCATATTTCTATCCAGATACCTTAGGACTAAATTGTGCCCTCCCCTGTCACAAGGTGGTTGGCCCTTGTGACTGAAAATAGGCCCAGGTTCCCAGCTAAGCCAATGAAGGAGGTGGAGCTACACCAGGGCTATAAAGGGTCAGAGCAAGTTCAGTGAGGGCAGAGCTTAGAGGGAAACTACTGTGTTGGGGAGAGAAGGTCTTTTGCAGTGGTCCTGAAGGAAGGATATTGGGGCTGGGGAGGAAGACCCAGGTGAGACAGTTCCTGAGGGAGGAGGGGCTGTTCCTGGCTTAAAGCTAGGTGGAAGATTTGTTTTATGTTTGCACTGGAATTTTGTAAAGAAAGAAAGCAGCTCCCAAGGCATGCTGTGACTGAATGAGAAAGTGAGTTTGCTTAAGGATCCCTGAAGAAGGAGAAGACAGGCATGGGGCACTGCAGAGGCACCCCTGGCTACAAGGGGGAGTTCAGATGGCAGCCAACCCTGTTACATACCCCTTCTCAGTCTCTTGCTCAGCCTTCCCAGGTATTGGGTCCAGGTCTGGTGTGGAGTGTGCAGCTAGTGCTTTCTGCCCACTGCATAGTGGGTAAAGCATTGACTCCATTCCCTGTCCCCCTACTCACTGACTAGGCATAACGGGGCAGGGTGAGGTAAGCTGCATCCTTTCAAGGGCTACAATAATGCATTTCTCCCCCTGAAGCAAGAGGACAGGAGCTGAGACTTTGAGTCACAAACTGGATCCTTCCTGACGCTGCTATCAAGGCAAAGCAATTACATACCAGCCAAGCTCTGGGCAGAGTCTCAGGGCTCACTCTAACCTTTATGCATTTCCACTGTGCCATAGTGTCTAGGCACCATATATGCACTATAGTCAGCCAAACCTCAGCCTGGGCTCAGCCGTAGTCTCATTGAGTCTATTGCCCCTGGGTCTCCTATGAGAGCCCCGCTCCTCAGCAATCTCACTCTTCCCAGCAGGAGTTCATCTCACTCCCATGATTTTTTCAGGGTCCAACTACTGTTCACTTGTCTGCAGTCCCTGGAGGTGCTCCCCAGGTCCCACCACTGGCTGCTGGCAGGAAACAACACTCCAAGGCCCCATGCAAGAAAAATTATTAAAGGCCTAGAAAATATGACTTATGAGGTGCTCTGGATTTTCTCCAATTTGTCCACATCTTTTCTGAAATGTGGTGCCCAGAACTGGACATAGTACTCCAGTTGAGGCCTAATCAGCATGGAGTAGAGCAGAAGAATTACTTCTCTTGTCTTGCTTATAACATTCCTACTAATACACCCCAAAATGACGTTTGCTTTTTTTGCAACAGTGTTACACTGTTGACTCATATTTAGCTTGTGATCCACTATGACCCCCGAAATCCCTTTCTGTGGTACTCCTTCCTAGGCAGTCATTTCCCATTTTGTATGTGTGCAACTGACTGTTCCTTCCTAAGTGGAGTACTTTGCATTTGTCCTGATTTAATTTTATCTTATTTACTTCAGACCATTTCTCCAGTTTGTCCAGATAATTTTGAATTTTAATCCTATCCTCCAAAGCACTTGCAACCCCTCCCAGCTTGGTATTGTCTGCAAACTTTATAAGTGTATTCTCTATGCCATTATCTAAGTCATTGATGAAGCGATTTTACAGAACCAGACCCAAAACTGATCCTTGAGGGACTCCATGTGATATGCCCTTCCAGCTGGACTGTGAACCGCAGATAACTACTCTCTGGGAATGGTTTTCCAACCTGCTTTGCAACTAACTTATAGTAGCTCTATCTAGGTTATATTTCCCTAGTTTGTTTATGAGAAGGTCATGTGAGACAGTAGCAAAAGCCTTACCAAAGTCAAGATATACCACATCTACTGCTTCCTTTGATCCACAAGGCTTGTTACTCTATCAAAGAAAGCTATTAGGTTGGTCTGACATGATTTTCTCTTGACAAATCCATGCTGACTGTTACTTATCACTTTAGGATTTCTGCAGTTTTGAAGGTGGGCAAAGTTTAAGCTTGCATATGAAGTTTAACTCTGTCTCCTTATGAATTGCAAATACAGTTGGCCTGGAAAGGCTTTTTTTGTTACCACAAAAAATGCCACCGAAACTGAAAGTTCATTTTTTCTTCTTGAAAAGTCTTGTGATTTTTGATAAAAAAATTAAAACCCACAAATCAAAAAATGTCATCCTAAAAACAAAACAAACTTTTCAGTTGTCCAGTTAATCAATGAAAACTCATTTTTATTTCGTATATATAAATATTTTATATGTAATATATATTCAAATCAGACATTTCTGATAACAATTTCTGCTTTAGTAAAAAAGTCAAAATATTTTGAATGAAATATTTCTGCCAAATTTAACTGCAATAAAGTAGAGGTGGAGGTGCAGCTCCACCTCCTTTGATTATGTTATAACATCATGGCCACAATTTACAAAGGTGAGTAGTGATTTTGGGTGTATCAATTAATGTGTATCCAATTTAAGACACATTAGGGGAACCCCTCTATGTGATAATAAGAATGCAGGAATTTGTTAATATTTTCTACTTTTGCACCAATATATTCCTCTCTATGGTCTAATTTCACAAATAAGAAAAAGGAAGAAGAAATCTGTGACGGGTTGGACCCCTTGGGAAGTCACCTGATGTACTGAGATACCACTGAGTCTACCTGTTCTGACAGCATGGGCCCCCTTTAACCTGTTTTGTTGAACCAGGCTCTTAAAACCTCTTCTAACACACACAGGCCGGGCCACACCCAGCTGCAGATCAGGGAGCTGATGGGCAGGATCCCCTGGGAGAATAACATGAAGGGGAAAGGAGTCCAGGAGAGCTGGCTGTATTTTAAAGAATCCTTATTGAGGTTACAGGGACAAACCATACCGATGTGTAGAAAGAACAGTAAATATGGCAGGCGACCAGCTTGGCTTAACAGTGAAATCCTTGCTGATCTTAAACACAAAAAAGAAGCTTACAAGAAGTGGAAGATTGAACAAATGACCAGGGAGGAGTATAAAAATATTGCTCGGGCATACAGGAGTGAAATCAGGAAGGCCAAATCACACCTGGAGGTGCAGCTAGCAAGAGATGTTAAGAGTAACAAGAAGGGTTTCTTCAGGTATGTTACCAACAAGAAGTAAATCAAGGAAAGTGTGGGCCCCTTAGAATCATAGAATCATAGAATCATAGAATATCAGGGTTGGAAGGGACCCCAGAAGGTCATCTAGTCCAACCCCCTGCTCAAAGCAGGACCAATTCCCAGTTAAATCATCCCAGCCAGGGCTTTGTCAAGCCTGACCTTAAAAACCTCTAAGGAAGGAGATTCTACCACCTCCCTAGGTAACGCATTCCAGTGTTTCACCACCCTCTTAGTGAAAAAGTTTTTCCTAATATCCAATCTAAACCTCCCCCACTGCAACTTGAGACGATTACTCCTCGTTCTGTCATCTGCTACCATTGAGAACAGTCTAGAGCCATCCTCTTTGGAACCCCCTTTCAGGTAGTTGAAAGCAGCTATCAAATCCCCCCTCATTCTTCTCTTCTGCAGGCTAAACAATCCCAGCTCCCTCAGCCTCTCCTCATAACTCATGTGTTCCAGTCCCCTAATCATTTTTGTTGCCCTTCGCTGGACTCTCTCCAATTTATCCACATCCTTCTTGAAGTGTGGGGCCCAAAACTGGACACAGTTCTCCAGATGAGGCCTCACCAATGTCGAATAGAGGGGGACGATCACATCCCTCGATCTGCTCGCTATGCCCCTACTTATACAACTACTTATATGCCCTTACTGAATGAGGGAGGCAACCTAGTGACAGAGGATGTGGAAAAAGCTAATATACTCAATGCTTTTTTTGGCTCTGTCTTCACGAACAAGGTCAGCTCCCAGACTGCTGCACTGGGCAGCACAGCATGGGGAGGAGGTGACCAGCCCTCTGTGAAGAAAGAAGTGGTTCGGGACTATTTAGAAAAGCTGGACGATCACAAGTTCATGGGGCCGGATGTGCTGCATCCGAGAGTGCTAAATGAGTTGGTGGATGTGATTTCAGAGCCATTGGCCATTATCTTTGAAAACTCATGGCGACTGGGGGAGGTCCCGGACGACTGGAAAAAGGCTAATGTAGTGCCCATCTTTAAAAAAGGGAAGGAGGAGGATCCTGGAAACTACAGGCCAGTCAGCCTCTCCTCAGTCGCTGGAAAAATCATGGAGCAGGTCCTCAAGGAATCAATTCTGAAGCACTTGGAGGAGAGGAAAGTGATCAGGAAGAGTCAGCATGGATTCACCAAGGGCAAGTCATGCCTGACGAATCTAATTGCCTTCTATGACGAGATAACTGGCTCTGTGGATGAGGGGAAAGCAGTGGATGTGTTGTTCTTTGACTTTAGCAAAGCTTTTGACACGGTCTCCCACAGTATTCTTGCCGATAAGTTAAAGAAGTATGGGCTGGATGAATGGACGATAAGGTGGATAGAAAGCTGGCTAGATCATCGGGCTCAATGAGCACTAATCAATGGCTCCATGTCTAGTTGGCAGCTGGTATCAAGTGGAGTGTCCCAAGGGCCGGTCCTGGGGCCGGTTTTGTTCAATATCTTCATAAATGATCAGGAGGATGGTGTGGATTGCACTCTGAGCAAATTTGTGGATGATACTAAACTGGGAGGAGTGGTAGATACACTGGAGGGGAGGGATAGGATACAGAGGGCCCTAGACAAATTGGAGGATTGGGCCAAAAGAAATCTGATGAGGTTCAACAAGGACAAGCCCTCTGTGGAGATAGAGGTGGTTAGGGACTATTTAGAAAAGCTGGACGTGCACAAGTCCATGGGGCCGGACGAGTTGCATCCGAGAGTGCTGAAGGAATTGGCGGCTGTGATTGCAGAGCCATTGGCCATTATCTTTGAAAACTCGTGGCGAACTGGGGAAGTCCCGGATGACTGGAAAAAGGCTAATGTAGTGCCAATCTTTAAAAAAGGGAAGAAGGAGGATCCTGGGAACTACAGGCCAGTCAGCCTCACCTCAGTCCCTGGAAAAATCATGGAGCAGGTCCTCAAAGAATCAATCCTGAAGCACTTGCATGAGAGGAAAGTGATCAGGAACAGCCAGCATGGATTCACCAAGGGAAGGTCATGCCTGACTAATCTAATCTAATCGCCTTTTATGATGAGATTACTGGCTCTGTGGATGAGGGGAAAGCAGTGGATGTGTTGTTCTTTGACTTTAGCAAAGCTTTTGACACGGTCTCCCACAGTATTCTTGTCAGCAAGTTAAGGAAGTATGGGCTGGATGAATGCACTATAAGGTGGGTAGAAAGCTGGCTAGATTGTCGGGCTCAATGGGTAGTGATCAATGGCTCCATGTCTAGTTGGCAGCCGGTATCAAGTGGAGTACCCCAAGGGTCGGTCCTGGGGCCGGTTTTGTTCAATATCTTCATAAATGATCTGGAGGATGGTGTGGATTGCACTCTCAGCAAATTTGCGGATGATACTAAACTGGGAGGAGTGGTAGATACGCTGGAGGGGAGGGATAGGATACAGAAGGACCTAGACAAATTGGAGGATTGGGCCAAAAGAAATCTGATGAGGTTCAATAAGGATAAGTGCAGGGTCCTGCACTTAGGACGGAAGAACCCAATGCACAGCTACAGACTAGGGACCGAATGGCTAGGCAGCAGTTCTGCAGAAAAGGACCTAGGGGTGACAGTGGACGAGAAGCTGGATATGAGTCAGCAGTGTGCCCTTGTTGCCAAGAAGGCCAATGGCATTTTGGGATGTATAAGTAGGGGCATAGCGAGCAGATCGAGGGACGTGATCGTTCCCCTCTATTCGACATTGGTGAGGCCTCATCTGGAGTACTGTGTCCAGTTTTGAGCCCCACACTACAAGAAGGATGTGGATAAATTGGAGAGAGTCCAGCGAAGGGCAACAAAAATGATTAGGGGTCTGGAACACATGACTTATGAGGAGAGGCTGAGGGAGCTGGGATTGTTTAGCCTGCAGAAGAGAAGAATGAGGGGGGATTTGATAGCTGCTTTCAACTACCTGAAAGGGGGTTCCAAAGAGGATGGCTCTAGACTGTTCTCAATGGTAGCAGATGACAGAACGAGGAGTAATGGTCTCAAGTTGCAGTGGGGGAGGTTTAGATTGGATATTAGGAAAAACTTTTTCACTAAGAGGGTGGTGAAACACTGGAATGCGTTACCTAGGGAGGTGGTAGAATCTCCTTCCTTAGAGGTTTTTAAGGTCAGGCTTGACAAAGCCCTGGCTGGGATGATTTAACTGGGAATTGGTCCTGCTTCGAGCAGGGGGTTGGACTAGATGACCTTCTGGGGTCCCTTCCAACCCTGATATTCTATGATTCTATGATTCTAAGTGCAGAGTCCTGCACTTAGGATGGAAGACTAGGGACCGAATGGCTAGGCAGCAGTTCTGCAGAAAAGGACTTAGGGGTTACAGTGGACGAGAAGCTGGATATGAGTCAACAGTGTGCCCTTGTTGCCAAGAAGGCCAATGGCATTTTGGGCTGTATAAGTAGGGGCATAGCGAGCAGATCGAGGGACGTGATCGTTCCCCTCTATTTGACATTGGTGAGGCTTCATCTGGAGTACTGTGTCCAGTTTTGGGCGCCACACTACAAGAAGGATGTGAAAAAATTGGAAAGCGTCCAGCGGAGGGCAAGAAAAATGATTAGGGGTCTGAAACACATGACTTATGAGGAGAGGCTGAGGGAACTGGGATTGCTTAGTTTGCCGAAGAGAAGAATGAGGGGGGATTTGATAGCTGCTGTTAACTGCCTGAAAGGGGGTTCCAAAGAGGATGGATCTAGACTGTTCTCAGTGGGAGCGGATTACAGAACGAGGAGTAATGGTCTCAAGTTGCAGTGGGGGAGGTATAGGTTGGATATTAGGAAAAACTTTTTCACTAAGAGGGTGATGAAACACTGGAAAGCGTTACCTAGGGAGGTGGTGGAATCTCCTTCCTTAGAAGTTTTTAAGGTCAGGCTTGACAAAGCCCTGTCTGGGATGATTTAGTTGGGGATTGGTCCTGCTTTGAGCAGGGGTTAGACTAGATGACCTCCTGAGGTCCCTTCCAACCCTGATATTCTATGATTCTATGTCCACCTCCCTTGGAGTACAGACCCTGAGATATATTTGCCTCTTCTCTCAATGTGGAAAAGTGGATGCACAATTTCTCGCCCCATCCCCAACCCCCACAGTTAGAAATCACATAAACTGGGTTGTATTATAAACCAGAAATAAATTTATTAACTATAACAGGTGTATTTTAAGTAGTTAAGGAGGTAGCAAGGCACAGAACAAGGCAGATTACTAAGAAAATAAAACAGAGCACACAAACTAATCTTAATACACTAAAGAAACTGGTTACATGTGAGTTCTCACCCTAAATGTGGTTCTAATAATCTTCTTCACAGGCCAGACGCCCTTCCAGCCTGGGCCCAGTTCTTTCCCCAGTTCAGTCTTAGTTGTTTCCAGCAGTCATCTTGGGTGGCGTAGCAGGGGAGAACTGACAACTAGATTACCTCACTCCCCTCTGTTACTAGATTTGCCCGTTACTTTGGGGTATGCTCATTTATTAGGGTTACTCTTCTGGGAGGGGTTTCTGTAATTCTATCCATGTACTGCTTGTGTCACTTGTGTTTTCATATGGAGCTCTACTTCTCCCTTCTGCAAGTCCCCTCCCAATGGAGCTATCTTGCAGGACCTAGGTTCCCTAGGACTGGGTTCCTCCAGCCCCAAAATCAGATGAACACACACATACTTTAACAGAGCAAGTCTGAGTGGACAGGGTCAATCAGCACTCTTAAGCTAACCCCTTATATGTTCCTGGACTTAGTGGGCTGGGTCAAGCAGGATTTCCAGGATGCCACCCTTATATGCCCCTGGACTCAGCGGACTCAGTCAAGCAGCACTGTCAAGCTGCCACCCTCGTCTGTCACAGGTTCAGCATGTCCCTATCCCCACTTTCGTGTTACAATTGTTCTGGTAGTAACCCACTTGATGAGCAAACCCCACAGTATTTCTGGGCACTACAGGGATCTTTAGTTTAGATAAGATGAGCGTTGCTGCAGAGTAAATGGGGAAGCCAAAAGCACAAAAGAGTAAAGTTCAGAGAGAGAGAGGGAAGCACCCAGCTTAACCATAAAAGTTATTTACTGAATAATGGTGATAATACAAGGAGAGCCTAAACAAATATAAGTTACATTCTTAAAGATTACAAATGTTATATATACAAAACTATATCTGATCAAACAAGTCAGGGTTAAAAAGTTATACCTGAGGTAGAAAAGAAAACAGAGAGAGAGAGAGAGCAAGAGAGAGCTGGGGTCTCACCACTCCATGAAGCTTGAACTGGTCAGGGTTTCTAGATGATGGTGGTAGCTCAAGGTCCTGAGTGCTGGAGACAGGCAGAGGTCCCAGGATGATCAGTCAGGAGAAGATGAAGTTCCAGTGGAACTGATGCAGGGTTTGGATCCAGGCATCCGAACACGTACTTGAGCGCGGGTAAGGGTTTTTGAAGGGAAACAGCAATGGTTCAAGGGAGAACTCTAGACTTGTTTATGGGTAAACTGATGACTCAAGGTTTTCTTTAAGCTAGACAATAGGAATTGATAATTGCTGGGTATGGCCGGTGTTCCTTCAAGGGAGCTCACAGTGCAATTAGGCAGCTTCAGTATTTTGGATATCAACCAAGAATTCATTACTAGAATGGTCTGATAACTGCTGAGTTGGGTGTGTGCAGGTGTAGGTTCATTAACATCTGGAGCAGAGATCCCCCATAATGCAGTGGTTCCCTGTTTTACTGGTCCTAGAGTTCAGTGCGGTTCTTGCCTTGGAATCTCTGTTCTCCATTCTGTATGCTAATAGAGATGCCTCCCTGTCCCATCTTTGATACAGATGAGGCTAGGGAAGTTGCCTTAATCCTGTCACCCTTGTCCGGAGGGGTTTAGGTGTGTCTCCCACTGCCTTTTTATTGCTTTCTCTAAGTCTTTCCTCTGATTGGTTTTGGTTCAAGCAGAGGCTGGGGGGGGGGTGTCCTTCATGAGTCAGACAGGCTGGATACTGCCCCCTGGTTCCCCAAGAACACAGAGCTGACTGGTATCACCACCCTTAAATAGGATTTGCATAAGGAGGGAGTCCTTTGTTTCCTAGTTTGACCCCCATCCCACCCCTTCCCTTACAGCAGAAAGTTACAAGAAGTCCCAGGTAATGTTTTAGTATCAGGTGACAAGACCACCTGACTCTGTAGGGGCTTTGTATCCACTTTTCACAGGCTGACCCACACATTCACAGGAAGACTAAGCTCTTTTACAGCCCATTGTCCTTGTTGATGGGCCCTATCTGCCCTGTCTGTCTTTTCCATTGTTGTACCTGAAGTGTTAGCAGTGGGCGTCACCCAAAGTAGCATAGCTGAAATACTGATACATAGTCAACATTCCTAATTTCAGATACAGAAATGATACAGGTATACAAATACGATAATCACATTCAGTAAATCATAACCTGTCCAATGATATCTCACATGAGCCATCTTGCATAAAGTATATCTCAGTTATGTCATATTCAAATCATAAGCATATTTTCATAAATAATATGGAATGACACATCACAAAATCCATTCCTGATTATATGGAGGGACTTTTTTTTTTAATAAAGATTTGAAAAGACAAATTCATCTATGGTGATATACTATATATTCTGTTATATCATCTGTACTCCTTTTGTGTGTAACTTATGAACTATGGAAATGGAGCAATTATATCATTACTTTGTTGATATGAAAATTAGTCTTCTATTGTGTAATTGCAAAGAGATTTCCCCTTTTATGGTTCCTTATGAAACATGTATTCAAAGCAATTATAAGTAACAGAAAGAAAAATATCCCATTTTCAGAATAAAAACAAACAAAAATACAATAATATAGCTTTGATATGACATAAGATGCAAAAAGGAGTTCTGCTATAATGGTTTGAAATCCATGCTGTGCTTAAAACACACACTCGAGGAAAAAAAATCACTTCATATTTTAATTACAAAAAGTCACGATGATTTCAATTACGTATAGGGTTCAATTACATAATAGGTAGGGAACTAAATGGAAAATGATCCTTTGTAATTATTCAAACAGAAGGCTAATTTCCTGATTAACACCAGAGAAGGCAATAATTCAGAATTGCCTCAAACACATTGCCTGGGAGCTTTTTGAACCAGCACCCCACATTCAGAAAAAAGCAATTACAATGGATTAGGTTGGGCATCTGGGAATTTTGACACGTGCATAAAATCTGAGCTATTATTCTGGCAATACTAAGCACTGCAATTTAAGTCTTTTGGGTCAGATCATGGCCTAGTCCTACACAGCTGCCCATGGGCATCAAGGAGAGTAAGACCCACATGTACACACTTTCCTGGGTGGCCTCCTTGCACATTTGCTGCAGAAGCAGGGGGAACAGAAGCTGAGCACCCAATATTCCCATTCCCACCTCCCCGACTCAAGAGGAGGAAGAGGGGGAGGCATGGGCAGAGTTTTGGCTCAACCCCTTCATGTGTCCGCCAGCACAAGAGGGTTAGCAATCTGGTGCTGGGAGAGGTCAGTAGCTGATTACTGTTCCACAAAAGCAAGAGGGAGTTAGTGAAGCAACTGTGCCTCTTATGCTTGCTGCTCCTTAGGCAGTGAAACTATGGATCACCCTTTACACGTGACTAGATGTTAAAGCATAATATAGTCCTTTCCATTTTTGGAAAGAAAGAAAGAAAGAAAGAAAGAAAGAAAGAAAGAAAGAAAGAAAGAAAGAAAGAAAGAAAGAAAGAAAGAAAGAAAGAAAGAAAGAAAGAAAGAAAGAAAAAGAAAAAGCTTATATCTGAGCTAAAATGTTTCTCATGTAAAACAAGCCAAGTTAGAATAGTCTTTCCAGATAGAGATATGATAACTATAAAAACAGCCACATTAGAAAAATCTTAACTATTTAATTAATCAAGTTAAACAAACTGCAGTTACAGCTAACTAGGTCCCACTTCTCTGGGTCTGACTTCCATTTGTAGGTTTATGATTCTCTGGAGGGGACCAAGTTAGTCTTAATTGTTTCTTGTTTAAATTAACCACTTAATGATCTATCCCTTTTCTCCTGTGGCGGTTTTATAGTTGTCATGTCTTTATGTGGCTGTAGTGTTTTTCTTTTCTTTTCTTTTCTTTTCTTTTCTTTTCTTTTCTTACTTGTCTTTTTAACATAATATGTTTTCCATCAGATACAAAGTTTACAGTCTATGGACTGCATTCTCCTTTGTGGCTGAGAAGTGTTGGAGGGGAAGAGGAGGGACATGTGTAAATGTAGCTTGCTTTGATCTCTGTGCTTTCTTGGTTCTAGGGCCATTGTCCACTTAATGGGTTCCCTAAGAGCAAGTTAGAACAGCATGAATGTTGCACTAACTTGCACCAGCTGCTTATGACCAAGGGCACAATTTGGCAGATGTGGAACATTGTTTGTAGGTTGGGGGTTAGTGTGTTAGAGCCCCGCAAATCCACAGACAGAGCCGTCCCTTGGGTAGGGCGAATCAGGGCGACTGCTCCAGGCCCTGCACTTTGGGGGGCCCCACAGGCCGGTGCGATGGGCCGGTGCGGTCGGTCCTGGAAGATGAATCCGTCACTTCTGCCCCTGGCCACGCACCCCGTCACTTCCACCCCAGGCCCCATACCCCCTTGGGGATGGCAATGTCTGTGGATAACCACTTTATATCCATGGGTCATTTTGGGGGATAGCGGGTGGATGTGGATCCAAATTTTATATATAAAGCCCTGAAAATCTGTGGATAGCTGCTTTATATCTGCAGACATCTGCATTCATGGATTCAGATATCCGCATATCATTTTTGCAGATACAAATTTTCTGTCCTCACAGGGCACTACTTAGTGTAAGACCCACTTTGGAGAAAGTATGCTATCCCACGGAGTAGATCCTCCAGTGAATGGTGGAGCTGGTGTTAGTAGTATATGCAATGCAAACATGTCTAAAGAACGTGGGCCAAACTCTGCAGTTCTTACTCACACCTTGCCCAGTGGGTGTTTAACTTGAATAAGGAGTATGAAGTGCAGGATTAGGCCCATCTGAGTCCTGAGAGGCCCTGAGCACCTGACTAGGGTAACTCAGGAACAGCAAAGGCCTAAAAGTCTATTTTCTCTTTTAGATCATCAAAGGTCTGAATGGCTGAGGCAGATACTGCTGAAGTTCATTAAACTATAGGAACCAGCTGCATAAAATGGGGCAGAGGAAAGAAGTGCAGAAAGTTGTAGGAAACCTGGATTCAACCTAAGAAGATCCCGTGTTTGGATCGGGGATCTGCTAAAACCCAAATGGGGGAGCAACTTGTATATGGACATTATTAATACCAACAGAAAAGGAAGAAGTTTCTTAAGACCTGTTAACTTCCTAGAAAGGGGAAGAGAATTTGGTGTTGTGTTCCAGGAATGACACCAAGCTGGTGAGGAAGAGCAGATACTGTGACAGGACATTGTAAAATGATAGGAATTGCATAAAAGGGGGGAGGGGAAGAGAAAAGGGATTAAAAAATCACATCAAGTAATCAGTAGCCAGTCTTTCTTCATGTTTAAATTATTTACTACTTACATTATATAGGCACTCATATATGCAGTATGTTGTAAATAAATCAGGTGGCATTTATGTTGGGGACCAATGACCTATTCATTATTCTCTGTGGAAATGTCTCACAAATCATTGTGTTATTGTTATGCTCTGACTGGTTGTAACACTTTCTTGGGGTGCCCAGAGCTGTAAATCACCCTGTTACCTCATTGCTCAGCATAAGAGGGATCTGTTGGTGTTACACTGGGTGAAAACTCTTTGCCACTCCAGTTTGTTAGCCAGCCGCCCCCATTCCTCCAGACTCTGCCAGTCCTAACATTGCATTGCAGATTAACCCTTTCTGTACTGTGGTTCCCAGACTCTCCAGAGGTATCTCCCTGCTGCATCTAGCCACTGTCACTGGACATTCAGAGAAATTACCAAAGCCACTGTCTCCAAAAAGACAAGAGTACACACCAGCCTGTTTAGTCAACTGAGGATGTACATCTTACTTTAATATAACAGTACTGAGATGGGGATATATATTAACAGAGATTTAAGTAGTACTAAGCAGAGATACAAGAAACAGAAAAGGGTTACCAGTAAAACTAAAGTATATTCATGTTTCCTTGTAAACTTAACAGACTATAGTCCTGGACTCAGATAAGTTTCTTATCTAAAGCAACCTTTCATTGTCACCCACCCACATGGCAGGGGATCCACCATCCGAGGTGCTGGAATGGAGAAGGGGGGGCAGAGGGACCAGGTGGCCATGGCCCCATCACTTTTAAAAGGGGGAGGGCTATGACCTCCCACTTTTTACTGGACGTAGGACACGTGACAGTGGGGAGGGGACAGAGACAAGCGAGTAAGAAGAGGGGTCTTGGGGGGAAGAGGCAGCACAGGAGTAGGGTCCTGGGGGAAGAGGGAGGGGGGCTCAGGGAGAAGAGGAGGTGCGTGTGCAGCGACTTGGGGAGAAGGGATGGCACAAAGACAGGAACTTGGACTGAATAGGCGGTATGACGGCAGGGCCTTGGGGGAGGCGTGGCAGGGGGTGGGGCCCTGGTTCAGGAGCCGGTGGCCACCCTCACTTTTAGGGAGCTTCTGCTGCTCCTGTCCACCATAGAGATATACAGAGCGTGCTAGCCTCTTTTCCCCCTAAGTGGTGGATAATCAAAATGTCTTTTTGCTTCTCCTTGTATTCTCCAACATTTATTGTCTGTGTCACCAGAGTCAGGATGAACGCCTGGGATTCACACCCCAGTGTGACCTTCTGTGTGTTGAAACCTTGCTGTTTCCTCTTCTTCCTGGTAATTCCTGAGATGCAAATGAACTGCCCATTGTCTCTGAGGTCACCAAGCTTGATTTACATTAGAGGCTGGGAAATAACTATCCTCCCTCTTGTCTAGAAGAAAATCTGTTTTCCCTGTTGTTTGGTTACAGACTTAAAAGCACAAATCAGTAAGTATCCATAATTCCTCAAAAAGTATTAATACATATATTTCACAATGATATTAATGACCAGTACGTCACTGGCTTTCACTTGATATCTCACATTCTTTATAGCTGAATATTGTGACAGCAATGTGTTAGGTGTAGTGAGTTGGTTAGGCTTGATGAGAGTTACCTTTACATGTCAGTATACCCTTTGCCAGTGAGCACTGAGGGGCTGTTAGGGTCACACCTCCCCTCTCACAATGATGCAGGAGGTTCAGCCACCAGCTGATCCATAGGCAGTGGATCAGAACCCTCTTTCCTGCACAGGGCATCTGCTAATATATTTTCTTTCACCTCAATCGGCACAATTTCCAGGTCATGTTCTTGGAGCATCATGCTCCATTACAGTGTTTGAAATAGGTGCTTTGGTTCTGTGTAACTAAATTAATGGACAGTTAGAACCCTGGATTTCCTGTGAAAGAGAGGGCCTTAACTGTTTGATTGCCCACACAATGGCATAACCCTCTTTTTCTATGACAGAGTAATTCTGTTCAGTGGATGTGAGTTTTTTACTTAAGGAAGCAATAGTATGCTTTTTGTTACTTTTCCTTGACAGCATCAATATTGCATTAAACTAATGTCTGAGCCATCAGTACATAGTTCAAACAGTTTGTCAAAATCTGGACTGGCCAGAACAGGCTTTTCTGACAAGGTCTTCTTTACCTTATCAAAACCCGCTTGACAAGCTTTTGTACACAGGACTTTGTTTGACTTTGTGTTTTTTGCAGGAGTCTGTGATTGCAGGCACAACATTACTGAATCCATGCACAAATCAGCAGTAATAGTTAGCCAAGCTTAGGAAACACTGGACCTGCATTTTAGTTGGGAGTATAGGCCAATTAATAATAGCTTCCACTTTCAAGGGATCAGGAGACGTTTGGCCATTCCCTACCCTATGTCCCAAATAAGGAAACTTGACTGCTCCTATTTTACGTTTGGATGCCTGTACAGCAAGACCTGCATCTCTGAGTTTTGTTAATACAATCCCCAATTCTTGTGATCTGATTAAGAGTTAAAAAATATTGCTACATAGTTGATATAAGTCTTGTAATCCATATAACACTTGGTTGCTGAGCCTCTGAAAAGTGGTTCCTGTTTTAATCTACCCAAAAGATAACACCTTGAACTCATACAGTTCCATATCAGTAATAATAGCAGATTTTTTTCTATACATCATTGTCTAAAGGAATCTGCCAATAACCTTTAGTCAGGTCTATTGTGCTCAGGTATTTTGCTTTGCCCAAAGTATCTAACATGTCACCAATTCTATACATAGGATATGCATCAGGAACTGTGACAGCATTATGTTTTCTATAATCAACACAAAAACCTTACAGTTTTATCTTTTTTTAGGAACCAATACAACAGGTGAGGCCTAGGAGTTGTCAGATTCTTTATTTAACCCATTATCCAGTACAGTCTGTATTTCTTTGAGAATTTGTTCCTGTTCTTTGCCAGTGGTTGGGTGTGCCCTGGTAGGTGCAGGCTAGGGTCCCACAGTGCCGATCCTATGGACCGACTCATGAGTCATCCCTGACATGCTAGGGAATACTTTCTGTGGCTTTGCAGCTTAGCCAGAATTTCTGCCCTTTCAGTCTGTGTTAACTCTTTACATATGTGTAGTGAGTTTGTTAGGCTTGATAGGAGTTGCTGTTAAATGGCTGTGAACCGTTTGCCAGTGGATATTAAGGGGCTCTTATGGTCACACTGATTACCTTCCATATATATTTTGTTCGAAACAACTCTTCAGCCATGTTAGTCAAATCAATCAAGACAATAAAATTCCTCTCATACTGTGGAAATACTACACAAAATGCTTCAAATGACTAACCCCTCACCACCCAGTGCATGTAAGCCAAAATACTGATACATACTGCAGGCCTAAGTTTCACAGAGAGAGCACTGTTTATAAAGAAAAGCTATTCGCTACAATGACACACTTGCAGAGAGAAACTTATATTTGGTTGTGAGCAGACACTGGATTGATTGGGGTCTGGTGTCTGAAATACTTGGTCAGATGCATCAGTAGTCATAAACAATTAGCTTCTTTCTTCATCAAAGAACCAAAGGTCAGCAAATTGCCAAAGCTGTCTAAATTAGTGACAATCAATGATTAATTGTACTACTTGGTTTTAACATGCTATATTATTTCTAGTATTGTTTTAATTTGTGGCTTTTTATTTTGTTAGTACTAAGGCTGTTGATTAATCACAGTTAACTCACACGATTAAAAAAAATTATCGTGATTAAAAAAATTAATCATGATTAATCAGTTTTAATTGCACTATTAAACAATAGAATACAAATTGAAATTTATGAAATATTTTTCTACATTTTTAAATATATTGGTTTCAATTTCAACACAGAATACGATTAATTAATCATGATTAAATTTTTAATCGCTTGACAGCCCTAATATATATATATATATATATATATATATATATAGTTTTTAATTTTTTGTATAATAGAGGGAACTTTCATATTGCAATAAATGTGAGAAAGAGGTTGATTGTAAAGTCAAAAGCAACATTTTAGATCAAACTTGGCTCTTGCATGTAAATAAATGACTACTATTTATTATCAAAAATCAATGGAAACCACAAGTACACATTGTGTTTGGCTTTATGAATTCACAGAAGGTTCACACATAAGGGCAAAATCACCTGGGATAATATATTTGGAAGATTTCCTTACTATAAAATATCTTTAAGCTTTTGTAATAATAACGGGTCAGAATTTCTATACAAGTCAAGCATCTTTGTAGACTGTAGATTCACTTTACACAATCTTTAATTATAGTCTGTGAACTGCAATTAAAAGAGGGCATGGCTGAGACTAAGTGAATGGGACAAGTTGAGTTGAAGACAGGGCCATCATTTTAAAGAATGATGGCACTCCTTCCCCATAGCCACCAAGTCCAGTCACACCATGTGTTCTGAATCTGTCCTTTCCTGGAATGTATACTATGTAAAGTATTTAAGTGCTTTTTATTCCATTTCAAAGGCAGATTTAGGAGCAGGAAAAGAATTTTGACAAGCAATGATGAATTATAGAATTTCCCTGAAAACCCAGTTGATGTCCCTGGGGGATGCTGGTTGTTGCTCACTCAGAGTTACAGTCGAGTTCCTGGTTTTCACCCTTGCTCCAGGTAGGAAGTAAATGTTAGGATTTCCTCCAAGACCTTTCCACCTGGCTTATCCAGAACAGCTTGCCCAGTCTGGAAAAACAAGTCTGAAAAACAATTGAACCAGTTCTCTGGGATCCAGAAAGAAATCACATTGACTTCAGCTCATTGCTTTAGGCAGGTAACAGCTCTTTGCCCATGCTGGCCAGGCCCAGATGCAGGGGCGCTAGGTACAGGGTGATGACCACCGTTCCAATTCATGTAACTCATGCTACTGAGTTTTATACCTCTTTCCTAGCTACTAACAGCTGTCTCTTGCTAAGGACAAATTGCTTTGCAGATTGCTCAGTTCAGGGTGTTCCAGCTGCTTATTTGGTTTACTATAAACATAGCCACAATAGTTAGTTGTTCCAGCAATTACTTGTTCAGCAGTTACTTGTTCAGGCATGGCTTAACTTGGGCCTGCTAAGTTAACCCTACAGTAAATTGTACTAACCCCATACCTGGTGCAAGTCACTTCTAACTCTGTAACAGCTCTGCTGTGTTGAGGAGGCAGATACAAGGCTCTGTCCACTTCTCACCCCCGCCCATGACTTCTGCTGGAGAAGGCAGAGAGTGCCTTCACTAAGGATACTCTCCCTTTCCCACACACTAACCCACGGTAGGGGAGCAAGGGGATGTCTTAGGCTATGTCTACACTATGCTGCTTTTAGCAACACGACTGTGCAGCTACAGCCGTGCTGCTAAAAGACACACAGTGTAGCTGCTGTTTATGGGCAGGAGAGAGCTCTCCTGATGACAAAAAACTTCAACCCCCAGCGACTGGCATTAGCATTGTCAGCAGCAGAGCGCTCCTGCCAACAAAGCGCTGTTCACACCAGCGCTTGTCCTTGACAAAACTTTTGTCTTTCAGGGGGGATGGGGGGGCGTGTTTTTTTCACACCTCTGAACAACAAAAGTTTTGGCTTTCACTTGCTAGTGTAGCAGAGCCTTATACTCCCTTACTCCTTTGTGTGGACACTTACCGTAGGTCCCAGTTGTACTTTCATTTGGACAGCAGAGCTGTACTGGTAACATCAACCCTGTGGCTGTAGGTCATGTGCTCTTGGTTGATAATCTACATTTCATAACTTTTCCTTTTCTCTTGGTTGAATGAGGATAATATTCTCAATGGGTCAGATGTCATTTTTGATATCATAATCTTCTTAGGGACAGAAGGGATTCATTTCCCAACTGATGTCCCAGCAAGACATGAGGAATGTTTGTTCATGTAAGATTTTGTAATCAGCAAGCTCAGAACTAAGTTTTTGGCTCTAGTGACAGTGATATGTTTCTGTAGAGATCTGGGGTTAAATGCTGACCCCACTTATAATGGAGTGACTCCATTAAAATTAATGGAATGACTCCTGATGTACACTAACTGAGATTAGAAATTGTCCTGAGATGGTATTTATTTAAAAATCTACTCGGTGAAAAAGCTAAAGATTTATGCTTATGGAAGGGACACTTGGAAATTGCACTGTATAGTGTTAACCTGTGCATTTTAATCCTCATTCACAGAACAAAAAATATAGGAAGGGATTAAAAAATATATGACTGTGGATGCAAACCCATGCTGGGTATGCAGCTTTGCATGGAAAATAGATGCAAATATTAGAGTCTATGCAGGTGGTATTCCCATCCTGCTCCAATAAAAAGCCACACATATTGTATATAATGTAAATGTGCCCCCTTCCTGGGGTTTGCCTTGTTAATAAACAATAACAACATAATAGAAATGTCAGCCTAAGATTTTGCCTGAGCTTGGCTGCTTCTATAGTTTTCCCTGCACGACCCTTTGTCCCTCCCCCATCTCCATATACTAGACAGAGATATGAAAACCCCTCTTTCCTGGTTTGGCAGTAATAGGACCTGATATCAAAGTGAGTCAGCTAAAATAACTGTGCATATCTGTGCAGGAGACTTGCACCTGATATCACAATAAGACAATTAAAAGAGCAGGGAGAAAAAAAGAGGCCTATATTGAAAGAGTGGGGGGAAATAATGGACAGAAAACAAAGAGAACATAAGTTTTATATTCTAAATTAAAGTAAACCATTTAAAGAAAATTGACCTGCTCCTAGCCTTGTATAAAAGCAATCCCAGATGGGACCCTTCACATTCCTCATGCTGCCTGAAATGCTTAGATGTGCACATTTCAGCGCTTCCTGTGCTGGGCTGTGATTTGGCTCCTAATAAGAGCTTTTGCTACAAAAGGGGCTAGGGAATGGAATTCTCACTAGCAGCCAGCTGGGTTGCATGGTAAATGGGACAGGAAGTCATGGTCTCTGTCTGAGAGAAACAGTAAGGAGACAGGCTGCACGCTGCCTTCCTTATCTCTGTAAGGAAGTTGGTTAGAATCAAGATGATATGAATTAGCACTACTGTTTTCTGTCTACTATTCCACATGCCTTTTTACAAACATGTCACCAACTGATTTGTACGCTGAGAAAATACATAACCCTTGCATGTGTTTTTGTCTTACTGCTCTTTAACTGGCGTGGTCTTTATATAGCATTTGGCAGAGCTCGAAGAACGAAGGGCCAGAGGAAATACAAACTGCTGAAGGTTTTCAAGCTTACTGCAGGAGTTTGTAATAGGCATTTATTTTTTCCTTTTAAAATGACAGTATAATTTATACCTTGATTTACAAATGCAGTTTCTTCTGTGCTTGAATTTCAGACAGTCTCACTCTCCAAGGTTCTGGACATGTTGGAAGTAAATGGTTTTGACCTGCAATGAGGACCCAGACCTCTCATGTCTGGGCACATTGAGCATATCTGTTGTTCTTAGATTTTGTCAGTGTCTTCATTCAGGAGGGCAAAGTGCCTGCAGTCCTCCTATCAGTGATTAATAAGTTCTTTCTCAAGGAAAATTTCTTAGCACTGGGAATCTTGTCAATTTCATACCATCTATTGTTCCTTTTTCAGAGTTCATACGGAAGCATTTTGGCAATATTTGGAGCTTTCAGACTTCTTTAGTCTGTTTATAGTCAAGCTAAGCCACTGTCAGTGGCTGAAAATCTGTTTTTGTTGCTCAGTCATGGTTAGGTACCCAACGGTGGTTCCCTTATATCTGTCAGCAGTCAATTGATACAATTGACGGGAGGGTAGTTAGGGACATTGTTCATCTGTACTAAAAAGATTCTCCAAACGGTTCCATTCTGTCAACCTTCATGCTCCACACCTATGTCAGTTGTTAGGTGTTGGAAGGTGCAGGGCAGGAGCATGCCCACTCCTGGAGTGGCATGAAACATGGCAGTCACCCTGCCTCAGATTCCCTTCTGGTATCTCCCTCAGTAATTCTCTCAGCCTTCAGCATAGTTCAGTTGCTGTGGTAATTTAGCCCCCTGGCCAAGTCAAAGCTGTCCACCCCTTCTAGGGTATCAAATTCCAAGCAAAACAAACCAGGCTTCTGCCCCAGTCTCATTAGGCACAGCCCTTTGTTTCTGAGAGTCTGCCTTCTCTTCTTTTGTGTTCAGCCCTTCTCCTGAGCTCACTCTGCCAGTCCAGACTTCCCCTTGTATATAGCAGACCACTGCACCTCCTCACAGGGTGGCAGTACAGAGGGAACCTACATCCACCTTTTACTATGGATTTCCCATCAGGACCCCTAAATAATTGAGCTGTCTGCTCATATAGACACAACCTGTCCTGCTTCGCCTTCCTATATTATGAGCCTTCCTGGCTGCCCTCCTGGTTTTTTTGTTTAAATAGAGGGCCAGTTTTGGCTCCTCCCCCGGAGTCTCTCTCTGATTGGCTCTCCCTCTCGGGGATCATAGAATATCACGGTTCGGAGGGACCTCAGGAGGTCATCTAGTCCAACCCCTTGCTCAAAGCAGGACCAATCCCTAATTTTTGCCCCAGATCCCTAAATGGCCCCCTGAAGGATTGAACTCACAACTCTGGATTTAGCAGGCCAATGCTCAAACCACTGAGCTATCCATCCCTGTTCTACTTCCACTCCAGAGTCTCTCCTAGGTCTCTCCCTTGCTCTCAATCCTGGGGTCAAACTTCTTCTCCCTGGGGACAGGGTGACCATAGCCCTCCTTCCTGGGACTGTGCTTCACTTCTGGCAGGCTTCCTCTGTTTCCTCTTGACACAGGATGACCACAACACTCCTTTCTGGGAATCTGGTTGCATGTGGTTCTCCAAGAGTCATTTCCCCAATCCTGGGCTCCAATTCCTTCTCCCCTTGGAACAGTGTAGCCACAGCTATCCTTCCTAGGGCTGTGCTTAAATTGTGGCAAGCTCGCTCAGCCCACCAGGAGCCAGCAGCCATGTACTTCTCAAAGTGGACCCTGGGCCTTGCTGGAGAGACCTCCCCTCTAGCCTCTTCCTAGCACCTATTCCTGGGCTCAAACCTCATCTTTCCTAGGGACAGGGACTCCATAGCCCTCCTTCCTGGGTAGCATCAGCAGGGCTTTGGTTCCATTCCAGGGAGCTAACTTATCCTTGACTGCTGCTTCCCTTCTGCTACTGCTGCCAGGTGATTCACAAGCAGCAGCTTAGGAGTGCATTTTTTTCATCTGCATCTGACTAGGAGTTTGTTGTGACCTTTCCTCTCAGATGCATACCACACCACAGTTATCCCTACCTTTGTCACTTCAAGATTGTACTCTGCATAATGTAGATGTGAACACTTGGAAACGCCAGCTTTTTAACCAGTGCATCTTTTAATCAGTTGCCCACTTATTAACCAGTGCATCTTGCACAGAATATATGCTCCATCAATTGCACTGGTTTCTAGTTCTTTTACAGGTGTAATTTAAGGTTTCAGTCACAGCCTATAGAGCCCTCTACAGCTTGAGGCCTGGTAATCTCAGAAGTCACTTTTCCCCTTAAGTTTTATCTTGATAGCTGAGAGCAACTGTAATGCTTTGGTTGACAATCCACAGATTCGTACATCACAGCTCTGGAGACAGAGTGCTGTCAGTGGAGGTCTCATGTCTGGAATTTGCTTTCCCTGTTACTTTAACATGTTTGTTGACATTAAGGGCACAGTGCAATTGTGAAAGGCCTATTTATTAAGCATTCCTCCCCCCAACCCTCACCAAAATGGGAGTGATTTGCCTAAGGAAAAACGTGAGAAGTGGGTGATTTTTTTTCTTTTCTTTTTTTGTAAGTGAAAGGATGGAGTTTGCTGTGGCTAGAGAACTAGTTCTGTTAATAAGCTGCCCATTTATTTACTTAAATTAGGTGATTTTTTCTTTATATACATATGTAGAGATTCTTGATAGGTGCATTTTCTCAGGTTCATAAAAATAAACAATCGATTATCTCTAAGACGTTTAGGGAGATGAAGATAATAATACTTAGCCTTTATGACACTTTATTCACCTTTAGAGCAATTTACAAACATTACATTAGCTACTAATTAAGAAATTTAATTACAGACTATAAACATTAACTCATTAGCTCTCAAGACACCCTTGTGATGTGCAAGATGTAAGAAAATGTACTTAACCGAAAAATTTTTCCAATAAAAGTTTAAAACTTTGCCTGCATAGTACTTCATCCCTTTCTCAAAGAGTCACATGAGACTAAGCTATGTCCACACCACATCTGATGCTGGCATAACTTATGTCGCTCACGAGTGTGAATAAATCACGCCCCTGAACGACATAAGTGACACCAACATAAGCGCCGGTGGACAACACTGTGTCAGTGGGACAACTACTGCTGCTTGCGGGGGCTGGAGTAGCTAAGCTGATGGAGAGCTTTCTCCCATTGGCTTAGAGCAGCTACATTAGGCCCTGTCTACTCTAGAGCGCTTGCAGCCGCACAGCTGTACCAATGCAGCTGCGCTGCTGTAAGATCGCTCATGTATCCTCCCTATGCCAGTGGAGGAGAGCTCTGCCGTTGGCACAATAAAACCACCTCCATGGGGGGTGGTAGCTACGGTGGCGGGAGAAGCTCTGCCATAGCACTGGCCACACCGGCCCTGCCGTTGGTGTAACTTATGTCACTTTATCACACCCCTGAGCAACAAAAGTTATACCAACAGAAGTGGTAGTGCAGACACGGCCTTAGAGAGATGACAGTGGCGCAGCTCTAAGCTAGTGTAGCCGTGCCCTCAGGATCTCACATGGGAGGGTTCATATCACAGCTGTGCAAAATAGGAGGATTTTTTCCCCCTTCTCAAAATGGGTGGATGGTGTTTGTTCCAATTTTCAGAACAATCAGTCTGAGAAGCAGAACGATGGAATCTTTTGTTTGAGAAGAATATTTCAGAATGTTATGCACATTTGAAAATATGTGATTATAACAGAAATCTCACTGTAGCCCTCTCTATAGCTTCCGCTATGAGAGAACGGTACAATGAATCGAGACAGTTACTACATACTTACTGTGGCATCTCTTTACCCTGAGAGGGTCCTTGCACATCAAATGTAACGTATACCATGATAAGCATTAAATAAGCACATGCACTCTCATATTCTGTGCACTGAATGGAACTGTCACTTCATGTAAAGTGTAATGCTATCACATTTTGGCCACGACACAGTTTTATATTTAATTTCATAGATGAGCCTAGATCAGCATCTGTGTTACGATTTCCTTACAGTTGAACTGAAATACACTGGCGATAATAATACAATTGTAACCATTACAAGGCCATATTTGAATCAATTGGCAGATCAAAGCACCTGCTACAGCTGTTAAAGTGTTGAAATAACCATTTTTCTGGCTCTGGGTGACTCAAAAAAGGTTTATCTTTTGAAATTCACACATCTTTTTTCCTTCTAAGCAAATGTTCCTTTATTTTCCCCTCTTTTAATGGCCAGCCCAGGCCCACAAATAAATATATTTTGTGGAAACTAAGAAGGGGTAAAGATGAAATCCACCTTTCCTGCCCTAACTGGTAGGGCTCACACACAGTAACTCTGTGACTGTTGTTTTCATCTGTGGGCTGCGATAGCTGTTGATATGCCCCTATCCTGGGGGTGTGGACAGGTGGCCTACTTAGGGCTGGTGCCAAGAGCACCTCTGAATCATGCACACAGTGCAAACATCTCGCCATGTAGCTGAGATAGCCCCTTTCCTCCAATTCTCCGTCAGTCTCACTACAGGACTTTAGAGGTGAAGAGCACTTTGTGCAGACCCTTCACTTCTGTTTGCAGTTCACTGAAAATAAGGTAGACAAAGTACTTCATGTTTGGTGGATTTACAATTCTCTGTATGTTCATGTGTGTATGTATGTGTGTGTGGGTACATAGATACACTGTATTTACACTGTGTATTTAAAGACTATGGCCTGGACACACACAAGGAGTTAGGTGTTGCGATGCTCAGTTTCTCATCACCTAACTTTTAGGCTCTAGAAAATCACTTTGATTCACTGATGCAGCTGTGCCACTATAGCGCTTAAGTGAAGATGCTCCTATACCAGCGGACTCCCATTGGTGTAGTTAATCCACCTCCCTGAGAGTTGGTAGCTATGTCAACGGGAGAAGCTCTCTCATCGACATAGCGCTGTATACACAGGGCATTTGGTCAGTATAACTACGTGCCTCAGGGGTGTGGATTTTTGGTGAGTCAGTTTCCCCAGCTTGAAGAAGAGCTTTGTGTCTCTCTCTCACCAACAGAAGTTGGTCCAATAAAAGATATTACTTCACCCACCTTGTCTTTCTAATCAAACTTAATAGTTTTCTTTTAACATCATTGTTTTGTGAGTAATATATTAAATAGATACTGTCAGGGATTAGAGGTCTTGGACCTTGGGCCACAGGAGGCAGTAATTTCCAACCTGCCATCCAAGGCTCTGCTAACAGTTGCCAGAATAGAAGCTGAACGTCCACAGAGGACTCCAGGACTGGAATCTGATTGGCAGAATGCTAGGGGTCCTGACTTGTTCACAACTTCTATATAAACCCAGGACAGGAACAGGAAGTTGTCCATGCAACTGGATTTGCCCTGCTTCTGACTGCTTCCTCTCTGGTACCGGCTCCTGGTAACTTGACCTCCTGGTTTGCCCTCTGGCCTGTCTCAGACTTTGACCTACTAATATCTGATCTGACTTGACCCCTGACTCCAGCTCTGACCACTAGGTCAAACCACCCATATCCTGGTGATGACAGATACTCAAATGCTGGATAACAGATGTATTGGAATAACACTATATCTGAGATAGGGTTCTAGATTTTCCTTTATAGCTTTTTAGGTATGGCTTGATGACATTTCAAGGAGGAAGGTATTCAAAATAAAAGAATAAAAGATATTCAATTAATTATAATGTCACATTGGTAATATGGTAGCTGGTGTTTTAATAAAATATTTAAGGTAAATGTTATGTAAATGCTATACATTTTAAATATTTATATATAAATTAGTGTATTAAAATTCTATAGTTGTTATGGCTTTAACTTTCACTCTAACTTTTTATTGTGCAGTTATTTGCTTGACATTATTTCCCACTAGTCTGACTTATTTTAAGAATGTTTACAAGTCCAGAAGCATGTGTGGATAGTAAGCTTGATGCATTTTTATTGACCCATTGACACAACCTGTATTTTTGTACACTAATTAGCCAATTTGGTTTTGAACTGTGTGTTTAGTAATTATTTACAAATGCAGTTTTCTCTTGGGAAACCCTTACAGTTTCACTCTATTCAGTCAAACTGGTTTGCTGAGTTCATAGCTGATTCCAGTTCCATAAAATCTAGAAAGAATGTTTTACAGTAACAGCAAGGCAGGATTGCACTTTACAAGATAAAGGCCTCCGCATATTATGACCTGGATCAAATGCAATGCAGTGACTCGGCCTTGCAATGACATTGCTTCCACAGTGCACTGCTTGCCTTTGCAGCAGATACCATTATTTTCTATTCAGTTTTAAGTGTCATCTGTTTTTTTCCTATGTAGAGCATGGTCAAACCCTCCAGCTTTGCATAGTTTAAGTGGGCTAAAATCTATATATCCTTGTCCTGCTTTAAGGTTCATTTCCATCATCTTGGTGAGTGCCCAGGTTTTCTGTTCTGTACTCAGTAGCTGTCTGTAAATGTTTAAAAAAACAAGTTTGGGATTTTTTATTTAACATTTCTACAGGGAATGTAGTGCCCATGAAAGATGCTGGACTGACAGCTCTGGAAAATGAAGCCCTCTCTATTCACACAAAAAGAAGAGTAAAGGAAGGTGCAATGCATTTTTGCTATACTGTTCCACAGCAGTACCTTAATCTCGAGCAGAAAAGCCACTCTTCCATGGCTCAGAAGGTAACTCCCTGTAATTATTCAGCTACCAAGGGTGTAACTATTGTGGTGGTGATGGTTTATCACTGACTCACTAGTCTAGTGATAGCTTGACAGAGAATAATTCATTTCCCACAGACATATACTAGGACCTACAATCAGCTGCTAACAGTAACCAGTTTAAGTCATTCAGTCCCCAGTCCTCAAGGCTGCTCTGTAACGACCTCTAAGGAGCCATTCTGCCTGGCTGGTGGTTGCTGGAGTGCAAACATTACCACTATGCTCATAATGTGCTTTCATGCCAGGAAAACCATAGTTATCCTGTTAAGACAATTTTATGTCCCCTTTTCTATACCCAGAACAGCACAAAGGGATAATGTCTCAAGTCAAGTTCTGGCTCACTGGCTTAAAACTGAGCCCAGAATTACTTACAGCTTGGCACAGATTTTCATGAACTGGGCCTGAATCCAGGTTTGAAACCAAAGTACAAATCAGGTGAACCTCGGTTAGTTTTTGTGAAGTTCAGTCTGCAGCTCAAACTACTACTTGTCTGGCACTGTGTGTGAGACAGAGAAGAGAGCTGAGGACCTGGACATAGTCCTGCATTTTTCTCTTCCCAGGAGATGCAAACAAACCCATGTACCCACTGAACACCCAAAATAATGCAGGATACAAAGCAGTCAGCAGCTAACACCCTCCAGAGAGGGCTGGGACAAATGAACCTAGCTCTTTTGTTTCTTGTTCCTCATCCTTTGCTGTAATTATGAGGATATGTTAATCTGCCATTGTTGGCAGGTCTAAGCTGCTACACTGATACATCAAGCTCATCACCACCTTGAAAAATTTAGAGCATTGGCACTGGAAGGACTAGCTATCCGACCTTTTGCACAGCTGCTTCCTGCAAGATTTGTACATTTTAAACTTGATAGTTCACACCATGGGATAGCAGAAGAGATCACTTACAGCACAACAAACAGTAGCTCTACTATACGTTAACAAATTAAACATCTAACCCTGACAAATTCTGCAATGGTCCCAAAACAGCATGGGACCAGGACTACTACCCTATCAGAACAGTTCATCCCCCTTAATAAGGATGCTGATGTTGCAATACCTGAAACAGCACTATGTGTACTGAGCACATTCACGAACAATATTTGCAAATAAGAGTCTGAGCAACTTATGGCATCTAGTTGGTCAATACAGCTGATAAACTACTACTCAGGAAGAGAGCTAAGTTCATGAGAACACTCAGCCTTTGATACAGGCAGGAAAGGACAACATTCAGGCTACTTACTACCCATAAAGAGCCCCAGAGTCTAGCACGGAGAGAACAAGGGAGCGCATGTTTGACGTGGAAAAAAACAGACAGATAAGGCCCTTTTGAAGAAACAGAAAATGAAAAGAGGGGCTGGGAAAGTGAAAGGTAGGCATCTGAAGGCAAACAGTGACTTGGGTACCTGGGCATAGAGAATAGATGCCTTCAAAGTAATAATATGGCAAAATCTAGGCTAAAGAGGAGCTCCAAAGATTGCAGCCCTTTCAGGCTTATCCAGCCAACTTGGGCTGAGAGTCTATTTTTTTCTTTTCAAAACGCAAGTTGTAAACTATGCTCTGTCTAAGTTACATCCTAACTCAAGCTTAGCATAGTGTTTTACCCAAATTTGCTACAAGGCTTTGGTTCTAAAAGCTTCTTTTATCCCCAGGAGGCACACCAAAAAAATGCTGTCGTATACAGTGTATGCACATGGCAAGGGCAAAAAGGTTGAACAAAAATCAAACAGAAACCAAACTCCCCTTATTTTCAAGAACAGAGACATTTACAACAATCATAAACACCAAAGCTGTTCCTTCAAGTGTTTCAGCAGCTTGAGGCGTGTTCATTAAAGCAGTGAATCTCCAGATGTACAATAGAGACAGACTCTCTGTAGGACGGCTCTCTTGCTTATCCAGAAAGGGTTTCTTGCTGAGCTCCCACTGGTTTGTTCAGGAGTTATGTTAGTCTCCTGTTACTCTTCTCCAGCTGCAAGCTAAACTGGTTTTTGCTAGCCCTATTGACTGACTGCAGTAAATGAGACAGCCCTGGGCATACAGAACACACTCCAAAGCAGAATAAGATTATCATGGGAAACCTTCCAAATTCAAAACAGGCTGGAATTTTAAACTTGGAGCCAAGACAGTTTTAATGAGGGGAAAATATTTCCTTCTGAATTTTATTTTCAAAGTAATTCTTTATTATTTTTAATAGGGAAAGAAATAATTTTATTTGCTTTTTATCCCCTAGCAAGAAGCATTATAAAATGTCAGTACAATTCAGTACTGGATCTCCTGAGTCCCAGCCCTGTGATTTAGCGACAAAACCATGTTGTACATGTGGGTAGGTAGTACTGAACGAGGACTGAGGCTTGGACATATTTGAAATGTTTTTATTTTGAAATAAAGTTATGGGAATTCAAAACTAACAATGCTGACATGTATCATGTTCATTTTCAGAAAAGAGCAGCTAATCATGATCATTCTCATAGCTTCAAGTGATTCTGTTTGGCTATTGTCTGCAAAGAGATTAGGGTCCCACAAATATTCAAATTCAAAGCTGATTTTCTTATTTTACAGAGGAATCCACTGATTAGGGCACATGACTTGGAGTCAGAAGATATCGTCTCTATTGTCTGTTCTGCCACTCTCACTCTACGTCTTTGGTCAGTCACTTAGGCTGGCACTTCAATTGGAGATGTACACCTAACTCCCCTAGGCACCTTCGGGAATATCATTCTTAACCTCTTTGTACTTCAGTCTGCCCATCTGTTTAATGGAGGTAAACTTCCTATTTATTCCCCTTTGTAAAGTGCTATGAGAACTGTTGATGAAAAGTGCTAAATAAAATGTATTAATATCATAGTTGTGATGGATCAGGTAAGTAACATGATATTATTTGTACCATGTTATACGGATGAGCTTACAAGTGTGAATATGGACACTTGCTTTGAATTCACTTTTTTACAAATATTTGTGCAAGGGCAATGGGTCATTGGACTGTTTATGCTATGAGAATGTAAAAGTTGCAAAAACATGGGCAAAGACAATTAATTTTAAAATGTGAATGAACATACGTGGTAAAAAAGAAATACATTATTCCAACCTGTTATTCCATAATTATTCCATAATTCTCTCCGTTAGCCATTTTTTAACATGGTGACAACCATTTCAAGAACGATTTCAATAGCAGGAAGAGCAGACAGGACTAGAACTAAGGCAGTACTTGCTTCTGTGCCATAACAGTACTTCTCTGCCCATCCATCACTGTCCGCAGAATGCAACCTTTTGTTATGTAAAAAATTAAAGGTTTTTCAAAATGGCTCAGGCTTACCTATCCATGCTTCCATTGAAGTCTACTACAGTCAAAATCACACTCTTAACTTTTTAGTCCTTTACGTTTGCAAAGAAACCCTTCCAAATGAGAAATGATGTCACGCCGTCTTACTGAGTCTGCTCATAGAAAGGAACAATAATTCCGAGTGATGTGAACTGCTCCATTCTTGGCAGTGATGTGTTAATCCCAAGGCCTAATAATGGCACAGGAGATGCATATATTATTAACTGTTTCTCTGTAGATCAGTTTTGCAGACACATCCAGTTATTCTGGGTGGAGCTCAAATACCATTCCTCCAACTTCAGTTTAACCTTGGTCCTGCCTCCAACCCCAAAGTTATATGAAGGTCATCAGTGCATTTGGTTCATTTGGACACTTCCATTTGGGTTGAACTGTATGGGTTCACAGCTCTTGACCTCTAGTCTGCATGCAGTCTTCCATGCAGTGGAATCAGCGAGTGCAAATAAGCCATTCTGCCAGGTGGAGTGTAGGCAGGAAAGCAGAAGAGAGTGCCTAGTTTTCTGCAGGGATTGCCAAAATAACTATGGATCTGTGACATTCTGGGCAGGAGCATGGAGTCAGAGGGCCACATCTCTGACCCCACTAGCTGCACCCTGCATGCCCCAAAGCGGAACTAATGCATTAGAAATTCTAAACAGTGTTATCCCCTTCCACCAGTTTTTAATACACATGAGTATGCTTCCATGCCTGATCCTAATGTTGCATGATGTGTAATGGTTTTAATAGTTACTTTAATTCCATTATATCTGGCTACAAATCTGTTAAGCTTGCTGACACCTATACTTAACATTATCCGCTTGGACTCTCCAGGCACTTGGTAGTACTATGGAAAGCTCTGCTCCCCTTTACTTATTGTAATATAAAATGCAGCACTTTCAAAGGTGGCCTACAAATGGAAAAAAAAATGCCCTTTTTTTGCATATTTATGGAGTACAAAGAAAACCTGAAAGGTGTGTTTGTTTAAAAAAAAAAACCTGCTTGTCTTTTTACGGGAGAAACTAAGGTTGTGTCCCCTCAGAACTATGTAGCAACTGGAGAACTAGTGAAATTATTACACCACAACAGGCAAAGCTGAACACAAGGGAGCGTTCATCAGACTGTTTAAAATATTGGTTTTGCTTCTCTTTGTTAAGACATATTTAACAGAGCGAACATACTCCAGTGGCTATTGAACACTTGCTTGTTTGGGAATGTTAGCCACAGGAAGTATACTGATCTTCTCTAGAAACTTTATTGACTTCCTGTAGATTTTGAAGACAATGAAAGGTGTTGACATTGATTTATAAAATGCCATATGACCTGAGTCCTGTCAACCTGAGAGGTTTCCTTCCCTAACTTTGTTGTCATGACAGTCCAGGTTAGATGGAATACTCCTGCTCCCAAGATTTAAACATCTGTGGCTGAGAACAGGTGTTCTTCACTGAGGGACCTTGATTCTTTGATTTCCTTCCCACACTGGTCTGAAAAAGTTCTAGCTATTGATTATTGAGGGTGGATGCCCTCTGTTTACTTAAGAATTATTTTGGAGTAGACATTCTGAGCCAGATTCTGATACCTTTACCGATATTGAAATCAGTGAGACCATTCATGGAGCAAGGTACTAAGCCACATGAGCAAAGGTACTAGAATCTGGCCTTCAGCAATGGAATGGGAGTTTTTTAATGATGACTGTGGCCAAGTATTATTGTGTGATAAGTCTTTATTAAGATTATTAACAAGCGGAGTATACAAATGAAAGACAAATACATGTAATCATAATCCTCAGAAAAAAACATACACAGAATTAAATTTCATCCTTTTAACTAACATATCCCTTGTGTATTACTTTAAAGATTTTCAGTGCCCCCAGACACTCTGTAGTTGACTCATTTTATAAATCAATAAGTAAGAATCCTGAATATGAAAGGCCAGATTTTGATCCCATTCACACAATAGGAAATAATACCACAGATGTAAATGAAGTAACTCCACATTTATATTGGTAGAAATAAGATCAGAATCTAGTCCAAAGAATTATATTTAAGGACCACTTTATGGTAATAGCTCATTCAAATTACTACACGCTGGTATTCATATTTTTTAAAAGTTATGTCTCCTTTTCTAATTTATTTGGGTGCCCAACCCGTCTCAAAATACTACAGTATGTTATATTCATAATCTGAAATACTACAGTTTACAATACTGTTACTACAGAAATTGAGTGGTTACTGTAAAATGCTGTGGTATATTTTATAAGGGTCCACTGCCTATTTGCCACTGATGTATACAGTATATATACAGTATCACAAAGACACAAAACATGTCTGGACTGTAAGAAAATATCAAGTAAAAGCAGACACCTCGAGGTAAATTTTTAGGGCTAGATTCTGCCAGCTTGTCTCGGGGGGATTATTCAGGAAGTAAGGCACCCCTCAGTGCGAGTAAGGGAGACAGAATCTGGCCTGATATGTTGTTATGACATGCATTAAGCTATAGAAATGAAGCAAGATAATTCATAATGCAAGAATGAAGGTGTCAGCTAACCACTAGCTAACCTATGACAACAGCTGTGAAAGTGGGATTCATCTGACATAATCCCTTTCTGATCCTTGAATGAAACCAATTATCAACACCAGGAGGAAGGCCGCCAGTAAGTTCAGGCTTGAAACCTGTGTGCTAGGAGCTTGAACATATTGGTGCTTACTATGTAATCTGTAAACCATTATCATTTAATTCAACCCCTTCGGAACAAAGTGGATCTTCCATGGATTCCTGTCTGTCTATATGCTTGTGTGCACAAAGCCTTGGCTTGACAAATGCAGAACAGCTGGATACAGAGTAGTTATGTGATCCCCAATATTTCTGAACTGTTGACTAGGCTAGTCATTGACTGAAAGAACAGAAGATCATGTGGCCCTGTGAAAGCCAATTGGATTAGATGTGACTATCCAAGAAACAGGACTCTTGGAAGCTCCCCTCCCAATCCTGGTTCTTTGGATACAGATCTCAGCCCCATCAATGTTCCACGCTGTTGGTACTGGGGGGTTGGCTTAGGCACAGACCTTTTCAAATTTGTTTTTGTTTTTTTAGCATTAAAAGCATATAAAGAGGCAGATCTGAATCTGATCCTAGCTTTCGGGCTTCCATTTACACACCCAAGCAATACAGTTGCAGGGACTTTATAATTCATCCTGAAAGAAGAGTCAGCATTTCTTTCAGTGAGCTCTCTGAGCAAAAATATGACTATGGCTGGAATAATCATGTCCTTTCTCAGGGAGGCCACTGCATGCTGCACTTCCATCAAGGCCACATAACTCACCTTTTTCCTTTAGCACAGAATAAAATATTTCCATTTGCCTAAAAGTTCTGTTAGGTTTGAGGATGTCACCACTCTGATTTGATACCAACTAATGAACTGTTAGGAAGTAAAGTAGGCGCAATTCTATTTTGAATGAAAAATATCGGCCTTCTGGACTCTGCTCTTTGCAGGTCTTTGTCCGTTCTTGAGAAGGAATTGCTAGAATCTTTAAAATCTTTTCCAGCATCGCCTGAGAAGGCAGAGGAAAAAGTTTAGGGTGTAATATTGTCACCCCTTTTCACTGAAGCAGTTAGCCAATATTTGGAGTCTTGTAGGTTGTTTAGGTTAGGAAGAAAAATTGTTGACAGAGTCAAGTGTTTCTTTGCTGCAATCCTGTTTATTTACAAAGATGGTACACAGAGTCATGTTTCCATGAATATGGTAGGACAGTTTCTTTACCTACAATTCCAAGCTCCTTTCTAGCTAGTGTTCTACTCAAATGCCTTCTGCTCTCTCTTAGTTTTCTCTCAGGGCACACAACAAGCCCTTCTCTCGTTGTCTCTAGGGCTTCCTTACTGCCTTCTCTGTGTGCTTCTGAAGGGTTTTTGCCCCTTTTCTCTCTCTCATAGACACAGAGCTCCCTCAAACCATACCCAGTCCCTGTATTCGCAGTCAGACCTCAGTCAAACTTTGGCCCACATAGCTCAGATTCCTTGCATGTGGCCTGTGTTTTAGGCAATGGCTCCTATTGTTTCAGCTATCTGAGGCATAAAGGAGTTTAAATGATCTTTACGTTTATCCTGAATGGAGGGAAGCTGTTACACACATCAGCTTCAAGGATGTTTCACCCAACCACCAGCATAACAGTACTTAGTTACTGTAAAGAATCTTAAGAAACAGAAGGTGGGGAAGATTTTAGGATATTTTTCCTCATTATGTAAATGAGATGCTATTGTGACAAAGCTAATGCAATAGCCAAACCAAAGTCCTAGATCGGAACAGCTTCAAACTTTAGTGAAGTTCAGAATTTTCATCCTGGGTCCATTTTTAAATGAAACCATAACCAAATGCCCAAATCATCCTGTGATGGCGTGTGTAAACACCATACTGGTAGACAGAAGGTTACCAGAAACTTTAGGGCCCAATTAACTCACCTGGTTACAGCTGGAGGGTGTACCAGACTCAATTTGTTATCAGACCACCTCAGGAGGAGCTAGATTTTATACCTAAAAGGGTGAACTCAGAGCAGTGAGGGGAGACATCCAAAAGAGAACCCAGAATAACTGCTGTCTTAGGGTATCTACAGGAGCAGAGCTAGACCTGTGCTGTGTGCTGAAATGTGGGTATGGCTCCAAGAAGTCATCCTTATGGGGGTGTTACGGAAGAGAAATAGGAAGCTGGAGAGAACCTAGAAGGACTACAAGCTCAACCATGGGGTGGTTAGAAGTGGCATAAGTTATATTTGGTTTTGTTTGAGTTTTTTGAGTTCTGCTGGGGGAGTTCAGAGAGAAGCCTAGAATCCTGCTACTCTGATGGAAAGTGGGATTGAAGAGAAGTCCAGGCGGGGTAGCATATATTGTAGTGATGATTAATATCATGTTGGATACTGTTGATCTGGGACGTTGATACAGTCTCATCCTTTCCAGAGTATGTGACCTGACTGGATGGCTGAGTCACTAGAAGAACCAGACCACCACAGGGCCTGACTTACTGTCGGACAAAGGTGACTGGGGGAAGGTCTGGCAAGGCTGTGCCCAGCCATGAGGGAGTGTGCTGACTGGTGAGTCACTCTTCTACACAGCCTATCAGAATAAGGCCTCAGAAAAAAATTAAGGCCAGATATTCACAAAACTGTACAGACAACTTTTAATGAAAGTTATCAGATAAATATCCACCTAGTAAATTGTGTATTCAGTTACTATGACTGCATTCATAGTTGCAGTAATTTTATGCACAAATTAGAAATTCATGTATGACTAACATCATGCAGCTACATTTTCTGAAAATCTGGCCTTTGGTTTCCAAAATCATATAACTTTTAGCAACTACTGGACAAAAGTGTTAATACTGACAAGTCTAGTTTTGTTATATGCTATAGAAAAATTATCCAGCCCATTGCCAGATATTATCTTTTGTTGGCTACTTTCCTGAAAGTTGGACTCAAAATGCCAGGGACTGGAAAGTGGAACGATGACTAATCCATGCACTCAGGGTGAAAACGAGACTTATCCAATAGGTTAAGCAGCTTTCCTCCCTGCAAGGCACTATGACCATCTTTTAAAAGAATGACTCTGCATTTGGACAATATGTGAACTAGTAATGTGAACTAGAGAACAAACAGTAGTATTAGAATGAGAGCAATTCATTCCTAAAATATTTAAAGCTGATAAATCATGTAAGAGTAGTTAAAGAAACCCTTTCTGAATGATTATTCTCACAAAATCAATTCCTCCTTGTACTTTAGCTATGTGTCTTTAACTTTGAGACAACAGTAGAGAACTTTCTCTTTCATAAGAGGCACTTCCTTCCATTTTCAGAAATTGTTAAAATACAAAACAACATCATTAGGAGAACCCTGGACAACCAGGACAAACCCCCACCCATAATTTTGAGATAAAAGATTTCTGTTCAAAAGCGAGCGAGTTCCCCAGTCTTGCACTACATGACTTTATAGAGACCTCTGACAAAGTACTTAACACTATAATTCTTTCCAGCATGCTAAATGCCTGGAAATGGCTCAAAATATTTGGCATACCTGTCAGATGAGAACAACATTCATTATAGAATTGGAATGTATGAAAAGTGTAACAAAGAGTAAAGACCCATACGGCCATTCTCATGGGAAAGTGCTAGGGCTAACCCATCTGTCTTCTGTTGGTTCATCCAAATTGCCAACATGCAAAGCTTTGGATTGCAAGGAGTCTTAATATTGGTTCTTAAATGACTCAAAATTATCAATATCCTGTATTTATATAATACCCTTCATCTGAGGATTCCAAAGAAATGTAATAATTAAGCCTCACAACCTGTGAAATAGGTTAACAGTATAAAATGGTTGACAGTATAAAAATGGCTCTAAAAATCCCTCTGACTCTTCTATGACATTGTTATTAAGGTAGCTTCTAGCCAAGATCTGGGCCCAACTGTGCTGGGTGCTGTACAAACACAGAGGGAGAGACAGTCCCTGCCTCTAAGAGCTTACAGTCTAAATAAACCAGACAGGTAAGGACTAGGAGCCTGGGGGAAAGGTGGCACAGAAGTCAAGTAACTTACTTAAGGACACACAATACATCAGTGGCAGAGCTGGAAATAGAATCCAGATTTCATGACTCACAGACCAGTGTGCTTATCCACTGAACAACACTGCCTCTCAATATGTTGCACAGGGCCTACTAAAGAGGAATCCCAATCCTGACTGGAGACTCTGGATGCTACTGTAATATAAATATGAAATAATATGGCTAAACTGATGTTGAGAGGGATGAAATAACTTGTCCAGGATTACACAACAAATCTGTGACAGAGTAAGTAATTAGAGGCCCAGTGTATAGTCAGAGCTTCAGCTACAAAATGACTTCACCATGTTCCTTCCTAGTCTTTCCTCCAGAAGACCCTTGAAGCAAATGTTTTACACACACAGATTTTGGCATCCCTGATTTTACTGTTACAGCTGTTAATGTTGCAATTAAACTTTAATATACAGCTACAAACATGAGATTTAATTCATAATGGTAGCAAAATTGTAGAAAAATCTGTTTTTTTTTCAGTTCTGCAACAAAACAAGCTGACCATTTAAAATAGTCACATACACTTTCTTGTTGCTTCTGCTGCTGCTTTTTTGTGAAAATGGTAGGTAGTTCCAGCAGACAAAGAAATACCGTTTTCTTCTGTGAGAAGGCAACTCGGTACATTTTCAGTGAAAGGCTCGGTTTCTCTGCAAAGGTAGCAAATTTTGCCCTTAATCAAATTATCAGATTCTGGGCAAAATATCAGGGTGATACTGGATGCTCATATATCCTGAGTCATAACCAATCTCCCCAGGAACTTTATCCTTCAATTAGCTTCTGACTGTGAACCTTACAGGCCAGATCTAGCTATTACTTTAACAGAGCCTGTGTCAAGAAGGTCTGAACTTCAGTGGTTCAAATGCCCAACAGTTTAGAAATGGTGAAGTTGCCAGGACTCCAATGCTGCGAACAACTCCAGTTAGTCACTTTATAAGAAAAATGTTGGGGAGATCATTCTGTCTGCCAGTCTGATCGATCTCTGGCATGTCCCCACTCAATGTGGCCAAAGTATCCTGTTAAATAAATTGTATTCTCTTATTTAATAGACCACTGCTCTCTTGCCCAGGCAGCAGAATCTGGTCAAAAGCTTACTATAGGGACATGGAACTACAATCCCAGGTTAGGCAATGGTACATCAAGTCCAGAATTCTGCTTTCTAGAATTAGAGTAGTAGAATAATGAATAGTACTCTTTTGGCACTTATTCTGAGAAGAATTCTGTGCTAAAATTCATTATATTTTCAGGATTTATTACAATTTTCATACATATCCAACTCTTCTACACCTATCTTCTAATAATTGCACCTTAACAATTAGCCAAATGCTAAAAATCAATGTAGCTTTATTTCCCAGTGTATGTGTTTTATATTTATGATGTTTTAACAATGTTGGATGAGTTTTCTTTACACTAACTGGCTTGGTGTCTGATACATTTGGGAAACAACTTAATTGATTCTGATTATGTTAATTTTACTGAAAATTAAAGAGGTGAACCAGTGCATAGCAATAAATTTGTTAAAACCCTTCCTGTGCTTAGTTAATTTGTAGGCAACACAATCTTTCTTTCTTTCTTCTTTCTTTTTTTTTTTTTAAGATTTTCTTCAGAGGTATTCATTTTAAAATGTGAAAGCATTCAAAGAGGTTAGTCTTTTAACATCTATCCAGTTCTGGACTTAAATGATCCAGAATTGTGGCATATGGAATAGCTTTATTAAAGAGTTCTGAGGACTTAATTAGATGAAAAAGAAAGCTGTACACTCACTATGAATCATGGTCTAATAAGCCCTATGTAGACTGAGACCCAGAGGTGAAATTCTGGTCCTATTTAAATCAGCGGTGATATTCTCATTGTCTTCAGTGAAGCCAGGATTTCATCTCAGAGCCCCTATCAGTTTTAGGGACAGATTCTGCCACCCTTATTCGTGTTAAATAGTACCTTATTCCAGGTGTAGCCCCATTAAAATCAATGGAGCACATGCAGGTACTATTCAGCATTCAGCCTATCCTGTACATAGTCACAAATGTTATAATAGCATACAATTTCCTGGAGTTAAATTCTTATTCACAGTGAGTAATAATCATTGATTCTTCATAAATCTTTGACAAAAGAAGTTCAGCAGCACAATTGTAAGAGTCTAAACCTGCAAAGCTACATTCTTTCTTTTCAATAAAAAGCCTTTATTATAAAGTTCCAACTCTTGAAGGGATTTTTCATTTCCTTAATTATTCTCAAGCTACAATGACACCAGTTTAAGTGATTATCCCCACTCAGCACACACTGCTGATTTATACTGCTTCTCTTGCATGTGTCAAGGAATGTTAGATGGGAATTTCTGTGTAGAAAGCAAGTATGTGGTAACAAACCTAGCTGAAGTGAATATTTCTGTCTGGGCTTAGCAAGGATGCCTATCTGATTTATATAACATACAGGGACAAAGATTACACTTTCTGGATAAGGAATTTTACTTCATGATATACCAAGCTGCTAGTTTTGCATTGTACTTTGTTATGAGTAGCTCACATTCAACCTCCCTTTCTAGCCAGATGCCATGTGCTGTTAGTCAGAGATGGGGGCGAGGGGGGGGGACACTACAACACAGAATACTCATGGCAGCGACCATTACATGGAGCCTTTATTGATGTATTCCTTGAAGACTATGGCAGTATTGTAATAAACTGAGAATTTCTGCACTGCCAGAAGTTAGTCTGGTGTGCGAGCTTTTAGGCTGTAGAAAAGGTGGCAGAAGCTCTGCTAGGAAAAGAGCATTAATAGGGTACCTGGAAATGTGTGCACCTGGATGTCACTACAGGCCTCACTGTCACAGATTCTGCCACGCCTGAGCTAGAGGGGTAGGTTGTTGTTACTGTCAGCAACACTTTGTCCAGAGAAACAACACGTTCAGAATTCTAGAAGGGCCCTGTGGGTTTCAGTTGCTATCCTGCGAAAAAAGTATTACTGGACAAAATGAAGGCCTCACTCACCTCTCTTTCTTCCAGTCTACAGTAGTTCTTGCTAGCTCATAAATTAGACTAGAGGTACTGCATAATGTGCTATAGAAAACAATGTTGCTTTATTAGAGGGGTGGACCAGATGACCTATTAAGGCTGTTTCTTTAAGTATTTGAACAGTGAGTGTCTTCATCAGAACTCAAAACCATACGAAATGTGCCTATGTTTTGCTTTTATTACAAATTAGAAACACAGATTTTTTTATTCATTTCAAGTCCTAAGCTCAAACTGAAATTTGTGGGGTACAAATAGTCTGAAACCAAACCAAATACATACATGCTAAATGAAGCCATCAATGTGCTAATAACGATAGTAATTACTATGATTCAGTGGGAAAAACATTTTTAGCGAATGCTATTGATAATAAGAAATGAGGACAAATTGTGAAAATGTAGTAATGTGAAGAATTACAACCTTATTGTATTGGATTGTGACTGATTCAAGACACAACTGCTTTCCCCTCCCCCCCAGTTCATATGATGGAACAGAAAATCTTGTACCAATGCGTGTGTACATGCGTAGGGTTGGTGGGCCAGGGGGGAGGAAAACAATAATGGCTTGCTCAAACACAGTAGTGGAGGAGAACAAGGAACAGGTAACACTAAGGCTATGTCTAAACTACCACTTATGTGGGTATAACTTCTGTTGCTCAGGGGTGTGGAAAAAGCCACCTCCTGAGCAACATAAGTTACACTGACCTAAGCGCCAGTATGGACAGCCCTGATGCAGCTGCGCCATTGTAAGCTCTCTAACGTAGCCACTCAAAGCCAATGGGAGAGAGCTCTCCTGTTGGCCCCATCAGCTCCTGCAAGCAGATGTAGCTATGCCAGCAGGAGAAGTTCTCCCACCAGCATAACCCTGTCCATACCGGTGCTTAGGTTGGTGTAACTTATGTCACTCGGGAGGTGGCTTTTTCTCACCCCTGAGCAACAGAAGTTATACCAACATAAGTGGTAGTACAGACATAGCCTTAGAGTTGTCACTCCTTGTGATTTTTGTCCTGAATCTCTCAATAAGTGGTAATTTTTGTAAAGTTCCAGCTCCTAGAGCCATATATGTGAGGATCTCAGCTTTCATTTATGCTTTTAGAGAGAAGCTGGAAAACATGGATCCAGGGCACTCAAAAGCCAGAAGGCAAATAAAGACACAAAATTCTGGGGTATTGGGTTTTTGGTTTTTTTTTTTAAATCTCATGATCATTAGGGGGTCTGCAATTCTAGATATTAATTTTTCCACAACAACAGGTTCTTTCCAGTTGCACAGAGCTCTTCCTCAAATACTCAGTACTGCTATTCTGCACTCAAATCTGGTAAAAGCTTAGCATACCAGCAGCATTTGCCTATACATAATTTACTTTACTTCACGTGCTCTTTAAACCAAGCTTGTACCTGATTTTACTCTAGAAGGAAGTGGATAAACAGAAGATTATCATTCAACTTTTGTTTCAACCACCTGATAACTTTCAAATTTATTGTAGCACTGCAGCACAATGACAGAGTCTAATTCAAATGGACTAGCTGCAACCCACAGTTGCCCTTCACATGTGAAGCAGTAGAGGTGGGCAAGTACATTATTAATTAGAATGTCTAACAACTGCCCCCCCTATTGCTGTTTGCCAGTTGTCAACAAGCAGTTAGAAACTCTCATTTAGTAGTTACTGAAAATGTGCAAACTAGTTTCTGCAATTTTTTTTTGGTCTGAGGATTATTCTCAAGCAATTTATTGCAAGTATTTGAAATCTGAGCAGTATGTTGGCTTTGCCTGGACACAGATCACACAGTATTGTCTTTTGTTCCTTAAGTGGATGAGCACAGCTCTTAAAATCAAGATACCATTATAAAAGCTAGCATTAGCAAATTTACAATTCATTTTCTACTAAATCTCCTAGAATTCAATATTTCCATCAGCACCACAGTGCATACAGTCATTCACTAGAATAGCCACAGAAATCAAACACAAGGGCAAAAACCCAGTAGAAATAAATATATTTAAAGGTTGGAATATTTATGACTTTGTTTTGCTGATTTCACTCAGCTCTAACCATGGAGGCCCTGATTCAGCAGGATGTGCTTAAAGTTTAAAAATACAAGTAGCCCCATTGAAGTAAATTGGCTTACTTACGTGCATAACTTTAAGTCCTGTGCTTAAGAATATTACTGAATTTGGGCCAGAAAGTGTTTTTGTTTTATTTTATTTGTTGTTGTTTCTGTGTAGGGTGAGATGGCTTTATTTTGTGTTGTTTTGTTTAAGTTTTAACACCTTACCAATCATATTTCAGAATATTCTGATAAAATTGCAAGTAATCGCTTATGAATTATTGTAAATTATTGGCAGGTAGTCAAAGTTTCAGCATGTTGATGTATTATCCAGTCATATGATGGACTGCTTTCTTTGTAACTATGTTAACATTTTGAAGAAAAGCCTTGCAACCTGGATGCTTCCGGCTACCCGTACAATCTCCAAGCATCTGTGTGCTAGATAATTACATGCTAGAGACTGCTTCAAGTACTGTAGTGCATAACTTTCTAAGAAATTGGGTGGATGGGAAGTGTAAGAATTTAAGTCTCAATCATAATTAAACATAGAGGTTTTTTTAAAGTAGAGAAATAATAACAAAACTGATTAATTATAACAATAGAATTATACATATTTCTTGGAACTGATGACCACTAAATTGACTGGAACAATGCAAAGTCAATCATGTCAGTGTGTGCTGACTGCTTGTGAGTGGGTGTCCCTGGTGCTTGATGCCCCCTTTCTGGGGGTCCCACCACCATCCACACCATGACCAAAGGAGGCCTTTAGGGAGCAAAAACAACAGCAAATGTAGACCTCCAAGAGTTGCCTAGAGAGGCCATCCAGGATCAGTCTCTGGCAGAACTAATGAGAATAGGTCCTTCAGCAAATAGAAGAGCTGGGAGCAAACAAAAGCCAGTCAGGGCCCAGCAGACAAGATAAACAGGCTAGCTGCTTCCTCTTCAAGTTCTGGTTGCAGCTAGGCCGGGGGAGCAAGGCTCTCCCCAGTGGAAGCCCAATAAAGCCCGCTTGTACAGGAGGCCTACTCTGATTGCACCTTTATTACTGAGTCGGCAAAAGATTGTTTTTGTTTTATTTTGTGGAATATAAAGCCTAGGAGCCATCTTGAGTGGGACACCAATTGACTTAAGAGGTGCCTGCCGCCTGTGACACTGCTATATTGTTATGATTGCTGACTTCTAGCTCTTATGGAACACACAGCTTCCCCACAATTTTTATCATCAATTCAAAAGAATTTTATCTCCTCAATTCCAAAGAAATCATGTTCCAGGACAAAATGATCAGACCAAGGCAGTGTGGTCCACCAGATAGGGAACTGAACTGGGAGTCAAGCTTGGATGCTACTCCAGCATCTGTCTGTGACCTGTTATGTGACTTTGAGAAAGTTACTTCACCTCTGTTTCCTCTCCATCCTTTGTCTGCTTAGATTGTAAGTGCTTCTGGGCAGGACTGTGTTTACTATAGATTTGTACAATGCCTGGTACAACGGGACCTTATCATGGTTAGTGCCTCTGGACCCTAGTGCAACACAATTATTAATAATAAAGAACAATGATCTATTTAGGATACAAAATCAAATTAAGTCACTGAATATTCACCAGGAATTTATATTCTGCTTCCATCTGCAAAGTGGAAGGACAGAGAAATTCCATGGGTGCACGAATGCTATGAACCATTTAACTTAAACCAAGAAACTACACTGTATTTCTCTATAACCTCTGTTAAAAGTGGAACTCAAATTTCTGGCACAGTGATAAAGATGAACAAGTCATCTGGACATAGGGCCTGATGATGCTCCCCACCTCTATCCATCAGCCCCTTTCTCATCAGAAATTTGAATGGCTTTTGTTAGAGTTACGGTTATCATTATCACACTGAAAAGAATAGGAAAGAGTGAGCATCTTGATTCATCCTTTGGAAAAATGAGAATGCTGAAGGAGGAAAACAAATTACCACCATTGGGGCCAGTGAGCCTATGTAATAATTGGATTCAGTTAATGAAATAGAGATAAGAAGTAAAAAAGATCTTCTAGGACATCTAGTCAAGCTCCATTCCAGTGCAGGATGGGTCCTTTCAGCATATTCACTAGTGCATTGTCCAATTTAGTTTTATGCATTCCTTATGTGTGTTCACAAGCTGTTCTAGCACCGTGATATTGCTTTAGGGACTAGCCAAAGATCTCAACATCCTGCACTAGTGTCTGTACCACCCAGGAAGAAATTTATGAAACAGTTTGGTTCTGCTGCTTTCCTGCTGTTCGGGCATCAGGGAAATATGAAACTAAGTCAGCTGGATGCTGTAATTCTTTAATCCTGTTGACTCAGGCACATAAGAGCATACTTTTGGTCTGAAAAACTGAGATTTTCTCCCTATACACCCAAGCTGGTTACATTTCATAACAGAGGATCAACCACCAGGGGGAAAATGATTCTTTTAAGAAATTATTGGATGACTTTTACAGTGGATGGGATAAAATTATAGAGTACATGGAGGGGAGCGGCGGGAAAACAGAATTGGCAGCGTATACTTGGACCCCATGGATGAGGATCTGTGTTTGATCAGATGGGTAATATAAAAATGTATATTAAAAGAATATATCTTCTGAGTTTATAACCTCTGAATTATTCAATTAGTGCATTATATTTCATTACTGTGTGTGAATATAGTACATGAAGGTACCAAAATATAGGATCTTAATTCAAACTATAATACATCTTACCAAAATATGGAGTTCATATGTATAACCTGACAGTGATTAAAATAAAAACCAGTGGAATATTTTTAGGTGTTGCTCAAAGTGGGGAGTGTTAGACTGAGACAGATGCCCAGAGGGTGCAAGATTCAGACCCTGGGGATCAATAATAGACAAGCTTGGTTACTTGCCAATCAAAACAAGATAGTGGAAGATGGTGCCACAACCCAGTCCTGTACTGCTAAGAGCTTTAAAAACCAACCAGGCCAACTTAAATTCAATCCACCATGTAATAAGACACCAATGTAGAGAATGCAGGTTGTATGTAGCATGATCAGTGTTACTCCGTTCAGGCAGCAGCTGTCGTGTTGCATTCCACACTAGTTGGAAGTCATGGAGAAGGCCTGCACAAGGTGATGGTGTGAGATAAAACACTCGAGAGATTTTATTTTTTTACCAAGATATTGAGGTGGGGGAGCAGCAACACGCTGGCTCAAGAGACAAGTTTAAATCCAAGTTAAACCAGAACATCTGGGGGGGGGGGGTAGGAAAAAACAAGAGGAAATAGGCTACCTTGCATAATGACTTAGCCACTCCCAGTCTCTATTTAAGCCTAAATTAATAGTATCCAATTTGCAAATGAATACAATACAGACTAACACGGCTGTTACTCTGAAACCTGAGCAATACACTAAAAGTGTGTATATGTGTAATAATGTGTTTTTGAAAAGAAGTCATAGAATCAATGCACGTCCACTGCATGCCAGGAGTACTGTCACTCCTTCCCCACCCTATACAAGGAGTTCTGTCAACTCTGTTTCATTCCCCCCACCCATCTGTGTCACCCTGTTTTCCCCCACATAGTAGCTGTCATTTTCTTCCATGCTTGATAGGGACTGGCTACAGTGCTTGCTTATACACAGCAGATGTGTTCATCCTGAGATCCTATAATGTTCTGCCAGATATGTCTCAGGTTAGTTTTAAATAAGGTATTTCATGTACAGTGCTACCTACTACTAGAACAGTATAATACAGTTTAGCATTTCATTATACCAGGAGCTCTGCGTCCTTCTCAAGACACTCCTGTACCAGGGATCTCTGCTCCTCCATCCTCCCCAGTGACAGATGCTCTCTCCCTTACGGAAGTGCCTTTTCTGCCTTCTATTCTTTATGTGGCAGGGTGAGGGAGCATCTGTCTTTTACACACACTCTTCCCGTCCACTACCCAACATAGTGAAGGCTTATCGAGCGGCATCTCATTGGCAAGGAAACTCTCTCCTGCACTCTGGGATCTAATACGGGCTCCCAGTGGCACTGTTAATATTCCTTCCCAGCAGCTGTTAGGTGACTCTCCGTTTGGGGGTGCAGAAAGTGCTACTGCCGCTGGGCTGAAAGTTGGGGTGAAGGGGAAAAATACTACTTTATTTTGTAATAATTGGGCCTACAAATTTACCCTAATTATGAGTTTAATTTCATAAGATATGAGTTCAACTTCATAAGTAACTTCATAAGATGTCACAATAACCTGCCACAATAACTGCTGATGGGAAAAGGTATGAAAGGGAGACAGAACAACTGAATTAGTCCAAACAGAAAGGTCTACTGATATAACTCAAGGACTGGTTAAGACTATGCTTGGTAAACAAGAAGAGTGTGAAACCAGCAATCAGTGAGCCAAAATTTGTATGTGGGAAACTAGACATAATTGGCAGACAAAATAATGAAGGGATGGGTTATTCCACTTACCATTCCCTTTCTGGGTCCTTACAGACACACTTTGAGGGGAAAGATTGGCTACTGGAGTGAGCTTCACCACCATGGCTGCCACCCCCACCATCTCCTGGGACCTTGAGCCTTCATCATTCCAATTCTGAGAGCTGTCCTGACAAGGCTGGGCCAGACACAGGGACCTAGATGACATCGTCACATCTATTGGCTCCATCTGTATCCCAAACACCACCTGGGATGGAATGGGATCAGACTTTAACAACAGCAACAACAGCAGCTCTAGCCCATTTCAACTAATTTCTCTTGTCCATAAAAAGATAGCTATTAGCATCTTTAATAACATCTAAAAGACTGTCAAACCAGGTTGTTGTTTTTTCCTTCTAAAAATTGTCTCCTGCTAAAGGGAAAGTGGACAAAGAATGTTAAAATAAAAGCCTTACTTAATACATTTCAAATGCTTTAACTGTTTTTCCTTTTCTTTAATAAAAGGTTAAAGATTTTCAGTGTTGTATTTGCTATGGTACTAAGCAGGCAGAAGTCTCTGTATGCTGAACCCCAAACCTTGTTTAACACTGTTTAGTGTTAGATACTAAGGCCAAGTCTACACTACGCGCCGGATCGGCGGGTAGTGATCGATCTATTGGAGATCAATTTATCATGTCTAGTGTAGATGTGATAAATCGATCCCTGATCACTTTGCTGTCGATTCCGGAACTCCACCACGGTGAGAGGCAGAAGCGGAGTCGACGGGGGAGCAGCCGCCATTGATCCTGCTCCACTAGGACGTGAAGTAAGTGATTCTAAATCGATCTAAGATACGTCGACTTCAGCTACGCTATTCTCGTAGCTGAAGTTGCGAATCTTAGATCGATCCACCCCCCCACCTCCCCCCCCTGCAATGTAGATCAGGCATAAGTAAGTTATGTTAACACCTTTAGCTATATATTCCACCTAAATTAATAATACATGTCCACCAGCGGAAAGTGGGGAGGAAATGCCCCAGACCCCCCAAATTAGGCCTATAGCCATCTATATAGGATAAATAAAGTTATAACACATGCAAATTTGCACAAGTGAAAAATGTTTTCATACCAGATCCAACACATGTAGAATTAGTAAAGTAACTGGCAGATTATATATTGTAATAACTCCTGTTTATAGATGTACTGTTCAATTACCCTGATACACACCACTGTAAGGCATCAGTGCAGATGGACAAATTGCTTGTCAATGATCAAGCCATTCATCTCTGAAAGAACAGAGCATATCATGAGTAGAACTATGAAAAGAAACTCCAAGCCAAATGAAACATTCCTGGTTTTGCTATTTGTTACAAACCTGAAATGGAGACCAGATTAATCAAAATCTTTTCCAGGTCACTTTTAAATTCAGTGGAAAACTCAGGAAAGACAAACAAAGTTTCTCACAATTTCAATTGCAAACCAAAGTTATGGTTATCTGTTCTATAATTTAAACAAGGAATTAAGATGCATATAATGAGCTATTCCTCATGGACCAGAAGAAAGATTGCATGTCTTCAGTCTGGCCTCCCACAACATGCAGTAAAATTAGCTGGATAAATCCTGAACAACTCTCTTGGCTGATGATCAATATACCTCACAACAGATTAAATCTTGTATAAACTATACAGATTTGGATAATTAATTCTTACATAAGTGTGTTATTTGATATAAAATGAGTTTTGGAGCAAAGTTTAAAGCTATACAAGTATATGGTGCTGCTAAGATAGGGGGAAAAAATCACACAATATCCTAAAGCAAAATTCAGTTTCTGTGGAAGGCAAACATGGAACAACTAGCAGATACAATTTCTCCACAAAGGTATTTTGATTTTTAATTGCCTTGCTTGGGATAGTAAGCTCATCTTACTTTTCTCTAATCAAGTGCATTGCTTGGAAGATGAAACAGTGGGACAAGTTCGTTGCTGAATTATTCAGCATACATTCATTCATTTAAATTTGGGATGTATACCAGTGCGGTATTTGGCATAGTACATCTGTTAAAAGAAATCAGTGTCATAGAAGATAGAACACTGTCAACTGAAGGAGCAAGAAAGTTTCTGTTAGAAAGAGAAACACACTAATGCTAAAGATTTCAGCCATCATTTGTTGAAGAGACTCCTTCAAAGGTATGACACAATTTAAAAAAAAGACATAAGCCAAGATTTTCAAAAAAGGAGTCTGACTTTAGGCTAAATCCCTTTTTAGACTCCAAAATAAGTAGCCTGATTTGCAGAAGTGCTGTGCCCTCAGCAGCTGTTGGTGAAGTCAATGAGTGGTCAGCACTTTTGAAAATTAGGCTACTTACGTAGATGCCTAAATATGGACTTATGAGACTAACTTTAGGCTGCTATTTTTGAAAAACTGCTCCTTATCTGCAGTATACATGTGATGTTATTCCCTTTTCTTCCTCTCAGGGTGTGTCTACACTTAAAACGCTAAAGAGGCATAAGTCTGTGTAGAAGCTCATTGCAGTGACAGGAGGGCCTCTCCTGTCACTGTGGTTAATCCACATCTCTGAAAGGTAGTAGCTAGGTTGACGGAAGACTTCTCCCATAAACCTAGCACTGCCTGTATCGGGAGCTAGGTTGGGATAGCTACATCTCTCTGGGGTGTGGATGTAAGTTTTCTATGTAGACCAGCCCTCTGATCTTCAGGTCTGGAAAAGGTAACCAGAGTGTCAGAGCTTAATATAAGGTGGGACAGATTGTTAAGTGTAAGAGATTCACACTTGTTGCCAGAAACTACTGAAAATGAAGTGGGAAATGAAGGGGAAATGACCTTGGCAGTCATAGGAAAAATGAGGGTTAGTAAGTTACAAATTGTGATGAGCCAAAAAAAACAGTGTTTCTGAGGTCAGGGCTACACTACAGACCTATATAAATAAAACACCACCACTCAGGGGTGTGAAAAATCTTCAACCCTAAGCGACAAAGTTATACCTATCTAACCCACCGCCCCGCCCCGTGTAGACAGCGCTATGTGAGTGGGAGAGCTTCTTTCACAACATAGCTACCGCCTCTTGGGGAGGTGAATTAACTAAACCAACGGGAGAGCTCTGTCCCTTTGGCTTACAGTATCTTCATTAAAGCACTGCAGCTGCACCAATGCAGCATTTTAAATGTAGGTGTGTCCTGAGATCATGAATTTTAGAGTATAGCCAAGTTATGAATACAAGTTCTCAAGTTCTTCATCTTTTGAAGGTATTGTGCAGGTTTCCTTGAGGATGAAGACTGAGAGGTGAGATATGGAGTGATTGCTTTGGGAAAAGTGTTCAACCACAGGTGATAGGGTATTTTTGTCTTATTTTTCCATGCAAGTTCATTTCAGAGCACATTTTCTCTTGCTTACATTTTTCTGAAGTGTCTGTCTGCCAGAAGCTGGGAATGGGCAACAGGGGATGGATCACTTGATGATTGCCTGTTCTGTTCATTCCCTCTGGGGCACTTGGCATTGGCCACTGTAAGAAGACAGGATACTGGGCTAGAAGGACTTTTGGTTTGACCCAGTATGGCTGTTCTTATGAAGTTATATTTTGTACAACCCAAAATAGACTTTTCTGTTTTGCCAACAAGCGCCAGAAATGTTCGGAACCAAACTGAACATTTTTTTCTGATTTTTTGGAAGCAATGATTTTTGGAGCAAGGAGTTTGTCTTGCTGTGAGCATGTGCATTGCCTAGTACACTATGAGTATGACCAGAACACACATACTAAATAACAATGAAAGCATGAGAAAGCCATGGATGAGTGCTGAAGAGTGGCTGGGTGTTGTTTCTGGAAAGGCTGACAAATAATAATTCCTTTTACATAAAGAGGGATTAGTGTAAGTGTGGCTGCTGGGAAACATTGCTTAAACAGACCTTTAGAGGTCCATTTGGAATCCATCGTAAATAATCTACATTACCAGAAAATAGACTTTCCCAGGCCTTCAGCCTGATGTCTTTGTCTGCCACAGTAGCATCACACATTCAGAGTCAGTACTTCCAAGTGGACAGTTCCATACTCCATAGTATCATTCTTCCCCAATGACTGTACACTCCTATATGCCAATCAGTAGACTGCAAGCTCATCACTATCTTTGAGATAATGAAATTGCTCCTTCATTGTTTGCAGGCACCTTTATCTTCTTTTGGTAATTGAGTTAATGGTGGTCAAACATCAAATGTTTCAGATGGCTTCTCATAAGCATCCAAAAACTATTTAATAATTACCCAAAGCTTCTGAATGGCTTGAATTTGTAAAACTGGGCTGGAAATCTTACAAAGTGTCTTTCCTGTGAGTTTGCAGTTTGACCTAACTGAGTAACCTCAGTGTGGCTCTCCTGGGACCTCACAACAATTATGAAGCCATCAGCAATGATAACACACTGCTGTAAAGGATCTGTGGAAAAATTATTCTAAAAAATGCAGTTGACCTTGTGTATGCCAGAATTTCAAGTGTTACTAGTGATATTTTATTACTACCATTCTTAATTTTTAAGACTATACTGTACACATTTATGGTAACATATCTATCCTCCTTATAAGGCTGTGTGACTGTTTCTTTATGAAAGATATTTTAACAATGACTTTGGGTCTTAATGTCAAAAGAATAACAGGTAAAGTACAAACTACAAAAGCATTCCTTTCAACAGTCAAATTAACTGCTCAAGAATGTGGGTAGGGCCTGCTATGACACTATCTTGCTTTGATTTTGCCTTCTAAAGGTTTGAGAGTAGCAGCCATGTTAGTCTGTATCCACAAAAAGAAAAGGAGTACTTGTGGCACCTTAGAGACTAACAAATTTATTTGAGCATAAGCTTTCGTGAGCTACAGCTCACTTCATGCTGTAGCTCACAAAAGCTTATGCTCAAATAAATTTGTTAGTCTCTAAGGTGCCACAAATCCTCCTTTTCTTTTTGCCTTCTAAAGGTTATTTCTAATTTAGTTAATATGGAAATACATATTAGTATATTTTCATTTTTAAAATGGTGTGGTTTTTCCTGCTTCCCATCTTACATATGTTCAAGATGCAAATAGAGGTGGTCGGGAATTTGTTGACAACATGTTTTTTCATTAGAAAATGCCAATTTGTTGAAACCCAAACTGTTTCAGCAACAAGGAAGGATCAGATCTGAAAAATCTCCCGATTAAAAAAAATATTGAAAACAAGTTTTAAAATTGTCAGTAGGAAATAATGCAACACTTTGTTTTGTTTTCTAATTCAAAAGGAGTTTTTGATTTGAAATTTTAGTTAATTTCTATTAAAAATGTTTAAACATTTTTAAAGGTTGAAATTGAAACAAAAGGTTTTAAAATGATGAAAATGAAATATATAAAAAAAATAAAAAATAAAATTTTAACTCTTCATCCCAATTTGGGATGGAAAAAAATTGAAATCTCAAACTCTCATGTGACAGGAAAACAGTTTTCCAACCAGCTCTAGAGGCAAATGGCAATAGGTCCTCGAGTCACCTTATCCCCTGGTGAATTGTTTATTTAAGCACCATATTTTCTATGTGAAACTAAGAGTAAAAGTCACATCGCCTCTGTCACACATTTGACATATTTTGTCTCTCAAACTACAAATCAAAGTCATTTCTTGGCAAACACTAGGGCAGACATGATTAAGCTATCTACCTAAAAATTGTATTCTTAGATCAAAAGAGTTGAGATATCAAAAACATCTTCTTCAGATCATGGCAAGAAAGACACTTTCTTTGTGAATAAGAAGAGGGCAATTTAACATGCTGAAAGAACAAGAGCAAAAGGTTAAGTGAACAATGCAAGTAAATAATTTTTTCCCTCAAGACTATGCAGTTGTATATTTCATTCTGCTTAGAGCAATCTTTATGTTTGTTAGGCACCATTGTCCAATGATTTGTGCTGAAGTTAGAATAATGATGTTTATACACAATATACATTTTTGATAATATGCATCTATTCTCCTTATAATGAGGTATGTCCACTAATACATGTTATCATAACTTTTATACAAAATTTAATAAAATGCCAATAAAATGTGAAATAAAATTTACAGTCAAACTTGTGTATGAAAATGACTAATAATATATTTGCAACATCCTTTCCACATTGAGGACCTGATCCAAAGACAATTGAAGTCAACGGAAGTCTTTACGTTGACTTCAGTGGGCTTTGGATCAGATCTGGATAGCTTAGCTGCAGAAAAAAAGGGGTTCTCTGTGGCAAGACTGAATTTGGGACTAGAATCATGGTAGGGATATCACATGAATGACGTGCAAGATGCAGCTGTAATGATCTTGAAAGATCATATAGACAATCGTAGAACCATAGAGTTAGAAGGGACCGCAAGGATCATTTAGTCTAATTCCCTGCCAAGATGCAGGATTTGTTGTGCTAAAACCTCCAATTAAGGAGCTTTCACAATTTCCCTCGGTAGTTTGTTCCATTGTCCTACTGTTCTTACAGTTAGGAAGATTTTCCTGAGATTTAATCTAAAATTGCTATGCTGTAGTTTGAACCCATTGCCTCTTGTCCTACCCTCTGTAGCAAGAGAGAACAATTTTTTCCATCTTTTCTGCAGCAGCTTTTCAAGTATTTGAAGACTGTTATCACGTCTCCCCCTTAATCTCCTCTTTTCCAAACTAAATATACCCAGTTCCTTCAGCCTTTACTCATATGGTTTGTATTCCATCCCTTTGATCATCTCTCTCGCTTGTCTCTGGATCCTTTTCAGTTTCTCTGTACCCTTTCTACAGATTGGTGACCAAAACTGGACACAGTACTCCAGCTAAAGCCGAATAGAGTGGTACTATCACCTCCAGTGACTTGCATGCTTTGCCTCTATTAATGCAACCCAAAATTGCATTTGCTTTTTTTGCAACAGCATTGCGTTATTGACTCACGTGGAGATTGTGATCCACCATGACTCCCAGATCCTTCTCAGCAATAGGAAAGATTCTGAAAGAATCAGAAAATTGAATGCAAACTGTATATCACAGACTCATGAAAATACCTGTGGTTCTGAATTATATATTCCATGCCAGTGCCAATGCATGATCACTTTCTTTGCTACTGTATATTTTCAAGTACTTCATCTAGTTATCCTTGAAATGACTGATGAGATGGGTCTGTTACTGTATCCCTAAGAAGACTATACCACAGTCCTGACAGTTAGAAAAATATTCTGATATTCATCTTAATTTTTTGCAGCCAAATTTACTCCATTTACATTTATTAGAAATGACTGAAAAGTATGGAGTGAACACGATATTCTGCAGTCTCCACCGTGTTTCATAGAATAGTTTATTCAGCTAACAACTTTTTCTGCTCTTTGGTCAGCTGAAATAATCTGGATCATTTTGAACAATTCCTTTAGACTCATAGAATTTGTTTACACCTCCAGTCAGGCATGTCCTCCAGGTAGGCAATGTTTAGCCAAGCTACAAATATTTAGCGTTTCCTGAGTCTTTCCCTCAGACTTAATAATTAGGGTTTCTGTTTTCTGAATTCTCCTTAAACTGTGTCATTCTAGTCTTTGGGGTGTCTAGTATTGTACACAAGACAACACAACACTGCATATAGTATTGTACACAGCAATCTAATGTCGTTGCAGCCTCTGCAAGGCTGCTACATACTGTAATGGGGAACTGTTCCATGATAGGAGGCATCACTCTTAAATATTTATTTCCTATACTAATTACCCTCCATTCCAGCTTACTGAAGATGTTAAATTTTGGGATGTATAAACATGTTTTGCCTAACTATGAGCTCCTCTGAACACTGTGGGTAGAGTTGGTCAGAATTTTAAGCCTGAAAAATGTTCCCATCCAAAAATGTGGTTTTCAAGTGAAATACGTTGGTTTTGAAGATATATACTTTCATACATTTTCTTACTGTTTCTAATCTGGATTTTCTAGTCAGTTCTAATAGAGGGTCTAAAATCATGAACAAAATGCAAACTTTTTGATTTTTTTATTCCATGGAGGACAAGACAAGACACTAGTTCTGGGCTACTGCTGAGAGTGACTGGCAATTGGACTTCTCTGATGTTGTCTCCCATCATTCCTACAAATCCCAAATCAAGTCCTTCCCTGCTTCTCCGTATCTCCAGCTCCCAGAAGAACTGTACTGCTCTTTCTGACACCATACAGTTGCCACCAAAAGGTCAAAGCTGAAGAACTGGGAGTTTCTCCAGCTAAGGACTGAATGAATTCTCTAGGCTGGATTGTGTCTTCAAAATCCTCGTGGCATTCGTTGGAATACTCTCCACAGGAACTGTGCAGGCTAGGGTTTGGCAGTGAGCACGGTGGCAGGGGGAAGCCTATAGTGCTCCTTCCAGCACCTGGACAAGATATTATAGCCTGGTGCTATAAGCCCTTTCCATATATGGATCCACCATTCAGTGAAGTCCCCAGATTAGCCAGAGCCAGGGGAATTCTTGGTTATCTAGTGCTATGGAAGACATGAGGTTACGGACCACTAGGGGCCACAGACTCCATGTCCATAGGTGAGCACAGCATCTTATACCACAGGTGCAATGGGAGAAACTTCATGGCCTTAGTGGAACAAACTGAGGGAAACTCCATGAGGGGATCCTTACTGAGATCTCGTTTCCTCAGCTTCCTTCTGTGAATTTTGCCATGAAAGAGGCAACCTTGCCATGAGTAAAGACCTCAGGATTTGGTCCATAGGTTTTTTTGCATATTATATTAACCAGATATGGAGAATTTATATGAACAGGATAATTTTCATACAAAAGATGTTAGATTCTAATGGAAAAATGGATTCTGATTCCTCCTGAACTATGACTGTTATAATTACCTTAAAACATACTTCCACTTCTTACTTTAGCGTCGTACTACTAGTACAGAAATGTCTTGTCCAACTTAGCTGCTTCAGTTTCATATTGACAGAGTACAAGTCCAAAGGAAATCTACAGAATATACAAAAAGCCTATGAATAAACATCTTATTTTCTGATGGTTTTAAGTGGCTGTCAGTTATTTCAAGATCGTAGCTTCCCATTTAAGAGAGTTACAGCCACTAAATACTAGAAATGCAACAATAGCCTAGACTAGATTCTCCGAGGAGGCAGCATGCCCATTTCCTGTTATTTACTTTATTTGAATGTATTCACTTATCTGTCAGGTTAAGGGGAAGAAAGTTTATTCCACCATCCGAATATACAAAGAAACATGAAAGCAGAAATTGTATTTCATGGCAATGCTACTCTGCTACAAAGAAATGATAGCAATAATCTGTTCAAGTCCTTTATAGAGAATATCTAATTAGCCTTCACAACAGTTACGTGATGACATGTACATGACACTGACAAATATATCTATCCATTCGTATTATGCACACATATTTTGAATGCAAAAATAATTTAATTGCCTATTCCAAGTCCCCGAAATATATGGCATTAAATATTTAATTTATATTAGATTTGGTTTAATAGTAATTTAATTATTAATACTTTCCAAACAAAGGAACTGAGATTAGTTTGCTATAATTTATGGGCCCATTATATTTTGTTCACAAACATTCTGAAGATCATTGCTAAAAACATTAATTTTAAAAGAATCATTCTTTAAATATCTTATTATAAACCTAAATTGCAAGCTCTCTAACGAAGGGATAATCTATGAACTTATTTGTACAGTGCCTAGCATAGTAGGGTTCTTATAGTTGACTAGGGCCCTAGGCACTACCATAATACAACAATAAATAACAATAATAATAATAAATAATAGTTAGTCTTCACCTTAAATATGATCCATATGCATATGCCTTAGAATATTATCCCTCTATGTACATTTGAGACTATACTAATAAATAGTAATTATAAATAACATTTTATATTAATATAATGTATATTATTTATCAAATAATACAAAATAAACTACAAACTAGAATTTCTTATACTCCTTCACATACTGAGTAAAATTCTAATATATTTACTTCAGTAGTTCTCAACATTTTCCATACCATGAACTCATAGAATCATAAAAATACAGGATTGGGAAGGAGCTCGAGAAGTCATCTACTCCATCTCCCCACGCTGAGGTAGGACCACCCCTAACAGGTGTTTATCCAACCTGTTCCTAAAAACCTCCAATAATGGGGATTCCACAACTTCCCTTGGAAACCTATTCCAGAACTTAACTCTCCTTTATAGTTAGAACGTTTCCCCCCCACCCCTAATATGTAACCTAAATCTCTTTTACTGCAGATTAAGCCCATTAGTTCTTGTCCTACCTTCAGTGGACAGGAAGAACAATTGATCATCATTCTCTTTATAAAAGGCTTTATCATATTTCAAGACTGTTATCATCTCCCCAACACCCCCCACCCCTTTTCTCTTTTCCCTAGGTTTCTCTTTTCTTTTCTCAAAGCTAAAGAGGCCCAGTTTTTTTTAACCTTTCATAGATTCATAGATATTTAGGTCAGAAGGGGCCATTATGATCATCTAGTCTGACCTCCTGCACAATGCAGGCCACAGAATTTCACCCACCACTCCTAAAAAAAAAAAAAAAACTTCACACCTACATCTGTGCTATTGAAGTCCTCAAATCGTAGTTTAAAGACTTCAAGGAGCAGAGAATCCTCCATCAAGTGGCCTGTGCCCCATGCTACAGAGGAAGGCGAAAAACCTCCAGGGCTTCTTCCAATCTGCCCTGGAGGAAAATTCCTTCCCGACCCCAAATATGGCGATCAGCTAAACCCTGAGCATATGGGCAAGATTCATCAGCCAGATACTACAGAAAATTATTTCCTGGGTAACTCGGATCTCATCCCATCTAATAGCCCATCACAGGCCATTGGGCCTATTTACCATGAATATTTAATTACCAAAACCATGTTATCCCATCATACCATCTCCTCCATAAACTTATCGAGTTTAATCTTAAAGCCAGATAGATCTTTTGCCCCCACTGCTTCCCTCGGAAGGCTATTCCAAAACTTCACTCCTCTGATGGTTAAAAACCTTTGTCTAATTTCTAGTCTAAATTTCCTAGTGGCCAGTTTATATACATTTGTTCTTGTGTCCACATTGGTACTGAGCTTAAATAATTCCTCTCCCCTCCGGTATTTATCCCTCTGACATATTTATAGAGAGCAATCATATCTCCCCTCAACCTTCTTTTAGTTAGGCTAAACAAGCCAAGCTCCCTGAGTCTCCTTTCCTCTTGGGTCATGTTTTCTAACCTTTTATCATGTTTATTGCTCTCCTCTGGCCTCTCTCCAATTGGTCCATATCATTCTTAAAGTGTGGCACCCAGAACTGGACACAATACTCTACCTGAGGCCATATCAGGGCTGAGTAGAGTGGAACAGTTACCAACACGTCTCACTTTTGATACTCCTGCTAATATATATCCTAGAATATCAGCCTTTTTTGTAACTGCATCACATTGTTGACTCATATTCAATTTGTGATCCACTATAATCCCCAGAGCCTCTTCAGCATTACTACCACCTAGCCAGTTATTTCCCATTTGTATTTGAACATTTGATTTTTTTCCTTCCTAAGTGAAGTATTTTGCACTTATTTTTACTGAATTTCATCTTGTTGATTTCAGACCAATTCTCCAATTTGTCAAGGTCATTTTGAAATCTAATCCTGTCCTCCAAAGTGCTTGAAACCCTCCCCCCAAGGCCCCACCCCCAGCATGCCTCTTTCTGCCCCCGCACCACCCCTTCCTCCAAGACCCCACCATCGCTCCACCCCACCCCGCCTCTTCCCACCCAGTTCCGTTCCCTCCCTGGAGCGCACCGCATCCTCGCTCCTCCCTCTCCCTCCCAGCCTCATGCACACCGCAAAACAGCTGATTGTGGCAGGAGATGAGTGGGGAGAGAGGGGGAGGTGCTGATCCATGAGGCCTGCCATCAGGAGAAAGGAACTGGGGGGAAGTGATAAGGGGGCAGCCGGTGGGTGGTCAGCACCCACCCTTTTTTCCCCATGGGTGCTCCAGCCCTGGAGCACCCACTGAGTCAGCGCCTATGGCAGATACGTCCTCCCCGTTTAACAGGAAACCATTGATAATTATTCTTTGAGTAAGATTCTTCAACCAGTTTTGCACCCACCTTACAGTAATATTATCTAGGCCACATTTCCCTACTTTGCTTATGAGAATGTCATGTTGCACTGTGCCAAAAGCCTTACTAAAACCAAAATATATCATGTCTACTGCTTGCCTTCATCTACTAGGCTAGTGCCCCTGTCAAAGAAGGAAATTAGGTTGGTCTGTCATGATTTGTTCTTGACAAATCCATGCTTGTTCTTACAACAGAGAAAAAATGCTCCCCTCTTGTCAGAAAGAAAGGGAGAGAGGTGCCGTGTTGCCCCCTCTGGTGATTTTCTTGCAATAGTATGTATTTTTCTTAAAACCCTAACTCCCAGAGTCATATGATTACATGCAAATCTCTGCTTACATTTTTTTTAAAGTAGGTTTCTAGTCCTCATGGTTGCAGAGGAAAGCTTGAAAACATGAACCATAAAAGCTCAAAAAAAACCCCAAACAAACAAACAAAAAAAAACCCAGAAGGCAAATAGAAAACATCCAACATCTATTATTTTTGAAAATATGATTATTTTTAAGCCAGTCTCATGATACTGGGGAGGTTTTTAAATACTTGGCTATTGTGAAACCCTCAGTTCTCTGGCTGAGAATACCTTATTTGCTCAGTGTTTTTCTCCAACTTATTGTGACAAAACTCCCCTAAATTTCCATAAGAATTTTGCCTGAGTTAAGAACTCTGGGATTCTGCCTCCTATGTGTACCATGCTTTAGTACTGTGTAATACAGACTCCGTTTCTCACATATGCCACTTTTGTTTTCACTTAGAGGATATGATGGATGCAATATTTTCAGTGTTTGAAGTTTTCCCAAAAAGCTTGTAGTTTATTAGTTACACAATGGGAATTATTTTTACTCAGTTGCTTGTGTTACAAGGTGCAACTGTGTAGACTTTTTAAATAGGTTTCTTGTTTCTTTGTTTAAAGAAAGCTGAATTCTCCCTATGCTTACTCAGAAATGTATTAAAACACCACAGGAAGTGTATTAACAAAAAACAGGTGTCTAAAATAAGTGCCTGAAGCTGCAATCTTTAGATCAAGCAAATAGACTCACTGAAATAAGTGAGGCTGTCCATATTGCTAAAATGTTTGCATGATAGGGAGTATTTGCAGGCTCGGACCCAATTTAGTTCTGATGATTGTAAAACCCCACTGAAAAATTCAAAACTGCATGATTATAATGAGAGCAGAGTTTGCCTGTGTTTTATAAAAATGGAGTATACTCCTTTAAAGCTCAGGTAGCTCACTGCTGAAGTGATTATTAATTACCACGCTATTACAACCTTCTAGGTCTGATTCTCCATTGACTTGCAGTTTGTGCAGTTATTTACCTCTGTATAGAGTGGATGCAAAATGCTATCAAATAGGAATGATAGTATTTTACCCCTACTTTGCCTGAATTTTGCATAAGTCTGAGGGGGAGAATTTCAAAGGCCTAAATGGGAGCTAGGTGCCCAACTCCTCCTTTTGTGTCCCTGTGCCGCCCAGAGGATTCAGGGGGCTTGGGGCAAAGCAATTTCAGGGGCCCCTTCCATAAAAAAAAGTTAGTTTTTCTGCCCCAAGCGGCGAAGGAAAAGAAAAAGAAAAACCCAAGTCGTGCCACCAAAGAAAGAAGAGGACAGGAAGACCAACAGCCGAATTGCCGCAGAAGACTGAAGCGGAGCGATTAAGGTGCCACCGAAGTGCTGCCGACTAGGAAGAGAGGGACTGAAAGACCCGCTGCTGAATTGACGTCGAAATTGCCCCCGCCCTGTCTGTGGGACCCAGGGGCTGGAGCCTGGGGCAAACTGCCCCACTTGCCGCCCCCCCCACACCTCTGGGTGGCCCCGTGCCTTGTATGGCAACACAAAGCAAAAGGCAGAGGAGAATAGAGCCCAATAAGTCCAGACTGGATTATTCTGCCTACTTAGCTCCCAGTTCATTTGATAGGTCTGAAGTTGGCATATAACACCGGAGAGAAAAAGACGGACCACCAATAAGCTTGCATTATAGCAGTTAGAGCAAAGAAAAAATATACCTTCTTAACCTAGTGTTGAGTGAGTGAGAATGGGATAAGGCAGAGGAGAAAATATGGGTGAACCATATGATGGAGAAAAGTTTTCAGCCTATGAAGTACAGGTGACACTGACCAAGAAACTTGCTGTCATCCAGGAAAACAACACACTTGAAATTGCTCCTGATACCCGGTAACAACTCATTCAGAAAGACTATGGAATAAATTCTCACCTGTGTTTGTGCTACACTTGGTGTAAGAACCAAGTAGGGTGGGGCACAAAGGTGGATGTCCACTATCTGTACAGCCCCTAGCCTTTATTCCGAAGACCTCCTGGTTTGGCCCCAAGCATAACTTAGACTAGCCGTGTGGTAGCTCAGTGTTATTCCTGACTACAACTGCCCTCAAGTAGCCAATCCTGTGGATCGCTATCAGGCCACAATGACACTTGGACCACATCTCATTTCCTCCAACCATGCTCTGAACACCATCCCCATCTATATAGAGTTGTTGTCATCAATGGTGCAAGTGGAATCCATTTCTTACCGGTACACCCCACCTACTCATGTGACCCTCCATACGACTCCGCCCTGCCCCCAACCCAGAGGCCCCCACGCTCTCCCCATCCCCATGATCCACCCCCCCTTACCTGGGGGCGTGGGGGGGCTCTGTCTGTCCTCCTCCTAGTGTGGCTACTGTACTGCCCCAGCCCTTCCATGCAGGGCCTCCTCCATCTATACAGCAGCCAGCCCCGCCAGAGGACAGGGCTGGGGGTGGTACAGCATCCATGCCAGAGGAGCTGGCCATGGGCGGGGCTGGCTGCTGGACAGACCAGAGGAGACCCTGTGTGAAAGGGCTGGGGGCGCTGCAGCTCCTCCTCTTTCCGGAACGCCATACTAGCTATAAATATCTTGCTGGTACGGCGTTCCGGAATGGACCTCCTTACCTGCACTGCTGGTTGTAGTGATGACTCTTCTCCACAGTCAGCAATTCACAGTCTCAGTTCACAGGCATGCTCCCAGACCCTTAACGCAGGGAAATGGGGAAGAACTCTGCCCTGCTACCTGTACTGGGAGATCAGACAATCACTCAGCATATTCAGCATCCCAAGAGACAGGAGAATGAGGGAGTCAATCAATCAGAAGTGTTCTCCCCGTAGACTATGAGTTGTTCCTGCAGATGTGTTTAAAAAGCCTCTGAATAACATGCATAAATTATGTTTGAATACAAATAAACACCAAATACTAACCATCTTCCCCAAACCCCATGGCCAGCAAAGCCTTCCGGAGCCACCACATTTATACATTTTCCCAGAAATCTGTACAGTTAGTTTAACCCTCTAGTATAATACATTGTGCCCATGGGAAGATATTTTACAGGCACACAAAGATATTGGACTTTTCCATTCACTTATTTCTGCAATGATTATGAATTTTACCTGAAGTGCAGGATATTTTCAGAGACTGTCCAATAAAGTCTCCCCTGCTCATTTAATCTCATGATCTTTCAGGAAGACATGTTTGTTTTCCAATGTGGACAGTTTTGTGTATTTTAAAAACTATCATTGTAAAAATCAGCATTATGCCATACAATTAGTTTTTAAGCTACTGACAAAGTATAAAATGCTAATTATAATAAAGCATTAAATAAATGGAGTATATGTAAACTTATGCAGTACAATAAAACTGGTCATTATCCCACAAAATCCCTGCAGTTCAGCCCCCATTAGACTTCTTGTTTACAAGAGCCAACTTTCTTGGTTTCATTATTAAAAACTATTGCTTCAGAGAGCTTGCTGGCTTTGCTTGCACTAAGTACGCTGGGAAACAATGAAGTTGTGGTGGAGAGAATAAAGACGGCTACATGACTTTAATACAAATAATGATGGAGAAAATAACACACTGACAGACACACAAAACAAAAAAAGAGCAAAAGAAAAAAAAGCTTCCATCTACTAGAACAGTATCTCTCTCTGCTGTCTGCCTCTGATATTTCAGCCACAGTACTTCTCAGAGAGGCAGAATGTGAAATCAAATGGAAGCAGGCGACTGAAGTGAAGTCAAGTGTGGTCAGTAGCCACATCTCATGAATTTTTAATTGTTGTCATTGCATGGTTTTATGTTAAATTCAACCTGTTTCTTATGGCAGGGCTAATCCAACACTATGATGCAATATTCATTCAGTTTCTGAGTTGAGTTTATCTGTTTCTTTCCTCTAAAGCAGTGTTTCCCAAACTTGGGATGCCGTTTGTTCAGGGAAAGCCCCTGGTGGGCCAGTTTGTTTACCTGCTGCATCCGCAGATTCGGCCGATTGCGGCTCCCACTGGCTGCGGTTTGCCGTTGCAGGCCAATGGGGGCTGCAGGAAGCGGCACGGGCCGAGGGTCGTACTAGCCACCACTTCCCACAGCCCCCATTGGCCTGCAGCAGCGAACTGCAGCCAGTGGGAGCCGCGATCGGCCGAATCTGCAGATGCAGCAGATAAACAAACTGGCCCACCAGGGGCTTTCCCTGAACAAACGGGATCCCTAGTTTAGGAAACACTGCTCTAAAGAAACTAAAGCAGGGGGGGAAATGTAATATTATGGCAGACAGTTTCACATAGAAGGCATCTGGATTGTGATAGCTTTGTGACTGGTTAATAGAGGTGTTCAAAATGGTATGTTTAATAGAAACAAATTTTAAAAATTTCTCAAATTTTTGGATGAGAAATTTCCCATTTTTTCCACAAAACATGAAAAGATGAAAACTAAAAGAATGAAAAACAATTAGGTTTCAAAACTGTTTTTTGTTTGTTTATTGAAACCAAAAATGACAAATTTTCACTTTGTGTCTGTTCAAGTTTTGGTATTCTCTCTTCCTTTCTCTCCTTTCTCTTGCCACTTTATCAATGGCAAAATGGAGGGGGGGGGGGGGAAGGCGGGGAGAAAGGAGGAAAAGAGATGGGGAGGAGGAAAGAGAGAGAAAAGAAGGGGGGAACTGAATTTTTTTTTTTTAATTATTGTAAAAAGCCCTTTTTGCATTGAAAAAATATTTCAAATAAAATATTTTGACCATTTCTATTGGTTATTTTTTGTTACTAACTAGCATGTTGATTTTCAGGGAGCGGGGGCATTAAATAGCCAGAAAGTGTATTGTTAGCTTCAAAAAGATTAAACCATAGAATAAATCTCCAGAGCCCTCCACAATGACACTACATTGAAAAATGCAGACTTTTAATGGAATCGGAACAAAATATCACAACGCTGACAAAAATGAAATCCATATTAATCACAATTTCATAAACTACCAAGCATCTCCAGAGAGCAGAAAAGAACACAGAGTCTGATTCACTATTGCCTTGCACCTTGTGTGGTCATTCACAGCAGTACAATGTGGGTATATAATGCTGCCCAGTTGGAAGGTTAGAATTTTACCCCCATTTTGCACTCACTTTGCACTCGTGTGACGGCACAAAGTGCAGGGCAATAAAGAATAAGACTCATATTTTTCATGGTCTGTAAAGGGAAATGAAAATGATGTTTAACATGTAACTAAATATAAGCCCTGGTGAGCAAATGGAGTTGCAGTATTGAGGCACTGATTTAAACTACGGTTTCCACCAAGATGCTTAAACCGATCTCTTCCTCTGAAGTTAATTAGACCTCTGCTGCTTATAATGAGCTAGTCTCTTGTCATAAATATAAAGGGAAGGGTATCCACCTTTCTGTATACAGTGCTATAAAATCCCTCCTGGCCAGAGGCAACATCCTGTTACCTGTAAAGGGTTAAGAAGCTCAGCTAACCTGGCTGGCACCTGACCCAAAGGACCAATAAGGGAACAAGATACTTTCAAATCTTGGGGGGAAGAAGGCTTTTGTTTGTGCTCTTTGTTTACTGGTGTGTTCTCTCTTGGGACTGAGAGAGGCCAGACAGAAATCCATCTTCTCCAACCCACCCTAATCCAAGTCTCCAATATTGCAACCAGTATAGGTAAACCAGGCAAGGCGGATTAGTTTATCTTTTGTTTTATGTGAATTTTCCCTGTGTTAAGAGGAAGGTTTATTCCTGTTTTCTGTAACTTTAAGGTTTGGCTCAGAGGGGGATCCTCTGTGTTTTGAGTCTGAATACCCTGTAAAGTATTTTCCATCCTGATTTTACAGAGGCGATTCTTTTACCTTTTCTTTAATTAAAATTCTTCTTTTAAGAACCTGATTGACTTTTCACTGTTCTTAAGATCCAAAGGTTTGGGTCTGTGTTCACCTGTACAAATTGGTGAGGATTAATTATCAAGCCTTCCCCAGCAAAGGGGGTGTAGGGCTTGGGAGGATATTTTGGGGGGAAGACGTCTCCAAGTGGTCTCTTTCCCTGTTCTTTGTTTAAAACGCTTGGTGGTGGCAGCATACTGTTCAAGGCCAAGGCAAAGTTTGTACCTTGAGGAAGTTTTTAACCTAAGCTGGTAAGAATAAGCTTAGGGGGTCTTTCATGTGTGTCCCCACATCTGTACCCTAGATTTCAGAGTGGGGAAGGAACCCTGACATCTTTCGTTTAGCTTTCCATTTGTTTTAAGGATATCAATAAATGTGAAGAAAAGCCATAATGGAGGCACTTTGGTCACTGTTTTAATTAGAAATACTTGCAGCATAGTGGCACCTTTTGGTTTGTTAGGATACCACTTATGGTGCCCCAGGCAAGCCTTTGACAAGACATTATAATGCCATGCATTAGAGACAAGCAGGGAATATAAAAAGTGACAAAATTAAAATATAGAGAGCCACTTTAAACAATGCAGAACACAGTGGCAAAAAATTTAAAATTGGTAGTTTGTTCCAAGGCTTTTGATTATTAATTACATCTTTTATTCTGATCAGCTTTACCCGGGAAACCAATTTTGGTGGGATATATCAGTCTTTAATGTTACTGATTAAAAGATGCAAATTTCTATATCAAGAAACTAGAAATGAGAAAAATATTTAGAGATGTCTTAGCAAGTGTAAGGTTTGGCATTTCTGTGCACATGACCACACTAAAAACCAACAAAATAAATACTATTTCTGATTAAATAATAATGTAAGATCCTGTCTCAACTTCCTGGTCATGGCAGGGTTCCTCTTGTTTTCAAGTCTGATAATATTTAGATAGTTGCTAGGTGTTTGTACACTGCCTAGCACAATGGGCCCAGATCTTGGCTAGGATATCTAGGCATTGCCATAATATAATTACTACTAATAATAATAATTTAGTCAGGATTCAGCGCAGCAATGAAATAGTTAACAGGTAGCATCTCAGGGCCTGATCAATCTCCTGGAGTCCAATGAAGTGTTTCCATTAATTTTAATGGAGTCTGAGTCAGTCTCTGACGCACTCTCTGTTAGGACTCAGACTTCATGGAAGAGGTCTTTCCAACTTGCACTCCCATTCTCTAAGTCTCCAGCATTGGGTATGAGAGGAGAAGATGAAGGGGGGAAAGGGCGGAGAAGTGGGGGAATTAGCAGGGGACTGAGACTGCAAGCAGAAGTCGTTGCTAACAGCTCCATAGAGCAGTGTGGAAGAAACCACTGGTATATGCTCCAAATTCTGGTTACTTCTGCAAATGTTTGCAGCTTCCAAAAGTGTGTGCGGCGTCTCATAATACAAAAAAAAAAAAAGACATAATCCCTGCCTTGAAGGGCCTACACACTGCATTTTAAACAAGATAACAACAACAGTGAGTGAGTTGGAAAAGGGAGAATAAAGGGTACAAAAATGAGGTCATGCAAGTTGTGATATTGTCTGATTAAAATATAATTATGCAAATCATTATTGCTACCACTGTTATATAATTGCAACGAATCTTATACAAAGTATAATACATGGCCAGAAAGGGTTAAACAGCTTGCAGGCTGAATGACCCAAAACCAACCTTTAAAGTCATGTTAGAAAGGTATGTGAATGGTAATTAGGGCCATTCAATGGCTAGGTAGGCTAGAACTTCAAAATGCAAACCTATATTGTTAGGAGTTACAAGTGATACTAATTGTGTGTAACTTAAATACTAGCCATGTAAACAGACAGTTCCTGTTTGTCACTATAGCTAATGATTCAGAGATCAAAATGTAATATTAACATTTAGATGAATCATGGGTAAAATAATTGTCTATATGTCTACTGTCTATATGCCTCTTTAAAGTTTGTGATAAACTGCCTAATGGATAAATTTCCCTATGTTAATTTGTGTCACTAATTACTGGTGGTGTTCAGGAAACAGAAGGTTACATCAAAAGCCTATTGTTTTCCCAAGACTGTACGATCAAGTGAAGGCTAGAAAACTGAATAGAAGTCCTTTGGGTCCTGATCCTTTTTATCTCAGGTCTGCTTGAGGTTTCATGCAGGGGAAGCCTAAGCTACAAGGACTGAGATGCCAATTCTCACTGGATCACTCTGATGTATTGTTTCTTGACTTTAGCAAAGCTTTTGACACGGTCTCCCACAGTATTCTTGTCAGCAAGTTAAGGAAGTATGGACTGGATGAATGCACTACAAGGTGGGTAGAAAGCTGGCTAGATTGTCGGGCTCAACGGGTAGTGATCAATGGCTCCATATCTAGTTGGCAGCCGGTATCAAGTGGAGTACCCCAAGGGTCGGTCCTGGGGCCGATTTTGTTCAATATCTTCATAAATGATCTGGAGGATGGTGTGGATTGCACTCTCAGCAAATTTGCGGATGATACTAAACTGGGAGGAGTGGTAGATACACTGGAGGGGAGGGATAGGATACAGAAAGACCTAGACAAATTGGAGGATTGGGCCAAAAGAAATCTGATGAGGTTCAATAAGGATAAGTGCAGGGTCCTGCACTTAGGACGGAAGAACCCAATGCACAGCTACAGACTAGGGACCGAATGGCTAGGCAGCAGTTCTGCGGAAAAGGACCTAGGGGTGACAGTGGACGAGAAGCTGGATATGAGTCAGCAGTGTGCCCTTGTTGCCAAGAAGGCCAATGGCATTTTGGGATGTATAAGTAGGGGCATAGCGAGCAGATCGAGGGACATGATCGTTCCCCTCTATTCGACATTGGTGAGACCTCATCTGGAGTACTGTGTCCAGTTTTGGGCCCCACACTTCAAGAAGGATGTGGATAAATTGGAGAGAGTCCAGCGAAGGGCAACAAAAATGATTAGGGGACTGGAACACATGAGTTATGAGGAGAGGCTGAGGGAGCTGGGATTGTTTAGCCTGCAGAAGAGAAGAATGAGGGGGGATTTGATAGCTGCTTTCAACTACCTGAAAGGGGGTTCCAAAGAGGATGGCTCTAGACTGTTCTCAATTGTAGCAGATGACAGAACGAGGAGTAATGGTCTCAAGTTGCAGTGGGGAAGGTTTAGATTGGATATTAGGAAAAACTTTTTCACTAAGAGGGTGGTGAAACACTGGAATGCGTTACCTAGGGAGGTGGTAGAATCTCCTTCCTTAGAGGTTTTTAAGGTCAGGCTTGACAAAGCCCTGGCTGGGATGATTTAACTGGGAATTGGTCCTGCTTTGAGCAGGGGGTTGGACTAGATGACCTTCTGGGGTCCCTTCCAACCCTGATATTCTATGATTCTATGAAATATAAACTTTGGACTATAACCTATGGACTATTTCTGAAAGAACTCTTTGCAACTACAAAGCTCACCATCTCTGCTATGAATATGAACTTCAAGAATTAAACTCACGTCTGTATGTATATTGATATTTTAACCATACTCTCTCTCTCTCTCTCTCTCTCTTTTTTAAATAAATTTTAGTTTAGTTAATAAGAATTGGCTGTAGCTTCTATTTGGGTAAGATCTGGAATATTCAATAACCTGGGAGGTAATGTGTCCAATCCTTTGGGATTGGTAGAACCTTTTCTTTTATATGATGAACTAAGATTTTCAGAAATCTTCATCATATTTGACTTGAGTACCTGGATGAAGGCCTGAGGCTGGGTTACTTTAAGGGAACTGTGTTGCTGGTTTCTGGGCAAACAGTGAGTTAATAAAGAAGCTGTTTTATGCTGGCTTGGTAAATCTAAGTATTGAAATATTCACCAGCTTTGGGGATTATCTGCCCCATTCTTTGAAGTTCACCCTAGATGAGGGACCTCAACTGGCCCCTACTGGGACATGGGTTACACAAGTTTATAACATTTACCTACGCCAGGCACATTTCTGGAAGGTTTCCATGCATGCCTGACTGTATACATACTATGACATTCAGGGTTTAGCTTGCATGCTAGAAGACTGTTTGTGAGCAGCCCAGGTGAGAATAGGGTTACCACCTGGCCAGTATTTGATTGGCCTGGCTGGTTTTTTAAATGAATTTGCCATTTGCCAGAAAAATAATTTAGTCTGCTGGGTTTTTTCACATGGGTCTAAAGATTTGCATCATCATCACAATACATTGGGAATCTTACTATTAAAGTTTCTGTGTCCAGCTAAAGATGCTGCAGTTTAAGTAAGAAAATGGTATTATCAATCTTATCTACATGTGTTATCTCTCTAGATACTATAAGCGGCTGTTGAAGTGGGAGAGTTACCTGTGGTTGGGAGTTGGGATTGCATGGGGTTGGGGGTGGGGAGGGGGAGAAAGGGTGCTGGGATTTTTTGCATTTCAAAGGTGGTAACCTAGGTGGGAGCTACTTCAGCAAGGCATTGTACAGCGCCCAAGGTTGCAGGGCAGGGATGACAAAGCCCCACACTGGGTCTGGACTGTACCCTGGTATGTAACACATGCAAGCACACATATATATGTAAAGCAAACCTAAGCAGTCTGGCTCTCCAGCTCTCCCTGACCTGTGGCAGCTTCAGCTTAGTAGAACTGGCTTCACTGCCCAGTGGCTTCATGCTCTCTTCACCTTACCACCCCTGTTCTTGGAAGAGGGACAAGTGCAGGGAGTGGAAAAGCCTTAATGCAGACTGTAAAGAGCTGGCACTGGGCAGAGAAGTCAGAGATGGAAATACAAGCCTTTGTAAGCTGCTGCCAGATGGAGCAGAAGCTAGGCTAAGAGCATTAGAGACTGCTTCCCTCTTTTCTCAAGCAGCTTTTCAGGGCTCCCTCCCTCTTCATCTTATCCTTACTCTTCCCTGTAGCCCATGCTGGTATCTTAGAGGAGGATTTAGGGGATGGGAAAGATGTCTGCCCGTGGGCTGCTCGGACACAGCTTACAAAAGCTGGCAGACCCTGCTTCAGCCACAAGATTGCCGAGAATGTGTCTCTCTCTCTATATATGCTTTTTTGGTTTGTTTGTTAACTGGTGTTTAAAACCGTCATTCAGCCCGGCCTCTTCAGTAACGCTGGAAGAGACACAGGCCCTTCTGGCTGACAAACAAATTTCAACTTTCAAATATTTATTTGGTTTTCTAAAGAGAGAGACTATCAAAACTAGTTCAGCTTCCCTGCAGTAAATTGCTTGAACACTGTTCCTTCAACATGGTTAAAAGGAAGGAAAACAAGGTTTTTGCTTGGGGGAGTGTCTGTTTTTCTTATTTCATTTCCCTCCCCTTCTAGGCACCCCTCCTCTGCCACCCAGCTTCCCCTCCTATTCTCTCTCTGTATCTCTCTCTCTCTCTCTCTTTCTATTTGTGTCTTTGACTCTTTTCTTTCCTTTCCTGGAAAGTCAAGACTTAGTGAATTACTATACGGTTCTGTCTCATAGCAGCATGCCTGTTTGCTCCCCTAGGCAATGTTGTGCCAACTGGATTATTTCAGAGCAGTTGCTTTCACCACAAGGAGGAGGAGAAGGTGCAGCAGATTAGAATAAAAATCAGCCAACCCTGCAGTATAGCAAATTAACTCAGGCCATTAAGCATAATGGTCTTCCAGAGGCCAAAGAGGTCAGCTATTAGTTCAGAATAATGACCTTCAACCCAGACAGGGGGAAGTGTGCACACAGACGTCTGTAGTTGTCCTTGTTCATTTTTTTGAAAGGTGCTGCCTAGCTCCACGTTTTGTACAGTTAACAGGCTTAACACATTTTATAGGAGCTGATTTTTGGATTAACACAACAGTTTAAAGTTAACCATGTGGAGGCTGCTAAAATATACAGTCAGTATGATGCTAATTATTGATGGGGAAACTCATTTTGCTTAATGTAGAACCCACTAAAACATCAAAGGCTCCAAAGTTCCATTCAAATGTTACTAGGTTATGTTATTTTAGAGTGGAAAGAAAGAAAGAAAGAAAGAAAGAAAGAAAGAAAGAAAGAAAGAAAGAAAGAAAGAAAGAAAGAAAGAAAGAAAGAAAGAAAGAAAGAAAGAATATACTCAATATAGGCTAAATATCATGTTATAAAATAACTGGCTAGGGAGGATCGTTGTGCGCTTAAGACACTGGAGTGGGACTCAGGAGATCTGGTTCAAATTCCTGGCTCTGCCACAGATTTCCTGTGTGACTTTGAGCAAGTCATACTGATAGCTCTGTGGTTCAGCTTCCCATGTGTAAAATGGAGATAATAATAATTCCTTTCTCCCAGTATTTTCCGTCTTCTCTATTTAGATTTCAGAGTAACAGCCGTGTTAGTCTGTATTCGCAAAAAGAAAAGGAGTACTTGTGGCACCTTAGAGACTAACCAATTTATTTGAGCATGAGCTTTCGTGAGCTACAGCTCACTTCATCGGATGCATGCCGTGGAAACTGCAGCAGACTTTATTTATACACAGAGAATATGAAAAAATACCTCCTCCCACAGTGGGGTGGGAGGAGGTATTTTTTCATATTCTCTGTGTATAAATAAAGTCTGCTGCAGTTTCCACGGCATGCATCCGATGAAGTGAGCTGTAGCTCACGAAAGCTCATGCTCAAATAAATTGGTTAGTCTCTAAGGTGCCACAAGTACTCCTTTTCTATTTAGATTGAAACTTTTTAGGGGTGGACTTTCTTTTAGAATGTGTATATTCACACATGCATATACAATGCAGGCCTAGGACCTTTAGGCACTATTGTAATACCAAATAGTCAAATTCAATAATTAAAACACTAATCTGGGACTCAGGAAACCTGGGTTTAGTTCCTGGCTCTGCCACGGATTTCCTGTGTGATTCTGTGCCTCTGTCCGCCATCTGTAAAATGCAGGTAATACTTCACAGTGGGGTACATTGCAATACATTGGTGTTTGTAAGGCACACAGAGGTTACAGCAATAAAGGGCCGGAGACATAGTTAAGGCTTGTCTGCATGGCATTGCAGTCCAGACTGCAGAGATGTGATTTATAGAGGCACTCTAGTGTTGCTCTATAACCTCCCCACGTAGTCCCTGCTGGCATGATTGTTTATTGAAGCACAAGGATCTGAATTCTATTACCACTAGGGTTGTCAAGTGATTAAAAAAATTAATCATGATTAATCGCACTGTAAAACAATAATAGAATACCATTTATTTAAATAGTTTTGGATGCTTTCTACATTTTCAAATATATTGATTTCAATTGCAACACAAAATAAAAAGTGTACAGTGCTCACTTTATATTTATTTTTGATTACAAGTATTTGCACTGTAAAAAACAAAAGAAATAGTATTTTTTTCAATTCACCTAATATAAGTACTGTAGTGCAATCTCTTGATCATGAAAGTTGAACTTAAAAATGTAGAATTACGTACAAAAAAACTGCATTCAAAAATAAAACAATGTAAAATTTTAGAGCCTGCAAGTCCACTCAGTCCTACTTCTTGTTCAGCCAATTGCTAAGACAAACAAGTTTGTTTACATTTGCAGGAGATAACGCTGCCCATTTCTTGTTTACAATGTCACCTGAAAGTGAGAACAGATGTTCACATAGCACTGTTGTAGCCGGCATCACAAGATATTTACATGCCAGATGCTCTAAAGATTCATATGTCCCTTCATGCTTCAACCACCATTCCAGTGGACATGCCTCCATGCTGATGACGTGTTCTGCTCAATAACAATCCAAAGTAGTGCAGACCAATGCATGTTCATTTTCATTATCTGAGTCAGATTCCACCGGTAGAAGGTTGATTTCCTTTTTTTGTGGTTCAGATTTTGTAGTTTCTGCATCAGAGTGTTGCTCTTTTAAGACTCCTGAAAGCATGCGCTACACTTTGTCCCTCTCAGATTTTGGAAGGCACTTCAGATTCTTAAACCTTGGGTTGGTTAGAAATTTCACACTGGTACCTTCTTTGCATCTTGTGAAATCTATAGTGAAAGTGTTCTTAAAATGAAGATGTGCTGGGTCATCATCTGAGGATGGTATAACATGAAATATATGGCAGAATGCGGATAAAACAGAGCAGGGGACATACAATTCTCCCCCAAGGAGTTCTGTCACAAATTTAACTAACGCATTATTTTTTTAACGATTGTCATCAGCATGGAAGCATGTCCTCTGGAATGGTGGCCAAAGCATGAAAGGGCATATGATTGTTTAGCATATCTGGCACATAAATACCTTGCAATGCCAGTTACAAAAGTGCCATGCAAATGCCTGTTCTCACTTTCTGGTGACATTGTAAATAAGAAGAAGGAAACATTATCTCCTGTAAATGTAAACAAACTTGTTTTTCTGAGCGATTGGCTGAACAAGAAGTAGGACTGGATGGACTTGTAGGCTCTGAAGTTTTACATTGTTTTGTTTTTGAGTGCAGTTATGTAACAAAAAAAATCTACATTTGTAAATTGTGCTTTCACAACCAAGAGATTGCACTACAGTACTTGTATGAGGTGAACTGAAAAATACAATTTCTTTTGGTTTATCTTTTTTACAGTGCAATATTTGTAATAAAAATAATATATACTTTGATTTTAATTACAACACAGAATACAATGTATATGAAAATGTAGAAAAATATCCAAAATATTTAATACATTTCAATTGGCATTCTATTGTATAACAGTGCAATTAAAACTGCAATTAATTGCGATTAATTTTTTTGAGTTAATCGTGTGAGTTAACTGCAATTAATTGGCAGCCCTAATTACCACTGTTGTTATTAATGGCCATAATGTACAGCACAATGACAAACATGAAGTTCTGATGGACCACATATAGTTTACAATATATATGGCACCCAGTTGTGCCAGCTTAGCTCTTGTGGCATGATCTTCCATTCATAATACAAAGCATAAGATTCCATTTAGTAAGAAAAAAACACATTTATTTGTTTGTTTCAATTGGAAACAAATATGGTCTTAAATTAGAAAGGGGGAAAAGTTTCTTAATGCAAACAAGTTGTGTGGACCCGAAGAGTAGTTGGAAAGGGTTACAAAACCTTGAACTCCATTACTTTCACTTCTCCCTTTTCTAATGTCGGAGTAGTCTCGTTGAATGTCAGCTGTTCACAGCACAAGGGCTACCCAGTGTTTGTGGAAGTATAAAAGCTGAGGAGTATCATAAAAAGAATGAAATCACCAAACTGTTTTCACATAAGGTTAAAAGGTCTGATATAAATCTTCAAAGGGGAGGCGGAAACTCTGTCCTTAATGTGCCCTGTTGTGCGGAGGTATTGCCGGCAGCACATATGGCATGTAATATTACCCAGTGCTTGGTGACTCTTACAAAGCCTATGGGCAAAAAAAGTCAATAGGTTAATGATGAAGTTTCAGCCTTAATGCTGAATTTTTCAGCTTGTGTGTGCAGACTTTGAACATTATCTTTAGTTAATGAACTAGTATTTGGTTTAAAACCAATATTAAACATTACAAATTGGGAACATATTTTTAACCTGTTTAATTTACGTGGAGGTTTGTTGTCTGTTTGTTTTAAAGAGAGATGGAGAGAGTACTTTTTTCATACATATAATGGTCTCTCACCCCAGTAATACCAATTAACCAGACTTTATGCTGGTGAATTGAATTTCATGCAATGAATTTCACAGCATTCCAAACATACAGCACACTATTATGGATTCTTAGTATCAGTATAGGCCTGAAATGCAAAATGCCTCGTAAGAGTGCTGTGGAGACAGTTAGTGGGTCTGAGTAGCAGTCAGTCCTTAAAATTAAAGTTTTGGAAAATATTTGTTTGGAAATACCGGGAAGGCCTGTTAACGTAATATGGATTAGTGGTTTGCAAATTTAAGCTTTAAAAACATTTTTGAGTTATGCAAGAGCAAAACATGGACAGAAAGTTAATTTGTACTTTGTGTACCTTATTTTACAGATAAAAGTATACTTATTAACTACTATTACATCTCAATTTGAGTAACGTCACATTTTTAAAAAGTCATTAAACAAAATGTCTCTCTCAGGCCAAGATTTATGCCAAGTTTTTTGCCTGGCTTGCATTTTTATGTTGGAATTATAATATAAATCCCTGAAAATAAGCGTTTACAGTGGAAACACTGACAGACTCTTAACTAGAGCATGCTACGTGTGCTTTTATAAACATACTAGGCATGACAGTTTTGAGCCAAAAAAGTGCTTCTTAAAAATGTATTAAAAATTAATTTATTCCTTATGTCTTACTCTAGGCTAAAGCTTCTCAATATGTACTTTATTAAGTCCCCCGGGGTTCCTCTCTATCCATTGCAGACAACAAAAATGTATACTATTCAAGATAAACTGTAATGATCAAACTCTCCATGGGATAAATGGAATGTTATACTGGTAGATATCAACTCCTTCCCCCATTCCAGACAGCTGTATCCCTCACACACTGCATGTATGATGGGCTATGCTCAGAGTATATCTAAAAAAATCTACAGTACTAAGGAAATAGTTTTTGCCCCACGTCCTGGCTTCATCAAATAGCTCAGCCAACTAGGCTGTGTGCTGAAGTGTTCCTCCAGGGTTCAGTGGGGAAGGTGGAAGGACTGGTTGTGCCCTCAAATTCAGAGTGGGGGCGTGACCAGTGAACCCACATAGTCTCAAATCTACTGGCACTGTTCCTAAATCAGGGCTGCACACCTACACACAGGGAGTCCCTGTGGAGATGGACCTTGCAGTGAATGGATGCAGTGCACCAACATGCATGTTTCCTAAATCCTCTCCTTTTACCACTGCCACCACCACAAACTGAAGAAACACACTATCAGAGGCTCGTTCACCTGCACATCCACCAATGTGATACATGCCATCATATGCCAGCAATGCCCCTCTGCCATGTACATTGGTCAAACTGGACAGTCTCTACATAAAAGAATAAATGGACACAAATCAGATGTCAAGAATTATAACATTCATAAACCAGTCGGAGAACACTTCAATCTCTCTGGTCACGCAATCACAGACATGAAGGTCGCTATCTTAAAACAAAAAAACTTCAAATCCAGACTCCAGCGAGAAACTGCTGAATTGGAATTCATTTGCAAATTGGATACTATTAATTTAGGCTTAAATAGAGACTGGGAGTGGCTAAGTCATTATGCAAGGTAGCCTATTTCCCCTTGTTTTTTCCTACCCCCCAGATGTTCTGGTTAAACTTGGATTTAAACTTGGAGAGTGGTCAGTTTGGATAAGCTATTGCCAGCAGGAGAGTGAGTTTGTGTGTGTGTGTGTGTGTGTGTGTGTGTCCGGGAAAAAAGGGGGGGAGGGTGAGAAAGCCTGGATTTGTGCTGGAAATGGCCCACCTTGATTACCATGCACATTGTAGGGAGAGTGGTCACTTTGGATAAGCTATTACCAGCAGGAGAGTGAGTTTGTGTGTGGGGGGGTGGAGGGTGAGAAAACCTGGATTTGTGCTGGAAATGGCCCAACTTGATGATCACTTTAGATAAGCTATTACCAGCAGGACAGTGGGGTGGGAGGAGGTATTGTTTCATGATCTCTGTGTGTATATAATGTCTGCTGCAGTTTCCACAGTATGCATCCGATGAAGTGAGCTGTAGCTCATGAAAGCTCATGCTCAAATAAATTGGTTAGTCTCTAAGGTGCCACAAGTACTCCTTTTCTTTTTGCGAATACAGACTAACACGGCTGTTACTCTGAAACTAGTTCTACTGTAAGAGGCAGCCCTACAGGGCAGCCCAGGAGAGGGCAGGATTTGCCCCCCTGTGCACTGACTTCTGTCCTTTAAAAAGAAACAAAACAGGAAAAGTTAAAACTGGAGATGGGCCAAAACAAAATCCCAGATAAAAACACCCTTGAATCTGAGATCTCAGAAATCCAAACACACATCTGGACCCAAATTTCATAAGCAATTCTTGTCATTTTAATGTTTTGAAAAAACACCCAGCTCCAATCCCCCACCAAGCCCCAAAACTTTGGAATGTCTGCAATCTAGATCTGAATTTTGCATCTCAGTCCCGTGACAGGCAAAACATATTTATAACTACAATTCTTCAATGTTCATATCTCTATTGCTGAGCTTGTTCTCAACTTCAAACACACAAGACATAAGATAAACCTGGGGCAATGTCATCTGGAAGCTGGAACATTTCTCTCAGAAGGGCTGGGTAGAGTATTAATACATTTCATGCTAGACACAGAAAATGGGATTAGAGGTGAAATGTTGGCAAAGACTTTTTGTGAAATGTGGAATAAATTTTATTAATTAATGGCCCCAAATGGGCACAGTGGTCTTCCATCTGCATGGGTACTGGGATTGTTAGACTATGCATAATTGATTCTGAAGTAAACACATTCTCTACTGAACCAATGCTGTAAATTAGCAGATTAACATCTAAGGGTTTCATCAACTCAAAGATTCAGAACTGGATCCAAAAATCTATTTTCTGAGGCCCAGGAACACATTATAAATATGTATTGCATATACATATGGTTCATAGAAAATTACTGCATATCCCTAAGGGGAATTTATCTCTCCATTCACCCTCCTCCAATTCAGAATATGGGATATTGCAATATAAAATTTCTTTCTTAACAGTGACATCTATTAAACTATTTCTTAGCTGTGACATTTACTAAAGAGTGACATCTATTGGGGAATAGTGTCCCACAGAAAGTAGAAGATTGAGTCATTTCAAACAGGACTGGCCAAAGCACTGGAAAAATATATATTGTAGGGAACAGTCCTGCATTGGCAAGGAGATGGATTAGATGATTGAATAGGTCTATTCAATCTCTAGAGCTAGGTTACGTTATTAAGAGACATCCCTGTAGTAAGGAAGAGTGTGTGTGAAGAGTTATGTGGCAGTGAGAGGCCTAGAAGGAATTCTGGCTGCCAGACAGAATTCATTCTGGGCCTCTGGGGGAGTGCATGCTGCAGCAGGAAGTCCACCCTCTTTTTGCAAGGTGCAGTGTGTGCTTTCCTCCAGATGTGGCCAGCTCTGTTGGCCAGTGTGCTGGGCCCATAGCCCCTGTATTACCTTCTCTTTCCTGTCTAATGGAAAGGCTATCAGTGTTCCCTACACACACTGTGTTGATCTCCTTACCAAGGGAAGAGAACATTCTTTGAATCCTCTTTCCACTCCTCCCTCTTATTTGGCAGTTGCACAATGTGGCCCCTCATTTGTAGGATTATGAAAATGTAGCTCTAATAATCATGTTAACATCGACATTCAAACTCATCTGACATCACAGTTTGTTGGAGAGTATGCACAGGAATGAAATATTTTTTTCCTTAAACATATAAAAATTGAATATATTTCATTATACATTTCAGAATTCATTGGAATCCTAAGTACATTTTTCAATACAGCTCCAGTATGAGATGAACTCCTGCAGTGAAACTGGCAAGTAGTGAGTGGGAGGAAGGCAGCGGCATATTACACAACAGCCTGATTTTTGGAACTCTGGTTTATATCAATATTTTGTAAGTTCCATATTGAAAAGAGTAGTGTGTGGCAATACAACTGTGCGTTTTAGAATGAAAATAAATAAATATTAGGACCCTGCACACTTAATTTCTGAGATAAGCTTAATTTTAGAGCTGATTGGAACTTTTCAGTGGAAAATGTCGATTCGTTGAAACCAGGGTTTGTTTGTTTTTGCAAAAACTTATCAGTTTTGATGAAATGTTCTCAGCCCCAGGAAAGAATTTCTGGTCAAAGCCAGAGAGAAAGACAGACCCACCCCAGAATATCCAGTAGCCAGATGGTTAGTGCACTCACCTGGAATGTGAGATAACTATGCTTAAGTCCCTCCTGTGCCTGATTCACAGCAGGGAGTTAAGCATAGATGTTGCATATCCCAGGTGAGGGCCCTAGCCACTGGACTATTGTTGATATGGTGGTGGAATTCTCTCTAAAAATTTCAAAGGGGCTTGGTTTGTCCTATTGTGCAAAGAAAGCAAAGGTCAAAACCTCAGGTTTTTTGTGAAATGGAATTTTTTATTTCTGGCTGGCCGCACTTCAATTTCTCATTTAACAAGAGCAGAGCATTATTATTATTATTAGGTAAAGCTGATAATATTTAGGTACTTTCCAAACAGAACAGAGTTTTCCTCCAGGAAACTTGCAATCTGAAAACGGATAGCGGGTAGCGATAAGAGATACAAGATATCATAATAGAGATTCAAAGTGGTGCTCAGCCACATCTTGGTAAAATAACACAAATGTATAGTTTTGTAACATTATAATTAGTTTAGTTTATTATTATTTTATTATAGTTTAATAGGACATTAAGGATGAGTTTTTCCAAAGCAGTTAGTGTTTGGACAGGAAGGATGGTCTAGACATTGGGGGGGTGGGGGAAAGACCGGGACTGAGGAAACACAGCTGCACTTCTCTGCACTCTCTGTGTGGCTCTTAAATCTCCTGTGCCTCAATTCCCTGTCTATAAAATGGGAATAATAGCATTCCCTTACTTTACAGGAGTGTTGTGAAACTAAATATCCTGAAAGATTGTGAGGTGCTCAGAAACTACACTAATGGGGGCTGTATATGTACCATAGATAGCACTGCACTAGCTCTGTACACAGTGAAGTCAGGGGAATTTTTACAGAAGTCTCAGTTTTCTGAAGCAGAATAGAGATTTGAATGGCCTGATCAGTTCAGTCTACAGATGTGAATACCAGATGAAGTGGCAGAGCTCTCCTGGGAATCTCTATCCTTTTCCCAGGGCAGGCTCAGGCCAGCCCATGGACAATAAGAAGAAAGTAATAGTCTCTATAATGTTTGCAGTGTTGCACCCGCGTTGGTCCCAAGGTGGAGGAGGATCTTTTAGTTGGTCCAATTAAAGTTCGTCCGGTAAAAGGCATCACCGCACCCACCTTGTCTTACTAAGCTCTATCATTTTATTTAGAACTTCCTAAAACCAGAAGAAAAAAAAGAACCCAGGTGGAATGTTCAATACTATCTATGAAATACGTAAAAGAGGATTCCTTGTGTGCTGAGTCTTCAGTGAAAACGGTCCCTTTGTGAGAGAGAAAAATACACGTCATTTAAACAGCAATTTCATAATGAGTGGATCTTTCTGCTCCCATGCAGAAGAGGAGCTTCACCATCCCCCCTTCCTCTATACCACACAGAGCCTCTCCTCTCGTCTGGGGTCCATACAATGGGAGAGAGAGGAATGCACAGGTCAGGGAAGGGGTACACATTTCATCTGCCTCTCACTGATGGGGATTAAGCTGAAAAGATAAAACAGCCTAAACTGGTATTATGTTTATATTAGCACCCCCTAAGGCCAAAGCCTGCATTGAGGCACAACGGCCTCCACACGGTTGGCTTGGTTCTGAAGGTGGACCCCACAGTATATTGTGCTGAGGGAGGGGAATCAAGCCTGTGACAGAACAATATAGGGCGAGCTCTGCAAGGAGATCCTCACAGAGATTGCCTTCCCCAGAACTCCTTCCCATTGGGTTTCCTATGGGATTGTACGACTAGGACTTAGTTCTCTGCCTCAGTATCACCACCTAGGAAAGGGGGATGAAAGAAGTGTACCCAACCTCTCTGCACCACTGTAGCTGTACCACTGCAGCACATGTAGTGAAGGAACTCGGGGCTGCTGGGACAGAGCTCTCCCATCACCATAATAAAGCCACTTCCGTGGCGGGAGAGCTTATGCCAGCGTAACCTACATCACTCAGGGGGTGGTTTATTCCCTAAGTGACATAAATTATGCCGGCATATGCTATAATGTAGACATAGCTATAGCAAACATTTTTTATAGTTAGGAACAAACACTTAAATATTCCCTCACGACATGGGATACAGACATTATAAGTAAGGTTAATATACATAAAAAGAACAGGAGTACTTGTGGCACCTTTGAGACTAACAAATTTATTTGAGCATAAGCGTTCATGGGCTACAGCCCACTTCATCAGATGCATAGAATGGAACATATAGTAAGAAGATATATATACACATACAGAGAACATGAAAGGGTGGAAGTTGCCATACCAACTCTAAGAGGCTAATTAATTAAGATGAACTATTATCGGCAGGAGAAAAAAAAAACTTTTCTGGTGATAATCAAGACGGCCCATTTCAGACAGTTGACAAGAAGGTGTGAGGATACTTAACATGGGGAAATAGATTCAGTTTGTGTAATGACCCAGCCACTCCCAGTCTCTATTCGAGCCCAAGTTAATGGTATCTAGTTTGCAAATTAATTCCAGTTCAGCAGTTTCTCTTTGGAGTCTGTTTTTGAAGCTTTATAGCATCCTAGAAGTATTTCATAAAGTCTAAACACCAAACATATTCTTATAACACTAATATCTATTTAAGCACACAAGTGAGCCAGAGTGGTTTACAGTTATGCATTTGTCAGTGTTCAGTGAGACCCAGTGGCTTTGGCATGAGCTGGCCCCTGGTCTGCCAGTGTCACAGGGGTGCTGTGTGAGTTGCTATGCCATTCACTGTGGTAATCCTCCCCTGGCTGGCTATACAAGTTTTAGGGCTGCTTATGCTGGCAATGTGATGCAAAGTGCCCTCGCTACAGACCAAAAACTGGGTTTATATTTGCAACAGTCCACTTTTGCTGGGCATCAGCTGCCTGTGCAAAGGAGCTAATAAAGTCAGCAGGGAGATTCTGGGATATTCATCATACGTTATCATGTTTTGTCTCAGTATGAAACAGCTGTATTAGGATTAGGAAAATGTGATTAGCCAAAAATATCTTAAGGATTTGAAAAAGGATTTGGTGACATTTTTCTTATAAAAATAATTGGTTCCCTCTGTGTTGACTAATGCAATGTGCGTAAGAGGCCACTGGCAGCAGTACAGAATGAGGCATTTCAGCTGTTGTTCATATAGATAGATAACTCAGAGATATACAGATGTGATGCACATTAAAAATTTAAAACTACAGGCTTTCATAACATTCATGACGTTCAGCTAGCGTTGTGTTGTTCCCACCCTGCTATACGGAGGGAGAATGGTGTTCATATGCTAAGGAGTAACTCCACCTCTCTTCTGTACACTAAGCACAAGACTTTAGGGTTGGGAGAAAGGAATCTTCCCTCTCCATGCTGCAGAATTGTACTGGAGTCCCTCCATGGATTCTATTGCAATAGCATGGGCAGCCAGGGCCCTGCTCTATGGAGCACAATGGCCAGTAGGTCTACAAAACTGTGACCTTGCTTCTGCCCCAGCTTGCTGCTGCTTAACATGGAAGTGCCAGACCTCCTTGGAGATGGCTCCCTGCTCCAAAAAGAGGCATGGCAGCTCAGAAACCTTGGCCACCCAGGTAGGCAAGCTGCCATCTCTCCCTCTGCTTCTGGGTCCATTCCGGAAAAAGATATGGCAGCTCAGCTGGGCAGCCACTTGTGGAGTGGTGATCCAGGTATGACTTGAGCACTGGTGTTCTCACTATGGTCAGTCCCAGGAACAGCACATACAAGGTAACAGTGTCGATATTTATCTGCATTCCAAGTAAATAAAAGGTAGTGAACTATTTTGCATGCTAAAATGTGTTGAAAACATAAAACTATCTGACTACATTTCAGAAGAGTGATATTTACGCCAATATTATCCAGGAAACTATGAAGTTAATTTTTTTCACCTATATTCATCCATTTTTAATTTGTGTAATAAACACTGATATATTCCCAGGAAGCTGTAAACAAAATAAAACGAGAAAACCAGGGCCCTATTCACACCCCACCTTGCAGTGCAGTGGCATCCCCCTCACATCTGGACTCCACAACATGTTGAGATTGTTGATCCCTTGCACAGACTCCTCAAAAACTGCCCCTACTCAATCCCATCTTTACAGTAGAACCACACAGCTTCCACAGCAGGCAAGGCCACCCGAACTCATGGAGAAGGGGGCAGGATTTGCCTTTAAAAATCCAGTTTGCAGAAGTGTAAGATGCTGTGTATACTATAGGGGTTTAATTATTTTTGATTTGCTAAGGATTAAGTAGTGGCAATGCAAAAATGAAGCTCAATAATTGCCTCAAATAACTTATAAATCTCAAATAGTAAGAGAAGACATGACATACTGAAAAACCAGAGACGGGAATAAGCCTTGATTTGTGGTGGTTTTTTTTTTTAACTTGCAGGTGAAATTCTGTTAATCATTAAACTCTTCTGTCTCAGCATATAAGTAGGGGTGTATATCTTTTGCGTAGCCAGAGTTTATGTTGTCTAAAAAAGGAGTGGACAGTATGAGAAGTAGGCCCATACTCATTTATCCAAATTCCTTGCTATGCCTTTATGCAGGGATGGAAGTTCAGATAAACGGGACCCTGGTCTAAACCATGCCAGACTTCGCAAAATAAAATCACGAATGGCAAAGTTTTACAAAACCAAACCACCTCCCTCTTTGACTCAACTTCATTTGAAGTAGAAATGAGTCAAAACCTTTATCTGAATCCTCTGACTTTGGGATATTTGAAAAAAATGGGACCCAAATCTGAACAACTGATGTTTTGCTGTTTGTTTGCTTTGCTTGGCCAAAACAAAACATTTTGCAAAACTGAAGCCACCTTTGGTTTGGCCCGTCCTAAAAGAAAAACTTGATAACAGAGAACGCAGGTCAACTTGCTCACACTCCTGTGCTTTAACCACACAACCATTCTTCATCTTTTTGGGAGGGTAATGGATAGGCAGAATGCAGGGCCTGATCCTGCAAGGTGCCGAACACTTTCAGTGCCTGTTGCAATTCCTATGCAAGCTGAGGCTGTTGAGCATCCCTTGGAGGGCACTCAGCATCTTTTAGGATTGGGCCTATAATTAGTAGTGTTGGAATTTTCTGAAGACATCGGGATAGGCATATGGAAATCACATATTCAGTTTATATTGGGTTTTTAAGCAGCTGACATTTGAATAATAAACTCCTCCCCAAATCTACCTCATTACAAAACTGAACTTTCTGGTAACTTGGGCCTATATATGATTTCAAGTAGAACTCAGTGAATTTGCTTGGTGTTCACCCCAAACCAATAAAGCCCAACTGCTTTGTCCAGGTTTCACTTAGACAGTTTGGGTTCTTTCCAGAATCAAAGCAGAACTTAGGCAAATCTTAACGTGCAGCTGCAAACAACTGGATCTATATATCTTGGCTTACAGTGACACTAATACTCTGCTTCATATTTGGAGCATTCTACTTATCTTCATCAAAGGTAGAGGGAATTAAAAGGGGATAATTCTCTAAGCTTTGCAAACACATAAACAGAATTGCAATTTCAGGGTGTAATCATGATCGTATTAGTCATATATTAATGTACTTCTGTTAAATGTAAGTGCTGGTGTTTATACCCAACCAGAAATTGTTGTTTTTCATTTAAAATTGTGTTGAATAAAGCAGAACCCATTTACTTTCCTAGCAGTATTTCTCACTGCAGGTGGCTTACATAGAGGGCATGTAAATACCCAGGTCTGTGTTGCCTCTGTTGACAAGTTGAAAGAAACCTATATTTTAATCAAAGCAAGGAAGCACATAAGGCTGAAGCTTTTAGGGCTTAGCAAGCAATTATATTTACTCTGTAAATACTAACTGTAAATGGGCCTCCAGTTACTCTGATTGACACTAGCACAGCAAGAGTGCTGGGTCAAATGCAGTTAGGCTGGAAGTAATTCTGGAGTAAAACTCAAATCTGTAACAGGACAAGAAACTGACAGCAAAAACCCATTTTCTCCCTCTCCACTGAGGTCACAGCTGGTATAGTAGAATACACTTACTGCATTACCTCTCTCCGCCAATGCAGCTAAAACCGAATGAAATATGTATTTCTTATTTAGCATCCAGGAACAGCTCAAGTCTCTGTGCCTAGATTCCATATGAATACTAATTCTTACATGAAATTGCTAGTTCATTATGGGGAATGTTTTTCTCATTGCAAAACTCCCCATAGCACATTATATGCACCTCCAGTGTAACAGCTGAGAAAAGGAAAATAAAAACACTTATTATTCTAGTATTTTTGGATCTTGCTAGAAGCAGTTGATGCATTCTGAAATCAATGGCTGTGTTTGAAATCCCATCAGTGGAGAGAGAGAGAGAGAGAGAGAGAAAGAGAGAGACAGAATTTATCTTGAGAAATCCTTGCTAGAATCCTTTGGAGTACAGACAGGGCTGAATTTAAATTCAGTGTCTCAAGCATGGATTTGGTGTGGGTTTAATCAAACAGGATATGCTTGCTGTTTAAGTACAAATTGATCATTAAAATATGTTTATTGAAGTTTATCAATCGAGTAGTTGGCAACTCTTTAGTAATGAACAAATGGTTGATAGTCAATTAATATTTAGTTTAAAAAGTACCTTGAAAATGGATTTCTCTCTTTCTATATTAAAATATATTTACATAGGTTGTTAATTACATATCAAATGATCACCTGAAAAAGATATTTACTGAGGTTTTATAAGTATCATAAATGGGATAAAATCTTGTACATATTGCATTGATTATTAAACACATCAATTATCCCCTGGCATATATTCAACATAAAAACTACTGTAGTGATTGAAAATTATTCACATAGTGTTATTTTTGGCAGGTGCTGTTGTTTGATTTTTACCAGTTTTCATTGTATTGGGTTCTTTCTCACATGGCTGTGAAGGTGCAAACCCATCCTAAAGTACCTAGCATTTGCAGGTATTCAGAATAATTTAATGAAATGTACTCTAAGGGACTGTTTGTGACTGGTTATTACATGGGTGCATAAAGGAAAGGATATTTCAAGGAGTGTCTTTGCCTTGCAATGCCACACAATAATGATTCCTTCAATCAGAGGAACACAAATTCTGTTTCCCCCTAGCACACCTAAAGGCACAAATGCCCTGAGAGGATTGGAAGAGGTGAGGCCGTGCCTCCCTGTACCACACTTCACATACATATCTACAAACTAACTGGATGTATTGAGGAAAGCAGGATAATAGTTCCCCATTAATTTGGGTGTCAGTACTATGACAAATACAGCAATTTCCTGCAATATCTTTGGGAGATCTTACTGAATTAAGTTTAAATATATTCGGAATCCATTGTACACTGCAAAGGTTATGTATTATTGTGGGCCTGTGTGGTCAAATGACTATACTGAACAATGTGGCAGGCAAGAATGAATTTCTGGGACAATACGTGTGAAGTGGATTTCCTGGGAAATATCTAGGGGGAAGTGAATGCAAATCCTTCCTTTCCCCAGGCCTTTTGCAGAAACCCAGACTTATGAAGCTATGTCCTAGAAGGAGGGTGATTGTCTGCTGGTTACTTGTTCCCAGCATCCCAAGATTAAAGACCCAAACTGTACAAAGGAGTGACTCTTGATGGGAGTTTGAAGGACTGATCATCTTCCAGAGCCCTTGTTGGGGCTTATTAGCATGCATTTAGGTTCTTTTATTATTTTGTTTTTTCATGATTTCACCTTAAGAATAAATGTGCTTGCTTAGACAGGGCTCTGTGGTAACTTATATTTGTGAGCAATTGTGCTGTTTATAGCCTCTGAGAAGAAAGCAAAGCAGGCCGGTTATGATAATAGGGCCTACAAATTTACTGTAAATGTCAGCTCTACTGTAAAAAGTATGTGAAAGTTCATAAGATGTGATAATAACCTATAATAACAAATGATTATGGGGAAAAAAGTATGAAAGGAAGACAGAAAAACTGAATTAGTCTAAACAAAAAGGCCTACTGATATAACTCAAGGACAGTGTTAAGATCAGGCTTGGTAAGCAAGAAAATTAAGGTCCAAAAATCTGTGACCCAAAATTGGTGTGTTGAGACTGGGCCTAACTTGTAAACAAAATAATGAAGGGATGGGGTATGTCACCAATCACCCCTTTTTTAAGTCCTTAAAGAAAAAGACTTTGTGGGAAAACCCTAGAAGAACAGACTGAAGCGAATGGAGCGACCATCACCATTACGGCTGCCAGGCCCATTGTCTCCTGGGAGCTTCTTCCTCCAAATCATGAAAGATGTCCTGACCAGACTGGACCAGAGAAGGGATCCAGAGCACACTGCTACCCCTACCAGCTCCAGCTGAACCCCAACCACCACCTGAGATTAAATACGATCAATCTTTCGCAGCAACAACAGCTCCAGCCCATCTCAACTAATTTGTTCCCTTTTCTCTAAAAGGACAGTTATTAACAGCTTTAATACCATCTAGAAAACTGTCAAATGGGGAAGGGAAGAGGGGGCTTTCCTTCTAAAACTCTCTCCAGCTAAAGGGGAAAGGAACAAGAAATACTGTTAAAATAAAAGCCTTATTTAATACTTTAATATGTCACTGTTTTGTGTTAACTGAAATGCTTTAACTCTTTCCCCTTCTTTTCTGTATATTTAATAAGAAGTTAAAAGGAGTTTTAATGGTGTGTTTTTCATAGTACTAAGCAGGCTGAGGTCTTGAACCAAACCCCAAACCTTGTTCAACACGGTTGGACAGTGATATCACCTTTAGCCCATATAGTCGATCTAAATTAATACAGCAGGCTGGCTTAGGAAGTCTTCACAGTGTGGGCAGGCAACTGTGAAGCCTAGAAAAACCCTCCTCAGGAGGTAAAGAGATACGTCTCCATTCAAGAGTGGAGACAGCTGAGAAGCTGGGAGCCTAGAGTGGGTGCCACTGCTGAACCATGCTGGGGGGCGGGGTGGGGATATAGGTGCAGTTGTCTTTATTTTAGAGTTTCCTCTAGTTTCTAAGACCTGGGTACTTAATGTTGTGAGGCTGAGCATCACAGTGTCTAACTTTTAGGTGCCTAGAAAATCACAGGAATACAACGTGATTCACAAACTCCAAGTTAGATGCATAGACTCCCTATACAGTGAAGCCGGGGGAGGTGGGGGAGAGATGGGCAACTTAGACTGTAATTTACTAAAGCCAGCATGTGAGGCGGGAAGCCAGACAAGCTAGCCAATAGGAGATACTGACTAGAGGGTTGTGTGCTAAGCCCCACACCTCTCAGAGATAGGCACCTAAGTCTGGGCTGCAGGGAGGTGCCTATCTCTGCTAGCAATTCTCAGCTGAAAACCCACTTTGGCATTGGGCACCAATGCCATTTCTGCAAGTTGCTGGGCCAGAGGAGGAGCCCCCTCATAATTCATTACCCAGTGGTCAGGGTACTCACCTGAGATGTGGGAGATCCCCAGGGAAGAAGGGATTTGAACTGGGATCTGCCACCTCTGAAGTGAGTACTCCTACCATTGGCCTACAGGATACTTTGATGCAAGTCAATCTCTTCTGTTCCAGCTGTCCCACTGAGAATCAATAATTTTAAAGAGTCAGTGGGGTAGGGGATCCTGGGTCTCCCACATCTTGGATAAGTGCTTTAATCAAGAGGCTATAGAGTGACCCTTGTGCTTGTTCGTTGTCTCTCTCTCTCCACCTCCCTCCCTCCTCCCAAATGACTCTCTAATTATTTAGCCACAATGGAACAGCCTGAATAGGAGAGACTGAGGGATCCCCATATTGTAATATCCTATAGCTCAGAGGTTAAAGCACTTACACAAGAGGTGGCAGAACCCCATTAAAATCACTTCTCCCCCTCAGGTAGACAAGCCACTTAAGCTGGGAGTGTCCCACAACCCGGGTAAGTTCCTAACCACTGAGGTAAAATTTATGAAGAAGGTTGTAGCTGTTTTGTGTGAACTCATCTGAAGTGCCTGATCCAGTAGGCAGCCTCTGAGCACACTACTGGATTGGGTCCCATGAGAGATTTTAGGTTGCTGAATGCCTGCCTTCCCCCATTTTGTAAAGTTCTCTGGAGCCTAGGCAGGAGTCCGGCTGCCTAGAGCGAGGCTCCAGTGCACATGCTCAGAGGCAGAAACGTAGGCACTTAGGGAACTTTTTAGTGCAAAACTTGGGTGCTGAGTGAGTTTAGGTGCCTACAGGATTCTGCAGGAGTTTTTGAATCACAGTGGAACCTAAAACTAGGATTTAGGCAAACCCTGACATACATTTGGGGCTTAGGCAACTAAATACCTTTGTGAATCTAAGCCTAAGCACTTCTTAGGTGAACTAGATCTACATAATGAAGGTCTTAGTATACTCAGTTTTGTAATGATACCACAGAGTGGGGTGGGGGGAAGATGTGGGGGGGAACCCTGAGTCTTTAAAAATCAATTTAATTGAAATCTGGGACTACAAATGCTATTATACACTAATCACAAATGTGTGATTAATGTATGGCAGAATTAAGATTGTGTGTTTTAAATGTGCATTTCCATACCTTAACATATTGAGATTTCTTTTAAATTGAACCCTAACTCTGAATTTCCTGGTTTTGTAATACTTGTTTTGTGGGATAATTACAACATCACTGTAGTGTTTTTATCTTCATCTTCTAATATGCACTCAACCTTAACATCAGCTGAACGTTGGTTTTAATCTATAAATATATACAATATAGCGACCAAACAAATACATTTAAAATTATATAAAACCAATGTTGTGGCATTACAACTTACAGAGAGCTCAGCTATTATCCCAAGGCTCTTTGTTGTTAAATTATTCTGTTCTTTGAGAGAGCTCAGCCTATTCACAACCAAAAACCAAGGAGCTTTGTTTGTATTGGGTTTATGCAGAGAAGGAAACATTCAAAACTGTTCATATTTCATAAGTGTCTTTTTTAGAAAAAACAAATACATTTTTTGAATGTCCCTTAAAATTGTGGTGAAAAATAGCTTCCATTTAACCGTGAGGCCCAGATCCACAAAGGTACTTAGGTGCCTATCTCCCACTGATTTCAGTGGAAATTAAGCATCTAAATATATTTGAAGGTCTGGGGCATACTGACTTGTGCAGACTATAGAATAATATTATGGTTCTTCCACCAATGGAAACATTACGTCTGATTCTCTACCCTGACATACCTGCTGTCTTCCAATGTGACTCCATTCAAGTCATTGGAGCCACAGTGGTGTAAAGCTGATGTAACACAGTGGAAAATCAGGCAAATGCTTTCATCTTTATCACCTTGACTGGCTCCATTAATCTGTCCCTTTCCTTAATATTCAAAGGCATTTTCAGATATCTTGGTTTAGCTCTATGTTTTCTCCTTTGCCATTTTTTAGTTAACCACCTGTAACTGATTCGCTCTGAACTGACCTGAGATTTCCTCTAACTTAAAGTATTGCTTTGTTTGCTGTAGAGAATATTAAATTAAATCTGCCTTTAAGATGAACAGAATGTTTTGTATAAAGGTTGGTCCAAAAGGTTAATGAATCCCAGATATACCCTCAAGTAAAGGAAGAGAGGCTGTGCTAACCAATATAAATATCATATAGCATAAACTGCATCTCTGGTATAACCCCATTGATTTCAGTGGGGTAATACTGGAGGTTAATTTGACCCATGAGGTCTGCATCAATCTCAGGAGAGGTGAAGGATCTAGCAAGGAAATGATCACCTCTCACCTGCAGATGGATTAGGAGAACCCTCCATTTTAATGTCATGGGCATAAAACAGTGTGGGGCATTTCTACCATTATGCCTTTATTATTACCTTTCATGGAAGATTTGCACTGCAGTTTCCATAGCATTAGAGGAGGAGGAAATTGTCACAAGGGAAGACAAAGATAATTTTATTTTTATTTTATGTGCTAAAAAACAAGGCAATTAAGAAAAAAATAGTGTATAACATTTTGTGATGTTTAGCAATTAATCTTTTTCCAGGGAACATGATCCCATTTCTGAGTGTAAATTGGACTATCCTGAATGAAAGGGACTTTGAAACTAAAATTTGAAATTCAGCCCTTTGCACATATGCAGTTCAAATGTTCATAAATTTTCATCTTTGTAAAAATTTTTAATTTATTTGTAGAAAATCAACATTTAAGATGCACTAAACTGTGTGGAACAGTGAAACTGTTTATGGAACACCGTGTAAGAAAACTGTTGATGAATTTTGCACAGCTCTCCTAAGCATAGATATTCACCCAAACCTTCTTTTTTTAAGTGAAGGCAGGCTCTTTAATAATGTAACTTGTAGCAAGCTGTCTTTTTAAGAGGGGGGAAACCTGTGTTTCTCCTTGAGTTCCAAGTAGTGAGATGGAAGTAGAAAGTGTCTTGGTGAAGTAGGAAGGTATTGCTAAACAGTAGGGAGCATACTAAGTGGGCCAGACTCCTGATAGGCTGCTCTTCCATCAAGTTTTAGGATTGGTTGAAAACTAAGGACCTTCAGAAGATGACAGCCCCTTCTTAATCCGGTTTCCCATTGTATGTTCATATATTGTGCCTGAATCTAAGGAGGCGTATGTCCCCAGAACCCAGTAACTGAGCAAACTAGCTACTCTATTTGGGCTTCACTGGAATTACTCCATATTTATACTGGTGTAGCTGTGAATAGAATTTAGGCTTTGTCTACACTTGCACTTTCGTCACTAAAACTTTTGTTGCTCAGGGGTTTGATACCTTCCTACTTCACCATGACACTTTCTACTTCCATCTCACTACTTGGAACTCAAGGAGAATCACCAGCGTGTTCTGGGAGAGGTTCTCAGGTTCATTGGAGGCTGGCCTGTTATGGAGCAGTTTTCAATGCTTGTAGGTCTTTAGAAGATAAAATAGAGAAGCACTTTCACAATATTGAGTAGCAACAATAGCCACGTGGGAGTAGGATCAGTAACACGGAGCTGTAAAAAATGTAAAATTAGGCTAGTATGCAGAAAATTAAAATTACATTCTAATGGGCTTTCTAAATGGATAGAGTATTTTCATCTCTCTCTGTTTAACTGCCTTGTTATAAGCTAGCAATAAGATACATAAGTAGATATCTTTCTGATATCCTTAGGAGAAAGGAAAAACAGAGTAAAATGATGGGTAAATGGCACACAGGGACCATAACATTTTATTGAAGATGTTTCTGGCATTGTTGTTCATATTCTGTCTTTGGCAGACTATTTTAAAACAGGCAAGGGAGTATTACAGCATGAGATCAACTCCAGAGGCAGAAGTTACTCATGATAGGTCATGGAGATTGGAAAAGAGAAAGCTAAATCAATTGAAAGTTTCCTTTTATTCATATAATGTTTCCATTGTCTCACTAAACTTATGATTAGCAAAGTATTATCCCTTTAATACTGTGAATATATATACTGTGTACTGAAAAAAAACACACTATGGGCTGAAGATGTTTCACATCTGAATATATTTTTCAGGCCCTTTTTAGTGCTTGAATAACTCAAAGGTAGAGTAGGTTAACAAATTCCAGCTTGGCATATGTACACTTTGCTAACTTTAAAAAAATGGTTGAGAATTAAAGTTGTAAACTTGAGAAAATAACATACAAAGCATGCTTACTCACTGCCAATGAATGTTATATACACACATATAAGGCTAACAGGTAATATCACCACTTACACTAATTAAAATGCCATAGATGCTGCAAGGAGGCTGATGGGGAAGCCATATCTCTAAATTTCTTCACTTTTACCTGTGTGTACAGATAACCATTGAATTGCAACTCCCCCCCTCCCCCATTTAATTAATTATTTTTAAAAAATTGTAATGAGACAATGATTTTGGTCAAACTTGTTTTGCAATTATGATTTTTACAAAAAAATAAAGACTACCTTATACTTATTCCAAAACTTTCAAATCTAGATTAAAATATTTATTTTATTCCCGTTTCATGAAAATTCACAAGGTGCTAATTGACTTTGTATGTGTAACCGTTTACACATTTACATTCTACTGGTGCTTTTCTAAGACCTATAGGCTAAATTCTACTTTCATGTACATCGGTGTAATCCAAAGTAAGCCCAAACACTTCAGTGACATTACCAGTAGAAATATAAGGGAAACAAAGCAGAATGTGATCTGATGTGCAACTTACACCATCAAACAAGCCACCACTGAAGACTCAATTATGACTTGTAAGTTTCTGTCCATATTAGGGACTCCTCAAAGCCCCATTGCCTCATCTTGACTTCCTTGCCTTAGGTAGTTCTTATATATGTTGTTACACCCGAAGGGAGTGTAGCATAGAGCTTGTTTGCTCCCCAACACAGCCAACATGTTCCATGCAGCTACCTGTGCTAGCCAAAATCATTCCTTGCTCTTAGTGGAGTTCAAGAACCACAGCCCTATGGTGTGGTGAAAGGGAGATAGCTTCTTGCTTTCTCCCATCCCCTTTGCAGCTAGACAGGGTGGGCATATGGCTTTAAATTCAGTCACAGTAGATATGTTTCCATAAGATGGATATTTGGATAATGATTGGGTACAGAGGTAAAAAAATAGCAGATAATCTTGAATATACCACTTCCCTTTTGGGGAGGTTGGATTTTTATTACTTCTTTTATTTTAGGGGGTTTATTTTTTGAGTTCCATGTTTCTCTTTTATCTGAACATTGATCAGAGTTCAAGTTTATGCTCTGTAACCATCTGAGCTGCCCTTCTCTACTGCAGGAGTAGAGAATCTTATATAGAACATGTGAGAAGAATAGCCAGAAATTATGTTCTTGTGCGGTTAGATTATCTTTTCCCTGTACATTGGCCAAACTGGACAGTCTCTACGCAAAAGAATAAATGGACACAAATCAGACGTCAAGAATTATAACATTCAAAAACCAGTCAGAGAACTCTTCAACCTCCCTGGACACTCAGTTTCAGACCTAAAAGTCACAATTCATCAACAAAAAAACTTCAAAAAACAGACTCCAACGAGAAACCGCAGAACTGGAATTAATTTGCAAACTGGACACCATTAAATTAGGCTTGAATAAAGACTGGGAGTGGATAAGTCATACACAAACTAAAAACTATTTCCCCATGCTAATTTTTCCCCTACTGTTACTCATACCTTCTTGACAACTGTTTGAAATGGGCCATCCTGATTATCACTACACAAGATTTTTTTTCTCTTGCTGATAATAGCCCACCTTAATTGATTACTCTTGTTAGAGTTGGTATGGCAACCTCCATTTTTTCACGTTCTATCTATCTATCTATCTATCTTCCTACTGTATTTTCCAGTGTATGCATCTGATGAAGTGGGTTTACCCACAAAAGCTTATGCCCAAATAAATGTGTTAGTCTCTAAGGTGCCACAAGTACTCCTTGTTCTTTTTGCTGATACAGACTAACACGGCTACCACTCTGAAACCTATCTTTTCCCTTGTGTCTCTTAAATGGCTCTTCAGGTTTGATCTCTATAAGACTATTATTACTAACCAATGCTCAGAGCAGATTCCAATCACCTTTTGTGTTATCATTTGAGAGGGAGAGGGAGAGAGAGAGGAAGTTATAGGAGTCTGTTTTTCCTCTCTGGTAAGTAATTGCACTATAGTACCAATTTTGGATGGGAATCTCACATGTGTGATTTTTGGAGTTCCAAATTCAGGCGGGATTTTGGACATAACAGAATTAGCCTCAGTACAGGTAACAGAAGATTCAAATTCTACATTGACAGTAAATCTTGGAACCCAAGTCTAAAAGTTCATAGATGGAGATAAAAGGGTGTGAGTCTATTTATTCATGCAACATAAATAATCACAGAGGACTACAATATCACAGCTTTACTCAGCTGTGCAGGGTAATGGGGGGTAAATTCTCCTACCTCCTTCTCATACAAGTAAGGGCAGCTCAGACTGCAGCCCCAGGGGCAGGTGAGGGAGAACAGGGGCTATTCAACCCTTGAAAGCAAGGAGGGAAAGAGAGAGACAGCAAGCAAGAGGAGCTCTGGCTCTTCACCTCCGCCATTCACTAGCCAGAGTAGCTAGCTGGGTACACAGGTAGGGGAGAAGAGATTGTTCCTCGTGAAAAAAAGGGTGAACTAACTTATTCCATACCAAACAGGAACTGTGATTCTCTGAATCACATTTAGTTGTCCGGACTGTACCTGTGATATCACAGGTACATACCAGCTGTTACACAATCTAGCCCATAATAATATATATTCTATACACAGTTACCAGGGAAAAAATCCCTTTTTCAAAAACTTTTTTGCATGGCCAATGGTCTTCTTGTTTTACATTGTTTATGGGTGTCCTCAAAGCCAGTGCAGAATATACTGCTTTAAGTGAAAGACTGTAGGACTTTTCCTTTCCATCTCCATCTATCTAAGTATTTATATGACCACCACCAGTGCAGTATCTCAAACCTCTCAAGTGTTTAAAAATAGAAACAACAATACCAATTTATCTCCTTCTTCTGTCAGAGAGTTGGTTTTAATCTTTTAACATACCCCCTCACAAAAGCTTCAGAACTTATTGCATTTGTCCAAGAAAAAGAGCTGTGATTTATATTTTCTGGCTGTCCACCTTCAAAATCTGAAACAAACAAGTTTGCAATTTCCCCTCCTTCAGAATGATTGTTCACGGGCTTCTGTTTTATTAGAAATTGTACAAGGCTTGCTTAGGTTCTGGGAAAGTGTACAAGTTGTAATGAAAACCAGCAGAAGGTTAAACAGGCTAACAATAAAGACTATCTTGGAACAGATAAGAGTTGTAAGTCATCTTCAGGTAATTCTTCCTTAAAGGAAACATGGCTTGTTGTGTTAATTGGCAACCTGCTTGAGCTTCAGCAGGGTCACACAAATCTTGAATTATTCACGTTGGCTGGTAAAATCACTGCTAGTGAAAATAGGATTCTGCTCTAGATTTACAGTGTGAACTAAAGATACCACCTTGCCAAGAGTACATTTGAGTCTGGCAAACACTTCCTCTTGGCCTCTTTTGTCACTTTGTCTTTTAAGAAAGCAGTTTCAGTTTTCATTTATTAAAATCTTTGGCTGTTGTCCATCTCAATTTTCTGTTACCTTCAAAATGAGTTATTCTAACATAGCCATTGAAGCTAACAGATTTATATATGCTGTGTAGACACTTAGAATCATAGAATATCAGGGTTGGAAGGGACCCCAGAAGGTCATCTAGTCCAACCCCCTGCTCGAAGCAGGACCAATTCCCAGTTAAATCATCCCAGCCAGGGCTTTGTCAAGCCTGACCTTAAAAACCTCTAAGGAAGGAGATTCTACCTTAGCTTTTACCCCAAACAATATACCTCGAGGTGTGCAGACTTTTTTCATACTGGCTTCTAGGCCATTAAATATACTGAAAAATGAAAACACATTGGAGAATTAGGCCTCAATCATCCAAAACACACACACATGCTTAACTCTACTCATGTGCTCAAGGAGCTGTACTGACTTCAACAGGACTAATCACATGCCGTTATCCATGTGCATAAGTGTTTGTAGGCTTGGGACTTTGGTGCCAGATCCTCAGCTGGTATAAATAAGCAGAGCCTTAACGTCAGTGAAGATACACCCATTTACACCAGCTAATGATATGGCTCTTCGGGTATGTCTACACTGAAAAAAGAAAAAAAAACACCCCCAGCAGGCCTGTATTAGCTGACTCAGGCTTGTAGGGCTTGGGCTGTGGCGCAATAAAATTGCAGTGTAGATGTTCAAGCTCGGACCTTCATGGGATCTCAGCACCCAGGCTCCAGCTTGAACCCAAAAGTCTACACTGCAATTTTATGGCCCTGTAGCCCAAGCCTTGTGAGTCCAAGTCAGCTGACATAGACCTGCCACAGGTGTTTTACTGCAGTGTAGACATACCCCTCGTGTCTGACCGTGAAAAGTTTTTCTATGTCAGCAGAACTTGAAACAAAAGACTGCAAGAAGGGTCCCTTTCTTATTCTCTTTGTTCCTTTACATTGGCCAAAGTCCTGAAGCAATACTAGGATTTATCTTCACCTATGATACCCCTGCTATTCCAATCTTGGGCCTCTCCTGAGAAGAGCCTGTTAAACTTGCAAAGAACATGGTAGATTTGTGATGTGTATGACATGTATCCATGCTCATTTTTACTACCAAGAGTTCAATACTGTTAACACATTGGAAGACAGTCACAGCTCTGTAGAGCTTCCAGTATAGAATCCTGTGTGTTGTTTTAGTTACGTCACATCCAGCAAAATGGATTTCACATCCATCTTACATTCTATCAGTACATAAGAAGTATTATGAACCCGTTTCTACAAGCATGTGCAAGACACCATATGGGACTGATTATGTAGAGAATTTATAATCCGACCTGCTGCCTGGCACAGTGACTGCAGTTAATGGGAGTCTTTCTACTAACGTTGGATCAAGACCTAAGAAGGCGTTCCTCTTTGGCCCTGTTTCTTTGTATATTATATATCAAGTCCAGACTTCATAGTGTCAAAGCAGATGGCTGTAAACTATGGATCTTCTTGAGCAACAAGTTCTGCAAAAAGCAGAGACATGTCATTTAATAGCTGCAGAGGTCTTTAGGATCTCAATCTTCCTGGCTTAATTTTAATTTTGTGTGAAAAATAAAGGCTCCCCAACTCTAGGCAAATAAGTCCTTATGTGTGAGCTGGATATATTTCAGTGGAAACTTCCAACTACATAATTTAATTGGCACATTTACATTCCAGTGAAAACAGAGGAATGCCCATCAACCCTAATAAAATTGTAGCTGTTTTGTTTACTCCTATGAACTAGAAGTTTTAGTTTAAAACAATTATTTTATTTTGCCTTTTTTATTGACACTAATTTTGTCATTTCTGAGAGGAAACCTAGTAATAATGAGCATTTCCTCTGTCCATGGAAGTCAATGGAAGTTTTGCTCTTGATTTCTGTGGGACTAGGACTGGATCCAATTATAGTACTGATAATGAATATTTGCATAGCACTTTGAAAATGTAAAACACTATGGCAGCGATATTAGGGATTACTACTTCTATCACTACATGATGCTTTTTATTTTTATATTGTAGAGCTCCTCGGATACACCACTGTGCTTTCTGCTGCTGCCCGTTTAGAACAGCTTACAGACGTAACATGGTGCTGGTGAGAAGAGAACTAAAGAGTACAAATATAAACAAACAACCCCTGAAAGTCATTTAGAAAATAGTGGGTTTTGAGGAGAATTTTTTTTTTAGTTTAATAAAGAAACAATCTTCTTTATAATGATTTCCCAATTCCTTACACAAGTGTAATGGGATGCTGACAGAGATAGGAATGAACAGGGTCCAACCATCAGCTCACTCCTCCTCTCAAGTTTATTCCACATTCAACTTTAAGGGTAGATTGATTGTATTTTGAAATGTTTAGATTAACAATGTGAATCCATTAGCAGCATCATTAAATCATTAAGAATAAACAATAATCCTAGACTGTTTCCCCATATGTGACCTTACACCAAATTAAAGAAATTATGTCTATATTTATTAAAATTTGAGGGGGTCCCTTTATAAATTAATATTTTATTATCAAAATCAGAGGGCACAAGAGGGTTGTTAGGTCTGGTGATGACACCCCATGGTGTATAACAGATCTGCGCCTTCAGTCTCACACTGAACAGCTACCAAGACATTATTAAGAAACAATATTGCATACCCTCTCATGTCTTATTGCTTAATTAGATCATCTAGCCTACTCATTTTTTCAAGTGCAGAACTGTAATGGCTAACATTATATTTTCTAGTGTTTCTTGCCACCTGGTTTTAAATGTCCCAGCGGATGGGGCTTTCACCACTTGCCTAGGAGAATTATTTCACATGCCAGGAGCTCTCAGAGTTAGGAAAACTTGCCAGCCATTCAGCCTAAATTTGTCTTTAGACCATCAAGTTATTAGGTTTGCTTCATGATTGTGGGGATTTCACAACTTTCCAAAGCCTCTATAGCTTCCACTCTTCCCAAGTGAGACAGTTCATCTGCAGGAGAAAAATCTTGGAAGTGGTGCTTTGGATCCCCTCCACCCTTCCTTCTGCACTAGAGATGGTTGAAAATGCTATGTGGTTTCTGCCAAAAATTTTTAAAAATTATTTCACTAAGGGAAATGTAAGGAAACTAAAGTAATATTTAGGGGGTATTTTCCCCCAAAGAAGTGTCTGAGAAACTAAAAGATAAAATTTAGGTCACATGTGAATTCAGCCCAGGAACTTCACTTCTACCAGAAGTGGAAAATATTTTAGCAAACTTGCAACAGACAAATCACTTCCTTCCTCTTCCTCCCCATCCCCAGACTCCTACAGCCCTTTTGCCCTAATTAACTTGATTATATGAGGGTATATTCCAGAAGTCCATCTAGGGGAGATTTTCAATTGCATAAATAGGAATTAAGCATCTAATTGCCATTGAGTTTCAATAGAAATTTGGTGACCAACTGCCCTTCGTGCATTTGAAAATCTCCCCCGAAGTTGTTCTGTCACTAGAGGAGATTTTGACTCTAATCATCTATAGTACTATCTGTGGCTCTCACGCCTATAATTGTTACTGTCAGAAGCAGCATGATACTTCCTGGAATGATATATTGATCACTTATAAGGAATTGTACACATCTATCAGTTAAGACATGGGTTGGGTAGTCAAAATGGGGAAGAGATGGCCAGCCCTCTGTGGAGATAGAGGTGGTTAGGGACTATTTAGAAAAGCTGGACGTGCACAAGTCCATGGGGCCGGACGAGTTGCATCCGAGAGTGCTGAAGGAATTGGCGGCTGTGATTGCAGAGCCATTGGCCATTATCTTTGAAAACTCGTGGAGAACCGGGGAAGTCCCGGATGACTGGAAAAAGGCTAATGTAGTGCCAATCTTTAAAAAAGGGAAGAAGGAGGATCCTGGGAACTACAGGCCAGTCAGCCTCACCTCAGTCCCTGGAAAAATCATGGAGCAGGTCCTCAAAGAATCAATCCTGAAGCACTTGCATGAGAGGAAAGTGATCAGGAACAGCCAGCATGGATTCACCAAGGGAAGGTCATGCCTGACTAATCTAATCGCCTTTTATGATGAGATTACTGGTTCTGTGGATGAAGGGAAAGCAGTGGATGTATTGTATCTTGACTTTAGCAAAGCTTTTGACACGGTCTCCCACAGTATTCTTGTCAGCAAGTTAAGGAAGTATGGGCTGGATGAATGCACTATAAGGTGGGTAGAAAGCTGGCTAGATTGTCGGGCTCAACGGGTAGTGATCAATGGCTCCATGTCTAGTTGACAGCCGGTATCAAGTGGAGTGCCCCAAGGGTCGGTCCTGGGGCCGATTTTGTTCAATATCTTCATAAATGATCTGGAGGATGGTGTGGATTGCACTCTCAGCAAATTTGCGGATGATACTAAACTGGGAGGAGTGGTAGATACGCTGGAGGGGAGGGATAGGATACAGAAGGACCTAGACAAATTGGAGGATTGGGCCAAAAGAAATCTGATGAGGTTCAATAAGGATAAGTGCAGGGTCCTGCACTTAGGACGGAAGAACCCAATGCACAGCTACAGACTAGGGACCGAATGGCTAGGCAGCAGTTCTGCGGAAAAGGACCTAGGGGTGACAGTGGACGAGAAGCTGGATATGAGTCAGCAGTGTGCCCTTGTTGCCAAGAAGGCCAATGGCATTTTGGGATGTATAAGTAGGGGCATAGCGAGCAGATCGAGGGACGTGATCGTTCCCCTCTATTCGACATTGCTGAGGCCTCATCTGGAGTACTGTGTCCAGTTTTGGGCCCCACACTTCAAGAAGGATGTGGATAAATTGGAGAGAGTCCAGCGAAGGGCAACAAAAATGATTAGGGGACTGGAACACATGAGTTATGAGGAGAGGCTGAGGGAGCTGGGATTGTTTAGCCTGCAGAAGAGAAGAATGAGGGGGGATTTGATAGCTGCTTTCAACTACCTGAAAGGGGGTTCCAAAGAGGATGGCTCTAGACTGTTCTCAATGGTAGCAGATGACAGAACGAGGAGTAATGGTCTCAAGTTGCAGTGGGGGAGGTTTAGATTGGATATTAGGAAAAACTTTTTCACTAAGAGGGTGGTGAAACACTGGAATGCGTTACCTAGGGAGGTGGTTAAATCTCCTTCCTTAGAGGTTTTTAAGGTCAGGCTTGACAAAGCCCTGGCTGGGATGATTTAACTGGGAATTGGTCCTGCTTCGAGCAGGGGGTTGGACTAGATGACCTTCTGGGGTCCCTTCCAACCCTGATATTCTATGAAAATGAACTGACCTATCTGGTGTTTTCCTAACTCCCTGTGAGGAACCCAATTCAGATTTTCTTTTCAATTCTAGCTTTTGTGGTTGGTTCATTTATAATAAATCTTGCCAACAGGCAAAGACAAAGAGACAGGGCATGGGCTGAGTGATAACATTTTTATGAAACAAACCCCATAACCCCAAATGTTCTCCAGAAGTTTTAACCAGTTTCTTACCTCTATTAGAGACCCACTCTAATAAATTTTGGGGAAAAACTGTTGTTAAAATACATCGACAATACATATCACTGAAAGGTTTTCATAGATTAAAAGGTTGTTTATCTGTCAGTAGGCTCAGTAAGTCCTAATTATTTTTTTTTACATTTTTTATAGAGAAACACTGAAAACTGCTACCCGAAAACTAGAGAGATGGCTAATAATAGCACTTATAGATTGTTAGTTCTGGTTGATGTGTAGGGATCCATTCACAACACAAACTGTAGTTTGAATTGCATTATTCTATGTATGCACACATATTCAGTTACGTACCTTATACTACGTGATGTTTAAGTGTAAACAAACAATTCATACAAAAGGAAAATGACATCTACACTTTACAGATGTACATTGTTCAGCACCGCTTCAGCTGTAACCATTGTTATCACCATAGTCAGCAATGGTTCTATTCTGTAGTGAAGAAAAGGTCTAAGACCTGCTCTTACTTATGTGTTAGTCCAATGTATTACTGGTGAGAAAGTGGATGCCTATACAGTATAACTGGAAAAAAGAATCATAAGGCTTGTTTTTCATACAAGAGATCATACAAGAGAAAGGTAAATGTGTATTGCAGCTGCAAGAATTGAGTAGCAAATGGCTAGGACAAAAAGATAAACATGGAATTTTTGTTTTTTCCAAAAGACAAAACATTATTGGAAGGAAGAGAGGATCTGGAAGCTGCAATATGAGATTGAGTGTCTGGCAGATCAGATGATCTCCTGATATAACTACAGTGATTTCCAAAACATATTTGCAATATGAATGAATGTTCTAGAGTGAGAATAGCAATCCCAATAATACCAAGCCAGAGTTGTCATTTGTTTGAATGTAACAAAAAAAGTAAGATTGCCTAGATCTCTGCTTGAAATAGAAGAAATCATTTTTGATTAGCACATGATAAAATGAAACATTAAGGCTATGTGGATGGGCATCTTTCCGGAGTTGATTATCAATTTATATCCACTGCTCACAACTTTTACTCAGGGCAAGTATGCATTGCCATCTGTGTCATATCGTCTCACACTCTTGTTTTCATCTTTGGTCATGCGGTTGCTCTATTGTTCTGCAATCACACATTTAAATACTACAATAGGTAGCTACCAAGAGTGAATACTTAAGTGTGCTGTATAAGAACTGGTGAAGTTCAATTACTCTAATGAACATAACTCATCTCAGTCTTCATAATTTTTTTTTCCAAAATGCTCATTTCCTGCGAAGTGGCAGTAAATCTACTCCTCAACCCTCTCACACAAATTAATTAAACTTGTAACCCATCTGCTACTTAGATCAAGTGAGTCCACAGTCATCCTACCCACAGATAAGTCCTAGTACTGTATATTCATTCAACGTAATGAAGAAAAACAGGTAAAATAAGATATGTGGACCACATATCTTAGAGAATAAGAAGACTCATGTGTGTCTCCATATTGATCAAACATGAGGTCATCTAAGGCTAAGGACAAAGATACATTATATGGAGCAATCTTACTGCACTTAACCAGTGGTGATAAATGTGTTGTGGTTTAGAAAAGTAGAACAATTTATGTTTTATTACTTTCCAGCTATAATGCAAACTGGATTTAGATACATGTTCCAAATAGCACATACTTTTCTCTTTTATATCTACCATTCCTTTACCACTGTATGTTCAGACTAATTTCCAGTGTCACAGAGCTACAAGGCAAATTCTGGCTTTATTTATACCAATGTAAACTGGGAATAACTCAGTTACCTTAACTGAGATTACTCTCGAATTACACCAGCATAACAGAGCAGTATTTTGCCTCATTGTGTGAATTTGCTAATAGGTATGACTAACCTGAAAATGATTCCTGTGCTAGTTTTCAGACAGGCCTGCTTTAACGTCAATGCACAAGCAAAAGTAAAGAACCAAAACATCAAAGGGTCTAGACAGACTCAGGAGATTAGGGTTCATGCCCTGTTCTGCCGCAGAGTTCCTCAGAGCTGACAACATGCCAAAAACATTCCAAGGACAGTTCTCAAAATGAGTTGGGGGCAGAGGGGTGGCCATCCCCAGCGAATGAAGAGTTAACACCCATTCTTGGGAATTGTAGATTACTATACTAAGACTATATTGCAATTCACAAGATTTGGAAACTTCTCTGAGACTATTTGAGCCCTTCAGTTCTGACAGGCTTTAATTATCCTTTGTCCCAAAATAGGTGAATAAAAATACCCTTTTCTCAGCAACAGGTTTTCTCTACCAGTATTTGTCTTCTCCCAGGAGTGAGGATAATGTATTTCAAGGGTGACAGAAGGTCTGTCTCCACTTCTACAGCAGATATCATTAGGCAACATCTCTATTTTCCTTTTTTAGGGGTTAGGAATGGTATAGGATTTCTCCTCTTGCTTTGTGCCCTGTGACTTTCTCTTCATCATGGGAGGAGGGAGATTAGTCAAACTTCCCCATGTTTGTCACTTTCCTGGGACATAAAGAGGGATGAGAAAGCCCCGTGCTCAACTTTCCTCCCGGCGTCCCAGTGAACTGTTGTGTGCCTTTGATTGAGGGAGATAATACGTGTCGATGGCATGGTTCCTTCACCACTGGGATATCAAATGTAATAACAATGACCCTTTCTGAATTGACTATTATCTTACTCTTCTTCATTCACCACCAATTGAAGCCCACCCATCCCCAAACAAGGACTTGAAGGGGTAGTGGCAGTTGCGGAGAGCATGGGAGATGTACTGCCATGACGGCCAAGAGCTGCAGTTGATCACCCAGACAGACTGCCTGCTAGTTCTGGGGAGGGCAGTGGTGGCAAACCCAACCCTGAAGGAACAATCAAGCCAAGATCCTGCAAGTCCAGAGTAGTGGAGGTCACACACAGGGGACAGTTTGGCCCTTGGTTTCGACTTCATTTTTCCCTGTGATTCTTATGGTTTGAAACTGAAAACCTGACAATGGCAGAAGAGTAAAGGAAGGTGTCATGTTCCGCAGGGAGTGTAGAATAACAATAGATGTCTCATTGTCAAAATCTCTTTGTCCTAAACTTTTTGTCACTTCAGTATTGCACTCCACTGGGGTCTCTCCTATTTTGAGCCTTTATCAACCAATATAGCTGGTGCCAGGGTCTATCAGACTATCTCTGCCCCCCGCTGGAGACATGAGCACCTTGACACTCACCACTCAAGGAAAATCCACTGAGACCGGGTGATCAACAAGATAGTCCTCCAGAAGCCTAGAAAGGCCAAAAGGAAAGACTGACCAATTAAGAACCAGCAGGCTAGTTAAGAAGGCTTGCCTGGTTTTTCTCAGGAATATAGCTTGGTGATAGTGTACCAGCAAAAGAGTGCCCCATGGCTAACTCAAAACGCAGGCCCAGGCCACGGCTTTGCCTTCAGCACCCTGTTAGGATATAGATATTCAGGCCTGTCTGTAAAGGCCTATACTTTAAGAAGTTAGGTGTATTCTTATCGCTTGGCTAGTTCTAGAGGTATAAAAGAAAGAAATCACTGTCTGCCGGTGTAAGGGCCTTCTCTTACTGTGACAGTTTGTGGCCCTGTGCTTAGGCTCAGGCCTTTGGCTAAGCAGCAGAGGCAGCCATAAGCTGGGAAGTGAACAGTCACATCCTCACATTCCAAACTAGTCATATTGAAATAAGGTGCTATTGGGCTGTTAGGCACTATCAGGACAGGATTGTATTCCTATCACCTTCAGAGAAAGGGAAGTGCCTAGAAAATGTAAAAGGAAACTTAGTTTGATAGCATCCTGTCTGGCAAGAACTCACTTATCAATAGCTGGGATGTGAAACCCTCACTTCTGTATTGTCTTGTCATTATAGTTTCCACTTTGCTATTGTTTGTCTGTATAATCTCTGTCTGGTTCTGTGATTGTTCCTGTCTGCTGTATAATTAATTTTGCTGGGTGTAAACTAATTAAGGTGGTGGGATATAATTGGTTACATAATCATGTTACAATATGTTAGGATTGGTTAGTTAAATTTCAGGAAAATGATTGGTTAAGGTATAGCTAAGCAGAACTCAAGTTTTACTATATAATCTGTAGTCTATGAGGAAGTGAGGGGGTGGGCGTGGGCATGGGCATGTGGGTAAGGGAGATGGGAACAGGGAATGGGGGTAAGAAAATTGGAATCATGTTTTGCTAAAGGGGGAAATGGGAACGGGAAAGGGAGTAAGGAAGTTGGAATCATGTTTGGCTAAGGGTAGGAATGGGAACAGGGACACAGGTATAAGGCTCTGTGGTGTCAGAGCTGGGAAGGAGGATACTAAGGAAGGAAACTGGAATCATGCTTGCTGGAAGTTCACCCCAATAAACATCGAATTGTTTGCACCTTTGGACTTTGGGTATTGTTGCTCTCTGTTCATGCGAGAAGGACCAGGGAAGTAAGTGGGTGAAGGAATAAGCCCCCTAACACACCCCAACCCTTCAAAGAGGTTTTCCCCGTCTTTGTTGAAACATACACACAGCTGAAGCCTGAGTTCCTCCTTTGTTATTTGATTGTTTAGACACTGACACCAAATTTACAGCACGGATTAGCCTACCCAACAGTTAGCCAATCATTGCAGACTAAGGTGGGCATGGCTGCAGTGCCACCTCTGGCCCCAAAGGGGGCACTGCAGAGCATTCCTGTTTATCACAATCCTGTCACTGGTTTTGGACACTAAAAAGGTACTGACTATCTAGGATGGCAACAATAAAAATTATTTTACAGCATGCGTAACTGTGTCATCCCAGTGGATCATCTGGCAATTTCAGCAGATAATATCTAATTTCTCTAATGTAATCTGTATATTATTTATATTATGATAGGGATTGCAACTGAGATCAGGGCCTGTTTTGCTAGGTGCTATATATACATTTAGTACAAGACAGTCCCTGTTCTGAAGGGATTACAATCTAAAAAACAAAAGAATAATTATTATGCTCATTTTACAGATGGGGAATTTGGATAAAGAGATTAAACTACTTACTCAAACTCACACAAGAAGCCTGTAGCAGAGCAGAGAGTTGACCCCAGAGCTCCTGAGTCCATTTCTAGTGACTTAATCAGATAGCCCCCTTTTTTGTTTACATTGGTGAGGTTACACTGCCCCTATCCAGGGAACTCTGTACTTGAGCTTGTTTGCAAAGCTTCAAACCTCTTCTCTTTCAAATCTGTCTAAAGACGCACTTATTCCATGATACCTTGAACTAATTAACCAACTATTTGAATTATTTGATTACATTATTTAAAAGGTTTCCCACATATGTTTCTCCCATCTTCCCTATACTGTACTGTTTTGTTACTACCCACTGTAATCCCACCCTACCTTTATTGCATTTTGCCTGGCGTTATCTTGAAAGCATTTCAACTAAGGGGTCATGACTTCTTGCCTGTTTTGTGATGTGCCTAGCACATACTTGGACAATATCCAATGATAAATAAGATTAACACTATGCATGTGCATCTTATGTACATTGGGTGTAAGCCTTTAACTCAGACCTTCAGGACAGAATACATATATAACCCTCTATGGGTTTAGAGAGCATGGCCTAGGGTTGCCAATTTTGGTTAGACATATTCCTGGAAGTTTCATCTTGACATAATCTTTAATTAAAGATCTTTAATTCCTGGAGACTCGAGGACAATCCCGGAGGGTTGGCAACCCCAGCATGACCCCTTTAAAATCTTGTCCTGAGGCAAAGGAATGGCTGATGGTTATAGGAAGAGGAAGTGCTAGTTGCTCCAGGGGAGTGGAGAGAGGGACAGCGACAGGGTGTGTGGTTGTAGCTCCAGACAAGAGGATTGACAGAGAGCAGAACCTCACATAGTGAAGCAACCGAGAACCAGCCCAAAGCCTGGGAGGGACAAAGCAGCTGTTTGGGGACACCCCAAGAGAGGAGCCAGGAGGAGCACTGTGCCAGGGAGGAATCCAAGAAGGACAAACCAGAGCCACTCCCCCCATCTTGCCCTCTGTAATTTTTCGCTATTCATCCCTCTGTAAATAAATATTTCCCTTGCCCATATTCATTGCAACATTCCAGTGTATGTGTGTCGATTCCGGACGGTGTGGAACAGGTGTCCCTGGGGTAGAAGGGAACTCCCCTGCTGCATTCCCGCGCGTGCCTTTTCTTGGCCAGAGCTGCTTGCAGAGCCAACTCCATCTGGGCCACAAGGGCGCTAAAGTTACACATACATACACTCAAAATGTAGGGAAATTGCCCCTGAGTACTGCTACTTTCCTTCAACCTTGTAACAGCACAGAATTTCACTGGAATCAGGATCTTGCAGTTTTCCCTAAGATTTGTTTTCAAAGCAGTACTGTGATGATAACTCCAGTGAAAACATGGTGTTTTCTCCCCCAAGTTCGAACAGTGTAGAGAGTCAGCGTTAGTGAATGTGGTCAATGAGGTACTAAAAGGCGCTTTCATTGTACATAATATTAAAACCTCAGGGACTGGAGGAAATGAAAGGCAGCTGCCTCTGATGGCGATACTGATCTGTGGGTCCCTGATGACCAGCCGCTTAGAAGTACAGCCTGTGCTTAGAGGCAGTGTGTGCTGCTGCCAGCCCATCTCTGCCATGTCCCCAAGAGACACCACTAAGCTAAAACAGTGGGGTCATCCATCATTAAAAAGTGGGGCAGGATGCCTTGGCATGCCTTCTATAATGGTGGAGAAATAGGGAAGAGGAGCTTCAAATTTCACAAAGGCAGGCACTGTCAGTGGAGATTTAATCAGATGGCAAGCTTTCCTGATTATATACTCCAACATCAGCTCTGAAGTGCAGACACGCCAATATTCCAGTCTCTCCCTGAGGTTAGACTGGAGTCACTAAAACCATAAAAATATGAATACAGAAAGCTGTAATCTTTATTTGCCAGATCAGAAACGTTTAAGATCACATACTAGGCTTAAGCTGCGTTTGTATGGAACACGATGCCGTCTATGTCTTGTGTTCATAGAAGTCACTTATTTCTTTATTTCTTTTCTACATATATGTGATCGAACATATTGTAAATGTTAGAATTCAGCAAAGTTTGATGCTCCCCATGATTGTTTATAATAATTAGGCAAATAAAAATGAGTGGCATAAACCCGGACATAAAATAGATGTAATTAGTAAACTAGTAAAGCATAATCTCTTTTGGAAACTACAGGAGACTCACTATTAAATGAAATGGGAGGGGGGATGTGAAATAAACTAACTCTACTGATTCCTGAAAAAACTCCCATGTGGGAAATCCTTCACCAACGTATTTAAGGGACAAGGACTAAAATTCTGTTTTTTTATATACCTCAGGCCCCAAATATACTATTCTATACTGTACTGAGAAAGGGCCGGTATGAAATAAAAGTTACAATGACAAAAATAAAATTGAATTGAAATAACATTGGGGTCGGGTCCTGTCCCATCCCCCCCCCGTCCCCCCCGCATTGAACTCTGTGCTCTTTTGGGCCTGATTCTTATCTTATTTGCTCCAGTGTTAATCAGGAGTGACTCCATTGGAATCAATGGAATTACATCACAGTGAAACCAGTGAGAGACCAGAATCAGGCCTAATGTGCGATGATGTCATTACTGAGGCAAAAGCAACTTCAGTCCTCTCTCTTCTCTCTTACAGCACCCCTCTGCCCACATACAGTAATGAAATGGTCAAAACGAAATGGGGAATCAGAGTCATGGTATTTCTGTGAATGACATGACATTTGTGTTTACCTTTGTGATTCAAGTCTATGAGATAATCTGAGATAATTTAATCCTTATCTATGAGATCCCTCATGCAACAATCCATTCATTATATGGTACACAGTATGGGAAACACTATTTGAACAATCACACAATATATGCAAATTTCAATACAAAGCACAGAAACACGTTAACAAAGACCATGTATTGTACTGTCAGAGGTAGTTAAGTCAAAGCATGGTGAAAAATTGAAAACTTCAGTCCCAGTACTGCAACTGATAGTCAATAGGGCTCCATCTAGGCACTATCAGTTGCAAGATCAAAGCCTCTATCTACAGTAACATACAGACCTAGCACGTATAGGTTCTCCTGTTTATGGAATGTGTACAAATCATTAGAAATAAAATATTTTTAAATAAATTATCCTTAACATCTTTCATAAATGTTGAAAAACAGTCAAAACACACACTAACTTCACACTTTCCATATGATTTGTCCTATGATTTCTTGTGAAATTTGGTGATATACTGTAATAATTCTCTTTTTAATGAAAATGACAGTGGTATGAGGCTACACAGGAAATGTACAGAAACTGCAATTCTTTTGTGGTTCCATCATATGTAGGAGTAAACGCACACAAATTAGGTACAGTGGGATAATTAGACATACAAGGTATATTTTTACTACAAAGTGGCAGTTAGCAATCTTCTCCCATTAAAAGAGCACCTTTTGAAAGGTAATTCTCATTTGTTTGCAATACCATCTTGAAAAGAAAATTGATTTTTCAATCAGTTATGTATTCCAGTAACAATCACGTGTCCTTAGAAATATCTTTACCCATTTTATGATACATGTACTTCCCAATATTATTGATTTATCCCAATCTGGAGTCCCTCCATAATATCTTCTTTATTATTTAATAACTATATTATGGTAGCACCTAAAGACCCCCAACACCACTGGGTAAGCATTGTACAGACACATAAGAAAACAGATGCTTCCTGTCCCAAAGAGTTTACATTCTAGAGATGGAATCCACAAAAGGACTTAGATGTTGACATGCAGAGCATCACAACACCTAACTTTTAGGCACCTAGAAAACTACAGGAACAAAACGGATCCATAAAGCCTGAGATAGGCTCTTAGGCTCACTGTACAATGAATGGGGAGAGATAGGTGTCTAAGGCTACATCTACACCATGAGCTACGGGCTCGATTCCCCAGCTTGTGTATACATACTCCTGGTAGCTCTCTGAGATACACTAGTAGTGTATCCGTGGTAGCATGGGCAGTGGCAGCATGTGGCAGCCATGCTGAGAACAAACCAGTCGGATACCAGTGAGTACATACTTTGCTCTGCTAATGTGTGCCACCACTGCCTATGCTACTGCAATAACAGTACTATTTATACTCACGCTAGCTCCCATGGAGCTAGCAGGAGTATGTGTACATGAACCATGGAATTATACCCCTCGCTCATGCTGTAGACATAGCCGAAGAATGTGATCCACAAAAGCTAGCACCCTAGACGGTCCCCATCTGAGCTAGCTAATGTGCTAAGCCCTGCCCTTTTCTCAGAGATAGGCACCTAAATCCAGGCAGCAGAGAGGTGCTTAGCTCTGTGGATGATCCATGAACAGGAACGCCTCTCCTGCTTAGGTGCCTACATAGAAATGAGGAAGCAGCTCTTGTGGGAATGAGTTTGGTGTAAGGAGAAAAACAGGGTAGTGCTCGCCTTCTAATTTTTAGTCCAGTGGTCAGAGCACTTACCTGGAACATCTGAGGTCCAGGTTCAATTCCCCCTCCCTGCGGGATAAGATTTGAACAGAGGTTTCCCTGGTCTCAGGAGAGTGCTCTAACTATTGGGCTATAGGATATTCAAATGTGGGGATCTACTGTGAATAAATACTTAGACAGTGGGCCAGAAAGTGAGAGTGGCAATGCATCCCAGTAGTTAGGGCACCCACCTTGAGACAGGAAACACTGGTCTAGTCCCCTGTGTCAATCACTCTCTTTTTGTTTATCCAAAAGGGACAGCTTCAACAGGATAGCCTAAGGGAGCCTCTCATTGGAATGTTCTATAGTTCAGTGGCTAGCGCACACTCCTGAGAGACAGGAGGCTCTTGTTCAAATCCTCCCCTCTGCCAGAGAGCAGGAAATCGCACCAGGGTCTCCCACAACTCAGATGAGTACTCTAACCAGTGGGCTAAAAGTTATAAGACAGGCACCACCAAGATGACTGAAGAAACTATGTAGGTATCCAAGCCAAGAAATTATGTAGGTATCCCTAGCCAAGGTAGGCACCTTCCTATAGCCTGAATTTAGGCACCTATCTCTGAGAAAGTGGGAGGTGGGGGAGGGCTCAGAACACGGGCATCTCCCGTGGACTAGCATAGCAAAGAATGACATAACATCATGGCTTTTGTGGATCACGTTCTTAGGCACTTATCTCTCCCTATTCATCCTATAGGGAGCCTAGACGCCTATCTTGGCTTTGTCAATAGCAGTGTTGTTCCTGTGATTCTTTTTGGTTGCCCGAAAGTTAGGTGTCATGATACTCAGCATTGCAACACCTAAGTCTCTTCATAGATTCCACCCTAGATGCCTAAATACCTCTGAGGACCTGGGCCTACACTACTAACTTCTCAAAAAGAAAAGGAGTACTTGTGGCACTTCAGAGACTAACAAATTTATTTGAGCATAAGCTTTAGTGAGCTACAGCTCACTTCATCAGATGCATTCAGTGGAAAATACAGTGGGGATTAAACTCAATTAGAGACCTAAAAGTGACAATTCTTCAACAAAAAAACTTCAAAAACAGACTCCAACGAGAGACTGCTGAATTGGAATTAATTTGCTGGATACAATTAACTTAGGCTTGAATAGAGACTGGGAGTGGATGGGTCATTACACAAAGTAAAACTATTTCCCCATGTTTATTTCCCTCCCCCGCCCCATTCCTCAGATGTTCTTGTGAACTGCTGGAAATGGCCCACCTTGATTATCACTACAAAAGGTTTTCTCTCCCCACCATCCTGCTCTCCTGCTGGTATTAGCTCATCTTAAGTGATCACTCTCATTACAGTGTGTATGGTAACACCCATTGTTTCGTGTTCTCTGGGTATATAAATCTCCCCCTGTATTTTCTTTTTGTGAATACAGACTAACACAGCTACTACTCTGAAACCTGTCACTACTAACTTCTGTGTATCAGGGACCAGAATGTAGGATAACTGTGCACTTTTGGTATTTTCAGATCACCTGCATTAAGTGTTTCAAGTTCACCACCACATAAAGTGTTAAAATGGCACTACATACATAATTAGTAAATACTAATAAACTTCTATAGGAAGAGAAATCATGGTTTTGTATGTCTCTTCCCCCACATAGGAAAAGGAGCATAACTCCAAGAATTATTTAGGACCTAGTGTGGCATTACTGTTTACCTCTACAGCAGTAGTTCTGAGGAAGAAGAAGTTACTCGCCTGGTGCAGTAACAATATATGGGTGCTCCATTGTAGGTGTGGCTGCGTCCCTGAGTTGCTGATTGGATAATATTTATAGCAGTGTCCGTTTGGCCTGCACATGTGCTCCCTCCCCTCCCATGCTCTGCCACGAGGCTAACCAGCGTTGTGCAGGCAGACCTTTCTTAGTTCCTTCTCCACCGCAGAGTGTATGATGAGAACTCCAAAGTACAGGGGAGGAGAGTGGGTCCCTTACAGATGCTTAGCACTCCCAGGAGACACAAGAGCAGAGAAGTCAGTGCATTTATCAGGGCGCAGGGGCTGCAATTGTTCACTGGCTCATGCCAGGAGAGTGCAAAGGAGAAAAAACTCATTGGCCTTCCCTTTCTGTGCACTCACACAAAGGCGGTTCATAATCTGAATTTGTATGTTATATAAATTAAAACTGTCTGCAGAGAAAAATGTTTTAGATTCTAAAATACTGATAACTGATATTTATGCACAGTATCTCTAAAGCTCACATATCGCTTCTTAGCATTTTGACTTGCAGTGTGGAAAACCAGAAATTTCTGCTGCAACCAGCAAAAAGAAGAGTTTTCTGTAGATTATAGAATACATTTCAGTGGTCTATGCAAATAAAAGCTATAATGCATTATTTTCTACTAGTTTCTACTGTGCCCTGTTTATTAGCCACAGATGTCCACTAATGATTGTTCTTTGTTTACTAGATTGACTTTTTCCTCCCTGGAGGGAGAAGGAAGGAGCAATTCAGCTAAAGAAGGTCCATCTCTCAACTTCTTGTTTTCCTTAATGAGAAAAAAAATCTCTTGAAATATGGAGTAGGTTAATTGAAACAGCTGCCTCTTTTTCAGTTAATCAGCTCTGACCTCTCCAAGAGACATCACTATCGTCAGTGCCGCCTGCAGTTGAGCAGAGGGTATTATTGTGATCACAGATTGCTTACCACAGGCTGTTTAATAGAGTGAAATAGGATTTGTGCATTTTAAAAAATGGAAGAACCTGAGAATGAAAAGGGAGATGAGCTTGTAAAATGGGCATATTAATACTTAAATCAACATATATGGAAAAAACTCCTTCAAATTTCTTTTGCAGTGAAAAAAGTCTTATTTGGAATGAGATTTTGTTTTAGACTCGACTGATACTATGAAAGAATATTCTATTTTACTCAGAATACATTGTTAGTGGAGGTATCCATTACTAACTACAAAGGATGCAATAAAATAAAATCCCTGCCTATTAAAAAAATACCTATTAGCACAGTCTATAAATATTTCACTACTTAACACATACCAGAAATTAAAATTCAAAACACTTAGGAAGTGCATTTACAGCTCCAGAGCTGTTTCTATAACAGTAACACTCCATGCAGATTCTGTTTCACATAGTCACATTTTATTTTCCTGAGCGCAAATTGGATGACAAATAGCAATACTGGGACAGATCCTCAGCTAGTGAAAATCAGCATAATTTTATTGTCTTATTGCCTTTTTTAAAAAAAAATTGTCCTTTTTGGTGTTTCATGCTCCAGCAAACAAAGGGCCTGATGCACCTCTGTGCTACTCCGGTTTCCTGCCAGTGTAACTGATGTAAAGAGTTACACTGAGGTAAAGCTGGAATAACAATGGTCAGATTATCATGGCCTGCACTGTGTATGTTTGTTCCAAAGAAAATGTGTATCAGTTACAAATCTGCGTGCAGCATTTGGCTCTAGCCCTTGATGTTTTTAGCTCTGTAGGTCCCTGGTTCAATCTGCACTGTTGGTTAAAATGGCAGCTGTCACAATATTATGCTATTTAAGGAAAACTAAAAAAGGTCAATATGTTTAAACAGATACAATTGTATACATGCAACAGGGCAATAAGAACAGAAAAACAAACATGAGAGTCTTTTCTGCAATAAAATAAAGACAAAATTTGCTAATCTCTGCAGACTATCCTAGAGATTTAACAATTGCTAGAAAACCTGGCCTCTGCTCAAAGAGAAGAAGAAGCTGCCCTTTACCAATGTCATGCAAGGGGAAACGTAGCTAATGCACATGAACAGACAATGTAAAATAGTACTTTGCACAATTTACTGGGATCTAAAGAAAGTTAAGGCATTAGTAAAAGCACTTATACCATTGAGCCAGTGTATTCCATTGCAATAGTATACAAAAACCATTCTGGCAAGGAGAAACTTAATAGTAGGAAGAAAGTAAAACAGAAATCCTCTAAATCCTCAAGAACTAAAGCAAAGTCATTTTTATAAACCAATAAACTTGGACCAGTAACTTAAACTATTTAGTTAAGGAGATATCAGTGCTAATTAAACATCTTGGAGTCTTACAACCTAGGATATCTGAAGCTAAATCCATTGATGCTGAGATCAAAGAAAAGCTGTTATTAAAAAAATGGTGTCATAGGCAGGTATCTGACGCCTGGCTCTTTGTTGTTACAGTTTTTAAAGTAGTTTGTTCTCGGAAAATGTGTCCCAAAAAGAAGCAAAGCTTGCTGCTGCTGCGTTCCCCACAACTTCCAGGGCTGCATGTCTGCCAGCTCTGCCTGACTGTCTGTGTGACTTGGCTGACATCAGAAAAGAAAATATTTTATTGCCTCTCATTGATAATGTCAGATTTGTATCTGGCACCTTTCAGAATGCAGTCTTTGGGATAGGATCTGATTTCAATTATAGAGAGAGACAGAGAGACTATAGTAATAGCAATGGAATTATTCCCTATTTATACCCATGTAACTGACAACAGAATCTGGCTTGTAATATCTATAAAAGAGAAACATACAGCAAGGATTCATAAACTGGAGTGAGTGGAATTTGGTGGGAATTAGAACATTTTTTAATTATTAGAGGCTAATCTTCTTTCCCATGGCCAAGCTAACAGGGATTCCAATCAAAACAATCTCATTTGATTCCAGGCCTTCCCCTCGCCTCCACAATCTGAATTTTCTTTTCCTGGCCTGAATGTGCAAATCCTCCATTTGCCATTCAAAGGCGATGGTGTCATTTACTATTCTGTGAATTCCTTGTTGGACCTACAGCTTTCTGAAGAACTGACCTATGAGCAATGGTTATAAAACTTAAAGATCAAATTCTCCACTTCATTGCACTGGTTTTATAGCAGATAAAACACCATTGCTTTCAGTGGAGTAACAACAGCATAAACCTGGTGTATCAGAATGGATATTCAGACCCTACTTATCTATAGCTTGTCTAAAAGATGACTAAGGGTTTTATTTGAAGAGTGCTAGATTAAAGTAGAGGGAAAGCATGGTTTAGGAAGGAATAATAATTAGAAGTAATAGGATTAAATTGAATAAGGGAAAAATGGATTGGAGGAAAATGGACTAGTTTCTCCTTGATCTGTGATGTTATGCCTGTGTATATTCATTCACCCACTGTCATAAGTATTATCATAAATTATAGTTTCATTGGTTATGAAGACATATCTTGGAGATACAGAAACTTTAGGAATACCTATAGTCTTTAAAATAGAACATTTTTTTGCCTTCATTGAACTTTAAGGCTATGTCTACATTAGCATTTTTATCAGTATAATTTATATCACTCAGTGGTGTGAAAAACCCCCACACACTCCAAGTGGCACAAGTTACACTGACAGAACTATCAGTGTGGACAGTGCTATGTCGGCAGGAGACACTCTCCACCAATGCAGCTACTTCTGCTCGTTGCGGGTGGTTTAATTACGTCGATAGGAGAGCTTTGTCCCAACAGCATAGAGCAGCTACATGGGAGATCTTACAGTCACGCAGCTGCACCGGTACAGCTGTGCTGCTGTAAACTCTCTAGTGTAGACATGGCCTCATTCAGTTAAACCCAGGCTAAAATTGTATTAATGGCAATACAAAAAGGTGATGCTTAATTAGCAGGAATAATGCCTGAAACCAGTGCATTATGCCTATTGGTTTTTTTAGACTTTTTTTTTCAGTGAATGAAGTACTGTTGAAAGGTGCTAGACTGAAGGAGTGAAGAATGAAGTCCCTGTAGCACAGAATATAGGAATTTCCAGACTGATCCAACCAGAGGTGTATCTAGCCCGCTATCTTGCCCTGGCAGTAGTCAGTACCTCGTACTTCAACTACACTAGTAACAGTGTAAATGTCATCAGATTACCCCATGCCCCCTAAATGTATCTCAACACTAAACTGGAGGGCTATATTTACAGGTGAGAGACAGCTTTACTCTGAATGTCCATATAGCCCTTGACTCTTTTGCCTGAGACCTCCAACAAGAGTACTGATCCTATTGGTCACTTTTATGATGTGGACACCTATCCATGAGAAACTGGACTGAAACTACAGTTAAACACATAAGCAATAACTCTCATTCACAAAAGCTTAATACAGTGGTTCCCAAACTTTTTTCCCCAAGGACCCCTTTGGTATCTTACCAAGCTTCCCAGACCCCTTTCATTTCCAGTACTACCTGTACACCTCTGCCAACATGAAAACGTCTCTGCCAGCATAACCTTGAATGCATGGTGCGTGTGAGGTCACCCTGGGCAGAGGATGCCATTTTGAGAACATGGTGTCCTCCAGGCAGCAAAAGTACTGGAACACTGTCTCAGCGCGTTCCAGCTCTGGTTCAAGTGGTGGACCCCTGCATAACCCATGGCAGATCTCCAAGGTTCTGGAGGCTCCACTTTGGGAACTACTAGTTTAATGGTTAAAAGGGTGTTAATTTGCAAAATATAGCAAAAAACATTATCCTCTGTAGTGTAATATCCTACCTAGTTATCACACTGAGTGATAGTAAAAATGAATAGTGTGTTTGACTTTAGTACATTTGTTATATTCCCTATAATTAGAACAGGAAATATTACATTACTGCATTTTCTGTGGTAAATATAACTACCACAGCAGTAAATATTAGCTTTTTCTTAAACATCCAATGTGCAATAATACTAATCATTAGGAATATTTGGACCCAAGTATGCTTTCAATATCAGTATTAATACTGGAACACATGGATTTACCACAATCACATTCAATTAATGTTTTTTTAGAAGTTGGGCTACTCATTTTCATTGGCTTTTGTTGGGTACGGGTTTTAATTTAAATAAAATGTTCAGAATTAAAACCACATCACTACAATATTTCTGTAGTACAAGCCACTGTCTGATGTATGTAAAATAATCATGTTTAAAACACCAACGGACAGTTGAATTATCTGCAGACAAAAGGAGCTCCCCTATAAAAAGACAATTTGCTTACAGACCCTTTGGCCATGTGCACTTAATCTGTGGAGATTTTAATTTTGTTGGACAACAAATTGCCTGACTGGAATGCTGTCATTCCATGGCCCCAGCTGAATTTTGCTGCATCAAGGATGATTCAGTCCTGGAAATAGCTTGCTGACAGCTCATGCCATTCATTTTTAATTGGATAAGGTCCATTTGCACAAATTAATATTCCTGGGAGCATACAGAGATCTTTGAATTTTTCACAAATCTCACTCACATAAAACTGAGAATCCATAAACCTATAATCAAGGTGATAACATTTTGGTGAAGCCACTGGCTTGTGTACCTCTGTTCATTTAATTACAAGGGGAAAAGGTCTATGCCAATTACTTGAGACATAACTTCTATCCATCTGGCTGAACTGTAAAGTTATAATCCCAGATTAAGGTTGTGACTGCATTACAGCTCCTGCCTGAGTGTGTAAGTATTAAAATGTGTGTAATACCAAGACAGTACTTTGGGTTGAAAGCCTCAAGCTATTATGTATAATAATCTAAGGACCGACAAAACATTTCTGAAATAGACTAAATGTCACATGTGAAAGGCTCACTGTTCAACATTTAGGGTATGTCTATATTGCATTGTAAACCCACATCCGTGGGATCTGGGCTTCTGGACTTGGTGCTTGCAACCCAATGCTTTAGCATCTACACCGTATTGTACACCTGGGTTTACAGTTTGCAGTCGTTGGACCCAGGTCTTACAGCCACGCTAATGCATACATACACACGAGCAAGAACAGTGGATTTACGTTATGGATTGATTTAGAGAAAACCAAACACCAAAACCATTAATAAAGTGCATAAACCAAACAGTGAACTGTACAAACAGTGCCAACAAATAAATCCCCTAATATTGTGTGTCCCTTGGTCCTTCTTCTCCTTTCCCTTTCTTACATGTTTAGTATGCACTTCACACCAGTGGAGGTGGAAGCCAGCAGGGGGTACATTTTGCCCTGTCCAATTACTGTTAAGTCCCAGTTGAACGGGCCATACAATCATAGAATCTCAGGGGTGGAAGCTCAAAGCAGGACCAATCCCCAACTAAATCATCCCAGCCAGGGCTTTGTCAAGCCTGACCTTAAAAACCTCTAAGGAAGGAGATTCCACCACCTCCCTAGGTAATCTATTCCAGTGCTTGCAGTAGTCCAAAATTTTCCTGGTCTGCAGCACATGGTGCCATGGAGGGAACTCAGGATGTGGTGCTGGTGCAACAGAAGCCTGTACTCTTGCAGTCATAAGCACAAGCCTCTCAAACAGGTCTTTCTGCTGTGCTCTATCTTCTTTCCTTAGTCAATGCTCCTGCTCCAGAAACTGCGCTGCAAGTCTCTTTGTGCTCTGCAATTCTGTCCTCCCACTCTGCAGCCTGTCTGTGACTTTTTACCTGCCATGAAGCCTTCTCTCTCTCTTTGGTATTTCATCCAGATGTGGCCAACAAGCAGAATATCCACTATAGGTTAAGGATGCTTCTGCTTGAACCAATCAGTGACAGTTCTGAATTCCAAAGTCCTGCTGCAGTGGGGCCATGCTGCTGAGATAGAAGGACCAAGCAGAGGGTGAAGGACCTAAATGCATACATCAAACATCCGGTGGGATCCTGGGGCCCATACCAGGAGGTCTTGCTGGTCTGAGTCAGAAAGAATGGTGTGTAGAGAGATGCGGAGGTTGGGCTTGAGCCTGAGTCCAGGCTTACATTGCTGTGTAGACATACCCTTAGAGGTCCAAGGTAAACTGAATTTCTTGAGGTCTGAATTATACACAAAAAATATTTTATTCACACTATGGGCAGTAATTAGGAAAAGAATATCTCTTTCTTTTGTGTACATACAAGAGTGAAATTAAAGATGTTTAGTTATTGAAATACTTGATTTACTAATAGTAACTGTGGACACCACCTAAATTCTAATTGGCACGGGAGGGGAAGTGGGGTCATCACGGAGTCAGTTACACCAGGCTCACTCTGCATCTGCCATGCCCCAACATGAGTTAATCAGACTAAGGAATGCTCTAATTTACATAACTGGTTTACAGTCCCTAAAAGACCTTATGTCAATGAAAGTTCTGTATAGCAGATTTCTTCTTCACCATGCCCATGACAGCCTGGCCTCTTAATCTGGGGTGAGGAGGGGTACTAGCATAGAAGCTGCCTTCAGCACATTTATGCCAGTAGACAGTGTTCCCCTCCACAAGGGGAAATTCTCTACTGTCCATTTATAACCCGGTACCAGTTCCGCTATACTACTCAGGTGGCACAAAAGGCTGTATTGTACTGGAGAATCTGGCCCTGTATCTTCAGTGCTGCTGTCATAGCATGGAGGAGAGAAAAATCAGAAATAAGGATAGCAGAATAAAAATTTTGCAACTGGAATATAAAAGCTGTCACAAAAAATAGACAAATGGATCACGTAGTTTAGTATCCTATAGTGACCTGCAAAGACTGGTTCACAGGAAGGCAGAAAAGTATAGCAATGCACGTAACCAACTGTGAATTACTGGGGTTAGGTAGGGGAGGTTCTTTTCTGACATCAATTTCTCAGTTTTTGTTCTGAAGCATGAGGACTGATAACCCCTGTCATTTCTACATAGCTAGTATTTTGCATCAGTGAGTTCAGAATTATCCTCACTCCCTCTCTTTGGGTGATTTACTCTAATAGATATCCCCCAGTTCATGACTCCTTTGATCACTGGTTCTTTCCATCTTCATTTCCTATGCATATTACTATATCAAATAATTGTGACATTTCCCATATGAAATATCTTGCAGATTGATCACCAGCAACACATATTTTTGCACGGAAATTGCCAACTATCCAGAACCAGATGGATTCTGGCATGAATGCATGTCTACAGATCATCATCATACTTTGTGGTACAAATTGGAGGGGGAAGGTGCAATATATAGATTCTTCATTAAAATATAGAGAAAATAGTTTAATGCTATGCAGGATCTTCCTACCAACAGCAGTGACAACAGCTGCACTAAAGGTCTGCAGCAAGAACAGGAAAGATAGGCAAGGCAGATAATGATTAGCAATGTTGCCTGAGCGGGCAAAATATATTTTTTTCATTGTATCACCCAAAAGCCTCATTCAGGATTGTGATCCCATTGTGCTGGATGTATGTGTTTGTACCCAACTGAGCTGCTGGGAGCTCAACACTTTAGAAAATTAAACCATTTATTTAGGCACCTAATTAGGGACGTAGGAGCCTAACTAGACAGCATTTAAAAATATCTTGTCCATGTATCTTTGGAAAAAGTGCAGTCAAGTGGTTATTTCACCTCATATTTCTTACAGATCTTCCTTCTGTCTTTTTGTTTGACTGGTGCTCACAAAACCCAAGTGACAACAAAATATTTTCTTCTCAAGCAGCATGAGTCCTATTGGCAGGTTCTGCGGGCCACTTGGAATTGCCACACTTACTAAGCTGCTGATACGCAGTCTTGGATGCCTTACTCACTAGACTGTTACATATTGCTTACCTAGTGTGGGAGGTTTATACCTTTCTAGTATCAATTTCAGAATCTGTCTGAATAAGCCTTTAATTTGATCTATCTATCCATACAAAAGTCTTAAATGAAAGCACAGGCAGCTCCCCCACCCAGATGTATTTCATGCATGCATTCCAGCTGTACTTGAAGCTATCCCCATTTCACATAGTACAAGTCACTAAAGCCTTTTGAGCCATGATGTTTTTGTTTTCTACATAAAGCATTTTCAAAACATGAAATAAACACCGTAGGAAAAAAAGTCAAACGTCGTTTCTGTGAAGTCCTCTGACAGTTCTTCTTCATGTGATTCTTTTTTCTAAGCTGTGTTCCTTCTCTGATCTGTCAATAATGATCTCACTCCAGAGTTAGAGGGCCAGTTCTTCATCTGGAATAAATTGGCAATAGCTCCATTGACTTACCCCATCTGGAAGCGAGTGAATAGAACGGACTGTTTAGTGGTTTCTTTTAGATCAGACGGTTTACTAGGAGAATCACTTTCTTTCTTCTTTTCCACTCCCAATGACTTGTATAGATTCAGTGTATGTATTGAATGTCTCATTCTTTCTGTATTTCTGGTTGTAACTGTTTCTGTGTGTTCACTATTTATGTTTAAATAAAATTAAAATATGATTTTTTAAAAATAAATTCAGCTACATAATAAAAAAAACAAATCATAGCTCCTCTGCAGACCCTACGTGTTGCTCTTCTATAAACTTTTCTTTTGGGCTTGTAATATCATTCTACTATAGTACATAGCAGCAGTGCTTGACCTCCTTCTAGGTACTGTGAGAAAGGCTAGTAAAAATGTTTTAGCCTTTGAGATTTGAGAAATGATTGTTACTTAATAGAGAAGTTGTCATAAAAATAAAGAGAAGGGTAACCACCTTTCTGTATACAGTGCTATAAAATCCCTCCTGGCCAGAGGCAAAACCCTTTCACATGTAAAGGGCTAAGAAGCTAAGATAACCTCGCTGGCACCTGACGGCACCTGACCAAAATGACCAATGAGGAGACAAGATACTTTCAAATCTGGAGGGGGGGGGGAAATAAAGGGTCTGTCTGACTGTGTGATGCTTTTGCTGGGAACAGATCAGGAATGCAGACTCAGAAACTCTGCTAAGTTAGTAAGTAATCTAGCTAGAAATGTGTTAGATTTCCTTTTGTTTAATGGCTGGTAAAATAAGCTGTGCTGAATGGAATGTATATTCCTGTTTTTGTGTCTTTTTGTAACTTAAGATTTTGCCTAGAAGGATTCTCTATGTTTTGAATCTGAATACCCTGTAAGGTATTTACCATCCTGATTTTACAGAGGTGATTCTCTTACCTTTTCTTTAATTAAAATTCTTCTTTTAAGAACCTGATTGATTTTTCATTGTTCTTAAGATCCAAGGGTTTAGGTCTTTGTTCACCTGTACAAATTGGTGAGGATTTTTATCAAGCCTTCTCCAGGAAAGGGGGTGTAGGGCTTGGGAGGATATTTTGGGGGAAGATGTCTCCAAGTGGGCTTTTTCCCTGTTCTTTGTTTAACATACTCAGTGGTGGCAGCATAGGGTTCAAGCACAGGACAAAAGTTTGTATCTTGGGGAAGTTTTTAACCTAAGCTGGTAAGAATAAGCTTAGGGGATCTTTCATGCAGGTCCCCACATCTGTACCCTAGAGTTCAGAGTGGGGAAGGAACTTTGACAGAAGTCTGTTTGGATAAAATACCTAGACCCATATAATTGCCAAAAGCTAAATGGGATTGCAATGGGGTGTCCTCTCCACACAAGCCCTGAGTAGATTAATGTGGGCCAGAAGGGGGCAATTAACCTTCAGTGCCATACCTGCAGGGGAGCCAGGAATAGACAAGGCCTAATTACAGACAAAGTCCAGCTGTGGGAAGAGCTGGAATAGGCATGTGAGAGCGGGAGTGGGCTGCACAGAATGGGTCTGCAGTCACTCTGGAGAGGAAAAGGGAGGCGGTCAGAGACAAGGAGGACATCCAGGTGGAGAGTAAGCCCTGGGATACTGCCCGAGACAGGGAGTCTAGCAAGAGACCAAGTGGAGTGAAGAAGCCATGGGGAACAAGGGAAGCTCCAGTGGTGGGGTGTGAAGGATACTGTCCCCTTTTATCAGAGAAACAGGAACAGAGACTGAGCAAACATGGATTGCTAGTCATAGGTCCCTGGACTGGAACTAACATTGCAGACAGGCCCAGGTGTCCCTACCATGCACTGGGACATTGCACAGGACACAAAGGTGAAACGCTTTACTTGCTATTTCAAGTAGTATCTGAATTATTTGTCTGGTTGGATTCGGATAGCCCAGAAGGAGGGAGATGGTATGGTGACCTGTCCAAAGAGAGAGGGCAGGACTACAGTTCAAGAAACCAATGACAGGGGGCACCATATGGGGTAAAAGCAGATTCCCTGACCCACCCCCAAGAAGGTTCACCTGAAGCAAGTGGAGCCTTCACAATATTGGTCTCTCCTACTCAACTTCTTCATCTCCTGGTCTTTATGTGAGTTTGCTACTGGCGCTTCCTCTGACTGTCCACCCCTCTGTTTCTTGCCAGAGTCCCTAGAACAGGGCAAGACCTCAGGTCTTTTCCTCACCCTGGACTTCCTCCTTGTTCCTGAGGAATTCCCTTTCCCTCTCCAGAGGGACTGCAGGACCCTTTCCTGCAGCCCCCTGCAGATTGCACTGGTTTTATAATCCTATCTCAGCTCCTCCCACAGCTGGCTTTTGTTTGCAGTTAGGCCTTATCCATATCTGGCTCCCCTCCAGGTGCAGCATATAAGGTTAATGGTCTCCTTCTGGCCCTCATTAACCTGCTCAGAGCTTGTAGACTTCTGCTCTGGAGTTGGGCCCACAGGTCATCTCACGCCTTCGCCTGATCATCCATTGAGAGAAACAGTCTGGCCTTAATTTCTGTGACATCCCAGTGCTGCTGCTACTGAAATTCATGGTCCTACACAGCTACTTGCAAGGCCTGCTCTGCAGCTACTAACTTCTTCCCCGTAGCCCCTTTAGTCATTCCATGGAATTCCCCAAGCACCTTTTCCCTCAGGGTCTGAGTTCCAACAATAGACTGGTTAGTCTCAGCATTTAGCCCTGCATCTTTCAAGTTTATTTGTACAGGAACCTCTCTCACTTCCAGTTCCTGCCCACTTTCCATCATTACAGCCCTGCCAACCTGCTCTACTACTACTGTGCCCATGATGAGTGCCATAAATGCTATCTTTTGTTCTTTACTTAGGACCCTGCCCACTAATCATCTCTTTGTGAGGGCAATGCTTCCTTGTGTCCCAATTCCCCAAAGGAAAAACAAGCACCTTCCACGCCTACTCTCATAAGAGGTTGGATGCCTTTATGCTTTCCTGTGTTCCTCCCTATAGGGCAAGCCTTTTTTATCACCATATAAATAGAGGCACTCTTGTCAGGTGCTCTGTCTACCAACTAGCATAACACACCCTCTGGCTTCCTAGTTCCAGAACCATTCCTACCCTAATCTCTGCCCCCTCTGCTAATTTCTTGCTGCAGTATCCTATATAAATGCTGCTACTGTTCAGCCAGCTTCACCAAATATCCCTGAGGATACAACTGTTCTTCCTACTATCTCTATTTGCTCTCCAGGCCTGCAAAAGTAGTTCCTGGATCCCCTTTGGTTATTTTTCTGTCTCCTTAAACTGGAGCAGAAACTCTGGGATCCAAACAGGGAAAGTTTACTTGCCTTCCATGAAAAAAAAAAATTCCACACATAGCAGGTCTATTTTTGCCTCCCTTTCCTTTGACCGTATAGTACTCACTATCCTCTTTTATCAGTGGACATAGGCATACCCACAGTCTCCTCCAATATTGTAAAGGGATCCACTCACTGCTGGTGCACTGCCTTGTCTTAGGTATAGGAATTGGGTTTTAGCCCATATAGTGCCTCTGTGGTCCCCCTCTCTTTGCAACTCAAAGTGCTCCATCTTCACTTCCCCTCTTCTGAGGTATCAACATTTCACCAACAAGCTGTCCAGATGGCTTTTCATTCTACCTCTTGGTCTTGTACTACTTCCCAGCAGCTGATAAAGGAATCTGGGCCCACCCTAAACTCTAGGTACTAGGCCAGGGACCCCTATGACCAGCAATCCAGGTTTACTCAGTCCCAGTAGGTGTTTCCCTGGGCTACTTCTAACCTGACATCCTTATCTCCTGGTCTATCCATGGGTTTATCATGGAGCCTTCTCTGGTCCCCATGGCTACTTCATCCCTCTTAGTTTCTTGCCAGGCTCCCTAATCCAAAGAGGGATACCACATCTTACTCTCCTACCTGGACTTTCTTTTCATTCCTGGCCATCTCCTCTCTAAAGTAACTACAGACCCTATTCCTGTAGCCCCTACTATTTGCACTTCCTGGCTTTATAATCATATCTCAGTTCCTCCCCCAGCTGGATTTTGTCTGGAATTAGTCCTTATTCATACCCGGCTCCCCTCCAGGTGCAGCATATGAGGTTAATTGTCCCCTTGTGGCCTACGTTAACCCACTCAGAGTTTGTGTGGGGGTGAACACCCCATCATAGGAATAAATTACAACTTGAACTCTGCACCCACTTAAATGGGTTAGGCTCATATATGCCCGTAGTAAATTATTTCTCTAGGAGCAAGGAAGAATCAGGAGTTAGAGATGTGTCTGCAGCCTCTTAGAGCTACTTGTGGGGTAGTGTATCTTAACACAAAGCCATGCTCAGAGCTGTGCCTAAAATTACAATCTAGTCTAGTACTTTTCTGGTTCAAAAAAAGTTCTGTTACATTATTATTTTTTCTGGATTCTTGTCAGGACTAGAAGTGCTTATCTATAGGAATGTAGGAAAGCAGTTCTGAAAATACTGTATTTCTGGCCTTTATGTGAGCAGTAAATATTAGTAATGGTGTGAGACTTCAATGTTATTTTTTGCATGCAGAGAGGTTTAGATAAATACAATATCTACATTTTAGGGTGCCTGTTACAATCAAACCTATTCTACTAGTATTTTACCTTCTGAATAACTTTTTTTTTTTTTTGCTTTTGAATTCATGTGATGTAGTCTATTGATTTGACCATGCCACAGTTAACTTTCAGTACATCTGAAGGATTGTAGGGTGTGGATTATATGGGCCTCTGAATGCCTGGTCATTTCAGATAAGCGTTGACTAGATATCCATGCTTCTGGGTACTCCTTAGTCATTTGCTATGGTATTTATTCTTAATTGGGCATGAAGGTCACTTCTATTCTCTGCTAGTAGAGATAAAGAACAGAAGCTTTCCTACCAGTGAAACTACAGGAAAGCGATTGCTTCACATCTACTGGCGAATCCACTGGGTGAATTGCTTCTGATGAATTCTTAGCAACAGAGTAAATTGCTTCAGTCTTCATTTCTGCCTGGAAAGTTGTGGTTCACAAAAGGTCCCAACAATTTGTTTTTTAACTAATTAATCTGATCTGTATTTTAGGGTTATAATTTAAGGAATCCAGCTCTGTAAATCTGTAACTGGGGGAGGAAAAAAAATCATGAAAAATCCTCTGAATTTTTTTAGCATTGACTTAAATATTATTTTGGTCAATAACATAGGAAAAAAACATATGATGGGAATGGCGAACCACAGCCACTGGGAGCTTACCCTGTTTACTCAGATAAACAAAGCATCTTGCGGCCTGCCAGGGCCTTACTCTGAACAAGCCATGAACCAAGATTGGAAACTCCTGATCTAGAGGCTCCAACTAGGAGCAGGGAGGGCAGGGAAATCCTTTTCAGAACTTTCACACCTCCCAAGGCTTACACTTGGCAATGTTGCCATGATTTTGGGAGTCTGACTCAATATTTTTGGTGTCTTCAAACAGGCAGTACTTCATATGGACCTGATTCATCTCCCACTATAAGCAGTGAGAATTCTTACTGTGGATCTTGGATCAGGTTCTAGGTGAATGAATTAGTGCAGAGTGGAGAAATTACTTCTGTTTGGTTTTGATGGCCAGCAGACTTTTTCTTCCCATTAGTGCAATCTGGAGTAACTTTAAAAAATTGTGATTTTATACTCTCAGGAAGTGTATTGTATTTTTCACAGTATCGCCCCACCCCGACCTCATTCCAGTCAGGATGGAAAGTGCTCACTGAATGAGGACCAATTCGGTATTTTGATTATCCTCATTCTTCAAAGGATGGGCCCCATGGTATTGTATTTCCTCATGGGAATTGTATTTCACGTATCTCTTGCTCCCATTCTTTCCTGAGGGCTGGACTACATCTCCCGTAATGCAGTACAGTGTCTCCTTGGGCTGACTCGCATGGGAGTCTCATGACTCCAAGCTGGATGAGCAAGTATCTTAGAGAGGTGATTAAGAAAAAGCAGAAAGCCTACAAGGAGTGGAAGATGGGAGGGATCAGCAAGGAAAGCTACCTTATCAAGGTCAGAACATGTAGTGATAAAGTGAGAAAGGCCAAAAAACATGTAGATTTGGATGTTGCAAAGGGAATTAAAAGAAATAGTAAAAGGTTCTATAGTCATATAAATAAGAAGAAAACAAAGAAAGAAGTGGGACCGCTAAACACTGAGGATGGAGTAGAGGTTAAGGATAATCTAGGCATAGCCCAATATCTAAACAAATACTTTGCCTCAGTCTTTAATGAGGAGCTTAGGGATAATGGTAGGACGACAAATGTGAATGAGGATATGGAGGTAGATATTACCACATCTGAACTAGAAGCCAAACTTGAACAGTTTAATGGGACTAAATTGGGGGGCCCAGATAATCTTCATCCAAGAATATTAAAGGAACTGGCACATGAAATTGCAAGTCCATTAGCAAAAAATTTTAATGAATCTGTAAACTCAGAGGTTGTACATATGACTGGAGAATTGCTAACATAGTTCCTATTTTTAAGAAAGGGAAAAAAGTGATCTGGGTAGCTACAGGCCTGTTGGTTTGACATCTGTAGTATGCAAGGTCTTGGGAAAATTTTTGAAAGAGAAAGTAGTTAAGGACATTGAGGTCAATGGTAATTGGGACAAAATACAGCATAGCATTACGAAAGGTAGATCGTGTCAAACCAACCTGATCTCCTTCTTTGAGAAGGTAACAGATTTTTTTAGACAAAGGAAATGCAGTGGATCCAATTTACCTCAATTTCAGTAAGGCATTTGATACGGTTCCACATGGGGAATTATTAGCTAAATTAGAAAAGGTGGGGATCAATATGAAAATTGAAAGGTGGATAAAGAACTGGTTAAAGCGGAGACTACAGCAGGTCACACTGAAAAATGAACTGTCAGGCTGGAAGGAGGTTACTAGTGGAGTTCCTCAGGGATTGGTTTGGGGACCAATCTTATTTAATCTTTTTATTACTGATCTTGGCACAAAAAGTGGGAATGTGCTAATAAAGTTTGCAGATGACACAAAGCTGGGAGATATTGCCAATACAGAGAAGGACCGGAATATCATACTGGAAGATCTGGATGACCTTGTAAACTGGAGCAATAGTAATAGGATGAAATTTAATAGTGAAAAGTGCAAGGTCATGCATTTTAGGGATTAATAACAAGAATTTCTGTTATAAACTGGGGACACATCACTTGGAAGTAACAGAGGAGAAGTACCTCAGAGTATTGATTGATCACAGGATGAATATGAGTCACCAATGTGATATGGCCATGAAAAAAGCTAATGTGGTCTTGGGATGTATCAAGCGAGGAATTTCCAGTAGAGATAAGGAGGTGTTAGTACTGTTATACAAGGCACTGGTGAGACCTCACCTGGAATACTGTGTGCAGTTCTGGTCTCCCGTGCTTAAAAAGGATGAATTCAAACTGGAACAGGTACAGAGAAGGGCTGCTAAGATGATCCAAGGAATGGAAAACCTGTCTTATGAAAGGAGACTCAAAGAGCTGTGCTTGTTTAGCCTAACCAAAAGAAGGCTGGGGGGAGATATGATTGCTCTTTATAAATATATCAGAGGGATAAATACCATAGAGGGAGAAGAATTATTTAAGCTCCGTACCAATTTGGACACAAGAACAAATGGATATAAACTGGCCATCAGGAAGTTTAGACTTGAAATTAGACAAAGGTTTCTAACCATCAGAGAAGTGAAGTTCTGGAACAGCCTTCCAAGGGAAGCAGTGGGGGCAAAAGACATATCTGGCTTCAAGACTAAGCTTGATAAATTTATGGAGGAGATGATATGATGGGATAGCCTAATTCTGACAATTAATTGATCTTCAACTATTAGCGGTAGATATGCCCAATGGCCTGTGATGGGATGTTAGATGGGGTGGGATCTGAGTTACTACAGAGAATTCTTTCCCGGGTGTCTGGCTGGTGAGTCTTGCCCACACACCCAGGGTTTAGCTGATCACCATATTTGGGGTTGGGAAGGACTTTTCCTCCGGGGCACATTGGCAGAGGCCAGGGGGTTTTTCACCTTCCTCTGCAGTGTGGGGCACGGGTCACTTGCTGGAGGAGTCTCTGCACCTCAGAGGCTTTAAACCACAATTTGAGGACTTCAGTAACTCAGACATAGGTTAGGGGTTTGTTACAGGAGTGGGTAGGTGAGATTCTGTGGCCTGCATTGTGCAGGAGGTCAGACTAGACTATCATAATGGTCCCTTCTGACCTTAAAATCTATGACTCTATATCATAATCTGACCAGAGGGCCTGAGGCATAGGGAAAAAATGGGCAACTGGCACCCCTACTACAAGGTGGCCCTATAAGAAAATGTATTTTAATGCTGAACTGACTTGAAATAAAACATTGAGCAATTTCCGAAACAGAATTTTTTTTTAAAAAACTTTTGGTTCTGCCAAAAAAAATTCATTTTTCAACATTTATCACAATTCAGGATAAAAAAAAGTTGAAACAGCAAAAATTCTTATATTTTCTTAGTTTAGATTTAGATCTATCTTTTTCTCCAGCTCTTCTCAGTCATACAGAATGTAAATTTAGCACAAATTATATCTGGCCCATAGTAAGACACTCATTATTTTAAAAGAGATTTCAGTCTGAACAGAGAAGGTGAAGAAAGGCAGGATTATTATCTCCATTTTCAGGTGGGGACGTGAGACACAGATTAAGTTATGTGTCTAAGGTTACACAGGAAGCTTGTGGCTGAAATTGCACCTTGAGCTTCTGAATACAAGCGCATCCTTCCAATTCCCTAAATGGTAAGTCCTTCCTTGTAGCAATGTTCTTTCTTTCTTTCTTTAAAGCCTTGTTAAAGATTTTTTTCCCTACCAACTACAACACTTGATTTAGAATTTTCAAGAATTGAAATCAATGCGACTACTGATGTGAATAAAGCCATGCAAATATGTGAGTGTTTGCAGGATCAGTGCCTAAAGCTCCAGTGAACCATTTGATATAGGGGTACAATAGTAGGTCTTTCCTTTGTTATTCAGATACCGGTGACTAGACACTCTCATATATGTGGTATGTTTACAGATTACCCTATATCAGATTTTACTCCATATAGTGGTTGGTAATGTTCTTTATTCACAGCAATACCTTACCTACCTTTCTACAAAGATAAATAGAAAAGGGAGAGATCTTCCATTTGGCTAATTCAGAACTGGATTAAAGCAACCCAGGGCCTTAGACACACTGCTACATGGGACCTCTGTTGTGCTACCCCACTCTTGGAATGGCAGTGACATGGGTTCATCTCCCTTTCCAGAGAGGCAGGGGCAAATGGCATACAGCCCTTCCCCCTGGGAACTGCTCGGATCCCCTCTTCTCTCCAGACAGGTAAAAGTGTCAGCAAGGGGACCCTCCAGTACTCACACCACAGTAGCTGGGGTATCTGCTTGGGTGAGTAGGTAGGACATGATGCACTCATCTCCTGCCATGCACAGCCCCAAAGCCTCGAGTTGGGCAGGTTTTAAGACAGGGATGCTTTATTCTCCTGTTCTGTTGACAAATTATTCTTGTGTTGTTGTTCATATAATCTTTAGGAATGTGATACTGAAGTCACAACTCGCACTCAGGGGAGGAAAGGTTTAATGAATATTAAAAGTGTGTAATTAATTTTTCTTCTGTGCTATTTCCAAGTAAGTTCAGCAGAACATCCATGTAAATTATGCATAATAGTTTTATGAGCTGAACTTTCTGTCTGCCTAGCATGTGAGTCTCTCATTTTTAGCAGCCTTTAGGAATTCATTTTGTGTTATGGGGGAAGGCAGAAGGAAATTCTGAAATATTTCTGAAAACATTTAATTTGTTCTTTCAAGTGCTAGCCTGAGCAAAGGAGACATACATTGCTGAATGGTCTTGGACAGTTTCTCTCTGTGTGCTTTCATTTTATAGTATTGGCTTGATGTAACATCCTCCCTACAATTCATAGAGTTTGAATTCTTAGGGTATATTGCTGTAACTTTTGGATGGGCTAGAGTTGACATCATTGCCCTCCTCCAGTGCCTGGAAACCCAACTCCCATTGCAAAGCATCTGGAAACCCAGAATTCAGTCACACAGGATTTTCTGCAAGGATTGCTCAGGGTCAACCTCCCAGCAGTCAAGTCTAAAAGAACAAAAGGAATGAATTTAATTCTTAAGTACCAACTGCATAAAATCTTATGATAAAGAAACATGTCTATTTTATGAGCCACATACATTCTCTTCACAGTTATACATAAATAAAGAAAACAAATTAAATATAAACAGGTCAGTTCCCACACAAACACCGTGAGAAGAAACTCAGAGTTCCCAAAAGCTTAGGGGGTGTTCACCTGAGTCTGACTTAGTCTTTGGTCACCAGATCTATCCAGTATTCTGAGTCAAAAACAACATCTTCCTTCTGCTTCCTTGTAGAAATTTTCAGCTGGCCTCCATGCAGATTCTTCCTCCTACTCTGCTGAAATCACTCCCTTAGCTAGTCAGCTAACCAATTAACTAACCACTCAGTGAAGTATGCAGATTTTAAAAAAAAATCCCTGTTACAAGAAAAATACAAAACTGAGAATAGCAAAATAAATTACTTTTCCCTTCATCACATTTAAATAAGAATAAAGTTAGTGAAGCATACTGGTTGAGACAATTTAACTAAAACAGTTTGGCTAAAATTAAACATTCAAAGTATACAACTAAAATAAAACAACAGTTTTCCCTCCCAATTTCCCTTTTTCTATAATGAGCACTGCTGGGGCTTCCCTACTGAAGGGTTAACAATGTCCCTAACCTGCTGTAAAATACCTCAGAGTTAGGGACAACAACCTGCTTTCTGCTCCCTAGGCTTAGCTTCTCCCAATCCACACAGTGTACCTGACCTTCTGAAAAGCAGCTGCCCTGACTCCTTGCCCTACTGGAGTCTGAGTCCAGCAACAGGGAACCTACTGAGTATACCCCAAACTACCAGACCCAATTCCAGAAACTTCTGGATGTGGAGTGCTATTTGTGCATCTGTCTGGCTACAACACAACTCATTCCTTTCCCGGGGCATAGAGCTCTTAAAGAGATATCTCCCATTAGGCACCTGAGTTACATTGTGTTCTGATTCCTGGGAATAATCCAGACGTTTCAAAGAACTAATTTCATGTACGGCACAGGGCTGTAAAAAAGGTAGATAAACACCGCAAGGGAAGGAAAGGCCTCCTTTTATAGGAACACCTTTTATTCACATTGTTCACTAATCTCCTGCTGATGCTCAGGACAGAATCAACTTGAGACCATTTGTTCACCCTGATTATAAAATTAACAACTCAGCTTTGGTCCTAAGAAATAATGGATTTATTTTACAAGCTATTAAATGTTAACATCACTGTTGGCTGTTTACACTTGCCCGCATAAAGCATAATTACAGAAGACACTACTCTGCTGTCAGCCCTTCAGAAAGTGCAAAGCTAATACATTGTAAATCCCCTTTGGGAACACTGGGTCTGGGCTGCCTGGCAGAATTGTATTAAGTGTTTTCTTCTCCTTGGGAGTCGGAGGCAGACATATGGTGCGTGCAGGCATATTGTGATGAAGAAACACAGCCGCCTTTTCATCAAAGAGAGCAGGTCAGACTTGAGCGGAGCATGCTTCCTGGAAAATGGGTTAAGCATAACAGAAGCTCATTTATCTCCCATTTGATCCTGAGTATAGCTGAGATCTTTATCTATTACCACAATGCCTCAGTCACTTTGCGGCTTTGCTAATAGCCTAACTCCTGTCACGTCCCAAATGACAAGGCATAGCACTCTGAACAGTCATGCTGATACACTGCCAAAGTTCTCCATGTACTGAGGACCAGAAATCTGACTAGTGCCTTCAGGAAATGCATCATTTCTACTATTTGTTTCTAAGCCACATCTCTCTCTCTCTCTCTCTCTCTCTCTCCCTCTGTGCTCCAGTTCCTCTATCCATTGACTTCACCTTCAATGCTGCACATGTGCTTTGTCACCTTTAATATGACAAAATGATATGCCTTTCTGGCATAATGATACTGCATGGCCAACTAAATCACTGTGTGCTTATTTAAAGCTGCTGCATTTTCTTCTGGCTTGTCATGTCAGTTTCACAGATCCAAATTAGCTCCCGTTCATTTGCCTGTAGCTACAGCAGTGTGTGTGTGAGAGAAAGAGACATATGAAGTCCTCTGCAGAATGGTGGTGCCATATAATTTTGTCTTCCTAGCCTTTCTATTACCAAAATGCATATATAATATATGTGTCTTATATTTAAAAAGAAAACCAGAGTTTTTAATCTTTGTCAAGATATTGCATTTTAACACTTTCTTACTTGGGGCGAGTCTAAACAAGAGACAATTACCATAAGAAATTATTTGGCCCATCTCTCTCAAAATTCCTGTGCATCTTAGTTGGGAGGAAAGTGTGGAGCTAAAACAGGGAGCCTTCACTACTCCCTTAATCCTGACTTAGATTACCAGTGTTCTCCACGCTGCCTGAAACACATGGCCAGATCAGGCAGTCATCCATCAATCACCAAGATAATATCATATTTTGGGACAGGAAGTAAAGAATTTTGTTCCTTTTTGGAACAGATTCTAGCAATGCTCCTGATTACAGAACAAAAAGATGGAATGAGACCAATTCAGAAATTACTTCCAAAACTCAAATGTAACCAGAATCTTTGAGGAAGGCACAAAACTCCATTCTAAAATGTAAATGTGACAATCAGAGATTACGAGTATTAACTGATCTGCTGTGATCAGTACCTGCTATCTGATTGTATCTGTTACCATAAGGCAAACTTTAATGACATATACAGTAGGCCTTATAATTAAGTATTATTTACATGGTGATTATCACAAGACATCTGAAGTCATGACTGCAACATTCAGGTTTGATTTCCCGGTTACCCTATATCATGTGAAGTAATTTATACCCACAAATTAATGTTTTACAGCCATTTTTGCACTGTTGCAAATGATTATACAAGGTGGAGTGTGATGGAGAATCAGGCTCTAAAAAACTAAAGGGAAAAAACCTTACCAAACATAATCTGGGCATTAGTGGCAGCTCAGTCTCACCTGTTCTCTGCCTGTGGTACATAACAGTTTAGTCTTTTGAGGGCTGAAATGGTACAGGGTATGTCTATGCAGCGAGTGGCAGCTTGTGGCAAAGAGACTTCAAGCCCAAGTCAACAGACACAGGCTTCTGCTACTGTGCTAAAAGTAGCGGTGTAGATGTTGCGGCTCAGGCTGGAGCTCCAGCTCTGGAGGCTAGGGAGAGTGTGGGCTTCAAAGTCTGAGCTCCGGCCTGAGCCGCAATGTCTATGCAACTATTTTTACTCAGGTAGTATGAGCAACCTGGGCTTAGTGCCTCACTACCATGAACTGTATAGACATAGTCTTTGTCTAACCCAGGTTATTTGGCTCACTGCAGGGTGACATTTAATGGCCTGTGGTAGATGAGAGGTCAGGATAGATGATCTAATGGTGCCTTTTGGCCTTAAACGCTATGAATACATATTCCACCTCCTAAAGAGAGACCAGCCTGATTCTCATTTCAAATAATAATAATAATAATAATTAATAAATAATACTTAGTTTTTCTGTCTCAAAGTGCTTTACAAGGGAAGTCAGTATCATTATCCCCAAAGACTCCTTTACATCACTTTGGCAATGTAAAGGAGACTTAAATTAAGTTAGGAGTAAATTACACTGACACTCACTTTAAGTCCCCTCTACACCCCCAGATTCATGTAAAGGGGCCTTAGTGTAAATGAGAATCAGGCCCACAATCCCTGACTAATGAGCGTCATGGGGAAAAACAAAAGGAAAGCTGCTGCCAAACATAATGTAAAGCAATGAGCAAAGTCAAAGGGGAAAATATGCCATTTTCAAAGAATCCCCTCTGAAAATTCACATTATTGAATTTGTTGATAGACCTAAAGAAGCTGGGGTACAGCTCTGGAGCATATACAAAAGTTAAGCAGATGAGTTTGCAGCCTGCTAAAAACTGTGATCCACTGATACTAATGGATGAGCTCTCCTCATGTAAATATTCTATCAAGTAAATCTCACATTTATTATTACTCATTTGCATTACATTAGCAGTTAGGGACACCAATCCAGGTGCTAGGTACTGTATAGACATGCTGTAAAAAGACAGTACCTGCTCCAAAGAACTTACAGTCTGGGTTATGACAAAATGCAGCAGGTGGATGAGCTAAGTGAGGGGGAGAGGAAAGATAAGTGACAGTAAGTAAGGCAAGCAAATTGCTGTATTAAAAGCAGGGGTCTCAGCTTGCTATCTGTCTAACCATTGTCATCAGCTGCTGTGTATGCTTTGTAGGCATCATGGTACAAGTGAGTGTTAAGGAGGAATCTGCAGAAGGATAATGGTAGTGACTTGGTGGATTTCTCAAGGAGATTTTCTAACTCATAAGGAGCACAGTATTGTCAACCCTAAGCGCTCAAAACCCATGAACCATGCCCCCCTAAAATGTAAAGCAGTTACTGATTTTAAGTGCTTTTATTTGCCATCTGTTTTTGAGACCTCAGGGTACATTTGGATCATCTTTTAAAGCCTTAGTTGGCAACCATGACTGGTCTAGAAACTTATTTTCTCTTTTAAATAAAATCTGAGATCCTCATCTAATCACACATTATAAGAAACTGGTATTTTAACAAAAGCATCAAATTGTGTGACATTCAGGATAAAATCATGAGAGTTGGGAACCCTGAGGGAGGAGGTGGGGAGAAGAGAAAGAGACAGAGAGAGACCTTTGATTGGGGTAGTTAATGGTGGTTAATGGTGGTTGAAGATTTGTGGCAGACGTCTGCAATCAAAAGTCTTTAAATTCTCTTGTAAATTGAGCCTTTAATTCTGATAAAGAAAAACAGTATTAAAAATCCCTCATTACATATACTTTTAGTATTATATTTTACAGTTAAATCAATTGGAAGTTTGTTCTGAAAATGCTGTATATAAAACCTCACCACATGACTCTCGCTTATATGGGTCATTGGAGTCATGTAGGTATTCATTGAGAATCTACCCCAAAGACTCAACAAACACTAAAAAATTTGTGTCCTGATCTCTGATTTGCTCAGAACTGTCAAATATGCTATAAACATAGTTAATATACTGACCACAAGATACAAACAATATTGATAAATGGATATTTAAAAGTGTGACTCACAAATGTTCTGTCATCAGACAATATAGTTAACATATACAACTTACATCAAAACTCATTCTACTATCATGCATTCTCTTACTCACAGACAACCAATATCAGTTCTATACATAAAGATCATATCAGATTTATCCTTCACCAAATATATAGGTTCTTCTAAACTGAGCAGCTGCACTGCTGTCTAGAGACACATTGATTTTTTTCCCACACAACCAGCAAGCTAACAGTTGGAAATGTGCTTGCACTAAATACTCTATTGGATAATCAACAGAGTTGGTTTTTTATACCCTTAGTAGTTGGTGCCAGATTTTCAAAAAGGGCAAACTTTCAAAAAGCTGAGTGTTATCTTCATTTCTCATGACTTCACATTGCCTTCATAATACCCATATGCACCAAAATGGATTGCAGGTGCATATCCAATTATTTGTACTTCCTTTCAGCAGATATAAATTGAGTCTGAGAGATCTGTGCCTACATTTTGTATTTGCAAAATCTGAGGCAAAAGAACAACTCTCACGAGGCACCTTGGTGGTATATCTGAATTGGAATATTTCATTTTTTGACCAAAACATTTCAGCTTTCAGACAAAAACACAAAACCTTTTGGTGTTTGGGTGTTTTTTGTTTTGCTTTTTGACAAAAAAAATCCAAATTTTCCACAGAAAGCATATACTTCTTGCAAAAAAATAATAATAATAATTTTGATGGGAAAACTGGGTTTTTTGATAAAAGAAGTTCCAACAGAAAATTTTACAACCAGTTCTAATTTTGACTGCTTTATGGAGAAGCTTCCAAAACTCTTATCAAAGGTTTAACCAAAACCTTGTATAATGTTTGAAATACCAGAAGATAAATCCTCTCAAGGCTTTGAATTCTATGTAGATTTCTGGAATGGCTCACGCCCATGAATGCCTACCTCAGGGCAGACTCTCAAAAACAGGGCATACACCCTAAACTGGTGGTAAGTTCTAGAATTAGATTTCACCAAGCCAGTGACAAATGTGAATTCCTGACTCACTATAACAGTCTCACCATGGAATCATAGAAAGTCCCCTTAGACCAGTGGTGGACAACCTGGAGCCCACAGGGACGTGGCTACCGCTTCCCACAGCTCCCATTGGCTGGAGGGTCAATGGGAGGGTCAATGTAAACAAACTGTCTCACAGCCCACCAGCAGATTACCCTGACGGGCTGCAGGTTGCCCACCACTGCCTTAGACTCTCTAGTCCATCTTGCCACCCAAGCAAGCTGAACTTAGCTACATTTGGTCCCTTACACCAAAAATCACATAATATTCAGGTTGCTTCCAGTCCCAAGAGACCAATCACTTACCCCAAATCAGTTGATTCCCTAGATCCTCAGCGAAGACAATGCCTGTAGCCAATCCTGTAATAAGCTATCTAAAGGTTTATTAGCTAGGAAAAAGATATGAGAGTTATTTAAAGCTTAAAGAAAGCAAATACATATACACAAATGAATTGCAATCTAAATCCTAAGAGTGACAGAGTTGTAGTGATCTATCAATTCAAAATGTCTTTTAGGACAGACCTAGGATGCAACACCTGGGGATCTCTGGCTTCGGTTTGGTGTGTCTGGTTCTATGAGAGTTCAAACAGCAAAGAGATTGAAAATTTTCCCGTGTCTTTGTTTTATTTCATTCATTCAGCCTCCAGCTCCATAGAACAAGCTTCCTTGTGCATAGCATTTCCAAGGTGTGATAGGGCCATTAACCAGTTCTTTGTATTGTGATGTTCCTTGATGGCCTGTCTGTTTTTGTTAGTTGTCTGCGATGGGAGTGGGGGTTGGGGAGGGAGTGGGTGGGACACTCTTCCCATCTGAGTTAACAAGTTTAGAGCAAACATTGTCAAGGTTTTATAAAACAAAACTTACATATTTCCTTATAGCATGGAATACAAACATTAAAAATAAGATTAATGCATGCAGCAACTTACAAACATTCTATACCAGTGGTGGGCAACCTGCGGCCCAGGGGCCGCTCATGGCCCATCAGGGTAAACTGCTGGTGGGCCATGAGACAGTTTGTTTACATTGACCATCCTCAGGCACGGCCGCCCACAGATCCCAGTGGCCGCAGTTCACTGTTCCCGGCCAATGGGAGCTGCCGGAAGTGGTGCAGGTTACCCTGATTGGCTGCGTAGATTGTGCACCACTGTTCTATAGTCTAAACACTAAATACATTCTTATAAGATTAATACCTATTTTGAGCAACACTAACACATAAGTGAACTGGTCTGGTCTCCAGCTGTGAGTTTGTCAGTTCTTAGCTAATGCCAGCAGAGTTGCCAAGAGCTGGCACCTGGCCTTTGGATGCTGTTTGAAACAGCAGAAGACAGATCCTCTCAATGCTTTCAATTCTATGTGGATTTCTGAGAGTGAGAAAAGTTGTAAGAGCTGTCTATCTTTGGTGTTTTATATTTCCAGTTCTGGTCCTAGATGACACCAGGAAGTGCAGTAATATGAGAAATTAAAAGGAAAAACATCCCATTGATCAATAATTAAGCAACCAGCCAAGAACCAGTATAGATAATTTGATGGCTGTTTGGCAGCTAACGACTAAATGGGCTCCGTCCAGATCTCAGTGGACATACAATGAAAATCACTGACCAAATTTGCTGATTTTCTCAGTAGACACATGGATTGGATGGGCATGAAGATGGAACGAACCATTGCAGCTTGCCGTGCTATGTCTTTTTTTCCCCTTTTATAAGTTGAAGACTTTCTTCTTCAGGGATGTCAATCTACCCACTGTATTGAGCACTAAATTCAGTTTAAAAAATGCGTAAGCTAATTGAATTTTTTGAACCTCTAAAATGGTCATGGTTCAATACAGATGAGCTTCAAGTGGAGTTCAGTTCTTATTTTAATTGAACCAGTTCACTCATCAGTGCTTGATTTCCTCATGCAAGCACTGCGTAATAAGAGTGATAAAACTACAGGGCCCTGCCTTTAGATAATAGTCTCTTTTCACAATTTTAGATAATAAAGGAATATCACAGATCAATGACTGCTAACGTTGACAGGAACAAGACTTCCATTACAAAATAAATAAGTTTAAAATGCATTAGAATCATTAAAGATTTTGCTATAGATTTTTTTATTAAATGGGGATAAAACATTATTGCAAAATTATGTAATGAAATACATACACTACAAACAAATACAACACTACAAACAAATACTATAGAACCTCTTAAACTCATCATCTAGTGTGTGATGCTAGTCATTTTGTACTAGGTGATCAGTGACAAAAGTCACAGTCTGTTGATTTTATTATATATACTAACGCAATCTGTTCCCAAAAAAGGATATGGCCATGAAACACCAGTTTTTAGAATTTTAATCCAATTTTAGCCAAAGAACTTCACAAGCTGTGACTTTCACTGTTCAAATATTACATCAATACATATTTTATGAAAGCTGCTACATGCAGAATTCATGTAAAACTGTTGAAAGTACTGAGAGGGTAGACACTCAACTCTGCTTTCCTTAATATTAAAAATATGTCAAAGTTGTATACATTTTTAATTACTTTTTTGAATAAAAAGAAAACAACTTTGGAAAGATTTGCATAAGTCTTCCAGTATTGTAAGTCAAGCGTGTTTAACTAAAGGACCTGATCCAGCAACTGATTTGGCATGGGTGGATCCAGAGAGTCAGCCATAACCTGTAAGAAAGCCCAGGAGCTGAAGATGACTGATCAGTTGACACTACAGTCTTCTTTTAAAAAATAATGTGTTTTTTTTAAATGAGGAAAACAGCAATCCATGCAACTGCCAAGATTTGGTCTGTAGTAGAAAAATTATCTTGTTACTGATGTTTTATTGTTTTCTTTTTATTGTAACTCTAGAACAGGGATCGGCAACCTTTGGCACGCGGCCTGTCAGGGAAATCCACTGGTGGGCCGGGACAGTTTGTTTACCTGCAGCATCCGCAGGTTCGGCCAATCATAGCTCCCACTGGCCTGCAGACGCTGCGGATGTGCTGGTAGCCGCTTCCCACAGCCCCCATTGGCCTGGAACAGCAAACCACAGCCAATGGGAGCTGCAATCAGCCGAACCTGCGGATGCTTCAGGTAACAAACTATCCCGGCCCGCCAGTGGATTTCCCTGATGGGCCGCGTGCCAAAGGTTGCCAATCCCTGGCCTAAAGTTAAGCTCCTAAATCCATCATTAAACACTGATTTTTCTGAAGGTCTGAGCACCCAGAAGCGTTCATTGTTTTTTATGGGAGCTGCTGAGTTGTCAGCATTTTTGGAAATCAGGCTGCTTATTTAGGTGTCTGAATGTGGGTGTAGGTATCCAACATTAGGCACCCACTTTTAAATATCTGTGTCCTTACTATTTTATTATAACAAGTGCTGTAATCCTATCAAAGAAACGTAAGTTCACCTGGATAAAAATCTAAGCAGCAGTTGGGTGTTGTACCAAAGTACTGCTGATTAGGAAGATAAGATTTTTTTTCTTCTTAATCAGAATTGAACAAAAAAACCTGACACTGTGCTGATGCAGTAGTCCACATATACAGAATCAAACATCAAGATTGGGTGTTTTTCTGAAAGATATGCTCTAGCAATAATTTTGGGTATGTTCTATGGCCTGGGTTAGACAGGAGATCGGATTAAATGGTCACAATGGTCACTTGTAGTCTTGGAATCTATGAATATGAATCTATGAAATGTACTAACATAGATCTGGGGCATTGTGCTGCAGTAGATGTTATCTTTTGATAAAGATGTAAATGTAAGGTACTAACTACTTAGTCAATAAAGATCCCATGAAGCTTGATACTTTTTGAAGGACTAAAGCTGTTAATTTCCTTGTCCTAGCCAATTACAATTTAGCTAATTATATTTTGCCAACATGAGTTGCTCCAGCAATTTCAATCAGATGCAACGTTCTTCAAAATTTCTTCTCCACCGATAGATGATGTGAAGTGTTGCTTGTATCCTCTTTAGCAGCTCTTGAGTTCACCCTAAAGGTGCTTGGATTTTTGTGCTGTATGACATAATTCCTACTCTTTGTTTTTTAGCTAGAGGTGCAATATAGGAAATCATTGTTGTTATAAATCAGGGATCAGCAACCTTTGGCATGCGGCCTGTCAGGGAAAGCCACTGGTGGGCTGGGCAGTTTGTTTAGCTGCAGCATCCGCAGGTTCGGCCAATTGCAGCTCCCATTGGCCATGATTCACCGGTCCAGGTCAATCGGGGCTGCGAGAAGCGGCGTAGGCTGAGGGATGTGCTGGCCGCTGCTTCCCACAGCCCCCATTGGCCTGGGACGGCGAACCACGGACAGTGGGAGCTGCGATTGGCCGAACCTGCGGATACTGCAGGTAAACAAACCATCCCAGCCCACCAGCGGATTTCCCTGATGGGCCATGTGCCAAAGGTTGCCAATCCCTGTTATAAATAATCTCTTATATCTCTCTAAACGGGTTTTCATGGCATAGCTGGAAAAACACCCGCATCCTTTCTGCACAAACTATTTTTTCTATAGCAGATGCACCCTCTTTGTCTCAATTTCTCCATTAGTTTAAAATAACACGATTTACTGAAGAACTGAAGGGTATGTCTATCCTGCAATGTAAGCTCAGGCTCAAGCCAAACACCCCTTCCATCTACACACAAATTGCACTATCCCAAGGCTCAGACCAGGGTCTCAGGACCCCAGAGGTGGGGTGGAGGATCCAAACCTGAGTCAAGCCAAGACCCAGGGTTCAAGCCCTATTGCTTTGCAGAGTAGATGCAGTCCTGATGGACTCATGCTCTGGGAGTCTGTCAGAAGTATCTCAGAAACCCATGGGCTGAGTTTCTTTATCCTCTGGACAGTAAATTAGGTGGACAGTCAAGTTTCCCACACTGCACCACAAACAAAGGCCTAAAGGAGCCACATTTTGTGAGGGTTCTAGGAAGTCTGAGATATGGGTGGTTAGGATCAGGCCTGCATGATGCAGGAGACCCACTTTGGGACTCCGCGTTCAACAAATCCTAATCTGGGGTTATGAATGAGTATAGATGCTCCAGCGCCATGTTAACAAACCTAGGGTCTGCTAACTTGAGTTCTATTTACCCTCGGCTTACACTGTAGTGTAGACATACTGAAAGACTTGAAATGCAGCATTTCCAACAAAGATGTGTACAGAAATAAAGATACAGAAAGTCACATCCTCAGCTGGTATAAATCAGCATAGTTCTTCAGTTTAGCACAGCTGAGGATCTGGCCTATTTAAAATATATATGCATGCCATTTATCAACTGTCGTCTATCCCAAATGTAGAATAAGAACAAGCCAACATGAAGATCTACTCTTTTATACAAAACCAGACAGGCAAAACTCACTAGACATGACAAACCTTTTCAAATGCAGGCATTTTTCTGTTGCAGTTTAAAATCATCTGAAAGAGTGCACTCTTTGCATGCACACTGTCCCACAGGAGTATGACCCATCTGCCCCAATCAGTAACAATCCCATATGTTACTAAATACATAAATAATGCTCAAGCAAGTGTGTGAAAAACAAGCTAAACTAGGGGCCTGAAATGACATTTACTGCTATGCCCATTCCACAAATGAGATCATGTTTTCCTCTAACATTATTTCTGAAGTTTCCTTCATACAATATTTCTTTGTACAAGATATGTGATTAGTGAACCAGACAAGTGCTAGCTGTTGTATTCCAGTAAGTGCTCTGAGAAACCTTTTCTCTTTCCTGTAAGTAATTTGCCATTCTTGCTGTCTTGCTCCAGAGGTGCACATGAAATGAGAAATTTACCCTCTCCTAATCAGTGAAATTAACACACACACATGGAATCTTTCATGCAGTAAACACTCTATCAAAAGGAAAAGGAACATGTAAAAAAGTCCCACAGTCTCAGCTCATTTTATTTTCTTTCCTCCAGCGTCCTTTCCACATCCCTAAGGATGATCTCATTTCTCCATACTTTAACCCTTGACTCTCGAGGAACCAGAGTCAAGGCCATCATCCATTTGGATGAAGAAAGCTTTTAGGAGCTTGTCAGTGCTTAATTAGCTGGGGTGCTTGCTGACTGAGTGATAGGCAATCCCTCCCACCAGAGGCTAAGCAGTTTGTTTTCTCTTTGCAGCATTTCCAAACCCTGCTGTCTAGGTAAAAATTTCACCAGATCTTGGAATCAAACCCAGATTTCCCCACCTGCAGTAAGAGTGATTGGTGAAAAAAGTCACTGAATTTCCATCAATGTGTAAAAGTGAATGGAAGGTTGGATGAAAAATGAAAATGAGGTTTGTGGGTAAATCTGAAATTTCAAAGTTGTTTTCATTTCAAAGGGTCTGTAATTAATCCATTTTTGTTTTATCAGTATTTTTAGCAAATGTTTATCAAAACATTATCAAAATGGTTGTTACAATTTTTTCATTTACTGAAAACTCAGTTTTCACAAACATTATTTAAATGGTTATTGTGATTTTTTTCATTGGCTTAAAACTGATTTTCAGTATTTCAATGTCTGTTTCCGTAACAATATCAATTAAGTGTTTGATAAAACTTTACAAAAATGTTGATTAAAACTTGACTCTTGTAATTGAGCACTACTCAAATTTAATATTTTTGCATCAGCCCTGAAGGTTTTTTAAAACCCTGCTGGAAGGGAGCCCCATTGTTTTGCAGAATGTAAGAGGGGGGGCTTGTCCCTTTAAGGGCCAGAGAACTGGACCCCAGGAATCCCAAGTTAATAATAAGATGCCCCTTTATAGGTTCCCCTATAAAGAACAGTAGGAAGCTGCAGAGAGGGGAGGGGGATGCTTGAGCAGACAAGAAGACAGTATAGAGACAGTTGGGAGTGAGTAAGCTCCAGCAGAGAAACTTTGGCATGAGACTACAGGCAGGAAAGGCCTGAGAGTGACCTGAAAAGGAGGTAAATGGATGGGCTTGAGAACTTTATTTTGAATGATTAGTTTAATAAACCACAACCTGAGAAGGGAATAAAATGGGTTGATGAGTTGTTGAAGAAGCCCCTTATCAGGGAAACTGAGGCTGGAGCTGCTTGTGTGGGCTTCCTGGAGGCGATGAGGGGTTGTATGGGAGGTGGGCTGCCCTACGAGGCAGAGGTTTTTAATCAAATCTGTGGAAGCAGAAAGTGGCATATACCAAGAAGGGATCAGAGGGAAGTTTATAAAGTTATAATTTAGGTCTAGGAAGTTAGAGTTTAGATGGTTAAGACACTATATTTTGCATATATTTTTCAATAAAATGCAAAAATTAGTGTGGGGGTTGGGTTTTTTCCTGTTTTCTTCACTATGTTTTCTCTAACTTCCCTCCCTGACCATATTCCTTCCTGGATTAGAAAACCATTCTACCACTCCGACCACATAGCATTTCTAAGAAACAATACATAGCATTCATTATTTTCTCAAAGCAATGTGTCTGTGGCGGTGATGAAACTATTGGGCTTGGCTCCTGCAAACTTTTACTGTTTTAAAATACTACTGTTATCTGCTCTGCAGTGTTAAAAAATATTTGCTTAGTAGCATTTCCAGGAAATTCCTTTGCAGACCTGATAAGGAATGTCAGCAAATGACACTCTGTAATTAAGGGACTAAGGAATCTCAGGTATGCAGATGGACATCACGCCTAAGGCAGCCCCTAGCTCCCTTTTTCCGCTATGCGGAACCACCCTTTACAGCATGTGGGGATCTGCAGAGCTTATACTTCCATCAAGTTTCAGAGTAACAGCTGTGTTAGTCTGTATTCACAAAAAGAAAAGGAGTACTTGTGGAACCTTAGAAACTAACCAATTTATTTGAGCATAAGCTTTCAGTGAGCTGTAGCTCACGAAAGCTTATGCTGAAATAAATTGGTTAGTCTCTAAGGTGCCACAAGTACTCCTTTTCTTTTTACTTCCATCAAGGGGCCAGAGCACTGCTTCCCTCTCACCCTCAACATGCACTTATCAATAGAGCTACACTGGTGTACTGAGGAACATCTACTGCACTAGATGCAGACTTGTCACAGCATTTTGCTTACCTGAAGCAGAAGAGAGCTTGAGAGGGAGATTGTGATCCTGAGTCCTGGGGTGACAGTTTCCCTCCCAGGCTACTCCTGGGCATTGCAGTAGAAGGCTTACTCTGAGCTAGATGATAATGTCAAATCTAGGCTAAAAAAAAAAATACTAATTGAATTCTAATACCGGATTTCCTTGACAATGTTGCAATACAATATTTGATGGGATTCAAATAATTGAACCCAGTGGAAAGGTGCTTCCCAGTGCTTTATTCTGCATACATTCTAGCAGATACTTTTGATTTGTGAGTCAAGTGTGCTCCCAAACCATGTGGTCTTCGATTACGTTATCGAGTAGTTTTGAATTAATGATACAAAGATCGTCCTATAAATGTTGGACATGGAAAATTATATGAAACAGAACCAATCCTACCCAAAGTTGCCAAGATGTTTTACAAACTATTAGCTATTTCAGCAGATTCCGAGCATGGCTGGCATGGGGAAGTCAGAACAGGCAGTACTCAATACCTGCAGTGGGTTGCTGCTTGATTTTCCAGAAGCAGAACCTGGTGTTTGGATAGAAATCCTTATGGACTGCTGCAAAACTCAAGAGGTGGGTGTGGCTAGCAGGGATCTGCGTGGACGTGACTAGGAGGCTAGAGAATTCAGCCAAGCCTGCCCATTAACTGCAACTCTGATCTTAAGAGGACTCCGTTCCCTTCCAGAAGTGGAGCACGAATTCCCCCAGGTTGGAGCTGGAAAGTCTTGGGCTCCTGAATTGAAGGGGAGAAGAGGTTTTATTCCTCCACACTCACATTATATTTGTGAAAGTCAGGTAAATATGCTCAGCCTTCTCTAGGCCAAAGGTAGTGACCCCCAGCATTCTTCTGACTCCTTCTCCCTGTTCCTATAAGAAAGCCTGTACCCTCCAGCCTTATTCCCGGAGTCCTACTCTAAACTTCCCCTCCCTTTCCCCCACGAGGGGACACAGATTGTACTCTGGAGTCTGGGGCAAAAAGGCAAGTACCAAGTGAAACTCTTGCTTGTGGTAATAAAGGATATCTAAGGAGTAGGGACCTTTGCCATTGGTGGGAAGAGCATGGACATAATATGAGGAGGAGACGGGGGGGGGGGCTGTCCTCCATCTTATCTGGCTTGGATATTTAAAAAAAATATTTGAGATGAGATTGTTGGGGTTTACACAGAGTATTCAGTTTGGGCAACCACTTTTTTCCCCTTTCTGAATCAGTACAGAAACAAGGACATTCATTGACCCATTAACCAGAACTTTCATGGAACCTTTTCACATGTTAGCTACCAAAGAAATGGCTGGTCTTAGGGTGACCAGGGAGGCCAGCTAATAAGCTGAAAATTGGGGCAACAATGGAACATGCCTGATTTCTCTCTGTTTTGTGGAGGTGAGAAAGGGTCTATTTTTCTGGTCTCTCTGGGGCACTGCTTGACTGAAAGTGAAACATGCTAAACTAGTTTGCTCATTATTCTAAGCACACTTGCTTTGCAAAGTGACTGGTTGGGCAATGGAAACTTATTTACTCACAGGAAAGATTTACAAACCAGCACTACTGCAGCATCAGTCATAGCACTGGTGAGACAATCAGGCAAATCTTCTCCCTCTACTAGCCATTAATGCAGCAGCCCAAACCATGGTAATTCATTCCATGAGGCTGAAAGGCCAGTTTAAGACTTCCCTGCAAAAATCAGGGCTGCTGGCCAGTTTATTTTGAAATACTAAGTAAGAATACTGGAGGCATATTTAAGCCCCTGTGTCCGTACATCATATGAATGAAGTAAATAATTACTGTTCAAACTTGCTTTTCCAAGGTTACTTTGGAACACGTTCATCTGAGCAATGACTCCGAGGATGTATCAGCTGTTGGCTCTACATTAAGCAGCGATGCAACATATGCTGTTAAAGCCTCCCACACTGTTCATAAAGATATATTAGTTTAACTAATGAAAACACAAGGGTATCATATTCAGTGATGATCAAATCTAAAGGTGTTCAATTAATCTCAGACTTCTGTCCTGCTATGGCATTACCGAGTAGTGGTATTTACGCTAATATTAAAGACTGCATCATAATATTGTTACAAATCTGTCTGGATAGAAGACTTCCTGATTCTTATGTTCTTTAAATTGCCACTAGGAACTTCAGTGACAGCAGGACTAGAACTGGGATCCTCCCCCGAAGCACAAGCTTCTCCCACGGAGCAGGTAGCTCTCAACAGTAAACTGCCTATGACACACAGCTGAGCAGATGAGCCCTGTTTCCAGGCAGTAAGTGCAGGGTTCCATGTACACACATTAGCCAGCTGATCACAAAACAAAATGCTGACACATGATGCTCTTTGGGAGGGGATTGCAAGAACATTGTTGCATTTGTCTCCTTCTTTTGAAATTCTCTAATCGAAAAGATCTGCAAACTTCTCAAGTAAATATTTATTATATATACACAACAAGGATGGGCAAACAAGTTCAGATAAGAGAGAGACATCCTTTCCACCAAAATCTCAAGTCAGGCTTTTTTTGGGGGGGTTTTTTTGTTGTTTTTAAAGTATAGAACATCTACTTAAAAATCATATTTGTCTCTTCTTTTACCTCCAGGTTGTGGCTGGAATGATACAAGAGGCTGCTTTGGCTGTATTTGCAGCCTGATTGGCCACAGGAAGTACCAGAAATCTTACAAGAGAACCTGTTCTTTCATGCTTTCTATTATGGGTACAAAAACTGTGCATAAATGAAGTCTCAGAAAAGCCCCCAACATTTCATTGTTTCTGAGCTCTGAAGCTTTTGAGGTGACTATTGCTAGTGCATGGTCTTTTCACTTCTGTCCTGTTGCTATTCAATTACATTTTCTTGGCAATGTTTGATAGTGTCTGTGTGAAGCTTAACAAAAAAACTAGACAATTTTATTTGAATTAAACAATATTCTGGAAGTGATGTGAACCAAAACCACATTTTTTCAGTCAGGAAACCATTGCTATGTTTGGAAACTACACTAATAATCTATATGCAAAGGCAACATGGCCCCCTAGAGCATGGGCACCCTTGTATTGTTATAGTTAGAAGCACTCCACCCTTAGGGGATAGGCAAGGTCTAAACTCATGAACTGTGAGCCTTATATCTTTGTACATAAGGGAGTGGTCCTCTCAATCCAAGGTCAAAGTCAAGCAAAGAATTCTAAACAGGAAAACGAACAAAATATAAATGTCTTCCTCTGTTAGAGGTCAACCAATGGCAGACTTTTCTCCTTGGTAACAGATCTCAGACAACCGGGCTAAGGTTCTCATCACAGTTGTGTTGGAAATAATATATTATTTCCTGACTAACTAAAAAGCTGCACTTTTACTTTAGCAGTTGGGCCACTGTGAATGACAGCATGAGATATTAAAGATTAAAGTACAACCTAGGGATTCACTCCCATGGATCCATTATTTAATGCTCACAGTTTGTAGAAAACGAAGCATTTCAATCATGTTTTCCAGTTAGAAATAACCAGCTAAATTAAAGCAGGTATTTTGGGGCTTTCAGAATGGACTCTCAAAGGCAAGCATCAAAGCTGCACTGAATTGAGACTCATGGAACAGTGACTGGATATGATCTGTAGAAGGAGAATGGTTTCCTCAACATATGACAACACATGAGGACATGAAATGCTGATCGAGACAGATTGTTTACATCATAATAAATATAAAGAGATTGTGGCAAAATTATATATCAATGAAGGACTGACACCAAAACTGACGTATACCCTTATTTTATGTTGGCCCTTAAAGCTACTTGTATTCTAAAATCCTTCTCCCATATGGCAGAATTTGCTTCAGTGTTCAGACTCTTCAGAGCATTAAAAAACATTTTTGAGCTATAGCTGTTCACAACTGTGATCCCTTATGGCGCTCTCCAATCACTTCATATGTCAGCTACTAAAGGCAGGATTAGCCTAAGGATGTGATGAGCTGGACAGCTGCCTAAGAAGCAGAAAGTTATTGCATTTAAGATCTTAAGTCTTTGACCCTGATTTTTCAAAGGCCCCGAAGAGGACTTTGAATTTTGTGCCCACATCTAACTGCAGGCACACTTTATAGCAGGAGAAGTCTAGGTATCTGCTTGCACCTACAAATCACTTAGTTGAATGTCTATGTGCTGTAAAATGCACCAGCAGATATTTGTGCCCACAAAACTTTATGTATGGGTGCAAAAGTACAGTAACATAATTGGAGGTTTCTTCTGAAACTTATCCCTTTATATCAGGGGTTCTCAAACTGGGGGTTGGGACCTCTCAGGGGGTCACCAGGCTATTACATGGGGGAGGTCGTGAGCTGTCAGCCTCCACCCCAAACCCCGCTTTGCCTCCAGCATTTATACTGGTGTTAAATATATAAAAACGTGTTTTTTAATTTATAAGGGGGGGTGTCACACGCAGAGGCTTGCTATGTGAAAGGGGTCACCAGTACAAAAGTTTGGGAACCACTGCTTTATATGTAATTGCAATTTTATTGGCACAGAATCAAGGGTCCATTTTTTCTTCTAAATACACAGGAGGAAGGAGCCCATAATAGCAATTTAGTGTTAGAGAGCCCCAAACTGAAGGCAAAATGGACAACTTTAAGCTATAATAACCATACACTACTGAATGTAATTTATCAATAGGTTCACAATTAGAGATGTATTTTAAGCAAAAATATTTGGACCAATCTCTTTTCAAAATATGTGAAACATTTGTTATAGAACATCCAAACTTATCGTATTGATTTTTAAATTAATGTAAAAGTCAATATATTACTTGGCATATTACAAACTGTCTACCTTAAAACAATAATTATTACTGTAATGTTCTCTCTAGTATCACCTAAAACATTTCTTGGGGAAAAATGGCTGCAAGCTATATTCTAATCTATAGAACAGGGGTGGCCAAACTTATTAACCTGCTGAGCCGAATATGACAATCTTCAGAAGTTGGAGAGCCGGGGCATACCTGCCCTGCTCCTGCTGAAGCCCTGACCCCTGGCAGGTGCGCCCTGTGGGGCAGCAGCCCTGAGAACCCCCTACCCACTGGGAAGAAGGCCTGAGAACCTCCTCCCCACTGGGCAGAAGCCCCAACCCCACCACCCCGCTGCAAGGCAGAGGTCCTGAGCTCCCCGCCAAGACCCAGTCTGATAGGTGCGGAGCATGGGGGGGCATGGTGGCTCCTTGACCTGCACTTTAACGGTAAAAGAGCCACATGTGGTTCATGAGCTACAATTTGGCCACCCCTGCAATAGAATCATAGAAATATATGTCAGAGAAAAGATCTATAAGGTCATCTAGTCCATAGAAGGCCTGTGGGAGAAGAATAAATGGAAGTGGGAGGGATGGAATGCTGAAATGGTAGATCATTATTTAAGGTTCAGATAATTTTATATATATACTCAACCTCTTATGCTCTATAGTATCACCAGACCTTTTTCCAGTGAGTTGCAGCTTTGAAGTCAATTCCTCTGCACTCACACAATATCATATGCAACCTTTCAAATAGTAAATTTCCACAAATGATAGAATATAACAGTTGGATTATTAAAACCAGGAGGGTTCTCTTTATGTCATACATAGCAACAATTTTGTTACTTTATTTAAAAACCCTGGTCTGAATTAAATCGTTGCAATAAATCCTTCCTCTCGATTATTCTTTTCCGACTGTCCCAACAAAAGTAGGTAATATAATATTTCAAGATTATCTGCATTTACCTAAACATAAATATTTACAGTTGTCTCTCCTTCCTAAACATATACACACATGTACATTTAGTTCATGGAAACATGAGCTGAGAGAGTGGTTTCCTCCAAAAATAATTTTATGTTGAAATTCTAATTATAATTTCTATTCTGATAGCACCTAGAAGCATGAACTGATATCAAGTTCTGCTTGGTAATTTACAAACACAGAATAAGAGTCAGTCCCTGTCCCAAAGAGTTTACAATCTGAATAGACAAGGCAGGCAGGGTGAAAGGGAAACAGAGGAGTAAAGTGATAGATATGCTCAAGGTTACAGAGCAAGTTGGTGGTAAAACTGGGAATGAAACCCAGGCCCCAGAACACATTGTTCATTGCCCTATCTACTGGAGCATGCTGCCTCACTCAGCCTAGTGATTTGATCAACTGGGTTAATCCACTTTTGAAAGTGTGAGTATGGGGGGCGGAGAACTCCTGTTTTTCCATGTACTCAGTGAAATACTGAGCCAGCATTATTCAAAACTGATGAGGAATGTCACCGAGTGGACTGGTCTCGTAAGAGGGACCTGCTCCAGCCCACCTGTGCCTCATCAACAGCCTTGATGAGAGCTGATAGAATAGCGATCTTCCCTATAAAGAGCCAGAGAGGAACAGGAAACAAGAGTGACCTGGGGTAGCCCTCACTGGAAATGCCAAGGTCAGGGCAGGCTGCAAAAAGGAGAGAGATACTCCCATGACTGGTGAGTAACACTGAAGTTAAACTCCCCAACCAGTCACAAATTGCTTCTGATCCCCACACTGAACACTGGTTACCAAGAAGCAAAAAAAGAAATCACACAGCCCCCTTTATTGCATTCCAATTCTCTGGCTCCCAATCAGCTCCTAGGTCCAGTACAGTGAGCAGTCATTTTAAAACTCTGCTCACATATACAAAATATTCTTCTGATCCCAAAGGTCCAGCCTCATTACCAGGCCAGTATAGGTTTGGATCTTACCCAAAATACCATGCAGCCAGCCAATCCTTTAGTGCCTAAAACTAAGGGTTTATTATAAGAAAAAAGAGAGGAACAAGAAGAGAGTTGTTAAATGGTAAAGCAATCGGATACATACAGAGACTTCAAAGTCCACATATCAAGTTCTTTGCTGTATTGGTGAGTTTGCTGGTTTGAAAGTCTCTCTGGAACACATCCCTAGCTTGGATGGGTCATTCAGTCCTTTGTTCAGAGCTTCAGTTTGTAACAAAGTTCCTCTAGAGCAGTGGTTCTCAACTGTGGTACACCATTTGTTCAGGGAAAGCCCCTGGTGTACCGGGCCAGTTTGTTTACCTGCTGCATCCACAGGTTCAGCCAATCGCGGCTCCCAGTGGCCGCGGTTCGCCGCTCCAGGCCAATGGGGGCTGCGGAAAGTGGTGCGGGCCGAGGGATGTGCTGGCTGCCACTTCCAGCAGCCCCCATTGGCCTGCAGTGGCGAACCACGGCCAGTTGGAGCTGCGATAGGCCGAACCTGCGGACACAGCAGGTAAACAAACTGGCCCAACCCTCCAGGGGCTTTCCCTGAACAAGCGGTGGACCACAGTTGAGAACCACTGCTCCAGAGGTAAGAAGCCAGAATGAAGACAAGAAGTGGGACTGAAGACAAAATGGAAAAGATGCAGCTGCCAGTGCCTTTTATAGTCTTTTGCCATTCAGCTTGTATTTCCTTTGTTCCAAACACAAGCTGCCCAGCACACAGCATGGAAGTCTTTGAGTTCTGTTCATAGGCATACTCCTGCATGCCTTGCTGAGTCATAAGGTGTAGCCCCTGACCCTTTCAATGGGTTCATTTTACATTTGATGTCCCTTGATGGACCATCAAGTAGCCTAGGCAGTGCTGAGGCCAATCTATCTGGGGGTATCACCCAGATCCACAGCACAAGTTTGGAAATACAGATATACTATACATATCTATAACTTACAGTACAAAGGTGATACACACATATAAACAAGATTATCATACATGGCAAAATATAACATTTTTGCAGATACCTTAAACAGCATATCTGGCACAGCTCATTGCAATTTTATAATATTGGTATTCATTATATCCTAAAGCACTGCTCACTAACTGGTAGACCATGTGCATGGATGGACCATGATCATGGAGCCTCTGACAGTCGATCTCAGTCTCAGTCACTGCAGGAACCTGCCTCGCTTGCAGGCACCACCCATGCAGCTCCCACTGGCTGCGAACGGGGACCCGCAGCCAATGGGAGCTGTGGGGGCAGTGCCTGCAGGCGGGGGAAGTGCATGGAAGCTTCTGGGAGTGGCATAGGGCCAGGGAAGGCAGGGATCCTGCCTTAGCCCCACTGCACCACCACCCAGGCACCACCTGAGGAAAGCAGCGTGCCGCTGCCCGGCCACAGCCCGCACCCCAAACCTCTCCCACACCCAAACTCCCTCCCACAGCCTGCACCCCCTCCTGCACACCAAACCCCTGCCCCAGCCTCCTCCCAGAGCCCGCACCCTGCACCCAACCTGCTGCCTGACCCCTGAGCCCCCTCACAGAGCCAGCACCCCAACCTCCTGCCCCAGCCCTGAGCCCCCTCCTGCACCCAAACTCCCTCCTGCACCCCAACCCCCTGCCCCAGGCTCAGCCCAGAGCCCCTCCCACACTCCAAACCCCTCGGCCCCAGCCCAGAGCCCGCACCCCCTCCTGCACCCCAACCCTCTGTCCCAGCCCAGTGAAAGTGAGGGAGGGTGGGGGAGAGCGAGCAACAGAGGGGCAGGGGATGGAGAGAGCACGGTGGGGCCTCAGAGAACAGGTGGGGCAGGGGCAGGGGCATGGGCATGCCTGGAGGGGCAGGCCAGGGACAAGGGTGTTTGGCATTGTGTGATTACTGTTATTTCTACATTTTTCTCTGAGGTAGATCCTGGGTTACACTTAAATTTAAAAAGTGATCTTGTGCTTAAAAAGATTAGAGACCACTGTCCTAAAGTGTCCCCCAGATTCCATACAGCATCACAACAGGGAGAGAAATGTTGTGGGGAGGAGTTGCCGTGAGCAGAAGGCTCCTGCAGGAGGCTGTGAAGGGTTGGGGACTGGAAGCCAGAGCCAGAATGCTGAGCTCCAGCTCGGAAGCACTGGGGGTGGGGAGCGGGGAGTTTTGTGAAGAGCAGATTGTGACAGAAGAAGAGTACCAGGGATGGTAGAAGATGCCAGTGCTGACTATGAACGTTTGTGTTGTGATGATGGACTTGACTTTGGGACCTTGAGGATAGTTTTTGAACTGTTTGTTGTTAAACCAGCACCAGGCCGGGGTGGTGTTAGCCATGAGAGAGAGAGGGAAAGAGCGAGCAATTGTGTGGAGGTCTTAAGTGGAAACAGACACATGGTGCTGCAGAGCCACCCCTGGCCAAGAAAAGCTACTCATGAGGCAGCTGATTCTGGTTCAAAGACCAAATGTAGCATGATCATAGTTCTCAGCGAGAAAGGGAAAATTATCCAACGTTGTAGAAAAGCTGTTGTGGATTATTGTCTTTATGCTTAAGCAATAGAACATGTCCAAACTTTCAGTACAGCATTTTCTATTTGTATTTTAGGTCACCTCAAGGCTGAGGGACATTGGGGCACTTGGAATCACTATATTATTAAAGTTTGATGCTGCCCAAGTTAAGGCCATACTGTTACACTGAATTGGCAACGCTGCAACACGTGTTCATAAAACTGAAGCAGTGTCCCTTTAAAGAGATCCTGCTGGTTCGTCCGAAGTTAGAGATATAATGGAACATAATATCTTTTATAGACAAAGCTGTTATAAAAAAAGCATTGATATTCATATAAAACAAGCACTGAGGATGAGGAAAAAAGAAAATCACTGACCTCAGTTTTATTATATGTTCCCTCACCTGAAACAGATCAGTTCATTCTCATAAACATGCTAATCTAAACTGAATGCACTTGTTGAGATATCCTGGAGTTCTGGGAGCAACAAGTATGCAGGCTGGTTACAAATGTGTTGTTCTGCTCAGCAGATTTCCAATGGATTTGATACACTTCGCTGCATATCAAGGTGAGAAGAAAGTCCTCTGCTCCAGATGAGGGGTGTTCCTTGTGACATGCACATCAAACAATTGCCTGTCTTATCATAGTAAAAAAAAAAATTAACCATGTGACCCTCCAATGGAGCAGGAAAAAAAAAGTCTTTCTTCGGCTGCCTGAATCTACACCAATGTAATAAAATAGGATTTGGAACATCTGGAAATAAAAAAACCTTATCCTTTGGAAAGCCACCTTTCTAACCTTCTTCAGTTTTCAGATAGCCAGATTCCCTTTTGCAACAAGGTTATTAAAAATAATCATGACTAGCAAATTTCACATCTTATTAGATCTAGGTGAAACCTGCTGCCCTCCACTTTATTAAGATGAACTCTGGAATTTAGTCATAATCAGATAGGCTTTGTTTATCTTGAGTGTCATCTCGGGCTCAGTCTCAAAGCCTAATACTAACAAGAGGACAAACCAAAGTTTGAGTGTTTACAACTATTAGCTCAAACAGATCAGTAATCTGCAAACCTATCTTTTTTTTCTCTCTCCCAAATTGTTAATCAAGACCATGTTTTGTTTTAGAGACAGTGAAAGGGATGGGCATTTATTTCAATCAATGTTTTATCACACGCAGAATATTCTTTAGATAACATGTCCATTGGGTTGAGAGACATTCTGAGATCTTTCAAGTTCAACACCCCTTCCCTCTGCAGTTACCAATAACTTGACTTCAAGTCCAGGATGGATTTCTTAGCCCGTCTGTTCTATGTAGGTGTGTGTTTACAATGCTTATGAACCATATTCAACAGTTGCATTTAAATGACCTATCTTTGGGTTTAGTGCTGTACTTTGAGTGCATTCCAGGTAAATTAACAAAGTTCCCAGTTGGACTTCATGGATCTCTAATTCTTCTCCTTTTCAAGTTACTCAAATTCTGTGTGAGGTAGGGTTGTGGGGTTTGTTTTGTGGGGGAAGGAGAGAGGAGTGGGCTGTGTGGTGAATGTCATCCTGGATATGCTGGGGGAAACATTTTCAACTAGCAAGGTTTTGCAACATTTTCTAAAGGTAGTCAGACTCTAGCTTCATCTATTTCCATTGGAGATTCATTCTTAACTTATGTGATCCACCTGTAGAATGTGTTGTCTGCAGTTCACAAACACTTTCTACTGGGTTGTATGTCTTGGAGGACTGCAACTATCTTGCTGTTTCATAGATGGAAATATGGCCTCTAATGGGACCTGATCCAGTAAATGCTTTGAAGATTAGGACCAAGGCCTTAAACAGGCAATTCAAGATGAATGGGAGCCAGTGGAAGGATGAAGGGATAGGAGCACAGGGAGATGTGCTCACAGCAGCCTACACCATGGAGGAGGCAGGTAGTCACACATTGCACCAGCTGAAGCCTTTGCATGGTTTTCACATTCATCTTCAGAAACAGTGAATGACAGTAATTCAGTCTGGAGCTGACAACTTCATGGATGACTATGGTCAGGGCCTCATTCAGGAGGAAGGGCCACAGAGTCCTAACAAACTGAAAGAGAGTGGAGTTTTTGGTTACTATTGTGAGGGAAAATTAACAGGACATAAAACTCAGGTCAAGGCCCTGACTTTGATCAAGCTTGCCTGCAGGCCGTAAACAGATCCTGCTTGCTTATGTGTGTCAAGGAGTAGAAGAAGTCACAATGGAAAGTCCCCAAAATGGAACAATGGTTTTCTGTGCATAATGGGCATGAAGGGGCAGGATAGAAAAGTCCCCAGACAGAACAGATTTGCAATAGTCAAGCTTATGACATATATATGGAAGGAAAAGGCCTGGGTAGAGACCGTCGAATCATGGAAGTCAATGAATGGCTACGCGGGTGGTGTCGGAGAGAAGGCTTTGGATTCTTTGACCATGGGATGGTGTTCCAAGAAGGAGGAGTGCTAGGCAGAGATGGGCTCCACCTACAAAGAGAGGGAAGGGCATCTTTGCAAGCAGGCTGGATAATCTAGTGAGGAGGGCTTTAAACTAGGTTCACCGGGGGAAGGAGATCAAAGCCCTGAGGTAAGTGGGGATGGGGGATACCGGGAGGAAGCATGAGCAAGAGAGCACGAGAGAGGAGGGTTCCTGCCTCATACTGAGAAAGAGGGACGATCAGCAAGTTATCTTAAGTGCCTACACACAAATGCAAGAAGCCTGGGAAACAAGCAGGGAGAACTGGAAGTCCTGGCACAGTCAAGGAATTATGATGTGATTGGAATAACAGAGACTTGGTGGGATAACTCACATGGCTGGAGTACTGTCATGGATGGATATAAACTGTTCAGGAAGGACAGGCAGGGCAGAAAAGGTGGGGGAGTAGCACTGTATGTAAGGGAGCAGTATGATTGCTCAGAGCTCAAGTATGAAACTGCAGAAAAACCTGAGAGTCTCTGGATTAAGTTTAGAAGTGTGAGCAACAAGGGTGATGTCATGGTGGGAGTCTGCTATAGACCACCGGACGAGGTGGACAAGGCTTTCTTCCAGCAACTAACGGAACTTACTAGATCACAGGCCCTGGTTCTCATGGGAGTCTTTAATCACCCTGATATCTGCTGGGAGAGCAATACAGCGGTGCACAGACAATCCAGGAAGTTTTTGGAAAGTGTAGGGGACAATTTCCTGGTGCAAATGCTGGAGGAACCAGCTAGGGGCAGAGCTCTTCTTGACCTGCTGTTCACAAACCAGGAAGAATTAGTAGGGGAAGCAAAAGTGGATGGGAATTGGGAGGCAGTGACCATGAGATGGTCGAGTTCAGGATCCTGACACAAGGAAGAAAGGAGATCAGCAGAATACGGACTCTGGACTTCAGAAAAGCAGACTTTGACTCCCTCAGGGAACTGATGGGCAGGATCCCGTGGGAGAATAACATGACGGGGAAAGGAGTCCAGGAGAGCTGGCTGTATTTTAAAGAATCCCTGTTGAGGTTACAGGGACAAATCATCCCGATGTGTAGAAAGAATAGTAAATATGGCAGGCGACCAGCTTGGCTTAACAGTGAAATCCTTGCTGATTTTAAACACAAAAAAGAAGCTGACAAGAAATGGAAGATTGGACAAATGACCAGGGAGGAGTATAAAAAAATTGCTCGGGGATGCAGGAGTGAAATCAGGAAGGCCAAATCACACCTGGAGCTGCAGCTAGCGAGAGATGTTAAGAGTAACAAGAAGGGTTTCTTCAGGTATGTTGGCAACAAGAAGAAAGCCAAGGAAAGTGTGGGCCCCTTAATGAATGAGGGAGGCAACCTAGTGACAGAGGATGTGGAAAAAGCTAATGTACTCAATACTTTTTTTGCCTCTGTCTTCACGAACAAGGTCAGCTCTCAGACTGCTCTGCTGGGCATCACAACATGGGGAATAGATGGCCAGCCCTCTGTGGAGAAAGAAGTGGTTCGGGACTATTTAGAAAAGCTGGACAAGCACAAGGACAGGGTCGGTCCTTGGGCCGGTTTTGTTCAATATTTTCCTTAATCATCTGGAGGATGGTGTGGATTGCACCCTTAGCAAGTTTGCAGATGACACTAAACTGGGAGGAGAGGTAGATATGCTGGAGGGTAGGGATAGGATACAGAGGGCCCTAGACAAATTAGAGGATTGGGCCAAAAGAAATCTGATGAGGTTCAACAAGGACAAGTGCAGAGTCCTGCACTTAGGACGGAAGAATCCCATGCACCGCTACAGACTAGGGACTGAATGGCTGTTAGGGGGCTTATTCCTTCACCCACTTACTTCCCTGGTCCTTCTCGCATGAACAGAGAGCAACAATACCCGAAGTCCAAAGGTGCAAACAATTCGATGTTTATTGGGGTGAACTTCCAGCAAGCATGATTCCAGTTTCCTTCCTTAGTATCCTCCTTCCCAGCTCTGACACCACAAAGCCTTACACCTGTGTCCCTGTTCCCATTCCTGCCCTTAGCCAAACATGATTCCAACTTCCTTACTCCCATTCCCTGTTCCCATCTCCCCCTTTAGCAAAACATGATTCCAATTTTCTTACCCCCATTCCCTGTTCCCATCTCACACACCCACATGCCCACCCCCACCCACACCCCGTCACTTCCTCATTGACTACAGATTATATAGTAAAACTTGAGTTCTGCTTAGCTATACCTTAACCAATCATTTTCCTGAAATTTAACTAACCAATCCTAACATATTGTAACATGATTATGTAACCAATTATATCCCACCACCTCAATTAGTTTACACCCAGCAAAATTAATTATACAGCAGACAGGAACAATCACAGAACCAGACAGAGATTATACAGACAAACAACAGCAAAGTGGGAACTATAATGACAAAACAATACAGAAGTGAGGATTTCACATCCCAGCTATTGATAAGTGAGTTCTTGCCAGACAGGATGCTATCAAACTAAGTTTCCCTTTACATTTTCTAGGCACTTCCCTTTCTCTGGAGGTGATAGGAATACAATCCTGTCCTGATAGTGCCTAACAGCCCAATAGCACCTTATTTCAATGTGACTAGGTTGGAATGTGAGGATGTGACCGTTCGCTTCCCAGCTTATGGCTGCCTCTGCTGCTTAGCCAAAGGCCTTAGCCTAAGAACAGGGCCTCAGACTGTCACAGTAAGAGAAGGCCCTTACACCAGCAGACGGTGATTTTGATTCTTTCTTTTATACCTCTATCACTAGCCAAGTGATAAGAATACACCTAAATTCTTAGAGTACAGGCCTTTGCAGACAGGGTTACAGTGGACGAGAAGCTGAATATGAGTCAACAGTGTGTCCTTGTTACCAAGAAGGCCAATGGCATTTTGGGATGTATAAGTAGGGGCATTGCCAGCAGATCGAGGGACATGATCGTTCCCCTCTATTTGACATTGGTGAGGCTTCATCTGGAGTACTGTGTCCAGTTTTGGGCCCTACACTACAAGAAGGATGTGAAAAGATTGGAAAGTGTCCAGCGGAGGGCAACAAAAATTATTAGAGGACTGGAACACATGACTTATGAGGAGAGGCTGAGGGAACTGGGATTGTTTAGTCTGCGGAAGAGAAGAATGGGGCGGGGGGGGGGGGATTTGATAGCTGCTTTCAACTACCTGAAAGGGGGTTGCAAAGAGGATGGACCTAGACTGTTCTCAGTGGTAGCGGATTACAGAACGAGGAGTAATGGTCTCAGATTGAAGTGTGGGAGGTTTATGTTGGATATTAGGAAAAACTTTTTCACTAGGAGGGTGGTGAAACACTGGAATGCGTTACCTAGGGAGGTGGTGGAATCTCCTTCCTTTGAGGTTTTTAAGGTCAGGCTTGACAAAGCCCTGGCTGGGATGATTTAGTTGGGGATTGGTCCTGCTTTGAGCAGGGGGTTGGACTAGATGACCTCCTGAGGTCCCTTCCAACCCTGATATTCTATGATTCTACATAACTGCAACAGTTGTGTTAGAAAGGTCACTGACCGCAAAAGAACAGACAGAATAACAGGAAGGGCCTAGTGGGGGAGATGCTTGTTTTTGCTTTTGACCAGTGTTAATTTTTCAGTGTATTCCAAATAAGGTAATTAATACAGAAGTATGTGTAATTTGTCTGTGGTTTTAAGCTTTAAAAAGCTCTGTGTGCTTTGCATAGGGGGGCAGCTACTTAGAGCTGTTACCCCCCTGTGCTTGTAACCAATACAGGAGCCTCAGGCTTGTTTTGATCCAAACAAAATGCATGGTTAATTTTTCCACGACACTATGTATTGGTCATTCAAGTTCACTGATGAATCAGCCTGGACCCAGATTTGTCACACCGGTTTGACAAATTGGGGCTATATGCCTTCAGTGGAAGGAGAAGTATGGCAGTCTAGTTCTTTTGTTTTGACGGGGGGTTGAGTTTGAGCCATCTGCTCTTCATCCAGGAGCTGATCTCACATTCTATTCTGATATATCAGTGTTGGTGGTTTCCATCAGTGGAGAATGAGATAGACAGTTGGTCATCACTGGGGCATTGTTGGCAGTGGAGCCCAGGGCATCTCTCTCCCTACTTCCTCACCCCTGAGTGGTCTCATATTTTATTTTTTTAAATGGAGAAAAAGTGGATATAAACAAACATAAGAACTGCAATGCAGGGTCAGACCAATGGTCCATCGAGCCCAATACCCTGTCTCTGATAGTGGCCTGTGCCAGATGCTTCAGAGGGAAGGAATAATAATAGGGCAATTATTGAATGATCCATCCCCTGTTATCCAGTACCAGGTTCTGGCAATGGGAGGGTTAGGGGCACCCAGAACATAGGTTTGCATCCCTGACTGTCTTAGCTAATAGCCATTGATGGACCTACCTGCCATAAATTTATCTAATTCTCTTTTGAACCCAGTTATATTTTTGGCCTTCACAACATCCCATGGCAACAAGTACTACCAGTTGACTGTGCATTGTGTGAAGAAGTACTTCCTTTTGTTTATTTTAAACCTCCTGCCTGTTAATTTCATTGGGTGATCCCTGGATCTTATGTTATGTGAAGGAGTAAATAATACCTCCCTATTCACTTTCTCCACCCCATTCATGATTTTATAGACCTCTAGCATATCTCTCCTGTGCCATCTCTTTTCCAAACTGAAAAGTCCCAGTCTTTTAAATTTCCCTTTATATGGCAGCTGTTCCATATCACTAACAATTTTGTTGCCCTTCTCTGCACCTTTTCTATTTCTAACATATCTCTTTTTAGAGTATTCAAGGTGTGGGTATACCATGGATTTATATAGTGGCATTGTGATATTCTCTCTTATTATCTATCCTTTTCTAATGGTTCCTAATATCTGTTAGGTTTCTTTTATTGACTCTGCACATTGAGCGGATGTTTTCAGGGAACTGAAGGAAGTCATTAACAAAGGAAGTCATTGACTTTGATTCTTATGTGGATTCATCCATGAGAAGCTTGTACTATCAAAGCTTAGCTAACAAGTTAGAAAGGTCAAAGACTGGTATTGGTATTCTTAAATGCTTTGAAGAGTATCTTCGTTCATATCTGTTTTTTTAAGTGGGCATCTTCCATATTATTCTCTTCACACATACACACATCCCCAGAGTGGTACTCTTTCCTATAATGAGACTCACACAGCTCTTTGTCATTCCAGGGACCCCTCCAATGAAGGTGTCTGAATCTATTAGCTTCAATGCACGTCAGTCTCAGGCTTGTCCAAATTTGTTTTTTTCTAGCCTTCGTTATTGCAACCTGCCTTCATAGGCTAAGTCTACACTGCACATCACTTGTGGCAGGATGTGGGGGTTTGCGTGGCTACATGCAGCAGTGAAAAGTGTCTCCACCCTGCCAGTATGTAGCTACATGTCAGTGAAAGGCTCTGGCAGAGGGAGGCAGTGGGAAAAGGCTCCAGTAGCAAGGAACTGCCGGAGGCTTTCCCCGCTGCTTCTCTGCTGCAAGAGCCTTTCCCCACTGCTAGGGCCTGTCCCAGCAGGAAGGTTGGGGGACACTACACAACCAAAAATAGCAGTGTAGACAGAGGAGGCACTGCTTGGATGAATTGAGAGCTGTATGGTATATATGCACAGGGCTCTGATGTGTCTCGAGTCATCTAAGAAGTGTCTCACAGTCTACATGGATATTTATACCCCTGGTGGGGGGATATGTAACATATGTACTCTGCATGCTGTTGAAAGGAGTGTGTAGTGTAGACGTACTGAACTAATGGTTTCTTTTTTTAGAGAAGGCAGCTAATTACATGGTGAGAAGAATACACATAAAATGAAACAACTCCTCAAATAGACACATTTATTTGCCAGCAGACTGCATAGTCACCTACCTGCTGAGTCTCTCCTTAGAAAAGCGTATCTGCCCTGTCCTTAAGCAGCCTTCACACATGCACACAGACAAATAGTTGAAAAGAAGCCCCATCCCCCCCCCACACACACAATTTAATGAGTTATTTGTAAAAGTGAAACTTTCATTTATTTTAGTAATGAAACTCAATATTTGGCAATGTAAAAAAGGTTTCATATGAAGAGGTTCTGCTAAGAAACTGGTCTTAACTTTTAGGCCTGTGTCACCTGGTATGGACGTTGGCAGACCAAGTTCCAACTCATGCCACGGTCCCCATGTCTCAGTGAACCCTGATAAATACAGAGCTGGAATCTGTGTTATAAGAATATGTTTAGTGTTTAGACTTTATTGAATGCTTGTGAGCAGCTGTATGTATTAATCTCACTTCGAATATCTGTATCACACTTTGTAAGGTAATATTTGAGTGACATAGTCACTGAGGATTACAATACAACCAATCCCCAGCCAGGAAAGAGACTTTAACTAGTGTGAAGGGATGATCCCCAACAGAAGGTGCTATATCCTGCCCAACAAGAAAGGTCCATTGACACCAGATGGACTATTGTGGGACAATAAAGATGACAAAAGATGTTTGTTGTTTTGCCATCCCCCCAAATCCCTCATGAAGAGAAGTGATGCTAGTGGATTCCTTCCATAAGTTGAGCTTACAGCTCAGAGCACAAGGGAGGAAGGGGATAAAAACCTCTGACAAAAAAAGAACTATATATATCTGTGCTGCTTGGACTCTGGGGAGCAAGGTTTACTAGGCATAAGCAAGAGATCCCCAGTGCTTGGCTGGGGTTAGCCCTAAAAGATATATAGAGCTTGCTTATTATAGAAGTTTCTATTTTTTTAAATCTTATAATTGTACCTTTTATGTATATATACTTTTACCTGTTTTAACCTTGTGAATAACTCTTTTTTCTTACTTAATAAATCTTTAAGATAGTTTATTCTAGGATTGGCTACAAGCATTGTCTTTGGTGTAAGATCTAAGGTGCAAGTGACCTAGGCTCAGTAACTGATCATTTTGGGACTGGGAGTAACCTGACTATTGCAGTGATCTTTGGAGGAAGGAACCATCCACCACAAAGGTATGGTCACTTGAGTGGCAAGATAAATCGGAGCACCCAAAGGGAGTGTCTGTGACTCTCTGTTTAGACTGTTACAGTGCCAGAAGAGTTTATACTTAATAACTGGTTGGGAAATGAAAATATAGAACTCACAACCAATCTGGGGTTTGTGCCCTGCTTCCTATCAATCTGCCTTGAGAATGGTACTCATGCTCTTGAGTCACTGCAGGCAGCTTTACAGTTACAAACAATTAATAGCCTATTAATAGGCTATTGGGATATCTCCCCTTTTGGAAATCATACCCAATGGAAACATAAAACCAACCAAAGACAGCCATTAATATTAATTCCTCACAGATGGAGGCATCTAGGATGGAAGTCAGGGTGGCCAACCCATGTATGGTGCTTCTGATGTTTTCCATTGACTGGATAGATGTGTTACTTCTTATAACATGCTTTCCCAAGAATCCAGTCGTACTCTGTACCCCCATAAGAAACAGAGACCCAGTGCCTTCCTTGTTTTTGTTTTAGCAGTTTTACATTCCTTTTATGATTGAAGTTGGGGGGGGGAATGATTTTTTTCTTAAAAATGAAATTTTCATTAAAATAAATTGTTTCATGAGGAGGAAAAATATTTGTTTATTTTTTGTTTAGTTTTTGACAAATCCCAAATAAATATTGACCAAGGATGGCTCATTTAATACTCTCTGGGGGTAAGAGACAGATATGCCTGTGATAAGAAAAGATGCACAAATGCTTTGTGAATTGACAGCTTCTACCTCCGAATGTGGCTGACAGAAAAATGCTTCCATATGTTGAAGAAAGGCTTCATATCTGCTTTTATTTCTTTTAATAGGTTCCAGACAACAAAACACAAGCCATGCCCCCTAGCAGTGTGGCAGTTTAAGTAGACATGCAACCTCTTGATATTTTTTGGACATGGTGCAGTGCCACCTCCTACCCGTTACTCTAACACAACCACCACCAAGCAGGAAATGTGAGCCCCATTACCCTTCTCTGCTGATTTTATTATTACGATTCACCACATGTGAATTTACTCGGTTCTAGTATTCATTTCCAGTCCTGCCATGAACTTCAATTAGCCTTCAGCATCCACGCAACATAGAAAATCTTAGCTGGCAAAAACACCCAGGTTCAAACCAGTAACGCTATTTAAAGCTTCAGAGCTGATGGAGTGTATATCATTCACAATTAAATATATGCTAAACTGCAGAAGTTCCATGTTTAAAAATTAAATGCAACATTACATTCAGTTATGCAACATCAGATAATTTGAAAACATACTTGAAGATTTGTACATTGGGATAATGGTACATTATGTTTTTTCAAACAAACTTTGTAAGGGTATGGGCACAGTATTATTCAGAAAGAAAAACAGATTTTAGTACATTGGGTTCAGTTAACACCACGACTGAAGAATATTGACAGAATAATTATACATATAAAACATTTGTTCTTCAAGCGGAGCTCCGTTGAAGTGATGGGAACATTCTCCATTTCCACCAGCAAAAAGAAAATGAAAAAGATCTGAGATCTGACAACTGAGTAGAAGACATTGTGTCTAATAAATATTTGAAGGCCCACACGTGAGGGGCGTTTTATGGGGATTAATGTGAACATACTCAGATTTCCATCCAGAAACACAAAGGGTCTGATTCTCCTCTCACTTACTTTGTTTTTACACCTGTGTAACTCTATTGACTTCACAGTCGTCACTCCTGATTTTGGAGAAAGGATGGCCTTGTAGTTAAAACACCAGATTGTGACTCAGGAGATCTGGGTTCCAGGTTCCCAGCTCTGCTCTAGCTTTCTTATGTGACTTTGGGCAGGTTACTTAATTTCTCTGTGCCTCCACTCCCCGTTGGTAAAATGTGGATATTACTTCCCTAACTCACAAGTGTTTTGTTTAAAAAAGAAATAATAATGATGATTCATAATGTTAGGGGCCCAGTTCTGCTATTTCATAACTAAACATGAGTGTACCCGAGTTCTGCTGAAAAGTGTTGAGCAGGTCAAGGCTTGTTTAGTTGTATGTTATTTTCCCTACTGGAGTAATAAGATATGTAACAGTTTAAGGCTGTGTTAGATGGGTGTAGCTTAGGGCACATCTTCAATAGCCAAATGATAGCCATGAGGCCCATATACTGCTTTCACACTATTGTTATTCAAGGAAGTCTCTGCGTATTTATACTTTTTGGACCCATGTGCTGGCACCATTGAGTTCCAGGAACTTTCTAGATACTGTTCCCATTTGGTTAAAGATGGAAAAAACCTATAGGTAATCATTTAGTGTATATTCCTATCACAGTAGAGGCTGCTATGTACAATACCACATATTCACAAGTGCGCTGTCCATACTGATCAGTCCAGTGGTAAATGACACAACCAATGAGTACTATTATTTACTGTTTTTATTTCAGTGGTTTCTAGATGCCCTGATAAGAGATCAAGGTCCAAATATATTAGATGTGGTCAGGGTGACCAGATGTCCCAATTTTATAGGGACAGTCCCGATATTTGGGGGGTTGTCTTATATAGGCTCCTATTACCCCCCACGCCCTATCCCGATTTTTCACACTTGCTGTCTGGTCACCCTACATGTGGTATACACATGTAATAATAGACTGTCCCTGTCTCCAAGAGCTTACAGTTGAAGCATATGAAGGGAGAGACAATAGGTGGATATGACAAAAAAAAAGGGAGGAGAAGTGAAAAGGAGAAAAAGAAAAGGAGTACTTGTGTCACCTTAGAGACTAACAAATATATTTGAGCATAAGCTTTCGTGAGCTACTCACGAAAGCTTATGCTAGTTTATGAAAGCTTATGCTCAAATAAATTGATTAATCTCTAAGGTGCCACAAGTACTCCTTTTCTTTTTGCGAATACAGACTAACATGGCTGCTACTCTGAAACCTGAAAAGGACAATGGTGCCTCCACAGCTTGGGAGAGCTTTCCATGAATTAAGATCTGTCCCTTAGAAAGTTTATCCTGATTGTTTTGTTTTTGCATTTTCAATTTTTCTTTACTTAAATTAATTCCAGCGCTCCTACTTAGGACACAGGGCTCCAAGATAGGGAAGGGGTTTTGGCAAGGATGGGGAAGTCAACCAGGGGTGAGGTAGACAGAGGGAGAAAAAGCAATCAGGTTCTGCTGGGAGTGGGAAGCGGTCAGGATACAGGGGATTCTGCACATCCTGTGTACTGTGGTGCTGTGTTCTGCTGGACTCCAGCCACAACCGGGAAAAGTCTTATTCTGGGTTGCTATGGCTAGTGGTTCAGTGACGGGAGGACAACTAGGGCCTATAGACTAATTGTGAAAGAAATGGTGCCTGTGAACTCCAAACGCTCACTTGTGATTTTTAGCCTGTCACATTCGTAGAGCAAAAAAACTGATCTGACAATTTTTCCCAATTTTAAATATTTTAATAAATTAATTCTCAAACAAAAATTAAAAAAATGTCACTACAAAAATTACTCCTAATTTAATGATGCAAATCAAATGAAGATAAAATATGTTAATGTCAAATTTACCTACTTAACAGGTTAAAATCAAATGGATTAATACTAAAAATACCACATTTTATTTAACAATTTGGGAAGGCAGCAATCATCAGTGCCAATTGAACCTATATGTATGTATCAACTAAAAGTCTTAACAAAAAGGGAACTAATAAATCCCAGGCTAAAGCCAGTTGTACATTATAGTTCAAATACCAGTGGTTGCCCAAATGGTAGAGGCTGCTGGCCCAGATTTTAGGGGTTAAATAACCATTATTCCTCCTTTTCTAATATACACAGTTGCATGAGATGTTAAAATAATAAATGTAACTTAAAAATAATCCCATCTTGATACATTTAACAAAGATCTTCAGGTGAAATTATTTTGAGGAACCTGGCATGAGCATGAGTTTCACTGAGACACTGTCAGACCATCTTACAGGAAAATCCAATTTTAAAACTAAATACAAAATTGTCAGAAAATTGGACTAGATTTCATCCATATTCCAGACACCCCACCCTGTCAGGCAAACAACTGTTCAGAGCTTCACTTCCAGATTAAACGGATGTTGTTTCTTATAAATAGTTTAAATGTCACTTTTATTTCCCATTAAGACAGTACTTTGCTTCTGTTGGTATCAAACAACATTTCAACTAAAAAGGTTTTTAATCTTAAAAAAATCTGGTGTCTTGATAAAATGTAAACCTTTCCAGCAGCCCATACCATGATACTGGAATAGCTGCATCCAGTTCTCATGTGCCCATTTTAAAAAAGATGTTAAAAATCTTGAGGATACGCAGAAGAGCCACAAAAATGATTATGGAAATGGAAATGCTTTACAGTGATATACTAAAGGAGTTTGATTTGATCAGTTTATCAAAAAGAAGATGAAAAGGTGACTTAATTAGGGTGTATAAGTATTTGCATGGCAAGCAAATTCCAGCGGCTAAAGTGCTCTTATTTTAATGGAAAAAGGCATAACAAGAATGTCTTAAAGCTAAAGCCAGACAAATTAGAATTAAAGTGCAAACAATTAACCATGAGTACGATTAACTGTTGGAACAATTTTCCATCTCTTGATGTCTTCACATCAAGACTGGATACCTCTCTGGAAGATAGGCTATAGCCTAACACAAGTTATTGGGCTCAACAGAGAGGTAACTGGATGAAATTCTATGGTCTGTCATATACAGAAGGTTATACTAATGGTCCCGTCTGGCCTTAAAAATCAATCAGTCTTATAGTGACTATACATATCCTCTGGTCAACACACCCATACCCCAAACATGGGCAAATAGGATACCATGCTGGTTCTATTGCTACTGCTTGACCTGGGGGTAATTTGGATGAGTTTGAACATTTCACCTAAGGTGCAAACCTTTAGTGATTCTCCCATCACTACTGTAACATTGGGTTGAACTCATTAAACATTTGGAAAGTTAGGGAAAAAATAAATGAAGGGGTCATAATTACCATCTCCTTTACAGGAATCCAGACAACTATGTTATTAACATAGCAAGAACTATATTATTGCTATTCATAAAGGCAGCTCCAAGCTGTGATGATAATATGTTCAGTATTTAGTGACACACAGATAAGCTCAAAAAAACCTTTCAGTCCTATTCTAATTTGACTGAATTAAATTATGATGTTTTAATGTAAAATGTAAAAGAATTTATCAGGTATCATCATCTCTATTAGAGATATTTTGCATTTTGTTCACAATTACAAGTAATTTTGTTTGCATAAATTTCACACCTATTTCAATAAGGTTTTTAGGAGTGATTATTACCCTGGCTGTTAATAACTACAACACCAATGCTAAGTGGTGATCATAACCCCCATAAGGATGTTGGATTTAAAAAACAAAATAAGTCTGGACTATATACTGTAGGGTTCTTTGCTGAAGCTTATAATGCAAGTAGATCAGTTTCTGTCAATTCTATGAACAGCTTTTATGTTGACAAGAGGAAAGCCAACATTTCTCAGGTTAAAAACAAACCTTAACACAGTTTGAAATAAATCAGTCTTGTCAGCTTTGGGTTGGATGATGGCAGAAAAAGTTTTCTGAGCTCAGCCCTTTTTACATTCATTAAGAAAAGTCCTCCATTTTATATGATTAAATGCACTGTGTGATTAGTTCATAAGGAGATTGATTTACTTTTAGAATGAATAGATGAAATTTAGATTTGGTGTAGGACTTACCCCAAGTGGGAATTTAGCCAAACATCTTTCTAGCTTACTGATATTGTTGGGTTTAATTAAGACACAACAGCTGACATGAACTGAATGGGGAGACACGTCCTCCTTAATTACCCTAGAGCACAGGAGCACTAGTCATGGCCCTGGAACCCATTGTGGTAGGTGCTGTACAGACACAGAACAAAGTCAAGTTGCAGTGGGGGAGGTTTAGATTGGATATTAGGAAAAACTTTTTGACTAAGAGGGTGGTGAAACACTGGAATGAGTTACCTAGGGAGGTGGTAGAATCTCCTTCCTTAGAGGTTTTTAAGGTCAGGCTTGACAAAGCCCTGGCTGGGATGATTTAACTGGGAATTGGTCCTGCTTTGAGCAGGGGGTTGGACTAGATGACCTTCTGGGGTCCCTTCCAACCCTGATATTCTATGATTCTATGATTCTGTAGTTAGCTAGTATTCAGTGCTTCTGCACAGCAATGTTTTAACGTATACACTGTGCGATGTTACCGCATAATGCTACACAACGATGCAGCGGTAGAGGTTTGGTGAGCCTAGAGCTGAATGAAGGAATATTTTGTGTTGTCTGTTTTGTAAGCGAGTCAGTTCTGTGGGTGGGTAAACGTATAATTAATTTTCTTTTTGTAACTTATGTCTATAGTTCTAGAGAGTTGTGTTTTTAATAATTGTAGAAAGTTACAGAAATAAATACGTTTCAGGACTACGGGCTTTTAGATAGGAGTCTGGGGCCCGCTCAAATGCCTATTGTAGACAATATTATTATTCCCACTGACTACACTGGAGTTTGGACAAAGCACTAACTACATTCTTTTGGTTCAAAGATTACAATTAGATTTAAGAATATAATATAAATTGTGCATACAGACAACACTTAAAAATACAAACACCGTGTAATGCTCGGAGCAGCCTCTATCCCAGCTTTGAAGAGTTGTTCCTCTCAGTTTAAAACAGTTTCTGTATCAGCTCTTCCTATTCCTCCTGTTTTAGCTTTTGCCAAAAGAAACCATTTGACTTTGGGGCTATTTAGATCTTTTGTTCCAAAATAAATAAAGTGGATCAAACATGCAGACTTGGAAAGCTTCTGGCTTTCATAAGTGTTTTATTCTATATTAAGCATGTATTATCCTTAATGTGCAATTTGTGCTAATGGTAAAATCCTGCCCTCTGTAGCACTGGAGTACAAGTAGGGCCAGGGCAGAGAAGATGGAGCAGGGAACAACTTCCTTCCACCACAAAAAAAGGTAAGGGAAGGCAGAATGTCTACCCTGTGCTCAAAAGAGCCCTAGGAGTTGAGCCCTCTTATTATGACATTTGACAGCCTGCAAAACATTTCCTCAAGAGCTAGGAGTCAGAAACAAAACTGTGATGCAAACCTGGATTCTGTGTTTGCACTTGTGCCTGTGTTTATAATACCCCCAACTTTAGAAAAGTTCAGATTCGGATTGGTATCTTAAGCCCTCACCTGTGGGTATGTTTGGATCATGGAGTCTGCATTACTCCCATCATGGGTATACAACATTTGTATCTGGAGTTTGTTTGGAATGGTCTGTCGGTTTAGGGGCATGTGCAGGACTCCTGTTGGCTAATGCACATGCTGTCAGCAGCAGCTTGCACCAGGCAACAATAGCAGCATTAGGCAAACAAACAAATTATAGAGGTAATAAATAATGCCCAGTAGCACATTGTGGTGCCCCGCTTTGAGCCAGCATGAGCGACAATGGCAGATGTGTGGCCTCCTACTAGCTTCACCCCCTGTACAGCGGTCACAGATAAAGGCAGAATTTTGCTCTTTGAGGGCCAATTAGTGCCATCAGTTAAACTTGTGCAACCCCACAGGAGCCAATCAGGTTGCATGAGTTTAACTGACAGCAAAATTGAGCCTGCTATGTATGCACAGTAACGCTTTCTACAGGACAATTGAGAAATTGCCATAGGACAATTGAAAAAAACAAACAACCCAAGCAAAAGCAATTATAAATTTTTAGCATGGCTTAGAAGTTATTGTATAACAGGTTGTTCTGGCCTTTTAAGACAGGCTATAGGCCCAGCACATCGATTTTGCTGGTTACTGCCGAGGATGAATTCTGAGAGTTGAGGTCTCACGGGCTCCTGGGAGGAGTAGGTCTTGAAGCAATGTTTACAGGGAAAGGGGAAGGGATATATGATCTCCATTTTATTCAGTGCAAGAAAGGCTGGAATAAAAGCAAGACCTCTTGCAGCTTGACAGTCAGACAAGGAAACTAGTAGATGCTCTGGGTATCTCCTGGTTGGGGGGTCTGGAAAGCCCATGAAGAGGTATAAAAAAAAAAAAAAAGACAGCCAGATAGCTGGGTAAGATACTTTGAGGATGAGGTATTATTCTGGCTAAGAGAGGCAGATGGAGCAAAATACCAAGAGGGAAATTCAGGGATTGTGACAGAGCACATGGGAGAGAAGAAGAGCAGCAGGAAGGCTTCATGGTTGGACCTGATGTAATTTCATTGCCTAGGCTCCCAAAGCTAGAATTTGCATAAGAGGGAGGGGGCAAATTCCCAGAGCAGCAAATGCACGTGTACTACAATAACTAGCACAAAAACTTAAAGGCTATTTTATGTGGTTTTAAGTCAGGGTCTTTAACCTAGCAGCTTATGATTAAACTTTCAAGCTACTAAAGACATCAGCAGATGTCCACCCACGACATTTGTTTGTCTGACAAAATGGGAATTATGACAGCCTTAAAAAGCCTTATTGGTTTGAACCTGGGTGTGTTTTTGCCAGCAGAGATTTTCTATGCTGTGTGGATGCTGGAAGCTAATTGAAGTTCATGACAAGACTGGAAATGAATACTAGAACTGAGTAAGTTCACATGTGGTGAATCATAACAATAAAATCAGCAGGGGAGGGTAATAGGGATCACATTTCTTGCTTGCTGGGCGTTGAGTTAGGGTAATGGGCAGCAGGAAACACTACAGTATGGCCAAAAAAATATCAGATGTTGCATGGCTACTTAAACTTCCACTCTAGTAGGAGGCATGGCTTGTGTTTCCCAACAGTTAACTTACTACAGCTAATATGATCTTTTGTGATAGAGACTGGAATGAAATTATACTTCAGTGATTAAAAAAAGAATTTATCTCTGGTCCAACAAACTTGTCAGTGATTCAGGAGGATATGAAGACTACGGGCCTAATGCTGGCATCAGATTCTCATATGTTAATCTTCAAAATATTGTCCACCATTCACCATTAGTTCCTTTGATAATTCTATTACAGGCATGTTTCAGGGTTGTCAGGTCCGCTCTACCTGATGCGCTGACAACACATTTCCATGCAACAGCCTGACAACTGAAGTCTGCTCTCAGGAGGGATAACGTATGAATGTTCCCTTCCACTGATAAACTTTTGTATCTCTGTGTGTTCTTTGATCTAGTGCCTTCACTTGAACACATACCAACACCTGGTTCTCACAGGGGACTGGAGCAGAAATGATCAAAGCAGCCATGTATGATTAGTGCTGAGAGCAAACAGCTTGATGATGGATACACTCTTATTTTCCCCTCTCGGACTCAGAGTGTGAATTTCAGAAGACAGGATAAATCATCCAGGCCACAACAGAAGCAGAGGAAAAAAAGGACCTAAAGATGACACATCTTCTCTATCTCTCATTTTGTTCACTGAAAGTAAAAATAGGGACCAAATATATGAGGCTGTCACATCACCATGCTCATCAGTTCTTATTTAATAGATATTGGATAGAGGTGAATATAATGGAAAATATCATTTAGCCTCAATTTAATGAAAATTACACTCACGCTGTTCTCAGAGGATGTCAGAATCTCTTTGGATGAGCCCTCTAAGGCACAATGCTTTGGTTTACCCTTTACCCAGGTCTTGACCTGAGATTATTCAATTGTTCATGTGAATTCTATTGCTCACTATCGCACAAGTACACGTCTTCCAAAACGTCTATGTTTTTCTGCCCACTGACCTCCAATTGATTTAGTTACCATGATTGATTTGGTTAGATGTGCATGCCTTTCCACTTGCATGTCCCTGTATGGTATTTTTGAAAGATTTATTGCTTTTTTGTTTCATTTTTGTCCTTAAACTCTACACCCTGCCTTGCTGCAATGAAGATGCTTCTTATTGCTAATTCGTTTCCACATGGATGAGCAGCAAATGGAAATTGGTGGCTATGTTATCTCTGAATTGTGAGTTTGTAGTGAATGTTTCATTGAGGCCACTGTGCAAGTTATAAAATAAGTGCTATACACTCTCCTCCCTCCAAGCACAAAATCCCTATTGCCCATCAAACGGAAATGGTTAGGCTCAGCTACAACTGGAAGATAAAGTAATAACACATTGAAACCTTCTGAGGGTTGCCCCCTTGATTGATTTTTTACACTTTTTAAGTAAAAAAAACTCAAAACCACTATGTGTCCTTTATGTATACAGGGTGAAGGGACACTAAATGTTTTTCTTTTCTGTAAGCCTTTAGCCGGTTCTTCAAATGTGTCCTGACCCTGAGGTAAACTTTCAGCATATATGGCTGGACATAGGGGCAGAACTTCCATTAACAATGATTTAAGTTCCTTAATTCCCCTACAAGCTGTGCTGAAAATGAACCCTATTGTGTCATTCCACATCAGTTATGATGATACAGTGTGTGACCAGAAGCAATATTGGTGTAATGCAAGAACTCAGTGTGAGGCTGCTTCACACTGTAAAACACTGAGGGACCGGAAAATGATTTTTAAAGCAGTTTTATTTAAAGGGACACCTTCACATTTCTTCCTTAACATTTTATATCTGCTACTCTTAAAGGTAACTGTTAGGGTTATTATAATGGAACTATTTAAGGAAACTATATTTCTGTCATATTTTCCTGTGTTTACTTTTTGCATTCAATAATGCTTTGTGCCTCATTAGTTTTGCCATTCTGTTGTTTGTACCCAGCCTTTCTAAAGCTTTGCAAGAGGGAAGATGTATGTCAGACACAGCAGCAAAGCGGAAACTGAAAAGGCAGAAGGGTACAAAATTAGAGGGGAGGACTGGGCCTGTTCCTGTTTGGTTGCTCTCATAGCCACCCACAAAACCCTCTTATAAGAACAAAAAAACCTAAACAAACAAACGAGATTAAAAAATAAATCCAGCACACACTGTTTGAAGGATGGTCTTACAAAAAACTGATATTTTTTTAAAAAAAGAGTTGTTTGTTTCAATGCACTTCAGGTTGACAATATCACAATAACTTTTTTTAAAGAACGTGCAACCTTTCCCTCCCTCCCCTCCAGCCATAGCTGCTACATTTTTCCACACACAAAATGCCATGGCAACAATATATCTCTTGATTTCCAAAAAGTCTAGGTACTTCCTTCTGTTCCCTCTGCTTCCTCATAAGAGTGTATTTCAGGTGTTCTGTTAACAAGACAGGAGAAAACCAAAATTTCACACTCAGCTTCATCCTCAGATTTGGCTTTTTTTCCATCCCAAGAAAGGCCAAAAGGTGGAAATATTTGATAGATCCAATTCTGTTTCCACAATAAAGAAACTAAAGTATAATACTTTTGACTGCATTGTCATTTTCCACATGATATGCTTAGGGAAGATTATGTCTGTGGGTCTGTATCAAAGCACCTTATCCAACTGCCTATTTGATAACTACCAAATTAAGGGACTGCACAGTTTTGCACAATCATTTGGTATTTTGATTGCACTAATATGCAGGGATAATAAAAATAGTCTGTCCATCTTTCAGATGGAACTTTGTATTAGCACTGTATACTCCCCTGCAGGAAATCCACTAATGAGAAACATTAATATTCTAACCTAGCACAGACAAATTTTAAAGATTTTATTATACAGGTCATTTTTATTAATCTGAAGATTCGTGTGAATGATTCATCAATTAGCTTTTCATACTTGTTTATACCAGAATTCAGCCCAAATCCACACATTTCAGGGAAGTTTGGTTCTGGATCACACCCTTCTTTGTTTGATATTAGCCTCTTCTACCTGCTTTATCAAATTTCATTATATCTACATATTTACATCAGGGCAACTAATACTTCCAGGAAATCTTGTATTCACAAGATGGAAAATTCAGAGTAACCAACTAAAGCCCCAGTCCTACAAACGCTACATGTTTTTAACTTTACCCATTTTAACTGAGCATTTTCAGTTACTTCAGTGGGGCTGCTCACATGTATAAACATGTGCATGAGTATTTGTAGGAGTGTGGTCAAAAACTCCATCTACTGTCACCATCTGATTCTGTCTGGATATAGCAGCACATGGCCTGGGAGGGCATGACCTTGCTCCCACTGAAGTCAGTGGTTTCCATGAGTGCAGGATCAGGTCCAATGATCCTCTAATATCTGAGTAAAATGATCTGAAAAACTAAAACGATTAGATCTGAATTGTGTCTGGTGGTTAATAATAGAGGAAAGATGGACGGGTGGCTAAATTATTGGCTGAAGATTTAAGAGATGTATGTCTAATTCCCATGTCTTCCACAGAATTATGGTGTGGACTTTGGCAATTTCTCTGTGCCTCATTTTCCCATTTGTAAAATTAGGATAATAATTCCTTTGTCTGTCTGGACTGTAAACTCTTTGGGGGCACGAGCTGTCTCTTTCTACATGGACAGCACCATGGGACCCTGATCTTAATTGTGGTTTCTTGGCTAGACTAGGGTGACCAGAAAGCAAGCATGAAAAATCAGAATGGGGGTTGGGGGAGAGGGTAATAGGAGCCTATATAAGAAAAAGACCCCAAAATTGGGACTGTCCCTAGGGACAGTTGGGACATCTGGTCACCCTAGGCTAGACTAGTAATAACAAAACCCTCCTCAAAAGAAGCCAACCTGTCATGTTTGGCCATCTACTAATTCTTGTAATAAAAATATACAGCCGTTTACATAACTAGTTAGTGTAGGCTGCAATCTAACAATCAGAATTAGTAGAGCTAGTCAAAACATTTCAGCTGAAACACTTTCCAACTGGAAAATGAAGTTTAATCTAAATTGAAATTTTCTATGGGTCAGGCTGATGTTACTCTCCGCCTGAGCCATTATGTTGCCATGTAGGAGTTGTAGTTCTGGGTCTCTCATGTCCCCATTCTCCCCCATGGTCCCTACTCCCTGGCAAGACTATATCTCCTATGATGCAATGCAGTTTCTCCCTGTGGATAAGCTTCTGAGGTGGAAGAAGGAGGAAGAAAGATCTCCATGGCAGAGGAAGATTACAGATGATTAAAAGAACAGGATATATAAAATCCGTAATTGGATTTTGAAATTTCAGCAATCTGATGGATAGCTCAATGATATATGAGTCTTGAACACAAAACTACAGCTCATCTGCAGGTTGGTCAGACTCTGCCTACTTTTCAGTGCATGGCAACTAGCTCTGGATGTTCCCAGGGCAGCTTGGGCTTATAAAGTTTTGGATTTTTTGTGGTTTCCAACTAGTAAACATAATTTGATTTTGATTATTGTAGTGGTAAAGAAACCATATCATTTGATCATTGTGCATTTTTAAAACTATTGAAATCTAAAGAGAACAGCAGAATCAGAATTAGTGGGGCAGATGACAAAGGAAATAAGAAATGTATTGCAAAAGAAGCAATTATAACTTCCCCTAATATGGAACTTGTCTCTGCGAAGAAAATCACTATAACATAAGGAACTGGTCTCATCTGCTGTGGCATTTTAATACTATCAAGACAAAAAATGGATTTATCTGTGGGTCCTGCTCACTCAGGAAATTCAGATGTACATATTTGTGAGAGGAGTGAATGCTGTTGTACATTGTATTGATCCCACCTAAAAGGTCTCCCTTTTTAAGTTTAAACTTTTCATATGTGGGAGTCTCTTTTTACAGACCCCCTGTGTTGTACATTGACTGAACAAGAATCTGACTAATAAAATACATGAGTATTGAACAAAGCCAAATTATTTCAATTGCAGATGCTCTGTCTACAGCAGTGGTTCTCAACCTGTGGCCGATGGGCCGCTTGTGTCCCAATCAGCACGGAGCTGTGGCCCATGTGACATCCTCAGGACAGTACAGATAGTATATACTATTGTGCGATGCGGCTCACATAACACATAGGGAGCTTCATACGCAGCCCACAATGCTAAAAAGTTGAGAACCACTGGGCTACAGTAATGAAAAATAAAGATTTAATTATAAAATTAGGATATAGCAATGGATGCTCTGAGCAAGATAAAAATGGAAGCCTCTGAGAGTGCTTGCAATATTTTTTATGAACCACTTGATTGTTGTTATGAATGGGTGGAACCATTTCCAGAAAGTTCTTCTGCTTCCAAGTAATGTGGGTTTCCTCTACTCTGTTAACTTGAAGATACTTTAGGTCAAGTATTGCTGCGATGCTTTAGTTACTGTGTCCTCATGCCACTCAAGTGTTTTTTAAACTGGTCCATAACATTCCTTAATTTACCGCCATGTTGTCCCAAGTAGTTCTGAAATCATCCTTTTAAAGTAAATAAGGTTCTTGAACTGTGCTTTATGGACTGTAGTTTTTCTTGGTGGTTCTCACAATGAAACAATTAACAGTTCTGTGGTATTGACAGGGAAGGTGGTCCAAGAGAGGACACTTTCTTACACAGTAATTCACAAAATTAAAAAGTTGAGGAACACCTAACTGGAAACCGTTCATACCTGGAGCAATATTAGTCACAGCCTAGAATCCCTCTGCCTTATATGCTGTCTGGGTAAGAAATCCACTGATTACTGTCTCAAACTTTCTGTATTCTTGTTACCTGTGAGATAAGCAAAATTGCTTCCATTGAAACAATTCTGGGAGGAAATCTTATAGCTATATCAGAGTTTAGGGAGGAAGCAATCCACTGTTTAAAATATTAAAGAACCAGATGTTTTTAAAATAAGGTTTTACTGAGGAGAAAGTAAGGTTCTACCATGGGTGCACTTAAAAAGTTAATTATGGTTTTAAATGTAGTAAAGGTTTCAGAAATATTCCTGTACTTAACCTGGAAAACACAGCTACCACCAGTAATATTTCTAGAATTAGAATTAACTTTTTAAGTGCACCAACTGCCCATGGAGAAAGTCTGACTATAGTGAGGCAGGGTCTCTGTCTAGAAACAAGGAAAGACAAATTTAAAAGATTTAACATATTTCAATTTATAATTTACTTGATTTTCTCGCTGAACCCCTCTATCTTTTTTGTTTTGAGACTTCTGGACTTGAGATTTTTCTGAGTATGGCTGTACTTCCTCGTTATGTGTGGGGAATGGACGGATGCATAAGAGCAGAACAGCAATCATAAAGTACAGTTGTGCAATCACTGGGTAGTGGGTATGGATTTTTTATTTCATACATCATTCACAAATTGCTGCTCACATCCCACAAAGAAAGAACATGAAATATGTCCTTCATGCTATCGTTGTTGTTTTGAAAGAAATACATTGGGAACAGCTGCAATCATTTACATTTTCCTTCCATAACCTCACCAGCCTCATTGATAGCAAAGCTGCATATTTACAAAGTAAAAGATAAAGAGGAAATCATATTACTTCAATAACAAGCTATGCAACCCTATTATTTTCAGTGATTTGGCCTCTATTTATTGTTTGTTTTGTTTTGCAGCATATATCTGTGGTATTTAATCTTTGACCATAAACTACTAGTCTGTAACAAATCTAGGTCTCCATCTCAAACAATATGAATGAGAGAAATTTGTTGAAGAGAAAGTCAATGACCACAGTGATACCTGTGGGTCCGATTTCATGTTCTTCTGGTTCACGAAGCAAACAAATTACTGAAGCATACTACCACTCCGGCTGCTACCATACTTCTATATGTTAAAAGGTCATTCCCCTCAAAAATGGTTGCCAACCTAAGGTAAAGTCAAATATCAATTCATATTATTTCTAAATATGAAGAATTTCATTTTACAGAGCTTTCCTTTCCCTCCACTGAACAAATGTCCTGAATCTGCAATTATATTCCCATGGGCAAACTCTTGCCCACAGGCAGAGCCTTGACTTCAGGCATACCCTTTCAAGTCAATGGGACTCCACACAGTTGCAAGGGTCCTCTGGCACAGGTCTGATTGCAAGAATGGAGCCGTAGGGCTTGATTCTCATTTACATTAAGACCACTTTCCACAACTCTGGTACTGTAAGAGCCATCAAATGGGTATAAACTATATTTACACTCACTTTAAGGCTACTTTACATTCCCAGAATAGTATAAAATGGTTGTAGTGTTAATTACAATCAGGCTTATAGTTACTATAGAGTACAATAGTTCAGTGACTATAATCAGATACCATAACGTACACATCTATACTAAGGTGGAGGAAAGGATATAATATCAATGATATATTTTCTTTCTCAATCTTACAGTCTTATTTCATATGTACTACTTTTAGACTCTGAACTGGGAAAGTTTTTAAATTCAGAGCATGGATCACAAAGTCCTCCACAGAATAGAAACAGAGTGGGATGAAACTGTGGAAGCTTTGAGATGCTGCTGTACCAGTACGTAGTACCCCTGTTCTAGAGAGATCACTTCTTGGAAGGCAGAGACTAGTTCATTCTCCATGTCCATTCAGTCATAACCTCCAGTGTTGAGCTTGTCAATAAATATCCAATTAATTTTGTCTGTAATGATGATACCTGTGATATGGAGCACATTTAATTCACCACCGACTCATTTCACATAGGCCACTGAAGAACCATTGAATGGTCACAACTTTCAATTATTGATAACCTGCTTCTGAGTCAAAACAAGTGACCAAAGGTAAAAAGACTCTGTAGCTCATGACCAATCCCCCCTAGACATCCAGTCCCTAACATTGCATTGATTTAAGCACTGGCCTATTGTTAAGTCTTATTTATTCAAGATTTAGATAGAAAACTGAAGGTGAATGACATACCCAGCACCATGAGATGTAAAGACTGGCCCATTATTTTAATGTTCCCACTTTGTTGAACTTCCCCATGTAGAACAGATTCTGCGCTAAATTTATTCCTTTTGCGGGGCCTGGGAAGAGGCAGGGTTAAATCAAAATTGACTCAGACACCCATAGTAAAACCAATTGGGAGTTTTATGTTCCAACATCTACTACAGAAAAGAAGGTTGTAAGATTGGTTTCAGAGTAGCAGCCGTGTTAGTCTGTATTAATATGTAAACTAGATACCATTAACTTGGGTTTGAATAGAGACAGGGTCATTACACACATTGAATCTATTTACTTAAGTTAAGTATCCTCACACCTTCTTGTCATCAACTGTCTAAATGGGCCATCTTGATTATCACTACAAAAGTTTTTTTCTCCTGCTGATAATAGCTCATCTTAACTAATTAGCCTCTCACAGTTTGTATGGTAACTTCCAACTTATCTGTATGTGTATATATGTATATATCTTACTATATGTTCCATTCTATGCATCTGATGAAGTGGGCTGTAGCCCACGAAAGCTTATGCTCTAATAAATTTGTTAGTCTCTAAGGTGCCACAAGTACTCCTGTTCTTTTTTGGGTTGTAAGATTGTAGTTGATGGATTACTTGCCTGATACTCCACTTATAGGAGCAATTTGCAAATAATTTAGATAAGGTACATCTCCAGTTAAAGCATGAGATCCTGGTCAATGTCAATGTTACTTCTTATGTTCAGTGTCAGATGGATAGATATAATCCTTAAAGGGCAGAATGCAAAACCTTTGAATTAAAAGGAGTACTTGTGGCACCTTAGAGACTAACCAATTTATTTGAGCATAAGCTTTTGTGAGCTACAGCTCACTTCATCGGATGCATACTGTGGAAACTGCAGAAGACATTATATACACAGAGACCATGAAACAATACCTCCTCCCACCCCACTCTCCTGCTGGTAATAGCTTATCTAAAGTGATCACTCTCCTTACAATGTGTATGATAATCAAGTTGGGCCATTTCTACCAACATTACAAAAAGAAGGATTCTAGGTGGACTCCTCCTGAAGGTCGAAACAGCAGACTGGACTTCTACATAGAATGCTTCCGCCGATGTGCACAGGCTGAAATTGTGGAAAAGCAGCATCACTTGTCCCATAACCTCAGCCATGCAGAACACAATGCCATCCACAGCCTCAGAAACAACTCTGACATCATAATCAAAAAGGCTGACAAAGGAGGTGCTGTTGTCATCATGAATAGGTCGGAATATGAACAAGAGGCTGCTCGGCAGCTCTCCAGCACCACTTTCTACAAGCCATTACCCTATGATCCCACTTAGAGTTACCAAAAGCAACTACAGCATTTGCTCAAGAAACTTCCTGAAAAAGCACAAGATCAAATCCGCACAGACACACCCCTGGAACCCCGACCTGGGATATTCTATCTACTACCCAAGATTCATAAACCAGGAAATCCTGGGCGCCCCATCATCTCAGGCATTGGCACTCTGACAGCAGGATTGTCTGGCTATGTAGACTCCCTCCTCAGGCCCGACGCTACCAGCACTCCCAGCTACCTTTGAGACACCACTGACTTCCTGAGGAAACTACAATCCATCGGTGATCTTCCTGATAACACCATCCTGGCCACTATGGATGTAGAAGCCCTCTACACCAACATTCCACACAAAGATGGACTACAAGCCATCAAGAACACTATCCCCGATAATGTCACGGCTAACCTGGAGGCTGAACTTTGTGACTTTGTCCTTACCCATAACTATTTTACATTTGGGGACAATGTATACCTTCAGATCAGCGGCACTGCTATGGGTACCCGCATGGCCCCACAGTATGCCAACATTTTTATGGCTGATTTAGAACAACGCTTCCTCAGCTCTCGTCCCCTAACGCCCCTACTCTACTTGCGCTATATTGATGACATCTTCTTCACCTGGACCCATGGAAAAGAAGCCCTTGAGGAATTCCACCATGATTTCAACAATTTCCATCCCACCACCAACCTCAGCCTGCTCCTGTCCACACAAAAGATCCACTTCCTGGACACTACAGTGCTAATAAACAATGGTCACATAAACACCACCCTAAACCGGAAACCTGCTGACCGCTATTCCTACCTACATGCCTCCAGCTTTCACCCTGACCACACCACATGATCCATCGTCTACAGCCAAGCTCTGCGATACAACCGCATTTGCTCCAACCCCTCAGACAGAGACAAACACCTACAAGATCTCTATCAAGCATTCTTACAACTACAATACCCACCTGCGGAAGTGAAGAAACAGATTGATAGAGCCAGAAGAGTTCCCAGAAGTCACCTACTACAGGACAGGCCTAACAAAGAAAATAACAGAACGCCACTAGCCGTCACCTTCAGCCCCCAACTAAAACCCCTCCAATGCATTATTAAGGATCTACAACCTATCCTGAAGGATGACCCAACAGTCTCACAAATCTTGGGAGACAGGCCAGTCCTTGCCTCCAGGCAGCCCCCCAACCTGAAGCAAATACTCACCAACAACCACATACCACACAACAGAACCACTAACCCAGGAACCTATCCTTGCAACAAAGCCTGTTGCCAACTGTGCCCACATATCTATTCAGGGGACACCATCACAGGGCCTGATAACATCAGCCACACTATCAGAGGCTCATTCACCTGCACATCCACCAATGTGATATATGCCATCATGTGCCAGCAATGCCCCTCTGCCATGTACATTGGTCAAACTGGACAGTCTCTACGTAAAAGAATAAATGGACACAAATCAGATGTCAAGAATTATAACATTCATAAACCAGTCAGAGAACACTTCAATCTCTCTGGTCACGCAAATTACAGACATGAAGGTCGCTATCTTAAAACAAAAAAACTCCAAATCCAGACTCCAGCGAGAATCTACTGAATTGGAATTCATTTGCAAATTGGATACTATTAATTTAGGCTTAAATAGAGACTGGGAGTGGCTAAGTCATTATGCAAGGTAGCCTATTTCCCCTTGTTTTTTCCTACCCCCCCCCCCCCGAGACGTTCTGGTTAAACTTGGATTTATGCTGGAAATGGCCCACCTTGATTATCATACACATTGTAAGGAGAGTGGTCAGTTTGGATGAGCTATTGCCAGCAGGAGAGTGAGTTTGTGTGTGTGTGTTTTGGGGGGTGGGGGATGTGAGAAAACCTGGATTTGTGCTGGAAATGGCCCACCTTGATTTTCATACACATTGTAAGGAGAGTGGTCACTTTGGATAAGCTATTACCAGCAGGAGAGTGAGTTTGTGTGTGTGGTTTTTGGGAAAAAAGGGGGGGGGGGTGAGAAAACCTGGATTTGTGCTGGAAATGGCCCACCTTGATTATCATACACATTGTAAAGAGAGTGGTCACTTTCGATGGGTTATTACCAGCAGAGAGTGAGTTTGTGTGTGGGGGGGGCAGAGGGTGAGAAAACCTGGATTTGTGCTGGAAATGGCCCAACTTGATTATCATACACATTGTAAGGCGAGTGATCACTTTAGATAAGCTATTACCAGCAGGAGAATGGGGTGGGAGGAGGTATTGTTTCATGGTCTCTGTGTATATAATGTCTTCTGCAGTTTCCACAGTATGCATCCGATGAAGTGAGCTGTAGCTCACGAAAGCTTATGCTCAAATAAATTGGTTAGTCTCTAAGGTGCCACAAGTACTCCTTTTCTTTTTGCTAATACAGACTAACACGGCTGTTACTCTGAAACCTTTGAATTAAAGTAACCCATGACAGGAAGTGACAATTGCTTCTTTATCCCTTGCAGCAGTGCAAAAAAGACAGTGTATGTCAGTGTCACCTAATAATTCTATTTATTACAATTACCAAGATAACACTACCATATTTCATGTTGCATCAAATTGAGAGTGCATTTTGCCTTTTGCACAACCTAGTCTATACATAAAATGTAAAGATATTTATATTGATTTGTTTCTATAGCGATGTGAAAGCCTCTCTTGGGTTTTCAAGGCGATGTGCAGCAGAGTAGCAAATCAGGAAAGTACAGGAGATGTTGAGCAAGTAATAGGCTTAGGAAACACCACTGTTATCTAAACAGAAATATACTGTTGATATACAGCAACCTGAAATATTGCAGGCTGTAAATTAAAACAGTAATTCTGCCCTGAGTTGTAATTCCCTTTGTCATTAAATATATTTATGAAGAATAGCATCAGAAATATATTTAATGTTGGGGAGAGAGGGGAAATATTCCAGAATCCCTTTAAATCCATAGATGGTAAAACCGAGCTAAACTGCAGTTCACTAATTCACATGCATTATCATTTGGACATAACAAAATGCTAGTCTCTTCCCTTCTCAGTAAAGATTTACAAGCAGAGTTCAGTCCTGAGGCATCATTGCTTCTACAACGTGTTATATTTTACATGTACTGGTATGCTGTGCAGTGTTCTAATAAACTATTCCTGTCAAAACAAACCAACCAGGTATATTTTGTGACATATTATCCTTGTTTTTTTAATTGTTTGTTTTCTTACTAATTTGCAAAATTCAGTAATGTGCAGTGGATGCCTGAGGAATTAGTGCTAATTAGCAATGCATTAGTACTACTGTTTCAGCAGATATGGCTACTGAAAAATATACGAGCAAAGCTTTTTTTTTAATTCCCCAGTATAGTAATTTTATATCAATATTTGGATATACTTCAGAAACCATTTGGACTGTTACCAAGATAAGGCAGAATAAAGCTATCCATTGATCTTTGGTTCATCACCGTAATGGGGCACTATAATAACTTTGATGCATGGAAAAATGTATTTTGGTCTGTGTAACTGGGTGTACCTTGGCCCTTTAAGAGTATCCGTATGCCAGGCGTGGATCCAAAGCCAGTGCAGCGCAGAACAAAGGTATTCTGGGAGACGTAGTCTGGAGAGATAGATGGGTAATATAGTGTAGTGAACATGTTGTGACTGAGATCTGATGTTTGCAGAACTATATAATGCAAGTGCTTTCATTTGTTTGGGAGAGACTAAGGGCACAGTAAAACCTGAACTGGGTAAACATGGGCATTTAGGGAGTGCAATGAAATGGAAGGGAAAAGAGCCCTTGAAGACACCTGGCAGGAGGCATAGAGACAGGCAGAAGGGGAGAGAGAAAAACTCTTGGGAGGGCTAAAGCACATGAAGAAAAAGGCCTAGGGCGACATAGTAATGGTGTATACATATATTGTTTGGTCAAGATTTTTCTCAATTCTTTTTCTGTTTAAAGGAGGTATTAATATCTTTCTCTGTCTCTCTTCATTGTGAATATGACTGGAGACAACAGTTACATTTCCAGTCACCTTACCTGTATTTTCTCATATTTTAGTTGTATTATTCTCACCTGAGTCAGGATGGCCACCCTAGTGAATGCAATTTATTACATGAAACAAATCTCAAATCTAGTAAACCGTTTTCTTAAAATGGAAGCAACAACTGAATACGGTTAGTGTGACATAATTAATTTGTTCATATTTCTGAACCAGCTACTGATAAAGCATTTTCTCTGTTGGCAACAATACTGCAGAACAATTTACATTCGTTTTCTTCTTTTGAAATGAAATGTTAAATTTAATTTACTCAGATAATTGGATGATGGAATCCCTTCTATCAACTAAAATCTAAATTGGTATTTCTAACACTCTCAAGTTAAAACATTGAATTTGCAGCACCCTTGACAGCAAGAAAACTATTTAATGGGAACATTAGCACAAGTATTATAAAAGCAGGTCCATTTTCATGCTTTCCCCACAATCTCTCCCCAAATAAGTAGATCACTAATGAGATTCAATTAGCACTTGTACTGGTGCTAAGGGCATAATAACTTTAATCAGCTGTTAATTAAAGGCCTGCCTTATTGCTCTGTAACCCCAAGTAACCCAATTTTGTTCCCACACAGAAATATAATTATTTTTAAGTTTCCAAAAGGCTCCCAGGCCTGTGGAGAATATTCTCACTTGTTACTCTTAAGAATCACATACTGTATATTGCTATGTATAAAAGAACAGCCAAAGAAATGAATAAGCAAATCATGAATCAGAAGGGGTTTCAGCAGGTTAGCAGCATAAAATAATGAGAAAAGTCAGTGGACCATGTTCCCCATCCAATCCTTGCCCAATCAGAGGTCTATAATGTCCAATGTTAAAAATAGCACTTACAATGATCATGGAATATACAACAGTGATGCTTTAGTAAGAGGCACAGGAGTACTTGTGGCACCTTAGAGACTAGCAAATGTATTTGAGCATAAGCTTTCGCGGCCAGTACGTCCCTTGGCCTGCACCGCTTCCAGCAGCTCCCATTGGCCTGGAGCAGCGAACCACGGCCACTGGGAGTCTCGATCACCCACTTCATTGGATGCATGCTGTGGAAAACACAGTAGGAGGATATATATATATATACACAGAGAACATGAAACAATGGGTGTTATCATACACACTATAACAAGAGTGATCAGTTAAGGTGAGCTCATCTGAAGAGATGCAGGGAATCAGTTTCCCATCCTAATACATCTCCTAAAGCAGCACAATCTGAACTAAATATAGGTATAATAAAGAAGCAAAAAGAAAACGTAATTCTTCTTTTCCATACTATGACCAGAAACAGGACTGGGCCCTCTGTTATCCTAAGTTCTATGGGTAAATTTGGCAGAATTCAAGTGCTGGTTTTTTTAAGTTAGATGGATGATATTGATGTTTATTTTTAAGCATTTTTTTTCCAATTTTAATCTATTTAAACTTTTACAACTGCACAGAATTATGGGTTTCAAACATTTTTTTTCAATTTTTTAATAATTTAATTGTTTTCAATTGTGGGAAATTATGGAGATCACACATGGGGGGGATTGTGAGACAATAATTATTGAATGACAGAGACACCTAGATTCAAAAAGTTAAAGCTTCATAAGCTTTAACACACAAATAGTCAACACTGAATGTCAAAATATATGAAGTAAATATCCTCAGCTCAAACACTAGGTTTTCAAGCAGCATTTTCCTTACTGTGCCTATCTGTAAATGTCTGCTGTTATTGATGGAAATATTTTTTCATCAGTTTGTGTGTGTACAGTAAAATCAACTTTGCTGACATTTACTGATCAAAATCTAAGCCTTCCAAACCTATCCATGGTGATGTTTTGTTTCTATGATATAATTATTTTGGGTGAATGTAGTTTTATTTAGAAAGATGATAAATAGTAAGAACATTATTGATGTATTATTATTAATTTATTTGCATTGCAGTACTGCTTACAAGCCCTAGTCATGGATTAGGGCCCCACTGAAGTGGGCACTATATAAACACCTAACAAAAAGCCATTCCCTGCCACAAAGAGCTTACAGTATACTAACAATTTGTTACATGGCTTGAGGAATTAATTCGTAGAGTCTGTTTTGTGCACAGAAAACCAAGACTCAGTCCTCAGGACAGGGCCAAAATCAGTGGAATAAAAGAAGGAAGAAAGGTGTCGAACAAAAAAGAACAAAAAAGGGGAGGCCAAAGGTCAGGTTGTTCCAAAGGTCAGGGGAAGATGGGAGGAAAGGACCTTGAGATTCTGCATGGGCCAGACACACTCTCAGTTCTTGCTCTCAGGGTGGGCCAGGATTTGTCCAGGCTAATGGCTATAGTGGTGATAGCTTTCTCAAATCTATAAGGGAAGGACCAGAGCCCCACTGTGCAGAGAGAATGATACACCCTTTCAAAGGATGAAACAGAAACATAGTCTGGAGTACCAGAGACACTATAACTGCCTCTGATCCAGTGCATTCACTGTATCTGCCCACTTTCTGCTTTCTACTACCCACTACTGGGGCTAAGTTTAAACTCACTTGATGTTTAAACTCACTGATGGCCCAAGTGTGAAATCCTGGCCCCGTTCAAGTCAATATCAAAATTCCCATTGACTTCAGTTCAAAAGGGGCTAGGATTTCACTCCAAGTGATTAGAAATGTTTGAAACACCCACTCAAAATTTGCATGCTGTATTTTTGTGGCTGAGTTTAGTTCTTAATGTATTTGCATAGCCAAAGTATACCGAACAAAATGCTGATGTTTTTAAATGTATTTCTATTTTTAATATTGTTATATAGACACATGTTTTTTTTTTAAAGTAGAGGAAGTCCGGCATTTTCATTATCCTTGTCTTTCAAGTGCCAATCCTTGAATCATCAGCTGGTGGTTAATCGTACTGGACTGCTAACAAAATGAAAATTCTTCTTATCGGAAAATGATTCTTCTACAGCTTTACTATTTTTAAAGCTGGCAAAACAATTCTATCAACAAAGCATTTGAGCCAAGATTTTTTGTAACACTTGATGAAAGAGTGCTACAGTTTATATTTTACCATTGGATACACTGTTGCCATTATTTACAGGAAAATTAAATGCAAAAATATATTTATAAAAATTATTTTTATTGTATTTATTTTTACTGATTGGAATCGGACATAATTACTAGTTACTCTAGGAAGAAATCAACACAAAAAATCTGCACTAGTATTACTTACGAAAACTAAACACACAACTTTTATATCTACAAAACATTGTAATGAATAAAGATAAAATCTTCCTGCTCTGCTAACTGTGAGTGGACAGATGGATGGCAAGCTTGGCTGAGTTGTTTGATGGCCTCCTGGCATTCATTTTGAAATGCTGACTGGTGATTATACAGCCGAAAATTATGTAGGTCCAGACTGTGTTTTGTCACATAAAAACTACACAAGGACATATATCATAAATACACTATGCAGGCATATCTTTATGGGTTTTATAAAAAGGATGATGAATGACATGTTATCTTCATTGTTATTGTGAGATAACATAACCACATCTGTTCTTAGTAATGTGGTCACATCTGGCCAAATTGCCACATAAGCAAAATCATATGACATATCACGCCAGCTGAGAAAACAAAGCAGTGTATCACTGGACTATATTATTTTGCCCAAATACTTCTGCATTCATACTGCCAGTAACTGCTCGTTGGTGTCACAATGTTAAATTTCATGATGGTAACACACTGTGATTATTTTATTTATGTATTTTAACCAACCATTAATTTTCACTACTTTTCCCATTTACCTATTACAATAAAAAACGATAAGTAGGGAGGGTGTTCTGAGTGTTGTGCTAGCTACAGCTTAGAGCTATCGCTTGCTCTGTGCCATCTGTTATTAGCAGTATCCTGGTTTTCCTCGCTGATCTTGTTTCCAGCTCATAGTAAGAAGTCATAGTAAGATAGTGAACAGCAGCAATAACCCGTTCAGTTACCAACCAGAAAAATCACTGATGCTGAACATTTCTGAAGCAATTTCTACCACTCCTCCCAGTTTAGTATCATCCGCAAATTTGCTGAGAGTGCAATCAGATGATGATTGCGGATGATACTAAACTGGGAGGAGTGGTAGATACGCTGGAGGGGAGGGATAGGATACAGAAGGACCTAGACCAATTGGAAGATTGGGCCAAAAGGAATCTGATGAGATTCAATAAGGATAAGTGCAGGGTCCTGCACTTAGGACGGAAGAACCCAATGCACAGCTACAGACTAGGGACCGAATGGCTAGGCAGCAGTTCTGCGGAAAAGGACCTAGGGGTGACAGTGGACGAGAAGCTGGATATGAGTCAGCAGTGTGCCCTTGTTGCCAAGAAGGCCAATGGCATTTTGGGATGTATAAGTAGGGGCATAGCGAGCAGATCGAGGGACGTGATCGTTCCCCTCTATTCGACATTGGTGAGGCCTCATCTGGAGTACTGTGTCCAGTTTTGGGCCCCACACTTCAAGAAGGATGTGGATAAATTGGAGAGAGTCCAGCGAAGGGCAACAAAAATGATTAGGGGACTGGAACACATGAGTTATGAGGAGAGGCTGAGGGAGCTGGGATTGTTTAGCCTGCAGAAGAGAAGAATGAGGGGGGATTTGATAGCTGCTTTCAACTACCTGAAAGGGGGTTCCAAAGAGGATGGCTCTAGACTGTTCTCAATGGTAGCAGATGACAGAACGAGGAGTAATGGTCTCAAGTTGCAGTGGGGGAGGTTTAGATTGGATATTAGGAAAAACTTTTTCACTAAGAGGGTGGTGAAACACTGGAATGCGTTACCTAGGGAGGTGGTAGAATCTCCTTCCTTGGAGGTTTTTAAGGTCAGGCTTGACAAAGCCCTGGCTGGGATGATTTAACTGGGAATTGGTCCTGCTTTGAGCAGGGGGTTGGACTAGATGACCTTCTGGGGTCCCTTCCAACCCTGATATTCTATGATTCTATGATCCTCCAGATCATTTATGAAGATATTGAACAAAACCGGACCCAGGACCGACCCCTGGGGCACTCCACTTGACACCAGCTGCCAACTAGACATGGAGCCATTGATCACTACCCGTTGAGCCCGACAATCTAGCCAACTTTCTGCCCACCTTATAGTGCATTCATCCAGCCCGTACTTCTTTAACTTGCTGACAAGAATACTGTGGGAGACCGTGTCAAAAGCTTTGCTAAAGTCAAGATACAATACATCCACTGCTTTCCCTTCATCCACAGAACCAGTAATCTCATCATAGAAGGCGATTAGATTAGTCAGGCATGACCTTCCCTTGGTGAATCCATGCTGACTGTTCCTGATCACTTTCCTCTCATGTAAGTGCTTCAGGATTGATTCTTTGAGGACCTGCTCCATGATTTTTCTGGGGACTGAGGTGAGGCTGACTGGCCTGTAGTTCCCAGGATCCCCCTTCTTCTCTTTTTTAAAGATTGGCACTACATTAGCCTTTTTCCAGTCATCCGGGACTTCCCCCGTTCGCCACGAGTTTTCAAAGATAATGGCTAATGGCTCTGCAATTACAGCCACCAGTTCCTTTAGCACTCTCGGATGCAACTCGTCCGGCCCCATGGACTTGTGCACGTCCAGCTTTTCTAAATAGTCCCTAACCACTTCTTTCTCCACAGAGGGCTGGCCATCTATTCCCCATGTTGTGATGCCCAGCAGAGCAGTCTGAGAGCTGACCTTGTTCGTGAAGACAGAGGCAAAAAAAGTATTGAGTACATTAGCTTTTTCCACATCCTCTGTCACTAGGTTGCCTCCCTCATTCATTAAGGGGCCCACACTTTCCTTGGCTTTCTTCTTGTTGCCAACATACCTGAAGAAACCCTTCTTGTTACTCTTAACATCTCTCGCTAGCTGCAGCTCCAGGTGCGATATGGCCCTCCTAATTTCATTCCTACATGCCCGAGCAATATTTTTATACTCCTCCCTGGTCATATGTCCAACCTTCCACTTCTTGTAAGCTTCTTTTTTATGCTTAAGATCCGCTAGGATTTCACCGTTAAGCCAAGCTGGTCGCCTGCCATATTTACTATTCTTTCGACACATCGGGATGGTTTGTCCCTGTAACCTCAACAGGGATTCCTTGAAATACAGCCAGCTCTCCTGGACTCCTTTCTCCTTCATGTTAGTCCCCCAGGGGATCCTACCCATCCGTTCCCTGAGGGAGTCGAAGTCTGCTTTCCTGAAGTCCAGGGTCCGTATCCTGCTGCTTACCTTTCTTTCCTGTGTCAGGATCCTGAACTCAACCAACTCATGGTCACTGCCTCCCAGATTCCCATCCACTTTTGCTTCCCCTTCTAATTCTTCCCGGTTTGTGAGCAGCAGGTCAAGAAAAGCTCCCCCCCAATTGGCTCCTCTAGCACTTGCACCAGGAAATTGTCCCCTATGCTTTCCAAAAACTTCCTGGATTGACTATGCACCGCTGTATTGCTCTCCCAGCAGGTATCAGGAAAATTAAAGTCACCCATGAGAAAGTCACTTCCCACCCTACAGCTCCCAAACTACATTTACAAAAACGTCAAGCATCCATAAAGCTACGGAGGCCCTATAGTCTGGAGAATTAAGTTATAAAATGTGTTACCATATTGAAAGGATGTGTTACCTTCAGAGTGGGAAGAGATGAGAATGACACTCCGATATTGTGGGAGAAAATACATTTTATCATTGTTGGCATGGAGACTAGGAGGAGTGGAATAATAAGGACTTGTGTTTTTTTCTGATTTCCCTTAGCACCTGTCTCAGGGTTCCTTCCCCACTCTGAACTCTAGGGTACAGATGTGGGGACCCACATGAAGACCCCCTAAGCTTATTCTTACCAGCTTAGGTTAAAAACTTCCCCAAGGTACAAACTTTGCCTTGTCCTTGAACAGTATGCTGCCACCACCAAGCGTTTTAAACAAAGAACAGGGAAAGAGACCACTTGGAGACGTCTTCCCCCAAAAATATCCCCCCAAGCCCTATACACCCCCTTTCCTGGGGAGGCTTGAGAATAATATCCTGACTAATTGGTTACAAAATCATCAAAGATCCAAACCCCTGGATCTTGGAATAATGAAAAAATCAGTCAGGTTCTTAAAAGAAGGGTTTTATTAAAAAAAAAAGAAAGGTAAAAATCATCTCTGTAAAATCAGAATGGAAAATACTTTACAGGGTATTCAGATTCAAAACACAGAGGATCCCCCTCTGGGCAAAACCTTAAAGTTGCAGAAAATAGGAATAAACCTCCCTCTTAACACAGGGAAAATTCACACACACAAAAACAGAAGATAAATGAATCCTCCTTGCCTGGTTTACCTATACTGGTTGCAATATTGGAGACTTGGATTAGGATGGGTTGAAGAAGATGGATTTCTGTCTGGCCTCTCTCAGTCCCAAGACAGAACAAACACATAAACAAAGAGCACAAAACAAAAGCCTCCCCCCCCCCCCTCCCCCAAGATTTGAAAGTATCTTGTCCCCTTATTGATCCTTTGGGTCAGGTGCCAGCCAGGTTAGCTGAGCTTCTTAACCCTTTACAGGTAACAGGATGTTGCCTCTGGCCAGGAGGGATCTTATAGCACTGTATACAGAAAGGTGGTTACCTTTCCCTTTATATTTATGACAACTTGTAACTGTGCAAAGTGGGGAGTTATTTCCACATGGAGGCTGTCAAATCTCAGGGGGAAAAGCTAGAGAAGATCTATTCTCTGAAGTGTTTAATTTATCACAACAGAGGGCCTTGAAGTCGAAGTTGTGGATAAAGACTATTTTCTGGAGCATTCTCAACAGATCAAAATGGAGTGCCTGCCCCCTTGGGAGGGAGTTGTAGTAACTAAGGACCCAAGTTATTGAGTTTTTACTATTTAAGAATTGTCCAACCTTTTACAAAAGATAGAACAGAGGCCTAAGAAATACAAAACCCATGATCTAACAGCTATATTTTTTCTACAATCTGAGGATGCTCAGAGTTGCTGCAGGTGCAGCTTTTTTACCCTGTCTGTGAATAAGTAAATGAATTGAAATTCATATTAAATTAATATCAAACATTGATATTATATGATGTGCCAGATACAGCAGTAAAATGGGGAACTTAATGAAATCTAATATTATAATTAAAATGTGTATAAAAGGGAAGTCAACTTTAAGTGATGCAGCTTTGGTCAAAATATTTTAAACTTTAATGACAACGTTTACCTCATAGGCAATCCTGGTAGGAAAGAAAGGGATTGAGTTTCTATTGATTTCTTTTAGTTCAGTGATGAAGAAAGACTAATGTTTAGAATCGAGAATGTTTATGCTATCAATACACCTGTGCTGAAAGAGGCAGCAGATTAAACAAATTGAAATCACATTGTGTGTTTATAAGGACACTCAGCCACAGTGTGGAATAATCAGCAATGTAACTGTTTGATAAATAATGCACAGACTCAGCTCAGCCATACATACCAAGGTCCCAACATTGTTAAAACAAGGAGAACAGAAATGGAAGATTTATGCAGCTGTTTCAGCTTACTAGAGAACAATAGTTCTTGAAGTAACTTTCCAATGTATAATGTACTGTTAAAATGAGATTAAAGAGTATCAAAGAATATGGAGGCCCTTTATATAAATTATATGAACTTTAAACTGAACATTTCAGCAGCTAGCAGAGCATTGATGGAGAAACTAAAACATGAGCAAGCATAACTGCAAAGCTGGCTAAGAAGTGCACTGCAATGGGACCCATGGAAAGCAATTTGTGACAGTAAGTTGCTAACCAGAGCAAACCAACCATTGTCCAAGGTATGTCTCAAGATCGTTGTACCAACAGCTATAACCTAACTTGTCTTACACAAGTTGGTATGACAAGATGTGTTACACAAAGACCTTGGAAAATTCTAGTCCCAGTTTCAAGAACTCAAAAGCTTATGTCTCATTCCCTGATTGGATGGTGAGAGAGGACAACCCTCATTTTGGTTGGACATTTGGACTCTTCAGAAGAAGTATGGGTCACCATCTGATTGGTCCTTGCCAGTATCTCCAAAAAGAAGCAAAAAAGTTTGACCACCCAGTAGAGAAAGGATAAAATGGCCTATTTTCTTCAATACATCACTTCATCAAAGCTGAAGATGCCCAGAGGACAGAAGACTGATATCTTGAGCCAGCCATCTTGGAGTCCTACTGGTGACATTAAGTACCTACCTCAGACTGCACCTTTAACTATTTCTTTCTATTTTGCAGCAATTTGGGTTGCCTGTGAGCTCACCTGCTGTCAACAATAACTGACCTGAAAGTTGACAGCAGAGCAAAGATCTGGTGATAAGTAACACAGAGATTTTCTCTTGGGCGATGACCCAAATCAGTCAGTTGACTACTTCCTGAAACTGGGGACCTAATTAGTAAGGACGTGGACATGCTTGTGTATGTGTTTTAAAGATTGTCAGAGTTACTGTGTGTGTCTTGGTTTTGTAACAGGTTTCAATCAAGATTGCTGTAAAACAGCTTTAAAACTAAACAAGTGACTGTTATTAACTAGGATTATAGAACACTGTACATGTGCTTACCATAGTTAATGGTTTTACACTGCCTTTCAAGTTTTAGGTGTATTTAGGCATAAAATGAGATCAAGTGTGCAAGATTTTTGACCTACATTCAAGCTATACAGTCTGTCATAAATGTAGGAGTTTATTTTAGGTAGTTAGAAATGTTAGTCAGATCATGGGGCTAATATAATTATTTGGGAAATAGATCAAAGGGGTTGACTACTATAGATCCACAGACCTTTCAGAGTTGATAACCAATTGGAACAAATGAAGCCCTATTCTAAGGGGTTCTTAGTAAAAAACCTAAACAAAGTCACCTTCCCAAGATAGTATTTGAGTACAAGGGTTTTCTCTATTGTGGTTGTGTGATTTGATTCTGAAAGCTGAATGGTTATACCTACCAATTGTCTAGTTTGTCCAGTGGCACCTTAAAGACTAACAGATTTATTTGGGCATAAGCTTTCGTGGGTAAAAAACCCACTTCATCAGATGCATGGAGGCTACCCCTCTGGTACTTGACCCCATGCAAGGCACTCAGTTTAGCCGTATGAAGTAGAAATCCATCAACCTCATCAAAACACTCGCACAGATACAGACAGACATCATCTCCCTCTCCAAGTGCAAACAGATGGAGATCATACCAAATGGACTGAAGGTAAAAAATCCATTGCAATCGACATACTACACTGACTATAGTGAGAGATTGTGCCACACACACTCAAAGAAACTGAGGAACCTCCCGATCAGCATCCTGTACAGCAGAAAGGAGAAGATCAAGAATGAGCTCTCAAAACTGGAGACTCTCATACAAAACCAACCTTCGACGTGGCTGGACTTTACAAAAATGAGACAAGCCATTTACAATGCACATTTTACTTCTTTACAGAGGAAAAAGGACAGTAAACTATCTGCCTCCATGCATCTGAAGAAGTGGGTTTTTACCCATGAAAGCATATGCCCAAATAAATCTGTTAGTCTTTAAGGTGCCACCGGACTCCTTGTTGTTTTTGTGGATACAGACTAACACAGCTACCACTCTGATACTTGTCTAGTTTGTGTTAGCCAAATCATAGTCCAATACCATTTTCTGCTTTCTTTTATCCTATACTATTAGTTGCTGTTGTTAAGGATAGTTAATAAACTTTATAAAACTAAACTGAGAAATAACCTTTCTGTTGATAAAAGCATTTGGCCTGGTGGAGGGGGGGGGGGGGGCAAAGAATAGGCACATTTATCCCATCAATAGTCCTTATCACAGTTTGCTAACTTGATCTGTGTCAAAGCAATCAATAACCTCTGGCTCATTGCCAAGCTTTATGACCCTGTCTTTGCCTCAAGTTCTCTTTTTTGAACTTAAAACTTATGAACATAGAATGCACTGCAGCTCCAGGATGATATTTGCACAGATTTGTAGGGAAATAGCCTTTGTCACCCTGAAGTTCTGTTGCTACTGCTGGTCATCCCAATTCTGCATCACTACCCTGTCCTACTGGTTGCTAGTAGTTGGCAGAGGCCAGGAGCAGTGCTCCACCGAGTAAAGCTGCTCCAGATAAATGCTCTGCATTCATCTTCCTGCTCCACCATTATCTTAATTGCCAGGGCAGCACCAGCTGCATGAAACTGCAGAGCCAAATCCACCTGCCTGTGCAACTCCAAATGCATGAGCCTCATCCTGTCCAGATTAGTGATTGTCATGATTATCACTGGGTCCTCCAAGCTTCCTGACACCAGTTTGAAAACAGTGCTGACAAAATGAATGGATGGCAGATGAGGAATCATGGGAGTTTGTTATTTTGACTCCAAGTCCCAGAATTCCTCTAGGGTCTGGTATTTGTCCCAGAATGTACCACATGAAAAAACAGAGCACACAGTAGAGCAGCAGAGCAGTACACCGTGGGATATGAGCCCAGAATGCTGAGTGGTTAATTCAGACTAATACTGAGGTGTGCAATGATTAACAATGAAAGTGCCATAACAAAGTGGTATGGACACATTTCACTGCAATTAAATTGCTGTATTTAGAGCAAACAAACGATACTGATATAACATGACTAGTCATGGCCTCCCCTCACAACTCACTGTATTCTGTCTGATAGGAATGAATGGATCCAGAATATACAAGTTTTTCTTTGAGAAATATATTTAGGCACATGATTAGGCTTAGAAGTATTAGAATGTTATTGGTAAATGTCAGTAAACATCCATTTCACCCTTGTCATAAATATAAAGGGAAGGCTAACAACCTTTAAATCCCTCCTGGCCAGAGGAGAAACCCTTTCACCTGTAAAGGGTTAAGAAGCTAAAGATAACCTCACTGGCACCTGACCAAAATGACCAATGAGGAGACAAGATACTTTCAAAGCTGGAGGGGGGGGAAAACAAAGGATTCTCTCTCACTGACTGTGTGTTGCTTTTGCCGGGACCAGAGCAGGAATGTGGGACAGAACTCCTGTAAAGAGTTAATAAGCAATCTAGCTAGAGATGCGTTAGATTCTGTTTTGTTTAAATGGCTGATAAAATAAGTTGTGCTGAATGGAATGTATATTCCTGTTTTTGTGTCTTTTTGTAACTTAAGATTTTGCCTAGAGGGATTCTCTGTGTTTTGAATCTGATTACCCTGTAAGGTATTTACCATCTTGATTTTACAGAAGTGATTCTTTTACTTTTTCTTCAATTAAAATTCTTCTTTTAAGAACCTGATTGCTTTTTCCTTGTTGTTAAGATCCAAGGGTTTGGGTCTGTGTTCACCTATGCAAACTGGTGAGGATTTTATCAAGCCTTCCCCAGGAAAGGGGGTGTAGGGCTTGGGGGGATTTTGGGGGGAAAAACGTTTCCAAATGGGCTCTTTCCAAGTTATATTTTAACAGCTTGGTGGAGGCAGCAATAAAGTCCAGGGACAAAAAGTAAAATAGTTCTACCTTGGGGAAGCTTTAGCTTAAGCTGGTAAAAATAAGCTTAGGGGGTTTTTCATGCAGGTCCCCACATCTGTACCCTAGAATTCAGAGTGAGGAAGGAACCTTGACAGCCCTATACACACAAATATTATTATTTCCCTCAATAATAATCAAAATGTACAGATAGAATAAGGAAATTGCTGCTTGAGAATTTAGAGTTTGATTGAAGGATATTTATTTTGTATATTATGACATGATTCTGTCAATTAGTGTCAATTTGTGTTTTAATGGTTGTAAAGCTAAAACGTTTTGAATTTCAGCATCTACTGTCATTAAGTAATTATTATCTAACAAACCCATTGAATGACCCGACCCCCAAAATTTCCCACAACTATGAAAATTTAAATATATAAAAATATATAAAATGCTTAAAAATAAATGTTTATAATGATGATGGATAATATCAAAAATAAAAATCAAATTTTGTCAGGCCTACATATGATATAGGATGGTTTTAAGATATGAAGTTTACATTCTTTTTAACTGAGACAGACCTATCTAAGCCATGATTTTTAATGTATTTATTATTTATTATTATTTTTTAGTATTTATTATTGATAGATTACACATTGTTTCTCACATTCTTGCATTTAATTCTCTACTTTGAAAAACCTGTGGAATCAAGTTTGCCATTAACTGGCACATTAATGTCCATGCAGAGTTGTATTAAAAGATACTTCAGTAAATGATTCTGCCAGTTAAGTTAACCTGTACAATTTAGAGCTGCCATTGGGAAGAGCCATTGCAGAAGCTCCTTCCTTTGTAACAGAGACAGAGGAGTACTGAGCAAAGTATTTGCAAACATTCCTTAAAATAAAAGCCAGGCGTTTGCTTTGACAGTGTTCATGATCTCTTTTGTTCACTTTCCATGTCCACTTTTCAAGTCCGAGAGTTAGTGTTCACAAGAATATCTGGGCCTAAAACAAAGTGTTTGAAATACTTGTGTAAATAAATAGTTACATGAGTATTTGCAAAGGAAGTATTTGCATGGACATCTTGATAGCAATTTGTGGCTTTGGGAGTCATCCCATTTGAGAGCAGATCAACAGCACGTGATTTAAGTGGCCAAACTCAGTCTACAACTAGCAAATTCTCAAAGTACCATGCACCAAACTTTCAAGCTTGGCTATCCAAAAATAGCTACATCCTAAATCTACATCTATGTTTCTAAATAAAAGTGACCTGACTTCAAAAGTGTTGAGCAACCACATCTTCATTGGGATTGTGTGTGCTTAATATAGCTTTTCTTGGAGTATTTTATACTTTTAGTCCCAATTCACTCTTTCATGTCTCTTAATAATTTTTGTCATTTTTCAGTGGATTCCCTCTGTTTTCTTAATATTTTAAATTTAGTAATGATATGCATGGAACCAAGCATAATGTTACAAGTGTTATTTCTGAAGTCATGATATTCATGACATGAACAATCTATATATGATACAAAACTGAATTGTCTTTTTGCTGTCATATTGTATTTCAAACTCATGTCTAGTTAGTAGTCTACTATCTACTCATGGTCCATTTAGGCATTTTTGCTTATTTCCATGTTTCTTCTTTCCTTTGAATCGCTGTACTTAAACATTATTGTTTTCCATGGGCCAATTGTGTCTTTTATGCACTGAGAAAATGCATACCAAATTTTCATGAAAGGTTTTGAAAAATAGTGTTCCTAAAGATTCGCAGATTGCTGTTTAAGAAAGAATGGGGGTCTATAATTTTTTTACTTTTCCTGGGTCTTGCTCTGATTTTCTAAAAAATTTACCTGTGGGCTGAGACCAAATGGAAAAATGTTAAGCCTAAAGATGCACGTTTGAGAAAGTTGTAAGAACATCTGGTGAGCAATTCCTAATCAAACATTCATCAATGTCTTCACGTCTTCTTCCATTTGTGAATTGTCCACAAAGCAATCATGATTTTCTTAAACGTACTTATTTTTCTTAATCTTTTGCTGAATACATTTTGCAAATAATTCTTTGCCTGTAGCTTCTTTGTAAGCAGTTAATTTTAACAATTTAAAATTTTGTATCAAACCTGTTGGAAGGGTTCATAGGCCATGTTGTATGTTTGTTTCCTGTCTGTTGATTTTAACTCTTAAAATCACAACCGGTCTGAATATTTGAACGTGGAATTCAAAATTTTCTATCCATGAATGTTCTTTAATATTTACTTTAAAATCACCATTTCAATTAATGTTTCTACTAGTGAACTCATTTGCTAGAACATTATTGGAAAGAAAACACAAATGAATTGTGAGCAGAGTCAAAGTGAATTCATTTAAAAATCAGAATGAATAATAGCAGAACACATTTTGTAGGTTTTCCTCAATTATAGCTATGCATTTCTGAAAACAGGGGATTATTATATAAGTTCCATGGCTATCATAACTCTCCTATTCACTACTCTGTTAATGCTATGATACCATTATTTATGTGAATAACTGGACTGATAAATACTAAACTACCTTAATTGAATTCACATGAGCTTTGCAAAAGCTCACTAAAGTAAAACAATGTCTTTAAGCATCCAACAGTGAGGGCCAGTCAACTCAGTACTGACTCAGATATATTTTTATAGTAATAATAAATTCCAGCATATGTTTTAATCTATTAGATAGAAGCAAATTAAACTAGTCATAAAGTATTTAATGATGTTCTGTGGTGAAGATGATTGAAAATAAATCTACCTTTGGGGTACCTGTCTTAATTCAAAGAGGTTTGAGCCAAGTAATACTGAAAACCTACTACAGTATTTCTGTTCTCATCAAGTAAAATTTAACAGGAAGAATGAAAAAAAAAGGATGATACACAGCTTGAGGATGGGTTCTTCAAGGACACATTTTCCATTCATACAGTACATAGAAAGCAGTGTCCATTATTCTAATCACAAGCAGCCATGCCTTTATGTATAGTAAGGTGTCTTTAAAGAAGGAACACTGTGGACTGAAACACATGAAAGTGACCATAGATACAGCTTCAAGCTTTTGATTAAGGATTGTAGAATCAGATACAGCAGAGGGTGATGAAATACAGAGCCATCTGAAGTGTACAAAATTTGTTTTTAATTTGTTTTGAATGATAAATATAGATGAGCTCTTGGATGTAAATGGAGTCATTCATACAATGATGACATTTCAAACTACTGTAGCACATAATAGGGATTACTGATACATTACAAAGACAAGGTTCTTTGTTCTTTGCCCAAGAACTGAGACTTAGGATTTTTTTTTCCCTTGGATTACTTATAAATTGGAAATAATTGTATTATTCAGACATGATTAGGAGGCCCCATTAGTTCTTCCAGAGTCCTCAAAGAAGATTCGACATTTCTGTCTGCTATTAAATACAATTGTAGCAGCAATAGGTAGCACAATTACATTTTCTTCAATGAAAATTTTTCTTACAACCTTTGGAAAGACTTAGGAAAATTAAATGAATGACATATTCACTTCCTAAAATTTGTTACACTGGATTATGCCACTGTACAGTTCTACATAACCTCTGTATCTTAAATGTTCACTGTTATTCAAAGAAATCCCTAACGGGTGAAACCCAGGAGGATTACTTTGACTAAACTGACAAAAGTTGGGATTTTAGAGAGACAAGGTGAGTGAGGTAATATCTTTTATTGGACCAACCTGTCTCTCTAATATCCTGGGACCAACATGGCTACAATAATACATGTGAAAGTTCTTAGTTCTGTTTCCCCCATTTTCCATACTGGGCCTGATCAAAGGCCCACTCAGAGTCTGTCCACCGATTTCAAAGGGGTTTGGATCAGGCCCTCTCAGTAATTTCCTTTTTATTTTTCCAGCCAAGCCAACCTGATCCTTCCCCTGCCCCAGTGCAGCCTTTTGCTCTCCTAAATTATTCTTGGCTCTACTGTCCTGCCACCATCATATGGATCTGGCAACAAATGTTTTCCCATATGGTACTCTTCTCTCCACTCCCGGCTTGCTACTCTTGGCAAATCTACTGTGTGGGTCTCCACAGCCCCAACAGCCTCTGCTGGACCAGCTGATGTGTTAAAACTTGTGCCCTGGAGAGGTTGCCCTGGTCTGAAGCACTCCAGTATACATTTTAAACTTTTGGCTGCATTGGAAGCTAGAATGAGCCTGATCCAGCTCCCACAAAAGTCAACTAAAAGACTCCCCAGGAATTTAATGGGAGCTGGATTGGCCCTAATTTGTAAAAGATAGGCCAGCTACTGTTTCCATATCTGGGAGAAGGAAGTGAGAGATCAACTGAAACCTGTAATGGAGTGCAAAATAAGACCAGAAGTAGAGGGGTCTGTGCGGCAAAAGGAAGGGAAAGAGGTACTGATCCCAGTTTCAAAAGGTTCATGCTGGATCTCATTTCTTCTGACCTGGTTCACCCAATCCTACTTAGAATGAAAGTTATACATTTTACAAGAAAAAGAGCTTTGGAAAATGAGCATTTTAAATGATGTGCAATTGGTATTCTGTCAGAGCTAGAGTAATTTCTTTTGACAGGTACTAATTAAATTATAGGGCAAATAACCCATTGTGATACCTGTGAGAGAAGTAGGCTGATTGGTTGCAATGAAAGACTCTGACAAAGCAGTATCATTTAAAAAAATACAAACCATAAATTTTATTCTCAGCTTGAAAAAAAGACACAAAGGTGCAATTATAATTCAGCAAAATTAGAGGTGGCTCAAATCAAAAACACTCCTGGATTTTGGTTTAGATTGGAATCTAAACCTGAGTTTTGTGTCTGCTTCTGATGTCTAAACCAAACTCCACTTTCTTACTATACCAATTTTATTTAATATTAGATATGGTTGAAAAATGGGGATGGGAGGGGGAAATGAGTGAGATTCTTTGTGAAACGTTTTTTCCCATGTGCCAAAATCATAACCAATCCAAAAGCTGGTCTAATAATTGGGAGGTGGAGGGAACTGTGAAAATATAATCAGTGTCTTTCTTGCTTGCTTCCTTGCTTTCTAGAAATTTTAATCAAAATTTGAAAGAATTCCAAACCTCTCTCTTTAATATCTGACTGTGTCAACTAATGCTGCATATGCCAAACTGGGCACCACAAACTCCTGAGCCCTGACCCTACTTCTCTCCATGTGCCTGATCCTCAGTTCCTTCTGAAGTTAGTGGAACCTGTGGGTTCTCAGCATTTCTCAGGATCAGTTTCTCTGGCCCAAGGAAAATGACTTATCACCATTACCTCTGCTTTGGTTTTACTTAATTAAAAAACCTGAAGATAATAATATCTACCATACCAAAATCCAGGAGTGTTTGAATTCAGGTTTTTTTTATGTTCTAAGGAATAATTAATTAGTTAATGTTTGTAAAGTGCTTTGAGAATTAAATGTTTCTGTGCTAAATATTATGTTTATCCTATTCTCTAGGGGAAAATGGAAACTTGGGTAGTGATACATACATAAAACCAGGTTGCTGCTAAATGACTTCAGCAAATGTGGCAGGTTGCTGTTTTCTCTGTGATTTCTAAAGGAGGGAATGACTATGTATGAGCTGAGGTGTGCCATTCAACATGAGTGATTTGATTTCTACTTGGACTGTTGGTGGGCATATGTCTTAAAGTTGAATAGGCAATCAAGGAAGACTCAAATAGAGGCATGGACAGAAATGTTATTTGCCTACAACAGATAGGATTGCAGGAAGAACTGCTGGCATTTATAGAACTTTTCATTAAAAAAATGCATGTGACTCTGACAGATGGGAGTCATTCAGTTACTAATGGGCCAGTTCTGCTAACCTTTACTCACATGCATAGTCCCTTTCACTCCACTGGCACTATGCATGGAAGCCCTACCTCTGTGAGTAAAGCTTTGCAGGCAGGCATCTCTGTTTCTTGAGACCTTAACGAACAGTGTAATGCCATTGCGAAAAAAAGCAAACATCATTCCGGGCTGTATTAGCAGGAGTGTTGTAAACAAGACACAAGAAGTAATTCTTCTGCTCTACTCCATGCTGATTAGGCCTCAGCTGGAGTATTGTGTCCAGTTCTGGGTGCCACATTTCAGGAAAGTTGTGGACAAATTGAAAAAGTCCAGAGAAGAGCAACAAAAATGATTAAAGGTCTAGAAAACATGACCTATGAGGGAAGATTGAACAAATTGGGTTTGTTTAGTATGGAGAAGAGTAGACTGAGAGGGGACATGATTACAGTTTTCAAGTACATAAAAGGGTGTTACAAGGAGGAGGGAGAAAAAAATTGTTCTTCTTAATCTCTGAAGATAGGACAAGAAGCAATGGGCTTAAATTGCAGCAAGGGAGGTTTAGGTTGGACATTAGGAAAAAACTTCCTAACTGTCAAGGTGGTTAAGCACTGGAATAAATTGTCTACGGATGTTATGGAATCTCCTTCACTGGAGATTTTTAAGAGCAGTTTTGACAAATACCTGTCAGGGTTGGTCTAGATAATACTTAGTGCTGCCATGAGTGCAGGGGACTGGGCTAGATGACCGCTCAAGGTCCCCTCCAGTCTTCCTGTTCTATGATTGTATGAATAGTTCCTGTTGTACTATGGCACGCCAGTTTTGTTTTCCATAAGCAGTTTGGCTACCACAATCAGCTTTATGCACTTAGAACCCTCTAGTACGTTCACACTGATAACCCCACTATTGATAATATTCCGTATTACAGTATGCTGACCTCCAAGTCTCCTTGGAGTTCTTGTGTGGAGAAGTGACGTGATTCCAGGAAAAGGTTGGGACTGCTTACTTCCCCCATGGAGCAAGGGGGAAATCTGGACCCTCCCTCAGAGTTATGTCTACAGTGTAATCATGGGGTCTAATTACAGCTCAGGTGTATATATATCCCAGCTAGCTGAACCTAGCTCATTCGGGTATCGAAAGCAATGAAGCCATGGTAGCATGGCCTTCAGCACAAGCTGTACAAGCCCATTGAGAACCCAGGGTAATTACAGCATGCAGAAGCCTGGGCTGCCACCGCTTCACTGTGTGGTACCTTAGCTAGATAGATTAAAGCTGTCTAGGGTATGTCTAGATGAGCTGCAATCACACTCTGTGGTAGCAGTCACAATTAAATCCTTGCTTTACTTTTGAGTTAGCACAACTGCATGCTACCCTTTACCCAGAACACATTGCAGAATTACATTCCAAGTTCTAGCCACAATCAAATATTGATCACTCCAGTAGCCTTTACTCAAATGAGTAAGAGCGGCAGGCTGAGGCCCGTTAGTTCCTAGCATGACAGTCTTATTATGGGGTTTTGATTAACACAGGAAAGATTTTTTTTTAAATTGATTTAGAAATTGTTAAACATGTGAACGCCATGTGCTATAATTCTCTGATGAACTGACCTACCATTAACCTGATCCAATATTAATGTGACTAATGAAGCATAGACTTGCTAGCAGAACTCAGGAGAAAAAAATCATTGTGATGATGTTTATTTTGTGCTTGCTGGGGATTTTTGAGTTCAGATAAGGATTGCTGGAATTATTTTTCAATTATCTTTCTGTTATAATAGAAATTCACTGCTGGCAAGGAGGGTTGCAAATTATTATTAATTTACTTGCTTTGTTCAGAAAGTTAATGATTTTTTCAATGATTTTGCAAACTGGGTTGTACATAAGAGTTTTAGAAAACCAGTAGTTCCAGTTGAGTATACATTTTAATGACAGTTCCCCTGGTAATCAAAAAAAAGTAGCTCCCAGTTGCTCAGAGAGTTATTGTCATTCATATTACATATTCCTTAACATTGCTTTTCAGAAATGTTTTATACCAAAGACTACATTGTATTTTATTGCTAATTAATAGAGACTCGGGGTTACTAACATATTAAGTATTTGTTTTATGTGGTAACAAGCCCATGTCAAAATGTGCAAAGCGAAATTATTATTGGAAGGGAATCTTATTGCTTTATCTCTAGCATCTATGAAGTGGTTTATAATTATATTTCTCAACTATAAAGTTTTTCTTTACTCTAAGCTTTAGAGAGCTCACAAGAGGATGTATGCCAGCTGCCAGCTCATGTATCAAATTGCCAAGGCAGAAGAGAAGCCAGTGTGATAATCTGTACAGAAAAGCCAAAGCCCAGGCTGGATTTAACCCTGAACTGACAGTTTTGCTGTTTCCTCCCGGTTAAATTAAATGTTAGAACTCCCCACTCCACATCACACCACTCCACAGTGCTACGCATGGAGATTCTGTTTCTATGGTAACTGCTGGAGACTTCTTCACAACCTGATGTCGCCCACATACCCAATTTAATTATAATACACGTGAACCATCAAACCATTTCTTTTTTCATGATATTTGCGGCAATTATAATGCAAGGAATTAATTGGAGTTGCTAGTTACTTTAGCAGCCAGTTTTTCTATTTATCTGAAACAATAGAAAGAAAACCCCAAAGCCTATTAAAACACAGTAGGGGGTGGGAGGAGAACACACTTTCTGGCTCTCACCTGCGGCAGATGATTAATTCTACTTTGGAGTCCTCTTCTCTGTGTCCATATCACTGCACTAACCATGTGCCAAACTCTTCTCATGGTTCAGAAAGTACTTAGGCAGCTTGGGGTCTGCCCAACCACAACAGCCTGGTGTTTGCCTGCTATGGACATAGGGGCAAATGCTGCCACTCTTCACATGCAATGCTCTAAGGCATAGTGGAACAGTTGCAGTTCTGCGGGAGGAGTCTGCACAAGGGTCCATACTAATTATCCCACATTGCAGAACTCTGCCAGAGGTTCCTATGCACCACCATGGGGAAAGGGTGGGTTGCATCTGGAGCCAGTGGATCCATGACTGTGCTGGTCCACCTGCCATTCCTCACCGCAATGTAAGAGGAGTGCAAGTGAACAGACACTAATGTGTCCTAAGGCTGTAGCAGCAACTGCGGAGCTGTACTGTTGCCACTCCTCAGCCTGTGTAGAGGTTACTGTGGGGGATTCTAAGCACTGCTTGGATTTAATGCAGGGAGCAGGACTTGCCCCTAAACAATCATTAGAGCATCTTTATCGTACCACACTCACCCACACCGTTTTCTGGAAAACAAAATGTGCACTATTAGAAAACAGCGTAAAGGGAAATAAGGGGAGTGAGCCACCATAAAAGGCAAGTTTATACAGTAGTTAATATAGGCACTAGCTCTAGTCTCTTTCCTTAGTATTCTCTAGAAATAGAGTTGACAGGAGCAATGTGCATTTCAGCGGCCATCACTCCCCCTCGTTGGACCTCAGGCGACTGACTACCCCCCATTTTACAAACAGGCGTGGGTAGATCCATGCATGGTGGATTTTCCCAATTCAGACCACAGAGAAATCATATCCTGCCCAGAGAGGAGGATTTGTCAACTAAACTATCAATGGAACCTATAAGTAATATGCCTTTTTCAAAAATCAGACTTTAGACATCAACTATGGCTTCTTTGACTCCCCTCTATAATTTTATGGAAACTAATATGTGGATGTTGGAAGATACAGATACTGCAAGAATGTTTCCATTTTCTAAAATGAATGTAAAATGTAAAATTCTTTTCGCATCTTTTCCCTGCTTTAACTACTGGTATTTCTTTGCTGAACTCCTTTAGCTTTACTGAACAAACAAAAGGCATAGGTGTGTAGCAACTGGCCTGGAAGTTGGAGGGCGGAGCACAGGTTCAAGGAGGGAAGACTTTGAAGGAGACACCAGGAGGTTAATCTATATGCACATGACTAGAATGCTAGCTGCATTTGCAGCAACTCTGTAAATAGTTCTTTTAATCTGAGGATGCTCAAGACAATATGCTGCCCACCCAAAAAAGAGGTTTTCAACCAGGGGAGGGGAGAACACTGGAATTTTGGGGGGGAGGGGCAGGGCACACAGTGTGCTTTCTGATGGTTCGATGGTTATGGTAGAAATGGGGGGCAAGCAACATGTCGCAGAGCCACTCATTCAGGTTTGGCCCAGCTGCTCCTCCACCAAGATGGAGAGGTGTTCAGGCCAAATTTGAATGAGTGGCATTATAACCTGCTGTACAGGATTACAGCACTACTCAGGTTTGACCCAGCCAACCCTGCTGCCCTAGGCAGCTGCCTAGTTTGCCTAAAGCTATTCTTAATAAAAAGAGGGTTTGGTTCCAGAAACATAGAGTCTTCTCACGCTATTACCCAGCACATTATACTTGAAACAATATATATATTGTAGGCAGTTGTGCAAACAACAAAAGAAGTTTTCTCTAAGAACACTCAGTGTTGTGAACCAAAGCTGGTCACAGTTATGCTGGAGTAAATCTGGAGTAACGGCACAGAAGTCATTGAAGTTACTCCTAATTTACACTGGTTTTACAGAATTCATGATGGGTGAAAATTGGCTGCTGATGTACAGTAGAACTTCTGAGTTATGAACACCAGAGTTAGGAACGGTCCAGCCAACCACACACCTAATTTGGAACTGGAAGTATGCAATCAGGCAGCAGCAGAGACAAAAAAAAAATACACTACAGTACTGTGTTAAACATAAACTACTACAAAATAAAGGGGATACTTATAAAAAGATTTGACAGGATAAGGAAACATTCTGTGCTTGTTTCATTTAAATTAACATGGTTAAAAGCAGCATCTTTCTTCTGCATAATAAAGTTTCAAAGATGTATTTAGTGAATGTTCAGTCGTAAACTTTTGAAAGAAAAAACATAATGTTTTGTTCTGAGTTAAGAACATTTCAGAGTTATGAACAACCTCCATTCCTGAGGAGTTTGTAACTCTTGAGATTCTACTGTAAAGCAGTTTTCGCTATCATCATTTCCACCAGAAAAGAATCTGGCCCAGAGCTCTTAGAATGAATGTTTTCTTCACGAAAGAACTGCATTGCAAGTATAGATTCACCCTCACCAGTGTTGCAGTTGGTACAGTGCACTTCACTGACACAATCTGAAACTTTCATTATACTTCATATAACAGTGGGGTAAATTTAACGTTCATATCAATGGAGTTACATGAGTGTAACTGAGATCAGACGTTGGCCTTCCAGGTAACTTACACCAATATTTACACGATCCCAGAATCTGGACCAATTACATAATAACTGAATTGCAAAAGCATGAAAGTGACACCCTTCTGGTACTTATACCCCCGGAAAGTCTGATTCTCGTTTCATTTGCACTCCTTTTCTACTGACACAACTCCATTAGCTTAAATAGTCACTGATGTACTGTAAGTGAGAGGAGACTCAAACCCATTGTGCTCACATCCACACAGATCAAAAGTATGTGGGACTGGAAGAAATCCAAGTTGTTCCTTGCAAATTTCAATGCTAATTTGTTTAACGTTAGCATCAGTCTTTTTTCTTAGGTTTATTTCTTTCATGTAGTCTAGCATCAGACTAAGATTTTGGCAGATCCTGAAAACATTTCCTTCACTGTCCAGCAGATATACTTTTCTCCACTGATGATAAGCCTGTGTTAATGGATCCATTTTTAAACAAGATTTTAAATATAGTTTGACTGGCTATTGTCAACTGAGCATAGCATTTAAAATTGTTTAAAATCCATGTATAAGACTGGATCACAAGGGAATATTCCTAGCTTTCAATATTCTTTAGGTGATTTCCCTTTTCTTCAGGATTGCAGCTGAAATGAGGTTTCTGCTATTGTTTCTGGAGTATCTTTGGATTTATTCTGCCATTGGAAGAACTATGGCATCATTGCTAACTAGCAATATGAGAACTTCAAAAAGTTCAGGGTTTGGACAAGCATCCAGAAGTATGGATGTTTATCTGAAGTTAGTCTAACCTCTATGGCTTAGAAATAGCGAGACCAAGATTTTGTGTAAGGTTTCTAAAACTTCCTGGTGCCCGGTAAGCTTGAAGTATGGAAACAACAACTTTGATGATAACTAAAGAAGTATTTTCAGAGGCTGTAAGTGCTCGAAAAATTGGGGAACATTTTAACAATGCGTCTTTTTATTTTTTTCAATTAAGTTATTGGGGAAATACAGCAGCGCTGCTCCCTTGCTTTGATATAGCTAACTAGCTTGCTATCATACCCATTACCATAGTGTCTGACCACAATTCTGTTTCCTTTTTTACTTCATTTGTCCTGGTTTTTAGATTTATCCTCTATTTTTAAATTCAAGAACAATTGTAAAATTGTGCCCTCTGGAGCTATTGAGAGCAGAATTTGGCCCAATGAGGCTAAGGGGGACAGTTTTAATGAACATTCCATGAACTGTCCCTTTTCTCTTTGCTGTTTGCAATAATAATGTGAATATGGTTTTCTTCACACAAATGTTGTAGAATGGGTGCTCTTTATACACTTGTCCATACTCACAAATGAAGAAGGCTATTCATTATTTTGTTGTTTACTGTTTGCTACTCATCATTTTGTAACCTTTTTAACGTGTCAGTCATCCAATCAGGAAGCAGAAAAAATGCCATGTGACTTAAGTGCAAACCACACAGCATGAATAACAAAGAAAAAATTGTCTGAGTGTGAAATTCAATCTGGTCACATAGACCCTGAGTATTTGGATTCTTTGCAAGTGGAAAGTGGAGTGGTAAAATATATCAGATAATGTATTCAATAATACTCAGCAGGTGAGATAATCATTTATAAGACATGGAAACTAAAAAGTTAAGTTGCTTTTTTCAAGATATATCTTTTTTGTCTATTAACTTTTCATTGAATGTAAACGAGTTCAAGAATTAAACAGTGAGAGCTTTCATTCTCACAGGGCCAAAAATCAAGAGAGAAAAGGTCCTCCCCAATCGGTCCAATGTTTCAAAATAACATTTCGAGACTTTGGTCCCGTCCTATGGTAACTCTTCTTTTTTACTTTACTAAAATACAGAAGCCAGAATTACCCTATAAACTATAATAATATTCAAACAGTGGATTTAGATTATTGTTGTTGTTATTACCAGAAATAACTAACTGTTCTTTTCAGGGGAGGCAGATCTTTGCATTTACATTTTCTTTTCTCATTCCTTCATGGTCAAAGTGAGATGATTTCATGGACTATGGATGCACTTCTGGAATTTTGACAGGCTGATTTCTGTGTTTATTCACCGTTGGTACTTGGAGCCAAAGTCTGCTCTTTGTTGCCCTCTTCAGTGGGTTCCATGGGAAAAACTGCTGGCAGAACTCAGCCTGTAGACAGAACTTTGCACAGATTGAAACCGAGGTCAGAGTATGTTCCTAAGTATTGTGATGGGGGATGGAACTGTAAAGGGTGATGAAAGGGGGTATAAGTAGGACAAATAACATGAAATTAAGCAGAAGATTTATGTTGGATTGAACAGAAATCCCGGTTAGCTTCATTGTAGGGGCTGAAGTCTGATACACACAGTTGAGGCTGCAGCTGAACCCTCCACAAGCACACATGGGTAGGAGGGCACAAAGAGTGCAGGTTTTGTGAGCCTTACAGGGGCTAGCTACTGTCACAGTGTTGTAATCCCCTGAGTGCCAGGCCTGTACCTGGCTAGCTGTGCTAGCCACTCCTGTGGTATTGGGGACTGTGCCTTTAAGGGCTGAGCTTCCCAGACAGAGTGTGGGCAGAGGGCTGTGAAGCTATTGTTGCCATTTGGAACCAGACACAGAATAAAGCAGGGTCTTCCAAGCACCTCAAGCACTGAGAGATCATAGAATGCCACAAACCCAAGAGGGGAAGGCGGGCAGTAGGACTATACTTATCCCTGCACTAGCCAGCAGAGCTGGTCAGCCAGCAATGGAGAGGAGCATATACTGCACTCCCTCAAGAGAAATTCGCTGAGAAATTCCCTGTGTTCCTGGCAGCTCCAGGAGGTATTCAGGGATCTTATTAAGACACAGTGCTATGAGCCCCTGATGGAAGAGTGAGGCTCTACCCCAGCCCTATGTTAACTCAGGAGTATAAGGCACACTTGATGACTTAATAAATGCTAGCGATATCTTAAAATCAATATTTATACTGAAAATACATATAGATTTACCCATCTGCTTTGATTAACTTTTTATGGTTTTATTTCAGTTTTCTGTGTACATTGTTTAGAGAAAGGTAATAGCAGAGCAGGTTAAAAAAGGACTGTGAGTCCTGTATATGGGTACGCCATGTACAGCGACTGTATATCTATCCTAGTGATCAAAAGAATGAAGAAGTGTATGTCACAGAGGACTTACACATATTGCATGAGACACTGTCTGGAGCCAGATTTGAATGTCAGAAAAATTCTATATCAAAGAAAAAATTTTTTTTTCTAAATCCCGTTCATTTCATATCACTAACTGAGCTGCATTTAGCCACAAATTCTATTTTTAGGGAAATGCCTTTATAATTGAAACTCACATCATTCCCTGTAATTTTTTTCAAATGACTGCATCTGTTGCAGTGAATGAGACAGAATGGTATGTGTTCAGTTTTTATAGTGCGATAATGGCAGATTTCATTAATACAAGAATTACGTTATTGGAAATAACTTCTGCAGTTAAAATGAAAAGGCGGGTAACGAGATGCTGAAAGATTTGAATCATCAACTATGTAACAGTTGCTGCCATTTATTAGGAGAGCCTTGTGGAGATGGGGAAGTAGCTGCACAGACAGCCAATAGGGGGAAGAATCTTCCACAGACATGTTAACCATTTCACTGCTGCTTAGGCATAATAAAGGATTGTCTATAGGGCTCAGCAAAGTGCTCTAGAGAACTATGATTTGTAGAGCGCTCTAATGTGTTGGGCTCTAACTGTCCCTGTGTCAACCTGCTGGTATGAATGGAAAGATACCTAGTTTACATCACACTCTAAAAGGTAACTAGTTTGTGTTAACATAGTGGACTACATTCATGTGAAGTAGGTATCTTTCAAGTGCACCAGCAGGGTCTGCACAGGGCAGATAGAGTGCAGCACATTAGATCACATTACAAATCACACTCCTGTACAAAATTTTGCTACGCCAGGTTAGACAAGCCCAAAATTGATTTTCCACTCACCACACACAGTATGGTGGCATCACCCTTTCTGCCCTAGCTTGGAGACCCGGCTGTCCCAGGAGCAGGTGGACTTGACTAAAAAGGAGTGCAACTTCATGATCCAGCGGGGCTCACATGATCCAGCGGGGGGACTCTGTAAAGCACCCCCTGCCTATGCTAACAAAAAGTTATGTTTGTGTGAGAACTCCAGGAGTGCTGGCTGCAACTGTGCCTTTGATCAGCTGATAAAACACCTCCCTCCACTGTCCAAGAATGGCTGCAAGCATTCACACCACTGGAGATGTCGCAATGTGATTAAAAAGGGTGACACCACTCCTTAGCCATAACATTAGTTTATTTCAAAACTCGGAATGGCGGTGGCTGTTAGAGATCTGTACTAAGTACTGAGTCTTAAAAAATAATATAGAAAAGTATTTTATTAGTAATCTAGTGAATTGAGCCCAGGTCTCAGAGTTGAGACAGCAAATAAAGACACAGTCCTTCTCCTCCTCCCAAGAATCGAATGAATTTAGATGATCATGCTGCTCATGAAAGTGAGGAAATAGAAACAATGGAGAGAGCCTAGTTTTCTATAGACAAATCACTGTATAAGTGTTCCCGGACAGCACTGCAATTGAATTTCAGTGCTGTCCTGAAATACCCTTGTACTTCCAGTCTTGGGCCTCACTTATGCAAAAGCCACCTTTTACAACATGTATGCATCTCAGAGGTTAGAATCAGCATATGTTCCATGTGATATCCTTCCCAGCATACTGGGATAACTGCTCATTTTTTCACCATCAGACTCAGGATAAAATAAGACTACTTTGTTGAGACATAGTTTCATGCTATTCCAAAGGCAGCTTTAATTTACCCTATCTCATTTCATTACCATTTTTGTGTATGGTTTTCCTTGTGAGCTTACATCTATTACACCTCAGAGATTATTTATGGATTTATGTAATATCGATTATACAATAAATTCTGTTTGCACTCCCACTGCAAGTCTCTGAGGCTTTTAATACAGGACTGAATGTTTGATCAAAGTGAAGAGGGTTAAGATACTACTCAGTCTGAGTACAATTACCCTCTTCCACTCCAAAAAATATTGTGCTTTCCTGGTATGCAAAATAAAAGAGGCTAAATTATACTGTGCATAATCTAAAGCTAATACAGTCTTCTACCCTCTACCTCCCTACACCAACCCTAACACTTCCCCCCGCCCCCGCATCCCCCGTTCCCGTATTTGGCACCTTAGGAGACCCACACACACACACATTTTAAACTCATACTTTTCTCCTGGATTAAGAAAAAATGGGGCCATTGATTTCCATGGTGATCGTCGTCAAAGAACTGGATGGGTTTTAATGACTGAGGTTTCAGATATTCAGCGTCATGAAGCCACAAGACATGAGCCTGTTCTAGATAAAGTCTGAGATAACTGAGGTTCAGAATATGAGTATAGTGCTGTACTAGATTCTCTGAACCTGAGCCTGTAAGATGCTTAGTGCGTCTCCTAAGGTGCCAAATACTCACAAGCTCTACAGACTTCAGTGGCACTCCCAAGAGGTGCTCAGCAACTTGCAGATCTCAAGAGCTCTGCCAATTGCCAACCCCAAGTATTCAAAAATCATGAGGCAAGGCACCAAAAAACCAGGAGATTATATAAAAATAGCACATTCTGAGCTCTCTTTATTTGCTCTTTGCTGTTGGAGCCTTTAGCGTTTACATTCTGAAGCTTTTCTTCACAATGATGAAGGCTAGAATCTTATTTTTAAAACACAGGAAACCTGAAAGCTGAGATGCAATCACAACACTTCAGGAGCCAGGGCTTTAAGAAAAACAACAAATATTACAAGACTCACAGAAAAGTCACAAAAGTTGTCAATGCTACATTTATATCTCTAGAGCAACCAATAACAGAGATGGCCTGACCCAGAACATCAAATCTGAACTACATCATACTTTAGGGAAGCTCAAATCTGCATCCAGATCTGGCTCTGAATCTGAATTTCAGAGGTAAGGCCTATTTATGATCATTCACACAAATGGATTTTTGTTCACACAAATATCTGGGGAATGGCAAAATTCACTCCTGTGCAGAGAGCCTGCATATGACTTATTATCACTTAAGCACTACTTAATAAAGTTCCCTTTTTTCCATTCTCTCACTTTAGCCTTGGACTTATAATCAAAGGTCATGTGCAGGTTTCTACCCAGGAATGAATTTTCCTCTGTGTTTTTTACTATTTGTCATTTCTTTTTCCACCATCCCATCAGCCGTAAGCAGAAATAGTACCATGTGACTTACGTGACAAATAATACAACATGATTAACAAATAGCACAACAGCCAAAGTGAAGAGATCATGAAAACCACTGGGCTGAAATGTTTTCATAAAAATTATTTGATGAGCACTTGCAAATAAGAAATATATCTTTTGGAATCAGGCTTGGTTTGTGAATGCCGCACCAACAGGAAAAAAAATCCTCCGATAATTTGTTTGCAGTGAGTAGTTCAGACAGCTCTACTTTTTTAGCAGATATTATTTAATAGGCACCAGCATTCACAATTCTCTCTGTGTATATATTCCGGAGCACTGTCAACATTTGGTGTGTAAGATTAACTTTAGCAAATGCATTTTCTTCCTTTAGTCACTCATTACGCTCTAGGTTCATTCTTTTTGTTTTAACTCAATTTTAGATTCTGGAATACATCTGCCTGCCACTTTGATGATCTCTCAAACATAGTTAACAATCTCATCCAACGAATCTCTCTAATGTCATGTAAGATGGTTCTTCAGGCCAAATTTTTAAAAGTATTTAGGCCCCTAGAGAGATTTTCAAAAGTGCCTAGGCACCTAATTCCTTTTGATTTCAACCTAATTTCTTTGAAAACCCCACTAGGAACCGACTTACACCTTTAAGCACCTAAATTTGGCCCTTCATTGAAGCCTCCAACCTGGACAAGCAGCATGTGACGTTATTGACATGAACTGTGACCGTATAGATCATTGTTGCAGCCGAGGTCTTGTAGTGGCACCAAATCTTGTACAAAGGAGGTCAAGAAGGTGTCTATGAAAAGGTTGTAATTTTCTGGTTATGATTATGCTGTCTGTATGTTTGTATCATTTTTGTATTTGAAGTTATGAATATTCCCTATGTACTTGTATCTCAGTGTGTTTGATTCTAAGTAGCATCAGTGAAGCATTTAGCCAGCTCATTGAGAAGGACTCTTCAGGTTAAATGCCCAATCAAGAAACACTTAACTGGTAATGGACCTTCAGAGACTCCAAACACTTAACTGACAATGGACCTTGGGAGACTCCAATCCACATATGAGGAGCCTCCCTGGGGACATTCATGGGAGCATGTGAGCAATGGCTGCTCTACCTGTAAAGAACTGAGTCATGCATGGACATGTGACTTGCCCACGTGACTCCAAAATCCACCTTGCTGCTGTGATTTTCCACAGTAAGAACGAAGGGGTCCTTCCACATAGCACAGAATATAAAAGGCCCTGGAAACTCCTCCATTTTGTTTTCAATCCTGTTTTTTACCTCTGGAGGAACTTTGCTACAGACTGAAGCTCTGAACAAAGGACTGAATGACCCAATCCAAGTTGTGGATGTACTCCAGACACTTAATTTGAACCTGCTGTTTATTCCATCACTGCTACAAGCCTGAACCAAGAACTTTGCCATTACTGTATGTAATTGATTCCATTTAACCAGTTTTAACTCTCATCTATAGTTCTTTCTTTTTATAAATAAACCTTTAGATTTTAGATTCTAAAGGATTGGCAATAGCATGATTTGTGAGTAAGATCTAACTGGTATATTGACCTGGGTCTGGGGCTTGGTCCTTTGGGAGAAGGTTGGGAGATTGGGAGAACCTTTTTCTTTTACTGGGGTATTGGTTTTCATAACCATTCATCCCCATAAGGAGTGGCACTGGTGGTGATATAAGTGAACTGGAGTATCTGAGGGAATTGCTTGTATGACTTGTGGTTAGCCAGTGGGGTAAAATCAAAGTCCTCTCTGTTCGGCTGGTTTGGCGTTCCTTAAATGTAAAGGACCCCCAGCCTTGGACTGTGACTTCCCTGCTCTAAGCAATTTGTCCTGAATTGATACTCTCAGTTGTGTCCCACCAGAGGCTGCTTTGTTACACAGCAGTCTGTACTTTTACTGGGTGGACTTCTTCAACATAACTCCAGTAGCAAAGAAAGCCATCCAGATTAATGCTTCCTTGCAATGAATGAGCTGAAAGGTCAAGAGAAGGAGAAGAAGAGAGACTCAAACACACCTCATTATATCATCATTAAGGACAATAGAGCTGCATTCATCCAGACCCCCAATTTTGTAGTCCATCCCAAATCAGCAAAGCATTTATGCACTTGCTTAATTTAAGTAACATGTTGACTTCAGTGGGACTATATAATAGAGTAAAGTTAAGTGTGTGCTTAAATACATTGCTGATTAGGGATGGACTTCAGTATGTTCTTAAATGTGTTGCTAAATTGGGGCCTCCCTGTTTCGTCCCATATATTTCAGTTACTTTTCACACAGAAACTATTTGCATAGTTCCAGTATCCATACCAACCTATAGTTTTGTCTCTAGACAGATATTTTTGTGTTTAATAATTATTTGTGATAAATCATGACTAAACATTCATTAATCTGTTCATTTTCTGTACAGGGCTCAGTTGTGACTTTGAGTACATGGCTGTGCAGAGGAATAACGGGGTAAGTGGACACTGCCATGGCAATCAGAGCAGAGGGTAGATAGTGGCAGGAAATGGGCCGAACCTTGGCTCTGCCCCCAGTGTGTCACCTAGAGCAGTTGAGACATTACAAAGGGTACTAATAATGTGCTGCTGATATGAGACAGTAGATCATGGGAATTGGGAATTGGTCCTGCTTTGAGCAGGGGGTTGGACTAGATGACCTTCTGGGGTCCCTTCCAACCCTGAGATTCTATGATTTTATGATTCATTATTACCTCTTGCACTCATTGTGGGAATGGGGAGTTTTTTTTCCTGGGATGCTCCTGGGGGTGTACTGTACACCAATGCACCATCCCTTACTAGGAGCTGTGATCTTATCCATTCTAGACCTTAATTGCTCCATGCATTTTAAATTATATAAATTTCACTTGTTTTCAACAAAGGGGGGAAGTTCACCCTCCGCCCCTCTTGTTCTTTTAGTGGTCCTGTCCTTTCTTGTGATATGAAAGCCACAAAGCCTGAACACAAACTATATTTATTTACCATATGTCTTGTGCACAAACTCAACCCAGAAATGCTATTCTGTCACAAACTGTTTTTTAAAACTATTGCCTGTGTGCAGTTATGCTGCAAGTCATCCCCTGTGAGACGAGAACACTGACATAATTAGCTGCAACATAGTTGGCTACTTTGTAAGGAACTTTGAAAACAAACTTCAAAGGATGACATTTGGGAACATTTGGTGTTTATGTGCTGCTTTTTACTAGGCGTGTTTCTGTTCTCTCACATGTGTGGACACCAATTATTGTAATAATAAAGAAGATTCATTGGCTGGCATTGAGCAAATTTTTTTCTTATTAAACCCCAGGTGTCACTTCAACTGGCTTCAATTTTACCATTAGCATGTGTCATAATGTTTGTCCTTCTTTTCCTTCTCAACACTGCTACCCGTATTTACATGATTAATCTCAATGTTTAAAGTATTTAATTACTTGGAAAATTACATTCTCCCACACATTAATTTCCTTTGCTACTTTAGCTTTTAAGGCAAGACAATGAAAGCATTAGGTCTAGACTACCAGTGCAGTTACCAGGTACATTCAGGGCCCCGTCCTACATATACCAAATCTTCCAGTCAATAAAAACACTGATGATGCAACTACAGGACATGGAATACCCAGTCATCTGTGAGTAGGAAGATAGAAGAAGCTCTACAAAACCTACTGCAGGCCCTGAAGGAAGACTCAGAGACAGTTTTAACTGCTTTGTTTTTATCACAGTGTTACTAATTCTTGCAATATTGTCATGACTATATAATATTTTTTTAAAGCCCCAGTTCCTGGAAATGTGTGATTACATGAGAATCTCCATTTTTTCTTTTTCTTTTCTTTTCTTTTTTTGGATGAGTTTCTGGCCCTCATGTGTCCAGAGAAAAGCTTTAGATCAAAAACTCTCAAAGGCTCAAAAACCAGAAGGCAAATACACAGACCTCCACATTTATTGCTTTTAAAACCCCATGATTTTGAAGTCAATCTCATGATTTTTGGGACCTGACTAGTGATTTTTGTTTACAATATTTTGATAATGTAATTGTGATCCCTCAGTTGTGTTCTTAGTAGAGATGGGTGAACCGTTTTCAATCATTTAAGAGCCAACCTGAACCTCAGCTCAAAATTTGAACCGAACCCTAACTCAAATATTTTTCCTAGTTCTAAAATGTTGGTATGACTTTTCTTTGCAGAACCTTCTATTATGGCATTTGTTGATGGGGTGTGTAAGCCCCACATTGGTTAATGATAGGTTAATAGGAGTCTGAAGCCAGTTAGGCCACTTGGTGGCCCCTGAAAGCATGTTAGTCATAACTGCTAATCAAAACCAGGTGGCAAAGAGCTGCGTCTTCATAACGAAATAAGCACAGGACAGTGGGGAAAAGAAGCCAGGGAGGAGACCCAAGAGACAAACAGCTAGGAGTTTCTTCTCATGGACTAAACTAAGAGAGATGCCTTGGAAGCCAGAAGAAGTACCAGAGAGTCCTGAGCCAGAAGGAAGCAAAGCCCAAGAGGTAGAGATTGTAAAGCCTAAGGGGTGCTTGGACTGAAGTTTGAGGAGCTACAGGGATAGAGGGTAGAACTCTAGAGTTGCTCTCTTGGTAGTAGAGAGTGGAGAGACCTGTGAGAAACAGGAAGACTCCTGTAGGGTGAGGAGGAAGTCCACAGAGAGAGGATACCTGGAAGATACAGGATGGCCGCAAGGTCCAGTGGCTGATCCTGACACAAGGGCAGGACCTGGACCTCTGTGAATGGGGAGAAACCCTAGGAGGCACTGATCATTTAAAAAGGACACAGGAACGGGCTGGGGAAAAGGCCTGAAGAAAGGCTAATGATAGGAGTCCAGGGAGGCAGCCTCAAAGGTTACTAATGTTAGGGTCTGTGGATTGGAACCTGGTGTAGAGGTTGGTCCTAGGTTGTCCTACCAGTGTGAAGCCCCCAACGTAAAGATATGTGGATGATTTAAAACCCTGAGAGAAGGGTGTGAGGACCATGGGGCTGAGAGGTTAGGCCAAAGACCAGAGGTAAGGATTGGGACTATTAGTATTATTTCTGTTACCCCAGAAGGGTGGAAGGCCACATTGTGAGAAGAGGAAGACCACAGCAAGACTGAAGCTACTGTTGGAAGGGAGAGCTAGAGAGGAAAGACCTATGCCATGCCCAGCCAGCAGTGAGTCCACTCTTCTCCAGGATCTTTTGCATTTCTGAGTCTGACAGCAGGCTGAAACAATAGCTGTCTGAGGGCTGAACTTCTCCATTCATCTCAAGTGCATTTTTAATTTTGAAGCCAAATGATGACAGTTTAAGGTTGATAGGGTTAATTGTTTTACTGCTTATTGTAGCAGAAATATTCTTCTAATATGGTTGAGTCAAAGAGGTTCGTCTCACATGGGAGCAAATATCACAGACATAAGGCAGCACATTTTAAATATTGTTATGCAGAATATATATGGATAATAGAAAGGCAGAGCTACCTAAACCCTAGCCTCCACTGATCCTACTATCCTTGAAACTGTGCAGATACTGAGAGTTTGGCTAAGTAAAAATTGAGTAAGTCCCACAAGGTTTGGCTCAAATTTATTAGTGGTTTCATATGTGTTTGAGTGAACTTTTAAAAATCCTACAAATTTTCCAAATATTTCTGCAGAAATCAGGGAGGAAGAGGAAGTGTTTGGTGAGATTCCCTGCAGATTTCTAGTGGCCTTTCTTATGTTAATCAGATAGCAATATTTATAACAAGAAGTGACAAATCACAGCTACAACACAGATATGGGGTTGCATGCCATCACATGATAGATCTTTTTCATATTGTCAAGGTTCCTTCCCCACTCTGAACTCTAGGGTACAGATGTGGGGACCTGCATGCAAGACCCCCTAAGCTTATTCTTACCAGCTTAGGTTAAAACTTTCCCAAGGTACAAACTTTGCCTTGTCCTTGAACCGTATGCTGCCACCACCAAGCGATTTAAACAAAGAACAGGGAAAGAGCCCACTTGGAGACGTCTTTCCCCAAAATAGCCCCCTAACCCCTTCACTCCCTTTCCTAGGGAAGGTTGATGATAATCCTCACCAATTTGTATGGGTGAACACAGACCCAAACTCTTGGATCTTAAGAACAAGGAAAAATCAATCAGGTTCTTAAAAAAAGAATTTTAATTAAAGAAAAGAATCACCTCTGTAAAATCAGGATAGTAAATACTTTACAGGGTAATCAGATTCAAAACATAGAGAATCCCTTTAGGCAAAACATTAAGTTACAAAAAGACACAAAACCAGGAATATACATTCCCTCCAGCACAGCTTATTTTACCAGCCATTAAACAAAAGGAAATCTAACGCATTTCTAGCTAGATTACTTACTAATTTAACAGAAGTTCTGAGGCTGCCTTCCTGATCTGTTCCTGGCAAAAGCATCACACAGACAGACAAACCCTTTGTTCCCCCCCCCTCCAGATTTGAAAGTATCTTGTCCTCTCATTGGTCATTTGGGTCAGGTGCCAGCAAGGCTACCTTAGCTTCTTAATCCTTTACAGGTGAAAGGGTTTTGCCTCTGGTGAGGAGGGATTTTATAGCACTGTATACAGAAAGGTGGTTACCCTTCTGTTTATATTTATGACACACATTTAGTATTTAATTTGCATACAGAAAAAATGATTTATTGCACGACTCTGTGCTTCTTACAGGATGGTATTTGATGTACTCCCATAGTTCAAAAAAAGCCATATCTTAAACCCAGGTTCAGATTCTATCAAGCCATGTTGATGGTTGTAATCCATAGTCATTCAAGTATAGTAGTTCCTCTCACAGGAGAAAGGGTATGTTTACATTTCAAACTAGGGGTGTGTGATTCCCAGTTCGGGGAGACATACTCTTGCTAGTTCTCATTGAACTAGTGCCCTAAAAACTGACCATAGCTGTGGCAGCGCAAGGTGAGGGATGGGCTAGTCACCACAAGCACGTGCATAGGGTCTCTGAGATACATACTTGGGGTGGCTAGATCACATTGCCAATGCGACATTCTGTTTTTAGCATGCTAGAACATCTCCTGGGGCTGGGAATTATTCTCCCAGCTCTGAGTAGACATATGCGAAAACTTTGCAGGATCTGACCCTGAAGTATTATGTAGCCTTGCGAAGGTATATACCCACCCCACACTGATTAAGGAACTGCTCTGGGCTCAGCCAGTCCCGCCCTGCCACATGTGTAGGAAATGCTCCACTTGGAGGAAGAGTTAAAAGGCAGGGGAGCAGCACACTTGGTGGAGCAGGGAAGAGAGCAGACTTGCAACCTGCAGCTCCAGCAAAAGAGAGCTGAGAAAAGGCAGAATCTCTCCCCACAACAACCGCCCATTGGTCCCTCTCTGAGGGAAGGGAGGACCTGCCACAGAAACAGTCTGAGAGGGAAGCATTTCCCTCTCCCTTTCATATGGACTCCAAGTTTTGTTAATTCCTCTTTCCTTTGATTGGACTACCCCACTGGGGGAAAGCCCTAGGAGGGTGTGCCATGCTGCAGAAGGAGGCAGTTGCCACCCAAGAGAGGAAAAGAGCTACCGTGCTACAAGCAGCCACCAGGTGCCTTGTGCAGACACCCTTCACACTGCCTAGACCCAGATAGCAAGTTTGGACAATCTCAGGGAGTGATAGGCAGTGGCCCAGAGAGTGCAGCAATAAGCAGCCCCTGACTGTCTGATAACTGGTAGCCCTCAAAGGAGCCTGGGTCAGAGCCCGGTGGCCCTACCAACAACCCCCCTGCAATTCCTGGGCCTAAGACTACCTTACCAACCAACCCCCGAGCGAGAACCATCACAGGCCCAAATAAACAAAAATCAGTGTGTATAATAATGATACTTTCCTTGAGACTACAGGTGACATGTGAGTCTTCATATGTGCCTCCCTTCTCAGGTTTGACTGAGGCCTGGTCTACACTAGGAGTTTATGTCAGATTTAGCAGCATTAAATCCAATTAACCCTGCACCCATCCACACAACGAAGCCATTTTTTTTTTACATAAAGGGCTCTTAAAACCAATTTCTGTACTCCTCCCCAATGAGGGGATTAGCGCTGAACTCGACATCACCGTTTCGAATTAGGGTTAGTGTGGACGCAATTCGAAGGTGTTGGCCTCCAGGAGCTATCCCACAGCGCACCATTGTGACTGCTCAGGACAGCACTCTGAACTTGGATGCACTGGCCAGGTGTACAGGAAAAGCCCCGGGAACTTTTGAACCTCATTTCCTGTTTGGCCAGGCAAACTCATCAGCACAAGTAACCATGCAGTCCCAGAACTGAAAAAAAGCTCCAGCATGTACCGAATGGGAGGTACTGGATATGATCACTGTATGGGGAGAGGAATCTGTGCTATCAGAATTACGTTCCAAAAGATGAAATGCCAAAACATTTCAAAAAATCTCCGAGGCCATGAGGGACAGAGGGTACAGCAGGGACGCAACTCAGTGCCGCTCAGACAAGGAGCTCAGACAAGCATACCAGAAAACCAAAGAATCAAACGGACACTCCGAGACAGAGCCCTAGACATGCCGCTTCTATGCTGAGCTGCATGCAATTCTAGGGGGGCTTGCCACCACTACCCCACCCCTGTCCATGGACTCCGATAGATCTTTTTCATAGATATTAAGATCAGAAGGGACCATTATGATCATCTAGTCTGACCTCCTGCACAATGCAGGCCAGAGAATCTCACCCACCCAATCCTGCAATAAACCTCCCACCTATGTCTAAGCCATTGAAGTCCTCAAATCATGTTTTAAAGACTTCAAGGTGCAGAGAATCCTCCAGCAAGTGACCCATGCCCCACGCTACAGAGGAAGGTGAAAAACCTCCAGGCCTCTTCTAATCTTCCCTGGAGGAAAATTCCTTCCCGACCCCAAATATGGCGATCAGCTGAACCCTAAGCATATGGGCAAGGTTCACCAGCAAGATACCCAGGAAAGAATTCTCTGTAGTAACTCAGATCCCACCCCATCTAACATCCCATCACAGGCCATTGGGCCTATTTACCATGAATATTTAAAGATCAATTAATTGCCAAAATCATATTATCCCATCATATCATCTCCTCCATAAACCCCTCCAATGATGGGGTACTCTCCGCCACACCTGAGGATTTTGAGGATGGGGAAGATGAGGAGGAGGATGAGCTTGGGGAAAGCACAAAGCACACCATTCTGCCCGCCAGCCAGGATCTTTTTATGACCCTGACTGAAATACCCTCCCAACCCAACGAAGCTGGAGAAGGGACCTCTGGTGAGTGTACCTTTTAAAATATAATACATGTTATAAAAGCAAACGTTTTTTAATGATTAAGTAGCCCTGTGGACTTGAGATGCATTCGTGGCCTGTACAGCTACTGGAAAAGTCTGTTAACATGTCTGGGGATGGAGCGGAAATCCTCAAGGAACATCTCCATGAAGCTCTTCTGGAGGTACTCTAAAAGCCTTTGCAGAAGGTTTCTGGGGAGAGCAGCCTTATTCTGTCCTCCATGGTAGGACACTTTACCACGCCATGCTAGTAGCAAGTAATCTGGTATCATTGCATGACAAAGCCTGGCAGCATATTGTCCCTCTGTTTGCTGGCATTCAAGCAACATCTGTTCTTTATCTCTCTGTGTTATCCTCAGGAGAGTGATATCATTGATGGTAACCTGGTTGAAATAGGGGAATTTAATTAAGGGGACATTCAGAGGTGGCCGTTCCTACGGGGCTGTTTGCCTGTGGCTGAAAAGAAATCCTCCCCGCAGTTAGCCACACGGTGGGAGGGGGGGCATTGGCGCTGAGCTGTTCACGTTTGGCTAGCAGGCATCTTCCCTGATACCAGCCAGGCGGTGGGGTAAGGGGTAAAGCAATCATCCCAGAGAATTGGATGTGGGGAGGGGGCTTAGTTTGGTTTCTGCTGCTGCACATTAACAGGAAAACCGCAGCACTAAATGGCCAACTCAACGTGCTTTGCTTGGTATGGGAGAGGAAGGTGCTGCTGTTATGAAGGTTGCAGAAGCCGAAAGACTATGGCTTACCATGGCTGTCTGCAAGCCGAATTCTGTTTCTGGCCCTGCGTGGGTGATCTCTAACACCAAAGCCGCAGGCACTCAATATAAGATTCAAAATGTGACCTTGTACCAAAATCACATGTGCTATGTAATGAGAATAGTGTTGTTCACCGTGAAAGAGTATAGTCATTCTGTAAAATGTATCTTTTTACATACTTCACTCCCTTTTTTTCCTCCAGCAGCTGCAAATGTTTCAAGCCTCCCTCCTCCATCCCAAAGGCTATCTCAGGCAAAAAAAATGCACACGCGATGAAATGTTCTCTGGGCTCATGCAGTCGTCTGGCACTGACAGAGCTGTGTGGAGGGACACAATAGCAGAGTACAGGACAGTGGCCGATGAACGTGAGGAGAGGTGGCGGCAGGAAGATCAGAGGAGGCATGAGGCAATGCTGGGGCTACTGCGGGATCAAACGGACATGCTTCGGCATTTGGAGGTTCATGAACGGCAGCAGGATCACAGACTACTGCTGCAGCCTCTGCTTAACCGCCCTCCCTCCTCCCCAGGTTCCATAGCCTCCTCACCCAGATGCCCAAGAACGCGGGAGGGGGGCGGGGAAGCTCTGGGCCCCAACCACTCCACCCTAGTGGACAGCCCAAGCAACAGAAGGCTGTCATCCAAGAAGTTTTAAAGTGGCCTTTTCCTTCCCTCCTACCCTCCCCCCACACCCCACCTGGGCTACCTTGTGAGTTATCTCCCTATTTTTATAATCAATTAAATAAAGTATACATGTTTTTTAAATTATAGTAACTTTATTTCCTTTGCAATCAAGCTGTGGTCGAAGGGGGGAGGGTGGGTGACTTACAGAGAATTTAGAGGCAACCAAGGGGGAGGGTTTTCATCAAGGAGAAACAAACAGAAGTGTCACACAGTACCCTGGCCAGTCATGAAACTGGTTTTCAAAGCTTCTCTGATTCGCAGCGCTTCCTGCTGTGCTCTTCTAACCATCTTGGTGTCTGGCTGCGCATATTCAGTGGCCAGGCGATTTGCATCAACCTCCCACCCCGCCATAAACATCTCCCCCTTACTCTCACAGATATCGTGGAGCACACAGCAAGCAGCAATAACAATGGGAATATTGATTTCGCTGAGGTCTGAGCAAGTCAGTAAACTGCGCCAGTGACCCTTTAAATGTCCAAATGCACATTCTACCACCATTCTGCACTTGCTCAGCCTGTAGTTGAACAGCTCCTGACTACTGTCCAGGCTGCCTGTGTACGGCTTATGAGCCATGGCATTAAGGGGTAGGCTGGGTCCCCAAGGATAACTATAGGCATTTCAACATCCCCAACAGTTATTTTCTGGTCTGGAAAGTACATCCCTTCCTGCAGCCATTTAAACAGACCTGAGTTCCTGAAGATGCGAGCGTCATGTACCTTTCCCGGCCATCCCACGTTGATGCTGGTGAAATGTCCTTTATGATCCACCAGTGCTTGCAGCACCATTGAAAAGAAGTTTATGTGCCCTGGTGGTCCGGTGCCAAGATAGGGATATGCTTTCTGTCTGTCGCCCCACCACAGTTAGGGAATCCCATTGCAGCAAAGCCATCTAGTATGACCTGCACATTTCCCAGAGTCACTACCTTTGATAGCAGCAGCTCAATGATTGTGTTGGCTACTTGCATCACAGCAACCCCCACAGTAGATTTGCCCACTCCAAATTGATTACTGACTGACTGGTAGCTGTCTGGCATTGCAAGCTTCCACAGGGCTATTGTCACTCGCTTGTGAACTGTGAGGGCTGCTCTCATCTTGGTATTCTTGCACTTCAGGGCAGGGGAAAGCAAGTCACAAAGTTCCATGAAAGTGCCCTTACGCATGCAAAAGTTTCAGAGCCACTGAGAATCATCCCAAACCTGCAACACGATACGGTCCCACCACTCTGTGCTTGTTTCCCAGGCCCAGAATCGGCGTTCCACGGCAGGAGCCTGCCCCAGTAACACCATGATCTCCAAATTGCTGGGGACTGCGGTTTTAGAGAAATCTGTGTTCATGTCCTCATCACTGTGCTGCCGTCACCTCCTCACCTAGTTTTTCAAGTGCTGGTTCTGCATAAACTGCACGATAATGCGCGAGGTGTTTACAATGGTCATAACTGCTGCACTGATCTGAACAGGCTCCACACTTGCCATGCTATGGCGTCTGCTCAGGCAATCCAGGGAAAAGGGTGCAAAATGATTGTCTGCTGTTGCTTTCATGGAGGGAGGGAGGGTTGATTGACGACATTTACCCATAACCACTGGCGACATACTTTTGGCCCCATCTGGCACTGGGAGCTCAGCCCAGAATTCCAATGGGCAGCGGGGACTGCGGGAACTGTGGGATAGCTACCCACAGTGCACCACTCGGAATGTCGATGCTTGCCACGGTACTGTGGATGCACACTGCCAAATTAATGTGCTTAGTGTGGATGCATGCAGTTGACGTCATACAATCTGTTCCCCAAAATCGACTTCTGTAAAATTGGAGTACTTTCGTAGTGTAGACATGGCCTAAGACACCGCACAACAGCCAGATAACAATTACTATGTAGAGGGGGGAAAGTAATTTAATATAATAACAAAGACATAGGCTGCAGAGACATATATCCAGTGGGCGCCATTCATTAAATTCACCATCCCATATACCTAGGTATTGCAATTTGCTCTATCTGTATTTAGAGTAGGAGACACTGCAACATCAGCAGTTGTGGCAGCAGAAGAAATGCGGAGTTCTGAATGACACGGATTCTACACACACAGACACATTGGAGAATGGGTCTTGAAAACTGGTAATAGAGAGAGAATATCAGCTCTTTCACTGAGCCTTAAATAATCATGATCAGAGTGTAACCTTTAGTTGTTATGATGAATGTACTCCATTAATTGCTAAGAAATACTCATTCTAACTATGCATAATTGTTTTATGGCTCTCTAAGCCACTGTTTGATAATGAAGCGGCTCTACAAGTATTGAAGTTAGAGTACAACTAGGTGTGCAGATAAATAGATGTCTCTCTCGCTAATAACATGCAGTATTCTACAATAATCTTCTTAATGAACATATCTCAATGTCTACACAAGTCAAGATAAGACATATCATTTTTCCTTTTGTTTCTTTGGCTTCAAACAAGCAACCCAGGCAAAGCAATGAGATGCCTCCAAGGAGTGTTCAGCACTACTCAGGATGAAGGGTTCAAAGCCACCTTTGCACTCCCCTGAACCTGGGTGCCAGTCAAGTCCTCAAGGCAAACTAGAACAGCCTAAGGGTTCCTTTAATTTGTGCCAGCTAGCTATGCAACTTATGCTACCCACTTCTGTGACTGTTACAGCAGTCAGGGATTGCTGGAGCACAGGTATTCCTCAGGAGCAGCATAGACGCTGCTACTGCAGCTCCATGCCACCTCAGGATCCCCTATGCTGGGGTGTCCTCCAGTGGCCAGCTAAGCCAACTTTAAGGCTGTGTAGCATCCCTTAGAGCATTATATTCAGCCTTACCTGAACAGGTGAACCAGGTCCCAGAAATGAGTTGACAGGCTACCTTATGACAGAATAACAAAATAACTGCTACCAAAAAGAATAGAAAGGACTCGAATCCATATTGTAAAGTTTGACATTTGAGAATACAGAAATCAGAACCTAGGGATCTATCTAGAGGCCAAACATCTGTCTGATGCCTAGGGGAAATGACTTTGAACGGCTGATTGAGTTAAAACACTTACAGACAGTGTGTGCTTTGTGGCTAGCACCTTTGTATTTGTTAATGACATTCAGAATTAAGTTGTAATGTGAAGATCACGATGATGTTAGTTGCAAGCTAATTCTGGGGTACTGTTTCCAGTTTTCTATAGATTTTCTCATTGTAGAGCTCAGCTGCAGTGGCCACAATCAGACAGTCACAGGCTCTTTTTGTTGATGTTGAGTAATGACCAAATAGTCAATACGTTTCAAGAATATTAACTCTGGACAGGGTCGTCCCCTCCTTATAGTAAAACTCACAAGAGGAACTTGAGGGGCAGGAAAATTCTGAGGACTGTCTTTCAGAGTATTCCTTATCTCACTGCATCAAGAGGATGCAACAATAGGCAGGAAACCCATGTTCCAATCTCTTTTCTTCATCAAGCAGAGAGGGGAATTTATCCAGAGTCTCCTAGCTCTCAGGAACATCTTACCACTGGGCTATAGATCACAAGGAAGGCATCCTCCCATGCCCGCCAAGCCATTTTGCATGAAATTAGGCATGCACTGCCACTGTTCTGTCAAGAAACGGTCTAGGCATCTGACTCCAGCAGAGGGTTCTCAGTGTGGATCACAAGCAGAGATAGGTGCCTCCTTCCAACCCAGACTTAAGCACTAACTCCTTCTGAGAGGCAGGGCTTAAAGGGTACGTCCCTCCAATCAGTATCTGCTAGAGGTTAGGGTAGGCTAGTGTGCTGACTGTTGTAGGTCCTATTCTCAGGCACCTAGCTCTCCCCATACATTGTACAGGGAGCCTTCACACCTAATCTAGGGTTTGTGGATTGCACTGGGTGTTGCCATGCCTAAATCCTTTTGTTAATCTGGACCTTCAGAAAATGTCTACTCATCCATTGTCTGCCCAATCCCAACCCTATATAGGGCTCTCTGTGCAGTTCTGGGATGGAGGTAATGATGTTGGAAAAGTGTCTGATCTACTTTCCACATCTGTAGTCTAAACCACGTATGGATGTTGGGGACAAACTCTGTCCCTCTGTTATCTAGACATACAATAGTATCAGGCATTTTGATATGATTACCTGACTAATCTCAGCACACAAAGTCTGGAAAATAAGGTACTGGGCGGAAGAAGGCTGGTGCCTTGGTTATTTTGAGGAGTGGGGGCTAGCGTGACTGTACCTGCTATTAGGGCTGGAAGGTTATGAAACCATGATTAAAAGAGGAATTTTAGTAAAGCAAGCTCACAGTGAATAGTACTGTTTGGTTTTAGACAGGCAAGAAAGGATATGGGTAACATGGGCCATGTATGTACAGTCAATGGAGAACACCTCTCAATTTTCATATAGGACAAGCCAGAATCATTTCAGAAATGAGCTAGAATCTGGCAGTCATGCTCAGCAACACTGAGAGCTATTCAAATCTCACATGCACAGTGAATCCATGAGCACATTGTGCTTCCTGAAATATAAGAACTGAGTAAGTTGGAGGTCAGTGAAATCCCAACTCTGTGGTGACATCCTTATCTGAGATCGGTATGACTCTATGCTGGCAAAAGATATCCACAGACAACTTGGATTTGACCATTGCATCAACAGGATCTGCTAAGCCAATAACAAATCTGATCAAGCTGTAGAGCTGTGAAGGAACCAGGATTTCAATTCTACAGCAAATTCCATGATTTTGAAATTTGTCATTCATAATGGCAACTTGCGGTCATTCATGATGACCATGAATAGACATTGGGCCAGGAAAAGCATGTAAAAAAGGTTGTCTATGCACTTGCCTAGGATGTGAGAGACTAAAGTTCAAGTCCTTGCGCTAATGATTCTTTAATTGTTTATGCAAAGTGGAACTGCTTCAACAACAACGAGGTGTGGGGGGGGAAGACATACACAGCACATATCCCAGTGGCTAGGTCACTCTCCTACAAAGTGGGAGACCCAAGTTCAAATCCATTTTCCACATGAGGTTAGAGGGTGGTGAGGAAGAGAGTGAATTTGATGTCAGGATGAGCCGCTCATTGCTCAGGTACTGAATAGTAATTTGAACTATTGTAATGGAGCTCAGAGTGTAGGATGGACATTTGTTCAACTGTGTCCCTCTTTTATACATCTACAGAAATAAAATAAATCAGTCTCACTTTCTCAACACTTTTTGCTTTCTAGCTCACCTTGAAGGTAAGATAAAGGTGTTTTCATCACTGTGCAATCTCTCTGCGACCTTTGGTTATTTCATCAGAAATTATATCAATGCAGCGGTTAAAGACAACCCAAACAAACTCCTCTGACTAATATCAGCACTAGTGGCAGCCTGAAGAATTCCGACATAAATTTTCAAATGGTCTGTACAGTAACAGTGCCAAGAAATAGATCCCTAATGATCAAACATGTATAATCCTCTCAAAATGGTTTTGTCTTACAGTGTAATTCCCTCAACTATCTGCTACTCTGGATTGGTAGAACATTCAAATCAGAACTAGAACAAGCTGATTCATAATTGGGCCAGCAGTTTCATCCACCCATGCCTAGGTGTTCATGTGGGACGTGTTCCTTGAAAGAACCCTGGAGCATATGAATCCTAGTAAAATCACAGAGCTGGCATTTCACAAACAACACCTAAGGTAAAAGAAACAAATGCGCTTCAGTGCAGTCAAACAGGATAATTTCAAGGGAGGGGCCTAAAAAACTAAAACAAGACCCTCTCACACAAGATATTTGAACCCTCCCCCTTGGTGTACCCACCAATCAGTTTCTCATCCTGGCTAGGGTGTTAAAAACTCTTCTCACTGCTGCAGAGAGCATATTATATCATGTATTGAACATACCACCCCCACAGTGAAAGCTCAGGGCTAGAGTACCCTGGCAATACTTATAGAATCATAGAATATCAGGGTTGAAAGGGACCCCAGAAGGTCATCTAGTCCAACCCCCTGCTCGAAGCAGGACCAATTCCCAGTTAAATCATCCCAGCCAGGGCTTTGTCAAGCCTGACCTTAAAAACCTCTAAGGAAGGAGATTCTACCACCTCCCTAGGTAACGCATTCCAGTGTTTCACCACCCTCTTAGTGAAAAAGTTTTTCCTAATATCCAATCTAAACCTCCCCCACTGCAACTTGAGACCATTACTCCTCGTTCTGTCATCTGCTACCATTGAGAACAGTCTAGAGCCATCCTCTTTGGAACCCCCTTTCAGGTAGTTGAAAGCAGCTATCAAATCCCCCCTCATTCTTCTCTTCTGCAGGCTAAACAATCCCAGCTCCCTCAGCCTCTCCTCATAACTCATGTGTTCCAGACCCCAATCATTTTTGTTGCCCTTCGCTGGACTCTCTCCAATTTACCACATCCTTCTTGTAGTGTGGGGCCCAAAACTGGACACAATACTCCAGATGAGGCCTCACCAATGTCGAATAGAGGGGAACGATCACGTCCCTCGATCTGCTCGCTATGCCCCTACTTATACATCCCAAAATGCCATTGGCCTTCTTGGCAACAAAAGCACACTGCTGACTCATATCCAGCTTCTCGTCCACTGTCACCCCTAGGTCCTTTTCCGCAGAACTGCTGCCTAGCCATTCGGTCCCTAGTCTGTAGCTGTGCATTGGGTTCTTCCGTCCTAAGTGCAGGACCCTGCACTTATCCTTATTGAACCTCATCAGATTTCTTTTGGCCCAATCCTCCAATTTGTCTAGGTCCTTCTGTATCCTATCCCTCCCCTCCAGCATATCTACCACTCCTCCCAGTTTAGTATCATCCGCAAATTTGCTGAGAGTGCAATCCACACCATCCTCCAGATCATTTATGAAGATATTGAACAAAACCGGACCCAGGACCGACCCTTGGGGCACTCCACTTGATACCGGCTGCCAACTAGACATGGAGCCATTGATCACTACCCGTGGAGCCCGACAATCTAGCCAGCTTTCTACCCACCTTATAGTGCATTCATCCAGCCCATACTTCCTTAACTTGCTGACAAGAATACTGTGGGAGACCGTGTCAAAAGCTTTGCTAAAGTCAAGAAACAATACATCCACTGCTTTCCCTTCATCCACAGAACCAGTAATCTCATCATTCTTCATGCCTTGCCTAAGGGCTAAGGGAGCAGAACCCCTCCTCCAACACCTAGAGATAAACCCAAACTTGATTGCAAAAGTCGTGGACACCCCTTAATTACAAAATCACTGAACGCTACTAAAATGGTAGGAACTTCCCCCCATGAGCAATGGGCATCCTGGAGAAAGATGTGACATTTGGGTAGCTGAACACAATGATGAAAAAAATTATCCAAATATTCTTTGTTAGAATTAGTAGGAAGTTAAGGCTATCACTGGACTCTCATGTTTTGGATACCAGACAAGACAAAAGAAACAAAATCAATAAAATGAGTCCGACCAAGAGGAGCAAGAATTCTAAGAGCTGTATAATGGATATAATGGCCAGAAAAATAAAGATTTCATTCATTGAAGAAAATATAGCCAAGAAGGAATGTGACTGAAATTTTCTAAAAGTGAAAATGGATAGTAAGAGTGGGTTTAGATGAGCTCTTTCAATTAATGTCAAACCCCAGCACACGGAGATAGCATGAGAACAGGAGCTGTAGGCAGAACTCTTTCATGCAGAGTATGAGCCTTGTTGTGCAAGTTAGCAATGGCAGTTAGCAGTAGCAACTGACACATCCACACTTTAACTCAAGTACTTTCTTAACAGTGGAGACTTTTATGAGTTATTAGTGAGTAAAACAGCTAATTAGGTAACTGGGCCAGATAAAATTATTCCCAGCCCTCCTTCTGCTTTATAATGTTCATATGCTTTCTCCTTACAAAGACTCAATAAAGCAAAACAGATGCCCTGCACACTCAATCTTTAATGAGCATTTAAAAACTTACTTTCTAGCTGCTCTTGTCTTCTGTTCAGCATTCTACAGTGACAACATTCACTTCCAGTGATGTGGGTTATTGATACTCTTATTAATACACTGATTTATTAAGACACTTCAGTAATGAATATATATCCGTATTCTTTCTGGCCTTTGTACCATTTTTCCGAGGTACATTTCCTTCTTGAAAATGTAATGGAGGAGAGTTAGGTATAATTGGCCACCAACTAATGTATACCAAGAATATGTAAAGACAAAGATAGTTACTGGAGGAAGGAGTAACTAAAGTATTTGTACAAGTGCAGGTAAAAAGGTTGTGGAAAACATTGGATGTTTGATGTTTTGGTGAAATTAATTTTGATGTAGGCGATTGCTCTGACAACAAAATGATACAACTGTCCCTGGAGAACATCAGACTAATTACTTGTTCTCTTTCTTTCTGGCAAAATGATAGAGTTCAAAACAATAACTGTTGTGGGAAATATGTATGCAAATATAATGACTCTTCAAGCAAGGATGAAGGATGTGACCCGTGAAACTACCATATATCACATCATGGACTTGGATGAGTACAAATACCAAAGGATTTGTCTGCAGTCAGTATCAAAAATCAGAGTACAAATTATTATTATTTTACCACTGTTAAACTATATTTCTATAGCTCCTAAAGGGCCCATTGGGCTAGGGGCTATACAAACACAGGAGACATCTCCTCTTACATAAAATGTAACTGGACACAATTCACAAATATGTGAGATAAACAAAAGGAGTGGAAGGAGAGGGAAGACGAGGTTGGTATTGCACAAGTTCATGCAATCCCTCCAAATCTTCTTAATTTTATTGTTTTATAAATAAAAATCAGTGTGATGCCATGGTCCATCACAGAGCATGGGGGCTCAGAAAGTTCATATGTGAAAGGGTTAAATAGATTAGTTAATTTAAATCATAATTGTGAGTCAGGTGGAAGGGGTGGATTGGCCAGAACCTATTAGGGGTGGAGACCAGGAGCAATAAGGCCTGATCCATCAGTGAGGAGTCCACTCTTCTCTGGGAGCTGAGCCTAGCAGAAATTTGTACAGAGTCTCTCCCAGGCTTGTCCCAGGAATTATTCAGTTTGAGAACTCGGCCTAGCAGAAGCCTGAAGTTTGAATGTGGCTTATAGCAGATTGCTAAAAGATCTGTTTGAATTTTTATTATGATAAGCAATAAAAGCTGTAAGTGCTCAACTCTTATTTAAATACCTAAAGATGGATATATATGCCTGGCTTTAAGTACCCAGATCTGAAAACATCCGACTATTTTGCTAAGTGAGACAACTTCCCAGCAGTGGCTATTTTTCTTCAATTATTACATCTCATTACTTTCCATATTGATTGTCGTTGTAGTTTAACACTGGGATCTAAATTGTTTCCCATGGTGTCTTAGCTACTGATAAACAAACACCCGATAGTGGTAGTTGTTACTGTTAAGTAGTAATGCAGATAATAGACTTTCTCTGCATGCATTTTGAAATTTTACATTTTACTGCTTAATTACTGTCTGAATATAAGCACTACAGGAGATATTTTATTATACAAGTTCTATTAGGTACAAGTGCCAACATTTTAGAAGGCCTGAAATATTTTTAGCATAAAAAACCCAAACCAGATATTAACAGGTTTCAGAGTAACAGCCGTGTTAGTTTGTATTCGCAAAAAGAAAAGGAGTAATCCAATGAAGTGAGCTGTAGCTCATGAAAGCTTATGCTCAAATAAATTGGTTAGTCTCTAAGGTGCCACAAGTACTCCTTTTCTTTTTGCAGATATTAACAAAAGCTTACTGTTCAGTCACTGGAAAGAATGGGAAGTTAAGAGACAAAGAAAGATCCCAAGATTTGTTTTTCAGAAAGTTGAGAAAAGGTTAAGATTCCATTGTTAGCAACTGTTCTAATGTTATTTAAATACTCTGCCCATTTCTCTGTCATTCACTTAAATCCATATTAATATATCCTGTTATTTTTTCTGTGATTATTTACTATCCACCTGGAGATATTGTCCTAGCCGGTCTGAGGAATATAGAGGGGGATATAGGCAGACTGCCATCGTTCAATGAGTGCAGGCCAGAATGCATAAGCTTCTCTTGTCTGTTTGTCTCATACGCTTACAAATCTTCCCACTATTCTAGCTGTGATTGAAACTTTACTTGTTTTGTGCTTCAACAAAGTGGAAAATTCTATTTCATGCAATTAGATTTCTTCATCACCATATTTTCACTATAGGTTAGTGCCTTGAGAGTGAATGGAGCTGGGTTGTGTGTTACTCTTTTCCTGGGTGGGGGAGGGAAATAGGATTTTTTATTTTTTTTTCCTGCTGTGGGGCGAAGTCCTAAAATCCTTTTTCAGGTGTACTTATTTGGATTTTTCCTACTGTATGGTAATACCCATTGAATGCTCTTTTTAAAATACACTGATAAACAATTCCACCAATTATTGTAGATCAAATCAAATTTAACAATGTACTCATCCCGTGCTGGCTAATGGTCAGATGACGGAACTGTGAGTAGAAGATTTGAGATCAATATCCCTACAAAACAGCAACTAACAGCTAAAGGAGTTTTCTGGAAGGTATCCTGTTGTGGCGTATGTATACCTATGCACCCAAGCAGTAAGGAAGGGGCTAAATGCAGGCACCAGGAAGCAGAATATTACCCTTATAAAGGCTTTTCCTTTAGAACGGCAAGGGCTGGCTGGGCGGCATGGTGTAGGGGCTTAGATCTAGGGAGCCAGTGGTATCTCTGGCCATTGTTCAGAAGCCTCTCTGAGTGCTCAGAGTTCCTGGACAATAAACAGACCAGACAGGCCAGCCCTACAACCCTATTGAAGTTGCCCTATGTTGTTTGTTATAAGGCTTTAGTTTAGATTTGTTGTTTTGTTTTGTTTTTGCCTAAATGTAACTGTTGGGGAAGTTTAGACATAGCCTCTCCAAGAGAAGTTAGTATCTTGGTAACAACCACCACAACTGGAAGTTTCACAGTCCAAATCAAGTAGCGCACTCCGATTCACTGTATCTATCATAAATATAAAGGGAAGGGTAAACCCCTTTGAAATCCTTCCTGGCCAGAGGAAAAAACTCCTCTCACCTGTAAAGGGTTAAGAAGCTAAAGGTAACCTCACTGGCACCTGACCAAAATGACCAATGAGGAGACAAGATACTTTCAAAAGCTGGGAGGAGGGAGAAAAACAAAGGGTCTGTGTGTGTCTATATGCTGGTTTCTGCCAGGGATAGACCAGGAATGGAGTCTTAGAACATTTAGTAAGTAATCTAGCTAGGTATGTGTTAGATTATGATTTCTTTAAATGGCTGAGAAAAGAATTGTGCTGAATAGAATAACTATTTCTGTCTATCTTTTTTGTAACTTAAGGTTTTGCCTAGAGGGATTCTCTATGTTTTGAATCTAATTACCCTGTAAGGTATCTACCATCCTGATTTTACAGAGGTGATTTCTATTTACTTCTATTTCTATTAAAAGTCTTCTTGTAAGAAAACTGAATGCTTTTTCATTGTTCTCAGATCCAAGGGTTTGGGTCTGTGGTCACTATGCAAATTGGTGAGGCTTTTTATCCAACATTTCCCTGGAAAGGGGGGATGCAAGTGTTGGGAGGATTGTTCATTATTCTTAAGATCCAAGGGTCTGGGTCTGTAGTCACCTAGGCAAATTGGTGAGGCTTTTTACCAAACCTTGTCCAGAAAGTGGGGTGCAAGGTTTTGGGAAGTATTTTGGGGGGAAAGACGTGTCCAAACAGCTCTTCCCCAGTAACCAGTATTGTTTGGTGGTGGTAGCGGCCAATCCAAGGACAAAGGGTGGAATATTTTGTACCTTGGGGAAGTTTTGACCTAAGCTGGTAAAGAGAAGCTTAGGAGGTTTTTCATGCAGGTCCCCACATCTGTACCCTAGCGTTCAGAGTGGGGAAGGAACCTTGACAGTATCTCAAGTAGATTTAGCTAATATTTTATAGCCACAATACATATACAAATGCCCGTTAGTGACCCACACTATTGCTGTTTGAAGTGCTTTGGTGAGGGTCACGTTAGAGACAGATGTCCAGTCTGTCAGGGCTTCAAATCCAGAATGAGGAAGCAGAGAGAAAAGCGCCTTAGATGTATTCTCAGAACCTGCTTGGTCAGCTCATGGGAGCTCATCAACCACTATGAGTGCTCCCCCAGCCTTGACAGACAGAGACACCAAGGAAGATCTCATCACTGGGGCCATCCCCTTGGAAGCTTAAGAGCTCAGACAACTCGTCATCCAAAGCCTAAGAATCTGACTGGAGAGGAAGGCCACTCCGGTATCAAGGGGAGAGTGTGCCAAATGGTTTGCCACGCCACCATATCAGCTCACAGTGGCTCTCCCCGCCATTGACTCTGGTGCCCACACTGGGACCATCGAGAATGGCTACCTCATCAGAAATGACAGTAGATGGAATCACAGAATCATAGGACTGGAAAGGACCTTGAAAGGTCTTCCAGTCTAGTCCCCTGCACTCATGGCAGGACTAAGTATTATCTAGACAATCCCTGACAGATGTTTGGAGATTTTTAAGAGCAGGTTAGACAATGACAGAAACTATGGTCTCTTCTGTCAGCAGAGAAAGGAATAACATGATCCAGTGACTGGAAGGTGAACCTAGATGAGAAATATGAGAATACATTTTAAACTGCAGAACCAGTGAGAGGTCATTCTCTTACAGCACAACAGTTTTCTAAATGGATTATCAGCTGCATTGTTACCCTTGGCAGCATAGCATGTAACATGCTCCTTGAGAAGCTGCCAGTGCATGCAACTAGACTGCACTCGGCCACCCTGGAGCTTGTGGGAAAAGTCCCTATTGTGGACATGTGCAAGGCAGCAACGTTGTCCTTGGTCCATATGTTGACCAGACACTATGCAATCACCACCGCTTCAAGAGAAGATGTGAATATGGGGAAAGCAGTCCTGAAGTCTTTCTTCCTTTGAGACTCCTAGTCTTATCTCCATCATAAACAACCACCTACAATGTGCTGGGTATATGCAATCACTGGAAGAAAACACTTACCCATCTTCTTGTAACTGTTTTTTGAGATGAGTTGCACATGTCCATTACAGATTACACGACCTTTCCCAATGCATCAGCATCTATCATCTGGATTGCAGTCTGAAGGAACTGAAGGAAGAGCTGGGTGGCTCCACCTTTTATACCCTCAGCTCGGAGCACAAGGAAACCAGGTTGCTTACAGGGCACTTGGGAAAACTCTCCAGCACCTTGCATGGAATGCACACACCTACAGTAAAATGGAGATCTGCAACATTTCTCAAAGAACAACAGTTATAAGAAGATGAATAACTGTTTTTTTTGTTTTTCCTGGGTGAGACTTGACTTCACATGAGAAAAAGAATGTGTGAGTTGTTGGCCGGTGCAGCAATCACTACACTGCTCTAATTTACTTTGGGGGCAGTTTTGGCCCCAAGAGGCCCAGGATCAGGGCAGTGGAAAGGAGGCTTCCAGCCACCTTTCTGTCATTGTCCCCTGCCCCACCCCTTATCCACACACACTGTACTCTAAGGGCATGTCTACTCTTGGTATTTAAAGCGGAAAAGGTCCCTTTTTTGCACAAAAACCATGGGAGCGCAAACTCAGAAGTTTCACCACAAAAAGAAAACCACCTCCACGAGAGGTGTATAGCTCTTACAGGTGATGCTTTTGCGGTGATGTGCAAGTGAAGACATGTTCTTCCTGTTTACACAGCTTTTAGCCTCCGGAGGATATCCCACAGTGCCTAGGTGACAACTCTGGCGAGCAGCTCTGCTGCTGTGATGCCAGGTAAACAGACATCCACCCTCCCCCTGTAAAGCCCCCGGAACTTTGAAACACCCCTTCCTGTTTTCTTGGCAAGTGCTCACTTATCTAGCCAGGTGACAATGGCTGCTCCTCAGAGCAAATGATCCCCTGCTTGGAGCAATGCTGAGCTACTGGAGCTTACCAGTGTTTGGGGAGAGAAGGCTGTGCAGGGACCCAGGATGCCCCGCGATATCATCCCCCCGCTTCCCACGAGACCTATTTTCAAACTGGAGAGAGCTTTCATCGGCGATGGAAGTGCTGCTGATGTAAACACTCTCTGATGCCTGAGGAATTGAGTGAGTACACAAAGCAGCACTTTACTTTCACTAGTTCCCTATCACCAGTGAAACTTACAGCGCAAAAACTCTGCAAGTGTGGACATACCCTAATGCATTGGGTGTAAATGCAGCACAGCTGAAAATCTGCCCAATATCTTCACATGGAGAATTCATTTATTCCTTCTGCCCCACTAGTTGTTAAAACGATACTCTGTAGAACTAAGTGTCTAAAGAAATTCTCAAATATGGTTCTTTCAATAATCTTACAAAACAGCGTATGTCAGGAACCCATGACATAACCACTATTAAACAGCTATCTGTTTACACTGTAACATAGTTCCAATGTCATTCTGTTCACCCAGCACAAAGTCAAGGATACAGTGACATCCAGAGTCTTCCAACACCCGCATCGGATACATTTTCTCTGCAGGAGGGTTGTGATGCTCATTAAAGTACAATGAATACTTATTTAGAGTGCTCCTTGTGTTGTAATGAGTATCTGGAAAGAGTCTGGGAGAGACCTGCATTCTTGCTGCATGGGGGCAGAGAGGGTGGAAGATTACACTTCTAAATTGTTGGCACTGCATCCTGTTGATAGTATATCCACTAGGAACATTGTTATAACACATTTTTCTCCACTCCTTTTAATTTTTTGTATTTCAAGAGAGCTGGCAGCAAAATTGGGGAATTCCATTACTCACATATTTGAAGCCGGTAAGAGATATGCCATTTCCTAAGGACCTTTTGTAGTTCATTAGGACAAATTAGCTTTGTACCTCACTCCTGAGACGTTTTTTAAAAATCAGCATATCTGTAGTACTATTGATTTTCAAGGCAGCTCCTTCCCAGTGTAGTTACTTTAAAACTAATTCCCAGCCATTTTATTTTAGCAGTTCTCTGCAGTACACATGAAGCTCATCCATGAAGGAATTCACATGTGATTGAATTGATTGTCTCATCATTAATTACAGATAGGGAGAATATACAAAAAGCAGCAAAGGACAGTTTTTACACAACAGGAAATGCTACTTCAAATGGTGAAAATATCTGACACCCAATAGAAGGTGGTGAAAGGATCTGCGGTACCTTCACCTACTTCTAAAGAAAGAGTTTCACTTATTTCAGGTTTCTAAACCTTGCTGAATGTAATGTAATGTGACAAACACTTGCTGAATGTAATGAAGTTCTCCCAATACAGGGCAAAATGCACACACATTTTTAAAAATAGCTTATTTTCACATACACTGTGTGTGTTTATATAAATGTGTGTGTATATATATAAGTTTATATATACAGCATTCATTTGTACATCTATATTCATCAATTTATTGAAAATATTACATTAAGTATATAGTTATTTATTTCAGTAACAAATTTAAAACTAAGTCAGAGTGGCAGTATATCTATATAATAATAGCAAATGTATACAGAGCCATAGAGTAGTGGTAAGCCTAGATTATTATTTAATTGTGTTTGTAGTGAGTGGCCTCCATTAATATCAGGGCCCCATCATGCTAGGTGCTTTATAAATATACAATAAGAGAATGTCTAAACGTGCAAAATAGAAAAAGATGGAAGTTAATCTAGCTCTGTGTTGTATCAGATACTAGCAGAATGACTATCAGCATTTTAATAGCCACCTCCGTACTTGTTGGCTGGCAGTTTGGGATCTTTAACAGCTAGTATTCCAAGGAAAGTATATATTCACCATTAAGCACAGTCTTCACCTAACACGAGTATTGAAGGCCCAAAAGTGTGGAAAGCCTGCTACTATTCTGTCTTGCAGAGGATATAAAAAGTGTCTCAGTGCATCCATTTGTATTCCCAAGTTTTTCAGTTTGTTCCCAGAGCTGTATTTCTTGCTTGCTGTGATGTGACCTGGAAAAGCATTCTGGGTATTTACATGTAAAGAGCATACCCAGCACTGTAAAACACAAAACTCCTTGCAGGTATTTGCTGGCTACTTCCATAACAGGATTATATCTGGTTGACAAACTTCCATCACCTTCTTACTGCAAGCAGAAGTGCTGCACCTCAGAACTCACCTTTAACTCAAGCAGGAATTTGTTTTGATGCTCAGTCATCACACTATGAAATCAGGGTACAAAAACAGGATTAAACATTTTTAAAAATACTTGCAATTTCAGATATGCTATTGGATTTGCAATGGTTTTAACAAGTGCAAGTCAGACTTTGTTAAAACAATGTGAGGAGTCCGGTGGCACCTTAAAGACTAACAGATTTATTTGGGCATAAGCTTTTGTGGGTAAAAAACTCACTTCTTCAGGTGCATGGAGTGAAAATTACAGAAACAGGCATAAATATATATTGGCACATGAAGAGAAGGGAGTTACCTTATAAGTGAAGAACCAATGTTGAAGGCCAATTAGGTCAGGGTGGATGTGGTCCACTCCCAATAATTGCTGAGGAGGTGTCAATACCAAGAGATGTGAGGAATACTCACATGTGAGGAATACTTAGGACTAAAATTAAATGACTATTTATTCAAATTCATCCTTGATGTAAGTTCCATGATTTGAGTGAAGTTAAACCAGGGATGAATATGGCCTTTGAATATTATTAGAGCTGTATTTATATTTGTAATTTTAACAACTAGGTTACTGTATCCTTCACAAATCAAAAAGAGAAATGGGGCAGATGTGTGAAATCCAATTTCACATAGTGATTTTTCTATTTTTAGTCATTTGCTGGCTAGAAAAGCACACTAAAATAGCTGAAATACTCTGCTAGTGATACAAAACACTGGACAAGCAGTACACCTAATTGTACTTCTAGACATTTTATTTTCTTGGCTAATCTGCTCCCTGTTCATGAAGTTAGCCATACCTACTTAGACTCCTAGCAACTGAACCCTGCTCCTATCATCTCATTCAGCAAATACCAATGCAAGAGAAAGGGTGGAAACTTTGGCAGTTAGCTTGGCTTAAGTATTTCAAGAATCCATAATACAATTATTCCCTGAGAATCATATTTCCCACATATCAGAGTGTGGTTGTGCTTTCCTCCTGTTCCTTTGCCATTTTTACTTTTATTTCACATTCATATTTTCTGTTTTTTATTCAGATTAATATAAATACTGTGTCAAAGGGATTATGTTGGTACTGTACACAATGTATCTGCATTAACTGAAGGCTCTGACTATAGTAAAGGTTGCCTGATGCTTTCTATTATAAGACACTAGTTTCAGTTGCTTGTGACTTGCCAAACTTCAACCATTCAGGCTAAAATTTTCCAAGCTGGGTGTCTGCCACAAGTTGACTTTATTTGGAACATTTCAATAAAAATGGTTCAGTGACTTCTGAGAAGGAGTTTAGGGGGAAATAAATTGTTTTACACATTTAAAAAAAAACGTACAACCTTTTCATTGAGAAGCTCTAGCATGGAGAAGCTCCATGCTTTGGAGCAGGGACTTGAAATTTGGCAGAGGAGTGACCTAGGTCATCCACGTGAAAAACCACCATAATTTGGTCCAGTTATAAGCATCTGGAAAATGCAGATCTAGATAGCTTGGTGGTTTGAGTATTGGCCTGCTAAACTCAGGGTTGTGAGTTCAATCCTTGAGGGGGCCATTTGGGATCTGGGGCAAAAATCGGAGATTGGTCCTGCTTTAAGCAGGGGGTTGGACTAGATGACCTCCTGAGGTCCCTTCCAACCCTGATGTTCTATGATTCATTCAATATACTCTGAAACATTTCCAAACTTGTGTTGATTTGGCTGAATTGTTTGGTCATTTTTTATTTTTATTATTTTAATTTTGGTGGAATTGCCAGTAAATCAAAAAATCCACTATTTGCTCAGCCCTCTTTTCTGTACTTAATTGTCCTGTGGTTTCAATGTCTGATATCTCAGGATGAACCCTTCTCCTAGATCTAGAAGTATGAGCTGCATATCCCTTTGGAAGTTATCTCCCATTTCCATAGTATAAATCTCCTGTTTCCTGCACTTTTGCTTCACAAGATAGCAAACCTAAAACTTAGCATGTGTATTCCTCTTCTTGGCCTCAGGCCAGTGCAGTTTGGGGAGAGAAAATCATACACATATGGGAAAAGAAGAAAATATTTCTGACTTGTTTAAAAAAAAAAAGTAGCTGTTTGAAGCTGCTCAGAGGTTTGGCACATTCCTAGTCCCAGCAGAATAAGCTTCTAATACCACATTTTGAAGCAGTAGCCTGGAGGAGCGGGACAGAGAATATAAACCCCAACATGCTAAAATGCTGGTTACATTTTAAAAGAAATTTTCAATGATTAAAAATGGAATTAGAGATATTTGGAAAAATGAAGCTAACCCTAGAAACCAGCTTTGATAGCTATAGTAGGAAATTGTATTGCCCTGAGATGCAGTTGGAGAGGAAGGCTTTCCTTCTGTGATTGTTCTGAGTACCACAATCTCAGGAACTAGCTTTTCCCTTGGGAAAATATTTTACTGATGTCACCCATGAGTCAATCAACATTTGCATAATACTCTCAGACAGATGGAGAGATGAGCTGGTCAAATAACTGTAACAACATTCAATTAAGGTATTATTTGTCAGATATATTATTTGATTAATAACATTTAACCGTTTCTGATACACAGACAATGCATGCAGAATACATACCCACCTAAACCTAAAGCTTTGCTCAGACACATGAATTTAAAATTAGCCCCCCTGAAAGGAACGGCTTGGTGATATGGCTGCACGTACCTTAAGTACTTCACAAAAGAGAAACTAAGCATAATAGGTAAAGGTCAATATAAACAATCACCTGCTCTTTTTTGTATATTAGAGAGAGAAGGTGGGTGAGGTAATACCTTTTATTAGACCACCTTCTGCTGGTGAGAAAGACTACACAGAGCTCTTCTTTGGGTCTGGGAAACATATTCAGAGTGTCACTGTGTGACAGGGTGTCCACCCCATATAAGTCCTGAAGGGGTAAAGTGGGCCAGTTAACCACCTAGGTTGCACCTGGGGGAGGAGGAGCCAGGGAGCAAGGACTAATTAGAGATGGCGCTCAGCTGGACAGGAACAGGAGGGGCGTGTACAAAGCCCAGTAGCTGAGTGGCACCGTTAAGGGGGCAGTGAAAGAGAAATAGACTGGGACAATGGGTCCAGAGAGACTTTGATGTTTGTGATGCCCCAGAAGAGGGAACTACAGTGACCTGGCCAGAGGGCTGACTCACATAGCCAAAGCTGCTGAGTCCTGAGAGAGTGAGACAGAAAGTGACAGAGTGCCATATCAGGAAGGGGCATCAGCCAGGCAGAGCTAATCCTGGATGCAGCCAGAAACAGGCACTCCATTGGTGAGTAGAGCACCCTGTGTCACACAGCTAAATATAAGATGGGGCAGATTGTTTAGTCTATAGAAACCAGATTTATGGCTTGTTACAACAATCTGTAACCCAGTAACACCTGCTCCCCACCCCCCGAATCTTTTTCTATGACTATAGCAGTGTTTATGGGCTAATTCACCTTGAATGGTCACTTAGAATATGTGACAGTGGGGTGGGAGGAGGTATTGTTTCATGATTTCTGTGTGTATATAAAGTCTGCTGCAGTTTCCACGGTAAACATCTGATGAAGTGAGCTGTAGCTCACGAAAGCTCATGCTCAAATAAATTGGTTAGTCTCTAAGGTGCCACAAGTACTCCTTTTCTTTTTGCGAATACAGACTAACACGGCTGTTCCTCTGAAACCTTAGAATATGTGCTAACTACTTATGCTAAACCATCTGTTCAATATTGTACTGAGCGGTAACATTCTTAGTACCTTTCCTAGACCTGAAGAAGAGCTCTGCTTAGCTCCAAAGCTTATCGGTCTCACCAACAGAAGTTGGTCCAATAAAAATATTACTTCCCCCACCTTCTCTCTCACATATTTCAAAGGTCCATTTTAGGTGAAGTAGCCCATTAAAACCCCTTTCCCAGTCATAGGGTGGAAAGGAAGGAGGAGGGAGGGAAAATATTTTATAGATAACACAATTGTTACAAACTCAGAGGCATAATTAACTGATAAGGTTAGAAGTTATTTGGCAATTTCTCACTGCTACGGATGGCTGACATTTTTAGTTGTTACTCATAGTTCAATTTTTTGATTGTTTTTAGGAGGAATAATATCAGTGACTACAGGCTCAATCCTGCAAAGATTTATGCACACGTTTAATTTTATGCACTGTGAATTGTAATGCCAGTGGGACTACTCATAGTATGCAGAGTTTAACATGTGTGTAAAACTTGCAGGATGTGCACTGGGAGATCTATCCCTGCCTGCAGCCCCTCTGCAGTCAGTGAAGTGAGAGTACGAAATGGTTCTGGCAAGAGGGAGTTTTTTAAATGTCTTTTGAGAAGCCATTTGCTTTTTGCTGACATCTATGAGAGCATTTACGTTTCTGGAATAGGATGTAGATTTGCAAATAAATCACTGCAGTTCAAATTCCACAATACAATAGTTAGTTACCCTGATCTGTAAAATGCATCTATTCAAAGGACTCTATGGATTTGTTTAAAAAGGAACAAAAACAGAAATACTTTACAATCTCCCCAACCCCTGCAAAAAAAAAAAAAAAAATCCAGAAAAGTTATAGTGGCTCAACCAGTTTACACTGCTCTTTGCAAATACACTCTCCTAAGTGTCAGCTTCATCCAAGCATGGCAAAACCGCGGCAGTATTGCCAGTCTCAAGTATTCAAAAATCATCATAATCGGGCCCCAAAATCATGACTTTGGCTTGAAAATCATGAGATTTCAAAATGTTGGCTTCTTGTCATTGGCCTTTTGGGTTTTCAGCCTTTAATGTTTTATATATTTGAACTATGAAGGTTATAAAATTACTCTTCTTGAAAATGAAAGCTGAGATGCTCACTTAGTTTCATGATTCCAGGAGAGAGGACTTTAAGAAAAACACCAAATATCATGAGACGTGTGATAAAACTGAGTTAACATCACATGAGCCAGGCCTTGAAGCATGTGCTGATAAAATAAATACAGTCTGACCCTGTCAGACTAAGGGAAGAAGTCAGTTTCAGAGCCAAGGGCCTATCATTGAGAACACCCCTTGAGCAGCACTGTTAAACCAGGGAACTGTCAGTTTGGGCATATCAGCTGATCATCACCACTGCAGTATTATATGGGGAGAGAGGCGGTTTTTCAGAAGTCACTTAGTAACCACTAGAATTAGGATATTTTCCTCACAACAAAAAGATAAATCTCAAGGTCACTGCAGAAAGAGGTCTTCAGGATCTCTAAAGAGTCTTTTGCCATATGTGTTCATTTCAGTGTATTTTACAAATTATTTATTTCTGTCACAGATTAGGGTTGTCAATTCTGACTGAAGCTATCCCAGGAGATTTTTTTTTCAACATGACATAATGTCATTTTCTTAAAATATCCTATTAAAATTTCCCAGAATGCCGATTCTGGGAAACTCCAGGCCAATCCTGGAGGATTGGCAACCCAAATCACAGTAGCACCTAAAAAATATGAATGTAATGAAAAGGCAATTCCCACCCTCAAAGAGCTTACAATCCTATATGCCATATGCGTGTGCTGAAATAGTCCTCTATATTGCATTTTAATGTAAGATCAATGTGATTCTAACACTAGCTTCTTTTTTATTTGGATTTCTGTCTTAAACTCTTTGTTTAGGAATGGGCCACTCTGTGTGGCAGATGTTTGTGTGGCAGATGTTTCCTTGTCACAATGTATTTTGAGTCACAAATGCAAGAAAACTTTCCAATCTAGTCTCTCATGCTTTAGCAAACCAATCAAAATCTATTTTTCTCTTTGGAACATACGATGCAATTAATTGTACATTGCAGTAGTTCCCTTCTCTCTGATCTTTTCCACCTCAAACTTGTATAGAAAACCAGGTATGGGATATTTGTGTTTTGTGCTCATAAAAAAAACTCCAAATGGATTTGCAGTCTGAAGGAGCCAGAAATTTTTCAGGAAACATCTCTTAGTTGGCTTATGCAGCAGCATGTAAATGAGGCCTCTTTTCTAGTCCCTGATACTAGTAGGGCTTAAACGTTCAGCTTCTTCATTTGGTTTATTCCTTTTTTGTGTTGCCATGGTAACCTGAGTGCCATTCAGCCTGCAGAAGAAGTTGCATTGCAGGTGGTTTGCAGAACCTGGATTAAAACACACACACACACACACACACACACACACACACACACACTTTCTTCAGAGATGGCAATAAAAATGCTTAATTTTACATGTATGGTACTGGCTTCTGTAATTTGATTACTTAGACTTTAGAGAGCACAGTTTACTATCTTAGAAAATAAGCATGGCTGTATTCTGATCCCCGGCAAGCCTTTCTGTTCATGTACAGTTTTCTCTCTAGCAATCAATTACATATTGTATCAGCACGAATGACAAGGCTGAAATGAATGAATCCTGAAGAGTGTGACCAGTGTATCATGTAGGATGATAGTCCCAGTTTGACTGCTATTTGTACAAGGATTCTGTTGTACAATTAATAGATTTCAATTAATAGAACCTTGATCCAAGAAATTAGATTAATAAGAGTATTAGCCATCAAAGATAATTTAATTTTTTTCAGTATGTTCCTCTAATTCTATACAAATCAAACATACAAGTATATATTTCTAAAAGTTCACCTCCCCAGAATCTACATTCTTATGGGATGCAAAGAAATAGAAGTGTTCCCCGGGCTCACAGTTGTCCTACTAACCTTAGAGAAGACATTAGTTAAGCACTTCCCCTGGACGTATAGCATATCTTTTCTCTTATTCCATATGGAAGTGAATTATGTCTGTTGTACTGTATGCTGGCAGGGCCTGAATGAAAATTGTCCTTCAGCAAATAACACAACTGTCCTTCAGCAAAATTTAGAAAGATGACCAACACCATCATTATGCCTTCCTTCACTTCTGCAGATATTAAACAGAAGCTGCAACCACTTTGTCATATACCCTAATGGGAAGAACTGTGGAAATTGCTCCTTTTGTTTGTTCATTATTTGTATTGCAGCAGTAGAGACCATAGCTCCCTGGGAGTGCGATGCATGCCCTGAAGAGTTTACAACCTAAAGGCTCAAATCCTGCCAAGATTTATGCACTTGTAGTCAGATTAAGCCCATATAGGAGTCTTTGTAGGATTGGGCCATAAGTAAAATACAAGAGACAAAAGGTGACAATGAGACAATGTTGTCTGATTCAGCAAGGGGGGAGTGGGTCATCAGCTCCCATAGAATTTAGTTGTACTCAGGACGTTGCAAGATCAGGCCCATTAAATATGTGAAACACTTATCCAGAACAAATGTCGCACCAGCCTTCACCATTATGATTAGTCATCTTTTGTCAGCCAACAGAAGAATTTATGAAATCATAGCATACAATTTTTATGAATGGAAAATGAATACAAACCCATTTGTACTTTACTTATATGCCAAACAGGCATATAACTACTACAAAATAAATAAATAACTACTACAAAACTATGGGTCTGATCCTGCAGCCCTCACTGATATCTACATGAATTTTGCCTCCAGGGCAAGGCCCAAAATGGAATGGAATTAGGGTTCTTAATTACTTATTGTGTTTTCTGGAATATTTTTACAGTGTAGCACATGCTCCCCACAAAAAACCAGAACATAGAGTGAATCTGATTGTAAAAATATACAGCACGATTCTTATTTGCTTGTATGATTACAAGATGACAATTGTATATTATGAAAATATAGAGTAATGAGCACTATAATGTTATATTGGCTCATGTAACCTGTTGCTGAGATAGAGCAAGAACTCTTAGGGGAAAATGGTGATAGTGTATAGCAATCCCATAATGTGTTCAATGGTTCTGGTTTTAAGGCCCTTAGATTACAACTCTGGGAACATGATGATCTTGAGCTACCTCTTCCCTTAAGTATCCAGGGAATCCAGTATCCTTATTGTATTATTGCACTGAGAACCCTTCGGTATGCTCCTGTGATTACTTACAGTCCAAATTAATCCTTGTGAAGCTTCAGGGAAGATAGGGGCAGAACAAACAAACAAGGAAAAATTATTTGAGATAGAGAGGATTCCACCCATTACTGAGACAGGTTGGTTGTGGTCATTTTAGAGCTTCATTCCTGCTTACCTCTGTTTCCCCACATGACATGAAGTCTAAGAAATGCAGCTCCAGCAGGAAGCTACATTTGGGTCAGATCTAGAGTAAGAAGACAGTTGAAACATGGATATAAAGTCTAACAGCAAGAGCCTGAAAATGCTGATTCTTATGCCCTTGCTTTGGCGTGCTAAGAACTGAGATGATGTCTTGGGATCTTCATTCATCGGACCTTGGCTTTCTGAATTGTAGACTGGATCAGGAACAGTCATGAAGAATATTGGTCTGGGTGTTGCAGTGCGGCTTAGTACAGCTGTGGTATATTTCAGTTTATGTTCGAAGTTATCAGGTTGAACTTTGTTTTTACATTTTGATTAATCTTTCATTAGTTCATTGTGTGCACATAACATTTCCATTTTTCTCTCCTGTTTTGGTAATGTAAACAAACACCCCGGGCCAAATTCATCTCATGTCTCAATCCACTGATGTCAGGAGAGTAATTCATGCTTGAAATTTGACCCCCATCACTCTTGTTTATTCTAACTCTGGACTATTTTTATTACTACAGTAGTATTTTATTATTACATGTATCCCATACAGAACTAGATGCTTTCCAAACATAGCTGAAGACATAGCTGAAGGTGTGATTTGTTTTTCCAGAAGCACCCAAGTGACTTAGGAGCACAAGTTCCATTGAAAGTCAATAAATGGCTTTTCAAGTTGAACTAGATGGCACCTCATCCACTAGTTAAATGGTGAACTCAAGCACTAAGTCTCAGTTAACAGGCAGTACGGATTGATGAGGACCACAGTAGTGTTTGAGCTACTCATCGGCAAGTAGCATATTCAGCAACAAGGTAAGTCTGATATTTTAATTCAAGAAAATATTCAGTTATTAAAGCCAAATGTTTTCTGCAAACAGGGACAGGACGGTGGTAGCAGAGCGAAAGTGAATATAAATAATCTCATTTGCTGTCCCTGTGCAACCTACTTTTACAGCCAACCATGCAATGTGTTTCCAGTGCCCGAGTTACACCATTTCCCTTGTTTTATGCTTTTTAATAAAAAGAATAATAAAAAATATTACATGACTCCAATATTTCCTTGACAACATATAGTGCTCCTTACTGGGTCTGAGCACTGGTGGTGGCTGATATATAATGAATTACATTGGCCCTGATCCAAAGGCAATTGATATCAATGCTCGCTGCGCCACTGTGATGTTTCCCTGGTGTTATCTGGACCGGTGATCTGCTAGGTCATTCAGATCCTTGACTCTGGGAACCACCTTTACCCTGCTCTGCTGTGAGAACCCCCACTCCTGGGCTGTTCACACACAGCCTCAGGCACATAAGCTGCTTGGACTGTGCAACCAAATGACACTACCCAATATCTCTAGTCCTAGACACAACCCTCCATCTTGCAGTGTCCAGTTATGCCCGCTGGACACGGCAAGCTTATATGAGTTCATCAATTTAAAAAAGAAATTGATATGCACCAGGCTTGTTATCCCAATGGGAGTCTCTGACATGCTTCAAACCAAACACATTGCTTCAGATAGAATAAACAAACAAAGTTATTAACTACAAAAGATAGATTTTAAGTGATTATAAGTCAAACCACAACAAGTCAGATTTGGTCAAGTGAAATAAAAGCAAAACGTATTCTAAGCTTATCTTAATATTTTCAGTGCCCTTACAAACTTAGATGCTTCTCACCACAGGCTGGCTGGTTGCCCTTCAGCCAGGCTCTCCCCTTTGATCAGCACTTCCATCGCTTGGTGGTGATGTCTGTAGATCGAGGTGGAAGACAGAGGAAGAGCATGGCAAACGTCTCTCACTTTTATGATGTTCTTTCTTCCCTCTTGGCTTTGCCCCCCTTTCCCCCCCACCCCGCTTCTTCAGAGTCAGGTGAGCATTACCTCATCACAGTCCCAAACTGACCAAAGGAAGGGGGGTGACTCACTCGAGAGTCCAACAGATACTTTGTTGCTGCCTAGGCCAGTGTACTTTGTTCCTGTGAGGATGGGGTAGGTTTGTCCCATACATGCCCTGATGAGGTGAGAACTGCCCCTCTGCTCTTGGAGAGTTTTGCCTGGGCCTGTTTTAAGCCATGAGGACATGTTTTCAGCCTCATAACTATATATATGAAATTACAACCTATAACATTACTATAACAACAATTACTATAACAACAATTCTCAGTGCATCATGAGCCTTCCAAAGACACCCAACATGACAAACTTTGCCTTGGATACCACATAATCATATTATAAGGATGAACATGGGGGTGCAGAGTGTTCTCCCGAGGTACAGAACATCACACTATTACTTTCAGTGAATTTGTATGAGATCTATAATAAGAAATACCTTTACACAACAAAGCACTAACAAGTAAAAGATTTGCTATCTGTAATTCAAGCACTCTCTATACAGAACATGTTATAAACTGAAACCAGTAGGTTGTTTTGAGTCCCTAACTTTCAATAAAATAAGGGGGAGCACAGGATTCCCTCTTCTGCTTTCTCAGGACTTGGAGAGCCATGTGAGGAAGAGCATTTAAAGCTACACCCAGGGAATTCTGGTTATCCAGAGTAAAGGAGGTAGGGTGACCAGATGTCCCGATTTTATAGGGACAGTCCCGATTTTGGGGTCTTTTGCTTATACAGGCTCCTATTACTCCCCACGACCCTGTCCTGATTTTTCAAACTTGCTGTCTGGTCATCCAAAAAGGAAGTGAGTATGCAGCTCAGCTATTGTAGTTATTCTTATTTATAAATATATTATGGTGATGCAACAGATAAGCCAACATGTTTCCTTAAGGATCTCATAGACATTACTGAATCATATAACCTGAACACTTTACACCGGGGTGGCCAACCTGAGCCTGAGAAGGAGCCAGAATTTACCAATGTACATTGCCAAAGAGCCACAGTAATATGTCAGCAGCCCCCCATCAGCTCTCCGCTCCCAGCACCTCCTGCCCACTGGCAGCCCCACCGATCAGCACCTCTCCCTCCCTCCCTGAACTTCCCAATCAGCTGTTTTGTGGCATGCAGGAGGCTCTGGGGCAGAGGAGGAGGAGCAAGGGCATGGCAGGCTCATGGGAGGGGGCAGGAAGGGGTGGATTGGGGGCAGGGCCCATGGCAGAGCCACGGGTTGAGCAGTGAGCACCCCCCGGCACATTGGAAAGTTGGCGCCTGTAGCTCCCGCCCTGGAGTCGGTGCCTATACAAGGAGCCGCATATTAAGGTCTGGAGAGCCGCATATGGCTCCAGAGCCATAGGCTGGCCAACCCTGCTTTACACAAATAGTAAGAGGGGAGGGATGGATAACAAAATAATTAGTTCAGGCACAGACAGCAGCAGCAGAGTTAGACAAACCCTGCAGCCCGGTCCACAGCAAGGATGCTTTCTTAGCGTAGTAAATGTGTAGCCAAAGCCTTACTAAACCTGACCTATATTCATAGACAGCGACGTACTGCACGGAATGCAGGATCTGAGCCTATGCAAGGGCAGTGGGCAGCTGGAGTACTCCAGCCACTTATGTTTGTAGTGGCAAAACATTTTCTTAATTCATTTTCTAATCGAAAACTGGAATAATAAATCGCCTTTTCCCTTCCAATAAGGGCTTGTTCTGCTTCACTGGCTACAAGTGGAATAAAAAAATGAGCCTCAGCATTATCATAATTCTAAACGACATTCAAGCACCCACCATAAACCAGCTTTGCCATAGCAAAACTAGCTGAAAAAGCACGTCATAGATCAGCATCCCCAAAAGAGAACTGCACATAAATCCAGTGATGGGCGAACCTTGAAAGATTATGCACCAACAGGGCAACCATCCTCTCAAAACCCCTGACTTCAAAGGCGATTATGTATATCCAGTCATGGCTGAGGGAGAATTCTGCTCCTGGATGACCTTTTAAGTGTAGCTGTGGTGGCACAAGTACATCTCCCAGAGACTCAATGCAACAGGGGCGTACAGAAGCACCCCCTTCCGTTGCCATTAACTGACAGTTATAGAGCAAACACATGTCCCATAATTCCACGTGCACAGGCCCAGCTGCTAGGAAATTCCAGTGCTCTCTGCTGAGGTGGGTTTGTTTCTTTTCTGATTGTCTGGGAGAAAGCACACACTACGCAGCCACTCCACAGAGAAAATGAGTCAAAATAACTTCTGCAATCCTGCCCCCACACCACTCCAACCACAGGGGTTATGTTCAACCAACCAGGGATCAATAAGAAAGGACATACATCTTGTGAGACCACTAACAGCCAAACCCAAAATTTGAAAAAAATAACATGAGCATTTTCTAATAAAGTTTTTCAACCCTTATAGCCACAACAATAGCAATTGCATAAAATATACTGAAAGCTATGAAAATGTCTCCAATTTCATCAGGAAACTCAAACAGGCAAGCTTAAACAACAAAAAATTTACCACAAATATTTTATGCAGCTCTAGTTAACACTCAAGTTCAGAACCACATGGTGGCCCATGAAAATCTGGGGCTGTAATAGCCATTTGTAGTGTCTTATTGGCCTGCATAAATCTCAAATGGTTCAGCGATTTGCTTCATTTAGAATTAATTTCAAAAAGTTTCAATGCTTATTTTAACCTCTTAAATTTAAGAAATCTCACAGGATCAGGTTTTCTTGTAACATTTCTGGTACCGTGCTTTTTGCTTATGTGCTGCCTCAGAAATACCTTGAGGCTAGCCTTTCCTGCAGTATTTCAAAATCATAATCATGTGAAAATGGCAGCTAAAGCTAATCAATATTTTTCAAACCTCAAAGAAGGGTTGGATCAGTTCTTTTTCTATTCCATCTAGCTGTCACATCCTTGTGTACTGTAGTATAGATTATTAATATATCTACAGGTTTCAGAGGAACAGCCGTGTTAGTCTGTATTCGCAAAAAGAAAAGGAGTACTTGTGGCACCTTAGAGACTAACCAATTTATTTGAGCATGAGCTTTCGTGAGCTACAGCTCACTTCATCAGATGTTTACCGTGGAAACTGCAGCAGACTTTATATACACACAGAAATCATGAAACAATACCTCCTCCCACCCCACTGTCCTGCTGGTAATAGCTTATCTAAAGTGATCAACAGGTGGGCCATTTCCAGCACAAATCCAGGTTTTCTCACCCTCCACCCCCCCACACAAATTCACTCTCCTGCTGGTGCTAGCCCATCCAAAGTGACAACTCTTTACATAATCAAGTCGGGCTATTTCCTGCATAGATCAAGGTTTTCTCACATCCCCCCCACCCCCATACACACACAAACTCACTCTCCTGCTGGTAATAGCTCATCTAAACTGACCATTCTCCAGGTTTAAATCCAAGTTAAACCAGAACATCTGGGGGGGGGGTAGGAAAAAACAAGAGGAAACAGGCTACCTTGCATAATGACTTAGCCACTCCCAGTCTCTATTTAAGCCTAAATTAATAGTATCCAATTTGCAAATGAATTCCAATTCAGCAGTTTCTCGCTGGAGTCTGGATTTGAAGTTTTTTTGTTTTAAGATAGCGACCTTCATGTCTGTGATTGCGTGACCAGAGAGATTGAAGTGTTCTCCGACTGGTTTATGAATGTTATAATTCTTGACATCTGATTTGTGTCCATTTATTCTTTTACGTAGAGACTGTCCAGTTTGACCAATGTACATGGCAGAGGGGCATTGCTGGCACATGATGGCATAGATCACATTGGTGGATGTGCAGGTGAACGAGCCTCTGATAGTGTGGCTGATGTTATTAGGCCCTGTGATGGTGTCCCCTGAATAGATATGTGGGCACAATTGGCAACGGGCTTTGTTGCAAGGATAAGTTCCTGGGTTAGTGGTTCTGTTGTGTGGTATGTGGTTGTTGGTGAGTATTTGCTTCAGGTTGCGGGGCTGTCTGTAGGCAAGGACTGGCCTGTCTCCCAAGACTTGTGAGAGTGTTGGGTCATCCTTTAGGATAGGTTGTAGATCCTTAATAATGCGTTGGAGGGGTTTTAGTTGGGGGCTGAAGGTGACGGCTAGTGGCGTTCTGTTATTTTCTTTGTTAGGCCTGTCCTGTAGTAGGTAACTTCTGGGAACTCTTCTGGCTCTATCAATCTGTTTCTTTACTTCTGCAGGTGGGTATTGTAGTTGTAAGAAAGCTTGACAGAGATCTTGTAGGTGTTTGTCTCTGTCTGAGGGGTTGGAGCAAATGCGGTTGTATCGCAGAGCTTGGCTGTAGACGATGGATCGTGTGGTGTGGTCAGGGTGAAAGCTGGAGGCATGCAGGTAGGAATAGCGGTCAGTAGGTTTACGGTATAGGGTGGTGTTTATGTGGCCATTGTTTATTAGCACTGTAGTGTCCAGGAAGTGGATCTCTTGTGTGGACTGGACCAGGCTGAGGTTGGTGGTGGGATGGAAATTGTTGAAATCATGGTGGAATTCCTCAAGGGCTTCTTTTCCATGGGTCCAGATGATGAAGATGTCATCAATATAGCGCAAGTAGAGTAGGGGCTTTAGGGGACGAGAGTTGAGGAAGCGTTGTTCTAAATCAGCCATAAAAATGTTGGCATACTGTGGGGCCATGCGGGTACCCATAGCAGTGCCGCTGATCTGAAGGTATACATTGTCCCCAAATGTGAAATAGTTATGGGTAAGGACAAAGTCACAAAGTTCAGCCACCAGGTTAGCCGTGACATTATCGGGGATAGTGTTCTTGACGGCTTGTAGTCCATCTTTGTGTGGAATGTTGGTGTAGAGGGCTTCTACATCCATAGTAGCCAGGATGGTGTTATCAGGAAGATCACCGATGGATTGAAGTTTCCTCAGGAAGTCAGTGGTGTCTCGAAGGTAGCTGGGAGTGCTGGTAGCGTAGGGCCTGAGGAGGGAGTCTACATAGCCAGACAATCCTGCTGTCAGGGTGCCAATGCCTGAGATGATGGGGCGCCCAGGATTTCCAGGTTTATGGATCTTGGGTAGTAGATAGAATATCCCAGGTCGGGGTTCCAGGGGTGTGTCTGTGCGGATTTGATCCAGGGAAAGATTAAGAATGAGCTCTCAAAAATGGATACTCTCATAAAGAACCAACCTTCCACACAAACTTCCTCGTGGCTGGATTTTACTAAAACTAGACAAGCCATTTACAACGCACACTTTGCTTCTCTACAAAAGAAAAAAGACACTAAACTTTCTAAACTACTACATGCTACAAGGGGCCACAGCAATGGTTCCCTCACCCCACCTAGCAATATTGTTAACCTATCCAACTATACTCTCAGCCCAGCAGAAGCAGCTGTTCTATCTCGGGGCCTCTCCTTCTGCCCCTCCACCCCCACGAACATGATACAGTTCTGTGGTGACCTAGAATCCTATTTTCGACGTCTCCGTCTCAAGGAATATTTCCAAAATACCTCTGAACAACATACTAATCCACAGAGGTCTCCCTGCCAACACTACAGAAAGAGGGATTCTAGATGGACTCCTCCTGAAGGTCGAAACAGCAGACTGGACTTCTACATAGAGTGCTTCCGCCGACGTGCACGGGCTGAAATTGTGGAAAAGCAGCATCACTTGCCCCATAACCTCAGCCATGCGGAACGCAATGCCATCCACAGCCTCAGAAACAACTCTGACATCATAATCAAAAAGGCTGACAAAGGAGGTGCTGTTGTCATCATGAATAGGTCGGAATATGAACAAGAGGCTGCTCGGCAGCTCTCCAACACGAGTTTCTACAAGCCATTACCCTATGATCCCACTGAGAGTTACCAAAAGCAACTACAGCATTTGCTCAAGAAACTTCCTGAAAAAGCACAAGATCAAATCCGCACAGACACACCCCTGGAACCCCGACCTGGGATATTCTATCTACTACCCAAGATCCATAAACCTGGAAATCCTGGGCGCCCCATCATCTCAGGCATTGGCACCCTGACAGCAGGATTGTCTGGCTATGTAGACTCCCTCCTCAGGCCCTACGCTACCAGCACTCCCAGCTACCTTCGAGACACCACTGACTTCCTGAGGAAACTTCAATCCATCGGTGATCTTCCTGATAACACCATCCTGGCTACTATGGATGTAGAAGCCCTCTACACCAACATTCCACACAAAGATGGACTACAAGCCGTCAAGAACACTATCCCCGATAATGTCACGGCTAACCTGGTGGCTGAACTTTGTGACTTTGTCCTTACCCATAACTATTTCACATTTGGGGACAATGTATACCTTCAGATCAGCGGCACTGCTATGGGTACCCGCATGGCCCCACAGTATGCCAACATTTTTATGGCTGATTTAGAACAACGCTTCCTCAACTCTCGTCCCCTAAAGCCCCTACTCTACTTGCGCTATATTGATGACATCTTCATCATCTGGACCCATGGAAAAGAAGCCCTTGAGGAATTCCACCATGATTTCAACAATTTCCATCCCACCACCAACCTCAGCCTGGTCCAGTCCACACAAGAGATCCACTTCCTGGACACTACAGTGCTAATAAACAATGGCCACATAAACACCACCCTATACCGTAAACCTACTGACCGCTATTCCTACCTGCATGCCTCCAGCTTTCACCCTGACCACACCACACGATCCATCGTCTACAGCCAAGCTCTGCGATACAACCGCATTTGCTCCAACCCCTCAGACAGAGACAAACACCTACAAGATCTCTGTCAAGCTTTCTTACAACTACAATACCCACCTGCAGAAGTAAAGAAACAGATTGATAGAGCCAGAAGAGTTCCCAGAAGTTACCTACTACAGGACAGGCCTAACAAAGAAAATAACAGAACGCCACTAGCCGTCACCTTCAGCCCCCAACTAAAACCCCTCCAACGCATTATTAAGGATCTACAACCTATCCTAAAGGATGACCCAACACTCTCACAAGTCTTGGGAGACAGGCCAGTCCTTGCCTACAGACAGCCCCGCAACCTGAAGCAAATACTCACCAACAACCACATACCACACAACAGAACCACTAACCCAGGAACTTATCCTTGCAACAAAGCCCGTTGCCAATTGTGCCCACATATCTATTCAGGGGACACCATCACAGGGCCTAATAACATCAGCCACACTATCAGAGGCTCGTTCACCTGCACATCCACCAATGTGATCTATGCCATCATGTGCCAGCAATGCCCCTCTGCCATGTACATTGGTCAAACTGGACAGTCTCTACGTAAAAGAATAAATGGACACAAATCAGATGTCAAGAATTATAACATTCATAAACCAGTCGGAGAACACTTCAATCTCTCTGGTCACGCAATCACAGACATGAAGGTCGCTATCTTAAAACAAAAAAACTTCAAATCCAGACTCCAGCGAGAAACTGCTGAATTGGAATTCATTTGCAAATTGGATACTATTAATTTAGGCTTAAATAGAGACTGGGAGTGGCTAAGTCATTATGCAAGGTAGCCTGTTTCCTCTTGTTTTTTCCTACCCCCCCCCCAGATGTTCTGGTTTAACTTGGATTTAAACCTGGAGAATGGTCAGTTTAGATGAGCTATTACCAGCAGGAGAGTGAGTTTGTGTGTGTATGGGGGTGGGGGGGATGTGAGAAAACCTTGATCTATGCAGGAAATAGCCCGACTTGATTATGTAAAGAGTTGTCACTTTGGATGGGCTAGCACCAGCAGGAGAGTGAATTTGTGTGGGGGGGTGGAGGGTGAGAAAACCTGGATTTGTGCTGGAAATGGCCCACCTGTTGATCACTTTAGATAAGCTATTACCAGCAGGACAGTGGGGTGGGAGGAGGTATTGTTTCATGATTTCTGTGTGTATATAAAGTCTGCTGCAGTTTCCACGGTAAACATCTGATGAAGTGAGCTGTAGCTCACGAAAGCTCATGCTCAAATAAATTGGTTAGTCTCTAAGGTGCCACAAGTACTCCTTTTCTTTTTGCGAATATATCTACAGTTTAACATGAGAGTATTATTAAATTGTTTGCATTATACTTGGGTATTACACAAATAGTAACAATATATACTTTAGTGCAATTAACTGTGAGCCCTAGACTATAAGGTGAGTGCTGGTCACAAGCAGTTTAGTACAAAATGTAACTAATCCAACTGACACTTGAAGAGAACACTGTACTGTACATTTGAATTACCTGTTTTTGTGCCTCATAATAAAAATCACCATACAGAGATTTTCTGTTAGAATACTGACAATTCAATATTTCTACCTTTCATTAATTATAAATATATCTTCATGGTTCCCTTTGTATCTAAATAAGATTTTGTTGCCATTTTTGTGAAGGAACCTTGACTTTTCTTTTTTGTCTCTGTGCATCTTAGTTTTGGTTTATCCTTACCAGCATACTTGTAATTGTGCAAACAAAGTTTGCATTGCCAACACAAAGCTCCTGTAAGACCCAATCCTGCAAGCACTGAGGCCCAGATTTAGACACCTAACTTCCATTGTTAAATCTTTTAGAAGATTTGGACTTGACTATCTTTACCTTTCATTGCCCAGATCCTGCAAACATTAATTTTGTGTGTAAATCTTTGCAGGATCAAGGCCATGTTCTTCAATAGGAGGCAAAGATGTTCAGCACCTCATAGGATAACCCATAAGGGTGTAAGAATGGCCATACTGGATCAGACCAAAGGTCCATCTAGCCCAGTATCCTGTCTTCCAACAGTGGCCAATACCAGGTGCCCCATAGGGAATGAACAGAACAGGTAATCATCAAGTGATCCATCCCCTGTTGCCCATTCCCAGTTTCTGGCAAACAGAGCCTAGGGACACCATCCCTGCCCATCCTGGCTAACAGCCATTGATGGACCTATCCTCTGTGGACTTAACTAGTTCTTTTCTGAACCCTGTTTATAGTCTTGGCCTTCACAACATCCTCTGGCAAGGAGTTCCACAGCTTGATTGTGCGTTGTGTGAAAAAATACTTCCTTTTGTTTGTTTTAAACCTGCTGCCTATTAATTTCTTTTGGTGACCCCTAGTTCTTGTGTTATGTGAAGGAGTAAATAATACTTCCTTATTTACTTTCTCCACACCAGTCATGATTTTATAAACTTCTACAATATTCCCCCTTAGTCGTCTCTTTTCCAAGATGAAAAGTCCCACTCTTACTAATCTCTCCTAATTTGGCAACCATTCCATACTCCTAATAATTTTTGTTGTCCTTTTCTGAACCTTTTCCAATTCCAATATATCTTTTTTGAGACGGGGCAACCACATCTGCAGGCAGTATTCATTATGTGGGAGTACCATGAATTTATATAGAGGCACTATATTTTCTGTCTTATTATCGATCCCTTTCCTAATGATTCCCAACATTCTGTTCGCTTTTTTGACTGCCGCTGCATATTGAGTGGATGTTTTCAGAGAACCATCCATAATGACTCCAAGATTTCTTTCTTGAGTGGTAACAGCTAATTAGACCCCATCATTTTATGTGTATAGTTGGGATTATGTTTTCCAACGGGCATTACTTTGCATTTATCAACACCGGACTCCTTGTTATTTATCAACACTGAATTTCATCTGCCATTTTGTTGCCCAGTTACCCAGTTTTGTGAGATCCTTTTGTAGCTCTTCACAGTCAGCTTGGGACTTAAGTATCTTGAGTAGTTTTGTATCATCTGCAAATTTTGCCACCTCACTGTTCACCCCCTTTTCCAGATTATTTATGAATATGCTGAATAGGACTAGTCCTAGTACCGACCCCTGGGGGATACCACTATTTACCTCTCTCCATTCTGAAAACTGACCGTTTATTCCTACCTTTTGTTTCCTATCTTTTAACCAGTTACAATCCATGAGAGGACCTTCCCTCTTGTCCCATGACAGCTTACTTTGCTTAAGAGCCTTTGGTGAGGAACCTTGTCGAAGGCTTTCTGAAAATCTCAGTACACTATATCCACCGGATCTCTCTTGTCCACATGCTTATTGACCCCCTCAAAGAATTCTAGTAGGTTGGTGAAGCATGATTTCCCTTTAGAAAACCATGTTGACTCTTACCCAACAAATTATGTTCATCTATGTGTCTGACAATTTTGTTCTTTACTATAGTTTCAACTAGTTTGCCCGGTACTGAAGTCAGGCTTATCGGCCTGTACTTGCCAGGATCACCTCAGGAGCCCTTTTTAAGAATTGGCGTCACATTACTATCCTCCAGTCATTTGATACAGAAGCTGATTTAAATGATAGGTTACAGACTACAGTTAGTAGTTCTGCAATTTCACATTTGAATTCCTTCAGAACTCTTGGGTGAATACCATCTGGTCCTGGTGACTTATTACTGTTTAGGTTACCAATTTGTTCCAAAACCTCCTCTAATGACAACTCAATCAGGGACAGTTCCTTAGATTTGTCACCTAAAAGAATGGCTCAGGTTTGGGAATCTCCCTCACATCCTCAGCCATGAAGACCGATGCAAAGAATTCATTTAGTTTCTCACAATGGTCTTATCGTCCTTGAGTGCTTCTTTAGCATCTCAATCATCCAGTGGCCCCACTGATTGCTTAGCAGGCTTCCTGCTTCTGATGTGCCCCACTGATTGCTTAGCAGGCTTCCTGCTTCTGATGTGCTTAAAAACATTTTACTTGTTGTTACTTTTGAGTCTTTGGATGGCTGTTCTTCAAATTCTTTTTTGTCCTTCCTAATAATATTTTTACACTTCATTTGCTATAGTTTATGCTCCTTTCTATTTTCCTCACTAGGATTTAACTTCCACTTTTTAAAGGATGCCTTTTTGTCTCTCACTGCTTCTTCTACTTTGTTGTTTAGACATGGTGGCGCTGTTTTGGTTCTCTTATTAAGTTTTTTTTTAATTTGGAGTATACATTTAAATTGAGCCTCTCTTATGGTATCTTTAAAAAGTTTCCATGCAGAGTGCAGGGATTTCACTTTTGTTGCTGTACCTTTTAATTTCTGTTTAACTAACTTCCTCATTTTTGTGTAGTCCCCCTTTTTGAAATTAAATGCTACGGTGTTGGCCTGCTGTGGTGTTTTCCCCACCACAGGGATGTTAAATTTAATTATATTATGGTCACTGTTAGCAAGCAGTCCAGCTATATTCACCTCTTGGACCAGATCCTGTGCTCCACTTAGGACTAAATCAAGAATTGTCTCTGGTGGGTTTCAGGACTATCTGCGCCAAGAAGCAGTCATTTAAGGTGTCAAGAAACTTTATCTCTGCGTCCTGTCCTGAGGAGACATGTACCCAGTCAATGTGGGGATAGTTGAAATCACCCTCTGAGGGTTTTTTATTTTTATAGTTTCTCTGATCTCCCTGAGCATTTCACAGTCACTATCACCATCCTGGTCCAGTAGTCAGTAATATATCCCTACTGCTATATTCTTATTATTAAAGCATGGAATTACTGTCCAGAGAGATTCTGTGGTACAGTTTGGTTCATTTAAGATTTTTACTTCATTTGATTCATTTTGTTTCTCACTTACGTGAAAGATTTGTTTTTCTTCATTTCATCTCCTTCAAGTGAAATCACCACCTTTTCTCATGACAGAAAATAGAACTGCTGTTATGGCAGGCATCAGCAGGCGGTGCTATACTATATAGTTTTTCAAGTTCTTTTTCTTGGCATGTGAGCAAGATATGCTGGATTGTTGTTTGTTTTATGTAGCTTTAGCAGAGCAGCAGGAGAGTCTGACCTCTGCCTTAGCCTCTGATTTATCAGCTCTTGAGGCAGAATTGCTCCCTGGGAGTGGCACACTGGTAATGGGCTGAGATTCCTGAAAGAAGTGACTGCCTTGCTTGCTGTTGGGCCATCTCATTTCAGGAGTGGTGCAAGCAAGTTACAACTGGAATATATCCAGACAGCACATCACTGATTTCTTCTCTCTTTGGAAACTGACCTGCATGACTCCAGACATCTGTGACAGCTCAGCAGAAGGGCAAGGCTGGTGTCAGAATGGTACATTGGTGTCAGAAGGAGTGGCAACATTATTCATTTAATATTTATACAGCAGCAGCGCATTAAGGGTTTAGTCTCCTCACATTGAAATATAAGTACACACCTAAGGTTATCAGTTAGTGCATTGACCCTGCTTTTTCCAGATAGTTTTCAATAGACATTTGTGTAGAAAAAATATATAAATTTTATTCTACTCTATTCAAATTCTTATACAGCCCTCATCACTGCAGTAGCTGAGCAACATGACTAGAATGTGTCCTATGTGGTTCTTTCATTTTCTCCTCCTCTCTCAGGGGGAATACATTCAGTCATGTGTGAGCAGCCCCATAGACCTACATAGATATATATGGAAACTATATGATAGGGAGAGTAGTACATGATCCTGAAACTGGAAGGGTGGGGAACTAAGCAGGGGAGAATCATAGAATCATAGAATCATAGAATATCAGGGTTGGAAGGGACCCCAGAAGGTCATCTAGTCCAACCCCCTGCTCAAAGCAGGACCAATTCCCAGTTAAATCATCCCAGCCAGGGCTTTGTCATGCCTGACCTTAAAAACCTCTAAGGAAGGAGATTCTACCACCTCCCTAGGTAACGCATTCCAGTGTTTCACCACCCTCTTAGTGAAAAAGTTTTTCCTAATATCCAATCTAAACCTCCCCCACTGCAACTTGAGACCATTACTCCTCGTTCTGTCATCTGCTACCATTGAGAACAGTCTAGAGCCATCCTCTTTGGAACCCCCTTTCAGGTAGTTGAAAGCAGCTATCAAATCCCCCCTCATTCTTCTCTTCTGCAGGCTAAACAATCCCAGCTCCCTCAGCCTCTCCTCATTACTCATGTGTTCCAGTCCCCTAATCATTTTTGTTGCCCTTCGCTGGACTCTCTCCAATTTATCCACAAGAGTAATGGAGATTGGAGGGGAATTATAAAGGACATTCCTTTAATGTTTTATTTATTTAAATGGGATTTCCTCTCAAGGAACACTTTTCTCATTATTGTAGGATTTTCATGAAAAGTTCAGCTGCCCAAACTTGTTCGCTCTACAAATTTATCAAACTGCCTGGTTTTGCCCAGATGATTTTGCAGAGCAAAAACTGAAAGAAGCATAGCCCACCATGTCATTCTGAGACAGGCCCACCTTCCCGATGTCTCAGCGCTGTTTCTCTGCCTCTAACACCAACAGCTTCTGCCACGTGGAGAAGATGAGCACTTCAAGGCAAGGACCTTGGACCAAATTCTGCTTTCACTTACACTGCTGTAAATATGGGGTAACTTCATTGATGTCTTTACATTGGCCTGTAAAACACCTTAGCATAAGAATTAAGAATAATGGCAATAATTCCTCCGTCTGGGATATTGGGGCACTGAGTCATCTTTTTTATATATTTTTACACATTCACTGCAATGCCATCCAACAGGCTAATAGACTATATTTAATTGAGCTCCACATTCAGTTCAACTCTTTCTGGATCTGAATAAGTGTTAGTGTGTGTTGATGGACTTTTCATATGCTGCATTTGGAACATGTATGCCAAAAACTTAAACCAGCAGAAGAATTGTTTCACGTGGAAAAAGATCACCATTAAAGATCACCATTAAATTTACAGTGGTAATGAAAAAAAGTCAAGAGGTCAAAGGGATGCAGAAGTTCAACTAAAGCACAATACTTAAGCAATGCAGGGTCAGACCTTTAGCTAAAGGAACTTTCACATATTTTTGTTTGTAGAACAATAGATCTTTCAGAAGCAAGAATCTGATGACCTCCTTTGGGGTCATTGAGAACCGTAGGCCAACTGTAACAGTTAGTCCTTCTCCCTAACAGCATTTCCATACAGATCTACTGGAGACACTCAGTCTCTAGTAAATGTAGTCTAGGGAAACACAGACCTGGAACTGTCTACCACGTCATTATTAATACAACTGAATGATCTGGACCTATGACCTATCCACTGAATCTTTTTTTCCCTTCTTTTCTTTTTTTTTTTTTTAACAGGCTTTGTGTGTGTGTTTGCTCTGCATGATTCCTCCTGTACTTTGCGTGCATAAAACCACCACAACAATATTTTACCTCAAAGTCTTCTTTTGTTATTGGTGTCTTGGTGCCTCTTGCACCTTGTGAGAGAGCAGCAGGTGTAAACGAAAACAGCTTGTGTGCCTCCCACTAATGGAAAGGATGCAGTTTCATCCGTCAGAGCATACTGTACACATCTTGTTAACAAACAGAAAATACAGGTAGGAAATATCACTGTGCAGATGCAGTGGGGGGAAAAAAGCACATGCGTGTTTTCTGTATTTACAGAGACCAAGCAAGAGACTAGTAGATTCAAGTGCTGTACGTAATTGAGTAACAAGGCAAGTCCAGGGAACAATACATTTGAAGAAAAAGGAATTCTAGAAACAGATTCACATCTGCAGCACTACCAGTGGAGAAAAACTAAGGAATCATGCCATTGTCATTAGGGGGTAGCCACCAGATGCTTAGGATTCCATATATTTGGGGGATAAATCTTTCAATAGCACTACTGACATTGGGGTATGTCAATAATTCAGTGTATTAGTTGGATGCAAATGCTTGCACAATAAGGTATGGAAAGAAAACTGTAATTGGGAATACCAGAGCAAATGGGGCTCTATCTTTTGACTGAGCCCATTGTTGAACTCCAGGCGAACCTCCGACCCTTTACTTTGGAGGCACACAATAGGCTTTGATATGAGATGGTGGGAAACGGACTTAGAGACTCATTTCACATTCAGCAGCAATTCAGCAGCTTGGCTGGGACTTCTAGCAGCTTTAATGACCTCTGCAATTGATGGTTAAATCAATTTGTGATGGTGACAGCATGGCTGGCCTCTAGACTGTAACAATCCAGGATTACAACAGGCAGAAAGGGCCCAGTTATTCAGATGTGCATGGTTTCTGCTCAGCTCTGAGTGGGAACAACAGTGGGGCAAAGTCTCACAAAACGAGGCCTGGCGAATGTACACATTCACTCCAGTTGACTACACAATGCCACTGCTTCTTTGTAAAGTGATGAAGCGGGTTAAAAAAAAAAGCATTGTTACAAATAAAAATATACAGTAGAGAACAAAAGGTCCTGATATTTAACTATATCCTTAGGGAGAGTGGCAACCCAGAAAGAATTTCACTTTTGTTCCACCACGACCAAGTGGGTGGTCCCTTGCCCCCTTCAATCCCCCTTCCCACTCCCCACCCCATCAAAAAACCCAGCAGTGTCTGGATTATGATAAAGCAGGTTTGAATTTGGAAAGAGTGGCATGGAAAGAGGGAAAATGAAAAACATTCTGACTGCCACAATGAGAATGAAGAACTGCTCCCTCTTCTGTTTCCCAAGAAAATATTCATTTGAAATGCACACTATATGGTTCATTTTTCATCTTGTGTGATTATTATTACTTTTTAATCTGAATGGCTAGAGCAGTGATAACAATAACATCAGCACAAAAGGGCAGTGCCTCACAATTATTTTACACACATTTTTTTTTCTTGTAAGGGATTGCAAGGCAAGTGTTGACACTTCAGGAAGATGAAAATGCACATCTGAATCACATTAATCCTTTCTATTCCATGTACTGTATATATCTATACATGAGATATTTGCAGCCAAAGAAGATAGGTTGTTTTAAATGTGGAGGGAGAATGGAGAGCACATGAATATGATTACACCCCCAGCTATTTCTACATTTATGAATGAACAAATAGTGCAATCAGTGACCAAGAAGAATGTGATATTCTGTATCTGTATTGTATTGTACACATGACCTAGAGGTATTTAAATACTTTGTTTTGGTCCCAAGATATTAAAATATATTAGATGGTTTAGTGATAAATTATATTCTCCACATCTTGTTAACTGAAATAAATTACTCACCTCAGATAGAATATTTATCAAATAAATCTATACAAATAAATGTGTGTGGATTCATTTAGAAAATCAATATACTGTGTAGTCAGAGTCAAAATACTGAAACATTTATAGGTGGAAGTTGTTAATCTGAGCACTATAAATGATTTTAATCAGTAACTTGTAAATTATACAGCAATTAATTACATTTTTCTGTTTGTAATTATCTACAATCAAAGCCATTCCTGTGAATACCACGGCAACATTTTAAAAAGGAATACTAAAGAAATAAAAATGCAGAGCCACAACCCACTGACCTGTTAAACCTAATACCTTAATTCACAATATTATTTGAAGCCTATGATTAATAAGTACTGGCATAGCCCCTGTTAAATGTCACAGACTAAATGCTGCACAAGGAAGAATTGTTTGGCTCCTTTAAGTGCATGAATCAATTGGTTGGCATTAGTACCTGAAAAAATAGTAGCCTCAAATAAAATACTGTATCTTGAAAATGTAAACAGCGGGGTTAAAGCCTTTTTAAAAAGATCTGTCTAAATATTGAAAGAATATTACTACTTGCAGAAAAGCAGCCTGGCACTAGGTCCAAACCTGGCCACGGGAAGGCGAGGGAAAATCCATTGGTTTCTATGGTGACAGTGCTGCTAGGAATAGTTGCGTGAGCACACTGAACATGCATAAAGCCTTCCCAAGGGAGATCAGAAGGTTTGAAGAGAAAAAAAGATGGCAGCTTCTGGAGAAAACACAGAGGGTTTTTTGCTGAATAAGTGTGTTCACATTTGTTTGTGATGTAACCCATGACAAAGAGCTAGTTAAGAATAGTCAGACATATCTGAACATCTATCTTTATCGAAATAGCATGTGTATATATATGTATTGCCTATTTATAATACATATATTTTATACATATTTATATACATACTTATCTATGCATACATCTCATATATATGCTTGTTTGTGGGTATCTATAAATATATATCAACGCACATGCAAGTATTTTGTGTACCTTTATGTACAAAGCTTTCCTTCAAATGCATTAAATTCATGTGTGTACGTAGAATATAAAATACAATGCAACACACAAACATGTCACACAAACACACACTTTTGATGTGCCCATCAAAATAAAATGACTAGCTAATAAGGAGTAGATAGGAAGCACTGTACGTGGTGGATGAGTTTTCTAATATGGCCAATTACAGCACTTTTCTTGATGATAAAGGAGAGAAGAGCTGGCCATTGCCTATGGTACAACCAGCAAGGTGTATAGAGGCTAACGAGCGCCTGTGGGATGCAGTCAGAATCTAAGCTATCAAGGTCAGTTGTCCTGAGGTTGGGATTATTCTGCAGCCTTTTATTTACATCTGTTCCAGGACACTCAGTGCATTGTTGGTTGTGATAAACTTGTCGACAGCGGTTGGACTGGCAAACTGTTACAACCTGATGGCGGATTCTGCACAGAGCAGGAAAGTCATTCTAACAAGTAAAATCCAAGATCAAAAAAGTAAAACATAAATTAATAAATAAATTATTTAGTGAAACTCAGACTTTAAAAAGTGACTAATGGGTGGACAAACGGTTTATGTGCAATGCATATTTGTAAAAAATATGCTTCGTTTTCAAAGGTTTTAGCAGTCACACCCGGGGCTAAAATTTCAAAAGTTTGCTGGGGCTATGTTTTGGGCCACAATGAGAAAGAGGATTTTTATTCAAAGGGGTGGCTGCTGTACGTGGAGGTGATCTACATTCAGCCCAGCATTTAGTGCATTAGCCACTGGGCCATTCACTACAATTCAAAAGAAGCAGGATATGGATGTCTGAGAATAAGGGTTGTGAGAACAGAAATGACACATAATCGCCCCCATTAGATGAGGCCCTGGGAGTAGAATGCAGGCTACCTGTATTTTGGACAGTTGGGTATCATCCCTCTTTCACTGTTACTAATAATTATTACTACTTATTTGTTCAGTACTGACCATTTGCTTGGTGTGGTACATGTATATAACAAGGCAAGGTTCCTGCCTGAAAGAGCTCACAGTCTAATTTGGACACAAACAATACACAGCACACATATAAAACATTGGCTGCTGATGCTAGTAGAGACTATGTACCTTTTTTTTTTTAAAGCACCTAAGCATTTTAAGAGTCTAATGATGGAATTTTCTGAAGTGCTTAAGTGAATTAGGCAGGCAGCTAAGTCCCACTGATTTTCAGTTTTCAAAAGCTTCTAGATGATTTAGGAGCCTAAGTCTCTGACTTTCCATGGGACCTATGTACCTAAATCACATAGGGTGTGATTTTCAAAAGCACCTAAGTCCCATTGAAAGTCATTGAGACTTAGGCTCCCAAATCATTGAGATGCTTTTGAAAATTCTATCCATCATCACTAAAGGCTTCCCTGAAAAAGTGGGTTTGAAGGAGGGAAATTTTAAGCACGCTTATGTAAGGATAGCCCTGCTAAGGGTCAGAAAGGAGGGAATATTTAATCAAACTGGCCCAGATCCACAAGGTTACCAGTTTTAGGTGCCTACGTCCTATTTTTAGGCTCCATTGTGATTCATAGAATTCTCTATCAGCTTGCTGCCTAACCCTGTAGGAGCTTAAACTCACTCAATGCCTACATTTTCATTGTTAAAATTTCCTATGTGTCCAAGGCCTTGTCTCACACAGTTAGGTCGGCATAAGGTAGCTTATGTTGACTTAATAAGGTCTGTGTCTACACTACCATGTCCATTCCACCAGCGTAACTCTCCTACCATGTCAGCTTAATTATTCCACCTCCGTTGGAAGCACATTGGTTAAATCAACTTTGTTAGGTTAACAAAGAAGCAGTGTAGACAGTGCATTGCTTATATTGAATTTACCAGCCTCCAGGAGGTGTCCCACAATGCTCTGCTGTGACCACTCTGGTGAACGTTTCCAACTCAACTGCTCAGCAGCAAAATACACAGGAAACAGTCCTTCCACTGTTAAAGCACCGGGAGCTTTTGATTCCCATTTCCTGTTTGTTCAGCATGGAGAGCTTGCCAGCACAGCTGATCAAGGCATCTCAACATCACAAATGCGGTCCAGTTTGGAGTACACAGGAGATGGTGGATCGCATTGGTCTGTGGGGAGACAAGTCAGTGCAGACACAACTCCAATCCAGCCACAGAAACATAGACATCTACGAAAAAATCACCTGGGGCATAGGGGACCAGGGCTACACCAGGAACACACCCCCATGCTGTGTTAAAATCAAAGAGCTTTGGCAGGCACACCAGAAGACAAGGGAGGTGAACAGTCATTCTGGTTCTGCACCGCAAACATGCTGCTTCTATAATGAGCTGTATGCAATTCTCAGTGGCGACCCCACAACAACCCCCAAGAGTGGCACGGGTACCTCTGAGGAGTAAGAGTCCCAGCCTACCTTGGGCAACACTGAGGAGTAGGTCTTGCATGAGGATGAGGAAGATGAGAATGGGAGACAGGCAAGTGGGAGATCCATTCTCCCAGAGAGCCAGGAGCTGTTTGAGACCCTAGTTGCAGAACAGCATTGGGGCCGAGCATGATGCCAAAGAAGGCACCTCTGGTGAGTATGTAATTCCAATTAATAGTTTGGGGACACATTTTCTTACACTTCTGTCAGGGTTCCCTCCCCACTCTGAACTCTAGGGTACAGCTGTGGGGACCCGCATGAAAGACCTCCTAAGCTTATTTCTACCAGCTTAGGGTAAAACTTCCCCAAGGCACAAACTCTTTGCCCTTGGAGGATACGCTGCCACCACCAAGTGATTTAACAAAGAATCAGGGAAAGGACCACTTGGAGTTCCTATTCCCCCAAAATATCTCCCCAAGCCCTTACACCCCCTTTCCTGGGGAGGCTTGAGAATAATATCCTAACCAATTGGTTACAAAGTGATCACAGACCCAAACCCCTGGGTTTTAGGACCACAGAGAAATCAGTTAGGCTCTTAAAAGAAACAGAGTTTATTAGAAAGAAAAAAGGTAAAAGAAGTACCTCTGTAAAATTAGAAGGGAAGCTAATCTCACAGGGCAATCAGATTTAAAACGCAGAGGATTTCCCCCTGGGCAAAAACTTTAAAGTTACAAAAAGAAAACCAGGTGTAAACTAACGCATTTCCTTGCTAGTACTTACTAATTCTAATGGAGTTGGATTGCTTGCTTTCTTGATCTCTCTCTGGCAAGCGCACAGAACAGACAGACAAAGCCTTTCCCCTCCATCCCCCACCCTAGATCTGAAAGCATCTTGTCCCCTTATTGGTCCTTTTGGTCAGGTGCCAGCCAGGTTACCTGAGCTTCTTAACCCTTTACAGGTAAAAGGATTTTGTGCCTCTGGCCAGGAGGGATATTATAGCACTGTATACAGGAAGGTGGTTACCCGTTCCCTTTATATTTATGACAACTCCATGTTTATTATTTTTTTTAAAGGCTGAGGTACAATGGCTGTTTCCCAGTGGCCGCACCAGCTTGGAAGAGGGTGCCCCATGGAAAATACTGTTTATGTGCAGAGAGATGTCCCAGGAATCCTCCATAGAGATCTCCAGGAAACTTTCCTGGAGGTAATCTGCAATGCATTGCAAAAGGTTTCTGGGGAGGGCTAACTTATTTCTTCCACTGCGGTAGGACACTTTCCTAAGCCACTCCAGTGTTAATTCTTCCGGCATCGTCGCAGCACAGAGCATAGCAGTGTCAGGATCCAGTCTGTACCTGGACAGTTGCAGTATCTATTCCCTGTCCTCCTCTGTTACCCTCAGGAGAGTGATATCAGCTAGAGTCACCTAGAGGAGAGGGTGGGAGTTTTCATTTTGATTGCTCAGACTGCAAACAATAGTGCATGTGATCCCACCCGCATTGTGCTTTACCATTCCTTCACGGTTTCCCAGACATGCTGGTGGTTTGGATGGCAGGGGTTAGCATTGGGCTTAGAAGCTGCAAGCCTTGGGCTATGGCTAGCAGCAGTGGAATGGGGGGAAGGGTGGGTTTGGGGGAAGGAAAATTTGCTTGTGCATTCTTGCCACCACCCCCTGCACCACCTCTGCAAAGGCTTGCAGTTTGGGAAGGCCAGCTGTGGTTCCTGATCACCACACAATGTCCATGTTACAAGGGCAGAGGCACCCCCTGCCCACCTGTGCTGTCATCATGAGTTGCCCACCCAGTGCTGTAGACAGTCCAGCGCCCATGTCCCTGGGCCATACTCACCACGCCTGGCACAGAAAACTAGTTCAGTGAATACCTTGTGTAAATGAAAATGTTCTGCCTTGTACTTCAGTGGAATAAGGGCAGTGTTTTTTTATATATCAACTGTGCACTAGACCTCAGGTATGTAATGACAGTGATTGCTTTGTGCTTTCCATGTCTTACAGCTCATCCTCCACACCAGCAGCGAGGCTGTCCCAGATTAGAAGAAGGTGAAAGAGAACATGTCATGACAAGTTTAATAAGATTATGAATGCCTCTGGGGCAGCAGACACCAAGCAAACAGTATGGAGGACTTTTCTCTCTGAAAAACGGGACATGGACATTTTAAGGAGGAGAGCAGCCCAGGAGCATGAGTATGGCATGCAGCAGGAGATACTCGGGATTCTGAAGGAACAAACAGACATATTGAGGCAGCTGGTTGATCTTCAGGAGAAACAGCTTGAGGCTTGACTCGATCTGCAACCCCTGCAGAACGGCATCCTACATCACTGTACTCCCCCTCCCCTTCTCCCATATATTCCATATATCCGCCCCTTCCACTCAACACCAGGGGCATATACTAGCAATAAAAGATGCACATACGATAATCTTTGACAAGCAAGGCCACTGTATTTAAAAGACAAGATCACTGTGTTTTTCCCCTCCAGATTTTATTCTGATGACTGTCCAAGGTTACATTATTTTCCTGATCTTTCACTTCCAATATGTTTGTGCAATAAAAGTCCAGGTTCTGAGAATGAAATAATCTTTATTACTTCACACCCTGGAGAAAGGAGTGGGAAGGAGAGGTACAGAGAAACTGAGGTGATTTGCTGGAGACAGAAACTCAGCAGGCACAGTAAGGTTCACCGTATGGGGAGGCACAAATCAAGAAGCAGCGCACATGACTGTGGGTCATAACTAAATTGGATTTTCAAAGCCTCTCTGAGATGCACTGCTCCATGCTGAGCTCTTCTTATAGCTGCTCAAAATTGTATGTGGCTGCTCAAAATTAGCAGATAGTCTATCCACCTCCATGCCCCACCCCTTTGGAAATGTCTCACTCTTTCCCTCACAGATATAATGGAGCACACAGCAGGCAGTGATAACAATGGGGATATTGCTTTCACTGAGGTCTAACCTAGTGAGCGAACTGCACCAGCAGCACTTTAAACAGCCAAAGGCACACTGAACTACCATTCTTCACTTGCTGAGCAGACCGTTGAACCATTCCTTGCTGCTGTCCAGGTGTCAGGTGTACAGCTTCATTAGTCGTGGGAAGAAGGGGTAGCCTGGGTCTCCCAGGATCACTATTGGAATTTCAGCGTCACCAATAGTTATTTTGCATTCTGGAAAGAGAGTCCCTGTGTCATAAATATAAAGGGAAGGGTAAACCCCTTTGAAATCCCTCCTGGCCAGGGGAAAGCTCCTCTCACCTGTAAAGGGTTAAGAAGCTAAAGGTAACCTCGCTGGCACCTGACCAAAATGACCAATGAGGAGACAAGATACTTTCAAAAGCTGGGAGGAGGGAGAGAAACAAAGGGTCTGTGTCTGTCTGTAGTCATCTTGGCCAGGGACAGAACAGGAACGGAGTCTTAGAACTTTTAGTAAGTAATCTAGCTAGGTATGTGTTAGATTATGATTTCTTTAAATGGCTGAGAAAAGAATTGTGCTGAATAGAATAACTATTTCTGTCTGTGTATCTTTTTTTGTAACTTAAGGTTTTGCCTAGAGGGGTTCTCTATGTTTTTGAATCTAATTACCCTGTAAGATATCTACCATCCTGATTTTACAGGGGGGATTTCTTTATTTCTATTTACTTCTATTTTTTATTAAAAGTCTTCTTGTAAAACACTGAATGCTTTTTCATTGTTCTCAGATCCAAGGGTTTGGGTCTGTGGTCACCTATGCAAATTGGTGAGGCTTTTTATCCAACATTTCCCAGGAAAGGGTGGGTGCAAGTGTTGGGAGGATTGTTCATTGTTCTTAAGATCCAAGGGTCTGGGTCTGTAGTCACCTAGGCAAATTGGTGAGGCTTTTTACCAAACCTTGTCCAGGAAGTGGGGTGCAAGGTTTTGGGAAGTATTTTGGGGGGAAGGACGCGTCCAAACAGCTCTTCCCCAGTAACCAGTATTAGTTTGGTGGTGGTAGCGGCCAGTCCAAGGATAACGGGTGTAATATTTTGTACCTTGGGGAAGTTTTGACCTAAGCTGGTAAAGATAAGCTTAGGAGGTTTTTCATGCAGGTCCCCACATCTGTACCCTAGAGTTCAGAGTGGGGGAGGAACCTTGACACCCTGCTTGCCGCTTTCTGAACAGATCTGTGTTCTTAAAGATTCAGATGTCATGCACCTTCCTTGACCATCCCACGCTGACATTGGTAAAACACCCCCGGTGACCCGCCAGTGCTTGCAACACCATTGAAAAGTAACCGTTTCTGTTTCTATACTCTTTGACAAGGTGGTCTGGTGCCAAAATAGGAACATGCATGGAGATGTGCTGGCTGCCACTTCCCACCATCCCCATTGGCCTGGAGCGGCGAACCGCGGCCAGTGGGAGCCGCGATCGGCCGAAACTGAGGATGCAGCAGGTAAACAAACTGGCTGGCCGCGTGCCAAAGGTTGCCGATCCCTGCTCTAAGCACTGACCTGTGGGGTATTCTGATGTAGGTCTCTCTTGCTGAAGCTGTATCATGGTGGATAAATACTTAGAGAATCATTGGGCTAAAGAGAGAGTGGGAATGATTCTGTAGCTGGGTGCTTAGCATACCCACCTGGGTGACCCAGGATCCAGTCCCCCGGCTTCAATAACTCTTTACCTATTTATCCACAGTGGAAGAGTTCCACAGGAGAGATTGAGAGAGACCCAAATCAGAATGTCCCATAGCTCTGCAGTTTGAGCACTCTCTCTTGAGTGTCTATCTTCTCCCAGTTTATCTTGTCTGAAGGGCCCAATCCAGTAGGAGTGCATTCTTAGTGCTTACCTCTCCCCATTCATGAGAGTCTAGGTATCTCACCCAGGTTTAGTTGTTCCAGTGATTTTCTAGATGCATAAAAGTTAGGCATTATGACTAATCAAGGCAGCGCTTAAGTCCCTTTGTGTATCTGGGCCTCTATGATTATGTTCCACCCACAGTCTTAAATTCCTTCCACTGTCCCAGAACAGATGGATGTTTTTGCTAAGATGGTCAGCAGTGAAATAGTTCATCACCATTAAATCTTAGTGTGAAAGTTCTAGTGAGATGGACGATGGCAGGTCACGCTTCTCAGATGTACTGTTTCTATCCATCTTTCTGAAGACTTACTCAAGCAGCACTGCACTGGATCATACTGAGAATGTTTTCTCAGCAGGTCTAAAGCTAGAAAACACCATAATTTTTAAAATGAAAGTCTGATTCTGCCAAAATTGACAGTGCCAATTGCAAAGTTCAAGAATCCAATCTAGCCCCTGGGTACTGCATTTCTGGGATCTCCAGGCACCAATAAGCTGTAAAACTCTTAAATTGCAACACTGAAAACTCTGCTAATCTTGGTAATACCTCAGAAATCTTACTAACTTGGTGGGACAGTGTGGTATTTCAGAACACATTACATGCTCTCAAGCCCTATCTAATTGAACCCTAATCTAAAAAAATCATCATTCTTGTTGCTATTCTCCCTAACAAGTTCGTGCCATCGCAGTCCTGAAACTGAGTGAGTCATTGGTATATTCTGTATTTTACCCTTCTGTCCACTTGTCCCAGTTTCTTATCTGATCTACTCCTCAATCATTTTGGATGTTCATTTTGTGTATCTCTCATGACTCCTGGATCCAGTTATCTAAAAACATGCCTCATATGCTACCTAGAATTGGAAAGTCCCTGATCCATATTTTTCAAATCTGCATTGGCTTCAACCACAGCTGCTAGATCCTAGCTTACATGTGTGAACATATATTCCCTAAGGCAAACCTGTCCTCTTAGTGGCATCGTAGTTGTATTTTAATTTGTGTTGCTGTCTGTGAACCTCAGCAGAAAAAAAATCTGCTCTTCAAACTTCACATTACTACACCGGCTAATGGCAGGTCCCATCCTGTGCTCAGGAAAGTTGTAGTATGCTTTGACAGTATAAAATAAGCAGCAGATTTTAGAAAGCTAATATTGTACCAATATATCAAAAGGGTAAACAGGATGACCTGGGTAATTATAGGCCTGTCAGTCTGACATTGATTACAGGCAAGATACTGATACAGGACTCAATTAATAAAGAATTAAAAGAGTGCAATATAATTAATGCCTATCAACATGGATTTATAGAAAATAGATCCTGTCACACTAACTTGATATTTTTTTGGATGAGATTACAAGTTTGGCTGATAAAGGTAATAATCTGATGAAATAGACTTAGACTTCTGTAAGGCATTTGACATTTTGATTGAAAGACTAAAATGATATAAAATTAACATGGTACACATTATGGATTAAAACATTAAAAGCTAACTGATAGGTCAGAAAATGTAACTGTAAATGAGGAATCATCATCAAATGGGTGTGTTTCTAGAGGAGTCCCAAAGAGATTGGGTCTTGGCCCTATGCTAGTCAACATTTTATTAATGACCTGGAAGAAAACATAAAATTTTCACTGATAAAGTATGCAGATGACACAAAAATCAGGGGAGTGGTAAATAATGAAGAGGACAAATCACTGATACAGAGCAATATGGATCACTTGGTAAACTGGGCTCAAGAAAACAATATGCATTTTAATACAGTTAAATCTAAAGTAAATACATAGGAACAAAGAATGTAGGCTATACTTACAGAATGAAGGGATTCTATTCTCTGAAGCAGTGACTCTGGAAAAGATTTGGGGCTGGGGAGGATAATCAGCTGAACATGAGCTCCCAGTGTGATGCTCTGGTCAAATGGGCTTGTCATAAATATAAAGGGAAGGGTAAACCCCTTTGAAATCCCTCCTGGCCAGGGGAAAGCTCCTCTCACCTGTAAAGGGTTAAGAAGCTAAAGGTAACCTTGCTGGCACCTGACCAAAATGACCAATGAGGAGACAAGATATTTTCAAAAGCTGGGAGGAGGGAGAGAAACAAAGGGTCTGTGTGTCTGTCTATATGCTGGTCTTTACCGGGGATAGACCAGGAATGGAGTCTTAGAACTTTTAGTAAGTAATCTAGCTAGGTATGTGTTAGATTATGATTTCTTTAAATGGCTGAGAAAAGAATTGTGCTGAATCATAGAATCATAGAATCATAGAATATCAGGGTTGGCAGGGACCCCAGAAGGTCATCTAGTCCAACCCCCTGCTCAAAGCAGGACCAATTCCCAGTTAAATCATCCCAGCCAGGGCTTTGTCAAGCCTGACCTTAAAAACCTCCAAGGAAGGAGATTCTACCACCTCCCTAGGTAACGCATTCCAGTGTTTCACCACCCTCTTAGTGAAAAAGTTTTTCCTAATATCCAATCTAAACCTCCCCCACTGCAACTTGAGACCATTACTCCTCGTTCTGTCATCTGCTACCATTGAGAACAGTCTAGAGCCATCCTCTTTGGAACCCCCTTTCAGGTAGTTGAAAGCAGCTATCAAATCCCCCCTCATTTTTCTCTTCTGCAGGCTAAACAATCCCAGCTCCCTCAGCCTCTCCTCATAACTCATGTGTTCCAGTCCCCTAATCATTTTTGTTGCCCTTCGCTGGACTCTCTCCAATTTATCCACATCCTTCTTGTAGTGTGGGGCCCAAAACTGGACACAGTACTCCAGATGAGGCCTCACCAATGTCGAATAGAGGGGAACGATCACATCCCTCGATCTGCTGGCTATGCCCCTACTTATACATCCCAAAATGCCATTGGCCTTCTTGGCAACAAGGGCACACTGCTGACTCATATCCAGCTTCTCGTCCACTGTCACCCCTAGGTCCTTTTCCGCAGAACTGCTGCCTAGCCATTCGGTCCCTAGTCTGTAGCTGTGCATTGGGTTCTTCCGTCCTAAGTGCAGGACCCTGCACTTATCCTTATTGAACCTCATCAGATTCCTTTTGGCCCAATCTTCCAATTGGTCTAGGTCCTTCTGTATCCTATCCCTCCCCTCCAGCGTATCTACCACTCCTCCCAGTTTAGTATCATCCGCAAATTTGCTGAGAGTGCAATCCACACCATCCTCCAGATCATTTATGAAGATATTGAATAAAACCGGCCCCAGGACCGACCCTTGGGGCACTCCACTTGATACCGGCTGCCAACTAGACATGGAGCCATTGATCACTACCCGTTGAGCCCGACAATCTAGCCAGCTTTCTACCCACCTTATGGTGCATTCATCCAGCCCATACTTCCTTAACTTGCTGACAAGAATACTATGGGAGACGGTGTCAAAAGCTTTGCTAAAGTCAAGAAACAATACATCCACTGCTTTCCCTTCATCCACAGAACCAGTAATCTCATCATAAAAGGCGATAAGATTAGTCAGGCATGACCTTCCCTTGGTGAATCCATGCTGGCTGTTCCTGATCACTTTCCTCTCATGCAAGTGCTTCAGGATTGATTCTTTGAGGACCTGCTCCATGATTTTTCCAGGGACTGAGGTGAGGCTGACTGGCCTGTAGTTCCCAGGATCTTCCTTCTTCCCTTTTTTAAAGATTGGCACTACATTAGCCTTTTTCCAGTCATCCGGGACTTCCCCGGTTCGCCACGAGTTTTCAAAGATAATGGCCAGTGGCTCTGCAATCACAGCCGCCAATTCCTTCAGCACTCTCGGATGCAACTCGTCCGGCCCCATGGACTTGTGCACGTCCAGCTTTTCTAAATAGTCCCTAACCGCCTCTATCTCCACAGAGGGCTGGCCATCTCTTCCGCATTTTGTGATGCCCAGCGCAGCAGTCTGGGAGCTGACCTTGTTAGTGAAAACAGAGGCAAAAAAAGCATTGAGTACATTAGCTTTTTCCACATCCTCTGTCACTAGGTTGCCTCCCTCATTCAGTAAGGGGCCCACACATTCCTTGGCTTTCTTCTTGTTGCCAACATACCTGAAGAAACCCTTCTTGTTACTCTTGACATCTCTGGCTAGCTGCAGCTCCAGGTGTGATTTGGCCCTCCTGATAACATTCCTACATGCCCGAGCAATATTTTTATACTCTTCCCTGGTCATATGTCCAACTTTCCACTTCTTGTAAGCTTCTTTTTTATGTTTAAGATCCGCTAGGATTTCACCATTAAGCCAAGCTGGTCGCCTGCCATATTTACTATTCTTTCGACTCATCGGGATGGTTTGTCCCTGTAACCTCAACAGGGATTCCTTGAAATACAGCCAGCTCTCCTGGACTCCTTTCCCCTTCAAGTTAGTCCCCCAGGGGATCCTGGCCATCCGTTCCCTGAGGGAGTCGAAGTCTGCTTTCCTGAAGTCCAGGGTCCGTATCCTGCTGCTTACCTTTCCTCCCTGCATCAGGATCCTGAACTCAACCAACTCATGGTCACTGCCTCCCAGATTCCCATCCACTTTTGCTTCCCCCACTAATTCTATCCGGTTTGTGAGCAGCAGGTCAAGAAAAGCGCCCCCCCTAGTTGGCTCCTCTAGCACTTGCGCCAGGAAATTGTCCCCTACGCTTTCCAAAAACTTCCTGGATTGTCTATGCACCGCTGTATTGCTCTCCCAGCAGATATCAGGAAAATTAAAGTCACCCATGAGAATCAGGGCATGCGATCTAGTAGCTTCTGTGAGCTGCCGGAAGAAAGCCTCATCCACCTCATCCCCCTGGTCCGGTGGTCTATAGCAGACTCCCACCACTACATCACTCTTGTTGCACACACTTCTAAACTTAATCCAGAGACACTCAGGTTTTTCTGCAGTTTCGTACTGGAGCTCTGAGCAGTCATACTGCTCCCTTACATACAGTGCTACTCCCCCACCTTTTCTGCCCTGCCTGTCCTTCCTGAACAGTTTATAACCATCCATGACAGTACTCCAGTCATGTGAGTTATCCCACCAAGTCTCTGTTATTCCGATCACGTCATAGTTCCTTGACATCACCAGGACCTCCAGTTCTCCCTGCTTGTTTCCAAGGCTTTGTGCATTTGTATATAAGCACTTGAGATAACCTGTTGATCGCCCCTCATTGCCAGTATGAGGCAGGAGCCCTCCCCTCACAGACATTCCTGCCTGTGCTTCCTCCCGGTATCCCGCTTTCCCACTTACCTCAGGGCTTTGGTCTCCTTCCCCCGGTGAACCTAGTTTAAAGCCCTCCTCACTAGGTTAGCCAGCCTGCTGGCAAAGATGCTCTTCCCTCTCTTCGTAAGATGGAGCCCATCTCTGCCCAGCACTCCTCCTTCATGGAACACCATCCCATGGTCAAAGAAACCAAAGCCTTCTCTCTGACACCACCTGCGTAGCCATTCGTTGACTTCCACGATTCGACGCTCCCTACCTAGGCCTTTTCCTTCCACGGGGAGGATGGACGAGAACACCACTTGTGCCTCCAACTCCTTTATCCTTCTTCCTAGAGCCACATAGTCCGCAGTGATCCGCTCAAGGTCATTCTTGGCAGTATCATTGGTGCCCAAGTGGAGAAGCAGGAAGGGGTAGCGATCCGAGGGCTTGATGAGTCTCGGCAGTCTCTCCGTCACATCGCGAATCTTAGCCCCTGGCAAGCAGCAGACTTCTCGGTTTTCCCGGTCAGGGCGGCAGATAGATGACTCAGTCCCCCGGAGGAGAGAGTCCCCGACCACCACCACCCGCCTTCTCCTCTTGGGAGTGGTGGTCGTGGAACCCCCAACCTCAGGACAGCGCATCTCATGCCTTCCAACCAGCGGAGTCTCCTTCTGCTTTCTCGCCCCAGACATATCATCTGGTCCACTCTCCGCAACGATACCTGTGGAGAGAACATGAAAGCGGTTAGAAATAACTATTTCTGTCTGTGTATCTTTTTTGTAACTTAAGGTTTTGCCTAGAGGGGTTCTCTATGTTTTTGAATCTAATTACCCTGTAAGATATCTACCATCCTGATTTTACAGGGGGGATTTCTTTATTTCTATTTACTTCTATTTTTATTAAAAGTCTTCTTGCAAGAAAACTGAATGCTTTTTCATTGTTCTCAGATCCAAGGGTTTGGGTCTGTGGTCACCTATGCAAATTGGTGAGGCTTTTTATCCAACATTTCCCAGGAAAGGGTGGGTGCAAGTGTTGGGAGGATTGTTCATTGTTCTTAAGATCCAAGGGTCTGGGTCTGTAGTCACCTAGGCAAATTGGTGAGGCTTTTTACCAAACCTTGTCCAGGAAGTGGGGTGCAAGGTTTTGGGAAGTATTTTGGGGGGAAGGACGCGTCCAAACAGCTCTTCCCCAGTAACCAGTATTAGTTTGGTGGTGGTAGCGGCCAGTCCAAGGACAACGGGTGGAATATTTTGTACCTTGGGGAAGTTTTGACCGAAGCTGGTAAAGATAAGCTTAGGAGGTTTTTCATGCAGGTCCCCACATCTGTACCCTAGAGTTCAGAGTGGGGGAGGAACCTTGACAGGGCTAAATGCAAACCATGGATATATAAACAGGAGAATCTCTCAAGTAGGAGCAAAGGAGCACTATTCGACATTGGTGAGGCCTCATCTGGAGTACTGTGTCCAGTTTTGGGCCCCACACTACAAGAAGGATGTGGATAAATTGGAGAGAGTCCAGCGAAGGGCAACAAAAATGATTAGGGGTCTGGAACACATCACTTATGAGGAGAGGCTGAGGGAACTGGGATTGTTTAGTCTGCAGAAGAGAAGAATGAGGGGGGATTTGATAGCTGCTTTCAACTACCTGAGAGGTGGTTCCAGAGAGGATGGTTCTAGAGTATTCTCAGTGGTAGAAGAGGACAGGACAAGGAGTAATGGTCTCAAGTTGCAGTGGGGGAGGTTTAGGTTGGATATTAGGAAAAACTTTTTCACTAGGAGGATGGTGAAACACTGGAATGCATTACCTAGGGAGATGGTTGAATCTCCTTCCTTAGAAGTTTTTAAGGTCAGGCTTGACAAAGCACTGGCTGGGATGATTTAATTGGGGATTGGTCCTGCTTTGAGCAGGGGTTTGGACTAGATGACCTCCTGAGGTCCCTTCCAACCCTGATATTCTATGATTGAAAGAAGTTATTTTACCTCTGTATTTGGCACTGGTGTGACTGCTGCTGGAATACTGTGTCTAGTTCTGGTGTCCACAATTCCAGAAGATGTTGATAAATTGGAGAGGGTTCAGAGAATAGCCATGAGAATGAGGAAAGGATTAGAAAACCTGCTTTACAGTGATAGACTCAAGCAGGTGCCAGGGGCTCAAGCAATTTTTTTAGCTTTATAACTGACATGGCAAGCCCAGAGGTGCTGGGGCTGTGAACTGCCAAGCCTAGAGGTGCTGGGGCTCAGCCCTGGCAAACCCTGGCACAAATTAAGCACCGGACTCAATGTTCTGAATCTATTTAACTTATCAAAGAGAAGGTTAAGGTGATTTGATCAAAGTCTAGTCTACCTACATGGGGAACATTTAATAATGGGTTCTTCCATCTAGCACAGAAAGGTATAACATGATGCAATAGCTGGAAGTTGAAGCTTGACAAATTCAGTCTGGATATAAGACATATACTTTTAGCAGTACTAATCAACCTTTGGAATAATTTACCCAGGGTGATGGTGGATGCTCCATCACTGACAAATTTAAATCAAGATCGGATGTTTTTTCTCTAGGAATTATTTGGGGGAAGTTCTATGGCCTGTGTTATACAAGAGGTCAGATAAGATGATCATAATGGTGCCTTCTGGCCTTGGAATCTATGAATTGAGTAGGTATCACTCAAAATACATCCTTTGTATCAAGTGTGCTTGAAAACTCGTATGTAATGTCTCTGCTCCTCCATTCAGCCAGTTATGTGAATAGACTGAATGACCCAACTGGCTAAACAATTTAACATTTCAGCTATACCTCTAAATTCTGTTCATTGTGTTCCCCAACCCCAGGAATAAAGTTCTTGTGGATATTAAATGAGCATCACAGCAATCATCTTAGTTGGGGGAACTAGGTTTATTATAGTACTTCTTTTCAGTTATGCCCCAATTCTCATTAACACTAAGGCCACTTTAAAACATTCTCATGGTATGCACATTAAGGCCGCTTTGTACTGACAAAATTGTCTCTAGTGACTTTCGTGTAAATAATATTCAGATCAAGTCAGATCTGAGCTTTTTGAATGGAATCTATCTTTGAACATAGAGTGATTTAAAGTTTGGCAGCAACCATCTGAAATTGTTTTATTCTATTACTCATTTTTAATTGTTATTAGTTTTAAGCATGTTTAGTACAAACTTCAAAAGAATGTATGGTCCATATGCTTAGAATCGAAAGATCTAGTTCTCCACTACTTACATTGAGTAGCACTTACTCATCCAAGTTGTCCTACTGGTTTCAGTTAACAAATGTTACTCAATGTGAGGAAGAATTGCAGAACCAGGCTGTGAACTGACAGACCACAACCAAACACACAATAAATCCAGAAGATGGAACAAATTATGTCATTACTTTTAGGTAGATTTTTAGGATTTTGTTGTTGTTGATGCTCAGTTTTGTTTTGATAATGCGCTGCTAAGTGGGGCTGGGTGGGAGAGTTTTCCTGTCCTGCAAGAATTTTCAAGATTTGAAAAAATTTTCTTTTCCCAAATCTGAACAAAAAGATGAAATCTCAAGAAGGTTTTGCAAACTGACCGGCAACAAAAAAAAATTGATTTGAGTTAATTGAACAGTTTTGTTTTGTTAATTCTGACACGTTTCATTTCAATTTCAACCTATTTTTTTCTTTTTTAACCCTATCAAATCTCCACAGCTTTTTCATTTTGACAATGTTGAAACAAGGATATTTTAAAAAAAAAATGTGATGGGAGATTCCTCAGAACTGGGCCTGTTTCACTGTTTCATTTCAATTAAGCAGAATTTTGAGCCAAAAAAAAAAAAAGGCAAAGAAATACCGACCAGCTGTACTGCTAACAGTGTTTTTAATCGCATTGTTTTTTGTGATCCTTCTAGTCCTGTGTATTTCTTCTGTACCTGTAATTCATTGTACTTTCACTTCATCTCATTCCAAAAGCTCTTCATACTACTCTATGGAAAGCCACTATATTCTTTCTTGCTTCCCTGTTTTTTTTTAATATGAGCCAATCTCAGGGTCCTTCATTAAGGTCACTCCGGGCCTCTCATAACATCCGGCATGTGTGGACTTTTTGACCCCAGGCCAAGTCCCACAATCTAACTTTTCTTTGTCCATCAAACAAATTAAATATAATTTGCCACGGCTGGCCATCTCTCTTCTTGTGACGGATGAAGCACCAATTCACTTAGGACGCAGTTCCTCTGCATAAAGCTACTTCTCTACACAATATCTGGAGTGTTTCTGCTGTAAAACTACAGTAAACATTACACAGTACCAACTTGTCAGTCAACTGAGATAATAAATATTGCTGTTGTTGTTTGAGTACCATTAAAGACGGTGGCTCAATTATAAATGAAAGGACCACTATATAAGAATGCATAGGGTTTCTTCTCTGATTAATGGCCTGCTAGAGCCCCCCAATCTCCCACTGAATAATGCTGTATGTTGGTATGAGGTCAGAGGAGGACAAAGGTATCTGATCATTTTTATTTTATTTCCTCACAAATCTGTAACTGACTCCTGGGCTAGAGTGGAATCATCACAGGCAATCCGAATTTTTTGTTAAAATTGGTTAAAATGAACAAAAATTGTAGTCGAGGTCAAATAGTTCTTTTGGGCCTCTAAGCAGAAAAGATTCCAAAGCCATGGAGTCTCCATGGCCAGTAATAATAAGGAGACTGGTTCCAAATTATCTATGTTGTAGGGAGTAAGTTAGCTAAGAATTTTTATCCAAGGAAAGGAGGCAAGAGGGATGATGATCTGTTCTGTATTAAATGTCAAACCAAACCCACATTTTCCTTAACACAGTCAAAGGTGAGTATTTGGAATTGACCCTTCTCTAAAGTCAGTGTTACAAGGAGTAGATCCAAGTGGGCAAAGACATTGTGAACTGGCTGTATTGAATCAGCTATTGTTCAAAAGGATAATTAATTGATCACTGCACAGAAATAACTTGAGGAACACTGTTTCATTTCCACTGACTGAGCACCTCCCTGATTGTCTAGTTTGGCCAGTACTTTAAACCAAAATATAATGCATGAAATAGGTCCAGATTAAGAAAATTAGCATCTTCCCAGCCACAACCAATGAAACATAACTCTACCTATCCTCTGTCCTACCCATATTTGAATGATTCTGTTACCTTAATGAATCCTGTGGCCATGGCCTATGAGATTTGAAATTTGGAATAAAACCTTTCAGACTTCTAAATAGGTGCACTAGATACAGACTCTAGCTATTCTCAATCATTACAGTAATAGCACTCCCAGTTTTACTATATATGAAAGCCAATAGACATGATTGGTGGTAGTCTAATACCTCAGGAGTCATTATCTGGGTCAAACTCAGTAACCATCAGTTGCTGTATGATCTCCTTTAACATGCATGCAATGGCAACATACAAGATTCTTCAGAATCAGGCACAAAGCTGAGCCCATGATGTATGAGGAAGGGCTGCTGTTGCCAAATGACTTCCAACCTCATGGCTGTTAACTGTTTGGTGCACTTAATCTGTACTTGTTAAACAGCTGTGGTAAATCCTATTCTGAAAGAGAGACAAGTATCTAGACAAACTCGAGAGCCGCTTCCATATGGCTGCCTTATCCCGTATGTGCTGTGTGAGTATCAGGGCTTTTGGTCCCAGTAACATCTGGTTCTGGTTATATGCATCCTGCACGTTCTCACTTAACTGAGACCACATGAATTCACGGTGTATAAAGCCCTACTGGTGAAATGCTGGCCCCGTTGAAGTCAATGGCAAAACCATAAGTGCAAAGGTATTACTTCTAGGTCCCATAAAGCTGATGCAAAATGAGTGTGGGGGTTTAATTAATTTCTGAGCTGACCGGTAAAAGTTAAAGCACAATGGCAATACACTAACAATACTTAAAGGGATAGAGCTTCAATTAGAATAAATCAGAAAATCTTCAATGGATCCATACTGATTCACTCCAGCTGAGTCTCTGGCCCCAGATGTCCAGTACTCTTTGTTACCACTGTCTCATTCATATCTGAAATTTCTAACACTTCAGATACCCTCTAGCCCTCCACAAATCATTCATGTATAAGAAAAAATGCCAGGATCAAGAAAGGCATTAGTGGTTGTGGCTCTGAGTCCAATAGCTGTAACTACCAATACTGTGTCAGAAATCACATGAGCACAGAGCGGGCTGTTTGATTTCAGCAAACACAGCACACCAGATGCATATGTCTGCTCTCTTGTTACACTCCCTCAAGCTGGATCAGTCTAAACACTGATATACCTAACCCCTTATTCCTTTGTGATCTTAAATTAGTGAATTAACTTCAAAATAGCCTTCCTGCTCCAAGTAACAAACTTCTTATTTACAACTAAAAAATAAAGAGGAGGAGGAGTATTCTCAAAATAATTATTGAAATCCAGGCAAAAGACCACATGCTACCCTGACTTAACCCTTGAAAACGTGATTTCAAAGTGATTCTAAGAGGTGAAAGGCAGGGCATAATTTGGCTCAAAAGGTTTTAGGGGAAGGTTTTTTGTGTATTGTCTTCAGTGTTTACTTTGCATTTGCTTTGGGCCGGATTCTAATCCCTTTAGTATTACGTAGTCTATAAGTGGTCAGATTGAAGTCAATGGACCTGATCCTCAGTTAAACAAAGACTGTTTTGCGCTACTCTGGCAGCGTAAGAGGATTTTCATTACATTTATGCCCACTTTCAGGCCCCTTTACACTGCCAGAGAAGTACAAAGTAACCTTAAGGTAAATGAAAATCAGGCCCAATAGGACTGCTTGTAGAGTAACGCATGACTCAAATCGGTAAGGTTATCAGAATCTGGTACTTTGTATAAAATCTAAATGTATTTAGGATGGAGCCAATCAATTTCTCTGTCAAAGGAGTTAAGAAACGAAAACTGATTTTGTTACTTGCATTTTTTTTCTTAATGGTTAGGTTAATTAAATAAAAGGTTTACATCATGTGTGATCATTAAAAATGTAAATCTTCATTCATAAAAAGAAAGCTTAAAGTTTTCACTTAGCCATGGGGTGACATTTAATTAACCCTTAAACCATAGCAGAGCTGGGCACAACCTAGGGGTCCTGAAGGTTAGTCCTGTGCCTTAACTACTTGATCATGCTGGGTACCATGATATGCCTAAGATTTAGCAGTACATAAGCAAGTACACACTGAACTATTTCATTATTACATGGCCATTCAAATACTGCAAAAGGTTGTGGTCTTGGTTCACACCAGCCATTGAAAGATGATGGATTATATTTTAAAATGGTGAATTCTATTCATTTTTATATTTTCAAAACTATTCAATATATTTGAATAGTAATGTAGTCTTTAATAGAGCACAAATTTACTTGTTTATTATGTTATTTTTATTGTTTATTATTGTTTATTTATGTTAATCCCTTGTGTATGTTTCTTGCAAAATAGACAAAACAAATGTTTTGCTGTGTGACTAAAAGACTAAAATGGTGATGAAAATGAGTTTCATTCTTGACTTGGTCTTGGCCTGGGGTCTGCTAAGTCCTTGCTCCGTGCTCCAAGTACATAACAATATTTTGCTATTCCAGATACGCATGCTGAAATTTAAATAAAAACCTAGAAATCTGATTCTCTGGAATAAAATGTATGATACTGAAAGTAGCAAGCATTAAGGCCTGGCATTATACAGCAGTAAATTACATTGCTCCAAAAATAGTGTGGCATTTGAAATTTCAGTAATCTCTTGTCTTAAACATTCTTGCAAATTGTGGGAGTGGCACATTGACCACATCCAGCTCCTGAATAGTTGCTAACTACTATACCCAGGCATTGGTCATTCCCAGGCCTGGAATTATGGAGCAGTCTGGGCAAGAAAAGGAGAGATTCCATTCTTACTTGAAGAAAAAGGCAAAGAAGCAACCTTTGAAGAAATCCACCTAATGAACGAGATCCTAGTGCTGCTCCCCACACAGTGGGCTAGTGGTCAGGTATATGCCATATGCCTTGATTACTGCCTGTGGAACAGCTGCAGGGGCTGGTTGACAGGCTATTCATATGCTGCCTTTCTACTCTGCTCATTTTCTACCAAACCTGCCAACATGGGAAGGACCATTCCATCCGAAGAATAATTTCTGTACTATGTGAAGGAATGAAGAACAGAAAATGAAATCTGAAAACAAACAATAATAATAATGGGCCACATCCTCTGGGATAAATCTCTGTAGCTCTGTCAAAGTCAATTGAATGATGCAGATTTACACCTGCTCAGAATCTGGCCCAATATTTTTAATTCTTTTACAGAACTGGATATTTCCTTCCCCTTACATTTTCCTTGTTAAGCAGTTCAAAATAATGTCATCACGTAAGCTATTTATTTATATTTTATCATTATTCTGCATCTACATTTTCCCTGTTATAGTAACAAAAGGGTTTTGTCATCAAAAAGATACTAAGTCCAGGATGCAAACTTTCATATCACCAACCGCCGCCTCTTCAAAATCCACATGGGTACACAGTTTGATGCTCAGTATGACTGTAAAGGATTTCTGTCTGCTAAAATTAGACTTTTTAAAAATACTCTGGTGCATTTCCTACAGTGGAAAATATAATCTACACTACAATCAGCTCTTAAATACAATATTTCAATAAATATATCCTCAGCAAGATGTTTCACAATCCCATATAAAACAATTCAAAACACACAATAAATATACAGGTATATCTGGAGAGAGGGAGAGGATATAAGAAAGATAATTAAACCCAAGTGAAATGTGGTGGATATGATACTGAGAAAGCAATAACCATAAGACAGAGGCAGATTGGATCCATCTAGGGAAATCAAATATACCCTGTGTCTCTTTATAATGAAATGATAGGCGTCGACAATAGCCAAGTTTAGCACTGTGTCTCATACTTTAATAAAAACCCATATGGCATGATGCTCTGCAGTTTAAGTTACTTGCAATCATGCTTTATAGAGGTGGTTTATGTACTGACTGAAAAGACTTGCATTTACAGCATCTGACAAATCACCTCCAAGTCTAGAGAGTGTTTGCAGCAATTTGCTGTCGGTCAGTGCTTTGGTCTTACACTATTCAGTTCAGTACAGCATAAACAATATAGTTTAACAAGCCATGTTTCTTATTGCTTTTCTTAAATGTGTGCCTGTTTTGCCTGTTAAACACGAAAAAGCCTCATACTTACAAGTATTTTGGAAAACCTGCTGGTTAAACCAAAGTCAATGCCCTGAGCCAGCGCTTCCAGGTTGTGTGGCAGTGAATATGCATTACCATGAGATTACTTACCTCTCTTTTGTTTAAAAACAAGCTCATAGCATTCTGAGGATGCAGCCAATCAGAATTCACAGTTCAGCAACCTGTCAGCCCCAACTTCAAACTGAGATTAAATGCAGATAAAACAAATAGACTTTTTAAGGAAATGGAAATACCAAGTAATGGAATTTTGTGGTTATATACAGCTGGATTCATTTCAAACCCCATACACATGGCTAAAATGAGATCATGTTCCCAATGGGGAAACGCTGGGTGGGGGAGAGAATACAGAGTTATATTCCCTGTTGTACAGCCTGTTCATGACCACTCAGGCCCCAATCCCGCAAAAGTTTAGGGACTTGTGTAAGCAGCCCTGGGGAGTTGAATGCAACTACTCACATGCATGGCCCTTACTCATGTGCATAAGGACTTGCAGAATTGAGGCCTTAGACTTAGTCTGTCTTTGAACTATATGGATTCTGTGGCCTTCTCACTGTCAATACTCCTCTCACCAGTAATGCTGCATGACTTCTCTTCATTATGAAAACAAATATTGAACATTACTACAGTTATCAAAACCAGATGTACCACTCTCTGTGGCACTTATTTGAATAGTGTCAAACCCTGCAACTACAGCTTCAGTTTGGTGCTGCTATTTAATAAAAATGAGCCACAGAACAGATAGCGAAGTTTAAATCCTGGCCAAACTTTAGAACCTCTCTTTTTTTTTTTTTTTTTTGTGAGAGTGAGAGAGGTTTTTTCCATTTTGATTTCTATGATGCTGTTGTGCATTCACACAGACAAAAGCCAGGAAAACAAACCCAAAGACTTTAGCAAAGAAAGTAATGGGCCAAGAAGAAAGGAGACAGTCAGTATACTTGGGAATGGAGGGCTAAATCATAGAATCATAGGACTGGAAGGGAGCTTGAGAGGTCATCTACTCCAGTCCCCTGCACTCATGACAGGACTAAGTATTATCTAGACCATCCCTGACAGGTGTTTGTCTAACCTGCTCTTCAAAATCTTCAACGATGGAGATTCCACAACCTCCCTAGGCAATTTATACCAGTGCTTAACCGCCATGATAGTTAGGAAGGTTTTCCTATGTCCAACCTAAAACTCCCTTGTTTCAAATTAAGCCCATTGCTTCTTGTCCTATCCTTAAAGGTTAACAAGAACAATTTTTCTCCCTCCTCCTTGCAACAACCTTTTATGTACTTGAAAACTGTTCTCATGTCCCGCATCTGTCTTCTTTTTTCCAGACTAAACAAACCCAATTTTTTCAATCTTCCCTCATAGGTCATGTTTTCTAGACCTTTAATCATTTTTGTTACTCTTCTCTGGACTTTCTCCAATTTATCCACATCTTTCCTAAAATGTGGCGCTCAGGACTGGACACAGTACTCCAGCTGAGGCCGTATCAGAGCGGAGTAGAGCAGAAGAATTACTTCTCATATCTTGCTTACAACACTCCTGCTAATACATCCCAGAATGATGTTTGCTTTTTCTGCAACAGTGTTATACTGTTGGCTCATATTTAGCTTGTGGTCCACTATGACCCCCAGGTCCCTTTTGAAATGCTATGGTCAAAATAAGATAAACTAGTTACAATCTCTATTCTGTTTACTGGAAGGTCTGTGCTAGCCTAGCAAAAAGTTGCCAGAAACATGTCAAAGATAATAAATAAGAATGATAGATTTAAAGTAATGCAAAGAGATGGTGAATCCCTCATCTGGGGTAAACAACCTTAGTATATAAGTGAAGCATTGGTTTTGAGACAGTTCACTAGACACGCGGATGCCTTCCAAATGGGTTGGTAATGTATTGGCCTTCCTTTCTGCATTATGTTGCATTAATCTTTTAGCAAGAATAATGGATTAATGAAAATGATTAAGGGCTTGTCTACACTACCACTTAAGTTGATGAAAGTTACGTTTCTCAAGCATGTGAAAAAACCACCCCGTGCAACGTAAGTTACCTCGACTTAAAGCGGTGTCTACACCGTGCTATGTCGACACGAGACAGTCTCCCACCGACATATCTTCCACCTCTCACTGAGATGGAGTAATTATGTCGACAGAAGAGTGCTCTCCTGTCGACATAGCGTGTCTTCACCAGATGTGCTACACCGGTGCAGCTGCATCAACGCAGCTGTGCTGATGTAGCATGGTAGTGAAGACAAGCTCTGTGCTTAGCTATTTGACATATCTTGTTACTGAATGTAATTGAACCTGTAACAATCGCTAACACCTAAAGTTAAGGCTCCCCAGTACTTTTCATTATAAAAGTCTGTTTTTAATTGCTTATAAGTTTGCAAAGCTTAAACCATTTGGGTTGAACTTTAAATCAATGTGTCTGCCTCAGGCTGAATTCTTTGGGAAGTTTCGGCTAAAATAGTTCAGCTACTTTTCAGAACAAGATAAGGGGAAAATATGTAGTTTTGCCCAAAATGTCTTGCAGCCAGTTCATTGAGAAGCTCTGCTCTATCACCCCTATGCTTTGGAACACAGACTAAATTTTGCAAAGGGGTCACACAGGTGTAAGAGATGTGCTTTTTGCAATCCCTGCAAGAAGTAAGCCCAAAATGGCCAAGTAAGAGTCTTCTGAAAAATCTCAGGTGGCCCGTGCTCAGTTGAGACTTTTTAGAGTTTGCCAGCTCAAGCATCTGAAGGTTCCATCATTACTGGACATGCCGCAGTACAGGGCTGCAGTAGCGAAGTGGTACTTTCATACAATTGCTCCTTCCAGGTGCTGGGGGCCACTGTGGCACCCTGCACAGGAACTGAAAACAGGAAGATTGTCTCCCCTTTGCTCTCACTGCTCCCCTAACTGGTACTCCGACAGTTTGGAGGAGAAGAAAGAAGCTATCCGGTTGGAATGCAGAGGGGTGTGAAGTGGAGGACAGCGGCAGGGAAGAGACACAGGGTGGGGGAAGGGGACCAGAGCTCAGAAGTAAAAGGGATAGGAGCCTGGGGGAGAGGGAGAAGAGCTGAAGGGAGAAAAGGACAGGAGCCATGGAGGAGGAGGAAGAAAAGGAGAATGGGCTGGAGCTGGGGACAAAGGAAGGAGCCAGACAGTGGGGAGGGGAGCAGGCAGGACTGCTGGGAGGACAGGAGCAGAAGAATACAAGGAGAGGCTGACAGTGGAAGTGTGGGCGGGGAACAGGATCTGGGGGTTACAGTGCAACACAAATTGAACTGGCTAATATCATTCAGGGATGTGTTAATTCTTCAAATTGAAAACGGCTGATATAAATCAGGGGTGTGTTAACAAGAGTGTCATGTACACGGCACAGGAGGCAATTGTCCCGCTCTCCTTCACTCTGGCGAAGCCTCCGCTGGAATATTGTGTCTTCTTGCCCCCATCTGTACATGAGGAAGCAAGATCATCTGGAAAACAAAGAGATGTCCACTGAGACTTTGGGAGGAGCTGGATCTAACTGGAAGGCATTCCAGTTAGCGTGAACTGCTGTGACGTTTTGGGTGAGAGAAATCCTTTTGCTTTTAGAATTATTAGCCTGGTAAAGTTTAGGATTTAGATTCTGGTTTTGCTATTTTATTTCCTTTTGTAACCAATTCTGATCTTCTATGCCAATACCACTTCATCACTTAAAATCTATCTTTCCCTAGTTAATACATTTATTTTGATGTTTAATTTAGTGAGTGAGGTTTGTCTGCCCAGATTACAGAGGCTGGGGCATGTCCACCACCCTTTGAAGAAATGGCAAACTAATTAATGAGCTTGCATCGATCAAGACGGTCTTGAGCAGTGTAAAACACACATTTCTGGGGTGCAGGGCTGGGGCTGGGGGAATTTGCTGGTATCTCCCTGTATGTAGTTCACAGGTGGCATAGGAGAATATTCATATAACTTTGCTGGGTGTGTCTCTGCATGCTGATGGCTGAGTGAATGGAGCCTGGAGGGGTTTGCTGTTCACTAGCATAGTGTAAGGAGACAGCCTGGGCAGGAGAGTTAAAGAAAGTTCAGGGTTTCCACTGTCCAGATTGCACCCCGGGGCAAGTCACACTGGTTGGACAAACACCTGTCAGGAATCGTCTTGGTTTACTTGGTCCTGCCTCAGCACAGAGGGATGGACTTGATGACTTCTCGAGGTCTCTTTCAGCCCTACATTTCTGTGATTCTGTGATCTCGGCCTTGCTGATTATCCATGCTGGGGTGGGGTGAGGTTGTATGGCTCCACATAGCTGAATTTTTGTTTTTCCAATTAAGTTTTTTAAAATGTCAAAAATCTATATTAAAAAAATATTTACCTATCAGTTGGGAAATGCCAGAAATAATGTTGCCAGTGCAATGCTAATTCAGCTGTACTGTGCCTTTGTAGGACTATAATTACATGATCACATACTATATTTTGAGCAGGACCCCTGTCTTATTCAGTGCACAGGGTGGCGCATGCTCTGGGGATGAATCAGCGTTGTATAGTGAATAAGGCTCTTGGTCTAGGACCTTCTCCCTCATTTGTGCAGAACGTGTAGTGAATGAGATTTTAGCTGCACAAAGAGAGAAGATGGTCTTATGATTAAGGCAGTCAAATATCACTCTAGAGAATTGGATTCAATCCCTGCCTCTACCATAAAGTCCCTATGTGAAGCTGGGTAAATCATGTAAACCAAAATTTTCAAAGGAGGGCCACTAATTATGTATTTCTCATTTTCTGGGTTTTCAATTTGAGATGCGTAGGCTTTGATTTGCAGAAGTGCTAAGCACCCACAATCTGTAACTAAAGCCAATGCAACCTGTGCCCTGGACATACACAGTGTTATAAAATGCTAAGTGGTCTGCAAAATCAGGCCCCAGGCATCTGAAATTGGGTGCCCAAAATTAGTTGACACATGAGAATTTTGGCTTTAATCTTTGTGCCTCAATTCCCTGTGTGTAAAATAGGGATAATAACCCCCACTCACACACACACACCCAATAGGGGTGTTATGAAGATAAATTCATTACTATTTATAAAGCATTCATATGCTACAGTGACAGCACCAGAGAAAAACCCATGCAGAAATTAATAATTCTGCATTCTGGATTGGATGGTGCATGTTAAATAGTGCATGGGGCCACATATGTAATGATTAGCTACCCATTCAGTGAGCATCTTTTGCAACTTCAGCATTCTTTTACTGTAGCTTTTGGGGGATGTAAGTATTTACATAGTTCCTAACTGCATGCTAATCACTTTACACATATAAAATAATAAAACTTTTCAGTCTGAATGAACAATATGCAAAGGAACAGTAGAAGAAAGCAACACATTCTCCCTCTCTCTCACTCACACACATACACAGATAACCTATAATAAAAATATAAAAATGCAATATATAAAGTTATTTTGTTGATTTTCATATGCACACATAAGGAAAGCCAATAGAATCAATTACAATATATTAATTCTATGTTGCTTTCTTCTCCCCCTATTTTGTATATTTTCATATTTACATCGTGAATAAAAGGGGGGAAAGTAAGTGCGTGTGTGTGTGTGTTTCTACAGATATATAACCAAAACACAAAGAATAATTTCTATACAAATAGAAGTGAAACAAAAAAAAAAACTTTGTACATTCATAATTTGGCAGAGAACATAGTTAACATTTGTGGACCAGTCCTAATATATATGTATAAACAAATGTATATATATTATCACTGTCTCCTTTTTCCAGTGATAAGGTTGGGTAGGACCAACTTCTATAGGTAACTTGGTTTAAGTGCCACCTACCTTAGTCTAGACGTATTTTAGAGATGGAGAACTGAAGCTCAGAAAGGCTAAGTGGAAGTCTGTGACTGCGTAGGGACTTTACCATAGTTTCCCCCCATCTCCTAGGCTAGTTCCCTAACCCCAGCCACCCTTCCTCTCATATATATATACACACACCCCACCAGTATATATTAACTATTAATACAAACACTAACTACAGCACTCTAACATTTACTTTATCATTTTATTATTACTGAACCCATAAGTATTTATACTTTTTAAAGCCCCCTGTTGATTGCCTCCATGTTTCTCTACAGGTCTCAACAATTTTCACCTTTAACTCCCACTACCAGTATATTCAGTTGCTGCCCACCTGCTAACCAACCAACTCTGAATATTGTGCTTCACTGCTCTGTGCCAGCCCCATCATTTCTGAAGTAGAGAGTGAACAATCCTTAGTTTGACAGTCTCCCATCTCATCCAGTACCAGTAGTAACACATTGATGGAATGGTTTCCTTTCCATTTGTCCTGACAGTCCTTGGTTTCTTGAAGTTGAGCTCAGACACTCCACTCAGAAATTCCATTTGGAATTTTAATAGGACTTCAGAGAGGTTCGACGAAAACTGCCTTGACTTTCATAGTCAAGTTAATCCTTGAATACTTCTGACAACAGAAAATGGAGAGAACCTCTAAGACAAAAAAGAATGAGCAGTTATTTATTGAAGAAAAGTGCATTATACATTCCCATTTCAAATACATTTTACTGTAAATTGAAATGTCCAGCTGTGGGGAGATTTGGAAGGAGGGGGGGAAAGTCCTCTTTTCACACAGCTTTAAAGAAAATCTGGCCTGTTAGTTTACAAAGCCATAGACTGTAGTTTGATTAATCAGATGGATGCTGCATACATAATATAGGGTATAAGGTCATAGCAAGAAGAGGACATCGATAATAAAATGCAGTGATTACTTTTTTTCAAATCACAAAAGGATACTATTTTTGCTGCAATATGTGAATGTGCCAATGAAAAAAGTGGGAAGAAAAAAATATTGTCTGGCACTGGTTGCCATGGCAGCAAGCTGAAGTTCAAGGAGAAGTGGAGAATCTGAATTCTGTGGCAGGTTAATGAATTTAGCATCTACAGGAACAGAAATGGATTTTCTGTCACAGCCTGTAAATCAACGACAGGGAACTAACATAGTGCAGATATTTTGGAATGGTTTAGATCCGCTTCTGATGTATGAAAAGTGTATCAAAAATTATCGCTTGGGGCCCTGTCCTCCCTCTCTCCCTCTTCAAACCAGCACACTTAAAAAGATATTAATGAAGCAGGTACATGCTGCTGATAGGAAAAGTCTTTGCCAAACACAGACCAGAAATCATGAGGCACCACTCTAGTCTGGGGAGAATGGAAGAATAATATAACCTTTTGACAGTTCACAGTGTGCCACTTTCAAAGTTGAGCGTATGCCATTGCACACATATTTGCATGCACCTTATTTTTTCATGCAGATACCTGATGTGTGTAAATAAATCAAGTAGCTGTGAATGCATGTGGCCAGTCAGGAACCCAGCTCACCATAAGAGCATGCAAAGATCCAACTGACATCAGCATATTGATTATGTGCACATGTAACACAGGTGCATGCAAAGGTAAGCACACATTTGCAGGCAATTACTCTTGACTATCTGGGCCAGTAGAGTATTTTATAGGAAAGTGTGTTTCATGGGATCTCTTATCTCATCTGTTCCTCAAAAGAATTAAAGTGTTTCTCTGAAACTTCTGACCATGATCATTGGATGCCTGGATATAGTATGGGTGGATGGATTATGGATTCCATCTCTTCTGGGTGTTTCAAAGACCAATCAGCTGCTGGGAATTGCCTGTTCTGGATTGGTGTCTAGAAAATCCATATAAAATTGCATTGAACAAGTTCAGAATTCATCCCTGTGTGTCTGCAGTCTCTTTCTCCTGGCTATCAACCTCTGGTATTATGTGAGTTTCATAGCTTTGCCACAGTACTATGCCACAGAATTCCAGACACTACCAATGGAGAGTGAACAAAGGGAACTCAGATGAATGGGAAATATATTGAAAAAAACATCTCAGAACATGTCGATGCTCCCCATACTCTATGTGCTATAAAAATTGCTTCCTCTGTCTCTCAGTTGCTGGAGCAGAAGGGGCACAGTGTGGGTATTCACATGTTAAGAATGACAGAAAAAAATTTCCATTCACTAAATAAAAAAGAACTATAGTATCTTTATTTGTTACTTATCTGAATATATAGTGCCTGAATTTCCTTTCAGTTACATTCATGTAAAGCAGACACAACTCTATTGAAGTATGTGGAGTTACAACAGTATAAAACCAGTGTGAATGGAGAATGAGGCCAAATATATGGTGTAAGACAGTAAAATAAGAAAAGAAATAATTAAGTTATTAGAAAATAGTTGCTTAACAATAGTCATCTTTTTAAAGGGAGGCCCTCTAAAATTCACATGGGATGGCAATATAAGTGTGTGTGTGTGTGTGTAATAATTGTAAATAACAGCACTGGCAGTTTGTTATTGCTTGTGCTCTCAGTTGAGTAGATACCTGATTTTGTAACACCAAGATGTCTGTGCCCAGGAGTTCACTAGATTAGGCCATATTTTAACCTCTGCTCCTAGTTTCTTTGCGATAAATAATTACCCATAATTCGTCCGATCTGGCAAGCAGATAACATTGCCAGAGCTCCAATAATTTCTGCATCCTCCTTGTAACATTGTCATTAGGAAACAGGCATTAAATAGAGACCTTGTTATTGTGAGGGTGATTTCAGTGAAGTATAATTGTACAGCGTGTCAACAAACAGCCGGGAAACCTCTGCTCAGAATGAAGCATTGGCATTATGCAGCCTCTGAAGGAAACAGAGCAAGTCAAGTAGCAAGTGGATTGTTTACATCTAATTATTAGACCATTAAATTAGGTGAGAAAAAAGGCAGTAGAATGCACTATGTCTCAACTTCACCCCCAACCTGAAAGGCAAAAGAACACAGATGTAAGAGTAGAAATTCATTGAGTCCCTATAGGAGCTCTGCTTGCCTATTGCTTTATAGACTAATGGACTACATATGTTACCATATTTTAGTAGAGTACTGTACGTAGATCAGAGAATATGTACATTCCCAGCAAGACAGATGTTTTGTGCAGTCAGTGGAAAATTCAGTCAAATAAATTGCAATTGCAAAAGTAATTGAAGTTCATTAGTTTCAGTAAATATACCCACCAAAGTTAGAGCACTTAAAGGAGACAGTGACATTTCTCTTTTAATCATGGTGAAGACAAAATAATTTTGGAAGGATTAGATCATTAGAGGACTACTTATGAACTGGGATTAGCAGGAAGAGGAGGAACTAATCATAAAAAATTATTAGAGTTATTTATAGCGTCTGTATACGTAAAGGGAGAAAACTAAACACAAGAGAATACGGCTGACCAATGTGAGGAGAGACGAGAGCAAAGATAGTGTACAAGTAAATGGAACAGACACTGTGCCATGACTTGTACCCCGTGTAACCTCATTACCTTAGATGGCCCTGTGTATGCAGCACTACTTTGAACATTAGAATCTCTTTTACTGAGAGGAGCAGAGCTGAACGGCACACTGGGTAGTCCTCTACTGTTCTCAGGAGGAGATGATGGAAAAGACAAGGCATGTTCTTTGGTTCACATTCAGTACTTTGCAGGTAGATCACTTCTGCTGCTGTGGGGTTTTTTGTTTGTTTTTTTTTTGCACTGAGGGCCAAGGTTGCTTTAACTCCTTCCTCATGCTGAGCTTTTATTTCCCTTTTTCTACACCCACTCTTCTTGAGTCTCCCTTTTCCAATTCCAACACAACTGCTGACTTGAAAGTATGCCACTCCCTCCTCTGCGTAACTGTGGGTCAGATTCCCGCCGTGAGGGAAGAGGGGGGACCCTTTAGACAGTAGCCACATGGACAGCACAGGCCTCTGTGCCCCCTGCAACTTCACGGATTAAAATATCATTTTGATTCTACTGTATTTACACAGTTGGTACACGGCTATTAGCAATGCACCATGTGCCATTATAAAAACAGGATAAACTGATGTATATTCTCACTTAGAAAACAACGTTGTGTTTGCTGTAATGAAATTTTGTAAATGGGTTTTATTAACCCCAAACAGCAAAAGATATACAGCACTGATGCTGATATTGGAAACACTTCTGTACAACCAGCTGCTACAATATTGGAAGCCAGAAAGAGCAAACTTCTATCCACAGTGGTACACGCACAACTCCCATTGAATGGTGGCTGCACGTGTTTAATAGTAGAACTTGGTTCAAAATTCCTATGAGGCAACTGTAGCAACTGTCCCTCTGTAGCAAGAGAAGGACCCTGCCTGTCCTGTAATAGGTATAGTTCCAGAGCACCTGCACAGTGTGGAAGATGCGTACACTCAATCATGCAGGCGTAAAGAGAGAAAATGGGGCAAGTCTGATGGATCTATTGGCCGTGGGACGCTACAGAGCAGAGGTGCAAATGCTGCATATGCAATTGCTATCCTGGGGCTACAGTAGAGGCCTCAAAGCAGCTCTATTATGACTCACAGACCCGATTTATATTGCACCCCTCTTCTGAAACACATTCTTAAACCAAGCCCAGCTGTCTTCAATTAGTGTAGGAGTTGGGGAGGCTCTTCCGCAAATGAAGAGTCATTGGGGCCAGGGAGAGAGTAAGAGAGAGACAGTACAAGCATGAGAACAACTGTAGCCCTATGGATAGAGCACTCACCTAGGAAGAGGAAAGCCCGGGGTCCAGCCCCTGTCTTCCAGTGACTCTAATTGTTTTCCCAGAGTGTATTATCTTCAACAGGAGAGACGGAGAAAGCCTCCGTATCACATTATCCCATAGCCCAGGGGTTAGAGTATTTACCTGATACCTGGCAGAGCCCTGTTCAAACCCTTCTCCTCCTCAGGCAAGGTGGGCTTGAACTGGGGTCTTCTGCTTCCTGGATGAGTACCTTAACCCTGGGGTTAAAAGTTATGAGGGAAGTCTTCCTCCTTTTCACTAAAACAGAGTAGGCAATATGGGCAGTGGATATAATAGGCCAGGGGAGGCTATGCCTCCCCTAAACCAAACCTTAGCCCCACCCATACTCTGCACCCCCCCAAGCTGGTGCCCAAGCCGATGGGACTGGGAGCTCAGCTCTGCTGCCAGCCAGAGGCTAGCAGGCCTGGGCAGCCAACGGCCTGGTGCTGGGGCTGGTGCTGGGGGCAGCTCGGCAGCCCAGTGCTGGGGCCCAGCAACCCAGTGCTGAGGGCTGGCGGTGGGGCAGGTGCTGAGGCCAGCTGGCAGCCTGACACTGCAGGTGGCCTGGCAGCCTGGCCCTGGGGCCAGCATTGTGGCCCAGCACTGGGGATGGCCCAGCAGCCCAGCTCTGGGGGTGGCCCAGTGCAGTTTTACCAGGGCTCCTCTGGCCATGGGGGGTGGGCGGACTCAGTGCTCTGGTAGACAGGGCGGGGGTGGGTGCTCAGGGCTCCAGTGGACAGGGGGCGCTCAGGACTCTGGTGGATGAGGGGCGGGGCCTTGGGCAGAAGAGGCGGGGCCTTGTGGCTAGGCTCCCCAAAGCGGGGGCTCATGCACCACCCATGGTAGGTACCTAATGCCAAGAGAGGGTTTCCAGTTGAGAATCCCAAGCAGAAATAGGCACCTATCTCCAAGACTGGGGCAGGTTTAGCACATATCCCTGTCATCAGCATGTCCCATTGGCTAGCTTAGGCAGCTCCCTGTGTAGCACACTGGCTTTTGTAAATGGCAGTAGGCACCTCTTTCTCCCTATTCATTATATAGGGAGTCTAAATCAGGCTTTGTGAATTACAGTGATTTTCTAAGCACCTAACCTTTAGGCATTGTGACACTCAGCATCACATACAGGACCAGGTTTTTAAAGGTTTTTGGGTACCTAACTCCCATTGATTGAATACCTTTAAAAACCTGGCCCTAAGAATATTAAAAAAGAAATGCTAAAGACTGAAATAAGTCACATGCAATTGTAAAATACCATCTTTTGACTTAATCTGCGCTGCTGAGCCTGGAATATTGTCAATAGCCTATCTCTGCCACATGTTATAAAAAAAAACAAACAAGATGGTTGATTCTAGTATCATGACACTAACTGATCGTATGGTCTCAATCTACTGGTATTATCAAAATATACTTTATTTTACTGACAACAGTGCAAGAGTGTAAAAACAAATATAACTTTTATAGAGGAAAAAGCACTAAAATGATCAATATTCTGTAAAATAACATGATTTGGAGACACCTTCTGTGCCTGTTCACAATTTATAACTGGAAATGCTAATGTCAGCACTGGAATAGCAGTTGGAATACTGCCCGGATTCTCCACAAGGATCAGAGTCAAGAGTTCAGTGACACTCCTGGATTAACAACAAGCGGATTTGTGCATGAGTCATTAAATTAGCAAAAGAGGGTGTTTATATTTACAGTATTTGTCAGCTCTGTTGCTTGGCAGGCTTAGAGAAAACAATTAGAGATGAGCTAATCGGTCTAGAGGAATCCAGACCAGCCCCAAACCTACAGTAAGGGGAGATCTGTTTCAGTGGATGTCCCTACCTTCCAAACCCCCTCTCTCCAGATCCTGGAGTTCCTTTGAGCCCCAATATCTGCAAGCTCAGGGAATCTTCCACTGTAAAAGAAAAAGGATATTCTTGATGGAGACAATTGGTTAAAACACTGGACCTCTTGGATGGATGAATGAATAGCCAAGAAAATATTAAATAAAAGCATGAGTCATATATTATCTCTTTGTTTGACAGATATTTCAGGTTTCTATAAAGGCACACACTCCTTATACCTCACTCTGCATTATTTTTGGAACTGATCCCTTTCTGTGTTTAGTAGTGCAGTGACCAATTAGTGGTCTCTTGAGCACAAAGGAAAAGGGAATGATAATACATTCAAGCTGGCTCATCTACAATTTTTCTAAGTAAAGAACTGCTCAGAAGTACATGTTCTAGTAATTGAATCCTGTGTTTCTAATTGTGATAGCTGCATGTTGGAAAATGCTCAGAGTCAATGGAGTAGAGCACCATGGTGACAATGATGGAGGGGTAACGCAAAACCTGTTTGCTCAGCATGGAGAACAGAATGGTGCAGAGGGAGATATTGAAGTTCTGTTTGTATCCAAAGATTGCCAGTGGTTTTGGCTACAAATACACTGTGGTCATAACTCTGTACAGCAATGAAGAATAAGCACTGTGTGAAAACATGTCCATTTGAGATCAATCGGATCATTTCTGGCTCTATGCTCAGGGACATATAGGTACTGTAAAAAGAAAAGGAGGACTTGTGGCACCGTAGAGATTAATAAATTTATTTGAGCATAATCTTTCGTGAGCTACAGCTCACTTCATCGGATGCACTGAACTGTACTGTAACAACTGTAATACTGTAATAACTCAGTGGAACTGTACATGAGAAGGATGCTGAATGCTAGAAGGAATCATTTACTTTAGTACTGAGTCTGCAGAATAAAATACAGGGCAGGTTGTAAACACACCATGGCATGAGAGGGTAGTTCAGTCTCGCTATTTATTTAATCCTAGGTCTCTGTGCTGAGACTGCCGACAGGTGGGTAAGTTGTGGTGATGCAGACATTGAGATCAGCGAACTTATTTCACAAAGGCTACTACAGAGCCCCTCAGACACCAATAACATTCAGACATTATCACCCTGGGCTGGATTGGAATCAGCAATGATGAGGGGAAAAGCTCCACACCCTCATCCAATTCCTCTCTCTGTTGTCTCAACACCCACGTAGAAGCCTGAAAATCGAAATGTCGCCCTTTAGTGTTTTGAAAACAAGGAGTTCCCCCCCGCCCCGTCTTTTGGATGGGGGATGAAAAGAACATACTGGGGTGGATTTTGTTTGACACCAACTACAGCTCACATAATGCTCCGTCCTGACAAAAATTCTTTGTGCACTGGCACACTCAGTAATATGAGGCATGTCCTGGAGAATGGTGTCGCACAGTTAAAAGCTGCTCCAGAGTTGGCAAACGGAGCACAGGGCTGCCGGGGGTGCTGAAACAATTTGTATAGTGGGATTGCTGAGACCACTGAACAAACTGTAAACCCTGGATATGATGGAAACTACTTCAAGCCAGGGTGTGTGGCAGAGGCCCCGCATCCCTAGTTACCACAGCTATGAGGGCTGCAAGGGAGGCAGTAACACAGACGCTCTGAGGGGAACACAGCACTAAGTGCTGAAGTCACAGAATCTCTGCCCTTTCCTCAGCCCATCTGCACTTTCCTCCTTTCCTCTAACAGTGCCTTTAGGAGTCAAACTCCCACTGGCCAATTCCTTCTGCCACTTCTGAGAGAGATACTGTTTGCTTGGACTCTCATCTTCATCCACTCTCTGAATATCCATAGTGACAGCAGAGGAACACCTCTTACAATGCAGCTGCTCCACACCTCCACATCTGGCTCCAACCTGAAATACCCATGGAGAGCTCCATCACTTGGAGCTGGTATGAAGGGGCTTCCACCAAACCTTAAGGAGAGGGGAACATGCCATAGGGTCAGCAGCTCTCTCTCTTCCATGCTCCGGGAGACTCTTCTGATGTAGGGCACCAAATTCACTGAGCATTGGCTTTGTTTGTTCACTTGCTTGCTTGCTACTAATAATGAAAAGGAATCTCAGCTCAGAAAAGCACTTCAAAAAAGTTTTTTAACAACCCCAAAAACTATTGTAGAAAAAGGAGGGAGAGAGATAGCAAAGGTAACACTTTTTAAAATTTTTCTCCACTGATTTTATTAATAACAAGGTATAGAATACCTATAGAGCTTTTCATCGATCAATCTCCAAGCACTTTATGAATTAAGCAAATATCACGATTCCAGTCTCCACAGAAGGTGACACTGAGGCACATAAAGTTGATGTGGCTTCCCCAGTTCTCAGTAGTTGGGCTAGGACCCAGGTGATTTCCACTCCAGTGGCCTATTCACTGGGATCATCTCACTTAAGTTAAGTGGGCATTAAGTACCGAAAAGACCTCTTATCAGGCCTTTGGAACTACCATAGTGGAGATTCCCCCCAAATAATCCATCCTAGATTTTATACAAGACCTAATTCATGTTGGCACAGGTCTCAGAGAGTTTTAGTTCCATACAGATTTTCAGCCAGACAGGATGTGATCAAATAGTATTCAGAGTACTTTACGGTACTGAGTTTTACTTTATTAAAACCAGGCTCTCGGTAATCTGGGACACACAAGGAGCCTGGCAGACTTGGATGCTCTTCTTTATTTAGAAAGAAATTTATCAAGCTGCTTGCCAGATTAATATTTCACAGGTTTGCCCAGCTCAGACAAGAATCAATTAATTGCAAGGAGGTTTTTTTGGAAAGCAGAGGTCAGAAACCAGAAAAGAAGCAGTGTGATAGGGGTACTGCCACCTTGTGTAGCTTCTGGCCATAGCAAGTTTGTCGTAGGATGCCTTCCTTTTAGGCAACACTATTGAATAACATAAGTTATTAACTGATCACGTACCTCAAATGGCCACATTTTGACATGATAGAAAGGAAACTATTATGCTGGTTCTCTTGCAGAGTCTCCTTTCACATGAAACGTCTACAGGATCTGAAATATCTTAAGATCTAAATTATCTCTGGATTTTGATATCATACAGTCACCACTTTCAGCTATAATCATAATCTCTTGTAGAAATTGAGTAGATGATAAACACCATAAAGAAAGATGAAGAGAGGAAGCACTTTAAGGAGTGAAGTATTGCACAGGAGGAAAACAAGTGACTCAGAAAGCAACAGAAAGTTAAGGTGACTGGGCTGGAGTGTTTACCCCACACTTGCCCTGAAAGTGTTAATGTGGATTGAGAAGGGGGCTAATTAACCTGACAGGCCACAGCTGAGAGGAATTAGGTAGCTAAGCAATCCCCTGACTCAGGAAGGGAGCCTAGCTGGGAGGAAGGAACTAGGCTGGATGGAAATTGGAGGCAGAGGGGGCTGCTGGTAAAGTCTGCAGTCACTCCCTAGGAGGAGGGAGTGGTGAAACTGGGGGAGTGCCAGATGGTAAGGAAAGGTCCCAGGGAAAGTCAGTAAGATCCAGGAGGGAACAGACATTGAATGCTGGCTAGAGGGTCCCTGAGTCAGAACCTGGAGTGCAGGGCAGGCCTAGGTTCCCCTGCCAGCCATTGATGAAGTGGTGCAGTCAAAGGGAAGACTTCCGAAGACTGAGGAGGAAAGACTTTGATACCTTGAAAGGGGAAAATGTGAATAGTGACCTGGGTGGAGAGCTGAGTCATGAAGAGGGAGCAGCATTTCATGCAGACAGAGAGAGAAGGACGGAGGGATGGTGTGCAACCACGGGAAGGGGCATTGACCTCGTGAAGTTAATCCCCAGAATGGCCAGGAGGAGGTGCCAAGAGTTGAGCACCCTGTTACAGTGACCAATAAGGATCAACAGGACAACAACACAAACAGGCAGATATCGAATGCAGATAAATGTTAAAAAAGTTCACTACTACCTAAATACTGATCAAATAAACAGATCACAAAAATTTATGAGATCATGTAAACTTACATATCTCATATTCCTCCACTTAGGTGTCTACTTTCAAAAATATTTTCTGCAGTTTAGCATTCCCTCTTCACTCTTTCAACATTTAAACTTAGAGATGATGAAAACAGAAAACAGTTGATCTTCCAGACTTATGTTATAAAGAGTTATTATTATTGTTTACATACAGACAGCTAAACTTCCATGTTCATTTCTGTGGAGCAACAGTGACATCTGATGAAGGAAGAAATACTTTCTATGCAGAGCTCACTTTCAGAAGTAACCCACAAAAACACAAGTGAACATAGATGTACATTCACAGGGCAAAGTTCAACCCTGCATAAGCAGATATAAATATAGGAATGTACATATTACAATTTACATATTATAACATCCCAGAGATCCAGCATCCTGTCTCTGACAGCGGCCAATACCAAGAAACTCTGCAGCTGGCAGATGTGGGCTAATCTGCCTCCCATTAAGGTCTCATTCCAATCTCTACTAGTTAGCGATTGATTTAAGACTCGTTGATTAACAGAGTTGTGTCTTCCTAGACAAAGACTGAATCTGGGCCATAAAATTCAAGATAATTCCAATCTTATAGTGGAAAACAGAAAAGTTTGTTTTTTTAGAGATTTTTGCTATAATGGCAAATACTGACTTTGAATAGAAATAGTGATATTAGAGCTGTTCTGTTAGTTCAATGAATGAACCAATAGATACCAATTCTACGGAACCCGATTTGGCTCAAAACTCCTCAGTTTTCATGCCAGCTGGGATTGGAACCATCACAAAGGTGCTAGTCTCACCCTCCAGGGAAAGTTACCCACCCATAGCTAACTTTTCCTAGCCCTGTCTCTAGCAGCTGATCAAGGTCACGTGAAGCAGTTTTGGCAGAAGCTGCCTGCTCTCCCACCTGCAAACTAAGTGCAACATTCACAATGACTGTTAGAGAGAAGAGGCTATAGAAAGAAAGAATGAGTGAAGATTTGAGGTACACACACACAATTTAATTCTAAATCACTAACCTCCTTGCATCATGAAAAGATCTATATTACCATGGATGTAACTTTTAAAATCTCATTTAGAGTTACAACTTCAAGCTTCTGAGTTTTCTTCATTGAATTGAACCCTTTCCCATTTTTCATTTGGTATTTTTTCTTTTACTGCATCCAATGTAATAACTGTCCATGTCATTTCAGTTTTGATGGGCTCGTATTTTGAGGTCACAGTTCACAATTTCATTTAGATAAAGTTATCAGTGTAAGTTTGTCAATGTAATGTACACAGACCAGCTAAACTATTGGATAGTATAACACAGTCTTGCAAAAACTTACTTTTTCTGTAGCTTGCTACAGGAAGTATGAGAAATATTTCATCAGATAGTGCTTGGAAAGTAAAGACTTTGGTGGCTAGCAAAGAACTGAGACGTATTAAACATTGATAAGGAAGAGACTTTGGCAGTACTCAAACAATCTATTTTGTCTGTCCTCTTCCCCTGTCGCCTTGTTATATTCCTGGTTTAGTAGAATGATAGCATTAAAAAAATGCTCTGTGCAATGTATGTAAACTCACACTTCAAACATAGGCAGAAGCAAATTTGCTGGGTGTAACATGAAAATAAAATTACACTATAAAGGATCTGGAGTGCCTGAATAATAACTTCTTAATAATTTCCTTATTTATACAGTGTTATTAAACATGTAGATTTATAGTTCATAATTGATTTTTCAGTCTCTTGTCAGTGTGCTCTGCATGTAAATTCTCTACAAAACTCCCACTTATATAAAATGTGGTTGCATCAATGCAGTGGATTAAGCAAAAGAGATTTCCCTGATGCTAATTCCAATTGTCTAAAGAAGTGACTTCAACTTCAAGACATCAACTGAGATTAGGTCTTCAGAGCCAAGCCAAATCACATCACACATCTGGCAGGCTTTTTAGTGTTGGCTATAATAGGAAATAGATGAAGATAGTAATGTAATCTCAAAACTGCTGAACATCTTTCATTTTTGAAAAATTAAAGGAGTTAGCTTATTTTTTTTTCAGTTCCTTTTATCTTAAAAATCAAGTGTATGGTGAGAAACATCATCATGTGCCTCTAAGCCAAGTACCTTTCCATAAGTTGCTGGGGAGACAGGAAACATTCTGATGTTATCACAATTTCCATATATAAACACTTTTGCTGTTAGAAGAAACGAAACATAAAAATGCAGGGAGCTTTGCAAACACTGAAAGCGGCTCAGTGTATCAGACACAACTGGTAGAACCATCGTAATCATAAGAAACAAGTGGTCAGGTACAAGTCTCCACAGCTGAAGTCAGAGCATCTTTTCTTTGTATTAAAGGGACGCTATCATGTCACCTTTGTACAATGAAGTGCCATATGTAGGCCAGTGTAACTGTCACAATCTTCCTTCCATGCCTCGATGCCATATATTCATCCATGGAACAAAAACTGATTCAGGGAGAAGTAAAATGCATCTGTTAATTTTAGAGTGCAGCATTTGTTTTACTCCTTCATCTATGCAATACCAACAGACATGCACCTTCAGTGCTTCCTAGTTAACTTAAAACCCCATTAAGATGAACACTTGCCGTGGCTATATCCTCAGACAATGGCATGGTAGTTTATAACCCTCTACTGCACTTACCTTGTTATCAGCAATCTGAATACTGTGACATAATGAACTTCTCTGAGGACAGGGTTCTAAAGGATACATTCTCAGTGCAGTTGCCTAGGATTAAGGTCTACAACTTCCATAAAGAATAACTCAAACTCTAGGTCTAATTCCTAGGCAGAGTGTGCTGTAAATATTGTCCTGCAATAGAAGGGTCAGCAGCTGCTATAATGAGTGCTAAATCCAGAGACTGGAGTGGAGAATCTGTGGAGATACAGGCTAAGTAGTGGCAACCGTGGAACTCACTTCTTTGCTGTCTCAGTTCCAACCCAAGCAGCACAGTGATGTGGCGGAACTACCATTAAGTGGATACATAATTGGTTAAACAACTACAAACAAAGAGTAACTATTAATGGAATGATGTCAGAATGGAGGGAGCTCTCAAGTGGGGTTCCACAGGGATCTGTTCTGAGTCTGGTGTTGTTTAACATCTTTATGAATGACCTGGATGTAGGAGGAAAGAGCGTACCAATCAAATTTGCAGATAACACAAAACTGGGGGTGGGGGGGTTGCAAACACTTTGAAGAATACAGCTAAAATTCGGAGAGATCTTGATAAATTGGAGAACTGAGCTATAGGCAACAAAATGAAATTCAACAAAGACAAATGTAAGGTGCTATACTTAGGGAAGAAAAACCAAATACACAAATACAGAATGGGGCGGGGGGGAAACTGGCTTGGAAGCAGTACTGCTGAGAAGGATCTGGGAGTTGTGAAGGATCACAACCCCAATATAAGTCAGCAATGTGATGCTGTTGCAAAAAAATCAAATGCAATTTTAGGTTGCATTAACAGAGGCGTAGCATGCAAGTCATGGGAGGTGATAGTACCGCTCTACTCAGTGCTGGTTAGGCCTCAGCTGGAGTGCTGTGTCCAATTTTGGTCACCAGTGTCTAAAAAGGATATACAGAAACTGGAAAGGATCCAGAGGCAAGCGACAAAATTGATCAAAGGGATGGAATGCAAGCCATATGAGCAAAGGCTGATGGAACTGGGTGTGTTTAGTTTGGAAAAGAAGAGATGAAGGGGGGATATGCTAGCGATCTTCAAATATTTGAAAGGCTGCCATAAAAGAGATGGAGAAAAATTGTTCTCTTGCCACAGAGGGCAGGACAAGAGGCAATGGGTTCAAACTACAGCACAGCAGATTTAGATTAAATCTCAGCAAAAACTTCCCAACTGTAAGAACAGTAGGACAATGAAACAGACTGCTGAGGGAGGTCATGGAAGCTCCTTCACGGGAGGTTTTCAAAAGGAGGCTGGATAGCCATCTGTCTTGGGTGGTTTAGACACAACAAATCCTGCATCTTAGCAGGGGGTTAGACTAGATTGACCCTTTCAGTCCCCTCGAACTGTATGGTTCTATGTAGTTCTGGACAAAGGCTGGGTTACCTGTGCAAGTAACTAGGCAATGTCCCTGTATGTTCCTGGGGTTGACTGTAGGGTTTGAACTTGTGACCTACAGAACTAAAAGCATGAGCCACTATTGTCTGATCTAAAGAACTTGGTCCTCTTGCTGGCAGCTATAGCAAAAACTCATCAATCTCAACCACCGACTGCCCGAGAAGGACAACTACTCAGTCTCCTAGTACATGTTAGACCTGCACACACTGAGCAGCGTTTTACTGTATGGTGCAAGGTATAATATTAAAAAAGGGCTTCAGTAGGTCATAGGCTTATATAGCAGCTCTACCTGGATTCTATTGTGAATGTTTCCCAGTTTCTCAGCACTGTCATGGAGATTTTAAAGCGGGCCGCTTCATTTGACACACCATTTCCCACCAATGGTATGTGCATGTACATGGGCGGAATTTGCCACAGAGTTATGCAGCATAGGGAGATGCCCACATTCTTGGTGAGCATAGCATTGTTTTTTCCTCCTGTCTGTAGTTGACACACACGCACGACTGGTGGTGTCTGCACACACAGAGGGTGGGACCTACTAATTTGTGCAATTTACTGCTCTTGGAAGGGGTGGAAGGATGATGGCACATCTGTACATATGTTACGCCTCTTGTAGCTGAATCATGTAAATGAAAGGACAATTAGGCCAGCAATGTATGTTACCTCTAAATTACCCCGGGGCACAAGAAAACAGCAGTACCGGATGTGAGAGAGAGGTCTGCAACTGGCATATTAATGTCCTAACAGGCCCACTGTACCCACAACATGGGCATTGTTAATCCCAAATTAGTTCATATTGAAAATCCAACATTCCTTGGTCTGGAAATGAGTATCTATTTTCTTTTGTGGCTGCTATAGTTTAAAACTATGATACAAATTATACAACTAATTATATGGCCTAAACCTCCCAATGTGTTTGCTATATACGTGCTGTACAATGCAGTACAAGCGAGGGGAAATGACAAATCCAAATTAGAAAATCATCAGGCAGGTGCATTACACACATCTGGAAAGGAGACAGAACGAATTCCCCTTAAGGCAGTGCTAATGAAGTTCAGGTTCTGCCATTCACGTTTTGTTGTCTGCTATCATTAGTAGCACAATCTTTCTGCATAGAATTACAAAGTTTTAACTTCTTTTGACTTTTTTACCCTGATCTTCACCTTCTTTGCCATCTTATGGCGAACTAGAATTTGGAGTCAGTATAACCCCCCGAGATGAGCAAGAGAGAAAAAAGGAAGACATGAAAGCTGTTTCCAGAACTGTGCTAGTTGTGAGATTGGCAAGCATGGCTTTGGCACAGTGGTGACTGCCAATCACTTCTGAACAATGTTTAGAGAACATGGCTTTTTTCACAGTTTCAGTGTCCTGAATGGACAGCAAATAAAATATAATAAATCTCCCTAGCAGATTGTAACACAGTTTCTGAACATGGTTTATGACCATATTCAGGTGGATGCAAGTTCTTACGGCCATTTTTTTAAATTATGGTTCCATAAGCCTCATGTGGTCAGAGTGAGCAGGGGAAAGAAAGACTGAACTTTGCATGGCTGTGCCACAGTGTGCTTTCTTCCCAATACTTACATGAATTTTTAGTGCAATTCATGGACACAACCTACTTTGACCACTTTTAAAATATGTTAGATATAAATCTCCCTTATTTCCCACTACATAAGCAGAGTGAAAAATATCCTTCTGAACAGTATAGTTCCTGAAATGTTTATATTGCATTTGTAAAGAACTGTAGCCACAGACACAGAGATGTAAAGTGTCATCAGCTGAGATCAAATGTGGATGTTTATCACCAAAAACACAACCCCCTGCTACTTCAGCTTAAGGAGTAACTGCATTATCGGTATAAATGGCATCTATTCACGGTGGACATATCCAGAAAACCTTCTGCTCAGTGTCTGAATATCAACATTTGAGTGGTTACCCAATAGTGTGTTTAGTCTGAGTAAGCCTTTTCTAGGAGGCATATATACTGAGTGTAGCTGTGAACAGATCGGTGCCTTTCCCACCTGATCTCAGACAAAGTCCACACATATAGTCCAGAATCATAAACTCACTTTCTGCCTGGAGTTTGGCTTTCTTAACTCATGAAGTTTAGCTCAAATATTCTTCCCAGGCATGGTTGCTCCTAGGGTTCCTGCTTTAGGACTCCTCAGCCCACAACCTAGGTCCCCAAACCCCTTTAACCCTATCTTAGCAGGATTAACATCTGCTATTAAAATTTCACCTAATCACTCCTCTCCTGCAGTCAAAACTTCCCAGTGAGACCACAAGATGACTGTCAATGTTTTGGGGGGAAATTTCAATTTGAAATATGGGAGACTTGCTATCACTTTTTTTCCTTAAACTGGGAGAGATTTTTGTATGTCTCTTAATTCTGTTCTTCAGGTCAGGGAGTAATTTTAGCTGCTTTAAAATGGATACCAGGTAGAATTAGGTATTTCTAGACAATATTTTATTAGGCATAAGAGAGCATATATAGCGGTGAGTCAGAGTTTGAGGGTGTTACAGGGGATTTCTCTAGGGTCTAACAATACACAAATAGATATAACAGTTCACATTTTGCATAATCTGAGTACAAAAGAACTCTCTCTAGTTTTGTGGTGAATTTCATCCTTATCAGACAGTGCAGAAGTAGTTTGCATTGGAAAAGAAAGTATGGTGGGTATCTTAACTGAAAAAGACTCTTTCTTCAAATCTCTCAGACCTCAAGATTCCATGACCTCTCAGACCTCAATACCTCAAAGTCCATGTCTGTATTTATGCATAATTGCATTGTCCAACCAAGTGCATCATACTGCTTGGTAATTCCCAGTGAGTTTAGTACAACTGACCAAGACTGAGGGCAACTCAGTCAAAAAGAAATTCAGTGCTGTCAAAGAGGGATAGTAGATTTTACAATAAAAAAACAAGACTTTTTTAAACTATATGTTAATGGTATTTCTCAGGTTCTTGTTATGAAGGGAATATATTGTCCATACCTTTCTAAATTACCTTTTCATAGCAGTAATGAGATCAAAGATTAAATGATTTTTGGCTTAATGGCTGTGTATATTAATTGCCAAATGTATTCGACTTTTGGATTTCTCCTGATAATAAAATGCTTTATGGTTGTGTAAGTATAGACTGATTACTTTTCCTTTTGTTGCTAAGTTCACTAATGCATACAGGGAACACAGTTCTTTTTTGAAGAAATTTGAAAAGGAATCACTACTATTTTCTTTTGCAGGTCTTTTTCTTTCTCTGATTTAAATTATATTCAGAGATATGTAAATTGTGCGGTTCCTGTTGTATGCCTGAAGTTAGTCCACAGCTATGTTATAAAGTTCATGATGAAATCAAAGCTCTGATTACTATGCACATACGTTCTTATGATAGCCTGGGCAGTAGAATTATGACAAGTGGAAGTTTAGAACAGATCAAATATTATCAATACAGGATTTGTTTTTCCATATCTGTAAATAATATTCCCATAATTCCTTTATTGCAGAATAACAAATGCAAAGAAATTCAAAAACCGACTTATCCTTAGATACTGAGGACATTTTCCCAAGGTGTTGGGCTGTTATTCAAGATGTTCCCAAACCAATGGAAAAGAAAGGCATAGAACTAACTGAGAAATTTGAGAGTGATAAAAATAGATCTTGATGCTTGATGAATGAACCCCTTATTAAAGAGGCCCTAGTTCAACAAAGCATGTAAGCACATGCTTAAGTCCATCCCTATCCAGCAAAGCACTTCAGCATGTGCTTAAAGTTAGACATGTGCTTAAGTGCTTTGCTGAACAAGGATGGATTTAAGTCCCATTGAAATCAATAGGACTTGAGCACATGCTTCTGGTAAGGCATTTGCCAAAGTGTTTGTCGAATACGAATGGGCTCATGATTGAAGCCCAAGATCAGAGCTGTTAAGAGATGTTCCCGGGCATCTAAGATGCAAGGAATTCAGATCCATGCAAGCTGAATATGAAGAAAGTGTATCCAATAACAGTTCACAGTTCACATGGTTGGAAAATCTCTAGTTACCTTTGTTCTTTTTTTTATTCAATTAACAAAAATCACAGATATAGTGGCACAGATTTGTGACATTTTATAAACACAGTTTGTGTTCAGTGCCTCAAAGAGTGTACAGCGTAACACTATAGAAAAGAACAACAGCTCTAGTCCAACATGTTTTACCTGACATCTACTCCCAGAAGCACATTTTTATGTGAACTAGCCAAGTGGGACAGAAGGAGTAAGAGGAAAGAACAGCAATTCTGACCCGCCAGCTGTAGTTATTGCTGATGGGTGACAAAAGATGTGGAAAGGTGTTACTTCTCTTTTTCTTAACTCCTGGAGCATTCCTTAAATTGATTTTGCAGACTAAAATGTGTGCTACATTTCTCATGAAGGGTGAAGGGGAGTTATCATATGGACTGGTGTTTGTAAAATAGCATTGCCTTAAGTTGTTATATTGGAACTGGCATATATGTTTCTATGAACTAGATGAACCATGCTATGTTGTAGATACTATAAACACTTCAGTCATATATGTGTGTGCGCGTATATATGTATGTTTTATATTAGGAGATAAAATATATGCGGAAATAAAACACACAAGTCAGGCTAAAGTTGTTTAACATAAAATACTAATAAGGGGAAGTGTGATGCCACAGCTGGTTGAACTGAAAATTCAATGAATTTAGGTCTTTTTCAAGTCATTAGACATTTATGAATTATTCCTAATTTCTGCAGATAGATTCATCATCATTAGTGCAATAAGTAATCACCATTAGTATGGCTGAATGTTATATTATTCATGGTATGTGACGGGTCACATGATATATTTTCTGATCCCAAATGACTGAAACTTTACCAGAAGAATGATGGATGACAAATAAACAGTGAATGATAAACTACATCCTCCAGCACAACTTTATGAAACTTTGAGAACATTTTCATGAAAGCCTGTTCTGCCTGTCTTATAGCACAAGAACAAGGGGATTGGATAATTATATGGATATCAAGAATATCCAGTTATCATAATTAACTATAAGTTTTGGAAGGGTTATTAAACCTTGTGCTTCAGGGCTTAAGCCAATCTTTTTAACAATTAGAGACCAATGTGGGAGGTAGATTATCCCACATCTACTTACTGCAAGGTTCTTACACCTTCAGAGGCAGAACTGTGAACTAAATGGACCTATGGTCTGATCCAGGATGTCTATTCCTATGTTCCTAAGAACAGCAGTGGAACAAATTCAAGTCCTTTATTTGTGAATATATTTCTGATAATTTTTTCCTTATAAAACCAGTCCTAATGACAATGCAAAGGTCAGAAAACTAATAAACGAGAGAAAATAATGCTTCATACTAGATTCCACAAGGGGTAATACTACCAGCTAAACATGAGCACTAGGTACATTTCACTCTGCTACTAGGAAAACCTTTTTGCCAGTGAAACTTCTTGACTAATGAAGTAGTTATGGCACACTCACTAGTCAGTTTTCAGGAAAGGTTACATAGGTGTATGGATATAGTATTATAGGGCCCTTCTGAGTCAATGTTAGAGGCTGGTTCAGATGATCCACGAGGTACCTTGTTCTTTCCACTTGTGTCATCAGTGATTCTATGATTAAAAATATTTCCTTTCAAAGGAACTAGGAGTGTTGAAAGTAGAGAAAAGGAAGGCCAGCTTTATAAACAGTGGGAACTACCGAGACCAAGCCATTATTGTCTAAGAAGCTTCCATGAGCCAGGAGATATTTATAATCTGGTATATTTCAGGATAACCATGTTATCTCACTGAAAACAGCATGTCTGATAGAATTCTAGTGAGACATATTAAACAGACGTTTCATATGAATGGCTGAAATGTCTGGGGAGGTTTGTGACAAGCTGCAGTTGATATGCTCAGGCTGTTCAGGAATACACTAGAGAAAAAGACCAAATCTCTGTCTTGATTGAATCACTCCCTGCAACCAAATTAAATAAACAAAAAAATGAGAACATTAATGCCAAGAATTACATGAGTACAGGTGTGTGTGTTTGCCATAACAAAATCAAGTGAGTTACTACATGGCAGTGCAGTTGTTCTCTTTAACTTTAATTTGGTTAGGATCAAATAACAAATGGTCTTTTTGGAAGGATGTAAAGCAGGGGTCTCAAACTCCTGGCCTGCGGGCCATCTGTGGCCCAAGAACCTCCCCAATGTGGCCCACAGGACTCCAGCAATTTGGGGGCCAGTCCTCTCCCTTGGCTCTGCCTGTCGCCCCCGGGTGCTCCCCCCACACATCCCCCAGGTGATTTACAATGGCCCGGGGCCCCCTCCCACCACGGCAGCGCAGTGGAACTGAGCTGCTTCTGTCTGCTCGCTCCATGTATCTGCTGGCCTCTCCCTGCAGCCCCGGGGTGGGGCGGGGCTGTGCCTCTGTGCTCTGCCCCTGTCCCGAGTGCCCCTGTGCCCAGTGAGAAGCTGCAGGGTGGTGCCTAGGGGCAGCAGTGCGCGAAGGCCCCCGGGCCTGCCCCACCTTGGAGCCACAGGTAAGCACTGCATCCCACCCCCCAACCCCTCCCAGAGTCTGTACTCTCTTCCCACACACCCCTAGCCCCCAAACTTCCTCCCAGAGCCCACACCCCCTTCCCCTTCCTACACATTCCACCAGCCTCCAAACTCCCTCCCAGAGCCTGCACCCCCTTCCCACACACCCCCTCCCAGGGCCTGCACTCCTCCCCACATCCCACAGCCTGCTACCCCAACCCGTCCTCCTGCACCCCTGCCCCAGCCCAGATCCTGCACCCCAGACCCTCTCCCCCACCCAAACTCCCTCCCAGAGCCCAACCTCTCACCCCTTCTTCACCCAAACTCCCTCTCAGAGCCTTAGGCAGGTGAGTGGCAGAGTTGGGGGGGGGTGGAGTTTTGGGTGGCGGCATGGGTGACATTATTGGCCCACTAGGAGCATTTGAGGACTGGCACTGGCCCTAAGATAAATTGCATTTGAGACCCCTGATGTAAAGGGTTCTTGGAGAGGCTTTTTTTCCTATAATACTCAAACTTCTCTTTGAGTTTTGCACATACCATATCACAACTCTGCTATGGGTAAAAATGACACACTATGCACAGCAGAAAAGAATCTGATCATTTCCAGTACTGTACATAGAAATATAGCCACTCTAATAAAGGGATTTTTCTCTCTCTCTCCCCTTTTCCCCTTGCTTTTGCATGATGTTATTTATGTGGAGGGCTTTTGTTTTAAAAGCTATTTTTATATTTCCTCCAAGTAAACAAATGTGAAATAATGCCGTGTTGCAAGAAACATTATAATTAACTATACTGCAATATGAGAGCCTGAGGTGATGTGGTGATAGATTAGGGCACATGCAGTCCCACCCCAAGCACTTTTCAGCAATCAGCTGAGGAAATCATGAGGTTCGCAATTGGATCAGCTGATTGAATAAAATACCCCTTCACAGATCTGTCATTGCAACTGGGACTCCATGTGTTTCACTGTACAGCAATGCAGTATTTCATTGCTGCTATGGTTGAAATAAATCCTTCATTGAGGCAGCAGTTAAAGATTCCTTTTGTGTATTTTTCTGTTTAGTTAAAGCACTTCAGCACCCTCAGTGGTTCAACAGACATTGAAAAACAGCCAAGGCAGTGTGCAAAATTCTAATGTACCATGTATACCCCTGAGGGTTAAAAGCAACAGACCTAAAACAATAAATGTTTCTCTGTTAGTCAGCAAAAAACAGATGTATATAGTGAAGCAACAGACTCAAATGGCATAGTTAAAGCAACCTTGAAGCACTAAACACAGAATATAGAGCTCAGCAATATGAGATATCAGATGCCAGAGGTGCTTCTTCATTTAGCTTCTATAGTGAATAGGAGTAGCACCTCTATGATGTTTTAATGGTCTGTTAACAATCAGTTTATTGGAAACAGGCTAGTGTTTTTTCTTCTTCTCTGGTCTAAACAGTGCTCTCTTCTGACAAATCAGCATTTGATCCGACAGACTGTCCAGCGGTGATAAGTGCTCAGCTTTGCCAGAGAGGACATAGACTTCGGGTAGACTTTTGTCTAACAAAACTGATGGGAACATTCCACAGGCTGGAGATTATAAGATTAAGGATAGTGAATTTCTTAGGTTCAAGACCACAGTCTCGTTATAATAGCTTTATCCATGCCACTCAAGGCCACTGAGTAGCTGTTTTTCTATTAAGCCTACCAGTTCATGCACAGAACTACCTTAAATGAAAGCTGAGCCTGATAATGACAATCACAACAGTCAATGCGGTGGTGTGTAGGAGAAACACAAGCTGCTGTTAATAAAGAGAGGTAAGGGTTTTACAATATGGAGTTTGCAGTATGTTGAAAGGATAAACTTCAACATATTATTCAGTTTCTAAGGACAAATCCTGCCCCGCTCCTCAATAGCTGGAGAGGAACCTAACCCAGTGGAACCAGTGTAGTTACACAAGAGAGAAAAGGGCACAGGAACTGTGACTCCTTGCACCAGGAGTCTCCCCCACCATGGAATTCTGCTACATGGGGGGTCCCTACACCACAGCAAGCCAGGGATTGGGGGGCAGGGAGGGAAAAAATGAACCTTAAAGAAGAGATAAAGCTGAGCCAGTGCTACATTCAGACATTTATTCCTTCCTCCATATATACTGTTCTCTCCTATGAAGGACTTCCTGTAAGTAGAGTTCTCTAAATTCCTACATATGACCCTGTCCATCAGCATATGATCATAAAAACTCTAAAAAAGATCTGGGGGTCGTGGTGGATAATCAGCTGAACATGAGCTCCCAGTGTGATGCTGTGTACAAAAGATCTAATGCAATCTTTGAATGCATAAACAGGGAAATCTTGAGTAGGAGTAGAAAGGTTATTTTACCTCTGTATTTTACTCTGGTGTGACTGCTGTCGGAATACTGTGTCCAGTTCTGGTGCCTTCAATTCAAGAAGGATGTTGATAAATTGAAGAGGGGTCAGAGAAGAGCCACAAGAATGATTAAAGGATTAGAAAACATGCCTTACTGAGATAGACTCTGAGAGCTTAATCTATTTAGTTTAACAAAGATAAGCTTAAGGGATGACCTGATCACAGTCAAAAAATACTTATATGAGAAACAAATATTTAATAATGGGCTCCATAACTGAGCAGAGAAATGTGTAACACAATCCAATGGCTGGAAGTTGAAGCTAGACAAATTCAGGCTGGAAACATAGTGTAAATTTTTAACAGTGAGAATAATTAACCATTGAACAATTTACCAAGACTCATGGTGAATTCTTGAGCACTGACCATTTTAAAATCAAGATTGGATGTTTTTCTAAAATATATGCCCTAGGAATTATTTCAGGGAAGTTTTAAGGCCTGTGTTAAAAGTGAGGTCAGACTAGATGATCACAATGGTCCCTTCTGGCCTTGGAATTTATGAATATTTAAGCACCCCATATTGGGAAGCTCTCTATCCTAATAAGTAGGGGGGAGTCTATCAGCCATCCTCCCCCAACAAAGGGGAACACACTTGACATAGGGTGCATCTGGCAGTCTTGAAGCTATAAAACAGCTAAGGAATGGCTTTGCTACACATCTATGGCCTGGGGAGAAGGATTCCTTCTCCCTGCCCTGTGGAGATCCCCATTGCACAGCCCAGCTGTTTAGCTTCGTATTTTTGTTCCAGAATCTGGCCCTTAGAAATACAGACTATGCAAATGGAACGTTGTCCCCAAATGTAAAGAACAGAAAACAAATAAATACAATTCTTTTGTAAAACGAATGAGCAAGAGTCAACAAGACTTCAGCAAAACTATGGGAGTTTCAGGCACAGAGAGCTTGGAAGGAGGAAGTGGTTAAATTACGGACCTTGGAGTTAGATCTGGTTTCAATTCCAAGATTAGCCACAGACTTCAGGCATGATGTTCAGATCCAATTCAACTGCACTTGGCACAGGACTCATGGGGGAAGAATGGCAAAGTTTTTTGCAGTGCCCCAATTCCTGAAAATAATAAAAATATAAGGTGACCCTAGCACATTTTTTGCATTTTTAAATCCATTGGAAACAGATGTTTCCCCCTCTTTGCCAGTAATGAGAATATTTTTCATGTGTTTATATATGTGTGAAATGTTCCATATTAAAATAAAGAAAATAATCTCTCAGACTGAAAAGTTCTTGCTCCAAAGGTAAGCTACACACTAACTGGTAATTTTGTTTCCTTTGTCTCTCAGTTGTTGATCAAATCTCATTTCGCTGTAAGCATGATTTTTATTATAATATTGGACGCTGTGAGTGCAAGAGAGGATCTGTCTTCTTATGAGAATAAGCTGGGCTCATTGCAAAGATAACTCATTCAGAGCAAAATCATATCTTTACCAAGAATATAAGTGTCAGGAGAAAAGCAAATCTGACCACACATGCAGCACAAAACCCACCCTGTAGATGCATTACAGGATGGCTCTGGGAAGGACATACCATCCAAGAAGTGTAAGACTGGAAGGGACCTCGAGAGGTCATCAGTCCAGACCCCTGCACTCAAGGCAAGACTAAGTAATAACTAGACCATCCCTGACAGGTGTTTGTCTAACCTGTTCTCAAAAATCTCCAATAATGGAGATTCCACACCCTCTCTAGACAATTTGTTCCAGTGCTTAACTAACCTGACAGAAAGTTTTTCCTAATGTCCAACCTAAACTGCCCTTGCTGCAATTTAAGCCCAAGGCTTCTTGTCCTATCCTCAGAGGCTAACAAGAACAATTTTTCACCCTCCTCCTTATAATAATCTTTTATGTACCTGAAAACTCGTATCATGTCCCTTTCCATTCCCTGTTTATTGCTTACCTCCTCCCTTTCCATTCTCAATCATACAGAACAATTTTCCCTTCCATTTGCAACTGTGTTGACCATCTCCTTTCCCATAAGTGATCAAATAACATCTCTCTGGTAACTGCAGCAATTACTTACACAGAAAAGTAACATTAGGAAAATATTAATGTATTTTAACTTATAATCGAGCAGCTGGAAACAATGAAGGGAGCCCAAACTGTGCTTGCAGCCAACAGCAAGTGCTCCACAGAGCACAGTTGTAGGAACCATTGGAATATTTCCACCAGCTAAGGGGCTGCCCTGGAAAAGATTACAATCCCTGACTTTCTAAACAGAGAACAGTACTAGTTGGTGCCAAAGAAAAAAGAAAAATAGGAAGGAGCTGACTAAATTACATTTATGGCTTAAATCTGAACCAAACGTCTAGGGAACAAACAAAAGATGTACTGATAATGGAGCCAAAGGGACAGCAAATCAGATCTGGAAAGTCTGGATAGTTGTGTCATGCTCAGAAAACTTGGAACTCTTATCTACTGTACTCAAAAAAATGTTTGTTTAATTTGGATTTTTGGAAGCATGACACACAAATAACTTACATAGGATCCCTATAAACAATAACTAAGAAGTGTTTGAATTTGTAAATTTACAACTAGTAGAACTGGAACTAAAATGTACTAATACCGTCATACCAGAGACATCTTATAAATACTAGCAGTGTTAAAAGCTGGAGACACAAATGAGAGGAGAGACAGTGTACCAGATGCTAAGTACTAGAAATAGCAAAATACCATTCCTATCCAATTAAAAACCTGGCTTATGTCTCTTTTTTGGACATAGAACTATCTATGTTAAAAAGCATTATATGCCTATGGATGTGAAATTTAGAAAGGTTCTGATTTTCATTCCTTTGTTTAGACTGACATCAAAATGGTAGCCAAGAACGGAAAAGATGATTTTGGTGAATTACTGTTTTCTTCGCCTTATCTTTTTTTTACAAAAAAGGATTGCAGAATACTCAGATCCCATAACAGTAATTTTGACCAGATGTTTTTCACAGATCCTCAGTAAGACAAAAATGCTCTTTAATAGACATATATGCCCCTACTGAGCAACTCACGGTACCTGCAAAATTAAATGCATTTTTGTGAGATTTTAACATCAGCCAACCATCAATGGATGAGATCTATAAAAATGTCATCACTCATAATTGCTGCCAGTGATGATGGATAATATATGCAGGCAATACTGTTCCACTGATTGTTGCAAGAAGAAAAGGAGAAAGTGATCAGTGCTTTCATTCCACCAATGATAGATTGCCTGTATTTTTTAACAGTATTTGTGTTTACAACAAGGAGTTGGCATCTTGGATCATAAAATGGATCAGAGATATAGCCTTAGCTTTGTTTGGGTTCTTTTAAGAAGCACAGTTTGTCATCCATACAGAGCCAAACTAAATAGCTGAGACTACACACTGAAGTCCTTACCCAGTCATTGACTTTTCTGAGAGTTTTACCTAAGTTAAGACTTCAGGATACAGTTTATTTTGAACAGAAGGGCATGGTTGACATCCACAAATTTCTTACTTTTTTCCGGAGAGAGTTGAACTGTCCACACTGGATTCCTGTGGAGCTTTTAAGACCGTTACAGATGGACTTATCTACCCCAAACTAGCCACCCACTGTGCCCACAAGTGGCTCAGTCCTTCCCACTCCTCCCTACCTGAAAAACCATGATCCCTATGGTATATGGCTATCTCCCTCTTCCCCCAGGCTGGACCCGTCCTCTGGCCATGTAGATTTTATGACAAGGTCTGCATTAGGGGCCATGCTGACTTAGGGGACCTGATTCTCGTGACATAAAAACCCTCTCATACCACTTCGGCAGAATAAAGTGAGTGAAACTGGCACCCACCCGACCGACAATATCCCCTGTGCAGAGACCTGCCCGGGTTGTGTAGAGCCAGTTTCTTGAATGCCTCTGAGTTCTGAAGGGCGCAGAATGAAGGATGTGTGGCTATCTGATGTGTTAGGCATTGCATGAACTCTGCATTTACTGACAGGTTTCAGAGGAACAGCCGTGTTAGTCTGTATTCGCAAAAAGAAAAGGAGTACTTGTGGCACCTTAGAGACTAACCAATTTAATAAATTGGTTAGTCTCTAAGGTGCCACAAGTACTCCTTTTCTTTCTGCATTTACTGTTTGTGTTCTCTTTTGTTCTATGTCAGGGGTGGCCAAACTGTGGCTTGCAAGCCACATGTGGCTCTTTGACTATTAAAGTGCGGCTCATGGAGTTCTTCCCTCCCCCACCCCATTCTCCACCTACCAGACTCGGAGTGGGGGGAGCTCGGGACCTCTGCCTTGCAGCAGGATGGTGGGGTAGGGGGTCTCAGCCCAGCAGGGAGGAGGGTCTCTGGGCTTCAGCTCCACAGGGCGCACCTGCCGGGGCTCAGGGCTTCAGCAGGAGCAGGACTAAACCCCCAAGCCATATCAGGCACCACCCACGGGGCTGAAGCCCTGGCAGGTGCAGCCTGGCTCTCAAACTTCTGAAGATTGTTGATGTAGCTTGGAGGGTGTGTAAGTTTGGCCACCCCTGTTCTATGTATTTCCTGCTTCTTGGGGGTTTCAGTTTTCAGCTGCCAACTTCCACATTCTGGAAAGGCATGGGGCACTGCTTAACACTACAGTAATGACTTTCTGGGTACCAAATTCAGTGACTTACAGCAAAGCACAATATGTAAAAAGCAATCTAAATAAATAATAAGATATTTTCTTTTCATTTGGGGTGTCATATTTTTGAAAAATTGAAACAGTTCAGGAATCCCAAAGTGCCTGTGGCTTTTTTTTTTTTTTAAATAAATAGTTTTTCAAGTTTGGGGCTGAAGCGACTTGGTTTCATCAGCTCCTAGCAGTCACACACACACACACAAATCAGAACATTTATTTTTGACACTCATAAATGTCAAAGAAAACATACACTGATTGTTCATTTATCATACAGAGGTAGAACAAACATATGATTGGAAGCAGAATGTGTTGCAATAATTTCTGAATATGTTCCATATTTTTACACTCCATTGTAGTCTGTGTTTTGCAATTTACATTCGCTATGCTAGAGGTGGAATTTATTAAGGTAAATTAGGGGCAAGACAGGGATTCATATTTCAGATTTTTATCCCATTCTCCCATGTGAACGCAGAAAATAAATGTCTCCTTGATGCTGATTATTCCCACCACCACTGTCTGCAGCTTCACTGCTTTCCCAATCCAGCTGAAAAAATATTTTACTGTTAAACATCTGGTTAAGGAATGTTGGGAGTCCAGAAAGGTCTGGTGCATCCTCTGAAGTGGACTTGTTTCAGCAGAGTAACATGGAGTTTTAATCCATTCCAAGGGACTGAAAAATATCTAGCAAAAACTCACCAGAGACCATCTCAGTGTGTTGCCCTGGCACATGTAGATGTAACTGAGACTATGAACATATTTTGGGCATAAAAATGCATCTCCTGCAGAAAAACTGTGAGGAAAAATACATCAGAGCTAAGAAGGCACTGGAAAAAAAAGCTATCGAAAACGTCAAAAGTAAACTATGTGGGTTTTGTCCAGGTTGCAGTTTTACTCTTGTAAAGGTTTTGCTGAGAAGCTAATAGGCTAACCATTTCTGCTGTTGCTGGAGACGAGAGAGAACAGAAAACTGTCAGAAAAACACCAAATCTTCCAATCACTGCACCTCTAATTGTGCTCAATTTGAAAAACACAGTAATAGAAAATGGGGAATTTCAAAAAATAATGTGCTTGGTATTTATTTCATTCATGTGAGTCTTGGGTGCAATCCACCAAATGCTCACTCACATGATTAGCTCCCTAGTAAGCAAGGTACTTAAGCAGGTGCTGAACTTTAACATTTGAGTTAGTCTCAGAGGCTCCCATGGCACTTGTCACATTAGTAAAGTTAGGCACGTGCTTCAGGACCTGGCTGAGCCTTAGCCCTTCTGTGAGTTGTCACACTAAACCCAGCAGGACTGCTCATGTTCCTGAGGGTTTTCAGTCTTTCTCAGACACAGCTCCCATTAAATATGCACTAAAAAAGGATTGCAAGATTTGATCCTTCAAAAGTAATATTAAATTATGGCATAGAGGAACTATCACAAAGAAAAGTAAAATCTATTGCCTACTGCAGAACCGGAAGATAAGTTGCTCAGACTAAAGCTAAGTCATTGCAATATCTGTTTTCAATCAGTTCATACATTATTCAGAACAAAGTTTCTCCATTCAATGCCTTTTCTGAGTGTTTTGTTTTTGTGGTTCATTTTTATATCGTAAAGGAGAATGCTGAACACTTCACTCCCACATTAGGAAATTCCCCATATTTTGGCAAGACAGGGCCAACTACAACCCCAGTATGATAACAGTAGTAACCTTTTTGCCTTGCGAACTGTTAGACTGGGTTAGCTTATAAACTCTATTGGGCAGCGTATTTGTCTTTGGTGTGGTTCATATGGTGCTCTTTAGATAATAATTTCAGATGACCCCCACCCCCTGAAAAACCAGATCCAAATTTTGCAGCTCAAACCCAACATATTAAAAATCATTTCAATTTTTGTTGCTGGAACACACAGGATGTGTTGTTGTTTAACCACTGATATGACAAAGCATCATAGGGATGGCTAGTAAGTCCATTTCCTGTTTTATTTCTAACTCCAACTCCTGAATCCAATTTTCCCTGGTGAAACCCAGCACTCAGCACATGTGTATACATTTTTTCACTATGCATCATGTTCAATGAATGAACATTCTTCTAGCCCAGTGGATTTACAGCACGATATATGATCTATTGATGAAACATTGCCAGAAACAGCAAAACTCAACAACCTGCCACACTGGAATTCCCACCAAGGGAAGCGTTAATACTATGAGGATGGGTTATCATCTACTTTTAACATATGTTTTCCTTTCCTGAAGTAGGTCATTGCCTTAGCTAAATAAATGTCTTTAGTGTTTATTACTGTTGCCTATCAGCTCATGGTAAGGTGTACAAAACCCACACTGATCCAGGGAAGGAAGAGGTTAATGGTCTGTCTTAGAGGAAAGGACTTATATTGGCCCTTTCCCACAACACTTGCCAGGACTGACAAATCTGGAGGAAGGCTGCTGCCATTACAGCCTCTTACAGCAAACAGCAAGGAGGAACAGGGACTAAAGGGCAAGATGAGAGATACTTCTGAAGGAAAGCAGAGATTTCTGCCATTTATACTAGTTATATATAGGGTCCTACCAAATTCATGGCCATGAAAAACACATCACAGACCGTAAAATCTTGTCTACCCCCCCGTGAAATTTGGTCTTTTGTGTGCTTCTGGTCTTTTGTGTGCTTTTACCCTATACTATACCGATTTCACAAGGGAGACCAGCGTTTCGCAAATTGGGGTCCTGACCCAAAAGGGAATTGCAGGGGGGGTCACAAGGTTATTTGGGGGGGGTCACGGTATTGCCACCCTTCTGTGCTGACTTCAGAGCTGGACGGCCAGAGAGAGGCGGCTGTTGGCCAGGCACCCAGCTCTGAAGGCAGCGCCCCACCAGCAGCCGTGCAGAAGTAGGGGTGGCAATGCCATAACCAGGCCACCCTTACTTCTGCGCTGCTGCTGGCGGCGGCTCTGCCTTCAGAGCTCGGCTCCCAGCCAGCAGCTGCTGCTCTCCGGCTGCCCAGACTGAAGGCAGCAGCACCCCCAGCAGCAGCAGCACAGAAATAAGGGTGGCAGTACCACAACCCCCCCACACACACAATAACCTTGCAGCCCCCCTCCCACACACACACACTACTCCTTTTGGGGTCAGGGCCCTACAGTTACAACACCATGATATTTCAGATTTAAATAGCTGAAATCATGAAATTTCCAATTTTTAAAATCCTATGGCTTGAAATTGACCTACATGGACCGTGAATTTGGGAGGGCCCTAGTTATATAGAAAATACTCAAAGATATACACCCCAAATAGATTACCTAATATGCCTGTGTAGTATTATCTTGGTGGTACAATAATGGTAACATTGATCTGCAATTATTGATATAGCTTACTCTTTGTTACTGGATCTTAGAAATTTTTTAGCTCATTCAATGAAAGGTTTTTTAAATTGTCTCTAGGGAATTTTCTCTTGTGAGGAATCTCTAGCACTATGTATGGCAAATCTCTTCCTTCAGCCAGTTTATTTCATTGTCAGACATTTATTAATATGGAGCCTGATTCTGCACCAGTTTAAGTAATTGGAACCACTGCCACTATCTCAATGAGAGCCTACAAGTGCTTAGGTCCAGGCCCAGACACTCAAAGATACCTAACTCCCATTGGGACATATGTGCCTTTGAGGATCTGGGCCTTAGTGCTTTGTTCAGCACCTTGTAAGACGGAGTCATTAAGGAGTCTGTTTATATATAGTTATAGATATAGATATTTCACGGTGGAGTGAAGGGAGTCTCAGGAGGAATTATTTGCTTATTATTCCATTATTATTGCCTTCTCAAGAAAATGCTCCATTACACAGGATTCATACATACATATTATGAACCAATTTCAGTTTTCATCAGACATTCACTGAACTTCAGTAACCTTTGAGTAAGAAAACATTCTTAACGGGGGGCAAAAAACGTAAGACAAGAGTAACACCCAGACCTTACAAAGTGTTTGCTATACAGTGTTTTTTCAAAAACTAAAGGAAATGAAAGAAGGTCCTTTTTATTCCAGGAGATTATATTCCTGCTTCTCATGGTCAAATTTGATGTGACTGGTTCTAAGAAAACATCTGAAACTCATGTGAGCTTGTAATGAAAAAAAAAATCAGATGGATTCATTTATGCACTACAGAGCAAGAGAACTACACTCTGGGTAAAGATTACAGGTTTGGATTAGAGTCTGAACTTGAAACTATCAGTTTTCACACTGCAAATATTCCCTTTTGAAAATTAAGGGGTTTTTTTTCCAGTGTATTCTTTCAAATCAATGTAGTTCTGGTGAAAGGTGCTAGATTTACAACAGGGGAAACTGAAATCTATGTTTATAAGCAGTATGGGAAGCTGAAGGTATTATGGGCAGCAATAGTGCAATGTAAAACTGAGTTGTTGTGACTGATGGTCTGGGACACACCCTGACTGTCTATTCTGCCCTGGGCTTCTTGGGCTGTGTCTACCCTACACTGCCACTTTCAGCCCTAAAAATTTAGTCGTTCGGGTGTGTGGAAAAAACACCCGCCTGAGCGACAAAAGTTTTAGCACTGAAAAGTGCCAGTATAGACTGCGCTTTATCACCGGGAGCCGCGCTCCTGGTGAGAAAGCTACCATCCTTCATTGAGGGTGGTTATTTTTTATCGTCAGGAGAGCTCTCCCCCGGCAATAGCGTGTGACTACACTGTCCACCTCACAGCACGGCTATGGCCACACTGTAACATGGGCAGTGTAGACATGCCCTTGGAGACTTAGGGGGCCAGTTAGAAAATGCCTATTTTTAAAGACGTTTCTGAGAAGTCACACTCAGATGAAGGAGAAATACCAGCCTTTCTCCCAGAGAACACAATTTTTATAGCAAAAACCAAAAATTTACCTCAAGTAATAATCCATTGCTCTTTCCTATAACTTTCCATTGAATGGAAATTAGTGACAACAGCCTCATGAGGCAAACCTGCTCCATCCTTTAGCAGTTCCCTTGTGAACAAGAGAGTGTGCATTTTTGTTGCTGCTGCTGCTATTGTTTCCTCACCAGTTGCATCGATCATGACAAAATATCCCTGCAGCTTTAATTGGCATCAGTCTTCATTAAAGTCCAGCAGTGTAGCACTCAAAAGCAGACTCATCTGTATTGACCAATTTACACACACATGCAAAATACTTCATGGGAGTGTACGAATTCTAGGAATATGGATGATCTTATTCACTTTCATTCTAAGCCCCTATGTTCAGTTGCCTAAACCTTCTGAACAAATTACTCTTCACTATGAAAACTCCTATTTTTACAGGTTTCGCTGAGAAGTCAGATTTGGAAAAAGTGAAAGAGAGCTCAGATAATTTAAAAATGATTGCTAATTAAAGTGCCCTGGAGCTGCTGTCTTTTGGACTATTGCCCCTACCATGAGAAAACATCGTTTTCAAACAAATGAAGATGAGCTATAGAAAATCTTGGGATAGGCAAGGGAAGAAAACACATTTCTGTGGCCTTTTTAGAGTGATCACAGGTGCACCTTTTTTTTTTTCTCTCCATAATAACACAGGACCGAAGGCTGGAACTTCTATTGTATGCAACCCTGTCATATAATCCAGTTCACAAAACTCATCAAGGTCCATCTTAAAATTAGTTAGGTTGTTTTACCCCCATGACTCCTACTGGGAGGCTGTTCCAGAACCTCGCTGCTCTGATGGTTAGAAACCTTCCTCTAACTTCCAGCCTAAATTATTCGTGGCCAGTTTATACCCATTTCTCCTGGTGCTGTTGTTCTTTAGCTTAAATGGCACTTCTCCTTCCCTCATGTTTAACCATCTCCCCCCTACCCCCCAACTCCATTGTATTTATAGAGTGAAATCACATCTCCTCTCAGCCTCCATTTTGCTCGGCTAAACAAGCCAAGCTCTTTCAGGCTATGTCTAAACTACGAGCTAGAGGTGTGATTACCCTGCTCATGCATACACACACACACACTCACATGAACTGGCATGAGTATAAATAACAGTGTAGACACGGTAGCATGGGAGTGGCAGCAGAGTCATGCCTGACTGAGCCATGCTGAGTACATACCCACTGTCCAGGCAGATTTATACTCATCAGGACTCAGCCATGCCTCTACTACTGCTACCCATGCTGCACTGCTATTTATACTTCTGCTGACTCAATGAGAGTTAGCTCATAGTGTAGACACAGCCTTGGGCTCTGACAATCTCCACACACTTCACACTGTTGTCATGATATTTATTTAAAAGGTGTAATGTAATTATATCATTGGAAAACTAATAACTCTCTTATCATTACTATTCTTGAATGATGTATGTATGATTAACCTACAAAGAATTATACAGATGTGCTGGATATTGTAACTAAAATGTGTTAAAACCTGGCAAGTCAGGGGCAGCTGGTGAACAGATTTTTCCAGACAAAGGAAAGGGACGAGCCCCCTAAGCCAAGTGTGTCCCCAAACAGGGGGTATGCATTTGCATTGGAGATTTCAGGACAATCATTTGCATTGCAAAAATTATAAGCAGGGGAGAAGCCAACATAGCATCTACATCAGACAGCATGGCACCTACACCCAGCAGAGGAAAGGAACTTTATCTGGGGCTACACTTCAGAAGAACATTTCAAAAGATCACTGGACTATAAAGAGAGGGGGAGAGAACACCTAAGGTATCCTTACCTGAGGAGACAAAGAAATCCAGCGCTTTCGGCTCTGCATGTTGGATCCTGGCTAAGGACTGGGCAGCTTGCTGGAAAAAAGACTGTGGTGAGAAAACAACTTTGAATGAAAGACGCTAGTTGATTTTAGTCTGATAAGTGAATTTTTACTTTTGTTTGTAAGCATTTGTCTCCCAATTTCTTCTACATGGTATCACTTAAATGTCTGTTCTTTGTTACTAAACTTACTCTCGTTTTATTACCCAGCCATCTCAGAGCAGTGGTTCAAAGTGGAGAGTGAAATCCTCAATCAAATTAACAAGCTGGTGCTATGTATAGTCTTTTAAACGAGCAGAGAACTTGATAAGGTTTTGAGTGTTCCAGCAAGAGGGACTAGACACTGCTGCGGCTCGAAGGGTTGTTGATGTCACCCTGCAAGAAATAGCCAAGCTGGTGGAAGCCAGGGTGAAACTGGGAGCAGGCTGCTAGTATCAGGGCTCTGAGCCAAAGCATCAACACCACTGCCTTGTACAGCTGGAAGGACTGTGTGCACTAGAATTCAGTTGTGTAAACACATTTGTTTCTTCCCTCCGTGATGACAGAACCACCCAAGGCAAGTAGCTGATCCAAAAATGAGATCAGTTTTGATCACACGCCATTTTGATGACTGGGAATCAGTGCTCTGGGGACATGCAGGGCCATACCTTTTAGTACAAGTTTTCTATGCTAAATTAAAGTTTTCTACTTATGATTTTTTTTAAACTTAGAACAATATTCTTCCCTCTGTTTCCCACCCCAAATCAATCTTACAATTTAAACTCAGGCTGAGGAAAGCAGAAACCCAAAAAGTTCTAGAGGCTTTTACATTTAAAAATGTGTCTTATGAGTTGTGACCCACATCACTGTATCTGCACATGAATATATCCTCAACTCTTCTATGAGGTATGGAAATATCATCCCCACTTTTACAGACTGGGAACCAAACCAGAGAGAATGTAAATGATTTTCCCACGGTGTCCTAGGTCGTCTGTGGCAGAGCTGAAAAATGAAACCTGCTACATCCCCATCCAGCACCAGCCACAAAACACCTCCCTCCAGCCATTCTTTAAAATATACAAAACAACAAGAGAGAGAATAACTCGCCTAGCAGTTCTGGTTTCCCAGAGATATCACCTGGCGGGATTTTCACTCCTGAGTCTTAAACCTTTACTGTAAGATTGGCAGGACCCCTTCCAATATAAGGTTTTATGAACCTTGAGTAGAGGTAGTGTGTTCTGTAAAGACACAGAAGGGAGGATCCTGCATAGAGAATTATAAAATATAGTTCTGGTGATATGAGAATTTAGCACACTATTCCAAAGCCTTGCACCCCCTGACACCACTGCTGCGATACTAGCTGGGTCACAATTTTGGCAAGAGTTTGTATTTGTTTATAAACTGCACTTATCTAGGGCCTAGGAGAGTAGCACTGTATGAATAAAAATAAATCGATATTTTTTTTAAAGTACAGGATTAACATAGAGTTTACACACTGCTGTGGTTATATTCTAATTTTTCTTAGTTTTCCTATCTTTTATGTTCTAATAGAATAATGAGGTTTCTACAATAAGAGTTCTCTCAGAAAGTGATAGACCATATTGTAACTGAAGCTGTCTTTGTTAGGATTCTCAATTAGAAAGGTTAATATCCCCCTGCAGAAGTTATATACCTACTTATATGCTTTTGCTCCTTCTTGTGTTGTCATCTGCCTCCCCATCTCCATAAATGATGTCAACCTCCATCACCCTTTGTCCACTTATCCTTATTATACAAGTAGCTTTGTATTTTTCCTTCATGTCACCTTTAATACATGATATACCCTCCCCAAACAGGTCTGTAAAGCCACTTCACGTCTCTCATCAAGATCCACTTCTGCCATAATGACAATGAGAAACTGCATCTGAAAATAGCTAGGTACTATAGATGGCCAATGGGGACTTCTGGGGTGAAATCCTGCCCTTTGAAATCAATGTCAAAACATTAATTGACTTCAGTAGGGCCAGAATTTCACCCCAGATATTGCTCTTATTTGGTCTTTGTAAATAAGTGTTCTTCTTACTGTTTTCTTAGTCCGTTCTCCTGAACTTTGATTGTTCATTGCACCTATTTTTTGCATATTGTCTTAAGACTAGATCCTGCTAATGGATCTACTGGGACAAATGCCTGGACCTGCATGGAGTCCTGCTGGAATCAGGAATGCACCCAGACAGATGCATTTGCAGGATCCAATCCTTAGACTGTAAGCTCTTCAGAACAGGAACCATCTTTCAGTGGGTACATCGCCTACCGAAAGAGGTGCCAATTCTGAATGGGTATCTTGGCACTTATACTAATACAAATAACTAATAAAAATTACTATAAATAATAAAACCCAACATAAAACATAATAAAGTCCATTAATTCCAGATACTGAACAAACAGACATGATAGAGTTATTTTTAGCAATAGAAAAACACCACACTTGTTACAATGAGTGACCTGAACATTTTCCTTGTGCTCTCCAGTCATGAAAATGCTCCAAGGGCTACAGTGGGTCTACTCCCTCCAATGTGGTGAACAGGATTTTGCCTCAGAGTTGTAAAACAGACTTCAAGTGACAGCCCATTTCTGTATTTGCTTTTGGTCTTAATGAAAGCTAAATGTGACTTTAATGAGATCACAGTGGGCAGGTCCATCGGGACTGGTGTGCAGACATCGAGTATTGCTTACCCGTCAGATTATTTGCCTTTAGATATCTAAGTTACCCATCCTACATGATACAGATCAATACTGAATAGGTGCTCTGCATGCATTCCCACAATGGAAGAACTCTAGCTTTTAAAATCAAGGGTGGTTGACATATACATATCCCTCTACTAAGCATTTCATACTGCTGTTATGTTGCCCTACCCTATTGCATTTGGAGGCTGAAATAAGCTAACTTGAGATGTTTTTTTTCCAGCTCTTGGGCATGATGTAATAGGTGAAATTAAGCCATTACCACTAGAAGGTCAAGGCATTTTCAGTGAACTATCAAGAGAGCAGAGGACTGCCACAGGAAAGGGGCAATCTCTCTGAAAACTGTCAGAACGGAACATGAGAATAGATACAAAGCTGGAGTCTGCACCGACAGTGCACTGATGCAGGGTAATTTGCTGTGGATCCCTTTTGAAAGGGCTCCTAAATAATATCATGTTTGAGACTAACAAATGACCCAATTATCAAAAACAAGGCTTTAGGAAACCATCTGGCTCAGTTTAGTGATGCTGTGGTATCTGAGCCCGTGCGTGTAACAAATTAACTGCCTTTTACTGAGCTACTGAAAAGCTGCATGGCACTGACTCTCCACATCACCACACTCAGAGATAAGCTCCTGTCTCAGTTTCACAATCACAACAGCCTTTAGGCTCACCTTGCGTATGTAGGTACTACCACCCTCAAATATGGCAATGGCACGATCCTCCCCTGTGTGTCACAGCTACTCAACATTGCACTTGCAGTGTCCATCCTCTCACTTATACAACTTGACAAGACAAGGCCTATGATAGGACTGGAAAAGGTTCAAAAGGCCCTAAAGCTAACAAGGGAGTTTCAAGTCTGGAACAAACAGACTTACTAGTCACTGATGTGACTGCTTGCCCACAGCTTTGCTCCATTGTCTGTCCCTGTTTGCCTGAGGAAGTTGTGTAGATGCAAGCTCTTCCCACCTGCTGTGGCAAATGCACAGTATAGAAACTGTGCTGTAAAGAGGATGGGATGGAGGGATTTTCTCAGTTCCGGTCGATTCCCATTCCCGAATGGTAACTTCCTCCCCTCTTGTTTCCTGGGCATCCTCCTTATCCCCTTCCACTCGAGAGTGCCTTCCCACTGTGTTATACTGAAACAGTCTTTCGTCTTTATTCATAGCCAGGGTGATCTCCTGCCTGCTATAATGTTCCTTTTCACCTCTAAGTGGTTTTGATCATTTGCAGTTTTCTTTGATGGTTTCCCATTGACCGTTCTGGAATGTGGCAAGGGAACACAATAGAACCTTGCATTACCAGACCAGCTGACTAGGGAGGGGTGGCAGCTCCCTCTTACTTGAATGGGCCACCACTGAGGCCTGGTCTACACTAAAAAGTTAGGTCGACCCAGCTTGTCACTCAGGGGTGTGAAAAATCCTTAGAGGTGTAGTTAAGCCAACCTAACCCCAGTGTAGACAGAACTAGGTAAACAGAAGAACTCTCCCGTCGACCTGGCTACTGCCTCCCAGGGAGGTGGATTTACTACACCAATTGGAAAACCCCTCCTGTCAGCATAGTGTCTACACTGAAGCACTACAGTGTCACAGCTGTAGCAGTGCAACAGTGCCACTGTAGCATTTCAGGTCATAGAATCATAGAATATCGAGGTTGGAAGGGACCTCAGGAGGTCATCTAGTCCAACCCCCTGCTCAAAAGCAGGACCCATCCCCAATTAAATCATCCCAGCCAGGGCTTTGTCAAGCCTGACCTTAAAAACTTCTAAGGAAGGAGATTCCACCACCTCCCTAGGCAACGCATTCCAGTGTTTCACCACCCTCCTAGTGAAAAAGTTTTTCCTAATATCCAACCTAAACCTCCCCCACTGCAACTTGAGACCATTACTCCTTGTCCTGTCCTCTTCTACCACTGAGAATAGTCTAGAACCATCCTCTCTGGAACCACCTCTCAGGTAGTTGAAAGCAGCTATCAAATCCCCCCTCATTCTTCTCTTCTGCAGATTAACAATCCCAGTTCCCTCAGCCTCTCCTCATAAGTGATGTGTTCCAGACCCCTAATCATTTTTGTTGCCCTTCGCTGGACTCTCTCCAATTTATCCACATCCTTCTTGTAGTGTAATGGGCCCAAAACTGGACACAGTACTCCAGATGAGGCCTCACCAATGTCGAATAGAGGGGGACAATCACGTCCCTTGATCTGCTCGCTATGCCCCTACTTATACATCCCAAAATGCCATTGGCCTTCTTGGCAACAAGGGCACACTGCTGGCTCATATCCAGCTTCTCGTCCACTGTCACCCCTAGGTCCTTTTCCGCAGAACTGCTGCCTAGCCATTCGGTCCCTAGTCTGTAGCGGTGCATTGGGTTCTTCCGTCCTAAGTGCAGGACCCTGCACTTATCCTTATTGAACCTCATCAGATTTCTTTTGGCCCAATCCTCCAATTTGTCTAGGTCCCTCTGTATCCTATCCCTGCCCTCCAGTGTATCTACCACTCCTCCCAGTTTAGTATCATCCGCAAATTTGCTGAGAGTGCAATCCACACCATCCTCCAGATCATTTATGAAGATATTGAACAAAACCGGACCCAGGACCGACCCCTGGGGCACTCCACTTGACACCGGCTGCCAACTAGACATGGAACCATTGATCACTACCCGTTGAGCCCGACAATCTAGCCAACTTTCTACCCACCTTATGGTGCATTCATCCAGCCCATAATTCCTTAACTTGCTGACAAGAATACTGTGGGAGACCGTGTCAAAAGCTTTGCTAAAGTCAAGATACAATACATCCACTGCTTTCCCTTCATCCACAGAACCAGTAATCTCATCATAGAAGGCGATTAGATTAGTCAGGCATTACCTTCCCTTGGTGAATCCATGCTGACTGTTCCTGATCACTTTCCTCTCATGTAAGTGCTTCAGGATTGATTCTGAGGTGTAGACAAGCCCTAAAACACATTATCTCCTGGTGATTAATTTCTACTCCAAGTCCATAAATCATAGTTTCAACATAAAAATATTATTCCCTAACTATTACCTATACCTATATTTTGCAATGATTATGAATTTTGACAAATTATGAGCTTTCTGTAGATAGTTTACGTTTTACCCTTATGGATAAATATCCTGTAAGACGTGTTTGGTGTAGTGAGTTTGTGAGGTCTGAGCTGAGAGCCGTTTGCAAAGAACAGGGGACCATTTGCAAAGGGAGTCTCTATGTCGAAACATCTGCACAGTAGCTGGGAGCATGCTTCCCAGTGCACACAGACAGATGAGAGCTAGCTCTGCTCAAGCTAACATGCTAAAAATAGCAGTGTGGCCAGGGGGGCATGAGTGGCAGTTTGGGCTAGTAATGGGTACTCCTGGGTACATATGCAGGTGGCTAGCCCAAGCGGCTATGGCCACACTGCTCTTTTTAGTTCACTAGCTCAAGCATGTGTCTACCGGTGCTGGGAAGCACACTTGCAGTTGCTACGTAAATGTACCCTCAGGGTGGATTCCCTACTTTCTGTGTTTGATTGGAGCCTTAGATTTTAAGTTGCTCCCACTATTTTTAAGTGGGGACTTGATTACTCTCTCTATCCCTCACCCTAGTATCTGTTGCCTCAGACACTCCAGCCCCTCTTGGACCCTGGACTAGTCCCAAAAGAGATGATATAAGAGTGAGCTAGCAAAAAGAGAACCTTGCATTCCTTCTAGGACCCTGCACAGGAGCCATCCTTTTATATGCTGACCCATCAGAGTAATACTCAGCACTGGGGACACCATTCTTGTTGATGCCTTATTGGTCTATTTGCTGTCTAAGGCATTTCCCCTTCCATGGCAGTAAGCAAGCTCCACAGCCTGCCTCCGCCTCTCTCCCCTTCCCGCACTTTCCAGCAGAGGAAAACTGAGTGAGTAGCATTGAGACCTGGTGCACGAGTGTACTCCTGGTCATGGCAGCAAAACCAAAAAAAACCTTTCAAAGAGATGTCTGTCACTAGGCCGAGTCCGAGAAACTGCTACTGTGTTACTTGACAACATGGTTTCTCTAATTAGCTGTGACTCTCTGCTATAACTCAAAAACTCTGATCAAGGGTCAGCTGCACCTTTACCAGCCAATAACCGGTTGCACCTGTATGGCTGGTCTTTTCAGTTAAGCAATTCCCTTAATAGGCAGATTTTGCCTTTGAAATCCATGAAGCTTGCACCTGTGGGCTCCTTGCATCAGAGTGGTAGTGTTTTACATCCACTTAGTACTGGGGCAAGGCAGCAGAGAATCACACCTGGGGTAGTCACGGAGTGCCCAGGGAATATCTTCTGAAATTTAAGTTGAAGATATCTAGAGTGCTTGTGTTTTACTTACTTTTAACAGAGCTAATGCACATAACAACAGCATGCTTACAATGCATCTGATGAAGTGAGCTGTAGCTCACGAAAGCTTATGCTCGAATAAATTTATTAGTCTCTAAGGTACCACAAGTCGTCCTTTCTTTTTAAATTATTCTGTCCATTATCAGCAGCATCTACAACTCTACCATCACTCTTAAATTCCCTCATGAACCAAATACTGATGCACCGATAACAAGAATTTCAAGTGCTGGCCCAGAAATAGTAAGTTCTGTTTGCCTCCTTCTTTTTCTTTCTGTACTTCATTTTGATTTAATTTCCTTTGAAATTTCCAGCTAATCTTCCTGCCTCTACCTGAAAGGAATATCAAGTTACAAGTAACAGAAGATGATCTCTACAACTGCTTCATTACAGACACATCCAATAGCGTGTGCACACTGTTAGCAACAGCGTCAGCAGAACCCTGCTTTATCTGCCTGATTCATTAGCAGTGAGATCTTGCCAATATCAATCTCTCTTTTTTAAAAAAATGTTCTGTGAAGCCTAGCAAATTGCTACAACAGCCAATGCAGCATATTTATTAGTAATAATAACTCAGGTTAAAAATATATAGATAGCCATAGTGATGCATTCTAGTAAATTAAGTTCAGCATAGCATATATTGAGATTTGGAATGCTTCTATGAATAAATCTCTATACTTGTCTCTACAACTTAGCTGCCTTTTTAAAAATGAAAACATGAGTTAATGATCTTTTCCACAAAGCTCTGCACATGTCAATCCCAGTGCTCAGTTTGGCGGGGTGGGGAAGGCAGGAGAGCATCCTTTTCTTATAGAGGGATGTGATCACTAATTTATGTATCTTTTGGAAAACTTCAGATTGAAAGAATGAAATATATCATATACATTCAAAGGGGGAGCATCTGTGAATTGTCTGGAGAGCCAAGTGATGAGGATATCAAACTGGGAAGTTTGCTTCTGTTTAGATCTGTTTAGAAAGTTCCAATTTAGATACAATCTTTCCCAAATGGGGTGAAGAGGGGGGCAAAATCTGGGATTGTGATTTGGCCCCATTGCAATGTTTGGATCAGGATCTAAATTTCCACCAAGTTCAAAGGCGTCTGGCTCCCAGGTTTTGGTTTGAGCTCATGTCTGTTTATTATACATTTCTATTCGCTACATTTGTATTCATAAATTACACTTTGATCTGAATGCCATGAAAACCACACATAACAGCAAAGACATTCTGGCATGTTAAGAATGATGATTTAGTTGACATGTCACTGTGATTTGATCACGACTGCAGACTTCAGCACAAAGATGTCTCTGGTAAAATTAAAGGAATGGGGATTGATCCACCCCTATGTGAGGAGAAGCTTCTTTCACAAGAGAGTAGCACTTCCCTGAAGAGTTAACTGGCAATATCAGCTTTTCTGAGTGAAGTGTGTCTCCGGTGCCCCGAATGTTGGATCTCCCAGATGATTCCCAAGTGTTGATACTTGACATGCTGCAACCCCTCTCCATGCAGGCTGCCTACAGCCCAGCTTCTGCTAGTGGAAACCTAGAAATGAATCAAGCCTATAGCCCGTAACAAGAATGATGTCTTGGTGTTCCACACTGTACATATATGCAGTTACTCCTGTCATGACATCTCTGTCAAATCAGCACAGTTCTCCACTTCAGATGATCTGTAATAGCTCTCAGTATCAGGAAGCCAGCTTCACGCACAGGAAAACTCAGATGTCTTTCAGGGTTTATACCTCACTAGTTACTAAGGATTAAAATGCTTATTAGCAGGAACATGACAACAATCAAAGCAGCTCAATTAAAGGGATTGAAAAAGGACTACTCAGTCTGAACTAGACGCTTTCTCAGGAGGTAGGAGTGGTAACTTGGGGTATTTTTCTGTAATTATGAAGAATAATTCACTGCCTTCAACCAAAACAGTTCAAGTTAGTTTTAGAGGTGATATGGCTTTTTTTATTTGTTTTTTTGTTTGCTTTCACTAACGAAAGATTGAGATGGATTGTCAGCTGGTCATATGCTATAAGCAAGTCAGGCACTGCTGTTGTGTTAAATAATCCTAGGAGATATGGCTACAGAGGAGCTCAGGTCTGCTCCCTGCATCTGTCATGCTCTTCTCCCCATTGTAGAACCTACCACAGAACTGTGAGCCTGAGACAAAATCAGCTGCACAGAACTGAGACTCTCTGGGGGACACACAGAGCCACAGCCACACAACATAACCTAGCCGAAACCTTGGGACTTGTCAGAATTTCCAGTCACCACTTCAAAGTGTGGTGGCCTAGCAGGTTCAAATTTTCTACTCCACCCACTAGTCCCTTTAGAGTGTAGTGTAATCCAACCTTAAGGAATTCTAACTTTTCTGTTACTTTAGTTTCTAAGAAGGGCTCAATTGTGCTATTTTTTAGGATCAATCCTGCAGTAGGGGCAAAGCAGTCATCCCATCTTAAGGGGAACTCTGGGAAAAATTGTATCTCAAGTAGCTAGAATCCTCACAGAATTCCTCAGTATGCAGGGGAAGCACTGCTACTACTTCACTCCATCGGGGTGCCATTCTGTACACACCACTAGCTCTGCTGGCCAGTGTCTCGTGAATGGGCAAGGAGTGCAAGGACTGCAGTTGTGCCTGGCTGCCACAAAGAGTCTGAAAATGGAGTGGAGTGGGGGGTGAGGGTGATGCATCTAGTTCCCTATCTGTCCCTACCATCCTACCTTGCCATCCATGGGACACTTGGACACCATCTGGTCCTATTTTTGGGTGCTCAACTTGAGACACATTAAAGGGGCCTGATTTTTGGGTGATGGGTGCTCAGCACTTTCTAAAAAGTGAGGCATCTCAAGTTGGCCACTCAAAAAATGAAGCGCCCAAAATAAATAGTCACTTTTGGAAGTCTTGGACCTTGTAGCTACTGGTACTTCCCAGAATTTCCTTCATCCGGTGCTCAAGGAGAGAGAATAGGTGCAAGTAGTTCTTTGGCTGAAACAAACATTAAGGAAGCATCCTTTAAAGAGGCACTGCTGAGTTTAAAATTCTCTTTTGATAAAGAATTTCACTTACCAGTCTTTATAACTAGAGCTGAATGAAATTCATAATGAATAACTTGTTTGACAAATTTTGTTCTCTTTCTCTTCACATGGCATCTCTGAACAATCATTATTTTCTTAGATATATTCTTTAGTTCAAATTATTTACTCTGTGGCTTGCTACCTGATGCCCTATGTTAACAATCTGAGCTGCACTGTTAAGATTGTCCTCAAAGTATTATTTCTGTTCTCTGGTTCCATTAACATAATTTTTATAATTAAGTTTCCGAAATGAAGACTTTCAAAAAGCAAATTTAAAATCCACTTTCCACAACAATTTGAGCTTGTGAACTTAAAAATTGTTTTTCATAATCATTTATATTAGTAAAATTCAGTCCCACAAATGTTTGAAGGAAGCAAACACAAAAAGAATGAGAACATGGCCATTGCAAATTCCTATTTAAATTCAAACAAATATTCATGGAAATGTTTTTTGTGTTGTTCTCTCAATCCTATTTATTGAAATGATTTTAAGAATTTTATTTTAAAGTCTAGTTTAATTTTGACCATTCATGCTGCTTGTTTATTTTATTTTTCTTGGCTTGGACAATGAAAATAATTTCACTGTTTTGTGTTCATGTGCTAGCATACAATTGCAGTGTTTGTGTTGCAAATGCTGGAGGGAAAACTTTAAATTCAAACCAAAAATTTCATTTATTGGAGTTAATAAAAAAAAATCACAACATTTTGATTGACCATAGGTTTGGGCCTAAACTGAGATGATATTGTATTTTTTAACAGAGGCAGATTTTGTTAATTCTCAGTTATTTATGTCTTGGAGGTTTCCTATTGCTGCTGAGTTGCTTTTATTGGAAAAAAAGAAGTTTGGCACTCCAACAAAGAACTGCTCAGGCAAAACAAATACTTCACTTATAAAACAACATCGCTATTGATTCTTCTTTCTCTTGGCTTGTTGTTATTACTGTCCTGTGTTCAGGCCCAACAACCTATATAAATCCGATATACTTATAAAAATTAAAACAACAGGTTTGTCTTGTTATTTGATTTCTTTGCTTCACATTAAATGATCAATGACAACCTCTTCCCTGCTCCATATATATCTGAGGCAATAACCAATCACACCCTGCCTCTCAGCTCCATGACCTAGAAACCAGCGATAAGGCTTGTAAAATCAGACACTGAAGAGCAACATCAGGGACAACTTCCCAAAGGCAATAATAAATCATTTGATAAGGTCGTAAGATTTAAGTGGTTTTGAAATAAAGAAATTATACTTTTTTTTTTTTGAACAAAATCTCCAACTGTTACTTTATCCATCATTTCTGGCCATTCAAGTGTCCCTAAAGATGCTTTCCTGACCTTAACTGTGAGTGTCCGTGCAGTATTAGGTGTTTTAGATCCCCAATTCCCATAGCAACAAAAGAGAATTTGCATGGCGAAAACCCATGAGAACAAGGTTTGTGGGTATGCCTCTAGGAAGGAATAATGAGAATTCTGAATGCAATGTCAAGACTGGGTGAGTGAGTATGATAGGCCAGTCATGATTCATCACCAAAGGCATAGGCCAAGGCCTTTGAACAAATCAACCCAATTACTGTGGGTATTTATGCTTCACGCAGAGCTGTGCAAACCCTTCCAGTTGGGGTTGCAAAAGCAATTCACAAATTTTGTCAGATCCTGTTCACATAAATTCACTGGCCCTCAAGTTTGGAAAGTTTCACAGTACTATACAACAAAACAGATTTTCCCGGGTTGAATCTTGTTGCAAAACTATAGGTGAGGCTTTTGGCTGATGGCCATTTGCACCACAAAGAAAAGCAAGGTTTAGTCTCAGTGCTGATGCAACTACAGAATTCTGCTCAGGGAGACATATCTTCCATCCAACATAGGGAATTAATAATTGTGATTCAAGATATCATACATTGTTAAGGAGGCAGTTCTCAATAACTGAGGGATTTAAATATGATGATAAATAATGTACTAGGCATCCGCCTGCTACAGTCAGACGCAGGGAGTAGAAGAAAATAAATCATTCTCACTTCTCCAGCTGAGTCAGAGAGTTCAAATAAGATGCTCCCTCTCTATCTAAGAAACTAGCTTAAGTCCGCTGAGTTGGGCCAGTCAGGGACACAACATAAATACCATGTGACTTACCCCAGCAAACTAGGGTTCAACTTGAACTACACTATAAACAGGTTTCAGAGTAACAGCCGTGTTAGTCTGTATTCGCAAAAAGAAAAGGAGTACTTGTGGCACCTTAGAGACTAACCAATTTATTTGAGCATGAGCTTTCGTGAGCTACAGCTCACTTCATCGGATGCATACTGTGGAAACTGGAGAAGACATTATACACAGAGACCATGAAACAATACCTCCTCCCACCCCACTCTCCTGCTGGTAATACCTTATCTAAAGTGATCACTCTCTTTACAATGTGTATGATAATCAAGTTGGGCCATTTCCAGCACAAATCCAGGTTTTCTCACCCTCCACCCCCCAAACACACACACACACAAACTTACTCTCCTGCTCCTAATAGCCCATCCAAAGTGACCACTCTCTTTACAATGTGTATGATAATCAAGGTGGGCCATTTCCAGCACAAATCCAGCTTTTCTCACCCCCCCCCGGCTTTTTTTTCCAAAAACCACACACACAAACTCACTCTCCTGCTGGTAATAGCTTATCCAAAGTGACCACTCTCCTTACAATGTGTATGATAATCAAGTAGGGCCATTTCCAGCACAAATCCAGGTTTTCTCACCCTCCACCCCCCCCACACACACACACAAACTCACTCTCCTGCTGCTAATAGCCCATCCAAAGTGACCACTCTCTTTACAATGTGTATGATAATCAAGGTGGGCCATTTCCAGCACAAATCCAGCTTTTCTCACCCCCCCCCCCTTTTTTTTTCCAAAAACCACACACACAAACTCACTCTCCTGCTGGTAATAGCTTATCTAAAGTGATCACTCTCCTTACAATGTGTATGAAAATCAAGGTGGGCCATTTCTAGCACAAATCCAGCTTTTCTCACCCCCCACCTCCATACACACACAAACTCACTCTCCTGCTGGTAATAGTTCATCCAAAGTGACCACTCTCCCTACAATGTGCATGATAATCAAGGTGGGCCATTTCCAGCACAAATCCAGGTTTTCTCACCCCCCCTCCCCAAAACACACACAAACTCACTCTCCTGCTGGTAATAGCTCATCCAAACTGACCACTCTCCTTACAATGTGTATGATAATCAAGGTGGGCCATTTCCAGCATAAATCCAAGTTTAACCAGAACGTCTGGGGGCGAGGGGGGCTAGGAAAAAACAAGGGGAAATAGGCTACCTTGCATAATGACTTAGCCACTCCCAGTCTCTATTTAAGCCTAAATTAATAGTATCCAATTTGCAAATGAATTCCAATTCAGCAGTTTCTCGCTGGAGTCTGGATTTGAAGTTTTTTTGTTTTAAGATAGCGACCTTCATGTCTGTAATTGCGTGACCAGAGAGATTGAAGTGTTCTCTGACTGGTTTATGAATGTTATAATTCTTGACATCTGATTTGTGTCCATTTATTCTTTTACATAGAGACTGTCCAATTTGACCAATGTACATGGCAGAGGGGCATTGCTGGCACATGATGGCATATATCACATTGGTGGATGTGCAGGTGAACAAGCCTCTGATAGTGTGGCTGATGTTATTAGGCCCTGTGATGGTGTCCCCTGAATAGATATGTGGGCACAGTTGGCAACGGGCTTTGTTGCAAGGATAGGTTCCTGGGTTAGTGGTTCTGTTGTGTGGTATGTGGTTGTTGGTGAGTATTTGCTTCAGGTTGGGGGGCTGTCTGTAGGCAAGGACTGGCCTGTCTCCCAAGGTTTGTAAGAGTGTTGGGTCATCCTTCAGGATAGGTTGTAGATCCTTAATAATGCACTGGAGGGGTTTCAGTTGGGGGCTGAAGGTGACGACTAGTGGCGTTCTGTTATTTTCTTTGTTAGGCCTGTCCTGTAGTAGGTGACTTCTGGGAACTCTTATGGCTCTATCAATCTGTTTCTTCACTTCCGCAGGTGGGTATTGTAGTTGTAAGAAAGCTTGACAGAGATCTTGTAGGTGTTTGTCTCCATCTGAAGGGTTGGAGTAAATGCGGTTGTATCGCAGAGCTTGGCTGTAGACGATGGATCGTGTGGTGTGGTCAGGGTGAAAGCTGGAGGCATGTAGGTAGAAATAGCGGTCAGTAGGTTTCCGGTATAGAGTGGTGTTTATGTGACCACTGTTTATTAGCACTGTAGTCATAGAATCATAGAATCATAGAATATCAGAGTTGGAAGGGACCCCAGAAGGTCATCTAGTCCAACCCCCTGCTCAAAGCAGGACCAGTTCCCAGTTAAATCATCCCAGCCAGGGCTTTGTCAAGCCTGACCTTAAAAACCTCTAAGGAAGGAGATTCTACCACCTCCCTAGGTAACGCATTCCAGTGTTTCACCACCCTCTTAGTGAAAAAGTTTTTCCTAATATCCAATCTAAACCTCCCCCACTGCAACTTGAGACCATTACTCCTCGTTCTGTCATCTGCTACCATTGAGAACAGTCTAGAGCCATCCTCTTTGGAACCCCCTTTCAGGTAGTTGAAAGCAGCTATCAAATCCCCCCTCATTCTTCTCTTGTCCAGGAAGTGGATCTCTTGTGTGGACTGGACCAGGCTGAGGTTGATGGTGGGATGGAAATTGTTGAAATCATGGTGGAATTCCTCAAGGGCTTCTTTTCCATGGGTCCAGATGATGAAGATGTCATCAATATAGCTCAAGTAGAGTAGGGGCGCTAGGGGACGAGAGCTGAGGAAGCGTTGTTCTAAGTCAGCCATAAAAATGTTGGCATACTGTGGGGCCATGTGGGTACCCATAGCAGTGCCGCTGATCTGAAGGTATACATTGTCCCCAAATGTAAAATAGTTATGGGTAAGGACAAAGTCACAAAGTTCAGCCTCCAGGTTAGCCGTGACATTATCGGGGATAGTGTTCTTGACGGCTTGTAGTCCATCTTTGTGTGGAATGTTGGTGTAGAGGGCTTCTACATCCATAGTGGCCAGGATGGTGTTATCAGGAAGATCATCGATGGATTGTAGTTTCCTCAGGAAGTCAGTGGTGTCTCAAAGGTAGCTGGGAGTGCTGGTAGTGTAGGGCCTGAGGAGGGAGTCTACATAGCCAGACAATCCTGCTGTCAGGTCACCAATGCCTGAGATGATGGGGCGCCCAGGATTTCCAGGTTTATGGATCTTGGGTAGTAGATAGAATATCCCAGGTCGGGGTTCCAGGGATGTGTCTGTACGGATTTGATCTTGTGCTTTTTCAGGAAGTTACTTGAGCAAATGCTGTAGTTGCTTTTGGTAACTCTCAGTGGGATCATAGGGTAATGGCTTGTAGAAAGTGGTGTTGGAGAGCTGCCAAGCAGCCTCTTGTTCATATTCCGACCTATTCATGATGACAACAGCACCTCCTTTGTCAGCCTTTTTGATTATGATGTCAGAGTTGTTTCTGAGGCTGTGGATGGCATTGTGTTCTGCACGGCTGCGGTTATGGGGCAAGTGATGCTGCTTTTCCACAATTTCAGCCCGTGCACGTCGGCGGAAGCAAACTATGTAGAAGTCCAGTCTGCTGTTTCGACCTTCAGGAGGAGTCCACCTAGAATCCTTCTTTTTTAATGTTGGTAGGGAGGTCTCTGTGGATTAGTATGTTGTTCAGAGGTATTTTGGAAATATTCCTTGAGTCGGAGACATCGAAAATAGGATTCTAGGTCACCACAGAACTGTATCATGTTCATGGGGGTGGAGGGGCAGAAGGAGAGGCCCCGAGATAGGACAGCTTCTTCTGCTGGGCTGAGAGTATAGTTGGATAGGTTAACAATATTGCTTGGTGGGTTGAGGGAACCATTGCTGTGGCCCCTTGTAGCATGTAGTAGTTTAGAAAGTTTAGTGTCCTTTTTCTTTTGTAGAGAAGCAAAGTGTGCGTTGTAAATGGCTTGTCTAGTTTTAGTAAATTCCAGCCACGAGGAAGTTTGTGTGGAAGATTGGATTTTAATGAGAGTATCCAGTTCTGAGAGCTGATTCTTAATCTTTCCCTGTTTGCTGTAGAGGATGTTGATCAGGTGATTCCGCAGTTCCTTTGAGAGCGTGTGGCACAAGCTGTCAGCATAGTCCGTGTGGTATGTAGATTGTAATGGATTTTTTACCTTCAGTCCTTTTGGTACGATGTCCATCTGTTTGCATTTGGAAAGGAAGATGATATCTGTCTGTATCTGTACAAGTTTTTTCATGCAGTTGATAGATTTCCACTCCATACGGCTAAATGCAGTGCCTTGCATAATGACAGGTTTCAGAGTAACAGCCGTGTTAGTCTGTATTCGCAAAAAGAAAAGGAGTACTTGTGTCACCTTAGAGACTAACCAATTTATTTGAGCATAAGCTTTCGTGAGCTACAGCTCACTTCATCGGATGCATAAGGTGGAAACTGCAGAAGACATTATCCTGGAAATCCTGGGCGCCCCATCATCTCAGGCATTGGGACCCTGACAGCAGGATTGTCTGGCTATGTAGACTCCCTCCTCAGGCCCTACACTACCAGCACTCCCAGCTACCTTTGAGACACCACTGACTTCCTGAGGAAACTACAATCCATCGGTGATCTTCCTGATAACACCATCCTGGCCACTATGGATGTAGAAGCCCTCTACACCAACATTCCACACAAAGATGGACTACAAGCCGTCAAGAACACTATCCCCGATAATGTCACGGCTAACCTGGAGGCTGAACTTTGTGACTTTGTCCTTACCCATAACTATTTTACATTTGGGGACAATGTATACCTTCAGATCAGCGGCACTGCTATGGGTACCCGCATGGCCCCACAGTATGCCAACATTTTTATGGCTGATTTAGAACAACGCTTCCTCAGCTCTCGTCCCCTAGCGCCCCTACTCTACTTGCGCTATATTGATGACATCTTCATCATCTGGACCCATGGAAAAGAAGCCCTTGAGGAATTCCACCATGATTTCAACAATTTCCATCCCACCATCAACCTCAGCCTGGTCCAGTCCACACAAGAGATCCACTTCCTGGACACTACAGTGCTAATAAACAATGGTCACATAAACACCACTCTATACCGGAAACCTACTGACCGCTATTCCTACCTACATGCCTCCAGCTTTCACCCTGACCACACCACACGATCCGTCGTCTACAGCCAAGCTCTGCGATACAACCGCATTTAATCCAATCCCTCAGACAGAGACAAACACCTACAAGATCTCTATCAAGCATTCTTACAACTACAATACCCACTTGCGGAAGTGAAGAAACAGATTGATAGAGCCAGAAGAGTTCCCAGAAGTCACCTACTACAGGACAGGCCTAACAAAGAAAATAACAGAACGCCACTAGCCGTCACCTTCAGCCCTCAACTAAAACCCCTCCAACGCATTATTAAGGATCTACAACCTATTCTGAAGGATGACCCAACACTCTCACAAATCTTGGGAGACAGGCCAGTCCTTGCCTACAGGCAGCCCCCCAACCTGAAGCAAATACTCACCAACAACCACATACCACACAACAGAACCACTAACCCAGGAATCTATCCTTGCAACAAAGCCCGTTGCCAACTGTGCCCACATATCTATTCAGGGGACACCATCACAGGGCCTAATAACATCAGCCACACTATCAGAGGCTTGTTCACCTGCACATCCACCAATGTGATATATGCCATCATGTGCCAGCAATGCCCCTCTGCCATGTACATTGGTCAAACTGGACAGTCTCTACGTAAAAGAATAAATGGACACAAATCAGATGTCAAGAATTATAACATTCATAAACCAGTCAGAGAACACTTCAATCTCTCTGGTCACGCAATTACAGACATGAAGGTCGCTATCTTAAAACAAAAAAACTTCAAATCCAGACTCCAGCGAGAAACTGCTGAATTGGAATTCATTTGCAAATTGGATACTATTAATTTAGGCTTAAATAGAGACTGGGAGTGGCTAAGTCATTATGCAAGGTAGCCTATTTCCCCTTGTTTTTTCCTACCCCCCCACCCCCCGGACATTCTGGTTAAACTTGGATTTATGCTGGAAATGGCCCACCTTGATTATCATACACATTGTAAGGAGAGTGGTCAGTTTGGATGAGCTATTACCAGCAGGAGAGTGAGTTTGTGAGTGTTTGGGGGAGGGGGGGTGAGAAAACCTGGATTTGTGCTGGAAATGGCCCACCTTGATTATCATGCACATTGTAGGGAGAGTGGTCACTTTGGATGAACTATTACCAGCAGGAGAGTGACTTTGTCCGGGGGGGGGGAGGGTGAGAAAACCTGGATTTGTGCTGGAAATGGCCCAACTTGATTTTCATACACATTGTAAGGAGAGTGATCACTTTAGATAAGCTATTACCAGCAGGAGAGTGGGGTGGGAGGAGGTATTGTTTCATGGTCTCTGTGTATATATTGTCTTCTGCAGTTTCCACAGTATGCATCTGATGAAGTGAGCTGTAGCTCACGAAAGCTTATGCTCAAATAAATTGGTTAGTCTCTAAGGTGCCACAAGTACTCCTTTTCTTTTTACTATAAACAGGAAACTGATAACATTCATTAATAATCCCGAAAGAGCAAGGGTTCATAACAGGGCTTCTACAGATTGAAAAAAAAAATCTGATCACACCACTGTTTCTTTCTGATGCAATTAAAACTTTAGCCAAGGCTGATTTCAAGTGTGTGTGTGTGTGAGAGAGAGAGAAAGAGAGAGAGAGAGAGAGAGAGAGAGTGGTTTTAAATGTTTATGCAGTTATCAACCTTAGTTCAGCAAGGTACTTAAATATGTACTCAATTTTAAGCATGTGAGTAGTGTCCATACTCAGTGAAACTATCTTTGTGTATAAGTTAGGCATGTGCTTAAGTACATTGCTGCATCAGGGCCCTACTCTCAGGGTTACATCTCTTCTTTACTTTTTTTCTTCTTTCTTTCTCTTTCTTTTTTAACAAACTCCCCTTTGGGAAAAAGCAACAGCCTTCACATGGTGCTTCTGTTAAGTGTTGGTGTTTTTCATGCTCTGTATTTTGCGCAAATTCACTAGCATACCAATGTCGTCCATTAACCACTGGATGTCATATTACCGACCTCCCAGTGAAAGTAGCAATGATTATACTTATGAATATTGTCAGTCATCATTTTGCTTGACTTTTCACCTTTTGAGAAAGTCTGAAAGATGAAATAAGCTGTTTCTTGTGAATTGGGCCTATGCCTTTTCTCATTCTTGTAATGGGGTATACTGGCCCTTTAAGGAAAAGATGTATCTGATGGGGTGGAAATGGGACCCAGGTTACAAACAGTCTCAACCAAATGAAGACCCTGAGAACAGCAGGGGCAGATGTAGGGAGAGAGGAATAGTCCCAGGGGAAGACCAAGTCTCAGAGAGTCTTTCCTTTAAGGACCTGGGGCTAGGAGCCTTGAAGTGTAGGGTGGGGCAAAGCTCCCCTCTCTCCCAATCAATCAATTAATCAATCAATCAATAATCCAACCAATCAAGACAAAACTAAGATGGGGGCTGGGGCAGGGGGATGGCAGAGAAAGAACACAGAAAGCTCCCTGCCCTCTCTCTGAGAGGATAACTCACTAGCAGGGGAAAGATTGCTTGTCTCTCTTAGTCCTGGGGAGAAAGGACTGAGATGTTGAGACCTATCCTCCAAGTCGTAGTGGAAGGGTGGAAGGCTACACCCTAGCAGAGATGCCTGGGAGGAAAAGACTTTTGCTATCAAAGCTGTGTGTTTCTTTATTTGAGGTAATTTTATCTTGAAAACCTTTTGCAGCGAGCCCAAGTGGAGCTGGACCAGAGAAATTTAAAGGGTCTCTGTAGTGTATAGAACACTGCATTTATATTGCAAGCTATTGCTTTAAGTGTAAGGGGTTTCCTTGCCTTGCTTGCAGGTTAGGGTGTTCAGTGCCTGGTGTCTTCAGAGCCTGATGCCAAGTGGAAGTAAGACTGTGTTGAGTGTCTTCCACTTACATCATGCACAAGCAGGCAGAGAGCTGAACATAGTTCTCAATAGTCAGTGAATAAAGCATGATTCATACCTGGACTATCTAGGCGTCACATTGACTAGAACCATCACTTATTGTGACCACCTTACAAAGACAGTGACTAAGGTCAAAACGTGCAACAACCTGCTTGGAAAACTGACCAGACTGACATGGGACGCCAATGCCCAAACATTAGATACTTCAGCCTTGGCACTCTGTTATTCAGCTGCTGAGTATTGCGCTCCAGTATGGGCTCGCTTTTCTCACACAAAGATGATAGACATACAATTAAATTCCATCAGACATACTTAAATCTACTCCTCTACCATGGGCACCGGTTCTCTGCAATATTGCTCCACCCAGTGTTTGCAGAGAGGAAAGCATAGAAAAAATCATGACAAAATTGCATCATATGACACATCTACAATTAAAGACTTATTTAATCCACCACATAGTCGTTTGCCCTCATGGTGTCTATCATGGATAAATTTACTGGATGAGGGATTTACAGTAGAGGATGCATGGCGAGCTTCATGTATTGTGGTAAAAGATTGTTTTTTGTTCCCACTACTGAGACCCCCACTGATGGTCCCAGTGATGATGTTTTGTGTGATGTAGATACCTGTGCTGTAGAAAGTGGAATTGAGACATTTTTAGATGCCAAACTGTCATTAGACTGTAATTTTTGGGATCTCTTAAAGTCTGGTTTGAGAAGAGTAGCACAGTGACTTATATTAATGAAGTTTGATCAGGATGGGCCTAATCCAGTGCCAATTAAATTCAATGGATAAGTTTCTTTTGACTTCATTGGACATTGGGTCAGGCTTTATCTATCTTAGGTACGTATGTGGCCCCCATAACTGTAGCATCCGAGGCCTTACACTGTTTGGTGTATTTATCCTCCATTATCTCTTTGAGGTTGGGAATTGTTGCTGTCCCCAGGTTACAGCTGGGGACCTGAGGCTCAGAGAGGGCAAATGATTGCCCAAGGTCACACAGGAAAGCTGAGACACAGCAGGGAATTGAACCCATATGTCCAAGTCCTAACTGCTGGACTATTTTTCCTTCCATAACTTCCTCTTAATAAAACTAGACAGTGCCAATCCCATAAACATCACAGGAGCCACTCAGTTACACAGTGAGACTCTTTCAGGAAGAAATCCACCAAGAAAACACAACTCTTTTTTAAAAGATTAGACAAAGCAGACCATTCCTGTTTTACAATACTTTGGACTTCTTACCGATATGGGGGATCCAGCTGAATTGCTCACAGCCTTAAGAGGAATCATTCGGCAACATCCCATTGTCTGACCACACTGAAAGAAAGGCAGGAGGCAATGGATGTGGATGCAACTTTATTCACTTAAAATATCTGGGAATACCTGCAATAAATGGTGTAGTACAGGTCACCATGCTTTCCTTAATCATTTCCACATAATCCCCAACCTGGTCCCAGCCACCCCATTACTGAGACCCCTCTGCCCTCTCGTCTTGTGAGGTGAAAGGCGGCTAGGAAAAGGAGGGGCATCAGATCTCCACTGTTTGAGACCCTCTTTCTTCAAGCTCCCTTAAGGGATGCTTTGTTTCAAATCATTTTCCACTCCATTTTATCTGACCACTGTAACCCTTCCATAACAAGTACCTGCACTGGATATCTGCCATAAAAGGTGCCAGCAATTATGCTTGGACATCAGCCTGATCCCTCTAAAACAGGTCTTCTCTGGGACCACAAGGAATATAAATACTTACACACACACACTCTTCCAAAGAACAGGAAGGGCAGTGCCCTTGTCCTGACCTGGCCCCAACTGCTTCCTGCCTTTCCTGTCCATCCCAGTGAACTTCCCCCTCCTCCACCATCTCTACCCCTATTGTGGGGGGGGCCTTAAAGAGGCCCTTTTCCGGCCACCAGGCAAGGACCCCCTGCATGGAGGCTATGGTGAGCACATTCTATCATGTATTTTAAAATATAGATAATATTTCTCTTTATTTGCCAAAGAAAATAAAAGTACAAGCAAATTAACCGCTATGGTTATGTGATTTTAGATTTAATAATTAATGTAAATTAACATGGAAATTAGTTGCAGACCTTCAGCTTCTGGCAAACTATAAATATACCCTTCAGTGTCCCCAAGCTATGATAGACTTACCTTGAAGTTGAGTAGAGGTTAACACAGTTTATAAATATTTTTTTACATGTCTTATTTTTTGTTTGTTTCCTACACAGCAGAAGACTTCACACCACAGGAGGTAAGTAGATGAAAGTCTCCATTGTGTTACTGTCTATAACCTATAGCTGTCCTAGGGGGCTCAATTTCCTCACCACATCATCTTCATCTGGCAGGCTGTCAACAATAAATTTACAGAGGAACTCATCTCCATCCCCTGCCATGTTACCTTCATGATTCACACACTCCTCTGGCTGATGGTTGAGCAGTTTACTGGGACTTTTAATTTCCCATAGAGTGGGAAAGGGGTGGGGGAGTATTGCAAATTTAATTTGTGCCTTTCCTAGGTCATGTCCAATGTCACTGGTGGGAAAGGTGTAAAAATGAAAAGAAGCAGCTAACAGATATACACCTACACAGACTCTAGTGCTTGTCAATACTAAGTGTTCTGGTATAAGCTTTGCAATGTAGGCTGCCTCTCATCAGGTCCCCAAAGATTATTGAACACCCAACCAACAATCGATGCTGGGAGTAGGGGTGCTGGAGGTGCTGCCTCATCCCCTGGCTGGAAGTGGTTTCCATCATATCCAGGGTTTACAGTTTGGTTCAATGGCTCTCAGCACCTCCACTATACAAATTGTTCCAGCACCCCTGCAACCAACCCAAAAGAAGAACAAAAGAACCCCCAGTGCAAGGGAGATGAGGGAGAAGAGAGGTGGTCAGAGTGGAGGAGAAGGAGAGAAGCAGCTGCACTCCCTTAGTAGACTGGGTACAGCAAAGGGAGAGAGCTGTGCTCCACTGTCTGGGGAGCGTCTCTTTTTGGCTGCAGGGAAACGAGATTTGGCTTCCTTGAATCACTGTGAGAGAGTGGGGTTCACACATTAGCAGAGGGCAGGAGACAAGGGCTTTATGAAGCCACCTGTGGAGATGGCACCCAGAGGGATGGGAGCATGCTACTAGAGCCTTAGGAAGCTGCCAGTCCTGTTCCTCCACCACGTGTATTGAAAAGTTCAACCACGGAGCTGCAGTGTTCAAGAATAAAAATACCATCCCCAAATCCCTATTCCCTCCCACCAAAGGTGTGATGGGAAGGCGAGAGCAAGGCCTGACAGCCCTACAAGAAACTCCAATAGCAGATGATCAGATTTACAGTAAGATCAGCCCAGAACTTCCATGTATCAAGAAGTCCAGTAAGGGAGCTGCAAATGGTAGTGGTCAAACACCAGCCCCAAATCATTCCCTCTCCCCGAATAGTGGAGTGGAGGGGGAATACGGCTCAGAAGCCCTATAGGGAATTCCACAAGCAGAAGACTAGTCACTCAAGGTATCCCAGACTAGTCTCAAGCCCCATCTCAGAGCAGTAGTTCACTCTCTGTGACAAATGAGCCAATCATACCCTCTCACACCCAGTCATGGAACACTATATGACATTGTGACAAAATCCAGTCACCCAAACGTACGTTACAGAATGACAGTTTTGGTGACATTTAAAAAAAACTGAAATTTTTCTAATTGAATCTTTGTTGAAAAACTGGAAATCATAAAAAAACTTTGAAACAGCATTTTTGAGGATTTTTTTAACTTTTATTTCAAAAACTTCAGCCATCATTATTTAAAACTACATCTCTAATGCTGTATACTTAGTGTGAGTATAGAAGGTCTTTATAATTTGCTTGTATATGTACTAGAAACTATATACTAAAATCGTATTTACACCCTTGGATTGCCAAATACAATCCAATTGGCTGAGATAGGGTCATAGGAGCAACAGTAATTTTGAACTATGCTTTCTCAGCTGCTATTTGAATGAATGAACACAGCTACATTTTAACAATACATCTTTCTTTCCAGTGCTCTACTCTGAAAAACACTCCTAGCTTTCAGCTAAGTCCTATAATACTCTCCAATAGTTGTGCCCTGACCTGACCAGTGCTGAGCCCAAGAGAGAAAATTAGGGCAAATGCAATATGAGAAAAGGTCTGTAACTGTCTTTTAGATGCTATCATTGACTGAAACTTTTGAGCATCTCAGATCTTCCTTGGTTGTTGTTTAGAAGTTTAGTGTCCTTTTTGCTCAATTATTGCTATGAGAATATGAGCCACAGTGGGCGTAGATATATATATATAATGAACAATATGTGTCAGGGGAAGTGTCTCATTTCGAGTGACAATACTGTTTGTAGGATCTGCTGCAGAACTGTGAGCTTCAGACACTGTTAGTTAAACAGAAATAGAACTTTACTGGAGAATTTATTGCAAACAACTCCTATCCCGGGCTGCTTCCACTTCTTATTCCCTCCCGGAACTTTCTTTTACCCAGACTCCACTCCAAGTTCATTGGCCTGGCAGTTACAAATTTCTACAGTGTAAGCATCTAAATTATATGTTCAGAATACAGTTAATCTCATTTTTGGGGGTAGTAGTAAAGCAGTTAATTGGCCAGTTCTCCAGCTGTCTCCACCTTTGACTTGGCTTCTCCTGAGAAAATATTTTATAAATGTGGAAGGTAAATGTGTACCCTGGAGTCATGTTCTCACAAACTTTCTGCTCTTCCAACGTATATTTTATTTTTCTCTCGGTCTGCTCTGAATGGTTATCTCCTGTGCCCTGCTTTGTCAATGCCCATTCCTTTCTAAACTAGTTGTCAGCACCAATGCAGAAAAATAATTACAAAGTGGAAGTAATAGGAGTTGTCGATTCTAGAATGGTGAAAGTGTTTTATCTCTAATAGAGAAAAAGCAGTCATGAACAACCTGTTTTTACCAGCAACTAACCAGACAAGCTTGCTATTAACTTTTTCTGAAAATGACAATACAACTTTAAAATCCTACCATAAAATGAGGGTGAGTGAAACAGTGTGGATAAATTAGATACTCACCTGAAACTTTGCAAAATACTTACATGTGCTGGAATGTATTTTGTTCAAAACAGCTATTTAACATTTTATACATGCACTTTCATTTTTGGTTGCATACTTCTGTAGGACCTGATGTGAGCTAGCTGCAGGACGTATAATTGCTGAAATGGCACAAGAGACTGTTCTCACAGTATTTCAAGCCCAGCAAAACACAAGTGTTAAAAATCTCACAACAAAAAAATTCAAAATTTCCAGCCCCAATAAAGCTCAGATATGTTTCAGGGATGCAAACGCTGAGACTTATCCATCACTATTTCATATTGTTTGAAAATGGAATGACATTTTTGCAGAAAGTTTGCCCCATTTTATCATGGAAATTTTACCCAAACATTTAGTCAAAATTATGAATGTTAAAAAATATTTAAATAATTCGTATTAGACTTCCACAGTATTTTGGAGTTCTACACATTCTAAATCTTATGATCCATACACTGATTGTTAACTACAAATGTGTAGCACCATGATATCATGAAGGAATAATTTCCTGGTCCCAGGGAGAACTTCAGCTCAGTTCCTCTTCCCCCTTACATGGGTTTCAAGGGAAGGGTTATTAGAGGGGCTATTCAAGAGGGCCTTTCTTTAGGAAGGCAGACTTGTGCAGCCAGCACACTAGGACCAAGTCGAACCCTGAGCTTGGAGATTTTTTAATGTCAACTTAATTCTGAAGTCATCTTAAAAGTCCCAGTTCAGGAAAGCATTTAAGCATATGTTTAAGTTCATCCCTGTTCAAGATGGCACAGAAGCATATACTTAACTTTAAAATGTGTGATTAAGGGGTAAAATTTTAAAAGCACCCAAGTCCCATTTTCAAAAGTGACTTAGGCTTTACGAGCTTTCAGAGTTTAAGTTCTACATTCTACCAATATACAGGTGCATTTGGAATAACTAATCTTACAACACTCTTCTTGCAACATGAATTCAAATACTGCAGTGTTGGGCTGAGCCCTGCACAGAAAGTTTATTAGAGTTTTATTAAAAGCAAAAAAGAAATATTTCATTCAATCTTATAAGAAGCATTTGTAACATGTCTAAAAGGAATAATTGCACTGCCAGTTTAACAGAAAATAGAATATTTTGTTTTAATGTATTCACTAAGAGCTTCTTCAAGCTTTCTATATAAAAATGTTAATTTTAAACTAAATATTAAATTAATGTCCCCAGCATCTGAAGCAGATTTGAAAGCCAGCTTTCAGAATATAATTCCCTGATATATTCAATTTTTTATGGGTTTAAGATGCAATATATAGTTCCACATCCGTCTCCATAAAATGTTACTTTTAGTTACAAAAGAAAGTATTAGAGTTTATAACTTCCCCACTGAATGCTTTTAGATCAGTGGTTTTCAAACTTTTTTCTGGGAACTCAGTTGAAGAAAATTGTTGATGCCCGCAACCCAATGGAGCTGGGGATGAGGAGTTTGGGGTTGGGGGGCTAGGGAAGAGGGTTGGAGTGTGGGGGTGAGGGCTTCGAGGTGGGGCTGGGACTGAGGGGTTCAGGGTATGGGAGAGGGCTCAGGGCTGAGGCAGGGGGTTGGGGTGTGGCGGGGGTCAGGGCTCTGGATTGGGGGTGCAGGCTCTGGGATGGGGCTGGGGATGAGAGGTTTGGGGTACAGGAAGGGTCTCCAGGTTTGGGGGGGCTCAGGGCTGGGTCAGGGGATTTGGGCGTGGGGTTGGGACATAGGCTTACCTCGGGTGGCTCCTGGTCAGTGGTGCGGGGGAGGGGGTGCTTAGGCAGGCTTCCTGCCTGTCCTGGTACTGCAGACCGTACTGTGCCCCAGAAGCGGCCAGCAGCAGGTCCGGCTCTAGGCAGAGGCGCAGCGCAGCTCTTGCCCACGGGCACCATCCCCTACAGCTAAGTGCAGAGCCAATGCTTGGGGCAGGGGCAGCACGTAGAGCCCTGTGGTCCCCCTGCCTGGGAGCTGGACCTGCTGCTGGCCGCTTCTGGGGCGCACCAAGATGTCGGAACAGGTAGCGACTAGCCTGCCTTAGCCAAGCAGCACTGCCGATGGGACTTTTAATGGCCCGGTCGGTGGTTCTGACCAGAGCCACTGTGACCCAATGTCTTACATTCTGCAACCCAGTACTGGGTCACAACCCACAGTTTGAAAACCACTGTTTTAGATGAATAATTCTCTCCATGTAAGAGGATATATGGTATATACTGACAGAAAATGATGGAAAAGAAAAAAGTGGAAAGTCCTTTTCTTCATTAACTGAAATGTACATGATCACTTGAAAAAACTTCTGCTTGTAGCCTGAGAATTTGTCTGTAACCTCTGAAAATGTCCTGAAATGCAAGCACATCATTTTTATTGCAATTTCACTGTGATTATTGGCTTTTTGATATTTTGTAACATCACTAATATGAGTAAAGCCAAGCAAATTGCTCATTTTCCTCTCATTCACTAATACAGAAACACTTCTTGAACAAAGTCTAATGAAGAAGCAGTACAGTGTGGCACATTGCGGACCATGATGGGGTATCTCAGTACTCCACAAGGCAGTGTTAAATTTACAAGCAGGTTTCTAGTGAGGCTGAAAGGAGGTGAAGCAACGTCCTGGTATTTTATTGTTTTGAAATAGAACAGTAGTGGTCTGCCACTTCTAGTCATGCCAACGGTACTACATCACTGAAAATGGTTGGTCCACACCTCTTTTAATCAGCGCTTCCTGTTGTGCCTACAGCATGTAGCCAGAGCAGGGACTCCACTGTGGATCTAAAGAACACTTCCTGTTCTACCTAACACTCTTATTGTCACACTAGTCTCCATTCTGCCGAGGTACTTTAAGAAGAAGAGGAACCAGAATGAAAGACACTCAGAACACACACTAATAAGTTGGGTTCTACAGACAGCTAATCATGCTCTGGGAGCACATTCCTAAACCACAGTAAGTAGGGTAATGTCAGCCTTTTCCCTGCAAATGGTCCAGAAAAAATATGCTCTTCGATAGCTCATCTCTGAAGCACTATGAGGAGAAGAGTTCTGGCTGCTGCTTCCAAGTGGATGATAAAAAAGAGCCCACATTCTTCAAGCCCATCCTCAAAAAATAGGGAAGATGTCAGCTAAGAAGAATCTTGTACTTTGGAACTATAACAGTAGAGGTAGTTAATCTCTGAAACAACCTACTGAGGGATGTGGTACATTCTCCAACATTTAATCTTTAAGACAAGATTGTATGTCTTTTCTAAAGGATATGCTCCAGAGCAACCACAAGTAACTGGGCATAATGCAGGAATTACTGGGTAAAATTAAATGGTCTGTGATGTACTGAGGGTCAGACTACTTGATCACAATGGTCCCTTCTGGCCTTAAGTATGAATTTATGAGCACATGCCAAGATATGATGGAGAATCTTCATCCTGAACAGACCGAGGTGTTGTGGTTTTTAAAGGGCACATTCACTTTTAAATTAGTTGTTTTTTGTTTTGTTTTTAGCAGTTGGCTTACTACCTTTCTTTTTTTTCTTTTTTTTTTTTTTACTCTCCAGAGATATGGTGGAGAGCTACGGACAGCAGAGGGAGATGATCCATTTCATCAAGAGGAGTGACAGAGATAGAAAAGATGCCTAGAGAGTTCAGAGCTGCAGAAAAAAGAAATCAACCTTATTCCATACATTTCCTCCATAGAAGACACCTCTGTTCAAATGTAGAATTGAAGCAATGAAATATCAGGAAAAGGGTAATGAAATATAGACAATGTCATAAATACAGGGATGTAAAAATCTTGGCAGCATATCATTGTAAAAACAAAGTTCATATCCTGTTAGTGTGTCTGTTATGCCTAACTATGTTACAAATTCTGATTTGCTAAATACACAACTTTGAACTGATTTTTAGGAGTAGGATTGGCCTTTACTGACTGTCTTTGGTAAATAGGGTTCTCAATTAGAAATAATGCAAAACAAGATAGCTGGTGCAATGTGCAAGTATTTAGTCAACGACTGAAATCATGTGATGGATGTAAATGTAACAAATTCAATCCTCCAATATAATGTTATTTCTTGTAGACAAAGCCATGAAAAGATAGATATTTGAAAAGTAATAATTAATCTTTCAACCAATCAGAGCAAATAGAACTTCCTCCATTTTTTTTCCTTAAGGAAAACATGTAGGACAACAGAACTGATTTTTCTGGAAAAGTCAAGTACTGCTAGAAATTATGATTATATTTTTCAGTGAGCAGTGAAAGTACAGCAATCAGAAACAAGGTTTATGCTTTTTAAAGGCACAGTTTTGATTCTGATCTTTCAAATTTTGACAAAAGGGCTGAATTTGACACATTGTTTGCTGCGAATAGTTTTTGCAGCTCCAATTCTGAAGCTCAGATTGAACTCAAGGTATTAGTATAGTGGAAAAGGGATATCTGCAGCTGCTGCTGTGCTTTGATTTCTGTCCAGCAGTTAACTTAGGGCATAAAGCAATCACTAAGGTAGGTTAAGTAGAAACTTACCCTGTGGGACAGCTTATTTCATAATCATCCACTATTGGGTTTGTTGAACCTTCCTCTAAAGCATATTAGGCTTTATGTGTTACTCATCTAATCCAGTATGTCATGGCCGATGAGCTGATCCAGGCCCATTTGAAGTCAGTAGACTCCTGTTAACTTCAATGGATCAGGCTCTGTAGGTTAAACTTAAAATGCTTCTGAATGAAGAAATTTGTAGGTAATACTTTTATACAAAATATTTCTCATGTCACTTGTCTATCTTCTTAACCCAGGCTCCCTTAAACCATATTCTTGTGGATATTAATGAAATAGATAGTACACAGTATTCCTTCCATTGTGCACTGATCAGTTCATTGTCCCTGAGAAGGTTGGCTCCATCCCTGGATCTGAGGAGGGTTAGCCCTGGGGTGCTGGGACCGTAAAGGGCTTTGGTGGCATTGATGAATTTGTGCGTCATAGGTGTTGGTGAGTTGTTGGATCTCCTTCACTTTGTTCTCCCTCCACCTGTTCTTCATTTCATGGGTTTTCCTTTGAACCTCAGCTTTGAGATGATGGTGGACATGTTGCTTCTGTTTGGAACTGTTGTGATTCTGCCAAGCACAGATGGCCTTGCACATCTACAGGGCATGTATCCCCCAGTGCCATGGAGGAAATAGGGTTGACCAATGGATCCACATAGTCACAGATCTACCACACTTTTGCAGTGCCTCACCCTGCCTCCAGATCCTCTGAGTCCTGCAGTGACTATTGATCTGTACTCAAGTAGTACACATCCCTTGTACAAGCTTCATGAATTCACACATACACACACACATATCTCAGATTTACTGCATTCTGCAGGATGTCCCACAGTTTAGTTATCCATTGCACTTCAAAGGCAAGAGGGGCTGGTGACTTTTAATAAGAGAAACATTACATGGAGTAAAATTAGGGCAAAAAAAATGAGCTCCAGAAGTCTGTGAATTGTGGCAGTCAAAGCTCTCAATTGTAATTCTACAAGAACCTACTAAGATAATTAAGGACAGATTATGAAATCATAACATTATAGCAGCACAACAATGGACATTTTCTGCGGAAAAGGACCTAGGGGTGACAGTGGATGAGAAGCTGGATATGAGTCAGCAGTGTGCCCTTGTTGCCAAGAAGGCCAATGGCATTTTGGGATGTATAAGTAGGGGCATAGCGAGCAGATCGAGGGACGTGATCGTTCCCCTCTATTCGACATTGGTGAGGCCTCATCTGGAGTACTGTGTCCAGTTTTGGGCCCCACACTACAAGAAGGATGTGGATAAATTGGAGAGAGTCCAGCGAAGGGCAACAAAAATGATTAGGGGACTGGAACACATGAGTTATGAGGAGAGGCTGAGGGAGCTGGGATTGTTTAGCCTGCAGAAGAGAAGAATGAGGGGGGATTTGATAGCTGCTTTCAACTACCTGAAAGGGGGTTCCAAAGAGGATGGCTCTAGACTGTTCTCAATGGTAGCAGATGACAGAACGAGGAGTAATGGTCTCAAGTTGCAGTGGGGGAGGTTTAGATTGGATATTAGGAAAAACTTTTTCACTAAGAGGGTGGTGAAACACTGGAATGCGTTACCTAGGGAGGTGGTAGAATCTCCTTCCTTAGAGGTTTTTAAGGTCAGGCTTGACAAAGCCCTGGCTGGGATGATTTAACTGGGAATTGGTCCTGCTTTGAGCAGGGGGTTGGACTAGATGACCTTCTGGGGTCCCTTCCAACCCTGATATTCTATGATTCTATGACATGAGGGGTCTTCCACCACATTTCAGTCTCCCACAGAGGGGCTTGGCACAATTGCAGTTCCTGGTCTCACTGGCTCTTCGCTAATATCCCTTGGGAGGGACAGAAAGGAAGTGGAGACAGGCTCTTCTCAACCCCTCACCACCCAGAAGAGCTGGTTGGGTACCTATAGGTAGGTGTTGTCATAAATATAAAGGAAAGGGTAAACCACTTTGAAATCCCTCCTGGCCAGGGGAAAGCTCCTCTCACCTGTAAAGGGTTAAGAAGCTAAGGGTAACCTCGCTGGCACCTGACCAAAATGACCAATGAGGAGACAAGATACTTTCAAAAGCTGGGAGGAGGGAGAGAAACAAAGGGTCTGTGTGTCTGTCTATATTCTGTCTTTGCCGGGGATAGACCAGGAATGGAGTCTTAGAACTTTTAGTAAGTAATCTAGCTAGGTATGTGTTAGATTATGATTTCTTTAAATGGCTGAGAAAAGAACTGTGCTGAATAGAATAACTATTTCTGTCTGTGTATCTTTTTTGTAACTTAAGGTTTTGCCTAGAGGGGTTCTCTATGTTTTTGAATCTAATTACCCTGTAAGGTATCTACCATCCTGATTTTACAGGGGAGATTTCTTTATTTCTATTTACTTCTATTTCTATTAAAAGTCTTCTTGTAAGAAAACTGAATGCTTTTTCATTGTTCTCAGATCCAAGGGTTTGGGTCTGTGGTCACCTGTGCAAATTGGTGAGGCTTTTTATCCAACATTTCCCAGGAAAGGGGGGGTGCAAGTGTTGGGAGGATTGTTCATTGTTCTTAAGATCCAAGGGTCTGGGTCTGTAGTCACCTAGGCAAATTGGTGAGGCTTTTTACCAAACCTTGTCCAGGAAGTGGGGTGCAAGGTTTTGGGAAGTATTTTGGGGGGAAAGACGCGTCCAAACAGCTCTTCCCCAGTAACCAGTATTAGTTTGGTGGTGGTAGCGGCCAATCCAAGGACAAAGGGTGGAATATTTTGTACCTTGGGGAAGTTTTGACCTAAGCTGGTAAAGATAAGCTTAGGAGGTTTTTCATGCAGGTCCCCACATCTGTACCCTAGAGTTCAGAGTGGGGGAGGAACCTTGACAGGTGTGCTAAGGGATGGTCCACCAGACATCTTCTCCTGGGAACTCCAGAAAGCACAGTCTCTGCCAATATTTCATCTGTCGTTTTGCAGCTCTGTAAACAACCCCTGCCTTAGCCAGTGCCTAAAAATCCCAACTGAGTCCATACTTCTCCAATCATTAGAGTTCTCTATGTGTTGTCCTCCTGACACTCCTACATAGCAATTAAAAACAGCTATACTGACTGCTCTCATACACCAGCTAACCTTTCCTTTTAATATAATCTTTGACTTTCATTTTGAATTACCTATTCTTTCCTATTATCTTAAATTGATTTCTTTGATAAAACCTGATAAGCAAGAGTGAATATCTGAGTTAGCCCGTATGTAATAAGCCACTGATTTAATTATTTCCAATATTTTGAGTATCTGACCCTTCCATGATACATTTACATTTCCCTGTGACATATTCTTATGAAATGTCACTGTTCCCAGCATCTTATCACATTGTGAGAGTCATTGTCTTAATGAGGACTGAGATTGCTCAAGCATTGCAGGTTCACAATTCACTATCACACAAAATTATTATTCTTATTTTATCTGAAATGCCATGGTAACAAGTTTTTAAATTCCAACAGCGAAGAGGTTAACTAATGCAATTTGTCATTTAAAATCTTTCTAACTTTGGGCAGGTGTGGAGTACTTGGGATGGGGGGTATTCTCAACTCAGCACACTGGACTGCAGCAGCCCCTTCATCAGATTGAGGGGATGAGGCATCTCAGAGCCCTGCTCACTGAGCTGAGAACCTCACACCAGAGCTTGCTTAATGCAGCCATTCTCAATTTAAGGAAAAGTACATTAAAGTAAACTGAAGGCAGAAGTTCCGAAACAAGCTCTTCTGAATACTTGGCTGTTTGATATGCGGGGTGCCACAGTGCACACTTTTAATTGCAGTCTCATGAGCAACTTTTACTGCAGTGAAATGTGAGCCCAACACAAACTGTGAATGTCTTTGTATTAAGTTTACATTTCTAAATTTGCGATTATTTTCTCCTTGAATTTTAATGTCCACTGTGCTTCCAGGGTACTGCTAGCTAAGCTTATCAAAAGATTTTCATCAAAACATTTTTTCAACAGAAAAATTTCTTTTCAGCTGAACAGAAATTATTGTGAAAAGTTGTCATTTTCATTTAAAAACATTTTTTGTTGAAACTTTTCACGTAGAAAAAAATCATTTTCTGATGAGCTCTAGATGCTAGTGATACAGTGCAGAACAGGTCCTTGAATCTTCATCCTTAAAAAAAAGAATCTCATTAAAAACATTTAATTAACTTTAAACTTATTCCACAGCTGTCCATTTAGGAATAAATGAATGTATTAAAAATGGTGATGAGGATATTAAAGAAACTCTCAGGTACTGTTTGACGTAAGGTATATTGAATATACTAGCAAGGCAGTTTAGCCCATTGAAATGTACTAGTCTGAAGTGCCCTTTCTCTGTTAACTATGAAAATTAGAGCCAGAGGAGACAATTATAAAAGAATCCTTCACCCTAGGGCTAGGAATCAAAGATACTTTTGTTTAACTTTAACTGTGTGACACTAGTTCAAGCTTGTTTCATTGTTTCAAAGCACTGTACAATTTACTGTTCATTAGTATTCAAGTGTTTTTAATGGGTATGAATATTTCAGCAGCATTCTCCAAATGCCTGTTATGAATAAAGGTGATTGTGGGAGAAACATCTGTTCCATTTTGGCCACCCTTGCTCAAGAGAGATATAGCTGAGATTGGAAACACTCCAGACACACATGACAAATATAGTTCATAAAATTGGGATTACTTTAGTCTGGCGAGGAAAAAAGTTAGAGCTGACCTCATTGTTATGTATACAGTGAAGGGTAAAGACCCCAAAGACTAAAACCTTTTCCCCTTGTATGGGTGCTCGAAAGCACAATGAAACTACCATGCCTCTGCTGGGCTTTGGAAAGAACATGCAATTAAAATTGAGTGTAATGAGACCCACTGTGGAGCAGTGTCTCACAGCAGCAGGGAGGGAGGTTGGGCAGGCTAGCAGAGGGAAGGGCTGTGATGAGCACTCCCTTCTGCATCTCAGTAGGTCTCCCATTCACAGCCCCTTTACCAGATATTTGTGCAGAAATAGAGGATACTGTGAATCTGGCAGACATCATTATGCAGTTACATAATTGGAGATTAAGGGCACATTCTTTGATATGAATGGTTTATAAATGTTTGAAATTGCATATTGTTACCAGTTTTAGCAAGCTTTGTAATAACTTTGTAATTACAGAGACTTCAGATCAGCCAGCTTGACTGGTTTTTATTAAATAATTGCTAGTTCATAACACAGGGAACCCCCTTTGCAGCCTGATGACTAATGCTTTGCACCGCTCTCTGGTTTTGGTTCTGCTTCAGCTGAGAGTTCAATAATCTTACAGGGGAGTTGTTTACAGTTTTATCCTCAGTGTTTCTTCTTTTTCATAGGCAGATAATATTTTTAGCACATTTTCCAATACATTTCTCACTACAGACATCTTCTGTTTACTCACATCTTTCAGTAAGTCCATTACATTTCACTAACAAGTGCTTGCTGCCTGTTGTTTAGTACATTGCTTAAAATAATATTCCTTGCTTCTCAATCCTGGTAAATGTTTTCTGAGCTTCTCTGATAATTCTTAGCAAGCTTTTTCCCCCCTTCATTTCATGTCTCCCAAAACACTCAGGGAGTTTGTCTCATAGGCAAGCTATAGAAGTCTGGTTCATAGGTCAGCTATCATCTATATGACAGGTTTCAGAGTAACAGCCATGTTAGTCTGTATTCGCAAAAAGAAAAGGAGGACTTGTGGCACCTTAGAGACTAACCAATTTATTTGAGCATAAGCTTTCGTGAGCTACAGCTCACTTCATCTATATATATATATATATATATATATATATATATATATATATATATATATATATATATATATATAAAGCATTGTACAGTAAATATTGGAATTCTCTACAGGAGTTCATTGAAACAATAATGGAGTTCAATACTGCAAGAGTTCATTGAAACAATAACGTATGTCTGGATTTTGAGGATAACTGAATAGCTTTATTTACACCAAGGCAAGCCAAAAACAATATAAGTAGGGCCAGTTGACATTTTTGGCCACAGTTTTTTCAATATAAAATTGCTTTCTGAGTGATACACAAAGTACCATTCAAACCTTTCAGATTTTTTTTAAATTACTCACCAATTCAAGGAAGATTGAGCTATAACTAACTGGTAAGTCTATCTTGGAAAGAAGAATAGCCTAGTTTCTGTCAATTTGAACAGAACTGCCTATGTTGGTATAGTATGTGGTACTATACTAATGATTTTACTAGACATGCTGGGAAGAATAGGATTTAATTACAAGAGGAACCGCTCACAAACTTGATCTAGCTTGCAAGATTTGTAGACCTTCAACCTCCACAAGATTTGTTCATGCCTAGGTTCTACACAGCTCGTGCTTGAGATGGGCTACTAGTGGGAGTTATGTCATGCTGGAAATGAAACTGATTCCCACATGAAGAGCAGCTCCTGTTATAAGCTGAAGAAATATTCAAGCTGCTTGTCCTCTTCTAGGCCTAAGGTAAAGTAATAATGCTGTCTTTAGTGCTGGCTGTGTTGTATTTGAGGTCCATGTTAGAACTGTAAGCTCTCACTGTAAGGGCTGGGGGTGGGGGCTGTGTTCCTGGTCCTGCTTGCAGGCTAGGCGCTCTGCAGCAACATGTGTGCACCAGCAGAGTCATTCTGGAAAAAGCCAGCTTAAAGTGAGGTGGAGTGAGTTGGGACTGCCTTAGGGAGCACTGCATTTTCTCTTTCTCTCTGTTTTTGGGTTCTTGTGTATTATTGTGCTGAATTCGAGGACATAAAGTAGTGTTCCGCTGTCACCTTCCAGCAAGAAGATGTTTTAGCTAACTTCTCTGTGTGTATGTTGCATACATAACATGGCTACTTATCAAAAGGTAGCAGGAGGAGCTTGGGAATGGTGCAAAAAAAGAAAAAAGGAAGCAGGATAGGTTACTTCCACTCCTAAAAGAGTATGTTTGGAGCAGCAGTGGTAGATACTCCCTTCTTTAAGGAGAGTAAGGAAGACTGAAGAGGCAGCTAGTTGGTTCCCAAGCTGGTGAAATAGTCTTGGGTCTCTCCCACTTCCAAACGGCACAGTCGTGACTTCTTGTGAGATCTTTGCTCTTTTGGTGGGGAGAGGGACCTTGTTACGAAGAACACAGAGTTGAAGGCTGAAACGGGGGATGGGGAGTGGAAAATGAGACAGGATAGACAAAGTAAGGTGGAGAATGGAGTGAGGGAGAAGAAATGGATGGTGATTGGCATGAGTAAATTGGAGAATTGGTGTGAAGAAGAGGAAAAGAATGCTGTAAGATAAGGCAAGGAGAAGAAATGAGGAGGATTGGAGAATGGAAGGCAGGGCAAGGCAACAGGAGTGTTGGGTGGAAAAGTGGGAAGAAGAAATTAATAGAGGAAAACACTTTCAAGGGAAACAAAGTGGGAAAAAATGAAGATCAGGGGAAAAGGGAGAGTGAGGGGAAAACAAAGGGTCAGAGAAAAGAAATAAAATGAGATAAAAATTAACATTGAGAGATGAAAGAGAAAAAGAGCAGGGAACAAGGAGCAAGGGAAAGCAAGGTAAAACCAAAAAGCTCAGATTCGGTGGAAATAAATTTTATATTATATATTGAAAATTTGGCAGTATTGGCTATTCTTGGCAAACATGGGGACCAAAAAAGAGGGGGTGGGGTCAATCCTGGGGTCGGGTACAAACACTGAAGCCACTGGGGTCAGATCAGGGTCAGGCAGAATCTGGCAATACCCTTTTCCCCCAGTTTAAACACAGACACAGCTGCCAACAGAAAGTGCAAAACTCCTGAGAGTTTGAAGACAATGAAATACTGTGTCTTTGAGAATGGATTTTATCCCTTTAGTGCTTCCGAATAGCCTGCTGCTTTCAGTAAATTCGTCTCTTTTCATTCACTGAGTTGAGATCTCTCAAATGAAAAGGCTTGTGTTTTCATTGCATGGAATTTGGCATATAGAGTCCAAAGATGGTAAAGACCAGCAAAGTCAATGGTCTTCAGTTCCAGTGCAGGATTGATCCCTTGTGTATTTTTACTAGTGTTTTGTCCAGGCTAGTCTTAAATGTGCCAAGCATGGGACTTTGAACACTTCCTTGGAAAACTTTGTGCCACAGGCTAATAGATCTATTATTATGGCTTTATAGCTAACCAGTAAAGAAGGGAACTTCACATTTTATTTAGTTTGTACTTAGAGTGACTGCTTGTCAAGGTAACTAATTTAAGCTTAGAGCATAGCCTATTAATGAACAACGAGCAGCATGTGTTCTACACATCTTACATGGGTCATTTTCAACTCCACCTCTGCTGCTCCCCATGCCAAGAACACTTGGGAAATTGCATTTATATTGCTCTTCATTTGCAAGGAATGTCAAAGCATTCCGCTGTGGTTTCAGTGGAACATCAACTTCAAGAGAATACGCTGCAGTGCAGCAACTGGCATGAAGGGCAGTCAGCGAAGCAAAGCAACCCAATGTGAACAAAATGTATACCCAGGAAAGACATGAGACTGTGCAGGAAAATCCTTGTGCAAACCACGCTGAAATGAGGAAAATTTTGGACCACCTCTGTCTCTCAGATGCAGTGAGAGATCTTTGCATGCATCTCAGTAATTTTCCTCATGCTATGAGAAGATGCTCAGTTTCACAGCAGTATCAGCCCAAAGCCTTTTCACCTGTCTGCCCTGCTTCCAAATTTTCAAATCTGGTTTTAAAGCAGTACGCTCTATCAGCAGAATAATTCCTGACTCTTTGGAGGCACATAAACTGTGTCGGGTGCATTAAACTAGGTCATAAGAAGAAAGCTGAGAAATCTGTGTTAGGGCACTTGTGACTTTTTGAAGGTTTCATGTTGATTTCTCAAAAAGAAAAGGAGTACTTGTGGCACCTTAGAGACTAACCAATTTATTTGAGCATAAGCTTTCGTGAGCTACAGCTCACTTGCATCCGATGAAGTGAGCTGTAGCTCACAAAAGCTTATGCTCAAATAAATTGGTTAGTCTCTAAGGTGCCACAAGTCCTCCTTTTCTTTAAACTAGTATTGTTGCATCACCAGAAAAAAGGACTCACAGCAGATCTAGGTTTAGATAAGAACGAACATAGTTTAAGTCAAGGTACAAGATATAAAATTCACAGCTGGGGAGAGACTCTTTGTCATGGCTGCCAGAAGGAACTGCCTGTTCTGCTACAGAGCCAGAGGGTCTGTAGTCCAAATCACAGAAGAGATCTGACTCTAAAAGAAACAGACATCCTCAAATGTACACAGTAGACTTGCACTACATGTACTACCAATTGAAAGACTCTTACCCAGTGACCCACTTACCAATCCTTGAGCCCCTCAAAGATCACTGGGTTTTTTGTTGTTTTTTTGGGGGGGAGGGGCAGGGAGGGGAAGAGAAAATAGAGTTACCATGTGGCCATTTTTTAACCAGCCTGGCAGGTTTTTGTGCTGCCCTATTGGTTAAAAGATGGATTGCACTTTTTTTCCCTCCACTTAGGACACGTTAGAGCACTCTACAGATCACGCCCCGTAGTGTGGACTGCAGTGCTGTATTAGGATAAGGTAAGAAAAATGATAAAACAACATAAAAATACACATTGTGCAAGTGTGTAAAATGTGTAAAACACATTTAGTAACTAGCTATAGTTGGCACTAGGACCTTCTTTACCGCGTGGTGGGGGTTTGATGGTAGGGAGGGTGGCCTGTGCAGGTTTTCCTTCTCTCTGGAGGAGAATCTTTTCATATTAATGTCATTTTTGAAAAAAAAAATCTCTGTCTTCAAGAAGCTGCCTAAATGAACTGCACTGATCCACTAGTACAGTGATGGAGAGCATGAATGAAATCAGGTTCCATAGCTCCTAACACAAAACAGTACCTCCTAGTGCTAGGTTCATTCTCAATGGGTCCACTGAGAAAAATAATCACCCTTATTATCAGACTCTACTCGCTGATTTCTACAAGTAGATTATGTGCTTGCTTAAAATATATAGTGCCTTTTTTGAAAGGTAGCAGCTGTAGCTGTGTGGCTTTTCTTACTTTGTTTTCATCTGATGATGCTGACTATGCCTTAGATTATGGGAACCAACTGCCGTTTTCCTTTGTTTGTCATTCTAAGCAGAGCTTTTCGTGAACATAAATATGAATGGAAAGTAAAGCTGTGAATAATTAGAGACCATTATGTCCCACTGATGGGTTTCTCTTTTTTATCGCAAAGATGCATATTGTGCAGGGCTGGTAAGTTCAGTGAAGAGTTTTGATCTTTTATGAATAAGAGAGCAAAGAAGAGAGTCACAACTCCTCCTCAAAAGTCTTAAAACTGATGACAGCTTTACTCCAATTTGCATTGCCTACTTCCATTCTCTTCTGTTTGCAGACGTGCTCAGCCTGACATTCTAATGATACCTCCTCCTGTCAGTTTTAGTTTTGAACAATTTTCTGAAAGAATAGTATTGGAAAATACCTTGGGTGGAAATATTTTTGGCTTACTATTTGTACATGTACAGTGGTCACCATAAAAAAAAAAAAACATTACAACCCCTACAGACTGGTGTTTGAAAATAGCTTTGTAGTAACACTGGGTAAATAGTGACTATTTAATGATGACTGTATTGTTTTAGCATAGATGTGTTGAAATCAACCTAACAGTACAGCCTCTGGCTGCAGGTCACTATGGGGTATAGAAAAACGTTACCTGTATGTTGTTAGCAAATACATACATTAGACACAATATTAGTATAAATGTTGGGAAGTTATGTTGACTGAATGTGTTATTCACTCCGCACAATTCCGTTCACCCATGTCAAGCATCCCATAATATTGAATTAGCTGAAGTAAGCTTTGGCTTAAACAGATAGGGAAACTGTCAGGACATATGAGTGTTTTACCATAGCAGCAGCAGGGAGTTACTCTCACAGGCCAGTAGTGGAATGTCCCACAGAAAAAGGACAAGATATATGATCTAGCCTGGTACAAACCTAGGAGATGCCTTCATGCCCCCTGGTACCTGGAATGCACGTGTTCAGAACAAAGAGATAAGGGTACAGCATGGTACCACAAAAACAAGGAAGAAAGCTGATTGATTACATCAAGTTTCAGATGACACACAGTACCTTTTTACTTGTAAACAGGATGGGTATAGAAAGGATACCTTTAGCAGTGTAACTTTGGGAGCTTTTTCGTAAGGTGGACTTAACAGCTCTGCATGAGACAGCTTCCCAGAAACAGGCTCAATACAATTCCATTCTTCCTGTATTTATACTATTATTAAATTTGAGCAGTAAACCTGACAGATATTACTAATTTGGTGTCTTGAATATAGTTCAAACCAAAGTGTGCTCAAGCCATTGACTATACAATATATCAACAGTGTACTATGCCAACAGGGAACAAATGATGAAGGATTCTGTGATATTCTCTCTAGATGTCCTCCATAATTGCCAACCTCTGCTCAGAAGTCATGTTGGCTGGGGTATTTTTATTGTCTATGCAAGCACTTTACTCATTCTTACTCTGCTCAGGCTTCTGGGAACATCTAGTTCTCACTGGACATACTAAGAAGCTTATCATAGGCATTAGTGCAGTCACTCAAATGCTAGCATCCAGTATTGCCAACTCTCATGATAATTATTGTTTTCCTTAAAGCCCCAGCTCCTGGCGTCCAGTGGATATGTGATGATTTCAGCCTTCATTCTTAAAGAAAAATGAAGTTTCTAGCCCTCATGGCTGTGGAGAAAGCTTCAAAATGTGACCCCAGTGAACCGTAAAAACTCAAAAAGCAGAAGACAAATAAAAAAGATCAAATCTGTTATTTTTACATAATCTCATGATTTTAAAACCAATCTCATCTTTTTGGTGAGTCTGACTCATGATTTTTGAACATTTGGGGTTGGCAATACTGCACTGCCCTACCATGTTACCTTCCTTTATTATACTCTTCACTTTTAAACCATGCCAAGTTAGTGGCAGACAGAAAGAGAGACCGAACTTTAACTCTACACATCCACTGTAGGGAGACAGAATCTTTAAACAAATTACCCTTAATAGTGAGGTCTCTGAGGGTTTGGGGGGGTTGTTGCGTTAGTAGTAGTGATATCTCCATAGGACTAGAGTTTTCTTTCCCATGAATTCTGGAGATTTATGTGGTTCAGATATCACACTACCTGTCTCCTCTGCCATCTTCCCAATCCCCACCTGTGAATGGAAGATCAATAAGAAACTGTGAAGGGAACTCCAAGGAGTTTCCTGGTGACTGTCACTCTGGTATGGGTGTGTTTGCAGAATGGTATGAAGCAGTGCTGTAACAATGCACTGAACATGGACTGCTCATTGAGACCAGTTGGAAATGGAAGCTAGCCTACATATTAATTAGCTTCATGCTGTGCACAGGCTGCTGACAAGTTTCCAGGTGAATTTCAAGACGTCTTTAACCAACAGCTCTCTTATGTAACACATTCCCAAGTGATTTAAACTATCTCATTGCCCATGAGATGCTGCCACCACTGGATGCATGTGAGCTGGACTCTTTGTGGTTTAAATGGATGGAGCTGATGGCAGACTTAAAGGGTCTTAAACCAAGAACATTTTGGAATTTGCTTCGTTAGTTTGCCAGGTATATATAAACCTAAGTCCTTTGGGGAAGAGATTGATTATTGGGTTTATAAACCGGTTTATATGTGGCTGACTTGGAAGTTTTATAGGTGATCATTTTTGTACCAGATATTTCAAACGTTGAAGCATGAAAAGTATGAGATCAATATAACATTTAAATAAATATAGTACTATTGGCATAAATGGAAAAAAGATATTGATTTGCTAACTGCCTTTAGTTACAAGCTTCGAAAGTATTAAGTCAATTAAGAATATTATTTGACAGAATGATTTACATTTGTTCATGCTGTTTTAAATGGAAGATAAAATAGTGATAACAAAAATATCCCATGAATGTCTAATTCCATGAAAACCTAACTCCATAATCTTCAGCATAGAGCAGTGTGGAGAATCTGAATGCTCTGTTTCTCAGTGGTTCCATATTGGTTAAATTAGTGTCAGTTTACTTTGCTGATTCAGAATTGCTTATCCACTAAACAAGGATTATGTCTGAAGTTGTTCTGTTTCATACAAGCCTCTCCTTTTCTATTTCCCTCTGAGTGGACCAGAAGAGTATACCCATTGATGGTAATCTCATTGTTTTCTCTCAGTTACTGCTGGAAATAAAAATGTCTGATAAATGGGTAATTGATGTTATATACTGCCATCTACTGTGTCTCCTGCCAAACTGCAGCCTGGAATGTAAGCCTAGAAAACCTGGAACTTGGTATTTAATTTAAACTGTAATCATCAATGAATATTGTTCTCACTCTGATTTACAGACATGCAGTTACATTTCCTGATTCCAATGTTGTGAAAGTAAAGAAGATGCGTACATTCTCTTTTCATTATGACTTGCATGTAATGGTTTTAGATATGCACACAATTATTTTAATAAGCACCAGAATGAACCTGTGTATGAAAATAAGTAAATGGATTCCCTGGTTGTTTTAGCCCTTTGGGGAAATTCATAGTGGCTTCAAAAATGTGAGTCTTTAAAAGATTTGTCAGGCACATTTTTACTTAAATTTCAGCCCACAGTCTCCCCCTGGCAATAACCATGTATGACAGACAATATGACAGGTTTCAGAGTAGCAGCCGTGTTAGTCTGTATTCGCAAAAAGAAAAGGAGTACTTGTGGCACCTTAGACACTCTAAGGTGCCACAAGTACTCCTTTTCTCTTTAGACAATATGATGGATACTAGTTTTCACTCTTATGCCATTTGATGTACTAGTAACTTATTACTGAATGAGAAAAAACGGGGTAGTAGCTGAAGTGTATTAGATGTTCTTTATAAACACAGGACTCTTTTTTTCCACACGCATTTTTCCCTTCCATGCACATCAGCCTTTGGGAAAGGTTTCTGTATTCATCCTGTTCCTCTTCTGATAAATGTTGCTCAGTATCAGTATTCTGAGCTTTTCTTTAGATGAGAAGGCTTTTGAACAATGAACAAGAGAAATTGAGTGTTTACTGTAATGAGGTGAGTCCCTGACTCCACTTCACACTCCACCTGATTCAGCCAGGCTTCAAGCCTTATGTTTAGGGATCTCATTGCTGCTGTTTACATGTGAAAGTTGATACAGAAAAAGGTTAGAGTTGGATGCTCACAGAATCATCAACACAGAGTCAGGATGGACTGACTACTCCATCACAGGTTTCTGTTGTGGAATTATGTCTTCCACTGAAACTTGTAATAAGCCTTCGTAAATGTTGGCAAGTTTGCTACACCTTTGCTGTAGAGTCCACTACGTAAAACATTGTAATTCTTTCTGAATAGAACTCTTAAGGTCTTCTTCAAGAGACAATGGCTCCCATGACTGTTCCAATGTCATCCATGGCATTCATTCTGAATGAAAACTCCCCCCTTGGTAGTGGCTGCCCGGGGCCATTTCAAGTGAGTAGCTGAGAAATATTTGGGGGTGGGGGGAAGCTATATAAATATAGAGAGAGTATTCTTATCTGCACTTGGAGCCCAATTCTTTCCCGAGATATATGGGAGTGATTCCTATTGATCTCAAAAAGATTTGCACTGGTGGATCTGCAGGCAGAAATGGGCCCTTTCACATTAACAAAGATCATAACCTAAAATGATGTGATGTCATAACACTTTATAAGCTGTAAAAAAATACTGACCATCAGTTCACATAACTTTTACCCTAAGGACTTTTAAATCTACTGAAAGAAGCTACACCCGTACAAACACCTTTCGATCAGTACAGTTGTGTTTGCACTGGAGACATGGACTGATTTAATGAAATTTAGTGAAATTGATGCAAACACATCGTGGAGACACCGCCCTACTTGGTGGGAAAAGACATTTTTTTTTCCATGGACAGCTAAATAATATATGTTCTAAATCCACTGGTTACAGTTAGTGAGGAAGTGAAGACCAATAGGATTGGGATAGGACATTGAATGTGTTCTACATTTGTTCTACTGTATTCATAATAAGAAATCTATTGCATAACTCAACTTGTCTTGTCATTATTTTAGTGTAATGTTTACTAGATATTTCTGGATTTACTCCTTGCTCATAAACTCAGATTCATAGATTTTAGGGCCAGAAAGGACCATTACTATAAAAATTCTGACCTTGTCATGACCAGGACATGGCAGTCAGAGCTAATGGTCAGAGTGCGAGTCAGGCCAGGTCAGGTACTAGAAGGCCAGAGTTCAAGACAGGCCAGAGAGCAAACCAAGAGTCAGCCATCAGGAGACAGGCAGAGTCAAGAGCCAGAGTCTGGGGTGTCTCACACTCGGGGCCTGAAGCATAGGCAGGCAGTCTGTACTGTTGCACAGACAGCTCCCCATCATGGCTGCCTGGTTTAAGTGCTGGTACCAGCCAATCAGTGGGCTGAGGGGATCTGCCACTCAGGTCCTGCTGGGCAGTACTTCCTGCTGAGCCCAGCCTCACAATGCTCTCCCACGGAAGCCTATCCTAAGCCTCCTGTGGTGATGTGGAGGCATTAGTAGTCCAGAACCCACATTATCCCAGGTTCTAGTCCTGCAGGTTCTTACATCATTCCCCCTTTCCTTCAGGGTGGTGCCAGTTCAGGCTTGTCTGGTTGAGCCTGGAGGAATTCCTCCAGCAGGTCAGAGGTGTGAAGATGGGAGGCTGGCTACCAAATGTGCTCTTCAGGGCCATAACCTTCCCAGTCCACCAGATAGCACAGGCAGCCATGCGTCTGTTGGGTATTGAGGATGGCATGAACTTCAGATTCCTCATGACCCTGGATTTTGACTGGATGAGTTGGTCATGTGATTTGGCCAGGGAAGGGGTTCTCCATGTAGAGCTTCAGTTAGAAAAACTGGGTGTATTTTGAGAAGCTGGAGTTTGAAGATAACAGAATTAATCTGCTAGCATATCGGGAAGCATCCCAGGAACTGGAGGTCCAATTTGTCGGAGGGTCGCCTGGTCTGGAGGTGTTTGGCTGTGAACCATATCTTCTGGCCTACCTTAAACACTGACTCTTCTTGTCCCCGATGATCTGCATGCCTCTTGTAGACCTTCTTCACCTCTTCTCGGTGGTTCTTGAGTTATTCCTGAATAAAATGCATCCGTTGGACCCAGTCAGTGGCAGCAGCATTCTGGGAGGCTGCTGGTAATGCCATGTGGAAATGGGGGTGGAACCAGTAATTAGTGAAGAAGGGATTCCAACCAGTAGAGGCATGGTTGGCATTGTTGTAAGAAAACTCTGCATAGAGCAGGAGTATGGCCCGGTTGTCTTGGTGATAATTTACCAAGCACCTCAAATATTGCTACAGTAATTGGTTCACCCATTCTGTTTGTTCATCTGTTTGGGGGTGGTATGCACTAGAGATGAATATCTGGACATCCAGTAGCCTAAATGCTTTATGCCAGAAGTGAGACATGAATTGTGGGCCTTGGTCACAGCAAGAAGGAGACCAAGCCCTGAGGTAAGTGGGAAAGCGGGATACCGGGAGGAAGCACAGGCAGGAACGTCTGTGAGGGGAGGGCTCCTGCCTCATACTGAGAATGAGGGGCGATCAGCAGGTTATCTCAAGTGCTTATATACAAATGCACAAAGCCTTGGAAACAAGCAGGGAGAACTGGAGGTCCTGGTGATGTCAAGGAATTATGACGTGATTGGAATAACAGAGACTTGGTGGGATAACTCACATGACTGGAGTACTGTCATGGATGGTTATAAACTGTTCAGGAAGGACAGGCAGGGCAGAAAAGGTGGGGGAGTAGCACTGTATGTAAGGAAGCAGTATGACTGCTCAGAGCTCAAGTACGAAACTGCAGAAAAACCTGAGTGTCTCTGGATTAAGTTTAGAAGTGTGAGCAACAAGAGTGATGCAGTGGTGGGAGTCTGCTATAGACCACCGGACCAGGGGGATGAGGTGGATGAGGCTTTCTTCCGGCAACTCGCAGAAGCTACTAGATCGCACGTCCTGGTTCTCATGGGTGACTTTAATTTTCCTGATATCTGCTGGGAGAGCATTACAGCAGTGCATAGACAATCCAGGAAGTTTTTGGAAAACGTAGGGGACAATTTCCTGGTGCAAGTGCTAGAGGAGCCAACTGGGGGGAGCTTTTCTTGACCTGCTGCTCACAAACCGGGAAGAATTACTGGGGGAAGCAAAAGTGGATGGGAATTTGGGAGGCAGTGACCATGAGTTGGTTGAGTTCAGGATCCTGACACAGGGAAGAAAGGTAAGCAGCAGGATACGGACCCTGGACTTCAGGAAAGCAGTCTTCGACTCCCTCAGGGAACGGATGGGTAGGATCCCCTGGGGGACTAACATGAAGGGGAAAGGAGTCCAGGAGAGCTGGCTGTATTTCAATGAATCCCTGTTGAGGTTACAGGGACAAATCATCCGGATGTGTAGAAAGAATAGTAAATATGGCCGGTGACCAGCTTGGCTTAACGGTGAAATCCTAGCGGATCTTAAACATAAAAAAGAAGCTTACAAGAAGTGGAAGGTTGGACATATGACCAGGGAAGAGTATAAAAATATTGCTCGGGCATGTAGGAATGAAATCAGGAGGGCCAAATCGCACCTGGAGCTGCAGCTAGCAAGAGATGTCAAGAGTAACAAGAAGGGTTTCTTCAGGTATGTTGGCAACAAGAAGAAAGCCAAGGAAAGTGTGGGCCCCTTACTGAATGAGGGAGGCAACCTAGTGACAGAGGATGTGGAAAAAGTTAATGTACTCAATGCTTTTTTTGCCTCTGTCTTCACTAACAAGGTCAGCTCCCAGACTGCTGCGCTGGGCATCACAGCATGGGGAATAGATGGCCAGCCCTCTGTGGAGAAAGAGGTGGTTAGGGACTATTTAGAAAAGCTGGATGTGCACAAGTCCATGGGGCTGGACGAGTTGCATCCGAGAGTGCTAAAGGAATTGGCGGCTGTGATTGCAGAGCCATTGGCCATTATCTTTGAAAACTCGTGGCGAACGGGGGAAGTCCTGGATGACTGGAAAAAGGCTAATGTAGTGCCCATCTTTTAAAAAGGGAAGAAGGATGATCCTGGGAACTACAGGCCGGTCAGCCTCACCTCAGTCCCCGGAAAAATCATGGAGCATGTCCTCAAGGAATCAATTCTGAAGCACTTAGACGAGAGGAAAGTGATCAGGAACAGTCAGCATGGATTCACCAAGGGAAAGTCATGCCTGACTAATCTAATTGCCTTCTATGATGAGATAACTGGTTCTGTGGATGAAGGGAAAGCAGTGGAGGTGTTATTCCTCGACTTTAGCAAAGCTTTTGACACGGTCTCCCACAGTATTCTTGTCATCAAGTTAAAGAAGTATGGACTGGATGAATGCACTATAAGGTGGGTAGAAAGTTGGCTAGATTGTCGGGCTCAACAGGTAGTGATCAATAGCTCCATGTCTAGTTGGCAGCCGGTGTCAAGTGGAGTGCCCCAGGGGTCGGTCCTGGGGCCAGTTTTGTTCAATATCTTCATAAATGATCTGGAGGATGGTGTGGATTGCACTCTCAGCAAATTTGCGGATGATACTAAACTAGGAGGAGTGGTAGATACACTGGAGGGCAGGGATAGGATACAGAGGGACGTAGACAAATTGGAGGATTGAGCCAAAAGAAATCTGGATGAGGTTCAATAAGGATAAGTGCAGGGTCCTGCACTTAGGACGGAAGAACCCAATGCACCGCTACAGACTAGGGACCGAATGGCTAGGCAGCAGTTCTGCGGAAAAGGACCTAGAGGTGACAGTGGACGAGAAGCTGGATATGAGTCAGCAGTGTGCCCTTGTTGCCAAGAAGGCCAATGGCATTTTGCGATGTATAAGTAGGGGCATAGCGAGCAGATCGAGGGACGTGATCGTCCCCCTCTATTAGACATTGCTGAGGCCTCATCTGGAGTACTGAGTCCAGTTTTGGGCCCCACACTACAAGAAGGATGTGGATAAATTGGAGAGAGTCCAGCGAAGGGCAACAAAAATGATTAGGGGTCTGGAACACATCACTTATGAGGAGAGGCTGAGGGAACTGGGATTGTTTAGTCTGCAGAAGAGAAGAATGAGGGGGGATTTGATAGCTGCTTTCAACTACCTGAGAGGTGGTTCCATAGAGGATGGTTCTAGACTATTCTCAGTGGTAGAAGAGGACAGGACAAGGAGTAATGGTCTCAAGTTGTAGTGGGGGAGGTTTAGGTTGGATATTAGGAAAAACTTTTTCACTAGGAGGGTGGTGAAACACTGGAATGTGTTACCTAGGGAGGTGGTAGAATCTCCTTCCTTAGAGGTTTTTAAGGTCAGGCTTGACAAAGCCCTGGCTGGGATGATTTAATTGGGGATTGGTCCTGCTTTGAGCAGGAGGTTGGACTAGATGACCTCCTGAGGTCCCTTCCAACCCTGATATTCTATGATTCTATGGTCAGAAATTATGTGGTCTGGGAGTCTGTGGATCCAGACCACATTCTGCAGTAGGCGTTGGGCAGTAATCTTGGCTGAGGGCAGATGGTTGCAGGGGATTAAGCAGTCCATCTTGGTCAGGGGGTCCACAACCATTAAGACTATGGTGTGGCCATCAGACGGTGGAAGTTCCATGGTAAAGTCGAGGCTGATGGCAGACCAAGGTCTAGCTGGAGTCTCCCAGAATACTAAGGTGCCAAAGGGTCAGGTTTGGGATGTCTTGTTGTGTGCGCATCACTCAACTCCCTGTATGCTTGGATTTTGGCCTCTATGAAGGACTATCCAAAAAAAACAGGCAACTATGCAGGAGGTCTTCCAGCGGCCAAAGTGATCCACCAATGGAGCATCATGGCACGGCTGTAGCACCTCCAGTTGGAGGCACTTTGGGGGCACATATGTGCTTCTGAGTACATTACCCCTTCCTGCATGGAACAGTACATCTTAGCCCTCAATGGCAGAGGCTTTGTCCCTTGGGCAAGTGGTCCTGCTTTCAAGGTGGATAGGACGAGGGATAGCATGTCTCACTGAATTGTGGCATTGGCAAAATTACCAGGCTTGAGGAGGTAGGGGGGCTCGGGAGTCGGTTCTTTGCATTGGCTTTCCCATTTTGCATTCCCGGGTGGTAGGTAATCATGAACTTGAACCAAGAAAAGAATAAGGCCCACCTTAGCTGCCTCTGTTTGATGCTCAGGCCTTGCGGAGGTACTCAGGGTTCTTACAGTTAGTGAACTCCTGAACTGAGGGCCAAGCCCCCTGAAAGCGGTGACACCATTCTTCAAAGGCAGTTTTTATAGTGAGCAGCAACTTGTCCAGAATTCCATATTTCATCTCAGTGGGGGTAAATTTCTGGGAATAGAATGCACATGGATGCAGAACTGATTGGGGTCCAAGTTGCTGCAAGATTAGCACCCCTAGGGCCACATTGGACACATCTGTTTCTACTATAAACAGATGAAAAAGGTCAGGATGTGCAAGGATCAGGGCTGTGGTGGCCTATATCTGATCAAAAGCAATCTGGGCTTCAGCAACCAAGAAATCACACAGCTTTGTTGAGGGGGGAGATCAGGGGAGTTAATTGAGAGGTTAATTGGCGATGAATTTCATTTAAAAAATTGAAAAGCCCAGGATGTGCTGAAGTTCCTGGAGGATCCAGGGTGCTGTCCAGTTATGGATGGCTTCTATCTTCTGTAGATCCTGCTGGATCTCCAGGGAGATGATGTTCCCCAGAAAATCAATGGTGGCATAGTCAAAGGTGCATTTTTCCAGTTTGGCATACAATCCTTGCTTCTGTAGTCTCCCTAGGACAGAGTGGACATAGTGGGAGTGCTGTTCTAGATTCTCAAAAAAATCCCAGTAGAGTAAAAGCTGTGTTATCCAGCATTTTACCAACTGGAAAGCTCTAGAAACCAGCATTTCTGGTATCCATTAAAAGTCCAGGTGGCGTGGGGCCGGCAGGCTCCCTATCTGGTTCCGCATGGCTCCCCGGAAGTGGTGACATGTCCCTGCTGCTTCTAGGTGGAGGAATGGCCATGGGGGCTCCTTGTGTTGCCCCCACCCTACCATGCCCCGAGCACTGGCTCTGCCACTCCCATTGGCCAGGAACCATGGCCAATGGGAGCTGTGGAGGCAGCACCTGCGGGCAGAGGCAGCGTGAAGAGACGCCTGGCTGCACCTCCGCCTAGGAGCAGTAGGGACATGTCACCACTCCTGGGGAACCGCCCAAGGTGAGTACCACCTGGATCTTGCACCCCAAAACCCCTCACGCACCCCAACCCCCAGACCCAGCCCCCCTCCCACACCTCAACCCCCAGCCCTGAGCCTCCTCCTGCACCTAAACTCCCTCCCTCCATTGGTAAGTATAACTCTTAGTTAACCAGAATTTTTGACTAATTGGCACCCCCCCATTCCCCAAACATGCTGTGTAACGAAGTTTTTACTGTATATTGCAAGGTAGATAACCACATATTGGTCTAGGATAGCCCTAAACACATCCTTTACAAAATGTTGAACTGTTGCAGGGGCGTTGGTCAAGCCAAACAGCATTACCAAGTATTTGAAGTTCCCGTATCGGGTAGGAAAGGCAGTCTTCCATTCATCCCAGGCCTTATGCACACAAGATTCTATGCCCTCCAAAGATCTAGTTTTGTGAAGATCCTGGCAGTCCTCAGGCAGCCCAGCAATTCTGGAATGAGGCACAAGGCATAACTGTGACATATAGTTACTTGGTTCATTGAATGATAGACATAAAGAGTCACAAAGAGGACTGGCGTTCTGCAGGAGACGTAGATAGCTTAATGAAACCCGTAGCAAGTTTTTCCTGGATATACCCATGTAACTCCTCCAGCTCTAGTTCAGACAAGGAGTATATCCATCCAAAAGGCTCTTTAACCCCAGGCAGTAGGTCTATCGGGCAGTCGGAATCTCTATGTGGAGATAGCGAGTCTGCCTTCTTCTTCTTGAACACATTCAGGTAGATGCAGTACTTGTCACAGAGGCTGAGGTACTGGCCTGGAGCTGCTCCAATCTGGCTAGCCCCTACCATCCAGGTTTCTGCTTCTGAGGATGTCATCCAGTCCTGGGGCCCTGGGAACAGGTGACTTGGGGGTTGGTTTCTTCATTTGGGGCACACGTGGACAGTATTCAGAGGAGAAACTAATGCTCCTCCACCAGAAAAAAATACATGGATCTTGCTTATACAACCAAGGAATGGCAAGAATTATCAGGAAGAACGGGGAGCAGATCATATAGAAGAGTATCATTTCTTGGTGCCCTTCCACTATGGACTCTAAGGGAACAGACTCCAAGTCACTAATCCCAATGAGAGGAGTTATGCATCAACAGTCTCCACCACATCCAGGGAGGGTTTTGGCCAGTGGGGGATCGGCAGGGTTTTCAGGATCTTTAAGGTTGGCAGCAGCCCCAGAGTCTATCACTGCTAGTTTGTGGGGAGGGGGAGAAAGAAAGGGATCTGCTGTGCTTGCCCCAAGACCTGCAACTGCAGCAGCAACTGGAAATGTGGTGAGACACCTGAGTTCTCAGGTCGGGTTCTACTTCAAGGCAGGTGTGATTCTGGAGCATGGAACTCTGGTGGTGCTCAGGCCATACTCACCCTACTGGGCCAGGGCTGGTCCACTTCCTGAGTTCTTCCAAGCTTGGCAGAAGGCAAAGGCATACCCTGGTCCCCCACAGTAAAAACGGATGTTCAACCCTCGTCAGCTCTCTCTCTTTCTTTCTTCCGGGGTCAGATGGCAGTGGCCAGGTTAACCAGCATGGGTTCAGGCAAGCATGAGTGTCTTGGGCCACCCCTCCTTTCCTTCTTTTGTTTGCACAGCCAAGAGTCAACACACAGGGTGAGGTCAATAAAGGCACCTAGGTGGGTGGGGTTACGATACAGGCTAGCTTGTCTTTATCTCATCACTGAGATCCCACCAGAATTGGTGAAGATGGGCTTTCCCATTCCACTCAACATCAGCTACAAGCCATTGGTAATAGGCAGCATCAGAGGTGGCCGTCCCTTGCCCCGGGGAAGTTTCCAGAGGACAGCCTCAAGCAGATGTGATGCAGGTCATCAGAGATAGTCATGAAGGCTTGCAGGAAGGCATTCCAGTCAGAGAACATGGGCTGTTCCACTCCAACAGCAGGAGGCCAAATTGAGCTCCTCACCAGAGAGCAGGCTCACTAATAACCCCACCTTAGTCTTGTTAGGATATAGATATTCAGACATGTCTGTAAAGGCCTATACTCTAAGAATTTATGTGTATTCTTATCACTTAGCTAGTTATAGAGGTATAAAAGAAAGAATCAAAATCACTGTCTGCCGGTGTTAGAGCCTTCTCTTACTGTGACAGTTGGAGGCCCTGTTCTTAGGCTGAGGCCTTTGGCTAAGCAGCAAAGGCAGCCATAAGCTGGGAAGCGACCAGTCACCTCCTCACATTCCAAACTAGTCACACTGAAATAAGGTGCTATTGGGCTGTTAGGAATACAATCCTGTCCTGATAATGCCTATCGCCTCCAGAGAAAGGGAAGTGCCTAGAAGATGTAAAAGGAAACTTAGTTTGATAGCATCCTGTCTGGCAAGAACTCACTTATCAAGAGCTGGGATGTAAAATCCTCATTTCTGTGTTTGTTCTATCACTGTAGTCCCCATTTCCCTATTGTTTGTCTGCATAATCTCTGTCTGGTCCTGTGATTGTTCCTGTCTGCTGTATAATTAATTTTGCTGGGTGTAAACTAATTAAGGTGGTGGGATATAATTGGTTACATAATCATGTTACAATATGTTAGGATTGGTTAGTTAAATTTCAGGAAAATAACTGGTTATGGTATAGCTAAGCAGAACTCAAGTTTTACTATATAGTCTGCAGTCAATCAGGAAGTATGTGTGTGTGGGGGGGGGGGGAATGGGAACAGGGAATGGGGGTGGGGAAATTGGAATCATGTTTGGCTAAGGATAGGAATGGGAACAGGGACACAGGTGTAAGGCTCTGTGGTGTCAGAGCTGGGAAGGGGGACACTAAGGAAGGAAACTGAAATCATGCTTGCTAGAAGTTCACCCCAATAAACATCGAATTGTTTGCACCTTTGGACTTCGGGTATTGTTGCTCTCTGTTCATGCAAGAAGGAGCAGGGAAGTAAGTGGGTGAAGGAATAAGCCCCCTAGCAAGTCTGGCCTGTGGGGTATGTTCAGGGGCAGAGCAGGAAGAGCAGCCTGCACGGGTTCAGGAAACCCTGGAATTTCTGATGATCCCTATAGAATTGTTCAGGCAGTGGCACCATGGGGACCATTTCTGGTGATGCATGGTCTGTTCAGGCATGTAGTGACACCACTTTTCATTGTGACCATGTGAGTTGCTTGTGTAGGGTCAGGGCTTCGGCAGTGAGCTGTGCCAGCTGAGCCTCAGACTGGGTTACTTGCCTGCACAGGTCCTGTGTTTCCAGTGCACACTGCATAGCGCAGGTCTGCAGTGCGAGGTTCTCCACCTGCAGATGCATGACTTCGTCCTGTATGTCCTGGGCCCTCAGGGGGCTGCTGGTTAGAAGGTGGCCTGCCTGTTACATCCATCTGCAAAGGGGTTGGATGGATTTGGGGGTGGGGAGTGAAGGATGTCTGAACAAACTGTCAAGACAGGGACACTGGCATTCAGACCTAGTGGTCAGAGTGGAAGTCAGGCACCAGAAGGCCAGAGTCTAAGACAGGCCAGAGGGCAAACCAAGAGCCAGGCAGGGTCAAGTTATCTGAGGTCAGAGTCTGAGACAGGCCAGAAGGCAAACCAAGTGTCAGGCATTGGAAGGCAGGTAGGGTGAGGTTACTGTGAGCTCAGAGGGCAAACCAAGAGTCAGGTGCCAGGAGACAGGCAGAGTTGGGAGCCAGAGTCTAGGGTCTCTTATATGTGGGGCCTGAAGCAGAGGCAAGCAGGCAGTCTATGTCATTGCTCAGACAGCTCCTCGTCATGGCTGCCTGGCTGTACTAGTGCCGGCCAGTGTGCTGTGAGGAGCTGCCACTCAGGTCCTGCAGGGTGGTACTTCCTGCTGGGTCCTACCACAGGCATCCAGTCTAAGCCTTCGTGGTGCAGTGGAGGCATCAGTGGCCCACAATCCCCACAGTCCCAGATTTTAGCTCTACAGGTTCTTACAGGCCTCCTGCTTCACACGAGCTGTAACATTTCACCCAGTAAATCCTCCATCAAACCTGTAACTTCTAGTTGAGCTAGAGCACTTTGTCCTCCTAATGCCTACCCCTGTTGATACAAAATTTGTGACACCACAGGAATTTCAGTGGTGATATACTAGGCCTGATCCTCCTCTCACTCACCTTAGTATAACACATGTTTACTGCTGTGGCATTACTCCTGGCATACACTGATGTAAACAAGTTCAGAATCAGCCCCACAGTGTTATATTTTCACTGCATAATCAAACCGAAAAGGAAACTGGACACTCCAGGGGAAACCACAGGATCAAATGCAAATATTTGAAACAATGGCAATGGGGAGAGGTGAAGAAAGGTTACGGGAAAATGCATTTATTCTCCTTGCAAAGAGAAGCTTTAGATGGGAACTTTGAAATGGAAGTTTACAAAATCATGGAGGACATTAGTAAAGTCAGAGGTAAATTGTCCATTGGTGAAGTTTTCAAAAATGAAGGTATTAAAATTTAATGCAATTTTACAAGGTGAGATGTATCTAAAGATAAGAGCTGGTAACTACAGAAGAAAAGTGATCAATACGACCCTAAAGAACCAAAATGGACACTGTTTGACAAACCCTAAAGTCAATAATGAGAGATGGTGAGAATGTATCAAGGAACTATATGATAAATCTGATAAATCTGGAAAACTTCAACTAGAGATCTGTCAAATAAACTTGCCAATAATTGATGAAGAAATCATGGCAGCAATAAAAAGACTTCCAAACCACTAGGCTATGATGGAATACTGGCTGAATTGCTGAAAAGCATAGAGAATGAAGGCTTTAACGCCCTGTCAGAGGTAATGAAGAATATGTTTGAGACAGGAAAATTGCCAGAAGACTTTACACCCTCACTGTGTGTCCAAATACCAAAAAAAGATGGTTTGTAAAGACTATAGAACCATCAGCCTAATATCACATACCTCTAAAATAGTTTTTTCAAGTTATTCAAGATGGAAAATAAGGAAAAGATTGATAGGGAAGTAAGCAAACAACAATATGGCTTCAAACGTGGAAAGGGCACAATAAACTCCATTATGAACTTGAAGCTCATATGAGAAAGATCAATTGGAAAGGGGAAAACAGTACACTTGTTTCATTGACTTCCAAAAAGCATCTGACAGAATTTGCAACTGTAAATTGCTCAACATATTAAGATCTGTAGAGACAGATATGAACTCTGAGTAATAAAAACAATTACACTGGAATTAGAAGGCAATTATAATGGGAGATGAAAATGAAAATCTAAAATCTGGAGAGGAATGTGACACATTTATGTAATATCACCAAGTTTATTCAATACTTATAGTGAGTGTTTGATTAAATTAATTGAAGAAACAGAAAAAGATATGAAGATGAATGGAAAATGGGTGATGCACCCGATGAAGTGAGCTGTAGCTCACGAAAGCTTATGCTCAAATAAATTTGTTAGTCTCTAAAGTGCCACAAGTACTCCTTTTCTTTTTGCGAATACACACTAACACGGCTACTACTCTGAAACCATTCACTATACAGATGATACAATGCTGTTGGCTGATTCAGAAGGTCTGATAAAGTAGAGGAGATTATGTATGAATATGGCAAATAATATGGCCTAGAGTTGAAAGTGGATAAGACAAAAAACTATGGTGGTATGCAAGGATCCTGAGAAAACATACAAGATTCCAGTCAACAACACAGCTGTATAGCAATTGAGCAGATATTACTACTTAGGAAGCATCATTACAGAAGATGGAAGATCAGATACTGAAGTCAGCAGCAGAATAGCAAGAGTGAAGAACATGCTGAAAGAACAAATGTCTGATGAGAAGGGACAAATCTGAAGACTAAATTACAACTCAACTTAAATTTGGTCTGTGTTAAATTACAGCTGTGAAACATGGACATTAAAACAGTTGATGATAAACTACAATCCTTCAAATTATGGTGTTATAGAAGAATTCTGAAAACATTATGGATTGACCATGTAACCAGTGAAAAAGTATTGAAGATGACTGGAACTCAGCAAATGCTAGTTAGAGAAATTTATGAAAAGAGGGATTTGATTTGCAAGGTCCATTTTAAGAGGTTCAGGGAGTGATATTTGTTTATGGGCACTGAAAGGCAAAGTTGGTGGCAAAAGAACACGATGCAGAAAGAAGATCTTGGATGGATGATGTGATGTCCTGAGTGGATCAAGAGGCCTAATCATCCACAAACATTAGCAGAAGATCACACGGAATGAACTACCATAGTTGCAAATCTCCAGTAATGGAAATGCCATATAAGAAGAAGAAATTTTCAAATTAGGGAGACAAGGATTGAATCTGAGAACATCTATTTCATGTAAAGTGTAAGGAACATAAGGAACATGAGGGAATGCAACTGAAGCAAAATGTCTGAGTGACTAATCCAATTCCCATTAAAGTTACTTAGAGAGATAATAAGAGTATCCAGAATTAAGAGTAAATATTTTGGCTATGAGCCAACCTCTGACTACTGGGAGTTGAGGAAAAAACTATCCCTGGGGAAGAGTATCGCACTTCTGCTGACTTCAGTGTGCTTACACCTTCCTCCAACCAACAACTACTGGCCACTGTTAGATTGAGACTATAAGACTACAAGGACCAGTGGTCTGATCCAATATATCAATTTCTATGTCCTTTATGGGGAGGAGCTTTTCCATTGACCTCAAAGTGCACTGACTCATGCCCTAAATAATTTTGTCACTTGTATATTTATGGAACAGAAAGTGAATGTTAGATTTGGTTTAAAAGGCAGGAATGTGAATTAAGGATGAGCTGATGCTTATTCAGGAGGAGTTTCCACTGCCTGTTCCCATAATTTGTTATGACCTCCTGTGCAGAAGTGAAAAACCAAATAAATTCCTTTGTTTCCATGGCAACTACTGAATACAATGCATGTTAAATAGTGCATTACTCCTCTAATTAGTTTCATGGAGACTATTCCAGGAGTAAAATACTACTCACCAGGAGTAAAATGTCAGATCTGGTCCTGTATATAGTGGTGTTCTCCCCCATTCTCCAAGGTCTCACCATGATAAAAGGGCATGGGTTTTGTTTCATTTTTTGTTGTTGTTTTGTTTTGTTTTTTGTTTTTTATTTTATTTTCATTGTTGTCTTTGAAAGCTTGAAACAAATCCGTTTCTTATATCTCTGGAATCTTGCAACAAACAAAGCTCCCAATTGGATTTCCATAGGCAGTACGGAAAGGCCTACTGACACAGTTCAACATTCAGGGCTGGGGATTCTGTTCTGAAATGTGAAGCTGTGAAAGGATGGGAGTTCACAGAGGTGCCAAATGGCCTTGTTCACAATACCCAGTATGTGGGCATGTAGCCTGGCTATGTACCTTGGTGAAGTAAAAGACTGCCAAGTCACATAGGGCTCATGCAATTATTTTCATCGTATGAATCAAGTCTTGTGTGTACAAAACAAACTGAGCAAATGTCTTCTGAATAGCTTATCTATTAGCATTGTTAATTATTTTTAAATACTGCAATTATTGTGATGTATGCTGTAGAGCAACTGAAGTTATGAAGCTACTGTCAGAGAGAGGGGAAAGTCAAAGGAACCAAGAAAAATCCAGATGACATTTACAAATAGAATTTTTAAAATATAATGTGGATATTGTTGATTGATTGTCAAGCATCAGTAATAACCAGCACTGTAGAAGAAGCAAAGAAAGACATCATGCTTACCCCAAGAAGCTGAAACACAGAGCAAAATTATACAATGAAACTATTCTGGAAAACCCAGAAGATGATGCTTGCCGCAAGAGTATAGTTGTAAAAACTAATTGTAGAATTAATTTCTTGAAGCAAATTTAATACGTTTCAAAGCAAGATGCGAAACCCTTTCCACCCCTAACCCCCCCGCCCCCAGGCCTGAGAGCCCAAGCTCCAGCCTGAGGCGTAACACCAAAGCAACATCTATTCACCTATTTTTAGCACTCTGGCACAAGCCATGCTAGCACAGGTCTGTCAGCTCAGGCTGAGAGGCTCTCTCCCAGACACAGTGACCATTAGATAGAGCAGCGTTTTCATTCTCCATGAACAACTGAGACATCTTGGAAGGATTCTGCATTCTGAGATGTAGTCTCTCTCAGAACTCCTCAAGCAGTGGGCCAGTTGAGTACTATCCATAGTGCAGGCCAATGATCATCAGGCACAACTGGGCCCAAAGGTTAGATTCACTTGTGGTTTATTGTAGGCATTGGTAAACTGCTTTGAATTATAAGAATTTAGCCCCTTCTAAAGCCAAACCTTTTTGCAAGCCAACATTGTTTGATTATTTTCTATTACTTTTCAGTTTTGTGTACTTCTACACCAAAAATCAAAATTCCAAAATACTGCAAGAAAGCCTGATCTTGTGGTATCGCATGTCTAAATGGTGTCAGACTATTCGCAAAATCTCTTAACATGACCTTTGCACATAAGATTTACAGCAGACTCAAGGGATTGTGATAAGTATAGAGACATATAGGTGCTTATCTGAACTGAACAGGCTGACCTGTTGAGTATTAACCAATTTGTCACCTGATGAAGGATTTATGAAGAGTTTTGAAAGCTCCTGTTTGCCTGATTCTCAGTTCCCTTACATATAAAATAAGTTGGGACAGACTGCATGGGCATTTGTAGCTCCTATGGCTCACAACAAAATCTACACCCTACCTAGACTCTCTTATCATTCCTTTATCTCCCCTCCCAAAAAATCAGATCACTCTATAAAGTTCAATAGTTACCATGAATCAAACAGTCATTTCCTTCCCCATGTAAACAATGTTCAACTTTAATTGCTCTTTAATCTGTCAGTGCCAGTTCTCAAGGGAAACTATCCATTTTGCATTTTGTTTTTCAAGGTTTGGGGAGAACAGATCAAGGATTTGCCAGTTTCTAGAACAGGAGTTTCATTTTTTTTAGATTGCAGAGTAACAACTAGAGGGTTTTTGTGCATGTCAGTGTAAGTGTGGGTGTGTGAATGAGCTCCACTAGAGCTAGTTGGCTGGCTCTAGGCCCAGAGGAGAAGCATTCCTCTGCATTGCATTACATCATATCATTAACAAGAGATTAGAGATTTCAGAGTAGCAGCTGTGTTAGTCTGTATCCACAAAAAGAAAAGGAGTACTTGTGGCACCTTAGTTAGTCTCTAAGAAACTCCTTTTCTTTTTTAGAGATTAGAGAGTGCTTTTGCCATTTGCTGCCTGTAGGCTTTCATTGTATCTCTTCAGTCTGCACGAGTATAGTTATAAAAGTTGCCTATGAGTGTTATTTGAGTCAGTGCACCCACATGGCTCTCTGGGGGCTGAACAACTTTGGAAAAATAAGTAACCCTAGGTCACTCCTGAAGTGTGGATATCAGACTAGATAAATAGGACACTCCTCTTTAAAAGTGTTGGCCTGAGTCTCAGCCTGACCTCAACCCTGTCTCTCTTTTTACACTGGTATACACACATGTGTAGCAACCGGATTGCTCCCACATACTAGGCAGTTAAGATGGTTGAATATCACTTGCTCACATGAATAACTGTGAGTGCAAAGCTGCCACAATGATCTGTTGTGTAGCAGGGTGGCTTGCCAGTGGGCTGGAGATCCTAGTGCTAAGCCAGCCCTGATTATGAGATGCGCCTCACCGAAGGGGAAACAGGTGATCTAATATAAAAGACAGCAGGATACTGCAAGGGTGTGTCTGGTGACGTGAATGAGCAAGCCCCCCCCACAAGCTCCAGCCAGAAAATGCTTCCGGTAGCTTCCAGTAGAGCTGACGGACAAAGAAAGAGCACCTGATGTGATTGAAAAAGCAGAGCTAAGTTTGAACTAGTGAATTGTGATTTGGGGACTCTAGAGTGTGGACTCATTGAGGATTTTTTGGATTATTTTGTGATGACGTACTCCGAGGTTTGTATGTACTTTATGTGATATTAAACCAGCCCCAGAAAGGTGTACTGCGAGCTACAACAGAGACTGTCTGTAGTACTTAAGAGAGCCTGTAAGAGGGAGCTAATAGAGGGAAAGGTGCCTGTAAAGTGACCGCTGGCCAGGAGGGGTTGCTGAGTTAACAGCCCCACCCACACTGCTCCATGTGGTAATGAACTGCAGGTACCTTCAAGGAGGCTGGGAGTTTAATATCCAGCCCTGTAAGTGAAACTGAAAACTGATATTGTTGACAACTTCATGAAAATGTAAAGTACAACAGCTTAACCTTTGTCTGCCCTTTGCGGCTCTGTAACTTTCATGCAGCGAAATTGCTTTGTGTGAATTTTGATGTCCCATTGTCACTGGGCCCTTTAAGAAGTCGTGGGCCCAGCCCCACCTGTGCATCACTCAACTCTCAATGTGAGGAAAGTCACTTCAGCCACATGACAGACAGATCATTTGGCTAAATGAGTTCCAGGCCTCAATGAGTCTGGGCCGTTGTCTCTTTATCGTGAATATCACTGCAGAAAGGGATCTGGGTATAATGTCACTTAATCCCAGTTTTCAGTTTCTCTTTCCTTTAATGATGCATTTGTAAAAAGGCAACTATAAGCACAGTCAAAACTTTGGCTTACAATGAAGAAACATGGAGAAAGGTCTGTAAGCTGCTGCTAGCAATACACAGATGACTTTTGACATCTTCTTTACAGCTGATGTAAGCAGCACCATCTCCCAGCTTTCTCATTGTGGGGCTGAAGCTGCACCTAGACAAACAAAAGCGGTGTCAGTAGGAAGAAGAAAGCGCTTTGAAGAATTCATTTCTTCCATAACATTCACTATCAAAGGCATTTACCCACAGATTAAGTCAGCTCACAATCTAGGTGTCTAGTTGCACTTGGGAAGTCAAAGATGGTGACAAAAAAAAAACTATTTTCATCTGTGGTTAGCGAGAAGCATAAATCTAACACCATCAGAACCTTCAGGCTCACTTAATGCAACTCTTCATACCTAGAAATAAAACCACATACCGTGGAGATATCTCAACTGCTACAAAACTCAGCAGCCAGTCTGCTAAATAGCACAAGTCACCATCAGTGCATCACGCTGGTTCTCTGCCTCTGCACTAGCTCCCCATTGAATCCAGAGTCCTATTCAAGTGTCCTGATAGTCAAAGCCCTCCCCTATTGTTGTCTCTACCTACCTGAGAGATCACTTCTCTTTCCATGCCTTCCCATGACCACTGCATTCCGGTAGAACCATGAAACATATGAGTGAAGGATAAGAATTTCCACAGCAGTTGGACCTACTGTATGGAACTCATGCCCTCACTGGATAAAAATGGCCACACACAAGTCAGTGCATTCAGAACTAAACACCAACCTCATTTCTTCACTGTAGCTTCCCCCCCCCCCATAAGTTTCATTCATGCATACAACGATTCTAACTGTTGAAGTATTTACCTCCCCATGAAAGGAAGGACGAGAGATTGTTTTGTCACTACTCTTATTGTTTTGAAGGCTCTCACATGCTATGGTGATAAGTGCCATATAAATACTCAGACTAAAGGTGCCTGATAGTGCCTGGCACTTACCTTCAGTCATCCACTTACAATAAGTGTTTATATTCATGTGTGACTTTAATAAAAGGCTTGATTAAGATCACATTGAATATCTTTCTTTTGGTATATTTCTGAAGAAATCAAGAGTTTGTTGTGAAGTTGCAAAGACTGAAGGAAGCTACAATGTTTTCAGTTAAGATGATATTAAAGAAACGACATGTTGTGATTGATACTGAATCCTTAACCATTCAGGCTCCAATCCAGCAAAGCACTTAAACATGGGCCCATGCTTGACAAAAAGTTATAAAGATGGGCCCATGCTTGAGTGCTTTGCTGGATCAAGGCCACAATTAACTGTTCCCATGTGAGTAATCCATTTGAGAGCATTAGGATTATTAATGTGAATAAGGGCTGATCACATGAGTTAGGACTTGCAGGAATGGGCCAGCTAATAGGTACACAGGCATTGATTTTGGATTAAGTGGGAAGGTGAAAAGGCTGACACTCACTGCAGTTAGATTTCAGAAAAGTGTAAACTGATAATAATCCCAAGGTATCCCAGATGGTTTCTGTTTAATATGATGTAGTACAGCAATTTGAAAAGCTTCTGTAACTATATCACTTTCAAGGACCATATTGTGTGACTTGCTTCACTGAGAAATTAAAACTATTAGATTCTTCTAACTTCTCTCCAAAAGCTTTTTTTTTCAAACTCACATCCACTAAACATCACTCGCTATTAAGTTACATGAGATTTTGAGAGCAAGCAGGAGCTGTAGAAGGGAAATGTTGTATTAATGTAGATTTTGGATCCAGTGCCTCACAGAAATGAAGGAAACAACACATTTCCAGAAAACCAGAAAATTTATCTTGAGAAACGAGTTTTGTTCAGAGGTGACCATTTGTCAAAAGGGTACTAAATCTACACTAAAGACATTCAGAACTCAATGAAAGAAACCAGATGTGTATTAAAGAGTTTTCTAGCAGGAGTTTTAGAACTTGGTGAACGTGACAAAATCCCTGCTTTTGGGGATCAATACTTTTCTATTAGCAATGCATAGAAGTTTAAAACTTCATGCTTCATTGTTTAAGTCACTCTCTAACTATGAAGGGGTTAGCGGGCAGATTATTCCATATCTGCCTACTGTGGGGTTTCTTGCATGTTCCTCTGAAACATCCGGTCACTGCCAGAAACAGGACATTGGACTAGATGGGTCATGGGTCTGATCCAGTGTGGAAATTCCCATGTCTAAATCCCTAGGGAAAACAATGAGAAGTTACACTTCAGAGAATCCTCCAGTCAGTGTGTGAGAATCTTGGAATATTCTCAACAGTACAGGATTTGTAGTGCTGGCCATTACCAGAAGTGTATAGTGATATATTTGTATTGTTTGCTTCTACTGTGTATTTTAATATGGTTACTGTGAGGAAAGATGAAGACATAAACCTTAATTCAGTTTTAAAATAGTATTAACAAACATTTATATGAAATACTTTCTTCTGTTCATGTACTTGCATGTATTGATATAATAAATTATAAAGATGCAGAAAAGTGACACACAAAGTTACGTTCAAGTAACTTTAAAGAATAAGAGTTGAGCAGTGTGCCTGGTGATGTCAATAGCAAAACTACTGTTAATTTTGATGGCAGTAGAATCAGGGCCTATTTAAAATAAGGAGTTGTATGAGATTAGAGTGTAAGTATTTTGGAGCAGAAACTGTGTAGAGCCTCACACCATGGGTCTGTTCAGGACTGGTATCTGCTTTTATTATGAAGTATCTAGCACAGTATTACATCATAAGGCACTTATAAAGGGGGAAATAAGGACAACCTGGGGAATTACAGAACAATCAGCTTAACTTCAGTACCCAGAAAGATAATAGAGCAAATAATTAAGCAATCAATTTGCGGACACTTAGAAGATAATAAGGTGGTAAGTAACAGTCAGCATGGATTTGTCAAGAACAAACCATGTCAAACCAACCTAATAGCTTTCTTTGACAGGGTAACAAGCCTTGTGGATGGGGGGAAACAGTAGATGTGGTATATCTTGACTTTAGTAAGGCTTTTGATACTGTCTCGCATGACCTCCTCATAAACAAACTAGGGAAATACAACCTATATGGAGCTATTATAAGGTGGGTGCATAATTGGTTGGAAAACCATTCCCAGAGAGTAGTTATCAGTAGCTCAAAGTCCAGCTGGAAGGACATAATGAGTGGGGTCCCACAGGGATCAGTTCTGGGTCCAGTTCTTGTTCAATATCTTCATCAACAATTTAGATAATGGCATAGAGAGTACACTTATAAAGCTTGCGGTTGATACAAAGCTGGGAGGGGTTGCAAGTGCTTTGGAGGATAGGATTAAAATTCAAAATGATCTGTACAAACTGGAGAAATGGTCTGAAGTATATAGGATGAAATTCAATAAGGACAAATGCAAAGTACTCCATTTAGGAAGGAACAACCAGTTGCACACACACAAAATGGGAAATGACTGCCTAGGAAGGAGTACTGCAGAAAGGGGTCTGGGTGTAATAGTGGATGACAAGCTAAATATGAATCGTTTTTAAAAAAGCAAACATCATTCTGGGATGTAGTAGTAGGAATGTTGTACGCAAGACACGAGAAGTAATTCTTCTGCTCTACTCTTTGCTGATTAGGCCTCAACTGGAGTATTGTGTCCAGTTCTGGGCACTACATTTCAGGAAAGATGTGGACAAATTGGAGAAAGTCCAGAGAAGAGCAACAAATGTGATTAAAGGTCTAGAAAACATGACCTATGAGGGAAGATTGAAAACATTGGGTTTGTTTAGTTTAGAGAAGTGAGGACTGAGAGGGGACATAACAGTTTTCAAGTACATAAAAGGTTCTTACAAGGAGGAGGGAGAAAAATTGTTCTCTTTAATCTCTGAGGATAGGACAAGAAGCAAGGGGCTTAAATTGCAGCAAGGGCAGTTTAGGTTGTATAGTAGGGAAAACTTCCTAACTGTCAGGGTGGTTAATCACTGGAATAAATTGCCTAGGGAGGTTGCAGAATCTTCATCATTGAAGATTTTTAAGAGCAGGTTAGACAAACCCCTGTCAGGGATGGTCTAGATCAGGGGTGGGCAAACTACGGCCCAGGGGCCACAAATGACCCTTCAGATGTTTTAATCCGGCCCTTGAGCTCTCGCCAGGTAGTGGGGTCAGGGGCTTGCCCCGCTCCATGCATGCCAAGGCTCCACACATCTCCCAGAAGCAGTGACATGTCCCTCCTCCAGCTCCTACACTTAGGGGCAGCCAGGGAGCTCTGCACACTGCCCCCACCCCAAGTGCCACCCGCACAGCTCCCATTGGCCAGGTTTCCTGGCCAATGGGAGCTGCAGGAGTGGCACCTGCAGATGGGACAGTGTGCAGAGCCGCCTGGCCGTGCCTCTGCGTAGGAACCAGAGGGGGGACATGCTGCTGCTTCCAGGATCTGCTTGAGGTAGGCGCCGCCCAATGCCTGCACCTCTGACCCCCTCCTGTGCCCCAGCTCTGATCCCCCTTCTGCCCTCAGTCCCAGCCCAGAGCACCCTTTTGCACCCCCAACCCCTCATATCCAGCCCCACCTTAGAGCCCGGGCCCCCAGCTGGAGCCCTCACCCCTCCCACACACCCCAATCCCCTGCCCCAGTCCAGAGCCCCCCCTACACCCTGAACTCCTCATTTCTGGCCCCACCCCAGAGCCCTCATCCCCTCCTGCACCCCCAACCCCCAATTTTGTGAGCATTATAGCCTGCCATACAATTTCCATTCTCAGTTGTGGCCCTTGGGCCAAAAGGTTTGCCCATCCCTGGTCTAGATAATACTTACTCCTGCTTTGAATGCAGGAGACTGGATTAGAGGACCTCTGAGGTCTCTTCCACTCCTATGATTCTATAATCCTACACCACTGATGTCTGTAGGAGTTTTGTCATGGACTTCAATGGGTGCAGAAGGCCTGCAGTGAAATAATATACAGAGGATTGTTCTGAACACAAAGGAAATTTTATTTCCATTTTATTCCATTCGTACAGTATGTATGATACTCTTATGTCATTACTGTTATCAAAACTACACATTCGTGTTAAATAGCACCACTCCTAAGATAGGCTGGGTTAGTATGGAGGTTCATTCTAACACTGATCACTATGGTGCTCATGCTTGATGACATGGGATGAATTGCGAGCAATGTTTGCTGATAATACCTAAATGTCGTACCTCCAGGTACTAAGGCTCCAGCTACATTACAAGCTAGGGGTATGATTCCCATACACATACTCGCACTTGCCTGAGTATAAATAGTAGTGTAGCTGCAGTAGCGCAGGCAGCATTAGCATGGCTTGGCCAAGCCCCGTACAGACTTGCCTGAACACTGGCTGCGTACTCAGCACAGCTAAGCCCTGCTGTCACTTCCCCGGCTACTGCCGCTACACAACTATTTACACTGGTGCTAGCTGTCATAAGGCTAGTGCAAAGATATGTGTCCAAGCTCGGAATCAGACCCCTAGCTTGTAGTGTTGAAGTGACCAACATATAGTTCGATCTTGCTCTCCCAGACAGGGTTCAGGCTCTGAAAAGACCTGGAGAGAACTACCGCATTACTGAGTGCACATAAGCATTTTCAAGAAACGGTGGGTTCGGTGGCTTCACATGTTAGCATTAACCTACAGCGGCAATGAGGACTGCAATGAGAAATAACAGTATATTTTCTTATCGTAAAATGTTGAGGCAGGAGCTTGTGTGGGACTGGGTACCACACATAACAAAGGGAGAATGAGGCTATTATCAGATTCAAAGCACATTATTTTTCATTGTGTTTTGAGATGCTTTTGCTAAGGAATTGTTGAAACCAATACACAAATTCAAACCCTGTTTTAGTCATTCTGAACCTGTTGCTGAAGGACTTCTAGACAGATGCAACCCTTCCCTTGAGGTGTGGCTTAAGTCTCCTCCCTTTTTCCTCCCTGGTGCTTGCTATCATCAATATTTCCCCTTCCCTCACATGGGTGTGGTCCTAGGTTCTTGTGTGATGCCTGGTGCTTCCACCCAAGGTAACTCCTCGTTGTGCCATGTACACAGAGGTGCACTCGCTTGAGAATATTAGTTATACTATTAACTAGCAAGGAGTGTACAGCCCAGTACACAAGGGAACAATAAAGTAAATAAAACAAACCCCAGCTAAGGAATGACACACCCAAAATAACAGTATAACAAAGGGAACAGGAAAATAGGATCTTGGGAAGGAAAGAGTTAATAAGCCAATTCCCTACTTCTTAACACACCAATCCAGTGGTGCTGGAACTAGCAGTGCTGGGGATGCTGCCACACCACCTGGCTTGAAGCAGTAATAACAAACACCAACGACATGGTTTCCACCATCAGCACTTCCACTATAAAAATTGTTCCAGCAACCCTGCTCAAACCCCCAGCTCCCTCAGTGACACCGTCTAGAGGTGGATGGTATGCTGAGATTTGTTGGCTGGCTGAAACAAAAAATGTCCCCATAGTCTATGTTCACCCCTGCATGGAGTCCTCTCCTGACTCCAACCAGGGTCACTGGTTCCCTGCTGTGGAATTCTCTGGTGGTCTGGGCTGGCTCTTGGTAGCTGGTGCCAGGTCACATTTTTCTGTCTCTGCAGAATGCTCATCTCTGAAATGCTAGAACTGCCTGATCCAGGCAGTTAAATCTTACAGCCATTCAAGAACTGCCTGTGGGGAGGAGAAAAGGGGGAGTTTTTTGCAGTCTCCCTTTCTGGTACTCTGCCTCTGACCAAAAGTTAAAAACGATGTGAAGTCAGGATGTCCCTTCACTGGGAGCTGTGCAGCCTAGGCTTGTCATTGGTCCAGTGGACTGCTGTCTCTTGGCTTCAGTGAATGTTTTTACTTACTTCTGTCCCCATCTCAGACTTGAAGGACTGGAAAATGAGGTCAGAGGGCTCTGAGCTCCAGGAGCTGGCAACTCCTATCAGGGCTACACAGAACTGCCAAATTCCAAAGGGAACAAAGAAAGCAGTAATGAATAGGAGTAGAATAGTTATTTTTACCTCTGCATTTGGCATTGGAGAGACCGATACTGGAATCCTGCATATAGTTCTGGTGCCCATATTTTAAAAGGATATTGAAAAATTTGGAGAAGCTGTAGAAAAGAACCACAGAAATGAGGGCTGGAAAAAAAAAGCCTTACAGTGAGAATGAAAAAAAGAAAACCAAGTGGTGGCTTGATTAGTATCTAAGCACTGACCTGGGGAGAAAACAGCAAGTACTAAAGGGCTCTTTAGCCTAGTGAAGAAAGGCACAACAAGAATCAATTTCTATACATTAAACCAGACAAATTCAGATTAGATAAAGCACAAATTTTTAAACTGTGAACAAACTGCCATGGGAAGTGGTGGATTCTCTATCTTGCTTTGAATCAAGGCTGGATTTCTGGAAGATATACTTCAATCGAACATTAGTTATTGTGCTTAATAAAGGAGTATCTGAGTGAAACTATATAGCCTGTGATATATAGACGATCTAAGGATCCCTTCTGGCCTTTATATCTATGAATAGGATAAGTAGCTACATTTCCTCATGATTATTAATAATTACTATCTTAATTTTACTCTTAAAAAGTAAAAAAAAAAAAAAAAGCCTAGAGCAGGACTAATCTTTCAAAATTATTAGTCCCAACAAACTTGTACAGCTCCTCAGTTTCTCTATAAACTTTTATATCCAGGGAAGGTTATGGATTAACTCTTGGAAGGACAAAGTATCACAAACCACCAAAAAAGGAGAGCTAGAAAATTCTCCTATTTGTATTTATAGTATATCATGTCAATAAAGCTATGGTTTCTGAGTTGATCCCAGCAGATTCCCTCATTACTAAGTTCCCTTCGCTTATCATCTCCCCTATGTCTCAGATAGAGGAAATTGCCATAAAAAAAGTAGTGAAGTCTTGATTCAGTGCCACCTTTGTATTTAAGTAATGGTGAATTAGGCTTCAGAGTAACAGCCGTGTTAGTCTGTATTCGCAAAAAGAAAAGGAGTATTGTTTCATATTCTCTGTGTGTATATAAAGTCTGCTGCAGTTTCCACGGTATGCATCCGATGAAGTGAGCTGTAGCTCACGAAAGCTCATGCTCAAATAAATTGGTTAGTCTCTAAGGTGCCACAAGTACTCCTTTTCTTTTTGGTGAATTAGGCGGCATTCAGTGGATCACTAGTAGGGAAGAGGGAAGCTGTGAAGAGGCAAGTAGCTTGCATTATGTATTTCTTTACCTCAGTTCTGACAGTCAGCCCAAATGCTTTCAGTGCATATCATGGTACAGGGACTTTGTTCAATTAATTGTCGCTTTGAAACTGCACTGCTTAGTCTCTAAGGTGCCACAAGTACTCCTTTTCTTTTTGCATTGCTTCTGTGATTTTCATGTTACCAATATATGATGACTCAAGATGCTTTCCTGCTTCCTGTTCCATTTCCTGGTTCCTGCTCCCTGAATTCAGTATTCCTGTTCCTGTTTAAGGCTCTCTGTGCATGCACACACATGGCATTTGGTGTGTACCACTACTCAGGGCCACCTACTACTTAACTGCTATTAGACTATTATGCTTTGTTCAGACTGCTGCTGACCTAACCAGTTCATCGTTATTATGTTTGATTGACAACCTAATGGCCTGCCTTGCTTCTTTTGTGTGTGTGTGTGAGACGGGGTACACCAGACCCTCTGAGTCCCCCTGCTCATGGCTCTGCCACAGCCCACCCCAAAAAAGGCAGCAGAGAGGGTCCTCCAAGCTGCCTAGAGCAGCTGTGTGGGACTTAGGCAATCGGGGCCCAGCAGCCTCGTATAAGAAGAGCTGCAGGGCCAGAGGCAGTTCAGTTCCTTGCTGGAGCTGTAGGAGTGTGGATGGCTGATGGAGCTACAGAACCCCAGACGGGACAGTGCTACCAGAAGCTGGGAAGAGCGAGAAGGAGCCCTGAGCTGGTTGCTGGGACTCCATTAGGACAAGGCCCTGAGGTAAGGGTGAAGATGGCATTGGGTGGTGGCCCAGGGAATTAGAGAAGCTATGCAATATAGTTAAAGGGAGACAGCAGATGGCTGCTCTCAACAGGGTCTTTGGGCTGGGACCCACGGTAGTGGGTGGGCCTGGGTACTGCCACTGGGAGGAAGTGGTCTGGACTTTGAGGCACCCCAGAGTGGGGACTGAATTATAGTGGTCCAGCTGGAGAGCAGTAGCCAGGAAGCCCAAGAGGGCGGAGACATTATCTCTACGCAGGGAGCCTTGGGGCACTGCTCTATCCCAGAGCAGGGACAATCTGAGAGAGAGCAGACACACACACTTGGGCAAGGGGTAGCTCATGAGAGCACCCCAATACAGTGTGTGTATGTTTTTGGATTGCTTGGCTCTGATGCATCCCAGAATAGCACAATATCATCCTGGATTACAATTTATAGTGGATTTCTGTAATTAAACTTCCCATGTGGCTCATACACAAACCAAGTTTAACTCATTAGCAAACACTTAAGATGATATAACTCAATTTGCAAGTAAAGGAGCATGACTCAGTTCTGGCTGGTTACAACCCTAAGCTCCAGCATCACTTGTCTGTGATATTGTTTTCATCGTATCCCCTCATCCCATTCCCCAAAATGTTCACATCCTGGACTTTGTACAACCAAAATTAAAGTCTTCTGGAATGACCTTAAAGACTATGGGTGTAAATGGGCATAGTTACCCGATGGTAGTTTTTCACTAGCTGGTCAGATATAAGTAGGGTTGCCAAGAGTCCCTTATTACAAGAAGAAAAGGAGTACTTGTGGCACCTTAGAGACTAACCAATTTATTTGAGCATAAGCTTTCGTGAGCTACAGCTCACTTCATCGGATGCATACTGTGGAAAGTGTAGAAGATCTTTTATACACACAAAGCATGAAAAAATACCTCCCCCACCCCACTCTCCTGCTGGCAATAGCTTATCTAAAGTGATCACTCTCCTTACAATGTGTATGATAATCAAGTTGGGCCATTTCCAGCACAAATCCAGGTTTTCTCATCCCCCCACCCACACACAAACCCACTCTCCTGCTGGTAATAGCTTATCTAAAGTGACCACTCTCCTTACAATGTGTATGATAATCAAGGTGGGCCATTTCCAGCACAAATCCAGAGTTTAACAAGAACGTCTGAGGAGGAGGGCGGGGTTTAGGAAAAAACAAGGGGACATAGGTTACCTTGCATAATGACTTAGCCACTCCCAGTCTCTATTCAAGCCTAAGTTAATTGTATCCAATTTGCAAATGAATTCCAATTCAACAGTTTCTCGCTGGAGTCTGGATTTGAAGTTTTTTTGTTGAAGAATTGCAACTTTCATTTCTGTAATCGCGTGACCAGAGAGATTGAAGTGTTCTCCGACTGGTTTATGAATGTTATAATTCTTGACATCTGATTTGTGTCCATTTATTCTTTTACGTAGAGACTGTCCAGTTTGACCAATGTACATGGCAGAGGGGCATTGCTGGCACATGATGGCATATATCACATTTGTGGATGTGCAGGTGAACGAGCTTCTGATAGTGTGATGTTATTAGGCCCTGTGATGGTGTCCCCTGAATAGATATGTGGGCACAGTTGGCAACGGGCTTTGTTGCAAGGATAGGTTCCTGGGTTAGTGTTTCTGTTGTGTGGTATGTGGTTGCTGGTGAGTATTTGTTTCAGGTTGGGGGGCTGTCTGTAGGCAAGGACTGGCCTGTCTCCCAGGATTTGTGAGAGTGTTGGGTCATCCTTCAGGATAGGTTGTAGATCCTTAATAATGTGTTGGAGGGGTTTTAGTTGGGGGCTGAAGGTGACGGCTAGTGGCGTTCTGTTATTTTCTTTGTTAGGCCTGTCCTGTAGTAGGTGTTACTCTGAAACCTTATTACAAGGAACATCCCTTATTTTTTTCATCTCTGTACAACAGGATTGGGAGTTTCTTGATGCTTTTTGCAGCACTCAGAAATACCCCTGGTGAATGTAGGTGAGTTATCATTGTTGTTGTTGCTATTATTAATGATGATGATGATAATAATAACATTGGGAGGAGGGGTTGGGCGTGGGGTGCTAAAAAAAGTCTCTTATTGCTGAAATACAATGTTGGTAACCCTACAAAGTATTTCAGAGTGCTGGGGATTGAGCTTGTAACACCACTGCTGCTGTGAAGAAGAAAACAGAAGTCTTGCTGCTGCATCCTTGCAGCGTAAATATCATAATGTGTATAAATATCACACTGAAAATGGATAGCCAGGACTGTGAAATTAAAATCTGTATTTGTGCCACAAACTTTGAAAGTGCCACTTTTAAATGTAAAATAAAAGGTTTCTTATGGAAGTTGTCAGCTTGACCACCCTGGAGAATGAAGGCTTCTTTTTATCCACAGAACAAGTACATTGTGTACAAGGTTCCCCATCCTGTCCTGCCATTGCACCTCCATGATCTGGAGGCAAGACCTTTTAAGGCTAAAAGAGCATTTCAGGCTTCATGGTCAGCCATACAGGCCACCAAACAGGCATTATGTGGTAACAATATTCTGTCATTATCAACCTGGGCTGGATTCAAAGTGACAGCCTTAATGTGAAAGACTTCATAACTCATTACCAATCCCCTGAGCTAGTCAGCACCTTCTGAGAAACACGTTTTATAGATGTCATCAAAAAAACAAACAATAGTGTATCCAGATCATATGTTAGGTCTGTGGCAGATGTGCTTTTGTCAGTTTAAACTTAAATATGGCTACACAGGAAGACAGAGAGAAGGAACATACAGATTCATAACCCCCACTAGCTACTGTGAGCTGCACGATACTAATGATCATCAAAGTAATCTGACCTATTAAAATGAAATCTTTAATCAGCTGTTTCAGAAATATTGTAATTTACAGTTTAAATAAAGTCTTAAATAATGCATAATCGATCTAAAAACAAGGTTGATTTACTGGAAGTTTTACATAAAGTAAAATTTGTTTTAAATTATTAAATAGTTTGCACTCCTAGGTTTCAGAGTAGCAGCTGTGTTAGTCTGTATCCACAAAAAGAAAAGGAGGACTTGTGGCACCTTAGAGACTAACAAATTTATTTGAGCATAAGCTTTCGTGAGTGACAGCTCATTTCATCGGATGCATTCAATGGAAAATACAGTGGGGAGATTTATATACACAGAACATGAAACAATGCGTGTTACCATACATGAGATGGTCGAGTTCAGGGTCCTGACACAAGGAAGAAAGGAAAGCAGCAGAATACGGACCCTGGACTTCAGAAAAGCAGACTTTGACTCCCGCAGGGAACTGATGGGCAAGATCCCCTGGGAGAATAACATGAGGAGGAAAGGAGTCCAGGAGAGCTGGCTGTATTTTAAAGAATCCTTATTGAGGTTACAGGGACAAACCATCCCGATGTGTAGAAAGAATAGTAAATATGGCAGGCAACCAGCTTGGCTTAACAGTGAAATCCTTGCTGATCTTAAACACAAAAAAGAGGCCTACAAGAAGTGGAAGATTGGACAAATGACCAGGGATGAGTATATAAACATTGCTCGGGCATGTAGGAATGGAATCAGGAAGGCTAAATCACACCTGGAGTTGCAGCTAGCGAGGGATGTTAAGAGTAACAAGAAGGGTTTCTTCAGGTATGTTGGCAATAAGAAGAAAGCCAAGGAAAGTGTGGGCCCCTTACTAAATGAGGGAGGCAACCTAGTGACAGAGGATGTGGAAAAAGCTAATGGAATTGGCGGATGTGATTGCAGAGCCATTGGCCATTATCTTTGAAAACTCATGGCGATCGGGGGAAGTCCCGGAAGACTGGAAAAAGGCTAATGTAGTGCCCATCTTTAAAAAAGGGAAGAAGGATGATCCTGGGAACTACAGGCCGGTCAGCCTCACCTCAGTCCCCGGAAAAATCATGGAGCAGGTCCTCAAAGAATCAATTCTGAAGCACTTAGACGAGAGGAAAGTGATCAGGAACAGTCAGCATGGATTCACCAAGGGAAAGTCATACCTGACTAATCTAATTGCCTTCTATGATGAGATAACTGGTTCTGTGGATGAAGGGAAAGCAGTGGAGGTGTTATTCCTCGACTTTAGCAAAGCTTTTGACACTGTCTCCCACAGTATTCTTGTCAGCAAATTAAAGAAGTATGGGCTGGATGGATGCACTACAAGGTGGGTAGAAAGTTGGCTAGATTGTCGGGCTCAACGGGTAGTGATCAATGGCTCCATGTCTAGTTGGCAGCCGGTATCTAGCGGAGTGCCCCAAGGGTCGGTCCTGGGGCCGGTTTTGTGCAATATATTCATTAATGATCTGGAGGATGGTGTGGATTGCACCCTCAGCAAGTTTGCAGATGACACTAAACTGGGAGGAGTGGTAGATATGCTGGAGGCTAGGGATAGGATACAGAGGGACGTAGACAAATTGGAGGATTGGGCCAAAAGACATCTGAGATTCAACAAGGACAAGTGCAGAGTCCTGCACTTAGGATGGAAGAATCCAATGCACCGCTACAGACTAGGAACCGAATGGCTAGGCAGCAGTTCTGCGGAAAAGGACCTAGGGGTGACAGTGGTCGAGAAGCTGGATATGAGTCAACAGCGTGCCCTTGTTGCCAAGAAGGCCAATGGCATTTTGGGGTGTATAAGTAGGGGCATTGCCAGCAGATTGAGGGACGTGATCATTCCCCTCTATTTGACATTGGTGAGGCCTCATCTGGAGTACTGTGTCCAGTTTTGGGCCCCACACTACAAGAAGGATGTGGATAAATTGGAGAGAGTCCGGCGAAGGGCAACAAAAATGATTAGGGGACTGCAACACATGAGTTATGAGGAGAGGCTGAGGGAACTGGGATTGTTTAGTCTACGGAAGAGAAGAATGAGGGGGGATTTGATAGCTGCTTTTAACTACCTGATCCCAAGAGGATGGATCTAGACTATTCTCAGTGATAGCAGATGACAGGACAAGGAGTAATGGTCTCAAGTTGCAGTGGGGGAGGTTTAGGTTGGATATTAAGAAAAACTTTTTCACTTTGAGGGTGGTGAAACACTGGAATGTGTTACCTAGGGAGGTGGTGGAATCCCCTTCCTTAGAAGTTTTTAAGGTCAGGCTTGACAAAGCCCTAGCTGGGATGATTTAGTTGGGATTGGTCCTGCTCTGGGCAGGTGGTTGGACTAGATGGCTTCCAGAGGTCCCTTCCAACTCTGTTATTCTATGATTCTATGCTGTAACGAGAGTGATCAAGTAAGGTGAGCTATTACCAGCAGGAGAGCGGGGGGGGGACCTTTTGTAGTGATAATCAAGGTTGGCCATTTCCAGCAGTTGACAAGAACATCTGAGGAACAGCATGGGGTGGGGTGGGGTGGGGGAATAAACATGGGGAAATCGTTTTACTTTGTGTAATGACCCATCCACTCCCAGTCTTTATTCAAGCCTAAGTTAATTGTATCCAGTTTGCAAATTAATTCCAATTCAGCAGTCTCTTGTTGGAGTCTGTTTTTGAAGTTTTTTTGTTGAAGAATTGCAACTTTCATTTCTGTAATCGAGTGACCAAAGAGGTTGAAGTGTTCTCCAACTGGTTTTTGAATGTTATAATTCTTGACATCTGATTTGTGTCCATTTATTCTTTTACGTAGAGACTGTCCAGTTTGGCCAATGTACATGGCAGAGGGGCATTGCTGGCACATGATGGCATATATCACATTGGTAGATGTGCAGGTGAACGAGCCTCTGATATTGTGGCTGATGTGATTAGGCCCTATGATGGTGTCCCCTGAATAAATATGTGGACACAGTTGGCAACGGGCTTTGTTGCAAGGATAGGTGCCTGGGTTAGTGGTTCTGTTGTGTGGTGTGCGGTTGCTGGTGAGTATTTGCTTCAGGTTAGGGGGCTGTCTGTAAGCAAGGACTGGCCTGTCTCCCAAGATCTGTGAGAGTGATGGGTCGTTCTTCAGGATAGGTTGTAGATCCTTGATGATGCGTTGGAGAGGTTTTAGTTGGGGGCTGAAGGTGACAGCTAGTGGTGTTCTGTTATTTTCTTTGTTGCGCCTGTCCTGTAGTAGGTAACTTCTGGGTAGAAGCTTTTGAGGAATTCCACCATGATTTCAACAATTTCCATCCCACCATCAACCTCAGCCTGGACCAGTCTACACAAGAGATCCACTTCCTGGACACTACGGTGCTAATAAGCGACGGTCACATAAACACCACCCTATACCGGAAACCTACCGACTGCTATGCCACCTACATGCCTCCAGCTTTCACCCTGACCACACCACATGATCTATTGTCTACAGCCAAGCTCTTTGATACAACCGCATTTGCTCCAACCCCTCAGACAGAGACAAACACCTACAAGATCTCTATCAAGCATTCTTACAACTACAATACTCACCTGCTGAAGTGAAGAAACAGACTGACAGAGCCAGAAGAGTTCCCAGAAGTCACCTACTACAGGACAGGCCCAACAAAGAAAATAACAGAACACCACTAGCCATCACCTTCAGCCCCCAACTAAAACCTCTCCAACACATCAAGGATCTACAACCTACCCTGAAGGACAACCCATCACTCTCACAGATCTTGGGAGACAGGCCAGTCCTTGCTTACAGACAGCCCCCTCACCTGAAGCAAATACTCACCAGCAACCACTCACCACACCACAGAACCACTAACCCAGGAACCTATCCTTGCAACAAAGCCCGTTGCCAACTGTGCCCACATATCTATTCAGGGGACACCGTTATAGGGCCTAATCACATCAGCCACAATATCAGAGGCTCGTTCACCTGCACATCTACCAATGTGATATATGCCATCATGTGCCAGCAATGCCCCTCTGCCATGTACATTGGTCAAACTGGACAGTCTCTACGTAAAAGAATAAATGGACACAAATCAGATGTCAAGAATTATAACATTCAAAAACCAGTTGGAGAACACTTCAATCTCTTTGGTCACTCGATTACAAACCTAAAAGTGGCAATTCTTCAACAAAAAAACTTCAAAAACAGACTCCAACAAGAGACTGCTGAATTGGAATTAATTTGCAAATTAGATACAATTAACTTAGGCTTGAATAAAGACTGGGAGTGGATGGGCCATTACACAAAGTAAAATGATTTCCCCATGTTTATTCCCCCACCCCACTCCACCCCCCTCTGTTCCTCAGATGTTCTTGTCAACTGCTGGAAATGGCCAACCTTGATTATCACTACAAAAGGTCCCCCCCCCCCGCCCCTCTGCTGGTAATAGCTCACCTTACCTGATCACTCTCGTTACAGCATGTATGGTAACACCCATTGTTTCATGTTCTCAGTGTATATAAATCTCCCCACTGTATTTTCCACTGAATGCATCCGATGAAGTGAGCTGTCGCTCACGAAAGCTTATGCTCAAATAAATTTGTTAGTCTCTAAGGTGCCACAAGTACTCTTTCTTTTTGGACTCCTAGTTGATCATTTTACTCTAATTAGGTACATTAATATTTATTGGTGGCTTGGCTATTCTTATTTTGTATCTTGATTAGGAAATATGAGTGTTCTTACTCCCTTTTCTCCACTTAACTCTAACTGGGCCTATCTCCACTTTCTAGCCCTCTGTACAGCTGGACCAATTCTGTGTCGCATAGATTCTGTGTCAGCAGAGGGAGTTCAGTTTAAGTAACAACCCCTCTTCAGTTAAATCCTGCACAGAAAAACTTTGACACTGTCAATCATTCTGACAAAGAAATGAGAAAAAGATGTGCTGCTTCTACCCTATAAAATATGGTCCAGGGAGGAATCAGTGCTTGTCAAATGGATAGGCTAAAAATCAAGAAGGTAATATTGTTAAGAATAGTTTATTTATAAACTACACTAATTCAAAGGTTATGGAGTGGTAACATGGCCTGGTGGATAGGTTCTGGACTAAGAGTCATGAGAACTGGTTAGTATAGCAGGCAATTTACATTCACCTCGGAAAATTCTAATTAGTTCTGATCGTACCTGGATGGCTTCTTGCCCTTAATGGAAACCCTCAAGCAAGTGTCAAGTGGTCATTGAACATACATTATGCTGCCTCAACCTCACCCCCAAAACCTCCTACTGGAGCATCTAGTTAGAATTTTCACAGATCTTCTGTGTGTACCATATAGTAATATATTCTCAGGCAGGTCCCACAGGCAATTCCTCCTGCTGACAGCACCTGAGGTAATGTGACCTACTGTTTCCAAAGCAGCATGATAGGGTTCTTTGCTTTTATTAAATTCTGAGGCTATAGGACAACATCCACTCCTAAAGAAGGGCTTTCATTGCTACCCCTCAGGGAGATTTTTGATCACACTAATCTAGTGAGAGATTTCAAGAGGAGGGGAAAGAATTTCAGGCTTCAAATGTGAGCTGACGTGTCCACCTGACAGCTCGCATCTCCCTGGAAGATATGTAACCTTGAACCAAGGATAAAGGATGGTGACAAAATAATACCTAGATTGAATTTCATTCTGTTTCTCTCCTCTCTCAGCAGCCTATCACTCATCCCTTCAGCAAGACCAATGACTTGTTTTAGCTTGTCTTTTCAATGTGCTTTTTCATATAGCTGAGGGGATGCTGTGGAAGCTTTATTAATGGTGTGGCTTGTCTGAAAGTGCTTATACAGATCATATATCACTTGGTGTAGCCTCCAATGAATTAATATGCAAGGAACACATGCTCCATTAAGTTTTAGCAGAGAGGAACAGTATTAGCCTCTGACATTCTACAGCAATCAGTACTCATGCTGAACTTACACCCTCTTGTTCAAAATGAGGAGTGGCTGGGCAGCTTGGGGAGAAAACATTACCAAATACAATATACATGTAACCCTTGTGGGTTGCAGGGATTTATTCTGACCTATTTCCCAGCCCACCACAAATTGCAAGATAGATATGTTGAAATTTGGTTCTATTAAGGAGAGCACTATAAGTATCTCAGACCCTACATATAGGATTGTTTAAAAAAGGGAAGGTATATGAATAGAAATCTTGTCTAAGGAGCAGAGGCTGGGAAATAAGACAGGTACAAGAGTGTAGTCTTTTCCTGAACACTTCTGATTGCAATAGGACAGCTTTCCTCTGCACCAGAGGTAGATTACATACCTTCTAATCCACAGAGAATGCAGATACAGTACAGCAGATGGAAAGAACATTAGAAAGAAATTGCAAATCCTTATCTTTGTTTTCAACCTTAGCAGAGCTAAAAGCAAAAAAAAAAATTGTACACTACTTAGCAATTATTTTTAGTGCTAATTGGATAGGATAAAGTCATGGAAATCTTGGCAGTCTTCATATCTACCAAACACAGTTTAGGCAGCATAAATAAGCTATGGATAAAGAAATTCTAGCTATGACCATATCTGGAGGCTTTGTAGTTGAAATTAAACCTCACTATAATATAGAAATTAAAACTTGCCAGACGTTACAGGGCTTTGATATAGTTCAACAGGGGTAAGATTATGGGTTTATTAACCATGACAGCTGGTATTGTGAGATTTTATGTGATACTTAATGTGTACCTATAAAGACACAAGGAACATAAAAGCATGTGAAACCCTAACCAAAAAAAGAGCTCATAAAATCACATCAATCAAATGTAAATGTTGTAATAAATTAAATGAACACAAGAGGTCTCCATTCTGTTCGCCTCAAGGATGAAGAAATGCAGCAAAAGACTTTTTCTAAAAGCTTTTCTGAATTTCTAAACATTTTAGAATGACACCATCTGTAACTAAATCCTTCTGTTTTGTGTGGAATAACATGCTGTCATTGTACAGTTGTCCACAACCCACACACTGCCACAGCAAAGGAGTTTGAGCTGGAGTTACTGATATAAATGAGAGAGGGCTGCTGGCCAGTCCTTTTCTGGCCCCAATTCAGGAACATGCTTAAATCCACCCCTATTCAGGAAAACACTTAAATATATGCTTAAATTTAAGCACATAAAGTCCAACTCACTTCAATTTAAGCAAGGGGCTAAGTGCTGTCCTGAATAGGGTTGCATTCCCTGGGGGGGGGGGGCTGAGGGGCCTGTGACTTGGGAATTTGCTCCCTCACTTGGTCCAAAATAGCCAAAATCTTAAGACTTTGGGGCACCTTACACAGCTTATCTCCTCCTTCACCCCGCTCCAGACTCTTGAAAATGGTGTGTGTGTGGGGGGGGGGGAATATAAATGGGGAACCGTTAAGGGGTGACATTTTTTGATTATCTTGTTTACAGGTGGTAGATTATATCTGAATTTTACTGCTGAACTTAAAAAATATATCACTAATAATACCCTAAGTTATGTTAGGTGAGCCAAAAGAGTATACAAGTGCCCTGCTCAGCCTTTGTGTGTGTGTGTGTGTATATAAATAAATCCAATACATTTATATATATCCTCTGTACATTGAGTGTTCACATTGTTTGTTACACTGTTTTTTTTAAAGAAATGGAATAGAACAGGTAGTTAAATTACTACCATAACATAAGCAATAAACTACAGCAAAACATGTGAAAATTAATTACTAGAAGCATCAGAGGGGCTGTTTTCCTGACATTTCCTGTTAAAGGAACCCATTTTCAGTTGTGTGACAGAGTGAACTGGAAGAAAAGAAAAAACTGACAATCAGTTCCAATGATCCAATCCTTTCAGAGGCTGCTGGGAGTCAGAGGGATCTGGGCCCTATAATAGCCAAGTCCAGTTCCTTCTAGGTGAGAGAGGTTGTATTGAAGAAGGCTGGGGTACATGTGTTCAGAACAAAGAGATAAAGGGTTCGCTATGGTACCAGAGAAACAAACATGCATCTGTATGTGCCCAAAGAATCAGGCAAGGCAAAACAGAAGGCAAAAGACTGCTTTGACAAATGGGTGATGGAAAATGGGAGAGCAGTTATACTTTTGGCTTATGCTGTACAGGAGAATAATTTATGGCACTAATGGCTTGGTTCCTACCACTGTGGGCAAACTGAGTTCATCTGTGTATTAAATTCAGGTTATTGGAAACAAAGCAGATAAGCTCTTTAAAAGAAAGGCCTTCCCCCTCCAGAGACTGCCTGGTGATCATGCTTTTATGGGTACACACCACTGCTGTTGAAGTTGAGAAATGAGCTCACAATTATGCCTGACAGCAGAGATGTGGTTTGCGTAATCCAAAGAAACAAAGAGGATGAAGTTACCTTTCAATGCCCAGTCATGTTCATGCCTGAGGATAAACGACTTGGGGACACTGAAGGAAGCCCCAGCGAATTAATGACTCTAGTTTTAAGTCACTTTGAAACCATAGGGGTTATGTTTTCAGGAAGTAAAATGTATACCCATGGGTCTTGGAAGGGGAAAGTAAACTTTACTAACCCTGAATTAAGTTAAGGAGATGAATCTATATAAAGTTAGCAGAAAGCATTGATATGTTAATGTATTATAGAATGGGGAGCTGGGGTTGGAAACAAAAGGCAACACTGATGGTTATGACCCAAACTCCTGTAATCCATCCTACCATGGGCAAACTATTTAATCCCATGTCAGCAGTAAAAGTAATAATGCATTTTCCCTGCATAGGACAGGTCCACCTAGGTGTGTAATTGCTACATCCACACCTGGGACATTGCTTAATAATGTACAGTTCGTGCATGTACTGTTTTAAATCTCTCACTGAAATATGGCTAAATTTGGTAATTGTGTAAGAGCAAGTGCATTACTGTTGTATATTAACTAACAAGGAACTATACTAGCATTATATCTGGAATGTCCATGAGCCCCAATAGCTTGGCAAGAGACTATGCTGTAGTCTGGTATCTTTTGAACTAGACTCCAAAACTTAGAGTTGTTGGTTCCATTTCTGGACTGTTTGGATCTGGGATGTCCATTTGGAACAGAGCAGCTATGAAAGATACAAAAAGGCATGTTAACTATTTTAAGCATCATGCAGCAGAAACCATTTCTAAATCCATGGCACTGAGGGCCTGATCCTGAGGAATAGTGTCTAATACACATGACATTGTTGAGCTATTTAAACAAGAAAAGATAAATGAATTGATCACAGAAAATAAGCAAGCAAGGGGAAATCATGTAGGTAAACAAGTTAATTGCACCACTTATGGGAGTTATGTTAACTTCCATAGCAGTCCCAAAAGAACTATGTTAATAATCAATTAGCTAATGGTAAAAAAAAAGGAGTACTTGTGGCACCTTAGAGACTAACAAATTTATTTGAGCATAAGCTTTCGTGAGCAACAGCTCACTTCATCGGATGCATTCAGTGGACCACTGAATGCATCAGATGAAGTGAGCTATAGCTCACAAAAGCTTATGCTCAAATTTGTTAGTCTCTAAGGTGCCACAACTACTCCTTTTCTTTTTGCGAATACAGACTAATACGGCTGCTACTCTGAAACCTGTCATTATACAAGTAGCTAAATGGTAGTGTCCTCAATCCAGATCATAGATTCTTGTAAACAAGTTTCCTTGGCAAAATTCATATTGTGGGGTCAGTGACCCTACATCCTAACTGAGGCACATGTTGTTCAAAACAATCATGCTTCATGTCAGGTTCCATATATATATTTATATGGTATCTTTACCAATATTGGATTCTGCACTGCAATATTTAATACATTGGCTACTCACTGTTCAGTAAGTTACCTGTAAGACAATGTCTTCAAGGAACACCTGGCTGTACTCAGTTACTGATGTATCACTCAGAAACACAAATCTGGAAGGCACCGCATATGGCTTGTTCTGCTAAGGGATATCAATACAAGTGTAGATGTAATGTTTTTGATATCACAATTCCCGTGTGAGTCCACATTGGCATGGAAAGTTAGCTGCTAATGTCACCTGATGCCCAATGGTAAGGATAACCTATAATATGGATGGACAGTATTGTGTAGTAAGTAATTATAAGAAATTTACACGTGAAGACTTCGTTCATAATGTCACTGCTCCAAATTTGTTTTACTCTTCATTACAGGTCATGCTATAGAGCCTATTCCAGTTTTTCAAAATGAATCCATGATTCCAAGTAAGCTCCAATCAGGATAAAGCTGAAAAATAAATAACAGGTTTTAGCGTACATCTTGATCCACTAACCTTCAATTTAAAAATATTAAGTCAAAAAATACACTCCATTATTCAGATTACCAATGACCTTCATAAAGCAGAAGAAGCCTTGAGTGACTTTATCCATGATACTGATCTGAAAATATTAATGCTTCACACTTGGATAGAAGATGCATTTAAAGCTTTGCTTGTGTTGCAGTGAGTATTAGTTTTAATTGTACTGATTATGTCCTGTCATTTAAGCAGTTTTCTAACACACTATAAATCTCACATGAATGCTCTTACCTCTGTTTCCTATATTCAATTAACAAAGGTGTTACCTTTATAATAATCACAGTGCCAAATGGGGAACTATTCACCAAAACATCTGTTATACATACTACATTAAGAGGTATTTTCCATATGGTATTAATATATTAAATATAGGTGTTGGGAAGTTGTTAACTGAGTATTATGCTCTTCCCACAATTCTGTGCACCCAGGCTAAGTATCCCATAACACTCTGCAAAGCTGAAGTCAGCTTTGGTACCAAAATACAGGAAACCTGTCAAACACTAGATACATAAACATTCTGCCCTGGATCAATTGCTTGTGAGGTACCTTCACAGGCAATTGATTTGCAGTGTGGCATCCAACACAGGGATATAAATATGATATAAATAAATCATATAAATATGATAGCTTTGCAGGGTGAAATTCGGCACAAACCTTCTGTGTAATGTGAACTGCATGCTGCAAGACACAGGTTCCGTATGTATACCTCCTTTCTATATTGTACTGCTTAGTCTTTAGACAATAAATTGTCTACGCTTGGTTATTTGGTCTCCAACCTTTTTAATAGCAAACTGCAAGTGTAGTCAAAAGTCAATTGATTTTTTTTTAGCAAGTTCTGCTTAAGAGGATGAAGATGACACAGTTGTGACTGCTGCAACTCTATCAGCTTTCAGGGCTAAACAGATACTGCATAGTCGGGGAAATGGAGCAAGGAGGACGTAAAAGCTTATTTCAAAAACTGAAAGCATTGGGTAGCTTACTGTCCGTTAGCACAGCATTACAGGGAAAATAGTTAGCAGTGCTATTACCACATTACTGTGATATAGCCACTCTGAAACGTACAATGCACTATCACTCTTTTGTGACTTAAATGGTGCTTATTAACCTCCTTCTCATGAAATGGAAGGGTTAAAGAACCTGATATATAAGCAGGTGAGGTTAGAGAAGTAGATGTACATACAGTAAAACCTTCCAAGAGCGACCCCGCATGGGAGTTAGCAGAAGTGGTTACTTGTAAGAGGTAGTCTGTCTTCAAAGGTTTGCACACCAGAGAGGTGATGTTCTGTGCCCTCTGCACATAGTAACTCGTGACGGGTGGTCTCTCTTCAGAGGTGGTCTCTAAGGCAGATTTTAGTATATTCTCCTATCTAACTAGGATAACCCTAGAAATTTAGATCACTTAATCCAGCCCATAGTCAGTGCAGGATGATTCCCAAAGCCAAGCTGATTGGTGCATAGTCCAGTCTAGGTGAAATGTTTCAAGTAATGAAGTGACTACCTTGGGATTTAAGTCTAATAAACCTCATTGTCAGCAATCTTTTCCAGATATTCAACCTAGAGTTTCGCCCTTAATATTGTGCTCCCAACTATTTCTATCCCCCTTAGTTCTTCTCCATGCTCATTGTTTTCACTCAATAGCCCTTCTTGGGACGTAGGCCACTTCTCAGTGGGGGAACCCAGGTCCACCCACTGCTCCAGGTTCCAAACCTGGGACCCTATAAAGTTGGAGTAAACACTGTTCCCTTCAGTTAGCTGCTACTTCCTTGGACCTCTTCCCATCTGGTCTCTTTATCTTCACCTCTTACCTTAGGGTTAAAGTTCTCATTTCCTCTCTCTCCCAGTTTAAGCAAATGCTCCACCCCTTTTCTAATTTGATGCGTTGCTGACCTCACTGTTTTTTTTTTCATGGCCACACTGCCAGATTTTATTCCACATGACCGCACTTATATCCTAGGTGACTTGAACTGATTTTGAGGCTCTACCAAATGCTTACCTAAAATCCAGTTATTACTATGACCCTGGCCATCAACATAAGGACAAATGATTTTTATTCTTACTCTGCCTACTTCCCATGAAGATGAGTCATGCAAGGGACTCCTCCCATCAGCTGAGCTTTGCAGCCAAAAGCATGAGGGAGGAAGAGGAGAAAACCCCTAACAAAAATGAACTGATTATCTTTATGCTGCTTGGACTCTGGGGGGCAAGATCTTTCTAGGCATAAGCAAGAGCTCCCCAGGTGCTTAGCCTGGGTTAGCCCTAAAGGACATACAGGCACTCCCCAATTTACGCAATTGTTCCATTCTGGAATGCCTTGCATAACTCAAATTTTGCATAAGACGGAAACGTATACCCGACCATTACACACACACACAAAAAAAACCCTCCTATTTCTAGGTTATGGACCTTGTTCCGTAAGTGCAGATCTGTGTAAGTCGGGTCTTGCGTAACCCAGGGAGCATCTGTATAGAGCTTGCTGATTATAGACACTTCTATTACCTTCTGAAACTTAAGATTTGTGTGTATATATGTTTACCTGCTTTAACCTTGTAAATAACTCTCTGGTTGCCTTTTCCTATTTAATAAATCTTTGTATAGTGTATTACACGATTGGCTACAAGAATTGTTTTTGGTGTGAGATCTAGGGGAACACTGACCTAGATACGTGACTAGTCCTTTGGGACTTGGCGTAACATGTATAGTGCTGTGATTCTTGGTGTGAAGGACCAGGTATCGCAAAGATACAAACACCTGGGTGGTGAGATACCCAAGTCTGTGACTCCATGTTACGGCTGTTACAGTGCCTGAAGAATTTACACTTGATTGGTTGATGAAATCAAAGTATAGAACTCAGAACCAATTTGGGGTTTGTATCCTGGTTCCGAACAGTCTGCCATGAAGTTGGTATTTATGATCTTGAGTCACTGCAGGCAGCATTACAATTACATCTACTTCATTCTTTTTATCCATTGACTTTGTCCTTCTGTTATTAAAAAGCTATTGAGTTTATCTGGTAACACTTGCTCTTCATAACTCTAATATTTAAAATCAGTGGTCCGGTATCCTATTTTTTTACTAGTTATTATATTTTTCATCTTTGTTACTAGACACATATGAGTTAGCTACTGCCAGGGTCACTGTTGTTTTTATTTTTGAACATTGGTATCGAATTTGCATTTCTCAAATCTTCGCACAAGTTCAATATGCCTTTTCAAGAGATTGGCAATAATTTAGTAAATTGATGATTAGCTAATTCCCTTACCAAACTGTGGTCCCAATCCTGAAAATATACATATAATTCACTTTACTCACGTGAGTAATCCCATCTTAGCCAATTACTATTGCTTGCATGTGAATATGTGGTTGCAGGATCAGGGCCTGTGATGTATGTAAGCCAGTGGTTCTCAAACTTTTTTTTTTTTCATGGACCACTTGAAAATTGCTGAGGGTCTCAGCTGACCACTTAATGATCTTTCCAAATGTTTTTTATCCAAAGCGCTTTACATAAAAAAAAAACCTTAATAATCGTTTTTTTGTTCTACAAATAAAAGCACACAACTCATACTTTAATATCAATAGTCTTACCTTTCTAATGAAATGGATGTGCTCTCTCTCCCTCGCTGTGACAGCACCTGAGCTGGGGCAGGAAGGAGCGGGGTCTCTCCCCCGCCACAAAGCTGAGGCTGGGAAGGAGGGCCATCTCTCTCCAGCAGCCACAGCTCTGGAGCTGGGGAAAGTCACCTCTTTCTCTGGCTCCACAGCCCTGCACATCCCAAATTCCCTCCACCCCCTCTTCCCACCTACCCCCTATTTCCCCAAGGCTACCACCTCACTTCACATGTGCATCTTCTCCAGGGTCCAGGCACTTAATTAGGTGGGTGGCCTTTCATTCTCTCGTGTGTGGCCACCCAGGCATACACCTTAGAGGGAACTATCTGCGGACCACTTGAATGGACCTTGTGGACCACTGGTGGTCCATGGACCACAGTTTGAGAACCTCTAATGTAGGCGATACTTCTCAGTCCTGACCTGAAACATCCTAGACAATTGTACCAGATTTTGTGGTAGCTTTCTGATGTGGACAAATAGAACAACAATATCACTTTTGATCAGTATTTTAATGTAGGTATTCATGAAAGAGCGGGCCTGTTCATTAATCCATTTTACCACCTTCTATCTATGCCATCACGCAATTGATGAAGAAATAAAGGAAGGCTATATGATCTTGTATTTAATTGTATATCCTTGGATATGTATAGAGGAGTGGTATGTAAAGAGTTAAACTGTTACATAACTTGTAGAGTATATTTTAGTGACATCCTAAATATGTGGTATTTATAGTGTATTTGTTCCTGGTGAGTCAGGTGAATTAGAGTTGTACACACACTACTCTTCAGGATGCGAATTATGTTGAACTGGCATTCTGAAATGTCAGCTTCATTCATTCATTCTCTAATCCAAGTAAAATTATTTGGCACATCTTAAATACAAATGCCTTTACTGAATAAACAAATCTAACAAAGGAGTAGTAATACTAGACTTCCCCTCCACTGAATTGACTAACTTCATTTTTTTTTCTTATTGCTGTGTCCTCTTTACTAAACTAATGTGGCTATGTTTTGTTTGTTAAAATGTCTTTCAAAGTTTCTCAGACTTTGGAGTTCTCATCTGACAGCATTTAAATGCAATACTACAGTGTGCAAATTCTGTCTGAGTTTAGCTGAAATACTTCAAAATCCAAACAAATAGAATGCAGAATGAAAATATGGAAATTTCATTCTATCAAAGTGTTCAAGATTTGATTTGGTTTTCTAATGAGACATTAAAGGCAGTTCACTTGCATTCCATACTTTGTATAACTAACACATTTCCAATTTACATAGTTACAATCACCCATGTTGAGTTAATTATCCTTGTATTGACTTGTGAGTGTTACAAGTGGTCATCCAGAACCTCCTTTTTTCAAAGAATTGTGTATGTGATTTGAATAATTATATAATGAACTTGGACTTAAAATGTCAAATTTTGAGACTCTAGACATGATCTACTCTAAATTTGAGGTTTTCTGGAAATCTCTAAGGCCTGTCCAATGGAATACAGTTGTGCAAAACTCCACTTAATCCTTTGAGAATAGCTCTTCATTTGGATGTGGATTTGGGTTTTGTCTTGTGGAGGCAGACAGCTCTGTACCTCCATGTTCCACCATCTTATCCAGTTTCCACATTATCTCCCCTCTGTGGCCAACAGGTAGAAAAAGATGTGTAGAATCTTTTTTTTTTTCACTGCTTCAAAGATTACTCTTTTCATTCCATAGCCGCCTCCAATAGAAGGTGATGCAGGAAATACAGCTGACTCCTAACTCTTCAGAAATCAAGTCATTAGATCTTAAAGAACCTTCCTGCTCTTTTACAATGTGTTCAGTATTCTTCAGCCAAGGCTACTTCCAAGCATTGCTTCCATGCTTCTGGATCTACTACTTTATCTTGTCTAGTGACTTAAGACAAGAGGGGTCCATCTAATATAATACTGTTGTACAGATGGTAAAACAGAATTACTCATGAATAGAGCCCTTCTAAATATACGGCCATGAAAAATGCATCACAGACCGTGAAATCTGTGAAATCTGGTCTTTTGTGTACTTTTACCCTGTACAATATAGATTTCACAGGGGAGACAAGCATTTTTCAAACTGGGGGTCCCAACCCAAAAGGCAGTTGCTGCGGGCTTACAAGGTTATTTTAGGGGAGGTCATAGTATTGCCACCCTTACTTCTGCACTGCCTTCAGAGCTGGGTGGCCAGAGAGCGGTGGCTGCTGTCCAGGTGTCCAGTTCTGTATGCAGTATAGAAGTAAGGGTAGCAATACCATACCATGCCATCCTTACTTCTGAGCTGCTGTTGGCAGTGGTGTTGCCTTCCAAGCTGGGCTCCCAGCCAGCAGCTGCTGCTCTCCGGCTGCACAGCTCTGAAGGCAGCACCATCACCAGCAGCAGCAGCACAGAAGTAAGGGTTGCAGTACCACGACCCCCTACAATAACCTTGTGACCCCCCCCCACTACCCCTTTTTGCGTCAGGATCCCTACAGATACAACACCATGAAATTTCAGATTTAAATCACTGAAATCATGACGTATTTAAAAAATCCTATGATCGTGAAATTGACCAGAATGCACCGTGAATTTGGTAGGGCCCTACTCATGAAGCAGAGAATCAGATTTAGGGGTTTATTTGACACGTCACACAGATAAACATGAACATTTAACTACCTCAAATAGGCAGCAATCCTAACCATTTCTGTAGCCATAATTCACCAAGCAAAGAGTCAAAACATTATTAAAAGAAAATACTTCCTTGACTTTTAGACCTTATGAGTAAAGGCCTGGTGGAAGAAACAAACCTGGCATTGTGCTCTGAAGGTTAGCAGATTCTGGCTCTTGCAGCCCAGCAGAGGAAAGGAGGCCCACAAAACCCTCCCCTGCAAGTGCCCTGTCTGTGATCCTCACCAGTGCAAACAGAGGGGCTATCAATAGAAGTTCATCAACTGACTTTGCTGACATTGCTGTGCATAGGAAAAGAGGTAATCTCTAAAGTAAATATTTCTAAGGCTTTATAGATTAAAACCAACAGTATGAATTAAAGTCAGGTTCCTCCCTAAGTAACTTTTCTTCACATTAATAATCTCAAAATGTAATCAAATGTGTGATTTAAAAGAACAGGAAGACAGCTGGGACAGCCTGGGAAACCATAGAAGAATATGTATCATGTTAAGTAGACAGTGAATAGTTAGAAAACAAGACCACTATTTTCTCTAATAACTCCACTCTTTAAAAAAATTGTTGGGGCTGATGGCTTGTGCAAAACTGAATTAAACCAATGAGTAGCAATCTAAGCCTGCACAGCTGCATAGCCTTCCTGTGGTTTCAAATATTTCTGTAATCTTGGGTGGAGGGCAGGATGCCATATGCTCCTATAACTTTGGAAACAGCTGAACATAAAAAAAATTAATTACATTTCCAAAATAGAAATAAACATATCTGCATTCACATGGTTATTTAATCTTGTATTCTTGACCACACAGCAATCAAAATACAAACTAAAAAACCAAAAATATTGGATTTTTGTTGTGGTTTGAGGGTGTTTTTAATGTTTCCTGGGTAAGAATAAAAAAATTCTCTGCATTCATAGTAAAGAAAGTTAGTCTACTTTTGGAATCTGTTTTGGCTTTCCCTTTGTGTAAAAGAGAGATTTTAAATCAAGTCAACTAAAGTTTAAAATTAAACATCTGGATCAGTTCTAAAAAGTCCAAAAGTCCAATATTGGTCAAGATGGAATATGTTAAGGACAGGGGAATGCTAAGTGGTCTTCAAACAGCTCAGATCCAAGGAAGAATTCACAAATGTCCTTAGTAAATAGCAATATCAAAATATCCTTGCTATCCTTGTAGCATCTCTAGTATGTCTTTAAAATTCCTCAATCATTTTCATGAAATTCTCATACTTAATATCAGTGTATATTACTACATTAAGATTAACCAAAGCAAACTGCTATTATCCTAATACCTCTTACATGGGTTGTAGTATATTGGCTCACTATTCCTATGGAAGACAAGTTTACATTCTTGATAACCACAACAAGCTTGAGCTGTGAAGAATCTGTCTCTGAACTTGGAATCAGCTGTCTATTTTCTAATGGCTTGATACTACTCCCCTTGAAGTCAGTGTCAAAACACCCGTTGTCTAAATACCTATATTCATCCCTATTAAACAATTTTTTAGTGCCTCAAACTTTCGTGGAGGTCTCATGCCAAGGCCTGCCTGAGAGTGTTACAATCCAGTCTGCTGTAGAAGGATTGGATTAGCCCATGGTGTGTATCTGTGTGGAACTCAGTTGCTCTTGTTGCACATGCTTGATGTTAGCCTTGTCACCGTCAGACACTCCTCTGCTGTTAGACATTTCTCAATAAAGTTAACTCTTTACTTTAAAATAGCCGACAGGTAAAGAAATAATCATTTTCTCCCATACAATATTAAGTAAATGAGCCATACTCATTGAATGATTTCTCTCTGAGGCATCCAATGCTTTCTGATGACTTGACTCTCATACAGCTAAGAGAAAGCCAGACCTTTCGTGAGAACAACCATCTAGTGGCCATCAGCCAAGTCAAAGCAAAGAGGATTTTATATCTTTGTTTTGAAAAGTATCCAGTCCCCTAGTGATTTCTCGGTTTTAATCAACCTCCAACTTTCCTTACCCCCAAGAGACACAAGTCAAAATGGGTAATGAATTTGATACCAAACTCATTGCCTTGAAGGCAGTTTCCATTGAGCAGCTCTTATGGCAACAAAATGTTTTCTTTTACTTCAGTATCTATTCCTGTATCTCCTCACTTACAACTTTCTTTTGTAAAGCGATTCTCTCTTAAATGCTAGTAAAAGATCTGCCATGTTTTGGTTTTTTGGAGAGGCTCAATTTTTAAATTTCTCCAGCAAAACTGCCTTCATTGATGGCCTCTCTCACCCACTTCTGTCTCCCTTTAACACTCAATTGAATAGTAGAAGCTACAAGAAAGAGGTAAGTTGTGAAGTCATGGTGTGGAATAATCAGTTGCGCTAGCCAGTGCAAACCAGAGTTCTATAATCCAAACCAAAACCATTTCAATTTGTCCTCCATGCATCCCTATAATTGGGTATATAGATCCCACACAGTAGCAGCCACAAAAGGGTTAATATATGGCTAATAGATGGAGCAATTACCTCTCCAATTGTGACTCTGTGGTTAGTTGGCAACAGCTGGGATAAAAGGCTATAGCTTAGACAGAGAATGGTGGCTGCCAGAGAGACTGGGAGTTGCCTCTAAAACTTCCCCGCAATGAACTGGCAGAAACCTGTCCAAGGAGTCAGGTTTCTAAGGGGAAAGTCAATGAGTACAGCTCAATGAATGACACCTGCAAGCAGGCAAGAGGTAGGAAGCAGCCAACTATCTTAAGATGCAGTCCTGAGCTGTTTAAACACAGGGTTCCTGGGCTGGAACCTGTAGGAGAGGGTGGGCCTGGGTTCCTCTCCCACTCCCTCAGGAGGGGAGGGGCAAGCCCCTGAGTGCAAAGGAGCAAGCAAGGACTATTGAGCTCAGGTTGGAGCTGAAGACCTAATCGAAGGTCATTAGATATTTGGTTCTGTTTAAACGTCTTTGGTTACCCCAGAATAGGTAAGACAATGAGTGACCCGACCCAACAAGTGGGCTGAGTCTCAAGGGGTCGATTGCCTTGGTTTTGGAGAATAGCCCCAGGCAGAAAATACCAGACCCAGAAGACATGATCTAGGGGTGCACTGACTAGAGAGTGAGGCCGCAGCAGTCTCCTCATGTAGTGGTGGCAGCAGCCTACTGACACAAACTAAGCTAAATAAAACACGTCTTCTGCTCCTGGCAGTGCCCAGAGAACAAAACAATGATAGCTTAATTTCTAGGCCAACCTAGTACCACAAAATTGCCCTCTGCCACTCCTTATTTTAGATGCAAGTGGCTCTCTGTCACTGCAATTCTCGATGCAAGTATAGGTAAAGGTACCATATGCCTGTGAGATACTATTACTGAACGATCATATCCTATAGCTAATGCTGTATTACAATATAATTTGGCATAATTGATATTTTCTTAGTTTAAATACATTGTTTTTTTTTCATTCTCTTCCCTTTTAACATTCTGGAGTTAAATGAGTAAGTTTACTATGTTTTTTACAATAAGATGCGGTCAGAACATAGGCCTATTCAATTGGGATTATGTGTTACAGAAGAATGGACTCTTATGGTGGGTTTAGTTCACAGTAACTCAAGCTAGTGTGCATTGAAAATGCCTGTGTACACATGACACAAACACTTAAAGTGCACTTGCTCCCTATTTGCTGTGAACTCTGTACTCCACGTTCAGTTCACAGTGAATGTACTCAGTTTTGAATTAGTGCAGACTATTGTCAATGTGCACACGATTGTTCTGCACATTACTCTGGCTGTTCTCCAGCTGCTGTCCCACACTGTTCTGTTGGCATCCATGACCAATCTGACTGTTTAACTCTGTGACTTTCACTATTCCGGGGTCCAGCTGACCAGATAACCCCTTCCTCACTTAAAAACTGGCATAAGGCCAGGATCAAGTAAATCAGCATTACACCATGCCTCTTGGAGCCGTTGTGACCTTCTTGATCTCCTCACTGTCTGTGGAGAAGAAGCAATGATCAGCAAACTCTTGTGACCAACCACCACAATAAGAAGGATCACGGATTGGAAGCTGATCAGTGCTATATAAAGAGCTTAGGAACATCTGCAAAAAAAACCAGGGCTGCCAGAAACAAATTAGGTGGTGCCCATGTGACCTGTCCATTTTACGAGGAGCTGGACAGAATTGTTTTGCCCGTGTGCACCACGGAACCCAATGGCCTTGTGGACAGTGGCGCCCCTCCCTCTGCAGAGGAGACTGTGGCCTCTGAGGATGACCACAATTCATTAGAGGAAAGTGATTTCTGTCCATAAGAGCCAGGATCACTTCTGAATTCAAGAACCTGAGAGTGGCTATGTAGGAAGCCAGCCCAGTCCCAGCCTGGGACACAAGAAGAAGACCCTCTTAAGGGGTCCTCAGCATGTAAGTATCTATCTTTACAACTGATATTTATTACACTGTACAACTATGCCAACTTCTGTACCGGGCACCCAATGGCTGCTGCCATTTTGGGCAGATGTGAGCTTGCATCCTTTCTGAGCCACCAGACCCCATCCCCCTCACTCAACCAGTTCTTGATGGTCCCCCCTTTATTCTGTCCTCTGAAACATATTTCAAAATGGCAGCTGGGCTGGGTAATCAGCTTCTATCTCATGCTGAAACCCTGACCATCAATTGTTTACAAACCCATGCCATGGAGGGCACATACCCATCTACTAATTTCCTTTTCCCTCCCTGCATATCTCCTGCCTGGCAAACACCACCACTCTAACCCCATTCACATTGCTCCCATCATGTGTGTTTGTAGGATTGGAGCCTAAGGTAATACTCAAGGTGACTAAGGGTATCAGAGACTGTTGAAAGAACAGACTACTTCTGTTCCTACTGGGCTTTGGTGAAACTCCTAGCTTTCACTTCAGGGAGCTATAGTGGCAAACAAACACTCTCTTCTGCTTAATTTTGTGAAATATGACAAACCTGTAAACATATGAAGTGCTGCCATGTTTTGCAAATTTGCTATCACTCGATGCTGAAATTTCGTATGTTTGCAAATTGTACAAATGTAACTTGCATTTTACAAAATGTTACTTACCCACAGCACTTGAACAATAAACCAACTCTATATTGCATTACCAAGAGGCAAATGCAAGAATGCTGGACAGGTGGAAAGTTGAGCCCATTGTTAATTATGTAAAAACGTATTAGCTTCACTGTTACCTCTTTGTCCTTTCACCAGTTCCTTTTCTGTTTCTTTTTGTCACAAATCTAGATTGCCTCTGCAAGCAGAAAAGACAGTATCTGCTCCAGAGAGTCTGCAATGTATGGGGGGGAGGCATGGGGTGTCCTATGCCTCCCAAGATTTTTTTATGTGCCTCCCCCCCCAACCCAGACATGGTGGGTGGCCCACTGACAAGTCAGAGGGTGGAGGTAGGGCTCCTTTTCTGAGCCCCATTGTGCAGAGCTGGCCTGAGCACCTGGCATCAGCAGCCTGAGTCTCCTGTCGTCGCCGCTTACCCCCTGAACGTTCCTGCCTGCCCCTCTAGGGGCATTGGTGCATGACTATCTCTTCTACTAGTCCTGAGAGACCCAGAAGAGGCAGTTAGACTGTCTTCAGTGCTCACTGCAAAGCAACTGAATACACTGCAAGAGGCAAATAAATGAACTCACTCATCAACTGCTAGGGAATGGATTTTCACAGTAAAGTCTACCTTTTGTTTAGGAGAGAAATAAAGCTATTGCCTCTGCTGGCCCTGTTTGGAAGGGGGAGGAAAGGGACCCATTTACTGTAGCTGCTGTTACCCTTCCCTGCCATTGCCACACCTGTCCCTATTGCTACGGCCTCTGCTCTGACTACAGAAATATCAGTCCCTCGCTGTGCACTAATACTTCTGCCTCTTTAAAAACATCGAGCACATATGGGTTTTGATCACAGCGGGAATCTCCCCTGCTCTGTGTTTCTGTGTGAGTTGCTGCTTCCTAGGCACCATCGTCATCCAACCTAGTTTCCTGTGACCCCATGGCTGGCTCTCCACAGGACCTGGGATCTATGTGGGATTAAGAAGCAGGCCTAGGGGTGAGGGAGAGGAAGGGGACAGGCTGGAAGTCTGCTCTTCCCCTCCTCCCCCCACCCCCAATCTTCACCTAGGCTTCTTCTGCATGGAGTCACAGTGCTCTACTGGGAGACAAAGAGGGGATTGGAAGGACAAGCTTGGTGTAGCTTGAAAGCTTGTCTCTCTCACCAACAGACATTGATCTAATATAAAATATTACCCTGTCCCCTGTAGCATTGGCCAGAGGCAGCTGTGATAGGCTTCATTAGAACTGTGCCGAGGGGTCCTCAAACTAATGCTGAGGCACAAGGCTTCTGTGTGGAGAGTCCTTGCCTCCTGGCATTCATGGGGCTTGAGGGTGGAATGTTGGCCTATTTTCTGGGGAAGGGACAACACCTCCCATCCTGGAATTATTAAAGGGAAATTCATGGAGCTTTCTATTTACCGTAGGTACTTATATCGCCCCATCACTGTAGTATCTGAGCACCTCACACTGTTTAAGGTATTTATCCTCACACCACTTGTGTGTGGTAGGGAATAGCTATTCTCTCCATTACCCATGGGGAACTGATGCACATAGAAACTAAGTGACTTGCCAAAAATCACACAGGAAGTCTGTAGCGGAGCAGAAAATTGAACCGAGATCTCCCAAGTCCTGGCCTAGGGCCCTAACCGCTGAATCAATATTCTCCTCTAGTCCCCTTAATCCCCCTACCATATATTTTTCTCAAGCAGGATTGACCTAGGTCTTAATGGAAAAGGGGTGGTTAGTGTTGGGGGAAGGTAATTTTTCTCTCTGCCTCTTGTTTTTCCTCTTTATTTTCTTCCATCATCCTTCCTTCTTTGTTTTCCCACCAGAAAGAATAAAACTGCTAACGTCCTCTCATCTCCTCCTTCCAAATCCCCATAAGGGAAAGAAAATGAACAGACAAACTACAGCTGGTGATGTTCACATACTGTAATATGTAACATCAACTATAAGCAAACAATAAAAACCTTACGAGACCAAGTGCCCACACTGTGTGAGTCACAACATTCTCTCATTTCCCTGCAGCTTTGATCCCATGTTTGATGTGGAACTGGGAAGCACAACATACTATATCTCACTAATAGACAGTTGATGCAATAAGTACCCTTTTGTAGGCTTAATAAGAAACTACAAAATGAAGGGAAAACATGAATAATTGCAAATTTCATCTTCCATGATGTTTGCATTAGTTCTCCTTGTGACTGAACACTGCTGATGACAATTTTATTATTAATATTATGGTAACATTTAGAGGTTCCAACCAAAATCAGGGCCTCATAGTGCTAGGCAATGTACATTGAGGGTATGTCTACACTGCAGTGCAAGCCCAGGGTTTGAACTCAGGCTCAAGCCTAACCCCCCTGTCCATCTACATACACATTGTACAAACCTGAGGCTTGGACCCACTGTCCTAGAACTCCAGGGGGTGGAGAGTGTGAGTTTGAGTCAAGCTGGGACCCAGTATTTAAGACCTGTTCTTTTCAGTGAAGACGCAGCCCCACTGGACTTGTGCTTTGGGAGTCTGTCAAAAGTATTCCACAATCTGATGGGCTGACTTTCTTTGTCCTCTGGACAGTCAAGTTTTTCCACATTGTAGCACAAGCAAGGGGTCAGAACAGCCACATTTTGGGAGGGTTCCAGGCAGTCTGGTATTAGGATCAGGTCTGCATAACTCAATGGTAGGTGCTGGAGCCCCAGGTTAGTACCCAGGGTTCAAGAATTCCTAACCTGGGGTTACAGATGAGTGGAGATGCTCAAGCCCTAAGTTAACAAACCCACGATCTGCTAACTTGAGTTCTACTAACCCTTACATTGCAGTGTTGACATATCTATACATAGTAAGAATAAGTTCCTGCCTTGGAGAGTTTACAGTCTCAGTAGACGCGACTGACAAAGCAAGTAGTTTGTAATTTTCCCATGGTCACACAGGAAGTCTGTGACAAATCCAGGATCTGAACTCAAATTGCCTGAGTCCTACACCATTGACTTAACCACAAGGTCATCCTTCCAACCTGGTATGACTCAGACTGGGGAACATTATGAACCATTTGACTAGAGCCTCTGGATGAGAGTAACCTGATACATAGCCAAGTTTTCACACATACTAGCACCAATTCAGCAATTTGTTCTAGCATGCTAATTGCCCTGTATGCTGGGGTGAAGTATAAACTAAAAAATATCTGGGACTAAGCCAACCAGTTCCCAAAATTAGGACTGGACCTGCAGACAAGGTGGGGGGTGGGGGTGAGAAGGTTGAATGGACAAAGGTCTGTAATGCAGGGGAGGTGTACAGGTATCATTCATGCCTGTATGTGTGGTACATGTCACACTACTTGATACTTGCAGATTGATGTCTGGCAGGCTTTGTACCAAGAAATGATTGTATACCATTGTTGATTTTTATGACCTGCACGCAATGCTAGAAGTCATCAGCTAATAGGTATACCTGGCCAAAGAGGAAAAGGTAAACCAACATGAAAAGAGGATGCCTCCCACCCTCAAAACTACATCCCCGGGAGGCAGCTCCAGGATAAGCCATGACCACTCTGTGACACTCTGTACCTCAGGGGAACACCCTGCATCCCCATGTTCATCCTTATAATATGATTGTGTGGTATCCAATGCAAAGTTTGTCATGTCCAGTGTCTTTGGAAGGCTCATGATGCACTGAGCATTGTTGTTATAGTAATGTTATAGGTTGTAATTTCATGTATATAGTTATGAGGCTGAAAATGAGTCCTCATGGCTTAAAACAAGCCCAGGCAAAACTCTCCAGGAGCAGAAGGGCAGTTCACACCTCATCAGAGCATGTATGGGACAAACCCAGCCCTGCCTCACAGGAACAAAGGACACTGGCTTAGGCACCAACAAAGGATCTGTTGGACTCTCGAGTGAGTCACCCCCCTTCCCTTGGTCAGGTTGGGACTATGATGAGGTAATGCTCACCTGATTCTGGGTGTGAGGGCAAAGCCAAGAGGGAAGAAAGAACATGATAAAAGGGAGATACATTTGCCATGCTCTCTCTCTTCCACCTCCATATCCAGACACTACCACCAAGCAACTGAAGCTTTGATCAAAGGGGAAAGCCTGGCTGAAGGGCAATCAACCAGCCTGTGGTGAGAAGCATCTAAGTTTGTAAGAGCACTGAAAGTGTTAAGATCAGCTTAGAATGCGTTTTGCTTTTATTTCATTTGACCAAATCTGACTTGTGCTTTGACTTATAATCACTTAAAATCTATCTTTTGTAGTTCATAACTTTGTTTATTCTATCTGAAGCAGTATGTTTGGTTTGAAGCACGTCAGAGACTCCCCTTGGAATAACAAGCCTGGTAATATCAATTTCTTTGTCAAATTGATGAACTCGTATAAGCTTGCCGCGTCGAGCGGGCATAACTGGACACTGCAAGATGGAGGTTCCTAGGGTTGTGGCTGGGACCGGAGATACTGGCTAGTGTTGTTCTGTTGCACAATCCAAGCAGTGGCTGGCCAAGAGTGCTCATTCACGTAGCTAGGAGCAGCTTACATGCTAGAGGCTGTGGGTGAACAGCCTTGGAGTGGGTGTTCTCACAGTGGAGCGGGGTAAGGCTGGCTCCCAGAGTCGAGGATTGGAGAGACCTACCAGATCACCGGTCCAGATAACCAGGGGAACATCACACACTCCACAACTGGCAAGAAGCCACAGCTCCATGATGACCTGATCTGGCACAAAATATCAGAGGGTTTGTCACTGTTCGTCTTTCTGTAAGTAAGTGGCCTTTGAGAGCCTATTGCACAGTGGCACTAACCTTTAGCAAGAGGAGGACTATGCCGGGTGTTCAGGAGCACAACACACAGGGCCTTGGAACTCAGATTATGTGTGGTCCCTATCTGTATTCCACACATGGGTGCATATGCGCGCTGTGTGACTGAGTCCAGAAATTCTTCAAAGCAGTGTCTGTTGGCCCACACATGTGCAGTTGCTCATCTCATGCTCCTGATCGAGGGTATAAGACACAGGTTGATGCCTCTCCAGTTCATTTTCTTACTGCAAATTCAACAGGAATCAAAGCAGAGGGGATGGGGGGAGGGGGTAATGGAATACAGATAGGGACCACACATATTGAAGAAACTCCACTTTCAGTAAATAACCTCCACTTTTCCTCACCCATCTAAGTACTTACTTACATAGCCCCCTCCCTGTAGTATCTGAGCACCTTGTGATCATTAATGAAATTATCCTGACAACACTCCAGTAAGGTTGAGATTATCCCCATTTTACAGATGGGCAACTGAGGCAAAGAAAAGGTTGAGTGATTTGCCCAAAGTCACACTGGGAGCATGTGCAATGCAGGTCTCCTGAGTCCTAGGGTAACATTTTCAGAAGTGTCTTTGTGACTTAGAAGCCTAAATTGCATATTCAAAAGTAAAGTAGGCACTCAGATCTAGATCCTCAAAGGAATGTAAGCCCCTAAGTCCCATTGGTGTAGGATCCTAAGTGCCTTATAAATTCTGAAAGTGGGACTTACGCTCTTAAACCATCTCGAGTCAGATTTTTAAGGTATTTAGGTGCCTAAAGATGCAGATGGGCACCTATGGAATTTACAAAAGCACTTCAGTGCCTAATTCCCACTCAGGCACTTTTGAAATGTTACTTCTAGTCCAGTTCCTTACCCACAAGACTATTCTTCCTCTCAGACGTGTTCTGTACTTCAGCAAGTTTTGTCTTTTATAGTAAATTTCAGGGCTTGGGCTCAATTTGTACTTATTTACTAACAGCCTATTCCTGCTGCCATTGAAATCAATATAAAACATACTTTGGTGTCAATGGGAGCAGGATTGAGTCTTAAATTTGTGTCCATAATAAGGGTTGGCAATCCAGTATTGAGAATAGGAGAAATCACTAGTTTGGCAAAGTTCAATTATAAATTCCAGTTTGATTACTTTTATTTAAGGCTGTACAAAACATCACTATCACCATTTTAAAATAGCAATAGCTCCAGTCTTACAGCTTCACAGAAGCTTTTTTCATTCCCACTGCAGATGTATAAGGTTGGTTTATACAGAGATAACTACATACCATCAAAGTTAAATATCTTTTAATCTCTTTCAGGGAAAATAAGCATTCTTTCAATGAGTGTAGTATGTCACTGTGTCAAGCATATGGTACTCCTGAGGGAATTCTGTGCCACTGCACATGCGTAGAATTCATCTCCCATGAAGAATTTTTTTCTCCTCAGAAAATACATTCTGCCAGAGAGGTGCTACAGTTGTGCCTTTTACCCACCAGGGGCTGCTGTGGCAACAGAACAGAGAGCAGTAGTTCCCAGACAGGAGCAGCCCCAGCTGTGGATAGGGAAGGGAAGAGACTGCCTTCCTCACAGCACCCTGCCTGTGGGGCCAGGTCAGGAGGCACGGGATACAGGGGAGACAAACAGCGTGAGGCACGTGGGGCTGCTGGGGAATCACAGACTGGGGTTCAGAAGGGCTAGTGGGTAGGATAGACTGGGGCAGAGGCTGAATGGGAGTGGGGGTGCAGGGACGCATGGGGACAGGAGGAGTGGGTGGCTGAGTGGGGATACAGGGACACATGGGGACGGGGGGGGGACAGGAGTGCAGGGGCACATGAGGGTGGGGGAGGGTGATGGCTGAGTGGGAGTGCAGGGACACATGGGGACAGGGCAGATGTGCCTGACTGAATGAGAGAAGCTAGGGGTCAGCCAGGGTCTGCATGGGGGAGGCTCCCTAGCAATCCTTCCTCCACCCCACCCCACCCCCAAAAAAAACCTGTTCCATACTTTTCCTACCCATACCCAACAACCTTCCAAGTTCACACCCAGGCTCTTTCCCAGCAATTATTTCCCTCTCCCTCAGCTCCTCCATTACTCCTGACTCCCCTAAGCATGTGCCCAGCTTCTGAGGGGCAGGGAAATACATTTCTGTATTGTAGTTTAAATGAATGACTGCAAGTTCAGTATTAATATGTCTAATAAGGAATCAATTTGTCAAAGAACATTTCCTGAATCTTTTTTGTTGTCTGTGTTGTTACAGACATACTTGCTGACAGGTATTTTGAAATATATTACCAAAATAATTGAAACTGGTATGATTATATTGTATTTTTTGACAAATAAAATATGCAGAATTTTAGAATATTTTGCACAGAATTTTTATTTTTTTGGTGTAGCATTCCCCCCAGAATAATTTGCCAGCTGGATCTGCCAGAGAATCTGTAAGGTACAGTACATGAACAGATGTCATTCTGCTGAGTATGTCAGCTACTAGGAGGTGAGGGTGTGTGAAAGTGAGAGAGAATATTTTTGGTAGGTAGAACAGAGAGACAGAGATTGTGCCTTAAGTTGCACAATCCCTTCCAGAGCTCCCTGGCATTCAGGGGATCTCTGTGATTGGCTCAGCATGTTTCCCTTCCCACCTCCGAACAGTGAGGACAGCAGCTACATTGATTTGGGCTGTAGTAGTGCAAGGTGGGGTGGAATCTCTGTATTCTGTGTGCAGAGAGTGTGATTGTGGCTGGTCCTCACCCTGCAGTAGTAACACAGGGATGTCTCTCAGGGCTAATGTACACTGGCAGTGTTAAAGTGCTGCCATGGCAGCGCTTTAACATGGTTTGTGCAGTCGCAGCAGAGTGCTGGGAGAGAGCTCTCCCAGTGCTCTGAAAAAACCACCTTCACGAGGGGCGTAGCTACCAGCGCTTGGAGCGTAGCCCCCAGTGCTGGTGCACAGTCTATACTGGCGCTTTACAGCACTGAAACTGGCTGCGCTCAGGGGGGTGTTTTTTCACACCCCTGAGCGAGAAAGTTGCCATGCTGTGAAGTGCCAGTGTAAACAAGCCCTCAGTCTCCAGACAATGATCAAGATACTCAGCTGGTGTAAGTCAGCATAGTTCCACTGACTTCAGTGAAGCTATGCCGATTCCCGCCAGTAGTTTTGTATGTGTTTCATTATGCCCATTTTTGCGCTGAACGCGTGGCAGCCTGGGTTTCATGAAACACCTACTTTCCCTGGGTTCCTCTGATGCCCTGGTTACTATAGCAGAGAGAAACAACAAAAGGGTAGTAACACTGAGGCTATCACTGCAGTAAAAGTGGGTCTAAATTCCAGGGTTTCATATGTTATCCTTTAAAATGCCTGACCAAAAAGATAGGAAAACATTTCAGTGATTATGGCTAGTGGAGAATTCAGGCCTCGAAAGAGACATTGTCCTTACAGACGTATGTAATTACTTTCAAGTACACATTACATCCTGGAAATTTTGATGTGTTGACTGTTTCTCCACCCTTCCGCGCCCCCCCACACACCCTCCATTCCACAGGAATTAAGCAGTGGAGCTGGTGAAAGAAAGTGAGCTCATTTGGGTGGAGGGAGGAAAAGATATAATCCCACAGCCACACATACTGTAAATCTAATATACTGTATAAGAAAAACAGCTGCCAACCGCTCTGAGCCTGAACAAACTGCAGTGTCTCATTCTGGGCTGGCTTCTGGAATGAATTAATGCAGAGTGGAAACCCAGACTGTGCAATCTGAGTGGAGCAGTAACAGTCCTTTGCAAAGTCTGTTCTTATTTTTTTTCTACAATCATAATTTTTTGCCTTTAGCCTGATTTTTCTTTAGCTCTCAATAGCTAGCAGCTACTATCTCACAACTCTGGCTCTTCCTCTTTTCTGTTTGCACTGCTGTTCACACACAGCTTCCACTAGATGAAATTTTTCCAGATTTCCAAAGGTCAGGGTAATATGCATTTGTCTTGAGCATGCAAGAGTTTTCTACCCAAATAAAAATAAATGCACATATCTGATCAACAGGCCCGATCGTGCCCGCAGTGACATAAATACCAAAACTCCTATTAGAGAGACAAGGTCTACTCCCATTGACTTCCTGGGAAATGGGATCAGAACCGATATCTATTCTGTTGCACTATAATCTCTTTATAAACTTTAAATGTTCTAGGGGATCTTAAAAAAAGACACTAGGAAAGAAATAGAAGCACAGGGACCATAAGAAAAGAACAATAGTGAATCTTTGGGCCTTTCCTACATGTATGGTATTCTAGCCCATTGTACTGATATGGAACCTTGTCACACAAGTAGACATTGAAATTGGAAAGATTATTGAAGACCAAATGTTTCACATGTATCACAATTACAGGAACCCCTATGCTAAATCCTAGTGTGCTAATGTATTGTACTATGAAATTTCAGAGAAAGGTCTTCAAACATTTTTTGTCTTACCAAGCGTCATTGTATTGTGGTTTAGACTGCAGTGGTAAATATATGTGGACAGTTCTAGAGATTTAAAGGCCTCTCCCAACATTGTTTATTCTACTCATTTGCCTTTCTTTCTTACTGTATGCAAGGTATATTTCTTTGTTTCTGGTTTTAATCCAAGTTGCACTTGTGATCTGTGAGCATAAGTTTATGCACACACACATAAGTAAACTAAGGAAATGTATTCTAAACAAAATTACTATAGGTAATGCACAACTGGTTGAAAACACTGTACTCAAAGAGTAGTTATCAATGGCTCACTGTCAAATTGGGAGGACGTATCTAATGAGGTCCTGCAGGGGTCTGTCCTGGGTCCGATACCAGTCAATATTTTTACTAATGACTTGGAAGATGGAGTGGACGGTATGCTTATAAAATGTGCGGATGATACCAACCTGGCAGGTGTCCCTAGCACTTTAGAGGACAGGATTAGAATTCAGAATTTTTTTCCAGGATGGTCAGCTCCTCCTTCCTACCTGAGCAGTGATGAGTGCATTTCATTTATCATAACATTCATGAAACTTGTATTGGGTGACTAAGGCCCAGTTCTTAGCTCCTCCTGTGAACTCATTCAGCTGAAGTGGAAGTTAATTGGAATTGGGAAGCATGGTAAAAACCCTAGTCATATTGGGGATGATTAATGTCATTAAAGATATATATTTGATAGTGCCTGAAAGCTACCAGGTTGGGCTGCATTGCACTAGGTGATGTGCAAACATATAGCAAATGGCAGTCCTGTCTCAAAGAGCTCAGTCTAAGAGACTAAGTTCATATCTGATATATCGGAAAAGAATGAGCCAATGAAGACTGTATTTCAAGGAATCCCTGTTGAGGTTACAGGGACAAACCATCCCGATGTGTCAAAAGAATAGTAAATATGGCAGGCGACCAGCTTGGCTTAATGGTGAAATCCTAGCGGATTTTAAACATAAAAAAGAAGCTTACAAGAAGTGGAAGGTTGGACATATGACCAGGGAAGAGTATAAAAATATTGCTCGGGCATGTAGGAATGAAATCAGGAGGGCCAAATCGCACCTGGAGCTGCAGCTAGCGAGAGATGTCAAGAGTAACAAGTAGGGTTTCTTCAGGTATGTTGGCAACAAGAAGAAAGCCAAGGAAAGTGTGGGCCCCTTAATGAATGAGGGAGGCAACCTAGTGACAGAGGATGTGGAAAAAGCTAATGTACTCAATGCTTTTTTTGCCTCTGTCTTCACGAACAAGGTCAGCTCCCAGACTGCTGCGCTGGGCATCACAACATGGGGAATAGATGGCCAGCCCTCTGTGGAGAAAGAAGTGGTTAGGGACTATTTAGAAAAGCTGGACGTGCACAAGTCCATGGGACCGGACGAGTTGCATCCGAGAGTGCTAAAGGAACTGGTGGCTGTGATTGCAGAGCCATTGGCCATTATCTTTGAAAACTCATGGCGAACGGGGGAAGTCCCGGATGACTGGAAAAAGGCTAATGTAGTGCCAATCTTTAAAAAAGGGAAGAAGGAGGATCCTGGGAACTACAGGCCAGTCAGCCTCACCTCAGTCCCCGGAAAAATCATGGAGCAGGTCCTCAAAGAATCAATCCTGAAGCACTTACATGAGAGGAAAGTGATCAGGAACAGTCAGCATGGATTCACCAAGGGAAGGTCATGCCTGACTAATCTAATCGCCTTCTATGATGAGATTACTGGTTCTGTGGATGAAGGGAAAGCAGTGGATGTATTGTTTCTTGACTTTAGCAAAGCTTTTGACACGGTCTCCCACAGTATTCTTGTCAGCAAGTTAAAGAAGTACGGGCTGGATGAATGCACTATAAGGTGGGTAGAAAGTTGGCTAGATTGTCGGGCTCAACGGGTAGTGATCAATGGCTCCATGTCTAGTTGGCAGCCGGTGTCAAGTGGAGTGCCCCAGGGGTCGGTCCTGGGTCCGGTTTTGTTCAATATCTTCATAAATGATCTGGAGGATGGTGTGGATTGCACTCTCAGCAAATTTGCAGATGATACTAAACTGGGAGGAGTGGTAGATACGCTGGAGGGCAGGGAGAGGATACAGAGGGACCTAGACAAATTGGAGGATTGGGCCAAAAGAAATCTGATGAGGTCCAATAAGGATAAGTGCAGGGTCCTGCACTTAGGACGGAAGAATCCAATGCACCGCTACAGACTAGGGACCGAATGGCTCGGCAGCAGTTCTGCAGAAAAGGACCTAGGGGTGACAGTGGACAAGAAGCTGGATATGAGTCAGCAGTGTGCCCTTGTTGCCAAGAAGGCCAATGGCATTTTGGGATGTATAAGTAGGGGTATAGCGAGCAGATCGAGGGACGTGATCGTCCCCCTCTATTCGACATTGGTGAGGCCTCATCTGGAGTACTGTGTCCAGTTTTGGGCCCCACACTACAAGAAGGTTGTGGATAAATTGGAAAGAGTCCAGCGAAGGGCAACAAAAATGATTAGGGGTCTGGAACACATGACTTAGGAGGAGAGGCTGAGGGAACTGGGATTGGTTAGTCTGCAGAAGAGAAGAATGAGGGGGGATTTGATAGCTGCTTTCAACTACCTGAGAGGTGGTTCCAGAGAGGATGGTTCTAGACTATTCTCAGTGATAGAAGAGGACAGGACAAGGAGTAATGGTCTCAAGTTGCAGTGGGGGAGGTTTAGGTTGGATATTAGGAAAAACTTTTTCACTAGGAGGGTGGTGAAACACTGGAATGCTTTGCCTAGGGAGGTGGTGGAATCTCCTTCCTTAGAAGTTTTTAAGGTCAGGCTTGACAAAGCCCTGGCTGGGATGATTTAATTGGGGATTGGTCCTGCTTTTGAGCAGGGGGTTGGACTAGATGACCTCCTGAGGTCCCTTCCAACCCTGATATTCTATGATTCTAAGACACTTAATGACTACTCCTGGGGAAATTCTGTGCCAAAAAATTAAAAATTCTGTGCACAGTATTCCAAAATTCTGCATATTTTATTTGTCAAAATAACACAATATAATCACACCATTTTCAATTATTTTGGTAATTTATTTGAAAATACCTATCAGTAGGTATGTCTGTAACAATACAGACAACAATAAAGATTTAGGAAATGTTTTTGACAAATGATTCCTAAGTAGACATATTAATAATGAACTTTCAGTCATTCATTTAAACTACAATGCAGAAATGTATTTCCCCCACCCCTCAGAAGCAGTTCAAAGGCTTAGGGGAGTCAGGTGTAATGGAGGAGCTAAGGGAGAAGGAAGTAACTGGTGTGTGAAGGAAGCCTGGGTGTGAACTTGAAGGGTTGTTGGGTATGGGTGGGAAAATATAGAACAAGTTTTTGGGGGAGGGGGAAGAATTGCTAGGGAGCCTCCCCCATTCAGACCCTGGCTGACCCCTAGCTTCTCTTATTCAGTCAGGCACATCTGTCCCTGACCCCATGTGTTCCTTCACCTCCCGTCTCCATATCTTTCAGCACCTCCACTCAGCCACTTCTCCTCCCACCTTCCCATGTGTCCCTGCACACCCATTTTCATTCAGCCCCTGCTCCATCTGTCCCCCCCCACACACACTATGCCTTCTGAACCCCAGTCTGTGACCACCACCAGCCCCATGTGTCTGATGCTGTCCATTCCCCATATCCCATGCCTCCTGACCTGGTCTCACAGGCAGGGTGCTGTGAGGAAGGCAACCTTTTCTGTTCCCTATCCACAACTGGGGCTGCTCCCACCTGGGAGAGGCTGCTCTCTATTTTGGCACCACAGCAGCTCCTGATGGGTGAAAGACGAAACTGCAGCACCCTACAGCAGAATTTATATTTTGTGGAGAAAAAAAAATTCTTCACAGAAGGTGAACTCTGCACATGCACAGCGACACAGCATTCCCCCAGGAATAAAAGACAGGGGTGACATAATCAGATCAATGAGCCAAGTGGATGATCTTATCAGCCATGTTTTGAATATATTTGAGGGAGGCAAGATGGCAGGTATCAAGTCCAGTGGGGAGGAGGCCACTGCAATCAAGCTGTGAGATGATCAGGGCTTAGACAAAAATGTTGGCAGTGTGGGCAGAGAAGAAAGGTCAGATCTTGGAGATGTAGTACAGGAGGAAGAAGCAAGATGTAGATACTTCTTGGATGTACAGGAGAAAGCCAAGTGAGAAAGCCAAGTGAAAGATACAGCCAAGATTACAGGTGTAAGTGACAGGAGAATGTTTGAGTTGTCCAGCATGGTAGAGAAAGGCGGGAGGGGGGGCGAGGGGTGAGAAGGGAAAGATTTAGGGAAAGGATCTGAAGCTTGGTTTTGACTATTTTAAGTTTCAGTTAATGGCTTGACATCCACAAGAAGATGTCAGAAAGACAGGCCAAGATTTTAGTTTGGATGAAAGGAGATGAATCATCAGCACAGAAGGTAGTCAAAGACATGTTTGCAGTAAAATCACCCAGAGATGGAGTGTAAAGAGAAAAGAGGAGGGGGCTGAGGACTGTGTCCTGAGGGACCCTCACCAGAAGAGAAAGAGAGAAGGACGAAAAAGAGGAAACCCCACTGAATAAGACATTGAAGCAGTGATCTGAGAGGTAAGAGGGTGGAGTCTCAAAAACCCAGAGATGACAGGATTTCAAGAAGAGGAATAGTATGATCAACACTGTTAAAGATAGCTGAGAAATCAAGAAGGGTGAGGCTGGAGTATCAGCCCTGAAATTTGGCCAGAAAGAGATTAGAGACCTTAATGACAACCACAAGTAGGAGTAACTGCTTACCAATATCGGGAGGAGTTCCCAAGTTGAGAATATGCAACATCGGGCCCATGGTATTTTTTTTAAAGGTCTTTCTGCAAATCCAGCAAAAAGGGCAAATGTCTCTCATTGAACTTCATGGGATTTACAGAACAACTAATCCTTTCATGCAAATCCAATGCTAATAAGAGAGTCTGTCTGATGCAATCTAGTGTGATGGCTGCTATGGATACTGCAAATGTGCCACCACAGAATCTGCTGTGAACACTCAGCTATTACACAGAAAAAAGTGTAAAAGTCCACAGTGTGATTGAAATCAAGCATTCCACTTACCCTAACAAGCTCTGGAGTTGTAGAAACTCCACAGTAAAAGACTGTCACAGCAGGAAAGGATATAAATCCATGCCCAGTCATTTTGTGCTTGTCAACTAGGTAACAAGGAATGTAGAAAATAGGACTAGAAAGAAAACATTTGCAGCTCTGGGTAAGAATAATCCTTAATGATGAGGTGTGAGAAACTTTCTTATAGCTAATAGTAATTTTCTGAATTTGGAAGCTAATAGTAATTTACTGAATTTGGAAACTAGGGGTAACCACTAAAAAAAGGAGCTGATTGTCTTAGAAACCACAGTGGGATTTGAGTCAAGATTTTAAGAGAGTTTATTGTTGTCTTAGCACTGTGAGTTTTGACATGACACTATTTTCAACCATTAAATTGGTGGCAAGCAAGAATGTATTAACTACTCTGATTCATGCATCATGTTCTGGAGTTAATAAAGTGAGACTAGCTGGTGTATGCTTCGTTTGGATCCCCCATTTGCCCCAGAACACAAGGCAATGCTATAAAACCCCAGTATATATTATAGCTACAGCATGCATCCATTTACCAACGCTTACAACATTAGATGAGTTTTTGACAATATACTTCAAAACAGTATACAATTTTAAAAGCTTTAATATGCATGCAGTTAAGCCACCCAGCTTAACCGGTGAACTGATTTTTTCAGTAAAGAATTTTCTGTCAAGGCTATTGGGCCTTGCAGCACCTCTTTTTCCTCCCAAGCTTTAGGTTGAAATGTGTGCCTCACTCCACAGAATCTGAGGAAAATGAGCTTTGTGTGGAGACTGAATGGGGGAGCTGGGGATGGAATCCACCACTCAACCATGAGCAAACAATGGGGCTGCTATTCCAGCCACTGTGCTCAACTCTATTATGGAGCCAGAAGAGTGACTCAATAATTAAGGTGAGAAAACACTTTCTGTTCAAAGCTCAGTTTTTGGTAGATCTCCCACCTTAACATTTCCCTCAAAAGCTCTGTTGAAATTTCTTATGCTTAGTCCTTGGTCAGAGGGGATTTTTTTGTTTTGTTTTGTTTTATACTACAAGCCATTTCAGAGTTACTCTCCAGAAAGATTAGGCAATACGCCCCATTCATCTTCCCAATGTAGAGTATGTCTACATTACAGATTAAGGCTAGCATAGCCACACTACTTTAATGTAGCTCAGCAGTTTTCAAACTGTGGGTCAGGACTCCAAAGTGGGTCACAACCCTGTTTTAATGGGGTTGCCAGGGCTGGCATTACACTTGCTGGGGCCTGGGGCTGAAGCCAAAGCCCGAGCCCCACCACCCAAGGCGGCGAGGCTTGGACTTCAGCTTTGGCCCCCCCTTTGCTGGGCAACAGGGCTCAGGCTCTGGCTTTGCCTTGCCCCGCCCGAGGCAACAGGCTCACGTGGGCTCAGGCTTCAGGGCCGCCCCCGAGGTCATGTAGTAATTTTTGATCTCAGAAGGGGGTCATGGTGCAATGAAGTTTGAGAACCCCTGATTCTAGTTACTATGGGTAACAGTAGTAGTGAAGTCATGGAGGCATGGGCTTCTGCATTCCTGAGAGGCTTGTACTGGCAGAGCTTGCCCATGCCACCATGTCTTCATTGCTCGTTACCCACACTAGCTAGAGTAAAGCTAGCATGGGTCTGGCTACCCATGATACAATCACACCTTGTTGAATGTACCCATCACATATGCCCCCGATGTGGTCCAATAAAGCCTGGATGCAAAATCCATCCTTTAAACTTCACGTGTCAAGACTCACTTTGACGTAACTACCAATTTCCTCCTCCCAACAATTTCTTAAAGATATATGCTCAGGTTAGTCAAAACAGAATTTAGGGTTGGATCCAAAGTCTACTGAAGTCAATAGAAAAATCCCCTTGGGTATCTAAAACAACCTTCAAACTCTCTAAATGTCAGGTATCTAAGAGTGAGATTTTCCAGAGGATGCCAGAATCTGAAAGTCAGAATATAGGGGGGCAGGAAAGAGGCACAGTCTGGCCTCAGAGCAACAGCTTGTAATTTCTAGCACCACTAACCCATGAATTGGCATCTAAGGAGAGTAGTTGTCTTAGTCAAGAGATTCTTACAGAGATTTCTTTGTTTGCTATATAAAATCATTCCATTTGAGCCCTACACTTTACTATTGCTTAGAAAATTAGCTCCCCAGGCGACCTAGTTAAGTTTAGGGATCTCATTAAAAGTGAAATAGTTTTTCAACTTCAGATAATATTTGCCTAAGATGTGAGAGAAGGTAAATCTGTCAAAAATGGCTACATGCAGTTGTCTACTTATTGCAGGTGCCTAGCTGGGATATTCTATTCTATTCGGGATATTATACTGTGCCCATCCACACAGTACTGAAGGCATTCAGATACCTAACGTGTTAATAAAGAAGATGGACAGAGCAGCATAGGTTCTAGCACAGCTATGAAAGTGAACATCTAACGGTTGAAAACTGGCTTAATCTGGAACTATCTAACTGCATTGCTAACAGCTTGCTAAGGAGAGGGTTACAATGGTATGTCTGTTCATGCAGTTCAGAATCTAAATCAGCCAATGTTCAGCATATATACACACTCAGATGATTCTTCTATTTCTGTCCATTCACCCTGCTATAGCTAAGTGCTGGTGCGGTGTAGTTTAGTGCCTGCTCTCTGGTGCTGCTGCAGGCGCCTCCTGATCTCTGATCGCTCTATTTTAACTAAAGACACACTTACCCACTCCGTGTAATGTGTGCATGTGTTATTCCATTAGAGTAAAAATGAATTGCTGATATACAAAGGATGCATTTGTAATAAAACTTCCCCTGGTGCAAGGTCTCTCAATACCTGGAATCAAGGGCATTATTCTTTTTCTTCAGTTCCAAGCAAACCCGGGTAACACTTATGCAGTTCGTTAGGCAGCGAGATGTACTGTGGAGCAGCTTAACCGATGAATTTTGTAGCTGTTGGTGTCAGCATTTCCTGTCAGCGAGATGTGGGCCAGCTGCTCAGCCAGCCCTGCTGCTCCCAGACAAGCAAAATCAGCCCCAGTCAGTACTGTGCCTTCTGTCAAATGCAGGTGCTGTAATTCTATATTGATTTTTAATGTTTGCAAACATACAAAGTAAAAAAATTGTCTCCACCATCTGCGAAAGTGACTTTCAATCACCTTTGCTGTTAAGACAGACTGTAAAAATTCTACAGATCATTGTGAGACTGAGACTGTTTTATGGAATTAATGGTCTTTGTTTCAGACCATTATTTTCAGCTCATTATGAAAAATGAAAAGCATTTAATTAAGGTGCAAACTAAGGTACTGTTACATTCATTTGTGGTTGACATTAAATGTCAACAATAAAAGGAAAATAATAATAAACATAATTTAAAAAACTAATTAACTCGCTTAGTTCACTGCCTTTTTTGCTTAGAAAGCTTCCATTATTCTGATGGCTTTGATTAAGCCCTTTAGAAAGGCCCAGAAAACTCCAGCTGTCTATCATAATATATGAGTTCAATTAATTTTATCATACTAGTCTGTGACCTTCATCAGGTAAACAAAACTGCATGAGCATTCATTTGTTGCCTGCTCCCTTGACATTAACAAATTAAGCTGTCAGAGATAGAAATGTCATAGCATAGTCCAAATATACTCCTTTGCTTTGCTTACTGGGCCTTTCAGGGGAAGCAGTCTGGGTTTTCAAGACCAATAAGCTAAGACTGAATGAGTTCACAGTCCTCTCCAAATATGCAAATACAAAACAATATCAAAAAGAATATCAAGGGTTCAACAACCCCCCAAAGCACAAGAAAATTCAGTTCAGATTCCATGGTAATGGACATAAGAATCTAGATGGATAGAAATGTATGAGATAAATATGCTGCCCCATGTCCCTGGTATTCCATACTGAAAGGCTTATGGCCCACTGTAACAAAGGCATTTCAAAAGAACATTTCTGCTTTCTACTGCAGCATAGCAGCTAATGCACTTTAGACCAGATCTTCCATACTTCTAAAGGCTGTTTTAATTATTGCTGTCACACAGCAGCCTTAAACCTGCCTCAACTGGCCAGGGGATGATTCTTGCTAACTAAGGGAGTTCTACAGTGGCATAGGCCTACTGTATCCTGTCCTACCCTGCCATCTCTCCCAGATGTGATTCATGAAGGGACATTGGGAGAAATGGGGCACAGTCAGCGCATCCTTGCATCAAGCAATCCCTGACTTCCAAAATGTCCTTGGACGCAGGGCCAGCCCACAACATTTTGGCACCTGAGGCGGAAGCTCAAATGACACCCCAATACCCCCTCGCTTGGGCCAAAACTTTGAAAGGTCTCAATTCTGCCTTCTTCCTGATCTACTCTTCTCATGGTACTGCTCTGCTACCTACCCCAATAAAGGAGAACTAACAACTTAAAATGCCTTGTTCAAAAATTTTAAGTAACACTTAACTTTCAAACGTCTGAACAGCAAATGCAACTTTTCTTGTCTGCATAGTAAACACTGGCATTTTTATCTGTTTGAATAATCAAAGTGGTGCTTTCCGTGCCTTCTTGATTGCAAAGATTTGAACTGCTTCCTGCTGAAGGTCCACAGTCTGGGCCAGCTCATGCTCTATTGAGGTGGTTGCAAGGCCGACCAACCTCTCCTGTGTCATTGTGGAGCGTAGATGTGTTTTTATTAACTTCAACTTGGAGAAGCTGCGTTCTCCACTGGCAACTGTTACAGGAAGTGTTAGAGGTATGCACAGAGCAACAAAAGCATTTGGAAAGAGGGTGGTCATCTTATTTGTGCACATATATTCCAGAACAGCCTTTGGAGTTGATCCTGCTGAAATGTATCTTGAAAGAGCTTTCAGTTCATCACCTAAATCACTCGCATCAAGATCGTGCATGTCAACACTGTCTCTAATGCTCTGAATTGCTGGTGTAGGTCTTCTTCGGGTATAGTGAGGAGTTTTGGAATATCATACAACATCCCAAATAAACTGCTGTGTTCCTTGAGCTGCATGAAATGTTCTTCAACTGACTGTATTGCACAATCTAGCATCTGGTTAAAGAATTCAACTTTTAATTGTTGTGTGGGGTCTCTTATGGGATTATCCCATGCCTCATAATCAAAATGTCTTCAGTGACTCTTGTATTCTTGAATGGGTGGGAAAATAGCTTCAGTGTGAAGTTCCTGTGCACTCTTCAGAACGTTTTGAAATCCCTCATCTGACCAGTAAGACTGTAGGTATGACTTTGCTTTGTCCAGTTGTTCCACTGTTCCAGATATATCAAGGTCAACACCTTGGAGTCTCTTGTTTTCAACATTTATTTCAAACAGCATGTCACGCCACAACACTAAACCACACAGAAATTTGAAGTTATGTATGTTTCTGGTGATTCCACTTCCCTCTGCCACTGTTCTCCCACAAACAGTTCCTGTCATAGCATTATCCTCCATAATGGCAACTATGGCATCATCTTCCCAATTTGTTCTTTGATAGGCTTTATCGCCTCCACTCAACTTTCCCATTGTGTGGCACTCAGTGGTTTCAGCGTCAGAGAGGATGTTCCCAGATGTTGCTTCAAAATTTGCCATCGATGAGTTGATGCAGAGAAAAATACATAGATGCTTTGAATTACATTAAAAATTTCAGCAGCCTCACTAGAAGCTGATGCTGCATCACTGACCACCACCATCAATGAATGAGAACTGCATAGGAGAAAAAAAGCTTGAGGGTTTAACTCTTGGATCCATGTCTGCACTTCTCTGTTCTTTCCTCTCATGTTGGCACCATTATCGTAGCCCTGACCTGTCATGTCAGCTATCGCAATTCCCGTATCTTCCAGCTTTTTAAGAAGCACATTTGTCATACCAGCTCCTGTAGTATCATCAATGTCAATAAATTCTAGAAAATGCTCTCTGACAGTCACCAGTGCAGGGACATTTTCACTAGGTTCTGTTGTTGTTACCAAATGCACCAATAAAGTAATTTGTTCCGTATGGCTGATGTCAGGTTTGTGGTCCAGCATAACAGAGTAATATCTTGCTGACTTCAAATCTGCCACAATCTTCTGTTTGACTTTTATTGCCAGTAACTGTATGATCTCATTTTGAATTGTTTTTCCAAGGTAATGGTGTGTGTACATTTCTTGGGTGGTGACTCTTCTTAGATGCTCCTGGAGTACAGCATCAAACTCAGCCATCGGCTCCACAATTTTAAGGAAGTTTCCATTGTTTGGCACATACAGCTGATCTGAAGTACCACGTAGTGCTAGGTTTTGGGTAGCAAGCATTCTCACAATGGCAATGAGCCTTTTCAGAACATTTTGCCAGTAACGAGACTCTGATGCAATCTTCTCTTGATGCTGATCATCTATGGTGGCCGAAAACCTTAGTCTCATCTCGAGCTCTTTCCATCTATGGAATGCTCTCTGGTGATTTGCTGCCTTCTCATGGCATGCCAGATTTCTAGCCAGATTTTTCCAGTCCTTTGTTCCTGTAGAACCCAAAGTGGCTGGAACATTTGACTGGAAGAGTTTGCAACAAAAACAGTATGCAGCATTCTGGGTTTTTGAGTACATAAGCCATGGCCTTTCTACTTTGTCACCCTTGGGGATTTCACGCCAGTAATGTGTGGGATGGAAACTTCTATTTACATTGTCTTTTGGGGAACATGAAGTTTTTCACTTGCTGTGGCCCATGCAGTACAAGGAAGTCCCTCAGGCTACTGCTCAAGTGGGTCCACAGTCCTGGATCATCTAGACTTAAGGAACTAAACTCAGCAGCAGCTGTTTCTTGCGCCTCCACCACACTCTTCTCTGATCTACACTTTTCTTCAGGAATGTGCATGGTTTCATCCATTTGAGAGGAGATATGGATGCTGCAGTAGCTGCCAGGTCACCTGCACTCTGACTAACTGGAAGATCAGGCATCTCCTCACCACTCACATCTTCACTGGGGCTGGAAGGCTCACCGTGAACATTTGTGTCTATGTATCTCAGGAGAACTCCTTCCTGCTTAGATAGAAAAGCTTCCTTTGCTTTCTTTCTTTTTCTGAACGCTGCCCCAGAGTGGCGTTTTCTTCTTTCACTCATGACTGCTGTTCTGTGCCAGCTATAGTGGCTCTCAACACTCAGTTGAAGGGGAGAAATAAGCAGGCTGGTAGCAGGGCCTGAGTGAGGGAAGATATCAGCGTTTTAAGGGCCTAACTGGCTCCTACTACTTCAGTTGGCTGCCTGTTCTCCTCAAGTGGGTTCAGGGAAGCAGCAGGGAACAGGAAGCTCCCTGAGAAGCTGGTGTTAATCAGTCCAGGCTCCTGGGGGTGCTAGAGAGGTACAAAAGAGGCTTCTCCTCCTGTCTCCCCCTGCAGCTTCTGCTGCTTTCTGTTATTCCCTCACCTTTTCTCCTGCCTGCCTGTTATGTGTCTTGTGCCCTCCTTCCTCCAGCACAGCACTCCACCATCTCTGTGCATCTAGAGCAGAGAGAATACATATGCACCAGCAGCAGACACAATTTTCTACATTCTGGGTCCTAGTGGCGCCCCTCCCACAGTCTGGCACCTGAGGCGGCCGCCTCATGGTAAGTTCGCCTCATGGTAAGGCCAGCCCTGCTTGGACGCCATGGGCAGGTGGCATGACATGGGCTATTCTACTGACGGTCTGGTGCACTACAGCAATTCGTATGTTACTACTGAACAGCCTTTCAAATGTAGTGACTTTCAATCACCACTGACATGGATCAGGTGTTTCAAATGTGTGACCCTGTAGTAAATGGCTCTGTATCTCATTTCCAATTCCCCCAGAACAATGCTTTTAACACAAAAGACACCATCAACCACATTATTCTTGCTGTTTTCCTACCCCATTACACACTTGAAGCAGAGACCTTGAAAAATCTCACCCAATAAGCAACTTTCTCTTTTTCTTTTCAGTAATAAAAAAGCATGACATGTTCACCAGGCTCATGAGGCCAGGGTATGTTTAATTGAACTCAAAGAGTTTTACAGACAAAATAAATTAGAGCAACACAATATAACAAGAAAGAAAAAAAACATTACAAGATTAGTTGAAGGCAGCCCAGGATAAGCCAGCTGGGTCTAATGCCAGTAATTAATGATACAAAGAATGAGAGATGTCAAGGCTGAAGCATGGCAATATGGGAAATGCATGTGCACATGCTTGCTTGGCTCCTCGCTGCTTTATGAGCACAAATACCCCAACTAGTGCTCTCCCCTTTAGAGTACTCTTTATAGCATCCAGCTGGATCATTCTAAGCCACTAGTCCCAGCATCTGCCTCACTGAACCCGAACCCAAACCCAATGGTGAGGAGGAGAATGCAAACGGGTGAAAAGGAGAGAGATGATGATGGAGAAAAATGAGAAGGAATTACACTGTTTCCTAACTGCTTCTTGGGATCTATTCTATAGCCCATCTTAAGTTTAGCTGAGGAGATCATAAGTCTTGTACTGCCCCCATAAAACACACATCATTCTTAAAAAACTCTTATTTCATCACAACACAGCTTTAATTCAAAACCATGGATTGATGGCAGGGTTTTATGTATAATTTCTGTTACTTCGATTTCAGCATCTACATTTGGGGGGGGGGGGCAGGGATGCTGTTAAATGGGAACTATTGCCAATCAATACACTTAATAGAATTTTTTTAGTAAATTACTTCTAATTGCAATTTCATTAATGGCGTATGTACAGTTAATTCAATAGAGAAAGTACACAACACAGTTAAGTTATAGTAACATTATATCTGTAGATAGACTTGCTTTTGAGCCTCATCAATTTGGAAATGGAGTCTTCTAATTTTTTGGAAATGTCCCAGATGTTTTACGTTATTATTATATTGCAGTAGTTGCTTAGAGGCCTCATTCAAGGCCCCACTTTGCTAGGCATTATGCATGCATATAATAAATGATAGTCCCTGCCAAAGGGCTTATAATAGAAGCATCTTCCATGTTTTCTCTAGTGTAGGTAAATGAAGACGGGGGGGTTAATTGTCAATAAATGAGATGACGAGGTCATTTAAATGAAAAGACCTAGCAGTACTAAGCATGCTAATTGGGGTTCTGCAGTAGCTATTCTTCGTTCAGTGCACCCATGCCAAGACCATCACATTCTCAATGTAATTAAGACTACAATCCTGCAAACACTTAGCATTTAACTCTATGGGACCACTTGTGCTGAAAGTTACTCACATGTATGTTTGCAGGATCAAGGCCCAAATTAGCCAGGCATGCAAGTACAACACAACATACCATCACACTCCTTCTCTCTTGCTCTCTTTTCTGCGATGCCCATCACCATAGTATCTTAGCACTTCCCAGGAAAATTAAGGACTGTTAGCCACCCTGTCTCACAAGCAAAATACAAGGGGCTAAACACAAGGGACTAAACTGTGTGCTGCACCTCTGAGGAGACACAGCACGGAAGATGCTGTCCAGGTGGGAGGAAGACAAAGCTGCTAAGCTAGACCCAAGCAAACAATATGTGTTTCACTGCAGCCAGATGCAAAGCTGTACATTCAGGAAGAGAGAATGTAAGCCGGACTTAAACATGTGGGGACTGTATCCTGGGAAGCAGCAACTCTGAAAAAGATTTGGGGATGGGATGGTGGATAGTCAACTGAACATAAGCTCCCAGTGTGACACTGTTGCCAAAAGGCCTAATGCAAACCGTGGATGTATAAACAGGGGAATCTTGAGTATAGATTAGGAGGTTATTTTACCTCTGTATTTGGCACTGGTATGACCACCACTGGAATGTTGTGCCCAGTTCCGGTGCCCACAATTCAAGAAGGATGTTGATAAATTGGAGAGAGTTCAGAGAAAGCCACAAGAACAATTAAAGGCTTAGAAAACATGCCTTATAGTGATAGACTCAAGGAGCATAATCTCTTTATCTTATCAAAGAGAAGGTTAAGAGGTGACTTGATCAGTTTATATGTTCCTACATGGGAAAGAGAAATGTAATCGAGGGCTTTGCAATCTAGCAGACAAGACTATAGCAATCCAATGGCTGGAAGCTGAAGCTAGACAAATTCAGATTAGAATTAAGGCACAAATTTGTAACAGTCGGGGTAATTAACCATTAGATCAATTTACCAAGGAGGTGGATTCTCCATATCTGACAACTTTTAAATCAAGATTGGATGATTTCCTAAAAGTTCAAATAGGAATGTATTTAAGGAAGTTCTATGGACTGTGTTATTATCTTATAATTGATGAGTCTATGAAAGGTAGCTTAAAGCCACCTTTGCGCTGCCTGGATTCTGCCTGCTCTTGGGGGGGAGCTATCTTTCCCCCTGGCTGCTGCACAGCCAAGAACAGCTGTAGTGCTTTGTGCTGCAACCACTGTCGCTTCCTATATGCCTGCAAAAGTTCCCAAATCCCAAAAGCACTTGAAATCACCCACATCTTTATTGAAAGCTCCCTCAGTTGATAATATTTAAAGTAATTTACAAGGGGAGGCAAGAATCTGCTTTCAGGTTGAAGCCTGATAAGTCAATTTCAGTCTGAGGTGAATTAGGGCATCTGTGTTATAAACCACTGAAGAACAAGGTGTATAGTGGTGTGACATACCGGGGTACAATTCAGACCAATGGAGGACTGTGGCACCCGCCCCCTGCAACCTTGGGTGCCTTACAATGCCTTGCTGAAGTTGTTCCCATCTGGGCCACTCACAAACAGACTTCCAGCATGCAAGCCGGACACTGAGCATCTGTGTGTAACTGCAGCCTGCCAACTACACCCTGGTTCTCACCAGTCTTGGTTATACTGCAGACTGACCCCAACATACCCGCAGTCCTGGATCTTCCCCCAGCAATGTATATCCTGTACTGTCCAGCCCTCTCCTGAACAATACAAATATATTAAGTCCGATATTCCTTTAAGGGACCCCGTATGTCACAAATGTATTCAGCACTGAGCCTTACGTGAGGGGGTGCACAGTGATATAATTATATCTGGACCTTGTCCAAAAATCTTGGAAAGGTTACTTAGTCTGATGTAGTCCTCATGAGATTATAGTCAGAAAATAAGAGGTCCGCTATGGATGTGCTTTCATACACTGAAAGCCTTGTTTCTGGGGACTCACAAAGCATCTCTTGAAAAGGAAAACAAGATGCTCTTTGTAAATAAAAGTTCATGTATTTGAGTAATGAAGTCATTTTCCAAAACTGCAGTGAATGATAGTCTTTTGCACAAGCAGACATGAAAATGGGAGGTGAGGCTCAGGAAAAAGGGGGGGTTTTCAATTAAGCATATTAGCTGGACAGTTTCAATAAGACCCATATCTTCCATTCTCTCACACAAGCATGAAATCTTGATCAACAGAAAAGCCACCTAGCCCTATTAACACTTGGCACATTCTGAATCTTGATCCCCCTGCCAACGCCCATGCTCCCCCTCCCAAGTAGGGACCTCTAAAGTTTTTAATAAATCTGGCACCTTTCTGTCTTTGGCTGAATAAATAAGAAGTGCTAAAAATATAATCATGAGAGTTGATTCTTATTCTGGAGCAGTCAGATTATGTCCTAACTGGGGGGGTGGGAGGGGAGAGTAAAGGTCTGACCTCAGTTTCTGAATGGCAAAGTTTGAGTGGGAGGATCCCAAATCTAAAGGTAAAAAGGAATGATGTGAACATATGAAGGAAGCCAGAGCCCTGAATACAGACTCAGTCTGTATCCTGACAGAGTGGAGATAAGGTGGCTGGGGAGCTGTGGTGCTTTCCTGGAATACAATCTGTGTTTGACACTCTCTGTTTAAGCACTGCCCATCTGCATGTTATTCAGCTGAAGCCTCTAGGGAAAAAGAGGAGCCACAGGCACAGACTGCGAGCGAGGGAGGAAGCAAAAGAGCTTTTCTTTTTTAAATAAGGATCTGGTCAGACTGCCTTGAAGTGCCACATCTGGAAACTGAAAGCTGAGAGAAAGTTAAAATATCTGAGGCACTACTAAACGAAGGGGGGTGGGGGCTGATTGCAGAAGTGCGTAAACAATTACTAAGAAGCTAGAAGACCACTGCTGGATGTAAGGGGAGGAAATGGCTTTGATCTCAGCCTGGCCCCTTGTTTTTCCTATATTATTCTTCTTGGGATGTTTCTTCTCCAGCACTGCCTCAAGCGAGGGCAGCGTTTTTCATTTTGACATTGAAGGTAGCTCAGCGGTCAGCAATCAAGAATCCGCTGTTATCAGAGGGCAGCAGCAGTCAGTTGCTACTGGAAGTTGGGTGCCTTTTGCTGAGGTACAGTAACTCCATTCTCTCTCTAGAGTCTGAGCTTTCTCCTTTCATGTTCTTGTGGTGAAATTCCCATCTGGATAAAGTTAGTTTAATCATTTGAACCTTCAAGTGATATTGTAGTTTTGTGGGGGGATTTTGGACGTTGCATTTCAGGATAAAAGAGAAATTTCAGACTTCAGAATAGACACATGCCCTGCCTGCTTTGAATAAACAGCTGTACTATATAAAGTGGTACTAGCTTAGCATGTCTCTGACTTTCCTGCCAGCATAACTAAATAGGCCTGTCCAAACAGAGTTATTTTACAAGGGTTAATTGTCACAATAGTCACTGGATCCTTAAATTCACTTGGATTTCCAGAAAGAGTTTGCCAAAAAAAAATGTACTATATTACAGAAGTTTTTCTTTTGTCTCTTACATAAAATCCAGCTCTGGAAATTGAGGTTCCTTTTGTGGTTAAAGTTAATAAATCAAAGGGTATGTAGGAAACTGCCTGCAAAGAAAACACCTGCATAGATTTTAAACATTACAGAAAGTATGATAGTAGGACTAATGACAGAAGAAATCAGGAAGTTCCTAAAGTTATTTTGTTGTGGTAAGTTTTCTTGCAATCTTTTCTTCTTGAAGTTACTTTAGACTTCTGGTTTCAGTAAGGCTGCATCTGAGCTGAACTATTTAAAAAAAACTGAGAAGAAAATAAATGACTTCAAGGCACTCTAGAGACAGATCAATGTCGCATGTGTGGGAGATACAAAGTAGGAGGCAAATTAAGTCACCTAAGGTCATGGGAAGGGAAAGAGTAATTGCTCTAGCATAACATCAGAAAATGAGAGAGAAAATGAAAAAGGAGAGATAAGCACAGCTGTGTTGATATCACAGTTATGACACTGATATCTTATGTCATGAAACTAAATGTTTTTACCATGCTTTGATTACTAATGATAATAACCATGAAAGTAAATGTACAGCATCCTGGAAAAAAAATCTTCTGGGACAATAGGGCTTCGATATAAGGCCAAATTTGATTATGCAAACTTCACCCACATTACTGTGCTTCCAAACAGCTGAGGAATCTCAGGAAAGGCCTGCCCACTCCACTACTTCTCTGGGGCGAAATGTGACCTACGTGAGAAAGTGTTGAACCTAAAGTTTGCCCAGCTTAATATGTAGGCAGGGGGGAGCTTGCCTGGGTTTGGATACATTCCATAATGTAGGAAGCACATCTCTTCTCCACAGGCTTGGAATTAGCCACTGGGAAGCAGTATCTCCACCTGTTGCTTACAAAATGGAAAGTCCCTGAATGAATGCTTGATTTAAGAGACAAATGGGTTTTGTAACTGAGTTTCACAGGATAACGAGCATAAGCTTTTAACAGATGAAACTCCTAGCCTTTCTGGGTATAATTACACTGAATGACTCCACAAAACCAGACTGCGTGTGCTTCGTTTAACCTATTGGACTTTACACCAGGAAAGTCCTGAGTGATAGTTTGCACACGGCTTAGGAAAGACACTCTCTGCCACCCCCATTCACGGATGAAGATACATGAAAGGTGTAATTTGTTCTATTTTATTTTATCTTTTAAATAGTTAATATTTGCACTAAGGCCTGATTCACTGAAGCCAATGGAAGTCTTTCCACTCACTTCTGTGGACACTAGATCTGTCCCTAAGCACTGAATCTTACCCCCTGCTCCAATGGTGCAGAGGGCCCTACTTGCAGAACCACTGAGGCTCCATTGTGAGGAATGGGAGCTGGATTTCAGCCCCTACATGATGGAGGTACATGCCCTGTGTGCTTCAGAGCCCAGCTGCATGGCAACTCCCTGTCTGGCCATGTACAGACATTCTTTTGGGGCAGGGCAGGTAGATCTGCTGCTGCATGGATCCACTGCCCAGTGACCCCTGGGTTAGAATTGGTTGCTAGGGCTGGGAAGACTACTCCAGTCCTGAGAATGGAGTAGAGGTCAGAGAGCAGCTCTCTTTCTCTCTGCAGCCTGAGTGAAGAAGACTCCTCCCTCAAGCCCTCACAGATTTCCCTAGCACCAGCCCAACTATTCAGGCTGGGCCTTGGGAACAGGATTTCTCCCTAAGTGTGCATTTTAAAACTAGCCGTTTTGTGAGCTTGAGCTCTTTATCCACAATCAGTGTGAACCACAGTAGAGAATCCCTTACACAGCCCTGCTTGAGTCTACTCCTTAGTCTAAACATTGGCTCAGGCCTATAACTCCCCCAAGCAGACAGAGGCTGCTAGTCATGCTGAACAGTGCCGAATTATACAGCGGGTGGGTTTATGAGGTAGAGTTATAGAACCACAGAATCGTTGTACGTAATGCGTCCTGGTAGACTATGGTGCCAGTGAAGGCCTGTACTTAACCGCAACGCAAACAAACCACAATATAGCCAGAATGTAGGTCTAAACCACAAAGAATTCATGACATTTATTCATGTGGCATTAATACTATACAGAGTTTGCCCTGCAAACCATTCTTATTTAGATAATGCACTGGCAAATATGAAGGATTAGAAATACAGTGGGTGGAACTTCTAAAAATACATACTTTTTTGGCTGGGTTTACATTGGTGTGTTGTTCTTAGATTTTGCTGAGGTTGTGATACTATGAACCTATTGAATAATTGAAGGGAAGCAGAAGAAAGCCTGTGGTACAAGGGAACACACTGGTCAATATTTCTTAGCCTTTTACTTTTCTCCTTTTCCTGATTTGATAACCTAAAAACTAATGGTGAATGGAAGAACTGGTTTTAGAAAAATTCAGAACTAGCTGGAATTTTAGCCTACCTGTGTATCTGATTTGAACCCCAACCCTTTTATGCTTGATACAAGAATATTAAATACCTGAATGTCATGTGAGAGTACTGAATCCCAGTAACTGGACAGACCCTTGAGGACAGGTACCCATACATCTTTATACTCTGCTGTCCTTTTACAAAAAACTCCCCAATAATGCACCGTTCCTAGCTCCATGCAACACATACAACTTCCCTGGAAGAGGAGTGAAACTTTGTTCAGGTCATTCAGGGAGCTCCGGTTAATCCAGGTAGCACGGGTAATGCTAGCAGCAAAGATACAGTGCTGCAAGCTGCAGTGTGGGCTAACCACTTTAGTACAAGCTTCATGGGAAGCATGGGTAAGTACGTGGGTTTTCATGCCGAAGCTCATGCAGTTGCCTCTTCACTGCTATTGTTACCCACACTAGCTACATTAAAGTTAGTATGGGTATGCTTATCCATGCTTCAATCACACCTTGATTTGCAGTGTAGCTGTACCCTAGGAGTCTAGCGTGCTGGTCAGTGTTGTTCATACCGTAATGGACTTTCCCTCCTACACATGGCTTTCCATCCATTTCCTACATTCTTTCTTTCTCTGTAGTTCAGATGCTTCTGTAGTGTTGCTCCCCACTGGCACAGCTAGCTCTGCCATTAATCCTTCTGTAGTACAGGATCCAGGGTGTCTTCTTGAAGAATGCAATACCTTCTCGGAAGGGTTTGATTTGAGCAAGTACTGGGTCATGAACTACCAATCAATGGTTCCTTTGAAAGTAATAAGAGAAGTGGGCTAGATTTGCAAGTACTAAGGATGGGAGATTTCCTTCCAAAGTTGGGGCTAGAGAAGAATTTAGCAAAAGGCATCCAGGTGAGAGAGAGGAGCAAAATCAGTAGGGAGAATTTGTATTAGGAAAGTAAACATGAGTATAAATAGGGTCGCTGGGATTCTGTTTCTGAGACTGAGCCTAGACATTGCTGTTCATAGGCATGTTAGGAAGATAGGTATGAAAAACACACTTAAAAGCATCAGAACTTTTAGTGGCTTATTCAAACCTTTCAATAATTTTAGATTCCCTAGCGCATGAATGAGGTGAGGGGAAAAGCATCACAATACAGGAAGGGGGGGATGTATGGACAGAGAGCAGTTTGCACAGGGCCAAATTAATCTTTTGTGTTACTATGCTGAAGTTAATGGATTTAGGCCAGGAATTATTTTTGCCAAATGTAAAAAATTTAAAATATTTTATTGGAAAGGTTCTGCTTAGAGACAGCCAATTTTTGAATACATCAGTGTTTGAGAACAATTGGGTTATGGTTTGGACAGTTACAAAAGTCAGACACCTTTTGCAAAAGTGAGACCTTGGTCTACATTCAAATTTCACACACTGATTTTGGGGTGTCCAGGTCTGGGAGCATAGTGTGGATCCATCTCTATTCTAGTAACAACCCAGACAAGATTAAAAAAAAATCAGGATTCAGCTCTGTGAAGAGGTAGTTAGTTACCAACATGTAATAAAACCATTTCAAAATAAGTAGAATATGTGTTAGAATTTGATCTGCAGACTGACAAGCAGATTTCTTTTGAGCTCTGTGGTTGTATTTTTCAGTGGTTTTCATTTATAGAGCCCCATAAATGCGAACAGTGCTTTGCAAAACACTGGAATTGTTTGTAATCTAAGACAGACAAACATTAAACATTGGACAATGGTTCAGGTGTCTGAATGGACACATGGCCCTGATTCAGCGTTGCCCTGAACTTGGTGTAGTTATTTAACCCAGTGCAATGTGAGGTTAAATGCTTCTGGTCCAGAATGATAACATTTTACATCTACCAGGCACTGGTGTTAATGATTATATAAGGTGTAGAGCAATGGTGAATGGGGCCCAACACTGCTGAGGAACTCAGTGTAGGAAGGATTAGTGGAAGAAGGGGGCTGTAAGGAAGGATTCGAAGGAGTGGTGTTGGACTACTGAGCAAGAAAAGACAAAGTGTATGCCAAACATGGGGAATGGCAGGAAAGAAGGGAGGAAGCAACAGTGGGAGATGAAGGGAGCTGTATAGAGACAGACCTGAGAAAAGCAAGAGGCATCATAGGAGGCACTGACAACAGAGATGTAGGGAGTAATGAAATTATGTGCATCTTAGTAGTACAGACAAAGGTGACTGAACTTGCTGCAGTAGGAGAGGAAGCCAGCTCAGGGTTTTGGGGGAGGAGGGGTGATATCATAGGAGTAATAGGGAAAGGAGATTACTTTCAGCAACAGCATTTTTGATAGACTAGAGAGCAGAAAGGTGCCATGGGAGAGAGAGATCCCGTGAGGAAAAGCTTACAGTAGTTGAGGCAAAAGGAGCCAATGACTGCCATCAAAATAGGAAGAGTAGTACTTCTTATAAAGTTCTGGCTGGCAATGAAAGCCCACACCTTAAAATAATAATGAAATGATGTATTTGACAGCAGTTCATTCCCATATTTGACTTATCCCAATATCCTTTGGCCTAAATTCCCAAAAGCTTCTAGTGATATTTTGGATGCTTCGTTTTTGGGCACCCAAGTAAAGAGGCCTGATTTTTTATAAAGTGATGACCAAAAATAGCTGGACCAAAAATAGGTAAACCCTTCTGAAAATCAGGCCCCTTTGTCAGGCATCTGAATTTAGGTATTCAGAAATTGGGGTACTCAAAAATCACTTGAAAACGTAGGCCTCAAAGTAACTATAATCAAAAGTGCCATTCCCAGCAATAAAAATTGGCATGGAAAGACTTAGGGACCTTTTTGGTGGAAACATAGTTTGATCCCTGCTTTTGGTATGCGTCCATTTCAAACAAACCAAAAGGGTTTTTAACCTGACAAAGATCTTTACATTTTTTTGACTAGTGGGAGCTCACTGTGTAAAAAGCAAATCTTGTAATGAGTTTCATTTCAGACCCTCAAGGGTTATGTTAGGTTAACTACCATAATGGGTAATTTGGATTTTTTGCTGCTGTTTGTTCCTGGTGTGACAGGGTTATGTTCTGAGAAAAGTCCATTAATGATGAGGATGTTTAACTGCAGATGTTTGCACTTCCAACTTAAGTTTCTCATCAAAGTTTTAATGAAAATCAGCTGCAGGAGAGAAGCAGCCAGCCCGAAATCCCTTAAATCATGAAAAATCCCTTAAATCATGAAGCAAATGGAATTAGAGGACTGAGTGGATAGTGGGAAAAGTTGTGTGTTTCAAGTTTAGTCAAGAAGATGAGAGTCTGTGCTTAAAATGTAACCAGCAAAATAAAATGAGCTAAACTTTACTGTAGCTAACAGAGATTTGGAATAACAGAGACTTGGTGGGATAACTCACATGACTGGAGTACTGTCATGGATGGATATAAGCTGTTCAGGAAGGACAAGCAGGGCAGAAAAGGTGGGAGAGTTGCACTGTATGTAAGAGAGCAGTATGACTGCTCAGAGCTCAAGTATGATACTGCAGAAAAACCTGAGAGTCTCTGGATTAAATTTAGAAGTGTGAGCAACAAGGGTGATGTCGTGGTGGGAGTCTACTATAGACCACCGGACCAGGGGTATGAGGTGGACGAGGCTTTTTCTGGCAACTAACAGAAGTTACAAGATTGCAGGCTCTGGTTCTCATGGGAGACTTCAATCACCCTGATATCTGCTGGGAGAGCAATACAGTGGTGCACAGACAATCCAGGAAGTTTTTGGAAAATGTAGGGGACAATTTCCTGGTGCAAGTGCTGGAGGAACCAACTAGGAGCAGAGCTCTTCTTGACCTGCTGCTCACAAACTGGGAAGAATTAGTAGCGGAAGCAAAAGTGGATGGGAACGTGGGAGGCAGTGACCATGAGATGGTCAAGTTCAGGATCCTGACACAAGGAAGAAAGGAAAGCAGCAGAATACGGACCCTGGACTTCAGAAAAGCAGACTTTGACTCCCTCAGGGAACTGATGGGAAAGATCCCCTGGGAGAATAACATGAGGGAGAAAGGAGTCCAGGAGAGCTGGCTGTATTTTAAAGAATCCTTATTGAGGTTACAGGGACAAACCATCCCAATGTGTAGAAAGAATAGTAAATATGGCAGGTGACCAGCTTGGCTTAACAGTGAAATCCTTGCTGATCTTAAATACAAAAAAGAAGCTTACAAGAAGTGGAAGATTGGACAAATGACCAGGGAAGAGTATAAAAATATTGCTCGGGCATGTAGGAGTGAAATCAGGAAGGCCAAATCACACCTGGAGTTGCAGCTAGCAAGAGATGTTAAGAGTAACAAGAAGGGTTTCTTCAGGTATGTTAGCAACAAGAAGAAAGTCAAGGAAAATGTGGGCCCCTTACTGAATGAGGGAGGCAACCTAGTGACAGAGGATGTGGAAAAAGCTAATGTACTCAATGCTTTTTTTGCCTTTGTCTTCATGAACAAGGTCAGCTCCCAAACTACTGCACTGGGCAGCACAGCATGGGGAGGAGGTGACCAGCCCTCTGTGGAGAAAGAAGTGATTCGGGACTATTTAGAAAAGCTGGACGTGCACAAGTCCACGGGGCCGGATGCATTGCATCCGAGAGTGCTAAAGGAGTTGGTGGATGTGATTGCAGAGCCATTAGCCATTATCTTTGAAAACTCCTGGCGATCGGGGGAAGTCCCAGACGACTGGAAAAAGGCTAATGTAGTGCCCATCTTTAAAAAAGGGAAGAAGGAGGATCCTGGGAACTACAGGCCAGTCAGCCTCACCTCAGTCCCAGGAAAAATCATGGAGCAGCTCCTCAAGGAATCAATTCTGAAGCACTTAGACAAGAGGAAAGTGATCAGGAACAATCAGCATGGATTCACCAAGGGAAAGTCATGCCTGACTAATCTAATTGCTTTCTATGACGAGATAACTGGTTCTGTGGATGAAGGGAAAGCAGTGGACGTGTTGTTCCTTGACTTTAGCAAAGCTTTTGATACGGTCTCCCACAGTATTCTTGCCAGCAAGTTAAAGAAGTATGGGCGGGATGAATGGACTATAAGGTGGATAGAAAGCTGGCTAGGTTGTCGGGCTCAACGGGTAGTGATCAATGGCTCCATGTCTAGTTGGCAGCCGGTATCAAGTGGAGTGCCCCAAGGGTCGGTCCTGGGGCCAGTTTTGTTCAATATCTTCATAAATGATCTGGAGGATGGTGTGGATTGCACCCTCAGCAAGTTTGCAGATGACACTAAACTGGGAGGAGAGGTAGATACGCTGGAGGGTAGGGATAGGACACAGAGGGACCTAGACAAATTGGAGGTTTGGGCCAAAAGAAATCTGATGAGGTTCAACAAGGACAAGTGCAGAGTCCTGCACTTAGGACGGAAGAATCCAATGCACCGCTACAGACTAGGGACCGAATGGCTAGGCAGCAGTTCTGGTCTAGGGGTGACAGTGGACGAGAAGCTGGATATGAGTCAACAGTGTGCCCTTGTTGCCAAGAAGGCCAATGGCATTTTGGGATGTATAAGTAGGGGCATTGCTTTTGGCATCTATAAGTAGAGGGACGTGATCGTTCCCCTCTATTCGACACTGGTGAGGCCTCATCTGGAGTACTGTGTCCAGTTTTGGGCCCCACACTACAAGAAGCATGGGGAAAAATTGGAAAGAGTCCAGCGGAGGGCAACAAAAATGATTAGGGGACTGGAACACATGACTTATGAGGAGAGGCTGAGGGAACTGGGGATGTTTAGTCTATGGAAGAGAAGAATGAGGGGGGATTTGATAGCTGCTTTCAACTACCTGAAAGGGGGTTCTAACGAGGATGGATCTAGACTCTTCTCAGTGGTAGCTGATGACAGAACAAGGAGTAATGGTCTCAAGTTGCAGTGGGGGAGATTTAGGTTGGATATTAGGAAAAACTTTTTCACTAGGAGGGTGGTGAAACACTGGAATGCATTACCTAGGGAGGTGGTGGAATCTCCTTTCTTAGAAGTTTTTAAGGTCAGGCTTGACAAAGCCCTGGCTGGGATGATTTAATTGGGGATCGGTCCTACTTTGAGCAGGGGGTTGGACTAGATGACCTCCTGAGGTCCCTTCCAACCCTGATATTCTATGATTTCTATGATTTCTAACCAAATGTTGGGAAAGTACCAGTGAAATGCTCAAACTTATTCAGGGGCACACAAACAATAAAAGGAGTTTTATGTCCACTCTTATTCATGGGCAAGGGAAGGACTAGAAGGAATTAAAGGGTCAGTTTTATTAATGGGCATGGGAAGCAATACAAGGATGAGCATGTCAGGGAGAGTGATATAACCTGATTTTAAATGGTGCCAAGCAACCACAGCTGCCATGATTCTAATTGGAATTTTTGTTGCTCAACAGCTGTAAAAATATGACCAATACCTTTAAACTGAGTGATTTGTGATAAATATGCCTAAATATTGATGGGAGAGATGGGCTCAAATTTTATTCTGGATCCAAATTTTAAACCCCTTAAAGTTTAGGAACATTCCAATCTGGGTTTTACTAAAGATTGATTGCAAAATTTGGATCAGGATCCCAGTTCATTTATAAACACTACCCAAATTCAGGAGTGTTTGGATCTGGCATTCTGATTCTAATGCAAACTGTAACTTTGTCAATCCACCAGCTTTACACTACTCTCTTCTTGATGCCTCATTCTTTGTCAACAAAAGACCACCAGAAATTATCCTCGCATTCCAAATGTATATATTGAGCAATTTGAATTGTTTTATGATAAAAGAATGCACTAAATTTGATCTGTTTGTTGTTCATATTTGTTTGAAATATCCAAATAATTCTTTAGATGTTTCTTTTCTCAAAACAAACATAGCAGGGCTCCATTTTTCTGAAAACAAACAAAAAATAGTGCCAGAAGCCCAGCTCTCATCCCAAATCTGACCTTTACAACAACAAACAATGGAGGAAAACACACTTAGGTATGGAAGCAGATTTCAATTCCCAGTTTACAATGTGTTACGCACAACAGTAAACATTATTTTGTGAGGGCTTGCTCCAAAGCCTCTGGAAGTCAGTGGAAAGACTCTGATTGGCCCCTAAATGATGAAGAACACTTTCATGGTGTTCTTTTAACATAACAAAATGTTAGTTCCAAATTTGTTTCTATAATTAATCAAAAAACTAAATCTGCTGTAACAAACTCTGTCAAAACCAACAATTTTAAGTAAGATTTGTAAATTGTGAGATATGCTTAACCCCTACACTTGTACTAATTAGCCAAGGATGACCTCTCTGCTGGTATTCCCCATAGATATCAGATGGGAAGGGTGTCAATTAGATCCAGCAAGTGAGTGTGTGGCGGAGCAGCAGCTCCTAGACAAAAAGGAAGGGTGACACATTGGGTGGAATGTCAGATGGAGAGGACCCAGTGGACTGGGAGGCAGGAAGCTAAAAAGAGGACTAGCTGTGAGGTTGGAGGGGAGAGAGTATGAATGGAAAGATGGATAGCTAGATGTTGCATCGTTAACCCAGTATTTCTAAATACCAAGAAGCCAAAAGATATGAGGTCGTTTTTGTTTTAAATGGGATTAACCTTTTCTTTACGCATTAACAATGATCATTTTTAGCTAAAGTGTCTGGATTGTTTTTGCCATTTTGGCTGAGTCAGCCTATTACAAACCTTGGCTCCATGTAATAATACCCTTATTATCCCCCTACTATGATTCCTGTCACTTTTAGTAGAGGTTCAAGGGGATGGGAGGGGGGAGGAGCAGGAAACTTCCTCTTGCCTGATTTTGCTGTAAGCTAGTCATGACTTGTTAGGGCTGGTCAGACCACAGGTTAAGTCCTGACTAGAGCAGAGGCAAAGCTTTTTCAGTCGATGACGCTTTTTTGGGGAACTCCTCCCAGGGCCAATACAATACCATCTACTTGCCCACTCAGAGAGAACCATCCATTCATGGATCTCCCCCATTCCATGCAGAAGAAGAATTCTGTCACCTCCTCAGCACCATGTATACTCTCCTCCAGATCCAGTGTAAACCTCACTGTAGAGCCTGGAGTTGCTCAGGACACATCTTCCCCTTCTGTATCACATAGATTCCCTGGAAAAGATAATACAGCCTGAGAATTATAGAGTCTCCGAGAGTCCTTGGGGATGCAGATCCATCGGAACCATGCTGCCAGGGAGGTGGGAGGAAGGGAAGGCAAAATCACAGGGGCTTCATGTAATGGATCTGGCCTCTGCGGATCCCATAGATTCTACCAGGTTTGGGGTGGGCTAATTGGTCTTTTACACCATCCTCTAGTGCAGTGGTTCCCAAACCTGGGGATTCACGAAATGTTACAGGGGGTTCTCGGGAAAAAATTCCCTAATGGCGGACAGAACTGTCCATAGGGATCCCGGGCAGCACGGGGCCAGCAGCCCAGAGCCTTGGGGACTTCCAAGAGCTAAGCAGATCAAAGCAAGCATATCTATCACACTGAGGATATTTAAACTTCAAGACTCCTTATACGAAATGGAAAGGGAGGTGGATATTTTTTGTTGTTTTTAAATTAAATAGGGTGTTAGTGTTGTTTTTAAATTATTATGAAGAACAAGTTTAAGCTTTGTTGTAACGTGCATTGTTTGCCTGAACTGCTCAAGACCTGAATCCTTGTGTAGAAGGAACTCTTTGAGTTGGCTTCTTAAATACCTTCATGCTGTTTCACACCTGATACTCCTTGATGAAACATAGGAGCCAGAGGCACCAGGATTGGGGAGTGACGAGGGTCACATGCTGCCCCCAAGTCGGTGCCCCCACGGCGGGTCCCTCCCCTTTTTTTCTGATGGCCCCCGCGGCCCACCCTCTTTTCCAGCGGTGCCCCCCCAGGCCCCAGGGTGCACGGGAGCTTTGTCCCCGCACCACTTTTTTCTACTGGAGCCTCTGATAGGAGCCTTGTCTTATAACATGCTTAATTAAAAGTCATACAAGCTACAAAAGTGAGATCTTGGAAAAGTGTTACCATTTTCATAATGTAATAAAATACTGTAATGATAAATAATAATAAATAGTGTGTACTAAGCATGTCATAAAAACAAATTTTATATTTCCAAGATCACTGCTTTTATAATTTATGCTGAGGTAAGGGAGAAAATCTCTGGAAATATTCATTTTTAGGAGTGGGTTCACGAGACTTGACATTTTAGTGAAAGGGGTTCGTGGGTTGTTAAAGTTTGAGAACCACTGCTCTAGTGGAATAATAAGGGGAGGGATCTCTGTGGGGACACCATAGGTCCCCTAAATTACCTTTGCTAATCACTTTCATGGCATGAATCATAGAATATCAGGATTAGAAGGGACCTCAGGAGGTCATCTAGTCTAACTCCATGCTCAAAGCAGGACTAATCCCCAGTTTTTGCCCTATATCCCTAAATGGCCCCCCTTAAGAATTGAACTCACAACCCTGGGTTTAGCAGGCTAATGCTCAAACCACTGAGCTATCCCTCCACTGTTGAATGCTACAAGTCCACAGTGGTTTATTCCTGACTTCTATGGTCACCTTCCTTTATTTTGTTTATTTTTCAGGGGAAGGAAAACAGATTAGTTGAGGGGCTGTTTGTTTACTTTTGAACCTGATATTCCCTTTCACCCTTTCTTTGAGCCAGCGAGGAACTGATTACATCTCTAGTGTGGTAGCCTTCATACTAGAATTTTTGACTGTGTTTTGCATTGTGTTTTAATGTTTTGCATTGTGGCTTCCATTTGGTGCTTACAGGCCTTGCAATAACTATCTTATCTATTGGTTAAATAATTAAGCAACTCTAAACAAAATTTCAGTCACCCATAGTGGCCTTACTTGGATTTTACCTTCTTGTTATCCAATGTTCTCATGGTAAATACAATAATATCTGCAGTAAATGCCTCTTAGGCATACTAATATTTGAAAATATATATTGCTTATATATATATATTGCTTCAGTGGTCCTGGACATCTGGAAGTGTGTGGGTTGTAAGCATGTAGTTGATAACTATAGTTTTACGTCTAGCTTGTCCTATGGACTAACATGAAAAAAAATGACTCAATTATTCATTTCTTTTTTTTTTAACAGAATGACGCAAAATTATTTATGTCTTTCTTGTAGTTTATTCAAGGGAAACAAAATGAACATTTGTTAAGAGAGGTTTGGACCATCTGCGTTGCCAAACTTAGCAGTATTTCTGTTTGCCACAGTGCATATATATTACAACAAGTTTTATACTTACTAGCTGTAGAAAAAATAAATTAGTGCTGAAGCTTGGTATTAAATTATCTTTAGCTAGCTTGCAGCCAGCTAAAACATTTTAGCTCTTCGCCTTTGTGGGAAAGAATGCCTTTTAAGTTAAGGCTTTGTGTTTCCCACTTTATATGGTAAAAATGACTGTGCACTTTTATGAAGAATGCCTAGCCAAGAACTGTTTACATTGGAACCAACCCCATCTCTAAATCAGCCTCTGTTACTGAATGGTATTTTGTTTTCCATATGGATTGAGGAAGGGTAATAGTGTGGAAACGAGCAATGGATGAGGTTTTCAAAGTTAAATGCAATTATTTGACCAGAACGACAGATAATTTTGTTGCTTTAAATCAGACCATTTTACCTTTTATTATCATTTCCCTTTACAGCACACAACTATTCTGGTACCACTATGACAGAGATATGCACAGGCAGACCTTTCTCAAGGGTTTACAGAGTCCCATAGGTCTGTTTTGTAATTCCACGCTTACTAACGTGAAAATATCAAATAAACAAATAGATTATATATAGATATATGTAGATAGAGATATGATTTTTCTCACAAGACAATATTTTCAATAAATTAGAATGTAAAATGTTTGGGAAAATTGAGATGTTAAAGCATAGCTGAAAGGAAATAGCAGCTGAGCCCCCTAATTTAAATGTTGGTAAGAAAGCAGGATTCATGCTTCGTGGTATAATCAAATAAGTTATGAAACGCATTTGAAAACAAGGTTGTCAGTTACACTGGCAGCCATCTTAAGAAGTGGCATCATTTGCCACATTAGCATAACAGTAGTCAATTGCCAAAAGCCCCAGTATGGCTGTGCAATTCCCACAGTAGCTAGAAGCTGAACCTACTAATCAGTAGCTGATACAGAAGGTGATAAGCAGAGGAGGCACCAGCTAGATCCTAGCTACTGAGAAAGGGAAGGGTGCCGCTGGACTTCTTATCATGGTCCTGTCCCTAGATATTGTGCAGGGCTTCCATCTTTCTATCTACCCAAGGTTCTTGTGTGGCCCCCGTTGTTTTAGTATCTGAGCATTTCACAAACTTTATTTATCCTCACAATGTCACATGAGGTAGGGAAGTGCTATTATCCCCATTTTACGAATAAGGAGCTGAAGCCCAGAGGCCCAGATCCACAAAGGGACTTAGGTACTTTAGTCCTGTTTTTAGGCCCCATTGCAATCCACAAAACTCCCATGCAGCTGCCAGCTAACCCTATAAGCACCTAAACTCGCTTAGCGCCTACATCGTTGCAGCAAAAGTTCCCCCTGTGCCTATGTTTCTGCCTCTGGACATGTGCACTGCTGCCTCTCTCTAGGTGTCCAAGCAACTATCTCCAGCCTAAATCCCAGAGTGATTCATGAATGTAAGTGCCGCCTAAGTTGCATGTGGGTCCTGAGCCAGTAGGCATTCTCAGAGGCCACCTAACTCCACAAAACCGCTGGGGAGTGTGCAGCACAAGGAATTCCTCCCTTTAGCCCAGTGGTCAGGGTACAGACCTGAGATGCAGGAGACTCCCAGTTCAAGTCCTGCTGAGGAGAAAAGATTTGAACAGGGATCTGCCCCTTCTCAAGTGAGTGCCCCCTCCCACTGTTTGGTGTGGAGTTAGACAGCCTCTGAGCACACCTACTGGCTCAAGCCCTGCATGTGAACTAAGTAGCCAAACACTTATCTTCCCCAGTTCGTGAATCATGGGTCTAGAACCCAGGTCTGCAGAGCCTGGGACAGCTGACATTGACCCCAGGAGGCCAGATAGAGCATTGGCAGTCACTCCTCAGAGTTGAGAGAAAGGAGTAGGAAGAAGCCTAGGGAAAACAGCAGCAAGGGTGAGACTGCATGGACCTTAGCTGCTGATTGTTGGGTCCCTAGTAGAGGGTGGGCCTGGGTTCCCTACCAGCAACTGGGGAAGTGTTGCAGATGGGGCGGTGGACTTTGAAGACTGCCTGAGGCAGTTTGTTTAGACAGACTTGGATACGGTGAAAGAAAATTGTGCAGTGACAGTGCTTTCTCTTTAGCAAGATGAATATTTAGCTGGCAAAAAACGTGAGTTTACCTCTGCAAATTAAGCAACACATAATATGTGTATAATTTGCTATTTATGTAATTTGTGTAATTTCTTTAGTTTACAATCTAATTAAATGTCATTCGGATTGAGATACCTGTCACGATAAATGGATAAGAAAAGATTACAGTCTTGTGGACAAAAAACACTACAAACTTTTTCTTCGCTCCTAATCTGCAGCATAAATGAAGCAGAGAGAAAGATCAAAGTCCAGGGAGACTGTTCAGTAATTTAGAGAGATACAATACAATAGGGCGGGGTTTTTTTTAAATAAAATGTACCATCAATAATGGTTTGGACACTAAAATCTGGGAAATGTGTCGTTCCCGAAATGTTCACATTTTTAAAAATAAACTAATTCACACATAATAAATTTACATATAATTTCAGTTCACCAACATTTACCAAAATGAAGGCTAAAACAAAGTAGCTTTTATCACACTGACTACTCTCTAACAGCTGTACTGCCTTATTACCAAGGCTACTTAATTGTCTAGCTATGATGTCAATACAGAATTAATTTCTTCAGTAATCATAGTTACAATGTGACCTTTCTAGTTCAAAGAATGGGATACTGTAGAACAGAGGTAATGAAGGCTTATAAATAGAGCCTACAGGAAATGGGGAAGCAAGCTTGATTGTTTTTAATTCACCAGGTTTGTAAGGCTTGGAAACTCAAATTAATTTAGCTGAAGCCAATGAAGAAGAAATAAAAACTCTGAGAGCAAGTGTCTACTCTTGGTCACAGTGGTGTAACTATGAAGTAATTCTGCCGTGTAGATTCTGGCCCTTTGCATTGCTTTTTGTAGTTATTTTGATGTTATACTGTAGTCAACACACTGGGATGTTTGTGGCTTTCTAGGGGAATGTCTACACTGAAAAAAAAATGCATCAGCAAGTCTCAGAGACCAGGTCAACTAACTGGGGCTTGCACTATGGGGCTAAAATAGCAATGTAAATGTTCCTGCTTGGGCTGGAGCCCGGGCTTTGAGAGTAGTGAAGGGAGGTAGATCTCAGAGACCAGGCTCCATCCCGCATAGAAACATCTTTTTGCACAAGCCCAATGAGCCCAAATTAGTTAACTTGGGCTCAGAGACTCATTGCCATGGGTGGCTTTTTTGCAGTTTAGATATTCCCTCAGGATCTAATACTGCAATACCCAGAGAGGGAAAACTCCCACAGAAGTTTCATTTTATTGGGACTGCAGAATCAGGTCCAGAGAGAGCCTGAAAATACTACTACTTCCTAACTTGGATCCCATTAATTTCTTCTTTAACTGAAATTATACTTAAATGCAGTTTGAAAATCCATAAAAGAGCCATCAAAATGAACGAAGGAGATCTTAAAAACTGGTTAGAGTTGCACTGTCTCATTGAAGCATCCATCACAAAATCCTTCATCCTAGACACCAGGGCTGGGATGAGACGTGCTGAAGAAGGTAGGCAGGTAAGCAGAAAGGGTGTCAGTACAACACTGGTTCTGAGAGGCATAGGCAGGGGAGAGATTACTGTTCTTCATTTAAAATTCCCAGTCCTCATTTGTTTTATCAAGGGAAAAAATAAATTCTTTAAAATGTTCTATTGAACTAAAATAAAATACAAAATGGCTGATACTTCAACTGTAGTTCACGGCTAAGTGCTCTCTTCATTGATTTCTGTGTAGAATGAGTTTGTCCATATCCTAATTTCCCTCACTTCCTAGACCACGACTGCCTATGCAATAAAGAAAGCAGAATTTGGTCCAAAACATTCAAAAAAAGAAAACCCCCAATCCCATTCGCACGTTTACAAGTGAAATACTTAACACTAAAATGTTAAGTGTGTGCTTAATTCTTTCTCTCTCTGTTTACCTTCAAGCTAAACCTGAGCTAGATTCACAGGCCTGTCAAGCTTGGATAACAAAAAGGTTGGAGGTCATTCTTAAAAGACCCTCAATTTCTATAGTCCAATTTATTCCTTAGACAGTATGGAGAGAAGGGAACTTTAAAATAAGATGGAGCTAGGCCAAGCAATGCTGTGTAAGTGAGCAAAAGAATCTTAAAGTTGATCTGCTATTCTAACTGAAAGCCAGTGAGGTGCTTTCAGCATTGGATTAAGATGATTGGAGGTCCTGGATCTGATGAACAGTTTAGCTGCCAAGTTTTGTACTAGCTGTAGACATTGGAAAGAACTAGTCAGAACTGCGATTACTACTGAATTAAAGTAGTCACAAATGGAAAGTTATGATATCGTGAATTAGAGTCTTGGTATTGGATCAGGCCATTGGTTAGATCCTTCAGTTACATCGGTTACATAGAAAAAGGGGAACTAATCTTGTGAGCACTCTTTGTGGAGGACTCCCACTGGAGCCAATGGAAGTTCTGCTAGAAGAGCACTTGCAGGCTTGAGTCCATAGAATATACCAGGCTGGATCAAAGATGAGTAGTTTTTCATTCAGAGGAATAGAAAACTCCATATAATATATGTGCCAATTCCATATACTGCATAACAGCGGGAAAATTCTTCACTGACTCCTAAATATGCCTAAGGTCACCCAGAAGACAAGTAGCAGAGTCAAGAATAGAACCCAGATCTCCTGAGTCAGTCTAGTGCTCTAGCCACTAGGCCACACTACTTCAACAAAGTGTGTGTTTAGTTTATACAAAACACAAAGGATGACTTGGGGCTGAAGATACAACCAATGGGCCAGTTTCCATAATCCTTAATATTTGCTTAAGGACAAAAGAATTTGACCTATTTTTAGTTATTAAATATTTAATACTTAGAGTATGGTAGATACTTGAGACATAAAAAATATTGTCTTAATCCCCCCTAAAACTTACAAAGTAAGGCATCAAACATGCAAACATTAATGCATCTTATGAATCTGATTAATCCCACTAAACTCAATGGGACTACCTGCGTACATAAAATTATTCATCTGACCCACATTCATACATACAGAACTGGGCCCTATATGAGGACCTGACCCAACATGGTAAAGCAAACAGAAGGGAGTAGGTAGGGAGAGTAGGGTACAAGTTTACAGATGCAAATTAATGAGTTTAATCAACTGTTCAGTGAGTATCTTGAAACTGCTTGTTATGTTAATTTTAAAATTAATATGATTTGTTTTTGTGCAGGGAATTAATGGGATAGAGATGATGGGAATGTCATGAAGTGGATGAGTTAGTAGAACCAAAGGGAAAAGGAGAGATGGGAAGGGGGGAAAAAGAAAGAGCAAAGTAGGATGGGTGGAGAGGAATCCAGTGAGCAAGGAGAGTGATGCAGCAGCAGCAGGACTATGGAAGTTGGAGAGGGGCAGTAGATCAACAACCAATCAGCATAATGTCCAAACACTAGTAAAGCAGGACAGCCATTAATAGAAACAACCCAGGAGAAATACAGAGGCCTCCCCTGAAGTGGGCCAATCAGCAACCATTTCATCTTGACAGCATTCAGTTTAAGAAAGTTAAATGATATTCAAGCCCAGTCATCGACGAGAGAGACATGTAATACAGACAGGACCAGAAGGTAACCTATAAATATAAACTAGCATGAGTGCCACAAATAGAACCCTGAGGAAATGCAGATTCACTTAATGGCTCGCCATACGTAAATAGGCCTGTCATAACAAACTGCCGAGAACAACACTTATCCCACAACATTACCATTATTCCCTCACTTAGTCACTAAGCTTTTGGGGAAATCTAGGACTGAACTGGTCCCTTGTCTATTATTGAGTTTCTCTCTTTCTTTAGCAAACTTAAAGTCATTTTAACTTTTTGAAAATGAAACCTAGAAGACATGATGCACAAATAAATTAAATTAGCTGCAATTGATATCACAAGTGCACAGACTACATAATGAAAGATTAGCAGACATCATATCACAACGAAAATTAATGACCCCAGCAAAACACAAGAACAGTTATCATGTGCTTATATGTAAAGGGTGTGATGACTCACTCTAGAAATAATTTAACTCCAAAAGAACGAAATGGAGACACGCTGCTTATACAAATTTGAACCCAAGTCAGACACATCACACAGATTTGATATCCATGATGACCAGACCCATTACCCTCCTTGGACCAGACTTAGACCTGATGTAGTCAAGTGTCCATTTTTGGCAAGATGGAGTGGCACCACCCATCTTGGGGGCAAAGGGGGCACAAAAAATTTAAACACAGTCATTTGTGATCTCAATTATTCCAACTGTTGATGGTGTTACACATGGCCTCAAGCCTGTCTCCTAACTGATGGTTGTCGTACGCTCGTAACTGCTAAATGTCTGGTGTTAGTTGATTGAGGAAATAGCATTCTTAGGTATTATGTGAAAAGTCTAATGCTCATACATGTAATAGTGGTGAGATGTGAGTGAGCATCATCTTCAAGGATGAGGTGGGTAACACTTGATGCAGGGTTCAGTGATTTATTAGCTCCTAGTTCTACTTCTTGACAATGTTTGCAAGCCAGTCTTGCACAGTCACCTAGCATAACGCCAAATAGCCCAGAGACCAAAGGCACAACACCTGCTGACACACACCTCAATAGGTTACTAAGACTCCTGTTAAAATGTCTGCTTACCTCCATGTCCGCTGTCCTCTAGGGCAGCGGTTCTCAAACTGTGGGTCGGAACTCCAAAGTGGGTGGAGCCCAGGGCGGTGGGGCTCGGGCTTTGGCTCAGGCTTCAGTTCTCACTCCTCGGGTCATGTAGTAATTTTTGTTGTCCGAAGGGGGTTGCAGTGCAATGAAGTTTGAGACCCCCTGCTCTAGGGATAGCCAAAAATTGCATTGTCTTACTCTCCACTCATCTAGTTCGTTCCAGAAAAGATTTGTTAATTTATTAATGAGTCCCTCAGCCACAGTGCGATTTTGATGTAGAAAGATGTCTAGGATAATGTGTGTGTGTTTCTAAAGCTATACTGTACTCTGTGACCTGCTAGTATGGTGCAGTGCTCAAGACTTTTACACATGCAATTAATGTAGTTTACTAGGAGCAAACCATAGCATGCATTAAAAATATAATAAATCTCCATTTTACAGTTTGGTAAACTGAGTCACAGAGAGCTACATTCTGACTGTGTCTGCAGGGGCACTTTAGAATGGAAACGCTGTACAGGGAGCCTTTTTGCCTACTTTTCCTAGACAGCATGTGCAAGAAGAACCAAGCAAATGCCATTGCTCAAGATGGGAGACTGAGAGCATGGGAGAGCGGCCACTAGTGTGTCTTGGACCAAGAGGGAGCTACCTGCTAGTTGCAATTATAGTAAGGGGTCTGCATACCTGCTAGTGCCCAAAACCTACTCCGCTCCCACGCGCGCGCACACACACACACACACACACACACACAGAGCTTTGAGGTGGCTGTTTCTTCCTTTCCCCCACCTCCCATGCAGGCAGAATGTCTTTGAGCACCATACATCAGACATTACAACTACACCCCCCAAAACCAGAATTTCACCTAAATGGTTCAACACCTTGCCCAAGGTCACACAGCAAGTTCTGTAGCTGCACTTAGAACTGCTGAAACCTAGTCCCCTGTTCTATTCATTAGCCATACTTGCAGCTTGTGTCTGAGCTAGAAACCAGTTGCACATGAGATGTACTCTATGTCTCTCAGATTTTATTTTTCAGCACCAAGTAAGGGCATCTCATTCAGGTCACAGGATGCAGGAGGTCAGAATTGTGGGGCATAGTGTTATTACAGCTCCTGCTGTTTGCAGAATGTTTCCCATCAGTCCTGAGAAGAACTAAATCTTTGTGCTTGTGAAAAAATATGTCTTTGAACTGGGCAAACTGCTGGGGAATTTGAAAGGGCTGTTACTTCACTCACAGGGAGCAGGAAAATGGGTATCCATGAGTCTGTGACCAGGAGCTCACACTGTAAAATCTATGTTTGAAAGTTGTAGGATGTTACTTATGCCACCAAACAGCAGTTAGGAGGGGAGGTTGTAGCCTGTATTCTCTCCTTGGTTGAGAGAAATTAACAGACTGAGGGTCCCCTATCTGTCTGATGCTAAAGTGAATGCTTTGTTAGCTAATATTTTCCTACTGTGACAAGCTGAATGTTTTGTGCCCACCATATGTCCAGGGGTAGGTTGCTAGGATGCCGTGTTAGATAAGGACAACCCAACACTTCATTTATTCACTCAAAAAAAAAAAGCAAAAAAAGCAGCATAGCACAGAAGGATGATTCCAGTTTGATAAAATATAAGTTACTAGAACAGGACCAAAAGGATGGTATTCTAGGTTAAAGCACAAGCCTGGGAGCCAGCAGACTGTACTGGGAGTTGGGATCTGTTCCCCGCTTGACCATGGATTTGCTGGGTGACCGTCTCTGGAGACATTTACACTGCAGTCAGCACCACTTGATAGTGGGCAAATCTTTCAAATATTCTGGCTGCGATTCTCCCACCACAGAGTACTTAGTCAATGAGAATTAAGCCCTCTGTACCTCAGTCTCTCCATCTGTAAAATTGGGACAATGTCCCTATTTCTCACTGGTGTGCTTTGGGGCTTATTCATTGTAGATTGCAAAGAGCTTTGAGGAGCTCAGATGAAAGTGCAATCTCTAACCCTTGGCTGGGGAGGATTTATTTACATAGTCAAAGATATTCAAGCACACTGCAGGGAAAGCAATATTTGCTACATGTAGAAAAGCTTGTTTGAAAACCTAGCCACATGTGTCACAATGGGGAGTTGCTGGGGTTTGAAAACATCTGAAAAACTGGATCATATTTAATGGGAGCTAGAAATCTAGCTTTTTTGAAAATATGGCTCTTTCTCCTTTGAAGTAATTTGCTTAGTTTAAAATAAGCATCCAGTGAATTGTAGGGAATGTCTGACTGTCTTTCTCAGAACTGAAAAAAATGTAGATGCCAGGTAGCACCTCTGTCACAGCAGGTTATGTACAGAGTTTAAATGATGGCGTGACAGAGCCCCAGTCCAAAGTCCTCCTCACAAAAAACAGGACACTCTAAAAGGAAAAATCCTGCTTTTGGGACAGAGGTCAGCTTATTTATCTTAAGAGAGCCTTATAATCCAAAGGGCCTCAGATCTTTGGGCTGCTAACTCCAAACAAGGCTCACAACAAAAACAAACCAAACCAAAGTACCTATGTTTTTTGAAAATCTCTTCAGGTAGTAAAGAGTTGCCCTCTCCACCACATTACCCTGGATGATCTAGTCTGACCTCCTCTGTAACACAGGTCGTATTATTTCATCTAGTTACTCCTGTACTGGCACAACGATTGTGTGTGAAGTATATCTTCCAGAAAGACAGCCAGTTTTGATAGGGAGTCATCAGGAGATGGAGAATCCACCACTGGCCTTGGTAGTTTGTTCCAGTGGTTAATCAGCCTCATTGTTAAAAATAAAAAGAAACCTGTGCCTTCCTCATTTGAATTTGCCTGGCTTTAACTTCCAGCCTTAGTTCTTATGATGCCATTCTCCACTAGATTATGCTTTATATGCTCCTTAGAAATTAGGAATAGCTGCTTTGCCTTCTTCCCTTGTGCCCCTGAAGGAGCTCCTCCGGGTTCTAGCATCCCACCTCTCAACTAGAAGCCCTTTTCTTAGGGATGGAGGGAGGAAACATTTTGGGGTCCTGCAGATGCTGTATCACCCATCATACTGGTGGTCAGATCGTGAAGATGAAAATACAAATAATCAGAATACGCATCAAAAATCTATAAGGGCATATTTGTTACTTGGGGATATATTATCTCCTCAATGCATGCAAATTTCCCATGGTAAGTAATAGGAGTCACACATGCACCTGGTTCTTTACCGTTTTACACTCCATTTCTAGGACTGCTCAAAATATGGAAGCACTGATAAATCTGCACCTTGCAAAAATTTACATTTCTGTTGCCAGTGGTCTGCAATTCTTAATGTGATTTGATTTTTGTAAGCATTTTTGGAGAGGTATAGTCTTGTGCTCACACTGAAGATTCAAAATAATAATGATGATCAATAATGATTTTCAGAGCCCAAAAGCATGCTAAGAATGTCACAGAAAAAAGATTCAGTATCTGCCCTGAACAGCTCAAGATCGACATTCAGATATTAGACAGCAAGATCCTGGCTTGCCCTGCGCACTGTGTAGGGGAATAAGAGGGCATAAGGTAACTCTTCCCTCCCCTGCTCAAGCTATCCATACTGCAAGTCACAGCATGAGGCGAGAGCCACTACTCACCCTCCCAGGCAGGGAGCGGACTGGCAACAGGCTGACCTTGGCCACCCCAACAACAATGAAGCTGGCACCAATGGGAAAGTAATCCATGCCTGGTAGGGAGCTGGCACTGTTTACTTCTCAACTGGAGCAAAGGGAGAACCAGGGACCAAATTGTGACCTGCGGTGTCACAATTCAGTCCCTGCTCTGCTCCTGGGTAGTGCAGCTACCTCTTACTCAGGGTCAGTGCATAATTTCTGTTGGGGCTTGTGTAGGACCGACAGACCACGGTTGTAGGCTGGCAGGATTGAACCTGGGACCTCTGGAGCTTAGTTCATGAGCCTCTACCACATGAGCTAAAAGCCAACTGCCTCTTAGCTAAGGCTGTAGAGCAGACTCATTTAACTCTCTCTCTCTAAGTTGTCTTGGTGCCACTAGATGGGACAGAACATCACACTCAGAAGGTGTGTGGGTTACACTTGTTGGGGGTGAACCCCAGTATCTCTAGGCTTGGCAGTTCATAGCCCGGGCACCTCGCCGCTTGCCGCATCAGTTATGACCCTTAAAAAATCTCTATTTTTTGCTCTGAAATGTGTTTTACTTAAAATTCTCAGCACAATTGTATCCATCAGAGCCATACATCAGGGTGGGACAAGCAGGGCAGCTACCCAGGGCGCAAGGCCAGGGTGTCTGTGGAAAAATGGGGGGATGAAAAAAACAGTATGGGGTAGAGCCTTGCAGCGGGACTGAGATCACATGGGTCCCATTACCATGCCAGGCCACCCACACTGGCAGCAACGCTGCCTTCAGAGCTGAGTGGCCAGAGAGCAGCGGCTGCTGGCCGGACACCCAGCTCTGAAGGCAGCACCACCACCAGCAGCAATGCCGAAGTAAGGGTGGCCTGGTATGGTAACAGGACCCCCGCTATCCCAGTCCTTCTGCAAAGCTCTAAACCCTACCAAGTTTTTTCGTCCACCCCATTTTTCTAGCCCCACCCACTACCCCGGCTTTGTGCCTTTGGTGGCTGCCCCGCTGTCCGCGCCCTGGTTGCAGCCCTGGTAGAATACGTGATTGTAAACATCTAACGCTAGTTTGACAGTAGGCTACTCTTTCAAATAAACACTTTACGACTGACTGTGCAGCAGTATTATCTTTGGTAACCACTCATTCAAAGACATAGCAAGTTTAAAATTTTAAATTAAATCATTGCTCGAGCCCCAGCATCTCTCCCATTACAAATTAAGAACTGCTCAGGGCCAGTTGTGAATGGACATTCCCGCCCAGAGAGAGGATTATAGACCGACAAAGCAGGGGAAGAAGAGAAGCAGAAAAGGGGTCACCAAATAAGACTGTGGTTACTCACTGAGGAATGTAGACATCTTGATAGTTCTTTCCAAAACAAAGCTAACATATTAAGGAATAATTCCAATATGATTTAAAATGTGTGTTTATTGCAAGAAACTGAAGTGTCTATGCATTTTGCATATAAAACATTTGTAACAAAATCACCACACCATACAGAACTGTGATATTTAGGACCCAGGACAGAATTTTTTTTATAGTCTCATGTATATTTAAGATGCTTGCGGCCAAATAAAGCCCTGGTTTTAATTAACTCAAAAGCTGTTCCTCCATAGATGACACTGTGATTAAAGTGATCCTTAAATTGCACTTGGAAGTAAGAATCTAGTAGATAATTCTCTAGAGCCTAATCTTCAGTCTGGTGCCTGACCACCCATGCTGTATGCTGAGTTGCTTCTTCAGGGCTGGGAGGAAGAAATCCTTCAGCCCTACTCCCAAGCTGCAAAGTGGCAGCAGGATTGTTTGACAGGTACTCCTCAGTCTAAGAGCTACATACAACTCAGCACTGGCTAGGCAGCCGGCAGGCTGTAATCACTGCTTATCTCATTATTCATAACTATGTCAGTGTTACCTTGTGCTTCCCGCATCTATCTGTTGTGGCTCATCTTTTATTTGGATTGTAAGCTTTTTGGAGCTGTAACTTTCTTTTTATTCTGTGTTTGTATAGCACCTAGCACAAGGAGGCCCTGATCCATGACTGGGGCCCCTATGCACTACCTGGATACAAATAATAAATAGTAAGAGCTAATAGTAAGAGGCACTATCTGCCTGTATATGACACTCTGTTGACAAGAGGGACCTGCTTCAGGGAGATATACTAAAAACCTGCTCAGGAAAATGCCACCTGATCACAGACTCACCTAGAACACTCTGAGCAATTACCTACATCTCTCTCCCACTTTAAAGAAAATAAATTAGAAAAGGCATGTTCATAGCAAACCTATGTACCGTGCAATGACATCACTCCTGCTACTGAGGCTTCAGAAAAGGGAACGTGGCCCCGATTCTGCTCTCAGTTACACAGGTATAGATCAGAGTAACAGCACTGATTGCAGTGTAGTTACATGACTGCAAGTGAGAACAGAACCATGCCTCATGTTTCCACATTCTCTTCTATCCACAGCCCTATCCTACACCCACACCACCAAAGACGGTGGAAACAGGGGGTTAAGACAAAGCAGGGGAAAGGAAGTAACTCCAGTGGCACTGTCAGCATATTCTACAGCAATCTTCAGCAAGAAGAGCTAATACTGCAGCATTACAGCCGGTTTTAAGAAATGTCATAATAAAACCCAGGTGCAAAAATCAATGTAAAATACGCAAACAGGGTTTACAGATTGTAAAGGACTTAGTAAAAGAGGTATATTGAATTGGATTTTTCAACTTGTACTTGGAAAAAATATTGTCCCTTGGGCTAAAGAAATCCCCTCCCGGAGCCAATAACGCCTAATCCTGAAGATATAATAGGTTATGCAGACCCAACATTCTGGCCCACCAACTGTTTCCCAAGTTCATAAAAGGGCCAGTGGGTGGAAATGTTGCTCACCCACTTCCCGCATCACTCATGGAGTATACTTAACATTTTTCAAGGAGGCCAAATTGATTTTGTTCCAAACCTGCTTATGCCCTGTCTGCAATTATTTTATGCACCCACAAACATTAGCCCAATTGGATCACTCAATTAGCTGAATATTCTGACATGTCTTTTTATAAACATGATGTTGGCTGTATGCACTGGAACATATAATGGATCATTCCATTGTCACTGGTGGAGGAGGGAATAAGAAAAATATAATAATAATTAATACTTGATAAATTGACAGTATCCAAGGGCAACAGTCTGGATCTGATTTCCCTCTCACATTTGTGCAGCTCCATTAACTTCGATAGCACATTTCTGATTTAAACCAGTGCAAGAGCAGAATCAGGCCCATTGTACTTACAATGGTTAGTAGCAGCACTTAAAAAAGGAACCTTTTCAAAAGCACCCAAATGACTTAGGAGTTTAAGTCCCATTTTGAAAAATTACTTAGGCCCAGATCCTTAAAGGAATTATCCTAATTCATACTGATCTTTGAAGATCTGGGCCTTAGGCACTCAGGGACAGATTTACAAAGGTATTTAGGTGCCTAAAGATACAGATGGGTAACTAATGCAATTTAGAAGAGCACCTAGGTAGGAACAGTGCCTGATCCCCATTGATTTCAATCAGGCCTTCCGGAGCCTAAGTCACACTGAAAGTCAATGGGACTTAGGCTCCTAAGTCATTTAAGTACATTTGAAAATTTAACTCTTTGTGTATCACTCTCCTCCGTGGGATTGATTCAGAACAGGTGAACTGTCTTTTATAGGCCTTATTCAGCTAAGAGAGAGTTCCCTTTAGTTTAAATGGAAGGTGACTATACTTTTGGAATGGGAGAAGTTTGGTTCTATCATCTCTGCAGCTGCACATTTCTGAGTGACCAGGGTGTGCACTGCAGCAGAGTGACAATTTAGGGGGCTGGGTATTTGTTACAATATTGTAGGGTAGTCGTTTACAGCATGGTGTGCAGAGACACAACAGATGTGCTTAACATAAGTGTAAAGGTGATTAACGTTGTTGGAGAGTTGTAAATAGCTTGTAGGTCTCCTTTTCTCAATTTTATACACACTTCAGCAATGTGCATGGTCATCATTATATCCTAACAATGATTCTGCATACCACAAGAGCAAGAAAGCTATTGGACAGTGTGACACTAAGCACCCCTTTATTCAGACCCTGCACACTATTGTAGTAATCTTTGTACAGAATATGCTTTGTGAGACATCATTTGAAAACTAATAACTCACTTATCAGTAATATTGTTGTGTGATGTATGTATGTGGGAGGTATTAAGAGTTATGGATATATGCTTGAATTATGACTAAAGTGTGTTTCAATAAGGCACGTCAGGGGAGGTTGTTAAACAAGTCTGTCTTAAACAAAGAATTGTGTTGATTCTCTGACCAGCCCAATCTTCAGGTGAAGATAATGAAGGTCCATTTTCACATATTAGGTAAACAAAGCTATTCAGCCAATAACTGGGAGAAGAAAGAGCATGGAACTTCCTTCACAACCAAACACATGTCTTCTTCCTCACAGCTTCAATAAACTTTACTTTGATTGACAGGTAGCTCTCAGAAGAATCTATTTCAAAGGTTTGCTTGTCTATAAAGACAGGGGGTCTAAACCACAAGTGATAAGCAATTGAATCAACTGATTGTATACAATATTACTGTGTAATAACAGGGCACAGAGAGGTCTTTTCTGAAAGCTAATGACATGCCAGTGATTAATATCATTGTGAAATGTATGTATTAACACTATGAGGAAGTATGCATACTTAATGATATTATGTTTTAAAGTCTGTGGCCAAACAGGGAGAAAGATTCCCTTTCAGACAGGAGAGAAGACAACCATTTACCTGTCTCCTATGTAAATTAAGCACACTGGAATTAAAACAATGGAAGCCCCATTTACATACAGGGGGGTGGGAAGCCCTCAGGAAGGGAAGAACAGCATGAGGTCATCCTGCCTCTTAAAACAAAGTCATTGAACTGTGGAAGATATAAACAAACACTCGCCATCTTTGGGCATTGATCACTAAACGGACACAAGGCAATAGAACTCTTGCAAACTGAAAAAGATGGATCCACCAGTCCGGGGGGATCAGCATCTCTGGGAACTGAATATAGGTGACAAAACATCTTAAACAAAGTACTTTTATTTGCTGGATTAAGGTTTAGACATTTAGATGTGTTTTCATTTTTATTTGCTTGTAACCTTTTCTAACTTTATTCCTTTTACTTAGCATCACTTAATCTATGTCCTATTGTTTCATAAATTTGTTTTATTTTTACTATAAACCAACTCAGTGCTGTGTTTAATGAAACGGTGTATTTACCCCAGTTAAGTTAACAAGCTGTTATGTGCTTCTGTGTCTTAAAGGAACAAATTAACCATATTATTTCTCTGAACTGTCCAGGAGAGGGCTGAACATTGCAGAGGACATGGTTTGGGGGAAATTCAGGACTCGGAGTCTGTTGGAGTCACTTTGCTCGTTGTAACCAAGGCTGGTGGAAGCCACTGTGGGCCTGTAGACAGGCTGCTGGGATCAAAACTGCTGAACCAGAGCTGTTTAGTACACAGATGCTCAGAGTATGACCTGCATGCTTGTAGGCTGGTTCTGAGCATCCCAGGCTGGGAGCTAATGCAGTAAAGCACTGTGAGGCATCCAGGGTTGCAGGGCAAGTGGTGACACAACCTCTTACTGGTCTGGACTGCCCTCAAGTTCTTATCACAGACAGACACTAATTTATCAGTTAAGACCTCCCACCAGCTGAATGACACTAGAGAACAGAACATGCCTTATATCTATGTGGGAGGAGAGAACTACTGCCAAGAAAGACTTTGTAATAAGAATCTGTTTTCAATTTGGAAACTAATTGTCTGCTTTCCATGGTGTGTGGTTCAATCATCCAGCTGAAATTCTTAGTCTATCGTGAGCCAATTCTGCAATTCCATGTCAGGTTTCATCTGCTGAAAGAAGCAATACAAATGTCTAGTATTTATGATACCCCTATGTAGCCATAGTATGAAGGATTTTCCTCCTCAGTAGCTATTACAGAGAACAAATATTTCCAAAAGCAAATTAAATTAACAATGTGTATAAAAACTGTAAAGGCAGCTAAGTTTTCCATTTATGTTCACCTCTGCCAAAGAACCAGCTCCAGAACTTTGGGGTAGGGCTAAGCTAATGTTTCAGGTCTAAATCTCGCCTTCCTATTGCCAATATCATGTCAGATACCATTATAATTTAAAATAAGCAGCTAGTTTGGTAGAATAAAAGACTTCATCCAGTATCCTTGAGAGGGGAATAGAAGACAAGGGCAGTTCTCTTGCTGTCTCTTACTATCTACGAGAACATTTAATGTAATGGCAAGGAGAACCATCTTAGGGAATGGACATGAGGAGCAATGGGTAGGACAATGGAAAGTAAGGCACAGGTAGGAACAGAAGATGATCCCTATTTCAGAGCAACTCAGGAAAATAAGAGAGAACTATGAAAAGCAAGTCTAGTAGTCATTTCTACCAGTGCAAAGTGGGTGTGAAATGCTGCCATTCTGACTTGTTAGCAATTTATAACCACTTTACAAGAGGAAAATCATAGAATCATAGACTCATAGGACTGGAAGGGATCTTGACAAGTCTTCTAGTCCAGTCCCCTGCACTCATGGCAGGACTAAGTTTTATCTAGACCATCCCTGACAGGCAATTTATTCCAGTACTTAATCACCCTGATAGGAAATTTTTCCTGTTGTCCAATCTAAGCTGCCCTTGCTGCAATTTTAGCCCATTGCTTCTTGTCCTATCCTCAGAGGTTAAAGAGAACAATTTTTCTCCCTCCTCCTTGTAACAAACTTTTAAGAACACAAGAACAAAAGAACGGCCATACTGTGTCAGACCAAAGGTCCATTGAGCATAGTATCCTGTCTTCTGACAGTGGCCAATGCCAGGTGCCCCAGATGAAATGAACAGAACAGGTAATCATCAAGTGATCCGTCACCCATTCCCAGCTTCTGACAAACAGAGGCTAGCGACACTGTCCCTGTCCATCCTGGCTATAGCCATTGATGGGCCTATCCTCTATGAATTTATCTAGTTCTTTTTTGAACCCTGTTATATTCTTGGCCTTCACAACATGTACTTGAAAACTGTTACCATATTCCCTCCCCCCCCCCCCCCGCCATCCCCACTCCCGTCTTCTCTTCTCCAGACTAAACAAATCCAATTTTTTTCAATCTTCCCTCATAGGCCATGTTTTCTAGACCTTGAATCATTTTTGTTGCTCTTCTCTGGACTTTCTCCTCCTTGTCCACATCTTTCCTGAAATGTGGCGCCCAGAACTGGACACAATACTCCAGCTGAGGCATGTCAGCATGGAGTAGCAGAAGGATTACTTCTTGTATCTTGTTTACAACGCTCGTGCTAATACATCCCAGAAGGATGTTTGCTTTTTTTTGCAACAGTCTTACACTGTTGACTCATATTTAAGTTATGATCCACTATGACCCCCAGATCCCTTTCCGCAGTACTTTCTTAGGCAGTCATTTCCCATTTTGTATGTGTGCAACTGATTGTTCCTTCCTAAGTGGAGTACTTTACATTTGTCCTTTTTTTAAAATTTCATCATATTTACTTCAGATCATTTCTCCAGTTTGTCCAGGTCATTTTGAATTTTAATCCTATCCTTCAAAGCACTTGCAACCCCTCCGAGTGTGGTATCATCCGCAAACTTTATAAGTGTGCTCTCTATGCCATTAACTAAATCATTGAGGAACTAAATCATAAATGACGTACAGAAGTTGCAAGTCAGCAGAGAGCCAACCCCATGATATCTTCATGGAAAATTGGGCACACACCCAACTATGAAAATCACCTCAAGGATAGACCCTCTAAATCTAACCAAACAATGGAAGAATAAAATATATTCAGGGGAATTTTATTAATAATCTTCCTTTCCACCATACTCAACTGTTAATATATCCTATCCCTGAATGGCTAGTGAATATTGTTGAGTCTTCTTCCTTCAGTCTCTCTTAACAAAGGGACCACAAGCAGCTAATAGGTCTGCTCAGCCATAATCAAGTAAAGAGGTTCAGCGTCACAGATGAGCTATTTATATGCATTTGTCTTTTTAAGCAAATAACAGATTTATGGGTTTTGAAGATCTGGACATTTTACGATTAACTATGTTTACCATAAATATTGGTATATTATCTGTAAATTAAAAGTGTAATTGACCTACACATAAGCCATGTAGGCTTTTGTACAGGCATGAAATCCTGTTCTGGGAGTACACTGCTACATAAGAGAACAGGAGAAAAGCACTGCCGCACCGATGATGCCACCACAGCCTAAGTCCAGGACACAGGCAAGAATTGTAGGCAAATCAGCAAGTCCTTCAGGTCCATCCAACCCTCAGATGGAAAAAGAGGATTTGTCATTCCCGAGAGATGCCAGTACATCTAAACTACCATATTTACACCAATCCTTCAGGTTGGGGAAGAGAAGGTCTTTTACATATCCTTATATAAGTGACTCTCTGAAAAATTCCTTTACATTTAGGCCAAATATCCTATTCCTGTTTATATGCAAGTATATGTGGTATGTAGCACAGCTTTCAGCTAACAGAAAGCCAGCACTAGACCCTTTAAGACCCATGAGGGAAATGTTATAGGGGCTCTGGGGGCCCCTGCATCCACTACACACCAGTGAGGGAATAGGTCTTCACAACAGTCCCACCTAGGACATTGTTGGAGGTAGGCAAGGGGAAGGGCCACAGGATCCACAGTCACACAACCCCAATGGCCATAACACCACACACAAATGATGCAGAGAGACTCTTTGCCACAAGGATTATTGGGGTCCCTACTGAAGCCTCAGACCTGAGTCAAGCTTAAAAGAAAAGGAGAACTTGTGGCACCTTAGAGACTAACAAATTTATTTGAGCATAAGCTTTCGTGGGCTCCAGCTCACTTCATCTTTCTATTGTGACCGCCCCTCTCTAAGCCCCTGTGCACTCTGTAATCTTATTTATATCATTTTAGAGTTTTTTGTTATTAGCATTAGTATTTATTTTACTGATTATCTTATTTTATTGCTATAATTAATATTTAAAACATGTTGCTATACTAGACTATTTCTTTTCTATGAAATTATGTTACATGTATTAATGTCCAATTTCAGTAAACATACTGATCAAAATAAATATAGGTGTATCCCAGTTATGGTCACACGTTCAAGGGTTTACAGGAAAGTCAGCATACAAACTGTACAAAAGCACATCTAATTTCTTCACATCTCTTTTGACTTAAACATAGAATCTCTATATGGCACATCCAGAACTGTGCTGTCGTTTCAGGAATTACTTTCTGGAATGACAATATAGTATAGCTTTGGCATGCTGTCATCCCCATCAATAGATATTGGAGTGAGTAGATGAATACCATACAAACCACACTCCGTGATTGTCAGCTAGCTCTTGTTCAGAGGAATGTTAATCTTCATAGGTATATTTCTGTCTTCTCTATAGGCCTGATCCAAACCCTAATGAAGCCAATGGAAAGATTTCCATTGACTTCAGTAGACTTTTGGATCAGGTCCTGTATGTGTGAAATGAGATACCTCCTCTCCTTCAAAATATTCCTCAAAAACACCTATCTTTATAAAGCCTTAGAGTCAATAATTTTCTGTCAGCTTATCTTCTCCATTTGCACCTCACATTTACCATAAGAATCTACAAGTTTCTCATCACATAGCCATCTGGGGAAAGAGGAATGGATGTTGTCATTTTAATGAGGAGAGGACAAGAAAGAAAGACTAAAGGAGAAGGAGGTAAAACCCTACCTGAGTTCAGCAGAGTGTGTGGTGTCTATTCTGATGGGGTTATGTCATGTTCTCTGAGGAAACCAGACTGATGCAATACTTGCCTGTCTCTGAATATTAGCCAAACCCGACCTTAAAATGCATATATGTAGAAAATATTTCATTTTGATTTTTTTCATTGCAGAAATGCCAAGAAGGATTTTATCAAACTGCTTCAGGAGATTGTTCGCATTGTAACTGTAATGGTAATGCAAACAAGTGCCTCGATGGATCTGGAATCTGTGTGGTAAGTCTTATGTGCCATCCCCACCCACTCTGCTGTCCCCCATTTCATGGATGCCTTCCATTTAATCATAAACATGAATTATATTTTGATTGACTAGATAAAACCTTAGCAGAGTCTCCTCTCTTGATCTTGGATAAGTCACCACCTGAATGAAATACATTGGAGGAAAACCCAAGCTACTGCAGGTTGTGGTATTGGTAAATCAAAATCTGAGACTCTTGTATCATCAATAATCCTGGATCCCAATACACCAGCATAGTATTATACTACATTACCAGAGGTGCTTTCTTCTGAATTACATTTAAAAGGTCATCATCACTTGTCATCATTAAAGATATCCAGGTGCTAGGATCATTAACTACAATGATCTGACCAAATTTCAGTGAAGGTACTTACATTCTGCCAACCCAAATTATCTCTGAGGTTTGAAGCATTTGGATGAGCCACTAAAGAGTTGCCACATTTCATCTCAAAGATAAAGTGATTCCTAGAGAGAGAATTTTAATCAGTTTATCAACACAAAAAGGACTTTGGGATCCATCTTGCGAAAAGCATATCAACGTAAGCTCATTTCAACTCTCCCTTTCACTGTACTGTGTTTTATATCATACAAACAGCTTATGGTTGTATATGACCTCCAAGTGTGTATGTATATGTGTTGTCTATAGCAGCTCTACCTCATAATTCACAGCAGCTAGCTTTCTGCTGCTGACTAACGATGGTAGGAGCTTGAAATAATACACTGAGGAAAGAACGTGCTTGAATTCCAGTGTAACACTATAGCCTGCCATATGCTCTGTCTCACTCATTGGCTAATATGGAATACTGGGGTTAGTATTAGTAGTGTATCACTTTAGGGAACAAAAGCCAAAGCAGCAAAACTACCATCAGTATAATAGACAATCAAAGCAGTAAATATTATAGGAAGTTAAAACAGTAAAACTACCAAATACTAACAGAACGGGGGAAGATTTTATATTGTACTGTATTTAAACAATATCGCAAACATCTACGAGTTAATGTAGGGGCTTGTAAATCAGGATTTCTGGGTTTTATTCCTGGCTCTGCCACTGACTTACTCTGCTACTTTTGGCAAGTCACTTTACCCAGTGGTTCTCAAAGCCGGTCTGCCACTTGTTCAGGGAAAGCCCCTTGTGCCCTGGACCGGTTTGTTTACCTGCAGTGTCCGCAGGTTCAGCCGATTGTGGCTCCCACTGGCCGTGGTTCACCGCTCCAGGCCAATGGGGACTGCGGGAAGCGGCGCGGGCCAAGGGACGTGCTGGCCGCCCTTCCCGCAGCCCCAGTTGGCCTGGAGTGGCGAACCGCAGTCAGTGGGAGCCGCAATCGCCTGAACCTTTGGACGCGGCAGGTAAACAAACCGGTCCGGCCCAGCAGGGGCTTTCCCTGAAAAAGCGGCAGACCAGCTTTGAGAACCACTGACTTAACCCCTCTGTGCCTCAATGTATCTCTCTGCAAAATGGGAAATAATACCAACTTACTTTGCTGGGTGTTGTCAGTCTTAATTTATATTTGGAAAGTGCTTTGAAATCCACTAGTAAAAGATGCTACTGTATATAAATGTAGCTTTTATCAAGTTGGCAGGTTTTACAGTTATATACTGTGACATTCAAGAGGACGTGTTTCTTACCATTAATAAGCTAGTGGGAAGAGGATCTTTACAGCATGTTCAGTACCTAGGTACAGTGGTGAGCTGGAGCCAGTTCGCACCTGTTCGCTAGAACCAGTTATTAAATTTAGAAACCCTTTTAGAGCCGGTTGTTCCAACGGGGAAAACCGGTTCTAAAAGGGCTTCTAAATTTAAGTGGCCAAGAGTGGCGCCTTAGGCACCGACTCTATGGGTGCTCCAGCCCTGGAGCACCCAAGGGGAAAATTTGGTGGGTGCAGAGCAACCACCGGCAGCTCCCCACCCCACCCCCGGCCCCAGCTCACCTCTGCTCTGCCTCCGCCTCCTCCCCTGAATGAGCCGCCCTGCTCTGCTTCTCCGCCCCCCCACCCCAGGCTTCCCGCAAATCAGCTGTTCGCGTGGGAAGCTGGGGCAGGCTGAGAAGCAGGCCGCGGCTTCCCGCTCAGGCCCAGGGATGCGGAGGTGAGCTGGGGTGGGGGGGAGCGAGGAGGGCCTCCCGTGCCGCAGCAGGTAAGCCGGGGAGGGGGGCGCAAGGGAACCTCTCCCCGCCCCAGCTCACCTCAGCCACTCTCGGCCTGAGCGGGAAGCCACCGCCTGCTTCTCAGCCCTCCCCGGCTTCCTGCCGAACAGCTGATTCACGGGAAGCCAAGGGAGGGGGCGGAGAAGCAGAGGGGGGCGGTGCGTTCAGGAGGAGGTGCGGAGGTGAGCTGGGCCTGGGCGCGGAACAGGGAGCTGCCTGTGGGTGCTCTGAACCCACTAAATTTTCCCCGTGGGTGCTCCAGCCCCGGAGCACCCAGGGAGTCGGTGCCTAAGGCGGCCACTCCTCTTGCTCCCCCCAGCTACGCTCCCCTTCCCCTAGGAGCCAGAGGGACCTGCCGGATGCTTCCTGGGAGCTGCCCCAGGTAAGCACTGCCGGGACTCCCCACCTCTCCCCCTGGCAGGAGCCTCTGGCTCTTCAGGGTGGGGTTGGCACCTATTACAGTGGCCCATGAGACCCTCCTTCCCAGTTCTGGGGGCAGTCAGGGGACAGGACAGGGGTACTGGAGGTTGGGGGGGGCGTCAAGGAACGTGGGGGGGTTGGATGGGGCAGGAGTCCTAGGGGGCGGGGGTGGGCAACAAGCCCCTCGTGGGGTGAGGAGGGAACCCATTGTTAAGATTTGGCAGCTCATCACTGCCTAGGTAGGATAACTTATTCTGTCTTTGGCCTCAGTTGTATGTTCAGGATTGGAATGACTCACCAGCCCTGGTTCTACTTAACATTGATTGTTTTAGTATTTTAATATAAATTAAATGAAAAATATTCCTGAAATTGCCATATATATGTATACACAGGTACTCATACCCTCCATGCATGTGACTTTTAAACATTGGGATTAACACAAGAGGAAACTGGTGATAAAAGTCTCAAAACTAAAAGGGAGATCTTAGCAACTGTATTTTCCTGTATGTGACCAATCATCAAGCATCCTCAATGCAACAGGTTTTGGAAAGGAAGGTGAGTATATATCAATTAGCAAACAATACAAAAGCCTTGAGGCATTAAATGGCTTTATTGTTTGCTGTTCTTTGTGAAAAGCATAGCAGATGCAGAGGGTAGAAAAGAAACAGGTAAAGTGGTTGACATGCTGCAGAGAGTAATCTGGGAACACGTCTATGGCCCACGTGTGTTATTTAACCAATGGGACAACTAGACTCACTGGAACTGAGCAGCTGCTAGAGAAAAATACGAGGCGCTAACACTTGAAGGATTTCACAAATCTTTCAGTACAGCTCAGCCAGCAGACCTTGGGGAAAGGCGGAGAATGGGAAAGTTTAGGCGAAAAAGAGGAGCAAATGGGAGAGGAAAGGGATTTGATAAAAAGGGAGCATACAAGAGTTTATGGGGAGGGAGAACATGGAGCAGGACAAGAGATGGCCTGAGGGGCTGTTGGGATATTGACACTTGTGAGGCTGTGGAGTTTGAAGGGGAGAGTTAGGGGAGGCTGGTAGACTTACAGTGGGAGAAGAAAAGGAAAGGGAGGGAAGAGAGTGGTGGGGTCGAGGAGAAGGAGAGAAGTGAGAGTGTTTCAAGAAGAAGGAGAGAATGAATGGATATGGGGTCAGAGAGGAAGAGACAGTGAGAGGAAAAAACAGAGGAAGTTAATGGGAGCGAGGAAACTTGGAGATGAAGAGCCCGGTCCAATGCCCATTAAATAATGGACGAGGCCCTAAAAGCACCTGCTCGTGACAGCTGCTGTCAAACCTGAAGCAACACAGGAAGGAATCTGGACAAAGACTATGCAGGAAGAGGGAATTTCCACCACTGGGAGCCTCATAGCGGCTGGTTCACATGGTATTGTGTGTTCAAGTTTTCGTTCCTCACAAGTTGGTAGGCAAATTACTCCACTGCTACTCAGGTTAGTAAGCATCACACCTGGTAGTAACAGTTTGCAGAATCAGGGCCCTCTGCATCCAAATAGCTTACTGTATTATTGTTCTTGTTCACCCATTTATAACCAGGTAAGGGAGCTATTGCTCCAGCTAGCTTCCTGTTTCAAAGAGGTGATAGCAGGAGGGTGTTTTTAAGTTTTATTAATTATGGATTCTAAAAACACAGTACAATCACAATGAGTCACTGATGTGACTAAGTTTACCCAGATAAATGTCTGAAATGTAACTAAAATCCAGCAAAGTAGCAAAAAGTTTTTACATTTGTCAAGTCAACTCCCAAAAAAGAATTCTTCAAATAATTGTAAAAAAAAAGTTTGGGGGGTTTGTGCTTCAAATGGTGAAAGACAACCTGGAAATGATCTTGTCATGTAGCTACAAGTGTTACTACATCATCTCAGAACATAATTATTTGTCTTCTAGGAGATAATAACTAATGTACAAAAACTGAATAAATAGTCTGGGCTATTGTGAAAATGAAAACCAAAAAAGCTGCACAGAAAAGGATGAATTATAAGAATCAAGTTCAATAAAAATGCTTTAAGAGTTCCATACCATGCAAATCCCAAAAATCAATTTGTTGATAGTGGCCTCTGGTGCATAGAAACCAAATGGAATTTGTATTGACTTCAGCTCTGAATTTGAAATCAACTAAAATTAAAACCTTATTAATGATGCCCCAAAATGCAGTGTTCAGATTTTTAATTTCTATAAACATGACAATGTTATTTTAAGGTTCTATTTTTAAATCTCCTTCAACCTTATTTATAAATTATGAATCAGTCCTGTGGAGTTTCTAAAAGTGAACTGAATGTACACAGTCAATAAATCAGCAAACTCATTAGGTATTCAAGGACAAGGTATAATTGCTTATAGCATTGCTTTTATATATGTTACTGTGAAATTGGTGCATAGATCAATCATTTGATCCTTTAATTAAAACTGGACAGTTGCTCAATCTATTTCTAATATAGAAACACACCCAAGAAAAGAAAGCAGTCAGCATAGTCTAAGCTGCATTTATGATATATGGCAGTATAGATATCACAATAATGCTTCATCTCAAAAAAGTCATTTGTCAGCTGTGTCACACGCATTGGTAATGCGTCTACACAATACGAGACACCAACTCTCAGTGCTGACCTTAGGATATTGCCCTCAACAAATGTCAAAGGCTTCTTGTTTGTGACCTCCTTGGTTCTGACTGAGAGAGGAAACCAGTTTACAGCAGTGCTTTGTACCTTTGTTTTGGTTTACATGTACATATCAGTTGCTACATGTATGAATTTACAGTAGCTGACAATGGTGGGACACGGTGCAGCTGCAGACAGAGTGAAACTTATTTCACCAGAATAAAGCTCAAGCAATTGGGCTTTATTGCAGACTAAATTGCATGGGATTTGGGGGAGTGAATCTCTCTTTCACTAGCACCCTTCAACCGGGAGCTGACCTAGTCATAAGAAACTCCTCCATTGTAAACTGAGACTGGAATTTGCAAAAGCAGATAGTGAAATGAAATAATCCTTTCCATTCTTCAAATTCCTTTATATTTGATCATGAATTTATGATGGTTATGGAAGGTCATCTGCTCTGAAATTTTCTGAGTAGCAAATATAACAGAAGCAGTCAACCTGCAGCTTGTCAGAAGCAATTTGCTCTTGGTTTAGTATGCGAGTGGACTTTGTGGGGCAACTCATAGCCCCTGCTCAACAAACCAGGCTTCTACCACAATGCTGAAACACAGTAGTGCAACACTGGAGAGAGGAGGCCAGCCAGTACTGCCTGTAGAGCAGTTTGACAATGACTTCAGCAGAGCAGTGCAGTGGTGGGAGAATTAAGAAGTGGCAAGCAGGGCTGTGTGGAGCAAAGGTGTTTTTGAAGTGACTTGCCAGTGACCTTTCTGAGGATATATTTAGTAATGGAGAGTAAACATTAGTCTAGGATTAGCTCCTTACACAGAGATCATATTAGGCTACGTGGTACAAAAAGAGCAGCGTCTGGAGATAAAGCTTTGTTGGGGTGTTGATTTGTTGCTAGAAATATTACAATGCTTTGTTTTTCTAGGTGCTGTACATTTGATCCACATGCATTTGAGGTGTCTAGTGATTTGGGCAGAAAGCATTTAGAGGAACTAGAAAAACAAAAGGATCACGGGATGGGAAGCTAGAGTTACTAAGATCCATTTGTCCCTCTTATGGATTCTTTAACAATAGAGCATGTTGTCGTTTGAATGATCTGTATGTTTAAGAGTTTGGGTATACAGCTGACTGGAAAGGTTGGAAGGGATTTGGCAGCTCTGCCTTTGAGGATAATACGTTCCACATGATAGCCAAGGCAGATCTGGAGAGTAGCCAATAGATCTCCATCCATCCATCAAGTAATAAAGGAAAGCAACAGGGAGTTGGCACAGCAGCTTAATAGATACTTCTGGTTTAAAGAATAGCCTTGCATCTTACAACTGATCTTTTTCCTTCTGCACAGATGTATTTCATCTGTCCAACAATGAGGGAGACAAAGGTAATAAATATCTATGAGAGGCCTTGGAGGACTAGCTATGGCTCTTTTGATTGCAGGAATAAACCAGGGAGACATGGTCCTTCATCTGATATGGGAGGAAGGATCATCACACACTCAGATCTTTGTGTGGGTCACTTTTTTCCGCCTTATGCAGAGGCACAGGAATGCAGTTCTCAAACATGAGGCCCACAGAGAGTCTACTCTTCACTGTGAAGGAGCAATAGCATATCTGTGGTTGGCCACAGTAATGCTTCCTGTTAATTAAGTCTCACAATTTTTAAGCCACTCTCATGACACTTTGGACCTGAACCCCTGTTTTTTGAATGCTTGGGGCTGGCAATATTCTCTATCTTCATTGTAGGTGGACACAAACACATCAAAATCTTGGGGAAGTTTAGATCTGGATCCAAACATTGCAGCTCAAGCCCATCTCTATAGTTGAATCAGTAAATCTAAAGAATATACAGAAATGCATAGCCCTTTCCTCAGTGCAGCCATGTTATTTATTTGTTTACATGCCATTTATCTGTGTTCATAATTGCTACCAGGCTGTCTCTTAGCAAGCAAAATTATTCCTATTACACTCTGTTGAAAATGCTATTTTAAATTGAGACATCATTATCTGAATTCCTAGTGGCTTGATGCAACTTTCAAATTTTATTGATAACATACTCTTGTTCCTACTGAAATCAGGGGATTTTCTAACATAGGACAATACACTCAGGCCACTTTGTCATCTGACTTGCTGTTGATGAAATGGTGCATGAATGATTACATACTGTAGAGGGTTTCTTCATTTAGAAGCCTTTAGAACCATGGCTTCCATTATATTTTTTTCCCATAATCTTTAAGGGACACTACTGGGTTGACTTTGGTTTTGTAAAAGCAGAAGATTGTATTAACGTGGCAAAATGCAAAACATTTGGCTTAGAATTTTAAATTACAGTATTTATAAAAAAAATTAACACCAGTGTTTTAAAAAACTTAATAGCAGTGCATTTACCTGTATAACTTTTCAGCCTTTGTATTCCATGAACTGCACATGTAAGCCTCTAAGGTATCTGTCTGCAGAGACAGGCAGCAATTTTGCTTTTAGTTCAGTGTATACTGTCTAGAAGAGTCTCATGGAAAATTTACTTTTCTCTTTCTGGTTTTACATTTATTTTCTTAATCAAAACCAAAAGCCATCTGTTTGCTTCTTCTGTATGAAAAAAAAATTAAACACCAATATCAATAGACATGTTTCAACGTTTTTTTTTAAAACTTCATTTGAAAGAGAAGTTGGGATTGAGGGGTTGTAACCAAATACGCCACTGGAGAATTTTTGACCCAACCAGTGCTTGGATACAGCTCCGTATGCATGCAAAGACATGTGTGCGTATGCACTGGGACCAGGAGTGCTCTTCTCTATGCTTAAAGTGCATTACTACTGTGAAAAGTGACTTTATAAAAGTTCCATCATGGAGTTCCATGTTTATTGGCCCTCACAGCTATTTTTCTGTCTGATGTGCTCAGTTTAAAAGAGAGAAGATGTATTTTCTAACTGTAAACGTAGCTTGGGCTGTGAGAATCAGTTATGATCCCCAGTGTCACCTTTCCCTTCAATGGTTTCACAGATTTAACTTAGTCAACAATTCTGCTGAAGACGTACAGGATCTGCATTGACTCTGCAGTGCTATAGAAGCCAAAGACTGTCTTTTTTGCCACTCAAGTAAAAAATATGACCCTGAATACACAAAAGGGTTCAGATTTGTTGAACAAGGTAATGCTATTTTTACATAGTCACTTTTCAGAGTAGAGCCAGACTTCAAATGTCCCAAGCACTCAACTAATAGATTTATTAGGGGAGAGAGTGTGCTAACAATCTCCCTTGCGGTAGAAGAGGAACACTGCAGATATGAATATTAACACTGAGTCCCCTGCTTTCTTTTTGTGCTCATCACTGTAGCATCTGAGCACCTGGAAAACATCAATGAATTTATCCTCTCACTACCCGTTTGATGTATGGACAATTGAGGCAGAGGGAGGTTAAGTGTCTTGCTGAGAGTAAAATAGGAAGTCTGTGGCAAAGCCAAGAATTGAATTTAGTCCTGATTCCTAGTCTGGTGCCTTAACCACAAGGCCATTATTCCTCTTTGATTGGAGAACAAACTTTGATTTCCCACTCTCTCATCCCTCTCCTCCAGTCAATCAAAAACACTTATTCAGAGAATATTGCCAAATTCTACTACTTCTTTAAATTGTACTAGCCTTAAGAACTTCCACTTGCATCCCATATTTCAGCTGTTGCCTCATTTCCTCTTATACCCATTCCTGCTTCCTCTGGTATGACTAAGCTTCTCTTCTCCCCCTACACACCATCCCTTATGCTTACAACAACCTTCCATTTAATGTACACCAAGCTCTCTCCTACTCTTCTCTCCAAACATAACTTGTGAAAAACCCTCCTGTAAAATTATGGAGAGTATTCCACTCTATAACACTAAATGCACTGCACTGCACTTGTTGATATACTAGATATAAGATCTTCAGGAAAAGTGGTGGCACTGGGATTTGGCCGGGGAAGGGGTTCTGTTCGTTTGTTATTCATTTTGGTGGGGTTGTTTGGTTTTTTTCTTACCATATTTACCTGTTGTAAAACTCCATGGTGGAATTATAGCTCTGAACAAATAAATAGTGATAATTGCTGCACATTGGAATAGTTGGGCTGCGTATCGCTAACTGTGGCTAAAACATATGCAGTGACTAACTCAGACCATCTCCCAGGATTCATCCAGAATCTACAATTATCTGGACTGCTCTTGTCAGAAGCTGCATCTGCCTGAAGATCAAAGGAAGGAAGACAGGCTAAATGGTCAGCCAAATATGCAGTGTATTTGTAACTTTCACACAAGTGGTTGGCCTCTCTCTAGCTGTCAGAAGAGGCTGGTGACATCTGGATATGGGTAAATGAAAATGACCCATCAGTGTCCTCATAATCAGTTTATGTCAACAAGTAAAGGTTCACTGTACTGTATCTGACACAAAGCACGGCTGAGAATGTCTAATCTGAGATACTGGTACTATTTTTTTTATTAGAGATTTTCCGTCCTTTCATTCCTCTTTTCACAGTCTCCTGGACAAAGAGTATGGTAAAGTATGAGTTCAAGATGACCTTTCAAATCTACTGCATTGGGTGGGTTCAAAATTATATAGAATAAGCTCATCCACCCTGAATTTGGTGCTTGTGAAAGGCCAGTGTTGATTGCTAGGCTAAATCCAAACATACTGCATGGCAGGCCCTGCACAAGCTTCCTCTTGCAGCTCTGCTAATGCACCTGAAACCTGACCTGCAACTTCCCTGTTATTCCAGAGATTGCCAGTCCCTAACTGCACAGTTATTTTGTGATGTGATTGAATATCTGCTGGAGAATATGCTGAGGAGCCAAGATAATTTATTTTAACACATGTGCCAACTTTGAACACTGTTGTCTAGAGGAACAAAGCTTTTACATTAACCCAACACACAAAGTAGTTTTTTCCATACAGTGTATGTCATGGAGTTGATTCTTCACTGCCTTGCACTTTGTATTGTCATTTACATCTGAATAAAGTCAGTGCAACGTGGATGTAAAACACTACCAATGGTGTACAATGGTGTACATAGAATTCTCATCTGGGAGCGTTTAACACACATATCACAAAAATCACTAGGTACAAGTGCACCCATCTTCTTTAGGGTATCCTTTTTAAAATAACTCAACTGTAGAGCATGTTTCTCTGGAAGAAAACACTCTGATGATAACTTCCGGGTACCACCCTGAAGTGGAAATGGTATCTTGTAGTTAAAGCATAAAACGCAGAGCCTGGATTCATTAATTCTGTTGTTGTCTCTATGGCATTCACTACCTTGCAATGTGGTCACAGGAAATTCACGTAACCTTTCTGTGCCTCAGTTTGCCCATCTGTAAAATTAGCAATATAATAATACTTATCCTGCCTCACAGGGGTGTGGCAGGGCCGGATTAAAATTGCTTGTAGAGTGCTTTGAGATCTTTTGATAAAAGTATTATACAAGTGCATAGTATTATAATTAAAAATATAAAATATTTTGGGGTAAATCCTCAGCTACTGTAAATTGTATTGATTTCAATTGATGCATCATAACTTACACTGGCTGAGGTATAGTGTATTGTGCAGGGTGAGATTACTTCCTATAAATGTTGCACAATGGAGATGAAATCACTTCTTGAGAAGATGAGTGAGCTTTTGCTCCATTATTTTGTATTCCATAGAAATGCCACCAGAAAAATAATCTTGAAATTCATGAACTATTTTTTTCATATCTTAGAAAGAAAGAATATGGCAGTCTCCTAATTATTGCCTCCTCTGTTCTGAACATCTTTCAAGGGCAATGTGTAGGGATCAATCCAAATATGTAAATAACTGTTAATATTCAGGCATATTTCATTTCAGGGAAAAAATAAAAAACACCAGCCTATTAATTACCGATAACCTGCAATTTTCCATGATACTCACTTTCAGTCATCAAGTCCAAAGAATAACCCCTTTCTCTCTCAACAAGCAGGCATCTGTACTGGAATGTATTGGAAATTATATCTTATACTGTATATACACCAGTGGGCAAATTTTCCTTTGTTTTGGTGCCAGGCAAGTTCAGCATTCCTTCTAGTGCCTTCAGCTTAGACAGACCTGTCCACTACATGCAAATTCTAGCAACATCTCTGATGATATATAATGCAGCGTTTGTGCTCAGGCAGTCTGCACATGTGAATGCCTATAGTGATAGCTTTATCCTGTATGCCACTTTGTCAGCACTCCCAGGCAGACCAGTGAATTGTTCCAAATGTCTTCATTTGTACTATGCTGCCACTTACAAACTCTTTTCATTTAATCCCTCAGCACCTTGAAGGGTTCAGGTCTGGTACCAGTCCTTGTTCTGCTTGGCAGAGTACTCACTAAAGTCATCTCTGCTAGGCTTGAATTAAGTAGCACCTTCCTTTAACATTTGTCACTCTTCTTTATTGAAGGACTGCCAGAGAAACACCACTGGAAAGCACTGTGAAAAATGTCTGGATGGTTACATTGGGGACATCGTCAGAGGAGTGCCCACGTTCTGCCAGCCCTGCCCTTGCCCATTGCCATTAGTTGCCAAGTATGTAAAAGACACTTTGTTTTATTTTATTTGTCCTGATCCTTATACTTTCTGTTCTGCATTCTTCTTTCAGAGCCAGGCACAATAAACCTTATTAGACTGGGGGTGAGAGAAAGACTGATGCACCTTCAAGCATAGAAAACCAAGAACATTTTCACTTGTTTACACTTATCACAAAATGAAAAGGAAAAAATGGAAAATAACATTTAGAGTCATAGAGTTTAAGGCCAGAAGGGACCATTTGATCATCTAGTCTGTATATAATCAGAGGCTACCAACATTAAACTCAGCAACTGGAATTTTATTTAAAAGGTATGAATATTTTTTTCAGTCTCTCCCATTGATTGCTGCATTGATTGCACAAATGGGAGGAAATATTTGGACAACTTTGGGCTCTTTCTCTTTTAAATGAGAAAGGTTGTCAGGGGTGAGCTGACTTTTAATAAGCTCAAAGTTAAAGCCATACCTCTTTATATGTAAAATTCCCCATGACATATGGAAAGCAGATACTGATTGGGGAAAACCCTAGCACAGTGGTCCCCAAACTGTGGGGCGCGCCAAAGAACATTTGGGGGGATGCATGGTACAGGGGTTGGGGAGGGAGCACCACCCAGCCCAGCTCCACCCCCAGATGCAGCTCCGCTCCACTCCCAGCCCAGCCCCAGCCCCAGCCCCAGCCCCAGCTCTGCCTTCAACTCCAGCTCCTCTACTGAGCCATCTGAGCAGTGATGGTGGGAGGGGGCACAGACATATTCCATTACTGGTAAGGGGGGGCATGACAGGAAAAGTTTGGGCACCACTGCCCTAGCATGACACAGACCCAAGCAAACAGTAGCTTGACCTGGTTAATGAAAGCACAGAATCTGATATTTAAATTAATGCATCCAACTTCAGAAGTGGTACAAGTGACAGACAGTAACTCTAATTTCTACTAATGCATAGCCTGCTTTTGTATATGAATTTCTGAAGCCTGACAGAAAATACAGGTCCAGGCCAATAAGAGGACATTTATAGCAGTCATTATTCCCTGTGGTTTCAGAGATACCAATTAACCAGAAGATGTGGCTTTCTGTTAGAGAGCTTTAATAGCACATCAATGTCATAGCAGAAGAAATCAGCATTCAATTACTTATCACTGTATTCCATCTGAATGGATATCTATGCATATTCCATTACACTGACAGGATTATGTACCTCTAAATATTTCACTGTAGGTCAAAAACCTTTTTAGTGAGTCAGCTACTTTCACTTTGTTTCCCATTCCACTTTCAACCAGCAGGTTTTAGTCCTTTTCTACACTGAATTTCTTTCCCTTTATTTCATGTTACTTCTTACAGTTGCTATAGGACTGCTCTTTAGCACAGCCTGAAAGTGAGAAATTTGCATTTTGTTCAGCTGCTCAGAGGCACAGGCTCAAAATCACAGCTGGACCAAAGCTCACAGTCCCACAAAACACTTCCTGACTTTCAAAAGAGCTATATGCACATAAGGACTGCAAGATGGAGAATAGCTATGACTGAAAAAACTATATCCCTGACTGGATTAGAGAGAATGCCCAAGAGAGTGAGGAGAAAGGATGTCCAATTTTTCTTCACAATTGTCTGAGCACCTACATTTTACTATATTTATGCAAGGCCATCCAGGTGAATGAGTTCACATGGGAATTGTTTTATTTATTCATGTCGCTAACCGGGACAATAGCAAGAACACATAAGTAGAAACAGAAAAGTCAGACAGCTCCTTTGTTCAATAAATGAAATTGAATTTTTTTCATATGGCTGTTTGCCACACAAAAGCCATTTCAGGGTGCAGAGCACAGTTTCCTTGAACAACATCCAGATTTTCGTGGGACACGATAGCATCCTTATCCTTTTGCATATGTTTTATCTGTGGCACCATAAAATAGAGATTATTAATGTTGTGCTGGGAGAACATGGAAGTATAGGGCTGGCCCCCAGCTGAAGTAAATCAGTGTAATTCCATTGGCTTCACTGAAGCTACACTGATTTATACCAGCTGAAGATCTGGCCCAATCTCCCCCAACTGCCCTTCTTTACTAGGGAGTCCTTTATTTCAAACCTAAATTTATCTCCATTCCATGCTTTACTTTCATTGCTGTAAATTATATTTACCTCAGAAATACAGAAACATGAGATTATCAGAAATATTATCTATGCTAAAGAAAAGGAGTACTTGTGGCACCTTAGAGACTAACCAATTTATTTGAGCATAAGCTTTCGTGAGCTACAGCTCACTTCATCGGATGCATAAAGTGGAAAATACAGTGAGGAGATTTATACACAGAGACCATGAAAAAATACACATTGTAAGGAGAGTGATCACTTAAGATGAGCTATTACCAGCAGGAGAGTGGGGTGGGGGGAAAGAAAACCTTTTGAAGCAATAATCAAGGTGGGCCATTTCCAGCACGTTTCCAGGAGTTAACAAGAACGTCTGAGGAACAGTGGGGGAGGGAGGGGGAGGAATAAACAAGGGGAAATAGTTTTACTTAATATAATGACTCAACCACTCCCAGTCTCTCTATTCAAGCCTAAGTTAATTGTACCCAATTTGCAAATTAATTCCAATTCAGCAGTCTCTCGTTGGAATCTGTTTTCGAAGTTTTTTTTGTTGAAGAATAGTCACTTTTAGATCAGAAATCTAGTGACCAGAGAGATTGAAGTGTTCTCCGACTGGTTTATGAACGTTATAATTCTTCACATCTGATCTATGTCCATGTATTCTTTTACGTAGAGACTGTCCAGTTTGACCAATGTACATGGCAGAAGGGCATTGCTGGCACATGATGGCATATATCACATTGGTAGATGTGCAGGTGAACGAGCCTCTGATAGTGTGGCTGATGTGATTAGGCCCTATGATGGTGTCCCTTGAATAGATATGTGGGCACAGTTGGCAACGGGCTTTGTTGCAAGGATAGGTTCCTGGGTTAGTGGTTCTGTTGTGTGGTGTGTGGTTGCTGGTGAGTATTTGCTTCAGGTTGGGGGGCTGTCTGTAGGCAAGGACTGGCCTGTCTCCCAAGATTTGTGAGAGTGATGGGTCGTCCTTCAGGATAGGATGTAGATCCTTGATAATGCATTGGAGAGGTTTTAGTTGGGGGCTAGCCCTCACCTTCAACCTTAATTTGCAAATTGGATACAATTAACTTAGGCTTGAATAGAGCCTGGGAGTGGTTGAGTCATTATACTAAGTAAAACTATTTCCCCTTGTTTATTCCTCCCCCCCTTCCCCCACTGTTCCTCAGATGTTCTTGTTAACTCCTGGAAATGTGCTGGAAATGGCCCACCTTGATTATCACTTCAAAAGGTTTTCTCTCCCCCCACCCCACTCTCCTGCTGGTAATAGCTCATCTTAAGTGATCACTCTCCTTACAATGTATATTTTTTCATGGTCTCTGTGTATATAAATCTCCTCACTGTTTTCCACTTTATGCATCCGATGAAGTGAGCTGTAGCTCACGAAAGCTTATGCTCAAATAAATTGGTTCGTCTCTAAGGTGCCACAAGTACTCCTTTTCTTTTTGCGAATACAGACTAACACGGCTGCTACTCTGAAACCTGTATCTATGCTAAGGGGATGAATCTTGGCATTTATGGCTTGTTTACATGGCAAGTTACTGCACAGCAAGTGAATTTATAGTGCACCAGCTTATCATGCAATAACACCCATGTAGACATTGCTGAAGTGCAGTGAAAGTCCCAGAATGCAGCTTGGCATATTACACTTTCAAGCAGCAGAACGCTAAACCCTATTCCAAAATGTTCACTGCACTGTAGCAGGATCCACATAGCAAGTTACTACATGGCAAGCTAGAGCAGATTCACACCCTGACTTGGTGAGCAGGAACTCATTGTGTAGACAAGCCCTACGCTTCTGCATGAGTAACTGTCTTGTGTCTTCCATTTGGGCTCTTTGGATGAAACTCTGTCCCTTTTTAAAATCAATGACAAAACTCCTGTTAACTTCAATGGAGCCAGGATTTCATCCCTGGCCTGTAAGTATCCTCCCATTTTCGTGCTGTCTTGCTACTGAAGTTTATGTACCTTAAAATTACTAATAGCTGTAAGAGGTGGTCCTGCTTCCACTGAATTCAATGGGAGTTTTAGCTCTGACTTCAGTGGGAGCAGGAGCAAGCCCACGTACTATAATAATCTGTTTTAGCTTTTACCTGTGTCACGGTTTCCTCCCCACTCTGAACTCTAGGGTACAGATGTGGGGACCTGCATGAAAAAACCTCCTAAGCTTATCTTTACCAGCTTAGGTCAAAACTTCCCCAAGGTACAAAATATTACATCCGTTATCCTTGGACTGGCCGCTACCACCACCAAACTAATACTGGTTACTGGGGAAGAGCTGTTTGGACGCGTCCTTCCCCCCAAAATACTTCCCAAAACCTTGCACCCCACTTCCTGGACAAGGTTTGGTAAAAAGCCTCACCAATTTGCCTAGGTGACTATAGACCCAGACCCTTGGATCTTAAGAACAATGAACAATCCTCCCAACACTTGCACCCCCCCTTTCCTGGGAAATGTTGGATAAAAAGCCTCACCAATTTGCATAGGTGACCACAGACCCAAACCCTTGGATCTGAGAACAATGAAAAAGCATTCAGTGTTTTACAAGAAGACTTTTAATAAAAAATAGAAGTAAATAGAAATAAAGAAATCCCCCCTGTAAAATCAGGATGGTAGATATCTTACAGGGTAATTAGATTCAAAAACATAGAGAACCCCTCTAGGCAAAACCTTAAGTTACAAAAAAGATACACAGACAGAAATAGTTATTCTATTCAGCACAATTCTTTTCTCAGCCATTTAAAGAAATCATAATCTAACACATACCTAGCTAGATTACTTACTAAAAGTTCTAAGACTCCATTCCTGTTCTGTCCCTGGCCAAAACGACTACAGACAGACACAGACCCTTTGTTTCTCTCCCTCCTCCCAGCTTTTGAAAGTATCTTGTCTCCTCATTGGTCATTTTGGTCAGGTGCCAGCGAGGTTACCTTTAGCTTCTTAACCCTTTACAGGTGAGAGGAGCTTTCCCCTGGCCAGGAGGGATTTCAAAGGGGTTTACCCTTCCCTTTATATTTATGACAACCTGTGACACTATTTCCACATAATATATGACAAGGACTTACTAATAAATAATACCAAATTAAATCTGAAGTTTTTTAAGTGTACCCTAACCCCTAAATCTACTTCAAACCTAAACGACAAAACTAAAAAGTTGTTTTTCTTAGTGTGAGTGATTACAGTGTTACAGAAGTATTTAAATTGCTCTGCAACTTTACTCTCAGAATTGTTATGTTCATACCCTATGATCTTGACAGTTATTAGTACGGCAGGCCACTAAACAAGAATTCCATTTCACAAAATGAAGTTTCACCATTTATTTTCAGTCCAATTTTGAATGAAATGGAGACCTTTCAAACATTTTTAAAGAGAGAGAGAGAGAGAGAGAGAGAGAGAGAGAGAGAGAGACCCACCTCAGTAGTTTGGAAGCTCACCTGAGCTGTGGAAAATCCACGTTCAAGTCCTTTCTCCACATCAGGCAAAGAATGGACTTGAACCTCCCAGATGGGTGCCTTACCACCAGACTATTTGGGTCTTTCTCTGAAACTCCATCTTGGACCCGAGAAACTTTTTTCCATTGAAAACAATATATTCCCATGAAATGTTTTTTTTGGTTTCAACAAATTGACATTTTCTGATGAAAAAGCCTTTAATCAGAAAATTCCTGTTGAGCTCTAATTATTAGTGATTCTGCATTTCCACTCAAATAAGCCATATGCTTACTAAATAAGAAATGACTATACTGTTAGAAAAGGAATCTCTGCCAGTCTTACATCAAAATGTCTATTTAAATGCTTTCTGTGTCTACTGGAATGTTATATGTAACATTTGGCTCCTGTTACTTTTATTGTGTAGGGGCTAATTGGCCCTTGTTCCCCTTTATACTAGCATATTATATTTTTCCTAATTGGCAACACACCTTCCTTTCAGCTACAGCTTTATTGTTCATTGTCCCATTAGCTTTTCTGAAAGGATTGTATCTGAGCCTAAATTACCATTTTTAGGGAGTGAAGAACAATCATTCCTAGTTTAAAGACACTCACCTAAAATTACTGCCTGTTGTTGGTGATGAAAACCTTATTGTCTTGCCATACCCGTCCCCACTACCTTGACTCCTCTCCTATTTCAGACTACTAGAGCAAACGAAGCCCAGAACTCAAAGTAATAATATCATAGCCCATTTTGCAACATATTGGTGTTTAAATGCTGATTGCCTGTAATGGGCAAGGACTGTCTGTATATACACCTAGCACATAGGGATCCTGACCTCAGGTGAGGCCTCTAGAACAAGGGAGGGCAAACTACGGCCTGTGGGCCAGATCCGGCCCTCAGGGCTTTCAATCCGGCATGCAGGATTGCCAGCCCTGTGGCGCAGTGGGGCTAAGGCTGGCTCCCTGCCTGCCCTGGCCCAGTGCGGCTCCCAGAAGCGGCCGGCACCACGTCCCTGCAGCCCCGGGGGGAGGGGGGGGGCAGATGGCTCCGTGCACTGCCCTCACCTGCAGGCACCGCCCCCCACAACTCCCATTGACCGGGAACATGGAATCGCAGCTTCAGGGGTGGTTCCTACAGGGAGAGCTGCTTGCCTCACCCCACCCCCAGGAGCCACTGCCAGATATACTGGCCACTTCTGGGAGTGGCGTGGGGCCAGAGCAGGCAGGGAGCCTGCCTTAGCACACTGCACACTGCTGCCACCCTGGAGCAACTTGAGGTAAGCTGCACCAGGCTGGAGCCCGCACCCTGAACCCCTCCTGCACCCCACACCTCTGCCCTGAGCCCCCTAACCTCTGCCTTGAGCCCCCGCCACACCCCTCCTGCACCCCAACCCTCTGCCCTGAGCCCCCTCCTGCACTCCGCACCCCCTTCTCCACCCAACCCCCTTCCATGAGCTCCCTTCCACACTCTTTACCCCCTCCTGCACGCCAAACCCCTGCCTTAAGCCCCTGACACCCTGCCCTGAGCCCCCTGCCACACCCCACACCCCTCCTGAACCCCAACCCCCCACCCTGAGCCCCTTCCTGCACACCACACCCCACACTCCCTCTCGCACCCCAACCTCCTGCCCCAGCCCTACATTCATGGCCCTGCATACAATTTCCCCAACTAGATGTGGCCCTCGGGCCAAAAAGTTTGCCCACCCCGCTCTAGAAGCTACTGATATGCAAACAATAAATAATAAATTATTATATTTATGTTGTAATCTTCAGGCTCAAACAACAGGGTTCAGAGAGATACATCCTTTTTTCTTTTTTATCATTTCACCTTATTCTTACTCTATTTATAGTAAAACAAGAAGGTGCCTTCACCAAGAAGTTACCGAGGCTTTAAAGAGGAAATATACAGACGATATTGCTTTCTCCATTTTTCAACAAAAGTTTTATCCCTAGAAATAACATAACCAATGGATTCATAACACTCAAACAGACAGACCAACTCTGCATCCAAATCTCTAAGCTGACAGAATCATTAGATCCACTGTTGTTCTTGAGATTCATTTGTATGGCTTTAGTTTTTTGTCTGGCCAGAATATCTTCATATCTGCTATCCTGGGAACTTTTGTAATAGTTCCCATTAAGTGAAATGACATCTCTTTGGAAAAATTGGATGGAGGCTAGCAGATGTTACTTAGTTTTAAACCTCAGGGAATGTTATGACCTTTAAAAAAAACCCTAAAGAAATATAAAGACCCAGGAAGACTTTGGTCATACTTCATAACTTAAATCCACAAAGTAATAACTTCAAATGTTTTAAGGAATTAGCCTGTATACCGGAAGAGAGGAAACTGCCAAAGTATTATAATTTTCTTGGCATGTTCACATCAAAATGTTACAGAAGATAATCTGGGAATTTCATCAAGAGAGTCTCATTTTAAATTCTGTCTGGTTGTATAAATGTCTCCAAACAAGGCCAACAGATCGTTGACTTTACTCTGGAAAACATTAGCTTTGAAATACTGGTGGGAACAGAAACAGTGAAGAAACTATTTATATACTTTTATTGTTGCTTGTTCCTGGGACAAGTACATGGACCAGATTCTCATCCCCTGTTTTGGCCCCTTTGTATAGCCTGAGCTACACAACGGGGATGGAATCTGGCCATATATGCCCAACTGAGAATGTCCCTGTGCTAGGGGAGCTCTCAACTGGCATAAAGCTGTCAGAGCCAGTTCCTACACAAACCACTCACTAATCCAGGCAAAGGCAGTGTGTTGGGAAAAGTATACTTTGTGGTGCTCTGCTCTCTCTGCTAGTTCTCAGCTGGCACACAGTACTTTGAGGGCAATAGCCAACTAAGATAAATTAGAATAAGATTAGGCCAAGAACCAAGGAGCATGCAGTTAAAGAATCATGGAGCTGTAATTGGTTCCCTGACAACCTTCTTGCTCCCTGCCCATGCTGAATGGGTGTCAGTGCAGGAGAGAATCTGGCCCCATATTTTCCAAACTCACTAAGAATGTCTTTAGAATTGTGTGCCCATTTTTGTCTGTAACTGTATCTAAGACACATCGCCCTGATTCAATTGTGCAAGGTTTGGTACTTTTCCTGTCTTTACGAACCAAGTTGTGGTCATTTTTAGGAGCTAACCTACATTTCAAATAATTTTTGTTTTGCATATTGTAACGTGGTTATTTGTTTATTTTAAGAAACTGAAACTTGATTCTGAAAATTAAAGACCACAAGGGGTAAAGGAAGCTATGATGTTAGAATAACATACTGTTAAAAATCCCAGCACAGAACCCCCACCACAAGCAGCACAAACCGGCACCCTGGCTGGCAGTCTCAGCAGAGGCCAAGGGTTGAATAGATTTGTAGACTAATCTCCTGGAGGTGGTAGAGTAGATCCCTGGCTGGTGCAAATCATCATCATTCCATTGACTTCAATGGAAATCAATTGAACTATTCCAAATTACACCATCTGAGGATCTACTCTGATTCCTACAGGACACCTTTGAGACAGTCTGTGGGGATTGTGTAAGGAAACTTACACTGCCGCTGCCTGTACTGTATCTTTCCTATTGTACCTTTCCTATGGTTAAATATAAGATTTTAGTTCCCAAAGAACTTGATCCAACATATTTCAAAAACAACATGTTAGTTTAAACATTCTGAAATAAAATAGAGGAGACAAGTTCACAGGAAATATAAGAATCACTGTATACTCTGGAAAGAACGCAAGTTTCTTATTTATAATATATGTATAGAAGCATATAAGTGTGTCTGAGCTAGGCTGCAAGAAGGAAGTCTGCATCTTTTTACAATTTATATAGTGCCGTAGGTATGCATGGTTTTTATAGGTGAAAATAAAAAGACCAGGTGTAGTGTACCTTCATCTCCTATTGACCTCAGTAGGAACTGAGGGCACTCAGCACCAAGTAGGATTGGCCCAAAGGTTATATAAATAATAAATGTTCACAAAATACAGCATGTGTACTTAGGCTATTAATAAGTGTTGGCTGCCCTGATTGATTCTTTTTTTATATGCAATTCTAGTTTTGCAGTTTCCTGTCACAGGAAAAGTGGGGTAGTGCGCTGTGTCTGTAAAGAAAACTATGCAGGACCCAACTGTGAAAGGTAAGCAGACTAGCAGTATGAATGGCTGGTCAAGTTTGCCAATGTTCCAAAGCCCTTAAGAGAGTTTCACACACTGGGGAGAATTTTTCTGTGCTTGACATTCAGTGATTTATATTATGTCTGTCTGCCTAAGGGCCTGATCTTGCACTGAAACCAATAGAAGTTTGCCACTGACTTCAACAGGTGCAGGAGAAAGACCTGCATTTTATATTTTTTGTCTAGGTATTGCATTTTATCTTCATGAAACTAGCTTCTTCAAAGGAACAGAATTGTAGTATGCTGGATACAACTAGCAGCTGAATTTAAAATTAGCAATATGCCTCCTATATCCCCTTTCCTAAAAAAAAAAAAAAAAAATGGTAGTTCTACCAGTGAATTTTTTTCAGAACCAGAGAGAAATCATAATATCTGATCAAATTATTAACAAGCAGATATATATTTATTATTTAAACTTGGAATACATTTCAAATGATACATCTCAATAAAAAGTGCATTGAGCAATCCTGGTCAAGCTCTCAGATTGTCAGATTGTCTATATGTCCTCAAACAATTTCTGCTACTACATATCAAGAATGACAATGTATACAAATAAACAGAGCTATATAATACAACACAATTTAATCTTGTGAAGTACCAGCTTCTGTTATGCTTATTCACAGTGAAAGTGTGACGTTAATATGTGACGTTCCATTGAAGTCAATGGAGACCCCTTTATGCTGCCACTTGCATAAGGTCATTGAGGATATAAGTTAAAGTTGCTCTAATTTACAACGGGGCTAAGTAGCACAAGATATGGAGGCCTCATCTGGCTCTGGCTCCCCATCCTATCCTTTGTACCCAGTAAGATCTCTGGTGTTACAGAGAATTCAGTCGATTAACTCCAATGGAAGATTGTGTGCAACCAGTGCATAACTGGACTATGAATGAGGGGAAAAATGAATGCCAAATATCCAAAGGAGAGAGTTGTGTGTAAAGAGCAAGGAAACAAATGAGATTTTGTCACAAAGTAAAAGTTACAGTTACCTCCTAAATAAAATAATTTCTTGTAAATGCAAGTAACTCAAAGTGTCAATATACTACCTTTTGAACCTTTAAAGTGGCCACAGTTACAATTTTACAAGTAAAGCTACTGCAGATGGAGAGCATAAAAATGAAATAAACTTGTTTCCAGTCTGACTATATACTGTTATTCTTCTGGAATGTCATATATGCAAACGTAGGACAATATAGACAATTAAAAGCTTGGTAAGATTTCTCACTGGTTATTAAAATGTCACACTAGACTACAAATGAATGAAGTTCTGTGGAAAGGGTAACAGACATATTTCTATTCAGAGTGGCAGAAAAGGAGAATGTAAACTTACTTTATCTGGTTTCTAAGAGCCACTGGCCTGCTTTTCGTGTACCAGAGGAAAAAGATAAGAGCAGGCAAAGGAGAAGAAAGGAAGAAGAAAGCAGTTAGCCCAAGTCAGTGAGGGCAAGTTGGTTAAGTGATTAGTAATGGTGGATGGATCTTTTCTCTTCTAGGCTGTTAATTGCAATCCAATCTATGTCGGCAGCAATGAAAAGTCTTTATCTTCTGATGCCTATATATGGGGCCTGGATGAAATGAGGTGGTGGTCACCATCCTGTTCCAAGAGGACCCTCTCACTGAGCACTAGCTAGTATTCTTCATTGGTAATCTCAGTTGTCAGACTAGTGATTCAGTTGGTGTGGAGAGTGACTTTCTCTCTTTCCCCGGGGAGCGTGCAGGAATAAAAATTTGAAACTTTTCGAGGGGCTTGTTCTGTGCCCCAGCCACAGCCCCAGGACCAGAGGAGCTTGCTGTCCTCCCTGTGGCCCCGGGTCTGGAGGAGTTCACTCACTCACTCTCCCCACAAAGCCCGGGGGCTGGAGGAGCTGTCAGCACCTGCTATGGCCCCGGGGCCAGAGGAGTTCTGTGCCCCTGCTGATTATTGGGGGATCCCGAGCCTCTGCTTCCCCCCCACACCCTGTGCATGCCCCTACTCTCTCCCATAGGAGATCCTTTATATTGGTGAGGGGATACATGTCCAGGGCAGTGCTGGGCTGTTTGGACTCTACCACATGTGCAGACATGGAAGACCGATAAAGGTTGCTAATCTGGCACTTTTCAGTTTTTGACCTTAAATTACCACAAGATCACATGTAAATGTTACTTTAGGCCCATGTCATGCGTGCCCCTGACATGGTGTACAGTAGGGGTGGAGCACAAAGATTTTCACTCCCTTCCTATGTAACAGCCATGTTACAGCCCCTGCACTCTGAAGTGCACAAGTACTGATCCCTGCCTACTTTCCTGCTCCCTGGGGACTGCCCAGGACCTCAAAAGGGCCAAGGTGGAATCAGACCGTGTTCCCACCCCTCTGTACAGGCCTAAGGAATGTGACTGGCACTTCAGGGTAGTAAGCGGCAGGACGTGAAGAGATGTAACAGCATGTGTGCTCTTGCAGTGCACTGGGAAGCAAGCTGCCTCATTTCCTCTGGCTTCTGTGTGAGAGGTTTTCTTGTTCTGCTCGGGAGGCTTGGCACAGAACTGCCTGACTTATTCTTCAGTTAGTTGCCAACACGTAATGTTGGGAAACCATGGAGATTTTTGCTAGGAATTGTGAAAATGACCTCACAATCCCCAAGTGTAAAGTTGTGAGCGAGTGAAATCCTTTTGTTCATGGCTTTAAAAAATGAGGCATTATGGCAGTAACAAATGAAATCCAGTTTTTGTTATTTTCTAATTATTACAAGCTTCTCTATAGAAAAAGTGCCATGGTGGACATAAAGGAAAGGTTCCATTGCCACGGTTACTGGAGGGGAAGTTAACATCTTACCCACCAATAATCACAGGAAATAAAAATCACAAGAAATAAAAGAGAGAGAATTTGTTAACTTCATTATTTCAACAATGAGACGTTGAAAAATCACATGGAAATGAAAATATTTTTATTTAGCAGTGAAGAGTCATTTATCGGGACATGACAGGAATGGAGAAGGCCTTTTCTTTGCAGCTTTCCTTGGGACATAAAGTAAGGAGATGGAGCAGTGTATTTCTGTCCAAGTTTCCTTGCTTTTCTCATTCAGTGCCAACCATTCAGAGGAGTTGGATGCAATCCAAGTCAATGTTATGTGATATGGGGAAGTGAAAGTGACACATGCACATTTTCAGCTCTGAACGTTTCTGTCCATTTTAAACAGCTATTCCAGCTGATAAGCTATGGCTAATAGAAGTGAGGCAGACAGTCATAAAAAACAGCAGTTACCTCCATGCCCACAAACACATGAGTGGGAATGAGACTGCATGGCCGTACACATTTCTGTCATGTATGAAGCTGCACTTCAACTGAATAGTGTATTTCAGAGAAGAAAAACTGAGCACCTCATCTTCATTATAAGGAATGTCCTGTGGTAATGGCATATAGAGTCTTTTACCTGGAGGCCATTAATTTAAATCTAGCTCAGGTTAGCAGTGTCCAAGTGTTATTTCTATTGAAGTTTTGTTCGGTGGCCCATATGAAACGATTTGGTAGTCACACAACACTTACTAGTAGATGGGTGACCACATGAAAAACCTCTAACTAGATTTTTTTTTTTTAAGGACAAATGTGAAAATACAAAAAAATTCAACCAGTTCTACTGATGGTCAAAAAATTAGAGGAATTTTTTCCTGTCTATATTTCAAACTTCAGAATGTTGTTGACATTTGAAAAATATTGGCTAGCTCCACTAGCTGGTACTAACTGAGGGTGTGAAAAGCCTTTAAAAGACTTTCAGCATGACTGGATCGCAGCATTGCTATCTTTACCAGTGGAATGCCTGTGCTTGACAATAATGCTTGCAATATTGAACTAGAAGGGTGAATACCATGGCAAAATTCCCTCCGGAAACAGTTACTGCCACGCTTTGATGCAGAGAAGTGGCACAAGTGACATACTGTCCCTAACTCCTGAAGCTGAACATAATTTCTTTTCACTCCAAACTTGGGTCCATGTGGATGAGACACTATGGGCCTAATTCTGCCCTCACACCAGTGTAAATTGAGAGTATCTCCATGGAAAACAGTGGAGCTAAACTGATGATGATGAGAGAAGAATCAGGCTGTATATCATTACAACTGAATTCAGATCGCTGCTACGGTGACACATAACCATGGAGCCTGGCTTTATTATTTATCTCTAAGTCACCAAAATGACAGACCATTTTTCTTACTGTCAGGTTATCCTAGTAGTTTGTGCACATGGACATGCACTTCACTGACAAAGGCAATTAATTCAAGCAGTTTAAAGTCAGTTTGAATTATATGGAAATGCTTTTCATTTTATGTACAATTTTATTGTGGGAGTTTAGGATGTGAGTATAGTCAAAGCACTGATGAGGAAGCTCAAGGGAATCAGAACTCCTTTCTTCTTTCACAAAAAAAAACCAAACCAAACAAATGTAGAGAGAGGCCAAAATCAGAACGATCTGCCCAAATCTCCCAAGTTTGTAGCATACTGATAAAATGAAATGTGGATTTGAGTAAAATCTTGTTTAGGTTTTATCAAAATCTGACTGAGGTTTTGCAAAACTCCAGTTGCTCCATCATAGAGATTGGCAAACACCAAACCATTTTACAGAGATCCTTTCTGCTATGAACTTAGATAGAGGAGATAAAATGGACTCTGAATCTGGACTTCCCCGGGTTGTTTTTGCAACATGAAAGCTGACCTCCTCGGCCCGTCTCCCATATAATGCAAGATAGTTCATGAAGTCCGAAGCTGTTAGTGAATAAAATAAACACCAGAATTGCTGAGTGACCTGCCAAGATAGTTTTGTGATGCTTTCAAAAAGCACTGTGTAACAAACATTTTCATTGCTAAAGAAACAGACAAAAAAATATGGACTGAAGTAATCATGAACTAGAAGTGTTCTAGATGCAGTACTTGTTCCTCAATGCCACAGAGCTATAAATCCCTAGATAGATTTATAATTAGATTAGATTACAAAACATCTGTCATAATTTAAATTTTGTTCACTAGCACTTGCAGAATGTCACCATCAATTCCTGGTGGCCTAATAAGGACAGAAAAATGATACAGCAGAGGGGAAATTGATCATTATTAATCATCTTTGGGCTTGGATTTCTTCTCAGGTGTGCTCCAGGTTACTATGGAAATCCCTTGCTGATTGGAAGCACTTGTAAAAAATGTGACTGCAGTGGAAACTCAGATCCTAACCTAATCTTCGAGGATTGTGATGAAGTGACAGGCCAGTGCCGCAACTGCTTGCGCAATACAACAGGGTTCAAGTGTGAACAATGTGCTCCTGGCTATTATGGAGATGCCAGAACAGCTAAAAACTGTACAGGTATTGTATTGTGTTAGTAATATATACTATCGTGTAGTTAAAGTATAGTATAGTACAAATATAGTGCTTCACTCTTGCCCCATTCCCCATTTCATCCACTAAAAAGATCAGCAATTTTGTAATATCACCGGTAATTAAAATGTCATTATTAGGATTCAGAGTTAAATGCCCAATGAGATTAGTGAGTGTCTAGGTAATTTACACCTGTTGACTCTTTGATTCAAGCTCTTTACACTTAGGAAGACAATTCTATATTCGTTACACTCTGATCACATTTAGAAGGTTTTCTTTGCAACCATGAAGGCTAGAAATTTATTATTTTTTTTAATAATAGTTTAGATTTTGCAGAATCTGAATAGGCTATCTAGGCTACATGGATATTACAAGAAAAGGACTGGTGCTTGAGATCTCTGGTGTCACATATATAGAAAGACACACCCACACATCTTTCTACTGCACACATGTATCCTTGAAAATACAGATTACCACATATCAGTAAACTAAAGCTCATGTCTCACTGTAGTTTTTGGCAGTACAGTACTGTCTTAACTATAGTTATTTTGACCTGAGCACCTAATCAAAATTCAGGGCCTTCTAGGTTGTTAAAATTGGAAATAGAAATTGACAACTAATTCTGGTATTTTCTTTGATGCAATCTTGTTTATTTACAAGGAATGCACACAGTCCTCCTTCTCCCAATGCAGGAGGAAGCAAAAAAAACAAAAGAAGGGTTTCTTAGCATACATAGAATCATAGACTATCAGGGTTGGAAGGGACCTCAGGAGGTCATCTAGTCCAACCCCCTGCTCAAAGCAGGACCAATCCCCAACTAAATCATCCCAGCCAGGGCTTTGTCAAGCCTGACCTTAAAAACTTCTAAGGAAGGAGATTCCACCACCTTCCTAGGTAACGCATTCCAGTGCTTCACCACCCTCCTAGTGAAAAAGTTTTTCCTAATATCCAACCTAAACCTCCCCCACTGCAACTTGAGACCATTACTCCTTGTTCTGTCATCTGCTACCACTGAGAACAGTCTAGAGCCATCCTCTTTGGAACCCCCTTTCTGGTAGTTGAAAGCAGCTATCAAATCCCCCCTCATTCTTCTCTTCTGCAGACTAAATCCCAGTTCCCTCAGCCTCTCCTCATAAGTCATGTGTTCCAGTCCCCTAATCATTTTTGTTGCCCTCTGCTGAACACTTTCCAACTTTTTCACATCCTTCTTGTAGTGTGGGGCCCAAAACTGGACACAGTACTCCAGATGAGGCCTCACCAATGTCGAATAGAGGGGAACGATCACGTCCCTGGATCTGCTGGCAATGACCCTATTTATACAGCCCAAAATGCCATTGGCCATCCAGCTTCTTGGCCACTGTAACCCCTAAGTTCTGCAGAACTGCTGCCGAGCCATTTGGTCCCTAGTCTGTAGCGGTGCATGGGATTCTTCCTTCCTAAGTGCAGGACTCTGCACTTGTCCTTGTTCAACATCATCAGATTTCTTTTGGCCCAATCCTCCAATTTGTCTACGTCCCTCTGTATCCTATCCCTACCCTCCAGCGTATCTAGCTCTCCTCCCAGTTTAGTGTCATCTGCAAACTTGCTGAGGGTGCAATCCACACCATCCTCCAGATCATTAATGAAGATATTGAACAAAACTGGCCCCAGGACTGACCCTTGTGGCACTCCGATTGATACAGCCTGCCAGCTACACATGGAGCCATCGATCACTACCCGTTGAGCCCAACGATCTAGCCAGCCTTCTATCCACCTTATAGTCCATTCATCCAGCCCGTACTTCTTTAACTTGCTGACAAGAATACTGTGGGAGACCGTGTCAAAAGCTTTGCTGAAGTCAAGGAATAACATGTCCACTGCTTTCCCCTCATCCTCAGAGCCAGTTATCTCGTCATAGAAGGCAATTAGATTAGTCAGGCATGACTTGCCCTTGGTGAATCTATATTGACTGTTCCTGATCACTTTCCTCTCCTCTAAGTGCTTCAGAATTGATTCCTTGAGGGCCTGCTTCATGATTTTTCCAGGGACTGAAGTAAGGCTGACTGGTCTGTAGTTTCCCGGATCCTCCTTCTTCCCTTTTTAAAAGATGGGCACTACATTAGCCTTTTTCCAGTCATCCGGGACTTCCCCCGATCACCACGAGTTTTCAAAGATAATGGCCAATGGCTCTGCAATCACATCCGCCAACTCCTTTAGCACTCTCGGATGCAGCGCATCCGGCCCCATGGACTTGTGCTCATCCAGCTTTTTTAAATAGTCCCAAACCACTTCTTTCTCCACAGAGGGCTGGTCACCTCCTCCCCATGCTGTGCTACCCAGTGCAGTAGTATGGGAGCTGTCAATGTTCCTTCCCCACTCTGAACTCTAGGGTACAGATGTGGGGACCTGCATGAAAACCTCCTAAGCTTATTTTTACCAGCTTAAGTTAAAACTTCCCCAAGGTACAAACTATTTTACCTTTTGCCCTTGGACTTTATTGCTGCCACCACCAAGCATCTAACAAATGTATAACCAGGAAGAGCATGCTTGGAAACGTCTTTTCCCCAAAATCTTCCCAAACCCTACATCCCCTTTCCTGGGGAAGGCTTAATAAAAATCCTCACCAACTTGCATAGGTGAACACAGACCCAAACCCTTGGATCTTAACAATAATGAAAAAGCAATCAGGTTCTTAAAAGAAGAATTTTAATTGAAGAAAAAAAGTAAAAGAATCACCTCTGTAAAATCAGGATGGCAAATACCTTACAGGGTAATCAGATTCAAAACATAGAGAATCCCTCTAGGCAAACCCTTAAGTTACAAAAAGACACAAAAACAGGAATACACATTCCATTCACCATAGCTTATTTTATCAGCCATTTAAACAAAACAGAATCTAACGCATATCTAGCTAGATTACTTACTAAGTTCTAAGACTCCATTCCTTTTCTGTTCCCAGCAAGAGCATCACACAGACAGAGAGACCCTTTGTTTCCCCACCCCCTCAGCTTTGAAAGTATCTTGTCTCCTCATTGGTCATTTTGGTCAGGTGCCAGTGAGGTTATCCTAGCTTCTTAACCCTTTACAGGTGAAAGGGTTTTTCCTCTGGCCAGGAGGGATTTTAAAGGTGTTTAACCTTCCCTTTATATTTATGACAGGAGCTGACCTTGTTTGTGAAGTCAGAGGCAAAAAAGCATTGAGTACATTAGTTTTTTCCACATCCTCTGTCACTAGGTTGTCTCCCTCATTCAGTAAGGGGCCCACACTTTCCTTGACTTTCTTCTTGTTGCTAACATTCCTGAAGAAACCCTTCTTGTTACTCTTAACATATCTTGCTAGCTGCAACTCCAAATGTGATTTGGCCTTCGGGATTTTATTTCTGCATGCCTGAGCAATATTTTTATACTCCTCCCTGGACATCTGTCCAACTTTCCACTTCTTGCAAGCTTCTTTTTTGCGGTTAAGATCAGCAAGGATTTCACTGTTAAGCCAAGCTGGTCACCTGCCATATTTACCATTCTTTCTACATAGTGGGATGGTTTGTCTCTGTAACCTCAATAAGGATTCTTTAAAATTCAGCAATCTCTCCTGGACTCCTTTCCCCGTCATGTTATTCTCCCAGGGGATCCTGCCCATCAGTTCCCTGAGGGAGTCAAAGTCTGCTTTTCTGTAGTTTGTGTAGTCCAGGGTCCGTGTTCTGCTACTCTCCTTTCTTCCTTGTTTCAGGATCCTGAACTCAACCATCTCATGGTCACTGCCTCCCAGGTTCCCATCCACTTTTACTTCCCCTACTAATTCTTCCCTGTTTGTGAGCAGCAGGTCAAGAAGAGCTCTGCTCCTAGTTGGTTCCTCCAGCACTTGCACCAAGAAATTGTCCCCTACACTTTTGAAAAACTTCCTGGATTATCTGTGCACCGCTGTATTTCTCTTCCAGTAGATATCAGGCGATCTAGTAACTTCTGTTAGTTGCCGGAAGAAAGCCTCGTCCACCTCATCCCCATAGTCCGGTGATCTATAGCAGACTCCCACCATGACATCACCCTTGTTGCTCACAGTTCTAAACTTAATCCAGAGACACTCAGGTTTTTCTGGAGTTTCATACTAGAGCTCTGAGCAGTCATACTGCTCTCTTACATACAATGCAACTCCCACACCTTTTCTGCCCTGCCTGTCCTTTCTGAACAGTTTATATCCATCCATGACAGTACTCCAGTCATGTGAGTTATCCCACCCAGTCTCTGTTATTCCAAAGACATCATAATTCCTTGACTCTGCCAGGACTTCCAGTTCTCCCTGCTTGTTTCCCAGGCTTCTTACATTTGTGTATAGGCACTTGAGATAACTCTCTGATCATCTCTCTTTCTCAGTATGAGGCAGGAGCCCTCCCCCTCACATTCTCCTGCTCATGCTTCCTCCCGGTATCCACTTCCCCATTTACCTCAGGGCTTTGGTCTCCTTCCCATGGTGAACCTAGTTTAAAGCCCTCCTCACTAGGTTAGCCAGCCTGCTTGCGAAGATGGTCTTCCCCCTCTTCGTTAGGTGGAGCCCGTCTCTGCCTAGCACTCCTCCTTCTTGGAACACCATCCCATGGTCAAAGAATCCAACGCCTTCTCTCCGACACCACCTGCGTAGCTATTTGTTGACTTCCATGATTCGACGGTCTCTATCCGGGCCTTTTTCTTCCACAGGGAGGATGGACGAGAACACCACTTGCACCTCAAACTCCTTTATCCTTCTTCCCAGAGCCACGTAATCTGCAGTGATCCAGTCAAGGTCATTCTTGGCAGTTTCATTGGTGCCCATGTGGAGAAGCAGGAAGGGGTAGCGATCCGAGGGCTTGATGAGTCTCAGCAGTCTCTCCATCATATCGTGAATCCTAGCTCCTGGCAAGCAGCACACTTCTCGTTTTTCCTGGTCGGGGCGGCAGATAGATGACTCAGTCCCCCTGAGGAGGGAGTCCCCGACCACCACCACCTGCCTCCTTCCCTTGGGAGCGGTGGTCGTGGAACCCCCATCCCTAGGACAGTGCATCTCATGCCTTCCAGTTGGCGGAGTCTCCTTCTGTTCACTTCCCTCAGACTATCATCTAGTCCACTCTCTGCATTAGTACCTGTGGAGAGAACATGAAAATGGTTGCTTACCTGTGTCTCCATTGCTGGTACATGGATGCTCCCCTTTCTTCTTCTGGAGGTCACATGCTGCCAAATTTCTTCACTGTCCTTCTGTCCCCGCTGCGCAGCCTGCTCTGAATCTTCAGAACGTTGTGTCCATAGAAGCATATCCTGACGTCTGTTCAGGAAATCTTCAGTTTCTCTTATGCAAAGCAGGGTCGATACTTGTTTCTCCAGACCTTGAACCTTCTCTTCCAATATGGAGACCAGCTTGCACTTTGTACAGACAAAGTCAATTCTGTCCTGTGGAAAAAAGACAAACATGGCACATCCTGTGCAGGTCACAACAGCTGAACGCTCACCATCCATATTACCTTCCTTCTACGAGCTTCCTCAGGAGTTGTAGTAACTACTCAGAGAAGCCGGCAAGATGTAAGCCTCAGTGCGCTCTCCCCCGGTGAACTCCCAGGCAAACTCCCTCTGTTAGCCTCTCTGCTGTTTGCCGCTCAGCTGATTTGCAGCTGACTGGCTTTTTATAACAGTCAGGCCCATTCAAGGCTCACCTGGAACAAAGCACTCCCAATTCACACTTTTCAAACAATCAAGCACACGGTCAAACTGACAAACTAGTTTGTCAAACAGGGTCACGCTGACTCAGAATTTCTCTCCACGCTTCTCCAAGGTCACACCATGATTACAGGCTGCAGTTTAGCTTTCTTGTTATGCCTCTGAGTCTCTCTCAGCTTCTTGTCTGTGCCCTGCTTATCTTGTCCCCACCCATCCACCCACCCACCCAGTCAGAAACTACCCAGAGGAACCCTCTTCACACTTGGAACTAGCTTCTGACTAGACTCCACGGGCTCCTTATTTAGATGTCACCCCTTAACTGTCTTTTACAGCTATCTTAATTGAAGGGTGCATTCACATCCATCAACAAGATTTAAACTCAACCAACAACAACCAAAACTTAACCCAATTCACAACAGTATAAACTCATTGCTACTAAAAACATTTCATTTATACTAGACAAGTAACTAAGTATGTATGCAATGTACCATTTGTTGTGCACCACACAAAACTCCCAAGTCCAATATTGACCTTACATTTCTTCTCTGCTTGGCAGAGGCTGGGAGTCTCATGGAGTCTCAGTCCATTGGAAAGTGGCCAACTAGTTACTACACTAATTCTGAACAATGTCTGTAATACCAGCCAGTGTGAGAAGCAATACAGACAGCAGTCTTGGAATAGGCTATGTTATGCAGCTAGTTATGCACATGGCTAGTTGATGTAAATACCATGTTGTTCTTACTTTTACTTTCATCTTCCCTTTTCCATGTCTTCCTATTGTTAGTTAAATTCACCTGTTGTGTCTTATTTAAAATTAGCTTGTAAATCATGCCTTTGTGTATGTCTATCCTGCACCCTGCACAATGGGACCACATAAAACTGATGCCATAGTAATTAAAGATCCAGTAGCAGTTTCTGTGAGAATAGGATTCTTCTTAGTGGCCTGGCTACATTCCAACTCAGTCTACCTAGATTTCCCCGACTGATAATTTATTCGTCACTTTCTACTCTAAACACTATTGTGTAACCTTGTTGGTTCAAGAGAAGCTACAGTGTTTCCATACTTCAGATGAATGCAGTTTCAGAGGTGGGTAAAATGATTAGCACTGGCCACAAGAGGATGGTGTTTTGTTGGGAAAAATTGTCCCGAATTTGAATGACAAGTTAAAAAAAAAATTAAAATTTTGTGGGAGGAAAAATTCTGAAAAATCCATTTCAAGAAAACCAAAATGGAATTTTGCAACTAGCTCCCAACTAGCTCCTTGGGCAGTTGCCTCCTGGGGTTGTCCATTCCCCCCTTCTCCAAGCAGCAGCCTTCCCATGCTGCCTAGGGAGCTGGGAGAGCTAAGGGCTGGCAGGAAACCAAGCAAGCAGGCAGGCCTGGTTTCCATCCAAAATTCTGATGGAATTAACACATTCCTGAAGAACATTTCGGCTGTATAAAATCAGTGTTTTCCAACAGAAAAGTGTTCCACTGGAAAAATTTTGACCAGCTCTAAAAATGATCACTATGCATGGAGGGTAAAATTCATCCCTCTGTCAAAAGGTCACAACATTTAAACATTTAAATTGTTAAAATAGGGCTTAAATGCAATTTCAATGATGCACAGACCTTGTGCTAGCTTTCTGCACATAAATGATTTAAATGCAGAGTCTGTCCACTGTAAATCAGTTTGGCTTTCCATCAAGGGTTCACCCTGCAAGAACAGCTTTTCTTGCAGTATTTCAGTCCTCATGAAAACCAGGAAACAAATTAAGAATGGTGCATCATTTTTCTCCAAATCTCAAGAAAAATTTGGACTTGAACAAAGTTTGGGTCACATCTTATTTGATCTGAATCTGTTTATTTATTCTTAGTTACAAAAGTTCATTTTACAGCTGACTCTTGAATAAATCCTGATTTTGGAATGTTCATTTTGGAGAGATTCAAAGCTCTAATTTTATCTTAACTGCTGCTAAAAATTGTAACGTGGCATATTTCACTAACAGGAGTATACTGCCTGAACAGAAACACTGTAGAAACATTTAGACAAGCTAGATCCACTATGACCCCCAGATCCCTTTCTGCAGTACTCCTTCCTAGGCAGTCATTTCCCATTTTGTATGTGTGCAACTGATTGTTCCTTCCTAAGTGGAGTACTTTGCATTTGTCCTTATTGAATTTCATCCTATTTACTTCAGACCATTTCTCCAGTTTGTCCAGATCATTTTGAATTTTAATCCTAACCTCCAAAGCACTTGCAACCCCTCCCAGCTTGGTATCGTCCACAAACTCTGTAAGTGTGCTCTCTATGCTATTAACTAAATCTTTGATGAAGATATTGAACAGAACCAGATCCAGAACTGATTCCTGTGGGACCCCACTCATTATGCTCTTCCAACATGACTGTGAACCACTGATAACTAATCTCTGGGAATGATTTTCCAACCAGTTATGCACCTATCTTATAATAGCTCCATCTAGGTTGTATTTCCAGTTTGTTTTTGAGAAGGTAATGCGAGACAGTATCAAAAGCCTTACTAAAGTCAAGATATACCATATCTGCCACTTCCCCCCATCCACAAGGCTTGTTACCCTTTCAAAGAAAGCTATCAGGTTGGTTTGACACAATTTGTTCTTGACAAATCCATGCTGACTGTTACTTTTCACTTTATCATCTTCTAGATGTTTGCAAATTGATTGCTTAATTATTTGCTCCATTATCTTTCAGGTACAGAAGTTAAGCTGACTGGTCTGTAATTCCACAGTTGTCCTTATTTCCCTTTTTATAGATGGGCACTATATTTGCCCTTTTCCAGTCTTCTGGAATGTCTCCCATCTTCCATGACTTTTCAAAAGATAATTGCTAATGGTTCAGATATCTCCTCAGTCAGCTCCTTGAGTATTCTAGGATGCATTTCATCAGGCCCTGGTGATTTAAAGTCATCTAACTGGTCTAAGTAATTTTTGACTTGTTCTTTCCCTATTTTAGACTCTGATCCTCATTTTCACTGGCATACACTATTTTAGACATCCAATTGCCACCAACCTGCTGGATGAAAACCGAAACAAATAAGTCATTAAGCACCTCTGCCATTTACACATTTTCTGTTATTGTCTTTCCCCCCTACTCAGTCCTTGGTCTTCCTCTTGCTTCTAATGTATTTGTAGAATGTTTTCTTGTTCCTTTTATGTCTCTAGCTAGTTTGATCTCTTTTGTGCCTTGGCTTTTCTAATTTTGTCCCTGCATACTTGTGTTATTTGTTTATATTCATCCTTTGTAATTTGACCGAGTTTCCACTTTTTGTAGGACTCTTTTTTGAGTTTTAGATCATTGAAGATCTTCTGGTTAAGCCAGTGTGGTCTCTTTCCATGCTTCCTATCTTTCCTATGCAGTAGGATAATTTGATCTTGTGCCCTTAATAATGTCTCTGAAAAACTGCCAACTGTCTTCAATTGTTTTTCCCCTTAGACTTGCTTCCCATGGGATTTTATCTACCAACTCCCTGAGTTTGCTAAAGTCTACCTTCTTGAAATCCACTGTCTTTATTAGGCTATTCTCCCTCCTACCATCCCTTAGACTCATGAACCCTACCATTTCAAGATCACTTTCACACAAGTTGCCTTCCACTTTCAAATTCTCAACCAGTTCTTCCCAATTTGTCAAAATTAAATCTAGAAGAGCCTCGCCCCAGCTTTCTTCACCTTCTGAAATAAAAAATTGTCTCCAATACATTCCAAGAACTTGTTGGATAGTCTGTGCCCTGTTGCGTTATCTTCCCAACAGATGTCTGGGTAGTTGAAGTCCCCCATCACCACCAAGTCCTGTGCTTTGGATGATTTTGTTAGTTGTTTAAAAAAAGCCTCATCCACATAATGTTTACGGCTAATCATATACTACAAATTTTTCCCAAAACTTCTTGAACAGTCACAGTAGGATGTAAATATGAGGACTATTTAAATCACAGAAAGCCATGTATGGGCTACAGTGAAATAGAAGTAGAACTAGGTCCTCACAGGATCCTAGAGCCTGGAACCCAAGCTGAAATGTCTACTCCACAATTAAACAGCCTCTTAGCCCAAGCCCCACAAACCCAAGTCAGCAGGCATGGGCCAGCTATGGGTTTTTAATTGCAGTGTAGACATACCCTGAGCACTATTGTAATACAAACAGTAATTTAGTAAGTGTAGGAGTAGGGGGTGGCACACTTTCAAAATGATTCTAAAAATCTCCTTTTTTCCACAGAGTGTAATTGCAGAGGAGGACCCTGTGACAGTCGAACTGGAGAATGTCTAGCAGAGGGCCCTACAGGCACGGATTGCCCAACAATCAGTAAGAATAACAGCGAGGCATCCAATAAAAACAATGGAATAATCTTACCGTATTTAGAAGCCTGCAAATACATATTAAGGTTTGATCCTGCAAAATGCTGAGCACTCTGGCCAGGATCCAACAAAACACTTAAGCCTGTACTTAGCTTTAAGTGTGTGTGGTCCAGTGCTTAAAGTTAAACACAGGCTTAATTGTTTTGCTGGACTGGGGGAGATTGGTCAGAACCTTACAAGCCCTTAGAGAGAGACCCTGAAGCACTATAAATGACTCAAAAGGCTGATTCTGTGAGCCCTCAGGCACAATGTCTTCTACTCAGGGCAGTACCTAAAGATAAGTTTGCTGGCCCAATTCCTCAGAGGGAGTTAGGTACTTAACTTTCTTTGAAATCAATGGGAGTTAGGTGCCTAAATACTTTTGAGCATATGGGCCTCTGGCCCTAAAAGTTATCATCTTAAAACACAGGAAATGCAAAACTTTTGGTTCCAGCAGCAATATTTCCTCAGCTGCCTTGAACATCAGTTCCTATGTATGTCAGTATATAATGGTCTCCCTTGCAAAATCAGTATTCAGCAAGAAGTACTACAACTAAGTTTCTGAGATATTGCAGATATCTCCTATTCAAAATGCGGGTGGGACACTCTGGTGTCTCCAGTACCACAGTGTTGTCACTGTGCTTAAATGCTGACCTTGTTAATGGCAGTATAACCTTTTTTTGTTGTATACAGAATGTGCAACACAGCCAAGAAAAAGTTGTCTTTGGAGCCTTTGTTTTATGTTTCCTAGCTTTGTGATTTTTAACAATGTAACACCAATGTTTAATTCATCAAAGGTTCTTGGCATTTAGTAATGGTAAACGTTTAATTAGAAAGCTTATAGTATTGCTTAGAACCAGCATTCTGCATGGCCATGGGTAGCCCTCTTGTTAACCATAATTTGGATTTACTAGTTCTGTGCCTTTAAGAAGTGACTTCCTAACTGAACTGTCAATCGAGTTCAGCTTCTGCAGATCACTGCAGTCACTGAACAAAGAATATATTTCACTATAACTGCAAGTATTAATAAATACGTGTTTCTGTGTTATAACAGTTGGGTGAACTCAGTTTTTGGCCCTGATTTCTTGTTCTGTGGGCCACAAGCATGCTGAGTCCCTACGGCATAGCCAGGAAATGCCTCTTATTACCCCTCCCACTGGTTACCAAGCAGCCTTGACAGGCTCCCAAACTAGTTCCATCTGGCTGTCCTCAGCTGGAAGTGTGATGGTTAAACTGTGGGACCTTGAAAGTGGGTGGATTAAAATGAAGAAAAATGGGTTTCCTAAGGGCTCCATTAACAACTAAGAGGCGAATCCCCCATGGTGCAAAGGGCACAAAGTAAACTTTAAGAAGAAGAATGTTTTCCATTTAACTGAAACTGAAGTTAAAAGAAAAATTACCATATCTTATTTTATTGTCAGGTTGTGATAAGTGCATTTGGGATTTGACTGATGACATCCGATTAGCAATTCTCTCTATTGATGAAAGCAAATCAATTTTGCTGAGCATTTCCAGTGGTGTTGCTGCTCAAAGACACTTGAATGAACTCAACTCCACTGTTTCCTTCCTCAAGGTACAGATTATCCTATTTGGATGGGCTTCATTTTTTAGTTTAGTATTAACCTAAAAATTACTGCTCCATCCATAAGAATTTCAAACCCTATTCAGCATAGCTGAATTCCTGTGCTGCCTATACCATATTCATTATAGAGAAATTTGTTTTCAGCTACACTGAATTAACACTATTTTTTAAAAAATGTCTTTTTATACAGATGAAACTGTCAGAAAAAGAAAATCATTCTGTACTTAGGAAGATCCACATCGATTATTCTGAGACTGAAATGGCCAATCTCCTCTTAGAGATAGAGGCACTTGAAGAACAGGTTTGTCTGCAGTTCCCATTATGAACTCCTTGATGAAGTAGGTGAACCAATGTGAGCCTATGATTTGTCCCATTATGGCAAAAGGGTTTCAAAAAAGGACCCTTAAAGGGCCTTAGTAGATTATTTTATTTTTGAAACAAAGAAGGATGCTTCTAGGAATTGGAAATGGAAGTGACCTCTCCAGTCTGTCTTCCTGAAAACGCAGGATATAGGGCCTGATATGAAGCTCATTGAAGTTAATAGGCGTCATTCTACTGGCTTCAGAAAACTTTCGATCTGACTCATTGTCCTCCACATATTGCCCATAGTCCCTCACAGAGGCCACATTTACTAAACTGGCACCACTTTTGACCTGAGGTAGACATGCTGAACTTCCATTTCAAATTCTGTTTTATAATTGAGCAAAGTAATCAAGATTAAAGTAATTCCAGTGTACTTTCTGAATGTTTGAACTGTATATATCTTACATAGATGCTCTCATAAAATTTAAATTAGCACTGATTAGATACTTCAAAGCATGTTTCAAAACTGCCAGTTAAAAAAGACTTCTCAGGTACCTGCTGAGAAAGGCACCTGATCAACACTCAAGATATATTTTGACACAATTATAATCATACATATTTTATCTGTGTTCAATTGCAAAACCATAAAATTAGTGTTACATTCCCTCACGTCAAGGGGCACACTTTCCGCAGCCAAACAGAGCGCTAACATGAAATCTCCTAAGAGAACAGCTGGGGCTCAAAATACTTTCTCTTTTTTAAAAATAGTCATTAACAGACATCCTTCATAATTTGAGTGATATCAAGTCAGCGATCACCATATTTTCATGAGAGCCAAATACAATTCGAGTTTATGGCACAGTTCCAAAGTCTGTGCTTCACTTCTTAATTCTTCTGTCGGGCAAGTAAAATATTACACTTAAGACTAAAACTCAAGCACAGAAGTAAGCAGAGAACAACACAGAGGCAGGAAGAAAGAGAGGCAGTAAGGAGGTGGGAGATCAGTACTTACTTAATGGAAGGACCATGCAGGATTAAATTTACTGTTATTTGTGTTCCTCTGCACTTTGCAAAAGGACCAGCTGATTCAACCAACTCACCTTCACCAAGTACTGTGAAATCACTCAGGGAGTCTAAATATCCCCTTCTGTGGTTTGAAAGTAGCATGATTGAGGCTTTAGATTTTGTTGGCATCTCTACTGTATATGGATAATAGGATTTCCTATCATCTTCACTGGCACTGGGATTTGTTTTGAGGTCGCTGGATTTCAGCATCCCTGAGTCTTTAAATGATTTAATTTACTTGTGGGCTTTCTCCATTGGGGCCTCTCTTTTGTGAGGAGTGGCCTACATCAGAACTTGTGATTGCTCATGAAGGGGGAAGATCAAGTTCCTGGGCTCTCACAGTAGAGATAGCAGCATAGTAATTCCTCCATATACATCACTTTTCTGCTCTTTTCAAAGCACTAAAAGGGAAATCAGGGTAGGAGCCTTTGTTAGTTTTAGTGGGTTTTGCAAGTGTGTACTGTGTCTTCCATTCAAAGTTTTGCAAGTGTACTTCATGATGTCTAAGTGATGGCTGGGTTTCTGGTTTAAACCTTCCAAACAGAACAGAACCACAAAATGTATGTGAGGTTTTATTACAATAAATGTGATTTATAGTGACCTAATGTGATGCAATTCTGGTTAAGTAGCTTAAAGGCTCTGTCCTGTAGAATTTGGCTAGGATTTGGAGAATATGGACACCTACCTCCTGTAGGTTTCTTTGGAAATCCTACCCAAAGTCTGCATGAAGTCAATGGGATTAGTGGGTTCAGCAACAGCATCCTTAGTTTACACTGTAATATTGATTAATCTTAGAGGAAATGCTGCTTCCCTTCTGAAAGAGATCAGTGATATTCTCATTCTGATTGCAGTCTCAGCTTGTACCACTGTAATTCTTAGTGTATGCAAATATAAAACCATAACTGGATAAGAAGAATTTGGGGGTTATTAAAGAAGGAAAAATATTTAAATGCAAATGCTTATGTATAAACATGAATAGCTATTGCCTAAAAATAAACAACAATTAACAGCCAAAAAAAAAAAACCACCAGAAACCCTGAAGATAATAAATCTGTATAGTGACCCATATAGTGTTCTTCCTTCAAAGGCAAAGTAAATAATGTGTAAAAAAATAAAACTCTTACTATGAACCCAACTATTTATTTCATTCAGGTAAAAATACATTCCTGTTCTATTTCCCAGGATTGCTCCTGGTTCTGCTCCCACTGAAGCCAGGCTCCATCCTATTGTCTAAACTGACCCATTTTTTTCTTTCCAAGCTTATTTTCAGCCTTTTATCTGGTTTAAAGCGCCACCTGGTGCTCTCACAAGTGAAAACATCTATTTGAAAGATAATGTGGTTATGTTAGTACTAGCCACAGCAGATCAAACAAAGCAGCTAGAGTTACGGAATATGGTAATAACAATTATTAATAACTACAGGACAGAGAAATGAAAGTTGTTTTTTCAACCAAATGCATCATTTTTCCAGGAAAACTGATTTACAAGGAGCTACAGGTCTTCAAAAATATTGGAAGGGGGATTCAAAGTCCAAAGCTGAACCCAGATCCTAATTTTCCTGTGAGAATTAACTCTATTACAAGCCAAAACATACCTCTGAATCCAAGCACTTTGATACCATCGATCATGAGATGTTGATTGGCACACAAGACCTAACAGCAGTGGACAACCTAGCAATAGGCTTAATTCTTTTATTCTCCATCCTGAGACCTCCCTAAGGAAATTAAATCTAAGGACAACTGAAGTCAATAAGTTTCTTAGGAACCATGATGAGTATGCAACAGTAAATCTTAATATCCCCTCTTCCCTCAATCTTAAACCAATGCTTCTCTGTAAAGCCAGTTTTGGGGACTCCAAGAAGTTGTGATGGTGGCAGGAGAGTATTATTTAGAGGGCAGTCTCAAATGTAATAGAAGACTGTGGCTCTGCTTCTGCCTGAGTTTATTGGCTACCCACCGGCTGCCTGAGTTTTAGAGGAAGGGAATCATAGAATCATATGTGGCACAGGAGCCAGCAAACAGAGCTGTAAACAGGAGAGTTTGAGTGGGAATTTGTAAGGGGAGTTTGGGGGGAAGAATAAGAGCCAGGTAAAGGAACAGACAGGCTAGTGAAGGGAGCGTGTGGTGTTCTGTGACTGTTTTGGTGCTCGTTGGGGGTTTGTTTTGCTGTGGGTGGTGGTGTTTTGGTTTGGTTTGTGTTTCCCAGACTAACATGACTTAGGTGGGAAGGCAATGACAGACACAGAGGCAGCAGCGGTAGTGAACCAAGTAGTGGAAGACACAGTGAAGATGACTGGATGTGGAAGCTGTAGCATGTACATGATCCTGGAGGGGGTACCTGAAAATAATTTTGTCGCGTGAAGTGCCACCTCATAGAGCTGATGGAAGAGAAAATCTGAGGATTGGAATGCAGGTGGAGACTCTGGTTGAGTTTGCAGGGAGTTTGAGTGGATGATGGAGCAAAGACATGAGGCGGCTGAAGGGAAAAGCTCAGACTTGCAGATGGAAGCATGACCAAAGAACTCTGAGGGGATACTGCTGGGTGAGGAAAGTGGACAGTGGAAGCATGTGACTAAGAGAGCCAGGCAGAGGAAAAGACAGGCCACTGAAGGAGAAATAGAGCTCAGGAACAGGTTTGCGGAGTTGGAAAATGAAGAAGGGGCACAGCAGGTGGTCACTGAAGGTTAGAGGGCAAGGAAGAAGAGAAGAACAGGTAGTCCTATAGGAAGAGGGCAAGAGTCAATGGAGATAACACCAGATATGAGCCCCAGGAGGATACAGGATGGGTTGCAGAGGATTGCAAGGGACAATAGGAATTGAGAGGACTTGCAGCCAGATGGAACAGGGGATAGACTGGAGAATCACACCATCACCAGGAAAAGGCAGGTGATTGGGAACTCCTTACTGAGAAGAATAGACAGGCCTGTAACAAGAGCTGATCCAGAAAACAGAAGGGTGTGCTGTCTGCCGGGTGCTAAGATACGGAACGTGGATCTGAGGCTGAAGAGGATCTTGAGGGAGCAGGAAAGGAATCCACTGATTATCCTTCATGTGGGAACAAATGATACAGCTAGATTCGCACTGGAATGTATCAAGGGAGACTATGCCAGGCTGGAGAAGATGCTTAAGGAAATCGAGGTTCAGGTGATCTTCAGTGGGATTCTGCCTGTTCCTAGAGAAGGGAAACAAAGGTCTGACAACATTATGATGCTCAACAGATGGCTCAGGCAGTGGTGCTATAAGGAGGGCTTTGGGCTGTATGGCCACTAGGATGCATTCATGGACAGAGGACTGTTCTCCTCGGATGGACTTCACTTGAGTAAGGAAGGAAATAGACTTCTAGGATGGAGGCTGGCACAACTGATCAAGAGAGCTTTAAACTAGGAATTTGGGGGAGATGGTTGGGAGATGTCCAGGTAATCTCCACACCAGATTTTCATTTTGAGAGGGAAGAAAATGAAGTAAGAAAGGATACAGCTGTGGGTAGGAGAATGGACATAAGGTGGAAGGGCAGTGTACATACCAATCTAATAGGTAATATTGGCAGTAGAATGTCTGTGCCCAATCGGGTAAAGAATGTGAGTGAAGCCAAACAGCAAAAATTAAGATGTTTGTACACTAATGTGAGGAGCCTAGGTAACAAAATGGAGGAACTAGAGCTACTGGTGCAGAAAGTGAAACCAGATATTATAGGGATAACAGAAACATGGTGGAATAGTCGTCATGGTTGAAGTACGGGAATTGAAGGGTATGTGCTGTTTAGGAAAGACAGAAATAAAGGCAAAGGTGGTGGAGTAGCATTGTATATCAATGATGAGGTAGACTGTAAAGAAATAAGAAGTGATGGAATGGATAAGACAGAGTCTGTCTGGGCAAAAATTACACTGGGGAAGAAATAATAATAATAGTAAGTAATAATAATAGGGCTCAGATTTTCCTGGATATGATAGCTGATGGATTCCTTCACCAAGTAGTTGCTAAGCCGACAAGAGAGGATGCCATTTTAGATTTGGTTTTGGTGAGCAGTCAGGAGGACCTCGTAGAAGAAATGGTTGTAGGGGACAACCTTGATTTGAGTGATCATGAGCTAATTCAGTTCAAACTAAATGGAAGGATAAACAAAAATAGATCTGTGACTAGGGTTTTTGATTTCAAAAAGGCTAATTTTAAAAAATTAAGGAAATTTGTTAGGGAAGTGGATTGGACTGAAAAACTTGTGGATCTAAATGCGGAGGAGGCCTGGAATTAGAATCATAGAATCATAGAATATCAGGGTTGGAAGAGACCTCAGGAGGTCATCTAGTCCAACCCCCTGCTCAAAAGCAGGACCCATACCCTATTAAATCATCCCAGCCAGGGCTTTGTCAAGCCTGACCTTAAAAACTTCTAAGGAAGGAGATTCCACCACCTCCCTAGGCAACGCATTCCAGTGTTTCACCTCCCTCCTAGTGAAAAAGTTTTTCCTAATATCCAACCTGAACCTCCCCCACTGCAACTTGAGACCCATTACTCCTTGTCCTGTCCTCTTCCACCACTGAGAATAGTCTAGAACCATCCTCTCTGGAACTACCTCTCAGGTAGTTGAAAGCAGCTATCAAATCCCCCCTCATTCTTCTCTTCTGCAGACTAAACAATCCCAGTTCCTTCAGCCTCTCCTCATAAGTCATGTGTTCCAGACCCCTAATCATTTTTGTTGCCCTTCGCTGGACTCTCTCCAATTTATCCACATCCTTCTTGTAGTGTGGGGCCCAAAACTGGACAGAGTACTCCAGATGAGGCCTCACCAATGTCGAATAGAGGGGGACGATCACGTCCCTCGATCTGCTCGCTATGCCCCTACTTATACATCCCAAAATGCCATTGGCCTTCTTTGCAACAAGGGCACACTGCTGGCTCATATCCAGCTTCTCGTCCACTGTCACCCCTAGGTCCTTTTCTGCAGAACAGAATTACTTCAAGTCAAAGTTGCAGAAACTATCAGAAGCCTGCATCCCAAGAAAGGGGGAAAAATTCATAGGCAGGAGTTGTAGACCAAGCTGGATGAGCAAGCATCTCAAAGAGGTGATTAAGAAAAAGCAGAAAGCCTACAAGGAGTGGAAGATGGGAGGGATCAGCAAGGAAAGCTACCTTTCTGAGGTCAGAACATGTAGGGATAAAGTGAGAAAGGCCAAAAGCCATGTAGAGTTGGACCTTGCAAAGGGAATTAAAAGCAATAGTAAAAGGTTCTATAGCCATATAAATAAGAAGAAAACAAAGAAAGAAGAAATGGGACCGCTTAACACTGAGAATGGAGTGGAGGTTAAGGATAATCTAGGCATGGCCCAATATCTAAACAAATACTTTGCCTCAGTCTTTAATGAGGCTAATGAGGAGCTTAGGGATAATGGTAGGATGACAAATGGGAATGAGGATATGGAGGTAGATATTACCATATCCGAGGTAGAAGCCAAACTTGAACAGCTTAATGGGACTAAATCAGGGGGCCCGGATAATCTTCATCCAAGAATATTAAAGGAATTGACACACGAAATTGCAAGCCCATTTGGAAGAATTTTTAATCAATCTGTAAACTCAGGGGTTGTACCATATGACTGGAGAATTGCTAACATAGTTCCTATTTTTAAGAAAGGTAAAAAAAGCGATCCGGGTAACTACAGGCCTGTCAGTTTGACATCTGTAGTATGCAAGGTCTTGGAAAAAAAATTGAAGGAGAAAGTAGTTAAGGACATTGAGGTCAATGGTAACTGGGACAAAATACCACATGGTTTTACAAAAGGTAGATCCTGTCAAACCAACCTGATCTCCTTCTTTGAGAAGGTAACAGATTTTTTAGACAAAGGGAACACGGTGGATCTAATTTACCTCGATTTCAGTAAGGCGTTTGATACGGTTCCACATGGAGAATTATTAGTTACATTGGAAAAGATGGGGATCAATATGAAAAGTGAAAGGTGGATAAGGAACTGGTTAAAGGGGAGACTACAGTGGGTCACACTGAAAGGTGAACTGTCAGGCTGGAAGGAGGTTACTGGTGGAGTTCCTCAAGGATCGGTTTGGGGACCAATCTTATTTAATCTTTTTATTACTGACATTGGCATAAAAAGCGGGAATGTGCTGATACAGTTTGCGGATGATACAAAGCTGGGAGGTATTGCCAATACAGAGAAGGGCCGGGAAATCACACAGGAGGATCTGGATGACCTTGTAAACTGGAGTAATAGTAATAGGATGAAATTTAATAGTGAAAAGTGCAAGATCATGTAGGGATTAATAACAAGAATTTCTGTTATAAACTGGGGATGCATCACTTGGAAGTAACAGAGGAAGAGAAGGACCTCGGAGTATTGGTTGACCACAGGATGACTATGAGCCGTCAGTGTGATATGGCCATGAAAAATGCTAATGCAGTCCTGGGATGCATCAGGCGAGGTATTTCCAGTAGAGATAAGGAGGTGTTAGTATGTACGGGGAGACTTTGGCAAACCAGTAAAGTGCCTGAAACCACTCTGGCTTATTGCTAAAAGCAGCCAAGTCAGCAGGCTGTAAATTGGCCATTCAGCAGGCTTAGCTTAACCAAGGCAGGAGGGAAGAGGGGGGGTCGGGTGCCACAGAGAGGGCAGCTTGACCCCGTGTCCTTCCTGATAAGAATTGTGTTGAAGTTGCTGATACATGCATCTTAGAAGAGCAGGATGTGCCCCAGGAATGTCTATTGAGGCCTCAAGCCTGCAAACTCTGGAAAAACCCACACCTGGTTAATCGATAATCAGAAGGAACCTCTCATTTGACCATTGAAACTGCTTACTTAACAAGTTTGCTTTAAGGGACATGTCATTCTATTACTAATGTATAAATAAGGGGGGAAAGTTTGAGGTAGGGGGACTCTTCAGGACTGGACTCTCTCTCTCTGGATGCATCTTGTGTTTCCCAGCCACACTCAGCTTTGGTAATTATCAAGGGTTGGGGGTGTTTTACTAACCTCTTGCAGACGTGTGTATAAGTGCTTGAGACAAAGTAAAGTTTAGCTTTAAGTGAAAGCACTCTTGTGTTGTCCTGTTTGTGCCAGCCATCGATCGGTCGGACGGCCGTGTCTCCCCTGATTTATTTCCTGACATCACCTCGCACAGAGTAAAAGTTACCAAGAGCTTTGGGTTGAAAGAACCCCAGGGAACAAGTACAGTTATACAAGGCACTGGTGAGACCTCATCTGGAATATTGTGTACATCGTCTCCCATGTTTAAGAAGGATTAATTCAAACTGGAACAGGTACAGAGAAGGGCTACTAAGATGATGAGAGGAATGGAAAACCTGTCTTATGAAAGGAGACTCAAAGAGCTTGGCCTGTTTAGCCTAACCAAAAGAAGGCTGAGAGGAGATATGATTGCTATCTATAAATATATCAGAGGGATAAATACCATGGAGGGAGAATTATTTAAGCTCAGTACCAATGTGGACACAAGTACAAATGGATATAAACTGGCCATCAGGAAGTTTAGACTTGAAATTACATGAAGGTTTCTAACCATCAGAGGAGTGAAGTTCTGGAATATTGCTCAGGCATGCAGGAGTGAAATCAGGATGGCCAAATCACACCTGGAGTTGCAGCGAGCAAGAGATGTTAAAAGTAACAAGAAGGGTTTCTTCAGGTATGCAACTTGAGACCATTGCTCCTTGTTCTGTCATCTGCTACCACTGAGAACAGCCTAGCTCCATCCTCTTTGGAACCTCCCTTCAGGTAGTTGAAGGCTGCTATCAAATCCCCCCTCACTCTTCTCTTCTGCCAACTAAATAAGACCAGTTCCCTCAGCCTCTCCTCAAAAGTCATGTGCCCTAGCCCCCTAATCATTTTTGTCGCCCTCCAGTGGACTCTCTCCAATTTGTCTTCATCCTTTCTGTGGTGGGGGGCCCAGAACTGGACGCAATACTCCAGATGTGGCCTCACCAGTGCCGAATAGAGGAGAATAATAATTTCCCTTGATCTGCTGGCAGTGCTCCTACTAATGCAGCCCAATATGCTGTTAGCCTTCTTGGCAACAAGGGCACACTATTGACTCATATCCAACTTCTCATCCACTGGAGGAGAGGCTGAGAGGGTTGGGAGTCCTCCCCCAAACAAAATCTCTCTTTAGGAGAGACAGATTCCCAAAACTGGCCTTGAATCTCACATTAGTCTTTTGTCTATATACCTACGTTATTTGGGAAACAAACATCTGACAAAATCAGGCAGTGTTGGTGGGTGCGTAGGAACAAGCAGCTTGAGACTCAGCAGAATGTTTTATGGGAGTCTTACAAATGTACATAATTTATGGCAATTTGATTGCACCAGATGATGGAGAAATATGGGCTAGATATTAATCTCTTATTCTGCAATTCTCAAAATACCAATAAGGGCAGCCCTTCATGTCAAACACCTTTTAAAATATCATTTTATATGCTGAATGGACCTACACAACACTTTCATCGGGAAGAGGCAAAAAAGATGTTTGTACTGCACACCCGCACACATGCATGTGGATTTAAAAAAATTACTAATCTTGTGCTCGCATGGTTTATTCATAGGGAAATCAAGCATCAAGCAAAGGCCTACTGGTACAGAAGGAAACCATGGCGACCATTAATCACGCTACTCAACTTGTGCAGCAACTCGGCAATATGAGGGACAATATCCAAGGTAAATAAAATTTTTCTGGTTCAGCTTAGTGTCAAGAATATATCAATAAAATCTCCACTGAAGAAATGTCATAGCACCAGAAGTACGGTTATAAAACCATCAGACATCAGGTTTTAACAGAATATGATGCCAGGATGAAAATTTGTCTCTCTCAACAAGCTATTGTGGCCAGTGTGTCAGGTATCCTCCATTATAGAATGCTGCGCTTCTTTTCTCTCCCTCCTGACATCTCCCTCAGGAAGTTAAATCTCAGGTCAATTACATATGAAATCAATTATTTTGTGAAATATTAAAAGATTATACAGGCTGTAGTTTGTATGTATGTATGTATGTATGTTGGTTTGTTTGTTTGTTTGTTTGTTTTTGATCTCAATTAAATAGAGTGGATGCCCAGATACTATAGTGACCGAGGCTATGTAACTAGCTAGGTAGACAGAGACAAACAAAAGCTTTCCCGCATTGACCCATTACAGAGAATTTTAGTTCTTTATCATGGCAGCACTAAAGTAGAATCTGTCTGTAGAATCTGTCCCTAGAATCAAATTTTATTTTAAAAGTAACTTTCTACAAAGTTTCTATATGGAAAGATCATTGTGATTTTTAGAAGAATTGTGTCAATAAAATTACAAGATATTTAAAACCAAGGATGAAATCCCAGCCCCACTGGCAGTGGGAGTTTTGTCATTAACCTCAGTGGAGCCAGGATTTCACCCCATTTTATAAATCTATTTTTTCATCATGGTTTTTCGTTGCTTCTGATTTCGGGAGACAGCATGGTCTAATGGATTGAATACGAGACTGGACATCCTAAATTCGAATCCCACCTCTGCCACTGACTTAGTGAGTAGTCTTTGGTTAGTCATTGAGCTTTATTGGCCAGCTTCTTTGTTCTGTTAGGGAAACTATACAATTTTCTCTCAGTGCAAATCTGCTACAAACGTGACAGACATGGCCAGTGGAGGAATTCACCCTGGCAAGGAGAGCCCTTAGATGACCTAGAGATACCATAATGGCTCCTACACCCTTGCCTACACTCTCAGAGCCTAGTGCAGAGAGTGTAACCAGAGCATCATTGCAATCCAGCAATCCTTGGTTACCATGACAGCTCTTGGAAGCCACTGGCAGCCAGTGCAGACTCTGCTGTAAACTCCATCAGGAGACAGTCCTAGCTCTGAGCCAGCTGGGGATTGGTGCCATCTTTGATGCCCTCCCCTCTGGTCTTGTGTTGAACTCAGCTTGGCCAAGGCAGAAAATCTGGCTTATTTTGTGTCTATTTCTTTGTTTTCAAAATGGTGTTATGACAGAGAGTCTGGGGACGTGCCCACAAGTCATATTTCCTGACAAAAGAACAGTGGTGGATTAACCACTGGGCCAAAGGGGCCCATGCCCAGGGGCCTTGTCCAACTGGAAAGCCCTGGAAAAAGGGGCTCTCCTGCACCCCAACCTACTCCGCCCACTTGGTGCTCTTGCCTGGGAGCACGGGAAGCCCCCGCGCCTTGACCCCACTCCCCAGCAGGAGCGCCGAGCAGGGAGGCAGGGTGTGGCAAGCCCCCACACCCTGATCCCACTTCCCCGGTCGGAACGCTGGGGGGAGGGAGGGAACTGCAGGCGAAAGGGGTGGGGAGGGGTCCCCACTTGCTCTGGCCCAAAGCCCCACAAAAGGGTAATCCAGCTCTTCAAAGGAAATAATTGCTTGGAGGGCTTGAACCAGAGGGGTAACTGAAACTAAATCCAACCAGCCAAGGTGGCATGTGAAAAGTGGCATCCAGGCTAAGTTGTTAAGTCTTTGCAAGACAGGTGTTAATTATTGTTAAAGGGTCTCTGTGTCTTCAGTGGTCCATCTCCTAGAGAAAGTGGAGAGTCCAAATCCTTGTATGTGTGTACATAGGTGGAGAAAAGTGTTTTGGAAAACAGGGGGTTATCCACTCTGGCTCCACGGGGGGGCTTGATAAAGAGGTTGGGTGTGGGAGAAAGACTCATCTTTAGACATCAGCATAATGCTGGCAAGCAGACCAGAATGGTCAGAGACAGAGGATTACTTTCAGCTATTTGCTTTTCTTTTTCTTCTCTGTAATTAAGTGGAGAATGCCTCATCTAGTTTAGCTGATGAGAAATGTAAATCTAGATATATTAAGCAAAGTCTCTGTCAGTTTAACTCCATTTTCTCTCATTTTTTAATAAATCTTGGTTTTGTTAAGATTCCTGTCATATGAGTTTCACACAGGCATCTCCAAAGGGAAAAGAACACTGTAACCTCTAAGCAGAGGTGCTGAAGGGTAAAGAGCTTCTCAAACGTAATTCCCCCTCCACTTGGTCTCAGTCAAGGGGACAGACAGAGGTTTCCACTCCAAGCCTGTTTTTATCTTCAGGCTGTGGAGTTTTCAATTTAGTTTGGATACAGATACTGCATTTCTGCAAAGAAACTTAGATTTTCTTTCTAAGACTCTTTCTCCTTTCTTCCAAAGAAAACATTGCCTTCAGTGAATGAAAGTACAGTTTTGTAAACTCACTGACTATTCCAAAATGTCATAAGCTGTTACTGCGATACTATCTCACATCAGGCAAACAATATAACAAGCCTTAAGGTCTCCCAAAACTAGCAGAGTGCAACAAGGGGACTCTTCAGATTAAAATGTTGTGACAAGCAGTCACCTACTGTCTTGGAGTCCAACTCATCTGTGAACTGACTCCAACAAGAAACAGCAAAACAAGAATTAATCTGCAAACTGGACACCATTAAATTAGGCTTGAATAAAGACTGGTAGTGGATGAGTCATTACACTAACTAAAAACTATTTCCCCATGCTAATTTCCCCCCTACTGTTACTCCCACCTTCTTGTAAACTGTTTGAATGAGCCATCCTAATTATCACTACAAAAGCTTTTTTTTCTCCTGCTGATAATAGCCTACCTTAACTGGTCTTGTTAGAGTTGGTATGGCAACCCCCATTTTTTCATGTTCACTGTGTATATATATCTTCCTACTGTATTTTCCACTACATGCATCTGATGAAGTGGGCTTTAGCCCACAAAAGCTTATGCTCAAATAAATTTGTTAATCTCTAAGGTGCCACAAGGACTCCTCGTTCTTTCTGACTGTCTAGAGATGTAGATAACACTTCTAAAATCTATCTTTGTTTAATACTATTGCAATAACAGCATTCTCACCAGCAATATGCCATTTTATACCTTCCCAGATGAAGAAATAACTTTTTGATTTAGGGACTAAGAGACTATTTGCATTTTCAAGAGTTTTTATTAGCAGTAATAGAGACAAGTAACAACAGTGAGCATCTTCCCAAGCACAACTGCACTGAGGAAAGACATTCTAGTCAGAGATTATTATCTCTATTCCAGAATATTGATGGCACCTTCCTATCACATGGACACATAAAACTGAGATTAAACCATTTGCAGCTTCTCCTTTTGTATCTACAAGAAGCAATAAAAAACAAATGAAATATACTTGAAAGCTTTCCTGTTCTCTGTGCCATAAAGGCCAAAGCTCTATCTTACAGCACATTTACGTTACTCAAGCATTGACAGGCCAAAAAGGAAAACTGCATGCGATACCAGTATGTAAATACTGATTTAACCTGACCTTTGAACATCCCCTTTCCAGTCAGGGTTGGTATAGATCAATACTTGGGTAGGGGACATTTATGAAACATCTCTGTGCTCTAGAAAGTGGTTTAAATGATGCAATTGGGGGCACTCTTCCCTCTATATCGGTACTGAATGGGTGCCTAAAATTTTGAGGGGTATTATAAAGTAGGAAGTGCCCTTCTTCAGACGAGACCTAAAACTGAGATCACGACCAGTTGTGGGTATTAGGAGTTCCATGGCACCTTTTGAAAAGAAGTGGTGTTAAGTACAACGTCATTGTCCTGTCCAAACACCAACTACTTGGGTTCGCCAACTAGTATTTCAATTTCTTGGGTATCAGAGTAACAGCCGTGTTAGTCTGTATTTGCAAAAAGAAAAGGAGTACTTGTGGCACCTTAGAGACTAACCAATTTGTCTGAGCATAAGCTTTCGTGAGCTACAGCTCACTTCATCGGATGCATACTGTGGAAAGTGTAGAAGATCTTTTTATACACACAAAGCATGAAAAAATACCTCCCCCCACCCCACTCTCCTGCTGGTAATAGCTTATCTAAAGTGATCACCCACCTTACAATGTGTATGATAATCAAGTTGGGCCATTTCCAGCACAAATCCAGGTTTTCTCTCTCCCTCCCACCCCTCCACCCCCACACAAACCCACTCTCCTGTTGGTCAGTCCTCGCCTACAGACAGCCCCCCAACCTGAAGCAAATACTCACCAGCAACCACATACCACACAATAGAACCACTAACCCAGGAACCTATCCTTGCAACAAAGCCCGTTGCCAACTGTGCCCACATATCTATTCAGGGGACACCATCACAGGGGCTAATAACATCAGCCACACTATCAGAGGCTCGTTCACCTGCACATCCAACAATGTGATATATGCCATCATGTGCCAGCAATGCCCCTCTGCCATGTAGATTGGTCAAACTGGACAGTCTCTACGTAAAAGAATAAATGGACACAAATCAGATGTGTCCAAATTCTTGACATCTGATTTGTGTCCATTTATTCTCCAACTGGTTTATGAATGTTATAATTCTTGACATCTGATTGCCAACTGTGCCCACATATCTATTCAGGGGACACCATCACAGGGCTTAATAACATCAGCCACACTATCGTTCACCTGCACATCCACCAATGTGATATATGCCATCATGTGCTAGCAATGCCCCTCTGCCATGTACATTGGTCAAACTGGACAGTCTCTACGTAAAAGAATAAATGGACACAAATCAGATGTCAAGAATTATAACATTCATAAACCAGTCAGAGAACACTTCAATCTCTCTGGTCACGCGATTACAGACATGAAAGTTGTGATATTACAACAAAAAAACTTCAAATCCAGACTCCAGCGAGAGACTGCTGAATTGGAATTCATTTGCAAATTTGATACAATTAACTTAGGCTTGAATAGAGTTTGGGAGTGGCTAAGTCATTATGCAAGGTAACCTATTTCCCCTTGTTTTTTCCTTCCCCCCCCCCCCCCCCGAGGTTCTTGTTAAACCCTGGATTTGTGCTGGAAATGGCCCACCTTGATTATCATACACATTGTAAGGAGAGTGGTCACTTTAGATAAGCTATTACCAACAGGAGAGTGGGTTTGTGTGGGGGTGGAGGGGTGGGAGGGAGAGAGAAAACCTGTATTTGTGCTGGAAATGGCCCCACTTGATTATCATACACATTGTAAGGAGAGTGATCACTTTAGATAAGCTATTACCAGCAGGAGAGTGGGGTGGGGGGAGATATTTTTTCATGCTTTGTGTGTATAAAAAGATCTTCTACACTTTCCACTGTATGCATCCGATGAAGTGAGCTGTAGCTCACGAAAGCTTATGCTCAAATAAATTGGTTAGTCTCTAAGGTGCCACAAGTACTCCTTTTCTTTTTGCAATTACTTGGGTAGTTACTTTGGATAGTGAGCATTAAACTTTAAGCTCATGCTCAAATAAATTGGTTAGTCTCTAAGGTGCCACAAGTACTCCTTTTCTTTTTGCGAATACAGACTAACACGGCTGTTCCTCTGAAACCTGTCATTAAACTTTTTTGTTTATTGCCCTATTATGTAGTACTGGTGCGCACTGTTGAACAGCTACTAGGCTTCACTCTAGAGGACTCAGGGCTTAATGTAGCGCCAAAGAAGTGTCATACGCATAATCCCTGCATTCCTCCCTACCCTGCCTATCTTGTCATGTCCATCCATATGTCTTGGAAACCTAATACCTGTCAGCTTTCATCCCTTTCCTTCTGTCTCTTTTTCCATTTCTCTTTTTTCTCCTTTTGCTGTCTCTCTCATCTATCCTTTTCTTTCTCTCCTTTCTCTGTTGTATTTTTATCCTCTTCTCTTGTATGCCTCCCTTTTTTCTCTGCCTCCACAGACCATTTGTTATTCCCCCTCTCTGACAGAGCTAGAATGCCCTGGTGCTGTGCTTGATACGTACTTATGTCAGGGACTTGGCGATGGCTGAACTGACACATGTAAACATTCTGGTCGATTGCCCAAAATCATTTGTGCTATGTACACCCAAATGGTTCTGACATATTAAGGGGAGTTGTGGTAGAAGTTTGTGGATTGGTAAAGATAATTTATCAGGAAAGAAAATCCAAATGTGGATTAATATGTAGGCACTGGGAAACATTTGTGACAATCTGATAAACATGTTGTAAATAGACTAACTCATAAGACATAGTTCTGTCCACTAACTTCAGAAACAATCAGTGTCAGCTTTTCTCTGTGTCATCCCCATTTTACTCACCATCAACTTGACCTGGATTCAAACCAGGGCCCTAGGGACAAAAGTGTTTCAAAGAAATTCACTTCACTGTAACTATGTTGGAGTGACAATCTGTTTCTTTGTCCTCAGAAATCAGCAGCAAGATGAAATACTATGGAATCCAGCATGAGCTGAGCACTGAAGATATAATTCAGAAGCTGAACTTGGCAGAGGAGATGCTGAGGGAAATCCAGCATCGCAAGCCTTTCACCAATCAGAGGCTGCTTGCTGATGATGAGGCTGATGCTGCACAAGAGTGTGAGTTTTAGGTCTCCATCTATCTATGGATGTGTTTATTCTGATGGAAAGACATAGTATAGCAAACAATGTTCCAGTAGTAATCAGACCATGGTAACCAGCAGTGCTGAACCTATGTGCAGAGTGTGCTCATAGATGCTGACTGTAGTGGCTGGCCAGCTGGACTACTCATGGCTTAAGGATACAAAAGGATCTCTCAAAACTGGGTGACTGGGCAACAAAATGGCAGATGAAATTCAATCTTGATAAATGCAAAGTAATGCACATTGGAAAGCATAATCCCATTTATACATATGAAATGATGTACAATCCTATATGAGAATATAAGCGTGTACTAGGGTGGCTAACCCATGCCACCACCCATGTCGCCATGGCTACACTGCTGTTTTTAGTACACTCATTTGATCAAATCCAGTGTATATACATCTGGAAATTATACCTCCAGCTGCAGTGTAGACACATGCTTTGTGCCTCCAAACTTAGGCCAGGGTAACTCCATTGATTTCCGTGGGGTTCACCAGTATAAAACTGGAGTCACACAATGGTGAATCAGAGCCACAGTTAGCTCATTATTATTTCCAACCTGGCTTAGGTAATTTTGGGAATATTGCACCTTGAAGGGTAAGACAATAAGTACTCTTTCATTCAGAGAATGAAAGTATGAACTAGTTAGCTGAGACTGTAAACAAAAAACAATCCTGCCCATTCCATAATAAATCATTGTAATTTGAATTTTTTATGATGAGAAAGTTCAAGTGAGACAAGTTTTTTTCCCATTTAGAAGAATAGTTAGAAATAAAATCTAGCTAAGTGTCATAGGTGAGTACCCAAGCTCCCTGGGAGCAAATACGTTTTTAGTGATCCCTGATTAAGGACAGTCACTCAGGTCATAAAGTTGGTCTGATGCTGATATATGTAAACTCCATCAGAAAGAGCATACCCTGATCTTGAACTTTTTGGAAAATCACATGTAGCTAGATTGGTAACTCATGCTGTGAAGGGAGAGAACAAAGGAATGCAGAAAGATTAATCAATAACCTCTGACTCTTCTCTCAGTACTAAGGCGGGTGGAAGAGTGGGAGATGAGGTATAATGACACCAGATCTCTGTTTCCAATCGTATTGGACCAGCTCAGTGACTATAACATGAAGCTGTCAGACTTACAGGAGGCTCTGGACCAGGCTCATGACTATGTCAGGCAAACGGAGGATACAAATAAGAAAAATGCTGGCAAACTCCAAGAGAATGAGGTACTGTGCAGCAGCATGTATATTGTAAGTGTGTCTGTGAGCAACACATTTTCACTGACAAGGACATTTTAAATGTTGGATTCTAAAGATGTATAGCTACAGAAATGACAGTGTAGAACTTTTCCTCTATGTGAGTTTCTGTATTGTGGTTTGATGCTATCATCACCAGAGGGATTGCTGTCTAATGGCTAACACACAGAAATGGGAGTCCAGACTCCTGGATTCTATTCCCAGCTCTGCAGTTGTTAAGGTGTGTCACCTTAGGTAAGTTCTCTACCTTTCTGTGCTTCTGTTTTCTCAGATGACCCTAACTTCGTAGCCCTGGCCCATGGACCACAGTGAAAAATGTAAATTGGTCCATTCTGCAGCATGAATTTGACACTCTTAGTCTAGATGTAAGCTAAGTGATAATAAAAGTCAGCTGCTATCCAGAGCTACAGAAGATGAAGACATGGTCTCTGCCCCAGGGAGCTAACCAAGACACAGGCTTGACAGCTTAAACCTATCTGAGATACATTGCAATAAACCCATGGCAAGGATTTCATGGCTCACCCTTCACTGCACAACGTGGCTACTCTTAATTTAATGGGGGTAATCAGGATTCAACCCAGATCTTCCTGTTTCAGAAGCACAAGGCCCCCGCAGTGTAACTAAAGTATTATAAGTATAGGTCCTATATAAAAACAAAGCAGTTTGTTTTTGTTCCATTCAGCAACAGGCAGTGGTGTGTACACATACACACACACACGTTCAGATTAAGATCCACATTTCAAGCAGCCTCGAACACCCACTCTTCACACACACACACACACACACACATTCACAGTCCATGAAGGGGAAAATTGGAAGTAAAAGCCCAAGGAAAGCCTCCTCTCCTGCAGGCTAGAGACAGGAGATAGCTGTCAATGGAGAGCCAGGGAATAGCAAGGCCTCTGGGCAGTTGGAGGGAGGGAAGGCACTAGGCAGGGAGAAGCCACACAAGGGAGTTCTTGCCTACAGATTTGTGTGTCCAGTTTTTATGTGTTTAAGGATGAATTTTCACCCTTTAAGTGTCACACATGTATTGGGGGTGGACAGAGGAGTTCAAAAATCAGACAGCAACCAAAAAACATGATTTGTCATGTTGTTTTTTTTAAAACCTTATGATTTTTAGGTCAGTCTCGTGCTTTTTTTTTTTTTTAATTTATTCCAACTCATGGTTTTTGAACTTTTGGGGTTGGCAATATTGGCAACTTGAACTTGATGTCAAAGGTAAGAAAACACCAACATAGATGATCAAAGAGAGGAACAACATGGTCACAGGAACCAGATTTTAAATCACAGCATTTGGTATTAAATAAAATGAGGAAGATAAGGTGCAGAAATTCCCAGAAAGAGAAGTTTTCTTGGTAAAAAGGAGATTTCTAAGGCCAGTCCAAGGTTTTAAGTGTAGGGATGCTGTGGAACTGGTGGACTTGAGAGATGTTTTAGGAAAAGAAGCACCAGATACATGTACTTGTTTTAAACAAATGTCCAGGAGAACAGCGCAGTGAATCAGATCATTATTTTATTCTTCCTTTCTGACTTTTATTATCGCTAAATAGTATGTAGCTAAGGACTTAGTATTTTCTTTCAATAATTAAATATAAAATCAGGCATTCAGTTTTTGTGAATTGCTCTATAAGAAGCTTGGGATTCTCATGTACAGAATCTCCTTTGTTCCTCTCTTCCTTTGTTTTATAATTACAGTGCAGAAGCAGATCTGCAGCTTATCTCATAATCATGAAGTGAAGGCTGAAGTATGTTGGATGTGGTCATAATTGTTCTTTGCTTTTAACCATTGTTTGAGTTTCATTACTTTCCACAATTAAGGCAGCTGCTGTACCAAAGAGAACATTCACATTACTCTTATTATTGCTATGAAAAACAGATCTCTAATTTGTATGTAGAAAAAAACCTTCAAGTCCAAACTAATCTACATGCCACTGTGAAAAGTCCATATTTTATTTGTCTTTGTACTGCCAGAGCACTGTTCTGATGGTTTAGTAGGGGTGGTTCATTCCAATAATTGCTCAAACTGTAATATAAAATGAAATTTATTTTTGTAAATAAAGGCCCTAGTCCTCCATGAGGACAAGCCAAACTGAAAATGTCATATTACAATATGCAACTTGAGAAGTGTGAGCAAAATTTGGTCTTAGCTTTTTTCCCATTTAATTAATATTATCTGTTCATTTGTTTTACCAGTATAACTGTAGTGTTCGTATTAACAACATACCAGAGAACATGAACACTGCATTTTACCAATGCACAAAACATTTCTGAATGTGGATTTATTTTTTTCTGCAGAAGCAACAGGAGAAGGTGAAGGAGCAAACTGATGATGTGAACAGTATTCTGCTGAGTGCCAGAGATACTTTAGTTGAGCCACAGCAATTCAGCACAGAATTAAGTGATGTGATAAAGGTAGGTGCCTGATTGTATGACCTGTTGTATGACCTGTTTAAATGCTGTGCTTGCTTTTTTTTTTAACAAGTCAGGTATTCAAAACATCAAACTTGTAGAACGCTTTCTACATAGCATTGCTGACATACTGACAAATATTCCAATAAAACCTAATAATTTCTGCCACAGTCAAAATATTTGTAATGAAATTTTACTGCCACAGAAAAATGATGTTATTTTAAGAGTACCCTATTAGGGATAGATTTGAGTTAAGCCTTTTTTCATGCATTTCTCAGTTACTTCACAAGGGATGCCCAGTCAAGAGACCAGAAGATGCACTGAGCAGAGAAATGTTCTGTCTGTTAAAGAAAAAGCCCCACACAAACCCTTTTGTCCATTTCAGGCAGAAGGCAGGAACAGGTTAAAGACCCTGAATCTCAATTTAGAGATAAGCAGTTGTTGGAATTTGATGTTTATACACCCAATCTACAAATCCTCTTAAAAGTCAATTACTCTGTGAAGCAGTGGAGTGAGGAAGTAAGGATTAATGTTTCATGGTGTAAAAAAGGTTGATCCTTTTTGTTTCAACACTGAAAATAGACGAGGGTGGTCAGAAAATGCCAATCATTTTTGTGAGAAGAGGTTTTTTTAACATTTTCTGGAATTTGTTTGTCTTTTTTATGAAAACCTGAAGCAATCTAAGAAGAGGTTTCTGATAACCAAACACTGAAGAACTTTACTCCAAAAAATTTAGTTTCCATTTTTTATAGAAATGAAAACTTTTTTGACCACAATTTTGGTGGAAATTTTTCATTCTGGTTATTTATTTTATTTTATTTTTAACAAACAAAATTGAAACAGAAATTTTTCATTTTGGTTAAAAAATCACTTTTCGTTGATAAACTGATTTAACGAAAGGAACCCCACACAACAACAACAACACAGCAAAACAAGAAACCCCCCCAAAAAACGTGACCTGCAGTAAGCATAATCTTTTTCATGTTGTGATACAATATGTACATGTGGCTCTATTTGTATACCAGTTACCTTGCAAATATTTCATACAACAGGTGTTTACAGTTTGTTTTTCTCTCTTAATTCGTAAGTATAAAGGTAACAAATTGCAGGAAGGAAAGTGGCATGAAAATGAGTGTCAAGCAGCTCATTTGCTGTTAAGAGAGGCTCTTAACTCACTGTTCTATTCCATTCTTGTATCTTGTACACCGAGGCCACTATGGTTTAATGTTGATCTACAGGGCTTTAAGCAGGTGGATTACACACTGGAGAGGAGATGGTTGAAGACCTGTCTTATGTTGGGCCTTCTGTACAAGTATTTTATATGGCTGTCCAGAAGAGCTATGGCTGAGGCAAAGAGACATTACTTGTCCTCAGCCATAGGCACTATAAATAACCACTCATGAACTGTTGGTAGTCACAGTCTTCTGAATCCATGCTGCCATACCCATGAGTAGTCCCATCAGCCGGTCACTATAAGACGTTTCTTTGCAGATAGGATTCTTTAACCATAATTTTTTTCTTTCTAATTTAGGAAGAGCTACAGATACTGGCTTTTTGCAAAGAAACCTTTGTGAGAATTCCCCCACATAATCCCATCAGTGTCCCTCTGTAGAAAAGGGTTCAGAATATGTCCCCACCCCTAGCAGAACCCAGGGAATTCAATCCATAGGAACTACACTAGCAGGGAGACTTCCCTATGGCTACAGCTATAACCAGGAACCCCAAAGGGGCTATGCAGAAGACATAATAAGCCTGAGGCTTTATTACCTTTATGGTTACAGTCTGCTGGGAGTGCAAAGGTTGCACATGTATGGGGAGGTGGACAGTGCCTCAGAGGCAGATGAGCCCACCCCACCCTTCATTCTGTGCTGTGGATCCAGATGGGGTGAGCCCTTCAAGTGCAGATCAGTGGAGTACAAACTGTCTCTTTTATCCAACCTATTAAGCCTCAATTTCAGATGATTTCAGCTAATCACTGTGGCACTAATATCAGCAAAGGTAATGGAAGATGAGACCATCTCTCAAATGTGTTCATGTCCCATGTATCTATCCATTCTCCCTCTGTTTATGATATTTTGGCTTATTTTTCTCACTCTTCTCACTCCTCCCATTCAGTCACCTTGACCCCATCTATATTTTGCCTCCTTTTCAACTTCCTTCTTTTTCATCTGTTAAAATATATCATAGTTAAACTATATGTTACCTAAAAAACCAAAAAAACCCTGCACTGTTAGAGTAAAGAGGATATATTTGTTACTATTTTCAGATTCTTTCTATCCTTCCATATTTTGTTTAGAATGTGTCGGGGTTCTATGCAGAAATAGATGGCGCTAAAAAGGAATTACAAGAAAAACTAGCCAATTTGTCTCGATTTGATGATGGTTTGGTGCAGCAGGCTATGGAGTATGCACAGGAGCTTCAAAGACTTGCTGACGAGTTGGACCGGTAAATTTTAACTACAGCAGACTGTACGGCGCTAATTTTAAGGGCTGCTAGTCACACAGTTAGATAGGTAAACAGATGAGCAAAAAGATAGTACATTATATATACTAATTATAGATACACATTAAGCAAATCACTGTAAAGTCATATGTTCCAGGGATTATATCACAGTCTGTGAGAAAGTCTTTTAACTAGAGCTGGTCAATATTTTGTTTAATATTTTTGAATTTTATTTAATGTCAAAAATATTTATTTAAATTCCTTATGTTTTTTATTCACACATTTTTCAATCATTTCTTTATAATCCCAAAGTAACAGATATAAAGTAGATGACTGAGAAATAATATGATACTGGAAAATGTAAATGGGGATTTCAAAAATAGCTCATAAAATAAAATGGTTCATGTGAATAAGATGATTCACATAAAAAATTGCCTTACAGCTACACTCAGAGGTAGGATCTGCTGTAGTTTTGACTCAAACTGAGTGTACTATATCCAGTGGTGAGCTGGAGCCGGTTCACTAGAATCGGTTGTTAAATTTAGAAGCCCTTTTAGAACCGGTTGTTCCGCGAGGGACAACCGGTTCTAAAAGGGCTTCTAAATTTAACTGGCCAAAAGTGGCGCCTTAGGCGCCGACTCCACAGGTGCTCCAGTCCTGGAGCATCCAAGGGGAAAATTTAGTGGGTGCAGAGCACCCACCGGCAGCTCCCCACCCCACCCTCGGCCCCAGCTCATGTCCACTCCGCCTCCGCCTCCTCCCCTGAACGCGCCGCCCTGCTCTGCTTCTCCGCCCCCCCAGGCTTCCCGCGAATCAGCTATTTGCATGGGAAGCCGGGGTGGGCTGAGAAGCAAGCGGCGGCTTCCCGCTCAGGCCCAGGGAGGCGTTGGTGAGCTGGGGCGGGGGGGCGTGAGAAAGGCCACCTGCACCGCAGCAGGTAACCCATGGGGGCGTGCAGGGGAACCGCTCCCAACCCCAGCTCACCTCCGCCACCCTCGGCCTGAGCAGGAAGCCGCGGCCTGCTTCTCAGCCCTCCCCGGCTTCCTGCCGAACAGCTGATTCACGGGAAGCCGGGGGGTGGGAATGTGGAGAAGCAGAGCGGGACAGTGGGTTCAGGGGAGGAGGCGGAGGTGAGCTGGGGCCGGGTGTGGGGAGCTGGTGCTCTGCACCCACCAAATTTTCCCTGTGGGTGCTCCAGCCCCGGAGCTCCCAGGGAGTCAGCGCCTAAGGTGCCACTTTTGATGTGATCAGTGGGTGAGCGGCCACTCCCCTTGCTCCCGCCCTAGCTACGCTCCCCCGCCCCTAGGAGCCAGAGGGACCTGCTGGATGCTTCCTGGGAGCTGCCCCAGGTAAGCACCACCGGGACTCCCCACCTCGCCCCCTGGCAGGTGCCTCTGGCTCTTAGGGGTGGGGTGGACACCCACTACGGTGGCCCACAAGACCCTCCTGCCCGGTTCTGGGGGCAGTCAGGGGACAGGGGAGGGGGGTGGATAGGGCATGGATCCTGGGGAAGGCATCAAGGAATGCAGGGGGTTTGGATGGGGCAGGAGTCCTGGGGAGTGGGGGTGGGCAACGACCCCCTCGTGGGGTGAGGAGGGAACCCGTTGTTAAGATTTTGGCAGCTCATCACTGACTATCTACAGACTAACACGGCTGTTACTTTTAAACCTATAGTAATTTAAATACCAAATGGATGGTGTCAGGGTGAATTGGTCCAGTTGCATACATTAAAGGTGTCCCAAGCCTTTTTGTTCTGTTGAGAGATGATAAATACTTAGATTTTAACCAATATATACAAAAGTGATTTCTAGACAGATTGGAATTATGGTTTTATTTACAAATGTGATTATGTGTGAAAAAATACTATTGTAAGTGATTACTTGCAGAAAACACATTTACCAAATTCTGCTTTCAGTATCAAGTAAAGGTATTCTTGTGCATAAAGGTTTGCAGTATCAACCCTTAACTGCTCATCAAGTATCTAATTTAAATACATTTTAAGAGTTGTTTCTTAATATACTTAAGCCCTAGATAGGAGATTAAAATAGAGAAAAAAATTACACTGAAAGCCAGTGGTTTCTTATTCTAAAATTAAACAATGCAGAAACTTAAAATTGCCTGGTCTATAATTTTACATAAACTGGAACAGACCCCCACAAAAAACTGCTATGTTAGGTTTGAGAGCTACTAATTAATGGTATTGAAGTCATTTGAAAGAGAGTGCTTCCACGACAGGATGAAATGGATAGCTAGCACTTTCTCGAATACATGAGATCAGGAATTTAATACAAAGCAAACGGAAACCTTTATGGATGATGGAAATGTGACACTCTTACATTTGTTGGAAAGATTATTCTACAGTGAAAGTTTAATCCCTTAAAACATTTATTCTGTCTTCAAATCATGCCTTCTGGTTTTGTTGTTTTGCTTTGCTTGTCTTTATTTTGTTTAGTATAGTTTCATTTTGGTCTTTGGACACATTTAAGACGTTTCAGAAATCTTATGAGAGAGTCCAGTCTGGAGATGCAATAAGGCCCTGATCTGTCAATCATTTACATATATGATTAATTTGATTACTGAGAGTAGTCCCATTGAAATTATATGTTTGCAGGATTAGGCCCTAAATCTGGAAAGTTAGGATAAAGTGTGTTTGAGTTCCTCTCTGAACCAAACATAAACTATGAATTTTCATGGGTTTGTTCATCACCAAATATAAAAACCTATTGCAAGTAGATTGAGGTCATAAATTGATGTGTTAGATATAACTAGTAGCTATCTTATTTATTATATGAAACTGGAATATGTAAACTACACCTAAATGGTAGTCTTCATAAAAGCACTCACTGCTGGCCTCTCTCTACTCTCATTGGAGTCAATGGTAAAATTCCCATTGATCTCAGCTGGAACAGAGTAGTTAGGTTATTGCTGAGTGTTTTTGAAAGTTCCAGCTAAATGGCCTAATTCCATCTTCACACATGTGAAAAATTCACCATGGAAATCAGATGGGAGTCAATGGACATGTATGGAAGCGAGAGTAGTATTTAGACCAAAGTTCCTGTGTCTCAAGATTTTACAAGTAAGAGATGTAAACAAATTATTTTTTTATTTTTTTCCTTTCTGTCCTTCTAACAGGAATTTACACAGTGTTGATACAAATGGGTTGGTACAAAAAGCACTAAATGCCTCAAATGTCTATGAAAATATTGCTACTTATATTGAGGAAGCTAATGAAACTGCATTACTGGCATTAAACACAACACACAGAGTCAGTGATGTAAGTAGTTTTCATAATGTTCATGTCTGCTTTGCACTGAATTAGGGTCCCAGCATGATGTTATAAGACTTTGGGCTCCTGGGTGTGAAGTAAAACCGAACTCTTCACCATTTGTCAATATAGCATTTTTGCAAGAATGGGGGCTTCATCCCTGTTGCCTGAACAAATTCCAAACTGGTTATTTACTTCTGCTATCCCAAATTTCCCTGGTAGTTTCATAAGAGTACAGTGGTGTTCTTCACTTCCTGTCCTAAACTGTTGTGTACTGTTGCTGTGTGCTGTTAAAATGGCTGCCATGTTTTGGCCCCAGAGAGGCTGCATTTCAGGAGTGGTTGAAGTGATAGATCAGAAGTGATGCAGAAGGTGGTGGTGATTAGACTCTGACCCCAATTTGGCAAAGCTGATAAAGCATATTCTTGATATGAGCATATACATAGTGCCATCCCTTATAAGCTCTTAAGCATAAGCATATGTCCCATTGACTTCAAGGGTAAAGTGTTTTGCTGAATCTGCTCCTATTGCCCTAGCATTGAGTCACTTAAATACTCTTAAGCTATCATTTACTTGCTCTACTAATGTGAAAAGGAATCTAAGTTGGTGTAACTTACGTGCCAAAGAGCCAGTAGAAAGCATGTGTTTAAGTAGTGTTCACCCTACTTTATAACTTACATCCACTTATATATCACTCCTGAATTTGGCCCAAATAGTTTGTAAGCTCTTTGGGATTCTGTGTGCTGTAAAGCAGTACTCAAGTTTAAGACATTATTAAGTATCACTTATAGTGTACTGCAAGTAGAATAGCTTTTAATGTGCAAGTTTTACACTGGATTGGATTTACAGCATCGTAAGTATGCACAGTATTTTGCAAAACATATAGGAGGACTTTGTCCCTGCCCTGCACAGCTTACAAATTCGTCCTTCAATACACTAGGCCGACCACCTATGTCTCGTCCAAGGGACTCCATCCTCTGGTCAGTGAGTCACTGAGGAGAGATTGCCACAGGTGTCATGGCCTGGGGAGCCTAACTTTGGAGAGGGAGTAAGCAGTTCTTGAAGCAGATTCCCCAACCCCTGCATATAAGAGCAAGCAACCTTTCTCTTATCTTGGAAGATTCACCCTCTCGTTCTCCTTTTTAGCCCAGTTTTGCTCCCATTGAAGCCAATGAAACTTTTGCCATCGACTTCAATGAAAGCAAGTTCCAGAAACAAAAAGCATCTTATGCATCTTCTATTTATCCCACAGCTTGCTCCATTCTTCCTCCCTAACAGGGGATGATCTCCCTAGTGGGGAACTGATGATGGGTACTTCTTCCTTCTCAGGGATAGTGTCTTGCAATCTGAATAGCATGATTATTGGTTAGGCCACATCTTAGTTGCCTAATATAGATAATATTTGTGCTATTCTGCAAATTTATTATTCAGTTCACTTGTATGGAGGAAATATATTCCTTTAAACTTCAGTTGCAACCTATAGAAAATTTGCATTTGAGCCATTTTTCTCATCCAATCACCCACTTTTTACTTTAGCAGAGAAAATGGAACAGCAGCAATTGGAAATTGTGAAATATTATGTCATCTAAAAGCAGACACAATAAAGAGATACATTTCATCAAGCAGATTCTGACTCTCTTTTTGAAATGAATTTGTAGGCTGTAGTTGGAATTGATTCTCAGATCATTTACCATAAAGATGAAAGCGAAAGGCTCCTCAATCAAGCCAAGGAACTACAAGAGACAGCAGATGCCAGTAAATATACATCCTTCCTATTGGTTTGGCTACTTCGCTGGTAATACGATAGCTCTGAATATGAAAAGAGATTTCAAAAGCACATCATTAAGGAGGAAATGCTGCTGCAACAGAATAACATATTGATCAAAGTTAGAATCCAATGTGTTAGAAAAGGAAAATTTTGAATAGCTAGTGTCGTACCAAGCTGATGAGAGTTTTCTGTTATTTACAGTGGGCACATTTTCAGGTGTATTAAAAGATTAAGGGTCTGATCCTGCAAACATGTATGCATTTGAGTAACTTTACTCATCTGAGTAGTCTCAGAGAGGTCAACACATTCATTTATGCGTTCATAAGTGAATGCAGTTTTGGGCCCTAAAATTCTAGTTAGGAATAAGATAAGATTTAAAAGATTCTGGCATTTTCTTCATTGAAAATAATGGAACTTCTATAAAACCAATGGAAATTACTGTTTTTATTTTTCAAGGCTTTGTGCTTTCCATAAAAACTCACCTTGAAGTTTGTACTGTAATATATTAGCACTTGTCCCAGGCAGTTATTGGCTATCAAAGTTCTTTTTGAGAGGTGATGTTTAATGAAGATAAGGAAGCAGTTTCCAGATTCTCCTGAGAAGACTCTTCCAGGAGAATGTTGAGCATCAGCTGGAAGATTGCTTAGCAATTTAGATCACCTGAAACCAACATCACTAGAATGCATGATATTAAAGTTAGTCAGGGGTAAACACTATAGTAACTAATGTTTGTTAAATGCACAGCAATATATCTGTGCAGTATAGTAACACTAAAGACAAGATTTTTTACGTGCCCTTTGAAATCACAGAGTTCAGTCGTTTTTTTCTGTTCTGTCCTCACAGGTAACGATTTAACAGTTGCAGACACTAGTCGCCGTATTGCTGGAACAATTGCCAGAAAGGATGCTCTGAAAAGCCGCTTGATGAAAGCCATGAAACAAATTCAATCAGTAGAGCAAGGTTGTAAGATAAATACATCGACTTTATCTTTACTATCTGACTATGAAATTTATAGTCAGATCCCCACTCTGATTAGCTCAAGCAGCATTTGACTGAATCTTTAAAAATAAGATTTCAAAAACAAGTCTGCCTTTAACCCATTCAAAATGTAGGAAAGATTCCTAGAAGTTCCCGATGAAGGCAGAAAATTAAGATAACCTGCAGTAAAACACACTGTCTCTCTGATGTGCACATTCTTAGCGATGGGGCACATAATATACACATAACTACTCCGAATGACATCTCATTAGTCATCACAGTCTTGTCACATGAGTCATTTAGGCAAAGCCAGAAACTTCACAAGGCACTTTTTGTCTCCCCAAATTGCAATTATGATGATATAATATAAAAGTTACAAGATGACACGTTTTATTTTTTCTCTTTTGTTCATTATTTTAAAAGAAAATAATGTGAAGACCTTTCCCATTAACAATGACAATGCAACAGCTCATTGTACAATGCTTTCCATAGCATGATGAGAGAACATATCCTATCATCTGAAGCTGCATTGACTTCTCTTGGCCTGCAGTTTACTAAAGGTTGCCGTCCATCACTTTATTCTTGACTTCATTACAGACTGGATACTCCATTAATTTGTAGACCTATTGCACTAATAATCAAAATGTAATTTAAGAGAATATTGTACTTGGCAGATTGAATACTTTGGTGGGATGCCACTGGCAATTTATGATTAGCTAGGTGTTCCCTTAATTCTTGAAATAAATAGAGGTCATGAGCATTCATTAGCATTTCCAGCTGTACTTTACCATGTCCTGAGGGCCATACATGTCCCAAAAGGAGCTGGGCAATAATTTTTCATCAAAACATTTTTCATTGAAAATGGCTTTTTGACTAAAAGTATGTTGTCATGTGAAAATTTCTGATTTAGTTGATATTTTCAGGGTTCTTGTTTTAAAATACTGGAAGAGAATGTCAGTCATCAAAAACTTTTCAGTATTTGTTTTTCTACAATAATCTGAAAATGTTCACCAAAAAAATTCAACAAAAAAATTTCATATTCTTTGACAATGTCACCAAAAATAAAATATGTTTTTAATCCATTCGAGTCCCAGAGCCTGGGATATACTAGCCATTACAAATCAAGCTCACTGAAAAGCTTAAAATGTAACAGTCAAAACGATCAGCCAAATGCAGTTGGTACATCTTAATCATTAATATAACAGCAAACAAGGGAGGGTTTTCAAATTCTTTGTGTAATTTGAAAAAATAATAAAACTAAGGTTTGTTTTTTACCTCTGTGTGAGGAAAGCTCCAGCACTGTTGAGGCAAAACGCTCATTAATCTTATTTTCATTTTCTGAAGCATTAGTCAGAAGTAGTGTACTTTAATAGTATTTATTACTGCTCATTCTCTATTCATATTACAGGTGATAATAGACAGCATTTGGACCAATTTAAACTCATTACTCAAGAGGCTGTCAATGCTACCATGGCAGTAACCCAGACTACTACCCCAATGGCTAAAAATCTGAAGAACTGGTCCGAGAACCTTCAGAACTTTGAACATGATGCTGTTGCTTATGACAGTGCTGTGGACTCAGCTGGGGATGCAGGTATACTAACTGTAACATGGCACTGAGACCCAATGTTACTTGGTGTTACTGTAGCAGGTATTCATTGCAAGCACTATAGTGTAAATGTAGATTGACAAGTGTCACCATTGAATATGGTATGAGTTGCTTTCCCTGTCACCTCACAGCATATTATATTACTATCTGCTCTAACTACTGGATAACATGTGCTTGAAAAATGACTCAACATTTTTGAGACTCATTGAAAGTCAACGGTGTCTTAGACTTTTGAAAATGGAACTTAGGCCCTTTTGAAAATTTTACTGCTTGTTAAATACATGTTACCAATTACTATTATGGTAGTGATGGTGGTGGTGACAATAGTGTTGGTGGTTTATTGTTATTGTAGCACCTATAGGTCAACCACAAACAGGGCCCCATTGTGCTAGGCACTACAGCCATAGAGAAGAAAAGTCCCTGCCCTGAAGAGATTACAGTCTAAATAAACAAGCAAGACAAAGGACAGGGGAAAGGGATATAACATACATGCAGAGTGATCAATGGGATGGATTGTAAGCATCATGTTAGTTCCCTAGTTTGTTTGGGGTTTTTTTTTGGGGGGGGGGGGGAGAAGTGGGCTGTTAGGAAGTGAAGGGATCAACTGAACAGAAAGACAAAAGAAGAAATAAAGAGGGACCATAGAAGGGAGGGAGGTAAAAGGGACAAGGAAAGGGGAAGAGGGAGGGCAGATGGAGTGAGGCTGAGGTCAAGAGACTGTGGGGGAGGGAGGGAAGGGAGATAGAAGACAGCCAATTAGCACAGAGAATTTCCAGAGTAAAACTGCAGAGAGCAGTCTCGTGATGTCATTGGTGTCCAACTGTGTCTACTGCAGTTGCTTCTGTGTTGGTAGCCAGCAGAGATTTTTACTGGCTCTGCCCAGGAGTTTCTTCACAGACTTCATGTGGGATTCTGGGCAAATCACTTAGGCCCAGATCCTCAAAGGTATTTAGGTGCTTAACTTCTATTGAAATCAGTGGAAGCTAGGTGCCTCAATACCTTTGAGGATCTGGGCCTTACTGGCTCTATGTTTCAGTTTCCCTGTCTGGGAAATGAACATAGTACTAATCTAACTCACAGGTGTGTTGTGAGGTTAAACCCATTGATGTTTGTAGAGCACTTTGACATGTTCCAAAAGAAGGTGTTACGTGAGAGCAAAGCTGCTGTTGTTATTCATATTGGAGTAGCACCTAGAGGCACCAAAAAATCTTATAGTACTCAGCACTGATTCTGCATACTGTTGCATACAGGCAGATACCTGCACCTACACAGAGCCCTGGTGAAGTGAATGGGGCTCTATACAGGTGCAGAGGTCCACCCACATGGAGCAGCTTGCAATATCAGGACCTTTGCTTAAGAGAAGAAGCAACATGGGTGATGCAAACAAATACTAGTGAGAGGGAAGGAATGCAAATTGAATTCCACTCGTACAAAAACAGTGTTATGCAGTGGGGAATTGGGCTTTTAGTTTCCTTTCTAATTGCAGTGAAGAATCTGACAGAGGTCATCCCTCAGCTCCTGGATAAACTGCGTACAGTAGACCAAAAGTTGCCAGCAAACAACATTTCTGCCAGCATTCAACGGATCAGGGAGCTAATTGCTCAGACTAGGAGTGTAGCAAGCAAGGTAAAACACTTGGATCAGACATTCGATTATGAGTGATAATGATCAAATGCATCTTATTAACAACTCCATTTCCCTGAGCTAGATTCCAGGTCTGAATCTTGTTATCTCTCCCTAACAACTGGATGAGCACAGTACAGTGGTAGCAGTTAAAATCTTTAGAGTTGGTACATGCAAATAATTAACATGGTATTCATGGCAGAATATGATGGTAATGTTAATTAGCCAATATGATAATGGTGGTCACTGCAGCAGAATCATTTAAAGCTAAAATGATATTTACTATTAGTTTATTATTCAATTGCAAACATTAATTATGAGCAGCAGCAATTGTGATCATTTCAATGAAAACCATTGTGAGTTCACAATATTTCTTTTTGTTAAAAAAGGCCTTTTTCACATAAGAAAATCTGTACTATACTAATACCATGGTGACATTAATTGCAACAACAAAAGCGTAGAGATATTTCTGGCAAACACTTTATAACAACAAGTGATGCTGAAAATGAAAATGATATATGCAATTGCATTTGGATGAATACTGAGAAGTCAGAAGATGAATACATCTGTACAGTGTTGAAATATTCTGGCTGTAATGGTGTACAGGGTCTTTAACACCCCCCCACACCCCCCCGAAGCATCGCTGCTCTGCTTCACCCTGCCCCAGGAAACATTTCTCTGAGCAGAAAAGAGCAGCGAGTATTAGACCAGCCATTAGACCAGGGTGAACCATTGAGATCTGGTCCTCCAGTAGCTAAAAGGGCGGGGACCAGCAACAGCCAATCAAGGCACAGCAGGCTAAAATAAAAGGAGCTGCCTGCTAGCAAAGCAATTCCTGGCAGAGCCAGTGGAGTGAGGAGGGACTCACTCTAGGCCACAGCCAAAGGAACCAGGCCAGACCAGTGTTCATTTCTGGCCACAATCAAGGGAACGTGTGCAGGAGGAACCCTGCTGGTTTAATTCTGGAGAAGGAATTAAGCCTCAGAAGGATCAGCAACCATTTGATTTATGATTGGCCCTGAATAGCAAGGAACTTCTATTTGAGTTTGTTGTACCCTGAAAAGGGGTTTGAACTGTGTGACCTGGCCACAGGACCAAGCCACAGAGTCTGACTGATAGCCTGCAGGGGGTGCAGGGAGCTGAAGAAAATGACAGTACTGTACCCGGACACCATGGGGGGAGGGGGACACTCAAAGAAGGAAGTGCAACCTACCATAAACATGGTACAGAAGAGGGATGCGAGACCCCCCTCTCAGCAAGGAGAGATGATGACACGGAATGATACCTGCACCCATCTCAAGTGTGTGATGTTAGTTATCCTGGATCTGCAGATGGATCAGCGGGGCCGCCAGCTGGGAACCACAGAGGCCTGGTATACCCTTTAACACTGTCCACCTAAACTGAATTGTCTACATTTGGTCCAAAAAACTAAAACTCAGTCAGGAACTACAATATTTGACTATTCCTTAAATATGTTTTAGTTTTAAAACATACAGTTCTTCAAAATGTAAAAATATTGCTTTAAATATGTTTAAAGGTATCATAAAATGAATGCTCTTGGCCTGATTAACCTCTCATTTATACCAGTTTTACACTAGTATAACTCCATTGACTTCAGTGGAGTAACTCCTGATTTAAACCAGAGAAAGGGAGAGGAGAATTAGGTCTATTTCTGAAGCAAAGAAATAAATGATTGGGAAATATTTTTTTTAAAATATGCAAGAAGTTTGTTGTGTACAGAATAATATTATAGCCCTGAAAAGAAAAGGAGTACTTGTGGCACCTTAGAGACTAACCAATCAGGGCTAACCAATAGCCCTGATTCAACAAGACACTGAATCATGTGCTTAAGTCCCATTGAAGCCCAGTGAAAGTTAATTATGTGTATTGTTGAATAGGGGCTTCAATGAAAGTAAAGAAAAAACTGACACCATTTCATCAGTATGTTTCCCTTTATCTTTCTACAGTGTGTTTCATTGATTTGCGTTGTTAAGAACATACAATCAATGCCATTGTCAGTATTAGTCAAGGAAGCTGTTGAGGGAGTAGGTTTGCAAATTTCCCCATAGCAGAGTCTCAGAACAGAATGTATCTAACTTTATATGTTTGCCACTTCAGGTCCAAGTCTCTATGAAGTTTGAAGGCCGATCAGCTGTAGAAGTTAATCCAAAGACCAGCCTAGATGATTTAAAGGCTTTTACCTCCATGAGCTTGTACATGAAACTTCAGAATGACCACCCACAGCTGGTAGCATCTCCAGATAGATTTGTTCTGTACCTTGGAAACAAAAATGTAAGAGAATAATCTAATTAATTTTATTCGGAAAAAAAAGACAGAAGTGGAAATAAGTATGTGGATTTTTCAGCAACATTTCTCTATTTCTTACCATCAGGGATTTCCACAATAATATTTTACTGATGCTGGTCATTGGTTAGTGACATGCAGTGAACTATCCCTGCAATTTTTCCCTCTCTCCAATAAAATATTCTATCCAAGTAGCAAATTGCATTGCCTGATGCACTGAGATACAGAGGCTAGCTTCTGTAAACTACACTTACCATCCACACTCAACTGGTATTGAACTGCTCTGAAGCAATTACTTCTGTCTGCCAGCTTTCGTGGGTAACATGTAATCAACACTGTACTGCTGACAATGTAGATTTCAAGTCTGGCAGTTCAAAGGTCTTAGAGATAAGAGTGTTTCTTTGCCTGTGGCATGTGCTACTGCTACTGAATACCCTCCTCATAGCTACTTTTAAACACTTAGAAAGGGCTTGCACTCTCCTTATCAAAAAGGGTTGTGAAGCAACTGTGTTAAATTTTTACTGTTAAAAGAAAACAAAAAAGACACATCTCACAAACTCTGTGCAATGTGGGCCAACTGGTAGTTTGGAAAGGTGGAGTCAAGGGCTTTTCTTTTTAATCTTTTTTTAAAAAAAGGAATTTCTGTGTACAGTGCATGTAAATTAAGAAATTCCCTGCTGAGAGCAGATCTGATTATGGTGCATATGGACAAGACTTTGTTGCCACTTCCTATATTGATACTGCCTAGTAAACAGTAGGCACATGCAAGAGCATGTGATAGATTTCAGTCAGAAAATGTCTTAGAAATATTTAACCTGGCAATTACTTCATCCAAAATGGATTTGAAGCCATACTTTTTGGACAGTGCCATCTACTGAAACAATATAATTAGTGGAAGGTGTGCTTTAGTTTATTAGTTGTACATAAATATTCTCTTTTGTCTAAAACTGTCTAATATTTATTAGCTTTTTTGGATTATGAGTGAATCAAGTAGCCCTGTCATCCCAACTCATTGATGTTTTAGGCAAAAGATTATATGGGTCTTGCGATCAAGAATGACAACCTGGTGTATATTTATAATCTGGGAGGTCGAGATGTGGAGATACCACTGGACTCCAAGCCAATCAGCTCTTGGCCTGCTTACTTCAGTATCATCAAAGTTGAGAGGTAAAGTGTTTATGTGCAGCTGCTCTATTTCTTATGAGATCAGTTTGGTTTGAGAATTTCACAAGTGAACAAGTAAAACTCAGCAGTACCTATCTAAGGTACTTTAACTATCTAAGGCCTTGTCTACATTGTCATTTACAGCACTGCAACTTTCTCACTCAGGGGTGTGAAAAAACACACCCCTGAGCTCTGCAAGTTTCAGTGCTGTAAAGCGCAGTGTAGACAGTGCACCAGCGCTGAAATATATGGCAGAATGCAGTAAAACAGAGCAGGAGACTTACAATTTTCCCCCAAGTAGCTCAGTCACAAATTTAATTAACGCATTATTTTTTTAATGAACATCATCAGCATGGAAGCATGTCCTCTGGAACGATGTCCAAAGCATGAAGCAGCATGTGAATCTTTCGTGCATCTGGCACATAAATATCTTGCGATATCAGCTACAACAGTGCCATGCAAATGCCTGTTCTCACTTTCAGGGGACATTGTAAATAAGAAGCAGGCAGCATTATCTCCCAAAAAAGTAAACAAACTTGTTTGTCTTAGCAATTGGCTGAACAAGAAGTAGGACTGAGTGGACTTGTAGGCGCTAAAGTTTTACATTGCTTTGCTTTTGAGTGCAGTTATGTAACAAAAAAATACATTTGTAAGTTGCACTTTCATGATAAAGAGATTGCACTACAGTACTTGTATGAGGTGAATTGAAAAATACTATTTCTTTTGTTTATCATTTTACAATACAGATATTTGTAATAAAAAATAATATAAAGTGAGCACTGTACACTTTGTATTCTGTGTTGTAATTTAAATAGATTTATTTGAAAATGTAGAAAAACCTCAAAAATATTCAATAAATTTCAATTTGTATTCTATTGTTTAACAGTGCGATTAATCGTGATTTTTTGAATCACGATTAATTTTTTTGAGTTAATTGCATGAGTTAACTGCGATTAATCAACAGCCCTAATATATATATATTTTAATTGCAGTTAACTCACACTATTATATATATACACACTCACACTTTTTTTTTTTTTAGGAAAGGTGAAAAAAAGCTAGAAAACAGAAATGTCTCCTCCATAGTTAACAACGTATTTTTTCCATTTCTCCCTGATCCTACACTTGACCCAAATATTTGCCCCAAGAGCTCCAGAAAAAACAATTGGGCCTGTATCTCTTCTCCACCATTTTTCCACCAGTGCAACTTCAATGGAGCTATTCATTGGCACAAGCCTAAGAGTCTAATCTTGTTTCCATTGGAGTCAGTAGAAATTCCCATTGACTCCAAGAGGGCAGGCTCAAGTCATAAATGGAAGGAGAATCCACTGCAATCTCTGTAATTTCTCGCTTTGATCCCAGCCAGAACACCAGATGGGTGATGCTTTTCTGGTGGGGAAAATATTTACACTAAACAACCAAAAAAACTTTTTTTAAAATTATCTTTTCCTGTTTCTTATATCTAACCATCAAGCTAAAGATATGACTATGCAGCCCTCTTTTTCTCCAAATTCCTTCAACAGGGTGGGAAAGCATGGCAAAATATTTCTAACTGTGCCGAGCCCTAGCAGCACAGCTGAAGAAAAATTCATCAAAAAAGGAGAGGTCCCTGGTGCTGACTCCCTTTTGGATTTGGAGCCCAAAAATACCGTCTTCTATGTTGGTGGAGTGCCTTCAAATTTTAAGGTAGATCAAATAACTCTTCTGTATATATTGAAATTTAAATAAATCAAACCCAGGCTGCTGGGACTTCCTTTACAAACTTGTCATTAATGGAAAGGTTTGGTTACTGGAAACATCCTTATTAAGTCACATACCACATTACGATTCTTCAACAAGTTCCCTGGAATCTGCAGCACTGACCAAGGCTAATGCTACCATCTACATAGAATGTCCTCCAATGAGAAGCTGATCAGATTCATCTTGGCTACAGTAAAATGTTTCTGACATGTAATTAGAGAAAAAATACGGAGTTATTGTTCTAGATGGACACCTAGTAGCCCAACTGAACAATGCGTGCTTTCTGCTATACTCTGTCAACGCTGGGTACCAAGTTTGGCATAGAGACTTTCCTATGTGAGGGCTGTTGGATGGCCAATTTGAAATGTGATAGTGGCCTCAAGGTAGACACCCTATAGAATTCATGGTGCAGACATCCATATGTTCCTAATATTAGCCATAAATTGTTTGCTACTTCTGTGAAAATTAGTTGGAAAACCCATTTTCTAAACATCAAAGACTCTTAAAGATTTTAATCAGTAAATATCTATTCAGGGATGTAAATCTGCACACCAGAGATGGTTCAGCAGAATTACTAAATCCCAATGAGGACCTGATATGACTGTGGAAAAAGCCAACTGATATGCCAATTAATGCTGGTTGTAACAGGCAGATAATGTGCTGACGAAACGTTTGCTGCTGCTATGTCTATTCTACAGTGCAGCATTTTTTAACATTGGAAGACTGCTGCATTAATTCTGCCAGCTTTACTTTCATTTTGTTTTTACATCACTTAATTTTTTCCCTTTCACTAACAAGGCAATTTAAATTCAATTTGCAGTGATCATTGTTGAGTTATTTAAAATAATCTCTGCTGAACTTTAGCTACTGGCAAAGATAAGTTCCATGAATATGCGAGAATCTCTCAGAGTTCACATGCTTTTTTTTTTTCCTTTCTTGTGGTATGAAATGGCCTTTAAACCACAAAGAGATGTAAATGAAATGAACACAAAATACTGGGGGATATTTCCATTTAGATTGTTATGAAATGTTGTTCTTTGAATATCATAGAGACAAGGTGGGTGAGATAATATCTTTTATTGGACCAACATCTGTTGGTGAAAGAGACAAGCTTTCAAGTTACACAGAGCTCTTCTTCAGGTCTTTGGATAATAAATTGTGTAATTCGACTAAAATAGATCTGTGATTAGTCATAAAATCATTATAGCATCACATAGCACCATACCCTAAAATCTAACTCCTTCTTTTTTTGCCCCTTGTCTTTAAAAACTATGGTGGAAGTTCTCATTTGTAGTAGTCCTATCTAAGCATTTGTTCTCTTCAGCAGTTATTCATTACTCCTTTGTAGACCACAGCATAACTGCCTATCCCCATGCTTGGACACACCACTTCCCATATCTGGCTCACTAACTTTAAGAGGGGTGTTAACAGGCCACTTTACCTGGAATGGTCCCTTGAAATATGTGTTAACTACTTATGCTAAACAATCTGTCCACCTTGTATTTAGCTGTGACACTCTGAGTAGGTTTCCCAGACCTGAAGAAAAACTCTGTGTATGATCAAAAGCTTGTCTCTCTCATAAACAGAAGTTGGTCCAATATAAGATTGTACCTCAGCCATCTTGTCTCTAAAGCTTTGTCTACACTAGCACTTTTGCTGGCAAAACTTTTGTAGGTCAGGGGTGTGAAAAAACACACCCCAACAGAAGTTTCACTGTCAAAAGCACCGGTGTGGACAGTGCCGGTGTGGACGGTGTGGCCAATAGCTACCGCTGTTCATTGTAGGTGGTTTAATTATGCCGGCATAGAGTAACTACACAGGAGACCTTACAGCAGTGCAGCTGTGCTGCTGTAAGGTCCGTAGTGTAGACATAGCCTAATACTAAGAGCTTCAAAACAAAATTGATCTCATGAACAAATGAATTTGGCATCTCTGAATGAAATACATATGTTGACTTTACCCTTTTGCCTTTGTTTCCTTCTCTGCACAGCTCCCTCCCAGTTTGAACCTGCCCGGCTTCATTGGCTGCCTGGAACTGGCCACCCTGAATGATGATATAATCAGTTTATACAATTTCAAGCACATCTACAATATGAACACCACTGTATCGCCACCTTGTGCCAGGTAGAGAAAAATTCAGTTGTTACAATGAAGTTATTTGATAGCCTGCAATGTTTGCAGAACCAAATGGCTACTTCATTTGTTTCGTTTTAGAGAAGAATATCAGGATAATATTAACTTGACCTTTCCTGAATATACCAACTGGCTTGATCTGGTCTACAATTGTACATTTTCTTTGTTATTTTCCATCTGCACAAATTGTCACAAATGGCTTATTTGCTCCTCTGACACAGAGCCATTAGTCATATGCTCCTGAACTATTCAGTAAAGATTTTTCTTCTTTTTAAGCCCTTTGCAGAAAGAATAAGAAATGTTCCACTTAAAGGGAAACTGTAAAATTCATTTACTGTAAATATTTATGGGAGGTTTCTTCATTTGGTAGTCAGGAACTCTAGTTTTGTGTTGCATTTTGATGTATATCTGTATGATCAGAGAGGAAGAAACTCTAGTATTGTTGGAAATAAATGTAGATTTTAATAAATCTGAAGAGAGCAACAAAAGTATAGGATTTTCTTTCCAAATCTCTCTTACAGAGAGCAGATACTGTGAGTGAAAAAGCCCTATTTGCCACATCTCTGTAACAGTGTGTGAAGGGTACATTCCTTGCATAATTGAGGATCCAATCCATCTGCAGTTAAAGTACATGTTGGATTCCCATTGACTTCTATGGGAGTTGGATAACCCTTAAAAAGAATACCTCTGCCTATAATCAGGAAGGCTTGTGGCCCTAACACCTGTCCAAGAATGAGCCTCAAAACTTTCCAGTTTCCAACATATAACTATAAAAAACTGGGCATGTTTAGTCTTGAGAAAAGAAAACTGAGGGGTGGGACCCCAGAACACCTTCAAATATGATAAGGGCTGTTATAAAGAGGACAGTGCTCAATTGTTCTCCAGGTCCACTGAAGGCAGGACAAGTAGTAATTGGCTTAATCAGCAGCAAGGAAGTTTTAGGATTGATATTAGGAAAAACTTCCGAACTATAAAGATAGTTAAACTCTGGAATAGGTTTCCAAGGGAGGTTGTGGAATCCCCATCACTGGAAATTTTTAAGAAGAGGTTACACAAACATTTTTCAGGGATAGTCAAGGTTTATTTGGTCCTGTATCAGTGCAGAGGCTGGGTAAGATGACTTCTCAGCATCCCTTCCACACATACATATCTATGACTCTGTACCACAAAACCAACACATGACCTTATGATAAGGGAGACTGATACACTATCACAGCCCTAAATAATTTTTCAGGGAAAATTCTCAGACACCAGTGTAAAAATAAAAAAAATCAGAGACTTAAAGTCTCCGTCCCTCCCAGGGATAAATAAAAGTTCAGGATGACTATTCCAAGAAAGTGTTATAAACTCTGACACCCAAATGTTAACAACTCCCTGGATCTTTAATGCAGGGTCATAATACTAAGAATGCTCTAAGATGGGTTCTAATTCTTGCTTGTTTCTGTGTTTTTTTTCCGTGCTAGGAATAAGCTGGCCTTCACTCAGAGCAGAGCTGTGAGCTATTTCTTTGATGGCTCTGGCTATGGTTTGGTGAGGAACATTGAGAGAAGAGGAAGATTCAGCCAGGTGACTCGTTTTGACATAGAAGTTCGAACACCAATAGACAACGGGCTTATTTTCCTGATGATTAATGGAGTGAGTATAAAATTCTGTTCTCACACTGTCCCCTGTTTCTCTTGTGCCTATTCTGCACAGTTACTATGCAATACCCCCAACGTGGATGATTTATATTTCATTTTGGAAGAGAAAATTCCCTTCTGCTCACATATCATGAGAAACCTGAAGTACTGGGTACAAAGCTCCTAGTATTCTCTGATTTACTCTCATTGGCCCTAATTCTGCTCCCACAGTGGCATAATGAGCACTTCAGTGGAGTTAGGGTAGCATGAAACCACTTAAAGTGAGAAGATAATCATACCCAGTATTTTTACTTTTATTTAAACATGAATGCACTGTCCGTGCTATCAGATGTTACTATATAGTAGTTGACATGAAGTTCTATACATTTGTCCCCTGGTAGATAGATGGCTGAACTCTGTTAATACAGTGCAATAGAATATCAGGGTTGGGAGGAACCTCAGGAGGTTATCTAGTCTAACTCCCTACTCAAAGCAGGACCAATCCCCAATTTTTGCCCCAGATCCCTAAATGGCCTCCTCAAGGATTGAACTCACAACCCTGGGTTTAGCAGGCCAATGCTCAAACCACTAGACAAGGTGGATAAGATAATAGTTTTCATTGAACCAATATAGTTAGTTATTGTTGTAACTTGGAATTAGAGACTATCCTAAACCAAAATGGTGAATCCAAGCACCCCCAAATTTTCAGAAGTTTAAGATTGTCCCCTACCTCTAGAATGGTCTGAACAAAAAACCCACATCCAAACATCTTTAGGGCTTTACAAAATTTTGAATATAAACTCAGACTTGTGTCTTGAGGCATCTCTTCCTCAAACTTGCAAGCCCAGTCTGGGTTAAAATAATTTTAATGAAGCAAAAGAAAATAATTTATTGTGTAGATATGGCAAAAATATCAAGAAAGTAGAACAGTTCACCTGCCTGAACAGAACCATATCGGCTAATAGAGACCTCAAGAAAGAAGTGACATCAAGGATAGAAAGGCATCCACAACATTTACTAAATGCAACATCGTATGGAAATCAAAGAAACACAGCACCAGAACAAAACAGATGCATTTTAATTCAAACAACATTTCAGTGCTAATAGATGGCTGTGAAAGCTGGAGATCTACCAAAATGTTAGTTAGAAAAGTAGATGCTTTCCAAGTAAGTGCCTACAAAAGATACTGGGTATTGGTTGGAAAGACTTCGTCACAACGAAGAGGTCTGAGAAATCACCAACCAGCAGCTCGTTTCCACTAGAATCAGAAGGAAGTGCTGGACATATCTGGAACATGTACTCCGGATTCCAACACACAGACACCCATGAAGCTGTCAAGTGGAAACCAGACAGTGTCAGGAAACAAGGGCACCCAAGAGAAACCCTAACAAGAACCCTTCACCGGCAGGGTAGAACAGGTTATCTCAATACCATAGAACAGTTGCAAGCAGCAGCAAATGACAGAAGGAAATGGAAGATTCCACCCCGTATGCCAATATTGGCTCATAAGGATGTAAAAATGTATGTTGATACAGTATGTGCACAGACTTCACTGCAATGAATTAATTCCATTTTAATGAAAACACTTACTTGGCAATGTTTTCCGCCAGGGATACTTATAGAAGAGATTTCTGTAGTGCAGATTGCTCTACAGCATCTGAAAACCACCAGTAACCTCAGCTCTGCTTTAAGCAGCAGTTGCTACCCAAAAACTCTTCTGTAGTAGATCAATAATTGGTTTCTTCTGAGCAGAAATTCCAAAAATTGTGTCTCAATTGTACTTTATAATTTTGTACTCTGTGATGGAAACTACAGTCATATTGGACATAAGCTGTTGAAGACCAGTTCTGTTGATGGACATTTTTGGTTGGATTGTACAAAACCAGCTACCACTGTTATGTTCTATGTGGACAGCTCATAAATATGCAAAAATAAGATTCTTTTTACTTTATTTACAAGTTTGGCCTGTTCCTTTTGTAGTGTTTTCTGAGGTTTAACGCTCTTTTGTCTCCATTAGAGACTGTCATATTAATGTTAGAAAAATATAAAAACAAACATCTGGCCAGATCCCCAGCAGCTGTAAATTGATCCATTTTACTCCCTTACATGTTTAGATGGTTTACCAAACTAATTCTATGCCACAGAACTTGAATTCAACTTGATTTCTTGGTCCTCCTGTGCCATGGTATTTCTCTCTCCTTTAAGTGCTCCCCATTTGTTCCCCTGAAAAATTCACTACCTTAATGATTTAGCTGAGTGCTGCTCTGCTTATGAAGTTTTGTATGCAGTGTTGGTGTTGCTGTGTTGATCCCAGGACATTAGAGAGGCAAGGTGGGTGAAGTAATATCTTTTACTGGATCAACTTCTGTTGGGGAGAGAAACAAGCTTTCAAGTTTACTCTGTGTAAGCTCAAAAGCTTGTCTCTCTCACCAACAGAAGTTCGTCCAGTAAAAGATATTACCTCACCCACCTTGTCACTATAAAGTTTTGGTTATCCAACCATAGAATAGAGTCCATAGCATGTGGCATAGGTGACCAATGGCACAGCCTGAAAACCTAATTCAGAATACTGAATAAGTATATGTTTCAAACAGTAGTTCACCAAAATTCCAAATCAATACTGTTTATCAAACAATTTATGAATAAAAAAATCCAGGAAAATTATGATAATTTTGCAAATAGGTAAAACACCATTTTCAGTGAATAAATTTTTCATAATTAATAGTTCAACCATCTTGAATCATATAATATATCCATCTCTATATTGCTTGCATAAGAATGATGTCTATATACTTTCCTTTAATGCGGTTTGTTTTGTACAGAGTATGTTCTTCAGTCTAGTGATGCAGAATGGATTCCTGTATCTGCGCTATGACTTTGGCTTCAGCACCACCCCCATGCTTCTTGAAGATTCGATGAAGAAGGCTCAAATAAATGATGCAAAATTCCATGAGGTAATACTGATGTGAAAGTATTTTTATTTAGGTAGCCACACCAAGAATAATAAAGCATAATGCTAGGTTGCTTCTCTTATAATTAAAGAACCAAAAGATGATGGGTCAGATTTTATATAATACCAAATGTGTCAGTTTTGCTATGAAGTGGCAAGGAACACCGGGCAGAAAAAAATATACTAATACTAAAAAGTATTAAAAGTCAGAATAAAACTATTGTGACAGGGTCGGACCAGATGGCTACAGGAGAGTAATTTTTTTTTTTAAAGCAGAAAAGAATTTTATTTGTGTAACACTTACAAAGAATCACCAAAAAGGATAAAGCAAAACTATGCAACAAAACAAAAGCAAACACAAGGTATAACACAGCAGCCTTCAGGAGGGAGAAGTGTTCAGGCTAGCCTGGGCCCAGAGCAGGGGGGCTTCCTCGACACTCGTGGTCTTCCACCCTCCTGAGTTACCTGGTGGCCTAGAGCGGGGGGGCTTCCTCGACACTCATGGTCTTCCACCCCCTCGAGTTACCTAGTGCCACGCCCAGTGTCACAGATTATTCCTCTCCTGAGAGTGCCCGACAAGATGGGCACGGCTGCGGCGTGGGCGGTTTGGGGGTGGAGGAGACGTACACCACGTGTGATAAGACCCCTCCTAGGTGACAGTGATGATGGTATCCACAGTGGCAACGGCTGGGGCTGGGGTCTCTCGCTCTTCCCCTCAATCAAAGGGGCAGACGGAGGGAACCGGACGGGGTCACCGAGCAGAGAACCTCGGACAGTACCCACCGTTCCTCGAAGGCGTCAAGGGAGTCGGTGGACGCCGCCCAGAGGAACTCCGCCCGGATACGTGAATGTACTGAGGATTGGAAAATGGTCCTACAATCACAGAACGCTTCATTAGCCAACTTCCCCTCTCTGGTTTTATAAATGGCTGTTTTAGCTAGGGCTAGGAGGAGGTTAACCAGGAGATCTCACGATTTTGTGGGGCCACGGATGGGGAGTGTGTAGATAAAAAGGTGAGGGGAAAAGTGTAGCCAAAAGCATAATAAAATGTTTGTGAGGAGCCGGAAAAGGGACTGCAGCCTGGCACACTCTAAATATACGTATGCCAGGGTTTCCCTCACGTTGCAAAAAGGGCAAATATCCAGGATGGGGGTGAACCGCGTCAAAAACACGCCCGTGCTCACAGCTCCGTGAAGGAGCCGCCAACTAATGTCCCCGACGGGCCTTGGGACCAAAGTGGAATACAGGCTGGCCCACTGGGACTGCTCACCCTCCAAAGGTGGCAGGACGTCCCACCACTTTGTATCGGGGCGGAACACCAGGGTGTGGGCGTGAAGGATGTGAAGCGTGAGTGTGTATAGATATTTCCGTGGCGCGATTTGGAAACTAACTGGCTGCAGTTCATGCAGCTGGCTCGCAGTGAAAGGGTGAGGGGTTTGTTGGGATCTACAGGGTAGGGGCCCAATTGAAAGGTCCGGCGGGCCTGGGGTAGAGGGTGGGCGGGGTGCGCCCTCGCACAGGGCTCGGTTGAGATAAGCCTGAGCAGCGGGCGTCAAGGCGGCCTTCACCTCCTGAAGTATGCACCGGGGGGTATGAGGTCTGGAGAGCCCCATGCGCCAAGCGAGTGTCAGGGGATCCAGCCAGTCTCCCCGGTCGTAGTCCAGGAGGTCTGCGACTCTCGTGACTTCTGCCAGAACCAAACTCTGGCGCACCGAGCAGGACTCCGCCGCCTGCACACGGAGCTGGGGGTTGTGTAGCAAGGGCTCCGCGAGGAGATCTGCTCCCACGGTGGCCGCCACGGACCTGGTCATTGAAAACAGTTTCCAGGTCCGGAGGAGGTCCTGGTAGAAGACCGGCAGCCCGGAGAGGTCTCACGGAAAACCTCTCGGGCAAAGACTCCAGGAGGAAGATCCTATGGTGAGAATAAAGAAGGTGTTGGGAGGAGGTCATGGGGAAGTAGCCCAGGGAGTTGTAGCTGTCGCACAGCTGTTCCAGAAGGCACTCTAGACAGCTGCATTCCACAGGGCCCTGGGCTGGAACCCGGAGTAGAGGGCGGGCCCAGGTTCCCCCCAAACCTCCCAACTCCTGGTCAGACACAGGAGGAGTCGACCTGAACTGTGGGTTCAGAAAAACGGCCAAGCGGAGGGCTGCCGTGAAGCTCCAAGGTGAGTAAATCCACCAATAAGCGTAAGACCCACCAACGTGGAGGAGGAACTTTGTTACACTATATATCCAGAGGAAAGCACTTCATAAATATGGTTCTCTACAACCACAAATCACTATTTTAACTCAGTCAGTTTTAGCAGCTACTGTATTACAAAGTGTTGAACTCCCATTTCAGTACAAAAGAAATTACTCAAATGAAATTCAGTATTGGTGTTGGATCTATAGACACTTATTTAGGCATTCAGCAACCTGCATTAGGGGTACCAGAGAATTTGCTTCAAGCCATCATAGCTGTGACAATGACAGTAATAAATCTGAACCATAAGGGCATGATTCTTCTCTCACTTACATGGTGCAAATTAGGAGTCTGTTTATTGATATCAGTGGAGTTACAGTGGTATTTAACTTGTGTAAGTGTCAGCAGAACTAAGCCCTAAGTTTCAACAATAAAATCAGATTTAAAGACATATCCAAATTCTCTACTGAAGTCAATGGAAGTGCTCCATTTACACCAGTATAGAATTTGGCCTGTGATTATTTTTTACAAGCAAATGAAAGAAGGCTTCTGTTTGTTTTTGGCCATTAGAGAAACCATTATATTGAAATGAACTCACTACTAGTCATTCTTGTCAGCTCCCCACTGATTCACAAGCCTCTTTTTGACTAATTAGAATAATTGTTAATTTTAAAAAGTACAATAGACAATAATTATAGACTCCCTTTTATTAAAAATGCCAATTTGGCAAACCCAGCATGATAACTTCTAAAAGACAATATTTTTGGACATTTGGAGTTGAACTGTTCATTTCTCCTTTCAGATTTCTGTTATATATCACAATTCTAAGAAGATGATCTTGGTGGTGGACAGACGACATATAAAAAGTGTGGAAAATGAAAAGAAAGCAATGCCATTCACTGATATCTACATAGGAGGTGCTCCTTCCGAGATCTTGAAGTCCAGGTTTGTTGACAGTCCAGGTTCCATCAGTACTTATCTGATTGTCGCACAATGGTTTGCAAGAAGGTGTGTTTTACCACCTTTGCTCCTTCAGCAAAAACAGCTTCTAAGATTCCATTTTAATTTTGCTCAGAGCTCCATGTATAAAGAACTTGGCATCTGTACATTGATCCAAGATGGCTGTAGCTCTGCTGCTGGCTGAAATTAGTCATGTGATCTAGAAGAGTCTCCACAGAGGATAACAGAAACTGCAGTACAGCTGAGACAAAAATAAATGTTTAAAGAGTGTATGAAAACAAATATATATACATATATGTACATAGGAAAAGCTAATCCCCCTTCTTTTCAACAAGCATTCTTCTTTGAGCAAAATGCCTTTAGCTTATGAACACAGATATCATATCTCACTCTCAATCATATTTTCAGATAAAGGGATTTTTTCCACTATAAACCTTAGTTCAAATCAGTCTCTATTTATCCTTGGGCTCAAATGTAGCTGTCCCTGTACTGATGTGCAAAGGTTTTGAGGAGAGATCCCAGGGATCCTTCTCTTTCCCCTCAAGCCACTGGACAAAGTCCAAGCATAGTCCCATTAGGGAGTACAGGTCCTACTTCCTAAAATGAGCAGGAGTAGGACCATGAACACTCTCTGCTCCTATTTTAGGATCAGCCAGAAGATTTTGTTAGATGCATAAAGTAGTACTCTGAAATGGTGGCAGAGCTGCTACTGCATTATTACACTTCCCATTGTAAGATTTGTTTTCAGTTGCCTATAACTTTGCCAGACTTTAATCGTGTGGGGTAAAAAATTTCCATGCTGTGTCTCCACCTCAGATTGAACACTTTTTGAAAAATTGCAGAAAAATGGTTCAGCCTTTTGCTAGAATGAGGTTAAGTACAGGACCCCTGCTTCATTCAGTGAACAGGATGGACCTGCTCTGAGGATTAATCAGGGCTGTGTTATAAAGGAGACTGTTGTCTGTAGGACCCCTGCCTCATTTGTTGCAGAAGTTGGAAGATGTGCAACTTTATGGTCTTTATGGCTAAGGCAGTTGAATGCTGCCCTGGAGAATTGGATTTGATCCCTGCCTCTGCCACAGAATTGCCATGTGAAGCTGGGCAAGTCATTTAAACCAAACTTATCACCGGTGGTCATTAATTTTGTGTTCCCCATTTTCTGCGTGCCTGATTTGGGACCCTGAATTCTGACTTGCAGAAGTGCAGCTGACGTGCAGCTGTAACTGATGTCAATGGGAGCTGTGCGCTGAATAAATGAAGTCCTACACGAGGCTAAACACTCTGAAAAATCAGATCCTACTCATCTCACTCGGGTGGCCAAAATTAGCAGATATTTTCATCCTTAATCTTTCTGTGTCTCAGTTCTACAGCTGTAAAATAGGGATAATACTATCCATCACCTCACAGGGGTGTTGTAAAATAAAATTAATTAAGATTTATGAAACACTCATACTATAGCGATGAACACCATAGAACAGTCCATGAGAAAATTAATAATTCTATATTCAGTGCATGGTATGAATAGTGTGTAGTAAATGGCTGGGGCCAGACTCTGAACAATGAGGAGAAAATGAAAAATAAATAAATAAAAATAAATAGCTGCTCATTCAGTGAGCAAAATCCATTCTGTGCATCGAGTGAGGGAGAATCCTGCGGAAAAAAATACTAATTAAAGATTCTCTCATAATGCATACACACAAAGGGGCTGAATTAAGGTTGCATGGGCAACATTAAGTCTGGCATTTACTACTTTTTAAGTGCTTCACTTTGCAAACTTATTAATGTTTTTTAACGTAGGTCATGTGTGTAATATAAAATAATGAATGGTATAGAGAAGGTATATTGGACATTTCTTTGCCTTTTCTCATAACATAGCAAGATAACATAGCACATCAAACAAAACTGAAAGGTAACGACTTTAAAACTGATGAAATACAGTTGTGCAAAATGAGTAATTAACCTGTGTAACTCATTGCCAAATAATATCATTGAAGCCAAGAGCCTAGCCATACTTAAAAAAAAAAATAGTAGGGCTGTCAAACAAAAGTAATTGTGATTAATTGCAAGATTAAAAAAATCATGATTAACTGCAGTTTTAATCACACTATTAAACAATACTAGAATGCCAATGTAAATTTATTATGAATATTTTTGATGTTTTTCGACATACAAATATTTCCACTGTAAAAAAGAAAGAAAAGACAAACAAAAAAATAAACTTGCAATGTACAAGTCGAAGCATGAAGGGGCATACAAATATTTAGCATATCTGGTACATAAATACCTTGTAACACCAGCTATAACCGTGCCATGTGAACACCTGTTCTCACTTTCAGGTGACATTGTAAATAAGAAATGGGCAGCATTGTCTCCCATAAATGTAAACAAACTTGCTTGTCTTAGCTATAGGCTAACCAAGAAGTAGGACTGAGTGGACTTATAGGCTCTAAAGTTTTACATTGTTTTGTTTTTAAGTGCATGTATGCGGAAAAAAATAGTTGTACATTTGTAAGTTTCACTTTCACGACAAAGAGATCGCACAACACCATTTGTATGAGGTGAATTTAAAAATACTATTTCTTTTGTTTATCTTTTTACAGTGCAAATATTTGTAATTAATAATGATATAAAGTGAGCACTGTACACTTTGTATTCTGCATTATAATTGAAATCAATTTGAAAATGTAGAAAAACATCCACAAATATTTATCATACATTTAAATGTGTATTCTATTATAGTTTAACAGTGTGATTAAAATTGCAATTAATTGTGACTAATTCTTTTAATCTAGTTAATTTGTTTTGAGTTAATCACTTGAGTTAACTGTGATTAATTGACAGTCCTAAAAATTAGATATTTATACAGAGAATGAAAACATCCACAGTTACATTATATAAGATAAAAATATAATGGACCAAATTCTGAGGTGGTGTAAATTGATATAGCTCCATTGAAGTCAGTTGATCTACACTGATTTACATCATCTGAGAATCTGGCCCAATAAATATAAACCATCATAATTCAAGGAATAAACTGATCACTGTGACGATGGCTAGGAAGAAACGCTCTACAGGCAGGTAACTCCAGAATTTCCCACTATGAGGATTCTGATACCTTCCACTACTAGCCACTGTCCGAAGCAGGATAGCAGACTAGATAGAACACTGCTCTGATTGATATGGAAATTCCTTTGTTCCTGGAAAATATTCACCAACGATCCTAACCAAAATCTGAATTAAATCTTTATCTTCCATTCATCTTCCATCAACATCTACTTGATTTTCCTGAGGAGATTTACATTTTACTGAATTTGTTACTTTGCAACTAGCTAATAGACTTAGGAAGTAATCTGGTTTTCCTCCAAGGCAGTATATTTTCACTCACTCCAGTAGCCTTTTCCTCTATCATTTTTCTTGTCTTCAAATGAACGAATTTGGAATCCCATTCATGTATTTTTTCCCTCACACCATTTTTTTCCCCCAGTTAGGGATATTTAACTAGTTAAGTAGCTATTTGAAGTAACAAACCAAAGGGATTACCCACATGAGGAAGGGTCAGCCCCTTAACCTATTTATTAGGACTTGATCCAAGTCCCACAGAAGAGAATGGGAGTTTTCCCCTGACTTCAATGCGGATTAGATGAGGCACTTTGTGCTTATTGTTTAGAACATACAAATAATTGCTGATAATCATCCAGACTTCAGCTAGGCTGAATCTCCCAGATCATTTGAGGTTTATTAGCACAGTCAGTGTTTAATTTACCCCTGTGGAAGTTGATGGGGGTAATTCTGAAATAGCACCATTATGTGCCAGTAACTGAGTATCTTCTAACATCTTTGTGCAAATGCCAACTGAAGTTCTACCTTTATCCACAGATAAAGAGAGAAACAATAAGATGATTCGCAAAAAGAAAAGGAGGACTTGTGGCACCTTAGAGACTAACCAATTTATTAGAGCATAAGCTTTCGTGAGCTACAGCTCACTTCTTCAGATGCATATCGTGGAAACTGCAGCAGGCTTTATATATACACAGAGAATATGAAACAATACCTATTCCCACCCCACTGTCCTGCTGGTAATAGCTTATCTAAAGTGATTTCCAGCACAAATCCAGGTTTTCTCACCCTCCACCCCCCCACACAAATTCACTCTCCTGCTGGTGATAGCCCATCCAAAGTGATAACTCTTTACACAATGTGCATGACAATTAAGCTGGGCTATTTCCTGCATAAATCCAGGTTCTCACATCCCCCCCACCCCCATACACACACAAACTCACTCTCCTGCTGGTAATAGCTCATCCAAACTGACCACTCTTCAAGTTAAAATCCAAGTTAAACCAGAACATCTGGGGGGGGGGGGGGGGTAGGAAAAAACAAGAGGAAACAGGCTACCTTGCATAATGACTTAGCCACTCCAAGTCTCTATTTAAGCCTAAATTAATAGTATCCAATTTGCAAATGAATTCCAATTCAGCAGTTTCTCGCTGGAGTCTGGATTTGAAGTTTTTTTGTTTTAAGATAGCGACCTTCATGTCTGTGATCGCGTGACCAGAGAGATTGAAGTGTTCTCCGACTGGTTTATGAATGTTATAATTCTTGACATCTGATTTGTGTCCATTTATTCTTTTACGTAGAGACTGTCCAGTTTGACCAATGTACATGGCAGAGGGGCATTGCTGGCACATGATGGCATATATCACATTGGTGGATGTGCAGGTGAACGAGCCTCTGATAGTGTGGCTGATGTTATTAGGCCCTGTGATGGTGTCCCCTGAATAGATATGTGGGCACAGTTGGCAACGGGCTTTGTTGCAAGGATAAGTTCCTGGGTTAGTGGTTCTGTTCAGAAGCCCTCTACACCAACATTCCACACAAAGATGGACTACAAGCCGTCAAGAACACTATCCCCGATAATGTCACGGCTAACCTGGTGGCTGAACTTTGTGACTTTGTCCTTACCCATAACTACTTCACATTTGGGGACAATGTATACCTTCAGATCAGCGGCACTGCTATGGGTACCCGCATGGCCCCACAGTATGCCAACATTTTTATGGCTGATTTAGAACAACGCTTCCTCAGCTCTCGTCCCCTAAAGCCCCTACTCTACTTGCGCTATATTGATGACATCTTCATCATCTGGACCCATGGAAAAGAAGCCCTTGAGGAATTCCACCATGATTTCAACAATTTCCATCCCACCACCAACCTCAGCCTGGTCCAGTCCACACAAGAGATCCACTTCCTGGACACTACAGTGCTAATAAACAATGGTCACATAAACACCACCCTATACCGGAAACCTACTGACCGCTATTCCTACCTGCATGCCTCCAGCTTTCACCCTGACCACACCACACGATCCATCGTCTACAGCCAAGCTCTGCGATACAACCGCATTTGCTCCAACCCCTCAGACAGAGACAAACACCTACAAGATCTCTGTCAAGCTTTCTTACAACTACAATACCCACCTGCAGAAGTAAAGAAACAGATTGATAGAGCCAGAAGAGTTCCCAGAAGTTACCTACTACAGGACAGGCCTAACAAAGAAAATAACAGAACGCCACTAGCCGTCACCTTCAGCCCCCAACTAAAACCCCTCCAACGCATTATTAAGGATCTACAACCTATCCTAAAGGATGACCCAACACTCTCACAAATCTTGGGAGACAGGCCAGTCCTTGCCTACAGACAGCCCCGCAACCTGAAGCAAATACTCACCAACAACCACATACCACACAACAGAACCACTAACCCAGGAACTTATCCTTGCAACAAAGCCCGTTGCCAACTGTGCCCACATATCTATTCAGGGGACACCATCACAGGGCCTAATAACATCAGCCACACTATCAGAGGCTCGTTCACCTGCACATCCACCAATGTGATATATGCCATCATGTGCCAGCAATGCCCCTCTGCCATGTACATTGGTCAAACTGGACAGTCTCTACGTAAAAGAATAAATGGACACAAATCAGATGTCAAGAATTATAACATTCATAAACCAGTCGGAGAACACTTCAATCTCTCTGGTCACGCGATCACAGACATGAAGGTCGCTATCTTAAAACAAAAAAACTTCAAATCCAGACTCCAGCGAGAAACTGCTGAATTGGAATTCATTTGCAAATTGGATACTATTAATTTAGGCTTAAATAGAGACTTGGAGTGGCTAAGTCATTATGCAAGGTAGCCTGTTTCCTCTTGTTTTTTCCTACACCCCCCCCCAGATGTTCTGGTTTAACTTGGATTTTAACTTGAAGAGTGGTCAGTTTGGATGAGCTATTACCAGCAGGAGAGTGAGTTTGTGTGTGTATGGGGGTGGGGGGGATGTGAGAACCTGGATTTATGCAGGAAATAGCCCAGCTTAATTGTCATGCACATTGTGTAAAGAGTTATCACTTTGGATGGGCTATCACCAGCAGGAGAGTGAATTTGTGTGGGGGGGTGGAGGGTGAGAAAACCTGGATTTGTGCTGGAAATCACTTTAGATAAGCTATTACCAGCAGGACAGTGGGGTGGGAATAGGTATTGTTTCATATTCTCTGTGTATATATAAAGCCTGCTGCAGTTTCCACGATATGCATCTGAAGAAGTGAGCTGTAGCTCACGAAAGCTTATGCTCTAATAAATTGGTTAGTCTCTAAGGTGCCACAAGTCCTCCTTTTCTTTTTGCGAATACAGACTAACACGGCTGTTACTCTGAAACCTGTCAATAAGGTGATTAAGGCACTGGCCTGGGACTAGAGAGATCCTGTTTCATTTCTTGGCTCCACTACAGAAACTTTCTATGGAACCCTCAGCAAGTCACCTCACTTTTCTTGTGCCTCAGCTACCCATCTGTCAAATCGGGATGATAATACTTTTCTACCTCCAAAGGGTGTTATGAGGATAAACTCAATGATGTTAGGTGCTCAGATACTATTATGATGAGCACAACAGAAAAATGTCTGAGAAAGAGTAGTCACTACAGATTGCTGTGCTAGCAATCTCAAACCTGACATTAAAAGGATTACTGAAGGCTATATTCTGCTCTCATTTACCACCTTGAAACCATTTAATTAAAGATTCATGGGTGTAAGTGAGATCTGAATTTGGTCCCAAATCCATTACCTCTGTTGGTATTATTTGTTTTGCCAGTTAAGTCCTGTCTGTTTCCTGAAATGAGACTGGAATTGCCTATTGGGGCAGTTCATAGAGGAAAAACTGAAACATAACTTTCATAGATTTGTTCATAAGACAAAAGTCAAAACCCATATTTTTCTTCTTAAAAATAGAAATCATACCACATTTTAATTTCAGTTGCTATTTTAAACTTCTCAAGATTTCTCCACATGATTTCTTCAGCATACTCACCAATTTCCCTCCTTAACATTTGTAAGTGTTGATGTATTTTGACCTTTCAGAATATAAAACATGGGGAAATAGTTGCTGTACATAAAAAGCTGGGATTGGGATTGACTGGGGCAAGAGGTTTGTGTTTTTCAAGTTTTCTGAATGCTATGACAGGGGAAAAAGGGGGAAAAGTACTTTTGTGAGAATTAGGGTTACCTAATTGCAGTCTGTTTGACACTGTTTTCCAGCAATGTTAGCCCACACCTCACAGTAAATACTGGCTTTAAGGGCTGCATGAAGGGTTTCCAGTTTCAAAAGAAGGATTTCAACTTGTTAGAGGAGTCAGGAACCCTGGGAATCAGTTATGGCTGTCCAGAAGAGTCACTTGTAAGTATAGCACCATGCATGAAGCCGTGGCAAACTTTTGGTTGTGGATCTGACCATCAACTTGACATTAATTCCAAATAATGGGAAGGAGAAATCTGCAACCCAGGAACTATACTTAACTCATTGATTTTGATTTTTTTTAATTGCATACTGAAATGATTCCTAACTTTTATGCTGAATTGCAGTACAAAATAATCGTGTTTTGTCTGATATTTCAAAAGTTGTGATGTCAGGATTCAGTCTATAATACGTAATGTACTGTATTCTGAGGGCAGACAGTCCCACTTTATTCCATTTTTGTTTTCTGAAGTAAAGAGAATATTCTTAGAAAGGGAGTGCTTAACAGAAGAGGAGTACAGAAGGCAAATGTGAAAAACAACAGAATGCTAACCCATCTATGGTACTACTTCCCCAGGAGTATTGACAGATGGACAAATATTTCTAGGCTGATCCTGTTCATGGAGAAAAATCAAAGGGCATTGTGGATAAAGAGACTTTTCCTCTCTGTGGCTTTTCTTCTTATTGTTGGATTGTTTCAGTAAGCAGAGTGGCAACCAAGTTTGAAATGTATGATGCCACATGGCAGCCATTTCAATTTGTGCATTACAACCAATATGAACAGACAAAAATGTCAAAGCATTTTCTGGTCAGAAAACCACTCAGAGGTCCATATGAAAACCCCAAAGAAGAAAAAATTGTCCTTGGAACCTCTGGGTCAGTTTTCCCCTTGCTGTCACCAATACAACTACAACCCCATCAAACTTAATGGGATGGCATTAGTACAAATGACCCTCCATCGTGAATCATTCTGTTCAATATAATAGAAACCTGGTAAATCTAGATAATGTACATGATCCTTCAAGTGTATATCTGCACCCATGCAAAGCCCCATTGAAATCAGTAGGACTTCGTGCCAGAGCAGAAATCTGTGTTTGTAGAACTCATTACAGAATTCGAGTGGATATCAACTAAGTAGGGGGGAACCTATAGCTTTGTAACATACTCTTGTCAGTATTTATTTTCATATTTTCACTGAGAAACATTGATACAGAGTCTTCATGGGGCAGGGAATGTAGGCAAGGGGGGAAATCCCTGTGTTTATTCAGGTTTCAGAGTAGCAGCCATGTTAGTCTGTATCCGCAAAAAGAAAAGGAGGATTTGTGGCACCTTAGAGGCTAACAAATTTATTTGAGCATAAGCTTTCATGAGCTACAAGCTCACTTCATGCACCTGTTAGGGGGCTTATTCCTTCACCCACTTACTTCCCTGGTCCTTCTCGCATGAACAGAGAGCAACAATACCCGAAGTCCAAAGGTGCAAACAATTCGATGTTTATTGGGGTGAACTTCCAGCAAGCATGATTCCAGTTTCCTTCCTTAGTATCCTCCTTCCCAGCTCTGACACCACAAAGCCTTACACCTGTGTCCCTGTTCCCATTCCTGCCCTTAGCCAAACATGATTCCAACTTCCTTACTCCAATTCCCTGTTCCCATTTCCCCCTTTAGCAAAACATGATTCCAATTTTCTTACCCCCATTCCCTGTTCCCATCTCCCCCTTTAGCAAAACATGATTCCAATTTTCTTACCCCCATTCCCATCTCACTCTCACACCCCCACCCCCACCCCCACCCCATCACTTCCTCATTGACTACAGATTATATAGTAAAACTTGAGTTCTGCTTAGCTATACCTTAACCAATCATTTTCCTGAAATTTAACTAACCAATCCTAACATATTGTAACATGATTATGTAACCAATTATATCCCACCACCTCAATTAGTTTACACCCAGCAAAATTAATTATACAGCAGACAGGAACAATCACAGAACCAGACAGAGATTATACAGACAAACAACAGCAAAGTGGGAACTATAATGACAAAACAATACAGAAGTGAGGATTTCACATCCCAGCTATTGATAAGTGAGTTCTTGCCAGACAGGATGCTATCAAACTAAGTTTCCTTTTACATTTTCTAGGCACTTCCCTTTCTCTGGAGGTGATAGGAATACAATCCTGTCCTGATAGTGCCTAACAGCCCAATAGCACCTTATTTCAATGTGACTAGTTTGGAATGCGAGGATGTGACCGTTCGCTTCCCAGCTTATGGCGGCCTCTGCTGCTTAGCCAAAGGCCTGAGCCTAAGCACAGGGCCACAAACTGTCACAGTAAGAGAAGGCCCTTACACCCGCAGACAGTGGTTTTGATTCTTTCTTTTATACCTCTATCACTAGCCAAGTGATAAGAATACACCTAAATTCTTAGAGTATAGGCCTTTACAGACAGGCCTGAATATCTATATCCTAACACTCCACCCCTTTTTTTTTCTTTTTCTTTTTGGGATCCTCCTGCCCAGGTATCCCTGGAAAAGCATAGGACATATGGCGACACATTTCCTGATAGGGCCAGGCATCAAGGTGGAAGGTGTCGATATTCCATTTGTCCCACTGCCCCTTGTGTAGTATTGTGCCCTGCACCTTCTCTCATACGGGCATACCACACCTATTCCAATTAGTGTTCCAGACTTCCCATTAGAGTGGGCCTGAGAAGATTGGGTCCGGGTTGTCTAGTACACTGCAGGGTTTGGAGGGCTTATTACATTCCTAATAGGTTATCTCCCTATGCAACGTAACACAAGTACAGTTAACAATACAAAATCCACAGCAACACCGAGTCCTGACCACTGCAGTATGGTCCAACATCCGAGACACCCCCAAAATACTGCCTCTCCTCCTTCGATGGGGTCACGATCTTGTGTCCAGTTGCTGGCAGTTGCAACAAGCTGCTCCTTCAAGTTTTGTATGCTTTTGTCCATATCACAAGTCCATTGAATGTTCACAGAGAAATGGGATATTGTCCAAACCAGCTTGACCACTTGGTATGGAATCAGGCAGTAAGCCCTGGCTTATTCACAGCAATAAGATTCACAGATCCATTTGTGCACCAAAGTCCATATAGCAGCATGTAGATGGGTGTAGTTTGGTTATGGGCTGGTGTAATTGTGCCCCCAGTAATATGTACATTCCCAGCAAAACACCTTATACACAGTACACCCAATTGTCCACCCCTTGCATAGGCCATTGATCCTGCTCCTCTATAGTCATAGGAGAGGGGCACATCCAAACATCTTCTATTAATTTACACTATTTTACACACACACCCATTGATTTCCAGTGAGCTCCTCCCCTTCTCATTATTTCCATAGGGCTTGTGGGGGCCACCTTAGTTGCCATTCCATTTCCAGGTATCACGGTAGCTATTACACAGGTGCTGGCCTCCTAGTTGAGAATTTGCATTCCCATACACATCTTCCCCCCCAAGGCCAGCCTTTAGAAGCCATCCCCCACCCACATCATGAGGTTTTCTGTTCATTAAAACACAACAATGCTAGCAACAAGACAAACACCACAGACAAACAACACAAAACATAGATTCATGGTATTCTGGGTTATTTTTCCCGCTGGCACCAGCTTGCTTGTAGAGTATCTGAAAAACAAAAGAAACAATTTCCACCCCCCTGGTGGGGACAGATTATTGCTTAATAATAATACCACTTTCTTTTACAAATGTCCTTGCTACTTGCAGGAAAAAACAGAAGAATTACCTCCAGACTGTCCTTATTTTGTTCTATAGTCAGGCTAGTGAATTACCTCACTCACTGGTCATTTATGAAATTCATGAGATGGTGTACCTCAGTTTCCCCTCTTGTACAACAGACCAAGTTTGCAATAGTTTCTCTGCTGTACCAAGCTTTAAGTTTATTCTCAGGTAATAGCTGAGACACAGCTTCAGATTTTAGTACTGTACACACACACACACACACCCCTTAAGGTTAACCTGTCCCCCTTATTTTCAGGCTTGACTTGTTTTTTTCACCTCCCTTTCCTGAAGGGCCATAATCTGAGTCTTCTAGTAGCTTGTTTGCTGACTGGATGTATTCATTATTTGCAGCTCCTTTGTGCCCATCAGCTAGGTAATTTGCATTTACACACAGAGGCTTACTAGCTTGCTTTTGGATCCAAAGCTGTTAGCAGCTCAGACACTGTCTTAAAAGGGAAGCATTTTACTTCCACCAGAGTTCTGATTACTTTCCACTTTCATCTCCTGCTCCAAAACACAGCGATCTGAAAAAGAAAGCACAACCTATTGTGGCTCCTTTTGGAGCCCTATTAGGATTTTAATGAAGTACCATGTTTTATTTGCATTTCTTTTACTCCTTTTCCAATATACACTGCACATGTCCTGGGAAAATGCAAATTCCTTCCATATAGTTTAACCTCCATAACATCATATTAGCCAAATTAGTTTTACACAAGGTATAACTGCCTCCCCCATGCCTACAGAGTTTTCATGCAGAACCCACCAAAGCAACAATCTGATCCCCCAGAGCAATCCCAAGGCTCAGTGTTCCCATCATTCCTCCCCTTTTCTTTTCTTTTACCTGTGCACACACACACACAAAATTCTGTTTTGCCTAACATCCCTTGCACTGTAATTACTCTTTTTACACAACTGTACCCCGATTACACTTCCATCTTGTACAACTAGACACAACTAGGGGCAGCCAAGTTAAGTTCCAAAAGAAACCTCTTCCATCCTTTAGTGATTTTGATTACATTACCCAATAGTCAAATAATTTTGCTCAGATTCTCTCTCTGCCTGCAGCAGTCCCCTATAGACCATTTCTGTGGGAAAAGGGCCCATTTTCCCTCAGAATAGCTATAAAGGCTTCTGTGGACAGAAGCATAGTGGTGATAGTAGCCACTCTACCTGACCCCCTTGGATAATTTAATTACCAAGCTTCCATCCAATGTGACTGCACAGAGTTGCACATACAGTTACATTTATATAACTGGGTTTTATCATTAAACAAAAACTTCCTTCTTGACATCTCACATAAGTATCCAAAGTACCCTCCATTAAAACTTCAGAAAAACAAAAGAGTGTGGAAAGGCAGGTTGCACTTTGAAACTTTTATTTTATTTTTTTTTTCCTCCACTCCCCCAGGACCAAGTCTCAGATCCAGTCTCTAAAGGTGGTCTGTTAACTCTGCTTTTGACCTTAAACCCTTTTGTGCCAAATCATCTTTCACTATCCCTAACTAATTTACAACCCTTCAGCAGCCCTTGCTGAAGCAGCACCAAACTTGAAAGATTACTGGCAGCTTCCCATAATGCTGCCCTTACTTCAAACCTCTCAAGCAGACTGAAGTGCCTCTTTTCCCTGGGAGGCATTCAGTCCCCATGGGCAGGGACCTTCTTCCCCTACCCATATACCAAGGAGGGTGGGCTCCTCAGCCACCCCCCATACCTCTGGGTCCCCTAACACTTCCTCATTTCCTTTTTAATCTTATCCCAGGTTGACCCCTGTACCTGGTATGGGCCCTGGTCCTCCCTTATCCATTTATCCAAAAAATCCTTTACCCTGGCTTGCCAGAACCCGCAACTACCATCACGAGAGTTCGCGATACCCCCTCCAAGCAGCTGCGCGGACTGTTGGGGAGGGGGACTTACAGGCTGCCACTCACCTATCCAATGCGATGCATCCAAGTCACGGCACCAAGATGTTAGGGGGCTTATTCCTTCACCCACTTACTTCCCTGGTCCTTCTCGCATGAACAGAGAGCAACAATACCCGAAGTCCAAAGGTGCAAACAATTCGATGTTTATTGGGGTGAACTTCCAGCAAGCATGATTCCAGTTTCCTTCCTTAGTATCCTCCTTCCCAGCTCTGACACCACAAAGCCTTACACCTGTGTCCCTGTTCCCATTCCTGCCCTTAGCCAAACATGATTCCAACTTCCTTACTCCCATTCCCTGTTCCCATTTCCCCCTTTAGCAAAACATGATTCCAATTTTCTTACCCCCATTCCCTGTTCCCATCTCCCCCTTTAGCAAAACATGATTCCAATTTTCTTACCCCCATTCCCATCTCACTCTCACACCCCCACCCCCACCCCCACCCCATCACTTCCTCATTGACTACAGATTATATAGTAAAACTTGAGTTCTGCTTAGCTATACCTTAACCAATCATTTTCCTGAAATTTAACTAACCAATCCTAACATATTGTAACATGATTATGTAACCAATTATATCCCACCACCTCAATTAGTTTACACCCAGCAAAATTAATTATACAGCAGACAGGAACAATCACAGAACCAGACAGAGATTATACAGACAAACAACAGCAAAGTGGGAACTATAATGACAAAACAATACAGAAGTGAGGATTTCACATCCCAGCTATTGATAAGTGAGTTCTTGCCAGACAGGATGCTATCAAACTAAGTTTCCTTTTACATTTTCTAGGCACTTCCCTTTCTCTGGAGGTGATAGGAATACAATCCTGTCCTGATAGTGCCTAACAGCCCAATAGCACCTTATTTCAATGTGACTAGTTTGGAATGCGAGGATGTGACCGTTCGCTTCCCAGCTTATGGCGGCCTCTGCTGCTTAGCCAAAGGCCTGAGCCTAAGCACAGGGCCACAAACTGTCACAGTAAGAGAAGGCCCTTACACCCGCAGACAGTGGTTTTGATTCTTTCTTTTATACCTCTATCACTAGCCAAGTGATAAGAATACACCTAAATTCTTAGAGTATAGGCCTTTACAGACAGGCCTGAATATCTATATCCTAACAGCACCCGATGAAGTGAGCTGTAGCTCACTAAAGCTTATGCTCAAATAAATTTGTTAGTCTCTAAGGTGCCACAAGTACTCCTTTTCTTTCTGTGTTTATTCAGGGATTCATTCAGTTTAGGACCTTTACTTCCCCTGAGTTCAGTGGGCTTTGAATGAGGCCCGTAGTCTCTAAAGAAATAGAGAACAATTTGACTTACATAGTTTAAAAAAAAAATCGAAGAGAATGTTCGAAACCAATAGGAAAGGGACAGCTAATAAGACAGTAAATATCATAATGCCGCTATATAAATCCATGGTACAGCCACACCTGGAATACTGTATGCAGTTCTCGTTGCCCCCATCTCAAAAAAAGATATATTAGAATTGGAAAAGTTACAGGACAGGGCAACAAAAATGACTAAGATATGGAACAGCTTCTGTATGAAGAGAGATTAAAAAAACTGGGACTTTTGAGCTTGGAAAAGAGATGACTAAGGGACAATATGATAAAAGTCTATAGAATAATGAATGGCTTAGAGAAAGTGAATAAGGAAGTGTTATTTACTCGTTCAAACAACGGATGGGGTTGATTTCAGCCAATGAAATTAACAGGCAGCAGGTTTTTTTTTTTAAAAAAAAAGGGAAAGAAAGGAAGTACTTCTTCAAACAACGCACAGTCAGTCTGTGGAACTTGTGGCCTGGGGATGTTGTGAAAGCCAAAACTATAACGAGGTTAAAAAAAATTTGCTAAGTTCATGGAGTGTTGTACCAATAAAATAAAAACCAGCAGGATCTTATTAAAGGGAAAAGGCAAAATACCACATTTATTGTAAATACAGAAAGAATCATAGTAAGCAGTTAGTTATAGCTATAACATTCCATTCAATCTCATATTTATTCACACATTCATTCATACAAACACACACCCACACACATACAGGTTCTGCAAGGTTGTTATCATAGTTACCAGCCTTAGAGTTGCTCATGCCAAGTCACTGGCCAGGTGGCCTGGACATGAGGAGGGAGCAGGGCCTTGTCAGATGCTCATCTGATGCTCCTGGAAGTTGGTTTGCAGAATCAGACCCCAAAGTTCTCACTTTTTAGAGTCTATTTTTATAGGAATTTCTTCCTATGCCAGTCTATGGGAATTGCTTCATCATGCTGTTGCTGAATCAATCAGCAGATAGCACATTCCTGACGGCTCCAAGATGTTATCTTGTTCTTTGGTTCTCCCATTCTTGAGGCTGTTGGGTGGATTCCAGTCTGCCCTCCGGGGGGGTCCTCTGGTTATTTCCACTTGACGCCTTCTTCAGCCGATGGACACTGGATTCTTAGGCTGGCACCTCCCTGATCATTCAGTTATTATCCACACCAAGCATCCACCCACATACATCCTCTATCTCTATTTTAATCACAATTGTTAATACAACAAAAGGGCAGGGAGTCTCTGGGTGTTGTTTCTGTTGTTAGAGTATTGCTTTGAGTCTCTCTCTCTGTGAACTGCTTTGAGAACAGACTCTGTCTTAGAATGTACTAACACAGTTAGCAGCTTGCAAGTTTCACACATAGAGGGAGAGAAAGAGTACCAAAAACCAAGAGACCTCTTAATTAGTAATACCCTGGAATTTAAACTCTGGGGAATCAAACTCATTTGTGATTTTAATACAGAACTTCTTTAATATGATCCAACAGGAGGATAGGTCCTTCAATAGCTATTAGCCAAGGTGGTCAGGGATGCAACCCCAAGCTCTGAGGGTCCGTAGCCTCTGACTTCCAGAAGCTGGGAGTGGACAACAGGGGATGGATCACTCAATGATTGCCTGTTCTGTTCATTCCCTCTGAATCATCTGGCATTGGCTACTACTGGAAGACAGGATGCTGGGCTAGATGGACCTTTGGTCTGACCCAGTGTGGCTGCTCTTATGTTCTTACTTTCTTAATGTTTTCACAACATACCACTCCATTTAAATCAGTTTAAACCTAGGGGACAAGTCTGAATTTTTCATATGAAAATTGGCCCACCTGAATCTGATGAAAAAGGGAGGCTTCTATTTCTGTTGTTTATTATTGTTAAAAATACTTCCTATAGCACACTTGTGACTTTGTTAACTTGGCATGCAGATGTCCCGCAGAGCATATTTCAATGGAGAGAGCTACATTTCCTCCAGCCAAAAAATGTCACTCTTTGATGAGTTTGAAGGCGGCTTCAACTTCCGGACTTTGCAGCCCAATGGGCTGCTATTCCATTATGCTGAAGGAGTGAGTATGCTTTTTTTCTTTTTTTTTTTTAAACATACTGGCATTATGGAGAATTTCATGATCATTTCCTGCTTCGTTTCTTAAAACCAAAAAATAATCCACGATTTAGAAATACCGGTTGATGAGCTAATTTTCATATCCTACACCCAGTGGACCAAATCCTTCAATGTTTTATTGGGCAAAATCCCACTGACATCAATGGGATTTTTGCCTAACTAAAGATTGCAGGATTTGATCGTTTGTATATAACTGTTCTCAACACAGTGCGTACAGTACAAATGCGGATTGTGCTGTGTCTAGCACAACAGGGCTGCAATCCTGATTTGAACACATAGGTCCTACCACAGTATAAATAATAGTAATAATAATGGCAATATTTCCTTCCCCAGGAAAAACACATGCAAGGGAAGATGAAGTAGAGAACTCCTTGAGTTTAAATTGGTGGGGCTATAGTCTGACCCCTCCTCAGGTGACACAAATCGGCCAAAAAGTTGGCTTCATCCCCAGCAGGTGTAGACTCCCTATCCCATCCCCCACCATAGGATGCCTGTGTGGTGAGAAGGAGCAGTGCTGAAAAGGCCCCTTGCAGTCATGAGCAGCCAAGCTGCTCTAACTGCTCCCTCTGCAGTGTGCAATGGAAGGAAGCATGGGGCTTAAACTCGCTTACAAGTTGATAAGTGCGCATAAGTAGTTCTAAGAAAGACTCCCTTGCAGTCAGCCAGGCTAACCAACACTTTCTTACCCATCACTTCTGATTTTGGCTCAAAGGATTAAGACCCTAATCTTGTGAGATGTTAAGTACCCTCTTCTCCAATAGGAGTTCAGATACTTAGCTTCTCCCAAGAGCAGACTGTATGAACCTTAAAAACCAAATAGTACGGATGCCTGTTTCAGTGGAATAGATAAATTATTCCTGCTGTTTGGGGCTGCAGTCCCAAATGCCTCACTCCCAGAGTAAATTATATCTCTAGACAATTGTGAATTAAGAAATGGGCTTAAGCAAAGTTCATATTTGCAGTCTGATTGGGGGAAAAGGAACATAAATATGCTGGGCTCACCACAGTGGCTAGCCTGAAGTATCAGATATTCTGTAAAAAAGAAACCCAGAATCACAAATTGAATGTAAACACCATAAATTGCTAAACTGATGGAGCATGTGTGATAGATAAGGGGGAAATAATCAGGTACCAGACCTCAGAGTATTGCAGTTTAAAGGGTGACATTAATATAAAAAGAATGTCTCACTTCTCACCGGCCATGCTCTGCACACACTTAAAACCCAGGGGGGAATGGCAATAATACACATCGCTAACTAGCAAAAAGGAAAAATAAATATTAAAGGAAAACTCATGTAACTTTTAAAGCTTTTTGTATTAAACCTGCTCCTGAAACAAGTTTTTCTTTGTGTTTCAGCCAGATATGTTCTCCATCTCTATGAATCATGGTGCTGTGGTTTTAAATGCTATGGGAACTGAAGTTCAGTCAAAAGAGACACGCTACAATGATGGCAAAACCCATTTTATCATTACCTCTGTCTCACAGGAAAGGTAAAGCTGTTCAATATCTTTGATTTTACCACATATAGTGTATGATATGTAGCTCTTTTATGTACATAATGTCTTTTAATGTTGCGATTGCAAAGCCCCTACTTTAGGAGCTTTTCTCACAGCCATGTCCTATTTCAAGGGATTATCACTTTTTTAGTTAAAAAACACAAGCCCAAAATCCAAATGGCTGAATCATGGCCTGGAGATGGGTCTTTTCACTAAGATTCTGAAAAAAATATTCTTGTAAATTTTATTGACTTTTTTGTACTCACCTGTAAAAGCACCTTAATAAAACTGATGTGATTAATTCTAAAGAAGGGGTGATTGCTTTGCTTAGTTAAAACAAAGTAGAAACTTAAATTAACCAAGGTATCTTTATGCAAAAAAGTCATTATACAGTATATGGGGAAACAAGTTCATATTTTTAGCATTGACAAAAATATGCTGGATTCCTGACAGCAGTGAGTGAGTCTACACATCCACTTTTTATAAAACTTGAAACATTTTCCCTGAAGGTTTTATTTCATCATTGTACTTTAAGTATTAAAAAAAATAATAATAATCTTTTGTAATTTGAAAGCCAAATTATCCAAAAGTCTTCCTCCTGGTCTTCATATGTGCATATGCAACTCTGTGAGAGGAAATCGTTGCACACATACTTTGTGCTCTCACCTGCACAGTTTTTGTGCATTAAATGGAGGTTTTCATGTGTGATCTCTGTAATTTATTATGGCATTTAAGAAAAATTGTTCTCGAAATTACGTGTGAGCACAGGTCACATTTTGAAACTTTAGCCCTGAAATAGTCATCATGAGGACTGACATACTACAGTGAGCATTTTGACCTCAGGATCTGTCATACCAGATCAGAACCTAGATCTGTTTGATCCAGTATTCTTCTTTTGATATTGATCAATATCTAGAATTGGCAGAATTTGAGGATTTTTTTATAATTTTAACATAATATCAATGTTTATTTTAAGCACCTTTTTATTTTTATCAATTTAAATGTTCACAGTTGTGGAAAATTATGAAGGGTCAGACTATGGCGGGCTCAGTCAACAATTGTTTAATGATAGTCAACACTGAGATTCAAAAAGTTAAAGTTTTATAACCACTGAAACACAAATTGTCAACATCATATCAAAATATACAAAGTAAAAAGCCTTAAACCAAATTCTAATGAGTTCTCAAGCTGCATTCTTCTTACTTTGTCTATCTGTAAATTTCAGTTATTACAGATGGAAACATTTTTAAGTCGGTCTGTCTGTGTATGGTGAAATCAATGCTTATTGACATTTACCAATAAATATTTAACCCTTCCTAGCCTGAATCAGAAGCTCCAAATATAGGCAGTCTGGCATTAGAGAGGTGAAATCTTTCCTGACTTCTGCTGCAATTAGTTTTCATGCTGCAGAATGAGATTTGATTACGCTGAAGCAATACAATATCATCTTAAACACCAAAGTGATATGGTGTGTGTATGGTATCTCACTTTTCCATATACTGTTCCATCCTTTCACTTGAGATCAATTAGTTTATTTAGTCTTAGCCATAGTGTACTGTGGCTTTCTGAATATCTGGAGTATCTCAAAGATCTCACTGGAGCTTTTGGTCATTGGACTCCAAGCTACCACGCTGGCTAATTCCACCGCCATTTATTGCATAGCTGGAAGGAAATAGGTTGTCTTCTGATATTGCTATTTAGGGAATCAGACGCTGAGTTCAGCATTATGGGAACACTGGCATACATAACACACTGTGTAATAACTCTGAATAAGCTCTTTCAAAATCAGTTTGTGAAAAGGAATATTTCTCTTTGCAGATACGAGCTGATAGTAGATGACAAAAAACATAGCAAAAAGAATCCAGCTAGAGACAAAACAGAGCAAAAGCCTGCAAGTGCCAAGAAGTTCTACTTTGGTGGCTCTCCCATCAGTACTCAATATGCCAATTTCACTGGGTGTATAAGCAACGCCTACTTCATCAGGTAGGTAACATCCACAACAGTACACATCAAACAGTCTGTGTCTGACAGCATAGAAAATAAATACCAACGAGAACTGCTTATTTTCACGATGAAATATTTTACCTTATTTCGTGGAGTTACCCAACGTTAGTCTCTAAGGTGCCACAAGTACTCCTTTTCTTTTTGCAAATACAGACTAACACGGCTGTTCCTCTGAAACCAATGTATACAAACACCTTTTTCTTTAATTTACTATGAAATGCCTCAGAACTGCCCTTCTACATTAAAAAACTGTTGAAGTGGAAATAACTATTGAGGTAAATCAGCCATTACCATACTTGCTAATTACTTTGGTGCAATGTGTAATTTGCAGAATAATTTACATTTGTATAATATAATTTACAGCTCTGCCTTTGTAATAAAAGGATATGACAGTGTCTCACAAAGCCTCCAAGCTGGGAGTTTGGTCTTGTTGAAATGATTAGGCATGGTGGATCTAAATCATTTTCTAAAATGTTCCTATTTCAATTTTTTTTCTGAAATGTATTGCTGGTTAATGGTGCCAGATTGAGAGTCCTGCAGACTGAAATCCTTTGTTTATGAACAGCATAGATATAAGACAGGCAGATGCTGAGCAAACTGCACATATTGTCCCACCACTGTGCTAGCCTCGAAGGACCATCTGTGTGTGGGTGAGAGGGTTGTTCATCCCCTCTGCTGAGACTGCCAAGAAGAATACCAACTAATGCCAGCTGGGAGAGTGTTTTGTGTGTGTGCACCCACCCTCTAGTAACTATGAACTTAAATGTAGTCAGATTTATTTTCCAAATATCAGATTATCAAGACGGTGATTCATACAGGGAAATTGGACTGATGGGTGTATCAGTTAGAGCAAGATTGCTTTTTGCCCTGCACTAGCCACCCACCGCAGGTCACAGTCCAAGGAGGGGACAGAACAGAACAGTTACGCCTCCTCTTGCACTGGTAGGAAGAGGTAGAACTTTATCTCCATTCCCCGATGCACATCAGGCAACTCACCTGGGCAATGTGCAGAGCAGAATTGGTCCTTCCAGATTGAACCCCAATGGAGCAAGGTCAGTCTGCTTCTGGGTCAGCACAACTATCCACTCCCCTTATTCTGGGCAAAATGTTATATATACACACAACGAGCCCAACTTTTTCCCCATGATTTGAAGTCACAGAGCTCTCTAAAATTTCACTTATAATAAGAAAAGGAGTACTTGTGGCACCTTAGAGACTAACCAATTTATTTGAGCATGAGCTTTCGTGAGCTACAGCTCACTTCATCGGATGCATACCGTGGAAACTGCAGCAGACTTTATATACACACAGAGATCATAAAACAATACCTCCTCCCACCCCACTGTCCTGCTGGTAATAGCTTATCTAAAGTGATCATCAAGTTGGGCCATTTCCAGCACAAATCCAGGTTCTCTCACCCTCCACCCCCCCACACACAAACTCACTCTCCTGCTGGTAATAGCCCATCCAAAGTGACAACTCTCAACACAATAAGAAGATCTCTGTGGTTGTCCTGGTGATAAGTGAAAAAATTATATATTTTATACTAGCTTAATTTGGATACATTAATTATTTTTCCATTCTATTTTTAAAAAGCTATTTTTGCTACACCTCAGTCAGTTATTCTTCACATTATCCCCTCTTTGAAACACAGGTTGGATCGAGAGGTTGAAGTGGAAGATTTCCAGCGGTACCCTGAGAAAGTGCGAACTTCTCTTTATGGATGCCCTGTTGACTCCCCTCCAGTTGCCCTTCTCCATAAGAAAGGAAAGAACTCTTCAAAAGCCAAAGGAAGCCATAATAAAAAGGTTAGCACTGTCTGACTTGTGACTACTCTGAAATCAATTTACAGTTTGCCAAAGTCCACATATACTGCCTCATGATCCTAGGCTGGCCAGATTTTTTATGGTTCCAAGACACATCTGAAAAACAACAGAGGATGGGACATGGCCCCTTTGAATATTTCGAGGATGGGACATGGCCCCTTTGAATATTTCATAATTTCAAACAGATGATCTCATTTTGCAGATTCCAAGATTCATCAAAGACTTTTTTCATTATAGTTTCACCCATTTTTAAAAGAGACTTTTAAAATGCTCTACCAGCTACTGATGCTTTTACCTGCTAATGAAAATGACTTCTTTATGCCTAACCCAATGGTTTATCTGGGGAAAGGAGATATACAGAAAGATGTAGTAAAAGTCAGAGCATCATAGTATTATAGTAGTTATAGATGGGAAAGAACATATCAAATCCAACCCTCTGCAAGTTCTCCCAACAAGAACTTATCAGATACTACACTTGATCTCTTAGCCAAAGGATCAAAAAGGGTGTCAGTTGTATAATTTGCTCGTTTTTGTTTGGGGTTGTTAGGGTTTGGGGGGAGGGGGTGTTTGATTTTATAACAAAAGTAAAAGGACAATCCACTGTAACTTTTCTGTTGGGGACACCATCATAGGGCCTAATCACATCAGCCACACTATCAGAGGCTCGTTCACCTGCACATCTACCAATGTGATATATGCCATCATGTGCTAGCAATGCCCCTCTGCCATGTACATTCGCCAAACTGGACAGTCTCTACGTAAAAGAATAAATGGACACAAATCAGATGTCAAGAATTATAACATTCAAAAACCAGTTGGAGAACACTTCAATCTCTTTGGTCACTCAATTACAGACCTAAAAGTTGCAATTCTTCAACAAAAAAACTTCAAAACCAGACTCCAACATGAGACTGCTGAATTGGAATTAATTTGCAAAGTGGATACAATTAACTTAGGCTTGAATAGAGACTGGGGGTGGATGGGTCATTACACAAAGTAAAACTATTTCCCCATGTTTATTTCCCCCACCCCCTACCCCCACTGTTCCTCAGGCGTTCTTGTTAACTGCTGGAAATGGCCCACCTTGATTATCACTACAAAAGGTCCCCCTCGCCCCCGCTGGTAATAGCTCACCTTAAGTGATCACTCTCCTTACAGTGTGTATGGTAACACCCATTGTTTCATGTTCTCTATGTATATAAATCTCACCACTGTATTTTCCACTGAATGTATCCGATGAAGCGAGCTGTAGCTCAACAAAGCTTATGCTCAAATAAATTTGTTAGTCTCTAAGGTGCCACAAGTACTCCTTTTCTTTTTTCTATTGCTGGACACTTACAGGGCTGCATTTGCCACAGCTTCAGGAAACAGTCATATCATTCTTTCCTCATTAGTAGAATTGGAAAACAAAATTTGAGGTCTCCTAAAAAGTGTGACAGAACGTTCCCCCTTCTGTTTCGTCTTTAGTCTTAAAGCAGTGAGCTAATTTTTGCTCTCAGCTACATCCATGCAACTCCATTAAGTATAGTCAACTTGCATTGGTGTAAATGAGTGTCAACCTTAATCCAGTATCCCTCGGCCCGCACCGCTTCCCGTAGCTCCCATTGGCCAGTAGGAGCTGCGATCGGCCAAACCTGTGGATGCTGCAGGTAAACAAACCATCCCAGACCACCAGTGGCTTTCACTGACGGGCCTCATGCCAAAGGTTGTAGGTCCCTGTGCTATGCTATGCTGAATTGCAGCAGAGCTCACATCCTTAAAAGGGGGGGAAGACCACCACAATGGGCTCAGGCAAATTCATAAGAACTGAATTGCCATTATATGTTGGCTAAGCAGTTAGAAATTCTGTGTTTCTCTGCATCAGTGGTGGGCATGGAGCTGAAAATTAAATACAATAGAATTGTTTGGGGACAGCTATATTGATTAGATTTGGAACAACTCCAGATATTTTTATAAGCAATGCAAAATATCACCTGCCAGTATTGGTAATATTGTATTGTAACAGTATTGTCGCTGCTCGTCATATGCACACCCACTTTAAACACTTATGTAATGGCTTTCTTTGTATGAAGGTGGGAAGAGAAAAAGAAAGAACTTCAAAGGCAACTGGCCTCAAAAATTTAGATCAAGAAATGAGTGTGCAAAGAGACCCTGACTGCCAGTTGTCCAAGAACCCCACGGCAATTGAACATGCAAACCAGTTTGGAGGAATAGCAAACAGCCGGCAAGAGTTTGACCACATACCAAAGAATTTCAGTGACAGGTAAAGCATCACATAGTGACCTGAGAAATAAAAACAATTTACTCTCAGGGAAAAGAGCCATGGAAACAAACAAAGAACTTTGAACTAACAAGATGTGTTTGCTGCCATTACCTTTGTTATTGTGCTTATATGCTGTATCCCTGTCATGGGCTCTTCATCTGCTTTGTGTCTTGAGAAATTGTGCCTCCCTAGCTGCTTGTATGGCACTTATTGCAATTTGGATGCTAGTGCAATAATACTGCTAATAATAATATATTAAACCTCTGAGCAAGCCAGCTACATCCCTCCCATATCACAATGCAAAAAGACACAGGCCAAAGCCTGCAGTCCTGACTCAATCAATACGCAGCAAAAATGCCCATTTACTTCTATGGAAGCCTAGCCTGAGTAAGAAATGCAGGATTTGACTCAGTATTAATACTATTACAATATCATATATTTACATAACGAATCCCTCCAAAAGCACACATCCAACCACAGGCAATATCAAACTCTCTCTTTGCACACATAAGCAATAATGACATCAGGGAGAACTGCATGGCCTGAAATGAACATATTTATATACCAATCACTTCCCCAGCCACTGAAGTACAGTCACCTCTTGGGTGGAACATGGCAGCTGTCTAGCAGCACTGCAAAGTGGATTAGGACATGAAGCAAAGGATACCATGTCCTAGTCAAACAGCAGTGGAATTGTAATGAAGGTAATTCCCTACATATGGTTCATTTGGTCTGCATAACAAAGATATTTAATGCTCATACTCTCACAGAAAGTGCCATATGATAGTCTATTGAACACAAAGGATCAGAATCTTGGTTTAATGTTTATGCAAAAACCATCAGATTCAACAACACAGTGGCCCCTAAACATACTGTAGCACTGGCTCAGAGGCAAGAATGGCATTTACTGAATCACAATGAAACCATTGAATTTGTTTTGCTTCAATACAGTATTTTACAAACAACTATTGTAACCTTGATGAAGTTCAAAGTGTAGTACATGTGAGACAGATAACAAAAAAGAACCCAATTTCTATTCCTCCCTAATGCTGCATTTGTTTATTAATGTATTAATAAAAAAATGAACACGGAAGTCATAGGTTTCATGATTTTAATGTTGATTAAAAATACCCATGACTTTGACATTTTAAAATATTTCCTTGTGGGTGAGTGTATATGATATTAAGCATTTCAACAAATCTGACAGAAAATCCTGAGAGGTGCCAAGCTAAACCTTGGACTAAATGAGAAGTGCGAGCGTGCAGGAACTCAGCACCACCACTGCTGTAACATAAAGGATCGGACTAGTGAACACTCAGGCCTCCACTATACTAACTCTCCGGACCTTGCCATATTGGGAGCCCTAGATGACATTTTAAGTACTGTGGCAATTAGACCTTCTGTTTTAATACTGCGGGGATATGGCAGGGCATAGTCCACTCCGGCCTCTTTCCAAACAAACAATTTGGAGACTTTCTTCAGGTGAAACACACAGTGATTTTATTTATAAAATTCACATCCACCATCTTTGCAGATTGTACAGCAGCTTTACAAATATCCTGGGACTCTAAGGCTTCTGAGCCCTGCAGGGGAGAGACCTCCTGGGGCCTTGGCTCTACCAGCCTACAGCTCTTTTCCTTTCTTGTCCCCTTTTCGTACTTTCTTCCTGTGCCTTGGTCCCTTCTGAGTTAATGAGGTAATTAGCTTTTCACTCTCTCCCACCTAGCCTCAATCTATCAAGTTGACACAGTTCCCCATATTCAGGTGTGTGCGGGGCAACTGATTTACCTTGCAGGGATCAGAGTGCTGGATCAGCTACTGTAGCCCAGCACTCTGTCACAGCATGTAAAAAATGCATATACACTTCTTCGTGATTGATCTGTATTTTTTATTCACTCCCTAGGATTTAGTTTTCAAAAGATTAGTTCTTTGTGAGATGGATTTTCCTCTACTTGGTATCAGTTCTGCCTCCTATTCAAACAACCATATAGAATATACATCTAAAACATAATTTGCATAAACAAGGAATACATTCTCTGGCATAAGGGAACAGATCTCAATTCTCCTGTCTCTGCATGGTGACTTCAGTCAGTTTACATCTGCTCTGTTACTAAAATGACATGTTTTTATTTGACAGATCACAGTTCTCCATTAGTCTGAAAACTCACTCATCCCATGGAATGATCTTTTATGCCTCTGATCAAGAGGAAAACAACTTCATCACCCTTTTTGTTGCCCATGGCCGGCTGATTTTTATGTTTAATGTTGGTCATCAGAAACTAAGGATTAAAAGCCAAGAGAAGTACAATGATGGGCTTTGGCACAATGTAAGTTGAAGAAAGTGATTGATGTTATGATGATACATGCGTCAGGAAACCATAGTAGAGCATCTTCTGATCTGACAACTCATTTCCATTGGGATGTCAGTCTTTGTCCATAACCACGTACACTTGCCTATATGCTAATGTTTTAAAATCCACCATGTAGATCTGAGTATTTTGGCAAGTCATTAACTGGGGACTAAGGAGTTTAGTCAGTTACAGTAATCCAGCTGTTTTCCATACATGCAGCCATGTGGAAGAGGCAGAGCTGATCAGAACAATGAGGCCAAGCAAGGTTTGGAAAGGCTTAGAGCTGGAAGAGAAGGCTGTGTGATCTGAAGCAGTATTGAGACAGAGGAGCAGGGAGGGCACCTTAAATGTGAACAAAATATATTCACAATATATATATGTGTGTGTGTGTATAAATATCTTCTTTGCATTGTTGTAGCCATGCTGGTCCTGGAATATTAGGGAAACAAGGTGGGTGAGGTCCCAAAAAAAAAAATTACCTCACTCACCTTGTCTCTGTAAATATTTTGGCTATATACAATATTCTATTTTGTTTTTAAAATGTTAAGACAAAAGTTTCATTACCAGCCTTATATGTTGGAGGAAACGGTTGTCCAACAGAGAAGTTTAACAGTTTAAATACAGCCAGTGTGCAGCTGACTTGTAAATTTTGAATCAGTCTTCTCTAATATCCTGTTATCTCATGTTCTCATCTTCTTCTGCTATACAGTGATGTTTCCTCAGCAGTTTCATTATCATCTGCCTCAATAGTTAAAATTGTCACTGAACAAATTTTCTCCCTTTCAAGGTGATATTTGTTCGGGAAAAAGATACTGGCCGTTTGATAATTGATGGTCTCCGAGTATTGGAAGAAAGTCTTCCTTCTGTTGATAATACATGGCAAGTCAGTGGACCGCTTTATATAGGGGGTGTGGCTCCAGGAAAAGCTGTAAAAAATATCCAGGTAAAATAGACATTATGTCTGAAATTACTAATGTACATTTTTTGCCCCAATCCTCAGGCGTAGGTGAAGACCACACAGCACAAATCAGAGGCAGGGGTGAAAGGTTGGTTTAAACCACCACTGTGTTCCTGGATCCTGGGCTGGGGATGTACTGGGCTGGACCTGCAGCAAAACCTAAAACAGCTGAGCTATCATTATGTCAGTCAAGGATCACGAAGGACCACAGAAGTAGCAGTCACACCCCTTTCCTCTGTCCATGCCCACTATGCAGACTGAATGGAGAAAATGGCATAGAAATCATTCTGCCAGCTCTGCATCACTGGAAGATCCCTCTAAAATGGGATGATCCCTCTCACATGGCTATTTTAACTGGCTTTAGGGCTGCTTTGAAACTGCAGAGTGGCTCAAAGATGCTTCTCCACAGAAAAGGATTAGGATTTATTTGTTTTCCTTCTAAAGAAGTTACACAGCAAAACAGCACTACTTAATAGAAGAATTACACCAGGGAAGGCTGCTAACATTTTAACAAGGGACTCCCACAGAAATTATTCCCATTTGCCTAAGATAAACTCTACGTACAATACAAAGAATGTGTGTGCTTCCAGGGGTGAGAGAATAGGGAAACTGTTTTGCCATTTATTCAAATCTGCTTCCTCATAAACAAAAAAAAGGGAACAGGCAGTGCAATCTGGCAAAAATGCATCACCCCAGCCTATTCAGTGACAAAAGGACCAAGTGTGCTGCGAAACCCTGCGAACTCTTGTAAGCATGTCATAGATTATAACCAAATTTGTCACTTTTGTATAATCTAATATAATCTCTATGCCCCCCCCATCACCATTGTATCTGAAAGCCTCCTTAATGCTGTAAAAACTAGAGATATCAATAACATGCCCTCCTTCACTTTCTTCCTTCTCAGATGGCAATAAAATAGCTTGGCTTTGAGGATTTTTGTATTTGCTTCTTTTAATAATTTGGGTAGGAGGGTGTGGTGGATGTGTAGATGGGTGCAGACCTTACTAAGGGAAAGCTAAGACAAAGACATTTTGTTGATTGTTAGTCGCAGCAATAAAGAATAAAGGTCTCCAATATACATGTCAATTGTGAAGGTTTTAAGCAGGCAGTGATTTTCACTTGTGTTGGCTCAGATACCTGAGAGCTTTACATAGGTACATGAAGGCCAAGAGTCTGCCCTGCACATTGGAGACACATTGGAGGATGCTGAAGAGCAAAAACGTGACAAAGCAAAACCTGAAGTAACCAGGATTCCTCCTGGGGAATCCTTGGGTGCACATACCAAGGTAGTAGCTCTGCCACCCATGGCGTGTAGAGCCCTGTCCTCACCCGGATGGGAGAGGGTGTGGCTAGAGCCCTGCTGCTGCGCTCCATCTATTTTGTTTTCCAAAGCTCAGAGAAGGCCATGAGAGCACAAGTTAGCTCTTATCTGAGGTTGGTCTGACTGACACCAGGGAACAGGCAGGACCCAGAGTAAGAGGAGCACAAAGGTAGTTTAAAGTCCCTTCCCATACCTCCACGCTTCCCTTTTCCCTACCTAGTGCACAAATGGTGCAATAGAGAAACAGAGGCCAAGAATTCATAAACAACCCCAGCTAGAGCTCTGAATCAAAAGGGAAAGACGAAAGACTTGCTTTCCTTCCAGTGGCATTTTACTTAATAATCGCTCACTTTGTTTCCTCAGATTAACTCAGTCTACAGTTTTAATGGTTGTCTCAGCAATTTACAGCTCAACGGAAGATCAATCACTTCTGCTTCTCAGACATTCAGTGTGACTCCTTGCTTTGAAGGCCCATCAGAAGCAGGAACATACTTTTCATCAGAAGGAGGATATGTAATTCTTGGTAATGTGTAACTGAACAAACGTATCCAATAATAAGACTGGAGTATTTACTGTACTTCACATCTCTATCTAGCTGCAGAATTTTTTTTAATTTAATCACTGTGCAGGGAGTCATGAGACATCAATTCAACAACACGATATATCCTTTACCTAATGTTGGTGTGGAGAATGTCAGTATGTAGGAACAATGATATTTTACAAGTTAACTAGTGTCAAATTTCTTCTCATGATGGGGAAGTGTAAATTCTTAAAGACTCATTGGAGCTAAAACAATCCACACCAGCTGAGGATCTGCCCCTGAATTTTTAAGTGACAAAATACTTAACTCAAAAGGCATATGAAAAGATTTCCTGTATGTCATGAAGGAAGTTAGCAGTATGTATAATAAAATAGTTTAAGTTATTTAAGGCTATGGAACAGTATTCTGTTCTTGGAAGTATCTTAGGACAAGTTGTGCCTAATAGGCAGTAGACCAAGCAGAGGATGAAGCTGGGACACAACACCTCAAGAGAATAGTAGGAGGGACTGCTGGCTGTTTCTGATCTGCTCCATGGACTGCCGCAGGGTTGGAGGAGGGGGTTAGTGCTACTGAATCCTGCATTCTCTACTCAGGCAAAACTCCCACTCCCTGAGGCTATGTCTACACTGCAGCCTAAGTTGGCAAAATGTATGTCATTCAGGGGGTCTGAATATTCCACCCCCCTCAGTGATATAAGTTACAGACATAAGTACTCGTGTGCACTGCGCTATGTTGGCAGAAAAGCTTCTCCCACAGACGTAGCTTATGCCGCCCGTGGAGGTGGGTGTTTATGTAAAGGGGAGAGCTCTCTTCTGTCGGAATAGAGTGTCTTCACCAGACGCACTGCAGAGGTACGGTTGTATCAGTAGAGCTATGCTGCTGCAGGATTGTACGTATAGACATGGCCTGAGTTAGAACCGCAGAATTTCACTCCAAGACAATTTTACACGAGGAGGCTGTATGAGGGGAGCATAATCCCCTGGCAGCAAAATGGCCTAGAAGGTCTCAATTTTCTACTTTCCCTTTTGCTGTCAAAAAGGATCTTCAAGACTAAAATATTTGTAACAATATTAAAACCAGAAGTCAGCATTAGAACTGTACGCTGCAATACAGTAGATGTCCAGTTTCACAATTAATCTGGGTACAGAAATGACATTGTGCGACTGTTCACTTTTCTCCCTTCAGATGAATCCTTCAGTTTAGGCCTGAAATTTGAAGTTGTTTTTGAAATACGCCCCCGAAGCACTTCAGGAATCCTAATGCATTGTCACAGTGTGAATGGGGAGTACCTGAATATGCACATGAAACAAGGACAGGTATAAGGAAGGTCACATTTTCTTAACTGTTATGCCTTGTTCTTTCCAATGTACTTGGATTCAATGCTACATGCAGCTTTTGTCTAACAAACTCACTATTCTTTGAATCTTTCTTTCCTAAATATATTACCCCATTAAACAAGAAGAGGTTAAGCACAACCCAGATACTTCTGTTAATGTACATAAATATTTATCAGCCAATATCAAATCACTTTATTGGCAACAACAATTAATATTTAATGTACAGATGAAAGGGAAGAGGAACACTGACACTTTGGTGCTGCTTTCATCTGCATATTAAAAATGTATAACAGTTACAAGGAAGGTGACTTGATTTCATTTTCTTGGTAAGTTAATACATTTTTATTTACTGCATGTTAAAAGAGACATCTGAGTTGTACTAATCTTTTTTTTAGCAGACACGTTGAGGGGTTCTCCCACCTGATTCTTGGGCTGATAATCAGAGCCCCCCCCCAGGGTTTTGGAAACTATAAATTGAAAACAATGGGTTTGAGATTAATAGTTGTTGCTATTATTGCTTGTTGTTTGTATTACAGTAACACCTGGAGACCCCAACCAACACTGCTAAATGCTAGTGTGGGTGTATATACACATATATATACATACACACTAAGAGAGGCTCCCAAATAGACAAGTGTTTGGAGAAAGAATCATTTCTCCCACTTTTAAGATAGGAAACTGAGGCATGGAGGCTAGAGCTGTAACAAGTTTTGATCTTTATAAATTAACAGGGGACATTAACCTCTGAGCCTTTTGCAGCTGCATATGATGTTGCTGTCATGGCACTGTTAACCTATAGATCTATACATGACTGGTCCAGTGTGATCTTTACTATGCATATAATATAGATGAGAGTCACAGATAAGATGGGGTAGGGAAAGGCATAGGTAAGTATAGATCCCTTCCCCTCATCAAAATGGTCATGCAGTTACCCCCTTAGCAAATTGATGTATACTTCTGATGTGATTTTCTTTAATCACAGTCAATGCTCTTTTTTTTGAGAATTGCTTTCTGTTTCGTTTATTGACAGACACTTCTACAGGAGATAAACCAGAATGGCCAGCCCTTTTCACTTACGTTTAAACAGTCAACCATCTTAGTTCACCACCATCAGCTCACCTGACCACTTTTATTAGGCCAGTAGACCCTTTCCCCAAGTCTTTTGTATTTGATTTTGCTAGTGATGCCCATAAACTTGGCCAAGGCCAAGTGGAAGTAAAAAGAGAAGGAGGCTTATTGCAGTTTCTTATGTTGATAGCCTCCAGAGAAAAATTAAAATGTTCCCTAATTATCACTGGCATTTCCTCTACAATGAAAGCTGAGTGATTTCTTTTAATCATTTTCAGTGGCCAACCTGTGAATATTATATGTGTACATCTACACTCCAATGGAGGTGTAATTTCCAGCTCAGGTAGACATACATGCACTAGCTTTGATTGAGCTAATACACTAAAAATAGCAGTGTGACCACAGCTGCTCAGGCTAGCTGCCCAAGTACAATCTGATCCAAGAACTTAGGTATGTACTCAGGAAGTTAGCCCAAGCTGCTGCCCATGCCACTGTGGCTATACTGTCATTTTAGTGTACTAGCTTGATGAAAACTAGTGCATGTATGTCTACCTGAGCTACAAATACACCGCCATTTGCAGCGTAGACATACCCTAAGGGCTAATTTCTGGATCTTTGCACAGCCCAAGTAAATGGGCTGTATGTGCATGAGTTGTGAGTCCTCAGAAGGAATCTTGCACTCTGCCACAGACAGAGCTGCTCCACAACTGCTGTTGCAGTCTTTATGGGGAAAGATGGTCTTGCAATTAAGGCACTGAACTCAGGAGAATTGGGTTCAGTTCCTAGCTCTGCCACAAATGTCCTTTGTGATCTTAGACAGTTCACTTAAGCTCTCTATGCCTTGATTCCCCATCTATAAAATGGAGAGAACAATACTTCTTTTCTCCTACCCTTTGTCTGTCTTCTCTGTTTAGATTGTAGGCTCTTCAGGGCAGAGACTATCACTTACTAAGTGTTTGTGCAGTACTAAGCAATACAAAAATAATCAATAAGGCTGTAGTTCTGGAAATCTGAGTGAAATTGGTTGAGGTATATTCTTTTTTAACTGAGGGTAAAAAACAAAACAAAAATCTTTCCCTGTGTTCAGAACACAAATGTTGCAAAAACTGCTGAAGTTAGAAGCTTAAAATGTGGTTCATTTTAAAGATCTCTTAAGAATTAGTGTAAAGGAAATTGGTTCAATCACTTTTAAATTTATAAAAGTCAAAATTGGGAACCTAGCTTTAGTGCAACAAGGTGGAAAAAAAGGGAGCGGGGAGGGAAGTGATGGGCATGGAATAAAGAAAAAATTTTACAGTATGAATTACATTGGTTTTTCTCCAGGTTATAGTGAAACTGAATAATGGAATCAGACACTTTTCAACCTCAGTTACACCAAAACAAAGTCTCTGTGATGGCATGTGGCACAGAATTGCAGGTGAGTAAATCTCGGATCTTACCACTGAGAAGGGTCATGGAACCTGATCCTCCCTCCATGGTTGTCCATTCTCATGGGTCAGAGCAGAGGGAGTAGGGATCATGCCTTCAACTCACCAGCATTTGGGATGAAAGGTCCCTGTAACAGGATCACAACTCACCACCGCTGGCGCCTCCTGTCGGTTGCTCTGGGAACTAGCTCTTGTCCACTGCGGAGCGCCCTCTGCATGTGGTGTCTCGCCCATTGTCTGCTCTGCTGATTTGGGAACCGCCCTACTCAGCGGTGTCCACTTCTTCAGGACACTGCCCTCCGACAGTGTCTACTACTCCAGTCTCACCCCCTTCCGGGGGGGTGGTAAAAGTCCTTCAGCTTGAACCTGCCTCAGTGGCCAATCACAACCCCAAAGTCTAGCCCCTCACCACCATCAGCGCTACTCTGGGTCCCGACCCAGGGACCCTCTAGCGGCAGCCTCTCTCTGCCCTCCTTCACCCCCTCTTGTCTGCCTAGCTTCCCTGGGCCACTTGCCCTTTCGCTCCATGCACCTTCTCAGCCCTTTCTAGCAAGGGCCACAGCCTGGCAGGTAACTGGGCCAGAGCTCTCCTCTGATCCCCCGAGCCTGCCTAGCACTGCTCTGGCCAAGGTGCTATCTCCTTATCTCAGGAGCCAGTCCTCCTCCCTTGCTAGGCAGCCTTTATATAGGACCCAGCCCAGCCCTGATTGGCTGCCTCTTCCTTTGCCCTTACTGGCTCTCCACAGGCCTTTGCTGATTGGCTGCTGGTCTGTGCAGCCTCTCTGGCCTGTTCCAGCCCTTTATCTCATGGAGTGGGGCAGCCGCCCCACTACAGTCCCCAAAGCAAATTTGCATGGAAGAAGCAGTCCATGCCCAAGGACAGTAGTGCATCCTGGGCCTGCACTGTGTAAGCCAAGGGAGGCTTACACAAGGGCCATAGACAATCTAGCCCATACCATACAGCAGATCAGATAGACATCTTCATATCCCATACAAAGCATAAATGATATATTTTATAATTAGGGCTCTTTTTGACAAGATTTTGCTTTGCATTCCAGTTATTAGAGCCTCTAATGTGGTGCAGCTCGATGTGGACTCTGAGGTAAACCATGTAGTAGGACCTCTAAATCCAAAAGCAGTTGACCAGAGGGAGCCTGTGTTTGTTGGAGGTGTGCCAGGTAAGACTTGTTGGTGTTGTTATAACTTTGTACCCAAATGCCAACACAGTTTAAAACAGAAACAGAAATGTTTAGTTTTCTTCTAGACAGTGAAAATCACCCTTCCTCTGTGCTCTCTGTTTTCCTCACATAATCCCAAATTTTGAAGAACTGACCTAATGTCCTGGTCACATTTGACAGCTTAAGGAGAGGTGGTTGAAAATTTTCTGAAAGAACAGTTTTCCATCAGAAAATGTTGATTTGATGGAATCTAAACATTCCAGGCAGCTGTGGAGATATTTGGGGAGCCACCTGGGCAGCTGGAGAGCTGGCTTGCTGGCCCTGTAAAAAAATCCCTGCATTTCTGATTTTTTTTTGTTCCAATTTGAAATGAACTCTTTTTGTAGAGGGGGGGAATGTGAAATTTTCAATGGGACAGAAATTCTAGTTCCCGCATAGTTTAGTCTCCGGGTCTTGCGTTGCTAGGCTTCCAACTCCTCCAAGCAACAACTCCCTTGAACATTGAATATACGACATGAAAATTCTTATTCTGACTGTTGATTTCCAATGCACAGATGTCAGTTAATGTGACTTTGTGACTCAGACCATCTGTGTGGTGTGGGCCAAGATTACTATATTTACTTCCATTATTCAGTACTCTGTTGCGCTTTCATATGCAAACTGTAGTCAAAAGAGGATGTAATTTGACTTTTAAATCACTTTCTGTAAAATCTGCATTTCTCTTTGGTAACATTGAGCATTATTTCTCTGTGCAATGAATGTCAATCAAGAATAGCATTAACAATACAATTATATTATTATATTCATTATCTTGGATTAGTAGTTTGAGAGTGTGATGCTCTCATTCATCCCACACTATGAGGGGGAAGAAATGAGTCGGAAAGGAACCACAGCTTTGTGCACAAGCTTGCTCACTCTTTAATTCTAAACTGAAATTTTCTTAGAACTTCTAAACAATCATCACAAAAACTACCCTGATATGTAATGTGGTAATTGTGAATGCTGTTTTGGCCTGTGATAACAGAACTTTATAATTCTGCATTAACTATAAAATACTAAAGAGACCTTACATATTGACTCCATGATATTATTATCATCTTAGAACAGAAGTATCCAGTAATGAACTTCACTACAAGACATAACACTGAATGTAGATATAGTAAACAGATAACACATTTACCCTTATGTGTCTGTTTTGTTTGGTTATATTTAGTTATATCACAAGAAATTACAAAATTAGACTCAGATCTACAAAGGGATTTAGGCACCCAATGCCCAAATTTAAGGCCTAAACCACAGTACTAGGCAGCCTGATTAGCTCTCAAGAAAACTTCCATCCAAAAAAATTTTGATTAAAAATTAGGGGAATATTTTTCCACTTTCTGACCAGCTGTAATACTAATGCTACTAAATCAGGCTATTTCATAAACCATGATTGATTGATAGTCCCATACAAAACCATGCTGTAGAATTAGGCTTATTCCAGTTTTCTTGTTGTACTGACTACACCCAAGATATATCATAGAGTGGCCTAGTGAATAGAACACTGCACCGGGACTCAGAATACCTGGTGTCTAGACACCATTCTGCCAGTGGCCATTTGGGCAAGTTGTCTCACATCTCTAGGTCTCAGTTTCCCCATCCATAAAAAGGGGCTAATGATACTAACCGCCTTGGTAATCCGCTTTGAGATCTATTGATGGAAAGAGCTATACAAAAGGTAAGTATTAATATTAATACCGGGGTCTCAAACTCACGGCCGATGGGCCATGTGCGACCCGCCAACCTCCTCAATGTGGCCTGCGGGGCTCCAGCAGTTTTAGAGCCGGGTCTCTCCCTTGGCCCTATCTGCCACCCCCGAGCGCTCCTCCCCCCCCCGTTTAAAATGGCCTGGGGCCCTGGCAGCGCAGCAGAGCTGAGCGGCGTCTGCCTGCTTGCTCCACGTGTCTTCCGGCCTCTCCCTGCGGCCCCAGGGTGGGGCAGGGCTGTGCCTCCACATGCTGCCCCACCCTGAGCGCCCCTGTGGCCAATGGGAAGCTGCGGGGGCGGTGTCTGGGGGGCAGCAGCACATGGAGGCCCCCTGGCCTGCCCCACCTTGGAGCCACAGGTAAGCACCACACCCCCTGAACCCTTCCCAGAGCCTGCACCCCACCCCCTTCCCACACACCCCCTCCCACCCCCAAACTCCCTTCCAGAACCTACAACCCCACCCCCTCCTCCTGCACCCCCACCCCATGCCTCAGCTCAGAGCCTGCACCCAGCACCCAAACTCTCTTCCGAGCCTGCACCCCAATCCCCTACCCCAGACCTCCTCCCCCACCAAACTCCCTCCCAGAGCCTTAGGCAGGTGGGGGGCGGAGTTTTGGGGAGTGAGTTCTGGGCACCATGAGTGACATTATTGGCCTGCTGGGAGGATTTGAGGACTGGCACTGGCCATAGGGTAAATGGAGTTTGAGACCCCTGATTAATACTGGTTAATACTCTTTTACCGGTTTCAGAGTAGCAGCCGTATTAGTCTGTATCCGCAAAAAGAAAAGGAGTACTTGTGGCACCTTCTCTAAGGTTTTACTGTTTTACTGATTTTGTGTCTTTTTAAATCTATCTGCATAATAAAAATATTTGAGATTGCCTGTATGTACCAGAGAGCCATATTTGGTCCCTTGGAATTTTGCTAGAACTGGAACTGGTCTTACTGAAAACTCTGGTTTTGGTAAAAGAAGTTTTTTCAGAAATGATTTTGATTTTTTTTAATAATTTCAGTAAAAAGTATCCTGCTTCAAGAAACAGAAAATGGGTCAATTTCAAACCTGCGATACAGAAACAACTTCAAAATATTTTCAAAATCATTTCCCCAGTTTTCAGCCAGCTTTATTTAAAATTGTTGTAAATGGTACTTCTGTCATCATTGGTTCTAATTCTCCTTTTTTCTTTGATTCTTCCAGAGTCCCTTCTAACGTCCAGCCTGACCACACGCAACTCCTTCACTGGCTGTATTCGTAACTTTGTGATTGATGGAAAGCCAGTGAGTTTCAGTAAAGCAGCTCTGGTCAGTGGTGCTGTGAGCATCAACACATGTCCAACAGCCTGATACCGCACAGCAGCTACACTGCAAACTTTTTTACAGCACTGAAGGGAAAAAAACAAGCAAAAGAAACCATGTTCTATTCCATTACCGATGCTGGGGGGAAATGAAAATATATCACCCAGGGTCTTTATATGATAAAGCAGTTATGTTTAGGGTCACTCACTTGAAATTTCTATGTGTGAAAACAAAAAATATGAAGAATAAACAAAGAGATGTAATTTGTACAATGCTCTTATTAAACCACAAGAACGAGTTTTACAATTCTTATAGTATCTTTGAAGCAAGCCCTATTACGCTGTCAATGAAAATGCTGATGGATTACAGAATAAAAGCAAATGATTTTAAATATGTTGCTTTCCAGAGACCTTTAAATCACTTCATTCCATACCATACAAATGTCCTAGGTCACCATCTTTGGTTTAACTTGAAAAGAATTGCTAATATGCATTAAAGAATAAAGCTAGATAATAAACTTACTGTGCAAACAATTGTGTGCAAGATTCTTTTACATGGAGCTCATTTATTCTTTGCTCAGCTAAAATGGGAGTATGCTGACCATAGGATTTTTGGGAACAATAAAAAAATTAGAACCCATTTCTTTCTACTTCCAGGTGAATTTGTGGAACCCTTTTCTAGTGATTTTCTCATCTGACACCCTGTGATAGTTTGAATCCTAGCAAGAGGTGAAGCAGGACTTACTATTTTTAATATAGATAATGGTGGTTACATAAACTAAACAATATTAGGACAAACTGCCTCACAAAGGAAGCAGAGTGTGTGTGTGTGTGTGTGTGTGTGTGTGTGTAAGGGCTGATTGAAATTTTCAAAATTTAAAGTTTTTGATTACATTTTTCATCTAAACTTTAATATATCCAATATACACATATAAATACACAAAGATCCAGGACCTCATTATAGTGATATAACAAGTAATTTCACTGACTTCAGCAGAGTTACTCCTGATCTACACTTGTGTAAACCAGAGGAGAATCAGCCCCAAAGCATCTGGAGAAGCACCATTACACAACTGTAATAATCACCCCCTTGTGAGATCATTGGTGTGGGTGGTATGCCAACCTTTCTCTGACACAGTAATTGGTAGCACATCCAGTGGGCCACTACTCAGAGGCAAGAAGGAAAAGTACTGCAGTTGCTAGACCTAGAGTAATCTCGTGCATCATGGATCCCAATAAGCACTCAGCCAATTGCCTTCAAGTGCCACATTCTGCTCAGGTCCCCTAGAAAACCTGACTCCCTGACATTTCCACTCCTACCAACCATCCTCCCAATTCCCATAAACCTTCCCCATCCTGCTAATCTCTAGCCCTCCAATGCAGGACAGAAAAGAGCAGCAAATTCACTGTTTAGCAGACTCACCACAGGTGTTATTGAAATTCCTTTTCAGGTTGTCTGCTGCTTCCAGGCAGGTATGGCCAAGAATAACAGATGCTTGCATCTCCTAGGCATATACCACACTATTGTTTATTAAATGTTGGTAAAAGGAAGGAGTTACATATTCATTACTGTGGATTTTATTTGTATGCAGACACCCAGAATGTTCTTCCAGCTCACTTCTGTTCCAAAGAAGTGTTTGAGCTCTGGGAATAAACAAAAATTTCCCTAGGTGGGGCTTTTTTTTTCAGTATGCTTGCTACCTGAAGTTCATTCATGAATCAAAAAACACAGTTCAATTAGAATTCACAAAAATGTTAATATTCAATTTACTCTACCTTAATTTATCAGAAGCTAATCGAGCTGAGGGGGGGCTGATCCTACTCCTGTTGAAGTATATAGGACCAGGAGCTTCCCCCCTCACACCTGTCTTGGGGAGGAATTCTCCATGAGGCTCGCTTCTCAGACTTCTACCCCACCAGGGGGTACAGGATTTACCCTCCCCAGAGACCTGCAGGAGTCCAGGACCAGCTGCATGAAAGGCCTTGTACTTCCACACTAATACTGATGCCTAGCAGCCCCTCTGGCTTCCTGGCCATGTCTGCCCAAAGGAAGGGGGCCTGCAAAGAAAAAATACTGTAGCCCCAGATGGTATTGTCTATTCCAGGGAATCTTTACATGGCTGAGGTGGAGAAGAAATGTGTTCCCCTGGCATTCCCAGATTCTGCCCCCACCCCTGGTATGGACCCTCAACCTTTCCAAGAACCATTTCATCTGGGTCAAATGATGACTGTACCCATTTCCAAGCCAGGTTCACACCCTTCTGCATTAACATTCCAAGATAATGGTGTTTGTCTCAGAAGTCTACAACAGCTGGAGTTGTCCATCCTTTTTCTCCATCCAGTTTGCAGAAACACAGTCACCAGTTTCTAGACCAGGCAATTCTCTGAGTGTCATCTGTTGTAAAAGTGTTCATAGGCTCTTTTTGCCATTTTATCCAAATTGGCTACTCTCTTCGTGTCTGGCTATTTGGAAGATAGATTCTTTTCCAAAGTTGAAACCATAGTTCTGAACTGTCTTCCCATCAAGAGTTGTGCTGAACTATATCCACTAGCTGGCATGAGTGTTGCTCTATAACTCAGAAGAGTGGGGAATGGATCTTCCTGCTGTAGGATTTTCTTGGTTGTCTGTACAACTTTCTCAGCCTCTCCGTTCACTTGTGGGTAATGTAGACTACTAGTGTAAGCAGTGTCAGGATGAGCTCCACCCTGACATCTGGTGGTGAGGTGTGGCAAGTTGTGGAAAAGAACTTCAGGGGCCAATCTCATTTGCATAGGCACACCCACCACGCCTAGAATGAAACCATAGCTGCCCAAATGGTCACTTTGGCTGCTGTGGGATCCCCAGTGTCTCTGTTATTGGGGCAGGAAGAATAAATTGTTATTACCCTGATTATGGGAACTGTGCTTGGAACTGTACGTGGCCTTTTGTTATGATGGAGGGATTCACCATCAACTAAGTAGCACTCGCTAGGCAAGGGTCATGAGTTCCAAAACTGTGTGAATGGAGAGAAGCTGGGGACAAGTATTAATACTTGGTGGCATGGGCCCCTTGGTGAGGGCCTTACATGTTAATTGCACTTCCTCCTCTCTCCACTGTGGAATATCAGAGCTAATTTTGATTTCATTAGAAGTCTAGTTACAGGCTACTGAGCTCACTTTGGGCTGACAGTGCACCAGCACTGGGGCTCCCCTACTACAAGCTGAATTCACCTAAGAGCTGAAATCACTGAGTGTTGTGTTAAGTACCGGGGGAGCCTGAAGATATATTGTGGAGCAGTTTGCGGGACGGCTGGAGTGCCTTGTGGACCGGCTGGTGGAGCAGTTTGTGGATGGCAGTTTGTGGATGGCAGGAGCTGCTTGTGGGCCGTGGAGCTGAGCGAAGGAGTTCGTGGGGCGGCTGGTGGAGCGGAGCGCAGCTGAGCGAAGGAGTTCGTGGGGCGGCTGGCGGAGCGGAGCGCCGCTATGGGGCGGTCAGCTTCAGATCATGTAAGGTGCCTCTTACCCCCGTCCCATTTCCACCCAGGTTGGGAGGTAAAGCTCCGCAGATAAACTTTCGAACTCTGGGGCTGCCCTGACCAGGGACAGAGACTTTTGGGGCATTGGACTTTTGGGACTTTGGGTGATTTGGGGTTGCTGGACTCAAGAACCAAAGGGAAAAGGGCATGCCCCAATTTGCTTGGGGTGGGTTTTTTTTGCTCATGGATTGTGTTATGAATCCTGTTGGTGGTGTTTCCCCAACATAATGCCACATTGTTTCTCTCTGTTATTAAAAGGCTTTTGCTACACTCAGACTATGTGCTTGCGAGAGGGGAAGTATTGCCTCTTCGAAGCGCCCAGCGGGGGTGGTATATATTTGTCCCAGGTCACTGGGTGGGGGCTCGAGCCAGTTTGCATTGTGTTATTGGAATGGATCCCCTAGATATTGAACCCGGCCCTTGTTGCTGCCAACTCTGACGGGCAGAAGGGTTACACTAGTAATATGATCAAGATCACTTTTTGTTCTGAAAAAAAAATGAGGAGTACTTGTAGCACCTTAGAGACTAACAAATTTATTTGGGCATAAGATTTCGTGGGCTAAAACCCACTTCATCGGATGCATGCAGCGGAAAATAGAGTAGGAAGATATATATACACAGAGAACATGAAAAAATGGGTGTTGCCATACCAACTGTAATGAGACTAATCAATTAAGGTGGGCTATTATCAGCAGGAGAAAAAAAACTTCTGTAGTGATAATCAGGATGGCTCATTTCAACCATTTGACAAGAAGGTGTGAGTAACAGTAGGGGGAAAAATTAGCGTGGGGAAATAGTTTTTACTTTGTTTAAATGACCCATCCACTCCCAGTCTTTATTCAAGCCTAATTTAATGGTGTCCAGTTTGCAAATTAATTCAAATTCCGCAGTTTCTCATTGGAGTCTATTTTTGAAGTTTTTTTGTTGAAGAATTGCCACTTTTAGGTCTGAAATTGAGTGACCAGGGAGGTTGAAGTGTTCTCCAACTGGTTTTTGAATGTTATAATTCTTGACATCTGATTTGTGTCCATTTATTCTTTTGCATAGAGATTGTCCGGTTTGGCCAATGTACACGGCAGAGGGGCATTGCTGGTACACGATGGCATATATCACATTGGTAGATGTGTGGTGAATGAGGCTCTGATGGTGTGGCTGATGTGATTAGTTCCTATGATGGTGTCCCTTGAATAGATAAGTCGACAGAGTTGGCAATGGGCTTTGTTGCAAAGATAGGTTCCTGGGTTCGTGTTTTTGTTGTGTGGTGTGTGGTTGCTGGTGACTATTTGCTTCAGGTTGGGGGGCTGTCTGTAAGCGAGGACTGGCCTGTCTCCCAAGATCTGTGAGAGTGAGGAATTGTCTTTCAGGATAGGTTGTAGATCCTTAATGATGCGCTGGAGAGGTTTTAGTTGGGGGCTGAAGGTGATGGCTAGCGGCATTCTGTTACTTTCTTTGTTGGGCCTGTCCTGTAGCAGGTGACTTCTGAGTACCCCTCTGGCTCTGTCAATCTGTTTCTTCACGTCAGCAGGTGGGTACTGTAGTTGTAAGAATGCTTGATGGAGATCTTGTAGGTGTTTGTCTGAGGGGTTGGAGCAAATGCAGTTGTATCTCAGAGTTTGGCTGTAGACAATGGATCGTGTGATGTGGTCTCGATGAAAGCTGGAAGCATGTAAGTAACTATAGCGGTCAGGAGGTTTCCGGTATACAGTGGTGTTTATGTGAACATCACTTATTAGCACCGTAGTGTCCACGAAGTGGATCTCTTGTGTGGACTGGTCCAGGCTGAAGTTGATGGTGGAATGGAAATTGTTGAAATCATGGTGGAATTCCTCAAGGGCTTCTTTTCCATGGGTCCAGATGATGAAGAGGTCATCAATGTAGCGCAAGTAGAGTAGGGGCATTAGGGGACGAGAGCTGAGGAAGCATTGTTCTAAGTCAGCCTTAAAAATGTTGGCATACTGTGGGACCATGTGGGTACCCATAGCAGTGCCACTGACTTGAAGGTATACATTGTCCCCAATTGTGAAATAGTTGTGGGTGAGGACAAAATCACAAAGTTCAGCCACCAGGTTTGCCGCGACATTATCGGAGATACTGTTCCTGACGGCTTGTGGTCCATCTTTGTGTGGTTGAATGTTGGTGTAGAGGGCTTCTACATCCATAGTGGCCAGGATAGTGTTTTCTCAAAGATCACCAATGGATTGTAGTTTCCTCAGGAAGTCAGTGGTGTCTCGAAGATAGCTGGGAGTGCTGGTAGCGAAGGGCCTGAGGAGAGAGTCTACATAGCCAGACAATCCTGCTGTCAGGGTGCCAATGCCTGAGATGATGGGGCGTCCAGGATTTCCAGGTTTATGGATCTTGGGTAGCAGAGAGAATACCCCTGGTCGGGATTCTAGGGATTCTATGCAGATTTGTTCCTGTTCTTTTTCAGGGAGTTTACTGAGCAAATGGTGTAGTTTCTTTTGGTAACCCTCAGTGGGATCAGAGGGTATGGCCTGTATAAAGTGGTGTTGGAGAGCTGCCTAGCAGCCTCTCGTTCATATTCCGAACTATTCATGATGACAACATCACGTCCTTTGTCAGCCTTTTTGAGTATGATGTCAGAGTTGTTCCTGAGGCTGTGGATGGCATTGTGTTCTGCACGGCTGAGGTTATGGGGCAAGTGATGCTGCTTTTCCACAATTTCAGCCCATGCAATTCGGCGGAAGCACTCTATGTAGAAGTCCAGTCTCTTGTTTCAACCTTCAGGAGGAGTCTACACAGAATCCTTCTTTTTGTAGTGTTGGCAGAAAGGTTTCTGTGGATTAGTGTGCTGTTTGTTCAGAGGTGTGTTGGAAATATTCCTTGAGTTGGAGACATCAAAAGTAGGATTCCAGGTCACCACAGAACTGTATCATGTGCGTGGGGGTGGAGGGGCAGAAGGAGAGGCCCCGAGATAGGACAGACTCTTTTTCCAGGTTAAAAGTATAGCTGGATAGATTAACAATATTGTTGGGTGAGTTAAGGAAACTGCTGTTGTGACCCCTTGTGGCATGTAGTAGTTTAGACCAGTGCTTCTCAAGCTATCTGTTGTGGCGGACTGGCAATTTTTTTTTTCCAATGTGCGCGCAGACTGGCAGCCGACGGCTTGCGGACCGGCACTGGTCCGCGGATCACCACTTTGAGTAGCACTGGTTTAGATAGTTTAGTGCCCTTTTTCCTTTGCAGAGAAGCAAAGTGTGTGTTGTAAATGGCTTCTCTAATTTTTGTTCTGAATGACTTAAATTCTGCTTAGTAAATTGTGGTCCATTCTCCATCACTAGTTGTTCTGGAATACCAAAGTGAGCAAAATTGTTCTTCAGTTTCTCGATAAAGCTGTGACATTTTATATCTTCCAAGTAGGTTATTTCTGTATTCCTGGAAAAACAGTCCACAGTGACCTGGTAATGATGTCTTCTGAATTCGCATAAATCTTCAGATAGTCTCTTCCAAGGTCTGTCTGATACAGGTGTTGTTATTAAAGGTGCTCTGTGCTTTGTTGGTCTGTTAGTTCTGCAATGTTCATATGCAAATATTTTATTCTTTATGTCCTGGCTGATGCCCAACCATCACACTGATTGGTGAGCCTGTTCAAGGCCTTCATGGATGAGGTTTAGGATTTCCCTTCTCATATCATTTGGAATTATGATGGAATTGCTTTTAATCATGAGTCCATTTGACTCACTTAATTGTCCAGCGCAAAATCATATGCACTCACTCCCTAGGTGCTCCAGGGCTGGAGCACCCGCGGAAAAAAATTAGGTGTGTAGCACCCACTGACAGTCAGCTTCCCCCCGTACCTCCCCAGTGCTTCCTGCCTACCAGAGGCCCCGCCGATCAACTCCTCCCACTCCCTCTATATTTCTCATGTTGGGCCCCTGAACAGTCCTGGACCAGTACTAATGCAAACTCAGCTGTCTTGGCCAGCTTCTCTAGAAATTGTGAGAACTTTGAAGGAATTCTTGTAAGTGTTTTTCTGGGACACTTCAGTGCTCAGAGTAATATCTGCAAGGGATGTAACACCCCGGTACAGCCTACTTGATTTGCAAGCAGAGAAGGCACCATATGTGTTCATCTGTGATTAACATCTCTATGCCCAAGGGACACTGTTTGAAGACACTGAGCAGTCTTCCATCCTCCTAAGAGGTCAAGGTAGTGGACAACATCCTGAAAAAGATAAGGAAAGATAAAGAAGTTAAAGGTGTGGTAGTAATTCTTCTGAAAGCAAATGACCCCCATAAAATATCAACTTTGTAAAGTGAACAAAGCCCTGAGGCAAAGCTAATCACAGGCTTACTATGAATTCCAAGATATCTCCCTACAGCAGCATGTGGTCTAAGTAGTTAAAAGTGACAGTGATAAGAAATTTGCTAAATTTCTGAAAGTATGGTGCATGTCTGAGTTACAAACTGCATTTTTCTTTTGTTATCTAACATATCTCTCAGATTCAAGAGCATACTCACTATACAAAAAAATGAAGCTAGGACACAGTGGCCTGTCAACTCATGTATATCTCAGCAACAGAATAATTCACTCCTGGAATCCAAAAAATTTTGTTCAGAAGGCTCAGTATAGTATAGTACTACACCATGAGCAGTTTGACCGGCATTAATATAGAGGATGGAAACATAGCATTAGACTGCTAGATGGTTAAACATTGATGACTGTACACAGTCCATGGCATGTCCAAAGTGAAGGGCTATTTTTAAAAAAATTAAAAAACAGACCAAAAATCACAATATAGTCTTTCAGGGTTTTTTTAAATCTCATGATTTTGGGAACAATCTCATTATTTGGGGGAGGGAGGGCTAAGGCTGACTCATGATTTTGGGGTTGCCAATACCGCATTCAGGCCTTGGTGGGCTGGGAGTATGATCATCACATAGTGACACCTGGTGGTGCGTTACTCGCCATTCAACAAGTTTGGAATGAGTATTTGCATATTCCAATGTTCTTGGAGGACAACGGCTGAGCCCGTAATTTGTAATTTTAGGGGCTCAGCCGTTGATGAGCTACTTACTCTCTAAAGGCTGAAAGGTGGCTATAAACCCTACCCCTACTTTTGGCAGCAATCAGCGTACAGCACTGGTATGTGGTTGAGTTTTGATTTTTTTTTTTTTTACGGAAAGCTTCAAATCCTGCAGAGGTTGCCATGCCGCCTCCACACCATGCCCCCTACTGCCCCACTCTGACGCCTGGCAATAGTGTCCTTTTTTCTGGATTCGGCGGCACGTGCCCCTGACGAGGCGCATCACCAGGGGTCAGAGAGCATCCAAATATCAACAACCAACCCTAGGGAGGCAGGAGGGCTGCAAGCCGAGGGCCGGCGCTGCCCTTGAGCACATCAGGCTCCAGCTTTCCCTTTGCCGCCTGTAGCAGCCGCCGCGCGGAGCGTTCCAGCACCGAACGTTCCATCTGCGGGAGGAGAGAGGACCCAGCCAGTGGGCGGGGAGAGGTGTCGCGCATGCGCTCGCCCGCGGCGGAGACAGGAGAGCGGATGGTACCTTCCACGCCGAGCCTGGCCTTATTGGAAACGCTTGCGTGAGCCTCACCCACCCGGCGCCGGGCGCGCGCGAGGGGCGGGGCTTTCGGAAGCCTGGGGCGGAGTAGGCGGGGCCAGCTCCCCGCCGGTTGGAGGAGGTGGAGCCGCCGTTGGTGCCCGCGCGCCCCTAGTAACGGCCCCTGGAGCGGGGAGCATGACCCAGTCGGTGGTGGTGCAGGGTAAGCCGGTGTGACCCGCCCCTCCCCCACTCTGACCCCGCCCCCCCCACTCTGACCCCGCCCCCCCCAGCCCCGCTGACCCGTGTCTCTCCCCATTTGCAGTGGGCCAGTGCGGGAACCAGATCGGCTGTCGCTTCTGGGACCTGGCGCTGAGGGAACACGCCGCCGTCAACAAGGTAACGGCCCCCGGGAGCGGCCCCAGCTGCCGGGCGGCGCAGCGTCAGCTCCCGGGGCGGCGCGGCCACCGGGTTGCTCCTGAGCGCGCGCCGCGTCGGCCGCTGATTCGGAGCAGAGCCCGGGACCCCCGCCCTGAGCGCGGCTGCCCAGCCGGTGCCGCCCCCGTGGAAGGTCGGCGCTGAGGTCCCGTTCGTTCCCGCCCTCGGTGGCGGCTCCGCGCGGTGTCTCCCCAGCGTCTGTCTCCGCCTCCGGGGGCCGGGGCAGCCTGAGGACTGGGCGTTACTGGGCTGGGCGCCGGGGGGACTCCCTGACCTGTGCAGCGCAGCCCCTGGGAATCTGAAATCGCACCGGGGTGAGCACGAGCAGCTCCTCCCACTGCCCCGCCGCTGGAGCCGCCCCGCGCGCCGCCGTCCCACTTCGCCGGGAAATTAGTGGCTTCGAAATTTCCCATGAACTCCGCCTCCCGAGAAACCCTTCTTTGGGAGGGAAACCCCAATGCATGAAACAAAGTCTGCTCCGGGGACCCAGACAGCTGCGGAGTGAAACTGACATGCTCAGCAGTCACCTGCTGGGTGAGCGCTCTGCCTCATAGCCCTCCAAAGCCTTTGTAAGTTTCACTTTCTGCAAATTTCAATTAACCAAAAATTTCTTTTTCTCATAGGAAAAATCCCAAGGATGGCTCCTGGGTAGGCCTGGCAGGCTCTTGACAGTTTCACAGGGCCTTCCAGGCCCAACCAGGAGCCATCCCCTTTGATTTTTCCTCATGAGAAACAGAAATTTTCTGGTAAATTGAGACAAATTCAGTTTTGTGAAAAGGGCATTTTTCGTCTGAATGATTTTCTGACAAACTTTCAGCTCCAGCTAGGACTGAGCAGTTAGTATTGCTTATCCTTTTCCAAGTACTAAGTAATTGTTTCCCATAAGGAACCTTTCATGATGCAGCGGATTATCCTACATTGTCCTGCTATGGGTTTCTTCCACTTTCCTCTGAAGTATCTGATGCTGGCTGCTGTTGCAGACAGGATACTGGACTAGATGTACTTAGGGTCTGATCCAGTATGGCAGTTACTATGTTCCCTTCTCTGTCCTCCTCCTTCTGGTGTCCCATACCCTTCCATCACAATCGGTTTTTTCCAGTGTTGGGCACGTAAGGTCTAGTCTGTAGCCCTGGCAAGATCTTCCATGGTTCATGGCTCCTCCCAGGAGCCGACAGACATGATTTATATTTCACTACAGTCACATGTATCTGGGTCATTGAAATAACCCCACTGCCGCATATTGACTTTTGACCTGCCAACTCTTGTTCTGAGGTGATTTAAACATCTCTAGGTTGACCAATCCTTCTCTTCGCCTGAGGGAATGTGTTTGCCAGTTTTAGTCCTGCTAAAGCCTATGTGCTCCCTGTGCAAGTCTTTTTAAGTCCTGCAAACTATATTACTACAGTTCTGCTTATGCAAATACACAAAAATACACTCCTCTCCAGCCCATGGTACTCTGACAGATCTAGTCACTGCCAAAGGGTGTGCATATTTTCTCACTATTGTACTAATATTGATTTGCAGTATGGTGGCCTGTTGATTTTTTGGCATTACAAATAGTACAGTCTATGAAGGTATTTGAGCATTGCTCCAAAAAGTGATTTAGTTATCAAAACACATGTAGACCTTGAACAAAAAATTAACGTTTAGTTCTTTGGCTGTCAGATGTGATCACAAGGCAACAGCAGTGATTTTTCTAGAAAAAGTTGAGTATAGACATCAATAAAGAACACTTGGGGCCCAATTCTTATTGTCCCACAGGCAAATTATGTGGCTTCAGCTTAAAGGGGCAGCGACAGACCCTGGGAATCCCACCCCTTCAGGGGGCTTGCCCAATTGACATAGAATCAGTGGAACATCTCTACACCACTCCCCTTCCACATCCCTGTGTAGTGTGTGTATTTGGAACACTGCTGTGGTCCAACTGTTCTCTACTTGTCATGGTCAACAGCAAATAGAGTGTATATCAGAGCAACCCTGGGGTTTCTCTAACTTATCCAAGTAGGCCCCCGGCAGGGTCCAAAATACAAGGAGTATAAAGGTTCACTAAAGTCACCGTTGGTCCCTTCTCCATTTCTATGTTCAGCACAGGGACAGAGTAATTAGCATGCCGAGGACCCCTGAATGGAAATGTGTCCAATTTACAAGGAATATATAGACATGATTTAAAGAAAATGTCAATGTGTTAATAAAGATAGTGGTGGACAGTCCTTTTGGCTACCTTGCTTCAAAGCAGCTAGTACTGGCCTCAGTTGTGACAAGATATGGGACTAGATGGAATACTCCTCTGATTCGTTATGGCAAATACTATGTTTCTAGTATTGTATTCAGCAACACAGCTTTCATTTTCAGCTGTTTAGTGGGCAGCTATACTGAAGATATGGATCAGCTATAATACCATAACAAATACATGTAAAGCAGTTAGCTAAGCTCGTTCTATTGCTAATTAATGTATTTTTTTCATAAAATACAAAAATCTTCAAAAACACAAAGTAAAGAAAATATAATATTGGTTGTGATTTGTTAAATCTTATGTTGAATAAAATGTTTCTTATTGAATGAATGGTTTACTTTAATAATTTCAAATTCTATGTATATTTTTAACTAAATACTGTTGTATAGTGTTAGCCAGAAATAGCAGAGAATCTCTAAAATTGCACACTTAAAACTTAACTTGTGCAACGTTTCTGTTTTTCAGAAAGGAATTTATGATGAAGCATTAAGCAGCTTCTTTAGAAATGTGGATACCAGGTAAGCTTTGCTGTATCAAGAGAGCTATTTGAAATTTATCACAGTAATTGATTTCAGTAGGTCAGCAATCCCGATCTGCTATTGTCCATAATAAACTACAGTTTTATCTGTGTTTCAGGTCAAACTACTAATTGTGCTAGAAAGAGATCCTAACGTCTTGTACTTTCATACATTGTGCCTATCCTCCTCCTCCTCTTTGATATAGACCTTTGCTATTCTAAGTCTATGAAAGTATTCTCCTCCTCCTTCACCCTTCTCCCTCCTGCCAAAAAAAAGCAGTCAGTTAATAACTGCACATTAATTTTCCTTTAAAATAAAATGTATTCTGCTTCAGCCGCTCAGTCATATTCAAATGTCAGGCTTTATAATTATGATTTTTAGTGTTGATTGCGGATCTTGCAAGAGGAATTCATTTAAGAAGCACAAACTATGCAGGCCTTGAAAAATTTACCTAACCTTTTCTAGCATGAGCACGAGAACCCATAGCTAGAGAGAAAAACAAACCCACCTATCCCACCATACTGGCACCCCTTCTACTCCTCCCTGCTTACACATGTGCATCTACGCCCCATGCTCTGTAACTTAATTAAAGGAATAAAACAGTTGTGCTGCTTCCCATGCATGGTATTTAGCTGTAAAACTATTAAGCAGCTTTCTATCTAATACGATGGTGGATCAGTAGCTGCAAGATAGTTAAGGTTGTGTGGCAACGTTCAATTATAACAGTGGCTTTAAACCTTTATTTTGTAAAGACTTCATTGAAATGGCAAAAACTAAAATACAGACAATAAATTTAGAGTATTATTTGAATTTTGGATTGACTCACTTAGATTTCTTGCAAAAAGAGCATAAAGGAAAAACATGCTGCTTTGGCCACATTCTTTGGCCACATTGCTGCTCCTCGTATGCTGATTCCTTGAATACCAGTTATACATCAATATGTTTGTCCATAGACTGCTTTATAACTTTTTTTGCCGTAACAGAAAATGGATGTCAAGGTGAACCCACCAGATTTTAGTTTGATGACAAATCTGCTGCAGCACAAATGCTATCGCCCACTCAGGGAGGGTGGGGAAGGGAGAGAGTGTGTACCTCATCAAATCATAGATGAGGGTTGGAAGAGACCTCAGGAGGTCATGTAGTCCAGCCCCCTGCTCAAAGCAGGACCAACCCCAACTAAAGCATCCCAGCAAGGGCTTTGTCAAGCTGGGCCTTAAAAACCTCTAAGGCTATAGATTCCACCACCTCCCTAGGTAACCCATTCCAGTGCTTCACCACCCTCCTAGTGAAATAGTTTTTCCTAATATCCAACCTAGACCTCCCCTACTACAACTTGATGCCATTGCTGCTGCTTGTCATCTGCCACCACTGAGAACAGCCCAGTTCCCTCAGCCTCTCCTCATACATCATGTGCCCCAGCCCTCTAATCATTTTAGTTGCCCTCTGCTGGACTCTCTCCAATTTGCCCACATCCTTTCTGTAGTGGGGGACCCAAAACTGGACGCAATGCTCCAGATGTGGCCTCATCAGTGCCAAATAGAGGGGAATAATCACTTCCCTCGATCTGCTGGCAGTGCTTCTAGTAATGCAGCCCAATATGCTATTAGCCTTCTTGGCAACAAGGGCACACTGTTGACTCATATCCTGCTTCTCATCCCCGATAATCCCCAGGTCTTTGCTGCAGAACTGCTGCTTAGCCAGTAGGTCCCCAGCCTGTAGCAGGGCATGGGATTCTTCCGTCACTTGTCACTCTGCACTTGTCCTTGTTGCACCTCATCAGATTTCTTTTGGCCCAATCCTCCAATTTGTCTATGTCACTCTGGACCCTATCCCTACCTTCCAGCGTATTTACCTCTTCCCCCCCCCCCCCATTCTTAATGTCATCCGCAGACTTGCTGAGGGTGCAATCCATTCCATCATCCAGATAATTAATAAAGATGATGAACAAATCCAGCCCCAGAACCAACCCCTGGGGCACTCCGCTTGATACCAGCTGCCAACTAGACATTGAGCGTTGATCACTACCTGTTGAGCCAGATGATCTAGCCAGCTTTCTATCCATTTTATAGTCCATTCATCCAATCCATACTACTTTAACTTGCTGGCAAGAATTACTTTGGGAGACTTTATCAAAAGCTTTGAAAAAGTCAAGATATATCGGGTCCACTGCTTTCCCCATATCCTGAGCCAGTCATCTCATCATAGAAGGCAATCAGGTTGGTCAGGCATGACTTGCCCTTGGTGAATCCATGTTGACCCTGATCACCTTCCTGTCCTTCAGGTTCTTCAGAATGAATTCCTTGAGGACCTGCTCCATGATTTTTTCAGGGACTGAGGTGAGGCTGACTGGTCTGTAGTTCTCCAGATTCTCCTTCTTCCCTTTTTTAAAGATGGGCACTTTTTCCAGTTGTTTGGGACTTCCCCCGATCACCGCGAATTTTCAAAGATAACGGCCAATGGCTCTGCAATCACATCAGCCAGCTCCTTTAGCACCCTCGGATGCATTGCATCCAGCCCCATGGATTTGTGCTTGTCCAGCTTTTCTAAATAGTCCTTAACCTGTTCTTTCACCACTGAGGGCTGCTCACCTCCTCCCCATACTGCGCTGCCCAATGCAGCAATCTGGGAGCTGATGTTGTCTGGGAAGACCAAGGCAAAAAAAGCATTGAGTACTTCAGCTTTTTCCACATCATCTGTCACTAGGTTGCCTTCCTGATTCAGTAAGGGTCCCACACTTTCCCTGACAACCTTCTTGCTAACCTACCTGTAGAAATCCTTCTTGTTACCCTACACATCCCGTGCTACCTGCAACTCCAGTTGTGCTTTGGCCTTCTTGATTATATCCCTGCATGCTCAAACAATATTTTTATACTCCTCCCTACTCATCTGTCCAAGCTTCCACTTCTTGTAAGTTTCCTTTTTGTGTTTAAGCTCACCAAAGATTTCTCTGTTAAGCCAAGCTGGTCACCTGCCATATTTGCTATTTTCTGCACAGCGGGATGATTTGTTCCTGTGTCCTCAATAAGGCTGCTTTAAAATGCAGCCAACTCTCCTGGACTCCTTTCCCCCTCATCTTATGCCTCTAGGGGATCCTGCCCATCAGTTCCCTGAGAGAATCAAAGTCTGCTTTTCTGAAGTCCAGGGTCTGTGTTCTGTTGCTCTCTTTTCTTCCTTTTGTCAGGATCCTGAACTTGACCATCTCATGGTCACTGCTGCCCAGGATGCCACCCATTTCTACTTCCCCTACCAGTTCTTCCCTGTTTGAGCAGCAGGTCAGGAGAAATACAGCCCCTAGTTGGTTCCTCCAGCACTTGCACCAGGAAGTTGTCCCCAACACTCTCAAAAAACTTCCTGGATGGTCTGTGCACCGCTGTATTGCTCTCCCAGCTGATGTCAGGTTGATTGAAGTCCCCCATAAGAACCAGGGCCTGTGTTCTGGAAACTTCTGTGAGTTGTCCGAAGAAAGCCTCGTCTACCTCATCCTTCTGGTCTGGTGGAATATAGCAGACGCCCACCACAACACCACCATTGTTACTCTTGCCTCGAAACTTAACCCAAAGACTCTCAACAGGCTTTTCTCCAGTTTCATCCTGGAGCTCTGAGCAATCATACTGTTCTCTTACATGCAGTGCAACTTCTTCACCTTTTCTCCCCGGCCTCTCCTTCCTGAACAGTTTATACCCATCCATGACAGTACTCCAGACATGTAACTTACCCCACCAAGTCTCTGTTATTCCAATCACATCATAGTTACTTGACTGTGCCCTGTAGCCTGGGGGAAGTTCCTGAACTGGAAAAAAAGGAGAGTAGGAGCTCAAATCTAACCTCTGAGTGCTGTTTAAATTCCCAAACAATTCATTACCTTTATAATTAATTTATAATGAAACATAACCTAGAAGATAGTGAAGAGCTGCTGAACACTCCCCTACTCTTTTTTTTGTTTTTTAAAAATAAGTTAGCTGAGAGCTTATGCAAGGTCACTGCAGGCACAGGACCCAGGTTTTTCTTTTGACAGGCCCAGATATTACACACGGCACCATACTTCATTTCAGAGTGATTAAACCAGTCTAGTTGTCCTCTGTCTAACCACTGTATACTATACTCCTCTCCCAGAGCCAGCTACTTTGGCAGCTACGAGTAGGGGGATGTTCCTGATGGTAAATATTTCATGCTGACCATCTTAACGTCACGTGAAGTTGATATTAAGATATCATCAGTGGGATGGGATCCTGTGAAGATTTTATTTTAGGGAATTTCCGTTAAGACTTTGCTAGTGGAATGTGTTTGTGTGTGAGGGGGAGTGGTATAGTTTTGCATTGAGCCAAACCTCTATGGACAGCAGAGATCAATGAGAAGGAAAGAGAATTTTAATGATACTGTATCACTTCCATAATGGTTTTGATCTTATAAAACATTTCTCCCTTTTCCAGAAATGGTGGTGATGGTGCTGATATTCACAAAGGAAAAATCTTCTCTTTAAAAGCACGAGTAAGACCAAAATTATCTTTATAGATGTATACATTGCATACTTATGACTGTAAAAAGCTCACAGTTTAAACTTCCTATGTTTACCTTTTGTCTTAAATGCACAATTTTAGACATGTTTCTCAAACTGAAATTTCTTAGTTCCCCAGATTAGTGTAACAGTATTAGAGTCCACTTCACGGGCAGACTTCAGTAATAATTTAAAATGTATAATTTGGGAAAATGATTGTGTAGATCACATGAATAGATGGTGTTTGTTTGGAGGGGGCAGTAAAGGGTTTTATTTGAGCCATTTATGTTAACTAAGTTTTTAAGAGGAAACATCTTTGAAAAGCTATGGCAATTTTTTTTTTTTGTTACTAAGTATTCAGCATGTTATGCATTTAACCCTTGAAGTTTTGAACAGCATAAACAAAAGTTGAAATAACTGAAATAATGCTTCATTAAATTTTGTCTTCTGACAAGGAGATCAAGGTGAATTTTTCTAGAGTCGGCTTCTCAGTCATAGTGTATCTTTTAAAATAAGATCTTTCTGCCTGAAACTTTAAAGGAACAAGAAACCTTTTATCTTGCAAGTACTTGCATCCCTTTTGTGTAACTATTTCAAAGAGTGGCATACTGACTGAACTAAAAATTTTCTTTCTCTAAGGCTCTCTTGATTGACATGGAGGAGGGTGTAGTGAATGAAATTCTGCAGGGGCCATTGAGAGATGTGTTTGATAGCAAGCAGCTCATCACAGATGTTTCTGGTTCAGGGAACAACTGGTGAGAATAAACTCTTCTTCGCAAAGCAATTTTAGCTACTAATAGATGGCAGTTGAAAAGGGAAATGATAGCAATGTCTTTCAAGAGGATTCTATTGCACCGGGGGGAACTGTGCCACATTAACAGTAAATCTTAGAATTGCTGTCACCTTGAGGAGAACTTTGAAAAGCACTTTATTTATGAATCATTCTGCTGATATATCATTTCTTCTGTGTTTCTCTTCCCTCACTGTTTTTTGTTACTTGGCCTACTTGCATGAAGAAAGGATTGTTTGTCTTAGGCATTCTCCTGCTCCAGCGGCTCATTCTTCACTGGAGGTCATAATCTTGTTTGGGACATTTGTGCAACTTGCTTGGAGACCGAGTGAGGAGTGAATAACGGAAGCAGATGAATTTCTGACTTCTGGCAACACAGATCCTGACTTTTTGCATATACGCCAAGTCACAAAAAAGGGAGGAGAAACTCAGAATAAAGTAGATAACTGAACAAATTTCCAATTTTTCTCTGAGGCGTTAGCACAATACTCAGCTCACTAAAGAGTTCTAAGGCCTGGTCTACATTGGCGGGGGAGGAGGGGGTTGATCTAAGTTACGCAAATTCAGCTATGTGAATAACGTAGCTGAAGTCGACGTACTTAGATCTACTTACTGCAGTAAGTCGATGGCTGACGCTCCCCCGTCGACTCTGCCTACGCCTCTCGCTCTGGTAGAGTACTGGAGTCGACGGGAAAGCGCTCAGCGGTCGATTTATCTAGAGTAGATGCGATAAGTCGACCCCTGCTGGATTGATCGTTGCCCATCCGTCCAGCGGGTAATGTAGACAGGCCCTAAGCAATATCCCAAAGTAGGGAGCAATGCAGCGGTTGAGAATCCCATAATATTGAGTCTCTTAACACATTAGTATATTGGTCATTATAGGTAAAGTGGTACTGGAAAAAACCTTGGTTTTACCTTCAGTAATTGTTGTAACTACGAGCTCCAGTATTCAGAGCTCCTATAATAAAAACTGTCTGTCAGTTTTCATTTTACTAAATAGTGAACTGGATTTTTCCCCTTAATGTGGGTGTCTAACTTCCATTGATAGTAACGGGTTGAAGGAAAAATAGTTCCCTTCCTTCCCATTTGTGACTTTAAAAAATTATTAAATAAGCAGTACTTCTGTGTTATGCTGTATCATCATTTTGTATATGCTTCCAACATCACAATTTATTTTTCTATGAGAACAAAATACTGAGTACAGATTCTGAACCATTCAACTGTGTGTACAGACAAGAATAGGAAGTATTAGAGTACAAAGCTTAAGTTTAAACTTTCTTAATCATTTCTCATATATGCAGGGCTGTAGGTCATCAACTGTATGGCTGTCGGTACCGGGAACATATTGTGGAAAAGCTGAGGAGGATGGCAGAACACTGCGACTGTCTGCAGTGTTTTTTTGTAATTCATTCAATGGGAGGTGGTAAGCTTTTTTTCATGGTTAACATGTCTGCAAATGCCACAAGTGAAAAAGGAACTAGATTTTGAAAATTTTTTACTTTAATATAAGACACTGGTAACATGGTAAGGAATTTTTTTAATCAACAAATACCCTTTAAGTCAAGTTAGTAGTTATAGTAATATTACCGTAGCACCTTGGGTTCCTGTTTCGTGACTAGGACTCCTTTTTGTTACACTGTATACACAGAACAAAAAGACAATCCCTGCCTCAAACAGCGTACAATCCAAGTATAAGACTAGAGACAACAGATGGATAGAGACAGATGGGGGTGCACAAAGAGACCATACAGGTCAGCGTGATAGGCAATAGGTCTAAGTACATAAGTGCCTAATGATTTTCAAGGGTTTTTTTTTTTGTAGGCATCACAGAAAAGCAGAGTTTTAAGGAGGATAATGAGGTAGCTTAATTTTTTTGTGTTTCTATCTGTGGTATTTTTTTTTTTTGTTTCCATCTGTGATTTTCTGTTCTCCTTTGGGGTGTTTGGACCATGATTGTCAGACCATCCTGCTCCCACAGGGTTTTCTTCTAACTTTTTTACCTATTATCAACATAAATGAAGTGTTCTCCTAGTACCATTTTTGTAAATGTATCCAAGGGGAACCTTGTGCAATGATAACTTTGGTGTTAGCATATTGGAACCAAACTTGAACAACTTCAGTGCTGTTACATTAAGAGAAGATAGTTTAAATGACTAGGATCTGAAAACTGAATATGAAAGTAGCCCCGTTTCCATGTATCTTTGTGCTGTGTCTTCAGTGTAATATGCTTAGTTTGAGAGAACCTGCTTATTACTACTCTCAGCATTGCAGAAAAGCAGTTATATTCTCCTCATCCTCCAGCCTCATAATTGAAATTGCCAGCTGCTAGGATTCCAGAACATTAGCTGTCCAAGGCAGAAGATCCACAGCTTAATTTTCAGGTCTCTGATTTGAACTTAATGTTGATAGTAAAGAAAGGGGGGGAAATCATGTTCTGACTTGAAAACCAAGCAAACTTAATAAGGAAGTCACTGAAGGAAAAATAAATTTGAACACGAAAAAGTACCACTTGCAGTCATCTCTGAGTATAATTATACTCTAACATACAAACTGTACTATACAAAACTCATTATGTAGATACCCTGCCTTTTCCCAGGATGATATATCTACACACACAAGCTGAAGATGCTCTTTTACCTGCATTATTGTTCTACTTGAATCTGTATTTTAGGCTTAAGTAGAAATACACACTGATGGGATACAATATTTAAGTTTTCTAAAAAGATTAGAAAACCACATCTTTTATAAATATCCATGCTTATGTTTTTAACAATAAAGTTAGCTAGACACTAGAACAACTTGCTAAGAGGAGTCATGGTCCCATCACAAGAAATGTTCCACAGTAGACTAGATGTAACACTTAAGGGTATTTCATAAAAGCTTAGTACGAGAGCTGGTCTGGAATTTTTCAACTAAAAGTTTTTCAGTCAGAAAACACAAATTCATCCAAACAAACTTTTTACGGAAAAGAGTCATTTTTCATAGATTCCAAGGTCAGAAGGGATTTAGATCATAAAGTCTGACTTCCTATATAGCAGAGGCCATAGAACTTCCCCAAAATAATTCCTACAGCAGACTTTAGAAAAACGTCCAGTCTTGATTTTAAAATTGTCAGTGATGGAAAATCAACCAGGATCCCTGTTAAATTGACAAATTTCCCATTTCAAAATATTTTTTTTTAATTTAGAAATTGTTTCAACATTTCTTCAGCTGACCCAAATAAAAATTGTTTTCAGATTTTTGGTTCACAAAAATGTTCAAGATATCAAATTCTTATCCCAGTTCAGGATGGAAAAACCTTTTCCTGTCCAACTCTACTAAATCCTTCTGTGATCACCGAGTGCTGAGCTCTTATGAAAATCTGGTCTGTAATGTACAAAGAAATCTTGTGTTTCAGAGGGGATTTAAATAATTCAGGATGTTTTAAGCATTATCTCTTTTCATTGTAACTATCTTCTTAATTATTCTTAGGGACAGGATCTGGTCTTGGTACTTTTGTACTAAATGTGCTTGAGGATGAGTTCCCGGAAGTATATAGATTTGTTACTTCAGTTTACCCTTCTGGGGAGGATGATGTCATTACTTCTCCATATAATAGTGTTCTGGCTATGAAGGAACTTAATGAGCATGCGGACTGTGTGCTTCCAATTGAAAATGAAGTAAGAGAGTATTCATATTCTTGTCAATTTCTCTTGTGGTGTACATTACGTAGGAAGTGTTTCTTCCTTCTCTGTATTGATGAACAGGAAAATGTTATCCTGAAACTTATTTTCAAAAAGAGCCAAAGTGGCTTGGGCTCTTATGTCACTTTTGAAAATGAGACTTAAGGTTAAGGTTGCCAATTTTCCCATTTCTGAAAACTGGACACCCTGCTGCTCCCCCGAGGCCCCACCCTCTGCTCCACCACCCTCTCCCCCAAGGTTCCGCCCTCCATTCACTCCTCCCCCTCCTCCACCCTGCGCCCAACCTGGGGACCGCCACACTCTGCCCCCCCCACCATTTACCTGCGGGGGGCACTCTCTGCATAAGCCACTCACGTCACACAGCTTGGAGCTGGGGATAGAACCCAAGATTCCTGACTTCCAGCCCCCCGCTCTAACCTACTAGCCCCCACTCCCCTCCCAAAGCCAGGAAGAGAACCCAGGAGTCCTGACTCCCAGCTCCCCACACCAGCTCCTCAGGCTGCCCCCCCTCCCCCCGCCCCCAACACTGAGGCAAGGGACGGTTCCAAACACGCTCAGATGTCCCTTGCCTGTCTGGGTCCATAGAACTGGGGGTAGGGGGCTGGTCGCTTCCATCTGGGGAACTTGCCCCATTGTTTGTAGCCCCCCTTCCCCCACCCTCCACCCCCAGCAGCGGTGACCCGCTCGGCCTGGCTGGCTTCAGAAAATTTGCACAGAAATATTGATTCTGGGGTCTCCCCACTTCTCTCGAGGGGTTTAACGAGCCTCCGCTCCTGGTTCCTCTGCACCCCACAGCGAGGGGCTCTTGAGGCCCCGGGGCCCCAGCTCCCAGGCTACCCTGGCTAAGGCTGGAGCTGGCTGGCTTCAATGCACTGAAGTCTGCCAACTTCTGCTGCCCAGAGCGAGCAAGCACCCGAGTTCCCAGAGAGTAGCATCGGGGGGTAGCCAGGGTCCTACCTGGGCAGTGATCATACCATGCAGGGAGTGGGGATGGGGAGCCTGGCCCGTCAGGGGAAGTGGCCCCATGCGGTGCAGCGTGCCGAGCCCAGACCCCTCTGCAACCGGCAGGGGGGCAAGCAGATCCAAGCACTGCTCTCCAAATGGCCCCTCTCCCAACATCCGCGCCCTGTAGGTAGTGGGCTGCCCCTTTCCTTCCTATGGCCTCTCGCTCGTGCTTGAAGCTTACCCTCCCCTCACCCACTCTGCTCGCAGCGCCAGTGCGAACCTGTGGGCACTCCCCAGCCCTGGGCCGGCTCCCTCCTCAGTCAGACGTGCCTCCCCGGGCTGTGAGATGCCTCCTGCAGCCGTAACTGATGCTCTCCGTCAGCAGCTGAACATCTGCTGATCTTCCCTCCCTCTCAGCAGGGAGGTTGATCACATTTACTCTGGTAACTGGACTTTTAGTGACACTGCCAGGTTCCCTTTTCGACTAGACTTTGCAGTCAGAAACCAGACATGTGGCAACCCTACTTAGGGTCCTAAGTTATTTTGGGTTTTTTGAAAACTGTATCCTTATTTTGGGAATCATTTAAAAATTGCCCAGTACTTTTCCCCTTCCTTACAGAAATGGTCTGTAGCAGGGAATTTTATTCCTATGTCTGCTTTAAGGTAAACAGTAAATGATTGCAAAAACCCTTGTTTTTAAGATCCTTATTCTCAATATAAGGCTATTGGTTTATAAACAAAATTGTCCCCCATGCAAAAGTGAATTTTTTTGTTTGAAGAAACTCTTGTACTCTCTTTTGAATTATATGAACATGAGAACAAATATCCTATTTTTTTTTCTGGTTTTTCTGTATTTGAATAAAAGTTAAACTTGTTTGAGTTAAGTTTCAATTTCCTTGACACATTTTAAGAAAAGCAGTTCAAAAATACATTTAGTCAATTGCGAATGACCAAACTGTGAAGTGAAGCAGACTTCAAAGGCACAAACTGTTAACTTTAGCTACTGTGCTTAAATTTTTGTTCTTAGGTTCTAAGTTTAACTGAAATGAACAGGGACACTGAATGTGAAAGCTCTATGTACAGGAGTATCTGGAAGCTTTTTTTTTTATTATAATTATTTCATTTTGTCTTCTCTCCAAGTCTTTATTTTCTATAGTTAGTAAAATTCATCAGATGACAAATTCTGGAAAGCTAGGATCAACTGTGAAACAAAACAGCTTGTTAACCTCAAGTTCAGGCAGTATCAAAACTGAACAGGAGAAGCCATTTGATGCTATGAACAATATTGTGGCCAACTTGCTGCTGAACCTGACAAGGTAATCTTACTGAGATTTCCACTATGCAAGTAATGCTGCGAGAGATAGTATGCACAGTGGATGTTCTGCACTTCTGAAAATATTGATCCATTCTCAGTTTGGTATTAGTCAGCTGTTGTAATTAAGTTAATAAGCACTGTTCAAGTCTTGTAACAGCAGTCTAGAGAACCCACTTCAGGGGGTAATTTGGCAAAGTGGCTTACATTTTAGCATGAGGAAACTACTGTAGAACCCCTAAAAGGGATATTGAATTAAATCCTGTCCCATTGAAGTCAATGGCAAAACTCTCATTGACTTCAGTGACACCCCTCTGACATTCAGTAGGAGAAATCCTGAACTGTGGTACAGATGAAGAAAGAGGTCATCTGAATTCTTAGGACTGATACTTTTCTAACATGCTAGCCTGGCTTTGCAAACCTATCATGAGAACTTGCCCTTCTCAAAAGAAACTTTTTTTTTTTTTTTTTTTTTTTAAATCCATGGTTTGGCCTAAAGATCTGGTGTGTGTGGTGTTTGTTTATTTTGTGGTGGTGTGGAGGGTTTTTTTTTTTTTTAATTTACTCACCCATTGGAGGAAGTGATTACTCACCACAGGCAAGTAGAAATTTTTTAAGATGTTCAGGTCTTCGACCCTTACATTGTGTGTCAAGTAGGTGTTAAATAAATTTAAAAAGTGAGAAGTTGTTATTGAGTGATTTTTCAAAAGACAAATTGAAGTACATTCAAATATAAGAAAATATTTATGCAGCAGAAATGCCATTTCACCTTTATTAAAAATAGGAACCTAATGAGACAAGACAGGGTCTAAACGAATATTACTCAAGTAGTGATACACCACCTCTTGAATATACCCGCTGCCCCCAAAACACTGGTTCTTTAATATACAAAACTAATCACTATAAACTCCCATTGAAGTTAATTGGGATTAATGCTTTAAGAGTACTCCTCTACTTTTTGTAACTGATTGGTGCAAAAGATGTGTGAATTTATGCAAAATCATTATTAAAATAGGTTTGGTTACTAAAACTGATGTCTAATGATTACTTCTCTCTTTTTTTTCTTTAACCATGAAAACTTTTTGTCTAGTGTTTCCAGGTTTCTTGACTCTTTCATCCTTTGAGCATTCCATGTCTCTGGCCCTCCGTCTCCTGCCACCTGCTGCTACCCTGTGAACATTTTGTTTAGGATTGTGACATCAGGATTGTGGCATCCATTTTTTTCTGCTTTTTTTCCCCTCTTTTTTTCTCCTTTTGTGGCTGCTCTGTTATCAGTGCAGTACACTCAGTGGGATGGAGGCATAACTCCTCCTCTCTTCTCTCCATTCTTGTCATCGTCTGTTTATTTGCATAATGCAGTTCTTTTGGTTGAAATGAATTGGTGGAAAGATTCTTGCACATGTATAGATATAGATGGCCTGTAGCTTTATACAGTCATATACTGACTCTGTGTTAAACCGAGAGGTTAAGACTTTTTGTATATGTTCCTGCTAGCCAATTCTCTTTATTTCAGTTAATGACCATAGCTAACTGTTAACCCCCCATTGTGTTTAGTAGTATAGCAGCCCTTACTGCCTATTCCCAATTATGGGAAATGATCTGCAGTAGTAACCCTGAAATGTCTAGTTACTAAGGGAGTTATCACACCTCAGGCTTATCTTCAGCCAAACACCACCTCGCTGTAGAGCAGTACCTTAACCAGTAAACAGTGGTGCTTAGTGTTAATGTTCAGTGCTTTTTTTTTTAAGAGACACAAAGGATATTGGTACAAATGTATGAAAAACCAGTAACTCTCGTGATAGTGATTGAATCACCAATTCTGGAGTTGTAAAATGACATTATACTTCATGAGAGAGACAAGGGGGTGAGGTAATATCTTTTATTAGACCAGCTTCTGTTGGTGAAAGAGACAAGCTTTCAGACTCCATGGAGGTCATCTTCGGCTCTTGGAAAGGTAATTAGAGTGTCACAGCTAAGTACAAGATGGAACAGATTGCCTCGGTGGTGCTCGAAAGCTGATCTTTCACCAACAGAAGTTGGTCCAATAAAATAAATCACCTTGTGTCTCTCATATCATGGGACCATCACGGCTTCAACAACACTGCAAGCATTATATTTCATTTCCATGATGTTCTCTGTTATAGGGAACAACTGGAAAAAAATATGGATATAACAGTAACATATCAAGCTTCTACATAACTTTTTGTAAATAAATGATTTTGGTTTTATAATAGTACTATTAAACTTTTAGCTCTGCCAGGTTTGAAGGTTCCCTTAATATGGATCTTAATGAAATCAGCATGAATTTGGTTCCCTTTCCTCGACTTCATTACCTGGTTTCCAGCTTGACTCCTCTGTATACATTGGCTGATGTTAATGTACCTTCTAGAAGGTAGGTGAAACAGACTGTTATGGTGGGAGGCTACGCCATAGCTGAGGTCTGGTTTAAACCCTATTTTTAACTCTTCTAACATCCACAAAAAGAAAACTGCATATTCTATATCTAACCCCAGGATAAAAAATTCGTTGGAAGCCTGTGGGAAAAAATAAAAGAAATTTAAAAGTATTGTGGTATTTCCAAAATTGCCCTGATATTCACCTTAAAAATGTTCTTAATAGTGTTTTTTTTAAGCTCAATCTCCACTATGGCTTGGCTTACAAACTCAAAATATGTTTTGTTAGCCTTTCAGAGAAGTGCCTTTTTAGTGGGTTCTTTGAAAATCAGTGAGGGGACTGCAAAGATGTATTATATTAAGAGCTTGGTGATGGGGTGTTTCTACCTCCCACCCAGGAATTGAATCTCACCAGTAGAGCAGTGATAGAGGGTGGTGCAGTGCTGGTGAGGGTCCCTGTACAGGTAAATGGGAGGGTGGAAGATTAAGGGGAAATGCAGTGATGATATTCCAGGATGGGGTATGGAGTAAGATGCAGGGAACTGGGAGATGTACCTATGTTGGTAGGGAATGGGGGACACATGCAGGGTAGCATTATGTTCTCAGCTCTTTTAATAGAGAGATTCTGGGTGAGGTAAGTGGTAGAGGACACAGAGTGGGGACAAACTGTATATCTTGGGCACATGGAAGGGCAGCTTAAAGGAGTATACCGGGGACTAAAAGAAGGCATGAAGGCGACTTGTGAAAGTGGAGTCTTTTATTTACATTAAAAACTTAACTTTCTAGGCATAAAGCTTTAAACTTTCTTTCCACCATCTACTTCTCGATATTATGCCCAGGTATAATTGTACCTCTCTTCCCAAGATTCCACCCCTTTATGAACTTTCCAGATTCTACGGTAGAGGAGCTTTACCACTTTGGGCCCCAAAAGATCTGTTCAACCATGGCTCTCCTTCCACAGATCACATAAGCCAATCCAATTTGAACTTGAAAAAAAAAAAGGAAATTTTCCCAAAAGTGCCAAACAACTCCTTAAGAAATAAAGATGAAGTGTGGTTCAGTGGGTTCAGGTTGCATCAACTCTTGTACACTCATCACAACTCTTGGACACGACTGGTATACTCAACACAAGTTACTGGCATGTACCTTACTCCCCTTTATCCACTATTTCTGACCTTGGTGTAACTTATATGCTAAAGTGCTCAAAGGAAAGAGAGCCAAGAAAAGCAAATAATATGTGGGCATAAGATGATGTAAGTTGAAATAGTTCATCCAGCTTGTGCTATTGTTTGAATATTCTTTTTGACTGTCTAATTTATACTTTCAAATAACAAGGAAGTGGATGAATTTTAGTTGCTCTTAAATTACAAGCTATAGGATTAGTGAAGAACTTCAACATGCTTAATAAAAGTAGGTAACAGCCTTTTTTTCTTAATTTAGGTTGGATCAAATGTTTTCAGATGCTTTCAGTAAAGATCACCAGTTGATTCAAGCAGACCCAAAGCATAGCTTGTACCTTGCCTGTGCACTTCTGGTTCGAGGAAATGTACAGGTTTCAGACCTTCGCAGAAACATTGAAAGGTTTGATCTATTGTTATAGCTTGTTTGTGCACAATACTTATTACAGAAGCTGTTGTCAGATGCTCACAGTGATATCCCTATTCATACAAAAAGTTTCAACAATAAATTCAGCAAAAAGAGAAAAGTTTAGTTATAGGCACTTGAGAGAAGAAATGTTACTGACCAACAGAAAATAAGTGAAAGAGCTTAAAAATACTATTCTGTGCTTCCTAATGACATTTGTTAAGCTTTGTAAGTAGTGACCCTTTCTAAGCATCATTGGACCCTTTCCAAGCCAAATCAATTTGTGGTTATGATCAAGTGATTACCAAATAGTTATCTGCATACTATCAAAAACCTCCACCATTCTTATCATACACCTGTCATAAAGATGTTTGGTGAGAGAATGGTTCAGTTCATCTCCCAGTTTTCCCCCCTAAGCCTCACTCAACTCCAGGGGAAGCTAAACTTCATACACTTAATGTAATAAAGGCATTGTAATATTAACATGACAAAATCATTCAGAAGCACACCTAGTGATCTTTGATGATAGGCTTGGAAGGATTCATTTTTTTTATTGATAAATGTAGGTAAACATTGATTTCACCGTACATGTACCACCAGATGAAAAATATTTCTATTGGTAATTATTAGGGCTGTCAAACTATTTTAAAAAGTAATCGCAAGATTAAAATATTAATCGTTATTATTCACCCTTTTAATTGTCCTATTAATAATAGACTACCAATACAAATTTATTATAAATATTTTGGATGTTTTTCTACAATTTCAAATATATTTATTTCAGTTACAACACAGTATACGAAGTGTACAGTGCTCACTTTATATCATTATTTTTCATTAAAATATTTGCACTGTAAAAAGATAAACAAAAGAAATAGTATTTTTCAGTTCCCTCATACAAGTACTGTAGTGCAATCTCTTTATCGTGAAGTGCAACTTATAAATGTAGATTTGTGTTGTTACATAACCGAACTCAAAACAAAACTGGGTAAAATTTTAGAGCCTACAAGTTCACTCATTCCTACTTCTTGTTCAGCCAATCGCTAAGACAAATAAATTTGTTTACATTTACAGGAGATAATGCTGCCCGCTTCTTATTTACAGTGTCACCTGAAAGTGAGAACAGGCATTGGCATGACACTTTTGTAGCCGGCATTGCACAGTATTTACGTGCCAGATATGCTAAACATTCATATGCCCCTTCATGCTTTGGCCAACATTCCAGAGGACATGCTTCCATGCTGTTGACAGGTTCTGCTCAATAACAATCCAAAGCAGTGTGGACTGACACACGTTCATTTTCATCATCAGAGTCAGATGCCACCAACAACAGGTTGATTTTATTTTTTGGTGGTTCTGGTTCTGTAGTTTCTGCGTTGTAGGGTTACTCTTTTAAGACTTCTGATGGCATGCTCTACACCTTGTCCCTCTCAGATTTTGGAAGGCACTTCAGATTCTTAAAACATGGGTTGAGTGCTGTAGAAATTTCACACTGGTACCTTCTTTGTGTTTTGTCAAATCTGCAGTGAAAGTAGTCTTAAAACAAATGTGCTGGGTCATCATCTGAGACTGATATTACATGAAATATATGGCAGAATGCAGGTGTAAAACAGAGCAGGGGACATACAATTCTCCCCCAAGGAGTTCAATCACAAATTTAATTAACACATTATTTTTTAACAAGCGTCATCAGCATGGAATCATGTCCTCTGGAATGGTGGCAGAAGCATGAAAGGGCATTTTCAAATATATTTGAAAATGTAGAAAAACATGCACAAATATTTATAATTTTCAGTTTAACAGTGTGATTAAAAACTGTGATGAATCAGTTAATTTTTTTAATCGTGATTAATTTTTTTGAGTTAATTGTGTGAGTTAATTGTGATTAATTGACAGCCCTAGTAATAATCAAAATTTACAGGTAGGCAAAGTAAGAAAAATGATGCTTGAAAACTTCTTAAAGTTTGATTTAAGGATATTTACTTTGTATATTTTGACATGTGATAGTGACAATTTGGGTTTTAGCAGTTATAAAGCTTTAACTTTTTTTTTAATCTCATCTGCTACTGTCATTAAATCTGAACTCCTCCATAATTTACAACAATTGTGCGATAAAAATTTAAAAATGCTTCAAACACATTGTCATAAATATAAAGGGAAGGGTAAACCCCTTTGAAATCCCTCCTGGCCAGGGGAAAGCTCTTCTCACCTGTAAAGGGTTAAGAAGCTAAAGGTAACCTCGCTGGCACCTGACCAAAATGACCAATGAGGAGACAAGATACTTTCAAAAGCTGGGAGGAGGGAGAGAAACAAGGGGTCTGTGTGTCTGTCTATATGCTGGTTTCTGCTGGGGATAGACCAGGAATGGAGTCTTAGAACTTTTAGTAAGTAATCTAGCTAGGTACGTGTTAGATTATGATTTCTTTAAATGGCTGAGAAAAGAACTGTGCTGAATAGAATAACTATTTCTGTCTGTGTATCTTTTTTGTAACGTAAGGTTTTGCCTAGAGGGGTTCTCTATGTTTTGAATCTAATTACCCTGTAAGGTATCTACCATCCTGATTTTACAGGGGAGATTTCTTTATTTCTGTTTACTTCTATTTTTATTAAAAGTCTTCTTGTAAGAAAACTGAATGCTTTTTCATTGTTCTCAGATCCAAGGGTTTGGGTCTGTGGTCACCTAGGCAAATTGGTGAGGCTTTTTATCCAACATTTCCCAGAAAAGGGGGGGTGCAAGTGTTGGGAGGATTGTTCATTGTTCTTAAGATCCAAGGGTCTGTAGTCACCTAGGCAAATTGGTGAGGCTTTTTACCAAACCTTGTCCAGGAAGTGGGGTGCAAGGTTTTGGGAAGTATTTTGGGGGGAAAGACGTGTCCAAACAGCTCTTCCCCAGTAACCAGTACTAGTTTGGTGGTGGTAGCGGTCAATCCAAGGACAAAGGGTGGAATATTTTGTACCTTGGGGAAGTTTTGACCTAAGCTGGTAAAGATAAGCTTAGGAGGTTTTTCATGCAGGTCCCCACATCTGTACCCTAGAGTTCAGAGTGGGGGAGGAACCTTGACACCCATAATTTTGTACAACTGTGATAATTTAAATCACTAAATATAAAAAATGCTTGAAAATAAATATGAATATCTGTCAAAGTTATTTTTAAAAACCTTGAATTCTGCTAACCCTACTGAGAGGGTTAAAGGTCAGGCAGTATCCTCACAGCTTATCAAAATGGGTCTTCAGCTATATAAAAACATGGTACAAGCTATCCAAGTTAGACCCAGCTAGCTATATTAGAACTCATTCTGCTAGAGTTCAGTCAGCCTCTGCTACCAGATTGATGAATGTTCCTTACTGAAAATACGTAAGGCAGCCTCCTGGAGCTCAGTCAACTCATTCACAAGTCACTATTCATTGTAGAGGCTTCCAGATCAGATGCCCGTTTTAGTAGGGCTGTCATTTTCAAGTAGGACTCCAGTACCCATCTCCAAGGAAACGATCACCAAGAATGAAATCTATGCGGACAATCACTGAAGGAAGAGCGGTTACTTTTTACTTTACAGCAACTGTAGCTCTTCGAGATGTGTTATCCACATGGACTTCAGGAGCCGTCCTCCTTCCCTTCTACTACAGAGTCCTCCTCCGAGATTCGTTATTGACAAAACAACTGAAGAATGGTTGGGCTTGCCCTGCCCTTTATGCCCTCGGGTGCTGAGGTGCAAGGACATCTAAGGCACAGGGGCAGCCCCAAGACAAAGGAATCCAATCTTGTGCATGTGCACCAAGAGTGTAATCCATGTGGACAACATGTCTTGAAGAACCACTGTTACTGGGAGATAAGTAACTGTCCTTCCTTCCAGCACCAGTGAATAGCCTATATGATATGTCAACAAACTTAAGAATATGCTGTCTATTGTATTACACTATGTCTGACTAGTTTTGGCTGCAGGTAGGCTTCCCCTTTTTTATGGAAAACAAACTGAGTGAAGTGCCTTATGATACAAGTCCCTTGAAGGTAGCTTTCTATTTTATACTGAAATATAAAATAAACTCACAGATTATTATGAAAATTAGTATTCTCCTGTGGTTTTTAAGGTTACATTAATTAAGATGCTAATTCCACGTTATAAAATCTAAGAGTTATGCCAAATGCTAATTATAATGGCTTTTTTCTTCCTGAAATTTTATATGCAGGTACCCTTGAGATTTCTTGTTTTAGCAAAGTAAACAGAACTGTTAACACTGTGCAATGTACTGTACCTCTTTGCTTGCTTATTTTAGCTATGAATGTATGTATTGCAGGTTGAAGCCTTCCCTTCATTTTGTCTCATGGAATCAAGAAGGCTGGAAAACTGGCTTATGTTCAGTACCTCCTGTGGGCCATTCTCACTCACTGTTGGCATTAGCAAACAATACTTGTGTGAAACCAACCTTTACAGAGCTCAAAGACAGATTCATGAAGCTCTACAAGAAAAAGGTACGGTGAAAAGCAGCATAACATCCCAGTGTACTTTAAAGTAGCAGTAGTCTCTTCTAACATTTTATTTTTTTGAGAAGTGGAGGAGAAAAGCAAATTTCAGTGCAAGCTGTAACAAGATATTGCTTTAATATAGATGCAATAGACTGCACTCCGAATGCAAGGCAGTATTGGGAACCTACCTTTTCTGATAACAATGCATTACCTTTTTTTTTTATTAGTATTCCTCTACCAGCAGAATGAGTGTCTTGATAACACATCTGTCTGAATTGCACCTCACCGGTATAGCTGAGAGCATGCTACAAAGGTGTAGCACTTCTAAATATAGCTAAAAACACTTTAATTAAGCCTGGCTGTTTGTCATGGCAAAGGAAGTGGAAAAGCTGCAGCTTTGTCAAAGTAAAAGATAGAAACATTTACTAAGTTATAGCTCATAGGTTGGGTTTTTTTAATGTTTGTCATTATAAGTCCTGTGCTATTAAGCAACAAAAATTGTTTAAAAACCTTTAAGTTTTTAACACCAGTACTCTAACTCACTGTATCAAACTTGTAAAATCCGATGAAGCTGTCATGTAACACAGACTGAGACTTCAGTTTTGTCATGAAAGTCATGGCTGTGGCAAACATACAGCCTTAGCTAAAATGCAGGTGGTGTTTAAGTTAACTAAAACTAAGTTGGGCAGATAACCCAAGAAAAGACTGAAAGGAAAAGAAACCTATATTGGGTTAACAGGATATTCTAAAACAGTGGCTCTCAACCTTTCCAGACTACTGTGCCCCTTTCAGGAATCTGACTTGTCTTGTGTACCCCCAAGTTACACCTCACTTAAAAACTACTTGCTTACAAAACCAGACATAAAAATACAAGTGTGTCACAGCACACTTACTGAAAAAATGTTTACTTTCTCATTTTTACCATATAATTATAAAATAAATCAGTTGGAATATATTGTACTTACATTTCAGTGTATAGTATATAGAGCAGTATAAACAAGTCATTGTCTGTATGAAATTTTAGTTTTTGCTGACTTCACTAGTGCTTTTTATGTAGCCTGTTGTAAAACCAGCAAATATCTAGATGAGTTGATGCACCCCCTTGGAAGACCTCTGCACACTCCAGGGATACGTGTACCCCTGGTTGAGAACCACTGTTCTAAAACATTATTGGAAGTTCAGAGTTTTTAAAGGGAACCTAAAAAGTGGGAAGATTAACTTTAGGGCATGCCTACACTATAGGTGCTAGAGCTGTTGATGCTTCCTATGTGGACTGAAGGAAGTTTTCTGTTAATGTAAATGATCCACCTCCCAGTGCCCAAGCAGCTATATGGATGTAGTTGCATTTACACTGGGGAGTTAAATCAGCTTAACAATGGCGCTCCAGGTTTGAATTTTTCACATACCTGAGTGAGGTTGCTAGGTTGTAGTTAGCTACATTTTAAGTGTAGTCTAGGCTAAATACTAATGTCAGTGAATTCCAGACACCGCAGCCCACCACAACAAAGCCACAATTGTCTGCCTGCCTGCTTTGATGGGCCCTCTAAAGGTTGGTGGTAGATAAACATAAGCACTGACTTTCTAGCTGGGGGAGTCGTCATTGTATGCTCCCAATCCTGGGCTTCTCCAAGGGCCAGAGAGGCCCTCAGCGTAATGTAGGCAGCCCTGAGGGCTTGTCTAAATTACAGCAGCTTCCACAGATTATCCTATGGACTGCTGCGCTGCCCAGAATTTCTGCAGCATACAGCACTGCTCCACCCACCCGCAGACTACACCAAAACTTTCAAGAGAAGTCACAGGAGGCTGCCTTTCCCAGGCAGAACCAGGGTTATTAGGGCTTCTTTATGTGCTGTGGCCCTTTTGCCTGTCACAAATGGGCTGGAGGAGGGATGAGGGCTTTGCCCAAGGTTCAAGATGCGGTCTCTAAAGTAGCCAGGATTTAGGCCCTTAAAGGCTTTTGAAAATAATAGTGTTGTGAACCACCTGCCACTTCAGAAGCAGCCAACAGTCAGTCAAACCAAGGAGTTCAGAATGCAGCAGCATTTTTACAAGTGGCAAATAGTTGAGAAGCTCTGCTGTAAACTCTACTAATCAGGAATTACAATAATAAAGCATTTATTGCCTTCATTCCATTACTACCTTGATAACTTGCGACACTGGAAAAAACACTTTTGAACCACAACTGGCACGTGGCTTTCACTATACAGGGCTTGGTCAGAAGTGACACTAAGGGCTTGCCTACACTGTGCCATAGTGCGGAATATTGGGGCGTGAATTGCAAAGTGTACCAAAGTGTTTTGCACTAACTGCCCCATATGGATGCTGCTGGCCAAACTAGTTTGTGTTCTCTGTTAGGACTATGTTAACGTGAACTAGATACTTCTTACTTTCATGCCAGCAACATCCACACAACTCTTTGTGTGTGCAACTCTCTGGTATGTTCTGCAATTCACACCCCCAATAGTCCACACTGCAGTGCAGCGTAGACATAGCCTAAGATTCTTAACTATGTATTGGGGAATCGTTTCACAAAGGAACAAGTCTTCATGACCTTTATTTAGAGTAAGACAGGATGGCGAATGAGGTATGTGACTGATCTGGCTGGCGGTATTGTTCAAGATCCCCTCCCTACTCACCCAAAGAGAATTAGATCAACCTAGCTACATCACTCAGAGCTGTGAAAAAATTCACGCCCTGAGCGCTGTCGCTAGGTTGACCTAACCCCCGGTGCAGATGCAGCTAGGTCAACGGAAGAATTCTTCCATCAACCTAGCTACCACCTCTCGGACAGGTGGATTAACTACATCAATAGAAAAACCCCCTTCCATTGATGGGGGAAAGTCTACAGCAGCACAGCTATGGCACTGTAGTGGTGTCGTTGTAGTAGCTGTAGTGTGGGCATGCCCCAGAGTATTGCAACAGGAAGTTGCTAAGTAGCATTTCAGCAAAGGATATGGTGACTCCAGACAGTCTTTCAATCTCTTTATGATAGTGCTTGTTGTCCCCTTTCAAGGCAGGCTAAACAATAATGTATATTGAGCTAGGTTAATCTGACTCCTTGTGCACAGAAAAGGATATAGATAATCTGTGTATATTCTTATAGGCTCACCTTCACCATTACTTGCACGTTGATGGGATGGAGCAAAGCTGCTTCTCCGAAGCCATATCTTCCTTGTCAGACCTAATAGAGGAGTATAACCAGCTAGATGCCACTAAAGGTGCACCTAGAACAGATCCCTCAAGACTGAAGATAGCTATGTAACAGAGGAAGAATTGCTGTTATTTGGAGAACAGCAAACCGCCTAAGCCAACTGGATGGTTTGTGAAGCATCTAGGACTAATTATTCCGCAGGGATCCTGGTACTGTCACTCTCCAGGCTGGCCGGGAGTGTTGTATCAAGTGCTCAGCCTGTGGAAAAGGGACCAGCATATATTGCACGCTAGCGGAGTAAATAGTGATGACGTCTGCCAGGAGGAGAGGGGGAGGAATTATAACAGGCCAAAATGGAGTTGGTGAACTCCTTAGACCAACTTAAGCTAAATTAAATTGATCCCTGCTTTGGAGAAAAGAGTCTCCTTTGGTATAAGATACACGAGGGAAGGGAAATCCTACATTCCCTTTTCTGCAATGAAAGGAGGCATCTAGTGAGTCTTGTTTCTGAAGTTCCGAATATCCTAGAAAATTTATTTCCAAAATGACGGTCTAAGATGTGTGTCACTATTCACAACTTAGAGTGTTGCTTCGTCATTGTATTTAGATGTAATTGAACTAAAATTTTCCAAGTTGATATCAAAACTGGCAATATCAAGAATAATTTGGCAAAACGAATGCATCAAGTACAATACTAATATATTGTATAATAATGATTCACCTTTCATGAACTGTAGGTTGCACTAATGTTGGTTTATGTACTGATGAGGATAAGAGGCTAGCGTAGTATGTTGCCTCTTTATCCAATAGCTGTGATCATAAGTACATATGATATGGATTGTTTGGAGAATGAAGATTATATTCTTAAAAGAACCTAATTAAAATAGAAGCATATTTTAAATTAAAGAGATTTTTATATTATGATCAGATTATATTTATAAACAGTTGTCTTAATAACAACTACTATGCTTTTGCAGAATAAAATATACAGATATTCAGAATTTGTCTGCCAACCTGACTCTCTTGTCTTAAAACTGCATTAAGCCACTACAAATGGACCCATAAAATGACATTTTTTTTAATTACACGTTTCTTTAAGAGAGCTTCAGTGGCAGTATGACCAGACACAATAGTATTGGTTCTAATTTTCAATGTATGAGGCCAGAAATACACAAGACAAATATTTGTAGAGGCAATTCTTATTAGGTTGAAAGCATTTTGAAAGTCACTCTGGTGAAACAACTTACCTATAGAACACTATAAATGTGCTTGGCACTTTCTGACAAAAAACATAGGGTAAAATCCTATCCCCATTGAAGTCACGGGGAGTTTTGCCATAGACTTCAATGAGGCCAGGACTTCACCCATGGTCCCTACCCCAAGGATCTTGCAGTCTAGGTTAAATAGATACAAAATAGCATGAAGAGAGAACAGAAATGAAGGTGGGACCAGTATAAGATCAGTAGCTTACTTTTCATTGTATACGTAGTGTTTTTGTTTTTGTTAGCATGTCATGAGTGGGGGAAAATAAAGAAATGGCAAATTGTATACATTTAAAATTAAAACCTAGAAAAATGGTTCACTGGGGATGAAGTGAATTAACCTACGTCTTGACAAATATGTTTTCATTTGTACTGGTGCAAATATAATGTTTCTTATTCACTGCATTTGGAGAAATGTAAAATATAAGAATTGGTGAACAACCAAACTGAGCTTAAAATTTATTTGTAGTTGTATGCTACAATATGTAATGTTTTTTTTCTAACTCACAAAAGATCATCCTTTTTTTTCTAATGCTGTGTCAGTGTAGCTGTAAGAATATCTGTCTTGTGGATCAAGAATGATAGATCAGATGTTATAGCAAAAAAAGTTAAGATTCCTTTTTCTACGAAGTTACTTGGATGTTTAATTAATTTAAACCTGCATGTTTGTTGAAGATGAGGGAGGACACCTATTTCTAGGAGTTTTTTGTGTCTATATGGAGCAAACTCACCCCTGCATTCCTGTAGATTTTTTTAAATTACAAAAGTTTTCCCTCCATGACTGTCCCTATGTTAGCTAGACTTGTACCTCAAAGGTATACTCACGTTTCAAACAATTTAATTCTTACGTGTTTTGAGTGTCTTGTTTTACATACATAGATGTTGTTCTTAAACCATGTTCTCAGGGTATTTAACAGAAGAATGCCAACAAGTTTGGTTTCAGTGGAAGGGTCTTCTCTTTAGCTAACTCTTCAAACTATGAGCATGCTGCCATCCTGATGATACACTGCTGTCCATGTTGTAAGTTATAATAACTTGAGTCCAGAAAATATATCTCCTGGATCACTACAAATCCTCTGACAAACACAAGATGTGATCCACATCATCTTCCACTTAAAGGAGCCTTCTTTGGGGCAGTCAAACTGTACAATGATCATTTTGGATTTGTTAGGTATGCAACATCTCTTGTCCAGACACACACCACAGAAAGTAGGTTTGTAGCTTTTTGTGCTTGAGCATCCAGAAAAGGCTAGCTTCTCTGCTTTGGGAGGCTGGAATGTTGGCTGACATGTTTTTCCTTTTGGAATCTTAAATGTAAAATAAAACAAAGCTTGAAACGTCACATGAAAAAAACCAACAGAACAAACAACAAAGGTTCTTATGCATTTAAATAGCGATAGCATTTGAAACACTACTTTTTTTTAAAGCTGTCTTATTTTTCTTTGTACCAGTCAGAGACTGAGATTTATTTTTTTAAAGTAATAAAACAGCGGGCTACCATAATAATCCTCAGATTTGTGGCTTTCTTTAAAATTATACTTCTGTAGTTCACTGCTACATGATAAAGACAAGATCAATCTTGTATTTCAGGAAGGCTCACATATCGGAGATAATGGAAAGCCATTTTGCACCACAGTTTACCTTTATAGTCTTCAATATATTGGTCTGACAAGGTTGAATGAAACACAACCTCTCTTCTTTTCTCATTTCACATTTACTGTTTTCATTGGTCACCCTGTTGGATATACCTATGCCACAGGTTCTGGAACAAGGTGTCCAAGAAGTTGCCTGTACTAAGCACTTCTCCTTCAAAACAAGTGGTAGACTTCTGTAAACTGAGAGACAGAGCAATATATTATATGTTGCAACACAGCAAGACAGGCTATTTTTAAAAGTTCTGTGTCTAAAGTAGCATTAATTGAAAGTGATTAGCATTTGATTTCTGTTCATGTGGTTTCTCTCATAGGTAGATCTAAAAGGCTGAGGCTGAGATGTGCAAAGCTGCCTAAGAAATTTGGACACCAATTTCCATTAAAATTGGAATTTGACATCCAAAACTCCGAGATGGCTTTGAAAATCTCAGCGTGACTGTATGTTCTATGACCCTCCAGATTAATGTTATGGGAACCCAAAATCCCTTCTGAAGAACTGTTATGAAACATCCAGAGTAGTGAAGAACACATTTTAAAAACTTCTTAAACTGCAGACCAAGTGTAGCTGTGAAAAGTTATATGAACCTATGTAAATAAATCTTTTGATATGTAACTTTTTTTTTAATGTCAGGAATGATTTTTTTCCAGTCATTTCTAAATATCTGATGCTAATAAATCGAATCCCCTACCTAATAGGAGTGCAAATAAGTAAAGGTATAAAATAAGATTTTAAAATCACTGTGGCAAATCTTGGTGAAATACTCAAGAAGGGCTCATAGGGTTTGAAATCTGCACATGTAGTTAAGAGGGTAGGGCAGAATTATGAGGGTACCTGGAAGGTAGACAGCAGGTTAAAGATCTCAGTGCAGGAAGCAGATTAAAAGCCTGGCACAGATCTGCAATAAATAAAGGGAGGTTACATAGTTGCTCATATGTAGTACATTTTCTACGTATGATATAGATACTGTCTTCATTTAGGAATTATTAGCTAAACAGAAAATGCTTAAGGAAAGCAGGAAAACTGAAAGAACAGTAAAAGCAATAAAATTAAGCTCAGCATTTGCTACCAGCATTAACAGAAGGAAGGAAAGAATTAAAACTATCTTAGAGCTAACAAGCCACTGCATGACTTCATGCAAACTATGCACAAATTGAATTTAAACTATAGATTATTATATTATGTTAAGGAGAGAACATCATTTTTTAAACAAATTTTCAGGTTTTCTCTGAGAGGGGAAAAAAGAGCATTTTTCCTACCAAGGATTCCTACTCCATTTTGTTTTTGTCCCTTCCCTCTTCCTCACTTTCCACGTTGTCTCCCTGTTCTTGTTTGGGTCATCCCTCAATCTTAATCAGTATTGTAAAGTGCCATGTACATCTCTGGTGCTTCAGATGTAATAAATAAGGCCTCCACATAGTACAGACCTTCAGTTTATTCAGGGAGTGCTAAATGGTACTTTTCTTCCAAGAGCTCTTGCTTCCAGGTTCAAATCTGTGCCACTGCGCAATGCAGAATTTTGCAGAAATTAATGTTGTGTGTGCAGAATTTCCTTTTTGCCCCCACAGAAATGGGCTGCAGAGATGTTGGCCTCCACTAGGGACCATTGGACCTCGCAGAGCCCAGCTCGCAAATGGAAGACAAGGCTGGGTAAGGGGGAGGGAACTGGAGGATTCCCAGCAGCTGCAGTTCCCAACGTTCCCTGAAGGAAGGAGGTGGCATGCAGGAAACTCTGTGCAAGCCTGGGACCTAGCATCAGGCTGTTTCTCCCTCTGGATCCCTAGGCTCTAGGAGGGTAGGGGCTGAGAGTATCTGGGCTATGGGGGGGCCTGCAGCTGGCCTTTGGAGGGTAGGAGGTGTGAGTGTCTGGGCTGGGGGCACCTGATGCTGGGCTCTGAGAGGAGAGGGATGTGAGTGTCTGGCCCCCTGGCTGGGCTCTAGGGGGGGTAGGGGGCAGAGAAACAACTAGGTTGTCATAGGGGTTTCTTTAACTCTCTACTCCTAGGGGAATTTTTGTGTCTGTACTGTTACAGACATAATAGCTCACAGGTATTTTGAAATAAATTACCAAAATAATTGAAATGGGCATGATTATATTGTGTTATTTTGACAAATAAAATGTGAAGAATTTTGCAGAATTTTAAAATATTGTGTGCAGAATTTTTAATTTTTGGCACAGAATTCCTCCAGAAATAGATTATTAATCCAGATCCTCAGATGGTCATGCTGAGGGTTAACAATAAATTTAATTTAATTTTTGAGTCCATCACTCTGCAGTGATTCATTGTTGGCTTGGGTCTATAAAATCATAGTTTGAAACCTAAGATGAACAGGCATGTGACCCACAAAGTTCATTTTTTAAATCAAAGGAAATTTTTAGTTAGATTTAAATGTCTACCAGGAGTTTGTAACCCAAATATTGTAACATCATGGTAATACATGAAAACCAGAAAGTGAAACTAGACATGTAAATAAACTTGACTAGTCTATTTGCATTCAACATGTGTAGCAACCAGTGATCCTTCCCATCCCCTGCAAACATGGGGCTGGAGTGCTCAGCCCTGTGAACTGAGAGCCAACTAGGGAAGCAGTTGCTTTGCATTGCTTTTTCATTGTGTTCCACGGTTTATCCAAATTTCTCAAGTCATAGCAAGCACTGAAGTGTTGCTCTTCATTCTCAGTAAAAATGATTGAAAAGGCACCTTAAGATTTCTATTGTATTAAGGTGCTGGGAGGAAGCAACTTCTTGTTGCTGTGCAGGTATATAAAATTATAATTTCAGTTTATTATTACATTTTAATTGGTTTAAATGATTTGGTATCGAATATTCGAGGTTGTCTCTCCTCGGTTAAATTAATAACATTCTTTAAAAGTGTGCAGTTCATTCATTTAGACTCGGTTGCTTTTCTGAGTGCCTTTCCTACTGTGTATGGTTTTATTCCCAGCTTTGGATAAATTCTGTAAAAAGGAATTGCTATCCTTCACGTCTGGTCTAAGTATCAAATTTACTGTTTTGATGTCGGATGAGTTTCCATTTTTAGGATAGCTTGCATAAGCACTTGAACTTCTTGGAAGCTTGTCCAAACTGAATTCCAGGTTTTGTGAGGTTAACCACCAGCACATGTGTATAAATTTGCTATAGCCTGGGCTGGCTCGCTTGCTTGCATGCTCCTTCCTATATATCTGCAATACTTGAATCTGATTTGTTCTTGAGCCTTGGGCTACCCTTAGTTTTATTTTATTCTCCTCATCCTAGAAGCAGAAGACAAACGATTTAACCAGGAAATAGCGATTATAATTTGAACCTGATAATATTGAGTAGTTTAGAAGCCAGAAATTGCTCCATATTCTTATAGACTGAATTCAACATAGAGAAAGAGGTTGGTTTTTCCCCCCTTTCAATGACTGAGATTTTGTCAATAACCAACCAGGCTGTCGGAGCCAAATCTAGAATCCTCCATTTTCTATTGAGAAGAAGGTCCCTACAAGATGTCGGTAAATAGAATATTGACCCATTTTTTCTTTTTTTTTTAAATAAATGTGTAGTTTAAAAATTTACCATGTATGAAAATGGTTTACCATTCTAGTCATGCACACCTGGCATTAATCTGTAGCCTGTTGATTGTAGCTGTTTCTGTTGTCCAGGGCCACAGTTGGAATGTCCAGACGTTTTTCTGCCCTTGACCATGACGCACTGACTTGCTGCTGCCTTTGAGGTGAACACAGGTGTACATCCTATTGCACCACTAACACAGAGACACTTATAAAGTGGGGTAGGCTGGAAGGCCTGGCCATTGACATAATAGACTCCATTGAGCTCACATCCGACTGCTATCGTATCTGAAAATGGTAAAGAGCAGAATTACTAATCCAGCTACAAGCTATAAAATGCAGTTAATGGATACCAAATGGTAAGGCGAGACCATCCTTTCCTACTCCAATTACCAGCAGTGTATACTGCACCCAGTACTTCTATGGATGAAGTTCTGCAGATGTAAGAGGAGAGTTCTGCCCTTTCCCACCCAAACACAACTTTTATCTGTGAGAAATTCTACTTATTGGCTGCTTTGTTTCAACCCAGTCACAAATGCATCCATAAATAATGGACCACTTTGACTGATGTGTAAAATGATGTAGCAGTAACACCCTAAACATACTTATTTACACATCAGTAAATGAGTGAGTGTAAGGAAATTGGTGTAATTTACAGGCAAGGAACTATACAGCCCAAACTAAAAGACTTTTTTTTTTCTTTTGAGTCAGACTATAAAGAGCCATGCTTATCACCCCCTGAAGTTTCAAGAATAGGACGTGAAAGAGTAACTTACATGCACATACTCCTGTTTCATACCTAGGCCTGTCTGCAGAGTAATCACAGTAAAGCCCTTTGTGAGGGTCACAGGTATCTGCTTCATTACAGATCTCTCCGGCCTGCTTGGCACAGATTTTACAACATCCACAACCATCCTTTACCAGGCTCACTCCAGGGGTGCAGGTTGGCACATGGGGGCATTTGCATGGCCAGTGACAAAATTCTTTACGCTGATGTACCTCACTGGCTTCTGCAGATTTTTCCCCAGGCTTCACTTCTAGTTGTCCATTGCCTTGTGCCCTGCAGAAAAACTTACAATGGTTGGACTTTTGAGGGCTGGGTTACTTTAGCGTGGTTAGTACATAAACTTTAGTAAGGATGAAGGAAGAGAGTTTCATAAAGCCACTAAAGCTTTTGTAAAAATTCACAAGATGAAAAAGTGAGGTAGTACATGAGAAACAAAGGACCAAATTCACCACTAACTTAGCACATTTGGAGTGTTACACCAACAGTGAATCTGACCTACTGTTTATTTCAAAGAAAATTAATCTGTCTCTTCTTTCAACAAAATAAAACTTTTAGTGTAGTTAGAGTCAGGACAAGGTTTTAAATTTGGTATTGTAGGGTTTCACACTATTGATGATGATGATATACCAAACGTACTCAGCCCTAATCTATAGACTGTATCTGTCAGCCCTACAAATTCACTCTGGTATCTGGAAGCCAAGTGATGTTCTTTCTGCCACTTACATTGGCACAAATATTTGAAAATTTGGCACTCACAGCTTACTTGATAATTGGGTTGTTGGTGTGCAAAGGAACAGAAGACAGGTCACTTTTCCATTGTTGTGTTGGCTTTGCTGTGCTAGTGTTGTAGGGTGCTGATCTTGCAAACAGGTACACATGTGAGCAGTTCCACTGAGTTTCGTGGATTTGTTCACGTGCATAAATTTACTCACATGAGTGTTTGCAGGATCTAGGGCTTAAGCAGGAAAGAGATCTTAACAGACTGGTGGCAGCACTGAGATGGCAAGATGGTAGTCTGAGTGACCTAAAGCAAAAGTCCTGTGTGTCTCATGATTCTGCATCTACAGAATTCTCCATGCAGTCTAGCTCCTGCTTCAGAATTTAAGTCTTCACTTTAAAGGAAAACTGGTTCTAGCCTGTGATTGAATAGAGAACCTTGCAGAAATGAGCTATTAGTGATGTTTTCTGAAGTCCACAGTGAGCCTGAAACAATGTTTCCGAGAGCAGAGCATTGTTTCTGTTTATTTCAACGGCGTATTAATGCTCAAACATAATGACAATTTAAATGTCAACCCTAACTATTTCACTGGTCTTAAATAAAAACCTAGACCTTAATGTGCTTATTTAGCCGTGGTGAATAGATAGATTGATATGGGGAAAGGACCCGTAGAGCAGCTAGTAGTTCCCATGCTCTAATGGGTTTGGGAACAAGGAGTACTAGTAGATCTACTAGTGTAGCTTAAAGAAACCTGCAACCTTGCCCATTAAGAGGCAGGGAAAGAGAAGATACAGGCACTCCCCACTGACAAAAGCCTCAGCTATCACGTAGGTGCCAAAAACCTGATCCATCTTCAACATTTTTCTGAGTACCTAAGGACCCAGCTAAATGCTATCAGCTTCTCTCTCTCTTTCCCCAAACAAATTCTGCAGTGCAGTACTGTCTGGTCAGTAAAAACAACCTTTGGCAGACTATGGAAGACTATTGTACTAGATATATTATTCATTTTCCTTTTTAATTCAATACAAATTCCCATTTTTAAACTGGAAGTTGCTGCAGAACTCTGCTTTGCATGCCACAACAACCAGCTGCGTAACTGAATTCCAGTTCACCATAGGGAATAGGGGATCTTCCGAATGGGGTTTTTCCGCTCTGATTTTCATATTTATCATAATTTTTCTAGCGATGATAATCATTTTTCAAGCATTCCACCATACTTTGAGGTTTATAAGCTATACAGTTTTACTGGGTTCCAACATACGGCTTCCATGGTCACTTGACTAGAACTATTTTTTAAGATCCGCACCTGTTCACAAAATCAACCACTATGGGAGCTGAAATATTATTCCATGCCTCACAACAGGCTCTGCAATGCACCAGGCACAGGTTAATACAGGCGGTGTTTTTAATCATTCCATTATTTATTTTCATTCAATCGCCACACAAACATAGTAGTAATATGACAAATCACTAGCTCTTATAACTGATTTTTTTAAGGAACGGCTTTATGTTAACCTTTCAACCAGCCATAAAAATTAGCTTAATCTGTACTTCGGGTGCCAGTTGTTACAGCTTTTTAAAGTTTGTGTCTCTGGAAGAAGGATGTGGGGTAAACAGGTGCTCTTAAACATTTATCAGTATAAGTGATGGGATGGTTACTTTAGGAAACTCCCATCAGCACAGCTCAACATTTGCTGAAATCTTTTCCCCCAAAATATTATCTTCCTTGTAAAAAATTGGGTAGGGTCTGAACTACACACTGTGGTATTGTCTGTGTGACTGAAATCAGGTATCTCTTATTTCAAAATGGATCTGTGTGCTCTTAACAGGATTCCTTCATACACTGTGAGTCAGCCAATATTGCTTACATTGATGCAGTTATTTAAGCTATTGTATTATAAATCAGAATTGTACTTTGAACCTGCAGAGCTCTACCTAAACAAAACAAAAGAAAGAGAGGACAACTCAGAGGTTTCTTCACAGCAAGAAAAACAAATCATGAGAAAACAGCCTGTGGTTGAGTTAACTCTGCTGCCACTGAATAACACTGTTTACTTGAAAAATCTTCAACAGTCTATCAAGTTAGGATAAAAATGTAAAGCCTGCCTGTAAAGTTGACAAACCAAATATTTTATGATTCTTCCTTCCCTAGCCTACTATAACAATTGTGTCCACATCACACAAACCCGTGCACGTATTTTGCCAATCCTATGGGCAGATTCAAAAAGGAGACCATTGTGTGGAAATCTCTTGATGGGTGGGTGGTTGGTTTTTAAGATTAAGCAAATTATGTATGAGGTAGGTAAATTAATACCAAAGCATAATTGTTTTGAAAACTGTCCACTTGGAGATTTAACTTCATCACTAAAAGAGGAAAAAACACATTTGCAAGGTATTTTTTTTTAATGGAATTGGACTTTGAAACTGGAGTAAATAGAGCAGAATTTCTTTGTTGTTAAAACAGTTTAATAACACCAGAGCTCCTTGCTAATTTGCAAAACTAGCTCATGGAGCCCTAGAGCCAGATCAGTGCACGTACCTGGAATATGAATGAGGGAAAGATGTTTACTTACTTTGTGTCAGACAAGAATTTGCACTCAGAAAAAAGAGAGCGAGAGAGTTGAAGTCACTGAGAATTTAAAATTTCTTAGCAATGAACTGAAGTAAGAGGAAAATATCAAAATTGTGACTGTACAATGAATAAGCTGCAAATAAACTTGTACATGGTAGTAAAAAATTGGCTTCCTATTCTGCACATAGTATTTGCTTGAGTGAATTTTATTTTGTCATGAAGCAAATAAAAGTTTTAACCACTCAAGGGAGAAAAAAAATCTTTCGAGAAAACTTACCTGTTGCATATAAATGATGGTGAGGAGAGTGGGAATGAGGAGCCACTGCATGTTCCTGAAGAGTCAGAAGTGAAAGAGAGAGATAGAGAACAGGCTGAGCTGTGTCAGAGTGAGCACTGTACACAAAGCTCTCCCTTGTCTCCTCTGCAAATCCTTCTTTCCTCAGCACATGCAAGAACACACACACATTCATACTTGAAATCCTTCACTTCATACATAACTAGTTTCATGCTCAGACTTTCAACTGGTCTCTTTCATTTTTTTGAGCCCCTTTCCAGGATATGTTTTCACACCCTGTTCAGCGCCAGAAAGCTGTTCCTGCAGATTCCGCTGTCTTAACTGAGGTCGGCTTGGGCAAACTTCTGATTGGTGAAGTTAACTGCTGGGAGCATGTAGTTTTTTGGTTTTTTTTTTTACCTTGTATTTAAATCCTTATTGCATGGATGTTATGATCATTTTAAAAGGACAGAGTTCCAATAATATGTTTTCTTGAAGCAGGTCAAGCAGCGTTCCTCAAATTTAGAGGCCTGATCCTCTACGATTCACAATCCCTAATGGGGTCAACCATAAGAGATGCAAATATCAAAATGTATAGTACATGTTACACAGTGTACCATGCACAATGCCAGTGGGGCTATTGCACTGTTTATTTAGTGGAATAGTGATGGGGAAACTGGCACTTTGATCTGTGCATTTCCCTCTGTAGACCAGCTGCCAATGTTTTAATTACTCTGTTTACACTAGAGACGAACAAATTTATTTGAGCATAAGCTTTCATGAGCTACAGCTACATTCTGATTTTTTTTCTGGCCCAATTAGTATTTAATTATCCAATGATTTAATTGAATTAGAATTGAGACCTACATCAGAATAGCCCATAGCCGAGTTGGTAGGGCATGCACCTGACAACTCCCTGTTCAAATACCTTCTCAGCAGGCAAATGGGGACTTGAACAAGGGGGTCTCTCACAGCCTTGGTATACCCCAACTACTGTGTTATAAGAGAGGTCCTGGCTGTTTTGTGCAGAGTTAAGCAGGCTCTGGGCATGCCTACTGACTCTGCCCCCGTCTCCACACACACATGCATCCAAGGGTCTATCTTTCCCCGGTTTGTGTATCGATCCGGGCCTGGGCGATAGGTGTCTGGGTGCCTAGAGCTGTGGTCTCCAAACTGGGGTGCGAGATGATCCCGGGGGTGTTCGGCAGCAGAAGCACTGCCAGACAACAGTCCGCCAGGTTTTTTTTCGGCGGCAGCTCTGCAAGTCCATGGCTGGTGTTCCCCTTTGGCGGTCTGCCTGCAGTAAGTCTTCCGTTCATCTGCGGCAGGCCTTCCAGTCTTCTTCCGTTGGCAGCACATCTGTGGCAGGTCTTCCAGTCTTCACTCTGGGGGTGCACGAGCCAAAAAGTTTGGAGACCACTGGCCTAGAGAGAGGCAGAGGCAGAAACATAGATGCATAGGGAACTTTCACTGCAAAAACGTAGGCCCTGAGTGACTTTAGGCACCTACAAAGTTAGGCGGAAGCCAAGCAGATGTTTTGTGGATCGCAGTGGTGCCTAAAAATGGGACTTAGCCACCTAGGTGTCAGGGACCATGGATCTTGAATGCTGATACACAGGGCTCCCAGGAGACAGTAAGTTCTAACCTGCCACTCAGTGACCTGTTTAACAGTTGTCAGAATAGAAGCTGAATGCTGACAGAGGACTCCAATCCTGGGATTTGATTGGCTGAACACTGCGGGGTCCTGATTGCTTCCCAGCTTCTATTTAAACCAAGCACAGGGACAGGAAGTTATCCATGCAACTGGGTTGCCCCTGCTTAGGACTGCTTCTCCTGCAATACTTGTAGCTGCTGCTGAACCCTTGGTAGCCTGACCCTGCCTGCCTCCTGATACCTGACTCCTGTCTTGGACTCTGACCTCTTGGTATCTGCCCCAGCCTGACTCCTTCTCTGACCATTAGGTCAGACTGCCCACATCCTGGTTGTGACACGAAGTACCCTTTGTGGAGGTCATCCTGGCTGCCTAAAATTCTGTAGGACCAGGTCTATGCTCAAAAAGTTCTGTTGGATAAAAATGTTGATTAGGAGTTTGAGTTGTTATGAAATTTTTATACAGGCAAAAAGTATTGTCGTGTAGATGCAGTTATACTGGCAACAAATCCTTTTGCTGGTACAGTTTATTTAGTTTGGAGAACTGGTACAAGCGAGATCAACAAAATTGTTTTGCTGCTATAAGCTGCGTTTCCACTAGGGGGCCTGCTGGTATAGTATACCGGAAATCCTTTCAAGTGTTGACAAGGCCTAGGAAGACAAAAGAAATTCTGTTTCATAATCTGACTGAAATCCTCAATGGTTGGTTCTTGGTCGATTTAGCCTTCCTCTGCCTGTTCCTTGCAGCCAACTACCACCATGCCAAGCTAACTACATTATTATAATATGCTTTATCACCAGACAGGTGCATAGGTAACTGTCCTACTGGCAACTAGTTCAGCTGTGCTCAGGGCCAATCTTAGTTTTTTGGTAGGCTAAACAAAACTAGATTTTAATGGCGTAGTTGAGCTCAGAGATGGGAGAGTTTTCTAAAAGCGAATTTTGTTTAGAAAAATGAAAACGTTAGGCTTTCACTTCAAAAGCAGTGTATGAACACAATTGTATCTTGTCTTTATTTACATTAGAGAGAAGAGAAGTTACTATTAAGACACAAGCATAAACCAGAAGCCTAGAACTTCTAGAACTAGAACTGTCTAGAACTGTCTCATATGGGTAAAAACATAGGCAGCTAAACATCAGCAAGTGAGGACTTTGTAAGCCGAAAGGGCATAAAAACGAGGTGTGATTTTTTTTTTTCTGTGAAGGCCAAAAGGAGCCCAGAGCACACTTGCAACTTGGAGCCCAATGTGGCTTTTTGTTTTGAGTGCCTCTAGGGATGGCACTGGCTTTAGCTCTACCAAGAGACATCTTTCAATTTCAGAGGCAAGATCCATGGCATAGGAAAATTGTAGTGTAGAAAGCCAAATCATATTCATTTGAGGAGGTTGTCATGGCTTTTCAAGCAGCACCACATGTAACTGTCATTTGACAGTGGATGGCAGTACTTAGAAACAGGTTTGCAGTTCTGTTTCTAATAGAACAGTGGTTTTTCAACCTTTTTTTATTTGCGGACCCCGAAAAATTTTTGAATTGAGGTGTGGACTCCTTTGGAAATCTTAGACATAGTCTGCAGACCTGCAAGGGTCCACAAACCACAAGTTGAAAACCACTGTTCTACGGTAACAATAACCTTTTGCGGACCCTTTGGACATAGTCTGCGGAGCCCGGGGGAAACCACTGTACTAGAAAAACCAGGGCTGCCAATTAATTGCAGTTAATACACGTGTTTAACTCAAAAAAATTAATCACGATTAAAAAAATTAAGCATGATTAATCGCACTTATAACAATAGAATACCAATTGAAATTTATTAAATATTTTGGGATTTTTTTCTACGTTTTCAATATGGATTTCAATTACAACACAGAATGCAAAGTGCACAGTGCTCACTTTATATTATTAGTTTTATTACAAATATATGCACTGTAAAAATGATAAACAATAGAAATAGTGCAATTTCTTTATCATGAAAGTGTAACTTACAACTGCAGATTTTTTTTGGTTACATAATTGCACTCAAAAACAAAACAGTGTAAAATTTTAGAGCCTACAAGTCCTCTCAGTCCTACTTCTTATTTTGCCAATCACTAAGACAAATAAGTTTGTTTACATTGACAGAAGATACTTCTGCCTGCTTCTTATTTACAATGTCACCTGAAAATGAGAACAGGTGTTTGCATGGCACTTTTGTAGCTGGTGTTGCAAGGTATTTACATGCTAGATGTGCTAAATATTTGTATGCCTCTTCATGCTTCGGCCACCATTCTTGCTTCCATGATGATGCTCATTAAAAAAATGCGTCAATTAAATTTGTGACTGTACTCCTTGGGGGAGAATTGTATGTCTCCTGCTCTGTTTTACCCACAGTCTGCATATATTTCATGTTATCGCAGTCTCAGATGATGAGCCAGCACATGTTCGTTTTAAGAACACTTTCAGCGCAGATTTGACAAAACGCAAAGAAGGTACCAATGTGAGATTTCTAAAGACAGCTAGGGCACTCGACCAAGGTTTAAGAATCTGAAGTGCCGTCCAAAATCTGAGAGGGACGAGGTGTGGAGAATGCTTTTAGAAGTCTTAAAAGAGCAACAATCTGATGTGGAAACTGCAGAACCCAAACCACCAAAAAAGAAAATTAACTCTCTGCTGGTGGCATCTGACTCAGATGATGAAAATGAATATGCGTCAGTCCACACTACTTTGGATTGTTATCAAGCAGAACCCATCATCAGCATGGAAGCATGTCCTCTGGAATGGTGGTTGAAGCATGAAGGGACATATGAATCTTTAGCGCATCTGGCACGTAAATATCTTGCAATGTCAGTTACAACAGTGCCATGCGAATGTCTGTTCTCACTTTCAGGTGACATTGTAAACAAGAAGCAGGCAACATTATCTCCTGCAAATTGTAACCAACTTTATTTGTCTGAGTGATTGGCTGACCAAGAAGTAGAACTGAGTGGACTTGTTTTACATTGTTATATTTTTGAATGCAGGAGGTTTTTTTACATAATTCTACATTTGTATGTTCAACTTTCATGGTAAAGATATTGCTCTACAGTACTTGTATGAGGTGAATTGAAAAATAATTTTTTTTGTTTTTTACAATGCAAATATTTGTAATAAAAATAAATATAAAGTGAGCACTGTACACTTTGTATTCTGTGTTGTAATTGAAATTAATATGTTTGAAAATGTAGTAAACATCCAAAAATATTTAAAATAAATGGTATTCTATTGTTGTTTAACAACACGATTAATTGCAATTAATTTTTTTAATCGCTCGACAGCCCTAAGAAAAACCTCAGCCCCAAATTCACCTGTAGAACATGAGATCCTCCACAGTCCAGGAGGACAGAACTGGAGCATAGGATACATCCTTTGCTAATAAGGAAAAATAAACAGTAGCAGATAGAAACGAAATGTACAGCTTTGGATTTGTTTGGGGCTTGGGGCAGGGCGGGATTTGTCCCCATAAAAGTGACATTTTCAACAGTTTTTAGCACATGATGTTTCACGGCCTTTCTTGGACTGTGCAAAAAGTGGAAGACATGCATCCTTTTTCTGCATTTTCCAGAAACCATTAAGGGCACTATGACCAAAATGTTGCATCTAGTGCTAAACATTGTTTTTCCCTCAGGACATTTCCTTATTCTCACTGAAGCTGTAAGGATGCTGGATACCTTGGAGGCCCTACATCGCAACTAAGGGCATGGATACACTGGAAATTTCAAAACACTGTTGCGGGAGCACTCCCGCAGCAGCACTTTGAAGTCCGAGTGTGGTCGCACACCAGAGCTCTCCTAGCGCTCCTGGTAATCCACCGCCACGAGGGGATTAGCGCCGAGCGCTGGGAGCCTGCTTACACTAGCGCTTTAAAGCGCTCTGACTTGCTGCACTCAGGGGGGTGATTTTTCAGCAAGTCAGAGCGCTATAAAATGTAAGTGTAGACAAGCCCTAACAGTCTTCTGGCTGACAAAGACTGGACTGCATCAGTGCCCTGGCATGACATTAGAGACTATGCTTCTATATCACTGATAATTTTTGTATCAAGACTCGATTTTTTTTCCCTAAAAATGATGCAGTAGGAAGTTCTTGGGACTGTGTTATCCAGGAAGTCAGACTAGATGATAATAATGATCCCTTCTGATTTTGGAATCTATTAATCTAGGTACTTGGTCTTGTCACAATTTAAGCAAGTTAAGGAAGTATGGGCTGGATGAATGCACTATAAGGTGGGTAGAAAGTTGGCTAGATTGTCGGGCTCAACGGGTAGTGATCAATGGCTCCATGTCTAGTTGGCAGCTGGTGTCAAGTGGAGTGCCCCAGGGGTCGGTCCTGGGGCCGGTTTTGTTCAATATCTTCATAAATGATCTGGAGGATGGTGTGGATTGCACTCTCAGCAAATTTGCGGATGATACTAAACTGGGAGGAGTGGTAGATACGCTGGAGGGCAGGGATAGGATACAGAGGGACCTAGACAAATTAGAGGATTGGGCCAAAAGAAATCTGATGAGGTTCAATAAGGATAAGTGCAGGGTCCTGCACTTAGGACGGAAGAACCCAATGCACAGCTACAGACTAGGGACCGAATGGCTAGGCAACAGTTCTGCAGAAAAGGACCTAGGGGTGACAGTGGACGACAAGCTGGATATGAGCCAGCAGTGTGCCCTTGTTGCCAAGAAGGCCATTGGCATTTTGGGATGTATAAGTAGGGGCATAGCGAGGAGATCGAGGGACGTGATCGTCCCCCTCTATTCAACATTGGTGAGGCCTCATCTGGAGTACTGTGTCCAGTTTTGGGCCCCACACTACAAGAAGGATGTGGAAAAATTGGAGAGAGTCCAGCGAAGGGCAACAAAAATGATTAGGCGTCTGGAACACATGAGTTATGAGGAGAGGCTGAGGGAACTGGGATTGTTTAGTCTGCAGAAGAGAAGAATGAGGGGGGATTTGATAGCTGCTTTCAACTACCTGAGAGGTAGTTCCAGAGAGGATGGTTCTAGACTATTCTCAGTGGTGGAAGAGGACAGGACAAGGAGTAATGGTCTCAAGTTGCAGTGGGGGAGGTTTAGGTTGGATATTAGGAAAAACTTTTTCACTAGGAGGGTGGTGAAACTCTGGAATGCATTGCCTAGGGAGGTGGTGGAATCTCCTTCCTTAGAAGTTTTTAAGGTCAGGCTTGACAAAGTCCTGGCTGGGATGATTTAATTGGGTATGGGTCCTGCTTTTGAGCAGGAGGTTGGACTAGATGACCTCCTGAGGTCCCTTCCAACCCTGATATTCTATGATTCTATGATTCTCATGATCATTATTGGTCCTGTGGCCTTTTACACAAGTGTTAAGGTTGTTAATGCCTGTGTCCCAACTGCACTGTAGTTTGGGTGCTTGCATTCTTGCTGCCTAAAACTCCTGTGGAGAGTCAATTAGATAAGTTTCAGAGTAACAGCTGTGTTAGTCTATATTCGCAAAAAGAAAAGGAGTACTTGTGGCACCTTAGAGACTAATCAATTTATTTGAGCATGAGCTTTCGTGAGCTACAGCTCACTTCATCGGATGCATACCGTGGAAATCTCCTGCTGGTAATAGTGAGCTACAGCTCACTTCATCGGATGCATACCGTGGAAATCTCCTGCTGGTAATAGCTATTACCAGCAGGAGATTTCCACGGTATGCATCCGATGAAGTGAGCTGTAGCTCACGAAAGCTCATGCTCAAATAAATTGGTTAGTCTCTAAGGTGCCACAAGTACTCCTTTTCAATTAGATAAGACATTCTTCATTTCCTGAACTAAAGTTGTTCTGTTGTGTAGGCTGGTGCCATTATAATTCTATTTCAGAGGGTGTGTATTTTGGTGGTGTATGAAGTGATCCCTACATACAATACATATAGTTTGTTATTCTGAAAAGCATGTTCCCTATGAGATGTGCTATGTAAATCTGTTGAGTCATAATAAATAGAGGTGGAAAAGTCCTCTTAGATCACAGAGCACAGTCCCATAAATACAGGTATCTAGTGATAGTAAACAAATATTTTACACCTGATCTTAGAAAAATGCCAAGATATTTTTTACAGAAATTTGTTAATTACCATTGCTTATAGCTGGTGTATTTCAGAAATATAGGCCAAGGGTTTCAGCCTTGGACATCTGAAGGTTATATACTTAGGTGCCTATTTAATATCAGCTCACCCAAAATAAGTGATCTTATATTAAGAAGTGCTGATACTTCAATGAGAGCAATAGGTACTCATCTTCTCTGAAAATCAGACCACTTACTTAAGTGCCTGAATCTGGGCTTGGGGGCCCAATTTTTGGCATCCATGTATGAAAGTTTTGGCCACAGTTTCTTCTTTCTTTGTATGCTGGTGTGTACAAAAAAGCTATCTTTTTCTCTGAGTTAAATCTACTGTGTATATCTTCTCACTCACAAAAATAAATGGGTGAATAAATAAATGCACATTCAGCAATTTTAACTTATTGCACTTGGCTCTCCTCTGGAATTTTCCTGCACACTGTTTACTAACTCTGGCTTTGCAAAGAAACCACTCTGCTCATGACAGTCACACTCCAAAGGCGTTTAGATATTTCCTCATAAACACAGTCAGCGTTAATGGCAACTTTACTATATTTGCAAATCACCCTTAGATAAGTTAGTACCAAGAGCCAATTAATTCCTGGCCAGAATAGGACATCTTGGATTCTGTTCTTACTGATGTCACTACTCAGATGAGCACTGCAGATTCTGCTTAACATTTCCAACCTCAAGGTGTGTGGTATCATGGCATGATATCCTTTTTGAAGAATCTCATCATATGGCGCAATTTCATCTTGAAGTTCTTATGTTTGAAGGTGCCTCAGATTTTCCTAATGGCCATCCATCAAGAAATATTCTCTCAAGCTCTTGTAAGGTTGGGTCATTTTGTTTCTCGTCTGAGCTTTTAAAATTTTGTTTCAGAAATGGGTAGTAGCTGAATCCCCATTCCTTCAAAAAAATTTTCTTGTAGTTCCTTGCTTTCATTTTTAATAGGCACTTTTGAAAGCACATCTATACAAGAAGCTCCTTCCCAGGAGTTAAATCCTGGCTCTACTGAAGTCAATAGGAATATCAGCACTGATTTCTTTGCAGTCAGAATTTCACCTCAGACCCTTATCACCTTGAATCAGCACTTTTGCAATGACAAAATCATTTTCTGACATCTAGGTGGTGCTTTGCACAATTGCTTCCATAATAGAGTTTCCAGCTACTTATGGTCTGTTTCTACCGCAACTGATTTCTGTCCATAAACTAATTTACAAAACTACTCACAACCAAAACTAGTTACTAACATTTCTCTTTCAATCTAAGCAGATTCTTTTGTGTTTTAACCAGAGTATTAGAAGCATATGCTTCTAGCTGATCATGCAAAAAGATGGATTCCAGCCTATGTGAGCATATATTGACTGAAAGCTTAGGCTCTTAACCTCATAATAGTTCAGCATTGGTGCTTCTGTCGTGACTTGGTTCACATTTCGAAAAGCTGTTTTCTTACCAATCATCTTAGTGCCATTTCGTACTGCCATCAAGCAGCACACTTGTTGCACAATAGATCCAAGAGAAGTGCGGAGAACAACTCCAGCCATTGTTTATGGCACTTATTGATTCCATCAGTCAGTGAAGCATTATAGAAGGTGCTGTCTCGATTTGGTTGTCCATTGAAGTTCATTCGCATTCTCAGGCTACTTCATGATGGATGACTGCGACTGTCCTCTGAAATGGATTGGAGACAGACACCTTCACCATCCATACTGGTGTTAAGCAGGGCTGTGTTATTGCCCCAACGCTTCTTGCCATGATCTTGATTCTTATTTGTGACCGCCTTTCTTCTGAAATTGGGATTGATTATCACATGGACGGCCAGCTCTTCAACCTGCGGCCTCTTCATTCTAAAATTAAGGTCACCAGGACTGTTATTACCGATGTTCAGTATGTTGGCAACGGTGCTCGTGCACACCAAGGCTGACTTGCAATCTACCCTAGATCTTTTCTCAGGCATCTATCATAGCCTGGGACTCTCCCTCAGCATTGGGAAGATGAAGTTGCTCTACCAGCCTGCCCCAGCACAAGTTGCCCCTCTTCTCCCACAAACTCTCATCAGTGGTGAACTCCTGGAAAATGTTGAGCATTTCCCTTACTTTGGTAGCCACCTCTCCCAGACAGCCAATCTTGATGTGGAGAGCAAACATATGTAACCTTCTGCCAGGTGGAGCCAGCAGCAACAAGGGCTGGGTTCATCGATACAACACAGAACCAGCTCAAGCCCCCACCCAGTAACATGGGAAAATTACATACCACCCTGGGCGCCTTTGAGAGGCAATACTTCCCCACTTGCAAACACAGAGTCCAAGGCCTGGTCTACACTATGGGGAGATCCATCTAAGATACGCAACTTCAGCTACAAGAATAGCGTAGCTGAAGTCGACGTATCTTAGAACAACTTAGAATCACTTACTTCGTGTCCTCGCAGCGCGGGATCGATGACCGCCGCTCCCACATCGACTCTGCTTCTGCCTCTCACCCTGGTGGAGTTCTGGAGTCGACAGCAGAGTGATCGGGGATCGATTTATCGCGTCTACACTAGACATGATAAATTGATCCCCGATAGATCGATCACTACCCGCCGATGCGGCGGGTAGTGTAGACGTGGCCCAAGTGTAGAAAAGAAACTTTTAATAAAAGGAGGGAAGTAACTCAGAGTTAATTTGGGAAAACACTGCAAACAGAGTTCATAAACATAAACCATGAGTAAAAGACACACCACCAAGTAAGTTGGGCAGTGCCGTCAGGTTTCCCCTCAGGTTCTTAAGTCCAGCAACCCAAAAGTCCCTTTCACATGCCCGACCCTTCTCTGCACCTCACTCACAGTTGCTGTCCTTGCTCAGTGCAGACCCAGAGTTCAGAGGTGCATCGGCAAAGTTCACCTCCCACCCTGTGGGAGGGTGGGGTAAAGAGGCAACTTACTCGCTCCACTGGCTGCTCACCTGCTGACTGCTCTCATCGCGCCTCTTTACAAGACCCACTCTCACCGTGCCCTTCCACCAGCCACCCAGCTGGCTGTTCATTGCACCTCTCCACCGCTGCCCTGGTGGCTTCTCATCAAAGGAGTCCAGGACAGCTTGCTGTATTTTAAAGAATCCTTATTGAGGTTACAGGGACAAACCATCCCGATGTGTAGAAAGAATAGTAAATATGGCAGGTGACCAGCTTAGCTTAACAGTGTAATCCTTGCTGATCTTAAACACAAAAAAGAAGCTTACAAGAAGTGAAAGATTGGACAAATGGCCAGGGAAGAGTATAAAATTATTGCTCAGGCATGCAGGAGTGAAATCAGGAAGACCAAATCACACTTGGAGTTGCAGCTAGCAAGAGATATTAGGAGTAACAAGAAAAGTTTCTTCAGATATGTGTTGTATCAACCAGGCAAGGTACTAACAAGCTTCAACAGGACTTTATTTTCAAAGTGGAAACCTTTTCTTTACCAAGCTGCTGCTGCACCCTCTGTAGCTCTCTCCCAGCCTCTCAAGTCCTCCCCCCTCCTTCTTGTTTCCTGTCCTTTCAGACTCCCAACAGCCAGTGCTCCCAATTCTAATAATTACAAGCAACATCTAAACACCACCGTATGTTAGCAACAAGGAGAAAGTCAAGGAAAGTGTGGTCCCTTACTGAATGAGGGAGGTAACCTAGTGACAGAGGACGTGGAAAAAGCTAATGTACTCAATGCTTTTTTTGCCTCTGTCTTCACGAACAAGATCAGCTCCCAGACTACTGCACTGGGCAGCACAGCATGGGGAGGAGGTGACCAGCCCTCTGTGGAGAAAGTAGTTCAGGACTATTTAGAAAAGCTGGACAAGCACAAGTCCATGGGGCTGGATGTGCTGCATCTGAGAGTGCGCAAGGAGTTGGTGGATGTGATTGCAGAGCCATTGGCCATTATCTTTGAAAACTCATGGCAATCAGGGGAGGTCCCGGATGACTCGAAAAAGGCTAATGTAGTGCCCATCTTTTAAAAAGGGAAGAAGGAGGATCTGGGGAACTACAGGCAAGTCAGCCTCACCTCAGTCCCCGTAAAAATCATGGAGCAGGTCCTCAAGGAATCAGTTTGAAACACTTAGAGGAGAGGAAAGTGATCAGGAACAGTCAGCATGGATTCACCAAGGGCAAGTCTAATTGCCTTCTATGATGAAATAATTGGCTCTGTGGATGAGGAGAAAGCAGCGGACGTGTTGTTCCTTGACTTTAGCAAAGCTTTTGACATGGTCTCCCACAGTATTCTTGCCAGCAAGTTAAAGAAGTATGGACTGGATGAATGGACTATAAGGTGGATAGAAGGCCGGCTAGATCATCGGGCTCAATGGGTAGTGATCAATGGCTCCATTTCTATTTGGCAGCTGGTATCAAGCGGAGTGCCCCAAGGGTAAGTCCTGGGGCCGGTTTTGTTCAATATCTTCATTAATGATCTGGAGGATGGTGTGGATTGCACACCCTCAGCAGGTTTGCAGATGACGCTAAACTGGGAGGAGAGGTAGATACAATGGAGGGTAGGGATAGGATACAGAGGGACCTAGACAAATTAGAGGATTGGGCCAAAAGAAATCTGATGAGCTTCAACAAGGACAAGTGCAGAGTCTTGCACTTAGGACGGAAGAATCCCATGCACCGTTATAGACTAGGAACCGAATGGCTAGGCAGCAGTTCTGCAGAAAAGGACTTAGGGATAACAGTGGATGAGAAGCTGGATAAGAGTCAACAGTGTGCCCTTGATGCCAAGAATGCCAATGGCATTTTGGGATGTATAATTAGGGGCATTGCCAGCAGATCGAGGGACATGATCGTTCCCCTCTATTCAACATTGGTGAGGCCTCATCTGGAGTACTGTGTCCAGTTTTGGGCCCCACACTACAAGAAGGATGTGGAAAAATTGGAAAACGTCCAGTGGAGGGCAAGAAAAATGATTAAGGGACTGGAACACATGACTTATGAGGAGAGGCTGAGGGAACTGGGATTGTTTAGTCTGCAGAAGAGAAGAATGAGGGGGGATTTGATAGCTGCTTTCAACTACCTGAAAGGGGGTTCCAAAGAGGATGGATCTAGACTGTTCTCAGTGGTAGCAGATGACAGAACAAGGAGTAATGGTCTCAAGTTGCAGTGGGGGAGGTTTAGGTTGGATATTAGGAAAAACTTTTTCACTAGGAGGGTGGTGAAGCACTGAAATGCATTACCTAGGGAGGTGGTGGAATCTCCTTCCTTTGAGGTTTTTAAGGTCAGGCTTGACAAAGCCCTGGCTGGGATGATTTTGTTGGGAATTGGTCCTGCTTTGAGCAGGACGTTGGACTAGATGACCTCCTGAGGTCCCTTCCAATCCTGATATACTATGATTCTATGATTCACACCTCTCTACCACCACCCTGCTGGCCCAGCTAACTGTCAGTCACCTTCTGCCTCTCTGCTGTGACCTCTGCACATCAGTCTCTCAGTGATTTTCAGCTCTTTTCCAGGCTGGGTAGAAACACTGCCCCATCTCAAGTGATTTTAGCTCTTAGCAGGGCATAAACACAGTCCTACCACAACTGGTTTCAGCTCTGATTGAACAATTAAAATAACAAAAGAGGCTCCTAATGAAGCCTATTTAGCTCTATTATGTGAAGGGGAGGGAGGAGAAGAATAGGTTAAGCCAGTCTAGAGAGGACCCCTGGGGTGGGGGGTTGTGCAGCCTCCTGAGAGGACTCCTGTCCCCACCCCTCTTACTTTCACAGGGCTCTGACATTCAAGCCCCAGCTTAATGAGGTTCTTCCAACAGAGGGTGCCCCCCCCTCATTTGGGACAGGTTAAGCACAGTCCTGCTTTCCTGTATTCCTACACTAATTACAACATTGGTAACTGTATTTCACTATCCCTCATTCAGTACTAAGGTCATTTGTACCCAACATCAGCCAAAGTTGACCCCTTGACACAGCTGTAAATGATGAATATGTAGACAGAGGAGGAGCGAACTGTATTTACATAAATACACAGTCTCTTACCCTCCAAGCTAGCTGTCAGGGAAGCATTCATTCAGACCCTGCTTACACATAGACTCCATTGTGTCAGTGCATCCTTCAGAAAGTTGTTCCATTGTGTCTTTATTGACAGAGATCTGCGGACGGAAACTAAGATCCTGGTCTACAATGCAGTAGTCATTGCCACTCTCCTTTATGAGCATCAGACATGGGTGACATACCAAAGCCAACTTAAGCATCTGGAGTGGTACCAACAGTGCTGCCTGAGGAAGATTCTCTGTATCGGATAGGAAGACCATCGCACCAATGACCGCATTCTCTCTGCAACTAACATCACCAGTGTTGAGGTGAAGATTATGAAACATTAACTTTGGTGGGCTGGCCATTGTGTGCGGATGGCTGATACCCATCTTCCGAAGCAAGTCCTGTTTTCTCAACTTAGCCATGGTAAGAGGACCTTTGAGGGACAGAGGAAATGCTACAAGGACACCTGAAAGTATATCTTAAGAAGGGAGGCATTGACCCCACGAATTGGGAAGAGCTGATTGGCAATAGACTGCAATGGCGTCACATCATACATCAAGCCTCAGCCCGTTTTGGAGAATCACCTTGCTCAAGAGGCTGAGAAATGGCAGAGGAGGAAGGAAAAGGTACAGCATCCCAGCCAGCAGCTGTGATCTCCAAGCAACCACCTGTCACATATGTGGAAAAACCTGTATAACATGGATTGGACTCCTTAGCCATCTTAAGTCTCATCATTGGCTTTTCTCTTGTCAGACTACCTCATATCGAGGGATAGCTGACAATGATGGATGGAGAACTTAATTGTAACACAATAGGGATGAATTTGCATAAATGTGTTAACAGGCCTTTGAATCTCTATATGCCTCTTATTAGTATTATTTTCATTGCTTGTATTGGCGTAGCACCCAGGAGCCCTACTCATGGACCAGGACCCCATTGTGCGAGATGCTGAACAAACAGCAAAAAAACTGTCCCTAGGGTCTTCCTCTTTGCATAATTGCCTCCACCATTCTTGAATTGGGTCAAACTCCTTTGTTATTGAGTCTGAATCTGACCTAATGAATCTAAATCAACCCAATCTGACATTTGCTCTTATTCAGTGTAAGGGTCTTTTCTTTGCCTCACCACAGAACATTACGCAAAAGATAGTCTTAAAAAATGAGGCTGTGATGCACGTTAGCTTTGCCATGTTCATTTCGTGCTCTATTATATGAAACACGTTTAGCTTTTGATTTTAGCATTGGCTGATCACTAATAATTTTATATATGCCTGCTGTAATTACACTGTGCCCCACCCTAGTTGTCTGAGGCAGATTTTGTGCTGTACCTTCTGAGGAGAAGCACAGCACAGAAAATGCACCCCAGGAAGGCGGGAAGCAAAACTAAGAATAATAATAATAAAAAAACCTAGGGGACCAATAGGCTTGGAAGAAGAGGGTTACATCCGTCTGACCTAGAATGTACTTGTTCCGGTTAATTCTGCACACATCACCATGTTTCTGCTTATTCTTTTTTAATAGCACTGTGTGCAGAGTAAATTTGGAGTAACTAAAGCTGTGGAGCAGCTTTCCTCTTCACACTGTGAACCCCAAAAAGATTTTTTTGTATGAACCAGACAGTCACTGACTCAACCAGCTTTCTCATGCAGCCATGAGTTAGTGAGGCTTGAGGAGTGTACAGTCAACTGCTCTCAGTTGAGAGGAGTGTTTTAGAATGGCAGGTAATCATGCATTTTAGGAGACGTGAAGCTTCTACCAGAGGCTCATATAAATCTCAAAGGTTTCCATTATTAATTATAAAAGGAAATAGCAATGCAGCTTCCAAAACTCCCATGCTATTTACACTTACAAAAAACATTCCTGCTGGAAATTAAAACAAGAATACAGCCAATTCTTGAACCAAACCTTCCTTAGTCAGGAAGGAAATCGAAAAAGGGTTGTATTTCTTTCCAACTCAGAAATAAACCATTAGTTCTGATATCTTTTCATGTCTAGCATGTATTTTATTAACCTTTTTAAAAAGTACCAACCCTAAATATTCTTTCTTCAGATATTTTGGTACTATGTAACTTTGAAAGGAAACCTCAACTCTTCAACCTATAGGGGAAATTTCCAATGTTTTTTTAAAAAACAAAACAAAACATGAGGAGGCTCATTAAGCCTTGATACACAGGCTAGGCTGTTTCCTTGGGCTTGTGGCAAGCAGGAGTGAAAGTAACTTAAGGGACTTACCGGTACACAGGGTGGCCAGGGTACTGAGCAAGGTGGGGAGGCAGCTCTGGACCCCTGGAAGGGTCGGGGCCTATGGCGGAAGGGGCGGGGCTGGGGCCAGACTCCCCCAGCCAGCCCTTCAGCACTCCCCAGCCCACGCCGCCCGGGGCTCCGATGGCAATTTAAAGGGCACAGGGCTCCCGGCCACCACTGCCAGTACCACTACCCCAGGGCTCTGGCCGCTGTCGCAGTAGCAGTAGTGGTGGCGGGAACCCCAGGACCTTTAAATTACCCGCTGGAGCCCCATGGTAGCAGTAGCGGCGGCAGCAGCCAGGAGCCCTGGGACTCTGGCGGTGATTTGAAGGGCCAGGGGCTCTGGCTGCTGCCGGGAGCCCCAGGCCCTTTTAAATTGATGGGCCCCAGAGAAGCTGTCCCTTTTGGCCCCCCTCATCAGCAGCCCTGCCGGTACGGTCGGCTGTGTACCAGCTCTTACTGGTATGGTGTACCAGATTGGACCAGCTTACTTTCATGTCTGGTGGCAAGTGCATGTTATAATAGGGAGAAGGGCAAGAGGAGGAGGGGTGGAGGAGCTGGGAAAGGACTGCTGTGTTGAGCCAATCCCAACCCATTTTCCTACAGCTTGGGACCACCCTCCCTTCCCTTGCCTTATTGGAGAAAACTGCTCTCTGCTGCCAGTTTCAAAGGATGAGCCCTTATGATTCTAAAAGTTGAAGACCTATTAAAAGGAAAACTTCTTGTTGTATCTGATGGGAAATTGTGTGGCCATCATTTCACTTCATAAGAATCTCTGTGCTTGTGTGAGTCTGTCTGAACACTTCCAAGTGAAACTTAGCCAAAACTACCAAATTGTGTCTGTTTTCTTCTTTGTACCCTATGAAGACCACTGAAATCTGTAAGATTTCCAACCAAACCCATGCATCAGACTAAACTTTCCAAAAGGTTTGTGAGGTTTGCCTGGTTTCAGCATTTTGTTTTGTTTTTAAATTTGTGGAGCTGTAGCATTGTCTCCATGTTGCCAGTTCAGTAATTTAGTTACATTTTTGATCCTACCCCTTTGTCTACACTGGGATTCTTTATAAACAACATCTTTGTTAAAGTCTCAACACTCCTGTTTCTTTCTTTTAGATGTGAGAGCGCACAATACCTCTGCCCTGAGGTATCCAGGAGGCTCCCCAGGAAAACTAGGGAAGATCAGGCTTGACATTCTTAATATTTATAAGATAACAAATGTACACAGGATTGGGAAGCATTTAGGTCTGTTGCTGGCACACCTGCCACCAATGAGACCAGCCTTCCCCACCTGAGTCTTCCCCACCAGCATTCCCAGACCTCCTTGAAGAAAGACAAACTGTGATGACACACCTAGGCTGTTGGACATTGGGGAAGCTTTCGCTGGAATCCTGGACCCTCCAGTACTAGAACAAGAGATGCAGGGGCCTATGTCTGAATCTAAGGGATCCTTGAGAAAACTTTCACTGTCCCTAACCCAAGAAGAAGACCCCTTGCTGCTGCAATGCCCACTTTCAATAGCTGTGACAGGGTTAGCAGGCCAGTAGACAGGTTAACTTATGATGCAGCTGGCGGTTAGTGAAGAGCCAACACATTTAGCTCACAGGCCGGTAGCACATATAGTTGGCTTCCTCAGATACTTTGGGGAGATCTAGTGGACTTGGTATACTATAGAATGTGATTTGTCAGGATGACAAATTCTTAGCTGGGGGAGAATGTCAGCAAGGTCTGAATGAGCTCCCCTCCCCACGTCACCCCTCAACATCTAGTGACGAGCTGAACAGGTCTATTTGCACAAACACACCTACCAGTCTAGGAATTTAGCAGAGGGAACTGCTTTGCCAAAATGATCAATTTTGGTTGATTTTGGGTTACAAATCACCACACAGTCCTCACTCTGAAAGTTAGAACTATGCTGGAGAGGACGCTGAAGGATGACATCCACTGCCCATATGTGGAAAACCTGAAGCGGAAACCAGACCAGGGCAAGGCGTTTGAGGTGACTTGCAAGTGGGATGCCAGCAATCACTTCCTCCCTAGGAGCAACTTCACCTGATTTGCCAACCGGAGGTTCATCCTCAGGGCCCAGCTCAACTGCATCCCACTGAATGGAGCCATCCACCATGGGAATCGGGACAAGAGATGCAGGAAGTGCAGCTATGCCAACAAGACACTACCCCACATCCTGTGTAGCTGCAAGCTCCATTCGAGAGCTTGGCATCTGCAACACAACACCATCCAAGATCACCTGGTCAGAGCCATCTCGGCACCCATAGGGAAGGTTGCCATGAACTCCACCATCCCCAGAACCGATAGCCAACTGTGACCAGACATCATCATCACCGGCGAGGACCAGAAGATCATCATGGTGGATGTCACAGTGCCCTTCTAGAACAGGACCCCAGACTTCCATGATGCCCAAGCTTGAAAGGTGGAGAAATATGCCCCTCTGGCTGAAACCTTGAGAGCTAGGGGTTACCAGGTTCAGACACAGGCACTGATAGTCAGAGCCTTTGGTGCATGAGACCCCGGTAATGAGCGAATGTTGAGAGAATGAAGAATTGGTTAGTGCTATGCTCAGCTGATGCGGCAACTCATGGTGTCGGACACCATCAGATGGTCAAAGGACATCTACATATAACACATCACCAGACATCAGCAATACCAGGAGGGATGAGCTGGAGTGCCGATGAGAAGCGCAGTCAGAAAAGTAACTGAAATACTTTCCTCATGGATTGTATTTTCTAAATGGACAACCTACCTAATTCTTAATTACTGAGGGACAATCTTCACTCATTGATATATTTTGCTTTCCACAACCAAATCTCTGTACAGCTTTTTATGAGTGATATACCTGAATACTTGGATGCTAATATCTAAACTGTATTCTTAAATTTATTCACCCAAATTTGGGTTATTGCTGATTATGTACTATATGTAGCATATGACTTTTTAAAAACAACTTTGTATTTGTGGATAATCTAAGCACTATACCCAGATGTACAGACACTCTTTTCTTAACCTGTGTATTATATAATTTTTTAACATTAGCTTGAATGTGGAGGTAAAGAAATGTTATTATCCTGATTGAATAAAGGGCCCTGACTGATGGGTTTCCCTGTGATGCTGGCAGACAAGGTGCCAGCTCATGTCAGAGCCCCAGACCAATTCACTTGTGTATTAGTATATAGATCAAAGTGATTGTTAAATGTATAAGAGTATCTGGTGTTTAAACTTCATGAAAATTAGTAAGATGGTACTTGCATTGTTTTCACTTATCTGTATCCCATTATAATGTAGTAGTAAACATTTTCATTGTATATAAATAAGTAAGTAAATAACCCATCAAACGAGAAAGAAGCCTTGTGGAATGCAAATGAAGAACTTTAACAGAAAAGTGCTAATTTCAAAGCAAATGGGCATTGTGTGTGATGATTGGAGGTCAAAGACTCAAAATGCATTCCTAACTCTCTGTCATCAAAGGAAAAGCCCACATGGGTAATGACACTGTCACCTTGTTTTCTGCCACAAGTAGCTGTAAGTATGGATTCAAGGAAAGATCCTCTGTCCCTGTACTGATTGGACTCTTACAGGGAAGTGTACCGGATGCAAAGCTAAGAGGCAATCTGGGTACCATGAAAAGACTTTTGGGAGACAGGCAGTTTATTACATCACTTCCACCAATTCGAATTACAAACTGTGATTCACCTGTGCATATATTTTAGCTGCTTTAACCTCTCAGTAACTCATTTCCTTTTCTTACCTAATAAATCTTTAGTTCGTGTACTATAGACTTGACAACCAGCGTTGTCTTTGGTGTAAGATCTAGATCTGGGTTAGTGACTGGTCTCTTGGGACTGGGAGCAATCTTATGTGGTGTGGTTTTTGCCACTGTGGTGAGGCAGCTGCCCCACACAGGGAGAAGACGAAGTTAAAAGGAGCACAGGGAGGCTGTGCAGAACCCACTAATCAGGAAAGGGCTTATTGGGCCCACCAATGGGGGAAGGCTTGCTGGAGCAGCCAATCAGAGCTGGCTGGGGCCATATATAAAGGGCTGCTCAGCAGAGCAGTGTGGAGTTTCTCCCTGGAAGGCAAGGGAGGAGGACTGACTGCCTGAAGAAGTGCCATGGCCAGGACAGCAGAGGGTGAGCTGCTGGCTGACTACTGCAAGGTGAGGCCATGCTACTAGGGCTGCGAAAGTGCTAGGGCTACAGGGGAAGTGGCCCAGGGAAAACAGGCAGCAGGTTGGAGGAGGGCAGTAGGTGGCTGCTGGCTGTAGGGTCCCTGGGTTGGGATGCAGAGTAGTGGATGTGCTGGGGTCCCCCCCCACCCCTTGCACTCCACTTGCAAATGAGGAGAGTGGCTGGTATCCAGACTGCAGCTTTCCCTTGAGGCGAGGGGCTGGACCTTGGACTGCAGTTGGCTGCTGGGCAAGTGGTGGCCTAACGACCATTGGCCCCCCCTGGAAGGGGGGAGAAAGCGGAGTGGGGCATAGCCGGAGGGCAGTGCCCAGAAGAGGATGCTGTGGTCTGGGGAGCAATGTGGGTCCAAAAAGTAGAGACAGCAGTGAAGGCAAGCATGACACCACCAGCTGAAGGTGGACTGGAAGGGCTGAGCGCTAATTCCCAGGATGGCCAGCAAGAGCTGCTGCAGTGGTGAGTCATGCCCTGTTAGTCACCTTTTAACACTAAGTCCAGTTTGCCTGGGTGACAAGATAGTGTGGAGTGTCTGTGACTCCATGGTGAGACTGTTACAGTAATTGGGGGGAGGGATAGCTCAGTGGTTTGAGCATTGGCCTGCTAAATCCAGGGTTGTGAGTTCAATCCTTGAGAGGGTCATTTTGGGATCAGGAGTAAAAATTGGGGATTGGTCCTGCTTTGAGGACTTGCACTTGCCCAAGGACCTCCTGAGGTCCCGTCCAACCCTGATATTCTGTGATCCAGAAGTTCATATTTGTCACCGGCTTGGTGAAATATTCTAGAACACACTGAGTTTGGGGTGTCTGCCCTGTTCTGACAGTCTGCCCTGAGGAAGGCACTCACAATCGTGAGCCACTCCAGACAGCATGACATACTCCTCAACTGAACCTTGCTCACTAAGCTAGGGGTAGGGATGTCAAATCCCAGTGAAGGGCTGGCGGGGGTCGGGGGACTGGTGTTGCTTCACAGAATCATAGAAGATTAGGTCATCTAGTCCAACCCCCTGTTCAAAGCAGGACCAACACCAACTAAATCATCCCAGCAAGGGCTTTGTCAAGCTGAGCCTTTAAAACCTCTAAGGAGGGAGATTCCACCATCTCCCTAGGTAACCCATTCTAGTGCTTCACCACCCTCCTAGTGAAATACTTTTTCCTAATATCCAACCTTGACCTCCCTTCCCCCACTGCAAGTTGAGACCTTGCTCCTTGTTCTGTTCTCTGCCACCACTGAGAACAGCCTAGCTCCATCCTCTTTGGACCCCCCTTCAGGTAGTTGAAGGCTTCTATCAAATTCCCCCTCACTCTACTCTTCTGCAGACTAAATAAGCCCTGTTCCCTCAGCCTCTCCTCATAAGTCATGTGCCTCAGCCCCCTAATAATTTTCATTGCCCTCCGCTGTACTCTCTCCAATTTGTCCACATCCTTTCTGTAGTGGGGGACCCAAAACTGGATGCAACACCCCAGGTGTGGCCTCACCAGTGCCGAATAGAGGGAAATAATCATTTCCCTTGATCTGCTGGCAATGCTCCTACTAATACCAATATGCCATTGGCCTTCTTGGCAGTATTTTTGCACACATTGTTGACTCATATCCAGCTTCTCATCCACTGTAATCCCCTGGTCCTTTTCTGCAGAACTGCTGCTTAGCCAGTCAGTCCCCAGCCTATAGCAGTGCCTGGGATTCTTCCATCCTAAGTGCAGGACTCTGTACTCGTCCTTGCTGAACCTCATCAGATTTCTTTTGGCCCAATCCTCCAATTTGTCTATGTCACTCTGGACTGCCGAGACTCATCAAGCCCTCGGATCGCTACCCCTTCCTGCTTCTCCACGTGGGCACCAATGGTACTGCCAAGAATGACCTTGAGCGGATCACTGCGGACTATGTGGCTCTAGGAAGAAGGATAAAGGAGTTGGAGGCGCAAGTGGTGTTCTCGTCCATCCTCCCCGTGGAAGGAAAAGGCCTAGGTAGGGAGCGTCGAATTGTGGAAGTCAAAGAATGGCTACGCAGGTGGTGTCGGAGAGAAGGCTTTGGTTTCTTTGACCATGGGATGGTGTTCCATGAAGGAGGAGTGCTGGGCAGAGACGGGCTCCATCTTACGAAGAGAGGGAAGAGCATCTTTGCCAGCAGGCTGGCTAACCTAGTGAGGAGGGCTTTAAACTAGGTTCACCGGGGGAAGGAGACCAAAGCCCTGAGGTAAGTGGGAAAGCGGGATACCGGGAGGAAGCACAGGCAGGAATGTCTGTGAGGGGAGGGCTCCTGCCTCATACTGGCAATGAGGGGCAATCAACAGGTTATCTCAAGTGCTTATATACAAATGCACAAAGCCTTGGAAACAAGCAGGGAGAACTGGAGGTCCTGGTGATGTCAAGGAACTATGACGTGATTGGAATAACAGAGACTTGGTGGGATAACTCACATGACTGGAGTACTGTCATGGATGGTTATAAACTGTTCAGGAAGGACAGGCAGGGCAGAAAAGGTGGGGGAGTAGCACTGTATGTAAGGGAGCAGTATGACTGCTCAGAGCTCCGATACAAAACTGCAGAAAAACCTGAGTGTCTCTGGATTAAGTTTAGAAGTGTGTGCAACAAGAGTGATGTAGTGGTGGGAGTCTGCTATAGACCACCGGACCAGGGGGATGAGGTGGATGAGGCTTTCTTCCGGCAGCTCACGGAAGCTACTAGATCGCATGCCCTGATTCTCATGGGTGACTTTAATTTTCCTGATATCTGCTGGGAGAGCAATACAGCGGTGCATAGACAATCCAGGAAGTTTTTGGAAAGCGTAGGGGACAATTTCCTGGCGCAAGTGCTAGAGGAGCCAACTAGGGGGGGCGCTTTTCTTGACCTGCTGCTCACAAACCGGGTAGAATTAGTGGGGGAAGCAAAAGTGGATGGGAATCTGGGAGGCAGTGACCATGAGTTGGTTGAGTTCAGGATCCTGACGCAGGGAAGAAAGGTAAGCAGCAGGATACGGACCCTGGACTTCAGGAAAGCAGACTTCGACTCCCTCAGGGAACGGATGGCCAGGATCCCCTGGGGGACTAACTTGAAGGGGAAAGGAGTCCAGGAGAGCTGGCTGTATTTCAAGGAATCCCTGTTGAGGTTACAGGGACAAACCATCCCGATGAGTCGAAAGAATAGTAAATATGGCAGGCGACCAGCTTGGCTTAATGGTGAAATCCTAGCGGATCTTAAACATAAAAAAGAAGCTTACAAGAAGTGGAAGGTTGGACATATGACCAGGGAAGAGTATAAAAATATTGCTCGGGCATGTAGGAATGTTATCAGGAGGGCCAAATCGCACCTGGAGCTGCAGCTAGCCAGAGATGTCAAGAGTAACAAGAAGGGTTTCTTCAGGTATGTTGGCAACAAGAAGAAAGCCAAGGAATGTGTGGGCCCCTTACTGAATGAGGGAGGCAACCTAGTGACAGAGGATGTGGAAAAAGCTAATGTACTCAATGCTTTTTTTGCCTCTGTTTTCACTAACAAGGTCCCAGACTGCTGCGCTGGGCATCACAAAATGCGGAAGAGATGGCCAGCCCTCTGTGGAGATAGAGGCGGTTAGGGACTATTTAGAAAAACTGGACGTGCACAAGTCCATGGGGCCGGACGAGTTGCATCCGAGAGTGCTGAAGGAATTGGCGGCTGTGATTGCAGAGCCACTGGCCATTATCTTTGAAAACTCGTGGCGAACCGGGGAAGTCCCGGATGACTGGAAAAAGGCTAATGTAGTGCCAATCTTTAAAAAAGGGAAGAAGGAAGATCCTGGGAACTACAGGCCAGTCAGCCTCACCTCAGTCCCTGGAAAAATCATGGAGCAGGTCCTCAAAGAATCAATCCTGAAGCACTTGCATGAGAGGAAAGTGATCAGGAACAGCCAGCATGGATTCACCAAGGGAAGGTCATGCCTGACTAATCTAATCGCCTTTTATGATGAGATTACTGGTTCTGTGGATGAAGGGAAAGCAGTGGATGTATTGTTTCTTGACTTTAGCAAAGCTTTTGACACGGTCTCCCATAGTATTCTTGTCAGCAAGTTAAGGAAGTATGGGCTGGATGAATGCACTATAAGGTGGGTAGAAAGCTGGCTAGATTGTCGGGCTCAACGGGTAGTGATCAATGGCTCCATGTCTAGTTGGCAGCCGGTATCAAGTGGAGTGCCCCAAGGGTCGGTCCTGGGGCCGGTTTTATTCAATATCTTCATAAATGATCTGGAGGATGGTGTGGATTGCACTCTCAGCAAATTTGCGGATGATACTAAACTGGGAGGAGTGGTAGATATGCTGGAGGGGAGGGATAGGATACAGAAGGACCTAGACCAATTGGAAGATTGGGCCAAAAGGAATCTGATGAGGTTCAATAAGGATAAGTGCAGGGTCCTGCACTTAGGACGGAAGAACCCAATGCACAGCTACAGACTAGGGGCCGAATGGCTAGGCAGCAGTTCTGCGGAAAAGGACCTAGGGGTGACAGTGGACGAGAAGCTGGATATGAGTCAGCAGTGTGCCCTTGTTGCCAAGAAGGCCAATGGCATTTTGGGATGTATAAGTAGGGGCATAGCGAGCAGATCAAGGGACGTGATCGTTCCCCTCTATTCGACATTGGTGTGGCCTCATCTGGAGTACTGTGTCCAGTTTTGGGCCCCACACTTCAAGAAGGATGTGGATAAATTGGAGAGAGTCCAGCGAAGGGCAACAAAAATGATTAGGGGACTGGAACACATGAGTTATGAGGAGAGGCTGAGGGAGCTGGGATTGTTTAGCCTGCAGAAGAGAAGAATGAGGGGGGATTTGATAGCTGCTTTCAACTACCTGAAAGGGGGTTCCAAAGAGGATGGCTCTAGACTGTTCTCTATGGTAGCAGATGACAGAACGAGGAGTAATGGTCTCAAGTTGCAGTGGGGGAGGTTTAGATTGAATATTAGGAAAAACTTTTTCACTAAGAGGGTGGTGAAACACTGGAATGCGTTACCTAGGGAGGTGGTAGAATCTCCTTCCTTAGAGGTTTTTAAGGTCAGGCTTGACAAAGCCCTGGCTGGGATGATTTAACTGGGAATTGGTCCTGCTTTGAGCAGGGGGTTGGACTAGATGACCTTCTGGGGTCCCTTCCAACCCTGATATTCTATGATTCTATGACCCTATCCCTAACTTCCAGCATATCTACCTCTTCCCCCCCAGCTTAGTGTCATCCACGAACTTGCTGAGGATGCAATCCATCCTGTTACCAGATTTTCCCATTACTTTGGGGTACACTCATTTATTAGGGTTACTCTTCTGGGGGAGGGGTTTCTGAAATTCTATTAATGTACCACTTGTGTTTCCATATGGAGCTCTGCTTCTCCCTTCTGCAAGTCCCCTCCCAATGGAGCTATCCTACAGGACCTAGGTTCCCCAGGGCTGGGTTCCTCCAGGCCCAGAACCAGATGAGCGAACACACATATATTAACAGAGCAAGTCTGAGTGGACCGGGTAAATCAGCACTCTTAAGCTGACCTCGTATATGTCCCTGGACTCAATGGGCTGGGTCAAGCAGCACCTTCAAGCTGCCACCCTTGTGTGCCACAGGTTCAGCATGTCCCTATCTCCACTTTCATGTCACAATTGTTCTGGTGATGAGCAAACCCCTTGATGAGCAAACCCCACAGTACTTTGGGGTGCTACAGGGATCTTTAGCTTAGGTAAGAGGAGCATTGCTGCAGAGTAAATGGGGGAAGCCAAAAACACAAGAGTAAAGTGAGAGAGAAAAGGAGGGAAACAACCAGCTTAACCATAAGTTATTTATTGAATAATAGTGATAACCACGAACATAACAGTTACATTATTAAAGGTTACAAAAGTCATACATAGAAAACTATACCTGATCAAACAAGTCAGGGTTAGAAAGTTCTACCTGAGGTAGAAAAGAAAACAGAGAGAGAACTGGGATCTCACCACTCCATGAAGCTTGAACTGGGCAGGGTTCCCAGGTGATGGTGGTAGCTCAGGGTCCTGAGTGCTGGAGACAGGCAGAGCCCCCAGCATGATCAGTCAGGAGAAGATGAAATGCCAGTGGAACTGACGCAAGTTTGGATCCATGCATCAGAACACTTGAGTGTGGGTAGGTTTTTTTGGAGGGAAACAACAATGGTTCAAGGAAGAACACTAGATTAGTTTGTAGGTAAACTGACTCAAGGTTTTCTTTAGGCTAGACAATAGGAGCTGATCTCTCGGCTATGGGTGGTATTCCTTCCAGGGAATTCACAATGCAAGTAGGTAGCTTCAGTATTTTGGATATCAATCAAGGATTCATTACTAGAATTGGTCTGATAACTGCTGAGCTGGGTGTGTGCAGGTGTAGGTTCATTAACATCTGGAGCAGAGATCCCCCAGAATGCAGGGCTTCCCTGCTTTTCTGGTCCCAGAGTTTGGGGTGGTTCTTGCCTTGGAATCCCTGTTCTCCATTCTGTATTCTAATGGAGATGCCTCACTGTCCCATCTTTCATGCAGATAAGGCAAGAGGAGTTGTCTTAAACCTATCACCCTTGTCAAGAGGGGTCTAGGTGTGTCTCCCACTACCCTGCGCTGCTCTCTGCAAGTCTTTTCTCTGGTCGGTTTTGGCTCAAGCAGAGGCTGGGGGAGGGGTGTCCTTCATGAGTCAGACAGGCTGGATACTGTGCCCTGGTTCCCCAAGAACACAGAGCTGACTGGTATCAATCCCATCATCCAGAGCATTAATGACTATGTTGAACAAAACTGGCCCCAGGACCAACCCCTGCAGCACACTGCTTGATACCAGCTACCAACTAGACATCGAGCTGTTGGTCACTACCTAGTGAACTAGTCGATCTAGCCAGCTTTCTATCCAACTTATAGTCCATTCATCCAATCCATACTACTTCAACTTGCTGGCAAAAATACTGTGGGAGACCGTATCAAAAGCTTTGCTAAAGTCAAGGTATATCACGTCCACCACTTTCTCCACATCCACAGTGCCAGTTATCTCATCATAGAAGGCAATCAGGTTGGTCAGGCATGACTTTCCCTTGGTGAATCCATGTTGACTCTTCCTGATCACCTTCCTCTCCTCCAAGTGCTTCAAAATGGATTCCTTGAGGACCTGCTCCATGATGTGACATTTCAGAGGGTGCAGGAGAGGCAGGTGGCAACAAGGAAGCAATAGGGCAGTGAAACACTCCATGGCAGAGCTGCCACAATGGTGGCAGCAGGCAGTGACAGAGTGTGAATGGAGGCACCTGTTAGCCAGTTGCAGTGGAGGAGTGGCGTGTTAAAGGAACATTTGTCTGTCAGACTATCACACACAAAGTGAGAAACTGTGGCAAAGGATACTGCCTAACATAATCTGGGGTGGGTGTTTTGCTTATGGTCATATGCTTTTGAGTCATGGCTGTCGTGTTTTCCCAAAATTAATGCTGGGTTCCTCTTCCCTTTTTATTAAAAGCTTTCTTTGCTATACACAAACTCAGCACTTGCAAGTGGGGAAGTATTGCCTCTTAGAGGCAACCAGGGGTGGTGTTACATTTTTCCAGGTTACTGTGCGGGGGCTCAAGCTGGTTCTCTTTTGTATTATTAAGAGGAACCCTTAGATATTGAACCCAGCCCTTGTTGCTGCCGGCTCTACCTGGCAGAAGGGTTGCAGAAGCAAGCAGGAAAGAATCATTTTTTTAAAAGAAAGAAAAGCCTTTGAGGCTTTCTTTATACAAAAGAGAGTACAAGCCCAATTTTTAAAATATCCTTTGCAGATCCCCTTGAATGCATGTTTTAGAAAGTCTTTATTTTGTATTAGGCATAGTCCTGCCATCTATTGGTGTTTAAAAAATTCCAAGGTTACTCCTGGAAACTACCGTTTAGCATAAGGAAAAGGCAGAGGGAATCTGACAAGCTGATTGTCCTTTAATCAAGTGTTTATTTTAAAATAACTATGGAGTTTAAGAAAGCATCAGCTAACTTGACATTTGCCTCAAACTTTGTTAAATTAACATAGGGTTCATCCAAAAGCATTTAACCTGGGATAGCTCCACTGAATCTTGAGTATTTAAGACCATAAGGAAAAGATCCCCTGACATGCATTTTATTGTACATAAACCTTCTCTTCTTGGCATGAGCAGCCCACTATTGCAGCTTACTGTGATACTCCATAATTTCCAATTTTCACAATACCCCCCAGCTTAGCAGTGTAACTCTGAAAAGTCTTTGCTGAGAGATACTTCCCTCCTCTCTTTTCCAGGAGATACAGCACGCTGGAGGGCTAGATAACACAGTGGATCAATCATCAATGCACTACTCCTTCATCTTTAAAAACTTGAGTCTTGATCTGGGCCAAATTTTTCCTTCAGACACACAAATGCAATTTCCCGTGCTGGCAAGAAGAATCCATGCTCACATATCTGAGGCAGGACTTTGGCTATGTATTGTGGTGAACTTGATAAGCTGTCACTCTGATCCCCATCAACCCCCTTCCCGCTGCACAGCCCTTCCTCTTGGCAGGCAGGAGGAATGACCATGACCCAGGAAATGACTGGGCTCTTTTGGGAAGCAACAGGGCATGGCTAGCAAAGAGCTGCCGAGAAGCTGTTTGCAGACAGAAACCCCCAGGAACTGTAGACAAAGCCATGTGTGGAACAGGGCGTGACTGTTGGACGTTACAGCTGGATGCAGGTCTGTGTGGAATTTATGAGAGAGCGGCAGTGGCTGGGCATGGAGTCACTGCGGAGGGGCTCCAATGAGTGAGATGCCACTAAAACCTGGTCTGCGCTACAAAGTTAGGTTAATATCAGTAGATTTGCATGAAGTGAGCTGTAGCTCATGAAAGCTCATGCTCAAATAAATTGGTTAGTCTCTAAGGTGCCACAAGTTCTCCTTTTTCTTTTTATCAACCTAGCTGTGCATGTGTCTACACCAACATCTTGTCTCCCACCGATGCAAGCACTCAGTAACATAACACCGCCTACCCGAGCGACACAGTCAACCTACTTAGGGTGAGGCAGTGCGAGTGTAGACATTTCATTACATGTATTGACCCTAACAGTGCTCCAGCACCTTTCCCTACTGTTCCCCTCTCCCTGCAACAGTGGCCACTCCAGTCACAATTTTGATCTCCACTGCCCAAGGGTCACAGAGACTAGAAGCGACCCCCCCGCCCTGCCCACTTTCAAGTCCCTGTGTATTTTTAAATGTCTTTTCCTGATATGCTCACCAAGATGGGCAACATAGAAGCCCACCTTTGTTGTTTGTTTCAACTAACCAGGCCAGCTCTATATACACATAGAGCTACTAGACTCACTCCTGCCTGGAACCAGCAAGAAATCATGATCTACTCAGCCTGTGAGGAGAAGAAGCGAAGAAGACTGGATGCTAAGTATATGGGGGGAAGCTTTAGCCTCAGAAATGCATAGAACTGTTAAACTGTCAGATTCTAACCTGGGGTGCTGGAACAATTTGCATAGTGGGGGTGCTGAGAGCCATTGAACCAAACTGTAAACCCTGGATAGAATGGAAACCACTTCAAACCAGGGGGTGAGGTAGCATCCCCAGTTCCAGCACTTATGTTCTAACCCCAAACTATTCTGAATGCACTTATTATTCAGTCTGCTCTAAACAGAAGGAAACAAATATTTAGTTCTGTTTTCATATTCTAAAGCTACACTTAGATAAAAACCCATATGTGGGACATGTTTAAGATTACTCAAACCCATCACTGGATCTCTTTTATGAAGCTGTAACATGTGAGTTTTAAAAATTACTTTCAAGACTTCAAGGTGATTTACAGTTGAAGAGAACAAAAAAAATGAAAAATAGCCCCTCAGATACTCTAATAAACCTGGAATGTTAGAAATGAAGATAAAACACTCACAGTGGGGAGCTTGTTCAGTTTCCTATTACAACTCTCGTTTCTGTGAGAAAACTTAGAAAAATCTCCCCTGTGAAAAACATCGGGGAGCTAAAGGAAGCTGCTGCTGATAAAACCATGTGTATTCTGTGCTGTCTCAGAAATGCCAGAATCACATATCTAGTTTACACGTGAAAGACTTTTCCATCCAAAAAGAGTTTCCTCCACAACAATAATCTTGAATAGTCTTGTTTCAAAATGTCCTAGAGAACCTTATTCCTGAGCTTGACTCTTGCTGGATTCTCAATAAGATAATTAAGAGCCAGGAAAATCTCATTCTTCCACATTCTCAAATGTGTAAGCTCTGACTTCATGTGTGTGTGTGAGATCCAAGGCATGGCTGCGGTAAAAGATAGGCCTCTGCTGAAGGAGCAGCTTGTGCAATAAAGGCATTGAGCATGTACCATATAGTGACAGCTGCAGCACTTTGCCCCCAGCAGTGTGCACCGAATGCAATGATTAACAAAGAGCACCATAGAGTATATTGGCTAGTCAGCCTTGTGGAATCCTGCTCTGTGCTGGCTGGATTCCTTGTACCAAGAACACACCTGCCATTGTTTCTTGCACCCGTGGCTGAACAGGATTTGGACCAGATGAGCAAGATTTGCATTGAAGTAGATAGTTTGTCATTGTATTAAATAGAGGGATTATTAAAGACAACTGGGTTCAGATTTTACAGAGACCTGGCATGGGCCAAATCCTGACCCCAGATATACACTGACTTCCATGAAAGCTGTGAAAATACATCTGAGAGCCAACTGAGTCATAGGCCTTGCACTAACATTCTTCCCTGGGGTGAATTTCACTCTTATAGAATGTACACGTCTCTCTACAGTACTAATACTGTATAAGTGGAGGGGAGATTTGGTTAGCCTGAGGACTGATGAATTTCTTAGCCTTTTTCCTAAAGCTCATGGCCTGCGTTTTCAAATGTGACTGGTGATTTTAGGTGTCCAATGGAAACTCCTTTCCAAGGGCGTGATTTAAATAAAGTGTTTCGCACCCACACTGTGAAAATCAAGTTGAGCGCACCAAATCACTAGTCACTTAAAAAGGTAGGCCAATGTGCAATGGTGCCAGAACCAGAGGGGACAGGGGGCCATGCCCCCCTTTTTTAATATGGGTGTAGTTTAGGGGGCAAGGGGCCCCCAATCTGGAAGCCTCAGGCAGGCATTATGCTCCCCTACCACAAAGTGAAGTCCTTGCCTGTGTAGTTGGTGAGAGAGATGAGCCACACAGAGAAGAGTTCTGTGTAAGCTCAACAACTTATCTCTCTCACCAGCAGAAGTTGGTCCAATAAACGATAGTACCTCCTGCATGTTGTCTCTCTTACTGTTTATACTCAGTTATCTAGCCCTTTTTAGACAGAAAAACCCCAAATCTACTCTATTTGAGGTGGTGACTCCTATGGCAGCGAAATCCACAGGACTATCTTGTGTGAAATAGTCCTTTTTATTCAGAACTCAGCAGCTGCTAATTTTATTGAGGGACTCCTTGTTCCCCCATGGGAAAGCACAGTCAGCTGTATCGTAAAATGTAAGGCAACGCAAACCATAACGCTTGAGAACTGCTGTGTTTTCTCGTCAAAGAAAGACTTTCTTTTCTCACAAAGGCCTGCAAGTGCCTTGTGGCTTTTTTCTAGGACACTTCAGTAATTTTGAGTAAGTTAGTGAGCTGAGTGCTCAGAGAAGGCTTGCCACAGGTGACTCAGACAAACTTCATTTAAGGTGTCAAAGCCACAAGGCATTTATCGGAAACAAAACTAGTAAACTAGCAAAGGGCTTCTACAGGGTCTCTGCTTCACAGGCGCCACCCCAGATCATAACCTCTGCGGCTCCAAATAGTCTGGAACCTTGGCTCTGCCTCAGCACTTCCCAGGAGCTCTATGCAGACGTGAACCAAGGCTGCTGCTTCCATGGGGCTTATAGAGCAGACGTGTCGCCTTATTGCCTCAGTTCCAGGGAGCCACTGATTGCCACACTAGAGTGGCTCTAAATTGGCTCCAGCTGGGCTGGGTTGGGTCTAATAGCAGCCCTTGTCAAGGAGCAATTGAGTGCTTCAGGATCACAGCCGGGAGAGAAAGCTGCTACCATTTATTGTCCAGGTAATGTAGTTCTCAAATAGGGAAGAAGAGTAAAAGGTGGCGTGGACTGTTACATTAAAGTGGAGCCCACCCAGGTTCTTGGGGAGGGGAGGGCAGAGTGGAACTCCTTTCCTTTCGTGAGCTCTACTCTCAAGGAACTCTAAGCGCAAACAAATAACTAGCCATGGCAAACAGCTATGTTTGTTGCCATGCATGTTGCCCTGGTAGCCCTCCCATTCGCACCTTTTAGGAAGATAGAAGAGCAAATACCCACGACTATTGATTTAGCAAGGTAACCCACTCTGTCAGATAGGCTTTCAAATAGCTTCTAAAAAGGACTTGTGAAAACGGTCAGGTCTAGCTCTGTAAGGATCCAACACTAAGCATTACAGTGCCTAACTTTTAGGCACCTATGACAACACCATGATTCACAAAGCCTGACTTAGGGGCCTAGGCTCCTATATGATAAATAGGGAGAGAGGAGTCTTAGAATGCAGTTCACAAAGCCAGCATGGTAGGCAGAGGGCCACTTAAGACAGCCTGTGGGAGATGCTGAGGAGAGGGTGGTATCCAAGGTCTCTGTCTCAGTGAGAGGGCAGGGCTTAAATCCTGGCTGCAGGGAGGAGCCTATCTCTGCCCCCCAGAAAGACAGGCATTCCTTTGCCTAACTTGCTTGTGGGACCCAGTCCTGTAAGCATGTTCAGTACCTAACTCCACACTAAACGGCTGTGGGGAGGAAGGAAATGACCCTCCCTTATAATCTTTAGGCCAGTGGTTAAGGTACTCATCTGGGCTATGGGAGATTCCCAGTTCAAGTCCCCACTCTGCCTGCTAAAGCGAAGGGATTTGAACAGAGAACTGTGACCTCTCAAGTGAGTGCTCTAACCACTGGGCTATAGAGTCATTCTCGCTCTGGCCTAATTAATATTTTATTATTCAATTATTTAATTAAAGTGGAACAACTTCAACAAGAGAGATTGAGGGAGACCAACATCAGACTGTCGTGGAGTCCAATGGCCCAGATGCCTACAGTGAGGCAGAAGTGTGCATGCCCAAGGCAGAAACTTAGGCACCAAGGAAACTTTTAGTGCAAAAAATTATGCACTGCGGAGTTTAGGCCTACAGGGTGAGTTGTCAGTTGAGCAGGAGTTTTGTGGATCACAGTGGAGCTTAAAAAACAGGATTTAGGTACCTTGCATAAGGACCTGCATAAGGAGTGGAATAGAAAATAAAACTGAAAATAAGCCATTATACAAATTGATAGTGCATCCTTGCCCTGAACAATCTGTTCCATTTTGGTCCCCACACTGGAAAATGATACAACAAAAATAGAAGTGGTTCAGAGATGGAGGATGAAAATTATTAAAGGCATAGAAATGGTACTGTGGGAGAAGAGATTGAAATGATGAGCCTGTTTAGTTTAGAGCTGGAAGATGCATAAGAAGGACACGATAATAAAGATATTTAAAAATAACTATTGATATGGGAGGGAGGTAAATTGGGCCTTCCTATTCACTCTTATCCTGATACAAGAATAATGGGACATCTAAAGAAACTGAAAGGAGATAGATTTAAAGCTGTTAGACAGAAATTCTCTTTTTACACAACGAATAATTAATATGTAGAATTTATTGCCCAAAATATCACTAAGGCCAAGAGCTGAGCAGGATTTAGAAGAAGCATGAACACTTATAGAATCATCCACAATTAGATCAGATCAAATAAAAAAATAAAAGGAATACAAATCCTCATGATTCAGAACATAATCCTAAAGAGATGAAGGATGGTCCAGTGATTAGGGCACTTGGAAGACCTGGTTTAAAATCCCTATTCCACCACAGACTTCTTATGTGACCTTGGTTGTGTCACTTAGTCTTTCTGTGTCTTACTTCCCCATCTGTAAAATGTGGATAATAGCAATTCCCTTCCTCCCAGGTGTGTTGTGAGGCATAAACACATTAAAGATTGTGAGATGCTCAGCTCCTGTGGTAATGGGGGAACCATATGAATGCCTTGGAGAGATGGAAACCAGCTAAGTGAAAGGGTAAGGAACAACCATCCCCTGTAGTGGGTTATTCCATAATAAGGTTTCTTGCTCCTTCTACTGAAGTTTTGATCTAAAGAGACAACAGGTCTCATCCAGTTTGGCAATGCCTGCGGTTTGCAGAGCACATTGAGAAATTCACATTAAAGGCAGTATAAAAATGCAAAGTATTGTTCTATTGTTGAACTTGGTCACTTTCAGGGGCTTTTGTTGGGGGATTGGGGAGATGTGGATGAGGGTGCAAGTTAAAGCTGAACTGAAAATGTCCCACAGAAAAAATTCAACAGCTCGTGTAATGTCGCCAAGCTCTTGTGTATGACTATCAATTAGCTCTGCCAATGCTAATTTTTCACAGTGTATAGAATTAATAAGTCATAGCACAAACAATCAGTGGTGGATTTAGAATTAGTGGTCTAATAGAATCCTGTGCGCTTCATTTTTGGGGGGTCCCCCTTGGGACCCAGCCAAGAAAAAGAACATTCTCTCTTATCTCCCCCCCACACACACCGTTTTTCATTCTCTTCTTATATTATAAGTAATAGGAAGTAAATGAAAATAAAGTGAGGTATCTTGATTGGGGCAGGGGGTTGGGGTGCAGGAGTGGGTGCAGGGGTCAGGCTCTGGGAGGGAGTTTGGTGGAGGGCTCTGGGCTGGGGCAGGGGGGTCGGGTGCAGCAGGGTTGGGCTCTGGGAGGAAGTTTGGGTGCGGGCTCTGGGCTGGGGCAGGGAGTTGGGATGTGGGAGGGGGTGAGGGGTGTGGGATCTGGGAGGAAGTTTGGGTGCAGCCTCTGGGGTGGGGCAGGGGGTTGGAGTACAGTAGGGGTCAGGGGGGCGGCGCTTATCTTGGGTGGCACGGCTCCCAAAGTGACCGGCACACCCCTCTGGCAGCGGCTTCTAGGTGGGGTGTCAGGGGGGTCTCTCTGCACAGCTTCTGCAGCTCCCATTGACCACAGTTCCCAGCCAATAGGAGCTGGGGAGTCGGCGCTCGGGGCGGGGTCAACGCATGGAGACACACTTCCCCCAGGGGCTACAGGAACATGCCAGCTGTTTCCAGGAGCGGCATGGTACAGAGGAAGGGAGGCAGCATGAGCAGGGAGCTGCCTTAGCCCTGCTGCTGGCATGTCTCTACACGCCTCTTGGGGGGAGGGGAGGCAGCGGGTCTCCAAGCACTGCCTGGGATGGGGGCAGTGCACGGAGACGCCTCCCGCCCTCCAGGGGCACGCAGACATGTGCCAGCAGCCGGCCGCTTCTGGGAGGGCCGTGGGTCCACCAGCCACTGAATGCTGGCAGCCTGCCTGCCTGAGCCCAGCTGCGCCGCTGGCCGGGACTCAAGGGCTTGTTGTCAGATGAGATTTGTCCTGCATTTTGGGGGGCCCCCTTTCATTGGGGGCCCCGTACCACCGTACAGTTTGTTTCATGGTAAATCCACCTCTGCAAACAATAATTGATAGTCATACACAAGAGCTCGGCGATATTACACGAGTTGTTGAATACTTTCTGTACCCAGTGGCTCTCAATAGAATGATGTAAACGTTGTTAGCATCCCATAATTATATCTTGTGACTCATTTCTAGAGCAGGTCTGTGTAGCAAAGTGCCCTGCCCCTCTTTCCCACAGCAAAAACTCCTGTTTTCAAAACTCTGAAAATTTTCACAAATGAAAACTGTCAGATCTGAGATTTTTTTTAAATGAAAATTTCTTTCTCTCCTTTTAAGACTGTTAAAAATGTTCACATTAATTTTCATATTTGGTTTTTGCATCAAGCTGGGTTGCTTGATTGAGATAGGTCACGTAGCATTGGCCCTGATTTCTTAATTGACAGAATCTAACCAGTTATCAGGTGGGGTTACCAGATGCCATTTTGACTCATTTCTCAGAGACAGTGACGCTATGAAGAAGCAGCTCCACACTCTTCTTCCACTGCACTGTGGAGGGGGAAAGCCACCTATTGCCTCCTTCCTGACAGGGCACTCAGAGTTTTAGGGTGGCAATAGCTTTGCCTGGTCGCCCCACAAATACACCAGATGGGAGAATGGTGCATCCACTAAAGACATCAGAGGAGATTAGCAAGCCTCCCATTCTTTCCGCAAAAAGACAATAGTCATTGGTTTCTGTTAGGGGTTTGGGTGAAGAAGGTATGAGAATGCTGCATGAGGTCATGAATCAATCTCCCATGTGGCTAAGGAATTTCACAGTAAATCACCTGTAAAGAACCTGTCCCACAGTAACACACAGGGTGAAGAACCGACTATAATTTCCATTAATTTGAATCAATATTGCCAATCCAAAGTGTTCAAAAATCATGAGTCAGGCCTCAAAAAATTGTCTTAAATCGTGAGATTTTAAAAATCAGAAATTTAGGTTCTTTTTCTGTCTTCTGGTTTCTGAGACTTTAGGGTGCAGTTGGCTCATGTTTTCAGGCTTTTCTCTGCAGCCACGAGGGCTAGAAACTTACTTTGTTTCTAACGTGAAAAAGATATTCATGTGATCACTTGATTCCAGGAGTTGAGGCTTTAAGAAAAATACCAAATATCACAAGATTCAGGATAATATTTTGAGACTTGACAACACTGTTGAACTGTCATATAAAGTCTGTGACTGTGCTGGGAGGAGGACAGTTTTGTAAGCACCAGAGTAGCTCTATTTGCTCTTTAAGAAAACTTCTAACAAAATATATCCTCCTAATCTCTCTGCATTAGCTGGCTGCATGCAGACTGAGCTCTTTAGGTTTTGACCCCTGAGACAGCATTAAGAAATACGCAGCTTGATATATGGCAATGTGACATTATGTGGCACCCAATTAGAAAAGTTTGACTCCCATTTTCAATACCATCTATTAATCTGGAGAGGAAACATTCAAGATAATACTTTGGAAGAGAGGGACAGTGGAGCAAATACTAAATTGCTGCCTGCATTTGCAAAGCACTTTAACTCATTAATAAATTGGACAACAGGACAAACTGAAATGGAAACAAAATGTGCCTAGAAAAAATGGAGCAGCTATAATACAGAAAATGAGAAGAGAGGCGATTTCTACTCAAAAAATGCAATATCAAAAGTTTTGTGAAATGTTGCTAATTGAAATAGCATGGGTTGTTCTATTAATCTGGTTTAAGTTATAATAAAAATATATAGCCCAGTTGGTTGGTTGCCTCAGTGAGAAATGCTAGGCAGCGAAGAGTTAATGCTGACTGTGAATGGTAATGATGCAGGCTAAAAAAGAGGAATCTTTAGTCATCCTCAGAAATTAGAGGTCAGTCAGATAGCTTACACCAAAATATTACAGTATTTATGAACAGCCATTTTGAGCAACCTAACAGATGCATTCTTGTATTTGAAAGTTGTAGTGGTCTTGCTTTTATCATTTTTAGGCTTTTCAGACAGGTGCATCCCCTGTTACCAAGGCATAGCACATCCATCATAATACCACTGGATTATCTAAGGCCTTAATTCTGCAAGCTGCTCTGTGTTTGTCAACATTTATATCAATGTATAGCCCATTAAAGCAAATGGTGATTAACGGCACTAGTCTAGGGATCCACCCATGTGGAGCAGCTGGTAGGATTTATTGGCTGAGATCAAATATACACTTCAGGAATTGATCCTGAAATAACAGATTCCACTTCCACTCACCAGTGGGTATACAGGTGAAGTCCATTCGTAAATCCACTCATTAATCCAGTAGAAATCATCTTTATAATTGTTCTGCTTGTATTCCTGTTGAAATTAAATAAGTAAAAAGCTGTAAGATATTTTTCTTCACAGTAGCACACAGTGTTCCCCAAGGCTAAACCTCTCTCTCTCTGCACTGCTGTCTCTGTGTCTCATGTGTGATTACAGCTTGAGTGAAATTCTGTCTCTCTTTCACCTCCCAGAGTGTCGTTATATATTTTTTGGCACCAACCCCTGTAGTGAATTCCTTCAAAAATCTTTCCATCTTTTGCAAGTTAAATTCCTTCCGATTTATTTAACTGCCCTCCATCTTACTTGGTAGAACTGCTCAAATACTATTTATCAACTAATTTTATCTGAAGAATAATTTGCAAAATTAACTGAATAATTTATTTGCTAATATTTTTTTAGTTAGAGAGGTGGAAAAATCCCAATTTGTGTATGGCAAGTTTTATGTGACAAAACACAGGATTCCACAAAATGTCTTGATGATGTGTGTTTGTTTCCCCAGCAACTGCTTCTGGTGCGCCAAAAAGCAAAATTTCGCACCTCCAGCATGCCATCATGAACACATACTCCAAACATCTGACTCCCAAATAGAAAGTTATGTAAGTCCCAGATTTGTAGGCTCAAAGCCCATTAAACTACAAACAAAACTGACCTAGAGAAGCTGATGCTTACTTTCCCTGTCTCCCCATTGACTTGTATTTTTAGAGGCCCTCAACTCCCGGGTGCACTAGTGAGTTGTCTTGCAGCAACCTTCCAGGCAGAGGTCTGCCAACGTATCTGCAGCTTTCTGTAGCCACAGCTGATGCCATTATTTTAACACTAGTAACGCTGAGAGATAATCACAGCCCTGGAGAATGCAGAGTATTATATGCCTCCAAATCCACACTTGGCAGATCATCAGCCAGAAAGGTTCTCAGATTTTTTGGCATTTCTCAGTTTAAACTCACTTGATTGTATACTGACAGGCTTGCTGGTCAGAGCTTTTTATGTGAAAATGAAAAATGGCAAAGCTACCTGTAAAACTCCATCACAAGACCAGTGAAGAATATAGTACATGCATTATATGAAAATATGCTGAAATTGACCCAGAAGTGAATTTTGATGTTAAGAAGCAGCAGCTGCTCCTTACCAGCCCGTGGCTGGCATGTGGGAAACATGGATCCACTTCTCTCTCATAAAGAAGATGAAGATGGCAAGATGAAATAAACGAACAGTGCTATATAACTCAGATTCGTTCAGTGAGTGCTCATTGTTCAGAGCCCCAGTAATAAATGCACACTGGTACTGTTATAACCTTACAGTATCAAACACCTTCCCAAACACCTGTGACTGTCAACTGTCACTGAAACCAGAGTCAAGGGGGGCCCAAGGATGCACTGCACACATGAAAAACATTTCAAGTTGAGAGATCTTATTTCTTCCTATGGGAATTCAGTTCAGATTGTCAGAAAATCCAACTGTTTCAACTGTTAGTTCTCTTGTCATTGTCCATGTAAGTAGAGAACAGAGAGTTTTCATGACATGTCTATGATTTGCTGCAACTAGATGCTAATGGTGAACAGCAATATCTGGAGAGAGAATTAGCCTTGCTAAGAATATACAGTCACACTTTATATTGAGTCTACCTATAAAGAGTTTATAAAAGGTTAATAAATGATTGATCGATGTCATTGCCATGTTACAGACATGAGGCATATGGGTTGTTGATGGTTAGAAGCACAAGATGCGGCATTATAGATGGTTATAATCAATGGTCGCAGCAACCTATTGGCCTGCTGGATTCTATAAAAATCCATAACAATTGATTAACCATTTACTAAAACATCTATTAGTCCTTTATAAACTAAAAATATAAAGTGTGACTCATTATACATTAGTTCAGGGTTGCCTCTAGTGAAACAATGCCCTGGAAAAGCAAGAACTTGATCTCTGAAAAATAAGCAATTGAAGAGAATTATCTAGGGACTGATCCTGCAGAAACTTGGGTACCTGAGCATCTTTACTCCATGTAAGAAGGCACATTGACTTCAGTTGGAATATTTAACTTTATGCCCATAATCACATGCTCAAGTCTCTGCAGGGTTAGACCCTGCATCTATTTATTGAGGTTACCGCAGTTTATTTTAATATAGTGAGCTGAATTCTGCATTCCTTTACAACCATGCAACCCCCCTGAAATGTGAAGTCCATAGGATTGGAAGGTAGAATACACCCCTGTCTCTCTCTCTAGTATTTCCCGGCACTGGTGGATGGAGGGCATTAACATGAAAGCTGTTAAAAAGGGGAGGTGCATAAATTTCAATATTAAATATAAATAACTAATTGTGTAGAACATCTCCCCTTCACATATAGATCAGATCTACTGGAAGCTGAGGGGATCTGCTGGGGCTCCAAAGACCCATGCCTACAATTCCCTTGAGTTCAGCTAGGCAATACTGTAGCTTTCAATGTAATACTAACACAGCTCTTTTAGCTTGGAAACGCTACACTTTTTTTCTTTGTTAGTGACATTCCACGTGCTGTTTTTGATCAAAATGGGCAACCATTTTCCTGTGCACAGTGACGACAAGGAATGTGTCATTCAAGCAAAGAAAAAGGAAAGCCTACCGTTCAAGCTGTTCTAGTGGTACACGTTGCATAAGTCGATGCTGCAGTTAGAGGTGTGACTGCAACACATCTAGACATCCCTGAGCTAGCTTTGACCTAGCTATCTCCAATAACAATAGCACTGAAGCCATGGCAGCATGGGATAGCTGTCTGAATTCATATCCAGCTCGTGCTTCCATAGCTTCACTGTTATTGTTATTCAAGATCACTAGATCAAACGTAGCTCAGGTATGTCCAAATGTTCTGTAGTCACACCTCTTATTGCAGGCACCATTCATACATACACCAAGAGAAGACTACTAAATAAAAGACTCCATACTAACTGTAGTCACAGTTGTAGTTGTGTATTTTAGGAGTGGTCAGTTTAAGCAGAGCACTTGTGAGCCCCAGTGTTTTGAATCTTTTAAAACTAGGCTAGACAAAACAAGAGCGCATATACTGTAAAGAACCATCCGGCATTGATGGGAAAATGGGCTAATGACCTATGCAGTCTGTTTTGTCTCTAATGTTCATGATTCAGGCAGCCGCCTACTCTACAAATCATGCATTGCAAGAAAAGCATTTCTTTCCCTGTCAGTTTAGAAAAAAACTATTGTTGACAATGTATTCAGCCAACCCTCAGTGTTGTGTAAGACTCACATGTGTTAAATGTTGTTGTTTCAGAAGCGAAAGAATTGAAGATCTTCTTTCCATTGTAGAAAGAAGCAACAGCTTCCCTTAGCAGCAGCCAAATCACATTGATCCAGTAAGATTGTGCTACTCGGGTGTATAAATATCTGATGAACAGAAAGATCAGTATATACCTGGTTACAGCAGCAATGGTGGCTATTTAGAACATAAGAATGGCCCTACTGGGTCAGACCAAAGGTCCATCTAGCCCAGTATCCTGTCTTCCAACAGTGGCCAGTGCCAGGTGCCCTAGAGGGAATGAAGAGAACAGGTAATCAAGTGACCCATCCCCTCTCACCCACTCCCATTCTTGCAAACAGAGGCTAGGAACACCATTCCTGTCCATCCTGGCTAATAGCCGTTGATGGACCTATCCTCCATGAATTTATCTAGTTCTTTTTTGAATCCTGTTATGGTTTTGGCTTTCACAACATCCTCTGGCAATGAGTTCCACAGGTTGACTGTGCGTTGTGTGAAGAAATACTTCATTTTATTTGTTTTAAACCTACTGCCTATTAATTTCATTTGGTGACCCCTAGTTCTTGTGTTATGAGAAGTAGTAAAAAACACTTCCTTATCTACTTTCTCTACACCAGTCATGATTTTATAGACCTCAATCATATCTCCCCTTAGCTGTCTCTTTTCCAAGCTGAATAGTCCCAGTCTTATTAACCTCTCCTCATATGGAAGCCGTTCCATACCCCTAATCATTTTTCTTGCCCTTTTCTGAACCTTTTCCAATTCCAATATATCTTTTTTGAGATGGGGTGACCACATCTGCACACAGTATTCAAGATGTGGGCATACCATGGATTTATATAGAGGCAACATGATATTTTCTGTCCTATTATTATCCCTTTCTTAATTATTCCCAGCATTCTGTTCACTTTTTTGATTGCCGCTGCACATTGAGTGGATGTTTTCAGAGAACTATCCACGATGACTCCAAGATCTCTTTCTTGAGTGGTAACAGCTAATTTAGACCCCATCATTTCATATGTATAGCTGGGATTATGCTTTCCAATGTGCATTACTTTGCATTTATCAACATTAAATTTCATCTGCCATTTTGTTTCCCAGTCACCCAGTTTTGAGAGATCCTTTTGTAGCTTTCGCAGTCTGTCTGGGTCTTAACTATCTTTAGTAATTTTGTATCATCTGCAAATTTTGCCACCTCACTATTAACCGCTTTTTCTAGATCATTTATGAATATGTTGAATAGGACTAGTCCTAGAACAGACCCTTGGGGGACACCACTATTTACCTGTCTCCATTCTGAAAACTGACAATTTATACCTACACTTTGTTTCCTCTCTTTTAACCAGTTACCAGTCCACGAAAGCACCTTCCCTCTTATTCTGTGGCAGCTTGATTTGCATAAGAGCCTTTGATGAGGGACCTTGTCAAAGGTTTTCTGAAAATCTAAGTACACTGTATCCACAGTATCTCCTTGGTCCACATGCTTGTTGACCCACTCAAAGAATTCTAATAAATTGGTGAGCCATGATTTTCCTTTACTAAAACCATGTTGATTCTTCCTCAACAAATTATGTTCATCTATATGTCTGACAATATTGTTCTTTGTTATAGTTTCAACCAATTTTCCCGGTACTGAAGTCAGGCTACAGGCCTGTAATTGCCAGGATAACCTCTGGAGCCCTTTTTAAAAATTGGCGTCACATTATCTATCCTCCAGTCATCTGGTACAGAAGCTGATTTAAATGATAGGTTACAGACTACAGTTAGTAGTTCTTCAATTTCACATTTGAGTTCGTTCAGAACTCTTGGGTGAATACCATCTGGTCCTGGTGACAGAATCATAAAATGTCAGGATTGGAAGGAGGTCACCTAATCCAACTCCCCGCTCAAAGCACGACCAATCCCCAACTAAATCATCCCAGACAGGGCTTTGTCAAGCCTGATCTTAAAAACCTCTAAGGCAGGAGATTCTACCACCTCCTTAGGTAACCCATTCCAGTGCTTCACCACCCTTCTAGTAAAAAAGTTTTTCCTAATATCCAACCTAAAACTCCCCCACTGCAACTTGAGACCATTACTCCTTGTTCTGTCATCTGCTACCACTGAGAACAGCCTAGATCCATCCTCTTTGCAACTCCCTTTCAGGTAGTTGACAGCAGCTATAAAATCCCCCCTCATTCTTCTCTTCTGCAGACTAAACAATCCCAGTCTCCTCAGCCTCTCCTCATAAGTCATGTGTTCCAGCCCCCTAATCATTTTTGTTGCCCTCCGCTGGACACTTTCCAATTTTTTCACATCCTTCTTGTAGTGTGGGGCCCAAAACTGGACTCAGTACTCCAGATGAGGCCTCACCAATGTTGAATAGAGGGGAACGATCATGTCCCTCGATCTGCTGGCAATGCCCCTACTTATAAAGCTCAAAATGCCATTGGCTTTCTTGGCAACAAGGGCGCTCTGTTGACTCATATCCAGCTTCTCATCCACTGTCACCCCTAGGTCCTTTTCTGCAGAACTGCTGCCTAGCCATTCAGTTCCTAGTCTGTATCAGGGCATGGGATTCTTCCGTCCTAAGTGCAGGACTGTGCACTTGTCCTTGTTGAACCTCATCAGATTTCTTTTGGCCCAATCCTCTAATTTGTCTAGGGCCCTCTGTATCCTATCCCTACCCTCCAGCGTATCTACCTCTCCTCCCAGTTTAGTGTCATCTGCAAACTTGCTGAGGTGCAGTCCACACCATCCTCCAGATCATTAGTGAAGATATTGAACAAAACCGGCCCCAGGACCACTTGACACCGGCTGCCAACTAGACATGGAGCCATGGATCACTATCCGTTGAGCCCGACGATCTAGCCAGCTTTCTGTCCACCTTATAGTCCATTCATCTAGTCCATACTTCTTTAACTTGCTGGCAAGAATACTGTGGGAGACCGTATCAAAAGATTTGCGAAAGTCAAGGAATAACACGTCCATTGCTTTCCCCTCATCCACAGAGCCAGTTATCTCGTCATAGAAGGCAATTAGGTTAGCCAGGCATGACTTGCCCTTGGTGAATCCATGCTGACTGTTCCTGATCACTTTCCCCTCCGCTACATGCTTCAGAATTGATTTCTTGAAGACCTGCTCCATGATTTTTCCAGGGACTGAGGTGAGGCTGACTGGCCTGTAGTTCCCCGGATCCTCCTCCTTCCCTTATTGCTGTTTAATTTATCAATTTTTTCCAAAACCTCCTCTAATGATACCTCAATCTGGGATAGTTCCTCAGATCTGTCACCTAAAAAGAGTGGCTCAGGTTTGGGAATCTCCCTCACATCCTCAGCCGTGAAGACTGATGCAAAGAATTCATTTAGTTTCGCTGCAATGGCCCTATCATCCTTGAGTGCTCCTTTAGCACCTCGATCATCCAGTGGTCCCACTGGTTGTTTAGCAGGCTTCCTGCTTCTGATGTTCTTAAAAAAAAATTGCTATTACTTTTTGAGTCTTTGGCTAACTGTTCCTCAAATTCTTTTTTGGCCTTTCTAATTGTACTTTTACACTTCACTTGCCAGTGTTTATGCTCCTGTCTATTTTCCTCTGTAGGATTTAACTTCCACTTTTTAAAGGATGCCTTTTTGCCTCTCACTGCTTCTTTTACTTTGTTGTTTAGCCACGGTCACTCTTTTTTGGTTCTCTTTCTTTGTTTTTTTTAATTTGGGTTATACATTTAAGTTGAGCCTCTGTTATGGTGTCTTTAAAAAGTTTCCACGCAGCTTTGCAGAGATTTCACTTTTGGTGCTGTACCTTTTAATTTCTGTTTAACTAACCTCCTCATTTTTGTGTAGTTCTCCTTTCTGAAATTAAATGCTACAGGAGTGGGCTGCTATGGTGTTTTTCCTGCCACAGGGACATTAAACGTAATTATATTATGGTCACTATTACCAAGCGGCCCAGCTATATTCACCTCTTGGACCAGATCCTGCGCTCCACTTAGGACTAAATCAAGAATTGCCTCTTCTCTGGTGGGTTCCAGAACCAGCTGCTCCAAGAAGCAGTCATTTAAGGTATCAAGAAACTTTATCTCTGCATCCCGTCCTGAGGTGACATGTACCCAGTCAATATGGGGATAATTGAAATCCCCCATTATTATTTTTATTAAGTTTTTTATGTTAATAGCCTCTCTAATCTCCCTGAGCATTTCACAGTCACTATCACCATCCTGGTCAGGTGGTCGGTAATATATCCCTACCACTATATTCTTATTATTAGAGCATGGAATTTCTATCCATAGAGATTCTATGGTACATTTTGATTCATTTACGATTTTTTCTTCATTTGATTCTACGCTTTCTTTCACATATAATGCCAGTCCCCCACCAGCATGACCTGTTCTGTCCCTCCGATATATTTTGTACCTGGGTATTACTATATCCCATTGATTATTCTCATTCCACCAAGTTTCTGTGATGCCTACTATATCAATATCCTCATTTAATATGAGGCACTCTAGTTCTTTTTATTGTTTAGACTTCTAGCATTGGTATATAAGCACTTTAAAAACTTGTCTCCTTTTAGCTGTGTGCCATTACACGATGTAATTGAATGGGACTCTTTTTTATTTGTCTGTTTCTGACATAGAGATTTTCTATTAATAGATCCTCCCCTAAGGGATGGCCGAACCACATGCTCCTCTGCACCTGTTGGCTTTCCTCCAGCCCTTAGTTTAAAAACTGCTCTACAGCCTTTTTAATGTTAAGTGCCAGAAATCTGGTTCCATTTTGGTTTAGGTGGAGCCCATTCTTCCTGTATAAGCTCCCTCTTTCCCAAAAGTTTCCCCAGTTCCTAATAACTCTAAATCCCTCCTCCCTACACCATTGTCTCATCCAAGCATTGAGACTCTACAGTTCTGCCTGTCTAACTGGCCCTGTGTATGGAACTGGGAGCATCTCAGAGAAAGCTACCATAGAGGTCTTGGACTTCAGTTTCTTACCTAGCAGCCTAAATTTGGCCTCCAGGACCTTTCTCCTTTCCTTCCCTATGTCATTGGTACCTACATGTACCACGACCACCAGCTCCTCCTCAGCAGTACACATAAGTCTATCTAGATGTCTCGAGAGATCCACAACCGTCACACCAGGAAAGCAAGTCACCATGCAGTTCTCCCAGTCATCACAAACCCAGCTATCTATATTTCTAACAATCGAATCGGCCATTACTAATACCTGTCTCTTCCTAATAGCTGGAGTTCCCTCCCCTGGAGAGGTATCCTCAGTGCCAGAGGATACCACAGCATCATCTGGAAGGAGGGTCCCAACTATGGGTTATTTCCCTCTGCTCCAGTTAGATGCTCTCCTTCCCTGGGACTTTCATTCTCCTCAACAGCATAGCGGCTGTCAGACCGGAGGTGGGAACATTGTACTGTGTCCCGGAAAGTCTCATCTATGTACCTCTCTGTCTCCCTTAGCTCCTCCAGTTCAGCCACTCTGGTCTCCAAAGCCCGTACACAGTCTCTCAGAGCCAGGAGCAACTTGCACCGAATGCACACATATGCCACCTGCCCATAGGGCAGGTAATCATACATATTTTGGATCTATATAGTAGATTTTTCTTCCATACGTCTATCACCAGTCTATAGAGATATGTGTAAATCCAGAAGGAATGCAATCTTTGTTAATGTAACTGTAGCAGCTCCAAAAGGGATATACACTGAATATGTATATACGTCTGAAGTTGGGATACATAGTTATAGGTCTTTATAGAGTTCTCTTAGAGATTATACAAAACTAGATTATCCAGTAGCAAATAAAAACTTGAATTTTGTTTATATATTACAGACTTTAAGATCTATATTTAAAAGATTTATATTAAAATATTTTCAAGATCTTTGTGAAAATAAATGAACCTTTACATATATCATTTAATAATGTCAAATTTTTAAATGAAAGCAACATCATAATTCAAGTGGTGTGGTTATGCCAGCTGCCTGTATTTCTCAGCATACATGGCACACCCTGTCATGTGCTATTGTTTTTTTGGAAACATTATGCAATGTTTATCTGGAAAATGAGTTTTTATCATTACAACTAACCATAATCTTATCACACAAGGATCTTGACTATGAAAGATTTCATCATCCCCACCACCGCCCATGCCCTGCTTCCGTTTGTTACTGGATAATGTTTTTTTAAATATAATCTTTCAGTAAACCCAATAAAAACTTTGTAATTTTTTCCCTACTCCAATAATATATAACTATATACTGGATTACACCCTTTGGTGCTGCTGCAACTTCAGAAAGATAATGATTGCATTGAACTGTTTGTTCCTGAAGACTGATGGTGCTGTTCGCAAAGCTGCACTTTCACTGCTCATTTGGTAGCCAGCAGTTCTTAGCAACTCAGCTTAGAGTCATATTAGCATTTCCCTCATTCTGGGACTGGCCAAAAACCAGTATGGCCCCCTGCCTAAGTTTGGGTAGCTCTAATTTACACTAAGCTGCTTATAGTCCCAAATGGGCATTCTAGAAGCTGATAACAGTTTGAGAACAGTGGCAGCCCTGGGACATGTGGGGGTCACCTACAGTGGGGGTTGTAAAGGAAAGCCATAAGAGTGTAGAGCTGTTATGCCACCTTTATGTTACCCAAGGAATTCCTTGACACCAATGGTATTCCTTAGCAACCAGCTCTTCAGACCCTTTTCACTGATGGAGCTATAATAACATAAGAGAGGCTCTAGTCCCCAAGACTTAAACACCTACGCTCATTATAGCTAATGTGATAATGTTTCAAGAAGTTCTTTTAAAATGTCCTCTTCCTTTGTTGTTGACAATCTCATCTCAGGGCCTCAGCTACCAGGGAGGGGCTCAGATACTGCAGTGGTGGGCGAGGTATAAGAACCTAAATAAAAAGATCTCTAGGCTTGACTGTCCTCTCACCCCAGTTTTACTTTGGTGTATCTCCATTGACTTCAATTGAATTACTCATGACTTCTGCCAGTGTAAGGGGGAGGAGAATGAAGTCCTCTGTTTCCATGGAAATAGCAGCCCAAAGCTGAGCATGACAATGTTTGCTTGTCAGTTTCAGCTGTAGTCTGCCTGCTGAGAGCAGTAAGTGCTGTTTTACAAACAGCAGCTGCAGCCTTTGCCAACAAGCTCTCAACATCCATAGCATCAGGAACTTAACTATTCATGCTAGTCCCTATTAATAAAGGACTGGTATGACCAGCCTTCTAATCAGTATTATAAAATTTAAGATTAATGTAAAAAATCAGTAACATTTTTGGTTTCTTTGTTACTTTTAAATTTGAGGCTCCAACTTGCAATGAATTGAACATCTGTAGTGCAGTGGCTACTCCTTGGAGCCCTCTGCCAGAGCACCATTCCCTTTTGAACAACCAAAGCAACTTCTGAAGCTACCTACAGTGGCCTCCAACTCCTCTCTTCTAATAACTCGCAACTGGGGAAATCACAACAGGGAATTCTCTGCTCTTCCACTCTGCATAGGAGAGGGGGAAGCAACCAGTTCCCCATAACCAGTAACACTCATTTTCTGTGTGGCCACACCTCTGCCCTGCAGATAAATTCATTTTAAAGCAATGGGATTTTGTTATGTGAGGTCTTAATAAGGAGAGAAGGACAAAGGAGTGCTAGTTCGGAATGCAGGTTTTGGGTTCCAGTGACCCAAGAGGTATATAAAACAGAAAAACTGATGCTTTGTCATATGTCTTATTTGGAGTTGGTGAGATATTCTGAAGCTGATGCTTTCCAGTCGAAGTGTTCAGAGAGGGTCTGATCATTTGGTAAACTATGCAAATCTACTGCCTCAATTAGCCTCCTTGCTAAACAGCTTTGACATTGCCACCTTTTATGAAAAGTTCATCCTTTCACTGTATTTCATTCTAACGATGACTGTCAGGATATAGACTCAAAGGGGACACGTTACCCAGCCTCAGGACATGAGTTGTCTTAATATGCTATTTGATAAGATCAACTGTTTGCATGAAATCTGTTAATACCTCCAGTTTACAGAGAGTTAAGTATTTTCCTACAGCACTAAAACCATTCTCAAGAGATGTGAGGTCTCCAACTCCAGGCCTTTTTGTTAGCCTCAAGATATCAGAGAGAGAAAAAATATGCAGCATTAGAGACGAGCAAATCTTGTCTAATAGCTTTGCGATGGTTTCTGGCAAGTGAAGAGGTCTACCAACCTTTCCACCAAATTAAAAATTTCTTGATGCTACAAACTCCCTTTTTATTTTGTTGAGACAACCACCTACTTGAACGTTCTTGCTCACTGGCAGATGGCTGATTAGATACACTAATATGAAGACTTCTCCCTCCTCCCTTTTCTCTGATGTTCTTTCATCTGAATCAACTTTATAGGCTTCCATAATCCTTCTTGCTTTATACTCCTCAAGGAAGGCTATAGAAAGGAAAAGCCAGGAGTCTGTGGCAGAGATACTTAATGCAACTTAAATTTCATGAGCGGGAAAAAAAACCCATTTGATTAGATTGCTTATTCAGAGGCTTGTAATAGAAACACAGAGAAATAAATAACTATACATGACTAAGATTTGCTATTAGGAAAATAACTTGGCAGTCTGAATTCCTTTCTATTTAGTTAATTGTTGCATATGCAAAAAGAACAACACTCATGAAGTGGAACAAGCAAGCTGTTTTCAGGTGTTAATGATAACTGGCAAACTCACAAGTCATGAAGCAAAGCACCATTATATGCATATTTGCACCAACTCTATTTCTGCATTTATTCCTCACTGATCACTATAGTATCAACTAGAAGTATAATACTAATAACTCCTGCCAAATCATCTCCCCAGGCTCATGCTGCTTACTGATAAACAGACTTTCTTTTTAATTTCTTTTTACAGTCAACAGTTCTTATCCTATCTAAAAACACATTTGGTGACAGAAAGTTTCCAAGAATGTTAGTAGCATCTCTTTGTGTCTCTCCCACCAAATAACACATCATCAAATATTGTGTCTATATACATGAATGTTTGTCTCTTTTTAGGTAGCAGAGGGCTAGAGCCATCCATATTTGGGGTTCTGCCTTTGCTATCTGGCTTCAATAGGCACAGAAAACCATACATGGCACAAGGATTAGCCAGACATCTGGGCTTCCTGCAGGGTGGCAAGTATCTTATGTTTGCAGCTGAAGAAATAAGAGTTTCTCTGAATATCTTTAAAAAGAAACAAAGAATGAACTTGTTACTCTGTCCTCAAATGTTTCCCCAGAAAGCAGCTGGGGCTTTTGGGCCAGGCCCACAGGAAGGATTTACAGGGCCAAGGATAAAATTTAAAAGCAGGTTCCTACTCCCCAATTCCATTTTCTAACGGTCTCTTCCCCTTGTCCCCCTCCCACAAACACACACTCTATTTTCTTCCCGCTCCTTAAACTCGCTTTATCTGGAGTAAGGGCTGTCCTTTACTGTGTATTTGCACTTCTCCACTGTGCTCAGCAACCAACAGGATTGAGCCCTTTATTCCTTCTTTGGCAGGTCAGGGAAAAAGCAACAAATAAAAACCCTTAACACAATGAACAAGCCACCCCTACATAACATGCCCGAGAGGAGGGCGGCTGTAAGAATATTGCCATGTAGGGCCCACTTTGTGCTATCTTTAGATTGTTGTAGAGTGTGTAGATAAAACTTGGAGAGTTACAGAGTGACAGTATTGCAATTGAAGAAAATTCAGTGGATATAATGTATCTTGAAAGAGACATTTGACTGAAATATCAATAGCGACAGCAAATCTTAATGGTTCAGTGTCAAGTTGAGTGGAGGTGATGAGCAAGGCCTAGAGGGAACGTAGAAGGAGCTACAGGTTCTCTATCTTTGAGTACTTTAATTCCTGGAGTTCAGGGTGTATTAATAAAGTTTGGGGATGAGAGAAAACTGAGTGATCACAAGATGCTTTAAAGGACAGACTTAAAATACAATGTGATGTTGATAAATTGCAGAAATGAGGTGCAGTCAATAAAATGAGATTTAAAAAAAAAAGACGTGAAAAGAGTCCTATCTAAAGGAAAAATCAAATGCATTAATATAGAATGCAGGGATATTGCTTCAATACCATAACCTGGCATAGAACTATAGTGGATGATAACCGGAACCAGAGTCTTCGATATAGCATTGTCACACACAGAGACAAGTGCTATAAGGGTTTTATAAATAGGAATATTAGTAAAATGTAAAACAAGCAGGGTATTTTTTTATGTTAGGCTGCCCTGGTTAGACCTTAATCTCAACTCATTTTGGGGCACCATGAATAATTCAAAAAACACAGAAAAATGGAGGAAGTTCAGAGGAGAGCAGGAAAAACGATAAAATGTTTGGAAAATAAGACCTGTGAGGCAAGATTAATAAAACTGAGAAAGTTGAGTCTTGGGGTAAAAGAAGTCCCATGGCAGATATACATACTGAATCTATAAAAGGATATTACAAATATTACCGGGATTATTATTCTAGCTCAGGGATTGGCAACCTTTGGCACGCAGCTCATCAGGGAAATCCGCTGGCAGGCCAGGATGGTTTGTTTATCTGCAGCGTCCACAGGTTCAGCCAATCGCAGCTCCCTGGTCACAGTTCGCCATTCCAGGCCAATGGGGGCTGCGGAGAGCAGCAGCCAGCATATCCCTCAGGCCACGCTGCTTCCTGCAGCCCCCATTGGCCTGGAATGGCAAACTGCAGCCAGTGGCAGCTGCAATCGGCCGAACCTTCGGATGCTGCAGGTAAACAAACTGTCCTGGCCTGCCAGCGGATTTCCCTGACAGGCCGCATGCCAAAGGTTGCCGATCCTTGTTCTAGCTAGTCATCAAGGATGGAATGAGAAGTAGTAGGCTAAGGCTGTAGAGGAGAAACTATGGGTAAAATGATGGGATGAATTTTCAGGAGCAGCAAAAGCTGCCAAGTGAAGTTGTGGAATTGCCATCACTGGAGTTATTTGATGCTGGACTGAAATACCCATTTAACAGGGATGATATGTGGGACAATCAATCCAAGTATTGCCAACCTCAAGAGATCAAAAATCATGTGTCAGTCTCTGAAAAATTGTAAGATTTTTAAAAATCAAATTATGTTTTTTAGTCTTTTTAACTCCCCTTGTTTCCTCTGCCCATGTGTGTGTGATAATTAGATTAAAAAGTCAACCCTTGATGCTCACAAAAATATATGCATCTCCCTGGATGCTCAAGTGGTGACTTACTTACCCTTTCCGCACCCATAAGATGTGGGAACTGCCTCCATTTCCTATCATTGTCTTGACAGTTATCTGCCTCCCGCTGCCCTGAGACTTCTCTGCCTGGGACTCAGCAGCACCACTTCCCTGCCTCTCCCATCCCCTGCCCTCCACTGCCCCAGGACCAGAGGCAGATTAAGGTCCCTTGGGGCCCTGGGCTGAAGCAAGGGGGTGGGCACCAAAATCACGGTCTCGCCACCATTCTACCCCTTCTGTCTGTGGCCCCGCTCATGGCCCCATCCCACCTGCCCCACCCATGTTCCGCCCATGCCCCTGCCCCATTCTGCCTCTTCCCCTGTGGCCCCACCTGCACTCACTCCTTTCTGCCCCCACCCACTGCAGCCCTGAGTCCAGAGAAGTTCTCTGTCCTTGCCACAACCCCAGGGCTGTGGCAGAGAGTGAGAGCTCCTCCAGCCCTGGGGCCACAGTGAGGGGAGATTTTTCTGGGGGCCCAAAATGGCCAGGGGCCCCTGGGCATGGGCCCTGTGGGCACATGCAGTAATCTGCCACTGCCCAGGACCCTCTCTCAGTGCTAGGCCCATACAAACAGGGCAGGGCTAAGTGGCAGGGTAGGTCTGTGTCCTCAGCCCCAAGGCTCTCACACAGAGATCTGCCCATGTGCCCAGCAGGAATGGAGAAGCTGCTCACGTTATTACAACAGCTCCTCCTGCAGGCAGCAAAATCCCACAACTGAGTTTATGAGAGTTGGGAAGGCTGCCCTCCTCTGGCTGCTTGAAGGGGACTTCCGAAACCAACCCCTACCCTCAGGCTGGGGAAGCTACCATGCTATTCCCCCCGCCCCCATCTGCCACCTACATCACTGTCCTCAGCCTCCCTCCTACCACCAGCATCCTACTGCACCCCATTCCCTGCAAGCCCTAAATCTTCCTCCTGCTCCCCCCTCACTCTCCGGAGCCAGTCAATGCTTCACCATGTAGAAATCCCATGGACGTTAATGCCATTTGTGTGTACAGTGGGCATGAAGGATTGAACACTTGGAAACTGCGCTGGTGGCAACAGAACCTCCACAGGCTCGATGATCAGAGGCACAGAACTCAGGGTGAAGATATGTATTTGCCTGCACACTCCACTCCTAATTGCCCCAGGGGGTTTGTATCTTCTGGGGACCAGCAACAGTTAGGAGGTTTGTTGGGTGGGGAGGGGGCGGTGTTTTGTTTTGTTGTTTTTCTTCAAGCCTTTTGCTGTTTAGTCTCTATAACTAAGTGCACCTTCTGTATTACAAAGCCGTGTGTGTGTATAACCTTGAAAGACAGAGGATAATGCAGGCAGGGGCAACAGATCCACCAGTATATGTACATATTTCAAATGTGTAGCTATCTCACTGCACAAAAGAGTCTTCAGCTATCCCAAGATAATCAGAGGACTGTATATACAGCATGTTTCACATAACTGCAGGAGATGTTCTAGATCCCAAAAGGATTCACTCTCACATCTGCACAACAATAGATCTTTCTTTTTCAGGGTTTTGGGGGGTTTTTTGGAAGATTTCAGCAATAAAACGAATCAGAGGACCCAATAACACTGCACTGAAGGACAACAGCCTGAAATTGCAGAAACTGGCACAGTATTATGTTAGGATGCAGGGAGTCCAAAACATTCCACAGTAAAAAGAGATCTTACATTCAAAGGGTATATTCAAAGCAGTTGAAATGGCAGAACAAAGTAGCGTGTAATTAGGTACAGTCTGTATTAAAGATCCTGTTATTAAAAGGCTGCAAATGTGGTAATCAAAAAGATTTAAAACAGACATTTCTGGTTAAATGAGGTCTCATTCCTATCACATTTTCTTTCCCTGTTTGTTTCTGAAGCCAGAGAGGTAATATCATAAGGCTAAATGTATGACGATATAACTGTCTCCATGGTAAAAAACTATTGTCATAAACACCGAGTCTTATGATTTCACATTTGGATTAAGAAAAGAGAGAATCGGGCTAGCGAGGGAGGAAGGCTTTTATTTCAATGTGTGTTAGGGGAATACAGAAAATTACAGGCAGTGAAAATTGCTTTCAGTTTAAATGTTCTTTTTTAAGTTTACCCAGTGTGAAAGTCCCTTTTTAAGGGATATCATTTGGGTAATGATGCCTCTCCTATTTGATTGTTCAGAAGGCTAATGATGAAGCTCATCTATTTTTGGAACAGTTCAGCAATGTTAATATTAGACGTCTTCGAGCAAGAAGCAAATTACATTGAATTGTGTCTTCTTCACACACCCAGCCATCCTGGTCTCCTCCTCCAGGAATTCTCATAAATTCACTATCCAGAAACCAATTTATAGGTGAGATTTGCATATTTACAATCATGTATAAACTTGTCAGCCACCACTTCAACTTCTGACTGCATATATTAGCATTCCTTTTTATAGGCTTTCATTGATTATGTTTAAACAACAGTAGCTATTGAACTGAAATACCTATTGACATGGACTGACAAAAATATAATCAAGGTAGGTTATGCTTCAATATTGTAAAATAGTCTTTGAGGAGTTGTCTAGTTTTCTGCTACAGATTTATTTACAGTTAATTCAGGATCTTTGGTCACTTACCGTCCTGGAATCAGAAAATTCAATCTGCTCTGCGGGAAGGAGTATTTTGTTGTGGTGGTTTGTTTTGTTGCAGGAGCTCAGTGTGATTCAATGGAATTCACTCTGGTGGGAAGGAAATACCCTGCAGGTCAAGTACAATTTATGGCTATTTGGATTCTTGTCTTCATTAAATGGATCACTGTCACTCTTAGGGTTTTGTAGCAGTGCCAATGCCCTAATATCTGAGTGCCTCCTAGGTTACAAGATTTACATGGTGAGGTCCCTAGTGGACTTCATGGAGTCTTAAGTTTTTCTCCTTTCCCTGGTTATAAGTACCTCTGCTTGGAGGAAAGAGGGAGGTGGTGTGGAGAGGGCTTCTTTATTCGTGAATGATATGCCAAGGAAAGTCACAAAGTAACCACTAGCTCAAATCAAGAAAAAAATTTCTTCTCCCTCCTTCCACAACTCCAGAGACTGTGTTGCGCTATCACATGCATTATATGCATGAAGGAATACAGATTCTTGTGAAATATCCAGCATTGGCCATTGTCAGAGACAGGGTACTGAACTAGAAATGGATCATTAGTTTCTTCCTGCAGGAGAATTCCTGTGGTGGAAATGCATTCACCCTCGACATGGTAACACATTTAATTAGCACATTTCATTCCAAGGAATCCCAATACACTTTCCATACTAGACACAAGATCACTTCACCCTCTTCTGAAATGCAGCTGAGGTTTGGTTTTCTAATACAGATTTATTAATTTGTATGTAATCCAGATCCAGTGTCAAAAATAAAATAATAATGCTGATTGGCTGCCATATTAGCTATTAATTTCCTCACAGAACCAAATCAAAGTAAAAGATACAATTGTTTGCAACATGGGGCTTGGGCTATTCCAGGTTCAGGACATGGTTCTGGCATTCCCTGGTGTTACTGTTGTATTACTGATTGTCAAGGTGCCAGGAAACTCTCTTTTCTTTTATTTCAATAAAGTCCAAAATAAACAAAAAGGCCTCAGCCTTCCCATGAGGCAAAAAAATCCTATCTTTGTAAGCAATGAATGTCAAGCATACACCTAAGATCTGTACACTAGAGGTCACAATTATAATAAAAACACATGCTAACTAACAGGCAAGGCAGGCTGTATTACATACCTCATTTTGAACCATGAATTCAAATTAAATTTACTTAATTACATGCAACGTACATTTGAATAAGGGATAGTCGGGTACAGAATCATAGAAATGTAGGACTGGAAGAGACCTTGAGGGCAGCTAGTCCAGCCCCCCATGCAGTGGGAGGACCAAGTTTTGGGGAACTGAAAGTAGAGTGTTGCACCAAGTTTTGGGGAACTGAAAGTAGAGTGTTTGAGGGGGAATTTTGTCCATAACGACACCAGCCAACCAAAGGAACATGAGCTAAGACCAGCTTTTGGATATTTTAGGATGGGAACATCTGCAGATGTCTGACCACAAGAGTGTCATGGCAACAAATTGATGTATATGATAATAAGCTGAGATCATTAATATACTAACCTATAGGAAAAGGGCACCCCAACATTACTAGGTGAGGAAATACAAATAAAGAAGAGGGGAGAAAATCCTACTGAATATGCATTAGACATAGTGGCATTAGACAGCGTAACATATTATAAAAGTTGTATCCCAGTCTGTGTGCAGGAGGAGAGAGAGACGTAGTCCTCAGGAAGTGCCAGGATGATGGCCACTAGTGATGGCGATGAAGAAGACAATGGCTAACATTTCAGGTTGTTCTGCAAGGGATGGTGCCAGTATATGGATGTGCAGATGTACATTCTGTATTCTCTCTATCTACCTTGCTGGGTTAGAGTGTTTGTAACTTTGCTAAATGTATTAATAAACTATTACAAATGCAGAAGGGTTCCTAAAGTGTGAGTGTTTCAACTGTGCTCATCAGTGTTCCCAACTAAACAATAATTTTTATAACACTAGGCCTGATCTTGAGACAAGAAACTGTCAAACCTCAGAGTGATAACTGGGAATTCTTAAGTAATCAATATAATTAATATACGATTCATAGATCGGGCTACACATGGGCTCTTGCCTACCAGTTCTGAGTTTGCTGAAGTCTGCTTTTTTGAAGTCCATTGTTCATATTCTACTGCTCTCACTCCTTCCTTAAATCTATCATTTCATGATCTTTCACCCAAATTGCCTTCAACCTTCAGATTCACAACCAATTCCTCCAAATCAAGTCTAAAATGGCTGCCACACTGATTACTTCCTCCACCTTCTGAAACAAGAAGTTGTCCCCAACACATTCCTAGAACTTATTGGACATTGTGTGTTTAGCTATATTATTTTTTCAACAGATATCTGGATAAAGTCCTCCACATCTTGTGTTTTGGATATTTCTGTTATTTGTCCCAGAAATGCTTCATCCACTTCCTTCTCCTGATTTGGTTGTCTTCCAGTATATCCCTACCATGATGTCAGCCACAGACTTCAGATGTCCTCCCTCTTACCTCTTTCTGGACTGCAGAACAAGGGTATACATTCTTGATGTACAATGCAATACCTCCTCCCTTTTCCCCCTGTCCTTCCTGAACAATCTATACCCCTCTATAACAATATTTCGGTCATGAAATTTATCCCATCAAGTCTCTGTGATGCCAATTAAGTCATAACTGAGCTTGTGTCCTAAGACTTCCAGTTCTTCTTGTTTATTCTCCATGCTCCTTGCATTTGTGTATGTACATCTAAGATGCTGAGCAGATTTCCCCACTCTTTTCCCTCCTGTTGCTCCTACCACCCCATTGTAATTTTCCATTCGTACCCCACAACATTTAGCCCTCTGTTAAGGTCACCCTTTTTGATACCTACATGTGGGCTTTTGTCACCTGCCTTCTTCGAACCTAGTTTAAAACCCTCCTCCTTAGGTTGGCGAGTCAGTGTCCAAAATGCCTTCCCCCTTCCTGATCAGGTGGACCCCATCTCTCCCCATCACCTTCCTGGAATAGCATCCCCTGGTTGAGGAAGCCACAGCCTTCCCATCAACACCATCTGTGCAGCAGAAAATGAAGTAGTCTTAAAATGCTTGGAGAGCTGATGGGGAGGAAGTTTTTTAAATTACCTTTACTTCCATCAGTTTAACTGGCCTGAAAATGACTGAACATTTTTTGTTTTGTTTTGTTTTGTCATCAGTATTGCTCAGATTTGTAATATTTTCATTCTCTTTTTGAGGGGATAAGCAGTGAGTAATCTGGTTGCCGCCATAATGATAGACACAGCCCAGCCTCTTTTGATCAAATGACAGAATTTAGAGCCAAATACTACCTTCAGCCCATATGCAACTCCAGAGGATTTCTGCAGCAAACCGAGGGTAGTTAAAGGACCTCGGTCCTTTCTCTTGAGTGTAGTATGCATGAAGAAGTAAAGTTAAAAGACAAAAGTGCAGTTTAAATGTTAATTGCATCAAATGTATCCAAAACTGGTGAATCTCACTATGTAATATGCTCATCCAATCTACTATACCCCTGACTTACTGAGCACCAATTAATCAAAGTTCCTTATTAACCAAAGCTCAATTACCGGTATGTCATGAGAGGTTGTACAGTGTCCTCTTCAAACAATCAATGTTTCAGATTTTCCAGCCCACAAATGAAGAGACAACAGCCAACCTGGGAAGGAAAACCAAGCTTAAAACAACAGTGCTCTGGGGCCCCAAACTGCAGAGCACAGTGAAAAGTGTGCAGCTATGCATTTTCTTTTTATTATCAAGTTTGCAATCAAAGTTACAGAGCAATGAATAACTTACGGGGGAGATTGCAATCAGGAAGCTGATGTACCAGAGCTTTGCACAGATAATGTCACAGCCGTCCTGAATAGAACCTCCTTCTCATTCAACTTGCCCAGTGGTTTCCCAGGCCTCTCTCACTTCTTTTTCTTTTCTTTTCTTTTTTTAATGTATTTGTTAATTAGGCTCCGTGCCTGCATATTTAATGAGGCATCCTGCACTTGTGCGTATACTATGCTGCTGTGTCTCTTCCTTCCCTCAATGTCAGGATGAGACAGGGACAAAGTGTCAGTTTGACTTTCCAGTCTCCTGTCTTGTGTAAGTTTGTGTCACAATATTATAATGTTATTTACATGTAATTTTCCCCTCTTAGTAGATTATTTATTTTACTTCTGACTCAGCAGTATAAGCAGTCCAGGGCCACTTTCTGATGATTCATAACGTTTCCTGTTTTGTTTTCTTTGTAGCTTCATGATTTCTAGTATTTTTGCACACATCCTGCCCAGGGATTCTTAACAGAGTTATCAACAATGTATTTTGTCCACTACATCTCCCTTCCATTTCCTTTTCGCATCCTTGCTACGTGGCATCATTTTATTCTTTTCTCTGCATTTTCACAGTTTTGTTCTTTCAGTGGGTCAAATGGCACAGAAGGAAGGAATGTGAAATGGCAAATGTTTTGCCATTAGGCTGCTCTATCATCAGAGTACACATCACGGAATTGTAGAAGTTGGACGTGGAAAGACCCATCATGTCATCTAGCTCATCTCTATTCCAAGCAGGGCCTATTTCTTCCTGTATATTTTCTAGTATTTCGTTCAGACTAGATTTAATGTGATGTGTTTCCAAGTGATGGAAATGCCACTGCTTCACAGACTATCCCACAGCCTAAATGCTCTCATTGCCAGGAAGATTTTCCAGGATATTCAGCCTAAATTTTTTATTGGTTAATGCAGGGGTTTTCAAACTTCATTGCACCATGGCCCCCTTCTGACAACAAAAATTATTACGTGGCCTCAGGGGCAGGAACTGAAGCCTCACCGGCCCTAGGAGGGCAAAGCCAAAGCCCCAAGACTTCAGCCCCAGAGAGAGGGCTTGTAACCTGAGCTTCGGCCCCAGGCAGTGGGGCTTGGGCTTGAGCCCCAGACCCCAGCAAGTCTAAACTAGTCCTGACCCACAGTTTGAGAACCGCTGGGTTAATGTAATCCCATTATTCCTCTATATTTTCCCTCCCCCACTCCCATATGTACCACCCTGAAGAATTCTTCTACGTCTCCAGTGTCAATACTATTCAAACATTTTAAACTATTTTATCACCCTTTCCCCGTCCCTCTGTACCCTCCTCATCTCTTAGTCCTTATGTATGCAGCTGGAAAATTCACTGGAACTTTTGCAGCTATTTCGTGTTACAATTTTATGTCTAGTTTATCCCATGTCTGTTATCGCTCCGAGGTCTTTTTCAGTCTGACTTCTTCTCAGGCTTTTCCCTCGCACTGGAGATACATTAAGAGATGATACTCCCTCAGAAGTACTTCTTTGGACTGTTTCCAAACTGAATTTCATTTTGATGGACTTCTCCCACTTTCCTCACTCTGTTCTGCCCATGGGAGATGTCAAGTTGCAGAAGTGATTGCAGTGTATTTCCAATCTAATGATAATTTACATGTAAGTAGCTCCTTTTCTCCCAAGTATGTCATGTAATACGTACCTGCAGTGCCGCTGAGATACAGGAGACCCTGAAGTGCAGGATGACAGCTAATACTTGCACAAGTGTTGCACAAAGTAACAAGGGGGCACAGACCATGATGAACAGGCACTTTACACAGACAAGACCTTTTGATATTATGCCATGGCTAGTATGTTAACAATAATTGTGTAGATTTTTTCCAGCAAGCACCTTTGTGCTCTCTTCTCTTATTCTTGGAAGGAGCTCCTCGGAAATCTCTGCAAAGTTCCCTCATTGCACTCCTTCAAATCCTTCCTTACAACATTCCTCTGCCACAAAACAATGAGCCACTGGGCAGCTGCTGTGCTGGGATCACTGGTTATTCCCCTGTTCATACCAATCTCATTGTTACCATGTGCTTCCTCTCATCTGTCTGTCTGTATCCACCTGTGGTCTCTTGTCTCATACTTAGATTGTAAGCTCTTTGGGGCACAGACCATATTGGGGCCCTAATCCCTGAATGGGGCTTCGTAACAAGGTGCTGGCCAGGAGGTCCTGAGCCAGCCCTCTGGTAGCCCAGCCCCAATTAAGAAACATTAATTACGGCATCTGAGTATGCCATGCTTAATTGAAGGGAAGGGAAGCACCTGCGGGACTCATTAGCCAGGAGGCTATATAGGGTTAGGAGGAGATGGGGGAGAGAAAGGAAAGGGAGGATCCAAGGGCTGTGCGTCCCTGCTGGCTGGAGAAGCTAGCTGTCCCCCAGGTTGCTAGTTTGGAGCAGTCTGTAAATAGAAGGCAGTGGGAGCTAACACTGTAAATAAAAGGCACTGATGACTGCACCCAGAAGAGGTCTCTGGCTGATTTGTGGGCACAGGGGTCCATAATGCGAGGGCAAACAGCCAGGCTTCTCACTACATGAGGGGGGCTTGTCTGGGATTCGAGAGCCAGCGAACGTGGTTGGCGGCCTGGATATGGAGGGGACCCTGCAATAGCTGGTCAAACAGCAGGAGCAGATGCAGCAGGCCCTGCAAAGTTTTCAGCAGTCCCACCAGGCCTTACTGACCTGGCAAGCAGAGCAACAGCAGAGTCTGCGAGAGTTCATACATTTTGCAGGAGGGGGATGGAAAAAAACCCAGGAGAGGATTTCAGGGATCACCTGGCCAAGAGCGGGGAACTTTCCTCAGAGGAGCCCCGAGGGCGGAGGGGCCGAGATTGGCCAGACCTGGCAACTCATAACGGGGGAGGTGTGTAACAGGGTTCTGGCCAGGAAGTCCTGAGCCAGCCCTCTGTTAGCCCAGCCCCAATTAAGAAGCATTAATTGGGGTTGGCTGAGTATGCCACACTTAATTGATAGAAAGGAAGCACCTGCAGGCCTCATTAGCCAGGCGGCTATATAGGGCTGGCAGGAGGGAAGGGGGGGAGGAGAAAGAAAAGGGAGGAGCCAAAGGCTGTGCATCCCTGCTTGTGGGAGAAGCTAGCTGTCCCCCAGGTTGCTAGTTTGGAGCAGTCTGTAAATAGAAAGCAGTGGGAGCTGACACTGTAAATAAAAGGCACTGATGATTGCACCCAGTCTCTGGCTGATTTGTGGGCGAAGAGGTCCCATAGTGCGGGGACGAACAGGAAGGCTCTCGTTACAGGCTTCTAGGTGCTAGAGGTACCAATAACTAATAGTGATCATGAGCAAAGTCACTATGGTCTTAGGATTTCTAGCCAGAGGATCCCTCTAGACTGTAAATTCTTCTGGGAAAGGGTGTCTTATATTTTTGTAAAACACTATTCACACTGAAGGAACTGTATATAATAGAGAATAAATGGAGACACCACTACGATGAGGTGTACCTAGCTGATACTGTGTGTTAATGAACCATGACTGGGCATTCCTGAACTCAGCCACACTCTTATATTTGGTAGGTGTACACCTGTGCTTAGCTCTAAACTGAGCATATACACACATCCCTAGCACTTTCTCCATAGCTCTAAAATTCTGTGCACAAACCTTCTTTTAGTCCGGTTCCCTATTCCTACTCTCTACTGCTGAGTCCTAGGGATTCTGAGATTGGAGCCCGTATTTTGCATGTGTGTGACATCCAGCCATTCACAGAAATACTGGCTCATGATCATTATGCAAAGTAGACAAGACCTTGGTTTTTAAGATGCCATCCAGAATAATATAATAGTTGGGGGATATACATCTGGGGGCAGTTAATTACAGAGCAGATTTCCTTAGCAAACACAAGCAGATGAGGGAGTGTGATACCATCATTTTCTTTTCTAGAACATAGTGACTCGCTCCATTAAGGAGCGTACTGAAAGAGTCAAATAAGGTTAAAAGACAGGTTAATTTGCTAGTTGGCCATATTATTTTTAAATTCCATGTAGTCCTCTTGCTATGCACATCTCACCCATGTATGTTAGTGGGAGTTAAACATGTTCATCAAGAGGACAATAATGTATGTTGACTTGTTGAGTTTACCCTGACCACAACTGTTTCTTCCAAGACCCATGAAGAATTACTGAGCTTCCTTAACATTTAATAAAGGGATTTCAATCTAGCAGAGGAAAGTATAACACGATCCAAGGGTTGGAAGTTAGACATATTCAAACTGGAAATAGGTGTAAATTTTTAACAGAGAGAGCAATTAGCCAATGGAACAACTCACCAAGGGCTGTGGTGGATTCTCCATCACTGACCATTTTTAAATGAAGCTTGGATCTTTTTCTAAAAGAGATGCTCTAGGAATTATTTTGGGGAAGTTCTAAGGCACTGGTGGGCAACCTGCAGCCTCCGGGCCGCATGCAGCCCATGAGGGTAATCCGCTGGTGGGCCACGAGACAGTTTGTTTACATTTTCACAGCCGCCCGCACCTCCCAGTGGCCATGGTTTGCCATTCCCAACCAATGGGAGCTGCGGGAAGCGGCGCAGGCTGCAGGGATGTGCTGGCCTCTGCTTCCCACAGCTCCCATTGCCCGGGAATGGCAAACCGCAGCCACTGGGAGCTGCGGGCAGTGTGCAAATATAAACACACTGTCTCGTGGCCCACCAGTGGATTACCCTGACGGGCCGCTGGTTGACCACCACTGTTCTAAGGTCTTGTTTTACAGGAGATTAGACTAAATGAGGTCCCATCTTGCCTTGGAATACATGTGTCTTTTGGGATTTTCCCCAAATGAGCTCACGGTGTAATTGGTATTTGTATTTAATAAAGGTTAGGGTTGCTTTGAAGTGATGTCAAGCTGAGGCAGTAGGGTCTCAACTGTACATTAAAAGTTTCAACACAGCATTTGGCCAAATGTTACTTGGCGTTGGGATGGAGATATGCAATTGATTCGGGGATGTTAAATGAAGTAATGTTTGTACCACTCTTAAGGTTTACCTGGTGATCACTCTGTTGAAAAGAGAAGATGCTCACTGTTGAGCAATTAAGTATTCTGGGTTTGCGGGGAGATTTACAATATAAGCTTTTGTAAGCAAGGGACCCAGCACCAGCCTATATGCCACCCTCCTTTTTTGCCAGCGTTACTTTGATATCAGGTGCCAGTATAGAAATACATTATGGATGCTATGGGACTAATTCTCAATAAATCTGTTCCTGCACTTGGGGTAGGAAGCAAGCTTTAAGCCACCCTTTTGCTCCCCATTTTCTGAGGCTTTTTGGGGGCCTGCTCAGCCATGGTGTAAGTTAGAGCATCCTCTGAGACCCCTACAGTCCCTGAGACGCAGGAAACAGCTGTTATGCTGTACACTCCAATCGCGTCCCTATCACTTCCTCACACTGAACGCTGGGAACAGAGCTTGTATAGAGCCCTTATGCCAGCTCTGCATACTCTGGGGAGCCCTGTGCACAGGGAATTTTCTCAAGGGGGTATTTCTTCCCACTTTAAAACCCCTTAATGCCACCAGAATAGTATCTAGCACAGTAACTTGCTCCAAAGAGGTCGGTGTTGGAGCTAGGATTAATACTCCAGGAGTTCTTTGGAACAAGTTACTGTGGTGTATGTGAATATGTAACTGTGAAAGTATATTTGCTCTGCACTGTGCCTTCACGTTTCTAAGGAGTCTGCTATGTGTAGGGACAGCTGCCATTTTATGAGGCAGAGTCGATGCACCATGTTAGAAAGGAGACCCACACTGTGATCTCTCATGGAGACTTTATTTCTGGTTTGTTTGGGGTTTCCCCCCCCCTTATTCTAAAATACAATCAAAATGACTTTAATTACATGCTTGTTTTTTGTGTATGGAAAAACAGAAGCACTAACCTTGCTGTCTGTTTTGACATCTGCAAAAGGGGATTGTAATTCTTACCCGCCTCCAAGGGCTGTGGTGAGAATTATTAGTTACTGTTTGTAAAATGTTCTGAAAATGGCAAGTGATCCGTAATAGCTGAGTTCAGGATTGCTATTTAATCATTGTGCAATACTCATATCTTTCTTATGGTTTGTATAATCTTGATGAAAAAGTAAATTTAAAAAAAATGTGCTTGATTTTAAAAGAAGGCATTTAGGAGAGTATCTGCCATTAACTGTTGGCCTTCTGGAAACAGATTTGATTCTGTCTAAGGCTTTTGACAGCTATGTGAATGATCACATTTCCCATATGTGATGCTGTCTCCACCTTTTCTTCTCTTTCCCTCCCCCCCCCAATCATTCTATAAACTAAGACTCTGGCATAAAGGGCGTAGGGTTTACAACAACAGTAAGAGATGAACAGTGACAATTATTCCCCAATGCACATGTAACATGGAACGTGTAAAACAGGGGACTGTACTGTTTCACAATTAATGCCCAAACTAACTCCATGCTGACAGTCTATTGCATCAGTTTATGGATGTGCTTGGCATTGTTACTTAGTTGTCTTTCCACTTTAAACAGCAGCCACAGGGAGTTGACGGCTTGTCCCTGATCCCCAGCTGCTCAGCTCTGGTAGACTCTAGAGCATCAGGGGATCTACCCTAAACTCCACAGCTGGCATAAGCTAATAGCATTTAGCTCCACCCCTGACATGCCCTCAAGCCACCCCCGACACAACCTCACCTCCACCTTATGTTGCCTGCTTTATTGAGCCTAATCCTGCCTGTCAAATCAGAGCTCCACTTCTGCAGACTTCATAGGCCAACCAGTGTAAATATTTGGTGTTCATATAAAAACCTGGGAAATTAATAAACAAAAATCTTCATTCAATTAAAATACATGTAAGGTTGAAGGTGCTGTTCAGTGGAGATCACCTGACCCTCATACCCAATATTACACTTTGTATACAAAAATTCACATCATTAAAAAACCCCACCTATTCTAAATTATTTGTAATGCAGTAACACCTAGAACCCCCAATGTAAGCATGGTCCCAGTGTGCTAGGCACTCTCCAAACACACAGTAAGAGGTGGTCCCTGCTCCAAAGAGTTACAATGAAAATACACAAGATAGACACATGGAGGGCGAAGGGAAGTACTGATGTCCCCATTTTACAGAGAGGGAACTGAATCAATGAAAGCTTAAGTTATTTGCCTTAGATCACACTAAGTCTGTGGCAATTGAACTCAGATCTCTGGAATCCCAGCCCAGTGCATTTAAACACAAGCTCATCCTCTCCAGACATCAGAAAGTCTGGAAATGAACAGCTGAGGAATCTAGCCAGTTCACCCGTGCCATATAATCCATCATCACTCACTACTGACTTGTACATGCCCAAGCTAAACATAGCATTGGCTCAGAATAAAACTCACAAATACACAGTGAAAGGTCAAAATAACAATAGCTAGTTACTAGACAATAAAACCCCCTTTCTTATTGAAGGTTTTTTTTCCAAATAGCCTGCTACTTTGACCTTTGAATATATGTCTGCAAACTTTTTTTGGGTTACAATGTTAAGTTTGAGTAGGTGGTGCTAAAAGGTGAATCTCTTCATGGATTTAACATCAAAACAAGACAGTTTAGCTAGGATAAATCTCATATGTCTACAGAGCTCCCGTGTCTGGTTTCTACTGAACAACTCATCCTACCTTTTTCCTAAGTGGCCTGAAAAGAGCCAGCCCCATTTTATGGCTTAGCTGCACCTGACTTCATCTGCTGTAATTAGGCAGTCTCCCCAGATTATCCTCAGGAAGACACTCAAAGTCCAGCCTACTACTCATTGCTAGGATTTAACTCCCATTCACATTTAAATCAATGGTGCGTCTGGTGCTCTTCACTTCTGAAAATCCAGCTTTAAGTGACTTGCCCAATGTCACACAAGAAGTCGGTGGCAGAGCTGGAAATGGAATTCCAGTATCCTAAATATCCAGTACAATACTTTAAACCTTCCTTCACAATACTTAAATGCTTCTCTGAGTCCTGCACCTGAGGCAGAGCTACAAATATTTTACAGCACCAAGTAATACAATCAGATTTTCTTCTGAACTTTTCCTCACACTGAGTTTCTCACTAAAAATTAGCATGAGAGTGAGTGAAAAATAAAAACAAGAATATTTGCTTTCATGATAGTTCCTGACCCTCTATGGCAACAAAACTGAGCCATGAATTGCCTATTAAGGGACTTTATACTATTTAACCTTCCCCTACCCCCAAGCTCCTTTTGGCATAATTCCCCAGTTGCTAGAACAGGAGCTAGTGTCTAGCTTACCTGTGTTTGCTATCACTCTGACTCTAACTTGAGAAAAGTAGCTCAAAAGTTTCTGAGCATTTGTGCAGTAGAGACTTTCAACTCATGTGAATATTGATAACAGACATCAAAACTATTAGTGGGTCAGTATAGCTTGTATGTATAACACTAAGTTATTGACATTACAAAGTAATACTTGAGTTATAAATCATTCCAATGATGTTTTGGACAGGAACGTGATATCTTCAGTAAAGTCAGTCATTCTTTCAATTATACTTAGGAAGCAAATTAAGAAGTAATACTATCATTCTTATAAGCAAACTACAGACATGTGGTCTAGTTGAAATGACTATAAGGTGAGTGCATAACTGGTTGAAAGAATGTACTCCAAGAGTAGTTATCAATGGTTTGCTGTCAGATTGGGAGAGCATATCTAGTAGGGTCCCATAGAGGTCCGTCCTGGGTCTGGTGCTCATCAATATTTTCATTAATGACTTGATGACATAATCCTGGGAGGGATTGCAAGTACTCTGGAGGACAGAATTAGAATTCAAAATGACCTTGACAAATTGGAGAATTGGTCTGAAATCAGCAAGATAAAATTCAAGAAAATGCAAAGATCTACACTTAGGAATTAAAAATCAAATGCACTACAAAATGGGGAAAAACTGGCTAGGCAGTCGTGTTGCTGAAAAGGATCTGGGGTTATAATGGATCACAAATTGAATATGAATCAACAATGTGATACAGTTGCAAAAAAGGCTAATGTCATTCTGGGGTGTATTAACAGGAGCGCCATAGGCAAAGGGAGACAACTTTCCTGCTCTGCTCAGCACTGGTGAGGCCTCAGCTAGAGCACTGTGTCCAATTCTGGGCACCATGCTTTAAGAGAGATGTGGACAAATTGGAGAGAGTCCAGAGGAGAGCAACAAAAATTATCAATGTTTAGTTAACAACTGTTATAAAGAGGATGGTGATCAATTGTCCTCTCTGTCCGTTGAAGTAGCACAAGAAGTAATAGGCTTAATCTTCAAAGAGATTTAGGTTAGATATTAGGGAAAACTTTCTAACTGTAACGGTAGTTAAACTCTGGAATAGGCTTCCAGGGGAGATTGTGGAATCCCCGTCATTGGAGGATTTTAACAGGTTAGACCAAAAACCTGTCAGGGAGGGTCTAGGTTTACTTGAACCTGCATCAGCACAGGGAACTGGACTAGAGGATCTCTTGTGGTCCCTGCCAACCCTACATTTCTGTTGTTCTTTCTATGACTTCATGCTTAATCACAAATTCACACAGGAAGTCTTGATTCTTAACATAACACCTTGACAAAGGCTACAGTAATTATGTCTTACCAGTAGTGCAGCTTACAGCTTCCCTTACACATCTGATCTACAGTACCTCCTCTTGACAAGGCACAGAAACTTATGTTTAATCAACAAATAGCAGCATGTTTTGGTTTCCCATTGACTGTAGTGTAAGAAATGGCAGGCTGGCCTGTTTGGGATAAAGAGAATCTCAGACTCTTTCCTCAGAAAGAAAAGGAGTATTTGTGGCACCTTAGAGACTAACAAATTTATTTGAGCATAATCTTTCATGAGCTACAGCTCACTTCATTGGATGCATTCAGTGGAAAATACGGTGGGGAGATTTATATACACAGAGAACATGAAACAATGGGTGTTACCATACATACTGTAAGGAAAATGATCTGGTAGGGTGAGCTATTACCAGCAGGAGAACGAGGGAAAAAACCTTTTGTAGTGATAATCAAGGTGGGTCATTTCCAGCAGTTGACAAGAACATCTGAGGAACAGTGGGAGGTGGGGGTGGGGAAGGGGAATAAACATGGGGAACATTGGCACCCTGACAGCAGGATTGTTTGGCTATGTAGACTCCCTCCTCAGGCCCTACGCTACCAGCATTCCTAGCTATCTTCGAGACACCACTGACTTCCTGAGGAAACTACAATCCATCGGTGATCTTCCTGAAAACACCATTCTAGCCACAATGGATGTAGAAGCCCTCTACACCAACATTCCACACAAAGATGGACTACAAGCCATCAGGAACAGTATTCCCAATAATGTTACGGCAAACCTGGTGGCTGAACTTTGTGACTTTGTCCTCACCCATAACTATTTCACACCTGGGGACAATGTATACCTTCAAATCAGTGGCACTGCTATGGGTACCCGCATGGCCCCAGAGTATGCCAACATTTTTATGGCTGACCTAGAACAAAGCTTCCTCAGCTCTCGTCCCCTAATGCCGCTACTCTACTTGCGCTACATTGATGACCTCTTCATCATCTGGACCCATGGAAAAGAAGCCCTTGAGGAATTCCACCAGGATTTCAACAATTTCCATCCCACCATCAACCTCAGCCTGGACCAGTCCACACAAGAGATCCACTTCCTGGACACTACGGTGCTAATAAGCGATGGTCACATAAACACCAGCAGGTTACCGGAAACCTACTGACCGCTATGCTTACCTACATGCCTCCAGCTTTCATCCAGACCACACCACATGATCCATTGTCTACAGCCAAGCTCTTTGATACAACCGCATTTGCTCCAACCCCTCAGACAGAGACAAACACCTACAAGATCTCTATCAAGCATTCTTCCAACTACAACACCCACCTGCTGAAGTGAAGAAACAGATTGACAGAGCCAGAAGAGTACCCAGAAGTCACCTACTACAGGACAGGCCCAACAAAGAAAATAACAGAACGCCACTAGCCATCACCTTCAGCCCCCACCTAAACCTCTCCAACGCATCATCAAAGTTCTACAACCTACCCTGAAGGACGACCCATCACTCTCACAAATCTTGGGAGACAGGCCAGTCCTTGCTTACAGACAGCCCCCTAACCTGAAGCAAATACTCAACCACACACCACACAACAGAACCACTAACCCAGGAACCTATCCTCGCAACAAAGCCCGTTGCCAACTGTGCCCACATATCTATTCAGGGGACACCATCATTGGGCCTAATCCCATCAGCCACACTATCAGAGGCTTGTTCACCTGCACATCTACCAATGTGATATATGCCATCATGTGCCAGCAATGTCCCTCTGCCATGTACATTGGCCAAACTGGACAGTCTCTATGTAAAAGAATAAATGGACACAAATCAGACGTCAAGAATTATAACATTCAAAAACCAGTTGGAGAACACTTCAATCTCTTTGGTCACTCAATTACAGACCTAAAAGTTGCAATTCTTCAACAAAAAACCCCAAAACCAGACTCCAACGAGAGACTGCTGAATTGGAATTAATTTGCAAACTGGATACAATTAACTTAGGCTTGAATAGAGACTGGGAGTGGATGGGTCATTACACAAAGTAAAACTATCACCCCATGTTTATTCCCCCCCCCCCCCGCCACTGTTCCTCAGACGTTCTTGTCAACTGCTGGAAATGGCCCACCTTGATTATCACTACAGAAGGTCCCTGTCCCCCGCTCCGCTGGTAATAGCTCACCTTAAGTGATCACTCTCCTTACAGTGTATATGGTAACACCCATTGTTTCATGTTCTCTATGTATATAAATCTCCCCACTGTATTTTCCACTGAATGCATCCAATGAAGTGAGCTGTAGCCCACGAAAGCTTATGCTCAAATAAATTTGTTAGTCTCTAAGGTGCCACAAGTACTCCTCTTCTTTTTGCGGATACAGACTAACACGGTTACTACTCTGAGACTCTTTCCTGTGGCAACTGGGAAGCATGCAGGCAGCAGGGGGAGCTGCAGTACGACATCTGAATCCTACCCACAAAAGGGAGAACTGCTGCATTTCCTTTTAAAAATAAATCTGTTAAAACTCTAGCTCTGTGTCATCTGAAAATTAACATGCACAGGATTCTGTCAGCAATGTTCAGAAAAATATGGAGAGATTAGAATGAGATGAAGCCTAATAGTTAGCTCATATACACTGCACCACAATTTACAGCATTAGCCTGTCAGCTGTTTTAGTAGTAATGTGGTTACATGTAATGATCTGCAGTTTTCAGGAATAATGAGTGGAGGAACCCTTGCTCCGGAGACTGTATGAATCATAATTTCCATATTCACTTGTGTCTGTGCAACTTCTTTATTGAGGGCAAAATGCATTAGCCTCTGAGTTGCTGAGAAGTAGCATGCTGTTGCATGCTTCGTGTTGACTTGAATCTGCATATTACTGTTGCTATCAGAAAACAGTGACAGCCGGACTCCTCAACAATTTTATATCTCATATATCCACTGGGGGTGTTGCCATCTTGTTCTTTGTTTTCCTTTTGTTTGTCAGGCTTCCTTTGACAGCATGCAAGGGCTCTCAGTCTCTGCCAAACAAGAGATTAAGTCCACTTCAGCTATCCCCCTTCCCGTTGCCCAGGCAAAGAGCGGCTGCTGGGAAGAAAGAATGGGGAGAATTCCTTTGGGAAGGCGGCAGGCCTCTACAACCAACACTGAACCCCAGTCTTGGGGAGTTTTCTGCCTATTTGATTTTGTTTCCATTAAAATTACTATGATTTCCTGTTTATAAATGTTATTCCTTAAGGAAAAGGATCATGCTGATTTTAATAGTGTTGTGTCATTTTATCATTCTGATCTGCTTGGGTATTGGGGTTGGAAATGGATGAGCTGAGCATGTACATTGTATGCCTCATAGAATCATAGAATATCAGGGTTGGAAGGGACCTCAGGAGGTCATCTAGTCCACCCCCCTGCTCAAAGCAGGACCAATCCCCAATTTTTGCCCCATACCTGTAAATGGCCCCCTCAAGGATTGAACTCACAACCCTGGGTTTAGCAGGCCAAAGCTCAAACCACTGAGCTATCCCTCCCCCCCTCGTTATTATTTAATCTCATACAAGGCAAAGAATATGGATCTGGGTGTGGATGAATATCTTCATCTAACCAGGCTCAATATAGCCAGTTTTAACCTCTGCATACATGCCCATATACTGGTCTCTGCCTTGATTCTTTTTTTGTCTTATTTGTCATATTCCTCATTCTGGCTATGTAGTCTACAACAAATTTCCTGATCATTTCTTTGTTTACCAGACATAGTATGAATTGTAGTTATTATGCTCCTCAGGTATATGTGTGTGTGTGTATATATATATATATATTTGGACAGGCTGTGCAAAGGGGGGGGGAAGAATCTTGACCCCTGTCTAGTTTATCTGATCCCTTTGATTCAGGGCTCTCTCTAGTTCAAGCCTAGAGGAATTAAAACCAGTAAGCTAGCACTAGCAAGCTTCTTATACCCACTGATGATGGCACTTGTGACAGATTTAGGCAAACTAGAAGATCCTAGAGCGGCCCTGTCCAAGTTCTGTTACATTTGTGACATTTTGACATTATTCCTGCTGCACTTTGCGAACAGAGATGGAATGCAGGAAGAATGCAAGTTTTTTCACCCACACAGGCTAGTTCATAAAACCTTTTTATGACAAGTCTTTTATAAAATACACAACAAAAATTCACTGTTCTTGCATCCATGTATGCATGCACATGTGAGTAAATATATAACAAATGTTATATGACTTGTATGTGTGTAATGGTGTGGGATGCAGCTTTAGTTTTCATTGCCAAGACTTTGGGATGACTGATTTCTCATGAGGCATGAGGCAATTCCCAAGTACCACGAGTTTTCAAAATAAGTACAATAAAACCTCTAAAGCATCCCACACCATCATGAATTTTATTTACACTGCTTATTTTTAAGTCAGGCTTTTTTTTTCTTTCGTCTTTTAAGTTCTTCTATGATTTTTCCCTACTTGTTGAAATACATTAGTTACTATGGAAACAGATCTGTGTATACAGAGCTTGGTGACATCCACACAGTGTGAATTTGTATAATGCTTTCCTATAACCTAAATATCTACCTGACAGTTATGTCTGAACAGTCTGGGGAGCTTAGACCCTGCAGCATCTTGCACGTGGCAACTGGGTGTGAGGGAAAGCTATCATGAAAAAAACAAAAGCCCTGAAGGTCCCATGACTTTCCCAGTGAGAGACCCTCTAACTTTCTCAGTGGGAAAGAAATCACCAGAAGATTTACAGTGCAAACCATTAGATTGTGATGCATTCCCAGAAACAGCACTGTATTAAGGGAGCACAGCAAAGTCACTGGAGGGTTCACTTTCACTAGCCTCTCATGATTAGCTTTAAGACAATAAATAATAGTAATAATATAGTAGCACCTGAGGCCCCAGTCAAGGAACTGGGCCTCATTACTCTAAGCGCTGTACCAACAAGGTACAAAAGGTAGGTCCCTGTCTACAGGAGCTCACAGTCTTGGTTTATGACAAAATGTGAACAGTGAATGAAACAGCCAAATGGGGTATGGGTAGAGTGGGAGGACTGTTTTGCAGAGTAAGCAGTGGTTTCCGCCTATTCATTGTCAGCCGGTAATGTGTTATCAACATTGTGGTAGAAGTTTACAGACAGGGAAGATGTTTGCTCTGTGTACTGTAACAGGGAGCTTTATGCACATGTAAGGGACAGCACAAAAAAGAGCGTGGTGGCACTTGTGGGAGAAGTGGACAATCAAGGCCAGGATTCTGGGAGAGCAAAATTGGGAGTCCATGGGGTGATGAGATAATAGATCTTATAGGCAGAGCAGGGTTAAACTATGATGAACTTTCAAGGTGAAGAAAAGAAGCTTGTGTTTGCTGAGGTGCAGAAGGAGGAGCCAGTGAGGGGACACAAACAGGGGTGAAATGGTCAGAGTGACAAGCCAGGACCATGTCTCTAGGAGCAATGTTTAGAAGGGCTTGAGGAGGGCAATTTTAGAGGACTCATTTCATCCTCTGTCCAATGTTCCTATTCCTATGGCTGCTCTCACACTTTCTACCTCCAGTCTGGAGAACAGGCAAGCTCTGCCTTGTCACAGGCTAATGACTCCCATGCAAAGTCCAGCAAACACAGAGTGCAATCAGAGCTTTGGCTCTCACCCTCTCTTTGTTACCTAATCTGTGTTATCACTTGGCTAATGTCATTTCTCTCTACCAGGCCAGGCAGTGGATGGTGCAAAAAAAAAAAAAAAAGAGAGAGATTGGTATACAATTGGTATACAATCTGGGGGTTATCTGGTACATGTACCAGATAGGAGCCAGAATCTGCTCTGAGTAATACGTGTGTAAATCCACAGTAATTCCAATTTCAGCTTCAATGGAGTTACTCTGGACTTACACCAGCATGACTTGGAGCAGAATTTAGCTCTATAGCTCTAGTTCATCAGTTTAAAAAAAAAAAAAAAAAAAAGATCTCTGCGTTAATTAACTCTCTCCAAACACCATTCCTTTAACCTCAGGTTCTAGTTTAACTTATGTAGCTTGGGAGATCGGGTTTGTTTGGGTTTTTTACACTTATATACAGGAACCCTAACAATCCCCACTGAGAAACACATTTATCCAAGGATTCCATAACACAGTTTGGAAGCTGCTCTTCGGCCCAGGATCCCAGGCCAGGTGCAGATTGTCCTTTTGTTGGCACAAGACCCATTCTGCCCCTGGTTGCTAAAAACGTGGGCAGAAAATCACTCAGTACGTCTTCCAGGCCCAGGGATCCCTACTGCAGAAGAGCCTCTTTCTGTTTGCAATGGGACAATTCATTGCTAGGGAAAAACCTGCCAAAGGAGTTTCCTAATAGAAATGGCTAAGACTCTAGGATGAGAAGGTTTTTAAAAAAACAAAAAAACAAAGCCCTATGCTAATTCAGTCAAACCAGGAACCTGGCCAGTTGGCTGGCTTAAGGTAGAAAAATATCCAGTTTCTTTAACTGGATAAACAACTGATGAATGATAGAATACTGGCTCCCCTGCTCCCCTTTGCCTTCTCTTCTGCCTGCCTTCAGGCAGTACAAATAGGAAGAGGCCCTGCAGGCTGGCTCCTCCCTGCACAGCAGCTCCTCCATTCACCTCATTAAAATGTTCATTCTGCTCCCAGTTTAGCCGCTGACAAGAACTAACATTGTGTAGTGCTGCATTCCATGTTCTCCTCCTCCACACCTCTCCTCACAACAGAAACCTAGAAATGCAGAAAACTGGGACACGCAAGGCAAACATAAAAGGTGAACCAGAGGAGCAGAAGGATGGGGGGTGAGGGGGAGTAGGCAGGAGTATGAAAGGATAAGAGAAAGGGTTTCTTCAAAAGAAACTTAACAGAGGGCCAAGGCAAGAATGAAAGGGCAGCTAGCAGCAAACCTGAGATGAGAAAATGGCAAACTGGGAAGAGAGGGTTGAAAAGGAAGGAAGTTTCCAGGAAAATAAGATGAAGACATAAAACCCAAAGATGGATCGAGGTGAATGTGAGAATAAAATCTTCCTTTTGTAGGCTCCCTTCCCCTATGAAAAAAAATCTATGTCAAGTGGGAGACAAGATTTGTATAAAGGCAAAGGAAGTGATTTTTTCTCTATAATCCATCCTAACTGTGTTCTCCAAAATCCTAACTTCCTAATTCATTTTTGGTTGTTACTTTTAGATGCAGGAGCTTTAGAGATTAATTACTGACAATGAAATATGAGCCAAGCATAAACTCCTTTTAAAAGTTTTTAGAAAACAAGTTAAATCTGCTGTGGAAGCTGGTGCCACCACAGCTGCATAGTAGATATTATTATGGGCAATAAAGTAAAGATGTACAAATGGAATTTTTGTAAGACAGAATGTGGGACTCCCTTCGAGAATGCACCAAGCAATTTAACACCTTGCACTACGGTATCACATTGTCACTTAGCATACTGTAGAAAGCTGTCATGCCCATCTAAAACTAGAACATCTTCCTAGCTACATTGTTGAAACTGATCTTCATAGTAAGCCCACAGGTGTCCACCTATATTTAAAATGGGCATTTTGCATTACCCCAGACACAACAGAGCAATGGGCAAACATCAAAAGATTTTGAAAGTGTGTGGATAGGCATCCAAAAATTCAGACATTTGTCCAAATGATTTTAAACTTTTAGAAGCTGTTCCCTTTGCTCCTCCCCATCCCTTTCCCCAACTTCAGCCCCAGGACAGGATCTCCCCCTCCCCACACTATAATCCCACGTCCTCCTTTCCATGGCTCCCCTCACCTGCCCTTCTCCAGGGTTAACTAGGCAAGAACTGTTGCATCCCTAGAAAAGGAAGTTGGGCTCTCATTCATTCCAGTCATATGCCCTGGTGCATCAGTTGTAGGAAATTTCCAGAGTGCTTCTTAAATACATAAACGGTTAGATCAGCAGGCCCAACGGAAAGAGGCCTGGACGCCAATTTGATTAAGGAGAGAACTGCCTGGCTGCCCTCAGCCAGCAGTATCACAGGTGGCGGGAACAAGCCACTGTGCTGAACCCTGAAGGGGAGCAGAGTGGACCCCCAGAACGAAGCTTTCCAGAGGTGACACATGAGGGGGCTTGTGAGGGGTCAAGTGCTTCCCCCCCCCCAGGTTTGCTGCTTGGCTTGTACTGAGCATGCTCACATGGACTGAGCATGCTCAGTAACACTGCTGAAACCAGCTGCCCTCACTCTGCCCCCACATCGACCTCCACTGTAGTTAAAAGGCAGGAGATTGGGTCTCACTCACAGCCCTTTAGTTTATCTGAATATCCAACAAGGATCTAATCAGACTGTGTGAAGAGTGATGGTTCAGAACAGTTCTTACTTTAATTAAACCAGTTTTGCCCTATCAAATCAAAATCAATTTTTAAAAACAGAATGAGAACCAGCTTTCCAAACCTAACAAGGAGCTAATGCCCCGATGCAGATCAAAGCTGCCAGCTATTCAAGACCTGAAATAAGTTGTTCAAAACTATGGACATGACATAAATATTGCTATGTAGTGGCATAAGAAAATGTCTGTGAACATAACAAAGTTGCAGAGGTGGTCTGGAAAACTGCTATTGTTGGATTTGTAGGTGCATGAAAGGATCTGTAAGGGTATGTCAAAATTACTACGAAATTAGGTCGAATTTATAGAAGTCGATTTTTTAGAAAGTGATTTTATACAGTCGATTGTGTGTGTCCCACTAAGCGCATTAAGTCGGTGGAGTGCGTCCACAGTACCGAGGCTAGCGTCGACTTTCAGAGTGTTGCGCTGTGGGTAGCTATCCCACAGTTCCCGCAGTCTCCACCGCCTATTGGAATTCTGGGTTGAGCTCCCAAAGCCTGATGGGGCAAAAACATTGTTGCAGGTGGTTTTGGGTACATGTTGTCAGTCGCCCCTCCCTCTGTGAAAGCAATGGCAGACAATTGTTTCGCACGTTTTTTCCATGCGGGCGCCATACTGCTGTCAGCAGATGGTGCAGTAGGTCTGCAAACCATCATCGTCATCCACCACTTCCACTGCTCTCCTGGTGCCATGAATCCACCTTGCAGGTCCTCTATATGACCATCGTCATCCACTGCCACTCTGCTTTCCTGGTGGTCTCACAGGGCCACTTCCACTGCAACTCTGCTGAGCTACTCTTGTCTCCCCATACCATGGCAAGCGTGCAGCTTGCTCAGCTGTTGTGTCCTGGCAGCAGATGGTGCAGTAGGTCTGCAAAACTGGTCATCCAACCACCGCTTCTACTGCAACTCTGCTCTCCTGCAGGCACCATACCACAGCAAGCATGGAGCCTGCTCAGATCACTGTGGCAGTTATGAGCATTGTAAACACCTCACGCATTATCATGCAGAACCAGAACCTGCAAAAGCAGGCGAGGAGGCGATGGAAGCGCAGTGATGAGAGTGATGAGGACATGGACACAGACGTCTCTCAAAGCATGGGCCCCGGCAATTTGGCCATCCTGGTAGCAATTGGGCAGGCTCATGCTGTGAAACGCTGATTCTGGGCCCGGGAAACAAGCACAGACTGGTGGGACCACATAGTGTTGCAGGTCTGGGATGATTCCCAGTGGCTGTGAAACTTTCACATGCATATGGGCACTTTCATGGAACTTTGTGACTTGCTTTCCACTGCCCTGAAGCACAAGAATACCAAGATGAGAGCAGCCCTCACAGTTCACAAGTGAGTGGCGATAGCCCTCTGGAAGCTTCCAATGCCAGACAGCTACCGGTCCGTCGGGAATCAATTTGGAGTGGGCAAATCTACTGTGGGGGCTGCTGTGATCCAAGTAGCCAATGCAATCGCTGAGCTGCTGCTAACAAGGGTAGAGTCTCAGGGAAATGTGCAGATCATAGAGGATGGCTTTGCTGCAATGGGATTCCCTAACTGTGGTGGAGCAATAGACAGACCGCATATCCCTATCTTGGGACCGGATCACCAAGGCAGCCAGTACATAAACCAAAAGGGGTACTTTTCCATGGTGCTGCAAGTACTGGTGGATCACAAGGGACATTTCACCAACATCAACGTAGGATGGCCCGGAAAGGTACATGACACTCGCACCTTCAGGAACTCTGGTCTGTATGAACAGCTGCAGCAAGGAACTTACTTTCCAGACCAGAAAATAACCACTGGGGAGTTGAAATGCCTATAGTTATCCTTGGGGACCCAGCCTACCCCTTAAAGCCATGGCTCATGAAGCCATACACAGGCATCCTGGACAGTAGTCAGGAGCTGTTCAACTATAGGCTGAGCAAGTTCAGAATGGTGGTAGAATGTGCATTTGGACATTTAAAAGCACGCTGGTGCAGTTTACTGACTCGGTTAGACCTCAGCAAAACCAATATTCCCATTGTTATTACTGCTTGCTGTGTGCTCCACAATATCTGTGAGAGTAAGGGGGAGACATTTATGGAGGGGTGGGAAGTTGAGAAAAATCGCCTGGCCGCTGATTACACACAGCCAGACACCAGGGTGGTTAGAAGAGCACAGCAGGGCACATCAGAGAAGCTTTGAAAACCAGTTTCATGGCTGACCAGGCTACGGTGTGACAATTCTGTTTGTTTCTCCTTGATGGAAACCCACCCCCTTGGTTCACTCTACTTCCCTATAAGCCAACTGCCCTCCCCTCCCTCCTTCAATCACCGCTTGCAAAGGCAATAAAGTCATTGTTGTTTCAAATTCATGCATTCTTTATTACTTTGTCACACAAATAGGGGGATAACTGCCTAGGTAGCCCGGGAGGGGTGGGGGAGGAGGGAAGGACAAGGCCACAGTGCACTTCAAAACTTATTGAATCCCAGCCTTCTGTTGCTTGGGCAGTCCTCTGGGGTGGAGTTGTTGGGTGCCTGGAGGGCCCCCTCACCCCCGCGTTCTTGGGCATCTGGGTGAGGAGGCTATGGAACTTGGGGAGGAGGGCGGTTGGTTACACAGGGGCTGCAATGGCCATCTGTGCCTTTCCTGCACCTCAACCATACACCGGAGCATATCAGTTTGATCCTCCAGTAGCCTCAGCATTGCATCCTGCCTCCTTTCATCATGCTGCTGCCACCTTTCCTCTTGATCCCGCCACCTCTCCTGTTGCTCCAGCCATCTATCCTCTCATGCATCCCTCCTGTCCTCTCATTCATTTTGAGCTTTCCTGGACTCTGCCATTGTCTGCCTCCACGTATTCTGCTGGGCTTTTTCAGTTTGAGTGGACTGCATGAGCTCAGAGAACATTTCATCGCGAGTACGGTTTTTTCGCCTTCTTATCTGCAGTGACAGAGATGTAAGTCGCAGCATTGAAACATTTGTAGCTGCAGGAGGAAAAAAAGGGAGATTAAAATTGAAAAAGACACATTGGCCATTTAAAAGGAGGGGCTGATGTTTTCGGGTTAATGTGCAGCACAAACCCAACTAAACCCACCCACACACCCAATTCTCTGGGATGATCGCTTCCCCCATCCCCACACCGCGTGGCTAACAGCTGGGATGATTTCCTTTCAGCCACAGGCAAACAACCCAGCAGGAACAGCCACCTCTGATGTCCCCTTAATAAAATTCCCCTATTTCAACCAGATGACCATGAATGATGTCACTCTCCTGAGGATAATCCAGAGAGATAAAGAATGGATGTTGCTTGAATGCCAGCTGTCATAAATATAAAGGGAAGGGTAAACACCTTTAAAATCCCTCCTGGCCAGAGGAAAAACCCTTTCAACTGTAAAGGGTTAAGAAGCTAGGATAACCTCGCTGGCACCTGACCAAAATGACCAATGAGGAGACAAGACACTTTCAAAAGCTGGGGGGAGGGAGAAATAAAGTCTCTCTCTCTCTCTCTCGACAGAACAGGAATGGAGTCTTAGAACTTAGTAAGTAATCTAGCTAGATATGCCTTAGATTCTGATTCCTTTAAATGGCTGAGAAAATAAGCTGTGCTGAATGGAATGTAGATTCCTGTTTTTGTGTCTTTTTGTAACTTAAGGTTTTGCCAGAAGGATTCTCTATGTTTTGAATCTAGTTACCCTGTAAGGTATTTACCATCCGGATTTTACAGAGGTGATTCTTTTTACTTTTTCTTCTATTAAAATTTTTCTTTTAAGAATCTGAATGCTTTTTCATTGTTCTTAAGATCCAAGGGTTTAGGTCTGTGTTCACCTATGCAAAGTGGTGAGGATTTTTATCAAACCTTCCCCAGGAAGGGGGGTGTAAGGTTTGGGATGATTTTTGGGGGGAAAAGATGTTTCCAAATGGGCTGTTTCCCAATTATATCCCTGTTAGACGTTTGATGGTGGCAGCGATAAAGTCCAAGGGCAAAAGGTAAAATAGTTTGTACCTTGGGGAAGTTCTAACCTAAGCTGGTAAAAGTAAGCTTAGGAGGTTTTCATGCAGGTGCCCACATCTATACCCTAGAGTTCAGAGTGGGGAAGGAACCTTGACACTAGCAGACACTGGGACCACACGCTGCCATGCTTTCTTATGCAATGATTCCACACTGCGTGCTACTGGCCTGCCATGGAGGATGCAATAAGGCTGCCCTCCCCAGAAACCTTTTGCAAAGGCTTTGGGAATACCTCCAGGACAGCTTCATTGAGATGTCCCTGGAGGATTTCCGCCCCATCCCCGGACACGTTAACAGACTTTTCCAGTAGCAGTACTGGCTGCGAATGCATCCCAAGGCTTCAGGGCAAATTAATTAAACACGCTTGCTTTTAAACCGTGTATTATATTTTCAAAGGTACACTCACCAGAGGTGCTTTCTCCGCCTTCAAGGTCTGGGAGCCCGGGTTGGGAGGGTATTGGCTCCAGGGTGATAAATAGTTCCTGGCTGTCAGGGAGAATGGTTTCTCCGCTTGCCTGGTGTGTGCTATCATCTTCCTCATCCCCAAAATCCTCATCCCTGTTGTGTGAGACTCCCGTGCAGGAGGCCATGTACAGGTGTGGGTTAGTTGTAGGGTAGACTCCCTAGAATTGCATGCAGCTCATCATAGAAGCGGCATGTCTGGGGCTCTGACCTCAAGCGGGCGTTTGCCTCTTGGGTTTTTTGGTAGGCTTGCCTGAGCTCCTTAAGTTTCATGCGGCACTGCTGCAGGTCCCTGTGATAGCCTCTGTCCTTCATGCCCTTGGAGATTTTTTCAAATATTTTGGCATTTCGTCTTTTGAAACGGAATTCTGATAGCACGGATTCTTCTCCCCATACAGCGATCAGATCCAGTACCTTCCATTCGGTCCATGCTGGAGCTCTTTTGCGATGCTGGGACTCCATGGTCATCTCTGCTGATGAGCTCTGCGTGGTCACGCCGTGGTGGCCAAACAGGAAATGAAATTCAAAAGTTTGCGGGGCTTTTCCTGTCTACATGGCCAGTGCATCCGAGTTGAGAGTGCTGTCCAGAGCAGTCACAATGGAGTACTGTGGGATTGCTCCCGGAGGCCAATACCATCAAATTGCATCCACACTAACCCAAATTCAACCTGGTGATGTCGATTTCAGCGCTAATCCCCTCGTCGGGGAGGAGTACAGAAATTGATTTTAAGAGCCCATTAAGTTGACAAAAATGGCGTTGTTGTGTGGATGGGTGCAGGGTTAAATCAATCTAACACTGCTAAATTCGACCTAAATTCATAGTGTCGACCAGGGCTAAGTTGACATGCTATTTTACTAAAAGTCACTGTAGTGATTAAAAAGCAAAGAATGAAGTGCTGCTGTGAAGGATGATCTTGTTGGTCAGAGGACAGCCAGAAATAATGATTATATATTATAATTGTGTGAAGAAATGAAAAAGAAATTGAGCAATTGCTTGCTTTCCTAGCAAGCAGCAGCCTCAGCCTTGCAACATTTCTGAATTGACAAAAAGGTTGTTAACAGAGCTCCAAAGTGGCCATTGAAAGATGTGACTCATTCTCCATTACCCTGCACCTTGTGCAGTCATTTACACTTGTGTACAGTGGGTGAAAAATGCTACCAAATCTGAATGCTAAACATTCTGCACTCTGCACACATGTAAATACCTATCCAATATACAAGGCAATGGAAAACCTAGACCTAAGATTTCTCATGCTCAGAAATGAAAGCTGAGCCACATGGCCAAAAAGGATTAACAGGAGGGAAATGGCGTCCTACAGTCACCTACCCTGATGAATTTAAACAATAAGGCCTCTGTTTTATTTGCATTCAGTTTCATGTAGTGACATGACATCCAGATTTGGATATAATGCATGATATTGGATGCAGTCTGGCAAGGCTTAAATCATACATACTCTATAATGACCTCAGAAGATAGATCTTGTTTCATATCTGTATAGCAATGAAAACCAAGGCTGCACTAAGAGATAGGATGCAAGGCCAAACTACAAGGCTGAAGATAAAGGTCTTTGGTACTTTATGCTTAAGTACTACAAGGCTCAGAAGTAAATATATGCCAAGAAATCATCTAAGAGTACTTCTGTAAATCTGAATAAAATCAGGTCTCAGAAAGCACTGCAATACCATTTTTTTATAGATTCATAGATATTTAGGTCAGAAGAGACCATTATGATCATCTAGTCTGACCTCCTGCACAACGCAGGCCACAGAATTTCACCCACCACTCCTACAAAAAAAAAAACCTCACACCTATATCTGTCCTATTGAAGTCCTCAAATCGTAGTTTAAAGACTTCAAGGAGCAGAGAATCCTCCAGCAAGTGACCTGTGCCCCATGCTACAGAGGAAGGCGAAAAACCTCCAGGGCCTCTTCCAATCTGCCCTGGAGGAAAATTCCTTCCCGACCCCAAATATGGCGATCAGCTAAACCCTGAGCATATGGGCAAGATTCATCAGCCAGATACTACAGAAAATTCTTTCCTGGGTAACTCAGATCTCACCCCATCTAATAGCCCATCACAGGCCATTGGGCCTATTTATGAATATTTAATTACCAAAACCATGTTATCCCATCATACCATCTCCTCCATAAACTTATCAAGTTTAATCTTAAAGCCAGATAGATATTTTGCCCCCACTGCTTCCCTTGGAAGGCTATTCCAAAACTTCAGTCCTCTGATGGTTAAAAACCTTCGTCTAATTTCTAGTCTAAATTTCCTAGTGGCCAGTTTATATCCATTTGTTCTTGTGTCCACATTGGTACTGAGCTTAAATAATTCCTCTGCCTCTCTGGTATTTATCCCTCTGATATATTTATAGAGAGCAATCATATCTCCCCTCAACCGTCTTTTAGTTAGGCTAAACAAGCCAAGCTCCCAGAATCTCCTTTCATAAGACAAGTTTTCCATTCCTCGGATCATCCTACTAGCCCTTCTCTGTACCTATTCCAGTTTGAATTCATCCTTCTTAAACATGGGAGACCAGAACTGCACACAGTATTCCAGGTGAGGTCTCACCAGTGCCTTGTATAACGGTACTAAAATCTCCTTATCCCTACTGAAAATACCTCTCCTGATGCATCCCAAGACTGCATTAGCTTTTTTCACAGCCATATCACATTGGCGGCTCATAGTCATCCTATGATCAACCAATACTCCAAGGTCCTTCTCCTCCTCCGTCACTTCTAATTGATGCATACCTAGCTTATAACTAAAATTCTTGTTATTAATCCCTAAATGCATGACCTTACACTTCTCACTATTAAATTTCATCCTATTACTATTACTTCAGCTTACAAGGTCATCCAGATCTTCCTGTAGGGTATCCCTGTCCTTCTCTAAATTGGCAATACCTCCCAGCTTTGTAATCATCTGCAAACTTTATTAGCACACTCCCACTTTTTGTGCCAAGGTCAGCAATAAAAAGATTAAATAAGATTGGTCCCAAAACCGATCCTTGAGGAACTCCACTGGTAACCTCCCTCCAGCCTGACAGTTCACTTTTCAGTAGGACCCGTTGTAGTCTCCCCTTTAACCAATTCCTTATCCACCTTTCAATTTTCCTATTGATCCCCATCTTATCCAATTTAACTAATAATTCCCCATGTGGCATGGTATCAAATGCCTTACTAAAATCCAGGTAAATTAGATCCACTGCATTTCCTTTGTCTAAAAAATCTGTTACTTTCTCAAAGAAGGAGATCAGGTTGGTTTGGCACGATCTACCTTTTGTAAAACCATGTTGTATTTTGTCCCATTTACCATTGACTTCAATGTGCTTAACTATCTTCTCCTTCAAAATTTTTTCCAAGACCTTGCATACTACAGATGTCAAACTAACTGGCCTATAATTACCCGGATCACGTTTTTTCCCTTTCTTAAAAATAGGAACTATGTTAGCAATTCTCCAATCATACGGTACAACCCCTGAGTTTATAGATTCATTAAAAATTCTTGCTAATGGGCTTGCAATTTCTTGTGCCAATTCCTTTAATATTCTTGGATGAAGATTATCTGGGCCCCCCGATTTAGTCCCATTAAGCTGTTTGAGTTTCGCTTCTACCTCAAATATGGTGATGTCTACCTCCATATCCTCATTCCCATTTGTCATGCTACCATTATCCCTAAGATCCTCTTTAGCCTTATTAAAGACTGAGGCAAAGTATTTGTTTAGATATTGGGCCATGCCTAGATTATCCTTGACCTCCACTCCATCCTCAGTGTTTAGCGGTCCCACTTCTTCTTTATTTTCTTCTTATTTATATGACTATAGAACCATTTACTATTGGTTTTAATTCCCTTTGCAAGGTCCAACTCTACTTGACTTTTTAGCCTGTCTCACTTTATCCCTACATGTTCTGACCTCAATAAGGTAGCTTTCCTTGCTGATCCCTCCCTTCTTCCACTCCCTATATGCTTTCTGCTTTTTCTTAATCACCTCTCTGAGATGCTTGCTCATCCAACTTGGTCTACAACTCCTGCATATGATTTTTTCCCCTTACTTGGGATGCAGGCTTCCGATAGCGTCTGCAGCTTTGATTTAAAATAATCTCAGGCCTCCTCTACCTTTAGATACATAAATTCTTCAGTCCAATCCACTTCCCTAACTAATTTCCTTAATTTTTGAAAGTCAGCCTTTTGAAATCAAAAACCCTAGCTGCAGATTTATTTTTATTAATCCTTCCGTTCAGTTTGAACCAAATTAGCTCATGATCACTTGAGCCAAGATTATCCCTTACAACCATTTTTTCTGTGAGGTCCTCACTACGCACCAAAACCAAATCTAAAATGGCATCCCCTCTAGTCGGTTCAGCAACTACTTGCTGAAGGAATCCATCAGCTATCGCATCTAGGGTTTAAATGGTTAAGGATCATTCTGTGATCAAGAGTGTGAAATCCTGCTCTTGAAATAGCTAATGAAACCAAAAGTGGAAACCTTAATCAGCTGTTAATAATATTATTGGTGCATCTTGAGAGAACAGCAGAGTGGATAAGATGAATTTGAAGGGATTGAAGCCCACTTAAACTTTTCAGACAAGCTGGCGTGTGTTAGACAAGTTATCAGTTCAGTAATATTTTTCTAGTATCTTCAATGAAAATCCTTGATTTTAAATTGTACAATAAACTGACATATTGTCTTTTATGAATCAGTTAAGGTAAGAGACTTTATTAGCAGGACAGTTACTAAGCCCTGCTTAAAATACATGGAAACAACTCCGCTTTTTTATTTGTTTCATATGACTTAGAAACATTTTAAGTAGGGATGGGCAACACTCACTTTTGTCTGATTTCAGGGCCCCTTGTTGGACTCTTGCTGCTAGGTGACTCTGGCATGAAAGCAAGTAGCCCATCCTCAGACCCCCTAATAGGGCCACATTCCATGTAAGAGAGACTGTGGATGTGGAGAAGGAAAAGAAGAGAGGAAAATTGACAGTGAAGAATGCTGCATCAGCTAGAAGAGAAGCCATGAAAAGAGAAGCAGGACAGGGAAACAGAGTAGCAGCCATGTTAGTCTGTATTCGCAAAAAGAAAAGGAGTACTTGTGGCGATGAAGTGAGCTGTAGCTCACGAAATCTTATGCTCAAATAAATTTGTTCGTCTCTAAGGTGCCAGAAGGACAGGGAAAGAAATTATAATGTAAATATCATAGAATATCAGGATTAGAAGGTCATCTAGTCCAACCCCCTGCTCAAAGCAGGACCAATCCCCAATTTTTGCCCCAGATTCCTAAATGGCCCCCTCAAGGATTGAGCTCACAACCCTGGGTTTAGCAGGCTAATGCTCAAACGACTGAGCTATCCCTCCCCCAATATAAACTCCTTATGTACAGTATGCTGTGGATAAGACACCCATTTACAGCAGCCTAGTGTTTTACAGATGTTCTAGTTATAATACCTAAGGCTTAGCCTCCCCTGGTCTATTATATCTGCCGCCCATAGAATATCAGGGTTGGAAGGGACCTCAGGAGGTCATCTAGTCCAATCCCCTGATCAAAGCAGGACGAATCCCCAACTAAATCATCCCAGCCAGGGCTTTGTCAAGCCAGGCCTTAAAAACCTCCTACGTAATATACAGGCTGCAGCTGGGATGGAGGAGATAAAGGCAGTTCTAAGCTGGAGCAGCTCATGGCACAGTCCTAGCACTGCTCTACCTTGTACTGGCTAGAGTGGTCCCCTAGGGAAGGTATTCTGCCAGACAGGGATCAGAGGTGCATATTGCACATTAGCGCCACCTGCCTGAAGCCAGGTATCAGTGAAGCACATGCCTTGTCCCTGCCCATCCCCAGTCAGCCCTGGCATATACCCTGCCCCAGAGGGGGCTAGAATGGCTGACATGAAGCCAGCTATACCAGGTTTATGCCAGCATCAGATTCCTCCTGCTGGGGGAATCCTCAGATTCTGCTTTAGAGCAAATCTGTGGTACTTCAGGATATGGTCAGGATGAAGTGCGTCCCTTAGGTAGAAAAACATGATTTCAAATAACTGAATCTCCCATAAAAATGTATTTAAAAGGCAACTATTAACTCATATTTGGCCACACATTTTGCTAAACTGAAGCATAATAGAAATGTTTCAAAGGTTTTGTTAGGGGTTTTTTAATCCCATTCCTGTATAATGTTTGCAACACAAATATTTTAGCATGAAGACCCTTGCAAAGAAACTCTCCATGAAGAAGTGATACTGACTTTCACTGTCCGTGCTGAGAGCAAAACACAGAGCATAAGCAGAGAAAAATAAATTAGAGTTTTAAAATATCTCAGATTTAATAATCAAAGGTATTGCTGATAACGTAGGCCAGGAAATGTGTGTTTCAAATATAATTTTTCTAAATTGAAAGCAACTCTTTAATTTATGGAGAAAAAAGGGTCACAAACTCAAACTAGTTTTGCAAAGTCAATATATAATAAGAGATTTGCAAAACATCTCACCCTTGAGACTCACCTATACCCAATTTTACGAGCACTTACATAGCACTATGGCGGCTCTGCTATAGGAATATTGATGTGTAAATGGAGTCTTTTTGGTAGTTTGCATCCAAATTCACCGCATTCTCAGTTGGCAAGATCACATCAGCAAGGAATCCTTTGGCTTGTAGTCGTGCCCTCATCACCCCAAAGTGTTAAAAAAAGCTTGCATCAGTCCTGACCCATTTCCCGTCACTGCTGTAAAAATGCATGCTCAATTAAAATACTGTTTTTCTCATCTAATTATTTTTATGTTTCTATCGCTGTAGAGTCCAGGGCCCCCAATTGGATTGATGGTTTTGGCTCTCATCATGCTTTGTGGTGTTCAAGTAACTGGCCCTTCCTCTCGAGATTTTGCAAATTTAAGATCCATCTGCGTTTCTGACAGGCCTATCACTGTATTATGTACACATGCAGTATAAAATTAAGGGTCTCATTATATCTATCTGGCAATTGACTTATCTAAATAGCACTCTATACCACTGGGGGAGCTTGCAATATACTGTAGAGCAGAATCTCACTTCCTGAGCTACACTTTGTAATCTATAGCATAGCCCACATTAATCATAGAGTCATAGGACTGGAAGGGACCTCGAGAGGTCATCTAGTCCAGTCCCCTACACTTGTGGCAGGACTAAGTATTATCTAGACCACTTCCACTTCTGGACTCCAACATCCCAAATCAAATCCCTTTATTTCTCTGGTAACCAATTAATTTTTAGAACACTTTCAAACAAAATAAAACATGGTTGCTGAACATGCTAGCAGTGCACAGGCTCACTCTAGGATGCCACTCGACTATTCTCCCCACCCTTCCATTTCTGCAAAGCCACAGGGGGCGACTAACTAGCATTTGAACAGGATATGTCATATAAAAGGAGTATTGAGGCAGCTATTATCCATGCAGAACTGGATGTTGTATCCAGATAGGAAAATGGGACTCTGAGCCAGGATTTATCTACATTGTTCTCAAAATCTGGGAGTTGGCAGGGAAGGAAGGGGGGAATTTACCTGCTTCTTTTCAGGGCAGGTCTACATTTCCTGATTCCATCTGGTTTGAAAGCAGAAGTGGTGACGGGGCTGATTCAACTGTATCTTCATACCTAGAACTTCCCTTAGAGGTGACATCTAACATAAAACAGATGTCTTTGTTTTAGTGGTATTTTTGGCTCCAATGTGAAGAGGAATCACTGACAGATTAGAAATAAAGAAACTTAGTTGCTGTTATTATTGGCCTGCTCTTGCAAACACTTAGACATGTGAGAAATGTTACTTTGTGAATAACCCTGTGCTTTTACTAGGACTTCTCCCCCTCTATCTCCTATGATTGTGTATATCTTTAATATTTTATGTTTCAAATGTTTTATCTAGAAATTATATTTCTTCAGTGGGTGACAGGATGGAGAAGAAACTGACCAGCTGGAAATAGAAACACAGCAGTCAATGTTCAAGGGACAGGGCTAACCTGCACTGATCTAGCATTCAGTGAACACACAAGATGAACCAAACTGAGAGCTGGTGAGAGTCGGAGCAATTTCAGTGATGTTAATGGGAGTTGTGCCCCCTTCTGCCAGGGTCAGCTTGGACATTGTGAGCTTTGAGGATGGCATGGGCACAAGTTAAAACAGAGTGTAGAAGCTGTTTTATCTTTTACCATCCTATACAACAAACCCTCTGATGCACCCAGTCTAAACTACACCTTCAGGTGCAATGGCACCCCAGGGTCCATCTAGCAGCCAGGGAATGCCAGAGAACAGCAAGATCCAGACATGATTTTACACTGGGGGCTGGGCAGGTATAGCATAGGGCTGGTTATGCCAGCTTTATACACCCACATGCATACCCTGGGGGATCCCCTCTGTCTATTTTGTGCTGATTGAGCGATTCAAAGGGGTCATAGCGGGGCTCAGCAATGAGCCCACACCTAACACTAAGTCAGTGTACGTTATACTACTTTGTTATTCTCACGCTTTTCTGACCAGATTACTCCTGGCTTATAACTTTACAGCCCTGTTTATGTTCACCAGTTAATTTGACCCTGAGACCTCCATGGCAGTTGCTCCCTCTTACGCCATGCCATATTTTCCTTAGTTTGGGTCAGTGAGTCCAGGTAAGACACATGGGACTTACACTAATGATTAAACCTGATTTAACATTTTGCCACCCATTGCAGGCACAAAGATTTTTGGAAGAAGCTGGAATGTTCCCATTGCATAGCACTGCCAAACTGCCAGATCTGAGATATGTCATTTGTGGTGTGATTTTTATTTCCCTCTTCAGATCGAAAGGACAGCAGCCGAACAATATGCTGTTTGTCTCAGAAACATTATGATAGAGGAAAGAGGCCAGTACCCATCACGGCGCCAGAACAGGGGGAACAAGGGGGGCCATGGCCCCATCACTTTTAAAAGTGGAAGTCTATGCCCTCCCACTTTTTACTGGCCATAAGGGTGAGCAACAGGGAGAAGGAGTGGAGGGGAGCGAGTGGAGGTTGGGGTCTTGGGGGGGAAAAGGAAGTGCGCAAGTGGGGCCTTGGGAAAAGAGGCAGTGTGAGGGTGGGAGGGCTTGGACCTCGGGGAAAGTGGCAACACAGAGGCGGGGTCACGGGGAAGGGGCGGTTTGGAGGCGGGGCCATGGGGGAAGGGGCAGTGCGAGGCTGGGGGAGCTTGGGGAGAAGAGGCAGTGCGGGGTGGGGTCTTGAGGAAAGGGGTGATGTGGAGGTGGGGTGATGAGGGGAAGGGACGATAAGGGGGGCCGGGCCACCATTTGAGTGCCGGTGGCCCCACACACACACTTTTAGAGCGCTTCCGTTGCCCCGGTACCCACTCAGGGACAACTGTTGTCCACAGTCACTTCAATAATAATCGTGAAGGACTGTGGGAGAAACACTTGCACAGAATGTAACATATTAAAACAGAAGTGAAGGAGGAATATAGAGAGGAGAGAACAAAGACCCATATATGGCAAGCAGGCTATGTGTCTGACTAACCAGTAGGTCAAATTCCTCCATGGTGTTGTTCCATTGAAGTCAGTGAAGTCACATTGTTGATTAATTTTTTTTTATTGTTTCCCATTCATGGTGTTAAGGTAAAACGTGACAGGCGGGCATCACTTAGGTAAATTGTCAAAGAAATGTTATGATCTATTGATCAAGGAAGATTTGAAAGGATAAAAAAAGCAGATGACTTTCTGCTCTCCACATCTTCTTGCAAAATTGTCCAAAATGCTTGAAGTGAACATGTAGCCTATTTTGATTGTAAAGGCCAAGACCTTTCAGAAACAGAGAAAATGTGTCTAATATCCAAAAACTGCTTTTCTAGAAAGGAGTTCCTAGATCCACTTACTTATGTCTGAATATTGGTGACATCATAGCAGAATTTTCAGAAGCTTTCAAGATTCTTTGCCAACTTGAAGCACTCAGCAGCTGACCTCCCAGTGATCTGCCATACCCTTTGCTGGCCACCCCTACTACAATGATCCCCCACCATTCCTCACATGATTGCTTTTTTCAAGGGTATTTCCATCTCTACACCTGATGTGATCAAAGTATGTAAGTTTGCATGTGTCAAGAGGATTTGAGGGACTGAGATGGTCTGAGATAAAAAATATCTTTGACCACTGATGAGTTAGTTATCAGGCTATTGACTGCAAAATTCCATATATGTATAAGTGATTAGGGAGTGTCATGTCTATTTCATTCCACCTCAGCAACATCACTAAGATCATTTTCTCTGTACCTATTGGTAGGGTATATGGTGCCTATTATGTTGTGCTTAGGGAGCTTGCAGAATTCACTTACATCTTCCAAAGTCCAATTGCTGATACAGGCTCCCTGTGCCATTCTGCTGATAGAAATGGCAGTTATATGCACAAATGGTCATTTACACTTGCAAACACCCAATTTGTATATGTAATCACTGTAACTGTGAGCATTTAGGTGATGGGATGACTGAGCTGAAGCAAAACACAGAATCAGGCAGTAATGTGTTCTGTAGGAGACAATCTTTCCAAGCACAAATCAAAACAAGGTAATGCAAGCAAAAAGCTACAAACAGAAATGTCCACATCCTGAGACTCAAGCAATGATAAAGAGCCCTGTCTCCCCCCTCCTCCCAGGTAGTCTCTCCCTTCTTTCTTTCCAGCAGTCCTCTTCTCTAGCCTTTCCTACTTGTACAGTTGTTCAGGGGAGAGGAAAGGGAAGCTGTAGTTAGCCTCTTGTTACTAGGGTTGAGGTAGTGCCTCTGTCTATATTAGAGTCCCTCCTCCCACAATGACAAAACAGCTACTATTTATTTTTAATGCTCTCTATTCTCACCCCAGTTCACAATCCAAGCAGATGCTCAATGGCTGGGAGAAGGAATCTTCCCTCCCCCACCACCCTGCAGCCCGCGGAGCAACAGTAAAACCATTTTGTGACTATTACTCCTTCCACAGGACTGAAAAAAATCTACACGCCATCTTTGTCCCTCCGCACCCTAGGTTCCAAAGAGACAACAGCTGGTGGGTCTCCATAGCTGTGGATCCACTTAGCCCTGCTACTCTGGAGCCTGAACACACTGTCCTGCCTTATAGTCCCTGAAAACAACCATTTCTAGGGAATCCCAATGGAGCAGGAAGAGGATATTCACCTCTGTGTAGGATCCCCAAATCCTTACATACCTACACTGTGCATCAAAACTGCATTGGTTTCACCATGTCTGGGGTCCTTTATGCCCACAGGGGTTGGAGTAGGGGTTCTCGCTAAATGCACTAACTTCTGTGGCCTTCTGGGGATGTATTTAGTTTGTGGGACATCTTTGGATTTCTTCACCCATAAAGCAGGTCTATACCTTTTAACCCAGTCCACATAATAAATATTCATGAGTAGACTTTTCTCTGAAATAAAGTCCCCCAGATTGCGGATGTTGACATTGGAATGACTTCCCAGTCAGACCACGTTCCTGTCTTCATTAGTCTCTTGGGCCCTGGGCATGAGCACATTCAGAAAAGGAAGGAGTTCAAAGACGTCTTACTCTGAATTCCGTCCAGCAACTGACCACACAAACAGAGCTTCTTTTAGAAACACCAGTCTTTCTAAGGGAGATTTCTCCATCTTAGTAGGTTTGGGAACTCAATAAGATAGCAGTTTACCTACGTACTGCCTCCTGAAACTGATAAAGAGGCACACCTAAAGCAAAATTGCACAAGATACTCTCTTCCTGCCTGGGCAGAAATCCCTGCCAGAGAGATTACCAATGTAATAAGAAAACTTGGATTTTCTTGGTTAGAGTACTGAAATATAGCTATTTTAGATCTGCTGATACTCCTGTTAAAATACAGGCAGGCAAAGGTACTTTGAAAATCCGCAGTACCAAGAAGCAATTTAGATTGCTAGATTGTTAGACTGAGATGTGTATTATTTTGAAGGAAGCTTTGTCCATGACTAAAAATAAATTGAGGTTTCTTTCCTATCTGAACTTCCTGCAGATCTCTTAGGAACACAAAGGCCCTAAATAAGCTATTTTCTTTGAAGGAAACATTTGAGGTCATTAGGAACTGGCCTGCTGGAAAGACCTCAGATCCAGATGTTTTCATGGTAAACTTGTACAGACCATTTGGTTTCCTATTTTCCCCTCATTTACTAAACCTGTGGAACTACTAGAAAGCTAGTTCCACAGTATTAGATGCAAGAATTATTTTATTAAGCATAACTGGTGGTCATGCTGTTTACTTTGGGCAGGGATAAGAGTAAATGAAGTTTATATATTCAATGAACATTTGCTTTAAGGCATGGCCCTTAATTAAAAATATGTGAAAATTAAAAAATCTCTTTCAGGCAGGTAACCAGGTTGTGCCTGTCTCATACGTGTTTTCTGGACAAACAGCCTTGTTCCTGCTCTGGTGAACGGATCTATGTTTGCGTCTCTGACCCATGTAGTGGAGGACTGCTGGTGTTCTGTCAGTAGCTCCAGGATTGGAACAGCTCCCACAGCCCAGGTTTTGGTTGCTGTTGCTGGTATCCTAAAAAAAAGCTCTTCTGTCACCTCTCCCTTGGATGTACACCCATTTTGCAATTTCAGTCGCAAAGATTCATCAAATTGATTTATTTCCTGTAGCCTCTCTACTTTCGCCAACATCTATCAGACCTAAGCCTTAAATAGGCTAGTAGATAGCTTTTTTTCTGGAAATGTTAAAGTTTCTCCCCTAATTTATATATTGGTTGTAGTACAACATACTGGACACCAAGAATACACAGAAAAATTATTCAAGACAACATTGCCTGACACCTAGTTTTGTTGACTGGTACTGTCTGTTCGGTGTCTAACACAATGGGTCGCTGCTCCTTTGGTTCAGGTTCCTAGCTACTATTGTAATAGATATGATAATCATAAATAGGATAAATTTTTCTGAGTACTCTCTGAAGTGGTCCCTCTCTCTCCAGCAGGGAGGAAAGCCACTCTGCCTTGTTATAAGAGGTGGTAGCCTTTGGGCTCGGGCTGCACTGGCGGGGCTGAGCTGTACGCAGTCTATGGTTCTGGGCCCGTCTAACAGAGGCAAACACACAACAATAGTCTGGAGCTCCTGTCCTTACCCTTGGGTGTGGCAGCACCTGACGTAGTCCTTAACCCACAGCTCCTCAGCTGAGGCTGACACCAATTAACAGTCTGGGTCCTAGCCCCCAGGGTGGGGCCGAGCTCAAATCAGGCTGTTGCTTAAGTGCCAAGGCATACAGCAAACATACACAGTCAATAGCTCTAGTCATTGGGGCAGGGCAGAGCAGAGCAGGGAGCAGGCTTTAGCCTAAACTTGGGGCTCAGGCAGCTGGCAAACATACCCAGTCTCAGGGTTCAGATCAGGGTGAGCACCCACACAGTCTAGGGGCTCCCCCAGGGGTTGAGCACCCAGCAGGTAGTCTAGAATGCTGGCATGGACATTCAAGGGTTGCAGGCATCCTGGCCTAAGAGGGGAGTCGACCACCCTGGGGAGAGGGTGGAAGGGGGGGCGTGGGCCCACCCAACTCCACTGCATCCCAGCCCAGGGCCCGAACAGTGGCAGGGTGGTCTGCCACTGGGTCGACAGGGATCCAGCCACAAAACGCCTACCTGGAAGCAGTCATCAGCTGCCCCTGGGCTACTTCCTACCTCCCCTGGGTTTAGTACGTTTGGCACCCACTGGTTCTCGGGCTCCTCTGGGTATACGGCTGACGGTAGTCCTGGCAACTCCTTGTCTGGGTCCGTCTCCTCTGGGAGTAGGGTGCGGCAGAGCACAGATTCAGCTCCTGGGTGCCACAGCAGGGCAGAGGCATTTGTCTCCTCCACTGGCTCCTACCCAACTGAGCTGCAGAGCCTTCCCTTTATACTTCCTGCCCCGCCCTGGTACTTCTGGCGAGGAGAGCAGGGTGGGTTCAGCTCCACTCACCAAGGGGAATGTAGTGGTCCCTCATTCTCCAGACCAGAGGGAGCCACTCTGCTTCTCTACACCTCTTAAAGGAAGAAGCTTTATATATAAGTTAAGAGTGGCTTATGTTTGAATGCATCTGTCCCAGCTTGGTGGAACCTATCAGACATACAAGGCTGGAGTAGTACAGATAGACCCAATGGACTTCAGTAGGCCTTGCCTCAATATTATATGACTGGGAGAGTGAAATATCGGGTACTATGGATGAAAACAGGTCTAGAGAAAAGCAGAGGGAGAAAATGAAAGAAGACACAGGAAAAGTAAGAAGCAAAGAAGGGGTTGTCATAAATATAAAGGGAAGGGTAAACACCTTGAAATCCCTCCTGGCCAGAGGAAAAACCCTTTCACCTGTAAAGGGTTAAGAAGCTAAGATAACCTCTCTGGTACCTGACCAAAATGACCAATGAGGAGACAAGATACTTTCAAAGCTGGGAGGGGGGGACAAAGGGTGTCTGTCTGTCTGTGTGATGCTTTTGCCAGGACCAGAGCAGGAATGCAGGTCAGAACTCCTGTGAAGAGTTAGTAAGCAATCTAGTTAGATATGCATTAGATTCTGTTTTGTTTAAATGGCTGATAAAATAAGTTGTGCTGAATGGGATGTATATTCCTGCTTTTGTATCTTTTTGTAACTTAAGGTTTTGCCTAGAGGGATTCTCTGTGTTTTGAATCTAATTACCCTGTAAGATATTTACCATCCTGATTTTACAGAGGTGATTCTTTTACTTTTTCTTCAATTAAAATTCTTCTTTTAAGAACCTGATTGCTTTTCATTGTTCTTAAGATCCAAGGATTTGGGTCTGTGTTCACCTATGCAAATTGGTGAGGATTTTTATTAAGCCTTCCCCAGAAAAGGGGGTGTAGTGCTTGGGGGGATATTTTAGAGGGGGAGATGTTTCCAACTGGGCACTTCCCCTGTTCTTTGTGTAACACTTTGGTGGTGGCAGCGTTTAACCTAAGCTGGTAAGAATAAGCTTAGGGGGGTCTTTCATGCATGTCCCCACATCTGTACCTGGAGTTCAGAGTGGGGAAGGAACCTTGACGGGGTGCAATGGGAAAGGGTACAGAACTGAGTCATCTTGCCACGGAAGGTATATCCTATGAGAAACTGTTTATTGGGGGAGGCCATTTTATCAGTCATAATAATGAGTTCCCCCTCAGCTAAAGAACCTCTTCAATGTTAAGAAATATTTGGAGTTTGGTTCATATGTTGGTAAATGTGCTGAGCAAAAGGTTGTAGATGATCTGATTATATATTTTAGTCTTAGCCTTAGAGGACAGTGGCAGTGTATAAGGAGGGAGCACTAAATCTGAAGCACTATTTGTTTTCTACACAATGCTGCTACTAATGACCATTTTACTGGCAGGGTTAGTAAGCTTGATAGGACATGTAAAAGGAAAAAGGTTACTCTGAGATATCTCTATGAAAACTTAATAGTTTCTGGAGTCTGTCACAATAGTGGATTTGGAAGAGGGCATGATCGAAGGATGTGCATAAGTTGTTCAGAAGTTTAGAGAGAGGGAATTAAGAATGTGCTGTAAAATAACCTGCATCTTTTGGAAAGTAATTTAAAGCTAAAAAGAACAGCCCTAGTAAACTGAACAAAGCTCACAGACAATATATATAAAAAAGAACACAATAAGTTGGCTGTCATCATTTGAAGATAAAGGAAGTACTGAGCAGAGACGTAGTCATGTGTTAGATTATTTGGTCTTGACATATAACTCCCCATGCTACTCTTGAGGATTTCAGATAATTTGTTTCTTCTCTGGAAGAATGATGATCTTCACCAGAAGTCTCTTTTTCGCAGGAATAACAATAACAAGGGCACTTTCATAATTCCAGTTAATTTCTTCCCCTTTAGTACATTCCTCCAATACCATTAAATAAACCTACTGTATCTTCTTGAATATTAGTTCAATGAAATTCAACACCACATCCATCATTTTTCAGTGCCTTCCCCAGTGCTAAATGATGAACAGATTTCCAACTTTTCATGTCAGCAGTGCTAGTTCTATTTTGGGTGGGGTTGTTAGCATGCAGAGTTTTCAAATCCCTTTAACTGGAAAAGCCACAGTAGTAAGCAAAAGGATATAAAAGAATCCAGGGCTGGACCTTCTTCAGCTTTCTATCTGGCAGTAGCTTCCATGGCATAAAGCATCTGTCTTCTGTAAATCAAAATGCATTGGAGAATAGAATCCCATTGCCACTTAGGGATTCTGAAGCCATAGAATTGTGAAATTTTCCATTCTGCATGCTGTTGCTATCGCATCCCTGGTCTAGAAATTGGCCCTGAATTTCCAAGCAATGATGGCCTTGTTTATAAAATTCCAGATTAAATGAGGGAATAAGGAGCAACCAGAGTGAACAAGAAAATAAGAAACATACAAATGTGAAGACAGGGGAAAAAAGCCAAATAATATATCAGATGTGCCACTTAGAAAACAACAATAGGCAGAATAAAAAAAATTAATATGAAAATATTTTATTGAAAAAATAAGACTAGATGAAATATTGAGACTCAAAGAAGAATTTAAATGGATAAGAAAACTGAGGTCTGAAATAGCAAAGAAAATAGATGACATATTTCTAGAGACTCCTCTGCCTATCTCCTTTTGAATTTATACGCCAAATTCTGTTCTTGGTTACACTACTAGTGAATATCAATAGTAGTTCCACTGAATTCAGTAGGGTTAGGTTGTTGTACATTTGGTGTGAGAGCAAAATCAGCCCCCTCTTATGATGCAACTTATGGGTCCTACTAAGCACTGCAAATGGCAGATGCCTGGTTCTTGGAATCATCCCTAAAATGAGCAAAGTCACTTCACAGTTCTACTCCAAAGCCATAAAAGCTATGGTAAATAATATCCTGCAAACTTTTAATTCAGAAACATAACTTATTGAAAAAAGAAAAGGAGTACTTGTGGCACCTTAGCGACTAACAAATTTATTTGAGCATAAGCTTTCATGAGCTACAGCTCACTGAGAAACTCAGCTGGAATTGGATAGTGCTACAAGCCCCAAACCCAGCTCTGATCAATTCAACAGGTCTGTGAATGTTCAACAAACTTAGGCCTTTTGAGCTAACCTCATTCTCCATGGGATTTGGGAGGAATTTACAGCGTCATCATAAACATGTTCAACATAGCTGTTTCATATGGCTTAAACCTGAAACCAAGGAAAACTTGGCCATTTCATCTAAGCATTGCTTTTGAGTTCTTGGGTTTGACTGGAACTTAAAAGTACATAATGAACCCATATGATGTCAAATGAAAGAATTATCAAACCTCCTTAAGCTACATACTGAGGCTATGTCTACACTTGCACATATACTCAAGTACCAGGTCGTGTTCATGCTCCTGAGAATCCACATATGCTGTGAAGGACATGATATAACACTGTGTACATGCATATACCCACATCCGTACTGCTGCAGTAGGTACATGACGGTAGTGCTACCATTTCAGGGCAGTATCCCGGGGTTCGGTGCATCACAGGTAGACACTCTAGGAACTGCTTTGCTGTGTTTTATTGGTACTGTCCCCTGCCTTCACACATTTGCTGGTGGCGGTTCCTGATCACATAGCCCCTCTCTATTATTCACTGCCAAACTGGGTGGAAGACATGGAGCAACTGGATAGTGATCTGGTTCCACACCTAATTCTTGTTGCGGGACAAACAGTTATGTGGTGGGGAAGGCACTTGATGAGATGCTGGATGGAATTTGGGCAGCATTTTCTGGTGTGTCAAAGTCAACTAACCTGGAGAGTCAATAACAATTCATTGAGATCACACTGTAAAGACATGGTGAATGCTGCTATTGTCATGATATGCCCTTTGGTTGACCATCACTTCTGGTGCAGTGGAACTAGCACGGTGAGGTGGCAACATTTGCAGATGATACAAAATTACTCAAGATAATTAAGTTCAAAGCTGACTGCAAAGAGTTACAAAGGGATCTCACAAAGCTGGGTGACTGGGCAACAAACAGCAGATGAAATTTCATGTTGATAAATGCAAAGTAATGAACGCTGGAAAACAAAATCCCAACTATACATAAAAATGATGGGGTCTAAATTAGCTGTTACCACTCAAGAAAGAGATCTTGGAGTCATTGTGGATAGTTTTTCTGAAAACATCCATTCAATGAACAGCTGCAGTCAAAAAAGCTAACAGAAAGTTAGGAACCATTAGGAAAGGGATAAATAATAAGACAGAAAATATCATAATGCCACTATATAAATCCATGGTACACCCACACCTACTAAAATCAAGATTATCACATCTACAGCTTCCCCCCATCTACTAGGTCAGTAGGGTTAGTCACCAGTTCTTTGGTTTCAATTTTAAACATGTTTAGTAAAACCATTCGGACACTGATCAATCCCTTGTCTGTGTTACAGGCATCTGCTGTGCTGAGAAATAGTAGTGTTTTTTAAAACACATAACATATATACTAGACTTTCTCCATCCCTTCCATGTGTCTGTGGAACTTAAGATATTTCTGAACCTTCAGGGTAAAACTCAAAAGTAGCTGCACTTTGATGGTGACATCAGATTTTTACACACCATACCATTACTTGAGGTACGAATTTGTGGCCCATTCAAGAATTTAAAAAAAAAAAACCTGTTCATCGCTAGGAAAGAGAACCAACACACAGTTAAACAAAGCATAAAATTTATTAAAAGTCTGATTCTTATTTACACTAAGGCCCTTTTACAACACAATGACAAGTTAACAGGTCCTTTGTGTTTATGAGAATATGGCCCAGTAAGTCTGAGAATTATACATAAACCTGCTTTCAAACAGTGGTTCATTAATAGACTGTCCAAAGCTTGCAGTTGGGATTCAATCCAGCTCCCAACAGTCAATGGAAACACATGCCCATTTACTTCCAAAGGAAGTATATCAGGTGTGCCTCACTTTGGCACGTAGGCATGTAAAACAGACATTTATGTGTGTAAGTGCCCACTTGAGTGTCCAGTGAAGGATTGGGATGTCCTATTAAGACATTTTGAAAACTGTGCTTAAGAGAGCACTAGAGAAAATCACCCTATCAAAACTGATATTCATTTTCTTTTATTCTTACAGCCTACAGTTTAGAATTAGAAGCTAGTTAGTTTTTCCAGACAGGAGCATTCATAAAATGTACAAGTCTCACTTCTTATTATTGTTACAATTTATTTTCTTTCAGGAATCTTTTAAAAATGTAAATTATGTGTTTTTTATTACAGTTAAAACCGAAACATACAATAAATAAGGGTTGCAGCAGTTAGTATCTTGAAAGGGATATTGTCAAGGCAGATAAAATTTTAGGCTTATTGATCTGATATGAGCTCTGTTTTGGACTAGAAGCACCTAGCATTTTCCTTATTCTACCTTGGCCATCACATCATGTTGTGTAAGTCTTTTCCATTTTTTATTAATACACAGTAAATAGAAATGTACAAGAATCCCATTAGCTGCATATTTTGAATTACGTGACTGTATATTTAAATTTGCATATTTACCTTACATATTTCACAGGCGTTTCATGAAGGTTGATTAGTTCATGTTTTGCAGCACTTAGAAGATGCAGACTGCTATGAAAGTGTAAGCAGTAACTGCTCACAAGAACAGAACAGACAAGGCACAGTAGGGGGGAAACAACACATTCATATACATACATGAGATTGCAGAGAGAACGAGCACCCTGGAATTATTTATGTAGTGTTTCCCAGCTATACTTGTCAGCTCTATTCTTTGGAAATGCACATTTTGGGGAGAAAAGCTAGCAGTTATGGGTTCAGGATGACAGTGTGAATGAATGTAGTAGTCACACTTATCGTGTCACTCTTATAGTATGTCACACTGATGGGCTGACATAAGTAAAATTTTAGGCTTACCATACTTGACAGTATCCTTTTATAATCATGGGGTACATTATTAGAAAGGTTACACCAGGTCTGAACCACCCTTGGACTCCTTGTCTCCCTATCTTGGGGGAATTCCCAGAGAGTCAGTTAATCTGGCTTCATGACACCATTACAGTGGCGCAAAGATGCCATAGTGAGACTGAGGATCTGGCCCTTAGACTCTAAATATCTGAGGTGTTGAACCACTAATTTACTGCAAATCATATTTCACCGTCAAAAATGTTTTAGTAGCATTTGCCTAAAATGCCTCCATATCAATGATCGTCAGAATAAGTTTCACAAGCTTCAAAGCAAAACAAAGCAACAGACCCTGAAAATACAATTAAGGGGGGCTCCCGGCTCAAGATTCATACTCACCAACCTCAATTTTCTTTCTTTAAATTTAAACAACAAAAATCTTCAAAGTTTGAATCTCTTGGGTACTGTCATATTATGTCACCAAATAATTCATTAAAGAATGCTAGCTCTACTGTTGTTGTTTGAAGTGTCAATGATTTTCTTGCCTTAAACTCCTGCTACTCTTGAGGAACAAGTTTGAATACTTACTCTCTCTCTCTCTCGCTCTCTCTCTCTCTTAAAATAAATCCAATCCTAAATAATGAACTAGTAATAAGATGATAATATCTCATTCCAAAGGATCCCAGAGCACTCTAACAGTACACAGACAGACACATCAGAGCAAAATCTGCTCCCTACCTGTGTGGAATTAATTGCACTCACTGCCATAATTTGTTGCCTAATATCCAGTGTAACATTTCCTTTTTCAGGCTATGTGCATCCAATCCAGCCTTCAATTAAATCAATGGAAAGGTTCCCATTGACTTGGCATTTTGGTCTCTGCCATTCTCTGCCTGTGGCACACAATGTAGCCTCCTACGGCTGAAATGCTTTATTCTAACTAAAGTTTAATATAGGGTTTTGGGGTGAAAATTAATGGCCTGTGATATACCAGAAGTCAAACAATATGTGCTGGTGATCCCTTCTGGCCTTACACTTTATGAAACTCTAATTTCAATGGCTCCTTTTACATCCCTGACTGGAGCCTTTTGACCATCCTGATGATTTCCCCATTCCTTCTGACTAGCCCTCAAGTACTTACAAGACATCACATCTCTTTTTTGTGTGTGAGCATCAAAGGAGAGAGCCAAGACTTTATTCCTTCCTCCACATATGCTGTCCATGTTCATCAAGCACGTCCTGCAAGCAGAGTTCTCTAAGCCACTAAACATGACCTTACATCTTACTATGCTATAACTTCTCCAACGGGAAGCTATTTATTGTAACATCTCTTTTGTCATTTATTTGAGATATCCGAGTTTAATTTTGCTACCATAACCCGCGTACATACTTAACATTTTATTATACCCCTAAAAGTGTATATTATCACAGATATAATTTAACAACTCCAACTCTTTTTAAATGTATTAGCTGTTAAATTGCTAGGCAACTAAGGTACCATCCTCTGGGTTTGTGAGGGTCATTCTTTCATACCTCAGTATTGCCCACGCCCAAAGTCACCACCTTGCAAGTGGTTTAATGTTGGCGCAAGTGTGGGTGTTCCTTGTGATGACAGGAAACTGCCTTGCACTTGGTTCTTCTAGGGGTGTGGTGTTTTGAGAGTCAGTTCCAATATTTATCAGTCATTTGTCTGCCTCTGTTCCTTCTGTGATCTACTGTTAAGGTTATATGTACATTGGGTGAGCACCCATTTTCTGGCTCACACACCTGTCCATGCGTTAGCTAAGCCTGCCACCACAGTCCACAGCGGAGAGCCACACATTCACCATACCCTATGTAGCCATGTCTACACTGATACTGTAGTTACATAGTCTTTCATGCTTGGATTTATAGTTGCATCTTCTATAGTACTGTTGGGTGAGGCTTACTGTACGTCCTCAAGGCTGAGACACTCAGGTTTATTAATTCAAACTTTTATTTGAATGAAAGCATGGCCTTGTGTATTATAAATTACTATAAACGCAATGAATGATAGATATGCAGAAAAAAATCTACGAATTACCTTCTTCTGGGGCATAAGTGGGTCATGATAGATTTCGCCTACAAAGTTCCAATTATACCCTTACACTCCAGCATCTTCTGAGTCACTACTTCCTTGATATGGTGCTTTTTCTTTTCTTTTTTTACTTTTCTTTTCTTTTCTGCAAGTTTTGGCATAATGTTTTCTCTTGCCACAATTATTGCATTTGACCAAATATGCAGAGCATTTTCCATTATCATGTTTTTCACCACAGTAGCATTAGGTCTTCCTTTGCACTTTGTTTGTCTCCTCTGCTTTGTATTTGTGCATTTTGCTTTTGCACAAATGTTGGTATGTTTTTCCTTGTATTTTCACATTTTCCAGTAGTGGTTGGTGAATTATCTCTGTATCTGTTCCACTGATGCCCTGCATTTGGATGTGAGCTTGTTCACTAGTTTTTTACATGTCTATAGCTCTTGGTAGAGTACGTGTGGGATTTCTGCATGTTCCCCTTCAAGCTCCCTGCATATTTTGCCCCTAATCTATCACAAATTAGTTAATCTTTTAAGAATGGACAATTGCATGAGTCAGCCATTTTGTGCAGTTTCGCAAAGTATTCATCTATTGTGTCAGCAGTGGGATACTGGTGTTAGAAGGGGCAACATTAATGGTTTCATAATAATTGTTTAATGTCTACAAATATTCACAATATAATATGTTGAGAGTTTCTTGTGTCTTTGTTACAGGGAATACTGCTGTCCCAAATGAAGAATGAATATATTCTTTGGCTGAATTATAAGTCTGCTCCTGTTTCCAGTATTCTTGTCCCATGGGTTGTCAACCATCATTAAATTTACTGTCAGTAAAAACATAAAAAATGGCTCTCAGTGAGTCATTAAAAATGTTTGTGAGTAAAAATAGCAAGATAATTTGAAAAAATATTCTTACTTTAGTGTGAACTTCTAGGCTATATTACAACTTTTCATATTAGGTCTAGATTTATACTTTTTTTAAAAATGGTGGATTTAAAAAAATAAGACTCCTGGATTTCCCAGGACATCCTATCTTCTCTGTGTCTGTGTTTTAGGCCCACTCTTACAAACACTTAAACACATATTTAACTTTAATCACACAAATAATCCCAGTCACACCAAAGTGCTTACAGTTAAGCATATGAGTAAGTGCTTGCAGGACTGAGGCCTTTGATATTTGGAGAAAGAGCTATCTCATTTTGTGCCTTCTTTAGTGTTCAACACAATTATAATATAAATATTAGCATGCATGACCGTAGCTAAATATGCTTTGAAATCAGAAAGATGAGGATTTATACTGGAAACCCAAAACCTTCACAACACCAACAGAGAATATATTTTTCTTTTGTTTTACATATGTATTGGTGAGTGTGTATTTCTCCCAACTTGTTTTCAAGCAGTCTATGCACTATGTACAGTCCAAACTTACTCCCCTTCCCCCACCCTTCCAGGGGTTTAGTTACAGGAACACAGAAATTTAACACTAAGATAAGAAAGATCAATTCAAACACTTCCCCCGCACTAGGTTGCTCCTAGGGGGTTCTCCCTCCAAAATGCTCCACCCAGACCCTCCTTCTTCTCGCTAGGGAGCCATTCCTACCACCCTTGTATCCAGCTGTGGTAATCATCCACCTGATTCAGTGAGTCAGCAGAATGCACTTAACATTCCCAGCAAAAATCAGCTCCTGCTAAACTGAGGGCTGGAGGCTAGGTGAAAGGACTTGGGGTGGGTTGAGGGAGATGGAAGCTTTTCTGACCCCAAATGAAGTCACTCTGGAAACTGAAGAAGAATCCCTTAGAGAGGAAGAATGGATACAAAGTAGGGGGGGAAAGAAGCAGAATCTGATGATGATGATGATTGATTGATGATGATATTGGCAAAAAAGCAAAGTGGCAGAGGGAAATAAATCAAAATGTTATAACTGTAACATTCCCTAGCCAAAGAAATAAGATTAGGTGATGTTTACCCTGTGAAAGTAGCTGACTGGATTACAAAAAGCAAAGGGGATATAGGAAGGATTCAGGAGGTTACGAGATGGGGATATGTTAAAGGATAGGATACAGGAGGTTGCGAGATGGGGATCTTTTTAGTTGAATGTAAAAACAAAGAGCAGACTGTTAAACTGTTAAAAACTAAAACACTAGGGAACGTTAAAATAAGTTGTCATCTACCAAAGTATTTGACTGAACATGGGGGGGGGGGTAATATATGGCCTGCCATTAGAACTGACCATGATGAGATAACAAAAAACATAGAAGATAAAGTGTTAGTAAGGCTTGGACCTTGTCTCCACTATAGAGTTAGGTCAATGTAAGGCAGCTTACATCAACCTAATAATGCCAATGTCGACACTACAATGTCCCTCTCACCAACATAATTTGCCTGCTATGCTGACTTAATTACTTTACCTCCACGAGAGGCGTAGCGCTTAAGTCAATGCAATTAGGTCAATGTAGTGGCAGTGTAGACACTGTGTTGCTTACATGAGCTTAACTGGCCTCCAGGAGGTGTCCCCTAATGCACACCGTGACCACTCTGCTCACCGTTTTAAACTCCACTGCCCTGCAGTCAGGTACACAGGTGAACATCCCTCACCCTTTAAATCCCCAGGAAGTTTTGAACTTGCTCTTTCTGTTTGCTCAGTGTGCAGAGCTCACATAGCAATTGCCCAGTTGAGCATGCCAGCGCCACGCAGTGAACACACTCCCGCCTGGAGTACAAGGGAAGTGGTGGATCTCCTGAGTCTGTGGGGAGAGTAGGCTGTGCAGGCACAGCTCTGCTTCAGCTCTAGGAATTTGGATATCTACTGCCAGAGTGCTCAGGGCATGGAGGAGAAGGGCTTGTAAAAATCAAAGAGCTACGGCAGGCATACCAGAAGGCAAGGGAGGCAAATAGTCACCCTGATGCCATTTCTACAAGCAGGGGGTTGGAGTCAGGGTGGTGGTATGTGGGTGGGGAGCTGGTGGGGGGAGCATTCAGGGTGGGAGCTGTGGAGGCTGGGCCAAGGTGGTGGTATATGGGGGATCTGTTGGTGATAACAATAAGGATGCGAGTCAGGATATTTAGCCTCAGGCTGTAGGAAAAGAGGGCATGGTTTAAAGGAAGAATGGAAAGAAAGAAATAAAACTTTCCCTTGGCAAGTGAAAAGGGATACCACTGGCATTCACTTTTGTATATAGATGTAAACTGCACAAGGTTAAATTACTGATGGGGAGCAGGAAATTAGCACAATTTTTGTATGCCTACTGTAGATTATTCATTAAATAAAATAGATTTACTTCTCTTGCGGAAGGTTTTTGTGTTGAAACAAAACCCAGTTTTCAAGACATCTTTACTTTAGTAAACATATTACGTTAAACAACTTGCAGCATTACGTGACTCTGTACAGCATTATTAAAAGTGAGTCAGTGTCATGTGGACTGATAATGTATTTCCATTACATTACACATATTCAGAATTGGAATGAGCTTTTGTAATCTGGACAATATGACTTGGATCTCTATTGTCACAGTGATCACAGAGGCACAGAGATATCCTTTGGTTGCTCACCTCTGTCAAAGGAACCACGGGGCCGGGCAGGGAGTTAGAGGTCTCAAAAGCAATCAGGTTTCAGAAAAAAAACTGGACCAGTGCCTCCAATTTCAAAAATCTCTGTCTTTCCACTGCACCTCAAGTTATTTTTGCTCTGATACCCTGTTTTGAATGTATTGCCTCAATTCTATACTGGAGTAGTACTATACTACTACGTGTATTTCCAACAGAATTTATAAGAGCTAGTAGCTGCAGAGAAATCATAAGCAAAGGGATCAGATCCTTCCCTCTTTGCATAGGTGCACAAGTCCTGATATAAAGAGAAATCACTGTGGGGAGGTAGAGGGAGAGAATTACAAGGGAGTTCTCTATACACTTCATACTACAGTGTGCTGCATGTGAGTTACAACACTACAACAAATCAATAGATAAAGATGTAAATAATCTCCATGTGAAACAAATTTAAATGTTTGAGGTTTGTTTTAATTCTGGCTGAAATCTTCTCCAATCATCAAAGCTTAGTTAGAAAAGAAACAGCGTTCCAGGACCTCTCCCAACACCCTTCCTCCCCTGCACAAATCCTCCCCCCCACACACACACACATTTCATGTATCTTCCAGGGTCACAGCAGTACCCAAGACACTTCACCCTATGGGAGATTAAACACAATGGCAATCTCACAGGCACCCAGTTGTGAGAGCCCTATTAGTGTATGTGCTTGTGAATTCCCCCTTCCCACCCCTTTAAAGATACTTTCCTTTGCATGTATGAAGTTTACCTCAGCATTACATAGGTATGTTTGCATGGTTATGGAATAAAAACCTACTTGTGGAAATTGAAATTATCTTTATTATTCACATGGTGAAATTATCTTTACTATTCACATGGCTAACATCACAGACAATAGCTATAGGTGCATGTGCATTGTTATAGTCAGGCACCCACACAGAGCAATCATTACAAGGTTCATAGCACAGAGCAAACAAACAATGCCAGGCTCATCACACTACACCAACACACATTACTGTGGCTCATTGTTAAAATGCTCCTTCAAAGCCTCCCTTGGCCAAATAGCCCCTCATTGAGCTCCTCTTACAGCCTTATGTAATGCACAGCACACTATTGAAGAGCAGTGTGCGATCCATGCTTTCTGACAGACACGTCTGGCTCGTAGGTTACCAGGGCCGTTGAAAAGCAGCTCAAAACCAGTAGGATGCCCATGAAATGATGGGATTGAGAAACCTGCATCTGAGGGCTCTGAGTTACTACAGAAAATTCTTTCCCAGGTATCTAGCTGGTGGGTCTTATCCACATGCTGAGGGTCTAACTGATCACCATAGTTGGGGTCGAGAAGGAATTTTTCCCTCGGTCAGATTGGCAGAGACCTTGAAATAATTTCACCTTCCTCTGCAGCATGGGGTAAGGGGCCCCTTGCAGGTTTAAACAAGTGTAAATGGTGGATTTTCTGTAACTTGAAGTCTTTAAATCAAGATCTGAGGACTTCAGTAACTTGGCCAGAGGTTATGGGTCTATTACAGGACTGGATGGGTGAGGTTCTGTGGCCTGCAATGTGCAGGAGGTCAGACTTAGAAGATCACGATGGTCCCTTCTGACCTTAAAGACAATGAGTCCATGAGATAAGGTGCAGAGTGGTTTTAGAAGAAGAAGGTGCATCATTGATCACATTGTTAAATTAGAAACTGAAAAACAAAAAAGTTTGAGGAAAGATAGCTCTCTTTCTAGATACTGAAATGGCATATAGCATGCTATGGAGAGTAGGCTTGTTGTACCAAGTAGGTGCACTAGGGACAAGGGGAAGAATGTATGGGTGGATTACAGATTTTTTGAGTAAAAGGACCAGGCAGGTCAGAGTTTGGAAAGTTATATTTACTATCTATAATATTAAAAATGTTATACACCAAGGACGTGTTATAAGCCCGACCTTATTTAATCTTATGATAAATGATCTCCCAAACAAGTAGGTTTCATTGTATTGGGAGGAGTGGTAGATACAATGGAGGGTAGGGATAGGATACAGAGGGACCTAGAAAAATTGGAGGATTGGGCCAAAAGAAATCTGATGAGGTTCAACAAGGACAAGTGCAGAGTCCTGCACTTAGGATGGAAGAATCCCATGCACCGCTACAGACTAGGGACTGAATGGCTAGGCAGCAGTTCTGCAGAAAAGGACCTAGGGGTTACAGTGGACGAGAAGCTGGATGAGTCAACTGTGTGCCCTTGTTGCCAAGAAGGCCAATGGCATTTTGGGATGTATATGTAGGGGCATTGCCAGCAGATCGAGGGACGTGATCATTCCCCTCTATTCGACATTGGTGAAGCCTCATCTGGAGTACTGTGTCCAGTTTTGGGCCCCACACTACAAGAAGGATGTGGAAAAATTGGAGAGAGTCTAGCGGAGGGCAACAAAAATGATTAGGGGACTGGAACACGTGACTTATGAGGAGAGGCTGAGGGAACTGGGATTGTTTAGTCTACAGAAGAGAAGAATGAGGGGGGATTTGATAGCTGCTTTCAACTACCTGAAAGGGGGTTCCAAAGAGGATGGATCTAGACTATTCTCAGTGGTAGCGGATGACAGGACAAGGAGTAATGGTCTCAAGTTGCAGCGGGGGAGGTTTAGGTTGGATATTAGGAAAAACTTTTTCACTAGGAGGGTGGTGAAACACTGGAATGCGTTACCTATGGAGGTGGTGGAATCTCCTTCCTTAGAACTTTTTAAGGTCAGGCTTGAAAAAGCCCTGGCTGGGATGATTTAATTGGGGATTGGTCCTGCTTTGAGCAGGGGGTTGGACTAGATGACCTCCTGAGGTCCCTTCCAACCCTGATATTCTATGATTCTATGATTCTATTCACACACGGTAGTGCTCTATGGGGTAGGAACAGAAATACTGAGCTGGCAGAAAAGAGAATCATTGAAACGTTACGAGAGACCTCTGATTGGGGAAACATGTGGGGGTTTCAAGTTCTCCATTGTCAAAACCAAAGGACTGATCTTTACAAAAAAGAAAATTACAAACGAAAGGAAACTGTATCTGAATGGAGAAAAAACAGATATAGTTAAAAGGTTGTAATATTTTATATTAAATTACTTTGTAAACATCATATAAACTATGTTAAAGATAAATGTACAGAAAGGATTAACCTGCTTAAAAGTCTTGCTGGGACTAACTGGGGGCAGATAAGAAAATGTTTCTGATGGTATAAAGAGCCTTAATCAGACTGGCTATTGACTATGGTTGCCAAGCTTTTGGATCAGCATCAAAATCAGAACTTACAAAATTAGATTTTATGCAAACCCAGGAACTACGAATTGCATACGATGTATTTATTACACCACCTCTACACATGCAACAGATAGCTTCTAGTTAAATGTCAGTTATACTATGAATGAAATTACTGGACCTAACTTTCTGGGCCAAAGTTAATGGGAATTGTAATGATGAAAGTACTATACAAATATATGAAGATTTTTGGGAGTTTGATAAGCAAATTATAGCACATGGTATTAGAACCCACATACCATTGACATGATATGGATGCAGAAGTGAAAGTCAAGGAAAAGTTAAATGACATTAAAACTTTTAGTCATAGGAAAATAGGTTATGGATGGGAAGTCACATGTCTAAATGTGGATTTAGATTTATTTTATAAACTTAAGAGTAAAAAAAAGACTGTAGTGTTAAAATGAAGTGTACGCACAAGGCCACATTTGCAGCTGCAAAAGAAACAATACACAGAGGTACTATTGAGAGTTACTCCTGGGGGAATTCTTCACCAAAAAATTAAAAATTCTGCACCAAAAAATTAGGGCTGTCAAGCGATTAAAAAATTAATCACGATTAATAGCTTTGTTAAAAAATAATAAAATACCATTTATTTAAATATGCTGATGACGGGTTCTCCTCAATAACGATCCAAAGCACTGCAGACCGACGCATGTTCTCTTTCATCATCTGAGTCAGATGCCACCAGCAGAAGGTTGATTTTTTTTTTTTTTGGTGGTTCGAGTTCTGTAGTTTTCGCATCAGAGTTTTGCTCTTTTAAGACTTCTGAAAGCATGCTCCACACGTCATCACTCTCAGATTCTGGAAGGCACTTCAGATTCTTAAACCTTGGGTTGAGCACTGTAGCTATCTTTAGAAATCTCATATTGGTACCTTCTTTGTATTTTGTCAAATATGTGTGAAAGTGTTCTTAAAATGAACATGTGCTGGGTCATCATCCGAGACTGCTATAATATGAAATACATGGCAGAATGGAGAGCAGGAGACATACTATTCTCCCCCAAGGAGTTCACTCAAAATTTAATTAATGCATTTTTTTTAACAAGCGTCATCAACGTGGAAGCATTTCCTCTGGAATGGTGGTGACGCATGAAGGGGCATATGAATATTTAGCATATATGGCATGTAAATACCTTGCAATACCGTCTACAAAAGTGCCATGCAAACACCTGTTCTCACTTTCAGGTGACATTGTAAACAAAAAGTGGGAAGCATTATCTCCTGCAGATGTAAACCAACTTGTTTGTCTGAGCGACTGGCTGAACAAGAAGTAGAACTGAGTAGACTTTTAGGCTCTAAAATTTACATTGTTTTATTTTTGAATACAGTTATTTTTTGTACATAATTCTACATTTGTAAGTTCAACTTTCATTATAAAAACAACAAGGAGTTTGGTGGCACCTTAAAGACTAACAGATTTATTTGGGCATCAGCTTTCGTGGGTAAAAAACCCACTTCTTCAGATGCATGGAGTGAAAATTACAGATGCAGATGTTATACTGACGCATGAAGAGAAGGGAGTTACCTCACAAGTGGAGAACCTCCAGTGTTGACAGGGCCAATACAATCAGGGTGAATGTAGTTCACTCCCAATAATTGATGAGGAGGTGTCAATTCCAGGAGAGGAAAAGTTGCTTCTGTAATGAGCCAGCCACTCCCAGTGCCTATTCAAACCCAAATTAATGGTGTTAAATTTGCAAATGAATTTTAGTTCTGCAGTTTCTCTTTGAATTCTGTTTCAGAAGTTTTTTTGTTCAAGTATGGCTACTTTTAAATCTGTTATAGAATGTCCAGGAAGATTGAAGTGTTCTCCTACTGGCTTTTGTGTGTTACCATTCCTGATGTCCAATTTGTGTCCATTTATTCTTTTACATAGAGACTGTCCGGTTTGGCCAATGTACATGGCAGGGGGCATTGCTGGCAGATAATGGCATATATCACATGATAAAGAGATTGCATTACATTACTTATATGAGGTGAATTAAAAAATACTATTTCTTTTTTTTTTACAGCACAAATACTTGTAATCAAAAATAAGTATGAAGTGAGCACTCTACACTTTGTATTCTGTGTTTTAATTGAAATCAACATATTTGAAAACGTAGAAAAACATCCAAAATATTTAATAAATTTCAATTGGTATTCTATTGTTTAACAGTGTGATTAAAACTGTGATTAATTGCGATTAATTTTTTGAGTTAATCATGTGAGTTAACTGCGATTAATTGACAGCCCTACAAAAAATTAAAAATTCTGTGCACAACATTTTAAAATTCAGCAAAATTCTGTATATTTTACTTGTCAAAATAACGCAATATAATCATGCTGGTTTCAATTATTTTTGTAATTTATTTAAACTACAATACAATGGATGGAGAACAGGAGTGGCGAGCATTGGAGGAAATCCTCAAGCCCCCTCTGTCAAATAGTAATTTAGCTAGAATTGACCCTTTACTTCTAGTTATTAGTCAACAAATATATGCAGCCACATGTTCAGTGTTATATCATACAGAACCGAAGAGCAGGTGAGGGCTGGGGACTCAAACTCACAATTTATACTGGCTACTGACCATCTCCAGAAAGGTCAGTAGCAAACAGTTCATGAAGCACATTTTGATAGGAAATTTTTTCAATCAAAAAATTTAGACCAGTTCTAATCACTAAAGCACCACAAGTATTTATAAGGCCACACTGCCCTTTACAATAAGGCTCCTTTACACCACTTTGGAAATGTAAAGGACCCTTAAAATTTTTACACCTATTTTATACTCCTGGGGGAATTCACTAAGAACAGTGGGAACAATTCACTAAGCAGGCAGGCTGCTACATTCTGCTCTGCCAAGGGGAAAGAGCCTGCTCCGTGCCTATCTCCTCAGAAACACCTCAAAGCCCTGCCCCTCCATGCCGAACATGCCGCAATAGTGAGCAAGAGGGACAGAGTGTCTCTTTCTCTCATGACTGCCCAGCCCCTCCTTCACCCCAACCTGGTGGTGATTTAAGTCTCAATTGGCTGCTCTGGGTGCCCAAACTGTACTGCTGGGAAGGGGTGTATGAGAAGGGAAGCACTTGTGGCTTCCCTTTGCTTCCACATCAGAAGTAATTTTTCTGCCGGGAAGCAAACAAATCTGAGGGGGCCATGAATTCTGCACATACGCAGTGATGCAGAATTCCCCTAGCAGTAGAGAGTGTATTCACTCCCCTTAATCCACAAAAGTTACAAGCACCACTTTCTCACTTCTGCTTGAGATTCATAGAGTAGAGAGGCATTCCCAGGCATGGTGCATATGGCCCAGGGTGGAGGGGGCGAGCTGGCACAGTAAGGAAGGGGGAGCTAATGGGCATGAGTATATGTGGATAGGGCAATTGAACTGAATACTGACACCATTTTCCACAGACAGTAGTGACTTTAGCTGATACCTCACTCCTGAGGGTAACAGAGGCTGAAAGGGAACAGCTTCTGCACACGTGCAGCTGCAGATCGGGTCTGTATGCTGCTAGCCTGTGTGCTGCAATGATGCCTGCTGAAGTAATTGCTGAGCGGTGTGGGAAAGTATACTACCGTGGTGGAAGAAATAAGGCAGCCCTCCCCAGAAATCTTTGGCAGAGGATTGAAGACTACCTCCAGGAAAGTTTCCTTGAGATCTCTACGGAGGATTCTTGGGATAACCTTGTGTACATAAACAAACAGTTCTGAAGGGTCCCCTCTGCCTACCTGTGGAGAAGCAGATAGCAACTCAACCTCTATCAGTTCATAAAATCATAGAATATCAGGGTTGGAAGGGACCTCAGAAGGTCATCTAGTCCAATCCCCTGCTCAAAGCAGGACCAATCCCCAACTAAATCATCCCAGCCAGGGCTTTGTCAAGCCTGACCTTAAAAACTTCTAAGGAAGGAGATTCCACCACCTCCATAGGTAACGCATTCCAGTGTTTTACCACCCTCCTAGTGAAAAAGTTTTTCCTAATATCCAACCTAAACCTCCCCCGCTGCAACTTGAGACCATTACTCTTCGTTCTCTCATCTGCTACCACTGAGAACAGTCTAGATCCATCCTCTTTGGAACCCCCTTTCAGATAGTTGAAAGCAGCTATCAAATCCCTCCTCATTCTTCTCTACCGCAGACTAAACAATCCCAGTTCCCTCAGCCTCTCCTCATAAGACATGTGTTCCAGTCCCCTAATCACTTTTGTTGCCCTCCGCTGGACTCTCTCCAATTTTTCCACATCCTTCTTGTAGTGTGGGGCCCAAAACTGGACACAGTACTCCAGATGAGGCCTCACCAATGTCGAATAGAGGGGAATGATCACGTCCCTCGATCTGCTGGCAATGCCCCTACTTATACATCCCAAAATGCCATTGGCCTTCTTGGCAACCAGGGCACACTGATGAATCATATCCAGCTTCTCGTCCACTGTAACCCTTCAATCCTTTTCTGCAGAACTGCTGCCTAGCCATTCTGTCCCTAGTCTGTATCGGTGCATGGAATTCTTCCATCCTAAGTGCAGGACACTGCACTTGTCCTTGTTGAACCTCATTAGATTTCTTTTGGCCCATTCCTCTAATTTGTCTAGGTCCCTCCGTATCCTATCCCTACCCTCCAGCGTCTCTACCTCTCCTCCCAGTTTAGTGTCATCTGCAAAGTTGCTGAGGGTGCAATCCACACCATCCTCCAGATCATTAATGAAGATATTGAACAAAACCGGCCCAAGGACCGTACTTTGGGGCACTCCACTTGATACCGGCTGCCAACTAGACATGGAGCCATTGATCACTACCCATTGAGCCTGACAATCTAGCCAGCTTTCTATCCACCTTATAGTCCATTCATCCAGCTCATACTTCTTTAACTTGCTGGCAAGAATACTGTGGGAGACCATGTCAAAAGCTTTGCTAAAGTCAAGGAACAACAAGTCCACTGCTTTCCCCTCATCCACAGAGCCAGTTATCTCGTCATAGAAGGCAATTAGATTAGTCAGGCATGACTTGCCCTTGGTGAATCCATGCTGACTGTTTCTGATCACTTTCCTCTCCTCTAAGTGCTTCAGAATTGATTCCTTGAGGACCTGCTCCACGATTTTTCCAGGGACTGAGGTGAGGCTGACTGGCCTGTAGTTCCCAGGATCCTCCTTCTTCCCTTTTTTAAAGATGGGCACTATGTTAGCCTTTCTCCAGTCATCCAGGACCTCCCCCGATCGCCATGAGTTTTCAAAGATAATGGCCAATGGCTCTGCAATCACATCCGCCAACTCCTTTAGCACTCTCGGATGCAGCGCATTCGGCCCCATGGACTTGTGCTCATCCAGCTTTTCTAAATAGTCCCGAATCACTTCCTTCTCCACAGAGGGCTGGTCACCTCCTCCCCATGCTGTGCTGCCCAGTGCAGTAGTCTGGGAGCTGACCTTGTTCGTGAAGAGTTATTTCACTACCTCTTACCATGATTAAAAAAGAGTAAAGGAACAGATGTGTCCCTGCAATACCACAGCAGACTGCATACTTACCAGTGGTTCCTTCCCTTGCATCAGGCTGGCACATGCTGGACTGTAAGAACTAGCTCGACTGCTCAGGAGTCAAAAAATGGTCCCGGCCACAGCACCACTGTATCTTCCAGTCACCCCATTCTCTCTTCTTCAACCCAACACCTTTTCCTCAGGATTCACAGTGGTGGCCTGGGACTCCAACTCCACCGAAGTATCCATGGGGCCATTGAGGTTGGAGGTGGGGTCGCTACCAACAATGGCATGGAGCTCCTTGTAAAAGTGGCTTGTCTGCAGCTCAACATCAGGGCAACTGTTTGCCTCCCTGGCCTTCTGGTACACCTGCTGCAGCTCCTTGATTTTCACTTGGCTCTGCTGCGAATCCCTCTTGTAGCCCTTTTCCACCATGCCCCAAGTGATCATAGATGTTGATGTTTCTATGGCTAGATTGGAGCTGTGCCTGCACAGCCTCTTCTCCCCTCAGACCCAGGACATCTACTATTTCCTGCGTACTCCAGGCAGGAGTGCATCTGCAGCATAGAGCCAGCATGGTCATCTGGACAGTTGCTATGTGAGCTCTCCATGCCAACCAAACAGGAAATGGAAGTTCAAAAATTCCTGGGCCTTTCAAAGAGGAAGGACATGTTCCAGTGTACCTGACCCCCGGGCAGCAGAGTTCAAAACGGTGACCAAAGCGGTCATGGTGGGGCATTGTGGGACATCTCCTAGAGGCTACTAAAGTCAACATAAGTAGCATAGTGTCTACACTGATACTGTGTCTCCCTAACTTGCAGAGCTGAAGTATTAAGATGGCATAATGAGCGAATTACATCAGTGGGAGCAACATTTTAGTGTAGATGCTTACAGTTAAGTTGACGTGAGCTCCCCTGTGTCGACATAACTCTGTAGTGTAGACCAGGCCTGAGTATTTAGGAATTATAGCTGGTGGTGGCTAGACTAATCAGTCAAGTCCGCTTTGCCATTATGAAAAAGAAAAGAAACTCCTGCTAACATGGTGAGATGTTTCAGGCAAATACTGCCATCCTGTTACAATATTACAGACAAGTTCAGATTCTTCCCCTGCACTGAAATTATTTTATATATACTGCCATACATGAGTCCACAGCTGATAAAATATACAAAACTAAAACCAGAATGGATAGAAGCCCTTGTCTCACAGTGTAAAGGCAGAAATAGGTACAAGAAAGATAAAGGACACAGGATGTAATGCTGGTAAACCGGGTACCAGATGTAGCCACAGCCATAGGTGTTAGCTAAGAACTGACAAACTCACACCTGGAAGCCAAACATACACACCTTGGAAATGCTACATGCAAGGAAGCTCATCTCATGGACTGGAAGGCCAAATGTAAAAATGAAACAGGGTCACAAGAAAACTTTTTATCTCTTTGCTGTTTGAACTCTCACAGCAACCACCAGAGGTTACTCCAGAGTCCATCCTAAAAGACATTTTGAATTGACAGATTACCATATCTCTGTCATTTTTGGGAATCATGGGTGACAACTCATTTGCGCGTACACGTTTGCTTGCTTTAGCCTGAAAATAACTCTCATTTATTACAGGATTGATTACAGGCATTGTTTTTGGTGTAAGATCTAGGGTACCAATTGATCTAGGATAAGTGATTGGTCTCTTGGGACTGGAAGCAACCTGAATATGTTGTTGGTTTTGGTTCAAGTGACCCTGTAGGGAGAAATGAGAGCTGCTGTGCAAATTATGTCGCTGTCCTTTTTGAAATAAATAAAAGGTGGAGGACTCCTCTCAGATCTCCCCAATGACTCCTAAAGGTAGATGTCTTGATGTCATCTCACAATAGTGGTGGAGGCCAGGGGCTAACAGCAATTGAGTGTGTATATTAGGCCAGATACCTGCTTCTGACAGCTAGACCATTTCAAGAAGCAACTCTCCACCAAATCTTCCCTCTCCAGCAGTGGCACTTCAGCAGGGAGGCAACTCACTGGGATAGTGCTTGTTTCTATAGACTTTAGGATAGTCTGGAGTTGCCATAAAGAATTACCACAGTAACTCCTCAGGATGCAAGAATGAGGCAGTTGGCTGGCCTTCAATTTTGGAACTACCCTCCCCCTCATGCCTTTTGGTTGTACTTGCCCAAATCATTTAACTTTCAGGGGCACATAGCCAAGCAAATCTATTTACCCAGGCTTGTGGCTGATGTGGTATTGTTCGGGTCTGCTTTCATTGACTGGTTGGTTGGTTTCTGGTTTGGGATGAAGAGAAACTGGTTTTGTTTTATTTTCTTTATGCAGTCATATTTTTAATTCAAAGCATAAGCACATAAAGCCTGGGATAGGCATTCTTCTTTTTTTAAAATATAAATTAAAATAAAAAATGGTATGTGTTTTGCTCCACTCCACTCCATGCGGGGAAGAGGGCATTTGGCCTATTGATTAATTGCTGTAGCATCCAAGATCTATTAACTTTTGGAGAGTTAAGATTGTGCATGGCCCTGCCTGAGTGCGCAAGGGTGGAGGTTTAGGAGACAGGACACAAGAAGACTTCAGCTTGAACAACTTTGTAGGGGCCAGGCATAAACCCTGTCATTGCATTGCCTGAGATCAAGCTTCACTGGAATCCCCAAAGCTAGCAGGGCCATAGTTCTACTCTTCTTCCACATTGCTTTAGCACAACAAAGCTAGACTGCTACTGGAAAGAAGCACTGCAACTGTTCAAAGCAGGGGCATGCATAGGAATAAAAATTTGGCTACTTTTGGAGGGGAATTTTCTGTGTCCTCTGTGACCGGAAGAGCTGGCTCTCCCCTTCCCCCCACCCCCACAGCTAGAACAGCTGGCTCTCCCCCCCTCCACCCCCACAGTTAGAGGAGCTCACTCTCTCCTGGCAGCAGGAGGAGCTGGTTCTCCCTGCTGCAGCCCCATGACCGGTGGAGCAGGCTTTCCTCCCCTTCCCCCCCCCCCCCCCCCCCCCCCCCGTGGCCAGTGGATCTTACTCTCCCTGGCAGCCAGAGGACCTGGATCTCCCCCACAGTCCCAGGACCGGAGGAGCTGTCATCTTCCGCCCCGGCCTGGGGCCAGATGAGTTCTGTGCCCCCCAACCCGTACTTGACCCCCCTCCTTCCCCCCCGCACACGCCCTTGAAGCACTGTGCCTGCCTCGGGTACAATGGATGAAATCTTGGCCTCCTGGAAGTCAATGGGAATTTTGCTGTTGAGTTCAACAGAACCAGGATTTCACCCAATATTTCTGAGACTGCATCTCCACACTTCCCCCACACTAACACTAATTTAGAGCCATAATGTAGCCCTTAGAGTTTAAGATTAAGATTGCATCTATTGTTTACCTGTTTTTCATTGTATTTGTTTCTCTTCTATATTAGTTCAACTTCCTTGTTAATGTTTATAAACTCGGTAAAAGTAAAGGCTGTGTCTACACAAAAATGGGTTTGCTGGAATAACTCTACTACCAAACTTTCTTAGCAGAAATGGAGTTTATACAGACAAAGAGGTTTTTTACGAGTATAGTTTTCACCAGTTCCCCGAGCAACAGAAGCTCTACTGGCAAAAGGACTTTTTTTGCCAGTATAACTGCATCTACACTAGGGTATTTGCCAGCCTACCTATATAGACTGGGGTATGGGTTTTTTTTTCATATGCATTACTATGCTCATAGCTATGCTCTTAAAACTTTAAAGTATAGACCAGGCCTAAAGATAGAAAAGTCATATTAAGTACTGGTTTAACTGAGACTGGGAAGGAATTTGAACGGTCACTTAAAATCCTGAGAAGTTTTGTTTGTTTGTTCATGCTTCTGTATTCAAATTATAACTTCAGCAACAACATTGTAGGCCCCACATAAAGTTGTGCAAATAACTGATTTTTCCGTTCACTGGCAGTTCTGAAAAAAAATCAGTTTGAGTCCACATGAATTTGTTAAATGTTTTGGTTCATCCGAATCTACATTTTTTGGCAAAAAACAGTTTTGTTCAAATTTTTTTTCCCAGCTGTGGCCCAACATTGTCCCCACGTTGTGCCATGAACTCCCATTGGTTTCAAAAGGAGCTTCACATACAAAGTCACTATATATGCACACCAAGGTCCTGAATTAAAATGAACAGACAAAAACAATCTCTACAGAAATCCAGGAAGCTGAAGTGTTCTTGTTGTAATCACACTGCTGTGGGCAGCCTGATAGGAAATAAGCTCCCAGTTGAACATATTAAGACTATAATTCCATCAAGAAATTCTTTTGACATCATAAATCAACAAGATCAAATGCTTCACTGAGTTAAATATCAGAAACCCGAGAGGAAAAATTTAGAGGGTGCAGTCTTATTAAATATAATACAAGTTTTAAATAAATTATTCCTGCAGATCTTGTCTCTTATTTTCTTTCCTCCCCCCTTCTGTATTTCATCCCTCACCCAGAGAATCTTAATGGTGACCTCAGCAATGTTAAGGGAGAATAACCTCTCAAATATAATGAATGCGTGACAGTCAGATGTACTCATCTGTTGAAACAAACGAGCATCTGAGGTTACTGTTAAGGTTTTGCTTTATAATGCAAGTTTGAAGTTGGGATACATATTGCTTTTCAATAGGTGTTGGAGGTGGAAGTGAAAGCCTTACGGAATGTTGGAGTGTTGGTGACAGTGTAGTAGGCAATGTGGAAGTGGCAATGAACACAGGAGACTTTTCCCTTCATTTGTTGTTTCCATGTTTGGTGAAGTGTGTCCTTATTCAACCAAAACAAAATTCTTGTGTGTTTATTTACACTACTGTACTTCCTGGAAGCCCCAGTCAAGAGCAGGGTGGGGAAGGGGAACCTGTGCTATGTGCTGTATAGACATAAAAATAGACACAAACTCAGTCTGGAAGAATTCATAACCTAGTAATATCCATCTCTGGAAAGTGCTTTGTGATCCTTGGAGGAAAGGCATTATATAAGTGCTAAATATTTACCATTAATTATAATTAAAATAAATGAAAATGGTTATAACCACAGTACTGGTACATTTTACTGATAGTATTTTCTTATATATTGCCAACCCCAAGCCTACAAATGTCCTAAATTGTTTGTTTGTTTGTTTGAATAGAGTGTTATTTTTCTTTTCATTCTTGTTTCGGAGCTTTAGGATACATTTATTTCATATTTTCCTCTGCCACCATGGTGCAAGAGGCTAGTTTTAAAAAATAAATGGGAACTCACAGTCTCATATAATCACTGGACACCAGGGGCTCGTGCTTTGAGAAAAACACCAAATATTTCAAGTGAGCAATAAAATATCAAGAGCCGGCAACACTGTGACCTCACATTGCAAAATATTAGAAGTCTGGATGGGCCCTAACCAAAAGCCTACCATATGTGATGGTCCAGAATCCAGCTTTGATTTGAAGAGGGTCATTAAAGCCACCATGGGCCTATCCAAGCCCCCAGTTCGGAGCTTCTGCATTTTTCCTGGGGAGAAGAGGATGGTTTAAACCCTCCAACCCAGGGCTGTTGGCACAATTTTTGTAGTGGGGGTGCTGATGAGGGAAACCATACGTTGGGTGTTTATTATTACTACTTCAAGCCAGGGGGTGCGGCAGCACCGCTACTTCCAGCCCCACTGCTCCAACCTTCTCTGAACTTTGCTACCTGCCCCCAACCATCACTAGTCAGACTGGAGAACGCCCAGGTGCCCCTAGCCTTGGCGTCAGTGTGCAGCCGGAAGGGACCATTGCTGGGATTACAGAGCACAGCAGGGCAGAGGGGAGAGCGACCGGCAAACGAAGGGTGCTGTGCCTGATGCTACCGCTCTGCCAAGGCACCAGCCCCACCTAGACACCCACCCCGCTGCAAGCCGGGGGCGCCCAACCGAATACACCGCACTCCTCCAGCTCCTCCTCTGCCGCCGCCTGCCAATAACTGCGGCAGCCCCCCTCCCCAGCCGCTGCGCCTCGCCATAGGCCGGCTGGGGCTGCCAGTCTCGGGCCGCCCCCGCGGTGGGGGGACCCGGCTCCGGCGAAGCAGCGCGAGTTGGCCGGGGGCGCGGCTGCGGTTGCGCCATCTGTCAGGCGGCGGGGGAGAGAGCCGGAGCCGGAGCCGGAGCCGGGCTCCGCCGCTGTCGCTGAGGCGGGGAGGACGCGGCGAGTCGGAGCGACGCCCCTGCCCGCCCGTCTCCCTCCCTCCCCCGGCTGCCGCCCGCGCGCCGCTGCCTCGGCTCCCGGGGTCTTCGCTGCCTGGGCGCGGCGCCGCCGGAGCTCGCCCCGCTCCTTGCTGCGCCCCCGTGGTCCCTGGAAGGGCCGGCGTTGGCGGGCGGGGAGGAGTCACCTGGGGAGGGCCCCCTGCCGCGAGGGGGATGCTGTGAGCCTGGCTTCGCCGCGCCAGCCCCGCGCTGAGCCTCAGGTAAGGGAGCGAAACCCCCGGGGGCCCGGCTGCGGCCCGGGGGGGAGAGGTGTTTCTGGGGGGAGGAGGGGATGCTGCTGCGCCGCCGCCGCCGCTGCTGCTGTGTCGTTTCCTTTGTGTGGGTGTCGGTGGGTGTGTGGGAGGCTTTCTCGGGAGAGGTCGGGGCAACGCTGCTGCAGGTGCCCTCCACCCCGAGCCCCCTGGCCTGGGCGTGCGGCTGGAGCCCCGCCAAGGGGAGCGGTGCCAGGAGGGGAGGGGGAGAGGCTGCGGATGCAGACGCCTTCCATCAGTTTTATGTATTTTTCCTTAAACGTTTGTTTTTGGCTCCCCCTCCAGTAGTAGTTTACCCCCAAGAAAAACCGAAGCTTTATGGTTGCTGGTGATCATGTGGCCCGGGGGGTGGATTGTTGTGACCCTGCTGAGGGTGAGGATGATGGGCGATGGTAAGCGAGTTCTGGCAGAAAATAACAGGCTTGCTGGAGGGGGGGGGGGGGAGCCCGTGGTGCTGTGCGGCTTGATCAATTCACGTTTCTGTTTAATTTTTTTGTGGCTCTGAAGCTCTCTAGCGGAGCTAAATACGAACTATGATGTAATCATTTAATAATTGATGCTCGTGTGTAGCTGGGCTCTGACCCATGCTGCCTTTCTCCTGCTTTGGACCATTTGCATGTTTTTGGTTTTGTCCCATTGCTATCCCCACCCCCATTTTAACTCTTGAACTGCAGGCTGAGGCTTTATTAGTTACTGAGCTCGCAAGAGGTAACTAAGATTCATCACAGGGGTTTACTTTGCTGCAATTTAGGGGAGAGAAAAGGGGGAGGGAGGAATAATAAATAAAATGACCCTCATAAATCCCTCTTAAATTTTATAGGATTTGTGTGTGTGACAAAGGGCCCTTTCAGTGAAGCAAGGCACAAAATGCCCAAGGGTGGTAGGATTTGAAAGGAGGTTTGCTTCTTGTTTCTTTTCTCTGTTCCCTGCCCTGAGGCTTCTCTCTCTCCAGATGAAGCTGCTGATCTGCTCTCAATTCCTTTCCAGCCACATTTAGATTAGTGAAAGATACCAAATGCCACACCACGGGTGCCAACATTTTGCTGCATCTGCAAAGCTACAGTATATATGTAGTCAGAGTTTCTTTAATAATGTTAAATCTGGTTTCTACTGCCTCAATAACTTGCCTTGCTGCTGCTCCATGTGGATTTCTTTAATTCTAAAATGAGAACATAATAGCCTCATCCATTCAGTAGTGATGGGGGAGGGAGAGAGAGATGGGGCTGATGCTTAAGGAGAAGATTTTTGTCAAGTGCAAGGGAACACAGTGCAGTTTTTCATCAGTCATGTTGATATATTCTGTTTCTTAGAATGATTAATAACAGAGCTGGTTTGTAAAAAAACACAGAGTACTGAAAATGCTTTTAGAGACCTTGTTACTTTCCTGCCTGTATGCAGCCTCCTTACCTCCCACATCCTTCCTCTAACCACCCAAACGGCTGTCATACTTTCCAGTTTTCTAAATATCTGTTAACTGGTACTCCCTTGCCAATGCTCTGAGCAATTGCAGGTGAAGATCTTTTGCTTATATGTTTGTAGAGGAAGTGGGTTTGTTAGGGTTTTGTCTAGCTCCCGTAGATAAAGAACAGTAAATTAAAGGGACACTGTCAACTTGAAATAAAGACCATTTCAATAATGAACTGAAAGTAGTTTCCAACACTACACTCACATGCTGAGTTTTGTGGTTTTACAATCACATTTTCCAATTTTTTAAAAATAAGTCTGTCACAGGAGATGAAAACCTACACAGAGAAAACTGTATATAAAGTTCTGTTAAATGAACAAAGCAAACTAAGTGGGGGCAATATATAGGAGGAAAATGTCTTTTTAATATTTGTTATAACCATTTTAGTTGTTTTTGTAACAATAGTGATTTTTTTAAAGTTAACCAAAAGTGGTGTCCTTATTCCCCCCACCTTTCCCCCCGCCAGTTGAAATCATCCAAGCCAGCAGTGCAGAAGATCTTGGAATAATAGCGAATTCACTCAAACCTTTAATGCTTAATGCACATTCTAAGAAAAAAAATTAGTTAAACCTAATGGATGTCCATTATGTATGATATTTACATCAGAATAATTTTTAAAACAAAGTGTCTTGCCCAGGTTCCTCTTGGAAAAAAAACAGAATCACTTTTAATACATTTTGTTAAGTTAGTGACCAGTTTTTTTCATTAAAAGTAATGTGGCTTAATAGCTGCCTTTTCAGTTATAATATGGACTAAGTTTTTTTCATTCCTGTTGTTCTGTAAACTCATGTGAGAAGCTCACTGGAATATTCAGATTGTTCTGGTGGATTTTTTCTGTGAGTCTATTAGTATTAAGCACTAACGATAAAATAACTTAGAAAGTATCAATATGTGAACTCATTTCAATACCATGTTTGTGCAATAGTAATGATTTCCTTCATCGGGGTGTCTTCTGCGAGGCAATTAACTTTGACATTATTATGTACCCTCAGCTCTGGACACACAACTGAAGTCATGCTATATTATCTTTTGATAAAATGTGTAATAGCATGGGGATATTACTTAATTATAAACTTTAATATAACTTAACAGGAAATAGTTTTCAGAGTGGTTGAATACAGCCCTTATTAGGCAATAAAGGACACCTGCATGTAGAGATGAAAAAATATTAGGCAGAGCTGTCAGTGAAGATATTATGGAAAAAAATAACCTTTATTGTAGTTTAACTTCACTGTTAACACTGATATTAGATTTTTAAAAAATAAAACCAGTTAATATAAAAGTTCAGAGTAAAATACAAAGAATGTTGTAAAATCAATTGTCTTAATATAGTTGTAATTGTTAAACAATTACATTGCATGAAGCATCTAAGAAACGTTTTCCAAATGTGCACAAGTGGAGTATAGTATGAAAAGGACCTTTGGGGCCAGTGGCTCTATGGGCTCGATTAGAATGAACACGCAGGCATGATATGATTTTTATTGTCTAATAAAAATTCAGTTAGACAAGTTAAAACTACATGGTCCCTCCATGATGATTTAATGTTGTGTATACCTCACGAGTGTCATATTTTCAGTTGTTAGGAAGCATTAGTTCTGCATAAATTATTATGTATTCAAAGCATTGTACATATGAGCTTATCACAGTTCTGCGTTTGACATTGTGTACTCTTACTATGATCTTTCTTCAAGAGTAAGAGAACTAATAATGCCCCCCACTCTGCCCTCCAAGAATTCACTGTACTGATTGAGTCACTGCTAGAAAAACAGGACTTGACCCTGCCAGCCCTTGCCTCAGTAGTCTCATTGGTCTAGCAATTAAGGATTAGTTCGGTGAATAAGGGCTTGCAGGTTTTGGATCTGTATGTTGCAGGTCAGCAATTTATTTAGTTTTTCAGAGATGCTGAGCACTTGTAGTGCCTGCTGACTTCAGTTAGCATTTCAAGTTCTCATCACTTATGACAAAGGCTGTTATTTTACTTCACATTTGTAAGCAACTGTCCAAAAAGGCATCTATCCTAGAATGTACAGTCCAGATCTTCAGAGCTCTGTAGGCTTCTAACTCCTGTTGGTTTCAAGTGGAGTTAGGCATATAAATACCTCTTGAAGATATGGGCTTAGGTGCCATTGACACTTACCACATCAAATGGAAAACCAGATTCTTATACACTTGTGTATGTGCTTAATTTTACTCATGCAAGCAGCCTCATTGAAGTTAGTGTGAATACTTATCTCTTCAGGAATACGTGTCTCTTCAGGAGTGGGGCCCTAAACACAAAACTAATAACTTTGACCATCAGTAACTAATTAGGCCTTGCAGCAAAGGAAAAGTATTCCATCTTCTATCTAGCGCTGGCTGAAGGATGACCGTTCGATTTGCGAAGGATTTTGAAATTTAGCTTCATTTCAAATCAGAACAACACTCTCAAAATTCTCCACAAAGGAAAATTGCTAAGCTTTTTTTGTTTCAGGGTAGTTGCGACCTTTTGTTTCAACTTGGACTCTTATTTTATACTGTGTAATTTGACTTTGTTTCAAATTGCGTTAAGCTTCAAAACAAAAATTAAAATGTTTTATTCTGAAAATGCTGAAATAAGATGTTTCGCCGTTGTCAGAATGTTTTGATTTTTTTGTTCCAAAATGAAACTTCTGCAAAATTGAAACTAATCTTGTGAAGAGTTTCAATTTAAATGGAACTCCATTTTCCATTGGAAAATGAGTCTGAATTTTTTCCTCACCAGCTTTACCCGCTGAATTCCATGCGTTAGTCAACATTCCTGCTATGTGTCCCCAGCCCCCCAAAATGCGCCTCACAAAAATAACTTGTTTGGGCGACCTCAGAACAGGAGAGGAAGTGAGTTTCAGAACTGAGAGGCCAGGAACCTGTATCACTTGATTTTGAGGGAACTCTAGCTTAAACACCCTGCTTATCCCAACTGTGGAAGCATAGCACAGGTAGCGAGACTACTAAAAGACTATCCCAGAGTTGGACCAAGGTCTTTATTTAGCATAAAACCTTTTTTTAACTGAAAGGATTACATTAACTCCAGCAAAGCCTTATCTCTGAAAACATTCTTTGACTACGCAAATAACTTTGCAGAGTTTTTGTGAGTAAGCAAATGAATTACACAAAAATATCTTTAATCAAAGAGCAGCTCCAAGTTTAGTAAATACCATACTTCATGCTGAGACCCAATGCAATAAAATAAACTATGTATTGCAGTTGTGAGGGCTGGAGGCAAGCAAATAGAAGGGAGGAGGAAAAATCCCCAAAAGTAGCAGAAAGGGAGGAGAAGAGCCAACATAATATGCTCCCTCTTCTCTTGAGCCCACATAAATCCATGTCAATGCCATGCTGTAGGCATGCAGTAATTGTAAGGAGCTGGAAAGAGTGGGAAGTTGCTCCTTGTGGCATGCTTATCTCTGAAACAGGTGGATGTCCAGTGAGCTGTGCTGCCAGGGGAGAGTGCTTCACATCATCTAATTGCACTTTACAGTTTTTTAGGATAGCATTGGAAAGAACTTTGTAGGACAGCATAAAGGAAACCCTGTAGCATAGCTCTAAAGGTAAGTGCTAGTTAAAACCTAGAGCCCTCATTGTGAAAACAAGGTTAGGTTAATCTTGAGTCACAGGGTTTATGGTTCAGATGACTCACGAAGTGTCAGTTCTAAAGCCTTAAGAAGCCCTCTTAAAAATATTTTGTTAAATGACTACATTATGTCACTTTTAATGAAGTGACTGAAAATTGTTCTGAAGCTGAACTGACAGTAACAGCATGATGTGCAAAGAAGTAGTAGAGAGCCTAAAAAAGGTAAGAGACGTGTCAGAAGCCAAGGAGATATCTGGATAAAGAGGTGAAGAGAGCTCAAGGAGCTTAAAAGTAGCAACAGAGAAAAGGAAGGCTCATGCAGAGGTGATGTCTGAAGAATGTAGATGCATCACAGAAAGACCCTTTAATTTTAAAAAAGAAAAAAATCCAGTTTCATGGCAGACACTCTTCCTGAGACCTTATGAGAGAGATTCAGGCATCGCATTATGTATCTATACAAAAATGAATAGAGTTTTGTTAAAGCTTCCATTTCAGTGCAAACACAAATCAGCAACATTTAAGCATCTGTTAGCTGGGTTACTATTTAGAAGACTAGTTTTCAACCTTTTTTTCATTTGCGGACCCTTAAAACATTCTGAAATGAGGTGCGGACCTCCTTTGGAAATTCAGCCTGTGGTCTGCAGACTGCTACCGTAGAAGTCTTAGACTGAAAACTGACTGAATAGAATTCAACTATAAACGTTGCATATGCTCGGCATGGCATTTGACGCAGCGTGAGAAAGAAGCCCACAGTTTAGCACCCTTTGGTAACAGCAACGCTTACAGGTCAAAACACGGATGTGGAGCTATTCACATACTTTTGATCAATCAGGAAAACAGAATGCCTTTTCTGGAATCTGAAACTTTATTTTCCTCGTCACTTCTCGCAGTCCCATTAGACATAGTCTGAAGACCCCCTCATGGATCTGATTACCACAGGTTGAAAACCACTGATTTAGAATATAAAGACATATGGACCTTTCACTGCATCTCTTCTACTTTAGAATGATGGATACTTCAAAGAATGTAACTTTTGTTGTTCAAACATAGGTTTATGGGCCACATTCAATGAAGTTGAGTCCAATTATGCCAGCAGTGAACTTGCCCCTTAACTGTCAGGAATATAAACTAAGATGTGAAATCCAATTTATGGCTTACGTGCCATTTTAGAAAAAGAAAATTTCTCAAATATTTCTGTGTGATATTTACAGAGTATATTGGGGTGATAAAAGTCTTGTCCCAAACAAGTTCCCATAAATTGCAGAATTCACTTAGAGCTATACGACTTGTGGTATTCCAAATTCAGGGCTACAAACCTTTATATTGTAGGAGCATGCGTTTGCAATTCAAGCTGCTGTTTTCCAAATAATCAACCAGTTTATAAATGCTTTTGATTTTTTTCCCCATTTATGACATGAATAAATTTTGCCTGACCTTCAGCAACAGGGTAGCTTGAGGGATCAAATTGCAACATACAACATTTTAGTTCCCCAAATCTACCTTTTCTGGTGTTGGTTGGTTGAAGATATAGGATCCACAGGCAGGCAGTCTTCCTTTAAGTTTGTCTCTATGGAATTCGAGATAGAGCCTGCTGTGGGGGGACTAGCTTAGCACCAAAGAGAGTGCTCTGCAAATCCACTAGCCCAAGGTGAATGTAGTGGTTGGACTATTGGAGTGAAAAAAAATATCATTAGTCTGTTTTTAATCACTATCATAGTAAAGGGAAGATGAGTAGATGTGCATGAGCTAGTAAATTTTGTGACCTGTTAAGCCCTCCTTTTAATTAAGTGGTCCATTATTTGTACAAAAATAACTTTTTTTTTTTAATATTTACTCTTTGAAAGATCTCCAAGATACGATCCGTTTGCGAAAAGATGAAGTATGCACCTTATGTTTTTGCACTGTTCATAGCACATCTTGGCATTTTATAAAAATCATACTGTCAAGATAGCAAAAATTGGAGTTAATGGTAAATTTGATACTGTTGTGAGTACAGTATAAATGCCTCAAGACTTTTTTTTTAAACCCAAGGAGAGTCCTAGCAGCTTCCGCTATTCTACAGCGCTTTTAATTTTTCTCTAGTAAAAATATTATATATGATCACCGTTCAAAATGTGTTGAATATTTGACATGCTTGCTTTCTTACTCTTCTTTGTTGTATGCGTTTGTCCGGTCTTCATTTGTCAAGTTAGTTCCTGCTTTGGAAACATTGTTTCACAAGTATATTAGTGAAGGCTGATACTGAGAACTTATCAGCCAACATCCTACGACTCATGGGACGGCATTAAGCATGGAGTAAAGGTTGTCAGTATTTTACATGTTCAGTTTTGATTCACATTAATTCTCCCTAGACTTTGCTTTATACTAATTAAGTCCCCATAAGTTGTCCTCAGCTGGTCACTATTTTACAACTTAGCATAAGACAGGAAGGTAAGATGACATTTTGTCATGGGGCTGACACCATTGCTACTGTATCTCGTTCACTTTGTCTGTGGGGATTATAGCAGGTATGATGGAGCTATTAACTCCATTATTGTTCAGAGTGAGAAAGTTTGTAACTATGGCTGGGTTTTTCTTTATACATATCTCACTAAGAAGCAATGGGTTTGATATCACCACATCTGCATGGGTAAGTGTAAGACTAGGAATAATTGCCTCTACTTTTCCAGTAGGGGAGTTACTCTTCTGCAAATAATGTCTCTTTAAAAAAAAAAAAAAAAGTGAAGTTAATTTTAGCTGGTTTTTAGTCCATCTTGTAGATGGGCCCTCTTGGAGTCTCTCACTATCTACTCTGTTAACATGCTAAAACAGGCTCTCTGTCTTATATTTTGCAGTGGATGGGGATCTATTGCTATCTGCTCTTTAGAATGAGAGAGAGGGTGTTTAGGAGACATGGCTGCTTCTTTTCCTCACTCAGCTATTGTCTTGCTTAGTCATAAATTCTGTGCCTCCATCTTTTCTACTTTACAAAGAAGGGTAAATTACCTTATTTTACAAGTGCTTTAAGATCCTTGGTCTGAAGGTACTACTTGTGTTTATCAGTTTTACTACATTCTAGCATTAGTGATTGTAGTGAAGCGATGACTCACTGGCTTCATGCCTCCTGCTGGTCGTTTGGGAATTAGCTCTTTTGTAGCCTCAGAGTGTCCTCTGCTGTTTGGTGTCTTGCCTGCCTTAGGGCCTCTGTGTCCCTCCTGGACCCCGGTGCCCCTTACCCCCACGCACTGGGTCTTCCTTCCCAGGGGAACCCCCAACCCTTTACACCCCCCTTGCCTCAGTGGCTACTGCCAGTCATCATCTAGCCCCCTCTAACTGGGGCAAATTGCAATCTATAATGGCCACAAGGGGGTTGGACCAGCTACCTCTGCCTATCCCCGGGCTGCCCATCTGCAGCCCCAGTACCTTCTTAGGCCTTACCCAAGGCCTCAGCCTGGGGAGTTGCCAGGCTGGAGCTCCCCAGCTCCTTTGCCCTTCCCTAGCACTGCTCAGCTGCAGGTACCCTTGCTCCTTCAGGCAGCTAGGTCTTTTTCTCTCCAGAGAGAGAGGCTCTGCCCTCAGCCCTTTTATTGGGGTCAGCTGTGGCCTGATTAGCAAAGCTCCCACCCAATCAGCCTATCTTTTTAGGAGTGGGGCAGTTGCCCCCCTACAGTGATGTACAGTAACTAATGCTGAGGGACCCTCCAATGGGTTGGCTTGAATTCCTCAACCCCACAGTTCATCCAAATCCCCTGTGAATATTTTTAGTTTGGAAATCTGAGTAATAGAGTTGCTTGCAAGCAGGGCCAGATTAACCTTTTGTGTGCCTGGCACACAACATATTTGTAGCCCCCCCATGAGAAATTATTGTAAAAGACAGGAGATCGACACAGAAGTTGTCTTTGACACAGCTGCACAAGTTTATTTACAAGTTTCAGTTGCAGATGGAGGTGGCTGCCACTAGGGTACCATCAGTGGTAGCCCTAGGGAAAAAATTAAATTATAAAAGAACAAATACAAAATAAAACCTGGTGGATAAAAACTGCTATTGCAGCTGAAGGTGGTGTGGTTTGTGATGGTCCTTCGATCCTGTGATCGTAAGTTTCATGCCACAATCTTGGACCAGCCCCTGAGAAAGCTTTGTCTCCCACACAGACAAGCTTTACCCTACAGGTAGAAAATTATCTTTGCCTGACTAGCAAAGTTGTAAATCATGATCTTCATCCTGGAGCTTCAGGCAGTCTTTGAGATATGCTGGGCCTCGGCCATTCAGCGTGAAGTGAAATAGTTATTTTAAAGCAAGTTTAAGAGCTCAACAGAAAATGCTCATGGAAACAGAGCAGAGAGAGAAAAGAAACACACTCCTCTCCATGCCTGGTTGCAATATAATAAGTCCATCATACCCATCTGCATTAAATACGATTACGGGAGCAATCACACTCTTCTCATTCCCCATAAATAAGCCAAGGCTCATGCAGCTGCTCCTTAAAAGGTCACAGATTATGTCAGGGCACAAATCAAAACCTCTCTCTCTCTCTCTCTGAGAAGGAACATTCCCCATCCCCTTGAGTCCCCCTTGCCGAATATTCTGCCCAGGAGTCAGGGAGCTTGAGGCTGCATGTTTGGGAAGACAGGGCGGGAGGGGAGCAGAGTGGATCAGACAGTCTCTGGGACTTCTAACCAGCTTGCTTAGGTCACCCATCCCCTGGACTGTGTATGGGTGCTCAGCAGGCACATGGCCCTGTGCCTTGCTGAGAGATGGCACCCTTCCAACCAGAGCATGAGGCGCCTAGTGAGTGATCACTTCCCCCTCACCAGGCCTGTGCACTGAGAAAGTTGGAAGCTCAAGTCCCACCCATGGTTGGAGTGAACTTGGAAGGCCAGTGTCCCTAGCCCGTGCCGGGCAGCTGAGCTCCCCCTCTCCCAGGCTCCGGCTGTCCTCCCTGCACCTCATCTCGCAAAGACAGGAGCACAGCCAAGGGGCTGACCCACAGCCCCCAGCCACTGGAGCCTCACAGAGTCATTCCAGGCAGGGAGAGGCGCTCAGTGGGCACCTTGCTTCCCCTCCCCAGGCAACGATGGCTCTGCATCTGGCTGCCAGCCACAAAGTCCAGCCAAAGCCTCCAGGGGGCACAGGCGGCGGCTGCCCCAGTACCAGGTGCGCTCAGCAGCCCGGCCAAACAGAGCTCCCAGTCTGGGCTGCCTCAGTATTGGTTATAGGCCCCTTCTGCACATGGCCCCGGCACCATTGTAAACCCAGTATTGCTTGCAAGATATTCAGGTCAGAAATCATGGGGAATTTCCTTTCTTCTGGAACTTTTAGGGCCTGAGAGACATTCTCTTTGTGCTTTAAATCTCTCCTATATAAAAAAAAGTCAAGTTTGGATCCAAACAAGTGCACTCATCCTTACTGCTACATACTATATACTCTGGATGCAACCCATGTAGAGTAAATGGCATATGTTAGATAATGTAACCACACTATGTGCATTATTAATGTTGGATTATAACAACTTTATCAACACTTCTTAAAAAAAATCTGAAATTTCTCTTATGCTAGAGAGGTTGTATTGTTCTTTGCTCAAGCACACATTAGTACTTAACTTTGATTTCAGCCTGCCAGAGTTAGAGGTTTTCTTGGTGGTAAAGGTAACTAAATGAACAGGCTGACTGAGAAAAGAGCCCTCAGGAGAAAAATCTTATGAAAAAAGAACTCTCTCTTCCTTCTACTTGAAGTTCAGTGGTTACCTTTTATGAATGAGGGGAACTAGAGGACAAGCACTAGAGTTGTCAGCCTTCCTCACTTAAGCCAGCATTACTGGCATGCTGAAAACTGGAGCAGAATGTCTAGTCTTAACATCCAAGCAGGGATGCCAAAATGAATAAAAGAAATTACAGACTAAAGAAAACGTGATGTGTACCTCATCAGCTCTGGTCAGTCATTATGTATTGAATAGTAAAAGCATCCAGTTTATAAGAGAATTTTTCTGAGAGTCTGAGAGCAGCTCCAGTGGCTCTCGTGTAAGAGGTAGAATAGAAGATGGTAGTGGGGGGATTGGGTTTTCTTTTTAAGTTATTACTTTTAGGCCCTCTGGTGTTGATCTGGTTGATCAAATGGTTTTTAAAGGTGTGTTTAATGTTTTTACTGTTTCCAAAACATAACTTTTTCAAGAGTTAAATGACTTGATTTATGCGTTAGTATGCAGAATATTAAAAGCTGTATTCGATTTCTCCCTCAACCCCGTTCTTAGTTTTGATAGTGAGAACTGCTGTTAGGAGTTAGTAAGCATAAAAATTACAAGACTATCACATGATTCATTGAATAGTGGATGGTGTAAGGCCCTTGAATGTAGTATTCATGGTGATTTCATTAAGAACTCATTTAAACCACTGTAGGGATATTTTTTCCATGCATAAGAATTTGTCAAACAAGCCAGCCAAATTACGTCTTTGTGGTCAACTGTTTAATGATGTGTCATGTAAACTACATCTTACTCAAGTTAGATTTAATCCTCTTATGGCTAATATAGTTCAGTAGAACTATTTGGTGGGGTTTAGTTTGGTTTATTAATTGGTTTCGGAGCAAAAATGTGGTGTAGCAAAGCAAGGACTCACCGGTGTGGTGCCTCCTGCTGGTCATCTGGGAATTAGCTCTTTTCCAACTTTAGAGCGCCCTCTGCTGGCCAGTGTCTCGCCTGCTTCAGGCCCCCCATGTCCCTCCCAGACCCCGGTGCCCTTTATCTCAGGGCATCTCCAGAAGTACCCCCAGACTCTGGGTCTCCACACCCAGGGGAAATCCCCAACCCTCTAAACTGTGGGTGGGTAAGCTTTTTGGCCCAAGGGCCACATCGGAGTGCAAAACTGTATGGAGGGCTGGGTAGGGAAGGCTGTGCCTCCCCAAACAGCCTGCCCCCTATCTGATCCCTCCCACTTCCTGCCCACCCCCTCAGAACCCCCCCCGCTCCTTGTCCCCTGACCGCCCCTCTTGAGACCCTCCCGACCCCTAACTGCCCCCCATGACCCCACCCCCATCTAAGTCCCCCTGTCTCTCCCCCCCCCAAACCTCTGCCCTATCCAACTGCCCCATGTTCCCCATCCCCTGACCACCCAGGACCAATGCCCCATCCAACCACCCCCTGCTCCCCCAAGTTCTCCTGCCCCCTATCCAACCCCCCAGCGCTCACCTCCTTACCATGCTGCTCAGAGCAGCATGTCTGGTAGCCGCGCTGCCCAGAGCCACACATGCTGCCCAGCATGAGCGCACAGCCCTGCTGCCGAGAGTGTTGCCCACATGGCGGCATAGCTGTGGGGGAGGAGGGATAGCAGGGGAGGGGCCAGGGCTAGCCTGCCAGGCCAGGAGCTCAGGTGCCAGGCAGGATGGTCCCGTGGGGCCATAGGTTGCCTACCTCTGCTCTAAACCCATCTTGCCTAAGTGGGTGCTGCTAGTCATCATTTAGCCCCCGTTCACTGGGGCAGACTGCAGTCTGTAATGGCCACTTATCATTGGCAAGGGGTTACTGCCTTTGCCTGTCCCCGGGCTGCCCCAATACCTTTCATAGGCCTTCAACAAGGCCTGCAGCCTGGGGGTTTACCGGGCTGGAGCGCCCTTTTCCTTTCCCCAGCACTACTCCACTTCAGGTACCTTGCTCCCTAGTCCTTCCCACTCCAGGGCTAAAGTGAGGCTCCTGGCTGGCCCCTAGCCCTCTTATCAGGGCCAGCTGGGCCCTAATTGAGCTTGCCCCAGCTGTGGCTGCTTTCCCAATCAGCCTAGCTTTTCTGCTTTCACTCCTTTTCCCCAGCCCTCTGCAGGGCTGCTTCTACTATTGGCTCCCCAGGGCAGCCCTCTTTCAGGGCTGTTTTAACCCCTTCAGGGCCGGAGCGGGGTGACTACCCCATTACATGTGGTCTTTAGCCAAAACTTTAGGCCTAATCCTGCACCTATCGAAAGTAATGGTGAGTTTTGTCTTTTTACTGTGGTGCGTCCAACATCTAACTCCTGGGTGGGGAAGTAATATATAAAGAATAAACTTGCTTTATTGCATTAGAAAGTACTTTATGAGAGAAGTGACCTAAAAAGGATTAGCTGGTTAAATGTGCATTATTATGCTTATTGTGCACTACAACAAAATACCTTAAAATTTAGAAGACACTCACTACTTGATCGTAAAACTTGTTTTAAAGTCTAGTTTTAGGCATAAAAAATACATAGGCGTTACTTCAATGTATCCATCCCCCAGGAGGAGGGATTACTGTAATGCTGACAGGGAGTTGCACCTTTAACAACTGCCCAGAATTGCAATCGGAAGACATAACACAATAAGAATCTGCACTGCAGTTATAAGACTTTATTTCTAGACACTATTGCATCCTTCCTTCAAATCATGTTACAATGAGAGGGAGAATACTTTTTGACATACTACATATAGTAATACAACTCAAAGGCATTGTCTTGTCTTGTCTGCAGGGTAAATTTATGTAGGCTGTATATGTGCTCTTGTATTTGACAAATTGAATATATTTCAAATCATTATGTAAATTGATTCATGGATTCAATGTTGTGCAACGTCATAATTGAACAATAGTTGCTGGTGTACTCCAAAGATGAAAAAGCAGAGAGAGGCTTATTTTGTTCCATGTTCTTGTCAAAACCTGTGTGACGATGCAGGGGAAGTTCCTATTTCTACTTGCTTAGGAAGTCTTGCTAATGGTTCCACCACGTATGTGAGTAACCTGGCCATCCCAAACTTGTGACAGTAAACACTTGGTATTGTGCCATCAGTTTATATATGTACGCTACTTGTTTTGGCTGAGAAAATGTGAAGAGGAAATGGCAGTCAAACCACATAACAGATTTAAGTTAGAGTTTAGGGTTACTGAAATAGTAATATCACATGGAAAGTGATTTGTAGAGCAATCTAGTGAAAAGGTGTTGAAGTATCACTTTAAAAGAAAATGTCACCTACAATAATGCATTTTACTTTAGATTTTCTTTTAACTGTTCATGTTTTGATTTTTCTTTAACTATGTTAGTATAGCTAAGGTCAGTTTCTAGAACTAAGAAGGGTGTTTGTTTTTTATCAGAGGTCTATTATGGAGTTCTTCCTGGAAAGTACAGTTTTTCTTCTCAAATTTTAATTTAGCAAATTAAACAGGCATTTTGAGAGACATCCTCCACTGGTACAAGTTGTCATCGCTCCACTGAAGCTGCTGAAGCTCTAACAGTTGACTCCAGCTGAGGATCTTATCCCTTGATGTACTTGTAGTTTTTTCTTATTGCATTTTAAAACTCCTTGATAGTTAAAGGGGCAGATAGCATGCCAGTGTTTGTTGTTTAAAATGACCAACTTTGCACCTGAAAACATTTGGTCTTTTTATATTGTGCTGCACATTTTGCACTAAGCAGTTTTCTTGCAGCATGCAGTAATATAAACTGAGGCAACAACTTAGTACCATGGTGATTATTTTTAGTAAAATAATGAAGAAAATACATACAAGAAAATATGTCCACTAAAATAGACATTGTGTGTGTTCTGTTTATGTCACTGTGATAGTTATTGAATAGGATACTTAGTAAGCCACTTTAAATGTCAAATTCACTAACAGATGTGAGGTTTCAAACTAACAAGGGTGCAGTTCCAGTGTCCCAAATTGTGAATGATAGTACAGTAATATATTGAGATTCTAATACAGGGGTGGACAAACTTTTTGGCCTGAGGGCCACATCGGGGTTCCAAAACTGTATGGAGGGCTGGTAGGAAAGGCTGTGCTTCCCCAAACAGCCTAGCCCCCGCCCTCTATCTGCCCCCTCCCACTTTCCTCCCCCTGACTGCCCCCATCAGAATCCCCGACCCATCCACCCACCCCTGCTCCCTGTCCCTTGACCACCCCCTCCCGGAACCCCCCCATCCCTAACCAATCTCCCGGTACCTCACCCCCTATCCAACCCACAATTCCCCTGCTCCCCACCCCCTTACCATGCTGCTCAGAGCAGCAGGACTGGCAGCTGCGCCGCCCGACCAGAGCCAGCCACGTTGCCGCACTGCCCGGCAGGAGCTCCCAGCCCCGCCACTCGGAGCACTGGCCGCACAGTGAGGTAAGGCTGCAGGAGAGGGAGCACAGCAGGAGAGGGGCCGGGGGCTAACCTCCCTGGCCGGGAGCTCAAGGTTAGGCAGGCAGGACGGTCCTGTGGGCCGTAGTTTTCCCACCTCTTCTAATAGATCAGAGGGTTATTAAGGCTTTCAAAACTTCAGTAGCATATGTTATATTATCTGAATAATATAAGTACGTGTCATCCCAAATATTCAGTGCAGAAAAAAAAGTATCTAAGATACAACTCAGCAGCGGTATTTCCTGAGTTCCATGGAAATTTGGTTTCCTGACATACTCCTTTTCTTTTTGCAAATACAGACTAACACGGCTGTTACTCTGAAACCAATTAGAGGATGACTACCCATCCTTCTAATCTGGGTCAGTTATGAGAGGCTACAGAGAGACTTGGATAGAGGGTGATCCCTACAAGGAGGCTGAGTTGGTATTTTATACCTAGTTCACTTTTTATAGGATGCATGAGGAGTAAAGAGGGTTTGGAGAAAGCCGCGCTGAGCCAGTGCTGTGGACCCAAAGCCTGCTTGCCTCTTTGCCCCCTATTTCTACTCAGTATTGAAAGAACCTCTTTCTCTCCCAAAACACCCAGGCAGGCATGAAAGGTTGCAGCTGTAGAGAAAGGAATGTTTGGCTTGGCTTTGGTTTGTGGGAGGGAGAAGGGGGAAATCAATATCCTCTCTAGCTCCCTCACCTTCTGTTCTACCAGGGGACTTCCTCTGAGTCCCTGTTCCTTCCTGGCTATTGCTGCCACAGTTCTCCTCTCACATTCCCCCTTATTATCTTTGACCGCTTCATAGTGATCCTGACTGAGCTATTTTAGGAGCCCCAGCAACTCCTACCCACAGCAAGTCTGTCTCCATCCTTGTATCCCTCTTGCCTGCCCACCTCACCTTTCTCTAGTCAACTGATCTTTTAATATAAAGAAGTTCTATATACTTGAATTGGCAGAAGTGTTTGAAATGGCCTTGGTCATAATACTGTAGAAGTACTTATATTCATGATGATTAAAATAAAAAGTTGGATTTTTATTTATTTTTTTTACACAGTAGTAGAGAATTATATGTTTACAATGTACAGTTGTTGCTGTAGGATAAAATGAAGGGAACTCAGAGAAGTTAAGAAGAGGGCCTTTAATAAGGGGATTAATATAATCAAATAGCTCATTCAGGTCATTTGGAAGTCATTGTGTAATAGGAAAATATTGACATATGGTGGGCCATAGCACAGTTAAAGGCTATTGCTAAATCAACATCTGTACTGCATGGGGAAACACTTGGAATTTCAGCCAGTTAGTATGACCAAAGGGACCTATCCTGAACTCACTACTGGGGCAAAACTCCCAAAGAGCCCTTAAAGAGGGCCGAATAATTGTCATCGTTTCTTTCTAAGCTCTGCTCCTGTGTGGGTCTGTCTGTCTGCCCTTTAAGAGCATGTAGGCCTTCCAGAGCAGGGAAGTCATTTTCTGTTGGATATCTTATCTTGATTGAGGGAGTCAATTTATTAATTGCCCTAGTGTACTGTGTGTGTGGGTAATGCTGCAGATAACATAAATGTTCGTTTGGGATAGGTTTGATACATGAAGGGGCCATCACCTTATGCACGTTTTGACTTAACTGCCACGAAAACTTCATACAAAACTGTTTCTAGTTGCAGTTTGTCAATGAGCTGAAAGAATGTGGAAAAGAGGATAGGGAGGATATTTAGAATTACTGTTTGTTTTTATATATTCTGATAAACACAGGGTTTTGCCACAAGCTAAATATGTCAGACAAGTTACAAAACTTGACTTTCCCTGAAGAGTATATAAGCTAAAAAGAATGCAGGATACATTTTTTTTGGCAAGAAGAGAGAACTGAAAGCAGGAAAACTGGAAAGGAAGGCAGGGAGATATGAACAGAGCTTTCTGAATACTGGATGTTTTATTTGCTGGCAATTCTCAGAAATGAAACTAAAACCAACTTTAAAAATTTATTTTTTAACATTTTTGAAAACTTAATAAAATTGAAGGAAACTTTAAAATGAAAAGTCATTTTGAACTGAAAAATAGAAGCATCTCATTAGGAAAATATCAAAATGAAAGGTGATTTTTGCAACACTAACAATTCAGTAAAACTCAGACAAATTAATGAAACATTTCAGTGTTGCCGAATCTGTAACTTTGTTGAAAAAATGTTTTGGCCAGATAATTTCACCTAGCTCTATATCTGATTACCTTTTCCAGAGGTAGTAGTACGTCATTTCAGTGACTGAGGCCCTGCTCCTGCAAACACTTTCTCTTGTAAACTTGTATGAATATTTGCAGGATTGGGATCCAGTATTGCCAACCCAGGTATTCAAAAATTGTGAGACTGACTAAAAAAGTGGCTTTTCTTGGTGTTGTGTGTGTGGTGTTTGTTTTGTTTTTGATTCTCTTTGCCTTCTGGCTTCTGAGCCTTCAGGATGCACCCTGCTCACATTTTCAGGTTTTTCTTTGCAACTATGAGGGCTGAGATTCTCATGTAATAGCAAGCTTCTAAGAATGGGGGGCTAAAAAAAATGCAGATATCGTGAGTTTTGTGATAAAATTCTGATAGATGGCAATGCTGGGAATGTAGGAATGCTTCCTCTGAAAGATCCAGTTCAAGTCTCCAAGCTTTGTTGCTGACAAGGAAGATAGTAATAACCTAGCTTATAAGACAAAGGAAATCTTGACTTGACTTGCTTTGGTGTAAAGTTATAACCTGCCTCTGTTTTTTTGCTAATATTGGAAATTAGATACTCTAATGAGATTGTTTCAGTCCTTGTACAAAAACCAGCTCTATATTTATCTCCACATAACACACACATACCTTTATTTGAAATGTAAAGGGTAATGTTGCTTTGTAAAGACTATATTAAAATAATCTTGGGTTCTCTTAATAGTTTAGATATGCTTCTCGTCATCTCCTTCCCAAATATCTTAGGGGGGAAAAAGGATCTTAGGTTAGATTGCTGCACTAGAAAACTGCTATTGATGCTTTGTTCATGATATCAGTGGGGGAAAAGACATTTTAGAGGCATGATATCTTAGAACTTGTCAAATACTCAGCTTTGGGTACTTGCCGGTAGTGAAAGAGGTGGTATTGGCAACTTGCAATTATCATGAACTTGGTGGTGGTGGGTTTTGTATTTTTTGTTTTGTTTTTTTAATGTGTTACTAGCTCTGAATATCAGCTTTCATTTTTCTTAAAAGTTTCTAGCTGTAATGATTGTAGAGAGAAGTTTCAACACATGAACCCCAAAACACCAGGAGATTTAAACACCAGGAGATTTAAAACACCAGGAGATTTAAAAAGAAAACAACAGTTCTTAAAATGTCATGATTTTTTGTGGGGCCTGACTCATGACTATGAACACTTGGGGTTTGAAATACTGAAGATGACATTTATTTAAAGTCAGGCCTTTTGGCCTTCAGCATCTGCTGCCCAGTCTTACAAAAACTGCCAGCGAAAAGTTCAATTTTTTTTTCCTTACTGAGCAATGTAATTTTCTTTAACACCTTCCAGTAAAGGCTCCAAGGCATTCACATTTTATTAAAGTGAAGTTCTGCCAATTTCAGGTTTAGATATGTTCAGCATATAAAGTACATTTTCAATATACTGTGTGGAGAACTAGTTGCTAGAGTCATTTTGTTGCTAATGAGTTCTGCATGCTTGGCGTATAACATACTGCTCTGAAAATGCACATGCATAAACTGGTGTAATGGAGGCTGATCCTACAAATATTGTTGTTAATGTTGGCAGATGTTCATGGCCAATATAGTGCTTTCTCTGTAAATAGCTGTTACTCTCTGGAAAGCAAGTAGCTTATGAAGAGGGGATAAGGTCAAGGGCATTACTGCATGTCAAGCAAGAGCAGGTGGGGTGAACCTAAATGCATTATTTAAAAAGAAATAGGTGTGACTTTTCTCTATTGGCTCAGAAGGTTGCTCTTGCTTTCCCAGTGACTGCAAATATGTACAGTCCTGCACTAAAGCAAAAAAAAAAAAAAATCCCCTAAAGTTTTAAATCTTCCAAAATGTCTGGCCTGCACCGTTTAAGTGCACACACAAGCTGCAACACGTACATAACTGTACATGGTCAGGAATGTGCATTGTTTATAATTTTGCTGAATGTGTTGTGTTAGGTATGACAAATGACTCAATTTGTAGTAGATTAAAAAATATTTCAGACAAAAAGTAGGGTTCAATGTCTCTCTAAGAAAAAGCCTCCTTCCACCCCCAACATAGGGGCTTGTTATTGGGAGACTTGCAAAAAGTATGCCTAGTCAATGCACAAGGGAACAGTGTCAGTGGAGGGACCCTCTGTCACTAAGCTTATTTGTATGTTCTTTTTGCTTTTATGTTGCTCTGTGAGTGTGCAGATGGGGGAATTGTCCTCTTTAAAAAAAAAAATAATAATAAATTAATGAACAGGGTTCTGTTACATCCCCTCCCTCCCCTGCTCGCTACCAGTAACCAATGGAAGATACAAAAAGTAGTGCTGGGCAGTTTGCCTTCTGGGCATATCCAGCAATCTAACAGTTTTTTGTTCCACCAGCCAGCTGCAGTACTTAAATTATATTAATAGGCTACATTTGTGCCTGAAAACAGGATTCTTGCTATAGATAACTTAAATATAAGCAGAATTTGGCCCGGTAGTATTTGGAGTTATAGACCTGATCAGCTTTAAGTCACATTGTTAATATTCAGAATGTTTTAGGATAGTGTTGGGTCTCAACTTTTATCCTTCACTTCCTAGAGGTTGGATATTCATTTTCTAAAGAAGATTCAATTGCAATTTTTCACTGTTGTATTTAGGAAATGCCTAGGAAATTATCTGGTCCTTTGAGGTGCTGGGCCCTCTTGATGACTAGTTGACTTCAGTGGGCAGTTAAAGGCATTCAGTACCTTTCAGGGAAAGGCAAGGAGGGCAGAATCTTTAATTCTAACCTCGGCTGGGATTTCCACCTGCATATTTTAATTTAGCAAAACTTCCATTAGTTTTGCTGGATAAGGACTCTTGAATTGGATCCTTGAACCGTAAGTATCACATTTGGTGAAACTTTCATGTTTCATGTATTTTTAGCTGCAGTGGCACCTCTTCAGATTTGGTTTGCACACTGGGTACGCTTTGATGCCTGCCAACTAAAATAATCCCCTTGGGACAGAAGAAAAACCAAAAAAAGAAATTCCCCATCTATTGCTGAAATTTAATCAATGGGTGGGGGAACCCAGCATTTTAAAAACATACATTATTGTTGTAGTTTTTGGGGCGAATGAATTGCTTGTTACCTCACAAGTTTCTTGAGGTAGTCTGGTTTCTTCATTCCTTTCACTAAAGTGTTGTTTTGTGGGCTAAAAATCCAGTACATTTTTGTCTCACTTGGGCCTTGTCTATATGGGAAAGTTGTAACAGTTTTTAACATAAATCTGTTTATAAACTGACATAGTTAAACCAGTGCAAACCCCTGCGTGGAGATTCATATTTCAAGTTGAGCTGCTAATTTTGGTTTAGTTTAAACCTGTTCCTAGTTAATTTAAGCTAACCTTAAAAAATCCTCTCTTATAGATAAAGAAGTGACCCCACAAGCGTTTCCGCCAATGTAGCTGTATCAGTTTAAATTCAGGTCTTTACTGTCTATTGGTATTGGATGCTAGTATCCCTGTAAAACAGATCAATTAGTTGCAACCACTTCATATTAGTGGGCAGCTCTGTCATTCATTGCTGTAAATCTCTTGCTTTAGAGCAAGACCAGCTACACTCAGGGTTGGTCAATGTTACTGTCTTCTGTCAGCATAGCTATGTCTGTCAGCAGTGTGAAGAGGCGTGATCTCTGATGCACATATCTGTGCCAGCAAAAGCTTCTAGTGTAGATGCAGTTATACCCACAAAATTGCACTTTTATCTATGTAGCTTGTTTCATGCACAGCTGGGGAATGGGAGGAGGAAATAAGCATAGGTTTGCTAATATAAAACTGCAGTCACATTTCCAGCCATTTAGCAGTTTAGTATACCAGTATTCTTATATTAATAGAGCACTCCTAGTGTAGGCATTGCCTTTCTCTTCACTGAGGCTGTATTCAGGAGTACCATTACTTCTATAATGGTGCTTTGCTTCTTCTGCTGTAGAAAGAATAGTAGTGCTGATATAGCATTGGGAGAGATTTTGTTGTGTTTTTAAGACTTTCTGTCTACTCTTCAAATGTGGACATCTGAGGCATTCAGAAATAGCTCTAGGCAGAAGGAGCATTCTGGGGACTGGCATGCCTATATCTCTACCAAGTATCTCAGTTTGATTTAAATAGATATTTGCTATGGCAGTACCAGATATAGAAACTGTAAAAGCTGGGAGTGTTTACTCAGGCCAGGTCTGCAATCACAAAACATGTAGGAATGCTGAAATAGGAGAGGGTGGGTGCAGGCATAGATATTGATAAATCTTGCTTTTCTGAGAATAGCAGCCTAGAGTAGCACAAAGTCATATATTATAGCCAATCAAAGGTTTTTCCTTCTTATTTTAATAAGAAATACATGTAATGGATGAGTCATGCTTACATCAGTTGTTTTTTTCCCTCCCCTTTGGTGTAGATAAAAATCACAGTGTGATGGAACTCAGTCATCTACTACCCAGGCAGCTCCATGTTAACTCTAATTATGCATATACATAAGTAGAACCAGTATACACTGGCCTTTCTAGTGGCTTTGCCATAAATGTTGGGATCAGTTTTATAGTCTTGCTTCATGGGCTGCGTGAAAATACTCAGACTAGCATTAATGCGGAAAATCTAGGCTGAATATTAGGAAAATGGAAGCACTGCCACTTAGGACCCTGAAAACTTGACCGCACCAAGCACCGATAAAACCGAATTACAAGAATAATTCAGCGGGGGGGGGGGGGGCAGGGGGAGATAGATTAAATTACCTAAAAGGTCTTTCCTAAATTTCTGTGATATGATTATTGTACATGGGGCTGATACCACTGCCTTTTATTAAGGTAGCTATTATAAGACTCATTTTTTTCAGTTTTATAATTTTGCCAGACTTGACTGAGCTGAAATTGTCTCTGCTGCATGTCTTCCCAAGGCATTTTTATTTTATTTTTGGTCTTGGAATACAGCCAATATGGTTCAGCTGTTTCCAAGATCAAAGCTAGAGAAAAATACATTTTTGTCCATGTTAAATCCTGATGATTTTTCTTTGAACAGCTCCTAGATGCCTCCCCCCGCCCCAGTCTTTAAAGCAGGGACTTGAAATTTGGCACTGGGTGGCCTTTGTGTCAGGGATGTACCATTTGCTGTCCTTGTGAAAATCTGCCCAAATTTGGCTGTTGTATGCCTTTGAAAAATTGTAGTTCACACATGGTCAGTGAGACTTGCTAGAGCTTCATAACTAATTTCCTGAAGATTTTTCCCACACTAAGTAAACTCCAGCCTGGGGCCGAGGACTTTCCCTGCAATTGCTGCTGCAGGCTTGGCTGTTGCTGGCGCTAGTATTGAGAGCAGGAAGTCTGTATCTCTTGTGCTCTCAGTAGCTCCCCTGCTGGGTCCAGGCAGTAGGGAGGGAAGCAGAGGGGACAAGACCTGAACCTGGTGGTGGTGGCAGGGAGAGTAGGTTTGGACAAGGAGCCTGGGTTGGGGAAGAAACTAGGATTGTCTGCCGGCTGGGGTGGGGAAGCCAGCTGATTAACCATGCAGGTAACTCTGTGGTGCTACATGATGGAGCTCCTGATTTGCTTCAGTTTGCTGTCTTAGAAAACTTAATAAATAACCCAGAAAAAAAAAAACTTGTTCAAAGAACATTATTAAGGTTGCAAAGTAAAGCAGAAGTTACGAAATGCAAGAGTTAAGGTTGCCCATGCATCCTTTATTCAGCCCCATTGTGCATGTACATTATGATACAGACTTTAATTACATGATCACATTCCATTTTTTCCACAGGACACCTGCCTCATTCAGTGCACAGCATGGATGGTGCTCAGTTAGTGAACAGCTGTTCAATATTTTTTCTCCTCCTTGGTCAAAGTGTTGCCCCGACCTTCCTTACAGCATTCTGTTCAAACCCACCAGGGGGCGAAGCAGGGGGCTTGCAGGCAGGGCTCGTGTGTGTGTGTGTGTGTGTGTGTGTGTGTGTAAATAGTATGTGATCATGCAGTTAGTCTGTGTCATAATGCAATATGTACAAGGGGGCCAAATCAAGGTGGCACAGGCAACCTTAATTCTGGCACTTAACTTCTGAGTGCTTAACTTTGTGAACTCAATGTTCTTTTAATACTGGTTGTGTGTGTGTGTGTGTGTGTGTGTGTGTAATAGAATAATTACATTAAAATAGTGCAAAAAAGGAGAGGGAAAATTTAGAAGTGAGGTTTTATATTGCTTAGTATATGAAGTAGTACACTAGACAAACAGAAGCAGAGGTCTTAGCACTAACTTCTGATGCAAGTGGGCAGGTGTGAAACCTAAACATTTGCAGTTGCATGCACTAATTGTGGCAAACATGACAAACCAGCCTCTGTGTAACAAGAAAACCATTTGTGGGCAACTGGTGTAATCTATTCAGAATGGAAATTTTGGTGCTGTTCTTTCTGTGGGTGTTTGCAGACTTTTCTCTGCACTCCTTCTGAAGAGGCAGGATGTAGCTGTAGCTATGAAAAAGTCAGCTGACCTAAAACAGGGTTTCTGTGAAATACCCATTCTAACCAATTGTGATTTCTTTTAGTGACAGGAAGAATGAGACCTTTTGCATGTTTAAGGTCTTAAAAGTTAAAAGTACTCTTTCAACTATATAGCTTTTATTTGTTTTGGGTTGGGGTTTTTCCCCTCTTAATATGTACCATATATATACCTACAAAAGATCAAACTCCTGAAGAACTCTTCTGTTAAAAAAAAAAATCTCAAACCCCAACCATTCAACTGATTATATTTAAAGATTATCTTCATGTCTCTATGGCTAACAAAAAGGGAAGTGGGAAGTACTCCAACATTATAGCTATGGTAATCTGATTATTTTAATGATGAATATACAGATTTACACTTGGCGCTTATAGGGGAAAAAACAACAAAGTCCAGCACTCAAGTTAGGAAATGCCAGAATTAAGGTTGCCTTGTGCATATGTATTATGATACCTTCTTTAATTACATGATCACTATTTTTTTTCCGGATTGTCTCATTGATAGTTATCTGAACACCTTCTCAGTGAAATTTTCCTTGGGAATTCAGCATCCAATCCAGCTTTCATTAAAACCAGTGGCAGTGCTCCTTTGGAAACAAAATTGGGTCTGTCTATATGTATAAAAAAACAAACAAACAAAAAAATCAGCTAAGTTGTTAGACTTCTGTGCGGCTCAGAACAAGAGTCCAAAGGGAAAAGATAAATATATCTGGGTTTCTCATCACTGAGTTAATAGAAGTATTGTGAAATGCTCTTGTGCTATTAAATGAACAAGATTTTGGGATACACAGAGACTGTGTGGAAAAGATATTAAATATGTTTTTATTTGATAAGTGATATGATAGTAAAGAGTGTCCTTTGTATTTTAATTCACATTTAACATACTTAGCTTTTTGTCATTTATCCCAGTAGAATTTAAAGAAAGTAGATACAGTGCAGATGCATTTGCACAATAGCTGGAAATACTGCAATCTATTACACTCTTGCTTTTAAAAAAAAAAAGAGTAAAAGGAAAATGCAACTAACTAAGCTGCCTGTTGCCATTATTTTCTCTAAGAACATTTTCCAGTGTCCAAGTGCTTTTTAAATTAAACATGTCAGACTTGTAATGCTGCAGGGTGTAATGCTGAAAGGTCTTAGTTTAATTACTGTGAGGAAAAGTAATATTTGTGTCCCTAAAACTTTTGGGGGGCTGGGTAAGAGGGTGGTCTTGGGTTGTGGTTGGTTTTGTTCAACTGTTTTACTGTAGTACAAATATTAATTTTTAAAGCTGTAAAATAATATTGTGCCTGCAGAACTTGCTTATGTTTCATTTTGAAGCTTCGGGATCAGAAATCTCTGGAGGTTTGATTAAAACACCTTATGCCATGTAAGAAGGAAAACATGCCCTTTGCCAATTAGCATTTTCAAGCTAATAAAAGCCAACTCTGTGTCTGGGCTTCATGTATCCAGGCTGCTGTTGATGACATTTTGAAGATCTATGGCTAACAAAAATTTACATTGTACTTGGAGAAAAGGTTACAATAAAGCTTCTTGATGCAGCTATTGAGTTGTTGGATACATCCGATTGCCTTTGTATCAACCACTGAGGATTTTGTAGTCCATTTGCTTATTGGAACAAAGTTAACCCAGACCCTGAAGAAATACAATTTCATTTTATATATTTTAAAGGTTTTTGCATAGGAGATGGTGTTAGCCCATTGGGGGCCCTAAGTAGGAAAATTTTGGGGGCTTCCCCACACAACACATAATTGAAGAGTGAATAGAGTTGCTTGCAACCTGTGTAATTGCTTAGTCCACCTATGCCTAGTGCTGGCACTGTTTGCATTGTGTTAGCTTTAAGTCTAGGAATAATTAGTTTGGAGCTTTCATTTAAACTATCTTTCAAAATACTATCAATAATGGCATTTAGAACGTGCCCTGTTCTTCATGGCTGTAACTGTAAAAAGTCTGAATGCTGAATTCAGCATGCAAGTAGAATTAAAGTTAATACCGTAGGTTCAGATGGGCACATCCTACGACTGATTTCCTGCAGACACTACAGAACATCAGTCTTTTCCATTATCACTCTGTGTGACCATTATAATGTAGATATTGTAATCTACTTTCTGCCATTTCCTTTTTTCTTGACATTTCTCATTTGGCTAGTGCAGATATTAACACTGCATGAAACTTCTATCCTTTGCATGAAACCTCTATTCTTTGCAGCTAGAGAAAACATCACCCAAAATACAGAAAGGGCCCAAAAGGCTGCATGTTTTATCTTTGCGTTTATTTTATATAGATTTTAATATACTGGTTAACTGCTGATTACTTTATTTCATTGTAGCAATGCCGGGGGATGCTGTAATCATTTTGTGATGCATTTTGGACAGACTTATTGTCTGCTGAAACAGCGTATGAAGGAGAGATTAGAGCCATACTTCATACATTTTTTATTAAATTGCAATTGCTTGCATCAAGATCTCTGAAAGATGCTCTTAAGCAAGGTTGCCAAGGTGTTGATGCTGGAGTCATGTAATATACTGCCCAAAACACACTGAAAAACAGCTGTACACATTTGAAATTTTGCCTAACACTTGGAGAGCTGGTCAGAACCCTTTCACCAAAATATGCATTTTTGTTGAGACATATCTGTTTCATGAAACTTTTATAGGAAAGTATGGAGGGACCTGAATCTCTCATATCTCAGGCTAGTACCTTAACTAGAGCTTGGCTGAGTAATGGATTTTTCAGTTCATTGGCAATTTAGAAAAGAAAATAAATTATTTTGGGTTGAACAAGAAGTTGGGGTTAGATGTGGATGAAATTTTTCAATTGAAACTTTGGCAAGAAATGTAGATTTGGTGATCAAAACATTTTTAAGTGTGTGTCAGTTTCACTGAATTATTTCAGTCAAATTCCCAAACCCCATGTTTCATTTCAACATTTTCAATTTTTTTATTCGAAATGACTGTTTCAAAATTTTGACTTCTTGTTCCACCCAAAACAAAACATTTTTGTTTTGATTTTGAGCATTTTATAACACTTAATGCTATTTTTATAAAACTAAAAGGAAATTTTGAAACAGTTATTTTGAATAAAAAAATTGAAAATGTTGAAACGAAACATGGGGTTTGGGAATTTGACTGAAATAATTCAGTGAAACTGACACACACTTAAAAATGTTTTGATCACCAAATCTACATTTCTTGCCAAATTTTCAATTGAAAAATTTCATCCACGTCTAACCCTAACCAACAATCAATAGAATGTGATATGCCCATGCTCATATACCTCTACTTCCCTGTGTCAATGCCATTTTCACCAAAATGTTCCAAAGGTTTTATTTTTGGTCCAATGTGGAACAAAAACAAATTTTGAAACCTTAAAAATTGCAGTGAAATGGAATTGTCATCATCCAGTCAGCTCTACTCACAACTTTTCTTCAGAAATTAGAGAATAATATATAGCTAGAAATCTCTGTATTTTGACTGAGTTTTTGCTACAGTCCACAGCATCCTAATTTAGCATTCCTTGAACCATGACCTGGAGTTACGGTTAAGAACCACGGCAGTTCTGACACTATAAACAAGAGTATCCTGTGTCGTGACAGACAACTTTATTCTAGGAATGTGACTGGGATCACCAATTCTTTTGGTTACTAGAAGAAATGGGCTTCAAGTAATAGCCCGTAATGTCTGACAAAACCAAACATGGTGGCTTCAAACCTGTAACAGAGGGCCCAGGTTTCTCTTTCTGTAATCAGGACAACAAATACTCTGATTGCTAAAGTCTTCCCAACTTCCTGGGTGGTGCCTGTAATCTTAGGCTCTTAAAACTTTAAATGTGTATCTGTAAAATATGGTCCTCCCTACCTTGGGCCCTCACTCAGCTGCTTATGTTACTCTAATATTTTTTTTTCTTAATTGGGGTTGTGGGGGGGGGGAAGTCCAGAGCTTGGAAGGACTCTCCCCTTCCAGCTGCCTGGAGTAAAATCCCTACTGTGGGATGACTGGTTCCTCTCAGAGCTTGCAGACTCCTTCAAAGGAATATGGTTCCAGTTGGCTTAATAGACAGTTTACTAAGGACCACCTGCCAAGAAAACCCACAAATTTAACCCCTGCTGGTCCTGCAAAACTGCTGAAATGCGAACACCAGTACTGGATTGACTTCAAGGGCTAGTTAGGAATTGAGGGGTGCTTTTGGCCTAGTTCATTCTCAAAGGGTCAATATATCCTGTCACAGGGCCTATCTATTTGTTACTAACTTACTCCATAGCTAGATCAGCAATCTAAAGGTGAAAGTGCTTATAGTCCCATACCAATATTCTGAGCCTTCTGTTCTCTGTTTCTGTTAAACTTATTTGAATGAATGTTTTACTGTACCTGTGTTCTGGGCAACCCAGTGACATGAAAGACACCAGGACACTACTCTACACACCAGAGAATTTGGACCTACAGAACGTAAGAACAGCCATACTGGGTTGGACCAATGATTCATCTAGCTCTGTACCCTGTCTTCCAACAGTGGCCAGTGCCAGATGCTTCCGAGAGAATGAACCGTACAGGGCAATTATCCATCTCCAGTCATCTAGTCCCAGCTTCTAGCAGTCAGAGATTTAGGGACACCTAGAGCATGGGGTTGCATCCCTGACCATCTTGGCTAATAGTTGTTGATGGACCTATCCTCCTTGAATTTAGCTAATTCTTTTCTAAACACTAATTTCTTTTCTGTACTTTTGGCCTTCACTCACAACATCCCCTGAAGAAGAAACAGGCGAGACCATCTAGACTCTAGAAATCACTTTTATTTCTTCAGGCCATGTGTAGCCTTCTGTAGCATCTGGCTGAGAGAGCGCTGGGGAGCAGAGCTGCCCAGGAGCTCTCTTAACTGGAGCACACAAGAGAGAACCTCATGGGCTGACTTGGGTGGGTGAGGGAGAGAAGGTGGTTCGGGGTTGGAATTTTTAAAAACAAATAGAGATTGAGGGTGAGCTTTTGGGAGAAGGATGGTGAGACAGAAAACAAAGGATGGGACAGATGACAGGGCTGTGAAAGAAAGGGGAAGCAGGGAGCAGCATATGCTTGAAACAAGCAAAAGATGCAGCAATCTAGAATGGGAAAGAACAAGTGGTCTGAAGCCAAGAAGGTTTTACAAAAGCACAGGAGACCTAGTAACTTCATTGAATTAAAAGTTGGTTGACTATTATAATTTAAATACAGTAATAAACTGCTTTATATGGCAGAAATGTGCCCATTTGGGGATACTCCTCTCTGAGTGCATGGATGGGGAGGAGGGAGAGTGCATGTGTGCATGCCCATAGAGCACAAGAGGTGAGACAAACTGAGATAAGAACAGTGAAATTGGAAAGGAGAGAGATTGAATGAGGACAGAGGAGGAAGAGTGAGGGATGAGAGAAATGGAATGAGACAAGACTGAACTAAAAGGGAGAGGAGAAGAGGTGGACATGGATTGAACTCCTAAGTGATGGGTAAATGGAATGTATCTTGTTAACAGGATGAAGGTGCTGCTGCACTTGTAAGTATTAAACTTTCATTAAGTGAACTAGACATTCTTCACACAGAGGAAAAGGGAACATTGGCATTAATCTGGGATCCTGGTTAAGTTCCAGTTCCACTAACTTTAGCCTGCATCTTCAGCTTAACAGTGTGTTCTTCACTTCTTATGGTGAGTTACTGTGTTCTGCCTTCACTTCCTGTGTTAAAAACAATTGTTATGTTCCATCTTTCTACCTGTCATTAATTAAGTCACGATGGTGTCCTTATCTGTCTCCCAGGAGTGTTTAGAGAACTGATATATGTAAAATGCTTTGGGATCCAGGATTGAAGTGCTATAGACATGAAGAATCATATTACAGAAAATTGAAAATCATGTTTGAAATACTTCCAGCTCTCTTCCTACCCACTTTAGGGGGGTACGTTTTCAAAAGGTGATTGATTAAAGGGGTTAGAGGACTTAGCAGTGTAACTCAATCAGTGGGAGATGAAATGGGAGTTGGCAATCACACTGCTTCATTGGTATGTAGGTATAGAAGAAAGTAAGGTTGTAGGGTGTGGGTAGGAGAGAGAGACACAGGGGAAGTGCTCTGGGGAGACTGGGAGGAGGTGCTGCTGTGGGGTGAAGAGGGAATGCCTTCACAGAATTCAGGACAGAATTCCTCTGGGATTCATGTTCAGATAGCAGGAACAATATTGCAACCTGAATTGGGGAGGAGTGGCATCTGTTAAGCATAAGGAATGTGACCTGATGGGATGTTGGAGAGGTCAGAACTCTGCATGGGTAGCAAAATAAAAACAGTCCACTTTCCTCTGTGTTGTGCAAGATGGCAGCTTCCAGGGATAAAAACCTGAATTAATACAATGCCAGAGTTACGCACCACTATAGAAAAGTTGAAACTTCTGCAGGTATTTAATAGCTAATATGAAATGTTTTTAAATTTGCTTTTAAAATGGATCCCTTACATCTCTAACTTCCTATTACCTAAAGCAGCTAGCAATTTGACATTTGTTGTATTTTCACAAATCAATATGTAAATTCATTTATTATGGTGTTCAGACCTGATGCTTACATTTCAGTCTAAGATGGAAGGAAAGCTGCCATTAGAAAGCAAGTTTGTCTAGTTGTAGAAAATTGATCTTTCTATACCCTCAAATTGTCAACAGCCCACAAAAGGGCAAAATTTGTTGGTTGACAGGGTAAAAGGGCAAGCCCTGCTCTTCTGAACCACAAGTGTAGAAGAGGTGCTCTGGCTATTTATTGAATGTGATAAAATGTGCATTTAACACAGCAGCAGCTCTGTCCAGTGGTATACATGTACCCTTAATGAAATGCTCACAGTGAAATGTCATAAAACTTTTGCATAATTTAACCATTGTAGAGTGGCAGCTATTAATGTTTTTTTTTTTTTTTCAAATATCTTCACACTAAAATTTAAGTTAGGTTATTTTCCAATGGGATTAATTTTAGCGAAAACATTTGTTTTCAGGAAAGAGGGGAGCATTCTGCTATTTCAGGAGATGGGAAAGGGATGAAGGGAGAAGTGATATAATAGGTCAGAGAGATGGCTGGAACCAGGGATGGATCTGGCATAGAAGCACTGCGATACTAGCCCACCCAGAAAAATGAGTACAATTAAGAGTTTTTTAAAAAATCTCCCTTCACTCTAATTCTGTCCACCTCTCAGATTTTAATTTAACTTCCTAGCTCTTCCAGATAAAGGATCCATGCGAGGGGCAGCTGCTCCAGGGCCAAGACTCTATAGTACTCTTCAGGAGCAGCTCTGAAACAATGGCAGAAAACAGAAGGGAAACTTCAAAAATGTACTTAATTAACTTGCATTATGAGTAACTAGTTAGTTAGTGCCCCATTCAAAATTTTGAACTATGGCTACCTCTGGCTAGAATATTTTATTGTTACTATGATTTAAACTTTGCTCTGGGGATGCAGCAAAAATGATAGATCTTCCTACCTGAGAGAGTAAGTGTCAGATTCTGGCCTTAATGCATAAGTCTAGCTCTGACTTAAATGGAAGGCTGGTGCAGGCAGGATTTGGCTCTAACTGTAAAAATTACCATTTGCCAGATTGGGCAGGGACTTGATTTATGGGGGGGTTTTCATATTTGTTTGGGTGACCATGATTTTAAAATGTACATGTATGACTTTTAAATGTTGGCTGTGCTGCAATCATTTTTCTTTCTTACTGAAACATGATAGAAATACTTCAGTCCTTGAGCTATAGACTCCTGGAAAAGTGCTTACACTAGTTGAAGATTGTTAAATGTATTTAAGATAAAAACTGAGGAGAAATATGCAAATATTTTTGCATGTGACTAAAAATTCTTGCCTATTGAATCTGATTCACTAAAAGCATAAAATGTGTACTGTAGTGGGTTTTACCTAACTTATAATAAACACACAAACTTGCACTAAAGTAACATTAAGTTTGCAAGATCAAGAACTCAAAAATTTGGGAATGCCAGGCATATTGCTTACACAAAGGCAACTTCCTCCTGCCATCGAATTTCAAGTCCCTGCCCCAAAGCATGGGGACAGCAAAGCTTTTTCAAGAAAAGGTCTCTTTGTCTTTTTCATCATGGGCAAAACATCATATTTTTCCCTAGCCTCATTCTCAGAAGAAGCTGAACTATTTTCGCTACAGTTTTCCAAAAAATTTAGTCTGAGGCCTTCACTCACATGAAGAATTTTAACCCAAATCGTTAAAGTTTGGCAAAGTTATAAAATGGGAAATAATTTGGTAGCCTGAATCAGATACTACCAGTCCTGCCTATATTAAGGAGCGTGTTTGGATTTTTATCACATAGGCATATTCTTGTTTGCAGTCCTAAAAACATGGAGGTCTCTAGTGCCAGCTGAAAGGGAAGATGGTGGACGGCTAAGATTTTTAAATTTGCCATCCAGGGGTTTTTGGCCATTTGTAATACAGAGTTTTTCAATATGCACTGTATTTTGGTCACATTGTCCACATGGTGTGTATCAAGGCTGTGAAAAGCTAAAAGCAATAAAAAACAGAAATATATACAAGAGGGCTGTGTTAGTTTCTCTATACCCTATATACCCTATACCCTTCAGTTCTCTAACTCTGGAAACTGAAATTTCCATCATATTGCATATTGTGACAAAGTTCCTCCTCTATCTTGGTGGGTCTTGTGCTTATTGGCGGATTTGCTCTCCTTGGAGCTTCACAGCAGCCCTCAGTTTGGCCGTTTTCATGAACCCACAGTCCAGGTCAACTTCTCCTGTGTCTGACCAGGAGTTAGGAGGTTTCAGGGGAACCTAGGCCCGCCCTCTAATCCGGGTTCCAGCCCAGGGCCCTGTGGAATGCAGCTGTCTAGAGCGCCTCCTGGAACAGAAGTGCGACAGCTACAACTCCCTGGGCTACTTCCCCTTGGCCTCCTCCCAGCGCCTTCTTTATCTTCACCATAGGACCTTCCTCCTGGTGTCTGATAATGCTTGTACTCCTCAGTCCTCCAACAGATTGCATTTTCACTCCTAGCGCCTCTTGCTCCCAGCTCCTTACCTACACACCGCAAACTGCAGTGAGCTCCTTTTTAAACCCAGGTGCCCTGATTAGCCTGCCTTAGTTGATTCTAGCAGCTTCTTGATTGGATGCAAGTGTTCTAATCAGCCTGTCTGTCTTAATTGTCTCCAGAAGGTTCCTGATTGTTCTGGAACCTTCCCTGTTACCCAGGGAAAAGGGACCTACTTAACCTTGGGCTAATATATCTGCCTTCTGTTACTCTCCTGTAGCCATCTGGCCCGACCCTGTCACAATATGTATAAAGGGGGGTTGTGATTTTGTGTTTTGTACATATGAGGATGTTGCAGAAGATCAGCGAAGCTGAGATACAGCACTGCAGTCTTTGTAGACTTGGTAGCTGGAATGAATGTTCAAACTATAAAAACACAGCAAAACAAATGATAAATGTCCTGCATGTGAGACTACTGTTACTGTGCTAGTAGGTTGGTTTTGGACATTAAACATTTATTTTATTGACTCTAAGATACTGAACTCAAGCTGATTAACTGATTTTTTTTTCTTTAGCTGAGCTATAGAGAATCTGTGTGGTCTAAAGTGCTCTAGCAACAATTTGAGACATGCTGTCATTCTTGCTGAGTTAACTTTTTACTCAACAAAATCTGTACCTTAGCTCATTCTTGGGGTCATGTCACCCCTAATTTTCTTTGTAGGACTTGATTGGAGCAGAAAACCTGCTCTCTTGGTACATCATCAGGTTGGGGTAGGCAGTTGAAGTAATGCAGCAGTGTCCCTCCAGTCCTGTAGAAGCACTATTGTTTTGAACTTCCGTCCGTTTTTCTTTACAGGGTGGAGAGTAAGGGGGTGTGGGTGGTGATGGGAGGAATATGACTATGTGGAAGGGAATGGACCAAGCCAGAGGAGAGCCACTTTCCTGTCAACTTTCAGAGTAACAGCTATGTTAGTCTGTATTCGCAAAAAGAAAAGGAGTACTTGTGGCACCTTAGAGACTAACCAATTTATTTGAGCACAAGCTTTCGTGGGGGTGGGGGGGAGGAGGGGAAAACCTGGATTTGTGCTGGAAATGGCCCACCTTGATTATCATACACATTGTAAGGAGAGTGATCGCTTTACATAAGCTATTACCAGCAGGAGAGTGGGATGGGGAGAGAGAAAACCTTTTGTAGTGATTAACACCCATTTTTTCATGATTTGTGTGTATAAAAACATCTTCTGTATTTTCCACAGTATGCATCCGATGAAGTGAGCTGTAGCTCACGAAAGCTTATGCTCAGATAAATTGGTTAGTCTCTAAGGTGCCACAAGTACTCCTTTTCCTTTTCCTGTCAACATCCCCCAGGGGTTTTAATGAGTAAATTAACATCAAGATATAGGAACACAAGAATTGCCGTACTGATCAACCCAAGGTCCATCTAATCATGTATTCTGACTGCAACAATGACTGACCCCAGTAGCCTCAGAGGAAGATGTAAGGAACCGCACAGTTGACAGATGTGGGATAATCTGCCTTCCCCACCCCCCATATATGTCACTGTGGTCTTTAATAGTTAGAGACTGGCTTTTAAGCCCTGAAGCACAGGGTTTAATATTCCTTCCAGCATTCTGCTAGCACTGATTATGCTAACTCTGGATACTCTTATTGTCCATACAAATAACCAGTCTATCTTTGAATCTATAAATGCTTGGTCTTGGCAACTTCTTGTGGCAGTAGTTCCAGCCTAATCACAAGTTGTGTGAGAGAGTATTTTTCTCCTCAGATATGAATTTGCCACTTCTAAAATGTCATTGAATGTCCCCTTGTTCTTGTGTTATGAAATAGATCAGGAGTATCTGTCTTCCCCCCGCCCCCATCTTCTCTAGACCACCATTGTATATATTTTTATCATGTCTCCTCAAATTCACCTGCTTTTTAAGGTAAATATTTTTTCAATCTTTTCATATGAGTGTTTTTCCAGGCTCTTGACCATTCTCATCTCCCTTTTCTGGAGCTCCTCTAAATCTGTAATATCCGTTTTGAGATGAGGTGATCAGTACTAAACACAGTATTCCAGATGAGTCCACATGACTGATTTTATCCAAAACTTTACAATAGTGTTGTTCATCATCCTATTGCTCATGTATCCTAACAACTTATTAGCTTTCTGACCATAGCTGTGCATTGAGCAGACGTCTCTGTTGAGGTACCTGTAGGTCCTTGCTGGACCTGATGCAGTTAATGTAGAACCCTGTAAGACTTTGAGATATTCATAGGCTAGTTGGATACAGCCCCTGCTTCCTCCACTGGGGCCAAACACCACTTCTGTGGTTCTGTGGCTACCAATTTTTGTCTTAACCCTGTCTTCTCCTTGCAGGTTTTTCCATAGGAAAGCATTATCTGAACCTCAGTTCTTATCTTTTGTTTCCTTAGTTTTCGTTCACCTGTGGAGCTCCATGAATTCATTGTGATTTCAGAAGTGTAACTGAAAGTAGAATTAAACAGTCTGATCTGCAGAGATGGAATTTGGGGAATGGACCTCTGTAATGCTGTAAGAGATTTAAGGTGCAAATATGTTCAGAACAGAATAGAGACATCTTCTCTGATACTGTTGTCTGATTCATAATGCTTCTAAAATTTGGTGTGGTGTGGAGAGGAAATGACCTGTCTCAGAACAATCACAGGATCAGTAAGTTAGACCAAGGCATTTGCTTAATAAAGGACACACTCCAAGTATTCTCTGTTCATTACTAGTTCTCAGTATTGCCTTCTGGTATTGTGTGGATTTCATAAACAACTGCCTGCTAAATGGATACGCAATTGAGAAGCAAGCCAAGTGCTTCCACAAATGATCTTGCTTCGGGTAGAATAGGTTTTAATTCCTATGGTCCTATAAATAAAGACTGCGGTTAAAATTTCAAAAAGACTTTTCTGCTTCAGAGAGAAACTTATTTAGCTTTAAAAATAATTACAGGGCAAACATAACTGTACTCTGTAATTTTTATGGATGGAGTTAAAATATTTTTAGCAGTTTGAGAGCTGTTTGATAAAATGACAAAACTGTACTTGTGCTATGTATGTATCTCACCAGCTACAGAGTCCGTAATCATACTAGACAGTTCTGTGATTGTACATTGTTTTGCTTTCTAACCTGACTTCCAGTGCTTAGATAAACGTGTATACGGTCTAAATAACCTATGCAGGAATTCTCTGCTCCCCTCACTCCCCTCCCCTATCCATTTTGATTACTTTGTTGAAGTACGCAAAAAATGGTGGGTTTTTGCTTTTGTGTTTTCAGGGAAAACATGTTTGGGATGGGGAAGAAAACTATCAGTGTGATATTTCTGTGAATCTGAAAGTGAAACTTTAGATTGCTAAAAGAATGTTCCTATAGCATCTCCAAGGGGGCATCCTTTTTTGTTGATTTTATTATAGTTCATAATTCATATAAACCTTGGTCACCAAACTAGCTGTGTCATGGCAAGTCAGATTTATTTTTAAGATGAAATTGGTTAACTATTTTATCTATTTTAACTAGGGCTGTTGATTAATTGCAGCTAACTCACGTGATTAACTTAAAAAAAAATCATGATTAAAAAAATTAATTGCGATTAATCACGCTGAACACTAAACAATGAATACCAATTGAAATGTATTAAATATTTTTGGTTGTTTTCTACATTTTTCAAATATATTTTAATAATAACATAGAATATGAAGTGTACAGTGCTCACTTTATTTTTTTGTTTACAAATATTTGCACTGTAAAAATGATAAAAGAAATATTATTTTTCAGTTCACCTCTTACAAGTACTGTAGTGCAATCTCTTTATCGTGAAAGTGCAGTTTACAAATGTAAGGGTTTTTTGTTACATAACTGTACTCAAAACAAAACAATGTAGAACTTTAGAGCCTACAAGTCCACTCAGTCCTACTTCTTGTTCAGCCAATTGCGCAGACAAGCAAGTTTGTTTACAGAGATAATGTTGCTCACTTCTTATTTACAATGTCACCAGAAAGTGAGACCAGGCGTTCACATGGCACTTTTGTGGCCGGCATTGCAAGGTATTTACATGCCAGAGATGCTAAACATTCGTATGCCCCTTCATGCTTCAGCCACCATTCCAGATGATACGCTTCTGTGCTGATGATGCTCATTAAAAAATGAACGCATTAATTAAATTTGTGACTGAGCTCCTTGGGGGAGAATTGTATGTCTCCTGCTCTGTTTTTCATGAATTTTGCCATATATTTCATGTTATAGCAGTCTCGGATGATAACCCAGCACATTTTCATTTTAAGAACACTTTCACTGCAGATTTGACAAAACGCAAAGAAGGTTCCGATGCGTTCCGATTTCTAAGGATAGCTACAGCACTGGACCCAAGGTTTAAAAATTTGAAGTGCCTTCCAAAATCTGAGAGGGACAAGGTGTGGAGCAAGCTTCCAGAATTCTTAAAAGAGCAACACTCTGATGTGGAAACTACAGAACCCTAACCACCAGAAAAGAAAATCAACCTTCTGCTGGTGGCATCTGACTCAGATGATGAAAATGAACATACATTGGTCCGCATTGCTTTGGATCGTTATCGAGCAGAACCAGTCATCAGCATGGATGCATGTCCTCTGGAATGGTGGTTGAAGCATGAAGGGATATATGAATCTTTAGCGCATCTAGCATGTAAATATCTTGTGACGCCAGCTACAACAGTGCCATGCGAACGCCTGTTCTCACTTTTAGGTGATATTGTAAACAAGAAGCAGGCAGCATTATCTCCTGCAAATATAAACAAACTTGTTTGTCTGAGTGATTGGCTGAACAAGTAGTAGGACTGAGTGGACTTGTAAAACCTTTGAGCCTACATTTGTTTTATTTTTGAATGTAGTTATTTTTTGTATATGATTCTACATTTGTAAGTTCAACTTTTATGATAAAGAGATTGCACTACAGTACTTGTATTAGGTGAATTGAAAAATACTATTTCTTGTGTTTTTTAAGGTGCAAATATTTGTAATCCTAAATAAATATAAAGTAAGCACTGTACACTTTGTATTCTGTGTTGTAACTGAAATCCATATATTTGAAAATGTGGAAAATATCCAAAAATATTTAAATAAATGGTATTCTATTGTTTAACAGTGCAATTAATTTTTTTTAATTGCTTGACAGCCCTACGATTAACTGAAGTGGCATTCACTGGACACCATTAGCTTTTGGTCTTGCTAGCATGAAGTATGTGAAAATGTTCGTATTTGATACTCTCCATCTTGACATTGTTGAGGGCAGCTCTTTCTACACCTAAGAGGTCTGCCTTTTGTAAAAATACACTGGAATTCTTCTTAATTTAACCAGCTTCATTCATTGGGGTGGAGCAGAAAATATACAGATCTAGCTGTAGATTGAATTCCTTCTGACAGATTTTTTTTTTCACTGAAATTGAGTCATTTTACCAGCATTCTGTGTTGGGAAATAATTGGGGGAAAGAATTCTGACAGTTTTGAAACAGGCTTTGATATTTCATTTTAAATTTTTTGTTTGGTGTTTTCTTATTTTGTATTATGTTAGCTTGCAGTACAAAATAAAAAATGAAAACAAAATGAAACATTTTAGTTTGTTGAAACAGTGTTTCAGTCGACCCCAAAACGTTTTTGTTTAGGAATTTTCCTTCACAGAGAATTTTGAAATTTTTGGTTTTGGGATGGAGCCATACTTTGAATTCTTGGAATCCTCTGTGCAACAGAACTTCCATCCTCCATGAAGCTCTAGTATTAAGGTTGTTGGTGACTGAAAGCTACTACGGTCTAACAGCTATGCAGTAGCCTATCTGAAGTTAGTTAATCTGTCAGATTGATGCTGGACATGTAGCCTGTAACAGCTAGCACCCTTATTGTCCACCAAGGATGGAATGGGCATGGAGAGTGAACTATCCGCTGAGGCCTATAAGTAGTACCGCCAGGTAAAAGTGAAGGCATCTTGATTGGGGCAATGGGTAAGCAAGACTGTTCTGTGGATAAGTAGAGGTTAAATCTCTAGCTAGAGCTGCCAATCAATCAAAATTAACAAGAGCTGTTGTTGACTAGGCTATGTGTTTTGTTTCATGATTTGTTGGAAGGGAAGACTTTTTTGTTTCCTATAAAACATACAAACTGAGTAGTGGAGTGTAATTGTGTGGAAGAAAGCTAGCAAAACAGTGCTGTCTAGCTTGGTTGTGTTAAGAATCATGAATTCCTAAGCAGTGAATGTGTGTTAAGAGATTCCTCAGGATTCTCAAGCACTTGTATCTTCCTAAGAGAGTTATCTTCTTGTTGCTGCTGGTGATCTGGGCAATCTTGACTGTCTGATAATTAGCTCTCTCACTTGTCCTTTCTCCTGGTTATTCCAGTATAAATCTTTCCTGAGAAGCAAGTTGAGCCTTACATTCTAGCACACTCTCAAAATAACTGCTCCATAATAAATCAGTATATATATTCACACTGTAACTCTTTAACCGATGTCATTATGGAGTAGCATCTCGAGATCATAACTTGTACCTCAGTGTGCATAATAATAGGTGGTAAGAAGCACATCTACAGCACGTGTTGAGTAGTGTTTAAAAAGCACAAGGTAGAGTCTTCGTTAAGAATAACCTAAAAGTGCATTAGCAGTTCTGAAGCATGCTGCCTTGTTACTATCAACTGGAATTTATAAATAAAGCTAAGAAAAACTATGAGGGTCATGCATACTAGGTGCATTGACATGGGCATGATGTCAGCGACAAGCAAGCAGCTATAATCTTGATTATTTTTTTCTTAAATGAATCCATAGTTTGTATTAAATATCTTCAAGTGCTCTTCTCAGTACCACTAACAGTAGCTATGCATAGTGTTTAAAGCTACATTCAGTTAATTCTATTGTCATCTGCACTTATCAGCGGAAGCTTTGAAAAATCTTTTGGGGGCTTGAGGAGATTTCACTACACAAAACCCACGAGGATTTTTCATAATTGAATTTGACCATCAATTTTCTATTCAAAATAATTTTGGCATGTAATCTTTATTTTCCAGGATTTCACTAATAAAGGCCTGATCCTTGCAGGCCACCTACATGTAAATCTTCAGTTACTTAATGAGATTTCCCTAGTCAGAGTGACTGCAGAATTAGCCCTAATTTATTCAACATGAGCATTCAGAATTTTTCCAAAACTGTCACATAAACTGGTCTTCAGTAGATATATTTGAACTGCTTCCTCTCTTTAGGTAATTGTAATGGAAATGACATACAATTTAAAACATTTTTCTTATAAATAGTAATTCTTGTATTAATTAAGCCATGTGTTTTGAAACTGCTTCCTGTTGTACACTGTCTGGTTAGTCCCTTATTTGTTCCAGAAGTTGGGTTTTTAATTGGTTCACTGGGATTTGTGGTTTTGTGTCTTGGGTTTAGTTTTTAAAGTCATCTACCTATTGCATGTGTCTGAGATGAAAATTTTTTTTAAATGAAATGTTGAATGATTGTATCATGAAACTTAACTGAACTCTGCGTAGTTAATGAGTATATAATTTGTTTTTTAAATTTAACTAATTTGATAGGCAAGAGTAAGAGGAATTTAAACTTTTGAGACTTCTTTTCTATCAATTTTAATAAATGAAGTTTCATCCTGTTTCAGTTGCTTTCAACTGAGAAATTACATTTTAGGATACTTGCTATACATGAATAACTGCTGAAAGTTGCAAAAAAAACTGACTCAAAGACAAACCATTGACTTCCGCTTTGTTTTACCTATGTTTAAGACTAAAATAAAATGGCAGCTAGTATATCCTAGGAGAAGTAAAAATTGTCATTTAACACCCTAAGTCTAGCACTGATGCATGCTGTTTAAAAATACTTTAGGATCTTTTTTGTGCTTCAAGGATTGTCGTACAGTGGCTCGGTTATCTCTGTTGCCATTATCAAAGGAGTTAGTGCTAAGAAGTTAGTATGAACCTTGGTAGAGTGTTGTGAGCATGTAGTTTACATTAATGCCCCAGAGAGTAAAAACTTGTAACATAATAAGCCCTTGTCCTGTAACTCAAATTAATAATTTAAGTCAGAGTAGCCAATGTTCTTCTCCAATACTATTTCTTTTTAAAATGTAGCAGCTGTAGACCTGATTTTTGGTTCATCTCGGACCCCTCTCCAATTTATCAACATCCTTCTTGAATTGTACACCCCAGAACTGAACATAGTATTCCAGCAGCAGTTGCACCAGTGACAAATATAAAGGTACAATAACCTTTCTACTCCTACTCGATATCCCGATCTCATCTCATCTCTCTCTAGTCTCCCAACATGTTGACACTCTGGTGCATCTCCAAAACAGAATACATATTTGGGTGGGAGCAGGGAGGGAAGAGAGTAGGTGCATGCACACATGAGACAGAGCCCCTGGCATGCAGGAGTTGCACGTAGCTCCTGAAATAGAGGGGGATGGGAGGGTGGCACACAGGGAGCTTGTGGGAGGAATGGAAGAAGTCCCTGGTGTCTTCAGTGAGCTCTGTATACTGAAGCTAAAAAGTGTGAGACCTTTTAGTGATAGATGTTAAATTCCTTAATGTATGTGATTATGTTTAGAGGTGAAAGAACATATGTACATCTTTATGTAAAGCAGAGGAACACCCTGAGGATTAAGGAAGAGTGTATCAGTGACACACAGTTCACATTTGGTTAGAAACTTTTATGGTAGTTCAGGTTCTGAAGCATAAAGCCATGACTGCTAATTTTAAGAATTGCAGAATGCAAGATAGCATAATAAACCACCATTTTTAGCAAAGAGCCTAATTTGGAGTCTTTGCCATTCTCTTTTAAGTCTTTAGAACTATAGAAATTTGGGGCTTGATCTAAAGCTTGTTGAAATTAATGGAAAGATTTTAATTTGACTTCATTTGCTTTTGGATCAGGCCGTTAGAGCAGAACTTTTTCAAAGCAGTATGGTGTCATAATACTTTTCCTTGGCAATTCTTTAAAAGCAGCATGTATAGAAAGCACACATGGCTATTTTCAATCTGGTTTAATTTGGGAATTTGTACTTTGACATCAAAAGTTAACTGCTCTTTTTGTCTATATTGTTTGCACCTACATATGCAGTGACATCACAGGCTGCTGAAGAATAGATTTGAAATGAAGTCTTTGGGTGTACTTTTTGAAAGAGTTCAGCTGCAGATGGGCAGTTCTTTTCCTGTGGAAATTATCAAGGGGAAAAAAATCAGTCTGCAGCTTGGGAAACTCTAGAACAGAGTCATGAATGATTTTTTTTTTTTTTTTGTATCTAGAATCTTTTTGCACTTTACTTTTTTACTGAGCCTGTTGATATGTTTGTTCTGAGGGGGAAGTAAAAGTTTTCATAGGATATAGTTGGCCCAACTTATTATCTGTTTTTATATTAAGGCCCAATCCTATAGTCAAAACTAAAAGGCAATGGGAATTTGATAAAATAAGATGCGGATTGAATCCCACAGCAGCTACATGGAGAGAGAGAGAGAGAGAGAGAGAGAGAGAGTGTGTGTATCTAATTCAAACCAATTTTGTTAAGGCTTAACTTACAAAACTTTTAAAAAGAAAAGGAGGACTTGTGGCACCTTAGAGACTAACCAATTTATTTGAACATAAGCTTTCGTGAGCTACAGCTCACTTCATCGGATGCATACTCTGGAAACATAGCTCACGAAAGCTTATGCTCAAATAAATTGGTTAGTCTCTAAGGTGCTACAAGTCCTCCTTTTCTTTTTGCGAATACAGACTAACACGGCTGTTACTCTGAAAACTTTTAAACTGTTTATTCCCACTTGGTCAAAGTTAATTGCTTAATTTGTTTTAATTTTTAACTCAACGGCTTTCTATCAGCTAAAGCCATATTTTCTTAATTCCTTACCATTCCAGTAAACGTTCAATAATTTTGGCAAATTACAGGTTCATCGGTTTTCCAGTAAGCAGACTTCAAGTAACCCAGAAAAATTGAGGTTCATAATTTGTGGTACTCTCACTTCACAAATCATTGTCTAATGTGTGTGACTCAGATGAAAAATCTGTTTCTATAATTGATTATAAAATCACCTGGCTGTGTAAATACATCTCCTTATCACAACTGTGTGAATAAAGATAAGATCTTATTAAATCAGTTGTTCTGAATAGTGTAATTACAAAGTTCTGGGTCGGACAAAGCTATGATCCATATTGCTAATTGGTGGAATTCTATATGGAAGTGCTGTAATATAGTACATAGAATCATAGAATCTCAGGGTTGGAAGGGACCTTAGAAGGTCATCTAGTCCAACCCCCTGCTCAAAGCAGGGCCAATCCCCAATTTTTGCCCCAGATCCCTAAATGGCCCCCTCAAGGATTGAACTCACAACCCTGGGTTTAGCAGGCCAATGCTCAAACCACTGAGCTATCCCTCCCCAAAAATATGTAATTGGCTTCTTTAGTGTTTCTTTATTCTTAGATCTGTTCAACATAATGAAAACAAGTGTTCAGGGAATGTAATGGAGGAGTGTAGGGATGCTGATGCTGCAGTGCTGTGTGAATGTCCCATAGCAGAAGTGATAGGGTAAAATACTGTGAAATTCTAGGTTTAAAGAAAAAGGGTGAGACTTTTTGTGCACAAAACAGTTTTCATAACCAAAATCCTGTTTAGGATTTCCTGGTTAATAGTTACTTCATACAACATAAATTAAAGGCACTGGATATCTGGGATGCATGATTCAGTCTAGACTGCTGCAGTTTGGGTACTGGAATGGCTTAAAATATGAGAGTTGAGTAAATAGATATAACTGAGATGAACAGTACCTAAATTGGCTTGAAATTTCAACAGTGCTGTATTCACTTCACAGTTTAATAATTCGGGAAACATTAATTTATGCTAGATTTGATCCTCAGTGAAAATATTTAATTTAAAATACAGTGTTTTACAATTTAAAATCGGACATTGTTCTATTAACACAGCATGTTAGAGTAGCCTAAACTGTTTCAGTACACACTTTCCAAATACCTTTAGACTTCGTTAAACTAAATGCAGTCTTGAATGTAGCTTTTGGGGGTGAAGTAAAACATTTACGTTGTCACTGAGAGATTAGCAAATGCCTTTGAACATGCATCTGACACTTGGAACGCATTGATTTTGAGTATGCTAGTATGTCCACAGGTTGCTTAGGAAAACAAACAAAAATCCTGAAAATACAATATAAGATTTCTATGTTATCAGTCCTTTCATGAGGTGGTCTCCAAAATATTTATAACAAATCTAAATTGCTATTCTATTAACTGTGTGATTTAAAACTGCAATTAATTTGTTTTGCGTTAATTTCATGCATTAACTGCAATTAATTGATAGCCCTACAAATACTCCACCAAAACTAACTCTTTCTAGTAAATAACAAATACAAAATCCAGGAGTCTAAGAATTAATTTCTACTTAACGTATCCTAGTATCTGTTGCTGCTATGACAGTGTTATAAACTTGGCCTCTCCCATTTCTGGCTGTAAGTCTACTTTAAATATGGATGCTAAGGTATCGGATATCTTATTGTTTGGTTTATTCATTTCCCCAAAACCATAGTTTTCCTATGTTCTATCTATGAAGTCTCTTTCTGCACCCAAGAAGGCAGCTGAGTCATTCCTTCTAGTATTATTCAATGAATTGGCCAAAGGAGAGACTGCAAGATTTCAGGTTTCCAGGCCTCACCTTGGACTTTCAAACCTTTACTTGCCTACTGAAATGAAGTAGTGTCTAATATCAGTCCTTCATAATTGCATCCCTCCCCTTGAGTACCCACACTACAAATTAGATTAATACTTCTGAGCCTTGCTTTGATATTAATAGTGTCTAGGATCTTGCCATAATCCTTTTCTCATAAAAATGTAAACTGATGTTCTCTTCCACTTTTCATGGATCCTTCCAAGTAAAACAACAAAAAGTTCACTTGGTACAAAAGGAATTGGCATCCAATAATCAGATTAGCATTGTGTTAGTCATAAGAAAATATAAACTGAACAAAGTAGATTAAGAGATTCCAAGACCTTAAGGGACAATTGTGAACATCTAGTCAGATCTCCTGTATAACACAGGCTAAAGAATGTCTCCAAAATATTCTTAGAGCATATAAAAATATGTTGTGTTTATGAGAAGATTCCTTGTATACTGTCCACTGTAAGAGAACTGCCAAGCAGGGAAATTGTGCTGTTTTTAATTCTCCTTTGTCATGTTTGATTGGATTTATTAAGCCTGTGTATTGTGGACAGGGACAGCTGCCATTCAGGTTTCTGCATCCAAATGTCATGTCATCATCCATATCCTTCAAATATCTTGTCAAAGTCCTCCAGAAAGGAGGTAAATTACAACTTGTATGGAAAAGACACATGGAATAAAGACTTCATCCAGGAGGGAAGTATTTTATGAAGCCTTTATAAAACATAGTAAATGGCATAAACTTTTTTTTTTTTTTTTTTTTTTTGCTTTTGGGATAAGAGGGAAGATCCTCTCATGGATTGGTAACTGATTAAAAGATAGGAAACAAAGGGTAGAAATGAATGGAGAGAGGTAAATAGTGGTGTCCCCCAGTGGTCCGTATTGGGACCCAGTCGTATTCAACATATTCATAAATGATCTGGAAAAAGGGGTAAACAGTGAGGTGGCAAAATTTGCAGATGATACAAAACTACTCAATATAGTTAAATCTAAGCAGGTGGTGAAGGGTTACAAAGGGATATCACAAAATTGGGTGACTGGGCAACAAAATAGCAGATGAATGAAATTCAGTGTTGATAAATTCAAAGTAATGCCCATTGGAAAACATAATCCCAACTATACATAAAAAATGATGGGGTCTAAATTAGCTGTTACCACTCAAGAAAGAGAGCTTGAAGTCATTGTGTATAGTTCTCTGAAAACATCCACTCAGTGTGCAGCAGCAGTCAACAAATCTAACACTGTTGGGAATCATTTAAGAAAGGTAATGATAATAAGACAGAAAATAAATATATTGCCCTTATATAAATCCATGGTACACCCACATCTTGAATACTGCCTGCAGATGTGGTCATCCCATCTTAAAAAAGATATATTGGAAAAGGTACAGAAAAGGGCAACAAAAATGATTAGGGGTATGGAACAGCTTCCATATGAGCAGAGATTAATAAGACTGGGACTTTTCAGTTTGGAAAAGAGACAACTAAGGGAGGATATGACGGAGGTCTATAAAATCATAACTGGTGTGAAGAAAGTAAATAAGGAAGTGTTATTTTTACTCCTCATAAAACAAGAACTAGGGGTCAGCAAATAAAATTAATAGGCAGCAGGTTTAAAACAAACAAAAGGAAGTTTTTTTTCACACAACGCACAGTCAACCTGTGGAACTCTTTGCCAAAGGATGTTGTGAAGGCCAAGACTATAACAGGGTTAAAAAAAGAATTGGATACATTCATGAAAGATAGGTCCATCAGTGGCTATTAGCCAAGATGGGCAGAGATGGTGTTCCTAGCCTCTGTTTGCCAGAGGCTAGGATTGGGCGGCAGGGGATGGATCAGTTGGTGATTGTCTGTTCTGTTCATTCACTCTGGGGCACCTGGCATTGTCCTCTGTTGGAAGACAGGATACTGTGCTAGATGGGACCTATTCTTATGTTCTTATTGTTTACCTTTAGTCTTCCTTCATTACACATGAGAAGGGGTTCTAACATGGTTATTCTGTAAGGCATTACCAAGTTTATCTGTAAATGGAAACTCAGTAAAGAGAATTTAAGTGTAAAACTGATGGTGTCTATCACTTGGCCTTCAATTAGTTTATTTTCAAATAAAAATATCTTTCTTATGAAAACTCTGAGGGTTCTTCTTTAGACCATTATAAGGTAGGTGTAGAAAAAATCTTAACAGAAAAAAATCAAGATAATTCCATTTAAATCTACTTACTATCAAATTATCATGTGAAGTTTTTTTATGTACTACTGAAGATTGCGGGTGCTATTTTGTGGCCTTTTCAGACTGTTACCTGAGCTTTCAGCTTCAGTCCAGCTTCTGGTGGACAGATGTCACAGAAACACACCCACAGTTGGCACTGATTACCATTCTTGTTGGCAGTTTTAACAGAAGTTGAAGATTAGATCAGCATAGAAACTGAGGTCTTGTCAGTGCTGGAAATGATGCTGTTTCAGCAATTGGCTTAGCAGAACTGGTGCTGACCATGATTTGCCCTTGTCTGCACTTACAGCTAAACTGTAGTTGGCACCAATTCCAGTAAACTGATTGCTCCCAACTAGGGTGACCAGATTGCAAGTGTGAAAAATCAAAAGAGGGTATGGGGTAATAGGCACCTGTATAAGACACAGCCCCAAATATCAGGACTGTCCCTATAAAATTGGGACATGTGGTCACCCTATTCCAAGGTGGTAGCTGAAGTGGTACTGTTTCATCTGGTAAAGGCGGCTTGAACAATCCATTCACTCCTACAGATGCTCCCTCCAGGTATATGTTAATTCAGAGTGGATGCACTTCTGCTACCCTTGCCTGTGCTGTATTTTTTGTGTGTTTAAATGGAGGATATCTGTCCCCACGGCTCATTCTGGCACCTTTCACTAAACTCTCCCTCTCTCTGGCTACATCTACACTATAGCCGGGATTGACTCTCTGAGATTGATCCACTGGTGGTCGATTTAGCAGGTCTTGTGAAAACTTACCAAATCGACAGCAGATCACTCTCCAGTTGACCCCTATACTCTACCCCCAATGAGAAGAGTAAGAGTTTCTCCTGTCGACCCCCTGCTATGTAGACTCCGTGGCAACTCGACATAAGGTACGTCAACTCCAGCTATGTTATTCACATAGCTGGAGTTGCGTAGTGTAGGTCGACTTACTGCGGTAGTGTAGACATTGTTTTTCCCCACCCATTCTAACAAAAACAGCATTTAAGCAGGAATCTGTCTGCATCTCTTTAGAATTATTTCTGGAGTAATCTTGTGACTTTCCAATTGTGGCTTTCTTCTTTCCTGTGAGAATTATAGTACTCTTTTTCTCACAGTGTATGTATGACCAGAAACTGCAGAGCGGCAAGAGCTCTGTACTCCCTCTCTTGAGCAGAAAAGAGAAGAGTGTTGCCATCGAGAACCTCATTTGCATAGGCTACCTACCCACAATTCCTTTAGTGACATTTGAGATTACTGTAACTATACATGAAGTTGCATTTTGGGGAGTAAGGCCTCTGAGAGGGTAAAGCACTTTTTCTACCTTTTCACTTCCAAATAGGTCTAGGACTCTGCTCAAAGGTCCTAAGTGCTCCTGTTTTTCCTTCCATGGCAATATGGTAGCAAGAGCTGAGTGGACTCTAGTGAGGCCCTGCCTGGCCCTTGGCTTAATAACATTGACTCATGAACCTGCGTTAGGTGATGGTGTCTCCAGGCAGGACTGGGCAAGTAGTTCCCTTGGGACTGGAGACAGACTTGCAGAGATACTGGGACTATTGCTGTTCATTGCTCCAATCCATGAATGAGATTTGATGTGAGGTGGTTCTGTCAAGGGACTGTTATTCATGGGACCGTCTCCCTTTTTTGGGGTGAGGAGAGCGTGGCCAGTGATGGACTACTGCCAAGTTACTGGAAAGGTTTTTTTTTTTGGTGTGCGTGTGTATGTAATATATATATAATATTCTGTGCTGTGCTTTTCCAGGTTTGACTGTTCCCTTTCCTCTAATAAAGATTCCTTTGTTTGTACAGTTTCAGAGAACTTGTGTGTGGGGAAGCTCTGCCTGTTACAGGCTCCCAGGGAAGCTAAGTTTAGTTTTCCCAGGTTACTCAGCTGGCTTAGTTAATTATTGAGAGGGGTCCTAGATATATTGAACCTGGTTCTTTTGCTGCTGTTAACCACCTGGCGGAAAGGTTACAACCGTTTAAACAATGGGAGAAATAAAAGATTCTATCTAGAGAGGGATCATGCCAGTTTTGTTAAGAGAAAGCCATGTAGAATGAACCTGACATTCGAATACCCAGCCAGGCTTCCCCCTCTCTATAGTGCTGCCTTTAGTGGCATGATGCAGCAATCTTTTGATCCAGCACAGCAAGAAAGCTGCTTAACCAGGAGTGCTATGGTGGCAGAGAGAACAGTTCTATTCTTAGATATGTCTAATAAGCCAGACAGGCTTACTCATCATACTCTACTTTTGCTCTTTCAGTCATACTGATTCTTATCCATAATATAGGTGTGCATGAGTCCCCTCATCTGGGTTTCAGGTTGGCCCCAGATTTTACTCCCCCTCTCTAACCACCTTCTACTTTAACAGCCTTCCCTGAGACTCCTGCTAACATTTTCAAAAGTAACAAGTGATTTGGAGTAACTCTGATTTTGGGTGCCCAAAATGAGACTCCTTAAAGGAGCCTGATTTTCAGAAAGTGTTGAATATCCACCATCTGGAAATCATGTCCCTTGGCATGTCAAATTGGGCACCCACAATCACTGGTCACTTTTGAAAATCTTAGGTTCCCCCCCCCACATATTTAGATGTCTACGTCTCTCAGTAGTTATCAGTGATTCACTGACAAACTGGGAGGATGTAGTTAGTGGGGTCCCACAAAAGTCTGTCCTGGGTCTGGTATTAATCAACATTTTCATTAATGACTTGGATAATAGAGTGGAGTGCCTATAAAATTTGCAGACCCCAAGCAGAGAGGGGTTGCAAGTACTTTGGAGGACAGGATTAGAATTCAAAACAACCTTGACGATTTGGAAAATTTGGTTTGAAATAAAGATGAAATTCAAAAAGACAAGTGCAAAGTACTGCACTTAGGAAGGAAAAAATCAAATGAGAATAACCATCTAGGCAGTAGTACTGTGGGAAAGGATCTGGGGGGTTATAATGGCTCACAAATTGAATATGAACGAACAATGTGATGTAGATGCAAAAAAAGGCTAATATTATAGGATGTGTTTAACAGAAGTGCCATATATAATACATGAGAAGTAATTGTTCCCCTTTACTTGGCACTGGTGAGGCCTAAAGAAAACTCAGCTTGAGTTTTGTGTCCAGTTTTGGAAATTGGAGAGAGACCCGGGGGAGCAACAAAAATGATAGATCAGGTTTTCCAAAATCTTTTATGAGGAAAGGTTTTTTAAAAAGTGGGTATGTTTAGTCTTAAGAAATAACTCCAGATATGTTAATTGTTACAAAGAAGACAGTAATTAATTGTTCTCCATGTCCAGTGAAGGTAGGATAAGAAGCAATGGGTTTAATCATCAGCATAGGAGTTTTAGGTTAGCTATCAGGAAAAGTTTTCTAACCATAAGGATAGTTAAATACTGGAAGAAGTTACCAAGGCAGGTTGTAGAATTCCCATCCTTGGAGGCTTTTAAGAATAAGTTAAACACCTGTCAGGGAGGGTCTAGGTATACTTGGTCCTGCCTCTGTACAGAGGATGGGCTAGTTAGACTCTCCGAAATGTAGGGCTGGAATGGATCTTGAGAGGCCAGGTTCAGTCTCTGTGCCGTTCTATCTAAACCTCTCAGCCTTATTTATGTAATAATCCCTTTCATCCAAACGGATCCCAAAGTGCTTTATAGATGGTGTGGGTGGTGTGTGGGGATCACTCCGATACCTCTGAAATGTAAACTTCTCTGGTGTTGCACAAGCCTGGGACTTTATTAGGAGGGCAGGCTATGAATAACTTCTCCATTTGGTGAAGCCACAGAGGAAACGTTAGACAAGCAGGTGCTGAACTGTGCAAGAACGATTTTCCCAGGACACTAGAGCAAACACAGTTATTCTTGAAAATTGTCAAGAAATCTTCAAATAGCCACAAAGTGCTGACTACTTCAGTTTGAACAACTTATGTAAAAAACCACACCTGTTGCAGCACACTGCCCCCACTCTCATCCAGAATTGGCCTTAAAATTTTGGGGGTGGATATCTTGGTGATTGTTTAGCCACTTAGTTGACTCCTTTCAAAATGAGGTGGGGAAAGAGACAGGCTGCTAGTCAAGCTGACACCTTCCTCCTCTACCACAGGAGAAGCGGCACTCAGCAACTTGTGTTGGAACCTCTGCCCAGGTGCCAGTGTTAGAAAATTATTTCAGGGGAGAGCTCTTAAAGCCTTGGAAATAGGAGGCTCTCAGACTTTCTTCACCACAGGGATTTGTATTCATTCTGCTGAACTGCAGGTTATTTTCTATCTTACAGAGAAAGGTCCTAGTACCATTGGTTGCAGGCTGGGTGGCCCCTCTATCTGAGGAGACAAAAATATTGGGAAGATGCACAGCTGCAGATTTCAAACTTCAAAGGTCACTTCTGGGTGGCTGTAAGGGAGTGGGGCAGGGGGATGGACTAAATCACCCCTGGGTTTTTAGGAAAAATGAGACAAACTTGCATGGTTATCCATAACAGTCAGATTATAAAATCTGCAATCATCAGTATTTAGATTTATGCATAAATCTAATCATTACTCAGTTGTATTTAGGTGTTTTGATTGTACTATGAATGCAGATTAAATTAGTAAATGTGGGGCGCATATTTGATGTCTTCCTTTGTCAACCATTTCTATTCTTTGAAGATTTTCTGATCCTAATAAGGACCATATTTTTAGCTTTTTATCTTGAAACAAATTTATTTTTTATGAAAGTTATCTTCAGAACAGAGGGTAGTCTAGAATGATTAAATATTTTTTTAATACTACAGGTTTCTCTTAAATCCTAAACTCCTTTGACTCTTGTAGTCATTGACACTGATTCAGTGCTAATTTTTGCAATCTGCCATGATCCAGAAAAATACAAAGGCCCAGATTCTCCTTTCTATGCAGAAGCATATGGATGGAAACAATGCAAAAATTAAAGCAAAGACCAAGACGGTTCTTGCTACTCCTTTAACTTCCCTCCCACACACTTTTTGGTCCACAGGATTAATGGAAGGGCGAGGGAATAAGTTGAGGTCCAAAAATTCATCAGAGGCCAGAAATATCGGTCCTCAACACCATGGATACAGGCCAGCTCCACAGATGGATTGTCAGGAATGAGAATCTGCAGCTGAGCCTGGGCCTAGCTAGCTCAGTTCCTAGGCAGATTAATGAACCCAGATGAACTACAGCAGAACTGCCCAATTGGCAGACCCACCTGATTTGACTGGAGAGAACCAGCAGGCATGCTCTAAGCCCAGCAGCAGCTGGTCACTTCCTGCTCAATGCTGCAGTCATTCCTGTGCCTGCCTTGTTCCCAGCCTTGCTCCCACCCTGCTCCCTTGCCTAGCTTCTGACTCCAGCCCTGACCCTTGGCTCTGACTTGTGCTTTCTAATTCCAGCGTTGAGCTTTGACTTTGACCTGTTTGGCTCTGGTTAATATCTTCTGACTCTGGCTCTGACTCCTTGGTTCTGGCTCTAACCACAAGTTTTTGGACCGCATGTATCTGAGTTGCTGACACGCTCCCCACTAGCCAAAAGGCCCCACCCAAGGCAGTAAGATGGAAACTACTGATGTCTATGGTCACTAGCTCTTGCTGGTGCTCTGCAGGTGTGCAGAGGCGAGTCGTATTCATAGAATCATAGAATATCAGGGTTGGAAGGGACCCCAGAAGGTCATCTAGTCCAACCCCCTGCTCGAAGCAGGACCAATTCCCAGTTAAATCATCCCAGCCAGGGCTTTGTCAAGCCTGACCTTAAAAACCTCTAAGGAAGGAGATTCTACCACCTCCCTAGGTAACGCATTCCAGTGTTTCACCACCCTCTTAGTGAAAAAGTTTTTCCTAATATCCAACCTAAACCTCCCCCACTGCAACTTGAGACCATTACTCCTCGTTCTGTCATCTGCTACCATTGAGAACAGTCTAGAGCCATCCTCTTTGGAACCCCCTTTCAGGTAGTTGAAAGCAGCTATCAAATCCCCCCTCATTCTTCTCTTCTGCAGGCTAAACAATCCCAGCTCCCTCAGCCTCTCCTCATAACTCATGTGTTCCAGTCCCCTAATCATTTTTGTTGCCCTTCGCTGGACTCTCTCCAATTTATCCACATCCTTCTTGAAGTGTGGGGCCCAAAACTGGACACAGTACTCCAGATGAGGCCTCACCAATGTCGAATAGAGGGGAACGATCACGTCCCTCGATCTGCTCGCTATGCCCCTACTTATACATCCCAAAATGCCATTGGCCTTCTTGGCAACAAGGGCACACTGCTGACTCACATCCAGCTTCTCGTCCACTGTCACCCCAGGTCCTTTTCCGCAGAACTGCTGCCTAGCCATTCGGCCCCTAGTCTGTAGCGGTGCATTGGATTCTTCCGTCCTAAGTGCAGGACCCTGCACTTATCCTTGTTGAACCTCATCAGATTTCTTTTGGCCCAATCCTCCAATTTGTCTAGGTCCTTCTGTATCCTATCCCTCCCCTCCAGCGTATCTATCACTCCTCCCAGTTTAGTATCATCCGCAAATTTGCTGAGAGTGCAATCCACACCATCCTCCAGATCATTTATGAAGATATTGAACAAAACTGGCCCAAGGACCGACCCTTGGGGTACTCCACTTGATACCGGCTGCCAACTAGACATGGAGCCATTGATCACTACCCGTTGAGCCCGACAATCTAGCCAGCTTTCTACCCACCTTATAGTGCATTCATCCAGCCCATACTTCCTTAACTTGCTGACAAGAATACTGTGGGAGACCGTGTCAAAAGCTTTGCTAAAGTCAAGAAACAATACATCCACTGCTTTCCCTTCATCCACAGAACCAGTAATCTCATCATAAAAGGTGATTAGATTAGTCAGGCATGACCTTCCCTTGGTGAATCCATGCTGGCTGTTCCTGATCACTTTCCTCTCATGCAAGTGCTTCAGGATTGATTCTTTGAGGACCTGCTCCATGATTTTTCCAGGGACTGAGGTGAGGCTCAGCTCTTTCAAGCTGTCCCTGGGTCTGCCATAGTCTGGAGTGAAGAGCATACTAGCTGTTCCGCTCGCCATCCCGCAAACTGCTCTGCTCCACCAGCTGCTCCGCTCGCTGTCCCGCAGACTGCTCCACCATATATCTTCAAGCTCCCCCACTACTTAACACAACACTCAGTGATTTCAGCTCTTAGTAAGTTTAGCTTTTTTGTGATTCAGCTTGTAGTAGGGGAGCCTCAGTGCTGATGTAGCATTAGCCCAAAGTGAATTCAGCTGAGCAGCCTGTAACTAGACTCCTAATGGAATCAAAATTAGCTCTGATATTCCACAGTGGAGAGAGGAGGAAGTGCAATTAGCATGTAAGGCCCTCACCAAGGGACCCATGCCACCAAATATTAATACCTGTCCCCAGCCTCTCTCAATTCACAGAGTTTTGGAACCCATGTCCCTTGCCTAGCGAGTGCTACTTAGTTGATGGCGAGTCCCTCCATCATAACAAAAGGCCAAGTACAGTTCCACTGTCCTTGATTCCCATAATCAGGGTAATAACAATTTATTCTTCCTGCCCCAATAACAGAGACACTGGGGATCCCACAGCAGCCAAAGTGACCATTTGGGCAGCTATGGGCTCATTCTAGGTGGGTGTGCCTATGCAAATGAGATCAGCCCCTGAAGTTCTTTTCCACAAGTTACCACACCTCACCACCAGATGTCAGGGTGGAGCTCATCCTGACTCTGCTTACATCTGAAGACTGTTATCAGGTCTCCCCTACACCCCCAGTCATCTTTTCTCAAAACTAAGCATACCCAGTTTTTTTAACTTTCCTCATAAGTCAGGTTTTCTTAACCTTTCATCAGTTTTGTTCCTCTCCTCTGGACTCCCTCTAATTTATCCACATCTTTCCTGAAGTGTAGTTCCCTAGCTACAGATCACTAGCTGAGGCCTTGCCCACACCGAGTAGAATGGGACAATAACTCCTGTGCCTCACATACAGCACTTCTGTTAATACACCACAGAATATTAGCCTTTTTCACTACTGTATCACATTGACTCTCATTCCATTTGTGATCTACTAAGTGATCCATTTGTGATCCACGCCCAGATTCTTTTCAGCAGTACTACCACCTACCCAGATATTTCCTATTTTGTAGTTGTGCATTTGATTTTTTTTCCTTCCTGAATGCAGTACTCTGCGCTTTCTTTATTGAATTTCATCTTGTTGATTTCAGACCAATTCTCTAATTTGTCACTGTTGTTTTGAATTATAATCCTGTCCTCTTCAGCCTTCTATAGGAGATATCTACATTGAAGAACAATATCCTTTGTCTGCTAATAAGAAATTGTTACCCTATGGCTAACTATGTTGTTTAAATTCTTATGTAAAGCTTTTGTACTGGAATGAAGCATTGAGCTACAACTGGTGTGTCTTCCACTGAGCTACCTTTTTAGTCCCTGTTGCACTTCATGGTTCTGTAATTTACCTTTGTTTTAGAAACCAAAAACAACTTGATTTGTAAAGAGAGCTTCTTGAAAATCTAAAATTAGTTTGAATATAAGTTGGGTCTCTTGTCTATTCAACTGTATTCTTGTTCCCATTTATTTAGGAGATTTTCCAAGGCACAGATGGGAGTTAGAGGGCAGTTTAGGCATTTAACTGTGCCTTTGAAAATCTTCTTTTTTTTTTTTAATGTACAGTGTTCTTGAAAGAAAGTGGTTGTGATTTCTAAATGTGGTGCTTGTAATTAATTTTCCTGTTTTGAAAAGGTGGGGGGGAGGTCTGGAGACAAATCTGTGAGCCCAGGGTAGTTTATTCACTTCCTGAGGCTGAACCTGATTCATAAAAATCTTTAGGAAGTTTTGCCATTAACACTAGCAGAAAGCAGAATTGGACCTCTTGCTTCTGCCGTGCTTCTACATTGGTATATCTTGAGGTTTTTAGTAGTTTTGGTCCTCCAGTATAAAGCATCAGTTCTTGCCCTTCTGAAGAGTCTGCTCCTTGTAACCATTCACACCAATAACTGTGATTTTTGGATGCAAAATGCATTCGGACTCTGGCAGAAACTTTTTGAATTTGCTGGCACAGCAGGCTTAAATTCACAAGCACTAAAATACAAATGATGTAAAAATCTATAGGAGAGGGGAAAATGTGCACAGCTGATTGCTGTATTTATCATATACATATTTAAAAGCATGGAATCAGTGTTGCATAGTCAAAGACATTAATAGCATGGAGGATTTGGTTTAAAATGGCTTCAGTAGTCTGACATTTTGAAGAAATTTAATCCTTGAGATTAAAGTTGTTCATCAGATTTCACACAGGTTTCAGTATAAATGGCAAACAGCATTAGTCATAATTTTACATTTAATGCTATATATGGGCTTTTACATCAGTCTACAGTTTCATATTAAATAAATACTAGCAAGAGTTTATAGTTTTGAATGTTTATGCAGAATATAGCTCCATCTCTTCTCCGGCCCCCATTTACTCCCAAAAACACCTTCTGAAGATTGAGCTGTGAAAATGCTTTGACTTATTTTAAACTGAGGGACAGGTAGACAAATTAAATCCACTACAATCTAAAAGTACTTATTCTGAGTTAACGAGAAAATCTAGCTTGGATAAATTGCAGGCTTCCGGAGTAGTAGTTTCTTATGTATTGCACATACAAGTAAGTGAAGAAGACGTAGTACAGCCATCTTTGCAAGCAAGATACATCAGCTCGTGTATTGGTATATTCATCCCCAGTGCCAAGCAACTCCAACTACGCTTTGGTTAAACAATTTTTTTATTCATTGAGGTACAGTTGTTTACCAATGTATTTTATAGTCAGGTGGCAGAGCAGGCACAATTAATATATTGTAAAATAACAAAGCATTACAGAGATGATCTGTAATGGGCACTCACTCAGTGTATTGAGTACTGCAGTGCCAAACTGTGGCAGAGTACGTGGAAGTGCTCCAGTCAAGGGGGAAGAAAGACCCTGCAGGAATTCTATTTTGGTTATAGAACTGCCTGTTAAGAATGTCAGCAATTACTATTATGAAACCAATAGTTGCTATGATTCAGTCCAATTTCTCCCCTCTCTCCCAGTTACATATTGGTTGAGCTGGTTTGAATTTAGCGTGCTTTTTAAAAAGAAATAGCTTCCTTTTTTGCTTCACTGTGGACCAAGAATAGCATTAGTTTTGAAAAATAAAAGTGAAGAATTGGCACTGACAGCTGTTAATTTCTGTAATTTTTTGGGGGGGTAGTTTTAGGTGGAAGCTGTCATTAAACACAGAGCTAGTACTATTTACCTTTGGGTAATATACTCTTGGGAATCTGCTTTCAGAATGCTTACTACAGATCAACATTAAACTACAGAATAAATAACCTGAGTCATTGTAGCCTTCTGTGCAGCATGGGCAGGAACGAAATTACATCAATAAAGAAAAAGCTAATGGGCGTATGAGGGGCATTCTCCTTCCCTAGAAGTTTTTAAGGTCAGGCTTGAGAAAGCCCTGGCTGGGATGATTTAGTCGGGGATCGGTCCTGCTTTGAGCAGGGGTTTGGACTAGATGACCTCCTGAGGTCCCTTCCAACCCTGATATTCTATGATTCCCCACTCCATAGCAGATTCCAACTTCAAAAATAAAACCATGCATATCTCATCGTGAGCCATCTGGGAGAAGTGGAAGAGCTAGGAGGCAGGATGGGTAAGGAAGGAGCCAAGGAAGAGCTGATCTGCACAACATGATCTGGTCTCTCTCTCCCTCTCTCTCACTTCCTGCACCCTCCCCTGCCAAAACAGAGGTGAAATGTAAAAAACAGGGAACAGTTTAAAGTAGCATTAATTGCCCTGATTTCCCCCAAATACATCCCAGAGGAATGTCAGAACACAGGCATTAATTGGGAGCCAACGGCAATATGGATACAAGCATGCCTTCCAAGGAGAGAAGGTCATGTATGAACAGGGAGGGAAGACTTCTCAACACACATAGCCAGGGACTAGTGTGTTTGGGACCAAAGAGTCCAATTGGTCTATGGTCTAAATATATACATTAGGTCCTGCTCCCTGTCAAGTACACAGAATATCTGACCCAATGAGGAAGAGAGGATGTTGCATTGGAGTGGAGTTGTCCTAATCTTATGCACTCTTTCTGATTAACATTCTCTTAGGAGTACAGGAATCACAATATTTTTACTGTGTAAACTCCCATTGAAGTTTGAATGGTATTTGTTACAATTGCCATTGTATTTTGGTTTTATCTGAGTCAACTGTGAAAAGTGAGAATCACAATGGCTGTATTGATATTCATGAATCTAAAAGATTTGCCTAGTACCCACCTCTTGATTTGTAATAGGGATTATTAAAGTATCATTTAAACTGTTCTAGCTTAGGTATTTTTATTATATCTTCTATGACTGTTGCATAAAACCAGTGTACACTCACAAACAAGCTTCCAGTGCCTATTATTCTATGTAGTCTCTGACACTTCGCAATTAGAGTAAATAACTAAAGTGCCTCAAATGGTTCTCCTCTTGCCTTTTGGAAATAATTGGTGAGGAGAAATTATTTTTTTTTAATTTCATTTTAAGATATATAAAAGAGGAACCTTTTCAGGCAATTTTGAGAGCATCAAATGTATTTATTGCATGGTTGATTGTCATTCTATGTCAATGTAGTTCAGGGTCTGAAGGACAAGCTGCAAAATTTTGGAGGAAACATGGAATCTATTCTTAGTGTGAATCTTAGAATTATTATTGCAAAAATGACCACTCTACTCAACAGAAAACTTGCTACATGTTCAAAGTCCTAAAATGTGATGCTTTTTATTCATAGTATTGTAGAGACAATAGAGTATGATGGATTCTACATTCTTTGACATCAACAAACTAAATTTCAGTTGTTGAGATATTTGCAAGAGAAGGCATAGACTTAGACATGTCACTGAGGACACAATGTGAGGACTGGAGTAGCACAGATGTGAGGGTCTGCTTGACCTGGGGAATCTTTTTATTTCCAGTTATGAGGTAGAATTAGAGAAATAACCAGCTTAACTCTTGAATCCTTAGTTGGTTGATTTTTTTGCAATTCCATTTCTTGTAATTGCATCCATTTTATAAGCTGATCTTTTTGGATGTGGAAATTGAAGAGACTGTAAACATGGAGCCCCACAGTGCCATTTTAGTAACTTTTCGGAGTGCAACTGCACTTTAAGATGCATAGGAAAAGTTTCAGGCTTTGTTTTGTTTTTAAATGGGGGAGAGGTTAAGTGTAGTCTTATAAAAAATAAAACCAAGCTGACTCTTCTCCCACCTTCCATCTCCTCCCAAAAAGTTTTCCATCCTAGAGGAACAGCATGCATGTAAAGCATTGTTTCTTCACTTGCCTATTATGAGCTTGAGCCTAGCAGGTCAGTAGTATTGAAACTTGTTTCAGTGAGCACTGCACACACTTAGCACCTCCCCGAATCAAGTCTTATGTACCTAACCTTGCTTGTAATGAAGTCAATGGCAGAACTGTCATGGACTCCAATTGGGAGAAGATCAGATCTTGTATTTGGAGAAATGCCTAGGCACAGAAGTGCCTAGATGCTCTGAGTATGTTTCCCAGACCTGAAGAAGAGGTCCGTGTAAGCTCAAAATTTCTCTCTCTCCAGCAGAAGTAGATCCAATACAAGATATTATCTCACCCACCTTGTCTCCTTAGGCACAGAAGGTGTGATAAGGACTAAGTAGCAACTTCTCTCTTGTGGTGTTGTGGTGGGCAGTTGTTTTTTGGGGCAGGCTTTATTGGATTTTATTTTTTCACTTCTTGTATATTGATGCTAACGCAGTATGTTTAAATATGGGCATGATTTTCAACAAGACTGTTGCCTTTGTAGGAAATGTTGTGCACCTGTAATTGACTCAGCTCTTTCCTGGCTGGTCATCTTGTGGGCAAACTTGTGGGGGGAAATTCATCATACTTGGATAACAAAAAATAAACACTGTAGAGAAAATCTTAGGATAGACAGTGGGTGGAAAACTGTTAAGTCAAGTGGAAGGAGAGGAAGAGAAAGTAGTATAATGGAAGTGTATTTCCACTCTCCCCCTCCAAATTTAGGGGTTTTTGGGGGGGGAGGAGGTGGTTAGTTTCAGTTTAATCTAGAAGCTTCCTTTTTAATAGTATTTAAAAGTGGGATAAATTTACTCATTACCAACCAGTGTCTATTGCTTCTCTACATGGAGAACAAGGGGGAAAAAGTCACATATTGTAAAATAAGCTGACAATACATTTTGACAATGGCTTTTATTACTAATTAATTAACATTTTCTCTATGCAAAATAACTTTTTTATAGAATATTTTATTGTTCCCTGCCTCAAAATAGGAGCGTATTATTTGTTGGGCCCCGTCCTGTGGTGTGCCCTCCCCTCTCATTGATGTGAGGTGGGAGTTGAGTTCAGTCAGCTTCTTGCAGGTTCAGGCTCTTGTGTGCTCATAATTCCCTTTTGACCCCAATGGGAAACTGAATGCACAAGGAATGTTGGGCTTCTTCCATTTATTAATTATTTTGAATGCTTACAAAAAGATATAGCTGTGCCAGATCGCTGCCCAAATAGCTTATTTAAGGGCCCTATCCTCTAGGATGCTGAGCGTTTCAGCTGCTGTGGAATCAACTGTACCTTCAAGTTGACTTCATGAGAGTTGATGGCTGCCCACATTTAGCAAGTTGCACACTGTAACTTGCAGCTTATACATGCATAAAATATTACGTAGATTATTCTAAAAACAGCCTTGAGTCTGTCCTATAACCTGCCCACCATCCATTTCACAAGGATACACTTATAACTATAACTTCAGTAATATTTTAAATCCTTGTCTGCAAAATCAGAACATAATGCATTCTGTAAACAAGTCAACTCCTTTGTCTCCTTCATAACTAATTATTGTATGTGCTAGCCTGATTTGATGAATGGGATGCCACGAGGCTAGCCCCCTCTGTTTAGCATATCTTTGGTTAAAGATGAAAAAGTAGTCTGAATCTGGAAGATGGGCGGCCGTGGACTCTCATTTAGGAGTGAATTGAAAAGGTGTTATGACATTATTAATCCTTAGGGTGGAGGTGGGTAGATTAGGTCTTCTGCCCCCTTATGGATGGGGAAATCATGGTGTTTCTGACACACACACAAATGCATTACTGTATGTGTAGTTTCTTAATATTAGTTTTGAGTTCAGGCTGCGTAATGGTGGATTTCAGTTTGTATATTTAGGGTAACTGGTCAGATGTTGGTGTTTCTTTGGCCAGCAGTGGCCATGTCAAGTGGAAGATGATCTGTGAAGTGGCTGGATAGTAGTTTGTGAGAGTATTTATACTTCAAAATGTGTATGGTACAGCGTGAGTAGATATAAGAGGAAGGCTGGTTTTTTTGTAGTTAGGAAAGGCATATGGGGGGAAAGTTAAGGTGGTTTTCAGAATGTGCATTTATATGAGAGGTATTGAGGACATTTGAATACGTATCTATTTTCCCATCACAGTTTGTTTCCATACTTTATGGATTTTACTGTAATGCCTCATAGTGAATGTTTGTTTTAGTGTTACCTACAGCCTTAACTTAGTGTGTGTGGTTTGGGCGCCGGACAGGTGGATGATAATTTTCATTAATCCAGTATGTGTCACTAGAATTAACATAATAGCACTGAAAGTTCTAAATGATCAGCTGTGATATATACACACACACACAACTGTAACTCACTCCTCACAATTTAAATCTGCAAAAGAATGGTGTTATTCTGTATATGTACTCAAACATCGTGCAGTTGTGTTGACAGGGTCTCACTGTACTATATCTAGTATAATTGGAGGTGGTGGGCTGTGCATCATGCAATTGCAGCCTCCCACCCCTTCCCATTCTTTTAGATTAAAAGAAGATTTCTCAAATTATGAAACGCAGCTTTCTAAGGACAGGAACCAAGGGACAGTTGATGTCTATGGAAAGTTGCTATAAATAACTCACTGTGTTAACATAAATTCCTTCACTAATGAAACCTACAAAAGGGGTTTTGTTCCAACCCTACAAAATACTTAGTATGTCCCTGTCAGATTAGTACGTGCCTGTTTGGATATCAGCACTTCTCCCTTCATGCCCTCCCCTACCCCAAAAGGAGAGTTGAGGGTGAAATCTGTAAACTAAAACTATCAGATTATTGTTGTTGTAATCATATAATTGATCTTTGTAAAGAGTTCTGTCCATTGTTAATAGTAAAAGCGACACTGCTTGGATTTTTTTTTTAAATTTTTTTTTTGGTCCACTAGGACACAGTTTGCTGAGGTCTGTTAGCCAAGATTTAAAAATTAAATTTCATTGTAGTATATCTTGCCACTTGTTTCTCTGTAAGTATGCCCAATTAGCCTTGCTCAGAAGCTGTAGCTACTTAAACCTCGAAAGACTCACTGGGTTTATAAATGATCACTTGTGAATCCTAAAATCAAAAAGTTCTTACCCAGGAGAAAAAAAGCCTCTGTAGCTGCTGGAGCAATGTAAGATCTGCTGACTACAGACCTTCCTGGCTTTGAATTCCTCTTACTATGCAAGGCTGCCTCTTTGCTTTCCCCCTCCTCTATGACCTCTCCCGTGTCCACTTAGGGTCTACACTGCAAAATAAGCCTGGGCTCAGAATCAAGCTCAGGCCTAACCCCCGCCTTTCATCTACACACAAATCATGCTAGTCCAGGGCTTGGACCCAGTGCCTCAGGACCCTGGAGAGTCTGAGCGAGAGTTAAGCCATGACCCAGGGTTCAAGCCCTATTGCTTTGCAGTGTAGATACAGCCCTGCTTGATTGGGATCCTGGGAGTCCAGTCACAGTTCCAAGGGCCAACTTCCTTTGTCCTCGCTCTCCTAAGAATCTCCAGTCAACTCCAGTGAAAACAGAAGCAACCCCTCTTGGCGTACAGCAGCAGCTCAGTGAGTCAGCATTAACCCTTCCATTGTCTTCTGATCACCGAGTTGCAAACACCCCACCAAAGAACCTTCTGTGTTTGCAATGGAGACTAACCAGAATATGTCTTTTTTTAAAATGAACTGCTTCATGGTCACGAGAGCACAGCTTGAATTTGGTGAATCTCTGGTGCAAGGCCAGCAACACTGTGCATTTTAGCAAAAGTTTCAGCAATGACTGCACATACCAGCAAATAGCAAAGAAACCAGCATCTTTTCATATCTACCGGACTGGTGACCAGCACAGGAAGCAGACTAAGCTGCTCAAGAGCAAGTAAAGAAAAACCAGGAACCAGACCCACATCTCAGGCAACTTGCCAACATCATGCCCATTTTTCAAGGAGTTTGACTGAGCGCTGGGCACTGCACCCAGCATGGAGGCAGTCATGGTGCATGGTGACCTGGTCAGCCAGGATGGTGCCCTGCTGGCCCCTGAATCCAACGTGGGGTCTCATAGGAGCCAGCATCAGGCTCCGAGTAAGGTTCATGAAGTCGTTCTGTTGATGAAACCAATCCCAGAGCAGGGTTTGGAACAGAAGCAGCAGCAGCACATTCTGGGTCCATACTTAGAGGAGCTATTTGATGTACCCCCGGAGGAACAGCCTGCTGTGGTGCCTGCAGCAGATACAGAAACCACCCCATAGCCCAGTAAGTTTCTGGAACCATTATAAAGCTTTGTTGTTACAGTAGCAGGAGGGATTTCCACTCTAAGAACCAAAGCAAAAGTTATGAGAAGCCCTGACTAACAGCATGTGTCTGCTAATGGCAGATTGTATCCTAGAGCCTTGGAGTCCCTCCTCTCCATTCATCCCACCACATGGAGTACAACGGCAGCCAGGAAATGCAAACTGTAAAGAACACCTTTAAAGTGTGGTGGTGGTGTTGGAGAGAAACAGATTTTTTAGTTTCAGAGGAACAGCCGTGTTAGTCTGTATTCGCAAAAAGAAAAGGAGTACTTGTGGCACCTTAGAGACTAACCAATTTATTTGAGCATGAGCTTTCGTGAGCTACAGCTCACTTCATCAGATGTTTACCGTGGAAACTGCAGCAGACTTTATATACACACAGAAATTTTTAGTAGGACCATTCCTGCTTTTTAAAAATAAAAGTCATGCCAATGTAAGATTAAGTTTTGCTTCTCTGTAACCACTCAACCATCTATCGAGCTGTTTGGAAACAGTGAATTTGGGGCTGGGAAGGAGAGGGAATAGAGAAATGTGTTCAATTTATAAATCTAGTCCATTTCAGTTAGATGCATTCCATATATAACAAAATCATTTGTCCCAAGTATGACAGGCGTTTGAATTTTTGTCTGGAAATGTGCCGGGGGCAGAGAGCAGGAAGGCTATGCAGTTCTGCATGTTTGCATGCAGCCATAACCAGCTAAGCCATATAGAAACTAACACAGCATCCTGTTGATTAATTCTGACTCAATGCCGGGTGCTGATAGCTGCAAACTATTCCTGAAGCAGGAACTCTGGATAGGTAGGTAGTCACATTTCAGGGAAGGGCACATTTTCCAGGTCCACGTTGGTAGCTGACCAGCCCACTCCACTCATATGTGTGCTGTTCAGTCACTATACATTTGAATACTTCAACTGCATATACTGCAGGTTTCGCATAATTTCCCTGAATAACCTCTCCCTTTGCCAATCAGGCACCACAAGAACAGTTATGTCCTTCAAAGTGTGAAAGGCCGGAAATTATGTGAAAAGTGCTTGTAGTAAGGCCACTGGCCACTCCCTCCCAACCCCACACCCAGTAGTTCTGCAATTTTTAGAAAACAAACAGCTTTGAGTTTTTAATTTACCATTGTCTCTGCACTTCTTTCACTGTTACTAACCAGGCTGTGTGGAGGCAGCTTCTGTGGACTGAAACTCCCTGTCACAATATATTGAAATTCAGTTTTGTAAAGTAACATTTTATGTCCTTGAAATTCCACAAGAATTATTTCTGTGCTCCTTCACTGAGCTATCTGAGACAACAACCCTCTGTGGCTTGTCAAGTTCCAGGCCTCTCAATGTCTGCTGGCCCTACTATCTTCACAGATTGCCCACAGTGCAGTACAAGCCTGGCCCAACGTACCTTCATGGACTGTTCCAAGAGAAAGCATTTCCATGGTGAAGATATGGTTGAAGTTCTTCACAGGGCCAATAAGCAGTCCGGTACCGGAAGCGGAGGGATTTACGGCAAGAGGAAAGGCTCAGACTGCACAGCTTGAGGGCAGGGTTTCAGCACAGGAGCAGGCACTTACTTCACAGTTCCTGGAACAGGAACGGCAGCTAGGGGAAGAAGACAGAGCTCAGCAGAGAGAACTGTTGGAGAGACTCATATCTATCACTGCTGCAAGAGTACCGGCTCCTGCTCCCTCTCCCACAGCACAGCCTGAGTCCCCTGCAATGTACCTCAGACCACAAACAGCTTGGAAAACTCCATGTCTGGGTGGCCCATGCAACCATGCCTCATAAGTGGCTGGGCAGGACCACTTAGTCCCAGGCTGTACTCCACCTTGACCCCCCTCTCCCGTGGATGTCTCCACCTCTCTCCCCTAGCACCAGCTTCAAGGAAAACGGGGGAAGAAGGGGAAGGAGAATGGGGGCCATGCAATGGTAGGGAATTTCTGTTGTGTAATCGTTTCACTGCTTGCACTTCATGCATTTTGTTTTTTGTTTTGCTTAGGAAAGGTTCTGTTGTAACTGGCATTTTATTGAGTTAATGGCAGCAGGTCTGCCTGGCAGTGGCTGAATGTTGTGCTGTTTTAATATATGTTTATAAATAAAGCTTTTTATGTCATCAACAAAGTTTTGTTACTATCACTGTATCTCATCATACAATCTGTATTTGAAATAACGTTAAGCACATGATCAGGAACAATTGGGAATTAGTATATGAACGCTATTCCTCTATACCAGTGGTTCCCAGACTTGTTCCGCCGCTTGTGCAGGGAAAGCCCCTGGTGGGCCAGACCGGTTTGTTTACCTGCCGTGTCTGCAGGTTCTGCCGATCATGTCCCTCGGCCCGCGCTACTTCCAGCAGCTCCCGTTGGCCTGGAGCAGCGAACTGCGGTCAGTGGGAGCCATGATCGGCTGAACCTGCGGATGCAGCAGGTAAACAAACTGGCACGGCCTGCCAGGGGCTTGGCCTGCCAGGGGCTTTCCCTGCACAAGCGGTGGAACAAGTTTGGGAACTACTGCTCTATACAGTTGGGTACAGCAATCCACACTTCAGTCACTTTCTTATATAAATCCATAATGTGAAACATCCCCCATTCAACCTCCTTTTCATAAATAATCATATCATTTACAAGCACATTGCATGGTAATCAAGCACATTCATAAAGGTACTATTCCACCTCTTCGATTGGACCATGGAAGTCCGTAATGTGAGAGCACAAAAAATCCCTGATTTTTCTTGCCCGGGTGCATCCAGCTCCAACTATGTAACGGCACTTTCTAGTTGAGCATACCGATTCAGTAGCCCCTCACTGTCATAGGTCCTGAGGAGGAAATGGCTCACCTCTGGCTTCACAAAGATTACGAAGAGTGCAGCAAGCCACAGTGATGTGGACAGCATTAATCACACTGGAATCCAAATAGATCTGTCAACACCTACAACGGGATTTCAGTTTTCCAAAAACACATTCACAATCATTCTACACCAGCTGAGTGTAATTAAACTTTTTTGCCAGCCTCTGAAGTCAAGGTATGGCTTTATAAGCCCAGGCAAAAGGGACTAGGTGGGGTCCCCCAGAATACTGGCGGCAACAGTAACTCTGTTTATGACAGTGACATTTGGTGGAAATAGTATCCCAGTCTGTCCATGAATGTAGACTCCCGATCAGTGAACAACCATGGCATTGTGAACTTTGCCAGTGCAGCCTACATTGACATTCATAAATCAACCTCTGTGATGCACAAGGGCCTGTATAAAAATGGATTAGTACAATGGAGGGCAATCTGCAGACATATGAATCTCATCAGTGTCCCCAGTGCAGTTTGGAAACCCTACTCTCTCCAAGCCAGCAGTTATCTCAGGAATATCTTTTATGCCTGCCATGCTGGGAAAACCACACACCTGATTGCCTCAGAAACCTCCTCCACCATCACTTTATCCACAGTTGACTTTCCTACATCAAACTGATTGGCAACAGAGAATAGCAGTTTGGTGTAGCCAGCTTTCAGACAGCTATAGCAACCCACTTTTGGACCAGCAAGGGTGGCTGCATGCATGTGTCTTTATGCTGGAGGCTTGGGGCAAGCTGCTCACAAAGCTCCAGAAATGTAGATGTCTTCTAGCACCACTGCTGGTCATCCAACGTCTGCATGACATTGTGATCCCACCCTGTCCTTGTGGCCCTGCGCCAGAAGCACCAGCCTCCGTAGGGGGCGTCGGCGTCAGCAGTACCAAGGGTACTGAGCAGCATTAGCCAGTGCAAGTCTGTCATGCCTGGGTGGTGGTACTCCTCTCTCATAAGCTCTGTCAGGTGCCTTTGCTGGGTCAGAAAACGCCACCGAAATGTCCACCAGCATCTCGCAGAAGCTCTGCCCAGTCCCTGACACAGGAGCGAAAGTGCAAGCAAGAGAAGCTCTTGAAAAGGGGTCTTCTCCATGTTGATCAGCAGGCTGTGTTGGTGGGCTGTTCAAACTTCCTGGAACATGCAGGGTGGGCAGTCAAGTTTTCCCACAGTGCACCAAAGGGCTAGAACAGCCACATGTCAGGAGGGCAGGAAGGAATCTGTGATATGGTTAGTTTACCTCAAGTCGCATGTTGCAGTGTGGACACCAGAGCCCCAGGTTTGAGCCCAAGTTAGAAGATTTTTAATGTAGGGCTAACCATCATTGTAGATGGTCAAGCCCTGGGTTCTCTAACCTGGATCAGCTGATTCCAGTCCCATTAACTCTGGGCTTACATTGCAGTGCAGACATACCCCTATATACCTTACCACCAGTAGCTGCACAATGCCTGTTCAGGCACTGAGAAACCACTCTCTCTTCTCAGAAATGAAATTAGATTCCACTTAAACACATTCCTGCATTGGAAAATCTGATGCATGTGTTTATTTTGAGAGATGTACTGAGCACGCTCAGTGCATTTCCCATCCACATTCTGCCAAGTCAGTCAAGTGTAGAAGAATTTTTAACAGGGCAAAAAGGCACTTTCGGGTTAACTGAAATGTTTTGGAGCTCATACAAGTTGTAAAGGAGACCTCCTCCTAGACTCATAAACTTTAAGGCTAGAAGAGACCATCTTGTCATCTAGTCTGACATCCTGCCCATTGTAGGCCACAGAAACTCACCCACACGCTCCTGTAATAATCCCAGAACCTCTGGCTGAGTTACTGAAGTCCTCAAATCATGGTTTAAAGACTACAAGTTACAGAGAATCCACCATTTACTCTAGTTTAAACCAGCAAGTGATTCAGGCCCTTGCTGCAGAGGGCAAAAAAAAACAACCTCAGGGTCTCTGCCAGTCTGACCTGGGGGGAAATTCTTTTCCAACCCCAAATATGGTGATCAGTTGGACCCTGCGCATGTGGGCAAGACCCACCAGCCAGACACCTGGGAAACAATTCTCTGTAATAACTCAGAGCCCTCCCCATCTAGTATCCTGTCTCTGGACGTTATGGATTTTTGTTATTAACAGTCGCGGATGGGCTACATGCCAGTGTAGGCAGTCTCATCATACCGTTCTCTCCATAAACGTATCAAGGTCTGTCTTGAAGCCAGTTAGGTTTTAGTCCCCACTACTCCCCTTGGGAGGCTGCTCCAGAACTTCATTCCTCTGATGGTTAGAAACCTTCATCTAATTTCAAGCCTAAACGTGTTGATACCAGTTTATGTCCATTTGTCCTTGTGTACACATTGGTGCTTAACTTAAATAACTCCTCTCCCTCCCTGGTATTTATCCCTCTGATGTATTTATGGAGAGCAATCCTATCTCCCCTCAGCCTTCGTTTCATTAGGCTAAACAAAAGTAAAGCTCTTTGGGTCTCCTCTTGTAAGGTAGGTTTTAAGTTCCTCTGATTATCCTAGTAGCCCTTCTCTGCCCCTCTTCCAGTTTGAATTCCTTAGACACAGGAAACCAGAATTGCACACACTACTCCAGATGAGGTCTCACCAGCGCCTTGTATAATGACACTTCCCTGTCTCTACTCAAAATACCTCATTTGATGCACCCTAGGATTGGCTTAGCCTTTTTCATGGCTGCATCATAGTGGTGGCTCAGTCATCCTATGATCAACAAGTACACCCAGGTCTTTCTCCTCCTGTATTGCTTCCATCTGATATGTCCCCACCTTATAGCAACAATTCTTGTTGTTACTTCCTAAGTGCATGACTTTGCACTATTAAATTTCATTCCATTTCTATTACTCCAATTTTCAGGGCTGTCCAGATCTTCTTGTATGGTCCTCCTCCATACTAGCAATTCCTCCCAACTTTATCTGTAAATGTTATTAGCACTCTGCCACTTTTTGTGCCAAGGTCATTAACAAAAATGTTAAGTAAGATTGGTCCCGAGACAGTTCCCTGAGGAATCCTCTAGCCTCCCTCAGGCGAACAGTTCACCTTTCAGTATGACCAGCTGTAGTCTTCGTTTTTACCAGTTCTTTATCACCTTTCAGCTCCCATATTAATCCCCATCTTCTTTAATTTAACTAATAATTTCCTATGTGGCACTATCAAATGCCTTACTAAAAACCAGGTAGATTAGATCTACTGCATTTCCTTTGCCTAGAACATGGATGGCCAAAATTACTGACCCTGTGAGCCACATACAACAATCTTCAGAAGTTCGAGAGCTGGGGCGTGCCTGCCAGGGCTTGGGGCTTCAGCCCTGCAGTGTGGTAGTGGGGCTCAGGGCTTCTGCCATGTGGGATCAGGGAGTCTTGGGGCATCAGCTCCATGGGGCACACTTGCTGGGGCTCAGGGCAACCACCCTGCCAAAGGGCATAAGCCTCAAAATTCCCCAAACAGTATAGTAGGTTGAGAATGAGAGGGGAATGGGGAGCTCAGAGAGCAGCACTTTAATTGTAAAAGAGTCGCATGCAGCTCACGAGCTGTGGTTTGAGCACCCCGTCTAGAAAATCATTTATCTTCTCAAAGAAAGAGATCAGGTTGGTCTGGCACCATCTACCTTTAGTAAAACCATGTTGTATTTTATCCCAATTATCATTTATCTCTATGTTCTTAACTACTTTCCATTTCAAAATTTGCTCCAAGACCTTGCATACAATTGGGATCAAACTAACCAGGCATATAGTTTCTTGGTTCACCTTTTTTTCCCCTTTATTAAAAATAAGTACTATATTAGCAATTCTCCACACATAGGGATTGACCCCCAAATTTAGGATTCATTAAAAAAATCCTTGCTATTGGACTTGTAATTTCATATGCCAGTTCCTTCAATATTCTTGAATGGAGATTATCCAGGCCCCCCTTTAAACAAATGTTAAGTGGGCGGTTCAAGAAACTGGTGGAAATAGGAGCGACGCTCATCCACCCACATACCAAGTCCTTTTTGTGTAGATATCAAATAGGCTAACCTGACCTTGTTTTTCCTTTTTGGGGGGACCACATCCTACTTGTAGTACTACAGGAATTGTTAGCTGCATACCCATACAGGTGAGGGGAAGTGGAACAGGTCATGAATGGGAATGAAGGGAACACAGAAGACACAGCTCAGTAAATGAGCTCTTTCTTCTGTTTAATAGCTTTCTAGCATATAGGTATGGTTTTGTTTTATAGTTAGCCTGCTGTGAAAGGTTGTTCTGCTGAATAGTCTGGCCTGTTGCAGAGCCAGCTTCTGAGGTCTATAGGGACTTGTATAGCCCGGGAAGCTGTAGACTTCTTTCTGCTAGTTCAGACCCGAAATGTTCAAGAAATAATTTTCAGACATTGTATTTTGTTTTTTAAAAATAACAATTTAAAAGATCAGCCAGTTTGTGCTGGTGACATGACTGAGTACAAATTTCAGTCTGTGTCCTGTAGAATTCTCTAGAGCACATGAGAATTTTTAGGGGAACTTTTTATTTTACATGTATGTTCACACACACACACACACACACACACACATTATTCTTGCCTCATTGTGTGACTTTGGGTAGCTTATGCTGTTTTCTTCATAGAATTTGAGTTCGTGTGTGGGTGTGTACTTCCACAGATTTTACTGACACATTCTACAGCGTGTAGACTTTCAGACTCCATTAAAAAAAACTCTTCACTGCTGCAAATAATGCATTTTCTCTATTCTGAATGTTCTTTCTCAGATGTCTTCTGCTTCTGGTATCCCACATTCTGCAGTTGGAATTCACGTTCAGTACACTGTATGAATGGTGTGTGTTGTATTAAGAGGCTGAGTATATTTGATTCTAGGTCAAAATCAAATGTGACATTTCCTGTTTAAGTCCAAACTAGATACTTTCAGCAATACAAAGGGGACTTACGAACATTTGCACAATTGTTTTTGCCTTGCCTTGTACTGTCAACGATTTACAGTACATTATAGAGTTTTTTGCCATGCTTCAAAAATAATGGCTTTCATCAAAACTTGATTAAACCTGCAAAACTGAAAGTAGAAGAAACTTACCATTGTTCTGGGTCAGTTCAGTAACTGAGGACACAAAAGGAGTTTGTCCTTACAACAATGTTTTTTGTTGTTTTTTTTTAACTATTTAAGTTAGGTGACTTAAGTGTTGCAATTCACAGCATGTAGAAAAGGGGACAAAACAAAGGGCAAATCATTGCTCTCTCATCTTCACAGGCTGTGCTTTAAAACTTTCCACTTTTATTCTACGCTGATGCAGCTACATAGATGACCATAGGTGTGCTAGTGTTGAATACCTATCAACATTTTAATCACTATTGTCTAACCATGCTCAGAACAGGTCTAGATGACAGGGTGGCTAACATGCCAGTTCCCACTGCTACATGAAACAGTGGTAGCAACAATAGGAAATTTTGTCTAATTGAGAAAAGGCCTTAGTTACTCTAATAGATTTTGACTGATTGGCACATATCAAGAGAGCAGAAAATCTCCTGTTGACATCAGTGAGAGGAATTATTTGAACATAGGGAGAGCAAAATACGAGAGTCAAGAATCCATTATGAGGACATGAGCAACATATTGCCCTTAGAGACAAGACTTGCTTCATACAGTTATGTAGTAATAATAAAAGAATGTTAAGCAGGAAACCAATGACACATCTGAAATATGCAGAAAACAATAGGCCAGATTCTGCTCTGGGTTACTGCCCTTAAACCTTATTTTTATGTGCTAATAATGCCACTTTTTGTTTTTTCACTGTTTAGTGTAATGGACTAAAAGTGAGGAAAGAGCTGCTGCTGCTGCTGTTGTTGTTTGTTGTTTTAGAGCAGATTATTAGGGAAATAGTATGACATTTTAACCCACAGAATTCTGTATTTCAGTTGCCAGCAAAATGATGTCTTAACATCCAAATGTTTACACTAATATAGCACAATCCTAGGATTACATGTACGACTGCATTATTCTAATTTATGTTGGGACTCTTTTTTTAAGGGGAGAACTGCTGTAGTTTAAGATATAATAAAAAACTAAATGTACAGTCTCATTCATGAATTCTGTACTGAATCATTGTCACTACAAAATCTTTGCATTTGTACTTTGTGTTGTCCTGAAAATTTAATTTCCTGTTTTCTTCATTTTGTTTGAGTATTTTGGAAGCATTTGGATAGGGTTTTTGGTTTGTGTTTGGGAATGAAAACTCTCAAAAAGCTGTGACTATATTTTTTTCCCTCTAAAAGATGGTGGCGAACTCAAAATCGAGACAATTTTTTTTTTAAATTAAGTTTCAAGTAGTTAAAGAACTACATCTACCTCTGGTCCTCCCCCACCCCCCCCGCCAGATACAGTAGTTTTTACAACAACATTTTTCTAGTTTAAAGCTGTTTTTCTCTCTTCTATTGCTATATGACAAATATGGATACTTGCTATACACAAATTACTGTCTAATGCAGTGGTTCTCAACCTTTCCAGACTACTTTCTCAATCTTTCAGGAGGCTGATTTGTCTTGCTGTTTTTCACTTGTGAGCCTCATCTGAAGCCAGAGCATTGGGTGGCAAGACTGAAGCCCGCCACTGCTATGTGGGGCTGAAGCATGTAACTTACCTTTGCGTGAGGCCATGGGCACCTGGTCTGCTTGCCACCCCTTAACACTAGCCCTGCATTTGCAACCCCTCTAAACCCATCCCCTGACCCCCTTAGGAATCGCAACCGCCAGGCTGAGAAATGTTGAGTACCCACTGGAAGACATCTGTCTCTGGTCAAGAGCCACTGGTCTAATGCACAAAGCAAAACTGAAAAATAGATGATTTTTCTAATCTTTCAGTTATAGTAGTCTTAGTTGTACGTTTAACAATAATAGGTAAAACAAATGTAGACAAAATTATTTTAGTGTCCCTTTAAAGAGTAACAAACTCAAGTTCCAGATTGCAGTGAAGCCACTATTAATGTCATGCTTTCTTTTTGTGATTTTAAATGCTTTATTCAATAATCTTCATTTGATCTTGACAAGTTCAGTTCCACCTGCCTAATAGCACTCTCTTTCCCATATTGCCAGATCCTAAGCAGACTGTGATATAACAGTTCAGTTAAGTAAAAATGAACTCTGACATATTTTTAACTTGTGTCTGGCATAAAGTTTGGTTTTTTATGTGGTCTAGTCGTGTTGCTGTAATTTTTGTTACATTAACATTCTTCTGATGAATGAACTTTAACAAAGAAATGAATTTGCAAGTTGTGCATTTTTACAAAATTAAATTTCAACAAGAGTCTTACTGTGCCTGATATGCCACACCATGGAACATGAGCGTGTGTAGGTGATTGTTTATAGAAAAAGAATAATCTCTATTTTTAAAAAAATTTTCCTTAGAGTTCATGGGAAAAGTTTGTTGAAGTACGTGTGAGACCTATTCTGTTGCAGTCCCATATAACTTTTGAATTACAGTACCATACTTCCAACACTTCTTGTGGCTAACGTGGGATATGTAGTTGGTCACCACCAATCCATGTGTCATTGCTGGCCCCAGTGCCTCACCTGCTGAATCTATGCCATGTTCATCCTCCACCTTCCAGTCCAGCCCACACAGATGCAGTGTCACTCCCAATACAACATAAGATAGCTGCAGCCACTGAGCATGCCTGATAGGGCGAGCTTGCCCAGGAGCGTCTGAACCTAGTACCCTCTCTAAGTCTGCCCCTGACAGAGGTATGAACCGTGTGTAACTTGCATATGGTTGTGGGCACCACTGAATGAGGGACTTCGACCAGTACTGAGAGTCTAGGGGAACAGTATCATGAAATGCATGATGGGAGGCATGAATTATTTAAGAGAATTTTTGAAAAAGTTTGTGGTATATTGAGGACTGTGTTGGCATTGCAAGCTGTTGCTTTAAGAACGGGGATCTTACCTGTGTCTGCTTTTAGGGTTGTGAGTCCCTGTAGCAAAGCCTGCGATTGGTGCCAGTTTTCCAAACAGCCACCTTTAAGTAAGGTGGGGTGAGTTGTGCCACTTTCCCTTTGGGAGCAGCCTGTTTTGTTTCTCTCTGTTTCATGTGTGTTCTGAATTTTAAGAAATAGTGTTACTCTTGTTGGAATGTTGCAATGTATCTGATGTATCCATCTAACTTCTCTGTTTGTATGCTGTGAAATGTAACAGTTTGCATTGTTAGGATTACAGCAGGGAAAGACAAGATTGTTTAGTGTATTTGAGCATGGGACTAGAAGGTAAGCCTCCTGGATTCTATTTCCAGTTCTGACACACACTTACTCTGTGACTTCAGGCAAACCCCTTAAAGTCTTTGCTTTAGTTTAACCATATGGAACTGATGGTGTTGCCTTACCTCCCCTTTGGCATTATGGAAATTATTTGATATTTTGTAGTGCTTTGAGATTCTACTGTGGTAAAATAGAATTTTTTACCAAATAAATGCTCAAATATAAATTTTAATAAATTAAATATTAAAAATTGGAGTGACTATGAACATACCTAACTACTGGAAATTCTTAGTAATTCTGGCACCCAACAATTATCCCAGGGATGCAGGAAGCAATGCATAATTGGGGATTTACCCTGCAATGAGCTCTGCGTGAATACCAGGGTCCCATGCATGCAGAACTCATTGACAGATCAAGGCCTTAGACCAGTGGTTCCCAAACTTGTTCCACTGCTTGTGCAGGGAAAGCCCCTGGCGGGCCGGGCAGGTTTGTTTAGCTGCCACATCTGCAGGTTTGGCCAATTGCAGGTCCCAGTGGCCACAGTTCGCTGCTCCAGGCCAATGGGAGCCGCTGGAAGTGGCGTGGGCCAAGGGCAGCAGCGAACCATGGCCACTGGGAGCCGCGATGGACCGAACCTGTGGACGTGGCAGGTAAACAAACTGGCCCCGGCCTGCCAGGGGCTTTCCCTGCACAAGCGGCGGAACAAGTTTGAGAACCACTGCCTTAGACTATAACTTGTCCAGGGCAGGGAATGTCTTTTGTTCTGTGTTTTGTACAGGGCCTGACACCGTGGTAATAAGAGGGCCGTAGGTGCTTTTGTAATACCAATAATAAATTACCATACTTATAACACTGCTCAACTCACTTATGCACCACTGGTATAATGCACTTTATTTTCATGCCCTGATGACTGTGGTAGAGTATTGTCCTTTTCAGTGAGCATCTACAGTATCCCAGCAACATTCCAAAGAGACAGCTATGAGAGTTATACTCTGATCTATTTTGAGAACTGTGGGCCCCATTCATAAAAAGTATTTGGCTGCTTGTTTTTGCGTAGTATTCTTATTTCCTGGGTGTAAAAATGTAAGCACTGTTCCCATAGTTAATAAAAATCTTTTTCCTACTATTTGAGGAGTACATAATTTTTATGAGTATGCAACTAAGTAAGGGGAGAAACAGCTGGAAACTATAGGATACCCCAGTCTAAAGGCATATATTATCGAACCTCCCAATAGTTTTTCTAAAGACTGTTTAAGCCCCTTGATTGCCTGAGATAGCCTAAACTTATTGCCAAGCCAGACTTCTGATGGCATGAGCCATGTATGCTTTATATTGCTTGTCAATCATTTTAAAAAGAAGACTGCTAAAATATGTTTTCATTTCGAAAAAGCAAGGAAAAATGAATAGCAGGGGGATTTTAAGAGTATGAGACCTTTTTTGTCGTACTTCAAAAGGCAGAAGTTAGAAACAGGCTGTGCTTGCAGTTATGGTCTCTGTTTCTCTGTACTGTATAATCTACAATATCTTTAATTTCTTTCACACGGAGGCATTCCAATGTATTCATTTTTGTTTGTTTTTCGTTATGTTTCTTGTTACTGGCTCTTAGCACTTTTGCATTTTCCTATATTTGTACATATTTCAGCCTTCTCTGCCACGTATCCACACATCACCTTGATCAGCAGTCCTTAAATCGTGGTCCCTAGAGTTGGCAGTCACACAGTTTTTTCATGCTTTCAGCTGCTTCAGCTCATGTCAAGGATCTCTCTTGCAAAGAGAACGGATGACGGTAAAAGTAGGTGAACACAAGAAGGATTCTATTTCACTCCTGCCATGTAGGTGGAGAAGGAAAAGCCAGGGATTGACAACCAGGTGAACTGGAGATGTGCGCGCCATCAGTTGAAGCACTAGCAGGAATGCCAATGGGGCTGGAGCCATCAGTGTGAGGGAAGCATCCAGGGGAGAAGGGAGCCAAGCAGTATGTGCGGGAGGAGAAAGGGGGAGTGGCAGGCTAGGGAGCAGAGGCATGCCGGATATGGCACCAGGTGATAAAGAAGCATATGCTGGCGATAATAGATTGGATATGACAGAAGATTAAAGAACAAAAATGTGATTTACACTCTTTAAAATGACAAAACATTGAATTAAACACATCTAAAAATACCTAAGTACTTTGCTAAAGTTTTTTTGTACATAAACACTTGCTGCTATTGTGAGAGTGATGGATCCTCACAACTGCAATTGGGACTTTGAGATATGTTTCTCCAAGATGTAGCCTGTATCATGAGATGCTCACTCAGAGCTTAGATACTATAGAGATGGTGCTGGAGATAAACATACTATTCCTGTCTCTCCATTTTCTTTGGGGCATGGTAGGGACCAGTTGCCCTTGCTCATGTCTTGAAGTTTGCTGATGCAAAATGATTCTGTGAAAACCACTGGATTTCTGGAAGAAGCTGGTACTCTACTTATCCCGCTTTATAGACACTGCCCTCTTTCTTTCTGGATTTCACTCCCATTGAGAGGAGAGTCATCAAAAGTCAATGTGTAGTCTTGATGGATTTGGCTGGTGATGTCCAGGGTTTTGTCAGTCACAGCGGGGGAAGAGTGTGGGGTGGCGGGGAGGGTGGGGAGGGGAGTCAATTCCCTTAGGAGCTCCCTGTTTGCTGCCTCTCGATTCCTCCTGCGGATGACTGGGCTTTTTCATAGTATGTGCCTGCCATCTGGAACCCTCATTTATCAAAGAATGGCTTCAAGCTAACAGAGATGCCTCTGTTTCTCTATGTAACCTAAACATTTCCTAGATTTTTTTTTAAAAAAAGGTTTTATTGTTGGAAACCTTTTGGATGTTCACAGGACAAGAATCCTTTATGTATAGTTTGGCATTGTATGGTACTAGATTGCTTTATGTAGGCAGAATTTAAGCTGTACAGTTTCTGTATGAATTAGGTATAAGTTCCCTGTGTGTGTGTTCTGTGTTCAATTCTGGATTTTTTCAGAAGTCTCTTGTTGTTTAATAGGATTAAAAATATAAAGTAGATGGGCTTTGGAAAGGTAGTCAACACAGAAAATCATTCAATTCTGAATAAAATTTGGCACGCCATGTGAAGGCCAATGTACAAGTCATAGGGGATACTAATGTCACTAGCATAACATGTTTCAGAGTAACAGCCGTGTTAGCCTGTATTCACAAAAAGAAAAGGAGTACTTGTGGCACCTTAGAGACTACATGGAGACCCCAGTGTGACTAAGAAAGGTAGAGCAAAATTTTTACTAACGCCCTGTAATTACAATCTATTGAAGAGAGGGTAATACTTAATAGATTAATATATGACCCAGAAAAACCCACACATTTAAAATAGAGAATGTAAGTCTATACAGATGTATAATAAATCTAAACTATAATGCTAAAATCTATACTACACTAGGGTCAGTATTTAGCACAGTAGTGAACACCACCTTTCTTTATACAGTAGATCCAAATCTTACACTAAAACCTTCACTAACTGCAGATACTGATCCAGGTTTCTCAGTGATAGCGAAACTTTTAAACTTGTACCTGTCTTCTTCTCTTTTCCTCCTAATTGTAATCATGTGAAGTAGCAGGATAAGAACCAAAATATATGAGATTCTGATTGGGTTGTTTTGGATAGCCAGTAAGGCTAAATAATGCCTATTTATTAACCAGATTCAACCCAGCCATTGAAACTGGCAGTATTTTGTCAGTATTTATTTAGAGACTTTTCTGTGGCTCGCATCAATGTAATATCTGAGCATGTCACAAACATGACTAAATCTGCCCTCCTAAAACCAGTGTGAGGAGAGATGAAAATCCCCCTCTTACAGATGCGGAGTTGATGCACAGATAGATTAAGCAACTTCCCACATGAACCTTGTCCCAGAACCAAGACCTTGGAGGCCCAGTCCAGTGGTTGGTAATATAAATGATGTCTAAAAGCTATATCAGATGCCGTTGCTAAATAAATTGTTATTGTGTATGTAACTTTCATTACATTTATATTTTATACTTCCATGTTCTTATATTAGCATCCAGCTTTTGCTATTTTACTTTAATGATGGAAAAGGTATGGGACACTTAAAGGCAAAAAATAAATAAAAATAGATGGAATAAACAAAATGTGATGGTGTGGATTGCACTAATGTTTTTATTGCTGCTTTTTTGAGGAGACTGACATGGGTCAGGAATAGTTCCTATTAAAATATTATATAAAAAGGTTGTTTTAGTGCACTGTAACATATACATTTTTAGATACATTAAAAAACAAAATGAGTGAAGTAGAGAGGTTCTCTACCTTTTAAATAGTGTGTTGTCATTCACAGTGCCCTACCTCCTCCTTATTCTTTTCTCCAAAGTGACGAAGGGAATGGAACTAAAGGTTTCTTGGGTTCCCCATATTACATACCTACAATAGCGATAGTACCCCTTTGGACATTATGCTTTTCTTGTGTATGCACTGACCCTTGCTAGCCTTCTTGTGGCTAGAGCTGATCAAAAGTTGTCATTTTAAACTTTTTTCAAACAAAAAAACCCTTTATTTTTGTCACACAATAAGATACGTCCAAGGAAAATGTCCACTATTTTCACTATTTTTTTTTTCAGTTTTCACTGAAAATCACAACTGAAATTTCAGTGTCAGGGGAGGGAAGAAGCTGATTTTTTTTTTTCATCAAACCCAAAAACTTCTGAAGAAAAATTAATGAAAACAATTTTTTTTAAACTTGTAATGGGACCACAAACAACATTTCCTGACCAGCTCTACTTATAGCACTGTTCAGGGAAGGAGACCAAAATATCTATGGCTTAGATCTTGTATTCAATGTATTGCCTTTTTCTGTCCCTGCCTCTCACAATGTCTGTTTAGTTCCTCTCAAAGGTGCCTGTCAGTGATTGGAGACTATTAACAATATCAGAATCCTGTGACATTGCACTCTATATGATTTTATGAAAATATGCTAATGAGTGTGACTGTAATGTAACTGAAATATGCTTCATGCAAAAGGTCTTTTGTAAGGTATCATTACAAAGCTTATAATCTACTGAGTGTGGTCATCCCATTTGTATAAATGTATCACTCTTGTATCTGAAACTAGAAATATGAAATATAACTCTGAGGACCTATTTTAATTATGCAAAGTGTGGGCCATTAATGGTGGTTTGGAATCTTGATGGCTCCCATCAACCAGAACAATTGACTGTGGATGGCTCTGTTTGCAGGCAGGCCTTCCTGTGAGTTAGGCTGGGAGGAATGAAGGCTTGGAGTCTCACAGTAAATGTGACCATGTCACCTGGTACTGAAATCCATCTTAAACCTGGTGCTTTTCCATTTAGATGGGGGGGAGGACCCAGAGAGACAAAGGTTCCCGCCTCGTGCCAAATCCATATAGGGGGGTAGAACAGAACAAAGAGGGCAGCCATCATGAGGAATCCGCTAGCTATCACCTGAGCTGGAACAAGGGCTGTACCAGGGGTAAGGATTGTGCCCAGACTAGGAAGGTATCCAGTCTGTGAAAGAAACTTATTGAAACATCTCTAAGGGTGAGATTTTATCTGTATTCCGTTTGATTAGACATAGACTTGTGTGTTTTGTTTTATTTTGCTTGGCTGTTCACTTTGTTCTGTCTGTTACTACTTGGAAACACTTAAATTCTACTTTCTGTATTTAATAAAATCACTTTTTACTTATTAATTAACCCAGAGTATGTATTAATACTTGGGGGGGGGGGGAGAGAACAGCTGTGCATATCTCTCTAACAGTGTTATAGAGGGCGAACAATTTATGAGTTTACCCTGTAAAACTTTATACAGGGTAAAATGGATTTATTCAGGGTTTGGGCCCCATTGGGAGTTGGGCATCTGAGTGTCAAGGACAGGAACACTTATGTAAGCTGCTTTCAGTTAAGCCTACAGCTGTTAGGGTACGTGGTTCAGACCTGGGTCTGGGTTTGCAGCAGGCTAGCGGGTCTGGCTTAAACCAGGCAGGGTACTGAAGTCCTAAACTGACAAGGCAGGAAAGCAGAAGCAGAAGTAATCTTGGCACATCAGGTGGCAGCTTCCAGGGGGTTTCTGTGATCCAACCCATCACAAATCCTATTTCAGATTGTCTTCAATTAACGGGATTGTTATTTGGGAATTATTGAAGTAGAATAAAGAATTATGAACTCTGCATGCCTGTCTGTACAGGCACTACAAACAGATCCTCTAAGTAGGCTCTAACCTTAAATGACAGAAAGTTGAAATTTTACTTATATCATTGGAGAAGTCTTTTGTGCTCTCAGCCTGCCACTGTTCAACCACCTTTACAGCACCGTCATTTGGTTCCAAAGTCCATGTAACCAGAATTGTTGCTTCCCTTTATAGGGAACACATCTCTTTTGTTTCTTCTCGCCAAGCACCAGGTTTCCTCTGTAAATAAAGAGATAGACAGGCCACATATTACATTACTTTCCAAAATGAGGCTAATCTAACAAAACTTGACAAAATCCCTGAACTTTCTTTCAGTTTTTAGAATGGTAGGCTAGAGGCATGCTAAAATGTCATTTTCTGAACCTTTAACAAGATACTCTGCCCAAATGGTCCTTAAATAGGATTCACTACCTGTGGTCAAACAAAAATACCTATCAAGCCTGTGTCTCAAATGTTTTCCCATCCTACTGTCCAGTTCCACTGAGGGAGGGAGGTCTTAGTGTGTCGAGTTCCTGCAGTGTGCAAGATGCCCAGTGTATCCAAGGCTATAGTGAGAACTCTGTAGTATTCGCGTTATAACAAACCATAGGAAGTAATATTTTAGTTTCCTTTACTGTTTGACTGTTAGCAAATAAGGGGAATCCTGCACTTCTGTTTCTGGCCCCTGTTGGTTCACTGGATTGGTATGAGAAATGTCCTGGGTTTTGGCCGTCTCTTCTCCATCTCTCTTTAGGACAAGAAGGCCAGTTCTTGAAATACTTAGAAGCCCAAACTACTGCAGGGAGAAGTTCATGGTTTTGATCGTAAGGTCCCAATTTCTGCCTTCTGGGGTTTTAAAAATGTCTGATTGTTTTCAATACTAGCAGAACAAAGTATAAAATTGCTTCATTCAGACAAAATACAAGATAGATATAAAGAAATTCAAAAAACTTTGACCAGTAATTTTGAGGCAACAGTGTAAAGTCAGCAAGGAACTGAAATAACCATCTTGTTCTCTCATGTGGCTTTAAAGATAACTATACCATACATCCCAATTTGGAACAGTTGCTATTCAAGAACATCCAAAAGCCTTTCTCCTCTTAAAACTTTAACTGACTAGGTACCTATGTTACCCAAATTGTTTTGCGACAGAAGTAGACTTTTTAATTGCTTTTTTTTTCGCCAACCCAAATGCCTAGCAGCTAAGAAGGAAATGGACTGTACTGGAATTAGAAGTGTCTTAACCAAGTCTCAGAAAATTATTTCAATGCAGTCTTTTCTAGTGTCTTCAGGAATTCCACCCAGCTTTAAACTTGGTGATCATTTTACTCTCAACCACCAAACAAAGATCCGTAACAAGTGTTTCTGCCCCTAATACTTTGGAGGAAATATTTTCCACTTTTATTTTCAGTTTTCCTGCTAGAGTCCTTTATGCCAAATCTTTATGTACAACATCAAACTCTGAGCAGTTAGACTTAAGGCATTGTAGACCTGCTTCCCAGCCTGGGTCCAGAGCATTGTATGTCCAACCCCTGTGATTTAGAGAGAGAGTTTTAGATGTGGAGGCTTTTTTTTAAAAAAAAAAAATCAGGATTTTCCCATACTATAGATTCCTTCAGCTACTTCTGTGTAAAAATAATCATCTAATCTGATCTGAAAAAGGTAATCCAACCCAGGAAATCCTCTCTGCTTCCCTTCCTACACATGTGCATGCCATGATTTTGGGAAGGTTACTGGTGTAATCATCTGCCAACACTGTAGCCTCTGCAATGCTGTTGCATCAATAATTCAGGCCTTTAAATCTTTCGTGCAAAATTATAAGATTACTCCATCAGCTTTAACTCCGTAGCCGCCTCTACCCCATCCTCTCTATTTCTTAGAAGATTCTCTATTAGGGCTGCCAACTCAGCATATTTTCCCCCTTCTCTTTTGGGTCCTTATAAAATGTTTTTCCATATGTTTTGGGTATTTAGTCAAATTCTTCTAACAAAGCAGTTTTTTATCAGAATGCATGCATGTGGAGTCGATGCTTGCACTTCTGAATCCTTTCTGCTTAATGATGGATCTAGAAAACTCGCTCTTTTCCATATTTAGCCCCAATCTTAATACAAAGACATTGAAAAGTTCATTTTAAAAACTGCTTTATATTATTACTGTGTTGATGTAGGGGAAAAACCTGAAACTGACTTTTGACATGTAGTTACATACATGTCTATTTCCACTTACTAAGCCGTAAGGTACTGCTGACAGAGTCCTTTCCCTCCCCTCAATTTTGAGTCCATGCTTTTGCTCTCTCCCCCAAATTTGTATACTAACAAAAATGCAGCTTCTTTCTCTCCTTCATCAATTTTTTTTCTCCAAAAAAAATTGTTTTGACATTTCTGCTAGTGTACACTCAGTCATTCTGTCTAATGATTTAGCCGGAGGAAAAAATAACTGTCATCTGAAATTTACTCAGTCTTGGTAAAATAGTGGCGCTTGTCAGTGTTACTCACGATGCTTCTCAAACTGTTCCTGAAGTCTGTCTTGATACATGTCCGTCTAGTCTTTTTTACCTTTTGCTAATTGCACTACATTGTACATACAAACAAAATCTAAAGATTGATTTTCTAGACATATATTTCTTTTCTTACATGTAGATTTCAAATCTGCTAAAAGCTTAGGGCAGACCGCAGTATTATAAAACCAATGTATCAATTCCTTTGCTTTACCAAAGAGCAATCATCAGGTTAACCAATGTATTGGGGTTGTGATTAAAATAATTGGCAAATTTTCATTGCTGCTGCTACCTATTGCATATTATTGACCTTACATCGCTGAAACCTGAATAACCAGTAGTCAGTAACAGTGATCTGTCTGAGCAGGTCTGAAGGGATTCTGTAATCATTTTAATGTTTTGTGTGATGAACTGATGGATTTCAGAAATGAGTTGTGAAAGATCAAATCCAATTATCTCTTGCCTAAAAATGGAGGGGGGAAGGTGCAAGTGGAAAAAGTGCTGTAATATAATTCACATTGTTTTAGTTGTGAAAATGAGTCAGTCACTAAGCAATCTCTCTATCGCGCTCTCTCTTTGCAGGACCTGTTTTAGAAGAAATGTGGTGAATATCAACTTACTTTAATTGGGGGGGGACATTCTGGTAAGTGGTGCTGCCTTTATTGCTTTTGTTTTACAGTGATGATTGTGGAGGGAAACTGTTTGAACCTTTTTCATTTCCAGTTTGAAACCTGTCTTGCTTGTGGAAAATCTAACTTTACAAAGGCACAGGCATTAATACTGATTATATTTTTTCAATTTTTTTTTATTTTTTATTTTTTGGTATGGAGACTTTCAGGGGATAATGAGAGATGTTTTTTTTAAAAAATAAATAAATTAAAAAACCCCATGTTGGGCCTTAAGGCAAGGAATGCACTTGACAGTTTAATTGCTGAATGGGTTCTGCTTAGTGCTGCAGCTGTTATAGAGTACTTAAAAGCCTCTAAGCTAAAACCTAAAGCAGGGGAATCATAAAGACCTAATTTTAAAAAAAAAAAGTGTATGATAACAGTCACAGTCTCAAGATAACATCTGTATCACACACCTCTGTGGTCCACTCCCAGAGTGCCCAGTCAGGTCTCCAGCCACCCCTGTTTCTGAACAGGGAACCCTTGTCCAACTGCCTTTCGATTGGGGGCGTGGAGGGGGGGGGCGGTAAGCCTGCATACACCCCTGCCTGACCCTGTGATATCGCCAGCCAGCCTGGCTGCCAGTGCCTGCACTTTGTTCATAGCTGTTGGAGAAAAAGCAGTGTATTGCTTCTCAGTTGCGTGTTACCACACAGCTCTTTCTAAGCTAGCACATTTATTCTCAAGGTAAAAACATTGCAGAGAAAACATAATAAAAACAAAGATTTAAAAACATGTTAGTGATACCGGGAATCAGTCTTATGGATACCTAGTAGGACAAAGTCTTTCCAACCTTTCTGCAATATTTGTGGGCCCTCCTTGGACAGAAGGTCCTGTCCATTTTTGCTGGTTCAGAAAAAAGGCCCTGAGTCCATTTAAACCTAGCCTTTTTATGTCTTTGCTAGTCTCTGGAAACCCCAGTTTAAACCAGTATATATAAGCCTCCCCAGGGGTTGGTACCTCTCTGGTGGTATTTACAACCTAAGTGATTTACCTTAATCACCCCCCACTGTTTTTGGTAACCTTCCTCCCTGGAGTTGCATAGGATGTCTGGCCCACAATGATACATAAGCCATTCAGTAACTTAATACAGTATGGTCCCCAAAGATATTGCATGAGGTTGCAATATCCGTCACAGTAATAGTGTAAAAAACTAAAGTTATAGCTCAGATAGAGATGGCACATTTCTTTGCAACAGTGTTTTCAGTCACAGAGAACTCTTTGGGCTGAAATCTCTCAGTCACTCCTGGGAGTTAACTGTTGGAACAGTTACTCCCCGCCCAGGAGAAGGAGACAGAGCTATTGCATTTCTTTGAGTTCAGGTCCTAGGTTCAGTTGTCAGTCACAGGTGACCCAGCCAGGTGACTGTCAGCTCCTGTATGTCATTTGTTTGTCTCCCTGCAGGTAGAGCATCAGTATGCTGGCTGGCTAGACTAAACAAAAAAGAGAGATGGGAGTAGGCAGCTAGAGTGATCATGTGCCGTTTTGGGTGGAGGAAGGGTATTCTGTTTCAATTGGGTTTACTAAAACCAGGGTTTTTCCTGTTTTTTTTGCATCAGCTGCATGTGACCTGTGAGCACCTTAAGTGGTACTGCTGACTTTAGGCCATAGGTGGCACTGCCTAACAATAAAAGAAAAGGAGGACTTGTGGCACCTTAGAGACTAACCAATTCATTTGAGCATGAGCTTTTGTAAGCTACAGCTCACTTCATCGGATGCATACTGTGGAAAGTATAGAAGATCTTTTTATACACACAAAGCATGAAAAATGGGTGTTTACTACTACAAAAGGTTTTCTCTCCCCCCACAAACCCACTCTCCTGCTGGAAGAGCTTATCTAAAGTGATCACTCTCCTTACAATATGTATGATAATCAAGGTGGGCCATTTCCAGCACAAATCCAAGGTTTAACAAGAATGTCGGGGGCTGAGGGGTAGGAAAAAACAAGGGGAAATAGGTTACCTTGCATAATGACTTAGCCACTCCCAGTCTCTATTCAAGCCTAAGTTAATTGTATCCAATTTGCAAATGAATTCCAATTCAACAGTCTCTCGCTGGAGTCTGGTTTTGAAGTTTTTTTGTTGTAATATCGCAACTTTCATGTCTGTAATTGCGTGACCAGAGAGATTGACGTGTTCTCTGACTGGTTTATGAATGTTATAATTCTTGACATCTGATTTGTGTCCATTTATTCTTTTACGTAGAGACTGTCCAGTTTGACCAATGTACATGGCAGAGGGGCATTGTTGGCACATGATGGCATATATCACATTGGTGGATGTGCAGGTGAACGAGCCTCTGATAGTGTGGTTGATGTGATTAGGCCCTGTGATGGTGTCCCCTGAATAGATATGTGGGCACAGTTGGCAACGGACTTTGTTGCAAGGATAGGTTCCTGGGTTAGTGGTTCTGTTGTGTGGTATGTGGTTGCTGGTGAGTATTTGCTTCAGGTTGGGGGGCTGTCTGTAGGCAAGGACTGGCCTGTCTCCCAAGATTTGTGAGAGTGCTGGGTCATCCTTCAGGATAGGTTGTAGATCCTTAATAATGCGTTGGAGGGGTTTTAGTTGGGGGCTGAAGGTGACGGCTAGTGGCGTTCTGTTATTTTCTTTGTTAGGCCTGTCCTGTAGTAGGTGACTTCTGGGAGCTCTGTAGACCATTGTCTACAGCCAAGCTCTGCGATACAACTGCATTTGCTCCAACCCCTCAGACAGAGACAAACACCTACAAGATCTCTATCAAGCATTCTTACAACTACAATACCCACCTGCAGAAGTGAAGAAACAGATTGATAGAGCCAGAAGAGTTCCCGGAACTCAGCCCCCAACTAAAACCCCTCCAACGCATTATTAAGGATCTACAACTTATCCTGAAGGATGACCCAACACTCTCACAAATTGAGGAGATCAAGGCAGAGGTAAAAAGGATGTTGGAGCTGGGAGTCATCAAAGAGTCCCATAGTCAGTGGTCAAGCCTGATTGTGTTGGTGCCCAAACCCAATGGCACCACTAGGTTTTGTAATGACTTTCGCCGGCTGAATGAGATATCCAAATTCAATGCATACCCCATACCCTGTATCGATGAGTTAGTTGACCACTTGGGCAGTGCCCAATTTTTGACTACCCTTGATTTAACAAAGGTATACTGGCAGATTCCCCTTGCCAAAGATGCGAAAGAAAAGACGGCATTCTGTACCACAGAGGGTCTGTTTCAATATACTGTTCTTCCTTTTGGACTGCATGGGGCACCTGTCACCTTCTAGCGTCTTATGGACAAGCTCTTATGGCCCCATACCAGTTATGCTGCAGCATACCTGGATGATGTGATTATTCACACCCCCGACTGGAAAACCCACTTAGAAAAGGTGGAAGTGGTTCTGGACACGCTAAGATGGGCTGGCCTCACAGCCAACCCAGCCAAGTGTGCTATAGGGCTAGCCGAGGCTGAATACCTTGGCTACGTTGTAGGAAGGGGCATGGTCAAGCCCCAACTAAAAAAACTAGAGGCTATCCAAAATTGGCCCCGGCCGAATCGGAAAAAGCAAGTCCAGGCATTCCTGGGTGAGTTGGGGTACTACCGACGATTTATTCCCCATTTTGCTACCAGAGCGATTCCCCTGATAGACCTGATAAAAGCCCGGGGTCCAGACATGGTGAAGTGGACAGATGCCGCAGAGAAAGCATTCATGGATCTACGGTCAGCCCTCTGCAGTAATCCAGTGCTTATAGCTCCAGACTTCAACAAAGAATTCATTTTACAAACAGATGCATCTGAAGTAGGATTGGGAGCTGTCCTATCGCAGATGTCGGAGATGAAGAACACCCAATCCTCTACCTGAGCAGGAAACTCCTCCCGAGAGAGCAGAAGTATGCCGTGGTTGAAAGAGAGTGACTCGCTGTGAAATGGGCCATGGAAACACTACGTTGCTATCTTCTGGGACAACGGTTTACCCTTGTGACTGACCATGCACCCCTCCAGTGGATGCGGCGAAATAAAGAGAAGAACGCAAGGGTGACCAGATGGTTCCTCTCCCTACAATCTTTCCAATTCACCATACAACACCGGGCTGGAAGCCACCATGGCAATGCAGATGGCTTGTCACGAGTACACTGCCTGACATCCCAAGTTGCCCAACCCTGTAGTGTTGAGGGGGGGCGAGGAATATGTGACAGGGTCAGGTCAGATGGTTATAGGAAAGTAATAGAAAGCAGATATATTAGCCCCAGGTTAAGTAGGTCCCTTTTCCCTGGGTAAGGTAACAGGGAAGATTCCAGAACAATCAGGAACCTTCTGGAGAAATTAAGACAGACAGGCTGATTAGAACACCTGCAGCCAATCAAGAAGCTGCTAGAATCAATTAAGGCAGGCTAATCAGGGCACCTGAGTTTAAAAAGGAGCTCACTTCAGTTTGTGGTGCGTGTGTGAGGAGCTAGGAGCAAGAGGCACTAGGAGCTGAGAGTGAGAAGGCGTACTGTTGGAGTACTGAGGAGTACAAGCATTATCAGAGACCAGGAGGAAGGTCCTATGGTGAGGATAAAGAAGGTGTTGGGAGGAGGTCATGGGGAAGTAGCCCAGGGAGTTGTAGCTGTCACGCAGCTGTTCCAGGAGGCACTCTAGACAGCTGCATTCCACAGGGCCCTGGGCTGGAACCCGGAGTAGAGAGCAGGCCCAAATTCTCCCAAACCTCCTAACTCCTAGTCAGACACAGGAGAAGTTGACCTGGACTGTGAGTTCACGGAAACGGCCAAACTGAGGGCTGCCGTGAATCTCCGAGACGAGCAAATCTGCCACTAAACGCAAGACCACCAAGGTCTTTTCAACTCAAGGTAGAGGAGGAACTTTGTCACAGAGGCCATATATGATATTTTCCTCTAAGATAAGTTTGTCTGCAGGGCTCTGCCTGAATTCAGACCAAGAACAGTTTCTACATTTTGTTTGAACAAAGAAATAACCTTGCCCACTCCTACACTCTAATTCACTGAATTACAAGAAGTGTAGGCTACATTGCTGGCCATCAAGAGAGCTCTCTGAATTTATCTTGACATAGCAGCTGAGCTAAGAGGCTCAGAGGTTAGTCAGCTTGCATCAAGGTCCTAGAAAAGGTCATCTGTCTCCAAATCAAAAATTTCATAATGCATTAAGGAGTTGATTAGAGAAGTGTACTTTAATGCTGGGAGGGGTGTCTCAGATGAATTTAAAACCCACTCAACCAGATTGATGGAATCTTTTTGGGCAGGGTGAATAGTGGCCTCTTTTGATAAGAATTCTGTAAAGCTCCTTCCTGGATGTTAGTGCAGATATCTGCCAGGTATTTACAGGTTTGACCTGTGCAGCCTTCCTCAGAAAAGTGCTACAGACTGTCATCAGATGCTTGTCCCTCCCAAATAGATTTACTACTATGGGAAGGTCCAACTATCTGGACTGGTACAGAAGAGAGAGATACTTTTTGCATATTAATTTTCTGTTTTCAGTCTCTTTCGTACCAGTCCCAGATCTCCTTTAAACAATTAGCACAACATCCTTGCGTAAAATTAGTTATCTTCCTTTTGTACTTACCCACTTAATTTTTCCAAGTGTAATCCATGCATGCCTCTGTCCACAGCTGTCTGGACAATGGAGAGGTTTGAGTTCACTGGAGCCCTTGGCTTAAAAGACATGTCTTTTAGCTCAAGCAGTAGAGACTCATGCTTTCAGATATAGAGCATCGAGATGTTCAGTCCCTGCAAACAACCCATCAAGAGTTATCGCATTACATTGTGCTGCTGTTGAAGTTTCAGTTGAGGTCTATTGAATTGACCTCAAAGGTCAAAAAAGTTAAAGTTTAGTTATAAACTTTCACTGTCCAACATTAAAACAGTGATACGAAGTTGGGGGGTGAGAGATTTCTACAAAGCTGATGGTTTACTTGGTTTTTTTGCCAAGACCCGAAAGCGCTCATTCTGAAGTTGAAAGTTTCTTGATCAAACACAAGAAAGAACAAGAAATCAAAACCGGTTTATACTGAAACTGAAATTGAATGATTATGCAAAACAAATTTAATCACAACCCTTTAAAGTTTCCCATCTTTTGGAGGAAAAAAATCAATCTCTTATCATTTTGATGAAAACGAAAGGGTTAATTTTACTCAGCCACAATGTGTGAGGGGTATTCACTTTTCCTATTTTTAGCAGATAGAGACACACAAGGTATAGGAGAGAGACTATAGAAAGGGTAGGGGACATAGCTTTCATTGAGGGGTTTTGGAACACAAACTGCTGGTCAGTTACGAATGGATGCGTTGCCTGGCAAGCCTAGCAGGACTCCTGTTGCTTGGACCCTGCTTCACATTCCAGTCAGGGACATAATTTGGCTGCGTCTTTTCTGCTTAGACAGGGCAAGACTGTGGCCATCTCCTCTCACTGTGCTGATACAATGCAGTTGATTGCAGGATTCAACAAAAAGTTGAGACAGTGAGGGTGGGGGAAGAGGAAAGAATAGGGCAGAAAGTAATACAAAAGGGAACGGATCTTATGCGTCTCTGTGTTGCTGGCAATCAGGAATTGCCGCTGAGGATGGGATGTCATGATGATATGATGACTTTCAGGACTTCCAGGTAAAAAACAAAATTCTTAAATAGGAGCAAGGCCATCAGGCTTTGCTCTCAAGAAGAAAATCCTTCAGTCTGCTCTGCTCCCTCAGTCTTGGGGTCAGGGAAAGTGAGATGCATGGTTGGCGCGTGCACCCCACATTCAGGGAGGCTAGCCCTGCCCCTTCCCCCGAGGTCGAGATGAGTTTGGATGAGACGAGCGCTGCTGAGTTGTTGTTTTTTTTCCAGAGTCTCTCTAAGAACCCAAAGGGGGGGGGAAATGATTGGCATAGGTCATCCCCCTCGTTATTCTGTCCACCAATTAGGCCTAATATCCAACACACTAATTCTGGTTCATTAATTTCCAGTTCAACATCATCTGTTTTTTAGCAAGAATGTTTTAACGTAGTCCTTAAACCATATCAATAGGCCCTTTCTGTTTTACTAATTTAGTCTTTCTATCTTCCTTTCATACCATCTCCCATCAACATTTATTATTATTGGTTATTGTGACACTTTATGACCTTTCACATACTTTTTACAGTTGAGCTCACAATTAGGGTAAAAGTTTAAGTCTAATTATTACAACAGACCTGCAGGTATGTCTGCACTTTGCACTGAAGGTGTAATTTCTGATTTGATCAGAGCTAGTGCCCTAAAAATAGAAGTGTAACTGTGGTGGCAGAAGCAGCTAGCTGCCCCAAGTACATACCTAGTGTCTTGGACAGGTGCGCAATCAGGGTAGCTAGCCCCTTCTGCAACTTGCACAGCCACAGCTACAATATATTTTTATCATGTTAGCTCAATCAGAGCTACCGTGGGTATGTCTTCTTGAGCTGGAAATATGCTTTCCAGGTCCAAGTATAGAGTTGCCCTGTGGGACAACAAGCCTCGTTTGTGAAGGGAAGGTGAGAGGAGGGTGGACCAAATGCTGGTTGGAAGGAACTGTAAGCACACACCTGGATTGGTACAGAAGTTCTCACAGCACGAAAGAAAATTGAGCAATAAGAAAAATGCACTTTCTTGGTCTTGCCCAAGAAACAAACATTTCCTGAATGTTTCATACTATATTCTGCTGTTTAAGGTTCTATAGCTAGAAACAGATTTATGGAAAATGTGTGTCTTCACCTACTTCACACTCTTCAGATGTGTTTTCCATATAGGAAGCTCAAATTCCTTTGCTCTAATATTAAAAAAAAGTCTAGTGTAGTGTATGTGTAGTGCCTGATTGGCTTTTTCAATACCTTGTTATTTCTAAAGACACTGAACATATAGTAAAAAGAAAAGGAGTACTAGTGGCACCTTAGAGACTAACCAATTTTTTTGCGCATAAGCTTTCGTGAGCTACAGCTCACTTCAGCGGATGCATGTAGCTAACAAAAGCTTATCCTCAAATAAATTGGTTAGTCTCTAAGGTGCCACTAGTACTCCTTTTCTTTTTGCGAATACAGACTAACACGGCTGCTACTCTGAAACCTGAACATATAGTGTATATTTGTTGTCTTTTTACCTTCTGAAAAGCTGCGATGCTCTGGATGTTCACAGGTAGAGATACTTGTTTTATAGGATAGCTATCTTAGCTGCAAATAGTTGTACTGAATGTACCAAGAGCCGTGACATAGTTCTGACAGTACTTTAGATATGAAGATCTTGCACAGTAGTGGAGAGCAAGTTTATATCCTATATAAAGAACTGGGAATGGATGCTGTTTCAGTGCTTTTCCTGTAAAAATAACCCTCTAACTTTTGACTTGACATCTGTATTTTGTAGTTTTCACAAGCTTTGTAATAAGTTATTCTTGCCAGAATACACTAATCATTAGCTGTTTTTATAATTATGGCTGACCTGGTACTTTCCAACCCTATTTTTACTGGCTTTTAACTTTCTAAAGCAGGGGCGGGCAAACTTTTTGGCCTGAGGACCACATCGGGATTCAGAAATTGTATGGAGGGCCGGTTAGGGGAGGCTGTGTCTCCCCAAACAGCCAGGTGTGTCCCGGCCCCTGCCCACTATCTGACCCCCCCACTCCGCTTCTCGCCACCTGACAGCCCACCCCCACCCCTGGGACTCCTGCCCCATCCAACCCCCCCTGTGTTCCCATGATGCACCCCCCCCAGGACTCCTGCCCCATCCACCCCCTCACTGCTCTCTGTCCCCTGACCGCCCCTGGACCCCCGCCCCTAACTGCACCCTGCTGCCCCATCCATCTCTCCTCCTCCCTGACTGCTCCCCACCCCCAGGACCCCTGCCCCATCCAATCACTCCTTCTCCCAGACCGCCCCTGGACCCCCCACCCCTAACTGCCCCCGCCCTTAACTGCCCCTGCTGCCCCATCCAACACCCCTCTCCTTCCTGACTGCCCCCCGGGGACCCCTGCCCCATCCAACACCCCTTCTCCCTGTCCCCTGACTGCCCCCTGCCGCCCCGTCCAACCCCTCCTCTCATTCCTGACTGCCCCCGGGACCCCTGCCCCATCCACCGCCCCACTCTCTGACCGCCCCTGGAACCACCGCCCCGACTGTCCCCCGCCGCCCCATCCAACCCCTCCTCTCCTTTTCTGACGCTCCTGGAACCCCTGCCCCCATTCAACCCCCCTGTTCCCCGCCCTCTGACTGCCCTGACCCCTATCCACACCCCCGGCCTCTGACCACCCACCCCAAACTCCCCTGCCCTCTATCCAATCCCCCTCCCCCGCTCCCTGCCCCCCTCCCATGCTGCCTGGAGCACCGGTGGCTGGCAGCGCTACAGCCATGCCACCCGGCTGGAGCCAGACACGCACCGTGCAGCACAGAGCACCAGGTCAGGCTGGGCTCTGCACTGCCCTAGGAGCTCGCAGCCCCACTGCCCAGAGCAGTGAGCTGAGGCTGCGGGGGAGGGGGAATAGCAGGGGAGGGGCCGGGACGAGCCTCCCTGGCCAGGAGCTCAGGGGCCAGGCAGAACGGTCCTGCGGGCTGGATGTGGCCCGCGGGCCATAGTTTGCCCACCTCTGTTCTAAAGCAATTCATTTGGAGGGGGGTGAAATTTTTCATACTTGTGATCCAGGAAGCTTTACTTTGCAGTATCCTTCTGGAGGCTAAAGGTTTTTTCACATTTCCAGGAAGATCTGTGTGTGAAAGTCTCTTGAAGTCTAAACCACCCTGAGTTGTAGTAAGGCTAGATATGTTATGCATACCATTTCTTTAGTTTTAATCTGGTTTTCATTTTCATTGTTGTTTTCCTTTGTCCTTTTTCTAGTGTAATCACTGCCCTTGAGTAATCAGATTTAGGTTGCTGTTTTCTTGTTTTTCTTAGCTCTAGACTACCTGCTATACTCTGTTGTATTAATTGTCATGACTGAATGTGTTGATTTGAAACCAGCTCCAAATCTGCCCAGTGTCCAAGTTTAAAGAGACAGTTCACACACACCCATAGTTGTTAGTAGTATAAGTGTTTCCATTCGGTTCTTTTAATGGGAGAGGAGGACAAGGGCAGTTTGCATAAGCAACTTGAATTTTAATGTTTTTCTAACGTGTGTGTTTCTGTGTGTAAGTAAAAGTAACTTCCTATGGATTTTTTTTTTAAACAGAAACAAAAAAAACCCAAATTTTGTCATGTTGCATCATATTGATACTCACATAGTTCATCAGCAGTTTTGGAACCTTTAGATCTACTGCACTGGAGTAGATTAGTAGCAGTCCATAAGAATGACCATACTAGGTCAGACCAAAGGTCTATCTAGCCCAGTATCCTGTTTTCCAAGAGTGGCCAATGCCAGGTGCTTCAGAGGAAATGAACAAAAGAAGTAATCATCAAGTGATCCATCCCCTATCTCCCATTCCCAGTTTCTGGCAAACAGAGGCAAGTGACACTTCAGAGAATGGTTTTGCATCCCTACCCATCCTGGCTAATAGCTATTGATGGACCTATCCTCCTCAAACTTACCTAGAGTTTTTTGAACCCTGTTATAGTTTTGGCCTTCACAAAATCCTCTGGAAGAGTTCCACGGGTTGACTGTGCATTGTGTGAAGAAATACTTCCTTTTGTTTGTTTTAAACCAGCTGCCTATTAATTTCATTTGGTGACTCTTAGTTCTTGTGTTATCACAAAGAGTAAATAAGACTTCCTTATTTACTTTCTCCATGCCAGTCATGATTTTATAGCCCCCTATCATATCCCCCTTAGTCATCTCTTTTCCATGCTGAAAAGTCCCAGGTTTATTAATCTGTCCTCATATGGAAGCTGTTCCATACCTCTAATAATTTTTGTTGCCTTTTTCTGTACCTTTCCCAATTCCAATAGATCATTTTTGAGATCGGGCAACCAGAATTGAACTCAGTATTCCAGATGTGAGTGTACCATGTATTTAATGTAGTGGCATATATTTTCTGTCTTATTATCTCTTCCTTTCTTAATTGTTCCTAACATTCTGTTAGCTTTTTTGAATGCAGCTGCACATTAAGACGATGTTTTCAGAGAACCATCCACAAGGACTCCAAGATCTTTTTTGAGTGGTAACAGCTAATTTAGACTCCATCAGTTTATATTCATAGTTGGGATTACATTTTCCAATGTGAATTGCTTTTCATTTATCAAATTTGAATTTCATCTGCCATTTTGTTGTCCAGTCACCCAGTTTAGTGAGATCCCTTTGTAACTCTTTGCAGTTAGCCTTGAGTAATTTTGTATTATCTGCAAACTTTGCCACTTCACTGAATATCTCTTTTTCCAGACCATTTAAGATTATGTTGAACAGCACAGGTTCCAGTACAGATTCTTGCTATTTACCTTTCTACACTGTGAAAATTGGGAGGGGGAAGGCGAATGTGCCCTTGAGGGCACAGACTTTTCTGCCTGTTTACCTCTCCCCTCCCAGATCGTGATGCCTTTGGCCCCATCCCTTCCAATCTGTTGCTGTCTCTTCCCCATCTCTGGCTCCTCATACCAGTCCCGTTTTCATATAACTAGTCTGCTCTTCAGGCTTCTCATCCCACCTCCAGTCCCTGTCTCACCCTTACAGAATCCCTGATCCTCATCTGATTGGTATCTCTCTCTCTCTGTTGCCCTCCAGTCCTCTGGGCTTCTCATCTAATCTCATTATCCCACCTCTGATTCTTTTTCATAGTCTCTTTGAGCACCCAGATTTACTTCTCCCCTGCACCCTGGCTGCTTTTTGTATCCATCTCCCTGCCCCTCCCATCTCCTTTTTCTCCCCCCATGCCACTGGTTCCCAGTTCCAGTTTCTCTCCTCCTCCTTCCCTGCTCCACAAGTCCTGGCCCTCATCCTATGTACATTTGGGGCCAGCACAGAGTGAGGAGCATGGGCAAGCACTGAGAGCACAGGACAGACAGGCTCCTTGCTATCAGTTCCATGGTGGCATAGCCCAGTGCTCTGGGGTGAAAGTAACTTAACGGACTTACCGGTATGCCGGAGTGCTGAGCAGGGGGCACGGCCTCAACCAGAAGAGCCGGAGCCTTTAAATACCAGAGCCCTTTAAATCAAGGTTTAAAGACCCAGGGGCTCTTGTTGTGGCTGGGAGCCCTGGGGCCTTTAAATCACCCCCAGAGCTACCAGCTGCAGAGGCAGCTGGGAGCCCCGGGGCACAGGGGCAATTTAAAACGCCCGGGGCTCTGGCCACCGCTGCTCCGGCAGCCAGGCTCGGGCAACACTTTAAAGGGTCTGGGGCTCCTGGCAGCGGCCAGAGCCCCTGGCCCTTTAAATCACCACCGGAGCCCTGCCACCGCTAACCCGGGGCTCTGGCAGTGGGGCTCGGGCGGCGATTTAAAAGGCCAGGGGCTCCCCGCAGCAGTCGGAGCCCCAGGCCCTTTAAATCACTGCAGGAGCCCTGCCGCCACTACCCCAGGGCTCCAGCAGCAGGGCTGGGGAAGCGATTTAAAGGGCCTGGGGCTCTGGCCACTGCAGGGAGCCCCGGGCCCTTTAAATCTCCAGCCTGGAGTTTACTTTCACCTCTGCTAGTGCTGCAATTGCAGGGAAAGTCCTCCTCAGCCCTGGGCTGGAGCATGCCCAAAGTGGGCAGAATATATGGCAAATTTAGCATCAAAGCTCTAGCAAACCACTACTGAGCACTTACTGAAAAGTTATAACTTGGCCAAATTTGAGCATATTTTCACAGACACAGCAAAAGGCCCCTCCCTGACACAAAGGTGACCCGTCTGCCAAATTTTTAGTCCCTGCTCCAAAGCATGGAGGTGCTAAAGCTTCTCAAAGAAAAGATGGCCAGAATTCTTTAACATGTGCGAAACTTACTTTCCCTACCATCACTTGCAGAAACAGCTTAACTATTTTGACTGAAATTTTTTAAAACAAAATTCAGCCTGAGGCAGAGACCCAGCACAGGAAATATCAGCCCAAGTGGCTAAAGTTTGTCACAATTATAAGCAAGTGAAAACTGGATCTTATAATGGGAAATATCACACAACCTTAGTAGGCAGGGCTGGTAGCACTGGCTGGTAGCACTATAGAAAGGTGTTTACATGCTGTGATGAAGAATGCTATAGAACAGCCTGTTATAAAAGGGGACAGAGACAGAAGTCTTTATTCGTGAGAGGTTTGGTGGTGTGCTATAAATGAGGTATAGGCTATACACTGAGCTTAAAAAGAAATGTTAAACAGCTTCCCTTTCACTGACCATCATTCCTCTAATGTACTGAGTCAGGCATACTTCTGCAGAAAAGAGATATGATCATATAATGAGACTGTATTAATACATACACATCAGGTTAGTGTTAATGGTGTACAGGAAACCAAAAATTGGTCACTTTCTGACAGCTGAGCATTACACTTCATAGTATTGCAGCAATGCATCTGTTTAATTTAGGTGTTTGTTTTTTGTCTGAAATACTCTAATTTATGTCAGTATTAATTCCACTCAATACAGCATATGAATTCTTTACCAATTAAAGACAATCAGCCTCAGCATCTTTTAGTGGGTTTTTTTTCTGTCCAGCATAGTTGAAGTCCATGAAACCAAATGAAAGACAGAAGTTTGTGATGTAAGATTTCCAAAAAAAGTTTACTTAATTATGGGATTTATTTTAAGAGATTAGTAGTGCCTTTTGTGAAATGTATTTTGGGATTCCCAAACCTTGCGTTTGGTCCCATAATATCTCTGCAGGAAGGGTGTGGTAATATTTGTGGGCACAAATATCTTTCACCATACTGCATTTTAAACACATCGCTATTATACTACTTCAACTTTCTTACTATCCTTCCTTTTTTTCTCTTCTTTTTTTTTTTTTTCTGTTTGTTTGTAATCTCTTCTTTGGCATGAGAAATGAGAATTGTGAAAATTTATTCAGGAGAAGATGATGAGAAGCAGAAAAGAGATTCCATTACAGATGACCAAGACTGAGTATTTTTGGACATGAAGTTTATATTAATCAGTTTGCTGAGCTCAAAGATAAATGAAAACCTGGGAAGGCATCCAGAATGACCAGGAACAGAGACTGAAAAAGATCGTGAAGATCATATGTTAGTGAGAATTTTCAGTATGTCTGAAAAGCTGTGTCATAGTATCCATTTAAAAAACACACCAAAAAAACCCAAATGGGGCTGCACTTACAGCTAGATTAGATTCCTGCTTGGTCTCTCATTCCTTGGGCCATCTGGGACTGGGAATACTGCCTAGAGCACCCTGCATTATTCTGCAGCAACCCCTGTGGCTAAACAAGTAGCAACCATTTATCAGGATGGATAAAAATTGATTATTTTAATTTTTTTAAATAATTCTGATGTTTAAAATAATCAGATTTTGGTGTTTAAATTAAATAGGTTTGTTTTTAAAAAAACTAATTTTTACATCTATTTAAATTTTTGAAATTTTCAACCTATGTTAAGGTCTAAATTTATTATAATCTATTAAAATCTTTTAAATTAAATACAAAAAAAAATTAAGCAGTACATGTTTGCTACCAAGTTTTAAAGAATGTCAAACTATTGAACTGGTGGAAGTCACCTGACTGTATAGAAGGGCTAAATCAGCTTTTGACAGCAGTAGACTCTTCTGCAGGTGCAGAGAGAGTATATTTTCTTCATTTCATCATCTTCAGCTTGTTCAGTGCAATGACTAGTCCATTCAAAGTTAAGAAACCAGTTGGAAGTTGAAAAATCAGGAAAGCTCATTTTCATCTTCCAATCTATAAATAAAAACTAGGTGTGAGGTTTTTAGTTCTAAAATTTTGAAGGACATGGTGACTGAAAACAATCAGTTCAATTCACTAACTATACATAATATATCAGTTTGGTTTAAATGCAAAACATATTTTGATAAACTTTTTCTCATGTCTCTAGCACTTTTAAGGTAGTTTTATTTAATAAAAAATAAAATACTGTCTTTGTGCAAATTTGAATTTGAATTTACATCTAAATAGAATTTGGCCGAAATCACAAGTGAAAAATGAATCTAGTAAATTGGAAATGCATCATTCACTATTTTCTAATATAAAAATGTAAAAATTAAGAATCCAAATATAGAGAAATTAAACTATATAATTGCTTAATATAAATATGTATAGATATAGTGTTTCCTGGTTAGCAGTGAGAAACAACAAATTTAGCATAAAGGTTGTATTTAGTTTCAAATCAACACGTGTCAGTGGTCACCCTCTAATGAGAATCAGTCTTTCCTTAGGAAAATAAAATACAATTGCAAAGGATGATATCAATATTTAAATCAAAGTTTCTTGCTTGGTGATTTAAATCAATCCACCCTGACATTTGTGGACTACGAAGGAGTTGTCCCATACAAACTCGGTAAGACAAGGAATATCACTCTGATGCTGTGTTCTGAAGTGGAGTCTATTTAAGATTATAAAATACATAATGAATTTAATCCAGGTTTCAAATCCTTACTCAATAAATATTTAGTCTATATTGGTGAATGGTGTGTATATCATCACGAAAGCCCTGGAATTAACTGCAATATTTAGGCAGTCATACCTATAATGTTATATACCTATAATAATAATGGTATTATTGTGTCCCACTGACCTTCTCACCTGCCCTTTGCCCATTTGCCGGTGGACATCTAATCTTGTAATCTGTTATCTAGTTTTTCCCACTGCCACCTTTTAAAAAAATAACTAAACTTACATTAAAAAGAAACGACTGTATAAATGTCATTCTTTCTCTCCAAATGTGGCAGACTGGATCAAGGAAGAGCCTGGTTTTAAAGTTATACTAGTCCAAGGCTTGAATTTACTGTATGCAATCCTGGACTGATGCCAAAAATAACTAAACCAAAGAAACAATGAGTGGTATACAATGTAATAACTCACAATTTTTTAGAGCTTGAAACACCATTAGAGGATTGGGAAGCCCACTTTTCCAAGAGTAAAGTGTTTGTATCTAGCCCGAAAAGGTGTTTTACAACATGCTGACTTAGAGAAGACTTCATTTAGTAAAATTTTAGAGGCTTTAAACATTTATGTGCTTGTGTTTTCTCATTTCATGATACCTTTTACTGTTTTGCTTCAGTTACTTTGTTTCATTCATGAGGTTTTACAGACAGAGAGACAGAAAAAATATTGTAAAAGCCTCGCTAACAATTTTCTAAAATAGCTTACTTTATAATACATAAAGATCTTGGATGTATTCTGAAATGTAAAATATTGTTACCTTTTGGTTCACTCTTCCTTTTATGCCTATTCCTGGTTACCCAGCTTTTTGGTGGGCCTGGCCAAAATGCCAATTGAAAATAACATGTCTTTGAAGTAGACAGACTTTGCTTTGCACCAGGGATCGGCAACTTTTGGCATGTGGCTGTCAGGGAAATCTGTTGGCAGACCAGGCTGGTTTCTTACCTGCAGGTTCTGCCAATTGCAGCTCCCACTAGCCGTGGTTTGCCGTCCCAGGCAATGGGCGCTGTGAGAAGCGGCGCAGGCCGAGGAATGTGCTGGCTAATGCTTCCCGCAGCCCCCATTGGCCTGGAGCAGTGAACCACAGCCAATGAGAGCTATGATTGGCTGAACCTGCAGACGTTGCAGGGAAACAAACTGGCCCGGCCCGCCAGCGAATTTCCCTGACGGGCCGTGTGCCAAAGGTTGCCAATCCCTGCCCTATCCCTTGGACTGAGTACACCTGTCAAGTGCTTTTTGCTCCTTCTGCATCTCCCCACAAGTTGGAAGTTTATTTCCTGTCTTTTAGTACAAACCCCACTGACTACCTCAAGACCAAAACTACAGTAAAATGAAGTTTATAGTCAAGGTTGCACCAGTGCAGTTATACCAATCACTGTAATGGGTGCAAATCCCCAGCATAGATAAGGCCTTACTCTATCCTGTTTTGCCATTTTATGCAGTATTTTATTAGTCATTCTCCTTCTCCTTCCTTCACCTAGTTCTGCAGTCTTAGGACACAACCTGCACTCTCTTTCTACCAAGCATTCTGATTCCTATCATGCATAGTCCCCTTGTTTTTCACTTCCCTCTCATGTAACCCACCCCCAAATGAATATTTAAATCCATAAACTTTACTTGCAATAAAAGGGGCTGCTAGAAGATCCAATAATTGCAATTCAGCTATGTCACTGAAGCAGAATGATCTCTCCAAATTTATTCCACATGGTGACTAGGAGACTGACAGATGGTAGATATTGTGCACTTCTCATAGTTCTCTGTCATAGCTTGCTATAAGCAGTTAGTTTGGCTGATTGTATCAGAACACAGAAACAATGGTTGAGTGGATAAAATGTGATACTTTACAAATGAGCTAAACTACTTTTTCTCTGGGAGAAATATGCAAAAGCATAACTCTACTTTTAAGAATTCAATTAAACCCATTTTAGTATCTGCTAAATACCCTTACAAATGCCAAACATTGATTTACACTTACTTTTTTTAAGGTTTGCTTTAATCACTGTCTTAAGTTTTGCCCTCTAACTAGCTTATAATTATATAGAGAGGTTTGGTTTGGATCAAGCCACCAGTTCTCCTGCATATCATTAGATGATGTTGGGAAATCAGCATGCACAGATGTAAATGATAGTCTGTAGTTCAGTCTTTTTTTTTCTCTTCAGACTACACCATTAAGCCAGAGTTTCAGAAATCTTTTCAGTTGAAATGAGAGGGAGAGAGAGAGAAACCTACTTCAATCCTTAAATAAAAACAAAAAGTTTATCAGACTCATGATTGAAACAAAAAACTATATTATTATTTATGCTACATTACAGTAGTCCCTGAAGTGTTCTGTGTGTTGTACTGATGCATAGAAAAACAGTTTCTGCCCCAACAACCTTATAATCTCAAAAGGTGAAAAATAGACCAAGCTCAGAAGGGAAAGGATGCAATATTCAAGCCAAGAGATGGTACTGTTAGACACATGTACCATCAGTTCCATATTGTTTTGTGTGCTCGTGTACTTAAACAGAATAACGTTGGAATCCTATTTTTGTCCTTCCTTGCCATCTTCCTTTCTGGCACATTTTTATGTTCTCATTTGTCAGATAAATTCATCATTTAGGCCCCAAACCTGCAAACACTTGTAGACATGCTTATTTGTATTCATGTGAGTTGTCCTAGACTACCTGCACATAAATGTTTGCTGGATCAGAGCCTTAGGTTCTTTGGAGAAATGACCAATTGACTTTTGTTGCTAGGCACTTCACTGAATACCTATGGGGGCTGTAAAATTATAAGAGGTATATTTTCCCTTTGGTACACAATCTAGCAATGACTGCCATCATTAAAGTTACATGTGTGTGTAACTTCTATTTTTTTCAAATTAAAAAATATTTCTGTGTAATTCTGCTACTAACTGAATAAATAAAGAGAATCTAGATAAAAGATCTTCACAAATTTCTCACCACTACCTCCTCCCTTACCTCTTACATGGAAAAACATTCAGTCAGAGGCAGACTGATGCCATTCCAAGTATGCCATACCTGAGACCACTATCTTGTTTCAACAAAAGCTTTAGAGATGGTTGCTGTGTAAAGCTTCTTTACATAATATCACTCACAATATGACCAGCATCACAACTCCCTATATTTTTTTCATTTTTCATTTAATTTTTTTTCTCTTTGGGGCTGCCCATCAGCATAGTCAGTTTCCCAATATGTCAGGGATAAATCCTGGGAGTTTCTGATATGTCTTCACAGTCCCCTGGAAATTGTTTCTACTCTTCTACTCTATCCTGCAAATTCTTTAGATCCTGTAGTCTGTATAAAATCCCTTCTCAATCTCTTAATTTGTGGTGTGAGGGCAGCAGATGCCAGTGCCATAGCAGATGTTTAATAGTAGTTTTCTAAGGTTCTTTAATGGCAGTTCCCCAGTGACACTGGTATGCCAGCAACAAACTTGATATGCTTGTAAGGCTGATGTGACTAACCAACCAGAAAATGAAGAATCTGGGACCAGTCCCCTCGGAGTGTGCTTTGACGACCTTTTCTCTTTTATAATTTTCTCCCTTTCATTATGTTTGATCATTTTGTGATTGAGTTTTGTTCCAGGATTATCTGTTCTAACTATCCTATGGCCATGAACTTTTTTTCTTGATTCATATGCTGTTTTGAGGTAACTAGTTGTGATGCTGTTGGATTAAATCTATTCCCAGTCTCAAGGGAAGTAGGGTCAAAAACTAGACACTTATCAGACTAAGCTAGTGGGTTTTTTGGTTATTGAGGAGATACTCAAATATTATGGTGATGGGCACCACTATTGGAACCTAGATTGTGGTGTTGTCTCCAGTGTAGCATTCTGTATTTTACACAAGAATAAATTACTTCTGACATAACCAGCTGTTTTTCTATGGTGATCTGGAAATATTGAAATCATCACAATTCTTTCTTAAAATATTTGTGGATGTTACACATCTTATGTTAATTATTTTACTGTTGGGAAACTATAGAATTCTTCAAAGGAACATGATAAAAATGTCCTTCGAAAGGACATCATCTTAAAAGATGGCAGTTCAAGATGTAACATATGAACAGCAGAGGCTGGCGGCTGTAGATTATGGTGTATTTCAGCCTCTGTGACTTCGTAGCAGTTCATAGCAGTTTAAACTGATGGAAATCCCACGTTTTCCAGTCCCTTCCTGCTATTTTTATGCAAGAGTGTCACAGAATTGTGAGTATGAATGATGGTAGACATGTTCTTGCACACTAGTACTTTTCTGTGGGGGGAGGAATAAGGATGTGACACCTGGGAGTATTGATAAGACTGATCTGTATTTCCTGGCCTGTTCAAATGGCATACATCAGGATTATAAAAGATTATACCCCTGTCAGATTGTAGGAGGAGGTAGTCAGTGTCTGCTGACTCCAGTGGCTGCTATTAGTGAATGTTTATTATGTAACAACTTAATCTGAATCCTTCCTGCACTGTCAGACATTGCTTAGTACACAAACAAGGCTCCAATCTCGTTGTCTTCCAGCAAACAGCATGATATGGCTATGTTAATGTTTCTATGACTTAACTTTTTTACAAGAAGAGATTATTGGCCTATCGCTCAGCCACCACGTGGAGAACCGGTGGGCTGTTTTTCATCTAGTCTCTACCCTTTGATCAGGTGGCTCTATCAGGTATTACAGTCCCACCAGCATAGCTCTCAGGATCATTGGAACACACAAGTATTCCCACCATATCAAGGTGCAGTCCCCAGGGAAGAAATATCTGTATACATGTATCTGAGGCTCTGGCTACACTATAAGCTAGGGGTGCGATTCCCCTGCTCGTGTACACATACTCGCACTAGCTGTCGTTGAGCTACCGCAAGTAGCAATGGAGCTATAGTAGCAGTGGCATTGGCAGTGGAAGCGTAGCAAAGCAGTGATGAGCACAAACCCGCAGTGGATATGTACTCAGCATGGCTCAGCCTATTCTGCCATGGCTATACTGCTGTTTATACGCGTGTTAGCTTAATGACAGCTGGTGTGAGTATGTATACACAAGCAGATGAATCACACCCTAGGTCATAGTGTAGTCATAGCCTACTATGGTTATCAAAAAAGCGGAGATAAATTGCACTACACACCTTTAAACGCTTCACCTGCATTCTATTATATCCCCCAGCGGGATGCAACATTTTCCTTTTAGCCTGAAGCTCCCAAGAAAGCTCATCGTAAAATTGACATTTATGATTTGATTTGTAGAAAAAAAAATATGTAGCATCTTGAGGCTTCTAAAACTATCTGGGATATTGCCTGCTTCTCAGTGATAACCTGCATAACTCAGTGGGTCTGAGTAGACTAGGAAAAAAGGGGATTTTATTTCAGATAGCTATTGTGATTTGAAACATTTCTTTTCAATTAGTGTAGACAGTTAATTCTCCTTTTAAAAGACATATTGTAAATGTGGAATAATCTTGCATTGCCCCACTTGGAAATGGAATAAATAATCCAGTAGGACCTCAGTCCTGCACATGTGTATGCAATTGAACTCAGTGGGACTTAGTTAAGTATGCGTACATGTTTTCAGGATTGGGCCTAACTCTCTTCTGCGTCTGAATTCCATTGCAATCCAGAGCTAAATTCCTTATTTTGGAAGATAGTAAGTCTGTATTTGACAAATGCACAAGGAGTAATATAGCTATCTGTAGTGTTAATTGAATTACTGACACTGTACTGGACACATTGATGTTTTGAGTCATGTTTATTTTACAACCTCTTTTTATGCATGTATTGAAAAACTTTTTAACCCTTAAAGAGGCCACAATAACAAGTTTGGGTTTTTAATCCCTTTCCTCCCTCTATCTGTCTTGAAAAGGTTTCACAGAAAAAATCTAGACATACCTTCCTGGCTATCTTTCCAAATAAATTTTAGATTTGTACATGCTTTGTAACTACTCTTTTTTCATGCAAGGTCAGCATTGATTTTCTTCTGTGCAACATGTCACACTATAAAATAAACAGTACTAACCCCTCACCATTTCCCTGAAATCCCAATCTGAAAGTTGACTGATCTTGCTTGGTATCCCTGGAGGGATGGTCATGAACAGAAATGTTCCACTCAGATAATTTCTAGAGATCTTTTCTTCAGAGATCACAGTGGAAACACTGCAGGCATGTGCACACATGAACACACTCTGGTTTCCCATCAGTAGTCAGATCACTTAAAAACCCATGGGTAATTAGTATGATTAGCTGTATACACACAGCAACAATCAATTAAAATTAAATGGCATTGGCATTGCCAAAAGGTCATACCAAGTTTTGTTAGTGCTTTGATAATCCAAATGGTTTAGTGAAAGCTATTCATTTGAAGATAGTTACAGCCTTTCTAAAAGCTGCATTCACTGTCTCCTCTTCTCTTTTGTACACCTGATACTACACATCATAACTTTTTACTGTAGCATGGTTTTGTTTCAAAATTATCCTGATTTTCCATTTAAAAAAAATACACTCATATGAAATTTAGATTTTTTTTCTTTTTAAGGGAATGTGCTTATAGGTCACTCACCCTGAAAGTGCAAAACATTATCAGTGAATGTCTTCACTACCAAAAAAGGTGTATTTTTAGTGACACGGCTACTGCGGGTTAGTTATCTCGCTGTGAAACCCTAGAGGAGATGAGGCACAGGTAGTTTTTTACCATAATCTAACTAGGTGAGGTCAACCACAGGTGGTGGGTTTAGTGTTGACCTCATCCAGCTGCATTAGAGTAAGAACTACCTGTGCCTTATCTCCTCTAATATGCATTAGCTGTCCCTCTATAAACCCTAGTTATCTCACTGTAAAAAGCCACCCTTTTGGCAGTGAAGGTATAGCCTCAGTATACAGTGCCTTTCACCCAGTGTTTTGTGCAGAGGTGGGTGTGTATCCCAATTTTGTAAATGGGTAAACTGAGGCACGGAGACAGGGTAGTCACATAGCAGAAAGCACCCAGCAAGTCAGTAAATGAGTTCTGAATAGGACTCAGTGTCTCCTGACTCCCACTCCACCATTCTAACTACTAGACAATATAGTGCCATGTGCAGAAAGCTTTCTTAGTATTTCCATTCATTCTTGGTTTATCTCAGGAGCCCCTCCCCTTGCAGGCTTACCTCTTCTACCATACTTATATCCCCTCACACACAACGAGCAGCACAGCAGCAGTTCATAAGTGTGCAAGCTTCTGGCAGTTTGTATCTGTTCCCCCTGACCCAAATTCCCAACATGGCTTTGACACCCGCCTGCTGCTTCAGCTTCCCTTGGTCTTCACCAAAGCCATTCCATCTCCACTTACTCTGTTCTCCCCATTGCACCTTTTCACTCCCATCCCTGAATCCCCACTCTCTTCCATTCCTGGGGGAAAAAATCCCCTCAAGGTTTAGCTTCGCATGTAAAACAGTAGATGTTGTATTTTTATTGCTCAGAACATTCAGCAGCTATGAGTATACTTTCCACTTTGGAGAGAGAAGCAGCTCAGTGGTGGTTGATTTCTAAAATGCAAGCAAAACTAGCAAGGAGATGGAGCACTGTGGAGGCAGTCAAAGTATTTTTGTCTGCAAACGTTGGGGTGTGGGTTGATTTTAATTTAAGGTTTTATTGCCAAGTTCTCAGCACACTTCAGATTCTAGACACCCCCAGGGGAGAACAGGAGATCTGAACCCCAAAGAATAAGCAGTAGAATCAACTGGTTGTATACAGTGGTATTGTGTATAAAAATGTCAAGTAGGGTCTTCAATGAAAGATTAGAATTTTCTGAGCTTGATAGGCCTGATGAGAGATGTATACAGACTGTGGTTATGAGTTCATGTATTTGTGTATGTGTAGAGCTGTGCTCATAATTTGTGCTGCAACATTCAGCTGCACCTCGCAATGTGACAGCGGGCAGTCGGGCAGAGAGGGCTACCTCCTTAGCCAGATGACACTAGCTCCAAGCACCTGGGATTGTACAACCCAAAAAATGACAAATGATTATAATTACTCAAGACATTGAGACATCCTGGCTATCAAGTCGAGGAAGAATTTTCTCTGCTTTGAATAACCGTGAATCACCATAGTCTTGTGGAGGGGAGAAATCCTGCAAATCCTGTTAAAGGGAAATGACTTGAAATAAAATCGATCCAGAAACTGAGTGACAGTCACTTGGCAGGTGCTGTCTGTGAAATGCCAGGCCCTCCCTATGGGTAGGCAGTACGCTGAGAAACTGTTCAGAGGCAACAGATAGCTTATATTAGAAAAGGGAGTAGATCTAATTTGAAAGTGTAAAGCCTGAGGATGCATCTTTGTTTTCTGTATAACGTGTAGATCTGCTATTCCTTACTAAGCAGGGGGTTGGACTAGAGGACCTCCTGAGGTCCCTTCCAACCCTGATATTCTATGGTTCTACTGCTTTATCCTTGAATCTGTGATTTTTCTGTTAAATAAATCTTTCTTTGTTTTTACCCCAAGCAGGTCTCTGTTGTGCAAACTGTAGACTAACACGGCTGTTACTCTGAAACCTGTATGGAGTGTGTGTACCAAAGTGAAGCTGATAATTTGGCAGGGGGTGACAAACCAGAGGGGAGTGATCCCAAGTTTCTGGTCATTAAGACTTCGGGGCAGACTTATTTGGGGAGACCCAGGACTGGAGGGGCTGTTGGTGTCTCCCTGCAAGGAGTAACTAGGCTGGTGGATACCAGGGTGAGACCTTGTGGTTGGGGGGATGGTACTGGTATCACTGAGCTGAACCAAAGCTGCACAGCATAAAGGCACCCAAGATTACAGGGTGGCAGTGACGGAGCCCCTAGCTGGTCTGGATGATCCCCAAAATGTCACAGCTAGCTTCTTCTAAAGTTGTATTTTTCAACTAGTTGTAGTTTGTGTAATGGGTGGTTTTGTTCCATGTTGTACAGATTTACTCTGCTCTTATTCTCCCTTCTGTTCGGTAGCCAGTCATCCTTCCAGCTCAGGTTTCAGAGGGGTAGCTGTGTTAGTCTGTATCAGCAAAACCAACGAGGAGTCCTTGTGGCACCTTAGAGACTAACAAATTTATTTGGGCATAAGCTTTCATCTGATGAAGTGGGTTTTAGTCCACGAAAACTTATGCCCAAATAAATTTGTTAGTCTCTAAGGTGCCACAAGGACTCCTCGTTGTCCTTCCAGCTCAGGCATTTCACTCTGGGATTCTGGTACCAGATGTGATGGTGTCTGAATACAATTCCAGAAATAAAAGAAATACTCTGAGAATTACCTGCTGCCAGTTGTCTGTTTTCCTCTGTCACCATCTCTCTGACAGTTACTCTTGCCATGGGCTAGTAATGCTTACAGCAGCAGCAACTGTCTGTCATGGGCAGATGGTGACTGAGTGTAGCAAAGGAACATGAGCAGTAGAACATGAGGAAGAATTTTATCATCCAACAAATGGAGAGGGGAACTGCTTTGAACTATCGGCACATTAGTGTGTTGTGATAACGGTGGAGTGTTTGTTTAATCTGCTGTTGGAAAAAAGTGATTTTTTTAAAATGTATAACCCATCCTCCCTTCAGCATCATCTGAAGGAGCAAATGACAGAAGTAATAAATCTAGCAGTAAGTACGCTTCTTTGCATATTACTCAGGGCTCCCAGAACTCTGTGGCACCTTCAAATCCATTTTTTCTAACAGACTGCAATGTAAACTAGGGAAGCGCCCATAACAATAGAGCAGGGGTGGCCAAACTGTGGCTCGCAAGGCACATGTGTCTCTTTTACCATTAAAGTGTGGCTCATGGAGCCTCCCCATCCCCATTTTCTGCCTACCAGACAGTGGGGGAGCTCAAGACCTCTCCTTGCAGCAGGGCGGTGGGGTAGGGGCTTCTGCCCAGTGGAGAGGGGAGCTGAAGCCCTGAGCCCTGGCAGGCACCACCCAAAGGGCTGAAACGCCAAGGCCCAGCAGGCGCACCCCAGCTCTCGAACTTCTGAAGATTGTCTTACTCGGCTCGGAGGGTCAGTAAGTTTGGCCACCCCTGCAATAGAAGAAGCAGGCTGCCATCTTTCCTCATCCCTTCCAAAGCCGCTGCTGCCTCAGTGAGGAGAACTGGTCTGCCACCAAGCTTATGCCAGAGATGGAAAGGAAAGCTGATTATCACAAAGCAGTTGTTGCCCCTAGAAATACGGTCAAGCCAGCAGGTTTTCATCTGCATTCTGTTATTCAGGAACTTTCCAGACAGCTCTATATATGGCTTTTCAGGCCCCTTCATTCATTCCTGTAAGTGGGTTCAAATGCTGCAGGACTACTCAGTGGCAGTTGCTCTATTATGATTTAGCAACCCATTGAAGAGCAAATCACCATTCAAGATGCCCCCTACCATGTCCTGCTCTAATCTAGCAGCCTCTTCTCTCCCACAGCTTCAGTACAGCTGCAGGAGCCCAAGCCAGAGCCCAGATCACACAACCCCAAACTTCGAAGCTTGGAGTGCATCTTTTCTGGCCAGAAAGCCTGGCCCTATTGCCTCTGGGGGCAACGCTAGCTCTAATTCAAGCGTGGAGCCAGAGTGGGGGTGAGGGGATGGAGCCCCTGAATCACTTCCAATGGCATTGGCCTGGCATCAACAATGACAGAGTCTCGCTAACTTTTTGCTTCAGCAAACTACAAACCCCAGAATTTTAGTAGAAATTTGTGTTGGACATTTGCCATGATCCAAATGAGCAAGGGGCTTTGTATATGTGGCTAATAATGAATTTTAATAAATGCCGTTGGCATTGGAGGACAGAGAGGTAGCAACAGAGCACAAGGAGCCAGTGCAAGTGTGTGTGCTTTGGACAGTAAGGTGGCTGGAGTGCTGCTGTGTGTTCTGATTGCGGTCGCGCTTTCTTCTCTTCCGCAGCCTCCCAGCTCCAGCCATGGAAGCCATGAGGATCAGAGGCGTCAACAGTGAGAAAGCAGGCAAAGAGGAAAGGTCGTTGTGTAGGGTGTGAGGTCAGAATTGAGGGGGAAAGGAAAAGCAGAACAAGGAGAAACATCTTTCAAGGATTTCAACACATTCAGGGCACTCCACGGGAAGGCCGCATGCTTTGGAATTTTTGGTGGTGGTTTTTTTCTGAAACCTTATAAGAAAAAAACAGTGTGAAGTGTCCCAGAAAATGCACATCTCTCCAGTGGTTGCAAGGCTGACGACCTACAGAACCCCAGCTGATTAACAGCTTATGGCAACGCTTTCACATATTGGCAAAAATGCCCTTTCCTCCTTCAGCTCCCTCCTTAAAACATGCTTCTTCCATGAACCATGTAAATCCTAGACCTCCCTTCAAGCAAATGTTAACAAAACTAACTATATTTCACCACTCACTCACCTGCTTTTTGTTGTATCATATCCCTTGGCTGCATAGTGTCTACTCTGAGTTTATATTCTGAAAGGGCAGGAACTTAACTGTTCTCCTTGCCTGTGAAGTGCCTACCATGTTTCTGTGATGTTGGTGTATTTATAAAATGGTGGTTGGAGGGAATGGGTGGGAGGTTGATGATCATTTCAGCAGATCTAAATATGGTTTCCATATTCAACTTGGAGTCTTCAAATCATTTATCAAGTGTAATCTATCGCAAACCACTTGGACGCTTTCCATTTATGCAAACTATTTAATCATATTTTACATAATGAATTATAACATTACTCTCCCGAAGTTATCTCCTTCTGAAATAAGGTTATGAGAGGAGGCCAAATGAGATATTTAGCCTACCTAGAATTTTGTTTTTCCTCCACCTTTCTCATGTTTAAGCAGAAAATAAGCATTGCATTGTCGGAACTAAGCAAAGACTACCGGTAATTTGCCTGATTTGAATATGAAAAGGAGCCCACATCCTTCCTGTCCCCAAAGAATTCAAAAAGACTTTACAGAGAAAACAGATGAACTAATATGTATCACTTTAAAAAAAAATAGTGGCACGTTTAGAAGCAATTCTGAACTTACAAGAGCACAAAAGTACAAAATTCACTAGTGGGAACCTGAGAAAAGTCAGGGACTGTTCTGTTTAACTTTTCTCATGATGGCATTTTAAACAGTACTCTGCAAAATAACCACAAAACAAAATATAGTGTCATTTTTCATGGTTCAAGAAAACTACACTGAAGACCATACAATTTTGTAATGCAAAGACTTACACAGGTATTGACAAAAGGCAGAAACTCGTTCCATCCTTTAGATGGAGGATTTTTTTTTTTTAAAGCTCAGTGGTGGGAGACTTAACAGAATCATGAGGCAGTTGATGCGCCTAAAAAATTAGCACAGACCTTGGCTATACTAGGAAAGTGTGTTGTGTTAACTAAATCGGTTTTTAAATCCAATCTGTCTAAACCAGTGCAAAACTCTAATGTAGATGCACTCGAATTATTTTTATATCAATTTAACTTAAGTTAGTAACTTACAGCACAAGCTGAATCAATTAAAGGAAAGACTCGACTGGTTTGGTATGGCTACATTAGGGATGTGCACTGGTTTAACTAGATGTATTTTGAAACTGATTTTGTGAAACTGATGCACTCTCTCAGCATCGACAAAGCCACATTCTCTCTTTCTCCTCCAAAGTGCCAATTCAACAAGGTAGGTGAAGCAGTTGGGACTATTTGCATTCTTAAAGTTACTCGTGTGGTTTAAACAGCTTGTTGGATTGAAGTTTAAATATCCAAAAGCACTAATTCACATCCTGTAATTGCATTCTGTTCAACTCATCTCACTTACAGACGCCATCATGAAATACCTAAAATTGCAAGGGTTTCTCCCCCCCACCCCCCAAATCGTATATGTTTAATGGATCAAATCCTGTGTTGGTTTATAGGCATCTTAAAATGCCGTTTAAGCCAGGAATTCTCAAACTGGGGGTCGGGACCCCTCAGGGGGTTGTGAGGTTATTATATGGGGATTGCGAGCTGTCAGCCTCCACACCAAACCCCGCTTTGCATCCAGCATTTATAGTGGTGTTAAATATATAAAAAAGTGTTTTTAATTTATAAGGGGGGGAGTTGCACTCAAAGGCTTGCTATTTGAAAGGGGTCACCAGTACAAAAGTTTGAGAACCACTGGTTTAGGCATATCAGGTGTGTACATTAAGGTGAGCTATTCTGTGATGGTATAAATGGTTTTAATATTTCAGGAAATTAGATGGGTGATTCCTCTTCTTAATGGGAGAGGGGAAATCTATGCCCTATGGTTCTTCCACATTCCTACCCACTTCTCTTCTGAAGGAGGAGTCTGTACACTGAACCAGTGGGCAGGTGCAAGCTGCAGTCAGCCCCCCAATAGAGTGTGAATGTTTCATTTTACATTTCAAATGAGGAGTACCTGGAAGGTCTATGTAATGCCTCCAGCTGAACAGAGTTGATTATAACATTTTTCACTTTGTTTTGTACAAAATCTTTCACCAGCTCATTTTGAAAAATGTTGTATCTTTTTGTGTGTGTTGTGATGTTTCAAGGACTTAAAACATTGGTTGATCAGCTTGCAAAATCCATTTATAGCTCAAAATCCAAAGTTTAAGCAATCTGGCATATGCTTATTTTTGCCCAGAAGTAGAGTGGAAACCATCTTTGACAACTAACTTGTAGACAGGAGAGAGAGAGAGAGAAAACCCTAGGCAGTTGCATGTGCTCACTTACCATTTATCATTTATCATATACTAATATTGTCTGTCACAATAACAAAAGGGGCTAAGAATAAAAAAAAAACTTAAGTGGAAAGTTGACAAAAATGCATCTGGTTTCCTGTACAAAAAATGGTTGTACAGAAACGAAGTTGTACAGTCATTCTAGTAATGCTAGTTTTGTAGACACAGTAAGTGGGTCCAATCCTGCATAAAAGCACTGGGAATTGGGAGGACTGAATTTTTCATACTATCTAGAATGCTAGAATCTAGGATCATCTAGAAGGCTTTTAAAATTATTTGTTCTTTGAACATTAAACAAATACCTGTGAATTAAAAGTACATGTTCATTGTTAAATGTTTATCCATTTGACACCAACAGCTACCGCTCAAAATTGTAATACCTTAAATGAGAGGTTTTAGTCACTTATCTAAATTCCTTACCCAAACTGGAATGTGACACAAAAGGATGTTCGGTATACTGTTTAGCTGCAGACATGATTTTTAGGCTAAGTGCATAAAATCTTGGTCTGGAACAATATCTGTGTTCTGGAACAAAATTCTCAAGACTGCACATTACAGAAAGAAGTTACAATCGTGGAATAGAATAGAAATTAGATCACTTTTCTTTCCTGCATTATTTCCTGTAAGAGTAATGTTTCCTGTTGTAAAACTGCTGCAGTAATCTTTGCTACCCAATGGATACGAAGGTATCACTTGCAAACTGAAAGTCATAGCAGATTACTATTTAGTTGGGAGAGTTTAAAGCATGTGAAAAAAACACTTCCATGCACCTCAAACCTCAAGTGCTAGTGCTGCTATGAAATAACAGTGAGTATGAATAGCCTAATGACACATCAGCTGTGGCCATCATGTTGGGGCAAGGAACAAGAATGCTAAAAAAAAAAATACTGTCTCACAGAAAAGTAGATGTCTTCATAGAAACGTACTAATACTTGCACAGCTCTAGCTCTGAGACTTCCTTTGCTTTTGGATTTTAGCATCTGAAATAAACTGTCTTCTTTTATTTTTCTTGTGTTAGTTTCACGGTGGTGGATACTGAAAATGGGCCAAAATAAAGTAAGATTGGCCCATAACAATGTTCCATAAACCATTGTTATAACACAGTTATGTCCTGTCTACACTAAAGATGCTATTGCTATTCCTGACTGAACTGAAAAGTTGACCATGTTGAGGGATCCATGTTAATGCCATTGTCCCCTAACATTGGTAAAATCTGGTTCACAATATAGATTAAACTAAATCATGTTTTAACTGTCTCTCTGAATCAATGATAACATTTTGAACAAGTGTACAAGATACACTGGAAATTTCCTTTATTAGGAAGTTGAAGAAACAAGAGGTGGCTGGATTTGATTTTGTGTGTGTGTGTGTGTATTCTGATATGCTGATTAGATAGCTTCAACAGCTATAACATGTAGTTTATTCACAGTCAGCCCCAAAGATGCTGTTTTTTACATTTTCTGTGTACAGAATGGTAATCTGCCTACCCATTTGTCTTCCCAGATGCATTATCAACTTGTATAGCAATAGAATTACTAGTGCAAGCAGCTGCAGACAATATGTAAATAAGAGCCAATTTCTACACATACCCTAATATCTCACCAAAGAGAGAATGTTATGTCTGCACTGCAATTGGGAAGGATAATTGCTGTGCAGATATACACTTAGGTTAGTCTTCCACTCTGCAGCTTGTGCCACATGGAAAGAGGCTCTTTTTTATCATTATCCTGCACAGTTTTCTTCAGTCAATCTGTTGATCTGGACTGAAGAGGAACTAGGGAACAGGAGAGACAGGAAAGGAAAATCACAAATATGGAGGAGGAAATGTAAAGATTAACCAAGAAAAGGGAGGCGAGCAAGAGGAGATGGTGGCGGTGGTGGTAGAGTTTTCGACCGGAACATCCAGGGTCTCTTTTTGACCGGTAGCTCCGGTCAGCACTGCTGACCAGGCCATTAAAAGTCCGGTTAGCGGGGCTGGCAGGCTCCGTATCTGGCTCTGCGCAGCTCCTGGAAGCGACAACATGTCCCTGCAGCTTCAAGGTGCAGGGGCGGCTCCGCATGCTGCCCTTGCTCTGTGCACCAGCTCCACAGCTCCCATGCGTGGAGGCAGCGCACACTGTGCAGAGCCACTTGGCCACCCCTACACCTAGGAGTCGAGGGATATGTTACCGCTTCCAGGGAGCCCCTGAGGTAATCACCACCTAGAGCCCATACCTCTCACCCCTTCCCATGTCCCAAACCCCTGTCCCAGCCTGGAGCCCGTCCCCACACCCAAACTTCCTCCCAGAGCCCACACCCCGCAACCCCCCCGCACTCCTGCCCCCACCCAGAGCCCCCTCCTAAACCCCTTATTTCTGGCCCCACCCCAGAACCTACACCACAACTCCCTGCCTCAGCCCGGAGCCTCCTCCCACATTTTGAACCGCTTGGCTCCCCCACACCCGCCAGTCTAGAGCCCACTCCTGCACTCCAAACCCCTCATCCCCAGCCCCATCCCAGAGCCTACACTCCAACCTCCTGCCCCAGCCCAGAGCCCGCTCCCCCATCCTAAACTCCTCATTTCTGGCCCCAGCCCGGAGCCCACACCCCCAACCAGACCCCTTACCCTCTCCTGCACCCCTACCCCCAACCCAGCCCAGTAAAAATGAGTGAGTGGGGCCTGGGGGGGGGGAGAGCAAGTGACAGAGGGAGGGTGAAATGGAGTGATCAAGGGGGACTCGGAGCAGGGGTTGGGCAATGGTGTTCACTTTTGTGCGATTAGAAAGTTAGCAACCCTAGGTGGAAGTGGTACAGATAACTTCACACGTTTAACTTTGATAATTTGTGCAGATAACTAAAGAAATAGCAAATTTCAGAGTTGGGCTATCGATATCCCACCACAATACACACATCTGAATATATATGCCATTGGTTTGTTTATGGAAATTGAAGCTGGAGCAAATGAAACAATAGATAAATGCAAGGATCATGTTTTTCATATTAGCTTGCTTGAATTATTCATTTACTATATTTCAGTTAGATATGTAAAGATTTACATCTTAGATTCAGTAATCCCATCACAATAGTAGAGTTGCCTGCATTGCTCTGACATGCTGTGAGTTGGCATACTATCTACATGGCCTTAAGAGGTATTTAAACCCCATTTATATAAACCAGTGTTGACACAGTGTTTGATACTGATCATACTAATGAAAGTGGCTTTGGCTCATTCTTGCAGTCCCTTGAACCTAACAAGGACAGAGGGATTTTTGGAGGGAGAGGGGTGGTAACTAATAACTCTCTCTAGTATCTCTGCTGTAATTCTAAAGGACAGATTTATACTATCCTGGGATTTTATAGTAACAGTGCATGAAGAAAGGGCATGTTTCATATGTATAATATGGGAAAAGGGCCACTTTCGTAGTAGTTCATGAGTCTCAAATCCAAGATACAAAATATACTACTTATATATTAGATACTTCTTGTTCTGTGGGGGAATGTGATTTTATGATTGTGTACTGATATGCAACATAGTGTTAGTTCTCCCTTTCTTAAACAACTGATATTAACATTGTTGTTCTAGCCATGCTAAGACATGTTTTTAATTGGGCATAGATTAAACCACCCGACCCCACCCCTTTTAGTCCTCTGTTTACATCAACAGATTGGATCTGCTTGCATCCAAAAGAATTATGTCAAAACAATTGCTTGTATTTCTGTCTTAGTATGTTCTCCAGCAGCTTTGTCACCTGAGGGTCAGACTGGAATACATGAAACTAGAATTGGGGTAGAAACTGCAGCCAGCCTCAGGTCAGTGTTGCCTCTTGAGATTTGCAAAATAGCAACTTTTGGGCTTCATTGCATTAGTTTCCATAATTATTCTCAGTCTAGTCTGGTTGTATTACAAAGGATAGTCTTGCATGCTCCATTTAATTCCCTTTCTCATTTTGTCTGGGATTCAAGAATTATCTTAAGACAGAGGTTATTTTTTATTATATGGAATTTATAATTTCTACAGTATTTTAGAGCTCTTTAAAAATAGTGTTTCTGTGCAGATCTCTCACGCATGTATGATTAGGAAATTTACCAGGATGACATGGTCTCGTGCAGTAAATTCAATTTTTCTATCCTACCTATTCTCTGGTATCCAGGTGCAAATAATACATCATTTAACATGAATCACAAATTTGTAGAACACAGAATTATACTCCAGTATAATAGGACATTGAATCACCTGGGTAATACTGAGGAACTGGGAGTCACCCAGGGAAAGGGAGAGATCCTGGGTGGACAAAGACCATTGAGATAAAAATGCACGGTGCTGGGATCCAACAATCAGAAAAGCATCCTCTTGACACACACCTAAATACAACATAGTCACTGTGCCATTGTTATACAGCACAATTCTGTCAGTAGTTCTGAGGCTGTGATCTGATCCATTTTACAGTCTGCTGAAACTGACATAAGCTTAACAAAAGTTTTGAAAAAGGATTGCCAATCGCATAATTTGTGTCTCAAGAAACTTGTTGACAGTTGTTCAAGGTATAGGAGAGATTGTTTGCCGTCATCATGCTTATAGTGATTCCATCCTAAAACTGTGACCACATTTATTGCTGTAGCTTAGCTAGTGTGCAGAGTTTCACTTTTTGTTGCAGAAACTTTCCATAACAATAATTTTGTGTTTAATTAGGATACTACTTTGGTGTTTCTGCAACAGTACAGTGGTATTTTTTTTAATTGACACATGTTGTATTTTAGCAGACATCTTTTTACCAAAGTGACTGAAAGTGCCAAAAGCATTTTCCCCTTTTAATGAACCTGACAAATTGAGACTAATTAAATATAATGAAATGTTTATATGAAATAATGCTTTCTGAATCTCTGGAATGGAATGTGTGAATCAAATTTAGGTTTAAGTAAATTAGATTATTCCATTTGTTTTATTTACATAATTTTTGTATTGAAGCAATCAATTGTGATAAGTAGGTTTATTCCAGAAATTTAAAATGATCTGGTACCAACAATTCGCACAGATCAAACCATGCCCCTGCCCCCCAGCCCTTACCACCCCTACTCATTGATGGGATTAAGATCCTCTGGCTGTGAGCCCAAATTCAGACAAAGTGAACAGAAGCTTGTACTGTGTCCTTAAAAACCACTAAACTTAAGTATTGGCAGACTGCACGAGGGAACAAATTCAATAGCCAAGGGCCCTCCACTGAGAATTCCACCCTAAGACTTACAGCCCACCTGTTAGAATTCAACCCTGGGACTTCACAGCTGAGCTTTTTTGGCATCACTTAACTGCCTCAACAAGATGTAGAGAAAGAAGTGATATATGAGAGATACAGTTCCCAGGCCATCCAGGATGCTAGAGAGTAGTGCTTAGGTCGACCCCTTAGTCCAGTGGTTTTCAGCCTGTGATCTGCAGACTGTCTAAGATTTCCAAAGGGGTCCGCACCTCCATTTGAAATTTTGTTGGGGTCCACAAATGAAAACAGGTTGAAAACCACTGCCTTAGTGGTCTTTCATACACAGTGATCAGGAGAGATGACATGTATTCACAGTTGACCAAGAGAGGGCTTTAGTGGAACACTAACTCTGGTGGTGATTTTTAAAGTCAGAAGGAACCATTATGATCCCTTAAGTTGACTTCCTGTATAACACAGACCATGGAACTTCCCTGAAATAATTCTTGCTCCTTCAAGTTCAATAGTTGTGGCTGAACTAGAGCATATCTTTTGGAAAATATCCAATTTCCACTTTTAATTTTCTAGTGATGGCAAATACACCACAATCTTTAGTAAATTGTTCCAACAGTTAATTACCCTTTGTTTAAAAAATTGCACCTTTTATTTCAAGTCTGCATTTGTCTAGCTTCAGCTTACAATAGCTTCATCTACTAGATTGATGAGCCCCATGTCATTACTTGTAGACTGTGATCAAGTTATCCCTTAACAGATTCAACTCTGTGAGATTTTCATTGGCAATCATGTTTTCCAATCCTTTAGTCACTTTCGTGGCTCTTCTCTGAACTCTCTCCAATTTATCAACATCCTTCTTGAATTGTTCACACCAGAACTGGACACAGTATTCCAGAAGTAGTCACACCAGTGCCAAATACAAAGGTAATATTCCCCTGATTATAGATCCAGTCACTCATGTTCAGATGATTTATCCACGTGATGCCAAAGAATTACTGCTTCCGAGGAAATAATCCCCCATTCTGTAAGTATGGCCTGCATTCTTTGCTCTTAGATGTATGGCTTTATATTTGGCCGTATTGAAATGCAAATTCTTTGATTGTTTCTAGCTTACCAAACAATCCAGATTGCTCTGTTAGTTACCTGTCCTATTCGTTATTTACCACTCCCCAAACTTTGCCATCTGCAAATTTTATAAGTAGCAATTTTATATCTTCTAGGTCATTGATAAAAATGAAATAGCATATAGCCAGAACCAGTCACTACAGGACCCCACCAGAAAGCCAACTTCTTGATAATGATTCCTTGTTCACAGTTACATTTTGAGGCCTATCAGTTAGCCTGTTGTAATCCATTTAATGTGTGCCATGTTGATTTTGTAATTTAAGGTTTTAATCCAAAGGCCATGCAACACCAGGTCAAATGCCTTCAGGCTTGTAATCTCAAAAAAAATCAAATTAGTTTGACAGGCTCTATTTTCCATTTTTCCCCTTAATTATATTACCCTTATTTAATTATTTATTAACTGAGTCCCATATCACCCATTCCATTATTTTGCCGAGGATGAGCATCAGGCTGACAGGCCTATAATTACTTGAGGTATCCCACTGATCCTTTTTTAAAATGGCACATTAGCTTTCTTCCAATCCTCTGGAATTTCCCCAGTGTTCCAACGCTTCCTGAAAATTAACATTTACAATCCAGAGAGCTCTTCAACCAGCTCTCCTAGAACTCTTGGATACAAAGTATCCAGATCTGCTGATTTTCAAATGTCTAATTTGAGTAGCTGCTGTCAAGGTTCCTCCCCCACTCTGAACTCTAGGGTACAGATGTGGGGACCTGCATGAAAAACCTCCTAAGCTTATCTTTACCAGCTTAGGTCAAAACTTCCCCAAGGTACAAAATATTCCACCCGTCGTCCTTGGATTGGCCGCTACCACCACCAAACTAATACTGGTTACTGGGGAAGAGCTGTTTGGATGCGTCTTTCCCCCCAAAATACTTCCCAAAACCTTGCACCCCACTTCCTGGACAAGGTTTGGTAAAAAGCCTCACCAATTTGCCTAGGTGACTACAGACCCAGACCCTTGGATCTTAAGAACAATGAACAGTCCTCCCAACACTTGCACCCCCCCCCTTTCCTGGGAAATGTTGGATAAAAAGCCTCACCAATTTGCATAGGTGACCACAGACCCAAACCCTTGGATCTGAGAACAATGAAAAAGCATTCAGTTTTCTTACAAGAAGACTTTTAATAAAAATAGAAGTAAATAGAAATAAAGAAATCCCCCCTGTAAAATCAGGATGGTAGATATCTTACAGGGTAATTAGATTCAAAAACATAGAGAACCCATCTAGGCAAAACCTTAAGTTACAAAAAAGATACACAGACAGAAATAGTTATTCTATTCAGCACAGTTCTTTTCTCAGCCATTTAAAGAAATCATAATCTAACATGTACCTAGCTAGATTACTTACTAAAAGTTCTAAGACTCCATTCCTGGTCTAGAATCATAGAATCATAGAATATCAGGGTTGGAAGGGACCCCAGAAGGTCATCTACTCCAACCCCCTGCTCAAAGCAGGACCAATTCCCAGTTAAATCATCCCAGCCAGGGCTTTGTCAAGCCCGACCTTAAAAACCTCTAAGGAAGGAGATTCTACCACCTCCCTATCCCCGACAAAGACAGACTATAGACAGACACACAGACCCTTTGTTTCTCTCCCTCCTCCCAGCTTTTGAAAGTATCTTGTCTCCTCATTGGTCATTTTGGTCAGGTGCCAGCGAGGTTACCTTTAGCTTCTTAACCCTTTACAGGTGAGAGGAGCTTTCCCCTGGCCAGGAGGGATTTCAAAGGGGTTTACCCTTCCCTTTATATTTATGACAGCTGCTGTTTCCATTCCAGTGGTAACTCAGAGTGATGTTAAATACATCATCTGGCTTTTTTCCAAGTGAAAAAGATCATTTGCTTCCAGCTTGTCTCTACCATTTTTGACAGTGCGCCACTTTCCCTCACCTTTTGCCTACTTTCTCTTTTCAAAATATATTATAAATCAATGAATCTTCCCACCAGGTTTCAGTAACCAATTAGGTTGGATTTATGCTCATAAATGAGCAATTACATTTTCTCTTGTTTGTTACCAAGGCTCCTAGCATTGGTGTACAGGCAATTAAAGAATTTCTTCTTGTTACATCCTTTGGTGCCTTGATTCATTTTGTGCTTGACATCTTGATTTTGTGCTAAATAACGCTCATTTGTTTTCTTTTTTTCACCCTCCCCTTTTGGTTTTTACTTTAATGCCCTCCTGACTAATCTAGTACCTGTCCCCTAGAACAGTGTTTCCCAAACTTGGGACACCGCTTGTTCAGGGAAAGCCCCTGGCGGGCCCGGCCGATTTGTTTACCTGCCGCGTCCGCAGGTTCAGCCGATCACGGCTCCCACTGGCCCAGCAGCCAGTACGTCTCTGTCCATACCACTTCCCGCAGCCCCCATTGGCTGGGCACAGTGAACCAGGGCCATGATCGGCCGAACCTGCAAATGCAGCAGGTAAACAAACCGGCCGGGACCGCCAGGGGCTTTCCCTGAACAAGAAGCATCCCAAGTTTGGGAAACGCTGCCCTAGAAGATTGGTTCCCATTCTACTGAGTTGGAGGCCTTCCAAATTGTACAGACCCGTCTTCCCATAGAAGGTGGACCAGTGTTCCAGTGAACCAAAACCCTCTACCCTATACCACTTAACTAGCCAGCAGTTCACTTCCAGAATCTTCTGTTGTCCATTGCAGGACAGAAAGGATATTTGAGAAGATCACTTGGACATTCCTCTCTTTCAGGAGCCTTCCAAGTTGCCTGAAGTAGCCTATAATCCATAAGGTGTCCTTTGAAGCGGTCATTAGTACTGATGTACACCATCACCAGTGAAGCCTTGCCAACTTCAGAAGCCTATCCAGTCTTGCAGCTGGATCTTGTGTCTTGGCTCTGGGAGGACAGCACACCATCCTGTTATCCACTCGTCCCTTGCAGAATGTTTTTTTACAGTCTTATTAGCATACAGTCCCCAACAAGGATCATCTTTCGTCTTTGGACAGTTGGAGAGTTCTTTGTGGCCAAGCTTGATAATCTCGCGGGTTGGGCTGAGCAGCCATCCTCCATTCCATTCAGTTATCTGGATCTTCAGAGGTATTTTCATCAGTCTGACAATCATGTAACCTTGTGGGTGCAGACATCTAAAGTGCAGTTTCTAGGCATTTATATCAAACCTATGTAGGGGAGGAGACCCAGTATACTGTCTTTAAATGACTCCAGATCACATTTCCTCAGGTTTTTGAGTTGTTGGTTTTTAACTGCCATCCCTGCAAATGTGACAGTCACTATCTTGGCTGACACATCAGGGACTGAAGTGGGGACTGCCAGAGCTAAAAGCCTAAATCTTTACAATTTAAAGAGCCAGGTTCTGTAGCTGGGGGCTATAACTCACATCCTCTCATTAGGACATTGTGGAACACACAGCTCCCACTGATCTGTGAAATACACAAACTCATTTTGGGCTCCTGAAACTAACTAACCCCACGAACCTCTCCCACATTTTCCCAAAGGCTCCCACACAGGGCTTTAAAACCTAATAAACCGAGGACTAAAATGGGGGGAGGAGCAATGTGTGGGTGAAAAGACAAAATCCCCTTCTAACCATCTGGAAAAGGAAGGTGCTGGGCTTTCTGTCAGGCTGTTGTGCATAGATCTTGCTTGTGGGGATAGCAGGGCATCCATTTTTCATACCCTCTAGCTAGTTCCTGATCAATTTCATCTCCCATCTCCTCTGTGTATGCTCCTCAGCTTCCCCAACATAGAGCCAACCAGCTGCTGCAAGGTGACTGATGTGGTCTTTTCCCTGCTTCTTATTGGTGGGTCATCCTCCTCCCTCATGGAACACTCCACTCCCGCAGAAACACAAGCACCTAAACAACAGGGAAGATTGTGAGATTAAGAGCCAGAAATGAGAATGTGGGAGTCCTGCAGTCATGTGGGATGGGGTCAGGATGCTGACTGGATAATATACTGAGGAGGGGGATACGCTTGCCTTCCCCACCGCAGTGACATACTAGGGTTCAATCCAGACTGAATAGCTGTGTCACCCCTGTTGGGGGTGCCCTTTACAATGCTTTGCTGCTGTAGCCTCCAACCTGAACTGCTCAGAAACAGCCTCCAGCATGTAAGTCACTCCCATCTATGTCTTTGTGCATGCTGCAGCCAGCCAGCCACACCATGGCTCTTACCAGGTTTAAAAATTACCACAGGGTGACCCCAACTCACTCCCTGTCCCAGATTTTCCCCAGAAATGTATGTCCTGGACAGTACAAATATATTGTCAGTTATTCCTTGAAGGGAATAATGTGCACACAACTCGGTACCCCAAATGGAGTTACCCAGACACTTTGACTTAAACACACTGGATTAGATAAAACAATAAAAGAAGTTCATTAACTACAAGGAGAGATTTTAAGTGAGTACAAGGAATGAGACATAAAAGCCAGAAATGGTGACAAGAAAAATAAAGATAAAATGGTTACAGGTGCCTAATTTAGAAAACTATATTAGATTCAAAGCAAAGTTTTCTTACCACATGCTCCGTCAGGTTACTGACCAAACTCTCAGGTCAGGACCCTTCCTCAAGAGTCTAATAGCTGCTTTCTTTGTCTCTTCAGGTGCAGTCAATGTGATGGGCAGGGAGAGAAAGAAGGGTGTCTTGGGGGTCAGGCTTGACAAAGCCCTGGCTGGGATGATTTAACTGGGAATTGGTCCTGCTTCGAGCAGGGGGTTGGACTAGATGACCTTCTGGGGTCCCTTCCAACCCTGATATTCTATGAAAGGCTATTTCTATGAAAGGGGTTCTGCCCCTTCCTTTTTGTAGTCCTGTCCTCCCCCTTTGAGAAGCATTTCCAGCTGGGAGCAAGATGATGAGCAGTCTGTGTAGAAGGGAACTCCATCCTTCTTCTTTGCTAAAGTGTAGATTTTTTTTCTTAATCCCTGGCCCCTTTCCTGCCCAAAAATGGCCGCTTAGCAGGTAATAGTCCATTAGCCTTGGTTACATCTGGCTGAGGTGTCAGCTTGCCCTTTGTCTCTGAGGAACCTTTTGGTCACTTCTCAGACTTATCTGGAAAACATACTTTTAGTCATGTTTTCAGCTTATGTTTATAACTTGACATATAACGCTGCCACATGCATTTTGCCATGATTTTATTGATCAGAAAATTGAGTTTTTTAAATGATACCTCACAAGGCCTACCTTGTACAAACATTATTACCATGGTGCGTAGGATGTGAACGCAGTACGCTGTTCTGTCACCACCAGCACTTGTGCCTATGTGAGCCTTCCCTGTTGCTGCTCATGCTTTCAGAAGTTTCAGGAGAGTTAAATTGATCTGATTTCTTGTCAGTTCTGATGCTGCCCCTCAGGTTCCTAGTAGCAACAGTGAAAACTAAACAAGTGTGGTCAGCTTTCATGCTGCAGCATCCTGTGCAGATTTAGGCTGGTATTGCTCAGACAACGGTGGGTCACAACACAGCAAACCCAAGCATCAAAATCCCTGGGCCACCAGAGCTCAGTAGAAGCCTGCGAAGGAGAAGCAGTTTCTTATTTCTTCCAGCTGCTGTGGCTGCTGCCTCCATTCCTGCTGTGCCCATCCTGCCTATCACGCAGTCCCAGAGCAGCTTCTTTCTCAACTCTAGAGCAGGGGAATCAGTGCTTCAAGGAGTTGTGGGTACTGAGCACTGTGCAGGAGAGAAGTGAAGGAGAAATACCACCATCCACTGGCTCCCGCACTTAGTAGCACAAACTGGCTGAATCCTCCACAAAATTGCTGAAAATGTTCAGGTGAAATATATCATTTTTTGCAGCTGCAAAAGAATTCTTCCATCAGCCTAGCTACCACCTTGCAGGGAGATGGATTATCTATGTTGATGGGAAAACCCCGCTTGGCATAAGTAGACTCTACGCCAAAGTGTTACAGCGGTGCAGCTATGCTGCTGTAGCATTTCAAGTGTAGACAAGCCCTTAGAATCAGTGGCTCAAAATGCTCCTGCAGGCTGTCCACCCACCTTCTTAAGCCCAGCGTACTGAGTGGCACAGACAGCTGGGTATAATTAGAATGTAACTTGGATATTATTGTTACATGTGTCTTCACACTCTAAACCAAAATTTCACCCGGAGTTCTATTCATTGTTTAAATTAAAATATCAAACAATGAGCAGTGTGTTTACCTTGCTTAGTTATTGGTGTTAACCCTTAAATAAGGCTTTAAAACTCCTTATTAGAATAAAGGAAAGAAATTCTCATCTCTAGACTAAGTCTGCCTATTACTGAAGTAGTGCACTCATTTAAAGACTGAAGGCTTTCTTTGCCAGGGTAGCTATACATAAATCCTCTTTTTTTTTTTTTTTTTTTTTTAAGAAAAAAATTACAATGTATAAGCTTGGATTCTGAACAATGCAGCAAAACCTGTCTAACTTACAGACCTTCTGAGCTGTGGATTTCAATGGTGCTTGCTTTTAATAAATCAAATAAAACTACAACTACCCAGAACAATCTACAAGGTTTGACTCAAGTTACTGTTCCTTTAAGACACTGCAGTTTTGACTGAAACTGGCATGCTATAGAGAATGAAAAAGAATTCACTGTTTCTAAAAAAGATGAGGCCATAACATTCACAAACTCATCTGGCAAGGAAATGCTATAGAAACTAGAAAAAGTGGCAAAGTGATCTTTTGTTGGAGTTTGGAGGGTGAGCCTCCTCTTCTTTCATTTGTTGCACTGGGGAGTTTTTGATTACGCCTGCTCAAACAGACGCTTTGTGCTAATGTGTTTTCTTGTGGATTTGCCAGGTGACCTCCAACCCTTCGGCAACAGGCCAGTTCCACCACAACAACTGTTCCTTAAACAAGCACAGCAAGTGAAGTCAGTTTTTGCCACTACTGTCCAGATGGAACACTGACTTTCCTGTTCCTCTCTTGCTGATAGTGAATATAGCCTTAGATTCTTACATTAAAGCGATACAGGAATCTGAGAGGTGCTCCACTGAATATCAACATTAGGAAGATGCATATATTTCTCAGACCCATCATCTAAATCTTTTCTCTTTTGATGCAGTTGCCACCAATCTGTATTTGTGGACATCTCTGCTATGATCACTCTGGCAGAGAGGGCCAGTCAGGTAGCATTTTGTCCCTTGACCTGTCTTATATACATGCATCCTCTCCAATCTCTGGGCTCTAGTGCTGGCTGACCAGAGACAGAAATAGATGGCACAACTAAAGTCAGGCATGAGAGAGAAAAGGCCATTAAAGGAAGAAGGTAAGCAGTCAAGCAAGGCCATAGTCCTCTACAGGGCATATGATGCAAACTAAGTATTGTTAGCTTTCTCTTGTATTATGTATGTACCAACAGTTTAGCATGTTTTCTCTGGGGGCTTCCTCTTTTGCCACCATTCAAGTGTCAAAGAATGACACAATTGATTTGGCACCCTGAAGCTCAGAAACCAGTTCTGCTGGTTGGGGGTAATAGGAGCTTCTCATTCTCCTAAAATGTTCCTTAGCTTCATTTTAGAAGATTCCTTCATATTAAACTTTCAGCAGTTCCTTATAGACAACTGAGAATAATAGGAGCGCTCAGCTTGTCAAATGGCCTTTGCTTTGTGCCAGCATAATGCAGATGTAGGAATTCATTTAGGACACATCTTCCAGTTATACCTCCAATAGGTGAATTGTCACTTGTTATCAGCTTATTCATGCTACTCGGACTTCTAGTTGCTTCGGGTAGGCAGGTAATTATAAAATGCTGAAACTTTGTGCTCATACAACTCAGTAAATCGTGGAGATGGAGCTTTAAAGGACAGCTCTTTAATAATCAAATTCGTGCAGCTAGATCTTTCATCGTTCCTGTTTCTCTCATGAATCTGTTGTTTAAACGCCTTCACTGATTTTTTGTTGTTAGACAGTAAGGTTTTGACCATGGCATGTATGGCCTTTGCTGAGAAATATCAATTTATCTGTTTAATTTTCTGTGTATCCTTAAAAATCTCATTATCAAGTCAGACACTTTAAAAAAATCAAAGAAGACTGGGCGCTTGCCAATGATCCTGTCAGGTATAAAAATAAATGTATAATAAAATGCCTTCTAAAAGATTGAGAAACAATAGATGGTGTTCAAAAGTGTTAACTTTTAATATTTGCAGGGCGTCTTCATGATGTGTTCTCTAATTCCAGCAAACCGTAGAATCACTGATAGAACCAAAATGAAGGTGGTCATTAGTAAACTTCGGAGAATTAAAAAAAAATAGTGAGAGTTGACCCATTATGTTGCATATATTATGCTGGTTTAGATCTTTGAAAAAAAAAAAAGAAGAACCTTCAAGATTAAAAAAGAACAAAACGGTTACTACTGAGAATACCAGAGTAAATCTAAGAAAACTGAATGGGTGGAACAAGCTAAGGATACTACCAATCTACTAGAATTCTTTGAGGGGTCAGCAAGCATGTGGACAAGGGGGATCCAGTGGACATAGTGTATTTAAATTTTCAGAAAGCCTTTGACAAGGTCCCTCACCAAAGGCTCTTAAGCAAAGTAAGCTGTCATGGGATAAGAGGGAAGGTTTTCTCATGGATTGGTAACTGGTTAAAAGATAGGAAACAAAGGGTAGGAATAAATGGTCAGTTTTCCGAATGGAGAGAGGTAAATAGTGGTGTCCCCCAGGGGTCTGTACTGGGCCCAGTCCTATTCAACATATTCATAAATGATCTGGAAAAGGGGGTAAACAGTGAGGTGGCAGAATTTGCAGATGATACAAAACTTCTCAAGATAATTAAGTCCAAGACAGACTGTGAAGAGCTACAAAAGGATCTCTCAAAACTGAGTGACTGGGCAACAAAATGGCAGATGAAATTCAGTGTTGATAAAGGCAAGTAATGCACATGGGAAAACATAATCCCAACTATACACTTTGATACAGGAGGGCCAGGGAACAGTGGGAGAGTGCTAGAGGAGAAATATATAAGCTCAAGACTAATTAAGGCGTGGTTCCCTCTAGACTAGGGAAGGTGGCTGCAGGTTAATTGCAGCACCTGCAGTCAATTAAGGCTCTGTTAGGAACCTAACAAACCCCCCTACTTCAGACAGACGGAGGAGGTGGAAGGAGAGAGGACTGGAGCTTGGAGGTGTGCTGTGAGACTTGGAAAATCAGAAAACCGAAGTAAAGGGGACCGTGCTGCAGTAGGGGAGGGAGACTACCTTCCCCAGCATCTAAGGACTGCAGGTACCCCACCCAAGGGGGAAGAGGGTAAGAACCCACAGGGGTTGAAAGGGGCTGGGGCTCAGAGTGAGGGCCCAGACCCCAACTCTGCTTCCATCCTTTACCACCTTTCTGGGCCACTAGCGGGGCCATCAATGCCCCAAGAACAGGGGCAAGGGGTGTCATCTTAGCTCCCCGCCAAGAAAAGCGCAGGACCCACCAGACTAACATCGGACATCTTGACACACCATATAAAATGATGGCATCTAAATTAGCTGTTACCTCGCAAGAAAGAGATCTTGGAGTCATTGTGGATAGTTCTCTGAAAACATCCACTCAATGTGCAGTGACAGTCAAAAAAAGCGAATGTTGGGAATCATTAAGAAGGAATAGATAATAAGACAAAAAATATCATATTGCCTCTATATAAATCCATGGTATGTCCACATCTTGAATACTGCATGCAGATGTGGTTCCCCATCTCAAAAAAGAGATATTATACTTGGAAAAGGTTCAGAAAAGGGCAACAACAATGATTAGGGATATACAGAACGGCTGCCAAATGAAGAGATTAATAAGGCTGGGACTTTTCAGCTTGGAAAAGATGCCTAAGGGGGGGATATGATAGAGGTCTATAAAATCATGACTGGTGTGGAGAAAGTAAATAAGGAAGTGTCATTTACTCCTTATAACACAAGAGCTAGGGGCTACCAAATTAAATTAATAGGCAGCAGGTTTAAAACAAACAAAAGGAAGTATTTTTTTTCACACAATGCACTGTCAACCTGTGGAACTCCTTGCCAGAGGATGTTGTGGAGGCCAAGACTATAACACAATTCAAAAAAGAACTAGATAAGTTCATGGAGGATAGGTCCATCAGTGGCTATTAGCTAGGATGAGCAGGGTTTGTGTCCATAGCCTCTATTTGCCAGAAACTGGGAATGGGCGATAGAGGATGGATCCCTTGATGACTACCTGTTCTGTTCATTGCCTCTGGGGCACCTGGCATTGGCCACTGTCAGAAGACAGAATATTGGGCTAGATGGACCTTTGGTCTGACCCAATATGGCCGTTCTTATGTACTATAAGTATTGACCTGAATCTTCAAAAGTGGCTAACTTTGAACGCCTTGTGTTTGGTGCCCAACTTGAATCAGATGTTTCAATATTGTCAGAGTTGATGCTCAGGACTTTCTGAAAATCACATCAAGCTGGATTCCCAAAAATTGAGGCACACAATCATTTATTGCTCTTAAAATTTAGGCCATTGCTTTTAGTCTGCAATGGGCCCAAAAGATGAATTAAGGGTAAATGAAGTGCAAATGTCAATGTTTATTTATCCCCTTGAACCTGATTGCATGTGGCATGCCGCACACAAAAAGATTGAGGTTACTTTTTAAAAATTACTTAATTCTTCTTGACAAAAAGATTCAGGCCAATACTTTGTCAGTAAACCAGGAAGGACAATAACCCAGAATGTGACCTTCTGTATTTCAGAAGTCTTCTATAACTCATTCAACTTGGTATCTTTGTCACAGAACGATGCATTCGGGGATACTTTCAGCAAAACAGAAAATATCAAGAAGATATCCCGATTCGAGGAAAAATTCTTAAACTTCTTTGTTTGGATGCTGCCTCTGGCTGGGTTAATGAGGACGTTTATCATATAAACTGAGTAAAAGCCCAGGTTTTCATTTTTCCTATGTAGTTGGCATTCACTAGAACCTGACAGGTTTCAGAGTAGCAGCCGTGTTAGTCTGTATTCGCAAAAAGAAAAGGAGTACTTGTGGCACCTTAGAGACTAACCAATTTATTTGAGCATAAGCTTTCGTGAGCTACAGCTCACTTCATCGAAGTGAGCTGTAGCTCACGAAAGCTTATGCTCAAATAAATTGGTTAGTCTCTAAGGTGCCACAAGTACTAGAACCTGAGACTCCTTTCTCCAGCTTCCCTGCTAGTAATTTCCAATCAACCTCTAAAAGTTAACTAAAAGAAGCAGTTATGTTAATTATTTACTCCCTCCTGCCTTTTCACCTTCTCAATTGAAAGAAATTCTCCAAGGAATTTACTTTGTGATCAACTCTAGTTGCCAAAATAAAAAAACAAACAGGAGAGAGGAAGAATGTGTCCCTGCTGCATCTCAGTGTCTTTGTCACAGTGAATAGCTTCAGTCTGAAGCTGTTGAGGTCTATCACCAGTGCAATAGATTTGAGGGTAGGGGGCATGGCATCAATAGACCTATGAGCTGCTCCTTATCTTCCTTCATCTAGTACTGCCTCCATTCTAGTGAAAGCTGCATTTGCAACTAGAACATTATTTTAAGAGTAGCAGATTGCGGTATATTCTCCAGAATTTAGAATTGCAGTAGAGGGCTGTAAGACTCTTCATAAAGTTTTTAATAGCCTGAAGAAATATATTCATGATAAATGTCCACTACAAACCTGGACCCAGCCACTTCTTCCTGATGATTTTTAGGTACGGGAACTAGAGTAGGCTATGGCTTGTCAGCTTTGGTGTAGTTTGAGAAGCAAGAAATATTGAACTTCTTCTTTAGGACCCCTTTGTGCCTTAGTGAAAGATATTATAGAAATTTCTGTGGTGCTCCCTTTCCTTTGGGCTTCAGAAACTAAAGGAAAAGCTCCACTGAATAGGGAACAATGAAATCGTTGCAGTATTGGACTGTATGATCACATCCTAAAGCCCCATTCCTTCCTAATAGCTGTCCCTTGAAGAAATGGGGCTTCTGTCCCCAGGGATGAAAGTAAGTTAGAGGACTTACCGGTACACCGGAGTCCTGAGCAGGGGGCATGGCCTCAACCGGAAGAGGCGTGGCCTTAAATCCCTGGGCCCTTTAAATGCCCGCCGGAGCCCCACCACCGCTACCCCAGGGCTTTGGCAGTAGAGCTCCAGCGGGGATTTAAAGGGCTGGGGCAGTAGGGGTGGCTCCGGGGCTCTTTAAATCCCCACCAGAGCCTTACCCCAGGGCTCGGGCAGCAGGGCTCAGACGAGGATTTAAAGGGCTTGGGGCTCCAGCCGCTGCTACCGCCCCGGCCCTTTAAATCCCCTCCGGAGCCCCGCCGCTGCTACTCCAGGGCTTGGGCAGCAGGGCTCAGGCTGGGATTTAAAGGGCCGGGGGCGGGGCGGGATAGTGGCAGCTGGAGCTCCGGGGCCCTTTAAATCCCTGCCGCAGCCCTGCCACTGCTACCCCAGGGCTTTAAATTGCCCTCTCTGAAAGTCGGTCCTGGTACGGCGCACCGGCTCTTACCAGTACGCCATACCGGGGCATACCGGCTTACTTTCACCTCGGTCTGTCCCTACCATGGAACCTAACATGTACATCTCAGTCTGTGCTCCTAATGAATCAAATACAGTTAGGGTATAGTAATAACTGCTACCACCACTAAAATAGCAGAAGCTCTCCCTGATGAGGCCCCAAAACATAAGCACTGAGACAAGTCATTTCCATAGTGGAATGCATGTGCTTCGCTTTTAGTATATACTTCATTGAGACTTAAATACATGCATAAGTGATGTCCTGAATAGGGATGTTTTCCTAAATCAGAGCTACAGTGCGATAAGCAGCATTTCAACCTCATGTCTGGACCCCATGTGGTCAGAATACTTCTGGTATAAACAAATCTCCCATAGTGTTTTACTTACATATGGAACATATTTAGACTTGGCAAAATTCAATTGTTGTTTTATTATTATTATTATTATTTCAATGTATAATATCAATGTTTATTTTAAGCATATTTTCAATTTTTATTCATTTTTTTCCTGCAACTGTGAAAATTTAAAAATCTAGCTGAGATAATTATTTAATGACAGTAGACACTGAGATTCAAAAAGTTAAAGCTTTATAACTGTTAAAACACATCGTCATATGTCAACGTTTTAGCCTCAAGTCAAACTCTAATAAGTTCTCAAGCAGCATTTTTCTTTGCCTATCTGTGAATTTCAACAATTATTGATTGGAAATATTTTTTAGTCAGTTTGTATGGGTAGAATGAAATCAGTGTTTATCGACATTTACCGAAAAAATTGAATGCTTCCAAGCCTAAATATACGCCTTAGTTTAATGTACATGAAGCAGAGGCTCCTGTACAGACATTAACAGAGATGTAATGTTGTATAACGCTGATCTGCTTCTTGACTCCTCTGGTCAAAACTTTGTAGCTTTGCAAGGAGCCGGCTTAAGTCAGATTCAGCTCATTTGGCTGCTCTTCTCTCTTCGAACAGGAAACAATTAGTATAGCTGCAGAGAGTGGGAGGAAAGCAAGCACAAGAGCTTATACAAATATTTTTGTTATTAACATTTTAATGTTTCTAGCCCATTTGTTAAACTATTTTTCTTTTTCAATAAAAATGAAACTGTTCTAGCAAAGTGTGTGATTAATCCTCCCTCCCCCCCAAAATGCTTTGCTTGCTAAAATTCTAAAATTATAATGCATCTTAGTGATTACATCTCTATTTTTATGGAATGTGGTAATCTGAGGGGTGGCAGAGAAAGAGCTGTAAGGAAGAGCTCAATATTGAAACAAAATCCCACTAGTAAAACCAGAATTTGTGAATAGATCATCTTATTTTTAACGTTGCCATAGTGGTAGGTGGCTTTTGTTGTTCTTTAGTCTTGGCTTCTCTCGAGAATAGTTTTCAGAATCAATAATCTTCAAGAAAAAGTGGGGTAGTGTTATTTTAGTAGATAAAAGAAGATTGAGACTAATTAGATATTAATCAAAAGTAATGACGTTTAAGGTGCTACAATAGTATAAATAATAATGACAGAATTCGTTTTCTGTTTTTTATCCAACAAGAATGTTTCTGCCACTTGAAAAGAAACAATTTCTTTGGCTAAGCTAGCACTAAGTATCCTGCAATGGAGTTACTAGATTCCAGATAGTTAACATGGACAAGAAAGAGACAGGTCCAACAGTAGATATTTTCAATTGTCACTAAGGAAGTCTCATGAAATGTATGTTTTGAAACAAACCAGAAACATATGCAGCTTGTTTGCATTTGAAAAGTTAAATAATTAAGCCATTTATTTGCTTTTGTAGCAACACCAATGACAAATTATGAAATCGCCACATGACCCACTAAATTATATGTGCGAGAAATACTGCATTTCCTAATGGAAACTTGTTCATTTACCAAAAGTTGCACAGCGTGTTGGATGAACAATGTGGTATGTTGATCTCTTGAGAGTTTGGTGTCAATACATTCCAGATTTTGTTTGGTCATCTCAGCTCTGTCGTTAGTGAACATGTTTCCAACCTTACAAAACTGTAAATCCTGACTTTTGGTGGGTCTGTTCTGTGGTAACGAAGGAGTTTAGTTCTTGCAGTCCAGTCATTGATATAACTAGAATAGTGATGTTGAATGGAGATATTTATTATCTGTGAAAACCCTGAAGTAATCTTGAATCATTTCCAGCAATGTGTTTGTGCATTCTCCCAGATGTAACTATGCATCATATAATTTGTTGCCTAGTTCGTTTCTTTGAGCCAGGAATGGACAACTTTTCAAAGTCTTGGCTTGAAAAGATGCATGTATGTTACACCCTCTGTCACACTTTACAAGGTACTACAATCAGGCAGTCTTTATACTTGATCTGTCTAGACATTGTAACCAAGCTTAAAAGGACAAATGAAAGAAAAAGCCCTCTTCATCAGACCTTTTTTCATTCTGCACCCAGTTCTGACTCACAAGCTGCACACTAACAAGAAAAGACAATGGGGGTAAATAGGCTAAAAAGCCACTGGAGTGGGACAGGAGAAAGAACTCACAGCTCAGTGGTCCTCTGTTAATATTTGTTTGATTAACATGCAAAAAGTATTTGTCTTGAAAATCTATATATGTATTCATTGGTGGTATGATTTTCTAATTAATTGTCTCTTTCAGAATTATTCACTTGAATAATTTTACTTTTGAGGCATTTGTAATTTTAACTTCCTCTCATTGACTGACTGAACATGCCAATCAAATAGGTAGGGACAGATCATCAGCTGCTATAAATTTAATGCACAAACTCTCAAACTTCAATAGAGCTATATCAATTTATACTAGCTTAAGATCTGTGTGTATTTAGTAGAACTGGGAGAAAAACAGTCATTATCTTCATTGATTTTTTTTTTTTTTAATTTGCTGGGAGAAAGTACTTGTTTTTTAACTGGGAGGGATTTTTTTTTTTTTTGGCTTTTTTTGGGTTAACCCCTTCTTTTTCCTTCTCCTCTGCCTTCCTACCTTTCTCAGTGCCAAACTGGGAAAAGAAAAAAGGGGAGAGAAAGGAAGGAGCAACCTTTTTGTCAAAGGGGAAATTTTTAAAAAATGAAAAAGTCACTGAAAATGTCACTTAGTAAAGTAATAAACTCTGCATGAGAGCAAATGTTTTCAAATGAAAAATGTTGTTCTGCTGTAACTTTTACCTCTTGAGAGATTCTCCAGTTTCTTAATACTTCGCACTTTCATAGAGCATTTTTGCATTTTCAAATTCCTTGTGTTGCTTTAGTTGATTAGGAATTTCACTCACACTGTCGCTATTAATTGGTTCAGATTTGTATAGTTTGCCTTCTACCTGAGAGGCCAAATCCTCTCAACTGCAAAGCTAGATGTGCATGATTCCTATTTGATGTGGTGCTTTTATATGGCGGCTGCACCTTACTGCCCTGTTCAAAGTTGCAGTAATGGCAGCATGTTTATAGAGTGTCCACAAGAGCATCTTTTCAATAAAACCTATTTTATTATCATTTAATGAAAATTGTGGAGAGAATTTCCAAACAATTAAGAAAATGTAATTTTCCACTGAAATGTCAAGCTTTTAATGAGATTTATATTTAAATAATGATGGTTTTGTCTGCAAAAGTAGTGTTTTGAGAGAGAAATAAATTAAATGACTTGGTAACACTGTGTACGAACATCTTTTTAAAGGAAGTAGTATTTCCAGGGTATCAAAGAACAGTATAGCACTAGTTTGAAATATGGATGGGATTCTCAAGTCTGATAAGGCCAATTAACACTCCATAAGCAGCCCTAACTGAACCAAGGTTGGGCAGCCCTAAATCAGGGAATCATAACCAGCTTTCTGCAGCCCCCTCTCCACTCTGTTGGGTAGGTCTACATCGCAGCTGGAAGCATACTTCCCAGTGCAAGCGTGCAGACACGCTGGCTCTGCTCAAGCTACTGTGTTAAAAATAGCAGTGTAGCCAGGGATAGCTGGGGTGCAGCTTGGGCTAGCTGCCATAATATGGACCAAGGGGGTCTGGACAGATTTGAACTCGAGAAAGCTTTGTTTTTCAGCCTCTTCTGTTGCCAGTTCTCTCTTCCATAGGTCTAGGGTTTGGTGGCTTAATGTCCCCTCTGTCATTCTTAGCCTGCTTCCTCATGTCTGTCTGTCTCACATAATGGCATCAGCATTGCCTTACCTCCATGTGAAGTCAGTGGGAGCTATTGGGTGCTCAGCGCTTTTGAAAATTAAACCACTTTTTAGATCCCTAAATATGGATTTAAGAGAAGAGTGCCACAGTAGCCTCCTCAAAAACAATCTACATTTATCGGCAAAAATTGAACTTTCGCTAGGGTGACCAGACAGCAAATGTGAAAAATCGGGTTGGGGGTGGGGGTAATAGGAGCCTATATAAGAAAAAGACCCAAAAATCGGGACTGTCCCGATTAAAATTGGGACATCTGGTCACCTGAACTTTCACTCACGAGTGGCAAGCTGGTCAGCTTAACTTAGTTCATAGTAGTGCCTATGATCCAGCAAGCATCACTGTAAAAACACTTTTCTCTTCTTCTTTTTTTGCTGTAGGATTTTAGATAATGGGCTGTGTGCAATGCAAGGATAAAGAAGCAACAAAACTGACAGACGAGAGGGACGGTAGTTTAACTCAGAGTTCAGGATATCGCTATGGCACAGATCCCACTCCACAGCACTACCCTAGCTTCGGTGTTACTTCAATTCCAAACTACAACAACTTCCACGCAACAGGAGGCCAGGGACTGACTGTCTTTGGGGGTGTAAATTCCTCTTCTCATACTGGGACTTTGCGTACAAGAGGAGGAACAGGTGGGTCCTGATGCAAGCTTATTTCATGGTATATTTTAGCACATTTATTTAAAAATGTATTTATTTAGTATAAAGTACAACTAGAGCTCAGAGACTACTCTGAAATTAAAGGGGCCTATTGACTTTGGAAAAAGTCACCTCTGACATATAATCATTGAAATAAACTGTACTGAGCATTGAAGTTACTGAGTAAAATAACCGTAATTTCAACCATATAACTACTAACTTATAGTAGTTACTAGTTGTAAGCAGTGGGGGTAACCTAACTAGCTATAGTAATTACAAACCAAACTGAGCTCTTTTGCACACACACATCATTGCATGGTATCACAATGAAAGTGTTATTCAGCTATCTTCTCCTTTTTCAGGTGTAACTCTTTTTGTGGCGCTTTATGACTATGAAGCAAGAACAGAAGATGACTTAAGTTTTCAGAAAGGAGAAAAATTTCAGATACTTAACAGCTCGTGAGTTTTAAGGGGGTGGCATGCTTGTCAGTTACTATCTTATAATTAAAGATAGCATAATGTCAACAGTTTTGTTTATCAACTTATATAATCGGTAAAAGAAAAGGTGTCAGATTCAAGAAATATGCTTTTTAGGTCTTGTGCTTGTCTGCCGCTGCTTTTTACAGACTTTATTATGGGGGGAAATTTCCAGCACTGCAATTTTTCTTTGAAAAGTGGCATCGTGAGGTTCCATGGTGAGAGCCTCTTTCAATGATTTCAATAGCTAATGGAATTTAGAATTCACAGCAAATTCAATCTTGGAACTGAGAGCACAAGCTTCTGTGCATCACCACCAATAATAAAAGTGCTGCAAGCCAAACCAGGCCCATGTTCACACCTCTGCAATTCCATTATCTTCAATATTTAACATGGAAGTTTAATTTGAAAGAAAATAAAACTTGATTCACAAGAAGGAATACAGTCCCGCTCTGTATGCCAATGGGAGTAAAAAGCAATAATATTTTTGTCACACAGTAAGAGGCTACTATAACTCTGAATATGCACAGGGAGCAGATCTGTTGAGTAATGCACCATTTCTACAGTCATATTGTAGAACTGCACTTTAAGCCACTTTCTTAAAATAAATTTTAGCTACTGTCCATGAAAAGCTACTCATTTGGGGGTTAAAATCTGCTTCTAAAAAATTACTGTGCTGGCAATTTACTGTGAATCCTATATTGGAATAACTTGTAGAAAGCTTTACGTGTTGTGGGCAATGTTGCTATCATAATGAAATAAAAAGTATCCAGTAAGGGACAAAAGCAGTATCACGTTCTGTTTTATGACAGTGGGCTAAATTCATCCCTGATGTAACTCCATCAACTTTAATAGAATAACTTCTGGGCTCAGTTTGGCCCAGCGTCCATTAAAAATGAAGAGAGTCAGGTAGTTCTGTGAAATATTTCATGGAACTGTGCAGCTGGAGAGCTTTGATGTAGATGAAAGTACAGAAGCCTCAGTTAAGACTTGTAAAGAGAACAGCAGTTTGAAAACATCTCCACTTCTAAATTAGCAATTGCAAAAAAAAAAAAAAAAAAAAAATCTGACACACAATTTTTATATTATCCACTTTTTTTACATTGCCTGGTGTTATCCTAGCCTTGAAGCAAGCTATATCACTGCTTGAAACACACAAAAAATCCAGTCTATTATAAATTCCTTAAACATTCCACTTAATGAAGTCAATGGGAGCTCACAGTAAGCTATATTTGGAATCATTGTAAGGACAGAGAAAAAGAACAGATTCCACCCACACATGAATGGTAGCAATGCATGCATTTTGATGTTGGTACATATTGTGTGGAGGAAGGTTTTCTAGAAAGAAAATCAGCTACCCATTGACTGCCTTAGGAGCTGTGGGTGGTCAGTAACCATCGGGATTGGGCCTACATAGTCAGAACCTCCAATACCTAACCACACTCCTGGAATGTTGAAAATCAGGATGGAAACCTTACAAGAACAGGCTTTGTTGTGAGAATTCATACTTTTTTAATGTTCCTTTCAGGCTGGATATAATACAAGATAAGCCTCTTTTGTGCTCTTCTGGTGCTACTTGGAATCATGAAGCACACAGGTGCACAAAAATGAGTTTGTTTTGTTTTCAATTGAACAGATTTCTTTTTCAATCTAAAAGAGGTTCAGGTTTGGTTAATCTTCTGGGTGAAAGTTCAGATCAGTTATAAACTTTATCTAAGCTATTTCATGGATCCCTAAAATTAATGTTGGATTTGATATAAGTTGATACCAAATGTAATTTAATTCCCCTCCTCACCAGCACATTGAGAAATATTTATGTTTTTCTCTTTTGGAACATTTTATGACATACAGTATGTAGTATTTATGGATACGATAAAATACCTCCACCTAGTGGAAATTATATGCAATAATACATTGGAAATAAAAAATAATAACTAATACATCTCTGTTGTGCAATAATAGAAACAGATTTCATAGAGGATTTTAATTGCATTTATTAACAAAAGCATTTTGTTATCTCCCAAAAATATTTTATATGGACACAAAGGACAAGATTTTCAAACTTTGACTGCCTAAAGTTAGGCACATAAACAGAAGTGGCCCAGTTTTCAGAGGTGCTGAACACCCACAGCTTCTATGAAGTCAGTAATATCTGTGTGCGCTCAACAACTCCTGAAAACCACCTACTTTTATTTAGATGCATTATTTTAGGTACCCACGTTAGATGGTGTTAACCAAAATTTCTAGAATAAAGATTGTGTTACGGATGAGATTGCCTGAAACCTCCTGCAAACAGACCCGGGGGGGTAGGGGGAAGGGGAATCACACTCATAAAATGAATAACAGAATGTGGATTATTTTTTTTAAGATTACAAATCAATAGCTCAACAGATGAAAAAGAACATCTCCTGTTTGACTAAGTTCAGCTGTTTTCTGAGCTATCTTATGAAGCATTTTAGAAGTTCTCTCAGAAACTAGCTCACAGAGAAATAGGAAGTTTTAAGATAGTTCATCGTCGTATAATGTAAATGCTTGTTCAAAACAGCATTGCCCATATCTGATTTCTGTAGTTCCTGTTTGCTTATTGGAAGCTTTAAGATTTTTAGTTCACATTTGATAATTCTGTATAACTTAATTAAATCTCCATTTTACAGATTAGGAAATAGAGACAGAATTTATAAACTATCCAAAGCCACAAAGCGGAGTCTTTAGCTTGGCAACAGTGTGCCAGAGTGAACTACAGGAGTGAGGATTGTAGAGTGTTGAGATGTACTGCCCCAAGTGGACACTGCTGATGCTAACGAAAAGGTACCTACTTTGTGATAACATAGTACTATTTGAAAGTGGGCTATGTTAATGCAAACTAGGTACCTTTTAGGTCAAACCAGCAGTGTCCACACAGGGCAATTAGAGCACAGTGCTTTGGTGAGCTCTGCAATTCAGTCCCCCTGTAGTCCACACTCGAGATGGAATTAGAAGTCAGGGGTATCTGGCTCCCAGCGTTGTATTCAGACCACTAAACCATGAATCATCTCATCCTGTAAAAAGCTGAGAAATAAACATTTTCTAAAGCTATTGCATTTCATTACAGCAGATTTTCTTCTAAGGACAATCTCTTGTCTTTATTCTATATATCTGCCTATTATTGACATAAACTGAAGTTGTGTATGTGTGTGGGAGGGGGCAGTCACTGTACTGAGATGGCCCTTTTTTCTTTCTTTTGAAAGGTTTGGGAGAAGTGGCTTGCACAATGATTTGAAAATGTAGCCAAATCATTTATTATTTAAAATAGCTTTTGTTGGTGACCAGGAGAAGCAACACAGACCCCAATTTTCAGAGGCTATCCCAAGCTGCAGACTGGTAACAAGGCAAGTAAATGGCCTTGTTACATTCTTGAGTATCCATCAGATGCATCCCGCTTAAGGTGTGGATGTCCTAGTAAGGTTAGAGATGGACGTGACTCAAACTTTCCCAAAAGTTTGGATCTGGTATTTTGTTTCAGGGCCCTCACAAGAACCTGTATTTGAAAATTGGCCCTGCACCAATTATTCAACACTCCAAGTCAAACTCAGCCCTTACTGCGGGTGATTGGAGTGGAAATAAATAGCCATTTATGCCACTGTGCTGAATTTGGAAAACTATACTTCTGATCACCAATTTAAAAAAAATTGTAAATAGGTGCATACGGGTACATGTCTTAATTTGGCTTAAAATGGTACCACATTCTCTTTCCAAAACGTCTGTATGATAAAAGTGTGAGTTTTTATTAATTCTTAGCATTACCTACAGCTTCATGCTTTAACAGTCAAATAATTTGCTTTGCAACTCTATTTTTCACTCGGACTTTCTCACCTCTATTCCTTCAGGGAAGGAGACTGGTGGGAGGCACGTTCCTTGACAACAGGAGAAACTGGTTACATTCCCAGTAATTATGTGGCTCCAGTCGACTCCATCCAAGCAGAGGAGTATGTTTTCTTTTCGTTTTAAAGAGATATTAACACTGTCATTAAAGGAGATTTGAGAATTTGAGTAGATTGATTGTAGTGATTTTCAAGTGACTTACATCATTTTTATTTCAGTTTTCAGCTGCACTGATAAATAATTAGTTAATTAGTAACAAAGGGAGCAGAAACTGAGCCATTTTTCAATGTCAAAACAAAAAGGAAGAAACCACAGCAAATGAAGCAGACCTTGTTCTGTTGTACTAGCCAGTTTCTTGCTTTAGACTAGAGTTGCCCAAACTAACTTGCCAGTGCCCCAAGAACAAGTAATTTACATGAAACAGGACAGATTGTACCAACTATTATTTTTAATGTGGGATGATGGCCCACAGAGTCTGCAGCAGGCAATAAAGCATCGTTTGAAGGGGCTATAGCCTCTGTGGACTGTCACTTTAAGAGCCCATGAGCTTCATTTTAGACCTATATTTATCTCATAATCAGCATGTTGTGCCATTAGAGCAATCCGTGTTTGAAACACCAAGCATAAAAGTTATATTGTGAAATTGCCTTATTTTAATGAGTTGTTTGATTTCGAACAAATTTACATTATTGGGTGCTAAGAACAAAGAAATGAATCTAGCACAATGACACTGAGAGCATAAAAACTTACAGAATCATGAAAAAAATTTACTCTCTTAGGTTGTATCTGGTCCTTCTATTCAGTATTTTTAGCTCTGGTGCAAGAGGAAAAATTGGCCATTGATAAAATGCGTATATAATCAAGAAGCCACAGGTGAATAAACTGTTATACTGCAATTTAAAACAAAATGTAAAATATACTGTTGACTCAGAAGTCAGTCTGATTGCAGCTCTCTTTCCAGTGGCAGCACATTTTTAAAATATGCTCAACTTGTTTTTCATTCATTCTATCCACTATATGCAATGGTGCAAATTCTGGCAAGCACTGGATATCAGCACTTGCCAGAGGCTTGAGGTGGATGTTGATCACCCTTCTAAACCCAAAGACCGGCTACTTCTTTCAGACTTTCTATACACTACCTGTCACTTGTGTTCCAGGGTAAAGCCTAAAGTATGAGGACCACAGTGGACAGAATAGAGGGATCTATAGTTTTCTTCAATGATCTACTATTTTGGAGCTTTGCAAGTCAAGTGACCCTACTGAGCATCCTATCCAGCATTTTTCTTACCTCCTCTTATGTTTTTAAGGTGGTACTTTGGAAAACTTGGCCGAAAAGATGCTGAGAGACAGCTGTTGTCATTTGGAAACCCACGAGGTACCTTCCTTATCCGTGAAAGTGAAACCACCAAAGGTAAAATGGCCAGTTCTATAAATATTAATGGTATGTGTAAGATAGAAATTGTAGCTCATGGTTATGACAAATCAGCAAGATAGAATGATATCACCTAGTCAGACTGCAGTGATCACTACAACTCAATTCAGTGAAAACCATTATTTATTTCTGTACAATTAAAATGACCAAATCTCAGCTTCTCAGAAGAATATAAGTAAGGGGTTTTGGGGGGGGTAATGTTTCTCCATACTTTCTTCATCTCTTTAGAATGCTAGTGTCACAGAATTTTTTTTAACCATTTTAAATTCAAGTATTTCAAAAGCATGTGAAAAGAAGGAGCATTGTGTGAAGAGTTGACGTCATGAATGGGTGGAGCTAAGGTTGTTGACAGGACTTAGAAGAGTAGTACCATTCATATTTTCCAATCTGACCTCTCATTATATGATACATACTGTTTAATAATTCAGGTGCAAGTGCCAAATCATTCCTTCAGAGCCCTTAATTCCAAATGGAATGTCAGAGTTGATATTCTGTTGCTTCAAAAGGATAGCTTCCCATGCTATTACCCTGCAGCTTGCCCTTCGTGTAGCAGCCAGATACAAGTGCCAGATACAGATAAGCATAGCGTAGCAACCAGAGTCAAAGCACAGTCTTCATAGTCTCTATGGCCATATAGCTTCTAGACTTTCTATGTCACTGACTCCTGATTAAAATATGGAGAGCATGACACCCTACGCTACAGTTTGAAAACTTGACTGTTATAAGCATGTTTCTACCCTTCAGGAGTAGATTTATGTATAGTTCTGAACAATAGTTATTTGACCTTGTTTGCAGAGTGATGGTTTTTCAGAACGTCCACACTATTTCCCTTAGCTGAATCCGTTTTTAATCCGTTTTCACAAGAGAAAATATAGCCAACTTGCCATTCAGATCAAAGAATAAAACATATTGGATGGTGGATTCTCCATCTCTTGGAGTCTTTAAATCAAAATTTTCTAAAAGCACTCTAGCTCAATGAGAAGTTATGGACTTGATGTAGGAATCACTGAAAATCTGTGGCCTATGTTATAATGGTCAGACAAAATGATCATAATGGTCTTTTCTGGTCTTAAAATCTATGAATCAGCCAGGATCGTGTTAAAAGTACTAAGTTTGACTTCAGCAGTGAGTTTAACCCTCTTTGGTCAAACTTTCCCACCCCCCCACTTTGAAAATAAATAAATCAAACCTGTCATCTCATCCTTTCAATGCCTGACTCCCCAGACATGTCATCACTACTTGCCTATATGATCGTTCTCCCCTCCTCCATGCTGTTTATTTTATGTGTTTTGGGGTTTTTTTTAAAGTTGTATGTTTGTGTATATGCAATATTTATCCATACATCTATGTGTGTATTTGTCCCTTATGGCACAGTTAGTAAGTAAACTGTAGGTTATTGAACAATGAAATACATGAAGATTCTCCAGTCCTTCCATTTGATCTGAGGTCAGTGGGGCTACACAAGGGGCTGCACACACAGATCCGATTGCAGGACTGGAGCCTAAGGCTATGTTTACATTTTTCTAAAGAATCTAAAATACTAATCCGATAGTGAGCGTGACTAAGGAAAATACAGCTGTTGCCAGGAGTGCAAGTCCTATAAAAGCCTAGATATCTAGGTAAAGAACTACGCCTGGAAAGCTTACATGAGTAGGACTTCGATGTAAAAATGTCAATACAAAGCATAGCTTGAGAGCAGGTTTATTCCTCCGGCCCCCAAACTGTTTTTAAAAAGAATCTCTGAACTCAACTTGTAGAGATGTATTTATCTCAATAGGGAAATCTCTTCAGGAAAATAAGCTCCTAAATGTGCAATATTTGCTCCATGCTAACAAAAATCTTTCTCTCCTCCTGAGTATGTCTCCCTCTCTTACAAAACAGAATCAAATGTATATAAACATCGGCAGTTTTCCGGGTGGTGTTTTTCCTAATCCTAAAGGATGAACAACAGGAGTTTGAGAGCTCTTGCAGCAGGTTCAGGGTGTGTCTACACTGCAAAGAAAAGTCTGTTGTACCAAGTCCCAGAGCCCAAGTCAATTAGCTCGGACTGCAGAGCTAAAAATAGCAATGTTGACGTTCTCAAAACGCAGTGATGGGGAAGAGTCTCTGAGGCCAGGCTCCAGCCTGAGCGGGAATGTCTACACTGCTATTTTTAGCCCCTCTGCCTAAGCCAATTGATCTGGGCTCTGAGACTCGGCACCACAAGTTTTTCTTTGCAGTACGGACTTGCCCTACGAGGGTCTTGCTCACTGGAGCTCAAATCTGTGGTGAATAGCTCATGGGAAGTCTGTTGCAATCCAATATGACCAAAGAATTTTTAAATTCTATATCTGACTCCTCCTTGCAGTTGTCTCCAAGTTGGACCTAGGGAGATACTTTCCAGCAGAAAAGCTGGTTGCATAGCTGCTTTTAAGCACCGTTTCGCCAGTGATACTGCTGAAAGGAGGTAATGTATAGGCAGGGCCAGCTCTACAGTTTTGGCTGCCCCAAGCAGTGAAAAAAAACTGCCGCTGCAGACAGCGAAAGGAAGAAGCTGCTGCCGATTTGCCGCTGCAGTGGGCAGAACAGAGGAGCTGCCGCCGATTTCCCACCGCGGCCAGAGGCATTGCCACCCATTTTGAACTGCCACCCCAAGCACCTGCTTGGAACGCTGGTGGCTGGAGCCGGCCCTGTGTATAGGTTGTCACAAAAGGTACAATCAGGATTGTTTTTCCTGAAGCCTGGAAGCTGTAGTGACCAATCCCATGTATTGGGCGGACTGAAACTGTAGAAAAGGGCAACTTTCACCAGCATATTCCTGGTTGCATCTTCGTTTATGAATAGGAAAAATGGCACCAGAATAATAGAGCTTATGACAGTGCAGTTTCTCATGAGCTTGAATCAATTCTGTGGGGACACAGTCTCCTTTTAAGCTTTGAATAAAGATACATCTCAGCTCTTTCAGTTTTGAAGTCACAAATCTTTTAGTCAGAAAACTGCTTCATGCTGTAGGATATATTGTCACCTCTGATAAGGAAGAAGACAGATTTGTATGCCTGCTTTCCAGTCTGTCTAATACCTAGAGTCCTACCGTGGATTTGGAGAGACATGTTCAATGGGCATCATTCTTGCAGGTCTGTGTCCCTGCTTGATGGATAGTCTATGTTGCCATGTTTTCTCTCTCCAGGATGGCTGCACTGCAGTAGTGGACAAAGTGATTGCTGCATTTAAAGTTTATTATTTGGTTGTTAATGTTTGAAAAGCAATTCAAGATTCTTCTGGATGAAAAGCACTATGTAACTATAAAATCACTATCTCCAGTCGGTACCATGAAAATTTTGACATTTACCATATTTTGCCATTTACCTAAATCACAGTATTTGCAGTTTTCAGAGTAGCAGCCGTGTTAGTCTGTATTCGCAAAAAGAAAAGGAGTACTTGTGGCACCTTAGAGACTAACAAATTTATTTGAGCATAAGCTTTCATGAGCTACAGCTCACTTCATCGGATGCATTCAGTGGAAAATACAGTGGGGAGATTTATATACATAGAGAACATGGAACAATGGGTGTTACCATACACACTGTAACAAGAGTGATCACTTAAGGTGAGATATTACCAGCAGGAGAGCGGGGGGCAAAAACCTTTTGTAGTGATAATCAAGGTGGGCCATTTCCAGCAGTTGACAAGAACGTCTGAGGAACATGGAGAAGTGGAAGGTTGGACATATGACCAGGGAAGAGTATAAAAAAATTGCTCGGGCATGTAGGAATGTTATCAGGAGGGCCAAATCGCACCTGGAGCTGCAGCTAGCCAGAGATGTTAAGAGTAACAAGAAGGGTTTCTTCAGGTATGTTGGCAACAAGAAGAAAGCCAAGGAATGTGTGGGCCCCTTACTGAATGAGGGAGGCAACCTAGTGACAGAGGATGTGGAAAAAGCTAATGTACTCAATGCTTTTTTTGCCTCTGTCTTCACTAACAAGGTCAGCTCCCAGACTGCTGCGCTGGGCATCACAACATGGGGAAGAGATGGCCAGCCCTCTGTGGAGATAGAGGTGGTTAGGGACTATTTAGAAAAGCTGGACGTGCACAAGTCCATGGGGCCGGACGAGTTGCATCCAAGAGTGCTGAAGGAATTGGCGGCTGTGATTGCAGAGCCATTGGCCATTATCTTTGAAAACTCGTGGCGAACCGGGGAAGTCCCGGATGACTGGAAAAAGGCTAATGTAGTGCCAATCTTTAAAAAAGGGAAGAAGGAGGATCCTGGGAACTACAGGCCAGTCAGCCTCACTTCAGTCCCTGGAAAAATCATGGAGCAGGTCCTCAAAGAATCAATCCTGAAGCACTTGCATGAGAGGAAAGTGATCAGGAACAGCCAGCATGGATTCACCAAGGGAAGGTCATGCCTGACTAATCTAATCGCCTTTTATGATGAGATTACTGGTTCTGTGGATGAAGGGAAAGCAGTGGATGTATTGTTTCTTGACTTTAGCAAAGCTTTTGACACGGTCTCCCACAGTATTCTTGTCAGCAAGTTAAGGAAGTATGGGCTGGATGAATGCACTACAAGGTGGGTAGAAAGCTGGCTAGATTGTTGGGCTCAACGGGTAGTGATCAATGGCTCCAGATCTAGTTGGCAGCCGGTATCAAGTGGAGTACCCCAAGGGTCGGTCCTGGGGCCAGTTTTGTTCAATATCTTCATAAATGATCTGGAGGATGGTGTGGATTGCACTCTCAGCAAATTTGCGGATGATACTAAACTGGGAGGAGTGGTAGATATGCTGGAGGGGAGGGATAGGATACAGAAAGACCTAGACAAATTGGAGGATTGGGCCAAAAGAAATCTGATGAGGTTCAATAAGGATAAGTGCAGGGTCCTGCACTTGGGACGGAAGAACCCAATGCACAGCTACAGACTAGGGACCGAATGGCTAGGCAGCAGTTCTGCGGAAAAGGACCTAGGGGTGACAGTGGACGAGAAGCTGGATATGAGTCAGCAGTGTGCCCTTGTTGCCAAGAAGGCCAATGGCATTTTGGGATGTATAAGTAGGGGCATAGCGAGCAGATCGAGGGACGTGATCGTTCCCCTCTATTCGACATTGGTGAGGCCTCATCTGGAGTACTGTGTCCAGTTTTGGGCCCCACACTTCAAGAAGGTTGTGGATAAATTGGAGAGAGTCCAGCGAAGGGCAACAAAAATGATTAGGGGACTGGAACACATGAGTTATGAGGAGAGGCTGAGGGAGCTGGGATTGTTTAGCCTGCAGAAGAGAAGAATGAGGGGGGATTTGATAGCTGCTTTCAACTACCTGAAAGGGGGTTCCAAAGAGGATGGCTCTAGACTGTTCTCTATGGTAGCAGATGACAGAACGAGGAGTAATGGTCTCAAGTTGCAGTGGGGGAGGTTTAGATTGGATATTAGGAAAAACTTTTTCACTAAGAGGGTGGTGAAACACTGGAATGCATTACCTAGGGAGGTGGTAGAATCTTCTTCCTTAGAGGTTTTTAAGGTCAGGCTTGACAAAGCCCTGGCTGGGATGATTTAACTGGGAATTGGTCCTGCTTTGAGCAGGGGGTTGGACTAGATGACCTTCTGGGGTCCCTTCCAACCCTGATATTCTATGATTCTATGAACATTGCGGGGGGAGGGAGGGGAATAAACATGGGGAAATAGTTTTACTTTGTGTAATGACCCATCCACTCCTAGTCTTTATTCAAGACTAAGTTAATTGTATCCAGTTTGCAAATTAATTCCAAGTTAGCAGTCTCTCGTTGGAGTCTGGTTTTGAAGTGTTTTGTTTTTTTGGGTTTTTTTTTTTTTGAAGAATTGCCACTTTTAGGTCTGTAATCGAGTGACCAAAGAGATTGAAGTGTTCTCCGGCTTGTTTTTGAATGTTATAATTCTTGAAGTCTGATTTGTGTTAATTTATTATTTTACGTAGAGACTGTCCAGTTTGACCAATGTACATGGCAGAGGGGCATTGCCGGCACATGATGGCATATATTACATTGGTAGATGTGCAGGTGAACGAGCCTCTGATAGCGTGGCTGATGTGATTAGGCCCTATGATGGTGTCCCCTGAATAGATATGTGGACACAGTTGGCAACAGGCTTTGTTGCAAGGATAGGTTCCTGGGTTAGTGGTTCTGTTGTGTGGTGTGTGGTTGTTTGTGAGTATTTGCTTCAGGTTGAGGGGCTGTCTGTAAGCAAGGACTGGCCTGTCTCCCAAGATCTGTGAGAGTGATGAGTCGTCCTTCAGAATAGGTTGTAGATCCTTGATGATGCGTTAGAGAGGTTTTAGTTGGGGGCTGAAGGTGATGGCTAGTGGCGTTCTGTTATTTTCTTTGTTGGGCCTGTCCTGTAGTAGGTGACTTCTGGGTACTCTTCTGGCTCTGTCAATCTGTTTCTTCACTTTCACAGGTGGGTATTGTAGTTGTAAGAATGCTTGATAGAGATCTTGTAGGTGTTTTGTCTCTCTCTGCGGGGTTGGAGCAAATGCGGTTGTATCGTAGAGGTTGGCTGTAGACAATGGATCGTGTGGTGTGGTCTGGATGAAAGCTGGAGGTATGTAGGTAGGCATAGCGGTCAGTAGGTTTCCGGTATAGGGTGTTGTTTATGTGACCATTGCTTATTAGCACCGTAGTGTCCAGGAAGTGGATCTCTTGCGTGGACTGGACCAGGCTGAGGTTGATGGTGGGATGGAAATTGTTGAAATCATGATGGAATTCCTCAAGGGCTTCTTTTCCATGGGTCCAGATGATGAAGTTGTCATCAATGTAGCGCAAGTAGAGTAGGGGCATTAGGGGATGAGAGCTGAGGAAGTGTTGTTCTAAGTCAGCCATAAAAATGTTTGCATACTGTGGGGCCATGCGGGTATCCAGAGACACTTAAAATCAGAAAAGTAAATTTAACAACCTCAACCAGTAAATGTTAAGGCATTGTTCTCATTTACACAAAGGCCCCCTCATTTCTGCTAGACCAGTGTAAAGGGGACTTTGTGTAAATGAGAATCTGGGCCTAAGATTTTAATGGCACTCACTGTAATTTTGTTAGGCTCACCCGTTCTTATTTAAAGTACAATATTTACTATTTCTGTGCAGTGTCTTTTTAGTCTAATAATAAGTGACTGACACTTTTTTTAAATTGTCTAAAAACGACGGCTTATACTTTTTTTTCTCCTTACTTTGAACAGGTGCCTATTCCCTGTCTATTCGTGATTGGGATGATATGAAAGGAGACCATGTCAAACATTATAAGATTCGTAAACTTGACAGTGGCGGATATTATATCACAACTAGGGCACAGTTTGAAACACTTCAGCAGCTAGTTCAGCATTATTCAGGTAACTTTGCAGATAAATATCTGATACTCTCAGCTGTTGCAAAACAAAAATGTTTGCTGTTGAGCTCTCCTCTCACCGTAAGATGTCCTAAGGAGTCTTTTTATTAAGTGTCTCATTCACTGCAGTGCATCTTTATTATCCCTTTCCCATTATTTATAAGCAGTTTTACACACCCTTCATAGGGTACATTGACAGTGAAATTTCATTTGTTCTCCTTTTTATTTTTTCTTTCTAAAATACTCAAAGTGCATTTGTGCACTCTTCTAAGCTACGTACTTTGTGAACTGTACAACTGTGGGACAGGCTTATGGGGAACTTCCTAGTGATACAATTATCCAACTAATTCCTGTGGTACATGGCATTTCAATCATTATTTTTTAAAGTCAGTTACTTGCATTGGATACATCTTGTTCTCTGAACAAAAATAATTTTGCAATTACCAGGGTTTAGACTACAGATGAACTTGAATAACAAAATTCATATCCATAATTGAGTTAGTGGTCAACAGCAAAATTCAGATCAGCATTTTGATTCAGAATCTATAAGAGCACGGGGTCATTCAGATCTGACGTTTTGACTCCCTTTGTAATTTAGCCACTTCCCATTTCATCACTTTTGCTTTATTTTCTGATTGGCTTTAACCCATGTTGCTACTGCACATAATGCTAATTCAATATTTTTAAAGGTAAATACTTTTCTTTTTGTAGAAAAAATTAATAAGGGTTCACTTTTTTTCAGAAGTACTCAGCACTGGCCTAGCTCTTCTCTTATTGAAATCAATGTTAAAATTCCCACTGGCTGAGGGCTTGTCTACACAAACATTTAGTTCATAGCAAACTGGGATGTGAATCCACCCCATGTGCTGCAAACTGTCTGTCCAGGGCTGATGCGCATAACAAGTTTGTTAGTGCACTTTGATCTAGTCCCATTTCAAAGAGGATTAGATCAGAGGGAACTCATGGGCTGTTAATGCATGTCAGCAGGGTGCAGGTGGACAGTTAGTCCTTGGCAGGCTAGTGTGGTGTAGATTCATTCCCCAGCTTGCTGCAAATTAATTGTTTGGGTAGACAGGCCCTTAGAAGCAGAGTGGAGCCAATATGGAGCCCTTTTGAATATCATACTCTAGATGTTTGTGTGTATTTAGGGCACAAGTCCTCTGTTTAGCTGCAGACCAGGTAGCTCATGAACAGTTGTAGTGCAGCCTTCCCCACACAGCCCTTCCACTGTGCCTGAGCACTGGGGTGGGAAAATAGTACAGTCTCCATGCCCATTCAGTCTTTGACCCACAGGCCCTTCCAGCATGCCTCTGCTAATTAATTCATTGTGGTGATGCATTGTGTTTTGTCACCACTTTTTTAATGGAAAGTGGATTGAGACCACAAACGCATTTTACACAGGCCATCTGACAGATGTTAGATAGCAACAACTTTCTGGACACCTAGATCCTAGACTGGATTTAATTCAGCAAGGAGAGAGGATCTCATACCTCATTATCTATCCCTCTCAGGCTATGCCACGCTTTTAATACAGAAAGAATCTGTTTCCCCCAATATCAAATGTGTGACCCTCAGGCATGGGCAGGATGGATAATAATTGGGAAGGGCCCCCGCTTAGTTGGCACAAGGCACAAAAGTGAGCCGCATACTTCTCTAAATTACTCTTAATTGGCTTGTTTCAGCATCATGCACTTTAATCAAAAAGCATATAATCATTCCACACCCTGCACAACCTTTTGACATTGACAAAATTAATAGTACTAACAAGCAACTGAAGAAACCAGTTTAAAGCACTCCGAGTTGACTTGGTCAAAAATGTTACATGGGATTGATGCAGAACTTATTAAAGGTAATATTTTATTGTGGTAAAGGTTTTTGCCAAAGTTACATTTGTAAGCCAACAGAGCTGCTGAAATTAATTCTCACGTTTTAGTGCCTGAATTTACTCTGCGTTAGCAACTGCTGACATACAGCATATTACAGCAAAGTATTACTAGTGGAGCAAGGAGTGTAATTTTTGACTGCCTGAAAGTGACATTAAAGACAGAGAGAGAAATAATTTACCCAAAATGTCTACTCATACTTCCTTATACGTTTATATATACTATATTGCCTACATTTTCCCACTGAGTGTTAGATGTACAGCACTCTCCATATTTTATTTATATGAAATACTAATGGCTGATTCAAAAAAAAGAAAAAAAGAAGAAGTAAAGACAATGACTCCTGCAGTACTTCATTTGGGAGGGAGGTTATATTTCCTCTGTCCTTCAACAGTTTTTCCTTGTATAATAATTAATGAAATTGTACCTTTTTCCTCTAGCCAGAAATGCAAGATGCATTGTTTTATCTTCCATGATTAGCTTCAAATTGTATATACAATACTTACAACTTAAAGGCCTAAGCCCTGAACAGGTTAACTAATATTTATGTAAAAGGTGAACATACCTTTCAATAGGCATATTTTAAAATAGAAGCATATATTTTTAAGAAAATTCTTGTCTTAGCTTTTCATAAGTGACTCAAATGTATTTTATGAAAGATTTTTGAACAGTACATGTTTTTAAAAACTTCCATGTTTTTTTCTGTACGTTATATCCATGCTCTGTTTTCTGTGTGCCATATTTCTGCCCTGCCCTGCTTTCTCTTCTTCCTTCTTCCTGATGGGCCTACCCAAGAGAGTGGTTATAACTTATGCTCAAGGTGATTTTACACTAAACAACGATAAATACTTGGACCCTTAGATCCAAGGCATTTCTTCTCATCTCTGGTACAGTATCTTGAGTTTCATGGATAAACCTAAGGGATCAAAAGTACTAAGATAATACCGGCTCTTACTCAGGATGGTCTGAAGTCAGCCGGACTTTCCAATAACATGGCACTTGAATTCCAGTCACCCATCCCATAAGGTTAGGAGTGATGGGCTATTCATGAAAAAGTAGGTCTGGTCTATTCTTAGGCATTCGGTGTCCATTTCCTTGGAGCAGCAAATATGTCTTTGATGCCGGCATTGATGGGTTCCTCTCTCTTAAAGGAGAGCAGAAGACCATGAGATCTCTAAATTCCCTGTTGCAGCCACCCAAGCTCATGCAGAGGCTTCCAAACATCTAAAGAAACACTCATTGAGTAGCCATAGTTCTAACCTTCCCAGTGGAGGTGCTTCCAAACAAACAGGCTGACTTGCTGGTTCAGGTTCCCTGATTTGCAGTCTTTGACAGTTTGTACCTCTTTTAGCAAACCTTCTCCTTTCACTTTCTACAAAACCACTTCAGCTACCTAAAGAGAGCTCCTGTTATCCCATGACATTTCAGCTGGGAAGGCAGAGCTTTGTTTTGCCTCTACCCCTCCCATTTCATTCTGGTCACAAACTTCTCATCTGCCTAGAAGGGAATGTCGCAAACGTGAATGAAAATTTAAGTTTAATAGTGATCTACCGCCTTGCCCTGTTCTGTTGTCTCTGTGTTAAAGTGCAAACGTAATCTGGGCAGGGAGCCTTCTTGTCCGATTTGTTTTTGGAAGTGCAATGTGCCTTTACAGCAATATATAAATCATAATGATTATTAATAATAGAATGGGGAGCCTAAAATTGTATGAATTGGAGTCATTTCTGTTCCAATCCTGTCTGCTGCTAGTCAGTTTTCAGTGAGGTTTACAATGAGGAGTAGTGTTAGTCTGTCCAAAAAGGAGCAGATGTAACCTACCACTAGGTGGGGGTTACAGGTCCTCCTCTCTGTTGATCTACAGAGCATGTGGGTTGTTACAGCCTCTGTCCACAGAGCTTTAGTTGAAGCTATAATAGCTCATGCTTGTAGGTCTAGAGAGGTTCATAGTTCAGTCTCTGGTGTGTATGCCAATATGGTGGCCATCACACAGAGCTGAATGCAATACAAAAACGTACAATGCCATAAAGTGCCTGCCAATTTTTTGTCATTCCGTGGTTTTCAGAAAAACGGAAACAATCTTTACTAATTTTTTTGTAATTCAATTTCATGTGAAATGTATAAGTAAACCAGTTTATGGGTTACCATTGGGTATTTTTAAATAAATATATTCATCTGTACTGCACCAATTAATTATGAACATGCATTATTGCAGTATTAGGAACAAATCCTGAGTTAGTATACCAGGGCATTACCTCAAGTAAGAAAACAATTGGCAGTCAGCTTCAGTTCAAGAGTCTAGAAGCAGGTACTAAAATATTTCCTGTTCTGTCTCAAGTGAATATGTTTCAGTGTTCAATTTCTAACCTTCAAAGATGCTTTGTTATGCTACTAACAGCTGTTGTGAGTAGCACTGTTTTTATGCTTACTGTTTTTGTTTCATGTGTCAAACTTTTTTCTTTCCTCTTTGCTGTTTGCTGCATTTCTGCTCCGTCAGAGAGAGCTGCGGGTCTTTGCTGCCGCTTAGTAGTCCCCTGTCATAAAGGAATGCCAAGGCTTACTGATCTGTCTGTCAAAACCAAAGATGTCTGGGAAATTCCACGAGAATCCCTACAGTTGATCAAGAGACTGGGAAATGGGCAGTTTGGGGAAGTATGGATGGGTATGGAGTGAACTATTATTCTAAAATAGTCTTCCTGTTTGGGAATTACAAGGTGGAAGGTGGAATTCAAAATGTTATGTGGCCAGACCAAAAAAAAAAAAAAATTTGGAAAAACGTCTTAGACACATCTCTGACTTTGAACATTTTTAGTTTCAAACATCTGAAGTAATTTATGGCAAAAGAAAGCTGATATCATATGCTGCTTTACAAGGTTTCAGTTTTGACAAATTACCCTAGCCTTAATAATGCATCAAAGCTCACGTTCTAATCTTAATTATACAAAGGGTTTTTTAGCAAGCTGGCATAAACTCCCTACCTTCAGTTTCAAATGTGAGTGTTTGCAAAAACTTAACATGGAACTGAAGGACAAATCACCTTCCATCTTTCTCAATGCATGCATAATTTTGGATTATAAGTATTTTTTATTAATTTCCTTTCCTATAGAAAAAGCTGATGGTTTGTGTTTTAACTTAACTGTGATTGCTTCGAATCATACTCCACAAACCGTTGGATTGGCTAAAGATGCATGGGAAGTTGCACGTGATTCATTATTTCTGGAACAGAAGCTTGGTCAGGGGTGTTTCGCTGAAGTGTGGCGTGGTAAGGCAGAGAATATGTTTTGTTTTTGGATGGATCTTTTAAGGCCATCTTAAAAGAAATAAACCTTTTGAATAGAGATTTTTAAGAAAAACAATCAAATTGTTTGAAATATTACCCTGTGTCTGTTGATGTGATCAGACTGACTGTTATGATCACCCTATGGCAAACATTGTGTTCGCTTTCTTCCCTTCACATTCACTGGTATGAGGGGTTAATTGCTTTAAATTTACTCATATGACTAAATAACTAAGTTAGATAATGAAGTAGAAGTAATACTGAATGTGTAAAGCACAACTGTTAATTAGGCAGCTGACCCTGAAAACACACACATGTGTAAAGTTCCTCACACAGGGAAGTGTTTAGAGGATCAGGCCCTAAAATAGCCACTTACCTTGTTTTAAAAATAAGAGTGAATATGGGGATAGCTGACTTTGCCAGGATAGCTTTCCCATCCATTCACTTCGCTAGTTTAGTTTGCAATTTATAACTCCTGAGTAAAGAAATCTGGGGATTGGGAGGACAAAGTCATGACCTGAGCAGCTGGGCCACTGCTTTGAAACCAAGGGATTCTTGCAAGTTGTAAATTCAGTGTCTGTGCCCCTGCTCCTGCCACTTGCCCAGTTAATCCCCTTTACCTGGTCTTCAATTTGTATTAATTATAAAATAATAATTTAAAAAATATTTTTATACTTAGCAGCACCAAAATAAAACACCACCACTATTGTATAAGTAGTGAGTTAGTTTTTGCAGTAAATTATACTCTACACAGCCCTATCAAAATCAGTAAAAAAGATTTCCGGTATGTTAAGACGTCATCATCATTAGCAATAATATTACCTAAGAATCATGGGCCAGTAGGACCAGTGTGGGCTAGCTATTTTGTGCTGCTGCAGTAACACAAAGCAGCAGTAAATCCAGCTCAACGAGTTGGTTAAACTGGGACTTTGCAGCTGCTTTGCATTGTGGGAATGGCGCAAAACAGCCAGAGTGGACCAGTGAATCTGACCCTTTGTTTAAATGCTTTGGGTAACAAAATTACTAATGACTTATGATACAAAGGACACATTAATGTCCATAGGAACTTACATCAATCTATGACTGAAAATAAATAGGAAAATTTGTGAGGGGAAACTTTCCTGCAAGTTTCTGCTACTTCTCAGTGAATGGCTCTGTATGTCATAGATTTAAATAGTTAGAACTAACTTCAGCAGCAAATATAATGAGTGTCCCAAATACAAGTACTTAAATATACAGTACTGCAGTCATAGTTTTGAACAGTGCAGCTAGCAGACAGAAAGAAATGCAAGCACAATTAAGAAAAATAATAGGTCTATAATAACGAGGAAGTAATAATCTCTGATAGACCCTGAAGCAGCACAAAATTAGAGCTGGTTAAATACTAAAAAAAAATTACTCAGGTTTTGCCATTCATAATGTGTTTTAATAGTAGCCAGCCAGCTATAGACAAAATACTGTACAGAAGCAGATCTCCAGTAATAGAAGTGGTGGTGCTAGCAGTGGTCTCAATAGCAGATAAAAATACCAAATCGTAGTAACAAAAAATTATAACTATTTCCATGAACATTTTAGTAAAAAGGTTGTTTAAAAATCCCTAAAACCTTATTTTGATTTTTTTAAAATGGAGAAATTTACAGAAGATAAAATATTTTTACAGTGGAATCACAAACCATGCATATCCTAAAGGTTGATAGAATGAACATTGGGATAGTTTAATAAGTCAATAGTAAATAGATAACGTGCAATTAATTTTGCTTGAAGTTGGAGTGAAATCCTGGCTTCATTGATATAAATGGCAAAACATCCATTGACTTCCATGGGGCCAGGATTTCATCCTTAATATACATGTTCATGGTGTTTTAAAATGTGCTGTTATTCCGCAAAGTGACTCTGGAAATGGCACTGTGTGGTTCTGTTTCTCAATGACTCCATATAAAATGCACTCCGTTTTACAGATGGTAAAGTTTTCTGCCAACCCTGCAACATTCTCCCTGAAATCTAAAAGTCGAGCAGTATTCTTTCCAGCTTGCATTTCACTACCTTATCTGTGGTACATTACAAGTGCAGCTAAGGTGCAACTGAGACGTGCTACTCTGCTGAGCCAGGATTACTAAAAAGAAGAGTTTGCTCAATTAGAGAGAACAATTTATTTCAAAAACTCAGCAGTCTTCCCCCACACACGCTTTTTTTTTTTCAAATTGAACATAAGCAGGCTTTGATTTTTACTAATTTAGTCATAATTGTGCAAACACTATGTGCAAACATTTTCGCCTTTGGGTTGTTCATACTACTCACTTGGACTGATCACTGCTACTTACTGATTGTGGGTAAAATTCACCCCCAACAAAATACCAGTACCACATCAGTCCTACTTATGCCCTATTTTGAAGATTTAAGTGGGACTTAAATAGCGTGTAGGTCTTTTGCTGCCCACACACACAGAGTGAATGTCACCCAGCATAATTGTCTACCTAAGTCGTTTGGTGTTGGTGTTGTCAATAAGGCAAAAAACAGCTCTATAAAGGGATCAAATTTTATGTGAAATTATTGAGACACAATGCTCATGGAACCCCATGGTGCCACTTTCACAGTCAGTGTTCAGTGCAGAACAAGTCTGGAGAGCCTGCACCACTAATTTCCGCATTTAAAAAAATTAAGCATTTGCCTTTGTTTCCTTCCTTGCTGACTCCTGTAATTACAAGGATTCTGTGTAACAGACTAGTTTCTGTCAGTATCTATTTCTGACATTGTATGTAGCAGTAGTGAACTAGCCAGCCCTATTCCTGAAGCTGTACTGACATCACTGAAATTCTCCTAAATAAGCAGGAAAATAAGTGTTAATTTCAACATCAGGAGCTCAATCCTGAATTCCGTATTTAGGCAAACCTTCCACTGATGTCAGAGCCTGAGTACGAATGGAGAGATCAGGCCCTGTATTTGTAATGAAGATGAAAAGTAATATTTTGCCATAATGAAAAAACTAAATTGATAGGAAGAAATGTAAACAATAAAGAGCAAAAAAAAGTAAAGCAGTTTTAAAAATAAAAATAATATTGGTGTCCTTGTAAATTACTCTGCACTTAAATTAGGTGTTAGTTTTCTTTTCCAGACAGAAGGATGTTTAACTTAACAAAATATCTATTGATTGGTTGTAGGTACATGGAATGGAAATACTAAAGTGGCAATAAAGACTCTGAAGCCTGGCACAATGTCCCCAGAATCCTTCCTAGAGGAAGCTCAAATCATGAAGAAGCTAAAGCATGACAAGCTAGTCCAGCTTTATGCTGTGGTGTCTGAAGAGCCGATCTATATTGTCACAGAGTACATGAATAAAGGTGAAATAGTGCTTCTGACCTTGGTCCTTATGAGTAGCAAGTCTTTTTGTTTCAGAGTCACAGCAGTGTTAGTCTGTATCCGCAAAAAGAAAAGGAGTACTTGTGGCACCTTAGAGACTCACAAATTTATTTGAGCATAAGCTTTAGTGAGCTACAGCTCACTTCATCGGATGTACCCGATGCATCTGATGAAGTGAGCTGTAGCTCACGAAAGCTTATGCTCAAATAAATTTGCTAGTCTCTAAGGTGCCCCAAGTACTCCTTTTCTTTTAAGGCTTTTTGTATGTTCAAGCACTGTGGGTGGGTGGGTGTGCGTGCGTACACAGTGTAAAGAATGTTGGGTCAAATTCAGTCCTGGGCATAAGTAGGCACAGATTATTACCTCAGGTCTGAATTGGGCCCCAACAATTGAAAATGTTTATATGGTTTCTGTACAAGTCACACACAGTTTGAAAAAAAATTAAGCAGGCAAGTACAGCATAAGTGTTCCAATTATAATGGCATCTTATCCTCCTTGATAACAGGAATTTCAAAAGTTCTACCGCGGAACTATATTGTATATTGCTTCAGGAAATCCTAACTCTACACGGCACCAGAGTGTTCATATTGAATCTCTTGTTCATGTTGTCAGTCTGAGATTTTTTCCCCCCTTTTGGCAGTGCTGAGCCTTTTAGGACACACACTGCCCTCAGAAGACAGCTTTAATTTTCAGGCTGCTCCATATATCATACACTTTTATCTACTTAATTATGACAACAATCTAGTAAAATGAACTAAGGAAAATTTTTAGCTAGCTTGTCAGTCAAATGTTGCACCAGTGTTGAGGGGAAGACCAAAAGATGCATTTGTTTTAGAAAAGTAAATGAACCAAATAAAGGAACAAGTTCTACAGGGAATTTAGTTGTACAATGGAGGATACTTTTTACAATTTAGTGGTTTCTTTTAATCTATTTGGAGTTGATTTTTATTTTCCTGGCAGGTGTCCCTCTCTCTCTCTCTCCTCAGAGGCATCCGAGCATTGTCTAACTTGCATATTATGATTAAAGGCTCAGTGCCAAGCACGTGCTTTTCTTAAAAACGCTCTCTGATCTAGAAATGTTTCTGAAAGATGAAGACTTTTTTGCCTCAGACTTTCCATCAGTTTTGACTGTATCATTCTGGACCTTTGGTTGAAGATTTAACCAGGGGGAAGCTCCTAATCTTCTGTTCTCTCCCTATATTTATTAAATAATGTCTTTACTTTAATACTTTTAAACAAAGACAGTTTCCCATCCCTATTCAGGGGTTAAAGTGCAGGAGCAGGGAGACATGGTTCTCCCTGCTCCTGCAAGAGAGTTGACAATAGATGTGCCCCTGCCTAGGATCCTTTCAAAGTGTCCCCCTGGGGTATTCAGCTTCTGATCACTGGATACACACAGAGATCCCAGGACTTCTGTTCCCAGAGGAACAATGTACCCTAGTTTACCAGCTTAGCCCACCATTCTGTGTCACACGCAGCACTTGAGTTCAATTCTAGTAAAACAAAAGGCAATTTATTTGAGAGAATGGAGATTCAAATAGACACAAGTGTGAGTGATGGAAACAACCGGTTACATACAAAACAAAATCATAAAACATGAACTAGGGCGTACACTTATTAATAGGAAAAGTAAATAACTAATAAAGTAGATTCTCACCCTGTAGTTCAGTCTTCTGCAGCATTTGGGTCCTAGCTCCATGAGGCTAACAGTGTTTCATGAAGCACGTCCGCTCATCAAGATATCTCCTCAGTGAATGGATTCAGAGTGTCTTTCTTCCCCTATGATACACTGAATCAGTTTTTTGTCTATATTCACAGACAGGGTGATTCCCCCTCAGTGCCTCCTCATTCCTTTTCACTGCCAAGTGGTTTCAGTGTTTATAGTTTCTTTGATGGTTTTCCATTGACTTTTCTGTGTTGGTTGCAAAGCTAGAAAACCAAGCAATACATTACATTATTGGCCAGCCAGAGAGGGATGACGCCTTCCCTCACACATGAATGGGCCATCACTGAGACATATGATTCTTTGATGACTCACTTTCACTCCAAGACCATAGGGGGCATAATTTTCAGTATAGTTATATTATTCCATAAATATTACCCATACATATATCACTCAACCATTATCCATAATTTATAAGCTCTCAGTAGAGACCTCACATGCCACCCTTTATAGATAAATACCATGAAAGCATATTTGGTGCAGTGAATGTGTCAGGCCTGAAATAGGAGTAGCTTGTAAAGAACAGTGATCCCTTTGCCAGTTGGCACCAATAGGGCTCTGTGTCACACTCCCACTTTCTCCCCTGGCTTGAGTAAGCAGCACTCCCAGACAATTTAGCAGGTACAGTGTGAGCTCCCTCTCCTGTCTCAATCTGCTTTAACCACTATCTCTAGTCCTTCCTCTGCTCAACCCTCGGTTTTGTCTTCAACAAGTGCATAATTCAGTCTTTTAAATGTAATGTCTTATTATATATTACTTTAAAAAGATGCGCTGTTGATTTCTATCTTCTAAGGAAAATTAGCCTCTGTGAATGCTAGGTTTGTAGGCTTGTTAGGCTGCAGTCTGACCTTTCTCTTGAAATAGGCTGAGCTAGGATCTGAGACTTTTTCCAGGCATTGCATGGCTTAGAATAGAAATGTAAAGCTGGAAGGGATCTTGAGAGGTCATGAGTACAGCCCCCCACACTGAGGCAGGGCCAAGTATACCTAGAGCATCCCTGACAGGTATTTGTGTAACCTGTTCTTTAAAAACTTCAATTGGGAGGATTCCACAATCTCCCTTGGAAGCCTATTCCAGAACTTAACTATCCTTATAGTTAGAAAGTTTTTCCCAATATCTAACCTAACTCTCCGTTGCTTCAAATTAAGCTGTCTTACCTCCAGTGGACATGGAGAACATCTGACCACTGTCCTCTTTGTAATAGCCATTAACGTGTTTGAAAACTGTTTATCAGGTCCCCCTGTCAGACTTCTTTTCTCAAGACTAACCATGCCAAAAAAAATTTAACCTTTCTTCATAGGTCTAAACCTTTTATCACGTTTGCTCTCCTCTGGACATTCTCTAGTTTGTCCACAACTTTCTTAAACTGTGAATCCCAGAACAGGAGACAGTACTCCAACTGAGGCCTCACCAGTGCCTAGTAGAGTGGGACAGTTACTTGCTGTGTTTTACATATGACACTCTTGTTAATACACCTCAGGATATTAGCCTTTTTTACAACTGCATCATGTTGTTGACTCTCATTCAATTTGTTATTCACAAAACACCCCAGATCTTTTTCAGCAGTACTACTGCCTAACTAGTTATTCCTCATTTTATATTTGTGCATTTGATTTTTTTTCTTCTTAAGTGTAATACTTTGCATTTGTCTTCACTGAATTTCATCTTTTTGATTTCAGACCAATTCTTCAATTTCTCAGGGTTTCTCTGATGACCCCTATTGAAGTTTCTATTTCTCTCCCAATGTTTAGTCCTATGTTATGGTCACCTTTTTAAAAACCTTTCTGGGGGCTTTTGTCAACTTGCCTCCTTTGAACGTGACGAAAAGCCCTCCTCACTCTGTTGCCACGTCAGGGTGTGCAGATGCTCTCAGGTGGACCCCATCTCTTCCCAACAGTCCTCCCTCCTGGAACAGCATCCTATGGCCAAGAAAGCAGCAGCTCTCCTGTTGACACCATCTATGCAGCCATTGTATTCATCTCCAGGATCCTCATGTCCAGGCCTCTGGGATTCCTTTTTGATTTTCAGGTCACTAAAGAGCTCCTAAAGGAGCCGTATTGGCCTCTTACTATCCTTGCTATCTTGGAATTGTGTGGATGTTTTCAGCTAAATCAGGCTTTTAGAGAGCAATGTTGTTCAAAAGAATATTAGCAGATACATGAAAAGTTAGACATATGTATTTTGTCAGTAACATTCAGGGAAAATTTAAAACAACTGGCACGGGTGGCATATGAACCGGGGGCTTGGGGAGGCTAGCACCTGGCCTGCCCCTTCTGCCCGAGGCCCCGCCACTCCTGCCTCCTTCCCCCACCAGAGCCCACTGCCCCACCTCATCTCCGGCCACCAGCTCTCGCGCGCGCTCTCTCTCTCTCTCACACACACTCACTCACACTCACACACACACCCGTCCAGCCCTGGAGCGCCAAGCAGGCGGCGCGCGCACCAACTCCAGCCACCCAGAGTCTTCCCCCAGGGCCCGGGCCAGGGGGAAGACCTGCAGCAGAGCACCACAAGAAGCAGGAGAGGGTCTGGGGGCAGAGCCTAGGCACAGCCACACAGAGCTGGTTGGGGAAGCTCAGCCTACTCCGGCCTTTGATACCCGCCACCCATGACAATGGGGTTTTTGTTCCTTTTTTTTGTCTAGTTACATAATCTTCCACAAATATATAGGAGAATATAGTAAAGCAGCAGTAGCATTAATTACAAATCAATTCTGAGAATATATGTATCTGTAAGTGGGAGTTGCCCTGTTTTTGAAATATTCCCCTAATTCTGGAACCTTGACACGGTGTCACTTCAACCAAAAATATTGCTCTTAAATACTGTTTACTAAATGGAATCCCTCCCTCCTCATTAATAACCTTGTTTTCTTAAAGTGACTCTTCAGTGTTAACTTTTGCATTTGCAGGGAGTTTGCTAGACTTCTTAAAAGATGGAGAAGGAAGAGCCTTAAAGTTACCGAATTTAGTGGACATGGCAGCACAGGTATGTCTTAATTTATAAGCAAGTAGCTGAGTGTGTTTTGTACCGCAACTGTGTAGGACTTCATTTTTAAATCACGCCTATTGAGACCTGTGCTTCTAACAGGTTGCTGGAGGGATGGCTTACATTGAGCGCATGAATTATATACACAGAGACCTGCGATCCGCAAATATCCTGGTGGGGAATGGCCTAATATGCAAGATTGCTGATTTTGGATTAGCAAGATTGATTGAAGACAACGAATACACAGCGAGACAAGGTGGGAGCAGTAGCAAATGTAACCTTGAATATGGTTTTTGAAACAGATGAAGAAAAAAACATGCTAAAATACCAAGAGGTTGCTTCAAGTTCAGGATTTAACCTTCTATAAAAAATATTAACCCATGTTTTAATTCCTAATCCTGATAGAGGGCTGGGAGCTTTGCTGAGGTAGTACATAAAGCCCAGGAGAGGAGGAATGTATAATTGCTTAACTGTGACTTCTCTAGCTAATTCTGGCCAGCCCTCAACTGAAAATAATATCCAAGTGCCCTGACAGAGAACTCCTCCCCTCCCCACCCCGTCTCCCGCCATCTTCACAAGGAAAGCTGAAGAACAACAACACTACAGCACTAAGCAACATATATATGTGTAAGCTGAGGCATACGTTCATATACATATTCTAATGAAATTATTTTTTCTTCCTATATGCACTAACCATGGTAAATATTGCTGGGCTGTACTTCATTTTTCTTGGTTTTTAGTCCATTTTGGAGGAAGTTACTTTAATCAAGTACTCGTTCTTTAATACATCTGTGTGTTTCTGAGAACAGTATTTTCTTTGGGAACTTTTAGGGGGGGTTTTAATATGAAAACCGTTCTCCACTGCCACACAGATTGCTGGGCATGAGCAACCACTGATATACAATACTCTTTGAGATGGTAAGTTTTTATAGCAACCCTTACTGCACTTCCTTTAAAGGCAGCTTTTTAAAAATCCTGTGTTCATGCTGAGCCATCTCTCTCTCACACACACTCTCACACACACTTTGTACTCTGTAAGTCTTTACGAGTCATTCCTAATTTTTCAGTGTGTTCAAGTTTGCAAAGACACAGGATGTAGTTTTGGTCTGTCCAATGGCAGTACTTGCCCAATATATATCAATAAATACCACTCCAGATATTGGAACTCCATTAACCCATAGGCCTTTTGTTAAACCATATTATATGTCATCAAAAAGTAGGGAGGGTTAAATACTTCATAACCCATTAAGAGCTTTTATCTTAACCAAATGTCCCTGTTCTCGTATGGAATCTGTCTCTGTTTTAGCAAAGAGTTTTCTTTTGCTTTCTGGCTCTGAAATGTTCACCAAATGAGCCAAAGAGTTCAGAGTGCTGCATATTTCAGTGAGAGCAAAAGCCATCATGCCATTCAGATCCCTATAAATTTCTTTCAGCTGTTGTCAGCTGCACTTGTTTGCAGAAATGTGGCACCCTAACCAGCCTACACTCACACCAGTGCTAACAGTTGCTTACTGTGTCTTTCCACTTATTTGAGAGCGGTATGAGGGATCAGCTTACAGGGAGAGCCTCTTTTTCTCTGTCTGAGCTCTTAAAGAAATTGTGGTAAGTACTGATGCAGAGAGTTAACTAATGGTGATTTGAGCACTAAGTGCACATGCCGGTGCACAGGGTCCACGCCCTCAAGCCTGTCCCATATGTGAAGTCTGAGAGGTGTGCTTGAGTAAAGGCAGCAGGATCCAGCCCATAAAATAGCTTGGGGAAAAATGCTCAGTAGAAAAAATTATGATCTCCTTTTTGTTTTACTGCCACTTTTTTCTCTTTTTGGAAAGCCCCCAATGTATATTTTGACATGACTAACTATTTGTTTTAGTAGGCAACATTGCTGGACAACATTTTCTGAGCTTAGAATTCGTAGGAAATCCTTGGATGTCCTATTTCCTTTCAGGGTTACATCTCCTAGAATAGCTTAGCTGTTTTCATATGTTAGAAATCCCTGAAAGCCCCACGTGCCCTGGTTTTATTTACATTGTGAATAATCTTTGATTTTATAGGATAATAATAAGTGATTAAAGTTAGGATGGAAAAAGTTTGGACTCAGAGAGAGTAAAGATGGGTTTGGACTGGTGAAGACAAGCAAGTGTTTTAAGTTGGGGAGAGAGAATGGCCTTGTGGTTAGGATACATGCCTGAGAGTCAGAAGACCTGAGTTCTGTGTGTCCAGCACAAACTTATTGTGCGATTGTGTGCAAGTCACCTACCCTTTCTATGCTGCAGCTTCCTCTCCTGTGCCATACTTAAGTCATTTAGAGCTCTGTATAGATTGTGCCTTAGAGCAGAGCCCTGAGCAAGAGAAGATGCATGAACTGCACTGTCCCAGGATCACTCCAGGTAGCACTGTGCTGAAGGTTTACAGCTAAATCTTGTTTAAAGGGTTTCCTAGTTTTGCTGTTGCTTCTATATCCTGCTCTAAAGTAAATTTTGGCTGAGCTTGGCAACTGTATATACCGGGATGGCCAAACTTACTGACCCTCTGAGCCATATACAATAATCTTCAGAAGTTCAAGAGCTGCAAGACACGCACAACCTTTACACATGCATTTTAAAAAATATTAACATCCTACTTACTGTATCATGGCTAATTACTGCAAGAGCTAGCAGCCTTGTGGGTCTCCATCCTGGTCCTAAGTCTTTGGAAATCTAGTTGATATGTTGTCAAGGTGGTACGGAGATGCTCAGTCAGATGTTGATTTGTAAGGACTGCACAGTGTTTCGATTTTTATGAACTTCATCATGGAGTACAGTGATTCACAGCAGTATGATGTGCCAAAAATTGAAATGAGTTGCACACTAGCATTCTTGAGTTGAGGACACCTCATTCCTGGAACTTGCTTCCAGAATTCAATTGTAGACTGTGATTTATGCGTAGTCTTTAGACCCTGCTCTTCCTGGAGTTCCAGTGGTTCCTTTTCTACAGTAGATGTTTCTGTAACCATGGTTTTGGGAATTGGACAGCCGTCATTGATCACATCAACCATGAATGGGTTTTACAAGAAAGGCTAAGCAGGATCTCAGCTTCTGCAAGTCTTCAAACCTGTCCTGAAAATCATCAAGCAGTTCTTGTAATTTACCTCTGTATTCCTCAAGTTCGTGATCTTCTACAATTTCAGGGAATGTGTTTACCCTACTCTTGAGATGGGGAAAGTGGTTGAAGTCACTTGACACTATGTCTCTTTGCAGAAGCTTTAACTTATTATGGAAGCTGAAGACTGTCTGAGTAAAGTCAGAAATAATCTTATCCCTCCCTTGGAGTGCCAAGTTCAGAGTTTGCAGATGGTTCATAATATCAGTGAAAAATATCATCCTGCATCCATTGCTCATCTTTCAGTTGTGAATAGGACTTTGCTTTCCTTGAAGAAAAGGAACTGATAGGTTCCATCAGTTCCACAAATCTGTTTAAGACATTGCTGGTTGATACCCCTGTGGAGCTGAAGCTGCGAGCACCAGTTCAAACCCCTCTTCCCCGCAGGGTGAAGCCGCAGGCTCTGCAAGCTGCAGCTGACCTGACAAAGAGCCACATGTGGCTCGCGAGCCGCAGTTTGGCCATGCCTGGTATATACTCAGTTTCGCTCAGTTCCAATTACCCTGGTTTCTAATACAATTTGAGTAACCAGTATGAACCTAGGGACTTAGAAACAGGTTTAAAATCCCTTCATAACCTAACACTTTTGCCTAGAATCTGATTTAAATTGGCTTTAATCATGTTTCTTAACTCAGTTTTGAGTACTAATATGGTGGGGACTATAGTAGCATAAAGAAGTTGTGCTGCCTTTGCATGTTTCCCATGACCTATCAGTCTAATTCTCTAAGGGCACGCATCTGGGGACTGCTCTGTTTATCTAGACGGCTACTGCCTCTGTGGTGATTCTGACACACAGGAGTGGAAAATGGGGGCAGGGGGCGGCAGATTGTCAGTTCCTTTTGGAGAAAGGAAGTGCTGGACCGTGTGAAATCTGAAGATTAAAGTTTAAAATAAAGTAGCTTAGGTCACAATCTCCTCTCCACTTTTCTCTGGGAGCTAATTTTGTTTGGGGGTTTTTTTGCAAGGGGGGCGGGGGAATTATTTCTTCCCCGTGTCCCCAGAAAGTGTTACTTTTGGATCCATGTAAATATTTTGAAAGGAAACAGATGGGGATGATCTAAGCCCCAGTGGTTTAACATGTGGGATTCTTGGTCCAGATGAATCTTTCTCAGCTGGTGGTAACATTTTGTTGACCGGAAAGTTTATTTTTATTTTGGATTTAAGCAGAGGCCTGACTGCTCATGATTTATGAAAGGTAAATAGCAAGCGGTTAGGTCCATGCATCCACCGTTTCTCAGCAATCATCAGGAAGGAAACAGATGGTCACACCCAGTGTGATTTAAAGAGTGTGACTAGAAACTATGTACTGCCATTGAATATATGGAAAACATCATTTGGCTTCTAGTGAACATTTGGCTTCTCTTGTCTTGCTTTGTTGTCAAAAAATAAATCTTGCTTTTCTAGTACGTAAGTGAATAATCAAAGGAAAGAAATTGTATATTAAAATGATACTCATTTGAAAGGCTATTGCCTCTTTGCCAGTTGCCACCGTATCACTTTCCTCTGGGTCACGCTCTAATTTTTCTGCCTGGTTGTCTTAAATGGCATTGCTTGTGTCAGCCTTGTACAGCAAGCTTCAAAGTTAATTGTCTCCCTACTGCCTCCTTCTCTCCTGCAGACCAGTGAGTCAGAGTCCTTGCATCACTTTCTACCCGAGACTTCCCATACGGCATTGTTCCCATTGAACTTTGAACCAGATCAGTGATGTAGAGCCTTAGCCAGGCACATGGCATGACTGCTTGGGAGAGCTGCTGGGAAGGAGTGGTTCCTATTATAAGCAGAAGCAGCTGAAACAAATTTAAAATGTCCTTCGTAAAATGGGATTTATTTTCCAGTCCATGTGTCTGTTGCATATATTGGCAGCACTTGTGGTAATGCTACTCCAACACTGATGAAACAATAAGGATTTTTCTGATGCCTTCCAGACCCCCTAGAGCTATTTTTGTAGCTCGTGTATGTGTGTTTGTGAACTCTCAGATACATTTTTGTCTCAATACTCTGGTGTATCTGCTTTGATTTTTCTTGAAATGGGAGTTTTCTTTGTGCTCTGTCAGTCCTTTGTAGAGAACTGACACCTGGTTCTCCAGCTAACCAGACCACATTGTTTGGAATTGACTATACCGCAGTACAGCACATCCAAGGTTAGGTTCCTGTTCTTCATCTCTCATTTCCAGGGCCAGCAGTAGCATGGAAGGAAAGGAGTAATGACTCGTTTTGCTCGACAGCAAACCCTAAGTGTTTGAGAAAAAAACACTGATGGGCTTCAAAGGAAACCCCATCCAATTGTCCTCAACAGACAGGAGAGTGACCAATTAGAGAGGCTTGGGGGTTCTGAGTAGGGGAGACAGAGCTCTGTTAAGAACTTGGAGTTCCCCCAAGACCCATTTCCCCAGGTGAGATGGGGTAAGGACCTTGTTCTTGTTTCTAACTTTTTACCAGGCTCATAATTTCATATTAGTTCACTCAGCAAACAAGATATAATAGTACATTTTTGGCTTAGGTCCTCCCACACAGCATTTGTCTACCAAAACTGACTTGTTTCCTGTTACATGCTTGCTTCAGCATTTTTTATCTCTGTGGCTTTCCCTTTCCAGCCCCAAATGCTACTTAACATTGAACTAAATTCTCTAATAGTTGACCTAATAGTTTCCTTGGTTTATCGTTTTAGCTTCTGTTTAAAAAAAAAAAAAGTATACCCTCAGAGTCTTGTTTTCTCAAGAAAGGTAGTGTACTCTGCCAAGCCCAGTGCTTGTTCTTGGTGACCTGTAGTAACAAGTTTGTTTCAGCATAGAGTGCAGTGATACAGCAGCAGCTTTGGGAGAGTGGGGACACAGTTTCAATTGTCAGATTTTTGTGTGTTTGTTTTTCTTACGGTTTTAAATGTAAAAATACAAAACAAAAGCCTTGAGGGATTTCCTTAGCATGAGAAAATACATTCTGGGAGTTCCACCCAGCTCCTCCCCCTACTCTTATCATGAAACGCATTGTCGGGGAAAGGAGAATTAAATTGGGCTTACTGTCCTCCTGATCCTGATGAAGTCTAGTTTGGAGACGCCTTGTTCTTCCTCATCCTGCCCAGACATCCAGGGAGTTTAGTAACAGGCCTGTGACTCTTATTAATATCCTTTTCTAGTAGAGTCACTGGCCTAAGAATCCATGTGTCTGGTGGACTTTATTTCCTTGCACTGACTCCAGTGAGCTAGCTGTTTGTCTGAAGGCCATGATGTAAGTAGCACAGCCAGACAAGAATTGCTGCTCTCACACAGAATTAATTCAGAAACTGTTTGATAAGTGGGGATAAAAGCAATCAGTTCAGACTTGACTTCTGGGTAAGGACAAACTATGCTGACCTAATTTATTTAGATAGTGATTGGTTTGTCAGTCACGTTACAGATCTGTTAGATTTTAATAAACACAGTACCTACATTTCTGGCAGAAACCACTGAGCCAGATCCCCCTCTAATATAAATCTGCATAGTTGCATCCACAACAGTGGAGATAAACCAAATTACTCCAGATGAGGATCTGGCCCATGAGACTTCTTAGCACATCAAAAAGAAAAGGAGTACTTGTGGCACCTTAGAGACTAACAAATTTATTTGAGCATAAGCTTTTGTGAGCTACAGCTCACTTCATCGGATGCATGCAGTGGAAAATACAGTGAGGAGATTTATATACACAGAGAACATGAAACAATGGGTGTTACCATACACACTGTAACAAGAGTGATCAGCTAAGGTGAGCTCTTACCAGCAGGAGAGCTGGGGGGTGGGGGGGCTTTTATAGAGAAAATCAAGGTGGGCCATTTCCTGCAGTTGACAAGAACGTGTGAGGAGCAGTGGAGGGGGAATAGACATGGGGAAATAGTTTTACTTTGTGTAATGACCCATCCACTCCCAGTCTTTATTCAAGCCTAAGTTAATTGTATCCAGGTTGCAAATTAATTCCAATTTAGCAGTCTCTCGTTGGAGTCTGGTTTTGAAGTTTTTTTTTTGTTTTTTTGTTTTTTTTTAAGAATTGCCACTTTTAGGTCTGTAATTGAGTGACCAAAGAGACTGAAGTGTTCTCCGACTGGTTTATGAATGTTATAATTCTTGACGTCTGATTTGTGTCCATTTATTCTTTTACGTAGAGACTGTACAGTTTGACCAATGTACATGGCAGAGGGGCATTGCCGGCACATGATGGCATATATCACATTGGTAGTTGTGCAGGTGAACAAGCCTCTGATAGTGTGGCTGACGTGATTAGGCCCTATGATGGTGTCCCCTGAATAGATATGTGGACACAGTTGGCAACGGGCTATGTTGCAAGGATAGGTTCTTGGGTTAGTGGTTTTGCTGTGTGGTGTGTGGGTGCTTGTGAGTATTTGCTTCAGGTTAGGGGGCTGTCTGTAAGCAAGGACTGGCCTGTCTCCCAAGATCTGTGAGAGTGTTGAGTCATCCTTCAGGATAGGTTGTAGATCCTTGATGTTGCGTTGGAGAGGTTTTAGTTGGGGGCTGAAGGTGACGGCTAGTGGCGTTCTGTTATTTTCTTTGTTAGGCCTGTCCTGTAGTAGGTAACTTCTGGGTACTCTTCTGGCTCTGTCAATCTGTTTCTTCACTTCCGCAGGTGGGTATTGTAGTTGTAAGAATGCTTGATAGAGATCTTGTAGGTGTTTGTCTCTCTCTGCGGGGTTGGGGCAAATGCGGTTGTATCGTAGAGCTTGGCTTTAGACAATGGATCGTGTGGTGTGGTCTGGATGAAAGCTGGAGGCATGTAGGTAGGCAAAGCGGTCAGTAGGTTTCCGATATAGGGTGGTGTTTATGTGACCATCGCTTATTAGCACCGTAGTGTCCATGAAGTGAATCTCTTGTGTGGATTGGTGCTAAAAGGGAGGCCAGGCCTTGGCCATATCCCCTTCAAGGTTGCCAGCACTGCTGATCAACCACCCCCTTGCTCTCAGAAGGCTTGTCTACACTATAGCATTTTGGTGTTGCGATCCCTTAGCCACCTATAAAAGCACCTACAGCTTCTTACAGAGGTGATGTACAGCAAACACTTCGCACCATCACTGTGATTGCAGGCTAGACAGTGTCATACACTGCAACATGGCCCTCTACACTATTGCAGTGCTGGTGTGAACATGAAATGCAAACATTGCAATTGCAGCAGCACAATTGGGTCTCTCGGTGCAATCTCACAGTGCTCCCGCCCCACCACACAGTGATGGCTCTGCCAGTTTAGAGCATGGCATCTGTCAGGATACTCATCTGCCCACTTCCTTGTGACATGTGTGGATCTTCAAGCAGGTCAGGGCCATCTGGAGCAGTAATCCAAACCTATACAAAATGTTAACCATACAGATGCGCATTTCACGCTTTCTCTAGAGAGCTGTGCGAGGCTCGTAGTCCTCACTCCTCAGCATTGCCAGTAATTGGGGAAACCAGGTAGGGGCCAGCCTCCTACAGCCAATGCTGATGCTGAGGGGGGATGAGGAGTCCAGACAGCCATTCTCATCCGTTGCACACAGCAATGATTTGTAGACACCACCTCTAAGATAGATTTTAAGGAATCATTTAGAAGAGGATAAGGCGGTTCTCTGCAAATTTTGACAGGAAGTTTTGTAATCTCAGACCAGTCCCTTAAGGAAATAACATAAGAGAATGTGCTCATAGCCAAAATTTTCAAACCTGAATGCCTAAAATTAGGCTCCTAGATCTGTGTTCACCCACATAAGTATGAAACGGCCTGGCTTTCAGACATCCTGAGCATCTGCAAGTCCCACTGAAGTCAGCAGGAGCTGCAGGTGCAGAACACTGTGGAGTCAGGCTATGTTTATAGGGGTATCTACAAGGGTTCCTCACTTCAGGCACCCATATTTGAAAACGTTGGGGCTGTGTCTTTAAGTTTGGCAAGACTTACCTAAGCAACTCAACCTGTGTTCCATTTGCTTCAGCAATATGTATTGGTAAATAATTCAGCTCTTGAGTTTAAAATTATTCCTACAATATATTTAAATAATGTCTGGCGTTTTACCAATTAAAGGAACTCAAAATTTACTTTGTCTACTTTGTATTCTGAGCCCAAGTCATATTGCTTAGAACAGGAGAAAATTCAAGGCACTGATCACTGAATGAGATAGCAAAACAGTATTAGCAAATTACTATAAGTAGTGCAGTAAATTAACTACCTAGAAGTTATTTGTCAAAGTTGTGATTTCCATGAATCTTTTTAAAGCTAAACAACTTCTATGAGCAAACACTAACAATTCTCACTAATTCAATATGTTTCACAGTTTGAGAGTGTTTGCCACTAGGAATCAGAAAAAGGTAATGCCACTTAATTATACTGCAAGATTTTTTTAAAAGTAATACTTTACCATTTTTGTAGAAAAATGTTTTAATGATTGGAAAAGCAAATAAATCAATGTTTAAAGACCCATTATTTTACTGACTGATAAAGGCAAAAATCAACCCTGTTGCCACCATTGGTACCTATATGCTATGATGATGGATGAACACATTAGAACTGCACATCACTACAGACTTTTCAGTTCAGGGAACATAAAAGGACATTGTCGAGATATAAATCACAGGCCAAAATTCTGCCCTGACATCACATCCAAAGAAACTTCATTTGCAGTATTTTTTTTTAATCCTTGCATGTTACCAGTAACATGTAACATTTTTAATGTATGGTTTACTGTTTGTATTTTTGCTCCCTTTGGACAGTGAAGCTAGAAAGGTGTGTTTCTAATAAATTTCACTTCTATTCTCATGCACTAGCATGGCGTAGCAATGTTTGAGTTGTGACTGCTGCAGGGAAATGTTAATTGAAAACATTTTTATTGGGAGAAAACATGCACAAAAGTTTCTATTGGTTTTTAAAATTTCTTTTTTATAAAACCTCAATGTTGAGTTTAAATTCTTTGACAATGTGTCTCTGAGAGAAACATGTTAACAAGGACCTTGGGGGAGAGAGAGACAGCCTCACTTCAGTCCCTGGAAAAATTATGGAGCAGGTCCTCAAGAAAACCATTCTGAAGCACTTGGAGGAGAGGAAGGTGATCAGGAACAGTCAACATGGATACACCAAGGGCAAGTCATGCCTGACAAATCTGACTGCCTTCTATGTTGAGATAACTAGCTCTGTGGATATGGGGAAAGCAATGGACGTGGTATATCTTGACTTTAGCAAAGCTTTTGATACGGTCTCCCACAGAATTCTTGCCAGCAAGTTAAAAAAGTATGGATTGGATGAATGGAATATAAGGTGGATAAAAAGCTGGCTAGAATGTCAGGCTCAACGGGTAGTGATCAATGGCTCGATGTCTAGTTGGCAGGTGGTATCAAGCAGAGTACCCCGGGGTTGGTCCTGGGGCTGGTTTTGTTCCAGAGCTTTGTAAATGATCTAGATGATGGGATGGATTGCACCCTCAGCAAGTTCACAGATGCCACTAAGCTGGGGGGAGAGGGATAGGGTCCAGACAAATGGGAGGATTGCGTTAAAAGAAATCTGATGAGGTTCAACAAAGACAAGTACAGAGTCCTGCACTTAGGACGGAAGAATCCCATGCACCGCTACAGGCTGGGGACCGACTGGCTAAGCAGCAGGTCTGCAGAAAAGGACCTAGGGGTTACAGTGGATGGGAAACTGGGATATGAGTCAACAGTGTGCCCTTGTTGCCAAGAAGGCTAATGGCATATTGGGCTGCATTAGTAGGAGCACTGCCAGCAGATTAAGGGAAGTGATTGTTCCCCTCTATTCGGCACTGGTGAAGCCACATCTGGAGTGTTACGTCCAGTTTTGGGCTCCCCACTACAGAAAGGATGTGGATAAATTGGAGAGAGTCCAGTGGAGGGCAATGAAAATGATCAGGGGGCTGGGGCACATGACTTACAAAGAGAGGCTGAGGGAACTGGGCGTGTTTTAGTCTGCAGAAGAGAAGAGTAAGGGGGGGATTTGATAGCAGCCTTCAAGTACCTGAAGGGGGATTCCAAAGAGGATGGAGCTCAGCTGTTCTCTGTGGTGGCAGACGACAGAACAAGGAGTAATGGTCTCAAGTTGCAGTGGGGGAGGTCTATGTTGGATATTAGGAAATCCTATTTCACTAGGAGGGTGGTGAAGCACTGGAATGGGTTACCTAGGGAGGTGGTGGAATCTCTATCCTTAGAGGTTTTTAAGGCTTGGCTTGACAAAGCCCTGGCTGGGATGATTTAGTTGGTGTTGGTCCTGCTTTGAGCAGGGGGTTGGCCTAGATGACCTCCTGAGGTCTCTTCCAATCCTAATCTTCTACGATTCTATGATCCCACAAGCCCCTCTTAAGCCTTCCCTTCCCTTCACAAATTCTACCCACCCTACTTCCTGTGAATCACACATTACAGCCTTGACCATATTCCACTGAGTTATTTGCTAATGTCTCTGTGCAGAACTTTGACTGTTGCAGCACCCACAGAATGAAACCGTCATTTGTTACGCCTGTACTGCCCACATCTTGTTCATAATTCATTTGTTTCTTTCACTAGGTGCAAAGTTCCCCATTAAATGGACTGCGCCAGAAGCAGCATTGTATGGAAGGTTCACAATAAAATCAGATGTATGGTCTTTTGGAATATTACTCACAGAGCTTGTAACAAAAGGGAGAGTGCCATATCCAGGTAAGAAAAGCAGTCGACAATACTAATCTAGGTCTCAATTTAGGAAGGTTCTTAAGCGCATTCATAACTTTACATGTAAGCAGTTCCATTGAATTCAGGTGGGATTGTACTCACATGCTTAAAGTTGCGCATATGCCTAAACATTTTCCTAATTTAGGGCCCTAATGTGTCCATGCCATTATAAGGGTGGTGTCTGGACAGTAAATCTAACCTACCTTCATTCTAATTTCTTTTTACTGATATCAATTAAATTGATCATTTGTTTCCAGCAAAATAATTAAGACAATGTAAAATACTGTATTTTAGCCCAAATAAGTCACAGTAGCATTTGCATTCAATTTTTTTTTTAATATCAGTAGATAAGATACAGAATGGATTTATCCATTTATACATCAGTCTAGTTGTACTAGCTTTGATACCTGACGTTGCCAGAACTCTATTTAAATACTTCTAAATCTCAATCCTGGGTATAAAAACCGATGGAAGTGAAAAAAATTATTTATGCAACATGTAGGTACCAGTCCAGAGCAGGTTCACAAAAGATTTAAATCCTCTAGGGAGGGGAAAGTGAGGGCCTGTTACTTTCTTTGTTGAAATCCTGTTATGGAGTGATACTTACATTAAAGATGAGTGGACGTGCTTGTGCACGTTTTCAGAAGGGACAGTTTCACTCTTAACAGCTTCTAAGGAGAGAGGTGTTCATGTGGCTTGAGGGGGAAGGAAATGGTGGCAACAGTGCACTTCATGGAGAATACATTTCTTCTTTCCTTAACATTGTGAATACAGTCTGTGAAATGAGAAAACTAGAATGTCTAGACCCTTTGTATTTTTCCTTAAGACTTGTCCAAATAGTTAAGCACTGATAAAGGTTATTAGTGCGCGGGTTTTGTATGCTATAACAAGTTATAATTGAAAGATTATAGGTAGGTAGGTTATAATTGAAAGGATGCTAAAACAGTTTGTGTGATGCTGTAGAGTCAATTTCTATAATTATCAAAGCAGTCAAAGCCATATCAAATACTAGCTTCTGAAGAGAGTTAAGGATACAGTCTACAGACACTGCTGCTTATAGTCTTGGGGGCTGGAAAAAAGAAAACACCCTCACTTGAGATGTGCTCCAAGAGATGATAGAATGTCTGTGGATCAAGGAGTACTTGTGGCACCTTAGAGACTAACCAATTTATTTGAGCATAAGCTTTCGTGAGCTACAGCTCACTTCATCGGATGCATACTGTGGAAACTGCAGAAGACATTATATACACAGAGACCATGAAACAATACCTCCTCCCACCCCACTCTCCTGCTGGTAATAGCTTATCTAAAGTGATCACTCTCCTTACAATGTGTATGATAATCAAGGTGGGCCATTTCCAGCACAAATCCAGGTTTTCTCACCTCCCCCCCCTTTTTCCAAAAACCACACACACAAACTCGCTCTCCTGCTGGTAATAGCTTATCCAAAGTGACCACTCTCCTTACAATGTGTATGAAAATCAAGGATGGCCCACCTTGCTATTACCAGCAGGAGAGTGGGGTGTGAGGAGGTATTGTTTCATGGTCTCTGTGTATATAATGTCTTCTGCAGTTTCCACAGCATGCATCCGATGAAGTGAGCTGTAGCTCACGAAAGCTTATGCTCAAATAAATTGGTTAGTCTCTAAGGTGCCACAAGTACTCCCTTTCTTTTTGCGAATACAGACTAACACGGCTGTTACTCTGAAACCTGTCTGTGGATCGTTTGACCAGGCGTGAACCTACAGGTCTGCATGCAGAGAGATACCATGCCATAGAATACCTGGGGCAAAAGGGTTATTTTATCATCTTGTTTTGTTTGGGTAAAATGGGGCAGACACAATGTAGAGCAGAAAAGGGAAGACAGACAGAGGAGGGGGAAATATGGTGGGTATGAATGGGAAGTACGGTATTCTCTCTCCCTCAGTCTGCAAATCAAGCACCCCAGTGCTCCATTTTGGGTGAGACGGAGGCGAAGCTGTGAGCCTCAGACACTGTGATGAAAAGGAGGCAGAGATTAAGGAGATGTCAAGGCTCACAATTAAACCTTACACCACAGCCCTAGCAATCCCTGCCAGCAGTAGCATGATTTCTTAACAGATGGGCTGCAATGTTCAGTTAATTTATTGGTGCTCTCTTTAACCCTTTATAAGACAGGGGCTTGAAGTAAGCAACTTCAACAGTATTAGTCACTATTAGTACATGGGAGGGAAATAAAAACTATATGGGCTGTGAGAGAACCAAAGCCAAAATGAATATCAACTTATTTTTAGGTTTGTGCTGGAAATGGCCCACCTGTTGATCACTTTAGATAAGCTATTACCAGCAGGACAGTGGGGTGGGAGGAGGTATTGTTTCATGATTTCTGTGTGTATATAAAGTCTGCTGCAGTTTCCACGGTAAACATCTGATGAAGTGAGCTGTAGCTCACGAAAGCTCATGCTCAAATAAATTGGTTAGTCTCTAAGGTGCCACAAGTACTCCTTTTCTTTTAACTTATTTTTAGTTTTTCTGTTTTTGCTTTACCTAGATTCCCCTTGGATCTTAATCTTCTCTTTCAGTTCAGAAGTAGGAGGCTACAATTCTTTGGCTGTTGTGTGGCAGGATTATTGTTTAAAATGTTGCTTTTCAGGCAGTGCAGCCACACATTCCAGCTACACTGACCAAGCACATCTGTCTTGCCTGTCCTGCTTTCTGGTGTTAAAATTGCTATTAGTATGTGCATGCACGGAACAGCAGCATATGTACATGCTCTACTTGGAGAAGTATCTGCCACAGTGTCATCAAATCCTGTACGGAATTCCATCCGAGTGTGGCCTTTGGAAAATAGCAAAGCTCTGTTTACAAACGCTAAGGGCCCAGTTGTGCAACCACGTCTCACGGCAAATAGTACCTATTACATATACGCAGACACTCTCCCATGGATTTCAGCGGGACTGTTTGGGTCATAAGATACTGTTCACTGTGAGGAAGAGTCAGTCATTCGGCTGTTAGCTCAAAATATCCAAGCTGTTTCTGGAAAATATTAGCTAATGCCATGAGGATTATTCTTGCTTTAGGAAAAAAATACATAGGAAATGATAACAAAAACCATTTTTAAAAATGGATAATTTTCTTCCCTCTTGAGGGTTTGAAAGTGTGGTGTTGCCTCTTTCTTGGCCTTTCCAGTGGTTGTCCCCCTTGGGGTGTGGCTAGGTAAGTATATTAGCTTGGGTATGTGAGTATAAAAGTAGCCTGATCCTTCACTCTTACACTGGTTTTACTCTGGTGCAGCTCCACTGACTGCTCTGGAGTTACACTGGTTTTTATGCTGGTGTAACAGAGTGAAGAATGAGGCCCAGAGATGGGCCAGAGCTGGAACTTTTACCCAGTCCACCTGTCAACTTTGCTGACTCAGCCTGAGCTTCATCTTCCAAAGACAACTCCTGCTTTTGTTTTTGTAAAACTGAAACTTGGCCTTTTTGATGGGCCTCTTCAAAAATTGCCTCCAAATTGGCACCCTCATTCACACACCCAAAGTTGATAGCTACTCGGTTTTTGTGCTGAATGCTGTCTGCATATGCAGATGTCTCTGCCTATTAGAGGACATTTTCTTAAAATCTGACCCATAGCATAAGTAAGGGTATCAATGCCATCTGAGGGGTAGACAGACAGTTTTTCTTAGCTGTTGACCGAATTTATTCTTATGTTGTACAGAGTTAAATGCAATTTAAACATGTCTCAAACTATTTAATATCACACATGGAAAAAAGGATATCATATGAAGGATTACAACATCATGATACAATTGACTGTACTTCATCTTTAGCTAACAAATGCTACTTAGTGACTGTGGCATCACATTTTACAGATAAATATACACGATTCTCTGACTAAGAACATTGGCTTTGAAGGATACAGTTGTTTGATCTGGTATTTGCCTTTCTCTTGCAGAGGTACTTCAATATATATTTTTGGTATAGTAAACAAGGAAATGAGACACACGCGATCCAGATGTGCTTCTCTAGTTTGGTTTTTTTTTGAGCACCTAGAGAAAAAGAAATATTGATGCCAGGGTCTCGGGAGCTGGCTTCACAAATCTCTGCCACTGGGTTCAACACCCAGTTCAGTCTACAAACCTGCAGCACCTCGAATGAAGCAGAGAGGGATCCTTATTGTTTGTGTAGTGTCGGTAATAAGGTGGGTAATGTACAATACCCAAATTAAACTGTTCCTACCCTGATGATTTTAGGGTATAGCTGTTTCTTCACTGCAAAGAAGGTGTTTTTTACTAACGTGCATTAGCTATCCTGCTGTAAAACCCTAGTGGAGACTAGGCACTATAGTCTTTACCATTAGGTAGCTAGGCAAGGTCAGCACTTTTCCTCACATCTCTGGTTGACCTCACCTACTGTCCCTCACAGTAGTACTCAAGTGCCTTGTTTCCACAAGGTTTTACAGCAGGGAGCTTATGTGGGTTAGTTATCCCATGGTAGTGAAGACCTGGCCTTAGACTAAAATTGTCAAGGTAAGGACAGTTTTACTTTGTTATTGTACAAGTACCAAGCGCATTGATGCTAAACAAGTAGTGAGATACAGTCTTAAAGACGCAAAAGGTATTGTGAGAAATTAGCTGTGAGGTTGATTTTGAGGTTTGATTGTGTTACAGCTATACATATAACTCACTTTTTATGGGTAGCCCAGAAGAAACATTTAGTGAAGGAACGTGAAGGCGGAGAGGGTGATTGTATGGCAAACTGGGACAGGGAAGTAATTCATGCAGAGGTGGCAGCATGGCTGTATAATGCAGGAATTGGGAAAGCTTTTATTTAAGGGAGATATCCTTTGGATCATCATAGTAAGAGCTCCGTAGGAAGAGAAATCTAAATTAACCTGTGAAAAAGATATGACAAATCATGGGTGTCCCGAAATATCCCAGTTTAATTTAGAGTGTGGTTATGTGCTGTGCCTTTAAAAGATGCAGCACAAAACTCGGCCCAGGGAAAAGGAGTAGGGGAGTAAACTAGCATAAAGCCATCACTGCACACTCCTGATTTAGGGCTAAAGAGGCCGCTGCTGAAATTTAGACAGCCCTTTGGAGCTAAGGTCCAGAAACCTGTTCCCTGAGTGCTGTCCACAGTCTCTGTAGCATGCGTGCCCCTCCCCCTCGACTCTGCCTTCTGCTCCAGGGCTGACAAGGGAGTCCTCAGAAGACAGCCTGCAGCACTCTTCCTCAGTTTGGGCACGTCTTCACTGGCAACATGAAAGCCCTGCCGCGGCTGCACTTTAACGTGGCTTGTGTAGTCAGAGCAGAGCTCTGGGAGAGAGCTCTCCCCGTGCTCCAAAAAACCCACCCCCACGACAGGCCTAGCTGGCAGCACTAGTGCACTGTCTGAGCTGCCACTTTACAGCGCGGAAACTTGCAGCGCTCAGGGTATTTTTCCACACCCCTGAGCGAGAAAGTTGCAGCGCTGTAAAGTGCCAGTGTAGACAAGCCCTTTGTTTGCTAGTGGGACTTCTCCACAAGCCAGAACTGAGCTTTTAGATTCCATTTATGACACTCCATCCCTTTCCTCCAAAATAAAGGAGAGTGATCGGGAGTGAGAAACTCTGTCAGAGCTTTTCTAGGTAAACCAGGTAGGAGAGCTTCTCTGTGTCTGATCTGTATAGCTTTGGGCAGCAGATTTGTATAGCTTCCCAGCAGCGTTAGTGATTCACATGCAAATCTCTAATAACCTGAGACAGGAAAGAGATGTGTTGTTTTCAAATGGCAACATCCTTCACCAATAAAGCAATGTGTTTTCTGACGCCTTTGGTGGAATCAGGAGCTAATAGAAAAATTGCCTTTTACAACTTAAGTGCAAATATTTTCCCTGGCCCAAATGCTAGTTCTAGAAAAAGTTTGAATGCAGCTGAAATCCAGGACAGTGAAATTTCTGCTGCCTAAAATAGGATGTTATTGAGCAGTTTATTTCCCAGACGTATGTTTTGTAGGAGAGAACTTTTAAAGGGTTTGGAAACCTACAGATACAACTGACTGTATGTGTTTAAGTAACTGAAAAGGTTGGATTTTTTTTAGACTAGAAGTGAACTGTACAAACCATTGAAATATTCTGCTTTGTTAGAAATGGAAATACAACACCCTTGTGCTAATGTAGGAGAAACAGTGAAACTGGCGTATCTAGATTCACTTATCCTACTAAAAAGTTTGTAGGAAAGTAAACAAACAGCATAAGAAGTACAAAATAAACATAATGATTTAAGTGATTTCAATAAATCAAATATCTGACTAGTAATACAGATGGATTCAAAGATAATTTTTTTTATCTTGGCACTGTCCCTTTTAAATTGATAGTTCATTTAATTTAAAACAAAGTAAAGTTTATTGGATAAGTATGGATTCTGTAGCTATTGGCAGAGATATGAATTTCCGAAATGAATGCCAGGGGTAGCTTGATGGAGTCTCAGACTTTGCAAGATGAATTCTTCTGGATAATACTAGGATGACAAGCAATAGCCAGATTCATTGTTTTATAGTTGGATTTTCTGGGGTGGAGGGAGAATGTCAATATGTTTCCAGTTAGCACAGTACATGGAATTTGTTAATCTTTCCCACGTGTTTTAAAAAAAAAAAAAGAGGTTGAGAACGGTTTCTCCTTCCCCTCCCTCACACTCTCCTTAGGCTTTTCCTTACAGGATATAGTCTACTATCAAGTTTCACCATGTACTGGCCTGCACAAAGTAATACACTGGATAAAAATACTGAACGAATATCGCAGACTAACAAAATGCTCATTAATTCACATTTGGGAGGAAAGTTTGTGGTGATGGTGCTGCTGCTATCTGTGTTGTACTTGCCTCGCATGGAAAGGGAGCCAGCCAGCATAAAAATTCTAGAATGTAGACAAACAATATTTTTTACCTATGTTACTAATAACAACTTATTTATTCAAGGTTGAAAGAATTATAATTTAGCCTGTGAGGGACAAAAAGCACTGAAGAGATTTTTACACCAAAATGTGAGGTGACTTGACCCAGCTGATTCAAAGATGAGAGTTTGAAAAATTAGAGGCATTTGTAATTGAAAACACAAAACCTTGTCATCCAGCTTCTGTATTTCCCAGGGCATACCACCTCTTATGTGCCTGTCTTTTCAGTTGTAATCTCTTTGGGGCAAGAGCTGTCTTTATGCTTTTGTGTATTATATACATTGTACATTGGTGGCATGAAACAAATACTTAAGGACATTTTGCCTGCATGACAGATTTTCAGTGCTCTGATAGTGTGTCTCAAAAACAGTGAGACCTAGAAACATCACCTTTGGTTTCTGGTGAAGGGCTTGCAGAGCACTGATGGGATGTATTTTGGAAGTTACATGTTGACAAATGAGGCCCATCTGGATGTCCATTTGGTATGTAGCCGACTTTTAAGATATGCCAAAGGTCCGGCTGGTCTAGTGTGTTTAGAGTCTGAGATACTACAGAGTTTCTCAGCCGAACCCACAGGGTTAAGGACACTAAGTCAGCAGGTATAGCTTGGCCGAAAACTTGTTTCAGTACTAGCAAGCTGGAATCCAAGCTGCCATTTAAGGTGTAATTAATGTATATATTTTCTGGTAAATACTTCCATATGGCAGGGGCACTGGAATTTTCCTTTACATTATTAAAAAATCAAGAAAAATGTCAAAGAATTTAGTTAAGCTGAAGTGAAAGTTGCTAATATGTTTCAGTTACTTAGGGTGAAAAAAATTCAACTGAATGATCTGTTACTGGGAGGGAGAAATGGAAAGCTAAGGCACAGATAAGGAAGGCAGATGTCTGGCAGTGAAACGCATAGTGGGGAGTATATCTTGCAGCACGAGGAGCAGGATCATGGAGGAGCTGTGTCTCTGCAGGGAGGGTTGGTCTTGTGAGCAGGGTTGTTTTGTTTATATTTTACCCATCTCCTCATTCAGAACAAACTTGTTCTCTTTCGATAGGAAGTAATAGAAGGAACAAGTGTGTTCAAAACTACACTGGCACTAAACCAAATTCTTAAAATGGCACTCCCATATGTAACATTTACAGTTTTCTGTCAAACCAAATTCTGCAGTTAATATCAAGTAGCACAGGATGAACAAAGTCAGATGCAGAACAAGGGACTATAGGTCACCAATAACAATAAACTTCTGTATAAATATTAGAGATGCTGTCAGTGATATCTGATAGTCTAAAAGCAGTGTCATTTGTATTCTTATTGAAATCTGCCCATCACATTCCCAGCAAGTACTGAAATATTTTTTTAAAATTCAACAAGCTCAAATTGAGCCTTTTTAAAAGTTAGTTTTCATATTTTAAAAAAACTCTTAGGATTGTGATTGGGGGGAGGGGGGGAAGCTCTGTATACCAAAAGGCTGTAATAACTCTAAACAAACCTTTTCACAGACAATTGCACAACTATCTATTGACACATCGCCACAGTCTTCCCTTTGTTACACTCATGACAACTCATTTGAAGTCAGCGGAGTGGATATAGGGGTATTCCTGAGAGCAGCGTTTTACTGATCTGTGGTTTAGATGAGTTCATTGCCTAGGAAGAAAATGGATCCAGTTTATCCTGGCGTGGTTGTAAAGCTGGAACTGTTTGTGTGTTTGTGTTTGTGTGCTGTGTTTTCTCAAAGGACTGATTTGAGAAAAGTGTATGTATTATACATGAAGAAGTCTATATATTTTAACAGAGACCATTTCACATTGCCTCTTTGTAGGTATGAATAACCGTGAAGTCTTGGAACAGGTAGAACGTGGTTATAGGATGCCGTGTCCTCAGGACTGTCCCATCTCCCTGCATGAGCTTATGATTCACTGCTGGAAAAAAGACCCAGAGGAACGTCCAACTTTTGAATATTTGCAGGGTTTCCTTGAAGACTACTTTACTGCAACAGAACCCCAGTACCAGCCTGGTGACAACCTGTAAATTCCTGGTCTACACAGACTGTCATTATCAGGTGTCCCTCCCCCCCCCCACCTCATTAGCTTCCAACTCAGTGACCCGCTTTGCCAAAGTGCAGCATCTTCCAGCACCAGAATGCACATGAGTCTGAAGTTGAGAACTTCTACAGAACTTGTCCATGACCACTTGTCCTAATAATCTGAATGTCCTCTATGACAAGGAGAAAAACACTTGTTTTTTCTTAATCAGAGACTCAGAAACTGCATTGTATTGATGTTATGTAAACTGCAAAACCTCTGTTCAGTGTAAATAGTAACTTAGTGCCAATAACTGATCTTAGTGCTTTCCTTTTTAAAAAATGCGAAACCTATGTGATTTTAACTAGTCTTCTCCCAATTCAACTCAAAGTATTATTTTCCAAAAGTGGCCTCTTTGTCTAAAACATTTTTTTTCATGTTTTAACAAAAAAAATCAGGACAGGTGTTTGTTTTTTGCTTTTTTTATATATAATATATATATATAATATATATACATACCTGTACATACAGTATATGGGTTCTGTTGCAGAGGAAACTCATTTCAGATTGAATGAGCCATGCTGATGCAGTAGTACCCTGAACATGATAATTTTACTGCAAACTTGTAAACACTGGTGAGATTCTGAAAGCCAGTGATCTAATTTTTGGCATTTGCCAAGCATGAATTTTTTCAATTGGATTGCACTTTTTGTTTATGACTATGTACCTGTAGATGGTTGTAACTTTGCTCTTTCAGGAATCATGTGCTGTATTTACAGTAATGTTTCCAATCTTTGACAAGCGTGTTATGATTTGTTCTTCAAGTTAAATGAACATATTTAAATTAAGAAAAACCACACCGTCACCTTTTGAACTGGAAGATTGAAACAGCAAGTTCTTGTATCAAAACATGTATACTGAAATGTTTCAAAAACTTTTATTTAATAAACATTGTAACCACATTCAAATGATCTTAAAACCATAGCATTTTAGTGATGTCCACCTACTAAACTGTTTATCATGCAACTAGGATTTTCTGTTTTATGTGTAACATTGCCCATTGTAAAATAAGTGTGTTAAATGTCCTGTACTGCTAATGAAATTACTTTTTACATTCTGCGAGTTCTCCAGTGGAATTACTATGCACTTCTTTACATTTCATGGGAAATGCACAGAAGAAAGTATTACTTTTTCAGCTGTCTATTTGTACCAGCCTTGAATGACTTACATTTAACCAAAAACCAATTCCTTTCTATTTCTATTGAGTTTTTAATACTGAGTTGCAAATTTTAAAGTCTTAATTACATTTTGTTATGATTTATTTGCAAGTTTACATTTTAAAACTGTTTAACTTTCTTAATTTAGTAATTAAAAGAGAGCATTTTACCTTTGGATATTTGTTCTTTTGTTTAAATCAGGGAGAGAAGAAGGGGAAAATACCATCTTGGCATCAACCTTAATAGGGGGTGTAGTTGGCCATTTGTTTGTTGGTATCATTGTCCAAATTACGAAGTTAATAAGATTCAAAACAGCTGGAGTTCAATGTCAAGGATAGGTGAACATGTAGAGTATTTCACAGTTCTGTGTTTGGAAGAGCTATTTATTCTAGAATAGCTCTCTTGATTTCATCATTAATATTTGGGCATCTAAGTGTCACAGGAAACGATTGTTTTATGCATAGACAGATTGATCAACTTTAGTTTTATTACTGCATAAGACTGTTGAAACCATGTTTAGTCAAGTAATACGTTCTGATGGTCGAAATGCAATTTTTATTGTTTAATATTTTATCTTACTTAGGTTGTATAGTCATATTCTGAATATTCACATATTAACTTAATAGGCCTTCTTTCAATTACTAAGCTAGTAAAGCAATAATCTGGTGAAATACAGGGAATGAGTTGTTCAGTGTTTGCAATATTGATCATTGATTGACAGGTTTCTTTCAAAGAAGCAGCTCGCAAATCTAGCCTTTATTGGTATATAAAACTGTACAGCAGTGCAGCTTTCTATCAAACAAGCTAATGTTCTGTGAAAAAAAATCACTCAAAACTTTGGCTATGATTGCCACAAAAGCTGTAGCACTATTAATGTAATGTGTATTGTGCATGCGATACTGCTAGCCTTCGAGCAATTGAATACTCAAGGTAACAGAATATTTTTAGGACTGTTTAACCAGTCTCATCATAGAAATCTGTCCAAATGAGTTATGTTCATCTTTCTCCCTCAGTCACCACCACCCTTAAAACAAAACCTACAGAGATGAGATCTTTAAAGTAAGGTTTAAAAATTATCTTGATATGCCAGCCAAAGCACAATGCGTTCTGATAAGCTGATTGCTGACACAGCCAGATCCTAAATAGTGCTCCCCAATTAACACACTTAAGTACAGCTAAGCATTTTCCTGTTTGTTTCCTGTTCTTTTTAAGAACATGGTTCTGGTAGCTGTGGTACTGCAATACATGGACACAGGATGGGATTCATGCACTGGGAATGGCTGGGATTTTGTATTCATTTCCAGTTGGAAACAAATGTGTTTGTTTGCGGTTGTTGTTTAATTTTTTAACTCTCGGGTTTGTCGCTTGGGCCACTTGCTAAGCCATGAGCACCATGTTGGACTCTGCTACATTGCTGCCCTGGGATAGTCTGCATGTAACTTTTATGCAGACTGTTGCAGTTGCTGATTGACAAATTCAGACCTTTTCCTCTGGTAGCTAAATTCTGCTTCTACTTGTTAGTACTAAAACAAAACAAATCTCTCCTATCTCCATGAAACAAAGCAAGTATTAGCAATGTATTTAAACAAGCTGATGGCATGTATGTTACAAATTAATAAAAATCCATTAGTAGGCATTGACCGACACAGAACTGTTCTGAAACTTCTGTAAAGGAACACCATCAAATTTTTTAAAATCACACTCTTTCACCAATCAGTGTTTTAAAATCTGCAGGATCAGCTAGCCCGCATCCAAGAGTATTAAAAGAATTGGCCACGGATGTTTCTGAACCATTCATGCTGATTTTTAGCAAATCTTGAAACATTAGGAAAGTTCTAGAGTACAGGAAAAAAAGACAATGTGCCCATATTTCGAAAGGATAATTGGGATGATCTGGATAACTATATAATCTGTTTTAGCATGACATCAAACCAGGGCAAAATCGTGCAAAGGCTGTTATGGGATACAATCAATACAGAATTTAAGGATGCTAACATGATTAATGCCAATAAACATGATTTTGTGGGAAATAGGTATTGTCAAACAAACTTTTTGCTGTGTTTGGATGAAATCATAAGTTTGGTTGATAAAGGTGTTGACATAAGATACTTAGGCTTCTGTAATGCATTTGACTTACTCCCACATAAAGTTCTGAATTTTAAAAAATTAGCACTATAGAAAGTGAACGTACCCAATATGGATTGGATTAAAAACTGGTTAACGGATGGATCTAAAAAAATAATTGGAAATGGAGAATATTCCTCCTGTGCAGGTGTCTCTAGTGGAGTCCACAAATTTGAAAGTAGTGTAGGGCCAAGAAGATGGACCCACCAGACCTACAAAATAAGTGGAGGACTGCCTAATTTTTGTTGATTTAGTACATACTGTCCTGCACTCGATACTGCAATAATTAAGTTAGTATAAATACTTATTGGGACCTAGAGGTTAAAAACAAGATAATGTGGAAGTGTACAAGAGCTGCTATCACACAGCGGCGACTCTTTTAATCTGTGTACTATTTCTACTGGCGCTATTAAGAGGGGTTTTAGAGAGTGTAAGGTACAAAAAGTACAGGTGGAAGAATGTTTACCTTTTTCTCAGGTCATGACAGGAAGGGGACGATCCTCAAAAGAATAATTAGAGGCTGTTTGTAACTCTGGAATTACATAGCATTTCTACAGTCCTATTGGAAAGCATTATAATTCCCAGTGATTAATTCATGTGCAGGGGAATTCACCACTGAAAGGATTTCTGGAGTATTAATTGGAACAGTCCTCCTACTATCTTAATTTAGGAAGAGAGACCGTTTAGCTATACAAACTAAAGCAAGTTCAGACGTTAGATGTGATTTCACCTGTATTGGATGTTTGGTCTCTCCCATCTAAACCCTCAAGTCTAGTTACCTTGGAAATTTTCACAGCCAAACCGAGGGAAAGGGATTCTATTGAATATATGAGGTGAAATCCTAGCACCATTGAAGTCAATGGGAATTTCTTCTGAGTGGGGCCAGGGTTTCTGTATAAGGTAGTCACTAACCTAGTGGTCCTTGGTTTTTCCAAGGAACTTCAAACTAGACTCCACATCTGTATGCAAAAATATGTGCAAGTTACAAAAAAAAATCAAATTTGTGTATGGAAAAAGTAGAGGCTGTTGTTAAAAATTCAAAGCAGTAAATACGCTAATCCGTTCCTTCTTGTTCTTCCCCTTTCTCTGAGAAATTCAACCTAGGAAAAACAAGAGAATGATTACATGTAAGACACAAAAATGGACTCTGAAGAGTAACTGATTAGAGGAGAGGACAGTCTAAGAACAGAGTAGACTCTAATTTTTGTGTCCAGTTATTTATGTGTGTATGATTCTTGCCCCTAGAACAACAGAGGGTTAGAAGAGTTGTGGTAGCAGCATGTTCTGCTGCTGCAGTGTAGTGGTGGGTTGATGTATAGTAACCTACTCTGCTATGCAAAAAGCAATATAAGCAGATTTCAGAAGGAGGCACATCCAGCCATCCATGGAGAGTAACTGCCCTTTGGGGCCTGTGGCATGAGTGTGCAGGGAGGAGCAGCCAGAGGAGAAAAGAGGGTGGATTCTGAGAGTGCCCTTCTGGAAATAAATGGGTCACTAGCATGCAGGCTGTGTTGAAAGTACATCATGTCATTTACAGACAGATTTAAAGGTTGCAGCACCAGCTGTGCTTGCAGCATCATTGTGTTTAACTCTGGCCAGGGATTCATGTAATCAGATTATAACAATGTTGGTGGGTCTGTGCTCCAGTTTTTCATGCCAGAATGTAGCAGTATCCTCTGTTTAAATCAGAGGAGTAACTAGAATATTATTTAGGCAAGGCAGGAAACGGCAAGTGTGACTCACTATGGGAAAGTGCTTTCTAAATCTGAACTACTGCTAGCCATATGGGTACGGGATGGGGAATTGATCATTCTGCCCATTTTCTGGAATAATTCAGCATTGAGCCCTGTCAGAATGGTGAAAAGAGCAAAGGTCAAAGAAATAAGATTATCCCCCTCCCCTCCCCAACAAAAGGAAGGTCACAGACGAGGTGAAGGTTCTGGTTTGGCTCTTCAATGTTGTCAGTGTTGCTGCTGAGCCCCTGCTCTCAGCTTCGATGTACAATGCACATTTGTAGCTCTCAGTGCAGTTTGCTGAACTGTTTATCATCACTTCTGCTCACAAGATCCTTAAAGGCCTGGCACATATTTTTCATTTTAAGAAATGTGGCTCACTCAACGAAAGTACAACCTTAATCACTGAGGGTGGGACTCACCCCAGTGCAGCAGGCCTGTCCAAAGGCCTATGGACCACTTCAATTCTACGCATGTCTGTCACTAAGCCACAATTCAAGGCTGTCTTCCAGCCCCATTATACCATCAGATTCCTCCAGCCAGGAAATACCACGTCAGAAGTGATCCCTGAGTGGGATAGAGCGGATATAAAGGGCCTGTGGGGTGCACCATGGGCAGGGGTGGTGGGAGGACTGTGTGGCCAGAATGCTCCAGCTATAAGTGTCTGTGCTTATGTTAGAGCAGCCCTGAGGTGAAGGTTCTGCGGAAAAGGACCTAAGGACCTAGGGGTGACAGTGGACGAGAAGCTGGATATGAGTCAGCAGTGTGCCCTTGTTGCCAAGAAGGCCAATGGCATTTTGGGATGTATAAGTAGGGGCATAGCGAGCAGATCGAGGGACGTGATCGTTCCCCTCTATTCGACATTGGTGAGGCCTCATCTGGAGTACTGTGTCCAGTTTTGGGCCCCACACTTCAAGAAGGATGTGGATAAATTGGAGAGAGTCCAGCGAAGGGCAACAAAAATGATTAGGGGACTGGAACACATGAGTTATGAGGAGAGGCTGAGGGAGCTGGGATTGTTTAGCCTGCGGAAGAGAAGAATGAGGGGGGATTTGATAGCTGCTTTCAACTACCTGAAAGGGGGTTCCAAAGAGGATGGCTCTAGACTGTTCTCAATGGTAGCAGATGACAGAACGAGGAGTAATGGTCTCAAGTTGCAGTGGGGGAGGTTTAGGTTGGATATTAGGAAAAACTTTTTCACTAAGAGGGTGGTGAAACACTGGAATGCGTTACCTAGGGAGGTGGTAGAATCTCCTTCCTTAGAGGTTTTTAAGGTCAGGCTTGACAAAGCCCTGGCTGGGATGATTTAACTGGGAATTGGTCCTGCTTCGAGCAGGGGGTTGGACTAGATGACCTTCTGGGGTCCCTTCCAACCCTGATATTCTATGATTCTATGAGCTGCTTTAAATTTACAGTGGGGCCAGTCAGGCCCCCAGTTGGGCCCAGAACTGAAAGGTTACTCAAAGCAGCTCAGAACTGGGGGCTAAGGGCTAGATGATGCCGAGGGACTGCTGCAGCCTGTGTGGCTGAACTTCACTTTTATCTTGGTTTTGTCTGTAACTTTCCTTCACAGTGTTTTAAACAGGTCTGATTTAATATGTAGATTTTTTTCCTCCTTCTTAGAAAGTTGTTTGTTTTTTCTCTCTCTCCTCTCCCAGGGGTATCTGCAAGGCCCCAACCTCTGGCTCATGCTCCCTTTAGACAGAGGGATTCTGACTGTGTCCTCGCTCCTCTTGATTGTAGGATCTCTAAATTACATGGGGAGTGAAAGCATGAATGTTGTATTCCAATAGTCAATATACAGTAAGATCTATCTCACTGCTCTCTTGCCAGGTCCGGCTTATCATCAAATAAAGCAGATTTTGGCTTAATAGAGCACTAGCCCTCTTTCTTTCATCAGAAGGGGTAAGAATACTCAGGAGAGACTCCAAACTGATCACATGAGTTTATTAAAAGAGTTTGAGGTTAACTTTAAAATCTAGAGAGATCTTGAAAAGAATGACTGTATATGCTACTCTCCACTTCCCCTTTTGGATGCACGGAGAATAAATCCAAATCTAATGCCGCCTCCTTCCACTCTGCAGCTCCACTTGTGGAAAGGACGTGTCCGTGTCCCCCGGGCTCGGTCTTGCAAGGTGCTGAGCACGGAAGACGCACTCGAGCAAAGCACTCCAGCACACCCTTAACTCTAAGCATGTGAGCAGTCTCATATCAATGGAGGCTTCTCATTTGCTTAAAGTTAAGCATCCAGCCACTTTGCCTAATCAACATCTCAAGTCCATCTAATAGTAAGTTACACATTTACTGGGGGGGCAGGAGGTTGTAAAACGGAAAAGTGCAATAACATAGCAATACAATTGACTCAATGTATCATTACTGGACAGACTTGCCAAATGTTTTGCTGCCTCTCCAAGAAATATAACAAACTTCACACTGCCCCGGTGTGCTATTCTGTACAGGCTCAGTCTGAAGATTTGGGGGAAATAGAGCAAAGTGATTTTTTATATCTTTATATATTTATAGGCCCCAGACCTAATGGACTAAATTTACATAATGAATGAATGAGTGGAGGGGGATCTTTGGTCCCAATTGCCTCCCCGCCCCAATTCCCTTCTGCTATAAAAGTGCAGCTTGCGGTGGGGTCTGGGCGTAATTGTCCCTTGCAGACTTTTTAAAATGTTGGTAACTGTGTAACCAAGCAGGGCATTGGGGGTTGTTAGGCGCCCAGCACCTAGAAGGTTTTGTGTGTTCTGGTCACAATTAGTGCACAGCTGGCGTTTACAAACACATTTAATTATCTGACTCTGTTGTTGGCTCTACCTGAGGCAGATCAGATTTACAAGTAGGAACACTGAAGCAGAAAGCCTAAGTGACATGCCCAGGACCAGAGAGGGCATCATTTAAAGCTTGAATGAAAGTGCTGGATTCCTGATCCCTCCTGCCATTGAGCTGCCTCCCTTGCACAGGTCACGCTAGCTGTATAGCAGAGGATCCACACAAGCAGCAGTCGGTTGTCTGGGAGGTCATTAGTGATGGCTTTTTTGCCATCAGGAGCTAGGAAAACACTGCACCAGAGCTGGAGACTGATCTTGGATATTCCAGAGGGGTGAGGATATGCAGTCAGTTGAGGGAGCTGTGTGCATGCTTTACACAGCCCTCCAAGTCCAGTCCTGGGTGACTAGTGGGGAACTATGAATAACCTGTGGTCTTTATGAAAAATCAGTGACAAGCTACCAAACCAAGCAATTGATTCAGATTGTCAAGGCAAATGTCAAGGGCAAGGGGGCAGAGAATCCTTTTATAAAATGAAAGCCAAATTTCTTTTGCTTCTGTGTCTCCAAATTAGGTAGAGTTGCAACCCAGATCTGTACAATCACATGTATAAAACACGTTACCTATGTAGCCTTTGCATATCCTCCATATGTCTTTGATCCACATGGGAGGCTTTATGCCCCTGCCTCTTGCCCCTTTACACACCATGGCTGTGTCACTTTCATTATTCTAGACATGTCATTTCTGAAGAAATATATATTCTGTTGTTGGGGTATTTTTGTTCTGTTAATTGTCAAGTGTCTGGTGGGTAATGAACAATGGAGGACTAATTGGAAGCAAGAGGGAATAAAATAGGTATTAGTTTGTTTCTGTTCTTAATTAAGAGGATATATAATACTGTGGGGAAAGTTTTAACAAATGGCGGGAGGGATTTTTATCATTAAGAGAGGATTAATTGGAAGCATCTTATAAATTAACATACAGGCACTGTGTTTTTTCCTTTTAGGTATCACACCAGGATATAACTAGCAAACAGCAAAGCAAAGGCCTAAAAGACCATTTCTATAGACAGGTGACTAAGAATCTCAAACAGCCAGAAGGGGAAGAGACAGGTCCCAGTTTCTATGGGAGTACAAAAATGGTAAGCACCTGGCAGACTGTGGCCAAGAGGAGAATTCAGAAAAGTAACTAAATACCTATTTACCGTAAAGGGTACTGAGTAAACTCTCTGTGAATTAATGTTCTCTATATTAATTCAAGTTGTTACTTTATTTTAATTTTAAGTTCAATAACTTGGCTGCTATTCTTTAAACAGTTAATCAGTTGGAAGCAAAAACATATGTGTTACTAAATAGTCCTCTGAATAAACAGATCAGGGAGCTAATGTAAGAAGCTATGCTTGATGTGACGTTTTCTTCCTATGAAATGAAAAATATTCCAAATGCTGAAGATCTTGTCGTCTACCAGCCACATCTAATAAAAAGGCTTCCCATTATGTGCCTTGTCAATCAAGCCCAGTCATGTTCTGCTCTTAGAATATGAATATGCATTTTATAGGACAGAGGGTCCAACATGACACATCACATTCGGCTTGAAATACTGTACAAATGGGATGCTGGCTTTAAAGGAATTATGGACATGATCCTGCTTCCACTGAAGTCTATGGTAAAACTTCCAAGCAGTAGGATTAGGCCTTTAGAAAGCAACAGGCTACAGATGTGGCTCAGGCAGGAGAGGGCAGGTGCTCATTATCTGAGCTGCTGAATCAAATGTAACTGAGTCTCTTAATCCAGACATAACAGATAATGGTAATGTATACCCTCAGGAAAAAGGGTTTTCCACTATTAGAGTTATAATATTACCTTGGCAGGCACTGCTAATCTTTTGTGCAGTTTTAAAAAAAAAAATATCCAGTGGGGTTATATCACCACTTGTAAAAAGCTTCACAAGGACCAAGTTAGGTGAAACAGACCAAGTTTCTGCCGCATCATGCCTTCCTGTGGCTGTGGGTGAGGTTTGGTGAGCTGCAAAGGGACAGAGACCCGTCCTCCAGTCCTGCATCTAAATGTCCTAAGGTCTGGGACAAACCTGTGGATCTTGGAGCGTTCACCTGTGCTTGGATCACAAACACCCCCTCTGCATGTTCAGAGTAGCAATCTGCAGAAAGAGGTCAATATTGATTCCTGGGTTATTTCACCATGGCTTTACTGATGTTGTGTAAAATGAGCTATCCATGGCTCTGCCACCTCCCTGCCAGGCATGCCCTCTGCAGAGCACCAAACCGTCCATTAGCGAAGAGGGTCCAAGGTGTAGCTACAGTCAGAAGCACTAAATCAAACTCTAAGATAAGGAGAGGGATACTGCTGTGCTGATTAGGTTCACCTCCTCTCCTTCTGACAGGCTTTTGACCGTTTTCTGCTCCTTTCATCCCTCTGTGGGGTAAAATTGGAGGTGTTCGTCTGACTCTAATATGTACACAGTGCAGATATAAAGAGCTTCCACAACTGGTATCAGAACAGAGAATTCCTGCTGCTGCTGCTCAGGTGAGAGATTCTAGACACACACGGATTCCAAAGACTTTTACACCAATAAATGCCATCGGCGAGAGTATAGATGCTGTCCGCCCACGGGCAGTTCTTCCCATTCAAGCCTGGGGCCATGGTGTACTAACACATGAGTGGAGTGAGATCAGGAGCTGATTTTTGAAGGTTTCTGTTCAATATATCTAATTTTTTTCAGCACTTTCAAAACTCTGTCAGATACTAATTCAGGTGTCTGCCCCTTCCCTCCTCATTTCAACTTGCCTAATCAGCTGCAGCACCAAAAATCAAATGATGTTTTTGGCTGTGTGTGTGGCCATGGTTGTGACTATCTCCTTTTGCCGTAATGTAGTGGCGCTGACTAAAGAGTATAAACCGTTCGCTCCATGTGTTGAGGGCCTGGTTTTGGCTCCTCCATGGCCCAGCATTCCCTTGCAGTTGTTCGCATAGTGGAGGTGCACACGGCAAACAGACAGGTCAGCTGCTGCATTCTGCTCTCAGGCAGAAGGCCAGCAGCATGCTGGTGGGGAAGTGGGCAGGCAGGGGGAGTAGCTGGAATCCACTTAGCTTAGACAAGAGCCTCCCTTCTGGCGTGTCCTGTGATTGTCACTGCTGAAAAGTATTTTTGCTAAAGAAGCCTGGATTGGTGTCAGTCAGGCAAACTCAGCCCACTGGTCCCCTGGAATAAATCACCTGGGGAAGTCACCAGCAGATCTCAGACTCCAGTCTCTTCCCTGGTGGGTTCTAATTAGCCCCCTGTGAACAGCCCTGTAATTTGACTGAGACAGGTGGGAATCTTTCCTTTCTATTATTTTGTAAGAGGAAGAATGGTCTTGTGATTAAGAAACATGAAGACTCAGGATTTGGGGGATCTATTCCCAGTTCTACCACAGACGCAGTGTGTGACCTTGGACAGGTCACTTACCTTCTCATGGCCGGAGTAATCCTGCCACCAGTGCAGGGACTGAGAGGGGAGGCTTGATGCCTCTTCTATGCTGAGATTTCTGGGGCCAAGCTGAACCCTGGAGCAGGTTAGTGCAGCCTTATGGATGGTCTAACCACTGTCATAACCTCACATTCCATACAGTCAGGCCGAGCCACACGTCCACCCACCCCCAACAGACTCCCTGCCCTAGATGATCCTGCCATGATTGAGCGAATGGCGCCATCTCTCCATTTCTAGCAGAGAGGGCCTCTTGTGTTGGGGATATTCTGCTGGGGAGCTGCACAAAAGCAGTTAATTCCATCCTCTGGGCATCAGTTACCCCATCCGTGAAATGGAGATAACTGTACTTTCCTACCATGCAGGGACGTTTGAGTCTTTATTTACTAATTCTTGTGATGTTCCCTGAGACCTTTGGATGGAACAATTTTTGGTTGGGTTTTTATTATTATTTATTTTGTTTTTATTATTACATAAGAGTCCTGCTTATTCAGTCCCATCAAGTATCAAATACTATTAGGGCTCAGTGGACCACAAGTGAAAATTAGCTCTAAAGCACAAACTTCTTTCCCCATTATATTTCTAGTTTAAATAGGTTTTTTACTATTCAAGAGCCTAGAAAGACTGTGCACAATAAACGTGTCCATGACCTTAGGCCCAATCCTGCAAATATGGACTACCAGGTGAAGTATGTACTACCTTGAGTAATCCCACTGTCTTCAGTCGTTTGTGCATTGTGCCCAGTAATAAGTGTTTACAAGATAGAGTCTTAAATTAGTGTTTACGTAGAAGCCAAAATGCTGTTTTCAATGGTCCGATTCCCTTTGTAACCTGAGAAGTGCAGGGATCCAATATAACTTCACTACCTAAGTGTATTTCCTTCAAAAATGTTTTTTAAAAACATTTATATGTGTGTGTTGTATATGTATTTATACAGATGTGCACGCGTGCACCCATACTGTATGTACCTTTTCTCCTGCCAATCCGTGCCCATTTCCATAGAAACAGAAGTGAAACCATGAACCGGCCCCCAGAAACTGAGTTATTTTCATTTCCCAACACTCAGGGTCAGAAAGGCTGCAGGCAGCCAGCAGGCAGCTGTCAGCTCATAGGGAGAACTCTCCCTTGTACATTTCAGCAGCTGGCTGTCATCTGACAACTACAAATACCAGGTTTGCAAAAAAACAGTTACAGACTTCAGAATCCTTTCAGCTTTGAATGCCTGTTCGGGCTGGGGAGCCCTGGTGTTTATGCTTTTGGATTCAGGCATGCTGGGAGGACTGCTAGTAACATTAGATATCACTTGTTGAAAATCCCTGTTCGCTCTGTCTCGATGTTGGGATTGGGAGGGGTCAGCAGGGGTAGTCTGGACCCAGACGGTGCCATTTATGTCCACAAAGGCGTAACTTTGAAGTTCTTGCCCTTGAGTCAGAGCACTGGCTAATGTGCTGCATGAATGATTGATAAACATTCTTTGGTCTCCTTCACAGTTCATTGCCCCAGTTAGACAATGAGGATGAACATGCAAGGCTCTACCGTATATACTCGCTTATAAACCAACTCCCAGAAAGCCAATGCCCTTCTTGTCACTGCAGACACTAACAAACATAAATGTCCTGCATGTAAACTGATCCTTCTCTCACTGTCCCTATGCTCCCCACCTAAGACCTTATGGAAGAGTCTTCCTTAAATAGGAAGTAACTTAGAGGACCCCTTGGCAGAACTTCTGGTTCCCCTTTTTCCCTGCTTGACTAGTGTATAAACCAAAAGTTTTGCCTGGAAATTGTGGCATAAATGGCTTAGCTTTATATATCAGTAAATATGGTATTTGCCTGAACTGCCCTGAATGAGTCACCATCACTGATATGCCCAGCCAGAAACTCCAGATCCTACATCTACCGGGTGTCTGTGCTTAGCGCGCATGCAGCAGCTATTCCAGCAAGCCAGCTGCAACCAAGAATTACCTCGCTTTCGCTGCACTTTGCACTTTGCAAAATATGGATTTGTGAAGGTTCTCAGATCAAACCCAGTCTTACTACAGAACAGGGCCGTGCAATGCCCAGGCTCACAGCTGTCAGAGGAAGGGCTTTCACTGTGAAAAATAGGCAGGCAGCAAAACACCACGTCTTAGTTACAGACAGATGGCTTTAAACTTAAACTGATTAAAAGGCCATGCTAATAGCACCACTACTAATGCCACATTAATTGGTAGGAATGTTTGTCACATCCAAGGCTGGCTCTATTATACGGGTAGAACAGGTGGTTGCCCGGAGCAGCAAAATGTTTACAGACTGTGGGAAGTGAAGGGCATGTGTTTTCCAGTTTGCCATGGGCATGAACAGCCATAGACCTGATGCTAATCTGAGAAGGGAAGAAACTATTAGCAATCAGCCATTTTGGCTTTGTTCCGGTGGCCTAGTATTACTGCTTTGCAATGCCCCAGAGGGAAAATATGGGTTCAATTATGGACACTAGTCTTTCACTTGTAAGGCTGATATGGGCAGCTAAGGGAGGCAGCATGCTCAGCCCTTTAGTGGAAGTGGGGGGGAGGGGGGTGACAGGGAATATTACAAGATGCTCAGCAGGAATCTTTCCTGCCAATCAAGGTACAGAAATAATGGGCTCCAGAAAAAGTCCATCCAGTCTAGCAAATGATGGTTTAAACATTGGCTTCTCCAGGAAATGTACCACAGTAATCTACAGCAACAGCCCAAAATAATGCAGTGTTGGTAATACAAGACATAGTGTTTTCACCTATTACTGTAGAGTACCATAGTACTTTTCAAAATAAGGTCAGAAGCAGTAATGCTGAATGAGACTTCTGGCCAGTAAATTAGGCATCAGTTTGCAATGTTGCTTGGCTGCAGAAAAGACTTGCCTGACTTAGGGGTTGGTATTATGAAGAGGTGGCAGGTAGAATCATAGAATATCAGGGTTGGAAGGGACCTCAGGAGGTCATCAAGTCCAATCCCCTGCTCAAAGCAGGACCAATCCCCAGCTAAATCATCCCAGCCAGGGCTTTGTCAAGTCTGACCTTAAAAATATCTAAGGAAGGAGATTCCACCACCTCCCTAGGTAACGCATTCCAGTGTTTCACAACCCTCCTAGTGAAAAAGTTTTTCCTAATATCCAACCTAAACCTCCCTCACTGCAACTTGAGGCCATTACTCCTTGTTCTGTCATCAGCTACCACATGAGAACAGTCTAGATCCATCCTCTTTGGAACCCCATTTCACGTAGTTGAAAGCAGCTATCAAATCCCCCCTCATTCTTCTCTTCTGCAGACTAAACAATCCCAGTTCCCTCAGCCTCTCCTCATAACTCATGTGTTCCAGTCCCCTAATCATTTTTGTTGACCTCCGCTGAACTCTTTCCAATTTTTCCACATCCTTCTTGTAGTGTGGGGCCCAAAACTGGACACAGTACTCCAGATGAGGCCTCACCAACGTCGAATAGAGGGGCACAATCATGTCCCTCGATCTGCTGGCAATGCCCCTAATTATACATCCCAAAATGCCATTGGCCTTCTTGGCAACAAGGGCACACTGTTGACTCATATCCAGATTCTCGTCCACTGTAACCCCTAGGTCCTTTATTGCAGAACTGCTGCCAAGCCATTCGGTCCCTTGTCTGTAGCGGTGCATGGGATTCTTCCGTCCTAAGTGCAGGACTCTGCACTTGTCCTTATTGAACCTCATCAGATTTCTTTTGGCCCAAACCTCTCATTTGTCTAGGGCCCTCTGTATCCTATCCCTACCCTCCAGCGTGTCTACCTCTCCTCCCAGTTTAGTGTCATCTGCAAACTTGCTGAGGGTGCAATCCACACCATCCTCCAGATCATTTATGAAGATATTGAACAAAACTGGCCCCAGGACTGACCCTTGGGGCACTCCACTTGATACAAGCTGCCAACTAGATATGGAGCCATTGATCACTACCCGTTGAGCCCGACAATCTAGCCAACTTTCTATCCACCTTATAGTCCATTCATCCAGCCCATACTTCGTTAACTTGCTGGCAAGAATACTGTGGGAGACGGTGTCAAAAGCTTTGCTAAAGTCAAGGAACAACATGTCCACCGCTTTCCCCTCATCCACAGAGCCAGTTATCTCGTCATAGAAGGCAATTAGATTAGTCAGGCATGACTTGCCCTTGGTGAATCCATGCTGACTGTTCCTGATCACTTTCCTCTCCTCTACGTGCTTCAGAATTGATTCCTTGAGAACCTGCTCCAAGATTTTTCCAGGGACTGAGGTGAGGCTGACGGGCCTGTAGTTCCCAGTATCCTCCTTCTTCCCTTTTTTAAAGATTGGCACTACATTAGCCTTTTTCCAGTCGTCCAGGACTTCCCCCGATTGCCATGAGTTTTCAAAAATAATGGCCAATGGCTCTGCAATCACATCCGCCAACTCCTTTAGCACTCTCAGATGCAGCGCATTCGGCCCCATGGACTTGTGCTCATCCTGCTTTTCTAAATAGTCCCGAACCACTTCTTTCTCCACAGAGGGCTGGTCATCTCTTCCCCATGCTGTGCTGCCCAGTACAGTAGTCTGGGAGCTGACCTTGTTTGTGAAGACAGAGGCAAAAAAAGCATTGAGTACATTAGCTTTTTCCACATCCTCTGTCACTAGGTTGCCTCCCTCATTGAGTAAGTGGCCCACACTTTTCTTGACTTTCTTCTTGTTGCTAACATACCTGAAGAAACCCTTCTTGTTACTCTTAACATCTATTGCTAGCTGCAACTCCAGGTGTGATTTGGCTTTCCTGATTTCACTCCTGCATCCCCGAGCAATATTTTTATACTCTTCCCTGGTCATTTGTCCAATCTTCCACTTCTTGTAAGCTTCTTTTTTGTGTTCAAGATCAGCAAGGATTTCACTGTTCAGCCAAGCTGGTCGCCTGCCATATTTACAATTCTTTCTACACATCGGGATGGTTTGTCCCTGTAACCTCAATAAGGATTCTTTAAAATACAGTCAGCTCTCCTGGACTCCTTTCCCCCTCATGTTATTCTCCCAGGGGATCCTGCCCATCCGTTCCCTGAGGTTGTCAAAGTCTGCTTTTCTGAAGTCCAGGGTCCGTATTCTGCTGCTCTCCTTTCTTCCCTGTGTCAGGATCCCTGTGTCAGGATCGACCATCTCATGGTCACTGCCTCCCAGGTTCCCATCCACTTTAGCTTCCCCTACTAATTCTTCCCGGTTCGTGAGCAGCAGGTCAAGAAGAGCTCTGCCGCTAGTTGGTTCCTCCAGCACTTGCACCAGGAAATTGTCCCCTACCCTTTCCAAAAACTTCCTGGATTGTCTGTGCACCGCTGTATTGCTCTGCCAGCAGATATCAGGGTGATTGAAGTCTCCCATGAGAACCAGGGCCTGCAATCTAGTAACTTCCGTTAGTTGCCGGAAGAAAGCCTCGTCCACCTCATCCCACTGGTCCGGTGGTCTATAGCAGACTCCCACCACGACATCCCCCTTGTTGCTCACACTTCTAAACTTAATCCAGAGACACTCAGGTTTTTCTGCAGTTTCATACTTGAGCTCTGAGCAGTCATACTGCTCCCTTACATACAATGCAACTCCCCCACCTTTTCTGCCCTGCCTGTCCTTCCTGAACAGTTTATATCCATCCATGACAGTACTCCAATCAAGTAATGCTCACTCAAAGAACTGACGTGCCTGGAAACTTCACATCCTCTTAACAAAGTGTATGATGATGAAATATGTAAAAGCATCATGGGTGAGAGGAGAGGAGGGAAACAGAGGTTCTGTTACCTCCCTGCTCTCTGCTATGGCCACATCTGAAATATTGCATTCAGTTGTGGGTGCCTCTTTACCAAGATAGTGCTCAATGGGCGGGAGTTCAGAAGAGAGCAATAAAAACAAGCAAGCAGCAGGAGGAACTGACTTCTGAGGGATGATTTTAGATAGCTAAATATGTATAGCTTGACTAAGCTAGAGTTCAGGGGGAACCTGATGGCTGCCTACAAATACCGGAAAGGTGAAAACACCAAAGAGGAGAAATGAATGAACGTGGCACCTAGGAGTATAAGTAGGAGGAATGGGTGAAACTAAGCAAGGAAAATGTAGGCTAACAGGCCTGACAGTGAGATCTACTGGACTAGGAAGTGGTAGAAGGCAGTTTCCTTGGGACATGTAAGCTAGATTGGAGAAAGCACTAGAGAATATACTGTGGAGAAAATCCTGACTGGCAAGAAGACAAGCTGGATGATACCAGAAGCACTTCTAATATCTATGCATTGTTGCCAACTCTTGCCACGTTTGATATTTTAATTAAAGTCCCAGCTGCTGAAGTTCTGTGACTACATGAGAATCTCAACTTTAATTTCTTACAACAAATGTTCCTAGACGTAGTTGTGAAGAAGAGTCTGAAAATGTTACTTGAGTCTTGAAGGTTACACTCAAGAACCAGAACACAAATAAAAATAACCCGTTTGTAAATCACATGATTTGTAAGACAATCTCATGATTTTTGGTGGTCCAACTCACGCTCTTAGAGCAGTTGGCACTGACCATATACATTCTAGTGTTTTTAAAAAAAATCAGACACTTCTTCCATTCAGGAATATTATGTTTGAAAATCCTATTGGGTTTCCCCTGCAGTTACTTGTCTGTACCGGTTAAACAGCAGCCTGATTTGTAAGGACAGAAACATTTCAAGGGACTTTTTAACTTCAAAGTAGTTTTCCTCTGTTACTGATTCACTCCCCCTCAGAGATTTTCAGACTGACGCTTTCCACTTCTGATTTGTGATTTGCATACAAGTTCTACTTCCTGCTGCAGAGCCTGTTCTGCAACTTACCTGAGAGAAAGAGAAAGGGAAGCATAAAGGGAGAAAAGAAAACCAGCAATCCACAGGAAAAGAGAGTGCAGGAGAAAGCCCAACAGTCGCTCTCTACCCTTAGTCAGTCCAGTGTGTGTCCCTGCTAGCCCCAAGGTAAGAGCTCTTAAAGATACTACCATTCCCTGTCACTGTTTGTTACTAACCACTGACCCACTTTGCCTCTTGTTTTTCTTTCTCTTCTTTCTGAGCTCTGACCTCCTTTTTATTTTGCCCATTTTAGCAAACAGTTTAGCAAACAGTGAGTTTGGCAAACAGCTCACTGTGCTTCAGCTGCTACGCTTTACAGATTTGGATCAGGACTGTCTGTGAGTAAACACTCTGGAAACGGATGACATACGCCATGTTTCTGTGTCGTCCTAACATCCTAAGCATTTGCATAGACGTCTGAAAAATGCCAGCGACGGGCCTGATCCTGGCTGGCTGGTGCACAGGCGTACCACTGGAAAGTAGCTTGCACAAAGCTTTCACCTCTACCCCTCTGTGCCCCCCACACAGGGGTCAGCCAGTGATCCTGAATTCTCTGAGTGGTGGCACAGCTGTGCTCCCCAGGAGCTTCTGGAGGAATTGTGGCACCGTTGGGACAGCGTGATTTTGCACTGCCTGCCATGCAGGCCCATGCCTTGCTGCCTACTCGGCCATAACGAGGGGTTGTTTCCCAGTAATCTAGGAACTGCTTAAAAGGGCACATCATTATGGAAAACAGTGAAGAAGTAGGATTATAGACCAAGATAAAACACTTCCAACCTGATGTTAATATCAGAACAGATTGCAAGTGATCTGATATTAATTTTTAAAAATCAGCTGTACAACTGATATGTTAACATCCCTTTCAGAATACTCAGTTTGGCAACTCTCACTAACGTTTGCTGGCTAGTGAGAACAGTAAATATGCCCCATATACGGTGCCTTACAGCTGCAACTTGTTGCTTGGAATTTCATGGTATTGCAAAATTAAGGTATCCTCTAAGGACTAAGGCCTGACCTACATTAAAAATTTATACCAGCATAATTATGTCAGGAAGGTGATGTTTTCCCAACGTAGCTATGCTGGTATATGCACTAGTGTAAGACCCAATTATGCCAGCAAAACTATGCTTTGTAGTCTGTTTTGGTGTAGCCTATTTTGCTATTTGTGAGCTATACTGACAGTTATAAGCTTCATCTATACTAGGCAGGTTTGCTGGTCTAGCTAAACCAGCAAACCCTTCTTAGCAATAACAAGACCTTAGGTAGAGACTGTACCAACTCTTTAGTGCCATCTGCAAGGAAATAACAAAATGCTTCCTAGCTCCATAGGCTCAAAAAATGTCAATGGAGGAGGGGGAAAAGGTTGGTAAGACCTCTGTTCTTCCTCTCATTGTCTTGTATTTCCCCAAAGCCCTGTTTAGCATGCAGCCTCGAGTTCATTTCGCATTATCCACACCACTTCTTGGTTTTGGGAATTTGTTTAGTTTTTGCAAACTACTCTTGAAGATTGTTGTCTGGAATCAAAGAAAAGGAATTTCAGCTGGATAAGGCTGAACTGGGCACACTTTGTCATCACATCCTAAACAGCATGAGAGCCCAATGGCGTAAGGTCACAATCATGCCTTAGCCAATTCAAGCACTGCTGAGGGCCCTGTGGAGGGAATGTCTTGTTTTTCAGTTTACCCTACTGTGGGGATTGGGTACAAAGAGTGATTGAGGGTACTTTGATTATTGTGTTAGGGCTGGATGCCAGAGATGAGGGGGGGAGTTCACCCCCCTACACACACTTTTGAAACAGAAGGGGCTGTGCCCTCCCCGTGTTTGAGAACCTGAACTCAGCAGGGGGAGCCCAGGGGGCCCAGACGCCCACCCCCTGTCCCCTGACCAGAGCTGGGTGGTGTAACAGCAGAGCCCCTTCCCTGCGGGCATAACAGAGGAGCAACTGGGCCAAATTTGTGACCTGGTGCACAGGGTCACAACACCACTCCAGCGTGAGAGTCTGAGCTAGCAGGATTTGAACCGGAAGAGAGTTTATCTACCCAGGGTCTTCTATGGCATTATCTTATCTGAGTGACTCAGGCACCAGCAAAAGCAGCCTGGCACGAAGGGCTCTCACTCTCTTAGGACCCAAGGCACTGCTCTCCTGTTAGTTTCCGATGTGCCTCCGCTCTTCACACCGCACTGGTGAGCTCAAAGGAGCAGCTGTGATCAGGCTAAAGTCTGTATCAGGGTTGAACTGAGGGGCAGTGGTTCTGATGTTGGCTTATGGCAGCCAGAGTGCCCTTCAATATACTGCTATGCTCGGTGCATTGGAAGCTCTTTTGTGATTGCTTTGGAAGGCAGGCCGCGTGCCTTGGAAGAAGGTGCTGGAGCTTATGTGTAGGTGTTCACCCAGGGTTGGTGGCTCCTTCTGCAGGTACCCAGAGGGGTGTTCATTCCTCGTCAGGAAACATGTTGAGGGGGAAGCCTGAGACTAGATCCCTGGGGGAAAGTCTGCCTAGTGCTGTGCTGATGTCAATGTCTAACAGTTGGCCTCATGTTGACCCAGCACCCATAGTATTAAGGAGATGTGCCAGTGTTTCCATAGTTAAGTTTGAAACCAGCTTCCACTATCGAGCCCTATTTTGGCATCCTCATAACTTCGAGTTGGAAAATGGATTTGGCCTGGAAATTGCCATGTTTACTCTGCAGCAAAAGGAGACTGTTTCTGCAAAGTTTGAAGAAAATTCATCAAGATCCTTTGAAGTCACACTACATTATAATAGTGCCATGGTTTGAAAATTTGGACTTGGTATCTATGTCTTCCTCTAGCTCTAAAGCAATGTGTTGCTACCTCTTCAGGGGAGCATCAGAGCCAGGCAGAATTCCAAGCCTTATGCTCAAGAAAGCACATGGCCAGCACCCTAGCTACTCCCCACGGAGATGCATGCCACCCTTAAGGGGCAGGGAGGAGTGGAGACTTGTGGCTGTGTTGGTCACCCTGTGCACCAGCCAGCATTGTGGGGTAGTGGTGTGCGCACGCCCCCTGTTCAATGGAAAGCTCCAGGAGGTATTCTGACTCTAAGCCAGAATGCCGTGGTGTTTTCCCTGGGGCAATGCACCCCCTACGCCTTCTGGGCTGTGCCTAAAGAATACCAATCTAGCCCTGTGTTAGCTGAGAATGTACTCCGCTTAGAAGCATCTCATAAAAGCAAATCTTTTGCCACTGAAATAAAGAAAACACAATTATATTAAAATCAGTAATTCAGTGGTCAGAGTTATCATTATGTTTTGATAAAATATACTTTTCATTATAGTTCATATGCATGTGTGTGTTTATTTTGTGGACAGTTCAGGATTTATGACATTAACTATTCATTTCCTTGTTTTCAAAAGCTTGCATTTTGTTACTGATGTGATATGCAAGCATGTTGTTATCATTCAGCAACATTAACTAGCATTTAAATAATGTGGTTGTTGTTTTAGAGTATACCTAGCAGTCACTAGAAGTACATGTCACTAAACCGGGAGCGGGCAAACTTTTTGGCCTGAGGGCCACATCGGGTTTCCAAAATTGTATGGATTCTGGTTAGGGGAGGCTGTGCCTCCCCAAACAGCCAGGCGTGGCCTGGCCCCCAACCCCATCCGACCCCCCTCCCCCATGCTTCTCGCCCCCGATGCCCTCCCCGGGACCCCTGCCCCATCCACCACCCTCTTCTCCCTGTCCCCTGACTGCCCCCAGACCTCCCGCCCCCTGACTGCCCCCCCGGGACCCCTGCCCCATCCAACCACCCCTTCTCCCTATCCCCTGACTGCCCCCGGAAACCCTGCCCCTGACTGCCCCCTGCCACCCCATCCAACCCCCCCCTCCTTCCTGACTGCCCCCCCTGCAACCTGCCCCCATTCAACCCCTGTTTCCCGCCCCCTAACTGCCCTGAACTCTATCCACACCCCCGCCCCCTGACCAGCCCCTCGAACTTCCCTGCTCTCTATCCAACCCCCCCTGCTCCCTGCCCCTTTACCGCGCTGCCTGGAGCACCGGTGGCTGGCAGCGTTACAGCCACGCACCGCGGAGCACAGGGCACCGGGTCAGGCCGGGCTCTGCAGCTGCGCTGCCCCAGGAGCTCACAGCCCCGCCGCCCAGAGCATTGCGCCCACGGTGCAGTGAGCTGAGGCTGCAGGGGAGGGGCCGGGGACGAGCCTCCCTGGCGAGGAGCTCAGGGGCCGGGCAGGAGGGTCCCATGGGCTGGACGTGGCCTGCGGGCCGTAGTTTGCCCACCTCTGCACTAAACATATGGGGAAAATGTGCCAAGCACATAGCAGAGTCTCTGTCCTGAAAACCTTACTTTCCAAAGGCGTACCTCTATTAAGGGAGTCATGCTTCCTGTGAAGATGTATTGATTCTGTTTCCTTATATGATAATCTTGGTTTCTGAGATAAGATTAGCTATTGCTGAATGCTGGCAAAATTTCGACGTGCACTGTAAATATTGCACTGCAATAATTTTGATCTAATGGTGAAGCTCCGACTTGATTAAGCTCCAGTAGGAAAACAAACTCCTTTTTTTCAGCCCATGCAGTTGGTTGGGCATCCAGGAATCTGCTACCATGGAGTATAGTTCTGGGTCAAGATTTTCAAAAGTGCCCAGTGATTTTTGGGTACCCAATGGGAGACAGCTTAAAGGAACCTGATTTTCAGAAAGTGCTATGATGGATCTGTAAAGCAGGGGACTACAACTCCTGTTAGCCCCCTCCCCACTGTACATCCCATTTCTTCTAGCCAAGCTGGGCTTACATTTCCCATCACCCCTCCTGGCTGAACTACCCCTTTCCCTTCCTCTGGCCAGATAAGGGGAAAGACACTTGCACCATTGTTAGCACCAGCGTAGTTACCCTAGTGCTGGAAAATGAGTATGGTATTTTATACTGTCGGGAAGGCCTACCCATTAGAGTTAGACACATGCTACGGTTTTCCTTCCGTATACAATCCTTGTGTTGGTTGCAGAGAATATGTAAAAATAGCAAAAAACTGAAAACATGTCAGCATGGAAAAAGAACACTGTTTGTTTCATACAGTAGAACCTCAGAGTTATGAACACCAGAGTTACAAACTGACGGGTAAACCACACACCTCATTTGGAACTGGAAGTACGCAATCAGGCAGCAGCAGAGACACCCCCCCCCCGAAAAAAAAAAGGCAAATACAGCACAATACTGTGTTAAACGTAAACTACGAACAAAAGGGGAGGGGTTAAAAAAGGATTTGACGAGGTAAGGAAACTGTTTCTGTGCTTGTTTCGTTTAAATTAAGGTAGTTAAAAGCAGCATTTTTCTTTTGCATAGTAATGTTTCAAAGCTGTATTAAGTCAATGTTCAGTTGTACACTTTTGAAAGAACAACCAAAACATTTTGTTCAGAGTTACGAACATTTCAGAGTTACGAACAACCTCCATTCCCGAGGTGTTTGTAACTCTGAGGTTTTACCATATTATTTATTATTTTATACCATCCGAAGTATGCTAGGTGCTTCCCAGAAGACATACAAAAGAATCAGTCCCTCCCTCAAATAGTATATAAATCTACCTTTTAAACATGGCCCAATGGTCCTGTCTTCATTATGGAATGTACCCATTGGTGACAACAGGTATCAGCAATGAGTGCAGCTAAACATGGCTAGCACAGCCAAAAACAAACTCTTCAGCTTAGATTTCCTTTGACCTTGATCGTTTGGATCATAGGTCCCAAATGGCTCCCCTGTTTGCAGCACTGCTCTCGGCTGAAAAGGTTTGGGCCTGACTTCACTTAGTTTTGCTCTTCAACTCTCAAAGCCCCCTGAAAAAGAATGAGAGCACAACCACCTTCATTTGTTGCAGGTTCCTTTCTCTGCCTTGTCAGAAGTTTTGTCTAATCAAAACCAGGCAGTTGGAGGTATTCTGTGTGGATGTGAATCTTGACCTTCAAATTGGGAAATAGATGGAATGCTTTGTGGTTGATTATGAAATCCTTAAACTGTAAAGATGGGCCTGAAGCTAACCCCCAGCTACAAACTCTTGAATGTTAAGGGAGTTTAGCCCTGCTATTGAACTCTGCACCTCAGGCCTAGCTCTATTGACCTGGAAAAGTGAGTGTCTGATCCCCACCTTTCTTTCCACTTACTTTCTCCCCTGCAACCCGCACCAGAAACATCCAAAGCAAACTGTGTCCAGAACAAGCATATGATGTGGTCGTTGTATTGTGAACACTGCTGTCCAGGACTGTTTCAACAACACTGTCAGCACTCCCTTGGCTCCAGAGCTTTCAATTTATCTGGCAGGAGAAATGGAAGAATTTCTCTCAGTCTGGGAACTGTTGCAAGGAAGCTTGGAAGAGTTTGGTCACAAGAGCTTAAGCCACTGTCTATCAGCTCACTTAAAAGAGCAACTCTCCAAGGCTATTTACTAAATTAATACATGTTACAAAACTTTGAGTATGGGGAGAGGAAGGAACAAGAGGAGACAAGGACTGTTAATGGGATTTTTTCCATTTATTTTTACTACATTTGCTACTAGAATGTTAATTCCATTTACTAAAGGCCTCACTTTATGATTTGCAGGAGTCCACACAAGAATTCAAGCTGGTTGTCAGTAATCTCCTGTATAGCCATGGTAGAGTGACCATAGTTCCCTAAACTGAAAACGGGACACCGGGTAAGAGATGGTCAGTGCTCACAGGCTGGCCCAACCCCTGCTGTGTGGGTGTGGCCCGAGCCGCCTGGTGTCGCCTCTTGCCCAAGCCAATGTCCTGGACATCATGACTTTTTTTGGCAAAACTGGACCTTTGTCCCATTCGCTTTTGCCTGAACATTCCTCCATAGCCCTCTCAAGCAAGAGCAAATGGGACAAATGCCCAGTTTTGCCAAAAAAAGTTGTGACATCCGATACAGAGCTTAAAAAGGAGGACTATCCCAGCCAAAACAGGACATATGGGCACCCTAAACCATGGGGGAATACTAAATTCTTGGAGCTTTCTGGCAATAAGAAAATACCACCTAAAATAGTTCTATATATTTGAGGATGGGATTAGGCCATAAACTACATTCTCCAGTTGTCTCAGTGCTAGAAGAGGAATCAGATCATGGTTTGCTGAGAGCATTTTGATATGCTGAAGGACTCCTTTATCCCAGTTCTTGACAACAGGGGCCCAAGTAAGTTATTTGTCTGTCTTGTGCTCTACTTTTAGTATAAGTTAAATAGAAAAATGTTGAGAAAAATTGGAAGAAACTCTACAGCATGAGGCCCTGTATAACAACAGGATCAAGGTCTCAGTTTTACATCTCTTCCAAAAGCTGGGACCTCGAGTGGAATAGTAACGTCATACTGAAGCATTGGTTCAGTATAGACTTGGGAGGAAGAATGCTACTTACTGAATCATCAACATTGCCAACCACATGTGGGTTTTCTTTTGGAAATTTCCACCAAAATATGGACTGAGCCTGCTGCCAGCATCACCCCAAAGGTGGATAGGTTCCCTGGCATGCAGTGATCCCTTGGGTAGCCTCTTGCACAGGGCTTCTGCAATTTAAAGCAGCTTTCTCCCACCAAAACCACTGAGAGAGGATGACAGAAAATGTAGGGGTGGAAGGGACCTCGAGAGATCATCTAGTCCAGCCCCTTGCCCTAAGACAGGACCAAGTATACCTAGACCCTCCCTGACAGGTGTTTGTCTAACCTGTTCTTAAAAGCCTCCTATGAGAGGGATTCCACAACCTCCCTAAGTAACTTGTGCCAGTGCGAACTATCCTTAGAGTTAGAAATAATGATACCCAATGGCATGTAAACCAAGCCCTAAAGAAAATCTGCATTCTCAGTGCCCAAGAAATGGCCCAGAGAAGGTGGATCACTTGGTCCCATAGTTCTTTCTCTCTGTTTGAGAATTGTGAAACTAGTGCAGCCTGAACCATTAGTCCAAGGATGAGCATGTCAGGCAACAGCTTTTCTCTTGGTATCTTTGGCCGAAGTGAGATTGCGCTCTCCCGTCAATGGGAGTCTTCACCAAGCTGCAGCTTTACCAGGTCTCCTTTCAAGGAAGATCATGCAAGCAAGGGAGGACCGGACAGAGATTTTATGCTAAAGAAATGCCAGCTTATTAAGACTATTAAGTAGAATGATCAGAACAGCCAGAAAACTGTTTTCTTTATTTTTATCTTATGTTTCACAGGAAGACAAGAGAAAAAACTCTGTCTGCAACCTCCAAGGGAGGTAGAAAGCTTTCATTCTCATTTGGGTGATAGCCACGCTGTGGGGTTTGGTTTGTTGTTTGAAACATTCACATCTTCTGGGTATCTGAAATGTCTCAAAGATCATGTAAATCTAATAGCAGGCAGGTGAGGCCTTGGACCAAAACAATTTTTCCTTATTTGTTCCAAGTTTACTATAAGGCATAATTAGCATTAATTTTGGAGAAGAAACCGTTATTGACATTTTAACCAATAGATGTTGTGCAGCCTGTTCACCAACCAAGATCTTTTAAAAAATATACTTTACAGTGGACTTTTGTGTTGGTTTGGCATTCTGAGAGCAGATAATATTTGACTACATGGTTATTCATCTCTTGAACCTATATCGTGTTTATGGAAAGGCCATATCTCTTTTCTGTCATTCTTGTGGACTATAAGATAAAAACAAAGAAAACTATATAATAAGCTGGGACAGGTCTGATTCCAGCATCCTCATCCTTTCCTAAGGTTTGGGTTTTTAGTCTAAAGTTTTAATTTCTCAAACATTGCATACAATGGGTTTAATTCACCCCCTCTGACACGGGGTAGCCAAAACTGCACCCCTATCCACCACCCAGAAACACAGAACCTGAGGGATTAAAATTCTAGGCACACAGACAGTATGGTGATGAGTGTGGTTTAAAAACAGACACACCAATAGGAAAGGAGAAAGCGTTTCCGTTGTCATGTCCACAGAGGATAAGACAAGAGGCAACTGGTTTAGTATGCAGCAAGGGGTATTTACGTTGGATGTAACTTATTATATTACTAAGGTGTTTCAAATAGTCCCTTGAGATTTTATATTACCCCCTGCTGCTTGAATGCTCACACTGAAAATGACCTATATATCTAGGAGCAAGAGGACTCTCAGTTGCATCATTCAAAGCCAGTGGGCTTTGAATCAGATGCTTGATTCTTCCCAACAGGTCATTTCCTCACTTGGCTGGCAATGTTATCAGTGTTGGTGTTAGGCTGACAGCTGTTGAAGACAGAATTTCCAAGTGAAGTGCTTTTCTGGTGTTTTGATATGCTCGCTTCAGTGACCATCAAAGAGACAACAGACAGATTCAGCCGATGAATTTGTTTCTGTAATTTGCCATGTTCAGATGTTTGATAATTGCACATAATAATGATGCTAAGTTAGTATGACTTATGAAGTCAATGGAGTTATGCCCGTTTACACCACAGATGAATTTGCCCATTATCTTTACGATCCAAGATGGATACCAAGGGAAACATCTTATGAAAGAGCAGATGCTAGTCAATGGTGGGAGGAGAGTTTGCAATGTGAATAAAGTCTAGAGATGTCCCTTATGGCCCCTTAATCGGCTTTCACCCATGTGTGAAGTATGCCATTACACTGGTCGTTTCTTCACTTGGGGGTTGGTCCAAAGTTGCCCATAAATCATACACATCCCAACTAATTCCCCAGTCACAAAGCAAGTATGCGCAAACACGCCATGGCCGGGGACCCTTGTTGCTATATTTACAAAGGCATTTAGATGCCTAAATATGCATACAAGTGATTCTTTCAATGGGAGTTAACACCTAGCCTGCTTAGGCACTTTTGTAAATATCACTAGGCACCTATCTGCAGCATTAGGTGCCTGAATATCTTTATTAAACCTGGCCTTAACCCATATTTCCAGAAGTCATCTGATCGCAGTACAAGAATGATGGGGGCAGTGATATAAGCAGGTGGTTCTCAACCAGGAATACATGTACCCCCGGGGGTACGTAGATGTCTTCCGGGGGTGCATCAACTCATCTAGATATTATTACGAATTACACCTGAGAGGACACGCACACAACTGCTGCGAAACAATATTTGCCTAGTTTTACAACAGGCTACATAAAAAGCACTAGCAAAGTCAGTACAAACTAAAATTTCATACAGACAATGACTTGTTTATACTGCTCTATATACTATACACTGAAATGTACACACAATATTTATAGTCCAATGAATTTATTTTATAAATATATGGTAAAAATAAAGTAAGCAATTTTTCAGTAATAGAGTGTGGTGACACTTTTGTATTTTTGTAAGCAAGTCATTTTTAAGTGAAGTGAAACCTGGGGGTATGCAAGACAAATCAGATTCCTGAAAGGGGCACAGTAGTCTGGAAAGGTTGAGAACCACTGATATAACCAACCTTTCCAAGCAACTATCACTTCATCGCTATTGCAAAGAACAGAGTAAAGCAAGTCCCCATCTTAATCCTGTGCCAACTATGAGAACTCCGTTTTCCCTTTAGAGTCACACGCATTATTACTGTCACAGGACACTACTCAGCTAAAAGTAGCAATCATATGTCTATGGCTTAAGGGAAAAGGGATACAAACCACAGGAAAAACTGTATGATGTTGGTGAGCTTACTGTCAGGATTTCAGGCATGGATGCCTACAATAAAAAGGAATCTAGTTAGCACTGTACTTTGTTCTCTGGCCTGTGTCTGGGTATCTGACAAAGCAGCTACATGTGCTGTGTGTTAGTGCTGACCAATAACTGCTCTGAGGGCTTGTCTACATTGGGAAATTTACCAGCATAGTTATACCGGTTTAATTATAAACTATATGTGTAACTATAGTGGTAAATTACCCTGTGTAGAAAAACCTGAAGTTACACATTGGAGAAACCCTTTCTCTAGACGTACAGCCCAGGAGCTGTGGAAAATAATTTTGCCAGGCCACATCTCCTTTTCAGAGAACCACAACCTGAAACGTCACTGTGCCAGAGGTGGTTTTCTTGTGCCAAGTCACCAGCTCTATGCTGCTTCAGGATTACAGTTACAGAGAATTGATCAACATGGGGGGTACAAATAGGGTTTGGCCTATGTAATACAGTAGTATTACACACTGGCCACAAAGCACTCAAGGATCTGTCCTAAAATCTCCATTTTTTGGTCTTCCTTGTGGCTATGCCTTGTGAAGATTTTGGTGATTTTTATCACATTGGCTCCTACAGCCTTAATAAGCTATACATACTCTCTGACATGGTTGGGTTTGAAGATGTGAAAGTTAAAAAAGCTGAAATCTGCCAGAACTCTTGCTACATGTACGTCCCTTTTGCAATGATTTTCCTCTGAGGAAAGTCCAATTGGATTTGCTTCAGTTTTTACATTGTATTATTTCCTTTATGCTACTGCAAAAGAACAAGACTTGTGGGAACATTTTAGAGCAGATGAACTGGATTGGCAATTGCTCTTCCCCAGTTTGACCAAGAATTAACTATAAAGAGCATGTTTTTACTTTTTCAAATTAAAGGGACACATTTTTGGCGAAAGAGCTACTGAAACCAGAATGGTGTTGAGACATTTCTCAGTTAGACACAGAACATGATATTTCTCAATGATTTTGCTTGACTGTTTTGAATTCTTTGTTCATTGGAACATACTCTTTATGTACAGCTTTCTCTTTAAACTACTTGTTACTGAATATTGTAACTGAAGTAAATTTCTTCTTGGTTTACTGGAAGCTCTTTAATACTCTATGCTTGTGATTATTAAGGCTTTTAAGCCAAATTCTGTTGGTGGTGGATGTTGACGTTTGCTTTGCTATGAGTTCTTTGTCCCAGTCATCTTTATTGATTGTCCTAGTTTGGTTTCAGGCTTCTTCCAATAGGACAGAAGTAAAACTGTAAAGGGGGTGGTGCATATTTCCTCACCCTATCTGTTAGAAGCCCTGAGGGTGCCAGAACTATATATAGCATTTGCCCATAACAGCCTATTATCTATTAGGTTGTTGGCTGTTGCAGCCTTTTATAAGGTGTTGGCTTACATAGCTTCATTTGACTTCTTATTTACATTATAATTTCAAAGAAAGCCCCTTGAGGCCCACTCTGAAATATTAGAGGCCAATTGAGAGTGGTCATGCTATCCAAGAATCAGTACTCTTGTCAGATAACTTTAGGTTGAGCATAGAAAGAATGTTTTGTGTAGTTGAACAGTGGGGCACATAGTTCTAACTCCCCAAAGTTGGTATAGTAATGCTGCATGCTTTGGGCCTGGCTGCTACTGTAATGACAATGCTATATTAAAACATTATGAAAGTAGTTTGGCTGGAACTGTTTTACTGGCAATACCATAAAAAGAAGCTGATGACTTTACAATTTGGATCCCTATTGAACGCTGGCAGGGCATCTGAAATTCCATATGACCTGTACCATTCAATCAAGGTTATTACATCATCAGAAAAAGGGAACCTAAAGAACAACAAAAATTTCCAAATGTCTGTAAACTCCCTGTAACCTGAGTTAACAGTAACCATGTAATAACCAAATGGACGAACTGCTTTGAAATAAGAGCCAGCAATTGGAGACTGGCTTTAGTCATTAAGTTTAACTCAGGACTCAAAGTTCTTTAGTTTGGCTGAGAAGGAGAGTGTAGAGCATGGGCAGCAAGGTGGGGCTCATTATCAGGTCTGGATCCACAACTTGCAGTTGGTCCCATCTCTGGAACAGCCTGAACCAAATCCCCATATCAGAATAACCTAAACTTTCTGTCTGGAAATAACACAAGACAGGCTGTTCTTCCAGACTTAGCAGGATCGAACACAAAGTACCAGAAGCGCCCTTAAATTTCTCTGTTTTCTGAAATGTGATTCTCAGAACTTTAATCAGTACTCCTGGTAAATCTTTGATACATAGTCATTATTTCTAGATTTTTAACTGTATGAAACTGCACTGTTTCAATAGGGATAATTTTTCTTGTTTTCCAGTTTGTTGGAAAATCCTGGCACCAAATTAAGAAAGTTAATTCATATTTCCACAGTCTTCACAAAAACTCAAAATGGCCTCCATTGCAGGTAAGTCAAAGGCTATTGCTCAATGCATTTGTTTCTTCATCAAAAGTCAACCAAGCAGAGATATTTCTATTGTTGATCTGTCTTTAAAAACGCATCACTGCTCTGTCATATTCTGTCTTTAAAGTTTCACTCTGTGGTCTTGAATCATAACATTGAAGATATAAGTTTATCTTCATAGTAACTCCAGGAATTAACTGTGAGCAGATAGTTTTATATTGTTTGTTCTTCCCTTTTCAGGCACTGTGATGAGTCGAAGCATACCAGTTGAAGTTGATGAATCTGCATTCTGGTCCCCATTTCCAGAACATTCACTAGAAGAGGCTTTGAAACCTTCTATTGAAAATACGGAGAATTTGGTACCTTTAGGACCATATCCAACTCAAATGTCTCAAAATTCCTTGGCTGATCAGTCACATTTACGTAAATCCTCAGAGCTTGCAAACTATCATCAGCCTGTACCACACAACATAGCAAGGGAGGATTATGACAGTAGTCTTTGGGTAAGATATCAGGATTCTGGAAAAGATGTGCCTTCCACTGAATCAGAGGCTGGGATGCTCCCACCTCAGTCTCATCTTTTAGCTATGGAGAAAACAAATAAGCTATTGAGATCTCAGCTTTCAATTGATTCTCCTTATACTGGACACGACTCTAGTAAATCAAACAAAAGTTTTTCTGATGTTTCACAGAATGCATTTGATGACAAAAGCCAAGAGAATTTACAATCACATCAGCCATCAAACAACAGAGCACCATTCGACCTGCCAACTGTAGACACTGGATATGATTCTCAGCTTTGGGATGTCATGGGCATCAGGCAGTTAGAACCTCCGTTACCACTTACATCTGTGTTTAACCCCCAGGACCTTCCAGGGCCATTAATATCCAGAGAGTTTCTCAGAATTGAACCTCAGCAGTATCCTGTATACCAACAAATGCTACACCGTAATTTTTCTCCACAAGCTCACTGGAACCTCAGATACCATTGTCCAGCTGATCCACACCACCCAAATCCATGTAAGTTAATGTTATTGACCAGCATTTAATCTGCTTTTCTATGGTATCACCTTCTTAGCTCCAAACTATGTTTTAATAAGTTGTTATTCCTACTGTACTTCCTTCACAGGATGCATCTATTGTTTTCCAACACCTATTACTAACCCCTTTATCTTCCTAAATGTTAGCATGATGTCAGTGAATTTGATAAGGCAGAACCTTCAATTCAGATAAATCCATTCTAGGCCTCAAAGTTCACTCATCAGAACACAGTTGGTGCTATTGCAGAAAAGCTATTCTTTCCCTGTCATGCATTTTGTGTTCCAACTTCCTTGTTCCTGTTTTATGTTATGGTCATTTCTCTTCTCCTTGCATCACTTAACTTCCTGGAGAAGAAGAGCTAAATTCATAATATCCCCTTGCTTCTTCCCTCCCTCCCTACCTCCTCCACACACACACATTGTGTGCAGCTGTACACTAACAGAATGGGTACAGTTTGTTTTAAAATGTGAACAAGGGGAGGATCCCCACAGAGAAATCAAAGCAATATTTCAATCATATCCGAAAGGCAAACAGCAAATGGCTGGAATGGATTTGGTCAGGACCAAGAAGCTGGAAACTGTGGTCCTCCCTGTTACATGCACAGTGCAGCATAAATCACCTCCTGACAGCTTTCTAAATTTCAAATGATTATTAGGCAATCACAGCCCACAATAAGGCTTTGCACTTACTGCATTCTATTATGTATTTTCTAGGCAATAACAATATAGTGTATTGTGTTCACAGGCTGTAATCTAGCCCTGAGCACCTGCTATCTTCCATTCATGAAAGAACAGTAAAACTGCTTTTGATGTCAAAGAAATCCTCTCAGCAAAGCTATTCGCCCAAGGACTGTTACTTTACATATTCATTATATGACGCACTTGATGTCAGAAACCATGGATATATGATTCCACTGTGTTTGTGATAAGTAATTTTTCTTCTTTGAGTGGTGGTCCCTATGTGTATTGCACATATGGGATATGCATGCACACAAGTCCAGAATTTTTTGCAGCCATTGTCGCTGTGTGACTTTATTTGCAAGTTTTGGTGTCCTCAGTTCCTTTTTTACTGTATCATTGCTGTAAGATATCTTATATAGTTGTAGTAGTTCTTATAGTATAGTATACATAGTATAGTTAGATAGTGTTTTTCCCCACTTTCTTCCCCTTCCCCGCCCCCGGACTTCTCCCTCCGAGAAGTCTGGGGTTATGCCCTGGGTCCTGGAGTTCAAAGAGAGTGTTTCCTGCCCTCATTCCTTTTCAGCAAGCAACAAACATCAACATTACCTCTACTGCCTGGGGGAGGCTCACATTTCTGCCATACGTGTGCTGCTCTTTTCCCCCAGAACTTGTGAGGACCTGGACCTGAGACTCAAAAAGCATTTTTCACAAAGAAAGCAATGAAGCCCCAATCAGATCCAAGCCAGGGGCCATTTTCTCCCCCCCCCCCCCCCCCCGAAACAGTCTTACCAAGAGGGCAGCACCCCTCTGAGCATGAGCTCAGGAACAGAGGCTAAGACTGGTAAGCCTAAGGAGAAGGGCTCAGAGGAGAGCAAATGACACTCCCACAGACATAAGGATAAGTGATCTTAATCTAAAACTGTCCCAAAGATAAAACTGTCCTGACCCCAGCAAAGTGAGGAGAGCCAGTGCACGTGGGTGCTAAGGACTTAGGCCTGAATAAATATTTTTGATAGGAGAAGGAGGTACACAAAGGTACAGATCCGACAGTTCTAACGTCTGCTCTGATGGTGGAGGGTCAGGATAAAGAGTTCCTGGTGCTCCCATCCACTTCTAGAGCTGATGCAGTACCTGTAGCAACATGACCTGGAGGGAGCCAACCACCACAGTAACCAGGGAGACTCTGGTTCCAATGGCTCCACCAATGGGCAATCAGAGACTTACATCTCCCCAGAGAATGTCTTTGCTCTTCCCTATCCACATTCACCCCTTCCTTTGGGACCATCTCTATTCCAGGACACCAGAGGAAGATAATTCTGATGAGGCAGAGTTGTTCTCCCATCCCACCTTGAGGCACGACCATCGGTAATGTCGGTTATACTGGAGATAAGAGATCCAGCTTTCTCTTCTGATGATTCTGAGGCCCCGCAGGAGTCGCTGCTGCCTCACACAGAGGTGACACGAGACAAGAATCCCAGATGACTGGAGTTCTGGGGTATCCTATGCCATGGGGTCCTCTTCTGCCAGTTGATCCATCCTACTGTCAATATTGGAGACAGCAAAAATCCTACCCTAATACCAAGAATCAGTGCAGGAGTCCTATTTACCATTGCCCAGACTCTTGCAACCGGTCCTGTCAGAATATCTGAAAGGGGAAGATGAGACAGATCCACTGGTTACAACAGTTCTGGGAGCAATCTTGTCATCTTACTGGAGAGGGGGTTACTCCATCTTCTCCAGACAACTTTAAACAATACCACGAGCTCATGCACAGAGTGGGTCCTGAGCTACAGATTCAGCTGGAGGAAGTCCAGGAGCCTCAGCTCAGTTTACTCAACATTCTGCAGCCAGTCAAGTTGTCCTCCCCATCAACAAGGTCATCCAAGGTAAAAGTAGTTTGGCACACTCCTGCTTCTTGTGCTCCCGCCCCTAAGAGGGCTAAGAAGTATTACCTTGTTCCACCCAAAGAGGGAGAGTTTTTGTCCTCTGACCTACCACTTAACTCTGTGGTGGTGCAGGTTCCTATAGAGCAGTCCAAACAACAGCATCCAAAGGTTACTCCTTCTGATAATGGCCATTGTTATGAGGAGAGACTTGTGGTTACAATCCCCAGATTTCCCTAGAGAACTGCAGAGTACCATCCCAGATCTGTCCTCAGGAGCCACCACACAAAAGACAGAAGGTCTATAAACCCAAGAACCCAGCCTCTGCAACATCCACTGCCACATCATACTCTAACCACCAAGCGAAGAGCTTCTTTTGATGGGACTGTCGAGACCCAAGTCCCTTTTTTGATACCACTTCATTCCCCTCCTCTGGTATTTGGAGGCCACCTTTACCCAACTTGCCAAAAACTGGAGAGCCCTAACCTCAAACAAATAGGTATTAGAAACTATTTGTGGTGGCTATCTAATCGAGTTTCTGGTACCTCATACATACAAACCCCCTTCCCAGTTCCTGTTCAGGGACCACTTTCATGAGAATATTCTATTCTAGAACTCCCTTCTCTTCAAGGGAGCCATAGAAAAGGTTCCAGCTCAACATCAAGGGAAGGGATTCTATTCCCCTTGCTTCTTGATCCCCAAGAAGAATTGGAGATGGAGGCCGATTCTCAATTGGAAGTAGTCTGAATGGGCTCATTTGAAAACTAAAATTACACACAATATCCTTGGCACCAATAATTCCCTCATTAGAAAAGGACACCTGTGTCATGGATCTCAGTAGGAAAGATGCATATTTTCACACAGACATCCATCTAGCCGATAGGAGGTTCCTCAGGTTCCTCTCCGATGCAGAGCACTACCAATTCAGAGTCCTCCTCTTTGGTCTAACTATAGCTCCCAGGATCTTTACAAAGTTTTTTTCAGTAGTGGATGAGAAGAGAGGAATATACAGTCTTGCCTTGCCTCGATGACTGACTTCTGATGAGGAAAACCAGTGGCAACCAGTGTTATACTCAGCCTTCTGCCTTCTCTGGCTGTCTGTGTCAATCACAAAAAATTCACATTGACCCCCCACGAGATTCAGAAACTTTATGGGATAACGTTAGACTCAACTATACCAAGAGCTTATCTATCTCTTAAAGGGTTCAGGCTATGCACCATTCCATACATCAGGTCACTATCAGACCCAGGATTTCAGGCAGAACTTGCCTTTTCCTCCTTGGCCATGTGGTCTCATCCACATATGTTCACCAGGCTTCATCTTTGCTGCCTACAAGCATGACTTCTCTCATATACTCACCAGAGAAGGACAACATAAACGGCAAAGTGACACTTCCACCCAAAGTTTTAGACACTCTTGTCTAGTGGACAAAACCAGAGATAGTTCAGACGGGGACACTAACTCCCGACGCAACTATTGTTACTGACACCTCCTCCTTGGGCTGGGATGCTCACATGGGTGAGCCTATGGCACAAGACATCTGGCCCCTACAGGAGTCCAGAATGCATATCAATTTACTAGAACTCCAGATGGTCTGTTGAGCCTGTGACATCTTTGTCCCACTCATCCGATCCCAATGTCCAAAGAAGGTCAGACAAGGTGACAATGGTATTTTATACAAACAAGCATGGAGGAATGAGATCTCTCCCACGGTGCATAGAGGCAATCACCCTCTGGAACTGGTGCATCAGCCATGGCATAACCATATCAGCAGCATATTTACCAGGGGTGCAAAACTTCCTAGTGCAGTGGTTCTCAACCAGGGGTACATGTACCCCTGGGGTACTCAGAGATCTTCCGGGGGTACTCAACTCATTTAGACAGTGTTTCTCAACCTGGGAGTTGCAGGGGGGTCGAGGGATGGGTTTAGGGAGTGTCCAAATTCCAGCATTAAGGAGTGGCAAGCAGGGCAATTGCCCAGGGTAACACACCACAGGGAGCTCAGTGAGGCTAAGTTACATGCTTCAGCCCCGCTGCCTGGGTTTGGGCATCAGACAAGGCTCATGAGTGAAAGACAGGCTCAAATATACTTGAGTCAGCAATTTCCCAGTAATAGTGGGCTGTGACACTTCTGTATTTTTATGTCTGATTTTGTAAGCAAATAGTTTTTAAGTGGGGTGAAACTTGGGGTATGCAAAACAAATTAGACTCCTGAAAGGGTACAGTATTCTGGAAAAGTTGAGAGCCACAGCCCTAGGGGACTCCCTGAGCAGACATATTTCTGCAAATCACAAGTGGAAGTCATAATTCAGTCCTCAGTGATGTCTTGCCCAATGGGAAATGGCAGCCTGGGACCTTTTTGCCTCATGGGAGAACAGGAAACTTCCTTAGTACTATTCAGAGCAGCCCTGGGCAAGGGCTTGATGGGAGATACCCGCCGGTGTTATGGAAGAATCACCTGGTATATGCCTTCCTTCCCACCCCATTGGTATCACAAGTTCTACACAAGATCCACCAAGACAGATCTTGAGTCCCTCTGATTGCACCCAACTGGCTGACACAGTTCTGGTTTACAGATCCGCTGAAGCTCTCAGTTCACCCACCCATGAACATCCCCACATTGCCGCATCTTCTAACGCAGCACAAGGGCAGATTCACCGCCCCAATCTGGGACTGCTGCACCTCAGGGCCTGGTACTTGATTGGGCATCAGAAAGAGATCACTCATTCTAAAAGGGTGCAATCCATGCTTAACCCAGGTAGAAAAGACTCTACAAGATGCCGTTACTTAGCAAAATGGAAGTTTCTCTCCTCTTGGGCTCACCAGAGCAGCTTGTCTCCAGAATCTGCTGTTATCCCTGCTATCTTAGAGCATCTATTTACCCTTGAGTCTTTGGGTCTCATGCTCAGTTCCCTGCGAGTGCATTTAGCAGCGATCAGTTCTTATTGTATGCAATATTTACTCATCCTGTTTCAACTAGATTTCTGATGGGGATTCTCAGATCCTTGCCACCATTGGTGAAGTTCGTACCTCACCAATTTTATTGTCACTCACCAATCCCCCTTTTGAGCCTCCAGCCACATGCATCTGTCTGTGGAGGGGGCATTTCTACTAGCCATAATGTCAGCCAGAAGAGTCAGACTCACCATATGCTACCTTCTGTAAAGAAAAGGTCTCGTTATGACCACACCTTAGATTCATTCCTAAATTAGTTTCTGAGTTTTATATAAATCAAGTAATCCATTTACCAGGTTTTTTTTCCCCAAAACTTCATACCTCAGATGAAGAGAGATGGTTGCATTCCCTAGACATCTGAAGGGCTTTGACCTTTTATCTGCAAGTAACTTTAAGAGATACCCCTAAGCTATTTGTTTCCATAGCAGAGGTCAAGGGGTCAAGCTGTATTGACGCAGAGAATTTCAGAATGGATCTTTGGTTGTATTACCCTTTGATACTGTCACATTCCAGGGTGCAATCCAGACCAGTGAGGGGTCGTCACCACTTGCCCTGCAGCTTTGGTGCTTCACAATGCTTTGCTGTTGTAACTTCCAAGTGGGCCACTCACAAACAGGCAAACTGCATGCAGATCATGCCATCAATGTCTGTGTATAGCTACAGCCCTGGCCCAGAAGCTCTGACCCCAGTGCCCTATCAACAACACATCAGCCACTCTCTGGCTTCCAGGAGCCTTGGTTACTACTGCAGGATGACCCCAACATACAGCCAGTCCCAACATTTCCCCAAAACATATGTTCTGTACTGTCCAACCCTCTACTGGACAGTGCAGATATTAGAGTTCTGTTGCTCCTGGGGTCAATATACAACAATTTGCTACTTTAATTGGAGTTACCTAAACAATTCAGTTTAGTCAAAACTAATCCAATGCTGAGTTTAAAGAATAAAACAAGTAAATCTAACTACAAAGAGAGAGATTTTAAGTGAGTACAAGTACAAGTCAGAAATGGTTACAAGAGAAATAAAGATAAAACACTTTGTAGTAACTAAAATATAACAAACCAGATTTGGTTCAAGGTAAAATCCTTATCACATACTCCCAGCAACAGGGCTGACCAAATTCTCAGATCAGAACCCCTCCCAAAGTCCAAAGGCTGGTTCCTTTGTCATTTTAGGTGAAAGAGAGATAGGGAGAGAAAGAAAGAATTTCTGGGGTGTTTTTGTCTCTAGCTTTTATAGTCCAGTCACCCTTTGAAATGCATTTTCCTGAGGGTTACCCCTAGATAAATTTCCTTCCTGCCGAGAGTATGGAGACATGGATTCTTGTGGTGAAAGAAGTTCCACAGTGTTGCTTGCTAAAATGCAGGTGGATCTGTCGCTGCCCCCCTTCGCTGCCATAGAATGGCCACTTGACCAGTGATTGCCAATCAGCTATGAGGACACCTGGCTAGAGGCATTAGCTTGTCCTTTGTCTCTGAAAAACAGGTTTACCCCCTCCCCAAACTTGTCTGATAAACACATCTCAGTCATAATTTTAGCTTGTGTTCATAAGTTCACATATAACATTGCTACACACATTTCACCATGATATTATTGACCACTGAGTTGTTAGTTTTCAAATGATACTTCACATGGCATATTTTATACAAAGATTATTACAATCGTATGCAGGGTGTGAATAAAGGGATGCATTGAGTCACAGTTACCAACTAGCTCATATTCCCCCTCCAGAGGGGATGAAGGTTCATTCCACTAGAGAGTAAGCTACTTCGGCCTCATAACTGAGAGATGTACCTCTCCTAGAGATATGTAGAGCAGCTATTTGGAACTCTCTTCATGTCTCTATGAGACATTAAGCTCTGATCCAGTTGTCAACTGTGGATACAGCTGTGGGGACAGCAGTACTTCATTTAGTTATCATTTCTGCATCCTTGCACCAACCTGCAGTCTGACTACTGTTTGTTAATCTCCCACGTGTGGAATACACATAGGGACAATCACTTGAAGAAGAAATAGAGGTTACTTAGCCTGTAACTGGAGATTCTTCGAGATGTGTGCTCCCTAGCTATACTCCACTACCTGCTCTCTGCTGCGGACTGTTTTAACTGAGGTAAGAATAGGAAACTGGAGCGGCATCAGCCCTCACTATCTTTTATGCCCTCAGTTCAGAGCACAAGGAGAGCAATGGCACATATAAAGGCCAAAGGACACTGCTTGCAAACAAAAAAAACTGGATGCAGGTACATGCATGTCCCACATGTGGAATATCCAGATAGGGACCACATCCCTCAAAGAACCTCCAGTTACAGGTAAGTAATACCCATTTATTATAGCATCAGGAATATCCAAATGAAAGAGGTGACACTGTGTTGTCTTAAAATCCTTTAAGCCAACCCAGTCCGTCACATAGCAGTGCCTGTCCCCCTCGAGCCGACTACAGGCAACATCCCCCAAAACATGTTTACTTTCATTTTGCATTCCCTCTGAGCTTTTTCAAACCATGCCTAGTAGTGACACAGCTAATAGGGTGGCGGCGGGGGGGACGGGGGACGGACGGACGACCCACAGTGGTACAAATAAATAGAATGTTGCCAATCCATAATTTTATCAGCAGACTTACAATAACTGATTTTTTTTTAAGTCTCTAGCCCTCATGGCTGACAAGAAAAGCTTGAAAACATGATTCCATTGTACTCTAAAGGCTCAAATCCCAGAAGGCAAAGAAAATGATTGTCTAAAAATGTCACTGTTTTTAAGCCCATCTCATGATTTTTCGGGCCTTGGCTTTTTTAACATCTGGAATAGGCAATACCATAAATGGCAATTGTCTATAACCATGTTTTTTGTTTCTGTTAACATTTTACTATGGAAGGAAGTTACCTTGAGTTTATCATAATGAGAGGCAATAAGAGCATTCATTATTTAGTTGCTGAAAAAATAGAGAGTATTTAGCTTTACGACACTGAAATAGTGACTCTAAATAGCATGTAGTTCTAAAGTAAACAAATGTAAATAAAAAGAGAACTAATGTGAAGAATATCAAGTACTTTTATTAGTAAACACACAAATTACTTGTGGATTTATAAACAAATCCCTCATAGAACTCCAAATATGATTCAAACAAGGGCCCAATTGTCAGTCTGAGCTAATATGACCTACTAGCATAGTATTGCCCACCCCAAACACTTCAAAATCATGAGTTTGGATTAAAAATCACAAGATTTTAAAATATAGTAAATATTGGGTTCTTTTTATTTGCCTCTGATGATTGAGTCTTTTGGGTCACATTTTCTCTGTGAGCACAATGGCTAGAAACTTAATTTTTTAGATGAAAACTGAGATTGTCATGTTATAATATGTCTCCAGGATATCAGGGTTTTTAAAAAACCACCAAATATCACAAGACTCATGATAAAATAGCAAGAGTTGGCAACATGTCTAGCACTTCACTCTTGTCCCATCTGCTTCTGCATAATTTAAGCTTTCATTTTGTAAAAAAATTAATTTTCCAGCCCTGATAATTGCCTCCTGACTGGCAACTGATGCAGTGCCATCTTAGGGAGTCCACAGAGAGACCAAAGCAATGGACTCCGTTTCCCCAGCCTGTGATACAAGTTGCTTCCACTGCTTTCTATTTCTGCTTATGCCTAAACTATACTTTGTATATACCAAAACAGCCATTACACATGTGAAGGTCTAGAGATGAGTTGGGTGAGGGCATGTGGCTGCCAGTGCCACCACTGGGGCAGGGAGCCATTCCTGGCAATGAACCTGACGTGGGATGCTGAAGGGAAAGTCTCTTTCCCCATCTGTTCCTCTTGTAGCTCATTAGAAGTTACTTCCTGTTTATCAGCAACAACACAGCTCTTCAAATGTACAGCCTCAGTTCAGTTTCCCCACTCCAGTTACGTCTGTGGTCCCCTCTGCCCAGCTATACCTGACCCTTGAAGAGGAAAGACTCTGGAATGACACACAGTAGTGCAGTGTCCTGGCATTCATTGCCTTTGCTATCAGCTGCCTGGGTGCTGCTTTGCTGTGCCTTGATCTGCTGATTGACATTCAGCCCCGGCACAGAAAGTGAACAGAAAAGTTTTGAGACCCCAAAATACAATAAAAATAAAATTTAAAGTCTTAATGTTACAACTGAAAAATGAAAACTTGGGTGGCTGTGTAGATCACCTCCAATTAAGGTTGGATACCAGCACTTTCTAATGAGACCCTTCATCTGAGCCCCTACTCTTGCTGTGATCTACTGCTTGTACAGCTGCACCATGTAATGTGTTCGAAGGCAATAATTTTGCAGATGTTTATGGAATTAACTTACCATCCTCCTTCAAATCCCTCATTAAAACCTCTCCTGTTCTGTGGGGCCCACAAAACCTTGAGAACAGTTAGGCTGTGTTCTCAGTGAACAGTAACCTATCAGAAATATTGTCTCCTTGTACTCCCCCTTGTGTCTGCATCCACCCATTGTCTTTTGTCTTAAATTTAAATGGTAAGCTCCGTGAGGCAGGAACCATCTTTTTGTTTTGTCTTTGTACAGCACCTAGCACAATGGGCTCCTGCTCCATGACTAGGTGTTATGGTAATACAAATAATAATAAAAATTAATAATTAATAGATACTATGATGTGCACATCAAAAAACCAATAGCATTTTTGCAAAGAAGTTATTTGAGCAAGGATTGTCACATTACCTTCCTTTAAGATAGTAATAGAACCAGCCTCAAGGCCTTAAGAGGTTACTGTTAGGCAGACAGCAAATTCGTTCAGAATGAAGTAACAAAATGAAAGATAATTTTTCTCTTTTCCTTTACAATAATTTCAGTCTGTTTAGCCTTAGTGTTGCAAACTGATTTGTTCCAGGATTTTTCTTCTGCTTTCGTGAACCTGTTGAGATGATTCATTTTCTCAGGTTAGAGCACAAAAAAGTCAGGCATGTTAAATATGGATGAAGACCAGCTCTCACTATTTACCTGTCAATCTTCCCAACATTCCAACCCATTGTGGAAAGCAGAACCCCATTGTTTGTTCAAGCATGGAACTTTGTTCTGTAAAATGTTTCTTAAACCTGCTACTGATCACACTATATAACCTACAAGCTGCTAGAGCTTTCCTAGAAATGAAGTAGGTTGTGTTTGAAATATGGAAACTTCCAGCTAGTCAAAAGTAAATTGATGAGATCCTTGTGTTTATTTTATTAATTTCTTAGATGGTAGGACTGCCTTCCAACATTTTGCACAACCCTCGCAACCACTGCCTTCTGTTCCTGGACCTTGCATGAGAGTCATCCATCCTTCCCAGCAAGTAATCCATAACTATTCAAATCCTCATGCTCCTAAATGCAATGGAGAAAGAGTTCCACAAAGAGAATGCGCCTCTCCAGTATGCCCACGATTTCCGTAAGTATGCTTTGAGAATTGGGACACAAACTTTGAAAATTCTAGATCAGTTTTGTTGGAGTTTGGAACCGGTATTTGTAAAGCCTGTAATGTTAGTGTTTCTTGTTGGCATGTGTGTGGAAAGGTTATTGTTAAGTTTATTTGCTATCTCCCATGCAATGGGGCCTCGTACATAGCAGAATACAGACTCTCAGCTTGGTACCAGAACTCTAAAGCCGGTTACTCTGAAGTGTGCACAAGTGTAAATACTTGAAGATTAAAAGGAAGAGGAGTTGGAAATATCTTAGTTGAAGCTTCAGAACTCTTTCCCTCCCCAGCTCATTTATGAAAAAGATCAATGAGGTTACATTCTTTAGCCTCCAGTTTTATGATATGCCGGCCAGATCAGCCTTGATTTCCTCAGTGATTTGCAACAAATAAGTTCATCCTTATCTCTTCTGTAGCTCAGAGGAAAAGAGAGAAAAATCTTGTTTAATTCTGATAGCTATCTAAATTAACACTTCCAGCATGTTCATCGACTTCTCATGACATAATAAAACATAGCACATCTAGCACTTTTCATCTGAGGATCTCCTAGAGCTTTGCAAACATTTCATTCATTGGGCTTCACATCGTCATTATTATTTATTAGTAGTATTTTTATTGTTATTACTACTACTACTATCGGCCCCATTGTGCTATATAATGTGCTATCCTCACTTAAGAGAGAGGGAACATGAGAGAGAATTTTTTTCAAACTTGATTACCTAAAGTTACCTTCAGTGTAAGCTGCAGGCACTCAGCACCTTTGAAAATCAGGCCACCTTTAGTTAGGTGCTGAAGTATGAATTAAGGTGGGTTACCTTTAGGCATTCATTTATGAAAATATTTAGCTATATATTTAAATTGAACTAGTAACAGAACTCTGGAGTCCCGGCTGGTGGCTACATAGCATTCTCTGCCTCCAGAGAATTAAGAGCAATAATGAGCAAAGTGAGATGCAGTAGCAAATTAAGTTTGCATTAGAGATTTTCAACTTGTCAGTGGAAAGGATGGTGAATATCTAATGTCTTGAGAGAGTTTCAGTCAAGTTTTTAAAATGGATGATAACTTTTGGCATTTATTTGTCAATTTGAAGTTCTGGAAAGTTTTTAAGCAGCTGTGGAAAATAGGCGTTTTTGTGACTGATTTTTTCTGGAGCATGTCTCATTTTCCTTTGTACCCTTTGTGCAATAAATCCAAAACATCTTTCGGCCACATTGCTGCTCCTTTGCACTGATTCCTAGAATACAAGTTATACATTGACAGGGATTATCTATATAGAGTATCTTATAACTTTCTACCCATAAAAGAAAATGGGTGCCAGAGCAAACCCAGCAAGTTTTAATTTGATAACAAAAAATACATTGTCATTCACATCCAGGGACAAGGGGGGCGGGGGGGGAATGAGAGAGAGAGCGTGTTCTAAGGCCATAAACCCCAGCCAAGAACACAGCTGGGGAAGAGCTGCTGAAAACTCTCTCCCTACTCCTCTTTTTTAAAAAATAACTACTTAGAAGCATTATACAAGGTCACTGAAGGCCCAGAACACAAGTCTCTAACATGGTAACCCTCAATCATATCCACTATAATTGGTTACATAACTTTTTTTTTCCACAGTTTTTATTTTTGTTCCATAACCAAAATATTTCAGTTTGGAAATGCTGCCATGGTGTCTCATGGGAGTTGTAGTCTGGGTACCTCAGACTTTGATTCTCCTCTTTAGGCCAGTGTCTCTGGTCAGACTCTATCAATTTTTGCAATAAACTACATCAGCGTGATAGACTTCCAGCCAGGAAGTATCAATGGAAACACATATCCAAACACACCCAAATAGATCTGAGGAAAAGCTGAGCCAGTGGTGACTCTTCAAAATCTCTCCTAAATTCAGATTTTCAGTCCTATGTTCTTATTTGGTAAATATTTGATAAGCCAAGTCTCTTTGTTGTTAAAACAAAGCATTTGTTTGTCTTTAAAAGAACTCAAATTTTATGTTTGTATGTGTGTATGTATATAAGAAATCACCATTTGTTTTTTTCTTCTAGAAACCAGCTACCCAATGGAGGGCTGCCACCCACGGCATGTGCCCAAGATGACGCTTATCGGTGTACTTCTGACTTCGTAGCTCAGGTTAACAATTTTCTGCCCCCAGCTGCTGTCCCAAGACCTTTTAGTAACCCTGCAGCCAGGGGAACTCTGAGAACAAGCAATTTGCCAGAAGAGTTGCGTAAGTTGTTAGCAATTTTCTTCTGTCAGATTTTATTATTTCAAAAGCTGTCTGTGATCATCAGCCTGTCAGCTTTACATGCTTAGCAATAAAAAATGTAAACAACATAAGAACACAAAGACAACAAAGAAAGAAAATACTTAATATGAACTAGACTTTTTGCACTAAACGTCATCAGGTCCTGAATGTGTTTGTGTTTGGTGTAACAAATTATTCCCTTGGAACTCTAAACAGATTAACATAATTCTCATTAATTACTTGACATTATGTTTTTAGAAAATAAACAAACACTTCTTGGATTGTTTTCATGGACCAGCTGATTTCTTGCTAAAATAGATGTCCCTGTGAGGCAGGAGGCACTATCGTTCTTAATAATGAAATAATACCAATCAAAGCACAGAGACTTTTCTGTAGTGATGATTGGATCAGTTAAGGAAAAGATGAGAACCGCCTTCTCCTTCAGAATCTTCACCTGTTTCTACAAAGCAACCCTTATCATAATAATACTAATGTTGCTTAGTATTATATAGTGCTATTATCCACATTTTACAGATGGGGGACTGAGGCCTAAGACTGGCTGACTTTATCATGATAATCTCTTATAAGGCGCTTTTTTTTTTTTTTTTTATATTTTTGAGTTTTCCCAGTTTGTGTGTGTCTGGGGCTGGAACTGAAATCACCAAACACTTCCTAAAAGAATCATAGAGATTTTAAAAATCTACTCGGTTCTCTAATCCCTGACAGGTCAGTGCAGTAGATACAATTCAGAGCATTCCTAGAGATTCCTAGAGAATCTGTTTCCTGCACATGAGCCACACAAATCCTTGAATCCTGTCTCAGGAGCCTATTTATCTCACAGTACTTAGGGCCAGATTATGGCTAAGCTCCTATGCAGGTATTTAAGGCTGAGAGGTTGGCACACTGGTATCCAGACAGTGCTCTAGTGGAGCTATCTACCCCAAGCAGGTAGAAAGGCAGTCAGGCCATGGTCTCAGTCCCCACTCTGAATGAATTAATGCAGCCCACACAGGGAGTGCACACTGCACTCTCTAAAGGAGTGGCATAGAAGGTGTATTGTGCCTCCCAGCACTCCTGCTGAAGTAGTAAACGCTACACCAACCCTGATCCAGGGCTATGAATAAAAAGAAGAATACCACCTTTTATAGATAGTGCTGTAATGGTCTTCCAATGTCTCTCGCAAGGAAAAGTTAGGATTTTAAATGGTCGGTGTTCTTTTAAACATTGACAGGTGATATATATTTCCGGTGAAATCCTTCCACTTCTCAACAGGAGCTTTACATTTTCTACCACTTTATATCTACCTTCAAAGTCCCATATTACAGCCATTATGTCTGAGGGCTGAATTAGACTAACAACATCACTTTTGGATATGCTCTAGCTCAACCAGTAGTTATAGCCTTGATGCAGGAATTACTGGGTGAAATCCCATAGCCAGGGTTATTGCAGGAGATTAGATTAGAGTATCATAATAGTCTCATCTGGCCTCAAAATCTCTCTGACTCTTTAATTGGTCACAGTGGTCAAATGTACAAGGCACAGCCCCCCTCACTGACTTCACAACTGAGCAAGTAAAGTTATGAAACTGACTCCTTTTCTTTGAATCATCTGTTTTGACTCATCACTTATTTATATGAATGTCTCTCTTAGGTAAAGTTTTTATAACCTATTCGGTGGATGCAGCTATGGAGGTCATGAAATTTGTGAACTTTCTGCTTGTAAATGGATTTCAAACTGCAGTGAGTATTCCTTCTGGAAAGAATGATTTTCAGATAAAGGAGAAAAGAGAGAATTTTTTTTTAACGGAGAGGTGTATGTTTTTCTGTGCATCACTAAATGTTGTAGATTCAGGGAATGGTAAAAGAGAAATGGGTTTTAGATGAAAAGTTTAGATTAGATTATCCACATTTTCATTTGTTGACTTTTTAAATGTGAATTTCATGCTTCTGAAAGGTGCTGTATTGATAGTCCTTGAGATATTTTTTGATAACTAGGTACAGTGTGGACATCCATATGAGCTTTCACGTGCTGCTCCATCAATGTGCCTCTACCTTGATTAGGATTGACCATCTCTGGGCAGGAAAAATTAATTCGGTTTTCATGTTCATTCCGTCCAAACCATGGCCTCTTCGCAGAGACAGCTAATTTTGTAGGTGTTTTTTCAGATGTGGACATTTGTGCACTAGAAATCAGACAAAGGCCAAAACCCACCAGATATTTCACATAAGTTACTGAAACAACCATAAGATAGTGAGATCTTTTGGTCACTACATATCTAGGGAGGATTCAAGCCAATGACCTAGAGGTGTGAAAGGCTCTGTGTTCCACTGTCAATCCTACATGGCATCCAGGTTTTCATTTAACTGTTCGTGGGTTTTCTTTAACACAATTCTCACCTGTACAAGCATCATCCACAAAGGTTCCAGGACTCGATATCCATAGAAGCCAATTTTGACTCATTTTTTCTTATTTCAAGAGCATAAGTTGTCTGATTCTCCCACCTTCACTCTTTGGCCCCAATTCAGGAAAGCACTTAAGCACATGGCTAACTTTAAACGTAATAGGACTTAATGGAAGTTAAGCATGTGCTTATTTGCTTTCTTGAATCAAAGCCTTTTTCCAGAGGCTCAAGCGACGCTTCTTTATAGTAGTTTGATTCTAAATATGACCAATTCATATGAAGACCATTGATATCACCTCTGGAGACAGAGTAACAAATGTAGGAAAATGGTATCAAAGCAGGTACCCAAATATGTTCTCTCATTATTTTTAAAGAAGAGAAAAACAGAGACTTGGGAGACAGGCACATGGCTCATCTACCAAAACCTTGGAATTGTTAAAATGTGCTTCATTAGCCAGTGTCATACACTGTCAATTTATGGAGCTCATGAACCTTGCAGTGAGCTGATTGAGGCTGATCGTATTCATTACAATGAAGCTTCCTGCCCTTTGGCACTCTTTGCAGCCTGGATTGCTGCTTCTAATAGCAATAGCCTTGCTGATCAGGGCAGTGAGGAGCCAAGCTCAGATATTAATCATGGAATTTTGCAGGAGGAAAGCTGTGGATCTTTTCTGATAAATTGTCTTGGACATAAATGCATGTATCCTTTGCAATGATGCCAACTTAGGGAAATAATGGCAAATTTTGTTTTGGGTTGGGGTGTGCTGTGGGTGAGAGTTGTGTGTGTTTGGTTTGAAGAGTTGGGGTGGGGGCAGTAAATGGGAGATTCAGAAGCCACAGAAATGGAGAAGGAACAGACCAGGCACTTCAGGAATATTCTCAAAACCATTATTTAAATTTTCAGCACCGACTAGCACTTTTGGATAGTGTCATCAATTTGTGTGGAGTTTCACTCTGGTTTGAACTATAACTATCTTTGATTGGGACTTTCTGAAAACATGTAATAAGTAGCTATGTTAAAGTTAAAAAAAGGCAATGATTTTGATACGTAAATGCTAATCTGTCTTTCACCTAGGAATAGTGAACACTTAAGACTCTGAATCTTTAAGTACACTATTTGACTTTAAAATTTGTTTGGTAAACTTTTTACAAATGTTCTAGGAAACTCTCCTGTCTCTGTGCCATCTTCACAACCCTCAGGATCTGCAGCTAAACAGTGGGGAAGTAATAATTTCAAACTCTCCTTCTCTTACAGATTGATATATTTGAGGACACAGTACGAGGCATTGACATCATTAAGTGGATGGAACGCTACCTAGGTGATGTACGTAAAGACAATCTAATCTTGTCTGGATATTTTCCCACAGAGATGGCACAAGGAAAATTCTTAAGTTTGATACTAGTAGTGAGGGACCAGAACCAAAATGTGAGGTGCACACATCTACACTGAACATACAGCACTGAGAATGAGTTTAAACAGTGGAGTGAACATGAGTAAATTTGTTTCTTTTTCCTCAGTTCTCCTTGCCCCCACCACCCTCCATCAAGTTTTTCATCCATTTCTCCCTCTCCGCACATCACAAGTTTTCTCCTTGTCTATCCCCTCAGGCCTAGCGTGACATTCTCCCTCCCCACAAGGCTGATTGATTTGATCTCCCTATCTATCTGCCTGCCGGCTGCCAGTGATCTAACCTTCCTTCCCCAAGACCCTTTCCAATTTTCCTACTCCAGGCTCTTGAGAATACATTCCCTGCCTGTGCTCTCACTGTCCCCAACCTGGTGCAACATCGCTTCTACAAAAGAATGTGAAATATGATGCTGCATTTTTGTACAACAATAGGTCCACAACACAAGTAGCTAGATGGGTATTTGCATGAAGTTGTTTTGCCCTGCTTTGCTTTTAATCATCATAGCTTTGGGGAACATTAAATCTCCCATAGCCAATCCACTTGTGATTTGTTTTCCATTGATAGAACAGATATAGATCAATAGCTTAATTTAGGATTTCTGATTTAAAAGAAAAGAAAATGATTATACCCTTATCCTGTTCTACACTAAAACAAGCAAAAGAGACATGTAATGAACCATTAAACCAAGATCTCGATTCCTTCTGTTTGTTAAACATCCCAGAGCTCTTTCTCTACGAGCTGGGGTGTTAACTGTGGCATCTCGGCCAAACTTGAACTCTGGTAGTTAAGTTCTGTCTGAAGTTTCAATTGGCTATGTTGTTCCTCACATCCTGTCCTAAATTACTGTATAATGTTTCTAAGCATGGTTAAGGCAATTACTGTGTTTCATCCCAAAGGCAGCTGCATTTCAGTGGTGAATGCAGTAATTCTGTTCCCAGTATATAGTTTGTATATTATTATGTCTGCAAAGCACTTTGTGAAGCTAGGACCTTTATGGATCAATGTACTGTATAAAGGTAAACTAGAACTTAGTATTCTACTAGGAGGCAAAGCAAAGACTCAATCTGACAGCTTTGTATTTTTCTGACAAGTGCAGCTTGCTTCGAAGTGAAGACTATAATGCTACAACTTATGGGCCTGATCCTGAGAGTCCTCAGCATCTACAACTTCCTCTGAAGTTCATGGGAGTTCTGGGTACTCAGTCCCTGTTGGGATCAAGCCAAATCATTGTAATAAACAAAACCAGAGACAGATACCCGCTGACAGAGTCGAAAGCACCGCATTAATTTCTATCATTTGGTGCACAGCTTCATGCATTGGATTTCTGGGATTCATTCATTCTGTCTGTGCATCTAACTCACTATGTCGCCTTGGTCAAGACAATTAGCCTCTCTGTGCCTCAACTTCCCCATCCATAAAATGGAGTTAGTAATGCTTATCTATCTAACAGGGGTGTTGCGAGGTTTAATTTGTTACTGGTTGCAGAGTGCTTTGAGATCCTTGAAGACAAGCCCACATTTTGAAAGTCTATGCAAGCAATATGGGTATGCGCACATGTGTGTGCATAGGTACATGCCAATCCCCGACATGTGCGCACACATCTGGCAGTGTGTACGTGCAAGTCAGGCACGTGAAAAAGCGCTTATGTAATATGTTGGTCCAGTGCAAGTTATCATGATTCCCTGTAGTATCTGGCTCCAACAACTATACAGTATTCTACTTTCTCCCAGTTAAAGGAGCTCAAGTAGTAGGTGACAGGAGATTGTACTTTTGGTACTGAAGGTCCCACGTGTGGACCCCACTGACAACCGTAGTGGCATGTGCACTTTTGAAAATCTGGACATAACTATATTACATATAAGTTTATTAATGTGGTTTCAACTGTAAAATGGTCAACACTAATATCTATTGATCTTATCCCTTGACATTTAGATGTTTTATATGTAAAAGTAGCAATTGCAAGAAAGAGAGAGGAGAGAGTGCGGATGAGTTTCACAGTATTTCACTTGCCAGAATGAATGAGATGAGATCCTCTGATATTTGCCAAGAACATCAAGAGCACTTAAAATACAAACTGGCAGGTTTCCAAGAAGCCTCTGTCAAACATAGTGCATTTCACAATTTCATATGAGTGCTTTTCTCCCTAACAGAAGATGGTGATGATAATCATAGCAATCAGTCCAAAATACAAACAGGATGTTGAAGGGGCTGAATCCCAGCTGGACAGGGATGAGCATGGCTTACATACTAAATACATCCACAGGATGGTAAGTGAGGGCACGCGTTTGCCATTTTAAAAGGAATCTGCATCATCTCCTCGTAAAAGCAAATCTTTCTCTAAATGCATGTTCTTTGTTTTCTTTGTGGTGCTCACATTAACACCTCCCTTCTAGTCAGTATTTTGTACCCAGTATCATTGGCTGGGAAATGCAGTTCAAGATTAATACAACATCCTTTTAATCATGTGTGCCTTATTCTTCCATATTCGTTGTGGTTTTATGAAATTGGAATTTTTGATATTCCAGTTCACCCTTTATATGCTCTCCCATGCCCCCACCCCCAGCATGATCTGATATAATGCTGTTTGACCTTCCTCCCTGTAATTCACCCCACTGGCTGAGGGCTCTGTCAGGCAGTGGTAAACCTGACTGAGACATGGAACTGTGAAGCTAAGCACAGCACTGGCAGGGGAGGAGACTCAGACCAGTGTACTTTTGTGAACCTAGATGTTTCTTCCTCCCTTGTCAGCTCCCCGTAGAGCTCATGTCATAACCTTATAGGCCTCACATTGCCACAACTAACCTCCTATTTAAACTTCTCAAAATAGTTCTCGCCGGAGCTTTCCACTGATCAGCCAGAACGAGCTAATGCAAAGGTAACCCATCCCCCACTTGAGAGCTAAACCCAGTATCTTGGCAACACTTTCAGTTCTCACCACTTCCATCAGTACCTAAATCAGATTAAACCCAAGTCTACATGTGACAGGGGTTTAGTTAGCATCCTTGTTAGGACACAGAATTGACCCAAACTGTGAAGATATTGAAATTAATGCTTTCACCACTTTGTAAACTGAATAGCACTTCTTATCAAGTCACACTTACGCAATTCTAGATTTATTTGACAGGATTACTGGGTGCAACCAAACATATAATTATTTGATTCTGGATAACTGGCAAATAGCCAATAAAGCTTTGACGAATCCTTTCCTGTGTCTTTTGTTTCTGTATAGAGAGAAGTCATATAAATATGCCACACAAATGATGCTTGGTGTAATTAGAAGTGAAGGTTAACTAGCCATAGCTCAAATATCTTAACAGAACAAAATTCAAATAAGCAGGGAATGTTCTATATGTGTAGGAGTCTGGACATGTGTACAGAAAAATTAATTTATAAGATTAAGCTTTTCAATTAAATGTCAGATTTGTTCTGTTTTAGATGCAGATTGAGTTTATCCAACAAGGAAGCATGAACTTTAGATTCATTCCTGTGCTCTTCCCAAATGCTAAAAAGGTAAAAACAAATTGTTATATAATGAATCATGTATTATTTTTGGTCAATGTGCAAAATGAAATAAAAAGACTCATTTTCTTGGCGCTTAATAAGAGCTTGTTAATAATTTCCTGAGCAATATTTTACTCAAATGGTCCTCATTTTTATGTACAAATAAAACATATACCATAGTATTAATCAGTATGTTAACATGATATATTTGGTCTTAATAAGTGTAATAACCAGAACAGAATCAAATTCTCCTGAGTAGTGAAATAACTTAATTGACTTTGAGATAAGTTATCTGTCAAGCAAGCTTCTTATATTCACACCTTATTATTTCGTGAGTTTACCCAGAGATAATGCTGATGGGTTTGATGGGAGAGATTTATGATCCTGGGGAACTGAGGTTTTTCCAATCTTTTTTTTTAAGCAAGTAAAATCAAAGAGACAATAAATACTAAGGTATAGTAGGTCATCATGTGAGCCGTGGTGGGACCATCAGACAAACTATAAGGTTTTGCAAGACCTGCAGTTTCACCTGTCCTCACTGTTGATTTTTGAAGATTCATTTGAAAATAGGAAATAACAAGTAAAATCAAAGTCCTTCCCACATGTGATTCTTACTGACCTCCCGCACATTTCTGCGACAGTAGAAATCTCAAATACATTGTCCTTTCCAAGTTCTAGAAGGGTAATTACATTCTCCTGCTAAAATTTCAAATGGATGTGGTATTCATCTTCACTTCTTGTTCTAAAATGTTTTAACCTGCAGTTTTGTTGTGCCTGTCAACAGCTGTCACATTAGTAGGGCTTTGTGCAGATACAAAATTTATAACCGCAGATGCAGATATGCACGGATATAAATCAGTATCCGTGGAGCTGCAGGGCTCTACTCGGAACCACAGCGACAAAAGCAGCAGCATGTCAGACCGCCGGTCCCAAGAGTTAGTGCCCCTCACCGCAGCTCCTCCTGTGTGGCTGTACTGCCCTCTGGGATGGGCACCAGGCTCACCAGCAGCTGTCCCTGGTGGGTGAGGCTGGGAGTGGTATAGCCACACCGGAAGAGCTGCTAGTGCAGGGCACTGGCTCTTGGTAGCGGCGATCCGACATGCTGCTTTTGCTGCTGCGGTTCCCGGTAGAGCCCTGTAGCTCCTTGGATACCAATTTATATCTGCCGATATCTGTATCTGCGGATATAAATTTTGTGTCCACACAGGGCTCTACACATTAAATCCACGTGGTTTCTGCATTTCAATGGTGGATGGAAGGATTCTTTTATATTTACCTGGCAACCTAATGTTGCCAGGGAAATATAAAACCTAAATCTATATTTAGGCACAAAATAAATGGCTTGATTTTTAGAGATGCCGAAACTCATAGCTAGCATGGACGTCAGTGGAAGATGTGTGTGCCCAGCATCTGTGGATACAAATAATTTATTTAGGTCCCTAAATATAGATTAGGCACCTAACTGTTAAGCACCAAACTTTTGAAAAATTGACTCTAGTTTATGAAGCATTTGGGAGCCTTCAGGATGAATGGTGCTGTAGTATTTTACCTTTAGACCATAAAGTTTCCAAAGTAGCTTTTCTCTTCAAAGAAAGAAAAGCGAAACCATGGGAACAAAGGCGTTCCCACACCTGCTTTAGAAATTTTTAAAACTTAGGGCCAGGTTGACATCGGTGGGAATTCTGGGCAGATCAAGGACAGCATATTGCTTTGAGTTTTCTTTCGATCTATCCATCTATCTGTAGCCTTTAAAGCTCTACCCATACCCATAAGGCAGAGTTAATCCTAACTTTTGTCAGTCCTTGAGAGCTAGTATATATGCAGAACCTGAGATTTTAGTAATTCAAAAAGATTTAAGAGAATACTATAGTAGTATTAGAAAAAATGAGATTAAGGGTATGTCTACACTTTGAGCAGAAGGTGTATTTTCCAGCTTGAGGAGATGTACTCACGCAAGCTCTGATTGAACTACCATGCTAAAAACAGAGGGTGACCATGGTGTCATGACCAGCTGGAGGCACTAGACACCTCAAGTATGTACCCCTCCAAGAAGCCAGGGGCTAACTCAGGATGGTTAGCCCCTCCTGCTGCTTGCACTGCTGCAGCTACACTCTATTTTTACCATGCTAGCTTGATCAAAGCTACTGGGGGGTATGTCTCCTCAGGCTGGAATTTAGACTTTCAGTTTGAGGTGTAAACATACTCTAACAATGGTACAAGACTCAGAAGTGAATAGACAAGATGGATGCTACAGGTCTAATGCCAGATCTAATTTGGGCCTAATGCCAGATACAAGAATAGCTCACTTAAACTAATTTTGGCTGAACTTTGTGTATTATGAGACTAGCTAGCATATGGCATGGTTCTCAAAGAGTGATCCAAGGAGTATTTCCAGGTGTCCTGCTGAGCTCTCCCTATCAGAGTGGTGAAACATCTGCCTGCAAGCAATGACACTTCCTGCTATCTGTAGCCCAGTCTAGGACACTCTTAGGTTTTCGAGAGATTTAAGCCCATCTCTACAGCCTTTGTGACTGTACTCTTTATTTCATGTTTCTCTGGAATAAGATCAATCTTCATAAAATTTGCTAATGACACTACAATTGTAGGGGGAAGCAAATGTACTGCAGGAAAGGACCAAACTGGAAAGTGACCTGGATAGATTACAGAGTAGTGGGAGGTGTGACAGGTTGGGTCACAGAAACACCCTTGGGACTGCCACCTGATGTGCTGAGACTACCTCTGAGCCTGTTTTCCCTGCCAGCTTGGGACTTCAGTACCCTGTCTTGTTAAGCCAGACACGCTAGCCTGCTGCAAACACAGATCCAGATATGAACCATGTCCCCCAAAAGCTGCAGACTTAACAGAAAATGGCTTAGAAAGTGCTCCTGTCTCTATTACCCAGATACCCAGTTCCTAATGGGATCCAAACCCCAAATAAATCCGTTTTACTCTGTATAAAGCTTATACAGGGTAAACTCATAAATTATCTGCCCTCTATAACACTGATAGAGAGATATGCCCAGCGGTTTGCTCCCCCAGGTATTAATCACTAACTCTGGCTTCAGTAATAAGCAAAAAGTAGGATTTAAGTGGTTCCAAGTAATAACAGACAGAACAAAGTGAATTACCAAGCAAAATAAAATAAAACATGCAAGTCTAAGCCTAATACAGTAGGAAACTGAATACAGATGAAATCTCACCCTCACAGATGTTTCAATAAGCTTCCTTCACAGACTAGACTCCTTTCTAGTCTGGGCTCAATCATTTCCCCAGTTCAGTTCTTGTTCCAGCTCAGGTGGTAGCTAGGGGATTTCTCATGACTGAAGCCCCCTTTGTTCTTTTCCACCCCCTTATAGAGCTTTGGCACAAGGAGGGAATCTTTTTTCCCTCTGGGTCTCCACCCCTCTTTCTAAATGGAAAAGCACCAAGTTTAAGATGGATTCCAGTATCAGGTGACATGGTCACATGTCCTCTGAGACTCCAAGCCTTAGAATCATAGAATATCAGGGTTGGAAGGGACCTCAGAAGGTCATCTAGTCCAACCCCCTGCTCAAAGCAGGACCAATCCCCAACTAAATCATCCCAGCCAGGGCTTTGTCAAGCCTGACCTTAAAAACTTCTAAGGAAGGAGATTCCACCACCTCTCCAGGTAACGCATTCCAGTGCTTTGCCACCCTCCTAGTGAAAAAGTTTTTCCTAATATCCAACCTAAACCTTCCCCACTGCAATTTGAGACCATTACTCCTCGTTCTGTCAGCTGCTACCACTGAGAACAGTCTAGAGCCATCTTCTTTGGAACCCCATTTCATGTAGTTGAAAGCAGCTATCAAATCCCCCCTCATTCTTCTCTTCTGCAGACTAAACAATCCCAGTTCCCTCAGCCTCTCCTCATAAGACATGTGTTCCAGTTCCCTAATCGCTTTTGTTGCCCTCCGCTGGACTCCTTCCAATTTTTCCACATCCTTCTTGTAGTGTGGGGCCCAAAACTGGACACAGTACTCCAGATGAGGCCTCACCAATGTCGAATAGAGGGAAACGATCACGTCCCTCGATCTGCTGGCGATGCCCCTACTTATACAGCCCAAAATGCCATTGGCCTTCTTGGCAACAAGGGCACACTGTTAACTCATATCCGGCTTCTCGTCCACTGTAACCCCTAAGTCCTTTTCTGCAGAACTGCTGCCTAGCCATTCGGTCCCTACTCAGTAGCAGTGCATGGGATTCTTCTGTCCTAAGTGCAGGACTCTGCACTTGTCCTTGTTGAATCTCATCAGATTTCTTTTGGTCCAATCCTCTCATTTGTCTAGGTCCCTCTGTATCCTATCCCTATCCTCTAGGGTATCTATCTCTCCGCCCAGGTTAGTGTCATCTGCAAACTTGCTGAGGGTGCAATCCATGCCATCCTCCAGATCATTAATGAAGATATTGAACAAAACCAGCTCCAGGACTGACCCTTGGGGCACTCCGATTGATACCGGCGGCCAACTAGAAATGGAGCCATTGATCGCTACCCATTGAGCCTGACAATCTAGCCAGCTTTCTATCCACCTTATAGTCCATTCATCCAGCCTGTACTTCTTTAACTTGCTGGCAAGAATGCTGTGGGAGACCGTGTCAAAAGCTTTGCTAAAGTCAAGGAATAACACGTCCACTGCTTTCCCCTCATCCACAGAGCCAGTTATCTCGTCATAGAAGGCAATTAGATTAGTCAGGCATAACTTACCCTTGATGAATCCATGCTGACTGTTCCTGATCACTTTCCTCTCCCCTAAGTGCTTCAGAATTGATTCCTTGAGGACCTGCTCCATGATTTTTCCAGGGACTGAGGTGAGGCTGACTGGCCTGTAGTTCCCCGGATCCTCCCCCTTCCCTTTTCTAAAGATGGGCACTACTTTAGCCTTTTTCCAGTCATCCGGGACATTCCCCGATCGCCATGAGTTTTCAAAGATAATGGCTCTGCAATCACATCCGCCAACTCCTTTAGCACTCTCAGATGCAGCGCATCCGGACCCATGGACTTGTGCTCGTCCTGCTTTTCTAAATAGTCCCGAACCACTTCTTTCTCCACAGAGCGCTGGTCACCTCCTCCCCATGCTGTGCTGCCCAGTGCAGTAGTCTGGGAGCTGACCTTGTTCATGAAGACAGAGGCAATAAAAGCATTGAGTACATTAGCTTTTTCCACATCCTCTGTCACTAGGTTGTCTCCCTCATTCAGTAAGGGGCCCACACTTTCGTTTGACTTTCTTCTTGTTGCCAACATACCTGAAGAAACCCTTCTTGTTACTCTTAACATCTCCTGCTAGCTGCAACTCCAAATGTGATTTGGCCTTCCTGATTTCACTCCTGCATCCCCGAGCAATATTTTTATACTCTTCCCTGGTCATTTGTCCAATCTTCCACTTCTTGTAAGCTTCTTTTTTGTGTTTAAGATCAGCAACGATTTCACTGTTAAGCCAAGCTGGTCGCCTGCCATATTTACTATTCTTTCTACACATCGGCATGGTTTGTCCCTGTAACCTCAACAAGGCTTCTTTAAAATACAGCCAGCTCTTCTGGACTCCTTTCCCCGTCATGTTATTCTCCCAGGGGATCCTGCCCATCAGTTCCCTGAGGGAGTCAAAGTCTGCTTTCCTGAAGTTCAGGGTCTGTCATAAATATAAAGGGAAGGGTAAACACCTTTAAAATCCCTCCTGGCCAGAGGAAAAACCCTTTCACCTGTAAAGGGTTAAGAAGCTAGGATAACTTGCTGGCACCTGACCAAAATGACCAATGGGGAGACAAGATACTTTCAAAAGCTGGGGGGAGGGAGAAACAAAGCCTCTCTCTCTCTGTCTGTGTGATGCTTTTGCTGGGGACAGAACAGGAATGGAGTCTTAGAACTTAGTAAGTAATCTAGCTAGATATGTGTTAGATTCTGTTTTCTTTAAATGGCTGAGAAAATAAGCTATGCTGAATGGAATGTAGATTCCTGTTTTTGTGTCTTTTTGTAACTTAAGGTTTTGCATAGAGGGATTCTCTATGTTTTGAATCTAATTACCCTGTAAGGTATTTACCATCTGGATTTTACAGAGGTGATTCTTTTACTTTTTCTTCTATTAAAATTCTTCTTTTAAGAATCTGATTGCTTTTTCATTATTCTTAAGATCCAAGGGTTTGGGTCTGCGTTCACCTATGCAAATTGGTGAGCATTTTTATCAAACCTTCCCCAGGAAAGGGGGTGTAGAGTTTGGGAGACTTTTGTGGGGAAAGATGTTTCCAAACGGGCTCTTTCCCGGTTATATATCTGTTAGATGTTTGGTGGTGGCAGCGATAAAGTACAAGGGCAAAAGGTAAAATAGTTTGTACCTTGGGGAAGTTTTAACCTAAGCTGGTAAAAATAAGCTTAGGAGGTTTTCATGCAGGTCCCCACATCTGTACCCTAGAGTTCAGAGTGGGGAAGGAACCTTGACAGGGTCCGTATCCTGTTGCTCTCATATCTTCCTGGTGTCAGGATCCTGAACTCGACCATCTCATGGTCACTGCCTCCCAGGTTCCCATCCACTTTAGCTTCCTCTACTAATTCTTCCCGGTTCGTGAGCAGCAGGTCAAGAAGAGCTCTACCCCTAGTTGGTTCCTCCAGCACTTGCACCAGGAAATTGTCCCCTACATTTTCCAAAAACTTCCTGAATTTTCTGTGCACCGCTGTATTTCTCTCCCAGCAGATACCAGGGTGATTGAAGTCTCCCATGAGAACCAAGGCCTGCGATCTAGTAACTTCCGTTAGTTGCCGGAAGAAAGCCTCGTCCACCTCATCCCGCTGGTCCGGTGGTCTATAGCAGACTCCCACCACGACATCACCCTTGTTGCTCACACTTCTAAACTTAATCCAGAGACACTCAGGTTTTTCTGCAGTTTCATACCGGAGCTCTGAGCAGTCGTACTGCTCTCTTACATACAATGCAACTCCCACACCTTTTCTGCCCTGCCTGTCCTTCCTGAACAGTTTATATCCATCCATGACAGTACTCCAGTCACATGAGTTATCCCACCAGGTCTCTGTTATTCCAATCACATCATAATTCCTTGACTGTGCCAGGACTTCCAGTTCTCCCTGCTTGTTTCCCGGCTTCTTGCATTTGTGTATAGGCACTTGAGATAACTCGCTGATTGTCCCTGTTTCTCAGTATGAGGCAAGAGCCCTCCCCTCTCGGGCTCTCCTGCTCGTGCTTCCTCCCGATATCCCACTTCCCCACTTACCTCAGGGCTTTGGTCTCCTTCCCCCAGTGAACCTAGTTTAAAGCCCTCCTCACTAGGTTAGCCAGCCTGCTTGCGAAGATGCTCTTCCCTCTCTTCGTTAGGTGGAGCCCGTCTCTGCCTAGCACTCCTTCTTCTTGGAACACCATCCCATGGTCAAAGAATCCAAAGCCTTCTCTCCGACACCACCTGCGTAGCCATTCGTTGACTTCCACGATTCGACGGTCTCTACCCAGGCCTTTTCCTTCCACGGGGAGGATGGACAAGAACACCACTTGCACCTCAAACTCCGTTATCCTTCTTCCCAGAGCCACGTAGTCTGCAGTGATCCGCTCAAGGTCATTCTTGGCAGTATCATTGGTGCCCACGTGGAGAAACAGGAAGGGGTAGCAATCCGAGAGCTTGATGAGTCTCAGCAGTCTCTCCGTCACATCGTGAATCCTAGCTCCTGGCAAGCAGCAGACTTCTCAGTTTTCCTGGTTGGGGTGGCAGGTAGATGACTCAGTCCCCCTGAGGATAGAGTCCCCGACCACCACTACCCGCCTCCTTCTCTTGGAAGCGGTGGTCGTGGAAGCCCCACCCCTAGGACAGTGCATCTCATGCCTTCCAATCGGCGGAGTCTCCTTCTGTTCCCTTCCCTCAGACGTGTCATCTAGTCCACTCTCCACATTAGTACCTGTGGAGAGAACATGAAAACGGTTACTTACCTGTACCTGCATTGCTGGTACATGGACACTCTCCTTTCTTCTTCTGGAGGTCACATGCTGCCGAATTTCTTCACCGTCCTTCTGTCCTCGCTGCACAGCCTGCTCTGAATCTTCATAATGTTGTGTCTGTAGAAGCATATCCTGATGTCTGTCCGGGAAATCTTCAGTTTCTCTTATGCAGCGCAGGGTCGATACTTGTTTCTCCAGACCTTGAACCTTCTCTTCCAATATGGAGACCAGCTTGCACTTTGTACAGACAAAGTCGATTCTGTCCTGTGGAAAAAAGACAAACATGGCACATCCAGTGCAGGTCACAACAGCTGAACGCTCACCATCCATATTACCTTCCTTCTACGAGCTTCCTCAGGAGTTGTAGTAACTACACAGAGAAGCCAGCAAGATGTAAGCCTCAGTGGGCTCTCCCCTGGTGAACTCCCAGGCAAACTCCCTCTGTTAGCCTCTCTGCTGTTCACTGCTCAGCTGGTTCGCAGCTGACTGGCTTTTTACAGTCAGGCCCACTCAAGGCTCACCTGGAACAAAGCACTCCCAATTCACACTTTTCAAGCCTTCATTCTTCCCAGCCTGACTCACAGAAAGGCTTGCAAGTAAACAGCCATCTACAGTCAATTGGCCTAGTTCAGGGATCAGCAGCCTTTGGCAAGCGACCTGCCAGGGTAAGCCCCTGGTGGACTGGGCCAGTTTGTTTACCTGCCACGTCCGCAGGTTTGGCTGATTGCAGATCCCACTGGCCACGGTTTGCTGCTCCAGGCCAGTGAGGGCTGCGGGAAGCGGCGCAGGCCGAGGAATGTGCTGGCTGCCACTTTCCAAAGGTTGCCAATCCCAATCCTAGTTGATGGGAGCCATCAAGATTCCAAACCACCATTAATGGCCCACACTTTGCATAATTACTGTAGGACCTCAGAGTTATATTTCATATTTCTACTTTCAGATACAAGAATGATACATTTATACAAATAGGATGACCACACTCCATAGATTATAAGATTTGTAATGATACCTTACAAGAGACCTTTTGCAGGAAGCATATTTCAGTTACATTATATTCACACTCATTAGCATATTTTCATAAAATCATATGTAGTGCAATGTCACAGGAGGGCTGTAGGAAGTATGGGGAGGTGTGGGTACCAATATATGTAAACCTGACCCATATAGAGAAGAAATAAACAGTATAGATGTGAAGTGGAATGATGTAAACAGGAAGCCACACTCATCATATTAAACCAAGTTCATTTTTATTTTGCTTCCTTTATACTGTCCTGGTAATAATTTTTCATGTAATCAAGCACAGTATTACTGCAATTGTCATGAGAAGGTGAAGGGATCAATGCTTGGAACGGTAATAATAATGATAGGGTCTGGAACTTAGTAAGTAATCCCCTCGAAGAAAAAATTTGAGAACTGCTCGTATATGGAATAAAGTTCACCACCGAGGAGCCAATAGGAACCAACTGGTCTCAATAGTTTTCACTATGAAACTAAATAAATACTGAAGGGAGAAGAAATTGTGACAAGCAGCTTAAGCCAAAGACTGAGTGGGCTTTTCCAGCCTCTACTCGTGTAATGCTACAAGGAACCTCGGTCTTACCACCTCTCAGATCTGGCTGCTGATTCAGCCCTTGCATTAAGGCAACAGAATGGTAACCTCAGTGATTTAGGTAAAAATATTAAGCATTTAATTCCTTACATGATGCCCAAACAATGTGCAGTTTAGAACACTATGTCTCGCTAGCCAAAGGATCACAATGGAGAATTTAGTTACTTATTTAATTTTCATGCCATATTCTAAATAAGAACAGACAAGTAATAGATCTGTATATGTTTTATTGATTTGCTTTATAAATTACAATAAACATAACCTTTACAGTCTGCCAATGGAATGTTAGTCAGTGATTTTCTATGTGCTAACACACACAAAGCATTTGGGAGTCCACAGTAGTTTTGGTATGTTTCGCTATATATTCCCTGATAACCAAGGGCTGTAAGAAGATCAATCTGCTATCAGACAAACCTTGTAAAATCAGAGGGCAAAGAAAATGCTAGAGTGAAAAAACCCCAACAAAACTCAGAGTCAGTACATTGACTTTATTAATATGTCTCATGAGTCATTGAGTGCAAACCTGTTGGTCTAAATAATCAGTTTCCATCCTTCCATCTAGGGGAAATTTTTACTCTTCGTTCATTAAGTACCATGTAAATATGTGGCACTATATAAATGTTCATAGTGCCTGGATACTATGGTGATGAACATTTTAGGCATTTGTCTAATAGTTACTGATATCAGTGAAAAGTACCTTAAAACATGAATGATGGTTAGCACCAAAGTACACTAATATAAAAATGTTATACACATATGTTTTTTTGTGATCAGTTATGCAGCTGAGAAATACATAGACTCAACCTGTTTCAAAAAATAAATAAAAATCCAAGTGTGACTAATTTCTTGTCAGTGTTGTGGGAAATGGCCATAGTAGAGACACACTGATGGTTGTATGGCAGAGTCTAATAATAACACTGCTGGGAGGTTTCTGCAAGAAAGTGATATGCAGTCAGGGGATTTTATGTGGTTATGGTTTTGGTTTGTTTTTTCTCATTTGCAGGAACATGTGCCTACCTGGCTTCAGAACACTCACATTTATAGCTGGCCAAAAAATAAGAACAACATCTTATTGCGGTTACTGAGAGAAGAGGAATATGTTGCTCCTCCAGTAGGACCTTTGCCAACACTCCAGGTTGTGCCATTATGAACATTTTTACAGAAAGTGCATGACAAGCAATTGTTAAAGGGTAATGTTGGCAGGGAGCCAGGACTCTTCCAGGTGGCCCGTTCTGGTGATGGAAGATTCTCTTTCTGCTAAAGGAGTTGTCTTGGGTAATTCAGACTCAGCTCCCTCACTTCTCCACTGTATCAAACATTTCTTTCGGAAGCTGAGCAGGCATAATCCCTCTCTTGATTCTTAAACACATTGCAAATGGAAAAAATGTCCAATTTTATTTTTATTGATGTTTCTAATATTCCTTTACTAGTCTGCCACACAGCACGTAATTACTATAAATGATGTTGCAATTAGTGTAAAACAATTCCGCCTTCCTGTTTGCTGAGGGTTTCTTTTGTTGTTATCCAGATGTTCTTGCATATTACAGTGTTCACAAACAATGGTATAGACAATAAAATATATTTGCTTTTTGTAAAACTGTTTTATTTATTGCTGGGGAGAAATAAATGAGGCTTTATGGTGTTTTGGGAGCAACCTTAAAGCACTGGCGACTGTTCAGTAATACATCTTTTATTCAAACAGATTATCTTGCACAGTACTTGATAAGAGGCCCTGTGACTCTAGCAGACCAGGTGCCAGCTCATGGGAAGGCCCCAGGCCTTACTGAACCATGCATAAATGGAAACCAGTCTGGCTTACCTGTGGGTTAGTATAGTTAAAATAGAGAGACAAGGTGAGTGAGGTAATATCTTTTATTGGACCAACTTCTGTTGGTGAGAGAGACACGCTTCTGAGCTACACAGAGCTCTTCTTCATGTCTGGGAAACGTAATCAGAGTGTCACAGCTAAATACAAGATTGAACAGATAGTTTAGCACAGCATATATTGAATGCTAAACTGTCTGTTAGATCTTGTATTTAGCTCTGATGCTCTTGAGTACCTTTCCCAGACTTGAAGAAGAGCTCTGTGTAACTCAAAAGCTCGTCTCTCACCAACAGAAGTTGATCCAATAAAAGATATTATCTCATCCACCGTGTCTCTCTAATGTCCTGAGAACAGCATGGCTACAACAACACTGAATACAACAATGGAAGATATAGTTAAAGTAGATGTTAATGTTATAAGAGTGGGTTTGGTGTCTAGACCTTATGAATAGTGTAGGATGCTGCATGTATTGATCTCACTTATAACCTCTGTAGCCAACGGTATAAAGTTATATTGAGTGTTTGCACTGTAAACCTCTGTAATTGTGTAACTCACTACAGGAAAAGAAGCATTAATTAAGGTATAATGCTCATCCTGCGCACAAGATAGCCCACTGAAGCCAAATGAGCCATTGTGTAGCATCGAAGGACAGAGACCTTGTTGATTGCATTCCTCACTCCCTCCAGGAAGGGAAGGCCTGCACATGAACTCATTCCATCAGCTTGGAATCTGAGGTGAAAGAGATAAAAATCTGTGACAGGGAAAAACTGGGTCTCTTTCATGCTGTCTGAACTCTGAGGGGCAAAGATTTCTAAACATAAGCAAGAGATTCCCCGTGCTGCTTGGCATGGGTCAGCCCTAAAGGATATATACAACTGCTTATTATAAAAGCTTATGTTTTTAAATCTTTTAAAATCTTAAGACTGTAAGTGTGTGTGTGTGTGTGAGATTCATGTTTTAACCCTGTAAAGAACTCTCATTTCTTTTCTTAGTTAATAAATCTTAGTTTATTACAGGACTGGCTACAGGTATTGTCTTCAGTTTGAGATCTGAGTATAATTGGCCTGGGATAAGTGACTGATCCTTTTGGGACTGGGAGTAACCTGAATATTGTTGTGATTTTTGGTGTAAGTGATCATCTATCACATAGTCCAGCTTGCCTGTGTGGCAAGTTAGACTGGAATGCCCAAGGGGGCTGTCTGTAACTCCGTGGTCAGACTGTTGTAGCTCTTTAGGAGTTCACACCTGTTACTGAGTTGGTGAAATCCAATTATAGAAACACACAACCAGTTTGGTGTTTCCACCCTGCTTTTTGACAGTCTGCTCTAGGTTGGCACTCAAGGGCATGAGCTGCTCCAGACAGCATGACAGGGCCCTTTTAGATCCCAAGTCACTAAAGTGCTACTCTCTTACAGTATAGTCCCTAACAAACACCTACTTTATTCTGCAATAATATTCCAAAACACTACAGCTTAATATGTTTTTAGTTATTACCATAAAATGCTACAATATTTTTACACTGGGCTTTAGCTTTGCTGCTGCTCTTTAACCCTTATTAAAACAAGAACGTGACAAAGAACAGTCGCTATTCTGCAACAGTGTGCTAGCCCAGAGACACAACTTTACAACCCCACCACTTGTAAGACTTAGTGAGTCATAAAATAGTTTAAGGAAATATGGAGGGTTGGCACATAGAGAATCTACCTAATATGAGATCAGCAAAAATGACAGGGTTTTTTAAAGATATAAAAAATATGTGGGAGGAGTGGTTGTTTATCTTTTTACTCAGTTAGCCTTATTGACATAACAGCTGGGATTCTATTCAACTTTAATGGTCAAAGCCTACAGCCCTTACTGTTTTGAATAGTCTCATAAGGGCTCCAGGAACAAGCCCAGAATCAGCTACAATTAAGGCTACGATTTAGTCACGGGTATTTTTAGTAGAAGTCATGGACAGGTCAGGGGCAATAAACAAAAATTCACACCCATTTTTACTATATACCTGACTAAATCTTAGCTGGGGGGTGTGGAATGCTGCTCTGGGGGGCCGGAGGGGGGCTGCTGCTCTGGCCGGGAGGCCCAGGGGACAGCAGCACCAGCTGCTGGGGGCCACCGAGCAGTGGCTTCTCTGGCTGCCCCCGGGCCACCCACCCACCGCTGCCCGGCAGCTTAGGGGTCAGGCACACCAGCTGCTGCAGAAATCACGGAGGTCATGGAAAATCATGGAATCCGTAACTTTTGTGACCTCCATGACAGACACGGAGCCCTAGCTATAGTCAGTGCAAATACTTTTGCATGATCCTCCTCAAGTTTATTATTCAGTATCATAGAGTGATTTCCAAAATTAGTTTCACAAAAGCTTTTGTGCAGACTAACAATGAAATCTGTGTAACCAAAAAGCTGAGATTCCTTTCACATTGGGCAAAATATTTAATTGCCCTTCCAGGTAGATGCAGCTTGGCAGGGCCTGCCTTGCTGTGTGCATGAGAAGCAATCAGAAATGGAGCTGCAAGATGCAGACCTGTAATGTAAATACACCTAAAGCAGATTTTCTTTGTAGGGGCTCTTACATAAGGAATTCTATCTAATTCTATCTATCTAGGTGATTTTGATGAGGGGCATATCCAATGTTGTCACTTTCGTTACTTCATCATGAGTCTTGTGATAATTGACGTATTTCTTATAGCCGCAGCTTCTGATAGCATGTGAGTAAGCGCAAATTCCAGCTCCACCCCCCTCCTTTTTTTTTAATAGTAACTTTTAGCTGGCATGATTGTGGAGAAAAGCTTGAAAATGTGACTTGAGTGCATTCTAAAGACTCCGAAAAGTGAAGGCAAAGTTAAAAAAAAAACAAAAAGAGACAGTATTTTTTTTAATTTTACAGTTTTGGGGGGACCTGACAGTGACTCATAATTTTTAGCACTTGGGATCATCAATAGTGCATAACATTTGGAACTAAGGCTATATGGGGAGGTTCAAGCCCAAGCCCAAACATATACACTGCGATTTTGCAGCCCGAGCCTGAGTCAGCTGACCTGGGCCAGCCGTGAGTGTTTAATTGCAGTCTAGACCTATCCTCAGAGTATGTCTATACTGCAGTGTAAACCCAGGGTTCAAACTCAGGCTCAAGCCTAAACTGTCATCTACACACAAAACATACTAACCCAGGGCTTGGACCCAGGGTCCCAGGAACCAACAGGGGTGGAGGGTCTGAGCTTGAGTCAAACCAGGACCCAGGGCTCAAGCCCTATAGTTTTGCAGTGTAGATGCAGTCCCACTGGATTTGTGCACTGGGAATCCACCAAAAGTATCCCACAATCCCATGGGCTGACTTTTTTTGTCCTCTGGACAGTCACATTTGGGGGACAGTCAAGCTTTCCCACACTGCACTACGAACAAAGGGCTAGAGTAGCCACATTTTGGGAGGTGCTATGAAGTTTGGGGTGTGGGTGCAATGTAGACACTACAGCCTCAGGTTGGGAGCCTGGATTCAACAGTTCCTAACATGGAGTTACAAAATGTGTGTAGACACTCAAGGCCAAGGTTAACAGAGTTGGCTAACTCAAATTTTTCTAACTCTGGTCTTATGTTGTAGTGTAGATATACCCTTGGAGTCTTTAAATCAAGACTAGATGTCTTTCTAAAAGACATCCTGCAGTTCAACCACAATTTATTGATCTTGGTGTAGGAATCACTGGGTGAAATTCTATGGCCTGTTTTATGCCAAGAGGTCAGACCCGATGATCATAATCGTCTTTTCTGGTGTTAAAATGTATTAAAATAATATCTTACTGGAAACAATAACATTGGGGAGCGGGAGAAAGGAACAGAGTCTAGGAAGCACAAGGAGTTCAATCCCTTTATTCAGACATTTTCTCACTGATTCCATTTCAAATAACAATTCCCAAGCTTTGTTGATCTTTAAATTAGTTAGAGCATTCTAGAAGGATACACGCCACAATGATGAGGGCATGGTGATGAGGAAACAGCTTGTGAGCAGTTCCTCTTAAAGATGTTTAGTAATATAGAGAAATGGTAGGAGTTGTGAAAAGTGAGAGAAAGGAGGAGAAAAACAAAATGAAAGACTAGAAAGGATTAGAGAAAAGTAAGAGAGAAAGAAACAGTCAGCAGATAAGGGGAAAGGAAAAGGAAAAGACAAAATATACTGAAGCTATTTAAAAATTAAACATTTTACATTAATATAAAGGAAATGGGTTAGAGGACAAAAGACTGAGACACAGAAGGGAAGAAAAATGAATGAGAGCAAGCATTAAAAGTATATTTGCAGCCAAAGTCTAAGTAAATTATTAACTATATATGTAAATAGCATAGTAACATATATAAACATTCCATATGTAAATAATTACATTTCCCAAGAGTCTGGCATTATTGCCTAGTAGAAGCTGAGATACAGGTAATGAAGGGGATGAAAGGCGCCTCTTAAACATTTACAATTGTTTTATGTCTGAGTTTGCTTATCAGACCAGCTAGTAGGATTCATGGGGTGGGGAGTTATGCATTGTCCCTGTAATCAAGATATAGATGAAGGCATAAGGGTTTATTTGCTACCAATTTAACCTGGTGATGGGTGTAGTATAAGAGTATATATAAAATTTGCTGTGAAAGAAGTATCTCTCTGCTCTTGTTATAAGTTTCAAGAAACTCAAATTACACTACTGGGATGAGCCTTTGATACAAGTCACCAGCACTTAACAAAACCTTATTGCAGTGGTTCTATTCCATAGCTAATCTCCAGTGAGGATACTTTACAGCCACTCTGATAAAAAGCCAAGCCAATAAGGTCTCATATGAAAAAATATTTGAAAATTCTTGTTGATGTACCTTCCCATAACTGCCAGTTTCCCCCCTTAGGTTCTTTAACTTTCCAGTTTCTTTTGTACCATTTAACAAAACAAAGAAGCAAAGATCCTGTAACCTGTCTGGACAGACAGCAAGATAAACTACCAAGCCTGCTCATTAGAGCAGCTTGCCTGAAAGGCACCATTGTTAGCAGCCTGCCCTTCCTTATCTCTGTCTGGCAACTAAGTGAAGGCAAAGAAGAACCAGGAATGTTAATAAGGATGACTACTATAGGCAGAAGCAAACTTCAAAAAGGAGTTCAAAGGAAAAACAGTCCATACATCAGTGCTACACAGCTGAGACATATTGATGGAGGGAGAAGAGCAATTACTATTATCACACTTCCATGTTATTGGGTTAAAGCTACTGGAAAAGCTAGGGCAAGTACCTCATCTTGAAAGGAAACAAAGCTGTAAGGCCTTGAAGTACAAAGAGTTTACCATGGTAACAGATGAAAATGAGCCTCCAATAGTTACCTAGTATTCAGCAGACAGAACAGGTGTATGTTATCTTTCAAAATAAATATCCATGTTTCATCCCCTGGCTTTATTACAAAAAGTATAGACTTTTTTCTCCCTTCACTTAGAGAAGTCTGGTTACCTGGAGGAGTCTGCCATTGTTTAAAAAAACAAAGGCTGTAGTTTGGGAAATGTAACCAACTTTCTAAGGACAGCTGCTTTTGAAGTTTCCAGTTTAAATTGACATTGTAACTATTGTAGGATAATGCTTTCATAATACAGTAGCACTGATACAAACTGGATTTGCAGCATAGATGGAACCCTAACAGCTTCCTAAATCATGCGCCAGGTCTTCATAAATTCAAGTCAGTTGTATAAGTCAGGAATGTGGTTAAAATATGGTTCAGTTCCATCTCCACTGCAAGACAGTCCTTTATTTAAACCATGCCAGCAGCCTACTGTTGTGTTGTAACAGGTCCCTTCTGGACAGCCATTGTTACAGTAATAAATGGGAACTTCAAAAATACTTATGCTAAACTTTCTAAGATCTCTCCAAAATCATATGCAATGGAACGTGCGCCTCTTCTGAAGACACCTGTCTTGTCTAACTAAAGCCATGACCATAATGAGAACAGAACCAAGCACTACATTTGCATTGAAACTGTTATTGCCGGCAGGTTGTAGCACATTTTTTCTGCCCACTGGGAACAGAAGTATTTTTTGTTTGAGGACAATGTTGTTGTAGACTACCCACAACACGGCTAATTTATTTTGAATGAATATAGTTAAATATTTTTATTCTTCGGAGCTTTATTTTTTTTTTTAAAGTAGCTCATCCCCAAAACAGCAGCATTGAGGGAGTTTGTTAGAGCTAACTATTGCTTTTACTTGGACTGACACACAGTTATTGTGATGCATCCATTCTATTTTCATCATGTCAAAGTCTGCTAAATATAATGCTTTGTGACTGCCATATCTGGGTGAGAGGTATCCCAGTGACGTAAAAATTTCCACCTTGGGAGTTTCAGTAAGAGACTGAGTGCTGAAGTGTGCTGTGAAAAAGCCTGCAATCTTCCAAGTACTTTTGATAAGTTGAAGAGATTTAATAAGAAACACTTTAAAAGTCTGATATTGGGTGTGGGGGAGATGATACAGTAAAGAGCATTTCACTTTTAGGCCACCCCACTTAATCCAGCTCAGGCTGGTAGTAACCAAAAGTCATTACAGTCTGATGGCTGTATGGTGGCTGATGTGAAATGAGTTATTGATCAGTTAATTTCTCAGAGCACATCACACACACACAAAACTCATCACAACAACTTCCTGCTCTATAACTTTCCTGTGATGGAGTATACAACACCTCATACCAGTAACGAAAGGGTTAAATGGTTACTCTGGGACGAGGAAGCCCCACCCACCACATCTCCAAAGTATGCACAGCTTGCACGAGGAGCTCAAAAAGAAAACAGGCCAGTTCAGTAGGCTTCAGACAATGGAGGTGAACTGATCTACACCCTGAAAGCCTGGGAAGAAGACCACTGCAGGAACACACAGGGAAGAACCTGGTGATTCTCAGAAGAACTGAAACTTTATCTTTGATTCCAGGTATTTAATGACACTATACCCATTGGGAAAGAAGGGACTGGTGGGAAGTGATCCAGGAGACAGCATTATAGCACTTTGGCGCAAGACTTAGCTGCTTTACACCGGGTCCTGTATTGGAACCCAGTGGTGAGGGTAAGCCCAGATTCCCCTATAGAGGGTGCCAAAGGTCAATGCCTTTCCCTAATTTGGGGAGTCCAGAGGAGAGAAGGCCCTAAGGACATAAGGGTCAAGATCCTGAGGGGGAACTCAACCGGGGGAAGCCCTCTCACCTAACTCAGAGGGCAACCCCATTGCTGGAGTCTATATAGCCCAAAAGGGGCAGACAAAAACATGTGACCTGGCTGAGGGCTGAATCACAGAAGGAATGGACCACGGCAGGCACAGGTGCTGGAACTAGGGGTCGTGGAGGTGGGGCAGCAATCCCTGGCTTGAAGTGGTTTCCATCATATACAGGGTTTACAAATTGGTTCAATGGCCCTCAGCACCCCCACTATAATTGTTCCAGCATCCCTGACCACAGGACCTGAGTGGCACCAGGAAAAAGAGAACCTGCCACAGTATGCTTGGCCACTGGACGGTGCTTGCCGTGAGTGATCTCTTTAACACTTCCCCAAAAAGGGATGTAGAGCAGAGTCTAAGCACTAATTTCAAGGTTGTTATTCACAAGTAACAGTTTCTTGACCAAGGACTCATCATGTTTAAGGGTCACTGGCAACTTGTCTTCTTTAAGGAAGCCACTGACTATCCCTATCACTAATAAGCATAGACACTTAATACTGGCTTTCAACAAGCATGGCCCAAAATATAGAGCACTTCTTATCATAGAGTCGGGCAATACAGGTATATGGACAACGCCAAGGCTGGCTGCCTTTCCGAAGGGTGAGACAGTCTCTTCAAGCAGCCATAGTGGTAACTGAGAAGATGGCTATATGACTCATGTTGAAGAGGCAAGAGAGAGTAAGGATATCCAGGAATGGGAGTATTGGCCACATGGGGCAAAGGGGAAGAGATGCCCAGGCTGTGTATATTAATCCTTACTACACAGTGGAAGGAGGAAAAAGAAGGAATTTAGTGTTCACCACTCATGAAAGGAATAGGAACGTGATGGAAAAGGGGTATTTTCTTAGAGTTTGCCTACACAGTTATTGTACTGCTATAATGGTTTAGGTAAAACAGTGCAACGCCCTAGTGCAGATGCAGTTTTACTGGTATAAAGATGCTTATATTGGTATAGCAATAAGCTATAGACTTATAAAGTATAGACCTATGACAGTATGAGGATTAGCTGCCCTGGTATGACATGTTTTAATTAGAGATATTCACTATTTAAAACACATAACATTACTTCTGTACCTTCCAGTAACACTAATTAAAGATGCATATCTTAAACCCACGCATCAAGTTGAGAACATTCCCATTCCTTTGCACATCTGGCTGGGAATAGGAAAAACTAATAAGTGAGACTGAAAACCCTGGCCAGTTTGGGAATTGGCATCAGAGACAAAGGTTTAACTCGATCACTCAAATAAACATCTGAGTCATAGAGTGAGTGTCAAGAACTGCAGCCTCATTCATCTAAGCTACAACAGAGAAAAAACAGGAGGCCCATCATATCTGCTTCCTTTTTGGTTCCATTTGCTTGTATTTCTCAACCACACACATTCCCCTTCTTTAATGTTTTATCTACTTTTCTCTTGAACTGACTGATGTCCCTTGTTGCAATGGCAATTTCCTGTACATAGAACTGTTTCAGAGTAACAGCCGTGTTAGTCTGTATTCGCAAAAAGAAAAGGAGTACTTGTGGCACCTTAGAGACTAACCAATTTATTTGAGCATGAGCTTTCGTGAGCATCCGATGAAGTGAGCTGTAGCTCACGAAAGCTCATGCTCAAATAAATTGGTTAGTCTCTAAGGTGCCACAAGTACTCCTTTTCTTTTTGTACATAGAACTGTTAATCTGGAGACCCAGGTTTGAGTATCTAGCCTCTGATCCTACTCCCTATTTGCCTGCACCACAATAATCATAGTTTAACCTGCTCAGAGAGTTTTAAGATAGGGAAAGCAGGAAGTGTTGCTTATCAGGCAGTGGTGGGGAATTCTGCATGGAGCATCACTGCATTATTGTTGAGCCAAGACACTGTTAGTCCCCTAACTTTCATGAGCACTATATTCACCCAAACTTTAAAAAAAAGCCAGCATATAGAAAGGTAACTTAAAGAGGACACTGGCAGTGTGAAGAAGTTACAGTTATCTTTATCAGAAAGATACTGATTACATCAATGTGGACACAGAGGTAACATCAATTGGCGAGCTCAGCAAGTGTTCTGCACGTTACCTAAGATATTGCATACTGAGCTGAGTTCATCAAAGGAGGCACAACAGCAATTATCCTTCCTGATCTGAACGTGAACTGAGTAGTGTCTATGTACATCGAAAATAAAGAGAACCTATCTTACCAGATGCAGCTTGTACAAACACAAGTAGCGTGTGTGTGCATATTTAGCTTGTCACGCAGGAGTTTAAGTACCTCAAACCTTACCACATACCAGGATTCAGCAGGCTTTAAAAGGATTTCTTGGCAACCCAAAGTAAGTATCATTTAACAGCATACATAACTGTAACTCCAGTTTTGACTCCTTTATTTTTTATATGCTTGTATTAGTTAATTTCTGCTGATAAAAAAGCACCTAATTTTCTGCAGTATCACTAGTGTGTTGCAGAAATTAGTTGCTTAGCACCATTGTTATGCATGGCACTTTACAGAACAAAATAAGATGATAAGGTTATTCTCCTGAAGAGTTTTTAATCCCACTGTATATTGATTTGAGATTCCTTACTAAAAGCATTTGCAAATTATCTGTTGCTTCTTTGTAAGTGGCTCTTTTTTGTGTGTGGGCTTCCTTTCTCTGTGCCTAATTTGGATGGAGAATAATGAACTTCCTGTGTTGAATGCTGCAGTACAAGGAACCTCATTGTATCCTGACCACGGAAGAGTATATCAATAAATAGTTTATAAGGGAGCTTTGAAGAATCTTGTTAGAAAGACTTATTCTCCCAGTTCCATTTGTTTGATGAAGTGCATCATGTGATAAATACATATAATGAACTTCTTCAGATGCTGCCAGTGAGAAACCCAGCAGCTAAAATGCCAAGTCCCATGGCATCACTGTGTGCATAACAAACTGATTACGTGAATGAAAAAATTATGCAATTCAAAGAATTCTTCTCCTTCCACACTGTACAGCATACCAGTGTTATAAGATTTTCTGTGCTGTCCCCAACTAAAATATTCTGACTACGAAATCCAGTTCCATCCCATGCAATTTTCCTCCCATGACTTCACACTTTATTATGACATCCAGATCTCATTTCTCAAAAAATACCAATTTGCAAAAAGATTTCCTAGTAAAACATTTATTCATGTTTCTAAATGCTTCATTTCTGTTGAAAAAAACTGAGCACAAATTCAGTGTAATAAGGTCAGTTTTTGTTTTTTAAACAAAAAATAATTTAAAAGCCTTCTGGTATAAAATGCCAGCCACAACATAAGCGTTACATTTATGAGATCAAAGGTCAACTCATTAATAAGAAGCCCTTCCCAACTCATGGCTGTAGAACCCATGGTCACTTTAACATAGCAATATCTTATATGCTCTGTCCTCCCCATGCTCCTCAATATTCACGATGCTTGTAATGCTCGGTCTGAGAACCTTTGTCTACTCTAGAGAACTGCACTATTGCAATTTTCACTAGTGTGACTGAACTAATACAAGCTACAATGGTGCAATGTAGCGGTTCTCAAACATCATTGCACCGTGACCCCCTTCCGACAATAAAAATTACTACACGACCTCGGGGGAGGGGGGACCGAAAACCGACCCCGACTGAGCCCTGCTGCCCGAGCTCTGGTGTCCTGGGCGGGGGGGCATGTAACCTTAGCCCTGAGTGGTGGGACTCGGGGTTCAGCCTCAGCCCCAGGCAGTGGGGTTTGGGCTTGGGCCCTGGGCCCCAGCAAATCTAACACCAGCCTTGGCAACCCCATTAAAATGGGATTGTGACCCACTTGGGGGTCCCGACCCACAGTTTGAGAACCCCTGGTGCAATGCATTCACAGCTGCCATCCTGTTTTAAAGGGTAACACAGTGCACTGCATCCACACCCAGCACTGCACCTGTCATAAATATAAAGGGAAGGGTAAACCCCTTTGAAATCCCTCCTGGCCAGGGGAAAGCTCCTCTCACCTGCAAAGGGTTAAGAAGCTAAAGGTAACCTCGCTGGCACCTGACCAAAATGACCAATGAGGAGACAAGATACTTTCAAACGCTGAGAGGAGGGAGAGAAACAAAGGGTCTCTGTCTGTCGATAATGCTGTTTTTCTGCCGGGGATAGACCAGGAATGGAGTCTTAGAACTTTTAGTAAGTAATCTAGCTAGGCATGTGTTAGACGTGTTTAAATGGCTGAGAAAAGAATTGTGCTGAATAGAATAACTATTTCTGTCTATCTTTTTTGTAACTTAAGGTTTTGCCTAGAGGGGTTCTCTATGTTTTGAATCTAATTACCCTGTAAGGTATCTACCATCCTGATTTTACAGGGGGGATTTCTTTATTTCTATTTACTTCTATTTCTATTAAAAGTCTTCTTGTAAGAAAACTGAATGCTTTTTCATTGTTCTCAGATCCAAGGGTTTGGGTCTGTGGTCACCTATGCAAATTGGTGAGGCTTTTTACCAAACCTTGTCCAGGAAGTGGGGTGCAAGGTTTTGGGAAGTATTCTGGGGGGAAAGACGTGTCCAGACAGCTCTTCCCCAGTAACCAGTATTTATTTGGTGGTGGTAGCGGCCAATCCAAGGACAAAGGGTGGAATATTTTGTACCTTAGGGAAGTTTTGACCTAAGCTGGTAAAGAGAAGCTTAGGAGGTTTTTCATGTAGGTCCCCACATCTGTACCCTAGCGTTCAGAGTGGGGAAGGAACCTTGACACACCCCTCTCACAATTCCCAGCATGTACAAACTAAACCTGGGATTTGAGAATCAAGATGGATTTTAACTTTCCCAGGCACTAATAACCAGTCATAAAGTTCCTGCAGGTCATGTTATTTCTTCAGTTCCACCCGAACATTGAAGATGAATGGGATTGCACAGGTGTAACTGAAGAAATAATATGAAGACAATCTGCTTGCACAAAATTAAATAAGGACATAATGTGGTCTCCAGTGATAATGATATATGAGAAAGAAGGGACCCAGCTTGATTCTTTTGCTGCCCAGGATGAGTTTGCAGGGCTAGCAGTTAGAAAAAACATCTTATTTGTCAACTAAGCAAATTTGATACAGTAACTCCTCACTTAACGTTGTAGATATGTTCCCCAAAAATGCGACTTTAAGCAAAATGATGTTAAGCGAATCCAATTTCCCCATAAGAATTAATGTAAATAAGGGGGTTAGGTTCCAGGGAAATTTTTTTCACCAGACAAAAGTGTGTATGTATATATATATATATATATATATATATATAAACACAGTATAAGTTTTAAACAAATAATTTAATACTACACACAGCAATGATGATTGTGAAGCTTGGTTGAGGTGATGAAGTCAGAGGGTAGAAGTGGGTGGGATATTTCCCAGGGAATGCCATGCTGCTAAATGAGGAACTAGCACTCGGCTGAGCCCTCAAAGGTTAACACGTTGTTAATGTAGCCTCACACTCTACAAGGCAGCACAAATGGAGGGAGGGGAGACAGCATGGTAGACAGAGATAGAGAGACACACCCTGTGTGAGAGAGAGAGAGAGATGCACATTGCCCCTTTAAGTACACTGACACCACTCTAAGTACATTGCCTTTTTAAGTAGATCAGGAAGTTGAGACAGCAGCTGCTGCCAGCAAGCTCCCTCCATCCTGAGCCCTGTCATGTGTCCCCCCTGCTCTATAGAGATGGGGTAAGCGGGGGGCAGGAGCAGAGGGAAGGGGGGACACCCTGACATTAGCTCCCTTCTTCTCCCCCACCCCTGCATAGCAAGCAGGAAGCTCCCGGGAGCAGCTTCAAGGCAAAGGGCAGGAGCAGCACACGGCAGTGAGGGGAGGGACAGCTGAACTGCCCAGCAATTGATAGCCTGCTGGGCGGCTGCCGCACAGGGAACTTAGGGGAGCGGAGAGCTCATAGGGGGGCTGCTGGTTCACTCTAGTTCCAACTTCCCACCAGCTAGCTGCAACGGGCTGCTCTTTCTGCAAGCAGTGGACAAAGCAGATGGCTGCCAAACAACGTTATAAGGGAGCATTGCGCAACTTTAAACGAGCATGTTCCCTAATTGATCAGCAACATAACAATGAAACAACATTAACCGGGATGACTTTAAGTGAGGAGTTACTGTATGAAATCATAGGGACACAATAACTATGGAATTTCACAATGCTGTTGTTAGAATGACTCTTAAGAGAAGACATAAACTTTAATTCTATAATCTACAATGTAAACTTGGCCCCTTAATGTCACTGTTTCCACTTTAAAAGGACAATCTCATGGAAGATATTGTTTCATAGTTGTTATTAAATTATGAAGTTTTGAAACTGTATTTTATTCCTTTCCAAAATGTTACCCCTGCCCCTTGCACAGACTCTTTAGTTTGGTGTCACAGGTTACTTAGAGATGTTGGGCCTGCTGTTACTGATTGGGTCGTAGGAGGGTTTTTTCTTTTTTAAAACAATCATGGAAGCATTTTTGGTAGCTACATCGTTGCAGCCCAACCTACTTCCAAAACAGCCATATAAAATTACTGTTCATGAGTTTAGCAAGACAAATATAAAGGTGAGGACCAGTCAGTCACATTTTGAGAGAAAGATGTGATCTGACCCAGGAATTACTGAGTTCTAATCCCAGCTCTGATGTTGATTCCAACTCTGTGGTCTTGGCCGAGTTATTTTTTCTGCACATTTTGGGTGCCTCAAGCTTTACATGCCCATCTTTAAACAGTTCTCTCAAATTGGTCTCTCACAATTAGTGGACCCTTTTGAAAATGTGGGCCTAAATCTTACTGAGTTTCAATTTCCCCAATTGTAAAATGAGGATATTACTGAGGCTGCTCCCTATTACAACATAGCATAATCACAGAAATGTAGGACTGGAAGGTACCTCAAGAAGTCATCAAATCCAGCCCCTTGCGCTGAGACAGGACCATCTAAACCTGGACCATTCCTAACAGGTGTTTGTTCAACCTTTTCTTAAAAACCTGCATGATAGGGATTCCAAAACCACCCTTTGAAGCCTATTCCAGAGGTTAACTATGCTTATTGTGAGAAAGTTTTTCCTAATATCTCACCCAGATCTCCCTTGCTGCAGATTAAGCCCATTACTACTTGTTCTCCATGTCCACTGGAGGTAGGACCATCCTCTTTAGAACAGTTCTTAACTGTTATCAAGTCTCCCCTCAGCCTTCTTTTTTCATCCCCAGTATTTTTAACCACGCACTTCTGAGTTATATTAGGGTTTTTCACAACTACATTTCATTGTTGACTCATATGCAATTTGTGAAGCACTATACTACCCCCCACCCCCTCGCAGATCCTTTTCAGCCGTACGATCACCTCGCCAGCTTTTAGACATTTTGTAGTTGTGTGTTTGATTTTTTTCCTTCCTAAGGTAAGTACTTTGCACTTGTCTTTACTGAATTTCATCTTGTTGATTTCAGACCAATTTTCCAGTTTGTCAAAGTCATTTTGAATTCTAATCCTGTCATCCAAAGTCCTTGCAACTCCTCCCATCTTGGTTTTATAAGCATACTCTCCACTCCATTATCCAAGTCATTAAGGAAAATACTGGAGAGTACCAGACCCAGGGCTGACCCCTATGGGACCCCACTAGATATGTCTTCCCAGAATGACAGCAAATCATTGATAACTCCCCTTTGAGTACAGTCTTTCAACCAGTTGTGCATCTACCTTACCATAATTTCATCTAGATCACATTTCCCTAGTTGGTTTATGAGAATATCATGTGGGACTGTGTCAAAAGCCTTACTAAAATAAAGATATTTTTATCTACTACTTCCTCCCATCCACTAGGCTACTAATTCTATATGCTTTTGCTATTCTTTTGTACCTTTTCTTAGCAATAATACTACTTCAAAGGTTTCAGAGTAACAGCCGTGTTAGTCTGTATTCACAAAAAGAAAAGGAGTACTTGTGGCACCTTAGAGACTAACCAATTTATTTGAGCATGAGCTTTCATGAGCTACAGCTCACTTCATCAGATGCATGCCGTGGAAACTGCAGCAGACTTTATATATACACAGAGAATATGAAAAAATACCTCCTCCCACCCCATTGTCCAGCTGGTAATAGCTTATCTAAAGTGATCATCAGGTGGGCCATTTCCAGCACAAATCAAAGGTGCATTCTGAGGTTTACTTTATTCATATTTAAATATTCAGTAGACAAAAAGCACTATATGAGTGTTAAGTGGTGGTGTTCTGGGCCTAGTAATCTTGACAATGTCTCTTTATAAAGTAGTAAGTGAGGAAGCTCTATAGCCAAAAGTAAAACATGGAAACTAACCTGCCTGTTGTTGATTCTGAAACCTGGAATTTGGTCACTTTGGAGTATCCTATAGTAGATTCTTTTTGGCACTGTCACACTTTCACATATACTAAATATTGTCTAGATATTTCCTGAACAGGACTATCTCCAGGGATTGAAACAATAGGGTATATATTTTATAAATAAAGATAGTGATATATAGGCAGAAAAGAGCAGAGCACAACTGTCATAAATATAAAGGGAAGGGTAAACCCCTTTAAAATCCCTCCTGGCCAGAGAAAAAAATCCTCTCACCTGTAAAGGGTTAAGAAGCTAAAGGTAACCTCACTGGGACCTGACCAAAATGACCAATGAGGAGACAAGATACTTTCAAAAGCTGGGAGGAGGGAGAGAAACAAGGGGTCTGTGTGTCTGTCTATATGCTGGTTTCTGCTGGGGATAGACCAGGAATGGAGTCTTAGAACTTTTAGTAAGTAATCTAGCTAGGTATGTGTTAGATTATGATTTCTTTAAATGGCTGAGAAAAGAATTGTGCTTAATAGAATAACTATTTCTGTCTGTGTATCTTTTTTGTAACTTAAGGTTTTGCCTAGAGGGGTTCTCTATGTTTTGAATCTAATTACCCTGTAAGGTATCTACCATCCTGATTTTACAGAGGTGATTTCTATTTACCTTTATTTCTATTAAAAGTCTTCTTGTAAGAAAACTGAATGCTTTTTCATTGTTCTCAGATCCAAGGGTTTGGGTCTGTGGTCACCTATGCAAATTGGTGAGGCTTTTTATCCAACATTTCCCAGGAAAGGGGGGGTGCAAGTGTTGGGAGGATTGTTCTTAAGATCCAAGGGTCTGGGTCTGTAGTCACCTAGGCAAATTGGTGAGGCTTTTTACCAAACCTTGTCCAGGAAGTGGGGTGCAAGGTTTTGGGAAGTATTTTGGGGGGAAAGATGTTTCCAAACAGCTCTTCCCCAGTAACCAGTATTTGTTTGGTGGTGGTAGCAGCCAATCCAAGGACAAAGGGTGGAATATTTTGTACCTTGGGGAAGTTTTGACCTAAGCTGGTAAAGATAAGCTTAGGAGGTTTTTCATGCAGGTCCCCACATCTGTACCCTAGCGTTCAGAGTGGGGAAGGAACCTTGACAACAACTCTTCTGGGAATCACTCCAAGAAAATCAATATGCAAGATGGCACTTTATCCCTACGCAGAACTGGTAAGGGAAGAATAACATTTCGATTTGATCATTTTAAAATTAAATACAAATTAATTCTGTGCTCGTACGAACATGCTGCTCTCCCATTGAAATTAAAGAGTATATCTAATGGTAAAGTTTGACCTATTGTGACATGAGGTCTGAATTTGGTACCTAGTTTTTTGACACAACTATGGGTCTTCTGGAAAGGATTATTGTAATTTATTCTCTATCTTTGTTGTTCTCCAATCTTTCCATAGCATAAACTCATTCTTAGGAGAGAGTCTGTGAATAGGTTTACAACTTGCCACTGCATGCAAGGGGTAACAACAAGAGATTGTACCCAGAAGAGATTCCAGTGGATGAACTGGCAGCAACGAGAGTCATGGTGTAACTATGCAGGGTGCAGTCAGGTGTTTTTGCGTGTTTTGTTTGACTGTAATCTGGATATAAACAGGGTTCCAATCAATGTTCCCTCTAATTTTTGACAGGCCATGTGCACAAAATATTTCTTCCATGCAAATTTTTGACAGGTCGTGTGTGCAAAAAATTTCTTCTGTGTAAATTGTTGTGCTTCTGTGCAAATTTTTGTGCACGCAGTGTTTCGCCGTATGCACGGGGTTTAGGATCTGTGTGCGCACGCACACGTGCACAGCTTAGAAGGAACAGTGGTTCCAATGGAGTTCGTGGTGTGCTGATGTGATGTGCTCATGCCAGCCTTTGTTGCCTAGTAAATGGGTTGGTACGCATTGCACCATTTGTAGTTTTTGAGGTGCCTACCTTCAGCTTCAATGAGATGCAAAATTTAACCTGCTGATGAGAAATGTAAGAGGGTCTTACCCACATAACATACAGGTGATGGTGTGAGCTGGTACAATTCAATGCAATATGGCACCATATAAACTCAGAATGGTGTATGGGTATACTAGATGGAATGCTTCATGGACTATATAGATTTTCAGAAGATTTTAAAGGAAGAGAAAAAGGGAGCTTAGTGCACACCAACTGCAAGGCTCCTCTAAACATAAAGAAGTGGAATGAAAGAAGGCACGAAAATAGGAGTGAGCAAATGATATATAAGGAGATAGACATGGGTGGTAGGTAGCGAAACTGAGGCAGTACAGGAGATGAGAGTGAAGATTTGGGTGAGTGCAAACTTAAAAGGAACCTTGTTCGTGTTTTTTTTATTGTTGTATGCAGTAATAGAACTGAACTATTTCATATGATAGTTGCCAACTTTCCAATTTCTGAAAACAGGACACCCCTACTCCGCCCCCTCCCCAGAGGCCTACCCCTTGCTCCATCCCTCCCCCAAGGTCCCACCTTCTGCTCGCTCCTCTCCCCCCCACTTGCCCTGCACCCAGCCCAGGGACCACTTGTACTTTCCCCACCCCTCCAATTACCTGGCAGGGGGAGGCTCTCTCCTCAAGCCACTCACTCAAGTCACACAAGAAGTCTGTGAAAGAGCTGGGAATAGAACCCAGGAGTCCTGACTTCCAGTCCCACCCCACCCCCACTCTAACCACAAACCACCATTCTCTTCTCTGAGCCAAGAATAGAGCTCAGGAGTCTAGAGTCCCAGCTCCCCTGCTCTAACCCACTTGCCCCCACTCCTCTCCCAGAGCAGAGGATAGAAACCAGGTGACCTGGCTCCCAGCCCCCCTGCTCTAAAACCTCCCCTCCCAGAACAGGGAGAGAACCCAGGACTCCCTGCCCCTCTCCTCCTCCCCCCAGCTCCTCCATCCCCAACACCAAGGCAAGGGATGGTCCCAAACATGCCCAGGACTGGGGGCAGGGACCTGCTCATTTCTATCAGGGGAACTTGCCCCATTGTTTGTAGCCATCCCCCCTGACAGCTGCGACCTGCTCACCCTGGCTGGCTCCAAAAAACTTACATGGAAAAATTGGTTCTGGGGTCTCCTTGGGGGTTTAATGACCAACCAATTCTGGTTCCTCCACACCCTATGGTGAGGGGCTCTTGGGGCCCCAGCTCCAGGGCTACCTCAGCAGTGGCTGGGGCAGACTGGCTGCAAAGTGTGGGACCCTGCCAATTTCTGCCACCTGGAAGAAGTGGGCGCCAGAGTTCCTAGGGGGCAGCTCCTACCTGGGCAGTGATCGTGCTGCGCGTGGAGCTTGAATTGGCAGCCCAGCCCAGCCCAGCCCTTCAGGGGAAGCAGCCCCACACAGCGCGCAAAACCCAGACCCCCTCTGTAGCCGATGGCGGGTGAGCGGAGTGGGGCCAAGGGTTGCTCTCCAAACAGCTCCTCTCCCGACATCCACACCCCACAGGTAGCAGGCTGCCTCCTTCCTTCCTGTGACATGCTTGGAGTTTGACGCCCCCTCACCTGCTCTGCTCGCAGCCCCCCTCCTCAGCGGGAGCTGCCTCCCCAGGTTGCAAGAGGCCTGCTGTAGTTGCCGCTGAGGCTCTCCGTCAGCAGCTGAGCAGCTGCTGGTCTTCCTGCCCTCTGGGTGAGGAGGCTGATCACAGTTACTCTGGTAACTGGACTTTTAGTGTCTGGGCAGCAGTGCTGACTGGACACTGCCAGGTCCCCTTTTCTAACAGATTTTCCAGTTGAAAACTGAACACCTGGCAACCCATGAGTCTAAAACATTAGTTTGTTGATATCTTTGTAAATTTTTTTCCTGATAACCATCATGTTTCCTTGTGCTACATTTAAGTTTTGGAGTCTAAGGGCAACAGTCAAAAGAATGCAATAGTTTATGCCACATTGTTCTAAATTAATTCTGTTCATCCGTTGCTTTCTCCTCTTCTTTCTTACTCTTTTTCTTTTGGTTTTTGTATGTTGTAACCTCTGTATGGCTGGAAGTTCTTACATTACCAAAGAAATGATTTAGCTCTGACTGCACTGGGGAATCCCAAGAAATAATAAAGGTTCCACCAGATGACATGGCACATCTCCAACACCTCAGACTCCAGTGTGGTTTGAATACTGTATCTAAGCTTAGTAAGATATCTTGTTGTGTAAATTTTCCAGTAAAAAGTCCTCTATGACAAAATATCACCCTTCTTGGAACAAAAAGCATATTCTGCCATAATCTTGATATCACAAGTTAGCTCATTTAAAGGTGGTATGCCAAATTCTAATGCTGAGTTTCATGTATTATTAATTATTATTATTATAATAACACAACACCATCCCTGGAATAATCTTCAAAATTGAAATGAAAACTTTTACTTTTTTACAATTTGAATGTAGATTCATTGCTTGTGAAAGGCTTCACATTCACAGTCCAGGAGACTGAAGTCCTCTGTTTATCAGCAGAACAGATATAGGACAGACATTGCCATCCCTAGCCTTGTGACACAGTGTCTTTAGATGTTTGATGTGCCCCCTGCACTGAATACCAGTCCAACTGATCCCCACCTCCACCAGTCTCTTCAAGGTGGTCTCATACAAGTGCAGATTTTGGCTGCTTCTCCTAAAAAATCACACTCCCTGCTTTACTCAAACCAGAGGTTAATGAGACACCTGGTGAGCTCCTCTGGTCAGCAAGCAGCACACTGGGTAAGCAGCTTGTAATGTTGTTTTGCACAGACGGGCTGAGCTGGGCAGGAAATAGAGAAGGTTGCATATGTAAGCGGGGGAATGGTCCCGCTATTGTGGGAAACTTTCCTGGCTTATATGCTACCCCGGTGAAGTGGGCTAGCGAAAGGATCTGAGTCCTCGCTCACACGTCCTTTACTCAAAGGCCTGCCTGACCTAGAGGGCTCCCCTTCCACTCTCAGGTGTGGCAGAATCCTCATAATCCCAACAAGGCTGTGCCCTGGATTCCTGGGGGGCTCAACCCCCAACCTTGTTGTGGTCAGTTAAGGCAGGGGCTAGGGTGTCCCTACTCCAGGGTGCTCTCTCTGCACTGGATGCTTCCCTGACCCACTGATCAATACATACAGGTCAAAGCAAATACAATTCATTAAAAAGCAATCAATTTTTAAAAATAAGGAAAAAATGGGAAATGTTAAAGGAAAACTCGTCACCACGCTCTGTGGCACAGAGACATCAGAACCAGCATCTCTGGAATGTAAGGGAAGTTCAGTCTGTTCCTCACAAGTAGTAGGCCTCCTTCTCAGGCCCTGGCTGTGCTGCAGGGATTCTGTGGGTTGGACACTTGCTCTGGTGGTGGCCACATGCTCTCAGGCTCTAGGTGGCAGGACCCTTCTTCCCAACGTCGCCCCCACCCCGTCAGGGTTTAGATCCCCCTCTAAGTCTGGCCTGCAGAGCCTGTTCTCGCTACCCCTTCCTGCTTCTCCACGTGGGCACCAATGATACTGCCAAGAATGACCTTGAGCGGATCACTACGGACTATGTGGCTCTGGGAAGAAGGATAAAGGAGTTGGAGGCGCAAGTGGTGTTCTCGTCCATCCTTCCCGTGGAAGGAAAAAGCCTGGGTAGGGACCGTCGAATCGTCGAAGTCAACGAATGGCTACGCAGGTGGTGTCAGAGAGAAGGCTTTGGATTCTTTGACCATGGGATGGTGTTCCATGAAAGAGGAGTGCTGGGCAGAGACGGGCTCCATCTTACGAAGAGAGGGAAGAGCATCTTTGCCAGCAGGCTGGCTAACCTAGTGAGGAGGGCTTTAAACTAGGTTCACTGGGGGAAGGAGACCAAAGCCCTGAGGTAAGTGGGAAAGCGGGATACCGGGAGGAAGCACAGGCAGGAATGTCTGTGAGGGGAGGGCTCCTGCCTCACACTGGGAATGAGGGGCGATCAACGGGTTATCTCAAGTGCTTATATACGAATGCACAAAGCCTTGGAAACAAGCAGGGAGAACTGGAGGTCCTGGTGATGTCAAGGAACTATGACTTGATTGGAATAACAGAGACTTGGTGGGATAACTCACATGACTGGAGTACTGTCATGGATGGTTATAAACTGTTCAGGAAGGAGAGGCAGGGCAGAAAAGGTGGGGGAGTAGCACTGTATGTAAGGGAGCAGTATGACTGCTCAGAGCTCCGGTACGAAACTGTAGAAAAACCTGAGTGTCTCTGGATTAAGTTTAGAAGTGTGTGCAACAAAAGTAATGTAGTGGTGGGAGTCTGCTATAGACCTCCGGACCAGGGGGATGAGGTAGATGAGGCTTTCTTCCGGCAGCTCACGGAAGCTACTAGATCGTATGCCCTGATTCTCATGGGTGACTTTAATTTTCCTGATATCTGCTGGGAGAGCAATACAGCAGTGCATAGACAATCCAGGAAGTCTTTGGAAAGCGTAGGGGACAATTTCCTGGCGCAAGTGCTAGAGGAGCCAACTGGGGGGGGGGGCGCTTTTCTTGACCTGCTGCTCACAAACCAGGTAGAATTAGTGGGGGAAGCAAAAGTGGATGGGAATCTGGGAGGCAGTGACCATGAGTTGGTTGAGTTCAGGAACCTGACGCAGGGAAGAAAGGTAAGCAGCAGGATATGGACCCTGGACTTCAGGAAAGCAGACTTCGACTCCCTCAGGGAACGGATGGCCAGGATCCCCTGGGAGACTAACATGAAGGGGAAAGGAGTCCAGGAGAGCTGGCTGTATTTCAAGGAATCCCTGTTGAGGTTACAGGGACAAACCATCCCGATGAGTCAAAAGAATAGTAAATATGGCAGGCGACCAGCTTGGCTTAATGGTGAAATCCTAGCGGATCTTAAACATAAAAAAGAAGCTTACAAGAAGTGGAAGGTTGGACATATGACCAGGGAAGAGTATAAAAATATTGCTCGGGCATGTAGGAATGATATCAGGAGGGCCAAATCGCACCTGGAGCTGCAGCTAGCAAGAGATGTCAAGAGTAACAAGAAGGGTTTCTTCAGGTATGTTGGCAACAAGAAGAAAGCCAAGGAAAGTGTGGGCCCCTTACTGAATGAGGGAGGCAACCTAGTGACAGAGGATGTGGAAAAAGCTAATGTACTCAATGCTTTTTTTGCCTCTGTCTTCACTAACAAGGTCAGCTCCCAGACTGCTGCGCTGGGCATCACAAAATGGGGAAGAGATGGCCAGCCCTCTGTGGAGATAGAGGTGGTTAGGGACTATTTAGAAAAGCTGGACGTGCACAAGTCCATGGGGCCGGACGAGTTGCATCCGAGAGTGCTGAAGGAATTGGCGGCTGTGATCGCAGAGCCATTGGCCATTATCTTTGAAAACTCGTGGCGAACGGGGGAAGTCCCGGATGACTGGAAAAAGGCTAATGTAGTGCCAATCTTTAAAAAAGGGAAGAAGGAGGATCCTGGGAACTACAGGCCAGTCAGCCTCACCTCAGTCCCTGGAAAAATCATGGAGCAGGTCCTCAAAGAATCAATCCTGAAGCACATGCATGAGAGGAAAGTGATCAGGAACAGCCAGATGGATTCACCAAGGGAAGGTCATGCCTGACTAATCTAATCGCCTTTTATGATGAGATTACTGGTTCTGTGGATGAAGGGAAAGCAGTGGATGTATTGTTTCTTGACTTTAGCAAAGCTTTTGACACGGTCTCCCACAGTATTCTTGTCAGCAAGTTAAGGAAGTATGGGCTGGATGAATGCACTATAAGGTGGGTAGAAAGCTGGCTAGATTGTCGGGCTCAACGGGTAGTGATCAATGGCTCCATGTCTAGTTGGCAGCCGGTGTCAAGTGGAGTGCCCCAGGGGTCAGTCCTGGGGCCGGTTTTGTTCAATAACTTCATAAATGATCTGGAGGATGGTGTAGATTGCACTCTCAGCAAATCTGCAGATGATACTAAACTGGGAGGAGTGGTAGATATGCTGGAGGGGAGGGATAGGATACAGAAGGACCTAGACAAATTGGAGGATTGGGCCAAAAGAAATCTGAGGTTCAATAAGGATAAGTGCAGGGTTCTGCACTTAGGACGGAAGAATCCAATGCACCGCTACAGACTAGGGACCGAATGGCTAGGCAGCAGTTCTGTGGAAAAGGACCTAGGGGTGACAGTGGACGAGAAGCTGGATATGAGTCAGCAGTGTGCCCTTGTTGCCAAGAAGGCCAATGGCATTTTGGGATGTATAAGTAGGGGCATAGCGAGCAGATCGAGGGACGTGATCGTTCCCCTCTATTCGACATTGGTGAGGCCTCATCTGGAGTACTGTGTCCAGTTTTGGGCCCCACACTACAAGAAGGATGTGGATAAATTGGAGAGAGTCCAGCGAAGGGCAACAAAAATGATTAGGGGTCTAGAACACATGACTTATGAGGAGAGGCTGAGGGAGCTGGGATTGTTTAGCCTGCAGAAGAGAAGAATGAGGGGGGATTTGATAGCTGCTTTCAACTACCTGAAAGGGGGTTCCAAAGAGGATGGCTCTAGACTGTTCTCAATGGTAGCAGATGACAGAACGAGGAGTAATGGTCTCAAGTTGCAGTGGGGGAGGCCTAGATTGGATATTAGGAAAAACTTTTTCACTATGAGGGTAGTGAAACACTGGAATGCGTTACCTAGGGAGGTGGTAGAATCTCCTTCTTTAGAGGTTTTTAAGGTCAGGCTTGACAAAGCCCTGGCTGGGATGATTTAACTGGGAATTGGTCCTGCTTCGAGCAGGGGGTTGGACTAGATGACCTTCTGGGGTCCCTTCCAACCCTGATATTCTATGATTCTATGTTGGCTGGGGGCATCTCCCTGTGCTAGGCCTGCTGGCCAGGGTCGTCCTCGCTCTTTCCCCAGCTGCTCACTGCACCGGGTCCAGACTGCTTCAGCTCCACTCTGCCTCAGCACAGCTGCTGCCACTGCTCTGCCTCCAGCTCCCTGGGTTGCTTCTCTGGCCTCTCTGGCTCTGGTTGCTGTAGCTCTCCTCCCAGGACAGGTCTGCTCTGTGGGCTGTTTCTGTGACTCTGCTTCCTACTTCCTGAGCTGCTTTTCTGGCTCCTCTGGATCCGGCACAGCTTTGCTCCACAGCTCAACTTGGGCCCCGCTTTCTCCTTAGCTTAGCTCCACTCTATCTGACCCAGGCAATTCCAGCTCACACAGAGAACAGGACCCCCTGGCTTCCTGACTCTCTGATTAGCCTGCCTGCCCCGTCAATCAGGCTGACCCAGAGCATTGGCTTCTCCCCATCGTTCCTGGGAACTGTGAGTCTCAGGTTCCTGATTTCCCATCGACGCTTCCCTTCCTTCTGGTAGTGGGAGCTAGACAACCAAAACACCCCCACTGAGTTTTAGTAAGGGGACAACAGTCCCCTTACACATAGAATCAAGGGGTAAATGCTGTTACATATAAACAGGTACATACAAGGCTTCCAGTGCATAAAATGTGAGTGGGAAGTAAGTTGGTAGAAGGGTTGGAACACACAGGATCCAGGAACTGTGGGAAGCTATTGGAAGACTATCTAAACACAAGCTTAGCAACACATGGTTTAGCTGCATCCTTACTGCAAAGTGGGTGGGTAGGAATACACCTTAAAGCAAAACCTGCTTTAACCCACACCCCCAGTCATGCATGCGAGCACTTATTCTAAAGGCATATAAGCACATATCTGAGGTTTTGTGTGTGGATGGATGGACCAGTCTCTGGGTTAAAACATATATAAAACATGTGGTAAACCTGCACTGCAATGAGAGAATAGTTTGGTCTCCATCACCAATCAGACTTTGGTCTCTGCTGAGATGGCTATGTTGGTAGATTTTGTGGTGTGGATACTTGTCCATTGGAAACTGGACTGAGACTACCAATTCATTTTACAGAGGCCACCAAACAGCCACCAGAAGATAATAAGTTTTAGTCACTACCAATCTGGGCTGGATAGTGACAAGATTTATTCCACACCCCGTTACCAATCCTCCAAGCCACTGAAATCCCCCAAGAAAATAAATCTTTTTGTTGTATGTGGTTATTTGACAGTGTGGAGGCCACCTGTTTCCATTTACTTTTTTGTCAGTTACCTGATGTTTCAGAGCAGCAAGGGGAATTCACTCTGTCTTGAAGGTATTTTAGTGTAAAAATGGGAAGAAAGATAGTCTTGTGGTTAAAACACAAGAATGGGAGACAAGAGGCCCCACAACAGACTTCCTCTATGACCCTGTGAAAATCAGTTACCCTTTCTGTGCCTCACTTTCTCCATCAGTAAAAGAGTTTTGATTATGGAATTCAAAGTAAAACTATTTCCCCATGTTTATTCTCCCCCCCCCCCTCAGACGTTCTTGTCAACTGCTGGAAATGGCCCATCTTGATTATCACTACAAAAGGTTTTTTCCCTTCCCTTCCCTCCCCTCCCCCCCCCCCCCCCCCCCCCCGCTCTCCTGTTGGTATTAGCTCATCTTAAGTGATCACTCTCCTTACAGTGTGTATGATAACACCCATTGTTTCATGTTCTCTGGGTATATAAATCTCCCCACTGTATTTTCCACTGAATGAATCCGATGAAGTAAGCTGTAGCTTACGAAAGCTTATGCTCAAATAAATTTGTTAGTCTCTAAGGTGCCACAAGTACTCCTTTTCTTTTTGCGAATACAGACTAACATGGCTGCTACTCTGAAACCTATTAATATTTATGAAATGCTTCAGTTATTGCTAATTTCCCCCACCCTTAACTTCCAAGAAATTCAGTGGTAGATTCCCCCCACACTCAATATTTGGAAACTAAAAGTCACTCCTTTGACTTTGGCTTAACCAAGTTGTGTCTCTTTACAAGATTATTTAAATATATAAGAGTAATAACAATCAAATTAAGGCTGACAATTTAAGCTTGGCTCTTGCTATTATATCTTCAGGGAGACATGTTTGTTTTCTGTCCAATGCAGTGAGTGAAGTCTGAATATCAGCACAAATCTTTAGCCATATCTCAGAGTGATAGGCAGTGGGAGATAACTGAAGCATATTTCTTTATTGGCTAAACTTGTGAAGACCTTGTGCTCAGCTTGATGGCATTTATCTGTCTCAGTGTATGTAACACAATAACTTTTGAACACCACATCTGATAAATTCCTAAATTTCAGGGAATGTTCCAGGCATCAATGGCCTGAACCCTTTTGGGGAAAATCAGAAAATCAAAAGGGGACAAATGGGGGACATAGGGAGCACCTGCCACCTGACTGGCACAGCCAGAGCTTCATGCACCTCTTCACTGGTCTATACATAAAACAACTGGTTGATGGCATCTATTAATGGCTTCCAGCATAACAATACCCCTTCTCATCTTGGCCTATTCTTGCAATAGAAATTAACATTTTGATAACTCATACAAGGTATATCCCCGACAGAAAGAAAAATAATGGCCGGGGGTGGGGGCGGACACAGAGCCCCTGACACGGGGCTGGGGAATGGAGGACTTGGGGGCACACATGGAGCCCCTGACAGGGGAGGAGCCTGGAGGGAACACAAAGGCTCTGGCACACAGGGGAAGGTAGGAATCAGGGGCACACAGAACCCCAGGCAGAAGAGGAGATTGGGGAACCCTGGCATGTGGCAGAGAGGAGGATGGGGGCACACAGAGCTTTGACTGTGGGGAGATGAGAGACACACAGAGCATGAAGCATGATGGGGAGGAGGTGGTATAAGTTTCAAGGAATCCTTGAAATAGGGGTGGATGGGAGGGTGGCAAACAAAGAGCTTGGGGTAGGGAGATGGAGGAATGTGTGTAGCCCCTGTTGTGTGCAATAAGCTCCGCCTATAGAAGCTATAAAGAGTGTGACCCCCTAGTTCACATTTTTTTAAAAAAAGTATACACCTGTACATGTTCTGATTGACTCCCTCTTCCCTGCTATTCATATGTTGTTTGCTTTTTAGATTTCTATCGGTTCAGGAGAGCAAATGTACTTTCCTGTGTGCTTAGAACGTGCCTAGCAGATTGTGCACAATCAGAATACAAATAATAAGAAGTAACTCATTACTAGGAAACCATTTTTGCACTGGAGCTAATTCATACCCCAAAGGGTGTTTTTCCTATATACTTTTTTTTAACCCCAGCCCCCCAATCTTTTGCGTCATTAAGTTTGGCCAGATCCTGAAAGCCCTACTGACACATATCATCAACCATTTACTCCCATTAGTTCCCCTGAGACTGTTTGCATTTGTAGAATTAAGGCCTATGTTTTATTAACTTAAAAATTAACAGTAAAAATTGGCATCCAGTTGGAACCACTGACTTATTTACCCCGATATTAATGTCAGTGTTATCTCCTATCATTTCTGTAATAGCACAACCCTTATCACTCAATAGTGTATCGTACATTGTACTTACCTGCATTTTGAATATGTAGCATTTTGAATATGTTTTGAATAATAGAAGATGAGTTGCCTTAATGCCACATTGTTCTTTGAAGTAATAAACCATTTGACCAAGGCAGACTTTTGGCTGCTGTCCATGACTTATCATATGGTTCACAGAGATAAGGGAAGATATTGTGATTAGGTTCTAAAAAGGAAAAAAGTAATAAATATAGTTGTCAGCTGGCTCTTGCTTGTCATGTTTCATAATCCTCATGTACAAGTTTAGGAAATGAGTGAAACTGCTGAAATGATGACTATGAGCATGGCCAATGTACTCTGCAATTCTGAGAAAGTGGAATTTGCTGCAGAATTGTGCTCCAAAATCTAAGGCTTTGTCTATACCAAAAATTGCCTTGGCTTAACTAATAGTGTTTTTAAATTGGTTAAACTAAAGTGATCTAAGCCAGGTTTAAATAATTTTTAGTGTGCCTGCAAAGGGGTTTGTGCTCTTTAACTAAATCAATTTAGAAAAAGATCCTTCGACGATGCAACTTTTACCAAAGACAAGGCCCAAGCTTTCATTTAAAAAATATAATGTTTAGCCCTTGTCATGGCAAAGAAAACCTTCCAATCATGAACTAATCATAAACTGATGTTGTGATGTCTGTCTAAACCAGCGGACAGCCTGGAATAATAGCGCTGAAAGATGTGAACTGCTCCACTCATTTTAATAGGGTATTAACTTTGAAAATTAAGCTGTTGTGTATACACACAACTTACATTTCACCAAAGTCCATTTTAAAATGTATTTATGTTTGGTCTACACATAGTTTTTATATTGATTTAACAATTTTGGTAGTTTGGGTTTTAACTATGCTGGTTGCAGACCAAGACAGTGATACGAAAAGTGTGTGTACAGAAGCCCGTACTGAAACTAGTACAAACTCCTAAGAAAACACACTTATTTCAATTTAGTTGAAGCCAATAACTTAAATGATTTTAGTTAAACCAGTGCAAGTTGTGTGTGCAAAGCATAATGATATTTATTTCATTATCAACAATATTAACTATTTCACGACTGGTGCAATGATGAATAACATGTTTACTCACAAATTCAAACTGTCTTTCCACACTTTCCCAGATGTCAAAAGGTCCAACTGCAGGGGCACCATTTCAGATTTTTGGGGAGGGGGGACTTTGTGATTCCAGGGGCTATGAAGGCACCTGAAAACTAGTTTTTTTACAGCTAATAACTTAGAAATTAGCTGACAGGAGCACTGTACCTAATTCCTTTATAAAGAAAGAAAAAAAATATACACAAACACCAATTAAAGCCATATTTTATGTTTATATTATATTTAGAACAATCAGGAGATTTAATACAGCAAGATATTCCCAATCCTAAACCTGGAGATACCAGTTCTGGGGCTTTAACACAGATATCAGAAACACAGGTTTGATACTTTGTATACTATCTTTAGTAGAGATAAATACAAATAATTAAAATCTGCTTACGTTCTCTAACAGACACACTCTGTGTTACTGCCTCTATTTTAGTCAATTGTTTTTCACTCCACTAAACATACATTTATTTAATTTTAAAGTATGCGATTAAGCTTTTTTCTCTTTTATTAAGAACAGGAATTATTTTTCTAATTATTTTGGCATTTATGTTTGCTGATCACAATCATGTATGTAACTCACTAACATTTGACTCATCATTACTATTAGTATCAGACTTGGAACCACATTTATTTTCATACAAATTTTAATTTTACATATATAACCAAAATACAATTTGAAGATAAGTGATCTGCAGTTGCACAGTGTCTAAAGTTATGTGTTTAGCTAAATTTTTTTTAAACTGGCATTGCTAGGGTGAGTACAGGCTAAATTTACATTCTAGAAGGATACTATTATTTGATCGTACCACTTTTAAATAATGAATGATGAAGCACAATATGGTAATAAAAGTAATGATGATAATTACCCAAGCCAGGACAGGTTAGGTATTTTAGAACTCACTACTCAAAGAATTACATTTAAGCATAAAAGAGAAATAAAGTAATGAAATGCACAGATGAGTCAAAAAACTAAATATAACTACTGTAACTAAAATAACAGTACTGTAAGCCTCAACAAACTTTGGAAGAATAAAATTACAGAAAATAGATGTGCATTGCACATTTTGACTGGAAGTACCAAGAAGTAACAACAACAGTAATAATAACACAATAACACAAGTGAGTGTGTGTGTGTGTGTGTTGGGGGAAGTGTGGGAGGGAGACTGTGTGTGTGTGTGTGTGTGTGTGTGTGTGTGTGTGAGAGAGAGAGAGAGAGAGAGAGAGAGAGTATGTGTTGGGGGAGTGTGTGTGGAAGACTGTGTGTGTGCCTGAGTGTCAGCATGCTGTCTCTTTAAGTCAAACACCCAGGAGCCTGAATGCTTGCTCAGTACAGCAGCAGCACCCACTCCTGAGCCAAAGGCAGCAGCACCGGCAGGCTCTCTGTTCCTCCCACCCCACTTAGTGGAGACTGAGGACACGGGAAGAGGTAGAGGGACACCCCAACTTCAGCTCCCGCATGGATGTGCACAGCAGATCAGGAGGCAGGCTCCTTGTCCCAAGCAGCAAAGCCACTGGAGGCTACATGGCAGGGGGCACGAGCAGCGCAGCTGCAGAGGGCAGCAAAACAGGGCAGCAGGGAGTTAGGGGGAAGGTACAGCATTTTTCCTCCTGCTGCAAACTTCACCCAAATGTGCTACGAAACTCAGAAAGGGAGGCAGGTGCTCCCCCCCGCCCTCCCCAAATGGCACTCCTATCCAACTGTCTCTTACTCCATTACCAAAATTTCAGCTTCCCCTTGACAAATTCTGTAATCAATATGTCAAAATACATACATGTTACATATTATTTTCAATATAAAATTCTGAAGCTCACTGAAAATTAAAAATGTAGGAACAGCATAAAATTTAATTTAATATCAAATTAAAATAGTGGTGAGGACACACTTCTGATTGAATTCATTTTCACATACTTACATTTTTACATGTAGATTTTAATGAATTATCTGAAGCTAATGCAGCATTTTCAGTCTGGAATGCAGCAGAATTTACATCAAACTTGCTCTGCACTAGAGTCCACAGGGACCTGATTATAACCCAAATATTTAATGGTTACGTTTCCCAAACAGAACCAGCATACAGTAACCATTCGATAAATATCGGGGAATACACGGCAAGGTAATTTGAGAATCATTCTGCTGACACAGGGTAGGACGGCTAGGAGATCAGTGGGCAAGCAATGCTTTCTGCAGTGCTCCTTATGGCTGTTCCCAAAAGGAGCAGCATCATCAATTCCTTTGTACCTGTTGTCAACAGCAGCATTTGTGAAGAGGTTTAAATTTAAAGACCTGGCCAAACCCCCAAGTTGGCTGACCATGCCCGCTTGGATACCTGGAGTATTGGCAGGCATGCTAGCATAATGCTCAAGGGAGTGCTAGGCACGTATTCTGCCCAGTTCTTGTGAAGATACCAAGTCTCTCATTGCCCTTTTCCCCATGTCCTCCACACAAGAAAACCTACATAAAACAAGCCATAATTTTCCCTAAAATCTTAAAAAGTATTTTCCTATCTGTGAAGTAGTAGATCAAACAAACTGCTGTAATAATTAGACACCATTCTGCTAACAGGCAGCAAAGTGTAAGACAGGTAGGATATGATGGCCTTCTAGGAACAAGACAAAGGTGATTTTGAGTCTCCATATTACGATGTCCTCACATTAACCAACCATCCTTCCCCCTTAAATCTACAAGGGTTACAACTCATGCCGCAGCTGGACCAGCCTCAGTTTCTATTTTTAGTACAGAACTTGCTCCTTATTTAGTCCTGAATGCACAGCCAGAAATGTGTTCTCAAATGGCTCAGTAAAAATATTGTCTATTCTTTTCATATTTTTTCCAGACAAAAAGTTGGGAATCATGTAACCTCTACCTGTAAACAACCTTATTTCAAGAGACCACAATCAAACATATTCCAAAAACTAAAGGGCCAAACTAATCCCTGGAGTAATACTATTGATTTCCCCAAAGTAATACGTGCAGTGAATTTGGCTCTGCTTCAATTAACTAGCCAGGTTTTTTCTTTTGAAAAACAAACATAGTTAGGAGGCACTCCTTGAAGCTGTAATATACTGCTGAATGAACCTCTCTAGAAAACATTTTATCCCCTCAGCCTAATAGTTTATAAATCCAGTTCATAAAGGCATCTTCTAGCCAAGAAAGAAAGAAACAGTGCAAAATGGAAAATTTTGTGGGTTTGACTCTCTTAGCAAGAATGACCACACAGAAGTATTTTTCTATCACTCAATTAAAAACATAAGAACAAAGTGTTTTGTTTCTGGAAAAAAAAATGTTTTTCCACTAGAGCTCAGACAGTTAGTTTAAGTTGCTGCAGTTATATGAGCAGAAGCTGCTAAAGCACTACACTTTTTACTTTTAGGGCCTGTTCCTGCAGTCTTTACATGGCCAATGATATTTATAATTTATCTATGATGGCATGTGTTGCTCATACATACTTAATCCTGAGTTCAGTCCTACTTTTAAGAATATCAAGATTATCGTTAGTCTGTAAACAAACTCATGATACAACACAGAGCAGTTATTCACATTAATTATTATAATAAATATGGAATACTATATTCTCTGCAGATAAAAATGTATGTTGCCACTAATACATCTTTTTATTTCCCACATGTGAGTGAGCTACTGTGCACTGAAATTATGCATATCTCCAAATATGGGTTTTTCTTACCACCACATAAAGGGCCAGATCCTCAGCTGCATTAGAACTCTATTCAGGCTACTTTAAATTCTAGCAACTTGTAACAATCCCCTCAGGGCTATTATGCTAGGCAAGAATAATTGAAATAGAATCCCCACCATCCCCCAACACTGACCCTATGCTGGGGGAGACCGATTATAGATGGGGATTTAATCCTCCCTTAGGTGCTCTTGTAAGGCAGCTTTCTGTAGGCCTGGCTGGGCATAAGTAACTTGACATAAATAACACTGTAACTCAGTAACAGTGTAACTCATTTCTTAGTCGACATAGTATGAAATGTTAAGTTGTTAATAGGGGTTTAACAAGCGGTATGCTAGAGTCAGGATGTCTGTTGCTAGCTAAAATAAGCAGGAACACCCTGGAGCTAGGGTCAATAGACAAGATAAACCTGAAATGTAAAAATCAGGTTATACATGAATAGAGCATGCTGCCCAGGGATTGGTTCCTAAAAAATAACCAAGCCCATCATGAAGCATATGATACAATGTATAGTTAAGAATTCATGTGTTATTAGTGTTAGTAAAAATTGATATAAGGTAAAATTTTGCTGTGTAACTTTAGATGTGTGGTACGCCCTATACCCACCCCTCTACACTTGAATCTAATCAACACAGTGTAGCTTTGCTGTATGCCAAATAAAAGAACCTGAGTGACAAGACTGCAGTCAAACTGAGTTCCTGAGGAACTAAGTGGAAGAGTTCTTGGGGGAATGCTAACACTTTCTAGGCCCTTTGTGATACTCTGGTAACACAAAGGAGTCAGAGCAGGGGCTAGGATCTGGACCAAAATATTGCCTTTTTTTTTTTTTTCTATTTTAATACATTAAATAAAATTAGCTACTTACGACTCTGAACTGAAGAACTAATAAAATTTTGTTTTAGATTTAGTAGTTCAATTAACTTTTCCAATTTCTGACTGTGGGTTACAAACAGGGCCAGTGAAAAACAGCAGGCATATGCAAACTGTGGATTCAGCAGTCTGAATGGGCATGCTTTGTGTTCCCAAAACTCTCATTCAAGTCAGCAAGAGTTTTGAGTGTGCAAGAAATACAAGATTGGGCTCTGCATTTGGATTTAGGAAAATAAAATTTGAGAATGTAGTGAGGTGGAGTGGCCTCCTGAGCCTGGTGGAGAGGGACCACTCGCCGCCCCCAGTGTTTGGAGCGAGCCTGGATCTGCTCCTTGCACCAGAAACGAGAGGTGGGACAGGAAGTGTAAGAGGCAGAGCCTGGACCAGCTCAGTTGGGAGAGAACCAGGGAAGAAGTCAGATGCCTCTGCTTTGCTGCTGGCCCTGGAGCAGGGACTGAGATGAACCAACCCCTACTCCTAGAGGAGAACCCGAGGAGCTGCCAGGACTGCCATCTGATGAGTACCCCAAGGAGCCACTAGGATTGCCAGCTGCCAAGTACCCAAAGAAGATGGAGGACCTGTGGACTATGGAGCCCTATCCTTGGACTATGGTAGGAAGTAGCCCAGGGAAACCAGTTTTTAGTCCAGTTTTGCTGTCAGAGTGCGAGTCACTGTGTTTCAGCAGGATCCCTGCTGACCCACCACTATTAGGGCCCTGGGCTGGAACCCCCTACCCCGTGCTGCCAATCCCACCCCTGGGGTGGCAGCCTCCCCACCTTAGGCTGAACAGCCTGTGTTTGTCTGCTATCTGCTGGGCATTAGACTGCTGTTGCTCTTCCCCACCCAGAGGGTCAGAGCCCCACAGGTGCTGGAACTAGGGGCGCTGTTGCACCACCTGGCTTGAAGTAGTAATAACAACCCAAATACATGGATTCAGCACCCTCACTATAAAAATTGTTTCAGCGTCACTGCAGAGCCCTGACTCTATTGATTGCTGTCTGCCCCAACCAGAGGGCTGGGCTAAAGACTGCCTATTGCCCTGTCCCACCCAGAAGATCATGGTCCTGACTGTGTTGATTGCTGCCTGCCCTAGCCAGAAGGTGGCTGAGCTAAAGACTGCTCCTTGCTCTGCCCTGCCCAGAGGGCCAGAGCACCAGATTGTACATGCTCTCTGCCCTAGTCAGGAGACTAGACTAAGGACTGATTGTTGACAGGTTCTGCCCAAAGGGCCAGGTCTATGGACTGGTGATGTGCTAATTCCTCTGCTGATAGACTTTGACTGCTGTGATGTAGTGATGCGGAGTTGCCTCCCTCCAAGCCTGAGGGGGAGGGATGACCACCAACCCACTACGGAGAGAAATAAGAAAAGTAGATGCCACAAAAAGTACTCAGGAAGATCACTAGCTCAAAAACAAGAGGATATAAACTGAAGCTAAAGAAAGACTCATCACTGAAGGCCTGATGGTCTTCAATGGGTGTTCAGGGTGCTCAGTGCATTCACGATTGGACCCTAAATGGTGATTAGTTAAAATCAGGGTATACTATATAAAGAACCTTTAACAGGCTACCAAAGGCAGAAGTGAAACTGCAACTATTAATATATTCAAAAAGAAGTTTTAAAATACTTAATATAACATTGCAAGGTATCAGTGCTTGACAAGTGAATGGAGTTATTGCAAATGGGCCTTATGATTCTGGAATGTAGAAAGAAGAAATGTTAGGAATGGCAGTTCTATCACAAATGTGTTCAATAGCAGTACGGCACATTAAAGGTACCATGAATGAAAATCAATATTTTAAAAATGCCAGTGCAAGGTAACATGGGAGAGGACTGTATTCTCTAGTTCATTAGTTCTCAAACTTATTTGATTCGGCCCCCATTCCTTGTGTCTGTAGTTGTTTATGTCCTGTCTCCTCCCCCACAAGTACATATACTGCCACCCACCTCTGAGGGCAGTGCCGCACCAGCAGCAACCCAGAAGTAAGGATGTCAATGTGAAAAGTGATATTCATCAATATCACTTTTCACAGCAGACTTAGCTCCCAATTGCCACCCTTACTTCTGTGCTGCTGCTGCTGCTGCAACCCTGGGGCTGAGAGCCAGAGTCCTGCCGCTTCCAGAGGAAGGATTGTGGGAGGGGAAGGAGAGCCTAAGCCTGGGTGGCAGGGCTCCAGCTGTCCCCTTTATCCCAACCTCCAGGGTGTGCACGGCCCCTCTGCACGAGCCCCAGCCACCCAGGGATGATAGCAAGAGCTCTTTAAATTTAAAAAAAAAAAAGGGGGGGGGCACACCATGCAGAGCCGCCTGGCTGTGCCTCCACTTAGGGGCCGGACATGCTGGTCACTTCCGGGAGCAGCACAGAGCCAGGGCAGGTAGGGAGGCTGCCTTAGCCCTGCTGCGCTGCCAACTGGGAGCCGCCTGAGGTAAGCACCACCCGGCCAGAGCCCACACCCCGAATCCCCCGCCCCAGGTTGGAACCCCCTCTCACACCCCAAGCCCCTGCCCCAGCACTGAGCCCCCTCCTGCACCCCAAACCCCTCATCCCCGGTGCCACCCCAAAGCCTGCACTCCCGCCGGAGCCCTCACCCCCTGCTGCACACCAACCCCTTGCCCCAACCTGGAGCCCCCTCCCGCACCCTGAACCCCTAATTTCTGGCCCAACCTTGGAGCCCGCAGCCCCAGTTGGACCCCTCACCCCCTCCTGCATCACAACCCTTGTCCCAGCCCAGTGAAAGTGAGCGAGGGTGGGGAAGAGCAAGCAACAGAGGGAGGGGGACTGAAGTGAGTGTGGGGCAAGGCCTCAGAGAAGGGACGAGGCCTTGGGGAAGGGGCAGGGCAAGGGTGTTCAGTTTTGTGCAATTAGTTTGAGAACTGCAGGTCTACTTCTATGCATGGAGACATTCAGAAATAGCCCACGAAGGATCACATAGAGCTGTAGGCTATATTAACTTTCTTTGGAAATTAAGGGGGCTTTCTGGGGCAGTTCCTGGCTGAGTTGGTAGTGCAGCTCCATAGGAGCTGTGCTGTCAGGAAGCTGTGGCTGAGCCACAAGGAGCAAGGACCCATTGTAGAGGCACAGAAGGCTCCATGCAGATGGCCCTACATCTCTAGCAGATTCCCTCAATATTAAGAGATTTTGGAGGCTAAACCTCTGGTTCTTCTACAGGGAGGCAATGTCCTGATCCTTACAAGGGTCGAATTTAGAGGAAACTCCACATCTAGCAAGGTTTCCCTCTCAGGCCTCTTCAATGGGGTTTCTTAAGGAAGGGCATATTTCAATCCACATTTATTAAAATACTGTAGGTCATGATGCAAGTATAATATTTATTTATTTGAGTGTATTTAAAGCATTCTAATATCATTCTAAAAATAAAAATTATTATTCTACCACTGTCAAAATAACTGTATAACTTTAACAATCTAATTTTATATATCATTTTGTCTTTGTTATCCCAAACTATGAAGCAGTGCCCCAAAAACAATGAACACTTTATGCCTGACATAATGACCAGTTCTGTGTTTTGAGCTAGCAAATATGCATAACATTAAAATCATTGAACTGCCATTTTAAATCAAAATGCTGTGGGTCATTAGTACTATAAAGTAGAGCTGTGTGGATAACTGATTTTTTTGGTTGCTGACAGGTCCAAAAAACTGGGGAAAATTTTTTTTGTGGGGTCAACCTCAATCAAACATTTGTGGAAATTCTGACAAATAGGAAAGTCAGGAAAGAAAGTGTTTTGATCAACCTGCAATTAAACATTTTGTTTTTATTTCAGGGACTTTTAACTGTTTATTTTAATTAAAAGCTAAGGAAATCTGGAAATGAATGGCTACAGTGACAAAACTGAGAAGATAGTGGTGATAATGCCCCCCTTATGCCCAATAGCCAGGACACTCACCTAAGATGGGAGAAACCGAAGGTCTAAAGCAGAGATTTGAACCCAGGTATCCCACAGCCCAAGTGAGTACTCATACACTAGACTATTAGGTACCAGTGATAAGGACTGGGGAAAGCACTGTCAGTCTCTCCTATTGAAGCTGATCCACTTTGTATAAATAATTAAATATTCATTGAGCCAGTAAGAGTGACTGTAATAACCCAAAGGTTAGGGCATTCACCATGGACAACAAAGGGAACATGGACTGAACAGTGAACATATAATTATTTATACGAAGTGGAATAGCTTCAGTGGGAGGGATTTGAAAGAGGACACCCTGCAATACCCAGTACACTGATGATTCAGGGCACTCTGGAGCAGGGACTTGACCCTGATTTTCTACAAGCCAGCTGAGTGGACTAACCACTGGGACATATACCATCACCACTATCTTCTTCTCTGTTTTGTGAACCTTACCCAACATTTCTGTTCTCCCCCACCCCCAGAACCAATTTGCTGACATCAACACACATTAGTAAAATATCTGAGTTGACTTGAATCTGCATTTTTCAGGGGGGAGGAGGAAAGATTTTAGGCCAAAGTATTTCACGCAGCTTTACTCTGAAGTCAGCTTTGATTAACAGTTTTTTTTTTTTGTTTTTTTTTTTAATGTGAGTGTAAGTGTATTCCCGCAGAATCAGTTAAGTCTGGTAACGCTAATGAAGAGCAAGCAAAAAAAATGTTTCTTATTTACCCACTCTAACATCTAAGAGGTGAGGACAGCTTGATGCAAATAATGAAAAACCACAAAACATTTTCCACTGCTGTTAACCACTTGAATATACCTATACACATACAGCACACATCCTCTGAAGCCTCGTGACCCTTTGTACTTAAATTCTGTGTCCTACTATTCTGCTGTGCTGACATGTTAAAATATGCTGTATGACATGCCTTTCTAAGGGCTTGGTGCTGGACAGGCATGAGAATGGAGTGCAAGCCATTAAATATAAATATATTCAATTTCAGATTCAGTAAATCACCCATATGGAACAAAAGGTAACAGAGGCACATGAATTGTAGCAATATTACAAAAAGGGACTATAATCTAAAATATGACTACACAGGATTTGATCCTGCAAAGAATTATACCCATCAGTTCGATTACTTGAATGAGCAGTCCCCCTGAAGCTACAAGTTGCTCACATGTATCAGTGTTCACAGGATCAGAAACCTTATCTGATATACTGTAAAATCTACTGACCTGATTTTCTACAGCTTTGCAGTTTGTGTTGTCATTTACACCTGTGCAAAGTGAGTATAAAACACAGCTACTCTCATTAGATAACACTTTTACCTGCATTTTGCACATGGGTAAATGATTAAACAAGGTTCAAATCAGTGGAGCATTTGGACCTTTACTTGACCAGCTGAACACAAGTGGACACACAAGACCTTCTGAACTCTTCTCAACTCCAGTTCTAAGGAGCACTTGGTGCAGTTTAGACAGTGGGATAAAGAAGCTCACTACGGGCAGCGGGTAAAGCCTCTCCTGGGGAAGACTGCCTCTTCTGCCTGCAGCCCCACTCCTGCTCCAGGCCCCGCCCCACCCCACTGCTCACTGTGTTCCTCCTCTCCTCCCCTCTTCCCCCGCAAGGCCTCTGCCACTCACCAAGTTCCTCTTCTCCTCCACCCCCTTCCCCCACGAGGCCCCCACTGCCCACAAGGATGCAGCGAGTGGCAGGGGTTTGTGGGAGAGGGGAGGGTGGAGGAGAGGCGGTACATGGGGAGCAGCGGGGACCTCTGGAGGCGGGGAGTGGAATGGAGGAGAGGAGGGAGTCAGCCAGACAGCAGCAGGTGTTGGGGTCCTTGGGGAAGGGGTGGAGTAGGGATGGGAAGAGGCAGAGCGCAGGTGGGCCACCACAGCCCAGGCGTCCTGTATCAGGTCAGCAGCGGCTGAGTTGGCCTATTATACCTGCTGCTTATGAAGCCCATCTTTGTTGCCCCTTGATCCTGAGCCAATGTGGTGCTGAGCCAGTTCCGTGCTGAAATTTAGAGCTGTCTTCAGCTTGCTCTAACTTGCACTGGCTGCCCAAAGGGCTGTTCTCAGAGATAAAATTTGTCATAACATAGGGACAACGCAACCTTCTTTCCCCTCTGGCAATGCTTCTGGCACCACCTGAGGGGGTGAGCCGTGGACATATTGTTGGAGATGCTAGAGTGACTGTGTCATGCAAGCATCCCACTATTCAAGGGAGATCCTCCACAAGTGTGAGGTCAGATAGGCAGTCTTATGGCACTTTTGTATAAGGAGAAGCTGCCCTCACTCAACCAAGGATCTGGCTCATGAAGTCCTTGATTAAGGATGCCTAAAGCACAGTTATTATGTTTAAGTGCCTGAGCCTGCACCCCTTATTCATTCATTGAAATCACACTGGCTTCAATAGGACTACTTACACAGTCAAGTACTATTTGTGTAAGTAAGGTAGTAGGATTGGGCCCCAAATCTGGCCACACTTTTTTCTTTTAAGTCAATTGCCAAATGTTTTCAAGCTACAATGCCACTCGACTTGTTCTTTTACGCAGCTCTTATGGCAACCAATGTACCCTCTCAATTTTCTTTGCATGGAGCAGGCTACAAACTCCACTGAGCACTACATTTTTATCCTTGTCCTTTATTATTTTTTAAAAAGTCTTCTTACACTGAATTAACTTGTCATGGTATTGCTACAACTGAAAATGTGCACCGAGAAGAAAATATCTTAACAAGGTCATGCCACATATGAATGAAAACTCAAGTGAGCATTTAAGTGAACTTTGTGCTGAATGCCCCTCTTGAGCTGACTATTGGGAGTACTTGCTGATCATTCTAATCTTGGCATTTTTCTTTTTAAAGTAGAGCATGTCCTATTTTTCAAATTAATCTATAATGAATTCATTTAGAAAATAAAAAGTTAAGACTCCCTTGCTGGATTACTGCCAAGCTACAATCAGTGGTTTATTTCTGAAGGATTCATGATCTGGAGTATATTTTTCTGGCATTTCTATGTACACTCTGACACACCTCCAGCAGTAAAACCAAATCATGTTTCTTGATGCATTTTATTAAACCTGACTTGTAATTAATAGCTTAACTTTTTTCTATTTCATACTTCTGCTTTCATAAATGTTTGTAATACATTTTCTCCCGCATCCAGCAAGCTCTGGTATATTTCAGTTCTAATTTTCCAAACTTTTAATGTCAGAACACCAAACTTCATTGAGTGTAATGAGTTTCCAGTCCTGATGGACATCCAGAGCCACATTTTCAAAAGACCTCAGTGCTCAATCATTCCCATTTAAGCATCTAAGTTAAGTGGCCAGATTTTCAAAGAGCTCAGAATCCAGCAGCTCTCAGTGGGAGTCTGGTCACTCATTTGGAAGCTTACCTTTTTTGAAAATATGGCCCACTGTGGTCCAAATTCTGCCCTCGTTTACACCCACGTGACCCCTGAAATTTTTTTTCCATATTACTGTTCCTGAGCCCGATTCTGAAAACTCTTACTCTCCCAAGTATTCCCACTGACTTATATGAGACTTGGTGAGTCAGGAGCACTTGTGTGAGGATCAGGCTCTCTATATGCCTCTGATTTAACTCCAGCCTAATCTCAGATCCTTACACTGATGCCCTAACTCCAACAGAGCGAAATGTCTGACAGGATGTACAGTTGTAAGAAGAAGCGGGGGAGCCACTGGCTGACCAGCTGCTGACACCTGGGCTCACCTCTGCCCCTGAGCCAGGACTGAACCTGCCCCAGCTCAGCCTAGGAGGAGGAGGGCATGGCCAGGACCCCATCTGAGGGGGCCAAATGCTTCCACTGCAGGGAGCCGCTGTGTGACATAGACACCATGCTAGGGCTGAACCTGAGCCCACAGGGAGAATCAGGGGCAGCTGGGCAAAAAGGGAAAGTCAGGGTGTCAGGGATAGGAGGTGTTGGGGTGGGTGCTCTGCAAGGGGAGCTACAGAGACATGGCTGGGGGTGGCACAGCTGGCTGCAGGCTGGGAAGCAGGATCCTAATGGTTTGTGACTGTCTTGCCTGGGGTAGTTGCTTCCCAATCCCAGCTCGATCACCCCAGTTCCTACCCGATCCCTGGCCTGATCCAGAGTGCCTCTGCAGCTGCTCCAGCCCTCCAGGTCCCACTCTCATCTCCATCCCCAGCAGCATGGAGTCACCAGCCCAACCCTTGCAGCGCCTGCCCCAGAGACAAATGAAGTTGTGAGTGGCATGGTTTGTGACATGTGCAGTATATGGGAGATTGCTGCACGGTCACACGTGTGTGCAGTTTACAGGGAATGTTGGTGGCAGCACAGTTTTCCAATTTCTGGTCATATCAAGGATGTGAAGGAGAATTACACAAACATACTGCTTCAGACCTTACTCAATGGAAATATAAAACATCACCTTATTATTATTATTATTTGTATTACCATAGTACCTATGAGCCTTAGTCCTAGACCAGGACCCCATTCTGTGTTTGATTGTGCCAGTATTCGAGTCTCCTTGCAATTATCTTGGGTTTTTTTTCCTGTTGGAGAGTTCTGTTATCCGTTTTTTCTGTTTGTCTGATATAAGAAGTGCCTGTGAACTAGTGGCATCTTGGTATCATTTTCCATAAAAAAAACTGATGGTCAACCATTATTATAGGCAGGCTGTTACCGATGCCTATTATTAAGGTTGCCTAACACTTCCCATTATAAGACTCTGTGTTCAGTTGCTTATAACTTTACCAAACTTTAACCATTTGGGCTGAAATTTTCCACTCTTAGTGTCTGCCTTGGGTCTTCAAAAAAAAAAAAAATCAAATAAAACAGTTTAGCCATATCCAAGAAAGAGACAAGAGGAAACCACATTATTTAGGATGACCTTTTCTTTGAGAAGTTCTACCACCCCTATGCTTTGGAGCAGGGACTTGAAATTTGGCAGGAGAGTGGTTTGTGCCAGGGATATGCCTTTGCCATCCCTGTGAAAATCCACCCACATTTGGACAAGTTACAAGCCTTTTAAAAATACAGTTTGCATGTGCTCAGTAGAAATTTCTTAGTATTTAACACAGTATTTAACACAAGTCCCCAAACTTTTCTGGGTCGCGCCCCCTCCTTTACCTCTGTCCGTGCCCCCTCCCCTCTCCCTAGAGCCGCAGCTGGAGGGGAGGAGGATGTGGACTGGGGTAAGGGGGCTGAGGCTGGGGCTGCGGCCAGATGCAAAGCCGCAACCGGGCTGTGGCGGGGCCTGAGCAGAGCTGGGAGCGGAGCAGGCTCAGTGGAGCTTCCTCCCCACCCCCTGTAGGGGCTGGCCTGGCCCTGCCACACATTCCTGAATGTTCCTCCTGCACCCCACAGTTTGGGGACTTCTGATTTAACAGCTAAAATTTCCTGACTCCATGAGCACTGAGCATGTTCCATCCATCACAGCTTCTAGTACTGATCTGACTAAAGTTGCCTGTGCAACTTTAACTTGGCCCCCTTGTGCATATGCATTGTGATACAGTCTGTACTTATATGATCATGTACTATTTTTTCTATAGGACTCCGCCTCATTCAGTGAACAGATGGACCTTCTCTAAAGATGAATCGGTGTTGTGCTATAAACTCTTGTCTACAGGACCCTGCCTCATCTGTTGCAGAAGCTCGTAGGGATGTAATGAATGAGGCAGGAAGATTGAGGCAGGTCTCATGGTTAAGGCAGGTGAATGTTGCCATGGCAATCTGAATCTAATTCCTGTCTCTGCCACAGAGTTCCTGTGTGGTGATAAGCAAGTCACTTAAACCAAACCTTTCACAGGTGGTCACTAATTGTGCATGTTCGTTCAGTGGGTGCCTGACTTGATACCCGGAGTCTGATTGCAGAAGTGCTGAATGCTCACAGCTGTAACTGAAGTCAATGGGAGCTGTGCTTGGATATATAAAGTACTCTATAATGCCAAGTACTCTGAAAAAAAATCAGGTTCTAGGTATTTCAAATTGTGCATCCAAAATTAGTAGACACTTTTTGATCTTCATCGCTCAGTATCTCAATTCCCCACCTGTAAAGTGTGGCTAATAATACCCCCTCACCTCACAGCAGTGTTGTAAGATTAATTCATGAATATCTGTGAAGCACTCAGATACTATAGTGATGTGGTCCATAGACAGACCCCTGAGGAAATTAATAAATCTGTCTTCAGAACAGGGTTTGAACAGTGTGTAGTAAATAAGCCACAGTGAACGATGAGGAGAAAACAAAATATTGAACAACTGCTCAGTAAGAGAGCACTGTCTATCCTAGGAGTTCTCAACCTTTTTCTTTCTGAGCTCCCCCCTCCCCCACGTTATAAAAAACTCCACTGCCCAGCTGTGCCACAACAACTTTTTTCTGCACATAAAAGCCAGAGCCAGCATTGGGGGTAGCAAGCAAGGCTATTGCCCTGGGCCCCACACCGTAGGGGGCCCCACAAAGCTAAGTTGATCAGGCTTTGACTTCAGTCCCAGGTAGCAGGATTCAGGGCCCCAGGCTTCAGCCCCACATAATGGGGCTTCAGCTTTCTGCCTTGGGCCCCAGTGAGTCTAACACTGGCCCTGCTTGGCTGACCTCCTGAAACCTGTTTGTGGCCCCCAGGGGGGCCCCAGACCCCTGGTGAGAACCACTGGTCTATCCTATTAATTGAATAAGGTAGGGGGTCCTGTGGGAAAAAAATAGTATGTTATCATGTAATTAGAGATTGTATCATAATGTATATGCTTAAAGGGGCAAAATTATGGTTGCAGAAATAATCTTAATTCTGGTATTTTCTAACTTTTGAGTGCTTGATTTTGCAACCTTAATAATGTTATTTTAACAAGCTATTTTTAGTATACATTAAAATCAAATAGGAAAAAACTAACCAACAATCTGTTTTAGTTCATATTTGACAGAGAAAAATATATAACACTACTAGAACAAAAAGTAGTAAGTTTACAGATTTGCTGTGCCTTTACCATGCCCCCTCAACTCCTCCCACCCCCTCAGAATATAAGGACAAAGGTTGTTTCCAGAAGGTGCCCTTAATGGCATTTTAACAGTTACTGCTGTCTATTTCCCCTCTCCAGTTGAGTAGCATTTACTTCTAAAATAAACCATTGAAGATAAAAAACCCCCCATCGTAACAGTTTCAGCTTGTTACTGAAAGCTAAGTCCATATAAAACCTCAGTACATGACCCTGAAGCTGGGAAACATGGATTGTTTAGAATGTTCCTCTGAAATAGCCTCTTATTTTGTTGAATAAATTTCTAAATTATATATATTACTAAAAACACACCCATCTGTTTCTGAATATTTCTATGCAGATAACAATTTCTGTGGAAGGGAGAGGAAGTTGGAACTAGGGAACTGACCAAATCATAGTGTTGGCAGAGGTGATGGATGGCTCTGTTTACCAACCATGGAAACTGATACTAGCAGTTCTACAAAGTTGCAGCAGGAACATTTACTCTTTAGATATTTCATTGCATACGGACAACAATTAAAATGAGATGGGGATTTTTTGGAAAGATACACAATCTCTATTTTTATAAAAAAACACGAAAAGAAAGTGTGCAGTCATTATAGGAGAGGGTATTACTGTACACAGTAAATGAAATATGATCTGCCTATTGCTATGTATCTAAAGAGTCCACAGAACAGTCACCACAACAGCTGTCTTTAGAGAATAATAAAGAAAAGGCATGAAGTGTGGAAAAGATATTGTCTTATCTTATAAAACATATGATCCTTTACCCACTGTTCTCTAAACACAGAAACAGTTTCAGCCATGACAGTTCCTGTTTCAAATGTCCAGCCCTAACGCCTGATTTTACAGCAATATGTTTTTGCATTACAAGATTACAGCAGACAAGACCAGGACTTCATTTGATTTACTGACGGATTCTGTTCCGTTTCCTTTTAAAGATAAAGAATGTGTTCAAAGTTGCCTGAGTGTGAGAATGTGATCATTTCTTGGAAAGCTCTCTTCACTCTGGGAACCATCTAAGAAGCTATTTCTAAATTATATTCGAGCATATCCCTTCCCTATTCTTCCCTGTGGATGAGTACCAGCACTCTAACTCTGAGAGTCGTATCTATATATAATCTGTTTTGCCAGTAAGGTAATTGAGAGGTTGCACAAGATAGTTAAGGATAGACATGGGAGAAGAACCCAATAACAGATGAAGTCTCACTTAACTGCACTGCTTTCAGAATGAATGTCTACTCACTGGTGTAGCTAGGTGGAGCGAACAGGGGCAGTGGACATAAAAAAAGGTGCCACCCGCTTGTACTCACCGGGTGGCGCTCCAGGTCCTTGGCGGCACTGAAGGCCCCTGCTGCCGAAATGCCACCAAGGACCCGGAGCGAGCGAAGGCCCCTGCTGCTGAAGACCCGGAGCGCCACCGGGTGAGTAAAAATTAAAAAAGGCACCTATAAATTAAAAAGGCGCCACTCGTCCTCAGAGGGGGAGCGGCCACTCCACCCCGGCTATGCTACTGTGTCTACTCTGTGTGCTTGATTACAATATCTGTTGCTCCAACTGCGAGATGACATTCTCCTCTCAGAGCTAGGGACACAATCTAGCAATCTTGACTTTCAGTTCTGCCCACCTCTAACCAACAGACAACCCTTTCCACTCTACAACTCTGGATATGTTCAGACTTGGATAGATGCATCTGTAGTTATTCAAATGTGTGCACCTTATCCTCTTTCTCTCCCCTCACTTTATATTCAAACAAAGATTTGGATAATGGGGAGCAAATCCTTAGGTAACTTGTCACCTGTGGCAGTGTTACCTCGTATACACTAAGGGTATGACTACACTGCAAAAACAACTCCCGTGGCAGTGAGTCTCAGAGCTCAGCTATACAAATCCAGGCTTGTGGGCTCACACTAGGGGCTAAAAATAGCTGTTTAGATGTTTTCACTCAGGGTGGCACTCAGGCTCTGAATCCAGGTGTGTGTGTGTGTGTGTGTATCTTACACCCCACACTGGAATGTCTACACTGCTATTTTTAGCTCAGTAGCGTATATCTGAGTCTGTAGACCCCGGCTCTGAGATTTGCTGCAGCATGGGGGTTCTGTTTTTTGTTTTTGTGTTGTAAATGTACCCTTAGCTTCTCAGAAAGATTTCTCAGTAAACTATCACTCTTTCTCACTCTCTTGCTGGCTATTAGTTTGCAAAAAAATCAAGAAGAACAAAAGCGGTGCTATAAGAAAGGCGAGAAATAAATGTGGTGCCTATCTTCAAAAAAGATAAGACAACTTGTATTGGCAATTATTATTATTTGTACTTTGGTAACATCCAAAGGCCCCTCGCTGGATCAATAACCCATTGTGCTAGGTGCTGTTCATGCACAAACAAAGGTATGATTCGTGCTCCAAATATCTTGTGTCTAATTTATATTCTTAATAAAAAATGGAAACACTGAACATCCGAACCACATTTTCAAATCCAGGTGCCAAAACTGAGCTAAATCTCTTTTTAGACACCCAGATAAGGCCACTAACTTAGGCACCTAAACTTGACCTAGCTTTAGGCCATCCACGTTTAAAAATTTTGACCCTAGAGGATAACAGAATCCTAGGCAGTAAACAATCTGGGTTTATGAAGAACAGATCTTATCAGATGAGCTTGCTTTAAAAAAAAAGTTATAAAATGCTTGGTTGAAGGAAATGCTGAAGATATTATATGTTTGGATTTAAGCAGCATCTCATGAAACTTTACTCTGAAGATCACTCGAATTGGCAAATTAATGTAAAATGAAAGCTAACTGAAGAACAATAAACAAGGGTAATGATATACAGCCTTGTAGTTATTTGTGGAGTGCTATAGGCATTGGTGTGAAGCCTTGTTTCATTTGCCATCTTCATTACTGGTCTGGAAGAAGTCATGTTGCAGACACCACTGAAGATAGTAATATAGTACAAAATATCATAGAGTTGTTAAAAACGTAGACAGAAAACAACAAAACGAGATTCAGCTCAGAAAAACACAAGCTATAACAAAAAATAATCTGTAACACTAATACTCAATGGGAGGGATTAATATGAAACTCAAAATGTTGAAAAACCCTAAGGATAATAATGAACAGCAAATTACACATACGTTTGAAATGTGGTGTCACCAAAAAGACCAACGCAGTTTTGAGCTGCATACTTAGGGCTTGCGTATACAGTGATTTAGGAAGCCAGAATGTGAGTCTACAGCACTCTAGCTAGCCTGCCGTGCACTAAGTGGCCTTGTGGACCATGCTGCTGCACACTAAAAGTTCCATAGTGCACTTTGATCTACTGAAGTTTCAAAGAGCAAGTAGATCAAAGCATACTATGAAACCTTTAGTGTGTGGCAGCAGGGTCCTCATAGCCACTAAATATACAGCAGGCTTTGCTTGTGGCACACTAAATCACAGTATAAACAAGCCCTTACAAGTACCATGTCACGGAGCAGGAAGGTAACAGTTCTGCTGGATATAGTTCTGGTATGACCATACCTGGAATTCTGCACTATGTTCTGGGCACTTTACCAGAAATATCTCTGCAAACTGGAATGAGTTCAGATAAAAGTAACAAAAATTATTTGGAGGCTGGAGCGACTGACTCATGAGGAAAGATTAGAAAGCTAAGTAAGTTCAGCTTGGCAGAGTAATGACTAAAGGGTTCATGATACCATTTCAGAAAATTCAGCTTCTCTGCAAATATACCTGAAAGGTGTAAACACCAAGGAAGAAGAATTATTTAGGGAGGTACAAGAATGTATAAGTAAGAGTAATTAGGAAAGGGAAAATATAGTCTGAATATTAGGAAAAATTTGTGTGTGTTAGGCTCTGCGATATTTTCCCAAGGAAAATGATGGAAGGCTTAGATGTTTAAAACCAGACAGCACAACATATTAGTGAATGTACTTCAAGCACCAATCCTGGAAGGGGATGGACCAAGGACCGGCTAGGTCTTTTCCATATCTAATATTCTGTGATTCTAAGTTTTTGCTCTAACAGTGACTATCAACCTGACTCTCTAGAGTAACATATGCTTTGGAGTCTACAGATTTGATCAGTGCTCCTTTCACTTTGCCTGGAGAGGAAGGATAGGCACAACTGAACAGAGCAGATCAGGCAACACATCTCCTTATCTCTCCAACAGACCAGGCTGTATGGAGAAAGTGGTGTCTAAAATGTATCCCTTTTCATCCATCATTGCCCAACTTGCTAATTCATAGAAACATGTTTTTTGTAAACAACATACATATTTATTATAAAACCAGCAATTAATAAATATACATATACACACAATATGAATTTATGTGAATTATAGGCATAGCCAATAATCAAAGTGCCTGATACTTCCCATTATAAGACCCTATATTCAGTTGCTTATAACATTGCCAAATATTAACTGTTTAGGCTGAATTTTTCCATGTCGATGTCAAACTGCATGCATCCGATGAAGTGAGCTGTAGCTCACAAAAGCTTATGCTCAAATAAATTGGTTAGTCTCTAAGGTGCCACAAGTACTCCTTTTCTTGATGTCAAACTGAGTAATTTTGGATAGTTTCAGCTAAAATGGTTCAGCCATTTTCGAAACTAAGATAGGGAAAAAATATTTTGTTTTGCTCATGTGTTAAAACAATTGTTAAGACTATTTTGTTGAAAGGTGCTAGCACATCCGTACTTTGGAACACCTGGACTGTGCATGTACCATCCCCACACAGTGACTGACTGTGCTCTATCCCAGGGTTGCAGAGGCTGCACAGGATTTCCCTGTAATTGTTCCCACAGGCTTCTATGGGCCACTGTGATGCTGGGTCGAGGAACTGAGTGCAGATAGCCGCTCCCTCCTGTGTGTTCAGTGCTACCCTTGCTGGCTCTCAGGCAGTGTGGAGGAGGTGAAAGCAGCAGCCATACTAGTTGCAGAGGAGTGAGGAATGGGGGTGGGATAGGATAGGGTGGTTGCATAGCCAACCTTAATTTTGATGTTTCCTAACTTTTGAGTGCTTGGCCTTGCAAGCCTATTGCTCTTTTAATGTAGTTTTTTTAAAATGTAGAATCATAGAACTGGAAGGGACCTCAAGAGGTCATCTCATGGCAGGACTAAGTATTCTCTAGATCATCCCTTACAGGTGTTTTTCTAACTTGCTCTTAAAAATCTCCAATGATGGAGATTCCACAACCTCCCTAGGCAATTTATTCCAGTGGTTAACCACCCTGACAGTTAGGACACTTTTCCTAATGTCCAACTTAAACCTCCCTTGCTGCAATTTAAGCCCATTGATTCTCGTCCTATCCTCAGAGATTAAGAACAGTTTTTCTCTCTCCTCCTTGTAACCATCTTTTATTTGAAAAGTGTTATCATCTCAGTCTTCTCTTTTCCAGACTAAACAAACCCAAATTTTTCAATCTTCCCTCATAGGTCATGTTTTCTATACTTTTAATCATTTTTATTGCTCTTCTCTGGACTTTCTCCAATTTGTCCACATCTTTCATGAAATTTGGCGCCCCGTTGAGGCCTAATCAGTACAGAGTAGAGCGCGTATGTAGTGTGTATACGCGTGTACTATATACCGGTGTATATATATTATGGAAGCAAAAGTCACAATTCCATAGGTTAGTTTGAGTTTTGCACTTAAAGTAGAGATTCAATCACTGTGTTACATATGAAGAATAGCAAGTATTCACACCAAAATTTCAGAATGATTTTTCTGAGATTGTACAATTAAATCCATTCATTAGTTCAGGGGGTTAACATTAATTAAAATGGGTTCTTTAAGAAATTTAGCACCTTATTTCAGTCCATTTTTTGTCCCAAATTATTTTACTAACACATCAAGGGAGACACTTCAAACTTCCCACATGCTTAAAAAAACCTTTGAAATCTCCTGCACAGGCTACATTTGAAGATTTTTTTAGGATTAATGTTCAATTTTTGTTATTAATCATTGTAACTAATAGTCTACAGAGAATTTTATGAAGAACTACCCTTTTTCAAATTGTGTGCGTCTGTGTACACACTGAAAAAATACACACACACACACAAGTTTGTATATAATTACATAAATATAGACTTAAGAGTAGATAATTGTATTGGGAAGGGTTGATATAGGGTCAAATAATGCTGCATACCTGGGCATGAAACCATCCTCCCTCAGGGAACAACAACTAGTAGAGGTAAAGTAGCACATCTCCTCAGTAACACCAGCTACAAGCACATGCAAACCAGTCCTCTCACTAAACTGGCTTTCTACAGAATACCATGTCAAATGCAAGGTCTTGACCCTTGTCTTCAAGATTCTCAATGACCTGGGCCCAGAATACCTAAAAGACCACCTAAAGTTCCAGGACGATGACCAGCAGACAATTTCACTCCACAGATATAATGAAACTGTCCACCAAAAGGATAAGTGCTTGTCTCTGCAGGAGAACAAGACATTGGAATGAACTAGCAAATGCCTATTTCCTGTTCCCAACAAAAGGCACAATTCTTTGATTTTGCCTGCATTATATAAACATGTAGCACAGTGTACATATAATTTATATTTTAAAAAATTAATAAAACCTCACCCTGTCACACTTTTCCACAGCAAGATGACGGGAGAAAGAACAAACCACACAGAGCAGATATTTATCTAATTATTATCTCTGACTTGGCTTTGTCACCTATCTAGTAGTCTGAAGATTTTTTCTATCATCTACCACCAGTGATGCCTGTCTCAACTATGTAACATACAATTAATCAGTTTAACTTAATCTAAGTTTTATTCATCAAGCACTCATTCTAACACACTCAGTCCCTACACATTGGTGTCACTATATTATTAGCTATTCCCTAATTAAAATGAGTGCATTCTTGCTATGCTAAGCTTAATATATATGCATTAATGTATAATAATTTAGGATTTTTTCCCTCTAGTTTACTATAACAACCAGTTCCCTCATACCAACACGTGCCTGAAAGTCAGATGCTTCCAAATAGGTGTGTCAAGTGATTAAAAAAATGAATTGTGAATAATCACACGATTAAAAAAAATTAAGCGCAATTAATTGCACTGTTAATAATAGAATACCATTTATTTAAATATTTTTGGATGTTTTCTACATTTTCATATATTGATTTCAATTACAACACAGAATACAAAGTGTACAGTGCTCACTTTATATTTATTTTTGATTACAAGTATTTGCACTGTAAAAAAACAAAAAAATAGTATTTTTAATTCACCTACTTTAAGTACTGCAGTGCAGTCTTTTTCTCATGAAAGTCGAACTTACCAATGTAGAATTATGTACAAAAAATTGCATTCAAAAATAAAACAATGTAAAATTTTAGAGCCTACAAGTCTACTCAGTCCTACTTCTTGTTCAGACAAACAAGTTTGTTTACATTTGCGGGAGATAATGCTGCCAGCTTCTTGTTTACAATGTCACCTCAAAATGAGAACAGGCGTTCTCATGGCACTCTTGTAGCCGGTGTCACAAGATATTTACATGCCAGATGCACTAAAGATTCATGTGTCCCATCATGCTTCAACCACCATTCCAGGGGACATGCCTCCACGCTTATGACAGGTTCTGCTTGATGACAATCCAAAGCAATGCAGACTGACGCATGTTCATTTTCAAAGTCAGATGCCACCAGCAGAAGGTTGATTTTCTTTTTTGGTGGTTCGGGTTCTGTAGTTTCCACATTGGAGTGTTCCTCTTTTAAGACTTCTGAAAGTATGCTCCATACCTCATCCCACTCAGATTTTGGAAAGCACTTCAGATTCTAAAACCTTGGGACAAGTGCTATAGCTGTCTTTAGAAATCTCATATTGGTACTTTCCTTGTGTTTTGTCAAATCTGCAATGAGTCTGAATAAAGACTGGGAGTGGACGGGTCACTACAAAAACTAATTTTCCCCCTGCTGATACTCACATCTTCTTGTCAACTGTTTGAAATGACCCACCTTGATTACATTGAACACATTAGCACTACAAAAGTGATTTTTCCTCCCTTCTTGTCAACAGTTGAGAATAGCCCACTTCCACCTTAATTGAATTGGCTTGTTAGCACTGATCCCCCATCTGGTAAAGCAACTCCCATCTTTTCATATGCTGGGTATTTATACTTCTCTACTGTATTTTCCAATCCATGCATCTGATGAAGTGGGTTTTAGCCCATGAAAGCTTATGCCCAAATAAATTTGTTAGTCTCTAAGGTGCCGCAAGGACTCCTCGTTGTATTTGCTGGGTCATCATCTGAGACTGCTGTAACATGAAATACAGGGCAGAATGCGGGTAAAACAGAGCACGGGACATACAATTCTCTCCCAAGGAGTTCAGTGACAAATTCAATTAACTCATTGTTTTTTTAACGAGCGTCATCAGCATGGAAGCATGTCCTCTGGAATGGTGGCCAAAGCATGAATGGGCATATAAATGTTTAGCATATCTGGCACGTAAATACCTTGCAATGCTGGAGACAAAAGTGCCATGCAAATGCCTGTTCTCACTTTCTGGTGACACTGTAAGTAAGAAGAGGGCAGCATTATCCCCTGTAAATGTAAACAAACTTGTCTGTCTTAGCGATTGGCTGAACAAGAAGTAGGACTGAGTGGACTTGTAGGCTCTAAAGTTTTACATTGTTTTGTTTTTGAGTGCAGTTATGTAACAAAAACCCCTACATTTGTAAGTTGCACTTTCATGACAAAGAGATTGCGCTAAAGTACTTGTATGAGATGAACTGAAAAATACTATTTCTTTTAGCAGTGCTAATATTAGTAATCAAAAATAATATATACTTTGTATTCTGTGTTGTAACTGAAATCAATATATATGAAAATGTAGAAAAACATCCAAAATATTTAATAAATTTAAATTGGTATCCTATTGTTTAACAGTGCCATTAAAACGGCAATTAATCACAATTAGTTTTTTTTAGTTAATCACATGACTTAACTGTGATTAATCAACAGCCCTACTTCTAAATAAAAGGAGAAATTATATGTTATAGTTCTGCATTTTAAAAATGTTTCATTCTTCATTTTTTCACTTCAGGTGATGATATTTTCTTGAATACTTATGTGTTTTTCCTGCGTCCAGGTTCATTGACATGGATGTTTGAGGGACCAGGCAGAGATAAGACCTGAAAACGTTGAAGAAAAAGAACTGTTACTCTCGTGGATCCTATACTTTAAAGTTCAACTTACTTTATTTTGGAATTAGAGTTAACATTGCTAAGTTCAAATCCAAGCAAACAAACACAAATATTCACATGTACATACAAGTATGTGTGTACCTAAACAAGGTGTTTATATATATTACAACAAAAAACCCTTTAAATCTGTTTGTGTGTATAGATATTGGTAATTGAGTTAGGGCATAAAACCGCATTGCGTCCTGGTCCCCTGACATGGTTGTATTTATATTGCAAAAAGGACTCTTTACAGAATGTAACACGTATACCATGGTTCACAAGTCTCTATAATGTTTTCTATTATAGAGTTGAAAACCATTTTGTCCTGTCTATATTGATAGCTAAATTGTTTCCAGCAGTTAAAGAATCTCCAGCAGAAACCCACTGCTGAAATCCATTCTCAACAGTCAATTTCCTAGCATATGGGCCCTAACCGAGGACCTCTCTCCATGTAATAGCTTAATTGCTGAGATCAGGTGAGATACCTGATCTTATTGTCTCTAGATTTGTGTATGTCAGGGTCTAGTGGCAAGATAAAATCTTCAGAACTGCCTAAGCAAATTAGGAGCCTAAATCACATTTTCAAGAGACTTAAGATGGTCTGCACTAGGAAATTAGATTGGTATAACCACATCATTCAGAGGTGTGAAAAATCCACAACCCTGAACGACACATTTAAGCCAACCTACCCCCCATTGTAGACAGCACTAGGAGCTACTGCCTCTCGGGGAGGTGGAGTACCTATGCTGACTGGAGAAGTCCTCCCATCGGCATAGATAGTGTCTTCACTTAAACATTACAGTGGTGCAGCTGCTGCAGGGCAGCTGAAGCGTTTTCAGTGTAGTGTAGACCAGGTCTAAGACTCTTGTGTTTATATCACTTTTGAAAATAAGGTTTAGGCTTTAGATCCCCAAAAGCACATAGGCATCTAGTAAATTAAGTCATCTTAAATATGTCATTCAGGGGCATGAAAAATCCACACCCCTGATCATTGTAGTTAAACTATTTTAACCCCCAGATTAGATAACGCTAGGTTGACAGAAGAATTCTTCCACCAACTAAACTACTGCCTTTTGGGGAGGTGGACTGCCGATGGGAAAACCCCTCCCATCAGGGGTAGTGTCTACCTTGAAGCGCTATAGTGGCACAGTTGTAGCAGTGCAGCTTTGCCACTGTAGCATTTCAAGTGTAGATAAGACTGTAATCCCACTTTAGGTACTTAAGTGCAAAACTCAGGCACCACTGAGATCCTCAGAACCTCCCGTTAGGCTGCTTCCTAACTTTGGAGGCACCTATAATCCCTCAGAGGCTACATTTTCACTATAAAAGTCCTTTAGGTGCCTAAGCTTTTGACGCTGGATGTGCACACAATGCCTCTGTCTCAGTGCCTGTCGAGGGGCCACACCTAAGCCCCAGTGCAATCTTCAAGATAGGGAGGGCAACACCCATTTTTCTTCCAAGGCCTGATTGGAAGCATTCTGAAAGCATGCTTAATTCCACACAAAATGGGCAAGAGGGGAGGAGAGGCAATGGCAGTGATAACCATTATCCCAGTGATACGGGAACTTACCCAGGAGATAGGAAGACACTGGTTCCCCCTACCTGAGGAGAAAGGATTTGAACCTGGTTTCCCACCTCTCAAGTGAATGTCCTAGCTATTGGATCAGAGTCATTCTCACTCTCTCTAGCTCAATGCATATTGAATTATTTATATAAAATGGAACAGCTTCAACAGAAGATACTGAGGGAGACCCACATCAGAATATCCCAGAGCTCACTGGACATTACAACACCTAAGTTCCTTTGTGGGTATAGGCCTAAGCTCCCAAATCACTTAGATATTTTGATTATTTTACCCCAGTCTTTAGGGCCTGATCTTTCACCACCGAAATCAGTGGGAGCTTTTGGATGTGCAGGATCAAACTCTTAATGCAGTAAAGGACTGAATGAGGGAGATCATAGCTATGGGGGCTATACCAGCATAGACATGGTGTCATACCTATGCTGGTATATCCCCCTAATATAGACACAGTGACAGAAGGGATTTTTCTGCCAGTGTAGGAACACCATTTCCCTGAGTGATGTATCTATGCACCTAGCTGTATCTACGCTGGGAGTTGGGTCTGCATAGCTATATTGCTCAATAATATGGATTTTGCACACCTCTGAGTGACATCACATTTGAAGTGTAGGCCATTTTTTTCCAGACTGAATTTTTGGATGGCATTGTCAGTTTAGACAAGTATTCTATTGTGAACGGCACATGCATTTACAGATTTTTATAAAGTACATAATACTAATTGGGAAAAAGAATAGGTGAATTACTGCCTGACCTGTCTTTTGTTCAAACATAAAAATAAACAGCTATATTTATTTTCTTCTGTTGAATAAATTCTGTCTTTTAAAACAGTAGTTAGCTAGTTACGGTGACAGTCGATACTATTATTACTAATACTAATATTAATTTATTGTACAGCTGTTTAATTGTATTTGATTAGTGGCAATTGTATATTCAAGTCTCATTATTCTCACCCAAGTATGTGGATGGTTGATCAGCACAGCTGCTGCCTAGCAACTGTAGATGGTAACTCTGGAAGAGCAGGCAAAGGAGATGACGCTTTAGAATGGAAAACTGGAAATGGCCTTGGGGAGAGTATATCATTTAGAGAATGGGGTTGAAATGGGGAGCTGGCAGAGGCTTCTCCAATCACGATGTTACCATTTGGAACTGACTGCTCTGGGATGTCAGAATTTTCAGGAACTAGAGGACATGCTTGAGTATGTCATATATTGGAGATTGTCCAGGCACAAAAAGCTGCAATCCAGAAGTACAGGAATAGATCTTGCATCTGCCACCGGCTGACAGGGCTGTCACAGGTACTCAGGGATCTCAGATCCCTGTAAACGAGCTCCTGCATCAGTGATGGCCTTGAGGCTAACTTCTTCACTTAAATGCACAAGTAACATGAAAATGTGCTCTGAATCTGAGAAGGTGGAACTCATTGGGTCTGGGAGTTGCAAAGCTAGCTGTAGAATGTTTTGTAGGACTAGGAGACTAAAACTTTAAGTAAAGTCTTAAAAACTGTACAAGAAACTAGTCACTTAATTCTTCTGAAGGCAATTCATAGCAGTTTCAGTCAGAAGATGAAACAGCTCACTTGGACAGGAAACTTTCTCCAGATTTGGTGTCCACTACTCTTGTTCTAGTCCTGCTTCCTCAGTTTTCCAACGATTCTTCCAGATTCAGAGTACACTGTTGGCTGCTTTCGTGTTCCTTTTTAGATGAAGTAAAGAAGCTCGCTCTCAAAGCCATCACTGAGTTAAGAAAAGATGGCAAGGATACTCAATGAGATGGAAGCAAAGATCAGCCAGATTAACAGGAAGACAGCAGGGGCTCAGAAAGAAGTAACATGAAGAAAGTGTAGTGATGGCTGCAGGCCCCCTGTGAGTGGAGGGCAGGAAAGGAGGAATTTGTTCAAAGAACAATAACAGGAAGATGAAAACTGGGTCAGACTGAGCTGGTACTCAGTGACATGCTTCACCAGTACTTTCCTGGCGACTATCAGTTTTTGTGGAATTTATAGCTTCCTTAAAAACAAACATTTCTAGTCCTCGTAGTTAAAAAGATGTCCCATATATGACCCTTTGCAAACCAAGAGCTCTTACAGAAATGGGCACTGCACCTCAATTGTGTCTTAAATTCTTATTAGATCTCAGAGTTCAGTATCAAATTTCTTAATGTCAATTATGTGTGCCAGGAAGATCTATCCCATTCGTCTGTGACTATGGGCAAAGTTTGAGTAGCATTACTTTTTCTTCCATTTATGTGAAAATAAAATAAAGGAACAAAAGTAACCCAGAGAAAACAAACTGACCCAGTGAGACAGTGAATAGAAAAATAGACTGAAAAATCCATCCAAGATGTGTGAACTTCAGAGAGTAAGTGAAGGGTAGGAATTGCCTGCTCTGTTTTTTGTTTAAATCTAAAACCAAAACATACAACAGATTCAGTGGGCAGCATGTGTTTTACATACTGAATTTATGTCTGATTTTATAGATTTGTACATTTGCTGTATCTTTCAGTCTATACACATACCAAACAAAAATATAATAGGTCTATGAAACACATAGCCTTTTTACAGGAGGCTCTTCAGGACTGTCAACTCTTGTGATATTCGGTATTTTTCCTAAAGCCCCAGCTGGGGAACAGAGATTGCATGAAAATCTCAGCTTTTATTTAAAAAACCCGACATTCCTACCCTTAGTAAAAGCCGGACACAACCTAAAGGCTCAGAAACCCGCAGGCAAATAAAACGAGCCCAGACTTTATTAAGGAAAAAATATTTCACGATTTTTAAGCCAATCTCATGATCACTCGGTGGGCTGGCAGCACCCGCTCTCTCGCTTTCCCAGCGAGGGGGGCTGCTCCCGAGGGCTGGATTCCTCGCTGGGAGGAGGTTCCTGGTGGGCTCAGTGGGGCTGGCGCTTAGCCCCTCAGGCGCCGGCTGATAGCCGGAGGGCGCTGGGGAGGCCAGGGAGCTGGGGGGCCGCGCTACCGTCATTGCACCGCAAGCAGCCCGAGGCGCGCGGCGGAAAGGGAGCCCGCTCCCCAAGCGTCCCCCAGCTAACAGCAGCGGCCGCATCGTTCGCGGTGCCTGAACCCAGCCCTCCGCGGGCTGCAGCCGGGCCACTGGCTGCCGCGGAGGAAGTGGCTGTGGGGCAGAGACTGGGCTGGCGGCGAGGACCAGCCCAGTCACTCCTCCGCAGCGTGCAGCAGCCGCACCACAGCTCCTCCCAGCCGCCAGCAGCACGTTCACCAGCAGCCGCCGCCTCCGCTCTTTTATAGGCTGCGAATTGCGCTCGCTTCCCCTCCTCCCTCTCCTGCGGGCCGCGCGCGGTGACCGTTACAGCCAAAGGGGGCGCACGCGACGGCAGAGACGTTACCTGAGAACTCCCACTCCCGCTTTCTTCCATCTACTCCCCTCCCCAGTCGCGTGCGTGACAGCGGCACGAGACTGCCCCTTCCCCTAGCGGCGGGCGGCGACTCACGTTCCCGCAGCCAGACGCTTCAGCATCCAAAATGGCGGCCCGACCCAGCCTAACCCAATCCTAGCCCAGAAGTCCCCAGCCCGATCCATGACTCGGCGCTCTGTAGGCTCACCCAGCCGCTAGGGTCGATTGTCGAGAAACGGATACCGCACGGCTTCCACTGCCCAGGGAGCGGAAAAAACACCCTGTGCTGAAGCGCAGAAGGGGAGAACCACGTTCCCCCCGCCCGCCCGCCCGCCCCCTCTACCCCCCCCAGTGGTTGCGTCCGTGACATCATCATCATGGCAACAACAGCTGGAGCCGAGGAGGCACCGCCGCCAAGGCGTCCGCGCTGCCGAGGGAAGGGACTGCTCTGCCCATGAGGCGCTCGCGGCCGGCCAGGCTCTTCTAGAGCCAGTTCAGGCCGCTCAGCGCGCGCGTGTGTCTGTCTGTGTGTGTGTGTGCGTGTGCGTGTGTGTGTGTGTGTGTGTGTGCGCGCGGGCGGGGAGCGGCGGGAGGGCGGGGGCTGCGCTCGCTGCGGTGGCGGCGGGGGAGCCGTGTGGGCTCCGCGCTCGCTCAGTGCGTGGGTCGCTCTCGGCGGCGGCGAACATGTTCTCAGTGAGGCTCGTGACCGCCGACTACTACATGGGCAGCCCGCTGCCCGGCCTGGACCCCGGCCAGTCCCGCTTCAGAGAGGCCCAGGCCAAGAAGGTGCCCGTGGTGAGAGTCTTCGGCGCCACCCCTGCAGGTAAGGGAACCCCGCCGCCTCTGCGGAGCCCCCGCCGGCGCTAGGCCCCGGGACCAGCCCCCCTCCCGCAGGGCTCGCTTTGTGATTCAGCCCCGGCGTGCTGCGGTGTGTGCCTCACCTGCCGCCGCCGGCCTCGCCCCTCCCCCGCCGGGACCCAGCGGGAGCTGGCGGCTGCTGCTGCGCGGGGTGGTACCTGCCCGGAGCCGGTGGGGACCGCAGGGTCTCTACAGACCGCGGCTCCCTGCGCGGCTGGTGGAGTGGGGGCGCCGAGCGCAGGATCGGGATCTGCAGGTGTGAGGATGAGCAGGGAGGCTTGTGCCCGGGGAGAGTAGGAAATCGCTGCATGCGCGCCGCTCACAGGGGAAGCTGCCCCCGTATAGGCTCGGTTGTAGCTCGTGAACCACAACTAAGCCCAGCTGTAAAAACACTGGATCTGCTCTGCTCTGCTCCGGACAGAGGGATTTGTACGTAACCCAGGCCGCGAGGTGTTGGGGTTTGCCTCTTTTTAAAGAAAGAGACGCAGCGTTTGTGTGTGAATGGATAGGAGAAAAAAATTCATACGTGTCTTCGAGGGGGTGAATAGTGAGTTAATTTATAAGTACTGTATCTTTAAACGGCTTCCTAATACAGAGTTCCAAGCGTGGGACTTCTGCAACAAGACTTGTGAAGTAGTTGTTTTTATGTTGCTGTTACGCTAGTATATTGTAAATTGCTCAGACCAATAGGCAATAGTGCTGCACTGCAGAAGGGAACGTCCTAAGCACTAGCCACATGTTGGCCCCTGCGACTTCCTAATGTAGCATCCTCTTTATTATTCATTACCCATTCAGCTATGCTTTTTATCGTTTACATCGATAAGAAGCCAGGCAATTCCAAGGTAGGTCCCCAAAATACTAACATTCTCTTTACCAGTAACATATTTTTCTAAATATGGATAATCTTTATTGCAAGTTTTCAATACACAGTGAATATGAAAAGAGGCCCCCTTTCCATCAGTTGTTACAAATATTAGAGAACATTGAAATGTTCGTGTTGTATGATACTGACCTTGGGAACTAAGGTAAGTGTGTGTTATAAGTAGAGTATTTAATGTACACTGTTATCGTTTGGGAGGGCAGAACCTGCAGTAAAAGAGCACAATAAAGGTGTCTTTTCCCCCATTAGTATAGTATAGCAATCTTTATTCATATTTAGAATTTCAGTGTTATCTTTTCTGCGCATTCTTCAGGTGCAGAGAAAGGTAAAGTAATTGAAGCAGATGCAAACTGATGCACCTAAAGCTTAAATTTTTAAAGTAGATAGGTTGTTAACACAAAAATAAACTGATATAAAATAGCGACGCCTCTTTTGTTGTAATTTGTATTTTGCATACATTCAGTGCTTCATATTTCTCCCCGTAACAAAATCTGTTAAGTGCTGTTTCAATAGTTTTCAAATACATATGATAGAGGGAAACTTCTTTGAGAAAGTAATTATGTAATCCTATGAGTAATTGTTTCACTATTCATAAATTTAGAGCCTGAGGTTGTCTGGAAGGAACAGGCTTACTATTTTTTTAAATGCATAAGAGAAGACTGATATAGTTTCTTTAAGAAGATGTTGAGAATCTGCTATATCAGGAGTATGGCCTGGGAAGTAAACCGCAGAGTACTTCACTTTGTCCAGTGACTCAGAGCATACTGAGAAATCCTTTTGCTTCCCTGACATAAACTTTATTATGTGTTTGCACAGCAGAACTGTTTCTAATTTAGCTTGGTTAATGGTGACTTTCTTCTGGCTTCTGCAGAGGAAGGGTGCTTTAATTATCTGTTATTTCCATGTTACTTTTTAGCACAAAGAGTGGCTTGCCTTATTTTTCTTTTTCATTCTTTTAATAATGTTTGCTGATAAGACTTCAGAAATACATTTGGTAGTTCTGCTTGTCTTTAAATGGTAAAAACAGATGGAATTCAGGTTCTTTTAATTAAGTGTTTTTGGAAGTAGGCAATTATTAGTACCTCACTGTCCATGTTAATATATTTAAATGACTTGACATAGTAAACTCTGCAACTATTTACAGTGGAACTATCATGAAATGAGATTTTATTTAATCTTTTAGAAATATATTGACTTTTTTAAACGGGAGAAAATTCTGTTTTAAAGTTGACTAATGTATTGGCTGTATGTGATTCAGAATCAGTAAACTGACTTCTATTCTGGTGTATAAGTAAGGTCCTGTGTAAATCATGATTTCATAGATCTATGGAAATTGTGAAATTAGCCCAATTACTGCAATTTTTCCCCCCTCCCCCCCCAGCAGGGAGGTAGAACCATCTCACTGAGGCTGTTCATGGTGGTGGTGATGGGGGCGAGGGTGTAGGGGAAGGTTAGTGGGCCAGCTCTGACCCAAGCCACCACTGCTGCTTCCTGTCCAGCTGGGAGGAGTGGGGAGGGGAGAGGTAGCAATGACAATGTGGCAATTAGGAGCCTGGGCCCAGCTCCTTTCTCAGAGGCCCACATAGGCCTGTGGGAGACACTGTAGCACTGGCTGGTGAGGAGTTGGAAGTGGGTTCCATCCCTCATGCCTCAGTCCCCTCACACACCTTGCGTTCCATGCAGTGGTGGCTTTTTGCAGGGGATGGATCTCAGTCTCAGCTCCTTGCCAGCTGGTGCTTCAGTATCTCCCACGGGCTGTGAGGGCTGCTGTGGGGGCAAGCCAGGGCTGCCAGTTGCCTTGTTGTCAGTACGGCTCCCCTCTCTCTGCTGGCTGGACACAAAACAGCAGTAGAGGCCTGGGCTGGAGCTGAGTATGGAACAAGCTGATCCCTGATCCCTGCCCCGGGTCAGGTTGGGCTAGACTGGCTTGTGCCATGTGGTTCATTTGCTCACTGAGTTGACTCTGATTGCTCGTTCAGGTGGCTTTTGTCACTCTCCCCATTGGTGAGACACCCCTCCCCTACATCAACTCCATGGAATAGGACTGCACCACCACATCCCCCTGAGATGGGACTAGTCTGCTAACCCTCCATGAGCCACTGCAGGCTCAGTGATGCCTGCTTTTGCCTCTGTAGTGTTGAAAAAATTGTAGAAGTTTGGGGGAGAGACTTGGCGGCCATGCATATCCAGTGAAATTTGAACATTTACCCATGATGTTAGCATGGATTTAAAAAAAAAAATCTGTGTTTTTTCTGATGGCCTTATGAGATAGTGGCTCATACCTACAGCTCAAGTCTGAAGTAACGGTAATGCTTGGGGTTTTTTTTTTAATAAGCTTGCATGAAGGAAATCAGCCCTTCTAATTAAGGTAAATGAGTATTCTTGCCAGCCAGGTAGAAAAAGTGCCAAGTTGCAACACTGTGCATAGAACCTAGCCACTATGCTTGTATAGACAGCTTGCACCTTTGGTTTGGTTGTCTCTACGTTAATCTTAGTATGTTTAAAACGAAACTACCATACTGTGCAGCTAATTAAGAGACTTGGGTTCAAAAGGGGCTCCAAGGCCCACCTGGTGAGCCAGTGGAGATTAAGCCATTTTCATATACCAATCAATCAGTCATTTAGATTCTAGAAGTTGGAGTCCTAACAGCACCACATATTGTATCTTCTAGAAGCTGTGGGTGTTGGCGGGATCTGGCTGTATGCCCATCTCTTCTGATGGGAGATAGTGTTCAAACAGCCAGATGAGTGAGGAGGGAATTCTGTATTGCTGTACATTGTTTCATTCATAGTTGTGTATCATGAATTGATCATTTTGCCAGCCATCTCACAAACTATAATATATATATAAATAGGGGCAAATTGCTTATAGAGGTAAAAAAGTTTGTGCCCATAAACACATTCTGGTAAAAAGTACTGCCCCTTTACCTGCTTTTAAAAATGGATTTGTGCGTCCATTGCTGTGGCTATTTGAAGGTTAAAACTTGAGCTCCTTATCTCTGAGTGGAGATGGTAATCTTTTTGGGTCCTGTGATGTGGTGGACTGGGTCCAAATGCCTCCTGCTGGAGGCCTCAGGGTCTAGCCACACCCATCCCTGAAAGAAGCAGTGGAGAGGTCCTCCAAGCAGGCTAGAGTGGCTGCAGAGGAAGCAGAAAATCAGAGCGGCTACAGGTAGCAGCCAGTGAGGGCCCAGCAGGCTCATATAAAAGGAGCTGAAAGGGCTTGGAGAGATCAGTCTGCTAGCAGGGACTGGGGGAGCAAGAGGTGCCCTTAGCTGGCTGGAAGGGCTAAGGCATGTAGTTGCTGGCAGGAACCAGGGTAGTGAGGGAATAGCTTCTGGCTTGCTGCCAGGACTCACTGAAGACAGGCCTAGGGAACAGACTGTTTGTGGAACCGTTACCCCCTCTGCCCCCAGAAAGAGGCTGGTCTAGATTGACCCAGCTGGAGAGCTGGGGTCAGAGGACTAAAGGGCAAGTGAAGAGCCGTGAGGGAGGAAGCCCTGGTGGTGGTGCTCCACCTCAGGGCAGGAACCTCTACATGCAAGCTGGCCAATGAGGATATTTAGGGGCCCTGTTGGTCAGACTGAGGACTGGAGCTCAGGAAGGGCTACAGGGACAGTGTAGGTGGCTCACCCTGAGGACTGAGTCCCTGAAAATCCGGCGAGGGATCCATTGGCCGGAGAGGGGCGCTCACAAGAAGTGACGTGCTGGCTGATGCTTCCCGTAGCTCCCATTGGCCAGGAACAGCGAACCACAGCCACTGGGAGCTGCAAGCGGCAGTGCCTGCGGACGGTCAATATAAACACTGTCTTGCAGCGCACCAGCGGATTATCCTGACAGGCCGCAGGTTGCCCATCACTGTCCTAAAGCGAGAGATGATCGGTACGAGTCTACTCCTTCTGCTTGCTGCAGCCAGGAGGTTTTGGGTATCCCATTTCCAAGCCTCTGTCTGTCCTTTCAGTCTTCCACCATGAGTAACTCTTAATGCCTGCCTCTTTCTGAATAAGCCTGAAATGGATGTAATCCATGACGTTTCACTGCTGTCTAGAGAATGAATAGTGGCACAGAAGCAGGCCGGAGTCTTTTTAATCTTATTCTCCTAATGCTTGGGGAAACTGAGTAACAGTAGAGATAGTGAGTCTGTCTGTAGACTTGGAAAGATGCTGCTGCATCTGTTACATGTTTAACTTTTTAAAAGGTATCTCTGCAACTGTAAGAGCTAGTAAATGAAAGCTTGAAATCTACAGAAATTGATGTTAAGGCCCCTTGATTGCCAGGGCAAGTTCCTCTCTCCAGGGGTGAATGGAATTTCTTTAAGGCCTGTTTATAGTTATGAATAACTTGTCATAGATGCATTAGATTTTTGCTATGTTTTCAGATAACTTCTCAATAGTTTAATCTGATTAAAAGAAAAATAATTCTGACTTCATTCTATGAATCTGAAAATGTGGCAGATGCAGTGTTGTCAAGTTATGTTTTGCATCCATGGGCGTTTTTAATAGAACTTATTTCAAAGGATAGAGCTAATTTTTTTAGTATAAAAATATCTAGTAAAATATAATGAGGACAGTAGAGTGTGTTCCATTGGATTGTATGAGAGTCTAGGGGCTTGCCTACTTGAAGAATTAGAACTCAGTAAACTAGGGTATGGATCCTGATGCATGTTAACAGCTTTGAACTAGTCCCGTTTCAAAGAGCACTCTAACAAACTATTGTGCAGCAGCGGGGTGCACATGGATAATTAGACCACGGTGGGCTAGCGTGGGGTAGAGTCACACGCTACCTTGTCACAACCTACTTGTTTGTGTAGGCAAGCCCTAGAAGTCAGAAAGTGTATGTTTTGTTCCAGCTCTCATTTAATTGCTCTGTGACCTTGGACAAATCACTTAAACTCCGCATTTCAATTTCCCCTTCTGTGGAGACAGTATACTTTGCTCATCTTTGTAAAGCACTTTGGGATCTGTCTATAAAAAGTGCTCTATAAGTTAGCATTTGGTATAATAGAACATGGATCAACAGATCAGATCTGTTAAATACATACATTATCCCATCCATGTTTCTTTCCTCTTTTCTTACTCCTTTTCTTCTGGCCAGCAATTTTATAAAAGTATTGGGAAAGCCCAAGACATGGTTTTGTTGTTTGAGCCTCCAGAGTGAAATTGGGCAGGAGAGTGGTACAGTTTAAACTTCTGTTTACATTCAGTATTTGGTTTAATTTGTTGGTTCTCAGATTCATTCTTGGCACAATGGTGAGACATGTAAGTATCATGATGGAAAGAAGTAATTTTTAATGCAGTTTGGGGCCCTTGGAATTTCCAGGAGACTTATTGACCACTGAGGGTATAGCTACACAGCACAATAAGCCTAGGCTCTGACTCAGGTTTAAGCCCAAACCCTGCTGCAGTCTGCAGAGAAATTAGTCTGACTTGGACCAGGAACCCTTCCGGACTCAGGCCGGCTGATGCTGATAGGGGGATGGGTCAGAGCTCAAGTCCCACTATGACAGGGATCAAAGCTCAGGCATTTTTCAGTGTGGATGCAGCTCTGGTCTCAGTTGCCAGACTTGGATCTGGAGAGTCAACCAACACTGTCCTCTGGATCTGTCCTTCCCAGCCCTTAATTCCAAAACTTCCCACACGCTTCCCAGGAACAGAAAGCAAGCGCCTGGTTCAGATGCAACTGCTCTGTGTTTAACCCTTCGTTTTCATGCGGGCTGCTCAACTGGAAACACAGTCTATGAGGACGTGCGTTAGCATGGGCTAGCACTAAGAAGTTGTCATGCATCAAGGATGCTGCTGGCTGGCTAGAGGAACATATGGATTCTGATTAACCTCTGGTGTGAGGCAAGCAAGGCGTTCAACTTCTGAAAAAGCATAAGAAATTATGTCTACAAAATTATATCTGAGTGCCTGGTAGCATTGGGATTGACTGGACAACAGAACAATACAGAGAGTAACTCAAGCATCTGAAGACAGAACTGCAAAGTCAACGATGCTAATGGAACTTCTGGGAACTCTCTATTTTCCTGCCTCTTTATGAGGAAATCAATCGAGTACAAGGAACTGTAGCAAGTACTGAGCTTGAGCCCACAGTGGTGCACGACAATCTGCTTGGTAGGGATATTACCCTTACAACCTCTCCACCCCTATCACAGGCACAGCCAGAGGAGAGAGCCAGCTGTTAAATGAAGGGCAATAAGTGACCCTATTGCTGCTGGTAACTGGGGAGACTATGCTGCTGGAGCAGCTGCAGCACATCCTGGGTCCATATTTGGAAGAGTTGTTTTGTAATGGTCCTGAGGAGCAGTCCACTGCAGATTTGGTATCAGAACAAATGCTGAAGCCGGAGTCTGGTAAGTTTCTGCCACCATTTGTTTCTATTAACATATGGATGGGAGAGATTTTGGCTTATGGGCCTGTTAAGTTATTAACACAAGTTGTGGTTTTCGTGTGCTTCTGTTCATGGTGGAACTCATGCTATTTCCCTAGCGCTTTCCCCCTGACGCTATGTGGGCTTCAAAATGGACACCACAAAAAGAGGAAAAAGTTAAACAAGCAGTTTTCATGAAATCTTTAGTAGTTGCTCAATTATCGTTATAAATATGGGTTGGGGTTTTACAATGAACAACCTCACATACCCCGCCTGTGAAATATAGTGCGCCTTATAAATCAGCCACACCTGCACTGTCCTGGACCGCCTGTGAACTGCATTTTTAAAAAGTAGCTATTACGAGTCCAAATTACAGCAGAGGGTGGCGGTCTGTCTGTGTTGAGTCCCCATTGTCAGTAGCGAGTTGGGTCTGTGTGTGGATGCAGGGTGCTTGTAAGGAGGCTGTACTGTGTTTCCATGTTAAATCAGCATCTTGTTGATTTTTACAGCAAATTGTCACCCATCGCTGGCTGGTGATGAACGCAAAATTCTCAGAGTAAGAACTCCATACAGTCTGCTATGCTCTGGGGCAGGGCATACTTATTAGGACTGCCTCTGTAATTCACAAGCTTCCTCCATTCTGAGATGTGCTGGTTGGTCACTAGGTGCCTGAATATCTCCTTAGCGTACAAAGGTGGCTGTTCTCCATTGGCCTGGAACAGAAGTTCACATTTCCCCTCGGGTACCTCCAGAATATCAGTGTTCTCCAGAGCTTACCCTTCTTGACAGGATTGAAAAACTGTGGATGGTAACTAGACCACGCATAAGGCTCCTCCCTACCTCCACCTTGAGAAAACGAAAGGATATAAAAATAATTTCAAATGATTTTTTTTATGAGAGTCTTACCATGATGTGTGATGGTTTTCAGTGCTGCTCCAAAGGATATCTGAAGTCAACAGTGTTTTCTCTGTGAATACACCCCATTAATAAAAAGTATTATCCTTTGACCTTAAATTAAAGCAGTCCCTTTCACAGGGCTGGAAATGTAACTTTTGTCGTGCTCAGACAATAATGTACTCTGTCATTCTCTTTTCAAGGCCCTTCCACCTCCACAGGGCAAACACATGGCACCAGGAACCTGGGAGTTCGGACCAATCTACCCTGAGCAAAGAGAGCATCTGGAATAGGCTGATGAGAGAGCAGCTAGATAAAACTAATTGTGAGAGAGAGTTCCAGAAGAACTAAAAGGAGTGTCAAATAGATAAGATGCACAAAGGGTGGAAAGAGAGACAGAATCTGTACAGCATGAGAAGAAATTGGCGGACAAATTCTTGAGGGAGTAAGAAAGAGCATCAGAAAGAGCTTTTTGAGTGATTACTTTAAGCCCATGGCTACGAGGCTCCAGTGCCATCATCATCTCTTGCTCTACAGCCTGCAGAGTATGCATTCTTTGGACAATTCAGGAAGTGGCTGGACCAGGTCACAGGCAATGAACTCTAGTACATGGAATGAACGAATGTATCCTATGCATTCACTTACTCCTGTCCAGTTATGGCCTGCATGAGCAAAACGCGCCAGAAAGGCAAAGCAGAACAGAGGAATGGGATACCCGGCAATAATTGGTTATGTCATTTGGGAACATGGACCGCTGACTTGGCACCGAGTTTGTTTATTGTGCTGCATGCTTTGATGACAGCTGGTTTGACTTTCTGGTTCTTATAGTGGCCTCTAAATACATGTGTAAAATAGCGTTGAATTTGTGCACAAGGCTACAATAACAAATTTTATTATATGTAATGATATAAGTGGAAGGCTTTTCCAGAGATTTCAGTGGGAGCTGAATCAGGCAGTATATAGTCTAATCTTTTTCTTCTTTTATTTATTTGTATACTAGTGTACCTAGGAGCCCTTGTCAGGAACCAGGCACCCATTATGCGAGGTGGTGTATAAACATATAATAATCAGATGGTCCCTTCCCCAAGGAGCTTACAATCTAAGTATAAGATAAGAGATGATAGATGGATACAGCCAGACAGAGGAGTACAAGGAAACAATGAGACCGTATCGGTCAGAATGGTAGGCAGTAATCTCTGCACACCACATCCCAACTGTTGTTAAGCTTTTTGTAAGCAGCACAGCAAAAGAAGGGTTTGAAGGCGCATAATGCCTTTGTGGATTTCACCTCCCAAGTGTGAGAGGCAACAAGGGAGAAAGCATAAAGGTGCTTGTTTGAAAATTTAATAAGCGCATGATGGAGGCTTCAATCAGTGGGTTGCTCAGAGGCAAGTATTGGCAGCTCAATAGCGAATGAGCGACAATAGGAAGGGTGTTGGATTGACCATGAAGGGCCCTGAAAGTTAACACAAGATGTGATCCAGAAGGGGGACTCAGTGGAGGGATTCAAAGAGAGGGTGATGTGGTCAAAACAACAGCCTAGCAAAATGATCTTTGCAGCAGCATTCTGTAAGGATATGAGTGGGTTAAGATTGCCTTTGTCGAGGCTATATAGAAGAATACTATGGTAATTGAGATGTGAGATGAGAGTTTGGACAAAAGTTTTAGCTAAGTGGATGGATAAGAAAGTCATATCTTAGAGATTTACGCAGAAAGAATCAGTGGGATTTAGATATAGACAGGACAAGAGGATCTATGCTCAGAAAAATTCCACCGCTTTACCATACACCAGTGTAACTAAACAAGTGATTCAATGCAACCTGATTTGATGTCCTAACCACAGTATTTCATGCAGGAGTTGCAGAGCCTGTGGATAGTTGCATCTAACCTAAAATAGCTAGCATTACTCTCTAGAGCAGGTATGTAATGCAAGTTTTCCAAACAGTGGCTCCAGACAGTTTGCCCTATACACTGGGATATGGAGTCTTTCACTTCTAGGTCATTGTTTCAAATCCAAGTCAGTAGAAAGCAAAAATAATTTTTCTTAGCTAACTCTTTAGTGGCACATGTGAAATGAATTGAATTTTTTAGTTTGATTTTCTATTGGGCAGGTTTTCACACTATAGAAACCACTAAGGATCAGATGGACAATGGAAACTGAACTACCCTCGCTTGCAAAGGTAGTCCCTTCCAGAACAGCGTGGTACAAAAAATTTTAGCAAGACTTTGGGAAGCTTTTTTTGTTGCTGCCTATGCTGGCTCTGTTCTGTGGACAGAGAGGTCATTTTCCAGGATTATCAATGTGGCACCTTTTGAAATTTCTTTTAAAAAGTTACAACTGTTTTTAAGGCCAGCTACACCTAAGGTGATTTACATCGGTAGCCTCCCACTACAATTGTCCTTCCTTTCAGATTCTTACGTGGATCAGTATTCAGTTATCATCCATTATGAGGCAGGTAGCTGTGGGGAATTCACACTGCTTATAGGCAACACACTTTTATTTTGCTATCAGTGCTTCGTGAGAAGAGATTTTAGTCTTTCCTTGAATGGAAATAAAATGAAAAAAAATATAAAAAGTACTTGACATTTATATGAAGTCCTCTTTTTTGTTTGAGTGACCTTTATAGAGATGGTTGATACTCAGTTGTACTTTCAGCACCATAGTGACAACAATCAAGCATTAAATTACACAGTCCTTCTCCAGTAGTTTTCACTAGGGGTTTGGCCATTAACTAGGGTTGGCAGGTGCCCAGTTTTTGACTGGAATGCCTGGTCGAAAAGGGACCCTGGCGGCTCCAGTCGGCACCACCGACTGGGCCGTTAAAAGTCCGGTCGGCGGCGCAGTGGGGTCCCGGTGCTAAGGCAGACTCTGAGCCTGCCCTAGCTTCACGCATCTCCCAGAAGTGGCCACCACCTAAACACCTGGGCAGCAAGGGAGGCTCCATGCTCTGCCCCCGCCCCGAGGGCTCCGCAACCAATGGGAGGAGTGCTTGGAGGTGCTGCGCGCGGAGCCTCCCTGGCCACCCAGGCATGTAGGGGCTGCAGGGACCTGGTGGTCGCTTCCCTGGAGCCGTGGTAAACACCACCAGGATCCCGCATCCCAGGGCTCTGCCCCAGTCTGGAGTCCCCTCCCTCACCCAAACTCCCTCATGGAGCCTGCACCACCAAAACTCCCTGTCCGAGCCCGCTCCTACACCCCAAACGCCTCATCCCCAGTCCCACCCCAGAGCTCACACCCTCAGCTGGAGCCCTCACAACCTCCCCGTATGCCTGCCCCAGCCCAGAGCCCCCTCCTGCACCTCAAAGCCCTTATCCCCACCCCAGAGCCCACACCCCCAGCTGGAGCCCACACCTCTGCCCCAGCCCCATGAAAGTGAAGGAGGGGAAGAGGGAGGGGGAGTGTGGGGGATGGAGTAAGTGCGGGCGGAGCCTCTGAGAAGGAGCAGGGCAGGAGTGTTTGGTTTTTTGTGATTTAGAAAGTTGTCAACCCTACCATTAAGTACAATGGGAACAGGATTCATCCTACAATTAATATTCCTTCATCACAAGGGTGCTTCTACTCAGGTTCATTTGCTTATTCCCTTGTCCCCTTTCACTCCTCCTAGACTTATTGTAGAACTCTTTCTTAGTGGTTTGGTCAAAACTCTAGGCAAGGGGAGGGGGAAAAAAGAGTAGTGTCTTCAATCTCATGGCTTTATGTTGGGGGTGGGCCACACTTTTAATATTTTTTTTTTTTTTACTAAAGGTGCTTCCTGTCTGAAAGGACTCCAAGAAGAGCTCATCCTTGTCCACCTGATTACAGCCAAGGTCAAGTACTAGGGTTTCCATCAGGATACTGTTTCCTTGCACTTAAGTAGGGGCTGCCATAGTATTGGTGAGACCACTTATTTCCCTTAGGAGTTGTGGAGAAAACCTTTGGCCACATCCTACTTATCTTCTCTCTTGGTAGTCTTGTTGACTTTTGTGATGGTTGGCTGGAGGAAGTGTGGCCTAAAGCACAAGACTAGGGCCTTGGCTACACTTGCGAGTTACAGCGCAATAAAGGAGCCCTGGGCACACTAGCTTACTACCCATCTGCACTGGCAAGGCACGTAGAGCACTTTGACTCTGCGGCTACAGCGCTGCTCGTACTCCACCTCTGCGAGTGGAATAACGTTTGCTGCTCCCCCACTGGAGCACCATGGCACCAGTGCGGATGAGGTGTTGCATTACTGCGCTCTGATCAGCCTCTGGAAACATCCCATAATCCCCTAAAGTCAAGTGGTCACTCTTCTCATTGTTTTGAACTCGCAGTAGGAATGTGGATACTCCCTTTGAAAGCTCAGTTTCTGAGCTTATCTGCTCCGAGACAAAGCAACCCCTACTGTGGAATGCTGTGTGTGTGTGTGGGGGGGGAGAGTCTGCTGCTGTCTGAACTTACAAGACAGAATGTTGACGTGCTCAGCCCCTCCCCCCCCCCCCCACCAATCTCTCTCCCTCATATAAACACAACACACCCCACCCCATTTGAAAAGCACGTTGCAGCCACTTGCATGCTGGGATAGCTACCACAATGCACTGCTCTCTGTGGCCGTTGCAAGAGCTGCTAATGTGGCCACGCAAGTGCACTTGTAGCTGTCAGTGTGGACAGACTGCAGTGCTTTCCCTACTGTGCTCTGTGAAGACGGGTTTAACTCAAAGTGCTCTACATCTGCAAGTATAGCCAGTTAGGAGATCTGGGTTCTTTTCTTGGCTCTGCTACCATGTTGAAATCTTTTATTCCTACTACCTCAATTTCTCCATTTTACAGATCATGCCTTATAAATACAAGTGTTTTCATTGAGATTACTTTCCTAAGAAAGACAAGAAGTATCTGATCCTTTGTTTTTAACGCTATTCTAGTCCTGCCCAATTAAGCACAGCTGACAATAGGCAATTTGTTCACACTATAACTGAAGTTGCTTAGAGTTTAATACACGGATTATAGCAAGGTTTGTATTAAATCATTCACAGTATTCACTGGAAATAAAATATCTGGTATTCAGAGAGTTAAATAGTTAACAGGAATTGATCGTCATAGAGTTGTCAGAGAAGCTAGAAAGTATTTTTTTTAGCACAACTCTACTCCCCCGAAGTCTGTACATTATGGAAGAACTTTCCCTCTACTCACAGGAATAACTTGTCTGGAAAAAAAACAGGATTATTTTGACACACTATGTGTGAAAACATTTTTAATTAAAGTGCACTATATGACAGGCTTATGGGTGGTATTTCTGGTGGTTACATTTTTTTTAAATGTTATACAAAAAATTACTTTAAACTGGGTTAATAAAGGACTTGTCTACACAAAAACTTAGTTTGCAGCAAACTGGGGTGTAAATCTACCTCACGCTTGCATGCTGTGCACTAAGTGTCTGATCTGGATTCTGCTGCCTCACACCAATAGTTCCCTAATGCATTTGGAGCGACTCCTGTTTCAACGGCCAGTAGATCAAAGCCACTGGTGCACATCATCAACGTCCACATGGACGCTTAGCATGTGGCAAGCTAATGTACAGTAGATTTGCACCCCAATTTGCTATGAACTAAATGTTCATATAGGCAAGCCTAGAGAATGACACTAAAAAAAATTCAGATAGGTAGAAATATCACTGGTTACCAAAAATGTTTAAACTAGCGACTAACTCTACAACAATGATTTCTAATCTGTTTGAACCACAAATTACCACATAAAAACATCAGCTATACAAGCAAATACATGCCATTTCCCAGTCTGCTCTAATCCACAAGGGAGTGTTGCCAGTTTCAAACATTTGTTTCGTAGCTTTGAAATCGGACAAATTCAGTTCAATGGGAATTTAGTATTTGATGTCACTGGAAGCAGGATTGGCCCTTAATTTAGAAAGGAGGAGCCCAGAGTACCAATTACAAAATCTTGAAGTGTTTGGCAAATGCTGCTCTGGAGCAGTACTGTTCTGGGGATAAAAGAGAGGAAAGTTCACACTACTACTATACACACGATAATTTGAGCTGGTTATGCTCTCAAATATAGCATGAATATATAAAGGTAATCAATCTCAAAATACTTGAATCTGTATGCTCTGCATCTTTTGAGGGTGGATTAGACTCAGTACAAACACAGAAACAACATTACAAATATAGCCATAATTTGACTCTTATAAATCAAATAGTTTGTGTAAGAAATGTAGTTTTAAAACTCTACAATATTTTCCTGACTTAAAAAAAATAGCATATGTTGTGAATAAAATAATTTAACTTACTACAGTAATTTGATCCATTCTTTTTACTAATGTATGATTTGGAAATAAATTTGTGGACTCGCATTTTCCAGACAAGCTTTAAAAATGGTATTTTTCTAACAGTCTGATTCTATAGTTTTTGTTTAATTTCTGTTACAAAAATGCAACCTACTCTAAAATTTTAAGTAGAAAATACTTAATTCCTATGTAAAGATGACCCTAGTGTATTTAGTATTGCAGCTATGTTGGTCCCAGAATATTGGACACAAGGTGGTGAGGTAATATTTGATTAGACCAACTTCTGTTGGTGAAAGAGACAAGCTTTCAAGCTACAAGTAGCTCCTCTTCAATAAAAGATATTATCTCACCTATCTTGTCTACCTATTGTATTTAAAAGTTGAATTTCTAAATCTTGAATATAATGGTTAAAAAAAAAAGGTGCAGATTGGATGAGGAGGGAGGAATAGGATCTCTGAAGCATTTACAACTACATATGCTGGTAGCCAGAATTTTGATGAGCTGGTGCCAAGAGTTGGAAGCCTAATAAAAGAAACAAATGATTTTTCATCTGTATTATTATTGATTTTTATTACAGTATTGCCATGGGACCCAGCGAGAATTGGGCCCCATTGTTTTAGGTACTGTTAAGAGAGTAGTAGACAGTAGCTGCTGCAAAGAAGTTGCAACTTAAATAGACAAGGTAGAAAAAGGATGGAAGAAAGGGATGCAACAAATAAGCAGAGTGAACAAAGTGATGGCCTCTAAACATCATGTTTTCTCTGAGATTTTTTGGATGGGATTTTGTTAGGAGAGGATTCGCTTAAAGACAAAGGAAGGGAGATGACATATTGAAAGGAGGGGGTTCATAAAGGGAACCAGGCATGGGAAATGGGGGAGAAAAGGAGCATATAAGGCATGTAGTGTGAGACTGAAGTGAAGAGACTGGGGAATAGAGTTGGAACCAATAGCCAGTTAGCCCAGGACAGAATGTTGCGAGTCAGAACTATAGAAACCACTGACTTTGTCATTGTCCAGTGGTTCCTGCAGCTGTACCAGTTGAAGTAGTTGTGTCCTTTCCTTCTGGCTTCTGTTTTTTTTTGTTTACTTCCCTGGAAGTAGACTTTTTTTGACTCTTCCCTGGAATTCCCGCGCCGCCCCCCCCCCCATGACTTGGGAAAGGGAAGGGTCCACATAGGTCATAGTTAAGGCTACATTTATGTCAGAGAGGTCATGGAAGTCACAGAATCCATGACTTCCAGAGACCTCCATGACATTCTCTGCTGCTTCAGCCACAGGGGCTGCAGGACTCTGGAGCTGGCAGCCAGTGGGGCCCTGGCAGGGTTCCAGCAACAGGTGACAGGGTTCCAGCGATGGGCGACAGCCTCGCATGTGGGGAGGGGAAGAGGGACGCCTCGAGTGAGTGACTGGGGTTGTCCTGTTTTCTCTTTGGGAGTGGATGAAGGGGGAACCCACAGCTCCCAGCCCCCATGGTGGCAGGGGAAACCATGGAGCCACTGCAGCAAAAGTCACAGACAGGTCACAGGTTCTGTGAATTTTTGTTTATTGCCTATGACCTGTCTGAGACTTTTACTAAAAATAACCATGACAAAATCTTAGCCTTAGTCATGGTGTCCCCTGTTGGGGTAGAGGGTTTGTCAGTTTTCCCCTTTTCAGTGCCCAGAACTATGCAATGGTGAGAACTCTGGGAAAACTGCAGTCTTCTCTCAAATACTCTGCAGTTCATGGCTTTGATCTGGCAAGTCCTTATTCATGTGCATAACTTTATGTGAATGAGTGAGTGGAGGATCAGGACCATAAAACTATATATATGGGGAACTCAAAATCTTGTAGTGCCCAGTATTTAGTAACTCCATTGTATCAATAAAGACAGAAGAGAAACATCCATATTTCAAGGTTGTATGCCAGACAAAGCACTACTTTGGGGGAGAGGAAAGGAGGATGGAGTCCAAGGCCTACTGTAGTTCATGCCTAAAGTAGCAATAGGTGTGAGACTTTTGCATTGCAAACCAGGTTATCTGCACCAAAGGAAAGGTGCTCTCCTGAGGATGCAATCACTCCTTCAGAGACTGGGTTGTATGTCAGTCATAAATCTGCCTCAGTTCCAATCCCTCTCATTAATAATCTCCCGCAGATTTTATCTAAGCCTGAGCCATATAGAAAACTTAGGTACACAACTATTTCTATCACTTTCTTCAAATAAAGAAAAGGAGTACTTGTGGCACCTTAGAGACTAACCAATTTATTTGAGCATAAGCTTTCGTGAGCTACAGCTCACTTCATCGGATTTGAAGTGAGCTGTAGCTCACGAAAGCTTATGCTCAAATAAATTTGTTAGTCTCTAAGGTGTCACAAGTACTCCTTTTCTTTTTGCGAATACAGGCTAACACGGCTGCTACTCTGAAACCTGTCATTACTCCAAATAGTAGCCTCTGATGTTTTCCCAGTTTTATTCTCCCCCATGTAAACCTGCTGGCAATGAAACTTTTAATTTGATCCTACTCCTGATAAATCAGTTAATTTCATTATGCAATTGAATTCTCTAGTTTCTAAAGGGTGAATGATAACATTGCTCATCCTTATCTCCTAATGTTTAAGGATTTGGTATTTTGGAAGTAGGGCACATGCTGTGAATAAACATGTGGAAGATAAAGTTGTGGAGCTATAACATGGATGGAAATAGAACAGAGGCTGAGAGTAAAGTCACAGAGTGAATCTCTAAGACTGTAACTTGGGTTTTTCTCATAACACATGATCCACTGACTGGCAATGGCTCACAGATGCGAGGAGAAAGTAGCTCATGTGTTATGGTAATACACTGACAGGAGTTAGGTAAATCCCACAATTGGTGTACAGTACTTTAAAATACAATAATCTAACAATTAGGCTCTATAATGACCCAAAGAATAGTCCTGTTCTTCTCATGTACTACCAGTATCACAGGAGTCTAGTGAATGTTTTTAGCACTGTAGCAGTTGACCTTATCTGCAGCACTCAGCAAAGCTAGGGCTAACATTTTCAAATGCTGCCTGTTTTCCTAGTTTAGATGAGATCTGAGTGAGCGGTGTAGTGTAGCACATATCACATTCCCCTTTAAACAACAAAATGAAAAAAACAAATTCTACCTTTGTTGTTGTTTTATGCACACCCTTCAAGGAGAGGACTTAGTTCAGAATAAGTAGTGTTTTAAGGAAGGACTTAAGCAGGAGAGGGTAAAGCGCTGATGGACACTGGGTCCGGGGTGGAGGGGCCTTCAATATAGGGGCCCTGTGGTTGTCTTATGGCTTCCTTTCCAATATCTATTGTCTAGTTGTTTATAATTTTCTCAAACTCCTCTTGTTCTGAAACTTTGCAAGTTTGGTCTCAGCCCAAAGGTAACTTTTTCCAGTAAAAATGTTTGTCATCTGAGTTAACAAAATGTGCATGCAGAAATATTTTTCCCTTGTGTTCTGACTGGGACTGTTGCACTTGCGAACTCAGTGGCTATAGGTAGGAACTTGGAAATTGGCTGCTTTTTAGTCCCCTTTGAGAGTCTTAAAAATAAGCCAAGCAACATTGAAGAAGTTTTTAAAGCTATGAATGCTTGAAGTCTGCCTTTTGGCACCTAAAGATTTTCATTTTACTCCCCCCTCCTCCCAGGGTAATTTGAAAGTAGAGTGGTATAAATATTGGCTGCACTCAAAACTACTTTGTTTTATCAGCAACCTTAAACTAAAACCCTGATCCTGCAATTGAACCTGTGTGGGGACCCTTAAGGTAAATCAAAACCTATATCATTTATAAGATTTACAGACCAGTAATGACTTATTTTTTCCTTTATATTTTAAAACAATATTTTTAATGTATTGTTTTATGGTGTTCATTAGTATACAGTACAGTATTTGCAGTATAGCAAAGTTAATGCTGTAGGGAAAACTGTTCAGAGTTTTCTGGCCTCTGAGTTGGATTTCTCAACAATAACCCTTTCAAAATGTTTAATACATTGGAAGTATATTCCGAATTGCATTTTGGTGGTATGCACAGGACAGGTTTATTCTGTTAATGTTGCTGCATCAGATAGATTAAATGGCTATTTCTGCTGCATGTCAGATATGTTGCCTTCGCTGAACTAAGTAAGAATTGAGACTTTTCTAAACTTTGATATCTGGTTGGGGTTTTTTTGTTTTTGTTTGGAGGTAGAATCGTATTGTTCCCTCCAAATCATTGGGTTACCCTTGTTAATAAAATCTTTTAATCATACCTGAAGATTGAAAATCCTAAAGCATAGCTGAGGTTTTGGCTTCATTAGAGCTGGTTAACCATTGTAAATAGTAACTAAATATTTGTTTTTATATACTTTTAAATGTACATTTAATTTCTGGCATAAATCTTTATAGAAGTGTCCTATTTCCTTAAAAGGGGAAATGTGAAGAAAGATCATTTGTATTGCATAATTGTTATGCTGAAGATTCATTACAGCAAATCAGACACACAAGGAATGATGTACAGTGCATTTTCTGGAACTTCAGGAAATTTTTCACAAGTTTAGTACATAATTTTGGCCTTGAAAATATATAGTGTTATATTACTGTCAAAAGCTACAGATCTCCTTCACTAGGGTATAACTGTATTTAGCCAACCATGCTTGTTCACATGGATACATGACTAGGCAGACAATGAAATATTCTATTACTTTTAGTTAGGTTAATATCAGGAAGAAGGGCTGCATACTTCCGTATTAATAATTGAGAGATCAAATCTAGGTGCAAGTGCTGACATCCTTGATGAACTGCCTGACTTGGAACTGTGATCTGAAAATCAATGGGTATTAATAAGATTTTTTTATTTTTTTTAAGAAAAGAGCTGTATCTGGTGGTCTCATAACTTTAAGATAAGAGATATTTTGTGGGTTGTCCAAAGAACTCTGCATATAAAAGAGATGGGGAGTCACTGATTTTGATATGCTAAATGGTGTAGTTTCCAGAAAACTTAATTCAGATACACATATTTGAACAAATTTTAAAAGTGAACTGTTCTGAGACATTTTATGCATTGAAGCAGTGTTTGTAGTTAATATCTTGAAGGACTATTCGCATGTCTACGTACAGCTGCTACTGCAGCACAGCTATGGGACTGCAGCTGTGCCACTCTAGTGCAATAATATAGATAGATGCATTCTACATCAATGAAAGGAGTTTTTCTATCGATGTAGATATTCAACCCTCCAAAAGGTGGTAGCTAGGTTGACAGAAGAATTCTTCTGTTGGCCTAGTTGCATCTAAATGAGGAGTTAGGTCAACCTTACTATGGCTCTCTGGGTTCGAAAATTTTCACAGCCCTGAGCATCGTAGCTAGATTGATCTAATTTTTAAGTGTAGACCAGGCCTGTGTGTGAAATCCTGACCGCATTTCAATGAGATGGGCCAGGATTTTACCCAAGTCTTCATACATGTTTGTTTTCATGCTGTCTGGAGTGGTTCACAACCGTGAGTGCCAACCTCAGGGCAGACGCTCCAAACTGGTGGTATTTTCTATAATTAGCTTTCACCAACCCAGTAACAAATGTGAACTCCTGAAGTACTATAACAGTCTTACCATGGTGTCACAGACAGTCCCCTTGGACAGTCCAGTCTGTCTATCCAGGCAAGCTGGACTTAGTGATAAATGGTCACTTACATCAAATATCACAAAATATTCAGGTTATTCCCCATCGCAAGAGATGAGTCCCTTACCCCAGATCAATTTGTACCTTAGATCTCACACCATAGACAATGCTTGTAGCCAATCCTGTAGAAAACTAACTAAGGATTTATTAACTAGGGAAAAGAAATGAGTTATTTACAGTTAAAGCAGGGAACACATACACACACACATGAGTTACAGTCTATAGTTTCAAAAGATGACAGAGTTGTAGTAATCTGTCAGCACTGACAGATTGACCCTGGGGATCTCTGCTTTTGTTTCCTAGCTCCAGCCCTGTGAGGGTCAAAACAACAAAGAGTTGAAGAATTTTCATGTCAGCTATCTTTATTTCCTCCTTCCAGAATTCAAACTGGTGGAACAAGCTTCCTTGTCCATAGAACCTTCACGGGTGTCAGAGGGCCATTAGCCCAGTCTTTATATTGTGATGCTTCACAATGGCCCACTTAGTTTTGATAGTTGTCCTTGTCCTTGACATCCTCCTGCCTGAGTTTATAAGTTCAGAGCAGGCATTTTTACAGCAAAGCAAAATTTACTTATAATCCCCTGCTATAAGGTAACATGTAAGACATTATAAGTAAGATTAATGCATGCAGCAATTTACAAGCCTTTTATAGAATCTAAACACATCCTTACAAGTTTAACACCTATCTTTAACAATACTAACATACAGATGAGCTGGTCTGTTTTCCAGCTATGAATTTGTCAGTGCTCAACTGACGCCTACAGCCTTGGCAAGAGCTGGCACCTAGTTTACCATATTTTTATATCGCCAAAAACAATGGGCTCTGATCTATATGGGGTCTCTGTGCGTTCCCACAATATAGATTTTCTTTTAAAAGTAACATATTTTCATAACTCCCCAAAATACTGTGCTTGGACTAGATTGGATTGAATGACTTATTTTAATAAAACCACCTTGACTACTCTTGCATTGCCAAGTTTAGTTATTTGTACATATTGCTTCTCAAATGCAACTGTTCTTTTGAGAGAAATTGCCATAATTAAATCAGGTTCTGAAGTACAGTAGTTTTACAGTCATGAATAAAATGTGGTTGGGTTTTTTGCTCTGTAGAGTGGGAGCTTAAAACCTTTCATTAATATTCTGAAAATTACTAGCATGGGCTTTAAAGAAGAACTATGCTCTGTGGTGGCTTTGTTTAGATGCTAGATTTGGGGCTTTTCCATTAAGTTTAAAATGCATCCCTCTCCAGGCACACAGTGTAAAGGTGTAATCACTGATCAGCCTGGCATTCTTAATTCAGAAGCTTAAACATAAGTAACATGGTTACTTATCTAAAGGAGTATCTAAAGGTCTAAGAAACTAGTTCATTGTGGGTATTTTGTTATGATCTCTGTTGATCAACAGAATCCCTCATAAAGGTACATTACACACTTACGAGGAGGAAAGTGTTTTGTTCATCGACCCATGTTTCACTAGCTACCAGCATTTAGAACAGGGAAATCTCTCTGTTGATATTGGAAAACAGCCAGATAAAAGGATAAGGAGCCAACAGCATGAAGCAGTTGTTTTTCTGGCAAATAGTTTCTGTATATGCTCATCTTAAAATTAGAAGCAAATCTGAGTTGAGGTAGTTTCTTGTTTAGTATGTTAAATTCTGAGTCGACACTCAAGAATATAACAGGTTTCAGAGGAACAGCCGTGTTAGTCTGTATTCGCAAAAAGAAAAGGAGTACTTGTGGCACCTTAGAGACTAACCAATTTATTTGAGCATGAGCTTTCGTGAGCTACAGCTCACTTCATCAGATGTTTACCGTGGAAACTGCAGCAGACTTTATATACACACAGAAATCATGAAACAATACCTCCTCCCACCCCACTGTCCTGCTGGTAATAGCTTATCTAAAGTGATCAACAGGTGGGCCATTTCCAGCACAAATCCAGGTTTTCTCACCCTCCACCCCCCCACACAAATTCACTCTCCTGCTGGTGCTAGCCCACGAAAGCTCATGCTCAAATAAATTGGTTAGTCTCTAAGGTGCCACAAGTACTCCTTTTCTTTTTAAGAATATAACAGTCATGTCTGTGGTGAAAACTGCTGCTGTTTCCGACTGTATTTGCAGTTGCATAGTGGAATCAGTGGCTCCTTTCCTATTCAGGAAATGCAAACGCTTTCCAAATTGCTCAGTTGCAACTGGACACCATTGTTTGTCGTTCCTGAACTTTATACTTAATTTCAGATCTAAAAAAAAGAATGAGACTGGTTTTCTTGTTTCTCACTAACATTTGCATTTATCATTGCTGTGCAAGTTTAGTGTTATTGCCAGGTAATGGGATCTAGACTTAGACAAAGACTTTATGCCCAAAGGGAATTGTAATGGGTGGAATTTTTTGTTAGTTTATATGTAACCTTTTACAATTAAGAAGAGTGTAAAACAAAATAGTTTTATAATGTAAACAAACAACCTCCTGATAAATAGTTTATTGTAACACATAGCATACAGTATGGAAAATAGAGAGCAAAATTCCACACTTTCAGGTTTATTATTGAAGAATTAGCCTGTCATGTGAGAGGGACACACACTGTCTATGTTTAAAACCCACAAACTCTAAAGGTATGAAATGGAAAGCAAAGGAAAACCTGCTCTTCACCATAAAGACAGGAAGAGAAATATGTTAATACTTATTTAGAAATGGGTCAAATTTTCTTGTTTTTTCCAGTGGCAGAACAGATATTTGTTTTTGTCATTTGTACTGAGAAATCTTGATTCCTTGATATTAAACATCAGCAATAACAAGAAACTGCTTTAAAATAATCTTAGGGCTGACACAATTTCTAAATGGCCCATCCTTTTGAATTTAAGGCATTCTTTGTTAGCAGGTAAAATTCTTGATTGTTTGGAGACTATTTTTATGTACACCTCAATGGTCAGACCCTCAGTTGATGTAAATAAGTGTAGTTCCACTGACTGTCTAAATGTTTAGTATGATTCTAGAAGCTCAGAGTCTGATTTTTCAGAGGTAGCGAGCTACCGCAACTCTATTGGAAGTCTGGATCTGTGGATGCTCCTGTGAAAATTGGGCCGTGAAAATCATGTTTTCTTACGGATGCCCCCATTTTATTACTATAATTTTAAGAACTAGTAGGGACATAGTCTCTTCTTCATATGTGCATTTTATATGTATATTTAACTCTGTGTCTGGGTCCCAGGGGGGCCATCAGGGAACAGGGGAGATTGGATGGGACAGGAGTCCTGGGGGGGCCATCAGGGGGTGAGAAGCGGGGGGGGAGGGGGTTAGATAGGGGGCGGGGGCCAGGCCATGCCTGGCTGTTTGGGGAGGCACAGCCTCTGCTAACCGGCCCTCCATACAATTTTGGAAATCTGATGTGGCCCTCAGGCCAAAAAGTTTGCCCGTCCCTGCAGCCTGAGCCCCATGAGCCCAAGTCAGCTGGCACGGGCCAGCAGTGGGTATTTACTTGTAGGGCAGACATACTCAGCAAGATTAAGTGACTTGGACAAGGTCGCCCAGGAAGTCTGAGAGAGCCTGAAATTTAACCCAGGTCTCCTGAGACCCAGTCAAATGCTGTAATTACAAGACAATCCTTCCTACAACATCCTGTCAATTGTAGTGTATTACACACAAACATTCCAAGCACCTCCTTACCAAAATGTTATTTTGTGCTATAAAATTTCATGCAAATTTGAGCAGCTGCCCTTTTAAAGCCATATTGTAAAAGTAGGTATTCTGGATTATGTGCCTATAGATAGGGCACATAGTTCATGGTCCATTTTGGTCAATTTTACGGTCATGGCATTTACAATATCGTAAATTTCATTATTTCAGCTATTTAAATCTGAGATTTCATGGTGTTGTAATTGTACGGGTCCTGACCCAAAAAGAAGTTGGGGGGGGGGGGGTTGCAGTACTGCTACTGTTACTTCTGCACTGCTGCTGGCAGTGGCGCTATCTTCAGAGCTGGGCAGCTGGAGAGCTGCGGCTGCTGTCTGGGAGCCCAGCTCTGAAGGCAGAGCCACCATCAGCAGCAGCACAGAAGGAAAGATGTATGGCATGATCTGGTATTTCCACCCTTACTTCTGTGCTGCTGCTGGCAGAGCGCTGCGTTCAGACCTGGCTGCCTGGCCAATAGCCACTGCTCTCCAGCTGCCCAGCTCTGAAGGAAATGCCGAAGTAAGGGTGGTACTTCCGCGACTCCCCCCTTTAAAATAACCTTGTGACACCCCACACCCACCTCCTCCTTTTGGGTCAGGACCCCCAATTTGAGAAATGCTGGTCTCACACTGTTTGGGGAGTAGAGCTGAGGTGACCACACACAGACTGGGCCGTGAGGGAAAACACCTATCTGCCTAAAGAGCCAACCAAGCTCCCCAGTGAGACACCTGATAAGGGGGTAAAGCAGGAGACACAGACCCTTCCTTCTGCATCTGTTATTTCTCAGCCTAGCTCTCTCCCTGTCCAAAAAGGAAAAGAGCCAGGCAGAATTAGATAGGGTGGCTCTGCTGAGGAAGGTGCGGCTCAGTCTGGGGGATGGGTTTGCCTTCACCTTCTTCCCATAGCAGGATTGGAAAAGATCTAGCTACAAGGCAGGCAGCCTCTGCTTCCCCATCTCCAAGAGGGGAGCAATCCATGAACGGGCAGCATGCCAAAAGGAAGATCCTGCCAAATCCCTCTAGCCTGCACCAGCAGCCACATCTTCTGTTTCAGGTTGCCAGGCCATCCCTCCACCTTCACCTTCACCTCCTCCCTTCCATTGACCGCACCCTCTCTACTTTTAGGAGATGGCTCTGGAAGGTTGAAAAGGACAGCAGCCCAGCTTTGGAAGAACAAGCAGGCAGTAAATGGCTTCTTGGCTTGTCTCACCCTTTATTTATTTCTAGCCCCCCCCACCCCCCCGAGCCTTTATTTTCTAAGGCCAGAAGGTTCCAGTGCAAATTTAACCTGATAGTCACATTTCCCTTCAATAGTGATATTTTCCCAAGTGGTCAGGAACTTAGCAATTCTAACTTGGGAGATTTTTACTTGAAAGAGTGGCCTCTTCACTCTGTAAGCCCTTCATGGGCAGCCTAGTACAAGTCCAGACAGGCATCACCTCAGTTCCCCTCCTTTGGGTATGAAAACTCTCAGGTGGCATCAGGCCAACAAAAATAAATAAATCTGAACTATGATCAGACAGCCTAAGTGTCTCCACATGCTTTCACAAGCAATGCTAACATGCGTAGGCAGTATTGTCAGTATGGTTCTCCTCTCAACATAAAAATCCCATTTCCTAAGAACTTCTCTCTGAAAAAGATAGTGGGATACAAATCTGCTTCATATATGTACATAGGACTTTGATACTTGAAGTTATATGTTCAGGCAAATTAATTCCCAGTTATCTTAACAATACAGTGAGAAACTTTAGGGAAAGCTGAGTCTATTCAGAATAATTGGAGAAGTTGACTTATATCATGCTTGCTGACACAAACTGTAAAAAGGAATTAAAGTCAGATGGCAAGTTGAAGCAATCTTTAAAGTACAATAGGAGAAAATACCTCTTTGCATGTGGTAGGTAGAACAAGCACAGAGTGCTATGGTGCAGTCAGTAGCTGCCCTCTGTTGCTTTACAACAAGCCCAGTTGGTGCCACATTGTGTAATTCTGCTCCAGGTAACTCTTCTTTTAAGAAACTGAAACAAACAGTTTTGCCCTAATCTCAGTCACAGCAATGACAGAAATGCCATGACATGATTGAAAACTCCTATCTACTGCTCAATGTAACTCACTCCCCATTCTATTTCTAAACTCAGAGAATCAACGACAAACAAAGCCAGGGTGCCATCTGAAAGGTCTAAAGGAGACTTATCTTCAAAACATTTGCATTTTGACTATCCCACAGATTATTTCTGTGTTTTTGCATATGAATGGCAGATTTTTCTTTTCCCAATTTAGATTATTATTTGATTTGATATGCTCCCAAAGTCTCTTCCAGGATCGTGGTAGCAATAATACTTGCTTTATGGAAGAAGGAAAAAAAAATCCATGTATCTTTTCCTGGACAATTTTTCTGATCAGGGTTCTGTACAGAGAGAATACTAAAGCAAACAGAGTGGTATGGTTCCTGAAGTATCTTAGATTGAGGACAGGTACATGGTGACAGGGAAATGAATAGTAGATCTGGGCTGAGAATGAATATTATCAGGTACAAGATATCAGGTCAGAAAAATGTTAATAGAAGATGGCCATAAAGAAAAACAAGTGGGGTCACAGAAACAAAAATTCAGTTCTTACTGTTGCTCATTGGGAAATCCTGATCTACACAGGTATGGTTCAGTGATCCAGAGTTCACGTGAGACTAATCCAATAATTCCGGGTATCTCCATCAAATCTCACCCTATCTCAACCATTGGCAGAAATCTAGCTCTAATTGCATATTTTCCACTCTCACAACCAGTAAATAAAGAGAAACATATTTTTGAAGGTATCCTCCTAATTCAGTTCAGGGATGGATACTGGAAAGAGAGAGAGAGAGAGCTCAGCATCCACCAGCTGGAATAAAATGATCCACTGAGGGTTTGGAGCAGTGTTCCTTCTATGGATAACAGACTTTCCAGGTAGTGACACTCAAACATGTCTGATGGGATTTTCATAAATAACTAGAAAGAACATGATCATCCATATCCTAGAGAGACATTCTCCTATCTTGGGAAGAACAAAGTTTCCTATGTCTGTGTACTGTCTGCCCAGGGAGAGATGAAAACCAAGATTTACAAAGTACATTGTAAGTCAATTTGGTGGACTGGTGACTGATGTCTTTGATCTGGAAACAGTAAATAAAGTGCCCTGAGCCCTTTCTGTGTCAGGACTTGGGTTGTCAAGTTGTGAATGACCTCTTGCAAAGCTAAACAAGATCTCTGCTGCATGTCTTCCCATTTTTTCTGCTGCTCCCAAGAACAAAATGAACAAGACACTAGTAAAATATTGTAGTTGTGACACACTAGCTGAATAACAATATACTTTTGACTTACGCACCAGAACTGAATGTTTCTGATTCTTAAGGATAACTTTCTTTACTCTGTGCTGAGGACACAAGTGTGAAAATCATGGCTTTTCCACAGCATCTTAAGAAAAGACACTTGTGTGTGTGTTTGAAACAGATAACAGGCTATCTAGTTGTGCAGACAATTATACACACCTATGTGACATTTGGTCTGAGGGCAAAGGTCAAGTATTGCAGCCAGCAGAGAAAATAGTCTCTCTCAGTATACTTGTACTCTATGTACTACTTACTGCAAGAATATTCATGGCATAGCACTCAAAAAAACTGCATCTTTTTACTTGCAAGATGAACAAGCTTAAAGTAGCTGAACTGAGACACAAACAAGAAACTCCATTGGTTGTCTTTTTTTAAGTCACTTTTCAGTTTAGAACACTAAAAATTATGGACACAATTGAGACACTGGTTTTATGTCTCATTACAACAATCTTGATTGCACTAATCCCCTTTTGTCCTTTGGCTGTGGGATCGTTAATTGCCCACTTCACCTTGAATGGTCTCTTGCAACATAGGTTAACTGCTTATGCTTAACAATCAGTTCCACCTTGTATTTAGCTGTGACATTCTGATGATCTTTCCTAGACCTGAAGAAGAGCTCTGTGTGGCTTGAAATCTTCTCCCCCCCCCCCCCCCCCAGCCCTGAAGACTCCACCTGGCATCTGGTAGCTTGGTTCTTTACTTCCTGTACATCAACACCTGTAACAAAAAAATATGATGGCCAGCTATCTTTCTTTGGAGAGCATCTGAAGTTTAAAAAAAAAAAAAAAAGATTCTGTGATGTTCTGGCAATGTGTAGATATGGTAGGCCAGTCCTTTGGTGAGGTGGAGGGGAGAAAGATGCATTAGATAGCTTTAAAGGTTGTTCACAATCCCCAAAATTATCATTTAAAATATCTAGGGCTTTTTTTGGTTAAACTTGAAATTCTGAAAATTTAGACTAGCTCTACGTAGTGTTTCTTTGATTTTTTTTTTCTAGCTAGCTAAGGAGCAGAATTAACTAACTCCAAATTTAGTCATGTCCAACTCTTCTTTGAAGGAAGGTAAGCACAACATGCAACTGGGGGCCAAGACAATACATCCATGGGAGGGGAAAAAAAAGGGCATGTTGATATGCTGCCACAACTTTAATGGGATTCCTTCACTTTGGTGGTTGTTGTTGCCATAGTCATTCTCCCTTCCCTCCAGAGTAGTCACTTTTTTCATTCTTCCTTCCACTCCCACTCTAATGTCTCCAACCCAACATCTGGGAAGGGATGGGTAGAACATGGGTTTGGGGGATTGGGCATGGGGTCATTCTTCTCACTGATAGCTGGTCAGTCCAAACAGTGAGGGGAGAGAGGTGGGCAGTAACAGCTGCTCTAGCATGTGTGCTCTGGGTTTGTTTACACTAGGAAAATTGCCTGGTGTTGACAGTAGTGGTCAGTTAGGATGGGTGAAGCTGACCCACTGCTGAATATGGTTTAGCTACAAGTGTAGATAAAGCATGTACAGCTTTGGTGCAGCTGCACCTGTTGTTTACACAACTGTCAGGACCAGATCTCTTTCTAGTATACCAGACCTTAGTCCAACAACCTGGGCTCTGTGTATACTTTGGAATTCAGCTATCAGTGTAATTGTACTTGTGGAAATAACTGTAGATAAGGAAAAACAGTGATTTGAACCAGTTGTATTTACTCCTGCTTGAAACTGTGTTAAGTTCAACAGGTGCAAATTTCAATTTTCCTTGTCTAGACTTGGGGCTGATGTTGGTTGCTGACCATCAGCTGCTCAGTTGAAACTAATCACAAGTTTGTATTTCATTTCTTTAGATTTATAAAACATTAGAAACCTTTGGCAAGTATGTAAGTACAATAAATCCAAAAAGAAACAGCAACATCATAATATATAGTAATACTAAATAATGAAGCATCACAAAAAATAAACTAGATTCAAGTACCAAATATGGACTAGGCCTTGGCTCCTTCTCTTGCTGCTGAAGTAGAATAGATAAGAGGGGCTGAGGGAAGTTAGTGCTGTGACTCCACGTGTTACCAACTGCTTCTGAACAAGTGGAACTCTGTTCTCTACCCATTCAGGTGATGAGGGAGAGGGAGGAGACAGAGGGCACAGTAGATGGCCCCAGCATAGTTTGGGAATTCCATCCACTCAAAGCCTGCTATTTGGGGACCGAAGCAATCTTCACCACCCATAGTAAATAACAATAATTGCCTTGCAAGCCTCCATCACCACAGCACTGACATTTGACTTGCCAAAATCAAACTGACTGCCATCCTGTAGTAGTTGATAGCCAGCTTCCAGATGGCAGTAGCAACCTGTTTCTGGACTGGTATGGTCGGTCTCATCTGTGTATTCTGGTGCTGAAGGGCTAAGCGTAGCTCTTTGCACAGCTTCAGGAAGATGGCCTTTCTCATTATGAAATTTTGAACCCAATGCTGGTCATATCAAGTCTATGTGACAATGTATTCCACTAGACTGTGCTTGTGGTCCTGCCCCAGAGCTGCCTATCATCATGGGGGGACTCTACAGCTATTAAAACCTGCAATAGCTGTCCCCACTTTTACATGTCCATATGCAGCCAGTGTGGTCTCCTCAGAAACACCTGCCACCGTCTTCTCAGGCAACAAGTCTCTGCGGAAATGCTCTCATGTCTTGCATCTGCTTCCTGTTGCTAAAATACGTTGCACTAATGCCAACAGCTGGGACAGGTAATCATCCTGAATTGGCTCCATGCTTTGCCATGGGTTGACACTGTAGCTGTGGACAGAAGTCTAGAGCATGCTAAGACAGAAGTGGTTTGATTTACTGAGTTGGTGGAGTAAGACCACTTCTGTACAGTGGCCTGGGAAGAACAGATAAATTCTCCCACAATCCATTGCAAAACAGTTGATAGAGCAGCTCATGCTGAGAACACTGGGGGATGCCCCCAGAAGTCCTTGTGACTCACATATTTGAGTTCAGTGCCTGTTATACAGCAATTCAGGTATGGCGCCAGAGTGGCTTTGCAGTGTAGACACTCTCATCTGGCATAAGCTAGCCTGGGTGTCCAGACTCAGGTTAAATACAGTAAAAACATATAATGGGAAAATTAAACAAGGACATCTCTGAGAAGGGCTTAAATGATGGCCTCTTACAGTTTTCCATGTACCCTGGGATAAAAAGCTTTAGGGAGAATATGGATGTATGTCAGTGGGAGGAAAGTAATTTTCAAGGCTATTTAGGGCAGTCACTCCCCTGACGATCAGAAGGTTACGAATCATTGTTTCCCCGTAATGTTTCCAGTAACCTCTGACCTGTTGCTAGACTCTACCATTCTTTCCAAATAGATCTGCCACAGGAATAGAAAGCAGTTGGGAAGATGATCACTGTCATATTCCAGCACCAGCTGTTGAAGGAATAGAGTCTGTGAAGGAAAAATCTGAGCAAATACTACTCTGTTTCTTCTATGAGCCCTGAGACGAGAAGCCAGTACACTAGAGGCCACTAAAATAAACTACTTCAAAACATGTTTACTAAGTATTTATTTACTTAAAGTGTGTGTTTGTGTAATGCACAGACACACACACATATATGTTGTTTATATACTTTTAAAATAATTTCAAATAATGGAGTGAGACCCTGCCTTTGACCCAGGTGTGCATATGCCTTAAACCAGTGGTTCTCAAAGCCGGTCTGCCGCTTGTTCAGGCAAAGTCCCTGGCGCGCCAAACCAGTTTGTTTACGTGCCGTGCAGGGCCAAGGGATGTGCTGGCCGTCCTTCCCACAGCTCCCATTGGCCTGGAGAGGCGAACCGCGGCCAGTGGGAGCTGCAATTGGCCGAACCTGCAGACGTGGGCAGGTAAACAAACTGGTCCGGCATGCCAGGGGCTTTCTCTGAACAAGCGACGGACTGGCTTTGAGAACCACTACCTTAAACAACACATGACAGGAGTTTGAAGGGTAGTCATAATTAGTTTCATTTTTCTGAAATGAAGTCTGTTTTCAAAAGTTTGGGAAAGTTTTCATGTAATAACATAGTGTTAATTTAGGATACTTCCATTGGAGGTGTGTAAACTTTGACTTGCTAAATATAGTCATTTTTTCCAGTAAAGGACCAGATGGTATTCTGGCCAAGAGTTCTGAAAGAACTCAAATAAGAAATTGCAGAAATACTAACTGTGGTACATAATCTATCACTAGGGCCCTTCGTTTTCAGTTTTTATTTTATTTATTTTTTTCTGGGAATTTATCAGTGTTTTATACCACCTCAACAAAAACAGGTGAAAATCAGTGCAAAAAACTATTAATTTTTCTGGGTACATATCAGGGTTTATTTTGGTGGACAGAAAGACAGGAAAAAAGTATTCAGTAAATTAATCCTTTGAATTCCGATCATCAGTGTGGTTTGCTGAAGAACTAAAACAGAACTTAAAACACAATGCCACCTCTGAGTTTAAGAAAACAATATATAGCTAATCCCCAAATAAAACTTTTCATTTGAATAAACAGTTTACTGTTGTAGACTTAGAACTGTTAGCCTATAAATATTTGATTAATTTAATCATTGGGCCACACCATTTGCAGCGTACACACTCAACTTCATCCTTTTCTCCTGTTTTTTTAAAAACTTTGGAATACTTCCTTGTGTTCTGAAACATAGTCTGATACAGATTTTCATTTTCTTCCCATTGTAGTGTGTCAAATCTTTAAACCGTTACTGCTAACACTTTGAAATGTATACGTGATGGGCATGAGATCCATTGGTACATTCAGATGCACATGGACTTCAGAGCATGTGTGCCTGTTTGTTTATTGTGTGTATCTTCTAGACTAAAAAATTGCCATGCTTCAACGGACAGCTTTGCACATACACACAGACTAATGTATTATCATAATACATGTACCTCATGCAATGTATTGTGTTTTCCTAATAAAACAAGTTATTTTTTATATATCTGAATGATACAAAAGTAGGGTAAAAATCTGAAAAAATGGAATAATGCTTTTTATAAAACCCAGGAACTTTTTGGTAAAAATCAGTTTAAACTGAAAATGAAGGGGCTTACCTATCACTTAAATCAGCTTCTGTACTAGATAACTGGAGCATAGCTAATATTAGGTCAGCTTTTATTAAAAGACTCCAGAGGTGATCCTGGCAATTACAGGCTCATAAACCTGACTTCAGGGCCGAGCAAATTAGGTGAAACTACAGTAAAGAACAGAATTAGACACACAGATGATCATGATTTGTTGGGAAGAGTCAACATAGCTTTTGTAAAGGGAAATCATGCCTCACCAGTTTGGAAAATGGGACAAACAGTGAGGTGACAAAGTTTGCAGACAATACAAAATTAGTCAAGACAGTTAAGTTCAAAGCAGACTGCGAAAAGTTACAAAGGGATTTCATAAAATTGGGTGACTGAGCAAGAAAATTGCAGATGAAATTCAGTGTTGATAAATGCAAAGTAAGGCATATTGGAAAACATAATCCCAACTATACATACAAAATGATGGTATCTAAATTAGCTGTTATCACTCAGAAAAGAGATCTTGGAGTCATTCTGGATAGTTCTCTGAAAACATCCACTCAATGGATGTCAAAAAAGCTAACATAATGTTAGGGATCATAAGGAAAGTGATAACTAATAAGACAGTAAATATCATGCCACTATATAAATCCATGGAACGCCTATGCTTTGAATACTGTGTGCAGTTCTGATTGCTCTATCTCAAAAAATATACATTGGAAATGCAAAAGATACTGAAAAAGGCAGCAAAAATTATTAAGGGTATGGAACAGTTTTTGTATGAAGAGAAATTAAAAAGACTGGGACTGTTCAACCTGGAACAGAGAGAATTAAGGGGGCCTATGATAGAGGTCTATAAAATCTTGACTGATGTGGATAAAGAGAATACGGAAGTCTTATTTACCCCTTCACATAACACAAGAACCAGGGGGCACTCAATGAAATTAATTGGCAGCAGGTTTAAAACAAACAAAAGGAAGTACTTTTTCATTCAACATACAGTCGTCATGTGGAACTTGTTGCTAGGGGATGTTGCAAAAATATAACTGGGTTTGAAAAAGAATTGGATAAGTTCATGAGGTTAGGTCCAGCAATGACTTTTAGTCAAGATGGTCAGGGATGCAACCCCATGCTCTGGGTATCCCTAAGCCTCTGACTGCCAGCTATTGGAGCTGGGTGACAGTGGGTGGAATACTTGATAATCTTGTTCTATTCATTCCCTTTGAAGCATCTGGCATTGGCCACTGTCAGAAGACAGGATACTGGGCTAGAATGGACAATTGGTCTGACCCATTCTTCTGTTCTTATGAATATGAGGCCTTGCTATCTGACTTGGAGAGACAGGTGTAGGATTTTTCTGTAAATTTAAAAGCGTGAGTAGCTCAAAAATATTCAGTATCTATGAGATTGTCTCTGAGGGTATGTGTACAGTTGATCTGAGAGGTATGATTCCCAGCTCTTGTAGACATACTTGAGCTAGTTGTGTGTGAGCTAATGCTTAAAAATAGCAGTGTGTTCACAGCAGCACAAGTGGCGGTTCAGGTTAGCAGCTCAGAGTACAATCCCGCCCGACACGCTCGGTGTATACTTCGGTGGCTTGTCTGAGATGCTGCCTGTGTTGTCATAGACACACTGCTATTTTGAGGCACTAGCTCAAGTAGTACTAGTGTGGGTACGTCTACGTGAGCTGGGTATCACACCTCCCAGCTCAAATGTAGACACATCCTTAGGACATTTCTTGTTTCAGAAACTGCTCTGTCGTGTTAAGATCTTAGAGATACAATAATCTTGTTAAGAATATTCTTAAATACATCTAGATAATTCATCTAAATAATCTAGATAGTACAGAATTTGTCTGGGTAGAATATAGTATGGTTTAAATTTTGATTTTTTTTAAAGAATTGTAGATACGTAATTTTGTTTTAAGTAAAAACGAAATCTCTCTCCCCATTCTCTGGCAACAGAGTTCAATTCTCACAGTATTTGATGTTCTATTTTAAAGCCCCAGGTCCTGGGCTCAAGTAATTACATTAGAATCTCTACTTTCACTGAAAATAACAAGACCAAAAACACTATTCCCAGTCTTCACAATTGTGGAGGAAATCTTGAACATGTGAACTATATGGGCTCGGAGAAACTAGACGGCCAATAAAAAGACCCACAATTAAAAATAAATAATCATGTTTTTTGTAAACTTGGGGTTGGCAGTACTACATGAGGGAGAAGAGATTGTCCTAAAAGCAAACTCTTTTAAGGAGAGAATTTAAATAGAAAACTACTAGATCTGGAGCACTGTGGCACTCTGCTGCTGCCAAGTTTTTTGGTTGCTTGCTGAAATGGCACACTTCAATTGGTAATGTGGTGTTCTGACTCTTTAGCCTTTTATGCCTGATGGCAAAATAAATGTGAAAAAACACTGGGTTTCACTTTTATGACTTTTATATTGCAAACATTTCTGTACCATGATGGGCAAAATTCTTAGTTGGTAGAGTTCAGAATATTGAAAAATCAGAAAATGTTTTATAATTTATTGAATATTAAACATTTAAGACAAAGGATACAGGGTTTGTTTATGTTCTCATGAAACAATATTTTCTCAAGCATGGCTAGTTACTAGATCAGGAATGACTTCATAGAATAGAATAGAATAGAATATCAGGGTTGGAAGGAACCTCAGGAGGTCATCTAGTCCAACCCTCTGCTCAAAGCAGGACCAAGCCCCAATTTTTGCCCCAGATCCTCAAATGGCCCCCTCAATGATTGAACTCACAACCCTGGGTTTAGCAGGCCAATGCTCAAATAACTTGCCTGAAAAATACAATGGACACAGGTACTTGTTAGTTGAATACTAAGATCTGGATGACAGGCCACAGTTTTAATCAGGTAAAATTAGAGAGGACTCTAGTGCAGTTTCCAGATTTGTATTGTAGTTGCCCGTGATGATACACAACAGCTGTTGCACTCAAATAATCCTTAGAAGTCGGTAGTATTTAAGTTTGACAGGAGACTTGCTATTAAATCAGTATGTGATTAAATCTTCAATCATGGAACAAAGACAAACATCCAACACTTAATAGCATTTGCTTAGTTCAGATTAAGTTATATTTGATTGTCGACATTTAACAACTTGTTTAAGATGCAGAGCATGCCCTTAACAGACTTGCATTTGTTGTTTTCTGTCATATAATGAATGTTAAAGATTTTTTAACAAGGATAATTTCAACATAAATGTAAAAATTACTGACCTTTAAGGCTAGGAATTTGGCAGTGCTCTTTTAAACTTAAGGTCAAATTTTAAACACAGCCATTGCTATATAATGGTCCAAATTAAGGCTGTCAAGCGATTAAAAAGATTCATTGCACTGTTAAACAATAATAGAATAGCATTTATTTAAATATTTTTGGATGTTTTCTACATTTTAAAATATGTTGATTTCAATTACAACACAGATTACAAATTTCAGAGTAGCAGCCACGTTAGTCTGTATTCGCAAAAAGAAAAGGAGTACTTGTGGAACCTTAGAGACTAACAAATTTATTTGAGCATAAGCTTTCATGAGCTACAGTTCACTTCATCAGATGCATTCAGTGGAAAATACAGTGGGGAGATTTATATACATAGAGAACATGAAAAAATGGATGTTACCGTACACACTGTAACCAGAGTGATCACTTAAGGTGAGTTCTGCACGGCTGAGGTTATGGGGCAAGTGATGCTGCTTTTCCACAATTTCAGCCCATCCATGTCGGCGGAAGCACTCTATGTAGAAGTCCAGTCTGTTGTTTCGACCTTCAGGAGGAGTCCACCCAGAATCCTTCTTTTTGTAGTCTTGGTAGGAAGCTCTCTGTGGGTTAGTATGTTGTTCAGAGGTGTGTTGGAAATATTCCTTGAGTCGGAGGCGTTGAAAAGAGGATTCTAGGTCACCACAGAACTGTATCATGTTCATGGGGGTGGAGGGACAGAAGGAGGGATCCTGAGATAGGACAGATTCTTCTGCTGGGCTAAGTGTATAGTGATCCCTTTATATTTATTTTTGATTACAAGTATTTGCAGTGTAAAAAAAACCAAAAGAAATAGTATTTTTCAATTCACCTAATACAAGTACTGTAGTGCAGCCTCTTTCTTATGAACGTTGAACTTACAAATGTAGCATTATGTACAAAAAAACCTGCATTCAAAAAATGAAACAATGTAAAATTTTAGAGCCTGCAAGTCCACTCAGTCCTACTTCTTGTTCAGCCAATCGCTCAGACAAACAAGTTTGTTTACATTTGCAGGAGATAATGCTGCCCTCTTCTTGTTTACAATTTCACCTGAAAGTGAGAACAGGCGTTCGCATGGCACTGTTGTAGCCGGCATCACAAGATATTTATGTGCCAGATGCGCTAAAGATTCATATGTCCCTTGATGCTTCAACCACCATTCCAGAGGACATACGTCCATGCTGATGACAGGTTCTGCTCGATAACAATCCAAAGCAGTGCGGACCAACGCATATTCATTTTCATTATCTGAGTCAGACGCCACCAGTGGAAGGTTGATTTTCTTTTTTGGTGGTTCGGGTTCTGTAGTTTCTGCATTGGAGTGTTGCTCTTTTAAGACTTCTGAAAATATGCTCCACACCTCATCCCTCTCAGATTTTGGAAGGCACTTCGGATTCTTAAACCTTGGGTCGAGTACCCTAGCTGTCTTTAGAAATCCCACATTGGTACCTTCTTTGTGCTTTGTCAAATCTGCAGTGAAAGAATTTTTAAAATGAACATGTGCTGGGTCACCATCCAAGACTGCTATAACATTAAATATATGGCAGAATGCGGGTAAAACAGAGCAGGGGACATACAATTCTCTCCCAAGAAGTTCAGTCACAAATTCAATTAGCGCATTGTTTTTTTAATGAGCGTCATCAGCATGGAAGTATGTCCTCTGGAATGGTGGCCAAAGCATGAATAGGCATATAAATGTTTAGCATATCTGGCATGTAAATACCTTGCAATGCTGGAGACAAAAGTACCATGCAAATGCCTGTTCTCACTTTCTGGTGACATTGTAAGTAAGAAGAGGGCAGCATTATCCCCTGTAAATGTAAACAAACTTGTCTGTCTTAGCGATTGTCTGAACAAGAAGTAGGACTGAGTGGAATTGTAGGCTCTGAACTTTTATATTTTGTTTTTGAATGTAGTTATGTAATTAAAAAAAATCTACATTTGTAAGTTGCACTTTCACAACAAAGATTATACTACAGTACTTGTATGAGGTAAATTGAAAAATACTATTGCTTTGATCATTTTACAGTGCAAATACTTGTAATAAAAAAATACACTTTGATTTTAGTTACAACACAGAACACAATATATATGAAAATGTAGAAAAACATCCAAAATACTTGATACATTTCAATTGGTATTCTGTTTAACCGTGCGATTAAAACTGCGGTTAATCACAATTAATTTTTTCTAGTTAATCGTGTGAGTTAACTGCGATTAAGCGACAGCCCTAGTCCAAATAGCTAAATGCATGCAGTGAAGCCTTTGTTTAGTGAATACACCCTTTTATTTACTTTTTTCATTGAGCTGATTATTAGATTCTTGAGGAAGTTTTAGAATTTGATGTTGACTGTCTTCTTGGAGCAATATTGCTAAAATGGCTTTACATAGTTAAAGCCCCCCATATATGATATCAGAGTTGATACATGTTCTTGTTCAACTTTTCTACATTTTTATTTCTTTTCAATTTTTTTTCCATGACACTCTCTTTTTCTGAGCATACTGGTTGGTCTCTGGGTTAGTGATCACCAATATTCCTTTCAAACTGTGCTAATATTAAACTAGGTAACTTTCTCCAAGTAGATGGCAAAGATGTGCTGTTTGGTGGTAAAAAATTTATCACTGCAGTGGGTGAAATTCACAGAAACTGTCTGGTGCCATTTTGAATCCAGGCATTTTAATGGTAAGGATGCTGTATGTCATAGAGTAATAAGACATATTTCAGAATACAAATTGACATTTCAAGCTTGAGACAGGGTTTCCTCCCTTTGTGTCTATATACATTGGGTGAATGTGAAGGCTCTTCTTATGGAATAAATGTTGTTTCCCATGAGAAGCTGTTGGATTTTTTTTCAGTATTTATTGCTGTGGAAAATGTCTCATGACTAAGGTAGTCTATACAAGAAAGTTGCACCAGTGTAGTTTATATAGATGCAACATAAAATCATTGCTGATAAAATCTGCAGATAACACAATGATTGGAGGAATGGTAAATAATGATGACAGGACAGTTTTACAGGGTGATCTGGATTGCTTGGTAAGCTGGGCTGTTGAAACAAAATGTGTTTTAATGTAGTAAAATGCAAGGTGATACATCTAGGAACAAAGAATGCAGGCCAATGTTCCCTCCAATGTTTTCTATCCATGTGCAGAAGAAATTTTATGTGCACCACCAGTAGAAACAAAAAGCCTAGATATTTTATATATATATATATATATATATATATATATATATATATAGCCATAGGAATAATTACTCCAGCCAGGACAGGTTAGGCATTTTAAAACTCACTACTCAAAGAATTAAATTTAAGTATAAGAGAAAAATAAAAATTATGAAATGCATAGACCAGTCAAAAAACTAAAATAACACACTTTGAAAGAATAAAATTACAGAGAATATATGTGCATTTCAGGAAATACCAAAAAGTAACAACAATAACACAAGTATGTGGTGGGAGGTGAGTGGGAAAGGCTGTGTGTGTGTGATGCAGAAACTGTGTGTGTGCTGGCTGCTGGGGAAGTTTCTGAGAGATGCCATGTGCTGCCTCTTTAAGGCACTCTCACTGAAAGGTCTCCTGCTCCTCCTAAGTCCTGTGTTCCCTCCCCGGCTTTGTGGAGATGAGATACATGAGCAGGGGCGAGCGGGAGAGACTCTGTGTGCTGGCTGCTGGGGAAGTCTCTGAGAGAGACTGCGCTGTCTCTTTAAGGCACTCACCGCTTGGAGGCTCGTTCAGACCTCAGACCCTCTCCTGCTCCGAGTCCTGAGCCCTGTCTTCTCTCCCCTGCTTTGCTGATATGGGGTACAGGGGAGGGAAGAGGGGGACACCCTGACATTAGCACCCCACTTTCCCCCTGCTCTACACAGCCAGCAGGAGGGTCCCAGGAGCAGCAGGGGCTCCAAGACAGAGGTCAGGAGCAATGTGGCTGCAAAGCAGCAGGGGGAAGGGCACCTGGACACACACTGCTGGCCAAATGTACATGGATCTGCTAATCAAATGCGTGGCACTTGAATCACACTCCTGGGCAGCCGCCTGACCACGCAGCTTAGAGGGAACACAGATGCAGGCCATACCTACACCATTGGGTATTGTGTCCTTGACAGCAATGACTGAAAAGGATTTAGGGGACATAGAGGACAAGTAACTGAACATGAGCTTCCAGTGCGATGCTGCAGCAAAAAGGGCTAATGCAATTCTTTAATGTATAAACAGGGTTTAAGGAGATGGTTTCCCTTTGTATACAGCATTGGCGAGTCTGATATAGGAATATTGTGTACAGTTCTGGTATCCACATTTTTAAAAGGATGTTTGAAAAACGAGAAGGTGCAAGAAAAGAGTCACAAAAATGATTTTGAGGACAAAGAAAAGTATTTAAGAATCTCAGTCTGTTTACTATATTAAAAAGATATGGTGACATGACTTGATTATGGTACATAAATACCTTCACAGGGAAAACATAATAGGTGCTAAAGGGCTGTTTAGCAGAGAAAGGCAGAACAAGAACCAATGTCAGGAAGTTAAATTCAAATTATACAGACAAATTCAAATTAGAAAAGATCTGATGGTTCCTTCTGGCCTTAAAATCTATTTAATCTCATGAAAGAGGATGTGAAGCAACTGGTTTAAACTACTTTGCTTGTACATCATTGTGTTTTACACAACATAGTGCTTTATTGGTAGAAGAACATTGCACTTTGGGTGGATATCCCAGGTGCTAAGTGAAGTTACTAGACCAGGGATCGGCAGCCTTTGGCATGTGGCCCGTCCCTCGGCCCACGCTGCTTCCCGCAGCCCCCATTGGCCTGGAATGGTGAACTGCGGCCAGTGGGAGCTGCGATCAGCCAAACCTGTGGGTGCTGCAGGTAAACAAACCATCCCCGCCCGCCAGCGGATTTTCCTGATGGGCCGCGTGACAAAGGTTGACGATCCCTGTACTAGACTATGCTTATTTTGGATAATGTGGGATGCTAACCCAGAGAACTTGTGGGACATTGAGGTCAAACTCCCTTGAGTCCTCCTGCTGTATCCCATAACTTATCTGGTTCTTGCTAGTCTGTTCCATTTACATACAGCTGTCTGCCAACATAGAGATACCGATGAATGCTGAGATCCAGTCTATCCTTGATATGAATAGCATGATACTGTTGCAGTGGAGTGCAAGCTGCCAGACATTCCTGAATTACATTGCAGATGACCATAGCCAGTGTGATATTTATGCAGCTATTCCAGGAAGCAAAGTAGGATTGTAAGCAGATGCTCCTGTATGACCTGTTCTTTGAGTATTTTAATTCAGTGGAGTGCTGCTTCTGGGCACATGCAATGAGCATGGACTGTTGGAACAGGATAGTGATTCAGACCTGTGATGATCAGAAGTGACTGCAGAAATTAATGTGAAAAGCCACTTTCCTGAAAGCCTGTGCAGACATCACTCAGCCCTTCCAGTGCCAGACAACCAAAAGGAGAGTCCTCCTCTGTGGAGAGAACATGGCAGCTGACATCTAGAAGCTTGCCACCTCCTGTTCCGACCAGTCAGTGGGTAACCAGTTTGGTGTTGGAAAATCTCCAGAAGGGGCTGTTCCTGATGGAAGTGTGCATGGCTGTAGAGTGCAGATGCTTTTGCTCCCAGTCACACATGCACATCAATGGCATTGAGTACCAACTGTCATTTTAGGCAGCCTAGCATACCTTCTGCTCCCCATTTTATGAACCTTTGCATAGGCCATTTGGACAGGAGAAAGAAACTGTTTAGCTTCACTCTGAGTAGCACCACAATGTCTGTGGAGTGTGCATTTGGATAACTGAAGGGGAGGTAGAAGTGTCTCACGAAATGACATGAGGCTTCTGAGTACCACATGTTACCAGAACTTATTGTATGGGAGCAAAGGTGAGGCTCTCAGTGATGACTGGTAAGAAGAGGTGGAGTGACTTTCAGCTCACTTGAGCGATCAGATACAATTAACCATTTAATCATTGTTACTACCACCCAGGGTGCCAGGGTTAGGGAAGCCTAATACTTATATTTTGGGAATAGGGAGCTGAGGAGCTAAATGTAATGATTAACTTCTTAATAACTGTGTTTCCAGTGTCCTAGGGTAGACAGGACCTCTTGTGTATCAATTTACTACATGTATTATCTCTTATTTAATGCAGTAGGAGGTTGTTACTGCCCACCTTCCAGAAGTGGTTGTTAAGGAATAAATCTTTAGGAAACATTTGCATAATTGTGTAATGGGAATCCTTGAAGTTTCTGTGGGGGAGATTAACTTAAGAATGTGTTTTTTTTTTTCCTAAACTACTGAAATATGTTTCATTAAAGTTACCTATAAGTTTGCAAATCAACAATTTAAGAATTTTTTTATTGACAATGATAGTTAGATAAAACAAACCATGAGATGATCATGCACCCTATCAATAATAAACAATAAGCTGTTATAATTGCACACAAACAATCAAAATACTCATGATATATGCCTATAGCTTGCATTACAAATCCAAGAGCACTTTGGAAGGAAACTGCAAGGTAATTTTTTTTTTTTTAAAGAACGAACAAGAATCATAGAAAAATATGTAGAGCTAGAAGGGACCTCAGTATGCCATCTAGACCAAACATACCTAAACCACCCCTGACAGATATTTGTCTAATCTGTGATGGGGATTCCACAACCTCCATTGGAAGCCTGTTCCAGTACTTAACAGTACTTATAGTTAAGGCCCCCCTCACCCCCGCTATCTAACCTAAATTTCCCTTAGTTCAGATTAAGCTGATTACTTCTTGTCCTACCTTCAGTGGCCACAGAGAACAGTTGATCACAGTTCTCCTTGTAACAGCCCTTGATATATATGAAGGCTATCAGTTCCCTCCTCGGTCTTCTTTTTTCAGGGCTAACCAAGTCCAGTTTTTTTAACCTTTCTGAATAGGTAAGACTTTCTAAATCTTTTTTTTTCTTTTCCCTCAATCTCCTCTGGAATCTCTACAATTTGTCCACATCTTTGTTAAAAGGGGATACTTAAAAGTGAACACAGTATTCCTGCTGAGGCCTCACCATTGCTGAGTAGAGATAGACGGTTACCTCCCATGCCTTACATAGCTCCTGTTAATACACCCCAGAATATTAGCCTTTTTTTGCAACTACGTCACATTGTTGACTCATATTCAATTTGTGTTCTGCTCTAAACCCCTAGATCCTTTTTAGCAGCACTACTACCGAATCAGTTATTCCCCATTCCCCAAGCACTTGTCCTTCAAAGCGCTTGGGACCCCTACCAGTTTGGTGTCATCTTAAAATTTTATAAGAATGCGCTCTTCTCCATTATCTAACTCATTAATGAAAATACTGAATGACTTGATTCAGGACAGACTCCTATTGCACCCCACTAGATATGTCCTTCCTGTTTGATAGCGAATTATTGATAACTGCTCTTTGTGTATGGTCTCTCAATCAGTTGTGCATCCACCTTATTATAATTTCATCTAGATCATGTTTCCCTAGTTTTCTTATGAGAATGTAATATGTGTCAAATAATATGTAATATCTGTCAAAAACCTTATTAAAATCAAGTTAAAAGAAAAGAAGTACTTGTGGCACATTAGAGACTAAAAAATTTATTTGAGCATAAGCTTTCGTGAGCTACAGCTCACTTCATCGGATGCATGCCTTGTAAAGTCCAGCCACAAGGAAGTTTGTGTGGAGGGTTGGTTTTTTATGAGAGTATCCAGTTTTGAGAACTCATTCTTAATCTTTCCCTATTTGCTGTATAGGATGTTGATCAGGTGGTTCCGCAGTTTCTTTGAGCGTGTGTGGCACGATCTGTCAGCATAGTCTGTGTGGTATGTAGATTGTAATGGATTTTTTACCTTCAGTCCTTTTGGTATGATGTCCATCTGTTTGCATTTGGAAAGGAAGATGATGTCTGTCTATATCTGTAGAGGTTTTTCATGAAGTTGTTGGATTTCCACTCCATACGGCTAAAGTCAGTGCCTTGCATAATGACAGGTTTCAGAGTAGCAGCCGTGTTAGTCTGTATCTGCAAAAAGAAAAGGAGTACTAGTGGCACCTTAGAGACTAACCAATTTATTTGAGCATAAGCTTTCGTGAGCTACAGCTCACTTCATCGGATGCAACGATACATACATTTTACATACATTTTACCAGGACAGTAACGATCAGAAAATTATGAGTTTTCAAATGATACTTCACAAGGCATACTTTGTACAAGATTTGTGATAATATAAAAGGGGTGAACTGAGGGGTACAGACTGTTATAGGATTTCACTAAACTGGGCGACTGAGCCACTAAATGAGAGATTTAATTCAGTGTTGATAAATGCAAAGTAATCCACATTGGAAAACATAATCTCAACTCTACATACAAACGAATAGGGTCTAAATTACTGGTTACCACTCAAGAAAGAGGTCTTGGAGTCATTGTAGATTGTTCTCTCTAAGCATCCGCTCAATGTGCAACAGCAGTCAAAAAAGCTAACAACGTTAGGAACCATTAGGAAAGTGATAGATAATAAGACAGAAAATATAATACCTCTATATAAATCTTTGGTACGCCCAGATCTTGAATACTGCATGCAGATCTGATCACTCCATCTCAAAAAATATATATTAGAAGTGGAAAAGGTATAGGGAACGGCAAGAAAAATGGCTGGGGTATGGAACAGTTTCCGTATCAGGAGGGATTAAAAAGATTGGGACTTTTCAGCTTGGAAAAGAGACAACTAAAAGGGGATATGATAGATGTCTATAAAATCTCGACTGGTGTGAACAAAGCGAATAAGGAAATGTTTTTTACTCCTTAACGTAACACAAGAATTAGGGGTCGCCCAATGACCCAAAGTTTATAACAAATAAAGGGACATACTTCCCACAATTCACAGGCAATCTGTGGAACTCATTGCCAGGGGATGTTGTGAAGGCCAAAATATCACAAAGTTAAAAAAAAACCAAAAAAACAACCCTCTAAGTTCATGGAGGATAGGTCCATCAGTGGCTATTAGCCCGGATGGTCAGGAATGGAACACAAAGCTCTGAATGTCCCTAGCCTCTGTTTGCCAGAAGCTGGGAGTGGATGCTAGGGATCACTCAATGATTTCCTGTTCTGTTCATTCCCTCTGAAGCACCTGGCATTGGCCACTGTTGGAAGAAAGGATACTGGGCTAGGTGGACCATTGGTCTGACTTTGGCCATTCTTATGTTCTAACCTTCTGTAAAAGCCGGACCCGGGTTCCCCTACCAGCCACTGGGAAAGTGGCACCATCAGGGCAGTGAATAGGAAGACTGCCGGGGTCACTGCAGAAGTGACATAGTCAGGGCAGTGAGTGTGAGGACTTCCTGACATTGCTTGTGGGACAGAGACTCTAAAAGACTACTTTGGAAGGGGAAACCACTTAGCGACCTGGCCAGAGGGCCGAGTCACGAAGAGGAAGCTGCAGGTCCTGGAGCCGGGGAGAGGCCATAGACTGAGAGAGGGACAGAGTGCAACCACAGGAAGGGGTGTCGGCCTGGCAGAGCTAATCCCCAGAACAGCCAGCAGGGGAGGCACCACCCAGCAGTGAGCAGAGTACTCCATTGCATTTGTACAGAGTTTAAAACCCAAATGAATTTGAGAGAGGTTTGGCTTTGACACACCCTGATGGAGGCAGTTTTGTACCCCTATGTGACGTTATCTGATTTAACTATGACCATGTAGATCATTGTTGCTACCACTTTTATATAATTGCAACAAATATTGTACAAAGAATGTCAAGTAAGGTGTCTATGGAAAGGCTATGATTTGCTGAATATAATTATGCTATTTGTATGCATGTATCATTTTTGTATTTGAAGTTATGAGTATTGGCTTTATACCTGTATTTCAAATGTTTTCTCCTGGGGTAATGCCCACAAGGTATTTAGCCTGCACATCTTGAAGGGAGTATTCAAATTAAGTTGCTCATCAAGGAATACTTAACTCACAGTGGACCATGGGAGACGCCTATCTATAGATAATTGACTTTCCTGCTATGACTAAGCGAAATTATGCAGGGACATGTGACTTGCCCATGTGACTCCAAACTCCATCTTTTACCTGTAATTTTCCATTAGCTTTGCTGAAGCCTTTGTTTGAAACAATGGATTTTCCTCCACATGGCAGAAGCTATAAATGGCACTGGAAACATCTCTTTTTGCCTCTTTCTTGCTTAAACCTCTGGACTATGGACTTATACTAATGGGAGCATTCTAACCAAGGGAGTGAGGACCTTCCAATGATTTGGAAACAACCAGAGACTTGACTTAAGACAGCAGTTTATTCCATCACTGCTGCAAGCCTGAACCAAAAACTTCGCCATTACTGTAGGTATTTGATTCCTTTAACCAATTTTAACTCTCACCTTTCTTTCTTTTTATAAATAAACCTTCAGATTTTAGATACTGAAGGATTGGCAACAGCGGGATTTTTTGGGTAAAATCTAAGTTATATATTGACCTGGGCATGTGGCTGGTCTTCTGGGATCAGAAGAATGTTTTATTTGATGAGATGGGTTTTAAAGAACCACTCATCTTTAAATCCAGTGTTTTTGTGGTGATACAAGGACTGGAATACCTAAGGAAACTGCTTTCTTGTTAGCCAGTGTGGTGAAACAGAAGTTTACTTTTGTTGCTGGTTTGATATATCCTATGCGGGATTAACCACCAGTTTTGGGTGAATTTTCCCTATTTCTCAGCAGTTTGTCCTGAATTCGGCATTCTCAGTTGTGACCCACGGAGGTACGGTTACACCCTATTCAGTACCCAACCGTTTGGTATGCAAGGATTCAGACTGAGTCCTTTCCAGAGCATGCTATCAGACTTAGCAGCTTCCCTGCAACAATGGGACCAAGAGAAAAGACGCCATTCTCTGTCCCTGGTACTGTGTAAGCTAGTTGCTAGAGGAGAAAGTAGTTCCCACTTTCCGTCACATAGAATTTGGCACCATGATCTGCCACTGTATTTTCTACTGCATGCATCCGATGAAATGAGCTGTAACTCACGAAAGCTTATGCTCAAATAAATTTGTTAGTCTCTAAGGTGCCACAAGTACTCCTTTTCTTTTTTCTGAGAATGGTTTTCCAACCAGTTTTGCACCCACCTTATAGTAGCTTCAGCTAGGTTATATTTCCCTAGTTTGTTTATGAGACGGTCATGTGAGACAATGTCAGAAGTTTTGCTAAAGTCAAGATATACTAATTTTACCACTTCCCCCCCATCCACACGGCGTGTTACCCTGTCAGAGAAAGCTATTAGGTTGATTTGACATGATTTGTTATTGACAAATCCATGCTTACTGTTACTTATCACTAAGGCTCAGATTTTGTCACTGAGATTTTTACTAAAAATATCTCTGAGAAAATGAGGACGGAGGAGGGTCCAGTACTCACAGCGGCTGGGCTGCTGCAGGGTCCAATCCCCGCTCTGGTGGTTGGGCAGCTGCGGGGGGCTCCCGCTGCTCCCCTCGGCTGGGTTGCTGGGTGGGTTTCCCATCACCCAGCATGGCTGGGCTGCTGCGGGGTCTCCCTGTCCTCCCCTGCTGGGGCTGGGCTGCTGTGGGGTCCCCCTGCCCTCACCCGCCATGGCTGGCTGCTGGAGGGGGGTCCCCCACTGCCCTCACAGCTGGGCAGCTGTGGCAGGGCTCCTGCCATCTGTCACAGCTGGGCAGCTGCAGGGATCCCAGTTGCCCATGGCGACTGGGAGTTCTGGGGTAGCCCCAGGGAGCTCCGGGGTCCCCCTGCTGCTCTGTGGCTAGGAGCTGCTGGGGGTCTCTGCCAGCAGCGGCTGAGAGCTGCAGGGCTGCCTGCTGACAGCAATCCAGCCCCTGGGCAGAAAATGTCAATAAGGTCTGTGGAAGTCACGGATTCTGTAACCTCCATGACAAAATTGCAGCCCTACTTATCACCTTAATAGCTTTTTAGGTGTTCACAAATTGACTGCTTATTTACTCCATTATCTTTCCGGGTACTGAAGTTAAGCTGACTGGTCTGTAATTCCCCAGGTTGTCCTTATTCCCCTTTTTATAGATTGGCACTGCATTTTCCCTTTTCCAGTCCTTTGGAATCTCTCCTGTCTTCCATGACCTTTCAAAAATAATTGCTCATGGCTCTCATATCTCCTCATTCAGCTCCTTGAGTATTTTAGGATGTATTGTATCAGGTCCCTGGACTGGTGGATATGCCCCGCCATTGTTTTCAGCAGAGTTCCCTTTGCTCGAGTCCTACTTGATTCATCTCTTGGTTGGCTAGCACTTGTAGGGAACTTTCAGACTCATGGTCTCTGATTAGATCAGCAGCTTTCCCTCCACATCAATGTCAGAGAGAGCTGAGAGCTATTTGTCTCATATGTAAAGTGTTTTTTCCCGACATCACAGACTGTTCTGTATAGGTGCTCATGAAAAGCACTGCTGGCTGCAGTGTGTTATCTCAACGATCAGGGAGGTGCTAGGTCAGATCCTCTTTGCCAACAAAGCATGGGCTTTTCTGGTCTTTCTGCATCAAGAACAAAATTCCATTCAAAGCACCTTGCCTCCCTCGTTCTCAGAACTTCCTAGTAGACCATCACAGCAGATCATTCAGCAGAGGTCATGAATGGTCCCTCAGACCTGACATAGCAAAGTCCATTTTTGGGGAGTACCAGAAATGGATCTGTTCACCATTCAACACAACAGGAAGTGTCATCTATTCTGTTCAAGGGCAGGTCTCAATCCAGGGTCAGCAACAGGTGCCTTTCTACTGTTATGGAAGGGGAAACTTTTCTATGCTCTACCCCTCTTCCCCCCCCCCCCCGCCTTTTATGGTACTGAGGGTGATGGGAAAGCTCAGACTAGGTCATGCAATTCTAATTTTGATATTACCAGCCTGGCCTTGTCAACATTGGCTTTTGGATCTCTTGAACCTCTCTTTTTGAAATCCAACAATCCTCCTCAGGTCCAGGACATAATTTCACAAATTACCTCCAGACTCTGCATCCCAACCCTCCTAGCTTGCACCTTACTGCTTGAATGTTTAATGGTTCTTCAAGTGCTTACTCATGTCAATTCCATTATAGGTGTGTACGTGCACAGTCATCAGAGATTTTTGCCGTAGTGGTATCCATAGTGTCGGCCATGGTGCCCCCTTGAGTGCTGCGCTCATATGCTGATATATCAGGTGTCGCCGGCCCTATACCTTCTCAGTTCCTCCTCCCTGTGCGGGGTCCAGATTTTCCCATATGTTAACTGGCTCATCAAGGGCAGGTCTTCAGGAGCAAGTGCAGAGGACCCTTGATCTGGTGCATTGAACCTGCCATGATCTGGGCCTGTTAATAAACACAAAAAAGTCCACCTTAGTGCTAGTCCAGCACATGGAGTTAATTGGAGTGGTTCTTGACTCCACATGAGCCAGAGTCTTCCTTCTGGAGGTGCATTTTCAGACCATGTTGGACCTGATCTCCCATTTGAAGAACCACCCGCTCACTACAGCCCACACCTGCCTGCGACTGATGGGCCACATGGCCGCATGCACATACGTGGTCAGCCATGCTTGGCTCCATCTATGGCCTCTGCAAGTGTGGTTGGCCTCAGTCTACATTCCCAACAGGCACGGCCAGGACCAGTAGGTGGCAGACCACATCTTGTCATCCCTGGATTGGTGGTTGGATCCCGAGTTGGTGTTGCAGGGAGTCTCCTTTGTGATCCCGTTCCCGTCATTGGCCCTGGTCTTCGATGCCTCAAATCTGGGCTGGGGAGCCCACCTGGACAAGCTCAGCACCCAGGGCCACTGGCTACGGGAGGATCTAGCCCTCCATGTCAACGTCAGGGAACTCAGAGCGGTTGACCTGGCCTGCCAGGCTTTCTTGCCCCACCTGAAAGGCAAGGTGGTGCAGGTCCTGATGGCAATACCGCCGCAATGTATTACATCAACAGGCAAGGTAGTTCCAGGTCTTTGATCCTTTGTCAGGAGGCGCTCAGCCTTTGGGACTTTTGTGTGCGGCATGCCATTCATCTGGTACCTACCTGGCACCAAGAACATTTTGGCAAATCACCTCAGCAGGTCCTTCTTGTCTCGCATGAATGATCGCTCCATCCGGAGGTGGTCAGCGTAATCTTCCAGAGGTGGGGAACTCCCCAGGTGGACCTGTTTACGTCCAGGCAGAACAGAAAGTGCCACGTGTTCCGTTCGATCAAGGGAATGGACAAAGGTTCCTCATCGGACGCCTTCCTCATTTCCTGGTCGGGAGTGCTGATGTAGGCCTTCCCATTGGTGCTGTTAATTCACAGGGTCCTTGTGAAAGTCAAGCAAGACAGAGCAAAGATTATCCTGGTAGCCCCTGCAGGGCCTTGCCAGCATTGGTTTGGCACGTTGCCAAGCCTTTTGGCAGCCACCCCGCTACAGCTGCTTCTTCGGCCGGATCGGCTGTCCCAGAATGACGCAGTCTGTTGCATCCAAACCTGGCAGTGGTGCACCTTACAGCTTGACTACTGTGTGGCTAAGTGTGGACGAATGGCATGCTCAACCCGTGTTCAGCAGGTCTTGCTGGGCAGCAGGAAACCCTCCATCAAGGCGATCTACCCGGCCAAGAAAAAAAGGTTCACGTGTTGGGCCTCAGAATGGCGTATCTGGGCCAAACAGGCCCCGTTCCAGGACATCCTGGATTATTTGCTGCACTTCAAGGTCCAGGATTTGTCCCTCTCTTTCATCAAGGTCCACCTGGCTGCCATTTTGGCATTCCATTCTCCATTCCAAGGCAGGTCTATCTTTGTCCATCATATGACGGTATGGTTTTTAAAGAGTCTGGAGTGCCTCTATCTGCACATCTGGGACTGGTCCCTCCCCGCCCCCCAGGACCTGAATCTTGTGCTGCCAAAGCTCATAAGGTCTCCCTTTGAGCCTCTGGCTTCCTGCTGTCTCCTGCTTCTCTCCTGGAAGGTTTCGTTCCTGGTTGCGATAATGTTGGCCTGCAGGGTGTCTGAGAACAGGACACTCACCTCGGAGTCGCCCTATATGGTCTTCTACAAGGACAAGGTCCAGCTGCATCCACACCCAGTGTTTCTGCCTAATGTCATTTCCCAGTTTCATACTGGCCAGGACATATACTTACCTGTCTTCTTTCCAAAGCCTCATGCATCAGATGAGGAACGCAGGGTTTCCTCCCCCTGCTCCTCCAGAAATCAGGAGGGTGCTGGCCTTCTACATAGATAGAACAGAGCCGTTCCATAAATCACAAAGTTGTTCTTTGTGGGGGCAGACGGGATGAAAGGTCACCCAGTGTCTGCTCAGAGGATTTTGTCCTGGATCATGGCCTGCATCTGCTACTGTTATGAGCTGGCAAAGGTGTGACTCCACCGCTGATCGTGATGGCACACTCGATTAGGGCACAGGTATCATCGGCAACCTTTCTGGCACAGACACTGATCCAAGAGATCTGTCGGGCTGCTACCTCGTCATCCATCCACGTGTTCACATCTCATTATGTACTGACCCAGCAAGCTTGAGATGACGCTGGCTTTGGCAGAGCGGTGCTGCAAGCAGCAAGACCGTGAACTCCAAGCCCACCTCCACTGATACTGCTTGTGAGTTACCTAGAATGGATTTGATATGAACAAGCACTTGAAGAAGAAAAGACGGTTACCCGCTGTGATGGGGCAAGGCCAGATGGCTATAGGAAAGTAGTGAGAAACAGGAATGTTATCCCCAGGCTAAACAAATCCCTGTTACCATGGTAACCAAACGGCAGTTGCTCCAGGTTAATCAAGACACCTGGGGCCAATTAAGATCCTTCTAGAAAGCAGTGGAGGCAGCTAGGTTGGTTGGGACACCTGAAGCCAATCAGGGGCTGGCTGAAACTAGTTAAAAGCCTCCCAGTTATGCCCCCCACCTGACACTGTCAGGAGCTGTAGGAGGAAGTCATGCTGCTGGAGAAACGGAGCAGTACAATTCTATCAGGCACAAGAAAGGAGGCCCTGGGGTAAGGGTGAAATAGATATTGAGGAAGTGGGGGCTGCTGCAGGTAAATGGCCCAGGGAATCGTACTTGTCCTGTTTCCAAAAAGTCAGCTACCAAGAGCTGCTACTATCAGGGTCCCTGGGCTGGAGCCCAGAGTAGAGGGTGAGCCCGGGCTCCCCCCTCCATTCCCCAACTAATCACTGAGACTGGGAGACAACAGAGACTGCGTGAGGGAGGATAGCTTCTCCTCACCTCCCTTGCTGGCTTATGATGAAAATGGCTCAGTAGGCTGTGACCCTTGCCTCTAGAGAGAGAAGGGCTACGTGGAGGGTCACAGTGAGCCTCTGAGGCTAGAGTAATTCGCCACGAAGCGCAAGACCCACTGAGACAAGGGTCGGAGCTTTGTCACACCGCTTTTTCATAACTGTTGTTCTTTGAGATGTGTGGCTCATGTCTGTTCCATTACCCGCCATCCTGCCCCTCTGTTGGAGTTGTCGACAAGAAGGAACCGAGAGGGCATAGGGCCAGCGATGTCTGATATACTAGCGCATGAGCGTGGCACACAAGGGGGTGCTACGGCCAGGCCTACAGATACTGCAAAGGCAAAAATCTCAGATGACCGCGCATGTGGGTGCACACACACCTAGAATGGAATGGACATGAGCAACAAATCTTGAAAAACAACAGTTACAAAAAGGTGGGTAACCGTCTTTTCTATTGCAGTACAGAATGTTCTTTGGAATAGCAGAAAGTCCTCAACCAAGTACACTTACCTCATGAAATGGAAGATATTTTCATTGTGGTCCCAGCAGAAGGATCCCTCCCTTCTAGGAGCTTCTGTTCAGTTTATTTGGAATTATTTGCTTCACCCAATAAAAAGTGGCCTTTTGATCAGTTTCCTGGGGAGTTCACTTGGCTGCCATCTTAGCATTCCATTCTCCTGTAGATGGAAGATGGGTTTTATCCAACCCTATGACTGTTAGGTTCCCGAAAGGTTCGGACAGACTTTTCCCATCTATTAGAGATACAGTGCCATTCTGGGATCTAAATTTGGTTCTCTTGGTGTTAATGGGACTCCCTTGTGAACCTATAACTACGTGCTTCTTGTCTCATCTCTCAATGAAGGTAGCATTCTCAGTAGCTATTACTTTGGCCTGGAGAATTACGGAGCTTCAGGCTTTGATGGCTGACTCTGCTTGTACGGTCTCTTGCAGGGACAAAGTTGGCTTGTGTCCTCTCCCCAAATTTCTTACCTACATGGTTTCATATTTTACATGATCAAGCCTGTGTGCTTAACTAAACTTTGTTCCGAAACCCCATTCTGACAAAGTTGAGAAGAAATTTCATGTTTCGGTTGTCTGCAGGGCACTGGTATTTTACCTGAAGAGAACTAAGGAGTTTAGAATAATCCTCAAATTATTTGACTGTGTTGCTGATAGAATGAAGAGAAAACCTGTTACCTCTGAGAAGATATCTTCCTAGATCCAAAGATGATGATCTTCTTGATCAGTTGGACCCCAACTCTTCCCAGCAGTCCTCCTAGCAGAACAGCATCACATGGTTAAGGAAGCCAAAGTCCTCCCATTGACATCATCTGAGCAGCCATGCATTAATCTCTTAGATGTGTGTGTTCCTGCCTGGGCCATTAGCCAGGAAGATGAATGAGAACACAACCTGCACCCCTGACTCCTTCAACGTCAGTACCAGAGCCCTGTAGTCATTGCTGATCTGCTCAGAGTCATACCTGGCCGTATCAATAGTGCCCACATGGATGAGCAGAATGGGGTTGGAGTAGGTGTCAGAGAAATGGATGAGCATTGGCAACCTTTCTGTAATGTCTCCGATGCAGGCTCCTGGCAATCAGCACACCTCCCGGGACCAGAGGTCAAGTCAGCACATGGATGCCCCATACCCCTCGGAAAGGAGTCCCCAACTACCACAACCCTTCGCCACCTCCTCTTGGGGGTCATGGATGTGAGCCTCCCAGCAATGGGGGCAGATGGCTCCTCTTCATAAGCTATTGGGGTGTGCTCCTTTCCTCCTGTTGTCAGTACAACATACAAGTGGAAAAGGATGGAAAAGAGTCCTAGGTGAGGGGTGGAGGACTGCCAGCAGCCAGTCTCTTTCCTATGGAGCAGCTGGTTTTCCTTCCTTCTCTGGTGCCCCTGTAGTCTTTTCTAGTCACCTAGCATCCTCCATCCTGTCGATGAAGTACTTGTGCTCCTGCATGCGCTGCCTCCGGCTCTTTTACCTGCTTCCTGAAGGACTCCACCAACAGATACATCTCACTCTAGGGGGTCTTCCTCTGCATGGTATATTTAGCAGAGACATTCAGGTCCTGGCCTTGACTTGCTGTGAATGTGGCCTGCAACAACCAGAAACAATTTCCTTAGCAAGATATGGCATGCCTAAAAAAACACAAACAGAAGCAGCCCCTTTGTTATCCTCCCAAACACAACCTAAGTGCTGAGGCAGTCTTGCGCTCCTCTGGCAAGGTACATTGTAAGGATTTATCATGCAGTTCATAAGTATTCTTTATCTTGGGGCATGGAATTGTGGAGGTGGGGGAGGGGAGAACAGCCTCTCCCTTGTGGTTGTGAGAGTGACACAGGGCTCCCAATACTTTGTTTCCACTGGATGCAGCACCTGGTTTTGGTGGAGTTGGGATATGAGAGAAATTAGTTACAGCATTCTTTACCGAAGTAGCCTGCCCCTCCTTCATTTCCAGTATCTTCTACTTCATTTCCCTATCTTTTGTTCTGTTTGTTCTATTTACTTCCTTGCCAACTTCCATCTTTGCTCCCTGTCTCTTTTTTCGCTCCTGCTTATTGTGGGCAATGAACAGTTTTCTCCATTCATCTGTCTTCTTGGCAGACGGAAGAGATCGAAACATGAATTTAGTGAATATGTCCTCCTCACTCTTCTTTTTTTCTCCTGCCAGAATTGGCAAGGAGTTCAACAGTAGATAGCAACCCTCTCTGTAGCAGGCATATAAAGGCAGGTGCTATAAAACAGAGGAGCCTTAGTGTAATTTGTAATGGCAAATGTGGCCACCATGGCAACAGAAAAAAAAAATGTTCTTTTCACCAGTTTTCCCCATTTTCAAAAATTTGTTTCCTAAATATCCTGTCCGTCTTGAATCTCTGTCATGGTTAGCAGCTTTTTAATTAAATCCCAGAAAAATGGGATCCTGTGTTTTGGTGTAGTGTATCTTTTCTAATTCCGTTTTTGATGGGTGCTTGGGGTAGGGAGCTTGATAGATCACAAAGGGAACATTAGTAACTGAATGTTAGCAGAGCTTCCCAACGTTGGAGGATATTCACCCTAAGGTTTAAGAGGGCGAGGGACCAGTTTTGCAGAGATATGCAGCTCTGTTTACCAGGATGGTTCCACCAGAGAGATTGCTAGTATAGAAGGAAATCTGTTATATGGCCTCAGGAAACTTGCTTTGCATTGTAACCTGTGCACCAGACTTGACTACTGTCTGTTCCAAATGTGCTGCTATTATGCCACCTGACATGTGCAAAAAGTACACCTTAAAATAAATAACATATTTCACAGTTGTAAAATATGTACCGTCTGTAGCCTTCAATGCAGCGCATGTATAAACTGTTATGTACCCATTCCAATGCTTGATATGCTTGCAGTGATAGTTGTATAACCTCAGATACCTTTTCTTCAGTGGTAAATAAGATGCAGTGCTTGAAATATTATGGCTGTTCAGGGCAATGATCAAATTGTGGCTAAATGCCTTTGTCAGTGATATACTTCCACTTTTTCTGTATCAATAAACAAGTTTCTAATATGATGTGGTGGCTGTCTTACCATTTCTGGCCATTTGCACATCTGTTTTGTGCCTGGCCATGTAGTGGTGGTGCTGAGACCAACCTATGTGTGGTGGGATGTGGTGAGTATTGGGTATTCGTGTTTTTTTAGAGCTCAGTCTAATAGAGAAAAGTGGGAGGGAGGAAGAATGGTGACTTGTCAGAGGTGTAAGGTACTGCATAGAGATGGACACTAGTGTCCTCTCCTATAGTTAAAGCCGCCTGATTGCAAACAGGCATGCAGCATGCAATCAGAATATAGAAGAAAATTCCCCAAACTCCTCCATACCTGCATAAATAAGATATATTGATTAAGTATAGCACCAAAAATTTACTGGATGAGGTCCCCTCATCATCATTTTCTGTTGCTTCTTGGTTATCCAGTTGGTTCCCTGGCATATAGAAGAGGTGTGATTTGACTCAGGTATGTACTGCTGGCCTTTCAGCCTCTGACCAGACTGTCCCTCACAAACCAGGGATTAGCGGTGGCCTCCTGGGCAAAAATAATTGGAGGTGCATGTGTACAGGCAAGTTGCTAGAGGTGGTGGTGCTGTCGGACTACTGAGGAGATGAGACTGTATGTGCTCCTCTCCTCAGAGGGCAAGGCACTCCAGAAATCTGTTTACATGACCTCACGGAAGGACAAAACATAGTGGTGGCGGTTGTTTCAGGGTCCAAGTACTTGTACTCAAAAAAAAAAAAAAAAAAAAAAAGGAGGGGGGGGGCTGGGAGCACCGATGCCAAAAGGTCTTTATTTGCAAGTGGTATTAAATAGAAGGAGGACATCTAATCTGTATCAACCTAGAGCAGATGAGTGTGGACAGGCAACCAGACAGGTCACTTCAGACGTGAACCAATGCACTGAGGAATAGCTGTGGGAGGACTAATAGAATCACTGTTGTTATATTGAAATGGTCTGCATTGCCCTTACATCAGTATCGCAGAATCATAGAATCACAGGGTTAGCAAGGGTCAGCTAGTTTAACCCTTGCCAAAATGCTGGATTAACAATCCAAGACAGATGACTATCCAGCCTCTTTTTGAAAATTTCCAGTGAAGGAGATTTCATGACTTCCCTAGGCAATATAACTCTCACTGAGTAATTAAGTTTATTTGAAAGTGTTGTAATTGTCTCAATATAAAAGGCAAATGAAACTAATATAAGAGAGTTTCTACTGGAGAAAGGAGAGTTACGCTTGTGCTACTTTCTCATGTAGACAAGCCCTTCTGACTCCCTTAGTAGTATTAGATTAGTATTGTATAGTATTAGATTTATCTATTTTTGATAGTTATTGAGCTGCAAATGGGATTGTTAAGAAAAGGTTCTTGCTTAACAGGAATAAAAATACTTGATTTTCCAATATACATTTTGTAATACATATCTCTAAATATATATGCCTTCCAATTGAGTACAGATGTTAATTATTAGTTGATTAATCTCAGTTGTCTCTGAAGGAACACTTAAGCCTGTCACATGGCAGGTCATTGTTAACAAACTTCTTACAAGTATTGATAATGGGGCTTGTTCTCTTTTACATGGCTAAGGCAATAGGAGTGTGAACTGCAGAGTGCACCAAAGTGTTGCTGTCTAACTGCCCTCTGTGGATGCTGCTGACACAAACTAAAAGATAGCTAGTTTGTGTTAACATATTGCTGTTTGAAAGAGAACTATGTTAATGCAAGCTAGGTACCTTTTCATGCGTGTAAGGCAATGTCCACATATGGCAGTTACATCGCAGCACTTTGGTGCACGTTGCATTTCTCAGCTCCATAGTCTGCACTGCGGTGCAATGTAGACAAGCCCTAAGAAATTGGCATCTTTTTGCAGGTTTGGCCATAATGATCTGTGTCTCTCTTGAATCCTCCGTTGGGATTATTGGAATTACACTGCTTTGGTTTCCGCTATTTCAGTTCTTAGATAGCTTTTAGTTCTGATCTAGTAGCTGATGGCTGTTTTGTTCATTTATGTCTCGGTTTGATTCTGTAATTCTGCAGTTTTTCATTCTCTCGCAATACACTAATTTATTTCAGAACTCTTTCACATGTATTTATTTTAATTGTTTAGGGTTTTTTTTATATTAAGCACTCATTCGAAAAATGGCAATAAGTCTGTGTGCAGAGAAGACTAAAATGTTTTTGAGAGACCCTGTAGGAACTACATAAGCTTTTTACCAAGTTTGTATTAATTTTGAGAGCAATTAATTTTTTCATTGTTCCCATTTTAAATCCATGTATTCCTTTCAGGAAACCTGTGTGAAGTGACTTAGAAAAATTGATTCAATTTGCTAATTTCTAGTATGTACATCTTTCCACATTGTTTGACTATTCATTTATTCTCTCTACCACATCATTTGATAAACGTATTGCAAAAGATGTAAAGTTGTACTGCTAAAATTCTATACTGGATTAGAAGTAGAATCTCGCATTCCCACTTCTATTTTAAAATAATTGCATTTGGCTTCCAGTAGGCAGTGTGATTACTCTAAAATTATATTGGTCTTAAAAACTGCTTGCTTTAAACACTGAGTTGCTTAGATCAGGTCTACACTACAGACCTATATTGGTATAACTGTGTTGCTTAGGGGTGACTGAACCCCCTGTGTAGACAGCACTATGTTGATGGGAGAGTTTCTCCTGTCAACACAGCTACCACCTCTCGGGGAGGTGGATTAACAATGCTGACAAGAGAAGCTCTCCTGTCGGTGTAGTAGCATCTTCACTAAAGCAGCGTAGCAGCACCACTGTAGTGTTGTATGTGAAGACAAGCCCTTAGTTGATCTAGAAGAATAGTGTGTCTTGGAAGAGGAGTCTCTTTGTAGATTCCCTCTCCTCCTTTGGTACTTATCTCCTATGTCTATTTTCAAAGGCTATTGTAAAATAGCTGTTAATACAGTAAGTGGGTCTGTGATGAGTATTTAGTTTTAAGAATAAATAGCAAAACCTTACTATGACTGGTTAAATTGAGACTATGACCTCAAGTGCAGCTACAGTTTGATCTAAATATATTGTATTTTACAACAAGATGCTTAACCAGCATGTTGGTGGTTCCAAATTTTTGCAGAACTTATTTCAACCAAACATTCTTGAACAAATAAAGGAGAGCTATAGAAAGACCAAGCACAAATTATATTTGTGTGTTTGTACTTATTGTCTAAATTGCTTTCCCCTGTTTTAGTACGTGACAGTGCTGGAATTCTTTCTTTTTCCTTTAAATATGTTGAACATTTTAGGGTATGTCTCATAGTATAGAAAAATCTGCGGCTGGCCTGGGCCACCCAACTTGGGCTTGCGACGCTTGGGCTGTGGGGTTGTTTAATTGCTGTTGTTCATCGCAGGGTCCTAGAGCCCGGGCTTCAACCCTGGAAGTCCACACAACCCTGAAACAGCCCCTCAGCCTGAGCCTAATAAGCCTGAGCTAGCTGGCTGGCATGGGCCAGCTGCAGATTTTTCATTGCTGTGCAGACATAGCCTTAAAGTTGCAGTTGAGTTCCTTTTTCTAAAAGAATGATCTTTCAGTTTACATTTCATGTCAGCCACTTTCATACATACTAGAAAAATATCTTGAATTCAAATATTAGGGCTTAAAGCTTATTGCCCTCAGTTTTACTAAATTCTGCATTAATTTTTCAGTATTTTTTTGAGGGGAGAGGGACAGAAATTAAATATTTCAACTCATTTTTGGCATGTAAAATCTGTGTCTCTGCTTGTGGTGCTTGATTGGAAATTGAGAAGAAAAGCATCAGGAATGGCAGAGACATAGTAAAGTGGAAAACTGATGTGCTGTGCGGTTTTATTTCCTCCGCAGCTTTATCGAAATTTTTAAAAATGGATACCATGGATGTCTTGGAGACTGGCAGATATTTTCCAGTTCAACTGCATACAGTATGAACAGGTATATTACAGTATTTTGGCTTCCAATGAAATTTTTTTAAATCTCTAAAAGTATCACTTGAAAAATAAATGGAAGTAATTTAGTTATAATGCTTTTAGTATTTTGGTAGAAGCGGCAGATGCCGTGTTTTGAATAAGCTTAATATTTGAGTTTGAAAAATTAGCTAATGAGCAAGTATTGTAGCTGATTTTAATAACTTATTTTATCCTACGTAGTTGAGTAATGCTTGTGACATGGCAGGGCTGGACATCTAGTCTTCCACCTCTACCACTAATGGGGTAACTGGTAGCAGTAGAAGATTCTTTTATGTGGGCCAGCCACTAAGAAGGGATGTGAGAAACATTTTGCTAGTGGGTTTCACAGCTATATGCTGACAACAGAAGAATGTAAAGAGTAGGGAATTTTGGGTTCAGTTCCATGTTCTGGTAAGGAGTGTGGTCTAATAGTTATAAATTCTTTTCTGCCCTAGTTCCAGCCAGCCTGCCCCTGGCTTCTTCTGCTTCTGTCCTCCCATCCCTGTTTTCCTCTGCTCCTCTTCTGTCCGAACCCCATTCTGCCACTCTTCTCTTGCCCATTTTCTCCCTCTGTTCCTGACCCTATTTTCCCCCACAGCTCTTCAAGCATTAGCTAGGCAGCTTCTTCCTTCTCCATGCTGCTTGCACACAAGCATGGGGCCACTGAGAACACAAGAGAGACCGTTTCCCCGCTCTCGGTTCTGGTGCTCAGTTCTGCAGTGGTCTCTAGCATCTGGGAGGAACACTTACAGGAAAAATCCCGCTGCATTGTAATGGAGCATGCTCAGTCACTCTGTGGGTTTGGTACATGTACAGTCCAGTCAGCACAACAATTGCAAAAGGCACCTCCCTGCCAAATTTCAAGTCTCTGCTCCAAAACATTGAAGTGCCAGAGCTTCTCAAAATAATTTTAAGAATATTTTAATGTGGGCAAAACATGTTTCCCCTTAGTCTTGTTTTTAGAAATGGCTGAAACTTTAAAACCTAAACTTAAACAAAAACAAACAAACAAAAACAGCCTGAGGCAGATGCCAGGTGGTATGAAAGTTTTTGACAAAATTATACTCACTTGTCATGAAGGTGTTAGGCAACTTTAATTATAGGCTTAGATGCCAGCTCCATCTGTAATTAAATCTTTCAGGCCTATAGGCTAAATTATTTGTGCTGTTGGTAACCACTTTCACACAGAGGAAAAGATCACTTCACAGGTCTTTTAGGTGAGTTGAGTCAGAAAGCCCAGCTACTTATGAAAAAACATTCAACCAGCTATAATTCTTTTCAAAGGTCAGATGATGCAAAGCAAGTGTACAGGAGTGATTTTTTTTCTTGGTCTGATCTTCATTCCTCCCCACCCGAATGTAATAAGTAGGTACTCTACTTCAGTGGATCAGGCTTTTGGTCCCAGAATTCTTAGAGTTGTGTTTATAGTCCAGATTAGAAAAAATTTTCTATCTAATGCCCAAAATTCAAGGATTGGTAAGTAGGATTCCATCTGTTCTGGCCTAGTGAAACTAAGGGTGCAGAAATGGTAATTTTGAATGTTTATTTACATTCCACGTTTCATTTATATTATGTTGTAATGACCATCCTGAATTCTTGACATTTCAAAGTATTCGGTGAAATTTCAGTTAAACTTTGTTGTTCCTACATATTTAGGTTAAAAATCTCTGTGTTCTGTTACTATTTGTAATTATACAAATAGCCTTCATTTGAGTTTATTGTTAAGATGGATTTAAAAGTTAGCAAGCGATGTAGGAAGTGATATTAAGCTGCTTCTCCTCTTAGCAACTTTTTGCTTTAGTAATACTATCTGTCAGTCACGAGCAATGGGGAAATACTCATTAGTTTTCAGTTGCTGTAACTTGAGGTATCAGATACAAACTTAAAAGTAAAACTTCCCTCCTTGTTTTATCTGCCACGGGGAGAGTACTGCTAACTTGGTTGATATATTCAGCTTTCAGGAAGGCAAATTATGCCTTATTTTGATTAGTCCCTGACTGCATTAACATGAGTTAGAGGCCATTAATGTTCTACAGGAGACACATATTTAATAGTATTTTAGAGATAAGAGAATGGATTGAAGACATTAAGAAATGGGAAAGCTATTTTTTTTAGGAGTCTGCTGTATTTTGCAAAGACCTTACTTGAATAAGGTAAATCTTGAACAGAGGCAGGAAATAATTTTCTAACCATTAAGCCGCCTGGTCTCAAAAATGCCAGTGGATCAGACATAAGGAGGCACTGACAAGTATTAACATTGAAGATCCAGTTAGACCCTGATCCTGCAAAGACTTAGGGTATGTCTACACTGGCAAGTTTCTGCACCACAAGTTATACCACTTTTATTAAAATGTTGGAATTAAACCGCTGTTGTTTGTCCACACTGTGCTCCTTGTGATGCTGGAGCGCATCCACATTAGCAGCTCTTGCAACGGCAAAGACAGCAGTGCATAGTGGTAGCTATCCCACTGTGCGACTGGCCGCAGGGTGTTTTGGGAAGGGTTTACAATGTCTCGTGGGGCAGACGTAGCGTCCCATGATGCAGGTTTCCCAATCCCATTGTTCCATGGGCATCCAGCTACATTGCCAGCTGCTTTTCAACTGAAGGGGATTTGGGGGGGATGGGGAGTGTGTGTGTGTGTGTGTGTGTGTGTGTATGGAGCACAGTGTATGCAGCACAGATGTAAGGGTGGAATGATATGGTATTGCCACCCTTACTTCTGCACTGCTGCTGGTGGGATGCTGCCTTCAGAGCTGGGTGACTGGCCAGCAACTGCCACTCTCTGGCCACCCAGCTCTAAAGGCAGAGCAGAGGTAAGGGTGGCAATACCGTGACATGCTCCCCCCAATAACCTTGCGACCCCCCACATAACTCCCAGTTTGAGAAACTCTGGTGAAATCTGTATAGTATAGGGCAGTGGTTCTCAGCCCATGGCCTGTGGGCCACATGTGGCCTAATAAGCATACAGCTGCGCCCAGCTCAGCTGTGTGCTAAAGGCTGCAGGCTCTGGTCATCCCAGCTGCCCGGTGGGCTCCCAGCTGCCCCACGCCCAGCTCTCCGCTCCTGGCCCCACTCTGTGGAGGGGTCTCTGGGTGGGGGGGTGCTGAGCATAGGGGAGAGGGTTAAGTAGGGGGGCACTGTGGTTCTCAATCTGCAGCCCAGATAACACAATGATAGATAGATTGAGAACCACTGGTATAGGGTAAAAGTACACAAAAGACCAGATTGCACGCATTTTTCATGGCCGTGGATTTGGTAGGGCCCTACCTATATGTGACATTTTTTTTCCAAATTCATCAGTTTTGGTAACTATTCATATACTACATTTCTGTCATTAGAGAGAGACTGAAAAAATGCAGCCCAAAATAATTTAATTCTTTTGGTCATTTTGATTATTTAATATTAAACCTGTGTAACCTATAATATGGAAAGACTTGGCTAACCCCATCCCCCTTTTACACGGAAATAAAATAAGCAACATACCTGGAAATTAACATTATTTTAAAAAAGCTAGGTTTGTTCTGCCCTGCCATAGAAGAGACATAGGTTTCATACCTAGCTCTGATCCTTTGGTTTTTGGACGAATAGAGACAAAGAGCTCTACAAAGCAGAGGTTCTCAAACTTGGTCTCTACTCCAAGGAACATTTGTTAGTGGTCTGCAGAGAGTTTGTTGGTCAGTAAGGCTTGGTCTACACTAACGAGATGAGTTGATCTAAGTTACGCTAGTTCAGTTACATAAGATATGTAATTTAAGTCGATGTAGCTTAGATTGACTTACAGCGGTGTCTGCACCACACTATGTTGACGGGTGATGTTCTCCTGTTGACATAGCTTCTGCCTCTCGGAGAGATGGAGGTCTGAAGTCAATGGGAGATCGCTCTCCCATCAGCTTATTGCCTCTTCACTAGACCTGCTGCATCGATCGCAGCAGCAGCAATGTAGCCCTTAGTGAAGACAAGCCCCTAGTATTGGCTGCTCCTCCTTTCTTCTAGCTGCTTGTACAGATGTTCAGGCTTTTCACTGCAGACTTTTTGTCTAAAAAGGACAAAACACTTACTACATTAAAGAAAGTTTTTAAAAACAGTTTCCTAATATTACTTTTCCATGCAAGCAGTTGTAGTTGCCACATGACTGTCATTGCCACACTGATGTCAAACTATCACAGATGTGTGGGGAGACAGATAATGCAATTGTTAATGAGGGTGAGCTGTCCACAGACAATATTGTAATAGGTTGTCTACACCAATAAATAGTTTGAGTATGATGGGGTTACATGCTCAGACCTTGCTATAGATTTTGGAGTTGGATCAAGTGACTCAGATTGTTCCACAGTGACTCCTTTAACCAATTAAATAGTGTTTGATGGGTCCAAAAGTAGTATAATCTAGTCCTCTGCCTCTTTGCTTTCAACTATCCCATGCAGCTATAATGCTAAACTTTGTGAAATCCTTACATGATGGCAACTGTAATGTATGAAAACCAAGTGTCTGACTCATTTAACATCAGCAAAGGAGTGAAGTTGGGTTGGGTACTGGCTTCTACATTGTTTAATATTTACTTCTCATTCTTGCTTTAACATGTGTCCTGTGATGTTCAAGACAGTGACTATCTTACCACTAGACTAGGAGGTTTGTTTAACATTGCAAGGCTAAGAGCTAAGACGAAAGTGAAAGAGATCATCATAAGAGACCTGTAGTTTGCAGATGATGCAGCCCTTGTGGCTCATAGTGTTGATGTCCTACAGCATCTTATTGCCAAGTTTTTCTGATTTACGCAAAATCTTTGGGCTAGCAATGAGCTTGAAAAAGACTGCTATCATGCATCAAGGTGCTTCAGAACCAGTTCCAGATGTCACCTTAGATGATATTCAACCAGATGTTGATGACCAGTTTTGCTACCTTGGCTCTACTGTTACCAGCAGTGTAGATCTTGATGCTGAGCTTACTAGTAGAATCGGCAAAGCAGCCAGGAACTTTGGTCTTTGGCAAGACAGGACCTGGAACAATAAATTGTCAACTAAAGTGAAAAATCCATATTTATGAGACATGTTTTATCCACTTGTCTGTATGGCTCAGAAACATGGACAACGTACACCAAACATATCAAAAGACTAAACTGTTTTCATATCAGATCTTGCGTAAAATTCTTTGAATAAGATGGCAAGACTGGGTGACAAATGTGGAAGTGTTAAATCGTGCTGGTCATTCATGGGAATGTTGATTAGTAAGAAAAGACTCAGGTGGCTTGGATGTGTCAAGCCAATGCCGGATTACAGGATCCCAAAGAGTGTGCTGTACTCTGAAGTTCGCAAAGGGTCTAGAAAGAGAGGTAGACTGCTGAGCGAATTTCAGGATACTTGCAAAGATTGATTTAGTGTCCTTTGGAATCTCTGTGGATGATTGGGAAAGGAGTGTAGAATGCCACTCTGGTTGGCGGAGTCAGCTTGTAGATGGAGGGAGCCGTTGCAAGGCAGACAGGATCAAGCTTTATGATGACCCGTGTCAGAGGAGGAAAGAATCTGCTGCTCTGATTCAGAACATTGCTGGTTCATGGATGTGCCTTACCTATGGACGGGACAGTCACTCACATATCGGACTCAGCAGCCATCAAAGAACTCATTGGTGCATACACCATGCTCTGTAAAGAGTGATGGTATCATTGATGGGGCCAAAAGAAGTATAATCTAGTCCTCTTCTTCTTTGCTTTCAACTATCCCAGACACAGTTCCAAATGGAGAAAAACACACTTAAATTAGCACAATATTTTGAATCTTCCAGGTTTGATTTTTACATCTGATATTTGTTTGTTTAGATTGTAAACTTCTTTCTTGAGGCAGAAACGGCATCATTTAAAGCACCTAGCACTCTGACAGTTAAGAAAAATAATAAACAGAACAGAGGTTTTCAAACTGTGGTCTGTGAGCTCCATTAAGGTGGTCCGCGGACAGTTTCCTCTAAGGTGCGCGCCTGGGTGGCCGCACACAAGAGAACGACGGGCCACCCATCCAATTAGTGGAGCTGCGCAGGCATGGCTTCACTCCCTAATTAGGTGCCTGGATCCTCGAGAAGATGCACATGTAAGGTAAGGTGGTGCCCTTGGGGGGAATAGAGGGTATGTGGGAGGGGATGTGCAGGGCTGTGGCTGTCAGAGAAAGAGGTGATTTTCCCTAGTTCCAGGGCTGAGGCTGCCAAGGAGAGACGGCCTTCCTTCCCAGCCTCAGCTCGGGGGCTGCTGTGGCGGGGGAGAGAGGGAGAGACCCCCCTCCTTCCCAGCCCCAGCTCAGGGGCTGTCAAGGAAGGGGAAAGAGGGCATATCCATCGCATTAGAAAAGTAAGACAACTGATATTAAAATATGAGTTGTGTGCTTTTATTTGTAGAACAAAAGAAGTTTATTAATTATTGTTCTTTTATATATAACACTTTTATCCTAAGCGCTTTACAATAGTTAGCTAACAGTACAGACAACATTTGGAAAGATCATTAAGTGGTCCGCCGAGACCCTCAGCAATTTTCAAGTGGTCCACGAAAAAAAAAGTTTGAGAACCACTGAGTTAGAATATTTCTATCATGATTACCTTGGTGTTTTTCTGAACCCAGTTAAACCATGTTTTGTGAATGAAAATTAGTAGTCCATTGAAGAAACACCAGAGCTGGAAGAAAATTGTGACAGATTTTGTGCCTGTGTAGCCATGTTTTTATTTGTTTGGGTTTTTTTGAAGTTTAAGATTAGTGAGTAAACAATATTCAGTAAACCTAGTTTGTCAATGTTTTTTCAGTGGAATAGTGAAGATATTCAGAAACGTTTCTGTAAAATGTATTTATCATTTGAACCAGCTGTGATATAGATAGTCTTATTTGACCTTCTAGCATCAGGTATCTCATTAAAAGAAAAGGAGTACTTGTGGCACCTTAGAGACTAACAAATTTATTTGAGCACAAGCTTTTGTGAGCTACAGTTCACTTCATCGGATGCATGCAGTGGAAAATACAGTGGGGAGATTTATATACACAGAGAACATGAAACAATGGGTGTTACCATACACACTGTAACAAAAGTGATCAGGTAAGGTGAGCTATTACCAGCACGAGAGCGTGCGGGGAAAAAACCTTTTGTAGTGATAATCAAGGTGGGCCATTTCCAGCAGTTGACACGAGCGTGTGACAAACAGTAGTGGGGGGGGGAGGGGGAGAATAAACATGGGGAAATAGTTTTACTTTGTGTAATGACACATCCACTCTCAGCCACAAGTACTCCTTTTCTTTTTGCGGATACAGACGAACACGGCTGCTACTCTGAAACCTGTCATTATGCAAGGTATCTTATTGTAATTTACTAACACAGGCCAGTCCTTCAAACCCATACTTAAGTGAGTTAAGGTTTTTATCAATCCCATATTACTTACTGGAAATTGATCAAATGCTGAATTCTTCATCCCTTTTCAATGTGACATGGATTTAACTATTACAGTTCCATCTATTGGAGTGTTCAATGAGTATTGTATTTATCTCCAGGGGATATTGATGATTAACTGTTTTTTAAAGCATTTTATGACCCTTGGGTGAAAGGTGCTATATAGGTGCAAAATAATATTGGTTTGTTTTAGCTGTGGAAATATAGGAGTATGTTTCTGATAAAAATTAGATTACAGTATATATTATGTACACTTTTTATTTTAATTTTTTTATTTAGGAAGATTCCTCCCCCTCTTTCTTCAATGAGACGGGAAATTATAAGGTAGATTTCCTAGAATCATAGAATATCAGGGTTGGAAGGGACCTCCGGAGGTCATCTAGTCCAGCCCCATGCTCAGAGCAGGACCAATCCCCAACTAGATCATCCCAGCTAGGGCTTTGTCAAGCCTGACCTTAAAAACCTCAAAGGAAGGTGATACTACCACCTCCCTAGCTAACACATTCCAGTGCTTCACCACCCTCCTAGTGAAAAAGTTTTTCCTAATATCAAACCTAAACCTCCCCCACTGCAACTTGAGACAATTACTCCTCGTTCTGTCAGCTGCTCCCACTGAGAACAGTCTAGATCCATCCTCTTTGGAACCCCCTTTTAGGTAGTTGAAAGCAGCTATCAAATCCCCCCTCATTCTTCTCTTCTGAAGACTAAACATCCCCCATTCCCTCAGCCTCTCCTCATAAGTCATGTGTTCCAGTCCCTTAATCATTTTTGTTGCCCTCTGCTGGACTCTTTCCAATTTTTCCACCTCCTTCTTGTAGTGTGGGGCCCAAAACTGGACACAGTACTCCAGATGAGTCCTCACCAATGTTGAATAGAGGGGAACGATCACGTCCCTCGATCTGCTGGCAGTGCCCCTACTTATACATCCCAAAATGCCATTGGCCTTCTTGGCAACAAGGGCACACTGTTGACTCATACCCAACTTTTTGTCCACTGTAACCCCTACGTCCTTTTCTGCAGAACTGCTGCCGAGCCATTCAGTCCCTACTCTGTAGCGGTGCATTGGATTCTTCCATCCTAAGTGCACTTATCCTTGTTGAACCTCTTCAGATTTCTTTTGGCCCAATCCTCCAATTTCTCTAGGTTCCTCTGTATCCTATCCCTACCCTCCAGCATATCTAGCTCTCCTCCCAGTTTAGTGTCATCTGCAAACTTGCTGAGGGCGTAATCCACACAATCCTCCAGATCATTTATGAAGATATTGAACAAAACTGGCCCGAGGACTGACCCTTGGGGCACTCCGCTTGATTCCGGCTGCCAACTAGAAATGGAGCCATTGATCACTGCCCATTGAGCCCGACAATCTAGCCAGCTTTCTATCCACCTTATAGTCCATTCATCCAGCCCATACTTCGTTAACTTGCTGGCAAGAATACTGTGGGAGACCGTATCAAAAGCTTTGCTAAAGTCAAGGAACAACACGTCCACTGCGTTCCCTTCATCCACAGAGCCAGTTATCTCATCATAGAAGGCAATTAGATTAGTCAGGCATGACTTGCCCTTGGTGAATCCATGCTGACTGTTCCTGATCACTTTCCTTTCCTCTAAGTGCTTCAGAATTGATTCCTTGAGGAGCTGCTCCATGATTTTTCCAGGGACTGAGGTGAGGCTGGCTGGCCTATAGTACCCTGGATCCTCCTCCTTCCCTTTTCTAAAGATGGGCACTACATTAGCCTTTTTCCAGTTGTCCGTGACCACCCCCGATCGCCATGAGTTTTCAAAGATAATGGCCAATGGCTCTGCAATTACATCCGCCAGCTTCTTTAGCACTCTCGGATGCAGCGCATCCGGCCCCATGGACTTGTGCTCGTCCAGCTTTTCTAAATAGTCCCGAACCACTTCTTTCTCCACAGAGGGCTGGTCACCTTCTCCCCGTGCTGTGCTGCCCAGTGCAGTAGTCCGGGAGCTGACCTTGTTCGTGAAGACAGAGGCAAAAAAAGCATTGAGTACATTAGCTTTTTCCACATCCTCTGTCACTAGGTTGCCTCCCTCATTCAGTAAGGGGCCCACGGTTTCCTTGACTTTCTTCTTGTTGTTAACATACCTGAAGAAACCCTTCTTGTTACTCTTAACATCTCTTGCTAGCTGCAACTCCAGGTGCGATTTGGCCCTCCTGATTTCATTCCTACATGCCCGAGCAATATTTTTATACTTTTCCCTGGTCATTTGTCCAATCTTCCACTTCTTGTCAGCTTCTTTTTTGTGTTTAAGATCAGTAAGGATTTCACTGTTAAGCCAAGCTGGTCGCCTGCCATATTTACTATTCTTTCTACACATCGGGATGGTTTGTCCCTGTAACCTCAATAAGGATTCTTTAAAATACAACTCTCCTTGACTCCTTTCCCCCTTATGTTATTCTCCCAGGGGATCCTGCCCATCAGTTCCCTGAGAGAGTCAAAGTCTGCTTTTCTGAAGTCCAGGGTCCATGTTCTTCTGCTCTCCTTTCTTCCTTGTGTCAGGATCCTGAACTCGACCATCTCATGGTCACTGCCTCCCAGGTTCCCATCCACTTTTGCTTCCCCTACTAATTCTTCCCCGTTTGTGAGCAGCAGGTCAAGAAGAGCTCTGCTCCTAATTGGTTCCTCCTGCACTTGCACCAGGAAATTGTCCCCTACGCTTTCGAAAAGCTTCCTGGATTGTCTGTGCACCACTGTATTTCTCTCCCAGCAGATATCGGGGTGATTAAAGTCTCCCATGAGAACCAGGGCCTGTGATCTAGTAACTTCCTTTAGTGGCCGGAAGAAAGCCTCGTCCACCTCATCTCCCTGGTCCAGTGGTCTATAGCAGACTCCCACCACGACATCACCCTTGTTGCTCACACTTCTAAAGTTAATCCAGAGACTCTCAGATTTTTCTGCAGTTTCATACCGGAGCTCTGAGCAGTCATACTCTCTTTTATTTCAATGTTTTATTTTAGCTCCCACTTAAGTGTTCATTAACTGGCTTCTTAGTCAAAATATTTGTAGAGATAATACCCACCACCACCCCATGAGGAAAAAAAGTGTAAGCTGTCTCTTCTTTTAATTTTGTTCACCCCCAACAGGTTATTTTTTGTTTGTTTCTTGTCTGTTTGTTTATTCCCTCACGCCTTCTTGTCTTTGTCTATCATGGAGTAAAGTCCTCGAGGCTCCACCCAACTCTTTCCCTTTTAGCTTTTTAATACCCCCTACTCTCCATTCCAGAAAAAAATCCCTCACTGCAGTGAACTCAGTGGATGCTGTGCATGTTCAGCACCTCTGAAAATTAGCATTGGTCACCAACATTGGACTTTTTTGTCTGTCTTTACAATGACTAATGTTAAAATGTCCCCCCTCAAATTGCATTTTTAATGTTTTTTGTGTTCTTGTACATTTTGTAAATGTATAAATGAATGCATTTAGAAGCTGGCTTTCAGTAATAAAGCTAGAGTGTTCCTATTTTATTCTTTAGACTTTGTGATACTACTAAATTCCTGTCTTCCTATCTCTTGGTTTTTTCTGAAATATGATGCTCGACTTTATCATCTTGAATCATGTATCCATCCCCCCTCTTTTCATCTTATGTAAAGTCTGTCTCTTGGCAGCCCTTGAAGGATTTCATGGCTTTTTGTCTGTTCTAGTCTTTCTTTTTTCAAAGAATGCCGCTCTTTGTAGCACACTTATCTTGGACTCTCTACATAGTCGCTTATTGATAACACAAACTCATTGTTCTAGTTCTTTACTTAATTAGAATTGTGGGATTTTTATGTCTAGATGCTGGATTAAAGCTTTTAGAATTTTCTAACACTGCATAAGATGCATAGATACAAGTTTGTTTCACGTGTACATCTGTTTTCATTTGCTGGTTTTCCATTTAGCCATTAACCCTCAGACCTGGGATTTAGCCCACATGGCATGGATCTGTGTTTCATTTGCAAAAAAACTGTGTTTACAATATGATGTGATACTGGCAGACTAGGTGCCATCTCATGCCAAGGTCCCCATGCCTCCATGGAATACAGACAAATACATAGCTGGAATCAGTCTGGCTCACTATGTGTTAGTATTGTTGAAACAGATATAAGAATTATAAGAGTATGTTTAGTATTTAGACTTTATCAAATGCTTGTGAGTTGCATGTATTAATCTCACATAGAACATCTGTATCCCATATTGTAAGGTAATAGTTGAGCATTTGCATTGTGTAAGGCTCTGTAATAGTAAATCACCAGAAAGGAGAGAGAGATTAAATAGTGTGAAATGCTGGTCTCCAAGGGAAGGTGTTATGTCCTGTCTGACAAGGAAGGCCATCAACACCAGATGAACTGGAGTGGAACATTAAAGACAACAAAACTTTGTTGTTTACTCTCCCTCCCTCCCTCCCTTTAATAAAGATGAGTCTTGAAAGTGGATTCCTCCCATCAGCTGAGTTTGCAGCTCAGGAGAGAAGAGGGAAAGGAAATACCTGCCCCCAACATGGAACAACTCCGTTTTTATGTTGCTTGGACTCTGAGGGGCAAAGATTACTAGGCATAAGCAAAAGATTCCCAGTTCTTAGCCTGGTTTAGTCCTGAAGGAGACACAGAGCTTGCTTATTTTTGAAGCTTCTATTACTTTTTGAAACTTAAGATTGGAACTCATTTGTGTATATATGTTTACCTGCTTTAACCTTGTAAGTAACTCTCTTGTTTCCTTTTCCTATATTATAAATGTTTAAATAATTTATAATAAGAGTGGTTACCAGATCTAAAGTGCAGTTGACCTGGAGTAAGTGACTGGTCCTTTGGGACTGGGAGTAAGCTGAATATTGCTGTGATCCTTGGTGTAAGGGAATATCTATTAAGCAGATATGCTCACTTGGATGGCAAGACAGATTGGAGTACCCAATCAAGGGGGACTGTCTGTGACTCTGTGGTTAGGCTGTTATAGTGCCTGAGGAGTTTATACTTGATAATTGGTTGGTGAAATCTAAATATGGAACTCACAGCCAATTTGCTGTTTATGCCCAGGTTCTTAACAGTCTCCTTTGAGATTGGTACTCATACTCTTGAGTTGCTGCTGTGTTCCTTATTTTTAAAAGGCATTTTCTGAATGTGTGTCTATAAGTATCTATCACTGATGCATCGTTACCCTGGGCATACACCTACTCTGTTTCCTAGTATTCTCTATCTTGCTATAAGTTTAACTCTACTGCTTTCAGGACATTCAAAATTTGACACTGCTTATTGGCTTCTGCTGCCTTTAAAACAATATCTCAATCCTAAATATAACTGAAAAAGGAAGGGGAAAAGATGGAAGTATAATTTCACATTTTAAGATGTGTTGTATATTTCCAAAGTATTTAAAATAGCAAAACAAGAGGGTAATCTGTTTATCCAGCAGTAGTACAATGGGCTGCTTTGTGGAAAATCACTACTCGAAGTTTGTTTTGTATCCATTCTCTCTTTCTCCCCTCTACCCCTTCACAGGCCACTAGGGGTATAAAGGCTGCAGAGGCAGCTTTTGGTATGGAGCTCATGTCTCTCTCAAATTGTCTTAAGAGCAGTGATGGACGTGCCCTGCACAGCCAAATCCCCATCAGCCAGAAGGACAGTAGGTATGATTCAGTGATCTGAGGGTGAGGGATGTTTAGGGGAAAATAAGAGGATTCTTGGGGTCCAAGAAGTGTTCAGATGATTAGTACCTCCTGCCAGGAAGACTTGGGTAGGAAAACAAAATAAAACGTGCAATTATTGATTTTGTTAATTTAGGTTATTTTGATTCTTGAGACAATTATATATTACGATATACCACTTGTCTGGTGTAACGTCCCTAATCACATGTATTAATTTATATGCTGCTCTTTTATGTGTAAAATCACTTATCCCTCAGGAGTCACAAGTGGTGTGTTTTGCAAGATGTAGCAAAGAATTAAGTGGTGGAGGCGTTACATGTTCAAAGTCTCTAAATCATGCGGAAAACTATATTTGATAGAACTGGACAAGGACTTTTAGCCTTTTTTTACAAAGAAGTTGATCTTGGAAATTTTCAGACCCCTCCACCCTCCAATTTTCTGACCAACTCTGTTGCCGTGTGGAATTTTTTGTCTACTTTCAATGAAAAACATGAAAAAAATTTCAACCTACTGTAATATATGCAGGAGAAGAAAGTATATTTTGATTGTATACACTGATTACTATTTAGTATTTCTTGTTGATCATCAGCTTAAGTTGTACTGTCAACTCCATTTCAGAGTGGTCATTTAACACAGGTAAAACTATTTTCTCCTTTGGAAGGTATGTGCACCAGTCTTCGCTAAATGCTGTACTCTTCCGTAGGAGGTGATAAGGCAGAAAATAAACCAGATAACAAAAGCAAAGGTAAATATTTTCAATTTGAAGAGAAGGAGTTAATGCATCAGTCCACAAGAAGGGGAAATAATGCTGAGTGGAGAACTGCTTGTAAGGGAAGGCTACTTGAATTGCCACATATTGAAGTTATTGTATAACTTAATAAAAATAAAAGAGTGCATCCTTTCAATGGATAGTGCTTCCTTTAAGAATCAGACTGACCACACAATAGAGGAATTGGAACTCAGAAGTGTGAGGGAGGAAGGACTTTGAAACAGCAATTATACAAGTATACATTTTTGCAACACCTTCTGCAGTATTTATGTAAAGAAAAGGAAGTGAAATTTAATTAACACAGGAAATGTATAGCAACTCACTTGAGACAGAAGTCCCCATCAACTGTGTCAAATTTTTAGCTAGGACTATTATCCCTGGTGCAGGAGATGGCCAGGCCAAAACAGTTACTTTTTCTTCAGAATTCAGAAGACACAAATTTATTCAGTGAGCCTTTGGACAGGACGCTCATAGAGTTCAGTAGAAAGGAGAAACATTCTCTCTCCACACATAAGCAGGGCAAGAAGAAGCAAAAAAGATTTTATAAGCAAAGATCTAGATTTTTTTCTTTCTTTCTCATAGGCACCTGGTCCTCCATGATCCATTACAACTGGGTTGTTCTTCCTAAGTTTCCAAGCATGAGACTCCTCTATTTTTTTAAACCACTCTCTCTAGCTTCCCAGTGTACTGCCGGCAGTTACAATAACTGATTACCTCGCTAACTCCCCGGTGTCTTGCCTCTGCTCAAAGAAGCAGGAGGCTTCCCCAGGATTCTCCTCTCTCTGTCTTCAGACAGGAGCTGTTTCAGCATACCCGCGCTATAACATACCCCTTGGGATCCAAGCCATTTGTTTGTTACAGCCAGAGGTTCATTATAGCAAAAGAGACCCACGGCACGCGGGTGGGGAGAGGTGGGATGGGGGCTGACAGTTCCTCCACCCCCGATACAGCACCGGGGCTGGGTGTTGGATCCAGGGACGGGTTCATTATATCTGAAGATTCATTATTATGAAGGGTGTTATAACAAGGGTGCACTGTATTTTTTTGTTTGTTTGTTTTCCCTTGCCTTGGTGCCCTGCTGGTTGTGGGAGGATATTTGGAAAACAGAAGTCTGCTGGAAAACTGGTATTTGAAAAGAGAACACACAGTTAAGATTAAGGGAGTTCCTGCACACTGCATGGCTACACAGTAATGCAGAATCCCTCATTCTACAACAGTGTTCACATTGCCTTAAGCTGCTTGGGGCAGAAATTCACCAGTAAGACCTGGGATTTTGGATTCAACAAACTAGAGGTCCTTTGCTGTTTTTCTGTTTGGACTGGGGTGAAATATGGCATCCAGGAGTGTCTCCAGAAGACTGGTAAGTCAGAGGGACAGGAAAAACCCATGGCACAGGACCCAAACCACCATCACCCCTTTCAGAGTGCCACGGTAACCTAGTAATTTTTTTGCCCAAATTGTTCCAGGAAGGGCCTTAGCTAGTCCTGTCTGTGGTCAGTATCTTGAACCTCTTCCCTCAGTGGTTCCGTCAGCCTTGCTCCCTCTCAGGACAGCTTTTACTCCCACAGGCTCTTAAACCAAAACCACAGTTTTAAAAAAACAATCCCCCTTTCCTCAGCCCCCCCGCTCAAATTGCTCATCTTCTCCATACTTGGTACCAGTTACCATTGCATCAGGGCAATCTGAGGGTTTTGTTCATGGTCACTGTTCTCTCTCTCTCAGATGTTGGCTTGTGCTGCATGGCCTAGCCTGCTATTTTCCAACTCTTCCTGTTCTTTCCATTGGCTTTTTCTTAGTGAGTCAGCAGAGTGGTCTGGCCCACTTGTGCCAGTTAACCTTCCATTCCCCTGACTCCTTCAAGTGTGGGCTAGTCCAATGCCTTTTTTACCTTTGCGCTCTGTTTTTTCTTTTTCACAGAATGCAACAGAGCGATCTAACCCATACTCCTAGTTTATCAGTACCAGAAGACCTGTTTTCTGTTTGACCTTGATTAGGTCAGAGTAGGCTAATTAGTAGCCTGCCTTTTTACCATAACTGCTGCTTGTTTTTCTTATCAATGCAGATGAGCAGTGTAGTACATGTAGCTAATCAGCATGTGACAATAAACAGTAATAGATGGATTCTGCAGGTAGAATCCAAAAGCAATTAAGCTTTCCCCCTTTCAATTTCCCTTTATAACTTCTAGTTGAGCCGAACTGGACATTTTGAGCCTGGCAACAACTTTCAACCAAGAAACTTTGTTGAGAGTCCAGTGGCTCATACCATCAGGCTGCCAGTTCAATGGACGATCCAGAAGTCTGTGATCCTGAACGAAAAGGTTAACATCAAGGGAGGAAAGTACACCATTTTGTTTCATAAGTGTAAAACTACTTCAGCAACACTTTAAAGCTGAACGAGCATTACTACACAATCAAGGGCCTTCAAGTGGGAGTGGTCATTCCCAGCTCTACACTTCCCCAAGACCACCACTCCTTATTCCTTGATTCTATAAATATGTTTAAAAATAAATATTTTTTTAAAAAGGCATTTATATGTCTCTTGGGGTATGTCTATGTTGCAATTAGACTCATGGCTAGCATATTCCACCTGGCTCGGGCTAAGGGGCTGTTTATTTGCAGTGTAGACATTTGGGCTTGAGTCTGGGCTCTGGGACCCTCCCACCTCACAGGGTCCTGGAGTCTGAACATCTTCACCGCAATTAAACAGCCTCTTAGCCTGAGTCAGCTGACATGGGCCAGCCCGCAGGTTTTAAATTGCAGTGTATACATACCATTAAATGGCAGGTAATTGACCATAGTATCATAGAATATCAGGGTTGGAAGGGACCTCAGGAAGTCATCTAGTCCAACCCCCTGCTCAAAGCAGGACCGATCCCTGACTAAATCATCCCAGCCAGGGTTTTGTCAAGCCTGACCTTAAAAACTTCTAGGGAAGGAGATTCCACCACCTCCCTAGGTAACACATTCCTAGTGAAAAAGTTTTTCCTAATATCCAACCTAAATCTCCCCCACTGCAACTTGAGACCATTACTCCTTGTTCTGTCATCTGCTGCCACTGAGAACAGTCTAGATCCATTCTTTTTGGAACCCCCTTTCAGGTAGTTGAAAGCAGCTATCAAATTCCCCCCTCATTCTTCTCTTCTGAAGACTAAACATCCCCAGTTCCCTCAACCTCTCCTCATAAGTCATGTGTTCCAGTCCCTTAATCATTTTTGTTGCCCTCTGCTGGACTCTTTCCAATTTTTCCACATCCTTCTTGTAGTGTGGGGCCCAAAACTGAACACAGTACTCCAGATGAGTCCTCACCAATGTTGAATAGAGGGGAACGATCACGTCCCTCGATCTGCTGGCAGTGCCCCTACTTATACATCCCAAAATGCCATTGGCCTTCTTGGCAACAAGGGCACACTGTTGACTCATACCCAACTTTTTGTCCACTGTAACCCCTAGGTCCTTTTCTGCAGAACTGCTGCCGAGCCATTCAGTCCCTACTCTGTAGTGGTGCATTGGATTCTTCCGTCCTAAGTGCACTTATCCTTGTTGAACCTCTTCAGATTTCTTTTGGCCCAATCCTCCAATTTGTCTAGGTCCCTCTGTATACTATCCCTACCCTCCAGCGTCTCTACCTCTCCTCCCAGTTTAGTGTCATCTGCAAAGTTGCTGAGGGTGCAATCCACACCATCCTCCAGATCATTTATGAAGATATTGAACAAAACTGGCCCCAGGACCAACCCCTGGGGCACTCCACTTGATACCGGCTGCCAACTAGACATGGAGCCATTGATCACTGCCTGTTGAGCCCAACAATCTAGCCAGCTTTCTATCCACCTTCATCCAGCCCATACTTCTTTAACTTGCTGGCAAGAATACTGTGGGAGACCGTATCAAAAGCTTTGCTAAAGTCAAGGAACAACACGTCCACTGCTTTCCCTTCATCCACAGAACCAGTTATCTCATCATAGAAGGCAGTTAGATTAGTCAGGCATGACTTGCCCTTGGTGAATCCATGCTGACTGTTCCTGATCACTTTTCTCTCCTCTAAGTGCTTCAGAATTGATTCCTTGAGGAGCTGCTCCATGATTTTTCCAGGGACTGAGGTGAGGCTGACTGCCCTGTAGTTCCCAAGATCCTCCTCCTTCCTTTTTTAAAGATGGGCACTACATTAGCCTTTTTCCAGTTATCTGGGACCTCCCCCGATTGCCATGAGTTTTCAGAGATAATGGCCAATGGCTCTGCAATCACATCTGCCAACTCCTTTAGCACTCTCGGATGCAGCGCATCCGGCCCCATGGACTTGTGCTCGTCCAGCTTTTCTAAATAGTCCCGAACCACTTCTTTCTCCACAGAGGGCTGGTCATCTTCTCCCCGTGCTGTGCTGCCCAGTGCAGTAGTCCGGGAGCTGACCTTGTTCGTGAAGACAGAGGCAAAATAAGCATTGAGTACATTAGCTTTTTTCACATCCTCTGTCACTAGGTTGCCTCCCTCATTCAGTAAGGGGCCCACGCTTTCTGTGACTTTCTTCTTGCTGTTAACATACCTGAAGAAACCCTTCTTGTTACTCTTAACATCTCTTGCTAGCTGCAACTCCAGGTGCGATTTGGCCCTCCTGATTTCATTCCTACATGCCCGAGCAATATTTTTATACTCTTCCTTGGTCATATGTCCAACCTTCCACTTCTTGTAAGCTTCTTTTTTATGTTTAAGATCCGCTAGGATTTCACCGTTAAGCCAAGCTGGTCGCCTGCCATATTTACTATTCTTTCTACACATCGGGATGGTTTGTCCCTGTAACCTCAATAAGGATTCTTTAAAATACAGCCAGCTCTCCTTGACTCCTTTCTCCTTCATGTTATTCTCCCAGGGGATCTTGCCCATCAGTTCCCTGAGAGAGTCAAATTCTGCTTTTCTGAAGTCCAGGGTCTGTATTCTGCTGCTCTCCTTTCTTCCTTGTGTTAGGATCCTGAACTCGACCATTTCATGGTCACTCCCTCCCAGGTTCCCATCCACTTTTGCTTCCCCTACTAATTCTTCCCGGTTTGTGAGCAGCAGGTCAAGAAGAGCTCTGCCCCTAGTTGGTTCCTCCAGCACTTGCACCAGGAAATTGTCCCCTGGAAATTTTCCAAAAAGTTCCTGGATTGCCGGTGCACCGCTGTATTGCTCTCCCAGCAGATATCAGGGTGATTGAAGTCTCCCATGAGAACCAGGGCCTGCGATCTAGTAACTTCTGCAAGTTGCTGGAAGAAAGCCTCGTCTAACTCATTCCCCTGGTCTGGTGGTCTATAGTAGACTCCCACCACATCATCACCCTTGTTGCTCACGCTTCTAAAGTTAATCCAGAGACTCTCAGGTTTTTCTGCAGTTTCATACTTGAGCTCTGAGCAGTCATACTGCTCTCTTACATACAGTGCAACTCCCCCACCTTTTCTGCCCTTCCTGTCCTTCCTGAACAGCTTATATCCATCTATGACAGTACTCCAGTCATGTGAGTTATCCCACTGTCATAAATATAAAGGGAAGGGTAAACCCCTTTGAAATTCCTCCTGGCCAGGGGAAAACTCCTCTCACCTGTAAAGGGTTAAGAAGCTAAAGGTAACCTTGCTGGCACCTGACCAAAATGACCAATGAGGAGACAAGATACTTTCAAAAGCTGGGAGGAGGGAGAGAAACAAAGGGTCTGTGTCTGTTGGTATGCTGCTTTGCCGGGGATAGAACAGGAATGGAGTCTTAGAACTTTTAGTAAGTAATCTAGCTAGGTATGTATTAGATTATGTTTTCTTTAAATGGCTGAGAAAATAATTGTGCTGAATAGAATAACTATTTCTGTCTGTGTATCTTTTGTAACTTAAGGTTTTGCCTAGAGGAGTTCTCTATGTTTTGAATCTAATTACCCTGTAAGGTATCTACCATCCTGATTTTACAGGGGGGATTTCTTTACTTCTATTTACTTCTATTTCTATTAAAAGTCTTCTTGTAAGAAAACTGAATGCTTTTTCATTGTTCTCAGATCCAAGGGTTTGGGTCTGTAGTCACCTATGCAAATTGGTGAGGCTTTTTATCCAACATTTCCCAGGAAAGGGGGGGTGCAAGTGTTGGGAGGATTGTTCATTGTTCTTAAGATCCAAGGGTCTGGGTCTGTAGTCACCTAGGCAAATTGGTGAGGCTTTTTACCGAACCTTGTCCAGGAAGTGGGGTGCAAGGTTTTGGGAAGTATTTTGGGGGGAAAGACGTTTCCAAACAGCTCTTCCCCAGTAACCAGTATTTGTTTGGTGGTGGTAGCGGCCAATCCAAGGACAAAGGGTGGAATATTTTGTACCTTGGGGAAGTTATGACCTAAGCTGGTAAAGATAAGCCTAGGAGGTTTTTCATGCAGGTCCCCACATCTGTACCCTAGAGTTCAGCGTGGGGGAGGAACCTTGACACCCACCAAGTCTCTGTTATTCCAATCACATCATAATTCCTTGACTGTGCCAGGATTTGCAGTTCTCCCTGCTTGTTTCCCAGGCTTCGTGCATTTGTATATAGGCACTTGAGGTAACCTGCTGATCGCCCCTCTTTCTCAGTATGAGGCAGGAGCCCTCCCCTCTCACGCGCTCCTGGTTGTTCCTCCTCCCGGTATCCCACTTTCCCACTTACCTCAGGGCTTTGGTCTCCTTCCCCCAGTGAACCTAGTTTAAAGCCCTCCTCACTAGGTTAGCCAGCCTGCTTGCGAAGATGCTCTTCCCTCTTTTCGTTAGGTGGAGCCCGTCTCTGCCTAGCACTCCTTGGAACACCATCCCATGGTCAAAGAATCCAAAGCCTTCTCTCCGACACCACCTGTGTAGCCATTCGTTGACTTCCACGATTCCACGGTCTCTACCCAGGCCTTTTCCTTCCACGGGGAGGATGGACAAGAACACCACTTGCACCTCAAACTCCTTTATCCTTCTTCCCAGCTATACCTGCAGAAATTGCACTTTTACAATTATGAGGCTGAGTATCCTGTAAGGCTGGGCTAGCTCTTTAGTATCCTGTAAGGCTGGGCTAGCTCTTCAGTTTCAGAGGTAGTTAGCTCAAGCCTTCATTTAGATGCCGTTGTGTACTGTGACTGGGGAAAAAAGCACTGCATCCAAGAATGCAATGGAGGGCGGGGGACAAGGGAAAGAAAAAAAATAAATCCCAAAACAAAACATCTTACACCCTTAGGAACAGAGTTCCAAAGTTTTCAAGCCTTTCAAATCAAATTTTAAAACACATCAGACAGATGGGCTGTCAAAACTAACAGATAATCTTCCAAAGATTTAGGTTCCCTCTCCTTTGTCCACCATGTTGCCTGTCCTTTCTCGGGACCAGTGAACAGGCAGTGAAGGACAGCATTGCAAACTTCGTTTCACCAGAAACAGGTGCTCCTTTTCCTGAGGATTTTTGGGGTGTTAATTCATCACTGTTCCTAGTAGGAAAGAGAGAGACAAATTTGCTCAGTATATTGGTTCTCTCCAGGCTGATTGACTGTATGCAAGGTCCATTTTTGCTTTGAGTCTAGGCCTTTCTGAAAGAGATTTCTCCTCATGATCTTTCATTGTTATACAAGGAAGCCTGCCTCCATATACTAATTTAACTGTTCCACCAATGCTACCTATGCTTTGCAGCAGCGTGGACCCATTTCCTAACCCAGGCAATGCCTTTTGACTTCTCTCTTCATTGTTTTCTTACCAGTCCAATGGTGTCTCTCTGAAGATCAGTCTTTAACAGGAAGTTCATGGATAACTTGTGGATAGCCCATTCTTACAAGATAGTATCTGAACACAATAGATTTTTTAACTGTTCAAGTCTTTCGGTTTCCTCATCTGTTTTCAGAAGACCTCCTTAGTGCCCTCTCAAGATCTGGCCCACGTCTTTCAAACTTTCCTGGTTCTAATCCAGTTGCCCAAAGACACATTTCACAGATTGTATTTCTTCTAGGAGCTGTTCAACTATTTGCCTCACTTTGTGTAACAGTGACTGGAGGGGTAACTATCCCATGGTGATGATACATGTCAGTACCCGAAAAATGATCCTGTTTATCAGTGAAATTTCCAGCATCAGGAACCAGATCATTTTCTTTTCCACTGAGTGAACTCAGATACGTTTCATTCCAATCAGAACAACTTCCTGGAGTTACAAGTAGTTGTGATTGTTCTCTCTCCATTCCTCTGGAGTTGGTTGCCCTCACCATGAAAAGCAACAATAGGACCTCTGTGGCAGGCTTGCACTTCCAAGCCGGGATAAGAAAGTGCAGGTTTAAAATCCTGAATGAAACAAGGGAAATTATGCTTCCTGGGGTAGGAAGTTTTTGTTAATTAGTTACTTACATTTTTTACAGACAATGTTTTATATACTGGATACTTACCAAATCATCATTTCAGACAGTCTCTACTCTGAGGAGCTCGCAACAAAAGGTGTCTAATGTTTAAAACAACCTGTTTTAATGAGCAGCCTGTGTTTCCAAGGACTAAGCATATATCAACTGGGCACATGAGTATAAGAACTAAATCGTTTGAGTCCTCCATCAGTTAACAGAAATTGAGTGGGCCATGCACCCATAGTTTCTCAGATTATTACAAGTCATGTTAGCATTCTTGGACTGGACTGAGGTAAATTTCTATTCAGGATCCTCAAACTCCCAGCCCTACAACACCTGAGCTCTTGTTCTGGAACCTGAGAGGTTTTTCCTTCTAGAGCATGAATATTCAGGAGAGCTTGTCTTAAAATGTAGAAACTGTCCACAAATCTGGGTTTTTTCAAGAGATTCTGAGAACTTGATCTTCATAGTGGTCTTAAAAAGACAAGAATCTGTGGTTTGTTTTTTTGTTTTGTTTTGTTTTTTTGTCTCCCATCCAGGGTTATATTGCATCTTCTTCTTGGTCCAAGTCTTAGTGTTATAGGAGCCTTATAGCACATTCCTTCCACTTGTAGCTGTTTTTTGCAGCACCCTTCACACCCAGTTTCTTTAAGGTGGGTGTCTACAGATAAATAGATTAATAGAATGTGGCACTTCGGGTAGTCCCTGAATCTTCTTTTTTGAATACATGGAGGAGTCTTCCCCATACTTTTATATTAAATGTTTTTCCTTTAAGCAGTTACATTGGTCAGTAGTGTTAGCAAGTTTGGGGGTTTTATTGATCTGGAATTGCAATTAGCTGAACATAAGAACATCCATACTGTGTCAGACCAAAGGTCCATCTAGCCCAGTATCCTGTCTTCCAACAGTGGCAAATGCCAGGTGCTCCAAAGGGAATGAACAGAACAGGTAATCACCAAGTGATCAACCCCCTGTCGCCCATTTCCAGCTTCTGGCAAACAGAGGCTAGGGACACCATCCCTGTCCATCCTGGCTAATAGCAATTGATGGACCTATCCTCCATTAACTTATCTAGTTCTTTTTTGAACCCTGTTATAGACTTGGCCTTCACAACATCCTCTGGCAAGGAGTTCCACAGATTGACCATGCGTTTGTGTGGAAAAAATATTTTCTTTTGTTTGTTTTAAACCTGCTGCCTATTAATTCATTTGGTGACCCCTAGTTCTCGTGTTTTGAGAAGGAGTAAATAACACTTCCTTATCTACTTTCTCTATACTAGTCATGATTTTATAGACCTCTATTATAGCCCCCCTTAGCTGTCTCTTTTTCAAGCTGAAAAGTCCCACTCTTATTAATCTCTCCTCATTTGGCAGCCGTTCCATACCCCTAATAATTTTTGTTGCCCTTTTCTAAACCTTTTCCAATTCCAATACGTCTTTTTTGAGATGGGGCGCCCCCATCTGCACGCAGTATTCAAGATGTGGGCATACCATGGATTTATATAGAGGCAATATGATATTTTCAGTCTTATTATCTATCCCTTTCTTAATGATTCTCAACATTCTGTTCACTTTTTTGACTGTTGCTTCACATAGAGTGGATGTTTTCAGAGAACTATCCACAATTACTCCAAGATCTTTCTTGAGTGGTAACAACCAATTTAGACCCCATCATTTTGTATGTATAATTGAGATTATGTTTTCCAATGTGCATTACTTTGAATTTCATCTGCCATTTTGTTGCCCAATCACCCAGTTTTGAGAGATCCTTTTGTAGCTCTTTGCAGTCTGCCTGGGACTTATCTATCTTGAGCAATTTTTGTATCATCTGCAAATTTTGCCGCCTCACTGTTTACCCCTTTTTCCAGATCATTTGTGAATATATCGATTAGGACTGGTCCCAGTACAGACCCCTGCGGGACACCACTTACCATTTACCTTTCTCCATTCTGAAAACTGACCATTTGTTCCTACCCTTTGTTTCCTATCTTTTAACCAGTTACTAATCCAGGAGAGGACCTTCCCTCTTATCCTGTGACAGCTTACTTTGCTTAAGAGCCTTTGGTGAGGGACCTTATCAAAGGCTTTCTGAAAATTTAAGTACACTATATCCACTGGATCCCCTTTGTCCACATGCTTGTTGACCCCCTCAAAGAATTCTAGTAGATTGGTGAGGCATGATTTCCCTTTACAAAAACCATGTTGACTCTTCCCCAACAAATTATATTCACCTATGTGTCTGACAATTTTGTTGTTTACTATAGTTTTAACCAGTTTGCCTGGTACTGAAGTCACGCTTACCAGCCTGTAACTGCCGGGATCACCTCTGGAGCCCTTTTTAAAAATTGGCGTCACATTAGCGATCCTCCAGTCATTTGGTACAGAAGCTGATTTAAATGATAGGTTACAGACTACAGCTAGTAGTTCTGCAATTTCACATTTGAGTTCCTTCAGAACTCTTGGGTGAATACCATCTGGTCCTGGTGACTTATTACTGTTTAGTTTATCAGTTTGTTCCCAAACCTCCTCTAATGACACCTCAATCTGCGACAGTTCCTCAGATTTGTCACCTAAAAAGAATGGCTCAAGTTTGGGAATCTCCCTCACATCCTCAGCCGTGAAGACCAATGCAAAGAATTTGCTTAGTTGCTCTGCAATGGCCTTATCGTCCTTGAGTGCTCCTTTAGCATCTCAATTATCCAGTGACCCTGGATATTATGGTCACTATTACCAAGTGGTCCAGCTATATTCACTACTTGGACCAGATCCTGGGCTCCGCTTAGGACTACATCAAAAGTTGCCTCTCCTCTTGTGGGTTCCAGGACTAGCTGCTCCAAGAAGCAGTCATTTTAAGGTGTCAAGAAAAGTTATCTCTGCATCCCATCCTGAGGTGAGATGTACCCAGTCAGTTGTCTTTCATAAAGTGTCTAAGTGGGTACTACCATAATACAAATAATGGGTAATACTAATAAAGTAGTTTGAGTAGATATGTATATTGTGTTAACAGTTTGATTATCAAGGTGTTTTTTAATAAGAGTATTTAGTACACATAAGACTTTTTATGCTAGAGTATTAAAAGGATTTGCGAATGTTAAACCTAGGGATTCTTATTTTCAGGTCAAGCCACGTAAAACAGCCAGTAAAAACAACATTTATCATAGTCTTTCAAGAATCAGTTTCTAAAAAATAAAAATAAACATAAGATAAAAAAAATAGAAAAAGATAAGATTTCTTTCAAGGGAATTTCAAGACAATTCAGTCCTATTCACTGTCCTGTTCATATAGCTCATTTCTTGGTCACATGTGGCAGTATAATAAATTGCTTTTTGTGTGGTTACACAGTTTGGGCGTGTAGGATGCAAATATATAAGACTTTAAAAATAAATTATAAGTATTTAATTGACAATTATGTATTTCATTACTCAAATTTATGCAGTCAAAATTAAAATGCCCCGGCCTCACCCCAATAAGTTTTTAGGATGTTACAAGGCCCTAAATTAGCCAAAAATAAAAACCAAAAGTTAAAACAGAATCCCAAAACTAGAATCCCTAACTAAGCCCTGACAGGAGCAATAATTTAATATTCTGTGCCTATTTTACAGGAGCATAGTGTTTGTGATTTGACGTGGAATAAATTTGTTGGTTAGAATTATAAAATGCCTGTTGGAGGTTTTCGTTTGGGTGGTTTTTGTGTGGAGGTTCAGATTTTTCCCTTTTTGAATTTGGCATTCTGAAGTATTTCTGAGAATGTGACATACACTTGAAAGTCATTTGGATTCTAGAAGATTAACTGCTAATTTCTATCTGTGAGTCGGGTGACCAGACAGCAAATGTGAAAAATCGTGACGGGGTGTGGGGTAATAGGAGCCTATATAAGAAAAAGATCCAAAAATCGGGACTGTCCCTATAAAATCGGGACATCTGGTCACCCTATCTGTGAGTGATGTAGCAAACGGTTAAGCCTCAAAGTATATTTTTCTCTCTAGTTGACACACTAAGGACTTGTCTTTACTGGAATGTTAGCTCAAGTTGTCTACATTCAAGTTTACTCCTCTCCTGTTAGCCTAGTTTGAGAGAATGTAGTCACGGTATCCAGAGCTATAGAGTTTGTATTAGCTAGCATGGAGAGAGTACCTACATCCCCGCTGCATTACTAGGTAAGGTGTCAGCAACACTTGCGCTTTCGACCCATACCTTTATCAGCCAGCTACATCAAGTTTAAAGTAACACACAACTTTAGTTAGAAATTTTTATGTACACTGGAGTTGGGTTGAGGCCACACTAGTTATACCTCAGGCTAACACTGCAGTGAAGACCAGAAGAAATATTAAGTGTCATGTTTACTTTTTTAAAAAAACACCTTTGTTGCATCACTTTTTTTATTGGCCTTTAATGACTTGTGTCATAAATATAAAGGGAAGGGTAAACCCCTTTGAAATCCCTCCTGGCCAGGGGAAAGCTCCTCTCACCTGTAAAGGGTTAAGAAGCTAAAGGTAACCTCGCTGGCACCTGACCAAAATGACCAATGAGGAGACAAGATACTTTCAAAAGCTGGGAGGAGGGAGAGTAACAAAGGGTCTGTCTGTAGTCGTCTTGGCCAGGGACAGAACAGGAATGGAGCCTTAGAACTTTTAGTAAGTAATCTAGCTAGGTATGTGTTAGATTATGATTTCTTTAAATGGCTGAGAAAAGAATTGTGCTGAATAGAATAACTATTTCTGTCTGTGTATCTTTTTTGTAACTTAAGGTTTTGCCTAGAGGGGTTCTCTATGTTTTTGAATCTAATTACCCTGTAAGATATCTACCATCCTGATTTTACAGGGGGGATTTCTTTATTTCTATTTACTTCTATTTTTTATTAAAAGTCTTCTTGTAAAACACTGAATGCTTTTTCATTGTTCTCAGATCCAAGGGTTTGGGTCTGTGGTCACCTATGCAAATTGGTGAGGCTTTTTATCCAACATTTCCCAGGAAAGGGGGGGGTGCAAGTGTTGGGAGGATTGTTCATTGTTCTTAAGATCCAAGGGTCTGGGTCTGTAGTCACCTAGGCAAATTGGTGAGGCTTTTTACCAAACCTTGTCCAGGAAGTGGGGTGCAAGGTTTTGGGAAGTATTTTGGGGGGAAGGACGCGTCCAAACAGCTCTTCCCCAGTAACCAGTATTAGTTTGGTGGTGGTAGCGGCCATTCCAAGGATAACGGGGGTAATATTTTGTACCTTGGGGAAGTTTTGACCTAAGCTGGTAAAGATAAGCTTAGGAGGTTTTTCATGCAGGTCCCCACATCTGTACCCTAGAGTTCAGAGTGGGGGAGGAACCTTGACAACTTGTCTTTCTCATAGTTATTCTTTAAAATATGCATTTGCAGAATTATTTTCTACTAACTTGTTTTAATAGGATCTTTGCTCTGCAGGGACTAGGAGAGGCAGGTTTCTACTTTACAGCTGCAGTCTTCAACCCTGCTGTTAATATAATGTTGTGTAATTAACTTAGAGAACGTAAAAATCTTTTGAGAACACACAAACCTCTTATCGTCTCCTTTTGGTTTGCTATTATTGCTAAAGGAAGCAACTCCCTTGTTGACATCTAGGTTCTTCTGCATCCTACAGTAGCAAAGTGGGCATATACCCTCCATATGCATTCTGTTACTACCTTGTCTGTGTCAACTAGTGTTTCTGTTTGAAAAATAATTATGCAGAGTTTTTCATAGATTTCAGAGTTTAAAAATTAAACTCGGTTTTTGTGCATGAGTTTTCTATATGAACAGAAATCTTTCTGAAAACAAGGTTTTTTCCAGGAGTGCTGCTGCTTTTTTTCCTGATATTTTATTAACATTCCGCAAAAAACAGATGATAATCGAACAATTAAAACAGCAATTCTAGGGAGAACTTAAATATAATGTGACTAAGTGCTCGTATACCTATAGCAACAGATTTGGTACACTATTTCCCCATAGCTTAGTTTGGCTCCTTATAATGGGATCACCCTGATCTATGGTAGCACAGGCTGAATTTCAGACTAGACAGGCATTGAAACTTTCTTTTGATAGCAAACTGCACTTTTTCTGTATCTTGCTAAATTCTAAAATAGAATAATATGGAGTTAAAGGTTTTGTTATGTTCCAGAAATAAGATGCAAACCGATATGAAGTGAGTAAGACCAAGATACATGTGAGAAAATGCTAGTATAAAATATGCCTCCAAATGGATCTAGGAATATAAACTTAAGAACTTGGATTTAGTGGGAGCTGTGATATATCCAGTAAAGATTATAGGATGGGAAATAAATAAATAGTTATGAGTAATTCATATAGATAGTTAGCCCCTACTCTCATTGCAATAGGACATAACCTGATTAGATATTGGAAAATGAGAGATGTCAACAGGGACCGAATAGCTAATGACATTAGGAAAACATCATGGATATGGTTTACATACCATTCAGAGATGTTGTAAAGAAGGAAAATGGATACTTGGGGATAAACAGAATATGAAATTCAGGATAGTTTCATGAGGATATACTACTGTGCAGTCTTCTGACTGTAATTTTATTAAGTGTATTTCAAAATCCAAATTGCATATAAAGATAGATTTTTTTTTTTTTAAGGAAGCGTGCCCAAGTTCTCTACGTGTTTGCATACCTGCATTTACAATTGCACCAGCCTAAACATGCAATTAGGGGTGCATTGTTACACATGCAAGTTGGTCTCTATCATTGAAATTTTGGCTCTGCAATATCTTTAAAAGTATGAAAGAGACCTTTCATGCTTAGCACTTTTTATAGTAAAACACATTGATAGCCTAAGTCTTTGCAATTACAAACTTACTCCGTCATTTTCACTCTTTCATAAATACCTTGTTTTTTTAAATTTTGGGTTGAAATTTACCATGCTTGATCTCAGCCCGTAGAAAGATAATTTTTTGAAAGCTTGAGCAGAATCCAGTTTTAAATTATGAAAAAGCTTTTCTCTAGAGGTACCATTATGATAATCCTTAGTCTGCATATTTTGTAGCTCTTGCACATCATGTGTTCATATTTGCAATTTACATTCCAGTGCTGTCTGAACCATATCACCAGCTGGTTGAGAGTGCCTGGGCATTCCAGAGTCAGAAGATGTTAGTCCTCACTTTTCTCTCCCCACCTGCGTAAAATGGAAGCTCCCTTCATATTTTGCTGCTCTGTGATTGCAGTTCTCTATCTTAGTAGCTTCAGTTTCAGTGAACTTTACTGCACTTCTCTGGTGTTTATGGCTGTCTATGTGTAGACTCTTTTTTTCTAAGAGAAAAGTAAATTGATTATAGAATGGGTCTTCATCAAATAACATTAATACATATGGCAGCCATTTTCCAAGTATTGGCACACATTTTTTACCTTTTGTTATTCTATGCTTTGATTTGTTTGATATTTAAGCATTTGAACTAGGGTAAGTAGTGTCTTATTTCTTTTTTCATGTTTTTTTTTAACCTTAGAAGCTCATTTTTCTCCCCCACCCCTTTTTAATGGCCTTTAAATCCATATTACTTTTTAAGTAATGACTCAGCAATTATCTGCACATTGGTCTAAGTTAATAGATGATGATTTGGCAAGTTTTCCATGAAGTGAAGCAGCAGTACCTTTTAACTCACATAATTCAAGATTTTCTTCCAGTAATGCTCTTGGGTGTTTTAGCAACAAGAATCAGGAGCACTTGTGGCACCTTAGAGACTAACCAATTTATTTGAGCATAAGCTTTCGTGGGCTAAAACCCACTTCATTGGATACATGTAGTGGAAAATACAGTAGGAAGATATATATATACACAGAGAACATGAAAAAAATGGGTGTTGCCATACCCACTATAACGAGAGTGATCAGTTAAGGTGAGCTATTATCAGCAGGAGGAAAAAAACAACAAGCCTTTTGTAGTGATAATCGGGGATGTTTAGTCACCTTACTATTTCTCTCCTACCTTATCGAAGACAATGCATGGTTTACACTGGCTCTCCAAATGCAGCTAAGAAAGCTGGGGATTCTTCCAGTCCATAGACAGAGTAAGCTCACCTGCTGGCTGCAGTAAGGAGCCTAGGTTTTTCTGGATGGTGGTCCTCTGTGAATTATGTCAGTACTTGCCTCTATCCATACTACTCACAAGCAGAAGCAGCATGAAATGTATATGGTTCCTGACCTGTTACAGGATTCTGATCTGAGCACTGTTAACTGTACTCTGATTGGCAAAGCCATGAGCAGCAGCTGTAGCAGTCACTAGAGCTGCTTGTAAGCTCAGAAAGACTTCATCTCTCTACATCAGTTCACATTTGGAAGATTATCTTTCAGCCATAAGGGCTGGAAGATTCTTTTTAATTAAAAACTTAAATTCTCCAAAAACTGCATGCCCCTACACTTGGTTGATTTTTTTCAAGCCCTGCACCAGTTATATTAATCTCGGACTGTCCTCTTTAGCATTTGTCTCTTGAATGCTATGGGAGACTTCATCTGGGGGAATTCACATGAGGATGAGAGTTAGGCCTAGATCCTTGGCTATGACTGAGGAACAAACAATGTAACTCGGGGAAGGGGGACAGGGATTGTGTAAAGATAGTCTTTGTGCTCCCTCAGTCCTGTGCCAGCTGTGTGCTAGATGGTCCCCTTGAATCACTCAGAGTAGCCAATGGCTCCAAGAAACTAGTTTGTCAGCCATAGGTCAGCTGGATGTAGGGAAGCCTGGGCATGCCCCTTACACAGGCATCAGGGAGCCGGGGTGGCTTGGGAGCCTCTATCTCAGCTTTATTCCACCAGTGGATTCCCCATATGGTCTGCTATGGCTACAATGCCAGCTTCAAAGCTAGCCTCTGCCAGCGGTACAATGAAAAGCAGACACACCACACTCTAGTTTGGGGTCCAGAGTACTCATTACCAAAATGCTTGGTGCAATATAATACTACTGCTTATCTCAGTGGTGCCCAAACTTTTCCTGTTGCCCCCCTCCTTACCAGTAATGAAATCTGTCTGCCCCCCACCCCCACCATGTTACTGTACAATTGGCTCAGCAGAGGAGCTTGGGGTGGGGGGGAGTTGGGCAGGGGGCGTAGTGAAGCTGCGGCTGGGGCTGGGGCTGGAGCTGTGCTATGGCTGAGGGTGGAGCAGGGATGAGGGCGCTCCTTTCCTGCCCTCCCCCACATGGGTGCTGGCCTGGGTCTCACCATGTGCCCTCCCAAATATTCCTCTGTGCCCCTCAGTTTGGGGACCACTGACTTATCTCTTGTCTGATGAAAGCAGATAAAAGCAAATGGCTCAATATTCCAAGACTGGTGGGATCAGAGATGCAGTAACATGAGTTACAAATAAAAATTACGTTTTCTGACTGAGAGTAGCTAAATACAATGGTACACATACAAATGAGGACTAGAGCTGGCCGAAACTCAGAATTTCTGGTTTGTGAGAAACTTAGATATTTTAAAATTTGATTTTGTTCAGATTCAGACCAAAACCACATTTTTGGAAAATCCTCTGACCTGAAAATTTAAAACAAAAACAACACCCCAAAACTTTAGTTTCAGAAACATCAACACATGGTATTTCCGAAACAAAAAGTGCTCCTTTGGAAACCTGGCACCTGTTGAATGAAATTGAGATACTGTTGTCAGTTTCAGTGCTGCCTACCACACACTATCAGCAGAAAAACTGACAAGAATCATATCAATTTCATTCAGTAGCTGGTCTGCGCTCCAGGACAGCAAGGTTTGGGAGCTCAGGGCTTCCAGACTCCAGAGCCAGCTGGCTCTCCACCCTGCAAAACTTTCACAACAGGTGGCTTACCAGTTTTTGGGAGTAGGGGAATCTGGCCACAGGCAGTCTGAATGGCAGGACTGCTTCAGAGCTGTGGACAGCTTTCAGGCTCCCAGCTTCACAGCTGGAAGCCCCAAGAAACCTCCAGGAAAGGGAGCCTAGAAGCTATGAGCCCCTTGCTTATGGTTCATCAAATGTCTGTCAAACCCAACATGTTTCCACAAAACATTTTGGATTCGACGAATTGGCATTTTCCAAGAAAACACTGTTTTGTCAGAAAATTTCCAACTTGTCCTAGTTAGGATTAATTAGTCTAAAAGCAAATAGTTCCATAAGGCCCATGTATGCTGTCAGCAGTTAGACAAATAATTCCCTTAGATGAGCAGTAACTTAAACTTTCTTTTATTGAAATAGAAAAATGCAAGTCAGTATGTATATATCATATGATTTCCTTACTGCTAAACAGTAGTTTAAATATTCATTCATTTGGAATTTTGCATCTGAGTATGAAGGGGGATGTGAAAGATGTATAAAGAGGTGAACTTTTATGTGAGAAAAGTTGGTTTGATTTAAAAGTGGCATTTTTGACTGAGAAATTATGTTCATTGATAAATAGTTGCAGTTGAAATAAGTGTACCAGTTCATAGGTTTCATTACGAGTAGTAATATTCGGTGGTTTTATATTTAGTTAACAATCTATATAATTTGTGGTGAAAATGGAAAGCTTTTTAAAAGTGAGTTTAGATTAGAATGGTGTCTCTTCTTTTTTTTTTTTTTAAGTATAGCCTAGTTTACTCTGTTTTTATTTTTATATATATAACATCTCAGTGTGCAGAACATAATTTTGTTGTCATTCAAGATAGTTTTTCCATTTTATTTTTAAACTTTGTTTTTATGGTTGTCAAAGTCCTAAAAAAAACTGTGTACGTACATTCCTGCAAAAACTGACTTAAAATGAAAATAGGTTTCATTTTAAAGGCTGCAGCTTTCCTTTTGGCTACAGCTAATAAACATCAACTGGATTTATTACATGAATCTGAAAAACACATGTTTCCCGAAATTCTTATTTGGACCTAGTTTCAGTGATAACTTTGGTTTTGTTTTCTTTTGTTTAAAGTCTTATTAGGTGTTTGGCTAAATAAAACAGTGCATACTAACGTATCAACCCTGTATGAATGTTATCCTAATATACATGGAAACAAAAGAGTTACTATGAAAGTTTAGACAACTAAGCACACCCATACTGAGCTCCAAGCCCCTCAGCCATCACCTCTCTTGGGTAGAGATCCACATCTCCCGCCCAAATGAGGTATTTTCCCAGGCTGCACAGTTCCCTGCCTACACAGTGTTACTCCCAGCAAGCCAGACTGCCTAAACAGGCCAGCCTCTGCACTTAGCTCTCCCTCTTTAGAGGTTTTAAATAACATAATTTCCCAGTTATGAGTTACCACACAGCTCTTTCTAAGCAAGCACTGTTATCCTTAAGATGAAAGCATTACAGAGAACACATAAAAACCAGTAAAAGAACCTACACACTAACAAGCTTACTAGAGATCACCTCCTTCCCCACAAATCCAGCAGGGACTCTGGTAGGAGTTAGTCCTTCAAACCCCATGTGACAGATATGACAATATCCTGCAATATCCTAGGCAAACATTATGGAATTAAGTTAAACCTTATTGAATTATGTTGAATACGTTTGGGATCCATTGTATTGAAAATGCACGTTTGTGTACTGTTGTGGGTTAAGGTTTAATGAGATCTGTGCAAGATGATGTGAACTTCAAAAGACTATGCTGAATAGTGTACCAGGCATGATTGATCTTTTGAGATAACATGTATGAAGTGGAATTCCTAGGAAGTACTGGGGAGTAAGGGATTGCAAACCCCCACCTACAAGTGTTGTCCTGAGATGGGGGATTTTTTGTCTGCTGTTACAGGAGAAAGCTGAGAGACCCAGTCTGGATTGTCCAGTGACTAACAGACAAAGAAAAGACTTCTGAATAAATAGCCTGAGTTTAAGCTGACTCAGTGGCTTTGTTCTGATGCAGTAAATAAACAATACCTCTGGTCCACAGAGGGCCCCAGTACTTGAGGCAGCGTTGGAAGGACTGACATTGACCAAGAACCCTTGTGGATATGGTGGGGGAAGAGGTGTGATGTTTGTTATTAGTATGCATGTAGGTTTTATTTTATTTTTAAAAATGTTTTCTCTGTAGTGCTTTTACCTTAAGAATAAAATATGCTTGCTTAGAAAGAACAGTGTGGTAGCTTATAACTGTTGGCTGTTACTGCGATTATTCTCTGAAGACCGAAAGCAAGAAGGCCTATGTAGGCAGATGTCTTTTTCTGGGAATAACACAGTGAAGGTAGGGAAATGTTCAGCCTGGAAATACCCTGGTCAGGAGGGAGAAGGATGCGGGTCTCCACTGAAGAAAGTCAACACCTAGGGAGCCAAAAACCTGAGAGTGAGTTCCCTTGCTGAATCACTACGGGGAAAATACAGGTACAGTTGCCCTTAACAGTGACATTCCGTCAAAGGGTTTTTCTGTGGTTACATGTTCATAACAGCTTCAGCTTAGAACAAGCATACCCATAAATGGGTTAGTCTTTCATGTGTACAGCTTGGGCCTTTGATCTTCAGAATCTGGGAACAGGAAATCAGTAGACAATAGTCCCTTCTTCAGGGTGTAGCTTCAGAAGACTGGGCTTTTGCATAATTAGGGGTGGTGAATTTGTGTTCACCTCCCCTTAGAGATTTCCCGTACATATTGTCTCAAAAGACCATTTTCGTCTGGAGCGTTGTTCGGTATATAGTCCATTGATAATCCACGCCCACCATAATATATAATTTTTTTATTTAATACAATGGGCTCAAAGATACTTAAACTTTATTCAATAAGATTTTCCAAGGAGATTTCAGGAGATTACCATATCAGTCACAGGATATAGGTTTCAGAGTAACAGCCATGTTAGTCTGTATCTGCAAAAAGAAAAGGAGTACTTGTGGCACCTTAGAGACTAACAAATTTATTTGAGCATCTCTGAAAGCTTTCATGAGCTACAACATCCGATGAAGTGAGCTGTAGCTCACGAAAGCTTTCAGAGATGCTCAAATAAATTTGTTAGTCTCTAAGGTGCCACAAGTACTCCTTTTCTTTTTGAGGGTATACATAGTGCATTTGGTGATACTTTGTATGAAACACTGTAGAAGCCAGATCTGTTTTCATAGATTCTGAAACTAGAAGATACCATTATGATCTAGTCTGACCTCCTGCATAACACATGCCACAGAACTTCCCCCAAATTAATTTATTTGAAGTAGAACCCTATCCTTTAGAAAAACAGCCAGTCTTGGTTTCAAAATGTCCAATGCTGGAGAATATACCACAACTCTTAATAAATTGTTCTTTGAGTGCTTGCTCATGTCGATTCCAGGTAGGTGTGTGTGCACAGTTGCTGGAAGGTTTTTCCCCTAGTGGGTACCCGTCGGGTCAGCTGTGGAGCTCCCTGGAGTTGCCCCTTCATGGCGGTGTATATAGGTCCCTGCCAACCTGCCACCTCTTCAGTTCCTTCTTACCACCAGTGACGGTCGTTGGAGCAGCAAGCGATCTTGTGAACAGCAAGCGATCCCCTAGTGGACTTTTGTTCAGTGTTACCTGTAAATTAGTTAAAAATCTTATAGTTAGTGTAAATAGTATAGGTGGTTTAGATAAGTTTCAGTTGGGGGTCGTCCCCCCCCCCCCCCCACTCCCACCATCACATTTCCCCTCCTGGGAACTGGGGCATGCCTCGATCTCAGAGTTTCAAGTCGTGTAAGTCCTGTCTGAAGCTTATGCCAAAGGAGAATCACATGACTCCTGTCTGAAGTGTCTGGGAGAGGCACACCAACCAGATAAGTGCAAGATCTGCAGAGGCTTCAGACTAAGGACCAAAAAAGAGGGCATTTAGGCTGAAACTGCTTCTTATGGAATCGGCCCTCCATCCTGAGGTGGCATCTGACCCCAAACCCAGCACTTCGGTGTGGAGCGCGCTGGCCTCGGTAAGGGAAGCCATGGCGTCAAGAAAGGACTCTGGTTCCAGGGACCCTCAGCACTGCCATTCCCCAATGCTGAAGACCTCTTCTGGTGCGAGTGCCCGGCACTGTTCCCATTCACCAGTGCTGCACAAGAAGACGATGGATAGAGGGCGCTCTCCCACTAAAGTAGTGGAGTGAGCAGGTACCAGTGGGGTGTGTCCCACCTCAGGACACCCTGCTCTGGCTCCAACTCTGCCGACGCCATTGACTCCGGCCTTGCGGGGCGGTACGTCGATTCCAGTTCTTGTGGACTCCCTGGTGCAGGAGTGTTGGGAGGAGGACATAGACCTCCCTTCCACGCCGGACACTTAGCAGGCAGCTAGGGACCTTATCACGATGATGGCGCAGTCCCCCGCACCGGTGCCACAGAGAAGCACTGTGCCCTCAAGAGGCAAGCGGACAATGATGCAGCACCTCTCTCATTGCCTCGGTACAGCTCCCCAGCACCATCTCCGTCTGCACTGCCCGGGTTGCTGAGGTCGGACTATTCATGGGACTCAGAGGCAGAGTCATACACCTCTTGCCAGAGCCAGAACCATTCCTGGCACCGCTTAGGCAGGAAGAAGGGCAGCTTCTAACCGTGATGTCCTGGCCTCCGCAATGGCAGGCACCGGCTCAATGGACCTTCTGGACACTATGGGCTTACCACCAAGCACAAGGGCTGGGGTCCAGATCCCTTTCAGAGGTGCGGGTTCCTCCCATCAGTGACTTCAGTGGCCCGGGAAACCTCTGAGGGGGCAGGAGATTGGCATGTGGGTTGGCACCAAGACTGATGCGGGTCCCGGCACCAGGACTTGTACTGAGGTGGGCACTGGCCTGGGAACCAGCACCACCCCTGGCACCGCACCAGGTGTCTTGACACAGGGGGATCCCTGCAAAACAGCAGGGCAGAAAGACCTGTTGCCCTTGCGGGCATCGTCCTCATCATCCCCGGTTGAAGCGGTGGCGGGCACTTCCACCACACTGCCTGCCATGGACACCAGGGCACACCAGGAGCTGCTCAGAAGGGTGGCTCAAAACCCCAACATGAAGGCGGAGGAGGTCTCAGAGGAGACGGACCCTATGGTGGATGCTCTGGTCCCTGAAGGCCCTTTGCCCCTCATTAAAGCTATCCAGAACACCACTAAGGTGCTATGGCAAACACTCACCTCTCTTCCCTCCCTCCCCGCATGCGAAAGGGGAAGAGTGGAAATATTTTGTGCCATCCAATGAGTATGTGAACCTGTTTACCCATCCTCAACTGGGTACTCAGCCAACCAGAAACAGAGACAGGGACAGCCGAGGCGGCCAACTAGAGAGAGAGACAGGGACAGAAGAGGCTGACTCCTAAGTCTAAAGAGGTGAAGAACCTGGATCTCTTTGGTAGAAAGGTGTATTCTACCGGGGGGCTCCAGCTTTGCATAGCCAGCCAGCAGGAGGTGCTGAGCCACTATTGCTACAGTTCCTGGAACACATTGTCCAAGTTCCAGGAACTGCTACTGGCAGACTCCCACTCTGAATTTGTGGCTGTCCTGGAGGAGGGCAAGGTAGTCTCAAGGGCCTCCTTACAAGCATCCCTGGACTCGGCAGACTCAGCTACTCAGACTATGACAACCACAATAGCCATGAGATGCAGCTCATGGCTTCGAGTCTTGGTACTCCCGCATGAAGTCCAAAACACCATCCAGGACTTGCCTTTTGATTGTTCAGGACTTTTTTCAGAGCAAACAGACAGTAGGCTCCATAGCCTTGAAGGACTCGGGGGAAACCCCTTAAGTCCATATGGCTGCATACTCCACTCCCCTAGAGAAAGCCATTCAAACCGCAAACCTTCTTTTGCTTCTACTCAGCTCCTTCGAGGCAGGACTATAACAGGAAGCAGGGCAGGAGTAAGGAGGAGGCCCTCTCAGACCTCCTCTGGTCAGGACCAGGGTGCAGCAAAGCAGCCCTGAGCCTCTAAGCCAAACTTTTGAAGGTGTGCCTGGGGGCGACACACCAGTTCAAATCCCAGATCCTTTCCCTCCCTTTGTGAATCGTCTATCCCATTTCTGCTGAGCCTGGATTCAAATAACCTCAGATGGATGCGTCTTGAGCATGGTAGTGTTGCCTCAGTTTCCCTAGAAACCAACCCAGGGTTACACTTATATTGTTTTTATTAAATGCTGCTGTTGGATCAAACAGAAAAGGGATGAGGCTTATTCATGCACACACACATTCATCGCATTCATACCCTCGTGCACCCACACACTCACTCAGGCGAAGAGTTACTGGAGACAGCATAGGAAGCCGAGAAGCCGAAGCGTAGTAGACCTGGTGTGTCTGCCTGCAATCACGGAGCCGGGCCAGTGAGCAGGTCAAGAAGCCGGGGGCTTGTGTGTATGCCTTCTTCCTTGTGCTGGAACAGGGCGGCTCCTGTCACGTACACTGAGTTTCCTTTCTGTGTCCGTCACCGAGAAGCATTCCGAGGCCTCGGTCTTTTCATGCATACCAGGTTTTTCTTTTCTTTACAGCACCCCATGATTGCCTTCTCAGGGCAGATTACATCAGACACTCCTGGCTCCGTGATCTATTCTCCTTGCAGTTCCTCTCCGCCCAGTCCCACATACACTCCCTTGTTTACACTCTCTCTGATTGCTTGACGGGGGAATTGCAAAGCTTTGAGGTTTATAAAAGTGGTAACTGAAAAGGTTACAAAGCTTAAAAGGCTATGCTAACAATAAGTAAAGTTACAAAGTTGGCAAAAGGTTACAGAACTTAATGATCATACCAGAAATGACTGAAAAGTTACAAATCTTACAATCGCATTCTGCTGGATTAAGCGGAGGCTTTACATAGAATGATAGAATATTAGGGTTGAAAGGGACCTCAGGTCATCTAGTCCAACCCCATGCTCAAAGCAGGACCAACCCCCAACTAGATCATCCCAGCTAGGGCTTTGTCAAGCCTGACCTTAAAAACCTCAAAGGAAGGTGATTTTACCACCTCCCTAGCTAACACATTCCAGTGCTTCACCACCCTCCTAGTGAAAAAGTTTTTCCTAATATCCAACCTAAACGTCCCGCACTGCAACTTGAGACCATTACTCCTTGTTCTGTCAGCTGCTCCCACTGAGAACAGTCTAGATCCATCCTCTTTGGAACCCCCTTTCAGGTAGTTGAAAGCAGCTATCAAATCCCCCCTCATTCTTCTTTTCTGCAGACTAAACAATCCCAGTTCACTCAGCCTCTCCTCATAAATCATGTGTTCTTGTCCCATAATCATTTTTGTTGCCCTCTGCTGGACACTTTCCAATTTTTCCACATCCTTCTTGTAAGCGTGGGGCCCAAAACTGGACACCGTACTCCAGATCAGGCCTTACCAATGCCGAATAGAGGGGAATGATCATGTCTCTCGATCTGCTGGCAGTGCCCCTACTTATACAGCCCAAAATGTTGTTAGCTTTCTTGGAAACAAGAGCACACTGTTGATTCATATCCAGCTTCTCTTCCACTGTAGCCCCTACGTCCTTTTCTGCAGAACTGCTGGCTAGCCACTCGATCCCTAGTCTGTAGCAGTGCATGGGATTCTTCCATCCTAAGTGCAGGACTGTGCACTTGTCCTTGTTGAACCTCATCAGATTTCTTTTGGCCCAGTCCTCTAATTTGTCTAGGTTCCTCTGTATCCTATCTCTACCCTCCAGCGTATCTACCACTCCTCCCAGTGTAGTGTCATCCCATTTCCAATTGGGATATTCTCTCCAATTCTGTTTCCTCCTGCCTTCCCACCCATCCTCTCCATCCCTCTCAGGAGCAACTTCTAGTTCAGGGGCAGGGGGTTCTTCTCCCATTATTGCCTAATCATCAAGGCTAAGGGTGGGCCCAGACCTATTTTAGACCTACAAAACCTAAACAGATTGGTGAAGAAGCTAAAGTTCTCCATGGTCTCCCTAGCTTCCATCATTCTCTCCCTGGATCTGGGGGAATGGTACGCTGCCTTTGACTTGAAGCACACATACTTTCACGTGTCCATAATCCCGTTCCACAGATGGTTTCTCTGATTCGTGGTCAGCAACACCCACTATCAGTTCACGGTCCTTCCTTTCAGCCTCTCAGCGGCCGCTCAGGTATTCACCAAGTGCATGGCAGTCATGGCAGACTTCCTATGGAAGCAGCAAGTGCAAGTATTTCTGTTCTTAGATGACTGGCTAATCAAGGGCCGCTCTTGGGCCAATTGGAGGACCCAATTGTGAGCCTGAAGCAGATGATGGTCCACAGGCTTGGCCTCATTCTGAGCATGGCAAAGTCAACCATAACCCCCACGCAAAGGATAGAGTTTATCAGAGCCCTCCTGGACTCCAGTCAGGCCAGTGCATTCGTCCCGGAATCTTGCTTCCTTGCCATGAGCACCATCATAGAGGATCTGAGAAGATTCCCCACTGCTACGGCATGGAATTGCCTGAGACTACTCATGCATATGGCTGCTTGCACGTATGTGGTACACCATGCTAGGCTGCGGTTCTGTCCCCTTTAGGTTTGGCTAGCCTGTGTATACAGGCCAAACCAAGACCACCTAGACAGACTGGTTACACTCACTCCTCACATCCTCGAGTCCCTCCAGTGGTGGCTCAACCCGCAAGCAGTGTGTGCGGAAGTACCCTTTTCCAGAGCTCAGCCATCGCTGTCCCTAATCACAGATGTGTCGGTGATGGGATGGGGGAGTGCACCTAGGAATACTCAGGACTCAAGGTCTTTGGTCCCAGGCAGAACTTTCACTGCACATCAACATTAGGAAGCTGCGTGCGGTGTGCCTCGCTTGCCAGACGTTCCAAACCCATCTACAGGGCAGATGTGTATCGGTATTGACAGAAAATACCACACCGATGTTCTATATAAACAGACAGTGTGGTGCTCACTCCTCTCCCCTGTGTTAGGAAGCCGTCAAGCTGTGGGACTTCTGCATCGCCCACTCAATACATTTGGGGGCATCACAGAATGAACTGGCCAGTAATCTTAGCAGGTCCTTTCATGGCCACGAGTGGTTTCTCTGCCCGGATGTCACGATCAACATTTTCCAAAGGTTGGGATTTCCCCAAATAGACCTGTTTGCAACATGGAGCAACAGGGAGTGTCAGCAATTCTTCTCCTTCCTGAATCACAGTCCGGGCTCGCTTGCAGATGCCTTTCTCCTTCCTTGGAAGAGGAAGAAGTTTTTGATTTGGTCTCTGCAGAAGGGCACTCCTCTGTTGCAGTCATAAATTCCCTTCATTCTAGACTGTTTACTTCACCTAAAACAGCAGGGTCTAGCGATATCGTTGATAAAGGTGCACCTGGCTGCTCTTTCGGCTTTCCATCCCGGCTCAGCTGGACGGTCAGTATTCGCTAACCCCTGAGGGTTGAGGCTGGCAGCTTCCTCAAAGGGCTAAATAGACTGTACCCACAAGTAAAGCAGCTGATTCCCCCATGGGATCTCAACCTGCTGCTCTCGAGGCTGATGGGCCCTCCATTTGAGCCTCTAGCAACATGCTCTCTCCTTTGGAACCCCCTTTGTTGGAAGGTGGCATTCCTAGTGGCTATAACGTCAGCCAGGAGGGTTTCTGAGCTCAAGGCCCTGACATCCAAGCCACCTTACATTGTGTTCTATAAAGACAAGGTGCTGTTGTGGACACACCCAGCATTCCTCCCAAAGGTAGTCTCGCAATTTCACATGAATCAGGACATTTTTCTTCCAGTGTTTTTCCCTAAGCCACATGCTAATAACTGGGAATTGATGCTCCATTCCCTGGATATCAGATGAGTGTTAGCTTTGTCCGCTCAATGTAAAAAGCTATCTCCAAAATTGACACAGCTCTTTATTGCAATGGCTGAGTGGATGAAGGGGCTCCCGGTGTCGTCCCAAAGGATCTCTAATAGATAACAGCCTATATCAGGGAGTGCTACGATCTAGCAAAGATACTGGCCCCAGCATTAATGGCGCACTCCATAAAGCGCAAGCTTCATCTGCAGCGTTCCTGGCCCAGGTTCCTATTCAAGATATCTGCAGGGTGGTGACGTGGTCATCTGTTCACACCTTTATGTTGCACTATGTCATCATACAGCAGGCTAGAGATGATGCTGCATTTGGCAGAGCGGTGCTACAGTCTGCGACTCGGTGAACTCTGACCCTTCCTCCTAGGGACTACTTGTCGATTCCAAGTAAGTGACTCCCATGAGCAATCACTCAAAGAAGAAAAAAACATTACCTACCTTTCATAATGGTGGTTCTTCGAGATGTGTTGCTCATGTACATTCCAAGAGCCACCTGCCTTCCCTCTGTTGGAGTATCCGGCAAGAAGGAACTGAAGCGGCGGCGGGTCAGCAGGGACCTATATACACTGCCATGAAGGTGTGATTCCAGGGAGCTCCAGAGCCGACCCAATGGAGAAAAACCTTCTGGCGACTATGCATGTTGTGCGCGCACGCCTACTTGAAATGGACATGAGCAACACATCTCAAAGAACATAGTTATGAAAAGTAGGTAACCGTTTTCCAATGGTTAATTACCTTCACTGTTTTAAAATTTATGCCATATTTCTAGTCTAAATAGAATATCTTCAACTTCCAGCCATTGGTTCTTGTTATACCTTTGTTATCTCCTAGATTGTGTTTGTTTTCTTCCAGGACACAGATAATTTCGAACAGTGTAGGGCCAAGAGCCAATCCTTGCAGGACCCCATCAGAGCCACACTCACTCAGTGATGATTCCCCATTAATAGTTACATTTTGAGACATGTCAGTTAGCCAGTTTTTAATCCATTTTGTCTGTGCCATGTCAATTTTGTATTGTTTTTAATCAAAATGTGCATTATCAAGTCAAACGCTTTTCAGAAGTCATAGGTATATTACATCAAAACTACATTTTCTTCATTCAGAAAATATATAACTTTTATGCATTCAAAAATGTTCAATAATATTGCCAGAAAGCGTTAGCAGATCTATCCTATCAAGTGAAAAGAATCTCATGTATTTTACCACTTTCTGAAACCTTGGTCAGCTACAACCACATAGATGAGCAGCATCCCCAGTTGTGTACATCCTGTTAATAATTACCTCTACCCCAAAATGGAGAGCAGTGAGTTTTTCCACTTAACAGATTCCTTACTTTCTCTTTCCACTGCTGTGGTGGTACTACTAATAATAAGCACATTATATATAAAGCAGAAGTTACACACACCCTCTTTTTTTAAAATGTTCAGTTTTCCAGGATGGGCAGAATTAAATATAGATGAAAATATTAAACAAAATCTCTGCATCAATCTATAAAGTCAATAAAGTATCCCAGCATGGGAAAAATCCCATGTACAGGGTATATCAATGATATGTCTTCAGGAAGCATTTCCCAATGATGGAACAAGTGCTCTGGGTTCTCATTTGCTGACCTGTGGAAAAGCTGGAGCAATGAGTTTAAGTTGTAAGCTGTTTGGGACAGGGAGCATATAGCACAATGGAGTCCAGGTCCATGATTTAGGGCTCCTAGGTATTACAATGATGCAAATAATAATTAAGCTGAGGGCCAAACTGTCTCCTGGCATTCCTAAAGATCAGTGGCATTGCCCCCACCACTTCATGTACTGTGAGCACATCTTGACCAGAGCCAGGGATTGAGACCCTTCATTGTAATACTGATAAAATATATGTTGGTTTTACTTATTGCTTTTGAGTATTATCTTGCTGTAGTCCTATGGTAGAACATCTTACATCTGAGTACTTTGCATGCAAATCACAGTGGTATCTAGGTACTGCATTATATACATAGTGTGCAAAATTCTGCTCAGAGTTACAATTTTGCTCTGTTGCTACAAAGGAGATCCTCAGGGTTACAACAGAATGTAGTCCTTGAACATGTATGTATATAGCTGATGTTCTTCATTATGTAACTTAATCTGTTCTGTATTGCATTTGCTTTGATTTAATAAATGTGTTGACAGCATAAAAACAATTATTGAACTGTGGAGCTAATCATATTAATGTAAATTTTAAAAAAATCATTAAGAAGATAGTTTTTCACCTGAAGGTCATAGATTCAAATCCAGCGCAGTTCAGTAGTTTCCAAAGTTGTTACCTGATGGCTGTTGAGAAGATTGTTAAACAAATAATTGGTATACATCCATTTCCTAATGAATGTACACTTCAAAGCTGACATCACAACTAAACTTAATTTAAATCTTTATTAGCAATCTCAATAGGTAGGTAAACATCTATGAATGGGCACAGGGACTGAATTTACTTCTTACCACAGTAGTGATACCTCCAAAACAACGTAAAGGTACACTGGCAGAGATCTTCTATGCTCATGTTATAGTATTCTGCTGTGGAGAAATAGAGATCTGTTGTCAGAACAAGTAAATATTTCTCCTTGTCATTGTTTAACTTGGATCGCTTCCTTTCTTAACTGTCTCTCTCCCCCACCACCAGCACCACTCCCACTTACATTAAGCGGTAAAGTAGTTAGTTATGTATCAGGTAAATTGAGCAAACCTTACCTCCAGTACTACCTTATATTTCACGTAGGTCATACTCTATTGTAGTTTAAATGAAACATCAAAATAATGTAACTGCATGGACTAACAATGAAGTGGTTGTGGCTTATTGAAAGCGATTAGTTAACTGTCTGAATTCTTGAAACATTTTCCACTTGCAGTCGCCAAACTAGTGATGTTAGCAGGCAGCAGTTACAACACACGACTTATTTGGGGAGGAAATGAAGCAGATTAGAAAGATTTGCCATTTACTGAATAAAAACAGTAATTCCTTCTATTCAGGTTTCAGAGTAACAGCCGTGTTAGTCTGTATTCGCAAAAAGAAAAGGAGGACTTGTGGCACCTTAGAGACTAAATTGGTTAGTCTCTAAGGTGCCACAAGTCCTCCTTTCCTTCTATTCAGTTAGAAATAAATATGAGCAAGTTGTGTATTAAAAATAAAGGTGCGCTAGTTGTAATTGCAAGTTGTAGTCCTGTGGAACTATGGGAGACTGTTAGTTCAAGATGGAACATTGCATAATGGAGGATGCAAATCACTGTTGCCATGTCCCTATATGATAGTCTCTCTCTTCTCAAACTTTCTTTCCTTTCCTAAGATATGGGAATTGCACACTTGATCTTCCCTGACACAACATACATAAGAAAGGCAGTGTTAGGTAATATCTCTTTCTGAGTTGTTATAGCTACGGTAACTCCTCACTTAACATCCTCCCGCTTAATGTTGTTTCAAAGTTACATCGCTGCTCAATTAGGGAACATGCTCGTTTAAAGTTGTGCAGTGCTCCCTTATAACATCGTTTGGCTGCCTGCTCTGTAGACTGCAGGTAAGATTTTGTGGAAGAGCAGCAACTTTACAAGGGAGCATTGCATAAGTTCCTCTTCTCCACCTCCTCCTCCCTCCCAGCGCTTCCCCCACCGCCAAACGGTTGCTTGGCGGCGCTTAGGACTTTCTGGGAGGGAGGGCAGGAGTGAGGAAACACTGCGTCTCCACTTGTCCCCCCTCCCTCCCAGAAAGTCCTAAGCCTGCCAAACAGCTGTTTGGCGGTGCTTAGGACTTTTTCGGGGTGGGGATGCAGCGTGCTCTGGAGAGGAGGGGGGGGTGGAAAGAGGTGGGCCTGGAGTGGAGTGGGGATGGGAAGAGGCGGGCCTGGAGCATCCCCCAGCAAAGTCGACTCCAGTTCTTCTCTGGGTAAGCTGCCACTGCTGCTACAAAGGTGCTTCCTAGTGTCCTTGCCTGCAGCGGGCTGTGCCTGTGTGGGGTAAGCCAGGGGCACTTCCCAACCACAATACAGTACAGTACTGTACTTTACAGTATATAATGCCTTTTGTCTGCCCCCCAAAAATTTCCTTGGAACCTAACTCCCCGCATTTACAGTAAAGCTTATGGGAAAATTGGATTCGTTTAACATACTTTCACTTAAAGTGGTATTTTTCAGGAACATAACTACAGCATTAAGTGAGGAGATACTATAATTTCTTTTGGAATAGGACATAACAGCCTGTTAGCAAAAGTAGAGCCATTTATAGCAGGGGTTCTCAGTCTTTTTCTCTGTGAGGCCCACCTTGACATGCTATAAAAACTCCAGGGCCCGTGGGTGGGTGGGGGGAACCCTGGGGAAGGGGCCTTGGGCATAGGCGTAGTTTGATTTCTAGTTTGGGGGGGCAGGGGCCAGTGGGGCTCGAACCATCTCTGCATGGTAGGGTCCAGGGAGGGAGCGCCACCTCCATCCCATGATTCACCTCAGCAGGCCACCCAGCCTGTCTGGGTTGGCGGGCGGGGGCATGCAACCAAAAATTATAACTCAAAGGTGGGGGGCTTAGCTCTAAAAGTTTGAAAACAGGTCAGGGTGCAGAGAGGAGGCTAGCTAGGGGCTGTATGCGGGCAGGAGGGTAGCTAAGGGTGCGGAGAGGGGATGGCTAGGGGCTGTGTGCAGGTAGGGTGTAGCTCAGGGTGCAGGGAGGAGGGTAGCTGGGGCTGTGTGTAGGCAGGGGGTAGCTCAGGGTGCAGAGAGAGAGGTATTAGGGGCTGTGTGCTGTTATGACTCCCCTGTGGTCCCTTTTCCCAGGAGGGGTCTGCCAGCCACGGAGCCTGGTCTCCCCACCCAGGGGGCTCTTACTGGCTGCCTCTGTGGGAGCAAAGGGGGTTGGGATCAGAGGAGCAGCTTCAACCTGGAGCACCAGCAGGAGAAGAGGGAACACTGCCGCTGCCTGCTCCATGGCACCAGCCAGAACAGCAGCTGTCCCGCACTGCTGCAGCTTCCCGCCTCCGACCTGGGCAGGGGGCAGGGAGAGGAGATGGGGGGAGGTGTGGAGCTGCCCCCCGGACTGCCATTTTCTTGTGCTGCAGTTTGGGGGCAGGGGCAATGCCCTCCATGTTCCCAACTCTGCCCATGGGCTCAGGGCTTCTGCCCCACAGGGAGCACCAGGGCTTGAGGCTCCTGGCTTCAGTCCCACAGTAGATGCAGGGGGAGCGTTATGCCAGGGATTAGGGCTTCAGCCCGGCACTTCCTGGCTTCAGCCCAGGTGGTGGTGGTGGGCGCCGGGGTCTTGCAGATCCCCGCTTGAGAACGGCTGATTCATAGGCTATTTAATACATGAGATCAAGAAAATGTAGGTCACCTGAGAAGTCAAAGCAACCGCAGTAGTTGTATGAGTATATCCAGCCTACTATTAGCAGAAATGATGGAGGTGCCTCACAGTAATGATGATTTCCCCTAACATAGATCTGGCTTCTTCTCTGTTTTGAGCTCTGATTCCTCAGCATGTCCTGGAGATGTCATTACACTGACTGTTTTACATCCGTTTAGCATCCGATTTTTATTTTTTTAATTTATTTGATCAAGAATTCCAAAATTAGAGACATCTATGGAACAAATTGAAAAGGGTCAATTAATTAAAGATCAGAATCAAATTAAACTGAAGTGAATAGTTTTATGTCTAGCACTTTAATTCATGATAATACTGTTATGTCACAGGTCGAAGACTCTGAAGAATAAATCCAAGGCCTCCAACCTCTGTGTGTGAGATTTAGAAGGAGAACAGGGATATGATTCTGTTGCTACCACGCCAGGGCTAATATTGGGTTGAAAAGTTAGTCTGTATTGAAAATATGGAGGGCTTTTAGTTTATCTATTGATTGTTCTGTTTTACAACAAAGGAGTGGGCAAATACACAGGCTTCTAGAATCTTGTTTTTTAATTACAATATTAAAAATAACTGATGGAGATCTTAAAATACATTAAAGAAAAAAGTTAGATATGAGACACAGGATTTAATTTTTTCAGATCTCAAATCTGTAGAATAAGTTTCAAAACTTTATAATCTGATGCTGATTTATAGGTTCTCAAATGGGAATGTTTTATCATGCAGATCTTTGAATTATTTGAGGAAAAGATGGATTTTTACAGATTTCAACAAGGCTCAGTGTTTTTGTTTTCAAAGCTTTCAAAAGCAACTGTAGTGATCAGTTATATGAATTATGCTGATCTTAATGAAAATTCTTATATTTTTGGAACACATCTGGAGTATTTAAATAGAGTTTTCAATAGATTTTTGATATGTGTGAAAATATCTCTGTGAAAATACATTCCTCATGTTACTGGCAGTACCATGATTGATTTTCTTTTGTTCATTGGTTAATATTGTAAAATGTATATAGGATATTTATCATCTTATGGTTGTATTGCTGTCTTTTTTTCTTTGCATCAAGTGCAATAGAACATTTTCTAGCAGTTTTGGAAAAAATTAAATACCAAGTTTAGAGACCATCAATATGAGAATTTATTTTTAGCTTTCCTGAGTCTTTCCTGGAAAATAATCCCTCAAGAAAGAATATTATCTTATTTGCCCTGGGCCTTTTTGTGCCTCTCTTCTTCGTTTGAGAAATCTTACCTTGCTGCACAATACTGTAGAGGAGAATGTTCAACTGATAGTTAAATATTTTTCAAAAAGCCCCTTTATTTACAGTTGGTAAGTTATTTTTTTAAGCAGAAGGTATCCTGTTTATTGATTATTAGGCAGGCAGATAGCTTTGGTTCCACTTGGGACACCTGGTAACCCAAATATGTGGATTTTATATTCATGTTAGTTGGATGACTGTACAGAATATTTTTACATCTGTTATTACATGAAAAAGCTGCTCAGCTTGACTTTCTTTTTCTTTCTAGGTCAGAAGACTTGTCTCCATTTACATGGTATCTTTCCTTATCTCTATGTGCCATACGATGGTTATGGGAAGCAGTCAGAACACTATCTTCGTCAGGTGGCGTTCAGCATTGACCGAGCACTCAATGTGGCTTTAGGCAATCCATCTTCTACTGTTCAACATGTGTTCAAAGTATCATTAGTATCTGGAATGTAAGTATGACTTACAATATGTTATTGTTAGTTTTGTTTATGTAGAAGGGTCAGCATACCTGGTTTGGCATTGGGAGGTCCACTGCCTCAGTTTGTCCTTGAACTCACCAGTAACTACACATGCTTATATACATCTAACACCACCCCTTCTTGGGGTCTGGTTTATTAAAATAACGTAACTGTAGTAAAATAACAGTTTAATGTCAACATACAGTAGAACCTCTTAGTTACACACACCTGAGGAATGGAAGTTATTTGTAACTGTAAAATGTTCATAACTGAACAAAACGTTATGGTTCTTTCAAAAGTTTACAACTGAACATTGACTTAATACAGCTGTTTTTCATTTATTTTTTTAGTACTATGTTTAAAACAGTACTGTACTGTATTTGCTGCCTTTAACCATCTTAATTTAAGTGAAACAAGCACAGAAACAATTTGTCAAAATTTTTTAAAACTTTCCCTTTATTATTTAGTAGTTTATTTTAACACAGTATTGTACCGTATTTGCTTTTTTTTTGGTCTCTGCTGCTGCCTAATTGCGTACTTCCGGTTCTAAATGAGGTCTGTGGTTGACCTGTCAGTTCGTAACTCTGATGTTTGTAACTCTGAGGTTCTACTGTAAATAAAAGCCAGTATTTTCCAAACTCTACAGTTCCTTCAACCATAAGCTGATTTCAGTAGTTCTCCTTACCAAAACCTAGGTTCTGCTACTTGGTGTTTCCTAAAGAAAACCTCTTCCTCTTAGGTCTCCTGATTTTTTGTCAAGCCCTGCAAATGTGCGGATATCTGCTTTATATCCACTGACCATGTTTGTGGATCATGGATGGATATGGATCCAATTTTTATATCTAGAGCCCTGCACATCTGTGGATATCTGCGGACCATGTTTGCGGATTGCAGATCAGATGCAGATACAAGTTTTGTATCCATGCAGAACTCTGGTGTGTTTTTGTCCTTTATGTCAGGTTGCTACAGCCCGGTTGGTCTGGAGAGCCCCTTCCCCCGACCCCTCTGACAATGGGTCTCTTGCAAGGGCAATCCTGCAGGTTTCTCCCCCTCAGACTGCACAGGCTCCCTCTTATAGGAAATATCACTCTATTATCATGTGATGCTTGGTCGCTAGACACTGTAAATGGTCCAAGCCTTGAAACAGGGCCCTGGGACATGCACGTATGGCCCAGGACAACACTGTTTGCTTACTTCTTATTTAGTGTGTGTTTTTGCTGTTCCAAGAATTGTTAGGAATATTATTACCAGATGTTAACATTTAAGGATTCTCTTATTCACTATTTACTTGACTCTCATAACCAGGGATTGAAAAATTTACTCATCCATGATGAACAAGAAGCTTTTCTGGATGAACATACGCAATTTCTGCAAAATCTGTTTTCATCTAGAAAAAAGGGTGTTCAACACTGGCCTGGCCTTGCCTGGCCAGCCAGTAGGGTGCACTTTTGGCAATCCCTAGTTCATAGCAATTATACTTATCAAGATAACCTTCCCAGCATGAACCATTGCAATCGTTCCTTCTGAAGACTGCAGACAGTGCCTGTGTTACAGCTCAGAGCTTACATAGGCTGCAGCAGAACAAAATCTGATCACTGTATTATTGGCTTTCACGGTTGCTATGAGAAACTTGAGCAGCAGTGAAACTACAGTAACTCCTCACTTAACGCTGTAGTTATGTTCCTGAAAAATGCAACTTTAAGTGAAAGTATGTTAAACGAATCCAATTTTCCCATAAGCTTTACTGTAAATGTGGGGGGTTAGGTTCCAAGGAAATTTTTTGGGGCCAGACAAAAGGCATTGTATACTGTACAGTACTGTACTGTGGTTGGGAAGTGCCCCTGGCTTATCCACACAGGCACAGCCTGCTGCAGGCAAGGACATTAGGAAGCACTTTCACAGCAGCAGTGGCAGCTTACCCAGAGAAGAACAGGAGCCGACTTTGCTGGGGGGTGCTCCAGGCCCTCTTCTTTCCGTCTCCGCTCCATTCCAGGCCCACCTCTTCCCACCCCCACTCCACCTTCTCTCCGGAGCACTCTGCATCCCTGCTCCTTCCCTGCCCCGAAAAAGTCCTAAGCACCGCCAAACAGCTGTTTGGCAGGCTTAGGACTTTCTGGGAGGGAGGGGGGACGAGTGGAGACACAGTGCTTCCTTGCTCCTGCCCCTCCCTCCCAGAAAGTCCTAAGCTCTGGGAGGGAGGGGGAGGAGGCGGAGAAGAGGAATTTGCGCAGTGCTCCCTTGTAAAGTCGCTGCTCTTCCACAAAATCTTACATGCAGTGTATAGAGCAGGCAGCCAAAGAACATTATAAGGGAGCATTGCACAACTTTAAATGAGCATGTTCCCTAACTGAGCAGCGACGTAACTGAAACAACGATAAGCGGGAGGACGTTAAGTGAAGAGTTACTTTATTAATCTGATCCTTTCCTATCTGTGGTTTCTTGTAAAAGATATGATTAGCAGCAGAAGACAAGCACTGGAGCTATTCACTGGAGAGGAGGAACCAAAATTAAAAACTAAGCAGAGTAGCCTAGTGAAGACAACCCTTCTGTCTTCCTCCTCCTCCTCCATTCTGCAACACAGCCAGAAAGCTGCAGGGAGAGAGTAACAGATCCCATATCCCTCTCTTTAGCAGCTTGGCAGCTCTTTTGTTATAACTTCAAATCAGGTTCTGAATGCACATGGTAGAAACTTTAGGTGCTGAAAGCTCTGTGATTTTACCTTCTCAAATCTAAGCCCTGCAGATGTTCTTGCATGCTTTCCCTGCTGTAGGAAGGACAATTAAGAGAAATATTTACTGCCTAAGTTTCAAAATATGGAAGAGACAAGCAGGCAGAGTCAGAGCTAAAGGAAGGATAATCTTTGAACACTGTATATACTGGTTGCCTGTCTGAAACAAAGAACAATCCACTGGTTCTCTGAATGTGTGTTGTTGTGGATCTCGCTCTAAGGAGTCGATGCACCTCATATGCCTGAGACCAGAGCTTTTGAATAGCGATGTCCATTGGGGCCATGCATGTATCCTGTGCCTCTTTGTGTTCACATATAAGGACATAAAGGATAGGGCAGCCACAACCCACCCTCAGTTCCCTCTTACTACCTGTGGTGAAATGGAACCTAGCTAGTGTCTGATCCACTGGACTTCAGTTCAGGCTAAACTTCTTAAGAAACCGTCTTAAAATCTTCTGAGATATTTCAGATTGACTTTCATTCTTTTATTTACTTTTCAAGCCAAGTACAAAAACCCTCCCCCAGTACAGAAACTTAAAATATGGTGGACTCGAAACCCACAGGAAAACCTTTTCTGTCCTGCAGTGAACTGATTCCACTGAAAGATGGGCACAGAAGATATTCTGCCTGGGAGAGTCGCACATCCCAGCGGGTGCTCGGTCTGCCTCTGCTTTCTAAGAACACACAAATAGAGGGATATGAGGCTGAAATTCCATCTGCAGGAGCAATCTATGAGAGTTAGCGTTAGATCTAGTATGGGGGCAGGAGCTCAACGAGGAGCTCTGTGTCCTCCCATAAAGAGGGATATAGAAAAACTTTGGGAGACAAGCTGGTATGTCCAAGTATGACATAGAGACTAGAAGAATGGAGCAGACTGCTGCACAGCAGGCTCTTCTGGTACTAGAAGTAGCCCCGGTATTTTGACTCCATCCCCAACAACACAGACTCAGAGTGCTCTGGAGCAATGCTAGGTACCGAGATATGCAGCAGCACTGACACAGTCCTGGGTACTGATAGAGCTTTACCAGTTGGTGCCGCCCATGATTCTGGTGGATTCCTCTTCACCATCCCCAGGACATACCTTTTTGCTGGAATATCTCTACAGACCTCAACCGTAGGCACACCAGGACTCTAATATTGGTCCATCCAACAATTCACCAGTCCTCCATAACCATACAGAGTGCCCTAGTGACACTAGAGTTATTGGCGCCTACCTTCCCGGGCCTCTAGGATGTAGTCCCCACCATCTCAGAAGAGAAGGAGGTCTCCTCTCTGTATGGCTTTGCTTAGCAAAACCTCAGTTACCAGAATACAAAGAGGAAGGAAATTCAGAATTGAATGACTCTTCTCACTGCCCAAAGACGACGACTCCTTGTTCCCAGATAAGGCTTTAGCACCAATACCAGCACTGCACAATTTCAAAGACTTCCAGGAGCTCCTGGTGGATATCACAGACACCATGGAGACTGAGACTTCACTCACCTCTGTGAAATCTCACAAGCTGTTTGATATTTTGTTGGCCATTGGTCCAGCCGGAATTGCTCTTCTCATAAATGAAGGCCTCCTAGATCTGGCAAAAGTCTTGTGGCAAATGCCAGCCACTAAAACATGAATTCCCTGTAACATGGTACCCGCTGGAAGTTCAAGAACTATTACCCACCCACCCCAACCTTGGCTCCCTTGAGTGTCCAAGAGAAGTCAAAGCCCACCAAAAACACACCTAAGGACAAGGGTCCCAAATGCGTAGATCTTTTTGGAAGAAAGGCATACACGCTGGCCTTGCTCCAGTGGAGGGTAGCTAACTCCCAGGCATTGCTGGCCAAATATGATTTTTTAACATGGGACAGAATGAGACCATTCCTGGCTTAGCTCTCTCACAAAATCAGAGAGGAACTGAAAGTGTTATAGAAGAAAGCCAACTTGTGGCCAAGACAGTTCTACAGGCAGTAATGGATGCCTTTGACAATGTGGCCAGGTCTATGATCATTGTGGTGACCCTGCATGGCTTCAGGCCTCGAGTATCCCTCCCAACTAACAAGCCACGACTAAGGACTTTACTTTGGAGGGCTTGGAGCTGTTCATCAAACTGACTGATAGCATCCTACATGCACTGAAAAATTCCCAGCCTTAACACTCAGTGGGAATTTGCACTCCCCCATCCTATCAAAAGGTGTACCACCCTCAATCATTGCACTAGCAGAGACCACATACCCCATCTTACCCCAGGCAGATGGAGGATCAGACCAGGAAATACCCAGGGTAGAACAAGTGGCATCAACCCTCCTTGCCTTTGGCCCCACATTTTGCCATGACGCTCCATCAGAAAATTTGATGGGATGGTCAAAGCCTGTACAGGAACCAGCCCACAGAGAATGACTTTTGGAAGCTGCTTTGCCCCATACCACCAGGCGTGGTCTGCTGTAACAGCAGGCAGATAGGTGCTGGAGATCATTATCTGTGGCTATCACATATGGACCCCTTTTCACTGTCCCTTTTCAGGGACCCCTCTAACTAGTGTCTGTTACAAACAGAAATGGCTTCATTGCTTTGTCTAGGAGCCATAGAGGAAGTTCCCCAGGAATATAGGGAAAGAGGCTTCTACTGCAGTGTTTCCTTATTCCAAAGACTAAAAGAGGTCTTCATCCTACCCTAGACCTGAGAAGATTCAGCACACACATATGTACTGTCTCAGGTTCAGGTAATGCTTGGTAATGGTAATGCTTGCCTCCATCATCCTATCACTCCAAGCTCAAGACTGGCTCACGGTTCTAGACTTGCAGAAGGTGTGCTTCCACTTCACCACATCAAGCCCACAAGAAATACCGAAGATTCACAGTGCGTCCCAGCCATTATCAATAGAGTGTTCTACCCTTTAGACTTCCTACAGCACTGAGAATGTTTACTAAATGTCTGGCCGTAGCGCGCAAAGGAAATAGGGAATCCATATTTGCTTTACCTAGGCAACTGGCTGATCAGAGGCCAGTTCCAGGATGAGACCAAAGCAGCTCTGGATTTCTTCTTCTACCTGTTCTCCCAGTTGGGACTCCTGGTGAACCAAGAAGTTGTGTCTTGTACTACACGGACAGTAAAATTCATAGGAGCATGGCTCAACTCTAGTCTGGCAAAAGGTTTGCTGCCAGAGGACCAGTTCCAGTCTCTTCAGTTGATAGCATACAACTTGTGAACAAGATTGACGACAACTGTATGTATGTGTCAGGGGACCCGTGGCCTTGGCAATATGATCACATGTACGTATGTGATGCTGCTTGACAGACTTTGCCTATGGCCTCTGCAGTGCTGACTGAGAAAGTCTGTTCTCTATCAAGACATCTTGTGAGCAAACAAGTCACGGTCCTGCCTCATATCCTGTTGGAACACGAGTATGGTTATATCCAATGAACATAAGAAAAGGACAACCCTTCTCGGTCCCTTCCTCAGCAGTAATGCTAGTTACAGACACATCTAGGACATGATGGGATGTTCACTTGAATCACTTTCATATGCAAGGTTTGTGGTTTTAGGATGATCTAAAACTACATGAACATCTTGGAGCTGAGAACCATCACATTGGCTTGCATGGCTTTCCTACCTGTTCTCCAAAATGCTGTGGTGTAGATTCTGATGGGCAAAATGTTGGTGACACACTACAGAAACAAGCAGAGAATCATTTGATCATCCCTCCCCCCCCCCCTTTTTTTTTTAAAGGCAATCAGCTTCTGGGAATGGTGCCAGCATGGAATGAATCAGATAGCTCTGCATCTACTAGGGATCAGCACAAACCTGGTGGACTTCCTGAGTAAGAATGTGGTAACCAGCCACAAAAGTAGAAATCCATTCTAGACCTAATATTTCACCAGTTGGGAACTCCCACCATTAGACTTCTTTGCCATGTGGGACAACACTAAGTGCAAGGACTTTTCCTCTAGAGGAAGTGTGAGCGCGCTTCCTTTCTTCTTCGGTGGTTTGGAGGATTCTTGTATGCCTTTGCACCAATTCCCCTGATCTCCAGGATTTTACCCAAGATCAAAAAGGACAAAGCTATGGTCATTGAGATAGCCCCTACTGCCCAAGACAATTTTAGCTGACCCCAAGTCTTTCCCATTTAGTCAGGTACATCTGCCCCTCTTCCCTATGTGTCCCTGCAGCCCCCTGTTTCCATGTGGTCCTGAATCCCTCCTGCCCCCTGTCTCCATGTGGCACTGCAGCACTTCTCCCATTCAGCCCCTGGCTCAATGCTATCACTCCACTAGCTCCTGAGCCCGCGCCCCATCCTGTCCCCTCCACCCCCACTAACTCTTCTGAACCCCAGTCTGTAACCTGTCCCCTCCCCCCCAGCAGCACCATGTGCCCCACTCTGTCTGTCCTAACCTGGCTCCACGGACAGGATGCTATGATCAAAACAGCCAGCTGCTGGCTGTTCTGGTACCACAGTGGCCTTTGGTGGGTGAAAGATAGAACTGCAGCACTTCTTGGGCAGAATGTATTTTCTGCAGGAAAAATAAATTCTGCACCAGACATGAATTCTTCACATGCACAGAGTTGCAGAATTCCCCCTGGAGTAGCATCTGTTGTTCTGGCAAGGTCTGGTGCTGTTTGAGTTGAAATGTCCTGGTCTGTGGGGAGCTTGCTTCTGATGATAAGGTTGGGAGGTCATCTTTAGACCAGAAGAGGTGGTTTGGAAAAGATTTATTTCAGGACGTGGTCCCCATCAAGCATGGGATTGTAGTTGTTCGGTACCCCATACCAATGGGTTCCAATGTGGGGTGGTAGGTGACAACTAAAGGTGTGTGGATGGTGGGCTTTTTTTTTTTTTTTTTGAACCATGTTCTCTTAGGGTATTTGTGTGGCCCATTCCATGCTTTGATCTACTACTCTGAAATGTCCTTTTTGGTGAAGGCAGTCTAACGCATGTTGAGGTATGTATTCCAGACTTTCTCCTTGAAGCATATTCTGTAATATCTGAGTGACTGGCTGTAGATAACAGATTTCTTGCTGTGTCTGGGGCATTTACTGGACCTGTGGAGGTAAGCTTGGTGATCTTTTGGTTTCTTGTGTATAGTTGTCTGTAGAATTACATTGTTGAAGCTGATCATAGTGTCCAGGAAGTTAATGCTGTTGTGGAAGTGTTCTAGCGAGACTTTGAGGGATGGATGGTGGTTATTGAAGTTATGGTAGAAATGGATGAGGTAGGTTAGGTCATCTGTCCAGAAGATGATAATATCAATTTATCTCAGGTATATTACTAGTTTTGTGGTGCATTTTTCCAGAAATTCTTCCTCAAGGTGGCCTATGAAGAGCTTGGCATATCCTCATACCGATGGCTATTCACGTTGTTTGGACACAGTGTTTGTTGTTAAATGTAAAGTTGTTATGTGGGAGGATTAAGTGTTAGAGTGGAGATGTGTTTGGGATGGACATTTGTGTGTTGTCCGTTGTCTTGTAGATGTTCAAGGCAGCTTGTGCTGCTGTCATGGTGAGGGATGTTGATGGATAGGGAGATATCATCCATGGTTGGAAGGATGGTGTTCTGAGGAAGGTTGTTAATGTTGCAGAGTTTCTGGAAGAAGTCAGTTGTGTCCTTGAAGAAACTGGCCCTTTTGTGTTGTGAGTGGTTTTTGTGTGGTTTCTATGAGTCCTAATGTTCCTTCAACAAAATTTAATTACATGATCGCATACTAGTTCTGCTATAGGATCTCTGCCTTATTCAGTGCATAGGATAGAGGTGTTCACTGAAAGAGCAGCTATTGTAGAGTTTGTGTTTTTTCATTGTTCAGTATGTAGTCCAAGTTATTATTACCCTAAAGCATTCACACCCTGCTCAGAAAACAGAATTATTAGGATATGTCTACACTGCACGCTAAACCTGGGCTCTGACTCAGATTTGAGCTCAAGCTGCTCTTCCGTCCATGCACAAATCAGTCTGACTTGGGTCAGAAAGCACTCAGGATCTGGGTGGAGAGAGTGAGAGCCCAAGTCCTACTGATACTTGGGTCCAAGCCCTGTCATTTTGCAGTGTAGCTCAAGCCACAGACTCGAGTCAGAAGGTCTGCATAATGCAGTATGGACACGTTAGCCCAAGTCCAGCAATTTTAAGCCCAGATTTACAATGCAATGTGGATGCTCAGGTGAGTACTTCACAAACATTTTCACAACACCCCTGTGAGATGATGTGCTATTATCCCCATTTTACAGATGGGCAACTGAGGCACAGAGCATTTAAGGTCAAAAGTGTCCTTAAGTTTGGGTACCCAATTTGAGATGCCTAGGGTCTGCTTTTTCAGAGTATTTAACATTATATAGCACTTACAGCTGAATGTGCACAAAGCAATTGTTATCGCCATCACAACATATAGCGAGACATGGCAGTTTACCAAGAAAGATGCGCAAAACTGGATGCATTTCATCACAAATGTCTGAGAAGAATATTGAGAATAACCTGTAGAGATAGCAAAAAGAAAAGGAGTACTTGTGGCACCTTAGAGACTAACCAATTTATTTGAGCATAAGCTTTCGTGAGCTACAGCTGAAGTGAGCTGTAGCTCACAAAAGCTTATGCTCAAATAAATTGGTTAGTCTCTAAGGTGCCACAAGTACTCCTTTTCTTTTTGCGAATACAGACTAACACGGCTGTTACTCTGAAACCTGTAGAGATAGGAAGACAAATGAAGTCAGAAAAATTACTGGACAAGATATCCTCTCACAAATAATCTACAAAAGAAGAAATCAGTGGCTGGGACATGTGCTGAGAATGGAAAAAGAACACTTACCAAATACCGCCCTTGAGTCGAGGCCAGAAAGCGCAAGAAGAAAGAGAGGAAGACTGCGAATAACACGGAAATGAACAGTTCTGAACAACATCAAGCACCTTAACATGAAATGGGAAGATTTGGAGAGAAGGGCAGTTGACAAGCAAGGATGGCAAATGTGGGTAGCCCAGTGTTCAGCAAAGCATGGGATGGACTAAGGTCTAAGGTAAGCACTTACAGCTTCATTGACTTAAGTTGAAGTTGTGAGTGCTGAAGACTCCTGCAAATCAGGCCCCAGAGTCACAAGTTGAGCATCCAGAAAATGAGGAATACACAGTTAGTGGCCACGTACAAAGTTGTGACTTGCCTAGCATCACAAGAACTGTAATAGAGGCAGGAGTAGAATCCAGTTCTCTAATGGTGGCATTCAACTTCTTTAACCAGGGGTCCATCGTTTCTCTTCCAGCAGTCCCCTTCCTCATTCATTACACACCTTTCCCAATTTCTGCAACAAGTGAGGCAGAGGTCCTACAGAGAGCAGCCTCCTTCACTACACAACTCCAATTCATCCTCTGAGCATGATCCATTCTGTGCACTGAATGAGACAGGAGTGCTGTAGAGAAAAATAGAATGTGATTGTGCAACTAAAACTGTATCATAATGCATACAGACAATAGGGCCAAATAAAGAGTCCACAGGTAATCTTAATTCAGGCATTTCCTAATTTCTCAGTGCTTAGCTTTGCAATCTTAATGTTCTTTTAATGTTATATGTAATTTTCTAGGTTTTAAAAAAAGGAAACTGAAAAATCCATCACGTGGCATCATGTTGACATGCACATGGGTCATGAACAGGATTGGAACCTTTAGAACCACCCCACAGACCTCTGCCACTTGAGCTAACAGAGTAACAGACAGAAGTAGTAGGTTAGCATTTTTTATGTGGGTCATACATGACAGGGGATAGAGAGATACACTTCTCCAGTGGGTTTCACAGCTATTTGCTGATAGCAAAGGAATGTTGAGACTATGGAATCTTGTGTTCAATGTTAGGTTCTGGAAAGTAGCACGCTGTTGTGCCAACAATCCTTTCTACCCCTGTCCCATCTAGCTTCTCCCTGTCTAGCCTCGTCTCCCTGCCCCTGTCCCATCGCACAGCCAGTCCCAGTCTTCCATCCCAGACTCTTCACCTAGTCCCAATATCCCTTGCTCAACCAGCCCTGGGCTATTTTTCAAAGTCCCAGTCTTCCCCTGCACATCCTGGCTCCCAGTCCCATTTTCCCTCTTGCAGCTTCTCATCCTAATCTTCTCCTCATCCTTCTCAACCCCACCATTGGGCTCCTCATCCATTCTCAGTCTTCCATCTTACTTGGGCTCCTTGTCCAACCTCCCCACAATCAAAACAACAAAAAAGCCCATAGTCTGGCTCCCAGTGTTTCTCTTTCTCCCTTCCCCAACAAGCAGGAAGGAGGAGACAGTTGCCATCCAAAGTGCTTCAGAACCAAAGCGGGCAGCTTCTCTCTCTGGCAAACCTCCTGTGGCCAAACTGAACAGTTTTCCTAGGTTGACCCACCTGACCAAGATTGTTGGATTGAAATTTCTGCTTGGGACAGTATGGAGTCAGGATATAGATGGCCCTTCTACCACTTCTTTTTTATGTCCTTAATTCCCCCTCCTCACACACCCAAACTCTGACCTCAGCAAGAGTCCAATACTTTACAGACCAACATACTTTCAATTTAGAAACCTACGATGTTCATTAGTACCTATCGAAAATATTAGGTTGGAATTAAGATTTTGAGGAATTGGATATATCCTTAGGGATGACTGTGCATTGGAACTGAAAGATGATATTGAGATGATGAGTGCATCTGGATTATAATGGTTTATGGGGTGATAGGACTCATGGCTTTTTATTGTCCTGCGTGCAAATATTATATTAACTAGAAATTTCCCAAATTTTTAGTAATTGCTTTGGTGTAGTTTTCCCTTGAGCAATCTTACTTCCAAATTAACTAAGATTTTGTTTAGTTTGGGAAGTATAAATAAATATATATATTTAATTTTCCTGATATCTGCTGGGAGAGCAATACAGTGGTGCATAGACAATCCAGGAAGTTTTTGGAAAGCGTAGAGGACAATTTCCTGGTGCAAGTGCTAGAGGAGCCAACTAGGGGGGAAGCTTTTCTTGACCTGCTGCTCACAAACCGGGAAGAATTAGTGGGGGAAACAAAAGTGGATGGGAATCTGGGAGGCAGTGACCATGAGTTGGTTGAGTTCAGGATCCTGACACAGGGAAGAAAGGTAAGCAGCAGGATATGGACCCTGGACTTCAGGAAAGCAGACTTCGACTCCCTCAGGGATCAGATGGGTAGGATCCCCTGGGGGACTAACATGAAGGGGAAAGGAGACCAGGAGAGCTGGCTGTATTTCAAGGAATCCCTGTTGAGGTTACAGGGACAAACCATCACGATGTGTAGAAAGAATAGTAAATATGGTAGGCGACCAGCTTGGCTTAACGGTGAAATCCTAGCGGATCTTAAACATAAAAAAGAAGCTTACAAGAAGTGGAAGGTTGGACATATGACCAGGGAAGAGTATAAAAATATTGCTCGGGCATGTAGGAATGAAATCAGGAGGGCCAAATCGCACCTGGAACTGCAGCTAGCAAGAGATGTCAAGAGTAACAAGAAGGGTTTCTTCAGGTATGTTGGCAACAAGAAGAAAGCCAAGGAAAGTGTGGGCCCCTTAATGAATGAGGGAGGCAACCTAGTGACAGAGGATGTGGAAAAAGCTAATGTACTCAATGCTTTTTTTGCCTCTGTCTTCACGAACAAGGTCAGCTCCCAGACTGCTGCGCTGGGCATCACAACATGGGGAATAGATGGCCAGCCCTCTGTGGAGAAAGAGGTGGTTAGGGACTATTTAGAAAAGCTGGATGTGCACAAGTCCATGGGGCCGGACGAGTTGCATCCGAGAGTGCTAAAGGAATTGGCGGCTGTGATTGCAGAGCCATTGGCCATTATCTTTGAAAACTCGTGGCAAACGGGGGAAGTCCCGGATGACTGGAAAAAGGCTAATGTAGTGCCTATCTTTAAAAAAGGGAAGAAGGAGGATCCTGGGAACTACAGGCCAGTCAGACTCACCTCAGTCCCCGGAAAAATCATGGAGCAGGTCCTCAAAGAATCAATCCTGAAGCACTTACATGAGAGGAAAGTGATCAGGAACAGTCAGCATGGATTCACCAAGGGAAGGTCATGCCTGACTAATTTAATTGCCTTCTATGATGAGATTACTGGTTCTGTGGATGAAGGGAAAGCAGTGGATGTATTGTTTCTTGACTTTAGCAAAGCTTTTGACACGGTCTCCCACAGTATTCTTGTCAGCAAGTTAAAGAAGTATGGGCTGGATGAATGCACTATAAGGTGGATAGAAAGTTGGCTAGATTGTTGGGCTCAACGGGTAGTGATCAATGGCTCCATGTCTAGTTGGCAGCCAGTGTCAAGTGGAGTGCCCCAGGGGTCGGTACTGGGTCCGGTTTTGTTCAATATCTTCATAAATGATCTGGAGGATGGTGTGGATTGCACTCTCAGCAAATTTGCGGATGATACTAAACTGGGAGGAGTGGTAGATACGCTGGAGGGGAGGGATAGGATACAGAAGGACCTAGACAAATTGGAGGATTGGGCCAAAAGAAATCTGATGAGGTTCAATAAGGATAAGTGCAGGGTCCTGCACTTAGGACGGAAGAACCCAATGCACAGCTACAGAGTAGGGACCGAATGGCTCGGCAGCAGTTCTGCAGAAAAAGACCTAGGGGTGACAGTGGACGAAAAGCTGGATATGAATCAGCAGTGTGCCCTTGTTGCCAAGAAGGCCAATGGCATTTTGGGATGTATAAGTAGGGGCATAGCGAGCAGATCGAGGGACGTGATCGTTCCCCTCTATTCGACATTGGTGAGGCCTCATCTGGAGTACTGTGTCCAGTTTTGGGCCCCACACTACAAGAAGGATGTGGATAAATTGGAGAGAGTCCAGCGAGGGCAACAAAAATGATTAGGGGTCTGGAACACGTGACTTATGAGGAGAGGCTGAGGGAACTGGGATTGTTTAGTCTGCAGAAGAGAAGAATGAGGGGGGATTTGATAGCTGCTTTCAACTACCTGAGAGGTGCTTTCAACTACCTGAGAGGTGGTTCCAGAGAGGATGGTTCTAGACTATTCACAGTGGTAGAAGAGGACAGGACAAGGAGTAATGGTCTCAAGTTGCAGTGGGGGAGGTTTAGGTTGGATATTAGGAAAAACTTTTTCACTAGGAGGGTGGTGAAACACTGGAATGCATTACCTAGGGAGGTGGTAGAATCTCCTTCCTTAGAAGTTTTTAAGGTCAGGCTTGACAAAGCCCTGGCTGGGATGATTGAATTGGGGATTGGTCCTGCTTTGAGCAGGGGGTTGGACTAGATGACCTCCTGAGGTCCCTTCCAAACCTGATATTCTATGATTCTATGATATATAAATTGTGACTAAAACACCAGATGTGTAATGCCCAACATATCTTCGAGAGTGGAGAAAGGTAAACAAACTAGAGAAAGAAATTTAAGTGTAAATATTGCTACAATATAATCAGTAATCTTTTTGTTTGTTTGTTTGCTCTCCAGGCCTTTTTATGGTTATCATGAAAAGGAGAGAGAGTTTATGAAGATCTATCTTTACAATCCTTCAATGGTGAAAAGGTAAGGCTATAATAAAATAGAACTCTCAACAGCTTTCATTGTGTCTTCTGAACCAGAAAGGGAAGTGAGATGATTATTCCATGTATTTTCATTTGGAAGAAATGTGTACATTTAAAACAACAATAATATTAGTAGGGCTGTCAATTAATCACAGTTAACTCATGCGATTAAAAAAATTAATCCTGATTAAAAAATTAATCGCAGTTTTAATTGCACTATTAAACAATAAAATACCAATTGAAATTTATTAAATATTTTGGATGTTTTTCTACATTTTCAAATATATTGATTTAATTACAACACAGAATACAAAGTTTACAGTGCTCATTTTATATTATTTTTATTACAAATATTTGCACTGTAAAAATGATAAACAAAAGAAATTGTATTTTTCAATTCTCTTCATACAAGTACTGTAGTGTAATCTCTTTGTCATGAAAGTGCAACTTACAAATGTAGATTTTCTTTTGTTACATAACTGCACTCAAAAACAAAACAGTGTAAAACTTTAGAGCCTACAAGTCCATTCAGTCCTACTTCTTGTTTAGCCAATGGCTTAGACAAACAAGTTTGTTTACATTTACAGGAGATAATGCTGCCCACTTCTTATTTACAGTGTCACCTGAAAGTGAGAACAAGTGTTCACACGGGACTTTTGTAGCTGGCATTGCAAGGTATTTATGTGCCAGAGATCCTAAACATTCATATGCCCCTTCATGCTTCGGCCACCATTTCAGAGGATATGCTTCCATGCTGATGATGCTCATTAAAAAAAAATGCATTAATTAAATTTGTGACTGAACTCCTTGGAGGAGAATTGTATGTCTCCTTCTCTGTTTTACCTGCATTCTGCCATATATTTCATGTTATGGCAGTCTTGGATGATGACCCAGCACACATTCATTTTAAGAACACTTTCACTGCAGATTTGACAAAATGCAAAGAAGGTACCGATGTGAGATTTCTAAAAATAGCTACAGTACTTGACCCAAGGTTTAAGAATCTGAAGTGCGTTCCAGAATCTGAGAGGGATGAGATGTGGAGCATGCTTTCAGAAGTTTTAAAAGAGCAACAATCCAGTGTGGGAATTACAGAATCCAAACCACCAAAAAAGAAAATCAACATTCTGCTGATGGCATCTGACTCAGAATATGAAAATAGACATGCAGCTGCACTGCTTTGGATCGTTATCAAGCAGAACCCGTCATCAGCATGGACGCATGTACTCTGGAATGGTGGTTGAAGGATGAAGGAAAATATGAATCTTTAGTGCATCTGACACGTAAATATCTTGTGATGCCAGCTACAACAGTGCCATGCGAACGTCTGTTCTCACTTTCAGGTAACATTGTAAATGAGAAGTGGGCAGCATTATCTCCTGCAAATGTAAACAAGCTTGTTTGTCTGAGCAAGAAGTAGGACCGAGTGGACTTTTAGGCTCTAAAGTTTTACATTGTTTTATTTTTGTACATAATTCTACATTTTTAATTTTAACTTTCATATTAAAGAGATTGCACTACAGTACTTGTGTTAGGGGAATTGAAAAATCCTATTGTTTTTTACAGTGCAAATATTTGTAATAAAAAATAAATATAGAGAGAGCACTGTGCACTTTGTATTCTGTATTGTAATTGAAATCAGTATATTTGAAAATGTAGAAAACATCCAAAAATATTTAAATAAATTATATTCTATTATTGTTTAACAGCGTGATTAATTGCATGATTAATTGCAATTTTTTTATTGCACGATTAATCACGATTAATTTTTTTAATAGGTTGACAGCCCTAAATATTAGTAATTATTACCCCCAATTCAGCAAAGTATGTAAGCATATACCTAATGTTAAGCATGTGAGTAGTCTTAAGGAATAGCTTATGCAAGGGAAATGAAACATGAAATGTAGCTGCAATTAATTGTCTATTCAGACTTAAATACATTCAGTCAAAATAATTCTTGTTGTAACTGTGTTTAAATCAATGGAGTTAAAACAGGATTGAATTAAACATAGTGATATTTCAAGTACTATGAGGTGAATTTTCATAAATAAAAATGCTTGTTTATAAAATTTTAAATTCTGGTATCCAATCACAGAATTTAAAATGATCTGGAAAAATCAGATAATTTGGTATAAATCAGTAATGTAACATTATGTTTATTAAATTCAAAGAACAGTTAATGCAACATTAAGACTGAGATAATTGCACAAACCCCAGGAAATTAAGTCTTTATAGTTCATAGCATAACTGAAATCCTTTGGATCTATGTAATGTTTTGTATCATATGTTAACATTACTAAAATCTAATTTATGATTATGAAAAAACTAATACGATAGTCCATTAATGACTATTGGCCAAGGTGGTCAGGGATACAATCCCATGCTTCAGATGTCCCTAAACCTCCATTTGCCAGAAGCGTCTGGCACTGGCCACTGTCAGAGATGGGGTAGATGGACCATTAGCCTGACACAGAATGGCTTTTGTTATGTTAATGATTGTCCAGAAAGTTATTTGATCCAAATAAGTAGGATAAAAGAATTTTACAAGGCTTTTTCATATGATGTTAAGTTTGTCTTAATATATTGTATATGCACAATGTGGTTGAGTTACAATTGCTGTAGGAACCATATATTGAAACTTTTAGATTTTAATAATTCATATTTGAACTGTGTTATCTTATCATAGTTTCTTCCTTTAATTACCTAGTTTTTATTTTTAGATAACATTTTATTGTATTATATAGTCAAATAAATGCACTGAAACCCTTTACAAATGCAGATACCAGTCTGACATTCAGATAAATTAATTGCATGTTTGTAATTATTCAAAGGTATATGTTTATTTTAATATACAGATCTTTGAAGAAAATACGTGTCTGCAGATATATGCTGCATTACAAAGGTTGCTTTGTTAAAAAATTAGAGTACTGTATTACGCATGAACAGTTTGTAATTTTCAAACATTTATGACTTGTTTGTTAATATGGCAAAGGACCACAGGGAGATTTTCAAAGTCACAAATAACATTTAGTTATCCAACTGTCCTTGGGCCATTGAGGTCAATGCAAAGCTTTCCATGGACTTCTGAGGGCCTTACATCAGTCCCCAGAACTATTGCTATGTGCTATGATACTTCTGTAGAGATTTTTATAATTGGACGGTTATAGCTCCTCTGTCCCTATTTTCAGATTTACTGAATTATTATTAGGGCAGACCAGTTTTGTTAAGGACATTTGTTAAAACGTAGAGGTTTGCAGCATTTATAATGTTACTAAAACTAAATATATTGTGGAGTTTTTAAATATTTAGTGTGATTTTAATTGATAAACCCAATAAGATGGTGTAACTTTTCAACATGTTTCAATTTGTTTTTAACTTTAGAGTATGTGAGCTTCTACAAGGTGGAGCCATAATGAATAAATTTTACCAGCCTCATGAAGCCCATATTCCCTACCTCCTACAACTGTTTATAGACTACAACCTGTATGGAATGAATTTAATAAACCTGGCTGCTGTCAAATTCAGAAAAGCAAAGAGAAGAAGTAAGGTGTTTATTTCTCAAGGCTAAATCATAAATAATTGTTTTGTAGATTCAAACCACTGCTTCCAAAATGGATCAACATTAGGTTTCAGATTTTACCATTCTTTGCTCTGACTTAAATACAGTTTTGTGTATTATCTGTGTACTGTATATTATTCATTTATAGCTTTGCCTTCTTCATCAAAATTCACTTTGAGCTTTCTCTCATTGTTCTAATTTGTGCATGTTTTCTGGACTTAAAAAACAAAATAGAGTGGGAAAAGGGCCACTTAGAGACACATGAGCTGTTGCATAACTATCAAGGCATATGCTACCTATGACAGATGTGGATTTGAATGTCAAGTCACAAAAGTTAGGCACCTGTTTTCCAGTCCAAAATTATAAGGGAAGCTTTTTCAGCTTGTACCACAGTTTATCTTTAGTTGAAGAATTCATGTAGAGGTTAAAAGAAAAGGAATACTTGTGGCACCTTAGAGACTAACAAATTTATTTGAGCATAAGCTTTCATGAGGTTAGTTGATTGATTGCATTGTTTAAATATTTTTGCTATTCATTCTTTCAGTTGTGCCCTAGATCCTTTGTGGTTTGTTCTTTATTGTAGTGGCACATTCATGAAGTTATAGCTAGGTTATGTTGTTATCCTCTGACAAAATTTTTAATGAAAGTGCTTCTAATTTATTATACCACTGCTGTTTTCTCCAGGTTAAAATTTGCAATATTTATGTCTGAGAAAGGGAGACATTTTTAACTCTCCCTTTGAAAGATCAGTTTGGCATGCTGTACTTCAAATTCCCATGACATAAAAGTATAATTTGCAAATGATTACTCCATAATGTGATATAAATACTTTTAGTATTTTGATGGGGAGAGAGAAAAGGGAGGGACAAAATTGACTGAGATTTAGAAAAATAACTACGGACTGTCCATTTTTGGTGCGTTATTTAAACAAAAATGTAGAGTTGTGTCTTTTATCTGTCAGAGCTACAAAATAATGAGTTTAAAGGAATTGTTAAAAATTATTTGCATCAGAAATGGTAAATAGTCGTCTATATGATTTTAAATTGTGGTTCCCTTTTTATTTTTACACACACACACACACACACATACACATACACATACACACACACACACACACACTCAAATCAAAGCATTTTAAATCACCAAGTGGAAAGCCCCCATTTAAATCAACTTTTTCTTTGTATTTTAGTTATTTTCTAAAGAAAGATGTAGTCTCATTGGTTAATATAACTGTTAAAACATGTTCATTTACAACTAAATAGAGCCTCTATGCTAGATTTGGTACATCTTTTTGATACCAAAGAGGGTACTTTATAACTATATATTTAAGGAGTTATATAACTTAATATTTTCAGATTCTTATTCAATGTACATTTTTAGAATGTTAGAAAATGGTGAATGATCTACTGCTTATTTACTAAGTAACTTTTTGCTCATGATTTGCATCAAGCTGCATTAGGATGGTAACTGGAATTTAATTAAACACACAAAACAGCATATAAAATATATTTTTATTAAACAAAACAAGCCCTTAATATAGTACATGACATATTGTACCATATTTATAAAGCTTGACATTAAAAGTTCGGTATTTTCCCCAGTTATTTCTGTATATTGAAAAGCAGCCTTTAACTCAAAAGTTTTTGATAGAGGCTCATGGATTCAGCATATATATTTTTTTATTTAAATGTTTTAGGAGACTATCATAAGTTTAGGCCTAAACATATTTGAATTAAATTTGGATTTAATTTTAAATGAATTTATTTAAAAAAATAAAAAAATTATAGTTTAAATACGAATTAAAAAATTTATTTAAATAAAAAAATCTAATTTTTTTTAAATCATCACTTTTTATCCACCCTGAGACAGACAGACACACTCTGTTATGAAGCCCCTTATAGCCATTTATTTTAAATATATCCAAAAAGCTCTTGGAACCCTTAACCTGTCCACGCTCAGGAATAATTCAACCCTCTTGCTGTTCTATATGTTGGGAGCAGTGGGAGGTCAGAGGACTGCAACTCTGATAAGGAGAAAAGATCTTCAAGGGGAATAATCCATGGGGCCCTACATCCAGTCATTGGGAGGAAAAGGGGAGAAGCAGGATCAGGTACTTGCATTCTTCCCAAGATACCAAAAGAGCCTCCCAGAGGCAGGCAGATAGGGTGTAGGCAGTGTTCCCTCTAATTTTTTACGTCCATGTGCGTAATTAATTTTCTTATGTGCACCAATATGGAGTGATGTGTGGTAGGGATGGGGCCGAGGGGTTCGGAGTGCGGGAGGGGGCTCAGGGCTGGGGCAGAGGGTTGGGGTGCAGTGGGGTGAGGGCTCTGGCTGGGGGGTGCGGCTCGTGTGGGGCCAGAGATGAGGGGTTCGGGGTGCAGGAGGGAGCTCAGGACTGGGGCAGAGGGTTGGGATGCAGGGGGTGACCCCACTACATTTTCCAATATTAAAGCAACATGCTGTTCTCCTTCAGGTTCATCATTTTTAAATGACAAAACCATGACAGTAATCTCCCCTTGAGGTAGCCTGGATGTACAGTAGAGGCTCAGAATATCAGTTTTACACTGAGCGCATCATGTTGGAAACTAATGAACAGCCTTCAATGTGGCATTTAAGCCTGGGTCTGATGGGAAGGGAGGAAAGAAGCTAAGAAAAAGACAAAACAGTTGCTGAGACAGAACTGCCAATGACAGAAAAAAAGGAGTCAAGGGGAAACACTGAGAAACTTATGCAGAAGCAAGGGAGATAGACAGAAATAGAGAGAGACTGGTGAAAGTGGAACAAATGGTGCCCTGGATTGCTAAAATCACTAGGAGCTGGGGGCTCCGGCTGTGGGACAGGCTCTGGGATGGGGATGGGATGAGGGGTTTGGGGTGCAGGCTGTCCTGGGCTGCAGTGGGGGGAGAGGACTACCCCCAGCCCTCTCTCCCCGCAGCAGCTTGGGGCCAGGTAAGAGGCGCCTCTCCACGGCAGTTCCAGCTGGACTGGGCTGGAGGAGGGGCGCCTCTCCACAGCCACGGCAGCTCTGGTGGGGCTGGCTGGGTCAGGCTGGGGGAGGGGCACCTCTCCCCACCTGCACGGCCCTTGGTAGCCTGCTGCACAGCTGCGCAGCTTACAGGGAACTTAGATGTAGGGAACACTCTCTTCTTCCGTCCTCCCTTCAGAGGTCTAGTTGTCTAAATGTGGGGAGAGGAAAACAACATTCAGATGTCACACTTGGCTTATAGGTGGGCTCAAAGAGTTGTGGCCAGTTTCATTACCTGTGGAAACAAGTCTTTGGGTCTCTAATCTCTTTCTCCGCCTCTTGCTTTACACGGGCTGTGCCTAGCCTCTCAGCTCCTTGTCAGGTCTGCTGTTTTTAATCTATTATCTGGAAGGGTGAACAAAAAACGACTATCAGGCTAGCCCCTTAATTTCTCTCCCATCTTTAAGTCTGAGAGGTCTAGTTCCTGAATGGAGGAGAGTTTGGACAGGGAGAGTGGGTGTAACCAAATGATGCACATGCCTGTTTCTTCTTCCCCTGTGGGCAGTACCACAGATTGTCCTGGCAGGGAGTAGCAAATCCAGTATCAGTCCTGTACCTAACTGTGTTTGTGGGAATCAAACCAAGATGGTTGATTTACACAGGCAGTCCTGCTACTCAGACAACTGTACCATTTTGGAAGTATGATTGCTAAATAGGCAAATCCATGGTGAGGGGCAATGTGGTATTCTCAGAACTTGCCTGCATATGTCTGGAGGAAGCAGGTATGTCTGTTCCCTCCTTCTCAGTGTGGTATATTAGTGGGGGGAAAGGTCCCCCATCATACCTGCTGAAGACCTGGAATCTTCAGCAGTTGAGTTTCCTCTTTTGCCATGAACCCTAGGGGTTCACGAACATTGCTGTAGGAGCTAGACTTTATTCCAGGAGTGGGAAGATGACAATAGGGGTGCCCTTAAATCTTCACAAATAACTTCTTAAAAATAGACTCAGATTGGATTATTACTGAAAATGACCCTTACTTTTTTGATTTATTTGCAAGGTGGAGGTTGTTTTAAAAAAAAAAAAAAAAAGTAGCAGTAGTAGGGGCAAGAATGCTTTAAAACCATTATTGCTTCAAGAAAATACATTTTCAAAATAAAATACTATTTTTCCTAGTACGTGGTCTACAGGTAAAATGTTGATTAAATACTTATTTAGCAGATTCAGTACTATACCTTTAAAACACACAAATGCTTACTGAGTCCTATTGTGTGTGTATTCAAAAGTGTGTATGAAGCTGTGTTTCTAAATGATGCATGGTGCGTATCAGTGAACATGCAACTAATTTTGGAGAAGAAAAAAAGTATTTACGTTCATCTAAATATATATTTACCCAAGGGACTGACACTTGTCTCCTGGATCACTAATAGATTTTCGTTAACAAATATGGAAGATTTTCTTGTTGAAGGATATAAATTAAATTTAAAAAACTGTTGGTGTGTGCCACAAGCCAATAAAAGTTGAGAAAATCTGAAATTCAAGTTGATCTTTAGTGTGGAAGTGGGAGACTTGAGTAATCTTTTTGGAGTCTGTTTTTGCTGTTGTCAAACAGCAAAAGCAAAACTGTTGTTTCTAGTGCCACTGCCTGTGTGTGCTTCATCGTTCCTTCCTCTGAAGAGTTAAGTTCCACAAGGAGACCACAAGAGGAGGTAGTAAATCTTCAGAGGGCACTTCCCCAGCTTGACCCTGGAGCACAATTCCTTAAACTGAAACCTCTGAGCAAACTTATACAGTCCTTTCTTTATCTGTAGGTCAGACACCATCTGCTTTCACTGCAGATTTCTACTTACTGTTATGGACACCACATCTGGAATACATTGTGTATTCTCTTTCCGTTCAGGGCATAAGAAAGACGAAAAGTGCTAAGTAATGTTTGGAGTTTTATCTGGTATCTGATTTCTATTGGGAGGTTGGCTGAGGCCCCAGGCATTTGGGAATCCTGAGGGAGTTTAGATCAGAGATGACAAATAATTTCCCTTGAAGCTCCCTTAAAAAGCAAAAGAAGAAAAGTAGTTTACAGCTTTAATTTTAATGATTTCATCATATGCTGTGAATATTTGTTTTTCTTTTTTTGGTGGGTGTCCATGTGAATCTATTCATAGGTAGAGAAATTATCAGTAAGGTAAAGGGTAGTGTGATTCCTTTTTGAAGTTTGTCACACATGTTGTAAAGCATTTCTTTCCTTCTTTCAAAGCATTCATATTGCTAGTGCAAACCTATAACTTTAAAAGGGTAATTAAGTGTGCAAATAAAAATGTAAAGTATTGTAAAACTAACATGATTCCTTATATGTTTCTGTTTCTAGGTGATACTTTAGATGGAATTGGATATTACAAAGATAATTTGCCAGAAAATTCTGTTACTGGAACTTTTTTTCGTTGGGAAGAGGATGACATACCAAGGTCAGCATCTCTAAACAACTTTTTAAAAAAAAAATACACTAATATGTAGAGAAGCAGAAACTTATAGGCAGTTAAATATATTCATCCATGAATGACTTCTGAATTCCATTGTTAATTTTAATTATCCCAGTATGCCATTTTTCTTTCTGCAAAGAATGCAAAAATTAGTCACAACGTAGGTAATAATTTTGTGTGACTTTAGTTTTGTATGAAGAGGACTCATTTAACCATCATCTCTTTTTCAGGATTTTGTTACTTGGTTGTAAAAACTCACTGTAGTATAAAACTTGAAATACAAATGTAAAATTCAGATGTCAGTTATTTTTAAAATAAACTTTCCAACTATTGGCATTTGATTAAAGATCAAATAAAAAAAATTATTTCAGAGAATATTTACATCTTCATTCATAAATTCAAATTTTTGTAATCACCCCTGCACTAATGTGAATAGTGGACCATCAAACTACACTTAGCTGCTGGTTCCTAAAGACAGCAGCAACCAATCAGAGCTTTAAAGTCTCTTGCACTCTTCTAGTTTTCCATGAGTTTCCTAGTCTTCAGTTAGTTGCCTGTAAAGATGGTTGCAACAGCTTTACAGAAATGTGTGTTTGTGTGCTCTCCAGAAAAGGAAGATGGAAAAGAGCGTGAAAAATACCTCGTGCTGCTTAGAGCTATGTAATGTACCACAGCAGGTTCATTCCCTGAGCCACCTTCTAAACTTTTTCACAGGTCTTGTATCTGCTCACATTTTCAGAAAACTTGAGAGCATTCCTTTCCTTTCAATCCTCTTTGAGTGGCTTCTGCTTTTTTTTCACTTGTATGGATCAAAGTACCTGTGCTATGAGATTCCAGAATCTTCTGGTGAGGACTGTGTTGGTGCTACTCATCTCCCCCTCCTCACTGGATGAAGGATTTTGAGGGTATAAAGGGAGTGACGTCAACCATTCTTCAGTTCCTTCTAATTGCTTATGATGCAGTGAGCTTGAATCCCCTGTGATGTTCTCAATATTTCTTTTATCGTTTTTTTTTCTTTCTGCCCTTTGAGGACTATTTTTATCTATAGTTAGTCAGCTTTTCTGAAGAGAAGAGAAGAAAGGCAGGTGCCTGTAGAGCCTCAGAACCCACAAAAGTAGAAGAGCCACCTCACATTCTTGTTGATGTGTGAGCCTCTTTAGGTTTGGTTGACTAAGACTTGCCATCTATAAATCCAGCATCAACTTTGGAGATCCACTTACTATAGCGTCTAGTTGCCTTGTTTAAGTAGCACCACAATCACTGGATTAGTCCTGGTTGGCCAGGTTCAGTGCCAGGGATCCATCACTCTTCGACTTTGGAGAACCACTTGCTACAGCCCAAATGTGGTACTAGGGGTCTAGCATTGTCAACTATTCAGATCTGTTAAATGCACACATTCAAGAATTAAGAGCGTTTACAAAAATTCTCTGCCAATTCAGCTTATTTCGTATGCATCCATCCTTATGCATTTTAATCAGATCACAGGACAAATCATTGGCCATTGTCCTTGTGACAAAAGCGATGGACACATGGAATATTTAAAGACTATTATATCAACTTTATAAACGTTATACGTATCTTTATTTAGTGATTGTATTCCTGACTAAATAGGGGAGCTAAAAGTTTTCCAGCAGGAACTAAAAACACTGGGCGGATAATTAATGTACACCCCTAATGCAGGTAACAAGTTTGTGGAAGTGTCACTCTTGCCCTCCCCTTACACTCTCTGTCCTGGTTCAGTAGGCCTGCATATAAAGCACTGTAAACTATATAAAGAGACTACTCTTCTCAGGAAGCGGGTCAGTCATCCTCAGTCCAAGAACTGACATTAGACTTGTGACCAAGAGAGGCAGACCATGTGGAGTATTAAAAGTACTTTAAATCCTAGCAGTCTCCATATGGAAGACAGATAACTGCCAGGTAAGCTACACCTGTATAAGCTGTTTATTGTTTTTTAAGATGTGTTGTCTCTGTAATGCTTTTGGTCTGCAATAATAATACTTTGCTTTTTGAAAGTTTGCTGGTCACTTGCTAACTTTGTCATTGCCCCTGAGAGAACAGAAATGCAGGTTCAGAAATAAAAGTCCTGTATCAAAGTCAGACCTGCTGAGATAATTGCAGTGAATTGCGGGAGTCTGCAGCCTAAGTCCCTGATCTGAAAAGAGAGGACTGTGGGATCTTGCCTGTCTAGAGAAAGTTGACTGTTAAAGGCCTGAGGAGGTACCTAAGTGGGGTACCTTCAAGAAGGTTGCAAAGGGATCAGAGGTTCAGTAACTCTGGGAACTGAGCAGTCCTGATCAGCAGTTGGTGATAGGGAAAGCCAGACTTCTGGAAGAAATAAGTTGAATTGACTGGAAGGGCATCTCAAAGCCCTGCAAGTTTTCTGTGTCACAGGAAAACAAAATACAGTAGTTACTGATCTCAGTCATCAGTCAGTCTGTCCAAGAAATGTGGCATGTAAAACATGAGAGACTTCAGATATTAGAAGCTGGCCACAAGTGCCAAAAAAATGTGAATCTTCTGCTCCAGATGTAGTTTTTCAAGAGTACTCCTCATTCTGGTGGAACAGATTTTAAGTGTATGAGTTCTCTCTCCTTTTTTTAAAGCAGAAATTTTTAAGAGAAATAAAAACGACAGAGCTTTGCTATGTAACCCTTCTGCCTGTCAAAGTTGGCAGCAACAAGGGCCAGGTTCAGTATGTAGGGGTTCCATTCCAATAACACAATGCAAAACCAGCTCGAGCCCCCACCCAGTGACCTGGGACAAATATATACCACCCCCGCTGGGCGCCTCCAAGAGGCAATACTTCCCCTCTCGCAAGCACATAGTCTGAGTATAGCAAAAAGCCTTTTAATAACAGAGAGAAACAATGTGGCATTATGTTGGGGGAAACACCACCGACAGGATTCATAACACAACCCATGAGCAAAAAACCCACCCCAAGCAAATTGGGGCGTGTCCTTTCCCTTTGTCCAGCAACCGAAAGTCCCAACGACCCAAAAGTCTCTGTCCCTGGTCAGGGCAGCTCCAGAGTTCGAAAGTTTATCTGCAGAATTATAGCTCCCAACCTGAGTAGAGTTTGGGGGGGGGGGTTAAGGAGCACCTTATGTGGTCCACAGCTGATGGCCCCACCTCTCCATGGGGCTCCGCTCTGCCAGCCACCCCATGAGCTGCTCTAGGCATCCAACAAACTGCTCTGCTCCACCAGCCGCTCTGCTTGCCATCCCGCAAACTGCAATGCTCTGCTCTGCTCACCATCCCGCAAACTGCTGTGCTCCACAAGCCGTTCTGCAAACTGCTCCACCATATATCTTCAGGCTCCCCCACTATTTAACACAACACTCAGTGATTTCAGCTCTTAGTAAGTTTAGCTTTTTTGTGATTTCAGCTTGTAGTAGGGGAGCCTCAGTGCTGGTGCACCATTAGCCCAGAGTGAATTCAGCTCAGCAGCCTGTAACTAGACTCCTAATGGAAACAAAATTAGCTCTGATATTCCACAGTGGAGGAGAGGAGGAAGTGCAATTAGCATGTAAGGCCCTCACCAGGGGACCCATGCCACCAAGTATTAATACCTGTCCCCAGCCTCTCTCAATTCACAGAGTTTTGGAACCCATCTCCCTTGCCTAGCAAGTGCTACTTAGTTGATGGCGAGTCTCTCCATCATAACAAAAGGCCAAGTACAGTTCCACTGTCCTTGATTCCCATAATCAGGGTAATAACAATTTATTCTTCCTGCCCCAATAACAGAGACACTGGGGATCCCACAGCAGCCAAAGTGACCATTTGGGCAGCTATGGGCTCATTCTAGGCGGGGTGGGTGTGCCTATGCAAATGAGATCAGCCCCTGAAGTTCTTTTCCACAACTTGCCACACCTCACCACCAGATGTCAGGGTGGAGCTCATCCTGACTCTGCTTACAGCTATAATAATGCCTCCAAACTGGCAACGGAGGGCATGAGATGTAAACCCAATACAGATTTAATAGTTTTATTAAGATAATGTTGAAATAAAAAGGAAACGGTACAGAGTTCAAGCATAGAAGTTTCTGGTTATCAGGGAATAAGGTACAGATTATCAAGGGGTGCGAAATTTGCTTAGGAGCTGGTGGTGTAAGGAATACATAATCTGCAGTCTCCCTGATTGGGGGTAAAAGTTTAACCGGTCAAAGTACAGACATTGAGATGTGGGGGTATGTTGTCCATATAGTGGCTATGTTCAGGTGTGGAGTATAATGAGCGGATATGATGATGGGGATGGATCTACCCTCATTTGGTGGGATTTAATGTTCAGTGAGTTTATGGTTCCATTTCATACGGTCCAATGGAAAAAGTTTGCAGTCCCTTTCAGTCCCTCTCAGTCCCTTTCCCATAGTGGATGCACGATGTCGTACCGGCGCACACCTCCTGGTACTGTCGGTGGCCAGTGATGTGTTCGATGTAGATGTCCCTGGACCATCCGAGATCATGAGGCGCCGCATGAGCCGTGCGTAGCGTCGACCGATCCCACAGGTCCGCAGCACACACTCGTTGCAGGGGTCCCAAGCGCCCAGGGCTCCGACGATCAGGGCATCCATCTGCACCTCATAGCCCTTCGCTCTCAGGGTGTCGGCTGTGGGGCGTATTTTTCCAGCTTCCGAGCTCGGACTTCTCGGAAGGCTGGGGTCCTGTTCTCGAAGGGGACCGTGATGTCGACGAGGATGATCTTTTTCTGGGCCTCGTCGGTGACTACCACATCGGGTCACAACGGGCTGTCAGTGCCGGGGATGGCGCAGTTCACGGCGACCTCCCCCAGGCGCGGTGCGATGGCTTTCACTAGGCGGTCCTGGATGGCCTTGTGGCGCAGCTGCCAGGCTGTGGAGTGGGGCTTGCAGCTGCACAGGACATGGGGCAGGGGTCTCGTTGGAGAAGCCACACTTCCTGCAACGCTTGTCTTGGTTCCCGTGGCGGACAGCTCCGTTGAGCGGGACGCAGTTGAGCCGGGCGCGGTGGATGAACCGCCAGTCGGCGAAATGGGTGAAGCCGCCCCCGGCGAGGAAGTGGTTGCTGGCGTCCCACTTGCTGGTCAGCTCGAAGGCTTTACCCTGGTCCGGTTTACGTTTCAGGGCTTCCATGTACAGCAAGTGGATGGCTGCCTTCAGGGTCCTCTCTAGCATGCCCCTGGCGCTCCGGGTGACGATGGTGTTGTCCTCAGACCTGATCTATTACAGGTCTTGCTATTCCCTTATTTGCAGATCTACCCTATCAGGGGGCATATTTTTACCTAGAAAAAGATTTGTGCTTTCTGCTTAGTTAGTAAAGGAAGGGACTGAAATGCTAGCCATAGGAATTTTTTTAGAGTAGATGACTGAATCTGAGGGTTTTCACCTGGCCAAGAACTAAACATGACAATGGTCTGAGGTCAATGGCTTGCTATTTTTCAGTCCTGCACCAGTCCTGCATAGAGTTTAAGGCCTGAAGGGCTATTATAATAATCTATTCTGGCCTGCATAATATAAGCCATAGAATTTTATCAAGGGATACCTACATCAAGCCCAGAAGTTCTGGCTGAGTTAAGGCATATCATTTTAGAAGTACATCCAATCTTGATTTTAAGACTACAAGTGATGGAAGATCCAAAACATATCTATGTAAATTGTTCCAATAACGATCAGATAGTCAGTTTAAATCAATTTAATATGTGCTGCATTGATTTTTGTATAGTTCTAATTTTTTAATCAAAATGTTGTACAGTACTAAGTCAAATGCCTTAGAGAAGTCTAAGTATATGATTTGTCAACCAAACTTGTGATCTCAAAAAATGATATCAGGTTTGTCTGGCAAGGTATATTTTCCATAAAACTGCATTTATTGGCATTAATTATGCTGCCAACCTTGAATTCTTTACTAATTACATCTCTCATCAACTTTTCTATGCTTTTTCTTGAGATCAGTGTCAAGCTAACTAGCTTATCATTACTCACAGGGAAGATAATTGATGATTTTTTTTAAATAAAAATTTGATTTTTTTAAATTTAAAATTAAATTCATTTTTCTTTTCAAAAATCTATTTAAAATTAAATTTGAAATTATGACAACCTATGTTAAGACCTAAACTTGCAATAATTTATTAAAATATTTTAAATAAAAAATATTAAGCAATATATATTTGCTGCCAAAGTTTTAAAGAGTCAGATCATTGAACTGAGCTGAGCACATGGAACCAAAGTTTGCTGAAGTACTACATTAGCTTTTATGCAGTTGTGTTGGTCCTAGGATATTATTGAGAAAAATTAGGTGAGTCAATATCTTTTATTGGACCAACTTCTATTGGTCAGAGAGACAAGCTTTCGAGTTACACAGAGCCTTTCTTCGGCTCTGGGAAAGATACTCTGAGCATCACAGCTAAATACTAAGTGGAACAGATTGTTTAGCATAGGTAGTTAGCACATATTCTAAGGAACCATTCAAGGTGGAGTGGCCTGTTAACACCTCTGTAGTCATAGAACAAAAAGGGGTATGAGGTAGTGGGTTATGGATTGTGGTAATAAGCCAAAAATCCAGTCTCTGTTCTGTCCATGATTTTTAGTGTCTAGCACAGTTATGAATTTAAGCTTTTCAGGCTCATCTTTTGAAAGTGTTGTGCAGGTTTATTTTGAGGATGAGGACTGATAGGTCAGATATAGAGTGATCACTTTGTGAAAAGTTTCAGAGTAGCAGCCGTGTTAGTCTGTATTCACAAAAAGAAAAAGAGTACTTGTGGCACCTTAGAGACTAACAAATTTATTTGAGCATAAGCTTTCGTGAGCTACAGCTCACTTCATCGGATGCTGTAGCTCACGAAAGCTTATGCTCAAATAAATTTGTTAGTCTCTAAGGTGCCACAAGTACTCCTTTTCTTTTTGTGAAAAGTGTTTTTTGTCTTTTATCATTTTCCTGTGTGAGTTCATTCAAGAGAGTAGTGATTGTCTGGTTTCACCCACATAGTTGTTGTTGGGGCCTTTAGTGCTCTGGATAAGGTATACCACATGTTATGATAGGCAGATTTAGGATCCATGGATCTTGAAAGGTGTGTTGCAGGGAGGGCGGGGGTTGATCATTGTAGCAGTAGAAATATGTCTTCAGGTTGCATCTGTTATTCTGGCAAGGTCTGGGGCCGCTTTAAGTGGATGTCTCCTGGTCTGTCGGTGGGGAGCCTGCTTCTGGTTGATGACCTTGGACAGGTAGGGGAGTTGTTCAAAGGTCAGTTTTTGACAGCAGTAGCTTCTTCAGCAGATGCAGAGAAAGTATTTTCTTCTTTTCAGTTTATTCAACTCTTTCAGTTCAATGACTAATTTATTTAAAGTTAAGAAAGTAATTGGGAGTTGAAAAAGCAGGAAAACTTGTATTCCACTTCCAATATCTGACTAATGCCTTGTTTACGCTACAGAGTTAAGTCAAATTAAGTTACGTCGACTATCATATGCTGCTTTAATTACATCGGTTGTGCATGTCCACACAACGCTCCTTTAATCGGCAGAGCCCGTCCCCAGTCAGTGCTCTTGCATCAACAAGAGAGCATTGCATCATGGGTAGCTATCCCACTGTGCAACTTGCAACCCTCTGCCACTGGGAGATCTCAGAATGAATTGTAATGCATCATGCAGACGTACTCATTGTTCCATGATGCAGTTCTTTCCTTTCCATTCCATCACGCCACAAGCTTCTGATTCGGTTTCATGCCGTTTTTAAACAGCCCTGTAAACTGTGCGCCCTTGATCTTTGCCTGAAAGCATGGATCCAGAACTGCTGACCAGTCTGGTGATGAGCGTTAAGAACACAGCATGACTAGTCCTACAGTATTTCATGAGCTGAGAAATAGAAAGAAAATCTGTGGTGCCTGCCCTGCTGTGTGTAATGGAAAGAAACAATTCAAGATTGCTGTTGACATTCATGGAACAGCTGCACATGGTGGACTGTTGGTATTGGGCTCGGGAAACAAGCACTGAGTAGTGAGAACATATTGTGATGCATGTATGGGGTGACAAACAGTGGCTGCCGAACTTTTGGATGCACAAAGCCACCTTCCTCGAACTGTGTGCAGAACTCACCCCTGCCCTGTGGCACAAGGACCACCAGAATGAGAGCTGCCATCACAGTGGAAAAGTGAGTGGCGATCGCTTTGTGGAAGCTGGCAAATCCAGACTGCTACCAGTCACTCACAAATCAGTTTGGGGTTGGAAAATCCACCATGGGAGTTGCGGTAAAGCAAGTGTGCTGGGCTTTTAATTGCCTCCTGCTATGAAGGACTGTGACTCTGGGTAATGTGCATGAAATAATTGATGGTTTTGCAGCAATGGGATTCCCTAACTGTGGTAGGGCAATAGATGGAATGCATATCCCAATTTTGGCACCAGACCGTCTTGTGATGGAGTACATCAACTGAAAGGGCTACTTTTCCATGGTCTTTACAGGCGCTGGTGGATCACCGGGGCCATTTCACGCACATCAATATGGGTTGTTGAGGGAAAATTCAAGATGCACGCATCTTTAGGAACACTGGACTATATAGAAAGCTACATACTGGGATTTCTTTCCAGAAGATTTCTATGCGGGATGGACCATATGCTCATAATGATCCTGGGAATCCCTTTGCTCACATGGCTCATGGAAGTAAGGGGGAAACCGAGAAGAAGCAAAGAGCTCTTCAACAACAGGCACTGAATAACTGTTGAATGTGCCTTTGGCAGATTAAAAAGTCGCTGGCTTTGCCTTTTTGGCAGGTTAAACCTCATTGAGGAAAATATTCCAATGGTCATAGCAGCCTGCTGTGCATCGCATAACATTTGCAAAGAGAAGGGGGAAAAGTTTCCCTAGAGGTGGAGTGTTGAGGTGGATCGGTTGGCTGGTGATTTTAAATGGTCAGATATCAGGGTAATTAGAGGAGCTCAGCAGGGGGGCTATTTGAATCAGGGAGGCTTTGAAGAAGTATTTTGACAATGAGTCCCAGTAATGTGTCTTTGTGATGCATTCGGCCAGGCACTGTTTAGTTGCTGCCTTGAATGATCCCTGTAATGCGTGCCTCCTGAAAAATAACTAAAAAGTACAAATGCGAAACAAGATTTAAAGCAATGATGTAAATCAAGATTTCTTGCTTCCTCATTTAAATCATGATTAAAATCAATGATTTATTCACTCTGATATAAATCATCCATCCTGGTTACACAAGTTATCCTGTTTGTTCTTATAAAAATTGGTTTTTCCAGTCCTCTGGAGCTAGCTCAGTATTCTAAAAATTGTTAAATATCAACATCAATGGATGAGAGTCATAAGAAAATAAGAATGACCATACTGGGTCAGATTAAAGGTCCATCCAGCCCAGTATCCAGTCTACCATCAGTGGCCAATGCCAGGTGCCCCATAAGGAGTGAACCTAACAGGTAATGATCAAGTGATCTCTCTCCTGCCATCCATCTCCACCCTCTGACAAACAGAGATGAGGGATACCATTCCTTACCCATTCTGGCTACTAGCCATTAATGGACTTAACCTCCAGGAATTTATCCAGTTCTCTTTTAAACCCTGTTATAATCCTATCCTTCACAACCTCAAGGAGTTAGCAAGGTGTTCCACAGGTTGACTGTGTGCTGAGTGAAGAACTTCCTTTTATTTGTTTTAAACCTGCTACCCATTAATTTCATTTGGTGGCCCCTAGTTCTTATATTATGGGAACAAGTAAATAACTTTTCCTTATTCATTTTCTCCACACCACTCATGATTTTATATATCTCTATCATATCCCCCACTTAGTCTCTTCTTTTCCAAGCTGAAAAGTCCTAGTCTCTTTAATCTCTCCTCATATGGGACCCGTTCCAAACCCCTAATCATTTTAGTTGCCCTTTTCTGAAGGGCAGTATATCTTTTTTGAGATGAGGGGACCACATCTGTATGCAGTATTCAAGATGTGGGCATACCATGGATTTATACAAGGGCAATAAGATATTCTCCATCTTATTCTCTATCCCTTTTTTTAATGATTCCTAACATCCCGTTTGCTTTTTTGACTGCCGCTGCACACTGCGTGGACGTCTTCAGACAACTATCCATGATGACTCCGAGATCTTTCTCCTGATTAGTTGTAGCTAAATTAGCCTCATCATATTGTATGTATAGTTGGGGTTATTCTTTCCAATGTGCATTACTTTACGTTTATCCACATTAAACTTCATTTGCCATTTTGTTGCCCAATCACTTAGTTTTGTGAGATCTTTTTGAAGTTCTTCACAGTCTGCTTTGGTCTTAACTATCTTGAGCAGTTTAGTATCGTCTGCAGACTTTGTCACCTCACTGTTTACCCCTTTCTCCAGATCATTTATGAATAAGTTGAATAGGATTGGTCCTAAGACTGACCCTTGGGGAACACCACTGGTTACTAACACCACTGGTTACCCCTCTCCATTCTGAAAATTTACCACTTATTCCTACCCTTTGTTCCCTGTCTTTTAACCAGTTCTCAATCCATGAAAGGATCTTCCCTCTTATCCCAGGACAACTTAATTTACATAAGAGCCTTTGGTGAGGGACCTTGTCAAAGGCTTTCTGGAAATCTAAGTACACTATGTCCACTGGATCCCCCTTGTCCACATGTTTGGTGACCCCCTCAAAGAACTCTAATAGATTAGTAAGACATGATCTCCCTTTACAGAAACCATGTTGACTTTTGCGCAACAATTTATGTTCTTCTATGAGTCTGACAATTTTATTCTTTACTATTGTTTCAGCTAATTTGCCCGGTACTGACGTCAAACTTACCGGTCTGTAATTGCCAGGATCACCTCTAGAGCCCTTCTTAAATATTGGCGTTACATTAGCTATCTTCCAGTCATTGGGTACAGTAGCTGATTTAAAGGGCAGGTTACAAACCACAATTAATAGTTCTGCAATTTCACATTTGAGTTCTTTCAGAACTCTTGGGTGAATGCCATCTGGTCCCAGTGACTTGTTACTTTTAAGTTTCTCAATTAATTCCAAAACCTCCTCTAGTGATACTTCAATCTGTGACAATTCCTCAGATTTGTCACCTACAAAAGATGGCTCAGGTTTGGGAATCTCTCTAACATCCTCAGCCATGAAGACTGAAGCAAAGAATTCATTTAGCTTTTCTGCATTGACTTCGTCGTCTTTAAGTGCTCCTTTTCTGTCTCAATCATCCAGTGGCCCCACTGGTTGTTTAGCAGACTTTCTGCTTTTGATGTAGTTAAAAAACATTTTGTTATTACCTTTTGAGTTTTTGGCTAGCTGTTCTTCAAACTAATTTGGCAGTGTTTATGCTCCTTTCTATTTACCTCACTAGGATTTGACTTCCACTTTTTAAAAGATGCCTTTTTATCTCTCATTGCTTCTTTTACATAGTTGTTAAGCCACGGTGGCTCTTTTTAAGTTCTTTTACTGTGTTTTTTAATTTGGGGTATAGTCAATTTTTAAAACTCTTGGTGCAAATTATTAGGTTCTGCATATTTCAGAATGTTTAACCTTAGCATTTTCTGTTTAACATGCTTCTTAGTTACTTTTGGAATAGGTAATATTTATCACTGTAAGTTGTGAATATATCATCCAGCCTCTTTCCAAATACGGAACAGTAATATTTATTGATTCTGCCTTTATGAACTCTGAAGGGCCTTTCCTGCCATTAACCTGAGTTAAGGACAGAGCATCAGTCTTAAATTTGAAATTCCTGTTCTTTCTCTTTAACAGAAATTGTATTAATTATTTTCTTAGAGAGCTATGCTCAAATATGAAGAAGCACTTCTAACCACGTAAAAATTTAATTATATCTGACATAAGATTTCATAGTCAATTTACTGGATTAGTGGTAATGTGATAAACTACCCAGTTTCCTTTACAGTCTAGAGACTGTGTGAGTAACAGGGCTTGAGAATCTTTCAGAAAATGTGCCTAGCCCCTTAAGTGAGCCGCTTAGCATCTTATATTAACATGAACATAAAAATGGCCATATTGGGTCAGACCTGTGGTCCATCTAGTCCAGTATCTTGTCTTCCAACAGTGGTGGCCAGTGCCAGATGCTTCAGAGGGATTGAACAGAACAGGGCAATTATCGAGTGATCCATCCCCTGTTGTCCACTTTCACCGTCTGACAGTCAAAGGCTCAGGGACGCCCAGAACATGGGATTGCATTCATTACCAGCCTGGCCAATTGCCATGGATATACCTATCCTCCATGAACTTATCTAATTCTTTTTTTAACCCAGTTATACTTTTGGTTTTCTCAACATCCTCTGGCAACAGGTTGACTGTGCATTGTGTGAAAAAGTACTTCCTTTGTTTGTTTTAAACCTGCTGCCTGTTAATTTCATTGGGTGACCCCTGGATCATGTGTTATGTGAAGTGGTAAATAACACTTCCCTATTCACTTTTTGCACGCCATTCGTGATTTTATAGACCTCTATCATATCCCTCCTTAGTCCTCTCTTTTCTAAGATGATCAGTCCCAGTCTTTTTAATCTCATATGGGAGCTGTTCCATGTCCCTAATAATTTTTGTTGCCCTTTGTACTTTTTCCAATTTTGTGTGCCGTTCTGGTCTCCCATGCTTAAGAAGGATGAATTCAAACTGGAACAGGTACAGAGAAGGGCTGCTAAGATGATCCGAGAATGGAAAACCTGTCTTATGAAAGGAGACTCAAAGAGCTGGGCTTGTTTAGCCTAACCAAAAGAAGGCTGGGGGGAGATATGATTGCTCTTTATAAATATATCAGAGGCATAAATACCAGGGAGGGAGAGGAATTATTTAAGCTCAGTACCAATGTGGACACAAGAACAAATGGATATAAACTGGCCATCAGGAAGTTCAGACTTGAAATTAGACAAAGATTTCTAATCATCAGAGGAGTGAAGTTCTGGAACAGTCTTCCAAGGGGACCAGTGGGGGCAAAAGACATATCTGACTTCAAGACTAAGCTTGATAAGTTTATGGAGGGGATGGTATGATGGGATAGCCTAATTTTGGCAATTAATTGATCTTTGACTATTAATGGTAAATATGCCCAATGGCCTGTGATGGGGTGTTGGATGGGGTGGGGTCTGAGTTACTACAGAGAATTCTTTCCTGGGTGTCTGGCTGGTGAGTCTTGCCCACGTGCTCAGGGTTTAGCTGATAAATGTATTTGGGGTCAGGAAGGAGTTTTCCTGCAGGGTAGATTGGCAGAGGCCATGGGAGTTTTTCGCCTTCCTCTGCAGCGTGGGGCACCTGTCACTTGCTGAAGGATTCTCTGCACCTTGAAGTCTTTAAACCACGATTTGAAGACGTCAATAGCTCAGACATAGGTTAGGGATTTGTTACAGGAGTGGGTGGGTGAGATTCTGTGGCCTGCGTTGTGCAGGAGGTCAGACTAGACGATCATAATGGTTCCTTCTGACTTTAAAGTCTATGATTCTACAATATATCTTTTTTGAGGTGGGGCAATCAGAACTGTACGCAGTATTCAAGTTGTGGGTGTATCATGGATTTATATAGTGGCATTATATTTTCTGTCGTCTTATCTGTCACTTTCCTAATAATTCCTACAGTTCTCTTCGCTTTTTGACTGCCACTATATTTATGTGGGTCTTTTCAGAAAACTATCCACAATGACCCCATGATCTCTTCCTTAAGTGGTAACAGCTAATTTAGACCCCACCGTTTTGTATGTATAGTTGAGATTAAGTTTTCCAATGTGCATTTATCAGCATTTAATTTCATCTGCCATTTTGTTGCCTGGTGACCCAGTTTTGTGAGATTCCTTTTTATAAAATCGTTATAAAATTAACCCATCTGACTGTGATATTTATTTCATTGCAGCTCTTTAATATTAGATGGTGTTGAACCACAGAGTACCTGCGAATTGGAGGTGGATGCTGTAGCTGCTGATATTTTAAATCGATTGGATGTTGAAGGTGAATTGCTAATTACTCTGTATGTAATGCTCTTCAGGGCAGGGATTTATATTGTCATATTATAATGCCTAGCACAATGAAGCCTAAACCCTGATTGCAGCATCTGATATACTGCATACAATATAAATAATAAGGCACTCAGATACTCTAGTGATGGAGTACAAAACTCTATGATAAACATGAACTATAAAATGGAAATTGGAGAGAGGAGAAAGCAGGTGATTAGAAGAATAGCAAAGCATCACAGGAACAACAGAGAATCTCAGTAATGGGGCTCAGGAGGTTTTTTTGGCCTGTTAAGAAAAAGATGTAAAATTTCAGTTATTTTGGTTTTCCACATCTTGCTTAATGAATGCTGAATTAATATTGGCATGGGTGCCAAAAGAAGCTATACTTTTGTCCACACAACTAAGTAGTAAGAGTCTTCAAAAGCAAGGGTTACTGCGGAATAAATAGAGGAATTACGCCAGAACTTTGCATTATACCAGTATGTCTAGGCAAGGTATGACTTGCAACGAACAGTGATGTGGCAAAAGCTATTAGTGGAAAAATATGCCATTGTCAGAGTTATTTAAAGAATTTGTTTCTTCACCCTGACAACCTTTTCTTGATGTGTTCTGGCATATTCTAGCCCAGATTGGCAGGAACCCTGGTTTGCAAGCTATATGGGAAGATGAAAAGCAGCGCCGGAGAGAGAAGAATGAATCTTCTCAGATTAGTCCATCTGATTCACAAGGTAAATGAAGTGTACAGTGATGTGCAGTTTGTCTATAGAACATTTTTATAGGAGAGGTGAGTAGGATACAGAGCTGAAGTTAATGCATTAAGTTTCAAGTTTTTTGAGATTTATTGTTTTTCTTTTATTGAAAGAGCATTTCCAATGTTTGTATTTTATTTTTATTTTAAAATATGATTCAAAATCATATTAATTAACAGAATATATTATACCCAACACAGGTTGTTGCCTGTGCTTTGTATAATAAAGTTAAGGTTGCGTGACACTTTCCATTATAATACCCTATATTCAGTTGCTTATAACTTTGTCAGACTTAACCCATTTGGACTGATGTTAGGGTGTCTGCCTAAGACTGATTTTTCTTTTTTGGTGACTTTTCAGTTAAAACAGTGTAGTTATTTCTCAAAACCAGGTTAGGAGAAAAATACATTGTTTTGGTCATGTTAAAAATTTATTGCACAGGGAAAACTGTACTCTTGGAATTAATCAGGGTTGTGTAGTCAATGAGACTGTTCTCTGTAGGACCCCTGCCTGATTTGTTGGAGAAGTTTGGAAATATTTGGTGAATGACGTAGGAGACTTCAGGAAGAGAAAGGACTGTCTCATGATTTAGGCAGCTTAATGCTGCCCTGGAGAAATACCTGCCTCTGCCACATAGTGCCTATGTGATAATGTGCAAGTCACATGCATGAAAATTTTCATAGGTGGCTATTAACTGTGTTTCTCATATTCTGGGTGCCTAACTTCAGACATATAGGGTCCAGTTTGCAGAGCTGTTGAGTACTCACAGCTGCAACTGAGGTCAGTGGGAGTTGTTCTCTAGACATATAAAGTACTATATAAACGTAAGTACTTAGAAAAATCAAGGAGCTTCCCCCCATGCAGATCCTGGCTGACTCCTAGCCTCTCTCATTCAGTTAGGCATATCTGTCCCTGTCCCTGCACCCCCATGTGTCCTTCACCTCCTGTCCACATGTGTCCCTGCACCCTCACTCAGACACCCACACCCCATCCGCATTTGGCCCTGTACCCCTTTCACCTGTCCCTATGTGGCCCTGCACCCTCTCCCCCGATAGCCCTGTGCCTTCACTCCCATTCAGCCCCTGCCTCAGTCAGTCCTCCCCCACTAGCCATTATGAGCCCCTGTCTGACCCCCCAGCTGTCTGTCTCCCCATAGCCCCCGTCTCCTGTCCTGGCCCAATAGGCACTGTGAAGAAGGCAGGCACTTTCTCTTTCCTAAGTAGCTGGGAGCTGCTTCTCTGGTCTAGTGCCACAACACCCTCTGGTGGGAAAAAGGTGGAACTGCAGCAACTTTCTGGAAGAAGCTTTTTTCTGCACAAAAAATTAAAAATATGCACGGCTCATTAATTATGCATATGCACAGTGGCGCAGAATTCCCCCAGGAATAATAGCTGCATTGGTAATAATTGTACTGTCTTTCTTTGGTTTCTAATCACAGTTGTCACACTCAAATTTGAACTGGTTTTAAGCAAATATATTTTTTCAAAAGATTTAGTGAGTTGCTAATATAAGCGATCATCCTAGCAGTCATGCACAAGTCACTTTTTGTGTTGATAGATCAGAATAAAAGCTCCAAATAACAAAACTTTTTTTTAAAAAATCTTAAAGATCGTGGATTTGTGCCAACAACAGAGAGTGAAAAAATCTTTCAAAAGAGACTTAAGGAAATCCTCAAGCAAAATGACTTCTCTGTGTAAGTGGTCAGCCATTTTCCATGATTTATAACCTTTTGTGCTAACCTGAATAGTCATTTTAAAGATTTTTTTTTTTAATTAAATAGAACATTGTCAGGGTCAGTGGACTACAGTAATGGATCAGAGGAGTTCTCTGCTGAGTTAACACTACATTCGGAAATACTTTCTCCTAAAGCAGTTCCATGTTCACCAGCCAATATGGTGGAAGTGCACAAAGATAAGAAGCTGAACACAGGTGAGTGTTTTCAGTGACATTACTTTTTGGGACCAAGCCTTACATATTCACATATTTAGGCCATTGGAACTAATTGCATGAATAAATCAAGCAGGATTTAGCTCTTCATTATAGACTGCCTGAACTAAACAGTACCTTTGCCCTCACTTTAGCTCCTTGTAACGCCAGTAAAGTAAACCCTTCACCAGCGGTCCTTAGGGGCCAGCTATGCCATCTCTCTACATGGACTTGGGTCCTCTCTGTATCAGTAGCATACCGGACTGGGGAGCTAGTTTTTCTTTGTGCTACCTGAGCAGTACAGAGAATGTGAAGCAAGTTACAACATCTGGCCCAATACATGCAGGATTTTCACCACCACAAAGACATTTTGTGGATCAAAATGTTCATAGTCGATAGAACCACAGAAACTTTTTTAGAAGTCTTATAAAATAATTTGTAAATACTTAAATGTTTAATAGCACAAACTGATTTTTAGAAATTGTTTTGCTTTCATATTGAAACACTGGTGTATATTACTCCTTCAAGTTTTGTTTAATTTTTTAAAGAACCTAATAGGGATACTAATAAAGAGGAGGACGCGCTTATTAATGAAGAAGCGATTTTAAACATCATGGAAAATAGTCAGAGTTTTCATCCACTATCTCAGAGACTGAATCAGACTGCAGTTTTCAGTGAGTATAACCAGGACATAAATAATACATTCTTTGCTACTGGGCAACTGTTGCGTTCCCTCGGTGTATTTAGTTCTGTATCAAACCCAGAGGAAGGCACACTCCCTGCCCCAAGGAGTTTGCAGTTTAGAAGGTTGCCTTCCAGTGTCACCTTCTATAATCGCTCATCAATCCAGCTGGTTTGTAAAGACTGCTCTGCTGCTGCTTCCTCTCTAATCCAAGCTGTCATCTTCCAGGTCAACCAACTAGAGGTGCTGGGAGGAGTTCCTGTTCCATATGTCTCTAGGAGGTGTGGGGATACTTAAGGAGATTCTGGAGTCCCAAAATTTGGGTCAGAGAGAAAGGGGGTCTGGCTGGCCTGTTCTCTCCACTGCCTATATTGCTCCCACTGTTCTCAGCTCTCTTCCTCTGGGTTTGGGGTGAGAGAGAACTCTCATAGGCTGGCTTTAACAAACCAGCTCCATAGTGGTATGTGGGGATGGGAAGAATTTTTCCCCAAGATAGGTGGATACAAAAGGATCTTGATAAATTAGAGGAATTTGAATTGAAATCAACAAGATGAAATTCAATACAGACATCTGCAAAGTACTGAGCTTAAGAAGGAGATCAAATGCACAGCTACAAATAATAGGGAATAACTGGCTAGATGTTAGTATTGCTGAAAAGGATCTAGGGGTTATAGTGGATCACAAATTGAATATGAGTAGGGCCCTACCAAGTTCAGAGTCCATTTTTGTCAATTTCATGGTCATAGGATTTTAAAAATAGTAAATTTAATCATTTCAGCTACTTAAATCTGAAATTTCAAGGTATTGTACTTGCAGGGATCCTGACCCAAAAAGGAGTTGTGGGGGGAGGGGAGGAAGTCGTCACAAGTTTATTGTAGGCAGGATTGTGGTACTGCTACCCATAATTCTGCGATGGTGGTGGTGGTGCTGCCTTCAGAGCTGGGCAGCTGCATAGCGGTGGCTGCTGATTGGGAGCCCAGCTCTGAAGGCAGAACTGCCGCCAGCAGCTGCGCAGAAGGAAGGAAGGATGGCATGGTTCAGTATTGCCGCCCTTACTTCTGTGCTGCTGTTGGTGGGGCGCTGCCTTCAGAGCTGGGCACCTGCTGAACAGCCGCTGCTCTCTGGTCGCCCAGCCATGAAGGCAGTGCAGAAGTAAGGTTGGCAATACCATTTCGCCCCTTCTCCTCCTCCCCCCCAAATCTTGCGACCCCCCCCCCCACTCCCTGCAACTCCCTTTTGGGTCAGGGCCCCCAATTTGAGAAACTCTGGTCTCCTCCATGAAATCTGTATAGTATAGGTTAAAAGCACACAAAAGACTAGATTTCACGGTCTGTGATGCGTTTTTCATGGCTGAGAATTTGGTAGGGCCCTATGTAAAACACTGGCCACAGAATTTTACCCAGTAATTTCTGCATCATTCCCATAACTTCTGATTAAACCAGATTTCACAGTCTGTGATGCGTTTTTCGTGGCCATGAATTTGGTAGGGCCCTAAATATGAGTCAACAAAGTGGTGCAGCTGCAAAAAAAGCTAAGGCTATGTCTGCGCTGCAGAGTTTTGTCGCCAAAAGTTATGCCACTTTAATTAAAGTGCTTTAATTAAACTACTGTTGCATGTCCACACTATGCTCCTTGTGTCAGCAGAGAGCATCCACACTAGCAGCTCGTGCATCGACACAGAGAGCAGTGCATTGTGGATTTCCCACTCTGCAGTTGGCTGCAGGGTGCTTTGGGAAGGGTTTGCAATGCCTTATGGGGCAGGTTCACTGTCACATGATGCAGGTGTCTCAATCCCATTGTTCCATGGGCATCCTACTAGACTGCCAACCGCTTTTCAGCTGAAGTAGGGAGGGGTGAGTGGGGGCAGAGTGTGTGACAGGGAGTGACAGTGTGTGTGTTGGGGGAGTGTGTGTGTGTTGGCATGCTGTCTCAGCCGCTGAAAGCAACCAGTTCTGTGGCAGAGGGAGGGGGACACAGCGGACATCAGCCTTCACCTCCCTCCCTGGCTCTGCACAGCACAGCACAGCAGTCTCTCACACACACAGACCTGCCCCTGCCTCTGTGTGCCTAGTGCAGGAGACAACAACATTCCACATTAATGATTTGCTCTTTGTTCTGGGAGCAGAGCAGCATGCTGAGCTGTCAGAACTTCATAGAGCTTTGAAAGGGGAGGGGCACATGCCTGCAGGGCAGATGAGTTGAAAACAGTGAGCAGAGCAGTGGCGGGCATTGTGTGATACTGGGGGAGCCATTACATTCTCTTTGGGATGAACGGCAGCTTTTACACTGACACTTTGTCATTTTAACTTTGCTGTAAAAAACGCTGTCTCTCATCAAGGTGGTTTTATTTTGTCGCCAAAACTGAAGAGTTTTGTCACCAAAAGTGGGCATTGCAGTGTGTACACCTCCACTGTTTTGCCACCAGAAGCTGCCTTTTGCCGACAAAACTCTGCAGTGTAGACAATGCCTAATATTCTGGGGTGTATTTCTAAGACATAGAAGGGAATTGTTTGACTGTATTTGACACTAGTGAAGCCTCAGCTGGAGTACTGTGTCCAGTTCTGGGTGCCACACTTTAAGGAAGATGTAAACAAATTGGAGAGAGTTCAGAGGAGAACAACAAAAATGAGGAAAAGTTTCGAAAACTTGATCTATGAGGAAAGGCTGGGAAAATAGCTGGGTATGTATAGTCTAGTGAAAAGAAGACTGAGTGGGGACCTGATAACAGTCTTCAGGTATGTTAAGAGCTGTTAGAGAGAACATGGTGATCAATTGTTTTCCATGTCCATTAAAGGTAGTACAAGAAGCAATGGTCTTAATCTGCAGCACTTTTTTAACAATAAGGATAGTTAAGTATTTGAAATGGGTTACCAAGAGAGGTTGAAGAATCCCCATCATTGAAGGCTTTTAAGGATAGGTTAGACAAGCACCTGTCAGGTATGGTCTCAGTATACTTCGTCCTGCCACATTATGGAGGGCTGGACTAGATGACCTCTCAAGATTCCTTTCAGCCCTACATTTTTATGATTCTTTAGTTGAAGGCAAAAACAAAGATGCCCAAGGATTGAGAAAATTTAAAGATTGAGAGGGAGGAAAACTGGGGATGAAAGGAGAGAGAGAAGGATGGTATCAGGGGAACAGCTTGTGGGATTAATGGCAAATAGTAGAAGATAGATCTTTGAATAAAAAGAAGGAATTGGGATGGAAGGAGAGGAGGAATAGTCTTCCTGGATGCTTTCAGTTTTGCTTTTTTTTAAAAGTAGGCAAAATCTTGGATAGTGAAGGGTGCAGAGGAGTATAGGAGGAAAAGCAGAGAAGCGTGTTTGAGGAGGGAATTGAATGTGAAGAGGAGTTGGTGGGAGTTGGCAGCATGGGAATTTGATTAGGCAAGAGAGGTAAAGTTACTTAGGAAGAGAAGAGACCAAAAGAAGATGGCTTCAACTGCTGCAATGAAGGAAGAGAGCCTTTTTCACTGAGTGTGAGGAGGTGGAAGGAATTGGAGAGAGAGGAGCATTGATGAGAGTGAATTTAGTAGAACCAGAGCATAAAGGAAGAAATGTAAGAAACAGGTATAAGGCTGTCAGGATTGGAGCCTGACAGGTAGGGAGGCTGATGTAAAACAGGGAAATAGAAAATAAGGTGGCCATGAAGAGAGCTGTGTTTCTGGTGCCTCCACCAACTCCCATCACTACCTACTTAATTGATTAAAAATGGTTAGGAACTGTATTTTAAAGTTATTTTACTGAGAAACTATAACTAAACATTCATTTACAAGTAAAATAAAATGATAGGTAAAAATTATGTACGTGTGGGCTTTTTTTTTTTTTGCAGTGGACAGTAGTTCTGATCAGGCCATGATAAACCTGTTGGCTGGCTTGGAGGATGATGGGTATCAAATGGGAGGACACAGAACGTTATCTCAAAATAATTCTCTTGGAAGCTATAGAAATCTCCAGAACAGTGATGATGAAGAAAATGAACCACAAATTGAAAAGGAAGAGATGGAACTCAGTTTGCTAATGTCCCAAAGATGGGATAGCAGCATTGAAGAGCATGGGGCAAAAAGAAGGTATGTATTTGACATGGAAAACAGGATTTTCCTTTTTTTAAAGAAATATTTGTCCTTTTTCCCAAATACTTCATGTTTTCAACTCCTGTGAATGAGCAACTCTAAATGAAGTAACTTAAATACTCATACACTACCGCTGACTTACAGAAGGGACTCCCATTGATCATTGGAGTTCCAGGTAGATCTCAGGCTAGATATGGCTTTTAAAGTGGTGACACTTGATAATCACTTTTATATGGGTGTTTTTTGTATCCAAGCCTCTAATTTTGCTGTCGAGAACATATTTTAAGGTAGCTTTTTCCTGTATCTGTGTTCCTGATCTGTCATCCTTTTCATTATAATCAGTTTAGAGCCTTGCTGTATAGGTTTGACACTTGATGTACCTGGAGTGAATGTTTAGGAAATACATTTGTAAAGACTGACCTGACAGTCCAACAATAGCACCATGTGTTCCTGTTCACCTTGGGGGCAATGATTAAATCTTATGGTGCACACTTCTTTTCTGGACCACCAGCAGTAGGCTGATCCTTTAAGATAAGGAACTCCCACTTACCTCCACCATAATTCTTTCCAGCCAGAGGTTTTTTGCAATCTAAAATATACGGCTCTTATCAGGGTTGTTTAATTGTCTTTAGGTCAGTGAGCAAAAATATGCATAGAAGCTCAACTGAAGAGGAGGATTCATCTTCAGAAGAAGAAATGGAATGGAGTGGTAACAGTTTGCTTCTAGCTAATCTCTCTATACCTCAGTTAGATGGAACTGCAGATGAAAACGGTGGTAAGTAAATAGTAAAACTACTTTAAAAATTACACCTTTTAAACAAATCCTTCAAAAATTGAGTTACTGCATGGAACATAAATGGTTTCCTGATCAGTGTACCAATCCTGGAAGATCTGACTGCCCTCAACTCCCAAGTCAGTGGGAGGGACGTGCTCTCAGCACTTTGCAGGAAATGACCCTTAAATACTGTAAATTGGCTTATAAGATGATTAATCATAAAAGGCTTATGGTTCTCCCAACTGTACCTTCCCTCTCCTGCCCTGCTTTTTTTTTAGTCTGAGTAAAGAGGGTCTTAAATTAGTCTTAAGGGAGAGGGTAAAGCTCATCCAGTTACCATAGGGATTTTTTTTAAAATTTGTTTGAAATGTTTATTATGCATACACAATATAGAAATTACTATTTTCATGAAACCATTTAGTCTGCCAGGATTTCACTGTAAGTATACTGAATTTAGTAAACTTGTGAAAGAATCCAGACTCCCTATGTACTGTTGTTCAGTTATATACCACCCATAATTAATGCAGTGTAACTCACTTTCAGCCTTCATTTCATTCAATATATTGCATATCTATATCCTGAAATTGCATGAGTTTAAAACTGTGTAACAGCAAGCAGGAACAAGTTAGCAAGGAAGAAGTTTCAAGTTTCAGAATTAAAAAAAAAAAAAATTCTCCCCCTTACCCTCATTACCTCTGCAAAAATAAAAAAGGTCTGAAATTACTTCAATTCATAGTGTGGGTAATGTGATTTTGATGATAAGAGAATATTTAAATACTATTTTCTACTTACTTTTAGTAAGGTGATCTATATATTATCTTTATATAAGTATATTGAACAAGGTAATGAAATATAAATAGAGAGAGAGAGAGAGAGAGAACAAATGCTTGGTTCTGTGGCAAAGAGATCCTAATATTAAGATGAAGTATTTGCTTTAGTTTTTTTCTAATAGTAGTCATTTTTCTTTAATGAGAGAGACAAGGTAGGTGAGGTAATATCTTTTACTGGACCAATTTCTACTAGTGGAAGGTTCAAGCTTTCAAGATACAGGGCTCTTCAAGTCTGGGGAAGGAAGCAGAGTGACACAAACCTTGTACCTTCCACCAACAGAAGTTGGTCCAGTAAAACATATTACCTCACCTGCTTGTGTTTCTCATATTCTGAGACCAACATAGAATCATAGAATATCAGGATTGGAAGGGACCTCAGGAGGTCATCTAGTCCAACCCCATGCTCACAGCAGGATCAGTCCCCAACTAAATCATCCCAACCAGGGCTCTTTGTCAAGCCTGACCTAAAAACTTCTTAAGAGGGAGATTCTACCACCTCCTTAGTTAACCCATTCCAGTGCTTCACCACCCTCCTAGTGAAAAAGTTTTTCCTAATATCCATCCTAAACCTCCCCCACTGCAACTTGAGGCCATTACTCCTTGTTCTGTCATCTGCCACCACAGAGAACAATCTAGATCCATCCTCTTTGGAACCCCCTTTCAGGTAGTTGAAAGCAGCTATCAAATCTCCCCTCATTCTTCTCTTCTGCAGACTAAACAATCCCAGTTCCCTCAGCCTCTCCTCATAAATCATGTGCTCCAGCCCCCTAATCATTTTTGTTTCCCTCCACTGGACTCTTTCCGATTTTTCCACCTCCTTCTTGTAGTGTGGGACCCAAAACTGGACACTGTACTTAGATCAGGCCTTACCAATGCCGAATAGAGGGGAATGATCATGTCCCTCGATCTGCTGGCAATGCCCCTACTTATACATCCCAAAATGCCATTGGCCTTCTTGGCAACAAGAGCACACTGTTGATTCATATCCAGCTTCTCGTCCACTGTAACTCCTAGGTCCTTTTCTGCAAACTGCTAGCTAGCCACTCAGTCCCTAGTCTGTATCAGTGCATGGGATTCTTCCTTCCTAAATGTAGGACTCTGCACTTGTCCTTGTTGAACCTCATCAGATTTCTTTTGGCCCAATCCTCTAAATTGTCTAGGCCCCTCTGTATCCTATCCCTACCCTCCAGCATATCTTCTACTCCTCCCAGTTTAGTGTTATCTGCAAACTTGCTGAGGGTGCAGTCCACGCCATTCTCCAGATCATTAATGAAGATATTGAACAAAACCGGCCCCAGGACCGACCCTTGGGGCACTCCGCTTGATACCGGCTGCCAGCTAGACATGGAGCCATTGATCACTGCCTATTGAGCCTGAGGATCTATCCAGCTTTCTATTCACCTTATAGTCCATTCATCCAGTCCATACTACTTTATCTTGCTGGCAAGAATACTGTGGGAGACCGTATCAAAAGCTTTGCTAAAGTCAAAGAATAACACGTCCACTGCTTTCTCCTCATCCACAGAGCCAGTTACCTCATCATAGAAGGCAGTCAGGTTAGTCAGGCATGACTTTCCCCTGGTGAATCCATGCTGACTGTTCCTGATCACTTTTCTCTCCTCTAAATGCTTCAAAATTGATTCCTTGAGGATCTGCTCCATGATTTTTCCAGGGACTGAGGTGAGGCTGACTGGCCTGTAGTTCCCTGGATCCTCCTTCCCTTTTCTAAAGATGGGCACTACATTAGCCTTTTTCCAGTCGTCCGGGACTTCCCCTGATGGCCATGAGTTTTCAAAGATAATGGCCAATGGCTCTGCTATCACATCCGCCAACTCCTTTAGCACCCTTGGATGCAGTGCATCCGGCCCCATGGACTTGTGCTCGTCCAGCTTTTCTAAATAGTCCTGAACCACTTCTTTTTCACTTGACAGAGGGCTGGTCACCTCCTCCCCATGCTGTGCTGCCCAGTGCAGTAGTCTGGGAGCTGACCTTGTTTGTGAAGACAGAGGCAAAAAAAGCATTGAGTACATTAGCTTTTTCCACATCCTCTGTCACTAGGTTTCCTCCCCCATTCAGTAAGGGGCCCACACTTTCCTTGACCTTCTTGTTACTAACATACCTGTAGAAAACCTTCTTGTTACTCTTAACATCCCTTGCTAGCTGCAACTCCAAGTGTGATTTGGCCTTCCTGATTTCACTCCTGCATGCCCGAGCAATATTTTTATACTCCTCCCTGGTCATTTGTCCAGTCTTCCAGTGAAGCTTCTTTTTTGTGTTTAAGATCAGCAAGGATTTCATTGTTAAGTCAGGCTGGTAGCCTGCCATATTTACTATTCTTTCTACACATCGGGATGGTTTGTTCCTGCAACCTCAATAAGGATTCTTTAAAATACAGCCATCTCTCCTGGATTCCTTTCCCCCTCATGTTATTCTCCCAGGGGATCTTGCCCATCAGCTCCCTGAGGGAGTCAAAGTCTGCTTTCCTGAAGTCCAGGGTCCATATTCTGGTGCTCTCCTTTCTTCCTTGTTTTAGGATCCTGAACTTGACCATCTCATGGTCGCTGCCTCCCAGGTTCCCATCCACTTTTGCTTCCCCCACTAATTCTTACATTTGTGAGCAGCGGTCAAGAGGAGCTCTGCCCCTACTTGGTTCCTCCAACACTTGCACCAGAAAATTGTAACATGGTTACATCATTATATTTTTTAATATAGTTTTGAGACACTGTGTTAATTGTACTAAATGGACTACAAACTTGAAATTGCAGATTAAATTCAAACTCTACAACACCGTATTTCTTAGTCTGAAATCTAGCTGGTTAGCATGAAATTCTTATTAATTACTTCCCTAGGGTGAAAAATTTGCCCTCCTATGCATGTGCACAAATCTCTATAAAATTAATGCAATTTGCATGTGCTCAATAAGGCAAGAATTTGGTTTTTAAACAGGGTTTTAAAAAATATATTTTCTGGAATGGTTTTGCATTTTAGAAATATATTTTAAAATAATCCATGAAGGGTTATGATAATATGTTGTGACAGTGCCTCATTGCATTGTAAATTTGAAAGTAATAGTATACAATCACAGATGAGAGAGAGGCTATATGCCTAGTATTTATTCCTTAACAGTAAATAATGACCCTTTGGCAAACTCTTCAATTATTTAGCTGATGAGGTGACTGGGCATTCTTCTCTTGAATAGAATGTGTATCCCTGTTGTTATCCTTTTATCTGAATAATAACCAAACAAATCCTTCATTGGATTTCCAGGATTTATGGAAATGCATGGAGATAGACACAGATCAATAAATAATACAAGTTGAAACAGGAGCAAAGCAAATGACTATAGCTAACATCTCAAAATCTGAAATTAAGCTTCTAGTGCTGAATTTATTAATCCTAATAAGCCTGATTTTCAAAGGTAGTGAGCATGTACAGCTCCCTTGACATCACTGGCATTGGTAGGTCAGCACTCCTGAAAATCAGGCCACTTGTATTTAGGTATCTGTAGGTGGATTTAGAAGCCTAAATTCTTCCTTTGGTTTAAAAATTTGGCATGTGTGTATTTGTGTAGTATTTAGGAATGACTGGCAGAATGGCTGCTGCACTAGTTGTTTAAATGATCTGATCTGGTATGACAACTCCTATGCTCATGTGAATCATAGTTAAGGCTGCAAGTCTGTCCTGGAGGTCATGGAAATCATGGATTCTGTGACTTTCCGGGACCTCCGTGATTTCTGCAGTGACCGATGCGGTTGACCCAGGGAATGCCTGAGCAGCTCGGGTAGCCTGTGAGCCAGCCACACCAGCCGCTGCTGGGGCAGTCTCAAGCCACCGTGCCCCTTTCCCCCAAGCAGCAGCAGGAGTTTGGGTGTGGGAGAGGGCTGAGGTAGGGGGGTGGGGTGCAGGAAGGGGTGAGGGCTCTTGGCAGCGCTTACCTCGGGAGGCTCCTCAGAATTGGTGACGTGTCCCTCAGCTCCTATGTGTAGGCATGGCCAGGTGGCTCTGCATGCTGCCTCCATCCTCAGGTGCCGCCTCCGCAGTTCTCATTGGCTGTGACTCCCAAAAAGTGGGAACTGTGGAGCCAGTGCTTGGGGTGGGGGCAGCACACAGAGCCCCCTGGCCGCCCCTACAGCTAAGAGCCTACCAGCCCCACCAAACCCACCCTCTCCCCCCGTCCCCTCCCTCCCCCCCGAGCATCTGCGGCACCCCTGGGCTGCCCTCTGCCCCAAAGCACCCAAGATTTAATCAGGATTTATAGTACAAGTCATGGACAGGTCACAGGCCGTGAATTTATATTTATTGCCCGTGACCTGTCCATTACTTTTACCAAAAATACCTGTGCCTAAAACATAGCCATAATCATAGTCATAACAATCTTGCCCATAAATAAAATAGGATTTTGATTTTTGATGGGAGTTATTTTCATAGAGGTATTTTTAAAATGGTTAATATCTTAAGATAGATATTTTGAAATGAGGGGAAAAAAGTAAAAATAATTGCTTTTCTTCCATTCCAGACAATCCTTTGAATAATGAAAGTTCTCGAACTCACTCCTCCATAATTGCAACAAGTAAAATGTCCGTAAAGACCTCGATGTTTCACAAAGACGCTACTACGCTAGAACCCCCATCTTCTGCTAAGATTACTTTTCAGTGTAAACACACAAGTGCCCTTTCTTCCCATGTTTTGAACAATGAAGATTTAGTAGAAGAGCTTTCACAACCAAATGCTGAAGCAAGACCTGATCTTTCAGTCCATTCTCTCACAAAAGAAAGCACTTACACTGCAAAATGTCCAACATCATTCAGCAATAGTGCCCATTCTGAAAACTCTCACAAGGAAAGTAATAAGAAAGATATTCTTCCAGTTTCTTCATGTGAAAATAATATTTTTGAATATGAAGAAGATATTTCATCAGTGAGCAGACAGATACCAAGTAGGAAGTACACCAGCATCAGAAAGGTAGACAAGGATGATGCCTCTTTTATGCATATGAGCTGCCACATTAGTGATAGTGTGTTGAGTAAAAACTCATTCAGTTTTTCAGAGCTAAGCCTCTCCAAAAATAAAATACCCTCTGAAGCAAATGAAAAATCCAGCAGCACAGGTATAAATAGCTTTTTCCCTTCAACGGTAACAGAAAGTTGTGAATTGGTGTCTTGCTCAGGAGGGAATCGAACTGCAGGGCATTCTGTTGAAAGTAGCACTGATGAAGAAGGAAGCCTTAATAAACTTAAAATTAGGTATGAAGAATTTCAGGAGCATAAGACAGAAAAAACAAGCCTCAGTCAACAAGCAGCACATTATATGTTTTTTCCCAGTGTTGTTCTTTCTAATTGTCTCAGCCGACCACAAAAATTAGCTCCTGTGACGTATAAATTACAGCAGGGCAACAGACAATCCAGGTTAAAGCTGAATAAAAAGAAATTGGGTCTTAGCAATCATCAGGAACCTGCAGATGTCAATGATGTTGCATCCATGAAGGAAAGCTGCTATACACAAGATGATGCTTGCAGTAACATTCCTGACAAGGACAGTGCATTACCTATTGATTTAGTTCAAGTTCCTCATGGTGCTTTTGAAAACAAAATGCCTGCAAATAATGCTAATTGTATTGATTGCCAATTTAGAGATGGATCCCTGGAAACAGAGCAGTCATTTGGATTATGTGGGAATAAATATACACTCCGAACTAAACGAAAAGTAAATTATGAAACTGAAGACAGTGAATCAAGTTTTGTCATGCACAACTCAAAAATTAGCCTACCTCAGCCCATAGAAAGTGGTGAAAGTTTGGATGGGTCTCAGAAATCTCGAAAACGTAGAAAACTCTCTAAAAAACTGCCACCTGTTATTATCAAATACATTATCATTAATAGATTTAGAGGCAGAAAAAATATGCTTGTTAAAATAGGAAAAATAGACTCTAGTGAGGAACAAGTGATACTTACAGAAGAAAAGATGAACCTATATAAAAAGCTTGCACCTTTAAAGGACTTTTGGCCAAACGTTCCTGACTCCCCTGCAACCAAATATCCTATTTATCCATTAACACCAAAGAAAAGTCACAGAAGGAAAGCAAAACATAAGTCAGCTAAGAAAAAAGTTGGAAAACCACAAAAAACAAGTAGTAAAAATATTAAAAGAACTTTATCTTTCAGAAAAAGAACTCATGCAATCCTTTCTCCCCCTTCACCATCTTATAACGCTGAAGCTGAAGACTGTGACTACCACTATAGTGACGTTATGTCTAAATTAGGTTTTCTCTCTGAGAGAAGCATAAGTCCAGTAAATGCATCTCCCCCTCGCTGCTGGTCTCCCACTGATCCAAAAGCAGAAGAAATTATGAATGGACTAGACAAAGAAGCTTTACTTATTAAGGGTCCTAATATGTACATCAGCAAGACTGTTAATTCCATTGTAGGAAAAAATAGTCGAGCAAAAACTCAGGTTAAGAAATGTAAAAAGAAATTTGCTACGGTAGCTACTAAGAAAAGGAACAAGATTAATCAGACTAATAAAACAGCAAATGATGGAAAGAAGAAACCTAGGACAAAACAGAGACAAAAAATAACTGAAAAAATGTCATCAAGAAAGCGTATGACATTTAAAGATGAAAAAGGAAATACTCGTTCTGCTGCAGAAGTTAAATTTGTGCTGAAACATCAAGATCTGCCTGAAATTACTCACAACTTTGGCAGCTCACAACCACTTCTTACTCAGAAAGATGTTCCTCTAACTGGCTATTCAACAGGACATCTACTATCAACACAGCTCCCCCCAACAGTGGATGTACAAGGAAATTCATCTGGCTATTTTCATCCATTGCTGGAAACTGATAATCCTGTGGGTTTGCAAGGTTTGTCTACTCCAAGAGAAAATCTTCATTCATCTGTCATTTCTGCTCCTGTGATACCTGGAAGGGAAATAACAAAAATAAACTCCCAAAGGTCTAAGAGTCAAAATGCTGTGTTTCGAATGAAGGAATCTAGTTTGAGTCAAAATAATATATTTGACCCATCTAACCACTCATCTCAGGTAACACAGAATATATGTAACTCTAAAGATAAAACATCTACAAAGACAGAAGAGATGATAAATTCACAGAATAGATACTTGTCATCAATTGGAAAATTAAATGAAACACATAGCTTTCCAGATACAATGAAGACAGATCAGTTACATACCACTAATTTTTTGCATTGTAAAGACAATAATCAGCAGCAGATTGTATGCTTACCAGAAGCATCAAAACATGCAGATTCTTATTCTTCTATACTTAAATCATCTGAGGAAAGCCATGGATCGCTTCAGTTGCCTAAGAACTGTTTTGTAACTTCTTTAAGGAGTCCAGTGAAACAGCTAAAATGGGAGCAAAAACAGGGAGGATTTATTTTTGATATGTCTCATTTTAAACCCGAAAGAATAAAACATCGGTCTTTGTCAGAAACCATCTCACAAACAAAAACTATCTCCCAGTGCAAAAACAGGACTGTAATGACCCCATCAGCATTCAGTGAAGGACAGTCTGGATTAGCTGTTCTAAAAGAGTTACTACAAAAGAGACAGCAAAAAGCACAACATGCAGGTATTTTGCAAGAGCCATTATCAGTTACACCTCAGATAAACAAAAGTATTTCTTGCTCTCCTGAACAGCATAAAGCAATTAAAAGATCACAGTCAGTCACATCACCAAGAAAGTCTCGCGCTCCCAGAAATACAAAACCTAAAGAAAAAACACCAAAACCTTTAAAAGTGGATTCTTCAAACCAGCATAACACTAATCAGATTGACCACTTTATATCTGATGACAGCCCTGGTTTTTTTTCAGACCCAGGCTTTGAAAGCTGTTACTCACTTGAAGACAGCCTGTCACCAGACCATAATTACAATTTTGATATTAATACCATAGGGCAGACTGGATTTTGTAGTTTGTACTCTGCAAGTCAGTTTGTCCCAGCAGATCAAAGTCTGCCACAGAAGTTTTTGAGTGATGCAGTTCAGGATCTTTTTCCTGGACAAACAGCAGAAAATGAACTTTTCGGTCATAACAGCCAAAAATCTGAGGAAGAAAAACATCGCTCTTCAGACCCAAGTACATGGATAACATCTGGTGCTCTAAGTCCTGAACTTTTTGAGAAAACCTCTATGAATAACAATGAGAACCATCGCCATGGTCAGTGGAGAAACAATGTTCATCCTTCAGCATCTCGAACTAGCTCATCAGTAGATATTTTCTGTACGCAACAGGCAGGGGACTATGTAAATGAGAAGTTCAAGTTGAATAGAAATCCAGTAAATAAAGAGGTATTTCTTAGCCTTCCACAGTCAAGCTGTTCAGACTTCATTCAAAGCTGCACTAGAAAAGAAACCACTTTTGAACCATGTCAGCCACTTGGTTCAATTAATACCTCTTTTACTTCCGTATTGTCTTCTCCGGATGGTGAACTCGTGGATGCAGCTTCTGAGGATTTAGAGTTGTATGCTTCAAGAAACAATGAAGGATTAACTCCAACTCCAGACAGTTCACCACGATCAACCAGTTCTCCCTCACAGTCAAAGAATGGAAGTTTTACGCCTCGTACTGCTCACATTCTTAAACCTCTCATGTCACCACCAAGTCGTGAAGAAATCATGGCAACTTTGCTAGATCATGACCTTGCAGAAACAATTTACCAAGAACCATTTTGCAGCAATCCTTCTGATGCACCAGAAAAGCCAAGGTAATTTGTCTGTACACTTTTATTACAAGGCATTTCTATATGTGTATATATATTTGTAATTCTGTTAAATCTAATTACATGTATTCCTAAAGCTAATTTTAGCTATATATAGGAATTTTTCACTCTCCGATGTAAAAGATTTGAAGTGATAAACTTAAATTCCACGGCTTTTGTTTTAACTCTGTAGTTAAATAAAATAGAATAATTGTCCTTCCCTTACCGTTATCCACTTTAATGCCACATGCCAATTTTGTTGTCCCTAAGATGATCAAAGGAGGAATGAGCTGACTACCTTCTCCTTGGGTGAAGGAAGACATCTGACCATGTGACTTGCTCTAGAACAGGAATAGTCAATTATTTTTTGTCAAGGTCCAAATTTCTTGGTCAAGGTATAGTCAAGGTCCAGACTCCAGAGAAACATTTTTCACACCACAATAGCAATAAAGATAATAAGTAAATAAAAAGATTTTGCAGTCCATTCAAAAGCGTCTGGTGGTCCATGTTTGGCCCGTGGTCCGCCTGTTGTCCATTCCTGTTCTAGAGATTAGAGCCATGAGGACTCTTCCTGGTTTTCATCTTGAGGACTGCTTGTAATTCTGACAAGTGCATAGATACCCAAACCTTTAATTGATGACAATTGTTGACCATGCTATGATGTATGCAAGTAGTGAAACTGGTCATACATTCACAGTGTACTAAGTGACGCTTCCTCACAATGCTGAAATTGTACGTGTGTTACCTTTACTACTTGTGTACTAAATGTACTAACAGCTGCTTCTTCCAGAAATTCATTGGCATTTTACATCAGGATCAGAAAGCTGAGTGGTCCTTCAGCTGTGATTCTTTAACCAAATGGGATTTCTACTTCCTTTCTGAAACTAGAATCATAGGATATCAGGGTTGGAAGGGACCTCAGGAGGTCATCTAGTCCAACCCCCTGCTCAAAGCAGGACCAATCCCCAACTACATCATGTTCTAATATTTTCTACTCCAAAACACCAAGCTACTGTCTTTGCAAATATATTATTACTGACCATTAAAATTTAATTTTGTTTGAGTGTGAAAAATGACCTTTCCAGTAGTTTAATAATACTGTACTGAACTACTCTCCATGATGCTAGAGACTCCAGTTTGTTCCCACATTCTTGAACTAATAGGAGTTGAGAGCTGTGTGGAAATGGCACGGTCTGTCTCTGAGGGAAAAGTGATTTCCTTTAGTGATTTCTCTTGCCGATTCAGGAGAGTGTTTGATAGAGTTTGGATGGAACTAAATCACTCCTCTTTTGAAAAGTTGATGATTGTCCTAGGATATTTAGTGTGGAAGATAAAAGGTAAAGCAGGTAGCATTTGGAAGAGATCCTTGGGGCACTAAGAGTGATTCAGAAACTCCCATCCCTCCACCAGAAAGAAAGAAAGGAGTTACTCTCAGTAGGTTTCCAATTTAGGGCAGAGTAATAGCTTAAAATATTCTCTTTACAGGGAGATTGGAGGACGGCTTCTCACAGTAGAAACTAGACTTCCAAATGATCTGCCTGAGTTTGAGGGAGATTTCTCATTGGAAGGACTACGCCTCTGGAAGACTGCATTTTCAGCAATGACACAAAGTCCTAGACCAGGTTCACCACCACGTAATTGTCATTCCATTGCTGGCAAAGGAGAAACTAATAGCCATAAAACTAGCGAAGATAAAAAAATAGTCATCATGCCGTGTAAATGCGCACCGAGTCGCCAACAGGTTCAGATGTGGCTTCATGCCAAAGAAGAGTATGAGCATGTCAAGAAGTTGCCTAAGGATCAGCCAGTTGACACTGAGAAAGCAGCAGAGAATTTCAGATCCATAGCATTGCCTGAAGATCAGCCTACTGAAGTAGTAAAAGCAGCTAAGAATTTCAGTTTACCTAGCCAGCAAGACAGCATACCTATTGTGCCTACAAAAGATGCTCCTGTTTCACAGGCAGATCCTACACCAACACAGACCAAGGAAACTTGTGATAAATATATTAATACTGTACAGATTTCTACAAATACCACAGAACCCAGTAAAACTCCACCTGAAAGCGGGACATTGCTGCTTGCTCCTTCAGCAATAGAACTTGATAAAGAAGAAGAGGATGATGATTATTATGTCAATTATAGTTCACCAGATTCACCAGTGCTTCCTCCTTGGCAACAAGCAGCATCCCCAGATTCCAAACCATCTAGTTTAGAAGATGCAGACTGGCAGAGTCAGAACATAATTTCATCACCTGTGGAAGAAAATGACACAGCACCCAGTGGGAATGTACAGAAACATGTCAAATATGAAGGTCGGGCATCCTTCAGCACATCTCCACTTCTGGTCAGAGAAGGTTCTGGAAATTCCGAATCAGTTTGCCTTCATAGCACACCCATTGTACAGAGAAAATGTCAAGAAAGAATAGCTGAAGCACTTGATTTTACTCCTTTATCAACAGGTAAATTTATTAATTAAGCCAGGTACAACAAGAAGAGGTACAAAAACATTTCGCGCAAATAATAGGAAAAGAGTTTAATATACTTTGAAATAATTGAAAAATAACCCTCTCTCTGCAGGAAGGGCAAGTTAAACATGTTTTTATTTTTGAAAGGGATCTATTTCACAAGTGTTTATCCAGTGAAAGTAATTATTCAATTATTAATTAAGATTTGAGTGTCAGAACACCTTAAAAATTGTGGTACTGTGGCTAGAATATGAATTCTAAAGTGATGGTTAAAACATGAACAACATAACTGAAATTAAATGTTGAGTATTTTTGAGTCATTAAGTCTTTTTTGTTTAAGTCACTGGTATGTTTCAAACACATACTTACTTTGAAATTAGAATATAAATATTAAATATCTTAAATTTTAAGACTGTCCAAGATAACTATATGTTTTTGTCTTATTATACAGTGCCATATAGTCTGTAAAACACACTAGGCTGTTCTTTGGACTGGAGGTGATCAATTTGTGCACGTTATAATAGATAGAAGAATTTTCTGTTTCCTGGTAGGTAATTCAGTTTTCTTAGAATATTTGGGGGAAAGTAAATAACATTTGCATTTGTTCTATGTTTTTACAGAACCAAAGATGCAGAAATTGAATCACAGAAGAGGAAGTAACTCTGACACTCTTCGAAGAGTACTTTTAACAACACAAGTGAAGGTAAATAAGAATTGGAAACAAAGATTCAGGTTTATTAAATTACATTTAAGTGCGCATTCAAGTTCAGATGCAAAAATAGTCCATGTGTCAAGATAAACAAGTACCTTTATTTCACTTGTACTTATATTTTGACCTTTTCAATTTTTGGAATTTGTTGAGTCTGTGATAAATCTCTATTTTTTATGGGCTTTCATTTTGTTTTTGCTGTTGTGATCTGGGAAATTATTCTTATCTGTGTGTGCGCATGTGTAATAAACACACAATAGACAGTAATCATGGTAACTAAATGGGAATTATAAAGCTACAAATACAAAAGGAAAAATGAGAGCAAAGTGATAAGCATATGTTATTTGATCACATCAAATCCTAAAATGTCTCTGTCTTTATTCATGTTATGATTTTTTTTTGTAAAAAATTGATCATTTCACACACAGTAAGAGTATGTCTCCACAGCAAAATAAATAATAATAATAGTAACTGATAGTGAGTCTCCGAGCTCAGGTCAACTAGCTGCCCGTGCTATGGGGCTAAAAATAGCCATGTAGACATTTTGGGCTCGGTCTGGAACCCTGGTACTGAGACCCTGCCGGGGTCTTATTACCTGGGTTCCAGCCTGAGCCCAAACATCTACGGTTACCCTGTGGTACAAGCCCAAGTCAGTTGACTCAGGCTCTGAGAGTTGCTGCTGTGGGGTTTGGTTTGGTTTTGTTTTTCTGCTGTGTAGATGTACCCTAACTCATTGTGTAGACAAAGGCTCAGTGAAAGTTTCCTTATAATTGTTGTAGAGGAGCTTTTAACTTTAGGTTGTTAAATAGGAAAACAGTCACCTGAAGAATGAAACATAAATATACTAATCTACAGATTTTCATCTTTTTGCTGCATATATTTCTTTCAATAGAATCAGTTTGCTGCTCTCAGTGCCCCAAAGAAAGAAACTTCTCAGATTGAAGGACCATCTTTAAACAACTCTTATGGTTTTAAAGTCAGTGTGCAAAACCTGCAGGATGCAAAAGCTTTACATGAGGTAACTTGCTGCAACACCAAACATGCATAACTTTATTCATGCTTTATACTTTTATTTAAGGAAGGAGGAGTTTGAAGGGAAAAATATTGTTGAATTCTATCCTTGTTAATCAGGGTTTGGTATTTCTAATTTTTAATAAAGCTTCTATAGTAATTTCTGTCTGAAGCTCTCAAAGTTCTTTCCTCCTAACAGCATTGAACTAAGTCCCACAACACCTTTTTTGGCAAAGTAAGTATTATTCCCATTTCCCAATAGAGGAAACTAAACTATAGATGTTCAAAGGACTCCTATTAACTTGAAATCTAATGAGTTAAAAGTAGTTTTAGATACTCCATAAACCCCTAAACCATCACTAATTTGGGTATTTTTAATGGTTTTTAAACTGTTTTTCCTCTTATCTATTGCTTTATGAGAAACTAAAAGAAAATACACAAAGTGCTGTCAAATGTACAAAGTAAACAAACTCAAAAGAGGGTAAAGGCAATAGTTTAACCTATCAGTTACTATAATCTTAGGTGTTGTGATAACACAAAAAAAATTGAGACTTTTTTTTTTACGTTAACTGTCTCCCTTTTATGGCTAGTCCAAGATTACAAAGGATGGCAGTTCTAAAACCAGGAATACAATATCCATAACCTGACTCTCAATCCTTTCTGTTAACCATTAGGCCACACTCCTCTGTTGAATTTTTATTTTTGCTATTGCCCTTACTGAGAATGAAAGGGTAAAGATCCCTATTCAGCATAGCATGTAAGCACATGCACACAGAGGTGTCAGAAGTTTACTTTGAATGGGGGCAGGATGTGGAGACATAGGAATGGGAGTGGAGTGGATGCTGTATATGGGGAGACTTGTGTGGACAGGGTGGAGAGGAACAACTCAAGACTCAGGGTGGTGCAGGGTTTTATGCACGTGTCTCTCGCCAGCTGCTGTGGGTAGCTGCTTCCGGCCCTGACCCAATCACCACAGTTCCTACCTGCTTCCCAGCCTGATCCCAGACACTGCAGCAGCCACTCTAGCCCCTCCATGTCTTGCTCTTCCTTCTGCCCTCTGTGTGTGTATGCAGTTTACAGGGAACATTGCTTCCCAGAATGTGTAGGAGTGTGACATGTGGGTCCAAAAACCTGGATCAGCTTACACAATATTTCTACTGCAGGAGCGCTGCCTGCCCCCAACCCCCATCCCCAGGTCCATCACTCCTTCGTACTTAACTTTAAGCAAGTGAGTAGTCCTCATGAAGTTAAAGTGCTTAAGTATTACCGTGAATTTGGGCCAAAATGCTTTTGAATGATCACTTAAGCTGAAATGTTATCACACCTTCAGCGTGTCCTTCAGAGTAGCCTCCTCATTCACCCTCCAACTTTTCTGTGCGGGTTCTACTGGGCTCTGTCTTTGGTCCCCTTCTCTTCTCCCTTGCCACGGTATCTCATAGTAATCTCTTCTCTAAACACAACTTCAAGTACTGGCTGTATGCTGATGGCTCACAGATCTACCTCTCTACTCCAGACCTGTCTCCTGTCCGAACTAAAATCTCGGTCTGTGTCACATTTCCTCGTGGATGTCCAGCCATCAGTTCAAAATCAACACAGCTAAAACAAAGCCTCTTTATCTTCCCTGCCAAGTCCTCCCACTAACTCTTTTCTTGATTACTATGGACCACACCACCATTCTGCCTGTCACTCAGGCCTGTAACCTGGACGTAATCTTCAATTTAGATCTCTCTCTAGGTCCTTACATCCTGGCTATGTCTAAATCTTGTCAATTCTTTCTGCATAACATCTCCAAGTATAGCCTTTCCTATCTATCCACAAAGTAAAACTCTCATCCAGGCTCTTGTCTTGCATCTTGATTAATGCAACATCCTACTATCTGGCCTTGACAAATGCAGACTTGCTCTGCTCATCTCCATTCAGAATTCTAATGCAAAGACCATTTTCCTAGCTTGTCACTTTGACCATATCATCCCTCTCTTTGCATTCCTTTATTGCTCCCCCATTGCATCAGACGTAAGCTGCTTGTATTCACTTTCACGGGCCTTCATAGTCAATCGCCACCCTCCCTATCATCCCATTTGCTCTTGAGCTGTCGACACTTGCCTCTGATTAACCCATTAATACAGCTTCCATCACCACTTATTAAATTTTCAAACAAACACCTTTGTGCTTTCTCTCATGCTGCCCCTCACATATAGGAGGCATTCCCCTGTGAACATCTACAAAACTGCCATATCTACCTTCAAATTCCTTTTCAGAACTCCCCTTTACCATGATTCTTGCAAAAAAACATTAACAATTAGGCCACTGGGGTGCAGAGACCTCTGCTTACTGTGCCAACTCCTTGTACTTCCCCATCCATTTGTATCTATCTGTTGTCTCTTGTCTTATTCTTAGTTTGTAAGCTTGTTGGGGTAAGGCCTGTCTCTTTGTTCTGTTTGTACAGTGCCTAGCACAGTGGGCTCCTGGTCCAGGACTAAAGTTCCTAGGCACTATGGTAACATATAAAATAACAATCCAGTCTCAAGATGGGGTTTTCTTCTGTTTGTAGGAACACAAATAATGTGACAATTAATTAAAATGCAGCTTGGTAGTATTTGAAAAATAATCAGTGTTCTACCCAAAAAAGTATCTTACAAGTTTTAAACTATTATATTAAATATTTAACTGCAGCATCCAAAATTGCTGGTAACTTTAGGAAATTTTTAATGAGTGAATTAAAAGCTCACAAAAGTGAGGAGCTGATAATGGCTGCTTAATTTTTAGTGTAAAAAGTTTGAAGCTTAATATACCCTAAAAATATTGTGTCAAAATTAAACAAACTATTGCTCCCTATTAACGATTGAGAGACCCTAATTCAGGGGCACTTAACCATTAAAGATTCCTCCTTTCATCATGCTCTAGTTCAATCAGAAGTTATGGGAATGATGCAGAAATTATTGAGTAAAATTCAGTGGCCCGTGTTATACATAGGGCCTTACCAAATACGCGGCCATGAAAAATGCATCACAGACCATGAAATCTGGTTTCCCGCCCATGAAATCTGGTCTTTTGTGTGCTTTTACCCTGTACTATATGGATTTCATGGGAGAGACCAACGTTTCTCAAATTGGAGATCCTGACCCAAAAGGGAGTTGCGGGGGGGTGGTCACAAGATTAACTTAGGGGGCTCACAGTATTGCCAGTCTTACTTCTGCGCTGCCTTCAGAGCCGGGCTACCAGAGCGTGGTGGCTGTTGGCCAGGCGCCCAGCTCTGAAGGCAGCGCACCGCCAGCACCAGCGCAAAAGTAAGGGTAGCAAGACCATACCATGCCACCCTTACTTCTGTACTACTGCCTTCAGAGCTGGGCAGCCGATCAGTGGTGGCTGCTTACTGAGGGCCCAGCTCTGCAGGCAGCAGCACAAAAGTAAGGGAGGCAATACCATACCAGGCCATCCTTACTTCTGTGCTGCTGCTGGCGGCGGCTCTGCCTTCAGAGCTGGGTTCCCAGCCAGCAGCTGACACTCTCCAGCTGCCCAGCCCTGAAGGCAGCACCACTGCCAGCAGCAGTGCAGAAGTAAGGGTAGCAGCACCGCAACCCTGCCTACAATAACCTTGTGACCCCCCTGACCCTTCTTTTTGGGTCAGGACCCTACAATTACAATTACAAATGTGAGATTTAAATAGCTGAAATAATTAAATTTATTATTTTTAAAATCCTATGACCGTGAAATTGACCAAAATGGACTATGAATTTGGTAGGGCCCTAGTTATACAGAATGTTAGACTACATGATCATAATAGCCCATTCTGGTCTTAAAATTTATGACTATATGAGGAGTAACTTGTCTTTATCTATACAGTAGAAGCTTTTTTAACCGGCATGCTGGGGGAACAGGGGTTGCCGGTAAATTGAAAATGCCAGTTAACTTAGAGGGAGGGGTTTAGAATGCTGGGGGAGGATGCGGAGCAGGGGCATAGGAGGGGCTGTAGGGCACAGGCTCTGGGAGGGAGTTTGGGTCCGGGACGGGGATTGGGGCATAGGAGAGGCTTGGGGTGCCAGACGGGGGTCGCACTCATCTCTGGGGGCTCCTTGCAAGTAGCTCCCCGTCCCTGGTGCTCCTGGCAGAGGCGCAGCCAGGCGGCTCTGCAAGCAGGCACACTGCCTCCATCGGCAGGCGCCGATCCCTGCAGCTCCCATTGGCCACAGTTCCCAGCCAATGGGCTGGGAGCCGCAGAGTCAGCCCTCGTGGGGGGGGACGGAGGCAGCGTGCCTGCAGAGCTGCCTGGCCACAAGCCCCCTCCCAGACCCAAACTCCCTCCCCGAGCACGCTCCACAGCCCCTCCCGTGCACCCTGCCAGCCCCACACCAACCACACTATAAACTGGACTTTCAGTGCAGATCAGAAATGCCGGTTTATAGAGCTTGCCAGTTAGTGAAGTGCCGGATAAAAGAGCTTTTACTATATAACTTCTCCTGGTGATTCTGAGCCACTAGAAATCTGCCAAAAACTCTGATAAATTCTGTGGAAACTTTTGGAAAATGTACAGTCCTGTCACCAAGATCTTCACCAATAGAGCTTCTAAACTCCCGATAATCTTCTGGGTTTTGTTCTCTTTAACTCCTATGTTGAGCTCTAAAGAAGAACAAAAATATCAAATATTCAGTTATTTGCACCTTCAGATCATGCGTCTTATTTTGATGGGAATAGCTTTTGAAACTTATCAGACAATACATAAAACACATTTGGTGGATGCTAAATTACTCTACTATTTAGGCTAAACTTGATATTTAAATTGTCATTACTCAGAAAGCCAGAACTGTTTTATTTCAAATTTAGAAGGATCATAACCAGAAGGGCTAGATATTTAATACTGCACAAAAAGTATTACCAAAAAACTCAACAATCCATTTTGATTCAGTAAATTGTTTAACTTTCTTACTGAAAAAGCCCAATACTTCCACTTTAACTGATGATGCATGAGGTAGGACTCAGGAGGTAGCCGGACCCCTGAGCAATATAGTGCACTGTCTTGATGACTGGTAGAACCACAGTCAGTTTCAGCTTAATTTTAACTTTCACTTTTAGAAAGTAATTTTTTGGTTTGGAGGAAAATATTCCAAATGTACTGTTTTCCTGAATCCGTTGACAGACTGATACTGTAGCTGTATCTGCTTAGTCCAGATTTATATATCATGCCAAACCATTGTATATAAGTACTAAGAAGCATGATACATTAATTTCAAAGACATTGAGAAAAGAGAGGAAGAACTGTGTTTGGAGCTTTCCCTCTTCTCACCCACCTCCAGCCTTTTGCTACGCTTCCTTGTCCTGATCTTTGCATAGCTGCTAGATTCACTTCAACTCCAGTCCTCTGGTTCTTCCATACTCAGTTTTTTATCCCCATAATCTACAAACAAGCAAACTGACTTTTGTACTGCTTGAAATGACCTTCCGTTATAAAACAAAGGAGTACTACTACCTGTGTCTTCTCATATTCTTCCCCACACGGGCACTCCCTGTGCAACAAGGGATGCTAACTATTGTGCATTCTAGGAAAAACAAAACAAAACAGGATTTCGTTTCTTCCTTAAAACTTCTAAGCTTTGTTTTCTTTTTTAAAAGCTAGATTCCCACCTATATGGGATAAGCAAGGAATGTATTAACAAATACCCACATTTCTTTTTTCAAAATGAAAATGTCATTTTGCAGAGAAAATGGAAAATACAAAAAATGGAATAACCCTAAATTCATGTTATAGTGTAGGATTACCAAATCTTTGTATGTCCATTGACCAACTAAATGGAAAGATGTTCTTGTGGTCCTGGGTATTTTGTTTAAGACTCTGTCACAATTTCTCTGTGAATTTTTTCCAAATCACTTAATCTCTCTATGCCTGTTTCCCCATCTGTAAAAAATGGAGCTGAGGTGGTACTGTGTTGCACACAAATGTTGAGGCTAAATTCAATACGATTTGTAAAGCAGTTTGGATTCTATGATGAAAAATGGTATGGAAGTGAAAAGTGTTATAATTTAATATTATGGATTATGTAATTTTCATGTTCTTGGTGCTGCCATTTGAAATGTTTAATCAAGACTTAAAGGACCAGGAGAACAGTACCCATTAGAAAACAAACATTCAATATGTAAAAATTATTCCAAGTTGGTTTACTTAAAAATACAGTTGTCTACTGGTAACCTTGCACAAAACAATTAATATTTTTTTAAAAACATTCTAAAAATTTAGGCTTAGTCAGCTGTTTTTTACCTCTTATGTGTAAGTAGTTTTATATAAATGTATTGGACCCTTGCTTATAATGATTTCATTTATATGAATAATCTGCTTCTTTCAAAACTGTGTGAAATTTAATTGTTTGAAAAGAGCCACAAAATATAAACTTGTACTTGGGTTTTCTTTGATGTAGGTCCAAAACCTTACACTCATCAGTATGGAGTTACATGCTCGAACCAGACGAGACTTGGAGCCAGACCCTGAATTTGATCCTATCTGTGCTTTATTCTTCTGCATCTCATCTGACACAGAACTGCCAAATACTGATAAAAGAGAAATCACTGGTGCTATAGTGATTGATAAAGACAGAACAATCTCAAGCCAAGGTTCCTATTTTTTTTTTCTTAAGAGTACTTTGCCAAAATCTGTATCTTGTAAAAATGAAGCATTAGCAAGCCATGATCAAATATGGTTCTATAGTATTGTTTTAACTCATTTAATTTTCTCTTGTGAGTATTGGATGCAAGGCTATATTAAGCATAGGTAGAGTTTTCCTGCTTATATCTTCCTATGAACCATCTCATAGGTTGTAAACCACAGATATGATACATGTATGCAGTAGACCTGTGTTTGTGTACTCCTGAGCAAGCTCCTGCAGTGTTCTAGAGGTGTAAAGAGGAAAATTTGCCTTAGTCTCCTGCTGAAATTGCTGGCTAGCTACAAATAGAAAATGTTAAATCAAGACAGTATGTTTAATATTTTACTTAAGGGTTATATTTGTGGTTTTATCTGATCCTTTTAGGATCTAAACAGGGGCCCTTATTGTATTGTACCTTTTTGGCTTTGTTTAGACCAGTGATACTCAACCTGTGGCTCTAGAGCTGGATGTGGCTCTTCATGGCCCTACAGGCAGCTCTCGCAATGTAGGCATCTGATCGGCGCTCCACTCTATCAGGCAGCGCGGGGAGCACTGAGCAAATGGACCGGCAGTGTGGGAGTCGCTGAAGTTCCCCCTCCCAAAGGGGGAAAGAAAAGGAGCTGCTGGGATTCCCCCACAGGTAAGAGTAGAGATCACCTCCCACCCAGCAGCCGGGGGGCAGAATGGGGAGAGACCACCACTCCTTCCCAGCAGCCAGGAGGGGATGGAGAGAGAGAGAGTGTGCTGCTGGGAGAGGGGATGGTGGGTCGTGTCATGATGTGTCAATATATGATGATGATGTGACACTGCATCATCATCAGACATTGAGGAAACATCATGACACAAAGATCACAATGTCGGTACTTGATTTTAAGGTGCTCTGCAACTCCATTTAATGGTGAAGTGGCTCTCCAGCTGTTAAAGGTTGAGTACCACTGGTTTAGACTATTAAAAAAAGTCCTGTTTCTTTTAAGATTTATTCTGGGGAATTAAAAAAAAAAAAAAGTGGCATTATAGCTGTATATTAAACCACAAAATACTGTCTAACAATAAAGGCATAGCCCAAAACCTACCAATAAAAAGGAAATTTAGTCTTAAGGCAACAGTTCCATCCTTCACCTGCTTCTTTAAGATATTGCAGGAATTTTATGGGTTTAGGTGAAGTCCCTAATATTACTTTTAATGTAGCTTATTCTGGTATTTGTTTCTTTGTTAGTATTTTTAATTAACTCCATTATTGTACTGAGTGAGAGTTGTCATGAGAGACTGTTATGGCGCATTAGGAACTGCTCTGAAAAATTATGAAGAAAACTCTGTGAATAAGACTAGTAGTATATTGAAAAATCAGACATACTGATCTGCAGAATTTATTTAGTGATAAAATGAGGTAGTTCATTTAAATGTTGTGATAATCTTTCTTCCTTTTTATTGTAAGTGCTCTCACTGTTTTCTTAGTGAAGAGCTTGTTGAGCTCCTTGAGGAGTGACTTGAGACTGAGCTGCACATCATTTTACATTATTGCATTTTAAGTGATAGCCTGTATTTTAATTAATTCTGAAAATGCACAGAATTATTTTTTGAGCTAATGTGGACTAATGTATTCATCTTTTATCAAGCTCCTTTTAAAACTCCAGTTGATTGGTTTAATCAGAGATGTTATGATCTGTTATGTAAGGGAATTTTGAAGACACAGTTGTTGTTCTGCTTCATTACACTTCTTCTCTAATTGGTTATTTTTTATTTCCTCGAGTCAGTGGGGGTGGGGTTGGAGTTTTAAAAAGTATACTGTGTTGTATAGGGCTTTTCATATGCAAAGCACTTTGCAAAGAACGAGTCTAAACAAGTGTAATGTAGTTAATTAAAATAGATATTTTATGTGAAGAATATAGAACATAAGATGCAGTACAGTTCTTTAACATTTTTCTTCAAATATAGTTCTTAGCCTGACTGTTGTGGATGTAAAATGCTAACATTGTTCCTTGGGTCAAATTTGTTCATCTTTGGGAATTTCTAGAAAATTCTCTTCTTCATGGAACAATTTGCAAAGTGAAAAAATGGAAATCTTGTGCCTAAAACCCACCTTTGAGAACAAAAATAATCCAGAGAAGGATTAATTGTATTAGTAATTTTTAATCAATATTAAGACAGATATGAATGTACTTTGTAGAGGCAGAAATTATTTTCTCTGTTCAAATGATTTGAGTTGTATGTTTTATTTTAAAGAATAAGAGAGACTGGAGTAGTGGAGTTTGTCCTAAAAATTAATGATTATTTCACTTGTTTTCTAGGTAGCAGAGACCAGGCCCCTTTGCTCACAAGATCTGGAGTTACAGGACTAGAAGTCACTTATGCTGCTGATGAGAAAGCTCTTTTCCAGGAAGTAGTGAATATTGTAAAAAGGTAGCATATCTGTGTGTTCTGCTTTTATTTTTCAGGCATGGTACAGCAGATTTAGTTCTTTCAGCCCCTGCCAGTCTCCCAAGTATTGATTGTTATTGTCTTTCCCCAAAGGCTCATTTCTAGAATGGACAAGCATGGTGGTCTCTTGAATAAAAACATCTGGTTTTCCTTTCCTCTTATACCAGGCATATAATAAGAGCCTCTTAGTTAGCTGAGTTAAAGCCCCGAACCTAAACACTCCTATCAGTAATCCTGTAAATTTATAACCTTTCCTCTTAATCCCACAATCCAGTATACACATTTCAGTCTTGAACTCTCAAAATATTAGATATTACGGTGATGAGAACTATAGAAAACCTCAAGATAGGAAGACGTTTTTGCAGGTTTTTTGTGGCAAAATACTTTCCACACAGAAATTTATATGGGTACATGAGCATAACCTGTAGATAAAAACTAGTTTCCTGACCCATAAATTTGTCTTCTCTGAATGGGAATCCCTTGTTCTATTAGGCTTGGAAAACTGCAGGGTTTTTCTCTTCCAAGTTTTGAACACCTGCTTTACAGCATCCTCTGGTGCTGTAACTTTGGAACTGCAGGCACATCTCTCTGCAAGGCCCAACTGCCAAAGCTGCGAAAGTCATAGTCTCAAGGAAAAATAAGCAGACTAAACCGTGAATCATCTGGCTGGAGTACATGCTGAAGACAAAATGTGTACTAGGCAGAGTACATTTGCAATTCTCTCTCTCTCCAACCAGAAAACCTCTGAGGAGAATGACATTGACCAACCCCATGAAGCCAGAATACAAAAAGAGTTGCTGAAAGCAACCAACATAGGGTGGGTCCTGACAGAGCAGCGGATACTTGTTCAGAGAAGACAAACTTACAGGTAAGGAAACTAATTTTATCTTTATCTTTCTTGGAAATCAGGTGCTCCATCTGCCTTGGGAAACCACTGGAAGTAGCAAGCCGTTTTAAAAGAAAATCCCCCAAGAAATGGGTGGAAATTTAAAAAGAAATCAAATGCCAGCATGTAAACAACATATCAAAGATATCACAGCAGTTAGAAGTTTTGCTTTATTCATGAAGATCACCATCAATGGAAGACTCAACATTTGTACATCTGAAGGCATCACTGGATGAAGAAAGGATACTGATTTTGTAGTGCTTTTTGAAGGAATGTACCAACAACCAGATAGCTTGCCTGGCAAATCTCTTCATAAGAGGCTCTGTCTCTTTTACTATAATGTGCTAGTACACCTGTTGGAGTCAGCAACTTATCCTCAGAAATTGCTTTAGGTAATTTGTATTCCTCGAAGATTACAGACTTAATCCATATATATATATAGAGAGAGAGAGAGAGAGGACTTTGATGTCTTACACTATTCTTCTTAGTCCCACCTTTCACCTGTATAATACCAGTAGGGCATCAAACTTTCTGTAGGTGTAGTTCTGTGCAAATAGAATTTTACCATTTAGACACATCCTTTGTGTGCATCTGTTTTCTCTTTCAGCGTGTGTAGACTTTGGGCAGAAAGAGTATAAGAATATTGATAAGGTTAAATGGAAGTCCGTGGGGTTTTTATAAGCAAAATCAGCGGCTAGCCTCAATTACTACTTTGAGTCGGGGGAGTAAAGGTACTTAAGCAGGAATTTTCTTGCTGATGTGATCACTAAAAGGAAGGTGAACTAAGATTGGCAGACAGAAGTTTCTCTTGGGGCTCAAAAGGAGCTTTAATGAGAACACTTAGTACGGGGAAAATTTTCAAAAAGTCTTTTGTTGCCAGTGTTAGAGAGTTTTTCTGCTTAGTGCACCACAAACACCAGATTCTCCTGTTGACCTGGTAAGATCAACTGATGAAGGATTTCCTGCAGTTGAGGAGGAAATCAACCAGATCATATTCTAGGAAACGTTACTGTTCAGGATCCAGGGAACAACTCTCAGAGATTCAAGATCTGGGTGAGATAGAAGACTTTTGTGAATTAATTTCTAAGAAGCTGATAAAATCCCTGGCTGGCATACTGACCTTTGCATTAGTCTATGGAACTATAGCTACTTTGGACCAAAATGGAATAATCAGTATGACTGCACATTTCTTCTTGTTGATCTTTCTGACTTTCTCTGTAGAAGAGCATAACTCTGGAGACCAGACAATGAGAATGACAGCACATCTGTTCAGTAGGCTTGTGGGTTGTCACTGCCAGGAACCAAAATTATTAACTTCCTGGTGCATTGGACAGAAAACAAATCTACTTGTGGGAAGAACCGTCTCCAAACAATCAGGGACTTACTAGTTCAGCTCCCAGGTCCATCCCGCAGCAGTGGAGCCAACTGGCTGATTTCTTGGTCTTACTCCAGATGTATGTGACATTGAGGGAGACATCCAGATGTTCCAAGTGCAATGGAAGTCGTCCAGACCTCTGTTTAGGATTTTGTTTCTTGTTCTGCCTTGGTGATTGAGCCACAGTGGTTTCATCACTTTCCACTTTCTACATGGTTGGTTATGAACTCTGGAAGAACATATCAAAGAAAGCTGACTACTACATTCCCCATCATTTGCAGATCCACGGCATTGGTGCCAGGCTAGGACTCCCTTGCGGGGACAGGACCATTTACTTTCTGTTGTATGCAAACACCTACGAGTTTCCCATCAGAACAATCTGTTGTTCATCATACAGATTGCTGTTGTATCTGCCAATGGTTTGCCCTTAACAAATGACCCAGGGGTCTCTAGCAGGAGAGGGAGCTCAGCATCGATTGGTTGGGACTGACAGCAGATTGGTTTCATGAATTTTGATAATTCCATTACCTGATCAGAAAATTATGAAGGAGTGGAGGTGGAACATCACTCAGAAAACTATCTGGAGGCATTAGTATGTTGAAACCTATAGAGTGAAGAACAATAAATGAGTGAGGTCCTGACTTTTGATAAGTTTTTTTTTTTTTTTTAATTCAGGCAACACCACTAGTCCAATGTCAGTTTTGAAAAGTGGTCCGCAGAACTGAGAGCTCTTGTGATGTAATTAGAGCACTCATTACAGATTCATCTCCAGTGTTGCTCAAGAAAATTCAGCAACTGTGAAGCCTCATACAATTGCATCTATGCCAGTAGTTCATCCACAGTGGTAGATCTGAATACTCTCATCTCAGATTGACTGCCAAGATAACCATCAGTTTGGTAAATGCCTGTGGAGCAGATGAAAGGCTGAGAAGCATTGCCTTGAATTGATAATGGTTGTCCCTGATGGTAAAGCATTAACATTTTTCAACGATGGGGCATATTAACATGTAAAGATAAGCCTTCTTGAGGCCCATGATGCACAAGAAATCCTTGGTGTTTCTCTTGAATCGTAAAGCACAAGTGTTTCTATGCTGAAAACTTCCAGATATTTTGAATACCCCCAAAGAAGTTGGAGTAGAAACCAAAGCCTCTTCCATTAGAACTGGGAGATTATGCCAAAGAAGAGAGGTTTTGAGATACTATCTAGAATACCTTTGGTTTTCATAAGGTCTTGTGGCAAAGGAAATGATGGAAAAATTAGTGGTGCTCAAAAGTTATTGAGGAGATCTTTTCTGATAATACTGAGAGCCCATTTGTCTGAAATGAAACCAGCCCACGTTGCAAAGAATTTCTTGAACATTCCATCGGGGAAGGCAAATATGAGTTGGCAGGACTTCATTGTCTTGGAGAGGATCCTCTCTGACATAATGCCCTCTTATTAGTTCTTGGCCTTGATGAGACACCGTGGATGAAATCACTGACTGTTCCGGTATTACTGAAAGCTGTAGCAAAAAGAGCTGAAGCACATTCTAGCATTTAGATGAGGATTGGCTAGGCATAATTTTATCAAAATTTTATAGATTTTTCAGAATTTTTTCTAAAACTTGAGAGGTTTCACCTCAAAGGGTGGTCCTAGAAATGGTGTTTGAGCTGCAGCTGCCTGTTCCTTCATGTTAAGGGTGTTACAGAAGAGTTGATTTTGGCAAAATGTTTTATTTTTACTGCAGATTCCAGCTGTCCTGAGAGACTGCTGGAGCGTGAGCTGTCTGAGGAGAGTAGGAGCACTCACAACTAGGGATATATGCATGGCTTAACTCTTTGTGGAGACAGCTAAAGGGAGGCACTTAGGAGGAGCAGGAACCAGCAAATCCTCCTCATTCTGAAAGGCTATTGAGATATTGAATAACATGAGATTTGAGGTTCAGGAGGTGCAGGAAACTGTCTCTGAGCAGACACAGCCTGGGAGGGTGAACTCTCAGAGAAACTGAAGGGTAAACTTCAGTGGGAGTGAGTCACTGAAAAGGGCAGTTACAAAGGCCTTCCTTCGGGTGCTAGGAGCAGTCTTAGGGTGGGAGGGAACTCACACGGAGCCCAAAATTCCCTCTTTGACCTGTCCTGTGTTGGCTGCAGTGGTGTGGAGATGATGCTCAGGAATAAAAGGAGGACTTGGGCATAAAATATGCTAAGAAGCCAGATACCAGCTGTAAAGCAGCCCCTCCCTAACTTTGTGCAAACAGTGAAGATGATCTACCAGCACAGAGAGGCGAGTGCAGGAACTCTAGGTTTTTCGGAATTGCTGTTGGGACAGCTCAACTTCTGCTGATACGGAGCCTGGGGATCTGCTGTTATACTAAAGGAATCCCTGTCCCACTCAGATAGACCATCTTCCTATCAAATGGAGGCCAGCCTGCAGGGACAGGGAGAAAACTGGAAAAGTGTACCTGAAAAGAACTGAGAACCTCTTTTCAAAGACCCAAAAGTAGAAGACTTGGGAGAGCTGTGCCTGAAATTCAATAGGCAAACCACTAGAGGATGCTCTAAAACAGGCTTCTAGAGACGATAAGGGAAGGCTAAAATTGCAAGCCATTTTGCCTCAATGACTTGAAAAAGATGGAAACAGTTTGCCAGGCCTGATGGAGCAGTGGATTCCCATGAAAGAGAAATTAAATGTTACGGGCCTCTTTCTTTCACATTTAAGGCAAATGCTGCCCCTCTGGTGCAGGTATAGAGGTCCCTACATATAATGGAAAAGGTGCTATTCTGCTGTGCAGAGGGGGAGGAGCAGGATTTGGGGGCTTTACACAGAAATACATGCTCCTGCATGACACAGAGCTAAGGGAATCAGGAATAGAAGGAGCATGGACAGAGTCAGTGGATTCACTGCTGCATGGTCCACCAGCCATGTGCCCCCCTTCTCCCTCCCTCTCCCAGAGTGAGAAAGCAGGAAGTGGCTTCTGAGAGAAGATATGAAATATAATATACCAGGATATAAGAGAACACAATCTCCTTGAAGATTGTATGGTAAAGTCACTTTTTAAAATTGTAGCAGGTTTTGCCATAATAAACAATAATTCTTAGCACTTAAGTCTTGTCCATAATGCTTTTACATGTAAAGGGCTGCATAAACATTGAATTAACCACATTTTCATATTAGACACATAATATTATATTTGTTTCTCATAAGTTCCTTAGCACCATTTCAGGAGGTCAAGAAGATTTAACATCAAGTTGCAAGGGGAAAAATCCCCTGCATCTGCCTTAAAATAAACTTCACTGAAATAACTTTTCCTCGGTCAGTAGCATCTTCCTCTAAGAATCTCCTCTTACTTTCCAGTACCAGCTCTATGAGTTTTGTTGCCCAAGGAAAACTGGGAAAAGCTCCCCAGAGTTTTCAGTTATGCAATTACTGTCCACTAAATATTTTGCGGTTCTAGACAACTCCCTCTTCTGTCTGTATTGTAAGTCTGGCCTGCACTCTTTCCTCCATTTGCCTCAATATTAGCTGGAGGAAAATGAGCACTCAGGAAAAACGTACATTAAAAAAAGAAAAGAAGAAACAATTCATTGAAATAAAAAGAAATGTTTACTACATAATGGAAAGAAAATGGAGATGACATAGCAGCAAAACTAGTACAGAGTGAATCTTTCTGTCTAGAGAGGAAAATGATCATATTTCTTCTCTCTACAGCAAGGATGATTGGATTGTTACTAATATTGCATGTTTTAAATCCTCCCAGTACGAATGCTACTTTCCATCTCTGCAGAAAGATTGGCAATGGCTTGAAAGATCGTTTTGAGGCCCATCTTTTTATTTTGCCAATGGTATCAGCCAGAAGGTACTCTGTATTGGCCTACCTCAGGCCATGTAGTCTGCTCTGGCATACATACCTACAATCCCACTCACTTTTTTCCCAGTCAACAGCTTTCAGTTACTAGAATTTGTTAGTTTCTAGCAGGTACAAAAACTGGCCCAAATAGTGTATCTCTTAATAAGATTGCTTGACTAGTGAAGAAGACAGTGTGGGCTTTTTGAGAACGGAAGCTACAAGACAAAATCCCACATAAACCAGTGAGGGGGCAGGATGAAAAAGAAATGTAAAACTGAGCAATTAAAGCATGAGCTATGGATGACCCTTTTTCTCAGTTATTTTCTTTGTAAATGTGATGAAAGAAATTTTCTTCAGCGTCACAGCCAGCATTTTTATCTCTGTTGGTAATCAAAGGAATTGCTTGACTGTTTTCCCAAAGAATAGTAGGTTTTGCAGGAGAAGATATAGGTAGTAGTGGTAGAAGAATTAGCTCTACTTTGCAGATGGGAAAACCGGTACAGAATGGTTAAGAGACTTGTCCAAGTTTATGTAAGAAGTCTGTAGCAGAGCCTGGAATAGAACTCAGATCTCCTGAGAATCTAGCTTTGTGTTTTTAGTTGCAAAACTACCCTTCTTTCCTCTACTCTAAGAGTACCAAAATTCCAGACAGATTCAGGATTAATTTCCTCTCAAGGAAGCAATATAGAAGTATTTTGCCATATTAATCTGTTTATACTCTGTCAGACTGCTTGCAACAAGTTTGTTGAAGTTACTGGACCACAACTTAATTATGTCTTGTCCCACTAGTCAGATTTCACCTACAGTCAATATAATATTGCTTTCCAAAAAACTGGTGAGATCCCTATTTTGTTCTTTATCTTTTTTTAAAAAAAACTAAGCTTAACAATTACTCTGTCAATAATATTGTTTATAATAAAATATATTTTACTTATTAAATCTCCAAGATTTATGTGTGTGGTCATTGAAGGACCACACCAAGCTTTCACTGAAATCGGTGGTGGTTTTGTTGTTGACTTCAGCATGAGCAGGATCAAGCCCACACTGTCCCTTCAAAAATGTATTGATATTATGAAGCTTATTTTCTTTTTTCCCATTTTTAGATATGACCCTGATATTATGTTAGGATATGAAGTCCAAATGCATTCGTGGGGTTACCTCTTACAGAGGGCTGCTGCACTAAGTGTTGATTTATGCCAGATGATCTCTCGTGTACCAGGTGGGTTATATTATAGACTATAACACAGCCCCTGCTGATATCATTAGGTAAAAGGTAATATGCTTTTAATTTTTTCTTTTTTTTTTGGTGGATATCTGCACTTATGCGGGTATATAGGTGCAACCACAGATGTTAAAAAAAATTAGGAAGTTTTCTTCAGTGATGGTTTATTTATTTTATTTTTATGTTGCATAGGTTTTGGCCCCAAAGATGGGGGGAGATTAGGGAATAGCTATTCAGATAAAGCGCCTCCTGCAAACCTGTGTCTGTCTGTGTTCTGTGTCCTCCATTATTTGCATGACCCTCTGGCCAGGGTTCTGATTCCATCCGTGTTCCCTTCTTTTCTCCCACCCCTGTGTTTCTTGTTGCCCTCTCTTTTTTGTGGCCAGAGTCCCCAGTAGTCTGTGCTTCTCCAACTAGGACCTACCTCTTCTACTCCTTTGAGGGGAGAGCTGGCAAGTACCCTTTGCCTCCTTCATGGACTCTTCCTTCCCTTTTTTGTAAATTCAGCTAGCAAAAGGAAAGCTGAGCTCTTCCCTCTGCTGCTGCCTTTGACTGAGTCTGGTGCACATGCACACAGTGGTAGCATGTATGTGGGGATTTATTTGCTACACATAGGTTTTCTCTAGGTGCCAGCTGTGGAAGTTCCACAAGTTCCTGCAGATCATCAACTGGGGAGCCTATTGCTGATTAGGACATTAATTATCTTTATTGTGGCAGAAAAATTCATTTCTATGTTGTTAGCGCGTGGTGTGATGCATAGTGAAGAAATATAGAGACTCAGAGACAAGCCAAAAGAGGAGATGTTGATAAAGCCAGTGAGAGAGACTGTGTTATCTGATCAGGCTGACTTTAGGGAAAGCAAATATACTTGAATAAACTCTGTGAAATTTTGATGGTTACAGAAAAAGGTTACAGACTCAAAAATATTAGACATTTTCTAGCTTTGCAGGAGATCCTGCATACAAGTGGACAGAAAAGATTAATTATTGTTACCACTTATATTGCCTTGATTTTCTTTTACAACTGGCCAGGCAAAGGAGAATCATTATTTTGCCTCTCTAAAAGTCTGAAACAATAAAGAAGGTAAAAAGATAGCATGCATTTTGATAATGTGTATAAAAGACTAACTAAGGTTTGTCAGTGGCTTATAGGTTTTATCGATTAGGTTTTATTGATAAAGTTTGTCAATGGGAAATAGATTTTATTCATAGCATTGTTGCTGGTTGAGATGACGCATGAAAGAGTGTGAGCAATTGAATAAGTTGTTGCTTTATGTTCTGTTATTTTATCTGAAGCCCTGCAGGAGTGTACAGATTTTTCTCTTTTGTCTTCTCTATGATCTCATTTGCGTGCTCAAAGTGGAACGCAGTGAATAAATTGTCTCTTGAGAGTTGTTCAAGGGGAAATTTACATCATGGCCACTTGAGGAAATAGATGCTGAAATCTAATAATTGTTATATAGGGTTGTGTACTTTATTCTGCAAAATGTGTTGTCTCTTCTTTGTTAATAGGATACCGTATAGGAGCATCTTTGATAAATTAATAGTGTGGGACAGAGTTGTGCAGCAAACAAATAAAAATGGGGTAGGCACACATACAGAATTGTGGGGGAAATGTCCCAGAATGCTCTTTGCTCTGTTATGCTAATTTAAAAGGCCAGATGGAGCTGATACAATTTGGAGAAATAGTTCTAAAAATATAAAATATTTTTTAAAATGTATCATAGAGTATAGTCACTGTAATGTTTCATGTTGGGATATTAAATAATGTATGATGCACTTTCAAAACATCCCAATAAACTTTAGAAAAAAATTCCCAGAACTATGGCCCTTCCATTTTAGAGCAAAGAGAATGCTAGGAAAGACACCACAAGCACCCTCTGCTCTTCTGTGATGCTGCAAAGACTCAAAAGAATTGAGAGTAAGGAAGTCCTCTTTCCCTTTCTGCCCATGTATACAGTGTTGTTTTAGCCATGTCGGTCTCAGGATATTAGAGAGACAAGGTGGGTAAGGTAATATCTTGAATCGTCCCTCAGAATATATACCAACTACTTATGCCAAACTGTCTGTTTGATCTTGTATTTAGCTGTGACACTGAGTACCTTTCCAAGACCTGAGGAAGAGCTCTGTGTAGTTTGAAAGCTTGTCTCTCTCACCATCAGAAGTTGGTCTGAAGGAACAGAAATGGACACCATGGGGAGTCAAGCATGCGGGTTTATTACGCATAGCGCTGGTGGAGTGTCACTTTGTTTATTAGGCTCAGTGAGACAGTGCTAAACAGTTGATTACAATAGACTATATAGGGTGCTCATGGGTGGAGAGAAGCGACAGGGTTGGAGTTCCCGAGCCCCTGGGTAGGTTCTAGCAGCAAGACAAGATTAGCACAATAAACCAATAGTCTAAAAGATTAAATAATGGCTCCGCCCAGAGCTCAGGTTAACATGTTGCTAATACACAGGTGTTTTCCCTCAAACTTTTCCTATTGCAGTGTGTAGGTTAAATCCTGATTTTGGGGTCCATAGGAATGAGGTAGCTCTTCCGGTTGTCCAACAGGTGCATTCCTGGGGGTTTAAAACACAAACACAGTGAAAAGTACACAGCAAATAGCAATTGTTTTAGTTTTAGGGTTCACCATTGTGTTTCTGAGAACTAGAGTTGGCATCTGTGAAGGAGAATACATCCGTGGAAGGGGGGATGTCATATCTCATACTGACATGTTAGGCCTCTCCCTGAACTATGGTTGGCATTTGGGGAGGGTGTTGGCGATCTCCTTTCTGCACCAGGGAGTAGACTTTGAGGCTCTTATCAGTGCTTTGTATGTCTGTAACTGATGATATGAACACCCAATTACTGCTCCGCATCTGGAGTTCTGTTGACTCCACTTATCTAGTTGAAACAAAGCAAGGTTGTCTCCTGTTTACCCAGTTTTTCTTTAGCCATATATTGTCCATTATTAGCTAGGCCCCAGGCCTCAGACCAAGCTGTGGAATTTGGGCCTATGTGAAAAGTCCTTAACAGAGACTGTGGTTAAGATCTCCCATACATATTAATGGCTTTTTGGCCCTTCGTGGTCCAATAACAAATATTACCTCACCCACTTTGGCTTTCTCCCTATGATAAAGTGATGCCTAAAATATCAAGAGTAAAATACTTCTCCCTACAGCTTTGCAATCTTCCTGTCTCTCTTTCCCTCCCTTCGCGCCAACAAAGTCTTCTGCCTCCTTTCCCACTTTCACAGTGTAAAAGGTTTTGTGTATCCTCCTCTCCCAATCCTCCGCCCAATAGTGCAAAACTTTATCAGAAGGGTAAGCCCTTTAGGATAGGGAGTGTTCCTCCTTTTTATAGGGCAGTATCAAATGCAAATAACATTTCAGCAACTCTGCTCCAATATATTTCCCTTAAGAATAAAGACTTGCAGTGGACAGTTCAATAAAACTAGACCAAGCTGTCGTCTCAAATGGGCATACATACCAGAGGAAAAATTAAGGGGACATGAGTTTGGTTTAAATATTTTTGGTTTTTTTGGTAACTAAAAATCTTATTTAATGAGTAATAAGAATATATATGTGTATATATGTATATATATGTATATATATATGTATATATATATATATTTTTTTTTACCTACACATGATCAGGTTTTGAATTCCAGTTCTGCTACTACACATTTTAAATGCATTCAAGCTGTTTTCCCAGGAAGCTCCTAGAACTTCTCAGAGAAGTAGCTTGAAGTAATGTTGACTATATTATAAGTTGTCTAAATGTATCCTCTTTTCATTACATTAGATGATAAGAAAGAGAACAGATTTGCAGCTGAGCAAGATGAATATGGGTCAGATACAATGAGTGAAATAAATATTGTTGGACGAATTATCCTAAATCTTTGGCGAATGATGAGAAATGAGGTAAAGTAAAATAAGTTAAAAATATATGTTGAAAATAGTTTAGAAGAGAGAGAAATTGGTTTTTAATTATTTTTAATCCTAAACTTTTAAGGAATCATTTGTTGAGAAATTTTATGAAGGGACTTGTGCTATAGTATTTTGTTGTACAGCTTTTTTATCCCTTTTTAGACAGATAATGTTATTTTCAGAAACAGACATATAATGTGTTTTGAAATGTTGAAGGGAAATTATTCTAGTGAAATGTAAAATACTGAAGTCCTTGCCTTTTGATTTTCACTAATGTTTCTTAACTTTTTATTTTCATTCTTTTTTCATACTTTACTTTGTATTCGTTTTACTTCTTTGTGTCCAAGATGTGTCTCGAGAACAGCTTACTTGTCCCTAGCAAGATAGCTAGTATAGTACTTTTACTAAAAGAAATATTTGAAGCCTATGGAACTGTTTTGAGCTATCGTATCCCATCACTTTTTTGCTGTTCTGTTACATTGTGTTTAACCTTCTCATTAGGTCCCTCTTGTAACCCACTCCTGGGCAAGTTCTAATTTGGTAATTGCAGTCTATTTAGCACCTGTACTTTCATTTGGAGAAAGATATTCTTCCCTTTCTGTCATGAACAGTTGTGTTGTTTCAGTGGACTGTTAAACATTTGCTATGATTTTACCTACTAGGTAACTGCATGTTAGTGATGATAAATTCCTATTTGTGGTTCATAATCTATTGCTAAAGTGTGTGAAGAGCTTTAGGAGTCTTCTGAAAGGAAGGTATTATAAAAATATAAGATCATTATCAAGTCTTTTGTATTTTTCTAGGTGACTCTAACTAACTACACATTTGAAAATGTGGGTTTTCATGTTCTTCATCAGCGTTTTCCTCTGTTTACCTCTCGAGTTTTGTCTGATTGGTTTGACAACAAGGCAGATATCTACAGGTAATGAATGATCTAATGATCCATTGCTATGAGAATATTTTTAAGCAAGATTCACAATTTAGTGTGGTATGGCTTTCCTATATTTATAAAAAAGCAACTATGGAAAAAACAAGACAAGATTGTGAGCTGCAGCTTTGAGATATGTGAATAGGCATGATATGCTGTATTAAAGTCTTTCATTACTTCCTGTAGAGCACTTAACTTAGCATACAGTGTTTATCAAAGGTTTCAGAGTAACAGCCGTGTTAGTCTGTATTCACAAAAAGAAAAGGAGTACTTGTGGCACCTTAGAGACTAACCAATTTATTTGAGCATAAGCTTTCGTGAGCTACAGCTCACTTCATTGGATGCATACTGTGGAAAATACAGAAGATGTTTTTATACACACAGACCATGAAAAAATGGGTGTTTATCACTACAAAAGGTTTTCTCTCCCCCCACCCCACTCTCCTGCTGGTAATAGCTTATGGACTTCTAATGAGCTGTCCCTACTATCCAGCTTTCATTGTTGTGACATTACCTAGGGTACAATCTGGATCATTGAACAACTGTGTCCCCTTAATTCTCTAACCTGGGGTGCCTTTTATACTGCTTTGCTGTCAGAATATCCACTCATGGTCTGCTCACACAGCCTATAGCATGCAAATTCACTCCCAGCTAAATACATGAGCACTGTGACCAGTCACTCATGGATAAGGCTACCTTTTAGTCATGGGTATTTTTAGTAAAAGTCATGGACAGGTCACAGGCAGGCAGTAAACACAAATTCACAGCACGTGACCTGTCCATGACTTCTACTATATACCCCTAACTAAATCTTGGGGGGGGAGGGGGTTGGCCCGGGGGCGCTGTGGGTGATGGGAGTGGGTGGTGGGGTGGCAGGGCCAGCAGGCTCCCTACCTGACTCCGCGCCTCCCCGAAAGTGAGGACATCCCCTTCACTCAGCTCCTAGGCAGAGGCATGGCCAGGCAGCTCTGTGCACTACCTCCGTCCAGAGCTGTGGCTTCACAGCTCCCATTGGCCGGGAACCAAAGCCAAAGGGAGCTGTGGGGACAGCACCTGCAGATGGAGGTAGCGTGCAGAGCTGCCTGGCCACGTCTCTGCCTAGGAGCTGAGCGAGGGGAATGTTGCAGCTTCTGGGAGACCCCCAGGTAAGCGCCGCCCAGAGCCCACCTCACTGCGTCCCGTGCCCTGCCTCCCTGCCCCTTCCCACACCCAAACTCCTGCTGCTTGGGGGTGGGGGGAGCGGTGGCCTGAGACTGCCCCAGCAGCTGCCAGTGCGACTGGCATGGGGCTGCCTGAGCTGCCCCCAGGCGAAGCACACTGGCCGCTGCAGAAGTCATGGAATTCCATGACCTCCGTGACAAACTCACAGCCTTACTCATGAATTACATATAGGGCGACACCTGCAAATTCTTACTCTCGGCCTTGTTCTCCAGAAATGTGCATCTTGTATTGTCCAGTACACTACTGAACAATGCAGACTCATAGATAGTGCATCCTTTTGTCAAAGGAAAATGATACCAGCCTTGTTATCCCAAATGGAGTTTCCCACATACACAAATCCAAACACACTGATTAAGATAAAATAAGCTTACTAATTACAGAAAGATAGATTTTAAATGATTACAAGTGATGATGCATAAAAGTCAGGATGTGTTACAAAAGAAAATAAAAGAGTAAAATGCAAGCTAGTACCTAACTTAATGAGCTAAATGTACTAAAAAGCAAAGGTTTTCCGCACCATATGCTGCAATAAATTTCACAGGCTGGGTCTCCTTTCAGTCTGGGACTCCCCTACCCCAACCACTTAGTTCAGTTCTTTGAGAGTCATTGATGTCATGAGCAGAGATGAAGGAGGAGAGAAGCCATTTGTGTTCTGTGTGTCCTCCATTCTTATACCCTTACCCCCCGCTGGGGTGCAGGCGACAAGTTTCCTGTGGACGTGAGGGTTGAACGATCCCTGTGATGAAATGTAAATTTCTTATTCACACCTTCCTGTTGCTGGAGAATGACTGCTTAAGCACAGTTCTTTAACACCTGACTGGGGTGTCAGAGTGCCTTTTGTCTCTGAAAAACTGGTTTGGGCCTGCTTTTCTTAATCTTGGACCATGTTATAACAGTGCTATACAGCAGATTCTTATAGCTTCACATACAATGTTGATACACATATTTTACCAGGGCAATAATGTTCAGCAGATTATGAGTTTTCAAATGATACTAGGTATACTTTATACAAAATTTATCATAGTTTTGTAAAAGTACTGATCTTTATAATATGGATTGTCACAATTGTCTGCTACAGTTGAGTATAATATTTGACAGAGTATACCAATCAAGGAGGGATTTGATAAATCTAAATAAAAAGCAGTACTATACAGTATTTAGGATCTTAGGGCAGGGACTACATCTTATAGGTTTGTACAGCACCTAGCACAATAGAGCCTCTATCTTTTGATTGGGACCTTTTGCCACAATTAACATAAACAACTAATAATTCTTTGAGTTGTGTTCCAATGAGTGCTCCAATTCAGGTGTGCATGCACCTCTTGAGCCTTTGATTGGAAATTTTTAGTTATCAGTGTCCAATCAGTCTGCACTTGTGCTCAATTCCCCCTCATGACCAGGCAAACCTCCCTCAGTTCCTTCTCAACCACCTCAGCCTGAGACAGAGCCCTAGTAAGTTCACCTGTATCATGCCTTGGCTTTTCTAATAGTTCTATAGTTAAGATAGTTTTTATAGTTAGTTGTTAGTATAGTTATAATCAGTTAGTTAGATAAGTATTGAGAGGCTTGTTTTACTCCTCTCTTTCCTCTTGGGGAGACCTTTTTTTTTTTTTCCTGGCAGGTTTCAAACATTGCCTTTCCTGCCAAGAGGCTATATCTATAAGCGATAGCCACTCTAAGTGTATTGCTTGGGGGAGTCCCATGTCTCCCTAAAGTGCAACTTCTGCGTGGCCCTCAAGTCAAGGGCAAAGAAAAACAGGGATATTAAACTCAGACTGCTAATGATGGAACGTTCCCTTCAGCCAGTTTCTGAATCAGGTCAGGAGACCCACCCCCATACATCTGTCTCCAGTCAGATCCAGCGCTCCTCCTACCTCAGTGCAGGCTTCCCCTAAAAAAGGGAAGACTTAGGAGGTTTGAAGGAATGCTTCTGAAAAAAGGAGTGTGGACTCTCACCTTAAGGTGTCAGCTCCAAAAAGCCCAGGTCTCCAGCAAGAACTGCAGTCTCTGAGACCTGGACTGCTCAACTCAATACCATTGAGTCAAAGAACTCCTCTTCTGGAACTGGCAATGCTGTGAAGTCCCAGAGTACAAAGGAGAGACGCAGCTTCAGTAGGGCCTCAGTACCTTCGACCAGCAAGAAGGGCAACCATAGACACTTAGGACTGGCACCATCAAGTTCAGCCCAGCCATCAGTTCCTTTGCATTCAGTCCATCCATTGGTACACATGCATACAGCACCGAGCAAGCAACAGTGCCAGATACCATCATTAGTACTGCTGGCTTCAGCAACAGTGGCCTCAGCTACCACGTCAGTACCTATCCCCTACTCAGTACCACAGAAGTTCAGATATACTAAGGACTTCTTGGTAATGGAGGAATTAAAGTCCCTGCTCCTCACTGGTACCAAACAGCTCTCAGTACCAAGACTTCGATCTCCGATCTGTCGTCCTTTGTTACCACTGGAGTCTCCATTTTCTGCACATGCTCCTCCATTGGATGAGATGGAGGAGGATGAAGGAGGCTTCCAGTCATTCATCTCTATTTCTGTTCTGGGTTCTCCAATATATCCCTTCAGGAACCCATTCTCTGAAAGTCATATGGAAGATTGGGCTTGTTATCAAGGGTGGTAGAATCAGCCCTGCATGCCAGCCCCACTCCCCCCCCCCCTCCCAATTGTCATACTGGGACTCTTGAGCTGCCTATTGATGACAATTTGCTAGGCCACCATGACTGTGTCATAGGGAGGCCAGAGTTATACAACCCTCTCCTCCCCAACCAGCTTCTCCTCCCCTCTCCCCCCCCCGGAGGAGAAGTTTGAGGAGCCGGAAGCTAGGGCAGATAAAGAAGCCACCCCTAAAACATCTATTTCATCCTCAACTCCAGATGAGGTGGTTTTGCTTCTGCCATCATCCATGGCCAATGATTTTCAGCAATTTCAAGACCTCATAAAGAGAGCAGCTAACACTGTTCAGATTCCTCTCAAAGAGGTCAAAGATTCACAGTTCACACTGGTGGATATCCTAGTTAGCAACACTCCCTAGGGTGGTGTTACCCTTCAATGAGACACTCCTAAATCAGGTTAAGACGTTGTGGCAGACACCTGCCACTATTCCGCCCAAGTATAAAAGGGCAGATAAAAGTATCATGTCTCCCTAAGGATTCTGACATTTTATTCTCCCACTCGCCACCTAACTCCATAGTGGTCGATGCGGGTGAGTGGAGTAGGCAGCACATCTCTAAGTCTACCCCTTATGACAGGGACCAGAATGCATGAGCAACCCTGCAGTTCAGGATCACAAATTATCAGGCAGTCATGTTACAAATTCTAACAGATTCATTGAGCATCTTCCACAAGAATATAGGGAGCAATTCGAGCCTGTCATCTCAGAGGCCTAATTGATCACCAGAACTGCTTTTCAAGCATCCTTAGATGCTGCACACGGTGCTATCTGATCCATCTCTACGGTGGTGGTGATGTGCAGAGTATCATGGCTCCATCTTGTCGGGTTTCCGAGAGACGTGCAGAACACCCTGGAGAACCTCCCCTTCTACGGTCATAAACTGTTCTTGGAAACCCAGATGAGTCCTTGATCACTCTAAATGACTGTAGGGCTACTTTGTGGTCCCTGAGAATATATACACCTACAAATAAGAAAAGGTTTAGTGCATCACAGAGTGCCCAGAGATCACGTCCTGCTCAGTTTTCCAGGTTTCATAGATCTACTGAACTCCCCCCCCCCCCCCAAAAGAGACATCAATTTGAAAGAAAGAGAGCCACCCTACCGCCCTCCATAGCCACCCAGCCATCTTTGAAGTAACAGTTTTGATGGGTTGGTCAAGGTTTCAAATCTTCCCACACCTCTGGATTTACAGATTTGCCCATTAGCCCACTATTCACACTTTGGAGACTACCTTGCCTATTTCCAACATGCTTGGAAGAGGATCGCTACAGACAAATGGGTCATAGCTGTCATAACAATAGGCTATACCATCCATTTTATGTCACTCCCACTGCTTCCATCTCCCCTTCCTCATCTCTCTTCAGGGACCCCTCTCCGGAGCTTTTATTGAGACAAGAATTGAATTCTCTCCGTTGATTAGCAGCAATAGAGATGGTTCCTCCTCCTCCTCCTCCTCACAAGGGCAAGGGATTTTATTCAAATAAATTCCTTGTGCCAAAGGAGGATGGGAGAGTGGAGACCATTCTTTGATCTAAGACTTCTAAACGAGTTCAGAAAGTATCAAAAGTTCAGAATGGTGACTCTGGGAGCTATAATTCCTTCACTAGAGAAAGGGGATGGCTTTTCCGCCTTTGACCTACAAGAGGCCTATTTCCATATATGATACACCCATTGCAAAGAAAACATCTATGCTTCGCTGTAGGCCAGGATCATTTATCGTACCAAGTGCTTCCCTTCAGCTTTTCCTCGGCCCCCAATTGTGTTCTCAAAGGTCCCAGCAATAGAGGCTGCTTACCTCTGACAAGAAGCAATCCTAGTCTTCCCATACCTCAATGACTGGCTACTCAAGGGTCATGCCTACAAAGCAGTGCTGTCTGCCACGTACTCTGTTCCAGGAGTTAGGTCTCCAGTTAAATGTTAAAAAGTCCACATTAACCTTGTCTTCAGCTCCTGGGACAATGGCAGCTTTCACTTTTGTGACCAATAATGCAAGACTACACCTCCACTGCTTCCATTGTTGTCTCCCCTATTTTCCAATCAGGGACAGCTTGGTGAGGTGATGGTTCCTCTATAAATGAGGAACTCCTTAGATTGGTGGGAGGATCAACTCAACATCTGTGCAGGCATTCCTTTCTGTTGCCCAGCCCCATCAATCACTTTAACAACAGATGCATCATTTTGAAGTGAGGGCCCCACCTCAATACCTTCACAACTCAGGGCAGATTGACAGCTCAAGAAATCAGGCTCCACATCAATCTGCTAGAGCTCAGGGCTGTTAGGAATGCTTGCATATTTGCTCATCCATCGTCTTCTAGGTTTATTAAGGGTTTGGGAAATCTCTGTCTGCAGATTAGAACCCTATCCTGATGTGGGACTTCAACCTGATATTCAATTACCTTATGAACCTCTATTTGAACCTGTTCTCTGTTGCATTTATCTGTGAAGACGGCCTTTTTAGTAGCCATCATATTGGCCCATGGGGCCAGGGAAATTGGAGCCTTGTTGGCAGATTCCTCCCTTTAGGGTGAGCTTTAAGCACAAGGTCTCTTTTCGTCCATACCCTAAATTCTTACCAAAGGTTCTTTTGGAGTTCCACCTTAATCAATCTATTCATCTACCAGTGTTTTTCCTGAAGCCACATAGTTCTCTGCAGGAATCCTGGTAACATACCCTCAGTGGTAGAAGGGCATTGGCCTTCTATTTAGATAGGACTAAGCAATTTAAGAAGTCACCTAGGCTCTTTGTTTCCTTCCTGGATCCACGTGGTTCTCGATCTTTACTTAAAGACTGTTGAGATGGCTGTATTATCACTTGTTATGATGCTGCGGGCATTCATTCCTGCAGGCAACATCTACAGCATTACTGAAAAATGTACCAGTATCTGAAATATGTACCTCTACGTGGGCTTCAATACAAAGATTTTTAGAATATTATGCCCTGATCCATGCTGTCAGATATGATGCGGCACATGGTTTTGAAGTATTATCTTCAGTTCTAGACTCTATTCTGAAGCTCCCTCCCTCCATCTGGGGATACTGCTTGGAAGTCACCTGAAGTGGATCACCCATAGGGACACTGCTCAAAGAAGAGGTTACTCACTTTGTGCAATTGCTATTCTTCAAGATGTGTTTCCCTCTGGGTGCTCTACAACCCACCCTCCTTCCACTCTGCTTCAGACTGTTCCTTAAGGGATATTTGGGTGGAGAAGGACCTGAGGCTGGTTCACCCCTGCACTGCTATATAGCCTTGGTATCCAGCATGCCAGGTCAAACGGATACTGCTAACTTGAATTTTCCAATCAAGGGCTTGAGAAGTGCGTGCACAACTGAAGTGGATCACCCATAGGGGTACACAACTTGAACTGTAGTTACTGCACAAAGTGTGTAACCTCCTCTTAATATTAGAGTACTGATTTGAATGTATTCCATGGTTTCAGAGTAACAGCCGTGTTAGTCTGTATTCGCAAAAAGAAAAGGAGTACTTGTGGCACCTTAGAGACTAACCAATTTATTTGAGCATGAGCTTTCGTGAGCTACAGCTCACTTCATCAGATGCATACCGTGGAAACTGCAGCAGACTTTATATACACACAGAGATCATGAAACAACACCTCCTCCCACCCCACTGTCCTGCTGGTAATAGCTTATCTAAAGTGACCATCAAGTTGGGCCATTTCCAGCACAAATCCAGGTTTTCTCACCCTCCACCCCCCCCACACACAAACTCACTCTCCTGCTGGTAATAGCAAATCCAAAGTGACAACTCTCTACACAATGTGCATGATAATCAAGGTGGGCCATTTCCTGCACAAATCCAGGTTCTCTCACCCCCTCCCCCCCCTCCAAAACACAGACACACACAAACTCACTATCCTGCTGGTAATAGCTCATCCGAAGTGACCACTCTCCCTACAATGTGCATGGTAATCAAGGTGGGCCATGTCCAGCACAAATCCAGGCTTTCTCACCCACCCCCCCTTTTCCCGGGGACACACACACACACAAACTCACTGTCCTGCTGGCAATAGCTCATCCAAACTGACCACTCTCCCAGTTTAAATCCAAGTTTAACCAGAACGTCTGGGGGGGTCGGGGGGGAGGAAAAAACAAGGGGAAATAGGCTACCTTGCATAATGACTTAGCCACTCCCAGTCTCTATTTAAGCCTAAATTAATAGTATCCAATTTGCAAATGAATTCCAATTCAGCAGTTTCTCGCTGGAGTCTGGATTTGAAGTTTTTTTGTTTTAAGATAGCGACCTTCATGTCTGTGATTGCGTGACCAGAGAGATTGAAGTGTTCTCCGACTGGTTTATGAATGTTATAATTCTTGACATCTGATTTGTGTCCATTTATTCTTTTACGTAGAGACTGTCCAGTTTGACCAATGTAAATGGCAGAGGGGCATTGCTGGCACATGATGGCATATATCACATTGGTGGATGTGCAGGTGAACGAGCCTCTGATAGTGTGGCTGATGTTATTAGGCCCTGTGATGGTGTCCCCTGAATAGATATGTGGGCACAGTTGGCAACGGGCTTTGTTGCAAGGATAGGTTCCTGGGTTAGTGGTTCTGTTGTGTGGTATGTGGTTGTTGGTGAGTATTTGCTTCAGGTTGCGGGGCTGTCTGTAGGCAAGGACTGGCCTGTCTCCCAAGATTTGTGAGAGTGTTGGGTCATCCTTTAGGATAGGTTGTAGATCCTTAATAATGCGTTGGAGGGGTTTTAGTTGGGGGCTGAAGGTGACGGCTAGTGGCGTTCTGTTATTTTCTTTGTTAGGCCTGTCCTGTAGTAGGTAACTTCTGGGAACTCTTCTGGCTCTATCAATCTGTTTCTTCACTTCCGCAGGTGGGTATTGTAATTGTAAGAAAGCTTGACAGAGACCTTGTAGGTGTTTGTCTCTGTCTGAGGGGTTGGAGCAAATACAGTTGTATCGCAGAGCTTGGCTGTAGACGATGGATCATGTGGTGTGGTCAGGGTGAAAGCTGGAGGCATGTAGGTAGGAATAGCGGTCAGTAGGTTTCCGGTATAGGGTGGTGTTTATGTGACCATTGTTTATTAGCACTGTAGTGTCCAGGAAGTGGATCTCTTGTGTGGACTGGACCAGGCTGAGGTTGGTGGTGGGATGGAAGTTGTTGAAATCATGGTGGAATTCCTCAAGGGCTTCTTTTCCATGGGTCCAGATGATGAAGATGTCATCAATATAGCGCAAGTAGAGTAGGGGCTTTAGGGGACGAGAGCTGAGGAAGCGTTGTTCTAAATCAGCCATAAAAATGTTGGCATACTGTGGGGCCATGCGGGTACCCATAGCAGTGCCGCTGATCTGAAGGTATACATTGTCCCCAAATGTAAAATAGTTATGGGTAAGGACAAAGTCACAAAGTTCAGCCACCAGGTTAGCCGTGACATTATCGGGGATAGTGTTCTTGATGGCTTGTAGTCCATCTTTTTGTGGAATGTTGGTGTAGAGGGCTTCTACATCCATAGTGGCCAGGATAGTGTTAACAGGAAGATCACCGATGGATTGAAGTTTCCTCAGGAAGTCAGTGGTGTCTCGAAGGTAGCTGGGAGTGCTGGTAGCGTAGGGCCTGAGGAGGGAGTCTACATAGCCAGACAGTCCTGCTGTCAGGGTGCCAATGCCTGAGATGATGGGGCGCCCAGGATTTCCAGGTTTATGGATTTTGGGTAGTAGATAGAATATCCCAGGTCGGGGTTCCAGGGGTGTGTCTGTGCGGATTTGATCTTGTGCTTTTTCAGGAAGTTTCTTGAGCAGATGCTGTAGTTGCTTTTGGTAACTCTCAGTGGGATCATAGGGTAATGGCTTGTAGAAACTGGTGTTGGAGAGCTGCCGAGCAGCCTCTTGTTCATATTCCGACCTATTCATGATGACAACACCACCTCCTTTGTCAGCCTTTTTGATTATGATGTCAGAGTTGTTTCTGAGGCTGTGGATGGCATTGCGTTCCGCATGGCTGAGGTTATGGGGCAAGTGATGCTGCTTTTCCACAATTTCAGCCCGTGCACGTCGGCGGAAGCACTGTATGTAGAAGTCCAGTCTGCTGTTTTGACCTTCAGGAGGAGTCCACCTAGAATCCTTCTTTCTGCAGTGTTGGTAGGGAGGCCTCTGTGGATTAGTATGTTGTTCAGAGGTATTTTGGAAATATTCCTTGAGTCGGAGACGTCGAAAATAGGATTCTAGGTCACCACAGAACTGTATCATGTTCGTGGGGGTGGAGGGGCAGAAGAAGAGGCCCCGAGATAGGACAGCTGCTTCTGCTGGGCTGAGAGTATAGTTGGATAGGTTAACAATATTGCTAGGTGGGTTGAGGGAACCATTGCTGTGGCCCATTGTAGCATGTAGTAGTTTAGAAAGTTTAGTGTCCTTTTTCTTTTGTAGAGAAGCAAAGTGTGCGTTGTAAATGGCTTGTCTAGTTTTAGTAAAATCCAGCCACGAGGAAGTTTGTGTGGAAGGTTGGTTTTTTATGAGAGTATCCATTTTTGAGAGCTCATTCTTAATCTTTCCCTGTTTGCTGTAGAGGATGTTGATCAGGTGATTCCGCAGTTTCTTTGAGAGCGTGTGGCACAAGCTGTCAGCATAGTCTGTGTGGTATGTAGATTGTAATGGATTTTTTACCTTCAGTCCTTGACATACATGTCATGCTTTCTTTAAAGCTTAACTGCATTTTGAGTGGGTGAGAGATGGAAAATTAAACATTTATTTTAAATTGTAAATTAAACTGACAGTAATCTGTAAACATGTAGGGTTGCTTCTACACTATGTGGAGATTGCTAAAACATAGCATCAGTTTGACATCCAGACCTATCAGTTGTGTTGGGGCCTTGAAAACAAAGGTGGTGATAATTAGATTGGTTATGTTGCCTCCTCTTGATTTTCTTTCTCTATGCAAAAAATCTGCATTTATCCAGGCAAAGTCAAGTCTCAAATTCTGTGGTGTAGTTTCTCTTCTCTTTGGGCAGAAAGAAGAATACAGTGTGTATATATAATATTTTTTTAAAGATTTTTATATATATATATATATATAATATATATATATATATATATATAATACACACACACATCTTTTAGAGAATTTGAGACTGTCTTTATGTCAGCAACTTGCAAAACCAAATTCTGCATAAGTCTTAGAATTCATAGGAGTAAGTTTGTGCGCTTCACAATTTTGAAAGAATCATATAAATATGTCTCATGGGAAACCAGGAAACACGTTTTCCCATCTGTAACACCTGGTCAAAGTATACATTTTTTCAGTAAAAAGAACAGCAATCTTTGTACATGATCAAACTTCCTGGCTCCCTGATGTTTATAACCTAGGTGTTTGCTTTCACAGATGGAAAGTGGTTGATCACTACATTAGCCGTGTCCGTGGGAATCTCCAAATGTTAGAACAGCTGGACTTGATTGGTAGAACCAGTGAAATGGCAAGGCTTTTTGGAATTCAGTTCTTGCATGTACTAACAAGAGGCTCACAGGTAAGTTTCAACTTTCCTGATACTTTTTGAATGAAAAATATTGTGTGCAAAGTTTGTTTTGCGCCTTATTTATACTTTGTCTTCAGTTATTTTTTGTTAAATACGGAGGATTACATTGTGCAATACAGTGGTTGAAATATTAAATTAAAGAAAGTCAGGAAATTCAAAAGCAGCGGTAATGTGGCCACATTGAACATTCTGTTTTATAGACATATTGTGTAGTGTTGTCTACAGTTAGTTGCCCAAACATATTCATTCTAAAGGACCTCTTGCTGTTGCTTATAATTACTTTAATGTTACTTTTAGGGCTGAAATTTTCCATGCTTGGCCTTAGACTGAAAATGAAATTTCTGTTAAAAGTTGTTGAGAAAAATGGTTCATCATGCTCAAGAAAGTTGAGAGGACTTTCTTAGATGTGCAGAGGTGTGTGAAATATGTTCAAAATCACATATTCTAATGAGGAAGAGCTCTGCAGAAGCTGAGTTAGATGTACATTGCAGGAACCGTGATTTTACTTAGTGCACATATTGTTCAGGACACAATATTCTATTACTGTCAAGCAAATGTTTCTGGAAGACCTCAGTGAAATGGTTGAATATGTAGTACATGAGGCAGAGGGCCAGATGTTGAACAGTGAAATATCCACTGTATACCTTTCAGCCTAGCTGCTGAATGAGGCAGAGGACCTCTAGGAACAAAATTGTACACAATCATGTAATTAAGAACTGTATTGTAATGTATATATGCTGGGGCAGAGTCAAGCTGGCACAGGCAATTCGAACTTTGGCATTTCCATCACTCTGAGGGCTTGTCTGCACAGGGAGTTTATTGCACACTGAGTTAATCTGCTATTTCTGAATTCTATCCCCTGAGGTTTATCCCAGTCTTGGGAGTTGGTGTTGATGCTTGCTCCCCTTAGCCATGTGTGCTTAGGGGCAGTGTTTGTGGCTTGCAGCCAGTGCTGTGTCTTGGCAGTAATTGTATGAGTGTGGGTTGTTGCTGCCTCAAGATGTGCGTTCCCCAGTTTGGGATTTGCAATTAAAGTTGTGTTTTGGTGATACTTATATAGATCCAGGTTGTTGCCAAGTCAGAATGTGATCCAGTTTGGGGCTTGCACTTCAGGCTGTTCCTGATTGGGCATGAGGGGGCTGAGATGAAGAGTGAGGGGGGTCACCAGGGTACGAGGGTAGGGGCTGGATAGTAATCTCCTCTGCATCCCCTTTAGGCTGTTCTAACTACTTGATGACATTACACTGAGGAGAGTGACCAGGAGGCAGAGAAGGTCTTATTCCAAAAGGCATGGGCAGACCAGCAAGATATGCTGCTGCTGTTCACCACATGGTCCCCTCTAAAGTGCTGCAGGAGTGGAAGACCCGCAGAGGGTTATGAGGATCTTCTTTATAACTCTGCTGGTGGTATTGTTATATCAGTTTGGGCAAGGTAGAAGTAATCAACTTTGTCTCTCTATATTATCTATATGTATTATGTTCCTAAATAAATTAATATCTATTATTATTCTTCGAGTGGTTCTGCATTATCCCTCTTACGGATATTGTTCTGCATCGTGGTGCCTAACAGTAGAACCTTCTCCATGCGGTGTCTTTTAGAGCGCTCATGCGTCCCCTCCTCCTGTCAGCATCTCCAAACATTCTGAAGTCAAGACTATATAAGGAGGTGCAGAGCCCTCTGCCATCTCAGTTCCTTCCAACCACGTGCCAAAGATGCAAGTGAACTGATCCATTTGGATTGGGTGGCCATTTCTCCATCCTTAGTGTCTTGTTAATTGTTTAGTATAGTTTGTGATAAGTATAGATAGGTTAGTTAGTAGCTTGGTTTTGGGTTATGGCTGAACTGAAGAAAAAGAAGAAGCAGGGATTCAAATGGTGTGCTTCGTACCTAGCTATCTTCCTGGGATCAAGCGACCACACTAGGTGCCTCAAGTGCTTGGGAGAGGGCCACTCGCCGTCTGGGTTTTCTGTCTTCCAGACTTTCACATCGAGAGCTTTCATGGAGAGGCGGAACAGGTTGCAGGTGCTTCTCCTTAAAAAGGCGCTTGAGGCTAAACCCGCTGAATCTGGACACTTGTTGGATCCAAGGTTTGAGACCAGTTTCAGATCCTGTGACTTCTTCCAGCAAGTTGAAGCAGTTTCAAATTGCCAGGAAGTCAGAGCCCTCATTGGATTGGGCTCCAGGTCCTGCAGCTTGAGCAGTCAGGTCTTTGATGTTACCGTTGATGGAGAGGGGCAAACCACTTACGATTGAACCAAGAGCCATTTCCTGTGCCATCCAAGTTTTCAGCGGCAGCCTTGACCTCTACTCCAGTTCCAGATCCATCTTTGGATCCGAGGAGGACTTTTACTTTGGTGGGATGTGTACACTGTGCAACTTCAAAGCGTTCCTCGGACCCAACTGAGAAACAGACAGTCTCAAGAAAGAGATAAACTTTGCCAGTTCCTAGATCTGCATTATCTTCACCTAAAAAACAGAGAAGAATAGAGATTAGTCTTTCTCTGGATCAGTTTGTATCTCATCTTCCTAAGACTCCTTAAGGATTTCCATGAAGCACTTTCTTTCCATTTATTTCTGTCCATTTTACGAGGCCGTTGCTGTCTGTGTTCCATAGTGGATCCAAGGCTGGATCTGTATCCAGAAGAGGATAGAGAAAGACTAGAGAGACCTGTTTCCTCATGGTTTGTTCCCCCTTTTGGTCCTCCGTCTGCAGGTATGTTCCTGATTCCCAGTTGCTGGGGAGATTGGCAGTCCTGGACTCCAAGGCTTTTTGTGGGATGTCACACGAATTTAATTATCCTCCATATGGATGGTGAGTGATGTTTCATTTGTAAAGGATACGGCTGCAGAGAAATCCCTAGATCTGCTTCCACCTGATCCGTCTGCATCTTAGACAGTGGTGGCTGATACTCTGTCTGCAGAAGATGATGAGGAGATGGAGATGGTGAGACAGACTACAATGTTGATTTGTCACCAGATGAGCATGTGCTGGGGCTTCTGCCTCTTTCCGTTGTGAGGATGCTCTACAGTTTCATGACCTTATGGATCACATGATGTCCATGTTGAACTTACCTTCAGTAACTGGGGAGGAAAATCCCATCTGGGGTTTTCTTGGGGCTACTTTCAAGAGTAGGATGTCATTACCAAACCACGATTGTCTGCTGCAGCCTTTTAAGACTGTGTGGTCCATTCTTGTCTCTTGCAAGCTATTTCCAAGTAGGCAGACAAATTATATCAGATACCCTCTGAGGGATTTTCATATTTTCACACAGGCCCTGTACTTAATTTGCTGGTGATGGCTGATGCCAGAATCAGGTCAAGGTCTGGACGAGCACATTCTACTCCTGCTGATAGAGAAGGGGAAAATAATGACTCCCTGGGGAGAAAGGTGTTCTCTTCTGCCTACTTTGATATTAAGGTGGCAAATTACTAAGGAGTTAGGCCCCATTATCAATTCCTCCTGTGGGAAAATGACACTCTTTGTGCAGGATTTGCCAGATAACAAAAGGAAATTGGCAAATGCAATTCTAATCAAAGGTCACAATTTGGCAAAGCATACTCCCAGGTCTTAATTTGATGCCTTGGACTCTTCTGCTAGAGTGTTAGCTTCTGCAATTACTCTGAGGAGTCATGCTTGTCTTTGCTCCTCCTCTCTGGTCCAGATGGTGGCTTGGATGCAGGGAAAATCTGATTATCCTGTCTTAGGTTCCATATCTTGTACTTGAAAATATTTAGTGCACTTAAAAACTGAGGGGTTATCTAATTCATCTTTGAAAGTTTATTTGGTGGCTATCTCAGCTTACCATATTTTTTTTGAATGTAGATTGCCATTAGTGCTTGATTTGGTTAAGAAATGTATGAAATAATTATGTAATATGTATGCCCTTTTGAGCAAGCCTGTCCCTCCTTGGGTTGTTAATTTGGTCTAGTGTGTACTCGTGAAACGATCTTTTGAATCCTTAGCTGAGTGGTGTTTGTATTATTTGTCTATTACGACAGCATTCATTATTGCAGTAACGTCAGCCAGAAGGTTGAGTGAATTAAGTGTCTTGATGGCTGAGCCACCTTTTATTTATAGGCAACCATTGATCCACTGGGTCATGGTGTACATGTAAAAGGTCTAGTCTTTTATGTCTTTTCATAAAGATAAGGCGGTTCTGAGGCCTGATCTCATGTTTTTGCCAAGAGTGTTTTCTGAATTTCACATCCATCAGACAATTAATTTGCTGGTATTTTTCCCAAAACTGCATACTAAGAAAGGGAAATCTATTTTACATACTTTGGATGCAAGAAGAGCCCTTGCACTTTATTTAAATAGAGCTAAAATTTTTGAAATATCGTCTACATTATTCATGTTTTATGCTAACAATCACGTGAGTTATTCTGTCTCCCCACAGATTATTTCTCTGTAGATTAAACAATGTACTGTTAATGTCATACATTTGCGGGTATTCCTGCACCTATGACAGTATGGTCTCATTCCACCAGAGCTGTGACAATGTCTTTTGCTTGCCTTAAGCAAGTCCCTGTTTCTGAAATTTGTAGGGTTGCAACCTGGAGTTCTATATACACTTTTACTAACCATGCTTTCAATATGGCTTCTAGGGCTGATGATAATTTGGTAGAGGGTTGCTTCTGTCTCTGTTCAGTTAGGACTCTGTTCCCTCCTCCATGTTATTGTCAGCACTGCTTATCAAACTACTCGTAAATGGTAGTACTTAGCCACTGAAAGAAAAAATGAAGGTTACTTTGTAATTGGATTTCTTCAAGATGGCTCTGCAAATTCAAACTTCCCACCCACGTTCCCTTCTGTCTCAGAGTTCCTTTGTTCTGTGCCTCTGGGTTGGTGGCAGAAGGAACTGAGATGGTAGATTTCAGAGTAGCAGCCGTGTTAGTCTGTATTTGCAAAAAGAAAAGGAGTACTTGTGGCACCTTAGAGACTAACAAATTTATTTGAGCATAAGCTTTCGTGAGCTACAGCTCACTTCATCGGATGAAGTGTGCTGTAGCTCACGAAAGCTTATGCTCAAATTGAGCTGTAGCTCACGAAAGCTTATGCTCAAATAAATTTGTTAGTCTCTAAGGTGCCACAAGTACTCCTTTTCTTTTTGAGATGGTAGAGGGCTCTGTGTCCCCTTATATAGCCTCTTCCTCAAAATGTTCAGAGACACTGAGGGGACAGGGAGGAGGAAGCAGTGAGCACTCATAACACACTGCTTAGAGAGGGTTCTACTGTTTGACACCAGTAGGCATTACGATATCTATAAATGGGACTGTTCAGAGCCATCTTGAAGAACTCTGGTTACAAGTAAGTAACCTTCATTTCCTAAATAAATCCAAATCTTAGAATTATAGTACTTTGCACTTTTATAGACCCTTTCAAAGGATCTCAGAGCATTTTTATATATATAGAATTCTGAGGTTCTTTTTGTAATATTAGTGCCTACACCTGTCCATAACTCTCATACTACTGGTGGTGGTGTCATATTAGTTTTGGCAAGGTAGAAGTACTCACTTTGCCATGCTTTATTATCTTGCCTATGCTCCCCAAGCAGCATAAAGGAGGCAGTGTGATCTAATGGATAGGAATGGACCTGCTGGTCAGAAGGCTGATTGGGTTCTATTCCTGGCTCTACCACTGACCCTGAGGAGCAAATTTGGGCAAATCATTTATCTGTCTGTTTCTGCGTGTGTAAAGCAGACTGAATTACACTTACCTTGCATCATAAAATGCTACATAAAAGCTGTTCTGTGGAACACAATTATTAACATGATACAGATCACATTAATATATTTAAATTTTCTTGGTCATTATGGAATAAGGTTCCTGCACAATTTTCTGTTGAAAATGGTAAGTAAGAATTGCATGTTCTCATTGTTGCTTTTGCACAACAGTCTTTGAACCTAACAAAAACATGGTAAGAACTTGCACACTGGAAGTGGTCATAACCACATGTATGTTATATATTGGTTTGGGCATTCATTTTGCAGATAGTAGATGTACATCAAAAGTGCAGTGTTTTCAGTACTTATCCCTAAAAGACATAGAAACACAAGAAAGAATTCCAGCACATACGTTAGAAAGGTGTACATTAAAAATAAAAATTAGTGTGACTGTATTCTATTGCAAAACTTGCTATCTCTGGTTTAAGGGCAGCACAGCCCAAATGCATATTCATATGGATATAATACTTAGCATGCATATTGCACTTTAGACATATTAACTATAATTGTATATTCAATTTTGTTTTGCAGTATCGTGTGGAGTCAATGATGCTGCGTATTGCTAAACCAATGAATTATATCCCTGTGACGCCTAGTGTCCAGCAGCGAGCTCAAATGAAAGCCCCACAGTGTATTCCCCTAATAATGGAGCCAGAGTCCCGCTTCTACAGTAACGCTGTTCTTGTATTAGATTTCCAGTCGTTATATCCTTCTATTGTGATAGCATACAATTACTGTTTTTCAACCTGCCTGGGACATATTGAGAACTTAGGAAAGTAAGTTATTTTTCTTGTTTATATAAACTTTGATCCTGCGAGGAATTGAGCATCTTTTGTAAGGTGCTGAGAACTTTTATCTTCCATCGAAGACCATGGAAGTTGAGAGTGAATATCATCTCAAAGGGTTACAATAAAAAATAGTGCGAAGTTTCACCAATAATTTTTTTAAAATATGCAATTATGAGTGCTGTTCTAAAACAATTATCTTTGAAAATTGGACTCTGACTGTTTAAGGGTGAATCAGAGTCCAGATAGAGTCTTGTTGGTCTCTTCTCTATTTTGCCATAACCATATGCATGTGTGTATAAAATACAAAATTTTTGCCACTATAATTCAAAGATTTTAGTCTAAGAAATTAAAATGTGATATCTAAATTCCTTTAGACATTTTCCAAACTGAACTAACATGCTTCTTCGAGTGACTGCTCATATTGATTCCAATTAGATGTGAGGACACCACGTGCACAGTCATCGGAAAGTTTTTCCCGTAGCAGCACCCGTCGTGTTGGCTGTGGAGCCCCCGGGAGTGGTGCCTTTATGGCACTTAATATATGATCCTGCCAACCTGATGCTTCCTCAGTTCCTTCTTACCGCCAGCAACGGTCCTTGGAACTGTAAAAAGAAAAGGAGTACTTGTGGCATCTTACAGACTAACAAATTTATTTGAGCATAAGCTTTCGTGAGCTACAGCTCACTTCTTCTTTTTGAGAATACAGACTAACACGGCTGCTACGCTGAAACCCGTTGGAACTGTGGTGACTTGCTTAGCAAGCTCTCCTCATTTTCCCTAGCTTTCAGTTTAGCTTAGTTCACAGTTATTCCTAGCCTTGTTAAGGTTAGTTTCAGTGTTTTTGATTGTTAGAGCAGATAGCCGTTGGGAGTGGGGTGTCTTCCCCTTCACCCCAACCACGTTCCCCGTTGGGAGTCGGGGTATGCGTAAGTCCCAAGGGTTCAAGCCCTGCAAATCCTGCAAGAAGCCCAGGCCAATGGGCAACCCCCACGACACTTGCTTAAAGTGGCTGAGGGAAGCACACCAAGCAGACAAGTGCAGGATTTGTAAAGGGTTTCACCCCAGAAAAAAAAAGAGTGACTTTCGCCTTAAGCAGCTCCTTATGGAGGCGGCACTTAGACAGCAACCTACATCGGTGTGGCAAGACCCGGCACCAAGCTCGTCAGTGCACAGCACCCCAGCAACAGTGGTAGAAGCAGCACCATGGAAGGACTCTAGGAGAGACCCACAGCACCAGCACTGAAACCAGCAGGATCAACCCAGCACCAGTCCCATTCCCCAGTGCACCAGAAGCAGGGGAGGCGTGGATCTCCAACTCAGAGACCCACCCCTTTGGAGCAGCCAGTGGGGCGCGTTCCAGAGAGGAGCACCCAGGGCAGAAGACTTTGGAGCCGGTATCATCGACTTTGGCCCCACAAGGGGGACCGTTGAGTCTGGTGCCATTGGACTCCCTGAGCCTGGTCATTGAGGAGGTTGTGCCAGTGCTCCCGATCACGATGGCGATCCTCATGCCGATCCCCATCACACAGCAGATCCCGTTCCCGGCAGTGGTCATCCTGGCACGGGTCAGCATCCCAGCACAAACCCCGATCTCAGTACCACTCCAGATCTCAGCACTGCTCTCCAGCCTTGTGGCACCACCCCCCAGTTCAGCTCCACTTGGTACTGCTCTGTCCATCATGGTCCCGGTCCCCGTCTTTGGACTTGGAGATGGGGTCTAGATACTCAGAGTGGGGCTGGCACCGGTCAGGCCGTGGAAGGCCTGAGGTGGGGGCAGGGCCATGGTCTGCGTAGTGGCAGGGACTAGTGCAGTAGCCATTTTGGACCCCATGGGTGTACCACTAGGCCCAGGGCACCCAATCCAAAGGTTCCCGTTCGGCGGCCTCTGAACCACGGGTGCCAGAGGCATCAGTCAGTCACCCCACCCTTAGGGGTGCCAAGAAGGTACTGGTTGCACTACTTCCCCTGGAACCAACCCCAGTTCCTGAGCCTGATCCAGGTGTGGTTGACCCCTGCAGAGAGGCAGGACAGGAGGCCCCTGGAGACGAACGGGGTCAGGAGGACCCTGTTCCCCCATTAGCCTCCTCGTCATCCTCCCCGGAGGAGGCAGTTTCAGGCACCTCCATCTCTGGACTGGCCCCCATAGACAGCCATGCCCACCAGGACTGCCTTCACAGGGTACGCGAAATACGGGCCTCCAGGCTGAGGAGGTGGTGGAATCAGAGGACCTCATGGTTGACATCCTATCCCCAGATGGCTCGTTGAGGGTGGTCTACCCCTCATCAAGACTATACAGGCCAATGCTAAAACCATTTGGCAGACCCTGGCCTCCATCCCTCCCACTACAAGGGGTGTGGAGAGGAAGTATTCCGTCCCATCCAAGGGGTATGAATACCTCTTCACGCACCTGCAGCCTGCTCAGTGGTGGTGGCTGTAGTAAATGAAAAGAAGAGGCAGGGACAACAAGCCCCAGCACTTAAGACCAAGGACACCAAGTGCCTAGATTTATTTGGGCGCAAAGTGTATTCCATGGGGGGGTTGCAAGTCAGGCTTGCCAACCAGCAGGCAATTCTGAGTAGTTACAGCTTGAATTCCTGGAACTCGATGCTCAAGTTTAAGGAGCTGGTGCCAACAGAATCCAGGGAGGAGTTTGGAGCGATAGTGGAGGAGAGCAAGGTGGTGGCATGGACCTCTTTACAGGCCTCACTGGACTCTGCGGACGCAGTGGCGCGCACCTTGTCCTCCAGTATTGCCATGAGGCATAGCTCATGGCTGCAGGCCTCGGAACTCCCACCGAGGTTCAACAGACCCAGCAGGACCTGCCTTTTGATGGGGCAGTTCTGTTTGTGGAGCAGACTGACTCTAGGCTGCAGAGCCTAAAGGACTACAGGGCTACCATGAAATCCTTGGGTGTGTCCACCCCGGCAACGCAACGTAAGCATTTCCATCCTCAGCAGCAATAGCAGCACTCCTATCCTCCTCGGCCGAGGCAGGACTTTTACAGCAGAAGGGGCAGGAATGGCAGATGCAAGCCTTCAAACCCCCCCGCCTGGGGAGGGCCGGGACCCGGCCCCGACTAAACCATAGTCGGGTTCAAAGCAGGCCTTTTGAAGGTGCGCCCAAGGGCAGCACACCAGCCACAATTCTGGATCCTTCCCCATCTTTCTTGAATCTTCTGTCCCACTTCTACTGTGCTTGGTCCCAAGTAACTTCAGACTGCTGGGTTCTCTGTACGGTAGAAGTGGGATAGTCTCTCCAATTCAGCTCCTACCCTCCCTCCCACCCCCGCTTCCCTGTCTCTCTTCAGTGACCCTTTTCATGAACAACTCCTTATCCAGGAGATGCGGGCACTCCTCGACATGGGATTGGTGGAGGAAGTTCCTCAGGAGCTCAGAGGCAAGGGATTCTATTCCCAATACTTCCTAATCGCCAGACCCATTCTAGATCTGCGAGGACTCAACAAGTTCATGGGAAAGTTGACGTTCCGCATGGTCTCCCTGTGCACAATTATCCCTTCTTTGAATCAGGGAGACTGGTACACTGCCCTTGACGTGAAAGAAGTGTACATCCATATAGCTATTCGGCCTGCACACAGACAATTCCTATGCTTTGTGGTCGACCACAGACATTACCAATTTACAGTCCTTCCATTCGGTCTCCCAACAGCCCCCTGAGTGTTTACCAAGTGCATGTTGGTCGTGGCTGCTTTCCTCCATCGGAGGCAGATATACCCCTACCTTGACAACTGTGAGTGCTCAGGGGCCACACTGGGGGCAGGTGGAATCTCAAATCCGATTGGTCAGATCCACATTCGAGAGACTGGGTCTCCTCCTCAACCTGAACAAGTCAACCTTTTCACCGACCCAAAGAATAGAATTTATCGGGGCAGTGTTGGAATCGGTTCAGGCAAGAGCACTTTTGCCAGCGTCCCGATTCCAATCCATGACAGACATCATTCAAGGCCTCAGGCAATACGACCACTACAGCAAGGGGATGCCTGAGTCTCCTCGGCCACATGGCAGCCTGCACTTACACGACCCGGCATGCCAGACTGAGGCTCAGGCCCCTACAGGCGTGGATCACCATGGCCTATCGCTCAGGATGTGATAGTCTGAATTCAGTGGTCACGGTGCCAGGGCAGGTGCTCGAGTCCCTTCAGTGGTGGCTTGACCCTCGCACAGTGTGCGCACACACCTAATTGGAATGGATATGAGCAACACATCTCGATGAACAACAGTTACGAGAAGGTGAGTAACCGCTTTTTCCTTCTTTATATGTACAGGATATATGGCAATATGTTGTTTTCTTATTTTAATATAAAAGCTGTAGTTTTCCTTACTGATACCTTAATGATCCAAATCTAAGGCTAGACTTAATTATTCAGTACAGTACATTTCCATTTTTAGAGACCAAAATGTTGATTAGTTTTTGTTTTTTTTAAACTGCTGCTTGTTTTAATTGTAAACAACAAACAATAGTTGGAAGAGTTGGGAGATATTTAAAATCATGACCCGGCTTAAGAATAAAGTTTCTCAAGTTTCTAGGGTTGCCAGCTGTCTAATCACACAAACCCAAATACCCTTGCCATGCCCCTGCCATGCCTCTTCCCATAGGCCCTATCCCTTCTCCAAGGCCCCGCCCCCACTCACTCTATCTCCCCTCCCTCCATTGCTCACTCTCCCCCACCCTCACTCACTTTCACCAGGCTGCGGCAAGGGGTTGGGCTCTGGACTGGGGGATGGGGCTGAGGGGTTCGGTGTGTGAGAGGGGGTTCCAGGCTGAGTCTGCGGCAGAGGGTTGGAGTGCAGGAAGGAGGGGGTGCGGGTTCCGGCCAAGAGGCGCTTACCTCAGGTGGGTCTCAGGAAACAACCAGCGTGTCCACTTGGCCAATGGGAGCTGCGGAGTCAGCACTCAGGGCGGGGGCAGTGCACAGAGATCCCCTGGACGCCCCTGTGCCTAGGAGCTGGACATAGCAGTCACTTCCGGGAGCCATGTGGAGTCAGGGCAGGTAGGGAGCCTGCCTTAGCCGCACTGCAATGCTGGACTTTTGGTGGCCTAAAATCTCCCGGATTGGCTTCAGTAGCCTCTGTGAGATTGAGCCTGATTCCGGGAGACTCCCGGCCAATGTGGGCGGGTTGGAAACTCTACAAGTTTCTGATTTGAAATCTTAAACAATTTATAGAAAGATTTATATAGATTACCCAATAAAGCATGTGCAATTTCTAGCTGAGTTTAGATCAAGATTACATGCCTATGAGAAATTGGCCCCTGGGTACCATGGTGATATGTGCAGAACAGATTGACAAAATAGTTTCAGCATAGAATTTGGACACATATAGCTCCTTTGCTTTGAAAGAACGTTACTTGTAACTAAGAAATTTTAAATTGTGGTAGGCTTGTTCATAGTAGTCTGTGACTGTAACCATACTATTTGTGTTGGTGCTATCAATATTTTAGTGTAGACTCTTGCTTCCAATTATTTTGAATGTAAATTAATTGATCATTTTGTGACCTTATTTAATTTTCTTCTTTACTAGATTTGATGAGTTTAAATTTGGCTGTACATCCCTCAGAGTACCTCCTGACTTACTTTATCAGATTCGGCATGATATCACAGTGTCACCCAATGGAGTGGCTTTTGTCAAGGTACTGAGATTTCATTGCTCATTGACAGACCTTTTCACTTTTAGTTTGTTGGTTAGTCCAAAATTAAACACACTGCTGGTTTAGCAAGAGAAAAAATATTTTGTGTTTTTCAGTGTGTTGTCTTCCAGCACTTGCCAGTACAAATCACAGGATTGGAATTTTGACAATTCAGGAAATAAATATGATAGTTGCATAGTTTTACTTTTACTAGGGTTTCAGTAAAGGCTCATTTCCTCTATTATTGAAATTATATTTCTAATCGTGCAGTGCAGTGATTCAGTGATGTATTTGTACTTCTTAATCATACTGGAATCCCAGTTACCTATGTGTAACCGTTCTTCTTTGAGTGCTTGCTCATGTCAATTCCATTGTAGGTATGTGAATGGTCGGCGGAGACTTTTGCCTTAGCAGTATCCGTAGGGATGGCTGTGGCGCCCTCTGGAGTGCCACACTCATTTAAGGCACCGCCGTCCCTACGCCCTCTCAGTTCCTTCTTACTGCCTGTGGCCTCGAGAGCTCGGTTTAGCCCCTCACCCAGATCCCACCAGCGTGATTGGGGTCCGGACACTGCATCAGCCACGACATCGCAGCAGTGGCAACAAAGAAAGTGGGCCAGCCCAGTGGCCTTTTTGGGGCTCGTGGGGAATGCTGGTCATGGCTATGCCCCCTTCCTAGCGATCTTCGGCTGCTGCCTCAGAGCAACAGCTGGCACCGGACCCCATGCAGCACCGGATGTGCCTGCAGCACCAGTGATACCAGTGGCACTGGGCTCAGAGCATGCCTCTTCCTCAGAGGCCAAGGTTAAGGAAATTGTACCCATCCTAAACCTCCCTCACCTGGAGGGGAAGAAGCCACAGATCCTCCTCCAGTAACCCAGTCATCCTCCTCGTCCCCAGACCAGGCGGTGGCAGGCCCTTCAAGAGCTAGCCCCCCGATGACTTTCAAGTACCATCAGGCTCTGCTCCGGAGAGTGGCGGACAATCTAGGCTTACAGGTGGAGGAGATGGCTGAGCAGACTGACTCATTGTTCAATGTCCTCTCTGCTTCCACCCCAGCCTGCCTTGCCTTGCCAATCCATGAAGGGGTCTTAAAGATTGCCAAGGCCCTGTGGCAAGCTCCCTCATCTATCCCTCCCACTTCCGAAAGGGTAGAGAAAAAATACTTTGTCCCGGCTAAAAGGTTCGAGTGTTTATACACCCATCCACCCCTGGACTCATTGGTCGTCTCCACGACCAACGAAAAGGACAAAACAGCTCCAGTCCTCCTCTACTCCCAAGAATAAAGAGACCAAAAGACTGGATCTCTTCATGAGAAAAATTTATTCTACTGCCAGCTTACAATTCCAGCTGGCAAACCACCAGGCTCACCACTTTAATTTGTGGGATATCTTCCGTAAATTCCAGGAGTCCCTAACCCTCTGGGGGTTAGCCCAGGAGTTTGGTACCCCAGTGGAGGAAGGCACAGCGGCAGCCAGGTGCTCCCTACAAATGGCCTGGGATGCAGTGAACTCTGCAGCTCGGGTAGTCCCGTCGGCGGTTGTGATGAGGCATCACTTGTGACTACAAATGGCGGGCCTCTTGCAGGAGATGCAGAATTCAATCCAAGACCTCCTGTTCGATGGGGTTGGTCTCTTCTCCGAGCAGACAGATGCCAGACTGCATGGGGTAAAGGATACAAAGCCCACCCTTCGTTTGTTAGGTATACATACGCCACAGCCTGCTGGGAAGCCCTTCTAGCTACCCCCACCGCCAAGACCTTGGCTGCCCCACCAGGGTTCTGAAAGAAGAAGGGACAGTACCTTCAGCAGGCATCACCCCTCTTCTTCCCGCTCGCCTGCACAGCCTGGGCCCTCTAAACACCCTGGGGGCCAGAAGCATGCATTCTGCGGGTGTAAGACCCATCTGGGACCTGCGTCGCCGCAACAGTCTCTCAAAGTCTGTCAAGAAGTTGAGGTTCCACATGGTTTCCCTGACCTCCATTATTCCTTCCCTGGATCCGGGAGACTGGTACACCACTCTCGACTTGCAGGACACTTATTTCCATGTTTCCATATTCCCGGGACACAGGCATTTCCTCCATTTTATAGTGAGAGGATGCCATTTCCAGTTCACAGCACTCCCTTTTGGCCTGTTGTCAGTCCCAAGAGTGTTCACCAAGTGCATGGCACTAGTAGCGACTTACCTCAGGTGGCATGGGGTCCACCTGTTCTCATATCTCGCCAACTGGCTCATCAAGGACAGGTCTCTGGAGAGGGTGCAAAGAAGCCTCCATCTGGTTCGCTCCACCTGTCTCAGCCTGGGCCTGTTGATAAACATGGAGAAGTCCATGTTAACACCAGTACAACACACAGAGTTTATCGGGGCAGTTCTCAACTCCACGCAAGCCAGGGCCTTCCTTCTGGAAGTGCAGTTTCAGACCATAGTGGACTTAATCTCCTACATAAAAGCCCACCCGCTCATCGTGGCCTATACATGCCTGCAACTGTTGGGCCGTGTGTATGTATGTGGTCAGCCGTGCCCAGCTTCTTCTGAGGCCCCTACAAACATGGCTGGCCTCAGTTTACATTCCCAGCAGGCACCTCCTGGACCAAGTGGTCATGGTTCCCAGCCATGTCCCAGTGTCTTTAGACTGGTGGTGGAACTCCGAGTTGGTATTGCAAGGTGTTCTCTTTGTGACCCGTCTCCTTTGCTCACCCTGGTCTCGGACACATTGAATCTAGGGTGGGGGGCCCACTTGGGCAAGCTCATCACCCAGAGACATTGGCTGCAGCATGACCTAGCCTTGCACATCAACGTCAGGGAACTCAAAGCGGTCTTGCACGATCTGAAGGGCAAGGTGGTGCAGGTCCTCACAGACAATACGGCTGCGATGTATTACACCAACAGGCAAGGTGGTGCCCCTCTGGGACTTCTGTGTACAGCACAACATCTTCCTGGTAGCGGCCTATCTGCCTGGAACCAGGAACATCCTGGCAGATCACTTCAGCGGGTCCTTCTTGTCTCGCCACAAATGGTCACTCCATGCGGAGGTGGCCAGCCTAATCTTCCGCAGGTGGGGGTCTCCCCAGGTGGACCTTTTTGCATCTCAGCAGAGCAGGAAGTACCATGTGTTGTGCTCTCTACAGGGCAGGGATCAGGGCTCCTTGTCAGATGCCTTCCTGATTCCATAGTCCGGAACGTTGATGTACTTCTTTCCGCCAGTACCATTGATCCACAGGGTCTTGCACAAGGAGAAGCAAGACAAGGCGACGATCATCCTCATAGCCCCAGCGTGGCCTCAGCAACGCTGGTTCGGCATGCTGCTGAGTCTGTCAGCAACCACCCCACTGCAGATGCTTCTTCAAACGGATCTACTGTCCCAGAGCCACGGCAACCTGCTGCATTCAAACTGGCGGCGCTGCACTTGACAGCCTGGCTGCCGCATGGCTGAGCGGGGAGGAGTGGCATTGCTCCGCTGGTATCCAGTGGGTTCTGTTGGGCAGCAGGAAGCCCTCCACCAGGGCTACCTATGTGACGAAGTGGAAACACTGTGACGGTGCCCCCCCATAAGGCTTTACGGAAATATGCTTATGAATGTGTGTGTGTGTGTGTATATATGACAGAACTGGAATATGTTTTATGCTACATATGCCATGTAACATATCTCTGTGAAGGTTATGATCTACTGAATCTATTCGTTCTATTTGTATGCATGTATCATTTTTGTATTCGAAGTTATGAATATTGGCTGGTGACTTGCTTGATTTCTAGTAGCCTTAGTAAGCATTTGGTCAGCTTCTTGAGAAAGGAATGTGCAAGTTAAATGCCCAATCAAGAAGCACTTAACGGACAATGGATCTTGAAGACGCCAATCCACATCTGAGCTTTCCCAAGAATGTGGCTTGGCTGGTAAGAAACTCAGTCATACATGGACATGTGACTTGCCCATGGTGACTCAAACTCCATTTTGTAGCTGGATTCTACACGGGGAGGGAGGGGCCTCTACCCACAGGAGAAAGTCTATTTAAACCCCTGGGAGACCCCTCCATTTTGTCTTCAGCTGGCTAAAGAGAGACCCTCTCCACCCTCAAGGATGCCTGAAAGAAACTGGAACAAAGGACAGTAGCTGCAGGGGGTGTGAGTGATTGCTGGACCCAGACTAGAAGGAGCCTAGTCTGTAAAAGGTTTCAGAGTAGCAGCCGTGTTAGCCTGTATTCGCAAAAAGAAAAGGAGAACTTGTGGCACCTTAGACACTAACAAATTTATTTGAGCATAAGCTTTCGTGAGCTACAGCTCACTTCATCGGATGCATTCAGTCTGTAAGCTTTCTGGAACTGGTGAGGTTTTTATCTGTATTCAGTTTTATTACTGTACTAGACTTAGACTTGCGCGTTTTATTTTATTTTGCTTGGTAATTTACTTTGTTCTGTCTGTTACTACTTGGAACCACTTAAATCCTACTTTCTGTATTTAATAAAATCACTTTTTACTTATTAATTAACCCAGAGTATATGTATTACTACCTTGCGGGGGGGGGGGGGGCAAACACCTGTGCATATCTCTGTCAGTGTTACAGAGGGCGAACAATTTATGAGTTTACCCTGTGTAAGCTTTATACAGGGTAAAAAGGATTTATTTGGGGTTTGGACCCCATTGGGAGTTGGGCATCTGAGTGTAAAAGAGAGGAACTTCCTAAATTGCTTTCAGTTAAGTTTGCAGCTTTGGGGCACGTGGTTCAGACCCTGGGTCTGTGTTGGAGCAGACTGGCGTGTCTGGCTCAGCAAGACAGGGCGCTGGAGTCCCAAACTGGCAGGGAAAGCAGGGGCAGAAGTAGTCTTGGCACATCAGTTGGCAGTTCCCTAGGGGGTTTCTGTGATCCAACCGGTCACAGTGCAGGGAGGAGTAGCATTGCTCCACTGGTGTCCAGTGGGTTCTGTTGGGCAGCAGGAAGCCATCACATAGGTAGCCTGGTGGAGGAAGTGGAAACGCTTCACATGTTGGGTCTCGGATCGGCTCATTCGTGCAGAGGAGGCCTCGCGGCAGGACATCCTAGACTATCTGCTCCACCTCAAGCTCCAGGGCTTGTCGTCCTCAGTCAAGGTACACCTGGCGGCCATTTCCACATTCCATCCTCCATTTCAAGGCAGGTTGGTCTTCGACCATCCCATGATGGCACAGTTCCTGAAAGGTCTGGAGCACCTTTACCCGCATGTCAGGGACCCAGTCCCCCTTTGGGACCTGAATCTTGTGCTGTCAAGGCTCATGCGTCTCCCCCTTCGAGCCCTTGGCATCCTGCTCCCTTTTGCTTTGCTCCTGGAAGGTCTCCTTCTTGGTCCCTATAACTTCAGCCAGTTGGGTGTCTGAGATCAGGGTGCTCACTTCAGAGCCACCTTATACTGTCTTCTATAGGACAAGGTCCAAATGCGTCCACACCCAGGCTTTCTGTCCAAGGTAATTTCTCACTTCCACATGGGCCAAGATATTTACTTACTGGTCTATGTCTGAAGCCTCATGCAACCACAGGCTGCATACTCTGGACGTCAGGCGGGCGCTGGCCTTTTACATTGATAGAACAAAGCTGTTCTATAAGTCAGCGCATTTTTTTGTGGCTGTCGCTGACAGGATGAAAGGTTGCGCAGAGACTCTTGTCCTGGATCACTGTCTGTATCCACTACTGTTACAAGCTGGCAATGGTGCCCCTGCCAGCTGTTGTGATGGCTCACTCAACTAGGGTACAGACTTCCTGGGCAGCCTTCCTTGTTCAGGTGTTGATCCAAGAAATTTGTCAGGCCGTAACCTGGTCGTCCGTCCGCACGTTCACTGCACACTATGTGCTGACCCAGCAAGCAGGAGATGATGCTGGTTTCAGCAGAGCAGTGCTACAATCGGCAAAGCTGTGAACTCTGAGTCCACTTCCGAGGATTCTGCTTGTGAGTCCCCTACAATGGAATCGACATGAGCAAGCACTTGAAGAAGAAAAAATGGCTACCTACCTTTCGTAACTGTTCTTCGAGATGTGTTGCTCATGTCCACTCCATTACCTGCCCTCCTACCCCTCTGTCGGAGTTGTCGGCAAAAAGGAACTGAGGGCGTAGGGCCGGCGGCACCTGATATACTGCACCATGAGCGCAGCACTCCAGAGGGCACATGGCTGTCCCTATGGATACCGCTAAGGCAAAAGTCTCAGATGACCGTGCATGGGGGCGCACGCACACCTATAGTGGAATGGACATGAGAAACACATCTCAAAGAACAACAGTTACAAAACGTAGTTAACCGTTTTTTCTCCTGCTGCTGCTCAGAAAGGCCTGTACTTTTGGAGATGAAGATAATTTAGTTTGAATTCCACTGTTTTCATTTTATGTCATGTAGACCTAGCTGACTATAGCTAATGTACATTCATGGCCCCAAACTGTTTCAGCTTGTCACCAAGAAAAATATTTAATGTAAAACAAAAACTTTAAGTTAAAAGGTAAGTATTCCAAGGAATATTATAGTTTAAAAGAATCCTGAATATTTAAAAGGTAGTAAAATAGTCAAATCCTATTCCAGTTAATAGTCTTTTAAATATATGTACAAGTGCAAATATCACATTGTCCATTGCCAATTCAAAAAAATAACATTAACGCTGCCCCCACAAACTTTCAGATTAAGTATATTAACAAAACCAGCCAAAGTACTGATTGCTAGAACACCTCACTGTTAATGTATATTTATGTCAAAGGCTAACTACTAATTCCTGTGTTCTGTTTCAGTTGGCTTTTTTTAAACGTTTTGTTTCTCTTCTTTCCTTTTTTGGTAGCCTTCAGTAAGAAAGGGCGTGTTGCCAAGAATGTTGGAAGAAATTTTGAAGACCAGGATAATGGTGAAGCAGTCAATAAAGGCTTACAAGCATGACAAAGCTATCACTCGAATGCTTGAGGCGCGTCAGCTGGGTCTTAAACTGATAGCTAATGTTACATTTGGTTATACTGCTGCTAACTTTTCTGGAAGAATGCCATGTATAGAGGTAAGGGATACAGATAAAATGCAAAAAGGATTTAGGAAAGAGACTGTTGTTAAAGCAGCACCAGATAATGTAATGTCATTGCTTGAAACATACATTTAATCTAAATGCTACCATAAGTGCTGTTTTTTTCTCTTAAAGTACTAAAGTGCTCTTTCCTGAATTCTTTCCTGTTTTATTGATTCATGTTTACAGTAAATCAGTTTTCAGAATTTTCTTTCTATTGTTGTTGGTTTTTTAAACCAGCAAATGCAGCCGTTTACTTTGCATGATGATGATGATAATGCAGAGATGGATTCAGAGTGATGGTGATTTACACAGGGGTTGTTTTGAATGCAGTAGTACAGAAGGAAAGATTTTCAGTGTATCTTTATTTGCAGATTGGGGATAGTATTGTCCATAAAGCCAGAGAGACCTTGGAGCGAGCTATAAAACTGGTGAATGATACGAAAAAATGGGGAGCTCGGGTCGTATATGGCGATACTGACAGGTAATTAATGGCTGCTTCTTCTGATGCTATGTGAAACTGTTTTCTTCCTTTCCACCTCACAAAGGAGGCTATCACCATGATCTGCGTTCAAAAGCTTACGGCAGGTCTCGATGGACCTATTTTTCTGTTTTAATAAATGATATTTGCCTGTTGCATTAAACATACAGTTCAGTACGTATTTCAATTCAGACTGTTAAATTACCTTTATGGAGTCTGAGCTAGCTTCCTCACTTTGCAAAGCTGTCAGATAGGGTCAGCTGGGCTACCATGGCAGTTCCCAAGTGCTGCTCATAGGGATAGAGACCCCCTTTCATGCCACCAGTCCCTCAAAAACTGATTGGTGGTTGCTGTTTGACTCCCAACCACTGCTAGGTGGAGGGTACATGCTCTTAAATGGACCAGAGCCCTGCTGGTATAGTTCCTAACTGGTGTGATGGGGCTGGTATAGTTCCTAACTGGTGTAACGGTGTGGTGACTCACCTCTGCGGCACCTCCTGCTGGTCTCTCAGGGAATTAGCTCTTCCAGCCTCCAGCGCGCCCTTTACAGGCCAGTGTCCAGCTTGCTGCTGGCCCCCGTCTCCCTCCCGGAGCCCGGTGCCCCTTTTACCCAGGGTGCTGCCCTCTGGCAGTACCCCCACAGTCTCTGGGCCTCCCCTCCCTGGGGAACCCCCACCCACTATCCCCACCTTGCCTCAGTCTTTGGCTACTGCTAATCACCATTGAGCCCCTGCACACTGGTGTGGACTGCAGTGTATAAGTCAATCATCACAGGCAAGGGGGGCTTGGACCTGCTGCCTCTGCCTCCCTTTGGGCTGCCCCCTGCGACTCCAGTACCTATCCTAGGCCATCTGCCAGGCCTGCAGCCTGGGGCTTTTCCAGCCTTTAGTCGCCAAGCTCCTCTAGCCTTCCCCAGCCCTGCTTCACCTCAGGTACCTTGATAGGCTCCCCAGCAGCCAGGCCCGTCTCTCTCAACAGCTAGAGGAGACTCTGTCTGCTCCTGGCCCACTGCCCTCTTATAAGGGCCAGCTGAGCCCTGATTGGGGCGTGGCCCCATCTGAGCCTGCTTTCCCCAATCAGCCAGGGAACTGTTTGTTCCCAGCCACAGCCCTCTCCTGGGCTGTTTTAAGCCCTTTAAGGCCGGAGCAGGTGACCACCCTGCTACAGTGGGGGTGGCCAGGCCAGAGCTGCCCCTTTTGAACCGGGTGCCTTTGGTGACTACTTCTGTGATCTGAGTCTAATGTTGGCCCGGCATGAAGTATTCCCACTCTATTTTAAAATGAAACCAGCTTGCACTTCATAACTAATTGTCATGCAATACATAAACTAAAAATATAAATAAGATATGTCCTGTTAGCTAATACACACATTAAGCAATACATTTTCTGGCTGGCTTTCAGGAAAGAAAAATTGATCATTAAACCTCAACATGGCAAAGATCATTATGGTAATTTTTCAGAGCAGGGACCGGCAACCTTTGGCACATGTCCTGCCAGGGTAAGCCCTTTCACAGCCATAAGGACTTAAAGATTCAATATTTTTTTTTAAAAAAAGCTGAAGTCCTGGAGCACCAAATATCGTCCTGCACATGAGAACCAGCTCACCAAACCATCAAGTGCCATTCCAATTTGACCCCTTCTGCACAGCCACTTCTCTACTAAATTCATACTGAATAAACTGTTTAGTACCAATTATATTCTTTATCCCTCCTCAATATAGAATTTGCTGTTTCTAGCTCAACCACCCACAGCCTAGCACTTTCAGATCGCAGGTATAGCATAGAATCTTGTGTTCCTGATGTCATGGGACTTGGGGCTGGGTTCCATGTCTTGGGGCCAGAAATGTAAAAATCTATTCAGTGGAAGAACTGTGATGCATGGACCACCAGGGGGAGGTAGGTAGGGAAGAAAATAAAGTGCTGTAAAGGAAGCTGGAGGGGAAGGGGTTGCTGTGAGAAATTGAGGATGTGTCAGTGAGTAGACTGGTGGACAATCTCAACGAATTTTGTCAACCACATATGTCCCTGTTTCCCAGTCAAGATACTGGCAAATGTATTATAGCTTGTAAACCCATTCCAGGCTTTATGTTGAAGTAATGGTGTCCCTACTTCCTATTTCTACTTTTATCTTTTTAGCATGTTTGTACTCTTGAAAGGAGCCACTAAGGAGCAGTCTTTCAAGATTGGCCAAGAAATTGCTGAAGCTGTAACAGCTACCAACCCGAAACCAGTAAAACTGAAATTTGAAAAGGTAAAAGGAAAATACATTTTACGCCAAATGTCTGGATAGAAAATGTTATATCTTTAAACACATTAGGGGTTCAGCTGTTCAATAAGGTTTTGATTTTGATCGGTGACTTAACAGTATCGTGGGTGTTTCTTTGAATGTACGGCCGGCAGTCCTTTCAGCTGTATTTCATTGTCCTGCAGTTGTCAGAGGAAGTCTGCAGAGAAAATTTAGACATATTGGCTCCAATCACCCATAAAGAACAGGTTCCTGAATGCAGTGTGGATCAAAATAATTCTACTATTATTGCACATCCAAAAGAACAGTGGAGAATGTCTTTAGTTTGTTTGTTTGTTGTTTTCATAAATGTGTCTCCTTCACTTGTATTGACATGATGAATGGTAAATGTAATATCAGTTTAAGGGCCGCTATATTGTTGAGATTGTCCTTTCGTTTAGTATTTTAAACTAATTTATTTTTAGAGAGGGAGAGACAGCACAATTCAATAGAACAATATTGAGAGTCTGGTGGTTCTTCAAGTGATGGTCCCTATATGTAGTCCACTGTGGGGTGCACATGTGCTCCTTGCAACTGAGTCCGGAAGATTTTTCATTAGCAGTGTCTGTTTGTCCATGCCTTTGCCCTGCACCTTCTCGTGCTCCAAACTGAGGACATAAGGGAAAGCATGGATCAGTCGCCTCTCCAGTTCCTTTCTACCACCTCTAGTCTCAGACCAAACCCCTTCAGTGTCCACAGCTTTACTAGCATTCCTGCCTCAAATTCAGGTTTTTTTCTGTAGTTGACCTTTTGTAGATTGTTAGTCTGGGGCTTCCTCCATCATTTGGGGTACTTGGAATGCCCAAGATCTCCACTTCAAGCCCTGTGCGGCCTGCCCCCCGTTGTTCCCAGTTAGTGTCTTCGATGACATTCGCTTATACTGCTTGGGTAGTCCCACATTCCCTCCAAGTGCAATATTTGATTTTCCTTTTGGCTCCAAACCTGGCAGTCTTGTGAGTTCCAGCTCAGAAGATATCTGATGGAGTGCTGGATGAGGCCCTAGTCCGACCCTGGGTCTTCAGACCCCCTGTACATCGGCCAGAGATGCCTAGAAGTGTCCCACCAACCACAGTGCTCCCTAGCTCCAGAACATCAGAGGGCAGACCTAAGGACTCTAGCAGGCAGTGCAGATGGGAGGAGGGTAAGAGCAAGCACTCACATGAAAAGTGAGACAAATCCTCTCTCTAGTCCTCATCTAAGAAGAGGACTTTCTCCCGTATGCCCTCCAAATCTGATGAGACTCCATGCTCCAGTATGGATATATCAGGAGCTCATGGGAAGCACGGATCCAACTTGACTCATGGGGAGCCAAGAGTGTTCCAAAGCCACTGATCACTGAAGGAGCTAGCCCAGGCCTATCAATAGCAAGGCAAAGAAGGGCGCAGTCATCAACTGAACCAACAGTAGAGTCCATCAGCAAGGAAAAGGATTCAGTGGTACCAATGCTCATCGTCTGACCTAAATTAGCACTGTTACCTCTACCAAAAGGCAGAATCCCCTCTCCCTCTCCATCCTCTATGACTGGGTGTACTATCCTCAACAATCTGGCTATGTATTCTGACCCACAGTCACCAATACTCACTGATACAGGTGACTACTAGTGGTGCCTGCAGTGTCAGTTCATCATTCACCAGTACGGTCGATCAGCCTAGAGTTACAAGGCCTGTGGAATCTGAGGACTCGTACTCCTCCAGTGAGCATGAGACTGAAGTCAGTGGCTTCACTGACTATACTATGACATGAGATCAGCCCCGACAAAGGTTCCATAATTTCCTAGGCATCTTCGTACTCCCATAGAACACACTGCCTGGCTCAGGACCAATAGTACCCTTCCCCCTAGGGAGCACCACCTTATCCATATGATCCATCTCACTGGCCCTTTTAGGGTTCCCAGGATCTGCATTTGAGACCTCCCAATTTCAGGGGATCAGAGAAGGAGTTCAGACAGAGGTCACCTCATAGAAGAGAACCTCCAACCCTCTTAGGAGCACTATGAGGCGGAAGAACAACCTGAGCAAATGGACCTACTCGTTTCTGCTGCACTTTTGTCCTCATCTCCTGACAATGCAGTTGCAGTGGCCTCACCATCGCCATCCAGAAACTATACACAGTTTCATGACCTCCTGAGGAGAATCACAGGTGCACTGCAGTTTCTCCTGGAAGTTCAAGACATCATTCACAAGTTGCTGAATATCCTCCACACTGCAGGTCCTAGCAAGGTGGCACTTCCAATCAATGAGGCCATATTAGAGCTGACCAAAATAATCTGGCATCCGCTACCTACTTTTGCTCCCCATTCCAAAAAGGATGGGGGAAGAAGTACTTTGTCCTGTCTAAAGGGGTAGAATACTTGTTTTCACGCCCTGAACTCCCTAGTATGTCAGGCCATCACTGAACATAAGAGACTGCACCAGCCTAGGTCTGCTCCCTCTGACAAGGATGCTAAAACATGAACCTCTTCAGAAGAAAGAATTTCACCTCAGCTAGCGTACGTTTCCACTTTGTGAATTCTCAGTCCTTGGTGTCTAAATATGATTGTATTCATTATAATTTTTCTGTATTCACTGACAAACTACCCCAGGAATTTAGACCACAATTCCAGGCCATCATCAACAAGGGTAAGTTGATAGATAGATTATCCCTGCAAGCTTCAGTTGAGGACACAGTTTCTCATTCCGTGGCAACTTTGATCATCACAAGACGAGCTTCGTGGTTTCAATCCTCTGGGTTTCCAAAGGAAGTTCAAGCTCCTGTGGAGAACCTCCTCTTAGAGAGCAACAACCTATTCAGTGACAAAAATGGATAAGTCACTACACACCCGTAAGGACTCTTGTGCAAGTCTCCACTTCTTAGATATATACACTCCAGCACCTCAGAGAAAATACTCCAAACTGCCTCCATGCAAACAACATCTTGCTCCTCAACCCTGTTACCACCAGGGTGCCTCTGAGCCTCCCAGAAAGTGCCAGAGAGTGCAATGCAACAGACAGAACATCCCTCCATTGTACTCTTCCCAGTCCCAGGCTCCCACAAAGACATTTTTGATGGGATCCTTGAGAGCCGCCAACCAGTTCCCCCAACACCCATACTCCATTTGGTGGCCATCTGGCCCATTTCTCCCCAGTGTGGCATCATATTACATCAGACAGATGGGTTCCAGAGATCATCAACAATGGCTATACAATAGAATTTTTGTACATCCCTTTCAAAAAAAAAAAAAAAAAACCCCATCCCCCTGTCCCTCTTGAAAGACCCATGTCATGAGGGGTCACGAAAGGACTCTCAGACAGGAGGTGCAGACTCCCTACTCACACTATAGCACGGGGGGGGGGGGGGCTTTTATTCAAGATATTTATTCATCCCTAAAAAGAAAGGAGGCTGGAAACCTAGTCTGGATCTCAGACAATTGAATATCTTCATATGCTGTTCAAAATTCAGAATGATCACCCTGGCCTCAATAATCTCCTCTCTAAACAAAGATGACTGGTTTGCAGCTCTTCATTTGACAGATGCTCATTTCCACATAGACATTCACTCAGTGAGCAGGAGATTCCTGCACTTTACAGTGGGCCTAGACCAATTATCAAGGCAAAGTGCTTCCCTTCTATCTCTTGACAGCCCTGAGGGTTTTTCACAAAGGTGCCATCCATGGTGGTGGCATACCTGTGTCACCATGGCACCCCAATATTTCCCTACTTTGATGACTAGCTGCCCATATGTCGGTCATACTAGGACAGTCGGTGGTCCTTTCCCTTTCAGCCTCCTTCAATGCTTAGGACTCCAAGTAAACCTAGAAAAGTCCACGTTAGTACCCATGCAAACTATAAACTTTATTGTAGTAACTTTGGATTCAATTACAACCAAAGCATACTTGCCCTGGGTCAGATTCCAAGCTCTGAGGGACCTCATCAACCAGCTTTGATTGAGCCCTCAGACAATAGTGTGGTCCTACTAGATCACATGTCTTCCTTTACCTATGTGACACCCTCTGCAAGGTTCCATCTTCAGGGCCTTCACGCTTGGTTACAATCCAAGCAGAGGCAGTCCAGACAGGAGAGTCTTGATTCCCCACAGTGTTCTGGCATCTTTCAACTGGTGGGTGAAACAAAGAAGTTGTATTCATTGGGGTTCCCTGTGTTTCCCGTTCCATCCACGAAGAGGTTAATTATGGGTGCTTCCCTACTGGGCTGTAGCACATCGGACAAAAATGTGGTTCAGGTTCTAGGACCCAACTAGAATCCAAGCTTCAAATCAATGCATAGTAAGGAGTACATGAAGTTTCCTGCTTTTCATCCATGCTGTACACATTCAGGTTATGTCAGACAATATGACTACAGTATACTACAGCTACAAACTGGGAGGATCAAGTCTGCTCCTTTGCACGGAGGAGATCAGACTCTGGAATTAGTGTATGCAACACCATATCACCCTCTTGGCAGTGCATCTCCCAGGAGCAATGCACACCTTGGTGGACAGCCTCAGTAGCACTTCTACAGAGACTGAGTAGAAACGTCACAATGTGATGTTGCATTGTATTTTCCAGCAGTGAGGATTTCTTCATGTCCCAAGAGAACAAGAAATACCCAACCTACTGTTCCCAAGCAGCTCGGGGACCCATTCCTAGTAGAGTGGTCAGAGCCACTAATATAAGTTTCCCCACCCATTCCCCTCTTACCACGAGGGAAATCAAGCAGGACAAACTGTCAGTTATCCTGGTGGCAGAAGTAGTTTTGGTTCACCAGCATTGTGCAGATGGCCTCACAGCCATGCATCCAGCTATATCTGAACTTATTGACTCAGGTCAATAAAAGACCACCAATCCCAATCCAGCATACCTCTATCTATTTGGTATTTGGATGTATGACAAACCTAGAAAGGACATGTTTGTAGATGATATACTCCATCCTCAGTTATAGCACAAAAATCTCTGAGGGAATGTTATGCTACAAAGTGGATTTTCCTTTGGTGCTAAAGTCATTAGATACCTTTAGAGGACTCATGAGAATCCCTACCATCTTGGACTACTCCTTTCTCTAAAGAAGTTGAGTCTAACTCTTAGCTTGCTGTGTGTACATTTGCCAGCAATTAATCCCTTCCATGCTCCAGTGGGAAACTGTTCTTCACGCACCCTACAACTGTGAAATTTTTGAAAGGCCTTGCCAGAGGCCTTTCCTCTGGTACTAAAATCGATGCTAACTTAGGATCTCCGTCTAGTATTGTCAGCTCTCGTGAATACTCTATTCAAACCTCTAGCCCAGCGGTTCTCAAACTGTGGGTCAAGACCCCAAAGTTGTGACCCCATTTTAATGGGGTTTCCAGGGTTGGCTTAGACTTGCTGGGGCTCAGGGATGATGCCCAAGTCCCACCACCCTGGGCCAAAGCCTGAGGGATTCAGCCCTGGGCGGCAGGGCTCAGGTTTACAGGCCCTCTGGCTGGGGTGAAGCCCTTGGCCTTCGGCTTTGACACCTTCCCAGTCCAGGGCAGTAGGGCTCAGGCTTTGACTTTGGCTCCCCAACACGGGTCAATGGGAATCAGGTGGACTAAGGCTTCAGTACCCCCTCCTGGAGTCGTGTAGTAATTTTTCTTGTCAGAAGGGGGTCGCGGAGCAATGAAGTTTGAGAACCCCTGCTCTAGCCTCATGCTCCCTTCTCCATCTGTTTATGAAGGTGCCTTCGTGACAGCAGTCACCTCTGCCAGAAGAGTAGGTGAGTTTGAGGCCCTTACGGCAGAACTGCCCTACATGGTCTTCCATAAGAGTAAGGTTTTCTGGAGGTTACACCCGAAGTTCATTCCAAAGTTTCCATCAGAATTCCACTATAATCAGATCAGATACGTACCTTTTTTCTACCAAACACCTTATATCACCAGAGAAGACAGGAAGCTCCATTTTCTGGATAGCCATCGAGCCTTAGCTTAGCTTTCTACTTGCAGGGACAAAACCCTTTGGGAAATCGAACTATTCCTTTCCATTGCTGAGTGGATGAAGGGGAAAGCAATCTTTTCACAGAAACTTTCTCAATGGATTTCGGGTTGCATCCCACTTTACTATGAGCTTACAGAAACTCTGTCCCTCAAGGTGTGAGGGCCCACTTGACCAGAGCAGAAGCTATCTCCCTGGCTTTTATTCAGGCTGTTCACCTCCTGGAGATCTGTAGAGCTGCAATGTGGGGTTCTATGCATAGCTTTACTAGACTTTTCTCCCACATCAGATGCATCCTTCACTACAACATCCATGCGGTCTGTGCACTCCCCTTCTCTGTGAGTACTGCTTGTGAATTACCCACAGCGGAATACACATCAGTTGAAGAAAGGAAGATTACTTAACTTGTAGAGTAGCTGGAGTTCTTGGGAGATGTGTGGTTCCTATGTGTATTCCACTGCCCACCCATCTTCCCCTCTCCTTCGGCTCCTTTCCTAAGGTGATTTACAGTAGAGAAGGAACTGGAGAGGCAGGCAGTCTGCGCTTCCCTTTACGCCCTTGGTTTGGGGCATGAGGAGGTGTAGGGCACAAGCACAGACCAAAAGATACTGCTAATGAAAAATCTTCCAGTCTCAGCACCTCACAATGGAATACCCATCGGGCCCACGCATCTCAAAGAACTTCAGTTACTGTAAGGCAAGTAACCTTTCTTTATGGCTAGAATGGCAAGAGAATTCAGAATGATGGCTGTCACTGTTAGACTGTATGTGACTTTGTGTGCCTGAATATTACAGGATCCTCAGTTTGCATATCACATGTGACAATATCTAGATAGAATATAAGGTGAGTTAAGTGTGGAATGACGGTCTGAACCTACATTTTTCCTGTGGACCTTTAATGTTCCTTTAACTTTTTATTTGTGTTTGTGAGGAAACAAAAGGTAAAAAAGTCAAAATTAACATTTCCTTAGAAAAACCTCTAAACATGCAATCCTGTTATGCTGCCAGTGAATAACAGTATAAAGAGGCTACCTGTTTTTAACACTACAGGTGTATTTGCCATGTGTCTTGCAAACCAAGAAGAGGTATGTGGGATACATGTATGAAACACTGGATCAAAAAGACCCAGTATTTGATGCAAAAGGCATAGAGACCGTTCGAAGAGATTCTTGTCCTGCTGTATCCAAGGTAAAATACACTCAAATTCTTTCAAGTTTTACAAATACGGTATGTTGTTCCACTGCAGTCCTTAAAAATCATGTCAATACATGCCCCCATAAAAATTCTAACTCTGGAGACAAGATCTGTCTCTGTTCTTTGGGGTTTTCTCCATTATTTCTGGCATGAGTAGTGCAAGACCGGGATTTCTGAACTGAACTGTGGACTGCTACATGGTTTTATAGGACACTGCCACAGCCCACCATACCAGCACCCAATCCTTCAACACCTTAAACCAGGGGTCGGCAACCTTTCAGAAGTGGTGTGCCAGGTCTTCATTTATACACTTTAATTTAAGGTTTCCCGTGCCAGTAATACATTTTAATGGTTTTTTAGAAGGTCTCTCTCTATAAGTCTGTATATTATATAACTAAACTATTGTTGTATGTAAAGTAAACAAGGTTTTCAAAATGTTTAAGAAGCTTCATTTAAAATTAAATTAAAATGCTGATCTTACGCCGCCGGCCTGCTCAGCCTGCTGCCGTCCTGGGGTTCCGTTCACCTAGGCCGGCAGCAGGCTGAGCGGGGTCTGCAGCAGGGACCCCGGCTGGCAAGGGGCTGGCAGCCAGAACCCCCAGACTGGCAGCAGGCTGAGCAGGGCCAGCGGCTGGGACCCCAGATTGGCAGTGGACTGAGCAGCTCCTGAGCTGCTTAGCCCACTGCCGGTCTGGGGTTCCGTCCACCGGCTCCTGCCAGCCAGGGTCCCGGCTGCTGGCCCTGCTGCCAGTCTGGGATCCCAGCCCTGCCCACATAGAGTGGGTACCTACCTTCTCCCTGGTTCTAGCCCATTCTCTTCCTCTGTCTGCACTGAGATGAGGGTGGGAGTGTGCTGAGCACAGGGTGGGGGATGAAGGAGCAGGCTGGGGGTTGGGGTGAAGGGTCTGGCCAGGAGCTAGAATGAGGGAGGGGGCTCAGGGTTGGGGCAGGAGGTTTGGGTGTGGATTGCTTACCTGGGCAGCTCCCATTTGGTGCAAGGGGTGCAGGTGGGAATGTGTGGTGGGTGCAGGAGCTCCCATTTGGTGCTCAGGGTGGCGGTGGGAATGTGGGGGGTGCAAGAGTCAGGGCATGGAGTGAGTGGGGGCTGGGTATGTGGGGGGAGCTGGAGTCAGGGCATGGGGTGTGTGAGGGGGGTGCAGGGGTCAGGGCAGAGGGCTGGGAGGGGGTGCAGGGGTCAGGACAGAGGGCTGGGAGGGTATGTGGGGAGGTGCAGGGCTCATGGAAGGGGGCTGGAGGGGATATGCCCTGATTCCACCCCCCTTCCCCAAGGCCCCGTCCCCACCTCTTCTCCGGAGCAGCTTCTCAGAGCAGCTTCTCCCCGTCCCTTGCAAGGACCATCAGCTGATCGGGAGGGAGAGGAGGAGGGGTAGGAACCCAGCACGCTGGGGGAAGAGGCGGGGGAGGGGGGAACTTCCTTGCTGTGCAGCAGCAGCCGGCAGCACCAAGCTTCTTCACCCTGCCCAGGGGAGCAGAGAAGAGCCTGCCGGGGCGGACAGGATTTTTAATGGCACGCTGCTGCCTGCCAGGGTCCCAGCCTGGGTTCAGCAGCGGGCTGAGCAGGGCCGGTGACTGGGACTCAGCAGGCAGCAGTGTGCCATTAAAAATCGGCTTGTGTGCTGTAGGTTGCTGACCCCTGCCTTAAACTAAGCAAAACTTTTCATTGTATTCACTCATTAGAGCACATATGATCCTTCCCTCAGGTCCTTACAATGTTTGCAGAAGGCTGTCCTTGGAACTTCTCCCCTTTAAGGTGATCAGGAGCCTCTCTCAAATGCTTTGCACCTTTCAGGGTGTTCATGGGGGATTCTACCACCCTCTGGTGTCCCTGCCAAATAGTAGCCATTCTACCACACTTCTCACTACACAGCTAGTTTAGCCAAGAATTCATGTTGAGGGTGTCCTTTCTTAGCTGTCTATTTTCCATTTGTTTTTTAAAAAAAGAATCAGCTACTCATACTCAGTCAAATCAAAACCAATTTCCTTTGAAACAAGGAAAAGCACCCTCCTCAATAAGGGCTATTTCTGTGCCATATTTTATCTTTTAACCCAAGCTGTTTTTTCAGTAGAGCTATTCAGAAAAAGATGGCAAGAATATTTTTGAAGTGGGAGAATATCTTTTTCACTCTATCCAAACTCAAAAACTCTTCAACTGTTGGGAAAAAAAAACCACCTTCAGGCAGAGATGAGGCATGGAAAATGTGAGCCTGAAAGGTGAAAATGCCAAAAAGTTGAGTGACTAAAAATGGGGTGCCAGAATGGAAACAATTATGTTTTATGTAGCCCCTTCCAACAGAATACTTGTAATGTCGTCTAGCACCCTGTGAACATTTTTGTTCATCTTTCTGCTGACCTACTTTTGCTGAAGGCCAAAACGTCAGTTATTTTTTATGTTCTGTTCCCACAACATCCTCCTTGCTAATGACTCTGTAAGTGATGGATCAGTCTTTCATTAGAAAAATATGTGTTGCGAGAAAGTAAAAAGTAGTATGCAAAATATTGTTAACCTCAAATAAACTGAGAAACAGCTGCTCATATGGTGCATTTATTTAGCACCTTTGAAGAGTGGAGGAGAATACTGAAAGGTGTCATATGTAATGTTCTATTTCAAAATTAAGAAAAATCTTTCTATATAGTGTAGTGGCGTTTGTCATATAAATTTCATCTACAGTGCTCTTTTTAAGGTTTGTTTGCTTTGTAAAATAAAATTAAAGAGATGGAAGATACTCAGGGGTTTCTTAGAGAAAAACAAAAATTGGTACTTTTTTTTTAAACGTATGTTTTTGAATTTATACTGAATATATATTATAAAATATTTCTTATATAAACTTAAACTCCTTTTACTAATGTTGAACAAGAAGCCAGATTTTTCACATCTCTCCTTTGTTTTGAAGATACTTGAGCGTTCTATCAAGCTGCTATTTGAAACACGTGACATAAGTCAGATCAAACAGTATGTTCAGAATCAATGCATGAAATTATTAGAAGGCAAAGCCAGCATGCAAGATTTCATCTTTGCAAAGGAATACAGAGGGAGTTCTGCTTACAGACCTGGAGCCTGTGTACCAGCACTAGAAATCACAAGGTAAATGAGAAGCCTAAAAGTGCTAATCGTGGATTTATCAGACACCTGTTTCCTTAATCTTTTGTGCTTCTGGTTGTGGTTCTCAGCCCGCTTCTTAGAGAGCGTATGTCTACATCACAGACTAACATAGTACATAGTTAGTACTAGCCCTAGTTGGGTGTCTCAGAAGACGGATCAAGGATTGAATAATAATGGAAACCCAGTTTCTTCCTTACTACTAGAGATTATCACTCAAGGTCAAGAACAAGGCCTACTGTCAAGGCAGTGTAGCGAAACCTATGCTGTTACTGACTGTTCTGTGTATAAAGGACTTCAATCTCAGAGGTCATTTGACGCCTCTCACTGGCAGTAGATTAATTTTGTAGAAAAAATGTTGTTAGTGGATTCTCTTATTTTAATACTATTAAGCCTCTCTTCTGCCATAGTTCGTGATACTAAACAGCAGTCCTGCTTGTTATTAGCGTGTACTTCACCATACTGATTTTTTTGACAATAGAAGGTCAGCTGCATATGAACCAGTTCAACATATTTTGCCATCCCTTTAATTTTTCCTTATATTCAGTACAAAATTTCTTAAACTTATGGCCATATTTTTCCTAGTAAAATAAAATGGATACCAAAAAACAAACCCTGCTCTTAGCTCAAGAATATAAAATCATTTGTACTCTGGTCATTTGTGCTTATTTGAATGTAGTGGCTGCTCTTTTATAAAGTGTTCCTTTAACTTAGGGTTAGTCAAAAGGTGACCTGTAGACCAAATATGACCTGTGGCCACCCTCCTGTTACTTCTGGAGGCTGGGCTGTTTGGATCAAGATGGAGCATAGTTTTCTACGACCTGTATTCCATGTGGAACATACCTATGTCTTAAAGGTCAAGACAGCTTGCAGCATGCTCCTTTTTATGCTTGTTAGGTGCAGAACTCAGGCTTCGGGAGAGCTGTCGATATGACCTTCAGTTGGGTCAAGTTTGGATACCGTGATTTAAATACCTATTTGTTTCACTTGCAAGTATTTAATTTTAAGATACATTGTGAGGACTTTTTTTTTTTTTTTTTAAACAGGAGGATGCTTGCATATGACCGTCGTTCTGAGCCTCGAGTTGGGGAAAGAGTACCCTATATCATTGTGTATGGCATGCCAGGATTGCCTCTGATACAACTGGTGAGGCGGCCCATTGAAGTCCTACAAGATACCAACCTGAGGCTGAATGCCACATACTACATCACCAAACAAATTCTTCCACCCCTGGCTAGAATTTTCTCACTAATTGGCATAGATGTTTTCAGCTGGTATCATGAATTGCCAAGGGTAAGCGTGTCAGATAACACTTAGTGTATTTGGGTAGTCGTTGAATTTGATTACTCTTTTTTAAACAAAGAGTTGTATGTGAGGTAACAGCAGGGCTGAGTTATTTTATGAGGTAATAATTTGGTGCCTGAGTGTATAAATTAAATCACTAAACCCTCTGCAGTTCTTTCACTTAGTAAAATTAGTTTCCCTTGCAGCTCTTGTACTCAAGGTTGGGCCTATCCATATCATCAGCTGTGTTTCCTGGCCTCTTCCAAAATTAATTCAAAAGAAGCTAAGGGCTTGTCTACACTGGCAATTAACAGCGCTGCAACTTTCTCGTTCAAGGGTGTGAAAAAACACACCCCTGAGCGCAGCAAGTTGCAGTGCTGTAAAGCGCCAGTGTAAACAGTGCCCCAGCACTGGGAGCTAGGCTCCCCATGGAGGTGGTTTCTTTAGAGCGCTGAGAGAGCTGTCTCCCCATGCTGCACCATGACCAGACAAGGCACGTTAAAGTGCTGCCACAGTAGCACTTTAACGTTGCCAGTGTAGACTAGCTCTTAGTACAGGGACGGGCAAACTTTTTGGCCTGAGTGCTACATCGGGTTTCCAAAATTGTATGGAGGGCCGGTTAGGGGAGGCTGTGCCTCCTCAAACAGCCAGGCGTGGCCTGGCCCCTGCCCCTCACCCAACCCCCCACTCCCTGTCTCCTGACTGCCCCCCCAGGACCCCTGCCCCATCCACCCCTCCCTGTCCCCTGACTGCCCCCAGACCCCCACGCCCCTGACTGCTCCCCACTGCCCCATCCAACCCCTTCTCTCATTCCTGACTGCCCCCCCCGGGACCCCTGCCCCAACCAACCACCCTTTCTCCCTAACTTCCCCCAGAACCCCTGCCCCTGACTGCCCTCTCCAATCCCATCCAACCCCCCTCCTTCCTGACCCGCCCCCGGGACCCCTGCCCCTATTCAACCCCCCTGTTCCCCGCCCTCTGACCTCCCCGACCCCTATCCACACCCCCTGACCCCACCACCCCAAACTCCCCTGCCCTCTATCCAACCCCCCCGCCCCCTGCCCCCTTAATACGCTGCCTGGAGCACCAGTGGCTGGCGGCGCTTCAGCCGCGCCGCCCAGAGCACCAGGACAGGCAACCGTGCTGCCCGGCTGGAGCTAGCCACGCCACGGCACAGCACAGAGCACCGGGTCAGGCCATGCCTCTGCAGCTGCACTGCCCGGCAAGAGCTCGCAGCCCCTCCGCCCAGAGCATTGCGCCGATGGCACAGTGAGCTGAGGCTGCGGGGTACATGGAAGAGTAGGGGAGGGGCCGGGGACTAGCCCCATGGGCAGGAGGTTCCCGCAGGCCGGATGTGGCCCGCGGGCCATAGTTTGCCCGCCTCTGCCTTAGTACATACTACATGTGTTCTTTGTTAACATATCTGGATATGTATCTAGTTTTGCATTTGCATTCACCCTTTAATTTTCTCTCTAATACCTGCATGCATCTACTCAAAACCTATGAAAGGCCCATGTACTTATCTGGCCATCTTGGAAAAGCAAAGTTTATATTTCTACATCAATATGTTTAGGAGAGATACGCACCAAAAATAGGAGGAAAATATTTAAAAGCGAATGACAGGAAATTTTAAACCCTGATGTCTCTGAAACTCTGTGATTTGCCCAGGAATATTCGGGGGGGAAAATCTACTCTGGGTTGAGATGTAGTAAGTGAAAAGTTGGGTGGATTGTTTTGTTTTTGCTGAATATAAGGAGGGTAAAAAAATTGTGCTTATACAAAAAATTAGCTTTGCCCTTAACTATGGATTGACCAGCACCCCTCTATCGTAATGTGTTGTATTGTTTAATTGTCACTCAATAGAATCATTATTAAAAATGTTCTAGAGTTTTGTTTTTATGCTAATAATGTCCATACAAGTTGTACTTTCACTTCTGCTTCTTTCCAATGTCCTGATTAATCTACTGTGAGATTTACACAAGCTAATACCTTCAACAGATTGCTCCAGTAGAACTCGTGGTGCCACAATGCCAAGTCCCTGGAAAACTTGTCCCTTTCATGGTGCTCTGGGTAGAGGGGAGGTTCTTCATTCTTATAACAACTGGCTGCTCTTCACCCTTCTGTGGAACCCTGGTGCATTTTACACCTTTGTTGTGTACCCTAGAGCTCAGACCCTGCCATCACCAGAAAACTCCAAATTCCCCTTTTTTTTTCAGTATGTTCTAGTTTCTCCTACCATGTGGTAAACAATGTTCCCGACTGGCTTTTTGGTACACTCACTACAAGGATCATCTGTACACTCTGCCTCCCAGTGTCCCACCCTATTGAATGCTGGACAACACAGCTCTCAAGAGCTCCCTGTCGCCATAGTGATGGATTAAAAGCTCAAGGAAAGTTTTGTGGCAGCAGTTAGATGAGAGGAGACAGAGGCAGTGCAGGTTAGCCTTGTGTGCAGAGTGCTTACTTTCTTCAAGGCTGCAGAGCTGGGTGAAGTACCCTGAGAGGGGAGAGGTATGTGTATGTAGTGAGGGGAGGAGGCGAGGGCCAAGCTCAATAAAAGTCTGTCTGGGGTGAGGGCAACAGTAGGAGGAAAAGTCTGTCCAGGACATGGGGAAGAAGACTAGGTGGAAGACTCTGCCAGGAATTGGATGGCAACCCTAATATTTAAGAGTCAACCTGGCATTTTGGTGGATCCTAGAGCCTGTTTCTTCTTAATGTATCCCTGGGTGTTTGGGCTAAAATCACCAGTGAATGGACATGAAAAGCATGTGACAGGGAATTACATTAGTACTTGGAAACTAAACTTGGTGGAAGAGAGGTGGAACTCAGAAGAGGAAAAAATTGTTAACTTCTGTTCATTGTGTTACATTTGGGGCCTAAAATTTCCCTGTTTCTATTATGTGAAATGAGAACAATTGAAACTGCAGTCATGGGCGTACTCAGAAATGAGTTAGACCAGCACCGAAGAAGAACCTTTGCAGGATACCAGCTAAACCGATTTGTGAACGTAGTTTGGCGAGATGAGTTCCTCCTGTCTAGGAATATGTCTAGCATGTAATTCTGTTACTGATTCTTTCTGCTGCTGCCTCATGCTGAGCTTGGCTGTGAAACAGCTCACAGTGCATGGGTGGTCTCTGTATATGTAGCTTAACACACATTGAAGCACTTAGGCATAAATCATACACTTCAGATGAAGAGACTTAGTTCTTGTTAATAACTAACACATGAGCCCAAGCTCTGCAGATCCTGTTAAATTTATACACCTTAAAAATCTGATGAATGACTCAGACATAAATATAGCAGCCGACTTAAGAGCTCCTCATCTCTTAAACTTTTTTTTATAGATCCAGAGAGCTGCCTCCAATGCCCGCACCGATCTGGAAGGCCGAAAAGTCACGATCTCCCAATATTTCACTACCTTACACTGTCCTGTGTGTGATGAACTGACACAGCGTGGGATCTGTAGTAAATGCAGAAGCCAGCCACAGCATGTGGCAGTGATTCTCAACCAAGAAATCCGAGAGTTGGAGCGTAAGCAGGAACAACTGGTCAAGGTAGGAATAAAGCAGACACAGCATTTTGTCATTGACCAATTAGTCAGCTGCCCACAATACAGAGAGGCAGAATTAACTTGAAAAGTGGCTGAACTTTTTCCTTGAGGGTAAAGGAGATCACAGGGCAACATTTTAGTGGGTACCCTCTTAATATTAAAATACTCAGTAGTTCTGAACCCAAACTGAAACAGAAAGCATAATCCAGATGCATCATACCAGATTCTATCTTCCTGTATTTGTGTCTTTGTCTAATGTTTTTATATAGCATCTGGCACTAGAGTAATGCACAACTCTGAAGAAAATGCTTAGAACAAGAAGATGTTTGTGTCTCAGCAAAAGATCATGAATGTTAGATTTTTTTTGTGGTGAAAATGGCAAAAGTTATGGAAACCCATCCAAAACACAGGCATTTTATGCCAAAATAACTGATTAAGTTCCAGTTTTACTTCAAATTGCAACAAGAAGTGTTTGTGTCTCAGAAAAACAATACATACCTGAGGCTGACAGGGATATGGAAAGGGTCTAAGTCAGGGGATGGCAAGCTTTGAGAAGTGGCGTGCCAAGTCTTCATTTATTTACTGTAATTTAAGGCTTCGCATGCCAGTGGCCGGCAGACGGAACCCCAGACCGGCAGTGGGGGCAGCAGACGGAACCCCAGACCGGCAGCGGACTGAGCCACTCAGCCCACTGCCGGTCTGGGGTTCCATCCGCCAGCCCCTGCCAGCCAGGGTCCCGGCCGCCGGCCCTGCTCAGCCTGCTGCCGGCCCGGGGTTCTGTCCATCGCAGGTTGACGACCCTTGCTCTAAGTAAATCTGTGGGGGGCACTAATCATCATCTTCCTATTTAGAAATAATGGGAAAGTGTCACAAAAATCTCCTATATCCCAATGAGACTGTGTCGCTTAATTTAAATCTCAAGGTAAAGGTTCTTGGATGAAACTAAACATTCAGTTTGTTGGTACGTTCAGTAAAGCAGGTAGTTCCAGTCTGTCTAACTTATCAAAGCAATGCAGAGTGTAATTTATATATTTTTTGATCTGTTCTGGCACTGGGATTTAAGAGCAGTGCACAGAGCTGTAATGGGGGAATTATATATTTTGAGAATGGTTTGGAGTCCCTGAGCTGTTTGTTAACGAGTTATGGTTTTATAACGGAACAGCTATGTTTCTGTTTCAAAAAGGGATAATGAAATACGTGTATGGTGGCAGTGGCAGCTTAGCTTGTCAGCAGCAGCAGTGTCCATTACAAAATCAACTCTACTGTTGCTGCCCTGTGTCATCAGGATCTTTGCCATAGATCAGAGGGCACAGAATGGGGGAAGAGGGAGTCTGACAGTTAACATCCCGTAGGGTTGAGATCAGAGATCAATATAATTGCTGACTGTTTAAAGTCTGATTGGTTTAGCATTCAGCAGCCTGCATACCAGCAGCACATGCTGCCAAGAATGCGTCACTCTAGTGCTACGTTGTCTTCACTGAGTTCCTAGTGAAAGCTTGTTCAAAGTCAAGATTCAGTCATCATCAAAGCTCACTATGGGATTCACTCAAACTTCCTCAGGGCCGTTTCACCCTATGTGAGCATTACTTGACTGGAACAATGGGACTTCTGATCTGGAGGGTTAGGTTTGGGGGGGAGGCAGAGCTTCCTCAGAGACTAGCCCATGAATGTGCAGCTCATTCCCAGAATGATCACAAATCTCAGAGCTTTCCGAATGCCATGTAAAACCCACTTTGTCAAGTAGTTTCTCCATGGGTGCTCCATGCCTGGATGTTCACACACCCAGGCACTCTTAATTGGAGATTTTCAGCAGCAGTGTCCATGGGTCCATGCCTGTGCCCTAGTCACTTTATGCTCTGGTAACAGAGTATATAGGGAGGGGCAGACCCACCACCACTCCAGTTCCTTCTCAAACACCTGCAGCTTGAGATGGAGCATCACGGTGTCCAACAGCTTGCTACCTATCTTGCTTATTTGTTTATTGGGGGGGAGTGTTATTTTTTGGAGGGGGGATTTGTTTGGGGGTTTTTGTTTTTGTTATTTAGCACAATTTGTGTTTGGGGAGGGGGGCAGTTCCCTTTCCTTTCTTCCTTTGCCTGCTCTGGGCCCTTTTGTTTTCTTGGGCTTTGATCCACAGCCTCAGGAACAGGTTATGTATAACTCCCTGGGCTTCAAACCCTGCCGGACCTGCCATAGGTCTTTCCCCTACAGTAACAGTCATTCAAGCTTCCTCCGCTGAGTGGGAGAGACACTTGTCCCCTCCAAATGTAAGATCTGTTCAGGTTTTAGAAGCAGATGTAAGAAATTGAGGCAGGACAGACTAAACTCCTGTGGATGGAGTGATCTCTGAGAGCTGCAGGATCCAATTCACCCACCTAACCTTTGGATCCAGCTGCTCAGAGAGCCCCAACAACTGTGTCTGTTGTGACAGTAAGCATAAATCATACATTCAGGGGGCCCTCCTGAATCATCTAGGCCAAGAGTTGATCAGTTATTTTTTGGTCAAGGTCTAAATTTCTTGGTCAAGGACCAGACTCCAGAGAAAATAATAATAATAAAAAAATAAGAATAATGGTAAGTAAATAAAAAGATTTCAGGGCCTCTTCAAAAGCATCTGGCGGTCCGGATTTGGCACACGGTCTGCCTATTGACTACCCTGATCGAGGCCCTCAAAGAAGAAAGGACCTCTTTCTCCGGAATGGGATGAAAGAAGAAAAACGCATCCTCATAAAGGTACCGCTGAGGCTCCCATCCCCACTGGTATGGAGACCACAGCACTGGCTACGAAGACCATGCTGTGACATACCAGGGTGCAGTCCTACTAAAGAGTAGTTGTGTCACTTCTTCCCTCTAACCTAGGGTGCCCTTTACAATGCTTTCCTGCTGTAGCCTCCAGCATGCAAGTCACTCCCAGCTAGGTCTGCATGTCTGCTGCAGCCAGCCAGCCACATCTTGGCTCTTACCAGCCTCTGTTATACAGCCAGGTGACCCCAACACACTCCCAGTCTTAGCTTTCCCCCCAGAAATGTATGTCCTGCCTTTCTGGCCAATGCAACTTTATATAAAATCTGTTGTTAATTTAATAGAAATAATATGCACACTGCTTGCCATCCCAAATAGACTTTCCCAGACACTTCAATTTAAACACATTGGATTAGCTCAAACAAGTTCATGAGAGATTTTAATTAATACAAGTAATGAGACATAAAAGGCAGAAATGGTTACAAGAAAAGAAAGTTAAAATGCTATTGGTGCCTAACTTAACAAACGCTATCAAATTCAAGCAAAGTTTCTCACCATATGCTTTCAGCAGTCTGACTGACTAGACTTCTTAGGTCAGGACCCCTTCTCCCAAAGTTCAACAAATGCTTCCTTTGTCGCTTTGGGGGCAGTGAACGTGATGGGCAGGGAGAGATAGGGGGGTGCCTTTGTGTGTTTGTACCACCTTTTTATAGTGTCAGGCCCCCTCTAGAAAAATACTTCTATCTGAGATTCAGGAGACAGAGGCTATATGGAAAGATTTTCCCTGCTGCTTTTTCCTGACCTGTTTGAACTTCCTTTGTTTCCCTTCCTAGTTGATGACTCTGTTTACTGCTTACATTCAAATTAAGTAGAGCGTACACAGAGACCGCAGTACCGGCACCACTTGCTCCTCCAGTAGATATGGGAGGTTTCCAAGGTGTTTGTACAAGATTCCTCCACCTTCCAGCCTCCTTTGTTTGAGACGGCCTCTTTGTCAACTTCAGTTTAAAACATGCGTTAATAACGCAATGCAGTGGAATCTTATAACTTCATACACAATGTTGCCACACATATTTTATTAGGACAATAATGACCAGAAAATTGAGTGTTCAAATGATACCTCACAAAGCATACTTTGTACAAAGATTATCACAATGGTGTGTGGGGTGTGGACCCATGTTCCCTGAAGCTGCGCGCTTGAGCAGCCGCGCAGGAGAGATTTAAGTGCCGCCCAGCCGATTAGAAGAGCGCAGACAGCCAGCAGCATGTGTTCAGGTGCCCCGCCGTGCACATTGTGCTATCCTGCAGCTGCTCCCGGGACCTGGGGTGGGAGGGAGGAGGGTGCTGATATCAGGATGTCCCCCGCCCCTGTACCCCATCTCCACAGAGCAGGGGAGCTGCTGCTTGGAAGGGGGAGTGACTGAGTGCCTTTCTTAAAGAGACAGTGCACTGTTTCTGAGATTTCCCCAGCAGCCACCTCACACAGTCTCTCACACACACACTCTTCCCCTTCCCCGCCGCCCACGTACCCCATCTCCGCAGAGCGGGGAAGGAGAGAGACCAGGGCTCAGGACAGAGCAGGAGAGCTTTCAGTGAGTATCTTAAAGAGACCGCGCAGGGCATCTCTCAGAAATGTTCCCAGCAGCCAGCACACACACTGTTTGTGTGTCACACACACACACCATCTCTGTGTCACACTCGCCTCCCAACACATACTTGTATTGTTGTTGTTACTTCTTGGTACTTCCTGCAATGCACATACATTCTCTGTAATTTTATTCCTTCAAAGTGTGTTATTTTAATGTTTTGACTGGTCTATGCATTTCATAATTTTTATTTCTCTTACACTTAAATTTAATTCTTTGAGTAGTGAGTTCTAAAATGCCTAACCTGTCCTTGCTGGAGTAATTATCCCTATTTAACTTTTTAAAAATAAATATTATATCTAGGTTCTTTGTTTCTACTCGTGGCGCACATCCGCACATACCTCGGTGCACATAACAAAATTTATTTCACACAAGGATGGAAAAAAATTGATGGAACATTGGTGTGGACACATGAGTATATTCTGTCACACCACTGTCAGTGTCCATAAAAGGGAGCTACCCCCTCACCCCCACTTCATTTATCACACCCACCACATACTGAGAAAACATTAGGTAAATGATATAGAGTGGCACGGACCCCAGATCCAGTCCCTTCAATACACAAGGACTTCAGAGCCAACCCGAAATTGTCATTGGTACCATCTTCTGTAGCCAAACATGAAGAGCACATCGATCACACTTCAGTACCATCTCCAGTACTACCTGACATACTGCCTCTTGAAGGTCCCTATCCAGGGTCACCGGTACTGTCCAGGGTCTGTTCCATGAGGACCTTGGAATCCCACGAGAGCCTGAATTACCGTTACTGAGGGGTACTGAGGGACACACTCTGCTGGTACCAACTCACTTCCTAGAGCTTGCTTACCCTCTGATCCTACCACCTTAAGAGGTGACTTGTCCTCTAATACAAACACTGTCACCAGCCTCACACAAACTTTTTGAGGGTACAGAGAGACATTTCTAATCAGTACCAATGCAATATCCTTCAGCCCACCAGCCATCCAACTACCAACCTCTGGTACCAATGCAATTACAAGATGCCTTTTGGGCCCTGGTACCAACTTGACCATGGTACCAGCACCACTTGCTCCTCCAGTAGATATGGGAGGTTTCCAAGGTGTTTGTACAAGATTCCTCCACCTTCCAGCCTCACTTCCTTGAAGGACATCCTGAAGAGGAAAATCCCAGCAGGAAAGACACCTGGCAACCCTGGCAAAGACCTTGGGACCCTGTCTCCTTCACTTATGCCCATCAGTGGGCTTATTGGAACCCATGGGCCTTTTATGGCAAACAGTTCTACAGGATCCCATCTAATAAGAAGGCATGTCAGGAGCAACACCCACTGCCTTTGAGTCTTGCTCCACAGAGAACATTACAGAGGAGCAAGAGCAAACTGAGGAAGAAGAGAGACCTTCTTTGAGTGATGGTCCCATGTGGATTCCAAATGTGGGTGCACATGCGTGCTATGCACCAGAGCCAGAACTGTTCATAGTAGTGTCCACTGACCCACATATATATCATCCATCAGCCACGTGGCGTGTCTGAAGCTTTAGGAGGCTGCATGGGTCGATGCTGCTTCAGTTCCCCCTTACTGCCACAGGGCCAGAGTCGGAACTCCTGTTCCTCGATGCTCCTACCTTGCTAGAAGTACCGCGTTTTTCACCTTTTTGCCTTGTACATAGTTCTTTTTAATAGTTGTAGTTAGTTGTCCATTTTTTAGCTAGTTGTTACCCTTTGGACTTTTTCCCTTGCAGGACTCTCTCTCCCCCAGCCCAGGAACTATGCCCAGGCAAGCCAGTTTTAAGTACTGTTTCATGCCCTCGCTCCTTCTCTGTAAGCGCCGAGCACCAGTGTTGCCTTTTACTGCTTGGGCGAAGCCCATATTACTGCTCACTGCTCCATCTGCCCATCTTTTCTGTCCCGAACTTGGAAGCTCAAGGAGCTTCATCTCCCTACATTCCTCATGGAAGTGATGTGACCACATACCGCTTCAGATCTGGCACCAGCAGATCCATTGGAAAGCCAACTGGCACCAACGGTAGGTGATTCTCCTGGCCTTTCCCAAGCTGCACCAAGTTTGGTGAGAAGTCGCGCATTGACTCCGAGGCTTCCGCCCAGCCACTGTCACCTCTGGTGCCATCCACACCACTGGGACCACCTGGTCCCATGCACTCCAGGATACTTGTCCCCCCTAACACCAACAGTCGAACTACTGCTGCCTTTCGCTGCCTCCCCTCAGCATTTCACACCACAGGTTCTCGATCCTCCATCTCCGGCCATGGAACCTCCCGTGTGTGGACCACCCTCCGTTGTTCCACCTCACACCAATGTCTCTGCCGGCACTGGCAGCCCTGCCCCTACTGGATCCATTTTCAGAGTCTGACTGGTCCTCCAAACAGGACCCAGACTTCTCGCCAGCCTGCTCCTACAAGCCAGATCCCTGCTGCCAACCCTATCTGTCTCACTATGGCCCAGTGACCAATCTGTGGCTTGCCTACCTGCAGGGACTGCTAATGCCTGGCAACCCCTACTCTTGGCCATACTGGTGACCCGTACTGCAGCCGCAGACTCTCTTCATGGCTGCACCACCACCTGTCTTCACCTCCCGTCGATCTTCCCTTCGTCTATGAGGATCCCCGCTACGTTTCAGCTCTCCTAGCACCCTCCGTACCGCCGGCACCGTTGATTCCCTTTGTCCCTACTGGCATTTCTTCATCGCCTGATGATGCGTACATTCCACCTTTCCTTTCTCCTCTGGATAACCATGCCCAGTAACAGGACCTTCTCTGCCGCATGACCACTGCCCTCAACCTCCCTGTGGAAGGTGTACAGGACCCCACAATCAGTTCTTGGACATTCTGAAGCCCCCTGGACCCTCCCACACCACCTTGCCAATACACGATGCCATCTTCCACCTGGTGCAAGCAGTTTGGCACTCTCCAGCCTCCTGCACCCCCCACTCCAAAACAGACTGAGTGTAGATATTTTGTGCCAGCTAAGGGTATGAACTTCTTGTTGTTCCACCCTCCTCCAAATTCCTTGGTGGTCCAGGCTGCCACGGAACGTGCCCTCCATCAACCTCTTCGTTCCACCCACCCCACTCCCAGACCAGGAAGCTAAGAAGTTCCTCTGCGGGCTTCCAGTTTCGCATTGCCAGTTACCATTCTGGCAAAATACGACTTTCTTTCCTATACTAAGATTGCAGACTTCCAAGCCTTCCTGGCCCCTGATAAGCATCAGGATTTCCAACGCCTCGTGGAGGAGGGCAAATTAGTCGCCAAGGTGGCCCTGCAAGCCACGGTTGATTCTGCTGATACTGCCTTCTGCTCATTGGCTTCCGGACTAGTCCTCCATCATGACTCCTGGCTGCAGTCCAGCGGTTTCCCGAAGGCAGCACCAGTTGTCTTTCCGACTCCCTCCCCACACATCCTTATCAGCCCTATCCACAGCACCAACCTGAGCGCTCTCGCTTCCATCCTCGCTCACAACATCCACGACATTCCACTGCCTCTATCTTGGCCACATCTTCCCTTTTGCAATGAACCCCCAGGCAAAACTTTTGACTCTTTCCAAAGAACCATGAACCCTACTCCATTCTTCTGATTCCACTACCGATTACTTTTGGCAGTTGTCTTGCCCTGTTCACCCATAGTTGGGGCAAGATCACGTGCCATCCACTTTGCTTGCCAGGCATTTCTGCCACTACTCCATGACTGCTGTGTCTTAAGTGTTATCCAACAACATGGTGTCTGTCATCTATGTCAAGCAGGGTGGAGCCGGTCCCTCTGCATAGAGGCCATCCTTCTTTGGAACTGGTGCCTCTGGCACGACATCTCCCTCCATGCTGTACCTCTTCCCAGTATGAACAACTCCCTTGCAGACCAGCTCAATCACTCTGTCCATGCGAATCATGAGTGGGAACTCCACAACCCCACATTCCCCTCCATCTTTTGCTAGTGGGGCATGCCTCAAAGGGACCTCTTCACCACAGTGACCAATCACAAACTTCCCCTCTTCTGATCCGGGGGAGCCTTCAGTCCAGCTTACAGGGAGATGCCCTTTTCATTCCCTGTATCAACAAGCTCCATTACACCTTCCTGCCCATTCCCCTGCTCCCCCGGGTCCTGCACAAAATCTGTCGGGAATCAGGAAATGGTACTTCTTGTGGCCCCTGCTTGGCCCCGCCAGTATTAGTTTCCAGACCTCCTTCATACCTCTGCTCATTCCCTGATTCGCCTTCCCCTGCTCCCTGATCTCCTTACACAAGCCCATGGCCACGTCGAATACCCCAACCCCAGCCCTCTCTAACTGTCGTCTCCGCAGCCTGCTATTCGGATGGGGCTTGTGCATAGATGCTGCATGTTCTGCCCCTATATGTGATGTCCGCATGCACAGTAGATGCCCATCTTACCCGTACTTGCTACCACGCCAAGTAGCGCTGCTTTAGTCCCTGGGTGTACCGTCACAACCTTTCCCCAGACTCTGTCTCCATTCCAGTTCTCCTGGATTACCTTCTCCATCTCAGTCGCTCAAGCCTCACTCACTCCTCCATTTGCATCCACCTGGTGACACTCAGTGCCTTCCTTCCACCTGTAAATGGGTTCTCCATTTTCACGCATCCAACTACCACCCACTTCCTCCGCAGTCTCCTCAATGCTTTTCCCTCGGTGTGGAAACCTACCCCCGCCTGGAACCTCAATCTTTTTCTCTCCATCCTCACTAAGCCACCCTTTGAATCCCTGGTGACCTGCTCCCTTGTCCACCTCCATGAAGACAATCTTCTTGGTCGCCATCACCTCTGCATGACACATCAGCGAATTGGCGGCCATGATGGTGGACCCGCCCTTCATTGTCTCACCCCAAATTCCTTCACCCCAAATTCCTTACCAAAGTCATCTCCTCGTTCTACCTCAACCAGTGCGTACACTTACCTATCATCTATCCTAAACCACACGCCTCCATCAGGGACTGCATGCTGCACTCCCCCGATGTACATTAGGCACTAGCCTTTTACCTCCAGTGCATCCGTACCTTCCACACTTCTCCTAGTCTCTTCGTCACCATCGCCGACAACTGTCACAACCGTGCTCTTTCCTTGCAACGTCTCTCCCACTGCAGACCGTTATGCACTCTCTGGAATCCCCTCCCCCCCGCCCTGGGTCATAGCCCACTCCATGCAGGCTCATGCCGCCTTGTTGGCTTTCCTTGCATACATTCCCTGGGAGGACACTTGCCGGGCAGCCACTTGGTCCTCCATCCCAACCTTTATCGACCATTATGCCCTTGCTCCTGCCACAGATGCAGCTGTTGGCCAAGCTATCCTTCAGACTGTAACTTCTGGAGAGCCTTTGTGCCCTCCACACTGAGTACGGCTTTCTGTTCTCCCATGTTTGGAATCCACATAGGGACCATCACTCAAAGAGGAGAAGGTTACTTACTGTAACTGGAGGTTCTTCGAGATGTGTGGTCCCTATCTGGATTCCAATCCCACTCTCCATCCCCTCTGCTCCAGGCTCTGCTGCTGCCTGGTAAGAGGGAACTGGAGTGGTGTCGATCTGCACAGTCTCTTAAAGCCTCGAATGTGCCAAGTGGCTAACGCAAAATATTCACACGGGTCAACAGACGCTACTATGAAAAGTTACAGTGCATGGCGCGCATGCACGCCTACATTTGGAGTCTAGATAAGGACCACGTCTCAAAGAACCACCAGTTACAGTAAGTAACCATCTCTTCCCACAGATCCGCCTTACCAGATGAGACTGTCATGCCTCCCCCACTGTCTTACGCTGGTGATGCCATGCCTTTCATGACCTTATGAAACATATAGCAAAGACCTTACAAATTTAATTGGAGGAGATACAAGAACCCCACCATTCCCTGTTAGACATCCTTCAGACATACCGCCAGGGCAAAATTGATAATGCTCTGTTGTCCCCAATACGAATAGTATAGCAAATTTCAGCTACTGTAGTGCATAGGTGTAAGTGGATTGACAAAAAATACTACATCCCACCTAAAGGCTTGGGGTATTTTTTCTCCCACCCTACACCCAACTTCTTGGTTGTTGAGGCCCTTAATGAATGGAATAAGCAACACTGACCCGGCTCAATGCCATCTGATAAAGAGACTGGACCTTCTGGACCACAAGAGCTACTCCTCAGCGTCTCTGCAGTTCAGGGTAGCCAGTTACTGAGCCCTGATGGCAAAATATAATTTTACAAATTTAGCAATGCAGTACCACATCTGCCAGCACCCAGGAGACATACGGTGACAGTGAGCTGAGCGGGCTCCATGCTTGCCGTGGTATGGCGTCTGCACAGGTAACTCAGGAAAAAAGACGCGAAACGATTGTCTGCCCTTGCTTTCACGGAGGGAGGGCGGGAATGGGGGCCTGACGATATGTACCCAGAACCACCCGCGACAATATTTTAGCCCCATCAGGCATTGGGATCTCAACCCAGAATTCCAAGGGGCAGCGGAGACTGCGGGAACTGTGGGATAGCTACCCACAGTGCAACGCTCCGGAATTCGACTCTAGCCTCGGTACTGTGGAAGCGCTCCGCCGAGTTAATGCACTTAATGCACTCAGAGCATTTTCTATGGGGACACACACACTCGAATATATAAAACCGATTTCTAAAAAACCGACTTCTATAAATTCGACCTAATTTCGTAGTGTAGACATACCCTTAGATATATAGTGTGCATATACATATCATTAATATGATATATGTTTATATGCTAGCCAGCATACAGTAGTCAACAAGGTGGAGGCCGAATGAGTGGAAGGAACAGAGATAGGGCTATGCTGGTTGCTGTCTCTACCTTGAGAAATGAGTGACCTTTCAGGAGCCAGATGTCCGGGTAGGGAAAGACGATTATTATGTCTGGTGGGAGTTTTTAAGAGAATGATGGGACAGGCATCACTAAACAACCTGGCTTCCCTTGAAGGTATTTTGCACCTACTTGAGATCATTCCTTTTACTTTAACCATAAAGGTCTGTAGTCTGTGAAAGTTGAGCACACTTTTTTAATCACTTGTAGGGTACAAACACTTAGCAAAGCTAGCAGCAAAACTGAGCTCCACTGGATCTTAACTACCTTAGCCTAATTTATAAAACTAGGTTTAAAAACCATTTGCCTGAATCCAAACTATACTTAAACTGAATTTAGAAACAGGCTTTAATACTTTTTAAACAGTTTGGTCCCTTGCCCACAGTTCAGTTAAATTGTGTTTATAAAGAACTAGTGAGGACTATCTTAAAACTATTTAATACACTTGAAGGTCTAAAACAAACAGGATCTAAATTAAGTTCATGTCATGGTCTCTAAGGATTCACATGAAGGCTGTGTTTGAAAATCACATTGAGAATGTCCTGACTCAGCTAATTTACAGATGTTTCTGTAGCTGTTTTACCTTCCCTTCCTCAGAACTTGAGCACTAATGCACACTTGCCTGAGTGGGTTGCTGGTTCTCAGTTCCAATAGGATTGAGTGAAAAATCTAGTCCTCTGTATGTTCTGTGTAGAAGCACTTAACTGAGTCCTGGGAGAATTCAGAACCAAGTAACATAGGTCTCATCACTTTGTCCCACCTGCTACTATCACTGTTGAATTGTAGTATACCAGTTTTACCAACTTCTGAGATTTTATTGTGAGTCTTGCAATATTTGGTGTTTTGCTTAAGCCCCACCTCCTGGAGTCCTGTTATTATGTGAGAATTTCAGCTTGTTTTAAAACAAAATTTTAAGTTTTTAGCCCTTGAGGTTATAGAGTAAAGCTTTAAACATGAATTCTAGAGGCTCAAAAACCAGAAGACAAATAAAAAGAACCCACATTTATTATTTTTTAGAATTTCATGGGCAGGGGGTGCTAAATCATGATTTTTTTTTTTTTACTGCTTGGGCTTGATGATACTGCAGATATGGAGTTGAACAGATTTTTAGGAATGGAGGAAGTTGCTTCCCTATGATTTTTAAAGTTGCTTAAACTATGCGGAGTCGGATGTGAATACAGTAAGGATCAAACGTAAAAGGAAACTGAAGTATAATTGGAAACAGGTTTAGGTGATCTTCAGAAGATCACTAGAGAGGCAGAAGAGGAAAAGGGGTGAGAACTAAAAGAAACAGAGTGGTGAGCGTGTTAAGATTTGCAATTGGAGCATTAGAGATCATGTGGCTGTACCATGGCAGTTTGTCCCTATTGCTACAGCTTTGTTCAACCAAATATCTCGGATTACGTAAGTAATTCACGCAGCAAAACATCTAAAAGGGTAGATACTTGTTTACATATGATCATGGCTTGAAATACCTTTGATTTCTAATATGTTTAAGTCCCCACTGTTAAAGAGCAATTTTTAATCATAAATATGATAATCATATCCTAATATTTTGAAAGTAATACTTGTAATACTTTTGACTGATTTCTCCCATTTACCACCAGATGGTAGTAAAATTTGGTAAATGTGACTGAAAATGAGATGTGTAACCAGTTGTTGGTCTCAGTCCAGTTCACACTAGATGATGTCCACATCCCAGACACCACCGTCACAACTGACACTTAGACAGTCTCAGGAGAGACAGAATGGTAGCTTGTGGCACCTTAGAGACTAACCAATTTCTTTGAGCATCAGCTTTCGTGAGCTACAGCTCACTTCATCGGATCATCGAAAGCTTATGCTCAAATAAATTGGTTAGTCTCTAAGGTGCCACAAGTACTCCTTTTCTTTTTGCCAATACAGACTAACACGGCTGCTACTCTGAAACCTATGGTGGCATGGGGACTGCAACTGTTCCTTGATCCCTCTGTGTCAGAATTGAACCATGTTGTGGGGGCATCTGCCACTGACAGAGCTTTTACCTGTTCTGTTGATTGGACTTTAGGCTGGTAATTGGACCTAAATTCACTTAAAAGGAAAAGCTTCATCTGAGTCTTATTTATGTTTGAATTATAATAGTCCTTTATGATTAAATGTAATTTTAAAAAAGCTGTGTTTTTTTTAATATATCTAGATATGCAAGAACTGTACAGGTTGCTTTGATCGACAGATCCAGTGTGTTTCTCTGAACTGTCCAGTACTTTTCAAGCTATCCAGAGTGAGCCGAGAGTTATCAAAGGCACCATATCTCCGACAACTACTCGACCAGTTTTAAATGATCTGTGTTACAAGATTCCAGGTGCTATTTTTTTTCAGTGTTTACTACACTAAAACTGTTGTGCATGGTGCTTTTTCAATGTTCATCTAGTCCAAGATTTCCATTTTAGCTGTTGGTTTTACTATCTGAAGAATAATGAACAATTATCTTAACTAAAAGAGAAATACACTTACTGATCTATTCACTTTTTAAGATGTACAAAATCCTTCATTCTTTCACCTTTTTAACATACTGTTTTATAATGCAGATGTTGAAATAGCTATGTGTGACATCTTGTAAATCCATTTCAAAGTAGAAGTCAAGTTTACTTCCCAGTGGTTTGCTGTGGAAGGAGCACTGAAAACCCCTTGAAACAATGAAATCATTAGTGTGTGTTCTTGAACAGTCAGTATCAAGACGTGTTACTTATAGATATATTATCCATTCACTTTATAATTTTGTCTGCGAAATATTTTGTAAATACACTTTTTTACTTTTCAAACAACTGAGTAAAATAATGTGCAATGAATTTTATACAGATAATTTTAAAGTTCGTTGGTATATTTCCTCCTAAGTTTTGCTTGATTCCAAGTAGATTTGTTATTTTGATCAAACTGTGCAAACAGTAGTATTGTGTAGCATTTTTAAACATTATTTTCTATAAATTGCTGTCTTGCTTTAGCTATTAATGGGGCATTGTGAGGAACTGTGCAAAGACATTTTTGTTACAAACCTGTGGGACTGTTGCAATACTTTAAATATAAGAAATTTTATTCCATTTTTGCTTCTTTTGTATAGACATTTCTATTGCTTCTAAATATGCTTAAAATATTTTCTTTCCTTATGTATTGTACAGTTAAATCTTATTTGCCATCATCTTGACAAAATGTGTATTTAGAATATTTGTATAACTGTATAAAATGAAAAAGGAATTATGTGGTCAGTGCATTGTTTTCTAAACTGGAAATCATTTTGTTTTAGAAGTTAATAATGGAAACCATATTAAAATTGAATAAAATATGAGCTATGGTAAATCTATATGCATTTTTTAAACTTAACACATTTGCAGTCCAAGTCATTACTTCATTCAATAGCATGCATGTGCTGAATGAGGGAAACCGGCTAATTAGCAGACTTGTCTTTCTTCTTCCATTGGGTCAAAACAGTAATATTGTTTCATACAGTTGCTATTCTCATGGGTCAATCTACCCATCACTGGGTAGCAAGCAGAGCCTTTGGTTTTAATATTTTTGCTATCTGGGAGAAAAATTAGCTCAAAACTCAAGAAAGAAAAGCGGCTGTTCACAAATCCTCATTGTCATCTTTTTTTCAAGGTCTGTCGCAAAATCAGCAATGCAGAGTACGTTATTTACAAGTATTGCAGAGACAGGAAGCTGTTAGAAGCAAAATATTGTAAAATTGTTTCATTGGAAGTCTCTGATCCTAAACAGTACTTGGCTATGGAGAGGCTTGCTTAGGAAAGTCATATATTGATAGATTTTAAGACTAAGGAACAATTATTAGCATCTAGTCTGATCACCTGTATAATACAGGTCACCAAATATCACTTTGTAATCCAGTCATCAAGCCCATAACTTCTCAGTCTTTTCGAACGATATCCATTCTGTTGCACTTCTCCTCTCATTCATTACTAATGGTTAATATCCTCCACCAATGCAATTTGGAGGTAGTCCACTGGTGTTGCTCGAGGCTCCTGGACTGAGATTCAATCCTTCAGCTCAGGCCATGATATTTTCTATCTCCTGTGGTGGAACAAGTTGGTGGTTCAGTTTCTCCTAACCATTTTGTTTTAAAACCTTTATTTTTATTCATTTTCATACAGTTGCAACTCACAGTCTTTCTTCTCCTTCTCTCCAATTGAGTAAATAGCAGAACCACCTGGATCTGCTGCTCTAGTACCTCCCTAACTTGACTCCTCTTCCCCCACTCTCACATGGCAGAGCTGTCCTACAAACATCTGGCTTAAATCTAAGTGGTGGTCCCTTCGTGAAGTAGCATTTACAGACTCTAGAGAGTCAAAACAGGCATGGCTCTGGCCATAATGTTACCATCATGGTAAAGACGTACGAAGATCCAAAATTTCATTGTATCAATCATTTCCTGAAGGGCATCAGCAGTCCAATTATCTCAATGGGGCAGGCTTGCTGGTGCCATGTATTAGTTTCACTCTTGATTGGGTTTCTCAAAATGCACCTGCAGAAATTCCACCTGAGGACACAGAATCATGCATGTGATGCAATACAAAATTAGGGGGTCATTCACAGAGCACATTCAAATGCCTCATTGTGTGAAGGGAAGTACAAACAATATGTTGAAAGCCAACCCAACTTTCACTGTAGACCCATTATGGAAGTAAGCATACTTGGACAACAGACTTTAAAAAAATATATATCATAGCAATCATACTTTTAGTTCATTTTGACATCTTTAAAAAAAAAAAAAAAAGAAAGAAAAAGAAAGAAAGAAACCATGAATTTGGAGTAGTGGTCCATCAAGCCCAGTATCCTGTCTATGACAGTGGCCAGTACCAGCTGCATCAGTAAACGGTGAAAGGTGAAACATGTAGCAGGGAATTATGGTACTTGCAGAGGAAGTCTCGCCCTACCTCCCATTAGCTTACGACTGAGGAATGAATATTTATATCTCTTCTGTAACCAGAGATCAAAGCTTCTCAGGGGCAATGGAAATAATGTCCTGGACACAGAAAAATCTGTTGTCTTTCAAGACAGCTGACATAAAGGATACAGAAAAGAGGAAAAAGAAGAATTGAAGTCCCCCAGTGGCCTATAAGGTATTTTGGACTTGATAGAGAGCCAAGGCCTCCACATTGTACGTGCAGAAAATAACAAACCTCTTGAAGCAGAAACTCCTGTATTCCCAACCAGGAACACCTACAGATAATTTTATACATCGGAAGAGAGCTATAGTTCAGCATGGATTCTCCATTGCCTTTGACACACAGATCTCAGAGAGAACTCAACCAGGATATTTCATGTATATGTATTCTGGTCAAATTTGTATTTCAGGTGTGAGGGGAAACAAAATGCCCTCTGGGGCAAAACTGCCTCGTTTGTGTAGTGCCTGTCACACCTGATCTCTCGATGCTGTTGTGATAAAAATGTAATAATAATCCCAAAGTTCTGGTTATCTCAGCTGCACTCGAGTTTCTCCAGGAGGCTTGGCTGGAGCCGTACAACTAAGCCCCTTAGAAACATGGGTACCAGACATACCAGCTGTTGCTGTTTCAGGGCAACTGCACCTATATTCCCCCTCCATGGTCCACCAAGAGCACCCACTTTAGGTTTGCAGCACCCACATGTCACCTCTCTTGAGTGGAGATGTGCATCTTGCACCCTGCTTTCACTGTGATAGCCCCAGAAACAAGCCAGCATCTGTGCATTGCTTTGTTTCCAAGGGCTATGACCAGTATATTAGTCGTAGTTTTAAGTTACCTTCTACGTAAGCACATTTGTTATTAAGGCAAAAACATTACAGAGAAAACATATTAAAACAATAAAAGAACCTACACACATGTTTAAAAGCTTACCCAGAGATACCCCCAGCTCCAACCTAGCACTCTGCTAGGTTTTAGTTCTTCAAAACGCACAGCTGGGTTTTTCCTGTGATTACAAATTAATCCATTTTAGATCCAGAACCAAGCCTGGGCAGATCAGCCATTTCTTTGTACAGCTTTGGCCAATAGTTAATCACTAGACACTGCCCCTCTCCTCAGAGCATAACTTCAAAAGGCTAGGTTTTTGCATAACTGGAATTCTGGCATTTGCATTAACTGCCCCTTAGAGATTCCCCAGGAAAGTCACTTAACATTTGTTGTCCCCTAAGCATATACCTGTCTGGCATATTTTCAATATAGTCTTCTGAGCTCCCAGGTCTTCTCTGTCACATCTCCCCACTAGAGCAGTAACATACAGTCCCAGATCTACAATGACCTTATTCAAGGATATTGCCGTAAAGTGCTGTATCTGTGTCACGGGCATTTTGTAGCCAGGCAGATCCATTTCTCCATTTAAGTAGCAGATGCCAAGTTTAATCACAATTACAAATTAGACAAGTCTGGAGCTGGCCTTTCTAATCTTCATTACCTCTGAAAGGCAAGTTTTGACCATAAGAACAGCCACACGAGGTCAGACCAATGGTCCATCTTGTCCAACATCCTGTCTTCTGACAGTGGCCAATTCCAGATGCATCATAGGAACTGAACAGAACAGGGTAATTGGTGAGCTGCCATCCAGTCCCAGTCAGGGGCCTCCAGAGCATGGGGTTGCATCCCTGACTACCTAGGCTGATAGACCTTGCCTCCGTGAACTTAGCTAAGCCTTTTTTTAAAGCCCCGTTATAGTTTTGGCCCGCTCAACATGCCCTGCCAACACACTCCACAGGTTGACTGTATGTTATGTGACGTACTTCCTTTTGTTTTAAACCTGCTGCCTAGTAATTTCAGTGGGTGACCCCTGGTCAGGTGTTATGTAAAGGGGTAACTAACACATCCTTATTCACTTTCTCCAGACCAGTCATGATTTTATAGAACTCTAGCATATCCCCCCCTTCATCAGCTTTTCCAAGCTGAAAAGTCCCAGGTTTTTTAATCTTCCTGCAGATGGAGGCTGTTTCATATTCATAATGATTTTTGTTGCTCTTCTCAGAACCTTTTCCATTTCTATTTTTGATGGGGTGACCAAAACTGCACACAGTAGTCAAAGTGTGGCTGTGCCATGGATTTATATAGTGGCATGATGCTATTTACTGTCTTATTAGAATGTTAGGAACCATTAGGCAAGGGATAGCTATTAGCTTTTTTGACTGCTGCTGCACATTGAGCAGATATTTTCAGAGAACTGTCCACAATAACTCCCAGGAGCTCTTTCTTGAGTGGTAACAGCTAATTTAGACCCCACCAGTTTGAATGCATTGTTGGGATTAGGTTTTCCAATGTGCGTTACTTTGCATTCATCAACACTGAATTTCATCTGCCATTTTGTTGCCCAGTCACCAGTTTTGTGAGATCCCTTTGTAGCTCTTCACAGTCTGCTTTAGACTTAACTATCTTGAGTAACTTTGTCTCATCTGAAATTTTGCCACATCACTGTTTACTTCTCCTTCCGGTTTATTTATGAATAAGGTTAAGATTCTCACCATTATTTCTATTAGAAGTCAGGGACAGGTCACGGGCAATAAGCAAAAATTCACAGAAGCCTGTGACCTGTCGACTTTTACTAAAAATAAACATGATAATGTGAGGCTGACGGGAGGGAGAGATGAGAGCCTGAACCCGACTACGGAGGAAGGGGAGCGTCCACCATCTGCTTCGGCTGACAGCTCTGGGGGAGGGCCCCCACTCCCATCACCCTCACAGCTTGGCACTCCAGGTCCCCCTGCAACCCACAGTGACTGAGAGCTGCAGAGGCCCCTGTTGGCTAACAGCTCCAGCCCTGCCTCCCTGAGACTGAAGCAGAAAATATCAGGGCGGTCTCTGGAAGTCATGGAAACCTCTGTGCCATAATTGTATCCTTATTTCTGAATATGGTGAACAGCAGTGGTCCCAGTACAGCGCCCTGGGGGATCCCACTATTTACCTCTCTCCATTCTGAAAACTGACCATTTATTCCTTCCCATTGTTGCCTGTCTTTTACTGATCCATAAGAGGACCTTCCCTCTTATCCTCTGACTGCTTTCTGTGCTTAAGAGCCTTTGGTGAGGGACCTTGTCAAAGCTTTCTGAAAGTTCAAGTACACTAGATCCACTGGCTTACCCTTGTCCATGTTTGTTGACCCCCCTCCAAGAATTCTAATAATTAGGGAAGCATGATTTTCCCCTACAAAAGCTGTGGAAAAGCATCAACAAATAATCATATTCTGCTATGATAATGCTGTTCTTCACTATAGTTTCAGCCAATTTGCCTGGTACTGAAGTTCAGCTTACTGGTCTTAATTGCCAGGATCACCTCTGGATCCTTCTTAAAAAATTGGTGTCACATTAGCTATTCTCTCATCTAACACACAAACTGATTTAAGTGATAGGTTACATATCACACGTAATAGTTCTGCAGTTTCATATCTGAGGTCCTTCAGACCTAGGAATTAATTCCCATAGCCATACAAGCTTCTCACTCCTTTTGTCATAAGGAAAAAGTTATTCTTATAGTTCTAGCAAACTTTCTGTTCAAAGTAAATAGATCACCCTTCATTTTGTTCTAACCCTTGAAAGAGCCCTCAAAGTTGCTGCACACGTGATGTAAAGTTTTGCACCAGTTGGCATGCTAGGTCTGGGAAACTATTCACAGGAATGCCTTGGGGCAGGAGGGGGCTATGTATGAGCCTCATTGGAGGAAGATCTACAAGTATGTTTGCATTGCTACTGGATTGGTTCCCACATGGTTTATAAAGTTCTTGCTTCATATGGAGGGAACTTCCATTCCTGCCTACTATAATAATTAAACTGACCTTGCATGTGGCTGTACTAAAACCTTTTTCAAATAAACTGCCTTCCCAAGCAATGCTGCTTGGCCTGTATAACTGACCTGTCCCACTCATTTTTATGGTGTCTTACTAGTAATTTTTTATTTTCTTCAAGCTCACTGATATTGAACAACGCTGCTCCAAGAACACAGCCTTCCAAGACACCCTGCACCCCAAAGACGCACCATCTTGCTAATTTTGTTTACTTATTATGGTACATCAGTTAACCACTTCTTACTCTATAGCAGGGGTGGCCAAACTTACTGACCCTCTGAGCAGCACACAACCATCTTCAAAAGTTTGAGATGCAGGGCATGCCTGCTAGAGCTCAGGGATTCAGCCCTGTGGGGGTCCACCTGGCAGGGCTTCAGCCAATCCCTAACATGCACACACTGTGGGCCTGAGCCCCTCCTCCATACTGGGCAAAAGTCCCTACCCTGCCCCCCTTGTGCAAGGCAGAGGTCCTGCCCTCCCACCTCCCCATGCGGTAGGTGGAAAGCACCTCCACAAGCTGCACTTGGACTGTAAAAGAGCCACATGGAGCTTGCAAGCCAGGGACTGCCCCCCGAGCTCTATTTTATAGGGGCTATATTGATTTTTTGTAAGTGCTATTTTTTTTAATCTGAATGTGATGTAGGATTAAATCCAATGCCTTTGAAGTTGAAGTATATTATGTCATCCTTCTCTGTATCATCCAAGCAGAATCTAAGACTATTTTCCATAAAGCCCATCTTAACTGGCATTGATTATGCTACCAACATTTAATTCAACAGGGACACAAGCAGTAAATGTGTGTGCCAAGGATTGATGGCAGGCTGAGTGACCTATAGGGTACCTGGAACATTCCATTTACCCTTTTTAAATTTTGTCACAACGTTCAAAGTCTGAGCACCTGCTCGGTCATGGCTTCACAGTTGCCTTCAGTTTGCTGGACCCCAAGGAGCACTTCACTCAGTATTTGCAGTGGCACCAAGAAGCCTTTTCAATACTGTACAACAATTATGTTGAAGAGTCCTTCCATTAGCAATGAAAAAGGCAAGCTTAAGCAAGAGTCCATAAAATGTTTGAGAACCTTCTTATCACAGCCCTTTGCTGTCTTCAATCCACTGTCTACATCTAAGGGAAATAACATGCAGTAGGAGTCAATCTTCAGTCATGGAGGTTTCCACTGTCTGTCTTCCATTCAAATGTGTTCATTCCAGCCAGCCCTTATGGCTGTATGTCTCAAACTCCCCCGGAGAGAATTTTTTCCCCCTCCAGGTAATGACACAGAGTGGATAGATACAAAGTCATATGGCTAGTTCATAAAAATATTACAAAGAATTGTCACATTTCTTGGAAACCCCACTGACTATGAATTACTTCTGTATGTTGGAGTGTCAGACTTCATCTTAGAAGCTTTGATCAGTACATACAGTAACAGCACCATCCAAATAGCTATGGCTGCAGTATCTTAAGAGCACATGCACACTCCATCTTGGCAAAGTACTGTTCCTCTTTAGTGCAAGTTATCAAGCTGTGCTGATTTAAAAGCATTTAACATCCTCCCTAATTACTGATGGACTACTTCTGCATCATGGATGCAGTGTTGTCATACTGGTCCCAGGATATTAGAGAGAAGTTTTAGCTAGGGATTAAGTCCTACTTTGAGCAGGGGGTTGAACTAGATGACCTCCTGAGGTCTCTTCCAACCCTGATATTCTATGCTTCTGAGTTGGTCTAATAAAAGATATTACCTCACAGAGCTTGTCTCATTTCTAATTCATGATTCATGACTGATAATTTTAGCGTTTGATTGGTTAAGATCCATTTTTCACTAATAACTCTTGCCTCTCCTCCAGTGTTGGTCTTTTCACTAAGTGCTGATTTGCACTCAATTAACAACTCTTATTGCTTTCACCTCCCTTTTTAACCAACACCTTTCATTACCATACAACTATGGATTTTGGGGGCCCTCAAAGCATTCTTAAACAATTACTAATTTTTGTTTAAAACTTATACCATGTTTCTGCCTGTAAAGGAAATAGGTCTCTAAACAGCAAAAACTAGTTTTCTTCAAACCATTTTTCCTTCTATTAGTCTGAGGGGGGAATGGAAGAAGAGGGGGGAAAAGTGGAAGTTTCAAAACTGGGAGGCTTCTGTTTGAAATGGTAACTATTTCTACATTACTAGTAACAGATCATGAGCGTTAAATCTGCAATAAATAAAGGCCTGAGTAGTGTTCAGAAACACAGTACAAGCTTTATTATAAAAAGATACTCCTGTTTGTAAATTAGAGCAATTTATTACATTCAAGAAACAGTTTATCCAATAAATTTCACATTACACAGTCATGTAATCAAGCAGTTTTCAACCTAAATATATTAAATCAAAAAGCCCACCATACACAAAAGCATGGAAAAAACTCAATTCATGTAAGTGTAGATTGTTGCATAAGCAGTAAGCAACAAGACTGGAGTAACGGAAAAACCACAAAACTGTTGCTTACTTGAGATTACTAGCTTTGTGCAGTCTCATTTAGGAGATAAAAGTGCAAATACCAAAAATACCTTCACATTGTTCCTTATCATTTAAATGCTTCATCTTAAAAACAGTATTGCATTCTGTTTTTTAAATAGACATTGCCAATCTTCAGGCTAAATGAAAACATACTAATAGATGACAATTTGCTGCCAGCTGCCCACCTTAACTATGAAGCAAGAGGAACAGATCTTATTGCACTGATGTGCAAATGTTCATAGTGTTTTCCTCTTTCTTCAGTCTGTTCCTGTGATTCTCAATGACATAAGCAACTGCTATTAATTCAGTTAGCTATCACTGAGCATATCATAGCTCCCACAAGCCTATAACTGAAATGTTGCACTATTTAAAGATGATCACTGACACTTAAGGAAACAAGGGTTTCTTAAAATGACAACTGTATTGCCAAATAATCAAATTAACCAATAAAAATATGGAGGACATTGGTTGTTTCTAGTATAAAATACTTTGTCTCTTAAGGTTCTGATCAAATTCAAAACTAAGGTCCTAATTAAACACTGATTGACTGACAAAGAAGGCACTTACCAGGTATTGCAGTTTAACCAGGAAACTTTTAACATTCAAATATACTAAAGCTACATGAATTTAAGTAAACACCAGTAACTTGTGTTTTCCAGCTAACAAAGAGCCCAGAAATCCCTCAACAGAGTGACTGACATAAGGCTGCAACTTTTATATAGTTGTTGGATCTTAAGATGACAGCAGAGGAAACTTGTAATATTCTAAGGCAGCATGTCACTCATTAATTTCTTAATCAATCTAAACTGACTTACATCCTGGCTGGTCTTTCTTTAGTATATTTTACATTTAACAGTATGTATCACCTGATGTACAAAAACTGCCTATATACATTTAAATACAGTTGTTGAAAGGGGGTAGTGAGGGAAAGCTGGCTGTTGTGCAAGTACATCCCATCACCAACGTTTTCATTGCATAATAACTAAAGTGCTCAAATTTGAAGAGACGGGTGATCACTCAAAAATACTGGGTGCTAGGGGTCAATCTGAACATTTTAGGAATGACTTACAGACAAGCTTATTACTAAGTAATTTTTAAATGTATAACTTGATTCTAGATTTCCACATGACATTAGTCAAAGCAGTTGATGACCTACACTACAGATTTGTTTTTTTGTCTACATATCGCATTTCTTAGTTTCAATTTTTCCATCAGTTGTCCTATGACAGAGAAAAAGCTTTATGCTACCCCAATTATTTGAGTGTTACACTTTGCCACTCTTATATTGTATCACAAGGGAACCCTCTGATCATTTATATATTTTATATATATATTTAAAATATTATTTAGGTGCATGTATCATGCAGGAATTTATACAGTGAACTTGAAATAAAACCTGCACATTATGTAATCTCTCTACACTGAGCAGCCCACTGTGGAGAAAGCAGCTATGATCGCAAACTTAAAGTAAGTTCCTGATTATGGAGCCCAAGTTTCTCCATGGAGTTTGGATTTCATTTTCACTACCAGGGTATAAAGTTTTCCAGTATGGCTAGGTCTTGCTCCATTTCTTCCCCTCAGATTTCAGAGGAAAGCGAAATTTGTAAAGGGGGGGGAGGGGGTGGAAGAGAGAGAAGAGCGGAAGCAGTCATAAACCCAAACTTCTAAAAAAAGGTTTCTGTACCACAACAGAAACACTCCAAAATGTAAATAAGCAAACTGCAACTCTTACTACAAAAGTAAAATTACCAACAAAAGTCTTAACTATCCAATGAGCAATACAAACAGCAAGTTTTGATCATGCAGCCTCAGAGAAAGCTGCCTTCAAAATCTGGGTTTTCAGATAGAAGGACTGCATTAAATGGAAGGCTCCAAATTAATTCTAAACAACACTTTCGATATTTGTCTGTTCTTGGCATTATGGCGATTTATTTATTTGCTAGCACTCAGTGTTTCTCCCCTCCCCCAGCATGATATTTCCAATCTCTCTCTCATACACACACACACCCCCAAGACGTTCATGAAACACTCCACTGTACCTCATCTGTGCAAAACATGGACCTTCTCTTAAGGCAGCTTCCAAATACATCATCCAAAGTATCTGAAACATTACAATGTTACCAGAGTAAAAAGCAGAGGGCACCAATTCAACTTGCACAAAAGAAGCAGTTATAGGTCACCCTCTGGTACCTTTCAGAACTTGGATTGCACTAAATACTGTGGCTGTTAGAAAAGGGAAGGTTTCATTAGTAACTGTAACCTATTAATTTTCCAGAAGTATACAGCTATTGAAGTGTGCCATAAGCTAAGCTTTGCACACAGTCAGACAGTTTTGTACATTTTGCTTTGAAAAAAGATACGTATTTTCCTTTTCTAGAGAAGTATGTGCTCCCACTGGATTTTTGCTATTAACTTCAGGGAAAGCCAGAACAGATCTTTAAAACTTTTGTTTGAACAATTTCATTTGAGAGTTAAGGGCCTCAGTCAATACTATGGACTAGGGGTTCCTGGTTACTAAGAAGGTAAAATTGCCTTTGAAATTTAGCTTTGGTATAGGTAAAGTAATTACGCTACTGTGTATACTGCCTGTGATACCAGTAGTTTGTTATCAAACATTGATTAAAGAGTAGCTCATAATGGCTCAACAATCAAGAGTTAAAAATTATAGCAGGTCAGCACAACTACTTTTTAAAAACTCTCTTGTCCTCTCTCTCCATCCTCCCAAAATAAAAAATGCAGCAGATGTGCGACAAACCGTTTTGTTCTTCAAAGCAACCTTGGAACGAGTACATAATACACATTTTTAAAAACCTCCCTAAATAAATATTTTATTCTAGTGTAACACATTTGATGTTTCCATGATTTAAAATGAACACAGAAATCTATATTTAAACAACATTACATGAAAACGACAAAGCCAGGCAATTCCCAGCCAAGGTCAACAATACATCCATTAACTATCAACTTTTCCACTTTCCCAAAAGGACAAGGACACAACCGACAGCTTGTTGTTTAACTTAATTTCCTGGTTTATGTTACATACCAAACTAAGTGCCATGGAATATCCCCTTCACTAGATTCAAGAAGTTCAATATTCTTCTCTCATTTCTGATTTGTATGAGTGTGATCAGTTAAGATCACTGTGTGTCCTGGTCTATTCCAGCCAACGAAGGATTGTTCTAAAAATATGTTTAAAATACTCCGAACAATCTCAATTTAAGTTACATTAGGGTGCCCACCGCTTTCTTCGAGAAACTGTTTACAGCCAAAAAGAAAAGGAGTACTTGTGGCACCTTAGAGACTAACCAATTTATTTGAGCATGAGCTTTCGTGAGCTACAGCTCACTTCATCGGATGCATACCGTGGAAACTGCAGCAGACTTTATGTATATATATGTATATATATACTTTATGTATATAAAGTCTGCTGCAGTTTCCACGGTATGCATCCGATGAAGTGAGCTGTAGCTCACGAAAGCTCATGCTCAAATAAATTGGTTAGTCTCTAAGGTGCCACAAGTACTCCTTTTCTTTTTGCGAATACAGACTAACACGGCTGTTACTCTGAAACCTGTTTACAGCCACGCATTTAAGAAATGTTTCCCATATGTTTAGTCTAAATTGCTTTTAGTTCCATGACACAACACCTGATCGTATTACCACAGACTCCCTCTTTGGTGTGTCCAACCTACACATTCTTTGCCACTCCAGGATGCATGGTTGCAGACTAAAATAAAAAAGCATAACCTGGGATTTGGCAAGCACAGAGGCTGAAACACTTGGCTTTGTACCACTATTAAAATTCTGAATCTCTTTACAAAAACAGCTTATTTGATTGTGATTACCACCTTACAGAATCCAGGCAGGCATTTCAAGTAAGCAGCCTAGTTTTTCCTTTAATCGTTCTTCTCTCTGTCTCTATTGAATTGCTTTCTCCCTGGGGAACTAAGAGCAATCACTGGAGAAGAATTAAATATGTTTGAAGGTGGTTGCATGGACACTTTCGCTGGGGAGTCCCCTGGGATCTTTTGAGATGTCTCTACCACAGACTCTCTCACTGTATCATTCATTTCAATTACTTCAAAGTCTGCTTCATTCCATTCTCCTGCATCCTCTTCATCTTCCTCATCTTCATTAAATTCGAAGTTGGACAACAAAGCTTTTTGGTCCTCGTTCCCACCACCATCTTTTAACTTATTCTCACTGGGAGAAGTGGCTAATTTATACATCACAGGAAATAGTACTGCTGTCATTACAGATGTTCCCAGTGCAGTATACATCATCACAGGGACATTGTGAAATTTTCCTCCAAGAAACCCAACCACTGCTGGAATGCACATCTCCCCCAAGGCAGCACCAACTATAAGGAGAGAAGCAGACTTTCCTTGTATGGTGGTGTACTGTTCAATCCAGGAAATGCCACTGGGAAAGATGGTAGCCATTGAAGCACCATACACTGCTGTCCCAACCCAGAGCGAAACTGGATGCTTACTGAACAGTGCCAGGAACAGAGAAGAGACAGTGGAACCTATGACACTCAGCAGAATCATAGTACCAGGGTATAAACAGGTAGCAAAACAGATTGCCAGTCCTCTGCAAGCTGCAAATGCTCCCCAAAAAAGGGAGTTCAAACCAGCTGCTTCACTTTTTTTCATGTCTGCATAAACCTTTGCATAACTGAAAATGTAAGAGCCATAGCTGACCTCTGCTCCTACATAGCAAAAGAAGAAAAGGAAAAGGAGAATGAGAAGGGCACAGTGGTATTTGGGAATTTGGCATTTCTGCAGAGAAGCTTTTGCTTTATCTCGCACTGTGCCGGTCCTTGAATACAGAACAACAAACAACAAAGAAACTATCAAAATATAGGTCCCTATGAAAATGTAGGACCACGTAAAGCTCACATTAGAATGCAGTGTCATTGCTGATCCAGACAGTGCATTAGGCATATCACTCAGAACAGAGTGGTTTGTCTTTTCATCTTCTGTTTGGACTTTAGGAGATATGAAGCTGCCCAATGCCATTTTTGCCAGGATTGGGGCCACAAGGGCACCCAGTGCAAAACTGAAGTGTAAGGCCTGCATATGTGGTCCAGCGTCTGTTCCCCATGTATTCAATGCAAGGACATTTCCACCTGCAGATTAAAGAGATGAGGATCCATTTATTTAATATGGAGACTTAAGATACAGTATGGTTTCTTCCCAATCAATCAGTTATTTAGTTAATATGTATCTAGTCAATCTGTCAGAACAATCTACAGTGGAAGCCGATTATAAAGAATTTCTTTTATAATACATGGAATCAAAAGTCCTTACCTGTTTCAGGGCATGAAATGTGCAAACTGCAAATCTAGCTAGAGTGAAGCTCTGCTTACAAACATTAAGCAGTAGAAGGTTCCACTGCACATGCTGGGTTTTTTTACCCTTTTATCTCAAGAACAAGAACTAACTCAGTTCAAACAGTGTTCCACTTGGCAGCATTATGGCATTCCAGATAACAAAGCTCAGGATCTTCTTTGACAGCCTATTTATGACACTCAGTTCTAGGCTCTCTTCTCAGCAGATAGCATCACATTTGCCTTAGAGATGCTCACTCAGACCTTAGTCACACAAATGGGTTGAATAAGTAGTTAATTGAGGAATACTTGGCAATCTTTCCATGCCATCCCACATACAGTCAGAGATCTACCAGCAGATTCATTCTAGAGATTATTCCAGCCTGCCATTTACCTCACCATTTGCATCACAATCAGGAAAAAACTGCTCTTACGGTCTTCAGTATGGATGATATTACTGTAGTAACAGCAAGAGAGAGTAACTTTAATGGCAAGTGACAATGAATATGAACACAAATTTAGTGTAGCATACATACACCATGCATGCTAGAAAACAAAACATACATATTCCTCCTCCTTCACTAAGTGAAATTTAACTATTTTAGCAGGCCCTAAGCCTATCCTGACAACACAACATGCTTGCCATACAAATTGGAAGTCTTAATGATGAGCATAAACTCAGCTCTTGTGGATCTCTTGCACCTCATGAGTGCAAACAGTTCTCTCAGATAGATACAAGAGGAGCTGACAGACTCCGACTGACTCATTTAATCCACAGGACTTCCTGCAGCAGGGAAGAGGATCTGTTCACTTACCTGTGTCTAGAACACCCATAGAAGTCCCAATGACTGACATCAGGGCAGTTAACAATAGCGCTTTCTTACACCATGGTATGGCATACAGACCAACTGCTGTTCCCAGCATGGTTAACCCTATAAAGGTAATCCAAAATCCATACTGAAGCTCCAAAACAGTCAATTTATTATAATTAAATCTGTGTCTTATGACAGACTGCTTAAATTTAAAGCAGTCAGGTTAGACTGAATTTGTGTTCATGAGAGCTGATTGAAAAGACTTTGATGGAACCATTTTTTCCTCAGAAATTGTGTTTCTGTTAAAATCAAAACATCACAAAAATCAAGCCAAATTTTCTTTTTGAGAAAGAGGAAAAAAAAGTTCTGACAATGGAAAATGGGATGTTTTGAGATTTTTGGAACAAACGGTTTCAGTTTTTCATTTTGAAGTGATTGTTTAAAAAAAAATTATTTTGCATTACTAAATAGTAATATAAAATAAAAACCAAAATGAAAAACATTCTGGTTTTGTCAAAAGACATTTTGAGCACAGAGCAAAGCTCATTTTAGATTGGAAGATTTCAAAATTGAGTTTCATTTCAATTCTAAACAAATTCAAATTTTCAAATGTCAAATTCTTCACAAAACTGAAATGTCATCCTCTGACCAGCTCTAGTGATCACACTAGGCAGTCCTCAACTAAACTATGTTCTCCACTTACTCTCAATGCACAAGTTTAGCTTCCATTAACATTAGTAAGTTATAGGCCCACATCATAAATAGGCTCTTAATTCATTGTAGAGTTTCAAAAAGAATAAGCTCTGTTAACAGAATTTATTAATTTAAAACTTAATCAACCTATGAGATGTGATCTTTTCTCCATTGCTTATCCAACTGAAAATTGAAGGCATGAGAATTATTTCTCAAATTGACAATACATGAAAAATTAAGACAAAACCTAGGAAACAGTTCTACAGCTAACTGTGTTTAGAGCTTGCCATCAGTTCACCTTACTTTTGAATATGATAAGCATGAAAGATTTTGCTTTATTAGTTCAGGAATCTCTGTTTCAGGTTTCAGATAAATGTGTCTTCAGCTTACTTACTTGCCTCATGTCTGACAGATAAATGAGAATCAATGAGAAGCAGAAGATTAGTAATAGATTTTATTCATAAATTTTATGCATGTCAGGGTTTAATGGAACAGATGAACAAGCGGGTGCAGTGTATTTTAACAGAGGTTGAGTTTGCAACTTCTTTTTTTTGTGAAGTTGTAACTCAATTGTGTGAAATGGTATCACTGACAGCAACACAGATGATCAGATGTGAACCTCAGCTGAGCTTCTCTCATTTTTCTCATGGAGCTTGTGATGTGGCCATTATCAAATCTGATTTGTTTTATATAAATATAGAAAAACAAAAATCCAACTCTGCTTCTTTTTGTTTGAGCAAAAAGGCATCTTTTATTCAGTTCTGATAGTCATAGATATGGTCCTTTGCAATTCAAGAGCAACTATCCTATTAGACTCCCCAATAGACTATTGCTTCTACACAGGAAATATCAAATTGTATATCAAATCACTAGAAGCACAAATATAAAAGGAGATAGGAATGAAACTGACAAACAGAAACAGAATTTCATCATTTTTAATTACATCACTCCTGCAGCAGTGTACAATGTTTTTTAAAGGAGTATGACAATGCTGATGATAGCATACATGCAACTTTCATCCTACAAGGCTGCAGGGTAAAGGCCAACAGGATACTTGCAGGACACACCAAGGTAAGGGAGGTGAAAGCTGGCTTGAGATATATTTTTGAATACAACTTTCACATTTTGTTACTATACCAACCCCTCTGGAAAAAGTGAAGTTTATCACACTTTAAAAAGATATTAAAGATTTATCAAGCTATACATTTGTCACATACAAAAGATTATTATTTTGAGTACACTTACCCAAGAGGAGATGAGGGTTCATGCAGTCAAAGATAATCCCTCCAATCACTGAACCACCAAGGTACCCCAGAGAACGACCCATGAAAATGTAGTAAATATCACTGACATTTTTATTCACATTTGCAGCCAGATCTTGAAATGTAGGTCCCAGGATAGCAATGCTCATACCCTGAAAAACAGTGGGGATCTTTTGTTTGTTCATTTTAGAGGGCGGATGGTAAATAAAATAAACTCTCACCAGCAGCAAGAAATGACATATGTTACTAAGACTTTGTCTGCAAACAAAAATTGTACCATCTTAATTAAGTCACTTTAGAAACTGATTTAGTTAAACAATGCAATCTAATGTTGGGGGCACTCTTATTTTGGTTTTAAAGTGCCAGTTTTCAATTTAACTTATAAGTTGGTAATGAATTTCACGTAAGACAAGGCTGAAATAAGTTGGCAGATTACTTAAGGTATGTCTACACTACCCAATTTACAGCACGGCCACGGCAGCGCTGTGAGGTGGGCAGTGTAGTCACGCTTTATGGTCGGGGGGGGGGGGGGGACCGACCTCTCTCAGTGATAAAAAATAACCACCCTGAATGAGGGGCAATAGCTTTATCACCAGGAGCGTGGCTCCCGGCAATAAAGCACTTGTCTACACTGGCGCTTTTCAGAGCTAAACCTTTTGTCACTCAGGGGGGTGTTTTTTCACACCCCTGAATGACTAAAGTTTTAGCGCTGAAAGTGGCAGTATAGACAGTGCCTTACATCGTAAACTCTTCAAGGCAGGGCCAGTCTTTTTGTCTGTTTTTGTACAGCACTAAGCACAACTGAGTTCCAGTCCTGGACTATGGCTCCTAGGTGCCATGGTAATACTGCTAATGAATAAGGCTACGATTTAGTCACGGAGGTCGTGGAAGTCACAGAATCCATGACTTCCAGCAACCTCCGTGACTTTAGCAGTTGGGAGCTGCAGGGTCCCCCACCACCCATGGGGCCAGGAGCTGTGGGGTACCCCCACCGCCTCTGGTGGCCACCGGGGGCAGAGGGGAACCCCCAAGCTCAGGGGCAGTGGAGGCCGCTTGGGAATTCCCGGCCGCAGTGGCGGAACTCCCGGGGTCCCAGCTCACCATGAGCCCCTGGCCCCCATGGGTGTACCCCACAGCTCCTGGCTGACATGGGAGCCGGGGGCACCCCACAGCTCCCAGCCCGCACAGGCAGCAGACAACTGCCAGAGCTGCAGGCGGTAGAGGTATCCTGCAGCCTCCAGCTCCTGCAGGCGGCTCCTAGCCCCTGTGCAGCTGCCCCACTTCAGGCGGTGTGGGGATGCACAGATCCCCATTTTGTCCCGGATATTTTTAGTAAAAGTCAGGGACAAGTCATGGCTTCCGTTAATTTTTCTTTTATAACCGTGACATGTCCCTGACTTTTACTAAAAATATCCAGGACAAAATCTTAGCCTTACTAATGAATAATAAATATTAAATATCACTTGATGTAATCCAAATCTGTTCTATCAAGATTATCTCTAAATTTACATACACATTTTCTTTTAACTGTGTGAAAAGCACCAAGTGCAAAGTGAAATTTAAGTTTTACTTGCAGTCACCTTTGGAATAAGCTTGTGGAGCACCCAAGTGAGTTTCAGGCAGGAAATAGTATCTCATTGTGAGAATAAGACCAAAGGAAAACTTGGCTGTATGGGACATTCATCATTTCAGTACCAGCAATGTGCTCAGTACTCTGCAAAATTAAAGGTTCTTATACAATCCAGTGCTATAGAAACATTACTCCTCAAGCAGCTGAGCACCTGGGATACTTTCACCGGCCTGTGTGACAAACTAAGCCCAAAATACTATCTCGAAATTACCAGGACGCCAACTTGGCTGAGCTCAGCCCTAGGGCTCTATCCATGCGCTCTGTGGTGCCTCATTAGTTTATTACTCTCTGAATGGTGTGGAGGGCACGAATAAAGCAGGGTTATTTATCCCTCTACGTAACACAAGAACCAGGGGTCACCCAATGAAATTAATTGATAGCAGGTTTAAAACAAACATAAGGCAGTACTTCTTCACACAGCCCACAGTCAACCTGTGGAAGATGTTGCAAAGGCCCGAACTATAACTGGGATTTTAAAAGCTATGGGGCTAGAGGGACCATTGCTTTGCCCCAGTATTGCAGGCCTTGTTCTCACTAGCCCCGCACAGGGACCTGCCCCCGGGGAGAAAGGGGCTGCCTACGGCCCTCCCCAACCGCACCGAAGAAGGGGCTGCGCCAAATCATCACCTGCACCAGGTCCGCCCCCCGGCACAGGGGCTGCCGCTCGGGGGCGGCTCCTGGGAGAGCGCTGCCCCGGGCGGGTTTGCCAGGGAGTCGCTGCCCCCAGGCAGGAGGGGAGATCCAGGCCCGGCCCACCCCCGCTCACCAGGCCCAGGAAGCCCGCGCACAGCACCCCGGAGATGCACCATCGCAGCAGCAGCAGCGCCGCTCCCTCCCCGCCCCGGCGCCTGCCGCCGCCGGCTACGATCACCTCAGGCCGCGGCGCGGGCTCCGGGAGGAGACTCGGCTCCTCCGCCGCCGGCCCCTCACCGCCCCGCAGCGTCTCCTTCGCCTCCGGCCGGGCGAAGCGAACCTGCTTCTTCCTGCCGGCGCCGGCCATGGCTCCGAGTGCGGAGAGCGGCGCGGCGCGCCCCCGCCCCCGCGGCGGCCACCAAGTCACCGGCGCCTCCACGAACGTGACGCGCGGAACGAGCCAGGGACTACAACTCCCAGCGTGCACCGCGCCTCCCCGCACACTCGCCCCGTAGCTTTGGGACCGAGTCGCCCCGCCTACCGCGGTGCACGCCGGGAGCTGAGCGGCGGGCTCGCACTCGCGGCCCGCGTGTGGACGTTGCCTGGCAGCCGGGGGACCCGAGAGGTCGCTTGGCCCAGGTACAAAATGGCGGCAGATTCGCCTTCTCCTCCCTAGTCACCAACCTCCTTGTCGCTTCGTGGACACGTGAGCGCGCAGCACCGAGCACAGCGGCCGGGCGCGGCGCACGCGGACTGTAAACCTGGCCGCCTTGGCAAGCCCTGGGGGTTACAGCTCACTTCATCGGCTGCAGGCCGTGGAAAATACAGGGGGGAGATTCACAGAGACAGAGAACATGAAACAATGGGTGTTGCCATGCAGACTGTAACCAGAGTGATCAGGAAAGATGAGCTGTTCCCAGCAGGAGAGAAAAAAGACCCTTGTGTAGTGATGATCAAGGTGGGCCATTTCCAGCAGTTGACAAAAACGTCTGAGGAACGCGGGGGGGGGAGAAATAACACAAGTAAAACTGTTTCCCCATGTTTATGACCCATCCACTCCCAGTCTTTATTCAAGCCTAATTTAATGGTGTCCAGTTTGCAAATTAATTCCAGCTGTAATTGTTGAGAGGTACCGGCCCATTGAGCAGCCCTGCTCCAGGCTCTGTTCCTAACTCTGGCACAAACTTCCTTTGGGAACCTGGTTGAGCAAGTCACTGACAGGCAGAAGTTTTCCAAAGGCGCTCACTCATTGTGTGTGCCTAATTCACCACACCGAGGACCAGTTTTTATCAGTAATGAGCACTCACTAGTAGCTAAAATAATTGAGAGTTCCAGCTTCTCAGTGCTTCAGACACAGCTGGTAAGGCACTGAGAGGCATCACTGCAACAGAGCTCTTAAACAATAAAGCAACCAAAATTCATGAACACTTTCAAAAATGTTAGCAGTACTAGCTCGGTGCCTTTCTTACCTTACCCATAAATGGGAATAAGGAGGCAGTTTCACTGAAAGAGTTGTTCAGCAGACACATTCAGTAAAGCACCACTTGCACAAAGTCCACTAGCACCAGATTAACTGCTCAGCACACCCTACCACTTCAATGCTTTGATGATTAGGAATAAACTTAAATATGCATTTACATAGCTGCCACATCAGCTATGTGTAAGCTGGAAAGCTTGTCTCTCTCACCAGTGGAAGCTGGTCCAATAAAAAATATTACTTCACCCACCTGTCTCTCTAATATACTGTAACATGGCTACAGCAACACTGCATGTAAGATCTATGACATGTTCAGATAGTTTGATCTCCAAAGGCTCATAGCCCAGTAAATTAAAACCATCTTTTTTTCATCAGAACCCTTAAAAGCCTTTAGGGCTGCCAATTTCCATGCCTAATTTCAACTCTTGGTTCTCAGCTATCAAGTTATTTACAAAAAAATGAGATCATGTTTTATAATGGGGAAAGTATCTTTTTTCACTCTAATCTCACTCAAAAACAGATTAAACATTTTCTCCCCTCAGACTTTCTAGAATTATTTACCCTTTGGTTAAGGGCCATGTTTGGAAAATTTCAGCCTGAAAGGTGTACATTTCAGACAGTTGTAGGGCTGGAAATGGAGTTATAATGGAAACTATTATAGAATAGAACCATAAGGGGTTGTGAACAGAGACTACTGGAGGGAAAAAAATCAACATTTTTCTGACTGAATTATTACTGAATACTTTGAAAGCCACTGTTTACAATAAGAAAAGGAGTACTTGTGGCACCTTAGAGACTAACCAATTTATTTGAGCATGAGCTTTCGTGAGCTACAGCTCACTTCATCGGAATTCAGTTTATAAGGAAAGTTTACAAGTGATGTAGTTACTTGGCTGTGTTGTATTCCAGTGGCTGGCATATACCATTTGTGAGCTAAAGTAAATATAACATCTCCCCCTTTCAGATGCTCACCCTGATTAACCTAGCAAATGCCATTTTGGACCACACTGTACCTACAGTTATTCTGAGTACAACTCTGCATTCCAAAGTCTTAAACTTCATATTAGGAACTAAACACCCTAACTCTCTGCAAGAACATGCACACACAGAGATATTATATAGTGTATATTTACAGAAAGGGAGGTTCCTACACTCGCTCAGATTTGGAAACACCTAGCCCTAATCTAAACTGCCAGAATTTTATATATATTTTACCTGTACAGAGAGTGAGCTTTTGAATAACAGTGTCTGAAAGATTTTGTGGGTTTCTTAGGGTTTGCTTACATGGGGAAATTGACTGGCATAGCTGTTCCTAAATAAGTACAGTTTTCCATTATAGCTATAGAATAATTTATAGTAGAATAACTTCCATAATAAGGTTTCAGAGTAGCACCCATGTTAGTCTGTATTCGCAAAAAGAAAAGGAGTACTTGTGCTACCTTAGAGACTAACCAATTTATTTGAGCATAAGCTTTCGTGAGCTACAGCTCACTTCATCGGATGCATTCAGTGGAAAATACAGGGAGGAGATTTATATACACACAGAACATGAAAAAATGGGTGTTATCATACACACTGTAAGGAGAGTGATCACTTAAGATGAGCTATTACTGGATACAATTAACTTAGGCTTGAATAGAGACTGGGAGTGGATGGGTCATTACACAAAGTAAAACTATTTCCCCATGTTTATTCCCCCCCCACACACACACACAAACACTGTTCCTCATACGTTCTTGTTAACTGCTGGAAATGGCCCACCTTGATTATCACTACAAAAGGTTTTCTTTCCCCACTCTCCTGCTGGTAATAGCTCATCTTAAGTGATCACTCTCCTTACAGTAGGACTTGTGGCACCTTAGAGACTAACCAATTTATTAGAGCATAAGCTTTCGTGAGCTACAGCTCACTTCCTCAGATGCATATCGTGGAAACTGCAGCAGGCTTTATATATACACAGAGAATATGAAACAATACCTATTCCCACCCCACTGTCCTGCTGGTAATAGCTTATCTAAAGTGATTTCCAGCACAAATCCAGGTTTTCTCACCCTCCACCCCCCCACACAAATTCACTCTCCTGCTGGTGATAGCCCATCCAAAGTGACAACTCTTTACACAATGTGCATGACAATCAAGCTGGGCTATTTCCTGCATAAATCCAGGTTCTCACATCCCCCCACCCCCATACACACACAAACTCACTCTCCTTTTTGTAATAGCTCATCCAAACTGACCACTCTTCAAGTTAAAATCCAAGTTAAACCAGAACATCTGGGGGGGGGGGGGGGTAGGAAAAAACAAGAGGAAACAGGCTACCTTGCATAATGACTTAGCCACTCCAAGTCTCTATTTAAGCCTAAATTAATAGTATCCAATTTGCAAATGAATTCCAATTCAGCAGTTTCTCGCTGGAGTCTGGATTTGAAGTTTTTTTGTTTTAAGATAGCGACCTTCATGTCTGTGATCGCGTGACCAGAGAGATTGAAGTGTTCTCCGACTGGTTTATGAATGTTATAATTCTTGACATCTGATTTGTGTCCATTTATTCTTTTACGTAGAGACTGTCCAGTTTGACCAATGTACATGGCAGAGGGGCATTGCTGGCACATGATGGCATATATCACATTGGTGGATGTGCAGGTGAACGAGCCTCTGATAGTGTGGCTGATGTTATTAGGCCCTGTGATGGTGTCCCCTGAATAGATATGTGGGCACAGTTGGCAACGGGCTTTGTTGCAAGGATAAGTTCCTGGGTTAGTGGTTCTGTTGTGTGGTATGTGGTTGTTGGTGAGTATTTGCTTCAGGTTGCGGGGCTGTCTGTAGGCAAGGACTGGCCTGTCTCCCAAGATTTGTGAGAGTGTTGGGTCATCCTTTAGGATAGGTTGTAGATCCTTAATAATGCGTTGGAGGGGTTTTAGTTGGGGGCTGAAGGTGACGGCTAGTGGCGTTCTGTTATTTTCTTTGTTAGGCCTGTCCTGTAGTAGGTAACTTCTGGGAACTCTTCTGGCTCTATCAATCTGTTTCTTTACTTCTGCAGGTGGGTATTGTAGTTGTAAGAAAGCTTGACAGAGATCTTGTAGGTGTTTGTCTCTGTCTGAGGGGTTGGAGCAAATGCGGTTGTATCGCAGAGCTTGGCTGTAGACGATGGATCGTGTGGTGTGGTCAGGGTGAAAGCTGGAGGCATGCAGGTAGGAATAGCGGTCAGTAGGTTTCCGGTATAGGGTGGTGTTTATGTGACCATTGTTTATTAGCACTGTAGTGTCCAGGAAGTGGATCTCTTGTGTGGACTGGACCAGGCTGAGGTTGGTGGTGGGATGGAAATTGTTGAAATCATGGTGGAATTCCTCAAGGGCTTCTTTTCCATGGGTCCAGATGATGAAGATGTCATCAATATAGCGCAAGTAGAGTAGGGGCTTTAGGGGACGAGAGCTGAGGAAGCGTTGCTCTTCCAGCATAGCGATAGTGTTTTAAATGCACATCATACCTTATTCCTGAATAACTTCCCCTTAGGCAATGGTATTATGTTTGAATATAACATAGGACATTAAAGGCCTGACAGTTTTTCCTATATCTTATTGTAAAGCTAGAGGAAATTACCTTTTGAATCACTTCCACGTTATGGTATAACCACCACCAATGCCCTTTGTAAATCAGGGCATTACATTACTTCTCTAGCAGGACCTCTTATGTTTGGATATTTTTGTAGTTCTTTTTTATGTTCTGCTGGTGAGTACCTGCAGGGTTGTGCCTTTCTCAGCTTCTCCTCTTTACACCATACGTTTTAGTGCCTCAGTGTTACAGCTGTTTACTACATCTAATATCTGTTGTCTTGTATTTGGATCACAAGCTCTTCAGGGCAAGGACAGTAACTTTGTTGTATGTTTTTACAGCATCTAGCACAGTGAGGCTGGGGGCTGTAGGTACAAGCACAATACAAATAAATGCAATATAATGATTTCTTCAAACACACCTCACCTATGTTAAAAGAACGTAAAGGTTGCAAAGTCAAGCTCTCAAAAGTTAGTTTTGGCATTTCCTATTTGTGTAACTTTAATCCAGCCTCTTCTGTACATAGGTGTTATAATTTTGACAAACATCAGTCAGTGTTAAGAGGTAGAAGTAGAACCCCTCTTCTGAGACACAGTCCAGTGTTAGGCACAAGAAAATGTCCCTTCTCATCTTGCAACCTTCTGTCTCATTCACTGTCTGGCCTGGGCACTGCATAAGATAGAGAAGTATTATAGAATAAACAGCATGTGCTCATGTAATTAAAGTCTGCACACATAAGGGGCTCAAAGTAAGATTGCACAGGCTACCTTAAGTTGGCATTTCTGAACTTCTGAGAGCTTGACTACAGGTTGAATGTTCTAATGGTTCGCTTCTGTGCATCCCCCCGTTTGGGCTACTGGGACCCTCTCTATTTGAGAGCTTCCCTGCAATGCCCCAGATTGGGGTAGCCCCTCTTCCAGTCTTCCAGAGTGGATCACTCAGTCTGCCACATCATTCAGCTCCTTTGGCCTCAAAATAGGCTTTGCCCACTCAACAGCCTCACCTGCTGAGGCAGGTTGGACTTGCCTTCCTCAGCTGTAGGCTCCCATGGGTAGAACCTTCAAGAACTGGTCTAGAACCACCTGGTCTGTGATTTTCTCTATGGAACTAGTGTCTGGGCATAACCCAGACCACCAGGCAGCGAGGTCCCATAATCTCTGAGCAACTACTTGTGGTTATGCTCTCTGTGGGAAGAGTTCATCCCAGAAATGGTGCTGGCATGCTTCAGAGACAGTTTCAGTCTATCCAAGAGATCAACCTTCACCACAGGCTATGAGTTTGCCTGCTTGTTGCTGACCACTCAATAGACTGCCTCTGCCTTGCCCAACAGAGCCACCCAAGTAGACTCTTTCCAATGCACTGACCATTCATTCAAAGATACAGAGGAAGGCCTCCTGGTCATTCTCCGGCTCCAACTTTACCAGTCCGGGGACCAGCTGGCTTGAGCTACCCTCTCCAATACCCTCTCTGAAGTCCCCGGAGCTTTTTAGCCCAGGTGCTTCCGCAACCATTCCTGTTGCTGGGCATCCTACCACCACTGTTGAGCAGTAAATTGTGCTGCTTGCTGTTTTTGCAGGCTTTCCATCAATTACAGGAGCAAGGTTTGAGTGTGTTGCTGCTGCATCATCACCAGCAGACAGGTCACCTCCTCCATCTTTCCAAGTTACTCAAAGTGGGTGAAGCGTCAGTCAATACTCATTGGCTTCAGTTTCCCCTCAATTCCAGTGGCCAATTGCCTGCCCATATTCTCCACCATGTTTTATGGCATGTTCTTATCAGACCACTCCATTTCTGGCATTATGTGGTGCAGCAGCCACTCAGTCTGTTTCCCTGCTGGTCTTCACTGCTTCACCCCACCTCCACTGTATTCTGGGTTGCACAGACAACTCTCCATCTTGGTAATTTACAGTTCTACCCATTCCAGGCACTCAAAGTTCAAAATAAGAAGGAAGCAACATAAACAAATGCTTCCTTTTCCTCCAGGAGATTTGCTAGGCAAAGTCTGATTCTGGCCAGCCTTCTGTCCTACAGTGAGAGTTCCACATTTGCTCTCTTTCTTCTGTGTTACTGGCCTAGCGGATAGGGAGGAAGCAATAGACATGATATACCTTGATTTTAGTAAGATTTTTGACATAGTTCCACATGACATCCTCATAAGCAAACTAGAGAAATGTGGTCTAGATGAACCTATGACAAGGTGGATGGACAACTGGTTGAAAGACTGTAATCAAAGAGGAGTTATCAATGGTTCGCTATCAAACTGGGAGGGCATAGCTAGTGGGCTTCCGCCAGGGTCCGTCCTGGTTCTGGTACTTTTCAGAATTTTCATTCATGACTTGGAGAATGGCATGGACCATATGCTTATAAAATCTGCAGACGGCACCACGCTGGGAGGGGTTGCAAGCACTTTGAAGGACAGGATTAAAATTTCAAACAAATCACCTTGACAAATTAGAGAAGTGGTCTGAAATTAACAAGATGAAATTCAATAAAAACAAGTGCAAAGTCTAAACTGGGTGGATCACAAATTGAATATATGAGTCAACAACGTGATGCAGTCGCAAAAAAGGCTAATATTCTGGGGTATATTAAAAGGAACATCACAGGTAAGACAGGAGGTAATTGTCCAGCTTTCCTCACCACTGCTGAGGCCTTAGCTGGAGTACTGTATCTAATTCCAGGTGCCACGCTTTAAAAGAAGATATGGACAAATTATAGAGAGTCCAGAGAAGAGCAACAAAAATGATAAAAGGTTTTGAAAACCAGACCTATGAGGAAAGGTGGAAAAACTGGGCACGTTTAATCTTGACAAAAGACAACTGAAGGAGGACCAGGTAACAGTCTTCAAATATGATAAGGGCTGTTCCAAAGAGGGCAGTGACCAGTTGTTCTCCTTGTCTTCTGAAGCTAGGACAAGAAGGAATGGGGTTAATCTGCATCAAGAGAGATTTGGGTTAGATTTTAGGATAAACTTTCTAACTATGTAGGTAGTTAAATTCTGGAATAGGCTTCTAAGGAATATTGTGGAATCCCCACCATTAGAGGTTTTTAAGAACAGGTTAGCCAAACATTTGTCAGGGATGGTCCAAGTTTACTTGGGCTTGATGACCTCTTCAGGTCCCTTCCAGCCCTACATTCTTATGGTTCTTTTTAAACCCCTCCCCAAAAGCTTGCTTCCTACTCTTAAGTGTCTTAATGTGGGCTAATTGAGCCTTCTGTAACCAATTAATCCCCTTCCTGCCTTGCATGGAGGCTTGTGTGTCCCATTATACAGCCCTTATCGGTCTATTAAACAGATGAGTCTCATCATATTTTCACAAACATAGGGGATGTCGCTTTTATCCGAGTTACTCCCTTTATTCCCAGCCAGAGAGCAATAAATGGAAGATGGGTGCCTGGAACAAGCAAGCCTTTGATTTCTGGACTTCTATCCTGTGATGTGTTCTCCCTGGTGCCATCTGGAACTGGGGTACCAGAGAGCCCTTTGACCCACCAGCCTGGGCTCCCTCCCCCTCACCTTCCAAGCTTGCACTTTCACCAGCATTCACACAGGTAGGGTCAGCTGCAGTCACATGCAGGATCTCTAACCACCAGCCTCCCTGCCTAGGACCCCAGAGCAGTACCATCCTGCCCTGGCCAGTATATGGGTTTAATACCCGGTTCACGTCTCCCTCAATGTGAAGAGGACCATGCACACTTGGGTTTGGATTAAAACATAAAATAAGTTTATGAACTACAAAAGGATAGATTTTAAGTGATAGCAAACAGATCAAAGCAGATTACCTAGTAAATAAACAAAAATGCAAACTGAGTTTAACATACTAGACAAGTGGGATATGAATTAGCAAATTTTCACCCTGAGTGATAAACAGGCTGGCAGATTCTTAAGGCACAAGCTGCCTTGGCTTCACAGCTTGGATTTTCCCTGGATTTCATACACAAGCTAGCAATCCTAGCCTGAGTCCATCACTTCCCCCCGTTCAGTCTTTATTCCTCAGATATTTCCAAGGGTGGTGTTGTAGGGAGAGTGAGGTCACCCCATAATGTCATTTTCCCCCTTTTATATCTTCTTCCCACTTGGTGGAAAGCTCTTTTGCTGTGAATTGGGTCAAACAGTTCCCTTTGTGTAGTGCTATCTCAGAGGTTTCTATTGTACACAGTTCCTGGGGTAATCCTTCCGCTTGTTTCAGAGGGGTAGCCGTGTTAATCTGTATCAGTAAAAACAAGTCCTTGTGGCACCTTAGAGACTAACACATTTATTTGGGCATAAACTTTCATGGGATAGAACCCACTTCATCAGATGCATGGAGTGGAAAATACAGTAAGCAGGTATAAATATACAGCACATGAAAAGATGGGAGTTGCCTTACTAAGTGGGGAGTCAGTTACAATTCCTGATGTCTGATTTGTGTCCATTTATTCTTTTACATAGAGACTGTCCGGTTTGGCCAATGTACATGGCAGAGGGGCATTGCTGGCGCATGATGGCATATATCACATTGGTAGATGTGCAAGTGAATGAGCCCTTGATGTGGTTAGGTCCTATGATGGTGTCCCTTGAATAGATATTGGACAGAGTTGGTAACGGGGTTTGTTACAGGGGTTGGTTCCTGGGTTAGTGTTTCTGTTGTGTGGTGTGTAGTTGCTGGTGAGTATTTACTTCAGGTTGGGGGGCTGTCTATAAGTGTGGACTGGCCTGTCTCCCAAGGTTCACCTGCACATCTACCAATGTGATATATGCCATCATGTGTCAGCAGTGCCTGTCTGCCATGTACATTGGCCAAACCGGACAGTCTCTATGCAAAAGAATAAATGGACACAAATCTGACATCAAGAATTGTAACATTCAAAAACCAGTAGGAAAGCACTTCAATCTGCCTGGACACTTAATAACAGACTTAAAAGTTGCCATTCTTCAACAAAAAAACTGCAAAAACAGACTCCAACGAGAAACTGCAGAACTGGAATTAATTTGCAAACTTGACACCATCAAATTAGACCTGAATAAAGACTTTGAGTGGCTGGGTCACTACAAAAAGTAATTTTCCTTCTGTTGATATTCACCCCTTCTTGTCAACTGTTGGGAATGGGCCACATCTGCCCTAATTGAATTGGCCTCGTTAGCACTGACCCCCCACTTGGTAAGGCAACTCCCATCTTTTCATGTGCTGTATATTTATACCTGCTTACTGTATTTTCCACTCCATGCATCTGATGAAGTAGGTTCTATCCCAGGAAAGCTTATGCCCAAATAAATTTGTTAGTCTCTAAGGTGCCACAAGGACTCCTCAATAAGCCATTAACATTGTTTGGCCTTTTTACTGTTGTACCTAAAATGCTGATTGTTGGTGTTTTCAACCTCACAACATGTTTCAGTAACACATATAAGCCAAACTTCACATATGATGATAGCACATCAAATCCAACAAAATGTTAATGTCTAGCAGATCAAGACTTCTAGAATATACCTCACAAGGCATACATTACACAAAACATATCCTCATTACATGACAGTGGTGAATATTGGGGTGCCAGGGTGTCTCATATCCCATGCCAAAGGTATAGGTATTCTAATTAGAACACATTTTACCTTTCTAGGTTACCTATCAGCATATCTGACCACTGGTAACATGGTATTTATAATTAGCATATTTTACTCTATTTGTTCTTTAATGTTTAAGAATCCTATTCTGGCAGGGTTTGTGCCATTCTCCTTTCTCAGTCATATATCCTAAAGGAAAATATAAAAATAAAGGTTGATGAATACTTTTTCATATCTACAGTGATTAGGGGACATTCTCTGACATAAGAATTACTTAATTCCTTTATTAAATGACATCCATTGTATCTTCCTTAGTATTATTCACACACTTTATTTCCCATTTGTTTACATAATTTCATAAATATTCCCAGTTACTGTTTCTGATCATGCTACAATTTATATATACATTGGGCTAGTACAGTCAGAGGCAAATCTTCATCCTATTGAAGACAATGGCAAAACTCCCATTCAATTCAATGGATGCAGGATTGGGTCAAGGAGTCCCAAGATCATAGAAAATGTTCTGCTTATCTGCTGGCAATATGCTGACTATAAAGTGAGGAAAAGATATCAGTTCAGACAAGCAGTTATTAGATTGCATAAAGGTTACAGCATAGTCATGCTATTCCTATTCACATTCAGAGTCAGGAGGAAAAGTATGGACTGCTTTGGGTGGGGAATGAGTGCCATATGGCATGGTTAACAAACTTTTTTTTATTAAACGTGACCTAGAAAGAAAAATAAAATTAGGTGTGCACTTGTTTGTTTCTCTATATTGTGTAAAAGTCAGACAGGTTTTTCTTGTTGATTATTTGTTGTTTTGTTTTTACATTTAAAATCCACATCCATTCTAAGATGGAAAACTTGTGGAAACTGGAGACCTAGGGAAATAAGACAAGTCAGCAGAGTGTAAGCTAAGAGAGAAGGAAAGTTTTAGTCAGATTGTTTGAACTTTGTGGCCCAGATCCACAAAAGATATTTAGGTGCCCAAACTCCAGACTTGGGCACGTAGGTCCCAGTTTTGGCTCCGTTGTGACCCACAAAACTCTTGCTGAACCAGGTAGGTGCCAAAACTCAGTGCCTATGTTTTCTGGTTAAAAGTTCCCTTAGGTGTCTGGATGCCTAAAATGCTCAGAGGCAGAAACACAGACACTATCTCCCACTTAATCCCCAGAGTGATTCACAAATAGGGGGAAGATAGGCATTCAGATGCCTAACTTGCAGGCAGGGCCTGATCTGGCAAGTGTGCTCAGAGGCCACCTACCAGAGGGAGAGAAAGAGGGTATGACTCCATATTCCAGTGATCAGAGCACCCATCCTCACCCCCAGCAGTTTTGACTTTGATTCTGAATTTATGAAATGATGAGCCAATGACATTCTTTGGCTCAGTGTTGTACTCAGGATATGCTACCCTCCCTCTGTAAGGCTATAGTTCAGTATGCTGTGTTCAGTTTTAAATTACCACTTTATGCTTCTTGTGTAGAGTATTATTTGTCTATTTGAATTTCATTTTCTGAGGAATTTTAAATATAGACATATATAACCACACAAGTGTATGAAGTTTGCATTAAAAATTTTATTGCAATTTTTTCGGGGGGGAGGAGAGGTTTCACATTTTTTCCATTGTAGGAGTCTGTCAACCTAAAATGGTTAAAACAGTTCATTTTGCTGAAGTGATTTATTTCTCCTACATTCAACTACGTATTACAAAATGGATAACGTAAGAATCATGGCCTTAAAAACTTAATAAAATGCACTAAAATGTAAAGAGGAAAATTCTAAAATACCAAATAAGATCAAGAGCAGTGATATCACTCGGCACAGAAATCTACATTTGAATATTTATGCCAGTACCTTCATATTCTGCAGAAAGAAAAGCAGAGCCAGAGTTTGGGTGTACAGCACGCTCTGAATGTACACATGCTCTCTCAAAACAAACGTTTTCCTTTCTAATTTTTGAGGATAGAAAAGAAATAAAGGAATAATTCAGCTCTCAGATAAAGTAATATCAAAATGTTCATGTCTCTGATAGCCACTATGACTTCAGTGTTATACCATTTATGCTGAAAGTAAAACCAAAGCCATTGTCCTATTCAGTAATATTGTCAATTTGTTTTATATCAGATGTACCCTTTTGGATACATAATAAAGGAATATGAAAATACATTTTTACATATACTGGAGATGTACACCTGACAGTTCATATTATACAGATGTTTAAACAAGACAAAATTTTATCTCAACACTGACAATTACATTTAAAAATGGAACTATCTTCAAATTAAGGTTGTTTGATTTCTAAAGGGTCCATTCATCCTTCCAGGTACACATAAATTTCACTCATAAATGATGAGGTGCGCCCATATGCATAGAGGGAAGAAAAGATTAACAGTTTATCAAAAGATTTTGAACTTACCTCCATGGTCTTATACATGCAGTTAGCATATGTGAATATACTTATGCGGTTTTAACATTAAGTACTTTAATTGGTTAAAAGTCATAAGATATTAAATGATTTAATGATGGAGTCTGAGAGCTAGATTTTCAAAAGATTCATCTAATTGTTAAAAATAATGTACAATACAAATTAGATTTTATTAGAACCCTATGTATTAACCTTCTTGTTAATCAGCTTGCATGATAAATTCAACTATAAAAATTACTTACTGAAAAAAATACCAGGGAAATGATACAAGAAGTAGGTTGTATGGGTTTCTTGCATTTGGGGAACTTTTATTTATTTTCATTTTATCTTCTTTGAACTTTTAAAAAATAAGTGTTTTATGTAGTTTTGCATGAAATTGGTTATCATGAAAATGAGGGACCTGAGTGCTGGCTTTGAGCCAGACCTAGTGTGGTTACACACTGTACAAGCTTTACCACACAGCTCTGTCAAGACAACTCATGTCTGTCCTGCTGTTCAAAAGGGTATACAACAATCTTTTGGATCGGTCCCTTTTGAAACTTCTTTTAGCACACTACATCACTATTTATGATGTAGTCCATAATTGATCATATACATAGAAACTGTAATTTTCAATGGTTTTCCAATTTTACAACTGTCTAGTAGTACAATATTTTTATATTGTAGAAATAAGAATGAAATTTAAGTTTAGCAATTGTCATCAAGCAATGTCATATATAACTACTGAAAGCATTACTTCCCACAGCAATATTGAAAAATAGATTTAAAAATTTTTATAAATATACAGGAGTTGAAATTGCATAAGCTATTTAAATAAGATATCTTTCATATTTTACAGATCTTTGGCTGAATACAAAGTTAAATAAATTTCCACATTCTTTCTTTATATAACTGGTTTATAATGTCAAAATATTGGACAGGGACTATTCTGGAGTTTACCATAAATCTGTGCATCAGAAGGGATAAGATGAATGTAGAGCATTAAGCCAAAGCATGTGGATGTGCAATGTTTAGTGGCTGGGATTTAGCTTAAAGGATATTTCAATTCAAGTTTTAAAACACAGACGTGAGGAGGTCTGGTCAAAGTTTCAGAAAAATGCAGCACAATTTGAATGTAGTTTGCACTATATTGTACCAGAAAGCATCAGCCTTTACCAATGGTTACTTACACCGGAATTATTCAAATTCATGATAAATGCACTACTGAAGAGCCTCAGCACAATTCATGTTCATGATGCTCACACTTCTGGTACTCACAGTCACTGCCAGTCCACAGGCTTGGGGTATGGGACATGAGCATCTGAAATTCTACAATGTGTCAAAAAGAAAAAAGAAAAGGAGTACTAGTGGCACCTTAGAAACTAACCAATTTGTTTGAGCATAAGCTTTCGTGAGCTACAGTGGTTAGTCTCTAAGGTGCCACTAGTACTCCTTTTTTTTTTTGCGAATACAGACTAACACGGCTGCTACTCTGAAACCTGTCAAAAAGAAAAGACTCTCTTTCCCCAGATCCTTCCTGGGGATAATAGAACTACTAATGGAGAAGAGAAATGCTCTTTGGTATCAAAAGGTTTGAGGCTTTCCTCTGAAAAGCAATGAAACAAAACCAAGCATACAGAATAAAATCTACTTAACAGCAAAGTGTTTGGACTCTGCTGCAGACTAGAAATTCTGCAGTACCTTCATTTAAATTAAAAATGGAGATGATGTTAAAATAAATATTATGATTATCATGATCAGTAGATTATCCCCTGCTAATTATTTTGATATTAAAATGTACATTGTCTCTACACTATCGTTTTGCAGTATGCTAGAGATTTTTGTATCCATAATATATAAGCTGCGTCTTAGAAACTGAAAGGCAGAAGATGGAGATTTGGCATCTGGGTATGGAATAGTTGGGGCTTTTGGCATCATGTAGTTCAGGATTGTGTATAAGAAAATTAGCTAGATATTTCAATGACATGGAGGAAATGCTGACACTGAAATGGTAATAGGCTTCAGTCACTGAGATACATGGGGCAGTTCACATTACTTAGAATTATTGTTTCAGGTCATCTGCAGAGTCAGGAAGACAATAGTACTTTGGTTTACACTCAGTTCACATCTACAGTGTTCTCTTCGTAATCATAAGAAGTAGGAACAATTTTTTTAAATAAAAGTTTAGATTATGGACCCTAACTGGGGACAAAGACATGGAATTGTTATATTCACATTACCTTGCTTGTACTGCTACTGAACGCTGAAAAGGGACATTTTTCATCCCATGTGATGGTAGTTCTCATTCGTTCATTTTAATCTTCCACCAACCCTATCACTGTGATTGAGTAGGGGGTAAAGGAAAAGGGTTCCAGTTAATTTGTCTTCCCCAATTGGAAAAAGAGAGGATCTGGCAATGCCAATGACACCTAGTGTTAGCTCTTGATGCATCAATGGTGATAATCCCACTTCACCTGGTACATGTAAGTGGAGAGTGCTGCTTTGATTAATGTCTCACTGCCTGGGAGTTTTAAAAGAAGCCAGTAAAAAATTCAAAAATGTGCCTAGCGATTTAGGAGGCTATGTCCCATTGCACTTTTGAAAATTTTACACTTGGAGATTAGGTTGCTATCAGGCTGGGAAAATAGGAAGATTCCTTCAATCCAGGTGACAACACTAGCATGACTGCAGAATAGATTTTTCCTTTTATCTTCAAGAGCAGTGTTTGTTAAGGTGAAAATTTATATCCCTAATACTGAGGAAAGGCCTAAATTAATTTCTATGATTTATTAAAAGTTATTCATGAGGAAATATTTTCTCTTTTGTACTGCCAAAGCCAGCCAAGATTAAAGTACTGGTTGGGTGATAAACTGTCAAAGTACTGTTTAAGTTTATCAGCAGCTTTAATGTATGCATCAAAATGTGCAGAAATCCTAAAAATGTTAGGGAAGGTTATTCCATCATAATTTGCTAGTTTACAAGAGTGTCTCCCCTAGTCTAATTTTACTTGTCTCTTTTTTACATATAACCTTCCCATCATATAGCTGGTATGTTTTGTAAAACCCTGTTAAATCATAAGAGGGAAAATATTGATAGTGGGTAAAAAAAAAAAGTGCCTAAGTGAAAGTCAATGATTTAGGCTCCTAAACCATTCAGGTGATTTTAAAATGTCCCCAGTGGGATTAAAGTGAGTCAGGTTGCACCATGTATTCATTTAAAATTAAATATAAATCCAAGTTAAATGGAGCATATCTAATCAGAATACAATTGTAAATAGGTAAGTAAGCTATACTTTTTTTTCTATACACAAATGCAAACATATGAGACAGGAGTATATCAGATGAAAACATAAGGTGGTCTACAACGATACCCAGGATACTAAATAGGGCCACTTATGAACTACAGTTACACTACTTTATTCTGAGTAATTGAGATTTTGATTACAATTATTTTAGCACCATGAACAACAGGAAACATTCAATCCTTATGTTTCTAATGAATCAGATTTAGAAAGCATGGAGTTAATGCTAGCAATATGAATGTTAACTGGTGTCAAAATAATACACAAAATACAGTGTTTACAAATACAGTCAACCACTTGTCAGTGTCTTCAATATTAGCACGCACAGTAATATAAAATATAGCCAGTCTAAGATTACTATACACAATTCTGAAATTCTTAAAAATGTTTGACACCTTTCATATATAAGAATAAAAGGCATATTGAAAATGTCAGCCAAGTTTACACTAATAAAAACATTATGTGGAATTATAAAGGTGCTATACTTATGTCATTATTAAAAAATAAGGACCTAAATTAAATTTCCTCAACTACTGGGTGTTCAGACAAAAATTTGCTTTTGAAAATGGTTCTTCTACGCTCCATTGCATACATCCTGTGTTTGATTCTGGAACCAAAGCCATAAATCTATTACAGTTAGATTCTTATACCATGTCTATCATTGTAGTATCTGAGTGCCTAATGAGCAAACCGATTTCTATAAGCCAAAGCTACAACATTCGAGTACTGAGTGCATTGGCCGTCTGATATCCAGAATCTCTGTTGGGAATTTCAAAATCTGTATGCCCAGATCATGTGCAACAGTGAATACATGTGAAAGGGAGAAGATTGCTATTGTTTATCTTGCCAGAGATTGGATAAGCTTTCAAAAGAAATTGATTCCATGGCTATCTAAGTAGCTTTTCCCATTTTTTAACTTTCTTTTTAAAATGTGAACACCAGAATTGGATACAGTATTCCCACAATGATCAATCTAATGCTATCCACATAACTAATGCCACCTCCCTATTTTTACTCAGTATTCCCATTTATACATTCCAAGACGATTTTAGCTCTTAGTCACCACATTTCACATTCAGTTCATCATAACTCTCAAGTCCTTTCTTTCCAAACGGCTGTAAACTCATCCTGTAATTGTGACACACATTCTTTGTTCCTAGATGTATGACCTTGCGTTTGCTTGTATTAAAATACATTTTTCAAATGGGCCCACTTTGCAGAGTGATCTGGATCACTCTTTACCATTATTTACCATTACCCCACTTTTGTGTCATCTGCAAAACTTTTGCAGCAATAGTATTATATTTTCTTCCAGATAATTTATAAAGATATTGAATAACATTGGACCAAGTACAGATCCCTGCAGGATCCCATGGCTCCATCTTCTGTTCAATTCTTGACCATTTCAAATAGAATTTGTGCTAGATGGTTATTCTTAGCTTTTTGCAAACAAGTTTTTGAAATTGTCAGCACTGTGATAAATATTAATTTTTCATTTCAAAAGTCAACTGAAATAAATACAGTGGTTTACACATAGGTTTCTATGCATTATCAGGGTGTATTGTAATGATAATACGCAATATTGAACAACATTACCTGGAAGGAAACACAAGAACAAGAATAACGTGATTGCTAATGTAATTTCTGTAATTAAAGAATCGTGGGAATTTGAACTAGCAACACTACTTACAATGAAAGGAGATTTTCAGAAGTACGTGAGAGATTTAGGAGCCCAAGTCCCATTAAGAGTCTTAAATTTCTTAGGCATTTCTGAAAATCTTTCCCAAGGGGTGGCCAATCTGAGCCAGAATTTACCAATGTACATTGCCAAAGAGCCACAGTAATAGGTCAGCAGCCCCCATCAGCTCCCCTGCCCCGCTCCCAGTGCCTCCCACCCACTGGCAGCCCCGAGGATCAACGCCTTCCCCTCTTTCCCCGAGCACCTCCTGATCAGCTGTTCCGTGGCATGCAGGAGGTTGGGGGGTAGGGAGGCAGGAGCAAGGGCACAGCAGGCTCAGGGGAGGGGACAGGAAGGGGTGGATTGGGGGAAGGGCCTGTGGCAGAGCCAGGGGTTTAGCAGCGAGCACCCCCCGCCCCGGCATATTGGAAAGTTGGCGCCTATAGCTCCAACCCCAGAGTCAGTGTCTATACAAGGAGCTGCATATTAACTTCTGAAGAGCTGAATGTGGTTCCGGAGCCACAAGTTGGCTACCCCTGCCAAGGGGTATAAATATCACTTTACCATTTCCCATTTTAATGCCAGATTCTGACAGCCTTGCTCATGTTGAGTAGAAACTGAAATGAATCAATAATATTATGCAATTGTGAATAAGGGTTATAAAATCTGGCTCTTAATAGTTAGGATACTTATGTAATTACTTTCAATGGAATTTTTTTGTAATATTTTCAACAGATAACACTTAACAGCTTCTTTGCTAAGTCACACCTAACACAGGAAAACTAAAATAGATGGCGATGAGTGTGCCTGGGTAATGAATATCTATTTCAGTGTTACACTGCATTGTCAATGCAAATCCAAACAGAGGCAATATATTTGCAAGTGTAATCATGATAAACTGAAAAGCACTCTGTTTTGTTTAGATTTTTTAAAAGTAACTTTCAGAAGAATAGGTTTTTCAGAAGTATGGGTTTGATAAACTATATATAATACCAAGGAGAACACAAGTAATAAGAGATATGTTAAGGATAAGTAATCGTGCATGCAAAAATTCTCTCCTATTTCTTGAAAAGATGGAGTTGTATCACATGTGCAAAATTTTAAAGGCCTATAATAAAGCTGCATATTCACTTAGTGCAAAATCACTTCCCAATGTGTTTAATGTTGCTTTAATAGCTCTTATGTATAGAGAGCTATTTCCATTTATTGGTATGAACAATTGCTTCTTATTGCACACTTAAAATGTATCCCTTAAAGATGTCTTTTTGTTGTTTTTTGAAGAGTCAAATCCTGAAAAAAAACACAGAAATTCAGAATTTGGCTTTGTCTAACTCATGGTATTGTACCCAAGTATTGCACTTTGTATGGTTTTAAGACTAAGAGCTATTCTGAAGTTTACCTGAAAAAGAACTAGATTCACTGGAGCACTGGGGCACAAAGGATGATGTAAAAATGGTTTAACAGCCTTAATTCTGAATTTATTTGCCTGTGTGAGTTCATACCCTTCACTTTTTGAGTGTTTAATATATGTATTATCACAAACTTATCCTAAAATGTTCTATATTCAGGCTACCGAGAAATAAACGTAGAAGTGGTCCAGAGTAGGTTTAAGCAAATGGACCAGGTTGGAGTATTAAGAGAAAGTAAAGCTGAGGATCTGTTAAATAATTTAGCTCCCAAAGCAAAATAATTTCAGCAAGGATTAGAGTTTAGAGGATCAAAAAAAGATCACTATTCATTATCATAATAAAGAATTTTAAAAATTGTTAAAATGCCATAAGAAATTAAAACAAAAGTCAGTCATAAGAGGTACTAGAAATTCCAGGAAAACAACACAAGAATTTGCCTCTACTTGATGGACTAAAATTATTGAAGCCATCCTGGAAGGGTCAATGAATCAAACTAAACAGATTTCACACTTCCAGAAGCATGCTGTGATAGATTAGAACAATAATCTCCCTAAACATAGAATCACTAGGAGGTGCACACTGATGCTATAAAACCTCAAATGCCATAAAAATATGGATTGAAACTAGACTCAGGGACTCCTAAGAAAGCTACTCAGTGGTACAAAAGATTCTTAGCTCTTAGCAGTTTTCTTCTGCAATCTGAACACACGTTCCATTAAAAATAATATAATATTTTCAACTCAAAGCCAGAATTATTATCTAGCTCCTGTAAAAATGAATTCAGTCCAGTGGAAAGATAAAACATCAAACAACAGATTCAGATTCTTTACTGGGCTTTTCTGATGTGCCTGAGACTGAAGTGCTTTCATTTTCCAGCATTTTCTTAGTTGTTTCTTCATCAACAGCTTTTTCTCTCTCTTTTGGCTTCTTCTTTTCATGAACCCATGGGATGAAAGATAATATAATTCCTCCAATAATGGGGGGAACTCCAGCCAGGTAAAATGCTACATCATAGGTACCTAGGTAGTCACGCAGTATACCTGGGGAAATAGAGAATTATCACTAATATGTAATGTAGCAGCTGTGGTTTTATTCAAAGCATGCTTATTCATAGATTCAGAGAGTTTAAGGCTAGAAGGAACTATTTATGATCATCTAGTCTGGCCTCCAGCATAACACAGGTTGTATACAATTTCACCTAATGATTTATTTATCTAGTCCAATAATGGGTGGCTGAACTAGGGCATATCTTTTAGAACAAGATCCAGTCTTGATTTAAAGACTCCAAGTGATGAAGAATTTACCCTTGAAAATCTGTTCTAATGAATGAAAATCTTACCCTCACTGTTAAAAACCTTATTTCCATTTTGAACTTGTGATTGAAACTTCTAGCTACTGAATCTTGTTATGTCTTTGATAAATTAAATAGGATATCGTCTCCCTCTGCAGGTAATAATAGTCTTTGATCAAGCTGGCTCTCAAACATTACATTACATATGCTAAAGAGATTGCATTCCTTCATAGTTTCTCTTTGTAAAATGTGCTTTCCAGATGACAAATCATGCTTGTGGCTCTTTTGTGAATCCTCTCCAACTATTCAACATCCTATTAAAGGGTTGACACCAGACCTGGATACATTATTTCAGCAGTGGTATAACCAATGCCACATAAATTTGGGCATGGCTACACTTGCAGATGTAGAGCGCTGGGAGTTAAACCAACCTTCGGAGATCACAGCAGAGAAAACGCTGCCGTGTTTTTACACTGTCAGCTGCAAGCACACTGGCATGGCCACATTAGCAGCTCTTGCAATGCCACAAAGAGCAGTGCATTGTGGTAGCTATCCCAGTGTGCAAGTGGCTGCACTGTGCTTTTCAAATCGGGGTGGGGGGTGGAGTGTGACAGGGAGTGTGTTTTGGGGGGCTGAGAGTGTGTCAGCATGTTGTCTTGTAAGTTCAGACAGCAGCAGACCCCCCTGCCCCTCACACACACTCACAACAGCAGCATTCCATTGTAATGGCTTGCTTTGTCCCGGAGCAGATAAGCATACCAGCTGTCAGAAACGGAGCTTTGAAAGGGTAGCCGATTTCAAAACAATGAGAAGAGTGGCCACTTGACTTCAAGGGATTATGGGACATTTTCAGAGGCCAATCACAGCGCAGTAATGCAACACCTCATTCACACTGACGCCTGGGCATTTCAGCCAGGGCGCAGCAAGCTTTATGCTTCTGTGGAGGTGGATTACTAGGAGCGCTCCAACGGCAGAGTCCAGGCACTCTACGTGCCTTGCCAGTGTGGGCAAACCGGGATTTAGGGCGCCTGGGACTGCTTTAATGCGCTCTAACTTGCAAGTGTAGCCAAGCCAAAGAGTTAATATCCCCTTCCTACTGCCGCTCAGTATTTCCATGCTATTACATCCAAAGATCAGGTTAGCAGAGCACCACATTTGGAGCTCACAATCAGCTGGTTATCAGCAATGGCCCTGTGATCCTTGTCATGGTCAATGCTTTCTAAGGTGTACTCCTTCAATTATGTAAATATTGCCTAAATTTTTTGTTCCTAGGTGTATTGCTTGCATTTGGCTATATTAATATGCATTTGGTTGCACGCAATTTACCAAGCAATCTAGATCAGTCTGTACCACTGCCTTTATCATTATTTGGCAGCTCACCAATCTGTATCATCTGCAAACTATCAACAGTGATTTTATATTTTCTTCCAGATATAAAAATTGTAAACAACCTTTGGCTGAGAACCAATTGCTGTGGGAGCCCACTAGAAATTCTCCAAATTCTGGCTTAAGCGACTTGTCCAACATCCTATCGGATATCTGTGACAAAGCACAGGACAAGATTCTAGGTCTCCTGCAGCTCAGTGCGTTAAGTCACAGGATAACCTTTTTCTTCTGGGCTATCTGTTTGCTCTTAGGCTAAACCTGGGAACTTAGACATGCAAACCATGTGCCCTCTGAGCGACAAACCCTTTCCCAAAGATTGAGTGTCATGTTCATGTTGTGTATCATGGGAAAAACACTGAAGTTTGTTGTCCTGCTTTACTCACTTAATGGGCTATAATTTAGAAATAGAAAGATTAAAATAAGTTGACTTCTCTCTAGGGAGAAAACCTTCACCCTAAAAGTCATAATCTTTATCTTTCACAAAGAAACAAATAAATGATGAACTTGTAAAAGAGAATATTAAAAAGTATAATGAACGTTTTGTTTATTAGTACATTTTACTGCACAAAAGCTAACAATTTAATCTTGAAAAATATGTCCAAGTGTAAAATCATATTTGGCTTCTTTTGGCCTTAGAATGAGGTATCTTGCGTTACAATTGATGTCATTTCTGTCATAAATGTAAACTAAAATTATTAACCCACGCAAAGATTTAAAAAACATATGTAGTAATACAATGACGTTAGCGGGCCACATAAGGCCTGGTCTACACTGGGCGGGGGATGGGGGGGGGAATAGACGAGCTAAGTCGGTCTAAGTTATGCAACTTCAGCTACGAAAATAGCATAGCTGAAGTCGACATACTTAGAGCTACTTACCACGGTGTCTTCACTGTGGTAGGTCGACTGCTGATGCTCCCCTGTCGACTCCGCCTGTGCTTCTCACTCTGGTGGAGTACCGGAGTCGACAGGAAAGCGCTCAGCAGTCAATTTATCGCGTCTTCACTAAACGCGATAAATCGACCCCCGCTGGATCAATCGCTCTGGAGGTAAGTATAGACATGCCAAAAGTATCAATGATAGTTGATTAAAGTAATTTGAGCAAGTTTTTAATTTAGTCTAGTTTAAATTTTTGTTTAATTATTATCCTACTATACTTCTCAATTAAATTACATCCTACTAGTCTCCCCTTTTTAATTATTATTAAATATTTATATTATGGTAGCATACAAAGGCCCCAATCAGACTGAGTGCAAGCAAAATGCATGAATGCTAAAGACGGTATAAAAAGGAGCAATAACATTTTATTTTTCTGGGGAACTTGTGTTCCTTTCAGACCTATCCAGCCTAAACAACATTACCCTTATTATACCACACACAAACTTTAAAACCCTATCTGCAAGGATGTGCATTATGCCAACCATTCTACTATCCAGGAACTGGACTCTTTGGGTATGTCTACACTGCAGTAAAACACCCACAGCCGGCCCATGTCAGTTGACATGGGCCTGTTTTGAGTATTTTATTGCCGTGTAGATATACCCTTTGGAGCCAATTCTTTTGTTTTTAAGAAGCAATTAAGTGAACTGCAGCCTCTCTCCTCACATATGCATGTGGAAATTTCGGAACCCAGTGAAAATTGCTTATAGTTTCTAAAAGTATGTCTACACTGCACCCTGCTTTCAGCAGTGTGTAGAGTACATACATAACATGCCCCTCTAGCACACGTATAAGCAGCAGTGTAGATTGTGAGGCACAGCTTAGGTGGGTACAATAAGGCCACACCTGAACCCTTTGAGTATGTATCCAATTCACTCAAGCAGTGCCTCCTCCTGTCTATAATGCTATTTTTAGCAGGGTAGTGACCCACTGTTTCCCCATTGCTGGAGCCTATTGCTGGAGCCTTTCCTTGTCACAATGAAAGACTCCAGCAGAGGGGAAAGATTCTGGCAGTTCCCCACTGCAAAACCTTTCCCCACTGCTTCCCCCCGCCAAAGCCTTTCACTGACACATCTAGCTACACATCGCAATGTGGATGGAGCCTGTCTTTCACTGCCGCAGGTAGTTATACATATCCTACATGCTGCTGCCAATGGCGTGCAGTGAAGACGCAGTCAAAGTTGGTTGCACATACGATCAGAGGACTACAGGTTACGGCCTGTACACTCAGAAATGGGGAAAATACAGATCATTAAACCCAACCTGAAAGCCTGTGTTTCCTTTTGGGAGGGCAAACTGTTATACTTGTGTGTTTGAAGATACCAAGGACAAATAAGAATTCAAGGACAAAAGTAAACTAGGAAAACTAAAGGTAAATCAATAATCCAGGGAAAGAAGATACCCTACCAAACAAAATGGCACACAACTAACCTTCAGCATTTGTCTCATCTTAAAAGCTTGTGTCTCATCTTGAATTCAGAATATGAATATTTGAAAAATGAAATTTAATGTAAATAGATCTATGTTAGATAAACAGACTACAGACTGTCCCAACATTTACCTGCAATGGGTGGACCAACTATCATAGGTACTGACATGAGTCCTAACAGGAATCCTATGGCCTGGGAGACATCCTGTGCACCGACTAGCTCAAAGGCAATAGGAGCCATGATACAAATGAAGCAGCCATCGAATAGACCCATGAAGAGGCAGACAGCAATGAGACTTCCCAAGGCATGGCACAGTGGAATCATCATGGACATCAGGCCAATTAAGAAGAATGAGATGACCTAGACAATGTCAAAAAAATAAAAAAAACACATCAAATCAATGAGAGTTCTAAAATAGGGAGTAAATGCAGGCTTCATAACAACTGTGAGGAATTAAATTGGCTGCCAATATTAATTGTATTAAAAAAACCCCAAAAAGCAAAAAGAACCACAAAAAAGTTCCTTGTTTCCCGCCAAAGTTTCTACTACTTACTCCAGAGTAATGATGGATGACTCAGTTTCCATGTACATCAACATTTTTAAAAAAATTGCAGCTGCTGGGAACTATCCAGCTCCTCCTCCCCATCCTGGCAGTGTCTCCTATTTGCAAGCTGGGCTCTGCCAGGTCCAGCAGCCCTCGTAGCAGCTAGCAGCTCTGCAACCCATTTGTGTGGAGGGAAAAGGAAATTCTGCATAGAACATTAATTTCTGTGCAAATTCTGCATTGCGCAGTAGTGCAGAATTCCACCAGGAGTATAAACCGCTTTCAGGCATTGTAACAGCATTTTTCATGGGGGAGGATTTCCCAAGCCCGTTATGTACCATTAAGAGGAAGTTACTCCCTTGTGCAGTAACGATGGTTCTTTGAGATGTGTGTCCCTATGGGTGCTCCACTGTAGGTGTATGTGTGCCCCTGTACCCCTGATCAGAGATTTTTGGTAGCAGTGTCCCATTGAGCCCGCGCATGTGCCCTCCCTCCCTTGTGGTCTGCCTTGAGGCTATTTAGCACTCCACGGGCGAACCCCCCCCACACACACTTCCTTCTCTATCACAGAGCCCTATAGAGAACTCCGAAGTAGAGGAGAGGAGGTTGAGTTGTGGAGCACCCATAGGAACACACATCTTGAAGAACCATCATTACTGTACAAGCTGAGTAACTTCCTCTTCTTCTTTGAGTAGTGTCCCTATGGGTGCTCCACTGTAGGTGACTCCCGAGCAGTACCCACCACTGGAGGCTGGGACTTCGGAGTGGAGTCTTTTACTACAGAGAGTACTGTGAAGTCGAAGATGGTGTGAGCGTCCAAATCTTCAGTGATCGCATAATGTTCTGCGAAAGTATGGGCAGAGGCCCAAGTCGTTGCTCTATCGATTGCTGAGATAGGGGTATCCCTATGGAATGTGATTGAGGTACAAACTGACCTTGAAGAGTGCATATGGACTCTGGACGGAAGGAAGCTGCGCCCTTGATAAGTGATTAATATAACCAGAGACCCATTTGGATGGTCTTTGAGCTGATATCACAGAGCTTTTGGATCTTTCTGTGGACAAAAGGAAACGTTTAGGGGATTTCCTGAATTCCTTAGTCCTGTCCAAGTAGAATGCTAATGTCCTTCTAATATCTAGCACATGCACAATTGTCTCCCAGTTGTCACAATGTGGTTTTGGGAAAAAAAAGGGAGACGGATCTGTTGATTCACATGGAAAGTGCAGAGAAAGTAGGGAGAAACTTGGGATATGGCCTTGGAGTTACTTTGTCTTTTTAAAAAAAAAGTCAGTGAACGACGGATGTGCCATCAGGGCCGCTATTTCTCCTACGTGCCTAGCTGAGGTGATGGCAATTAGTAATGCTGTCTTCATGGACAGATGTAAGAGAGAACAAGTTGCCCTGGACTCGGAGGGCAGTCTAGTCAAAGCCCTGAGAACTAGGTTAAAGTCCCAGACTGGAGTGGGTGGTGTCAGATGTGGGAAGAGATTCCCAATGCCCTTAAAGAATCTACGCATTAGTGGGTGAGCAACCACCAAGTGGGAAGCCAATTTCGCCGCGAGATGAACCTTAAGGAAGCTGAGTGAGAGTTTAAAATGTAGTGCAAAATCAGAGAGAGGAAAGATGAGGTTGGGTCTGTGTGTTTGACATGACACAAACTTGGAGTCATTTCCATTTTGTAGACATTTCCATTTTGTAGATAAGTATGTCGAGTGGTCAACTTTTGGTTGTGTTGCAACACATCTTTCAGCTTGTCAGAGCATTCTGCCTCTAAGCCTTGGAACTAAGAAGGAGCCAAGCCTGGAGGTGGAGGACCCATGAGTTGGGGTGAAGGGTCAGCCCATTGTTTTGAGAGAGTGGGTGAGGGATGGGCTGAAGAGAAACAGGAGGGCATACTGTCATCTGTGTCAGGTAAGGGAGCCAGACTAGTCATGGTCAAGAGGGGCAATCAGAATAACTCTCGCTTTGTCTCTGAATTTTCAACAGAATCTTGGATAGAGTAGGAAACTGGGAAGAGACATACAAGTGGGCCCTGTCCCATGGGAAGATGAGGGCAACTGCCAGTGAATGTTTCCAGAGGCGGGCCCTGGAGCAGTAACAAGGACCTTTCTTGTTCCGTTAAGTAATGAAGAGATCCATAGTCAGGGTTCTCCAAAGGGCGGATACATCTTGAAGCACCTCTGAATTCAGTACACACTCATTGTGCTGAAAAAATTGCAACTGAGAAGGTCGGCTGTGACATTCTGTATCCCTGGTAGATAGACAGCTGAGATGAGCACATTGTGATGGGTGCATCAATTCCAAAGTTTGAGTGCTGTCTTGTAGAGGGAGGGAGATCGGGCAGCTCCTTGGTGGTTTATACAAAACATACAGGTCACATTAAGTCCGTCATGACCTTTGTGTGTTGTTTTTGATGAAAGGTAGAAAGTGTGCACAGGCACTCCTGACAGCCCTTAGCCCCAAAACAGTAATATGGAAGGTCATTTCTGTGGAAGGCCATTTGTCTTGAACCTTGTGGTTGTGTAGGTGATCTCCCCAGTGTATTAGGGAGACGTGTCCCAGCGTGGTGAATGTGGGTAGCAAGAGGAATGCTCTTGCTTATACTGCATCAAGGTTGATACTAAGGTTAGTATGCCGCTACAATGAAGAGAGCCTTGGAGAACACCCTGTGTGGAGCAGTCTGTACTGAAAATCATCCGCCCCAAAGGTAAGCAGTAGGAAATCTCCTGTATGATGGTGGTATTGAGATACGGAAGCAGAAACCCTGTAGGTGTTGGGCTAGAAATAAATCTCCTTGCTTTAGAGCTGGTCCTAACTGCTGTAAAGTAGGGCAAGGTGACTTCTGAGAGGCGTATAGATGGCAGCTGATGCTGTAAGGTATCACTGTTCAGACCCTCAACTAGCTCATCAAAAGTGCTTATAAGAGGCAGTTTGAGAGGTCACAAACTGGGGTGCAGACTGTTCCCACTTTTGAGCCCTGGGCCTCTTACGCTGTGGCTCATAACAGCACTGAGATGGTGGGTATTGAGAAGATTGTGATCTGTGGTGTGGTTGAGAGGTATATCTTCTCTTCTGTCCCACAGTGTAGATTCCTAAGGAGTGTAACGTGGTCCGAGAATCCTTCAGTATGTGGAGAGAAAATCTGTCTTCTCCGCAAACAGTTTGGCCCTTCAAACTGGAAGTCTGTAGCTCTTTGGGCAATCTAGAGAGGTGTAGCCCAAAAAACAAAAACAACACAACCCGCTTCAGTACCACTGTCATGGAGACTGGGCAGGCAGCTGTAACAGCTACATCCAGTGCTGTCTCTAGGCCCAATCTGGCTATTAACTGACCATCTCTAAGAATGGCCTGAATCTGTTCTTTTTGTGTTTCTGTTGGATCATATTAAAGAAGTTCTGTATTAAAATCACAAATTAGTTTGATTCCCCATAGTTTAAATTCCAGGGTATTACTAATTAAGAGGTCTCTTGGTTTTTGGTACTGTTTCTCTCCCTCTAAGTGTGCAACTTGCAAGCTGCTAATTGTGTTAGTACATTCTAAGACAGAGTCTGCTCTCAAAGCAATTCTTTGTAACAATAACTACTCACACAGAGAGAGACTCAAAGCCATACTCTGTAACAACAGAAACAGCACCCAGAGACTCCCCGCCCTTTTGTTGTATTCATCTCGCTTTGTTAACAATTGTGATTAAAATAGAGATAGAGGATGTATGTGGATGGATGCTTGGTGTGGATAATAACTGAATGATCAGGGAGATGCCAGCCTAAGAATCCAGTGTCCATCGGCTGAAGAAGGCGTCAAGTGGAAATAACCAGAGGACCCCCAGAGGGCAGACTGGAATCCACCCAACAGCCTCAAGGATGGGAGAACCAAAGAACAAGATAACATCTGGCAGCACGGAGCCGTCAGGAATGTGCTATCTGCTGATTGATTCAGCAACAGCATGATGAAGCAATTCCCATAGACTAGCATAGGAAGAAATGCCTATAAAAATGGACTCTAGAAAGTGAGAACTTTGGGGTCTGATTCTGCAAACCAACTTCCAGGAGCATCAGATGTGCATCTGACGAGGCCCTGCTCCCTCCTCATGTCCAGGCCACCTGGCCAGTGGCTTGGCATGAGCAACTCTAAGGCTGGTAACTATGATGATAACCTTGCAGAACCTGTGTGTGTGTGTGTATGTGTATGTGTGTGTGTGAATAAATATGAGATTGAATGGAATGTTATAACTATAACTAACTGCTTACTATGATTCTTTCTGTATTCACAATAAATGTGGTATTTTGCCTTTTCCCCTTTAATAAGATCCTGCTGGTTTTTATTTTATTGGTATAACATTTCCAGTAATGTTCCAGAAATACACTGGGTTGCCCATAATTAATAAAATTGTATTTGGCCATGTCAGTTTGATAATTTATGACTCTAAACAGTAATGTTGTCAACGAATATGCCATCTGGCCAAGCCTGATCATATGGAGTTGACTTGGCATCATGTTGCTTGCTTCGTGCATTAACCACATCCAGTATGATGGAGTTGGGTTGCACATGTTGAAAACAAAGTCTGCCTCTTTGGGTAGGGGTTTTTTTTGTTGTTTTTTTGTTTGTTTACACTCTGTTGCTGGATGGTGCGATGGAGGCTGATGTCTGCCAGATTACTTTGGTAAGATCTAGAATCGCCTCATTAATTGGGAGGACAATTCTAGATGAGAAGGTGGTGTGCAGAATTTCCACCAACTTGTGATGTGTATCTGCCACCTCCTGAGGAATCTGCAGCTTGTCTGCCAGCCTCTTGGTAAGATCCAGAAAGTTCTTAAAATCTTCACCTAGTGATGAGGGGTGGGCAGCACAGCCTCATCTGGGAGAGATGAGAAGTGTGCTGGAGGGGGAGCTCTCTCTTCAGGTTTTTTTTTCCTGTTCTGAAAAAGCTTCCTCCTGCACTGACTCAGGTGTTCTGGACAGCCAGGCTGTAGCAAACCACCTGGTGGACTCTCCCTGAGAGACACCGGGGATGGTCACGACATGTGTGTGTACATCACCCAAGAATTATAATATGACCTTTTTGGGGCAAGGGAGGAAGGCAGGCATGGGTGGTGGGCTTACCTCAGGGGGCCCGTACCGAGATTGTAGGTTGGCTTGATGGAATTGGGGAGGGCCCTTGTAGTTTGACGGTGGGCCACGATGAGGGCCAGGGAAATGATCTCCTCCTGGCCAGTGTCAGATTCTTCATTGGGTAAGGGTGGTGCTGACTGGGGTATTGGCAGTATACAGCCCGGTGCCAAGAGCAATTCTCGGTGCCAGGATGTGCTCGATACCGGGGTCCTGGTACGAAGTACTGGGGATTGCGGTTCTTCCCCAATCATCAGGTCTCCAGGGTACCAGAGCTCATGCAGTACCATGGGTTCATTTGGTACCACAGAGGAATGTCTAAGGTACGTTGTCAGTACCGATAGTTGGGCAGAGCACTCCCTAAATGAGAGTTTTGTTGTGCCCAGTACAGAAAGTTTGTTGGTGCCATTATTTTAGAGATGTTTCAGAGTAGCAGCCATGTTAGTCTGCATCCGCAAAAAGAAAAGGAGTACTTGTGGCATGGTAATTGTCTGTCCTTGGGTACTGAGGCCACAGGTCTCCAGAGTACCACAGCACGTGTGTTACCATGGGCTCATGTGGTACCACAGAGGAATGTCTGTAGTATGTTGTCAGTATTAATGGTTGGGAAGGTGCAGAACACTTCCTAGATGGGAGTTTTGTTACACCTGGTACCAAAGGGTTTCTCTGTGCCGCTCTTTTACAGATGGTACGGTAATTGTCCCCTCACCTTAGGCGGCGGTACCATTGCCTGACAGCCTGATTGCGAAGCCCCTCGGTGTGGTGGGGACGGTGTGCATGGTGTGGCAGCAGCGCTCACAGGAGGGTAGAGCTGACAGCAGGAGATCCCTTCTTGGGTGCCTGCTTCAGAGCTGCCAGGGTGCCACAGCAGAACTCACAGCAGGGGCCCCCTCATTGGTGCTGTCATCATCCCACTGAGGTGGCCGCTCTGGGGAGCTCCACTGGCTGTCCAGCTACTCGGAATGCATGTGTTGGGATCGGTGTGGAGATGGCTGCACTGGAGAACCCCTCTGGCCAGCCAATTGCTCAGAGGAGCTCTTTTTTGAGCCTTTCCAGGGGGAGTCTGCTGGTGGCTTCCCCCCCACCCCTTCTCTTCTTCTCCACTCGACCCCTTTTGAAGTGAAGGCTCCAGGGATGGTCCGGGGTCAGCACCCAACTGAGTCCCCTGCAGACTGAAGTGTTTTCTCCATAGGGAGGAATTTTTACTTCAGCTCCCAGCTCCTGTGAGGCTGCCATTTTAGCTGTGGCAGGTAAAGCACTTCTGTGAGGGTCTCCCAGGCACAGTAAGTGTCTGGCCATTACAGGAACTGACTCCTGGCAAGAGAGGCACCGCTTGGAGCAGAGAGAGCCAGGCATGCCTCTGGGCAGGGGTTTGTCATCCTCTAGCAGGGAGGAATGCAGAAGAACATCGTCTTTACTTTTCTTTCTTTTTTTTTTAAACTGAATATAAAAAATGATGAGTCTACAGATGCCTGGGGGCAAGGGGAAAGGGGAATGCCCCCAGACAGGGCAGGAAATTGAAGTTCTTTTCCTTTCTCTCTCTCTTTTTTAACCCAAAGGAATAAAATAAAAGAATTTTGCTAATTTTGTTTGTTTACAATTGCTGTGCTAATGACAACAGATAAGGAAGAGACAACTGCTCATTCCATCTAAGGCCAAAGGCAGTAGAGAAGGAAGTGTGTGGGGGGGTTTCTTCCAGTGCAGTGCTAAATAGCCTGGAGGCAGACCACAAGGGAGGGCACATGCCTGGGCTCAACGGGACACTGTTACCAAAAATCTCTGCAGGCACAGGGACACACACCTGCAGTGGAACACCTATAGAGACACTACTCAAAGAAGAACCACAGAAGACTTTTTAGGCAGTGTTTACACTAGGGAGATTTACAAAAGAATTCCCACTAGTTCTAATACGACTTCTGCAGAACTCTTGGGAGCCAAAGTATAGACAAGACATTGCCAGCCAGATTAATTTTTGCCACCGCTTCAATTAGACTTGTTTTTCAGCAGGTTTAACTAAAACAGTGGCAGAAATAGGTCTGGCTATCAGAGACTTGCCTATATTACAGTTTCCACAAATTCTAGTACTAGATCACCTCTCTAGGAGATAGAATCATGGCTGAGTGTAAGCAGAGGACTGCTGATGTAGTCCAATATTGTTCTTCTAAGAGCAGTACAATTTTGCTCCTATAAAAGCAAAATCTCTGTGGTGACATAAAAACATTGTCAATAATTGTCCCTTCCTCCAGTTGTGTTCCAAAGCAACTTCCATTGGGCGAGGAAAAACCAGTGAACACTTTAGACAAAGTGGTGGTGACCATTTTAGACAAAGTTCAGATTAACCAATCATTCAAGTATAGACAAAGATGAATCAACCTTATCCGTGACATTTAATAGTTAAATAGTAAAAGGCTGAGAAAGACAGAATATGATAAGAATCCCTTGATCACAATCACTGTTAATTGGAAAAGTCATAACGTGGAAATACATTTTACATAGAACCAAGGGCAAATAACTAGCCCATGGAGGAAAGATAGATTCAGAAAACTTTATATCTCTTCTTTTTGTCTCCCACTATCCAGAATAGACCTCAAGTTCTAGGTGTCTTCTGCCTCCCTCCCCCCCAAAAAAAATAAAAAACAAAACCATAAACACACACACACTGATTGATCTTACAGTTAGGGTTGTACTCAAGTGCATTTTGCCTGCTGTGGTTAAAGCAGAAGTGAAAATAAAACGCTAACCCTGATAGGCTAAAAGACTCAGGTGGCATTGTCGTGGAACCAAACAACTTGTTTAGGAAGCAAGTGTCTACAAAACAAAGCAACTTCCCAAAGAAGGATAAAGAAAATGTAGCAGATAGCTAAAAAATTGCAAAGGAGAATCCTTGTAAATCATTTCACTACAAGATGGTAGAATCTTAGTGGGAAGTAGATATCTAGTTGCATTAGTCAGCCATTTAATTCATAACTAGAGTTGCTGAAGATGTTAGATACTGGCACATTGCAATACTGTTGTAAAATACTGCCCGTCTTTCTGTAGCCAAAGAAATCTCACTTACCATGATTATCCACATCTACTCTCTCAATTAAGAGATATAAATGTGAAGGATGAAGGAACACTGAATTTACTGTTGGACTGTTTCAAAAACTACCATACCACTTTGGAGAGATGGTGAATACTCACTTCCCCTCTTAAAAGTGCTGCTTTGAGGCAGAAGAGACAGATGCAGGAGACAGGCTTAATAAGACAGAGAGAGCACACATGTCTCCTCTCTTTAAATTAGTTCAAAGAGAAGAGCCTTAGTCATTTAATTAGTAAAATCTATGTCCTGGAAGAGAAAGTCAGAGTTTTTACCCTAGCCATCTAAGGAAATTGATGCTTCAAAATAAATGATGCTGCCACAGAACTTAATGAGTATTATTGCAAGTTTGACAACTATCAGACGAAGAGATAAGATTGTGGTGGCTTTTAAACTACGTGCAACTTCTCTTTTCTGCCTATTTGCAATTGGTCATAGCAATAATAAAATCTCCTAAGTGTTACAGTAGGTTATAAATCAGTCCAAAAGTATATTCGGTGTTCCTTCATCCTCCCCATTTGAATCTCTTAAATGTGAGTAAGCATACATAGCCATGGTAACAAAGATTTGTCCATCTAGCAGAACTGTCCATTGAATGCAGTACAATTAAAATCCATTAGATGTCTCTCTTGTTATTCTGAATTACTTTCTCTTCCCATTCTTTTTTGAAGTGGTTAATACTACCTAAAAACCTTTCAGAACTAGAGCTATGCAAAATATTTGCATTAAACCTCAAACCTACTCATATTTTCCAAAGCTTTCACAAAACTATGTTCATGAATATGAAACAAAATTGTTTGCACAGCTGGGAAACTTGTGAGCCTCCACTCTCCCCCCAAATTTAGGTGTCTTTGTAGGCTTGGGGGGCAGTAATATGCTTCCTTGTCCTTTCTGCATGGGCCAAGTAGCTCCTTTTGCCACTTCCCTGGGGTTTTTGGGGATGACAAACAGCCACTTCCTCCATCGGGGTCTTTAAGATACATATCTAACATTCACAAGGTCTTATTAGCATGGGAACAGAACATTAAGGAATAGGGAAAACATAACTTGCTGCCAAATGACACTAGTTGACTCGGGTCAAGAAAAGCCCTAAAATCTTTAGTGCAGTATCACCAGGAAACCCTTCTTTAGCATCCATACCCTAGGTATTATAGGGTATGTTTTCTAGCATGTAGTTGTTAGGGAACCCCAAAACAGTTCTCTAGCTACTATTCTACATAGATTACAGCATGTCTCTGAACTTCAGCTCAACAGAACCAGCTGGAAACAGAAGAGTTTTCTCGCTATTGAAAGCAAGGGTCCTTAGCACATCCTGTTCCCTCAGAAACCTTCATCAAAGGGCTCACAAAGGCATCTGTTCCCATAACTACTGCTCCCTGAGCACACTACTGGGAAGGAAGAAGTCATCTAAAACCTCCAAACAGCATGGGATCTGTGGCCACCTGCCTCTAGGAGGAAAGAGTGAGGTAGATCACCAGCTCCTCCTCCTTGAAAAACAAAGGTAAAAAGGAGTTCTAAGATTTAAAGAGTCACGCACTTAGTCCTGGAGGACCCTGGTATTGGTAACTGCATATACATTCTGCCTAAAGGTTTGAATTTTAAAAACTTAAAGGAATTCTGTTCACTTCCAGTTCCTGCAGACCAAATTTTAGGGTTTAGTTCATAAACTCCCTTGCAAACCAAACTCCCAAGGGTGTGAATGGTTTAATCTATATAAAAGGATACAAGGAATATCATTCCGAAGCCTGGAATGTTATTCTGAAGCCTAAAATGTCAGTATAGAGGGCTGGGTAGGGAAGGCTGTGCCTCCCCAAACAGCCTGGACCCTGCCCCCTATCTGCCCCCTCCCACTTCCTGCCCCCTAACTGCCTCCCTCAGACCCCCCCAACCCATCCAACCCCCCCCCCCCGCCCCTTGTCCCCTGACCACCCCCTCCCAGGACCTCCACCCCTAACCATCCCACGGGACCCCACTCCCTATCCAACCCCCCTGCTCCCTGTCCCCTGACTACCCTGCCCCCATCCACTCCCATGCCTCTCCAACCCCCCCGTTCCCCATCCCCTGACCACCCCCACCAGAACCTCCGCCCCATCCAACCGCTCCCTGTCCCCTGACTACCCCCTGCCCCTTATTCAACCCCCCCGCTCCCCATCCCCTTACCATGCCACTCAGAGCGGCAGGAGCTCACAGCCCTGCTGCCTGGCTGGAGCCAGTCACACTGCCGGTGTGGCAGCATGGCTGCGGGGGAAGGCAGGGGAGGAGCTGGGGGCTCAAGGGCTGGGCAGGACAGTCCCGTAGGCAGGATGTGGCCCATGGGCCGTAGTTTGTACACCTCTGATCTAGACAAATGCATTTTCCTGTAAGTATAGTGCCTTCTTCTAGTTGGCAGGGCAGACAAGCTGCCTGCTTTGAAATGCTCTCTAACTCAGAGGAAAAGTAATGCACATAGAAGGATGATGATATACCAAAAACAGTGACATTTGCCTCAAATAAGTAAAATTTCATGCAATTACACAAATTATTTTGAGGGGCACACAACTTCATATGTTGCCACTAGAACTGTACTCAAAAAATGCTGGTGAAACTAGTGGACAATTCTGGGTTCAGGAAGGCAAAAATCACAGTCATTTTGCTTCCCATTTTTCCCAATGAAATTGAAAGTCAGTTTTGGAATGCACAAAAGTCTTGCTATGTCACAGAAAAAGAAGCGTTTTTTCTCTGAAATTTCTCATGAGAATTACAGTTCTCAATAGGGCAAGTCTGCAATTTTCCTGCAGCAAAAATTTCCAACATTTGTTAGTAGCAGCAAACATGTGCACCTCATTTGTGCATTGCACACATACTGCCAAAAATATTAACTAGCAGAATAAGAAAAGATACACAAAGCTGACTGTTAGCCTACTGAATCATCATGCAGAAGCTGTACCTGTAAATAAACTTTTTTTGCACCAGGAATATAATCTGCAACTCTGCCAAAGATCAATCGTCCGACTCCTGAAGTGATGCCAAGACACAGCAGAAGCACCTCTTCTTGTACATTTTCGCCAAGCCTCTCTTTTACATGTTTCATCTGTTTAAAAAAATAAAAATAAAAAAAGGGGATGGGCAGAGAAAATGATGTGGAAATAGAATAATAAGAATAAAAAATCTTTGAAAAACAATTTATAACCCACCCGCCCCACCCCCCGCTTTCAACAATGTTTTAATTCTCAAAAAGTTCACCAATTCTGTTTTGGAGGGGTTAAAAAAAATAATTTTTTTAACTGTTTGATCAATGCCACATGAGATACTGACAATAGAAACTATTTAAAAGGGTGTTGGTCAATTCTATTCTATTCGCAGTTATTCAATTACAAGGCTTGCTTGACCCAACAAAGCAAAAGGTGGACTTGGGAATCCAGGACCTATACTCCCAAAGAACTCACTTCCCTGGTCAGTATTGCTCACACTGTCAGGTCTGAAGGTAAAACACAGTTGGTGAGTATCACCACAATAATTTTTTCTCTAAGACAGGAGATGTCCTTGCCAATTGGCTGAGAGCAGAGTGGAGATTATAGACATAAGAGACCCCTGCTGTATTAGCAGTATTGCTAATTCCAACCCTTTCAAAAGTCATGAGTCAATGTGACACTGGCAGACCAGGTGCCAGCTTGTACCAGAGCCCCAGGCCAATTCACTTGTGTATTAGTATATAGATCAAAGTGATTGTTAAAGGTATAAGAGTATCTGGTGTTTAAACTTCATGAAAACTGGTGGGATGTTACTTGCATTGTTTTCACTTATCCGTATCCCATTATAACACAGTAGCAAACATTTACATTGTATACAGCCCTGTAACTAAATAACCCATCAAATGAGAAAGAAGCCTTGTAGAATACAAATGAAGAACTTTAACAGAAAAATGCTAATTTTGAAGCAAGTGGTCCTCATGTGTGATGACTGGAGGTCAAAGATTCAAAATTCATTCCTCACGCCACCATCAAAAGAAAAGTCCACATAGGTAGTGACACTGTCAGCTTGTTCTCAGTGAGAAGCTACAATTATGGATTCAAGGAAAGATCCTGCATCTCTGTACTGACTGGACCCTTATAGGGAAGTGTACCTGATACAAAGTGGAGATCCCCAGAGACAATCTGCATACCTTGAAAAGACTTTGGAGAAACTGGCAGTTTATTACATCATTTCCACCATTTGGAATTACAAACTGTGACTCACCTGTGCATATGTTTTACCTGCTTTAACCTCTCAATAACTCTCATTTCCTTTTCTTAGCTAATAAACCTTTACTTAGGCCTGGTCTACACTGGGGGGGAGGGGAATCGATCTAAGATGCACAACTTCAGCTACAAGAATAGCGTAGCTGAAGTCAACGTACCTTAGATCGACTTAGAATCACTTACTTCGCATCCTCATGGCACAGGATCGACAGCCGCCACTCCCCCGTCGACTCTGCTTCCGCCTCTTGCAGTGGTGGAGTTCCGGAGTCAACAGCAGAGAGATCGGGGATTGATTTATCGTGTCTACACTAGACACGATAAATCGATCCCTGATAAATCGATCACTACCCACCGATCCAGCGGGTAGTGTAGACGTGGCCTTAGCTGACTATAGAACTGGCTACCAGTTGTCTTTGGCGTAAGATCTAGAGCAGGGGTTCTCAAACTTCATTGCACCGTGACCCCTTCTGACAACAAAAATTACTGCATGACCCCAGGATGGAGGACTGAAGCCTGAGCCTGCCCAAGCCCCACTGCCCTTGGGGGTGGAGCCAAAGCCAAAGCCCCACCACCCCAGGTGTGGGGGGGAAACCCTGAGCCCCACCACCCTGGGCAGGAGGGGACAAAGCCAAAGCCAGGCAGGGGGCCTGTAACTTGAGTCCCGCTGCCCAGGGCTGAAGCCCTTTGGCTTTGGCCCCAGGTGGTGGGGCTCGAGCTTCGGTCCTGGACAGTGGGGTTCTGGTTTTGGCTTAGGCTCCAGTACCCAGCAAATCTAAGCCCACCCTGGGAACCCCATTAATATGGGGTCACGACCCACAGTTTGTGAACCGCTGATCTAGCGTACCAATTGATCTGGTGTAAGTGACTGATTTCTTGGGACTGAAAGCAACCTAAATGTGATGTCATTTTTGGTGTAAGTAACCATTTTATCACAAAGTTCAGTTTGTCTGGGTGGCAAGGTGGACTGGACTGTCTAAAGGGACTGTCTGTGGCTCCATGGTAAGATTATTACAGTGATCCAGGAGTTCACATTTGTCACTGGCTTGGTGAAATCTAATTATAAAACACACCACCAGTTTGGGACGTTTGCCCTGAGGTAGACAGCGTGACAATCAGAACTTAAAAAAAAATCAAGAGATTGGCTTAAAAATAAGTTTGGGGTTCTTTTTATTTACCTTCTGGTATCTGAAACTTCACAGTATACTCTGGTCACAGTTTCAAGATTTATTTCTCAATCATGAGGCTAGAAACTTACTTAAAGGTGAGATTTTCACATAATGACTTGCCTCAAGGAGCTGGGGCTTTAAGAAAAAATGCCATGTATCATGAGTTTTTCAAAAATATCACAAGAGTTGGCAACACTGATTAGTCAGAGTGGAGTACCCTGCAGCAAGTGGGGTGAGAGGATCCAGAAAGACCACTCATCTACTGTGCAGGAGACACAAGAGGCACTCTCTGTCCCCAGACTTCTGCAGCAACAGTAAAATCCTACTGGATTGAAGATAATTTCTGAATGGGAAGAGTGGAACAAAATGGAGAATAGTATAGAGAAGATGGAATGAACATGGATTAAGGACGGACACACACGAGGAAAAGCATGGATAGAAAAAAAGTTGTGGTCTCAATACAGGCCTAGGAATCAGCAACTGTGAACATGGTTCTGACACCAACTTGTTACTTGGATAATAATCTGACATTGGAAAATACCTCAGTTTTCCCATCTGTAAAATGAGAATAATACCTACTTCTCAAGGATGTTAGGAAAATTAATTTGCCACTCTGAACAGCAAATTGAAAAACAGACCATATAAATTCTAAAAATTAGTGTTAGAGAAAATATACAGAAGGGGAGAGACGAAAACCAGAATGAAAGAATATAAATATACACACAAAGTAGAGTGAACATTTAAATAAAAAATAAGTTGATGAGTCTGTGATGGAATACACCCATGTTCACACCCTATACACCATTGTAATAATCGTTATACAAAGTATATATCATTTGAAAACTCATAATTGGCTGGTCAGTATTGTCCTGATAAAACGTGTGTGACAACACTATGTGAAGTTATAAGATTCCCCTATATGATGTTATTAACACATGCTCCAAACCCTACAGCCCTGCCCAAGCAGAAGTCGGTAAACAGGTCTGTCTTAAACAAAGGAATGCGTGCTTGCTTTAATTTGCATTTAAGCAGTAAACAGAGTCATCAAGCAGGAAGGAAAAACAAAAGAAGTTCAAACAGGTTAAAGAAAAACAGTAAGGGAATATCTTCCACATAGACTCTGTCTCCTGGTTCTCAGCTGGAAATGTTTTTCAAGAAGGGGACTGAAACTATAAAAAGGATGGACAAACACACCAAGTTACCCCTCTCTTTCTCCTTACCCACCTCATTCTCCTCACCCGAGAAGACAAAAGTAAACAGCCATTGGACTCTGAGGGAGAGGTCTTTACCTGAAAGTTTGGTCAGTAATCTGCTGGAGCATGTGGTGAGAAACTTTGCTTGAATCTAATATAGTTTGTTAAGTTAGGCACTAGTAAGCATTTTATCTTTATTTTTCTTGTAACCATTTCTGACTTTTTATGCCTTATTATTTGTACTCAAAATCTCTCTCTTTGTAGTTAAACTTTTTTTTTACCTTTTTATCTAATCCAGCGTGTTTAAACTGAAGTGTCTTGATAACTATTTAAGATAACAAACTGGCATATTACTCTCTTAAAGGAATAATGGACTTAATATATTTGTAGTGTTCAGGAGAGGGCTGAACAGTACAGGACATACATTCCTGGTAGAAGATCTGGGACTGCGGTGTTGTTGGGGTCATCCTGCAGTATAACCAAGGTTGGCGAGAGCCAGGATGTAGCTGGCAGGCTGCAGTTACACACAGAAATTCAGGGTGTGGCTTACATGCTGGAAGGCTGTTTGTGAGTGTCCCAGATGGGACCTACTATAGCAAGACATTGTAAGGCACTCAAAGTTGCAGGGCAGGGATGCAATGCCCCTCTCACTAGTCTGGATTGTGCCCCAGTATGTCAGAGTCAGAAAAAGTTCTTGAAGAGAAATGAGTGATCAGAAGAATAATCTGGAGAGAAAACTAAGAATTTTAGAAATTATTAAATTATTAGAAAAATTAGACTAAAACAAAAGTTGAAACAGAAAGCAAAATTTACACCAAGATATACACAAAAAGGAATGGAACAATGAGTTAAGGGATGGAAATGGGGAAAAAAGGATCATAAGGGGACATGTAATGCATTTAAAAAAATATTTTACAAAGTTTGCTGCCAACATGTTACAACATAAAACACATGAAAATTAAACATTTACAGTCCATGTCATGGGACAAGACTGTAGGAGATGACAGAGTACTGGGGAAACCTGATTTTGGCAGAAGACAGCCACAATCAGAAGACACAATGGGGTATCACCATCCAGTTGGTGTATATCTAGTGGGGATCTACTGAAACAATGGTCAGTTCTTGGCACAATGTTATTCAATATTTTTATCAAATGATAGGAAAGAAATTAAAATCCATGCTGGCAAAGTTTGCATAGGATATAAAAATTGGAGGAGCGGTAAATTATAAGGAAAAGTCAGTTCTACAGAGTAATCTGGATCGCATGGTAAACTAGGCTTGCTCGGACAATGTATTTTAATACAGCTAAATGCAAGGTCTACTATTTAGGAACAAAGAACGCAGGTTATGTTTACAAGATGGCACCCTAATTTGGAAAGCAGTCACTCAGAAAAGGACTTAGGGGTCCTGGTGGATAGCCAACTGAACTTGAGCTCCTAACACGATGCAGTGGCTAAGAGAGCAAATATGAACCTTGGCTGTATAAGCAAGATAACATTGAGTAGAAGTAGGGAGGTGTTAATACCACTGTATATAGCATTAAGAGACCTTTATTGAAATACACTGTTAAATTGTTGTGTCCACACTTCAAAAAGGATGTTGACATATTAAAAAGGGTTCAGAAAAAGAGCTACAAGAATCACAGAAATGTGGGGCTTGAAGGGACCCTAAGAGGTCATCTAATCCATCCGCACCCACCCCATCCACACACACTGAGGCAGGAACAAGTGTACCTAGACCATCCCTGATAGATGTTTGTCTACACTCTTCTTAAAAACCTAAATGACTTGAGATCAGAGAAATGGAGGTTACTTACCTGTAACTGGAGGTTCTTCAATGTCTGTGATCTCAATCTGAACTCCACACATCTTTCCTTGGGCGACACATGTGCATCATGTGCCTGAGATCAGAAATCTTGCAAGCAGCATCCACTGGTCCATGCCTGTGCCCTGGAGCTCCTCGTGTTCAGCACAAAGGATATGAAGTGAAGTGCGGATTGGTCTCTCTGGTTGCTTCTCTACTGCAAATCCAATCATGATCTGAAGCAGAGGGGAAGGAGGGCAGGTAGTGGAATACAGACAGGGACCACACATCTCAAAGAGCATCCAGTGACAGGTAAGTAATTTCCATTTCTTCTTTGAGTGCTGGTCCCTAGGTGTATTCCACACTTAGCTGACTGGTAAGCAGTAGACAAATAGCAGGGAGGAGTGAGGATGCAGATGGTATAGATGTCAGTAGTACTGCCATTCCAAAGGCTGCATCTGCAGAATAGGCTTGGACTAAAGTGTAATGCTTTGTGAAGGTGTGGATAGAACTCCAGGCTGTCGCCTTACAGATATCCAGCATAGGCACTTCTCATGGAGATACTACTGAGCTAAACTGTGCTGTAGTGAAATGGGCCCTCAGCACATCTTGGGGAGAGAGATGTGCCAACCAACAGCAAAGGAATATACAGCCAGAAATCTGCTTAGAGAGTCTCTCAGCAAATATTGCTTGTCCCTGAGTTTGTACTACTAAGGCAACAAATAATCTAGGCATTTTTCTAATTGCTTTTGTTTGTCACAGATAGAATGCCAAAGCTCATCTGACATCAAGAGAATGAAACCTCCTCTCCTCACAAGAGGCATGAGGTTTTGGAAACAAAACTGGTAACTGAATTGATTGCTTCATATGAGACTCTGAAATTACCTCAGGGATAAGTTTAAGGTAGAACTGAAGGGATACATTCTTTTTATGAAAAGTAGTGTATGGTGGATCATTTATAGGTGCCAGCAACTCACACACCCTCCTGACTGATGTGATCGCAATGCAGAAGGCGGGACACTGAACTTATGGTCAGTATTTCAATGGGTGGCTTGGTTAAGTATTGAGATTACGAAATTGAGGCCCCACTACATTGCCTTCACCATTGTGGGAAGATCCTAGTGAAGCCCTTAAGGAATTTAGTTATCAGGTGTGTAAAAACAGAATAAATAGCCCTCTACCCGAGCGTGAAAGGTACTAATTGCTGCTAGATGGACCCACAGCAAGCTAACAGAAAGGCCTGATGTCTTGAGAATGAGGAGGTAGTTTAGAATAACAGGAATACCTGCTGTCTCTGGGTATAACTGGTTTTGTTGTGTCCAGGTGGAGAAATGCCTCCATTTAGCTAGGTAGCATTTTCTGGTGGAGTCTTTTCTGCTGTGGTTGAGAATAGTTTGAATGGCCCTCGAACATGAATGCTCTAAGTCTGAATCCATCCAAATACTAGGCCATGAGGTAAAAGAGTCAGGATTGAGATGTCTGATCCACTATTCTACTGAGTTAGTAGATCGGGGAAGGGTTGAATGCCTATAGGAGAACAGGCTGACATTTGTAGGAGGTCCGGAAACCAGAACTGTCAAGGCCATTTGGGTGCAATAAGAATGGCTTGCGCTTTGTCATGACAAATCTTCTGCAGGATCTGGAGTACCAGTGGATGGGAGAAAAAGCATAGCTCAGGTGGTCTGTCCAGGACAGCAGAAGAACATTGCTCTTGGAGTCCTGATTTAGTGCTGCTGTGGAGCAGTAGATGTTGAACATCTTGTTCATCACTGAGGCAAACAAGTCCCAAGATAGCGTTTCCAATGAGTGAAGATTTCGTTTAGCACTGAATTGTGCATCTGCCACTCATGGTCAGTAAAAAAGTGCCTACTGAGAGATTATCCACTAGCGAGTTTTATGCACCTCGGAGGTATGTTCTTAAGTGTGTGATGTGGCTCCAGATACACCAGTTCCATAACTGAATCATCTCTATATAGAGAGGAAGAGATTTCAGTCCTCATTTGTTTGTTTATATAGAAGACAGCCATAATGTTCTCTGATGTTATCTGGACATGTCAGGACGATATAAGAGAGGAATCCATTGCAGGCTCAATAACTGCTCTTAGTTCCAAGAGACTGCTATGCATCCTGGCCTCCTGAGGTGTCCATACACCTTGTGTTGTGTGGTCACCCATGTGGGCTCCCCAGCATATGAAGGATGCACTCATAGTTATAGCTGTGTTGGGTGCACACAGGAGGATAGGGACTCTGGCATGAATGTGTTTCATGTTTGTCCATCAGGCAAGGAAGATAGGACACTGGCAGAGATTGGCACCTCAGTATTCATGCTGTCTGGCAAGTAAACAGATTGAAACCAGAACTGTAGACAATGGAGGTGTGACACTGAGCCAGAAGGAGTGAAGCACTAGCCGGCTAACTAACTCACATTCAACCTTTAGAGACATATTAGTAGATAATTATTGTATTTTTTGTGTTTACATATACACCTCTACCCCGATATAACGCGACCTGATGTAACACGAATTCGGATATAATGCAGTAAAGCAGTGCTCCGGGGGGGGGCAGGGCAGCATGCTCCGGCGGATCAAAGCAAGTTCGCTATAACGCAGTATGATTTTTTGGCTCCCGAGGACAACGTTATATCGGGGTAGAGGTGTATATCGTTAGAGGCTGACAATGTAACCAAATGGTTCCTGTCTGTCGCTATATTCTGTTAATTCAGAGATAAATAGGAGATGTTAACATTTAGATTAACTGTACATGTAATAATTGTGACGTTGCACTCCATGTGTTTTATGAAAATATGCTAATGAGTAAATATAATGTAGCTGGAATATGCTTTATGCAAAAGGTCTATTATAAGGTATCATTACAAAGCTTATAATCTACTGAGTGTGTTCATCCTATTTGTATGAATGTATCATTCTTGTACCTAAAACTAGAAATGTGAAGTATTACTCTGAGGTCCTACTGTAATTATGCAAAGTGTGGACTATTAATGGTGGCTTAGGATCTTGATGGCTCCCATTAACTAAAACAAGGCTCTGTTTACTTGCAAGCCTTTCTGTGTTCGTGTGAATCAGGACAGAAAGAATGGAGGCTGGGGGGTCTCACAGGACATGTGACCATGTCACCTGGTACTGGAATCCATCTTAAATCTGGTGCTTTTCCATTTAGAAGGAGGGGTGCGGAGGGACCCAGAGAAACAAAAGATTCCCGCTTTGGGCCAAAGCTATAAAAGGGGATGGAACACAACAAAGGAGGCTGCCAGTCATGAGAAATCCCTAGTTACCACCTGAGCTGGAACTAACAAGAACTGTACCAGGGGAGAGGATTGGGCCCAGACTAAGGAGTCATCTAGTCTGTGAAAGAAGCTTATTGGAACATCTCTGAGGGTGAGATTTACCTGTATTCAGTTTCTTAATGTATTAGGCTTAGACTTGCGTGTGTTTTTTTATTTTGCTTGGTAACTTACTTTGTTCTGACTATTATTACTTGAAACCACTTAAATCCTACTTTTATACTAAATAAAATCACTTTTGTTTATTAGTAAACCCAGAGTAAGTGATTAATACCTGGGGGAGCAAACAGCTGTGTATCTCTCTCCATCAGTGTTACAGAGGGCGAACAATTTATGAGTTTACCCTGTATATGCTTTATACAAAGTAAAACAGATTTATTTGGGTTTTGGATCCCATTTGGAGCTGGGTGTCTGGGTGCTGGAGATAGGTATCTTGCTGAGCAGTTTTTGGTTAAAGTCTGCAGCTTTAAGGGCGTGGACCAGACCTGGGTCTGTGTTGCAGGAGACTAGTGTGTCTGGCTCAACAAGGCAGGGTTCTGGAGTCCCAGGCTGGCAGTGGAAAATGGGCTCAGAGGTAATTCCAGCACATCAGGTGACAGTCCCAAGGGGGTCTCTGTGACCAAACCCATCACAATAATATCATCATCTTTATTTCTCTTTGAAGTATGTAGTAAATTACCTGTAAATGGAAGGAGATAGGCAGTTGCCTTATGCTAATCTATGCAGCTAATTACCAGTGGTGCTTAGGAAACAGAAGGTCTTACTTCAAAGCCACAATGATCACCTGTTGTTCACCCAAGGAATATCTGCGGTCAAGAGGCTGTCAATAGCCTGCTAGAGATCTATACAAGAATTCTAGGGCCCTGATTCTGTTCTCTTAGATCTGTTTAAGCTTCATAGGGGAAGTTTGAGTAGCAAGAATGAGGTCTCCAGCTCCAGCCTGGATCACCCTGATATTGGATTTTGGATTATAATCTAATTCTGAAAGAACTTTTTGCAATTCTAAAGCTCATCTACTATAAAACTCACCTAAGAATTTTATTAATGTCTGTATGTATAATGTTCTTTTAATCAATACATTTAGTTTAATAATTAATAAGAATTGGCTGTAAGAGTGTATTTGGGTAAGATCTGAAATATTCATTGCCCTGGTGGGTAATGTTTCTGATCCTTTGGGACTGGTAGAGCTTTATATGTGATGAACAAGATTTTCAGTAATCCTCATCATATTTAACTTGGCTGCCTGAGTGGGAGCCCAAGACTGAGTTGCTTTAAGGGAGCTGTATTTTTGGCTTCTGGGTAACCAGTAAGGTATTGCAGAAGCTGTTTTGTTGCTGGATTGGTGAATCTAATTATTAGAAATAACCACCAGTTTTGGGGATTGTCTGCCCCATCTTTGCAGTTTGCCCTAATTGAGTAATCTCAGTGTGGCCCCCTTAGGACCTCAGTTACAGGAGGTGAAGCCTGGTGAACAGCATTAAGTAAGTAAGAGAGGATGTGGCCTAGCAGGAAAAGACAGATCTTGACTGTAGTTTGAGGTCTGCAGAGGACTTGTCTTATCAGGCTGTTCCTGGCCTGGAATCTGTTCTAGGGAGGTAGGCCCTTGCTGAGATTGAGTCTAGGGTTACTCCTATAAAGTCTATGGTCTGAATGGGAGTCAAAGTAGCCTTCTCCATGTTTATGTAGAGATTCTCAAAGATGCCAGAAGGTGAGGCAGATAAGATTCCCAATGGCTGGATTTGCTTGTTAGGAGACAGATACAGCAAGACAGCATTTCATCTCATCCGTGCTGCCACCACGGACACCTCCTTTATGAAGGCCCGTGGTGATGCTGCAAGACCGAATGGGAGGACTCTGAGCATGTAGTGTTCCTGGCCTACCAGAAAGGTCAGGAACATTCTGTGGGACAGGTGAATGTCCACATGAAAGTAAGCAACTTCAATGTTGAGAGCAACGAACCATGTGTCTTTTTCCATGGAGGGAATTATTGATTCCAATGTAACCATGCAGAATTTTAATTTGAGAATAAAAATATTTAGCTGACTTTAAAAAGCTCCCATCTCCCTTTTTCTTGGGAAACTATGGAATATTGGGAGTAGAACTCTTTCCTTTGATGCTGATATGGCATTCACTCTACAGCCCCTCATTGGAGGGGAGAGTCCAACTCCTGACAGAGGATCTCCTTGCAAGAGTGGTCCTTGAAGAGGAGCTAGGAAAGGGGTTTGTGGGGAGCTGGGTAAAGAAACTCGACAGTGTAGCCGAAGAGGATGATATCAATTACCCACTTGTCCATTGTTACAGCCATCCATTTGTGGAGGAAATATAGCAGGCAGCCACCAAAGATTCAGGAAGCAGTTGGGAATGCATCAGTGATGGTTTGCAACTCTTGCGCATCCTGTCAAAAGTAACCGTTGGGTGGTGAATGAGGTTGGCTGGTAGATGTTGAGGTGGACAAGGCTGCATACCTCGGTCTTTGAAACTTCTGATGCTTGCACAGTGGTTTGTATGGTTGTTGGTGGAAGAAAGGCTGTGGGAGAGGCCTTCATTTGTACACCTGTTTGTGATATTTCCTCTTTTGGGCCCAGGGTATAATGGCCCAGGAAGTGAAAAGTTGTCCTAGAGTCTTTTAATGAATGCAGACTCATCTGTATTCTCATTAAAAGAATCAGTCTTGTCAAAGGGCAAATCCTCTATAGTGTTCTGAACCTCTCTGGGGAACCCTGAAGAGCAAAGCCACGATTCATATTGCATTACTATGGTGGTTGCTATGGCTTGACATATGGCGTTGGCTGTGTCCACTGCAGCTTGGAGCAAAGTTTTGGCCACAAGTATACCCTTTTCATAAGAGCTTGGAATTGAGCCCTAACCTTCTAAGGAATTTTATCTTTAAACTCCAAGAACTTGGACTAGTTCAGAAAATAATACTTAGCTAACAGGACTAATTTATTATTCTAAACTGGAGCATAGTGGATGAGAATAATTTCCTCGCCAGCAGGTTAAGGTGTTTAGAACACTTGTCTGCAGCTGTGGTCTTATGGAGTTGTTGCTGGATGTTTTATTGGCTGCTTGTACTACTAGGGATTTGGGGGCAGGGTGTGTGAACAAAACTTCAGCACTTTTCACAAGCACAAGGTATCGTGTCTCAGTCCTTTTGAGGGTAGGGATGTGTTGGGCTGAAGGATGTCCAGAAGCTTATGTTGCATTATCATGGACCTCCTCAAGCAGGATCTGGAGTTTAGTTGCCAGCCTCCGCAAGAATTCTTGGTATTGCCTGTGGTCAGCAGGTGGGGATGGCGAATATGGGGTGCTTGCCTCATCACGAGGATGATAAGCCTGTAGATACTGTCAGTACCGAAGGATCCAGCTAAATGTCTTCCTCCTCTGCATACTCTGGCAGAGCTGTTTGCTGTTATCTAGGCAAAGAAGGCTGGTGAGACTCTCACACAGATCCAGGGTGCCATATATAGGGATCCCGTGGGCCCCAATAGTACCAGTATGATGAAAACTGGTTGTGGAGAGGGGCACTCCAGTGGTTCCACAGATGATAATCCTGTTTAGGCAGAGGACAGATCTAAGACAGTCTAGAAATCCGGTCCAACTAACCTCCCATTGTGACTGCGATGGTATGTCCTGGACATCTGATTCAGCCGAGGAAAAGGTCGGATCTCGTTCCATATGTAGTACTGTCAATGCCGGTGGATGGAGACTCCAACTCATGGATGGAGAAGGGGAGTAGCTCTTTCTCCTCAAGGTGGATTCCTCCTCTGGTGTTGAAATGCCCCTCAGAAGGACTGGACCCGAAAGCAGAGGAGATTGTTGGTATGGCAGGGCAAAGATATCCTCCAAAGAGGTATACGTCTTAGTCTGTCTTGGAGTGTGAGGGGTCACTACCATCAAATCTGGTGCTTCCATGGACTTAGTTGTCAGTAGGTCCTTACAGGATCAAACCAGTACCATTGAGAGAAAGAATGCTGCCTCAGGGAGGAAACACTACACTTGGGAGCAGTCCGCAGTAGGGATCTGCTCTTATGCCCACGAGAGTGTTTTTTATTCTCATACTGGGACTTGTCCTTGGTACCATCGGGGCATGCACGGTGCTGTAGAGGGAGTCTGCCAGGTCTGGATCAGAGTTTGTCCTTGGTCTCATGGCTTTCTCCATGTAGCTTCTTCCATGAGGCAGTGTTTGCGGGCATCCTGGGTGCGTAGCAGAAAGGACTTGCCGATGGAGCAGTGAGCCATGATGTGTGCCTTGCCAACCCTGTAGAGGCACTGTTGGTGCTTGTCATTCACAGAGAATGAGCACAGGTAGGAGACAGTTTTTAAAACCTGGGATCTGGGGCATAGGCCCTGGAGCAAAGGGGGAAGATACAGGCCCCCAGACAGGGAAAGGAAACTATACTAACTTAGCTAGCTAACACTAGAGAAGACTATATACAACAATATAGATTGAAGCAGAAGTAAGTCACTCTCAGGAAAAACTAAGAGCATGAAGGAACAGAGGGTTCTGACTCAGGCCAAGCAGCAGCAAAAGAGAACTGGAGAGTTATCAACTCGCACTACCTATTATACCCTCAGCTGCGAGGAAGAGGAGACACACTATGCACGTGCGGGTCAATGGAAACTGGTAAGAAATACTTCTGGACTTGAGTGCATGGCACACATACACACCCACACGTGGAATACACATAGGGACCACCACTCAAAGAAGAATCGAAAGTTATTGGGTTTGATACAGGAATTGCTGTGTGAAATTACATGGCCTGTGTTATGCCAGAGATCACATTTGTCTCTTTTGTAACCACAATTAATCTTTTCTATGTAGGTGAACATAATGGCAGACAACTAGCTTGATAAAAGAAGTTAACTTGGCACTGGTTTAGGGTTCGATTCATTTTCCTGCATTGCTTCTAGGCCAGGAAAATGGTGCACTATTATTTCCTCTAATTCCCACAGATTCTTCCCTCTTCAGTATGAGACCAACCTCACAGCTTTTCTTCTGTTGTGTGCTTTATTTTGCTTAGCACTCTTTTGGGTATTCATATCTGACAGTTCTACATCCTCCTCCTTTTATGAGAATTTAGTTACTTAGGGCTTGTCTACACAAGGCTTTAGTTCACTGTAAGATGGGGTGTAAATCTATCCCACACTACTCAGTTGCACACTAAGTGTCCATGCTGATGTGCAATAACACTACGTTAGTGTGCTTTGATTTATTCCATTTTGAAATGGGACTACATCAAAGCACATTAAGGAACTGTTACTGCATTTCAACAGGACCAAACATTCAGTCAGTCAGTGTGGCAGGCTGGTGTAAGGTAGATTCACACCCCAGCTTGCTGCAAACTACATATTTGTGTTGACAAGCCCATAGGTTGTTTGCAAACAAGGTTTATCCAAAACATGTAATCCTGTCCATTTGTAATATTTCATTGCTTGCAGTAATTTCTGAAGTTTATGCTCTACATTTTTAATCTTTGGTTTTATGTTGCACATTCCTTTTTTGTAAGAGGAATTTTGAAGACTTCCTACCACCTATATTTGTGGAATGAGTCTGCAGTTTCCTAATCAATCTGATCAATTTACTGTTACACTTGTATAGCCGTTCAAGGAGAAGAACGACGGTCCAATGCTTAGGGCACTAGCTTCAGACTTCAGAGGTCTGGGTTCAGGCCCCTGCTCCACCATACACTTCCTGTGCAACCCTGAGCAAGTCACTTAGTCTCTCTGAGCCTCAGTTCCCTGTCTGTAAAATGAGAATAACAGTACTTCTCCAACTCACAAGAGTGTAGTGAGGCTACATTAAAGATTGTGAGGTGGTCTGATACTATGTAATAAGGGCCATATGAGTACCTAAGACAGACAAATCATAGATAGTGTGATGAGGTGTTCACACCACAGTAGCTTTGAAAGGGTTAATGAGGCTGAGGGGAATCACGTAGCATAAATAATCTCCTGAATGATGATGGGAGCCAGCTGAGAAGGAACAGGCTAGGCTAGAATAAAGCCAGGAAGCTGGCAGCAGAAAGGGGCTGGAGGGAGGTCTGGAGTTATTCTCTCTGAGGCTAGGGAGAAAAGGGAACTTGGCCCAGAGGGAAGAACATTTTCAGAGGAGAGTGGAGAAGGAGCCTGTTAGAGGCAACATAGGAGGCACTCCAGAGAAACAGCAGCAAGGTGTGAGATAGTGTAGACCCTAGCTGCTGGTTGTAGGGGACCTGTGGTGGAACCCATAGAAGAGGGTGGGCCTGGATTTCCCTACCAGCCACTGGGGGAAGCGGCACAGTCTGGAGTCCAGATGGGAAGACTGCTGGAGATAGTGTGTATGGAGAGACTGTGATACTGCGGAAGAGGAGGACTTTAGTGATCTGGCCAGAGGGATAAGCCACAAAAAGAGAGCACCCTGAGTTGCAGAGAGAGAGAGAGAGTGCGAGCAAGAGAGAGGTGGCTGGATGAGTGGCAGAAAGGGGATGTTGGACCTGGAAAGAGCTAATCACCAGACCAGACAGGAGGAGGCACCACAGCAGTGAGTGGAACCCACAACAGATGGGCAAACCTATTTGACTAAAATAAAATAAAAACTGACCCAGACCTTGAACCAAATCTTAACCACCTCCCTTTTCATCTCCTATTATATTTTTAATTTCCACACAGCTCTGCACCTTTCAAGCTCCCACTGGAACCAGAACCAAAGTGCCAAATACTGGTGAAAAGGATGTTCTTATGAGATTTCTGACCCAATCAGAAGTAGAAAGATATTACAGGGAATCTTGTTCTTATGAGATTTCAAGACTAATGTTACATAACTCAAGAGATTTATATCGTTTGGAGAAGCAAATTGTGTGCTTTTCAGAACAAAATCAAATCTCTGAACCTTTAGAAATTTCTCCATCATTACTTAATATGCTACTACTTAGTTTTCCACATGAATTATCACACTAAACTGAAATCAGCACAAATGTCCACCACAATAGTATCATTTTTGTTCCTTATTCCTGTAAAAGGCTGTGCCCAAAAAACCTTGATAAGCACCAGAAACAAGCCTGAAGTCAATAATGATCTAAGCTCAATTTTGGCAATGCCAATAATCTAATTATGTATGAAGATAAAAGAAGACAAGTCAGCTGTGCTTTCCAGTTTTCAAAGTCTCGTGAGGTGGAAATAAGGGAAGGAAAAATCTTTTAAAAAATGTAATACTTTGCATTCACACATCATAAGACCAAAAAAGTATAAGAAAATGCAAATATCAGCTTTTTCATAAAATCTTATTTTGCCAACTTCCACATGGGCTATTTCTCTCTCTCTCTCTTGTTTATTAAAGATGTGAAAATTGTTCATATTAAGCATCCAAAACTCTAAATTAGAGCTGATACTTTTTGTCAGTGACACTACAGATTTCCTGAAAAAACTAACAATGCATTGGTGATCTTCCAGAAAACACCATCCTAGCCACCATGGATGTAGAGGCTTTCTACACAAACATCCCACACACAGATGGAATACAAGCTGTCAGGAACAGTATCCCTGATGATGCCACAGCATAACTCATTCCTGAGCTCTGTGACTTTATCCTCACGCACAATTATTTCAAATTTGGTGACAATATGCACCAGCATGGCCCCACAATATGCCAACATTTTTATGGCTGACCTGGAACAACGCTTCCTCAGCTCTCGTTCACTCACGCCCCTTCTCTACCTACGCTACATCGATGACATCCTTCTTCATCTGGACCCATGGGAAGGAAACCCTGGAAGAATTCCACCACAATTTCAATAGCTTCCATCCCACCATCAACCTCAGCCTGGACCAATCTACATGGGAGGTCCACTTCCTAGACACCACGGTGCAAATAAGTGACGATCACGTTAACACCACCCTATACCAAAAACCCACCGACCACTATGCCTACCTTCATGCCTACAGCTTCCATCCCGGACACACCACATGATCCATTGTCTACAGCCAAGCGCTGAGATACAACTGCATTTGCTCCAACCCCTCTCACAGAGACCAACAGCTACAAGATCTTCACCAAGAATTCTCAAAACTACAATACCCACACGAGGAAGTAAGGAAACAGATCAACAGAGCCAAATGTGTACCCAGAAGCCTCCTGCTGCAAGACAAGCCCAAGAAAGAAACCAACAGAACTCCACTGGCCATCACATACAGTCCTTAGCTAAAACTGCTCCAACGCATCATCAGTGATCTACAACCCATCCTGGACAACGATCCCGCACTTTCACAGGCCTTGGGAGGCAGGCCAGTCCTCGCCCACGGACAACCCACCAACCTGAAGCATATTCTCACCAGCAACTACACACCGCACCATAGTAACTCTAACTCATGAACCAATCCATGCAACAAACCTCAATGCCAACTCTGCCCATATATCTACACAAGCAACACCATCACAGGACCTAACCAGATCAGCCACACCATCACCGGTTCATTCACCTGCACGTCCACCAACGTAATCTACGCCACCATGTGCCAGCAATGCCCCTCTGCTATGTACATTGGCCAAACTGGACAGTCCCTATGTAAAAGGATAAATGAATGGACACAAATCAGATATTAGGAATGGCAATATACAAAAACCTGTAGGAGAACACTTCAGCCTCCCTGGACACACAACAGCAGATTTAAAGGTAGCCATTCTACAGCAAAAAAACTTCAGGACCAGACTTCAAAGAGAAACTGCTGAGCTTCAGTTCATTTGCAAATTTGACGCCATCAGCTCAGGATTAAACAAAGACTGTGAATGGCTAGCCAACTACAAAAGCAGTTTCTCCTCCCTTGGTGTTCACAACTCAACTGCTAGAAGAGGGCCTCATCCTCCCTGATTGAACTAACCTCGTTATCCCTAGCCTGATTCTTGCTTGCTTATTTATACCTGCCTCTGGAAATTTCCACTACATGCATCCAACGAAGTGGGTATTCACCCACAAAAGCTTATGCTCCAATACGTCTGTTAATCTATAAGGTGCCACAGGACTCTTTGCCACTTTTTGTACAGTATTTTGTGAAAAATAAGAGCACACACTTTTACACTTTAGTTGCAGGTCTTGAAATTGTATACACCGCTTGCTCATCAATCTTCTATCAGTGGCTAATATTATCAAAACATTTTTTAAAAGTATGTGGTCAGAGAAACCTTAATAAATGAAATTACAATACATTAACTTCAGTATGTCTGGTTCCACAGCAGTGAAATGGTTGATAATTAACAGAACTGACACCTTCTGACTTGTTGATCCTGTACTCCTGACGAAGATGAATTTACTCTTATCCTTAGACATCTGCTTACTTTATACACCTGGGTACATCCACAACCTAAAATAAATGGTTACTTCTTTCAACTGACTTTTGTTTACTTCCACTTTTGTATTATCCAATCATTGTATTTACCTTTGAGTTTTATACTTTTTTCATTTGTGACTTTTCTTCCCTTCTGTTACTTGTACGGAGGCTATAGTTTAACTATACTTCCATCAAAATTACTAATATAGAGGAAACATTTTGTAGGAACTGAACTTTCTTCCTTTGTTTTTTCTTCTCCACCTTAATAAAATACAGAGAATGTGTGACTTTCAAAAGAAAAGTAGCCAAACTAACCAAGAACAAACATTGCCAGGTCAACACTGATGAATACTGGGGCAGGAATAAGTTGTGCAGGATATTTACAGAACTGGACAAAGGGGGTAAATTTCACTAACCTGGGCAATCAAATTGGAGCAGATGTTGAAATCTGAAGGGAGATAAATCAAAGATTAGAAAAGCAAGTAAAGCATAGGAGCCATTGAAGATCTGGTCCATTAGAAATATCCATATAACCATATTGGAACTGTACAACACTAGAGCCCTTGTCAGAACTTTCTGTGCGACTGAAATGTGGTAGATAAAGCAGATGAGAAAGAAAGAGAGAATAGCACTTATATTTGACAACCATGCTTGTGGAAAAACCTGAGTGGTTTTAACTTTTTCAAATTACCTACAATATGAAGATATAGCAGTTTAATGTACAATCACCTAGGAGTACTTAACACCATTTGAAATGCATCTTCATATTGTACTTCCTAGAAAAAAGGCTGGTTGCAGCCTCTCAAAGAAAAGAAGTGGGGGGGGGGGGGGTACCAAGAAAATGAATGATGCAGAAAAAGTAAAAAACAACAACAAAAACAACAACAAAACGCACAACTCCTTGAACAGGAGTCAAGGGAATGAACAGGATGACAGAGACTGTGGGTTTATTCAGTATTTTTAAAAGGCAGAAATAATCTAGACAAGCCACTGAATCCATTAGAGAAAGGATATGTGATTTACACAAAAATGTATATAGCTTCTGGATTTGTTTTAAAGTACATTTGTGAAGTAATATTTTTGGTTGACAAAAAGTCTTACACAGTGGATTAATATTTGAGCAGCAAAGCAATGGTAAAGGAATACTGAAAGTTGTTCTTTGGGGGGTTATTTTACAATTTTCCTTTTTCTTTAAAAAGTAGCAGTCAAACAACTTTTTGACAGACACCAGCTATTTTCTGGAAAACATGCAGAAGATTGATTTGTGTAAGGCAATTCTGCAGCTGTATTTAAACACTGAGTATCGCTTTTTTCTAACAGAAATGAAAGGTTAAGAGTAACCTTTTCTCTGAAATAAATTTAAAGAATAAAATTCTGAGCTCTTGTAGAACAAAGTTAACTGAACTAGGAAGATATAGTTTAATGGCACTATTTACCAGATATTTTTACAAACCAAGTGTGCAATACAAGTCACGAACTCTACTTCAGTTTCACCTTCTGTAAAATGCAAACAAATATTTTTGAAAGTATTAATATAATGGCATTTTGAAAAATGCTTTAAGCATTATTTTAAGTATGCAGTATTTGCAGTTGAACTCTCTCAGAAATTACCCAGCCTGCATTCAAGACATGAACTGAAAAGTGTTAAACACTTTGTTGTACTAGACGGGAGAGACAGTCATTAGGAACTAAATGCATATATTAACAGCCAATGTTAAACTGAACCTGCAACTTCACTTGAAAATAATAAGTATCTGCTAATTCTACTGAGGTACTCTAAAAGCTTCTAGCAACGCATGTCAATATTTTAAGTAAAAAGTTGGAACCTGTGAGAGCACTATAGACAATGAAGTATTTTAACAGCAGTGTAAAGATGGCATTATCGTTAGGGTTCCGTATCTGTCACAGAGGTTGCAGAAGTCATGGATTCTGTGACTTTCCATGTCCTCTGTGACTTCTCCAGCGGCCACTGTGGCTGACCCCAGGGCCACCCAAGCAGCTGGCTCTGGGGCCAGCTACTCAGGTGGCCCCAGGGACAGCCACACTGGCTGCAGCCGGAGCAGCTCCTGCAGCCAGCCACACCGGCCATTGCTCAGGCGGCCCCATGTAGCTGGCCTCAGGGACCGCCCAAGCAGCGGTCCCAGGGCAGCCAGAGCAGCCATGCCCCCTCCCCCGGCAGCGGTTCCGGGGAAGCCGGAGCAGCAGCTGGCCCTGTTGTCCCCCCCAGCAGTGGCCCCCGGCTTTCCCTCCCTGCAGCAGTGGCTCCCACATTTAGTTGCCGGTATTTATAGTATAAGTCATAGGACAGCCATGAATTTTTGTTTATTGCCTGTGACCTGTCCATGACTTTTACTAAAAATACGTGACTAAATCATAGCCTTAATTATTGTGAATCTACCCTATGCTCTCTGCATCGCCTGATGGTTGCTCTGAGCACAGGTTGACACTATGGTGTGGTTGCTACTATAATGGGCCACACACCTTCACAGAAACATCTACCACAAGTAATACTATCATTGAGGTCAGAAACGTTTCCCTAGAAAAATTCTAAACAGTACCTTCAGTAGCTCTAAATTTATTTGAAACAGCTGGACAGAGAGAGTTGCAATACATGAGTGGGAAGCTCTGTCTATCAGGACTATTTTTAATAATTAACAGTGGCTTCATCTTGGTGCTACCTCAAAAAGTCCAGCTGCAGCATCATTTCAAAGCAATATGTTATTTCACATGACTATACCAACAACTAAAAACTAACAGCAGCATTTTATAGACAATGTAGAATGCTACATATCTGCTTTCACTGCTATTACCTCACATTTTAACTAAAGTAAGATTACAAATTATTGTTAAAAAGAGACAACAAGGATAACACCGGGTGGGGAGCTGCTACTACCTGCTGTTTTGGGGAGGAAGAGAGATGAGAATTTTAGTGATGGACTGGCAGACTTGGAGAACAAAATCTTTTATTTATCAATAGTAGTAGTACACCACAAAGAAATGTCACAGGGATTAAACACATCTCCCCTCTGCCATTTCCACAGGTGAGAATAGTTCAGTTTCCAGGCTTAATCAGTACTTGGTCTATGCAAAGAATGCCAATAAGGAAAGTCAATTAGTGCTAAGTGTAGGGCTTTTCTGATGTGGACAATTGGCTGCTGAAAATTGGACAGCTAAATGAATTTCCCATTGGGTTCTGAACAATCATTAGATGAGAAACTGCTTTCAGTCACTATTGATTTAGGCTGTGTTTGAAATGAGAACCTAAAGGATTAAAGGTTTATTTATTCCAATAGTAATCCTTGAACGATCAGTTCCCTATAAAATAGCTTGAAATAATCTTAAAGTGCATGATAACATTTAAAAACAATTGATATTAGTACCCCAACCCTGTAAAAACGATATCTAGGGCTTGAAAAATCCACTTGTATATTTGATCTGGATAGAAGTGAGGTGGAGAAAGAAAAATCTCCTTCTTTTCAATAACAGGTACCTGTGTCTGTTTCAAATTCACCAGCTCTCCCAATCACAGGCTAATATAAGACATGAATTCCTGAGCAGGGACAGAAACTTTGGTAGAAATGCTAGCTAGCACATCATCTGCCTTTCACTTATTTAAGTTTAGTAGCTGGGGTAGGGATTAGGCTTCTTACCATAGACTACAGATAGGCTCCCTTACCTGGTCATAGCAGTCTTTGGCTAGTAGACTTAATTCCATACCTCGAATCTTTCTGATAAACTTTTAAAGACATGGCTAAGTCTATTATTGTCTATTCTGCAATAACTTTCTGTTTTGTTTCTTATTGCTAGCTTCACACCCTGGATCCTCCTTTCTGACGAAAATGTAGAAGAAGAAAAAAACCAGATATACAGCAATTCACTTTGCTAAGCAAGTGATTTTACCTGTAAGATTTGTTTTCTTGGGGCTTGTACAACTAGCAGTCTGGAGGCTACATTAGGGTTATTGCTGGCCATCTATGACAACAGAAGAAGCTCAAGAACTTTGGCACCACTACAAGCTGTCATTTGTCCAAGTCTCAAGCCTGTATTCCAGTATAATTTTCAAAGCATATAATTTAAAAAAAAATTGACATTATTAATAATAGTAACAATTATATAACAAACAGAAGGCAGTATCCTCAGGTTTGGTGGATATACAAACAAGATACTACTCTTTCTTGTATGCTTGTACAGTATCTTAACCTATTTAGCAATTACGTTAGGGATATGGATAAGCAAGCTGTATGATATCAAAGGTAGAGAAAAGTAAAATAGAAAAATCTGAATCTTAAATGACCTCTTTGACCAAAGGAAGCATCTGCATTATGTCTAGTAATAGAGGGCAAAACTTATACTGTTCATATGGTGCTCTCCAACACTGATCTACTAGTGTATTCTCAAATATATTTCCACAGAGACTGCCATTTTAAATAAGTTTCCTTAGTCCATAGTTTTGCCCATCTAGCAATTGATGTTTTAAGGCTCTTATTTCTGTTTTCAAACGTTCAGTTATTAAACCACTTTCTCTTCTTATGTAATTTAAGATTTCTTTGGGATGATGAAATTTAGAATACATATGAAGGAGGCGGCAAGCCTAATTCAAAAAAGAGGAGGTAAATTCTGAGACAAGTTTGGGAGACACCTTCATGACAATCTGGGTTACAAAGAACTATCAGAATGGTTTCTCTGATTCTTAAGATCAGTCTGGCCAACACAGCAGCAATTAGAAAGGCTACAGCCAGCTATATCATCTTGTTCTATGATCTCATCACCTCTAACAGGTTATGCATAGGCACCTTCAGTTTACGCTTTAGGATTGTATGAAGTAGCGTGGGGTCTGTGGTACTCAAAAGCCAGCACTAAACCAAAACCCCAGCATCATGTTGAGGGTAATATTGCTGGAAATGAAGTGGAAGACAGAAGGCCTGATCTATAGGAAATGTAATCTCAATCCAATCTGTCAAAGTGCCTTCCTGTCCTGTAGTTTTGGAGCCAGATGTTAAAGATTATTAAGAAATTAAACTAGGTCTCTGACATAGGATCCAATTGTTGTTGTTGAAAATGCTTGAGCAGAACAGGAAAATAATTGATTAAATAGCCCATGCAGTGAGGTAAATGATTCCAGTATCTTTCTGAAGATAGCAGACTAAACAATGCATACAATGCTATGGTATCAGTAATCATGCTGATCGTCTCATTAGTTCCTTCTACTTTCTCATCTATCTGTATCCATCTGCTGTCTCTTGCCTTATGGTTGGATTATAAGCTCTTTGGGCAGGGAGAGATCAACTTTTTGTTTTGTTGGCTTAGCACCTAGCACAATGGGGTCCTGGTCCATAATTAGGATCCTAGGCACTGTGGTAATACAAATAAATAAATGCAGCTATTTGAAATGTTGCTGCCCTCATATTAGGTCTAATCACTATGGAAAGCAAGCTCATCATCAATTACTATTCAGGAACCATCTTGAGACTTAGAAGGGAACTGCTCCCCCTCAAAGAGCCTGCCAAGTCTGAAATGAGCACAGTCCTCTATTGTCCTGTGTTCCGTAGAAATTTATATTTCTTCTCCCTTCTCTATTAATCATATTTTTTGGATTTGTATGTATGTTTCAAGCTTGCTTTCAAATCAGATGAAGTTTCTAAAATTTATTCTTTACTCTCCCTGCTCCTTGCTCTCCATAAATGAGCACTTGCTGTGGGGATCAAAGCTTTTTTTCCTCCCCTTTTTAAAATAACTGGGGAAGATCCTGCTTGTATGAGCTACCTTTTCACAAGAAAGAGCTTTAAACTTCTTATAGAAGTATGTGTGCAAAAAGTTACAAGAGTAGTTTAAACCTTCCACATCATATAATTCACTACACGATGGGATATTATTTTGAAGATCCTTAGTATGGGAAATTCTTATTGGTAATGTCCATGGGGTTGTGTCTTTTGCAGGTGACCCAGAGTTTTAAACATTTATGACCTGACATCTGAGGATTTGATATTAACCCTGAAACATGTTTTTTGATTTCCAGACAGTAATCCTAAGGAACAAGTGTTAGGCTATCATTACTTAGGAATCTGGCTCCAAACGGCTCACATCTTGATACAGTTGTGTAAGCCAGTCAGAAAATATCATAATAAACTCATGACAAGAGTTCTCAAAGATAATTGCTAATGTTTCCAAGATTGCTTCAGCTAGTTCCTTAAGTACCTAGGGTGAATTTCATCAGAGCCTGCTGACTTGAATACATCTAACTTATCTAAATATTCTTTAGCCTGTTCTTTCCCTATTCTGGCTTGCATTCCTTCTCCCTGTTAATATTATTTGTGTTAAGTATCTAGTCACAATTAACCTTTTTAGTGAAAACTGAAGCAAAATAGACATTGAACACATCAACCTTCTTGGTTTTGTCTGTTATTCACTCTTCTTCCCCATTAAGCAGTGGACCTACACTTTACTTAGTCTTTCTTTTGCTCCTAATGTATTTATCGAACCTCTTCTTATTACCTTTTATGTCCCTTGCTAAGAGTAATTGATTTCACGCTTTAGCCTTTCTGATTTTTTCCCTACATGCTTGTGCTATTCTTTTGTACTCATCTTTAGCAGTTTTTCCATGTTGCCACTTTTTGTAGGATTCCTTTTTGATTTTCAGGTAATGAAAGAGCTCCTGATGGAGCCATATTGGTTTCTTGCTATTCTTCCTATCTTTCCTCTGTGTCAGGAAAGATGGGAAGAATAGCTGTGCTTAAATATTGTCTCTGAGAAACTGACAGCTCTCCTGAACTCCTTTATCCCTTAGATTTTCTTCCCATGTAACCATACCTACCAGTTGTCTAAGTTTGTTGAAGTCCATTGTCCTTATTCTACTGTTCTCATTCCTTCCTTTCCTTAGAATCATGAAGCTTGAAGATTTCAGGATCATTTTCACCCAAGTTGCCTTCTCATTCAGTTTGCTACCAATTTCTCTCTTAGTCAGAATCAAGTTAAAATGGCTGCCCTCCTGGTTTCTTCCTCCACCTTCTGAAAGAAGAAGTTGTTCTCTCCCCCCCCCCCCCAACACTTTCCATGAACATACTGAACTTTCTGTGTTTTGCTGGATTATTTTTCCAACAGATATTTTGGTAGTTAAAGTCTTCTAGGTCTTGTGTTTCAAATATTTGTTATTTTTCCTAGAATATCTGAATATTTTTCCTATTTTTCCGCTTTCCTCTTCCTGATTTGGTGGTCTCTACTAGACATCTAACATGATGTTGCCCCAGATTTTTCCCCCTTTTATTTTCACTCAGAGATATGCAACTGGCCTTCCTCTCAGCTCCTTCTGAACCTTGGAACAAGTTCATACATTCTAGTACAACGCAACACCTTCTCTCTTTTCCTCTGTCTGTCCTTCCTGAACAAGGTATACTCCTCTATATCAACATTCCAGCCATAATATTTATCCCACCAAACCTCTGTGGTGCCAATTAAGTAATAATTTTGCTTGTGTACTAAGAATTCCAGTTATTCCTGTTTATTCCCCATACTCTTTGCATTTGTGAATAGAGAGTAAAAGATCTTGAGCAGATTCCTCACTGTTCTCCCTCTTGTTGCTTCTGTGACCCTACTAAAATTTATTATTCCTCTCCACCTCAACTTCTACCTCTCTTTTATACTTACATTTGGACTTTTGTCACCACACCTCATCCTAAAGCCATGTTCCATTTAATTTAAAGACGTAAAACAGCTGTGCACTGTATTTAATTGTAACTTTAAATAGTACGTTGGTTGACAATATAAGAGTTTAAATATAAGGGCTTGTAAACTATTAATTAAATGTATTTGACAAATTCTACTAGCATTAATGTGATGCATTTTCTGAATATAATTTTATATTTTATAATTTATAATTTTATAATAACCACAACAAACTATCAAATAAACTACCCAACAAATACCAGTGAGTTTCATCAGATAATTATGCAGTACTGTTTGACCAGCCGTACTTAATCCATCCCTTGCCTTTGTAAGAACTGCTTTGCCTGTCTTTACTTCACTTGTTTTTCGTCCTGTATTAGACAGCAACACAGATTTTCCTGCATAGTCTTCTCTACTCCTCCTCTTTCCTCTTCCCTACTCTGCATTCTCTATCTCCTAACATAGATTTTTCTCTCCTTTTTCCATTTCTCCCCCAACACTTATCTCAGTAACATACTTCTCATTTCTAATTTATCCCATCATCTCTACCTCGCTTGCCCAACTACCAACATGACAATGCATGCACCCAAACAAAGGGCTAGGAAATTTTACTGATCCCCAGTAACCAAAGGACTAACCCTACTAGCCACAGATGGATACAAAACATGGGGTGAAGCTGGGATGGAGACCCTGTTCGGGGGCAACATCAAGGTACGAAGCCAGCCTCCATATCCCTCCAACTGCTGGGAAAAGGGAAGATGCTGAGATTTGTTTCAGGGTGTTAACCCTGCACCCTGCTTATGAACTTCCCATTTTTTGTATCAACCTCAGGCTAGAGGTTGTCAGATAATTTGAAGCCACCCTTCCCACCTCTATCTGGATGCTGGAAGGGAGAAGGAACATTTCTTCTATTTCCTACTAGCATCTCTTGGCTGCCAGAGTGTATGGGATTTGCTGCTGCTTAACTACTCTTTTTCCCCCTCCCCCCTAGGCTGTTGAGTGTGCGGGATATCCACAGGGCTCTATGCCTCTCAGTTTACAGCTGCAAGAGGTGGTTTCTGTTACTATAACCATTCCCCAAAGCATTTTTAAGTTCCTATCCCTAGTAATAATTAAGGCTGCGAGTTTGTCATGGAGGTCACGGAAATCACAGATTTTCTGTGACCTCCATGACTTCTGCAGCAGCCGGTGCGCCTGGCCCGGGGGCTGCCTGAGCAGCTCAGGCAGCCCCTGCACCAGCCATTAATGGGGCAGTCTCAGGCCACTGTGCCCCCCTTTCCTCAGCAGGAGTTTGGGTGGGGGGCTCAGGGCTGGTGGTTGGGGCATGGGAGGGGGTGGGGGCTCTGGGCGGTGCTTACCTTGGGGGACTCCCCTGAAGCAGCAACATCCCCCTCCCTCTGCTCCTAGGCGGAGGCACAGCATGACCAGCGGTCTCTGCACAATTCCCCCACCCGCAGGGGCTGCCCCCTCAGTTCCTATTGGCTCCGTTTCTCAGGTTAGAGGCAGCGTGCAGAGCTGTCTGGCCACATTACTGCCTAGGAGCTGAGGGACAGGGATGTCAGCACTTCCGGGGAGGGACAGAGCCAGATAAGGAGCCTGCCAGCCCCACCACCCCTAGCCCCAGTCGAGGTGCCAGGTCGTGTGCTACTGCCCGCACTGACCCCCCCCTCGAGCTGTAACTGTAAAATTCAATCTGCAAATCATTTTTCCTATCATTCTTACTAGCACATATTTTAAACTGATGAGTGTTTATCAGGGATTATTTAAACAGATATTCATAAATTGACCATTTAACTTCAGGGGGATCAGAAGATGCAGTGTGTATCTTGTGATATTACAACATTTGGATTTGGTCAAAAGAGCTTCTGCTATTGGGGATGGAGGAGTCCTTTAGGCTTATATGTAAAATAATTATCATAAAATAAATCTTTCACACATGGGTGCTCTTTCAGGTATTAAAACACTCTGCTTTCTGATCAATGATCCAAGACCAAGGTTTAAAAAAGTTTACTAGTCCTGAAAGCATATGTATTACACTGCTTTGACAATGGGTGTAGCATTGCTTGTTCACAAAACATTCATATTTTACCATTACAGTATATTTATTGTTGGCTTGCTTTCTCCTGACTTTCTTTGCTTCTGACATAACTAGAATCAGAAATTAATCTATTATGGCGTTTGAATGCCAGGTTTTCTGAAATGCTAGTGATCATCAATTGAAGTGTTTAATTCAGAACCATCAAATTCTGAATGTAGGCAAACAGATATTACATTGATAAGATTTATAAAAATACCTATATAGTAATAAGTCGCAGTTATATAGGCTATACTCCTCCCTCCCCTTTCCTCCTATTGTTTGTGATTCACTTGTCACATCTTGCCTTAGATTGTAAATTCTACAGGGATGGGACTGTGTCTTTGCAAAGCACCTACTACAAATGGGGCCCTGATCCCCATTGGAGCCTCTGGGTGCTACTGTAATATAAATAATAATTTAAGATACAGATGTTTAAAGGAGAAAAGTGTAAAACAGACAGAAGACTTCCCCATTTCTTTCAGTAACAAACTGTGAAGTAAAAAAAGAAAATTTGTTTTGCACTGGAATGGAAGGAATGTTTCCAAGTGTTAGATGCTGTTTAGGACTGATTTTCCTTGCAGGCAAAGCAGAGTACAACAAATTGAGGATTTTATGAAAACTCTACTAAAAGAATCCTTGGTTTTTTTCTCTGGGTCATTTGTCAGTTATTGGGATAATGTAAATTCCTCAGAAATGGAGAGGCTTCCCCCCACATAGAATCTCAGGGTTGGAAGGGACCTCAAGAGGTCATCTAGTCCAACCCCCTGCTCAAAGCAGGACCAATCCCAAATTTTTACCTCAGATCCCTAAATGGCCCTCTTAAGGATTGAACTCACAACCCTGGGTTTAGCAGGCCAATGCTCAAACCACTGAGCTATCCCTCCCCAACATGTGGTAGACTGAACTAATCCTATTGAAATTCACAGCATTTTAATATTACTGAGATGTTAAATTAAGGTAGGTTATGCTTCTAGATATTTATACAAAAGATCAAAATACTAGGTTTTAGGATATCTCCTGGGAGGAAACCCTTGATATTGACATTTCAAGATCATTTTCTAAATATTACATTTCATACCTAACTTTACATAACTCTTTTCAAGGCATCATCAGAAAGTATAATGCCATTAAAAGCAGCATAGATCACAAGCTGCTCTTATATTCTGGATCCCTATCCCTCAATTTGAGCCATAAATTACCCCTATAGGATACAGAAGAGATCATATTGCAAAAGCAGAGCATCTGTATATATGAAAGTGCATAATAAACAGAATAAACTATTTTAAATCAGTAAGCTGTATTTTTTCCCCCCAACTCTACTTGTGGGTTTAATCAAATCTTGGACCCAAGCAACACCCATTTACAAGCATTCTAACAGAGCTGAGAATCTCTTATGTGCAGCAGTACTTTTGGCTAGTTAAAAGATTGTCATAATTTTTGCCTGTATTTTGCATAACCGAATTTACCTTAGTGATGGAAGGTATGTTAGATTTGTCTTTCAGAATTCTGAAGAAGTTTAAAGTATGTTTAGTGATTTTCATTTGTTTAGTTATTGTTAGTTCCTCACACATACAAGGAAGGCATCAAATTAGATTTTTTTTTAATTATTATTATTATTTATTTTGCTCGCCTCTTGAGCTTTGTCATTTACTGGAGCAGCTGGAGAACTTAAAGCAAACAAAAGTCCAGTGCCTCACTATTTCTACTTCATGTGGTATCTAGTCTGCAATTACACTACATGGGGATTTGTTTAAAAAAGGATTTACTCACTATTTTGAAGAAATACAGTCTACATAAGAATAGTAGACTGTATTTCACACAGTAAGACCACTAATAATACAATTATAACAAAATAACCAAAAACAAGTCACAATTTTTGCGTCAATCAAAAATTCAAATAATTGTTCCCCTACGGAACCTCAGACTGGCAGTGGGCTGAGCGGTGCCAGCAGCCGGAACCCCAGACCAGCAGCGCGGGTGGCAGACGGAACCCCAGACCGGCAGCAGGCTGAGCAGCTCAGCCGGCTGCCAGTCTGGGGCTCTGTCCGCCGGCCCCTGCCAGCCAGGGTCCTGGCCGCAGGCCCCGCTCAGCTCACTGCCGGCCCGGCGTTCTGCCCATCCAGGCCAGCAGCGGGACCCTGGCTGGCAGCAGAATCCCACTAAAAATCAGCTCGTATGCCGCCTTTGGCACGCGTGCCACAGGTTGCCGACCCCTGCATTAATTTAATACCAGCAGTGACATCTTTCATGCAGAATCTTTTCATGTATTTGATGCATTCATTGCCAAAAAATGACATAACACCATGACATCATAATTTGTCACCCACTGTGTTGCATATAGGCTTTTTTAAAAATAAAACTGTTTTTGCATCAAGTTACTGACTTATGCCAGACTAATTAATGAAAACTGAAGTAATCCTGATTTTTTCCATAATAGATGGCAACCCTAGTAGTGGCTGCTCTTTATCAAACATTCTTAGTGTGAGTTTGCTGAAGAGGCTGTGGAATGGAATAAACAATTCATCCCTTCAGCTTCTTTTCTTTTAAGGATACGCCTACACTACAGATGCTACAGTGGCATATCTACAGCACTGAACCTATGCTGCTGTAATGCATACGGTTCCTACATCGACAGAAGGGTTCTTCCAATGTGTAGTTAATCCATCTCTCTGAGAGGCGGTAGCTATGTCAACAGAAATTTCATCGACCAACCCATGTCTCCACTAGGGGTTAGAATTTTTTCACAGCCCTGAGCCTGGCAGCTAGGTGAATCTAATTTTTAAGTGTAGAGCAGGCCTAAGTCCTTTGCTTTGCAAGTCCATCACTTCATGCTTAACAGCCCCGGTTAGTGAGTTATTTTTGAGTAGTTTCCTAAGAAATGGGATACTTGGCCAGTTGGATGAAGTTCATGTAAGGTGCCTCCAAGTTGCACCAAATATCATTAGAGTAAGAACTTTGTAGGTGGAGAAGGTGGTGAGGGAGTAGTATTTTTTTCTGCTGTGGAGACAAAGTAACGGAAGTACATGCACAAGATGTAGATGATTGACAGCTTCTACGGCACCATAGCTCCAGGTCCTATTAGTTATTGTAGAGATAGGAACTATCCTAAGGAGAACCAACCTTGGCAGGTATAAACCCATGAAAATGGGAATGGGAATGTTACTACTGGCATTATACAAAATTCAAGATCTCCTTTTTTGTACTTATTATTACGAAATTTCAAAGGGAAAGGCAAGATATAGCCCAAATATTTTGCTTCTAACAAAACGAGTGAATAATTTATTATTAAAACATTGATTTACTAGCAGTGCAAATTTTTGGCACAGCTCTAGTTAATAATATTACTGACATATCAATCAAAATGGGAAATTAAGCATGGACTAGAAATCAACTTTTTTTCTGCAATATATTTTAATTCTTTCATTACAATCTTGGTCAAAATCTCCCTATTTTGTTATCTGCAGGAGTGTTTTTTCATAAAGTATCCAATAGGTCTAAAGCATAATATTTGTATATTCTAAAGTATATTCTCAGTACTGCTCTGAACTCTAATATGCTGCACCCACTCACAATCCTCACTCAAATGATTGATAAATATACAGTGTAATTGGCAATGTTTACTATTCAGGGCCTAAAAATCAAACAATTTTGTTCAGTCAATAGTACAACATTCATTTGAAGTGAAACAGATTCATTTGAAGTGAAATACTACGTGGAGGCTTTCTTGTGCAGTTATAATATTTTTCCTTTTTCCCCTCTATACAACTTCAGGGGAGAAAATGAGGAACTAAAAATTAAACTGGCTCCAGACTAAGAGAGTGCAAAGGTTCTGGTTGACAGCTAGAATGTCTCCTAATTGCAGACATTAGAACGCAAGCCACATGATCCTCCACAGTACAACTCTGGTGTTAGATATTCCTATTACCAGTGGTTTTCTTAGTCCAGAATATAAAGGGAACAGATTTTTTAAAAAAACTAAACATAGCACTTACCAAGTGAACATAAGGCACAAAGTATCCAAAAAGTGCAGCGGGGATTCCAAAAGCCCAGATTCGATAACCCGTAACCTTGAAAATGGAGAAACTGAAAATCTTCTTTGCAGAATGAAATCTCAACATGCCCTTCTTTCCACCCTCTTTGTCACTTGCACTGGAAATGAGGGGTTTGTAACTGAAGCCAGCCAGGAAAAGAACAAACATAAGGATGCACAGAACCCTTAAAGTGTTGTACAGGCCAACTGAATCAATCAACACTCTCAAAAGAAAAGGCAGTGACACAGTGAACAAGCTGCTGCCGGCAGTGACGATGCCATTCACTAGTCCAAGGCGTTTCTTGAAATAGTGCCCCAGAATGACCAAGGATGGCTGGTATGCAAATGAACAACCACAGGCAAATAAGATTCCATAGGTGAAATACAGAGGTTCAATGGAGCTATATCAAAAGAAAAAAAGTTTGAAAATTGCATTAGTATGTTACATACAACACTGTGAATGCTCATATTCAACAGTTACATATAAAAGAGTTAATTTTCCACATATGTGATTGCAGAATAAAATATTAATATAATTTATACTTATTTACTGTAGAAGTAAATTCTATTTACTCAAGCATACAATAGTTAAGTGGGAAAATCAGAGAATATTTCATACTCTCATTGATGAGATCTGATTGAAAGTACACTTAATATTCTTTAAGAGATAGTCTCAGGTCAAGTTAGACCAAAACATAAGTTCAGTTACATCTGTGGCTTGTTTGTTTTTTAAATCCAGCGAAAATAATACTTTGTTTGGATTTAAGCATTTCCCTACTATGTTTGCAACCCAAATTTTGCAACATTATGATAATGCTTGAGGGCCAAAAAGTGAATCGGATGTCTATTTTTATGTTCCACAAGGAAAGTACAATAATGCAAGAAGTAAATGAACACTATTAATTGTAAAAACCAAAAGGAGTCCTTGTGGCATCTTAGAAACTAACAAATTTATTTGGGCATAAGTTTCCATGGGCTAGAACCCACTTCATCAGATGCATGGAGTAGAAAATACAGTAGCAAGTACATATACACAGTACATGAAAAGTTGGATTAGCCTTACCAAGGAGGGGAGTCAGTCTAACAAGACAATTCAATTAACAGTAGAATACCAAGGGAGGAAAAATCACTTCTGTAGTGGTAATGAGGGTGGCCCATTTCAAACAGTTGACAAGAAGATGTGAGTAACAGTAGGGGGAAATTAGTATGGGGAAATCCTCATTGTTTTTGCTGATACAGACTAACACTGCTACCACTCTGAAACTATTAATTGTAAAGAATAAAACTAGAAAATTATTTCAAATTTTAGTATAATGGGTTATATATAACTGGTCAGATTTTGTTAAGTATGATTTTTCACCTGACAACATCCCTTTAACCATAACCAAATATTCAAATTTTTTTCACTTTTTTACATCAGTGTTTTCCAGCATTTATATTTACATACACAGGTATAGTACAGCCCAAAAAAAGTAATGAGAAAAAAAATCTATTAAGAGAGAATGACATTCTTACTCCAGGTTATATTAGGAACAAGCAACACAATAATTTGTTCCTCATGGCAGAGATTCCACCACAAAATACAATTGAAGTGAAAACAGGGCCATTCTCTTGCTACACAAGTAAGATTAGGCTGCCACCAAAAAGATGCTTGCTCCAGAGAATATGGATATAATTAATAAGGAGAATACAAGCAAAGTAATGAAAATATATTTTCATCTCCCGGAGATTGAGACAGCTGCAACACAGAGGAGAGATTACAACAGTGAATTCTGCGTTAGAATTCTGTTAGAAAGTCAAGTACCAAGCGCTTATTTCAGGGGGTTGTCTAGACAAGGATGAAAGATGCATTTTACAAAACAGTTAGCTAACACATTTTAAGTACAACTTTTTAAACCTATAGTGCAAACAGAGCAAATTGTATTTTAAAATATGAAAGACAGTGGCAGCGAACCCTAGAATTTTAGAATGTATTAGTTAAAACACATTGGCTAACATGTTTTTAAAATACACCTTTTATCCTAGTCTAGGTAAGCCATAAGAGGGCAACTACAGTTGGGCTAGTACTGGCCTGCAATAAACATTAATAAACTGGGAGGACTTATCATCTTGGAATTATTATATTAAAATCAAATAGGAGAGTCCAATGGCACAATACATCTTATGTGTGTTTGTTAGTAATGTTTTTTGTTCCTTTCCTTCTGCCAAAAGATGGCAGCCTAATCTTTTGTAAATAGATGTATTCAGGGCCTGGAGTTCTATGTGGTATCTTAGAACTAATACGGTTCTTCAGTCTGTAAAATGACTCATGACAATGATCTAATCAAAAAGTAGATGAAGGCATAATTTAGATGTAGAAGAGTACAGTATATATTTGCTCTAAAAAATAAATGACATGCAGCCATTAAATGTGGCTCTGATTTACTGATTGTGTTACATCTGTTCTTTTCAATATGAAACCTATCCATTAAGAGGCAAAAACTTTAAATGTGTGCATGTAGCAGAAATGTTTTACTATATGTATGTTGTGCGTATTTGTTAACTCTTTCAAAGGAATCTAACGCTGGAGATATGATTTACCATTCACAAAAGTGGTTCTGGTTTATTATTAGATTATACTCCTTCTGGTGCTTTATTACTTTCTCTAATTATTTTCTCAGTTATTTTTCACTGATTGACTATCACAAAAACTAATCAATCTTAGTTGTTTACTATTTTGTCTTATCTTGCTGCTGTTGGTTATCTTCATGCAATATGGGTCACAAATTGATCTGCAGAGCTTAGAGCAGCAAACTTTTTATTATGGGTAGTAAATTGTGCAAGTGTTCCCTCTCTGCACACAAACACTCTCTCTCACTTTTCCCCACCTAAGGTACCTTATTAGTCAAACAGAAATTCTGCAGTTCCAAGGAATGTTTACAGAGGTATACTCTGGCAAGAAGGAGGTGACACAGGCAGCTTTCTGTCCTAAGATGAAAAACAGCTCAGTGTTATGCATTCATTAAACTATTCAGAAAAAAACTCTTAAGTACTGATTGATGGTCATAAAAATGAATCAGTCTTACTATTTACTTTCCAGTTGCTCTCATCCTTACTGGTTTTCCTGATATCCTGAATCAAAAAGGGTCTTTTCCCTCTGCCTCCCATTCTGTCCTTTTAAAGGGCAGCAGCAGTAGGGTGACCATACATCACGTTTTGGCCAGGACAATCCCTTTTTAAAGCCCTGTCCTGCCCATCCTGACTTTTAATGCAAAGTTGGCATTTTTCCCGTTTGCTCAGTTGGCAAGAGCAAATGGCACAAATGCCCACTTTTGTCAAAAAAGTGAGTTGCAGAGGAACAGATGAGGTGGGGAAGGGAGATACCAGTTCTGCGCAGGGGGGAAGGCAGGGCTCTGGCAGGGGGCATTTAGGGCTCAAGCGAGCAGCTATGCCAATATCAGCCCCGCGTGGGGGCAGGGACAGGGTTCAGTATATGGAGGGCTTTAGCAAGCAGCAACACCAGCACGGCAGGGCTCAGGCAGGGGGCAGGCAGGGCTTGAGCAAGCAATGACACTAGCATCAGCCTTGCATGGGGGGCAGACAGGCAGGGCTGGAACGAGCAGCAACATCAGCGTCAACCTCGCACAGGGAGGGCAGATAAGGCTCAAGTGAGCAGCAACGCCAGCCTTGCGTGGGGGGTAAGCAGGACTCAGGCGAGCAACAACGCCAGCTCCATGTGGGGAGGAGGGCTCAGGCGAGCAGCTCGGGCCAATCCCCCATGATGTCCTATTTTCCCTTTGGGCAATGTGGTCACCCTAAGCAGCAAGAACCTCCTGAGTACCCTCTCTATGGGTAACAGTCTCACAAACATGAAAAAGGAAGGCAAAATAGTAGGTGAACACTATATGAGGAGCTAGATGATAGCAGGAAGAGAAGAAATGGTTATTCAGTCTGTGACGTAACTGTGGTTCTTTGAGATGTGCATCCCTAAGGCTGCTCCATTCTAGATGCCCTTGTTCCCCCCGCATCTTTGAGCGGGGATTGCTCATGGCAGTGTCTGTTTGGCCTGCATATGCATCTTACTCAGTCTCATACTCTGTGCTGTTATATAGCACTGTGAGGGTGAACTGCTCTCAGTTCCTTCTCTACCACATGGCTCCACAGCAGAGAACTCCAAAGCTGAGAGGAAGGAGAACAGGTAGTGAAGCTCCCAAAGGGACACACATCTCAAAGAACCAGTTACTACACTACGTGAGTAAGCATTTCTTCTTCTGCAAGTAGTGTCCCAAAGGGTGCTCCATTCTAGGGGTATGTCTACACTACAAAATTAGGTCGAATTTATAGAAGTCGATTTTTAGGAAGCGATTTTATACAGTCTATTGTGTGTGTGTCCACTAAGCGCATTAAGTCGGCAGAGTGCATCCACAGTACCGTGGCTAGTGTCAACTTTTGGAGCATTGCACTGTGGGTAGCTATCCCACAGTTCCCGCAGTCTCCGCTGCTCATTGGAATTCTGGGTTGAGCTCCCAGTGCCTGATGGTGCAAAAACATTGTCGCGGATGGTTTTGGGTACATGTCATCAGTCGCCCCTCCCTCCGTGAAAGCAATGGCAGACAATCGTTTCACGCCTTTTTTCCGTGCAGACGCCATACTGCTTTCAGCAGATGGTGCAGTAGGACTGCTAACCATCGTCATCCAACCACCACTTCTGCTGCAACTCTGCTCTCCTGGTGCAATGAATCCACCTCGCAGGTCATCTCATCGTTCTTTATAAATATCTATTCTCGTGGCATCCCGTCATCATCGACCACTTCCGCTGCAACTCTGCTCTCCTGCTCTTGTCTCGATAGTGAATTTCTCCATGTTGTCTGTCATGGGCTCCCGGGTACGTGTGTTCTTCCTCGGGAAATGTGCGCGGTGCTAACCATTGTCCTCCACCGCTTCCGCTGAAACTCTGCTCTCCTACAGACGCCATACCACGGCAAGCATGGAGCCCGCTCAGCTCACCGCTGCTGTTGTGAGTGTTGTAAACACCTCACGCATTATCCTGCAGTATATGCAGAACCTGCAAAAGCAGGCAAAGGAGGCGACAACAGCACGATCACAATAGTGATGAGGACATGGACACAGACTTCTCTCAAAGCATGGGCCCTGGCAATTTGGACATCATTATGGTAATGGCACAGGTTCATGCCATGGAATGCCGATTCTGGGCCCAGGAAACAAGCACAGACTGATGGGACCGCATAGTGTTGCGGGTCTGGGATGATTCCCAGTGGCTGTGAAACTTTCGCTTGCGTAAGGCCGCTTTCATGGAACTTTGTGACTTGCTTTCCCCTGCCCTGAAGCACAAGAATACCAAAATGAGAGCAGCCTTCACAGTTCACAAGCAAGTGACGATAGCCCTCTGGAAGTTTGCAATGCCAGACAACTACTGGTCAATCGGGAATCAATTTGGAGTGGGTAAATCTACAGTGGGGCTGCTGTGATCCAAGTAGCCAGTGCAATCACTGACCTGCTGCTGTCAAGGGTAGTGACTCTGAGAAATGTGCAGGTCGTAGTGGATGGCTTTGCTGCAATGGGATTCCCTAACTGTGGTGTGACGATAGATGGAACGCATATCCCTGTCTTGGGACGAGACCACTTTGGCAGCCAGTACATAAACCACAAGGGGTACTTTTCCATGGTACTGCAAGCACTGGTGGATCACAAGGAATGTTTCACCGACATCAATGTGGGATGGCCGGGACAGATGCATGACACTTGCATCTTCAGGAACTCTGGTCGGTTTGAACAGCTGCAGGAAGGAACTTACTTCCCAGAACAGAAAATTACCGTTGGGGATGTTGAAATGCCTATAGTTATCCTTGGGGACCCAGCCTATTCCTTAATGCCATGGCTCATGAAGCCATACACAGGCACCTGGACAGTAGTAAGGAGAAGTTCAACTATCAGCTGAGCAAGTGCAGAATGGTGGTAGAATGTGCATTTGGACGTTTAAAGGCGCGCTGGCGCAGTTTATTGACTAGGTTAGACCTCAGTGAAACCAATATTCCCATCGTTATTGCTGTTTGCTGTGTGCTCCACAATATCTGAGAGAGTAAGGGTGAGAAGTTTATGGTGGGGTGGGAGGTTGAGGCAAATCGCCTGGTGGCCGATTATGCGCAGCCAGACACCAGAGCGATTAGAAGAGCACAGCTGGGTGACCTGCGCATCAGAGAAGCTCTGAAAACCAGTTTCATGACTGGCCAGGCTATGGTATGACAGTTCTGTTTGTTTCTCCTTCCCTGTAAGCCAACCAACCTCCCCTCTTCGATCACCACTTTCAGAGGCAATAAAGTCATTATTGTTTCAAAATCATGCATTCTTTATTAATTCATCACACAAATAGGGGGAAAACTCGCAAGGTAGCCTGGGGGGGGGGGTGAGGAGGGAAGCACTGGGTGGGCTGGTGGATGAGGGGAGGAGGGAAGGACAATGCCACACTACACTTCAAAACTTATTGAATGCCAGCCTTCTGTTGCTTCGGCAATCCTCTGGGGTGCAGTGGCTGGGTGCCCATAGCCTCCTGCCTCTCACCCCCCCTTGCATGCTTGGGCATCTGGGTGAGGAGGATATGGAACTTGGGGAGGAGGGCAGGCTGTTATACAGGGGCCACAGCGGCGGTCTGTGCTCCTGCTGCCTTTCCTGAAGCTCCGCCAGACGCCTAAGCATGTCAGTTTGCTCCCCCATTAGGCTCAGCATTGCATCCTGCCTCCTCTCATCACACTCCTTCCTCTTCTCATTGCATTCATTTAACGCGTTCCTGGACTCTGCCATTCTTTGCCTCCACACATTCTGCTGAGCTCTTGCAGTGTGGCAGGTCTGCATGAGTACTGAGAACATCATCGCTCATGTGTTTTTTTCACCTTCTAATCTGCGCTAGCCTCTGGGATGGAGATGATAGGGGGAGTGTAGAAACATTTGCAGCTGTGGGAGAAAACAAAGGAAGAGTAGTATTTAAAAAGATACATTTTAGAGAACAAAGGGAAAACTATTTCACACTGAATCAAGCGATTTACACCCCCTCCCCTTCCCACGTGGCTAGTATCAGGGAAGATCCCTCAGCCAAACGCGAACAGCTCAGCATGAACAGGCCTCCCTCCAACGTGTGGCAAAGGCTTTTAGAGTACCTCCAGGAGAGCTTCATGGAGATGTCCTTGGAGGATTTCCACTCCATCCCCAGACACGTTAACAGACTTTTCCAGTAGCTATATCGGCCGCGAATACATCCCAAGTCTTCAGGGCAAATTAATCATTAAACATGCTTGCTTTTAAACCATGTATTTATATTTAGAAAGGTACACTCACCAGAGGTACCTTCTCCAGCTTCATGGTCCAGGAGCCCGCCTTGGGAGAGTTGGGAGGGTATTGGCTCCAGGATGATGAACAGTTAGTTCTTGGCTGCCACAGAGAAGGGATCGCCTCCTAGAATGGCATGCAGCTCATCATAGAAGCGGCATGTATGGGGCTCTGACCCGGAGTGACCATTTGCCTCCTTTGTTTTTTGGTAGGCTTGCCTCAGCTCCTTAACTTTCATGCAGCACTGCTGTGTGCCCTGTTGTAGCCTCTGTCCATCATGCCCTTGGAGATTTTGGCAAATATATTGGCATTTTGTCTTTTGGAACGGAGTTTTGCCTGTATGGATTCTTCTCCCCATACAGCGATCTGATCCAGGACCTCCCGTTTGGTCTATGCTGGAGCTCTTTTGCGATTCTGGGACTCCATGGTCACCTCTGCTGATCAGCTCTGCACGGTCACCTGTGCTGATCAGCTTGCCACGCTGGCCAAAACGGAAATGAAATTCAAAATTTCCCGGGGCTTTTCCTGTCTACCTGGCCAGTGCATCTGAGTTGAGAGTGCTGTCCAGAGCAGTCACAATGGAGCACTCTGGGATAGCTCCCGGAGGCCAATACCGTCAAATTGCATCCACACGACCCCAAATTTGACCCAGCGAGGCCGATTTTAGCGCTAAACCCCTCGCCAGGGAGGAGTACAGAAATTGATTTTAAGAGCCCTTTAAGTCGACAAAACAGGCTTGGTCATGTGGATGGGTGCAGGGTCACATCGACCTAACACTGCTAAATTTGACCTAAACTCGTAGTGTAGACCAGGGCTTGGTGAATACTGAGCAGTTCCCCTTAAGGAGGAGGGGGCTTTGATTTACGTCAAGTATTGAAAAAAATATAGCAGAGCCAAATGCAGCATTGGAAAGCAAGTCATGTGTTATTGCATAGTGCTCAGCAATGGTACGTATAGAGACCTCCATCACGGCTCTACATATTTCAGTAATGGGAACATTTATGAGAAGGGCTGTAGAAGAGGAAATAGATCTCGTAGAGCGCTTTCGTATGTCAGAGTCCTTAGAGACTACAGAGTAGCAGTCGTGTTAGTTTGTATCTGCAAAAAGAAAAGGAGTACTTGTGGCACCTTAGAGACTAACAAATTTATTTGAGCAAATTCTCTAAGGTGCCACAAGATATTGTCCTAAAAAGATTCATGTGTCCCTTCATGCTTCAACCACCATTCCAGAGAACATGCATCCATACTGATGACAGGTTCTGCTCGATAATGATCCAGAGCAGTGCAGACTGACCCATGTTCATTTTCATCATCTGAGTCAAATGCCACCAGCAGAAGATTGATTTTCTTTTTTGGTGGTTTGGTAGTTTCCACGTTGGAGTTTTGCTCTTTTAAGACTTCTGAAAGCATGCTCCACACCTCATCCCCCTCAGATTTTGGAAGGCACTTCAGATTCTTAAACCTTGGGTTAGGTGCTGTAGCTATCTTTAGAAATCTCACACTGGTACCTTCTATGCGCTTTGTCAAATCTGCAGTGCAAGTGTTCTTAAAATGAACAACATGTGCTGGGTCATCATCCGAGACTGCTATAAATGGGGGTAAAACAGAGCAGGAGACATACAATTCTCCCCCAAAGAGTTCAGTCACAAATTTAATTAATGCATTATTTTTTTAATGAGCATCATCACAGCTTTGTCCTCTGGAATGGAGGTCAAAGCATGAAGGCGTATATGAATGTTTAGCATATCTGGCACATAAATACCTTGCAATGCCAGCTACGAAAGTCCGAATGCCTGTTCTCACTTCCAGGTGACATTGTCAATAAGGAGGAGGCAGCATTATGTCCCATAAATGTACACAAATTTGTTTGTCTTTGCGATTGGCTGAACAAGAAGGAGGACTGAGTGGACTTGTAGGCTCTGAAGTTTTACATTGTTTTGTTTTTGAGTGCAGTTATGTCACACACAAAAAAACTACATTTGTAAGTTGCACTTTCACGATAAAGAGACTGCACTACAGTACTTGTATGAGGTGAATTGAAAAACACTCTTGTGTGTGTTCTTTACAGTGCAAATATTAGTAATCAAAAATAATAATATAAAGTGAGCACTGTACACTTTGTATTCTGCGTTGTAACTGAAATCAATATATTTGAAAATGTAGAAAAACATCCAAAAATATATAATAAATTTCACTTGGTATTCTATTGCTTAACAATGCGACTAAAACTGCAATTAATTTTTTTGAGTTAATCAGGTGAGTTAACTGATTAATTGACAGCCCTAATGGGTATGGAAAGTAGTGTAGTTAGACTGGTTTCAGAGGAACAGCCGTGTTAGTCTGTATTCGCAAAAAGAAAAGGAGGACTTGTGGCACCTTAGAGACTAACCAATTTATTTGAGCATGAGCTTTCGTGAGCTACAGCTCACTTCATCAGCTAGTCTCTAAAGTGCCACAAGTACTCCTTTTCTTTTTGCGAATACAGACTAACATGGCTGTTACTCTGAAACCTATGAATTCTACCTTTTGCACAGGGGTTGAGGTGGCTTTGCAAATTGGCCATGAAGTTACACCCAGGGAGTAACCTTTCAGAAGTCAAGGTAAATGAACACCAGAATTCCTTTTCTGAGGAGGTGCGCCACTATTACTAGCATGACCTTTGAAAAGATCCCTGGGCAGATTATAGGCCAAAGGGAGCACAATGTACTGAAAATGGTCCTGACAGACAGTGAAACGTAGGTATCTTTTGTGGGATTGGTGGATTGCTATATGGAAAAGTGTGTCCTGAAAGTTGAGGGATGAGAATCAATTCCCTTGTTCCAGTGACGGAATTATTGCTACAAGCATCACCATTTTGAATTTTTGTGCCTTCACAAAGGTGTTCAGTAGCCTTAAATCTAGGATAGGTCTCCAACTGCCATTCTTTTTTGGAACCAGGAAATACCTGGAATAAAACCCCTTTCTTCTGTACTGTATGGAAACCGCTTTTATAGTGCTCAACAATAGAAAAGAGTATTTCCTGTCATAGCAGGTTCTCATGAGTGAGGTCCCTGAAGAGGGACAGGAAAGGGGGGGTTGACAGGCAGAAAAGTAGTAAAGTGCATGGAGTACCCTGTGGAGGTGATCTCCAAACCCACTTGTCCATAGTGATGGACTCCCAAGCCCACGGTAAGTGGTAAAGGCAGTCACCAAACAGAGGAAGGCAGGTGAATAGATTGAGCTGGTAAGAATGGTGCTTGGAGATGGAAAGCTGCAAGGTCAAAAGGTTTTCTTCTCTAGAACCTCTGTGTCTTGCATTGTGGTTAGTATGATTTTTGGGCGATTGAGATTGGGCGGGACAAAAATCTCTGGGCCATCTGGGACTTACAAAACTTTCTCTTGTGGGCAGGTGTATATATCCCAAGAGAACGGAAAGTAGCCCTGGAGTCCTTTAACGTGTCCAGAGACTTGTCTATGTCGTCAGCAAATAGTTTAGTACCATCAAAGGGGAGGTCCTTGACTGTACTGTGGACCTCCTTTGGAAACCCTGAAAGCTGGAGCCTGAAGGCCCTCCTCATAATACCAATGGGAAATCAAGTGGACAGCAGTATCAACAGAATCAAGGAAGATTTGCAGAGATGTTCTGGCAAGCATCTGACCTTCTTCAATAATTGCCTGGAATTGCTCTCTATGTTCTGCTCGCAGATGCTCAATAAATGAAGTCTGCTTGGTGTAATTTGTATGATTGAATTTCGCCATTAAAGCCTGGTAAGTTGACTATTCTGAATTGTAAAGTAGCTGATGAATATGATTTTCTACAAAACAGGTCCAGACACTTATGATCCTTGTTATAGGATGCGGATTTACTGCCTCCCATGTTCGTTAACTGCATCAATCACCAAAGAGTTAGGAGAGGGATGAGAGAATAAAAATTCGGAGTTCATAGACAGAACATAATATTTCTTATCTGCTCTCTTGCATGTAGATAGAATTGTGGCTGGAGTGTGCTAGATAACCTTTGCAGGGTCCAGTAGAGCATCATTAACAGGAAAGGCAAAGCAGGGAGATGAAGCTGTCTGAAGGATGTCAAGCAGCTTATGATGTGATTCTTTGACCTCCTTGTCTCTTAACAAGGTCATGAAACTACTTGCAGTTGTTTGCCAGGAATGGAGGAAGTGGCATAACTGCTTCAGCCAGGGATGAAGAAGAGATGCTGGTCAGTGGAGAGACACCTTCATCAGCCTTAGCTTTCTGTTCCACAAAGACTTCTTCCTGAAATTCCAGTTTCCTAGAGAGGGAGGGTGATGAAGGCTGTCTATCTCTGTGACAGATGGTGCTCAAGGCCCTAGAGAATTGCTGGCAATAAGTCATCCAACAATCCCAGTATGACTGAGGAGGTGGTGCATATGCATTGAGTGGAGGCATCCATGGGTGTTCATACCCGTGAAATGGTGGTTATAGCCATCTCTCATGAGTGATACCAATCTCCTCAGAGACCTCTGGAAAAGAACCTCTATATGAATGGAGAGGAGAGCATTGCACAGATATTGGGGAGACTGAGAAAAGATCTTCATCAGAATCCTCCTCTTCCAATCATTCTATAGCAGTGCAGTGCCATGGAGAACTTGAGAGACAGTCTTTGGAAGTCTTATTAGAGGAATTTTGGGTCTTCCTCTTAGATGCCCTCAAGGAGTACGATGTGGAGATAGTGGAGGCAGTGAACTTACCTGGAGACCAGCGTACGGCGGGAGGAAGTCCCCTGCCCAGTGTCAGAGGCAGGTCACAGTGAGCTGTCCATCATGAGAAGTTGAAATTTGATCTCCCTATTTTTTCTGGCTCTAGATTTTAATGCCAGACAGAAGTGGCACTTTTGGGAAATATGAGATTCCCTGAGGCAACAGATGCACTGGGAGTGTTCATCATTCACCAGGATTGCCTCCCAGCACAACAGGCAACATTTGAAACTTGGGGAACTGGGCATACCCTTCCAGTAAAGAAAATTTCTCCCCTCCTTAGAGTTTATCTATTAGCTATATATAAAAAGGTGTTTTGTTTTGTTTTTTAAAGCTACTACAACTAAAACTACTAAGTACTAAATACTAAATACCACTAAGAACAACTATAATAAACTAACTATTAAAGACCTAAGAGGACACAGTTGAGGTAAAACTCCGCGCAGACAACTGCTAAGGCTCCGTCTGAGGCCGAAGCAATTGAGAAGGAACTGAGGACAGTTTGACAAGGTAGTGCAATATCACAAGAGCTCAGAGCACAAGACTGAGTAACTTACATGCACAGACTGAACAGACATTGCTCTGAAAAATCTATGATCAAAGCAAGCACATCTAGAATGGAGCACCCATAGGGACACTACCTGAAGACTCAGGTTTGTAGCTATATGAAGCATATTGGCTAAAACAGGTAAATTATGTGACCATTTGCATAGCTCTATAACCCCACTGTACACAGCCCTAGTTGCGTTCCATTTCTGAACAAAATTTTAGCAGTTAAAAATATATTTTAAGTCTTTACTAATTAGTAGGTTCATTCTAACAGTAGCTAGGAGTGTTTTTCCGAATACTATAATCAGTGCATAAACACTGAGTTGTTTTTCATCGTTGGACAGAAAGCTGCCTGTGTCACCTCCTTCTTGCCAGAGAATATACGTCTGTAAACATTCTATGGAACAGCAGAACTTCTCAGAAAATTCTTTTTGACTAATAGTGTACCTGAGGTATGGGGGTGAGGGGGGAGAGTTTGTGTGTGTGTTTGGAAATATTTGCACAATGTACTACCTCCATAAGAAGTTTGCTGCTCTAAGCTCTGCAGATCAATTTATGACCCATACTGTATGAAAGGGGACCAACAGCAGCAAAATAAGACAAAATAGTAAACAAGTAAGACAGATTAGCTTTTATGACTATCAATCAGTGAAAAATAACTGTGAAAATAATTAAAGAGAAACTAATAAGTATCAGAAAAGGGTATAATCTGATAATGACAAACCAGAACCACTTTTGTAAATGGTAAATCATATCTCCAGCATTAGATTCCTTTGAAAGAGTTAAATGCACACAGCATACATAGAGTAAAATATTTCTCCTACATGCACACTTTCTACATCTTTGCCTCTTAATGGATAGGTTTCATATTAAAAATAACAGATGTAACACAATCATAGCCACATTTAATGGCTGCATGAAGTTTATTTTTAGAGCAAATACATACTGTACTTTTCTACATCTAAACTATACCTTCATCTACTTTTTTATTAGATCATAGGCATACATCATTTTACAGACTGAAGAACAGTATTAAAGCAAAGTTCAAATAAGCTAATTCAATATCTTTCAAAATTCACTTCCTTCCACCTGCCTCTTCCATCTTTAAGTCACAATGGATACCAAGGGAATACAGATAGGAATTGTATCTGGTTTCAGAGGAAAGTAACAACGTATTCCTGGACCCAAAAATGTTTAATTAAATGGAATTATGATTAGGAATACATATCAAATTAATACAGTATTGAGGGAAGATTTACAAAGACATGGGCCACAGGCACCTCATTCCCATTGACTTTCAGTGGGAGTGAGACCTTTGAAAATCTACCCCAGAATATCTAATAAAATATGTTAAACTAAACATTTGGATCTTAAGGAACACTGACAGCTTAATTTATTAGTTAACTGACTTGGGAAACTGTGTGTTTAGTTGTTTACTTTGAACTTAAGGGGATTTTTTGTTTTTTGTTATTAAAGTAGTAAACATTCCTACCTTAGCCCTGCTGGACTTTTAGTGCCTAAAATCTCCCGGTTTGGCTTCAGTAGCCTCTGGGAGATAGAGGGAGTGATCAGTGGGGCCCGTGGACCTCCTGGAGTACCCTCAGTGACCGCAGGGGTCCACGGACCCAAGTTTGAGAAACGCTGCACTAGATCATATCATTGCTTCAGGGGAATGAGATTCAGAGTGAATCAAAGGCCCCTTCTGCAGAAGAGAAGTCCTTCATGACTGGTTTGTTGGAGCACCATACAGTATTGTGAGGGGCACCATGTGTGGAGATTAAGGAGACCCTGAGTACATACAGGTTCTATTCCAATTCACGAACATGATACAAGATATGCTTGTGCTAATTTACATAACAAATACCATGTGCCAAATGCTCTTCAGTTTCTTGCAATTCATTGTATGAAAACACGTTGTAAAACTTTAGAAAAATAAATCCAATTTGGAAACAAATTTCACTGATATTTCTGAAGGGTTTTCAATAGAAAATAAAAATTTATTTTAAATGTAATTTTTAAGTTGACAGCAGCCCTCAGTTTCTAAAAACAACCTTAACTGACTGTGTGTATTCCCTTCACCTTCATTTAATGAAGAACTGGTGTAAATATTACAACTCTACAAACTTTTCGTCTCTGTTAACAAGTGAAAAAGAGACAAGGTAGGTGAGGTAATCTCTTTTATTGGACCAATAATATTACTGTCCTCACCCACCTTGTCTCTCTAAGAGACAATATACTGGGACAGACACAGTTACAACTACACTGCGTAGGAGTGAAAAACTAATAGATTCTATGTATGTGCCTCAGCATATTCTGGTGATCATGTCATTCTGGCGATCATGTCATTCTGGCATCAGCAAGCAATGTGAGGAGGGATAAAAGTATGTGTGTGGGTGGTTGGGGGAGAGAAGGTCTTCGAGTCAAAGGGAAAATGGATGATGTAAATACAAGTGAGCTTTCTAGAGCCACAGAGGGTCGATGGAGTAGAATTGGTTAACCCTTTCACACAGGAATGATAGGGAACAGAATTGCTTCTGTACTATATGTTAATGTTGGTAAAATGTTTAATATGAAAAGTACTGTATAAGTATTAAAAGGTCTATACTGGTAAAGATAGTCACATGTTTTGCCACAAACATCAGGTAGTCTGAGGGAGGGTCTGTGGCTGAAATGAGGAGTTACTTGGATCTGTTATATTTAACATATGAGGTAAAGTTTTGGAGTTAACAGAAAAATTATAGATTAGACTTGATGGTTGAGAGAAAGGAAGTTTCTGGATATAGGATGAGTTGATACAGGATAAGAGTTAAAGTTAATTGCAGAACCTTAAAACAAAAGTTTCCAGGCTTTTTTAATTTACTTAAATGTTTCAATAACATTGCTTTAATTTATTTGGTAGTATTTACAAATTTAACCATGTAAAAGGAGGAAGATTTATGTCTGATAATGTCAAACAATGTAGTTTTATGAAAGAACAAAATAAGTTGCCTTGCACCCTGCTAGTAGAGTTAACAAACATTACAGACTGTGCATATATAATGCTATGGCTCTAGTTGGGTCATTGGCAGTGAGAAGTGAAATTGGGACCTCTGGATCTTAAAGCATGAGCCTCTATTGTATGACCTAAAAGGTACAGCTCTGCTGGTTCAAAGCCAGCAGCAGACTCGTGAACTTCTGTTTAGCATAGCCACTACTTGAGGAGGACAAGCAATACACTGAATCGACACAGGTTACATATGACTGAGTACAAAATATTCATTTATGACAGTGACTATAGCAAGATATAGTTATATATAGCTATAAATATAATTATCAAAAGAAAGCAGAACTCTTACCTTACAAAAGAGCTTAAAAGAAGTCCAACAAACCCCACTGCAGCTCCAACAACGGCTATTATTCGACAACCAAATATGTCTGTGAATACACTGACTATGGGAGAGCAGAAGAAAATCATTCCCATGGACAGGGAACTCACCCAGGCTGCAGAAAATACAAGATTGTTATTAAGAATAAGAGATTGATTCAAGCTTTCAATTATATGATGTAAGAACAGATTGTAATAGTTTTGTTTTAATGGAAACAACATGGAAGCATATGGTAAAAACAGAATCATAGAAATACAGCACTGGAAGAGACCTCAAGAAGCATAGGCTCAATTCCATGGGTGCTCCAGGCTGGAGCACCCATGGAAAAAATAGTAGATGCTCAGCACCCACCAGCCATAGCTGTTCCTTGTCCCCGCTCATCAGCTGATGGCAGGGGCACCGCCGCCACTGCCCAGCAGCTGATGGGGACCGCGCCGCCACCAAAGAAGCTGACAGGGGGTGCTGCTGCCAAACAGCTGTTTGGCGGCTCAGGGAGGGACTTAGGGGAGGGGGAAGAGAGGCGGTTGAGCAGGAACCTTGGGGAGGGACTGGAATGGGGGCAGGAAGAGGCGGGGCAAGAGTGGGGCATTGAGGGGAAGGGCGAAGTGGGGGCAGAGCCTCATGGCAAAGCAGGGGTTGAGCACCCCCAGCAAAAAGGAAAAGTTGACGCCTGTGTCAAGAGGTCATCTAGTCTACCACCACTACTACCACCCAGCCACCCACCCTGAGGAAGGCCAACATACACCTAGATCATCTCTGTCAGTGTTTATCTAACCTCTCCTTCAAAAACTTCCAGTTATGGGGATTCTACAACCAGCAGCCTATTCCAGTACTTAACTATTTCTAACTATAAGGAATTTTTCTAACCTGAATGTTCCTTGCTACAGATTAAGCTGATTTCCGCTTGTACTTCCTTTAGTGGACATGGAAAAAAATTGATCACCATCCCTTTGGTAACAGTCCTTAACATATTTGAAGACTGTTGGCAAGGCCCTCTTTTGTCTTCTTTTATCAAAACTAAACATACCCAGTTTTTTAACTTTTCCTCATATGTCAGGTTTTCTAAACTTTTATCATTTGTGTTGCTCTCCTCTGGACTCCCACTAATTTGTCCACATCTTTCTTAAAATCTGGTGCCCAACATTGGACACAATACTCCAGCTGAGGCCTTACTAGTGTCAAGTTGGGATGAACAACTACTTCCCATGTCTTGCATACAACACTCCTGTTAATACAGCTCAGAACGATACCGAAGACCTAAAGAAGAGCTCTGTAAGCGCTAAAGCTTGTCTCCTCATTAACAGAAGTTGGTTCAATAAAAGATACTACCTCACCCACCTTGTGTCTCAGCAAGATATTAGCCTTTTTGGAAACCACATCAAGTGTTTCCTCATATTCAACAGGTGAAGATCTATTATAACCCCCAGATCCTAGTCAGCCGTATTACTGCCTAGGCAGCTCTCCATTTTGTAGTTGTGCATTTGATTTTTCCTTCCCAAGTGAAGTACTTTGCACTTCACTTAATTTTATTTTATTTTATTGAATTCAGACCAATTCTCTAATTTATCAGGATTGTTTTGAATTCTAATCCAGCCCTCCAAAGTGCTTGCAACCCCTCCAGGCTGGGTGTCATCTGCAAATTTTAGAAGCATACTCTCCACCTCAATATCCAAGTCATTAATGAAAATATTTAACTGTACCAGCCCCAGAACAGACCCCTGCAGCGCCACATTAGATATGCCCTTGCAGTCTGATAGCAAACCATTGACAATTACTTTTTGAGTTCTGTTTTTCAACCAGTTAGGGTGGGTACCTTATAGTAATTTCATCTAGACTACATTTCCCTAGTTTAGGAAAACATCATGTGGAATTGTGTCACAAGCCTTATGAAAATCAAGATAAAACACATTACTGCTTCCCCCTATCCATGAGGCCAGCAGTTCCCAAACTTTAGAGGGTCACACCCCCTTTACCCATCTGTGTCCCCTTCCCCACCCCTAGAGCTGGGGCCAGAAGCGGGGCCGTGAGTGTGTGGGGACGGGGACAGGGGACATGTACTGGGGTAAGGAGGGCCGAGGCTGGGACTGCAGCAGGGAATGGGTCTGGGAATGGGGTCGAGGCTGAGGGCAAGAGCGGAGCGAGCAGCTGGGCCTGCAGCAAAGTGAGGCTCTGTTCCCAGCCTTGCCCCAAGCCTCAGCCCCAGGCCAGGAGCAGAGTCATGCCGAGGTTAGGGACAGGAACCGGAGCCAGGGACACAGCTGGGAGCAGGATCAGAATAGATCTGGGGATGGGACCAGAGCAGAGCTGGGGGCAGGGAGCGCTCCTTCTCTGCCCCCGTGGGGACTGGCCCATGCCCCGCCATGTCCCCCAGATGTTCCTCCACACCCCCCAAGGGGGGCACACCTCACACTTTGGGGACCTCTGCAGTAGGCCAATAAATCTGTCAAAGAAGGAAATTTGCATGATTTATTCTTGACAAATCGTTGGCCATTATCTATCTACCTACCTACTATTTTCTAGGTGCTTACAAATTGATTGTTTAGTAATTGTTCAAGTATCTTTCCAGGTATCAGGCTATAATTCCCCAGGTCCACTTTGTTCCCCTTTTAAAGACAGGCATTAAGCTTGCCCTTCTCCAGTCCTCTAGAGTCAATATTTCAACATGTACCTGAACAGCGGCAGAAATTGAAAGCTGGGTAAATTTAATATGTTAAGTAAAATTGGGTGTTACCTGCACCAGTAATGCAATTGACCTACAAACACTTTTTGCAATTTTCCCCCCAGAGATCATCCAACATTCAAACCTAATTGCTTGACTTTCCTCCAAGGTAACTTTCTTAGTTCACTCTCTGCCCCATGCTTCTTCTTTAATTTGTGATTTTCTCCTCCAAGACAGCAATGAAGTCACCTTACATGATTAGGTCTCAAACCCTGTTCTAGAATAAAAGGGTCTGAAATGTTCGGAACCAGAGGCACGGACTTTGAGTTCCCAGGGGTGCTCAACCCCCGCTGTACCCTAGCCCCACCCCGCTCCACCCCTTCACCCAAGGTCCCACCCAGCACTGCCTCTTTCTGCTCCCGCTCTGCCCCCTCCCCAAAGTGCACCCCTCTTTCCCTCCACCTCTTCCTGCCCCTGCTCCTCTCCTTCCCCCTCCAGCGCCTCCTGCATGCTGCTGAACATCTAAAATGTGTTCTATGGAGGGGTGATGTCCTTCAGACCCGTGGGAAACACCTACATGACCATGGGATAAAAATGGAGTTGAAGAGTATAAGGAGACAATGCTTTTACATGTGGACAAGGAGCTCAGATTGAGACCACTAGTTTATTAACATATGTTAATTACTGTTTTGTGGCAGCTCAGTAACAATGTCAGCCACTTAGAGATGGGAAAATTTCAAAAGGTTTGGTTAAGATGCTTACTCAAACATCTGATTTGCAAAATGGCATGAACAGATCAAGAGAACAGGAACTTCACATAAGATAGAGTACTTCCTGTTTCTGCTTGAACCACAATAACCATGACAAAGGTTATTCTCATGGTATTTCAGCACACTCTCTCTTTCAGTTCTGCCTAGAAGTAGAAGGTGGTGCAAAAGTAGAGAAAATAAGTTAACCGAATGCATAAGTCTCAAAAAAGTTTAGATGAAGAAATACTGTACTTGTAATAGTGAGATGCTCCCACTAGGAATCTCAGGTATTTTCTGTAAGTTAAGTGACAAAATATTAGAGAGACAAAGTGGGTGGAGTAATATTTTTCAATCGGACCAACTTTTGTTGGTGAGCAATAAAAGCTTTCAAGCTACACAGAATTCTTACAGAAGTTGGTCCAGTAGAAAATATTACCTTACCCACCTGTCTCTCTAATGTCCTGGGGCCAAGATGGCTACAACAACACTGCATACAGGTGAACAGATATGTGAAAGAAGGCATGTTGCATGTCAAAAGCCACAAACCAGTTTTATTTGTAGGTTCTAAGATCAGAAGGGACCTTTGTGATCATACAGATAATCATTGTGATCAACTTGATAATACAGGCCACAGAACTTCCTCAAAATAATTTCTATAGCATATTTTTTAGAAAAACATCCAATCTGGTTTAAACATTGTCATTGATGGAGAATCTACTATGACCCTTGGTAACCTGTTCCAATGGTTAATTACTCTCACTATTAAAAATTTACTAAATTTCCAGTCAATTTGTCTGACTTCAAATACCAGACATTGGATCCTGTCAAACCTTTCTCTGTTAGACTGAAGAGACCATCATAAAATATCTTCCCCATACAGATACTTGTAGACTAATCAAGCCTCCCTTTAATCCTCTCTCTGTTAAGCTAAATAGATTGCACTCCTTCACTTTATCACTATAAGGCATGTTTTCTAATCCTTTAATGATTCTCATGGCTCTTCTCTGAACCCTCTGTAACAGATCACTATCCTTCTTGAACTGTGGGAACCTGAATTGGACACAGTATTACAGCAACAGTTCCACCAATGCCAAATACAGAGGTAAAATAACCTCTTTACTCCAATTCAAGATATTCCTGTTTAAGCATCCAAGATCACATTATCTCTTTTGGCCACAGCATTGCACTGAGAGCTCATATTCAATTGATATCCATCACCATTGCCAAATCTTTTTCAGAGTCATGGGTTCCCAGGACATTTTGTTCCTACATATGTAAATTTAGCTGTAATAAAACAAATATTTGTTTGCTTCTGTCCAGCTTACCATGTGACCCAGATTGCGCTGTATCAGTGGCCTGTCCTTTTCATTAATTTACCACTCCTCCAATTTGTGTGTCATCTGCAAACTTTATCAGAGATGATTTTATATTTTCTTTCAGTCATTGATAAAAATGTTAACTAGCATAGGTCCAAGAACCAGTCCCTCTGGGACAGTATTAGAAACACATCCATTCTTTTAGTACCAAGTCAAATGCCTTGCAGAAGTCAAAAAATATGTTACATCAATCAACACTATCACCTTTATCAACCAAACTTGTAATCTCATCAGAAAAAGAAAATTAGTTTGAAAGGATCTATTTGTCATAAACACATGTTGATTGGCATTAATTAATTCTTTATCAATCAAGTCCTATCATAACCACTCCATTATCTTCCCTGGGATTGATGTCAGACTGACAGACCTATAACTAACACATGCCATGCTCTTTAACCTTTTTAAATACTGGTACAAAATTATCAGTCTTCTGGAACTTCTCCAGTGTTCCAAGACTTATTGAAAATCAATTTTCATAACAAAAAAAAGTCTAGTCTGAAATTGTCACGCCTATTGTGAGTTACTTTTTTTTTTAATCACCTGTTATGACAAAGAAAAAAAATGGCTTTGTGTCTAAAGTACACAATTGGGAGTCAGGGGACTTGGATTTTATTCTCAGTTCTGCCAAATAATTGCTACAACTTTTGTACAAGTCATTGAACCTTCTGTCCCTCAGTTTCATCTAAACAGTTTCCTCCATCTGTAAAGCATGGAATAATACTTACCTTACCTCAAAGTGGTATTGAGAGGCTTAATACACTAACATCACAGACCCCTTGTATCTTATAGAAAAACTATGAAGGTATTTTTGAGTTGCTTTTTGTACCAACATCATTTTTTTCCCCAAGTCAAAAAGAATCAAGTTTGACAGATAAGAATAGCAATTGAATGAGAAATTATTGACTTTACCCTTTTTGAAGAAACTTAGCCTCAAAATAAATTTAAGACATTTTAAACGGAGTACAGAATGTGCACAGCATATTAGTTTATTTAGCTTAAGACAGACAAGCCTGAGTGCAACGTCCTGACCGCGCACAGGAATGGATATTTAAAAAAAGACAACACACATTTAATTCAATCATTCATGGAATTCTCAATTTATTTTTGCCCAAATGAAAATGTATCAAGTCTTGCACTGGCCCTGCCCAAAAACTTTACTCATTATACTGCCCCTGCCACATAATTGTCCTCTGCGGTTTCAAATACAAGTCACAATAAACATCCCAAACATACATATGCAGGAGTGTGAAAAAATTACAAATGCTGCTAGCAAGACAAATGGAAATTTTATGGGATGGTTTATGTAATTAAAAACAACATTTCTCCTGGCTACTGGCTCTCTTCCTGCACAGAACAGCACTAGAATAGAGCCAGAATATCACAGGTATGTATACATCATATTAACAACTTCTACATATGACTGTGTTCACATTTATACAAAAAATGTTCTGACTGCCAAAGGAGAAAAGCAACTCTCCAGCAGCGTTCATGAGGTTGCTTGGAATTTGGAACATGGAGGGAGAGAGGAAGACTTATCAATACCGTTCTTTTGAAACTAATCTGCAGCTGGGAAAGAAATCGGTTGTGCCACAAACGTATATGGGAACCGGCATATCAGCAGTTGCTCTAGGGGCTAGTTTCACCGTTCAAAATCCTACTTATTCCATGGCTCTCCCACTGGAGGGATGTATTGCACTCATTACAAGTTGGATCACACAGCAATTGCTATCGTTAAGATTGCCTAAGAATTTTCACTCTACAGGGCCTTTTTAATTGCTTCTTTGTCAAAGTTTTCACCCTGTATGATAATGATGTCCACTTGAGGGTGAATTATTAATTTAGACCATAAACAGTTCCACAATTTGATTATGAAGAGGGTAAAATAAAAAACAACACATACTTGCTATTATTTAAAAAGTGTCTTAAAAACAGTTTTAATTTGGAGTAGAAGTTAGAAATTTTGCACAGAGATTGTCCTTATGTCATACATGTACCTTGCAGTGGCAAGGCTGCCAATTTTGATTGGACATATTCCTGGAGATTTCATCACATGACATAATCTTTAATTAAAGATTAATCTTTAATTCCTGGAGACTCCAGGACAATCCTGGAGGGTTGGCAACCCTATACAGTGATCAAGTGAAAATCTGTTCTGACTTAGCAAAGTTATAGGGCTTTAAAGAAATATACTTCATGCATGCAGAGTAATAAAATTTTCCTCAACAGAGCACATATAAAATGGGAGCTTTCCCTCTCCATTCAATGCAGTCACTGGCTGTAGGGAGCCAGGGTGGCTCCCCTCCGAACCAGAGGGTAAAGAGCCACCCTCTCAGCCTGAGTGGGCGGGGCCAGGCCAAGCTTCCGCCAATCCCCGGAAGGGGAGGGGTGGGACAGGAAGTACAAAGGGTGGGGCTCTTTGCCTAGTGAGGAGAGCACCAGGGAGGGAGACAGATGCAGGCTGCTCCCTTGTGATCCTGCTGCTGACCCAGGTGAGGCCCTGGGCAAGGAGGAACCGGACCGGGAGGAAGGCCTGTGGCAACCAGGACTGCCAGCCGCTGAATACCCGGAGGATCTGGAGGGGCCCGGCTGCAGCCCGGGCCGGCGTGAGTCCGACACGGAGCTGGAGCTGCCAGCAGCGGAATACCCGGACGAGCTGGAGGGACCAGAGAGACCGGGTAGGAAGTAGCCCAGGGGCAGAATTGCACCATGGGGTGGGTGTGTTTGGTCAGCGGGCGCGGACGGCCCCGCTGACCCAGCGGCAGGACCTTCGCCTCCTGCCACTGACCAGGCCCAGGGGCTGGAACGCAGCGGAGTCGGGTGGGCCTGAGTTCCCCTACCCCAGCCAGCCTGCCTGAGGGGCGCGCTGCAGACTCGTGCCGGCGCTCCCCTGCCTGAGGGGCGTGCTGCAGACTCGTGCCGGCACACCTTTCCCACTAATTCCCCAGCATCCGAAAGGTGTGACTGAGACCTGCCAGTGGGATCATAGCTCTCCATTGCCCCTAGGGGCTCGGAGGACTGACTGAAACCTGTCACACTGGCACACTCGCCTCCTTGAATAAAAAAAGCTTACATTAAACAACATTTTACTGTTTTCTAGCTGCATTCCAAATGATAGAATTTCTTCTTTTAAAAACAAAAAAAACAGGAAGTTAAAACTACATTCTAACAAATGTTAAGATTGCAAAAGTGAAGCAATCAAAAAATCAGGAAATGGCAAAATCAAGGCTGTATGATGAATACTAAGTATGATCTCTTAATTAATAAAAGAACATGTTTTTTGTAAGCATGTGGTAGTCAGCAGAATTCACTGACAAAAGACATTAAGGCAACAAGCTTAGGATTCAAAAAAGAATTGTGCATTATTATGCACAAGAAAATTATACCAGCTAGGGCAAAAAAAATATATACTGAAAATCAACATTCATGCTGCAAGACTTAAGCCTCCATTAACTGCCTGAAGTTAAGAAGAAAATCCCCCCAAAACATAGTATTGCATAATCAAGCCTCTTTTGGGAGGGCACAGGGGCAGGGAAGAGGAGAGTGACCAAGCTGAGATTTTCAAGATCTACTTCTGGTTTCCGGGAGGGCGGGAGAGGGAAAGAGAGAGAGCATGCACGTGCTATATATAAAGTCTAGGCAGCAACATCATTACAATTCACCAGGTTCACCTATAGAAGACGTGAAATGCAGATGCTGAGTCACTGCAGTAGTGGTGGAAGGAAAGGGACTCGGAAAAGGGGTAAAACATATCAGTTCCAAGCTTAATAGAGCAGCAGATCCCCATTCAGAAAAGAAACATTTTCAGGCAGGTTTCAGAGTAGCAGCTGTGTTAATCTGTATCCGCAAAAAGAAAAGGAGGACTTGTGACACCTTAGACTAAAAAATGTATTTGAGCGTAACCTTTCGTGAGCTACAGCTCACTTCATCGGATGCATTCAGTGGAAAATACAGTGGGGAGATTTATATACACAGAGAACATGAAACAATGGTGTTACCATACACACTGTAACGAGAGTGATCAGGTAAGGTGAGCTACTACCAGCAGGAGAGCGGAACCTTTTGTAGTGATAATCAAGGTGGGCCATCCAGCAGTTAACAAGAATGTGTGAGGAACAGTGTTTTGGGAGGGGGGGGGAATAAACATGGGGAAATAGTTTTACTTTGTGTAATGACCCATCCACTCCCAGTCTCTATTCAAGCCTAAGTTAATTGTATCCAGTAATAGCTCATCTTAAGTGATCACTCTCCTTACAGTGTGTATGATAACACCCATTTTTTCATGTTCTGTGTGTATATAAATCTCCTCCCTATTCCTCACAGCACTGCTGCAGCCGCACTGTAACGTGGGCAGCGTAGTCACGCTTTATCTCCGGGGGACAGCTCTCCCGGTGATAAAAAAAAAAACCACCCTGAATGAGGGGGTGGTAGCTTTATCGCCAGCACTGTCTATACTGGCGCTTTTCAGCACTAAAACTTTTGTCGCTCAGGGGGATGGGTTTTTTTACACCCCTGAACGACTAAAGTTTTAGCACTGAAAGTGGCAGCCTAAGGGGTTGTACTGGTATACCTTTTTTTAAAAAACCAAAATAAAGAGAAGCACATTCCTAATTAAAGTAGGTACACTAGTACAAAATTTGTACGTAGACCAGGCCCAGATTCCCCTGTACTTGCTCAGTTAGCTGTGTCTCACTTTGTTTGGGGATTCTGTTATTCTGAAACAAAAAAGAAAAAGAAAAAAGAGAAAAAAGAAATGCGATTAAAAGCAAGCGCTCACAGAGACAGTGGAAAATTATAAACAAACAGGTAAAGAAATAAGATCCGTGGAGACTCTTTATTCAGTGCTTAATTTGTAATGAAAGAGGTGCTGGAGCTCAAGCAATTTATTTTACATTCATAACTGATACAGCAAGCCCAGAGGTGCGTGGGTATGAACTGCCAAGCTTAGATATGACGGGGCTCAGTCCTTGCAAGCCCTGGTACAAATTAAGCAATCTTATATCACTGTGTAATATTCCATTTGGCAAACATTTTCTTTTACATAAAATAATAATTTCCCCTAATGCAAGAAAAAAAATAAAGCAAAAATGCATGTAATAAAGGAAAATTTTAGAAGACATTAGAGGAAAGAAAATAATTGAGAGAGAAAATGTGACTACAAACTGTTCTGGGCATGGAACATGCTTTCTTTACCGTGCTTAGTGTCTAGCACATTGTGGGTGCTCTCTACAGTAAAATAGTAACATTTGAATAAGTTGACAAATATTGTTTAATCTGCAATTCATACTTTATCAACTAATAAAACATAGAATGTCCATGAAATATGGCCTAAAATCAAGCCATCTTAGACTGTGGAAATAGAACACTGTGTTTAAAAGGAAACCATCACCTTGAACTTATCTAATTTCTTTTAAATTTTTTGTTTTCTGATCGAGCACCGTTTAAGTGCAGATCAGGCCACAGAGAGAGACACAGCTGCAACCAATCAATCCCCTAGCCCTTGTGTTTGCAACAGGTCCAAAGGAAACTTCTCAGACCACATGGCTTAATTCTACTCAGCTCGATTGTGACCCAGTACCTTAGGGATAGCCGGTCAAAGACCCACTTGATACCTATTAACATTGTCAAGCATAAGAATACTATTTCTACCCAAATGTGCCTAGATATATTTACTTGTATTTTTTCCCCATACTATGTATTGCACATAGATTTCAGTCTCAGAACTCCAAGACGGCTGGAACTAGCTTAACTATAAATTTCCAAACAAATATTTATTTGGGTTTTTACCAAACATGGAAAGCTTCAGCCACAAAATAATTGGTTTGAGAAAGGTGAGCAACGTAAAAAGGAGGAATTAGAAAGGAAACCACGCATTGATTTTTACTATAATGCTCATTATTAATATTATTAACACTATTGCGCACACATGAGTATATAAAAGCTAATTTCATGCTTATTACAGTATTTAAAGGTGCTCCTGGCATCCTTTTAAAGATAGATTTGCTTTAGCTTGTTAGCATACAAGCCTGTTTTGAAACAAAGCAGGAGGTTCAAGAACTAGCTTGATGTTTACAAACCATTTCACCAAGTCTGATCCCAAAATAAAATTTTACTGAACTTTTTGAAAAGCTATGTTGCAAATTTCCTAGAGCAGTAAGTAAATGAAAAACATTTACATGTATTACAATGATTTTGCTATATTATGCGGATTTCACAATCTCTAAAAACAAAAACTGAGCTTCCTTTTTTACGTTAAGATAAGGTCGGCTGTGTATTTTTAAGCAAACCAAGGGGATGCAGCTGATGAACACACCCATGAAAAGAACAATATCTGAATCAAGTCAAACAACCCTACAGACTTCATTGTTTCAGTTAGGACCTGAAATAAAATTGTTTTAACAAAAGAAAGGTAACAGAAGAGTTTTTATATTCTTTTAACCTGTGTTCATGTAAATGCAGTGTTTGTGAAAGTGAGGAACTACTAACATGAGCTAGAGCTAACTAAACCATCTGCAAGCTTCTGCACACAGTTGTGACACTGTACTTTAATTCTAAATTGCAACTGCTGTTATCACAATCCTAAGACTCAGTAGAGTAAAAATTTAAAGAAAGCTTGTCTCTCACCAACAGAAGTTGCTCCAATAAAATATATTGCCTCACCCACCCAGTCTCTCTAATATTCTGGGACCAACACAGCTACAACAACACTGTGTACATGGAGTAAATACCATTATGCCAGTAATGGCAAGATAGCTTTTAGATTGGGACAGGTATTGGGACTGTGACACCAATAGTAATTTTTCTTTATTTCCTGTAAAGCAGCACCTCATAAATTCCCTAACTCTTTGATTACAGAACTTCACCCTTTTGCCCCCACTGCTCAGACTGCTCCCTCTACTTGATGGCCTCTATAAACTTTTCCAAGCCACTACCTCATTCTAATACTTTTTTTAAAAAACACACTCCGCCAAAGTGAATTAAAATAACTGTCCACAACTTAATGGAAACATCAAGATACGCACAAGACCTGTTAAGTAACTGAGGAGATTATAAATATTGTCCTTTTCCTCTCCTGCCATACTCATTTATAACAAAAACCCCAATTATGTTCAAAGAAAATTGTTTAGGAGGCAAAAATCAAGCACTCAAGAGTTAGCAAATACCAGAATTGAGGTTGCCTGTGTAACCTTAATTCTGCCTCTTTGCACATGAATGAACACAGAATTATTCATTTCATGTTCTTTTCCAGAGCACTCATCACCATAGTATCTAAGTACCTCATGATTAATTTACTCACACTGTGAGATAAGAGTACCAGCCCCATTTTACAAAGGAGGAAACTGACCCAAAGAGAGAGGGGCCCCAGGCCAAATAATGAATGGCAGAGCCAGATTAAAACTCAGGACCTCATGATTCCCAATCCTGTAATTATTATCCAGAGCACATTCCCTTAGAGGTGCTGATCAGCCACAGCTCCCATTAAAGTTAATTTCAGTTATGAGTGATTAGAACTCCAGAGTATCAGGTCCCAGTCTCAGGTTAGACACCCAGAAAATGAGGACTACATAGTCAGTGGCCACCTGACAAACTTGCAAGTTACTTCGGCTTAAGTAATTTGCTGAGCATCATGTAGGACAGGTTGCGAAAAACTTTTTACTGAGCACCCCTTCAGAGATTAATGTTCCATGAGCACCTCCCCTTATAGGAGTGGGAGGCGTGCCAGGTACCCAGAGGTCCAGGTGTGGGTGGGAGAGAAGAAAGGATGCCCAGAACCCACAAGGGGAGGGGAACTATTCACCATCTGGCAGTCAAGGAACCCTTACGCTCCCTGCCGAGATGGGAAGGTTGCAGCTACTGAGACCCAGCTCACCTGTCTTGCGCACTTCCCCCTGCACAGGGGAAATGAATGGGGACACGCTGAAGGGCCAGGATTGGGAGGAGAGCATAAGTCTGCACTCATGAGTCCTGGCCCCCCTGCCGACTCACACCCCTCCTGACCCTGAAACTTCATCTACATCCCCTGCCCAGGCACTATCTGGCAAGGGCCAAACTGAAGGGGGCTCTGTCCAGCAGGAGAGGCAGAACTCCTGGAATGTAGCTCAGCTGAGCAGTTCTGGGCCTTTCACTCTCAACCCTCACTGCTCCTTCTCTGGCCTGCTTCCTAACCCATCTGGTTCCCCTTCTCTCGCAGTGTACCAGCTCCAAACCGTCCTCCCTCTTCCCAGGGAGTGAAGTTAATGGGAATTATCACCATAGAGTTCATGCTGTGTCCATCTAGCATACACACCAACCTGACCCAGACTTCCAGACAATGGATAATTAGCCTGGTGACAGGTGATATGTAGTGTAGGAGGCTATGTGGCCTAGCAAAGAGGGTCGTGGTTTTGAGTGACTTAATTTATCAGACTGCTTGTGGCATAGATTCTGTTTGCAAGGAGGTAGCCCTTTGATGCAGACAAGTTCAGGATCATGCCCATGTGTAGGAATCAGAGTACAGTAACTCCTCACTTAACATTGTAGTTATGTTCCTGAAAAATGCTACTTTAAGCAAAATGATGTTAAGCAAATCCAATATCCCCATAAGAATTCATGTAAATGGCGGGTGAGGGTCTAGGTTTCAGGGAATTTTTTTTCACCAGACAAAAGACATACATGTATTTACATGATTATCCATATGGGGGAGGAGGGGAAATATCCTCCAGGGTAGTATGTGTCTCTGTCCCTCCTGGAGTAGGAGGAAACCCAGTTGTCAGTTCCACCAGATCAGGTATCACCACAGACTTAGTGATCAGTGGATCCTTATGGGGCCAAGCCAGTATCTTCTGGGAGAGTGTGTCTCATCTGGACCTCTTGGTTGGTGCCAGTGGATGTCAGTCCTTTGTCTTACTAAAGGTCATGGTCAGCAATGGTGTTGGTACCACTGGAGCCTTGTTCCTGGGCACTTTCCCTTCATGGCTGGGAGGCTTAGGCAGACCTAAGTCCTTTTGTCTGCATGTGAAGACTCACCCAAATTGGAAAGAGTCAGAGACGGATCCCTTCTCCTAGAACCAGACTTAGAGGGGGATCTGTTTTTTCGCCTTTGAAAGCGCCTCTTACTTTCCTGAGAAGCCCGAGACAACAGGTGTTCAGATTTATCTGCTCCAGCCTCTGTTTCAGAGCTCATACTCAGAGGTGCACTGCATGATGCCTGCAGCCAAAGTACAGGAGTGTCTCCCTGGCCTGGATCTGACTGGGGTCTCATGACTTTCTCCATGAGGTATTTCCTCAGTTGGAGCTCTTGTCCTGCTCAGACAGGGGTGGAAGGAGCAACAGATATTGGACTTGGTGGAGATGAACCTCCTCAAGGAGGTTTAGAACATTTCAGATATTTACCATTCCCAGAGTGGAAATTCAGTAATTAACAGCAGGTACGCAGTGGCCAGTTGCTCACCCACTGGGGAGAAAAGGTGTTAGAAAAAACATCTTTCAGGATGGCTTCAGTGGACTGCTTTAAAATACACTGTATTAGCTAGTTCTTTATCACTTTTATAAAATTCATAGGTTATAATGACCTCTATTGGAGTATTACCTCTTTAATTTTTTAATACTAGAGGCACTTAGACTTAAACTAAAAAAAAAAGTCAATAAAGAACCTTTATTTATTTAGATTAGCAGAAACTGGCAGTGAGTTTAACCTTGCCTTTATGTGCCTACTTTTTAATTAACCCTTAACTATGTGGTGTTTTATTTTATTAATTTATGGTGGCTGAATGCACACAATACATTTGCAATTGGCTTGATTACATTTTGGGGTAACGCCCCTTAAATCCAGGGTAATGACACAGCTGAAATGGAGCACCCCATAGGGACACTACTCGAAGAAGAACCAGGTCAGTAATAGCTTAGGCAACAATGATTAAGGAAAAAGAAAAGGAGTACTTGTGGCACCTTAGAGACTAACCAATTTATTTGAGCATAAGCTTTTGTGAGCTACAGGTCACTTCATCGGACGCATACTGTGGAAACTGCAGAAGACATTATATACACAGAGACCATGAAACAATAGCTCCTCCCACCCCACTCTCCTGCTGGTAATAGCTTATCTGAAGTGATCACTCTCCTTACAATGTGTATGATAATCAAGTTGGGCCATTTCCAGCAGAAATCCAGGTTTTCTCACCCTCCGCCCCCCCCCACACACACAAACTCACTCTCCTGCTGGTAATAGCCCATCCAAAGTGACCACTCTCTTTACAATGTGTATGATAATCAAGGTGGGTCATTTCCAGCACAAATCCAGATTTTCTCACCCCTCCCCCCCTTTTTCAAAAACCACACACAAACTCACTCTCCTGCTGGTAATAGCCTATCCAAAGTGACCACTCTCCTTACAATGGGGGGGGAGGGTGAGAAAACCTGGATTTGTGCTGGAAATGGCCCACCTTGATTTTCATACACATTGTAAGGAGAGTGGTCACTTTGGATAAGCTATTACCAGCAGGAGAGTGAGTTTGTGGGATGGGGGGGTGAGAAAACCTGGATTTGTGCTGGAAATGGCCCAATTTGATTATCATACACATTGTAAGGAGAGTGATCACTTTAGATAAGCTATTACCAGCAGGAGAGTGGGGTGGGAGGAGCTATTGTTTCATGGTCTCTGTGTATATAATGTCTTCTGCAGTTTCCACAGTATGCATCCAATGAAGTGAACTGTAGCTCACGAAAGCTTATGCTCAAATAAATTGGTTAGTCTCTAAGGTGCCACAAGTACTCTTCTTTTTGCGAATACAGACTAACACAGCTGTTACTCTGAAACCAATGATTAAGGAATAAATTCAAAAAAATAAAATGAGAGGTGTAGGATTCAAAAGAATTAGTGGGTATGTATTGCAAGTACTTTACATAAATTTTGTCAAACTTAATACTAATAAAAAAAGAAAATGGAATATTTGGCTAGCATTGCAACTGCGAATTGAAGTTAACATGCCAGCAAAAAAAAATGTATTTCAGAAACATTCTCTTGCCTTATGATGAATTCTCAGGGATTTCATGTTTATCTACTGAATGCTGATATAAAGTATAAATCTCTCATGTCTTTACTATGGAATTTGTGTCAACAATGTCAGCTCCAAATTAATTCTACTGTTGAGAATTTAGTGTATTTTTCCATTTTACCCTTGCCTTCACCCTTTTTAAATATTATCTCAAAACCTCTAAGAGCAAGCAACTTCTTCCAAGTTCTAATACTGTTCAGTAGGTTGGTTGGCAGACCATATTCTGACAATCACAACTTGCTCTCCTTTCTTCTGACCTTTCTAAAGACTAAGTTCTTTATCTAGGTGACTGTAGTGTATTCTGCTGCCTCCCATGCACCCCATCAGGGCCAGGGGTGCCTCTGCAGTGCCCTGCTAACAAGTTCTCCTTCAAAAGGATCCTTAGACTACACACAGGCTTTTCTAGTTCATTCACCACCCTTTCTCAGGGATATGAGCTTATTCACATAAATAAAGCCCCGAAGTTCCAAAACACAGTTCTCCAGTTTACCCTCTTCTTGGGTCACTCCCAGGCTTTTCCTGCCTGTAGGAAACCCCATGTCTCAGGTCTTTCTGCTGGAGCCTGCTCACTCCCAACAGTCTCCAATTCACCCTACTCCCAAGCCTTCCTGCCTGGGGCTTTTGCTGCATTGGCAGACCATTCTCTGGCCCTACATGGCTGAAGCCTCAGGTTTCTTGCTTTGGTTTTCAAATGCCCTGGTATGAGGGTCTTCCCTGCAGAAATCTTTCTTACTTCCTGCAGATTCCTGAGCTTCCTCCTTCACTACAGCCCCCTTCTTCCCTTTATCATGAATTATCTGACCCAATCCAGGTGTGCCTCCTCAGTAATCAGGGTTTACTAGCCCCTGGGCTCAGCAGACATTAAGGGTAAAGTCACTCTGTTATACAGTGACCTAGATATATTCAGCCCAGACTCAAGCCTCCCATTTCCAGTACAACTCAAAGCACACCCTTACCTGCAATACACTATGAATGGAATTCCTGATTCAATAATAAACACTAGAGCTGATTGGAAATTTTCCAACAAAAAAAGATTAGTTGAATCCACTGTGTTTCGCAAAAACAGTTTCAGTTAAATGAATTTTAGTCAAATCTCAGGCAGCAATCCATTGGAAGCCTACCTGGTTCCCTGCCAGCTTGTCTGGTGGACTACTGGCGAGTCTAGGCTTCCAGTTTCTGTGGGCACTGAGGCAGTCTTGCCATGCCAGAGCTTTCAGGCTCCATGCTGTGCAGCTGGGAGCCTGAAAGTCCTGGCTCTAACTGGGGCTTGACTGCCACATGCACAGAAGGCAATCTGGAAGTCCCAAGAACCCTAGCTCCAGCTGAGGGTCTCAGGGCTTCCAAGCTCCATGTCAGATAGCTGGTAGCCTGGCAGGTCCTGGGATGGGCTTCCAGGGTCTGTGGCTCTAGCACTGCTCCATCATGCAGACTGCCTTGGGCCAGGAACCCCAGGGCTTCCAGGCAGCTGGGCCAGCTGGCTCCCAAGCAGGTAGCCCTGGATATCTGAACAGCAGTACTGAAATGGATATTCTTGTCAGTCACAAGATGCTTGGATCCCAGGGTACACATTTTATTTCAGAAACACTATATGTTTCTGGGAACTCTCCCCCAACCCCCAGAATTTCCAGTTCACAAGAAAATTCAAAATATCAAAGTTACCTGAAAACCAGAAATCCTGAGTTTCAGCCAACTCGAATAAACATCCTTTATGCACTTTGTTGGAATGTGCATCTGACGTAATCAAAGAAATGTAGGGCTCAAAGGGACTTTGAGAGGTCATCAAGTCCAGCACCCTGTGCTGAGGCAGGACCAAATAAACCATACCTGACAGGTGTTTGTTTAACCTGTTCTTAAACACTTCCAGTGATGGGGATTAGTACCTATTCCAGAGCTTAACTACCCTTATAGTTAGAAAGTTTTTTTCTAAGCCCTGGTCTACACTAGGACTTTAGGTCGAATTTAGCAGCCTTAAATCGATGTAAACCTGCACCCGTCCACACAATGAAGCCCTTTATTTCGACTTAAAGGGCTCTTAAAATCGATTTCCTTACTCCACCCCTGACAAGTGGATTAGCGCTTAAATCGACGTTGCCGGCTCGAATTTGGAGTACTGTGGACACAATTCAATGGTATTGGCCTCCGGGAGCTATCCCAGAGTGCTCCATTATGACCGCTCTGGACAGCACTCTCAACTCAGATGCACTGGCCAGGTAGACAGGAAAAGAACCGCAAACTTTTGAATCTCATTTCCTGTTTGGCCAGCGTGGCAAGCTGCAGGTGACCATGCAGAGCTCATCAGCACAGGTGACCATGATGGAGTCCCAGAATCGCCAAAGAGCTCCAGCATGGACCGAACGGGAGGTACGGGATCTGATCGCTGTTTGGGGAGAGGAATCCGTGCTATCAGAACTCCATTCCAGTTTTTGAAATGCCAAAACCTGTGTGAAAATCTCCCAGGGCATGAAGGACAGAGGCCATAACAGGGACCCGAAGCAGTGCCGCGTGAAACTGAAGGAGCTGAGGCAAGCCTACCAGAAAACCAGAGAGGCGAACAGCCGCTCTGGGTCAGAGCCCCAAACATGCCGCTTCTATGATGAGCTGCATGCCATTTTAGGGGGTTCAGCCACCACTACCCCAGCCGTGTTGTTTGACTCCTTCAATGGAGATGGAGGCAATACGGAAGCAGGTTTTGGGGACGAAGAAGATGAGGAGGAGGAGGAGGTTGTAGATAGCTCACAGCAAGCAAGCGGAGAAACCGGTTTTCCCGACAGCAAGGAACTGTTTCTCACCCTAGACCTGGAGCCAGTACCCCCCGAACCCACCCAAGGCTGCCTCCTGGACCCAGCAGGCGGAGAAGGGACCTCTGGTGAGTGTACCTTTTAAAATACTATACATGGTTTAAAAGCAAGCATGTGAAAGGATTACTTTGCCCTGGCATTTGCGGTTCTCCTAGATGTAGTCCTAAAGCCTTTGCAAAAGGTTTCTGGGGAGGGCAGCCTTATTGCGTCCTTCATGGTAGGACACTTTACCATTCCAGGCCAGTAACACGTACTCGGGAATCATTGTAGAACAAAGCATTGCAGTGTATGTTTGCTGGCATTCAAACAAAATCCGTTCTTTATCTCTCTGTGTTATCCTCAGGAGAGTGAGATATAATTCATGGTCACCTGGTTGAAATAGAGTGCTTTTCTTCAGGGGACACTCAGAGGAGCCCATTCCTGCTGGGCTGTTTGCCTGTGGCTAAACAGAAATGTTCCCCGCTGTTAGCCACAGGGAGGGGGGAAGGTTGAGGGGGTAGTCACGCGGTGGGAGGAGGCAAAATCCGACCTTGTAACGAAAGCACATGTGCTATGTATGTAATGTTAACAGCAAGGTTTACCCTGAAAGACTGTAGCCACTGTTTTATAAAATGTGTCTTTTTAAATACCGCTGTCCCTTTTATTTTCTCCACCAGCTGCATGTGTTTCAATGATCACAGGATCTTCTCCTTCCCAGAGGCTAGTGAAGCTTAGAAAGAAAAAAAAACGCACTCGCGATGAAATGTTCTCCGAGCTCATGCTGTCCTCCCACACTGACAGAGCACAGACGAATGCGTGGAGGCAAATAATATCAGAGTGCAGGAAAGCACAAAATGACCGGGAGGAGAGGTGGCGGGCTGAAGACAGGGCTGAAGCTCAAATGTGGCGGCAGCGTGATGAGAGGAGGCAGGATTCAATGCTGAGGCTGCTGCAGGACCAAACCAGTATGCTCCAGTGTATGGTTGAGCTGCAGCAAAGGCACCTGGAGCACAGACTGCCACTGCTGCCCCTCTGTAACCAACCGCCCTCCTCCCCAAGTTCCATAGCCTCCACACCCAGACACCCAAGAACACGGTGGGGGGGCTTCCGGCCAACCAGCCACTCCACCACAGAGGATTGCCCAAAAAAAAGAAGGCTGTCATTCAATAAATTTTAAAGTTGTGAACTTTTAAAGTGCTGTGCTTAAAGTGCTGTGTGGCATTTTCCTTCCCTCCTCCACCACCCCTCCTGGGCTACCTTGGTAGTCATCCCCCTATTTGTGTGATGAATGAATAAAGAATTCATGAATGTGAAGCAACAATGACTTTATTGCCTCTGCAAGCGGTGATTGAAGGGAGGAGGGGCGGGTGGTTAGCTTACAGGGAAGTAGAGTGAACCAAGGGGCGGGGGGTTTCATCAAGGAGAAACAAACAGAACTTTCACACCGTAGCCTGGCCAGTCATGAAACTGGTTTTCAAAGCTTCTCTGATGTGTACCGCGCCCTCCTGTGCTCTTCTAACCGCCCTGGTGTCTGGCTGCGCGTAACCAGCAGCCAGGCGATTTGCCTCAACCTCCCACCCCGCCATAAACGTCTCCCCCTTACTCTCACAGATATTGTGGAGCACACAGCAAGCAGTAATAACAGTGGGAATATTGGTTTCGCTGAGGTCTAAGCGAGTCAGTAAACTGCGCCAGCGAGCCTTTAAACGTCCAAATGCACATTCTACCACCATTCTGCACTTGCTCAGCCTGTAGTTGAACAGCTCCTGACTACTGTCCAGGCTGCCTGTGTACGGCTTCATGAGCCATGGCATTAAGGGGTAGGCTGGGTCCCCAAGGATACATATAGGCATTTCAACATTCCCCAACAGTTATTTTCTGGTCTGGGAATAAAGTCCCTTCCTGCAGGTTTTGAAACAGACCAGAGTTCCTGAAGATGCGAGCATCATGCACCTTTCCCGGCCATCCCACGTTGATGTTGGTGAAACATCCCTTGTGATCCACCAGAGCTTGCAGCACTATCGAAAAGTACCCCTTGCGGTTTATGTACTCAACGGATTGGTGCTCCGGTGCCAAGATAGGGATATGGGTTCCGTCTATAGCCCCACCACAGTTAGGGAATCCCATTGCAGCAAAGCCATCCACTATAACCTGCACATTTCCCAGGGTCACTACCCTTGATGTCAGCAGATCTTTGATTGCGTGGGCTACTTGCATCACAGCAGCCCCCACAGTAGATTTGCCCACTCCAAATTGATTCCCAACTGACTGGTAGCTGTCTGGCGTTGCAAGCTTCCACAGGGCTATCGCCACTCGCTTCTCAACTGTGAGGGCTGCTCTCATCTTGGTATTCATGCGCTTCAGGGCAGGGGAAAACAAGTCACAAAGTTCCATGAAAGTGCCCTTACGCATGCACAAGTTTCGCAGCCACTGGGAATCATCCCAGACCTGCAACACTATGCGGTCCCACCAGTCTGTGCTTGTTTCCTGAGCCCAGAATCGGTGTTCCACAGTATGAACCTGCCCCATTAGCACCATGATGCATGCATTGGCAGGGCCCATGCTTTCAGAGAAATCTGTGTCCATGTCCTGATCACTCACGTGACCGCGCTGACGTCGCCTCCTCGCCCGGTATCGCTTTGCCGGGTTCTGGTGCTGCATATACTGCTGGATAATGCGTGTGGTGTTTAATGTGCTCCTAATTGCCAAAGTGAGCTGAGCGGCCTCCATGCTTGCCTTGGTATGGCATCCGCACAGAAAAAAGGCGCGGAACGATTGTCTGCCGTTGCTCTGACGGAGGGAGGGGCGACTGACGACACGGCTTACAGGGTTGGCTTCAGGGAGCTAAAATCAACAAAGGGGGTGCCTGTACATCAAGGAGTATTTCAGGCAGGACTTCACGGAGGGTTCCAATAAGAAATGGTGCACCTAAGTTATTGTCCTTATTGGAACAAGGAGGTTAGCCTGGCCTCTGATTGATACATGGCTAGATTTACCTCGCTGCACCTTCTCTGTGAGTGACTGCAGTGTGATCTAGAGGAATGAGTCCCCTAGACAGGGGAGGAGGCAAATGAGTACAAAACAAATCTGGTCTATTTCTTGTTCTGACCCACTCCATCTATCTTTTACATCTTTGGCTGGCAGCAGACGGTGCAGAAGGACTGCATGCCATCCACATCTCATGGCTGCTCGGCAGAAGATGGTACAGTACGACTGCTAGCCATCTTCATCTCTTGCCTGCCTGGCAGAAGATGGTACAATACGACTGCTAGCAGTCCATATCGCCTGCCCGCTCACCATAAGACGGTTCAATAGGACTGACTGCAGGACTAAAGAGAATGACCTGGTCAAGTCACTCCAAATTTAGTCCCTGCGCCCATGTCTGCCCAGGCGCTCCCAGCCGACGTGGCCAGGAGCACCTCGGACACGATGAGGACGACTACCAATCGTATTGCACCGTCTGCTGCCAGAAGGCAATAGGTTGCTGCTACTGTGCAGCAAAGCCGTACCGCGTCTGCCAGCACCCAGGAGACATAGGGTGACGGTTACCTGAGCGGGCTCCATGCTTGCCGTGGTATGGCATCTGCACAGGTAACTCAGGAAAAAAGGCATGAAATGATTGTCTGCCCTTGCTTTCACGGAGGGAGGGAGGGAACGGGGGCCTGACGATACGTACCCAGAACCACCCGCGACTATGTTTTAGCCCCATCAGAGTGCTCCATTGTGACTGCTCTGGACAGCACTCTCAGATGCCCGATTGTTTGCCATTGCTCTTACGCCGGGAGGGGCGCTTACAGGGTTGGCTTCAGGGAGCTAAAATCAACAAAGGGGGTGGCTTTACATCAGGGAGTATTTCAGGCAGGACTTCACGGAGGGTTCCAATAAGAAATGGTGCACCTAAGTTATTGTCCTTATTGGAACAAGAAGGTTAGCCTGGCCTCTGATTGATACATGGCTAGATTTACCTCGCTGCACCTTCTCTGTGAGTGACTGCAGTGTGATCTAGAAGAATGAGTCCCCTAGACAGGGGAGGGGGGGATGCAAATGAGTACAAAACAAATCTGGTCTATTTCTTGTTTTGATCCACTCCATCTATCTTTTACATCTTTGGCTGGCAGCAGACGGTGCAGAAGGACTGCATGCCATCCACATCTCATGGCTGCTCGGCAGAAGATGGTACAGTACGACTGCTAGCAGTCCGTATCGCCTGCCCGCTCACCATAAGACGGTTCAATAGGACTGACTGCAGGACTAAAGAGAATGACCTGGTCAAGTCACTCCAAATTTAGTCCCTGCGCCCATGTCTGCCCAGGCGCTCCTGATTGACCTCACAGAGGCGACCAGGAGCACCTCGGACATGACGATGACGGCTACCAGTCGTACTGTACCGTCTGTTGCCACAAGGCAAGGGGTTGCTGCTACTGTGTAGCAATGCCGTACCGCGTCTGCCAGCACCCAGGAGACATAGGGTGACGGTTACCTGAGCGGGCTCCATGCTTGCCGTGGTATGGCGTCTGCACAGGTAACTCAGGAAAAAAGGCGCGAAATGATTGTCTGCCCTTGCTTTCACGGAGGGAGGGAGGGAACGGGGGCCTGACGATATGTACCCAGAACCACCCACGACAATGTTTTAGCCCCATCAGGCATTGGGATCTCAACCCAGAATTCCAATGGGCAGCGGAGACTGCGGGAACTGTGGGATAGCTACCCACAGTGCAACGCTCCGGAAGTCGACTCTAGCCTCCGTACTGTGGAAGCGCTCCGCCGAGTTAATGCACTTAAAGCATTTTCTGTGGGGACACACACACTCGAATTTATAAAACCGATTTCTAAAAAACCGACTTCTATAAATTCGACCTTATTCCGTAGTGTAGACATACCCTAATATCTTACCTAAATCTCCCTTGCCACTGATTAAGCCCATTACTTCTTATCCTATCTTCAGTGGACATGGAGAACAAATTATCACTGTCCTCTGTATAACAGCCCTGAACATATTTGAAGGCTTATCAGGTTCCCTCCCCAGGCTTCTTTTCTCAAGACTAAACATGTCAAGTTTTGTTTGTTTGTTTTTTTTAAAAAAACATTCCCTCATAGGTCAGTTTTCTAAACCTTTTTACATTTTTGTTGTTTTCACCTTGACTCTCTCCAATTTATCCACATCTTTCTTGAAGTATGTTGCCCAGAACTGGACACAGTACTCCAGCTGAGGACTCACCAGTGCCAAGCAGAGCAGGACATTCACCTTCCATGCCTTAAATACAACACTCCTGCTAATACACCCCAGAATGATATTTTGCAACTGCATCACATTATTGACATATGCAAGTTGTGATCCACAATAGCCCCAGATCCTTTTCAGCAATACTACTGCCTAACCAGTTACCCCCCATTTTGTAGTTGTGCATTTGATTTTTCCTTCTGAATTGCAAACTTTGTACTTGTCTTTATTGAATGTCATCTTGTTGATTTCAGACCAATTTTCTAATTTGTCAATGTCATTTTGAATTTTAATCCTGTCCTTCGAAGTGCTTTCAACCCCTCCCATCTTGCTGTCATTTTCAAACTTTATAAGCATATCCTCCCACTCCACTATCCAACTCATTAATGAAAACATTGAGAAGTACCAGACCCAGGACAGACCCTGTGGGACTCCATTAGATAAGTTCTCCCAGTTTGACAGTGAACCATAGAGAACTATTCTTTGAGTATCATCTTTCAACCAGCTGTGCATCCGCCTAATAGTAATTTCATGTAGACCACATTTCCCAAGTTTGCTTATGAGAATGTCACATGGGACTATGTCAAAAGCCTTTCTGAAAATCAAGATAGCAGTAGATTTGATGTCTCTCTTCCCCCATCCCCGCAACTAGGTCAGTAACCTTGACAAAGAAGGAAATTAGGTTGGTTTGGCATGATTTGTTCTTGACAAATCCATGCTGGCTAGTACTTATAACATTATCCTCTAGATGCTCACAAATTAATTGTTTAGTAATTTATTCCAGTATCTTTCCTGGTATTAATGTTAGGCTGACTGGTCTATATTTCCCTGGGGTCCTCTTTGTACCCCTTTTAAAAAGATAGGTACTATGTTTCCCCTTCTCCAGTCATCAGGGACACCACCCATCCTCCATGAGTTCTCAAAGATGATTGCTGAAGATTCCGACATTGCTTCAGCTAGTTCCTTCAATACCCTACAATGAATTTCATCAGCCCTGCTGATCTGAATACATTTAACTTATCTAAATAGTCTTTCCCTACGTTGGCTTGAGTTTCTTACCTCTTGTTGTTAATATTAATTGTACTGAGTATCTGGTCATCATAAAACCTTTTTAGTAAAGACTGAAGCAAAATAGGCATTAAAAATCTGTTTTCTTGATGCCATCAATTATCAGCTTTCCTTCTCTGCTAAGTAGAAGACCTACACTTGTCTTTGTCTTTCTGTTGCTCCTAATGTATTTACAGAACTCGTCTTGACTTATGTCCCTTGCTAGTTGTAACTCATTTTGTCCCTTAGCCTTTTTGATTTTCTCCCTACATGCTTGTGATTTTTTTTGTACTTCTCCTTAGCAAGCTGTCCGTGTTTGCACTTTTTGGAGGATTCCTTTCCGATTTTCAGGTAATTAAAAAGCTCCTAATGGAGCAATATTGGCCCCTTACCATTCTTCCTATCTTTTCTTCACATTGGGATAGTTTGCAGTTGTGCCTAGCACTTCCGAATTCCTTTATCTCAGACTTTCTTCCCATGAGACTTACCTATCAGTTCTCTGCGTTTATCTCTTCATTTGCTTCTGATTAAAACATTGAGAAGGGTATGCTGCATTTTATATCATACTGTTCAGTCTGTTGAAAAACAAACTAAAAAAAGTCTTACAGTTTGCCATCAGACTTTTGATGTTTTCCAGATTTCCAACATTACACAGAACCATATGAAACAAAACTGAAGCTATTTTCCTTGATGCATTCAGGGCTGTAAGTTTGTTGTGTGGTAACTTTTAAGTGGCTAAAAACCAACTGCCTGTTAGCAAGTGTGTGTGCTGGGCAGGAAGTAGAATGTACCAGTCTGTCCTATATGTCTGACTAAGTTAATTATACTTACAAAGAAAATACGAAAAAAAAGTGCAGTCATTGAGGTTCATAAACTGCACTTTAATTCAAATAGAAATTTTTAAATTTCAAAACTAACAATCACCTCATTAAACCTGCCAGTGATTCTCTACTATGCAAAATTATATTCTTTTATGGATCCAGAAAAGCTATCCAGCCCTAGAAGAAAATATACATGTGTAGGATAATATTTCTAAAGTGAAAGTGAGACACACCTGTCATAAGGGATTGGATTGTAGGGATGTGGATTACAATGCATGGTATTACTTTGTTTTTCTTTCTTTAATTTCCTCTGTTCTCATCCTCCTAGATTTTTCAATCTTAAATTTCAAAATTTTTGTTTTGCAGGGAGGTTCTCCTTTTTCACACTTTTATCCTGAGCTCTTCCCTCCTCTCTTCTCTCCCCATCTACGTCTCCTTTCTATATTTCCTATCTCTCAATCTCTAAGTCACTCAAATCACGTTCACTTTTAACTTCCTAATTTGCCCCCCTCAGAAATTGGCTCCCTGTCACTCTCCTGCTCATCTCTGATGCAGGGAAGATGGTGAAAAGTACAGATCCTAGCTCAAAGTCAGCAAGCAGTTGACCATATATAGTGGCTGTGCAGTTTAGCTGCCACTTCCCGCCCACTGACTGTCCCACTCAGAACACCCGACCCATCCAACCCCCCCTGCTCCTTGTCCCCTGACTTCCCCCTCCTGGGACCCCCCCACCCCAAACCACCCCAGGATCCCACCCCCTATCCAACCCCCGCTGCTCCCTGTCCCCTGACTGCCCCGACCCCTATCCACACTCCCACCCCCTGACACGCCCCCCCAGGACTCCCATGCCCTATCCAACCCCCACTATTCCCCAATCCCTGACCGCCCCACAACCTCCACCCTATCCAACCACCCCCTGCGCCCAGTCCCTTAACTGCCCCTTGGGACCCTCTACTCAACCCCCCCACCACCACACGTGCGCCACCACTACCCCCTTACCATGTCACTCAGAGTGGCAGGAGCTCGCAGCCCTGCTGCCCAAGCAGCGGCACAACTACAGGGGAGGGGCCAGGGACTAGTCTCCCGGGCCAGGAGCTCAGGGGCCGGGCAGAATGGTTCCATGAGTCGCAGTTTGCCCACCTCTGTACTATAGCATGGATCAGGAAATACCGTATGTGATTTATACCATTTCCTTAATACATTTTACAATTAACAGAAAATAAATTAAAGCTCCTATCTAGAACAACATATCCATGACCTTCAAACAAGCAAAGTTTGGAAGGTCATGGATAATGGATCTGTAACTGGCCAAACTACTCAGAATAATTAGATGGAAATCAAAAAACAAACAAATCTTATGGGCTGGAGAACTGAGGTGGTGTGTCTCTGGAGAGAGGAGATCATATGCCAACAAGTTACCAACCACCTCCTACTCCAGTTTCATCATTTGCCTGCCCTTCATTTATGTTCATGTTATTATATGTGAATTTCTTTAGTGAAGGCAAACTTTTTTGCTCCCACACAGTCACTGTATAAAAATTTTTAAAAAAAATTATGGAAATCAATCAGATTTGGCACAAGATTTCTACAAAGAGCATGTCAGCCATTTTCCTTCCAACCTTCAGTTATGTAAACCCAGATGAACTATAAGAATGAAGCCGGGGAACACAATTTAAAGACCATCCTATTGACTGGTAAGGACAAGGGATCACTGTAGCCATCCACAGCAGTCTGTCAGAGAAACCAGATTTCTCCCCTAAAGCAGTCAGTAAAACACTAGTTCTACTGAATTCTAAGAGTGGGGCATCAAAAATCTCTGTCTTGGAACCTCCAATGCCAACATGGCGGGGAATTTCATCAACATCAAGCTTGATCTTTTAAACATTTTGTGAAGGTTATGAGTACAAAATAAGCACCTGGAAAGTTTCTTAAGAAAAAATACTTTATTTCTGTGCTATAGAATAGCAGTTCTCAAACTGTGGGTCACGACCCCGTCTTAATGGGGTCGCGAGGGCTGGCATTAGACTTATCTGGGGCCTGGGACTGAAGCCAAAGTCAGAAGTCCCACTGCCCATGGCTGAAGCTGAAGCCTGAGGGCTTCAGTCCGGGCGGGGGGGGGGGGGGGGGGGCGCTCAGGTTATAGTCCCATGTGATCAGCGCTGAAGCCCTCAAGCTTCAGCTTTAGCCCCCTGCCCAGGGTAGGGGGCTCAGGCTTCAGTCCCCCCTTCCCAGGGTCATGTAGTAATTTTTATTGTCAGAAGGGGATAGTGCTGCAATGAATTCTGAGAAACCCTGCTATAAAACCTCAGAAGAGGAACAGATTTTCTACAGACTTTAAAAAATAAAATAGCCTTTGAACGGACAAGCATGAAAAATTTATACCAAGTAGTAATTTTCCCCCAAAAAAAGTAAGAAATAGCTGAAAATAAAGGCATAAAATTAAAATGCATCCTCAGTCATAATATTGCAAGTACCACATTATAAATATATTGAACCTTCAGGTGCTTCAAAGGAAGCGGTAGTCTTAATAATTAACAGCAAAATATATGCACTTAGATTGCATGACAAACTGAGTTTGACCTTTGACACCTATTAAAGTCTGAAAATGCTGTGGTAGGAAGAACAAACAAGGAACAAACAGATAAAAAAATACTTGTAATCAGTTGTTTTTCCTTTTAGGAGTCATAGGGAGAACTGTTTTCTGCTGACTACCTTTGAGGCAGTTTATAAAGATAATCACATTTTTAACTAATGGCCCAGGAAACTCTGAAATCTGACTACTAGCAGTTTTAGGGTGTGTGTGTCTGTGTGACAGAGAGAGAGAATCCACAATTTTTCCAGTTAACCCACTTTGAAAGTGCTTGTGTACACATGATGCAATACATTATAGTGCACTGACTCCACATTTATTGAGAACTCTAGAGTCCTCTTTCAAAGTGAACTAAGTTTGCTGCAAAGCAAGTTAGTCCAGTCTAATGTTAATGTGAATGCAATGCTGTCCTGAACTACTTTGGCAGTCTTCCAACAGCAATCCCACATTGCTTTGTGAACAACCATTATTGACCTGTTTCAGAGTAGCAGCTGTGTTAGTCTATATCCGCAAAAAGAAAAGAGTACTTGTGGCACCTTAGAGACTAACAAATTTATCTGAGCATAAGCTTTCGTGAGCTACACCTCACTTCATCGGATGCATTGACCTGTCTGTTTTCCTGTGTGTCATCCCTTGCTCTGGGGTCAAGTTGACCAGATTTTCCCAGGGCCCACTCCCCTTTTCTGAGCTGGTGTACAGCCAGATTTTGTCCATTCAATCCTGGATTCCAGTTTATCACTATAGCTGTGATAATATTCCAGAAGCCCTACAACATGCCTCCTCAAGCAGTTGCTTGGAGCCACACCGTACTCTGGATCTCATAACCATCTGAGGAGAAGCATTGGTGCAGGAAGCGCTCGTGGCCAGCCACCAGAATAAAGTGTCCTCTTCCTCATTTGTCTCAAGCCGAATTCCATCTGGCTCTGATTACTGAAATACTACACAAGCAGCCTCTGCATATTTAAGGTTGCCAGCATAATGTTGTGGATCATTATTGGATTTATGCTGGCCAGCAGCATTTCAAAAATGGCACTAGCCCAGCCATTAAGTATTGGGTGTGGGGGAGGCAGACAAATCATGGGATTTTTTAAAAAAATCTAAGCTAGCCTGGCTTCTGCTATGCATCCTACAATGTACAGTGAAAGACATACCAGAATGTGCACAATTCAGCAATGAAGCCAAAGAGCATGGGATACCTTCCAAGAATGCCACACTCTCGGTTCGTAGCAAAGCACCACTATGTGTACACAATGATGCACATTGATAGAGGGCACATCATCCCACATACCTGCCAGTACTGTGGCTTGCATAATGGGTGTTAACTGATGTGCAGCAAAAAACTGCAGATTAAACCCCTTCTGTAGACAAGCCCTAAGAATCTTGATTTCTGTTACTGTCTTTTTGTTCAGTCACTCATTTTTAACCTATAACTAGGAGAGTCAGGATCTTTGGCTCTGTTTTATTTTTGTATTTACAGTATTCTGTATTAAAGTGGTGTTGCTCAACTACAAGAAAACAGCCATGTAACTGGCCTAAAGTGATGGAAAGAGCTAATCCTAGCCTGCCATGCTTACTAAGAGTATAAATAATGATATGGTGGGTTGTAATCATGAACTGATTTAACACTTAAAGTTGTGGCATAAACAAGATATTAAGGTCCAAATCTTACAGTTCTTAATCAAAACCAGCATCATTCATTCTCCTCCCCACAGCTCCTGCACCTGAAAGAAATGAGTGACTGAGAGTCAGGGTCATGACTTCAACAGTGCCAGAGAGATGAACTTCACTTTATACAACTAAATAGAGGTCCTTGCCCAGAATGCAGAATGAAGAGTGGGACTGAAGAAAGAGGATCAGATTTCACATCCTAGTTCGGTGTGATACCTGACGCTCAGAAATGCATGTGGTGCCCAAGCTGCTATCAAATGAACTGACCTCTATGCATACTCATTAAAGAGCCCTACCTTTCATTTCCAGTTGGCTAGAAGACTCAATCCCATCCTAGTGGACAATCACTCTGCCTCAGTTACACACACTTTCAAATCACCTCTGAGCTGTACTATGACAATGTAATATATGTGGACATAAAGCCAGCAGCCCTTAGGAAATGCCAACTCATTCAAAATGTGGCAATGCACCTCTTCAGCAACAAATCACTGAGAGCACATCAAACCTGTGCTCCCCTTGCTACATCAGCTCCCATAGAGCAATCAAGCCAAGTTATCCTCAAGGTACTGAATGGCCTGGGCTCTGAATATCTAAAAGATCACCTAAAGGGCCACGGATTAGGATTGTGGCTGATAACTCTGCTCTTTGACCACAATGGAACTTTCCACCTCATGGTTAAAGCTTGTCTGTGCAGAAGACAAAGCTCTCCAAGTGCGAGTTCCAGATTTATGACAAACTCCCACAGGGACTAAAAACTACCAAAGACCTTACAACCTTCCTCTACAAGCACAAAATGCATTTCTTCAACCTTGCCTTCCCTAATGTAAACACACAGCTTTTTTAAAATGTGCATACAGCTGCCAAAACACTACACTGCACACAAAATCTCCCCACTGGGGAGAGAATGATAGGAAAAATGAACCATGTGTGACTTTTGTTAACCATGTTGCTTAATGCACTACTGGCAGATGCCAAGATACTATGGTGATGAGGGTAGTACAAGAACCTACATAGAACAAAATATGCTGCCTGTTATTACTAATGAAACAACAGAGATGTTTCAATTTAAAAGACATACCCCACAAGGAATAAAATTCAATATTAAAATAGTTTTTGCAGTGTAGAAAGGACCACCTCACTATGCCATTGTTTGGAGTCTTCCTACTTTTGGTTTCCTCTGTGGAAAAGGAGAGTGTAGTCTATTCCCCTATGGGCTGTTGGTGTCTCTCTCTGAATATGCCTTCAAGGGCACTATGGGGGAGTGCCCCTATTTTTCCAGGATGCACCAATATAAACAGAGTTAGTGTGGTAGTTTAGAAGTCAAAAACATGGTTAACATCTGGTTATACACAGCTGATATTTTTACCAATTCAATCCTTGTATAGGATTTTACCTGCTAGCTGTAACTTATGGTGTGAAATGAGAGAAATAAGCAATCAAAACCAAATAGTTATACACACACTTTTGAAAATTCTTTTCTAAAATAATTTGGGAGGGATGAGTTGCTCAGCGGATTGTTAGGACAGGATAAAGAGTTTTTAATTTTGAGACATCAAATAAAAGTCCAAGTTGGCAGTGACCAGAAATTGTTACTATATGATGGTTCGGTGCTTTCCCCAGTGGACTGGTATCCATGTCACGGACAAATCATTGTGATACCTTGTTGATAGTCTCAGCAGAGAGGTCAAGAATGTAATGATCTTGAACACTAAACTATCTTGATTTCTAGAGATGGTCCCACTAGGTCAGGCTTTTGAGGCACATTAGTCTGGCAGCATGGGGACTGCTTCTATTTTTTTAATATTTTTATATTAACAATTCACTTTTGAGGTGTACTTTACTCTAGAAATGTGTAAACCTCGGTGTAAAGTGAAAACCGCATACAACATCTGTGGCAATACATTTATCCTATAAATGTTGAAACTGTAACAAATAAATGAAAACAAAAAATGTAACAATCTGCTTTTGGGCAACAACTGATAGCGTCTTTTAGAGTGAGTTTGTACCATGGAGGAGTTTTTCCACCTTTCTTTAGACCTTTTCCCTAATATTCTCTGTATTCTTTTCTCAGTATTGATCTTGTACTGGCACCGTTCCAGCCATACTACTACTATAAACACAGTGGTAAAAATGCTGGAGGCGGAGCTGCATTTGTGCTCAGATCAGAGTTAAAAGAATTCTGTAAAATTCAGCGTACGTGGAAACCCTGGGCAAGAGACTGAGTGCAGTGCTCATGAGGGCTGAATCTACACTAGAAAACCTTGTGAGCATTTTTCTTATTGGTGTTACCAACAGCAGAAGTTGTAAGGTGGATGTCATGTCAGCACTTTTACCACCGTTTTTTGGATGATGATTAAAACCCGCGTCCATTTATATCAGTTTATTATTCCTGCCACTAATCCAATTGCACCCCTACAGAAAAACACTTCCAATTTGCCTTACTTGAAGCAAGGCCATGTGTGGTTGCTATGCAACGGAAAAAGAGGATCCTAAATCCATCTAACAGACATTGTCTAGTGAATGATTCCCATAGTACTGAATAAGAACTTCCTAATCTCTTTTGGATATTTTCAGCTAGGTTAGGAAGATAACTGACTGAGCTAGCAGTTTTCTTACTTAATTTTACTAAAAGCCCTAAAACTGTTGTACAGAAATAGTACATAATGACACTATGACCTTGAAATAACTTTTAAAAGCATATTTTAATTCAGTACTTCAGAGAAATATTGTATCCTAAAATAGTGCATTTGGTATTTTTTTTTTTAAATTTGTTCATGTAAAGTACAAAGTGTCTTTCAAGTGCAACAATCTGGGAATCTGAAAAGCCCAGGTATTGGTGGAAAAAGGTGGGAGTGACTGAGCCAGCAGCATGATTGGCTCACGACATTTTTTGTACTATTATACATACATATTACATAAGAGTTTTGGACTCCTGTTTTAAGAGCTTACCAGAACATTTTTTGAGCTTTTGATTAGTTTTTGATGCTAGTGAGAGCCTCCAACGAGCACAAGAAGTGTTTTTCTATGTGGATTCTTTCTAATGGCACCTTTCAAGTAATTTCACTTAGTTAAATGCTAACAAAAATCATAGTTTTGGCAAGTGAATAACAATAGATTAATCTAGGTAAAGTGATAAACACTAAAATATTTAGGGAATATGAAAGACAATTGGCAAACACCCAAAAATGAACCCCTTTCAAAATCCTTTGTTGTCTTTTTTTTATTTGTATTCTTTTTTACAAAATATTCTTCTTTTGCAGTTTTGTAACTGTAGGTACAGTTAGAAAAATAGACTTTAAAAGAATATATTCTCTAGAGGTAGCCCAATATTTTTGAGAACTGAGTAGACCTAATTTTCCTATGAAAAAGAAAAATTAAAACTTCACCATTGCAACATTAACACAGTATCATGAAGAAAAGCCATTGTAATACTGAAAGAATGCTACAAGATTTGTTATGTGTCTATGCAGAATTTGTTGCATCTCAAATACTCCTCTAGTGAAACAGGTAGTTTCATCCAACCACCCCTTCTCCCTGACCACCCCCGGACCCGCCACCCCTAACTGCCCCCCACTGCCCCATCCAACCCCTCTCCTTCCTGACTGCCCCACCCCAGGACCCCTGCCCCATGCAACCACCCCTTCTCCCTGTCTCCTGATCACCCCCGGGGACTTCCCCCTGCCGCCCCATCCAACCCCTCCTCTCATTCCTGACTGCCCCCCTGTGGACCCCTAGCCTATCCACCCCTCCTGCTCCCTGTCCCGACAGCCCCCGGACCCCTGCCCCTGACTGCCCCACCACTGCCCCATCCAACCCCTCCTCTTCTTCCTGACTGCCCCCCCCAGGACCCCTGCCTCCATTCAACCCGCCTGTTCCCCGCCCTCTGACCACCCCGACCCCTATCCACACCCCCGGCCCCTGATCACCCCCCGAACTCCCCGGCCCTCTGTCCAACCCCCCCTGCTCCCTTACTGCAGTGTCTGGAGCACCATTGGCTGGCGGCACAGCTGTACCAGGACAGGCAGCCACGCCATCTGGCTGGAGCCAGCCACACACTGCGCAGCACAGAGCACCGGGTCAGGCCGGGCTCTGCAGCTGCGCTGCCTCAGGAGCTCACAGCCCCGCAGCCCAGAGCATTGCGCCAACGGCACAGTGAGCTTAGGCTGCGTGGAAGGGGGACAGCGGGGGAGGGGCTGGGGGCGAGCCTCCCTGGCCAGGAGCTCAGGAGCCAGGCAGGAGAGTCCTGAGGCCGGATGTGACCTGCAGGCCGTAGTTTGCCCACCTCTGGGCTAGACGTCAAGGTACAAGCAACAAAATTAATGAAGGAGAAATATAATGATATTATATCTAACACTGGCAGTGCTACGCCAGGACTATGTAGTATGCCAAACAAAGTGAACATTCAAAATGAAGTTGTCTTTTCCTCAAATCATTTTCAATACTGTGCAGATTTTTAGGGTCTGGGCCAGGTTGATCTTCTCTATCCCTAGCTCTATTCTCCATGACACAAGCTAAACTTCAAAGTAATCAGTAATCACAAGGGGAGAAAAATGCATTCCTTTCTGTCCAAGAAATGAGATGGACGGAGGAGGAACTGTGCTTAATTTTCTAGGGCCAAATCCTACCTGCTCACCTTATTACATAAAACTCCCTTTCAGTTTAATAGGAATTTCGTGTGGAAAAAAATTTGCATGATTTGCTCTTCCTCACTCCCCTCTAGAAAAAGGGACTTAACTCCTGGAATTAAGATTTTCATTTGTCCATTTTATTTCTTTAGAATCAACTTTTCTTCTTTTAAATACAATGTGAACTGATGGTCAAAGAGTTTAATTTCACGCAGGGGAAAATAAATTGAAAATAATATAAGTCTTAACAAGTAAAGAAAAAATGTACGGGATATAAGTTTTTTACTGCTGCAGTTTTCTATTATTTCCTAGAAGATAGCTGAATATTCTATACAAGGATTGAATTGGTAAAAATATCACTTGCCAAGTATATAATTCTAAGAAGATACAATAATTAGATTAATACCTACAGTAACGAATCAACCCATCATTGTGAGGTGGTTAAGTAAATATCCCAATTTTAAATATGTAGTAACTGAGGTAGAGCTTCCCAAAAGGACTGCTATGGCTCGGGTGGGACTGAGGATAAGCTCCCAATGCACAGAATGCCTATAAAAAGACTAGCAACTACGATAGCCTCTGACTGCCATGTCACCACATCACTTGCCTTCACCTACCAGTGGAGATGTGAAAGACAGGTATCTGGCATCTTTAGAATAACCAGATAGGTAGGGCCCTTTAGCCTACCTAGGAGAAGGAAAACTCTGAGCTCAAATACTCATCCATGGGTTAAATGAAGCCTGGTGCTGGGCCACAATGACACCAGTACCTCCTTTTGGCAGTCCACCAGGTCTATCACAACAAAGTGGGAAGAGAATGGGCATGTACTTAGTCTAACTGGGGAAAAGACCCTCTCACTCTAGTGTACATCAGGGATGTCAATCAATACACTATAGTACTTATTGGTGCAAGGTGACTACGTCAATGCAAGCAGTTTTCTTCTTTTGGTGGCAAGTTATCAAAGGATAGTAGTAGATACCAGTTATAAGGAGGAACGAGACTGGCCTGTATACTTCTCCACCAGGGACTACTGCCAACAGTGGAAAGACATTTCTGCCCTATACCAAAAGTTCTCAAGCCTAGCAGCCCTGGGCCAACAGGATTTCTGGCAGACAGCATCTGAACTGTCCATTAGGGGGTCAAGGGGACTAGCAGTCAGAGCAGAGAGTCAGATTGAAAACAGTAATCTGCTCAGCCAAAGAAGTCCCATATCATGAAAACATCAACACTGAATGTATCCAGTTTGACAGGGAAAAGATATGGAAGTAGCAGATATGATATTATCGAGAGGTAGCAATGTTCTGGGACTACAGGAAACATGATGGACATGTAACTCCACAAAGAAGTTGAGCTTGGATTTCAAACACATCTATGCAGGTGACAAAAAGAGGCATGACAGAGTTGGAGAGGTAGTGAGAGGAGAGCTGAGGAAGACAGTGTTTGAAGCTATCAGAGTTAGTGACAGACTGGAGGTTGTACAAGTCCAAGTTAAAGAATGCGTCCTATTTATATCAGCACATGTGCCTCAACAAGAATGTAATGAAAAAGAGAAGGGGAGTTTCCACCAAGACTTGCAGGCACTAACAGATACAGCAGTCCCTGAGAAACTGCTGTTGGTGCTGAGTGATCTGAATCCAAACAGACAAAAACAGAAGGGAGTATGAAATACGTTCAGGAAAATGCAGCCTCAGCACTACAAAAGAGGAAAGGAAAGCACTACTAGACAAGTGTATTGTCAATGGATAGTAGCCATGGTTCCAAAAGAGGTGAGTCATTTGGTCACATACATCAGCAGTGGATACAAAAGCCAGATTGTTATGATGTTGATGAGGAAATCTCATTAGAGTCAAGTTATGAACTGCAAAGTGATACCTAGAAAGATGAGAGGTGCAACACAAATTTTTTGTGGCAAAGGTGGGTGTTGGACAAGGAGGGAGCTAAGCTCAAAAGAAACAAGATTCAAGCATGGGAAGTTAAGGAGAAGTGTGACAGAGAAGTCTGTGCAAGCAGTATGAGGTAAGTGTCCAGAAACAGATTTGGCATTGGCTGAAGAGAAGTGGAACCATGTCAAAAGAATATGGATTCTGGTGGTGCAAGAGGTTTGTGCACAATGAAGATGGGGAAGATGAAGGTAAAGAGAGGAGTTATGGTAGACCAATGAAGTGCAAGTAGCAATCCTAAACAAGAAAATGGCATATAAAGAGAATAATTTTTTACATCAGGTGTAATTGAAAATGAATAAAAAGAAGCAAAGCAAACTGCGAAGCGGGAAGTGAAGAAAGCCAAAGAGTGCCCTAGACAACTTGTATACTGAAAGCTTGTAAAAAACCTACAGCTGGCTGGCAAAAAGATCTATAGCAGTCCAAAAAATGAGATTCAAAAGGAAAAGGAGGATGGCACTTTAACATTTGTAAAACGATGATCAGGGAGACTGCTAGTAACACCTGAACAAATAAAGGAGAGGTGGAAAAAATACTTGGAGTTTCTCTCAAATAAGGCAAATCCCTTTAGGTCAGATATCCTAATGTGGTACCAGAGCCTGACATAACAGAAAAGGTGGTAAGAAATGCAGTCCAGAAAATAAAGAACAGTAAGGCAGTCGAACCTAATGAAGTGATGGTGGACCAGTTGAAAGTCTTGGGTGAAAAAGGCATTTGACGAGACAAGAGAATTCATGAAGATTGGTGCAAATCTATCCTGGTCCCAATACATAATACAGACTGACTAGTTCAAATATCTTGGCAGCTGGGTCACGCAAGGCAGCGAACTTGAACATGAGATACAGGCCAGACTGGGGAGTGCTGGAAGTGTGTGGAATAACTTCTCAGGGGTTATGTACAACAAGCATATGCCTCTGAGACTAAAAGCCCAACTGTACAGAACAATGCTATGCCTCACAATGCTGTATGGTGAAGAAGCACAGGTGATAAATAGATGGCAACTTCAACTACCTACAGTGTTTGAGATGAGAAGTCTTTATGCCATAAGAGGAGTTACAGGAAGAGACAGATTTTGAAGTGAAAGTATTAGATTGGAAGAAAGGCCATGACGGGGCTGACAAAATCCAGAAAGTATGACTTTGCTGGTTTGGACACATGCAGAAAATGAATGAAGGGGACCTAGTCAAGACAGATAGCTGGAAAGGGTGGTAAGACAGAGATCCTAAGGAAAGCCAAGGAAGCAATGGATGCATTGCATCAAAGAAGAAGGTAAGCAAAGTAGATCTTACCTTAGTGCCACCTCAGACAGACAAAGTGGGGGGACTCAATTGTTCTCAATTGTTAAACTAACTCAAATGAAAAGTCTTCTGAATACTCAATAAGAGACAGACTAATGTGTGATGCTACATGAGTTGCCCATGTGGCAGCATAGGCTCCAAGCCACAACACAGCCAGCTAATGCTTCAGTTGTTTTAACCCATGTTTTAATGAGCATGAAGAAGAGGAGTTTTATATCATGACAAGGCCCCAGGAAAAAGCCTCTCTTCTGTATCAGCTGAATTCATTAGTGTATTGTGGCCCTTTACCACTGTAACAGTTCCTATACCCATTCCCCCACACATAGACAGAACCCCTAATAAGCATACATTTGGTGTAGTTAGATCTGCACCTCCCTCTGAAGGACGTCTCAGTGTGCCAAGAGCATTGCCAGGGCATTCCTAAGGCCCAGTTATCAGCCTTGCAGCTGCCAGAATGTCCCACAAATACTGCTGCAGCTGAAACACAAGCTAGGGAAGCCATCAGGGCTGCTCTAATCTGTTTTTGAGGCTAAGCTAGCCGTCCAGCAAATCACAGGATAATAGAAGTGCAAAAGTCTCCACCCTGATCTAAGTACTGATCTCCAGTGAGGCTTAGTCTACATCTAAAGTTATATCGGTATGTTAAAAAAAAAAACCACCACCCCACTTTTTGAACGATATAACTAAGTCGACAAAACTCCCAGTGTAGATGCAGCTCTTTCAACGGAAGAGTGCTTCTGTCAACATAGCTAACATCATTTGGGGAGGTAAAAATGCCTTCTGTCAGTGTAGACTGCATCTACACTAGGGGGCTCTGTTGGCATAGGTTTCATAGAGTCATTAAAGCCTCACACGCAGGCATGAATTTGGCCCCGATGATTTCACCCTAGGTACCTGGCAGACTTAAGAACCTAAGAAATACTGAAGTACGCATTATGGAAAAGTTACTGATGGGAAGTTCCTGTCAGAATAGGGACCTGAATATATGCTGCCAGAAAGGGAAATACACTGCTAGAATACATTGTCAATACATCTTTTGGAATACAGTTTGGGAAAAAACAATGCAAAATGAGTGTTAATTAAATACCCCTTAGATTACATGCTGAGGGACAGATTTCAGTGTGACAGACCATACCCATGGCCACATCAAAAAAATTAGATACTTCTTTTTTACTACTACAATTTGGCTCTGAGCAATTTCCAGTTACACTGACTACACCTTAAAACAAAAACTAAAAACTTTACTAGATAGGGTTTATCACCACAACCCGGTACAGTATGCTGATACAGCAATTTATATTTCAAACCAACTCAAATTCAACTCTCTTTCATGTGTCAGATTTAATTCATTCATTCCTAAATGTCAAATTTTCCTAATTAATTTAACTGCTCTTCTACTTAAGATATAGATTCAGACAGCTCTGTACAACAGTTTATTTAGTGCTGTTGTGTTCTACTGCATTCTTGACAAAACCTTAATATAAGCCTCCTGCAGTGCCTACCAATTAACTACACACTGGAATGTAACATGCCCCTTGTAACCTTAAGTAATCCTTATCTAACTGATAACCTATGTACAATCCAGTAAAAATGACCTAAAATAAAAGTAATAATTTACCAGTAAAGAAAGCAGTTTAATACTCTTTACAATACAAAGAATGTCTATCATTTTGTTAAACTAATCAAGACAAGAATTTGATTTAATAAGTTATTTTTCTTAAATAATAATTAGTCAAACTCAACAATCACCACTCAAGAAGCCATGGCTGAGACAGCAGGAATGTTTCAGGTCAGGAATGAAGTTCATTGGCAAAAGCTACATAATGAATTTTGCACAGCACCAGCCAACACTGTCCTTGGCTCAAGGCAATGCTGCTATTTCCTCCCTTTCAAAAGATTCAATTCATTCAAATTTAAGATGAAAGTTAGAGCATCTTCAGACATTACTAAAAGAAAAAACTTACAATGAAAGTGAAGGCTTTAAACAAATAGTCATATATGAAAAACTTAATTCTTCATATTTAAGAATAGTAATGAAATAGAGAACTGAAGGGGGCAGGAAAGCAAAAAGCACCCAAATGTAGAAATAAAGACTCAAAACAGAGCAGTACTATCTTATCACTTGTGGCTAAATAGTGTGACGGAAAAGTTATACGTTTCCACACTGTGCTGACATTACTGACCTTACAAGTCTCAGTACTAGTGTACACTTAAAAATTAAATCAAGCTAGCCACTTTGCTTGGGCTGTGAAAAATTTTGCACACCAAGAATTGTAGTCGGGTTGACCTAACACCCTGTGTAAAGATGACTACGTCAACGAAAAAAAATCTCCCATCACCCAAGGTATTGCCTCTTGGAGAGGTGGATTAACTACATCAACAGAAAAACCCCTTCTCTAAATGTAGGAAGCATCTACATGATAATGCTCCAGTGCCACAGCTGCAGCTATGCCACTGTAGGGTTTCAGTGTAGACATGGTATCAAGTGGGTTAAGAACAAAAAGGGATCATCCTCTCCAATGGTAAAACCTCAAGTAAGGCACTCTTGGGAGGAAAAAATTATGCAAGGATCCCTTTACATACATCCCTTCACATCTACTGTCTTCCCTCCACCTCCCACCCAGCTGGAGACCTCACACCCCAGCTCCCAAGAAGCAACAACTAGAATTACTCTGGCTGTAGCCTACTAAGAGCTACATGGAAAATAATTTCCAAATTTTTGTACTTCATATTTTCTTGTCTGAATGTAAAATAAAGAGTATTTACTAAAAAAATAAGACTCATGCATCTGGGGTGCTATATTTGTTTTATCATCATTTATTAAAATGATGACAGTACTCCCAAAGGCCAAATGGTAACTAAAAGCATTTTTAAAAAATGCAATCTCTGAACAGCATAAATAAAAGTAACTAATAAAACTGGATTTAAATCAAAGTTTTTTAAATTTATATCTGATTATGTATTGATAGGTCTTTAGCAATTTAAGGCTATGAGAAGAATGTAAAAAGAGGTTGTCTTGTACTTTTTAATTAATTTCCTAATTGTTAACAGGATTTTAAGTTTGACATGGAGCTTTTCCTGAAGAGGTTTCACACTTGAAGAGCTCATCTACATTAAAAAGACTAGCTCCTTCACCTTGTTAATGTCCTCTATTGTGAGAGCACACAAAATTCATAAGCAAATAGTCCAGACACTGCCTTCTGATATATTGAACTTGCATTCAAGCAAGATGAAATGCTTTGAACAGACTACAATCTTCCATCAGAGCTTGCAGTAGCTGGACATCTTCTGGTTGACATGTTTTAAGGAGAGAATATTAAATGTTTTCAAAAACTACCTGTTGAGCATATGCATATGTTTGGGCAGTATGGACACTGAATATTGTGAGTGCTACAACAATTGCTAAGGGAAGACTTGTTTTGGTCATCCACATTCTTGTAGATTTGGCTACAATTTGTAATGACATACTCTTTCATATACTTTAACTGTAAAATTCACATGACTAAGTTGTGACAGATAATGTAGCCAATACAGCTAAAATGAAAAGAGTTCTACAAGATATTAATGTAGTAAAAACAGTTACCTGTTCCATAATTGTTGTTTTTTGAGATGTGTTGAACATGTCCATTCCACTTCAGATGTGTGCACTCCCACTGCACCATATTTTCCCATAGCAGTACTCATCAGAGCAGCACATGTGCCCTCTATGTGCTAATGTGGTCAGCCAAAGGTATAACGGGTCGGAGCCAACTCTCCCATAGTTGCTTCTAATAAGAATCCCATCAGACTCTAATGTAGACAGGAAGGAGGGTGGGTTGTGGAATGGACATGTACAATGTATCTTGAACCAGTTACAGAACAGGTTAGTAAATGTTTTTGCTTCAAGTGATTGTACGTGTCCATTCCACTTTAGGCAGTGGACAAGGTGGAAAGCTTGGATTCTACCTGAACAGGGACTGCAACACAATTGTCCCTACTCTGGCATCATCTCTCGAGGCTTCGGAGATAGCATAATGCCTAGTGAAAGTATGTACTGATGACCAGGCTGCAACCCTGCAAATATCACTCATGGTTACCTGACTCAACGCTCTCGTGGAATATGATGAGACTTTCTCAAGTGGAGGAACCTTAGTAAGGTAATAGCACAACAGGATGCAGGATGAAATCCAGGAAGATATTCTCTGAGAGGAGACTGGATGACCCTTCATTCTGTTAGCAAAGGAAATGAACAGCTGAGGAGACAACTTAAATCATTTAGTCCTGTCCAAGTAAAAGGCCAGCGCCCAGTGGACATTCAAAATATGGAGCCTTTCCTCATTCCTACGAGAGCAAGGCTTCGGAAAAAAGGTTGGCAAGTAGATAGCTTGATTAAGATGGAAATCTGACACTTTAGTCAGATATTTAGGGTGAAGAATTAAAAAAACTGTCTTTATAGAAAACTACATGTGGGGTCAGTAACTAACATTTGTAGCTGTTGTTTCCGGCAATGTTACTTTTACGGAGAGATGCAACAAGGAACATGCTATAGGCTCAAAAGATGGATCCATTAGATTCAGCTCCCGTAGTGGCATGGGATCTCTCCCAAAATAAATAAAATAAAAATCCGTCATTGGAACAGAAAAAATGGCCTTCCTTTTATAGAAGAATGTAAAGCAGAAATACCCACCAAGTAAACTCTCGGGGGACTAAGAGAGAGCCCTTCTCCTTTTAGGTATTGTTAATAAACCAGAATAAACTGAAGAGAAGATTTTGAGGGAGTCATATCCTTCTGCTGAGACCAAATAGAGAAATGCCTCTCTTTCATCAGCTAAGTGGTATGTGATGGATAATTTTCTGCTCTGAAACAGAATGTTCTAAACTTCTAAAGAACATTCAGTTTCACAATGTGTTAACCATTAATGATCCAAGAGGTCAAGAGCAGGCTGGACAGTTTGGAATTTAGCATCTGACTGTGGTTTTGCAGAATTATGTCCGAGGCCTGAGGTAGAGTTATAGGATCCTGGACTGAGAGACTCAGGAGGTCTGAGAACCAATTCTGAGGAGGCCAGGCTGATGCTATTAGCTGACATTATAAGGGTGTGACCTTGCCAGAGTTTATACAACACTCTTGAAATCAGATGATTGGGAGGAAAGGTATATATTAGTTTTTTCTTTCATTAAGATAGAAAAGTGTCTGACATACATCCCAGGCTGTGACCTACCATGGAACAAAGGTGACACTTCCTGTTCAGTTGAGTTGCATCCCCCAAGTCTGAAAGATGGATCTCACTATGTCAAGCCTGTGGGGCCATTTGTGATTACTGCTGAATTATCTGTTAAAATGATCTGCCAAGCAATTCTGAATACCAAATAGGTGGGAAGCTTTGAGTGAAATTACATTTTGATGCAACAATCCCAGAGATCTATAGCCCCCCTGGAAACCCCAAGACTGTTCAACTAGAACATAACAGCAGTGTCACCCATGAGGACCCATACTGTGCATCCCCTGATGTGCAGAAGGAAGGCCCACAACACCAGCTGAATTGCTCAGAGTTATTGAGCATTCATGTGGAGAAAGTTCTTGATCTGACCAAAGCCTCAGAGTCTAGAGGTATCCCAGTGGATTGGGGGGGAGCAGGGTCCCCAACACAAGGATGAGGCATCCATGACCAGAGCTACTGAGAGCAGAGTTGGAAAAAAAGGGATCCCTTTACATACATTGGCACAGGCTCCATCCACCAATCTTGAGATATCAAGACCTTTCCAGGCACTTTAAGTCAGTATGTCCAGCTGATGAGATGAACAATAAAAAGACTTCAGCTACCCCTGAATACTCCTGAGGTGAAGTCTAGCACCTGCCTTTCTGAGATGGCCTGCCACCACTGCCCTGCAGTAAAGACTCAAGGGGGGCTGAAGACAGACCAAAAAGGAGGACTTTGAACTGATAATGAATGTTGGCTACAAAGAACCTTAGAAAGTTCCTGTGCCTCTGGTGAATGACGACATGGAAGTAAGCCTCCTGTAGGTCAAGGGCTGCATACCAGTCATTGGAATCTAGAGATGGGATAATGGAAACTAAAGTGACCATGTGAAAATTTCTCTTTATTTATGTATTTGTTTAGGCTTTGAAGGTCTGAAGCCTCCCTTGCATTTTGGGCTGAAAAAATACTGGGAATAGAATTCCCTTCCCTGATATTGAGGTCATATCTCTTCTATAGACCCCAACTGTAAGATAAATTTACTTCTTAAATAAGAACAGTTTTGTGAAATTAGTCCCTGAAAAGGGCTGGGAGGAAAGGGAGGAGGTGGGAGGGGCGGGGAGAGAGAGAAACTCCAAGATGTATCCTAGTTCCTCAGTGATTTCTATTTTCCCTAAAAAACAAAACTATGGCCCTCAAAAGGGATACTCAGTTGTCAACTGGACCTCTGCTGGCACACCAGAAGATAATATCCATGAGGAGCATTGCATCATAACCACAAGTATCATCACTCTAGCTGCAGAGCCAGCATCATCCAAGGTCGCTACTTGTTAAACATGGTTAGGTATTCCTGTTTAACATCTGGCAGTTGGTCTACAAAATTAGTCATATTATCCCAGATTGTGAAATGATATATAGCCAAGACAACCTGGTGATTTGTAGCCTACCTAGACTGTACCCCTGACATTGAGTAAGTGTTTCTTCCAAAAAGATCTAGTTTTCTTTAATCTTTAGGGATGGAATGCAGTCACCACCATCGAGCTTGCAGTAGGGTACAAACAGAAATGTTCATGACCCTGGGATGGCACTTGGTATCTACTCTTCTCTGTTCTCTTAGCAGTGGGTGGCAATCATAATCTCTTCCACAACATTTTTGTAAGCTCCAAGATGGCTTCTTTAATTGGTAGAGCTACTCTAACGGGTCCTGAGATATACAAGATATCCACCAATTGAAATGGACTCTCCTGGACCATCTCAATTTGTACACCAAGAGAACATACCACTATAATAATTCTTGGTACGTCTTATCAACCTGAATTGGGGATGAGGATTCTGACAGTTGCCTCATCAGGAGAGGAGAACACATATTCAAGAGTGGCTGCATAACAATGTCCTGAACTGGTGGCTGCAATGAGACTGAAGCAACTGGGTCTGGATCTGGCTGTAAAATCTCTCTGGAACTATCAGTAATGGGATCTACACCAGGTATCTTTCCTTGGAGGTGACTAGCTGAGCGAGGTACCGTGAACGCACAGGAAGCTAATGGTATGCCCTATGAGTTGCAAAACAGCCACTGATAAGGTACTGGGCCTTAGTTAAAAGTATCCTAGGGCCCCTCGTCTCTGGATCTGCTTGCAGATCTTGGTACCAAGACCTAGATCTCCATGAGGAGGATGGTGAATTACATGACCTCTTAATAGGACTGGGATGTGCAAGATTCTACCTCAGAACCCAAAGAAGGGCAGAAATAGTCAGAGGGCCATGAAAGTGCAGTACCAGGCAGTGTAGGAAAGACCAGCCATTGAGATCTGCATTCAGACATGGTGAGTACGAGGGGAAGGATCGGAGGCTGACCTGGGAGGGTACTGAACATTTAGTGTTACAGGTGCATGGAGTCCTTCCTCAAAGCCAAAGTTGAATGAATCGACACAGAGGATGTAGATGGTGCCAGAGCTTGCAAAGAAGTAAACGCTACGGATAGCTCTACTTCCTGTATAATCAAGGAATCTGGTACCGAAAGGCAAAGCAAATCTTTAGCCACTGCACATGCTACTTAGAGCACTGTATGCACAGCCACTTGCTGAAGTGACAACAACATTGCAGATGGTGCCCGCAAAGCAGTCAGTCTAAATGATACGGACGTGGGCAGCATTTCTGGTGACTCTGAGCAGCCAAGGAAGCATGCTGTACTGGGGAGTGCCCACTGGAGCTGGTGCTCTAACTCTACTTACTCCAAAAAGGTCCCACAGTAGGCCAAGATCTCCTAAATGAGGAAAGTCTTAGATTTAGTAGCAAGGGGGTCATCAGATTTCTTCTGTCTCTTGCATGATACCAAGGAAGAAGAATGAGGCTTTCTTTCTGAGTCCCTCCAATGTGGGGAAACAGCAATATCCAGAAGTGTACTCCACAGTGGAGAAGAGCTCATGAGGTTCACATACCAAATGTCTGGGTTTTGAGGGAGGATTCAAGACAGCTTCCATCAGCATGCAACAAAGCCTCACCTCTCTAGATATTTTGGTCCTAGTCTTGACCGCCCTGCAAACTAGGCACCCATCTACAGCCAGAATAGTGCTTAAAGCCCAGGGACTTAAGCATCCCCCAGTACCAATCAACAACGCTAAGTACAAGTCTGAAAATCAAAATAAAAAATGTAAGAAACAAGTGCCACTACCTAAAATAATTCTAAAAGAAGTAATCTATTTCCAAAGGTTTACAAACTTACTTCATGGAAGAGAAGATTTGTGCGAGTAGGCATGCCCACTCTGACCACCAAACAAGGGTGGTTAGAAGGAAATGAGGAAGCGTTGGACAACTCCTCACCTTTATATCATTGGCAACCAGAACCATCATGCAGAAGGCACATACATCATCCCAAAAGGTACTGCTATGAGAAAAAAGTTCTCTGGCTTCAGGCACATCCATTCCTGAAGTGAAATGGACACACACCGTCACTCAAAGAACATATAGCTATTCTTCACACATTATAAATTTATAGTGAAAACACCTGGAAAGAGAGAGATCAGGTGAACTATGGTCCCAAACTGCTATGACATGAATGCAGGGCTTCATCCAGATGCAGGGGTCCACCCATCCGAATCTAGTTAAAATCTAGTGATTGGTGCTTACATAATTAAATTAGCTATGCAACCACCACTTTGTAGCTATCAAATACGAACAGGAAGATGACCATGTTTTTTTTCATATTTCAAGTAGTAAGTGGAACACTTTTTGGATTGCCTAGAAATTTGTTTGAGAATGGCTCAATTTGATGTAAAACTGAATAGTATACATAGGATGTTGACTGTTCACCAGAAATTAACAAATATTGGCCTGAAGAGATTAGCTGAGGAATTCATCCAAATATTGATGTCACTTGACCCTTTATAGAGGAATTCATCTTCAAATGTTGAAGCTGTTAAGTGAGAAAGATTGAAAGTCTTTTTACTGAACAAATGTACTTGTTCTGAAAGTGTTATGCTTAGGCTTTAAAACCTACATGTAACAGTTTCTAGTCAGAGTAAAGGAATCAACACTTCATTTTGTGAATGCAGAAAAGGTTTATTTTAGAAATGAGTTTCTGACAACAGTAACTTGGCTTGCAACCAACTCTCCTACATTTAAAAAGTCATTCTCCAGTGACAATACTGAAAAATTTAACAACTAGGGCTGTCGATTAAAAGGATAATAAGGTAAATAAGAATTAGGAAGGTCAGTGGAACAGTAGGCTGGAAACAGAATATTTGTACTAGCTAAGATAAGGAGAACACTCAGGGAACCATTTGCAGTCGACAAGATAACAATGAATAAGATAACGCAGGAACATAAAGATGAAGTAAAAAGTAAGTAGTGCCTTGACAGCGCATGGACAGAGTATGCTGTACAGCAGTGGTTCCCAAACTTGTTCTGTCACTTGTGCAGGGAAAGCCCCTGGAGGGCCAGGTCGGTTTGTTTACCTGTCACGTTCGCAGGTTCGGCCAATCGCGGCTCCCAGTGGCCGTGGTTCGCTGCTCCAGGCCAATGGGAGCTGCTGGAAGCGGCGGCCAGTACATCCCTCGACCCGCACCACTTCCAGCAGCTCCCATTGGCCTGGCGCAGCAAACCGCGGCCACTGGGAGCCGCAATCAGCCAAACCTGCGGATGCGGCAGGTAAACAAACCGGCCTGGCCCACCAGGGACTTTCACTGCACAAGCGGCGGAACAAGTTTGGGAACCACTGCTGTACAGGGATTGGTTCCAACAAAGCAATCAAGCAATCCGAAAGCCAGTGATGCACTATAGTAAATGCAATGTAATATGTAAATGTATATAAAGGAAGGTTTGCTGTGCACTTTTGTACCACCTTTCAAGGACAGTTTGCCCTTTTCCTCCCCTCAAGCGGCTTTCCCTTTCAGGTGGCATTCCCTCCCTTTCCCCTCCCCCCTTCATTTTGTAGTCACTATCCTCAAATCCAACAGGAGTCTGTTGGGTAGAGGAGGAATCTGCCCAGTCCCCCCCATATTGAAGCAACAGAAGCAGCAATGGTTACTTCCCTACCACTTCATAACAAAGGTGCACAATACTGTTCCTGGGCCAGCAAAAGCTTAGTTGCCATATGGCAGGCATAGCACTAAGCACAAAGAAGATGGCACAAAGACCTCATGGACAGCTTGTTGGCCATGCATTTGCCTTGAGGCCACATGTTGTACTGGTAAGGCAGCTCAGATACTGTATATGCTATTAAGAAAGCTATTAATGTGCCCTTTCTTATGTTTAGGAACACCTCTCTTTCTCATGGGGGACCCCGTCACTGAATAAAATTGGTTTTACTTCTGCAGCCAGTGTCCTTGGGGTGCTTTTATCTTGATACATCATACTAGTTTAACTAGATAGTGGGAAATTTTAGCACTGGTATGCTAGCTGGGGTTCTCAGGGTCAGATTTCTCCTAACAGTAGGCATCTAAAATTATTCTGGAGGAGGAAATACCTAGAAAAGCAAGGACTTCAAACATGGACTTCAAACTGAACAGTGTACTAACATAATTAGTATAATCTTCAGGAATGAAATATAAATATTTCCAGCAAAGTGCAGCTCTATTTGTTTTCCAGGTGCTGTCCTCTCTGCCTTAGCTCTCATCCTAAAAGAATGTTTATGCTTAAATGGGGAAAAAAATTAATGGATTGCCTAGTCCATCACTCTCGTATTTATCAAAGGTCCCCATTACTCTAGTATCTGAGCAGCTCACAGTCTTTAATATATTTATTCTCTTAATAGCCCTGTGAGGTAGAGAAATGCTATTATCCCCATTTGACAGAGGGAGAACTGAGACACAAGATAAGTAACCTGCCTGCAGGGAGCTTTGTAGCAGAGCAGAGAACTCCCAGCTAGTGGTCGAAGCAGTAGGCCATCCTTCCTTTCACTAGCCCAGGCCCCTGGGACCGTAAGTTAATTCTGGGCTAAGAGGTGAAGTTTATATGGAAGCCGTTTGTTAAAATATTGACTCCACATCATGGTGTGTTAAGTCACTCCCATTGTCTGATCTGTACCTCTGATGTGTGCCAATCAAGATTATGACAATGAATGGGTGGTAGCTCTACACTATGGAGCCTACCTCCTATCCCTCATTTTTGCTCCTCTCCTGTATTCCCACCTTAGTACCTGTTGAGAAGGCCATTACTTCAATGGAGTTGCAACAGGTCCAAAGCTGCTTTCTATGCATCCCTTGCTCTGAGGGTTGTGAGAACTGCATAATGAATTGTGCAAAGGCTATGAAAATGAATGTGATATTTTCACTTTCTAGAGAGTAGTCCATTTTTCCTACAGGCTTTGTGACCCTTCAGCATCTTCACAAACTGTTAATCAAGGAGTTGAGGCAAATTACTTTAACAGTGAGTACAGTTACATGCCACTCATACTTCTTATTGGTTGTATCTGCATATAGTCTAGAATTCACCCATTATGAGTACCTATGGAATTATAAAAACATACCCTGTATACTAGGTCTAAGCCACAAAGCTTATATATAGTGTCAAACTTATCCAAAATCTGAGGGTATTCTGATTTTAGCTTTTGGTTCAGACGGATTTTAAAAATGTCTGTTTCCATTTCATTCCCACTACTGAGAAATTGACAGCACGTAGATCCAAATTAAAATAAAATGTGTCTAATTGTGCTCTTTAATAACTTAGCTCTAGCAAAATATGTAAGTCTACAACTACATAATATTCATATGGCAGAAACATCCTTTCTTTCTGAACAACGCTGTTTTGAGGGAACTGAGAATTTTGAATTATTGGTTTGGAATAACACAGAATTTAGACAGCAAAACAGAAAATCTCATTTCCTTTAACAGCCTTTGAATGAGCTGTAAGTGTAACATTTCTGATATCCCTCATCGCAGATGCCATCTCTTTTTAAGCTTTTGATTATAGAAAAGCAGTCTTCTGTAAACAGAGTAATAGAAAGAAGGATGCTATTCTATCACTAAGATTTTTACTCTGTATATTCCATAAAAATACAATGTTCGGGGGGGGAGAGTATTTTTTGAATAGCTAGGCATGCTCCATCCACTTCATGAAGCCTCAGACAAGTGGAACACTGATAAAGTGCAAAGCAAAATAGAGCAAAGATTTCACTTTTAAATCTCAGAATACCTGGATCAATATATATATTCTATTAGAACTCGCAAGGTAAGTGTTATCTTTAGAAACTCTTTGTGCTTTTCAAAGTTGTATTTTTACATTCTTCTTTTATTCAAGCCACAGTTTCTAAACTTGGGTTCCTAAACTTAGGCATCCAAATACATATTTAGATATCTAAATAAAAGTGTCCTGAATTTTCCAAGCTCATGAACTCCCTCATCTTCCCCTGAAATCAATCAGTGCTCATCACCTCTGAAAATTAAGCCTCCTATTTGAACACCTAAATATCTATGTAGCTGCCTAAACTTAGGCATAGGCACCCCAGTTTTAAAAAAATTACCTTATTTATCCTTATTACGTGCATAAATTTAACAGAGTTAAATTACAGGCAAAGTCTGTTTCCTTTGATTCCATAGAATCATAGAATATCAGGGTTGGAAGGGACCTCTGGAGGTCATCTAGTCCAACCTCCTGGAGCTATCCCCAATTTTTGCCCCAGATCCCTAAATGGCCCCCTCAAGGATTGAACTCACAACCCTGGGTTTAGTGGGCTAATGCTCAAACCACTGAGCTATCCCTCCTCCATAACTGAGGAAACAGCTACTCAGGTGATTAACTCAAAAAAATTAATCGCAATTTACGCAGTTTTAATCGCACTGTTAAACAACAGAATACCAACTGAAATTTATTAAATATTGTGGATGTTTTTCTACTTTTTAAAATATATTGATTTCAATTACAGCACAGAATACAAAGTGTACAGTGCTCACTTTATATTATTTTTATTGCAAATATTTGCACTGTAAAAATGATAAATATTTTTAATTCACCGCATTCAAGTACTGTAGTGCAACTCTATTGTGAAAGTGCAACTTACAAACATAGATTTTTTTTGTGACACAACTGCATTCAAAAACAATGTAAAACTTTAGAGCCTACAAGTCCACTCAGTCTTACTTCTTGTTCAGCCAAATCACTAAAAGAAACAAGTTTGTTTACATTTACAGAGATAAGACTGCCCGTTTCTTATTTACAATGTCACCTGAAAGTGAAAACTGGTGTTCACATGGCACTTTTGTAGCCAGCATTGCAAGGTATTTACATGCGAAATATGCTAAATATTCGTATGCCTCTTCATGCTTTGGCCATCATTCCAGAGGTCATGCTTCCATGCTCGTTAAAAAAAAGTGTTAATTAAAATTGTGACTGAATTCCTTGGGGGAGAATTGTATGTCTCCTGCTCTCTGTTTTACCTGCATTCTGCATATATTTTATGTTCTAGCAGTCTCGGATGATGATCAGCATATTGTTTGTTTTGAGAGTACTTTCACTGCAGATTTGACAAAAATACAAAAAAGGTACCAATGTGAGATTTCTAAAGATAGCTACAGCACTCGACCCAAGATTTAAAAATCTGAAGTGCCTTCCAAAGTCTGAGAGGGATAAGGTGTGGAGCATGCTTTCAGAAACCTGAAAAGAGCAACACTCCAATGCAGAAACTACAGAATCCAAACCACCAAAAAAGAAAACCAACCTTCTGCTCAGATGATGAAAATGAACATGCATCAGTCTGCACTGCTTTGGATCGTTATTGAGCAGAACTCATCATCAGCATGGACGCATGTCCTCTGGAATGGTAGTTGAAGCATCAAGGGATATATGAATCTTTAGCGCATTTGGCATGTGAATATCTTTCAACGCAAGCTACAACAGTGTCAGGTGAACTCCTGTTCTCACTTTCAGGTGACACTGTAAACAAGAAGCAGGCAGCATTGTCTCATGCACATGTAAACAAACTTGTTTGTCTGAGAGATTGGCTGAACAAGAAGTAGGACTCAGTGGACTTTTAGGCTCTAAAGTTTTACATTGTACAAAATATAACTGCATTCAAAAGTAAAAATTCTACATTTGTAAGTTCAACTTTCATGATAAAGAGATTGTACTACAGTACTTGTATTAAGTGAATTGAAAATAACTTTTATTTTTACAGTGCAAATATTTATAATAAAAAATATAAAGTGAGCACTGTACACTTTGTATTCTGTGTTGAAATTGAAATCAATACTGTATATTTGAAAATGTGGAAAACATCCAAAAATATTTAATTAAATGGTATTCTATTATTGTTTAATCACACAATTAATTTTTTTAATTGCTTGACAGACCTATTAACAACTATTCAGTGAAGGAAATCTGAAATCAATACTCTGGGAGAAAACTTTGTTGTCAGGAAAATAGTGTCTAAACTGTTAAGTGATACAGCTTCTTCTGCTGGTCTTCACTGAGTATTTCCATTGTTTTGGTGCACACAAACATTAGAAAGCACATGAGAATAAATACAGTTTAAAAGGTGGTTTTCCTTCAAGCATTTTAATTCTGAAAGCCCTGACAGCTCAGTGAATTTGAATAATGGGAGTCGGTAGTAACTAACTTAATTTCTAGATCATGGATTTTAATTATTATATTTAAACCACTTAATTACAACATTAATATTGATGTGTTAAATACTGTTTGAGATGGTGTGCATAAAAAGTTCACAATTTTGAACTGTGTTAACACAATGAAACTTTTTATCTCCAAAGTTATCCAGAAGAGAAGATGGAAATATCTGGGACATGTTAAAAATGAAGCCAGAGCATCTACCATAGCAGGTGTGCCATTAGGTAGCTGAAGGAATATGTAAAAGGGGCTGACCAAACGTATCCCTCTGACCAACAGAATTCAGAGGGAAGATAAACAAAACAGAGGACATTCAGAGAGACACAGGATAGTCAAGGAGGACAGAGTTTGTTCATGCCCTAAGTGATATTTGATAGGCAAGAAGGATTCAGGATGAAACTCTAAACAACTTTTTCATTGTTAACAATTAAGTACTGTAATTTTGTTTCACATTGATAAATTGTATGCTACTTTATAAATCCAAAAGAGAAATGTTTGTTTTAATCAAAAAACAAATCTGTAGGCCCTGATACTGCAAACTTATACACATACATAACTTTCAGCACGAGTATTCCAAATTAACTTGGGTTCCACAGAGATCAATGGGACTATTCACATGAGCAGTTACTCCCATGCTATCATGTTTGCAAGACCAGGACCTTAATTGTCAGTATTTTGTTCTTTTTCCAACAGCCATTTAAACACTCAAGATAGATAAAAACTACCTACAGAGACTTTTTTTAAACAATAAGCATTATATATTTTTATTTAATGTTGCAATAGCATAAATTTTCAGATTAGGTTGAGGCTTTGTAAAACTAATTTTAATCAATTATTTAAATTGCTTTGATTTACAAAAAACTGCTCCACCCTGCCTCCAATACACGGATAATACATTTAATAAAAGCAGGGGGGAAGATCTGACAACTTTTGCATTGATTAAATTCTTATAATGGGTTAATGCAAAGATCATAGATGGGGATGATCAAGGAAAAAGTCACAGGTGGACACAGCAAAAGTCATGGGTATACAATAGAGTGTCAAGTGGCATGGGCATTTCATACCCCAAGTAACTTAATTTCCCAGAAAATTGCCTCCTCCCTCTCCTCGTCCATTTGAAAACAGATAATGGTTCTAGAACATCTACATACTCTATACCTTTCTGGCTGTCATGCCTTCAAAAGATACTCTGGATTCTTAGAATCAAGACAGCATCAGAACCAGTTCCATGAACAGTTCAAGCTCAACAAAATGATTTGAAAGTTGATTAATCCAAATACCTTACCAGGCCTGTAAGATGGATATATTTCGTTATTGTTCCTTATTCTTATCAGCCTCGGTACCATATATTCCATAAGTACCATATTCTGCACCAGTTGGAAGACAGGTTTTACTCTAGAAGTAAGAGGGATCTTGTGTTCTGGGGACTACTGCAGATATTTTACTGTCACATATCACATGCTGTTTAAAATAGCTTTTTTACAAACTAAACCCTGCAAATACACAAGGCCACCATTAAAATCCCAAAAGAGGAAATAATCCTATCTATAGAAACTACACCAAATCAAACCTTAGAAAAGCTTAAGCTGCAAGAGGCAGAGCAAAGAGGGAAGTGTTTCTTCAGAGCTGCAAGGAGAGAATTTAGGGCAGTAAGTACTCCTGGGGGAATTCTGCGCCAAAAAATTAAAAATTCTGCCAATTTTATTTCTGCAAACACCACTATATAATCACATCATTTTCAATTATTTTGGCAATTTATTTCAAAATACCGGTCAGCAAGTATATCTGTGACAATACAGACACACAAAAATTCCCCAGGAGTAGAGAGTTAAAAAATACCTTATGACAACCCAGTTCCACGTTCTCTGCCCCCTCTCCTCCTCTAGAGCCCAGCCAGGGGGCCAGACACCCACAACCCTCCCTGCCAGAGCCCAGCCACGACCCTCCCTCTAGCCCAGACTCCAGCCTCCCTACCACCAATGAGCCCGGTCACAGGGCCCCCCCCACCCAGCCCAGACACCAACCTCTCTCACCTTCTAGAGCCCAGCCATGCCCCCATACCACTCAGAGCTCAGGGAAAAGGAAAATCTGCACAAAATACATTAACTTCTGCAAAATTCTGCACTGAGCATAGTGTAGTTCCCCCAGAAGTAAGTAAGGCATAAAATGATGCGATGCCAAATTCATGACAAAGGGGTATTATCCCCTCTCCAGACTGCAGTAGCTGGGCAGAGGTGCGATTCCACTCCTCTCTGAACTCTGCCAAAGAATTCTAGTAGATTGGTGAGGCATGATTTCCCTCTACAAAAATTATGTTGAGTCTTCCCCAACAAATTATGTTCATCTGTGTGTCTGACAATTTTGTTCTTTACTACAGTTTCAACCAGTTTGCCTTTAATTGCTGGGATCACCTCTGGAGCCCTTTTTAAAAATTGGCATCACATTAGCTATCGTCCAATCATATGGTACAGAAGCAGATTTAAATGATAGCAGAACTACTAACTGTAGTCTGTAACCTATTTCACATTTGAGTTCTTTCAGAATTCTTGGGTGAATACCATCTGGTCCTGGTGACTTATTACTGTTTAGGTTATCAATTTGTTCCAAAACCTCCTCTAATGACAGTTTTGTAACCTAAAAAGAATTTCAGATTTGTCACCTAAAAAGAATGGCTCAGGTTTGGGAATCTCCCTCACATCCTCAGCCATGAAGACTGATGCAAAGAATTCATTTAGTTTCTCCGCAATGGCCTTTTGTTCCTGAGCGCTCCTTTAGCATCTCGATCGTCCAGTGGCCCCACTGTTTGCTTAGCAGGCTTCCTGCTTCTGATGTACTTGAAAAATGTTTTGCTATTACTTTGAGTCTTTGGCTAGCTGTTCTTCATATTCTTTTTTGGCCTTCCTAATTATATTTTTACATTTCACATGCCAGAGTTGATGCACCTTTCTATTTTCCTCACTAGAATTTAAACTTCCACTTCTTAAAGGATGCCTTATTGCCTCTCACTGCTTCTTTTACTTTGTTGTTTAGCCATGGTGGCACTTTTTTGGTTCCCTTATTATGTTTTTTAATTTGGGGTATACATTTAAGTTGAGCCTCGATTATGGTGTCTTTAAAAAATTTCCATGCAGCTTGCAGGGATTTCACTTTTGACACTGTACCTTTTAATTTCTATTTAACTAACCTCCTCATTTTTGTATAGTTCCCCTTTCTGAAATTAAATGCTACAGTGTTGGGCTGCTGTGGTGTTTTTCCCGCCACGAGGATGTTAAATTTAATTATATTACGGTCACTATTACCAAGCGGTCCAACTATACTTACCTCTTGGACCAGATCCTGTGCTCCACTTCGGACTAAATCAAGAACTGCCTCTCCTCTTGAGGGTTCCAGGACTAGAAGCAGTCATTTAAGGTGTCAAGAAACTTTTTGTGCATCCTGTCCTGAGGTGACATGTACCCAGGCAATATGGGGATAGTTGAAATCCCCCATTATTATTGAGTTTTTTATTTTAATAGCTTCTCTAATCTCCCTGAGCATTTCACAGTCACTATCACCATCCTGGGCAGGTGCTCGGTAATATATCTCTACTGCTATATTCTTATTAGAGCATGGAATTACTATCCAGAGATTTTATGGTACCATTTGGTTCATTTAAGATTTTTATTTCTTTTGATTCTACACTTTCTTTCACATATAATACCACTCCCCCCATCAGCATGACCTGTTCTGTCCTTGCAATATATTTTGTACCCTGGTATTACCGTGTCCCACTGATTATCCTCATTCCACCAAGTTTCTGTGATGCCTACTATATCAATATCATCATTTAATATGAGGCACTCTAGACCACTCATATTAATTAGATTTCTAGCATAAGCACTTTAAAAACTTGTCACTTTTTAGCTATCTGCCATTATATGATGTAATTGAATGGGACTTTTTTTTTCCATTTGACAGTTTCTCATCAGATCCTACCTGATAAAATCCTGATAAAATCAGATGTATTTTATCATCTTCCATCCTCTTCTCCTTACTAGGACATAGAGAATCTTCATTAATAGATCCTCCCCTAAGCAATGTCTCAGTTCGAACCACGTGCTCCTCCACATCCGGCGGCTGCCAAGTGTACACACAGTGAACTTAGTGAGAAGTCCAAAGATTTCAATGAGTGTAGAAGAGGGAACAGTGGCCTCCTCTAGAAGCAATTGATGCTCATGGCACTACAGGGAAAATGCTTCTATTTGACAGCATAACTCTTCCTTGTTGAGAGCTTCCTGCTACTAAGGATGGCTAGGACTTCCTTCAAGCAGGATTTCTCTATATCCATTGCCCATTCAAAAGCCAGGCTGTCAGATGGAGGGATCCCAGGTTAGGATGGTTGGTCCTGCCCCCGTTCCATGACAGCAGATTCAGAAACATCCATTAGGTGAATACATGGACAAAATGCCATCTGCCACTGTGAACCAGAATTCTCTTGGCCACCAAGGGGTTAAGTTTCAGAGTGGTAGCCATGTTAGTCTGTATCAGCAAAAATAACAAGGAGTCCTTGTGGCACCTGAGAGACTAACAAATTTATTTGGGCATAAGCTTTTGTGGGCTAAAACCCACTTCATCAGATGCATGAAGTGAAAAATACAGTAAGAAGAATATATATTATAGCACATGAAAAGATGGGAGTTGCCTTACCAAGTGGGGGGTCAGTGCTAATGAGCCAATTCAATTAAGGTGGAAGTGGCCTATTCTCAACAGTTGACAAGAAGGGGTGAATACCAAGGGAGGGAAAATTACTTTTGTAGTGCTAAGGAGGCCAATGCAATCAAGGTGGCCCATTTCCAGCAGTTGACAAGAAGGTGTGAGTATCAGCAGAGGGAAAATTAAGATTATTATTGCTTTGTCCATCTTTATTTTCCTAGGGATGTCTGGTTGGAGGGAAGAAATACATCAATAGGTATAATCATTGCATTAAGAAGGCATCCACTCTGAAGCAGCATCCCTATGTGTTCCAAGAGCAGTAAGCAGGGCACTCCTTGTTTGCCTAAGTTTCAAAGCAGTTCCAAAATAGGAAGCCCTGCTGATGAAATATCTGCTGGATCACTGACAAATGGAACTCCCACTCGTGATTCTCATGAAAGTACCGTCTAGGAAGTTAATTACCTCTGATAGATGCATTGCAGAGAGGGTGATCTGATGTCAGGTCCACTAAATCCAGAGCTGTACCACCTTTCCGTAGAATGGTGAGGACCTTGGCTCACCTGTTTATATAACAGTGGTCATATTGTCTGACTAGACCTGGACACGAGTGGAGTGGAAGAAAGGCAAGAATTGCTTGTATACTCCGAACACTGCTGGAAGCTTGAGGAGCCCTGGGCTACATGATGATCCAGGTAGAACAGAAGTGTCCATGACAGATGTTCTTGTCTGTGGGGTGGAAATAGAGAGACCCTCTCACCACACACACACACAGAGTCTCTCTTCTCCCACCACAAGAGATTCCTGGATGCTGGGAGTAAGTGAGATTCTTGTCCAAGGAGTCCCTGTCAGAACGTAGGCCTTCCTCAGCCAGGCCTGGAGGTCACTCTAGTAAAGCCAGGTGAAGGGGGTTACATGTGCACATCATGTGTGCCTAGGAGGATCAAGCAGGATCTAAATGTCATCAGAGGGCTGAGTCAAAGTTGGATACAGAGGTCTTTCATCACAAATAACCTGTCCTGTGGCAAGTAGGCCCTGCCCACAACCAAGTCCAAGAGTGTTTCTATGGTTGCTGTAGGTGTTAAAGTGGACTTTCCTGGGCTTACTTGAAGATTTAAGGAATGGCAAAGGTAGAGCAGCACTGTTAGTGCTACCTGCAAAAATTCTCTATATGATCAACCCTTGAGGAGCAAGTCATCCCTCGGAAAACATATGGTAGCTGTGACAGCACAGATGTGTTGCTACTATGGCCATTACCTTTGTAAAGATCCTTGTAGCCACTGAAAGGCTGAAGCAGAGCAACTTCTACTAGAAGTGCTCTGAACCCACCATAAAACACAGAAATTTCCTGTGCACTGGGTGGAGATCATAAGAAGATAAATATTGTTTAAAATTGAGAGCTGCAAAACAGTCATTAACATTCAGGGAGGGAATTATAGTGGCTACAATAATCATTAATTTTGAGTGGTGGATGAAGATATTCAACTGCTTGACATCCAGGATGGGTGTCCAACTCTCTGTCTTTTGGGGGATTAGGAAATATTTGAGTAAAAGCCCTTCCCCATGTTGAGAAAGTACCAGCTCTATCACCCCTATTTGGATTAGGAGTCTACTTTCTGTATGAGATGCCTCTTGAGAGAGGTCTCTAAAAAGGTACAGGGAAGGGGGTTTTGGAGAGGGGATAGACAAAGACTCTCATGTACTGGCTGAGATGATGTCCAAGACCCAAAATTAGATGTTGCCACATCAAAAGGAAATGAGCCAGACAGCCACTAAAGGGTCTGAGGGGAAACTGACTATGCTAGGGCTGGCTGACAGTTCTCGAGCATCCTGTCAAAATGCATTATTTGTAGGAGGCTGGGCCTGGAGAGGGGCAGAGGTGGGGCACTGTATCTGTCATGCTGTAGCCTCTGGTGCTTTCTTGGTGGTTCATAGGGCTTCTGATGGTAGGACAGTTGCTGACTGGCAGATATCTATGTTGTGGTGCCTTAGAGTAGTTTATGTGAGGCACTAGGGTTTATATTTCTCAAGGAATGGAAGGTGGCCTGGGAGTCTAAGTGAGTGAAGTAACTTGGGCTTTTCACTGCAAAAGAAGTTACCTGCAAAAGGGGGGATCCTGTACTGTCACCTGAACTTCTTTGGAAACTCTGATGACTGTATCCAGGAAGCCCATCTCATGACCAACTGAGGTGGCCATAGAGTGAGATAAAGTGTCTGATCCATCAAGTGATACATGAAGGATAACCTGGCTACTAATTTTCTTTCAAAGATGGCATGGAATTGGGGCTTACATTCCTGTAGTAATTTATTGATGAACTCAGATAGCTTTCTGTAGTTAATAAAACTGTACTGCAACACAAATGCCTGGCAGTTCACAATGTGAAATAGTAGGCTGGCTGAGGAAAAGTTCTAATCTCTTGACATCCTTGCCCAAAGGAGAAGCTCTCAGTTGGTGTAGTCTGTTCTGTGACTGCTTGTACCACCAAATTCAAGTTAAGGTGAGAGAATAAATATTCTGACCCCTTGGAGGAAACTACATATTTCTTTTTGGCCCTCTTTGGGGAAAGGACATTGGTGGCTGGCGTGTGCCAAATGCCCTTAGCAGGCTCCAAAATGGCCTTAATAGGAAGTGCTATTTTGGAGGGAGCTGCCAACTGGAGATGCTCAGAAGCTTGTTTGTGGGATACAGATCATAGAATCATAGAATATCAGGGTTGGAAGGGACCCCAGAAGGTCATCTAGTCCAACCCCCTGCTCGAAGCAGGACCAATTCCCAGTTAAATCATCCCAGCCAGGGCTTTGTCAAGCCTGACCTTAAAAACCTCTAAGGAAGGAGATTCTACCACCTCCCTAGGTAACGCATTCCAGTGTTTCACCACCCTCTTAGTGAAAAAGTTTTTCCTAATATCCAATCTAAACCTCCCCCACTGCAACTTGAGACCATTACTCCTCGTTCTGTCATCTGCTACCATTGAGAACAGTCTAGAGCCATCCTCTTTGGAACCCCCTTTCAGGTAGTTGAAAGCAGCTATCAAATCCCCCCTCATTCTTCTCTTCTGCAGGCTAAACAATCCCAGCTCCCTCAGCCTCTCCTCATAACTCATGTGTTCCAGTCCCCTAATCATTTTTGTTGCCCTTCGCTGGACTCTCTCCAATTTATCCACATCCTTCTTGAAGTGTGGGGCCCAAAACTGGACACAGTATTCCAGATGAGGCCTCACCAATGTCGAATAGTCCAGATCCCGCTCCAGAGGCATCTGGAAGGTCTCAGCAACCCTTGTCAGCAGCTCTTGGTACTGCCTGTCATCATCCAGAGGGGAGAGGGAAGCTGGCACCATTGCTTCATTCAGGGATAATCCCAACTGCTCTAGTGGCTCAGACTTCTCCTGTTCCTCTTTGTGCTCCAGGAGCAATTAGGATTCTTCCACTGGAGGTGATCTTTGGCAAGAACGATGCTCAAATGCTGGGGCTCTATAGTAAGGTCCCATGAGCTCCAGTAAGGCCAGTGGGTGGGATCACAGTGATAGGGGGCAGACCCCATGGTGGGTACCATTGATCCCTGGTCAATAGGTAAGGGTCTTGAGAATGTGGGGGCGTCAACAAAAGACTATGGAAGCCCTTTTTGGGCTGACATGCCAGGCAGGGACAAGAAGAATGTAATGAGGTCTGGGAGAAGAAGTAGTGGCCAGAGTCTTTAGAGTTGGATCTGTTGGTGTGGGCACAAGCACAGTTGTCTTGGCACAGAATGGAACTGCTGGTGCCAAAAGCAATCTTCCCCTATTGCCCTTAGGTGCCTTCCTGGACAGTGTCAAAAAGCTGGAAGCTTGTGATCCCCAGGAACTCCAGATGCACCTGCTCCAGACATGGAGTCTCACTTAGGCCTGAGAGGAGGGGAAGGGAGGGGAGGGGAGAAGCTGCCCTCTTCTTAGCAGACTTATGGGAGACTTTATCTGCCTTCCTGCGAGGGTGCATCTCCTTACCTTCATAGTGTCTCTTTTTGAAGGGGTCCTTGGGCCTACTGGAGTGTTTATCAGTGCCAGAGGTGCACTGCTAGGTGGCTCTGGCCAACGAGGTGGGGAACAACAAGTTCCTGGGTCCGACCAAGGCCTCATGGCAACCTCCATCAGGTGCTTGTGAAGTCTAAACTTCCAGAACTGTGTGGTGCCAGTGTGGGAGAAGGACTGGCAGTGTCACACTTTGAAGGGTGACTCCCCCAGGCAGTAAAGACAAGTCTTGTACAGGTTGCTTACTGGGAAAACCTGAGGGCAGAAGAGGCAAGGCTTGAAGCCTGGAACCTTGGGCATAAGTGCCCTGAACATCAAGGGAAGACCAGGGGGTACCTCCAATCCCCACTTACCAAACTGTGACAATTAAGGCTAACTATAAAATCAGGAGAATAAAACAAAACTATTGACAATATTTTTACAGAAAAAATGGATCTACAAAGCTAAAAGTTACAGACACACACGAGGGTTCCATCCCAGACCACAAATCAGTAGAAAAGTAACTGAAGATGATGTCAGTCCAAGCTGCCCCTTATGCCCTGAGTTCACAGCACGAGAAAACAGTCATGGACTGACAGGCATGCCTATTGAAGAATTTCCAATCCCAGGTACACGGAGCACGTGTACCCCCACAGTGACTACCCACAGGAACCAGCACTCAAAGAAGAACACAGAAATTCAGTGATAGAAATAAAACAAGAGAACTTCACTTACTCTGGCTTTTAGTGAGATCAGCCTTGAGTATTAGTGTCTAAAATTTCTCCTTGAGGATTAATGAAACCCTGAGAATAGGTTATTTTTTAGTTTTTTAAACAAGATTTAATTCTTACAGAGGAAAAACAATAGTTAAATTTGGCAAACTAAAAGACCAAAGAACTAAGGTAGATTAGATAGAGAGATACACACATAAGAAAGCTATAGGCAAAAATCCTAAAGCTTTAAAATTATCAGCAAACAATAAAATTAATACCGAGGCTAATTCTTCCCCACAAGAATACATGCAAAATGTATTGGTAGATTTGTGCACACAGTTAAGCCTAAATTCAGAAAGGAATTTAGGCATGGGGCCGCAAAGCATTGCCATGTCTAACTTTTAGGTGCGTGGAAAATCACTGGCATTCACAAAGCCTGAGTTGCCAATCTCCCTATACAATGAATTGCAAGATATTGAATCCCATTCTGAGGAGTCTCAAATGACAGCATGCTAGGCTGCTCTTCACCTACGGTAGCCAATGGGAGATGCCAAGCCAAAGGGTGTGTGCTAAGCCCCGCTCCTCTCTTGTTCTTGCAATAGGCATCGAAGTCCATGCTGCAGGGAGGCATCTCCCTCTGTTTGGGATTCTCTGCTGCAAATCCTCTCTTGGCATTAGGTACCTATGCAGTTTTAGCCAGAAGCTGTGGCAATGGAGTGCCCTCATAACATTTAGTCCAGTGCTTAGGGGTACTCACCTGGGATGTGGGAGATCTGCCATTCAAGTCCTTCCTCCACCTGTGAAAGTAAAGGGATTTGAATTCGGATTGCCACCTCTCAGGTGAGTACCCTAACTGCCAGACTATGGGATATTGTGGTGTCAAGCTTCCTCAGTCTCTCCTGAGGAGCTGTTTCATTATGGAGATATAATTGGAGCAGGGGAACTGAACTGAGAGTCTCTCATCTCCCAAGTGAGTGCTCTTACCACCAGCCACCAGAGTACTGAGTCATTCTCATGCTTGCTTTGCAACCTCTCTCTCACTTCACCATATCCCCAAGTGATTATTTCATGATTTACCTGAAGTAGAACAAATTCAACAGGAGAGAGTAAGGGAGCCTCATATAAGAATATCCCATGTCACTGGTTAGGGTACTCACCTGAGAAGTGGCAGATCCCAGTTTAAATCCCTTCTACCCCCTCAGGGACCTGAATCAGGAGTCTCGCACATCCAAGGTTTGAACCATAATCACTGGACTAAAAGTTGAGGGAGGTGGTTCTCCTCCATTTTGGGTACACTTGTCTATAGGGGCCAAACCCAGTAGATGGGATTTGAACAGGCTTACTAGATTGGTAAGCCTTACCACAGGTGAGTTAGGCATTCCTCTGCCTATCTTCCCCTGGTTCATGTATCACACTGGCATTCAGATGTCTGATATGGGGCTGCAGCACACGTAGGCAGAAACACAGGTGCCTAGAGAGCTTTTACAGCAAAAACTCAGACGCTGAATGATTATAGGTGCCTGTAGATTTCAGGGCAGGGTTTTGAAAATCCCAGTGAGGCCTGATTCTGCAATTAAGGCACCCAAGTCCTTTTGTAAATCTAGCTCTTAAAGTAACTTTCAAAGGCAAACTTTCTGTGTGTGTATGTGTGTGTGTACTTGGACCTATTCACGTACAATGGAAGAATCTGCTTTTGCAAATCTAGCCTGAGAGTATACAACAAAAAGCCTTTGCAACTAGTTTGTAAAAACATTTCAATAACCAACACTGGCCTTTCGAATCAAAGGGGTGGTTATAAGAAGACTGAAATTCTAGCACTATCATGAGACTTGGGTAGAAAGAATGTTTCTTTATTAAATATGGAGAAGAAATTCATGTTGGGGGCTGCTCTTCTCTCTAGTGCAGTGGTCCCAAAACTTTTTAACGTACCCCCCCACTTACCCCTGTCCGCGCTCTTCCCCCCACTCCCCACCTGGAGCAGGGACTGGGAACAGGGCCGCAGCTCTGGGAGGGGTGGGAACGCTAACATGGATAAGGAGGCTGAAGCCGGGGCCAGAACCCAGGGCGAGGGGCAGGGCTAGGTGGCTCTCCCGCCCCACCCCCTGTGGGGAGCTGGTCTCTCCAGCTGCACACCCCTCCCCCACCCCGAATTTTCCTCCACGCCTGCCTGGGGGGGGCACAGTTTGGGGACCTTTGTTCTAGTGTAAGAGTTCTCCATGTGCTGTTAGAGGAAATTTGGAGTGTAAAATAGAGATTCTATTCAATATGTCTAATTACAGAATCAGGACCAGATCTCCACCTTGTGTAAATTGTCATAGCTCAACTGAAGTTAATGGAGCTATGACTTTTTGTACCAGCTGAGATCTGGACCTAAACTGCTAATAAAAAACCCCGGCATACACACAATGTCAACAGAAAGCGGTTATCTCTGAAGTCTCTACACTTCTTCTTAGCATATGCACAATGTGTCTCAGGTGGCATGTGACTAGGATTCATCATCAAATTTGGTGCACTGGTCAGATCATTAGCTTCCCCGGCTCAGACTAGGTACTGACGGGGACCGCAATGTGAACACTGACCTATGACCCCCCCATCTCAACACTTATATGGGAAACCCCATGTATTTAGGGAAATAAAGAAGTGTCCTGAATTTGGTCACTACTTTAGGTAAAGAGTTCTAAAATACTGATCCCACTCTCTCCAACACCCTCAACCCCATGACTGCAGACGGATTTAAAGAAGTTTGTCACAGCAATCAAAAGCCAAATGCATGGTTTACATACTACAATATAGTATAATTAAATTCACCCGCAAGTTGAGCAATGTAATGTTTCATTTTTCCTACTTTTACTAAAGGCCCCCTTGTAGGTGTTCAATGTGGATTGTAAGCTCCTTCAACCATTTAATTGAAGGGGTAGAAATGTTGCATTTCCTTCACAAAAGTATCTTTTCTCCAAAATGTTTTTCAGGAACTTGATTTAAGTATATGGAAGACAAAAATAAAATTAGTTCTACCTAATCAGAATAAAAATCTCTCTCTTTCTCCCTCTCTCAAAATAAGGTTTCACTAGCATGGTGTCTGGTGTCGGCAGCCTGCTAATTTTCATTTGTTCTTATTGGACTAGATGGATTGAGGGTCTGCTCCAGGAATGCAATTCCTATGTCCCTTGTTTTTCCTGGAAAATCAGAAAAAACTAAACTCAAATTTTTTAATGTAAAAACAACCTTTCAGGAAATCAGTACATATCACAAAAAAGCAAACAAGGGTTAAATAAGCCCAATTTTTAAAGCTGATTTCTTTTAAGAGGACTTCTGCACACACGTACTAATGGGTGGCGAAAGTAGTTTGCTTTTTAAATGTCACTGATGTGATAAAAGTGTGCTGTTCAGGCATACAGTTATCTCCCAGTACTTTGAATGCTGATTGACAAAACAAAATTCAGATTATTCGGGTCCTCTTAAATGTGCATTTCTATACTTTCAGATCATGAACTGCCACCTTTTTTTTTACAGTCATATTCCTTTAGAAAGATGTATTTCCCTAAAGTTCTTGATATGTATTTTCAACTAAATCTAGATTCATGAATTGTGTATATGGGAATGTCAGCAGTTTAGAAATGGCTTATATTCTGGTCTTGACATGTGTAGCAGCAATAAATGTAAATAAATTTGAATCAGGAAAATATTTACAACAGAGTTATGGCATACACTGTGAGCATCCTAAAGCACACATGAATAAAGATCATATGAAGTCTGCAACTCGTGTTTACAAGCAAAATATTGCACATACTACTCCAAATGTTCCAGTATTTACTTTAGGAAACTTGAAGCTGTGAGCATTCTAAGGAATTTGTGAGCAGCTTGCACACCTCTTGGATCTCATGAGGCTGCCTCAGCTAACAACTTTAAGATACAGCCAAAGCGTCCAAAACTAGCCAAAGGCACCTGTTCTCAAAGAGAACAGAATAAAACAAAATATGGTGTTTGAAAGCCAAGCTTTTTAAGGTATGTGAAACCACAAAAAGTTGGGAAAATTCCAAACGTAATAATGTCCCTAGGGAAGATATCTGGGCCTCTGGATATAAAAGCATGAGTCTCTACGCTGCCTGAGCTAGAAGACCCAGGTCTGACAGTGAACCACACTGAAAATGGATTGCACACTGTATTGAAATATACTTCATTATGGATTCTTATTCCACAAATGCCTTGTCCTCAAACTTTCCAAAAATCTTCTATTTTGGTTTATGATCATGCATGTAAAATGTAATTGAAAATTGGTGTACTTTTGGTGACATGCAAATGGACAAAGAGAGTAGTGTCTTTCTATAATTCATGGATTCCAGGGTTGCACTAACTGTTATAATGAGAACAAAAATTAAAGGCTCATGGCATTCACTCATCTATTATTAGGCTTTTTTTGAGCAGTTCACTAGTTTTGACAGTTCTACAATCTTACAGAACTAATTTCTATCAGAACTAAGATCTCCAGCTCAAATCAGAGCAATTATCCAAAGATTAGTGCCTGATAATTTATTTATCCTCTTCAATGAGCAGAAATAATAGGGATTAGGTTGCTTGACTTTTTTTCCACAGTTCATGCTCAGTTGCCACGAGATGCTCACAGTCATCACAATTAGAGTAGGAAGATACACTAATTGGATTAAATGTTACTTGTACCTTATTTTCTTTCTGATTGAAATGGATTATAATTTGCCTCTATTAAAGCATTTTTTAAAAATATATTGTAATTAGAATAAAGGAAAAACTACTCAAATGATAATATTAAAGGAGACATTTCATCTTCCTCCACTTCTTATCTGGTTACAATACATGTCTGAGCACTGGCAAAAGTGTAGAACACTGTGGGTTAAGTCAACTGCAGGCACAGAGGCCAGAGCTGAACACAGACAGATCAGAAAGACCCAGTAATGGAAATCTTGAGAGAGCTGTTGCAAGTGGAAAATCAGGGGCCTTTCCTCTTCGTTTGCATAAGACAAAAAACACAAAAGCAATGCTGGAGAGAGAAGTAAAATTGTTTACTTTTTAGCTAAACTCTTCATGGGGAAACTATCTTAGAAGACCAGAGAAACCATTTTCTAGAATGGCTCAATCAAGCAAGGTGCTCATTAACAACTGGAGGTGCTCAGCACTTTGCGGGGCTAAGCTCAGATGCCGAAAGCACACTGGATATTAGGGAAAAATTAGAAATGGACCATCAGTAGTACACTGAATATTATAGTGCCATTGGTTGCCACATTCCTGATTCAGTGACAAATGAAGCATTTACTACCCTAACCGCAACTGAGTCACAGAAACTTAATGAAATACTATCATGTACCAGAAGTGAAGAGTGAAGTACAACATACTCCTAGACATAGTAACATGGCTAATGTCAACTTTTGTACATGCTGTATAATACAGCATGTGAAAAGCTGTGTAAAACAGGCTTCTGTTGTGAAACATTCCAGGTCATTTTACCAGTAAGTCATCATGCACAAATGTTTTGTCTTTAAGACTCAGTATTTCAATCTCAGCTCTATTCCTTAACCCACACAATAACCATAATAAAAAATGTTGACCATTTCTACTTTAATGCTGTCAAAATACAGTTCTCAAGTGTCTTCTTTATTGTAGCAAGATGTTATCAGAGATTATTTCCCATGGCATTTGTTTGCAGTTCCACTAGATTCTCAATAGTTCATAGTAAAATATCTTTGTACAAGAATTCTTAAGTTGTTTTTTTAAATGCAAGAACACAGTCGTTTTCATAAGGGACTGGCAATGGGAGACAAACCCTCATCACGCAGCACACACAGAATCCTAGAAGCATTTGACTGAAAGGGACCTCAAAAAGTCATCTAGTCCAGTCCCCTGCACTCAAGTCAGGACTACATAATAACTAGACCATTCCTGACAGGTGTTTGTCTAACCCGGGGTGGGTAAACTACGACTTGCAGGCTGGATCCAGACCGTCAGCAGTTTTAATCCGGCTCTCAAGTTCTTGCTGGGGAGTGGGGTCTGGGGCTTGCCCCACTCCAGTTCTCTGGGACTTGCCCCACTCCAGTGCTCCAGCCGGGGAGCAGGATCAGGACTGCTCCACGCGGCTCCCGGAAGCAGCATCATGTCCCCCCTCCAGCTCCTACGCATAGGGGTAGCTCTGCACACTACCCTCACCCCAAGCACTACCCCCGCAACTCCCATTGGCCAGGAACCGCAGCCAATGGGAGCTGCAACAGTGCAGTCTGCAGACAGGGCAGCATGCAAAGCCGCCTGGCCACGCCGCCGCGTAGGAGCCGGAGAAGGGACATGCCGCTGCTTTCAGGAGTCGCTTAAGGTAAGCACCGCCCAGAGCCTGCACCTGAGCCTCCCCCCGTGCCCCAGCCCTGATTCCCCTCCTGCCCTCTAAACTCCTTGATCCCAGCCCAGAGCTCCCTCTTGCACCCCAAACCCCTCATCCCTAGCCCCACCCCAGTACCCACACCCCCAGCCAGACCCTGCACCCCTTCCCGCACCCCAATCCCCTGCCCCAGCCCTGTTTCCCCTTGGTCCCAGCCCAGAGCATCCTCCTACACCCCAAACTCCTCATCCCCAGTCCCACCCCAGAGTCCACACCCCAATTCCCTTCCCAAAGCCCCCTCCCACACCACAACCCCAATTTTGTGAGCATTCATGGCCTGCCATACAATATCTATCCCCAGATATGGCCCTTGGCCCAAAAAGTTTGCCCACCCCTGGTCTAGCCTGTTCTTAAAAACCTCTAATGATGGAGATTCCACATCCTCCCTAGGCAATCTGTCCAGTGCTTAACTACCCTGACACTCAGGAATTTTTTCCTACTGTCCAACCTAAACTGCCCTGGCTGTAATTTAAACCTGTTGCTTCTTGTCCTATCCTCAGAGATTAAGGAGAACAATTTTCACCCTCCTCCTTGTAACAACTTTTTACATAGCTGAAAACGGTTACATTCCTCCTCAGTCTTCTCCACAATAAACAAACCAATTTTTTTTCAGTCTTTCCTCATAGGTTGTTTTCTAGACCTTTAATCATTTTTGTGCTCTCCTCTTGACCTTCTCTAATTTATCCACATCTTTCCTGAAATGTGGTGCCAGGGCCTGGATGCAATACTCCAGTTGAGGAGTTATCAGCACAGATATACTATATAATTTTTATGCATATGGTAAAGAATATTACTTCACAATTGTCAAGACCAAAAGCAGACTGTGAAGAACTTCAAAAAGATCTCACAAAACTAAGTGATTGGGCAACAAAATAGCAAATGAAATTGAATGTGGATAAATGTAAAGTAATGCACATTGGAAAAAATAACACCAACTATACATACAATATGATGGGGGCTAATTTAGCTACAACTGATCAGGAGAAAGATCTCGGAGTCATCGTGGATAGTGCTCTAAAGACGTCCACGCGGAGTGCAGTGGCAGTCAAAAAAGCAAACGGGATGTTAGGAATCATTAAAAAAGGAATAGAGAATAGGACGGAAAATATCTTATTGCCCCTGTATAAATCCATGGTACACCCACATCTTGAATACTGCGTACAGATGTGGTCCCCTCATCTCACAAAAGATATACTGGCATCAGAAAAGAGCAACTAAAATTATTAGTGGCTTGGAATGGGTCCCATATGAGGAGAGATTAAAGGACTTTTCAGCTTGGAAAAGAAGAGACTAAGTGGGGGATATGATAGAGGTATATAAAAATCATGAGTGATGTGGAGAAAGTGAGTAAGGAAAAGTTATTTACTTGTTCCCATAATATAAGAACTAGGGGCCGCCAAATGAAATTAATGGGCAGTAGGCTTAAAACAAATAAAAGGAAGTTCTTCACTCAGCGCACAGTCAACCTGTGGAACTCCTTGCCTGAGGAGGTTGTGAAGGCTAGGACTATAACAAGGTTTAAAAGAGAACTGGATAAATTCCTGGAGGTTAAGTCCATTAATGGCTATTAACCAGAATGGGTAAGGAATGGTGTCCCTAGCCTCTGTTTGTCAAAAGGTGGAGATGGATGGCAGGAGAGAGATCACTTAATCATTACCTGTTAGGTTCACTCCCTCTGGGACACCTGGCATTGGCCACTGTTGGTAGACAGGATACTGGGCTGGATGGATCTTTGGTCTGACCCAATATGGCCATTCTTATGTTCTTATGTCACTTTTAGTAGATTTAAAATAGTTTCTTGTGAATGTTTTTTTTTTTTTAAATACCTAAACGTACTGCTCACTAAAAGAATCAGATTGGACAATCTGGAAACCATAAATTTATCCACAGAACAGATATAATATAGATAGCACTGCAAGCTTACCATATGTAAGATTCAATAAGGAACTGGATGAATCACTTCTCCAGATGAGTGTAATTCAAGTCTGCTGCATGTGCACTAAATCTTTCAACCCAAAAAAACCAAATAGTCAAGTTGTAACAGTTATCTGCTCACTAGAAACTGGATTCTAATCATTAACTCACTTCATACAGACAACCAAATAATCCACCATATAGTAATAACTTTTCAAATTCACCCAGGCTGGTAGTAGCACATATTGGTGACCTAGCAGTGAACGGCTCAAAAACGTATCAGTCCCTTGACCCATTCACACCCTTTCTTCAACAGTATATTTTCTGCAAAAACTGTTCTTTTTATTAAGTTTCATTAGGTCACTCTATACAAGTTAGACAAAAGAAAGCAATTCCATTACTACTTATACAAACTAAACCTGATGGGGAATTTAGTGTATACTCAAAATACCAAGGAGTGAAACAAATCACCGACATGCTATAAAAAACCACTTTGGTATTTGCTTTAAGTGGAGAACTCTATAGCTAAAATTAAGGGATTCTGCTCTTCATGTTCTCATTTATTTTACTGACAAAGCAAAAACATATAATGAAGTCAGATTTAAGTCTCATGAAACCTCTAGGAGAGATACAGAGATGGCATGAGTTCAGCTGTCAACAGTATACCAGCGACACTCATCTAAACATCTCCAGGACTGAAATGTCAAAATGCTTACGAGAAATCAGATCTTGGATGTGGAGCAAGCGGGCTCATGATGAACCCAGACAAGACTGCAATGATGCTCGTCAGAAAGGAGAAATGCTCTGAAGAACTGGCCAAAAATGTTGTCTCCATCCTCTTTTAAGTCATACCGTCTCCATTTGTCAAAGTGGTGCAAAGCCTTAAAGTATTGTGTAACTGAGAAGTCACAATGTCTTTTTTCACCTCCAACTTGTTAGAAAACTCCATTCCTTCTTCCTGGATTAGGACCTGGCCACTGCAATCTATGGCCTGGTCTACACTAACAAGGTAAATCAATGTAAGTTATGCTAGTTAAGTTACATAAGATACTTAAGTCATCGTAACTTAGATCAACTTACAGCAGTGTATACACCGTGCGCTGTTGATGGGAGATGCTCTCCCATCAACTTATCGCATGTTCACCAGACCCACTAAATCGATGCCTGTTACATTGATTGCAGCAGCACTGATTTAGCTGGTAGTGAAGACAAGCCCTATGCCGGAGTCACTTCCAGGCACGATTACTGCAACTATATCTGAAACTGAATGAGACAACATTACACAGGCTCCAACTGGTACAGAATGCTACTGCTTGCCTTCTCTGTGGCTTAGGCCACCATAAGTATATCACACTCACAATCAAGACCTTCCATTGGCTCCCAATGACAGTTTAAACTTTAGTCCTAATTTTCAAAACAATTAATCAAGCCCCAGTTGCATTAAAGATAGAATTTGAATCTATGAACCACTGCAACAGCTGCACCCCTCTGGGACAATACAGACCACAATGCCCAGTACGAGGCATGTGAGAACCAGGGATAAAGCATTTTTGGTCTATGGAACAAACTTCCCCTATCTTCTTTGGAAATCAGAAAGTGACCATCTTTAGGAAATTATTCAAAGAGGAAGGTTTTGCAGGACACTCAAAAAATTGACACCCCTTCTACCCAATAAACTTCTAGCAAACACATACACACACACACACCAGAATAATGCAAGCAGAGTTCTTACCCCTGAAGACGTAGTAGTGCCAGAGACTCCATGAAACCCACTAAGGGCTTTAGTACTGCTACTGATTTTACATGGCAGGCAGGCAGATACTACGGTGATGGGCAGCACAATAAACAGGATTAAAAGGATACCATCAAATTAATATCAGTCAATTTTAAAACAAATTAAAATAGTTTCAGGTATTACCTCCACCTAAGCCACCCTGACAGTGTTTGTGTTTCAAAGTGTATTTATTTTTGCTCGTTGCTATGTCAGATTCGCACCAACCAGGCAAATATAACTGTTATCTACCCTTTCATAACTGTTGTTCTTCGAGATGTGTTGTATATGTCCATTCCACTGTAGGTGTGCGCACGTCTTGTGCACAGCTGTCAGAAAACATTTTCCCCTCTCAGCTGTATCAGCTGGGGCGGCTCAAGCACTCCCTGTTGCTGTGCACCACTATGTGCCAGTATAAGGCGACAGAGCTGTCCCTAACCCTCCTCAGTTCCTTCTTACTGGATAGACTCCAATAGAAAAGAGAAGGCAAGTAGGTTGTGGAATGAACATGTGCAATACATCAAGACAGACAACAGTTATGGGAAGGGAAGTAACCAATTTTTCTTCAAGTGATTGCATATGTCCATTCCTCTGTAGGTGACTCAAGAGCAGATTAATGTGGAGGTGGGCTCTGAGTCTACCTGAACAGCAACTGTAGAACCACCCGCCCAAAACTGTCATTGTTCCTGAACTGATGGGATATGGCATACTGAGCAGCAAATGTGTGAACTGATGACCAGGTTGCTGCTTTGCAAACATCTCCAATAGGTACTTGCACATGGAAAACTGCTGAAGCTGCTTGTGGTGTAGTTAAATGAGGCAACAGTTTAGAAAGTGGCATGACATTAGCTAACTAGTAGCACAAATAAATGCAAGAGAAAATCCAAAAGGAAATCGTCAGAATGGAAACCATTTTATCTTTCACACAGTCTGCAATTGCGACAAATAACTGTGTTGAAGATCTAAAGAGTCTGGCGTGGCCAAGCAGAAGGCTGAAACTCTCCTCATAGCCAACAAATGAAGCTTCTGCTCATCTGTAGCAAAAGAGGCTTCGGAAAAAATGGCAAATAAATTGCCTGCTTAATGTGGATATTGGAAACCACCTTTGTCAAGAATTTTGGGTGAGGTAAACTGTATCCTTATAGAAAACTATAAAAGAAGGTTCTGAAACCAAGTCTCTCAACTCACCCACTCTCCTTGCTCAGGTTACCACTATCAGAAACACCATTTTTCATAGAGAGGTGGAGTAGGGAGCAAGTTGCAAGAGGTTCAAAGGGAAGACCCACTAAATTTTGTTAGCATGATGTTGAGATCCCATGCGGAACTAGGTTCTTGCACCTGAGGGAATAGTCTACCCAACCCTTTTAGAAATCTGACAGTTATGGGGTTAGAAAAGAGTGATCTATTAACCATTGGCAGGTAGAATGCTGAAATTGCTGCCACATAGACTTTAATGGAACAGTCAGGCCTTGATGTTTTACATGCAAAAGATAATCCAAAACATGGTTAATGGAAGCCTGCACTGGAGAAAGACTTTTCTGATTAAATCAGACCAAAAAAATGTTTCTATTTGGCCAGATCAGTATCTCTAGTTAGAGACTTTCTGCTATTCAGAAGCACCTCCAGAATGTCTTTCAAGCAAGCCATTTCCACAGGTGCTAACCATGAAGCATCCACAGTGTCAAGTGGAGGGCCTGTACGTTGGGATGGAGCAGACGGCCAGGGTCCTGAGGAATCATGTCTGAAACAATAGGCGAGGTAGAAAAGGTCTGACTAACACCACTAACAGGGTCAAGAACCAATATTGCCAAGGCCACACTGGTGCTATTAGTATGAGGCAAGCACGATCTTGCTTGGCCTTGAACAGGACTCTGGATAGTAATGGTATTCGGGGGGGGGGGGAGAGGGAAGGAAGGGGGGAAAGACGTACAGCAGGGAATTTGTCCATGAGAGCAAGAAAGCATCCATCAAAGACCCTAGGCTGTGACCCCTCGGAAACAGAACTGATGGCACTTTCTATTGGCCTTTGTGGCAAACAGGTCCACTTGGGGAGTTCCCCATAGCTGGAAGAGGTACCTGGCCACATCCAGAGAGACCATTTGTGGTGACTGGACAATGTTTTCTGCTTTCCTGAGAGGCAAGCAGCTTTGACATTCATGGAGCTGGTTATGCAGAACTCCTAAAGTGGAACTCCCTCCTGGCACAGTTGGGCGAAACACACTCCTCCCTGTCTGTTTACATAAAACAACCGCTGTGCTGTCTGTGATGGGTTAGGTTTGATGTGCTGAGACTACCTCTGAGCCCATTTTCTCTGCCAGTTTGGGCCTCCAGAACCCTGCCTTGTTGAGCCAGACACACCAGTCTGCTCCAACACAGGGTCTGAACCACACGCCCCAAAGATGTAGACTTCACTGAAAACAGCTTAAGAAGCACTCCTGTCTTTAGTACCCAGACACCCAGCTCCCAATACGATCCAAACCCCAAATAAATCTGTTTTACTCCGTATAAAGCTTATACAGGGTAAACTCATAAATTGTCTGACCTCTATAACACAGATAGCTGTGCATCTTTCTGTTTGCTCCCCCAGGTATTAGTCACGAACTCTGAGTTCAATATTGAGCAAAAGTGATTTTAATAAATATAAAAAGTAGGATTTAAGTCGTTCCAAGTAATAACAGACAGAACAAAGTAAGCTACCAAGCAAAACAAAACACGCAAGTCTAAGGCTAATACATTAATAAACTGATTACAGATAAAATCTCCCCCTCCGAGATGTTCCAAAAACCTTCTTTCACAGACTAGACTCCTTTCTAGCCTGGCCTAATCCTTTCCCAGGTACAGTCCTTGTTCCAGCGCAGGTGGTAGCTAGGGGATTTCTCATGACTGCAGCCCGCTGTGTTCTGTTCCACTCCCTTATATAGCTTTGGCACAAGGCAGGAATCTTGTCTCTCTGGGTCGCCACCCCTCCTTCAAAATGGAAAAGCACCAGGTTTAAGATGAATTCCAGTACCAGGTGACAGGAAGCCTTGCAAGTAAACAGAGCCATTTACAACCAATTGTCCGAGTTGATGGGAGCCATCAAGATTCCAAACCACCATTAATAATAAGCTTTGCATAATTACAACAGGACCTCAGAGTTATATTTCATATTTCTAGTTTCAGATACAAGAATGATACATTTATACAAATAGGATGACCACACTCAGTAGATTATAAGAGTTGTAATGATACCTTACAAGAGACCTTTTGCATGAAGCATATTCCAGTTACATTATATTCACATTCATCAGCATATTTTTTATAAAATCATATGGAGTGCAGTGTCAGACTGTCCATTAATGCTGGTAGATTTTTTTCCCTAGAATGTGGGGGTGGAAGAGCAAGCTATACAGATAGTATGTAGTTCCCTGACATTTATGAATGAGTCTTCAAATCCAGAGAGGACCATAACCCTTGACTTTGCAGGGTTCTAACGTGTGTCCCCTAACCCAGGGACAAGGCATCCATAACCAACGTGAACATTGGTTGAGGAGAAGCGAAGAAAAGAACTCTTGTACATATGTTCTTAGGCTTTGTCCACCAGACCAGAGGGGACAAAAGTTACCTCTGGAATAAAAATCACTCTGTCCAGCCAATGTCAACATGGGACATACACTAGCTGTCCCTGAAGCCCCCAAAGGCATAGTCTGGCATACTGTACTACATAAGTACATGCTGCCATGTGCCCCCAGAAGTCTGACCCAAGTGTGTACTGTGGTAATGGGATGTGCTTTTAAATCCAACAGCAGGTTTCAGAGCTTTTGTAACCTTGTCAGGGCAGAAATGCTGTTTTTTATAGCATCTAGGAGTGCTCTGATACACACTATTCTTTTCACAGGTTTTAGAATTGATTTGTCCAGGAGTAAAAGCCCCAGTGCATTGAAAGTGGATTGAATGATGTCCACGTTGGACAGTACTTGAGACTGGCCTCTCACTAACCAGCCACCTAGGTAAGGTAACACATGGATTCTCAATCTCTTCATATATGCAGCTACCAGCCCCATGCACTTCATGAAAATGCAAGGGACTGCTGATAGTACTTCCATTTGGCCTATGCATTAATAGTGTGTTGCATTCACTATGAACCTAAGAAAGTTGCAGTGGTGTGGACAGTTCACTATATGGAAATAAGTGTCCTTTAAGTCAAAGACAGCATACCAGTCACTCTGTTCCAGTGAAGTAACGATGGAAGCTAGGGTGACCATGCAGAACTTTATTTTTTTCAGGTCCTTGTTTAACTCTTAGATCTAAAATAGGTCCAAGACTGCCTTTTGCTTTGGGAATAAGGAAACAGCGGGAATAAAAACCTCTCCCCCGAGGTACAGAGGAACCTCCTCTATGGCTCCCGCTAGAAGAAGAGCTGGATATCCCGTCGAAGAACGGTCTTGTAAGACTGGTTCCTGGAGATGGAAGGGGAAGGAGGGAAGGTAGGAGGGAAAGAAACAAACTGAAGAGACTATTCCAGATCCGTGCTTAGGACCCAGAAATCTGATGTGATGTGAGTCCAAGCACAAAGGAGGTGGGATAGACGATTAGCACAGATATGGGTAGGAACAGATTGGTCTTTAGGTACTGGTATGTAGTTCTCAACAAACCCATCAAAATGCATGTTTAGACTAAACTGCTGGTCAAGAGGAATGTCCTACTGAAGATGAAGGGGCCACTGGTCACCTTCTGTAGTTCCTGCCCCTTTTTCTCAGCAGGTCTTGGGGCTGAGGAATAATGCTCTGAAACCTGAGAAACTGCTGGAACCAGAAATGCTTCCTCTATCACTGGTGTTCAGATTCCAAGTGACTTCAATATTGCCCAAGAATCTTTCAGACTATGCAGCCTATCATCCCTCTTTTCTGAAAAGAGGGACAGGCCCTCAACTGGCAAATCCTAGATAGTCTGCTGTACCTCAGGAGGGAGACCAGGAGACTCCAGCCACAAACACCTCCTCACAGATATGGCAGATACCACGGAGGCCTCTGCAGATGCTAAAGCATCCAGTAGCTTGTGGGATTTCTCATGGACCTCTTTCACTTGAATTTCTAAAACTGAGGCCACCCTCTTAAGCAGTTCCAGATGAGCCCTGTAATCCTCTGGTGGCAGAGGATCACTCACCATCTCTACAGCCTCATCAGTAGTAGGGCATTGAGACAATGACTGTCTGCCTCTTGAGGTGGACGAGCTGTCTGAACAACTTCCTGTTGCTCAGTCCCAGGTATTGGAGAACTTTGCGTGTGGTGCCAATGATCTCGCTGTACCCTTGAGGAAGTCAATGTAGATGGGCAAGGACTTGTCCTAGCAGAGGGAGAGACACCCCATGGAGTCCAGAAAGGTAATTGGTGTGGTGGGCCCCATGTTTGCACAGGCCATTACCCTTTGCGATGTGCCCACTGCCGGGACAGCTGTGATATTCATGGATCCCATGACTCTGTCTGGTATGGGACACAAAAGACCCCACTTCCAAATCAGGCTCTGAGTCCTGCAATAACAGTGGAGCAGACCCCATGTGGACAGAAGACAGGTAAGCCAAACCCAGAGATGGTGGTATACTGCCTCTATAATAAATCCATGGTATGCCCACATCTTGAATACCACATGCAGATGTGGTTGCCCCATCTCAAACAAGATATATTGGAATAGGTTCAGAAAAGGGCAACAAAAATGATTAGGGGTATGGAATAGCTTCTGTATGAGGAGAGATTACGAAGACTTGGACTTTTTAGCTGGGAAGAGAGATGACTAAGGGAGGATATGACAGAGGTCTATAAAATCATAACTGGTGTGGAGAAGGAGTAAATAAGGAAGTGTTATTTACTCCTCATAACACAAGAACTAAGGGTCACCAAATGAAATTAATAGGCAGCAGGTTTAAAACAATCAAAAGGAAGTATTTTTTCCATACAAACGCACTGTCAACCTGTGGAACTCCTTGCCAGAGGATGTTGTGAAGGCCAAGACTATAACAGTATTCAAAAAAGAACCTGGAGGATAAGTTCCTGGAGGATAGGTCCATCAATGGCTATTAGCCAGGATAGGCAGGGATGGTGTCCCTAGCCTCTGTTTGCCAGAAGCTGGGAATGAGCAACAGGGGATGGATCCTTTGGTGATTACCTGTTCTGTTCGTTCCCTCTGGGGCACCTGGCATTGGCCACTGTCGGAAGACAGAATACGGGGCTAAATGGACCTTTGGTCTGACCCCGTATGGCCGTTCTTATGTTCTTAACTTCAGGGTCAGTCTCGTTGGACTTGGCACAGATTCCAGAATCCATGAACGCTCCCTTTGTAGCAGAAAAGTGCTCTGCTGAACTCTTCCCCTCAGACTCCCTGCCAGAGTTCTTGCTACTACCTGGTCCAGTAAGATCTTTGGTACTGAGGCAAGGTAATATGTCCTTGGTAGATCTGTCTCTCTTCTTTAGTACCAAAGACAGAATGCAGTGCCCAAATTGCAGGAGGTACACTCTGCACTAATGATGCCAAACTCAGAGCACAGTCTGAACCTGAAAGCAGTGTTGCAGAGCAAAATGCCACCTCCATAAAAAGACACTTAAATTTCACTACTTTTTTTTTTTTTTTTTTGGTAAGAGCAAGGCTTAAACCTTCTACAAATGTGATACTTGTCACTGATGTGGGACTCCAGCAAACATTTTAGGCAGCTGGGATGTGGGTCACTGACTAGCATCAATCTGGCACATGACCAGCAGGACTCAAACCCCGGAGAGTGAGGCACAGCTCCAGTACCAGCCCAGAGAAGCAAATTCAGTCCAAAAGGAATCTAAAAACTAAAACATAACACTAACTATACACTAAATCTAACTAAAACCTAAATGAGATAGACTATATGCAAAGAATGAGGGCAATAAACTAGTGATAGCAAGACTGGAAACACTCAAACAACTGTCACTAGTGGTAAGAAGAAATCAAAGGAGGTCAGGGGTAGCTCCTCCCTCTTATACTGGCACGCAATGGCATGCGACAGAGGGCTCTCAAGCCACGCCCAACAGGTACTGCTGTGGGAAAAAGTTTTCTAACAACTGCGCACATACCTACAGTGGAATGGACCTGTGCAAACCACTCAAAGAAGAATGTTTAGTTACATATGGTAAAAACAACAGTAGAAAATCTTTAACAAAACTAGATTATTTTTTGAAACACTGACTATTTTGGTAGCAGAAGTTCAGCTCCTCCAGAGACAGCAACAGAGGGAGCAATGTACAGACTGGTCACCAAAATTTTAACTATTATACTGTCTAAACATGTTCAGATCAGATCTGACACAGTGGTAAAACACTGGTGGGCTGCCTAAGATTTATCTGCATTAGCACTCTTACCTCCAAATATACTGCTATCAGTATTCCCATTTTACAGAGAGGGATACTACTTACATGTCTCATAAGGGTGTAGCGAGAATTAATATTTGTAAAGTTTTCTGACCATGATGAATGTTATATAAATGACTTTATTACCACCAGTTTAGAGCTTGTGTATAGGTTTATTAACTAGGCTGGCCATTGCTGTATTTCTAATCTGAAACAAACCAGTGTTCAGTCTAGTCCACTAGTTTAATAGGAGCCAAATGTAGATATGTTCCATTTTTACAAAGCCTTCTATCCAAGGATCCAAATCATTTTATAAATATTAATGTTAGGCCTAACCCTCAGATGTAGCCAAATATGAGAATTCTAAAGAAGACATAACATCCAGACTCACTCCAGCCCCTCCAAAATGTAAACCTAACTAGACAATAATACAGATTGGATATAATGTCTTCCTTACTGCAGCTAAATGAATTATGTATGTCCTGATGCATAAGGACTGTCATCCCTTTTAATTTTGTCTTCTGTACAACTGTTTTAACATTAGACAAATTAAAACATAACACAAAGCAATAGTCCAATATAATAAGCACAACTGACCGATTTTGTACAAGACACTAGTTCAGAGTTGTACAAATACTGTGTTCCTATGTACACTATTGATGCTCCTTGGGAAATGGATACCATTATACATTCTGTTCTGTACAGGTTCTTGTACTGAACTCAGCACTGCAATATCCAAGGTCCAGATCCACAAAGCAACTTAGGCACCACTGCAATTAACCAAACCCCTATACGGCTGCCTCAACTCACTCAGTGCCTACATTTTCCCTGTAAAAATTCCTAAATCTAAAAGTTTCTGCTGCCTCACGCTAAGTGTCTGGAGGCCTAAACCCCAGCACAATCCTCAAACCAAAGACAGACAGGCACACCTCCATGTTTCTTGCTTGCAGGGTCCTGATCCGATCACACCTTCAAAATCAGGACCTATTCAAATTTCACTCAGAGGAAGAGGAGGGAGTGGAACTGGTGCTCCCCTTTATAAACTTTTAGCCCAGTAATTGGAGCACTCACTCAGATTCAATTCCCACCCACTCCCACCTCAGAAGTCTCCCATTTCTCAGGAGAATGCCTTAGCCAACGGGCAACTGGATAGTCTCATGTGGGTCTCCCTAACTCTCTCTTACTGACACTGTTCTGCTTTGTATAAGGGTCACTGGAGTCAGGGGACTGACTGTTGCAACACTCAAGTCCCTCTGTGGGTTGGGGTTCACATGCCTACATAGACAGCAATGAACAGCTGACAAACAGTTAATTGAGTCCTAGGGTATGTCTACACTACAAAATTAGGTCGAATTTATACAAGTTGATTTTTTAGAAAGCGATTTTATACGGTTGATTATGTGTGTCCCCATACTAATGCACTAAGCACATTAAGTCGGCGGAGTGCATCCACAGTACCGAGGCTAGCGTCAACTTTCAGAGCATTGTACTGTGGGTAACCATTCCACAGTTCCCAGTCTCCGCCGCCCATTGGAATTCTGGGTTAAGCTCCCAATGCCCGATGGGGCAAAAACATTGTCACAGGTGGTTTTGGGTACATGTCGTCAGTCACCCCGCCCTCTGTGAAAGCAACGGCAGACAATTGTTTCACACCTTTTTTCCATGTGCGCTCCACACTGCTTTCAGCAGCTTGTGCAGTAAGTCTGCAAACTATCATCGTCATCCACCGCTTCCGCTGCAACTCTGCTCTCCTGCTGCTATGAATCCACCTTGCAGGTCCTCTATATGACTGTTGTCATTCACCGCTTCCGCTGGCACTCTGCTCTCCTGGTGGTCTTGCAGGGCCACTTCCACTACAACTCTGCTCGGCTGCTCTTGTCTTGCTGTACCATGGCAAGTGTGCAGCCCGCTCAGCTGTTGTGTCCTGGCAGCAGACGGTGCAGGAGGTCTGCAAAACTGGTCATCCAACCACCGCTTCCCCTGCAACTCTTTCCTGCAGACGCCATACCATGGCAAGCATGGAGCCCGCTCAGATCACTACAGTGGTTATGAGCATTGTAAACACCTCGCACATTATCATGCAGTATATGCAGAATCAGAACCTGCAAAAGGAGGCGACAGCAGTGCGGTGACGATAGTGAGGAGGCCATGGACACAGACGTTCCTAGAACCATGGCATGTGATGATTGGGACATCATGGTGGCATTGGGCCACGTTCATGCAGTGGAATGTGAATTCTGGGCCTGGGAAACAAGCACAGACTGGTGGGACCACATAGTGTTGCAGGTCTGGGACGATTCCCAGTGGCTGTGAAACTTTCACATGTGTAAGGGCACTTTGCGACTTGCTTTCCCCTGCCCTGAAGCGCAAGAATGCCAAGATGAGAGCAGGCCTCACAGTTCACAAGTGAGTGACGATAGCCCTCTGGAAGCTTGCAATGCCAGACAGCTACCAGTCAGTCGAGAATCAATTTGAAGTGGGCAAATCTACTGTGGGGGCTGCTGTAATCCCAGTAGCCAACGCAATCAGTGAGCTGCTGCTATCAAGGGTAGTGACTCTGGGAAATGTGCAGGTCATAGTGGATGGCTTTGCTGCAATGGGATTCCCTAACTGTGGTGGGCCAATAGACAGAACGTATATTCCTATCTTGGGAAAGGATCACCAAGGCAGCCAGTACATAAACCAAAAGGGGTACTTTTCCATGGTGCTGCAAGCACTGGTGGATCACAAGGGACGTTTCACCAACATCAATGTGGGATGGCTAGGCAAGGTACATGGTGCTTGCATCTTCAGGAACTCTAATCTGTATGAACAGCTACAGCAAGTGACTTACTTCCCAGACCAGAAAATAACCATTGGAGATGTGGAAATGCCTATAGTTATCCTTGGGGACCCAGCCTACCCCTTAAAGCCATGGCTCATGAAGCCATACACAGGCACCCTGGACAGTAGTCAGGAGCTCAGTCTATAGTTGAACAGCAAGTGCAGAGTGGTGGTATAATGTGCATTTGGATGTTTAAAAGTGCACTGGTGCAGCTTACTGACTCAGTGGGAATATTGGTTTTGCTGAGGTCTAACTGTTATTACTGCTTGCTGTGTGCACCACAATATCTGTGAGAGTAAGGGGAAGACATTTATGGTGGAGTGGGAAGTTGAGGCAAATCACCCTTGGCCCCTGATTACATGCAGCCAGACACCAGGGTGGTTAGAAGAGCACAGCAGGGAGAGAAGCTTTGAAAACCAGTTTCATGGCTGACCAGGCTACGGTGTGACAGTTCTGTTTGTTTCTCCTTGATGAGAACCCACCCCCTTGGTTCACTCTACTTCCCTGTAAGCCAACTGCCCCTCCTCTCCTCCCTTCGATCACAGCTTGCAGAGGCAATAAAGTCATTGTTTCAAATTCATGCATTCTTTATTAATTCAATCACACAAATAGGGGGATAACTGCCTAGGTAGCCCAGGAGGGATGGGGAAGGAGCGAAGTACCAGGTGGGATTGGGCAGGAGAGAAGAACAACGCCACAGTGCACTTCAAAACTTAATGCCAGACTTCTGTTGCTTGGGCAGTCCACAGTGGTGGAGTGGTTGAGTGCCTGGAGGCCCCCTCCCTGCATTCTTGGGCATCTGGGTGAGGAGGCTATGGAACTTGGGAGGAGAGTGGTTGGTTACACAGAGGGCTGCAGTGGCAGTCTGTGCCTTTCCTGCACCTCAACCACACGCCGGAGCATATCAGTTTGATCCTCCAGTAGCCTCAGCATTGCATCCTGCCTCCTCTCATCATGCTGCTGCCACTTTCCCTCTTGATCCTGCCACCTCTCCTCATGTTCATTTTGTGCTTTCCTGGACTCTACCATTGTCTGCCTCCATGCATTCTGCTGGGCTCTTTCAGTTTGAGTGGACTGCATGAGCTCAGAGAACATTTCATCGCGAGTGCGGTTTTTTTGCCTTCTTATCTGTGCCTCTGGGACAGAGATGCAAGTCACGGGGTTGAAACATTTGCAGCTGCAGGAGGAAAAAAGGGAGTGTAAAATTGAAAAAGACACACTGGCCATTTAAAAGGAGGGGCTGATGTTTTCAGGCTAACATGCAGCACAAACCAACTAAACTCTCCACCACACCCAATTCTCTGGGTTGATTGCTTCACCCCTCCCCCTACCGCGTGGCTAACAGCAGGGATGATTTCTTTTCAGCCACAGGCAAACAGCCCAGCAGGAATGGCCACCTCTGAATGTCCCCTTAATAAAATTCCCCTATTTCAACCAGATGACCATGAATATCACTCTCCTGAGGATAACCCAGAGATAAAGAACGGATGTTGCTTGAATGCTAGCAAACACCAGGATGGCATGCTGCCGTGCTTTCTTATGCAATGATTCCAGACTATATGCTACTGGCCTGCCATGGTAAGTGTCCTACTATGGAGGATGCAATAAGGCTGCCCTCCCCAGAAACCTTTTGCAAAGGCTTTGGGAGTACCTCCACGACAGCTTCATTGAGATGTCCCTGGAGGATTTCCACTCCACCCCCAGACACGTTAACAGACTTTTCCAGTAGCTGTACTGGCCGTGAATGCATCCCAAGTCTTCACGGCAAATCATTAAACATGCTTGCTTTTAAACCATGTATTATATTTACAAAAGGTACACTCACCAGAGGTGCCTTCTCCACTTTCAAGGTCCAGGAGCCCGAGTTGGGAGGGTGCTGTCTTCAGGGTGATAAACAGTTCCTGGCTGTTGGGGAGAATGGTTTCTCCGCTTGCCTGGTGTGCACTATCTTCCTCATCCCCGTTGCCCGAGACTCCCTTGCAGGAGTCCACGTACAGATGTGGGGTAGTTGTAGGGGCACCCCCCTAGAATTGCATGCAGCTCATCATAGAAGCAGCATGTCTGGGGCTCTGACCCCGAGCGGGTGTTTGCCTCTTGGGTTTTTTGGTAGGCTTGCCCGAGCTCTTTAAGTTCCACACAGCACTGCTGCGGGTCTCTGAGATAACTTCTGTCCTTCATGCCCTTGGAGATTTTTTCAAATATTTTGGCATTTCGACTTTTGGAAATGAGTTCTGATCGCTGTATGAGGAGACAAATACGTGCTATCAGATCCAGTACCTCCCATTTGGTCCATGCTGGAGCTCTTTTGCTATTTTGGGACTCCATGGTCACCTCAGCTGATGAGATCTGTACGGTCACCTGTACTGATCAGCTTGCCACGCTGGCCAAACAGGAAATGAAATTCAAAAGTTCCCGGGGCTTTTCCTATCTACCTGGCCAGTGCATCAGAGTTGAGAGTGCTGTCCAGAGTAGTCACAGTGCAGCACTGTGGGACAGCTCCCGGAGTGCAATACCGTCAAATTGCATCCACACTAACCCAAATTCGACCCGGCGATGTCTATTTCAGCGCTAAACCCCTCATCGGGGAGGAGTACAGAAATAGATTTTAAGAGCCCATTAAGTTGACAAAAATGGCTTCATTGTGTGGATGGGTGCAGGATTAAATTGATCTAACGCTGCTAAATTTGACCTAAACTTGTACTGTAGACCAGGGTTAAGTTACACTACAGTAGAACCTCAAAGATATGAACCCCAGAGTTACGGACTTACAAGTCTACCAGACACCCTGTGAAACTGGAAGTCCTCAAATTGGGGGGGGAGAGGGGGAGTGCTAGGACTTGGGGCTTCAGCCCTGCAGAGGGTGCCAGGGCTCAGGGCTTTAACTATGAAGGGAGTGCCAATTTCAGCCCCAGTGCTTCCCCTGTAGCTAACGCCCCCAGCCCTGGCACCTCCCCACCCCCAGCTGAGACCAGGAGTGGAGCCATATTGCTGAAGCCCCAGCACTCCCCCCAGGTCTAAACCCCTGATGCTCCCAGTGGCAAGTAGTCCTGAGCCCCCGCTGGGAACCCTGGCAGCCCCTACGGTCAGAAGCCCTCACAAACACACACACAGCAGCTGCAGCCCCAACTCCCCTATGGCTGAAGTCTATAACGTCTTGTTCAGAGTTACGGACCATTTCAGAGTTAGGGACAACCTCCATTCCCAAGGTGTCCATAACTCCAAGGTTCTACTCTATTTAAAAAGCAAAGCCTTTACAAAATTTGGCTGTTTATTAGATGCTTTGTTATTCCTAACTTGGCTTCAAATAGGCACATGCAAAATACTGTTTTACTGACACAGGACTACATATTCTACAGCATGTATGTGTTTTACCACATAAAAATTACAATACGAATCTCAAGCACTGTGAGATAACCAATTACACATCAAAGGGACATGGAAATACCCCGTATAATTCACTTCATTGTGCATTCCTATAATGAGGATAGCTTTCCTTCTCTCAAGAGTTTTCTAGAAGGAATTACCCTTTGAAATTGATTTACAAACAAATATTTACTTCAAGGTATATCATTTAGTACATTATCAAAATACCTTGAAAGTATGTTCAGCTAAAAGGATTTAAGAATAAGCAAATTACTCCCTCTCTTCCATTGATTTTGCTAGTTTTTTTAAGGTAATAAGTTAGGGTGTATATTATACAATTGCACAACACAGAAATCACAAAGGTCAAAGAAAATTTGTGATCATTAACATGTATAATGAGCAGTAGAAACTGAAGTCACAAATGATGATATAATGGAAGAACAGTATCAGACTGAGCTTGGTACCAGATCAGCAAGGGTGGGATCTCTGTGGAGGAACTGTGTGCACTGATGACTCCTGCTAACTAGGAATCTATGGCTCTCTCAGTATTACACTACAGCATCAGAACAAGCAGAGTTGGTACATAGTACATTACACCCATTTTCCTCAGATAAAATCTGAAACATGTTTCTTTTTATTAAAAAAATATAAAAGTTTCAATAAAAATGCATTAAGATATACTTAAAAGCCAAGTAAAATGTTAGTTTGCTGTAACACAACTCTCAACCTACTATGGCCCAAATGTGAAATATTTTGAATCTTTCACATGACAAGGAACACAAAAAAGTTATTCATGCAGGAAACTCACACTGACATGGGACTCATTACTTCAGTGTAAATAATTATATCTTTTAAATCTTATTTCTGTTGTAAATATTTTAGAAGTGAAAAGTCAAGGATGAGAAGTTTGTGCAGAGTACTGGTAACTTTGAGAATAAGATGAATGATATCCCTTGAAATGAGGGACATTTCAGGAGGCATGCTATAAATACATTTAAATGTAAGGAAAATTATTCTGCATTTCAGGGGTAGCATTAACAGCATACAATGTGCCAGTTGCTATTGTTTAAAAACAAAACCACCTAAACTCCAGAGTAAAGGCATACTGAGTAAGACTGACTGTGGATACACAGGCTAATATTACCCTTTTCAGTCTTCTACACTGTTTCCTATCCCTTCCTTCCCACTACTGCTAGTGGACTCTGCCCCTCTCCCCCCCCCCTTTTTTTTTTTAAAAAGGTCAGCTATTTCACTGTGTGAAAGTAAATAGGTTAATTAAATTGCAGTGCTTTGTCTATGAGATTTTAAAAAGCATAGAGGTATAAAGTTGTTGGCAACCTGCACTTCAATTTGTGAGAATTAGGATTGTTCTGATAGGATTAAAAACACACATCTCAGGCTTATACACTGTATTCAAGCCTCCAGAAAACTTCTTAGGGCTGATTTAATTTTCTAAACTACTGCATGCACCCAGCAGTTACAGAAATTATAAATATGGAGATTTAATTTCTTTTAACTCTGGAGTTCAGTGTTAACTTTTCCACTGAAGATTTTAAAGCCCTAATTATATAAACAACTTTAATAGAAACTGATTTGAGAATATGAAAAAACTCTTATCTGAGATTCACTTCTATATTCTGAAAAAAGGCTTCTTGTGCGAATATACTGAATACCTTTAGGTTTGCTCTCAAAAAAATAGGTATCCCCATGAGTGCAAGCTTAAAAATAGAAAGTATAAGGGGCCAAAGCCACTACTTTAGCAACAAAAAAGTCCAATATGAAACAGAAGAGAACCCAAGTTTCATTATTTGGATTTTATGAGTTGGAAGAAACAATATTTTCAAAAATTTAAAAGGAATCCTTAAGTATGATCTCTTCAAATTGCTCAAAACGGAAGAAATTTATAGGTTATAAATTATATAATTATAGGTTTTCCCCACTTGCCTTCCAAAATATGTACTTCAGCTGTTTAGTTTCTTCAATCTAATCCTATCTGCTTTGAAGAAAAATGAAGAAAACCACTTCCAATGGAAGCAGAATCAGGTGCCAACTTGAGTGCTCCATTTCTTTCTCTCCACCAAAATAAAATAATAATAAATTACTTACACACACGGTGTTAGCTTCATGCACCAGCTTAAAATGTTAGGTGAACTTACCAGTTTTTTACATTACTAGCACAATGTACTAGACTGGAAGCCTATTTAGATGTTTATCATTTTGGCCCCCCATCTGCACTACAGTTACAACACAGCTGTGCCCAGTGATATAATAGACTGCTCTGATCTACACATGCAAAATCCAATTGTAATGTGTTCTTTGACTTTTGTAATTGTAGCATAGAAAGGAACATAAAGATTAAGCTCCTTCCCTCAGTGTCTATCAGTTACAGTTCAACAATTTTACGCCTCTACATTTTTTAAATATATCTTGAGTCATCAGGAATTATGAGGGCTCAACACCTTTAACAGGAGTTGCTGGTGCATAGCTCTCCTCATCTCAGGGTTTGGGATAGTAGCTCATAGTGCTGTTAAGGATCATATTTTAGTGAATTTGATCTAGTCAATGCATGCATTTTATTGGTATGGTTTGGACCCTTAACATTCAATGTAAGGCATTAAGTAGCAGTGAGAAACCCATTTACCTTTTAGTACAGTTAATACGTAATACTTTGCTTATAAAGATAAGAAAGTTCATGGACAAGCTTCCCCCCCCCCCCCCAAGGAATAGTATTTTGCAGTCATTTAGTGAATCTGTATATAGTAGTTTTTAATTCTTTCTGCACTATACTACAAGGAAGTTCCAGGACTCCACATTGTTTTGAGTATTCTGCTGATGTCAATATTTTATCTTGTGTTAAATCACACCTCTATGGGACCATACAGATGGCCAAGGTGATCAGCGAACAACGGGGGGGGGGGGGGAGAACAACACTTTAATGCTTATGGAATATGATGTATTGATATGCTGCTTCATATAGAATTAAATATTTGTTAGCATAGATAGTGATTTACAACAGTGGTTAGGCACTGGAACTCAGAGGCAGCTTGGTTGGAATCAGGATGAGCCAAGAAAGCTTTATTCCCCATTTTGCCAGTTATTTACTACAGTATGTGAGGTCTGACAAGTTGCTAGCTCTCTCTGCTTCACTTTCCACACTCCAATTGAATTTGGGCTCTAGGCACTGTAGTAATACAAATAGTTGATAAATGCAAAGTCAGTCACATAAGAGGAAGACATTTTAACTGCTCATACAGCTTACAAGGTTCTAAATTAGCTATCAACTCATAAAAATGCACCTAGGCCTTACTATAGACAGCTCAATGAAGACCTCTGCTCAATGTGATTTAAAAAAAATAAAAGCAAACAAGGTATTAGGATGCATAAGGAATGTGATGAAGACATTGCATGGAATAGAATACTAATCACATCAGGTCTAAAAGGATATTGCAAAATTAGAGGGGCTAAAAATGTTAATGTGATGATTATTTAACACTCCCCCAATTGCTTGTCATTTGCAAACTTTATCAGTGATAATTTTAAGTATTCTTGCAGGTCACAGATAAATAGCATAGAGCTAAGAACCATCCCGGCATGGCCCCACTAGAAACACACTCGTTCAATGAGGATTCCCGGTTAATGACATTGTGACAGATCAGTTAGCCAGTTTTTAATCCATTAATCCCAATTTGTATTAGATCAATGCTATTACTTTTATTTAGACTTCTGTCAGGTGTTTGACTTGGTGCTGCATGACATTTTGATTTTAAAAAACAAACAGCATTGATCTAATACATCAACCAAATTTGAAATCGCATCAAAAAAGTTAGTTTAATAGTAACTGGAATTAACTATATTACCCTCCTTTAATTCATTATTGAGTCCCATATCACCCACTATTTGTCATAAACCTATAGCTAAAGGTAGCATAAAATCCCTCCTTTACCTGTAAAGGGTTAAGAAGCTCAGCTAACCTGGTTGGCACCTGACCAAAAGGACCAATAAGGGGAGAAGATACTTTCAAATCTGTGGGGGAAGGTTTTTTTTGGGCTTGGGTATTCTCTCCAGAGGCAAAGAGACCAAGCAAGTAATCTAGCTTCTACTGAATGAAGTATCTAAACTTTGAGAAATAGTAAGTAACAGCAAGGAAATGCATAGAGTATATTTTGTTTTAGCTTGTGAGTTCTCCCTGTGCTAAGAGGGAGCTTTATCCCTTTTTTGGTAACTTTAGAGTTTTGCCTAGAGGGGAAGCCTCTATGTTTTAAATCTTATTACTCTGTAAAATTACCTTCCATCCTGATTTACACAGAGGTGTTTTTTTACCCTTTTTATTATACAGTTCTGTTTAAGGGGCTGGTCTGTGCTCACTTGGTTTACCTATTTGGTTGGTAGATTATTCTAAAGCCTCCCCACGAAAGCGGGTGAAGGAGCTTGAGGGGATATTTTAGAGAAACAGGAATTCCAAATGGTCCTTTTCCTGAATCTTTGTCTAACTCACTTGGTGGTGGCAGCAGTACCCATCCAAGGGCAAGGAAGGATTTGTGCCTTGGGAAAGTTTTTAACCTAAACTGGCAGAAATAAGCTTAAAGGATCTTCCATGCAGGTCCCCACATCTGTACCCCAGAGTTCAGAGTGGGGAGGGAACCTTGACACCATTACATTAATGTCAATGTCAGACAGATAGGTTTTCACATTATGTATTTAATAAATGGTTAAAAGGGTTTTATGGTGGTTGTTCCCATGAAGTTATACAAGCCTACTCATTACAAACACTGAACCACAATGTTACAACTGTAAGACAATGGTTTTAAACACATTAAACCCTTCCACATAACACGTTTGGGGGGCATAGACTTCACTGAGGTAGCTAAATAGTTAACATTTAATTATGTATTTTATGCTACTAAACATTTTCCCACATAAGCTTCGACCGTGTGAAACGGGAGTACTTTTTTTATAATTTTCTGAATGTATCGTTTTGATTGAGGAAGGCAACAGATTACTGAAATAGTTTTGTCTTCAAAAAGAAAGAAAAAATGCTTGTTGTACTTTGAGATAAATAATGCTAAACGAATTTTAATATGCAAGCCATCTACAGTAACCAACTCTATTCTGTTTTCTGGCCTATTGAGGCATGAAATTCATGTCCACCTTACAGGCAGGAATGGAGTGTTTTAGGACTTACAGGAAAGAGCAGGTGAACATTGTGCAGCTCAATAAGAGCTTCTGCTGTCCTATATCACAGCACTGCACCAAGAATACTGAACAGGTGCAGGGACCCATGAGTGGGTTAACTGACCAAGTTGCCTTTGATGTTGCATGTACCACCTTACAGTAGAGGTCTTGCAGTCCCCCATTACTGTATCAGGATATATGGAGTCCATAATGGATTCTCTCTTCGCCGGTCTAGGTCTGCCATGATATTCAGAAGTGGTAGAACGGTTATCCTTGAACTTAAATTCTGTCAGTCTCTTTTCACAACCCTCTGAAGGCTGAGGAATAGATCTTCTCTTGGCTCATCTCGTTGTCCTTTGATTTGTCAAGCACTCTGTCACTTGTGCTCCCAAATCCTTCTGTGTAACATGCCAGCATTTCCCAACTACACCTTGTTGCAGAAGTGGTCTCTGAAAGGAAGTAAAAGAATATTGGATTATTTGATTATTGGATTACTACAACGGTCCTTGGAATACCAAGAAATAAATAAAAATAGTTTACTTTCAAATTTAAGTGCCTTATTACAAGGTATTCTGTCCTGTGATTAAAAATGGTAAAGAAACCCCTGAAGTCTCCAAAATTTCATATTAGCACAAAGCACAGGATTTGAGGGAGATGGAAAACTGCATACAGAGCAGGGTTGGAACACATGCATACTACCAATGGGCTAAACGAGAATCACTTGTTGCCAATTAACAGGCACCTTGGGGGAAAAACCCTTATGTGATACAAATTCTAGCAAGGAAAGGGAGAGACCCATTCAAGCAAGCAGATGTATGGTTGACAAGTTTGCAGATGAGTTACTTTCAATGATTACTGCAGAGGACATGCTCCATGGAGTGGGGTGGCTGCCCCACTCCCGCAGAACGGGGTTAAAAGCAGCCCTGGAGGTGGTTACAGCTAGGAAAAAAGAGTGAAAGTGGCTAATTGGGGAAGCAGCCACACCTGTGGCCAGCTCAATTAGTGTCCAGCTGGCCATGATAAGAGGGCTGGGGGCCAAGAGCTGGAGATTCTCTCTCCAGCCTTGGAGGGAGAAGGGCTAGCTGCCTGAGAGGAAGGTACAGGATCCCCTCACTTAAAGTCATCCCTGTTAAGGTTGTTTCATTGCTGATAAATTAGGGAACATGCTCATTTAAAGTTGTGCAATGCTCCCTTCTAACATTGTTTGGCAGCCGCCTGGTTTATCCACTGCTTGCAGGAAGAGCAGCCCATTGCAGCTAGCTAGTGGGTGGTTGGAACCAGGGTGGACTGGCAGCGCCCCTAAGTTCCCTGTGCAGCAGCTGCTCAGCAGGCTATCAATTGCCAGCAGTTCAGCTGTCCCTCCCCCCACTGCCATATGCTGCTCCTGCCCTCTGCCTTGGAGCTGCTCCCAGAGACTCCTTCTTGCTGTGGGGGGGTGGGGAAGAAGGGAGCTAATGTCAGGGTGCCCCCCTGCTCCTGCACCCCATCTTCCATAGATCAGTGGGGGGGGGGGGACGCAGACAGAGGGAGCTGCTGCATTGGTCTCAGCTTGCTGATCTAATAAACAAGGCAGTGTACTTCTGACCCCACTCTTCATACTTAAGGGGAAATGCGCATCTCTGACACACAGGGTGTGTTTGTCTGCCCTCCCTCCTTTCCTGCTGCCTTGTAGAGTGTGGGAGTTAACCCTTGAAGGCTCAGCCAATTGCTAGTTTGTCATTTAGCAGTAAGGTATTCCCTGAGAAATATCCTACCCTCTGACTCCTCTACCTCAACCAAACTTCACAATCATTGCTGTGTACCAGTATTAAATTGTTTGTTTAAAACATATACTGTGTGTGTATATATATATATATAAATAAATGTATATAGTCTTTTGTCTGGTGAAAAAAATTTCCCTGAAACCTAACTCCCTCATTTACATTAAGTCTTATGGGGAAATTGGATTTGCTTAACATCGTTTCACTTAAAGTCGCATTTTTCAGGAACACAACTACAACGTTAAGTGAGGAGTTCCTGTACCTGAACTCGAGCAATGCTGGGGAACAGGGCAAGAGAGCTGGGGAGCGCCAGCTTGGTAAAACCTCAGGCTGCAGACCTTCTTGAAGGCCTATGAAAGTACTAGGGCTACAGAGGTGATGCCTGGGAATAGGCAGAGGCAGCAGGTCCTAACCTCTTACCAATGATGAGTGGCCATTACAGACTGCAGTCTGCCCCAGTGAGCAGGGGCTAGACGATGACTGGCAGTAGCCACTGAGGCGAGGTGGGTTAAGAGGGTTGGGAAGGGAGACCAGAGCATAGGGGTACTGCTGGGGTAGAACCCCAAGGTAAAGGGCACTGGGGTCTGGGAGGGACACGGGGCCAGCGGCAGGTGAGACACCAGCCTGCAGAGGGTGCTCCGAGCTGGAATAGAGTCTTCAACCTTGCTTCGCTACACTCCAGAACTGGAGACACAAATTTCTTTGTCAGTACAGGTGCGAGTTAACATTACTCTCTAATCTGACTGAGAAGATACTGCACTTGTTTAACCAAAGTTTGGGGTTTTTTTTTTTTTTTGGGGAGATTATTACAGGCTATTGGGGAAAAAGTTATGCCAAGATTAACAGTTATCTTTACAGGATCGCTCTCCTGCATTTGCTGGTTGGGCATAGCTATGATTCCTAGCCAATTCCTGTAATAGAGAAACTATTTTACCTCACATATGTGCATGTCTTTGTTTCATACATTAAGCAGAAAGGCAGAATTAAAACAGTTTCAGTAAGATAAAACCAAATAGCTGTATGGGCACACTGGTCTCCCTTATTGGTACAGATGTAAGGGTACAATATAATGCGCAGCCTCGGACTTTATGCCAAATACATAACCTATTACAACACAAGTCTCCTGCTTTGAGATTTTCTATATTCTGGCATTTTAAAAAAAAGACGACCTGCTCCTTGCACCTATGGCACTGAAGCCAAATTTTACTGGAGTGGAGACTTCCAGTCTTCACCAGATTCCAGAAAACTGTTCTTCTAGCATGCAAACCAACTCTGATCAGTGAAATAGTTACCTTGTGTAGATGTTCTCTTGCCTCCAGGGTCATTGTCCTCTCCAGCCTGCAAGTCTTGGCTGTCATCCCAAGACCTCTTCAGATTATCAGGTATTGCTGGGCCCCAGTTCAGAGAGGGCAATGGAGATGGAACTCTCCTCCCCATCCTGCTGGTCCCTCAACAGCCCACTTTCATGTGTCTGGATGTTGTCCACCATTATCTCAGCCTCCATAGGTGTGCAATTGTTCAGACAAAGACATACACCAGGATGTTACAGTTTACACAGCCTACCTTAGGTAGATATTTATAAGCACACGTATACAATGTTGTCTTCCGAGACATTCTGAGGTGGACTTGTTAACACACAGCAGTCGCAAAGAAGTCAATACGATTCATAAATAGTGCACACCGAGATCTAGAGGGTGTGAAGAGCTATTTGTACAAGTGAAGGATTTCAGAAATCTTGCCCTTGGACCAGAAGATAGATAAGCTGAGCTACATAAGTAGTGCCCAGTACACTGAGGATGGTAGTGGAAGGACTAATTATATCAGTGAAATGCTTATATTAGTCCCTGCTGTCTATGCTGGCACTGAGCCTGCTAGTGCCAATCAACATAGTGACAGATGTCACTGCTGTTGGTCTTTTCAGAGTAAGTGCAGCACACCCATGCAGATATGGTATGTTTCAGGTTCCAACAGCAGTTAGCATGTCAAATTTCACTAATTTAGACAAGGCCTAGATGTGACTGGGTAATTCACTTTGCAAATATCTCTATGATTAATGTTAGCACAGGTACCAAATGCTGTTCTTTTATAATGCAACATGGACCAGTACCCTCCACTCCTTTGACTTATGTCAAGCAACAATCAGATTTTGCCACTACAGACTTGCAAAAGATCTGAACTACAGACTAAGCAATAAGAGCCTCCATACTCCATTACCATTTCCCTTTTCCATACAGATAAAATGCAGTTTCCAAGAATAAAAGGATTTATTTTAAAAGTATTTTAAAGGATACTATCAACTTGCATTTTTAAATGGAATAGTATTTGTAAAATTCCTGTCTGATGGAGTGTCCTTTAAACAATATGCCCTAATTTTTAAAAGAAAATTTATAATATTTTTCTGCATCTCTGTTGATGTTTATAAAGGATCTTTACACAGGGGGAGAAAATGACTGATTATACAAGAAAAAACAAAAGTGCCATATGAAAATCACTGTGTACTAAAAAACCTGAAACACTTTTACCAGTATCTTTCAATCATAGTAACAATGGGTATTACTTAAACTGTGTACCTAGCATACTTTTAATTAGAAGTGTGAACTCTAATGTCCCTTTAAGAAAGGTGCTTGATCCCTATAAGCAGGGTGCATGTAACCTGTGGCACAATGGAACAAAATTCTGCAGGTAAGACTCCTAAATTCTGGGGGAACATTAATCTGTTTGTTTTACCTCCTCAGGCCTCAGCTGCTGCTGTATTCTTATCTAAGCAGCCTAGCTGGCCAGCCTGCAGTATTGGCTCCTTTCACTCCCCGGCTGCAAACTGACCTCAAGCTCTGGCTCCTTGGCAGCTGTTGACATGTCCCAGCAAGGCAGGGAGACAAAACAAAACATTGGGTGCCCAGTAGCAGAAAAAGTACTGAATTCTGTTGGATCTTGGAAAAATGCTAGATTCTACAGCCGCACGATCAGTCTGAGGTTCTAAATTAGATGATTTGGGATGTTCACATCTCTCAGGACCATTGTTTCAGGTTCAGATATTGGTTTGCACAGTTCACATTCTCAAAGTTATGTTTGAAACCATAAGGGCTAGAAAAAAAAAAATATTAAGTAAATTGAGATCCTGGAGCACAATTCTGTTGGAAGGACTGAATTCCACAACAAATTTCACAGTCACAGAATCCATAAGGACCTACCTATAGGCTCAGCTTCTAAATGCATCTTAGAATTACACTATCTAGTCTCTCATAATGAGAGATTAGATATTGTACACATTTGCAGGATCTGAGCTTTCTAAATTTTCTCCATCCCTTTAAAAGATGAACTACTTTTATTCTTTGGTTACCCTCCCCCTTTCCCAAGCTGTCTTTTAAACACAATCTGCTTTTCCTGACTCCAATTCCCTTCTATGGCAATCTGGATGCTGCATCAGATTGGTTGTGCAGACTTCCTCGGAGGCCTGATCTACACTTAAAAGTTAGGTCAACACAGCTACGTGGTTAGAAATGGAGGGGAAAAAAACCCACATCCCTGACCAATCTAGTTATGCTGACCTAATACCCAGTCTAGACACAGCTATGCTGAAGGAAGACTGCTTCTGTTGATGTAACTACCACTGTTTGGGGGGAAATGGTATTCCTACACCAAACAAACAAAACCAAACCACCTTCCGTCTGCATAGACTGCATCTACATGGCAATTAAAAAAAAAAAAAAAAAAACACACCACACATCTGTGGGCTGGCCCATGCCGGATGACTTGGGCTCACAGGGCTCAGGCTGTGGAACTGTTTAAATGTAAGGTGGGAGGGTCCCAGAGCCTTAGACTGCAGCCCAAGCCCAAACATCTACATTGCAATTAAACCATGCATTTAAACAACCCTATAGCCCAAAGCCTGTGCCAGCTGACTGGGGCTCGCAGGGCAGCAGCAGGTGTTTAACTGCAGTGTAGACATACTGGCGTAAGGAGTTATCCTGGTATAGTCTCCATTGTGTAGTCATATCTTGATACCCAAAATTCTTACCCATTCTCACACCCTACTATCCCTGACCTGAGAAATAGGAGGCTAGGCTTTAATTATAAAACTCACATTTCACTGCTGGCACTTTTCTAATTGGACTCACTTTCCTTTCCTACTCACTTCAAACTACATTAAGAAAATTGAGGCAAATGAGTTTTAGCGCAAAGCTTTCTTCTTTTAAATGTTGAAGTCCGGAAGAAAAAAGTGGAATGGAGGGTATATAAACTTCTCTCCCCCTCCATCCCAGTTTTGGTACCAAATAATCCTGAAGTCAAGAAAGCCAGACCACTGCCAACTCCTTCAGAGATCCATGTGGCCTCTCTACACAGCAAGAATATTCTGAAGGGCTTGCTCCTCAGTGGGACTCTTACTACATTAGCTAAAACTTATTTTAGTAAGGCAGGGTAACAGCATTGGTAATTTAAGCAAGAAGCATGGTCACTGATCTCTCTTTTAAATGACATTCCAAAAGCTACAGATTTCATTACAATGGGAATAGACGACTGTGTGTGCAGCTTGTGAAGTTATAGCACTGGGATTCCTCAGGAACCCAACATTCATTTGAAGCTATTTATTCTTGCAAGTACATATTTCTATATAAAATATTTCAGTTTAGTAACAGCAGATTTAAGAAGGAATGTGATTGGAGGTGTCCGACACTAGCATTTCTTCAGTGTTTACTAAAATGAAGTTTGTTTGGGATTTTAGGAATACGCACTGTATGACAGTAAGCCTACATATACAAATCCTGCACATCTCACAGTCCAATATCAGGTATATGATGAAGAATTTTTTCAAAAATTCTTCACACGCTCAGAGGACTGGTCTACACACCTAAAATGCAGGTTGACACAGCTTTGACACTCAGGGTTGTGAAAAATCTACACCTCCAGAGCACCACAGCTATGCCAACCCAATCTCTGGTGCAGACACAGTGAGGTCAAGGAAAGAATTCTTCTGTTAACCTAGCTGTCATTGCTTGGGAAATTGGTGTTCCTACAGCAAAAGGAAAAACCCTTCCACTTCCGGTAGCTATGCCACTGTAGTGCCTGCAGTGTAGACAAGGCCTAAGCCTAACCTCAAAATACTTCAAGTACTGCTATACACTGTTTTGGATTCATTTATCAGTTAGTTTTGCCACTGCTAGATCAGCAAGGGTGAGGGAAATTATAACATTCACTTAAGTACAACTTGAAATAGATTTTTTTCCTAATACAAAAATCTCCAATAAAGATAAGGACAAATGTCTAGATTAGGATATCTGTACCTTCCTCCAGCAATTTTCTCCCTGCTGCCTCTCACAGGGACACCTCCTCTCCCTAGGCTCATTTTCTAGAGCAAGGGCAGAAGTTACAATCTCTCTCCCTCTTAAGAAAGGCAATTTAGCTCCCTGGTGTTTCAAGGAAAGAACACTTCTAGACATTCAAATTGCCAAACTACATCTCTATGTCTCCACTAAGGAAAAGATGTGTTGTTTATAATGTGCCAACTAACAGGTTATAAAATCCTAGTGTAGACAGGGCACGTTGCACTTTTAAGTTATCCCGCCCACACTAGGTTTTTACAAAAACCTTAAAGCAGCTTTTTGGTTCTTAAACACAGATCTACCCTCCGATAGTAATTCTCACAACGGTGGTCACTAATCACCACATAACCTGGCGACTGCCAGAGATGTCTCGCATGCACACAGCGGGGTCGCATGTCGTGGTGGTGGGGCGCAGCGAGGAGGGGGCACGGCAGTGACACGGAGGGGGGGGGGTGTCTTCCCCACTCACCCGTCTTGAACACCAGCTGCTTGTCGTCCTGCGAGCCGAACTCCCTCAGCATGGAGACGAAGAGGACGCCGCACGAGTTCTGGATGCCGAACACGGCACCGTTGCACCACATGGCGGCCAGCATCACCGCCCAGCCCCAGCCGCCCTCGGGGGGCGCGGCCCCCTGCTGCCCCTCACGGGGACCCTCCACCAGCAGGGCGGACTGGCCGCCTGGGCACCCCTCTCCGTTCTCCTGCCGCGGCTCCCCGGCCGCCGCCTGGACGCCCTGCTGCTCCCGCAGCGCCGGGCTGGGAAAGCGGGTAGCAGAAGGGTCGGGAGCGCCCCCAACTCCCTGCGTCTCCAGCTTCTCACTCAGCGTCATCCCCGCGGGCTCCCGCGGCCGGGGCGAGAAGGACCGGAGACACCTGAGAGCAGGGGCGGCGACTTCTCTCTGGCTGCCTGAGGGGGCTGCTGCGCTCCCGCTAGCCCAGCGCGGCGGCTAGGACCATCCCGCGGCGCCGGGCGGGAAGCCCGTTTGTTACTGTGCTGCCTTGGCGGTGCGGAAGCCGCTCCCGGCCCCGTGTCCCCCACGCTCCGCTCACACACGCCGGCCTCTGGCTCGCCAGGTTATTTTAAAGGGGCAGCCCTCGGGGGAGGGGGTGTCCGATAGCAGGATATCCCCCCCCACTACCGCGGCTCCGATTGGATGGGGCAGGGTCGCGGCCACGCCCCCTCCCAGGATACAGTGGAGGCGGGGCTGCTGCGTGTCACAGGCGCCGGCGGCGGCTGTGCGGAGTGGCCGGGGCGGGGGCGCGCGCGGCGGGAGGGGGAGTCGAGAGTTAACGGTTGCGGCTCGCGCGCAGCAGGAGGGATCCTCCAGGCCCGCCCCCGCCAGTCCCGCGTGGGGGGGCGCGCTGGATTCACCTCAGGGTGGGAGGGAGAAATCAGGCCAGCAGCCTAGCAGGAGGGAGGCTGCTCGCCCTTCCCTCCCTCCCCCCACGAATTCCCAGGGGAAAGGCGATGCACCGCCCCGGGGTGCCCTGCTGTATCCGCCCCTGGGCCGCGAAAATCTCGGGCAACAACGCCACGGACACGGCCCTCTTAACACTAACCCAATAGTTCCCCTCAGAAAATAAGGAAGTGCCAGAGCTGCCTCTGTGACCATGCACGTGCTTCGCTCTGACACTCCCTCCTGTCCCCACGCGTTGTGCCTCTGCCCGCCATGCTGCTTCCCATCCTCTCTAACTGGGCCCTCCCTGGCCTTTCCTGCCAGATTCCCGCCTCCTTCACGGCCCAGGAGAGAAGGCAGACGAGGCAGTCTCTCGGTATTTACCCTCCCTGTTGAAGAGCAGGGTTATGACTCGTCACTAGGGTCCCAGCTGTCAGCCACACTATGGGTGCTACTGCCACAATATACAGCCTGGCTGCTGCTGCACGGCAGGGTGCAATACCACCTGCTGCACACAAGGAGCTAACTGCTAGCACTGTTACACACCCCTCTTTGGCAGGTGCTGCAGCTTCCTTGACCTACAATAACAGCTGCCACTTTTCCCTAGTCTGGATCTGGCCAGAGCAAAGCCATCTACCCCTGCTCTTATGTAAAATATCGAGACACCTCATGGGTGGCATGCAATAGTTCTCCTTAGGGCAAACATGACACTATTTTGTACACAGGGAATTTTCCTATACCTCACTTCCCTCACCCACCTTCCTCCCAGGAACGGGTCAGGGAGAAAAGAGCAGAAGCCTGTACCTCTCAAGAAGGTGGCAGGGCATGGGAGCCAGCGTGGTGAGGTTCAGGAGAGCTAGGGAGTGCTGGAGAGAGTTTGGGCTGGAAAGGATGTGAAGTTGCTTGGAGGAGGTTGATGGATTGAACCTGGGGAGGGTTTCTTCTGGGCGGTTAGGAGAATGCAGTGGTTTCCCCCTCTTAAGCCTATCCCTTCTGTTTCTCCCAGTCATCCACTGCTGCCAGTTCTGCTCCCCACACTCTTACCTATGTCAGGTCTACACTTAAAACACTGCATTGGCGCCGCAGCAATACTTAAGTGAAGATGCTCTCCTGTCGGTGTAGTTAATCCAGCTCCATGAGATACAGTAGTTATGTCAACTGGAGAAGGTCTCCCCCCAACATAGCACTATCTATACAGGGGATTAGGCTACATCGCTCAGGGGTGTGGAGTTTTCGCACCCCCGAGCAGCATAGTTATATAGATTTAAGTTTGTAGTGTAGACCTGGCCCTACTCTTTATCCTCTATCCTCTGCCTCTACCTGCTTACCCCTGTCTCTCTCCCCTCCTTCTGGCCCTGGACCTTCTTCTCTCACTAAACTCCCTTGCTGGTGGGAGCTGCAGCAGATGGCTTCAGATGCCTCTGTTAGTAGCTGAATAAAGAGCTGCTACTGGATGCCATTTGCAGTGCGCAGTAAGTTTTATCAGTCCTACAACACCCAAGAACTATTGTATGTATTCTTGAGCGCCATCCACTGGCACCTTAACTATTTACATATCTACAGATATTGAGCACTCCTGCATCAGCCTGTGACTCCTCTTTCCAACTGCTGCATGCATAGTTGCCAACTTTCATGCAGTAAATAAACACTCCGACTTTCACAATAAGCCAAAATTCAAATTAATCCCATTTCAAAACAAGGTCAAAACAAGCCAATTCTTAAGAATCCCAACATTCTATATGACTAGATCCCCCCGGCATGCAGTCTGGGACTGTGGTGGGCACTGTGCACCCCTGACTCTCCCTCCCCCCCAACTTGCCCCTGCTTGCCCCCCTTGCTGGGAGCCAATCAAAAAAAAAAAGAAGAAGAAGAAGAAGCTGCAAGCCAAACAAGCAATAAGACAAAAACCAGCCCAATTTCTGCATTTTTTTCGCGGGTTTGGTGTTTCTGGCAGCCTGGAGGGGGTTGCTGGTCAAGAGCAAGAGGTTTTGGGAGGCATCTGACCCAGAAGGTGTACAGGTTTGGGTTGACAGGGTTTTGCATGAGTGGAGGGAATTGAAGTTGTAAGTGAATTAAGGTATGGAGAAGATAGAAAAGTGACTGAGACCAGGAAAGAACAATAAAGAAATCCTGGAAAGATATGTCCTGTTTTCTCCCAACCTGCCCTTTACAGTAAAGTGTCCTAATTTGTCCATTTTGAAAAGGACGAATGTAGTTGACCAGGAAGAATGCTTTTCTTCCTCACCTTCATACCAATTTTTCTCTTCCCCCACCAAACCTTGTGGATACTGATAGTTGACAGCTTGGGTGCCACAGTGATGTCCTGTTTTTCAAACTTTGAAAATCTGAAAAACCTGTAGCAGGAAGGATAGGGACAAATTTAAAGTTTCTACTGAAAAGACTACTGCAGGCTTAAAGCTGTTCAAAATAATTCATAATACAATAGAGGCATCTGCATTATTATCTTTGTATACAAGCTGTTTAAGAACTTCCCTTCTAAAATAATTCACTCCGGCATAACGTAACTTGGCACTGAATAGATGAGGCAGGGACAAGTAGGGCATTTTGAAATCCTCTTTTTGGATCAAAATATAGCCTTATTTCCCCCATTTATTTGAATTCAGTTTTAGGTTTCACATGGGTGAGGACACAATTCTAGATTGGCCTTTAAACTGGCTGATTATATAGGCCCTGTTCTACAAAGCATTTAAACATATGCCTAACTTTAAGCATGTGGGTAGTCAGATTACCCATGTAATTTAAGTGTTTTGCTGAAATGGGGCCATGCACTGAATTGTCCATGTTCAGTTTAGTTTGGGGCAAGGACCACAACACATTATTTTATTTGTGGACAGTGCTCAAATAAAATAATTCATTTTCCAAGCTTTCTTCACATGTATATCAAATACATTTGTCTGGTTATATTTTGGTGTTTCATATTTCTATTCTCTGAAACAATATAATTGACTACACCCATATTTTTCTCTAAAAAGAAATTATAAATATTTTCCACATTAGGCCTTCTAAAACCATGTGTGTGTGATTTTTATTTTGGTTTGTTATTTTAATAACTGGTTTGGTAAAGTTGTTCTTCTGATCAGGATCAAATCACTAGCTTTCCCTTCCTCACTATATTGTGGTGGATATCAAATTTGATTTTCCAAAAGCAAGATTCAGTTAACTAAAGAAGAGCTGCTGAGTTTAACAATGTAACATTATTTTAACGTGTATTTTAGAAAACTACATATTAAAAGCATGATCATCAAGATACTAAAAATATACCTTTCTAATAATTTGTATTGTTCAACCCTGCAATACCGTACTGGGCTGCTGCTATTTGTCTTATTCTAAAATACTGTATAATTTATATTGTCAGAAGTTAGAATATACAGGCCCTTTCTTAAAATCTGACACAAAGTCATTCTAGAATTAGTAATGTGATCTATGTGGCAACTTTGTACCATTTGCTCTTGCGTACATTGTGCTACTATAAAATAACTCCTTCCTTCCAAGTCTGAGGATCTCAGTTATTTCTCTAGTAGTCCCAAATTGGTGAAAGGTGGTCCTCGCTTTGCTCTTGTACAACTAGATTATTCTCAGTCACCAACTTCAGCTGCAAATTTACTTTGCAGACTGAGTTTTGACAGGTTTGATCTCAGTCATTTTTAAGCTTTTTGTAATTCCGATAACTCAAAATAAAAATATTGGAGTTTCAGTTGATTTTCTTGCTATCAAAAAGGCATTTTTTTCAAGAGTGAAAATGCATGTGATTACTCAGACAAGACAGGAATGGGGAAAGGCCAGCCCGAGTGGAGACCTGGAGCTAATGGCCCCATTAGCTCCGTGGTTAATCCAGCCCAAGTAGCAGCTAGAAAGAGGAATTAGAAGCTGAACGAAAACACTACAAAGAAGAGCCTTCAGTAGTAGAGAAAGAGGCAACTACCTTGTCTACAAAAGAAAATTGTACTGATTTAACTAAATCTGTTTTGACAGTTAAAATTTAAAAAGTTAAAATAATTTAGAAATTTACTGCATTTTAGTTGCAGTAAGTACAATTTCCTCCTGTAGACCAGACCAAGTGAAGGAGAGGTAGAAAAGGAAATCATGTGAAAATGGATAGCCTGAGACATAAAAAGATATTTTCCAAGGGAGAATATGAGTGGGAAGAGACCACAACCTGAAGAACTAAAATTAAACAAAAAAACAAAAAACTCAAAGTCCTCCGGAAGCTGAATCTAGATCATTGGGCTGACATGGTTAAGGCACATCAGTTTCCATAGCCAGTGGCACACAAGGGAGTTCTGTAGTTTGCACCACATCCAACTGCCTTTCACTGCCCTAACCCAATGGATCAGGTATCCACTTACAGCTGGGTGGACTGGAAGCAGCGTAATATCGAGCAAGACTCAAAACCATGACATCTGGGCTTATAGCCAAGCACCTGAACCACTCAACCACCATGCCTCACCAGAACTACAAAATTGTTTATTACAATATATCATGAACAAAACTCAAATTATAAACATGGGCATAAATCACATTTTACAAAAGACTCACGTAACTCAAGAAAATAGCTATTTAGTCTTTCCTTCTTCCAGACTTAACAGTCCATCCTGTCTAGTCTATATCTGTCTTGTTTAGATTGTAAGCATTTTGGGACAGACTGACTGTATTTTGTGTCTTGTACAGCACCAAGTATAATATTGGATTTAATACGTACTTACTTATTTATACATTTTAATAATTAAAAAACTAATTAAAACTAGATCTTTCTTAATGTTTTGGTAAGATAGGTTTGATTTTTTAAAATACTTTGATATTCTTGAGTCCACATGAGAATGAAGTATGTTTTTTATATTATATATGCCCATACCGTTTATCCCTATCAAATCAGGAAAATGTGGGTGTGACGTTGCACCCCAGAATGCTTTATAGAAATATACTTATGAGTATAAATATGACATAATTGGAATATGTTTTATGCTAGATATGCCATGTAACATATCTTTGCAAACATTATGTTCTTCTGCATGTATTCATCCTATTTCAATGCATGTATCATTTTTATATCTGAAGTTATGAGTGTTGGCTCTATGCTTGTATTTAAAGTGTTTGCTGTAGAAAGCACCTAAGGCAGATTTGGTCAACATAGTGTGAAGGGATTATTCAAGTAATTGGGAGTACTTGGCTAACAATGAACCTTGATAGATGCCAGTTCACATCTGAGCTTTCCTGGAAATGTCCCTTAGAAAACTGAGTCATGCATGGACATGTGATTTGCCCATGTGACTCCAAAACTCCATTTTGGAGCTGGATTCTACATAGGGAGAGAGAGGGGTTTCCATCCACAAGAGCGAGACTATATTTGCTCCTGGGAAAGCCCCTCCATTTTGTCTTCAGCTGGCACAAAAGATAACCTCTCCACCCAAAGGAAATGCCTGAAAGAAACTGGAACAAAGGACAGGGACTACAGGGGTGTGAGGGATTGCTGGACCCAGACTAGGAGGAAGTCTAGTCTGTAAAAGAGGTTTATTGGAACATCTCTGAAGGTGAGATTTACCTGCATTTAGTTTTTATTGTATTAGGCTTAGACTTGCATGTTTTGTTTTGTTTTATTTTGTTTGCTAATTTACTTTGTTCTGTCTGTTATTACTTGGAACCACTTAAATCCTACTTTTTTATTTAATAAAATCACTTTTTACTTATTAATTACCCCAGAGTATGTATTAATACCTGGGGGGCAAACAGCTGTGTATCTCTCTCTACCAGTGTTATAGAGGACCCACAATTTATGAGTTTACCCTGTATAAGCTTTATTTGGGGTTTGGACCCCATTGGGAGTTGGGTATCTGCGTGCTGGAGACAGGAGCACTTCTTAAGCTGTTTTCAGTTAAACCTGCAGCTTGTGGGGGTGTGGTTCAGACTTGGATCTGTGTTTGCATCAGGCAAACGTGTCTGGCTCAAACAAGGCAAGGTACTGGAGTCCCAAGCTGGCAGGGAAAACAGGCTCAGAGGTAGTCTAGGCACATCAGGTGGCAGTCCCAAAGGGGTTTCTGTGACCCAACCCATCACAGTGTGCTCTCTTTTTTAAACAAGTATACAGTAATGAGGACACCAAAACTTTATCTTGTAAATGGCATTTCTCCAAACCCATCTGAAATTCCAGCCAAGCTGCTATTAATGTTCACTAATTTTCCCATTTGAAAATTTCCTATTTGAAAACAGATCTATAATCTCAGAGTTTTGACATGCAGAATCTCTTCCTGGTGTTAGAAAAGCTTCAGTAAACAGCTAATATACATTATTTAGTAAATATTTACTTATCAGTATAAGTATATATAGAAAATGATGTTTCAAAACAGGTTTTAGACAAGTCATTTTATATAGAGAGTGTTGTAAGTATGCATGGCACTTTACAAATGTAAAAATGCAAGGTTCCTAACTCTGAAGAGTACACATTCTAAGGACGCAGTTCTACCTTCACATATACACAGAACTCAACTACAGGCAATGTACGGTATATGTATTATTGTTTCACTGAACCCAGAAAAATGTTAGGCTCTTTACAAAACACATAGAAGATTCAGTCTGTGCTGCAAAGTTTACAATCTAAATTTGTATTGTACTTATTGAGAGCAATTTCTGACAAATAGACAAGAAAAAGCAAAGTAGGTGGAGGGGGTGAAAGGAGGACAAGGGGTTGCAAGAAAATTGTGTGGTTCCTTAGATACACTTATGCATCCTCTTAATTTAATTTTTAAATTAAGGCTTTTTGTAGTTTGTTTTTAACTAATAATAATGAACCTATTCAACAGCAAGATTTGGCCCAACTCAGGCCACGTCTACACTACCCGCCTGATCGGCAGGTAGTGATCGATCTATCGGGGATCGATTTATCGCTTCTAGTGTAGATGCGATAAATCGATCCCCGATCGCTCTGCTGTTGACTCTGGAACTCCACCAGGGCGAGAGGCGGAAGTGGAGTCAACGGGGGAGCGGTGGCCATCGATCCCGCGCTGCGAAGATGTGAAGTAAGTGATTCTAAGTCGATCTAAGATACGTCGACTTCATCTACACTATTCTCATAGCTGAAGTTGCGTATCTTAGATCGATTCCCCCTGCCCCCCAGTGTAGATCAGGCCTCAGATAGCTAAGTTACACAGGATAACAGTTAAGGCACAAAAACATGTGGTATCACCAACTGTGTGGAGATCAACATTAGATAAAGCCTCATTCAGTGAATGGTGTTTATGTATCTCTCAGTGGGAGGGAACATGTCACTGATACTTCAGACTGAGCTCCTGCTGAGAAGTAGCTTGAGGCACAAGAACTGCATCAAACTATTGAAGTAAATAAGTCAGATTTTCAAAGTTGTAAGATAACATTTTTGCTTCCTTTTGGTGGTTGTTTGGGGTAGGTTTTGGGCCATGCATGTTTTATCTTAGACTCAGAGTTTGGAATCAACTCAAATAAGCTTCCTAAAGGGCAGCTACTTATCCAAACCTGTGGAGGCCTCCCACCTGACCCTGAATCCCTCTCACAAGCAAAAACCCAAATTATTTTTCTTTTTGGAGAGGGAAGCCTGATGTCCTGCTAGCCCAACCAGTGAGTTTTGGGAGATAAGAATAATTCTTCCTCCTCCATTTTTATGGAGCATCTTTCTCTTCCCAATTCCATCCTGCTCTATAGGTTTTCCTTTTTTTAGGCCCATATATAACTACAGCAGCTTTATGATTAAGGTTCCAGTTATACTACTACAAAATGGAACTATGTTGTAACCAGGTTCCCCAACATTGTTGTAGCTTTAGTGTCGATGGGATCCAATGGGCTGTCTCTGAGAAATGGTTAACTGCCATTAAAAGCTAGACCTTCAGTGAAGGAAATAGTACTAACTGTAAAAGCACTCTTGACCCTACAAATATTTCATTATATGAGGCCACTTTTTTGGTTGCAGTCATTTAGAAATCAAGCTGAAGGAAATATTCAACTATTTTTGTTCAAGCCTCTGATAGTAGAAAGTCTTTGTTTTACCAGACTCCAAAAAGCTGAGATACATCAGTCAAGTGGACCTGTACACCCATGGGCAGACTTGAAAAAAAAAGTGGTTATTGTCTCCAAAGCTCTTCTCACTTGTGACATCAAAATGAGATGACCCTACTCTGAATATGTTGCACAGATTATCATAGCATGATAGCCCATCTCCTTTTCTCCACAGTGAAATAACTAATAATGTTGACAAATGTCAAAGTTAACATATCATTCAGATGAATGGAGGCTGTTCATGTCTCTCAGAGCTGTTGTTTCAGGGTGTCTGATTTGGTTAGATAGCACTGCATTGATTTACATAGATTTCACATTCTGAAGGTCATCTTTGCAACCATAAGAACAAAACAAAAAAACTTAATTTTGTTTTAAAGGAAAAGTGTAGAGACCAAGATGACAGTCACCGGAGAGGAGGACCAGCTTGTCAATTCAGTCCAGTGCAACCCTTGTTTAGGTCTGTGGATGTTGGTTTTTTGCCCAGCTGACCTTTCACACCTCAGGAAATCCAAACAGCACAGAGTTACTAGCACTATTGATACTACCTAAGTGACAAATCAATAATAATAGCCATAATCAGCAGTGTTTTTATTCCTTTGCTTATTGGTAATATCTAATTTCTCTTTAAAATTAAACTAAACTTTATTTTAATGGTGTATCCATCTCTTCTTTGTCACTATTGCAAGTTGAAATCAAGGACTATGCAGATGTTAGTGGCCTCATTTCACTAGATAATTTCCAGCACCATCAGCACTTTTACTTAGTGGATGAACATGAGTGCATATCTAAATGAGGGAATACAAATATTAAAACTGTTACTCAAGTCTTTCATGTGGAAAATGTGCAAGGGTCTACAAACTAGATATTGGACAGATTTTGTATTTGTTAAAGAAATACTAAAGTTATTTTTGGAAAAAACACAAACAATTATTCAAAAAGTTAATGATATTAAATATATCAACCAACACTTCAAAGTTGTACATGAACATATAACAGTTATATATAATTTAAATATAAAGTATATGTATTATAAACTTGTGGTTGTAATATATAATCTTGGTGCTGGTATGAGTTTCATACCATTAATCTACTCTAAAAATATATGTATAAATATATAAAAGTGTGAAAAGGGTGGTCCTTCTCCATTAATTATAGTAAGTCTAGCTCTCAGCCTTTTTCTTGGCTGTAAGCCTGAAATATTGATTTAAAACGTGATATGACACCTCAGGAGAAAAATCAAGTGTATGCCAAGTCATTTTAAAAATGAATCTGAAAATGATGTGATCCAACTGAGTTTACCCTCAAATGTCACTATTTTTATTTAGTGGCAAGTCTGAACTCATCACAATTGGTAGATTATTTTACAACCACTCCATTCTACCTCAGCTACTTTGAAATAGTTTACATGTATTAGCAAAGAGCATGTGGAGATGCTTCATTCTATTTGTAAATATTATACCATGGCTTGTGAGGTAGACAAAATGGAGGTTGGTACTTGTATGTCAAATGGCTCTTGATTTTTTCAGAAAAAGAACTCGACACAACAGGGAAAAAAATGTTTTGCTGCAAGTCACATACTATGGCCCTGATTCCACAGAGATTTATGTACTTGCTTAGCTTTAAGCACATGAGTAGTCCCATTTGCTTAAAAGTTAAGAATGTGCATAAGACTTATTCAGGTTGGGACCCAAATGTAAGTGTGTATCTTTCATAAAACTACAGGCAGTAGCCTGACAGAGAAACTCTTTCCCAAAGGTATTGAAATAAGATAAATTAGTAAAGAAACAGTGAAGTGTTAATCCAGTACATATTTACACTAGCCAACCTCCGAAAGGAATTGTAGCTTTAACTACATTATCTATTTTCCTGTCTAAGAAGCTTGAACTAGCAATTAGGAAAGATAATGTATTTTTCTTGTCAGAATTCTCACTAATAAGGGTTACCAGAGGACCAGATTAATAGACTGTCCCAATGTCATATCTAGTTGAAATTGGGATGTCATTCATTCAGATTCAACAGTTTATCAGTGGACAAAAAGAAACTATGCACACAAATATTGGATGTACACTAACTCAAGGAGCACATAATTATAGTGGCAAATAATCTGGGATCATGCCCAGAAAACCACAGTCTTGCTTCATTATACTTACCCTCCTAGGAAATATAAATATGATTGGTGACTAATTTTATCCTTTAAAAAGCAATCTGCTTTATCATCATGGTGATCCTCCTGAGTTATTTATGACCTGCAAGACAGTAAAAAATTGAGTTACAATAACGTAAGAGCCTGGTGGATGTGGCACAGGAAACATTGTATTCCATAGTTTTCAGCTGAATTATCAACTGATAAAATATTGTGGACCAGTTAGGTGGCTCTTCGTATTTTATAAAATATTAGAATCTAAGACAACATGAAACCAAGATGAATTCTCCTCTCCCTCCACCCCCAAATGTCAGGGTGGAATCAAAAATAATTTCAGAGAACCCATATAAATTCACCATGGTCTAGCAGGGTTTAAAAACATATCCATCTAAAAAGATTTTATTAGTTTTCAACCCTTTTCTAATCTCTCAATGTAGCATATTTAAAGTCTTAGTCATTCTTCTGGGTAATCCTCCACACAGAGTATCATCCTGCAAATGAAAGGCTATATGGTCAAGCTGTGACAAATGAAACAGCCAGATATTAAATCAAAGCCACCTAATCTGCATGAATGATCCTTAGAAGTGTACATCTGACATCCTGGATAAGCAAAGGATTCATAGGTTTTTTAAATATACTTTTCGAAACGTTAATATAGATTACTACTGTATGGCAAGGCCATTTACATTACTAGGAACTGTAAAACCAACGGTTGAAGTCCAAAGGCTGTGTACAGAGAATAGCAGGTTGTTGTTCATTATCAGGCCATTTCTCACTCCTAGCTCAAAATCCAATTGCACCCACTATATTAATGATAATGTTAAGACAAATTCACCATTGCTGTAAGCAAACGAAACTACTAAAGTCAGTGGAGTCACACCTGCTATCACCAGTGGTGCATTTGACCCATTATGTATAATGGCAAGTCTGTATTGGGAGATAATGACTTTGCAGTAATATCTTTAATCTCAAAGCCCTTTATAAACCATACCTATGCTGCCACAATGAGATGCAGCCACCAGGAGGTGGAGGGTGGCTACAAAATTGGTAACAGATTGAGGGAGTGGGAGAATACATTTTGGGCCAATACCCTAGGGCAAACCCCTACTCTTTAAAAAAAATATATATATATATATCCCATAGAAAGAGTCGACAGGATTTCACTTTACAAAATAAGTCCTACTTTGTAAAGTGACGTAGGGCTTCTCTACACATGGAGTTCCTCTGGACACACTGATCCCAGAATTAAAGTGCCTTTTTCCAAGTTAGTTTAATCCACTTTGGAAATGGATTAAGCAAAATCAGACAACGGGACTCTTATTTTAAAATAAGAGTTTCTACACAGTTATTCCAGAATAGCTATTCACAACCTACATTATTTTTGAATAACTTCAAATGTAGACAAGCCCTGAGGCCCGTCTACATTAGAGTAATTTGCACCAGTGTAACTAGATCCTTAATATAGAGTAAACCCTCAATATATAGAAGTACTATACTGCACCAGTGTAGAACAGGGTTTATCTTGGGGGCCGTTCATTGGATTAAGTTGAACCAGTGAAAACCCCTCTTTGCATCATATAGCCCATTTACATTCTGTTTTGTAGTAGTGTAGCTATATTGATATATTACATGTTGGTGCAAGTTTCTCAAATGTAGAAAGGACTTAAGTAAAAATGGTACCCTCTTAAGATATGTCTCCACTGCAACTGGGAGTGCACCTCCCACCCAGGCAGACAGACTCTCACTAGTTCTGCTGGAGCTAATGCTCTAAAAATAGCAGTGTGGACATTGTGGCACGGGCAGCTCAACTCTGGGTCTGACCTTGCCCTTGCTGCCGCCCATTCTGCAATGTCCACACTGCTATTTTTAGCATGCTAGCATGAGCACAGCTAGCATAAGTCTGTCTATCCGTGCTGGGAGGCATGCTATCTCTAGCTGCACTGTAGACTACCCTTACTCAACAGAGCTGCTCCCCTGCACATATTCAGTCTCCTATCTGTTTTATGGGATAAAATACATTTTAAAATCACTTTTGACTTATGTTAGCATTGCTGATTCATTCTGATTCATGTATCATTAACAGAACTGTTACCCATGTTCTGATTACAGAATCTTTATTGTTGGTGATATATGAGCCAAGAAGGCAGCCTGGCTTTCAATTTCCAGACTGAGATTTCAAGGCTGACAGAAAAACAACTTTTCCACTTGTGAAATGAGCATTTTATATGGAACCATTGAGATACAAATATGTAACTTCACAATGTAGCTTTCAGTCACTTTTCAGAGAAAAACTGATCCTTTGCAGGTTATCTCTGAAGTATTCTTTAAAATTTGAGTTTGTTCTTTTTTGTATGTATTATAAACACAAAGACAACCTGAAAGCGTTGATTTTTTTTTTTCATTTATGAAAAGCCATTATTTGCTTAGCAATATCAGGAAATGTCAAACCTGGTTTTGTTGTGGGACCGCAAGGATATTTATTATGAGCTCCAACTGTTACAACTTGGCCCAGTTCTGCTCTCTGGTTAGACACCAGTCTGTTGTGACTGAATCCAACCACTGAATCCTACCTGATTTTAAGCCCCTTGGGCCTGGGTAGCAACTGATCACTATTCCTAGCCCCCCATCTCTCAAAACCAGCCCACAGCCCGCTTGAGTCCTCAGTTGCTTAGACATGTCCCTCTTTTCTCCAGAGTCCACCTGGATGTAGGAGCGCTGGTTTCGTAGTTACATTCTCAGGGACAAAGTGTCAGTAAAGCAAGAGAATTTCTTATCCATAAACAACTAACTCAAAGTCCAAGAGTTACAGATCCGTGGAAAACAACGAACTCCTGAATACAATCGTATGATCAGATCTCACCAGCCCTGTGAGTTCTGGATTTGGTCTGAGTACTTAAGCCAGGCAGCCCTTCCAGCCTTGTTGGCCTGGCTACCTTGCTTCTGGCAGTGGAATGGCATCCCTTGCATAGAGAAGCACCCCTTTTAAAAACCAACTTTGTCATGTTTCCCCATGTGCTCCAAGATGTGGGGGGGATTCAGGCTCTCTACACATAAGCTCCACCCTCCACTTCATTCCTATCAGCTTCAAAGTCAATGGTCCCACTGATAGAAAACCCATTGTTCCAGTAAGGAAGAGTCCTTCAATGTTGATGGCCCTTGATTAGTCAGAAAAAGCTTCTCAGATATAGCCTATCACTGGGGTATCAAGCCTCTGCTACAAAAAAACCCTCTAATACTCAGTGAAGGTTACAATAATAAATGGCATTCACAAAACAAAATGGAATTCATAATTAGGATTCATGTTCTCAAGTCTGAAATTTTGTTCTAATGAGTTTGGTCATATTGATGTGACAGGAAGACAAAAAAACATATTTTAAGCAGTTTGGGAGATTCATTGCCTAACTACAAAACACTATCTTCTTGGAAGGACTCCACATTCCTATCCCTACCACTTTTCCTTCTTTACTCTCTCCACCCCTCGGTCTCATGCCAGGGCCAACTAAACTTCCAGCCAAGCAAAGCAAGCTTAAGCTTTTTTCCAATCCTATTCATGCCTCTCAAGTCAGAAGAGTTACCAGAGTGTGATGCAAGAAGCTTTTCACTCCTAATGTACACATCTGCTACTATACTTTCAGGCCCTGTCAATATGAGGGCTAAAGACTGAGTTGTAGTCCCAGATGTGTGGACTTCCCCTATACATAGGAGGAGGTATCACTAGACCATCAAGCAAGTATCGATTAAAAAATATAATTAAATTCTGGAGGTTGTTAGTCCATCATGCAGACAAGGCACCTTTTTATTCTATTTTAAAACATTTTAGTTGGAAACTTTAAAGTGGGTCCCTTGCATGCTTAATTTTTCATTCCTTATGATTTCTACATTATGGAGCCAGTACTGATTACAGAATCTTGTTGAATTAAATTATACACATTTTCACAACTACACAAATTATAATATGCATTCACAGCATTCTTCATATACATTCAAAGCATTCCTTTAACACCATCATTGCCATACACTCTAAATAGCAGCTCAAGTGCAAACAACAATTAAAAAATAGGCTGAAGAAAGAAGTCTCAGTATGCCACCCCTTTTATGGTTCACCTCATTCCCATATTACTGCTTTTTCACCATATCCTTGAATCATTCCCCTCATTCAACATTAAATCTAGCTCTCTCCGGGACATGCATTTTGGCAGTCTTCTCTGGCAATCCATTCCATATGTTTACAAGAAATTGTGTAATACTGCTTTGCTTGAGTGGTATGTTTATTTCTGGAGTTAAATTCTGCCCTCTAAATCAGCGAAGTTAACGGGACACATTCACACACACCCAAGAGTTCAATATTTATCTTGATTTAAGGTGCTTTTGTTTTAAGACTATACTGGGACCCTTCAAGGAAGCATTGGAGATGTATGTCGCCACTCAATACATTTTATAAACACTGTGGCATTGTGATGGGAGTGCGAGGAAGCAAAGCAGAAATGACAACATATTGCAAGAGGGCTCAAGATCATAGACAATGTGTACCACGCAGTACCACAGCATAGCAAGTTGTGTTAAAGACTGAATGAAAGTCTCAATCATGGCCTTTTAACCTTGTTATAAGTATTTTAACATTGTTTTCTTTAACAAATAGTGATATTTATTTCAAAGCCTCAGCTATTCGGGAATGATAGGGAAACTGAATTCAATTTTCAGAAGTGTCTTAACCTAAAAGAAACATAAATGATTCTGATCTACTGTACTTCTTTTTCCTAGGCTTAAAGCAGGGGTGGGCAAACTATGGCCCAGGGGCTGCATCCAGCCTGTCAGACATTTTAATCTGGCCCTTGAGCTCCCACTGGGAAGCAGGGTCTGGGACTTGCCCTGCTCCGGTGCTCCAGCCGGGGAGCAGGGTCAGTGGCTTGCCCCACTCTGCGCAGCTCCCAGAAGCACCAGCATGTCCCCTGACCAGGTCCTACTTGTAGGGGCAGGCAGGGGGCTCCCCACGCTGCCCCTGCAGCTCCCAGGGGCAGTGCCTGCAGATGGGGCAGCGCGCAGAGACGCCTGGCTGAACCTCTGCATAGGAGCTGGAGGGGGGGCATGCCGCTGCTTCCAGGAGCTACTTGAGGTAAGCGCTGCCCAGAGCCTGCACCCCAACCTCTTGCTACAGCCCTGATTCCCTTCCTGCCCTTCAAACCCCTTGGTCCCAGCCCAGAGCACCCTCCTGTACCCCCACCCCCTAATCCCCAGCCCCACCCCAGTGCCTGCACCCCCAGCTGGAGCTCTCACGCCCTCCTGCACCTCAACCCTCAATTTTGTGAGCATTCATGGCTCGCCATACAATTTCCATACCCAGATGTGGCCCTCGGGCCAAAGAGTTTGCACACGCCTGGCTTAAAGTCTGTCTACACAAATCTCTTTCCTTTTCATAAAATTAGATAAGAGCAATAACTGCCATCTGCCGGAGGATCTGGGAGTTGTTTCTGACTCAGATTGCTTTGGGTTTTTTTGTATCTAGTTGTACTGGTTAAGCTTAGATGACGACTTCAGCCCAGGGAATAAGCAATTTATAAGAAACATTAAATTCTTCTCCACACCAGGTGCAACACGGAGGCAAGACAATGGGACTCGGAGCAACTGAACGATCAACACTGAAGGAGATAGAAATTGGTCAGTTCTGCTCTGGAAGTGGGTAAAATAAGTGGAAAGGAGGAAAATAATTTCTGGGATCTGTGACTTTGCCAAGGTTTTTTTGTTTTTTATTCATTTTTTGTTGACGCCGTAGGAAACCGATTGGGCTTTTCTCTTCTGGAAATTAACTTTAACTTTTGTACTTTTGAAATATACAACAGTAATACTGGTAGAAGCAAGAGTAAACTCTTTTCAACTGCAGCCTAAATTATGTTTGAACCCAAGTTTCCAGGTGTGTAAGAGCTACCATATACACCCTTTGCCTCAGTTAGGACTTGTCTACATTAGAAAACATTATTGTGTTTATAGAACACAGATTAGCTGGCATGATGCTAAACACAGCTTGTTCTGATCTAAACTGACTGCAAAAGGTCATCATGTCAGTTAACTTGAGTGTTCTCAGTTCTGTTTAAACACAACAACATTTTCTAATGTAGACAAGTCCTTAGCTTCCAGTAACAGGGTTAACCAATAGGTAGCCTAAATATGTTGTCTAAGGATCAAAAAGTGACCTGAGCTTTCAGTTTCACAATTTAAGCTGCAGTTTATTGTTAACAATGTAATCTTCAGCCATGCAAAGTGGAAAGATTTAGAAAGGTTCTTTGAATTAAGACACTTAAGTGAATGTTTCTGTAGAAACAGTAAAAACACTGGCAACTATCAAATGTTGAAAAATGCTTTAACTTGGGTAGTTAAAGAAATGTTACTAGATGGTACACAAGAAGGATTTGTCCAAGGCTACAGTACCAGCTTTTTTCCCCAAGATAAAAGAATAATAAAAAAAATCTGGAACCATCAAGATGTCCACGTACCAAAGCGACCCTATAATTGTATTGTTTTAACTCTTGTTCTACTTTTGTCCACAGCTATCTGTTGCTACAACTCACATCCTGTTTCAATCAACATAGATCATAAACTTTTCAAAACAAAGCATGTATTGTACAGGCTTGTGAAGCATAATGTACATTTATGGGGATATAGAAATATCACCACAGATTGTTTCAGTGGAAAGAAGCATCCTTTTCATTTTGTTGTCATAGTCCAAAATCAGTATGATAGCACCACAGTTCTAGATTTTTCATTATCTCTATAGGAGAGGTGCTGTTGTGCACAGAATTCCGGAGAAATGTAAAATATTCTAATCCATATGTGCATGCATACATTAACACATGCATAAAATGTGAATTAATGTTGCCAGACTGCATAGCCCAACTACAGACACACCATGAAAGAGAAGGAAATTAGCAGTTTAATTATTCAATACTCCTACTACATCTGCACTTCAGCACCCATTTTCAACCTCAGCCATGTCCCCTCTACCACTCACAGTCCACACGTTTCCACTTTCAACCTGAACCACCAACAGGCATCACTGAACTCTGGCCTTTTTTACTGGCTATATACTTATATATGTTTTGATGGTTAATATAGGGTTGTTGTAACTCTCAGAAGTTACGCCATACATGGCCTAGATACATAACTTCATACCGATGAAAGTCAGATCATGGTGATCGGATTGCAAATGGTGGCCATGAAATATGTTTTTCTGTAACATTCAGGAAAACTTATGTGAAAGGATGATCTATAGATACAGCCCTTTGGCACACCAAGCAAGAACCATATCCCTTGCAGTTGCATTATTTTCAAACTGCAGTGTGTGATTCACAATTGGTCTGTAGAGCTGCTTCTGTCACAATGGTGACTCAGTCAGCCCTGAAACAGCTTTAGCTAGAGCTGGTCAAAACTGCATTTTGAATAGAGAATTATTGGGAATTTTTAGCTTGCAGGAAAGTGTCAATATTGATGACATTTTCAATGGGAAACAGTCCAAATGTTTAATTTCAACTTTATAATTTTCCTTCATTTTGTTTTGACTTATAGTAAAGTATTAAAATTAATATTTTATATATTTTGACATAAAAATGAAATATTTTGATGGTCCCAACATTTTTCAAAATTTTTATTGCATGGGAAATTTCAGCTTTTCAGTTCAATTCAGTGAAACAAACCTTCAAATGTTGGAATTTCCTGCAAAACAGAAATTGCATTTTCTGACCAGCTCCAGTTTCATTGTAAACCAGCTGCTAACTGTCTGGGGTTATGTCCTTAGAAAGAAGGTTTATATAACTTATGAATGATAATCCTACATAATGTAACTGCAGATATTCTTATTATGCATATAAATATCTAATCCTTTTTTGAATCCTACTAAGCCTCAATAGTAAGCCAATTGAGGCAGAGAGCTTAGATGGATTCTCTATATCTAGATTTCTTACACCTGACAAATGAAATAACTCTAAACCAACAAGCCACTTTGTCACATGAGCACTTCACACTGGAGACTCAGACTATATTAAATAAACAGAAGCAACAATTCCACAAAGGAGCTAGAACATTTGCTTTCATTAAGAGCTTCACTGGGATTTGAATCTGCAGGAGAAAAAAAAAACATTTTACTAAAACAAGCTGCATTCTAAAATTCTATGGAGACATTCTTCTATAATATACTATGGCAAGCAAACAGGAACACTCAAAAGTTAAAAGTGCAACAAAGCTTGCTGTGAAGTACCTCATCTGAGACATGAAATTTGTGGCAAATTCCTTATGTGGCAAATAAATAGGGGTAATTGTTTATAGACATTCAAAATCTCCTGGGGTCCCCAAGATCTTAGGACTAACATGCCTTAAGACAGTGTTGCTACAACGTTTTTGTAGCGTGGACCACTAAGGTGAGCAGCAAACGGAGGACAGGGCAGCTGTGCCCTTCTTTTTATATTGCATATGATGTACAAAGAAGGCTTAAAAGGCCTATTCTCAGAGTCTTCTTGTTTGTTTGCTTGTTTGTTTTGTTTTTTGAAACTGTGCTCTATGCAGAACACTGATAATAACAGTGATACTTTTCATTTCTTGTACATAGCACCTTTTTAAGACCCCAAAGTGCTGTGCAGAGATAATCATCATCCACATTTTAAAGATGGAGAAAACATATCAGAAAAGTGAGGTGTCTTGTTCAAAGTCACACTAGCAAAGTCAGGAATGGAACTTAGACATCCTATATTACAGACCCTTGTTCTAACAACAACATTGCCCCCACCTTCCTCAAGTCACATATTCACAGTTTGTGTGTCCTTTCTTTGCTCTCAGATTTGCTTTCTTGATTGAATTAGACATATGGAAACTAGCTTTTCTACCCACTAGGTTGAAAAGTTTATCCTGTTCCACTTTTTCATAGAACAATAAAACTTTCAAGTTTAGCTCCTGGAATTCATTACAAGTCTGGTACAGCTGTCTCTGACCAAATTCTGGCATAATTGTACACAGTCCGAAGTTTGACAAAAAGTTTTTCTCCTTATATACCAACATTTAACATACCTTTTCCCCAAAACTTACTGTTTGCTAGTATAAACCCCCCCCCACACCAGTATATATTCCTTTTACAGAGCTGTGTTTACCCTGTATAGAGAGTTTCATCTAATAAGGCCATCTTTAGGAACAAGATTCAGTATTTAAGATAGTTCTTTTATTCCTTTTGAAGCCCACGTGCTGACGGAGCATATCACTTTCACCCTTTCCTATCATTAAAAATATTTTTCTTTTAGCTGGTGTGGGTGTCTTTATTTGAAACTATTGCTCAATACTATTATCAATTAAGCTTTATAACAGCTTTTTTGTTCAGAAATGAAAAGCAACAAAATAATGAGAAACCAGAGCAACTATTCATGGTAAATAGGCCCAATGGCCTGTGATGGGATGTTAGATGGGATGGGATCTAAGTTACTACAGAGAATTCTTTCCTGGGTATCTGGCTGGTGAATCTTGTCCACATGCTTAGGGTTCAGATGATCGCCATATTTGGGGTTGGGAAGGAATTTTCCTCCAGGGCAGATTAGAAGAGGCCCTGGGGGTTTTTCACCTTCCTCTGTAGCATGGGGCACGGGTCACTTGCTGGAGGATTCTCTGCACCTTGAAATCTTTAAACCATGATTTGAGGACTTCAATAGCTCAGACATAGGTGAGAGGTTTATTGCAGGAGTGGGTGGGTGAGATTCTGTGGCCTGCATTGTGCAGGAGGTCATACTAGATGATCATAATGTTCCCTTCTGACCTTAATATCTATGAGTCTATAACCATTATTCCATTAAAATAATACATTTCTATTAAATGAAAAAAATAATATTATTCATAACTGGAAAAAGCACAAATATTTCTTCAGAATAATTCTAAGCTATAATGTTAGCTTTCAAAACATAATATATCACACCCAGATTCTAAATGCAATTAGTACCATCTGATTATACTCAGTCTAAAGTAAATACAGCTTAATATTTTATTCAAGTTCATTAAACAAGAACGTTCAATTCAGCTTACAAAGCCTTATTCATAAGCTTTGTACATGTCCCTTTTGTAAACCTACAGCAGCAGAAAACACAGTCCATTAAAAAAGCTTAATAAGAGAAAAGATCATTTCAACTACAATACAAGCCACAAGAAGAGGATTATTCAAAAGAGGATTGCCAAATGGAAACTGGAATAATTTCAAAAGTTATACCCCTATACAGTAGACTGAGCTCTACTATGTCTAACATAAAATTCAAGGATTTATATCATGCCTATCCTGAATTAACACATTCCAAAGACAGAAATGTACAAATATTGCTAGAGTTCTCTAAGGAAGTAATTTTTAAAACAGTAAGACATATGTAATAGATGGGTCTGTACTTCTTGAAGCCACATAATGGGCACAGGTGGGGAGAAAGGAAGCTTACCTTTGAGGTCTGTGAAGCCTCTGACAATGGGTTTCCATGTACTTCTACGTCCCAAACATTAAAAGTGATTCTCAGCTTTCATATTTGAGTTTCCAAGACTTTATTTTTAAAAATTTGCCTTGAAAATATAAATTGAACACTTGGGTCTAAACATGAGTCTTCTTAAAGATCTCTTTAGTTAATTACTGTCTCCCTAATTGCCAATCAAGGCTGCATTTAGGGGTCTATGGAAATTATGTTCATAGGTCCTAAGATTTCTGGGAGGATTAAAGATCACAGAACTACAATAGACAGCTCTGCTGCTACAAACTGCTCCTAGCTAGGTTCTGGCAGTTTAGCCAGTTCCTCTGTTATGTAGCTAGTGTAGCTCAAGATGCAAATAAATCAGCATAATCTAGTGGACTAAGCACACATTTGAGGACATGCAGCTACTGCATTCTAGTTTTGACTCTGACATAAATTCCTTCTACGGCCTTGGTCAAATCACTTAACCTTTGCCTTCACTATCCCATCTGTGAAATGCGGATTATAATAATCTGCCTCACCAAAAATTGTGCTGATTAGCTCTTTGAGGTTAAGGGCCATATCTCACTAAATTTCACCAGAATGGATTTAAGAATTGATAGTAACCCCCAGACCAATATTCCACCCCACTCTTATGTAAAAATAAATATCTTCCCTGCAAAGGTTAGGGGGGAGTGTCCTTTTACTTTCCTCCTCATGGACAGAGAAGGTTTGAAAGGTTTATTTAAAAAGGTCTTTATTCTGTGCTTACTTTTGCTGTAGAAATATGAAGAACATCACAGCTGGGACATTCACTGGTTTTGCAGAGCGCTCCTTGGAATCTCAGCTTGGAGATAGATTTTCAATGGCAGTTAGGCACCTCCCTGTCACGAACAGTCAAAGGTGCCTAATTTCCATGCGTGTTTTTGAAAATCTCCCCTATGAGTTTTCTCATCCTTAACTGGTTTCAGAGTAGCAGCCGTGTTAGTCTGTATTCGCAAAAAGAAAAGGAGTACTTGTGGCACCTTAGAGACTAACCAATTTATTTGAGCATAAGCTTTCGTGAGCTACAGCTCACTTCATTGGCTGCATGCAGTGGAAAATACAGTGGGGAGATTTATTTACACAGAGAACATGGAACAATGGGTGTTACCATACACACTGTAACGAGAGTAATCAGGTAAGGTGAGCGATTACCAGCAGGAGAGCGGGGAGTGGGGGAGCAGGGGGAACCTTTTGTAGTGATAATCAAGGTGGGCCATTTCCAGCAGTTGACAAGAACATCTGAGGAACAGTAGGGGGAATAAACATGGGGAAATAGTTTATTTTGTGTAATGACCCATCCACTCCCAGCCTTTATTCAAGCCTAATTTAATGGTGTCCAGTTTGCAAATTAATTCCAATTCAGCAGTCTCTCCTTGGAGTTTGTTTTTTAAGTTTTTTTGTTGAAGAGTTGCAACTTTTAGGTCAGTAATCGAGTGACCAGAGAGATTGAAGTGTTCTCCAACTGGTTTTTGAATGTTATAATTCTTGACATCTGATTTGTGTCCATTTATTCTTTTACATAGACACTGTACAGTTTGACCAATGTACATGGCCGAGGGGCATTGCCGGCACATAATGGCATATATCACATTGGTAGATGTGCAGGTGAACGAGCCTTTGATAGTGTGGCTGATGTGATTAGGCCTATGATGGTGTCCCCTGAATAGATATGTGGGCACAGTTGGCAACGGGCTTTGTTGCAAGGATAGGTTCCTGGGTTAGTGGTTCTGTTGTGTGGTGTAGTGGTACCTGCTTTGAATATTTAACAGAAACAGCCCCCCTCCCTCTCCACCTCCAACAGTTTATCCCCACTATAGAAGTGTCTCTCTCACACTTGGTGTTTCTCAGGCATTTGAATTAAGCAGATTTGATAAAACACACTCCCTGACCCCACCCCTAAAGAAAATGAAGTTTTAAACAGCATGAACAAAACTCATTCCCTTCTCACTTAATCAGGTTTATCTACTGTTCTATGGCTACTAGCTCTCCAGTTATCTGCTGTATTGTCAGGGAAAGCAAGATAGATGGAACCTGAATTTTCAATGTAAGAAACAAGTAGGAATAAACCTTGCAGGTCTTCTTTAAAACATAAAGAAACCAACCTCCCCAACTCACACACAACCCCATTTTGTCCTCCTCTGCCTGGCACCTTAAAGGGTTAAAAGCCCTCCTAGCATTTCACTCAAGTAGCCCTAATCACTGGAGAATTATTACTGTATGCAAAGTGAGCTAATAGGAGCTAAGCTCAAGCTGATAGGTATTTAAAACTTATTACTGTTTATTGGCATACTTATCAGAATGTATGTGCTTTTATCAGAATGTTTCAGGGGTTCTTTATATGAATCCAGTTTTTAAAAAAACTAATGTTGGGAAGACGGGCTGTGAGGGACACTGCATGGCAGAATAAGAGAGATTCTTACTATGCTGGTGTTCTTGTATAGGAAAATCAAGGAGCAGATCTACTGATATACTAGCATAACAGTTCCAGTCCATGCCCTACAAAGTACTGAGCGCTCTCAACTCCCCTAGACTCCCATGAGAATTGAAATTACTCAGCAGCATGTTGCAGGATCAAGCCTCAAGATGCTGGGGCTGTTTCCCTTATACCATCTTGTAATTCCTTGTTGCACTGGGAATTCTCTGTTGTGTCTGAGAACATGATATAGACAGCACAACATACTTAACTAGCCCTTATTTTCCTAACTCATTGTAGCATTCTCTTCCAATTGTTCCCCAGAGAAGAAAGGGATTTATTCCCTTACTTAAGAAAGAAATTGACTAACATAGCTCATTTAAAACAGAAAGCCATACTCATTCCATCCCTTTTTCTCCTTATGAAAGCAGAAACTCTTGCCTGATGGGACAAAAATAGGAACAGTCCCTACCACTTCAGTGTGAGCTAAAGGAAGAGAATAAAAATCTGTCATCAATTTCCTCCTGATAACTGCTGTCACTAGGCCTCAGCTTGCCCATCTGTGGCTAATATAAGGCATCACAAGTGCAGCAACAAAGCACAAGATGTTATTCTGCTGTAAAACAAACAAGACGGGCTGCAGTAGTAGGCAGTAGATTCAAGGAGATAGGATGGTTGAAATAACACCCTAGTAAAAAAGTACAGTACCTGAAGTAATGTTATAATTCAATGTTTAACCAGTCAGAATTATAGCCTCACTGTATTAAGTGCTGTGCATACGTAGAATTCATGGTTCCTGCCCCAAAGAGTTTATAATCTAAGTCATGGAGCATATGAAGGGTGAGGAGAGGGAGATAATACGTATGTGCACTTTGTATACACTATATAGACATTTAATATTGTTTGTTTAGTAATTACATAACTAAATACAGACTGTTCACCAGCCTAGCTGCTGCACACTGTCTGTTTCTTTGTAGGTATCATGGCAAAAATAGGAACTGAATAAAGATCTGAAAGGACAAGGTTGTAGTATTACCAATCCCTTGAAGGAAGGCATTCAGTAAACAAGGGAACATGTGAAAGAAAGCATAAAGACATTTGTGAAGAAGTACTCGATCCAGGCTGACATCGTGGGCAAAGAGGAAGAGGGGGAGCCATGAAATAAGTAAGGTGGGGCAGAAATGTTAAGAGCATTGAAGGTCAGAGGTGATGTATTGAGAGTGGTAGGCTAAATGTGATATTTTGCAGCTGCATTTGGTAGAGATTGGAGATGGATGATGTGGAAGCTAGGGAAATCACAGAAGAAAAGATTGCAGTGATCAAGACAGGAGGTGGTGAGGATCTGTACACAAATTTTAACATTACGGACCAAAAAAAAAAAAAAGGCTGTATCTTAGAAATGTTATGCAGGAAGAAGCAACAAGGTTTGGACATATCCTAGATGCGTGGTGTGACAGAGAGAGGGAGTTGTCAAATGCAACTCCCAGGTTATGGGACTGATTGATCAGGAGGATGGTGGTAGCATAAGTAGCGACAGAGAGTGTGGGGACTGAAGGATGTACTTTGAATTTTAGGGAAATTACAATCAACCATAATTTGTTTTTTTTTTTTGTTAAGTTCTGGTCAGGATTTTTACCTCCACTTTCTGAGCTGTTACTTTGCAAATCTATCTCTTGGCTGGTGGAAAAGTAATGAAATCAATGATCGAAGGCTGATAGAATATCACTGGAAGTTAAAGAAAACTGGAGTGAGCAAAGAATGGTTGATGTACTAATTTCTGAATGAGCCTGGACCCGTTCTACAATGCTCACTGCTTGCTCTAATTAGACAGTTCTCATTTATTAAGTCCATAGATTCCTTAATAATCTTCTCCAAAATATACACCCAAGTCAAAAAATTTCACCCCCCACCTTCAGTCTTGCTTAGGCTGTTGCAGGAGCACAGCTAAGCTATTTTCAGTGGTGGAGTAGCTGATGCCAGGACAAAGTATCTCTAGGGAAAGACCTGACTTTGATATAAACCCCTCCTCTTTAGAAATATCTTTGGGATACAGGGATAAATCAGCATTGGCTGAGATATTTAGCAGTATCTGAAGAAGGAGATCTGACTCATTGGACACAGGGAAATTGTCCACTCACGCATTATATATTATTTCTCAGGTATACAAACACATACTAATACATATTTTGTACTATATATCTAATTCTTTCCATTAATCTCTATTTAATCATGTTTGAAATGCTAATTTATTAGAGCTTTTATTTGTTATACCAATAAAATAAAAACCAGCAGGATCTTATTAAAGGGGAAAAGGCAAAATACCACATTTATTGTGAATACAGAAAGAATCATAGTAAGCAGTTAGTTATAGCTATAACATTCCATTCAATCTCATATTTATTCACACATTCATTCATACAAACACACACACACAGGTTCTGCAAGGTTGTTATCATAGTTACCAGCCTTAGAGTTGCTCATGCCAAGGCACTGGCCAGGTCAGATGCTCATCTGATGCTCCTGGAAGTTGGTTTGCAGAATCAGACCCCAAAGTTCTCACTTTCTAGAGTCCATTTTTATAGGAATTTCTTCCTATGCCAGTCTATGGGAATTGCTTCATCATGCTGTTGCTGAATCAATCAGCGGATAGCACATTCCTGATGGCTCCGTGCTGCTAGATGTTATCTTGTTCTTTGGTTCTCCCATTCTTGAGGCTGTTGGGTGGATTCCAGACTGCCCTCCGGGGGGTCCTCTGGTTATTTCCACTTGACGCCTTCTTCAGCCGATGGACACTGGATTCTCCCTGATCATTAAGTTATTATCCACACCAAGCATCCATCCACACACATCCTCTATCTCTATTTTAATCACAATTGTTAACAAAGCAAGATGAATACAACAAAAGGGCAGGGAGTCTCTTTGGTGCTGTTTCTGTTGTTACAGAGTATTGTTTTGAGTCTCTCTCTGTGTGAGTAGTTGTTATTGCAAAGAATTGCTTTGAGAACAGACTCTGTCTTAGAATGTACTAACGCAATTAGCAGCTTGCAAGTTTAACACATAGAGGGAGAGAAACAGTACCAAAAACCAAGAGACCTCTTAATTAGTAATACCCTGGAATTTAAACTATGGGGAATCAAACTCATTTGTGATTTTAATACAGAACTTCTTTAATATGATCCAACATATTTACTTTTCCTACACTCTACTTTTTCCTTTCTGTTCTATAGATTGCAGCACTTGTAGTATTTGAATGAATGCACCAAGACCACATTGTCTTTAAAGCTATTTGATGCAGCCAAAGCCCTCACACAGAAGTGCCTGTCTCCCCTGGGGCTATCTACAGGCTACAGCCATCACTACACCCAAGGTGCTATTTGTCATCTAGTCCAGTACTACTCAAAGTGGTGGTCCGTGGACTGGTGCCCAGTGGTGAGCTGGAGCCGGTTTGCACAAAGCGGTTGTTAAATTTTGAAGCAGTTTTAGAACCGGTTGTTAACCTGCTTCCCTGCAGGGGGCGCTGAGGCTTTGATGGGCTCCAGCCCGGAAGTGATGTAATTCCTCCTCCGGCCACCGGGGGCGCTGCGCTGCGGGAGCCATGTGGGCTGCCACCTGGCCCTGGGCATGAGCCCTGTTGCTGCTGCTGCTCCCCCGACCCCTGGCCCTGGGGCTCCCGATGCTGCCTGGTGGGTCCCTGGCTGCTCTGCTGGGCCTGGGCTGCGTCCTGCTGCTCTCCCTGTGAGTACCCACCACCCTGCCCGCAGCCAGCCCCTGCCTCCAGCCACCCCCGCACCCCCTGCCCGCAGGCAGCCCCTGCCACACCCCCTGCCTGCCTGCAGCCACCCCCGCACCCTCTGCCCGCAGCCAGCCCCTGCCGCACCCCCTGCCCTGCCTCCAGCCACCCCCGTCTCCAGCCAGACCTGTACCCCCCTGCCCTGCCTGCAGCCAGCCCCTACCACAGCCAGCCTCATACCCCCTTGCCTCCAGCCAACCCCGCACCCTCCTGTCTCCAGCCAGCTCCGCACCCCCGCCCTGCCCGCAGCCAGCCCTGCCCCCCCTGCCTCCAGCTAGCCCTGCCCCATGCCCCTGTCTGCAACTGGCTCCACGTCCACTGGTGCTCTGCAGTTCCCAGTAACCCTGCACACCTGCTTCAATGAGGGGGGCAGGAAGCAGCTGAGACCCACATATGTGCACACCCTAGTATGTGCACATATGTGACCAGACAGCAAGTATGAAAAATCAGGACAGGGGGTGGGGGGTAATAGGAGCCTATATAAGAAAAAGACCCCAAAATCGGGACTGTCCCTATAAAATTGGGACATCTGGTCACCCTAGCACACCCCCAGGGAGTGGCGGGGACCCACACATGTGAAACGGAGCTCATTTCTAGTTCAGGCCCATCTTTTTAAAAAAGAACTTTAGGCAGGGTTAACATACATCCGTATTTCCCCGGACAGGTCAGGCTTTTTGGTTCTTAAGTTGCCGTCCGGGAGGAATTTTTAAAATTTTTAAAATATGGACGTATGGTAACCCTGTTGGTACAAAAAATACATACTGGGGCACATCCCTTAAATCAGAACTTTTTACAGGGAACCGGTTGTTAAGATTTTGGCAGCTCATCACTGCCGGTGCTGGTCTGCGCGCACAATGGGAAAAAAATTGTCGGTCCCCCACATCAGATAGCTTGAGCAGCACTGATAGTCAGTTTCTTTTCCCCCAAAATGCCTGCTCTTCTTTTCAGCAGCACTATCACCTCACTGGTTGTTCTTCATCTTCTTGTTGTACATTTGATTTTTTTTCCTTTTTAAATGAAGTACTTTGCACTTTTTAATTTAATTTTACCTTCTTGATTTCAGACCTATTCTCCAATTTATCAAGGTAATTTTGAATTCTAAACCTGTCCTCCAAAGTACTTGCAACCCCTCCTATCTTGGTGTTAGCTACAAATTTTGTAAGCATAATCTCCACCCCATTATCCAAGTCATTACTGAAAGTATTGAATAGTACTGGACCCCAGGGAGGCCACTGAAGGAACCCCTTAAATATACTGTCCCAGTTAGACAGTGAACCACTGATAACTACTCTTTGAATTCCCTCTTTCAACCAGTTGTGCTCCCACCTTGTTGTAATTTCATGTAGACCATATTTCCCTTAATTAATAAAGAATTACGGGAAGGTAATATAATTAATACCAATTGACTTGGCTTTATGGAAGATAGGTCTTATCAAACTCTTTTTCTGATGAGATTACAAGTTTGGTTGATAAAGGGAATAGTGTTGATGTTATAGACTTAGATTTCTATAAAGCAGGGCCTGCAAACTTTTTGGCCTGAAAGCCACATCGGGTGAAATTGTATGGAGGGTTGGTTAGGGGGAGTCCCCGCGCCCTATCCGACCCCCTCTCCTTCTCGCCTCCTGATGGCCCCCCCGGGACTTCTGCCCTATCCAACCCCCCCGTTCCTTGTCCCCTGATGGCCCTCCTGGGACCCCTGCCCCATCCACCCTTCTCTGTCCCCTGACTGCCAGGGAGGAGGGGCCCGCGGGCTGTAGTTTGCCCACTTCTGCTATATAGCATTTGACATGGTACCACACATTATTATAATTAAGAACCTGGAATAGTACAAAAAAAAAATCACCAGGGGACAAATTGTGTAGATTAAAAACTGGCTGACAGGTCCTCAGTGTAACTGTAAATGGGGAACCATCATCAACTGGGTGTGCTTCTAGTGCAGAGGTCTCAAACTCAAATGACCACGAGGGCCACATGAGGACTAGTACATTGGCCCAAGGGCCACACCACCAACCCCCCCCAGCTGCCCCGGCCCCGCCCCCACTCCACCCCTTCCATGAGGCCACCCCCCTGCACCACCTCTTCCCACTCCCCCATTCCAACCCCTTCCCTGAAATCCCCACCCCAACTCCACCCCCGCCCTGCCCCCAGGGGGTGCAGGAGGGGTGCAGGGTGCGGCAGGGGGCTCAGGGCAGGGGGTCAGGGTGCAGGAGGGGTGTGGGGTGCGGCAGGGGATTGGGGTGCAGGAGCGGTGCATCAGGGGGCTCAGGGCAGGGGGTCCGGAAGGGTGTGGGGTGCAGCAGGGGACTCAAGGCAGGGGGTTGGGGTTCAGGACAGGTGTTGGGTGCGGCAGGGTGTTTGGCTGCAGGAGGGGTTCAGGGGGTGGGCTCTGGCCCAGCACGCACTGGGGGCAGGGCAGGCTCCCCGCCCGCCTGCCTGCCCGCCCTGCCCCGCCCCCGCACCACTCCAGGAAGCGGCCGGAACCGGGGAGGGGGGCGGCGGCACAGGGGGTCTGTGTGTTGCCCTGGCTGTGCCTCCAGGCACCGCCCCCCACAGCCCCCATTGGCTGGGAATGGGGAACCGCGCCCAATGGGAGCTTCATGGGAGGTACCTGGAGGTGCGGCTAGGGCAACACACAGACCCCTGTGCCCCCCTCATCCCCCAGGTCCCAGCTGCTTCCCGAAGTGGCGAGGGGCAGGGCAGGCAGGCAGGGAGCCTGCACTGTCCCCGGTGCACGCCGGGCTGGGCCGGAGCGCTCTAGGTAAACGCTGGGGAGCCGCAGAGAGCTGGGAGCTGGCGGGCCACAGAAAATAACCCCGCAGGCCGCATGCAGCCTGTGGGCCGTGTGTTTGAGACCCCTGTTCTAGTAGGATCCTGCAGAGAATGGTTCTTGGCCCTATGCTATTTAACATTTTTATCAATAACCTGGAAGAAAACAAAATTACTGAAAGTTTGCAGATGAAAAAGATTGCAGGATTGGTAAATAACGAAGAGGACACATCACTGATATAAAGCAATCTGGATCGTTTGGTAAGCCGGCTACAAGCAAACAATGTTTTAATAGGACCAAATATAAGTGGCTCTCAAACTTCTGTACTGGTGACCCCTTTCACATAGCAAGCCTCTGAGTGCAACACCCCCCCTTATAAATTAAAAACACTTTTTAATGTATTTAACACCATTATAAATGCTGGAGGCAAAGCAGGGTTTGGGGTGGAGGCTGACAGCTTGCAACCCCCGTGTAATAACCTCACGACCCCCAGTTTGAGAACCTCTGTCCTACACTGAGGACAAAACGTAGTCCTACTTACAGGATAGGGGATTATTCTGGGAAACTATGACTGAAAAAGACTTGGGAGTTGTCACAGATTTGGAGGAGCTCTGCCTGTTTGTCATTCAGATTGCTGTGAGGGGATGTCAATAAGCTAATGTGCCAATATTTAAAAATGGGGAACAGGACAACCCAAGTAATTATAGGTCTGTCATAGACCGCAGGCAAAACAATGGGACAGCTAATGTGGGACTTAGACTCATAGAAATGTAGGACTGGAAGAGGCCTTGAAGTCATCTCGTCAATCCCCTCACACTCAGACAGAACGAAGGATACCTAGAACAGTGTTTGATTTTTGTTTGCTGGGGCTGGACAGTTCAGACCTATATGCATGCACTTCGGATGCAGCTGATGCCTGTTTGTAGAGGGGTGCCCACCCCCAACTCCAATCAGCTAGGTCCTGAAACTACTGCTGTCTTCCTCTACAGCCTCCCCAGCATCCCACCAAAGGCGACAGCCTTTCCTCTTTAGAGGAATGTGGTAGTGAAAGCAAACAAAATTCTATGCCAAGTGGTCTAAGACAAGAGTTCTGAGCCTTTTTCTTTCTGAGGCCCCACCAACATGCTATAAAAATTCCATGGCTCAGTTGTGCCACAACTGTTTTTCTGCATATCCAGTAGATTAAAAGCCAGGGCTGGCGTTAGGAGGTAGCAAGCAGGGCAATTGTCTGGGGACCCATGCCACAGGGGTCCCTGTGAAGCTAAGTTCCTTAGGGTTTGGCTTCAGCCCTGGGTGGTGAGGCATGGGCTTCAGCTTCAGCCCTGGGTGGCAGGTCTCAGACTTTGGCTTTCTGCCCTGGGCCCCAGTGAATCTTAACTGAGGCCCTGCTCTCTGGTTTAGTTTGGTGGCTCCCCATGGGACCCTAGACCCCTGGTTGAGAACCACTGGTCCAAGTTGCAGTGGGGGAGGTTTAGATTGGATATTAGGAAAAACTTTTTCACTAAGAGGGTGGTGAAACACTGGAATGCGTTACCTAGGGAGGTGGTAGAATCTCCTTCCTTAGAGGTTTTTAAGGTCAGGCTTGACAAAGCCCTGGCTGGGATGATTTAACTGGGAATTGGTCCTGCTTCGAGCAGGGGGTTGGACTAGATGACCTTCTGGGGTCCCTTCCAACCCTGATATTCTATGATTCTATGATTCTAAGACACCATTACTCTTTGTCCAATAGCACAAGCAAGATCCTTTAGAAAACATTCATCTTGTACGCAATGCCCCTTACTAGCTCTACATTAGCTTAGAAGTCTATCTGCATTCAGGTAGGCAGGGCTCACCCCAGGTTCATCAGGCTCCTGCAGCTGCTCTCCCATCTTGAACTGGTGAAAATGGCCTAAGACCCTGATTAGGTCAGCTCCTGCCTTTTTATAACTTTCCTGTCCCTCTCTCCCTGATCAGTTTCCTCAGGTGGCCACAGACACTCCCCTCCAAGTGACTGCATTGTCAAGCAACCTTTTGTCCAACCAGTTCCCCTAGGTAGAAGTCAGCCTTTTGTCTCAAGATGTTTCTTTTTGAAGAGTTCCATCAAGATTTAATAACCCTCTGTAACTCTTAATAACCCTTCCACTGGGCCATCCCTTGGAACTTCAGTCCAACATGGAGGTAAAAGGCCCCAGAGAAGACAAAGGGCTGCACATTCAAAATTGAATGTGCAGCTTGATACAAACACAGAGATCATAATTTCACACTGAATTCATAAATTGTACAGATAGATCCCACAAATCATCCCAGGGGTCATGGTGGATAATCAACTGGAACACGAGCTGCCAGGGTGACATGGTGGCCAAAAGGCCTAATTCAATCCATAAAACAGGAATATTCAGTAGGAGTAGGAAGGTTATATTACCTGTCTATTTGGTACAGACTCATAGAATCATAGAATATCAGGGTTGGAAGGGACCCCTGAAGGTCATCTAGTCCAACCCCTGCTCGAAGCAGGACCAATTCCCAGTTAAATCATCCCAGCCAGGGCTTTGTCAAGCCTGACCTTAAAAACCTCTAAGGAAGGAGATTCTACCACCTCCCTAGGTAACGCATTCCAGTGTTTCACCGCCCTCTTAGTGAAAAAGTTTTTCCTAATATCCAATCTAAACCTCCCCCACTGCAACTTGAGACCATTACTCCTCATTCTGTCATCTGCTACCATTGAGAACAGTCTAGAGCCATCCTCTTTGGAACCCCCTTTCAGATAGTTGAAAGCAGCTATCAAATCCCCCCTCATTCTTCTCTTCTGCAGGCTAAACAATCCCAGCTCCCTCAGCCTCTCCTCATAAGTCATGTGTTCTAGACCCCTAATCATTTTTGTTGCCCTTCGCTGGACTCTCTCCAATTTATCCACATCCTTCTTGTAGTGTGGGGCCCAAAACTGGACATAGTACTCCAGATGAGGCCTCACCAATGTCGAATAGAGGGGAACGATCACGTCCCTCGATCTGCTCGCTATGCCCCTACTTATACATCCCAAAATGCCATTGGCCTTCTTGGCAACAAGGGCACACTGCTGACTCATATCCAGCTTCTCGTCCACTGTCACCCCTAGGTCCTTTTCCGCAGAACTGCTGCCTAGCCATTCGGTCCCAGTCTGTAGCGGTGCATTGGATTCTTCCATCCTAAGTGCAGGACCCTGCACTTATCCTTATTGAACCTCATCAGATTTCTTTTGGCCCAATCCTCCAATTTGTCTAGGTCCTTCTGTATTCTATCCCTCCCCTCCAGCGTATCTACCACTCCTCCCAGTTTAGTATCATCCGCAAATTTGCTGAGAGTGCAATCCACACTATCCTCCAGATCATTTATGAAGATATTGAACAAAACCGGCCCCAGGACCGACCCTTGGGGCACTCCACTTGATACCGGCTGCCAACTAGACATGGAGCCATTGATCACTACCCGTTGAGCCCGACAATCTAGCCAGCTTTCTACCCACCTTATAGTGCATTCATCCAGCCCATACTTCCTTAACTTGCTGACAAGAATACTGTGGGAGACCGTGTCAAAAGCTTTGCTAAAGTCAAGAAACAATACATCCACTGCTTTCCCTTCATCCACAGAACCAGTAATCTCATCATAAAAGGCGATTAGATTAGTCAGGCATGACCTTCCCTTGGTGAATCCATGCTGGCTGTTCCTGATCACTTTCCTCTCATGCAAGTGCATCAGGATTGATTCTTTGAGGACCTGCTCCATGATTTTTCCAGGGACTGAGGTGAGGCTGACTGGCCTGTAATTCCCAGGATCCTCCTTCTTCCCTTTTTTAAAGATTGGCACTACATTAGCCTTTTCCCAGTCATCCGGGACTTCCCCGGTTCGCCACGAGTTTTCAAAGATAATGGCCAATGGCTCTGCAATCACAGCCAATTCCTTCAGCACTCTCGGATGCAACTCGTCCGGCCCCATGGACTTGTGCACGTCCAGCTTTTCTAAATAGTCCCTAACCACCTCTATCTCCACAGAGGGCTGGCCATCTCTTCCCCATCTCTAATGCTACTGGAATATTGTGTCCAGTTCTGGTGTCCACAACTCAAAAAAAGATGTTAATAAATTGAATAAGGTTCAGAGAAGAGCCATGAGAATGATTAAAGAATTGGAAAACTTGCCCTATAGCAACAGATTCCAATAACTTGATTGGTTTAGCTTAGCCAAAAGGTTACGGAGTGATTTGATCAATCTTTAAATGCCTACATATGACAAACAAAACTTTGTGATAATGGGCTCTTCAATCCAGCGGACAAAGGTATGTATAGCAAGAGCCAAATGAATGGGACTAGAAGCTAGACAAAGTCAGGCTAGAAATAAGGTGTAATTTTTTAACCATGGGAATAATTATGAAGGGCATAGTGGGTTCTCCATCACTGGGAACTTCTAAATCAAGACAGAATATTCTTCTATAAATTGTTTTAGTTTAAATAGGAATTAATTCAGGGAAGTCCTATGGCCTGATATATAGTGAATCAGACTAGGTGATCACAGTGGTCCCTTCCAGCCTTATAATCTATGAATGGCTTTCTAAACAAAGAGATAAATTGGGAGGAGGAAAAAATAGCTAATTTACAGATTTCCTACATGTCCCAAAATGTAGTAAGACAAACCACTTCCAACAAAACAATGAAAAAAAACTTACTGTATTTTAATATCGTCTTCCCGTTTAGATCCCAAAGTCTTCCATCTCATTCAGTTCCGAATAGATTTCACTAGCATGACCCCTGTGCAAGACAACTTTTTAAACTTTGCTTTCTTAGGGTACATCTACAGTACAAAATTATATCTAATTTATAAAAGTCAATTTTTCGGAAGAGATTTTATACAGTCAATCGTGTGTGTCCCCACTAAGCGCGTGAAGTCAGTGGAGTGCATCCACAGTACCGAGGCTAGCATCGACTCTCGGAGCGGTGCACTGTGGGAAGCTATCCCACAGTTCCCGCAGTCTCTTGCTGCCCATTGGAATTCTGGGTTAAGCTCCCAATGGCTGATGGGGCAAAAACATTGTCACGGGTGGTTTTGGGTACGTGTCATCAGTCACCCCTCCCTCCGTGCAACCTACGGCAGGCAATCGTTTCAGGCCTTTTTTCTGCCATCATCAACCATACACCACGACTTCCGCTGCCACTCTGCTTTCCTGCAGCAGATGGTGCAGTAGGTCTGCAAAACTCTGCTGTCCTGCAACTCGTGCAGTATGCCATCATAAACCGTACAACGCCGCTTCCGCTGCAACTCTGCTCTCCTTCATTTTGCACCTTTTTTCCTGGATTACCCGTGCAGGTGCCATAGCACAGAAAGCATGGAGCCTGTTCAGCTCACCACTGCAGTTGTGACCATTGTAAATACCTCACGCATTATCCAGCTTATGTGTAGAACCTGCAAAACTGGGTGAGGAAGCAATGACAGCATTAAGATAGTGATGAAGACATGGACACAGACGTTCCTAGAAGCACGGCTTGGGACATCATGGTGGCATTGGGCCATGTTCATGCAGTGGAACGCCAATTCTGGGCCTGGGAAACAAGCAGATTGGTGTTGCAGGTATGGGATGATTCTCAGTGGCTGTGAAACTTTTGCATGTGTAAGGCCACTTTCATGGAACTTTGTGACTCGCTGTCCCCTGCCCTGAAGCGCAAAGATATCAAAACGAGAGCAGCCCTCACAGTTGAGGAGTGGTGATAGCCCTCTGGAAGCTTGCCATGCCCAACAGCTACCGGTCAGTTGTGAATCAATTTGGGGTGGACAAATCTACTGTGGGGGCTGCTGTGATCCAAGTAGCCAACGCAATCATTGACCAGCTGCTATCAAGGGTAGTGACTCTGGGAAATGTGCAGGCCATTGTGGATGGCTTTCCTGCAATGGGGTTCCCTAACTGTGGTGGGGTGATAGACGGAATGTATATCCCTATCTTGGCACCGGACCATAGGGCAGCCAGCACGTAAACCGCAAGGGGTACTTCTCAATGGTGCTGCAAGCACTAGTGGATCACAAGGGACATTTCACCGACATCAACATGGGATGGCCAGGAAAGGTACACGACGCTCGTGTCTTCAGGAACTCTGGTCTGTTTGAACAGCTGCAGCAAGGGACTTACTTCCCAGACCAGAAAATTACTGTTGGGGATGTTGAAATGCCGATAGTTATCCGTGGGGACCCAGCCTACCCCTTAATGCCATGGCTCATGAAGCCATACACAGGCAGCCTGGACAGTAGTAAGGAGCAGTTCAACTATAGGCTGAGCAAGTGCAGAATGGTGGTAGTGTGCACATTTGCTGTTTAAAAGCACGCTGGCGCAGTTTACTGACTAGGTTAGATCTCAGCTAAACCAGTATTCCAATTGTAATTGCTGCTTGCTGTGTGCTCCATAATATCTGTGGAAGTAAGGCGGAGACATTTATGGTGCGGTGGGAGATCGAGGCAAATCGCCTGGTGGCCAATTTCACGCAGCCAGACACCAGTGCGATTAGAAGAGCACAGCAGGGCGTGCTGCGGATCAGAGCAGCTTTGAAAAACAGTTTCATGACTGGCCAGGTTACGGTGTGACAATTGTGTTTGTTTCTTCTTGATGTTACCCACCCCCTTTCTTGACTGTAATTGCCTGTAAGACAACCGCCCTCCCCCACTTCAATCACAGCTTGCAGAGGAAATAAAATCACCATTATTTCAAAACCATGCCCTAGGCGCACACAGGGTTCTGCTTCTTCCATGTTCATTACAATGCTTTCAAACTGCGGCACCCTCCTTTCCCATACCAAGCAATGCCTGGTGGGTTGGCCATTTAAAAGGAGGGCCTGTGGTCTCTCTGGGATGATCGCCACACTCACACGCACACACCACCCCGCGCCCTTCAGGCCAAATGCCAACAGGCCAGCATGGATGGGTTTCCCCCCATCCCCACTGCAGGGTTCTGACCCTTTAAGCCAAATGCAAACAGACTTTTCCTGTAGCTGTACTGGTCGCGAATGCATCCCAAGTCTTCAGGACAAATGAATCAGTAAACACACTTTCTTTTAAACCCTGTATCGTATTTACAAAGGTACACACACCAGAAGTGCCTTCTCCAGCATCATGGTCCCCAAGCCCGCCTTGGGAGGGGGTAGAGGGTATTGGCTCCAGGATGATGAACAGTTCCTGGCTGCTGGGGAGAACAGATTCACCGCTTGCTGCCTGTGCACTGTCCTCCTCTTCTTCCTCCTCCAAAAAATCATCATGCCCCAGGAGATTTTCACAAATATGTTTGCGTTCCTTTGTGTTCCTTTTTTTTGGAACGGAGTTCTGCCTGAACAGATTCTTCTCCCCAAACAACAATGAGATCCAGTACCTCCCACTCGGTCCATGCTAGAGCTCGTTTGCGCATCTGGGACTGCATGGTCTCCAGCGCTGGTGGACTCTGCATGGTCACCTGCGCTAATCAGGTCACCATGCTGGCCAAACAGGAAATGAAATTCAAAAGTTCCCGGGGCTTTTCCTGACTACCTGGCTAGTGCATCTGAGTTGCAACTGTGAAGAGCAGTCACAATGCAGCATTTTGGGATAGCTCCCAGAGGCCAATATTGTCGAATTGCATCCATAGTACCTAAAATCCCGAACAGCGATGTCGATTTTAGTGCTACTGCCCTTGCCGAGGTGGAGTACAGAAACCAGTTTTTAGAGACCTTAAAGTCAACAAAACTGGGTTGATTGTGGGGCCGGATTTAGTTTTAATTTGATAGAATGTAGCTAATTTCGATATAATCGCATACTGTAGACCAGGCCTTAGAGTATTAAAAGAAACTTGTCCAAATCAGGAAAGAAAAGACAAATCAAGGTTTTGCTTCTGTCATAAATATAAAGGGAAGGGTAAACACCTTTAAAATCTCTCCTGGCCAGAGGAAAAACCCTTTCACCTGTAAAGGGTTAAGAAGCTAGGATAACCTCGCTGACACCTGACCAAAATGACCAATCAGGAGACAAGATACTTGCAAAGCTGAAGGGGGTGAGAAACAAAGGCTCTCTCTCAGTCTGTGTGATGCTTTTGCCGGGAACAGAAAAGGAATGGAGTCTTAGAACTTAGTAAGTAATCTAGCTAGATATGTGTTAGATTCTGTTTTGTTTAAATGGCTGATAAAATAAGCTGTGCTGAATAGAATGTATATTCCTGTTTTTGTGTCTTTTTGTAACTTAAGGTTTTGCCAAGAGGGATTCTCTAGGCTTTGAATCTAATTACCCTGTAAGGTATTTACCATCCTGATTTTACAGAGGTGATTCTTTTTACTTTTTCTTCAATTAAAGTTCTTCTTTTAAGAACCCGATTGCTTTTTCATTGTTCTTAAGATCCAAGGGTTTGGGTCTGTGTTCACCTATGCAAATTGGTGAGGATTTTTATCAAGCCTTCTCCAGGAAAGGGGGTGTAGGGTTTGGGGAGGATTTTTGCGGGGGGAAAGATGTTTCCAAGCGGGCTCTTTCCTGGTTATATATCTGTTAGACGCTTGGTGGTGGCAGCAATAAAGTCCAAGTGCAAAAGGTAAAATAGTTTGTACCTTGGGGAAGTTTGAACCTAAGCTGGTAAAAATAAGCTTAGGGGGTTTTCATGCAGGTCCCCACATCTGTACCCTAGAGTTCAGAGTGGGGAAGGAACCTTGACAGCTTCTTTAGCAGTCTCTCTACGGCACTCAAATATAGTGAAGAGCATGGTATAAATACCTAGATTAAAAAACACAGTAGACTGAATAAGTTAGTCTTGTCCCTTGCACTCCATATGGAAATCAAGCATAAGGTTCTGTGCTTAAGAGACTCAAAGGTCTCATATGTACCCATGGTGAGTATCAGGTGCTCAGATACTACATTCATCACTAAGGTATAAGCAGCTTGACAGATCATTCCTAATTCTAGGGAGTGTAAGTAATGCTCAGTTACAAAGAGGACATAGTTCATTAGCACATACTAATATTGATATAGTTTCTCTTTTTTGAAATGCATAGTTAATAAAATAGTCCAAAGTTTATTAAGTTAGAGATGAGTAGTCAAAAAGTTATGTAAAACAGTCCAAATACCTTTAACATTAGCTGAAAACAAATCAAGGCCAACATTTACACATTAACAGCTCAGTTCCCAGAAAGGGTTTATATGACAAGACTAGTCTAACAAGAGTCCCCAGGATAAAAACCCTAGAAGGCCATTTAGTAAACTATTAGATAATTGGCTTTCTTCAATGATTTGTTCTACTGATTTCTCCAAATAAGCATATCGAGCTTTAGACACCTGAGGAAATAATGTCAGCGTACAGCTCAACACCACTGAAGTTCACTTTTGTAGGACTATACATTAAAAATAATTACAGGACTACAGCATTTTAAAAAATGGCAGCTGACTGGTCCACATCTGCCACATTTATTTTGTGACAAATACAGCAAAAGCTGAAGTTATCAAAAGTCCAAAACTATTTTATCCTATCAGACCGATTTTGATTTTTTTGGACTAATCCCTTCCTCTTCTTCAGTCATCTTTGCTGCAGGTCTCTTCTTTAACCCTTTCATCTTCCTTGTCTGTAATTTACTGAGATCCTGTTTCTGCATGTGGATCCGACCATATGATGTACCAAAGACATCGTGAGAGATATTCTTCTTCTTTGGCTGCAAGGTAAGAACAATGTTAACATTTCTGGGCCCAGAATACAATTCAGTCACTGAAGGCAAGTGTATCTGCCATCACAAGTCACCATATTCACCAGTAATTAAACTTCCATTACAATTTAAGATAACTATACCTAAAAATGGTATTGTACAGATAAAATCCAGAGTATAAAGATTTATTTTCCTGTCTTTATATGCCACCAGATCAGTTCCTTATCCTGCCCTACCCGTGCGTCCCTCTATAGATCATGCAATGACATCAGTTAGCTTAGCAAAAAGACCTGAACATTGCAAAGATAGTGTGCAATAAGAGAAGGTTACTTATTGTCACGGGAGGTTCTTTGAGAGGTGTGGTTCCTATCTGGATTCCAAGCGTGGGGTGTGCATGCGTGCCATACGCTGGAGATGGAACTGTTGATAATAGTGTCCATTGACCCGCATGCGTCGACCATGTGGTGCATCCAAGGCTTTAAGAGGCTGCGTGGATTGTCGCCGCTCTAGTTCCTTCTCACCAGGGGGTAGGAGAGCCCGGAGCAGAGGGATGGAGGGTGGGATTGGAATCCAGATAGGGACCACATATCTCTAAGAACCTCTAGTTACAATAAATAACCTTCTTCTTCGAGTGCTGACCCCTATGTGGATTCCAAAGTGGGAATACAGCGAGCACTACTCAAGAAGGAGGTGGGCGCAAGGGCTCTCGAGAGGACCAACTGTGTAGGACAGTGTGACCGATGGCAGCATCCATCGTGGTGGAAGGTCTGAGGCACCAGCTTCTGCACACAGAGAGGGGGACCAGGCACTGCCTTGTTTATGTATATGACCACCGTCCTGTTGTCTGAGAATACTTGGATGTGGAGGGAGTCTAGGAACACTTGGCAGGCCAGACAGACTGCTTGGAGCTCAAGGATGGTGATGTGCATTTGTGCTTCTCATGTGGACCAGAGGCCCTGAACAGTGTGGGTGTCGAGGTGGGCACCCCAACCCGCTAAAGACATGTCTGTGGTGAGGGTGGCAGTTGTGTGGGGGGCATGAATGGTATGCCCACTAGGACTGTGGAAGGGTTGCACCACCATGAGAGGGAGGTCAAGACGCTGGAGAGGAGGACTAGTAGCTTGGTGAGAGAGTCTTCCTATGGATTGTAGACTGTGTGGAGCCAATGTTGGAGGCCGTGCATATGGAGACGGGCAAGTGGTGTAACAGCAGCACAAGCCGCCATGTGTCCGAGAAGGGAAAAGCATTGGCAGGCACGTGTGGGTGGATGTCTCAGCATGGTAATGAGGGTAACAAGGGCAGTTAAGCAGTCCCTGGGAAGAAAAGCTCTGGCTGTCATGGAGTCCAAATGTCCTCCTATAAAGCTAAGTGGGAGGGTAGGGACGGATTCTTCTTCACTGATGCATACTCCTAGTCTCTGAAGGAGGGTGTGTAAGGTGCACATGGTGGGCAGGAGGCAGGAGCGAGAGGGTGCTACCAGAAGCCAGCTGTCTAGGTAAGGAAATAGGGTGTGCCCCAGTCAGTGCATATAGGCTGTGACAACCGCAAAGACCTTGGTAAATACGCGGGGGGCAGTGGAGATCCCAAAGGGGAGGAAATGGAACTGATCATAGGCATTGCCATAATAAAACAAAGGAATTTGTGATAAGCAGGGTGAATGTCTACATGAAAGTACGTGTCTTTCATATCGAGAGCAGCAAACTAGGCTCCAAGGGGGAGGGTGACCATCCGGAAGTGAAAAATGCGGATTAATTTGTTTAAGGTGTGGAGGTCTAGAATGGGGCGCATACCTCCCCCCTTTTCAGAATAAGGAAATTGGGAGAGTAGAAGCCATGGTGGCAGTGTGGCACAGGTTCTATGGCACCCTTGTGGACAAGGACAGTGTTTTCGTTGTGAAGAAGATCGAGTTGGATAGGGTTTGGGAGGGAGGGGGGCAGCTCCCAGGTGTGTAGCATGGGGGGAAGGAAAGGAATTCGATTAGGTATCCTTGACAGATGACGTCTAGCACCCAGCAGTCAGAGTTGATGGAACTCGAAGTGCAGACAGAGTGCCAGACAACCCCTGGATATGATGGGAGGTGCATCCGGAAGGGTTATGGGAAGTTTTCAGGTCTTTATATGAGTCAAAACAATTGTTTGGGTCAATGAGAAATGGAAGCGGCAGAGGGAGAGTGCCAGGGCCATTGAGAGTGAAGTTGATGCTGAAGCAGTTCCAAGGGTCGCTGGGGGTACAGGTGATAAGTGATGCGAGGACGAGGATGGAAAGGTGGATGCTGTTGTCGGTGGGTGGGGGCTGGGGCATAGACGCCCAGGGAAGGAACGGTGGCCTGGGAGTCCTTAATGGAGTGAAGGGTCTCATCCGTCTTGTCACTAAACAGTTTATTGTGGTCAAAGTGGAGGTCTTCCACCGTCATCTGGACCTCCTTTGGAAGACCGCTGGACTATAGCCACGAGTCACGACACAGAACGACTCTGGGGGTTAAGGAGTGAGAGGGAGTGCCTGCAGCATCTGCTGTGGCCTAGAGCATGACTTTGGCCACCAGCTTTCCCTCATCTACCATGCGTTGGAAGTCCTGCTGTTGGTCAGGAAGAAGAGTCCTGGAAATCTGCCAGTTGGGAGTAGGATAGAAAACTGTATTTGGCCAGAACGGCCTGATAAATGGCAATACAGAATTGTAGCCCCGCTAATGAATAAATTTTTCTACTCAGCAAGTCTAATTTTTTGGCATTGCGATCTGGTGGTGTTGATTTAAAGTGCTGCTGACGGGCATGTGCGATGGCAGCATTGATCACCAGGGAATTTGGCAGTGGGTGGGTAAACAGGAAATCTGTGTCCTTAGAGGGGACAGAATAGCGGCATTCCACTCACTTTAGTATGGGACACAAGAGGCTGACGTATGCCACACCATCTGGGCTGGTTGTAAGGTAGCCAAATGAATGGGTAAGGCTGTGCAGTAGAATCCTGGATATTGAAGCATGTCCAGGAATTGGTCATGGGGGTCCTGAACATCCTCTAGTGGAAGGTTGAGGGCCGTGGCCATGCGACAGAGCAGGGACTGATATTGTGTGTGGTCATCTGGTGGGGAGAGGGAAGATTGGATCAGGGTATCATCCGGAGATGATGAAACGCCTGTAAGAATAGGCAATTCTGGTGGTGTGATCGGGGCCGCCGATGGATCCAGAGGATCCAGGGGTTTCCCCTGAACAGTCACTGTATGCATGGGAAAGGTGCGGTGTAGGTGGTGTGCATTGCAATGATGGTAAGGGTCCCATAAGGCCCAAAATGGCCAAAGAGTTGCCATGCCTGGGTGGGGTCCACAGGTACCGGGAACTAAGGATCAGTGGTGTGACCGTAGTCTGGAGGATAGGCATGGTGCCAAGGATCTGGACTATAAGAGCAAGAAGGTGAGAGCTGTGTCCGGTTCTGAAGACCAGTCGGACTCTGACTGTTCTGGGAAAGGGGGAGTCGATGTTGCAGGTGGTACCGGCAGTAGCGGTGATGTCGGAGGATGGTCGACTGGGAGAAGGGACTCGGCCGTTGTCGTCGGAGCAGGACGGAGGACAAGAGGTTCACTGGCCAGAGTAGGGAACCTGGGACCTGATGGGGTTCCAAATTGTGGTGGGGTACCAGTGAAGGATAACATAAGCTCTGCCATTGGTGTAAGTGAAGATAAACCGCCTGGAGTGCATGGGACTGGGAGTACTGAGCTTGACAGAACCAAGGGGGTCGATGGTGCTGGAAGTGACAGAAGGTCCCGGTGTTGGAATTGACAGTGTCGGTGGAGAGTGGTGGCATTTAGAACGATATTCTGTGTGCGCTTTCTTTGAAGGAGGTGTTGAAGTCGAAGTTGGACCTTCACCTGTTGCACGCAACTTCTCCCCCAACCAATCCCAGCTCGGAGAGGAAACACTGCATTTTGAGATGGTCCCCACTGGGGAGCCACACTTGTGCCCGTACTTCTTGTGCATGTGGTGAGGTTTTGTCAGTGTTGGCGGTGCTGTACGAAAGGGACCAGGCGAGGCGGTCACCGACCATGACTGGCATCGCTCCGGTGGTTCCGCTGGAGCCGGGTCTTACTGCACACATGAGTGCATGGCTTCCACCATTAGAAAATTTTGGAGCCAAAGCTCGCGTGCCACCCGGATCCACCACGGAGAGGCGCTCCAGACAGAGCAGCGAGAGACGACGTGGGCTTCGCCCAGACAGTACAGGCAGCGGGTGTGCTCATCGCTCACCGAAAAGGAGGGAGAGCACAAAGCATAGTTTTTAATCCCGGCTTGACAGGGCATAATCCCTGGGCTAGGGAGAGACGCCCCAAACGGGGAAGATCCAACAAGTAACCTAACTGGCTATGGACGAAAAATGGACAACTACCTAATTAAGTAAATAAAGAAACTATATACAGTGAAAAAAAGGTTGAACGCAGTACTCTCAAGTGGCTAAGAGCGTGGAGGGACTGGGTTCCAACTCTGGCCATGTGGCGGTACGAGGGAACTGGAGTGGTGTCAACCCATGCAGCCTCTTAAAGCCTCGGACACACCATGTGATCAATGCACGACATGAGCGGGTCAATGGACACTACTATCAACAGTTCCGGTGAAGGCACATGGCATGCATGTGCACCCCACGCTTGGAATCCACATAGGGACCAGCACTCAAAGAAGAACTAACACCTTCATCCCTTGGTCTTTTGCATGGTTTACTTTAAAACTGGTTCTGTATTAAAGACTATGTATGATGCAGAGCAAAGATTTTTGTATAAAATACAAGATTTATATACCTTGAGGGCTTTAGGTTGTTTAAGAGATAATTTATAGAGGTCTTCTGAAGCCAAATGTGTTCTCCTCATCACCAGATCTAATGAAGGTCCCATCTCTTCCAGTTCAATCCTAGGTATTTTACATCCCGACTTCTTCAACAACACTCTGCGGAAGAGAGACACAGAACAAAAAATAAATAAATAAAAAAATCAACGTTGTCCACCTTTACTGCATTTCATACTTATGTTTCTCATTATTTTCTGGACCCCAGACAGAACTTGGCCTTTAGAAAACGTGCAACTGTTGCATTTTTTTTTGGTTCAGAAAACTTATAACCACGGTACCAGTGTCTGATCTTGAATGCGTGTTCAACTCCCATTGATTTCAATACAGTTGTGTGTGTTTGTAACCCACACACCTCCTGAGTGTGGTGTTCTGTCTCCTCTAGTGGCACTGAGACCACTTAGAGATTAATGAGTCTGCTCAACAGCCGTAGGTCGGGGCCATGTGGCTTTTAGCTCATGCAGTAGAGGCTCATGCACTAAGCTTCAGATGTCCCAGGTTCAATCCCACTTACTGACAACCAGGGTCTGTTAGTGTTACATGTGCACAGAATCATGGGCTGAATCTGGCCCTGGAAAATGGCTACAGATAGAAATGAAATCTAACCTCCTGTTAGACGAGGGGCGGGCAAACTTTTTGGGTTTTGAAATTGTATGGAGGGCCGGTTAGGGGAGGCTGTTGCCCCCGCCCCCATCCAACCGCCCTGCTTCTCGCCCCCTGATGCCCCCACCCCGGGACTCCTGCTCCATCCAACTCCCCTGTTCCCTGACAGACCCCTGCCCCATCCACCCCATGCTCTCTGTCCCTTGACCACCCCCAGATCCCCCGCCCCTAACTGCCCTATCCAACTCCCCTCTCCTTCCTGACTACCCCCCCACCCAACAATCCCTTCTCCTGACTGCCCCCAGACCCTCTGCCCCTGACTGCCCCCGCCACCCCATCCAACCCCCTCTCTCCTTCCTTACTGCCCCCCCCCCCCCCCCCCCGGACACCTCCCCCCCACTCAACCACCCGGTTCCCTGCCCTCTGACTTACCCGACCCCTATCCACACCCCCCGGCCCCTGACCACCACCACCAAACTCCCCTGCCCTCTATCCAACCCCCCTGCTCCGTGCCCCCTTAACACACTGCCTGGAGGGCCGGTGGCTGAAGGCACGGCTGCACTAGGACAGGCAGCCGCGCAGCACAGAGCACCGGGTCAGGCTGGGCTGTGCAGCTGCGCTGCCCCAGGAGCTCACTGCTCCTCTGCCCAGAGCATTGCACCGGCGGAGCAGTGAGCTGAGGCTGTGAAGGAGGTGGGCCAGTGGGGGAGGGGCTGGGGGTTAACTTCCTGGGCCAGGAGCTCAGGGGTCAGGCAGGCCAGTCCCGCAGCTGTATGTGGCCCGCAGGCCGTAGTTTTCCTACCTCTGTGTTAGACAATGTAAACGGGGGGAATGACAACACTTACTTGTAGCTTCGCATATAAATTTTTCCATCCATAGCTGTGAAATGCAGAACATACTCTAACCCTGCCAGGCGAATAGTAGGCACAGTAGGACCTCGAAAGAAATCTGAAAGAATATTTCAAGAAACCTGGCACTTTTACTTTTTTAAAATAAAGAGGTTTTTCAAAAAGGAGGTTTAAGATAAGCAGGACTTTTGATTCTAGTTTATTTGATAATAAGTCTGTGTTATAAGGGATGAATATCAGATTAACTAGAAACGGATTTGGCCTTTCTAGAGGCAACCCCAGTAATGCTAAACAGGGTCCTTTCTGACTCACATGCATGATTATTCACTACTTCAAGCCCCAATCCTGCCAAGACTGCACTTGCTTAATTTTGCACGTGAGTACGCTCAATGGAACTACACATGTATGTACATGCTTAACTTTACATACATGAGTAGTCCCGCTGAGCCTACTCACATGTGCAAATTTAAGCAAGTGCAGAAATCTTGGTAAGACAGCATAACAGACATCCACTTTCCAGAAATAATTTGGTAGCAATACAAGCTCCAGATCTTATTTTAAAACATCAACTCAACCCAACCCACCCCACCCCAAAAAAGACAGAAGAACAGACATTATCATTGCTTCAATAGCAACAGTAACTTTAGTTTTGTGAAATACAAAAAGACATACTTATTTCAGTTTATCCATTCTTCTAAACTTTCAGCTATGATCTCACATATGTTTCACTAAGTATACATAAGTACAGAAATAACATTTAGCTAAGTTATGATGTTGCTGGACAAAGTGATGGATTAAAAGTCTCTGGTACCAAAGCCAGCAGTCAGAGTAGGTATAAATAAGTGATCAAGATCAATACAAGATAAACATATACAAAGAAAGAAGGAGATAGTGTTTAGTGTTATCTTGATTGTTTTTACTCCCCATTGTTTATGATATCATCTTGGAAACCTGAGACCATCATTGCTTTAAAAAACAGTTTTGTCTCTGGTTAAACAGAGTACTTTTGCTCTTTTTTAAATGAGCTAATACTTGCTATTGCACTGCAATTAATATTTTTACTATTGTAGATATACACATTTAGCAGACAAACACTACATGGTCAGTTACAAATAGAAAAACTTACAGATTGTGTTTACAGTTTTACAGGGAGCAAATTCAGATACCAGTTAACTATCAGTTAGTTGTCTAACATAATTCTCATATCAGGGCCATTAAAATAGTGTATGAGCAAAGAGCACACAACCATGCAAACGTGTCAGCCCTTTGCAGAGGGTGGAGGAAGGATGTGACCTTAACAGAGTATGTTAATTAAAAAAAAAAAAAAAGATTAATACCCAGAAGCAGAACGGCTGAATGGCTCACTTCCCTCTAAGTTTCATTTTCAGATTCTTCAGCCAGTGTTTTCCTCAGTGACCTTTTTCTGGGAGCATCAGTGATGAAGCTATGTTGAAAACAAAGTCTTACTGGTGGACACTACCTAAAGTTTAGCCAGAAAAATACTCTGGGTCACTTAATATTTTCTCCCTCCTCCTTTGTTGGGTTACTGGATTTGTATCTAGAGGAAAAGTCATCGGTAAAATATTTTCTTCTATTTTAGTGTCAGGCTGTAGCCAAGACAGTCTCTTCTGGCATGTGAAATTGTACCTATATTGCTTTTATTGGCAGATTATCCTTTAGTATGTTCTTGTGGTATAGCTTTCCACTCACAGGATGATCTTTATATCCAAATACAGGTGGTCTATGACATCCACCAGCTGTAGACAGTATTTCCTCCCTGGAACTTTAGGGATTTGAAAATTTTGGCTTATTCATAGTTTTTGAGACACTCCACTGTTGTTGGATTAGAGACCTTGTTTTCGTTATCTTTTTAATTCCTGCCACCAGTTTACCCCTTGTTTTTCTCTGAGCACTTAATGTGTTTCAAGGATGTCTGATTTAGTAACCACAGCAAAAGAGCTTTTGATAACTTCCATTTTGTCTTCAAGGACTTGAAATGTGTGTTTCAAAGTAATTTATAATTTGGCCACTTCCTAGGAAGAGGCAACAGTTCTTGTCTGAAAAGCACAAATACTGCTGGACTTTGCAGCAGTATGATGGGCGGAGCAGGACATGAAACAGTTGTTTTATGCTCCTCTTTGTCTCCCTCATACCACCTCTACCCTCTCTTTTTCAAGAGAATCTAAATGACTCCTGCATATCTATGTACTGGACTCCAAATAATTTGTGCAAACATGGTGATAGGGATGAAGGAGAAACTTAAGTGCTATCTCAAAACAAACAGGTCTCCTCCCATTCAGTCCAAGCCTGCATTTTAAGAAGAGTGACCCAACATCTGCCAATTTTTAGAACACAAGTGGGTCCAACAAAGGAACGAGTGGTGAAGTGTATCACAAATATGTGCACAGGAGGCTATTAGAACCAGGGGAGCAGCAACTACATCTCACAGGAACACAGAAGATCAACAGACTCCTAATATTGGCACCAAAAACCAATGGCAGTAAAACCACTACTACAATTTTAAGACAATGTTTGTATGGAAACGGGAGGGGGAAGAAAGTGACAAATCTTTGCCTGGTTCATCTATGTAGAGGGGTAAAGGGAAGCTGCTATTTACATATCCAAACCATTATGAGATGTCCTCAATTTTTTAAAAATGGATTTAAAAGTTTAGTTTAATTTGGTTATTATACAATATGCAAGTTCATCCCCTACCCCCACTGATTTCTAGAACGTGGGATCGCTATCACATGACTTCCCAAAAACGTACAAAATGTCCTTATGGACCACGTGTCTATGAAAACCTGGTTGTTTAACACTAACAACAACGTCACATGGTTTAGTAACAAGGGGTCATTAGGTAACTGAGCCTCCGGGCTCTTGGCAGTAGCGCTATAGTAACAAGCTCTTTACAGCTGTGACAGTTTCCTAAGTTTCTTGGCAACAAAATGATGGATTAAATACATTACCTTTCTCAGGACCAGAAAGAGCTACTCCCTATCATATAACAGCAATTTCATAGGAGGTCAAATTGTAAGCCTAAACTATTTGATGGTATCAACATCTCACTAAATCCTTAATCTGAGGAACCCCCGTCTTCCACCTATTGTTTTGTCTTTAGACATTTCACTGAAGTCAACAAAACATCAAGACATTTGATGTGTACTTGGCATATGTTCTGCAGCAAAAAAATGGATGCGCATTTGACTGACGTATATTTGGGTGTAACCAAAAGCTTAAGGGCAAACAAATGGCAGAGGGATAGCTTACTCAGATGGGCAACAAAATAAATTCAAAGGGCTAGACTTTCAGTTCATCTAACAAATGTCAACGATTGGCAACACCATCCATTTCAGCTGTAAACCTGTATTTTGTATAAATCTCAATTGTGTGCGCGCATTTCAATCCATCGCCCCAACAATGTGAAAAGGGGATGCACATTAGAACAAGAATGTGTGGGGTTACTGGTGTGTAGTGATTCTCTTCCAGAAATTTGGGCAAAGTGGCACAAACCTGGTCTTATATGGTTTGCATCCTATGTAATATGGACAGTGATGTAATCATTTAATCATTCACAGGCCCCCAGCTCCTAGAACTGAATGAAAAATAGCTTTGCCATAAAATTCGTCCTATTTGGTGCTATATCTCTGAAAAATACATAGATGAGCTCTTAAGAATAGCAGTAATTAATTTATTAATGCAGCAGTCACAGAAAGTCTTCTTTTTTAGCATCTCCAATAGTAGTTTAGAAAGATTGTGCAGCTATGAAGCCAAAGGCAGTGGCAATTTTTAAACTAACATAGGCAAAAATGGATCTTTGGGATTTAACTATGAGTAAAGCTTAGAAGTTTGATTCTCATCTGAATCTCCATGCCTCCATCCATCTTTTCATTCCCTGCTCATGCCCTACCAACATTCCCACACACACCACTTTATAGTCCACATTTTCCCCCCAAAATCCCATTCAGATTAAGCACCACCTCTTTCTTTTAATGAAATCTTGGTGCAGGAAAAGAAGTGCACGAGAAGGGGAACAGATCTCCAGTCATTCTACCTTCTAGTTTCACTCCTAAAGCTTACTTCCCAAGAGTACTCAGATTATGAATAATGCCACGATACCATCTTACTTTTAAGCTCCAAATAAAACAAGTTAAATTATTTTAGACAAAAATAATTGATGTAGAAAGTACACCCATTTTTGTAGTTGCTCTCAGCACTCCTAATTAAAATCCAAAACCTTATTTACCATCTGCATGTTCTCCGCCTATTCCAATGGCTCCCACCCTTGATGTGCAAACAAAAAAGTTTGTACATTTCTGTTTAATGGAAATCTGTGCCTAGCCTGAAGTTAATTAACACATTTAATTGTATGTTTCTGCCTTAACAACCACTTCTCATTTTCACTGCACACGTTGAACCCAAAATTCAGCCTAGTGAGGTCCTGATAAGAACTGGTTGAAAGTTCTCTGATGGAATAGTTTACCATTAGAAAACACAGTATTTTGACAAGGTTGTTTCAATATTTCCAAAAAACGTTTTGAGAAGAATTTTCGTTTCACAGGAGATTGACTTTTTGTTCCGATTCAGGACGAAATTAACTTTTGAAATGTCAGTTTCCCCACTTCAACCACCTCTAGTCTTCATGGCTTTCCCAGGCTGATCTACTTTCTTCCATCCTTGGAAACAGATTTGATAATGACAGATTTAACTTCAGTTTTATGGTATGTTGTAAATCCTAATACTGCTTCCTTAATGTTATCTTGCATTCTTGAATATGGACAAACATTAACAGGCAAGCCAACATTTCTCAACATTTAGCATTGCCACAGATTTATGAAGTCCTACTGCTCATAAAGTCTTATTTCAAAATACTCACCAATGAGAAGACTTTTCAATCTTCTATATTCTTCATTTAAATCAAATGCTTCACCAGCAAATATCAACATGGGCTTTGTTCCTTCCGGACACTTGCTGTTCTATTGGACAAATATCAAACTAAGTTATAAAGCATATTATTTATGCAAGTGACCATGCACATTCCATTCTGAGCTGTTCTGGTCTCTGATAAACACAAAAAGAAAGGCATTTTTAAAAAATAAATCCATACATGTTACTTGTACTTGGAAGTGTTTGCATTGAGTGTTTTTAAACAATAGTGAGTGTTATTCTCATTTAGGCTGAATAAGGAAAAGCTTCCTCATAGTAAAACGTGTTAGACTGTGGAAAAGACCATACAATGGAAGTTCATTTGTTTGGGACTGTTTAGAACTAGACTACTTGAAACACAAGCAAGCATGCTGTATTTCTTGCATTGGGAAGGAGATGGAAAAGACTTACTGGATCATTCAATCCATTTCCAGCTTCTGATTCTGATACACCCTTATATAGCCAATTGACCACAACTCCCTGCTGTGCAATACTTGTGAAAATCATCAAGCTTAAGGTGAGGGATCACTTTTCAGAGTTAAATTTCTTGCTACCTAAAACATCTTTTTCATCTGTACTACTTGTTCTGAATCTGCAAACTAAGTAGTTGCTAATCTGTGTAGTTTCTTAATTATAACAGTGTAAAAAGGCATATAAAATAGCTAACCTATTTTTTGGCAAAATCAAAACTTAATATGATCACACCAAGGTGGGTTTGCTGTTAGGTTTGGGGTTTTTTAAGTCTCTTGAAGTCAAAATGTTGGCCCTCAGACTGAGCCAGATACAGTTCCTGAAAACCAGGGTTTGTGTATAATTGATGGCCTGAGAAAGTCTCAGAAGTATCTCACACTGATAACAGAAATATCCTTAGCTACAGTGAGATGAATTCTGCCCTTGGAAACCCATACATGGTTTCCCCCATAACTTCCTTCAATAACTTTGAAGGCCTCCCATGGGTAGAATCCAACCTAGTAGCTTTGTAAATTGAATTATTCCTGTTTGCAGCTAAAAAAATTGTAGACCTGGTTTGCTCCCAACAAAAACTTTGCAAAGGAATCCACTAGAAAACATATAGTTAATTTTAGCAACATTTTTACAAAGCACAAAAATAAGATTCTGATGTGAATGCATATGTTAATCCTGGAAGTCTAAAAGAGGCAATAGTGAAATGGTTTTGTTTTCTTTACTGAAAGTACACCAGATTCACTACAAGTGCTCACCAACAGATGTCACTAGAGCTCCTGCATTGTTTAAGAGTATCTTACCTTAATATCTTTTAGCGACACAAATTTCTCAACGCCTAGCTCAATCATATCCAGGACATGATAATCAAACATACGACCTATGAAAGAAAAAAACAAAAAATGTTGGGTTAGACATTTATTCTCAAGAGCCATTTCTTCGACCCATTTTTTTTAAGAAAACATTTTACCTATTATGAGATTGTTAGGCCTCTTCTTATTATGTGAACCAAACAGAAACAAAGAACAATCCGACTTCTTCGAAAAAAACTCCTATAAGATTAAAAAAGACCACAAACTTCAGTTTGCAAACATGTTAAAGATTTGGTGACAGCTAATGTCACAGTTACATCAGCTGAACAGCTACAAATTTCAAGTTGTAACCCATTCCCCCTTGGGAGGTTCATCCATTGTTTTATACACATGCCAGATAGATCTTTCCTGGCATTTGACCTAAACTAGTGATACTCTGACCTCAGTGGTTCAGGAGCCAAATTAACAATCAACATTACCCAAAAGAGCCACAGAAGTGTGAATTCATGGTTTCATTTACTATAGCACTATTCATCTTTAAACAGTATGATGGGAAATATTTCTTGTATATTATTCTCACAGCAAATAAGTTAATAACTTAAAGCAAGCTGATAACTTAATTGGTTAACAACATAATAAAAGCATCCTGACTGGTTAATAATTAAGTCACAGTGTTTTAATATCATGTGCTGCAAAGAGCCGCAGGAGACACATTAAAGAGCCACTTGTGGCTTGCAAGCTACAGTCTGAGTATCACTGAGCTAAAAATTCCACTTCCTAATTTTGTCCCATTACTCCTTGTTCTTTACATTTTTTTCACTGGTCGCCCTAAACTCCTCTTCTGCCCTTTTTGATGCAACATCCTGTTAAATACTTGTAAACAGTTATATTTCCTCATTTAGGATATGTCTACACTGAAATCCAAAGCGTGACTGCAGCATAGACATACCTGCACTCCCATGGCTAAAAATAGCAGTGTAGACAGACTAGCAATGGAAGTGCATACCAAGGATCCTTGGCATGCTTGTGTAGTCCATGATGCTGCATTTACCCTGCTATTTTTAGCCATACTAGTGTGGGTATATATATTTTAAATTCCATCATTTTTGGAGCCTAGATCATAATTTATGAATGCTTTGGGAAGCAGAGGTAGCAATACTGCAATTTTTAGTTTAAATGTTCCCAACAGCACTGTTGGAAAATGCTGTGCACATTTCACAGGATAAGGGACGTTTGTCTGCAAGGAAATTTGAAGAGCATGGAACACAGGACAGGGGCTAACCCCCTGCTCCCATTTAACTGACTGTACCATCCTGCAGTTCACTGACACTCATCTTCCTCTGGATTCCCACTACTAATTCCCAAAAAGGAAAATAATGTAGTGTTGCAATTAACTCAAATGTTGGATGTTCATCAAAATACTCTGCCTTACTTAAAACCAAGAAGAGATGGAGGAAAATCCGTGAACTAGAAATTTTGAGACCAAAGAGAAATCCTGTAAAGCAGAGGTTCTCAAACTTTTCTTATTGCATAATCCCTTCCAGATCTACCAGCTGCCTGCATACCACTACTCTTCTTGTCACTGATACTTTGTGTGTTCTTCTTAACATTACCTGTCTTTAGCCATCTGTCCATATTTCACGGCTATGTACAGATATAGTTTTAGTGCGACATATCTGTGTTCTCATTAATACATCTTGAAGTAAATTAACTACCATATTTTAAAAACAAATTCCCACAGAGGTTGAAAGCTTTGTATAAGTAGCCTATTATGAAAATGCAATAAATAATAAAATCCACCATTATGCAATTTATCTGTGTACCCCCAGTGTACACATATCACAGTTTGGGAACCCCTGCTCTAAAGGACACATACCAAAGGAAGCTTGGTTGACTTGCTAGCAATTTGGCAGAGGAAAAGATACATGGCCTGGCATGCTGTCCTAATTATATGCACATATTGAGTCCCCGCCAAGAGAACATACTCATTTGCTATCATATGGATGAACTGAACCTTTCACTTTGAGGTGGACATTAAGAAAGGTCCTCCAGTGTTAGTACATATGGATGCACAACTCTCCATTAAAATAAAACAATGGCAAAAACAAAGAACAAAACAGGTAAGTCTTAGTGAGGATGCCACAAAACACCACTTTATAGTTATATGGGTCTTTTAATCTTCAAAACACTTTATATACATTACATGAAGCCTACGATTTGTCAATCTATCCCTTGTCGCCTTGTACCATAATATTTAAACGTCAGCATATTTTTTCCCCACAGGAACTGAGCCTGTTTGTTGTGGTTAACTCTTCCTATCAGTAATACTAACAAATGACATAAATGACAAAATGGTGATAACATTACCCCATGTAAATGGAACAGTAAAGATGCAATTTGTTATTGTAATGGGGTCTACAGGCCCCACACTGAACCAGGGCAAGGAATAGTGCAATACTGGGCTATGGTGGCTCCGCCCCTCAACAGATGCAAGGCATGTTCCCAGTGAAGGATCAATTAAGGAGACTGGTAACCAAGGAGGAGGAGAAAAGTGAGCTGTATGTGGCACCAGGAAGCAAGGCTGACACTGAGAGCCGGGCCACGAATGGCAACAGCTTTGTGAAGGCTGCTCTAGCAACAGGGACTTGGATTTTTTCCCTCATTACACTGTGGGCATTTCTAGGAACTCATAACTGATAATTTTCTCACAGTTACCACAATAATCTGTTTTATTGGACAACTGGCAGTGTAATACAAATGCAAAGAGGACTAGCAGTAAAGTAAATGAATTGTTTATCCAAAAGTTTATACTGTCTTAGAATGTAGTCAATGCAAAATATGAAGAAATAAAAAGTATTTGGAGAATTTAGAACATGTTAAAAATATATATATCTATATCTATATCAAAGGCGGCCCTAATTTGATTTGTACCTGAAAGAGCAAAGGTGTGATTAAATCCGAGTCAATATCTAGAAGAATCCATCTCAAATGAGGTCTGTTTTGAAACCATTGTATATTATCACTTCTCATCTCTTATGGGCAACCAACCATCTGTGACCAGCAGTCTTTGCTCTAAACAAGTATGTTGTTCCATGACTCTCTAAAACAGACAAGCCCCAGGATTTAAGACAATGCTTTGATATTTTTGACTTCCTGTTCAGAAACCAACTTGACCTTAAAGCACTGAACTGAGACCAAATTTAGTAAGAAGTATATAACAGCCATCACACCCCGAAAAAGTTTGTTTTTATTTTAATTTTTTAAATGGAAACTTCTTGTCCGTGAACTCTGGAATAAAACTTGTGATTCATGATCTTTGATTTGCACTGCTGAAGTCAGGCAGAACACCTCAGCTTAATACGTGCTTCTCTTCCTCTACTCAAATATAATTAAGAAAAGCAATTTTTACAGGACACCCTAAATTTTCCTTTTAGTCTTTTCCCCCTATGGATTTTTTATTTGTGAAGAAACTAAGATGAATATTCACATAAACAATACATACTTTAATGACCATGAGGCTGATGTGAATTTATAAGAGAGCTGTTTAAAAATATTATCCTTCCCTTCAAAACAAGCTCCTTTACTTATAACAATGTTCTATAATCCTAAATCTGTTTTGTCATAATTTCACAGTAACATGCATGCACTTTCAAGAGCACCCCAAAATTTTTATTTCCACAATAATAGCATGAGGGTTCTGCCTTCAGACAAATGAGTGTTACCAGAAAATAACCTGGCAACATAAAACCAACAGCAGTATCTCTCACGATCTAGTATTACAGATATTCAATTTACTCCAAATTGCACAATAATTCCCTATAATTTAGCTTCTGGGGTATAACTCCAGTGAACCTTGGAGAACTACTTTCCATGGCAGCCCTGCATGACTGACAGTATCCTGTACGTAGTTTCTCTTGTTCCATAGCAAGCTAAATAAAATGTGGTTTATACTTACCAGTGATGTCTGATCCTCAAAAGGTCTGGTAATATTTTTTCTGAAGGGGGAAAAGAAAAAAGATAAAGATTTGGATTTTTTTGTTTCAGAGTAGCAGCCGTGTTAGTCTGTATCCGCAAAAGGAAAGGGAGGACTTGTGGCACCTTAAAGAATAACAAATTTATTTGAGTATAAGCTTTCATGAGCTACAGCTCACTTCATCGGATGCATGCAGTGGAAAATACAGGGGGGAGATTTATATACACAGAGAACAGAAAACAATGGGTGTTAACATACACACTGTAATGAGAGTGATCACTTAAGGTGAGCTATTACCAGCAGGAGAGCGGGGGGGGGGATGGGGACGGGAACCTTTTGTAGTGATAATCAAGGTGGGCCATTTCCAGCAGTTGACAAAAACGTGTGAGGAACGGCGGGGTGTGTGTGTGGGGGGGGGAAGAGAATAAGCATGGGGAATAGTTTTACTTTGTGTAATGACCCATCCACTCCCAGTCTTTATTCAAACCTAATTTAATGGTGTCCAGTTTGCAAATTAATTCCAATTCAGCAGTCTCTCGTTGGAGTCTGTTTTTGAAGTTTTTTTGTTGAAGAATTGCGACTTTTAGGTCTGTAATCAAGTGACCAGAGAGATTGAAGTGTTCTCCAACTGGTTTTTGAATGTTATAGTTCTTGACGTCTGATTTGTGACCATTTATTCTTCTACGTAGAGACTGTCCAATCTGGCCAATGTACATGGTAGAGGGGCATTGATGGCACACGATGGCATATATCACATTGGTAGATGTGCAGGTGAACGAGTCTCTGATAGAGTGGCTGATGTGATTAGGTCCTATGATGGTGTACCCTGAATAGATAATGTGGACACAGTTGGCAACGGGCTCTGTTGCAAGGATAGGTTTGTGTTTTTGTTGTGTGGTGTGTGGTTGCTGGTGAGTATTTGCTTCAGGTTAGGGGGCTGTCTGTAAGCAAGGACTGGCCTGTCTCCCAAGATCAGTGAGAGTGATGGGTCGTCCTTCAGAATAGGCTGTAGATCCTTGATGATGCGCTGGAGAGGTTTTAGTTGGGGGCTGAAGGTGATGGCTAGTGGTGTTCTGTTATTTTCTTTGCTGGGCCTGTCCTGTAGCAGGTAACTTCTGGGTACTCTTCTGGCTCTGTCAATCTGTTTTTTGTATGACTTCACACTAGGTGCCATGGTGGCACTTGGGTTATTGTGCTCTTCTGAGAAGATTACTTCAGCTTTAGAAACTGAGTTCCGTCTCGGATCCAAAGCAATATTAATTGATTTTTCCTCCCTTGGTATCCTACTGTTAATTGAATTGTCTCGTTAGACTGACCTCCCACTTGGTAAGGCAACTCCCATCTTTTCATGTGCTGTGTATTTATACCTGGTACTGTATTTTCCACTCCATGCATCTGATGAAGTGGGTTCTAGCCCATGAAAGCTTATGCCCAAATAAATTTGTTAGTCTCTATGGTGCCACAAGGACTCCTTGTTGCTTTTGCTGATACAGACTAACACAGCTACCATTCTGAAATATTAATTCTGTTAGTCTTTCCTTAGTGTTCCCTATGTCAAAGTCCTTCTGTCATTAGATGCACTCTTCTCCACATTTCCTCGCTGTTATGATGCATGAATTGCAAACAACCATAGAGACAGTACTCCAGAAGTGCAATAAGCTGCCCTCCACAAAATGAAGGTTTGCCTTTCAGGTATCACATGATATAGCTTACAGTTGTCTTTGCCTTTTCATCCATATCATGTTTAATATTCCTAGATTTTCATGAGGTAGTACATCCAAGCACCTGAATTACAACTTTCTGCCTAATGGCTCCCTATTTTATATAAATATATTCGATTATAAACTGTATTTCCTATTGAGACTACTTGCAACTTTACCTTTTATAGATTTAATGTTACTCTTTCAATTTATCTGTGCCAAGCTGAACTGCTACCATATCTCATTAACTATTCACGCAGATTTGGATCATCTGTGAAGTTGATCAGTAACTTGTCCCTTTTGCGAAGTTTTTACTTCATATATTTTGATAAATGGGACTGGACTCAGACATTTAAACACCTATGGGCTTTTTTCCAGGTTGTTGTTGTCGTCATTTAGACTCACCCTCAGTTTATTATGTAGCCAGATTTTTTCTTTAAATCCACTGTATTGGCCTGCATGGCACCTTTCTAGAGTGAAAATATTAAGCCCAACTTTATCAAACAATTTTAAAATTGCAAAATGTAACTTACTTTTTGTACAGGACAGCAAAGGGCTTTTTCAGAGCATACTGTAAAACAAAGAATTTGAAGTTAAGGAGAAAGTTCTTTTAACACACTGAAATACTAAGCACTGTTCTTTCTAAAATTCCACATGAAAACGGCATCAAAAGGATAAATGAATTACTTGAGAATTAAACAGAGTGGCCATCAGGTGCAGTCTATCCCAGAAAGAAATCAACTCTATAGACATGCTCACAAAAGCGACAAGAAAGTATAGATCTAAGACTGGATTACTAATTTTAAAGCGGAGAGGTTTAAAAAAAACACACTTGAGACCAAAAAACACATTTGAAACACCAGAACAGAGCAGAACACCTTCACCTCCCACTCAAAATAATCTCAACGTTTGTACGAGAGATATTAAATTTCAAAGTAAACTACACTATTTTTATTTTATTAAAATGTTTATACAAATTGAGGGAAATGTTGCCTTGCAGTTAGAGCACTGGAAGAGGAGTTCCAGGTTATATTCCTAATTATGGCCCTGACACACCAACTGAACAGTGCCTAGCACATGGGGACCTGGTCCATGACTGGGGTACATCAACACTGCAGTGTAAGCCCAGGGTTTGAACTCAGGCACAAACCTAACCCCCTTTCCGTCTTCATACAAATCACTCTGACCCAGGACCAGGACCCATGGGGGTGGAGGGTCCAAGATTGGGTCATGCCAGGATCCAAGGTTCAAGCCCTATTGCTTTGCAGTACAGACACAGCCCCACTACACTAGTGCTCTGCCAAAGATATTCCACAATACCACAGACTGAATTCCTGTGTCCTCTTGCTCCAATTATTAATATGGGAAATCACAAATCACCAGACATCAATTTAACCATAAATTGCTTTATTAAATCCAAAGTGTCTTTATGCAGTTGCTCTAAACTAAAAATAAGCCGTCACTACATCCAATACAGTAACAAAGTACTCATAAGCATTTGATCAAGACACTTACAACCAATGGTGCTTAGACCCATACTGGTTGGCTCCAACATGGTCAGGCAGCTATTAGCAATGAACCCTTTAAGAGTTTACTTTTTATACTTTTAATGAACAAGTGACGTCATTGCAAATTACTGACTTCAGCTAAAAACCAATTGGAGACAGTTCACTCTTATTTCCAGTCTTAATCCAGATAAGATTTACAATCACCTTTCTTTGCAAGGCCTTCCCTCCCCTTCTTCTTACTGTCCAACAGTTTTCCCATTGCATCTGGGTTCACATAGGCTTTAACATTGGCGTGTGGGTTGGGGAAGGGCCGTGTTGGCTCATTTTAAGACAGAGTCTCTTTGTTTTATTTAAAACCACCTGCAGTCATCCCTGTAAGTCAGAGGACTTCTTTTGAGAAACTTCCTCTTATCTCATTATTCTTTGAGCCAAACATCCTCCCTACTTTACTCCTTCTGGCCTTATCACTTATTTTTGAGGCCTTCCTTCTACTTGCTAGTCAGGGCCTTTCCTTACAATACATGTATATTTCCTTAACCAAATTTAAGCTAACTTTAATTCTTTAATTTTATACTTATCCTACACTTCTGAACTGTCAAGTTTTCGCACACCACACCACAAAAAAAGGGGTAGAGCAGTCACATTTTGGGAGGGCATTACTAAGTCTGGGATATGGGTGGTTATACTTGAGCATACATAATGCACTGTAGATATTAGAGCCCCAGGCTCGGAGCAAGGGTTCAACAATTCCTAACCTGGGGTTACAAATGAGTATGGATGCTTAAACATACTCAGGAATTGCTAATGCAAATTCTGCTAACACTGCGCTCACATTGCAGTGTAGATATAGGGATTCCTAGGTGTTACTACAACACAAATTATACCTATGCAACATTGGGCAAAGCATATCACCTCTCCATACATCAGTTTTCCATCTGTTAAATAGGGATTAAACCTAAGCTTAACACCTCCAAGTGAAAATAATAGTTTCTTTAAACAGCTTTGAGATCTTAAAATGAAAAGCATTACAGAAAGGCAGAGCACTACTAAACTCCCATATTAATAATACACATTAGGCAAAGTTAAATACACATAAAATATTTTAAACACAATTAGTCCTAAAGTCAAAGTTTAGCACCTCCCTACAACAGCAGAGGGCAAACACATTCCTATCACAGCATTATTATTTTTTGGCGCTATTTTAGGTGTCAGATGGCGTTAACTGTTGCAGGTAAAATAGCTGAACATCAAGTCAGGTTTGGGCAAAATTCAATTTATTTTAAAAGATTTATTTTGAAGTGTATTTGACCTTTGTTAATTATTTAGGACCTTTTACAGACATTTCTAGTAAGTTTTTTTTGTTAGCTCTTGAAGCCTGGACCTAAAGACAGTCAGATTATTACAGAATGTCTCAGTGAATGCTGGGATGCATAAACAAAGGACTCTTGAAGAGCAGAGAGGTTATTTTACATCTATATTTGGGACTCGTGCAACTGCTGCTTGAATACTGTGTCCAGTTCTGGTGCCCACAATTCAAGAAGGGGGTCAGAGAAGAGCCATGAGAATGACGACAGGATTAGAAAACATGCCTTAAAGTGACTGAGCTCCTTGAGTCTATTTAGTTTCACAAAGAATAAGGAATGACTTGATTACAGTCTAAAAGCATTAACATGGGGAACAAATATTTAATAATGGGCTTTTCAATCTAGTAGAGAGATATAACATGATCCAATGGCTGGAAGTTGAAACTAGACAAATTAAGAAAAGAAATAAGACAAATTTTTGACAGTAACGATAATTAACCATTGGAATAATTTACCAGGGATCATGTGAATTCTCCATCACTGACAATTTTTAAATCAAGACTGGATAATTTTCTAAAAGATCTGCTCTAGGAATTGTTTAGGGGAAGTTCTATGGCCTGTGCTATGCAGACGATCACAATGCTTCCTTTTGGCCTTGGAATCTATAAATCTATGATTTAGTCCTTATGATTTGGCATCTTTCATGTTAGCGATAAATCCCATTTCCCCTCAGATACTGCAGTTCTGGTCCAACATACAATAGGCTACGTCTACGAGACAAACCACTGATGGCAGTGTGTAGGATATGTTCAGTGAAATACAGGCTGCATCCACACTCCAGTACATAGCTACACCTGTAAGTGAAAGGCTCCGGCAGAGAGTAAGCAGCAAGGAAAAACTCCCCACTGTAGGAGTCTCTCTCTGTGGCTAGGCATGACACACACCCCCCGCCCCCCAGCAACAGGAAGGCAGCAGGACACTACAATGAGCGCTCCAGTGAGTAGAGTGCATACCTGGGTACACCCACAGGGTTTAAGGCAGCCAATCAGGAGGAGAACTCTGCCTGCCAACCTCCAACCCCTCAGGAGCTGAGAGGAGTTTCTGGATACGGGGAGACGGAACAGCTCTCACAGGAGGGGAGGAGGAAATAGGAAGAGCCTAGCAGCTCAGGGAAGCTGTGCTCCCTGTTCCCTTTCCACTCCTGAGAAAAGTGGGTTGCCTCCTCCTCATCTCTGCAACACAAGCTTGGGAAGGGGGAAGAAGGTAAATAACCCTTGGAGAGGGGAGTACACAGAAGGTGCATAATTAACAGGCTGTGGGACAGACTTCATTAGAATTCTGGGGTTTGGGGAGAAGCTGAAAGCTCTGTACTATCAGGGAGCATTTTAAACATAAGTCTTTGTAATTTCATCTTAGTCCTCTGGCAGTGGGCAGTCACTTTACTCTCTAAATCTGGTAGAGTTGGCAACACCGACTGTCACATACACTGGTTGGGGGCAGGAGGAATACAAAACCAAGACTGGAAATATCGGATTTTGAGTAGATAACATGTGAAACAATGTATTTTAAAAATGTGTGAAATTACTCCTGATACACAGCCTATGTTAAAAACTTATTTCAGTACACATATTTCCAACAATATACTTACAATATCTTTAAGTGTTTCAGTCACTGTTAAGTTTGCATTTCCACCTTTTATGAGGATGGCATTTTTTGTATTTTCAGTGAGTTTGGGTTCTCTCTTCTCAAGAAACCTTTTGGCCCTCTTAGTTTTAGGCTTTCTGCAATGATATATTAATTACAAAATTAACTTGCACAAAACATATTAGACTATGCTTGAAACAATCACTGCTGGTTGATGTTCTGTCAATAAAACAAAAATATGAATAAGTACTATACAAAATAACCTCAAAGGAGTTAATGAAAATACTTTACTTGTAAACAACCCTCCCCCCCCCCCCCCCCAAAAAAAACCCACCTACTGAAATTGAAGGTAAAGTCTTGGCCTTAAGTTTTAATTTCCTGAGTTCTGTTGACTTGAAATTTAAGGTGTGGTAATATTTCCACATCCTTGCTGAAGTCCTGATGGTTTCCCTTCATACCAAAACCCTGTATCACGGCCCCACACACTATGGCTCATGAGGACTAGAGGAGATCCTCTTAAGAGCCCATCAGTGGCAGCCTAAAGGCGAATTAAAAAGCCCAAGTTATGCTTGGCACTTCTCTGCTACTTCATGATGTATCCTCATGTACAAATACAGAGTTAGAAGAAAGACTGCTAATGAACAATTGCTACCGTGACTAACCTGAATTCGGGTCCTAAGAATACAGTTAACCGGGGTGGGCAAACTTTTTGGCCTGAGGGCCACATCTGAGTGGAGAAACTGTATGCAGGGCCATGAATATAGGGCTGGTGCAGGGGATTGGGGTGTGGACGGAGCGTGGTGTGCAGGATGGGGCTCAGGGCAAGGGGTTGGGGTGCAGGAGGGATGTGGGGTTTAGGAGGGGGCTCAGGGCAGGGGGTTGGGGTGCAGGATGGGGTGCAGAGGGCTCAGGGTGCAGAGGGCTCAAAGCAGGGGGTTGGGTGCAGGCTCCAGCCTGGCGCTGCTTACCTTGAGTGGCTCTGGGGTGGCAGCAGCACGCAGCGGGGCTAAGGCAGGCTCCCTGCTTGCCTTGGCCCTGCACCATTCCCCTGTTCCCGGCCAATGGGAGCTGCGAGGGGCGATGCCTACAGATGAGGGCAGCTCATGGAGCCCTCTGAGCCCCCTGGGGGCTGCAGGGACATGGTGCTGGCCGCTTCCAGGAACAGCACAGGGCCGGGCAGGCAGGAGCCCGCCTTAGCCCCATGACGCCACAGGGCTGGCGAGCCGGACTGAAAGTCGTGACTCACCAGATCTGGCCCGCGGGCCGTAGTTTGCCCTCTCCTGCAAGTAACCATACTGTCCTCTATTAAGATAGATGTTCCATTTCAGTTTCACCAGTGATCACTGCACCACCTTTATGGATTACCTGTGAACTTTTGCCTGCATCTAGACACGATTGATCTACTAAATGGAGGAGTTTGTTCCTGAAATGCTAAACAGGACCAGAAATGAGTGCCTTACCTCTAGATCAGTGATACTCAGATCTCTGGTTCAGAAGCCAAATTAGGGCCCAACGTTACCCAAAAGAGCCACAGTAGTGTGTATTCACTATTTCATTTACTATTTTTATATTCTATATATTATTTTCACAGCAAAATGACTGACCAAGTATTCTACAATTGGTTAATGACATAGTAAAAGCATCTTGATTTGTTAATAACTTCGATTGCTTAATAATTAAATCACAAAGTGTTTCAATGTCATGCGGTGTGGGCTGTAGTGGGGTGGGTTAGGGAGGTTATTTTGGAGGACCAAGTGAGGCAAGGGACTCCCCCTACAGCAAATCCCACAACCACAGGGCTCTGCCCTAATACAGCACCCAGCATCCTCCCTCCTTTGTGTTTACACCTCTGGAGGCCCCGCGAAGGATCCTCTCGTCCCCTCGCGGGCGGCTGGCCGCGGGCAGAGCCGGGGAGATACGTGTTAATACCCCGTGACGGAGCAGAGTCGGTGCCTCCCCTGGGGCAACCGGGCCGATGGGTGGGGGTGGGGGTGACGCTGTTCTTCTCCCCCCGCACTGGCCTGGGAGCCCAGCTCCTGGGCAGGGGCCCGCCTGGGGGCACAGCGCACCTCGCGGACAGCCGCTCCCCCCGCACTGAGCTGCCCGGCCGCCGGGCGGGAGCTGGGGCCGGGCTCCCCCCGGAGCCTCCGCCTGGAGCCGAAGGCGGCGGGCGTGGAAGCAGCCGGCGCTATCGGGCCCTCCAAGCCCCTGCGCCGCCCCGGAGCCGCCACTTACACCACCCGGTCCAGCGCCTCCATCTCGCCGGCAAGAAAGAGGCTGACGCACCTCCCCCCCCCGCCCCCCACGTGCGTCCGAGCGTGCGTGCGGGACCCAAAACGGACCAGTCCGGCACGTCCCTTCACTGCGTCATGACATCACATCCGCCGTCAGAAAGCCAATCCTCAACGCAGCGTCGGGAGCTGCAGAGTGCGTGCGCCTTTTCTGTTACTGAGCATGCGCAGTAGAAATTGCGGCGGTCGCCGCCCTCAGATCGAAACAGGGGTAAAAGAACTACGGTGGGGAAATGGGTACGGAGAGGCAGTAGGGGCAAAATTCTCAAAAATGAGAGGGCGGGGGGGGGAGGGGAAGGGTTGCGTTCCTGGCTGGCTGTCGCCTTTCCCCTGCGCCCCCTAGCCAGGGCAGTGGCGCTGCAGGCCAAGGTGGGGGAGGGAATATATTTTATTAGACCAGCTTCTGGGGGTGAAAGAAACAAGTTTCTGAGCTACCCGGAGCTCTTCTTCAGGTCGGTATAGCTCGGACGCGTGTCTCTCTCACCCACAGCCCTTGGTCCAGGAAAAGCTATTGCCCCCCCCCCCACACACACACACTTGTCTCTCCAGTACCCTGGGACTGACAGGGCTACACCAACACTGCAGAGACGCAGACCTTAACATTTCTGACCTATAGCCAGTAGCTGTTATCAACACAGAAGCATAACTCAGAAAAGCAAGGAATGATTCTTCCTGCTGTAGGATTGTCTTGGCTGTCTGTACAGCTCTCTCAGCCGCCCCATTCACTTGTGGGGACTATAGGCTGCTAGTAATACGACCAAACTCATAATTTGTTCAGCATGACTTAAATTCTGCAGCTGTGAGTTGTGATCCATTGTCCATCACTAGTTGTTCTGGAATACCAAGAGTGAGCAAAAGTGCACTGCAGTTTTTCACTAACAGTGGGGCATTATGTCTTTAAAGTACATTATTTCTATATACTTGGAAAAATAGTCCATGACGGCCAGATAATGGTGTCCTCTGAATTCACGTAAACCTGTAGTTAGTCTCTTCCAAGGTCTGCCTGGTAGAGATGTTGTTATAAAAGGTTCTTTGCATTGTGTTGGTCTGTTAATTCTACAGTGTTCACATGCAGATACTTTATTCTTTATGCCTTTGCTGATTCCTAGCCACCACACTGACTGGTTGGCTCATTCACACCACTTAGTCCTTGATGTCCTTCGTGGATGAGGTTTGGATTTCTCCCCTCATTTAGTTTAGAATTACGATGCAATCTCCTTTAATCATTCATCCATTTGACTTGCTTAATTGTCCATGACTCACAAAATAATCTCTTGTCACTTCCTTAGTGTCCTTTAGATACTTGGGCCAGCCAGCCCTAATGTAACTTAGACACTCTTGAAGTTGTCTGTCAAGTTCGTTTATTGTAGCTGGTGTAGTCTCTTTTCTGACAGGTTTCAGAGTAGCAGCTGTGTTACTCTGTATTCGCAAAAAGAAGAGGAGTACTTACAGCACCTTAGAGACTAACCAATTTATTTGAGCATAAGCTTTCGTGAGCTACAGCTCACTTCATCGGATGCAAGCTTTCGTGAGCTACAGCTCACTTCATCGGATGCATTGTCCATCACTAGTTGTTCTGGAATACCAAGAGTGAGCAAAAGTGCACTGCAGTTTTTCACTAACAGTGGGGCATTATGTCTTTAAAGTACATTATTTCTATATACTTGGAAAATATATAAAGCTTTTGCTCAAATAAATTGGTTAGTCTCTAAGGTGCCACAAGTACTCCTTTTCTTTTCTGACAGTGATCTGTATGTGTCCACAGCATCCACATATGCCTTTATATCATCTTTGAGCTCATGGGTAGTTGAATGTGATGTTGGGCAGTGTATCTGCTACCACCAGATTTTTTCTAGGAACATATTCTACAATTGGGTTAAATCGCATCTTAGCAGTGCTTGATCAAGTTCTTTTTGGCTGATGAGGATTGCAAGCAGTTTATGGTCTGTTATTAGTATAAATGAATCCAGTCCACACAGTTCTATGTAAAAGTTCTCACATGCCCATACACTTGCCAAGCTCCCCTTTTCAATAAGTGAATACGTTTTTTCTCCTGTGAGTGAAAGAAAACAAAATGCAACTGGCTTCCACTCAGATCCCTGTTGTTGCAACAATACACCACATAGCTGCTTGCATCCACCATTGTGAGTTTGTTCAAATCATAATTCTTGAGAACAGGAGCTACTGAAATGATTTCTTTTACCTTTCTGAAGGCGATGTCTTGATTTGGTCCTCACAACCAAGAGGTGTTGGACTTGAATAGTTCATTTAGTGGTTTCGACACCGTAGAAAGGTCTTGTAGCTGTCAATGGAAGTAATTTACCATCCCCAGTCTGCATCTCAATTCTTGTACATTTGTTGGTGGATTCAATTCTGAAGTTGCTTTTACTTTCTCAAGGCTAGGACTTATTCCATCCTTGTTTATTGTGTCCCAAAAACTTGATTTGGGATAGGCAGAAAAAGCACTTGTCCTTGTTTAGCTTCAGTCCAAACTGACTTCTTAGGCTTAGACCTTCATTGAGGGTTGGGTTGTGTTCTTCCATCAAAGACCTATATATCACACTATCCTCTATGAAAACCTCAGATTCATTAGTGTTCATTAACAGTTCTGTCATCTTTCTTTGGAAAAATTCAGGTGCACTAGTAATCCCAAAAGGTAATCTAAGAAAGCAAAATCTGCCAAAAGGTGTGATAAATATAGTCAGTTTAGAACTCTTTTTGTCTAAAGGGGTTATCCAGAATCCACTCTAGACATCCAGCTTGGTGAATACTGTAGCTCTTTTCACTTCGCTTTCGGGAGGAAGTCATCCAGTTTAGGTAAATATATAGTTTTTCCTCACAACTGCTTCATTAAGTCTTTTAAGATCCACACAGATTTGTATTTTTCCACTTTTCTCTACAACCGGTACCGTTGGCCTGTTGGCAATATTGAGAAAATCTCTGAGCCAATCTGTTCCATTCTCTTAAATTCAGTTTCGACTTTATGAAGCAACAGGATAGGAATCCTGCAATGTGTAGGTACACTGCATGGTTCAGCATTGTCTCCAAAGGTTATTTGTACTGGATCTCAATTGAGTTCTTCCACTTTTCTTACTTTGCCCCTCATGGCTGCCACGCTGCAGCTGAGAAGTTGTTGGTCTTTGATCAAATGCATTCTGAATGTGAAGCTTGTGTCTTTGTAAATTGTTTCTGTGGTGAACTGGCCCATTCAATTCAGAATATCTCCAGGGCTAGTCAGAGCTGTGAGTTATTTCAGCTCTGGGAGGGGTTGAAGGTGATTGTAAGTCACTTCTGAGACAATACTCCCCTCTGCTCCAGAGTCAATTTTAAAGTCAGTAGTCTTCCAATGACTATTCAGTTTCACTCTCAAGGCAGGATCTGTATCATCACACATGACAGATCCCAGAAACAATGCTCTTGACTATAATTGTAGTCAGCTCCATGACTGCCTTAGTATTTTGTGCATTTATTACATATTTCACCACACATGAGCTATGGAATTTTCCACATCTTGTGCATTTAGTCTAAAATGTTTTGTATTTAGCTTGGGACTTCCTCAGAGCTCAGGTGTTTTATGATAATGATTTTTAGCACTCTTGCAGTGTCTGTTTACAGCGTGTAAAGCTAGTTTCAAGTTTTTCAAGTTGCTCTGCCTTTTGTTCTTCTGTTTGACCAGTTCAGACTGTCACACTGTCTGGAGTGGCTCACAACTGTGAATGCCTCCCTCAGGGCAGTCAAAAGCAGGGCAGACACCCCAAACGTTGGTGTATTCCATAATTAGATTTCACCAAGCCAGTAACAAATATGAACTCCTGTATCACTATAACCGTGTTACCATGGAGTCACAGATAGTCCCCTTATACCAGTAGTGGGCAATCTGCAGCCTGTCAGGATAATCTGCTGGCAGGCCGCAAGACAGTTTGTTTACATTGACCGTCTGCCGATACGGCCGCCCACAGCTCCCAGTGGCCGCAGTTTGCCGTTCCTGACCAATGGGAGCTGTACGAAGTGGTGACCAGCATGTCCCTGCTGCCCGTGCCGCTTCCTGCAGCTCCCATTGGCTGGGAATGGCAAACCGTGGCCAGTGGGAGCTGCAGATGGCCATGCCTACGGACGGTCAATGTAAACAAACTGTCTCGCAGCCCGCCAGCGGATTACCCTGATGGGCTGCATGCGGCCCGCAGGTTGCCCACCACTGCATTAGACTCTCCAGTCTATCTTGCCACCCAAACTGGACTTATAAAGTGCTAAATGCTCACATAAAAATCACAACATATTCAGGTTGCTTCCAGTCCCACAAGACCAGTAACTTACCCTAGATCAATTGGTACTCTAGGTCTTACACCAAAGAGACTGCTGTAGCCATCCTGTAATAAACTAAGGATTTATTAACAAGGAAAAAGATATAAAAGGAGTTATTTAAAGGCTAAAGCAAGCAAACATATACACAGAGTTATCTAAATCCTAAGAGTGACAGAGTTGTACTGATCTGTCAATTCAAAGTATCTTTCTGGGTAGATCCAGGAGGCTCTATGGCTTCTGTTTAGACTCTCTGGCCCTTCAGAGTTCAAACAGTCAAAAAGACGGAAAATTTTCCTGTGGCTTTGTTCTATTTTCTTCATTCAGTTTCCAAGCCCACAGGCCGAGCTTCCTTGCACGTAACATTTTCCAGGTGCATTAGGGCCATTAATGAATCTTTAGTATTGTGATGTTCCTTAATGGCCCACCTGATTCTGATAGTCCTTCTGGATGGTGCAGGGGGTTGTGGCAGTTCTTGTGCCTGAGTTCACAAGGTCAGAGCAAAAATTTTCAAAGTTATAAATTAACATATTGTCTTACAGCATGGAATTCTGGCATTACAAGTGAGATTAATGCATGCAGCAACGTACAAGCATTTCATAGAGTCTAAACACTAACTATATTCTTATAGGACTAATACCTATTTTGAGCAAAACTAACATACAGATTTCAGAGGAACAGCCGTGTTAGTCTGTATTCGCAAAAAGAAAAGGAGTACTTGTGGCACCTTAGAGACTAACCAATTTATTTGAGCATGAGCTTTCGTGAGCTACAGCTCACTTCATCAGATGTTTACCGTGGAAACTGCAGCAGACTTTATATACACACAGAAATCATGAAACAATACCTCCTCCCACCCCACTGTCCTGCTGGTAATAGCTTATCTAAAGTGATCAACAGGTGGGCCATTTCCAGCACAAATCCAGGTTTTCTCACCCTCCACCCCCCCACACAAATTCACTCTCCTGCTGGTGCTAGCCCATCCAAAGTGACAACTCTTTACATAATCAAGTCGGGCTATTTCCTGCATAGATCAAGGTTTTCTCACATCCCCCCCACCCCCATACACACACAAACTCACTCTCCTGCTGGTAATAGCTCATCTAAACTGACCATTCTCCAGGTTTAAATCCAAGTTAAACCAGAACATCTGGGGGGGGGGGGGGGTAGGAAAAAACAAGAGGAAACAGGCTACCTTGCATAATGACTTAGCCACTCCCAGTCTCTATTTAAGCCTAAATTAATAGTATCCAATTTGCAAATGAATTCCAATTCAGCAGTTTCTCGCTGGAGTCTGGATTTGAAGTTTTTTTGTTTTAAGATAGCGACCTTCATGTCTGTGATTGCGTGACCAGAGAGATTGAAGTGTTCTCCGACTGGTTTATGAATGTTATAATTCTTGACATCTGATTTGTGTCCATTTATTCTTTTACGTAGAGACTGTCCAGTTTGACCAATGTACATGGCAGAGGGGCATTGCTGGCACATGATGGCATAGATCACATTGGTGGATGTGCAGGTGAACGAGCCTCTGATAGTGTGGCTGATGTTATTAGGCCCTGTGATGGTGTCCCCTGAATAGATATGTGGGCACAATTGGCAACGGGCTTTGTTGCAAGGATAAGTTCCTGGGTTAGTGGTTCTGTTGTGTGGTATGTGGTTGTTGGTGAGTATTTGCTTCAGGTTGCGGGGCTGTCTGTAGGCAAGGACTGGCCTGTCTCCCAAGACTTGTGAGAGTGTTGGGTCATCCTTTAGGATAGGTTGTAGATCCTTAATAATGCGTTGGAGGGGTTTTAGTTGGGGGCTGAAGGTGACGGCTAGTGGCGTTCTGTTATTTTCTTTGTTAGGCCTGTCCTGTAGTAGGTAACTTCTGGGAACTCTTCTGGCTCTATCAATCTGTTTCTTTACTTCTGCAGGTGGGTATTGTAGTTGTAAGAAAGCTTGACAGAGATCTTGTAGGTGTTTGTCTCTGTCTGAGGGGTTGGAGCAAATGCGGTTGTATCGCAGAGCTTGGCTGTAGACGATGGATCGTGTGGTGTGGTCAGGGTGAAAGCTGGAGGCATGCAGGTAGGAATAGCGGTCAGTAGGTTTACGGTATAGGGTGGTGTTTATGTGGCCATTGTTTATTAGCACTGTAGTGTCCAGGAAGTGGATCTCTTGTGTGGACTGGACCAGGCTGAGGTTGGTGGTGGGATGGAAATTGTTGAAATCATGGTGGAATTCCTCAAGGGCTTCTTTTCCATGGGTCCAGATGATGAAGATGTCATCAATATAGCGCAAGTAGAGTAGGGGCTTTAGGGGACGAGAGCTGAGGAAGCGTTGTTCTAAATCAGCCATAAAAATGTTGGCATACTGTGGGGCCATGCGGGTACCCATAGCAGTGCCGCTGATCTGAAGGTATACATTGTCCCCAAATGTGAAATAGTTATGGGTAAGGACAAAGTCACAAAGTTCAGCCACCAGGTTAGCCGTGACATTATCGGGGATAGTGTTCTTGACGGCTTGTAGTCCATCTTTGTGTGGAATGTTGGTGTAGAGGGCTTCTACATCCATAGTAGCCAGGATGGTGTTATCAGGAAGATCACCGATGGATTGAAGTTTCCTCAGGAAGTCAATGGTGTCTCGAAGGTAGCTGGGAGTGCTGGTAGCGTAGGGCCTGAGGAGGGAGTCTACATAGCCAGACAATCCTGCTGTCAGGGTGCCAATGCCTGAGATGATGGGGCGCCCAGGATTTCCAGGTTTATGGATCTTGGGTAGTAGATAGAATATCCCAGGTCGGGGTTCCAGGGGTGTGTCTGTGCGGATTTGATCTTGTGCTTTTTCAGGAAGTTTCTTTTGGTTTCTTTCAGGAAGTTGCTTTTGGTAACTCTCAGTGGGATCATAGGGTAATGGCTATGATCCCACTGAGAGTTACCAAAAGCAACTACAGCATTTGCTCAAGAAACTTCCTGAAAACTTCCCAGAAGTTACCTACTACAGGACAGGCCTAACAAAGAAAATAACAGAACGCCACTAGCCGTCACCTTCAGCCCCCAACTAAAACCCCTCCAACGCATTATTAAGGATCTACAACCTATCCTAAAGGATGACCCAACACTCTCACAAGTCTTGGGAGACAGGCCAGTCCTTGCCTACAGACAGCCCCGCAACCTGAAGCAAATACTCACCAACAACCACATACCACACAACAGAACCACTAACCCAGGAACTTATCCTTGCAACAAAGCCCGTTGCCAATTGTGCCCACATATCTATTCAGGGGACACCATCACAGGGCCTAATAACATCAGCCACACTATCAGAGGCTCGTTCACCTGCACATCCACCAATGTGATCTATGCCATCATGTGCCAGCAATGCCCCTCTGCCATGTACATTGGTCAAACTGGACAGTCTCTACGTAAAAGAATAAATGGACACAAATCAGATGTCAAGAATTATAACATTCATAAACCAGTCGGAGAACACTTCAATCTCTCTGGTCACGCAATCACAGACATGAAGGTCGCTATCTTAAAACAAAAAATCTTCAAATCCAGACTCCAGCGAGAAACTGCTGAATTGGAATTCATTTGCAAATTGGATACTATTAATTTAGGCTTAAATAGAGACTGGGAGTGGCTAAGTCATTATGCAAGGTAGCCTGTTTCCTCTTGTTTTTTCCTACCCCCCCCCCCAGATGTTCTGGTTTAACTTGGATTTAAACCTGGAGAATGGTCAGTTTAGATGAGCTATTACCAGCAGGAGAGTGAGTTTGTGTGTGTATGGGGGTGGGGGGGATGTGAGAAAACCTTGATCTATGCAGGAAATAGCCCGACTTGATTATGTAAAGAGTTGTCACTTTGGATGGGCTAGCACCAGCAGGAGAGTGAATTTGTGTGGGGGGGTGGAGGGTGAGAAAACCTGGATTTGTGCTGGAAATGGCCCACCTGTTGATCACTTTAGATAAGCTATTACCAGCAGGACAGTGGGGTGGAAGGAGGTATTGTTTCATGATTTCTGTGTGTATATAAAGTCTGCTGCAGTTTCCACGGTAAACATCTGATGAAGTGAGCTGTAGCTCACGAAAGCTCATGCTCATATAAATTGGTTAGTCTCTAAGGTGCCACAAGTACTCCTTTTCTTTTAACATACAGATGGAACTGGTCTGGTCTCCAGCTATAAGTTTGTCAGTTCTTAACTAATGCTTGCAGCATGGGCAAGAGCTGGCATCTGGCCTGCCGGCATCACACAGAGAACTTTGCTATCTGGATAGGTGTGAATAGATTTAAGTCTGTCTTTAACTGTAGTTGCTGTGAGAGGCTTTTGTCTGTTACCCAATAACAATCCTGCATCTGATATTTTCATGTTTTGCAGTCCCAAAATCACAGTTTTAGCCAAAGGATGCAAAACTCTTATAAAAGAGCTCTTATTTTCTCCTCGTTCTTGAATTCACTGGTAAAAACATGATCTTTCATAAATCACATTTCTTGAGGTATAAAGTGTGCATCAAACAGTCAGAACCATTTCATAGTCCTCTCTGTGACTGTCTTCAGTAAAGGCAAAAGATTTAACAATATGTGTTGCCTGCTTCCCCACAGCATAAAATAAAGAAGATACCTAAATATCTCCAGTTTCCTAGTGCAGTTTTGTAGCAATGCAAAATTTTGTAAAGTACTGCTTCCAGGCTGAAGTTGTATCAAAGTTGAAGTTCCCTGGAGCACTGAAGGGCATGTTTTAAAAGTTACAACTTTTGTAACGTTGTTCCTTCTCTTTCTACTCTTCTCTGGCATCAGTTAGGCTACCTTGACTTCTGACACCATATAATGTACTCCTTGTACATGTAGATTGCAGGTCTGTACCAAATATGGACTGGCTAGAGCTTCCTTCCCAGGCATACACCAGATGCGTTCACTGTACAATCCTTTAATGTGCAGCCACTGCTGAGAGGTATAGCTATTGTATGCTCAGGTATGGTATGATACACATCGCCACCTAGTGGCTGAACTGTATGATGCAGTTTAACATTCTGTTACCTTTGCTTACATGGTTTGGGGGTTTTAAAGAATCCCCCGGCAATTTAGAGGAAACAAAAAACCAAAATCCTAAATCAATAGCCTGTCAACAGCTGAGGGGAGGATGCTGGTGGGTGCCGCATAGAGCACAGAAAAGTTCTCTTAACAACATCGTGTGTGTGTGTGTGCGTGCGTGCGATCACAAATGCCCTCCCCTTATAGAGCCCTCAAAAGGATTAGTCAATTTGCCAAGATTAACAAAAACATTTAGAACCCAATCCTTCAAGACAAGGAAGGTGGACCTCTTAGGCTAGATTAGACCCTAAATGTTTTGGCCATCTAACCTGACTATTCATTTGTGATTGTTCTCACCCTATGTAGATGAGTGATCCATAAAGTTCAGATGTTTATTTAATTGGTTTTTCCTCAAGAAAACCTTTATTATTTAAAAATAATATATTTTTAACAATTATATAACTTCTTAATAGCTTTCAAGGTATGTCAAATGTCACCCAAAAATAATAGATTTAATAACTTAATATTTGTGTAGACAAGCCTTAGACATTAAGGAGAGAGTACTGCTGCAATAGTGTATTTATAATTTAAATGAACATTTAAATTATATGTAAATAAAGTACCCAGTCTTGAAGTTTAATAATTATGATAAGGTTAGTATTTTTAAATGTAGAAAAATAAAAATGTTTATGGTAATAAGATATTTTAACAAATTCATTCAAATGTATCACATTTGCCAAATTATTTCCATGTTTTAAACTGTTTGTACCCTTCTGAAGTAAAGGAAGGATGAGGAAAGGTGAAAGGAAGCCAATTCTGATAGGGTCAATATTCGTCATGAAAAGAAAAGAAAGCATCTTTTGATGAGGAACCAATACATGAATGCATCCGATGAAGTGAACTGTAGCTCATGAAAGCTTATGCTCAAATAAATTTGTTAGTCTCTAAAGTGCCACAAGGACTCCTTTTCTTTTTGCCAATACATGATACATACTCAGTGTCAGATTTTGCTGCCAGTAACAAAATCTGACGAGGCATTTTCTGATGCCACATAAAGCACATCAACTAGGTCTCCATGGTAGGAGGTGCAGCTGTCATTTTGAATCAAGGCCCAAACCTGCTAGCTGCCCCAGTGCAAGGCAGACGCTCCCAGCCATTGCAACAGTTACAGCAGAGTTACCCCTGAGAACAAGTAACAATTCAGACAGAAGTTAGGCTGACATAATGCTTTGCAGATAAATTTATACATTTTTGGGTCTGCATCCAGAGATAGCCCAGAGCAGAAGAGTAACAGCTTCCCCCAAAAGCCCTGTGTGCTAGCATGTCAATAGGAGATCTAGTCCATAAAGTGGAAGGAATTCAGAAAGAGAAATAAAAACTACTGAGATCTAATTGTTACTCCCCCATTAAAGAACAGACAGTGGGGTTGGGGAATAAGGAAATAAGGTCCCATTTGACTGGCTATCCCAGCCTCTGGACTGTACTCAGAAAGTTGGGGATGAATTACTCAATCTACATTTCATAATGACTAGATTATTACACAGTTGTGCTGGTGTTCAGAATAAATACCTATTTTATTGGTAAACCTAATGTACTCTGACATACATCTTTGTCCACATACAATAGGAACAGTAGCATAACATAATCCTATTAAGAAAGTGATTAGAGAATACTATGAGGGAAGATCAGAGCCTGAAAATATTTGAAAACCTTGTCTCGTCTTTCTGCATCACAAACACATTTATACATAATCAAAAGCATTTGCTAGCAGAACATAAAAATGTGTTTATACCAAAGCTGAGAACAAAAGAAAGTGGAGGATGCTATGCTAGGAGGCTACCATTGAAACAGTTTATCTTAAATGTAAGCAAAAAGTTATGATATTTCTCCCATGAACCATGTTACTCAGGAACAAGATGAACTGGGTTTTTTTTCCTTTTAGGTTTTCGCTTGTAGCCAAAACTTCATTGCTAACTCTGATTTATATCTGAATTTGTCCTTGAGTACTTCACATGTAGTGATCACTAGTCCAAATGATGTTTAAAAAACTACTAATCTATGCTTTCTGGTTCTCACACCAGAAGGACAATATCATAAAGCTTGCCTAACGCTAGGAAATATTGGACTCAATTTTCCACCAGTGGTTGCTACAGTGGAAGCAGTAGTGTAGAAAGGGCAAAAGTTCTCTTCCTATCACTGGTAGAGCTGCATTTTCGTGCTGTCACCAGTGTAGATTTAGACCTGGTCTACATACAGAGGTTAACTAAAGATGTGATTTTATACTCAGTTAAACCAGTACTATTGTGTGTTTGGATATTCATCACCATTTAAACCTGGGTTGTATCATTTACCTTGTGTTGGTAAGCGTACTGAGGTGCAAGCCAAACCAATAACTTGTTTTAAACCTTATATAAAAGAGTCTCCACATACAAAAGTTGCATTAGTTTAACCAACACAATGTAATTTAAACTAAGGCAATGTGTGTGTTTAGACAGTTTCTTAGAGGGCCAAATTTTCCCAGTGGAAATGCTCTGGGAAGAAATGCCAAGTATGTCTTGATTAGAGTTGTGATCCTGTTGTAACTTCAGCTAGTTGGCAATACATTAACACCTTTCTAAATTAGAAACTCCACAATAAATTTATTCCAGGACACATACATTTTTGTTAGCTACTCTAGGAAGAAGTCAATGGAGCTACTCCAATTACACCAGATGAAGATCTGGCCCTCTATCTCTAATTCTGGGCCACCTAGCCTTACTCACTTCTCCGTCTGCCAATTTTTCCACTGTGCAGCAGCCAAAATGACCAATGTCATAGCTACATAACATTTAGAAATGTAAAAATCTGTCTTGTGCTGTTACTCTAAACACTGAAAACGATAGAAAGATAAGTACAATGGGCTAGTGGAGAACACAGGACACCACAAATACCACATTGCTTCACTCTATTCCACAACAGTTTTCCATAGAGAACACACACTAATTTAGAGAAAAAACACTATCAATGTGACAATCACATTTTTGTTTGAAAATGTTGTACTTATAGTTAAAAAAATCTAAGATTTCTATGATAGGTTTCAGAGTAGCAATCGTGTTAGTCTGTATCTGCAAAAAGAAAAGGAGTATTTGTGGCACCACTGTTCCTCAGACGTTCTTGTCAACTGCTGGAAATGGCCCACCTTGATTGTCACTACAAAAGGTCCCGTGTCCGTCCCCCTCTCCGCCCCACCCCCGCTGGTAATAGCTCACCTTAAGTGATCACTCTCGTTAGTGTGTATGGTAAGACCCATTGTTTCATGTTCTCTATGTATATAAATCTCCCCCCTGTATTTTCCACTGAATGCATCCGATGAAGTGAGCTGTAGCTCATGAAATCTTATGCTCAAATAAATTTGTGTCTCTAAGGTGCCACAAGTACTCCTTTTCTTTTTAAGATTTCTATGACTGTCTAAAACAAGTTGGCAAAACAATGGACCGGACCATTTACTTTGTACATCACATGCTATGAAATGTCAGTTTCATTATTTCCCCCAAACAGTATGCAAGGGAGAAACTCATTATAACGGTTAGTCAAATAGGGGAGCAAACAAATCAATCAATCAATCCTGAAAGTGTTTTTAAAGGAATTATTTCAAAAATATTCAGAACATGGTTTAAAGTTGTTTTTTTTTAATTTTCAACTTGGAAGTTTTGAAACTGACTAGTGTCCCTGTGACATTATTGACATAAACTATGACCATATAGATCATTGTTGCAACAACTGTTATATATTTGCAGCAAATATTGTACAAAGGTTGTCATGTGAGGTATCTATAAAAAGGTTATGCTTTGCTGGTTATGATTATGCTCTCTGTAGGTGTGTATCATTTTGTAGCTGAAGTTATGAATATTGGCTACGTACTGGTATCTCAATGTGTTTTGATTCTAAGTAGTCTCAGTGAAGCATTTGGTCAGCTTCTTGAGAAAGGACTATTCTCAGTAAGTGCCCAATCAAGGAACGCTTAACTGACAATGAACTTTGGGAGACGACAATCCACATCCGATGAAGTGAGCTGTAGCTCACAAAAGCTTATGCTCAAATAAATTGGTTAGTCTCTAAGGTGCCACAAGTACTCCTTTTCTTCATGTAAACAATGGCATCGGCCTGCAAACTGAGTCATGAATGGACATGTGACTTGCCCATGTGACTCCAAGCACCATCTTGCTGCTGTGATTTTCCACAGTAAGAACAAAGAGGGATCCTTCCGGGCAGAGAATATAAAAGGCCCTGAAAACCCCTCCATCTTGTCTTCAATCCTGCCTCTGACCTCTGGAGGAACCTTGCTACAAACTGAAGCTCTGAACAAAGGGTTGAAAGACCCATCCCAGCTGTGGATGTACTCCAGAGACTTGATTTGAACCTGAAGTTTATTCCATCACTGCTACAAGCCTGAACCAAGAACTTTGTCATTACTGTATGTAATTGATTCCATTTAACCAATTTTAGCTCTCTTCTATATTTCTTTCCTTTTATGAATAAACCTTTAGATTTTAGATTCTAAAGAATTAGCAATAGCGTGATTTGTGGGTAAGATCTGACGGGTATATTGATCTGGCTCTGGAGCTTGGTCCTTTGGGATTGGGAGAACCTTTTTTTACTGGGGTATTGGTTTTCATAACCATTCGTCCCCATAACGAGTGGCACTGGTGGTGATACCGGGAAACTGAAGTGTCTAAGGGAATTGCTTGTGTGACTTGTGGTTAGCCAGTGGGGGGAGACTGAAGTCCTCTCTGTTTGGCTGGTTTAGCGTGTCTTAGAGGTGGAGAACCACCAGCCTGGGGCTGTGACTGCCTTGCTCTAAGCAATTTGTCCTGAATTGATACTCTTAGAAGTGTCCCACCAAAGGCAGCTTCGTTACAGTCCCTTTAGTAGTACTATATATAAAGTCAAGTGTATATCAATGAATGACAGGTGCAAGCTGGACAAAACAGGGTTAAGTGAGGTTCTAGTAAGCTCAGTGAGATGTTACAATAAAATTAAGTGAAGAATACATTTTGCCTTTTGTTGACAGAACAAGATTAAACCCCTAGATCACTTGCAGACTTCAACTGCTGATAGAAACATTTTGACCAGAAGTGGTCTCCTATTGGGGACCATATGCAGTGGAGGGAGGAAAGAAATAGGCTACCAAAAACAACTCAGATGAGTTTTGTATGGTGCCCACCAATCTTAGCAAATAGGTCACTTGTATAGCATTTCCTGGGAGGAGCATCCACATGGGTAAGGACATGAAACCCCAAGCTGAAATAATAACTGAAAATGTCAAGGCTTTATTTTGCAACAGATATCTTACAAAGAAAAGATTTACTTTTATTGATATTCATGGCTGTGCAGTGCATCAGAGTTTTTCTATGGTGTCTCCTTCTCATTTAGTCATTTGTTCCTGTTCTTCAACTCAGAGGTAAAGATGCTAGCTGGAAATGCATGTATATTTAACACAGAGACAGATACTAAAATCATCACATTCAAGACCCAAAAATGGCTTCCAAATTTGTGGGTGCAGTTTTGCACTCACTATTAATTACTCCCATAAAGTGGAGGTCAGGTTGAAGTGACTTTAAAAGTTTGGTTCATAATATTAACTAACTCCATTCATCCTCACTTCTAGACGCTGCAGATTTGACATCATCACCTAGGAGCATCATCTAAGGTATTGTCTTGAGCACTTCCTGAAGGAGAGTTTTCTGCTTCAGAGGCAGGGCTATCAAGGAGAGGGATAGAGTCATCCATTTCCATGCTATGCTGCTTCTCCAGTTCGTAAGTTAGGCCAGAGTTCCCTTTGTCACTGACCTCTCCCTCCAACTCGTCTGCCAGTTTGTCCTGGGCCTGAGCTGCCTCCTCAGAATCTTCCTTTTGGTGCAGAAAACTACAAATCATATTAGGTCTGCTGTATGAGAAATCTTTGTCTTTAATCTGTAACCACTCCACACCACCTGGTCAGAAAAAAGATAAACTAGTGAAACGGGGAGGAGAGATTTTAACAGCAAGACGACATTTTCTTAGTTTCACGAGTTCATTGTTTTAGCCTTAAACAATAACTAGAAATATGCAATAATGTTATGTTTGAGAAAAAACAACATTATATATGAGGTGGTGTGTGCCATAAGCTTCTGCTACAAAGAGGCTTGAGGGAAAGAAAGGAAACTGCCTGTGACCCATTTTCCAAACTGGAAACAGTAAAATCCCTCCCAAATGTCCTTACTTCCTTCTGCTGCATAAGACGGACCTATTTTCACTATGATCCTCACATGCTGAAGTGAGGAGAAAAATTCTTAGTTAAGACAAATAGCAGCTTAAGTTTCACTGTCTTGAAGCAATACAGCATAAAACTCTGAGGGGTAGAAGGTTTGTTTGCTTGCTTATACTGGTTTATGTCTCCAATATAACATTTTTTGTCTAAGAACTGAGGGAGGGTCTTCAGAATCCCCATCATATAGATGATTTCTAATCAGCCATTTTCATTTGCTTTGCACTTGAGAGCTAATTATCAGAACTATTGTTCTTCTAGCTGAGCAGTGCCCCCAACAAGCTCTTAGCTCTACTGCTTCTTCAAATCAGCCAGTGTTTCCTATTAGGAGACTCAACACCTGTCCACCTCCAACGCACAAGCTACTGCTGCTGACTCCTGAGTATTTTCAACCTAGGAAGGTACCAAGAATCGAGATATGGTCTCCCATGTGCTGTGTAAAACATAGAATCATAGAATATCAGGGTTGGAAGGGACCTCAGGAGGTCATCTAGTCCAACTCAAAGCAGGACCGATCCCCAATTAAATCATCCCAGCCTGGGCTTTGTCAAGCCTGACCTTAAAAACTTCTAAGGAAGGAGATTCTACCACCTCCCTAGGTAACGCATTCCAGTGTTTCACCACCCTCCTAATGAAAAAGTTTTTCCTAATATCCAACCTAAACCTCCCCCACTGCAACTTGAGACCATTACTCCTTGTCCTGTCCTCTTCTACATAACTATTACACCACCAGCTAAACCTATTACATTTCTAAAATTTGGCAATATATGAATTTTTATGGTACTTATTGCTGTCACAAACGGGGTCACTCAATTACAGTACACTCCAAGAGATTAAAACCAAAAATACATCAAAACAAAGAGGGCTGCTTAATGGGTATGCCTTCTGTTGATTTACTGGCATTTGAGTTTTGTGTGCGTGTCTCAGGCTGGTTCTGTTTGTTCATCTAATAGCTTTTCATTCTTCCACAGCAGTGATACATAAAAATAAATGGTACAAAGTTGTAAAGGTCAACATTTCCTTGCCTAATCCAAAAGAATGACTGGGATGGGAATGACATCTTTCAAGAATGTAGATCTTTATCTTTGGGCTGAGTCCCACCATACATTCAGGAGTTGAGGCCACTAGTTTTTGTGGTTGTTGAGGTTTCCTTGAAAGCTAGGGCTGTGTCTTGGTTAACTAAGTAAGTGTGTCTGAGATAACTAAAAACTATTATTTAACAAGATAATCCTTTTCCAATTCCTATTTATCTTAGAATCAGTACATTTATATGCTGACAGAAAATTCCACTTGCATTATAAATACTGGGAGGGGGAAATCCTTTTCATTCAAAGGTTGGTTTCCCAATTATTTATAATACCAGTGAAATAGTGGATCACACAGACATTAGTTTACTATTCTTCAGTATTTATTTTGTACTGTGCCAACACTGTTGTATCTAGGTGCCACACAGCACCTATGCAAGTTCCAAAACAGTTTCCATATGATTCAAGATGCTAAGAATATATTTTACTGATGCAGAATGGAGACTATCATGTTAATTTAAGTTTAGACTATCAAATAACTTGATGGAACATGGCACCTGAAAACATCTAAGAATGACTACGAATGAAAAGTGGTACTGCAGGTCTGTAGACCAGTTTATTAAAAACAAATACAGATTACTAATGGAACTGGTATTTCTTCCCTCATGTAAGTATGCTCTTCAGAAGTCACACATGCTCAATATACAGTAATCAAAATGTGTCAAGTGCTGAATGTATGAGTATTGAGTGTTTGTCATGTGCAAGCATTGAATTGCTTGTGAGGAAGCTTGAGAGTTCAATTAGAACATTTCCTACAGTGGCATTGTTTTAATTAAGCAACCCACCTGCCACTAACTTTTAAAATGAATGATTTCTTAATAAATCAATAGGTAGTATTAGGTGGGGAAAGGAAATGTTACATCTTATGGGTAAAAGTCATCCCATCTGTGATCAGATCTTCACATCTAGATTGCTCACAAGATGACTTTTTAATACCATAAAATGTAATCTTCCAGCAGAATATGTATAAATTTAGCATAAAATGGCTCTTTATTCCTAACCCTGTGTATGAGCAAAATAGCAGGAACAATTGGGAATAAGACATTGCTAGGAGCAGTATTACTGTAAATATCTAAATACAGAAACAGCATTGACTTCCGGCCTAGAGATGAAAGGCAAAATTTAACCCTGGTGTGAAATGGTACAACGACATTGAAGCAAGTGCACCAGAACTTAATTTGCCTACAGAAATGCATATAAAAATGGAAAGTAGTTTGGCCAAAATCACAGGAAGCTTTACAAATAGCTATCATTTTTTAGTTCAGTTAATTTGTTTATATATGATGTTGTTGTTTAAGAACGGAAAGCTTGTATCCCTTAATTCCTTGGATACTTATTGGCACTAAATGGTCAAACTAATTTTTGTCTCCAGCCTGGTATCAAAGATAAGGTTTAGTCCTAGGACGACCTCACATGTTCCCACATACAAGACCAGGTGCACTAACCTACGCTCTCTTCTCCTTCCTTCTTTTCAGTCAGAAGCGTCCGTGTCATGTTCAGCTTCTTCATTGTGTGGCACTTGTATTTCAGCTGTAGCTTTTGGTTTCCTTCTGCGTCCACTATAAATAAAAATTAATTGATTCATTTTAGTGAACATCCACATCATCTGAAACATGAAAATTATCTGAACCTTACAGCGTCAGCTCAGATACAAGCCAGAACATAAAAGATGTATCACTTACCTTGTTCTGCATTTTCTTCAAACACCACACAGGTTCCAAGGGTATCTATGGAGAACAAAGGACAGTTAGCTGAGAAATAACAGAGGTTATTTGCCAAAGGCCCAGTACTTCAAAAACCTGAGTGCTCTCCACCTCCACTGAAGTCAATGGAAATTGAGGATGATCAGTATCTCTCATGATTGGGCCCTGTATGTCACACTGAAAATGAGCAGTTTCATCCATATAATCTTTTCCTACCTTCATACTCCCCAGCAAAGACATATCTGTCCACTTGCAAAATGGGCCTCTCTGTGTCTATTCCCTACAAACAAGGATAGACAGAAATTACATGGAAGTCATGCTTCAGCTAGTCAAGGCAAGGCACCAAGACTAGAGAAAACAACTGGTAAACTGGTATGCCAAGTACAGTAAAACCAGCATTATATACAGATTCCCTGACATGGTATATGCAGTACAAGACAAAAAAGCAATATGGAATGCAAGCTAGCGATAGTAAATCAAGTCTATTCTATCACACTGAGATTAATATGGGGAGAAAAACGAACATACACAAACAAAGGAAACTTTCTTTTCAGTGTATAGATTCAAAAGCTTCTTAAACTGTGAGATTTAGATGAAACAGATATACAGTATATCTTGGAAAATTAGGTAAGCAAATGAGAAAGGTGTGCAGGAGACAAAAAGGTTGCATGAGTACACAAACACCTGAACAACACGCAGGCACATCAGCAGTCCAATGGCAGCGGTAGGAAGCTATTATTTATATTATTTAACAAGCAGCTCTCTGAAAATAAAGGGACACCGTCAATTTAACATCAAGCAAATTTCTAAAAGTGAGTTAAAAATGGTTTCCAGGACTAGCCCTGCTTCTGTTTCCTTCTACAGGATGGGCTATCACCAGCAGGAGAGTGAATTTGTGTGGGGGGGGTGGAGGGTGAGAAAACCTGGATTTGTGCTGGAAATCACTTTAGATAAGCTATTACCAGCAGGACAGTGGGGTGGGAAGAGGTATTGTTTCATATTCTCTGTGTATATATAAAGCCTGCTGCAGTTTCCACGATATGCATCTGAAGAAGTGAGCTGTAGCTCACGAAAGCTTATGCTCTAATAAATTGGTTAGTCTCTAAGGTGCCACAAGTCCTCCTTTTCTTTTTGTGGTTTTACAATCACTTTCCCCTATTTTTAAAGTGTTTTTTTTCTCCCATTTCTGTGAGCGTGTCTCACAATCAACAAGGAAGTGACTATACAAAAGAAATAGTGAACCTGACTATACACAAAATGCTGTGAAACAAAGTAAACAAACAGAAATATTTTGGGGGTGATAACTTCTTTCAATCATAGTAACTTTAGATGTTATATTAATTATACTTGGTACATGATTTTAAGACAAACACTATTTTCCAGTTGATGATGTCCCACTGAGTTGACTGAATCCTTTTAAAAAGTCTTTGACCTGGAAAAGGCTACAGCATGTTGAGGGAAGAGGCAGTTGCAAGAAGTCCAAAGGAGCATAAACTAACCTGTATCCAATCTCCTATTTATTAACAGCTTTTCAAAAGCACTTTATGTAATTGCCTCAGGGAAAACAGTATTTTAACTCAGAGTTTTATATTACTAAATTTACTTGCATGGAAAATAAATGATTCCCTAAGGGACAAAACCTTTTCAGGGCTGCATACTGGGGGATTTCTGTGTGGACAAGAGGGTGGAAGAAATCCTTACTCTGACTGCAGTTCAGTACAAAATCTATTTCATTGCCATTAATGCAACTTCAGGTTTACAATAGCTTCTGTGGCTCCTGTACATTCATTTTGGGAGTGTATTTTTTGGGTTGGGGAGGCATGGTTTGGAGGGGGGGTGGGTAGAGACGGCCAGAGGATTTACTGAGTATACACCTTCCTAAAGCCCAGTTGCATGCAGGGATGTTGGAAGTCCCTTCTGAACATAGCCTTGCAGCATAGAGGTTGGAACCCTTGCATGAGGTTCCAAAATCCTGCTCTCCCTTTTGCAACAGAACCTTATAAGTTGTGCTGGCTCTGAGCCCTTCCAACTACACAGGGCATAGGGACAAGATTTATAATCTAACAGGTTATTGGTTCTTCCTGCTTATTCTTCATACAGAATCACAATCCTCAGTTTGTAATATCAGTCCTCTCCACACAACCCAATTATGATGTCACAAATTAAGGAAGACATCAGAGGGAGAATCAGTTCCAAGATCAGAAGAACTCTTAATGGTGAATCGAAATACTTTAAGTACACATAAAAATTAATTTTCTGAATCACTATCAGAACACAAGCAACCTTAAAACTGAAAAAACAACAGAAGCTCACGTATTCTCACTTCATAAGCCTGAAATGTTCTCAGAAAAAACACTACTCCATGTGACGCTGTATGGAATATGGGAGACACTTTATGATATTGTTCATACCAATATTGTAAAATTCCAAGGAATCTTAATATCTTACCAGATATGCCACGTGAAAATGTTATGCTTTGCCAAGTATGATAATCTCATTTATATGTTTGATTCACCTTTTATTGTGAGTTATACGATATGTATGGTATATCTGTGTATTTCTAGGTGACACTCCCAGACATCAGCATTGCTCGCCTGTTCGATGGCCCATCAGGATCATCAGCTATACAAAGAACCCACTGAAAGGAGCCAGGGGCTACACCTTCTGAGTCAGCAGGACGAGTAGGGGCATGCCTATAGATAGAGAACTTTAAGGCTTTTCCATGCCTTGTGCTGTGAAGCTTGAGTTTGGGACACAGGAAGTACAAGCCAGATGGCAAAAGGAATATAAAGGGCAGCTGCATCATCTCCATGTTGTATTAATTTCTGCTTCTTACTTCTGGAGTAACTTTTCTACAAACGAAGTTCTGAACAAAGGACTGAATGACCCATCCTGGAATACTGAGCCTGATACTAAGAACCTGATATATGGACTTTGAAGTCTCTGTATTTATCTGATTGCTTTACCATTTAACAAATCTCTTCTTGTTCTTTCTTTTTTCCTTATAATAAACCTTTAGTTTTAGACACTAAAGGATAGACTAGCAGCATGGTATTTTAGGTAAGATCCAAAATAACATTAACCTGATGATGTGGCTGACCCTTTGGGGTCAGAAGAACATTTTGTATAGTGAGCAGAGTTTTTAAATAACTTCTCACTGTACTGGATCTAGGAGCTGATTGGGAATCAGAGAACTGGAATGCAATAAAAGGAGCTGTGTGACTTTTTTTTTTTTTTAGCTTCTCAATAACCAGCGTTGGGGATCAGAAGTTTTGTGACTGGTTGGTGAGTTTAACTTCAGTGTTAACCACCAGTTTGTACTCCTTTTCAGTTTGGGAGTGTCTGCTCTCCCTTATGCAGCCTCCTCTGACCTTGACATTTTCAGTAAGGGCTGCCCCAGGCACACCGAGTCACACTCCATTTCTTAGCAAAGATTCAAAACTGGGTGTCTCATTAGTAACTACAGCGGACCCCTGCTATAGCACGCATCGCTATAGCGCGGATTCGCATATAGCGCTGTCGCAGTGATTTAAATTGGGATCCATGGTAACGCGGCCCCCACCATAACGCGGTACCGCGCATGGATCCCGAACCCTGCGTTCTAGCGAGGATCCAGTGTAGTACTATAGTGATGCCTCATTACTGATATTTCATTATTTTTCCTAGTATACTGTGAAGTATAATTAAAATTAAACTATGCTTAAAATAAATACTTGAACAAAGCATATTTGTTGTAATGTACTGACCTTGATAGATACAATTATATTTGTTTGGCCTCATCAGTGAGACTATTCAGATGTGTAAAGTTAAGTTACTTGTTTGTGAGATGAGGGCCTTTCATGTTAATTTTGTAAAATCCACAGTGGGTAGCACAGTTGTTAATACAAATTAATGAGATTCTCTCACAAATATTTCCAAAAAGTAACTTTTAAAAAAAAGTCTTCTGAGGCTAAGCTTGGGGTTTTGTTTTTCCTGCTAAAACTGATAACATCAAAGTAGGATACAAAATGTAGATCCCTGTACTACTGTATAAGATACAAAAACTGGAAAAGTTTAGTAGTGTCTGACAAGAGTAAATGGTTTTCACTATTTAAAAATACTGTGTTTGTTTGTGTGGTTTAAGTCACTTGGGTGTTTTTCAAAGTTATACCCTAAGTTTTGCATAACAGTATATTCACAGGCCAAAGGGAACTTTTGATATGCATTCACATTGCCCACTGATGCTAATTGCTCTGTGCACAGACCATGGGCAGTTTATCGCTCATATAGTCTGCATATTTCTACACTAAAAGTTTGATCCAAAGCCCACTGAGTTCAATGAGGCTCTAAAATTTCTCCTTGTTCACGAAAATAAAAACTTGCCTCTTTACTAATATGTTGTAGTCAAACTCACCAAAATCTTGCATTTGTTTTCACATTTTTCTAGGAAGTCTGAATCAATAATTCCTGATAATTCTACCACGACCAGCTGTTCCTGCAACATAAACGTATAAAGCTCATTCATCATATATTTAGAACACTAAATAAATGAACAACTTTAACATGAACACAGATACGTCTATTACTTTGCTATTAAAACAGACCTCCCTCAAAACTGTAGAACCAAAATTTGACCTATATTGTTTGTTTGCAAAACAACACAAAGATATTGCTATACCAGAGCAAAGTAATATCCAACTAGTACACAGTTCTGTCCATGTCACCAAAACCACAACTGAATTTGAAGGCTGTTTGTATTCGACCTCAGATAATGTTCAGTTTATACCTGGAAGAATAAGGACCGACAGCTCTTATAATTTTATGCTAGCTAGCGTAACAGCACATATTATACTTATTCATATTTTTAATTAAATCTTACAATGCTTCAACATTTACCAATTATAGACTGTAGCGTGAATTCTATAGGTTAATTATAAAGTTTAATTTTTTCTCCTTCTATCTATTTACAATGTGTTTCCATTTAATTTGTTCTTGTAATTCCTTAATTTGAGGGGATGGGGAGTATAGGAGGAGAAAATGGTGTTGACAGATCTTTGCCAGTCTTTTTCTGAAGATAAGAGATAGATGCCCATTTTCCATGACCAATCTTATAATAATCATCAGTGAACACACAATTTAATTTTAAAAGTGTGGCAAAGGAAATATTGCAAGTTTGATTTTACAGCTTACGAGTAGCTATTACTCTTTTTTTTAAGGTTATGGTAAAATAATGTGACAGTATCAGTATTATTTTCAAAGTTCTTCCTCCTATATAATACAGTAAAGTCTCTTTTCTAGTTTCAGTTGTCTACATGTAACTATCTGACTTTGCCATCACAGTCCTCTGCTATCACAAAAATAAACATCTCAAATAAAAACTAGATTTGTTATAATTGGAAGATTTTTAAAACATGACTCCATTGGAGAGGCAATGCAGTGCAATGGATAAAAGTTCCAAATGGACTTGGGAGACTTGAGTTCTACTTCGCTTTCCACCACTAACTTTCTGTGATCTTGGGCAGTCATTTCACCTCACTGTACCTCAGTTTCCCCTTCCACCCTTGGAGTATCTTGTCTATTTAGAATGTAACCTTTTTGGGAGAGGGACCACCTTGTATGTTTGTATAGTGCCTATCACAACTGGGACCTGATATCAGTTGTGCACTGTAGGTATTACCCTAATACAAACAACACCAGTTCCAGTATCCTGTGTGAAATGAACTGGTGTCAGTCCACTTCCTAGCTGATTGGTGTCCACATTATGAAAGCCACTATCATAACCTGCATTCTTCTGGAGCGTCAAAGGCCTGCTGCTCTACACTATAAAATGTTACCATTTGTAAACAATCATAAGTATGCTCATAAAACTTGCAGATGATACCGAGCTAGGAGGGCTTGCAATCACTTTGGAGAATAGGCTAGGCTACGCTAAGAATTCAAAATTACCTTGACAAATTGCAGAATTAATCTGAAATTAGTAAAATGAAATTAAATAAAGACAAATGAAAAGTATTGCACTTAAGAAGAAAAAATCAAATGCACAACTACAAAATGGGAAATAACTGGGTAGGCAGTAGTACTGCTGAAAACGGTTTGGGGATTACTATGGATCACAAACTGAATGAGAGCCAACTACGTGTTGCAGTTGCAAAAAAGGCTAATGTTCTGAGGTGTATTAACAGGAGTTTCACACGTAGGATACAGGAGGTATCTGTCCCTCTCTACTTGGCAAGAGTGACCTGGCCTCAGCTGGAATATTTGTATCCAGTTCTGAGCACCACACTTCAAGAAAGATAGGGATAAATTGGAGAGAGTCAAGGTGAAAGCAACAACAATGTAAAAGGTTTAGAAAACCTGACCTACGAGGAAAGGTTAAGAAAACTGTACATGTTTACTCTAGGGGAAAAAAAAAAAGGGGGGGGGGGAGATCCTGATAAGTCTTCTGCTGTATCTCACAAAAGCTTATGGTCTAATAAATTTGTTAGTCTCTAAAGTGCCACAAGTCCTCCTTTTCTTTTTAGGGATACAGACTAGCACGGCTGGTACTCTGAAACCTACAAGGGGACAGTGATCGATTGTTCTCCATGTCCACTTAAGGTACGGTAAGAAATAATGGGCTTAATCAGCAGCAAATGAAATGTAGGTTAGCTAGTAGGAAAAATTTTCGAATGACAAGACTAGTTAATTTCTATAATAGGCTTCCAAAGGAGTATGTGAAATCTCCATCAGCAGAGGCTTTTAAGAACAGATTGGACACACATCTGTGAGGGAAGGTCTAGGTTTACTTGGTGTTATCTCAGCACATGGGGCTGGACTAGATCAGGGTTCTCAACCTTTTTCTCTCTGAGGCCTCCCTCGACATGCTATAAAAACTCTAGGGCCCAGCGGTGGCGGGGGGTGGAGGGGAGGGGTCTCGGGGCAGGGGCCTTGGGCATAGGCATAGGCATAGTTTGACTTCTATTTTGGGGAGTGGGCAGGGGCCAGCGGGGCTCAAGCCACCTCCACATGGTGGGATACAGGGATGGAGTGCAACCTCCATCCCCTGACTCATCTCAGCAGGCCACACAGCCTGTCTGGGTTGAGGGGGGGCGGGGAAGCAACCAAAAATTATAACTCAAAGGTGGAGGGCTTAGCTCAAAAAGTTTGAAAACAGTTTAGGGTGCAGGAAGGGGGTAGCTGGGGCTGTGTGCCCACAGGGGGTGGCTGTGTGGGTGAATGGAGGGGGTGGCTAGGGGCTGGGTGCAGGAAGGGGATAGCTCAGGGTGCAGAGAGACGGGTATTAGGGACTGTATGCAGGCAAGGCGATAGCTCAGTGCAGAGAGAGGAGTGTTAGGGGCTGTGTGCAGGCAGGGGATAGCTCAGGGTCAGGGAGGGCGTAGATCAGGGTGTAGGGAGAGGGGTATTAGGGGCTGTGTGCTGTGAGGACTCCCCTATGATCCCTGTTCCCAGAGGGGTCTGCCAGCCATGGAGCAGGGTCTCCCCATCTGGGTGGGCTCTTACCGGCTGCTTCTTTGGGAGCAAACAGGGCTGGGAGCTGAGAAGCAGCTTCAACCTGGGGCACCAGCAGGAGAGGAGGGAACGCTGCCGCTGCCTGCTCCATGGCACCAGCGAGGGCTCCAGCTTCCTGCCTCCGACCTGGCCAGGGAGAAGAGATGTGGGGGAGGAGGGGAGCTGCCCCCAGGGCTGCCATGCTCTTGTGCTGCAGTTTATTATTTTTTTGGGAAGGGGAGCAATGCCCTCCATGTCTCCAACTCTGCCCATGGGCTCAGGGCTTCTGCCGCACAGGGAGTACCAGGGCTCGGGGCTCCAGGATTCAGCCCCACACCTCCCAGGTTCAGTCCCGTGGGGGAAATGGGGGGCGGGGGGCACCAGGGATTGGGGCTTCAGCTGCAGGGCTCCACGGCCTCCTTGAAAGAGCTTGCAGGCTCCCAGGGGCTGTGGACCCCTGGTTGAGAACCGCTGGACTCGCTGACCCCTCAGGGTCTCTTCCAGCCGTACAATTCTATGAGTCTGTGCTAACTGCTACAGTAGCAGGTACATAGGATATTCCTGAGGGCATTCTGTGCCAAAAAAATTAAAAATTATGTGCATAATATTTTAAAATTCTGCAAGTTTTATTTGTCAATAAATAAATGCAGAGGCTCTAGCATGGCAGTGGGAATCACAGGCCACTGGCTACACAAAGGTGGGAGATCACCTGCAGCCTCCCCACGCCCAGGACACGGACTCAGCGGTGAGGCTACACCCGACCCTGCCACACCATAAGGCCCAGGTCTGCCCCAGAAACACCCTAGAACCCTGCTCTTCTGCACCAGCTGTGGGGCAGGCAGGATCCAAGTGTGGAGGGACTCAGTGTGAGGGGATTCAGGTGTGGGGGAGAGGGTGGTGTGTGGGACAATCTGGGTGCAGGCAGCTCAGTGGGGAGGATGTGGATGCACAGAGGTTCGTGGCGGGGGCGGGGTCCTAGGTGTAGAGGCAATAGCAGTGATGAGCTGGAGCCGGTTCGCACGAACCGGTTGTTAAATTCTGAAGCAGTTTTAGAACCGGTTGTTAACCCGCTTCTCTGCAGGGGGCGCTGAGGCTTTGATGGGCTCCGGCCCGGAAGTGATGTAATTCCTCCTCCGGCCACCGGGGGCGCTGCGCTGCGGGAGCCATGTGGGCTGCCGCCTGGCTCTGCGCATGAGCCCTGTTGCTGCTGCTGCTCCCCCGACCCCTGGCCCTCCCGCTGCTGCCTGGTGGGTCCCCGGCTGCTCTGCTGGGCCTGGGCTGCGTCCTGCTGCTCGGGCTTCTCCAAGCCACTCTCCCCGTGAGTACCCACCACCCTGCCTGCAGCCAGCCCTTGTCTCCAGCTACCCCCGCACCCCCTGCCCTGCCCGCAGCCAGCCTGTCTCCAGGCACCCCCGCACCCCCTGCCCTGCCCGCAGCCAGCCCCTGCCGCACCCCCCAACCCGAAGCTAGCCAGCCCCACACCCCCCGTCTCCAGCCAACCCCTGCCACATCCCCCTGCAGCCCTGCCCGAAGCCAGCCAGCCCCACACCCCGTCTCCAGCCAGCCCTGCATCCCCTGCCCTGCCGGCAGCCAGCCCCGCATCCCCTGTCTCCGGCTAGCCCAGTCCCACGCTGCTGTCTGCAGCTGGCCCCACGCCCACTGGTGCCCTACAGTTCCCAGGGCAGTAACCATGCACACCTGCTTCAATGAGGGGGGGCAGGGAGCAGCTGGGACCCACACATGTGCAGACAGCAAGTGTGAAAAATCAGGACAGGGGGTGGGTGGTAATAGGAGCCTATATAAGACCCCAAAATCGGGACATCTGGTCACCCTAGCACACCCCCAGGGAGTGGCGGGGACCCACACATATGAAACAGAGCTCATTTCTAGTTCAGGCCCATCTTTTTAAAAAAGAACTTTAGGTAGGATTAACATACATCTGTATTTTCCCAGACAGGTCAGGCTTTTTGGTTCTTAAATTGCTGTCTGGGAGGAATTTTTAATATTTTCCTGGGAAAATATGGATGTATGGTAACCCTATTGGTACAAAAAATACATACAAATCAGAACTTTTTACAGGGAACCGGTTGTTAAGATTTTGGCAGCTCATCACTGGGCAATAGGACTCTGCAGGGGCTTCGAGCTGAAGGCGGCTGGGGCTCAGAGGAGGGGTCTGGGTGTGGGGGTCTCAGCGGCGTGGGCGTCTGGATGCTGGGGGAGTGGGACTTGGTCGGGTGGTATTCAGTCTCACTTCCAACACATTGCAGGCCATGCCAGTGAGAGCCAGGATTGAAGGACAGGGAGCATGACTGCCCCCTTGCCCTGGGGTGGGGGCACAGCCACAGCCTGCCCAATTTGGTGCAAATATTGCGGGAAAATAGGAATGAGGGCTCTCCTCCCCCCCACCCTCTGTCACTGACTCCTCTCTCTCCCGTCGTGTCCAGCCCCGCTTCCAGCCTAGTCAGACACCCACCCTGCCACACCCTCCAGGGGCCAGCCCCGCCCGGGAGCTCCGCTGCCACCCAGCAGGCGTGCAACAACGGGAAGGAGCGCCGGGGACCGCAGCCTCGGGCTGTCCTACGCGAGCCCCCAGGGGCAGCCAAACACCGCCCCCCACCACTAATCAGGCCGGGCAGCAGCAAGGAGCCTGAGCACAGACGCAGACACCTGATACCTGCGCCGCTGCTAGGGACTCCTACCCACCTGCTCCTCCTCTTCCTCCTCAGCTCCCGCCGCCGCCGCCGCCATGTCCCGGATCCCGCTGCGAGCCGGCGCCTCAGCGCCCACTACGTGACCCTGCCGCCGCCATCTTAGATTCGGAAAGGCCCCACCCCCGACGGCTCAGATCGGGGCGGGGGTCGATCCCCCCAGGCGGGGGGCGCGGAGCGGCGAAGTCCTGCTCCAGCCGCTTGCTAGGGCGGGGAAGGGGCTGCAGGGCGCGCGGAGGGAGGGAGGGAGGCGGTTTGCTGGGGGGTTTCCTCCGGCCCCAGGGTCATAGGGCCGCCCGCGGGGAGATTCCAGACGCCCCCTAGCTCCCGCCACAGGGCTCGGGCCCCGGGTAGCGCTTGGCAAACGGTAACGGGCGCCGCGCAGCCCCAGGCCCGGGAGGCCCAGTGGGCGCAGGGGGCTTGGCGAGGGATGGCGGGGCAGTGAGAGGGCTGGGCCAGGCCGGCGGGAGCGGTGAGTTCCTGGCCCGTGGAGGGGAAGCGGCTGCCCGGCGAGCGTGGCTGGGAGGGAGGGAGGGAGGGAGGGGGATCGCGGACTGTGATGGGGGAGGGGGTGAGAGGGCGGGGGCGACGTGGCCCTTGGGCTCTCTCCGCAGTCAGGGGTCAGCCGGCCTGAGCCGGAGACAGAAACTAATTGGGCTGGGGCCTGACTGTGAGCTGCCTCCACATGGCGCCGGGGGCACCCCAGACCTCCGCTCAGCTAGTGCCCGGTGATCTTAAGTGATCTGCTTGCAGGCCCACCGCTGCCCAGCCTTGTGTCCCTTGCCAGGCAGCCCGTGTCTCTTGAGAACTTCCCGTCGCCTCCTCCCGCTTCTGCCCCTGGCCAGCGGCCAGGCGAGCTGGGTTCGTATGGAAGCTGCTATGGGAACCGAGCTCGCCTGGGGTTTACAGCCGGAATGCTTCATTTTCATAGGCTGAACTGAACATGTAGCTGATGGCTGCCAGAGGCAGGAGATTTACCGGCCCTGGCCTGTAATCAGTCAATCCGTTCATGGAGCAGTTACCCAGAGCTACTAGTGAATGAGCAGGTAGACTCATGGAGAGGAGCAGCCCCCAAATGCAGAAAGGATTCTGAAGCACTTTTGCCGTCCCTTCAGGAATACAGGGCAGATTACAAAGCACATGAATTCTAACTCTGTGGGTGATAGGTGGGGAGCAGAGTGCATGGGCCTTTTCCATTCCAAGTGTTGCTTGTCTTTTTAATGGGAATCAATAATTTGATGTAATAGCATCACCCCCTCAGCACTGGTGACAGTAGACCTGCAGTATTCCACAAGGCTTTAAGAAATAACACAAGTGCATTCGAGTGCCTTATTTCATATTCTGCCACTAGAAGGAGACACATGAACAAAATATTGTTTGATTTAGAGATCTTGATCAAATCATTTGAGGCAGGTTTTCAATTAGCTTTTAATTGTAAAGGCAGTATGTAAACAGGCTACTTTATTTCAATGATCTTCTCATGACTCATTCAGAGGTGATAAAACTAGCCTTTTAATTATCCTTAACTACTGGTATTGTGATTATTAAATAATTATACTTAATTATAATGTGTTGGGGCCAAATCTTGAAGTGTTTAGGCAGAACCTATAGTGACTTCAAGTGAAGTTCTGCCCGAGTAAGGACTGCTGGATAAAGCCTTTAATTTTCAAAGTGCTTTACAAACATTATTTAATATTCACAAACTACAGCACTCCTATGACACAGGGTTAGTACTATTATCCTCTTTTATGGATGGGGAAACTGAGGAAGAGAAGTGACATACCCTAGAGAGCCCTCCTGAGAGCAGAGACTAGATCTCTGGAGCTCCTGTTTGTTAGTCCTCAAACCCCATCTCTTGCTTTAGACCCCAATCCTGCACAGATTTATTTGCATGCTTAATTTTATGCACTGTGAGTAATTTTGTTGAGTTACTGACACTATGTAAAGGTAAGCATGGATTTAAGTCTTTGCAGAATTGGGCCCTATAGATTGGAGCTTTTGGATGCATCAGGAAGTTTGGGAATGTTTACATATGATCATAGGTTAAGGACTTGGACTAATGATCTTAATTGAGATCTAACAATCTCTATAATGTTTCTTCTTTAAGGGTTGTTCCCCTTCACCAATATTACAAGAAACAGGTAGGGACTCACTGAAATTAACCAGAAGCAAATTTATTGGATCCCACTTTACTTTTCACTTTGTCTCATTCTTTATCTCTCATTTTCATGTGTTCTTTGATGCAATATCCATGCTTGTAACTCCTTCCCAATCCCCCTGCACAAAGCAACTGTTCTCTCTGCCACTCTGTATTGACTTCTGTGAGATCCACAACATCGATCCATTTCAGTTAAAGGCTCTTTTTATTTTAGTAATGCTTAATAAGGTGGAGCCTTTGTCTGGGTCTCTGTTTTGTCTGTCTATTTAGACTGTAAGAACATAAGAATGGCCATCATAGGTCAGACCAATGGTCCATCTAGTCCAGTATCCTGTCTTCAGCCAGTACAGTGGTCAATGTCAGATGCTTCACAGGGAGCGAATAGAACAGGGTAATTTTGAGTGACCTAACTTCAGTGAAAACTGAGACTGCTCAACAGCATTGATGATCAGAGCCTGTTTGATCTCAGTTTGATTAGTCTATAGTTACTTGTTTAAAAGAAACTGATGCAAAAGAACTCAGTGCTTTTAATAAAAAGAAAAGGAGTACTTGTGGCACCTTAGAGACTAACCAATTTATTTGAGCATAAGCTGTAGCTCACGAAAGCTTATGCTCAAATAAATTGGTTAGTCTCTAAGGTGCCACAAGTACTCCTTTTCTTTTTGCGAATACAGACTAACACGGCTGCTACTCTGAAACCAGTGCTTTTAATGATGATCCTAAGAAATTTTATTTAATGCATATAGAAACAAAAGCTCATGCAAATGTCTTTTATAATCATTTACTTACTTTGATTTAAAGTATGTTCCAGGGGACTTTAAAGTGAAATCTGTTTCCTTGTTGAATTTTGTTTTGTCTTCATTGTGTATGAACACTGCTTTGCTTCTTAATGCAGTGTTGACAAAAGCATACAGTTGGACTGCCAAACTATTTCACCATGAAGAAAGGTAAAAATACTTACAGTAGCCAATCTGCATAATAGAACATCTGTTTGCTTTAGCTCAGTGAGCTTTTGAGGCCGAACTTGGCAGAATTTTGAAATTCCTGATAGTTTAATGTGTTAGTGTTCTTGCTGACTTAGGAAAAGCAATTCTTACCTAGTGAAAATACAAAGGATCCTATTACGTAACTTTGGAGACAAAAGCTATATAAATGGATTGTCCTTCTTAATACAAGTGCTAAACTTGTGTCTTTTTTTTAAGTCACTGAAAAATGGTTTGGGATGAAGCAAAATGTAGACCTTTGTCACCAATCGCTTTTAACTATTTTGCTGATACGTTATCTATTGCTGTTGCTTTCCCAGGTTTCATTTACATAATAGCATACACCACTTGCTCTCACAGGATTGATGGGTCAGACTCCATACCGAGCTATAATACAGGATGACAGAAAGAAGAGTAACGGGTGCTTGGAGGGCCAGGTGGGCTAGTAATTGGTGCACCTGCCTGCTGGCCCTTTGTTTTCCTGGTCAAGGTGCCTCAGTCTTTCAGGCAGTGGGAGTAGGGGGAACCTAAGCACTACCACTGCACTGGGTCCCAGCCCAGGGTCCTCTGAATTGATCCTGAACGGGGGGAACACCAAGTAGGGAGTCTGAATCCACTGCCCTGGAGTTCCTTCAGTTTGGGATGTAGTCCCTATGGTCCAATTTGCTGGCGTGGCTTGCTTCCTGTGGTGCCCTCTCGTGGATTTTGGATAGTGTCCTGCTGCAGTCCCAGGGTCTTCCAGGCAGAGCAACAATGAGTTTGCTGAAGCCAAACCCCACAACCTCTCTGGTCTGCAATCACCCCCCTCAGTTGCTGGAGGCTCAGAGGTCTCCTCCACAGTCTCCCTGGGCTGGGAGACAGAATATGCTCCTTGGTGGCTGTCTTGGCTGCCAGGCTAGTAATCCTTCCTTTCAGGTAGGGTGGTAGCTAGCTCCTGCCTCTTCACCATTCAGCCTGAACTGGCCCCTGTTCTCACCTTTCCTCCCCCCACCCTCCAGGCCTGGGATTGGCTGCACCTATAATGAGACAAGGCTAGCTGGGCCTAAAGCTCTCCTTCACATCTGCTGTGCTGGCAGGCAGTTTCTTCACTACATCACAAGGTGGTTCTGATAAGGCCTACAGATTGACACACTCTGTCCACTGGCATTTTATATCACTTCGGGTAAGGACACTGCCATTATGGTTTTTATTATGTTTGATCACAGGTGTAATGGGTCACTCACCTCTTGTGTGCCTCCTAGCAGCTAGGTGCAGTACTGCAATCCTTTTCTTGTCCCTGGTGCCCCCTATAGACTGCCAGTCAACTTTGGTGGGTCTTCCATAGCTTGGCCCTCTAGCCAAGACACAAGTCCAAATGAACGCCTTCTGGGGATAGCGAAGAGTTAAATAAATTAACAATCCTGTCATCCTTGCTAGGTTCTTCAGGGTTGTCCCCTTGTTGGGATTTATGCCACTGTGGCTTGCAGGGGAATCTAGGCCTGCCCACTACTATGTGTTCTAACTCAGGGACCCTATAAACAGCAGGTATGCCAGTACGTTGCTGCTTCTTCCCTTTGCCTTTTTCTACCTGACCCATTTTAGGTTCACCCTTACCTTAGGATTAAGGTTTGTAGGTCATCTTTTTCTCTGCAAACCCAGCTTAAACAAATACTGCCAGAACCAAACTCTGGTTATCCTTCAAGATCCTTTGGCCAGAGAGACATATCCTTCTTTCCTTTCCCCTCTGGTCCTAGATGGGAACTGAGCTGCTAAGATCCTGCAGCTTCTTTTAGCTGAGCCTGGTGAGCTCTCTTTGGCTGCTTCTGTGAGGCCTCTCTAGGTATGCCTGGAGAACCCACCTTCACTGCTCCTGGGGCAGGGTGTAGTGGGACCCCACAAGGCCTTCCATAGGGAACTACAAAGCCCAGGTACACAACGTCACAACAGGGAAAACATTTTTTGTAAGAAGTCTGACCACTGTGAAGTTAACTTTTGTATTATTACTGTCTTTGTAATTCTCAAGTTCCATGCATTTTGCCCTTGTATATTAAGTCTTGTCTCTTCTAGTCTGCCTTTGGATCTGTCTTCTCAGTTTCTTGTACTCCCTCCCATGTTCTTCAGCTGCCAAACCATTGTCTTTCTCTTTGTGTTTTTTTGCGAGCTCCAACACTTCACAGTTTAATTGTGATGTCCAATTGCATTTTATGGTCAGGTTGTAAAGGCAGTAGATTAATTCAGTTATCTGGGATCATATATATCCAACCAAAGAAGCTGTTCCAAAGAAACCAGAAGAAGACTAGGAATGGATTGGTCCACCATGACATCCCTTATGAATGTTTGGAAAAGCCATGGCATCTTGAAATGTACGAAGGTTCAATTGGTGAAAAGCCTAATTTTTTCCATAGTGACTTATGGATGTGAATCATGGGAAATTAATGCTACTTTGACAGGAAGAAAATTGAAGCCTTTGAGATGTGGGCTGGCAAAGATTCTTGTGTATGTTCTGGATGGAAAAGACGACAAATGCTTATGATAGAAATATGATTGCAGAGAAGCAGACCCTGCTTTCAGAAACCAACAGATGTAAACTTATGTATTTTAGTCGCATCAAGGATGGAGATGAAAATAACATTGAGAAAGTTATCATGGAAGGAATGGTGGAAGGTCTTCGTAATGGGGTTGACCAGTGAGGAGATGGTTAAATGGAATGCTGCATATCACTGGGAGATCAGCTGCTGAATGCTTGGAGTTAGTGATGAATTTAGAAGGCTTTTGAAAATTCTGTTATGGTGTCACTAGTATTCAGACATAAATAAATGGATTTTACTTGTTTAAAAGGTAGTCCAAAATATGATCGATCAACCTTTAGAGAGGGCTCGACTTTTTTCTGCTGTTTTATTCCCATATCTTATTTTTAAAATTGTTCTATTTATTAATTTTAAAAAGCCTTACACTATCAGACCTGCTTACCCCTCAGGCACTGCGTAAGTCTCTCTTTTAAAAATGTCTTGTTCCGTGTCTTGTTTGCTGTTCTCTAGTGTCTACTCTTTTGACAATAATATAAGAATGAAATTAAAACATTTAAATCATATTTTTTCTTTCGACATTTAAAATAAACTACACTTCTTCCTTTGCAGAAGCAGAGGAGCATAATAGATTCAATGTAATCAGAGTAGGTTACGATATGAGACTTGTAATACCCTGCAGAGACTCCATGCCACTTATCACACCGATGATACTTGGCAGGCCTGAACTTAATTGCATTTTACCCATTAATGCCTCCATACACTATTCCTTATGTAGGAAAGGCTCCTAATTCAATTCTTTGGAAGTTTTGCCTATGAGGGGGCTGCAGGAGGATCGCTAAGCCTTTAAGGATACTGGGGAAACAGTTTTGAGAATCTTTTGCACTTGACTGCTACTAATCAGCTCACAGGATTATTAACAAAACATCTTGCTTCTGTTTTTAAGGACTGAAAACTTGTTCTTTAGTAGTGTTAACCAAAAAAGATGCTGAGGCAGGTTCATTCTCATGGTTAATCAAGTACTTTCAGGAGTTCCTGCTTCCCTGATCCACGTCAAAATAGGTGGAATCTGTACCTGTGAAGTAATTGAACCTTTGAGACTCATTTATGCACAGACATCTTACTCATGATAACTCTGGAGGTCTTTTTAAAATTAATTTACCTATATAGCCCATTAAGGAGATGAATGATAACTTCAATATAAGAATAGTTCTGTAGGAAATCACCCTGTCAGATTAAGGAGAGATGGTAGTGTAGAAATCACATGTAACTACAGGGCAGGTTCCTGCCAGAGGAAAAGCTGTGAATTTTTTTTTATTTATTTTATTTATTCTATTTATTTTTATTCACATTAATGAAAAAAACAAAACATGTTTTATTCATCTGTTCAGTTTTTACCATTGAGTCACTTGATGCTCTGCTAGCACTGTCCTGGTATGTTGACATTAAAAAAAGTGTTGCAATTTGCTATAAGTTCTTTGTTTCACTTATTAATACAGCTTTTATTTTGTACTTAAAGTGCAATTATTTTGAGGACCACTTTTTCAAATTGTTTTTGTTACAGTGTGCAATGCCTGGTCTCAGTTAAGTCAGTCAGAGACACCAATCAGGAGATGATTTTTTGAGAAAGAAACTCTCTGAAAGTTTGTTTCACTGATAGCCTGTCCATTTTGCATTTCCCTTCCTCTAATTAATAATTAAGCACCAAATCCAATACACCCACAGTAATTCTTTCCAAGTTTACTTCTCTGACTTCTAGTCTACACCAAAAGAGTTTCTTGAAATAAATCCTTATGAGAGAGGAATTTTTTTGTCTGTTCTTATAAATGCAAATAAATATTCCTTTAAAGAGCTAAGGCTAAATTGTAGACACTGACCTTCCTTGACTGTCTGCCTTAGCACGGAGACAGCTGCTTTCCCTCAGCCAACCAATTGAGGATGGAAGGAACAATCATTGATCTACCCTTCAGGAGCTCAACTTCCAAATTCAATTTAAAGTGACTTCTGAAGCAATCACTAGTGGCCTGGAGTATCTCAGCAGTATGTTTACTATCATTTGGGTTTTGCACTGGTGTAGAATTCAGAAGGGTCTGATTCTGGACTCATGGGGTTTCCCCTTTGAACACTGAAAGATTTGTGTAATATATTAGATGGATTTTTAGGTAGTGCACTGATCTGGTATATTCAGAATAGCAAAACTTAGCAGCTCAGCCTCTTCTGAACTTCATTATTTGCCTTCTCAGGGATCCTTCAGGCATATTGTTTACTATTAGAATAATCTTTCACATTCAGCTGTGAGACCGATGACATTGTGCCTTCCAGGAAAGTAATTAATTCAAGAGTTTCTTTATCTGCTGTAGTCCTCAGAACCTGAATTTCTCTCTAGATTACCTGATTTCCAAAGCAGCGATCTTGCATCACTGTTCATTAAATAATCTCCAGTATAACGTGATCAGGGTATTACTAATTAAGAGGTCTCTTGGTTTTTGGTACTGTTTCTCTCCCTCTATGTGTGAAAGTTGAAGCTGCTAATTGTGTTAGTACATTCTAAGACAGAGTCTGTTCTCAAAGCAATTCTTTGTAACAACAACTACTCACACAGAGAAAGACTCAAAGCAATACTCTGTAACAACCGAAACAGCGCCCAGAGACTCCCCACCCTTTTGTTGTATTCATCTCGCTTTGTTAACAATTGTGATTAAAATAGAGATAGAGGATGTATGTGGATGGATGCTTGGTGTGGATAATAACTGAATGATCAGGGAGGTGCCAGCCTAAGAATTCAGTGTCCATCAGCTGAAGGCGGTGTCAAGTGGAAATAACCAGAGGACCCCCGGAGGGCAGACTGGAATCCAGCCAACAGCCTCAAGAATGGGAGAGCCAAAGAACAAGATAACATCTGGCAGCACGGAGCCGTCAGGAATGTGCCACCTACTGATTGATTCAGCAACAGCATGATGAAGCAATTCCCATAGACTGGCATAGGAAGAAATTCCTATAAAAATGGACTCTAGAAAGTGAGAACTTTGGGGTCTGATTCTGCAAACCAACTTCCAGGAGCATCAGATGAGCATCTGACAAGGCCCTGCTCCCTCCTCATGTCCAGGCCATCTGGCCAGTGGTTTGGCATGAGCAACTCTAAGGCTGGTAACTATGATAACAACCTTGCGGTACCTGTGTGTGTATGAATGAATGTGTGAATAAATATGAAATTGAATGGAATGTTATAGCTATAACTAACTGCTTACTATGATTCTTTCTGTATTCACAATAAATGTGGTATTTTGCCTTTTCCCCTTTAATAAGATCCTGCTGGTTTTTATTTTATTCGTGTAACACTGTGACTATCTTTTTTGTTTTTCCATCAAAGTGAGAATTCTTTTGATGGACATCTGACTTAGAAATAATTAACACCAGTCTGGTATGAATCAAACTTTCATCAGAATCAGAAGTGGAGGAAAATTACATACGGTGCATATTAAAATGGTGTAGCCTCTGTGTGATGTTTTTGAAGCACACTGTTGGAAAAAGTATAACTGAACTTTGTTCTCGCCTTTTGGCATCTTGTCCCTGAATGAAGATTAAAAAATCAACCACCCTTTTCTTGGCCAATGTTTTTTTCAGTTGTAGAAACATCATCAGCTCTTTAAAATAAGGTATAAAAAGGATTAACTGTTTAAGTATGTAGGAATTGTGTTAAATGTTCTCAGGTTGTGGTAAGACTCCCCTTTTGTACATTCTTCTGTAACTAATTTTAACTCTGCACATTGCAGTCTTTGCTGTCTGAGCAGGTCACTTGTTGTAAATCATGCTGAATAAAGTATGGGGCATTTAGTGGTATAAGTTACTGTTCATTGAATGATGTGGCAGTCAAAAGCCACAGGACTCAGCTGGAAATGCTTTGAGGAGGATATTAAAAATGCAATCGTGAACTATTTGATTAATCTGGGTTTTTGCACTCTATTGAATGCTGCAAAATTGTAATGTAAACTAGTAACTTCTACGTTTGAAGGGGAAAAGATATTAGAGGAGATGACTCCCAAGCTTAAACCACCAAATTTGTGTTTGGTTCTGATTTTGCTCTTTGAACCTCCCTGATGGGATGCATCTGATGCTTCAAATTTTGGGCTTGCAAGCCTTTAGTTAAGTTGAATGAAAACTTCAATATAAGAATAGTTTACTTTTAGAATAATTTTTCACATTCAGCTGCAAAACTGATGACATTGTGCCTCTCAGGAAAGTAATTAATTCAGGAGTTTCTTTATCTGCTGTAGTCCTCAGAACCTGAATTTCTCTCTAGATTACCTGATTTCCAAAGCAGCGATCTTGCATCGCTGTTCTTTAAATAATCTCCAGTATAATGTGACCAGCTTTGCAACGTGCTGTTCCACTGACTTCATTCATTAATCATGCGCTAGTCTAGATCAGTGATACTCATACTGTAGCTCTCGGGCCGCAAGTGGCTCTTTAATATGTCTTCTGCAGTTCATTGCAGCATATTCATTAAATCACACAGTATTTTAATATCACAACAAATCAAGATGCTTTTACTATGTTATTAACCAATTATAGTTGATAAAATAATACTTGGTCAGTCATTTTGCTGTGAGATTAAAATGTGTAATGCCAATTTTGCCACAGTATTTTTATATATTTCCCCTGTCATACAGTTTAAAAAGGAATATAGTACTGTAATAAATGAAACAATTTCAATAATTGTTCAATAAATGAAACAATTCACACTACAGTGGCTCTTTTGGCTAATGTTTATTGCTAATTTGGCTCCTGAGCCACTGAGGTCTGAGTATCATTGTTGTAATCTGTCTAAAAGAAATTAGAATGTGTACCTACAAAATTTAAAGTGTGATCTCAGATTTCCTCTTTAGATTAAGGCTGTTGACTTGCATTAGCTCAGATGTTTGTAATAGTTAGGAGCTCAACTGTGAAAAGTGAGTGAAAGTTCATGAAATGTCACAATAACCCATAACAACAAATGTTGATTGGGAAATGGTGCAGAAGGCAAACAAAGAGTGAACTAGTCCAAATAAAAAAACCTACTGCTATAATTGAAGGACTGTGTTAAGATCATGCCTGCTAAACAAGAACGGTGTGACACTGAAAAAAATCAAACAAGGCTGGGACAGGATGGGTACAAGGCTGGCTGGAGGGCAGAATCTGGACTGGAGCAGCAGAGCCTGAGAAGAGTGCAGACAGTCCATGGGCTTGTGTGTTGAGCAGCCATCAAGCTGCTTCTCATCTTAAGAACTGGCCTGCTAGCTTCCTCAGCCAATCTGACAGGCAGCCTAGCTGGCTCATACTGAACATGTGCAGCTGCAGGGCCTTACTCCTGGCATAGTCCAAAGGGGGGCACAAGACACATTTCCCCTATGTTATTAAATTCAAATCAACTTGAAATAAAGTCTTGCCCCTTAGCTCAGAGGTTGGACAGCCCTCCTTAGGACTTGTGATCTGCTGGGAACTCTTCTCCCTTAGTTGAGCTTCTCTTTCTGTAAGCACCTCCCTGGAACTGAGACCTGAAGGCCTTTTATCAGGCCCAAGTGCTTGTTATTTAATTAACTTCCTGGATAGGCTCCCTCCCCTTAAATTAGCTTGTTGTTGCTAGTAGCCAGTAATCCAATGACACAAGTATCAGGAGACTGGGAGGTTAGGAGAGTAGAACTTTCTCTTGTGTAATGGCCCATAGAATGAAAGAGTTTGAGATACAGATACGGATTGTTTGGCATCTCTGTTCAGGGAATGTAAGGCAGAACAGCTGCAAATACAATTTTCCAAATCTTAATGAGACAAAAAGTGTACAGTTAGTGTGCCCTCCCAACGTATGTTGAAGAAATTAAACACAAACACTTAAAAATAGCAGACGTGTACTGTATGTTTTGGTGTTTGGCTATTCACTTATTAATTTTCTACTACTTCTGCTTGCTTTAATTAGTACTACCAACATCCCACTCAGTCTCTTCATCAATTTCTAAATACTGTTGCTTCAGCTATTACAAAGCAATTACAGCCACTCTGCATGTGGTCTTGCTCTTTACCTGTACCAGATTTTGATTCAGGTGTGTACTATGTGAAACAGCATTAGTTCCAAACAGTTGGGCAGGAGGAGTAATTTTAAAAAAATTATTTCATTATAGTTTTTCTTTTAAAATGTTCAAATAGAATCTGAAATATGGGAATAAAATGAGACAAATTATGTATTTAAATCAGCAGCCTTTTTAAAGTCCCTTTATATCTCAAAGTTCACTGAACTTTAGGCAAAAAATTAAAACTGAAGATTAGCAACTACAGTTTGTTAGACCTTCAAATGAAGAGAAGCACAATTTGTACAATATTTGAATGCTAATGTATGTCTTTCTTTTAGCATAAGGTGGAAAAATGTACTTTGAACATTTGTCTCTTTGGTCTCACCTCTGTAACCCTATTGTCTTCAATGAAGCTGAACAGAATTTAGCCCTAAAACTGGAATTTACAATTTTGTTGATGATGCGTAAGTCAGAATAGAGTGCAGATCAATGTTTTTAGTCCTGTTGGCTGTGCAGCTCTAGCAAGTGTAAAATAAGCAGTAAATACAGAACTTACTTTTGTCACTAAAGTAAGAGGGTGTGATTCAATACATACAGGGAGCCGATCAGATGAGTAAGAAGCAGCTATTTTTAACAGTTATTTGCAAAATCAAACCACAGTTTCTGATGCAAAGAGGCACATATTGACCAAGTCTGGAATAAAGAACCATGACCTATAGAGTTCACTTGTGCGCTGAGTTCCGTTTTGTTGTGAAATAAGGATGTAATCAGTGTGTGTGTAAACTAGGAAATAAACAGAATTTTCACAGAAATGTAAAGTATAGCATCCATCTGTCTATTGTTTAAGTAGAGTATATACAATAATTTATTAAACAACTTATTTGTTGGTGATCCCCAGTATGCAAATAAGTGGCCAATTTTGATCTTAATACCATATAATGTACAGTAAAATCATCTCTTTACTCAGCCTAAAAGCTTAAAGTTAAGCTTTTCTTAACATTAAAAAGCACTTCTGAGTTAATGTTGCTCATGGTCATGATAAAAAACAGTCATTTTTCACATTGACAGTATAGAAGCTGTATGTAGGGTTGCTTTTAAACTGTTTTAGCACTGGATTACAGTTCCAGTGCAGAACACACACTCATGTGACCTCGCACATAGATTTCCATGGGACTGGTCATGTGAGTATGTGCTCAGCAATTCTTGAGGCCCAGTCCTGCACCCCATGCAATCATTGGCAACATTACCTCTGAGTTCAGTGGGTGCATGATTAAGCTTTATGATTAGGGCCACTCCACAGGATGGGGAATTCTCTTTCTTGCAAATGCAGGGATTTACACTATTTCAAAGTTCTAACCTGTGATTCTTCCAAAGATCAAACATACCCCCCTCTTAAAGGGGCAGTTTCAAGGAAAGACTGCAACAAAAACTTCAGTTTCCTAGGCCTTCTGGAGATTTAGCTGGCCAAAATTTTTGATCCGGTGGTGTCTCAAATGACTTGCATTTTGAACTCACAATGCATAGACCATGGGCAAATAGATCTTGCAAACTGGCTCAGTGGGTTGCCCACTGCACTGTAGCTGTAGTAAAGGTCTCACTTTTGAACACATCCTTTGAGAAAACATACCCAGTGGTGAGTAGCTCTAGTACAGTGTCTCCATTTCAAGATTTTTGCAGATTTCTGGCCACTCAGTGCAATGTTTTACAAGGAGATGAAGTACTACTCTCTTCCCTTTAGCGTGGTCCCTGTCCATAGAATTGTAGGACTAGAAGGGATCTCAAGAGGTCATCTAGTCCAGTCCTGCCATGAGTGCAGGGGACTAAGTATTATCTAGACCAGGGGTGGGCAAACTTTTTGGCCTGAGGGCCATATTGGGGTTGCAAAACTGTATGGAGGGCTGGGTAGGGAAGGTTGTGCCCCCTATCCACCCCCTCCCACTTCCTGACCCCCTCAGAACTCCTGACCCATCCAACCCCCCCACCCCCATTCCTTGTCCCCTAACTGCCCCCTCCCGGGACCTCCTGCCCCTAGCCACCCCTGGGACCCCTCCCCCATTCAATCCCCCTGCTCCCAGTCTCTTGACTGCCCCGAGCCCTATCTGCACCCCTGGCCCCTGACAGGCCCCGCAGGACCCCACCCCCTATCCAACCTCCCCTGACTGCCCTGACCCCTATCCACACACCTGCCCCTAACCCACCCCCCGGACCCCACCCACTATCAACCCCCCCCCGCTCCCTGTCCCCAGACTGCCCTGACCCCTATCCACATCCCCGCCCCCTGACAGGCTCCCCGGGACCCCACACCTATCCAACCCCCTCGTTCTCTGGCCTCTATCCACACCACTCACCCCGACAGGCCCCCCAAGATGCCCACACTTATCCAACGCCCCTGTACACTGACCACCCCCCCAGAAGCTCCGCCCCATCCAACCGCCCCCTGTCCCCTAACTGCCCCCCGGGACCCTCTGCTCCTTTTCCAACCCCCTGGCCCCAGCCCCCTTACCATACTCAGAGCAGCATGTCTGGCAGCTGTGCTCTGCTCTGCAGGAGTGCGCAGCCCCACCACCCACAGTGCTGCCATACAGCGGCATTGCTACAGGGGAAGGGGAACAGCAAGGGAGCAGCCAGGGGCTAGCCTCCCTGGCAGGGAGCTCAAGGGGCGGGCAGGATGTGGCCCGCGGGCCGTAGTTTTCCCACCTCTGATCTAGACCATTCCTGACCAGTGTTTATCTAATCTGCTCTTAAAAATCTCAAATGATGGAGATTCCACAACCTCCCTGGGTAATTTATTCCAGTATTTAACCACCCTGACAGGAAGTTTTTCCTAATGTCCAAACTAAACTACCCTTGATGTAATTTAAGCCCATTGCTTCTTGTCCTGTCCCTAGAGGTTAAGGGTATTAGAGGTTAAGGGGATACCCTGGCTGGAATGATTGAGTTGGGGCTTGGTCCTGCTTTGAGCCTGGGGTTGGACTAGATGACCTCCTGAGGTCCCTTCCAACCCTGATATTCTAAGGGCTTTGTCCCTGCACATTTGGGGGTGGGGGAGAAAGAGGGTAGGGTAGGGGTTGGTTGATGCATGCTCAAAAAAAAAAAAAAATCCATGTGAAAACCCTATGTTTCTGCACCTGGGAACCCAGGGGAAAAAAGGAGGAGCAGAATTTGAATTTCTTTTACCATCTCTAGACAACAGATAAAGGAAGAAGTGGATCTGGGATCTCGGAGGCAGAGTCTTGTAGATCCACAGAAGAGGATGGAGGAATACAGAGGTTGTACTAGAAAGCACCAGATATGAAAAGACATGAAGAGGCAGGTGTGGAAGCAGGAAGACCAACAGACACAGATGTTTGGAGCAAGCTCAAAAGCTCTTTCCAAAATAGCCACATAGACTTTGCTTTAGGAGCAGAATTGAGTAGGTCAGCTCCAGGCTCCTATTTGCAGATGCTCTGGCTGCTACATACTTGGGAGGCACCTGATATTTCTTATCTATCTTTGGAGACGTAGTAGGCATTTGCCACAGGGCTTTGTCTGGGTCCATGATAGCCTTGATAGGGAGCAGTATTTTTCTCACTGAAGCAGCCTGGAGAATGTTCACTAACCTGAGTCTGTGCCTTAAGCTCCTCAAGAGGGATTTGAAGAGCCCCAAGATATTCTTTTTAATACATCTTGGGAACCTTTGTGGGGTTGGTGGTGGTACTATAGCTTCACAAGGGGACAAGGAGGAAGGATCACTGGGAGGTCACCCTCTGGTTTTTGTTCTCTTTTCCTTTTGTACCTGTGGTAGTGGGAAGGTCTGTGGGACCTGCACCACAGATGAAGCAACCCTGGTGGAGGCGTTAGTTCCTCAGGCTAAAGGTGGTCTGGGCAGAGTAGGATGGTCCCCAATAGGGTATGAGCCTTGGGTCCAGGATACAGGGAACCACGGGCCAAGGTTTAGTAGGTCACAGTATCTGTCCTGTGAAGAGTAGCTGGGCTCTCTGTATGACATGGAGGGTTGTAGCAAAATTTTGGGTGAGTAAATATACTGTTGGTATTGATCTTCCTCATCCTCTGACTTGGTGGAAGATGCTGAGGAGAATGTGTAACTCAGATCCAGTGTACCACAGGAAGGTTATTGCTTTGGAGGGTGCCCTATTTTGGTCATTATCCAAAAATATTTACTTTTTAAACCTGCTAGCTTCAAGAATTTGTGGCAACAGCCCAAAAGCTGGTATAAAATTTTCATTTACTTAAGTTCAAAATTCAGCCAGACTGGTGCTATTTTTCATCTTAAATTACCTGTAACCAAACGATAAACAGAATAAAAACCTCCTTTGGATACTAGCATCCATGAGTTTTACAAAGCTCAAGACGCGGTATGATATCAAAACCCTTTGTCAGGTTTCATTTTGAAACTGATCTTTGAAGCAACAGAGAATGAGTTTTAGGTTAGCAATACCAAACATTTGCCTAAGGGCTTTAAGCAGTTTCCTAAAGCCTACTCTAGCAGATTAGATAATTTACAGTTACAAGCACTGTAATACTCTGTAAAACAAAATCTCTGAATAGGAAAGAGCTAAAGGTCAGAAAACTACTAGCTTGTCTGACCTTCTGTATAACAGAGGCTATAGAATTTCACTTAAGTCACCTCTGAAGTGAACCCAAACATGTTTGATTAAAGCATACCTTCATAGAATCATAGAATCTCAGGGTTGGAAGGGACCTCAGGAGGTCATCTGGTCCAACCCTCCCTGCTCAAAGCAGGACCAATCCCCAATTTTTGCCCTTGATTTTTGCCCCCTAAATGGCCCCCTCAAGGACTGAACTCACAACCCTGGGTTTAGCAGGCCCTTGCTCAAACCAACTAGTCTGGAAGACATTGAGATGGAGAATCTAACATTTCCTTCAGTAGTTGGCTCCAGTGGTTAATCAACCTTATTGTTAAATGTGTGCCTATTTCTTCCTTATATGTCTGGCTTTTACCTCCATCCCTGGGTTCTTATACCTTTCTCTGCCAGATTAAAGAGCTCTTTAGTACCCTGTATTTTCTCCCTGTGAAAGTACTTACATACTGTAATCAAAGTCACCTCAATCTTTTCATAAACTAAAATAATTGAGTTATAAGTCTCTCAGTATAAGGGTATTTTCTCCAAGCCCTTAAATTGTTTCAGGCACTCTTCTGCTCCCTCTCCAATTTAACATCTTTTTAAAAATATGGACACCAGAACTTTATGCAGTATTCGAATATCACCAATGCTATACAGATGTAAAATCACCTCTCTACTCCTACATTTTAAGGTGTGGTATTAGCCCATTAGCTAACACATGGTAACTACGTCTATTGTAGACGAGTAATACTACCTTTAATACAATATAAACTAGCTGAGTTTAAACCAATGACCAGAGTGGCTACTTGACTTCAAGGGATTATGGGACGTTTCCAGAGGCCAATCAAAGCATAGTAATGCAATACATCATCCACACTGACACCCGGGCATTTCAGCCAGGGTGCAGCAAGCTTTATGCTTCTCATGGAGGTGGATTACCAGGAGCGGTCCAGCTGCAGAGTCCAGGCGCTCTAATTGCCTTGCCAGTGTGGACACCTCAGGAATTAGGGTGCCTGGGGCTGACTTAACGCGTTCTAACTTGCAAGTGCAGCCAAGGCCAAAGATTAAAGCATTAACACAATAAGGCCCTATTTCTGACTGGAACTGTTGCATAATACAGCTCAGTGCTAATTAAGTCAATTGACCTGCAGTTCTATATGTTTTAGGGTGTACAAAGGCTTCAGGGACACAACCCTGAAGAAGAGGGATAATGAGGACCTTTTAACTAGAATTGTAGGTAGTGGACCACAGTGTGGCTGTGAAGTTCAGCAATTGATCAAATACTGAGCATACAATCCTACTTCTTTGCCAAGCTCCTTCTCCCCTCTCCCCACCAAAAATGGATGTATGTATTTACCAGCCTGCAAGTCCTATCACTATTATCAATCTTGCATAGTGCACTTCCCTTTAGGGAGTAGATGAATACTTATACTTGACAAGGGTGCATTGCTTCAGCCTCTTATCTGACTGGATAGGCCAGACTGCACAGTATCTAGGCACAATGAGGTCCATTACTGGGGCTCATATACCCTACAATACAGACTAACTGAAAAGCCTACTACATTGTTTAAGACCTCCCACAGACTGCAGATAAAGTTAAGGAATCAACAGGATCAGTGAAGTAACAATTGCGTATCCAGTCACATAACAAGCCTGGTTGAGCACAGCTCCACTGAGCCACAGTCCCAATCTTCATATTTCTATTTGTTTATATGCAAAAATCAAGTTGCTATATAATAGCAGTAGTAGAGTATTAGTATGAAAACTTCAGGCAAAAATTCCAATTTCAAGGTCAGTGGCTGGACAAACCAAATGGTTCACACTATTGATTCCTAGGATCTGTAAGGTATGAAGCTTTTGGAATTAGATTTAAAATTTTATGAATGACAAGATGAAACAAGTATATATCAAATATTTAATAGAGTTAAAAAAATTAGTTAAGTTTATGGAGGAAAGATCCATCAATGGCTATTAGCCAAGATGGTCAGGGACACAACCCCATGCTCGGGGTGTCCCTAAACCTCTGCCAGACATCAGGCAATAACACACTTGATAAACTGCCCTGTTCTGTTCATTCCCTCTGAAGCATCTGAAACTGGCCGCTGTAGGATATGGGGCAAGACAGACCATTGTTCTTACTCAGTATAGCCATTCTTATATTCTGTTAAGTCCTCCAGAGGTAAAATATTTAGTGTTTTAACTGTAAACTTGTCAAATAAAATGGGTACATTTAATCTCAGATGTAGTAACTACAGAAATGCCAAAGATCAGAACATATTGCTTAGACAAGGTTACTCCAAGCATTCAGCTATCTTCAATATTTCTGAAGTTTTCAATAGTGGATAACAGCTCAAAACGCTCACTGATAATTTAGAGCAGCGCTATTCAGACCTCAGTAGTTCAGGAGACCAAATTACTGGTCAACATTACCCAAAAGAGCCACAGTAGTGTGGATGACGGGAAATATTTAGTTTTTCTAGATATTTTTCTCACAGCAAACAAGTTAATAACTTAATTGGTTATTAACACAGTTAAAGCATCCTGATTGGGTTAATTACATCAGTGTTTTAATATGTACTGCAAAAAGTCACAGAAGACACATTAAAGAGTCACTTGCGGCTCAAGAGCCACAGTCTCAGTATCACTGATTTAGACTAGCACATGATTAATGAGTAGTTTTGGTTTAGTCACACAGTATAAACTCTGATTAACTATTTAATGTTAACTTGTATAACTTATTTTGAATGTAGAACATTTTAAAACATGCTTTAAAGATTCAAACCATTTCTACATGAAACATGATTAGCAAAGACTTCATGACAGTTAAAATATTTCATAGCTACTCCTATTTATTCTTGCAAGATGCTTTTGGGATTCACATTCCCTAGCGAGCTCTCCAATGGAGATTAATTGGAAGTTCAAACAAATTGCTCCAGGACTGTTCATAAGAAAAGGCTAGACAATTTTATGTTTAAGTGTAGCACTAAGAGCAGCTGAAAAACATGCTGAACGCTAGCCACTAATTCCTGCTCCTTAGGATTGTCCAGAAGAGGAGACTTGTCTGCATTACCTCAAGAGATAGTACACTAGATTTAAACTTTAGCCAGTAGTTTCAGACTGACTTTGCAGATTAAGTCTGATGAGCATACTACTGCAACTATCAAATAAATTGGTTAATCTCTAAGGTGCCACAAGTACTCCTTTTCTTTTTGCGAATACAGAATAACACGGCTGTTACTCTGAAACCTATCATGAATACTGGGGGTTAAGAGATAGAACGTGCAAAATAAAGGGGCTTGAATTCCAAGTTATGTTTCATGGCATGAACTTCCTAATGCTATCAGGCATACATGGATGGATTGGATAATAGGGTAGACAGCATAGGAGAAACTGGTATTTGGTTAATGTGGTAAGTATTTATTTAGAAAGAATAGCTTTAACCTTCATAAGAGCAGCTTAACATCTCATTTGACTTGTTTTGGTGTACTGTCCCTTTGGGCTATAAGTATCTATTCTGTTCAACGTACGCAATGCATATCCCCAAGTTTTTAAGTGCAGAAGTAAATTCAAGCTAATGAATACATTATTCAGATTCCTATTTCAACTAAGCTGTACAAAAAAGCACAAAAAGTGTGATTTGTAACATGACATCATCACTACAGACATTTTATTAAGCAAACTTTTATTGAAGCATTAAGTTTTGTGGTACAGATATATTTAAATTATCAAAGTCTAACACCATAGAGAAATTATAAAACCATACTTCCCCCTCTCCTGATCACCCAAGATAGTTCATTAATAATCCATTCAACAGCTTTCATTTTCTATTCAAGGCTTGTTTATATAAATTTGCATTTTTTTCAACTTTACTCAGAAAAGGGATCTTCGGTCTGTTTGTATTATAGGACCTCAAGCCAACATAATGTCAAATCAGTTTGGACAATGTTCAAGAACAAAAACCACTTAAAATATTGGTCCTCAAAATATAAAGCACCAAAAAAAAAAAAACCAACCCACAAACACGGTGCCATCGACAGAAGCAAATTGTTAACATTGGCAGATAACTTCTTCAATGAAGTCTTCAATCAACAATATGGTTAAAATAAGTCAAAATAATGTTCCAACCACTTGATTTCTAACCAAGCAGATTTCTTAGTTTAGAAACACTAAAAAGGTGCTTCATTTATAAATACGGAAGGAACAAAAACACCGTTGTGTCAATCCAGAAAGTCAAAACAATATTGTGAGGACAAGAGGGAAGTCTCAAATTTGTAGTTATTAACTTGGTCTCACATCTGCTAAAATCCCACAGTATTTGCAGACATAGCTGAAAATATGCCAACTCTTGAAAGCCTGCATCTATTAGTCAATAGACATTAAGTGACTGAATTACATACTTTTACACATGTTCTATGAATAGCATTCTATTTCACTGTGTCCAGGTGTCCCAGACAGTTCTTGTTCTATGCAGTCATTCACTTAATGCCATCAAGTCATGGTAAAAGGAACCACCACATTAGTTAGGAGGCAAACCAGTGAAGTCACAACACCGTTGAATATAGCATTAGTCACATGCACAACGTCACAGGACTTTCAATCACAAGATAAAGGCATTGATTTTTTTTGGAATGACAAAACAGACATTTATACCAGTTTATAGCATATTTTCTGAAAACTGGAAATGAAAGTTAATGTGTAACAGTTTGAGAATGACCCAAGCTCATTAGCATAGCTAGCCTGGTAAATTCCACAGTCTTTTTGGCTAGGTCCATCTGCCAACAAATTTGAGCGCACCAGCTTTAGTAAGTTAGTCTTAAAAACATGTAGCTTGAGTAGATTACAAAAGGTGAAAAAATATAAGCAACAGTGTAACAACTTTGCAAAGTACCAGTTCAACTATGCCAAAGCATCTGTATCCTGACAAATAACTTCCTGGGCCTCCTCTGAATGTAGACTACCCTACAAACAAACATCAACCTGGGCAGTAAATGAGATGAGACCAGACTTGACCTAAGCTAATATTTGAACCCAAGTCTCTAGAAGTGAAAGGCTAGTGCATTATCCCACAGTGCTACAGCATATTGCCCTTTAGTCTTTCTAAACAAAATCCTATGAGTTTAAAGGACTAAAGCTATGAGTAAGAGTAATTTTATTATATCTCAAATAAAAAACCGCACCCCTATCTGTAGTAGTCTTTACTTATTCTCAATCTTGCCAAATAATTTCTATCAAGTGCAAGAACTTCGATTCAACCATTGAAATGTGACTTAGAAATCAATTTCATTAGAGAACACAAATTTGTCAAGAAATCGTCTAAAGATTAAAATTACAGCATAGATGAAAAAATCTGGCAGCAATTTAACAAAACTGCCCAAGATGAGAAGAAGGCTGAAGCCAATGTCTAATGAGGACGAAAGCCTTGTCTGTGGGGAATTTTTGGTGATACCTGGAGAAAAGCTATACTGTGTGAAATCCTAACTGAGTTGTTTTTACAAGTTTTGTAAAGTCTCATACAGTAACATTTCTCTACATGCACTTCAATTTCACAGCAAGAGTGGCATAGAATACCTAAACACAGAAGAGAGCATTCATGCAAGATATCTAACTCCTTGATATAATAATGCATACAATTCAAAATGATTATACTATGATTACATCTAGGGCTTCCCGTAACTACAAGGTGGTAGTGGAAAGCATGGCCCCCTGAATCATTAACTAGAAAGCAGCCACCACCTTCTATAAGGGATCTCTTTTTGCGTTTTTTCTTCATTTTTCTTAATCAACTATGTTGTTGCTGCTGCTTCTTGGCAAAACTGGTAAAAACAAAATTGTAATCATTGAACTGAGCAATCTGGCGGTCAACACGTTTAAACCCTTCAATCTTCTGGGTAGAAGAAAACACTGTGCGACATTTAGAACTCTAGAAACAAAAAAAAGTTAAATTCTTACATTTTCTGAGCTTTTTCTTACTTAAATTAACATATATAGCATATACAAACTTTTAAACTAGTTTGTAGCATGTTCTTGGGATGCAATCATCAATGTGCTTCTTTGAATGAAAGTACTGTAAGAAGCCACTGCAGACTATTAAGAAGAAACAATTCTGTTTCCTACCCGGCCCCCTAGGTCTTTCATACTGCTTCTGTAGCAGATATGCAGGTTAGATGACCTGATCAGTACTTAAAAGCAGTGCTTCTAGAACTACCAGTTGTGATGAATAATCAAGCTCTTATTGCCTATCACAATGCCTGTCCAAAAGTGACTGGAGAAAATTCTAAAGCTTGATTATTCCTGTATTTTAGCAATTTCATGAGAATGTAAAGATATTTTAGAGAGCCTTGGTTTGAAATCCAGATTAACTGACTTTTAAGTTTTGTGTTTGATATATGCCAAAATTTTGAACTGTCTGGACCCTGAAGATTGCTGCTTCTCCTTAGCCCAAGCAGCTACTATTCAAATTAATGTAAATGGAAATTATAGGAAATGGAGAAGGGAGATAAATGATTTTAAAGCAAGGATATTTTATTTAGTTAGCATCTATGTCTATTACCACCTTATTTAGTTGCCAGTTAATGAAAGGAGACTTACCTGATTAACAAAAAGTGTGGTAACAAATTTTCCTGGCTTGAAAACATCTACAACCTTTCTAATCAGCTCATCATAGGATGTCTGACCAATGTTTGTTTCAAAACTAACGTAAGAAAACTCTGGTTCTGGAGTTATGTGAATAGTCCAATAAGTTCCCTGAGGAAGACAGAAAAGGTAAATTAGAATCATTCATAGAAACTTAATGATTTAGTTGTCAATGCTCAATGACAGCAGAAAAAGTATGAAACTTACATCCAATTTCATCCCATTCATTGAATACCCACAAGGATTGAACATTGTAGCATCAATGACAGAACCTGGTATCAGGTCACGAATTCCACTCACCTGAAACATAGAAGTAAAGTTACATACTTTGCACTTTATACTAATAAGCTTCCATACTTTGTATTATACAAGTCTAGCTACCAAAGTCAATGAACTCCAATTTAAGAGACCAGGCTCAGAAAGGATGTCGGAATTCTTGCTTGGACAGGGAAAAAAGAAAATTAACATCTACTAGAGGCCCATTATACAAAGACTTGCTTTGTATCCAGCCCTACCCCAGTAGGAACACCTGCCACACAAGTCAAAATGGCCTGGCCCCTTTCCTTCAAATCTTTAACGTATTTTCATACTAAGTCTTAGTGCCAGCTGCATGTTTCTCTGAAAAGCAAATTTAAGGATGAGGATGTAACTGACAATTGCAACTATGACTGCAACAGATAAAAATGGAGTTTAATAGTCCCAGCAGTCCCAAAGTGAGTAATGAGGACAGTTTGGATTTGCTTTGAAGTCTGAACAACATTCTCCCTTAATTCATGTTCTAAAAGTAGGGTTCTATTTCACTGAAAGTACAGATCTCCCAGACAGTACTTGCACTGTACAGTCATTCACTTAAAAGCCATCAAATAATAGAACACAAATCATAACATTAATTAGAAGGAAAAATAGATGAAGTCACAATACTGTTGAAGTCATATGAATATTTCAGTGAGAAGCAGTGACACTTTTTACCGGAGTCAAAAATTTTGGGAGGGAGGCACAAAAGATGGAGCTCATACCTAAGTTTTATCAGAAGGGGGAACTTCCCCCAACCTTCACCTTAAAAGAGGATTTTTTAAACCTTCACAGTTTTAGGGGAGAAGTCTTGTCTGCATTTCAGACTGATAGCCATATGGTTTAATTAAAATTAAGCTACTGACTTTGACCTGTCCATTCTTTTTATTTCTGGCAGTCTCCATCTCTTCAGTTTTACATTTTGTCCGTTTCAATCTCAGTCAGTAGGTTTATGTCCCCTTTCTCTTAAGGAATCCATACTCCTTCACTCCTTTTCCAGACCACCAGTAAGAGCTTGCCATCAGCAAAAGAGCTGGGAGTTGCTTCCAACAGATGCTACAATGCTCTTTCAAATGAGTTGAAATTGGGACACTAGAGGGGAAAGATACTCTTCCGCAAAAACTAGTTCTGTCTCCAGAATTCCCAACCTGTTTTGGCTCTGGGAGAGAGTCTGAACTATTTGTCTGTCATGGCATTTTCCCTGTTAAATCTCTTTTTCTACCATAGGATGCGGATTATGAATCAGCAAGTGCTAGGTGAAGCTACAGTTGCTCAATTCTGACCATCCCATATAAAATTTAAACTCCAGACTTACACGAGTGACATCATTTGCAGTAACACCGTCTTTCATGTAGAACTGGTCCATAACTACTGGATCAAGCTCGCTCATCAGAATTTCCAGTGTCTGATCTGGCTGATTGGTTACCCCACTTTCTGGGAAATCCAGAGTGTATAAATACCTGTTTAATATATAATCACTCCTGTATTATACTAGCAGCACTTCAAACTGATCTGTACTTTAGAAAACAGATTTCAAGATCTTAAAAATATACCTACCAGCAATCAGAATTCATACGCCCCATGCAATAAGCTGCTCCATCTATTTGGGACAGAAGGAAAGTCCATTTATAATGCATCACAGCTGATTCCCCTCTCAGTGAAGGGACTAACCTAATTTCTATTCTTAACAAGGATAATGCAAGAGTCATTTATGGGACATATAAAATGGTGGTTACTCATCTACAAGAACAGGTGTAGTGTGCCAAATCTTGTCAATAAGGATACTAAAAATATAGTATCAGAGGCAGTTGTGATAATGTTCATTTTTCTCTTTTCTAACAGCTTGTCTGTCACACAAGGCCATTATTTATCTTTTAGGTCTACCTTTATGAAACATCTTTAGTACGTTTTATTCATAAGGGCAATGAGAATTAAAAACAGAGCTGTGACCCATTACAATACACATTTACAGGCTAGGTCTTTAAATAGCAGGCTCACAAGCTAGCTGTTCACTCTAACAAAACATACCTAAAAAGAACAAAAAGAAAAGGAGTACTTGTGGCACCTTAGAGACTAACCAATTTATTTGAGCATGAGCTTTCGTGAGCTACAGCTCACTTCATCAGATGTTGTAGCTGATTAGCTGTAGCTCACGAAAGCTCATGCTCAAATAAATTGGTTAGTCTCTAAGGTGCCACAAGTACTCCTTTTCTTTTTGCGAATACAGACTAACACGGCTGTTCCTCTGAAACCTAAAAAGAACACTAGCTCAGCAACTGAATACATTAATATAAGGATGTATATTTTATCATTCAGGATCAATATATTAACTTCCAGACTCCTTTTACTTCTTAATTGAAAGTACTCTAAATTTAAAATTCTCATTTTGAATTTTGTAAACTGCCTAGCTTAGTGCATCAGCGTGGTTCTACTTTGAACAGTGCAAATTGACTGGCACTTTTTACTCCGATTTGCTCTCTGTGCACATTCAGCATCTCATCTAACATTAACAAGATTACACTGCTTTGTTTCTGAAACCTACAAAGCCAACACCACTAAATGTCAGCTACATTTTATTCCATTTTTTAGGTCAAAAGGATTGTTTACTACTTTCCACTCAATTATCATTCCACATACCTCACCTCACTCACAACAGTGGGGTGTTACAAGTTCCTAACTGGACATAATGTGGGCTACAAAAGCTTGCCAGTGGTGACACAAGAAAAGAACCTAGCTCAATTTTCAGACCCCAGGCTGAGTTTATGATGCCAGCAGTTAGAAGCATGTTCCATATCAAACACATGTCGTTAACAGACACAGCATGGAACTTCACAATGAAAGATTTAGAGCCACTTCAGTGTAAGACTAAACCTGAATGCTTTTTTTTAAAAAGTTACTAGGACCTTGGAAGTACTACAGTAGTAGCCACCTTGCTGTAGTTATTAGGCTGGGTATCCTCAGTGGCCATCTGTTTGAGGAGCACTATGATTTTAACACTGCTGGCTTAAGCATATCAAAACCCTACAAATAAAGATAGGATGTGAAGGGACCTCAAAGGTCATCTAGTCTAGTTCCCAGCCCTGAGGGAACTATGAATCATCTAGACCATCAATGACAGGTGACTGTCTAACCTGTTCTTAAAAACCTGACAGATTCCACAACCTCTCTGTTACCCTGTTCCAGTTAGGAAGTTTTCCCAATGTCCAGCCTAACTCTCCCTTGCTGCAATTTAAGCCCCTTACTTCTTATCTTGTCCACGGTGAAGCTATATTCCCGGCCAGTAGAGCTGCACTGTGGGTATGCATGCCAAGGTCTTTAAAACTGAGGTACTACCAGTTCAAAGCCTACCAGGCTCCTTTTAAAATTTATTTTTTTCTATGGTATGCAATCTCTCTCATACACCCTGGTCAGGAAATTAGCAGGTACAATCTCTGGTTCAGAGGTGGAGGAGTCCAAGACAGTCTGTACTGGCTGTGAAAACCTACAACAGGGGAGGGCAAACTACTGCCTGCCAGCTGTTTTAATCCAGCCCTGGAGCTCCCGCTGGGGAGCAGGGTCGAGGGCCGCTCCACACAGCTCCCAGAAGCAGTGGTATGTCCCTGTTCTGGCTCCTATGCGTAGGGGCAGCCAGGGGCTCTGCTTTGCACGCTGTCCCCACCCCAAGCGCCGCCCCTACAGCTTCCATTGGCCAGGAACTGCAACCAATGGGAGCTGCAAGGGTGGTGCCTGCAGATGGGGTAGCATGTAGAGCCGCTTGGCCATGCCTCCCCATAGGAGCCAGAGGGGGGACATACCGCTGCTTCCGGGAGCCGCTTGAGGTAAGCGCCACCTGGAGCCTGCGCTCCTGAGCCTCCCCCTGTGCCCCAAACCTCTGTCACAGCCCTGATCCCCCTCCTGCACCCCAACCCCCCCCAGAGGCCCCTCCTGCACCTCAACCCCAATTTTGTGAGCATTCATGGCCTGCCATCTATTTCTATTCCCAGATGTGGCTCTCAGGACAAAATAAGTTTGCCCACCCCAAGCTACAATAATATTTTCAACAACTCTTACAGCCACTTAGCATGTGCGGGATGTCATGACTGCCACAGGAAGAATCAGTAATAACTTATTAGACAGACTTAACTAAATACATAACATATGCTCTTAATACACAAACAGACAATGACAATTCCACTAACTCACTTGGGAAAATTTCATTAAGGAACTCTACTTCTTCCTGGAAATTCCTATGTGGGTACTCCTGGTGGGTAGGCTTCATGAAATTCTTACGTGAGTAAAAGAAGCTCTGAAAAATAAAGTCAACATACATATTTGGTATGCTTGGGTACTATTCTAGAGATTTTTAGATTCTAGTTGGATAGCAACTAAGAGGTATAATTAGATTCAAAAGCTCACCATTACTAAATAAAACAGAAAAGAGGAGGTTATTCATCTTGTGGAGTAACTGCAGTTCTTCAAGATGTCCTCCCCACCCGCATGGGTGCTCCACTTTAGGGTGCGCCTGTGCCTCTTGAGCCTTTGATCAGAGATTTTTCTGCTCGCAGTTCCTGTTTGGCCTGTGCACATGCCCTATGCCTCCTCATGTCAGACAGAGGCTATACAGAGACGTGCAGGCAAACTGCCCCCAGTTCCTTCTCCACCTGAATGTCTCCACAGAGAACAAGCAAAAGGGAAAGAAGGGAAGGTAGTGGAGCATCCATAGATGCACACATCTTGAAGAACTGCAGTTACTGCACAAGATGAGTGACTACTACTTTGAGTAGTGCTCCACTTCAGGTGACTTCTGAGTAGTTTCCCCCAAAGAGAGGGGGGAGCTTTGGAACTAGGTCCACAACGAAGATAGTACTGCAATACCAACCGCTGTAACGGATCTGAACTAAACTAAAACTCAGTACTTCAAAAACGTATGTACTGAAGCCCATGTAGTGGCCTTTCTTAAGCAATGCTGTGGATGTTGCTTGTGACCTGGTAGAATGTGCTATCACCCCTTTAGAAGGATGAATGTCTGCAGTCTCACAACAAGTGACAATACATCCGGATATCCATCTCAATAGTCTGAGCAGAAATCATGGATATCTTGGATCTATCTGCAAAAGACATGAACAGCCTGAGTGACCTTCAAAATTGCTTGGTCCTATTTAAGTGGAAGGCCAGAGAGCCCTTCTAACATCCAGAGTATGGAAACAGGACTCCTACAGAGAGTTATGTGGCTTGAGGAAAAACACTGGTATATGAATTGGTTAAGGTGTAACTCAAAAATGTAGGTAAGAATTTAGGATGTGGGCATAAAGAAACTATCCTTGAAGAATACTGTGAAGGGAGAAATCTGCCAGCAAGGCTCTAATCTCCCCAACTCTACAGGCTGAAAAGATGGCTACTAAAGAGTCTTCACAGACAAATGCAAGAGATTGGGTTGTCACAGGTTTGAATGGATGTTTCATAAGGTAATTCAGTACCATGTTGAGGTCTCATGTTGAGGTGGGGTCTCCAGTCTTGGGTAGAGATTTGCCAAACCCTTATTAAACTTAGAAACAGGATTAGCAAATATAGAAGGCCCCTCTACAGCCAGATGAAAAGCTGATATTTTGGCCAAATAGACCTTAGTTGAGCTAACTGAGCTAAAATGTGGTGAGTCCTGCAGTACTGGGTGCCAACAGCCGTCTGGAGACTAAGGTTTCAGTATTGATAGACTTGGTACCCACGAGGAGAAGGAATTCCAGCTCATCCATTATGGGTAAGTCCCTTGCATATCTAAACTCCTGAAGGTCTGAATAGAGAATGAGTACTGACGCATTAGCGAGGGACATGATAACCAAAGCTGATGGTACTGCCAATGGTGGGCATACTGATGTAGGTGCTGACAGAGTCTGGTTCCATTGCTTGCTTGGTACCGAGGGTACCAACGGGTAGATGCCAATAGAGGGATGAGTTTGACTGTACTGGACCGGATGCTTATGCTTGCCATCCTCATGCCCAGTACAGAATACTGAAGACCTATAAGAGCCATGTCCCCTCTAGAACAGGGGTCTCAAAACTCCCGGCCCGTGGGCCATCTGCAGCCCGAAAACCTCCCCACTGCAGTCCGTGGAGGAGAGACGCAGGCAGACAGTTGCCAGCAATGTCTGATGTAGGCATCGCCCCTCACAGCTCCCATTGGCTGGGGGAGAGGGACAGAGATATCATTATTAGTTGCCGGACAGAGGCAGCCATGGAGGCAGCATCACTTGTTTATATTCATCGTAAGGAAAAAAGTCAAAATCCGAACACAACTATCTGATGCACACCTTGCTGCAATCCTGAAGGTTTCAACTGCTCAGTCATGGAGGCCAAACATCAACAAACTGACAGAACTGAAGCACTGCCAGGTGTCTGGCAAACACTAAAAACTCTCTGGCAGGCAAAGAAGTGTATAAAGTTGTATGGCTGCTTTATTATTTCTAAGAAATTCAAAATAAAAAAATACAATATAAACATTTTCTTTTCTGAACACCATCTTCAGTGACATTATTGGCCTGCTGGGAGGACTTGAGGACTGACACAAATTGATTTTGAGACCCCTGTTCTAGAACTCCAGGGCTTTCCAGCTCCTCTAGTACTGGAGGAGTCCTTCAATGGTACCAAATTGAGAAGTCAAGGATCCAGAGACTACAGATCTCACAGGGGACCTGAGACTTTTTGGAACAGCGTCCTTCAGATAAGAGTTTGTACTCCTCTCCTCTTTGGGAGCCCTCTCAGAATCCTCCAACGACCTCCACTTCTTAGGGGAAGCCTGCTTCGGATCTGTCTGGAGACAGATGCACGGAGGAGAGGGATCTCCTGACCTGACTCAAGACACTGGTCAAAGTAACTGGTCTATCATTAAGCTCAGACTATTAATCTCCCTGTTCTTCTTTGTCCTCAACATGATGGCTAGGGAGACATTGCACTTCCAGGACATGTGGGATTCCCTCAAGCAAGACACGTGGAGTGGCTGTCACTCAAAGGTATAGCCTCTTGGCAAGAGGGGCAGCATTTATACCTGGAAGCCAGGCATGCCTTGTCAGGAAGGCAAGCCTCCCTAAGAAGAAAATATCCTCTATTCTCACTACTAACACTTTAACTATAACCGCTAACAACTAACTAATATTAACAAAATTATAAGAACACCACAAAATTGGTGAGGCACAATCAAGCTGGGCACACTAGAGCTCCGTTTCAGGCCAAGGTGGTAAAGGAACCGAGGCAGTTTGTCTGTGCTTCCCTATGTAGCCTCACTGTCCAGCACAAGGAGGCATAAGGCACATGCACACGCCAAACAGCCACTGCTAGTAGAAAAATCTCCAATGAAGACCGCAAGAGGCATATGTGCACCTGAAGTGGAGCACCCATAAAGGACATACCCAAAGAAGAATGAGTTATTTATCAGGTCTCCTATACCAAAGGAGACAAAAATGAGCATTCACTCTAAATAGATACAGATCTCTGACTAGCTACTTTATCTAGTTAACCTTTTACATTTAAAAAGATTAGACTGCTTCTTTTCTTTTATTGTTTGCAAATTCCATGTGATTCTCCTCCCCACATAAAAGGGGGGAGAATCACGTAGAATCTAGAGCTTTCTTCAGAGCGAAGTCCACATAAACAACATCTTAGCTCTCACTGACAACTTTACAATAAAATCCAGTGAATATACAAAGGAAAAATGTTTCTTAAAGACTAAGGAAGCAATCTTATTTCAAACTCTGAGTTACATTTCAGAAGCATTAAGGTAACTTGACCATGTTCTTTTTAAAAAGGAACAAAAGTTAAAAAGTACAAACAGGATTTATGAATGTCATCTTGGTACAGAAAGGTATGAAACTTATAGGAGAGGAGATTACATCATTAAAGGAAGCAGAGTCCATGGAAGCTGTGAAAGACTATATGAGAAACATGAATTCGAAGGTCTTTAGTAGTACATTGCACCAAATCTTTGTTAGTTGTATTTCTGGCAGCTTACCTGAATTGAGTCAAACCCACTGTACTCCCTAGCAAGCTCCAACAGGGGAACCAGTGCTTGCAATAAGAGGGTGGTACCACATGTCTTCAAAATGAAACGTCTCTTGGAGACAAACATGCTACTCTCACTGAAAAAAAGAAAATGTCTTACATTAAAAATGGATTGGTAGTTTAGATCTTTGTGCAGCACCCTCAACAAAGGTTACAGTATACACAAATTAAACTTTCTATGTACAAAACAAACTTGAGGCAGGATTTGGAGAGCAATGATTAGACCAGGGATGGGCAATAATTTTTGTAAGGGCCAATCCACTAATTTTGGTAAGTTGTCACGGGCTGCACATTTCTACGTTATTAATGGAGGAAATGAAGGGTCTGGGAGGGAGTTTGTGTGCAGGAGGGAGCTCTGGGCTGGTGCGGAGTGTTGGGGTGCAGGAGAGGGTGTGGGCTCTGGGAGGGAGCTCCAGGCTGGGGCAGAGGATTGGGGTGCAGGGTCTGGGAGGGAGTTCTGACCTTGGGAAGGGGTGTGAGGTGCAGGCTCTAGCTGCAACGTGCTTACTGCAGGTGACTCCCGGCCAGTGGCGCAACAGCGCTCAGGCAGGCTGCCTGCTGTGGCCCCACGCCACTCCCGGAAGCAGCTGCAGCCAGGTGCTGCTGGCACATCTCTGTGCGCCCCTTGCGGGGAGGGGGAAAGCAGGTCTTCATGCACTGCCCACCCCTGCAGCTCCCCATTCGCCTGTTTCTGGCCAATGGGAGCTGTAAGGACAGTGCTGGGGGCGGGGGCAGTGCACAGAGCCATGTCCCCTCCACCAGGGGTGTGCAGAGATGTGCCAGCAGCAGCCGGCCGCAGCTGCTTCTGGGAGCGGCGTGGGGCCACAGCAGGCAGGCAGCCTGCCTGCGCACCCCTCTGTGCCATGGGACTTTTAGTGTCCCAGACTTGGAGATCGCAAAGGGGCAGAGGAGGCTGGACAGAAATGTTAGTCATGGGGGGCCGGACAGAAATGTAGACAGGCCGGATCCAGCCCGAGGGCCGTATTTTGCCCACCCCTGGATTAGACTACTTCCACCACACTAGAGCCAAGTTTATCAATGCTAAGGTAGGTAACTACAGCATACAAAGCCAGCTGCTGCAATAGGCCTTTGCACCTAGGTATTACAAATCAGAGTAAGATTTCAGCCAAGATTTTAAGGCATGGCTAGTTATTTTTGGGTGCCCAGCTCAACACTTCGAAGGGGCCCAATCATTTGCCAATTGTGGGTGCTTGGAATTTCTAGAAAGGGCCTGATTTATCAGAAAAGCCAGGAACACAATCTGAAAATCAGATTTAAGATGTCAACTTGAACATCCAAAAGCCATTAGTCACTTTTCGAAGTCTTGGCCTGAGATGTCAACAATAAGAAATCAATATTCTTTAGTACAAGTGTGTGGCATTAGCCTCCACAACTGAATAGTTAATATGCCTTTTCTGAATAAGCATGTATCAGATAAAAGCAGCAGCTGGATAATTTACTGTTTACTTGCTGCGACTGCATTTGAGAAAGCATTTTAACAAAAACAGGCAAGCATTCATGTACAATTCAGTTTTATGAGCATCCCAAGACGCATAATATAGATTCACAAATCTTGATTAGTAAATACAGCTATTAGAAAACAACATCAGCATTCATGTAAGGAAGGGTTACCAGTAAATCTCAGAAAGACTGTTTAATTTGAATAATCAGATCCATAATGCCCATGTTTTCAGCATTTGTTTCAGATTATATTGTCTGACCACTATCTAATACACCAAATTAATTCATCTTTGGCTAAAAGAAAGTAACTTTCCTTGCCTGAAAATGCTATGTTTCTTTAGGAAACATTTTTGGTTGGTTTCGTTACTATTCACTATAATAGTGGGCAAGATAGGTTCTAGGCTAGCAAGACAAGACTACAGTACAAGCAGTATATACATTTTCCCAGATATTAGGCAAGTATGGAATTTGGACTACAGCTTTAGTTACTGAAATGCTTTCCCTGAAACAAGAGCAATTCCATTCTAAGATTAATTAGCTTTATATACAGGCACTGAAGGAATGAAGTGGGACAGAACAAAATCTCACTGCTTTTTATAAAATCTTAGCTTTCAAAGCCAGAAGGGATCATTGTGATTGATCTAAACTGCACAGACCATAGAACTTCCCCAAATTAATTCCTGTTTGAACAGGAGCATGTATCTATCAAAAAACATCCAATCTTTATTTTAAAATTGCCATTGGTGGTAAATCCACCGCAACCCTTGGTAAGTTGTTCCAACAGTTAATTACCCTGTTAAAAATTTACACCTTGTTTCCAGTCTGACTTTTGTCTACCTTCTTCCAACTATTGGATCTTCTTATACCTCTCTCCCCGACACTGAAGATCCCATTATCAAATATTTGTTTTCCTCTTTAAGGCATCTGGCACTCGCCACTGTTGGAAGACAGAATACTGGGCTAGACAAACCATTAGTCTGACCCAGTATGGCCATTCTTATGTTTATGTTTCTATGTATGACTGCCCTATCCTCATTATTTACCACTCTAATAACAGGCTTATACAATTGCTAGGATTTCTTGTTTCCAATATACTTTAAAGACTCCTCACTGTCCCTATCTCTGCCAACCATGAATTTTTCCCTGAAGACATTAACTTCTTTTATCAATATTCTACACTTCTATCAATTGCTACTTATTTCCCAAGCTAGATAGGAAGAAGTTTGTACCTAGAACAGTGCAGATATTTCTGTGAAGAATGCAGAAACTGCACAGCCACTAAGGAGAACAGACTGTATATTGTCTACAAGGTTTGCTCAAACCATGCCTTAAATTTTCATTTACATTAGTTTCCTTTAAACTGCTCTAGAAGCTTAAATGGTGCCCCTTTAAGATGCCATAGGAGTATAAGTGCCTCTTGTGTAAGTGACAATTTGGGCCCCATAAGTTTCAGCTGAAAAAGTTAGTGAAAAATTAGATCAAGAAAGGCAGAGCAGCCTTGACAGAACTGTAACTTACTTCATCTGCCAGTGAAGATATAGTAGCCAGAAGGCTATAGATTCATGTCTGTCCATACTGGCATTCCAGAATTAGAATATTTGAGTTTAGTCATCAATATACCTTTAAACTGAACCATGGGTTAAAGAAACTGAATATGAAAACTAAATGGAGAACAAGACTTTGTTAGCCACAGTGAAAGATAATTCAAATGGCATATACTAAATGAGATGCAGCCTTTAATCATGGATACATTTATGGAAGTTTCAGTTACTAACCTGGTCTGATCCTTTGATTTAAGAGGTGAATTTAAGATCACACTGACAAATTAACCTTAGTAAGAAACTTGCAGAATCTGTTAGCCAGCTGAACAAATAAGTTGCCCTTTCAAAGTGGTTTGCCAGCTCCAGAATTTGTTCTTGAGTTATATACTATTTGGAGGCAGTCTTCTCCATTTCATAATCAATTAGTAAGAATTCAGATTGCCTCTCAATTTATGGCATGAGATACATGTTATGTAAGATAGCACACAGCCAACATCTGTGTTAAAGCCACAGGTTCATTACAAATCAGTGACTACTCACAGACCTGAACTTCAGTTAGCCAGATACTCAAGTACACTATTAGCTGAACTGGGAGATGGAGTGTTTGATATATATTGGCTATGTATGTTTATTACTCCCTTCTTCTGGATGCAATGTCAGATGCAACCTGGATGCAACCTGTTCAAATATCTGTTTCCCGCAGGATGCAACCTGTTCAAATATCTGTTTCCCGTGGATGGCTCACTTATGGAGAATGCTATTACTATAGATTCATTTTTCTTTTAAGAGACAAATATAGGGGTTATGCGATGTGCACAGTTTAGCTAGTTGTGCACTTTTTGCAGCCATGGATTCGTAATAGATTAAACAGCAATGAAGTACAAGACTGCAGATGCTAGAGGTTTTCTAACACAATTTCTTCAGGAGTTTCTCACAAGCTCTCTTTTCTGCTTAACAAATCTATGAAAACTGAAACTTTTGTATTGTGCCTGCAAGGTGCAGTTTGTGGTCCTTGTAGTGAAATGAGGGGGAGTAAAAATCTTAACCTTTATTTTCCACACATTTCCACTTGACTGAAAAATTTAAAAGTTAAAATCTAGAGTCATACACAAAACAGGCAGGCAAGTGTGTTTTTGCCTCTCACTATTTGGAATGTGGGGAAGCAGTTGAAAGGAGAGAAAATGCAGAAGATTCTTTTCCTTAGTACAAATTGTTCAAGATTCATGCAGCACAGCTGCAGAAACCAGGAGGGAGGAATTCCAGAGATTTCAGGGTATCTGAAGATTTGTTTACGGATGTCCTTAGTTCAGCAGCTATACTTGCTTTCCAGAGCAATTAGTTGATTTCTATATTTCATGTAGATGTAATAAAGCGAGCCTTGAAACTAAGTTTTCAGTTAGTCTTCCCACACAGTGCTGAACATAATCCTTGTACGTGTTTCATGAGCCCTTAATGTGGGAGATTTCTATTGATCCCAAGGCAATGTCTACTGATCAAGTAAATTCATCACAGAACTAGAGGCAGATACAAAGCTAGTTCCTTAATCCTTTGAGACGCAGAACAAGACAAGCAGTGGTGCAAAACCTTTATAAAATGATTCATGATAATTGAGCACAAATGTGAAACATGTTTACAGTTGACAGACACTGCAAGATGTAGACATCAGATAAAAATCTGGAGACTAGAATTAGGAATGACTATTTCTTGGAAGAATATAATTATGTATATGCTTGTGTAAAACAACGTATTTTGTTGGAATATTGGCTTACCTGAGTACATAAGCTTCCTGCTTGTCAGTTTTTGTCACACTTATGATCAAACAATGCACATTCTCCAAAAGTTTGTCCCACTCAAACCTATAAAAGAAATCAGTAAGTCAAAGCGAATTCAAACACCAAGAGGATTTTTGCCACAGAATTCAATTTAATTCTATAGTTAAGGTATGGTGTCATTTTTAAGATGAAGACTTTATATTAAAAGCTGTAAGCCACAAGAAATCTCGCACCTAACACCTTCAAATTTAGTTTTGCTAAATGGTAGTTTACTGCCCCAGTTTGAGTTTACACATCAGCTAACTGGTTTCCACCAGTTTTATTTTTAAGTCACCATGGCTTATTTGACACTGCATATGGATTTAAATCAATCACAACTGCTCCTTCCTCTGGGAAAGTATACAGCTACACTGGCTGCTTAATAAATTGCTTCCATACTTTGCTAGAGAAGATTCATGAACCAATTCCCTTACATTTTTGTAGCAGGTACTCTTCAGCTCAGCTAGCCTCTCACTCCTCCACCATCCAATGGCACTAGTTCCTAATAATTTGTAGATGACACCCTGTGGCATTAACTGGTAGTCAGGAATCCTTTTCCCACCTGCTAATCGACCATGGCAAGTCAAAAACACAGCTTACCCATCTGTTCAATAAGAACATTTGAAACCACAGTTAGGTAGCTGAAGTGTAACACTTTAAACATTCTTGGAAATGAAAGACGCTGAGTATTAATTTGCTTGTGCACTATAAATAGTATTGACATAATCCTTCCATTCCCATTTTACCAGGAAATTAAACAATAAGTAGCGACACCCAAAACGAGCCTGTAAAAATACCTACAATGTTATAAGTAAGCTATTATAGATGGAAGTTTCTATAGTTACAGCAGCTACATAGCAAACTTCACTAGTTTGGTTAGAGGTGGACAACCTGCATTTGAGCTACCAGAAGTTTCAGTTAGAGTGCATTTCAGCCAATATTCTTCATACAAAGTTCCAGCTCCCTTGGCTGTGAACAAGTGCTATTAACTTCTGAAGAACCATGGTCTAGACTAGAGATCAAAAACTGCATTATGTGGCTACTAAATAAAAACCCTGTAACCTTGGGCAAGTCACTTAATCTGTGCCTCAGTTCCCCATTTTACAGAAGGGATATATTTCCTTTGTCTCAACTGTATGCTCTTTGGGGAAAGGACTGTTTATATATCTAGACAGAGCCGAGAACAACAGAACTCTAATCATCATTTCAAATGAGATTAATATCTAATTTTAGTGACATGATCTGTGATAACTGGCATACAGGAGTAGCATAGGATGATGTCTAAATAACCTGTGTATGAACAAGCCATTTGCTTTTGCATTTTTTTTTTAAATAAAGCTGATCTCCCCCCCCACCCTTTGTCTTCACATAACAAATCAAGTTTTTTAGTGCCACTTTAAGCAGCTGAGTGACACAAACATAAATAGGTTTTATTTAGGTTAACCTTCTATGGGGGCAGGATAAAAAAAAAGTGTAGTCCACAAAGGATAAGCCACTGCATTATAATGCCCTGGTAATCCTATAGGATGATGCATTAGGACAGGTTGTCTCGCAACCCCAACACATAAATAAGTTTCAATGAATAAAGTGAAACCTGGTCAATTAAGACCAAAACTTAATTTATACAGAATATTCTAGAGAATATTTACTATCAGAGCACTATTTTTAAGCTTCCACACAAAAAATATACTGGCTACTGGTATGTTGCTCATCCCTTTAAACAAAATGTCATACTGAAACTTCAGACTCCCAGAGCTTCTCCTACATTTATCTAATGTGTAACTTTCAGGAGAGTTAACAAGATTTTAAATAATGCAATCCACAAAAAGTGCTAAGCTACTTAAACTTGGTAAAGCTAAACATTTGAGAGCTACATCAACTAATTAAAAAGCTACGCATCCATATATAAATCTCTTCTATAAGTGATCAGTGTTAACTTCAGCCACCACGAAACAACAACTAATTTCTTAATGAATGACAACATATAAAAATGTAACAGGCAAGCCACCACACACTAGTTACTTCACCCGTTAAACTAACATTTAAAACTTGCATTTAATGGGAATAAATTGAGTAATCAGAAGGTGGTGCACACTGAAATAAAGCGTTAAGTTTCACAATTATGAAATTAATGCTAATTCCAGTTTAGCAGTAAAAACCCATTTGTCTACATATAATGCCAGTACAAAGTTGAACTCAAATGAAAAAGATAAGCAGCAGAAAGCGTGCCACTGAAGAAAAATTCATTTGAGAATTAAACCTTTGAAGATTAAAGCTGTAACTTTCAGTTGAACTCTGAACTCACGCTAAACACTTCCAGTAACCCATTTTATAGTCTACCATCTATATTACTTCTCAGTCTTCTATAATCAGTGATCTGAAATGAAGGAATCTAAAATGCATAGCAGGTTTTTTTTTTTTTTTTTTTTTAAGTCTAAGGTGATGAAGTCTCTATTAAAAAACTAGAAGACAGACTTAATTTAGTTCCTCAACTGAATATATTAATCCGCATCTCCTGTCTCAGTTACTGATCTAGCTGCCGCTGTTCCCTTTCCGGTCTAAGTGCCCCTTATTACCACTCAGGTGGTTAGGCCTTGTACCTTTACCGCTCCTGGGGTGGATTTCTGCCATTCTCTCACTTTTAGATCTGGTTGCAGTACCTTGTGTAAAAGTGCTTACCCAGGTTCTGGCACCTGTAGTCCTTCCCTTAAGGAGTATCACTAGTTGTGTATAGTTACAAAACAGCCTTCTCAAAGAGAAAGTTATTCTACAATAAGACTAAAAGCATGAGGAAAAAAGGGTTTTAAAACAGATGTTCTTCCTGCATGTCCATTTTACACTAAAGGCTAACCATCACCTGATGGTACCCTCACTTCTTCCGACATCAATAGGTGCTTCCCTCTTAGGCTATATACACACTACAGCTTATGTCAGTATAAGTTATGTCACTTAGCCCTGGTCTACACTAGAACTTTAGGTCAAATTTAGCAACGTTAAATCGATGTAAACCTGCACCCGTCCGCACAATGAAGCCCTTTATTTCGACTTAAAGGGCTCTTAAAATCGATTTCCTTACTCCACCCCTGACAAGTGGATTAGCGCTTAAATCGACGTTGCCGGCTCGAATTTGGGGTACTGTGGACACAATTCGATGGTATTGGCCTTTGGGAGCTATCCCAGAGTGCTCCATTATGACCGCTCTGGACAGCGCTCTCAACTCAGATGCACTGGCCAGGTAGACAGGAAAAGAACCGCGAACTTTTGAATCTCATTTCCTGTTTGGCCAGCGTGGCAAGCTGCAGGTGACCATGCAGAGCTCATCAGCTCAGGTGACCATGATGTAGTCCCAGAATCGCCAAAGAGCTCCAGCATGGACCGAACGGGAGGTACGGGATCTGATCGCTGTTTGGGGAGAGGAATCCGTGCTATCAGAACTCCGTTCCAGTTTTCGAAATGCCAAAACCTTTGTGAAAATCTCCCAGGGCATGAAGGACAGAGGCCATAACAGGGACCCGAAGCAGTGCCGTGTGAAACTGAAGGAGCTGAGGCAAGCCTACCAGAAAACCAGAGAGGCGAACAGCCGCTCTGGGTCAGAGCCCCAAACATGCCGCTTCTATGATGAGCTGCATGCCATTTTAGGGGGTTCAGCCACCACTACCCCAGCCGTGTTGTTTGACTCCTTCAATGGAGATGGAGGCAATACGGAAGCAGGTTTTGGGGACGAAGAAGAAGATGATGAGGAGGAGGTTGTAGATAGCTCACAGCAAGCAAGCGGAGAAACCGATTTTCCCGACAGCCAGGAACTGTTTCTCACCCTAGACCTGGAGCCAGTACCCCCCGAACCCACCCAAGGCTGCCTCCTGGACCCAGCAGGTGGAGAAGGGACCTCTGGTGAGTGTACCTTTTACAATACTATACATGGTTTAAAAGCATGCATGTGAAAGGATTACTTTGCCCTGGCATTTGTGGTTCTCCTAGATGTACTCCTAAAGCCTTTGCAAAAGGTTTCTGGGAAGAGCAGCCTTATTTCGTCCTTCATGGTAGGACACTTTACCACTCCAGGCCAGTAACACGTACTCGGGAAACATTGTAGAACAAAGCATTGCAGTGTATGTTTGCTGGCATTCAAACAAAATCCGTTCTTTCTCTCTCTGTGTTATCCTGAGGAGAGTGAGATATAATTCATGGTCACCTGGTTGAAATAGAGTGCTTTTCTTCAGGGGACACTCAGAGGAGCCCATTCCTGCTGGGCTGTTTGCCTGTGGCTAAACAGAAATGTTCCCCGCTGTTAGCCACAGGGAGGGGGGAAGGTTGAGGGGGTAGTCACGCGGTGGGAGGAGGCAAAATGCGACCTTGTAACGAAAGCACATGTGCTATGTATGTAATGTTAACAGCAAGGTTTACCCTGAAAGACTGTAGCCACTGTTTTATAAAATGTGTCTTTTTAAATACCGCTGTCCCTTTTATTTTCTCCACCAGCTGCATGTGTTTCAATGATCACAGGATCTTCTCCTTCACAGAGGCTAGTGAAGCTTAGAAAGAAAAAAAAACGCACTCGCGATGAAATGTTCTCCGAGCTCATGCTGTCCTCCCACACTGACAGAGCACAGATGAATGCGTGGAGGCAAATAATGTCAGAGTGCAGGAAAGCACAAAATGACCGGGAGGAGAGGTGGCGGGCTGAAGACAGGGCTGAAGCTCAAATGTGGCGGCAGCGTGATGAGAAGAGGCAGGATTCAATGCTGAGGCTGCTGCAGGACCAAACCAGTATGCTCCAGTGTATGGTTGAGCTGCAGCAAAGGCAGCTGGAGCACAGACTGCCACTGCTGCCCCTCTGTAACCAACCGCCCTCCTCCCCAAGTTCCATAGCCTCCACACCCAGACGCCCAAGAACGCGGTGGGGGGGCCTCCGGCCAACCAGCCATTCCACCACAGAGGATTGCCCAAAAAAAAGAAGGCTGTCATTCAATAAATTTTAAAGTTGTGAACTTTTAAAGTGCTGTGCTTAAAGTGCTGTGTGGCATTTTCCTTCCCTCCTCCACCACCCCTCCTGGGCTACCTTGGTAGTCATCCCCCTATTTGTATGATGGATGAATAAAGAATGCATGAATGTGAAGCAACAATGACTTTATTGCCTCTGCAAGCGGTGATTGAAGTGAGGAGGGGCGGGTGGTTAGCTTACAGGGAAGTAGAGTGAACCAAGGGGCGGGGGGTTTCATCAAGGAGAAACAAACAGAACTTTCACACCGTAGCCTGGCCAGTCATGAAACTGGTTTTCAAAGCTTCTCTGATGCGTACCGCGCCCTCCTGTGCTTTTCTAACCGCCCTGGTGTCTGGCTGCGCGTAACCAGCAGCCAGGCGATTTGCCTCAACCTCCCACCCCGCCATAAACGTCTCCCCCTTACTCTCACAGATATTGTGGAGCACACAGCAAGCAGTAATAACAGTGGGAATATTGGTTTTGCTGAGGTCTAAGCGAGTCAGTAAATTGCGCCAGCGTGCCTTTAAACGTCCAAATGCACATTCTACCACCATTCTGCACTTGCTCAGCCTGTAGTTGAACAGCTCCTGACTACTGTCCAGGCTGCCTGTGTACGGCTTCATGAGCCATGGCATTAAGGGGTAGGCTGGGTCCCCAAGGATACATATAGGCATTTCAACATCCCCAACAGTTATTTTCTGGTCTGGGAATAAAGTCCCTTCCTGCAGCTTTTGAAACAGACCAGAGTTCCTGAAGATGCGAGCATCATGCACCTTTCCCGGCCATCCCACGTTGATGTTGGTGAAACGTCCCTTGTGATCCACCAGAGCTTGCAGCACTATCGAAAAGTACCCCTTGCGGTTTATGTACTCGGCGGCTTGGTGCTCCGGTGCCAAGATAGGGATATGGGTTCCGTCTATAGCCCCACCACAGTTAGGGAATCCCATTGCAGCAAAGCCATCCACTATGACCTGCACATTTCCCAGGGTCACTACCCTTGATATCAGCAGATCTTTGATTGCGTGGGCTACTTGCATCACAGCAGCCCCCACAGTAGATTTGCCCACTCCAAATTGATTCCCAACTGACCGGTAGCTGTCTGGCGTTGCAAGCTTCCACAGGGCTATCGCCACTCGCTTCTCAACTGTGAGGGCTGCTCTCATCTTGGTATTCATGCGCCTCAGGGCAGGGGAAAGCAGGTCACAAAGTTCCATGAAAGTGCCCTTACGCATGCGAAAGTTTCGAAGCCACTGGGAATCGTCCCAGACCTGCAACACTATGCGGTCCCACCAGTCTGTGCTTGTTTCCCGAGCCCAGAATCGGTGTTCCACAGTATGAACCTGCCCCATTAGCACCATGATGCATGCATTGGCAGGGCCCATGCTTTCAGAGAAATCTGTGTCCATGTCCTGATCACTCACGTGACCGCGCTGACGTCGCCTCCTCGCCCGGTATCGCTTTGCCAGGTTCTGGTGCTGCATATACTGCTGGATAATGCGTGTGGTGTTTAATGTGCTCCTAATTGCCAAAGTGAGCTGAGCGGCCTCCATGCTTGCCTTGGTATGGCGTCCGCACAGAAAAAAGGCGTGGAACGATTGTCTGCCGTTGCTCTGACGGAGGGAGGGGCGACTGACGACACGGCTTACAGGGTTGGCTTCAGGGAGCTAAAATCAACAAAGGGGGTGCCTGTACATCAAGGAGTATTTCAGGCAGGACTTCACGGAGGGTTCCACTAAGAAATGGTGCACCTAAGTTATCGTTCTTATTGGAACAAGGAGGTTAGTCTGGCCTCTGATTGATACATGGCTAGATTTACCTCGCTGCACCTTCTCTGAGTGACTGCAGTGTGACCTAGAAGAATGAGTCCCCTAGATAGGGGAGGGGGGGAAGCAAATGAGTACAAAACAAATCTGGTCTATTTCTTGTTTTGACCCACTCCATCTATCTTTTACATCTTTGGCTGGCAGCAGACAGTGCAGAAGGACTGCATGCCATCCACATCTCATGGCTGCTCGGCAGAAGATGGTACAGTACGACTGCTAGCCATCCTCATCTCTTGCCTGCCTGGTAGAAGATGGTACAATACGACTACTAGCAATCTCATCTCTTGCCTGCCTGGCAGAAGATGGTACAGTACGACTACTAGCAGTCCGTATCGCCTGCCCGCTCACCATAAGACGGTTCAATAGGACTGACTGCAGGACTAAAGAGAATGACCTGGTCAAGTCACTCCAAATTTAGTCCCTGCGCCCACGTCTGCCCAGGCGCTCCCAGCCGATGTGGCCAGGAGCACGTCGGACACGACGAGGATGACTACCAGTCGTACTGTACCGTCTGCTGCCAGAAGGCAATGGGTTGCTGCTACTGTGCAGCAAAGCCGTACCGCGTCTGCCAGCACCCAGGAGACATAGGGTGACTGTTACCTGAGCGGGCTCCCTGCTTGCAGTGGTATGGCGTCTGCACAGGTAACTCAGGAAAAAAGGCGAGAAGTGATTGTCTGCCCTTGCTTTCACGGAGGGAGGGAGGGAACGGGGGCCTGACGATACGTACCCAGAACCACCCGCGACAATGTTTTAGCCCCATCAGAGTGCTCCATTGTGACTGCTCTGGACAGCACTCTCAGATGCCCGATTGTTTGCCGTTGCTCTGACGCTGGGAGGGGCGACTGAGGACACGACTTACAGGGTTGGCTTCAGGGGAGCTAAAATCAACAAAGGGGGTGGCTTTACATCAAGGAGTATTTCAGGCAGGACTTCACGGAGGGTTCCAATAAGAAATGGTGCACCTAAGTTATTGTCCTTATTGGAACAAGAAGGTTAGCCTGGCCTCTGATTGATACATGGCTAGATTTACCTCGCTGCACCTTCTCTGTGAGTGACTGCAATGTGACCTAAAAGAATGAGTCCCCTAGACGGGGGGTTTGCAAATGAGTACAAAACAAATCTGGTCTATTTCTTGTTTTGATCCACTCCATCTATCTTTTACATCTTTGGCTGGCAGCAGACGGTGCAGAAGGACTGCATGCCATCCACATCTCATGGCTGCTTGGCAGAAGATGGTACAGTACGACTGCTAGCAGTCCGTATCGCTTGTTCGCTCACCATAAGACGGTTCAATAGGACTGACTGCAGGACTAAAGAGAATGACCTGGTCAAGTCACTCCAAATTTAGTCCCTGCGCCCATGTCTGCCCAGGCGCTCCCAGCGGACGTGGCCAGGAGCACCTCGGACATGACGATGACGGCTACCAGTCGTACTGTACCGTCTGCTGCCACAAGGCAAGGGGTTGCTGCTACTGTGTAGCAATGCCGTACCATGTCTGCCAGCACCCAGGAGACATAGGGTGACGGTTACCTGAGCGGGCTCCATGCTTGCCGTGGTATGGCGTCTGCACAGGTAACTCAGGAAAAAAGGCGCAAAATGATTGTCTGCCCTTGCTTTCACGGAGGAAGGGAGGGAGGGAACGGGGGCCTGACGATATGTACACAGAACCACCCGCCACAATGTTTTAGCCCCATCAGGCATTGGGATCTCAACCCAGAATTCCAATGGGCAGCGGAGACTGTGGGAACTGTGGGATAGCTACCCACAGTGCAACGCTCCGGAAGTCTACTCTAGCCTCGGTACTGTGGAAGCGCTCCGCCGAGTTAATGCACTTAATGCACTTAGAGCATTTTCTGTGGGGACACACACACTCGAATATATAAAACCAATTTCTAAAAAACCGACTTCTATAAATTCGACCTTATTGCGTAGTGTAGACATACCGTTAGAGATGTGAATAAACCACCCTCTTGGGCAATGTAAGTTACAGTGACCTCAGTGCCACTGTGGACATCGCTATGTGGTGGAGAGGTTCTCCCGCCAACATAACTTCCGCCGCTCGTGGGGGCTGGAGTAATTAAGTCGACAGGAGAGCTCTCTCCCATCGGTTTAGAACATTTGCACTAGCAGCACCACTGTAAGCTCTGTCATGTAACCATAGCCTAAGTCTGTTTTTTCCATACTCTCCCCACTAGCCAACACCAATAATCTTACTTTTTAAATCTGCTTGAGTTCTTTCAAATTCCTATGTGCAGAGGACGTTAGAGAAGTGGATTATCTAGAGTAATTTTTCTCTTCCTGCTTATTTTTCCTTACAGACTTCCTATTACACTTAACCAATATATGTATGCAGTAAACATCCCAATCACCAGGTCACCATTCAGTATTTGTAAGTTTACAAAGCAGCTTCAATTCCATCAGTCCTGCTTTAGAGAACTTTTAAATTAGAAAATCTATTAAGAAAATGCTACCGAATCTATAAAATTATGCTGGGCTTCTTGGTTAAATGATATCAAATTAAAATACACATCTCTGAATATCCTTGTCGTTGTCAAGCACAAATTCTAGGACGTCCATTACTGTCCAACAGTTAGTTTAGTAGACCCTGGCTTCGCTCCCACCTTCCACTTTGCTCTAGACTGCTAAAGCTTCAAAATTTAAGTTAACAAGCTTTCACAGAATCCATAAAATTAATTAAAACAATTATTTCTTGGTTAACCAATCTGAAGATACTCCTAATTCTCAGTGCATCTCATAGCAAGTTTTGAGTAGTGTATGCAGGGTGGATTTGATTTAAACCAAATTGATTAAAATCATGATTTAAAGTCAGTAAGATTATTTAATCATGGATTTCTACATAAAAGTGCATTCTTGTTGGTTTTTAGAACCTTCATACATATTTTTCACAACTCAGAGATAGATGTAGGTTTCATTTTTAGAAGGTAAACACCAGACATTTTTAAGTGATTTATTTTGAAAACTTTTCAGATTAGTTTTATAGCTATATCAGAAAATGAATGATTGTTTGGTTATTTCATTTACCAAAGGTAATTGAAGCAGATATTTATGAAGTCATTGGGAGGTGAACTATCTCTAGTTCAACAGGTTAATCATTAACATTTGGAGGATTTTCTTGCCACACTGTATTAGGAGGAGAACATCACCAGACAGACATTTACATTGTTTTATTTAACTAAAACATTATATATTTTAGACTTTTTTCTTCAACAGCAAACATTTTAACAAAACAAGTGTATGAATTTTTGAATTTAAACAGTCAAGTTTTTTAAAATCAGGTTTTTTTTGTTAAAATTGTTAACTAAAATAGTTACATGAAATTTAAAAAAAAAAACATTAAATCGACTATGTCAGCCAGATCAACATGAGAAACTTAAAATATTGGCTTCTGCAGTTAACTCCATCTTTACCTTCATTTTCCAGATTATGAACAAACTAGAATAGAAAAACAAGCTTTCCTGCTTTTTCAGGTCCCAAACAGTTTCTCAATTTGGAATGAATTAGTTCAAAGAAAAATATTCTCTCCCCACCAGCAGAAGAAGCTACTTCTGTTAAAAGCGAGATCATCACTTCAACAGTCTCTGAATCCAAGTGGTTAAGTGACTTCCACCAGTTCACTGGTGTGACTTTCTTTAAATCAGCAGCAAACATTTTTTGAATGGTTCACCCTTAGCTCTGAAGTTTATTATAGTAGACACTATGGAGGGATGACTGTTGGATGTCCATGTCATAGCCAACTCCTCTTCTTCAGCAGTTATGGTTTGATCCTGATACCGAGTCTTGAGAATCTTTGCAAGAAAATGAGCTGGTGATAGTGCTTGTCCCATTTGTTTTTTTAATGCTTGTAATTTAACTCTGCCATTGCATATTTCTCTTTTTAAGATCTCACTCAGTTCCATCCAAATTTCAACAGCATCAGCAATAAAACTGCATTTTGTTCAAGGCTACAGAAATAGGCTTCAGGGTACTCTGCATGTGTTCAACATTTCTCAAGCTCAATGTTGAGAACTTTGGCTGTGAGAATGCCATCTATTTTTTCACGATTTTGTTCACAAACTCATCAGATTAGGCCAGTTCTTGATATAGTGCTCAAAACAGTCCACTTCTGAGTTCCATCCCATGTCTTGTGGAAGAGTTAGCTTGGTTTCTCCCACTTTTTTCAGAGCAGCTGCTACAAAATGGTTGTTATGGAAGTATTTTGCAATTTCAACATTAGCCTTTATTTCTGGAACACAGAAGTCTTTGACTAGGAGGTGTATCAAATGAGCACTGCAACTGTATGTTATTAGCTTGGGACTCTCTTTACTCTGTTCTAAGTTGCTTCTCATCTTGGATATATTTGCAGCATTGTCTGTGACCAAGTGGCGTACTACACATTTGAATTTTTTTTTCTTCCCACAGTTTGTTATAGCTTTTACTGCTACTTCTTGTAAATATTCTGCTGTGTGTGCATTTCCTGATGTAGCAATTGTTTCTGTAAGGAAGACATTCCCTTCTTCTGTTGTCACACAAGCACATACAACAGGATCACTGGTGACATTGCTCCACTCATCAAGACTCAGGTTAACAATTGCACCCTCTAGACCTTTTGCACACTGCTCAATTTCTCTTTCATACACTTTACTTTATCCAGCAATTTGCCTGCGACATCTGTTCTGTTGGGTGGACTGTATCCTGGTCTTAATGACTGAACCATGTTAATGAAGTGTGGGTTCTCAATCATATGGAAAGGAGGGTTTGTTGCATAAACAAACTGGGCAATTTTTTCATCAATTACCTCTTTTTGTAATCTGCAGGTTCTTATCACAAATTTATCTATGGTTGTTTCTGGAGGATGGAGATTTTTTTTTCTTTTTGCTACAGGTGATATATTGGCTATGTGACATACATGACGTGACTGAAACACTATCACTGGCAGATAACACTGAAACTGTAGAAAATAATGGTGATCTTGAAGGTGGATAGTCTTCAGAATCCTGTAGAGGATGGATTCTCCTAAACAAAACAAGTCAATGCAGTTATTTAATTATTACCATACTGCTCATTTAGTATTACTCATTGCATTCACTGATACTCGGTACTACTTTAAAGGTGAAACTGTAAAAGAAGATCTGCCTATTTCAGCTATTTATTTTTTTATCACAACTGTATCTTAAATGATAGTACCATAGAGTAACAACTATATTTTTTGCTCAAACATGAGAATTCAAGAATAGTCCAAAAGGAAGATAGGCAGTCCTTAAGAAAAGCATGAAATAGAGAAGTTTACCAACCTGAAGATCCTCCATGTTCAGACATGTTCCTTTCATCGTCTTCAATGCAGCCTCCTCCTGAGAATGAACACTTCTCATGATGACGTTTCATTTGGGCAACCAAGTCTTGAATTTCTTTGTTGCACTGTTTGCATTTTGCACACATGCCTGTCTTACCAACAAGTATAGGAACTTCATTAAAATATTCCCAAACTGTCTCTCTTATGGCCTGCTGCCACTGTAGGATTTCCCTTCTAGTGAGAGAATGGTATGGTAGATCTCAAAGGAATGAAGGCTACACTCGAAGACCTCAAGACTTCAGGAACATGCTGCTCAGTTTCACTTTTGTTTCTACTGCCTGTTCCCCCTCACATTTATCTCCAGACTTCTCCTTCTCCAGATCTATTTCACCCCCAACCATCTTCTATTCACTGAACTTTCTGAAACTTTGCACTTTTAGACAGAGGTAGGGGATTGCCTCTGTGTACACAAATTTGCAGAGGGACAAAAGGGTTGAGGTCTGTTATTTCTCACCTCTATTTTTTTTATTTTAAAACATTTTTGCTATTAACAAGCATGTTATCGCTGGAGACATAAATCACAGTTTGAGAACTGCAAAACTAAGCATTTCTGATGATATCTTCTAGACTGAGCCCCGGTTGGGTAGATAGAAAGAATAACCTAAATAATCTATACAGAAGCCCCTGGAACCCCATAAGATTGGGTCTCTAATCCATGAACTATTGGAACTCATTTGCAAAACTTCTTAAACATTACATTAATATATTGTCTAATACTACAAATTAGAATTTATAATCTGTATTCCATAATGAGATATCTTTGAGCTATAACGTATCTTAATTAAAACGACCTTTAGATGGATTTTTTCCTCAAAAAGCATTTTATCAAAAAAATCCAATTTAAATAAAAAATTTTTTGTTTTTTTTTAAAAATCATTGGTTTTTATCCACCCTGTATAGTAGGTGCTTGAATAAGACAGCCCGTACTATTAAGTTAGCTGTATGTCTACAGTATTGGCTGTGCTTACCTTTTTTGCTCTGCTCTTATACACTCAAAAGACAGCACAATCTCCTTCCACCCCTTATGTTTACCAGGTTTTTCAAAAGTGCATCATGGGCTTGATTTTAGTAGCTCCCAGGCTGCTTGAAACTTGTGGCCAGCCCTTCCTCTAGCCAGCCCTCCTTCCCCTGCCCCTCCCTAAAGTCCAAACCCTGTAATACTGTCCAAAATCAGAAAAGCCTGATTTTAGTGAAGTCAGACTTTTCTGGATTCCCATTTTTTGACAAAATCAATAGGGTTTTGATCAGAGGGGGTGACGAGTGGCCTGCCTGGGTGTACAGCTCAGCTAAGCATAAAACCCTCTAGTAATTTAATACTTAAATGACTACTGCTCCAAGAAAAGTTTCTGAATGTGTGTATACAAGAAAGAAAACCAGGAAGTACTGGATCAAACTTCTAGTTCTCATTTATTTAAAGTTTTGGAAAACAGAAGAACAAATGACTAGTAAGTGAGCTGAGAGTCAACACCTACTTACTTAAAATTGATTTTTAAGGCCATGTCTACACTACCACTTATGCCATCAACAGGGATGTGAAAAAACCTGGATGACAAGTTTCACCAGCCTAAGCACTCATGTGCACACTTATGTTGGTGGCAGAAGCAGATGTAACTACTGCTGCTTGTTGAGATGGTTTATTATGTCAAGAGGAGCACTCTCTCCTGTCGTCACAGAGCGGCTACATGATCCATCGTACAGAAGGACAGCTGCAAAGGTACAGCAGTGCCTCTATAAGTTCGCTAGTGTAGACATGACCTAAGTGTTGCTGAATACCATGCCTGGGGACTGATGTAGGTACAGTTGAAGGTACACTAAGTAGAGTTCTTCAGCCTGTGGCAGCCTGAAAAACAGTTTATGGGGAGCGGTGACCTTTTCATTTAGAGAAGGGAGTTTCTAGCCCTTATGGTTGTAGAGATGCTTCACATTTTTGAGGTTAAATCAATGCAGTGCTGCCTGTGTGAATCTGCAGACATGCCACTCTTCCAAGGAAATGCATGCTATTCTCTGCAATGACCCCACCACAACCCCCAAGAGCAGCATGGATACCTCTGAGGAGTCAGAGTTCCAGGCCACCGCAGGCAACACTGAGGAGGATGACAATTGGAGACAGACGAGCAGGGGATCCATTGTATAACAATGGCCATACCGGGTCTGACTAAAGGTCCATCTAGCCCAGTATCCTGTCTTCTGACAGTGGCCAGTGCCAGGTGCCCCAGAGGAAATGAACAGAACAGGTAATCAAGTGATCCATCCCTGGTTGCCCATTCCCAGCTTCTGGCAAAAAGAGGCTAGGGCCACCATCCCTGCCCATCCTGCCTAATAGCCATGGATGGACCTATCCTCCAGGAACTTATCTAGCTCTTTTTTGAACCCTGTTATAGTCTTCACTTTTCAAAACATCCTCTGGCAAGGAGTTCCACCAGGTTGACCGTGTGTTGTGTGAAAAAATACTTCCTTTTGTTTGTTTTAAACCTGCTCCCTATTAATTTCATCTGGTGACCCCTAGTTCTTGTGTTATGAGGAGGTGTAAATAACACTTCCTTATTTACTTTCTCCACACCACTCATGATTTTATAGACCTCTGTCTTATCCCTCCCCCACTCCCCAGTAGTCTTTTCCACACTGAGAAGTCCCAGTCTTATTAATCTCTCCTCATACAGAAGTCGTTCCATATGCCAGTCATTCTTATTGCCCTTTTCCAATTATCTTTTTTGAGATGGGGTGACCACATCTGCAAAACAGCAGCATGGCTGAGCGTGATTACAGGGAGGGAACTTCAGGTGAGTAAGTTAAATATTGTGTGTGGGGGGGTGGTGTCTTCATGTTTGTTTTTTTTTAATTTAAAAAACCAGTTGCAGTACAGTGGCTATCTGCTTCCCAGTGCCTGGACCAGCTAGGCAGAGGGTACTCTGCAAAACACTGTTTATGTTCAGAGGGATGTCCTGTGAATCCTCCACAGAGATCTTCAGGAAACTATCATTGAGGTACTTTAAATCCATTGTAGAAGGTTTCTGGGGAAGGCTGCCTTATTTCTTCCACCATGGTAAGACACTTTCACATGCTACTCCAGTATTAATTTGGCAGGCATCATTGCAGTAGACAGCATAAGGACCCGGTCTGTACCTGGACACTTGCAGCAGCTGTTCCCTTGCCGCCTTTGTTACTTTCAGGAACATATCAGCAAGGGTTATCTACAGATGTTGGTAATATTCACTTCAATTGCTTGACCCACAAACACTAGTGCCTGTGGGCCCCTCTTGTGTTTTTCCACCCCTTCCCCGATGCTTTACACTACATGGCTGTAGCCTGGGTGGCAGGGGTTGGCATTGCCCATGCAAACTGCAAGCCTAGGGCAGACTGTGAAGAGGCAGGCCAAGGACTGCTCTTGGGCACCCTGTTCCCCTGTGTGGGGCAGGTGGATGGTCCAAGCCTCCCACTGTGTCCCAGGCTGCCTGGGAAGCTAACAGTGCCCAGGTCCAGCTTCAGGACTGGAGAGGGGGTGGTGCCTCAGGTCCTGGAGAGCAACAGTGGCAGGGGAAGAAAGGGAAAAGGTTTCAGTGGCCATAGGCTATCACATGCACAGACACATGCCCCTCATCACCTCAGCTTGCAGTTTGGGAAGGGGAATGCCAGACCCTGACCTCCAGACAATGTTCAGGTTAGAAAGGGAAGGTGGCATGGCCCCCTGAGCACCTATGGTTTTGCTGCGGGTCATTCCCCCCACTGCCAGTACTGCTGCAGATGGTCCAGCACCCTTGCCCTACTTACCATAGCTAGGACAGCAAACAAGTTCTATGAATACCTTGTAGAAATGAAAATGTTCTGCTTTACACTTGCATGGATTCAGGGGAAGGATTTTTATATGGCAAGTTTGCACTGACAATGGTCCCTTTGTGCTGTGCCTGTTTTACAGCTGAAAGTGTAGCCTTCATATCCTCCACACCAGAGGAGAGGGTGTCCCAGATAATACGAAGGCGAAAGAGAATGCATGACTACATTTCATGAAATAATGAATACCTCTCGGACAGTGGAAACTGAGCAGAGGGCATGGAGGATTACGCTCACAGAAAAAATGGACATTATGAGCAGGAGAAAAGCCCATAAGAATGAGCATGGCACAGAGAAGGTGATGATGGGGATTCAGAAGGAACAAAGACATGTTGAGGCATCTGGTTGACCTACAGGAGAAAGCTAGAGGCTTGACTCCCTCTGCAGAACTGCATTCCAACATTGCTGTACTACCCCTCCCCACACACATTCCATTAGGTGTGCGGGGCAAACGCCATATCCCTTCCACTCAGCCTCAGGCAAGGGTGCACAGAATCACAGCCATACATACTGATTTTTAAAGAGATGAATGTGTTATCCCCCTCCCCACTGTATTCCCATCTTTCCAAGGTTTAAGTCTTGGTCAATTTTTTTTTTTTGCACACACAGAAATGAAAAGTCCAGGTCTTGAAAACGAAATCTTTATTAATTCAAAGTGTGGGGAGGGAGGAATAGGGAAATTGAGGCACTGGGGTGAGCACAACCTCACAAAGACCTGGAGTGGTGGATGGAAGTCAGGAGTCCTGGCTCCCATCCCTTCCACGCTCTAAGCAGTAGCCCACACTCCCCTCACTCATGGCAGCCATTGTTCTAGCCCCCCACCACAGATGAGTTGCTGGGTCAATGCTCATTCCGCAGACATCAAGTACACTCCCCATTCACCAGCAGTACCTTTGGAAGGCCAACGCTGAATGGAATGTCTCCCCAGCAGCAGGCTGGGAGGCAGCTCTAGTGTTGCTAGTGGGTGGGGGCTGGGAGTTTTCAGAGCAAAGCAGCAGGTATTTTTTCCAAGGTAATATCACTACATACACAGCAAGGTTCAGACTATTGGTAGGCACAACACAAAAGCACCACACATTACTGAGAGTCATTGTAACAGGCTGTGCTCGCCACCGTGGCGACTCCTGCCGGTTGCTCCGGGAACTAGCTCTGTCCACCAGCAGGGCATCCTCCTCTTGTGTCTCACTCTCCCTCACTGCTTCTCCATTGTCTCTGCTGTCTGTGGGGATCTGCGTTGCCCCGGACCACGGCAGCCTCTTCAGGGCACGGCCCTCTGGCTGTGCTCCAACTCAGGTATCTCCCCCCTTCCGGGTGAGCCAACAGTCCTTCGCCTGCCCTCTCACTGCAGTGGTGAACTACAGCCCCTACTCCAGCCCTTTGCTTAGGGGCAAACTGCAATCCTTTGGCTGGCCACTTCCCTTGGCAAGGGGGGTGGGGGGGACAGGCCCACCAGCTACTCTGTGCCCCAACCCAGGGACCCTATAGCAGGCAACTGCTCACTGCCTCGTCTTCCCCTCTGCCACTATCTGCTTTCCCTGGGCCACTTTCCCATAGCCCCAGCACCTACTTGGCCCCTGTATCAAGACCACACTCTGGGAGCCGGCCAGGCTGGAGCTCCGCTTGCTCCCCCAACCCTGCCCAGCATTGCTCTGTATCAGATACTTCCCTCTACAGGCAACCAGTCCTTCTCCCTCAAGCTCCAGGAGACTCAGCTCCTCTCTCCCCTGCAGCCCTTCTTATAGGACCCAGCCTGGCCCAGATTGGCTGCACCGTCACAGTCATTAATAAAATGGGTTTTCAAAGTCTCCCCGAGATATACTGCTCCAGGTCAGCAACTCTTCAAACGGCCAAAGGCACATTCAACCATTCTGCACTTACTGAGCCTATTGTTTAATCGCTCATTGCTGCAGTCCAGGTGTCTGATGTATGGTTTTATGAGCGATAGGAGTAAGGGGCAGGCTGGGTCTCCCAGGATCACTATTGGCATTTCAACATCAATGGTGATTTTGCAATCTGGAAAACAAATCCTTGCTTACAGCTTTCTGAAAAGACCTGTCTTCTTAAAGATGCATGCGTCAGACACTTTCCCAGACCATCCCACATTGTCAATAAAACATCCCCAGTGATACACCAGCACTTGCACCACCATAGAAAAGTATCCCTTGCTGTTTATGTACTCTGTGGCAATGGTGGTCTGGTGCCAATAAGGATATGCATGCTATTGCTCCATTGCAGTTGGATAACCCCACTGCGGCAAAACCACCCAGTATCTCCTGCATATTGCCCAGAGTGACAACCCTTCTTAGGAGAAGGCGATTAATGTCCCTGCATACTTGGATTACAGCAACCCCCATGGTGGATTTCCCAAATACAAATTGATTCCCCACTGACCAGTAGCAATCTGGCATTGCAAGCTTTCACACAGCAATCGCCACTCGCTTTTCCCACTGTCAGAGCATGTCTCATTTTAGTGTTGCTGCACTGCAGGGCTGGGGAGGGCTCAGCGCACAGTTCCTGGAAAGTGGCCTTATGTGTACAGAAGTTCTGCAGCTACTGCTCATCATCCCATACTTGCATAATGATTCAATCTCACCAATCAGAGCTTGTTTCTTGGGACCAGAATTGGCATACCATTGTGTTCAGCTGCTGCGCGATTGACAACGATCAGGAATTGTTTTGTTCCATGGCTTCCAGCAAGGCTACTTGAAGGACACTGCAATGTTCCGTGCAGCAGCTCCTCTCATGGTTCTGGAAATACCACTGGATAAGGTGCGTGGTTTTTGTAACGCTCACAATAATAGTGCACAGCTGTGTAAAGTCCATATTTTTCTAGAGATGGCATACATGTAGTTATGCCAGACTTTTGGAAAAAAGGCGAAAAATATTACGGGTTGCAGATGAACTCAGGGGAGGGAGAAAAGCATATCATGGGAAGTTGAAGCCATGTGCCCAATCACTCCTGTTTGCAAGCCCCTCGCAAAACTCCCTGCGGCTATGCATCCAAATACTGCTAGTGAGGATGCACTCCACTGACACAATGACTGTGGCATGGACATGCACAAACAACATAATTACTCCGGTGCCTGTATGTCGACTTAAGTTTGTAGACATGCCAAGACTGAAATGTGGAGCATTGATCAATCCCACTGTCTGAATTCTGAATTGTTAATTGATGCCTGGTGGTGAGGGGCAGAGCTGAAATGAGCTAAGCAGGGTGACTTGGTATAAAAAATCAGTTCCCAGGCAAATTCCAGAGCCATGAATAGAGGCAGAATACAGTTATGGCAGGAGCTTAGAGAAAGTGAGATTTTTTCCTTCCAGGTCCCACTCAGATTTCAAGATGACCAGCAACAGAACAGCTGTGGTGACTTGCCACAGATGTGCCATGTTTTCTTTCCTGTCTGAAGTCAGAAGTGACTTCCTGTGCATGAAATGCAAGCTGGTGGCTGTGTTGGAAAAAGATTCTTAGATTAAGGGGCAAATAGAGACACTGAGGAGTTCCTAGATGCAAGAACCATCAGTACACCAGGTTCAAGAAAAAAAGGAGCTGGCCACCAAAGAATGAGAGAGAGGAAGTCAGGGGAGACCTAGAAGTGTGAAAGCATGAGAAGAGGTCGCAGTGGTGTTCTACACAGCTGGGGACAGCTTAAGATGGGCAGGCTGTGGCTACCAGAGAAAAGAGGACCAGGAGGAATTCCACACAGCTAGCAGTTTCTAATCGATACCAGGTGCTCAACATGAAAACTGTGGAAGATACCTCAAGATCCAGCTGGTCCAAGGGAACATACGGGACACCATCTAACCCTGTAGATGATAGCTCAACTCAACCTGTAAGAAAAAAAATATATCAAGTTTGCCTAAGAAGAGTTCTCCAACTGTCTAAAGAAGACAGACTATTCTTGTTGGGGATTCAATGTTTGGAAGAACTGAGAAAAACATTCTGCAAGGCACAGGAGGACAACAGGATGGTGTGCTGCCTTTCCAGAGCCAAAACATGAGACATCACTAACAATAAATAGGATTCTCAAGTTAATGGGCAAGGATCCATTTGTGATGGTTCATATCACTAATGACACTGTATTGTGGGATATCACAGATCACAAAAAGACTTCAGGGTACTTGGAAGGGTGCTGAAGGAGAAGAATTTCCAAGTGATCACAGTTTCTTCCTGTCCTGCGAGCAAAGGAAGACAAGGCAGAAGACTTTGGAAGTGAAGTACTAGCTAGGTAAGCGGTGTAGACGTTTGATATTGTGGAACACTGACCACCTTCTATGGTAAAAGGAGACTGCATAGTTTAGATGACCTCCATCTCAGTAGAAAGCGAACCAATCTCCTAAGAGACAAGCTGGCTAGAAGGAAGATATAAGCACTCATTTACCACAAAATCAAGATGCTGCAACAAAATTAATCAAGGAACCAAAGGACATGAAGAAATTCTTCATTTGCCTATATACCAATGCCAAGAGCATGGGTAACCAGAGGAATTGGAACTGGAATTGGAACATTTCGGAACATAAATTCAACCTAATTGGTATTACTAAAACCTGATGGGGAATTATCTCCATGACAGGATTATTTAAATCAATGGTTGTAACCTATTTAGAAAGGATCAAGTGGGCAAAAACAGGAATGGGAGTGGCACTCTGTCAAAAAATGTTTTGGGAGTCACTGAACTTAGAAAATGATTTTGAAAGCTTGTGGATCAACATCCTAACAGATAAAGTATAAGGTGTGTACTGGTTGGCATCTGCTACAGACCACCAAATCACACCAGGGAATAGGATGACTGGCTCCTTACACAACTACCTATCATGTGTAAGAAAAAAAGCTGTGTGATCACAGAGGACTTCAAAACATATGCTGGACATATGATGCACCAGTACTAAATCACCCACAGAATATCTAATTATTAGAGATGACAATTTCCTAACTCAAAAATGTTGCCTCGAACAGAGGGGAATTCTACACTAGACCTCATCTTGAGGGATAAAGAGGAACTAATCACACAACTAAGAGCTAACTGTAGTTTAGGTACAAGTGATAACTTAATCACATTTATAAAGTCCAAACAGAATGAAGTCCAAACCAGTAATATATATGGTTCTTGAAAATGTCAGTTTCACAAAGCTGAAAACTACTGAGCCTAATTAGTTGGAACAAATTAATAGGAAAAAATGTGAATGATAATTGCAAACCGTTTAAGGACTTTACTAGAGGTCTGAAAAGCCACACACAAGGAAGAAGACTATTGGTTAAAAACAACCTAGTTTAGAAGGGAAGCGAAGTGAGCTATAAAAAATATAAAACAAATGGAAGAAAGGGGAAGATGACAGCATAAATATAAATCAGAAAATAGGAATTGTTAGCAAATTGATAAGATAATCAAAGGAACAAGGAAAAATCTTTGGCCACCAGAGTTAAGGATAATAAGGAGCTTAAAATTAAAACAAAGAATGCTAACAGCATTGGTCCATTACTAGATGGAAATGGCAAAATTATCAAAACAGAAAAGTCAGAAGTGTTCAATAAATATTTGTTTTGTATTTGGGAAAAACAGATGAAATAGTCATATGCTAACACTTTCATTCTACTGCATCTCTGGTGGATGTTAAACAGCAGCTACTAAAGTTAAAAATGTTTAAATCAGTAAGTCCAGATAACTTGAATCCAACAGTTTTAAAAGAGCTGGCTGAGGAACTTGCTGGACCATAATGTTTATTTTCAAGACGTCTTGGAACACTGGAGGAGTTCCAAAAGATTACAAAAAAGGTAAATAATGGCACAACATTAAGAAGGGTAAAGGAAATGACTCAGGTAATTATAGGCCTGTCAGTTTGACACTGATCCAGGGTAAGATAACAGAATGGCAGATACAAGACTTGATTAATAATCAATTAAAGGAGGGTAATATAAGTAATGCTAATCAACTTGAGTTTATGAAGATGGATTCTTTCTAACTTGACATTTTTTATATGATACTACAAGTTTGGTTAATAAAGGTAATAGTGTTGATGTAATAAACTTTTGTAAGGCATTTGACTTGGTACTGCATGACATTTTAATTAAAAACTAGAATGATAAAATTAACAGGGCACACATTAAAAGCTGGCAAATAGCTCTCAAAATGTAGTTGTAAATGGGGAATCAGCATTTAGAGGGTGTTTCTAGAGGGGTCCCACTGGGATGAGTACTTGGTCCTATGCTATTTAACATTTTTAGAAGTGACCTGGAAGAAAACCAAAATCCTTGAAAGTTTGCAGATGACAAATATTAGGGGAGTGGTAAAATAAGGAAAGAAGACAGGTCACTGATACAGAGCAAGCCAGATTGCTTGGCCTCAAGCAAACTATGTTTTAATATAGCTAAATATATACACATCTAGGAACAAAGAATGTAGTCCATATTTAAACGATGGGGGACTGTATCCTGGGAAGCAGTGACTCAGAAAAACATTTAGGGGTCATGGAGAAGGATGAGCCGAACATGAGTTCCCAATGAGAGACTGTTGCCAAAAGGGCTAATGTAATCCTTGAATCCATGAGCAGAGGAATCTCAAAGAGCAGAGAGATTATTTTACCTCTATATTTGGTACTGGTGCGACCACTGCTGAACACTGTATCCAGTTCTGGTGTCCATAATTCAGGGAGGATGTTGATAATTTGGAGACAGTTCAGAGAAGAGGCATGAGGATGATTAAAGGATCAGAAAACATGCCACAGATTGAGCTCCTTGCATCTATCACTATATCTTAAAGAGAAGATTAAGGGGTAACTTGGTTACAGTCTAAAAGTACCTACATGGAGAACAAATATTTGATAATGGGCTCTTCCACCTAGCAAAGATAACACAATTCAATGACTGGAAGTTGAAGCTAGACAAATTCAGACTGGAAATAAAGCACTGATTTTAACAGTGAGAATAATTAACCATTGGAACAATTTACCAAGGGTCATGGTAGATTCTCCATCTCCAGATGTTTTTCTAAGATATGCTCTAGAAATTATTTTGGGAACGGTTCTATGGCCTGGATTGTACAGGAGATCAGACTATATGATCACAATGGTCCATTCTAGCCTTGGTATCTATGAAACAGTCTTGTATTTGGGCACGATTGGTATTTTCACTGATTGTGCCTAAGCAACACAGCAGCCTTGTGACTAGGGTCAAGTCTATTATACCACAAACTTGTCACTCAATTCACCAGAAAGCTTTGGCAGCAAAGCAATGCCAGCAGAACGGACAACGGTACTTGATAAGGCTTTGAAGTTTACAACTTTCACCAGGTAAATGCATGCCTCTACTTTAAGAAAGGAAATAGGCACTCAGCAGCAGCTCGTCTTCCACACTGGTATTTTCTGACTTTCACAAGGCAAAGTTCTGAATGGTGCGTTTAAGCTCAAAGAACCAAGGATTTTTCCTTGCTGAATGGAGATCAGCCCTTGCAGAACACTTATCAGTGAAGTGCTATTTTATTCTGAAAGTTTATCTGCAGAGGCAGAATATGGCATGGGTTCTTAACCTATGATTACAAACAGGTGTTTGAGTTGTAACCACCAAGCCATTTTTGTATTGCTAATTGGAAAGGAGGGGGAGTCCCAGTATGGCAAAGGTTCAGAATGACTGCTCTAAGGGCTTGCATATGCCAGAGACTTTTGCACAAATGAAACTATAGCTACACCAATATAACCCCCCCCCACTACTATACTGAATCAGCATAAAAGTGATTTGCACCAATACAGATCAATTTGGAGGTAAGAGACTGCTGTAGGTTGCTTTTTATTTACATTATTGTAACATTTATAGTAGGAGACTACAATGTGCAGAAGTCTCTGGTGTAGACAAACCCTATGATGAATCATCTTCAGAAGACAAGTTTAAGACAAGGTTTCGCATACAGCTTCATTCAACTTCAAGTTAATCAAACAACTAGGCAACTGATTTTTGCTGACCCTAAGGTAGCAACTTAAAATGGATTTCACTCTATGTCACACTCTGCCACAAGACTGTTTATTACAGGACACTCAATTACCAGATCACTTATATAAAGATGTCCCTGACCATCCAGAACTATGTTTTAACTAGTTCACTAGCAGATTAAGCATGGTTCACTGGGAGAATTCATACAGCAATGACCAGGGCAGTCAGGCTGTACTGCTTTGCATTATTGCCTGTCAGATGATTATGCTCAGCAATCGGAAAGCAGGAACATGGAGGCTGGCTAAATGAACAGGGTCAGCAGTCTGATAATAGGGACATTCCTATCCAGACATTTAAAATCCAAGGTGAAATCCTGTAATGCAGATCAGATATCTACTGAATAGGTAGTTATGAAACTATTTTCTAGAATAATGCACCATTTACAATTGTATTTTTCAATGTGTAAAAGCTAAAGGGACATCAACTTAGAAATATCTGTCAGATGTTTTCCTACTTGATTAAGAGTAATGCATAGAGTTTTTTTAATGCAGCAACAGGCAAGATATTTTTAATTTGAAAAAAGGGAAACTCAAAAATTGTCAGGAGGTTTAAGAAGCCCAGAACACAAAGCTACTTTTAACTTAATTTTAAGCTGACTAGATTTCAAATTGCATGTCCCTTTGGATTGTTTGTTCTATATTTTAACCAATGTTTAAAAGTCAGCTTAATCTTTTAAATACCTTTTAGTTTTTTCCTGAACATGAAGTCTTCTTAGTTGATGCACCAACTCGGCTGTGTGAAAAAGTGACTGTTATTTTTCTTTGAGTCAAACAAATGTCTGAGTAACATCTGAATGATGGATTTAAAAATAGTAAGAATCCAGATTTTCTTCAGACTTTTGAAAGAAAAGTTTGCATGGAAGCAACATTTTCATCCTAAGTTGCTAAACAATTTGAATAAATGCTATTTTAAGAATGCTCTGTTGTAGCCTGTAAATGCATATTGCTACTATAAAAGCTAGTTGAATAGGAACAATATTACAAACAGACCAATCATAGTTAAATACAAACAGTACTTAAGATTCTACCTGTACTAGGTAGTATGAACCTGTGCATAATGTACTTAGTGTCTTATTGCTTCCACTATGGGTTACTAATAACCTTAAAATATACCAGTGGTGTCGGATTTTTATTTTAAACCCGCAAATATTAACTGTTAGGGCCCATTCTGGAATTCCCATTCATGTGAGTGGTCTATTTATGCACAGGTAGTTCAACTGAAGTCAAAGGGACAACTTTCATGAGTGTTATCACATTCAGACCTTAATTGCCCAGAACAAACAACATACCTACAACAAAACAGGATCCGTGTAGTTGTTCCCCTATTTCATACACAATTTGATGACAGGGTGGACTGATTTAAAAATCAAAATTATTTAAATTACCAATTTTAATCATGATTTCAAACAGCAAGCAAGAAACCTTGATTTAAATAAATTTTAGTTATTTTACACATTTTATTCAGTTATTTTTCTAAAGAAAGGTTGATTCTCCCTGGTTGGTAACCTTTAAAACGGGTTTATCTACAACTAAATACATCCTTTACACTAAACTTGACATCTTGCTAACCAGGAGGATGCACTATATCTACACATGTATTAGACAACTATATAGCTTAATTTACATTTATTCAGATTCTTAATTTTTACCTTTTTATTCAATGAGAAAATGGTGAATGACTTATTAGATACTTTATTTGTGATTTGTAAAAAAATTTGGATGAAAATTCAAATGTGATTAAAAATGCACAAAAACAGCATTTGCTTTAAAGAAAACTACCTTAAATGTGGTGGATACATTTAAAAGTTTATCAAAACATGTTTTGCCTTTAAAACTGAAGTATTATTGAACTTATTGCTTCTGGTCACCATGTTCTCCAAGATTTTACAACTAGCACATATCATCCCCTCAAACCCTGTTTTTATTCCTAGATTGGAAAATAAAAACAAACCTTCAAGCTTTATAACTCAAATGATTTCTCAACTCTGAATGAACTAGTAATTGAACCAAACTGAATAAACTGAAGAGAAAATATTCCCTGCACACCTTCAGAAGAGGCAGCTACTCTGCTGTCAAAAGCAGGTTCAGCATTTAAACTCCACTTCCAGGTGCTTAGCCAACAACTTCCATCAGCAGTTCAGTGGTATAAATTTAAAATGTCAGCTACAACATGTACTGCTTAATCATTTAAATTAAATACAAAAATAAATCATAGTAAGTTTAAGCCTGAATCAACTGCCAATTTCAAATTAAATTTGAAATAGTTTATATTTTTAATTTAAATAAAAAAATTCTTTTTTTTAAAAAATCCACCATGTTTGGTGTAAACAGTGCTGTTTTTAGCCATTACAGATTTCAGGTTCAAACTGTTTCATATACTGATTCAGAACTTAATTTCTCCTATTACTGAAGCTATGTAAATTGATACCATTTATGTTTGCCTTGTAGTTCAAAGTCCATACTTTATATTCCTTACACATTACCAGAATTTAAGTTGAGGCTACATCTGTAGAGAGTACAAGAGCATTCTAAAGCCAACAATTTAAACCTAGAAGCAAAGATTCACTCAATTTCTCAAATTGAAAAAAGTCCATCCAAAACATTAAATGGCAGCTAAGTAATTGCTTGCTTTAAGTAGGTTCATATCCATGTATGCAATGCAACTCTAGATAAAATAGTTTAATTGGCATAAACAGAACTGTCACCACTAAGACTATAGTTACAATTTCTTTTGGTATGGTCTGCTTTTTAATTTTTATTTCTATGGTAACTATACAGCTTTCAAACGGCATATAACACATTTCAAAGGTCTTGGTGGTCAGAGAGCTGACCAGTCATATCATGCTAGCTATTCCTTATTTCAGTTGCTAAACTGCTCTAACATATAGCTGAAAACACAAGCTTTCCTAATACTATTTTTCCATATATGCAGTTATTGTAGTTACCACAGGGATATGGTGCTATTTTGAATGTGAAGAGAGGTGGACAATCCGAAGGTAAATATGGTCCACACTGACATTTCCACCTAGTCCAGTGCTCTCAAACTCAAATGACCACGAGGGCCACATGAGAACTAGTACATTGGCCCGAGGACCGCATCACTGACCCCCCGCTCCGCTGCCCCGCCCCCACTCCTTCTATGAGGCCCTGCCCCTGCCCCACCTCCCATTCCAACCCCTTCCCCGAAATCCCCACCCCCAACTCCACCCCCCCCGCCCCTAGAGGGTGCAGGAGGGGTGCTGGGTATGACAGGGGATTGAGGTGCAGGAGGGGGAGCAGGGCATCTGGGTGCAGGACAGGTGTGGGGTGCAGCAGGAGATTGGGGCTCCCCTGCCCCCTGTGCTGCTCCAGGAAGTGGCCGAACCTGGGGGGGCCCACAGGGGTCTGTGTGTTGCCCTGGCCACGCCTTCAGGCACCGCCCCCCACAGCTCCCATTGGCTGGGAACCGCTGTATTTTAGAGCGGGGCAAGCAGGCTAGAGCCGCTCTAGGTAAATGCTGGGGGGGGGCCGTGGGGAGCTGGTGGGCTGCGTGTTTGAGACCCCTGATCTAGTCAGACTGCCAGCATTCATGACATGAGAAAAAAAGTAAACTTTTCTCAAGCACTCTTTAAAGGAAATGGACTTAATCTTTAGCAAAGCTCTGTGAGAATTCTAAAGATGAAGCACAAAGTTATGTAGGAAGCAAACTGTATTTATTGTACTTTATACACGTGTGAAGATTTTGTACACCTCCCAGTAATCTGACAGTTCCACTTTTAGTTTCAAACCAAGTGGTGAAGACCACCACAGAATTTTAAAGCAGGCTTAAAAGTGTAGCATCACCAATGGAAAAGATCTTTCTGCAGAGAATGGGCTGAATGCCCCAGAGTTATCTTAACTTTTATGACTGCTGCCTATTTTTGTCTTGCAGGGTCCCTCAAAGCATGAAGGGGCCAGTTTACAGTTAGTTGTAAGCATATTATAAAGAAATGTTTTTTTAGTTATTTACTTCCAATTAACAAAAAATTATATTTAACTATGATTTTAATAGAAGAGCAATGCTAACTTGTGAATACAGATGTTTGCAGAGAGAGTCTGATATAAGCATTTCAGAAATTTGTATTGCTTTCACCAATTTAGTTCACATGTGAAGATTTACTTTAACAGAAATAATTGTAATAACCATTAAATGCTCAGTGATCTAAATATTAAGTATAATTATGTATATAGATTTCTTCCATGAGGAAATTTTTATTTCACTTCTTTACATGATCTTGTTTGTCAAAGAGGAATTGCTACATATTTGGGACATGCCAACACAAACTTAAGTATAAGGAATTTTCAATTGGAGAAAACAGTATGCAGTACCGTTCAACATAAGATTTTAACTTATTTTCTTCAGAATCTCATGGTAATTAAGACCCATAAATCAAACCACAGAAGTTCTTAAATCTTTGATTAAATTTTAAAAAGCGAGAAGATTGACTGGCTGTTCAAAATACAGTTAGTAGCTATGATTTCATAAGTAAAAGCGAGCTTTAATAGGCTCTGAATAATTCCTTGAAAAGCAATGAACCATATTTAGAAATGACTTCCCAAAGTTATATGCATGAACATTAACTGCAGAAAGATATGAAATAAACCTCTTAAAAATTATTCTGGATCTCTGGGTTTCTCTGGATTTCAGGGCGGGTAGGAACAGTGTCTCCAGCCTCTTTGCCAGAAGCTGGGAATGGGCAACTGGCGGATGGATCACTTGATTACCTGTTCTGTTCATTTCCTCTGGGGCACCTGGCACTGGCCACTGTCAGAAGACAGGATACTGGCCCAGATGCTCCTTTGGTTTGACCCAGTAGGGCCATTCTTATGTTCCTATCTTTACTACTCTAGAGTTATGGAGAAAAACAAAGAATATAGAATGTACTTAAATAGACTGCCGAGCAGGGTGGATAAAAATCACTGATTTTTTTTTTAAAAATCAGTTTTTTATTTAAATTGGATTTTGAGGGAAAAATCCATCTAAAGATCATATTAACTAAGATGCATTATAGCACAAAGATATCATCATGGAACAGAGATTATAAATTCTAATTCTATAGCAAGAGAATACATTCATGTAATGTTTAAGAAAAGTTTTCCAAATGAGTTCCAATAGTTCATGGATTAGGGACCCAATCTTATGGAGTTCCAGGGGCTTCTGTATAGATTTAGGTTATTCTTCCTATCTACCCAACAGGACTCAGTGCTCAGTCTAGAACAGCAATACTCAAAGTGGTGGTCCGCGGACCGGTGCCAGTCCGTGAGCCATCGGCTGCCGGTCTGCGCGCACATTGGAAAAAAAACTTGCTGGTCCCCCACATCAGATAGCTTGAGCAGCACTGGTCTAGAAGATACCATCGGAGATGCTTAGTTTTGCCGTTCTGAAACTGTGGATTTGTGTCTCCAGAGATAACATGCTTGTTAACAGCAAAAATGTTTTTAAATAAATAAATACACAGAGGTGAGAAATAACAGACCTCAACCCTATTGTCCCTCTGCAAATTTGTGTAGAGTCAATCCCTTACCTCTCTCAAAGTGCAAAGTTTCAAAAAGTTCAATGAATAGACAATTGTTGGGGGCGGAATAGATCTGGACAAGGAGAAGACTACCGGAGATAAATGTGAGAAAGGAAGCACAAGCAGTAGAAACAAAAGTGAAACTGTTTGAGCAGCATATTCCTGAAGTCTTGAAGTCTTTCTGAGTGTAGGCTTCATTGCTTTGAAATCTACCATACCATTCTCTCACTAGAAGGGAAAACCTGTAATGGCAGCAGGCCATAAAAGAGACCAGGTTTGGGAACAAGAACCATTCAAGAAACATATGTTTGCGGATGATGTTTTAAAAAAAGTCACACCAGTGAACTGGTGGAAGTCACTTAACCACTTGGATTCAGAGACTGCTGAAGTGATCATCTCACTTTTAACAGCAATAGCGTCTTCTGCCAGTGGGAAGAGAATATTTTCTTCCTTTGGACTAATTCATTCCAAACTGAGAAATTGTTTGGGACCTGAAAGAGCAGGAAAGCTTGTTTTTCTTTTCCAGATTATGAACAGGAAAATGAAGGTGAAGACAACTGAGTTAGCTGCAAAGCCAATATTTTAAGTTTTTCACGTTGACCTGGCTGACAGTCAATTTAATTTTTTTATATTTCATTTAACTATTTTAGTTAAAAATAATTTTAATGAAAACAAACCTGATTAAAAAAACTTGATTGTTTAATTCAAAAATTCATATGCTTGTTTTGTTAAAATATATGTTTGCTGTTGAAGGAAAAAAATTCAGAATACATCATGGTTTTAGTTAATCACACCAATTTATATGTCTGTTTGGCAATGTTCTCCTAATACAGCATGGCAAGAAAATCCTCCAAATATTAATGATTAACCTGTTGAATTGGAGATATTTATGAAGTCATTGGGAGGTGAACTATCTGCTTTAATTACCATGAAATAACCAATCATTCATTTTCTGATATAGCTGTAAAACTAATATGAAAAATTTTCAAAATAAATCACTTGAAAAATGTATAGTGTGTACCTGCTAAAAATGAAGCCTACATCTGAGTAGTGAAAAATATGTATTAAGGTGATAACCAACAAGAATGCACTTTTATGTAGAAATCCATGATTAAACAGAGTCTTTCTGACTAGCGATTTAAATCATGATTTAAATCAAATCCACCCTTTTGCAGGGTGGCTATTGAACAGACAAGGGAAGAAGTCAGCATAAGTTCCCACTCCATTTGATTCAATTGAAGAAAATAAACCATACAAATAAGTGTGCATAGCTTCTTGAAGTGTAAATTTTAGGGCTTTATCTCCATACTTCTAGAACTATAGTTTGGCAAACAAGACCTTCTCTAAATACAACTTGCACAGGTTTAACTAGTTTTACTGTTCTTTTTTAAGTATGAGCTTTTCCAAGGCACAAAGAGCACTTAGGTGCCCACCTCCCATTGAAAGTCAGTACCTTCGCATGCCCCAAATGGAGTATGAGGGACAGGACATAGAATAGACCAGGTAGACCAGAGTACTCAGGGGGTCTGTGACTCCATGGTTCAGTTGTTATAGTACTTGAGTTTGCACTTGTTACTTGGTGAAACCTAAATATAGAACTCTCAACCAATTTGGTGTTTTTGCCCTGCTTCTTGACAGGCTGTCCTGTGGTTGGCACTCTGACCCATGAGCTACTCCAAAGAGCTTGACGGTATGTTTTCCAAATCGGAAGCTTTTCTCCACATAGGATGCTAGCCTGGATACAATCAATCCGATTCTTCCGGTAACCAGTTCTACCACCCTGTGAACATGTTTCAGAGTAACAGCCATGTTAGTCTGTATTTGCAAAAAGAAAAGGAGTACTTGTGGATCCCTCTGAACATAGGATGCCTTTCCTGAGCTGATCTGCAATGCCTCATGTGATTCAAATTATTAAGACCTACTTCTACTGCAATAATCTGCAAGAAATTTGCCAATAATTACTAGACAAAAAGGAAGTTAGGGAGATAGCTTCCTACATACAAAAGCCCTGGAACTAAAGTGTGCCAGTCATCATCCTGACCACTCTGCTTTGTATGTTGTATCTCCCTTTTCCCTTTCAGACAGTAAATACCTCAGAACAGGGACAGTTTACAGTACTCAACGTATTTTGTGCCACTACTGAAATATAAACAAACAACTTGGGTACATGAAGAGACCTGGTGCACATTAGCACTACTTCTCTCACAAGTGTCCATTTGCCTGAACTACTAAACAGTATGTAAACTACTTATCAGCTTTTTTCCATGCTCTTTCTACAGTACTAAAAGCATGTAAACATACTTAGAAATTAGTGATGAAAAATACATATCTACAACAAAGATTCACAACTGTAATTTCCTTCTGACCTCCAGCATCTGAACACATCACTTCAATGGCAGATCCTTCTGCTAACCACCTTTACAGTCCAAGCACTCAAAGGGAGTACAGATGTTTAACTCTTGGCAGACACCCCTCCCTAGGCAACACAACACTGTCTGGTGAGACAACCTAGAGTAGCAGAAACCTCATGTGTGTCACGCCCAACACTGTTTAATCAAAGACCTGTGCCCCAGCAGGTTTGTCTTAGATACTGCACTAACAAAACAGAGCAGTCACAGCTCAGAGAGCTGTCCCTACCACGTAAAGCAGAATAGTTTGAAGCACGTGCACAGGAGAGACCCAGCCCTCTCCTCCCCCCCCCCCCCCCCGCGCATGAGTGGGATGGAAGAAGCGCCAGCACATTCCTAAAATGCCCATTGGGTGACAGACCCAGACCCAAACCTCATTGGCTTGAACTTGTCAATGGCATAGGAGAGGCAGCCCGACTGGGGGGGGGGGGGGGGGGCGGAGAAGAGGGGAAGGCTGAGCCAGGAAACTCACGTGTAATCGTGGTTCCAGCCACACTTCAGCACTGTGAGGGGGCTACTCCCTATCACCTGCCAGGCTGCCCCACGGCGCCACAACCACAGACAGGGGAACCCCACAGATTAATATCTCCTGCGGGGGAGGGAGGTTGTTATCTGAACCCGCTCTAGGCATTACAGAGAGTTGGGGCTGCTGTGATAGCCACCACGAGGGAACCCCCAGCCCTGCCTCCACAGCAGAGAAAGACGACACGCTCGCTCCTTCCCTACTGCAGGCTCCGTGGGCGGGGGAAAGTAGTGAATACCCACTCTTGGGAAGGTCTGGACACAGGTGACAGCCCACGCCGGTCTACGGGCAGCTCACCCCTTTCTCCTCACTCCGGTCGCTTGGCAGCAGGGGACCCCGCCATAAAGGCGGCTCCCTCCTGGGTTTCGTTATCAGGGGAAGGGCCAGGCGCTAACCGAATCCCTGACTCAAGCCGCAGGGTGCGCAGGAGGCGGCGGCCCCTGCAGCTGTGGCCCCTCCGCGTGCGCGGGGCCGCGGGCAGCACTGCGACACTTGCCCCCGCGGCTCCCCTGGCCCGTCACCACACGTTGCCAGCAGGGCCTTACGGGCTCCACGCGGTGGAGGCGGGTGTCATGGCTCCTGCGCAGAGCCCGGTCACTGACTAGCACCTTCGCCGGGCCCGGGCGCGCTCTCCTGCAGCCAGCGGGGACCGCGCCGCGGGCGGGCTGTGAGCGAGGCGCTGCCCGGGGCCCCTGGAAGGCGGGGGAAGGTCACACTCGGCGTGAGGCCGGAGCGGGCAAGGTCAGGCCGGCACCCTGGGCACGCACAGGCCGCGCCTCAGGCCGGGGACGGTTAACGCTCCCCGCCCTCCCCGGAGCCTCACCCGGGAAAGCGCCAGGCGCGCCCCTCCCCCCAGCCCAACCGCACCCCAAAGCGGCTCGCGGCGCCCACCGGCGACAGCCCGGCTCCCCTCCGCCCGCCCCCAGCGCGCCAACCTGGGGATGGTGCGGAGATCGCCGGACCCCTTGCTCTGGTGCGGCTCCTGCGGCGAGGGCTGCTCCCGGGCGAACCACACCTCCAGCAGCTTCTCGGTCCCTTCGAAGAAGTGTGCACCGTTCTCCTCCATTGCGCGACAACTCGGCAACCAACAACCACAGAAATTAACCCCAGCCCGGCGGCCGCCCCGGCGGCTGCTGCACGGGCCGCGCCGCCGCCGGGTCCCCGGCCGCGAGTCACCTTCCAGGGGATAACGTTATGTGACCCTTCAACAAAACCAACAACAGTGAAACCGCCTGGGTGCGCGGCGGCTGCGGCGTGAGCGCGGGGGTTACAGTCCGGGCGGGCGGGCGCGGGGCAGGCGAGGCGGTTCGGTTCCTTGTATTCCGTATGTTCCCCTGTTGCAGAGAAGAGCGTAGAGCGAGCGCTAGCTAATGTCGCCGGCCATACTGTGTAAGCGAGGGGGCGCCGCGCACGCAGCCGCCTTTATACCAGCACAGGTAACAGGGAACTAGCCGCCGAGCGCGCCCATTGGACACGCGCCTCTCGGCCCCGCACTCTCCCAGCCCCCATTGGACACCGCACCTGCCTGTCAACCGCCTCGGCCTGTTCGACTCCGCCCTCAACAGCCGCCCGCCCAGCGAGAGCTGGGTGAGCGAGATCGACATGGGGAGAGCAGGAGTATGTGCGGTGTGAGGAGCATAAGGGGGCGTCTGGGGCTCGAGCGGAGGGCGGTCAGAAGGTGTTTAAGAGTGAGGTGTGGGGCTGGGGATATCACTGTTCCTGAGGCTGAGAAGAGAGAAGTGAAGAGAGAAGTGAAGAGAGAAGCTACTTGTGTGAAAGAAAGGGGGGGGGGGGGAAATAGGGGAGAAAGTGTAGTTTTTTGAATGTGGTGCAAACCCCAGAGCATTAAATTAAATCAGCATTAGCCAGTTGTAAACAGATGTAAGTGTGTCTACAGAGGGGTGTGCACCAGTTTAACTAAAACAACTTAACTACATTTAGTTTAAAAATTGATTTAAGTGAAAATGGTGCAACTTTTGTGTGCAGACATGGCAGTGGTATAAGAAATAGCCTGTGTCTGAGAGAGAGAAAGAACAGTGATAGTGCAATGGAAAACGTGTGTGTGTGAAAGAAAAGGGGGTGATTGTATATGGGTGAGGCCTTGTCTACACACAAAAGTAGTGCAGGTTTAACTAAACCTTTTTTTTTTTAATTGGTAAAGTATCAACTTAAGGTAAATTGATATAAGGCACTCTTAAACTGATGTAAATGTCCATGCAGAGCAACTACACCAATTTAATGAATACAGTTTCTAAACTAATTTAGTTAAAACAGTACAATTTTTGCATGTAGACAGGGCATGGGAGAGTGAGCGAGCAAAATACAGTACAGAGATAATAAGATGATGGTGATACAGAGGGTACAATATTTGCTTGTGATATGGCCCTTTTATGTTGCTCTGTATGTGCAAAGGGGTTGTAAACCCACTTATCTGGGCAGCTGGGATTTCCTCCTGTGAGAAAGTTCCCAGGTCAGAAGCTTGTACTACTACTTTCAGAGTAACAGCCGTGTTAGTCTGTATTCGCAAAAAGAAAAGGAGTACTTGTGGCACCTTAGAGACTAACCAATTTATTTGAGCATAAGCTTTGGTGAGCTACAGCTCACTTCATCGGATGCATACTGTGGAAAATACAGAAGATGTTTTTATATACACAGACCATGAAAAAATGGGTGTTTATCACTACAAAAGGTTTTCTCTCCCCCCACCCTACTCTCCTGCTGGTAATAGCTTATCTAAAGCGATCACTCTCCTTACAATGTGTATAATAATCAAGGTGGGCCATTTCCAGCAAAAATCCAGGGTTTAACAAGAACATCTGAGGAACAGCGGGGGGAGGAGGGGGAAAGGAATAAACAAGGGGAAATAGCTTACTTTTTATAATGAATCAACCATTCCCAGTCTCTATTCAAGCTTAAGTTAATTGTATCCAATTTCAAATTAATTCCAATTCAGCAGTCTCTTCTTGGAGTCTGTTTTCAAAGTTTTTTTGTTGAAGGATAGTCACTTTGAGATCAGAAATCGAGTGACCAGAGAGATTGAAGTGTTCTCCGACTGGTTGATGAATGTTGTAATTCTTGACATCTGATTTGTGTCCATTTATTCTTTTATGTAGAGTCTGTCCAGTTTGCCCAATGTACATGGCAGAAGAGCATTGCTGGCACATGATGGCATATATCACATTGGTAGATGTGCAGGTGAACGAGCCTCTGATGGTGTGGCTGATGTTATTAGGCCGTGATGGTGTCCCCTGAATAGATATGTGGGCACAGTTGGCAATGGGCTTTGTTGCAAGGATAGGTTCCTGGGTTAGTGATTCTGTTGTGTGGTATGTGGTTGCTGGTGAGTATTCACTCTGTAGTTCTATACCAACCACCATTTTGCACCTTTCTGATATAGAGAGCATGACCCCCCGGGTGCATGGTCAGAGTGGCTCCACATTCCAGTTATCACAGCCTGCCAGAACATTACCTTGGGTTAATAGGCAGCTGGATGCTAGCAACCACCAGCCCCAGAACACAGGGAGCATAAAGGTAGCATAAAGCCACCTTTGCCCTTGCCCATTTCTGTCCCGTACTGAGCATACCTCGCTCAGAACAAAGAACCAGTTCCAAAGGGGGAGCGATGAAAGAATATCCATGTTTTAGCATGAGGAAAAGAATATGGACAAATTCCACATACTGCTTCAGCCCCTTTATATCATTCTGGTAGAAAAAAGGGGCTGTGTAGTATGTAGAATCTACCTCTGGCAAATACTCCCCATGTACAGGGGTTTCTCATTTTGTGTGTAGCTGGCTGAATGGCTATTTTTCAGCTGCTGAAAGAAATTGTGTACGTGTGTGTGAGGGAACAAAAACCGTAACGTGTCGGGTGGAGGGGTTCCTCTGCTAGACACAGTTCAGTCATACTGTTGACTGATTTGCTGATTCTCTGTATCACATATTTCCAAGGACACTTTAAAAGGATACAGATAGAAAAAGCTAGTTGTTACTGATCTAGTCTGTGCACATAAGGAATGAATGACTTTCAAGATATTTGACCAGTTTCTAGGCAAAAGTGTTCATTGTTATTATGTATCTGTACTACTCCCAGCCTAGCACTGACCTCCCACATTCATCTTGATTTAGCAGCCTTGGTTCTCTCATTTCACTCACACACAAGGCAGTAACCACAGCCAGCTCCCTGCTTCAGGGGGTCAAATGTTAATAGTCACAATTTCTCTCTGCAAATACAAGTTGTTCATTTACCTTATGGAAATTATGGTTTGTTTTTATGTCTGTTGTAACTAGCAATGATAGTTCTCGTACTTACTTGCTAATTATCTATTGTTAGTGTCTACATCTACAAACAGTCAAAATAGCCGAGGCACAGGTTTTATATGTTTGTTATATAGAGGATGTATTGTGGATCTCTTGTACACAACCAGTTGCTATTCTGATGTATTATATTGGATATCAGTAAAAAATACAAAGTACTATCCTTCCATCTGACCCCCTTTTAGGAGCCCAGTAAAATTCTGATAGCAAGCTCGGAGTTTACTAATATTTTTCAAAGCACAATGATTAGGTGAACTTACGTCAGGTAAAACTGTAAGGGCATAGTTGTATTTAATGGATCTTTATATATATATATATATGTCACATTAGCTAGTACTATAAATATGCAAGTGCATAAGCAATATAAATAAAGGGCTAGTTTAGTTTGATTCATGAGACCTTTGAATAACTTTTTTTCAGAAGGAGTGCAAAACAATGTTTTTGAGTTAATATGTATCCTGTTATACAAGCTTCCAACAATGAAGTAACAATAAGAGATGACCCAGACAAATATCAGGGTAAACAAAGAAAGTCCCCCAAATCCCACAACCCTCTGTCAAATATTAAGATTGATAGTTTTGTTATTAATAAATAGATAAACAAGTTATATAATTTAGGGTGTAATGTGGAATCTTATATTTGGTCATAAAATATTATGTAACACAGAGGCGAGGGGTGTTAAAAGTATGGTATCATCTTGGGTATAAAAGAATGTATGGGCACTTAAGTCTTTGCCTTTGTTTATGTACACCTTCTTTGTACATACAGCCAAACCTTTGGCCTGATATAACTCAGTTGATCACTGGGAAATGGTACCTTGTACCTATGCGGAAATAAACCTGTTCCTTGGATCTGAACTCAGGAATTAGCAGTGGTGTTGTATACTACAGTAAGCAGTGATTGTTTTGCTAGGTTTCTAAGGTACCTGTGGACCTGCTTGGTGGTCCAAAAAATATCCTTACAATAACCTGAATATTTAGCTATGCCTTGCAAAATTCTGTATTTGCTGAATAGCAAAGAAATAGTTCTTATATAACTGGCCAGTATTGTGAAAATTATGCCTTAATTTAAAAAAAAAAGTTAGTGAATAATTCAAGTAAATTGTAGGAAGGTCAATAGCTAAAAAGAAAAATACATAAAATATTAAATAATCATTCAGTGACTTTTTTTAAAGCTAAATTACACCCTCAGGCCAAGAAATTCAATTTTGGTGCAAGTGATATGAACTAAAGAGCTCATGTAAAAGCTAACAGGTGTCCAGATGCCACAGTAGTGGGTTGTACAAACATTTATTAATCCTCACAACATTGACAGGGGTAAGTTTTATTCCCATTTCACAAATGGAGATATTAAGACAGGTTGGTGGTCTGAGTTTAATAGGAAGAGCTTTTTAAGTGACTTATTCAATGCCTCAGAGTGAGTGTGCAAGAAGCAAAAATAAGAACTCGTTCTTGACTCACAACTCTGTACTTCTTTCATCTCATGTTGCCTCTAGAATTAAAGTGTATATGTAAAAAATGTTAAAATATTCATATATAAAACCCTCAGAAATGGGGATTTTTAATGTTATAACATTGATATTTAAAATAGTACATATTTTTAAATAACGTTTTATTATTCATATAGCACAAAAGTGAACATGCCTGCCTGCCCTGCCCCTGTGCTGCTCTGGGAAGCAGCTGGAACCTGGGGGAGGGGAGGCCACAGGGGTCTGTGTTTTGCCCTGGCCACTCCTCTAGGTACCTCCCACGAAGCTCCCATTGGCCGCGGGGGCAGGGCAGGGAGGGAGCCTACCCTGACCCCAGTGTGCACTGGGCCGCTCTAGGTAAACGCTGGGGGGGCTGTGGGGAGCTGGCAGGCCGCAGAAAATAACCCTGTGGGCCGCATGCGGCCTGCGGGCCATGTGTTTGAGACCCCTGGTCTAAATTAATTGACAAGGCTTTTCATAGAGACAAAGAATAAACCATAAGCCTTTGCTTCAGCTAAATAGCATAAAGATAGGAAAACCCACAGTTCAACTCCAGATAGTATTGTTTCCTCTTGTTCTGAATTACACAAACCTTTGTAGGAGGTAGGACATGTTGAGTCCCCCCTCCCCCCCCATAGAGTTCACTGAAGGAAGCTAGGCAATTGGAATGCTCCATTCCCCGGTCATAGTATTAGCTTGTGCAGAGACATTGGATTGTTCGTGGTGGGTTTTAACAAACTTGATTTAAGGATAATTCATCACAATCAATCACAAAAATATTGTAGAAAGGCTGTTTATGTAAGTGAATACTTCAAATGGGAACCAGAAGTTTTAAAAATGATAATATTGCTAAAACTAAGCATTAAAAAAAGGATGAGCCAAGCTTTAAATTCATGAGGTTTGCTCAAAAGTATGAGATTTTTTAAAAATAATAAATCTGAGTTTTTATTGGACTTCTGATGTTGAATTTTTTGCGGTTCAACATTAAGTTCCTCTCTGCAACAACGAGGGATGGAAACTTACCTTATAACAGATGATTCCCACAGTCATAGAACATCAGGGTTGGAAGGGACCTCAGGAGGCCATCTAGTCCAACCCCCTGCTCAAAGCAGGACCAATCCCCAACTAAATCATCCCAGCCAGGGCTTTGTCAAGCCTGACCTTAAAAATATCTAAGGAAGGAGATTCCACCACCTCCCTAGGTAACGCATTCCAGTGTTTCACCACCCTCCTAGTGAAAAAGTTTTTCCTAATATCCAACCTAAACCTCCCCCACTGCAACTTGAGACCATTACTCCTTGTTCAGTCACATGAATCCAGGAGCTGGGTCTAAGAAAAAGATTACAGGTCACAAGATTTAAAATACAATCATGAGACTTGGCAACAGGATTAAAAATTTAAGTGGCTCTGCCATAATTTTATATATTGTACCACACTTCACTTATAAAATTACAAGATGTTTCCCATAACGAAGATTAGAATCTGTGTGGCTTAACTACCTAGAACGCTAAAACTGCATGTATAATTAGCTGGCTTACAACTGAAATAACCTATTATACTTTCTCAGTGGCAGTGTGATTTAAGTTTTACTATAGCAGCATTCGCTGATGGCAATGCTATAGCTAACCTTGTGTCAGCATTTCCAAAATAAAACCTCCTTTTAAATACAGATCATGACTCAGCTCTGAAATTTGCTCTAGAATTAATCTTGACAGAGAGCTTGTTTTTGGACAATACAAGAGTAATAGTTTATCCGTTTTGGGGATCAGAGGGCAACACTTTTTCCTAGAGTTTGGCAAAATTGGTGCTGATCATAGAGGTATAGGAGGTGCATACAGAAAATTTTTTAAAACTTGATTCTACAGCCTTTTTTTGACGTTTCATCTGTTTTCCATTTAAGTGAGTTGCACTTCATGACCTTACCTTTGGTAAATATTTCTGTAGCAATATAATCTTACCCTTCCATCTATGTTTTCTACAGTGGTTTTATCTGAGAGACTAACACCTGGTCTACACTGGGGGCAGGGAAATCGATCTAAGTTACGCAACTTCAGCTATGTGAATAATGTAGCTGAAGTCGACGTACTTAGACCTACTCACTGTGGTGTCCTCGCTGCAGTGAGTTGACTGCTGCCGCTCCCCTGCGCCTCCCGCGGTGGAGTACAGGAGTCACCAGGAGAGGACTTGGGGGGAGGGGGGGGTTTGATTTATTGCATCTAGACTAGATGCAATAAATTGACCCCTGCTGGATCGATTGCTGCCCACTGATTCGGCAGGTAGTATAGACAAACTCAAAGCTACAAATGGAGACTTAGGGTAAATCCAAGCTAGGCTACTTGTAGAGTATGTCACAAGACATTTCCACTTTCCACTAACTGAAGGTTTGGGATCTCCCTGTGCCACTGCACAATTTCAGAATTAGTGTTCCCTGCAGAATTCTATTTTTTCCTGCAGATCTGTGATTTCTAACAAAATGCTTTCTTCTGGTAGAAATAATAAATTTCAGCTCCATACTTGGCAGGGCTTGGGCTGTCAGCAGGAGGACCAGCCACATGGGGCTGTCAGCGGGAGCCCCACCATGTGCACGGCTGTCAGATGGAGCCCGGCTGAGCAACATTTCCTGAATCTTGATTGTCTGGATTGTTTCAGATATACTTGCTGACAGGTATTTTGAAATAAATTACCAAAATAATTGCAACTGGTGTGATTTTGACAAAAATATGCAGAATTTTTTTGTGCAGAATTACCCCAAGAGTAGTTAATTTACTGCTGGAGTTTGTTTATAGGTGAGCTACTTTTGCATGGCAGGTGTGATGGATCATGGAATATATGCTTCCTGTTGTAGAGAAAAGACATATTAAGGGACATAGTCATTTTAAAAACCATGCTTTAAAAAAAATCTTACAATTGCTGCAAACACCTAAGATAATTATACCTGAAAAATTAAAATAATTTACCCCAGTTTTGTACATCTGGCAAGGTATGCTAGTCTTTTGGGACGCAGCTGGAGAGCTCTTCTGGTTTGACAGCAGTGTCCAACTTGTTCTGGGAAAGAAGGCCTTCTGCCCTTGTAATAAGAGTAACACACACACGTATGTTGTGGCAGGAGATTGAACTTTATTTCTTGGCCCATGTCACCTGATATAGGTAAGAGTTATAAAAGGTTAATATCCTGACTCTGAAGCAGGCCTGGAGAGACATTCTATCACAGATGCTTTGTCCATACTTTAGAGCCAAGGGGAATTCATGTATTCCCTCCAGTCTCTTGAGTGACTGGAAAAAATGACAAGACAGTCATTTTGATCACTCTACTCAGAGCCAGAACAGTAATTGCCAAGTCCACTTCCAACAACAGAATTGGGCTTGTTTTTTTAAAAAAGGCACTTTAATGTTTTGAGAGCCACGGGTCACAGTTCTTTGGGCTTGTTTTATTTGGCGGTCGTTTATTTGGGCTTTTCTGTAATAAATGACTAACTTGGAGGATGGAGAGAGCAAGGATGACTTAATAAAGGACACATTATTGTAATATTTTAATGTGTAACTTGATGTTGTATGCAGCAAAACTAGTACTAAAAAAAAATAGAATTTGTATAAAACCTCCCCACCCCCAACCTTTTAAATGGGATGGGCTTGTTTGGGGCTTGATCTGAAAGGCAGTGCTCTTTTTCCCCACCCCTCATGGAGTTCTCAGGAACCTCCTCTATCTTCCAGTCCAGATAGGACATTCCTTGATTCAGTATAATTCAGCTACTCTCTTGCTTCCAAGCCAGTAAGGACTTGGAGCTCTGGATATTCTCAGTCATGAGCTTGTTATTCTTGAGCAAGATCTGTCTGACGCACAAAGAGTCACTGACAATCTCTGAAGGGAATCATGTCCAGCCCTTCTCCCTTAGGGAAAACGCTGCCATGGAATGGGGGCTTTGAGGGTGAAAATTATACAGCACTTATATGATGATACAGAGTATTGATTTTTGTTCTGAAGTTTCCTTACAGATCAGTACTTACACTGTAAGTATCTATTTGCAGTTACCTTAAAAAAAAAAAATGTCTGCAGCTGCATTCTTATGTCCTACATAATGGTCACTTCAGAGAAAAAAGTCACTGGCATGTTTGAATTCAGAAAATCCAGAAAATCTGTCCTTTACAAACTAATTGCTAGTATGGAGGCATTCATAAACAACTGTGGCTAACCAAAAATTCTTGAAGTTATCAAGATTCCAAGGAGAATTAAAAAACTTGCTTCATGGCCAAAAAAAACTACACTTGAAATGTCTTTCTTATTCTGAGTTTTGAACCTTCCCACAGACACAGAGTAGAAGAGGGCTGAATTTAGTCCTCTAAAGAATACAGTTTAAGACCGAGGAGACCACTATGATCATATAGTCTGTCCTCCTGCATAACATAGGCCACCGAATTTCATCCAGCAAGTCCAGCAGTTGAGGTGTTTGTTTTGTTAATAAGTAAATACTATCAAGCCCAATAATTTGTGGTTGAACTAGAACATCTTTTTTAGAATACATTGAGACTGAATGTCAAAGACTTCAAGGAATTATTTACCAATTCCTTCAAAAATGAGTATTTGTGGCACCTTAGAAACTAAAATTTGGGAATAAGCTTTCATGGGCTAAAACCCACTTCATCAGATGCATGGAGTGGAAAATACAGTAGGCAGGAATATATACACAATACATGAAAAGATGGGTGTTGCCTTACCAAGTGGGTGGGGGGGGAGGGGAGGATCAGTACTAATGAGACAATTCAATTAAAGTGGAAGTGGGCTATTCACAACAGTAGAATACCAAGGAAGGAAAAGTCACTTTTGTAGTGGTAATGAGGCCAACGTAATCAGGGTGGCCCATTTCAAACAGTTGACAAGAAGGCATGAGTAACAGCATGGGGGAAGTTAGTTTTTGTAGTGAGTATATATGTACTGTGTATATATACCTGCCTACTGTATTTTCCATTCCATGCATCTGATGAAGTGGGTTTTACCCCATGAAAGCTTATTCCCAAATAAATGTATTAGTTGCTAAGGTGCCACAAGTTGTTCCTTGTTGTTTTTGCTGATACAAACTAACACAGCTACCACTCTGAAACCTGTCACCAATTCCTTCAGTAAATTGTTCCAATGATAGGACTTTAACTGTGGGGTAATCTTTCACTATTCTACAATATAAAAAGTTATTTTCAGTATGTCTAACTCTTGCAGCACAGAATCTGAGATTGGGAGTTGGATGAAAGACAAGACAAAACTCACTCCAGATCAAACTGAAGTGATAGTTGGAAGAGAGTATCATTGGAAAAACAGGTAGTAATTGCATCTGCCTCTTCTGTTAACAGGGATGTCTTCCCTTTCCAAGATAATTCACAAACTTCGATCATTGTAAGGAGAGTGGTCACTTTGGATAAGCTATTACCAGCAGGAGAGTGAGTTTTTGGGGAAAAAAAAAGGGGGGGGGGAAAGGTGAGAAAACCTGGATTTGTGCAGGAAATGGTCCACCTTGATCATCATACACATTGTAAGGAGAGTGATCACTTTAGATAAGCTATTACCAGCAGGAAAGTGGGGTGGGAGGAGGTATTGTTTCATGGTCTCTGTGTATATAATGTCTTCTGCAGTTTCCACAGTGTGCATCCGATGAAGTGAGCTGTAGCTCACGAAAGCTTATGCTCAGATAAATTGGTTAGTCTCTAAGGTGCCACAAGTACTCCTTTTCTTTTTGCGAATACAGACTAACACGGCTGTTACTCTGAAACCTGTCATCTCTACTTCATGAGTCTCAGATAGCATTGGTGTGCAAGGGTCTGGACCTGTGGTACCTAAAAGGCCACTTGAAGAATGAAGACTGTGGTCAACAACTCAGCTCCTCTACTACAAAGGTTAAGCTTGTTTGTGCAGGAAACAGAGGTCCCAGAAGCCAGTCCAAGACTGAAAAGCTCTTGCAGGATTTAAGAAACACTTCAGTCATCATTGCTCCCATTCCAAGGGCAAGGTACACTCCTTTGACCTTGCCTTAATAAAAACACATAGCAGCCATAAAATAAAAAATAAGCAAAAAAAAGTCAGTTTTCCCTTTGGAAAGGAAGATGGCAAAAGAGGAGACTCACATGACAAGGGCTAGTCATTTTGCTTAATGCACTTTTAGAAGCTGCTCAGATGCTACAGTGATGAGGACAGGATAAGAAAATGAATAGAATAAAATTCCAAGTTCAAGTAAAGTGAGGCACGAAGAGGTTAAATTACGTGTTTAAAGTCCTCTTCAGTGGATGTTTCAGAGGCAGGAAGAGAACCCTGGAGTCCTGCTTCAGATGAATTACAGACTTAGGCCCTAGTTCTGCAACAGACTCTGCATAGGTGCAGAAATATGTTTGAGTGGAACCAATTGCAGGATTAGGGCTTTCAGGACTAAATTTGTCATTGATCTTCACTCAGAAAAATCCAACTGTTTTCAGAGGGTGTTCTTTCTATAGCAGGGATTGGCAACCTTTGGGCCAGGCCAGTTTGTTTACCTGCTGCGTCCACAAGTTCGGCTGATCGCAGCTCCCACTGGCCGCAGTTCAGCACTGCAGGCCAATGGGGGCTGCAGGAAGTGGCGAGGGCCAAGGGATGTGCTGGCCACAGCTTCCCGCAGCTCCCATTGGCCTGGAGTGGCGAATCATAGCCAGTGGTAGCTGTGATCGGCCAAACCTGCGGATGCGGCAGGTAAACAAACCAGCATGGCCCGCCAGGGGTTTACCCTGGTGGGCGGGGTGCCAAAGGTTGCCAATCCCTGTTCTATAGTAATGTTAGGATTGACACAAGCACAAGGTAACTCTAAGCCACAATATTATAGCTATTAAAACAATTGCATTATTCAGACCATTTAAAAATAAGAAAACCTAACTCTGAATGTTTTCAATATTTTAGAACCTTCTAGTATATGCTACTTCCCACTGCAGGAGTTTTCACAATGAACCTCCTCTTCTAGGAATCTGATTTATTGATCACAAATCTAATCAGCCTCCTGCTTAGGGTTGCCAACTTTCTAATTGCAAAAGACTAAATAGCCTTGCTCCACCCCCTTTCCCAGAACCCCTGCTCTGCCCCTTCTGAGGCCCCACCCCCACTCCCTCCATAACTCACTCTCCCCTCATTTTCACTGGCCTGGGGCAGGGAGTTGGGGTGCAGCAGGGGATGAGGGATCCAGCTGAATGTGCAGGCTCTGTGGTGGGGCCAGAAATGAGGAGTTCAGGGTGTGGGTGGGGCTCTGGGCTGGGGGTGCAGACTCGGAGATGGAGCTGGGGATAAGAGGTTTGGGGTGCAGGAGGGGGCATAGTGTGTGGGCTCCAGGACAGAGTTTGGGTATGGGAGGGTCTCCGGACTGGGGCAGAGGACATGGGGTGCAGGAGGACATGGGGTGCAGGCTCTGGGAGGGAGTTAGGGTGTTGAGGGGGTTCCAACAAGGGGTAGGGGCTCTGGCCAGGCAGTGCTTATCTCAGGTGGCTCCCGGTCAGCAGGGCTAAGGCAGGCTTCCTGCCTGCCCTGGCTCCGCACTGCTCTGGAGGCGGCCAGCATGTCCAGCCCCTAGGCGGAGGTGTGGCACGCACTGCTCGCACGCACAGGAACCGCGCCCACAGCTCCCACTGGCTGCAGTTCCTGGCCAAGGGGAGCTGTTGCTAGGGACTGCAAGGACATGCTAGGTGCTTCTGGGAGCTATATGGAGCCAGGGCAAGCAGGGAGCCTGCTTTAGCCCCCCTGACTGGACTTTAAGGGCCCAGTAAGCAGCCACCAGGGGTCCTTTTCGGTCAAAAGCCGGACGCCTGGCAACCCTATGCCTGCTAGGTCACAAACTTTGGTGCGGAGTACTAGTCTTGTCCCTGCTGAAGCTTTTCTCCCAGCAGGCTTGTGACCCCATAGCCTTCCTAGCTGGTTTCTGATCTTTACAGATATACATTCCCCAGGCCTGTGCTAGGAAACCATCACCCTATTTTCTTACACCAAAAAGAACCTTAACTGCATCCGTCTACTGGCGCCTTATAAATTGTAGCTCTGTGGAACAGTGGCTGGTCTCAGGTCCATCACCTGTGCTAAACTAACGCACTAAAGGACCTGCTTTGGAACAGGTGCACTGGGCATGTGCCTAGAGATCAATCCCCTGTTATAGGTAGGTTAATGTTTCAGTTGTTGTGGAAGATCTATATTTTCATTAGAACATACAAAGAATAAGAACTGAGTGTTATAGTATATTGTGTAATGCCTCCCATATACTTTTATCTATGGTATAAGAAATTACAAGCAAGGTTGCATGATGATTAGTTAAGTTTACTTTTACAGGGCCTAAGGATAGACTGTAAGCCCTTCTGAGTAAGGACTGTCCCTTTTCTGTATTTACACAGTACCCAGCACAATAGGGTCTCAATACCAATTAGGGCCTTTGGGTGCTTGTGATGCGGTTGGACTCACCACTGCGGCACCTCCTCTTGGTCATTCTGGAAATTAGCTCAGTCCATGTGGAGCACTTTCTACTGGTGGTGTCCCATCCATCTCTTGCCCTCTATTGCTCCCTTCTCACAGCATCCTCTTCAGGATACCGCCCTCCAGCAGTGCCCCCTAGTCCATGCTCACCCCCTTCTGGGGGGGGAGGGTTAACAGCAGTCTTTTCACTTCACCCCAGCTGCAGTGGCCAACCACATCCCCAAAGTCTAACCCCTTCTATCAGGGGTCAGGTGCAGTCTGCTATGGCCACTTCTAATGGACAGATGTAGTACAAGGGGGAAAGGGGGGGGGGGGGACAGAGGCCCACCCTCTACCCTGGGTCCTGGCCCTCTCTGCCCTCCTCTGGCAGCAGCCTCCCTGCCCTCCTTCACTGCCCTTGTCTGCCTCTCCTCCCTGGACCACTTCCTCTTCAGCCCCCTTGTACCTTGTGGGCCCTTCTATCAGGGCCTGCAGCCTGGCAGGTATTGGGCTAGAGCTCCCTTCACCCTCAAGACAGACCTTCTCCCTTGAAGGTCCAGGAAAGACTGACTACCTCTTGCCTGGGCAGCCTTTATATAGGGCCTAGCCTGGCTCTGATTGGCTGCCTCTTGCTCGGCCCTGATTGGCTCCCCAAAGGCCCTCTCTGATTGGCTGCCTGTCCGTGCAGCCGCTCTGGCAAGCTGTAGCCCAATCTGGCCTGGAGGTGGGGAACCATCCCACCACAGTGCTACTATAATGTAAAAGTTTACTAGAACTACTACTACTAATTGTCTATGAGAAACAAACAGAGCACACATGTAACAGTGACCTGAACAAGGAGCATGCTGTTTCTTTCCAATCCTGCTGAAAGCTTTAAAAAACATGGGGCCCAATTCAGTAATGTGCCAAGTGCCATTAATTATATGACATTGAGAACCTATTCCTTAGACCCCAGAAAAATAAAATTTACTAGTTATCATATGACCCCTTGCATGTAATATCTTGCACTGGTGCTATGTGGGAGGCAGGTTGTAGAGAATATAATATGGCTCTGAACTTTCAAAATGACACAAATTAAAGAGAAATAGACAACATTAAAATATGCTTCTGTCTGAAATGATACAGAACCTCAGATTACTTGAAAAGAGAAAAATAATCAGTTTGTTTAATTTATGTATTTAGAAGCACTTTGCATAAAGACATTTCCCCTGTTTGTGTGGGTCCTCACATAGCAACAGGTACAAGGATTTTTTTTAAAAAAATATGAGAACATGATTGTAGAACTGTAAACCTCCTCAGTTCCCCATCAATTTTTAATGTAAGAAGCAACTTTAAACTATTTTTTAAATTATGTTTCAAGTTATGTCCCTTTAAACACTGAAATAGTCACTCAGTTTTGTCTGATTTTTCATTATATTTGGAGAATAAGGATCTACAAACGATAAGGCTTGGTCTACACACAAGTGTCATTTTAACTGAAAGTGTTATTTTATACCAATTTAGTTAAACCAGTGCAACTTTGTGTATGGACACTCTTAGGGGCTGGTCTACAAACAGTTTTTGTATCATTATAACTCTCTTGGTTTAGAAACCAATATAGTTAAAGCAGCACAACCTCCTAGTGCTTAATTAGCTGTAGCAGAAAGGGAGGAAGCAGTAAATGTGATATATCTTGATTTTAATAAGGCTTTTGACACAGTCCCACATGAAATTCTCATAAGCAAACTAAGGAAACGTATAGATGAAATTATGATAAGGTGGGCACATAACTGTTTAAAAAAATATACTCAAAGAGTAGTTATCACTAGTTTGCTGTCAAACTGGGAAGACATCAAATCGGGTCCCAGAGAGTCTGTCCGAGTTCTGGGACTATTCAAAAATTTCATTAACGGCTTGGAGGATGGAGTGGAGAGAACACACAAAATTTGAAGATGACACCAAGCTGGGATGGGCTGCAAGCACCTTGGAGGATAGGATTAGAATTCAAAATGCTGTTAATAGATTGGAGAATTAGTCTGAAATCAAAAAGATTAATTCAGTTAAGACAGTGCACAGTATTTCACTTAGCAGTGAAAAATCAAATGCACAACTGCAAAATTAGGAAAAACCGGATTGGCAGTGGTACTGCGGAAAAGGTGTGATGCTGTATTAAATGTGGGAGACATTTCATGATATTGTTCCTACTAATATTATAAAATTGCAAGGAATCTCACCAAATATTCCGTGTAAGGTATCTGTGAAAATGTTATGATTTGCCAAGTATGATAATCTTGTTTATATGTTTGTATCATCTTTGAATTGCGAGTTATAGGTATGTATAGTATATCTGTATTTCAAAACTTGTGCTGTGTTTCTGGGTGACATCCCCAAACAGATGGACATCAGTGCTGAGACTGTTCGATGGCCCATCAAGGGTCATCAGCTGTACAAAGAACCTACTGAAAGCAGCCAGAGGTTACACCTTATGAGTCAGCAGGACTTGTAGGGGCAGGCCGATGGACAGCGGACTCCAAGATTTTTCTTTGCCATGTGCTATGAAGCTTGTGTTTGGGACACAGGACGTACAAGTCACATGGCAAAAGGAATATAAAGGGCAGCTGCATCTTCTCCATTTTGTCTTCATTCCTGATTCTTACCTCCGGAGTAACTTTTCTATAAACAGGTTTCAGAGTAGCAGCCGTGTTAGTCTGTATCCGCAAAAAGAAAAGGAGTACTTGTGGCACCTTAGAGACTAAGTGAGCTGTAGCTCACGAAAGCTTATGCTCAAATAAATTTGTTAGTCTCTAAGGTGCCACAAGTAATCCTTTTCTTTTTTCTATAAACAAAGCCCTGGTCTACACTAGGACTTTAGGTCGAATTTAGCAGCGTTAAATCGATGTAAACCTGCACCCGTCCACACAATGAAGCCCTTTATTTCGACTTAAAGGGCTCTTAAAATCGATTTCCTTACTCCACCCCTGACAAGTGGATTAGCGCTTAAATCGACGTTGCCGGCTCGAATTTGGGGTACTGTGGACACAATTCGATGGTATTGGCCTCCGGGAGCTATCCCAGAGTGCTCCATTATGACCGCTCTGGACAGCACTCTCAACTCAGATGCACTGGCCAGGTAGACAGGAAAAGAACCGCGAACTTTTGAATCTCATTTCCTGTTTGGCCAGCGTGGCAAGCTGCAGGTGACCATGCAGAGCTCATCAGCACAGGTGACCATGATCGAGTCCCAAAATCGCAAAAGAGCTCCAGCATGGACCAAACGGGAGGTACGGGATCTGATCGCAGTTTGGGGAGAGGAATCCGTGCTATCAGAACTCCGTTCCAGTTTTCGAAATGCCAAAACCTTTGTGAAAATCTCCCAGGGCATGAAGGACAGAGGCCATAACAGGGACCCGAAGCAGTGCCGCGTGAAACTGAAGGAGCTGAGGCAAGCCTACCAGAAAACCAGAGAGGCGAACAGCCGCTCTGGGTCAGAGCCCCAAACATGCCGCTTCTATGATGAGCTGCATGCCATTTTAAGGGGTTCAGCCACCACTACCCCAGCCGTGTTGTTTGACTCCTTCAATGGAGATGGAGGCAATACGGAAGCAGGTTTTGGGGATGAAGAAGATGATGATGAGGAGGAGGTTGTAGATAGCTCACAGCAAGCAAGCGGAGAAACCGGTTTTCCCGACAGCCAGGAACTGTTTCTCACCCTAGACCTGGAGCCAGTACCCCCCGAACCCACCCAAGGCTGCCTCCTGGACCCAGCAGGCGGAGAAGGGACCTCCAGTGAGTGTACCTTTTAAAATACTATACATGGTTTAAAAGCAAGCATGTGAAAGGATTACTTTGCCCTGGCATTTGCGGTTCTCCTAGATGTAGTCCTAAAGCCTTTGCAAAAGGTTTCTGGGGAGGGCAGCCTTATTGCGTCCTTCATGGTAGGACACTTTACCACTCCAAGCCAGTAACATGTACTCGGGAAACATTGTAGAACACAGCATTGCAGTGTATGTTTGCTGGCATTCAAACAAAATCCGTTCTTTATCTCTCTGTGTTATCCTCAGGAGAGTGAGATCTAATTCATGGTCACCTGGTTGAAATAGAGTGCTTTTCTTCAGGGGACACTCAGAGGAGCCCATTCCTGCTGGGCTGTTTGCCTGTGGCTAAACAGAAATGTTCCCCGCTGTTAGCCACAGGGAGGGGGGAAGGTTGAGGGGGTAGTCACGCGGTGGGAGGAGGCAAAATGCGACCTTGTAACGAAAGCACATGTGCTATGTATGTAATGTTAACAGCAAGGTTTACCCTGAAAGTGTGTAGCCACTGTTTTATAAAATGTGTCTTTTTAAATACCACTGTCCCTTTTTTTTTTTCTCCACCAGCTGCATGTGTTTCAATGATCACAGGATCTTCTCCTTCCCAGAGGCTAGTGAAGCTTAGAAAGAAAAAAAAACACACTCGCGATGTAATGTTCTCCGAGCTCATGCTGTCCTCCCACACTGACAGAGCACAGACGAATGCGTGGAGGCAAATAATGTCAGAGTGCAGGAAAGCACAAAATGACCGGGAGGAGAGGTGGAGAGCTGAAGAGAGTAAGTGGCGGGCTGAAGACAGGGCTGAAGCTCAAATGTGGCGGCAGCGTGATGAGAGGAGGCAGGATTCAATGCTGAGGCTGCTGCAGGACCAAACCAGTATGCTCCAGTGTATGGTTGAGCTGCAGCAAAGGCAGCTGGAGCACAGACTGCCACTGCTGCCCCTCTGTAACCAACCGCCCTCCTCCCCAAGTTCCATAGCCTCCAAACCCAGACACCCAAGAACGCGGTGGGGGGGCCTCCAGCCAACCAGCCATTCCACCACAGAGGATTGCCCAAAAAAAAGAAGGCTGTCATTCAATAAATTTTAAAGTTGTGAACTTTTAAAGTGCTGTGCTTAAAGTGCTGTGTGGCATTTTCCTTCCCTCCTCCACCACCCCTCCTGGGCTACCTTGGTAGTCATCCCCCTATTTGTATGATGAATGAATAAAGAATGCATGAATGTGAAGCAACAATGACTTCATTGCCTCTGCAAGCGGTGATTGAAGGGAGGAGGGGCGGGTGGTTAGCTTACAGGGAAGTAGAGTGAACCAAGGGGCGGGGGGTTTCATCAAGGAGAAACAAACAGAACTTTCACACCGTAGCCTGGCCAGTCATGAAACTGGTTTTCAAAGCTTCTCTGATGCGTACCGCGCCCTCCTGTGCTCTTCTAATCGCCCTGGTGTCTGGCTGCGCGTAACCAGCAGCCAGGCGATTTGCCTCAACCTCCCACACCGCCATAAACGTCTCCCCCTTACTCTCACAGATATTGTGGAGCACACAGCAAGCAGTAATAACAGTGGGAATATTGGTTTCGCTGAGGTCTAAGCGAGTCAGTAAACTGCGCCAGCGCGCCTTTAAACGTCCAAATGCACATTCTACCACCATTCTGCACTTGCTCAGCCTGTAGTTGAACAGCTCCTGACTACTGTCCAGGCTGCCTGTGTACGGCTTCATGAGCCTTGGCATTAAGGGGTAGGCTGGGTCCCCAAGGATACATATAGGCATTTCAACATCCCCAACAGTTATTTTCTGGTCTGGGAAGAAAGTCCCTTCCTGCAGCTTTTGAAACAGACCAGAGTTCCTGAAGATGCGAGCATCATGCACCTTTCCCGGCCATCCCACGTTGATGTTGGTGAAACGTCCCTTGTGATCCACCAGAGCTTGCAGCACTATCGAAAAGTACCCCTTGCGGTTTATGTACTCAGCAGCTTGGTGCTCCGGTGCCAAGATAGGGATAATGTGCTCCTAATTGCCAAAGTGAGCTGAGCGGCCTCCATGCTTGCCTTGGTATGGCGTCCGCACAGAAAAAAGGCGCGGAACGATTGTCTGCCGTTGCTCTGACGGAGGGAGGGGCGACTGACGACACGGCTTACAGGGTTGGCTTCAGGGAGCTAAAATCAACAAAGGGTGTGCCTGTACATCAAGGAGTATTTCAGGCAGGACTTCACGGAGGGTTCCAATAAGAAATGGTGCACCTAAGTTATCGTTCTTATTGGAACAAGGTGGTTAGCCTGGCCTCTGATTGATACATGGCTAGATTTACCTCGCTGCACCTTCTCTGTGAGTGACTGCAGTGTGATCTAGAGGAATGAGTCCCCTAGACAGGGGAGGAGGCAAATGAGTACAAAACAAATCTGGTCTATTTCTTGTTCTGAGCCACTCCATCTATCTTTTACATCTTTGGCTGGCAGCAGACGGTGCAGAAGGACTGCATGCCATCCACATCTCATGGCTGCTCGGCAGAAGATGGTACAGTACGACTGCTAGCCATCTTCATCTCTTGCCTGCCTGGCAGAAGATGGTACAATACGACTGCTAGCAATCCTCATCTCTTGCCTGCCTGGCAGAAGATGGTACAGTACGACTGCTAGCAGTCCATATCGCTTGCCCGCTCACCATAAGACGGTTCAATAGGACTGACTGCAGGACTAAAGAGAATGACCTGGTCAAGTCACTCCAAATTTAGTCCCTGCGCCCATGTCTGCCCAGGCGCTCCCAGCCGACGTGGCCAGGAGCACCTCGGACACGACGAGGACGACTACCAGTCGTATTGCACCGTCTGCTGCCAGAAGGCAATGGGTTGCTGCTACTGTGCAGCAAAACCGTACCGCGTCTGCCAGCACCCAGGAGACATAGGGTGACGGTTACCTGAGCGGGCTCCATGCTTGCCGTGGTATGGCGTCTGCACAGGTAACTCTGGAAAAAACTCGCGAAATGATTGTCTGCCCTTGCTTTCACGGTGGGAGGGAGGGAACGGGGGCCTGACGATACGTACCCAGAACCACCCGCGACAATGTTTTAGCCCCATCAGGCATTGGGATCTCAACCCAGAATTCCAATGGGCAGCGGAGACTGCGGGAACTGTGGGATAGCTACCCACAGTGCAACGCTCCGGAAGTCGACTCTAGCCTCGGTACTGTGGAAGTGCTCCACCGAGTTAATGCACTTAATGCCCTTAGAGCATTTTCTGTGGGGACACACACACTCGAATATATAAAACCGATTTCTAAAAAACCGACTTCTATAAATTCGACCTTATTCCGTAGTGTAGACATACCCAAAGCTCTGAACAAAGGACTGAATTACCCATCCAAGCTTTGGATGTGTTCCAGAGGGATTCTGAAGCCAGCAAACTCACCAATACTGCTAAGAACCTGATATATGGACTTTGAAGTCTCTGAATGTATCCGATTGCTTTACCATTTAACAACTATCTTCTTGTTCTTTCTTTTTTCCTTATAATAAACCTTTAGTGTTAGACACTAAAGGATTGACTGGCACCATGGTATTTTAGGTAAGATCCAAACTAATATTGACCTGGTTACGTGGCTGACCTTTTGGAGTCAGAAGAACATTTTTATAGTGAGCAGAGTTTTTAAATAACTTCTCACTGGACTGGTCCTAGTTGCTGATTGGGAGCCAGAGAATTGGAATGCAATAAAGGGGGCTGTATGATTTCTTTTTTCGCTTCTCAATAACTTGTGGGGGGAATCAGAAGCACAGTTTGTGACTGGTTGGTGAGTTTAACTTCAGTGTTAACCACCAATTTTGGGAGTGTCTGCTTTCCCTTTTGCAGCCTGCCCTGACCGTGGCATTTTCAGTGAGGGCTGCCCCAGGCACAACGGGTCACAAAAGGATCTGGAGATAATGGTGGATTACAAATTGGATATGAGTCAACAATCCGATACTGTTGTGAAAGAGACAAATGTAATTCTGAGGTGTATTAACAGGAGTGTTGTATGTAAAATACTGGAGGTAATTGTTCAGCTCTACTCAGCACTGGTGAAGCTTCCCCTGAAGTAGTGTTTCCAGTTTTGGGCACCGCACTTTAAGAATGATGTGGACAAAATGGAGAAAGTCAAGAGGAGAGAAAAAAAAAACCCTGAACTATAAGGAAAGATTGGACATGTTTATTCTAGAGAATTGAGGGCTGAAGAAGGATAATGTTCAAATTTATAAAAGGTTATTATGAAGAGGAAGGTGATCAATTGTTTTTCAAGTCCATGGAGGGTAGATCAAGAAGTAATTGGCTTAGTTTGCAGCAAAGGCGATTTTGGCTGGATATTAGGAAAAAACTTTCTAATTTTAAAGATAATTAAGTACTGGAACAGGTTATTTAGAACTCTTGTAAAATCCTCATCATTGGTTGTTTTCAAGCACAGACTACACAAACATCTGTCAGGGTTAGCATAGGTATACTTAATCCTGCCTCAGCACTGTGGAGGAGGAAGAGAAAGACTAGATGACCTCTTGAGGTCCCTTCCAGATCTATATTTCTATGATTCTATAGCAGTATAAAAATGCTTATATTGGTATAGCTAAGTTTATGGTAATAAGCTATACTAGGTGTGGCCAAACCGCTGCTCATGAGCCACATGTGGCTCTTTTATAAAATGCGGCTTGCAGCACCTCCCTCCCCATTCTCCACCTACCAGACCTGGGGAAGGGGGAACTCAGAGCTTCTGCCCTGCAGCAAGGTGTCGGGGCTAGGGGCTTCTGCCAGAAATGAATGGTGCCTGCTGAGAGTGGGAGGGGCACAAGTTAAAGGTTTGCCCTCCCCACCCCCAACAGCCTCCCCTTACCCTCAGTGGTTCTCCCTGCGGCTCCCAGCTATTTGCTGCTGCCTTTCCCCATGGCCATAGCTCCCAGCTTTCCAGCTCCAACAGCTGCAATGTAGGGAGGGGGCCTGGCAGCACCATGTGACCAAGCAGGGCCAGCAAATCCTGGCAAAAATCTAGGGGCGGGACATGTGCCCCCCTGTGCCCCCCACGCATCACCTCTGGCTTCTGCCTAGCAGGGAGGCGGGGGTCTTGGGGCTTCAACCCCATGGGGCATGCCTACTGGGGCTCAGGCCTTCAGCAGGAGTGGGGCTGAAGCCCTGGGCCTAGACAGGTGCCTCCCCTAGGGCTGAAGCCCTGAACCGTCCTGGGGCCAAAGCCCCAAGGCCCACCACCCCGCCGCAGAGCTGAAGCCCTGAGATACACCACCCCGCCGCAGGGCTGAAGCCCCTAGACCCAGCAGGCGCGCCCCGGCTCTTGAACTTCGGAAGATTGTTGTATGTGGCTCAGTACGTTTGGCCCTCTGAGTTATATTGATAAATGTACCTTTATAGCGCTATAACAGTGTCCACAGCAGGGGGTTGCACCACTTTTACTATATGGGTTTCTAAATCAATATAGTAGTGGAACAAAAATTGTGTGTAGATAAGCCCTTAGATGAGTTTAAACCAGGCTTACTCCGGTTTAGCTTGTGTCAGTAAACACGCACATGCTAAACAGATATAACCAGTGTTAATTTCACACAAGAGAGTCCACACACAAAAGCTACAATGGTTTAACTAACCTGGTTTAAGTTAAACCAGTGCAATTTCTGTGTGTAGACAAGCTCTCATTTTTGTCACTTTACAGGATTGGGGCCACTGAAAAGTTCTGCAACTTTTACAGCACCACTTAGATCAGCTTTTATGCACAACCAGATTGTGCTAGTAAATAAAATTACGCATATTCTGGGCTCTTTCCTCCATCTCACTCCACCCCTTCCCCCAAGCTCGCACCCCAACTCTTCCTGCCCCGCCTTTTCCCGCCCAGTTCCATCCCCTGCCCCGAGCATACCCCGTCCCTTCTCCCTCTCCCCACCAGCGCCTCCTGCACGCTGCAGAACAGCTGAACCACGGCGGATGGGAGATGCTGTGAGGGAGGGGAGTAGTTGATTGGTGGGACCACTATGGGCAGGAGGTGCTGGGGGGAGCTGGTTGCCGGTGGGTGCTTAAGCACCCACTAATTTTTTTCCGCCCTGGCAAATGCATGTATCTTGGTTGGGAGCTGCTTGCTTCCTATGGGCTCTTTTCTCTTCAAGCTGTAGGAGCCAGCTTCTCTCATTGGCTTTGATACCCTGATAGAGACGATGGCGCCACCTGTTACGATCACTTGCCAAGATTTCCCATTGGTCAGGATCAATTCCAAATTCCTTCATATCTCACTTGCATGTGTTTTTATAGCAAAGCTTGGGGTGTCCTGTTCTTGTTCCCTCTGATAGCTCCCCATATAGCATGTCCTTGGGTATCCATCTGTCTTCCAACCTACTCAGATGGCCCAGCCAGTGCAGTAGTCTTTGCTTGAGCAGCGCTGTCACACTAGGTAAATTTGCCCTTTGAAGAGCCTCTGTGTTGGTGACTTTATTTTGCCATTTGGTGTTGAGTATGTGGCATAAACAACGTAGGTGGAAACTGTTTAACCTTTTCTCTTGATGAGCATAAGTTGTTCATGTTTCCCCACCATACATGAGAGTGCTGAGGACGCAAGCTTAGTACACTAGCATTTTGGTCTTGATGGTAAGTTTTGAGTTGTTCCATGCTCTTTTAGTTAGTCCGCTAAAGGTGGTGGCAGCTTTTCCAATGCGAACATTTAGTTCTTCATCCAGTGAGAAGTTGGTGGTCACTGTAGAATCTAAATAGAAGTAGTCCAAAAGTTCAGCTATCAGGTTTGTATTTAAGGTAACTGAAGGATCTTGTGGAACCCCCTGTCATAATACAACCATTTTTTTATGCTGATGGTGAGAGCAAATGCCTGACAGGCACTTGAAAGGGCGTCCATGAGTTCTTGTAGTAGATCTTCATTGTGGGCTATCAGGGCAGAATCATAGCAAATAGAAGTTCCCTGATTAGCACCTTTTTGACTTTGGTCTTTGACTTAAGTCAGGACAGGTTGAAGAGTTTCCCATCTGATCTTGTGTGGTGATACACTCCGTCTTTGAAGAAGAAAATTCCAAAGAGTGTAGGGGCAAGAACACATCCTTGCTTCACTCCACTTTTCATCTCAAAGCTGTCTGAAGTGGACCCTTCAAATTGGACAGTTGCTTTCATATTGTTGTGGAATGAACATATCAGACTTAACAGGGTTGGTGGGCAGCCTATCTTTTCTAGTACTGCAAATAGACCTGATCTGCTAACTGTGTCAAATGCTTTGGTTATGTTCACAAAGGTGATGTACAATGGTTGGTTTTGCTCTCTACACTTTTCTTGGAGTTGATGCAGAGAAAATATCCTGTCTATAGCTGATCTTCAAGCCCCGAATCCACACTGTGATTCAGGGTAGACATGATTCACCAGCTGTTGTAGGTGCACTAAGGTGACTTTTGCGAAAGCTTTTCCTGTTTCACTTAGGAGCGAGATACCCCCTTAGTTGTTGCAGTCACCCTTTTTGCCTTTATTTAGGCATAAGCTTTCATGGGTAAAAAACCCACTTCTTCAAAGCTATGCCCAAATAAATTTGTTAGTCTTTAAGGTGCCACCGGACTCCTCATTGTTTTTGTGGATACAGACTAACACGGCTAGCCCTCTGATACTTTTCGCCTTTGTTTTTACGCAAAGTGATGATGTTTGTGTCACGCCTCTCTTGTGGTAACTCACCCTCTTTCCAGAATTTAAGTAGCAGCTGATGAAGATAAGGTAATAGCTGTCTTTCCCACTCTTGAGGATTTCTGCTGGGATGCCATCTTTTCCAGGAGCCTTGCCACTTGATAGCAAATCAACGGCCTTGCTTCGCTCTTCTACAGTGGGCTCCACATCTAGCTCTGGCATGACCTGTAAAGTTGGTATTTGGTCCAGGGAGTTGCTGGTGATGTTTCTTTCTTGTGCGTATAGCTCTGAATAGTGTTCAACCTAATGAGACAACTGCTTGCTTTTATCTGTAATGATTCCAATGTAACTTTACTGTGCCTCACTGGCTCCACAACTTGATATGTAACTCTTTCTTCTGATTAACCATGTCTTTGTGATTTGTCCTTTAGCCTCAGCTTTCTGTTAGTCCAGAGACAAGGAATATTTTGCCTACAGGATCCTTGTGCTGTTTTGTGAGGTAACACTTTGTTTTTCTCACGCCCAGAATAAAGCAGTTGGCCAAAGGCAGAATCTCCTATGTTCAGGCCAGAGTACTGGATCATTCCCCAGAAAAACAGCACAAAGTTTCTATTTTGATTATGATACTTATAACAATAAGTGAATTAAAAGCCAATGTAGGCCAGTGACTAGATCATGGGAGAAGAAGTCAAGACTTCTGGGTTCCATTCCTAGTGTGTACTCTCATTGTAAGATCCTTGGCAAGTCACTTAAATTCCATGCTTCACTTTCCATACCGATAAAATGAGGCTCTAATACTTTTCTACATCACAAGGGTATTTTGAGGTTAAATTAGTTAATGGCTATAAGGGACATAGAGAGTCCCTTGCATGGAATAGATGCTACAGAAGTGAATATTTTTTCACTATAAACGTTAATGTTAAAACTCACTGACACAAACTAGTTTTTCCTTTGTAACGCTGACAAATTTACAATTTAAATAAGACATCTGAACTTATGCCACTTGATTCTGCTGTATTCCCCTTTCAGATTTTGTAGCTGATGTAAGTATGGGCAGTGTTTAATTTGTAATGAAAGAGGAGACAACGCTCAAGCAATTTTTTACTTTTATAACTGGCATGCCAAGCCCAGAGGTGCCACTAGGTTTATGAACTGCCAAGCCTTGAAGTGCTGGCAGAAATTAAACCCTGGGTATGGGAGCACCTGGAATAGATTAAAAAATCTCTTGAAGTACGTATGCTATGATGCCCCACCTCATTGCAGAGACTCCTGAAACTTTGAGGGAAGCACCCATGAAAACCCCAGATATATTTATTATACCTCCCAGCAAAAATTTCCAATGTGCTTATATGACTTCATTTCTTAAGTGAACCTCTATGTGCTTCAGCAGCACTTCTATCTGAAGACATACACCTGCAGAGACCTCTTATAAACTCCTCCTCCTGTGAGGCCTCTTTCCCCTCTGTGGTTTCCATTATATATTCCATACTTCCTTATACTGCAAGAGATGGATCTTTTTCTACTCTTCAGGAAAGGCAGCCTCATTTTGAGTCTAACTGAAATAAACTTTTAAAATCAGTATTTTATATGCTAACCAATGCAATGCCATCTCAGGTTTAGCGAAGTTGCTGGAAAAAGGCTGCTTCTGGCCCTTTAAGAGTTGGAAGAGAAACTGTTCCCTTGCTGAACCTAATTGGCAAATGAATGCTCCAGTTAGGGATCAGCCAACTAAGAGTGAAGCAACAGAGATGATGCAAAAAGAAAAGGAGTACTTGTGGCAGTACTTAGAGACTAACCAATTTATTTGAGCATAAGCTTTCGTGAGCTATAGCTCACTTCATCGGATGCATACTGTGGAAAGTATAGAAGATCTTTTTATACACACAAAGCATGAAAAAATGGGTGTTTACCACTACAAAAGGTTTTCTCTCCCCCCACTCCACTCTCCTGCTGGTAATAGCTTATCTAAAGTGATCACTCTCCTTACAATGTGTATGATAATCAAGTTGGGCCATTTCCAGCAGAAATCCAGGTTCCCTCCCCCCCACCACAGACCCACTCTCCTGTTGGTAATAGCTTATCTAAAGTGATCACTCTCCTTACAATGTGTATGATAATCAAGGTGGGCCATTTCCAGCACAAATCCAGGGTTTAACAAGAATGTCGGGGGGGGGGTAGGAAAAAACAAGGGGAAATAGGTTACCTTGCATAATGACTTAGCCACTCCAAGTCTCTATTCAAGCCTAAGTTAATTGTATCCAATTTGCAAATGAATTCCAATTCAACAGTCTCTCGCTGGAGTCTGTTTTGAAGTTTTTTTGTTGTAATATCACAACTTTCATGTCTGTAATCGCGTGACCAGAGAGACTGAAGTGTTCTCCGACTGGTTTATGAATGTTATAATTCTTGACATCTGATTTGTGTCCATTTATTCTTTTACATAGAGACTGTCCAGTTTGACCAATGTACATGGCAGAAGGGTATTGCTGGCACATGATGGCATATATCACATTGGTGGATGTGCAGGTGAACGAGCCTCTGATAGTGTGGCTGATGTTATTAGGCCCTGTGATGCAGATGATGCAGCCTCCAGTTGTGGGAGACTGTGGGTTAAGGAAGGTTAAAGAAGAGATAAGAACTTTTTGCTCTTCCCTGATAATTATACAGAAACAGAGTATAACGGTTGAGAAATTTATCTAGACAATAAGGGAAGGAAGTAAGTTAGAGCAAACTGCAAAGAAAAAGTTAGCATATTCTAAAGGCAATCTGCAAAGGGGAATGATTTGGCTTATGTCCTTTCCCCCTCATGTTGTATACACAAGGTCTAAAAATGTTTAAAAGGTGGCTTTGGTCTTTACCTTAGAAATACATGTCTTGTCTGCCTTGGAAAACTAAGATGAGAAATTTCAGAGTAACAGCCGTGTTAGTCTGTATTCGCAAAAAGAAAAGGAGTACTTGTGGCACCTTAGAGACTAACCAATTTATTAGAGCATAAGCTTTCGTGAGCTACAGCTCACTTCATCAGATGCATATCGTGGAAACTGCAGCAGACTTTATATATACACAGAGAATATGAAACAATACCTCCTCCCACCCCACTGTCCTGCTGGTAATAGCTTATCTAAAGTGATAATGACCTGATGATCACTTTAGATAAGCTATTACCAGCAGGACAGTGGGGTGGGAGGAGGTATTGTTTCATATTCTCTGTGTATATATAAAGTCTGCTGCAGTTTCCACGATATGCATCTGATGAAGTGAGCTGTAGCTCACGAAAGCTTATGCTCTAATAAATTGGTTAGTCTCTAAGGTGCCACAAGTACTCCTTTTCTTTTTAAGATGAGAAAAGAATTAGTGATATCACTAAGAGAATGAAAGCTGAGCTACTGAGAAAGAAAGGGGTTTATAGTAAGACTGTTTAATCCTTTTTGTGTTTAGTTTCTGTGACTTAACACTTTGTTAAAAATGAATTATTTATTCCAAAGCAACATCTTTGCATCTCCAGTTAAGATGTTAGAGTGTATAACAAATATGCTTGGAGTCCGCCAATTTGGCATTCCTGATCTAAATGAATTCCTGAGGTAAGAAATAAGAAGAAAAAATGCTTTGGTGGTTTTGTGTGACTTTTAGGCCACCTTTATCTATCAACAGAAGGAAAAAGAAAAGAACAGTATTTTAAAAATATTAAATCCATTTCACTTCTAACTGGCTTAGAAAACATGGAAATAGACCCAGTTGAGACAGAAAGCATAGAGAAAATACCAATTTAGTAAAACTGAGAAACTTCTAAGAGCTGTACAAGCAGACAGCACCAGTGTCAAAATATATTCAACAACTGGAAAGTCCCTGAACTGTGAATAAGTACAAAGCTGATTCCTTCTCCTCATCCACCTCCACATTTTACCTGATCAGGGTTTGGTCTGCAAGATCTTTTTCTAAGCTGCATGCATGTTACTAGCATATTCATAGCATGAAAAAGCACTGGAAATAATATTGCCCCAGGACACCAGCCAATTCTTTGACAGTCTTCCCTCCATCCCTATTGGCTGTCACTCAGAGATTCTCTACCTTGTGTAAAACTGCTTGTGCGGCTTCCCCTGTAGGAGCAAAGGAGAGAGAAGAGGGTCTCTTGCAGCTCATCTCTAGCTGCCCAAACCTATCTGTATTCATCCAAATGGATAACTTTTCTTCTTTTTCCCTGCACTCATCAACTTGTCTCCAGTCAGACAGGCTAAGATGAACTGCTCTAATTATTTCCATTTTTATGGGAGAGCTAGAGTTAGAAAATGCTAACTCGTACCCCCACATCAGGAGTTGGAGGAGGAGGGGTTTTGTTGTTGTTTTGGTTTTTTTGCACCAAGTGGGAATTGAACTTCTGAAAATCATCCTTATTGGCCTTATGGGGTTAATCCCGGGAACATTTAGCCTTATATTGTCAGGCTAGAAGTTGGTAGAAGAATGAGAGCAATAGGAATTCACAGGTTTACCACAGTTATATTAAAACTCAGCTTAGTATCAGGTAGGACAGCCAGCATCATCATAGTACAACAGTTATCATGGCCACTTCCTTTTTTTTTTCTTTTCCTTGAGTTCTGTGGCATCAGGACACTCACACGTTCTTGTCAACTGCTGGAAATGGCCCATCTTGATTATCACTACAAAAGGTTTTTTTTCTCTCCTGCTGGTAATAGCTCACCTTAACTGATCACTCTTGTTATAGTGTGTATGGTAACACCCATTGTTTCATGTTCTCTGTGTATATAAAATCTTCCTACTGTATTTTCCACTGCATGCATCTGATGAAGTGGGGTTTAACCCACGAAAGCTTATGCTCAAATAAATTTGTTCGTCTCTAAGGTGCCACAAGTACTCCTGTCCTTTTTGCGGATACAGACTTAACACGGCTGCTACTTTGAAACCTCACATTTAAAGCGAGTTAACATACATTTCCTTATCTGTTACTTATACCCCAGGTTATTAAAACAAATTTAAAATATCACTTACTTTTCACTTCTTTTCTTTCTGTATCTTACTCAGTTTGGACAATGAATAAACTAGGGACTTTCATTTCTATTTCTAATTGGCTTCATTTACTGATTCTAAAGCACCACAATGCTGCCAAAGAATGGCTTAAATTTTTTTTTTAAAAAGTGCTTTCATTTGAATTAAAACTGTAATGAAAATACTTTTATTAATACTAAGTTTTGTAACAGTTTCCTCTCAAAACATGTTGGGCCAAACTGCCTGCTGAGTGGCCCTTTTAATCTATGGACTACATTTGTAAAAAGAGTGAACAGAAGTGAAGGTCCAGAGAAAGACTGAGCCAGCTCTGGAATGTTAATGCCTTTCCCATCAATTGTAGAGCTATTGCCTGAGAGAACAGCCCTGTTACATGTAGGGCACTACTCAAAGTTACAGCTTTACTTAAGACTACTGGTAGGTGATCTGAAATGCTTTTAAAAATTGATTTATGATCCAAGTTCAACAGAATACATGTGTATTTGGCTCACAAATTTAAAATACAGTGTTATTAACTGAGCCTTTTTACCTGTCAGGACCTGAAGTAAAGATACTGTCTCTCCAGGAGTTCAGGAGATCACTTGCTTTAAGAAAAGGAGTATTTGTGGCACCTTAGAGACTAACCAATTTATTTGAGCATGAGCTTTCGTGAGCTACAGCTCACTTCATCGGATGCATACTGTGGAAACAGCAGAAGACATTATATACACAGAGACCATGAAACAATACCTCCACTTGCTTTAAGACTTTGTTGCAGGGAAAACATGCACCCAGATCTTAGGTCTTGGCAGCTAAGTAAAGAACTTAATTTTTGTTTTAAAATTTGCAAATAAATATAGTAGATCTTTGCTTAGCTTCTTAATGATTTGGAGTCTTAAACAGGTTCTTGGCTCTCTGAGATATTTTAATTCACCTTTTAAAACCCCTTACACGTTAAAAGTTTGAGTCTTGTCTGGTTCTAGCCTCATCTATTTAATTACCTCTATTTCAAAGGTGTGATTTTATTTCTGTTCCAATATTAAAGATTTTAAAATAATTTCTCCTTTCATAGGGTTGGCAGATACGATCAGTTCTTTTCCTGAAGGGAATGGAAGGAAGTTAAGATGCGAGGAGGGCCTTGAAAATGAAGACTAGTTTGTTTGCTGCAATAGGGAAAGGGGAACCAGTGTAGCGATGCAAAGAGGGGTGACAAGCTAGGGCAATGATCTTTGCAGCAACATCTGGAATGGATATAGCTAAGGCAAGCCCGTATTTGTCAAAGCCAGAGAAAAGGACATTGTGGTAACTAAGGCTATGTCTACACGGCAAATTACTTCGGTCTAATTTACGTCACTCAGGAGTGTGAATAATGCACACCCCTGAGTGACGTGTTATACCAACCTAAACGCCAGTGTAGAAAGTGCTATATGATCAGGGGAGCTTCTCCCACCAACATAGCTACCACCTCTCATGGAGGCAGGAATTATTAAGCCTATGGGAGAGCTCTCTCCTGTCGACTTAGAACGTATTCACCAAAAGCACTACAGCAGTGCAGCTGCATCAGTGCAGCTGTGTCCATGTGCAGCAGGTAATGGAGGCTGGGGGAGACTAAGCCTCCTGAAACCTCCTCTAATGCTCCCCGCCACAGCCCTGGGGGGCTCACCTGGACTGCTCTGGGTGCCAGTGGGCCAGCCCAGGTTCAGGGCTGGTCCGGGTGCCAGCTGAGGTGCGGGGCTGCGCCAGCAGACTGACTGGTAGTGGGGAGGGGTCTTGGGTGGAAGTGGCAGGGCAGGGGCCTAGCCTCCCTGAATGAGGGGTGCATGCGCCGCCCATGGCTGTGCCGCTGTAGCTGCTGTAGTGTAGATATAGCCTGAGATAATGAGGTCCTTAATAATGAGATCATGAGAGTTTCAGTTGTGTGGATGGATAGGAAAGGCAGTATTTTAGATTTTTTTCTGCATAAGATTTGACCTAGATTGACACAACCATGATGTGAGGATTTAGAGAGAATGCAAAGTTGAATGTTCTGGGCTTGAGAGACAGGGATGGAGGTGTTGTACATTCCCTGAGAAAAGAGGGACTGGAGGATTAAGAGTTCTGTTTTGGCCATGAGTATAAGCTAATGGCTGCAGGTGCACAAGGAAATGTCAGAGACAGGCTGAGGCTTCAGTTTGGATAGAAAGAGACAGGTATAGAATAGATGTGGATCTATGAGCTCTCCGCATAGAAATGAGTTGAATTTGCAGATTAGTTTATGTAGACATAAGGTATAGAGGGTAAAGAGAAGGGGGACCATAGTGAAGCCTTCTGCCCCCCACCCTTCCCCAAATGTTGGAGTGGGGAAACAAGAGGATCTGAAGACCATACTGAAGAAGTGATTAGAGATGCAGAAGGAGGACCAGGAGAGGACTGAGTCATGGACGCCAAGGGAGAATAAGATATCAAAAGAACACCATCAGTGGTATCAAAGACAGCTGACAGGTTGAGGTGAGTGAAGATGGAGTACTGGTTCTGAGTTTAAAAGCTTTAGTGAGGCATTTCATTGGAGTGCAAGGGGTAGAAGCTAGATTGGAAAGGGTCTAGGATGGATTTGGAATGAGGAAACAGATAAAAGGGAGAGAGATGTCAGTTGGAGAGAAAAGTGGTTCAAGGGTGGCATGATTTAAGATGGGAGAGACTGAAGCATGCTTGTATTATGAGGAGAGAGAACCAGGGAAGAGCTGGAGGTTAAGGAGAAGGATAAAGGAGGAGATAAGAGTGGGTGCAACAGAGATCAGGAGGTGGGATGGGGTTAATGAAGATGCTAGAGGACAAGAGCAGACAAACTTCTGTATCAGTGACAGGGAAAAATGAGTTGTAGGAGGGGAAGGGAAGGTGAGGAAAAGGCGAAGGGCTTGTTGCATTTTTGTCAATTTTTCTCAGAAGAAACTGGTGAAATACTGTCAGAAAAGTGGAGGCAGGAGGAGGTGGGGAGTGTTTGAAAAGAGAAACAAAGATGATAAAAAAGACAGCTGGGATTTCAAATGGGAGATAAATTATGGTGGAGAAGTTGGAGTTGCTTAGTTAGGAAGATGACAGAAGTTTAGGATGGGGAAAAATGTGAGAAATGGGAAATACTGAAGCATTATTTTGACCACAGAGGGTAACTCTATAGTGGTTTTATTTTTATTAACACTTTTATTAACACTTCTGAAGTATGTAATTTTATTTAATTATATTGGTTAACATTGGATTGATACCTCTCACTGGGCAAGACAGCAATGTAGCAGCTCAAGATCAGGCCTTATGGATTTTTATTTATTGGTATCTACAAATAAATCCCGGCTGAGGACAGCATCCACCATTAGAGAAGCTTGCATAGTGAGAAGGCAGGCTATCAGACAATTCTGATTCACAAGCACTTGGAGCTATGGCAGAAGCAAAGCTGACTCATGTACCTTTCTAAAAAAAAATGATCATGTTAGAATAATTATGGTCCCCCTTTGCCACTTCAGATACAAGCTTCTTGTCACGACTTTTATAGCCCTTTATGATTGCCGTACCAATCAGGTGCAGGATTTGAATCCAAACACTTACCACTATACAAAATTCGATTTAGAGGTTCCAATTAAGACAAATTTCTTCTACTTACCTTAGCCCCAAACACTAAGTCATGGAGGCCTCCAAACAAGGGAGAGAAGCTTCAAAATAAGCAGAAAAACATTTCAAAAATTAATAAAGTATTTAAAATATTTGAGAGCTCAAAGTAATTTAGTCTCTAAAACTTCAACACTTAGTTTTCACGATGTCTGTTTGAGGACTCCTTTGTAGGCCCAATATATTTAGGACTGATATTGGCCTGGTTATGAAGTTATGTTTTCACATTGTTTAGAATTCACTGACAATACAAAGGCACCAAAAAGCTCACATCAAGACTCAGGTCCATACCTTGCTACATGAGTAACAAGAAAACAGGCCCTCCCCAGAGAACTCAGTCTTTGTTTATAATAATCAGCAACAAGTAGATTCATTGAACAAAGGATATTTCTGGGATGACAAGGTAAAAGTAAAACAAGTATGTTTTGCATATTAGCCAATAGTCTGAGTTTACCACCTGCCATGCCTAGCCAACATCACCTGTCAGTGTTTTGTAGGTGTCATGGCAGAAGTGAGTTGAGGATAAGGTGGCAGCTTTATTGATTTGATGGGAAGTTTTTTCCATGCATAATGGAAGAATTGATAATAGAGGTTTACATTGTTGATAGAGCAAAGTCCTTATGGCACTGATTTTCAGTTAAAAAAAAGCCAAAATGGCTTCTCCTTTAAAAAAAAAAAAAGGTTATATGTGACCATATATCACTAAAATTCTGAGAACAGCTTGAAACATATGTCTACCCTATGTAGCCTGTATCGCTATAATTAGGGCCCTACCAAATTCACAGTGCATTTTGGTCAATTTCATGATTTCAGATATTTAAATCTGAAATTTCATGGTGTTGTTATTATAGAGATCCTGACTCAAAAAAGGGTATGCAGGGGGGGTCACAAGGTTATTGTAGGGGGAGCATGGTATTGCGACCCTTACTTCTGCGCTGTTGCTGGCAGTGGCATTGCCTTCCTAGCTGGGCAGCCGGAGAGCATCAGCTGCTGCCCAGGAGTCCAGCTTGGAAGGCAGTGCCAGTGCCAGGAGCAGTGCAAAAGTAAGGATGGCCTGGTACGGTATTGCGACTGTTACTTCTGTGCTGCTGCCTTCAGAGCTGGGTCCCCTGCCAGCGGCTACCACTCTCCAGCCACCCAGCTTTCAAGGCAGTTCAGAAGTAAGGGTGGCAATACCACGATCCTCCTCCAATAACCTTGCAATCCCCTACCTTTTGGGTCAGGACCCCCAGTTTAAGTAATGCTTGTCTCCCCTGTGGAATCTTTATTTTATAGGGTAAAAGCACACAGAAGACCAGATTCCATGGTCTGTGATGCATTTTTTACAGCTGTAAATTTGGTAGGGCCCTAGGTATAACTATGCTCGCATAGCCCTGTAATGTAGATGCAACCTGTAACAACAGATTTGTTGTAGGAACATCACGTGCCTGAATGACACTGGTTATTTCGCAAAAAGAAAAGGAGGACTTATGGCACCTTAGAGACTAACAAATTTATTTGAGCATAAGCTTTCGTGAGCTACAGCTCACTTCTGAAAACTGGTTATTTTGACAGACCTCATTTTCTGTCAACATAGCTGTGCCTACAGTGGGGTTTTTGTCAGCATAGCTATGGATATCAGTGGTGTAGTTTTTTTGCACCTCTAACTGAAGTAGCTATTCCAACCCAACTTAAATGTACACCAAGGATGTAACCCTTCTCTTGATAATCATGCTTAAGACGGATTTAAGACTAGATGATTCCTCTTACAGAGTAGTAGCCTCTTGGGGATGTTGTCAGGTCGATGGTGAGTCAGGAGTGCACATGGTGTCTCACTCCCACCGCCATGGGCTGGCCGGCCATATAGGTTCACCTCTGTGAAGCGAGTTCTGGGCAAACCTTTGGTTTTGCAACACTTCCTTAAGCCATGGTTCTGCCCTAGTGCAATGTCAGCGTGCAATGCAGGATTTAGTGGACACCTTCAGATCTCTTGTCCTCTTGGTCTGGTCGGGAAGGAAACTAAAGCGTTACCCAGCCGGGCCTCTTCTGCCCGCACTTTATTGGGGGCCGAGGGTGACAGACCCGCCCCGCTCTGCTGCAAAGGGGGTGTGGGGGGGGGGCGGGGGCTACACAGGGAGGGGCAGCTCTCTCCGCCTCTGACCCCTCGGGGGAAGGACAGATGGACCCCCCAGCTCCATCCCCTCCGCAACCGCTCGGAGCCGTCACCTGCCCCGTCCAGGCAACACCACCCTGCGAGGCACGAGGCCGGGCCGAGGGCAGCCGCGCAACACAGAAGGCAGCTCCCGCTCCGCGCTGCCACGGCCCCGGCCGCTCTGTCCACAGCAGCTCCGCCCCAGCAGCGCGTGCCAGGGCCCCTGACTGACGAGCAGGGCAGCCATTCCCGCCTATGCCCGTGGCCCAAGGAGCGAATGGGTGGGGTTAGCCTGGGCCAATCGGGAAGAAAGGTGAGGGGGAAGGCGGGGCCACCGCTTGAGTGGCAGCTCACGAGATAAACAAGTTCCAGGCAGCACCTGAGTCCTTCCCATTCCCCCCGCCCCCCCCCCCCCCCCAGCCGAAGGGCTGAGGCGGCAGCTGCGGCGCAGGCATGGAGCACGGTCTCCCTACGAACCCCCACCTCATGCAGCCGCTGCTCCCCCTCAGCCGGGCAAAGTGAAGAGTCAGCAACTTCCCAGCGCCTGCTGAAACGCTCAACAGCCCAGGGAGACCAGAGCGCAGGCGCTGACAGGGACAGGGTGTTAAGGGACATGCTGGGAAATGTAGTTCGCCCACCGCCGCCTGCCGCCAGGGGCCCTCGGACCCCTGCCGCCAGCTGTACTACCAGTCCCAGAATGCTCCGCGCGACGCTGCGAGCCGCCCCAGTTGAAGCGGGTGGCGGCGGAGGGGAGCAAAAAAAAAAAAAAAAAACCCACACAACAACAAAAAACAAAAAAAAAAAACACACCGCAACCCAAAACAAGGAAATGGTGCAGGGAGGGGGTTCCCGGCGCTGGGGGCGCTGATCCCGCCGCGCCCCCCTCCCCCATGGGTGAGCCATGGATTACGAGTTCAAATCCAAGCTGGCGGCCGAGCGCGAGCGGGTGGAGGATCTGTTCGAGTACGAGGGCTGCAAAGTGGGGAGAGGCACCTATGGGCACGTCTACAAAGCGCGGCGCAAGGACGGGTAAGAGGGGAGGCGGCGCTGGCACGGAACGGGGGCTCCTGGCTCGGTCCCCCGGCTCTCCTGGGGCGGCGGGGAGCCGGGGGCGGCCGCGGTGCCGTGAGTCCCTGGGTGTGCTCCCCCCCCGCCGGCCGGCTCCCGGGGCACCATCTCGACCCCGCAGCTTCGCGCCGTGGGGTGGGCGCGGGGGAGGCTGCGGTTGTCGGTGGCCCCTGGGGGCAGGGGCTGGCGGTGACAGCGGGGCTGGGCGGGGCTGGCTGCCGCGCCCCCCGCCAGTGGGAATTCCCAGAAATCCCCGCCTGCCCCACATATACAGGGGAGCGCGGCTTGCGGGGAATCGGTAGTTGTGCGGCGAGTCCGGGTGCGAAGGGGGAGCTGGCGGGGGGTGGGTGGGTGGGTGGACGTGGACGACATAGGACAAGGGGCGTGTGAAGGTGGGGTTGGCTTTGGGGGGGACAGTGGGAGGGAGAGAGCCAGGGTGTAGAGGTGGGGGGCAGTGGGAGGGAGGGGACAGTTCTGGGGTGAAGATGGGGGTTGGTTGTGGGAGGGGGACAGCCCTGGGGTGAAAGTGGGGAGTGTGTGTGTGTGTGTTGGTGGGTGAGCAGTATCAGGGAGATTGGGGAGAGCCCTTGTGCATGTGTGTGGGGGGTGGTAGGAGGGGGGTGTGGGGGAGTCAGGGTGTCCTGATTGGGGTAAGGGCTTGAGGATGACCTGTGGTAGCCTTGGTAGTAAAGTATGTGTGTGTGTCTCAGTGTCCCTTTCTCCCTGCAAAAGATGGGCACCAGCAATTTTCTGCCCCATGCTCCACCCAGTAACTTTACTGTTTCACTTGAAGTCATGAGGGATGGTGAGGCAAAGGGAAAAATAGGCTAAATAACCTAACTCTTGAAAAAGTTTTGTAAACGTTGTATTAAAGTAGAAAATCCAGCTTTCAAAAAACGTATTTACAAAACATGACTTTGTGTGGAGGTGGTGGTGAGATGCAGGTGCAACTCCACTGATTGGTACATCCGGGCTTCATATAGCTCATAAATGTGCTAATTAAGCACTTATGTTCAGGGCCCCAAGCAGGCCCTGAGTGTTTTAGCAAAAAAAAAAAAAAAAAAGACAAAGCTAACAAACAACCCCGTTCCACACAAATAAACCAAATTAAAGAGTATTCTGGGTATATTCATGCTAGCCAGTGTGTTCTGTATGGGCTGAGTGGAGGTCTCTGTCAAGTGTTGCGTCAAACATCTTATTTTGTTTTTGAATAAATATTTTCATCCCCAACCTCAGAATTGTTAAGGATATGAAATTTATTAGTTGCTCAGTAATGTGGTGGTGGTAAGTGTCCCTTATCCATTTTGTGATACATTTAATAGCACAGTCTAGTACAAATTGAGTGAAGTGGTGCTAAAAAGTTAGGTTTTCTTGTTGTCCTAGTGAGGTAATTCAGTATGTCTACTAAATGTGTGAGGTTTTTAAATATGGAAAATCCCCTAGGGGTATTGTGTGCTACCTGAACACAGAAGGTGCCAATGCTTCATCAAAATTATTTTTAAAATCCAAAAGAATGACCTGCTGTGAATGCTTCTACTTTTCCAATCACTACTGTGTAGAACTGTGCTGTAGTTTCTAATAAGTCTGGTAATTGTTAGATGTTAGCCCTGGCTGGGATGATTTAGTTGGGGATTGGTACTGCTTTGAGCAGGGGGGTTGGACTAGATGACCTCTTGAGGTCCCTTGCAACCTTGATATTCTATGATCCATACTACCTGATAGCTAGGCCGAGAATGAGATGTGCTGCTCTCCTTCCTATTATGCTGCACGGGTGGGATTGTAGTGCCCTAGCTAGCTGTTACTATTCCTTGCTCATCTCATTTCATTGTATTGCAATTCTGTGATTAAAACTTAGCTGTATCTAAGGTTTTAAAAAATCAAATGTTGATGAACACTTCAGACAGCATGAATATTTGCTGGAGAATATAATTCTAAACACCTCATTCAAATCACTCAGACCTATAGGAACATAGGATAGTGTTCAGTGTTTTGTTTTTTTTTTAAACAAAACTATTTTGTGTGTGTGTGTGTGTGTATAAGGGTGTATTTACAGAGCTGCTCTGTACACATTCAGTTTTTAAAGACACTTGTAAGTTCTTATCTTTCCACGGATGACTAATTCTATGTAGACTTCCATCAGTATAGTCAAGTGGAGTTTTGGAAAAGCAACAGGATGTTAAAAATACAAACTGATTATCATTTAAATTCCATTATCACTTTACAAAGGAATGACTGTGAACACAAAGTGGTTAGAGTTCTGTCCAGTGCAGTGCTGTGGAGGGCAATCTGTATTGGGTTCAGTTTTAACACATTCCTCTGTGATCTCCTGGTACAGGTAAATAGCTTGTTAGAGTAATCTAAATTTGCAAGTTTCAGAGTAACAGCCGTGTTAGTCTGTATTCGCAAAAAGAAAAGGAGTACTTGTGGCACCTTAGAGACTAACCAATTTATTTGAGCATAAGCTTTCATGAGCTACAGATCACAGTATGGATCCAATGAAGTGAGCTGTAGCTCACGAAAGCTTATGCTCAAATAAATTGGTTAGTCTCTAAGGTGCCACAAGTACTCCTTTTCTTTTTGCTAAATTTGCAAGACACATTAAGGCTACGTCTACACTAGAGAGCTTACAGTGGCACCAATGCAGCTGCACCACTGTAAGACCTCTCGTGTAGCGCTTTGTGCCGTTAGGAGAAAGTTCTTCTGTGAACATAATGAAACCACCTCCAACGAGCAGCGGTAGCTGTATCGGTGGAAGAAGCTCTCCCACTGACATAGAGCTGTGCACACTGCCACTTACAGCAGAGAAACTCGTGTCACGTGGGGTGGTGTTGGTGTTTTGTTCACACCCCTGAGTGGAGCGACATAAGTTTTGCCAACATAAGTGGTAGGGTAGACGTGGTCTAAGTTAGTAGGGTATAATGCTGAGGCTAGACTAATAGTTGAGAGACTGAGGACTGGCCCAAGTCCACGACTGGGAGTCAGAAAATCTGATTCCAGCTCCAAAGCTGACTGCTGTAGCCTTCAGCATAAAGTCTAGTTAATTTCAAAAAGAGAATTAAAAGGAGTTCCAGTTACTACAGGTGACCCTGAGCTCCCCTGATAATTTTGGTGATTTTACAATTACATTTTCCTTTTTTATGGCTCTTCTCACCCTTGTTACTGCGTGAAAAATCTTTGGAAACAATAAGAAATAATAGTTTAACTGACTATACTCACAGTGCTGTCAAACACATCAGGTAAACTGAAAAAATCTTTGTTATAATAATCCTTTGAGTTACTTGTAAGAGTTGGTTCCCCCCCAAGTATAATTTTTCTGTCTTAAACTTAAAAGTTGTTTGTGCACTTTCAGTTTTTCCATTTGTAAAATGGGGATATTGCTCGTATACTTTAAATGGGTGTTGGAAAGATTATAAGGGACTTGTACCTAGAGTCATTAAAATGTTAGAAATATTGGCAGGAAATAAAATGAGACTGAACTTCAAACAATGGTAGCTAATACATCTGTGTGAGAAATGATCCAAAAACTACACTGGACACGAGAAAGAGGAACTGGAAAGAGATGATGATGAAAAGGACTTAAAGGTGATAGTGGACAGTAATATGTTGCCAAAAATGCCAATCAGGGTGGATAAAAATCAATGATTTAAAAAAATAATAAAAAAATCGGATTTTTTTTGATAAAATGCTTTTTGAGGGAAAAAATCTATCTAAAGATAGTTTTAATTAAAATACATTATAGCTCAAAGATATCTCATAATGGAATAGGGATTATAAATTCTAATTCTATAGTATGAGACAATATAGTCATGTAATGTTTAAGAAAAGTTTTGTAAATGAGTTCCAATAGTTCATGGATTAGGGACCCAATCTTATAGAGTTCCAGGGGCTTCTGTATAGATTATTTAGGTTATTCTTTCTATCTACCCAACAGGATTCAGTGCTCAGTCTAGAAGATACCATCAGAGATGCTTAGTTTTGCAGTTCTCAAACTGTGGATTTGTGTCTCTAGAGATAACATGCTTGTTAACAGCAAAAATGTTTTAAATAAATAAATAAATGATATATCGAGGTGAGAAATAAACCTCAACCCAATTGTCCCTCTTTAATTTTGTGTACACAGAGTCAATCCCTTACCTCTCTCTCAAAGTGCAAAGTTTCAAAAAGTACAATGAATAGAAGATTGTTGGGGGCGGAATAGATCTGAACAAGGAGAAGAAGTCTGGAGATAAATGTGAGAAGGGAGTGACGGGCATTAGAAACAAAAGTGAAACTGAGCAGCATATTCCTGTAGTCTTGAAGTCTTTCTGAGTGTAGCCTTCATTGCTTTGAGATCTACCATACCATTCTCTCACTAGAAGGGAAAACCTGTAATGGCAGCAGGCTGTAAAAGAGACCTGATTTGGGAATAAGAACCATTCAAGAAATATATGTTTGCTGATGATGTTTTAAAGAAAGTCACACCAGTGAACTGAAGTCACTTAACCACTTGGATTCAGAGACTGTTGAAGTGATCATCTCACTTTTAACAGCAGTAGCTTCTTCTACTGGTATAGAAAGAATATTTTCTTCCTTTGGACTAATTCATTCCAAATTGAGAAATCGTTTGGGACCTGAAAAAGCAGGAAAGCTTGTTTTTCTTTTCCAGATTATGAACAAACAGGAAAATGAAGGTGAAGACGACTGAGTTAGCTGCAAAGCCAACATTTTAAGTTTCTCATGTTGACCTGGCGGACAGTCAATTTAATTTTTTATAAATATTTCATTTAACTATTTTAGTTAAAAACAATTTTAATAAAAACAAAGCTGATTTAAAAAAAAAACTGTATTAACTAAAATTCAAAAATTCATATGCTTGTTTTGTTAAAATATATGTTTGCTGTTGAAGGAAAAAAAAATCCAGAATACATAATGTTGTTTTAGTTAAACACAACAATTTAAATGTCTGTCTGGTGATTTCTCCTCCTAATACAGCATGGCAAGAATATCCTCCAAATATTAATGATTAACCTGTTGAACTTGAGATAGTTCACCTCCCAATGACTTCATAAATATCTGCTTCAATTAGCTTTGGTAAATGAAACAACCAAACAATCATTCATTTTCTGATAGAGCTGTAAAACTAATCTGAAAAGTTTTTAAAATAAATCACTTGAAAAATGTATAGTGTGTACCTTCTAAAAATGAAACCTACATCTATCTCTGAGTTGTGAAGAATATGTATTAAGGTTATAATAACCAACAAGAATGCACTTTTATGTAGAAATCCATGATTAAATTGAATCTTCCTGACTAGTGATTTAAATTATGATTTAAATCAAATTCACCCGGATGCCAATATCACTTCTGGGCTGCATATCCAGAAGCTTCACTTTGTGGAGTATGGAGGTGATCGTTGACCCTTTCTGTATGGTACTAGTCAGAGAGTCCACAACAGGAATTTGTTGTACAGTTTTAAGGTACCGCAGTACTAGAGATGTTGTCAGATGATCAAAAGTAATTTGAAGAGCAGCCAAAATGACTAAGGGACTGGAGTGACTGATTTATGGACAAAACTAACTAAAATATCTTCATAGAGAGAATGTACTCACTGCAACTAGATGTAGAGTCCTCTTGTCTGGCTACAGAAGGAGGAGTTTTCTTAAGGAATTGTGAGGAGAGGGAAGGGGAACTCCCCTTTGCACCATCCACTTTGTTCAGTGAAGTGGCAGGTCCAGGTGTGGGGAAATCCTAGCCTTACATCCTAGCCTTGGGTGGGGTGGGATTTATATCCTGTGCACTGCAGTAGCAACATGTTCTATCTCAGACCAGCAACAGTTGGCCCATGCCCATACTCATTATAGAAGAAAGATGGTTCAAGGGTAAACAGGAGTTGGAACAGATTTTTTTGGGTGGCATCCCCTGAGGAAGTTGGGGGAAAGGGGCTTGGGACTCCTAATGTCTGGTTGTGAGAATTCCCAGGGTACAATCTGTACTGTTGAACAGCAGTGTTCCCTCAGTTCTCCAACCTGGGGTGCCTTTTACACAGCTTTGCTGAGACAGCGATCGCTCATGGCCTGATCTCACTGTCGCTTCAGCTTGCAAATTACTCCCAGCTATACCGCCAGGGTGCTACAGCCAGCCACCCTTGAATTACACTGCAAAGGAATACCAGCAAATTTGCCGACCCAGACTTCCCTCAGAAATGTGTGTCATATACTGCTCAGCCCTCTCCTGGACAATAGAAGCTCCTATAAAGTCTATCATTTTTTTAATAGAAAATGATATGCATAAATCCTGTTATGTTCAATGGAGTTTCCCAAACACTTCAGTGCAAGCACACTGGTTTAGATAAAACAATGAAACAAGTTTATTAACTATAAGAAGATAGATTTTAACTGATTACAAGTAAAGAGGCATAAAAGTCAGAATTGGTTACAAAGAAATAAAAGGTAGAACTCAACTAACGCCTAACCTAACAAGCTAAGTGAATTCAAAGCAAAAATCTCTCACTACAGTAATTCCTCGCTTAAAGTTGTAGTTATGTTCCTGAAAAATGCGACTTTAAGTGAAACGATGTTAAGCGAATCCAATTTCTCCATAAGAATTAATGTAAATGGGGGTGGGGGATGTTTGGGTTTCAGGGAAATTTTTTTCACCAGACAAAACTATATACACACACCCACACACACACACACAGAGTATAAATTTTAAACAAACAATTTAATACTGTACACAGCTATGATGATTGTGAAGCTTGGTTGAGGTGGTGAAGTCAAAGGGTGAGATATTTCCCAGGGAATGCCTTACTGCTAAATGATGAACTAGCTTTTGGCTGAGCCCTCAAGGGTTAACTCGTTGTTAATGTAGCCTCACACTCTACAAGGCAGCACAAATGGAGGGAGGGGAGACAGCATGGCAGACAGAGACAGAGGCACAAACCCTGTGTGAGAGAGAGATGTGCATTGCCTCTTTATGTACACTGACCCCACTCTAAGTAAACTGTCTTTTTAAGTAGATCAGCAAGTTGAGATAGCAGCTGCTGCTGCCAGGAAGCTCCCTCCCTCCTGAGCCCTGTCATGTCCCCCCGCCCCATGGAGATGGGGTGGAGGAGCAGGGGGAGGGGAAACCCTGACATTAATCCCCTTCTCTTCCCCCCCGCCCCTGCATAGCAAGCAGGAGGCTCCCAGGAGCAGCTCCAAGGCAGAGGGCAGGAGCAGCACATGGCAGTGGGAGGAGGGACAGCTGAACTGCCAACAATTGATAGCCTGCTGGGCGGCTGTCCCACAGGGAACTTAGGGGGGCTGCTGGTCCACCCTGGTTCCAAGCCCCCACCAGCTAGCTCCAACGGGCTGCTCTTCCTGCAAGCAGTGGACAAAGCAGGTGGCTGCCAAACGACGTTATAAGGGAGCATTGCACAACTTTAAATGAGCATGTTCCCTAATTGATCAGCAACGTAACAACGAAACAACATTAATCAGGACGTCTTTAAGTGACTTACTGTACATTCGAGCAGTCTTAGTGGTGGAATTCCTTTCTTCCAGGATCCCTCCCCAGTCCAGTGATGCCTCCTTTGTCCTTTAATTGTTGTCAATGCCATGAGTAGAGATGAAGGGAGAGATGATTTGGGGCATCTGTTCCCCATTATTTATAGGAATAATCCAGTTTCCAGCCAATGGCAGCTGTGGGGGTGGCACTCAGGGTGGAGGCAGAGTGTAGAACTTCCCTGATCGCACTTGCACCTAGGAGCTCCAGGGACATGCTGGTTGCTTCCGGGAGCTGTGCAGCACCAAGGCAAGCAGGGAATCTGCCTTAGCCCCGCTGCACTAAATGGCTGTTTTAATGGCCGGGTCAGCAGTGCTGACTGGAGTTGTCAAGGTCCCTTTTCGAGTGGGTGTTCCGGTCAAAAACTGGACACCTAGCAACCCTAGACTTCTCTAAAGTCATACCACAAGTTACAGAAGAGCTGGGAATTAAGTCAGACGGCTCAATTCACCCACATACGTCCTACTCAATGGCTTGTGCTGCTTGTCTTCTGACGTGTTGAATGTGCAATGCCATGTACTTTATCATAGTAAAATTTCTTGTGTTGCTGCATGAAGTATATTATTTGACTTAGCATGGTAAGTGTAGAGCACTACTGTTGGTTTCTTAGCTTGAAGCAGAACCTGAAAATTTGTCACTATAATTTATGTAATTAAAAAGAAAAAAAACTCCATATACCCCCATAACAAGCAACACATACAAATTAAATGAATCTGTACAACTTGCTAGTTGCAAAACACACTGAAAAATCATGAAATAAGAATTATGTAGTTAGTGTTGTCATGATTGATAACTGTGAATGAAATGACATGACATAGCTGGAGATGATGAAGTGGCTCTACTTTCCAACAGGACAAAGTGAATGGTGATGGATACTTGCTGCTCTTTCCTTAAGGCTCTCATGTGCAGAGTTTTTTAGGGATGTATCATGCCTCCCCCTTCTTCAATGTCTGAGACCTCTTAAAGATGTGAGGTGCTCTGGGCTCTGCTGCCCACGCTATGCAAATACCACACCATTATATATCATTTTCCACTGCATCCAGTGCCACTACAAAGGTGGTGATGTGCTTGTAGGATTTGAAGGGGAAACCAGATGAATCTAGATGACAAGAGTAGGAGACAAGATAAGAAACAGTTAAGGGTTTTTGTCATGGGAGTAGAGAAAACTGGACTGATAGCATAAGAGGGCCAATTTTCATAACCTATTGAAGAAAAACTGGCAAGATTTAGTGATTGACTTACTGAAGAGAGAGAAGGGGGGCCCACAAGGAATGGATAAGTTACCAACCCCTTGCACAAGGAGGACAGTGGATGTTAGAGAGGGGAGAAAGAAAAGAATGTTTGGGAGGAAATATTAGTTCATTTTTGCTGTGTTAAGTTTTAAACTGGTGACAACTGAATATCAGGAAAGGTGTTTGAGAAGCAAGACTGAATGGGGGTTGTCAGGAGCTGAATAGTCTTTCCATAACCTCTCCTTTATTTCCACACTCCCCTCCTCCTTCAATTATAACTTAAACACTGAATGGGAAAATGAATCATGTAAAGAAAAAACAATTGTAAACTTTGTTTTCTACTTCCCAAAGATGTATCTTCTCTTGACCTTGCTTGCTGGCATTCAGGAATTGAAACAAAACCAGCATTTTTTAATATCTCAGGTTTCGCCTTGGATGAAACAAAGTAGTAATTAAACTGAAAAGATTGTTTCAAATAGTGATGTATTTGACTGAAAGAATGCTGAATCCACTTCAGGACAGTTGTTTTCACAAAAGAATTACCAAACAGAAGGAGGGTAGTGTGGATACCAACAGCTCCCTTGGCTCTAGGTTGACCTAAATTAAGTCAATCTAATTCTGTAGTGTAGACAAACCCTAAGCCATCCTTATAAATTTACTTCTGGTTGTATCCCTATCTCTGATAGGTTAAAAGGGTACTATTAGTGGCAATCTAATACATTTTTAAAATTTATAGTAATTTTAGGTAAGTCCCTGTCCTAACTCTTGTGGTTTTAAGATGTCATCTTATTTTTTTTTAACTTTTCTCTCATATTGGTGTGTGAAATATCCCAGGGCCGAATGGTGAAGTTGAGTATCTATAAAGTGTCGTTAAATGAAAAGTAAATAAATTGAAAACTAAAGATTTTAAAAGATTAGAGAAATAAACTTTGTGTTTCTAAAAATAGTAGGCAAAAATTTCACAAGCAAGGTCTTCACTACAGACTTGTATCAGTATAACTACATTGCTCAGGGGTGTGAAAATCCACAACCAAGCAACCTTAACTCTTCCCCATAGGGAAACAATGGGAGAAAAGTTTTAATGTTTTTAAAAATCAGTTTAATCTATTATGGGACAACAAGCAGTTATATGATTGTTATATAATTTGGGATAATTGCAACATATTCTCCAGTATTTTTATCCTAAATAGTAATATATATTCTTAACCTTAACTCCATCTTAATGTAGTTTTTCATCTGGGCATTTAGGAATGAAGGTAAAAGTATTTTAAATAGTATACTGCGCATGTATAGTATCATAGTCTTTTGACAGTGCATGATAGTGATGCTTCAATTGCATACATCAATAATAATTTCTAGCTGTAGCATGCTTAGTTATCTACCTTAATATGGTCGCTCCCTTTCTCACATTCTCCCTTTTCATGCTGCTCTGACAGGTTGCATAGCCTGACAGACAAAGCAAAAATTGAGTTCTGAAAGTGGATCTACAGCTCATCATCTTGAAATACAGATACACTTTTATAAGAGATCTTAGTTCCTCAGCTTTTAAGCTGATCAACTTGCTTAATTCCAAGTACTTTGTTCTAAACTTTAACATCCAAAATACTGCCCATAAAAAGAGCAATGCAGGTGAACTTCCTAAAATAGTACCCTTTGCTTAACTTGTGCAGGCAGAGAACAAAGAGCTCAGATCAGCTTACTTGTTCTGTATGCAATAATTTGGCTTCAATAGTGAATAATCAGAATACTGCAAAGCACAATGTTGATATGATTCTAGTGTTCTGTTGTCCAGAATGCTAGTGTAATAGGCTAAAAATATTACTCTGAGTGTTGGTATTTAGAATATAGCACTTACTCTGAATGAGTAGTTCATGTAAATAGAATAGTTTTAGCTAATATTGGAGACTAATAATGGCATGTTACCGTGCATGATGACCTGCATTAATTGTGTATTAGATAGACTTTAGACCAGACTAGGGAATTATTTTTATATCTGTTCAGTCGGCTGTGCTATGCAACGCAAACTGAATATGCTTCAATCAGGGGTACTGTAACTGCATTTCAAAAGTCCTTACCATGATGATGTTGAATAAAAGCTCTTATTTTTCTAGAAGAATGAAGGAAAGTTACAGCTCTGCCTGAGTTGTTCTTGTCATCTGACACCAGGCTGCTGTCTTGGAACCAAGCTTAGGATCCTGCATGCTTCACGCCTCCTGAATCTGAGTAGCATCTGAGGCCAGACTACAAGACAGGCACACTCCTGGGGTTACAGACTCCTGCCTAGTACCCATTCTTAGGATGTGGGGCCCAGTTCTTCTAAGCCACAAGATCAGTGCCTAGTTGCTTAAGACCACAAGACCCCCAAGTCTCCCAATAGTGTAAGCCTGCCCTCCCCAGAGCATCACCCTTGTGAGTGCTCTAGTTTATGATTTAACTTATCAGGCTACTTGACAGTTAAAGCAAGGAACATGCAGACTTTGCAAAAGAATGTCTTAACTATACACACTTTCCTCATAGAAATGTACAAGAGTTAGCTCCCCTTTCCCTCTTACAGGCTTGTGGCATAGATGGTTATTTCAGCTAATAAATCATTAACCAGTCAATAGTCTTGGTTGGTAGCCTCCATTGTTCTGCTAGGGCAAGGCTATTCAGTTGTTGATAGTCCTTGATGTTCCTATTTCAGTTTCTTAGACATTGTCTATTTTCTGCCATGTGCAGAAGATTTTAATACACACAGAAGGTCATAGTCAGCAATAGGGTTCATTAACTCACATGGAATTCATAAATTTACATAAATTCCCCAAACTGTCAGTGCTAGTTTCAGTGTAAATAATGCAGTTTCTGGACTCCTTGATGCAAGAAGTCATATTAAGATCTTTTGCAATGCAATTATTTCTGATTCCACCATGTTCAGTATGCCTGAGTTGTCAGTTATTGTTCACTTTTCATATTGGATTCAGTCAGTATCCAGGATAACTGCTTGTAAACTTCACTTGAACTTTTAGGAAAGGATGGGATCATAATCTGCTTAGTAAGAACAATCTTGCAAGTATCTCTTTGAAACGGAGAAACCATTGGGCTTTTTGGTGCTAGTGTCATGAGACTCTCAGGTGTGAAGTCCCACTCTTGAATTAGTCTGATTCCTGGTGATGACCAGGAGGGAACCCAGCGGTGGCTCAGAAGAAATGATTTTGTAGCAACAGGACACTGAGCAGCAGCAGTAGCTGGAGGAGCTCCTGCAGGATAAATGAGAGAAAGAATGGTGTCATCACATGGCAAAGATCTTGTTAGAGAATTTTGCAGCTCTGAGAATAATCCCCCCCTGCCCCAAAATTGAAATGCATCTTGTGACCCAAACTAGTGCTTCAGTGGATTGTCAGGGATTAAGTAATGTCCTTGTAGCCTTTCATGTTGATTAAGGCTCAATCATTACTTAGTCCTGACAAATTTGGCACCAGTCATTTGCTGGCACAATTGTTTGAAATAGTCATCCAAGCGTAGGAGGAAGTGGAGTTACCAGTTTTTCTCTATACTGCCTCATCTAGTGAACATCCTAGAATTCCCTCTCTGCTCTTTGCCATATCCCCTCTCTCTATGTCTCACATATTATTCCTTCCCAGTCTTCACTACTGCCCCTGGATCACTCCATAAATAAGCAAACCAAGTGTGGTTTTCTAGCTCCAGGTCCCAATCTGACAAACTATAGGTAGTCCAAATACTTCTTGACACCCATTCCGTGAACATTACAGTCTGTTTCAATCTTCTAGTAATTTGACCTAGATAATATGAGCCTTATTAGAGGGAGGATAGGTTTTACTTGAAACCTCAGATATTTTAATCATGACCAGTTGCTGGTAGCTACATGGCTCCCATGGGCCTACATACATTCCCAAAGTAAAATTGCATGTATTTAGGGGTGAAGCCCTGATTTGATGTCTCGGACTTGCCATGACCTGCCTTTGAGAACAGAGAGGTCCAGACTCCTGAGAGTCTTTGTTTCTCTTAGTGTCCCCTGTTCAACTTCTCCAGTTTTTTAATTATGGAGACACATAACCTTGAAGGTCTATTTAATGCATCATATTTGGAGGCACCAGACTCCTCTCAACCTTTATTTAAAAAAAATCTGGTGGCTTGTTTAGAATAGCTTGTATTTTCAACTGTGCGTGATGCAGTGCATATTATTGCTCTCCTTATTAGATGGGACATCTCTTGAGCTACTCTACTCTCCCCGACTGAGATTCTTGTGATGATATCTTTAAAGGAGGAAAAACTACTTGCTTTGTAGTTCTGTTTCTTTGAAGATATAATCTTGCAGAATTCTCTCTGTTGCCCAAGTCCAATCAGACAACTTCTAGAGGGTTGAGATCAGACTGAGAATCCTGAGAGTTCCTCAAAGAAGTAGAATATCAAGGGAAATAATTATCCATTGTACGATCAATACCTTTTGAAAATCCTTATAGAAAAATATTCAATATGTTGGGAAGTAAATTGGGGTTTTCTTTCCCAAATAGAGAGGTATAATACCGTCCATGTTTGGCAGTTTTCCACACCCAAATACTTGTATTTAATAAAGTGAGGTTATTTTTTATGTATTCTGGAGGGCAGGGATTATTGTTATCTAGAAGGAGAACTACACATGTAAGGGAAATTCTGGATAGTTCTGGTTTACTAATTTTTTTTTTTTGAAACCTTGGATAACTTCTTGACCCATTCCTTGCTTCAAGTAAAACTCCAGACAAGAATATGCTCTAAAAATTATATACCTGTTTACTGACAAAACTTGTTTCTATGTCTACTTGTGGTAACAAGTATGTAGCTTGGCTGCTGCTGAATAGTACTGTCTGTCACAGTTTCAGGATAACTGCACCTCTATTTCCCCCTCTTTGGTTCCTCAAGGGCACCCACGTAAAAGTTTCTGTTTCCCAACTGTCACCTCTCCTGGGTGAAGACCTGCATCTCACTGTGGCACTCTGTGCTTCAAAACAGCACCCTGGAATCCCCATATTCACCACTGTCATATAATTATGACATGTTTTGTACAAAATATGCCTTGTGAGGTATCATTTTAAAAGTCTTAACCTGTGAAACATTAATATCCTGTTGGATTGTATGTGCTATCATTGTATGTAAAGTTACAAAGTTTTGCTATGAGTGTGTTACTGAAATATGTTGTGAGGTTGTGAACACCCACAACCAGCCTATCAGATGCAACTGTGGAGGAGCCAGAAGTGCTGATGGCCCATTAAAGGGACTCCATGCTCCTAAGGATTATCCCAGGAACTGTATACTTCTCACAGATAACACATAGGCAATGGAGACTGCTTGACACGCGTCATAGCAAAGGATCGTTCCAGCAAGCTGGAAGAAACTATAAAAGAGGGGAAGTGACATAATCACTTGGCCTCACTCCCCCCACAACTCAACACCTGGAAACACAACTGGAGGACAAAGACTGAACGGAGGAAGGTGATCCTGGGCTGGAGGAGAGTTCTGATGAGCTGGATGCGGACCCTAGGCTGTAGTTTGCCCGCCCTGGTCTAGTGCCTAACTTTGTATAAAAATATACATGAATATTAATGAGCATAGTTCTGTATTTTGGCTAGAAGCTTGTTCCCTTTCTTAAATATCATTTTAAACTAACAGTCTAACTCCTACTGTGTTTATTTATGAAATGTTGTTAGCTTTTTTGAGGGCAAATCCATCAGACAAGCTAAATTTATAAAAGGAATTAATCTGTTCCTTTTTAAACTTGCTCAATCAACTGTCTTAACTACCTGTTTTTGTCAGTGTGATGAAGTGATATAAAATATTTGAACACCTTATCAGACTACAGTTTGGAAAAACATTCTTAATCTTATAAACATCTTGATTCTGCTAATTCTGAAGCATAGTAAAGAAGTTTGGTGTTCAGTAACACGCAGAAGAGAGAGTTCAAGAAGCAAGTGTGATTGAACTATTAATTAACGAATCTGCATTTAGCTAATCAACACCAATGAGCAGCATCTCACAACTCTCAGGCCAGTACATAGATGAGAGCTGTAATGAGGTCACATGTTAGCAAGTTCTTAAAGTAAACTAAGAAAATCCATTTGTTTACGTCTGAATATGACATAAAGTGACAACATATGAGAATTAACTAAAGTGATGGTTCGTGAAGGGTAACTTCGAGCACTCAGTAGGTAATCTGCTGCACACCATCCATCCATCTCATCATAGGTCATCCCCTACTATGATGGTCCTCCACCATTTCTTCCATAATGACTTTCTTAGGGTTATTTCCATCTCTGTGCCTCATGTGACTAAAGTACATAAGTTTTGCATTTGATTTCTGACATCAGGGTCTGCTTCTCTCCAGTAATATTTCTAACATGGGCATTTGTCCTCCCCCCACCCCCATCCGGGAGATACGTGTCTTGGCCATCACCACATTGCAAAAGCTCCAATTCTTTTCTTGTCAGCAGCGTTAACTTTCCATGATTCACATCTTTAAATTGCTATGGAAAAAAATAGGATTTTCACCAGCTGCACCTTCATACATTTTGAGATGCCAAGTTTTTTCCACATTTTCTTAAAGGTGGCCATAGCTGAGTGAGCCATCCCTAGTAGTCTTCCAATTTCTTGGGAACAGCTTCCTTGATTGTATGTGTATGATCCCAGATAATTAAATTCATCGACTGCTTCTACAGTTTGTCCATTAATCAGTGAAGCATGTGATCAATGCATGATTGTACTCTCCACACTTTTCGGTGATGTGACTTGGTGACATGAGCCTCAGCCCTCTCTGAAACCAGCTTGTTGTGGTAATAGTTCTGCTTCTGTCCTTCATTTCATGTAGTCCTGGATTATGTAGAGCATAACTTTGCCTTCATGAGATTTATCAGGGAAATGATATAATAGTTACCACACTCTATTATGTTTCTCTTCTTTGATAACGGCAGAAAAATTCCCTTCATCCAGTCCTCTCGCCAATTTCTAGTCATCCATACGTCCTTACAAAATTTCCATATGAGAACAGTTTTGTGATCTATTCCTCATGCTTTCTCAGGCTTCATTTTCATAATAGCATTTACCACTTTCATTCACAGGTTTTAGGGCTTTTGGCTCCGTACTCTCTCATCTGTCATCTTCAGGTATCAAGATTAGTACAGTAATCTCTCCCCCTGCATTTACTATCACCACCCTCAGTGAGGACTCTGCAATCGTGAACTTTTATTACGTTTGATTGTGGGTAAAACCTTTCAGTAAGAAGTCTGACTACTGTGAACATACTTATGTATTACACTCATATATTTCTCAGGTTCCAAACATTTTTCTCTTGTATATTCACTCTTGTCTTATCTAGTCCGCTTTGAATCTGTCTACTCAGTTACTTTTATTCTCTTCTACATTCTTCTGCCTCCCAAGCTTTTATTTCACTGTCATTTTCCTCAAGCTCAAACACCTCAATTAACCATAGTTTAATCCTACGCTGACTTTTCGGAGTGTGTGCTTTGGTGGTTTTGAGCATAATAATTTTCATTTTATTCTAAAGTTTGCTGGGGTTCTCTTTCATCTATGCCAATGCCTAAAACCCATTCTGGACTGAAGTTATATAACTTAATTGATTCTGGACAAATCCAGATGCAGTGGACTTGTCAAATGTTGTATCATGTTAAGTTTTAATTTTGTGCTTGAGGCTAACAGCCTATGATCTGACCCACAGTCTGCACTCGGAAGACTTTGTCCATTGGACTCTTGATCACAAGCATTGCTATATTATTATATGGCCTGTCTGGTTCTTTGTCACACTATCCAGTGACCTCCACATATAGAAACATACAGGTTTTTGGGTGAAGATGTTTGTAATGACCGGGTGATTAGAGCAGCAGAATTCAACTAAAAGTCTTCCTCTCTCATTTTGTGAACCCAAACCATTGTTTCCCATTACATCCTGCTGAGCTTACTGTGCTAACATTCATATTTAAGTCCCCAATTTTCTCATGGTGTTTTAGTTACTGTTCAAGTCACTCATAACCACAGCCTGTCCTTTTAATTGCTGGCACCTCCTATCCAGTATGGTTTGTTGTGCCTTCTGGCCTGGAGGGTCTCACCATCTTGTGCTACATGTGATTCACTTTAACAGAGGATAGTTTCCTGCTGCTTTCTCTCCAGTTTGTGGCTGCTGTTGGTTAAATCATGATTTAACTCTTCTGCCTTTTGATGGTATTTTCTCCATTGAAGATTCCATTTGCCTACTCAGGTGCCAATCCTCGTGAAGGCATTGGCATTTCTGAGGCTTGCCAGTTACTTCGCCGCCACTCAGCACCTGGTGTTAGCCAGTCACTGGTTGTATCATGTACTGCCACTATGATACCATCTAAGCCTAAGTCTTGAGGAAGTTCTTCACTTTTACAAAATAGGCTAGAGCATTAGTAAGCATCCTCATTACAACTAAACTACAGCTGTCAAAAAAGACTACATTTTTTATAGATTTTCCTTGCTTCTTAAACTCTCTCTCTCTGTAGCCCCCCCACCTCATTCAATATACACTTATTAACTCCTGCAATGCATGAGTAGCCTCTTTTAGTACACAGCCCTGAGTCATTCCATGGGCACCATCCATCCTGTGTACTGAATGAGCTAGGGGTCCTGTGGGGAAAAAAATAGCATGGAATGATGTAATTAAAGACTGTTACAATGCATATGCACAAGGGGCTGCAAATTAAGGTTGTGTAGGCAACCTTAATAACATTTCCCAACTTTGGTGCTTTACTTTGCAGCTTTGATGGTCTTTTAATGTATTCTTTTGTATGTAACTTTTTAGGATTTTGAAAAAGCAAATAAGGGGGAAAAACAACATTCCATCTTTTGGAACCATTCGGACACTAGGTTGTCAGGTCCAAGGTGCAAAAAATTCAGACACACAGGATTATCCTGAGCCCCTAAAATTGGACAGCTGGCAGTTTGTACTTATCACTCTTACAGATTTCCCTGGCCAGCTGCCTCAGAAAAAAGGATGATCCTGGGAAAACCTAGAAAGGGGGCAGCCTGAACAGGTACCCATCCACTGGTTTGTCAGTGGGGTTGAAACCTTTAGAACCATAGTATAGCCCTCTACCACTTGAGCTAATGGAATAATTTGTGGTGGTAGTAGGCTGTTATTCTCTGTATGGACCAGCCACTAGAAGGGAATGTGACCTTTCTCTAGTAGTCTTACAGATATTCAGATAATGAATGATATCCCTCCTATTGAGGATGTTGGGAGTTCTGGGTTCTACTCAGGGTTCTGGAGAGGAGTCTGCTGTAGTTACAGATGTTTTGCCACTCTCCCCTTTCTCTGTTTTCCCTGCCTCAACCCTCGTAGGTACTTGTCTGCCCCAAATTGTCCTGTACGCCCTTTCCCTTTTGTTCCTCATTCCCACTCTGCTCCTCAACCCTCTGCATTCATGTCTCAGGCAGCTTTCATCTTCTCCTTCGTGCTGCCTGACACCCAGTCTTGGTGCCACAACAGCCCCTGGCAACCAGGATGAGCAATTGTAGGAAAAGTCCTGCGAAGCCCTGTGCTGGTGCATGCTTAGCAAGTTCTGTGGGGGAGCATGCTCAGTGAGGTCAGAAGGTTGGAAGAATTTTGCTACCAACCTCTAACAAATGTTCACTAAGCCTACGAAAGTTACCATTTGCATGAACTTGGGTGGATTTTCACTGGGGCAGCAAAAGGTATTTTGCTCCTTAGGCTGTTTCGAAGTATAGAGATGCTGGTTTATCAACTAAATGTTGTAAGAATTTAACATTGGCAAAACAAATGTGTTTTCCCCTAACCTTATTTTCTGAAATGGCTAAATTGTTTTTACAGAAACTTTTCCAAAAAATTCAGCTCAAGGCAAACATGGAAAACTGGAGCCCAAATGGTTAAAATTTGTCTAAGTTATAAGCAACCGAAAACAAGGTCATTAGTGGAAAGTTGGGTAACCTTAACTATAATGTAATTAATATTACAGATTATCTATTTTAAAAATTTAGTATTTTTAAAACAAATTGAGATTGTGTCCTTCCACCAGTGAAGCTAGATGCTTTAGTTACACAAGTCTGTGTGGGAGAGATACATTTGAAACAAACTTTAAGCACTTCTAGGTATGATTTAAAAGCTTTCCATATATAAATGTCACATTTCAAGTCTGATATTTAAGGGCCCTTCCAGGACTAGAAGCACATGCATGTGTTCCACTGGAAATCTTCCTCATCAGTGGAATAAAACTCTTTTTAAACACTTGGTTGTGATCCAGCATAGAATCATAGAAATGCAGGGCTGCAAGCGACCTCGAGAAGTCATCTATTCCAGTGTCTCTCAACCTTTCTAGAATACTGTACCCCTTGCAGGAGCTTGATTTCTCTTGCATACCACAAGTTTCAGCTCACTTAAAAACTACTTGCTTATAAAATCAGACATAAAAATACTAAAGTGTCACAGCACTCTATTATTGAAAAATAGTTTACTTTCTCATTTTTACCATAAAATTATAAAATAAATCAATGAATATAAATATTGTACTTATATTTCAGTATATAGTATACAGAGCAGTATAAACAAGTCGTATGAAATTTTAGTTTGTACTGACTTCGGTAGTGCTTTTTATGTAGCCTGTTGTAAAACCAGGCAAATACCTCGATGAGGTGATGTACCCTCTGGAAGACCGCTGTGTACCCCCAGGGGTTGGTTGAGAACCACTGATCTAGTCCTTTCTTTCATCCTGAGGCAGGACCAAGTATACCTATCCTTGTCAGGTGTTTGTTCAACCTGTTGTTAAACACCTTCAGTGATGGGGATTCCACAACCTCCCTTGGAAGCCTATTCAAGTGCTTAACTATCCTTTATAGTAAGAAATTTTGTTACTAATATCTGACCTATATATCTCCTGCTGCAGATTAAACCCATTACTTCTTGTCGTACCTTCAGTGAAAATGGAGACTAGTTGATCACTACGTTCCTTACAACAGCCCTTAACATATTTGAAAACTGTTGTCAGGTCTGCTCTGTTTTCTTTTCTCAAGACTAAACATGCCCAGTTTTTTTAACCTTTCCTCATAGGTCAGGTTTTCTAAGTCTTTTATCATATTTTGTTTCTCCTCTGGTCTCTCTGATGTATCCACATCTTTACTAAATTGTGGTGCCCAGATCTGGACACCTTATTCCAGCTGACGCCGCACCAGCACAGAGCAAAGAGGGACAATTACCTCCTGTGTCTTATGTACGACACTCCTGTTAATACACCCCAGAATGACATTAGCTCTTTTAGCATCTGCACCACATTGCTGACTTATTCAATTTGTGATCCATTATAATCCCTGATCCTTTTCAGTGGTATTTATGGCTCGCCTGTTTTGTATTTGTTCATTTGATTGTTTTTCTTCCTAAGTGCAGTCATTTACACTTGTCTTTATTGAATTTCATCTTGATTTCACACCAGTTCTCCAATTTGTCAGCATTATTCTGAATCCTAACCTTGTCCTCCAAAGTGCTTGTAATCCCTCTTATTTTGGTGTCATCCTCAAATTTTATAAGCATACTCTCTTCCCATTATCTAAGTCATTAATGAAAATATTGAACAGTACTGGACCCAGAACAGACCCCTGCAGGATCCCACTAGATCCCCCATTTGATAGTGAATCATTACATTGATAACTAGCCTTTGAGTATGGACTTTCAATCAGTTTTGCGCCCATTTTATAGTAATTTAATATAGACTACATGCCCTAATTTGCTTATGAGAATGTCACATAGGACTGTTTCAAAAGCCTTACTAAACTCAAGATATCATGTCTACAGTTTCTGCCTTATCCAGTGGGCCAGTAACCCTGTCAAAGAAGGAAATTCTGTTGATTTGGCATGATTTGTTCTTGATAAATCTTTGTTGTCTATTACTTATGTCTTCTAGGTGCTTACAAATTACACAATTTATCATTTATTCCAGTATCTTTCCAGGGAATACTGGGTTTGTTGAAAGGTCATGCCTCCCCCGCTCACATTTTGATATTTACCAGCTACTAGAAGAATTGACATAGATTCATTAAAGTATTTTTTTGAAAATCTGTTGTGGTAGTGAAGAAAGATTTTGACTTTGCTGTCATTAAAATCGTCTAAATTTAATTACATAAACTCAGCAAGACTTGCTGATTTAAATTCTTTATTCTCAGTACAAAATATCTTGGCTTTTGTCAATATCTGGCTTTTTCTAAAATGGATTAATAATGTTTTGGCAGCTAAGTGATGTACAGAATACTTTGCATGTAAAAAATTTTAAGCATAAAAGGAGGAGTGTTTTTTCGCCTTCTAAACTGAGTTTGTCTTTTTAGGTTAGAGATAATGTCCATGGAATAGTCAAAGGATAATGGTTTCCTGTAAAATAGATATCTGTGAAATAGAGGCACTTGTATTTATGTGGGGAACACTAATCTGTGATCTTATATAACAAATGTACTCCTGTGGTACCAAATGATTGATTCCAACTAATTGTTTTGTCCGTTGAATATTTGTGCAATAGAGTGACTTCCTCATTGTACACTTTTGATCAGACATTCCCATTGGCATAGAGAACAGACTTAGTATCCTTGTGCAAGCCTGTGCAATAGCTTTTAGATAGCACTGTGTCCAGTGCTGCAGGTCAGAAATGGAACTGAATGTCTGTAAAGGTTGGTACTTGACAGAGGTGGTGCCTAGTAGTTAGAGTGTGGTAGGGGAGCCCAGGCCCTCCCACTCCCCTGGACTCTGGCCCAGGGCCCTGAGAGAGGGTGTCCAAGTTCAGGAAAGGGTTGTAATCAAGGTAATGCAGAACAAACACAGTACCTTTAGTCTGTCTGCGTTCTAGTGGGCCAGTTCCTCTCTTCTCAGAGAAACAGCTTCTGTGTCCTTTCTCAGTCGCTCCTGAGGCCAAGTCCTTCTCCCTGCCTTATCATCCCCCTTCTGAGCTGTCTGAGGTCTTTTAAGCCCCATCTCCACCGGGATCATGCTCTGCATAGAACCATAGAATATCAGGGTTGGTAGGGACCTCAGGAGGTCATCTACTCCAAACCCCTGCTCAAAGCAGGACCAATCCCCAATTTTTGCCCCAGATCCCAAATGGCCCCCTCAAGGATTGAGCTCACAACCCTGGGTTTAGCAGGCCAAAGCTCAAACCACTGAGCTATCCCTCCCCCCATGAGCAGCTGGGTAGGGAGTCTGGGCCTGGAATTTTTTAATCCTTTATTCCTGGGGGATTTCTACGCAACTGTGCATTGCAGAATTTCGCAGAATTCCCTAAAAACAACAAAGAGTTCGGTGGCACCTTAAAGATGAACAGATTTATTTGGGCATAAGCTTTTGTGGGTAAAAAACCACTTCTTCAGATGCATGGAGTGAAAATTACAGATGCATGCATTATTATACTGACACCAATGCATTGGTGATCTTTCTGAAAACACCATCGTAGCCACAATGGATGTAGAAGCTCTTTACAACAATATTCCATGAGGATGGACTACAATCTGAGAGGAACAGTATCCCTGATGAGGCCACGGCACACCTGGTGGCTGAGCTTTGTTACTTTGTCTTCACCCACAACCATTTCAGATTTGGGGACAATGTATCCCTTCAAGTCAGTGGCACTGCTATGAGTACCCTCCTGGCCCCACAGTATGCCAACATTTTTATGGCTGACTTAGAACAACGCTTCCTCAGCTCTCGTCCCCTAGCGCCCCTCCTCTACTTGCACTGCATTGATGACATCTTCATCATCTGGACCCATGGGAAGGAGGCCCTTGAAGAATTCCACCTGGATTTCAACAATTTCCATCCCACCATCAACCTCAGCCTGGACCAGTCCACACAAGAGATCCACTTCCTGGACACTACAGTGCAAATAAGTGATTGTCACATAAACACCACCCTATACCAGGAACCTACTGACCGCTATACTTACCTACATGCCTCTAGCTTCCATCCAGGACACATCACACAATCCATTGTCTACAGCCAAGCTCTAAGATACAACTGAATTTGCTCCAATCCCTCAGACAGAGACAAACACCTACAAGATCTTTATCAAGCATTCTTAAAACTACAGTACCTACCTGGGGAAGTGAGGAAACAGATTGACAGAGCGAGACGGGTACCCAGAAGTCACCTACTACAGGACAGGCCCAACAAGGAAAATAACAGAACACCACTGGCCATCATGTACAGCCTCCAGCTAAAACCACTCCAGCATATCTTCAACGATCTACAACCTATCCTGGAAAACAATCCCTCACTCTCACAGAATTGGGAGGCAGGCCAATCTTTGCTTACAGACAGCCCTCAAACCTGAAGCAAATACTCACCAGCAACTACACACCACATCAGAGAAACACTAACCCAGGAACCAAACCGTGCAGCAAACCTCGTTGCCTACTCTGTCCCCATATCTACACTAGCGACACCATCAGAGGACCCAACCACACCATCAGGGGCTCATTCACCTGCACGTCTACTAATGTGATATATGCCATCATGTGACAGCAATGCACCTCTGCCATGTACATTGGCCAAACCAGACAGTCCCTACGTAAAAGAATAAATGGACACAAATCGGGCATCAGGAATGGTAACATACAAAAGCCAGTAGGAGAACACTTCAATCTTCCTGAACATTGTATAACGGATTTAAAAGTAGCTATATTTGAACAAAAAAACTTCAGAAACAGACTTCAGAGAGAAACTGCAGAACTAAAATTCATTTGAAAATTTAACACCATTAATTTGGGCTTGAATAGGGACTGGGAGTGGCTGGCTCACTACAAAAGCAGCTTTGCCTCTCCTGGAATTGACACCTCCTCATCAATTATTGGGAGTGGACTACATCCATCCTGATCGAATTGGCCCTGTCAACACTGGTTCTCCACTTGTGAGGTAACTCCCTTCTCTTCAGTATGTAATGTCAGTATATAATGCCTGCATCTGTAATTTTGACTCCATGCATCTGAAGAAGTGGTTTTTTACCCACGAAAGCTTATGCCCAAATAAATCTGTTAGTCTTTAAGGTGCCACCGGATTCCTTGTTGTTTTTGTGGATACAGACTAACATGGCTACCCCTTGATACTTGACAGAATTCCCTGTTTACTCCTCAAAATTTCTGGCCGCTAGTAGGGGCCGCTGGACTCTGCAGAGCCAAGCTCACAGTGAGCGGAGGGCCCACCCTGATTTGATCCTCATTCTTCCATGGACGGAAGAAGGCCTGGGAGACCCAATCAGCTCTGGCAAAGGGTGAAGGGCAGGGCCGCACCACACCATGTACCTTGGTGGGACAGTAAAGAAGTTAGGGGAGTAAAGGTTTTGGGGGTCATGGTGTCATGGCTTGGCTCTGGGGGAAAGGGTTGTGGGTGTCTGGGCTGGGGGGTGCCTGCAGCTGGGCTCTGGGAGTATGGGAATGCAGGTGTCTGGGCTCTGGAGGCCCCACACAGCCCCCTCCAGCACTCTCTAACTGGAACTGGTTGTTGTAGGGGGTTTCTTTAACTCTCTGCTTCTGGGGGAATCTTTTTTGCTGTTGTTTGTATTATTGACATACTTGTTGACAGGTATTTTGAAATAAATTACCAAAATAATTGAAACTGGAATGATTATATTGAATATATTATTATATTATAATATTATATTACATTAAATAAAATATGCAGAATTTTGCAGAATTTTAAAATATTGTTTGCAGAATTCTTAATTTTTTGGCCCAGAATTCCCCCAGGAGTAACCCTTTAACTCCCAGTGTGGGGATTATACATCCCAACACGATGCCAGACAAATTACAGAAGGTGGGCCCTCAGACTATTAAGGGTGCTTTATTGTATTAAAGGTCTATTTAATAAACCAAAAGATCTTCTAGCAGTTGAATGTAACTTGTGCTATCAACATATAAATTCTGTGGAAAAAATCTTAGCATCTTAATGTGAGAGTTTATACATATTATGCTTCTGAACTACTAAAGAGTATGAAAGTGTACCACACCCTTCTATAAGGAAAAGGTCAAAGGTATTCTCCAGTGAGGCTTTTCCTACTGGCTTGCCTCTATGAGCAGCTACATAAGAATCTCCTTCAGAGCTTGGCTTTGTCAGAGAGCATGAGCAGCACACCTGACAAGGGGCCTTTTGCATTCAGTTGGGAAGGAACAAAATTTGTCCCTACAACCTGTGACCGTACTACAAAAGGTTACTGCCGGGTTCTTATGGCTTTCCCTGTTACTATACAAAACACATGACTTACATTTTTCACAGAATTTGGCCAGTGTAATTTAATATTAACTATTGCACAAATGTTTAGTCAGCAACTTTTTATATTCCATCTTCTTCAAATTTATCTACCCATACTATAAAATGTAGAATGGCTATTGACTATAAACAAAAAATAAAATCATATAAATATTCTATGGCATGTACAACATTTTGTATGATGTACATCAGATTTTAAGATTGAGAATTTAGTTGGTGACTTTGTTAGATTAAAATAAATAAAATATATCTAAGAAATTTGATGCCAGGTTGCTGTACGTAGGAAACTCATGGTAAGGCTTTCAGGGAGGAAAGGGCAGTTGATAAGCTATTGGTAAACTTGTTCTTTGCAGAAATGAGACCTTTTGTTACTTTATATGGAAAAGGTAAAGCTTTTAATGTTTGGTGCAGTTCATGAAAGATTGTTAACACTTTATAATCTGAAATTAAACCTGTCATAGCTAAGAGTGAGGAAATGAATTGTCTTTTCAGGAACGTTATGCTTAAAAACATAATTCTTTTAAGGGTATTTAATACCTTACTGCAGTGGTTCCCAAACTTGTTCGGCCGCTTTTGCAGAGAGAGCCCCTGGTGGGCTGGACTGGTTTGTTTACCTGCCGCGTCCGCAGGCTCGGCCGATCGCGGCTCCCAGTGGCCGCGGTTCACTGCTCCAGGCCAATGGGAGCTGCTGGAAGTGGCGCGGGCTGAGGGACGTACTGGCCGCCGCTTCCAGCAACTCCCATTGGCCTGCAGCAGCGAACCACGGCTACTGGGAGCCGCGATCGGCCAAACCTGCGGACGCGGCAGGTAAACAAACTGGCCTGTCCCATCAGGGGCTTTCCCTGCACAAGCAGCAGAACAAGTTTGGGAACCACTGCCTTACTGGTTTATCACATGTTCCAGGAAATCTACTTATAATCTTGATATTGGCATTAAAATACATGGTAACCACCTGAGTTGTGAAAACCTGACCTACAATTTAATAAACATTGAGACAAAGGGTCTTCCATTCTATTTTAATATGACTCAAATAAGTATAGCAAATAGGAGGGATGTCACTTGTTACCTGAGAGCAAGTAGAAGAATAACAAAATTATTTTTATAGGAAAATAAAATCTAAATGTGTGGTTTTAGTTTGTTACTCATGCTGACTCAACTGTTCTAACATGTTGTGTATTTGTAATTTACAAGACTGTCTGACACCTTAATAATGATTTAAATTCTTAATCTTTTTATATATTAAAAAAATCAAATCTGGAACATGCATTAGCAATGATGGCTGATCTTCCAAATTGCAGTGAGTGAAACTGGATCTGACGAAGCATCTATCTTCCATTCCAATCTCTGCCTAAGGGTGTTTTTCAGATAGGACAAACATGTAGTCTGTCTGACTCTACTATGCAGATTGCCGGGTCTTGCCGCCTCCTCATCAGTGAAATTGCAATCTGAAGTCAGCAGTTTCTATACTTAAAATCTAGTTTGCCTACAAACTGTCTATACATATACGCTTTATTAAAGTTAGTTGAAGACTGTAGAAGGTAAGTCAGCTGAGCTGGAGAGGACTGGGATGGGAATATCAGTAGCTCCACAGCATGCTTCCTGCAGATCTCTGGCATCTCTAACAGGCTTGAAGGACGCTCCTCTGTTTCATGTGTGCCATTAGGGGCACATTAAAAGATTGCTGTAGAGTTTCATGGGTTCTTTCTTCCCATGAGCTTTAGTGCCAAAGTCCTTTTTCCCCCTTACTCTGTTACAAATTGAATGAAAATGGGGATGTTAAGATCTTCATAATGGTTTAGGGAAGAATCTGCATTAAGAATATTCCACACACTTGTAGTCCTTGTTAAGCAGAAGAATAAGCAGTACAGGCTCCCTAATAAGATCAGTGTAGACCTAATATTTGGTGTTCCCAGACAATTATCTTCCACCCTTTCTGTAGTCCAGTAATAGGGGGGTATTAGACTGGAAAAGATAGTATGCAGACTAAGCTAGTCATAGCTGAACTTGGTGTTAACACAGTAATGTTATTTCCAGGGGCTCTATTTATAGAATTGCGAAAGTGCTGGCAGCTAAAGATATTGGTATTGTTATTCCTAAATAATTTGGTAAACTAGTCTTTATTGTTTAATTAAGAAAATTATTACACAGGATTCCATGAAACTGGTGGCAAATTCGGTGAGCTTCTCTGACAGTCTAAAGAGCCTTACTGCTCTGGACTCGATGTATAATTCACAGATAAATAGAAGCACATCACTCCTTTTTTAGGTAGTGGAGTCCTTAATGATAGTCTGCTTTTAACGTCATTGGAGTATAAATCTGTTTTCTCACCACTTAATGCCTAATATATATGATGTAGCAATAATATTTCCCTCTCCCTCCCCCCCCCCTTATCTTTGGATAATTCTTTCTCTTGTGCTGTTTGCTTCTCTGGAAAGGAAGGCTTTTAGAATCTGCAATCTATTTTGAGTGATTGCACCTGTCAATTCCACTTCAGGTGTGTGTGCTCTTAGTGCACTAGAGTTGGAGACTTTTTCCTTAGTGATAACTGTTGGGGTGGTGCATTCACCCTCTGCCATTTTGTGCTGCTTCATGATGGTGTAAAGAGCAGAGCTGCTCCACTCCCTCCTCAGTTCCTTTTTACTACCCAGGATCAATAGTGGGAGTTGATCAACTTGCTACTATGAGTTTCTCTCACTCCAGGGGATTAATTTCACTTCTGTAAATAGTTAGTAGTACTTGTTAGAGTAGCTTTTTTTTGTTATTTCTATTACAACTTGGAGCATCAGATTCCTGCTATGCAAGGGGGACTGTTGACCACTACTGGGGTATGCCTTGGTCTCCAGGCTTTTAAGCCTTGTGCTGGCTGCAAAAAGTCTGTTGATGTGTGATCTTCATTCCAGGTACATAAAGTGCCTTGGACAGGGTCACTTCCAAGACCATCGCCAGATCTGCAGGGACTACAAGTCCCAGAGAAAAAGGATAGATAAGCGACACTATATTACCTCCTCATGGAGGTCGCCCTGCATCTACCTTTTGAAACTTCCTGCTTGGTCTGGGCATCAAGGAATTCTGCCTCGGATGATTGCTTCTATGGATATTATGGAAAGTTGAAAGGATTAGCCTGTGGTGTCTGGGGTTTCTTTGTCTGTCCAGGATGACTACAGGGCCTACTAAGAGTAACTAAAGAGAGTAGCTTCTGAACCACTTCAACCTGAATATCAAGTAAGGCAGAGTCCCCACAGGCTGGTAGGCATACTACATAAATATGGTAGGATCTTTGTGAGTGACTCTGCCTATAAATTAAGTCATTCTAGAGTGCACAAAATCTTTGTGGTAAATGCCATCATCTCTGTCTCCAACAGCGAAGAGGACTGAGAGAATCTAACATGTCCCTTCTCAGGGCTATGAATGTTTTTACACCTGCCAGGTTCCTTAGCTGTCTCAGTAGTGAATGAAAGAGCAGATCAGGAACAGCCTTCTTCTATCCCAGAAGATAAAGACAGAAAGAGATTCTGCCTTTTTGGTAGAAAGATTTATTTCACAGCTGGTCTACAATATGGTATCTTTCTAAGCAGCAGGTCTTACTGGTCAGATATGAATTCTCCCTTTCAGGCAATGTATTGAAGTGCTCAGACAAGTTGCTGAAGGAGGCCAGACAGGAGTTGCAGGCCATCTTAGAACAGGGCAAACTGATGGCTGGGACCTCTCTGGGCTGCCTTAGATGGTGCAGATTTGGCAGCCAGAGCCAAGGCATCTGCAGTAACTGAAGCCATGAATATCTGTGCATAATCATTGGGTCTCCTGCAGGATGTCCGGTCTAGCAGACTATCCAGCAACTTCACCTATGAATGTCCTACCCTCTTCTCACAGAAGACTGATCAGAAACTCCATAGTGTGAAGTATTCAAGGGTCACACTGAAACATTGGGAATTTACACTCCTTTCCCCAAAGGAAAGCAATTCCTTGCACAGTGTCTTTAGAGATACTATCTCTTCCCACCAAGGCAGCCTTGACAACTCCAAGAAAAGCAAGGGGTGGACCACCAAAGGAAGAGACTTCCACCTCCTCTGTTTTCTTCCATGGTAGGTTCTTTGAGACAGTCTGGAAATCCAAGCAGCCTGTTTGACTGTCTTACTGAGGACAGAGTATCAAATCATTACGTCCCAGTTTCTCCCTCCCCTGTTGTTCCAACAGGTTATCTTACTTCCTATTTGCTTGGGCCCATATCATGACAGATGGATTGGGTGCTAAGTACTGTGTAACAGGGATTTATTTCCACCCCCCTTCCCCATCCCTTTTCAGGACCACTCTCAAGAGGTTGTCCTCCTCCAGGAGGTCCAGTCTCACCTTCATTTGGGAGCTATTGAAGAGGTTCCATTCTTCACATGACTTCCTGATCTCAAAGGCAAAAGGAGGGCTCAGATCCATTGTAGACCTCTAAAATATGAACAAATATATAAAAAACAAGGGTTTGTATGGGCACCTCTATCATCCCTTTCCTGGATCCTGGTGACTTAAAGGATGCATATTTCCATGCGGCTATCCATCAAAGCCACAGGAGATTACTAAGATTTCTGGTCAATGCAACCCGTTATTAGTTTGCGGTCGTGCCCTTTGGCCTGTTTGCTGCCCTGCAAGTATTTACAAAAAGGCATGGCAGTAGTGGCTGCATCCTTTAGAAAATCAGAGTGCAAGTATTTCCTTACCTAAATGACTGGCTGGTATGAGGTAGATACAAACTCCAAGTAGAACTCAGTTTATGCAGGATCCAGTCCCTCTTATTGATCAACAAGGACAAGTCAGTCTTCTCCCCAGTTCAGAGAACAAAATTTATATGGGTGATCCTGGATTCTACAGTAACCAAAGTGTTCCTACGTCAAGCCAAATTCCCGAGAATGTGTAACATTTCCGCAGATCTCAAAGCCCATGCAATCACAGTAGTAAGAAACTGCCTCAGACTACTGGGGTATGTCTCCTGCACATATGTGGTTTGTCACACTGGACTTTGTCTCAGGAAGTTGCAGAGTTGGTTAAAGACTGTTGGTTAAGTATTTCCTGGCTTGTCACCACTGGCCGTGCTGATTTGAATTCCTGCATGAGTACTAGTCTCATAGAGTAGTAGGACTGGAAGGGATCTCGAGAGGTCATCTAGTCCAGTCACCTGCACTCATGGCATGAGTATTATCTAGGCCAGTGGCTCTCAACCTTTCTAGACTACTGTGTCCCTTTCAGGAGTCTGGTTTGTCTTGTGTACCACCAAGTTTCAAGTTATTTAAAAACTACTTGCTTACAAAATCAGACACAAAAATACAAAAGTGTTACAGCACACTATTGCTGAAAAATAGTGTACTTTCTCATTTTTACCATATAATTATAAAATAAATCAGTTGGAATATAAATATTGTACTTACATTTCAGTGTATAGAGCAGTATAAACAAGTCATATGAAATTTTTAGTTTGTACTGACTTTGCTAGTGTCTTTTATATAGCCTGTTGTAAAACTTGGCAAATATCTAGATGAGGTGATGTACCCCTTGGAAGACCTCGGTGTACCCCCTGGTTGAGAACCACTGACAGGTGTTTGTCTAACCTGCTCTTAAAAATCTCCAATGATGGAGATTCCACAATCTCCCTAGGCAATTTATTCCAGTGTTTAACCACCCTCACAGTTAGGAAGTTTTTCCTAATGTCCAACCTAAACCACCCTTGCTGCATTTTAAACCCATTGCTTCTTGTCCTATCCTTCAGGGTTAAGGAGAACAATTTTCCCCCTTCCTCCTTGTAACAGCCTTTTCTGAACTTGAAAACTGTTATCATGTCACCTCTCAGTCTTCTCTTCTCCAGACTAAACAAACCCAATTTTTTCAATCTTCCCTCATAGGTCATGTTTTTTTAGACCTTTAATCATTTTTGTTTCTCTTCTCTGGAGTTTCTCCAGTTTGTCCACATCTTTCCTGAAATGTGGTGTCCAGAAGTGGACACAATACTCCCATTGAGACCTAATCAGTGCGGAATAGAGTGGTAGAATTACTTCTCGTGTCTTGCTTACAAGGAGGGGGGGGGAGGCAGGGATAGCTCAGTGGTTTGAGCATTGGCCTGCTAAACCCAGGGTTGTGAGTTCAATCCTTGAGGGGGCCATTTAGGGATCTGGGGCAACAATTGGGGATTGGTCCTGCTTTGAGCAGGGGGTTGGACTAGATGACCTCCTGAGGTCCCTTCCAACCCTGATATTCTATGATTCTATGACTCCTGCTAATGCAGCCTAGAATTATGTTTACTTTTTTTGCAACAGTGTTACACTGTTGACTCATATTTAACTTGTGACCCAGTATGACTCCCCAGATCCCTTTTTGCAGTATTCCTTCCTAGGCAGTCATTTCCCATTTTGTATGTATGCAGCTGATTGTTCCTTCGTAAGTGGAATACTTTACATGTTTCTGTATTGAATTTCATTCAGTTTACTTCAGAATGTTTCTCCAGTTCTTCCAGATCAGTTTGAATTTTAATCCTATCCTCCAAAGCACTTGCAAGCCCTCCCAGCTTGGTATCATCCACAAACTTTATAAGTGTACTCTTTATGCCATTGTCTATATCATTGATGAAGATATTGAACAGATCTGGACTCAGAACTGATCCCTGCAGGACCCCACTTGATATGCCCCTCCAGCTTGACTGTGAACCACTGATAACTATTCTCTGGGAATGGTTTTCCAACCAGTTACCCGCCCACCTTATAGTAGCTCCATCTAGGTTGTATTTCCCTAGTTTATTTATGAGATGGTCATGTAAGACCATATCAAAAGCCTTACTAAAGTGGAGATATACCACATCTACCGCTTCCTTCCTATGCACAAGACTTGTTAACCTGTCAAAGAAAGCTATCAGGTTTGTCTCCTTGGACTAGTGGATGCATCCGGCCAATGAGAGTATGGGAGAGAGTTCACTTTGGCTCTCTCTTACCCATACTGGCTCTAGTTATGGATGTTTCTTCTGTAGGTTGGGGAGCTCACCTACAAACCTACCAACTCAGTTTGTGGTCTCATGAAGATTTGGCTGTCCACATAAATGCGGGCTGTTCATTTGGCCTGTTGGGCTTTTCTCCCATCATGGTGGAGAGGCTACATGTTCTCATGGACATTGTGGCAATATTCTAAATGAATATGTAGGGAGGGACTGTATCAGACCGTCTGTATCAAGAGACAATACATCTTTGGGAGTTTGGTATTGCCAATGCAATAAATCTCAAAGCCTCCCACCTTCCCTGTGTTCATAGTAGCTTGGAGGATCGCCTGAGCAGATAATTCAACAGAGATTATGAATGGCTTCTTAGTTCAGATAACATGAGATTCATTTTTCAAACCTGGGGGCGGGGGGTTACTCACTTAGACCTGTTTGCTATTTGCCGCATGAAAAAGTGCCAAGTTTCTTGTTCCAGAGCAGCTCAGAATCCGGGATTTCTGATTGATGCTTTTGTACTTTCTACAAAAGATGAACTGATGTATGCTTATCCTCCCATTCGACCCCTTCCCATGGGTGTGTTCAGGCTCAATTTAGGTCATGCTTGCATAATCTTTATACTATCAGCTTGGCCTTACCAGCATTGGTTCTTCAGGCTGCTGAGCCTCTCTACTAGGGCTCTTTTGACACTACCTCCAGAACGCAAGCTAGGCTCCCAGGACCATGGGTACTTGCTGTATCCCAACCCAGTTGCTCTCCATCTGATGGCCTGGACGCTCTATGGTTAGCAGCTCAAGAGTGAAGTGTTCAGAGAATGTGCAGAATATTCTGCTGAATAGCGGGAAAACAACTACTAGATACATTTACCCGTTGAAATAGAAATGATTCTCCTTTATGGTCAAAACAGAATGATGATTTTCACCACTCCTGGCCTCTCCAATATATTTTGAACTGTTTGTTCCACCTGAAACAACAAGACCTGTTGATTTAGTTCTGTCAGAGTTCACCTGACAGCTGTCTCCAGCCATCAATCGCAGGCTGCTTAGTATTTTTGAATGTTATATCAGTCAGATTCTTAAAGCATTTGGACAGGGGTTCTCTCCATGTGATGGATTCCATTCCTCCTTGGCACTTAGATCTGGTGCAACAAGTTTTGATGGTTCTGTCCTTTGAACTGATGGCTGCAGGCTCTTTACTGCAACTTTCTCTGAAAGAAGTATTTTTGGTAGGTATGGCCTCCAGAAGAAGGGTGGTGGAGTATGAGAGTTGGTAGCTGACCCTCCTTACGCATTTTTTAAAATATAGACAAGGTATGTGTACCTCCACATCTGAAATTCCTGACTATAGTAGTATTGGAATTCTAGCCCAATCAAGCTATATACTTAATGACTTTCTTTCCTAAGTCCCAGTCTCATCAGGATGAGGAGAGGCTCCATACCTTCGGGCGATGACTTTTTACTTGGACAGGACTAGATAGTCTTTTAAATAGTCACCCCAGCTGTTTGTCTCAGTTATGGGCAGGATGAAAGGTCTTTCAGTCTTAAAGCAGAGGACCGCATCCTGGATTTTGTCCTGCATATGCCTGTGCTATGACGTTGCCAATGTACCCTCTCCAAGCAGGGTGGTAGCACGCTCCACGAGATCTCAAGCAACTTTTTTTGGCTCAAGTAGCTATAGCCGACATTTGTAGAGCTGCAATTAATAGTCATCAGTACATACTTTTACTACACATTACACTATATCTCAGCCTTCTGGAGATGATGCCAAGTTTGGATGAGTAGTTCTCAGTCCTTGTTCAGGTAGATTGTGAAACGGACCTCTGGTTTAAACTGCTTGTGAGTCACCTGAAGTGGAATGGATATGTGCAATCAGTTGAATGAAAAAATGCTTACTAACCCTGTTCTGGTACTGTTTTTTGAGATGTATAATACATGTCCGTTCCATGACCCACCTTCCTATCTGTCAGAGTCTGTTCGGTAAGAAGGAACTGAAAGGGAGTCTGAGGTGGCACCCCACTTTATACCATCATGCAGCAGCAGCATGAGGAAGTAAAGGGTACATGCTCCACCCTGATAGGTACTGCTAAGGGGGAAAAAAATCTGACTCTGCACTTGGCATGCACATACCTGAAATGGAATGGGCATGCTTAACACATTTTGAAAGACAACAGTTACAGAACAGGGTAGTAACTGTTTTATTTTTTTTACCAGTCAGTCATGTAAGATTGTGAAGAAACAAGTCTCTGTACAGTTCTAGTAAAGGCTGAAAGAACTTATCTGAACCTGGAATTAAAGTAGCTGAATTTTTAGCACTTCAGAATTATTTAACATGGGGACATTTGCTTTTACATTATAAGCAGACTGTCAAACTTAGTATCCATAGCCTTAGAAGAAACTCACCTGCACATATTTAGTTCCTAGTCACTAGTGGTACTGTGGAGTCAGCTTAATTTTAGCAGTGGTGACAGTTCTTTAGCTTGGTGATATCGCTATGAACCTTCATCAAGAGGGTTGGTAGTAGCAGAGGCAGTCTCTGGGTGGAAAGGAGAGTGAATCGCCAAAGAAGAGATTTTCTGTTGTGTCCTACAATAGGGTTAGAAAAACTGCAGCTAATAAACTCTTTCTAATTAGCAAGTAGAAATCCTAAAAACTTGCTGGGATTGCTGATTGTATAGTAGTCTGAGGCCTTTACAATCAATTAGGATTTATCTCTGATTCTCCTAGTTTAGAAGTTACTGGAGAGAAGGAAGAGAACTAGGTTAACCTACTACTAATGGTTCTGGAATAGAAAAGGCCAGGTTCATGAATGTCTCCTGCATTGCCTGCAAGGTTCTTTTTGCATAAATACCAGTGAAAGACCTTCTCTCAGAAAGTGCTTGTCTCCATCCTGGATCAGGTTATGGTCTGGCTCATGGGTAGGCTTTATTAGATCCAGAATATTCACCATGAACACACGGATTCACTGTTGTCTTGGTTAAATCACTTAACCTCTTTTGTTTCTCCATATGTAAAAAGTGGATAAATACCTGTCTATCATGGGTGCTCTGAGACATGCTTAGCTTTTGCAATACACTTTCAGGTCTTATGGCAGGTTTTCTAGAAATGCAAAGTAGAAGAACATATAAATATGGCACTTTAAAGCATGAATTTTGCAGCAGTGGGTAGTGAATCTGATTTATTCCTTAAGCTGTAAACATCCTTCTGAGTTCATAGACCCTGGTTGACAGAGAGACAAATAAAGAGAAAGGCAGCTATGTTCGTAGTGTCTATTCTAAAAACACAGCTGAATATATTTACCAAATGGAGGGCAAAATCAGGCTATAGTTATATTTCTAATAGTATCTTGTAATAAAAGTTTGTTTCTAATTTCTTTCTAGTTTGCTGTCCTGTAAGTTTCCTGTATCTTATTATTTTAGTGTAACATTTATTAAACTAGACTACTTTTAAAAAAAAAATTTGATCTATCCGGTCATTTGTCATGTGGTTTAGATTGGCTCCTCTGATTAAATAAATATACAATTTTTAAAAATTATTGTCTGTTTGCAGCGTATGTAGAAATACTACTTCTAATACAATAATTAGAATTGAGAACTTTTCCCTTTTCTAATTTTTTTAAAAACAAAATGTAGAGTCAGATTACATTTTGGATGCTGAATCCTAGTAATTGCTTTGTTTACAGACTTGTCAATGTACTATATTTACATAAATAAATGCCCAAAACAAAGTAATAATAAACTAAGCATAGCATTTAGGAATTTGGCATTGTTGTGTTTTGAGAAGTGTAACCTTTAAATCTACATAAACTTCTCTGCCTTTTACTTCTGCTGTGTTCGTAGATTCCAGAAGGGCTTCGTGTATGGACTTCCTGCCTTGGAGGTAGCAGAATATTCAGCAGAAGGTAAAGAGGAGTGCTGCCTTCTGGTGTCATTGTATGTTTGCTGGGGTGCCTGGCATTGTGTGGTGATCTATTAGAAAGAAGGAACCATATAACAAAAAGTGCAGTGATGTTGAAAAATGTAAATCGGACATTGACATTCTGCTAATCCAGACTTTTGCATAATAATTTTGCATAATTTGCATAAATTAAGTTCCAGGTGGGATGATGAAGCACTGCAAATGCTCCTTCCCTGAAAACTGAAGCAGTTAGAACTTATTTTCAAGATTAAAAGTATAGAAACAAAGAGCTAAGTATAATACTTCTTCAAGGATGTCCGTTGTGCTTACTGTGAGATATTTCCTGCTTGCCTAAACTCCTGTTGACTGCCACTTGTTCCAGGATTGGGCTGAATACTTCGGATGTGACCTATCATCTTTCTCACCGATGTTGAATGTGGACTTCTTGATATCTTGAGGGCTTTGACATTTCCTTTCCATCTGCATTTCAGTCATGTTCCATACCCCTGGCTCTATTTTCAAGGCTTCTTACAGACTGAAATACCTTAGTACATTTCTGGCCAGAGCTTGAGTCCTCTTGCGTGACTTTCTTTTCTGGTGAGGCTGCCATCACCTCATTTGGGTCTTGGCTGTCATTGTCAAGGAAAGATGGAAGTAGCTGATCCAAAGCTGTAATTACTGTACATGAAAGGCACAGATTATTCACTTTCTATATTAAAAGAAAAATTATCTTTGTCTCAGTAGATATAGCTCTGAGTGGTAAGTGATTAAATGGGTGTTTGTACCCTTGGGAAGAATAATTCTAGGCTGCAGTCCTTTAAAGCAGAGCTTTGTTTAAAAATTGGTCATTAGGATCTCCTGATGAGAGATCCATCTTAATGTTCTGAAGGTCCCAGAAAGCAAAACATAGTGTTTAATTTCTCTAATTTGCAAGCCACTATGATCTCCAAATTGTTATAAATTCTATTGTCCTCTGCCTTTGTTTTGTCTTCAATTTTATATTGAAAGTAAATGTTGCACACTTTTTTCCAGATCATCAATGTATAAAGTGAATAAGATCTCTCCTAAAATGGATACCACTCTTGTCATCTGAGTGGTGTTCTGGTTGTGTCAGATTTGCTTCAATATTTTCTTAAACCATGGAAAATAACTTTCTGGCATGTCTTCCACTTTTCTTTTTCTAATTTTTAGATTTTTAAAGGCTAATATACTTCAAAGGCATGTGTTGAAGCAAATAGTTTAATAAAATCTTAAGTATGTTCTGCATAGGTAGTATATTCCATTAGTGATAAATCCCACCATCACCTCCACAGGTGTGCCAGCTCATGCTCGTAGTGGAACTGGAATGGTGCCAGTGTGGGGGAATTCAAGGGCAGAATGCTGTGAGGCAATGCATGGGTACTCCCTGTATGCTATGGAGCCTAGGGCTCTTCACAGCAGGGCTCTTTCTACATGACCCTACAGGGGAAGATTGGGAGCCAGGTCAGAACATGTGACTTCATGGATCCATCAGCCTTTCTTCTTCGTACACTTACTTCTGAAACACTGACCCCACACTAGGAACTGTTAGGTAATTCTGTTGATGCTGTTCTGCCACTCTTCACATGGGGAGAATTCTTCCCTTCCCCAGCCTTCAAATAACGAGTTAACATACAAGCCAGATAGTCTGCCTGTGTTTTGACATCAAAATTTGCTCCTAAATTTTTGTCCAGTCTTGTTTAAAATGTCTCAAGTGAGGTTGGAGTCTTCTGCCACTTCACTGAAGTGGTTATTTAACAGTCTGAGATCAGATTTTCAAAGCGTTGGCTTTAATAGATTACATTTTCTTCCTGTTTTATCTCATTCAGGTTACACCTCGCTACCTTAGGTAATTCTCTATATTTGTTGTTTACATTTTCATATGTTAATAGATGGTTAGAATTGATTCTCTTTAATCATTTAACGAAATTGTAAACTTTTCACCACTCCATTCCATCACATCCAGTACGAAAATATTGTTTAACTACCCCCCACCCCCAAATAAAACAACTTTCACTCCTACTAGTAGTAATGAGGTCTTGTGGTCATAGTTTTTTTTCAAGTATCTTGTCATTTTTCTTCTGAATTCTTTCCTTACGTTTATAAAAATTTTCTTTTCTCCATTTGCTTTCCTTTTTCTCTACTTTTCTGAATTCGTTGCACTTAGCTTCATTTTGAGATGTTTCAAATTTTCTTCTGCACCTGATATTTTATACTTTGCATATGAATAGTATTTTTAATCTATGGACTCATGCATTTAACATCTCTTGAAGTGTTATGATTGCTTAGGCATGCATTGCCTGCTTGTCTTCCTGCTTAAATTTTTATCTGGAAACAATTTTGAAGTTTGAAGAACGAGGGTTAGGTATGTCAGTACTATGGATTGGATTGTGGTAAGAAGGTAGAGTGCAACTTTATCAAAGCCACTACCTAAGTAGCTGAACTTCTGCCTTCTTTACTTACAGTTCCCAACATAACAAATAAGGAATTTCTGAGATAAGTGAACAAAGGAAAGACTTGCCTTCTTCAGGCATTCCATTTGGAGACAAGAATAGGAAATTGGGTATCATTCAGTTGGCACTGTGACTGTGAAAATATTTGGCACTGGGAGATAACAACCATCAGTAGTTGTAGAGACAGTTGGGGAAAACCTTATTTTACAATGTCTGCAATACTGGGGGGTTGTGTGACCTAATGTTGGCAATATACCACTGGTGGGTACATAGTTATGAGTCTATATCCAGGGACTTGCCTAGACAGGTGTTTCCCCTGTGATCACTGTCTTCATGATATTTCATTTAAGGGGGCTGCATGTGGTCTCTGCCAAAAGCTAAGAACCCGCTGGTTGTCATGGTTGTTGTGGGATGTATGTATGGAAAATATTTTATGTTCCAAAGCTGCTAGAAGTGAAATTTCAGTTGACGCAAGCTTTTCTCAGAGCCAACTCAATCAAGAATGAGAACAATTGACATTGTTGGACCCAGCCTTGCTAAGTGTTTATAAGTTAGACGAGGTGCAGGCTTGGGCCTTTACAAAGCACAACAGAGCCCCAGAAAAAAAGACCTTGACTAGGTGGACCATTGGGGCAAACTAAAGTTAATGAAACATCTTGGTCATTGAAGAGAGAAAAAAAGGTCTGGAACTGTATAAAAGGAGAAAAAAGGGCATACGGTAGTATCCATTACAGTGGTGACACTCTGACAGTGTGAGTGTCTCATGAAAACTGCATTCCAGCTGTTTACTGGAAAAGCACTATACAGATTGACAGTTGGGTGAGAGATAGCTTATTAGTTAGGAAAGGAACCTTGTTAATAAGTATAGGCTCTGGATGGTGTTTTATTTTTTTTCTTTTATCTGTCACCATATGTTTCCAATCCTTATACTTGCTTTTGATTGAATCTTTATCTTAAGCCTTATCAAATAAACTTCTGTTTGGTTTTGCTACATATGTGACTAAATGCTGTGTGCTATGGAGAGTGCTGAACGGAGGTGAAGCTAGTGAACTGAGGGCACTGCTTCCACAGAGGCAGTGAATCCGTGTGCATTGTAGGTGTCCAGAAGTTGAGGGACTGGGCACTTGAGTGTAATGAAGAGGGGTGTACAGATTGGTAGGAGGGACCTGGGCCTAAAGCAGAACTTGGGAGGCTAATTATCTCCATAGATTTAGCCACAGGTTGTCTGCTCTGCCCCATGGATTCACTTAGGGAGCCTGAGGGCTGAGGTGTGAACATTGCTAGCCTGTGGAGCCCAGAATGAGATGTTTGTATTGCCAGCCGCTGATAGCCTTGGGCGAGTGGGCACAGACAACTTCTTGCTGTAAGTTGGCAGTAGTGATTCACCCTGTACCCCTGGGTAATCGTGAAAGTGTAAGCGTGGATAAGAGCTAACTAGCTGATGCACTTCTTGGGTAAGACTTAATTCAGTTTTGGGAAAATACAGAGAGACTGAATATATGCCTTTTTTTGCCTTTTGATACTCAAGTTTGAAATCTAGGAGTCTTGTTGGATCAAGGGCTGCTTTTGTCTGTCCAAACAGTAGCTGAAAACGAGAACTTTTATCTTTCATTGGAAAGATTGCATCCTGCTTCCCAATCAGACGCACATCTCCCCACCATTATTTGTGCTTATTATTTCCATATGGGGCTATGACTATGTGCTCTTCCTTGGGATATACTTGAGAGCTACTTTGAAACTTTAGCTAGTGTCCAATGTGGCTACTTGTTTAGCAGTGTTTCACTCACGAAGCATATTATACTTGTGCTCCAAAGATTGCGCTGGGTTTCCAGTTCATTTCTGGATGCAGTCCAGAGTCTCGGTTTTGATCTATTAAAAAAAAATAAAAAGGGGTTTATAATTTATGTTCTAAATATCTTGGTGATCACATTTCTGCTTATGCTTTGCATCTGTAGTTGAGAGTAGCTTGTGATGTCGAGGCAAACAATTGGTAGATGTAAAAGTCACGGTACTGGTAATATAGTATTCTCATTGAAGGACCCTGGACTCTAGCGTCCCATCCATCCTGGTCTAACGTACAAAACCATTATTTCAGCTTTGTGGTTTTTGTTTAGAAGTGAGTTGGAGATCTTTTAAATTATAATGATGGGCTTACAATTTTTTTTATTGTACACACAGATAGAGTGGTGATAGATGCACAGCATAACCTTTAGTTATGCCATGCAGTCACTTCCGTATTCTCTAGCTCAGATGTTCTCAAACTAGGGGTCACTGTGGAATGTATTCTGGTGGTGGTGGTGGGGAAGAAGTCGCTCTGCCTTCAGAACTGGGCAGACAGAGAGCGTTATCTGCTGGCCAGGCGCCCAGCTCTGAAGGCAGCACCACTGCCAGCAGCAGCAGAGAAATAAGTGTGGCATGGTATGGCATTGTCACCCATACTTCTCTGCTGCTGCCTTCAGGTGGTGCTGCCTTCAGAGCTGGGAGCCTGGCCAGCAGCCGCTGATCTCTGCTCTGCCTTCAGAGCTGGGCGATTATATTACTTGTGTGGCTGGGGAGGGGGCATAAACTATTACAGACACAAAGAAAGGGTGTTTGATCAAATAAGTTTGAGAGCCATGTTCTAGCTAGTGAACAGTGACTGTTAGAACTTGCACTGGGAGAACAATCCTCTAGAGCAGTCCCTTGATGTAGATATTTAATCGTGATCTTGTTATACAGGCCAAACTGTATTTAATGATATCCAAATTAAGCATACTTGAATTCAAACTGAGACCATTATGATATATCTGAAACATATTCTGAATAGTATAGATAAAGTAGTATCAGAGATTACAACAATGGACTAATTGTCAAGTCTTCCTGAGTTCTGTTACAGACACCATGGTCTTGGGCAGGTCTCTTCTAGGTCTCTGTCAACTTATCTGTAATATGCTTTCTAATTCTTCGAGTATTGTGAGGCTTAGTACTAAAATCCTCTGAAATGTGTTAAGGATTTTAAGCCTTAAGTTCTTCTGAGATGAACATTTTGAAAATAGACTTATTTTTGGACTTTTGTGAGGAAAATGCAAAGTGAAAATGGCAACAGGAAGCAAACATAAAGTTGCGTTTTGTTTTTCTGCAAGGAGTACTTTATTTGGAAATAAACCAGTTTTTCCTTCCACTGTACAAATTAAGAAATATTAACCTTGAAGACTTACAGAACTAGGTTTTGCCTAGTGATGGAGAGAAACTGTTCAAGCTGAGAGATCACCTCATACACTGCAAGTGGTGTGGCATTTTACAATAGAAAGAGCCTCCTATCTATCACGTGCTAGGATTGAAAGCTTTTGCATCTGGATGTTCCTCATGATAGTTTGCAAAGTCTGGAGCCAGGAAACTTTCAAGCCAGGATACAAGTCTCATATAGTTCAGCTTGTTATAATGCTTTTATTTTTCATAAAATAACAAGGTTGATAACACTTCTGGAACCAGAATAGTCCCTTAATAATACCCATAGTCTTGAATATGATAATTTAAAAACTTCATAAATGTAAATATCTAGTAGCTGCAACAGCAGACACTTTAAAACAATGCTTTGTTTTTGGAAGATCATTGGATAGTATTACTTGTGCTGTAACCAGCTAAGGGAGAAACTTGTCTGTTAGTAAAAACAACTCTTATCTGATTTGTTGTTAATGGTCAAAGGTCTGTATATGAATAAGTTACCGTCTTTTGGATTGCCCCAAAACTGCAGAACTACAGAATAAGGGCCTCTTGCATGACTCTTCAGATCTGTGGAGTGCATTATAAAGACAATTCTTGCACCTCTCTTTCAATGAAAACTGTACTTGTATTCTTCCTCTTATATAGATCTCACAACACTATTGTGGATATTTATACTGTGCTATTCCTACAGGGATACCAATATACTTGTCTCTTAAGCTTATTACATAGTTCACTAGAACTTTCTTGTGTGTATACTGTAGCATCACATGTTCAATTTTTTTTTTTTTAAAGTTGCTTAAAAGTTTAGGTCACTAAAGATCAGGCAGTGAGTTTACATACTCTTTTCTTTTATCGAACCTCAACATTTAAAAGCGTGGAAATGGCTACCTAAGGACATAAGAATGTTTGCATGGGCAATATAAGATTTCTTATCAAGTATTCAGAACTATGTGTTTCATCACAGTGCAACAGCCTTAACTGACTCATGCAATGTTGGGGTTTTTAAATGGCTTTTATCTGAAAGTATACTGGTACATGGGAAATACACCTCTACCCCTATATAATGCGACCTGATATAACAAGAATTCGGATATAACGCAGTAAAGCGGTGCTCCGGGGCAGCGGGGCTGCACTCTGGTGGATCAAAGCAAGTTAGATGTAACGCGGTAAGATTTTTTTGGCTCCCGAGGACAGTGTTATGTTGGGGTAGAGGTGTAGTAGGAGCTAAAATATATTTATCAGTTGACAGTAGTTTTTTGGTGAAGTACTCAAAACAGCTGTTTCTTGATAATGTGTATAAAATAGGAGAAGTGTAAAACTAATCTGTGATAAAACTTTGAATATGGATTTGCATTTCAGGCTGAAGAATTTAGCATTAATGTGTACATATGTAATTTTTCTTAAGAAAAGTTGTTTATATTTTGAAATGACTGAAAATAGTATTTTGTGTGAGTTAAGATTGCGGTGATGTATATGAGAGGGTTCGGTCACAGATCCCCTTGGGACTGTCACCTGATGTGCTGAAACTACCTCTGAGCTCGTTTTCCCTGTCAGCTTGGGACTCCAGAACCCTGTCTTGTTGAGCCAGACATGCAAGCCTGCTGCAACACAGACTCAGGGTCTGAACCATGTCCCCAAAGCTGCAGGCTTTAACTGAAAACCACTCAGCAGGTACTCCTGTCTCCAGCACCTAGACACCAAGCTCCCAATGGGATCCAAACCCCAAATAAATCCGTTTTACTCTGTATAAAGCTTATATAGGGTAAACTCATAAATTGTCCGCCCTCTATAACACTGATAGAGAGATGTGCATGGCTGTTTGCTCGCCCAGGTATTAATCACTTACTCTGGGTTCAATAATAAACAAAAGTGATTTTATTAAGAATAAAAAGTAGGATTTAAGTGGTTCCAAGTAATAACAGACAGAACAAAGTAAGTCACCAAGCAAAACAAAACAAATCACACAAGTCTATGCCTAATACATTTAAGAAACTGAATACAGGTAAAATCTCACCCTCAGAGATGTTCCAATAAGCTTCTTTCACAGACTAGACTCCTTCCTAGTCCGGGCCCAATCCTTTCCCCCGGTACTGTTCTTGTTAGTTTCAGCTCAGGTGGTAATTAGGGGATTTCTCATGACTGCAGCTCCCTTTGTCCAATTGTCCTAGTTAATGGGAACCATCAAGATTCTAAGCCACCATTAATGGCCCACACTTTGCATAACTACAATAGGACCTCAGAATTATATTTCATATTTCTGATTTCAAATACAAGAATGATACATTCATACAAATAGGATGAACACACTCAGATTATACACTTTGTAATGATACCTCACAAGAGACCTTTTGCATAAAGCATATTCCAGTTACATCGTATTTCCACTTGTTAACATATTTCCATAAACATATGGAGTGCAGTGTCACAGTATACATTTCTTAATATTTGATAAGAATGTCTGCTATATGGGCAGAGTAAGGTTTATTATGTCCTTAATTAGCTATTTCCTTTCTTCTTAGTTACTGGGTTTTGTAAACAAGTTTTTGAGTTTTGGAATTTAAATTTTAAGAACTTTTTTTCTATTGTGTACGTAGATGGGGAGGAGGCATGGTAACAGTCTTCAAGCACATAAAAGGTTGTTATAAAGAGGAGGGTAATAAATTTTTCTCCTTAACCACTGAGAGAGATTTAGGTTAGACTAGAGGTTCTCAAACTGTGGGTTGGGACCCCATTTTAATGGGGTGGCCAGGGATGGTGTTAAACTTGTGGGGCCCGGGGCTGAAGCTGAAGCCCCCAGGATGGTGGCACTTGGGTTACAAGCCCTCTGCCTCGGGCTGAAGCCCTGGGGATTCGACTTTGTCCCCCCCACCCGGGGCAGTACGGCTCCGGCTTTGGTCCCCCGACCCAGGGCAGCAGTGTTTGGGTGGGCTCAGGTTTCGGTCCCCCATCCTGGAATCGTGTAGTAATTTTTGTTGTCAGAAGAGGGTTGGGGTACAATGAATTTTGGGAACCCCTGGGTTAGACATTAGGAAGAACTTCCTAACTTTAGTCAGGGTAGTTAAACACTGGAACAAATTACCTTGGAGGTTTTTAAGAACAGGTTAGACAAACACCTATCAGGGATGGTCTAGAGATAATAGTTAGTCCTGCCTCAATGCAGGGGACTGGATTAGATGATCTGTTGAGGTTCCTTCCAGTCCTACATTTCTAGGAATCTATGAAGATAGTTTTTAAAATTTTTAGGGCTGTCGATTTAATCACAGTTTACTCACGCAATTAACTCAGAAAAATTAATTGTGATTAAAAAAATTAATCGTGATATAATTGCAGTTTTAATCATACTGTTAAACAATAGAACACAAATTGAAATTTATTAAATATTTTGGATGTTTTTCTACATTTTCAAATATATTGATTTCATTTACAACAAATAATACAAAGTGTACAGTGCTCACTTTATATTATTTTTATTACAAATATTTGCACTGTAAAAATTATAAAAGAAATAGTATTTTTCAGTTCACCTCATACAAGTACTGTAGTGCAATCTCTTTATCATGGAAGTGCAACTTACAAATGTAGGGTTTTTGTGTTACATAACTTTACTCAAAAACAAAACAATATAAAACTTTAGAGCCTACAAGTCCACTCAGTCTTACTTCTTGTTCAGCCAATCACTAAGACAAACAAATTGTTTACAATTATGGGCGATAATGCTTGCCCACTTCTCATTTACAATGTCACCTGAAAGTGAGAACAGCGTTCAAATGGCCCTTTTATAGCCGGCACTGTAAGGTATTTACATGCCAGATATGCTAAACATTTGTATGCCCCTTCATGCTTTGGCCCCCATTCTGGAGGATATGCTTCCATGGTGATGATGCTTGTTAAGAAAATAATGCGTTAATTAAATTTGTGACTGAACTCCTTGGGGGAGAATTGTATGTCTCCTGCTCTGTTATTCCTGCATTCTGCCATGTATTTCATGTTATAGCAGTCTCGGATGATGACCCAGCATGTTTTCGTTTTAAGAACACTCACAGCAGATTTGACAGAACGCAAAGAAGGTACCAATGTGAGATTTCTCAAGATAGCTACAGCACTCTACCCAAAGTTTAAGAATCTGAAGTGCCTTCCAAAAGCTGATCGGGACAGGGTGTGGATCAAGCTTTCAGAAGTCTTAAAAGAGCAACACTCCGATGCAGAAACTACAGAATCCGAACCCCCAGAAAAGAAAATCAACCTTCTGCTGGTGGGATCTGACTCAGATAATGAAAATGAACTTGCATTGGTCTGCATTGCTTTGGATTGTTATTGAGCAGAACCCGTCATCAGCATGGATGCATGTCCACTGGAATGGTGGTTGAAGCATGAAGGGACATATGAATCTTTATCACATCTGGCATGTAAATATCTTGTGATGCCGGCTACAACAGTGCCATGCAAACACCTGTTCTCACTTTCAGGTGACATTGTAAACAAGAAGCAGGCAGCATTATCTCCAGCAAATGTAAACAAACTTGTTTGTCTGAGCGATTGGCTGAACAAAAAGTAAGACTGAGTGGACTTGTAGGCTCTAAAGTTTTAAATTGTTTTATTTTTGAATGCAGTTTTTTTTGTACATAACTCTACATTTGTAAGTTCAACTTTCATAATAAAGAGATTGCACTACAGTACTTGTATTTAGTGAATTGAAAATTTTTTACAGGGCAAGTATTTATAATAAAAATAAATATAAAGTGATCACTGTACACTTGGTATTCTGTGTTGTAATTGAAATTAATATATTTGAAAATGTGGAAAAGATCAAAAATATTTATATAAATATTATTATATTATTGTTTAACAGCGCGATTAATCACAATTAATTTTTTTAATCACGCGATTAATTGCGATTATTTTTTTAAATCTCTTGACAGTCCTAACATTTTCAATAGCTGGATGGGCTACCAGATTATTAAAACAGAAAAGTGAGCATTTCAGGACAAGCTAATAATGAATCCTGTGGACAGACCTTTGTCTCTTGCCTAACAAGGTACACCTAACAAGGTAGCTAAGTAATACAGCCTACCTTCACTCTTAAATGCTGGAAAAAGTTGCTTAAAATCATGGCAAATGTAAGTTTCTGATCACTGATCAAGGCTAAAGCTCTGGTCTTTGATACAGACAGTGCCTCTCAAGCTTCATGTGTCTGGGCTTCAGTTACCCTATCTGAAAAAGGCGTTAATGCTTTGCATTTCACATAGAGTTCATCTGTAGTTATCAAGGTAGCTCAGAAAGATGGGTAAGCATTTATTATTAACCTTGTTTTACATTTGGCTTGACTAAGTACTGATATCCAAAGCAATTTGACAGGTTTCGGAGTAGCAGCCGTGTTAGTCTGTATTTGCAAAAAGAATGGGAGGACTTGTGGCACCTTAGAGACTAACAAATTTATTTGAGCATAAGCTTTCGTGAGCTACAGCTCACTTCATCGGATGCATCTTGTGCTCAAATAAATTTGTTAGTCTCTAAGGTGCCACAAGTCCTATTCTTTTTCCAAAGCAATTTGTATGCAATAAAGTACAAATCTACCACCGCTAAAGTAAGGAATCCCTTCTTGCTCTGTCAATGTAACTTCTGACAATCTACTTAAATTCAGTTCCTCAGCTACCTCATCTGAAAAATGGACCTGTGTACATTCCCCCTTGGGTAAGGGACTGTTTTCTGTTTGTTTGTTTGTTTTTTTGGGTGGGTGGGGGACACACAGATGGAGTCAGTTACTTCAGTAGATTCTGGAATTTCTTTTCACTCTTCTTAAAAGTAGCCTTGTCCAGTTCTGAAATAGTCTCAGTAGCTGGCAACAGAAATTATTAGGGCTATGGAACGGCTGCCATATGAGGAGAGATTAATAAGACTAGGATTTTTCAGCTTGGAAAAGAGACGACTAAGGGGGGATATGATAGAGGTCTATAAAATCATGACTGGTGTGGAGAAAGTAAATAAGGAAGTATTTTTTCCACAACGCACAGTCAACCCGTGGAACTCCTTGCCAGAGGATATTGTGAAATCAAAGACTATAACAGGGTTCAAAAAAGAACTAGGTAAGTTCACAGAGGATAGGTTCATTAATGGCTATTAGCCAGGATAGGCAGGGACGGTGTCCCTAGCCTCTGTTTGCCAGAAGCTGGGAATGGACGACAGGGGATGGATCACTTGATGATTACCTGTTCTGTTCATTCCATCTGGGGCACCTGGCATTGACCACTGTCAGAACACAGGATACTGGGCTAGATGGACCATTGGTCTGACCCAGTATGGCCATTCTTTTGTTCTTCGGGGAACATCTAGCATGATTAGGGGTTAAGCGTAGTTGACTGTTGCAGTCAGCTTTACTGACAGAAAATCCGGTCTTGTTTTCAATAATGGCAATTTCTTAAACATTTTTAATTCCTGCCTTTGAAAACTGCCTCTTACACAAGTCCCAAGTCAAAAGTTACCCATGTTTTCAAACTTTGTAGTCTTTCATTCGATTTAGGGGACATAAACATACACTTTGCTGCCCTCCCGCCCCCCATCTGAAGTTGGTAATCTCAAAGTATTTATATGTCAAAATATATTCTAGTTCTTGGTAAGTCAACTTTAAACTTCAGAAAGAATGAAGGTTTTTTGCAGTTATAAGGCTGATTTTTTTTTATCTCCCTTAGAATGGAACCATAATTACAGGCCTCATATGAAGAAGCTGCTATGTTTCCATAATAAACTCAATTAGAACCCCAGTCCAATTGTTGCAAAAACTATTGGACTGGGCCTTTACTGCTTAAACTAAAGGAAAGTGTTAGCTTTAATTTATAGAAGGATCTTCTGTTATTTCTAAGCTGCTAATAGAGGGCATATGCATATTAAGATGCTTAACCTTACTTCTGCTGAAGGCAATGGTAAAAAAAACCAACCAACCAAAACCAAACTCTCTTGTTGAAATAAATAGAGCAGGATTGCCCCTGAATTGCCCACCACAAAAATCAAGAATTTTGGCTTTGTTACAATGTATTTTCAAACCTCACTAGCACACAAGTTTGTAGATGTAACAAGAGGGTTAGTTTGGAGGAGGAGTAATAATAATCCACTTTTGAGTTAGGGTGAAACCAAGTTAGACAAAACTCAATTTCCAATCAGTGCAAGTTTTCAGATTCTCCTTTTTCTTAAGAATAAATCTGACAACTTTCAAGCCAAACAAATTTTGTATCCAAAGGTATAGGATTGCAAAAACAAGCAGTATTATGGAAGCTAATTGTAACCTTAACTACAGACAATATGGAGGTTAAGTTGGAGCATGAGTGAGACTTGGTGAGATGGTAACCTTCTGGGTTTTCCCTATTTCTTCTTAGCCAACCCTTTGATTAAGTATACTGTATGGTGGTTGTTTAAATGCATGATAGCCTATTTAGTGGGAACATCTCAGATTCTAGGACTTTGCACTGCCGGGTGCACTGAACCATACAGAGCACATGAAGTTTGAAACTGTCAGTGATGAGGACCCAGCAAAGACTTTGCTGGATCTGTTGCAGTATAATAAGGAAAACTGTCTTTTAAGAACCCTCATTGTGAATTTGATATATTTTTGGTGATATATTAAATGTTCAAAACATAAAAAGTTTTAAGGTTAGAAGTAGACTATTCCAATTTTATTTGGATTTGAGCCATTTGATGGTTGCTAGATCTTCCTAAGAGAATCTTGCCAATACCATGTGTTTGTGTGTATATATTTTTGTTTGATAGTCTGTTGAGGTCTGGGAAAAGTGCCCCTGGAGTTTCTTTATAGAGATCCTTGCAAATGTTTTATGGTTTCAAGAGATGTAGATATGTACAGATTGACAACTTTTTCTTATTACAATTTTCAGTTTTTTAGTTTTGATGATTGTGACAGTGGTTAAAGATGGTTTGATTCCTTTTGATCTTCATTCTGCTGTAATTCATGTTATAAGAAGTTAGTGTTTTAGTATCTTGATCTAGTTTAAGAAGACAAATCAGTGTAATGTACTTGCATTTATCAGTTTAAGTGAATATAAATGTAATCTATAAAATATTCCTCTTTTTTGTTTTTTGTGCACAGAAAAGATGAAAAGGAGTATGCACTGAAGCAAATTGAAGGTACAGGGATATCGATGTCGGCCTGTAGAGAGATTGCAGTAAGTGGACATAAACAAAAGAAAATATCTTCTTATACTTGTTATGCAATGGATAATATATGTCTTACTCTGTAAGCAACACAATCAAAGGCTTAAAGTATAAATTTTTCACTTTACGTATGTAAATTTGAAGGTTTATTCCAATATAGGCTTCCACTAAAATTAATGTTTTGTAAATATATTAAAAAAACAACAACTTGTAAATGTCAGATCTGTGGAAAGGATATAATATACATTTTTTTCAGTATAATTTTGTCTGTCTTACTTTATTTGCCAGGGTTAAAAAACAAAAGTATTGTTTTAAAAACTATTTCAATTAAATAAAAAAAAATATTTAAGGTTCCAAAAGAGACTCTAGTTGCAACTATAAAAAGGTCACTAATGTGTTGTATGTCAGCATAATGGTAACCTACTTTTGTTTTATGTCTGAAAATGCACTGTAGTCTTGTTACACTCTGCGGTCTCCTACGTATAGAAAGTTGTCTTAAGACTACTTTTCCATTTTGCATTAATGCTTTCTTTCATTGTATCTGCTGCAGATCTCTGAAACATAGAAGCATTAGTACAAGAATTACATAATTTTGAACACAAATTCTGCTCTTAGATATGTGTATGCATCTCCTAGTGATGTCAGTAGGAGTCCTAATAATAATAGGAATTGCGTGTCTGTATCTGAAGGTAGAGTTTGGCCATTAGATGTTTTTTGAGACTGAAAATAACTGTGCATTAGGGTTAAAGTACTTGTTAGGGCAATAAAATTTTGTAATGCAATGCCTGCTGCATCACTGTAAAAGAGATGCACTTGCTTGATGTAATATATTTGAATGCTGACATCATGGTCAGTGCTTACAAATATAAGATGTATGCCTCTGGCTTTTTATACTCTAGCATGCTAACACAAAAATAAGCTGTTCAAACACACACAGTATCATGTGACAATAGAAGCTCATGGTGGTCAGGAATTGAAGAGGCCACTGACTTCTGTTTAGCATAATATACATGGTAATTTTGTGTAGTCTAAGGAGGTTTAGCAGCTAAAAGTACTGTTCTTTAAAGTGCCTGTCACTAGTAAATTAAGGTAGTTCACTGTGGAGATTATAGGTAGTTGCAGTGCTGTCCAATTACAATTAAAATAATCTACCCCTATGACCTGCCTGCTGGAATTTCTGCCTTTGCGGGAATAACAGTTGTTTTCTAATATCAGTGCTAGAATGTGTTTAATTAGCATACAGTCAATCTTCTGACAACAGTGAGACTTTTATCATCTCTGCATTTCTACTCTGTTAGTTTTAAATTGTGTTAATATTTTGTGGGGGAGGGTTCAGTTCTCACATGTGTAACTTTTCCTTCTCTATGAGGCCATATGGCCATACTAGTGTCTATTTAATAACTTCTGTATGCTGATATGGAGATATGTCAGCATCATAGTCTTGCTTTTTCTTTTTTTGAAATGGTCTAACTTGGCTCAAGAGCTCAAGACAACCTAGAAAAACGACACAACTATTACATAAGGATTTTAATTCTACAGTAAAAAAGTGTGGCTTTTGCTTTTTTTATTTTGGCTGCCTCAGCAGATGACTTATTCATCTCCAGAACATTTCTCACAAATTCCATAGTAAAACTCCTGTGGCTGAGATGGCATGGCAAACTACTGCTGGCCTCAGTAAAATTCAAGGTTGGCAAACACTGAGTAACCTTAGGGAAGATGATGGATGAGGTAGCTGAAACAGAAAAAAGTACTCTTCCTTTTATCAAATAAGATAGACTAAAGGGGGGACTGTGGGGCACACTTCATAACTTCTGTGGGTCAAGCTCAGTGCACACACCAGGGGCTCCTTGTATTCATGCATTCCACCCCACAAGCTCCTTATGTGACACTCTCCCAAGCCTCTCTGTTTCAGGGACTCTCTCTAACTCCCCAGTCTCCCCTTACAGGTTTCTTGTGTGCCTCCTGATTCCCTCCTCCCACTACAGCAGGGTGGCCCATTCTCCCCACCAAACCAGGGGCTCTCTTCCCCCTTCCTAACCCATCCCCCACCCACCAGGGTTGCCCATTCTCCCCACCATACTAGGGATTGTCTTACCTGTCCACCATTTGCCCCATCATACTAGGGGTCTGTGTCTCTCTTCCCACATCCCTCCAAAGGATACCTAACCTTCTCTTCCTTCCTTATTGAATGGTGGTGTGGGTGTCTGATGCCTTCCCTTGCCCAACTGGAGCAGGCTTCCAGGAGGCAAGATATGAGGAAGGAATGAAAGTAGTCTCCTTCTCTGTCCTCTTCCTCTGACTGCCCAAGGGGGCTGTGCATCCACCCCACAGCTCCAAGCAGGGAGAGCAATTATTTCTCTTTTGATCATTCAGAGATCAGGGTGTGAACATGTTAAATTCTATTGGGAGGGTGAAGGGGATATTGTTCTGAGGGAAGGTATTAATGGGTTGCCATCAACAGGTGACTGTGGCTGAGAGTGTGTCTTGTTTTCCCTTTTTCAATATTATTATCCTCCAAATGGATAGACTACTGATGTGAATATTCCCTGAAATTTTGGAATTGATTGGACAAAGTGTTCAAAAGCTACTGTGTGACAGACAAAGATTCCATCAAATTGAATGTATGGCCTCACAAATTCAGCCAAAAATGTACTTCAAAACCTGCAGTACAGGGTTTGCTTATACAAACCTATGAAGTCCTACAGAAGAGAGATTGGACTGGTAGAGACGTCTCTATAGGTGGCAATGGAGAGAGTGAATTCAGAGGGAGTGAGTGTCTATGTAAGAAAAGGAAATTAGTCCTCAAATTTAAACCCAGGTTATAGTATAAGAGTTCATTAACTTCCTTTCCGATATTTGTATTGCAAGTGGGAAGACTACACATTTCTCTTGAAAAGCTCAACATTAAATAGGTGAGTCTAAAGGATTCAGATGTATGAGGCCATATTAAGACTACTGTGTGGATAGTTCTTTTGGCATCCATAATACAAATTTCAGAGGAATGATCAGGATGGATGCTAGTCTCCAAATATTTGGGGCTCATCTTCATATGTGGCTCCATTCAATGAGGTTGCATATAGGAAAGGCACATGTGGTGCAAACAACCTGATTGGCTGAGTGTTCAGGATAGCTGACAACCCATCTTTTTTCTGTTTGACCATATTATACCTGAGCTAAACTTGAGGTTCCAGGAATTTATCACTGTATTAAGAGGTAATTCAGCTGTCCACAGGTTCAGAACCATTATATACAGAAGACATTGCACAAGATGGGAGGATATCAGATTAGCTTTGTGATCTAGAGGCTGCCTTTTTCTGTCTAGGAGAAATGCAAAGACCACTATCTTTCTCCAGAGAGATTATGGATCAGTTTATCAGTCCCTTGTTAGGACTTGGCAAATCGTTTTTGTGCCTTGCCTTTCTTCCTTTACCTCTATTTATGTTCCCTGTCCATAGAAAGGAAAGGACTCATATCACTGATTGTGTCAAATAGGTAATGATTCCTAGAGTTAGTGGAGGTGATTGTATCCCATCTTTCAACTTTTGGACAACATCAGCTGAAGCAGGACTCCATAGTTCATTCAAGCTTGTTGTATTCATATTGTAATTTAGATTCTGTTGGCGATCATAAGAACAGCCATCCTTGGCCAGACCAATGGTCCTCTAGTCCAGTATCCTGTCTCTCACAGCAGCTAGTGCCAGATGCTTCAGAGGAAATGAACAGAACACGGCAATTTCAAGTGATCCATCCCCTGCCATCCAGTCCTAGCTTCTAGCAGTCAGAGGTTTCGAGAAACCCAGAGCATGGGATTGCATTCCTGACCATCTTGGCTAATAACCATTGATGGACCTATTTTCCATTAAATTATCTAATACTTTCTTGAACCCAGTTATATTTTTTTTGGCCTTTACAACATCCCTTGTTGATGAGTTCTGCTGGTAGACTGTGCATTGTGTGAAGAAGTGCTTCCATATGTTTGCTTTAAACCTGCTGCCTATCATTTTTAGCAGGTAACCTCTAGGGCAGGGGTTCTCAAACTGGGGGTCGGGACCCCTCAGGGGTGGTGAGGTTATTAAATGGGGGTCACGAGCTGTCAGCCTCCAACCCAAACCCCGCTTTGCCTCCAGCATTTATAATAGTGTTAAATATATTAAAAAGTGTTTTTAATTTATAAGGGGGGGGTCACACTCAGAGGCTTGCTATGTGAAATGGGTCACCAGTACAAAAGTTTGAGAACCACTGCTCTAGTTCTTGTGTTATGTCAAGGGGTAAATAACACTTCCCTATTCACTTTCTCAATACTGTTAATAATTTTAGAAACCTCTATCATATCCCCTCTTAATAGTCTTTTTTCTATGAACAGTCTGTCTTTTTAATCTCTCTTCATGGAAGCTGTTCCATACTCCTAATCATTTTCATTGCCCTTCTCTGCACCTTTTCCAATTATAATGAATTTTTTTTTGAGATAAGGTGAACAGAACTGCATGGAGTATTCAAGGTGTGGGCATACTATGGGTTTATATAGTGTCATTATAATATTTTCTGTTTTATCTGTCCCTTTCCTAATGGTTCCTAACATTCTGTTACCTTTTTTAGACTGCTGCTGCTTATTGAGTAGATTTTTGCAGGGAACTGTTCATAATGATTCCAAGATCTTGCCTGAGTGGTGATAACTGATTTAGACCCCATCATTTTGTAAGTATAGTTGGGATTATTTTTTCCAATGTGCATTACTTTGCACTTACTAATACTGAATTTCATCTGTCAATTTGTCGCCCAGTTACCCAGTTTTGTGAGATCCCTTTGTAATGCTTCACAGTCAGATTTGGACTTAACTGAATAATTTTGTACAGTCTGTAAATTTTGCCACCTCTCTGTTCACCCATTTTTCAGATAATTTATGAGTATGTTGAACAGCTCATGTCCCTGTAGAAATCCTTGGGGGATCCCTCTGTTTACCTCTCTTCAGTGTGAAAACTGACCATTTATTCCTACCCTCATTTCCTGAATTTTAACTAATTACTGATCTGTGAGTGACCCTTCCCTCTTATCCTGTGACTCCTTACTTTGCTTTAGAAGCATTGAAGAGGGAACCTTGTCAAAGGCTTTCTGAAAGTCCCCGTACATTATATCCACTAGGTCACCGTTGTGCACATGCTTGTTGACTCCCTCAGAGAATGCTAATAGATTGGTGAGGCATGATTTTCCTTTATAAAAGCCGTGTTTGATTCTTCCCCAACATATCATGGTAATCTATGTGTCTCATAATTTTGTTCTTTATTGTAGTTTCAACCAATTTGCCTTGTACTGAAGTTAAGATTACTGGCCTGTAATTGCCAGTATCGCCTCTGGAACGCTCTTAAAATTAGCATTATATTAGCCAATCATCTGGTGTATAGGCTGATTTAAGTGCTATGTTACATACAACAGTTAGTAGTTCTGCACTTTCCTATTTGAATTCCTTCAGAACTCTTGTGTGAATACAGTACCATCAGATTCTGGTGATTTACTACTGTTTAATTTATCAGTTTGTTCCAAAACCACTTCTATTGGCATATCATTCTGGGACAGTTCCTCAGATTTGTCACCTAAAAAGAATGGCTTGGGTTTGGGGATCACCTCCATATCTTCTGCAGTGAAGACTGATGCATAGAATTCAGTTAGCTTCTCTGCAATGGCCTTGTCTTCCTGGAGTCCTTTAGCACTTGAATTGCAGTGGGCCCACTGACTGTTTGGCAGGGTTCCTTCTTCTGATGTACTTAAAAAAAAAATTCTGTGTGGTTCTCTTGCTAATTGCTCTTCAAATTCTTTTTTTTTTTGGTCTATCTAATTAGACTTTTACACTTGACTTGCCAGCGTTTATGCTCCTTACAAGAATTTGACTTCCAATTTTTATAGGATGCTTTTTCGCCTCTAACTTCCTCTTTTACTCTGCTGTTCAGCCAGGGTGAGATAAGGTGGGTGAGGTAATACTGTTTTATTGGATCACCTTCAGTTGGTAAGAGAGACAAGCTTTCTAGCCACACAGAGCTCTTCTTCAGGTCTGGGAAAGGAATGCTGAGCATCAGAGCTAAACACAAGTTGGAACAGACTGGTTAGCATAAGTAGTTAGTATATATTCTAAGGACCATTCTAGATAGAGTGGCCCATTAACACTCTGCAGTCATAGGACAAAAAGAGGTGATTAGCGGGTTACCAATTTATTATAAAAAGAAAAGGAGGACTTGTGGCACCTTAGAGACTAAGCCATAAATCCAGTGTGTGTCTTCAGTTCATGATTTTCAGTGTCTACCAGAGTTATGAATTTAAGCTCTTTGGCTTGTCTTTTGAATGTGTTGTGCAGGTTTCCTTCGAGGATGAGGACTGATAGGTCAGAAATAGAGTGACTGCTGTGTTAAAAGTGTTCATGCACAGGTAAATTACACAGAGCTGAAGAAGAGCTCTGTGTAAGCTTGAAAGTTTGTGTCTCTCATCAGCAGAAGTTGGTCCAGTAAAAGATATTACGTCACTTACCTTGTCTATCTAATATCCTGTGACCAACACGGCTACAACAACTGCATATTTACACATACTTTGAGTGTTTTGTACATAAGCACTTGTGCTACTTTTCAGTATTTGGTTGCTTGCCTTCATGTGTTATACTTAAATAGGACTTTTTAAAATTTGATTGTTCCTCAGTACCTCCTACCTGTATTTTACCAACTTTTTCCCTGTCTTTACTAGGATATAGAGTTCCCCCTTCAACAAATCTTAAGAACTATTGTATAATCAAAACACTTATTTTGTAGCCTTTATAAATGCCATGAACTTGGTTCAAGGCTTATTTTTTCTTTGCTCTGTATAATGTAACTAGATATAGTGGATTTAGTTCTAAATTTCACTGAATTTCTTTGTAGGGGAAAATAAATTGAATAAAATTTAAGTTTTTAGATCAGTGGTCTTTTCAGGATAGAGAAGTGAGCTATTCCTTTTTGAACTAGTTGTATTGCTCTAATTTAGTCACAAATATTTTGTTATGTCTGCACTAGTGATGAGTCTTCTGAATTGCCTTTGTGTCAGTATTAAGACTAGGGTTCAAAACCATTTCAGTTGGTTCCTGGCAAAGCTCTCAGAAGCAGCAAATTTTGGTTGTCTTCAAAAGGCTGTCCAAGTACTGTGGGACGCTAGTGGGAGGACTAGTTGAACCATTTCAAGTTACCTCTGTCCATATGGACATTTACATGGTACAAAGTGAAATTGTTTGGATTATAACATTAATTTAGCTTTACTGAATGCTAATCCAAGCAGACTATAGCATTCATGTACATCACTTGGAGTGGAGGCACAAGATGTGTTATAATATGCCAGAGAGACAAAATGGTTCTGAGGATAAGCAATGTCTTAGTCCTGGTCTACACTACAAGTTTAGGTCGAATTTAGCAGTGTTAGATCGATTTAACCCTGCACTCGTCCACATGATGAAGCCATTTTTGTCGACCTAAAGGGCTCTTAAAATCGATTTCTGTACTCCTCCCCGATGAGGGGATTAGCTGAAATCGACATCCCCAGGTTGAATTTGGGGTAGTGTGGATGTAATTTGACGGTATTGGCCTTCGGGAGCTATCCCAGAGTGCTCCATTGTGACCACTCTGGACAGCACTTTCAATTCAGATGCACTAGCCAGGTACGCAGGAAAAGCCCCTGGAACTTTTGAATTTCATTTCCTGTTTGGCCAGCGTGGCGAGCTCATCAGCACAGGTGACCATGCAGTCCCAGAATCGCAAAAGAACTCCAGCATGGACCGAACGGGACGTACTGGATCTGATCACTGTATGGGGAGATGAATCCGTGCTATCAGAACTCCATTCCAAAAGACAAAATGCCAATATATTTGCCAAAATCTCCAGGGGCATGATGGACAGAGGCTACAACGGGGACCCGCAGCAGTGCCACGTGAAAATTAAGGAGCTCAGGCAAGCCTACCAAAAAACCAAAGAGGCAAATGGCCGCTTCTATGATGAGCTAGATGCATGGAAGTCTAGGGAGCTTCCTTACTACTACCCCACCCCTGTCCATGGACACCTGCAAGGGAGGGAGTCTCACGCAACAGGCATGAGGATTTTGGGGATGAGGAAGATGAGGAGGAGGATAGCACACAGCAGGCAAGCGGAGAAACCATTCTCCCCGACTGCCAGGAACTGTTTTATCACCTTGGAGCCAATACCCTCCCAAACCTCCCAAGGTGGGCTCCTGGACCATGAAGCCAGAGAAGGTACCTCTGGTGAGTGTACCTTTGTAAATATAATACATGGTTTAAAAGCAAGCATGTTTAATGATTAATTTGCCCTAAAGACTGGGGATGCATTCTTGGCCAGTACAGCCCCTTCTTTTAAATGGCCAACCCAACGGGTGCTTGGTATGGGAAAGAAGGGCGCTGCTGTTTGAAACCATTCCCACATGTTATGAAGGTTGAAGAAGCCGAAAGACAGTGGCTTACCATGGCTGCCTGCAAGCCGAATTCTGTTGCCCGGCCCTGCGTGTGTGATCTCTCACACCAAACTGGCAGGCCCTCAATATAAGAGGCAAAATGTGACCTTATATCAAAAGCATATGTGCTACGTAATGTTAACAGCTTGGTTCACCATGAAAGAGTCTACCCATTGTTCTCTAAAATGTGTCTTTTTTAAATACTACTCTCCCTTTTTTTCCTCCCGCAGCTGCAAATGTTTCAACGCTCCCCCTATCATCTCCGTCCCAGAGGCTAGCACAGATAAGAAGGCTAAAAAAAAGCACTCGCGATGAAATATTCTCTGAGCTCATGCAGTCCTCCTGCACTGAAAGAGCTCCGCAGAATGTATGGAGGCAAACAATGTCCAAGTCCAGGAAAGCAGAAAATGAATGCGACGACAGGAGGGACGAGCAAGATGAGAGGTGGTGGCAGCGCAATGAGAGGAGGCAGGATAAAATGCTGAGGCTACTGGGGGATCAAACTGATATGCTCCGGCGTCTGGTGGAGCTGCAGGAAAGGCAGCAGGCGCACAAACCGCCGCTGCAGCCTCTGTGTAACCGCCTGCCCTTCTCCTCAAGTTCCATAGCCTCCTCACCCAGACGCCCAAGAATGCAGGCGGGGGAGGCTCCAGGCACCCAACCACTCCACCCCAGAGGGCTACCCAAGCAACAGAAAGCTGGCATTCAATAAGTTTTGAAGTGCAGTGTGGCCTTATCCTTCCTTCCTCCCCTCATCCACCACCCCACCCGGTGCTTCCCTCCTCCCTCAACCCTCCCAGGCTACCTTGGGAGTTATCCCCCTATTTGTGTGATGAATTAATAAAGAATGCATGATTTTGAAACAACAATGATTTTATTGCCTCTGCAAGCGGTGATCGAAGGGGGGGAGGGCGGTTGGCTTATAGGGAAGTAGAGTGAACCAAGGGGGCAGGTTTTCATCAAGGAGAAACAAACAGAACTGTCACACTGTAGCCTGGCCAGTCATGAAACTGGTTTTCAAAGCTTCTCTGATGCGCAGCGTGCCCTGCTGTGCTCTTCTAATTTCCCTGATGTCTGGCTGCATGTAATCAGTGGCCAGGTGATTTGCCTCAACCTCCCAGCCCACCATAAACTTCTCCCCCTTACTCTCACAGATATTGTGGAGCACACAGCAAGCAGTAATAACAGTGGGAATATTGGTTTCGCTGAGGTCTAAGCGAGTCAGTAAACTGCGCCAGCGCGCCTTTAAACGTCCAAATGCACATTCTACCACCATTCTGCACTTGCTCAGCCTGTAGTTGAACAGCTCCTGACTACTATCCAGGCTGCCTATGTATGGCTTCATGAGCCATGGCATTAAGGGATAGGCTGGGTCCCCAAGGATAACTATAGGCATTTCAACATCCCCAACAGTTATTTTCTGGTCTGGGAAGTAAGTATCTTCCTGCAGCTGTTCAAACAGACCAGAGTTCCTGAAGATGCAAGCGTCATGTATCTTTCCCGGCCATCCCACGTTGATGTCGGTGAAACGTCCCTTGTGGTCCACCAGTGCTTGCAGCACCATTGAAAAGTACCCCTTGTAGTCTATGTACTGGCTGCCTTGGTGGTCCAGTCCCAAGATAGGGATATGCATTCTGTCTCTCGCCTCACCACAGTTAGGGAATCCCATTGCAGCAAAGCCATCCACTATGACCTGCACATTCCTTGTCACTATCCTTGATAGCAGCAGCATTGCATTGTCTACTTGGATCACAGCAGCCCCCACAGTAGATTTACCCACTCCAAATTGATTCCCGACTGACCGGTAGCTGTCTAGCGTTGCAAGCTTCCAGAGGGCTATCGCCACTCTCTTGTGAACTGTGAGGGCAGCTCTCATCTTGGTATTCTCGTGCTTCAGGGCAGGGGAAAGCAAGTCACAAAGTTCTATGAAAGTGCCCTTACGCGTGCAAAAGTTTCTCAGCCACTGGGAATTGTCCCAGACCCGCAACACTATACGGTCCCACCAGTCTGTGCTTGTTTCCCAGGCCCAGAATCAGCATTCCATGGCATGAGCCCATTGCCACCAGGATGTCCAAATTGCCATGGCCCGTGCTTTGAGAGAAATCTGTGTCCATGTCCTCATCGCCGCGCTGCTGTCGCCTCCTTGCCTGCTTTTGCAGGTTCTGGTTCTGCACATACTGCAGAATAATGTGCAAGGTGTTTACAATGCTCATAACTGCCACAGTGATCTGAGTGGGCTCCATGCTTGCCATGAGCAGGAGAGCAGAGTTGCAGCGGAAGCGGTGGCTAAAGACGGATGCCACGAGAATAGATTTTTATAGAGAATGACGAGAGGACCTGCAAGGTGGATTTATGAGAGCAGAGTTTCACTGGAAGCGATGGAGGACGACGGTTAGCACCGCACACATTTCCTGAGGAAGAACACACGTATGTGGGAGCCTATGACAGACAACATGGAGAAATTCGCTATTGAGACAATAGCAGTGGAGCAGAGTTGCAGCAGAAGCGGTGTATGATGATGGTTAGCAGCACCCAGGAGGACCAGAACGGATCCTTGAGCTGCAGGAGAGCAGAGTTGCAGTGGAAGCGGTGGATGACGATGGTTAGCAGACCTACTGCACCGTCTGCTGCCAGCAGCACCCAGGACACAACAGCGATGGTGTTGGTGAGCTGAGCTGAGCGGGCTGCACGCTTGCTGTGGTATGGTGTCTGCGCAGAAAAAAGGCGCGAAACGAGTGTCTGCCATTGCTCTCATGGAGGGAGGGGCGACTAACGACATGTACCCAAAAGCACCCGTGACAATGTTTTTGCCCTATCAGGCATTGGGAGCTTAATCCAGAATTCCAGTGGGTGGCGGAGATGGCGGGAACTGTGGGATAGCTACCCACAGTGCACTGCTCCATAAGTTGATGCTAGCCATGGTGGTGAGGACACATTCCGCCGAGTAAATGCGCTTAGTGTGGACATCCGCAATCGACTGTATAAAATCGATTTCTAAAAATCGACTTCTATAATATCGACCTAATTTTGTAGTATAGACATACCCTTAGAGTCCATGTGGTCTGTTTGATTAAATATGAAACTAATAAATTCTGGCTGTTCTACTCCAGGCTGTACCAATAACTCGTGGTCACCTGATCTCTTTCTGCATTTTAGAAATGTGGAATAAATTTACCTTATGAGAGTGAGGATTAATTATTCAATGTTAAAATATTTTTAAGACATAAAGTGTTACATAGGTACCATATCCTTAATGTTTAAGACACAATTACAAACTGTCTTTTATAACTTACATGACTGTTTATTAATTAGTAATCTTTAACCAAAACAGAGGACTTACATCCATATCCAAGGTTTCAGAGTAGCAGCCGTGTTAGTCTGTATCTGCAAAAAGAAAAGGAGGACTTGTGGCACCTTAGAGACTAACAAATTTGTATGAGCATAAGCTTTCGTGAGCTACAGCTCACTTCATTGGATGCATTCAGTGGAAAATAAATTTTAGTCTCTAAGGTGCCGCAAGTCCTCCTTTTTTTTTTTTAATCCATATCCAAGCCTTCCCTTTTGTCCTGGATCTTAGATTTCAACAGCACTTTGCAATATTTGCTGTGATGTGGAAGGTAACTTTCTACTTCTATTCCACCTGCTTTTTTAGACCATAGTTTAAATAAAGTGAGACATTAACCCCCCCCCCACACACACATACTTCAAAATCTACCATGTATCCCTTGAAATGAAACACTTTTGCAGTAGCAATTTCTGTAGCAATTCCTTTTGAATGTGAAAATAGAATGTTTGTGTTTATGGAAACTTTGAAACTCCACTCCCTATTTCAGTAGCTGGAGGTAGTGAAATAACTATATATTACAAATTTAAGGGATTTTTTTAAATTAATGTTAGGCATGTATTGGCTAGAATAGTTTACATATCATGGGCTTTATAAAACATGAATCATCAGCAGGAAAGTTATTTGTTTAGCAACATGACAGCCTCTTCTGATCTTCATGCCATGGGTAAAATGAGATTTACTCAAATTACATTGCTTAATCCTGAATAAACTGTGCAATTTAAATGCAGTTTTCATAAGGGAATACCGAACAGCTTTTTAAAGCATAAAAGAAGTTATAATTTATGGGTATTCATTATCCTATTTTTACTTTAGACAGAAGTTATTAGAACAATGTGAAAATGGTACCTCTTCATTCAACAGATCTGCCTCTTTTCAGTGTCTTAGCAGCTGACCAAAATAATATTACTTTTAAGTCTAATGTAATTAGATATTTTTATACATCAACTCCCCTTCCTTCTGCCCCCTGCCACTCGCAAGCTAATCAATATTGTATGTGCAGGCCTGCATCCAAGGAAGTGTATCAAGCAGATCCATGTTAATAACTAATGAAATGTCAGTGTTATTTCTGAGTGTTCTTGTTTTTGTCAACGTTTTAAACATCCTTTAAAGTAAATGTACTTTTTGTTATAGTGCAGGTCTGCTTTGAACAGTGACTTCATAAAATTGACACAGGGTAGCATATTGTTTAAACGGCTTGCAGATCAAATTTACGCACTTGACAAGTAAAAACATTTATTTTAGCTGCTATTCTGTAAAATCAGTCTGGAATTTTAGTTGCAAGATGAGTTCTTTCTGACTCACGCTACTAATAATAAAGACTCTATCATCAGAACTTGATTATTAGTTCTGTTCATTATGAATAAAATACAATCTTTATCTTCCATAGGTGTGCTGTCCCTGCACAAAGGAGTAGAAAGTAGTAAATATTTACTTTGGCCAATAAAGTTGGAATGACACTGAATAAACAGAGAAGAGGACTAGTTTTTCCATTAACTTCAAGGGGTATTAGATCAGGCCTGAATGTGGAGGCAGAATTTGTCAGTAGTATATATTTTGTTGTTTTAGCGGGAAATGTATCTTATTTTACAGAATTATGTTTGTATGTTACGGAAGGTAAAATGTCCGTTAGAATGTTCAGGACCTTGCAACATTTAAAACATAGGTTTCAGAGTAACAGCCGTGTTAGTCTGTATTCGCAAAAAGAAAAGGAGGACTTGTGGCACCTTAGAGACTAACCAATTTATTAGAGCATAAGCTTTCGTGAGCTACAGCTCACTTCTTCAGATGCATATCGTGGAAACTGCAGCAGGCTTTATATATACACAGAGAATATGAAACAATACCTATTCCCACCCCACTGTCCTGCTGGTAATAGCTTATCTAAAGTGATTTCCAGCACAAATCCAGGTTTTCTCACCCTCCACCCCCCCACACAAATCCACTCTCCTGCTGGTGATAGCCCATCCAAAGTGATAACTCTTTACACAATGTGCATGACAATTAAGCTGGGCTATTTCCTGCATAAATCCAGGTTCTCACATCCCCCCCACCCCCATACACACACAAACTCACTCTCCTGCTGGTAATAGCTCATCCAAACTGACCACTCTTCAAGTTAAAATCCAAGTTAAACCAGAACATCTGGGGGGGGGGGTAGGAAAAAACAAGAGGAAACAGGCTACCTTGCATAATGACTTAGCCACTCCAAGTCTCTATTTAAGCCTAAATTAATAGTATCCAATTTGCAAATGAATTCCAATTCAGCAGTTTCTCGCTGGAGTCTGGATTTGAAGTTTTTTTGTTTTAAGATAGCGACCTTCATGTCTGTGATCGCGTGACCAGAGAGATTGAAGTGTTCTCCGACTGGTTTATGAATGTTATAATTCTTGACATCTGATTTGTGTCCATTTATTCTTTTACGTAGAGACTGTCCAGTTTGACCAATGTACATGGCAGAGGGGCATTGCTGGCACATGATGGCATATATCACATTGGTGGATGTGCAGGTGAACGAGCCTCTGATAGTGTGGCTGATGTTATTAGGCCCTGTGATGGTGTCCCCTGAATAGATATGTGGGCACAGTTGGCAACGGGCTTTGTTGCAAGGATAAGTTCCTGGGTTAGTGGTTCTGTTGTGTGGTATGTGGTTGTTGGTGAGTATTTGCTTCAGGTTGCGGGGCTGTCTGTAGGCAAGGACTGGCCTGTCTCCCAAGATTTGTGAGAGTGTTGGGTCATAAAATGTTTCAGTCCTATGTTTATGTCAGCTAGTGATCCTCAGTGTCCAGAAAAGCATAGGAAATGTGGTAAAATAGAAAACAGTTAAAATTTTAATGGTACTTTGGTTTGAGAAGTTTATATCAAATTGGGATTATATCATCTTATTTTTAGGGCTGTTGATTAGTAGTAATTAACTCACACGATTAACTCAAAATTAATCACGATTAATCACACTGTTAAACAAAAGAATACCAAATGAAATTTATTAAATATTTTGGATGTTTTTCTACTTTTTCAAATATATTGATTTCATTTACAACAAAGAATACAAAGTGGTGTACAGTGCTCACTTTATATTATTATTTTTTATTACAAATATTTGCACTGTAAAAATGATAAAAGAAATAGTATTTTTCAATTAATCTCATACAAATACTGTAGTGCAAGCTCTTTATCGTGTAAGTGTAACTTACAAATGTAATTCTTTTGGGTTACACAACTGCACTGAAAAACAAAATGATATAAAACTTTAAATACAAGTCCACTCAGTCCTACTTCCTGTTTAACCAATTGCTTAGACAAACAAGTTTGTTTACATTTATGGGAAATACTGCTGCCTGCTTCTTATTTACAATGTCACCTGAAAGTGAGAACAGGCATTGCAAGGTATTTACGTGCCAGATATGCTAAACATTCATGTGCTCCTTCATGCTTTGGCCACTATTCCAGAGGACATGCTTCCATGCTGATGATGCTCATTAAAAAATAATGCATTAATTAAATTTTGACTGAACTCCTTGGGGGAGAATTGTATGTCTGCTGTTCTGTTTTACCCGCATTCTGCCATATATTTCATGTTATAGCAGTCTCGGATGATGACCCAGCACACGTTCTTAAAATGAATACTTTCACTGCAAATTTGACTCGACTCAGCTACAGGCAGTGAGAAAGAGTTGAAGGGCAGGTGGAGCTATTGTATCCTTTATGCCCTTTTAGAGACAAAAGGACAGGACAGGCACCAGAAGCAGCAAAGAAAAATGCAAAGAAGGTACCAGTGTGAGATTTCTAAAAAAGCTACAGCCTTGACCCAAGGTTTAAGAATCTGAAGTGCCGTCCAGAATCTGAGAGGAACAAGTTGAGGAGCATGTTTTCAGAAGTCTTAAAAGAGCAGCACTCAGATGTGAAAACTACAGAATCCGAACCACCAAAAAAGAAAATCAACCTTCTGCTGGTGGCATCTGACTCAGATGATGAAAATGAACGTGCATCGGTCCGCTCTGCTTTGAATTGTTATTGAGCAGAACCCATCATCTGCATGTATATATGTCCTCTGGAATGGTGGTTAAAGCATGAAGGGACATATGAATCTTTAGTGCATCTGGCACGTAAACATTTTGCAACCCCGGCCAGAACAGTGCCATGTGAATGCCTGTTCTCACTTTCAGGTGACATTGTAAACAAGAAGCAGGCAGCATTATCTCCTGCAAGTGTAACCAAATTTATTTGTCTGAGCCACTGGCGGAAGTAGGACTGAGTGGACTTGTAGGCTCTGAAGTTTTACATTGTTTTGTTTTTGAATGCAGTCATTTTTTGTACATAATTCTACATTTGTAAGTTCAACTTCCATGATAAAGAGATTGCACTACAATACTTGTATTATGTGAATTGAGAAATGCTATTTCTTTTGTTTTTTACGGTGCAAATATTTGTAATAAAAAAATATAAAGTGAGCACTGTACACTTTGTATTCTTTGTTGTAACTGAAATCAATGTATTTGAAAATGTAGAAAACATCCAATAATATTTAAATAAATGGTATTCTATTATTGTTTAAAGCACAATTAATTTTTTTAATCGCTTGACAGCTCTACTTATTTTATAAAGGGTTTTTGATATATGGGAATATTTTCCCTTGTCTAATCACACATGAACTATATGAAATATATATTCTAAATTGATAGTATTCTATTGAATCTGTTTCATTTTGAGTGCCTATCCATAGCGCTATAATCCGGATTTAATATTTAGTAAAATCAATTTAATTGGCACTCTCATAAATGGCATGGTTACTTAATGAAGATGGGTGCCAGAGAACTGAATTGGTGTAAGGAATTTAAATGTCTCTTAAAAAGCAACCAGTAGAACTCCAAGTTGTGAAGTGTTTTTAAATGGCATGCCTAGTGTTGTCTGCAGGACTACTTCTTGTATTCCACAGATGGGATATGAGTTTCCCATGGTGCTTCCTGGCTCTATTCCTTATTTCAGTAGACTCTTCTGTTTATTCCCTCCATTCTGCACTGCTCTTTACCTTTTGGCACCCATGCCCTCTCTCTACCATAAAGTTCATTCCACCAACCCACAGTCCTGGCTTGTTCCCAGCATTTTCTTTGTCCAATTCTGTACTTGTCCTGCTGAATGGCTTTTGTAAGTCCTATGAGCTCACTTGCTTCATCCACTATAGGTTTATTCTCTGCTGCATAACTCTGCCATCTACTCAGCCAAACAGCAATACTGCTCTTCCATTGTTGAATCTTATCCCTATAGTCACTTACACTTATTAGCAACATTAGTCTTCTTCCTTAAATCCTGCCTTCCTCTCTGAACATGGTCATGACTGCTGCTACTTAAAGTGCTTGTCCGTGTGTGTTTGTGTATATATATAACAAAAATATTCCAGTCTTGCTGTGCATTTGCCTAGTGCACTCAAGTTGGATTGTTGTGGTCAGCAGTGTTTGTTGGGGCTGCTTCTGGTGCCTGTCCTGTCCTTTTGTCTCTAAAAGGGCATAAAGGATACAATAGCTCCACCTGCCCTTCAACTCTTTCTCACTGCCTGTAGCTGAGTCGAGTCAAAACTTGAGGTGTCCTAACTTCTTCACTCACTAGTGCAGCTTATTCTTTGTCAGCACTTGTAAGTAGTTAAGTCCTTAATAATTAGGTATGAGCATAGATTTTTTGATAGAATTTTCTTTCTTCCCTTTATAAAGGAAATTAACATCTTTGTTTTGCCCATGAGGCCATACTAGGATCAGTTATATAATTGAACACAAATCTCCAGGCTTCAAAAATTCAATGTGAGGCTTTAATGCCTCTCAGGGATGGGCACATCAGGTTTTTACTATGTCTGGGTGAAGGGCGCATTAGAGAAAGATGTGCTCTCTCTTTTTCTGTGAAAACACAGAGTTAGGATAGCTTGCTTAAAAATGTTCCTTTTGGAGAGGTCAGTGTACCCATCTTCAGACTCTGGGATGTCTGGGGCAGAAACTTCTGAATAATGGTCTGAAAATTCTCCTGCTGGCTCTTCTACATGTGGAGCTGAAGTTCCTGGGAAGGGAAGAGCACTGGGGCTCGAAGGGAATCACCAGGCCCTTGCTTGTGGAGACATACATCATCAAACTCAGATAAAGGGTCGTACAAGGCCCAAAAAGAGTCAGGCGCTGGTCACCGTGCCTCATGACCAGCTACATCAATACCACATACATTGATCATTACTGACCTCATGTCACTGAGGCCTCCTGTACAAACACAATCTACTTGTCTATTTTTTGACACCAGTGTATTTGGGACCAAAATCCTATACAGGTTTTTGCTACTGGACTTCCCAGGACGAGTACTGTAGAGGTGCCTCTTCCTCCGCTGTTCTGGCAGTGGTAGAGTACATCAGCACTACCAGCCAGGTGCTCCTGGCATGCCTGCTGGCACAGGTCCTCTTCCTCAGGAGACTGTTCGTTCTCCTCCTCAAGCTCTGAGGGCTTTATGGAGCTTTCACCAGCTTGTTCCTTTGGGTCTAGGTATTCAGGCCAGCATACGTCAAAGAGGGAGTCAAAGGGTGAGTTTATTATCCTAGATGTAGCTCAACGAGGGATACAACTTCCAGGTCCTCCCCATTGCCACCTGCCCTTTATGCTTATCAGGCTCTGTGGGGAACGCATTGTGCTAGAACACCATTGTCTACCTCCCAATCCAGAGCTAGAGCCTTTTCTCTACCTCACAAGAGAACTTTATAGACAGCTTGGTCTGCTCTTCTGCCAGCTGAGCAGACTGTTCCTGGCTCTGATGAGGAATCACAAAGCAGAGGACCATCCTGCCCTGGCTCACTATTATAATCATCCGTGGATGAGGCTGTAGTCCCTGTATCATCTACTTCGACCCCAGATAAACACAAGAGATTTCAGGACTCGTTACACAAACTGGCTAACACACCTGAGATCTAGTTGAGGCGATCCAGGAAAAATCATGCACAACTCCAGGACATCTTGCATACGTTGGTACCTGGATACCTTGTAGTGCCCACCTATGGGCATGACTACACTTCAAGCTGGGGGTGTACTTCCTGACTCGAGGAAACATGCTCATATTAGCTCTGATTGAGGTAGTGTGCTAAAAATAGAATGTAGTCGTGGTGGTGTGAGGGGCTAGCCACCCCAAATACAGTCCTGTCCAGACCATAGACAGGTATTCAGGGCAGCTAGACCCTTGCACTGCCATGGTTGCATTCTATTTTTAGCAGGCTAGCTTGATGAGAGCTAGTGGGAGTAGTGTCCTTAATTTGGGAATTACACCCCCTAGCTCATAATGCAGACAAACCCTTTGAGGGAACTTTTAGAGTTGGCTAACTTGACCCGGAAGACACTTGTCTCTCTTGCACCAATATTGAAGAGAGTAGACCATTGCTACCAACCTCCTTTCCAGGGCTTCAAACAATTTTAGGTGCTCCCCGCACCAGCATCATTAGTGATTCCTGTGGCAAATGAGGGAGCAAGAGCAAAGCCATAAAAAAAAAACAAACAAGGAACCCAAAACATTTTTTTAGACAAAAACTAATCAAGTCTCCAACGAGACTCTCCAATTACCAAGCCCTGTTAGTGAAATACAGTGATCTGAATTGGGATTCTGTGACTAAATTTGCAGACTGTCTTCTTCAAGACAACAGGGAGGAATTTAAGTCTCTTATAGCTGAAGGTCAATTGGTAGTGTGTACATCCCTCCAGGCAGCCCTCAATGCTGTAGATGCAACCTCTAGATCTATGAGGAGATCATTGTGGCTACAGTAATCAGGGATCACCACAGAAGTAAAAATAACTGAGGATCTTCCATCTGAAGGATGTGAAGTTTTCAGTGCTAAACTAGATAAGGCCTTACATTCTCTAAAAGACTCCCATGCTATGCTGATATACTTAGGGGTCAGTATTCCTGCATTGAAACATAAGCACTTCAAGCCCTCAATCATGACAGAGCCAATCTTTTTACATGCAGTGTAGACAATCTGACCCGCCGAGGAAGTGCCAAAAATTTCCCAGAAGGAAGACATCTGCATCCACTATTATATTTGCTCATTAGCTCTTAGCAAGGCTGTAGATTTAACATCTTGGTTGGGATTGGCATGCAAATTCTGAGGGATATTCCACTTATGTCCCTTCTGTTTAGGAATCATTTTATTTCATTCCTTTGGGGTGTGGACTACCATCAATTACACCCCCCCCTCTGTCCTGGTAATCATGGGCTATTCCATCTAGTTCTAGACCCTCCTCAGCCCCCCATTCCATTTTTCAGAATTCACTCTCATAAAAGCATGGTACATCAGGACATGTAATTACTTCTAAATCTTGAAGCAATGGAAGAGGTACTTTTCTGCTTCCCAAAACTAAATGAGGTTGGCACCGTATTCTGAACCTGAGACATCCAGTGTCTTAATCATACAAGCTCATGTTCATGATAGTGTCTCTGGCATTGATCATTTCAATCTTAGAGCCACATGACAGCTATGCAGCTCTTGACCTTTGAGATGTTTATTCATATAGCTATTCACCCTGCCCACAGAAGGAATCTGAGGTTTCAAAGTGGGCATCACACTCTACCAGTACAGGGTGTTACTAGTCAACCTATTGACAGCACCAAGGATGTTCATGCAATGCCTAGTAATAATGTCATCTTTCCTCAGGAAACAAGGAGTTGAGGTTTTTCCCACATATTTAGAGTGACTTATTTGTGGAAAGTCCTATCAACAGGTAAGACTTCATTCAATGAACTCTGCAACTTTTTGTCTCTGTTGGTCTGAAAGTAAACAAAGTCAAACTGTCTCCAGCTCAAAGGGATGGAATTTGTAGGAGCCATTCTTGGCTCCAAAACTTCAATGGCTTATCTACTACAGGAAAGATTTTGAGCCATGCTAAATCTTTTCAGCGAAGTACAAGCTCACCAGAAGTCATCGTGAGAACCTGTCTCAGGCTGCTAGGTCACATGATCTTCTGCATATACATAACTCAGCTTGCCTGACTTAATCTTTTATTGCATAAAAGGGTGGGTGAAGTCTGTATATCAGCCAAGCAGACATCACCTGGATATTTTAGTACATTTTCCAACGGAAAGCCTGTCATTCAGGGGGTCTTTCCATCAATTTAAAGTCTGCAAGGGAATGCCCTTTGATCCTCCATTACCATCAAAGGTGTTGGTGACAGATGCCTCCATGTTAAGATGGGAAGCCCTTTTAGACAAACTTGAAACACTGAAGTATGCGGGTTCTTCAGGAAACAAGATTTCATATAAATGTTTTGGAGCCAAGGCTGTTCATAGGGTTTGCTCAGCTTTCATAGATACTAAGGTCAGAAGGGACCATTATGGTCATCTAGTCCAACCTCCTGCACAATGCAGGCCACAGAATCTCACCCACCCACTCCTGCGAAAAACCTCTCACCTATGTCTGAGCTATTGAAGTCCTCAAATTGTGGTTTAAAGACTTCAAGGAGCAGAGAATCCTCCAGCAAGTGACCCATGCCCCATGCTACAGAGGAAGGCGAAAAACCTCCAGGGCCTCTTCCAATCTGCCCTGGAGGAAAATTCCTTCCCAACCCCAAATATGGCGATCAGCTAAACCCTGAGCATCTGGGCAAGGTTCACCAGCCAGGTACCCAGGAAAGAATTTTCTGTAGTAACTCAGATCCCACCCCATCACAGGCCATTGGGCCTATTTACCATGAATATTTAAAGATCAATTAATTACCAAAATCATGTTATCCCATCATACCATCTCCTCCATAAACTTATCGAGTTTAATCTTAAAGCCCGATAGGTCTTTTGTCCCCACTGCTTCCCTTGGAAGGCTATTCCAAAACTTCACTCCTCTGATGGTTAGAAACCTTCATCTAATTTCAAGTCTAAACTTCCCAATGATCAGTTTATATCCATTTGTTCTTGTGTCCACATTGGTACTGAGCTTAAATAATTCCTCTCCCTCTCCGGTATTTATCCCTCTGATATATTTATAGAGAGCAATCATATCTCACCTCAACCTTCTTTTAGTTAGGCTAAACAAGCCAAGCTCCTTGAGTCTCCTTTCATAAGACAGGTTTTCCATTCCTCGGATCATCCTAGTAGCCCTTCTCTGTACCTGTTGCAGTTTGAATTCATCCTTCTTAAACATGGGAGACCAGAACTGCACACAGTATTCCAGGTGAGGTCTCACCAGTGCCTTGTATAACAGTACTAAAACCTCCTTATCTCTACTGGAAATACCTCGCCTGACGCATCCCAAGACCGCATTAGCTTTTTTCACGGCCAGATCACATTGGCGGCTCAGTCATCCTATGATCAACCAATACTCCAAGGTCCTTCTCCTCCTCCGTTACTTCTAATTGATGCGTCCCCAGCTTATAACTAAAATTCTTGTTATTAATCCCTAAATACATAACCCTTACACTTCTCACTGTTTGACTGAGGATCAAAACATCCTAACCCACCGAATACTCTACAAGGCATACTTATGTTTCTAAGTGGAAGAGATTCACTAACTGGGTTCAATATCCTCATCTCTGGCATGGATACTGGACTACCTTCTGTCCCCAAGGTACAGAACTTAGACTGTCAGTGAGCTCTGTGAAGGTTCACCTAGCAATCATCTCAACTTTAAACCATCTAATTCAGGAGTACTCTGCTTTCACAGCCTACCATGGCCAGATTCCTAAAGAGGGCCTTATGAGGATATATCTCCCTGTTAGGAAACCCTCCCTTCTTGGGACCTAAATATAATTCTCATTGGGTTAATGGCCCTACCTTTTAAGCCATTAGCTACCTCTTCTCTGTTTCATCTTTCCATTTAAACAACCTTGCTCATAGTGGTAACATTGGATACCAGAAGAAGGTTTGGGGAATGCGACGGGTCCGGCACCGCAGCTCCCCTTTGTGGCAAGGGTGGATGGGGTGTCGGGGCCTCACCACTCTTACGTTCCCATGCCTGTCCTTTAAGGGCATTCTGATGTGGCCCAATGGCTGGTTTCCCCATGCTCGCTCCTTGGTCGGGGTAGCGGGACCTAATCTGAGTCCATGTGTCACGCCCCGCGTATCAGGGCAGTGTGGCCCAGTGGCCAGAGTCCATGCAACTTGCCCCGTGTATCAGGGCAGTGTGGCCCAGTGTCCAGAGTCCATAGCTCCCACTCTCAGGCAGGGAAGTGTATCCCAATGGTTGGAATGGTAGGGGGACCCGGGCCTGCCCTCTCCACCGGGCCCCGACCCAGGGCTCTCCTATTGGTGGGGTTTCCCCTCACGCTTAGCTCGGTGGGGATCCGCCCGCAACACGCCGAGCACCAGTGCAGCTTTAATGCTGCTTGTCTCTAAAGTTCCCCTGGGAGACTTCCTACCTTCACCGTCATGTTTTCCACTCTGGCCGGGAGGGCGGGGGGGGGGGTTCCTCCGGTCTGTCCCGTCCTGTCGGGACCTCTGTCTGGGACGCCAGGTGCGTCCCGGCTTGGCTGGCCCCCGGATCCTGGAGCGCTGGCTGTCCCTACTCAGGAACTGGCGGTGTGCCTCCTTCGCCTCCAGTGGTCAGCCCAGACTGAGCTCCTTTGCAGGGTTTTATACCTAGTCTCCAGTTGGAGCATGCCCTGCAGGGCTTCCGGGGCAGGGCTTCCTCTTCCAGGAAGGAAGGATTAACCCCTGTGTTACCAGTGCGGGGCCACTCTGGAGGGAGATACAAGCTCTAGTGGCAGGGTCCTCATGTACAGTTTTTCATAAACAGTGTCCTTGAGACCTCACTCTAAATTTTTACCTAAAATAGTCTTTCAGGTTATATATGGACTTGTATTTTCCCCAAACCACATTCAGATAAAGGCAAGATTAAGCTTCACATCATAGATGTTCTTAGTGCATTTTCTTTCTACATAGAACTAAGTAATTTAGAGTATCCCTCGGGCTGCCTATAACATATGGGAACAGTGTGAAAGGACAGGCCATTTCAACACGGACTTTCTAACTGGATTTTTGATTGTATTCAGCTATGCTAAGGATTAGCAAGCACTATTCCTAAGGGAATTCTGTGCCAAAAAATTTAAGTCTGCAACAAAAAGTTAAAAATTCTGCACACAATATTTTCAAAATCTGTGAAATTCTGCATATTTTGTCTGTCAAAATAACACAGTGTAATCACACCAGTTTCAATTATTTTTGGTCATTTATTTCAAAATACCCGTCAGCAAGTATGTCTATAACCATGCAGACAACAAGAAAAGGTTCAGGAAATGTTTTTTTGACAAATAGATTCCTTACTAGACATATTAATACAGAACTCTGAGTAATAATTCATTTAAACTACAGTCCAGAACTGTATTTCCCACACTCTTCAGAAGCAGTGGAAAGGCTTGGGGGAGTCAGGGGTAATGGAAGAGCTCAGGGAGAGGGAAGTAATTGCTGGGAAGGAGCCTGGGTGTGAACTTGGAGGGTTGTTGGGTATGGGTGGGAAAAGTATGGAACAGGTTTTTTGTGGGTGTGTGGAGGGATTGTTAGGGAGCTTCCCCCATGCAGTCTCTGGCTGACCCCTAGCCTCTCCCATTCAGTCAGGCACATCTGGCCCTGTCCCCATGTGTCCTTGCACCCCTATGCACATAAGTCCTTTCATTCCCACTCAGATACCCACTCCTCCATCCCCAGGTGGCCCTGCACCTCGTCCCCTTGCGTCTCTGTGCCTCCACTCAGGCCCCCTCTGTCCCCATGTGGCCCTGCGCCTCCACTCCCATTCAGCCCCTGCCCCCATCTGTCCTCCAGTAGCCCTTATGATCTCCTGTCTGTGACTCCGCCACCCCTCCCCCGCAGCCCCATGCTGTCTGTCTCCCTATAGCCCCTGTCTCTTGGCCTGGTCTGACAGGTGCTGTGAAGAAGGCAAACTCTTTCTCTTCCCTAGCTGGGTGGGAGCTGCTGCTCTGTTCTATTGCTAAAACACCGTTTAGTGCACAAAAGGAGGAACTGCAGCAACTTTCCAGCAGAAGCTTTTTTCTGCACAAAAAATTAAAAATATGTGTGGCTCATTAATTATGTGCATGTGCAGTGGCATAGAATTCCCCCAGACGTAAAGCACAGATGCACTGAGAGTGGTGACTCTGTATTAGAGCACAAGCAACCTTTGTTGCTTCTTGAGAAATGTTCCCATGCTGGAGAGATATAGGGCAGCTACTTGGGTTCAGTTCACTTGTTTATTCAGCATTACTCCACAATAGAAGCATTGAGATCTGACACTAGTTTTGATAGGGCTGGCCTACAATCATTATTGAGGTGGACTCCTAGCAGTTATCTCCTACAATTTAGATTGCTGCGTGTGGGTGGCCAACTGTGGAATATATATGGACAAACACTCTAAGCCCTGGTCTACACTAGGACTTTAGGTTGAATTTAGAAGCTTTTAATCGATATAAACCTGCACCTGTCCACACGATGAAGCCCTTTATTTCGACTTAAAGGGCTCTTAAAATTGATTTCCTTACTCCACCCTGACGAGTAGATTAGTGCTTAAATCGGCCTTGCCGGGTCGAATTTGGGGTACTGTGGACACAATTTGACGGTATTGGCCTCCGGGAGCTATCCCAGAGTGCTCCATTGTGACTGCTCTGGACAGCACTCTCAACTCAGATGCATGATTGTTTGCCATTGCCCTGACGCAGGGAGGGGCGACTGACAACATGGCTTACAGGGTTGGCTTACAGGGAGCTAAAATCAACAAAGGGGGTGGTTTTACATCAAGGAGTATTTCAGGCAGGACTTCATTTCTTATTGGAACCCTCCTTGGTGCACCTAAGTTATTGTTCTTATTGGAACAAGGAGGTTAGTCTGGCCTCTGATTGATACATGGCTAGATTTACCTCGCTGCACCTTCTCTGTGAGTGACTGCAATGTGACCTAAAAGAATGAGTCCCCTAGACGGGGGGTTTGCAAATGAGTACAAAACAAATCTGGTCTATTTCTTGTTTTGATCCACTCCATCTATCTTTTACATCTTTGGCTGGCAGCAGACGGTGCAGAAGGACTGCATTCCATCCACATCTCATGGCTGCTCAGCAGAAGATGATACAATAGGACTGCTAGCCATCCTCAGATCTTGCCTGCCCGGCAAAAGATGATGCAATAGGACTGCTAGCAATCCGTATCACCTGCCTGCTCACCATAAGATAGTTCAATAGGACTGACTGCAGGACTAAAGAGAATGACTTGATCAAGTCACTCCAAATTTAGTCCCTGCGCCCATGTCTGTCCAGGCGCTCCTGATTGACCTCACACAGGCGACCAGGAGCACCTCGGACATGACGATGACGGCTACCAGTCCTATTGCACCGTCTGCTGCCACAAGGCAATGGGTTGCTGCTGCTAGCAATGCAGTATCACGTCTGCCAGCACCCAGGAGACATACAGTGACAGTGAGCTGAGCGGGCTCCATGCTTGCTGTGGTATGGCGTCTGCACAGGTAACTCAGGGAAAAAAGGCGCGATATGATTGTCTGCCCTTGCTTTCACGGAGGGAGGGAGGGAATGGGGGCCTGACGATATGTACCCAGAACCACCCACAACAATGTTTTAGCCCCATCAGGCATTGGGATCTCAACCCAGAATTCCAATGGGCAGCGGAGACTGCGGGAACTGTGGGATAGCCATCTACAGTGCAACGCTCCGGAAGTCGACTCTAGCCTCGGTACTGTGGAAGCACTCCTCTGAGTTAATGCACTTAGAGCATTTTCTGTGGGGACACACACACTCGAATATATAAAACTGATTTCTAAAAAACCGACTTCTATAAACAACCTAATTTCGTAGTGTAGACATACCCTAAGAAGAATCTTATTTACCTTACAGTACCTGTGGTTCAAGATATTGTCTGTATGTATTCCACAACCCACCCATCTTCCTCACTTCTGTGGAATCTGTAACTCCTGGATTCTGTATTGGTGAAGGAAATGAGAGGTGTGTTGGGGAATACTGCCGTTATGCCCTTGATTAAAGGCATAAGGACACTCAAGGCCAGGTGCAGTCCCCAACAGACTCCCAAAACAATGTGAACTTGGGTGTATGTATACAAACAGTGGAATATTTATGGACAACACATCTAAGAACTACAGTTACTGTAAGCTAAGTACCCATTTCTTCTTCAAAGACAAAATTTACAAAATCTGCTAAGATCTTCCCTCTCCCACAAACACTACCTTTGCCATCACTGACCTTAAGGTCTCTGACTTCTCTTCAGCTGTGCCAATGAATTCATCCATTCCCACCTCATTTCCATCATCCTTATGCTCTCCCCATCTCTCTTTCCTTCTAAATCTCTGTCCTTTTTCCACTCAATATAAGTATGTTATCGACTCTCCTTCTCCATATCTGCCTTTCCTGCTACCTTCCCAGCTCTTTTTAAATTTATTCTCTCAAATATTTTAATATGCTCTGATTTCTTCTCCTCCAACTCTGTCTTATATCCCTTCTAATCTGGCTTCTGATGTTTCCACTCCGCTGAAACTGCTCTTACTAGGGTAATGACCTCTTGACAAAAATCTCAGGATCTTTACCTTCCCTCTGCTGCTTGTCATGCTGTTGATCATCGCCTTTTTGATCTTTCATCCCCACTGAGCTTTAGAGATTCTGTTTTCTCCTGGTTTTCCTCTGGCCTCTGATTTTTCTTTTGATGGGTGGGTTCTTCTTTTTTTTCCTACTTAGAGAGGATTCCTCAGAGCTCTTTTACTCCTCTTGCTCTTCTCACTTTATACCCTGTCTCATCAGCTCATGTCTTCAGCTGTTATCTGTATACTTGCAGTTCTCTCTCTCTACCACTGAACTGTCTCCTTCCATCCAATCCCACAACTCAGCTTGTCTCTGACATCTCCTCTTGGATGTATTGTCACCTTAAACTGAGCATGGCAAAAAACAAACTCTTCCTTTCTTTTTGTCATTCTCGATGTGTCTCTCTTCTCTATCACCTTAGCTTGCAGCCTTGAGTGTTGTTTTCTACTCCTGACTCAGGTCTCCAGGCTAGTTTCAAATCTTTCCTCTTTCCCATCAACACTTCTGAGATCTTTCCTTTCTTTTCATCCCCACAGACAGATCTATTGTTCAGCCCCTTATAATATCCTGTTTTAGATTACTGCCATACCCATCTCTTTGGTCTCTCAAAACACACATTGTTCTCCTTCAGTCTGTACAAAATGCTGCCACTGTTCTTTTAAACCCCTCCACTAGCTTCCCATTTAAGGTCTTACTAATTTTTAATTTTCTTGTCACTATCTCCAAAGCTATACGTACATAACTCTGTGTGATGGGTTGGATCACAGAAACCCCCTGGGAGCTGCCACCTGATGTGCCAAGTTTCAGAGTAACAGCCATGTTAGTCTGTATTCGCAAAAAGAAAAGGAGTACTTGTGGCACCTTAGAGACTAACCAATTTATTTGAGCATAAGCTTTTGTGAGCTACAGCTCACTTCATCGGATGCATACTGTGGAAAGTGTAGAAGATTTTTTTTATATACACACAAAGCACGAAAAAATACCTCCTCCCACCCCACTCTCCTGCTGGTAATAGCTTATCTAAAGTGATCACTCTCCTTACAATGTGTATGATAATCAAGTTGGGCCATTTCCAGGTTATCATACACATTGTAAGGAGAGTGATCACTTTAGATAAGCTATTACCAGCAGGAGAGTGGGGTGGGAGGAGGTATTTTTTCGTGCTTTGTGTGTATATAAAAAAAATCTTCTACACTTTCCACAGTATGCATCCAATGAAGTGAGCTGTAGCTCACAAAAGCTTATGCTCAAATAAATTGGTTAGTCTCTAAGGTGCCACAAGTACTCCTTTTCTGATGTGCCAAGACTACTTCTGCTCCTGCTTTCCTGCCCTGTCAGCTTAGGACGTCAGTGCCCTGCCTGGTTTGAGCCAGACCCGCTAGCCTGCTGTAAACCCAGACCCAGGTCTGAACCACGTCCCTTAACAGCTATAGGCTTAATTGAAAGCAGCGTACAGAAGTGTTCCTGTCTTTAACACTGAGATGCCCAACTCCCAATGGGGTTCAAACCCTAAATAAAGCTTATACAGGGTAAACTGATAAATTGTTTGCCCTCTATAACACTGACAGAGAGATATGCACAGCTGTTCCCCCCCCCCCCCCCCCAGGTATTAATACATACTCTGGGTTAATTAATAAGTAAAAAGTGATTTTATTAAATACAGAAAGTAGGATTTAAGTGGTTCCAAGTAGTAACGGACAGAACAAAGTGAATTACCAAGCAAGATAAAATAAAACACGTAAGTCTATGTCTAATACGGTAATAAAACTGAATACAGATAAATACCTCACCAGTTTCAGTAAGCTCTCTTTTACAGACTAGGCTCCTTCTAGTCTGGGTCCAGCAATCACTCACACTCCCTGTAGTTACTGTCCTCTGTTCAAGTTTCTTTCAGGTTTCTCTTTAGCTAGCTGAAGACAAAATGGAGGGGTCTTCCAGGGGTTTAAATAGACTTTCTTTTGTGGGTGGAGACCCCCTCCTCTCTCCTATGCAAAGTCCAGCTACAAAATGGAGTTTTGGAGTCACCTGGGCAAGTCACATGTCCATGCATGAATGAGTTCCTTACCAGCCAAGCCACATTCCTGGGAAAGCCCAGATGTGGATTGGTGTCTCCAAGTTCATTGTTGGCTTAAGGGCTTCTTGACTGGGCACATACTGAGAATAGTCTTTTATCAGGAAGCTGACCAACTGCTTCGCTAAAATCTACTCAGAATCAAACAAATATGCAGCCAATATTCATAACTTTGAATACAAAAATGATACATGCAGAGAAATAGGATTAATAGATTCAGTAGATCATAACCTTTACAGAGATAGGTTACATGGCATATGTAGCATAAAACACATTCTAGTTATGTCATAGATACTGTAGCAAATTGCCAGCACTACTATAATGGGTCTCGCACTTTCTCTTCTTGGATAGGGGTTAAGGGCACCGTTTCTTGCCCCTGAACTGGGGTATTAACCGCCATACTAGTGTCCTAGAGGAGGGGAGTGGAGAAGGAGGGACCCAGGCCCACCCTCTACTCCGGGTCCCAGCCCAGGGGCCCTAGGGATAGCGGTAAACCACTAGAACTAGCAGTTTCTTCCTCTGGGCTACTTCCCTCTCCTGCCCTTCAGCTTGTGGGGCTTCCTGACCTTCCTCTGCACAAACCGGGTGTCCCTTTACCTAGGGTCTTGGTCTTCTTAGCCCACCATAGCACTTCTCCAAACTCCCCTCTGCTTCCCTCCAAACTGCTCTCTGCTCCAACACCAATCCACTCTGCTTCAACTCCTCCTCTTGTCTGATTGAAGCAGGGGGTTTTATCATGTGACGGGCTTCAGGTGCTTTAATTGGCTTCAGGTGATTTAATTAATTTATAGCAAACTTTCTTCCCTCTACAAGGAATAAGGCTCCCTTCTGGTACTCTCCTGCTGCCCTCTGGCCATGCTGTATCACAATACATTCATAAGTATAGTTCCATAAAGCCTTATGGGGGGCACCATCACACTCGGTGCTTCCTACTTTTCCTTCCAAGTTAAGCTTCATGTTGTCTCCTGTCCACTCCGCCCTGCCAGTGCTCCAAACCTCATCATCAAATTCTCACACAGTCAATTCTGTGCCTCTATCAAGCAGTCCCATGTGCGGAACAATCTATCTGAGCTCATCTTCAAGGTCCCTACCTTGTCACCTTGAAGACCCACTCCTGTGCTGCCTATAGTGAATCAAGTTCACTTTTTTATAAATTGTTCACTGTTGATTCCCTTCCCTTGACTGTCTACATTTCTTTTTTCTTAGATTGTGATTTTCGAGTAAGGGCCATTCTTAAGTGTTTGGAAAGCGCCTAGCCCATAGTTATTTTTGTGATAGTGCAGTTAACAAGGTGGCAGGGACAGAATAGGGTTTCACCTTCAGTGATTTATCTCAGCCACCTTCTCTGCTCTCAGTGTTGGCCTTGGAGGGGTGGAGAAAATGGGATGGAGGAGGAGACAGCTTGCTCTGTTAGGTTCTTGTCACTAAGATAGTGAAGGGTGGAAGAGGCTGGAGGTGGCGTGGGTTGTCCTTGAGGTTCCCCAGTCTGTTTTCCCCCTTGAACCTTTCTCACAGCCTTGATTTTCCTCAGGTTTCACAGATCACTTTCCAGTTTCTATCTTCCACTTCTGAAAAGCACTGGTCTCAGAACAAGTTCATTCATCTCATTGAAATGTCAAGCTGTAAAAGCTTTCATAATTTGATGTACTTTAGTATTCTAGTGTTTCATTAGTAAATTTATGTATTGTGATGAATTTGCTGAGCAGTAAGAGATCAGCAGAAGGCATCCACTAAGACTGAATCTGTTGCTGATCTGTTGAAGGGCAGTAGGGCAGACTGTTGGGATGGGTTCCAAGGCATTTGGGGAAAATGGTTAGAGACCTGGAGGCAAAGAGATGAAGGGGGCTGTTCCTTGTGCCAAATCAGGGTAACAGAGCTAGGGTTTCTAGATTTGCCTGAATGTAGCTTGTTCTGTCTTTTTATTTTAGGACTGAGGGGGAGTCAGGCATAGTATAGGTAAATAAATTAGACCATGCTCCAGAATGTCACCTCTCTCAACAATGGAAACTAACCTGGTGCAAAGCCACGAAATTGACCTCTGTTCAGGTAAGAAGTGGCAAAGTGAATGTTATCTTTAGAACACGTGAAGGTGAGGCCTGAACTTATTTGGTTTGATACAAGTGTCACACGATGGTAAAAAGTATGAAAACCACTCAGTTATACGAACAATAGGAGAGAGAAAATCAGACAGAAGTGACTGTAGTTGATCGTGTCCCTTTAAAATGTTGGATTTTATTCAGGGAAAGATGTTTGTTACCCAGGCAACAGAGAATATGTATTTCAGTACCTAGGAAAGGAAAAGAACAGATGTTCTTATGTGCAGCATGGAGTTACAGCCAATTATCACCCTCATTAGTAAATATAATGCGGGCAGTAATTAAACTGCTTATTACTTTACCATTGCATGTGATAAAATTAATAAGCCATGAATAGAAGGAAGAAGGGTATGGGGGAGAGGAAACTCTTCCTTATTTGATGCTGTATGAGATTTTAAGTATTTTAACTTAAATAATAAAATTCATCAATGCTCCTTTTCCACACTAAAATGCTTTTTAGATTTTGTAGACTTACATTTTGCCACTGCGTTTTCTGCAGTATTATGCATTCTTCTGATTGTCTCCTTAAGAAAGTTCCTTTTGATTTGACATTTGACTCATTAGTATTACATCTTTGATAATTTGTGTTACTCTTCTTAAATATCTGAAAATGAAAAGGAAATTGGGTAAATCCCCTAAAAGTAAAATAAGGAAGTCTCTACTAGAATACCAGAAATATTAGTATTCAGCTTCGGGATCATGTAAAATTATACTGAGGCCTGATTTGTACATGGATTTTTGTACCAGTATAACTATTATGATTAGAGGGTATGACTTTTTTAACCAAAATGTTTATGGTGGTACAGCTTCCCTATTGTAGATGCAGATACATTCCTATTATACCGGTATAGCTTATTCTCCTTCCTTTGAGCATCCACATCCTTTCCAGGTTAGTGAATACTGTTCTCAACTTTTACTGAAAGGAAGTAAGAGCTTTGATATTTGATGTGATAGTTACAAACAAAGCACATTTTAGGCCTGATCCTCTTGTAGTATACACTAGCATAACTTTATAGATGACAGTGGAGTTATGCCATTATACAGTAGCTCAAGATTTGGCCTCTTGCCTATACTTTTTCCATACTTCTTGCCAGAAATAGAAAGGAAAACCTTTATTTTATGCTTTTATAAAGAGCATTGCAAAAACATTTTTCCTGTCTTGGTAATATAGGATAAAGGAAAGTGTCCTTGCCTATCCTTTTTTTCAGGTTCGGCTAAAGGACATATGTGGTCCTATAGATCAAACTGTAACATGTCATAGTGCATGGAAACAAGAAAAGGAATATTGTGTATCCCTTATTTTTTAGTTTATTTGGTTAATTGACTGAATTATCCCATCACACCCTCGTGACATGTTGGGAAACTACTCCAAAAAGTCCAATATTATGGCAGTGGTGGCTGAAAAGATGAATGTAAAAGAAAAACATTTGTCCTCTAAATAGAAGGAATGAATTATTTTTAAATTCCCGTAACTCTTTTTTTGTGTTGTTTTTAAATCTTCTAATCTCCCCATCACCCTGCCCCTCTGATTTTGACCACTAGTGTATGCTCCCTCTCATCACGCTATCCCACACTCATCCACAGTGACTGCAACTTCCATGTTGATGACCCATTGGATCACTTTGTTGCATGTTTCCTCACCTTCACTTTATTAGTCTTGCAGCCCTGATTCAACTCTCCCATTCAACAAGAGGACCGTTCACTTTACCAAGCACTGCTTTCTCTAATCTCTCTGTTGGTGAGCTTCCCCTATCTGATGTAGGAACATGGGCTTTATAGAGTCCAGCATTATAGAGCATTATAGAGTCCAGTTCCTAGCTATCATGGGTAACCCTGTCATAATCCCATTTATAGACTCATTAAGATAGTTAAATTGTTTTCCTCTACTACTCCTATTGAAAGGCTGTTCCAAAATCTTACTCCTCTGATGGTTTAGAAATCTTTTAATTTCCAGCCTAAACTTATTCATGGTTTATACACACTTTGTTTTTGTGCCAACAGTCTTCTTTAACTTAAAAAGCTCTTCTTTCTGGTGTTTATAACCCTGATGCATGTATAGAAAGCAGTCATATCCTCTCTCTGCCTTCATTTTTCTAAAGCAAACAAACCAAGCTCTTTTAGTCTCCTCTTGTAAGAGAGGCTCTCCACTCCCCTGATCATCCTACTAGCTCTCCTCTGTACCAGTTCCAGTTTGAAATCAATTTTCTTGAAAAGGGGAACGTGGAGGAGGTTAGTCACTGTCAGCATTGCCCATCAGCCGTCTCCCTCATGCTCTGTCACTTGGCCTTTCTGTGACTTCCAGTCCATCATTGCTGATGACTTCTTGTCTGTTCTCAGCCCTTTCCTCCTTTCCTTTTCTTCCCATTTTTGACATGTCAGCTGCCTTCAACATCATTGACCCATAGTCCTCTTCTTGAAGTCTTGTCCTCCCTTTGCATCTGTGATCTGTCCTTGCCTGGTTCTCCTTCTACCTCTCTAATTGCTAGCGCTATGGTGATACAAACAGATAAAACTGGGAATTGAAACTTTTAAAATATGGTATCCTAAAACACTTACAGATGGGAGTTCTGCACTTGTTCTGGGTCTGGTCAGTGCTTCTGTCTTTCTTTACCATATGTTTATACAGTATCTAGCCCAGTGGGCTTTCGATCTTGATTGGTGTCTCTAGCTGCTACTGTTGTAACACAAACAATAAAGAATACTATAAAACAAGTTACCAGCCTGCCTTCTGCTGACAGAAATTTATGATAATTTGGGAAAAGTCCAGGTCCTTTCATTGTATATTTTTTCTGGAGCAGCAAAGCAGTCCTGTTAGGATTCTTGTCAAACTATATTAAATGAATTGTTTGACGAAGTTCCTGGGACAAGCTATTGAAGTGTATAAGAGAAACAGTTTAATCTTGCTGTGTCGTGCTGTTACATGAGATTATATATTGCAATCCAGAATAGGGAGCTCCCAATCTAAGCTATTTTTCCTAACCTTCTTCTAGTACATGTGAGACTGACTCAAATGTAAAAAGCATAGCTTTTTGACCAGTCTCGGCTTGGAATGTGCAGCACTAGTCACTTAGCACTCCTTCCTCAAACTAATTTACCTTAGGCTCAAACATTTTATGTGGCAGGATCACTACTAAAAGGGTCTGAGCCTTTGTATAATATTGAATGTGAAAGTACAGTGGTCACTATTAAAAAGTCAGCATTTAAGTTACCACAGTTCTTTGAGTGCTTGTCCCTATTTGGAGTATTCCCACTTGGTCTTTCCTCTGCACCCAGGGCATGTACAAAATGTCTCTCCATGGTAGTGGCTCACTTAAGGAATCAGGGTATTTTCATTTGTCCCTGCTTGAATGATTAGCTGCTGAAGTGTGCTTTTGTGCAAGGACCTGATGAGTCACATAGCTACTACAGCCAAACTTCTCTCATACCTAGGGTTCTTTCTCAAGCTCCTAAAGTCTATCTTCTGTCCTGCTCAAAGGATTCACTTTATAGGCGCCATATTCAATTTTGTAGAAGGGAAAGCTTTTCAGCCATAGGACAGATTTCTCTGAATAAGACAATGTATATTAAAGATTTGAAGTTGGCCTACACAGACATCATTATGTCATCCAGGAGAGTGAGCTGAATGCGCTCATGACTGATTCACCTTTTATTCCTTTCATAAGGATAATGTAGTTCTTAGACCTGATCCTCTGTTTTTACCTAAAGTAGTGATTTCCATGTTAATCAGTCTTATTAATTTGCCATTTTCCTCCTAAACCACATTCTAATAAAGGGGAATCTGTCTCCACATATAGGATGCCAGAAGGGCTCTCGCATATTATTTGGACAGAACTATGAGCTATCAAAAACATCTAGACTGTGTGCATCTTATGCCAAGAATAGTATGGGGCATACAGTTTATTCTTGGATTATTTCATGGTGGATTAAACAGTGCATTGCTGAGTGTTATATGGTAGAAAAAGTTCCTGTGCCTGTCTCAATTTGACCACGTTCCACTAGAGCTGTGGTTACTTCTTTCACTTGTCTGAGCCAGGTGCCACTTGCTGATGTCTGCAAAGCTGTGACCTGGACTTCAGTACATGCCTTCACCAATCACTACACTCTGGATTTAGTTTCTTTAGAGGATGCTGAAGTGCTAAAGTGGTGCTTCAGTCTTTATTTAACCAGGACTCTGTTCCTTCCTTCAGGGTACTGTTTATCAATCTAGCCCATAAATGGGACTATGCAGAGCCACTCCAAGAAGAAATGAAGGCTACTTACCCATAACTGGACTTCTTTGAGGTGGCTCTGCATATTCAGACTTTCCATCCTCCTTCCCCTCTCTGTCAGTGTCCTGGTTGTGATGTCTCTGATTTTGTGGTGGAAGGTGCTTAGCTGGGAGGGCGCTCCACCCTTTTTGTAGCCTTGCCCTTGGTATGTCGACTACACTGAGGGAATGGGCAGGGACACAGGAGCACCCTAGCTACACTGCTAGAAAAAGGGTTTTGCTGCAAGACACCACAGAGGGGTGCAAAATCCCGTAAGTGGGAATATGCAAAGTCATCTCAAAGAAATCTGGTTACAGGTTCATTTCCTAGTTGTGATAACGTCAGATGGAAGGTTTGGGAAACTAGGCATGCTCCTGTTGGCCCACCAGTGATCTTCCAAAGGAGAAGGTGTCCATTAGGCTTCACCTTATGTTTGTTCAGTCTGCCTCCTGCGGACAGAAATTTATAATAATTTGGGAAAAGTCCAGGTCCTTTCACATCAGCCAAAACATCCACTTAGCTGTGTTCTACCCTAAGGCACATATAAGCAGGGAAGAAGTGAGATGGCACTCCATGGATATGGATAAGGCCCTTGCCGTTTACTGACAGATAATAAAATCATTCTAGAAGTCACCAAAACTCTATTGTTTGCAGAGAGGATGACGGGGGAGGCCTCTTATGTTCCCAGGCTGTCAGCGTGGATCTCAGGCTGCCCAGTACACTGCTACAAGCAAGGTTTGTCTTGGGGGCAGTGTGAGTGACCATTCAACAAGAGATCAGGCAGCCTTGATAGGACCTTCCTTGAGGGAGGCTATTACAGACACCTGTGGAGCAGTGGCATGGGCTCAGTACACGTTGTCACAAAGCACTATGGTACAGGCAGCTGCCTCATATGCCTCTCTGGGTAGAGGGGTCCTCCATTCTGTAATGGGACATGGCTTCACGCACCCACCTTCTCAAAGAAGACACTACTTGTGAATCACCTGAAGTGCACTTCACATAGGTACAAGCACTCAGAGAGGCAACTTGTAATAACTGGAATTCTTCAAGATGTGTTGTCCCTATGTGTCGTGTACTATCCCCTTCTTCCCCTCTGCCTCAGATCCCATCCTAGGGACCTGTGGTAGAGAAAGAACTGAGGTCATGATGATTGGGCAGCCTCTAATACCCTGGATGCAAAGCACTAGGACAGCAGGATCACATGCATGGTCCAAAGGAACACAGTTGGAAAAGAATTCTCCAATCCCAGATGTATGGGCATACATACACAGGCCTGAAGTGCACTACACATAGGGGCAGCACATCTAAAGAATTCAAGTTATTACAGGGGAAGTAACCTCTCCTTCCCTGTACTTTGGAATAAGAAAAAAATGTGCTGTCTAGAAGTGTCTTTTGGTAAACATTAACTTTTTGTGGTAATCACTGTATCTTACTAATTCAGACCAGGTAGATCAGATTGTAGATTCAGACCAGGTTTGAGATGGTGGTAACTGGCTTGGTTGAAAAGAACACAATATTGTTCATGTTATTTTGCAAAGAACTCTTGCCTTGTAGTGGACAGAATGGATGGTGCTCATTTAGTGAGCAATCTAATATTTTCTCATTGTTCAATGTGTGTCCCATGCCTTATTTACTGCACGTCTTTTAGCTCCGGCAGTAGAGGCTCATGCATTAAGGTAACAGGTTTGATCCTTGCTGCCAATGCCCCTGTGTGAGTAGGCGTTACATGAAATATTTCCCAAATATTAATGAATTTATTTTCACAACAGCCCTGTGAGATGATTATCATCCCCATTTTACAATTGGGGAACAGAGGCAGAGAGTTTAAGGTAAAAAGTATCCACTAATTTTATATGCCCAATTTGAGAAACCTAGGACCTGATTTTTTCAGAGTACTTAGTACACACTATTTATATAGCACTTTATATACTCAAACTACAGCTCCCATGGACATCACTTGCAGCCTTGCTCACTCAGCACTTCTATAAAACAGACCCCATTTAAAACAGTCTTAAATTGGGCATCTAGAAAATGGGGAACACACAATTAGTAACACACCCACCCACTTCCTGATTAACTGCAGACTATATAGTAAAACTTTTTACACTAAAATGACAAAATCATTAGTCAGTAGTTCTAGTAGTGAAAATAATAATTTAAATACTGAAAACGCCAATGACAATAATTTTGGTGATGAAAATATCTTAAATGTTGAATCATCTGAAAATGTGTTGGCAATGGAAGAGGATTTACATGATTGTGAAAATGTAGTACCCGATTGTTGGACTTCTGAGCAGGCACAATATTTTTTAAAAAAATATAATGGCTTGATAATTGAAGGCAAAAAACTTGGCTGTTCCCACTGTGCAAATATGTCACATTTGGGGGTCCTTGGAGGAAAATCTTTACACATTTCTTTGGAATGGCGAAAGTGTACTATTAAAACATCTGGAACTGATAAAAAAGTTCTGCAAGCTTCATTAAGAAGAAAAATTAAGGAACATTTCGAATCAAGCTCTCATTTGAGAGTTATAAATATTTTAAATGAATCTAAAAAAGAACCTCTCACTACAGTGATTGATAAAGTTACTGAAAAAAATATTGCAATAACCAGCAAAATTTTCAACATAGTTTACAGCTTAGTAAAAAGAAACCGACCAATGTCAGATATGGAGGATGAAGTAGAGCTACAAATTAAGAATGAAACTGATTTAGGGAACAGCCTACATTCTCGATTTTCGGCCATCAGAATCATAGAGCATATTGCTGAATTAATAAGAAAACAAATTTTTAGTAAAATCATTGAAAACAGTTCAAAGGTTTGTATTATTATTGATGAAATTTCTACAATTTCAAGTAAAACTGTGCTTGTAATTCTTATAAAATGTGAATTACAAGATTCTTCACCAACAATTTTTCTCAATTTAGTGGAATTAGAATCAACAAAAACAGAAAATATTTACAATGCTTTGAGAAATATATTAACTGATACAGGATTTGACACAAAATATTTAAAGAAAAATTTAATCAGATTTTGTTCTGATGGCGCGAGCACCATGCTTGGACATAAATCTGGAGTTGCTACAAGACTCATCCAAGATTTTCCAAACATTATAATTTGGCATTGTTTGAATCATCGGCTACAACTGGCTTTAGATGATGCTATAAATGATATCAATGAAATAAGCCATTTCAAGATTTTTTTGGACAAGATTTATGGAATTTTTCATCAGTCAAATAAAAGTTTGAACTTAAACAAGTTTCTGAAGAGCTATATATTGAAATAATCAAAATAGGCCGTGTTTTTGGTCCACGATGGGCTTCTTGTAGCCTTAGAGCTGTCAAAGTGGTCTGGAGAGCTTATCCAGCTCTTTATATTTATTTTTCCAAAAATAAGAAATTTTCTGGCATGGAAAAAAGATTGAAAAACAAAGAATTTTAAGAAGAGATGTTATATTATGATTAACATTAATGATTGACATTTTGGATGAACTTGCATTATTATCAAATGCACTGCAAGCGAGACAATTGAGTTTAACAAAGGCAGATAAGCTAATCAAATAAACGATTGATTTTTTCATACAATTAAAAGATAGTTTTGGTATACATGAAAATAAAATTAATGAAATGATAAAGTGATGCTTTTAAATGCAGAGTTTGAAGATAATGTAAGGTTTTAATCACTGCCACGAGACAAAGTAATAGAGTGTATTATTGAAAAAATGAAGGCAAGGTTATTAAACGAAAATCACATTAAATATAAAGAAGATAATTTAGGTCATTCTAGTAATACACCTAAAATAGTTGAATTATTCAATGTTATGGATCCCACTTCATGGAATGTTGAAGAAGTCAGGTTACCTTGGAAATCAGGAGAAGAAAAAGTGCATGAATTAAACAAATTCATAAAATTTGTAGTCGATTTAAATGATTTTCATGACTATGTAGAGAATAACATTCAATCAAAACATCTTCCTGATCCGGAAACAATAAGGAAAGCAAAGCAAATTATGAACACAATTGCAATTAGTTTTGCAGAAGCAGAAAGAGCTTTTTCGTTGATGAATATTATTTGTAGTGATAAAAGGGCGAATTTAACAATTACAGATATCTCAAGCTTTATGACCATCAATTTGTTGAGAAAACCACTAAGTTCCTGGAACCCAATACCATATGTTAAAGCATGGATGAGAAGTCATCGATCCGCATTAGATACCAGAGTTCGTATATCCAATACCAAAGATTATGGAGAAGATTAAGAAACCATTTGGAAATTACAACCTAATTAGTAATAAATAATGTACTTAAATATTCTTTAAAATATTGCTTGTTGCATTGTATACTTCAACATGAATATATTACACTTTTTATTTTTAATAACTTAAGTAGTTCACATGTAATATTTTAAAATAAAAGAATAATAGGCATTTCATTCTTAAATATTATTATCATTTGCTTACTCATACATCTCTTCTTTATATTCTTCTTTTCAAATGTATTTTAAATTCATTTAAGAAAGCGATACTTTGTTTCTATTGTAATAAACATGTAATAATGTTTTTTATTTTTTTTATTGTTAAGTATGACTCCCAATGATTCAATGCATTGCCACTTCTTATGGAAAAAGGTACAAAAAATACATACTGTGGCACATCCCTTAAATCAGAACTTTTTTAGGGAACTGGTTGTTAAGATTTTGGCAGCTCATCACTGAGTATAGGCCTTTACATACAGGCCTGAATATCTATATCCTAACAAAGGTAGGTGAGAGCTGTCTGAGGCGGAAAGGTGAAACCAGGGCGGGCAGGAGGAGGAGGAACTGCAGCAGCAGAGGATGTCTGGTACAGAGAGCCATTGGGAAGAGCAAAAGCTTGATGGTGAGGACTGGTCAGAGTTTAGGAACCCCTGCTGAGTTAAAGGAGAGCTTGTGCAGACACCCCTCAGAAGGGGAAGAATCAGCCTGGTTAAGAGAAGCTGAGCCTAAAACAAGAGGGTTGATGCTGGAGGGCTGATCCTAGATGCAGGGATAGGACTCACATGCAGAGAGGCCTGAGTGAATGGAATGCTGGGAAGACCCCTGGCAGTTGGCGTGAGTGGAAGGCTGCAAGGAACCTACACCCAAAATAAGGGGCTGGTCCTGGAAGGATGTTCCTGGAGCAGGAATAGGACTCTCAGTCAGGGAGGCCTGGCTGAGCAGAACACTGTGGGGAGGTTTGTCACAAAAGACCAGACTTGAGGCTAGAGGAGACAACTCACAGAAGAGAAGTGTGTCTTGGAGCTCTGACAGAAGGCCTGGAGAGTGAGGCTCTTGAATAGGGGCTAAAGGAACTGACAGAAAGTGGTTCCTGGCTTGGGTGGGTTACCTGGGAAACAATGACCTTGGAATGGGATTTAAAGAGCTGCTGCATTGTAACCTTGTTTTATTTTGGGGTTTTCAGAACTGTTTTTTATTGTGAGGGATGTGTGGACTGTGGTACTTAATATAAATAAAATGGTTTGAATTTGCTGCAATAATCCTTTTCAAGTGTCGATTCCAAGGGGAAACTGAGGCAGGCAGGCATGTTGTGCCATGGCCATCTGTAGGAGGATGCTCCAAGAAGGATTGCCCTACAACAGGGCCTTCAAAAAAATAGTAGGTGATCATATAATTAAGGACAATATCATAATACATATGCACAAAGGGGCTGAATTAAGATTGGACAGGCAACCTTAATTTGTCACTTCCTAACTTTTGAGTGCTTGACTTTGTAACTTAAATGTTCTTCTAACATTGTGTGTGTGTGTGTGTGTGTAATTTTTATGGTTTTTAAAAAGCAAACTGAAAAAACAGAAATGCCATGTGATGTCTCATTGACACCCACATAGATCATCAATAGGATGGGACTTTTTGATCCACTGTAGAGGCCTCTGTCACTTGAATAGCAATAGTAGGTTATCCTCTATGTATAACAGCACTAAAGGGGGATGTGACACACTTTCCCACTGGGTTTCGCAGATCTTTGCTAATAGGAGAGGAATGGTGAGACTCAGAAATCTTGGGTTCCATTCCAGGCTCTGGGGGGTAGTGTCCTCTGTGTTCAAACCCCCCATCCCTGGCCCCACCCCAGAGCCTGCACCCCCAGCCCAGAGCCCTGACCCCCTCCCACACCTCTGCCCCAGCCCAGAGCCCCCTCCTACACCCTGAACGCCTAATTCCTGGCCCCACCCCACAGCCCTCACTCCCACTCCCCAACCCTCTGCCCCATCCCTGAGCCCCTCCCACACACCAAACCCCTCATCCCCAGCTCTGTTGGGTCACGGCCATCAACAATTTTCTTCAACTGGGTCACCAGAAAAAAAGTTTGAAAACCACTGACCTAAACGTCGCCAGTCTGTGTGCCTCCAGGCTTCTCATCCCAGTCCTAGTTCCCCCATCCTGGCTCTTATTATCTGAATTCTCTTCCCAACTCCTCCTTCTCCATCTCTACTGGGTCCTAGTCTGAATATCCCTCCCTTGGATGAGGAGCCTGTCTGTCTTCCCCCTGGCTTCTTGTCCCAGTCTCTTTGCTCAGGCAGTTACAGTTCTTCCACTGCTCTTCATCAGATCTGTCTCCCTATCCCACCCTGCACGTTCCCAGGCTCTTCCTCCTCCCTGCTAAGCTCAAGCTCCTCACGTACCTGCTGGCACCATTTCCCTCCTCCGTTCCCTTTCCCCCAACTCCCAGTTTCTCTCTCCCCTTGTGAGCATGCAGATTCAGGTCCCCAGTCCCCCTGGTTTGTGTCCCCATTTTTTCCCTGTCTTGTTTCTGCACCCCTTCCCCTCCACTCCCCTGGAGGGCTGGCTCTTGTCTCTGCTGCATGTGAATCAGGCAGCTTCCTGTGCTGCCTGGGCCCAGCTTGGGGAGCATTGGGAGCACAGGGAATGAGGGTCCTGTGCTCTCAGTTCCAGTGCTGACACCCAGTCTGCAAGCAACCCAGAGCTGCAATTGTAGGGAAAGTCCAGCTTAGCACAGCTGGACTCTTTACAGACTTTTTCTGCAAAGCTCTGGCAAAGCTCTGCTGAACATGTGTAAATTGTGATTTTTTTCCCCAAAGGCTTATAACGGCCAAATTAGAGTAGATTTTCATAGGGATGGAAAAAGGCACATCCTTATTGACACACAGGCCACCTTCCACTAAATTTCAAATCCCTGCTCCAAAAAATGGGGATGCTAGAGGTCCTCAACAGGTCACAGATTTTTTTTTAAATGGGGAAAATGTGTGTTTTTCCCCCTAATTTTGTTCTCAGAAACAGCTGAACCACCTGGGCTGAAAATTTCCAAAAAAATCCCAAACAACCTCCTCCCACCCCAAAAAAAACCAACCAACCGAACAAACAAAATACCAGAGTGAGGCCCACAGCCAGGGTGGAAAATTTCAACATAGAATCACAGGACTAAACGGGACTGCAGGGGTCATCTAGTCAAACCCCCTGCCAAGATGCAGGATTTGTTGTGTCTAAACCATCCAAGACAGATGGCTATCCAGTCTCCTTTTGAAAACCTCCAATGAAGGAGCTTCCACAACCTCCCTTGGCAGTCTGTTCCATTGTCCTACTGTTCTTACAGTTGGGAAGTTTTTCCTGAGATTTAATCTAAATCTGCTGCGTTGTAGTCCGAACCCATTGCTTCTTTTCCTGCCCTCTGTGGCAAGAGAGAACAACTTTTCTCCATCTCTTTTATGGCAGCCTGTCAAGTATTTGAAGACCGCTATCATGTCTCTCCCTTCATCTCCTCTTTCCCAAACTAAACGTACCCAGTTGCTTCAGCCTTTGCTCATATGGTTTGCATTCCATCACTTTCATCATATTTGTTGCTCACCTCTGGATCCTTTCCAGCTTCTGTACATTGGTGACCAAAATTGGACACAGTGTTCCAGCTGAGGCCTAACCAGCGCCGAGTAGAGTGGTACGATCACCTCCCGTGACTTGCATGCTATGTCTCTGCTAATGCAACCTAAAATTGCACTTGCTTTTTTTTGCAACGGAATCATATTGCTGACTTATATTGAGGTTGTGATCCACCACAACTGCCAGATCATTCTCAGCAGTGCTGCTCCCAAGCCAGTTATCCCCCATTTTGTATTTGTGCATTTGGTGTTTCTTTCCCAAGTGTAGCACCTTATATTTGTCTTTGTTGAATTTCATTTTGTTGTCTATGGCCCAGTTCTCCAATTTATCAAGATCCCTCTGAATCTTAGCTCTATCCTCCAAAGTGTTGGCAACCCCCCGTCTTTGTGTCATCTGCAAATTTGGTCAGGATGTTCTCTGTACCTACATCCAGGTCATTCATAAAGATGTTAAACAACACCGGACTCAGAAGAGATCCCTGTGGAACCCCACTTGAGACCTCATCCAATCTGACATCATTCCATTTACAGCATAAGCATTTAAAGAGTGGCAAAATTATGGCAACTGAAAACAAGGTCTTATAATGCCAAATTTCAGGCAGCCTTAATAATAGGCAGTGCTACCAGCCCTGCCAATAATAAAATTTTGTAACTTATAAAAAGAATTTCCCTGCCTTTCCAGGCAATCTGAAGTCATATGACACATAATTACAAAAGTAATCATGATTTCAGTTAATTCATTTGAGATGAGGCTGGTGTCCATGAGTGAACTCTGTACTGAAGTTTTGAATGACATTTATTCTTGTTGGTGAATAATCTTGAATAAGACTGCATGACACTTCAGTTACTCACTTGTGTATTGTCTGGGAAACTCTTTGAACCCAGTTCTCAGCAAGCATGTCTAATAGGAGTGTTGACATAGTATGTTGTTCTGAGTCCTTAGGGATCACTGTTAGACCACCTCTGCCAATTCTCAAGGTCGCTTAGCTTGTCTAACCAATATTTCTTTTGCTGATCTAAGTTTTCTTAAAGAGACATCTTTTAAGTCATCATTCACCACCTAAAGCCTTTGTCATCTGCCTCAGTTTTTATTGTGGAAAAATGTTGTTGTTTTTCCTCAAGGGTTGTGTCATCACAAAACTTTTCGCTTTTGACTGAGGAATGAGAAAATACTAGTCCTAAACTAACAGTCCTTTGAGTTTTCTCCATTGCACTCCATGGATGGTAAGACAATGAAAAGAATCTTTGACTTTACTGAAGACAATCACAAAGATGATAAAGAACTGGTTCTGGCTATGTTTGGTGTGTACTTTATACCTCAGAGAAATGTGGTTTGTGAAAGAGCATGTTTTCACCAGAGAATTCAAGAACCAGGGGAAAATTGTTGAATGGTTTGAATGAAAACTGTGATTTGGGGAATGCAAAAAATATCAGACAGGCTGTTAGTGGGATAACAGATAAAAACTAGGGCTATCAAGCGATTAATCACACTGTTAAACAATAATAGAATGCCATTTAAATATTATTGGATGTTTTCTACATTTTCAAATATATTGATTTCAATTACAACACAGAATACAAGGGCTCACTTTATATTATTATTCTTATTACAAATGTTTGCACCTTAAAAATGATAAACAAAAGAAAGAGTATATTTCAAGTCTATCAAATACAAGTATTGTAGTGCAATCTCTTTATAATGAAAGTTGAACTTACAAATATAGAATTATGTACAAAATATAACTATATGCAAAAACAAAACAATGTAAAACTTTAGAACCTACAAGTCCACTCAGTCCTACTTCAGCCAATCACTCAGACAAACAAGTTTGGTTACAATTTGCAGGAGATAATGCTGCCCACGTCTTGTTTACGTCACCTGAAAGTGAGAACAGGCATTTATATGGCACTGTTGTAGCCAGCATCGCAAGATATTTATGTGCCAGATGTGCTAAAGATTCATATATACCTTCATGCTTCAACCACCATTCCAGAAAACATGCGTTCATGCTGATTACAGGTTCTGCTCAATAATGATTCAAAGCAGAGTCCCGGACCGACACATGTTCATTTTTGTCATCTGAGTCAGATGCCACCAGAAGAAGGGTTGGTTTTCTTTTTTGGTGGTTTGGGTTCTGTAGTTTCCGCATTGGAGTGTTGCGCTTTTAAGACATCTGAAAGCAAGCTCCACACCTCATCTCTCTCAGATTTTTGAAGGCACTTCAGATTTTTAAACCTTGGGTCGAGTGCTATATCTATCCTTTGAAATCTCACACTGGTACCTTCTTTGCATTTTGTCAAATCTGCTGTGAAAGTGTTCTTAAAACGAACATGTGCTGGATCATCATCCGAGACTGCTATAACATGAAATGTGTGGCAGAATGTGGATAAAACAGAACAGGAGACATACAGTTCTCCCCCAAGGAGTTCAGTCACAAATTTAATTAATGCATTCTTTTTTTAACGAGCATCATCAGCATGGAAGTATGTCCTCTGGAATGGTGGCAGAAGCATGAAGGGGCATATGAATGTTTAGCATATCTGGCATGTAAATACCTTGCAACGCTGGCTATGAAAGTGCCATGCAAACGCCTGTTCTCACTTTCAGGTGACGTAAATAAGAAGCAGTCTGCAGTATCTCCTGTAAATGTAAACAAACTTGTTTGTCTGAGCAATTGGCTGAAGAAAAAGTAGGACTGAGTGGACTTGTAGGCTCTAAAGTTTTACATTGTTTTGTTTTTGGGTGCAGTTGTGTAACAAAAAAAATTTACATGTGTAAGTTACACTTTCACGATAAAGAGATTGCACTACGGTACTTGTATGAGGTGAATTGAAAAATACTACACTTCTACCCCAATGTAACGCGATGCGATATAACATGGGTTCGCATACAACACGGTAAAGCTCTGACACGCTGCTCTGAGCAGCGTGTTAAGGGTGGCAGGCTGGGCCAGGGCTGAGGGGTTGGATAAGGGGCCGAGGGTCTTGGGGGCGGTCAGGGGCTCCCACCCCCCAGGGTCTGGGAGGCAGGAGATGTGGGGGGGCGCTTTTGGGGTCCTGCAGTCCCAGAGTGACCCGGGGGATTAGCGGGGGGCCAGGAGCAGCCCGCTCCGCTTCCCTCGCCCTGGCCCCAGCCGTGTCGCTAGGGGGAGGGGGCTTGGGGAAAGGGATACCCACCGCACTCACCGGCAGCGGCGGAAGCAGAGCAGCCTGGCCCCAACCTGCTCCACTCCGCCAGCTCCCAGCTGTGGCGCTCCGCTTCCCTCCGTAGGTGGGTGCGGGACCTTTCCCCAACCCCACCCCCAGTGACACGGCTGGGGCCAGGGCCACGTCGCTCCGCTTCCCACCGCAGGTGTGTGGGGGGGTGGCGTCCTTTTCCCCAACCTCCTCGCACTCACCCGCGGCTGGAAGCGGAGCGCCGCAGCTAGGAGGTGGCAGAGTGGAGCGGGCTGAGGCCGCGTTGCTCTGCTTCCTGCTGCTGCCGGTGAGTGCCTGTCAGGGCAGAGGGTGTGGATAGGGGTTAGAGCAGTCAGGGGACAGGGAGCAGGGGGGAAGGGTAGGGGGTGGGATCCTGGGGGTGATTAGGGACGGGGGTCTCTGGAGGACGCGGTCAGGGAACAAGGAACGGGGAGGCCCAAAGCAAGTTCGATATAACGTGGTCTCACCTATAACGCAGTGAGATTTTTTGTCTCCCAAGGACCGCGTAATGTTGGGGTAGAAGTGTATTTCTTTTGTTTATCATTTTTAAAGTGCAAACATTTGTAATAAAAATAATAATATAAAGTGAGCCCTGTACACTTTGTATTCTGTGTTGTAATAGAAATCAATATATTTGAAAATGTAGAAAAACATTGAAAAATATTTAATAAATTTCAATTGGTATTCTATTGTTTAACACTGCGATTAATTGCGATTAATTTTTTTAATCGCAGTTAATTTTTTTTTAGTTAATTGCAAGTTAACAGCCCGAATAAAAGCCTTTTCACATTAGCTACAATAGAAGAGAGATTTAACCCTAGCCACAGCTGTGCAGAAAGCAAATCAATCTGAATTGGTGAAATAGTAAAACCTAGGACAACTTGACAAACTTGAAGAACCTGAAATGAGCTTAGATACTGTAAACAGAAACTTGAGAGTTAAAAGTCAATATCATAAAACCCCTGAGGCAATGGGAGAGAACTCCCAGTCTTCGCAGAATACCAGCCTACATGCACAAGGTGTGAAAAAAAATCATATTCCAAGTGCTGAGGTATGTCCAGCCAGAGGTACATGGTGTAATACAAGCATAAAATATGGACATTTTGTGGATGTTTGCCACACCAGAGCAGTCAGGGAGTTGAGTCTTATTGCAGAGAAGTAAGAGCCACAGAAATAAATTATACAAGTAGCTTTGGCTTTTTTCTTTAGGGGAAAAGGAAAGCAGTTAAATTTCCATCAATCAAATTTTTCTGTTTCATATTCATCAATCTGGCATCTTCATTTCGTGAACGCTTACAGGAAATGAAACACAGAAGTAAGGACTAATATAAAATGTAGTGCCAAAAATAAAAAAGCTGTTAAACCACATTACAGCTACATAGTTTAAAATAAAGTTTCAGTGTTAGGAAATGTAAAAGGTAAAGTTTCTACAGCAACATTAACTTGGTCATATGGCACATACTACTGTGCACAGAATTTTTTATTCTGGTTAAATATTAATTAACATTAATTTCTGCATATCCCTGGAAAAACCTTAACTTCTGCAGTTCCTGATATTTTAACTCAAAGACCTTAATTGTGTTATCAAACATTTTGCTAAAAAAAAAAAAAAAAAAAAGCAAGAGCCAAAGTTATCCTTTTAGGTAGTTATGCTTTTAAGTTCACACCTGACTGATATTAATATGGCAGTTCCCTCCTTTGCTTCTTCTAATATGTGACCAAAGATAGTTTTCTGCAAGTCCAGGTTAGCAGTGTAGTAGCACACTGTTTATACTGTGGTGCCTGCTTTCTTGCAAGGGGAACAAATATACTATGTCTGTGCTGAGGAAATTTTCCCTCAGTGTTCAGAACAGCTGTAAACTGGTTCAGCTGAACCATCCTTAAAACCAGACGGACACAAGTGTAGGTACCCAACGTAAAAAAACCACAAGACTCAAGTGGCTGGAACTGTTTTTATAAGTAAGTTAGACAAACCATCTGAAAGCAAGTTTTATTTTTTTTAGTCATGTCATGCTCCTGAACCAGATATGGACTGCTTAGAGAGCTTGCTTATATGTACCACATGTGTTCATCATAAGAGCCTTTAATACTCCACCATATTTGGCTGAGGTTTTGTTAAATAAGGTATTTTACATGTAGTGCCACCTAGAGGCTAAACAGCATGATACAGTTTAGCATTCTATTACATCTCCTTTCTACAAATATTTACATGGTCACAATATCTTTGTAGTTCAGTACGGATCAGTCTCTTAAGTGTCTGCATTGTACTGGTTTTCTATTTTCATAACTCAAATGCATAATCACTTGGTCACCTGGCTATCCATTAGTTGCAGCGACTGGCTGTGGTTGGTTTGGAATCGTTAAGTCATTGTCTTCTTGTTCTGCATCTGCCATCTGTACAGTTTGCTCTGTTGACTGTTCCTTTTGAGGAACAAACTGTAGATGTTCACATTTTCTGTTGAACTCTCCGCTGTTGGTCTCGATCACATATGATTTGGGCACTGAATTCTTTTTCTTTATGACATCTGGAGTTGTCCATCCCTTTTCTCTGTCCAATTTGGCATGAATATAGTCACCAGGTTCGAGTCCTGGGAGTTCTCTGTGTGACATCTGTTGTAAAAGTGTTCATAAGCTCTTTTAGCCTTTTTATCCTTTTTGGTTACTCCCTTCATGTCTACCACTTTGTAGATAGTGAGGTAGTTAAGCAAGGTCGGCATTGTACCTCCCACCCATGGTTGACCTCACTTAGTTTACCACTCCAGCACAACTGAAGTGCATTGCTTCTACTAAATTTTTACAGCAGGCTAGCTAGTGTGCATTAATTATCCTGCCGTAAAAAACACAACCTTTTTGGTCACTGAAGACTTAGTTTTGATGAATCCGGCGTCTGACCATTTGAGCAAGTGCTACAAAAGCCTTAGAATCATAGAATATCAGGTTGGAAGGGACCTCAGGAGGTCATCTAGTCCAACCCCCTGCTCAAAGCAGGACCAATCCCCAGTCTTTGCCCCAGATCCCTAAATGGCCCCCTCAAGGATTGAACTCACGACCCTGGGTTTAGCAGGCCAATACTCAAACCACTGAGCTAGTCCTCCCCTTCATATTTGATACAGCTTTTTTATCATAATGAGAATGACCTTCACAGTAACAACGGCTCACCTCTCCTCCCTAATTCCTACAAAGAGACCCTACTCCAAGCAGACCTTTCTATCTTCCAAAAAGTAGACAAGCCAGAGACTTTGTATTACCAGTCTCTTATTTGGAAGGCACTCACATACTCCAGCTACTGGCAGCAGTACAAAACCCTAAGATAATCAATGGATGACATATAAGAAAGAGTTTAAGACAACTTGGGGTCTGTTGAAGCAAAGTATCAGCATGTTGTCCTTTAGTTAGTGGGGCAAATAATGAAAGGCAAAGCAATGGTTCTGTGTACATTGTCCTTTGAAATGTTCCTTACTTTTGTGAAGATTCCAACACGGAATCTTCTCTGCTGATTCCATTACCAACTTTACCCTCTCTCAAACATCGGAAATTTTTCAATAGTATTTTTTTTTCAGTATGCAAGACATCCACTGATAGGGGAATCTTGTTCCAGATTAAGTTTCCCTCAAAACACAATTCATTTTGACAGAAAGCAGAGAAAGTCACTAGCAACTTTGTATACGTTATGTAGGTGCCAGAAAACCTAGAAACTATTCCAGGTTATACAAACCCAGAATTTTGAGGCTGGGACCACACAATGAGGTAAAAGATGTTATAGTGAAGGGGTGTATAAAAAAATCCCTTAAATAGATATGCAAGAAATATTCAATTTTAAATGTTTTTATAAGTGGGAAATTCTACAGCATCGCTAAAGTGATGGAAACAATACAAGCTGAGGTACTGCTGAATGTAATGAAATCCTTAAAGTGGTAAATTAGTTCTTCTCTCTCAACCCCTCCCTTATTCGTTTATTAAAATAAGTAAATAATTGTTCAGTAGCTCACCTGGGATACAGGCAAAAGGCTCTAGTAAAGCCTGGGATAAATGTTATTGGAATAGATTTATAGAGGGGAGGGGAAAATAAATTAATCTGTCACAATGTGCAGTCCAGTCTGCAGGGCGGATTAAAAAATCAATTTTAAACCAATCTGATATTTTAAATCGAAATTGGATCTTTTATTTATTAAAATAAATAAAATTAAATTAAAATAAATTTTAAAATTAATTTTGAAATTATAACAATCTATGTTAAGGTATAAATTTACTATAAGCCATTAATCATTCAAATTAAATTAAAACAATAATATTAAGCAATATGCGTTTGCTGTTAAAGTTTTAAAGAAAGTCGAACCACTGAACTGGTAAAAATCACTGGCTAAGTACCTAAACCCTGAGTGTGTTAAACTGCTAAACTAGTTTTTGACAGCAGGAGCCTCTTGTACAGATGCAAAGGAAATCGTTTCTGTATTTCAGTTTATTCAATTAGTTCAATTCAATTACTAGGTCATTCAAAGTTGAGAAACCAAATGAGAGTTGAAAATACAATAAATCTTGTTTTTCCTCTTCCACTATATAAATAAAAACCAGATGAGAGAGGGTGAGAGCTACTTGTTGTAAAATTTTGAAGGACCATGGTGATCAGAAACAAGAAGTTCAATTAATTAAACTACAGATAATACTGTGTCTAATAAATCAGTTTTCAATGTAAAGCATGTTTTGATAGTTGTTCTTATGTATACAGTACATTTATGGGTTAACTTTATTTAACTGCTAATTTTTTTAAAAAAATGCTGTTTTGTGCATTTAATTGAATTTGAATTTCCAAATAGTGCTTCACACAAATTAAAAATTAAAAAAATTAATCAACTGGTACGTAAGAAATGCATCATTCACTATTTTCTAGCATAATAAAAAAAGTAAGCATTAAGAATCTGTATAAATTAAGCTATGTAATTGCTTAAATATGTATCGATATAGTGTAGCCTCCTGGTTAAAAAAGAAGCTCCAAATTTAGTGTAAAGGCTATTTAGTTGCAAATCAAAGTGTTTTAATGATTGCCAATCAATGAGAATCAACCTTTTCTTTAGGATAATAACTGAAAAGTACAAATGGAAAACGAGACTCAAATTGATTTAAATCAAGATTTCCTGCTTGCTGATATAAAATCATGATTAAAATCTGTGATTTTAAATTGCTGAGATTGAAATCAGTCCACCCTGTCAGTCTATTATAAAATAAATCCAGACAGTTACACGGCCTTCTTAAACACAAGTTATATTGCTCCATATTGTGTTTGGACTTGTCCAAGAGTAATTCAGCTTGAGGAGTAGGCTCATGTAAGCACACAGTAACCAGTAGTACTGGAGGTGCCCTTCATTGTGTGTCCTTAGAATGTACACAGTGTGCTATGTTGCAAGAAGATTCTAGGTAAGTGACTTACAACGTGTGAGGACATCCTGGGGACTGAAATACATATTCTTTGAGTCATATCAGTGGTGAACTCACCCCCTAATTATTTCAGAACTGGCATGTAACCCATGAGATAGTGCTGTTTGAATCTGGCAGAAGGTGCCCTTGAACACACTGGATAGTGGAAGGAGAATGAAGAAAGGGGCTGCAATTTCTTGGAAAGTCATTTCTTACACAAATACTTTTCCTCTAGTATGTCAGTGGAAACATCAGAAGGTTCTCGGGATGATAAGAGAGTCTTATAGTAACAATGTAATAGTACTAGGTTTAATTGGGAACCAGATTTAAAAAAAATATTTTGCATTTTATACACGTGGGCAATGTTTTCCCTTCTGGACTTTGTATATTTAAATGTGACCCTTTCTTGGCAAGAGCAGGCAGCAAGGTGTCTCAGATGAAGCTGAGTGTCTGACACCTGAGCTGAATTTGGTGCAGGGAGTCTAAAGTCAAAGCATGTTAGCAAAGTTTAGTTGTTAAGAGAGTTTGTGTGTGGGTTTCGCGTTCATTGCTCCATAATAGATTCAGAGTCCATTAATATCACTTCAGCCTTTCATGCCAGGCAGGAACTTCAGCCTAACTCAGGTTCTGCCTTACCCTTTAGACAGCAAATTTAAAATTAACTGTTTCACTCCTTGACTCAAAGAAATTCCAGTCAGTTTCCTTCTCATAGGACACAAAGTTTAAGTAGAGGCTTTTTGGCAGCAGAAAATCATGCTTACAGAGACAAAGGGGAAAAAAAGTGTGATGAGTTTAATTTCCAAGAACAGTGGATAGTATTGGGGTCTAGTAAAACAGAATGTATAGTTACGAAACGATTTGGAACTGCACTTCTAAGAAAAATAGTGTTAATGGGAAATCTAGTTAACTGGCCTTAACTGTTAATAATTGCAGTTTTTTACATATAAAACATATAGGGTATAATTCTTCTTTCTTTATCCTCCTGCTCTTCAGGTGCATAGGGCATCCTCCAGTTTTTGCTGTTTATTTGGGGCTTGTGCTGGTCTGTTCCAGCTTCTGGGTTTCATGTGAATGAATTTTGCTTCTTCCTCTATTCTTCTGTGTTTCTCTAGGTTACCCTCTTTTTCTCTTTCCAGGTGGTGCGTCCATATTATCACTTGTCATGGAAATTATGTTGGTGGCATCTGTAAAATGTCCTAAATATGTCCGTAGTTGTCATCATATTTGATAATTTAGATTGGTTCGCTTTACTTACAATTTCTGATGGTGCAAAAAATTTTTTTCCAATGGACTCCGAAGATCTTTCTGCAGGCTTTTACTTTGGAATGAGTTGATCTTATTAATTTCTATTGTAGATTTCCATGATTCTGCTCCGTAAAGGACAGACATGACACTGGAGTTAAAAATGTGTGGTTTTGTTGGTGCCAATCATGCTACTTTTCCAAATCTTTTCAAGTTTATAAAAATTGTTTACTGCTTTTGATATTTGTTGCTTCACATCCTGCGTGGTGTCACCATCATTGCACATCTCACCCCTAGGTAAGTAAAATGACTGACTTCTTCTAGTGTTTCTGCATCCACTCTGGTTAGTTTTGGGACATTGATAGTTGTATATTTTGCCTTCCCCTTCTTGAAGAACAAATCAACATCTGTATCTGCCAAAAGATGTATTTTCTTCCTTCTGATGTGTTGAACTAATCAGGACAAGGTCAGTAGCAAAAATGAGGTCATCCCATTGTGCTTTATCATTTGTCCATAAAATTCCTTGGTTGCCTTCTGCAGTTACTTTCCTCATGACATAGTACAAACAATTACCAGTACCAGTACAATTACATAGTACAAACAATTACCACATTACCAGTACAAACAATAGTGGGGACATAATGGACATAGTACATCCTTGCCTTACTCCAGTTGTCGCTAAAAACCCCTGGCTGCTGTTGTCACTATCTCTGATCCAAATGAACTACTAGGAATACATGATGAGGAGCTTCTACTAGAACTTGATATTGATTTAGAAGATATTACAATGGAATAAGTTAAAGCCATCAGTAAACTCTCAAAAATGAGATTGCAGCTGGAGAGGGCAACATTACTGGACAGATACTTAAAGCAAGTGTTGGAACAATGCTCCAGGCTTTCCTTATGTTTTTGGATAGAATATGCTATGAAGAAAATAACCCAGCCTGGTAGAAGAGAGGCCTTTTAGTAATATTGCCAAAGAAGGGTGAGCTTGCCAGCTGCAATAACTGGAGAGGAATCACATTACTTGCAGTGCCTGGGAACATCATGTGTAATGTCATCCTGAAACATATCAAGAAACAAATAGACTTCCAACTTAGAGAGTAACAAGCAGTTTTTAGACCCTTGAGATAATATGAAGACCAATTGTAGTTCTCAGACATATACAACAAAGTGTGGAATGGCAAACAGCACTTGTGATGAATTTTATAGCTTTCCGGAAGGCATATGACAAAATTTATAGAGATAGTCTTTGGAAAATTATGGTATACTATGGAATACCAGCAATATAATTAGAATCATCAGGGATCTAAACAGGGTATAATTAGGATATCTGAAATATATTCGAGGTATACCATGATATAAATCTCTTTCTAGGCTTCTTCAGTGTACATCAACATCATTGTGAATATACATTTTTAAAAATTTTCCCTTGTAGTGTATCCTAAACTCAGGTTCTGGGCACATTAAATAGCATAACCACCTGGAAGAAGTTTTAAACATCTTTCCTGTACTGGTTTCCCATTGAATTTAGAATGGAAACTTACTGGCAACAGTCTTCAATACTACATAGTGAAGCATTTGGAAACATTCTATAAAATTAAAGCTATTGATACCTACTTGTATTTAACTACTGTGGCAAGTACCAACTTACAGTTTGGTATAACTTCAGCAGATCTACAGCAGTATCTCTTGGCTATAACTATGAAGTAAACTTTTATTTTTAATTGCTGTGAAGAAGCAATGAGTCAGAGAGTGCCTCTCATGAATGACAGGTAATTGATCTGTCCCTTCAGAATAGGTTATTATGAACTCTGAGGGGGAAATGTCCACTTCCTGCTTATGACTTCCATGAAATCTTATCTGAAATCATGATGTTGGTGACAGCAACCCTAACAAAAAAAAAATCTTCTGTTCTGGGTAATTTATTTTGACAAGTACCACTTCTTTATGCTGCAAGTTTGATATATTTAGAATCCCTTTTTAAGGACCAAATGTTGCACAGCATGCGGTTTGTTGTTCAGCAGCAAAATAACTTTTACTGTTTTGATTGTATGATTCACTATAATTGTTTAAATATTTATGGAAAAAGATCTAATGTTTATACATGTTATGTGGGCTGCTGCTGTTGCAACAGCACTTTCAATGTGGCTATAAATGATAGCTGACTTCATTCCATTTAGAAGTCTAAAAAAACATTAACTCAAAAGGGACAGATAAGGATATTACTAAAATGATGTAATCTACTCTTTAATGAGCATCTTTGTTCATGTTAGAGCACAGATCATATAATATTGTACAAAAATTGAATGTCATGAACATAAATTTGTTAGTCTCTAAGGTGCCACAAGTAATCCTTTTCTTTTTATAAAAATATACGAATACCTAATATATACCTGGTGTTATATAGAATTGAGAGAGCTTGATGGACCCTGCTCCAAGCAGCCTCAGCCTGTAATCTAATTAAAAAAATATTTGGAGAATTTTGGTGTCTGATTTGAATGACCAGAGGATGGATTTATCTCAGGGAATCAAATATCTAAATATTCAATATTGAATTTTGAACATACTGCAAGTTTAGATCATGACCCTGCACTTGGATTCATGTGGGCAGACTCCTGTGCCCATGCAGAGCCCTAATGAAGAAAAAAAATCAGTGTAGACAGAATGATTATTTGAATTACAGTATGTGTAACTTTGCTAGTCTCTGGACAGTAGCTTTTATCACCTTGATCTTAAAAGAATGTTGTATGACATAAACTAATATCTATCTGATATATTTTTAAAGAACAGCAGTTAGTGTTCTGTATTCAAAGCTACTGTAGCTGCTTGAGACAAAGCTGCTGATTTAATCATATACATTTATCCAGCCAGCAAGTGTAAATACAGTAGAACCTGAGAGTTACAAACACCAGAGTTACATTCAGTCAACCACACACCTCATTTGGAACCGGAAGTACGCAATCAGGCAAGCAGGCAGACGCTGTGCATATCATTACTGGATCAAGCTCTGTGAAGAGATACAGAGAGCTTCAGACACAGGAAACCTCAAAGTCCTGTATGATGGTCTGAAGAAAGCTATTAGTTCCACTGTCAACAAGGTTGCCCCACTCAAATCACTCAGTGGTGAAATCATTACAGATAAAAGCAAACCGTTGTCTTGTTGTGTCAAACACTATTCAGAGCTATATGTAGATGAAAGAAACATCACCACCGAATCACTGGATCAAATACCAACTCTACAGGCCATGTCAGAGCTAGATGTGTAGAAGAGCTAAGAAAGGCCATTGATTTGCTGACAAGTGGCAAGGCTCCTGGAAAAGATGGCATCCTAGCGGAAATCCTCAAGTGCGGGAAAGACAGCCTATTACCATATGTGCCGAGTTTCTAATCTGCCGGGAATGCTCCCACCCCGGCTCTGCCCAAGCCCCGCCTCCACTCCACTCCTTCCCCCAATGCCCCACCCCCACCCTGCTTGTTCCCACCCCTGCCCTGCCCCCACCATGCCTCTTCCTCTCCCCGCTCCACCTCTTCCCTTCCAGTTCTGTCCCCTCCCTCAAGTGTGCTGTGCCCTCGCTCCTCCCCCTCCCTCCCAGCACCTCCTGATGCTGCGAAACAGCTGATCTGTGGAAGGTGCGGGGAAGGAGGGGGAGGTTCTGATGAGGGGCTGCCTGTGGGGGCTCAGTGCCCACCATTTTTTTCCTGAGGGTGCTCCAACCTCGGAGCACCCACAGAGTCGGCACCTATGCCTATTACCATATCTTCATCGGCTGCTACTTAATTGCTGGAAAGAGGGTGAGGTACCACAAGAGATGCGTGACACAAACATCATTATTTTGTATAAAAATAAAAGCGAAAAGGACCACTGAAACAACTACAGGGGTATCTTGCTACTAAGGGTATGTCTACACTACGGAATAAGGTCGAATTTATAGAAGTCGTTTTTTTAGAAATAGGTTTTATATATTCGAGTGTGTGTGTCCCCACAGAAAATGCTCTGAGTGCATTAAGTGCATTAACTCGGCGGAGTGCTTCCACAGTACCGAGGCTAGTGTCGACTTCCGGAGCATTGCACTGTGGGTAGCTATCCCACAGTTCCCGCAGTCTCCGCTGCCCATTGGAATTCTGGGTTGAGATCCCAATGCCTGATGGGGCTAAAACATTGTCGCGGGTGGTTCTGGGTACATATTGTCAGGCCCCCCTTCCCTCCCTCCCTCCGTGAAAGCAAGGGCAGATAATCGTTTCGCGCCTTTTTTCCTGAGTTACCTGTGCAGACGCCATACCACGGCAAGCATGGAGCCCGCTCAGGTAACCGTCACCGTATGTCTCCTGGGTGCTGGCAGACGCGGTACGGCATTGCTACACAGTAGCAGCAACCCATTGCCTTGTGGCAGCAGACGGTGCAATACAACTGGTAGCCATCCTCGTCGTGTCCGAGGTGCTCCTGGCCACGTCGCCTGGGAGCGCCTGGACAGACATGGGCGCAGGGACTAAATTTGGAGTGACTTGACCAGGTCATTCTCTTTAGTCCTGCAGTCAGTCCTATTGAACCGTCTTATGGTGAGCAGGCAGGCGATACGGATTGCTAGCAGTCGTACTGTACCATCTTCTGCCGGGCAGGCAAGAGATGAGGATGGCTAGCAGTCGTATTGTACCGTCTTCTGCCGGGCAGGCAAGAGATGAGGATGGCTAGCAGTCGTACTGTACCATCTTCTGCCGAGCAGTCATGAGATGTGGATGGCATGCAGTCCTTCTGCACCGTCTGCTGCCAGCCAAAGATGTAAAAGATAGATGGAGTGGATCAAAACAAGAAATAGAACAGATTTGTTTTGTACTCATTTGCCTCCTCCCCCGTTTAGGGGACTCATTCCTCTAGGTCACACTGCAGTCACTCACAGAGAAGGTGCAACGAGGTAAATCTAGCCATGTATCAATCAGAGGCCAGGCTAACCTCCTTGTTCCAATAAGAACAATAACTTAGGTGCACCATTTCTTACTGGAACCCTCCGTGAAGTCCTGCCTGAAATACTCCTTGATGTAAAGCCACCCCCTTTGTTGATTTTAGCTCCCTGAAGCCAACCCTGTAAGCCGTGTCGTCAGTCGCCCCTCCCTCCGTCAGAGCAACAGCAGACAATTGTTCCGCGCCTTTTTTCTGTGCGGACGCCATACCAAGGCAAGCATGGAGGCCGCTCAGCTCACTTTGGCAATTAGGAGCACATTAAACACCACACGCATTATCCAGCGGTATATGCAGCACCAGAACCTGGCAAAGCGATACCGGGCGAGGAGGCGACATCAGCGCGGTCACATGAGTGATCAGGACATGGACACAGATTTCTCTGAAAGCATGGGCCCTGCCAATGCATGCATCATGGTGCTAATGGGGCAGGTTCATGCTGTGGAACGCCGATTCTGGGCTCGGGAAACAAGCACAGACTGGTGGGACCGCATAGTGTTGCAGGTCTGGGACGATTCCCAGTGGCTGCGAAACTTTCGCATGCGTAAGGGCGTTTCATGGAACTTTGTGACTTGCTTTCCCCTGCCCTGAGGCGCATGAATACCAAGATGAGAGCAGCCCTCACAGTTGAGAAGCGAGTGGCGATAGCCCTTTGGAAGCTTGCAACGCCAGACAGCTACCGGTCAGTTGGGAATCAATTTGGAGTGGGCAAATCTACTGTTGGGGCTGCTGTGATGCAAGTAGCCCACGCAATCAAAGATCTGCTGATATCAAGGGTAGTGACCCTGGGAAATGTGCAGGTCATAGTGGATGGCTTTGCTGCAATGGGATTCCCTAACTGTGGTGGGGCATAGACGGACCCCATATCCCTATCTTGGCACTGGAGCACCAAGCCGGTGAGTACATAAACCGCAATGGGTACTTTTCAATAGTGCTGCAAGCTCTGGTGGATCACAAGGGACATTTCACCAACATCAACGTGGGATGGCCGGGAAAGGTACATGACGCTCGCATCTTCAGGAACTCTGGTCTGTTTCAAAAGCTGTAGGAAGGGACTTTATTCCCAGACCAGAAAATAACTGTTGGGGATGTTGAAATGCCCTCCCCAGAAACCTTTTGCAAAGGCTGTGGGAGTACATCCAGGAGAGCCGCAAATGCCAGGGCAAAGTAATCCTTTCATATGCTTGCTTTTAAACCATGTATAGTATTTTAAAAGGTACACTCACTGGAGGTCCCTTCTCCGCCTGCTGGGTCCAGGAGGCAGCCTTGGGTGGGTTCGGGGGGTACTGGCTCCAGGTCCAGGGTGAGAAACAGTTCCTGGCTGTCAGGAAAACCGGTTTTTCCACTTGCTTGCTGTGAGCTATCTACAACCTCCTCCTCCTCATCATCTTCTTCGTCCCCAAAACCTGCTTCCGTATTGCCTCCATCTCCATTGAAGGAGTCAAACAACACGGCTGGGGTAGTGGTGGCTGAACCCCCTAAAATGGCATGCAGCTCATCATAGAAGCGGCATGTTTGGGGCTCTGACCCGGAGCGGCCGTTCGCCTCTCTGGTTTTCTGGTAGGCTTGCCTCAGCTCCTTCAGTTTCACGCAGCACTGCTTCGGGTCACTGTTATGGCCTCTGTCCTTCATGCCCTGGGAGATTTTGACAAAGGTTTTGGCATTTCAAAAACTGGAACGGAGTTCTGATAGCATGGATTCCTCTCCCCATACAGCGATCAGATCCCGTACCTCCCGTTTGGTCCATGCTGGAGCTCTTTTGCGATTCTGGGACTCCATCATGGTCACCTCTGCTGATGAGCTCTGCATGGTCACCTGCAGCTTGCCACGCTGGCCAAACAGGAAATGAGATTCAAAAGTTCGCAGTTCTTTTCCTGTCTACCTGGCCAGTGCATCTGAGTTGAGAGTGCTGTCCAGAGCGGTCACAATGGAGCACTCTGGGATAGCTCCCGGAGGCCAATACCGTCAGATTGTGTCCACAGTACCCCAAATTCGAGCCAGCAAGGCCGATTTAAGCGCTAATCCACTTGTCAGGGGTGGAGTAAGGAAATTCATTTTAAGAGCCCTTTAAGTTGAAATAAAGGGGTTCATCGTGTGGACGGGTGCAGATTTACATCGATTTAATGCTGCTAAATTCGACCTAAAGTCCTAGTGTAGACCAGGGCTAAGTGTAGCAGGAAGAACTTTAGCAAAATTCATCTTAGTGCACCTACAACAGCTGACGAAGCATGTCTACCCTGAATCACGGTGTGGATTCAGGGCTGGAAGATCAACTACAGACATGATATTTTCTCTGCGTCAACTGCAAGAAAAGTGAAGAGAGCAAAACTGACCATTGTACACCGCCTTTGTAGACCTAAGCAAAGCATTCAACACAGTCAGCAGAGCAGGTCTATTTGCATACTAGAAAAGATAGGATGCCCACCAACCCTGTTAAGTCTTATACATTCATTCCACAACGACATGAGAGCAACTGTCCAGTTTGATGGGTCCACTTTGGACAGCTTTGAGATGAAAAGTGGAGTGAAGCAAGGATGTGATCTTGCCTCTACACTGTTTGGAATTAGTACTCTCGAACTGTGCATTTAAGGACATACATGAAAGATAGAGTGCATCTCCACACAAGATCCGATGGGAAACTCCTTCAACCTGTCGTGCTGGCTGCTGCTTCCTGCAGCTCCCATTGGCTGGGAATGGCGAACCGCGGCCACTGGGAGCTGCGGGGGGCCGTGCCTGCAGACGGTCAATGTCAGCAAAATGTCTCATGGCCCACAATCAGACTACCCTGATGGGCCTCAGGTTGCCCACCACTGATGAAGACCAAAATGCTAGTATACCAAACTTGCCTCCTCAGCACTGTCATGTATGGTGGGGAAACACGGACAACTTATGCCCATCAGGAGAAAAGGTTAAACAGTTTCCACCTACATTGTTTATGCCACATACGCAACACCAAATGGCAAGATAAACTCACCAACACATAAGTTCTTTGAAGGGAAAATTTACCAAGTGTGACAGCCCTCCTCAAGCAAAGATGACTGCTCTGGCTGGGCCATCTGAGTAGGCTGGAAGACGGACGAACACCCAAGGACATGTTATATGGGGAGCTATCAGAGGAAACAAGAACAACAGGACAACCCAAGCTTCGCTATAAAGACATATGTAAGCGAGATATGAAGGAATTTGAAATTGATCTTGACCAGTGAGAAACCTTGGCAAGTGATTGTAACAAGTGGCGCTATCCTCTCTATCAGAGTATCAAAGTCCATGACAGAAGCTGACTACTACAGCTTGAAGAGAAAGGAGCCCATAGGAAGCAAGCAGCTCCGAACCAAGATACATGCATTTGCAATAATTGCTAAAGATCATGCAAATCTCGTATTGAACTATTCAGTCACATGAGACATTGCAAACCATCTACATCAGAGGCTGCAATTCCCACCATCTCTCACAGACGAAAGGATGCCGACAAACTGTTAAACATAAGCTACTAAAAAAAAAAAAAAGGAAAAGCAGTATTTTTCTTCTGCATAGTAAAGTTTCAAAGCTGTATTAACTCAATGTTCAGTTGTGAAGTTTTGAAAGAACAGTCATAATGTCTTGTTCAGAGTTATGAACAACCTCCATTCCCGAGGCATTCATGACTCTGAGATTCTACTGTAAGGATCTTTCATTTAGTTTGTGCGTTTACAATTTAATTATTTAGAAATCTTCCTAGTTAATTTCACTTGGCAGCCTCTCAACATTCTTTTGAAATGTTAATATATTTAATTTGGCTTTCAGAACATGAGTATTTAAAAAAGCATGTATACAGTGTGTACTTTTGTAACATGCACAAACAAATTTAGATAATTTGGTGGGACTTTCTTGGCTTCTGTGATTGTGACTACACAGATTTACCCAGAGGCTTATACAGTAACTGAAAAACACAACCACTTTTTTCAGGGAGAATTCTTGATATTCCATTTAAATGCAGTACTCCTTCAATTTTAGGATCAGATGTATCAGTTTTATGCAGTAAATTAAAAACATATGTTACATAAAACCAACATACTTTACATAAAACCAAAGCCGTAATTTTTCTGAGTTTTATGAAATCCTTGTAAGTGGATAGGCTAATCATAGTCTAGTTCTTCTCAGGTTTAATCTTGAAGCTTTGGACAAGGGGGTTTTTCATGCCTTCTTATTTCAAATGCTATAATATACATAAAATATTTTAAAATATTAATTAAAATACTTAGAATATCAGTTGGTGTGTATCTGTGTCTCTTGCCTAAAAAAAATTATCATTGCTTCTGTAGTGTGAAAGAATCTCTCTCCTCTAACTTCTTGGTACTCCATTGTTTTTGCACATGTTTCACTTACTAGTCAAGTTGTGCTGATATGTGCCCACTGATATAAGATTTCTTTAGTTTTAATGGCAGTAACATATTTGTTTTTAGAATTCCAGAATGCACATATGTTGTAAATCATGTGTTGTGTATTCTTTCCTATTTCTCAGCTGTATCATTGTATAATGGCAAATTGGCATCAGATCTATGGCATAGAATTTGTGTTTTCGTGATCTGATTAGTACTGCTCTTTTTCAAATGGATTCTGAACTGCTCAGTTGTGTATCATGGGCCCTAGACTGCTAACAACTCAAGGAAATTGTAAATCCTGCAGGGGCTTAGGCTAAATAAAGGAGTGCTCAAGGTGGTCCACAAGACAATGTCTCTGGTAAGATAAAGTCTTCTCTATAAAAAAAGGTTTGAAAACCCCAGCAGTATATCAGAAAGTCTTCCCCCACTCTGCCTTGAAAGTGTGCCTCAGCATTTGTCTATTCAAACTGACTGCTGAGACTAGTAATGACTGTGATCACTACAGACCTAGCCTGGAAATGAAGCAGTGGTTTATAGGAAAACACGCTTTACATTCTGTCAATCTTCTTAGCCATCTGGTTCCTCCTCTTCTGCTCTTTGAAATGCAATTACAAACTGGATTAGTATTCAGGATAATTTTTTAAACGATTAAATAGCATGAAAAATATTTTTAACTGACATTCATGCTTGTCTTGGTGAAGAATGAGCAAGCAGTAGATGTCAGAGACTTTGGGGACAGGATCAATCATGAGGGCTTCTGTTCCCAAGAGACTCAGTTTCCACTCCTTCCATAAGAGGAGAGAAACAGGAACTGTCATGAACTCCAGGAGCAGCAGTGCCCATGAAGGTCATGTTGATTTACTGATAAATAGAAATGACCAATCCCCTTCTCAAATGAGCTTACACAGTTCCTTTGAGAACTGATACCTTACCCATAATGGTACTTCGAAAGCACTGGTTCCCAGCCTTTTTGAAAGGCTGAACTTATTTACCAGAATTAAACCGTGGGTATACAACCCTGTGCCCTTATCCTACCATTCAGTTGTGGATCCTCAAACAAACAATTTAATTATGGGTCCTCTTAAACATTACTCGGACCCTGACTGTTACCCCTGCTGAGTAGGGGCTTCAATCTCAATCACAAAACAGGGATTTGGAACAAGTAAAATAGAAGGTTGATAATGTCAGCGTACTGATGCCCTGCCTGTAGGCTTTTATCATTTAGGTGTGGATAGACATTTGACCATAAGTTGTAAAAGCAAGATGAAGCAATATTAATACAGTGACTATCTCTCTTTCTTATTATGTATTATTAAATATTTATATTATGGTAGCACCCAAAGGTCACACTACAAACATGGATAAGACACTACTTGCCCTTAAGGGCTTACAATCTGCAGACCTTTTTCTACCACAAACCATGTAACTAACGAAGCTGTTCCAAATTCTTCACCAGATTCATTTGTTTGTATGCTGCAACCCTGTCCCCTACCCTGTTTTGTATATTTTAGCTTGTAAACACACACAGCTTGTATCTTATTTATGTTTGTATAGCACCCAACACAATGGAGCTCAAATCTCAATTGCTGCCTTTGGGTGCTATCATTATAGGCTGGGCTGGTTGCCTGGTTAGTATTCAGATTGCCCAACACTTACCATTATAAGACCACTTACCATTACAAGAGATCCACTTCCTGGACACTACAGTACAAATAAGTGATGGTCAAATAAACACCACCCTATACCAGAACCCTTCTGACTGCTATACTTACCTACATGCCTCCAGCTTTCATCCAGACCACATCACACGATCCATTGTCTACAGCCAAGCCCTCAGATACAACCACATTTGCTCTAATCCCTCAGACAGAGACAAACACCTACAGGATCTCTATCAGGCATTGTTAAAACTACAGTACCCACCTGGGGAAGTGAAGAAACAGATTGACAGAGCCAGAAGGGTACCCAGAAGTCACCTACTACAGGACAGGCCCAACAAAGAAAGTAACAGAATGCCACTAGCCATCACCTACAGCCCCCAACTAAAGCCTCTCCAGCGCATCATCATGGATATACAACCTATCCTGAAGGACGATCCCTCACTCTCACAGACGTTGGGAGACAGGCCAGTCCTCATGTACAGACAGCCCCCCAACCTGCAGCAAATACTCACCAGCAACAACACACCACACAACAGAAACACTAACCCAGGAACCAACCCCTGCAACAAACCCCGTTGCCAACTCTGTCCGCATATCTATTCAAGGGACACCATCATAGGACCCAACCACATCAGCCACACCATCAGGGGCTTGTTCACCTGCACATCTACCAATGTGATATATGCCATCATGTTCCAGCAATGCCCCTCTGCCATGTACATTGGCCAAACTGGACAGTCTCTACGTAAAAGAATAAATGGACACAAATCAGACATCAAGAATTGTAACATTCAAAAACCAGTAGGAGAGCACTTCAGTCTCCCTGGATACTCAATAACAGACTTAAAAGTCAACTAAGAGTCCTTGTGGCACCTTAGAGACTAACAAATTTATTTGGGCATAAGCTTTCATGGTCTAGAATCCACTTCATCAGATGCATGGAGTGGAAAACACAGTGGCAGGTATATATATACATATTACATGAAAAGATGGGAGTTGCCTTATCAAGCAGGGGGTCAGTCTGATGAGACAATTCAATTAACAGTAGAATACAAAGGGAGGAAAAATCAGTTTTGTAGTGGTAATGAGGGCGGTCCATTTCAAACAGTTGACAAGAAGGTGTGATCACTAAAAAGGTGATTTTTCGTCCCTTGGTATTCTACTGTTAATTGAATTGTCTCTTTAGACTGGCCCCCCTCTTGGTAAGGCAACTCCCATCTTTTCATTACTGTGTATGTTGTGACAAAGTTCCTCCTCTACCTTGGTGGGTCTTGCGCTTATTGGCAGATTTGCTCGCCTTGGAGCTTCACAGCAGCCTTCAATTTGGCCATTTTTGTGAACCCACAGTCTAGGTCAACTCCTTCTGTGTCTGACCAGGAGTTGGGAGGTTTGGGGGGAACCCAGGCCCGCCCTCTACCCTGGGTTCCAGCCCAGGGCCCTGTGGAATGCAGCTGTCCAGAGTGCCTCCTGGAACAGCTGTGTGACAGCTACAACTCCCTGGGCTACTTCCCCATGGCCTCCTCCCAACACCTTCTTTCTCCTCACCATAGGACCTTCCTTCTGGTGTCTGATAATGCTTGTAACTCCTCAGTCCTCCAACAGTATGCGTTCTCAATCTCAGCTCCTAGTGCCTCTTGCTCCCAGCTCCTTACATGCGCACCACAAACTGAAGTGAGCTCCTTTTTAAACCCAGGTGCCCTGATTAGCCTGCCTTAATTGATTCTAACAGCTTCTTCATTAGAACACCTGCAGTCAATCAGCCTGTCTGTCTCAATTGTCTCCAGAAGGTTCCTGATTGTTCTGGAACCTCCCTATTACCTTACCCAGGGAAAAGGGACCTACTTAACCTAGGGCTAATATATCTATTACTCTCCTGTAGCCATCTGGCCCGACCCTGTCACAATATATATACTTGCTGCTGTATTTTCCACTCCATGCATCTGATGAAGTGGGTTCTAGCCCACGAAAGCTTATGCCCAAATAAATTTGTTAGTCTCTAAGGTGCCACAAGGACTCCGTGTTGTTTTTGCTGATACAGACTAACACAGCTACCGCTCTGAGATTTAAAAGTCGCCATTCTTCAACAAAAAAACTTCAGAAACAGAAGAACTGGAATTAATTTGCAAACTTGACACCATCAAATTAGTCCTGAATAAAGACTGGGTCACTACAAAAAATAATTTCCCCTCTGTTGATATTCACACCTTCTTGTCCACTGCTGGGAATGAGCCACATCCACCCTAATTGAATTGGCCTCATTAGCACTGACCCCCACTTGGTATGGAAACTCCCATCTTTTCATGTGCTGTATATTTATACCTGCTTACTGTATTTTCCACTCCATGCATCCAATGAAGTGGGTTATATCCCACGAAAGCTTATCCCCAAATAAATTTGTTATTTTCTAAGGTGCCACAAGGACTTCTCGTTTTTTTTTATTATAAGACTGTTTTCAGTTGCTTATAACTTTGCCATTCTTTAACATTTTGGGTGAAATTTTTCATGCTGGGTCTCTGCCTCAGATTGATGTTTTTTGGGAGGTGAGCAGAGGGGGAGGGAATTTCCATCAAAAGAGTTCAGTCTTTTCTGAGAATGAGACTAAGGAAAAGTATGTTGTCTTGACCAAGTTAAAATTTCTGGTGATGTTGTCTTTGAAAACTTCAAGCATAGCCATGCTTTGGAGCAGAGACTTGAAATTTGACATGGATTGGCCTTATTCTCAGGATTGCAACTTTTGCCATCCCTGTGAAGATCTGCCCAACTTTGGGCAAGTTATAAGTCTTGGAAAAATCCCAGTTTGCATGTGTTCAGTAGAGACTTGCTAGAGCTTTACAGTAAAAAAACCTCATCTGCACTGAATATGCTTCAGCCAGGGGCTACACGGTTCTGAGCAGGACTTTCTATGCAATTGCTGCCGTGGGCCAGGCTGGGGCCGGGAACAGAAACTGACAACAGCAAGATCATCTCTCCTGTGCAGTGACTGATGCCCCAGCTGGGCCCAGACAGCATGGAGGAGGAAGCTGCTGGATTCAAATACAGAGGAGACAAGAGCCAGATCCAAGGGTGGAGAGAAGCAGACTGGGACAAGGAGTCTTAGTGGGAGAGGGAAACTGGGGGTGGGAGGGAGAGTGGAATTAGTTGGGAAGGAGATAAACTGGGAACCAGTGGGGTGGGAGAAAGGAGGTGAGGGGAAGAGACATGGGATCTGACGAAGAGCCAGGATGCGAGGAAGGGGAGGAACTGAGATTGGACAAGGATCTGAGGGGAGAACTGAGACTGACTGGACAAGGAGCCAGTTGGTGGTGGTGATGAGGGGACTGATTGGGCAAGAATTCTATTCCAGGAGACTGGGACTCTGAGCTTGTGGGGTGGGGGGGAAGGAGGAAGGCAACTGGACTCGGTATGCGGAGGACACAGACGGATGGGACAAGGAGCCAGAGTAGGGGAATGGAACTGGCTGGGCAAGGGGACGGGGGGCAAAGAGTTGGGTGTGAGTGGGGAGACCTGGGATTCTCTGAGCAAGGAACACAGACTGGGAGTGGGGACTAGGAGAAAGACTGGGAGAGTGAGTCCAGAGGGGGAAACTAGGGCTGTCTGAGCGCTGGGATTGGGATGGGAAGCCTGAGAAGTGAGATTGGGACTGGTTAAACGAGGAGACGGTGCAAGGAGCCAGTAGTGAGAGTCAGGATGGGGACGTGGACAGTCTGGAGTGGATGTGGCAGAATGGGTCAAGCTTGTGGGGAACGGGCAGAAGACTTTGTGCTCCATAGAGCACACTCCTGTCCAGAGGCTGGAATGGAACGCAAGATTCCTGAGTTTCACCATTCCCCTGCTGTCAGCAAATATCTGTGAAATGCAGTGGCAAAGTGTGTTTCATGTCCCTCTAGTGCTGCTCCACATAGAATTAAAGTTGCCTGTGTAGCTGACATTTCTTAATTTTTGAGTGTTTGACTTTGCAACCTTAATGTCCTTTTAACATAGGGGTGTGTGTGTTTGTAGGTGTGTGTGTGGGGGGGGTATGTGTGTGTGTGTGTAATAACAGAAATGTTTACTAATAATAGCCATGTGCCGGTGGTGAAAAAATGCTGTTTTAAGCATATAGCATGATATACATCCTTCAGACTCAATTGTGCCATTTAAGCACAGTCACACCACCCCAGGGGGAACACCATGAGGCACTGTGCAGCATGCCTTCCTGAGCTGCTTGACATATGCAGGTTGTTCATTGCTGTACACCTTTATGAGGCTAGCCAGGGTGTGTGTGTTTCTCCCAATAGAAATAGAAATGTAGTTGCCCCTAAACTCCAATTCTGTTTGACCCATCAGCAGGCCATTGGTGTTGGGATGGCTCTTTATGCTATTCTTACTGCACATCACTCTCCCTCCGTGTCCTAGCTAGGCACAATCTAGCCCTTTCTGAAATTAATAGCAATAATGTACTGAATTGCTTTGGGTATGTTGTCTGGGGATCAAACTTACTTTGTTACAAGTACCTTGCATGGCTATGACCTACCATAGTTATCCATGTCTCCACTTCTGGTAACACAGTTGCGTTTGTCATTAGATACTTTGCATTGCAAACTGAAATCATGTAAATGGTGGTTTTTGTAGCTGCAGAAATACTGACTTTTTTGTGTCTTTACTTACAGCTTTTACGAGAATTGAAGCACCCCAATGTGATTGCATTACAGAAGGTTTTCCTTTCTCACAGTGATAGAAAGGTTTGGCTGCTGTTTGATTATGCTGAACATGATTTGTGGGTAAGTGCAATTTTCCTGTATTTTTAAAATATTTATACAACATTCATATGTGACACTGATATGTGTCTGTGTATAATATAGTTAAGGTTGTAACTGAGCATGTATTATAAGCCCAGTTTTGGCCTTCCCTCTAATATCCATGAGAAATGCCATATCAGCTTCAAAAATGAAGATTAGCTTTGAAGGCAAGATTGAATATTCTTACCAGATTTGAAGGGAATAGGTTATGGGGTTCCCAAATTGTCACCCTAAAATAGAAGTGTGAAGAAGCTTTCCACGCTTTCTTTTTGCAACTTTTGTTACAAAAATTAAGTGTGAGAGAGAGATTAGTTTACTGGCTTCCCATATCAATATCTAGTGTGGAAAACCAAAATCCAGTTGTCTTACACTCTAATTTCAAAGTTTATTAATGTCTGAATTTGTAATGTTGCTATGAGTGAGGCCTGTTCCACTGAGTTTAGAGTAGGATATGAAATGATTTCTGGAGATTTTTAAAAATGAAAACTTACATCTCTCGCCCATTTCCTCATAGTGATAGCATGTCAATGGCAGAAAGGGAATTTTTCCACCAAAAGTCTAATGATATTTGGTTTGATCTGTTATAGACTGAGGTTTGTTACAACATTGTGTTTTGGATTTGGGTACAGATTCTCAAGCTCCATTTCCCCATCCAAAATATATGGGCTTCTTAGATCTGGGGGCTTGGCTCAGGCCCAGAAGAGAACAAAACATCCTAAGAGTAATTTGTGGTGAATAAGTTCCTTTGAAAATGTTCTTGCCACTTCTGTCCTTATCATTGTCAGTCTCAATGTTATTACAAAGGCATCACTAATATGGAAGTTAGCATTACTAACAATATGTTTAATGTCAGTGGCAGATTGTTGAATTGCTTGTAATTACAAGTATATTAGATAATGAGAGCTATTTATACAAGACATTATCAGAAGTTCACTACTGAGGAAAGTAAACACAGACTATGCACAAAGTAAAAGAAAACTTAGATCACTCTGATCAGCTCATGAGATTTAATCCTCCTGCATATAATCTAGTTGAATCAACTTGCTCTGAAATGGTGACAGTCTTGCACTGAGTCACTTCTGAAGGTTCATCAAAATCAAATTACACAAAAATGTGTGTACTCTACATATATTTCCATTCTACATATTATAATTTTACATGCATATAATTTAAATAATTCTGTCCATCAGTTGAATTTACTTGTTTTTTAGAAAAAAGAAAAGGAGTACTGGTGGCACCTTAGAGACTAACAAATTTATTTGAGCATAAGCTTTTGTGAGCTACTGCTCACTTCATCGGATGCATTCAGTGGGCTTATGCTCAAATAAATTTGTTAGTCTCTAAGGTGCCACAAGTACTCCTTTTCTTTTTGTGAATACAAACTAACACGGCTGCTACTCTGAAACTTGGTTAGTCTCTAAGGTGCCACAAGTACTCCTTTTCTTTTTGTTTTTTAGAGTAACCACAAGAACCATTTTACTGCTGCATTGAGTGGCATGTTCAAGAACCCTTTTCACCAACCTTTGCTATTCTAAATTTTTTGTGTGTGTGGTATTCATATTGTGTAAAAAAAAAAAAAAAAACACCACATGGCTAATAGATGAGGAATCACTATGTTTTAATGTTCTCACCACTCCTTATGGGTCTGGCTGTTGATTAGTCATAGTCCCAGTTTGGTTAATTGATATATATTATTTGAGATGTAATGTTTGTTACCCTAGCAGTTTCTGGCCTCTGACTTTCTCCTTACTCCTTTCTGTGCAATATGTGTTAATCAAATAATTTTCCTTTCCCATGCACCTGATCATGTCTCTCCACTTTTTAATCTTTACAAGAACTTTCCCTCTTCCTCTGCATAAAATTAGTTACATTCAAGGATCTCCATAACTTGGTTCTTGCCTAAAGCTTTGGCCTCATCTCCTCTAAAAGCCTCTTGTTCCTTCCATTTCTCCCCAGCATCACTCCTAACTTCCCCCTTTGTCTCTTTTGCTCACTCCCAACTTTGTGTCTTTTTTCATGCTGCCTCCAACAGCCTCCCAGTTAACGTACGTAAAGCTCCTTCACACTCCTCCTTCAAAAAGCTCCTTAAAATCCCACGTTTTGTGAATCATTTCAGTAGTAATGTCCACTTGTTTCTGTGTTGTGATGTTTTGCATTTCCTGTACTGCACAACTTGAGCCCTTAAACCTTTTGGGGAAGAGAACTTACTTGTTTTGCATAGGTTTTTTACTAAACAATACTATATACTCTCACAGTGTTACCCCAAACAAAATAAGTATATTGAATGCCTATGTCCATCTGAAAATATATATATATTTTTTAAATTGTGGGATAATAGATGTGCTTTCACTAAAGAGAGATACACAGATGATCAACATTTTCAAATTTGGGTGCCTAAAGTTAGTTACCCAAATCCATATTTAAGCACCTAAATTAGTGTGTCCTGATCATTAAAGTTGCTAATCATCTGCAACTCTTAATGGCTTCAGTGGGAACTGTAAATGCGCATCACTTATAAAGATCAGGCCACTTTAATTAAAGTGGTTATCTTTAGGCTCCTATGCTAGAAAATTTTGGCCAGAGATGAATAATGAAGTATGCCGGATATTATCTTCTTCTATATATTTTGTAGTACAATAAAAATTCAACCTATTTTAATGAACAAAAATTATGAATAGAAGCCCAGTCGTTAAGGGGAAGAGTCTTTGGATTCAGATGATGATTATATTTTATTAAAATACTTTTGTGATGGGCAAGAACAAACACTACTTATTTTTGTTCAGCGTTTTTAATACAGATATATCATAGATCACCTCACATTTGGTGACAAATGTAGTAAACTACAAAGTTTACTTGTAATTTATGTTAGTAGTTGTAATTTATCTTGTTAGCATCTGTGGTTGGCATAAGGAAGAGGCGAAGAGAGCTGTAATAACTTAAAAACATTTAAGTCTTTATCAATATTTGTATTATCCCCCCCTGCAAACATATTAACTACTCACTCATTAGCTAATATAATCACACTGAATCCCCAAAACACCTCCCAAATTTTACCAGACAGGCAAAACAAAATAATTCACATGATTTGAAGAAGCAAGAAAGCATAAACTTTGGCCATGTAGCAATTCGTTGAACCAATACATAGTCATACTTGGTTTTATACTTTAATTCCCAAATCCTCAATATAATCCACATATGGTTTCCGTATGTTTTTAAAGCCTATCCTGTGTTCTTTCAGTCTATCTTTCAAATGATGCAACCTGAAGTAAGGTTAGCCAACCCTTATTCCTCTCTTGGGGATGTATTTTCCTTACAAAGTCTAATGGCTATTCTTTTTGGTCACTTTTAATCTAATTTCCATCCAGGTTGTCTTTCTTGATTTAATGATCTTCAGATTAGAAGTATTATTAGTTTTACATATCACTGAGCTAGTCATAAAGACCATGTGCAGAATGATGGCTATGTTTGCAATTGCTCCTTTCGAATCCACATGTATGACTGTACCATCCTATAAAATGTGTTTCATGGATTAAACATATCCAAGAAAAGTGTAAATACCTAAACCTTCTACCTGTTTTCTGCAATGCCCAATGCTTACCATGTAAAATTTTTTAAAAAGACAATTTTAAATGTCTCTCTTTCTGTTTTATAATTAAGGAACTTTGTTGACCTATTCAGTTTTCATATAATTTTCCTTATTTTGTCCTAGTTTAAGGTTTTATACTGCTGCATGTCACTTCCTTTCTGGGTCATAAGCATTTGACATCACTTTTAAAATTTATAAGAAACAAATTAAATGTGTGATGGCCACTAAATTCAACTTTTCTTAGTAACATTTTTTTTAAAGGCCACAGATGAGATCTGGCTAGAGATGAGGTTTTTATGGGTAACAGTTATGTATTTATTACCTTCCAGCAGGTCAGAAATGTGTAGGATTCCCAGCTACACCAATAAACCATATGCCATTGTAACCCACCCAACTTCTGGGTTTGGTGCTCTGTCCCATTGACTGGCATTGAGGCCACTTAGAGAGAAATTAATGAGTCTGCTCTACACCCTTAGTTAAGAGCTACATGGCTTTTAGCTCATGCAGTAGAGGCTCATGCATTTAGCTCCAGAGGTCCCAGGTTTAATCCCACCTGCTGATGAGGGGGGCCTGTCGGTGTTACACCATTACCTTTTTAATATTAATATTCCCTTTACATGCTGTTTGATTGAAATATTCAACAGATCTCTCCATCCTATGTATTATATTATTCATCCTTTCTATTTGCTTAACTAGATTCCTGCTCTTAAAGAAAATTAATATCCATTTTTCTGTCCTGAATTGGTGAGATATCTTTCCTTCTGTAGCTTATGGCTCAGAGCTGATCCTCAATGAGTTTATTTGCAGATACTGGTGATACCAGTGAAACTGTTAAAATAAAAAATAGTTGTTGCCTATGATATGAAATAATGTTGGATGTTAATCTATTACACATAGTCTGCCTTTTTAAATTAAAGAAAAAGGTTATAAGGATGCAGGGGTTGTCTTTAATATATGATTTTCATCTAGTAATAGAAATGAGAAATCCTATTATCCTCATTTAGTTTAGAAAGAAAGCACAAAGGATCCTCTTTGGATCCAAACTTCCTAATTCCAATTGACTCAGCATTCAAATAAAGATTTACAATTTCACATATCAAACTTTCAAGGAAATAGTCTTGTATTCTTACTATTAATTTAATAATGGTGGTGAAGCGCCTGCTAGTAAGTACATATAGTACTGCAAATTTAACTGGATTCCATCAACATTTTCCAATATTTAAGTCATACTCAGATCTGGTGCAATTCCATTGGTTTTACTTGGTTACATTAAGTCTGATTTTAGCTCTTACTCATAAGGATAGCTCAAGCCCAAATATTTTTACATTACTTAAATGTAGGCTTGGCAAGCCAGTCAATTGACCACCTATTATTTGACCACGGTCAAGTATTGTCAAATATTTCAGCAAGAATCCCCTGATCTACGGTGGATAAAGATTGATGATTTAAAAAAAATCAGATTTTTTATTTAAATTGGATTTTTAAAATTTTGTTATTATCATTTGTTTTTAAAAATCAGTTTAAACTAAAAACTGAATTTAATACAAAATACGTCAAGACCTAAATTTATTATAATCTCTTAAAATATTTAAATAAAAATGTTGAATCCATGAGTTTCTACAAAAACTTTGAGTAAAAGGCTGCTTTTCTAGGTAAAGAAAGAATTGGGAAAAACATTCAGCTTTTGAGGTCAAGCTTTGTAAATGTGGCACAACAGTTCATATACTGTATTAAGGGCTTAATCCTGTGGGGACCTAGAGGCTGTGCTACTGGGTGCAAGAGACTTGCAAAGTCATCCAAGGTATTGGGGCCTAGCTTCTGACTCCAAGAGACACCAACACGTAACTCATCAAGATCGATCACAGAGCCCACTTAGATACTCCTATTTTATAGCTTTTCCCTACCTCAGCTTTGATAGGCTCAGTTTTCAATTTAAAGAAAATCACACCATTGAACAGATGGAAGTCTCATGGTAAGCACTTGGGACCTGAGTTTGCTGAAGTGCTAAACCAACTTCTGACAGCAATAGCCTCTTCTGTAGGCACAAAAGGAATATTTTCTTCATTTGGACTAATTCATTCAAAGTTGATAAATTGATTCGGAGTTGAAGAAACTGGAAAATTCATCTTTCTCTTCTCATCATGAATAAAAATGAGGAGGAAGCAGATGAGATCTGCTAGTTTTAAAAGTTTGAAGGATAGCCTGAGTAGCTTATCTTCAACAAGCTTAAGACTGGTCTATGCTGCAAACATAGGTCAGGTTAACAGGGCTGTGAAAAAGTTTCTCTTGGCAAGGGCAAGGCGGGGGGGGGGTGCAGGTTCATTCCTGGTTCTTACTCCTTCTCACATAGCTTAGGGGCCCTAGCATCCCCAGAAGGTGTGAGGCTCACCCCTACAGAGTTCTGGGTCTGGAGACACTGAGGGAGGAAGGGTAGTTCTGGCTAGGCTTCATCCTTCCCCCTTTCCTCAATGCTATAGTACTTGCTGAAGGCTGCTTTTGTGTCTGCTCTGCCAGACTGACAGTTTTTCTGCTACTGTGGAAGATGGTATGCTGGAAGAGAAGGGTCACTGATCTAAGCTGGTATAACATTTCATAGGTTCTAAGAAAAAAGACACAGTGAAAACTATGCTGGACATGGTGTGAGGGGTTGTGAGGTGTTCAGTGCTTATATGCTGATCCAAAAAAGAATTAACTAACTTCATGGAGGATAGGTCTATCAATGTCTACTAGCCAAAATGGTCAAGGACGCAACCCTATCCTTTGGGTGTCCCTAACCTCTGACTGTCAGAAACTGGGACTGGATGACGAAGGATGGATCACTCAATAAATTGCCCTGTTCTGTTTGTTCCCTCTGAAGCATTTGGCACCAGCCATTGTTGGAAGACAGGATACTGGGATAAATGGACCATTGGTCTGACCCAGTATGGCTGTTCTTATGTTCACCATAATAGGAGGTTTCAGCAGCTTTCAGTTTGGACCTTTTTTCTTACCAGGTTTTGCAGGCCAGTTGGGAAGTACTGGGTCCATTGTTGATAGATATTGTCAGTGTTTCCCTGGGTGAAGGAAGAACAGTGGTTCCAGCAGCTCTTAAATAAGTCAGTTTTCAAGAAATCAACTCATGATGTTGTCAGTCGTGTTAACTGTGAACCTGTATCTTATCTACCATTTTTAGGCAACGTCATTGGGAAGGTTGTAACAAAGCAACTCTGGCAATTTCTTGATTTTTCAATTTCCTTGAGCTTCAATAATTTGATAATAGACTGGATTTGGGGCAGAAATAACACTGATTATAGTAGCATGGTAGCCGTGTTAGTCTGTATCAGCAAAAATGAGGAGTTGTAGCACTACAAAAGTGATTTTTCCTCCCTTCTTGTCAACTGTTAATAGCCCACTTCCACCTTAATTGAATTGGCTCGTTAGCACTGACCCCCCACTTGGTAAAGCAACTCCCACCTTTTCGTATGCTGTGTATTTATACCTCTCTACTGTATTTTCCACTCCATGCATCTGATGAAGTGGGTTTTAGCCCACAAAAGCTTATGCCCAAATAAATGTGTTAGTTTCTAAGGTGCCACAAGGACTCCTCGTTGTTTTTACTGATTATATTAGTTGATGATCTCCTCCTACCAATGGACAAAGATGGTCACTCTTAAGATAGATTCAGTTCAGTGACATAGCAGTGAAATATTCTGTATCCCAATCCCTTGGTCTTGAATATATCTTACATTTAAATTTTACTCAGTACTGAAATTGTAAGTGGGACAGGATCAGATCAAGTGTGTAGAATAGTGTAAGACCGTCTCTACTGGAGACAGCAGTAACTGTAGTTTTTGCTTTTGTTTTGTAGGAAATGGAATTTGAGAGACCCATCTACCTCTGTTGAGGGAAACTATCAATTATAATTGACTTGTAAAATTGGGTGGGATTGGAAAGAAAGTAAAGCTGCACTTAGTACGGGACAGTAGGCTTTGATTAGACCTTTAAAGGAGAATCTCTCCAGAGAGGGTTAGATAACTTTCCAACAAACTTTAATACAGTATTAAGTCCCTGACTCTTTTATAGTTGTAATTTTTTAACATCTACCTCTCATTTGTGTTCTTTCGCAAACCTTGCTCAAGATGGCTATGCGTTTGTTTCATTTAAGTATCCCTAACCAGCGTTGTTCTTTTATGGTGGGGATTTCTCTACATGCAATGATATGGTCTGGTTTTAAAAAAATATTTTTGTAAGGATTGGTTTCTTGCAAAGATCATTAGCTAGTTTTGAAATGGATCCACTGAAATGCTTTTATCAGTACATGCTCCATGAGAAAGGACTAAGCTTTCACTAATTGCTTTGGTGTGTGGGTCTTTGACATGGTAACCTCTACATATTTTATTGCTGCTTCTGAATTTTTGATTGTATACCAATAAAAGATTGGTTTTTAAAATTTTTTAAAAAATTGTTGTAATTAGCAGCAGCATCTTTTGAAAAGCTCTTTGAAGTACATAAGAGAGTTCTAGAGTGAATTTGTGTGTGTGGGGGTGGAGGGTGAGAAAACCTGGATTTGTGCTGGAAATGGCCCAACTTGATGATCACTTTAGATAAGCTATTACCAGCAGGACAGTGGGGTGGGAGGAGGTATTGTTTCATATTCTCTGTGTGTATATAAAGTCTGCTGCAGTTTCCACGGTATGCATCCGATGAAGTGAGCTGTAGCTCACGAAAGCTCATGCTCAAATAAATTGGTTAGTCTCTAAGGTGCCACAAGTACTCCTTTTCTTCTTGTCCAAGGAACAATTCACAGTACTGAGAGCAAGGAACTCCCTGTTCTCGCTCTCAAACTCCTTCTGTGACATGACTGAAAAGAAAAACTTCAGGGGAAGTTCCTATCTAATATGTAAAATGATCTCTTAAGGGTTTCATTTAGTGTTATCAGAATATTCAGGCATTTGGATACCCGGCTGTAGGAGTTTGGTGTTTATTTACTAATTGTATGTTGGGGCGGCAAGAACTAGTAACCTTATGGCTTTGTCTGTACTAGGCATTTTTCTGTATTTCCCACCATCATCATCACTTGTGGAAGCAACAATGAGAATATTAGTGTTGACAAGGAGTTGCCAGTTTTTTAACCCCACTGTGTCATCAAAAGCTGGTCTGAGTATGGTTCAATGACATGGTGTCTAAAATACCAGTGGCTGGCCTATGTTAACTCTCCCCCCAGAGGAACTTCACCAGTGGTAGCAATGGTGAGAACGATGTCTAATGTAGACACAACTTCTTGTTACGGCCTGATATCTAAAGCTTCAAAGCTGGGAAAAAAAGTTTGAATTAGGCAGCTTCTACTGAAAATTCAAGTAATTCAGTCTTGTCGCTGCTCAAATTAATACCTTGAATTGCTCTAAATAAATGTATGTAAATGGTCTGTATGAATTTCATCCTGAGAAAAGCTCATTGAAAGTTGGCTTGTTATGCATGGTTCTTTGAATCTCAGTCTGTGAGAATCTGAGTTATGGTGCGCTGCACCTTATGCACATGAGATTGGAACCTTTTGAGTACCAGTATCTGTTGGGACCACACCTGTGCAATGTATGTCCTTGTGCACTCCACCTCGCAACTAAGGGCATATAGGGCAGAGTGGCTCTGACTGCCTCTCACTTCCCTTTTGCCGTCACTGACAGCGAGAGGAAACTTTGTAGTGTTCACCTGCTACCCCATAGTGCCCCTTCATTAAAGTAAGGATGTAAATATTTGTAAATATTAGTAGTTACCATAATTAGTTCAGGAGCATTTTTCTACCGTCATGGCAGCTCTTTTTTGTTTTCTTTAGATTTTCTGTCTTTCGCCTGAGTACTAATTAGTGCCAACGTGCCTGCCTGTGTAATGGCCGAGTCTAAACCCTCTGACTTCAAGCCATACCAATCATGTGATGGACTTATTCCATTAACTGATGGACACAGTTGGTGTCTTTTCTTTTTCAAGAGCCATGGATCCAGACCATTGCGCTGTGTGCTGGTCCTTCTTTACCAGAACTTATCACTCCAGAGATACTTGGCTTCAGGAGGTAGAGTTTTAGCCATCCATAAGGGGTTAATTGAGTTTTGAAAGGTGTTCTCTTATGCCAAAAAGGGACTCTTTTCCTATTGATCCCAATCCTCAAGTATCCCTGTAAATAGGGATGAACCCAAAGGCTCACTGGGCCAAATGGCACCAAATCTATTCTGGTATTGAAACAAGGATTCTTCGTAGGTACCAAGATCCCCAGTACAGTAGTCCACAACAGCATTACAGGCCTATTCCTACCTACTGACATTGAGCCCCTGGCACTGGCCTCAGATCTGATGCCACTAGTACCGGTTTCTCTGGCACAAGAAAGAATTAAACCCTCAGTACTGGTAATGTCTTATCCTCCCACTGAGATGTCACCATCATCTCTAGAACATATTTAATCTTCCTTCTCTTCACCCACATACTCTTTCCAGAATTAAGATGAGACCTATCTCCAGATGTCCATTCCCCATCTCCTCTCAGGGATTCCCCAAACAATTCCTGAATCACCCTCTTCCTAGAGATTATCCAAGTGGATCATTCAGTGCATTACATCTTGCTGCCAACTAGCAGATATGCCCCTTCCCTCAGGCAACAGGGTCCACTCAACTAGAGCCGAGGCATCCTCTTCAAAGACCCACAAGGCAGCCACGGGGACCTAATTTTATATCTTTAATAAACATTAGGCTCTGGATCAGAGAGCAAATCAAATGCCAAATTTGGGAGAGCAGTTCTGTAGCTAGAACTCCTCAGACCCTCCTTTATTAATCTGGGAACTGCTAGTCCATCACCATAAGTGGGATCCATACTGACCAAGACTCAAGGTGAGAATGATTACTTATCCCTACAGTAACTGTGGTCTTTAAATTGTTTTGTCCTTATGAATCCCATGACCACCCCTCTTCTCTGTTCCTTTGGAGTCCATCTGTGCTGGGATTGTGAATGAGCAAGGAAACTGAGAAGCAATCAGGGCTGGTCTATCCCGTATGCCGTTGGGTGGATGCAGGGTACAGGTGTGGCTCCAGTGGACATTGCTGGACAAAAGAATCCAATCTCATGCACATGCAGCACATATGTACCATAAATGGGGTGGTGTCCACATGGAAAAAACATTTCTAAGAACCACAATGACTGCAAAGTGGTAAGTAGTTACTGTTTTGGTATTATCTAGATTTTCTTTAAAAATTAGTAGGTGTGTAACACTGAGAACACATACATCTGAAAAATAATTGGAGACAAAGCAAAACCTTTGCAAAGCAAAAGGCAACAACCTCTTTATTTCTTTCCCTTTGTTAATGTTGTTTGAGGAAACTTACTTTGTTAAAAAAGCTTCATGTTTCTACTTTTTATTTCTAGCATATTATCAAGTTTCACCGTGCCTCAAAAGCAAATAAAAAGCCCATGCAGTTGCCAAGATCTATGGTTAAATCACTACTCTACCAGATCCTTGATGGAATCCATTACCTCCATGCAAACTGGGTGCTTCATAGGGACCTGGTAAGTACTCTGTTTTATCTGATATCGAAAAGTTCACATATGTATTCTTGGGAAGAGGAAGAAAAGTCACAAGTAATAATCTTGCCTATCGATCCTTACAGCTCTTCCTGTTATTGTTACTGGATACCATTGGAGGCTTTAAAAATAAAAACAAGCTATGTGTTCACATTGTTTTTATCTGCCACATCTGAACTGAGACAATGATACTGCATCCGGTAAAAGGAATGCAGATACCAATATCTGAAAACAATACACCAGCCAGCTGGTATGTATTTGTAGTATAAGTGTGTGCTCTACTTTAAAAGTGCAGTTTACTATGAAGGAGATAGATAACTTGCACATAAGCCAAACAGTGTGTAAGGTTATCAAAAGCTAGTGAAACACTAGGTTCTTCTGTGGAGTATTTTTTTCACGTGATATTTTTTCTGGCTGTGGGAAGTGAATTGAGATCAAGTTGTCAGCTTTGCAAGTTTCACATGACCTAGAGTGGCTCTTGAAAGTGGTTGCAGATTATGAAAGCTGCCAATTGCCCCATCTATGCTAGGTGTTTTTTCTGAAAGTTTCCCACCATTTCTAACACTAGTGCTGCGAAACACTAACGTAGACAGCCAATAGAATTTCTTTGAGAAAGGTAAACAACATAGTGGTCAAATGTTCTACGATTGTTAGAACTCTACCTGTGGTACAAATGGTGGGAGCTCTAAAGAAAAGTAGTCTAGTATATACAGTTACAGAAGGCTAATATTTGGATTTTTTTTTTGTAGTTACCAACAGCTTTTTGGCCTGCTACTAGCATCGCCAAAAGATTTCAGTCATTTTCAAGTTTTGATGGATGAGAAATGGGTTGTTGCCATATCGTAGTGATCAAATGAAAAGAGGAAATCAGGCTCATATTTCTAGTTGCCAGGATAACTGCTTCATTGCAAAACGTTAATGAAGTTAATTAAAGTTGACCTGTTCCTCAGTGGTTTTTTAAACCTTTAGCAGGTTATTCCACTACTTTTAGATATTAATATATTTGTGCTTTTCTGCATCTGGAATGGTAGTTCTGAGCAACAGTAGGAAACAAAGTTCAAAAAGAGGACTGATTGTAGTGCTGAATTTCCCATTTTTCTCAGAAGAAGGTCTGTGAAAGAAAAGTGTCACTTATGCAAAATGTGAAGACATAATTAAAAATGCCTTAAGACAAAAACCTAAAAACAAAAACTGCTCAACTACATTTAAAGAAAGTATAAATGATCTTAAGACCATGCCACATATAGTCTCAAAGATGTGTTCTCTTAAGAACTTGGTTTCTTGGCAAGGCAGCTACCTATAAGAAGCCTAAAAACTTGGGAATTTCTCTCTCTCTAACCTATGCTATTTATGCTCAGGTTGGCTGATGATACTTTTGTGGATCCTATCTGTTGTCGGTATATATGGAGCAAAGATGGTGCCAGGAGTCTTTGTATTCTTCCTTAGAAATGACAGTTGTTTTTGTGGGAAGGAAGAAATTTTTCCGAATCACACATGGAATGATGGTGCCAAACAGAGCTTTCTATAACTAGGAAAGGAGAAGACCAGAAGACTCTGAAGTTCACTGGGTTCTTGCTATGTAAATCTAATTTACTAGCACGTGCTTAGATATCACAGCAAGGGGTGCTACAGAAAACCCATAAACACACACACTGTACTAGTGATTAAAGACACTCAGAATGCATGTGTGTTTTAAAAGAAAGAACTGCAGAATAAAGCCCCTTTTAAGAATCTTGTAAGTCTCAAGTAATTTAAATCACATATTGATGCACAGCAAACAATACAGTTCTGTAGAAAAGGACCTGGGGGTTACAGTGGATGAGAAGCTGGATATGAGTCAGCAGTGTGCCTTTGTTGCCAAGAAGGCTAATGGCATATTGGGCTGCATTAGTAGGAGCATTGCCAGCAGATCGAGGGAAGTGATTATTCCCCTCTATTTGGCTGTGGTGAGGTCACATCTGAGTATTGTGTCCAGTTTTGGGCTCCCCACTACAGAAAGGATGTGGAGCCCAAAGGAGGTGGTGGAATCTCCATCCTTAGAGGTTTTTAAGGCCCAGCTTGACAGAGCCCTGACTGGGATGATTTAGTTAGTGTTGGTCCTGCTTTGAGCAGGGGTTTGGACGAGATGACCTCCTGAGATCTCTTCCCACCCTAATCTATGATTCTGTGATTCTATTTGCTCTAGTGGTTCACATCCACTATTGAGATCGGAGTTAATATGCTCATTTAGCAACTCATTTAAATGTGTAATGATAAAAAAACTCAGTTATGTTTCCGAACATATCCACCTTCTTCCTTCCTTGTTATTTGTACTTATAAAACAATTGTATCTACATTTCCATTAAACTGAATCAAAGTGTGTGTATGTGAACTATTTCCCTTATTCCCTAAGCCTGATATTTGTTTCTTGTTTTGTCTTAGTTGGTTTGGTTACACCCTTTGGAAACAAAATACTTTTTTCTATTTTATGTAAAGCAGTGTTTTACAGCTGGGCACATGGTGTCTTCCTGATTAGATAGTGTAAGTAATTTCAAGTTATTTGTAGCAATTCAGCAAGAATAAGAATCCTGGGAAAAAACGTAACATGTAAATGTCATAAATTTACAAATCTAAAGCTATAACAATATCAGAGAATATTTATATCATAGTACCAGTCAAACTGTTTTAGTATAATGCAACAGGAAATGATGTTTAGAATTTACTGCACACAAACTACATTGAAAAATGCAGAAACATAAGAGCTATACACTTGCCAGAGTAGTGGGTGAGATATCATACATTTTATTGTGCTGTTGCACTCGTGACGTTGCACTCCATATGATTTATGAAAATATGCTTATAAATGTGAGTATGATGTAACTGGAATACGCTTTATGCAAAAGGTATCTTGTAAGGTATCATTACAAAGCTTATCATCTACTGAGTGTGTTCATCCCATTTGTTTGCATGTATTATTTCTATGTCTGGAGTTAGAAGAATAAGATATAAACTTGTATTACTAATGTAAACATATTAAGTGGACGCCATTAAGAGTGCTTCAGAATCAATTAATTGTAAATGACACTGTTTACTTGCAAATCTTCCTGTGTACATGTGGGCCAGCCCAGGAAGAATGGAGGCTGTGGTCTCACAGGCCATCTGATCATGTCACATGATGCTGGAATCCATCTTAAATCTGGTACTTTTCCATTTAGAAGTGGGGGGGGGGGGACCCAGAGAGACAAAAGATTCCCAACTTGTGCCACAGCTATAAAAGGGGGTGGAGCAGGACAAAGAGGCTGCCAGTCATAAGAAAACCCTTGCTTACCACCTAAGATGTCTACTGGAACTAACAAGGACTATACCAGGGGAAAGGATTGGGCCCAGATGAGGAAGGAGTCTAGTCCGTGAAAGAAGCTTATTGGAACATGTCTGAGGGTGAGATATTACTTGTAATCAGTTTCTTAATGTATTAGGCTTAGACTTGTGTGTTTTTGTTTTATTTTGCTAACCACTAAAATCCTACTTTTTATACTTAATAAAATCACTTCTATTTATTAATAAACCCAGAGTAAGTGATTAATACCTGGGGGAGCAAACAGCTGTGCATATCTCTCTATCAGTGTTATAGAGGGCGGACAATTTATGAGTTTACCCTGTATAAGCTTTATACAGAGTAAAACAGATTTATTCAGGGTTTGGATCCCATCGGATATCTGGGTGCTGGAGCTGAGCTGTTTTTAGTTAAAGTCTGCAGCTTTGGGGGCATGGCCCAGAGCCTGAGTCTATGTTGCAGCAGGCTAGCGTATCTGGCTCAATAAGGCAGGGTTCTGGAGTCCCAAGCTGGCAGGGAAAACAGGCTCAGAGGTAATTTCAGCACAGCAGGTGACAGTCCCAAGTGGATCTTTGTGACCAAACCTGTCACAGCATTTAATCAAAAGAAAATGGCAAAAAATTAGATAGTAAATATATTTATAAAAATAAATTAAAAAGGCGTGAAAAAATTTTAAAGGCGCCACTTGTGCTCGGTGGGGGAGCAGCCGCTGCCCCGCTTCCCCCTAGTTACGCTACTGATTCTAAGGTTTAAATGTTCAGGTTAAATTGATTACTATTGGTTATTGAGATTTTTTTTCTTTAGATTTAATGTAACTGTGTTGATAAACTTTATAATATTGGGGTTAATTTTTTTCTGTGGGAGATTGAAAGACTAAATGGCTTTGTACAAATATGAATTTTTTTTTAGATTAAATACTTATTTTTCATCCGCAGAAAAGCAGCTTTCGAGAGGATATTCCTTACCTGATTATACTATTTAATAAGGTGTACATTTTAAAAGATGAAAGTAATTAACCAGTAGAACAATTTACCAAGGGTTGTGGTGGATTCTCTATCACTGACCATTTTAAAATCAAGAGTGGATGTTTTTCTTATAGATATGCTCTAGGAATTATTTTGGGGAAGTCTGTGGCCTGTGTATTACACATGAGTGATCACTCTGTGATCACAATGGTCTCTTCTGGCCTTGGAATCTAAGAATCTGTGAATACGGCAAAGAAGAAGGGAGCATAGGATTTGGGACAAGAGCACAGTCTTTATGTTGTCACTACTGTCAAGTTTTAATTTCTTTCAATAGCATTATGTCCCTTTAATGACCTTGGAGATAGTGTAGTAATAGTCTACAAGATACATAGACTTGTTGCCTATCAAGACATTTAAAATGATACTTTCTGATTGGATTACATGTTGCTGGGTGAAGAAAAGAAAATCTTAACATAAGAATGGCCACATATGATAAAACCAAAGGTCCATCTAGGCCGATATCCTGTCTTCTGAAAGTGGCCAGTGCCAGGTGCTTCAGAGGGAATGAACAGAACAGATAATCATAAAGTGATCCATTCCCTGTCACCCATTCCCAGATTCTGTGGGAACTGTGCATGGCACAGGCCTTCCCTTCCTGGATACAGTTAGGAATGCAATCAAGGTCTCCCTCCTTTGATGCTACACAATGCTTCATTAGCCTTCAATGGGCCATGTTTTGTGCAGAATGCACACTTTACCTTAATTAACACTTCTTTTCTTGTTTGGGAGTTACACAATTACAGAGGTTGACAATGCAAACACTCAGCGTAACTTTATATCATGGGCTACAGAGGTTATAAGTGAGATCAATACATGCAGTATCCTACAAGTATTCCATAAAGTCTAAATGCTGAACACATTCTTATAACACTAATATCTGCTTTCGACTCTAATTTAATTTTACCCTAACTCTTTGAAAAGGTGACTTGGTGGCATTAAAGGGTAAGCTTGAAATGCATCCGCTACAACCACATACTTCAGAAATAATGGAGTTTTTGCCTTCTGACTAATTCTGTGTGGTCCTTTAGAAAATGGATCATTTTGCCTAAACAACCACAAGATCTGGAAATACTCTTAAGTAGCCAAAAGAACCCCACTGCAGAATCCACCACACACTGTCCACAGTGCTTTTTAGAATAATGTTATTAAGAGTTCCAGACATTCTGGCAATTGTCAGATATTGCCTGTGACATTATCCCTTTTTACAGCCTATATTCATTACTGATGGAAAATAAGAGGCCTGAGCCATTTCATTATTTTTTTTTTCAATCTTTTTTCTTATAACAAATTCTAGGTGCCAGTTTCTAGAATAAATACAAAAATACTATACACCAGAAACAAGAAAAGACTAATTTACACAGTTGCTTAGGTTCCCAAGCATTAACTTAAATATTTCCAGCACAGGATTTTTATGGCATGTATTAAATTTAAGGAAATCAAAGCCAAGAGGAGGAAAGACATGGGAAGGAGTGGGATGGGGAGAAACAGAGGGGATGGGAAGAGGCATTATGTGGATTAGTCCCCTGCCTTTCATCCAGATGTCCTGAAGGGATCTTTAGCTAATCAGTTCTAGGAAATTGTCCCAAATGGATTCAAATTTTTCTGGGGTTTGCTGTCTATTTTATGTGATCCTTTCCTTCGCAGCCGGGTCTGCCAGTCCATTATACCAGTGTTTGTGGTTTGGAGGACTATTTACTTTTCCAGTGTGGCAAAATTTGATGTCTTGCTGTGACGGAGTGGGAAGTATTGACCTGAGGATGTTGCGTGGGAATTTTACTGGTACTGTCTGCATTGGTGCTGGATGGTGATGGGATATCAGGGTGTGACTTCACTTCAGGGATGATACCTGAGCATGTAACCTGAGCCCAGGTGACACCTTCTGCCCGGGGAAACTGGAGAAAGGCTGGAGGAGGAACCGGAGTGTGTGGCTGGAGGAGAGTGCTGGAAAGGGTTTCAGTTGGGAGCTGGCTGGGGAAATGGAGGGAGACCCAGGACCAGGGTCTAGGCTCCCTTCTCCCCAAGATGGACCTGACTGAGGGGGTCCTGTTGTTTGTGCCTACAAGCTCTGTTTGGGACTGTGTTCCTGTCATCTAATAAATCTTCTGTTTTACTGTCTGGCTGAGAGTCACGGTGAATCACAGGAAGTGGGGGGTGCAGGGCCCTGTCTCCCCAACGTGCCGTGACACTTGCAACCAGTAAAGTTCAGTGTAGCTATCTGCTTCGGTATAATGATAGCTTCCATTTCCAGGGTACATGGCCCATTATGCAGGTATCTGCTTTAAGGTCAAGTGAAGTCTCTATGATTCTGTTAATTCTCTCCTGTAGGAGCTATTTTACCTAAATGTTCGTAGGGCCAGAGACAGGGAGAGACTGACACTCTAGCTCTGTGGTAAGGGCACTTACGATACAGAAGACCCAGTTTCAAGACCCTGATTCAGTACCCTATCCCCCAGGCTGTAGACTCTCTGGCTATGTCTACAATACCACGGTAAGTCGACCTACGCCACGCAACTCCAGCTACCTGCATAATGTAGCTGGAGTCGACGTACCTTAGGTTGAGTTACCACAGGGTCTACAGCTTGGGTGGTTGACGGGAGAAACTCTCCCGTCGACCTACCTTACTCTTCTCGTCAGGGGTAGAGTACAGGGGTCGACTGGAGAGTGATCTGGTGTCGATTTGGTGGGTCTTCACTAGACCCATTAAATCGACCGCTAGTGGATCAATCTCAGAGCATCAATTCTGGCTGTAGTCTAGACATACTCTCTTTTGTGCGGAATCAGGCAGAGCGGGGACTTGAATCTGGATCTCCCATATCCTGGGTGAGAGCCCTAACCACTGGGCTATTGGCTATTTTGGGGTCATTTTCATGAAACATTTAGAAATATCTCATTTTCACAGAACAAAAACAAATGTGGAAGAAACCTTGAAATTTTTCATGAAACGAAATTATTTTCTGGCAAGTCCTAATTAATATTTCCATGTGTTCTGAGATCCTCAAGTGAAAAATGTTATACAGTACAAATTATATAATATTATCTTTTTGATGAACTCATCCCAGCGAATTGGAAGCATTAAAGAGCATATAAAATAAAAGTTAATTACATGGCTTGTAGGTAGTGAGAAACTGATCATGTTTGGAAGGACTCCTTAGTGGGGGAGAGTGTTATTTGTATTGATTTATAGAATGCTATAAATTTACACTGCACTCTACAAACATAGAGTAAAAGATGTTTCCTGTTTCAAAAAGCTTGTCCTTAAGATGGTGATTAATTTTAAAAAATTACCTAAAATGCTGCAGAACTGAAGCAGTTTTTTTCAAAACAGAGGCAGTTTTTCAATGTTCCTTTTCAGATTATAAATGAAGCAAAATGTATGTGCTTTTGAAAGATGTAACCTACAATGACCAATACAAGAATCACTTCAAAGAAGTCTGACGATCTCCCCTTCCACAAGTGAATCTGAGCAAGGATTTTCAAAAGCTGATATCAAAAGTAAATTTAGACTTATGTTCACTCATCAGTAGTTTGACAACCAGTTGCTGAGCAGGAATGCAGAACTGTTGGAGTCTGCCCTGCTGCCAACAATTTTGTGCTAGCTTGAAGATTTTCTTGGTACCAATCAGGATGTATACATGCCTTTCTATAAATAAATAAGTAACCAACTAAACTGTCTGCCTGTTTGTTTAGCTTTTAGAATATGCTTTCCATTGAAAAATGTAAGTCCTTACAATAGATATCGCTTGTGATTTTTTGGTCTTGATTGGTGCTTTTCTCCATCTGTCTACTGGTTCCCATATTGTACAAAAAGAGTTGGGGCGCCTATTCCTCAGTCATTCCACCTGACCCTTTACAGCATAGGGATCTTATCACACTATGTAAGTATCTTAAAGGATCAAACCGGGATCTACAGAAAGGATTTCTCATGTTCCCAGAGTGGGATGGTGGTAATGATTAGAAGATATTTGGAAGGGCGGTTTCTGCTTGAGTGATTTGGAATAGTGTGCTGACAGACAAAGTGGAAGCAGATTGTACTGATACCTTTTAAAGAGACGTTCATTTGTCATCCAATAATGTATGAGTATGTCAGCTAAAACAGGGTTTACTCGCTGACAAATAGGTTTAATTTTGGTAGGCCTATTGTTTTCTGCATCCTTAAAATGTTATGTTTATCAGCGTCTACTTCAGAAGGTCAGGAGTGTCTTTGCTTAGAACACTGAGGTGTGCCCCTTCGGTTCCAGAGAGACTAAGGCTATATCTATACTGCGTAGCTTACAATGGCAGGGCTGTGCTGCTGCGGCCGCACTGTTGTACGGTGCACTGTGTGGCCACTCCTTATCGCTGGGAGAGAGCAAGGGCTGATAGCTTCATTGCCAGGAGCACAGCTCCTGCCAACAAAGCGCTGTCCACACCGGCGCATTTTGTTGCTAAAACTTTTCTCACTCGGAGGGGTGTTTTTTCCCACTCCTGAGCGACAAAAATTTTAGCAATGAAAGTGCCAGTGTAGACAAAGCCTTAGTGTTGTAAGGTTATATACGTCTGCTAAGCATTTGAATACATCCAAACAGCATTTGAATACATCCAAACAGCAAAACATCTTCCAGAGGTCCATTAGCACATGCTTTTCCCTTTTGGATAACTTACTAAGACTTCTGTGGTTTGTAGATGCATTTTACAAATGAAGAGTTATAATTGCTGTCAGGGAAAAGCTTAACCAAGGTTTAGAAAGAGGTTTACGCCAATAAAACTTTGACAGGAAATAAAATGTGTTTGTAAGGTAAATCAGAAGAAAGAAGGTACTGACTTACATTCTTCCGGCTGCATTCTGCCAGTAAATTCAACAGCTACATGTGGCTCCTCTGAGAGCTGCTTATCTGCTCTCCTGTGGAGTGGAGAATGGAGAGTGAGGACAAAAAATAAAAGTAGTTCAGGAATCTGTTTATTTCTTTGCTTGATGTAGAAAAAACAGAAGGAAAATGTTCTAATTTCTAATGGAGCAAATTCACATGCCATCTGCTTTATGAAGCATTTTGGTAAATAGATAATGTATTTAGCATGCTTGTGCAGCTGTCCTCTTGGAGTGAGCAAACTGAGCTTTACATTCAAAAAACAACTCTTTAAAGTACTTCCTTTCCAGTGACTGTAATCTTGCAAATTCTGTTTCTTTTCTGTTTTGTTCTTAGAGAATGCTGCCTTTTCTCAGCTATGATGTGATCAGGTAACATAGCATTTGTCTAAATTTCTTTCTTATTCAGTGGCATAATCCATCATGAATAAGGTTAAAAAGTTCATACTTTTAATTCTGGAAGGTAATGAAGCTTGAAGCAGATCAGAGAAAACAGAGCTGTGTATGCATACATAATATGTGAAGAAACAAAGAAAAAATGCTGTATTTGCATTTGTTCTCAGGTGTTGATCCCCTTCTTGTATATATTCCTCTTCACTTGTAACATATACAGTCACTTTTCCCACTATATTAGGATGCTGCAATAATGTAGCAGACTGTGTTGCATCTAAATTAATCAGTGCTGATCAATGGTCCAGTAACTTGCACTGACCCGTGACAGTGAATGCTTGCTTTCATTTGTTAGCTTTATCATGTTCTGTGATCTCTGTCAGAGACAGACTTACTTTGCTGTAAAAATGACAGGTCTGTAGGTATTTCACAAAAGAGTTGTCTCTGAAGCATCATCTTCCCCCCCTTTTTTGCTTGTATTTAAAACGTTTTAGGGTGCAAATTACATTTAGTTTTAGTGTAGGTCAGATCTGTAAAAAACACACAGTAAATTAAAAATATACCCTAGATGAAATTATTTGTGTATATAAGGATCAAATTTTGAAAGGCTCTTCACAGGAGCTGGCAATTAAGTTTTTAAGTTGAACAGTAAGAGAGTAGTTTGCTTGTAGCTTGTTGCTTGTTTGGCTTGTAGCTTGTTGCTTCTTTTTTTTTTTTTTGATCGGCTCCCGGCAAGCAGGGGCAAGGGGGGGAGAGTCAGTGGTGCACAGCGGGCCCACCACAGTCCCAGACTGCATGTCGGGGGGGATCTACTCACATAGGTTGTTGGGGTTCTTAGGGATTGGCTTGTTTTGGCCTTGTTTTGAAATGGGATTAGCTTGATTTTTGACTTATTGTGAAAGTCGGGGTGCTTATTTACCATGTGAAAATTGGCAACTGTACTGTCTGCCATTATTCTTTTAGTGCTTTGTCTCAGGATTTGACATAATCTACCAACTCAAATAGTAGGGTTACCATACGTCCGTATTTTCCTAGACATGCCCAGCTTTTTGGTTCTTCAATCACTGTCCAGGAGGAATTTTTAAACATCCAGGATTTTGCCATTATTATTTTTCCCCAAAGAAGAGTTGATCATTCAAGAAAGGTAGTGAATGTTGATCATTCAAGAAAGAAAGTGAATGCTGATCACTCGAGAGAGTGCCCACTTTTTCCCCTAGCTCCCAGTGCTTGAGCCACGAAACAGCTGTTTCATGTGGCTGGGAGGGAGGGGGGTGGAGGGGGAACATGGCGCGCTCAGGGGAGGAGGCGAGGTGGGGATTTGGGGAAGGGGTCCAATGGGGCAGGGAGGAGGTGGAGTTGGGGTGGGGGCAGGGGGGCACAAGCAAATACCCACCCCACCCTGTGGAGTGTCCTCTTTTTTGAATGTTCAAATATGGTAACCCTATCAAATAGCCTTCCTGCCTACTTCAGCTCATAGTGTAAGAACAATATAGTGTAAGAACAATAAAGCAGTGATTTTATTTAGTAAAGCTACTGGTGATTTTATAGCACATTTTCTTTGATAGCACCACCTTTTGCATCAGCATTAAAAGTTTGCTGCCTTTTTTAAATCTTGTCACAGGATGGCACGCACTGCCCCTTAAGAGGAAAGAGGCCAGTGCACCTTTGTCTGGTCAGCTGACCCCTCAGTTGAGCTAAATAAGAAGGCAGCTCGCTTCTGGGTGGTGGGAGAGCCTGGGAGTGTCAGGTCTGAGAAGCAGTCAGGAAAAGGGCAGAGAGATCATATTTTGGGCTCTCATTGCCTGGGAACAGGGAGACAGGCCAGAAACTAGGAGGCCTGGGTAGTGGGAGCAGGAGCTGCAGGAATCTCCTTGGTTGGGGAAGCAGTGGGAGCCAGTGGGGGAAAAGAGTCCCTAAGGAGAGAGCCCAAGGAGGCAGTGCTCAGTTAATGGAGCATGGGAGAATCCTACAATATGCCCTGAAGCAGGACTTCAGGGAGGTAAAGTGGAAAAATCCCTTGGGAGCTATAGACCACGGTGCTGGGGAGCTGTGTTTGTGGGGGTTTTGCCTACCTTTGAGAAATAAAACCGCCTGAAAAAGAGACTGGGTGTAGCAGTGGGTCTTTGTGGGCTGGGGATGAACCAGCGCCTTACAGACCTCCTCATTGCTTTTGACTTCTGCTAGCCTAAGGAGCTGAGAACACAAACTTGGATTTTCTCCATGGCAGTCTGTTACATTTCCATTCAATCGCCATTATTTTTTTCATTAAAGGATATATTAAGTGTAGAGAATGTCGTTGTAGTCAAGCAGTGGTGAAATTTGGAGTTTAAAAGTATTCAGCTGGTTCTACATGAAATAGCAATTTCAGATTTTCAAACTTAAGAACCAGAGTAATTTAACTCCATCCTTCTTGATTAAATATTGAGTTAGAATTGGAAAGTTCAGTGCAGTGTCCATCGACAGCCAGTATTTTTTTAATATAATTTTTCTTTGCAAATAATGTGTATGGACCAGATTCAGCATTCCTAAAATTCCCATTGAAGAACTTTTGTCATAGAGATGGCTGGGAACTATGTACCCTCATTCATTCTTTCATTCAAGAGTAAATAATACAATTTTTCTAAGTGGAATAATATGGCACAGCATACAAGATATCTCTAGTACTCAGGTGCTGGAGGCATTTTCTTGTTTAGTTCAGTTTTATATCTACCTTTAAAACAATAACCCTTGACATAATAACTGGGTGACATTTGTCAGAGCTTTGGATAAGGCTCAAGTTTGGTGAAACTGGATTTATTGAGCTAGCAGCAACTTCTAATGCTGTTGAAGCTTAATTTTACAGCAACTGAACTTTTAGAACAAAAGCCTTGGGGGCTGGTTTGGCCACTTCATTGATATTGGACTCCAACAAATTAAATGGGACACTGGATTCTTGTTTTTGAAAAAATCAGGATACTGAAAAGGACATTACAAACTCAAATATTCCTGAAACTTATTCTTATCAGGTCACTGTGTATCAATATACTGATTGTCATAGTCACTAAAGGGCAACAGTGTTGCATGTTTTCTGCCTCAATATCTCCTTTCAGCTGCAGCAGTAAAAAATATGTGGAAGAAAAATGGGGGAGCCAAAAAGTAAAGGAAATGAGGCTGTCAAACTGATGACAGGAAATTGTTGTGTTTTAAGTTTGAAGCCCTCCTCTGCCCTCAAAAAAAAAAAAAAAAAAAGAAAAAGGAAAAAAAGAAAAAGCCATTGCCTTGTTTTTCTCCTTTCAAGCTCAGTTCTGTTACCACAAAATGAGAGTTTTGTCAATGACTTCATTTTATCCCTCTCCCCTCAATACCTTCTATAAGCTTCTGATCCCTTTAATGGCTGTCCAATTTGTGTTATAATTTTTGGTTAGGTTGGGAGAATCCCAGCTCTCCCCTTCCTCAGTCTCTCAATAAGGGTGTGTTCTGTGTCATAAAGGTCTGAATTGTTTTTAACCAATGTGCCATTCAGCAATATGCAGCATTTTACAATTCTTTCTGAAGGGTCTTCCTGTTAAAATATGGGCGATAATAAAATGTCAGTATAATAATAATGACTTTAGGATCATTCTTGTTAACTCATTGTTACCCATATTTTGGGCTAATATACTTTTTAACCTTCCCCAGCAGTCTTCTATAACCCATAGTATGTATTTTCCCTATTAAGTGGGAAACACTCTAAAGTTACCATAAATATTTTCAAAAATATTGGGTTCAGTGTCTTTTTATTTTGTTGAATTCTAATTTTAGTGATGGTGCCAAATCAGCCCATACCTCTTATTCTAAAAGTCCCACTGCTGTAACAGTCATTCAGTTGACAAGAGTATGAAAGCTTGCTAACTCAATAAGAAATAAAGCTTCATCAGGTTTGACCCTTATCCAACGCTGTCAGAATGTCATTCACTCACAGTATAATGGTTGCTACTGTGCTAAAGGAATAATTTAAACTGAATGGCAGAGGATGTAGTTTGTTACTTCATCAGTAAGGAATAATGCGAGGCGGAGTACATTTGTTGGGCAGAAAGCAATGTTCTATGGTTTGTGATAACGAGCTAGATTTTCAAAGGGATTTAGGCACTGAGTGAGATTTTTTTAAAGTGCCTAAGTAGATTAGGTACCTACTCATAGATTTCCAGTTGAAAATCTGTCCCTAATGAATGGGAGTTTGGTACCTAACCTGGGTAGGTGCTTTTGAGAATCCTAGTAGTGCCTAAAGATGGAGATAAGCCAAATGTCTCCAGTACCTGAGAAATGTAGTTGTCTCACAGCAGCTACCTGCTCTTCCACGTTATTCTACATAGAAAATGGTATAATTGTTGATAAATGGGGGAGAAAATGTAAGTAGTTCTGAGCCATGTCAAAGACAGAATTTGTTCTTGTGGGCCAGAAGTGCCTTCTTATTAACAACTTCCATCTGTTGTTTTCCTCCTTGACACTTACCTTTCATTTGTTTCCATTCTCCTCCTCTGCCCACATTCCTTTAGCTGTCAATCTGCCTGTTGCCACCTCTTCTTCATTACTCATATTGCCTTGACTCCATTCTCACGAAATCCTCATCACGCTCTTCATCTTTAGTGCCTTAATTGTTGCAACTCCCTTTTCTGTGCCCTTTCCAACTCTTAATTGAACACGCCCCATCATGTGCAGAATATTGCTTTATATATCTTGTCCCATGTACAAACAAGTGCACTCACCCCTCCCTAATCTTGAAATAATTCCACTGACTCCCTGTTCATTTCAAGATTCAGATCAAAATTGCCTTACCTGATTTAAAACTCTTGAACTTGCTCAAGCCTATGACTCTCTCTATACCCTCTTCCAGCTCAGTGTGTTTTTCTAGAACAGGGCTCCTATCTGATCCTGCTCATAATCTTGAGTTTCAGTATGAGTGCTTTCTCCTTGAAATGCCTGCCCCTGGGAACAGCCAGTGCTTCTCTACTTTAAGCTCTTTTAACTTTTCTTCTTCCCTATGTCTCTTAATTTTTCTCCTTCTCAGTTATTGGTCTTACAAATGAATAATTTGCTCCCCATAAACTGTATTTATATAATTGCTTTCTATATTTACAACATACAGTATTTTGTATTTAGCTCTTATAAAGCATTTTGGGGATAATTTATTGGAAAGATCCTATTCAAAATAAGATCTATTGTATTTTTACTTTTATGTCTCAGATCACTCCCTCATCCTTGCACTCTTTAAAAATAAAAATATTTCCATTTTCAGAAGTTATTGTAAATGTTTTTTATTATTGACCTCAATTTTTGTAGAAGTCAGGCTGATCTCAAATATATCAGATCAAGATAAAGGAGGTATCAGATGAGGTGTAAGGATAGGGAACCATTAATGCCATTGTATAAGGCACTGGTAAAACCGCATCTGGAATACTGTGTACAGTTACAGTTGCACAGGTGTAAGAAAGACAAATTCAAACTGGAAAACATGCATAGAAGTACTATTAGGATGATCAGGTAAATGGAGGTACTATCTTGAGAGGAGAGTAAAGAGCTTTGTTGTACTGCATGTCTGTAAGACTTTCTGAAAATCTGCTATCATAACTTTCCACTGCGCTCTCACAAGGTAAGCAAAGAAAAGCTGGGCCAGAAATTGAATGGAAGACCTTCAGTATGTAACTTCTACAATAAACAGTGTTGGAAATTGATTATAGACGTGCCCACCTGGTGATAGAGGTGCTGTGCAACTGAAAGTGCAGTCTCTCCAATGAAGGAAGGAATAGATCACTTCTGACCATAACATCTCATATCAGAGGGATAGCTGTGTAAGTCTGTATCCACAAAAACAACGAGGAGTCCAGTGGCACCTTAAAGACTAACAGATTTATTTGGGCATAAGCTTTCATGGGTAAAAAACCCACTTCTTCAGATGCATGCATTCATTTGGGCATAAGCTTTCGTGAGTAAAAGACCCACTTCTAAAGATGCATGGAGAGAGTATGCACCTGAAGAAGTGGGTTTTTTACCCATGAAAGCTTATGCCCAAATAAATCTGTTAGTCTTTAAGGTGCCACCGGACTCCTCGTTGTTTTTATAACATCTCATGGAACTTTTCAAGAAAGAATGGTTTATTGGGCGCAGAATATGTGTGAGCCGTTCTAGTCCTTGGCTTTTCTTTGTAGAACATGCAATACCATACTCCAGTATAGAATAATGGAGTTTCCTGTGTTTCATTCGAGGCTACTGTGACATTATTCCAGGATTTATTGTTCACCAAGCAAAGTTGACTACTGTTTTTTTCTACATTATTATTATGACTGTCCTATCACTTTCATCTAGTAATGGTCCAGTGCCATAATTAGCATCCCTTTTGTTCCTAATATACTTTAAAAAAAGGTCTTGCATAATGACAGGTTTCAGAGTAACAGCCGTGTTAGTCTGTATTCACAAAAAGAAAAGGAGTACTTGTGGCACCTTAGAGACTAACCAATTTATTTGAGCATAAGCTTTCGTGAGCTACATACACATTGTAAGGAGAGTGATCACTTTAGATAAGCTATTACCAGCAGGAGAGTGGGGTGGGAGGAGGTATTGTTTCATGGTCTCTGTGTATATAATGTCTTCTGCAGTTTCCACAGTATGCATCCGATGAAGTGAGCTGTAGCTCACGAAAGCTTATGCTTAAATAAATTGGTTAGTCTCTAAGGTGCCACAAGTACTCTTTTCTTTTTAAAAAAAGGTCTGTTATTGTCCATAAACTGTTGGCTATAGGTTTCTCCTTTTGTCCTTTGGTTTCTCCTATCACGTTTCTACAATTCCTAGTTTCTGTTTTATATTCATTGCTATCAACTTTCTATATTTTTCATTTATTATTATTTTTTTATTTTTCTTTATAACTGCTTTCACTTCCCAGCTAAGCCATGTTGTTTTTTAACCAGTGTAGCCTTCTTTCTTGGCTCTGACCCTTTGGGCATCTAGAGGGGCAGCTCATCTTTTTGGGCCTGCTCTACCCTTTATGCCGTTGGTGGAGAGCCTGGGGACAAGGACATCTAGGGTGTAGGTGCAGCCCCAACGGACGCAGTTGGGCCCACTCTGCTGTTTTGTGCCCTCAGGTCGGAGGGGTGCATCTGGGGTGGAGGCCCAGCCCCAACACACACTGCTGGCCAAAAATATCTGATCTTGCCCAGTTGGGATGCATACACACCAATGGTGAAATCCATGTGGCCCACACATCTTGATGTCACAACTGGAATGTGGGCGATCTGGCCTAGTGATCAAAGCAGGAGTCAGAGTCCAAGACAGGCTAGAGGGCAACTGAGCATTGAGTGTCAAGAGGCAGGCAAGGTCAGAGTTACAGGAGATCAGAAGCAGGAGGCAAACTTGAGAGCAGAAGTACGGATCAATAACCAGAGTCTCTCCAGGTTGGGGACCCAGGATGTCAAGCCAGGGGAGCAGAAGCAGGAAGCACAAAGCACACAGTCCAGAGTAAGGTGGATCCCAGTTGCATGGACACTTTTTTGTTCCTATTCTGCATTTATATAGAACCTGTGGACCAATCCGGATTCCCAGTGTTCTGCCAATCAGGGTCCAGAACTGGAGTCCTCTGTCGGGGTTTAGCTTCTGCCCTAGCAACTGTTAGCAGATTGCTGGGTGGCAGGTTGGAGCTTACTAGTACCTAAGAGTCCTGTGGACTTGGGGTTGAGACCCACAGTCCCGTACGCTCAATGAACTACAATTATTGTAATGTATGTAAGTGTCTGTTCTTCTCAGATAGTGTGGTTGAGTTTTCCTCTTTCTGTTGAATTTAATCTGCATTTGTTCCTGCTTCTAATTCTTGGCAGCATGTTGTATTTTTTTAAATATTACTTATGACTATTAAGTAGGCCAACATTGTCAAAATGGCTAATACTGGGTGAAATTTGTCATGCAAATCCCCCCCCGCCCCCCGATAAATGCTGGATCAGTGCTGGTGATTGTTGCTTTTGAGTGGGGAGAGAAGCAAAATTCTCAGATATGCCGAAAAGATTTGTTTTGGCATTTCCAAAACAAAATGTTTTTACTTTGTTTCAGAAAGACATTTTGTTTTGGAATTTCCCTCAAATGTATTTAATAAAATCATTTTAAAGCCCTCAAAATCAAAACAAAGCATTTAGTTTTGGGACTAGCAGAATGTTTTTTTGACCCAAAATGAATTTAGTTTTACTGTTTCATTTATCAAATTAAAAAAAAAGATATTGTAAATCCACATTTATCTGTTGGTTGGTTTGTTTGGTAACCAAATAGAAAATTTAGTTATTCACAGAGTTCTGCTAGTGACTGAGTGCCCAGATTTTTGGGTGCCATAAACGATACCTTAAAGAAGCCTGATTTTTAGAAAGTGCCATGCTCCAGCCCTCTGAAAGCTATGTGCCTTCACTTTCAAGGCCCTGCACAGAACACATCCCCACCCTAACACCATCTCTCATTCAGTACTGAAAGGTTGACTTCTGCCTCTGATCAGCTCATGAGGCCAGCCTCAATCCCCCACTTGTTACATTTTCAAAGAGGCACCTTCATGTGTTCTCCCAAGCTGTCCCTCATGCCAGGGAGAAGCTCCCTGTAATCATCAACAAAATTTACTTTCCGCTCCCTCCTTAAAACTCTTCTTTGCTCTGAGGTCTATAAAAAAACATGACAACAATTAAACTGTTGATGTTCTGAGACTACAACCTATCGTACTAACCAATATTGTCTCCTCATTTGTTTGTATTACCACTGCCTGTCTGAATCCATCTGTTGTCTCTTTTTTTAGACTTGGATTGTGTAAGCTCCACAGGCACTGACTTTTGTTTTTCCCAGTGGGTGCTCCATCCCTGCTCTGCTCTGAGGCCCTGCCCTCGTTCTGCCTCTTCCTGCCCCCACTCCGCCCCCTCCTTTGAGGTCCATCCCGCCCACCTGCCCACCACTCGCTCCTCTCCAGCCTGAGGGGCCCGCCAAACAGTTGATCAGCAGCTAGCCCCGGGGCCACAACCACTTTGGCTGGTGGGTGCTGAGCGCCCCCTATTTTTTTCATGGGTGCTTGAGCCCCAGAGCACCCACAGCGTCGGCGTTTATGGTAAGCTCTTTGGGGCAGAAGTTTCTCTTGTGGTTTGTTTCAGTGTTCCAAATAACTCTCTTCTGCTTGCATCCCTTTCTAACCTCTACTGATACAATCTGCTCTACCTTGTGCTTTTGCCTCTCCTGATTGTTCCCTTTGCCTCTTCACTCCTGCCAACTCTGCTTTCTTTTGTGATGCTCCTTTTGCTTCGAACATCTTCCCAGACTAACATTCTCAGATTACTTTCTTGTAACAAACGCTGGAAGCCTGTACTGTGAAACATCCCATCTCTGCAGAACACACTCCACTCGTGTTTTTTCCTGTTATCCTGTATTATATTGATTTGTGCCTTTAGACAAAGGCTCTTCAAAGCAGGAACTATTTGTTCAGTACACTTTACCCATTATACCTTTTTATGTACATGGAAAGGGCTTCAAATAAAGCTTTGTATTAGTAATGTATACAGATGTTGTGATAGCAGTTTCTAAAGCTGTAATTTTAGCAGTTTATAACTTTCCACACAAAAAAAATACATTTTGAGCTGAAGTTTCTTGTTCTTGCTCTCGACATGTAAGTGAATTATTTTAAGTGGGGGAAAAATCTCTTGAGCTATATCTGAGTATTCTAGACTGAAAAAAAAATCCAGTATTTTTAGTAAGAAATTCATGAATAATTTTTCAGCTCAGATAACTCAAAACCAGCCTGGATGTGAAACTCCAAGGCCCCAGTTTTTTAATCAGATCTGTGGGGGCACATAGTTATGCCCAATTTCGGCATGTAGTGTGCACAGTCTTCAAATTCTGTATTGAATAAGGGAACCTTTACTAAGTCTGAAAAGAATACACAGAAAAAAGGTGAATCAAAGTTCATTATGTGCTCTAGTCAGTATATGTTATCAGGTAACTGATAAAATGAGCAGAAAAGTGAATGTAAAAATTAAAATTCCACAGAGCATGCATTAAGAATCCATATTTTATTAAGAAACACTGCAAAGACATCATTAACCTAAACACTCTCAAGCAGATCTGTGCTTTCTATCTTATAATCTCATTTGAGTGGGAGCATCCAACTGTGGCAGGTTATAAAGAGATCTTTCTTCCAGTCTGCAGAGACCAAACGGAAATCTTAAAATAGCTCAATCTTTTACTTCCTTTGCTTCATGTCACTAATTTTGAGGACTATATTGCCACATCAAGGAATGACATTTGCCAAGAGCCTCTCATTATGTTGTTCCAAATTAGCTGTAGGATATAAAATAGTTGGGCCAAATTCTGGTAGGACATGGTGCATAGGCACCCACCCAAAAATATATGAGCAAGGGGAGTGCAAGGTTGAAGTTTTCTGCCTCCATTCCGGTGTTATCCTGCAACAGGAGCTGTGGAGGAGGGGCTGTCTAGGGTGCAGTTGGGGGATGGGTCTTCTCCACATATTTGACCTCTATTCATACCCCTTCTACCCCACCCCCCAACAGTATTCCTACTCATGCCATCAGATAGAATGTTGTGTGTAGGGCGATTGCTGACCAAAATATGTATGCTTGTCAAGACTGTGTCAGTGTGAAATTTTCAAATTCACCTAAAGGAGTTAAGCACCTACTTTCAATTGACTTTCAAACAGAATTGGGCATCTAACTCTAGTATTGTCTAAAGTGCCTAGTTCTTGGTGTATATGTGCACCCTTTGGGGGAGTATTTCCACAGTGAGGCAGCATTTAACCCTTAGCCCATAGGATATATTTAGATTGATCGCACAAGCATGGTTCAGACTTATCTTCAGTTCCATAGTCTCAGTACAGGGAAAGGATAAATATAATGTCTGTCATCACATCAAAGGGGGCAGCATTCCGTATTATTTAAATCCATAGAAATACAAATTTTAAAACAACTCAGTTTTCTCCGTATCTTTGATAGTAACCCTATTTTAATAAAGTTGCTCTATGTAAACAGTACTTAATAATGTAGAAGTTGTTGGCCATTTGTTTGGCATTTGCCTAACCCTTCCCCAATCAATATACATTAAAAATAACAGTTGTTTGTACAGAATGATTCCTGAAGGGTAGCATGACAGATTGTCGTTTCTAAATGTTTGAGATAGCAGTTTGTCAGGAACTTGCATTTGACCTAGCTCCCATCTGTAGCTGACTGGTTTTTGACTAGTTATGGTGTGCAATGGATCCTCTTGTGCCAATATTATTGGTCATAATCATTTATTTTCTTTCTCTTTGTTCTTTCATAACTTCAGTAATATGAATTCCAGCGCTAGATTGTATACATAACAGCAGGGAGGAAAATGTTCGTTTTTGTATCTTATGACTTTATTTCTGTGTGTGATTTAGTTTGTGATGACTTTACAGTTAGTTTGATATCAGGAGTCCAATTAAACTAGTGAAGTTTTGTCAGAGCTCTATACTGTGCATTTTCTACCATGTTGCTCTTACACAGTTGTGATAATTGTATGTTTGGAAGATCCTCAAGATTTTGATAATGGAAAAACAGTATGTACAGAATGTGGGTAATATCATATTAATATTTATGCAGCACAGTTCCATGCATCTTAGAAAATCAAACGCTCAAGAGAAAGAGTTATTTGAATTTGAAAGATGATTAGAAATAACCATTTGATCACTAAAATTTTACACTGAATAATTACTACATATTATCCCTTTCCTGAATTCTGCCTAAAGTTTCTGCCTAAAAAAATATAAAGAACAATTTGGTTCCTTAGTGCATCGTCCCTGAAGTATTCCCAAAATCCACCCCCAAACATGGAGGCAAAGACTTCAAGACAAATTTTCTGGAAAATAATCAAATTATAAATAGCTATTTTTCCTTTCTCTTTTCCTTCTTTAAGATTTCCATATAAGAACTTATTATTTTAACCTAATTCAGTCAGTCTAAACCCACTGAGCAAAATCAGGCTTGTGATGAAAATGGGTTAATTTTGCAACTGTGCCTTTTATTTCTATATTATTTATCATAGAAACTTTTTTTATTCTTTGTCTGCCTTAGACTAACAGAAGAGTGAAGTATCAGAATTTCAATGTCTATGATATTTGATGAAGTACAATTAACAACTTGTTTTATGATGTTTGGCAGGACTCTCATTTTTAGTTAATTGTACTTTGATTGGGTAAAGGCCTTAAGTTCCTGTCTTAATAGTCCCACTAGGCCATGCAGAATAGCCAGAATACTGTATAAAACAAAAACCAGAAGTTTACAATAGCTGAATTTATTGCCATAGTTCAAAGTATTATCAGAGATGGCAATTATCATTAATTCTCAAGACAAAGAATTGTAATGAAAATAGAACAAAGCAAATAAGAACAAGAGTTCCAACAATGGAAAACAGGTGTAAATCACTCATTTGAATGCCCTAATCTCATTTCCTTCCTTCATCAGATTCTAATCTAGAACTATTTAGGATAATGGGTGTTTTTTTTAAATATTAGTATTCTCCCAGACTTATAGTCTCTCTTTTTTGATTTTGCTATTAAATTAAGGACAGTGGCAGTGTATCATTAATTTCTGGAAGTCCTAGTTTAAGAATATATAAAACTAAGTCTCATCTCAGTATTTTTTGAGTCAGATCTTTATTTTACATTTCTAAAATAAAGGTAAATTAGGCACATCTTCTGGTAAGGAGCAATGTAGAATTGTGTTGACTTGGCCATAGCATCCTGAGGCATTCTGAAGCAGAATGTGTTCTGGAGCTCTTACACAACTAGGGGCTGTGACCTGTTATTACATCTTTAATGGGATGCAGCTTACTTCCTCCACATTGCTTTGCAGGTGGTGTGTCTAAGTGGATAGAACAATGGTCTCATCCCCTTTGAGGTGCCATGTGCCCATGAGGGAGCAGCTTGGGAGCAGTCCGTGTACTCTCATGAGCACAGGGTTCGAAAATACACCTGGCCCTTAAATGAGTTGGCGGGGGGGGGGCAATCTCCTTATACCCTCTGTCCTCTCCCCCTCCCCCAACCTTATTGCACGTCTACCTAAGGACCACACAGAATCTGGCCCTAAATTATCCAATATTGAGACGTTCCATGGGAAGTGAGTTAGAGTGGATTGTGATTTGTTGAGAAACCTTGAGATAATATGAATGTGTTGTTTTGAACAACTGCTTCCTTTTGATTTTTTTATTGAAATTATTTCACCATTTTTTTCTTTTTTCCGTCCATTTCTCTCCTTCATATTTCTTTTCTTCCTTGCCCTCCCCAAAATACCACTTAGGTATTTTAAACTGAAGTATACAGTTGCAAAATCAGCACCAATGAGTGCTTTTGGATAGATTATGTTGCATAACAGCTTAATTTAAATTCTGTTGATTGTTTTGGAATTCTATTTTTTTACAGTTCTTTTCTCTGTAACTTTAACTGCATAGTCATCAACTGGAACAAAACAAAGCAATACATTATGAAGTAAAGTACTAGGAAAGTATGCTCAAAATCCTGAGTCTATCTTGAGTTTTAATTTTGTCTTGCAAACATTCTTCAACAACCCATCATCCCTAGGCAACCTGAAGAAATCCCTGAGTCTCCAGAAAGGTATGTTCAAGGAGGATTCTTTCATTTATGAATTCTTGTATAGTTCCATACATTCCACTCTTGACTGTGGTGACCTCATTTACACTGGATATCAGCAGTCAATTTTCCAGTACCATAACTTCCTTTAACTGCTTCATTCGTTGATCAAGCAGTGGATAGACTTTATTTTTGTTCATATACTTCAAAACAATTTGTTACATCTAGCAAAAAACATATCTTTCAGTTCTGATCATACCATTTCAGTTTATAAGTTAACCATATGTTTTATAGGAATTGCTCTTTTGCAAGAAATCACATCAGATCATTAGTTTACAGTGTTTTATATAACAAACCGTGAACATTCTGTCTGACATTTTTGAGCAGTTTTAGGAAGGGAGAGGAGATTTCATTTAGCCGAATATCCTGTCTTCCGACAGTGGCAGATGCTTCAAATGGAATAAATAGAACAGGGTGATCATCAAAGATAAATCCCCTGTGGTCCAATCCCAGCATCTGGCAGTCAGTCTTAGGGACACCCAGAGCATGTGGTTGCATCCCTGACCATCTTGGCTACTAGCCATTGATGGACCTTGTTATACCCTGACACCCCAATATTCACCACTGTCATGTAATTAGGATATGTCTTATACAAAGTATGCCATGTGAAGTGTCATTCTAAAAGTCTTGATCTGCTAGACAGTAATATCTCATTGTATGTGCTATCGTCATGTGTGAAATTATGAAGTTTGGCTATTGTGACAGACCCAGACCAGTGGGGTACAGGAGTCTGGTAGAAGGCAAATATACTGGCCACTGGATGAATAGTTTTCTGTTCCCTGAGTGACCAGAGCAGGGGCTGCGCTAGAGCAATCAGGAACTTGCTAGAACCAATTAAGACAGGCAAGCTAATCAAGACACCTGGAGCCAATTAAGAACTTTCTAGAATCAATTATGGCAGGCTGGCTAATCAGGACACCTGGTTTTAAAAGGACCTCCCATCAGTGGGGGGGCGGGCGTAAGGAGCTGGGAGTGAGAAGACGTGCTGGTGGAGGACTGAGACGTACAAGCGTTATCAGACACCAGGAGGAAGGTCCTGTGGTGAGGATAACAAAGGTGTTGGGAGGAGGCTATGAGGAAGTAGCTCAGGGAGTTGTAGCTGTCATGTAGCTATTACAGGAGGCACTTTAGACAGCTGCAATCCACAGGGCCCTGGCCTGGAACCCCCCCAAACCTCCCAACTCCTGATCACACACAGGAGGAGTTGACTTGGACTGTGGGTTCCACCAGAGGGGAGGTCTCTGGGCTGTTCCCCGACCTACATGGTGGATCAGCAGAGACTGCGGGGGGTTGTTCTCTTTTTCCCCATGGTGGCCAGTGATGAGGTTATCTGAGCGAACGGCAGATTTGAGCCACGAAAGTGGTGAAACTGAGGGCTGCTGTGAATCTCTGAGGCAAGCAAATCCGCCAATAAGCGCAGGACCCACCAAGGAAGAGGAGGAACTTTGTCACATTATGTATGTGTTGCTGAAACATGTCCCGAGGTTGAAAACACCCACAAGCAGCCTTTCAGGTACAACAGTAAGAAGGCCAAACAATGTTAATGGCTTATTTAGGACATGCACACCAGCACAAGGATTACCCCAGGAACTGTGTACAATAGAAACATCTTGGAGATAGCACTACACAGTGGGAACTGTTTGACCAAGGTCACAGCAAAAGAGCTTTCCAGCAAGTGGGGAGAAGATGTAAAAGGGGGAAAATGACATTATGGGAGGACCTCGCTCTTCTGTACAACAAAGCACCTGGAAACACCTGAGGAACAAAGACTGAGCTTGTGCTGTGCAGATCTTTCTATACAGTGCAAGACAGTATTAGTTTGGGATTATCTCCCAAAAGGGGTGTGCATGTGAGTGCTGGGTGAGTCCTCTCACACAGCGCTGACTTCAGTCTGTTTCTGCAGCTGGATTTGGCCCTACCTGTGTGTGTGTGCTGCAAGAGGCTGGAGAGCCTAATTCAGCAAAACAGGGAGAGGGAATTCAGGCTGGTGGAGCAGGAGAGGCTCAGTGAAACCCCAGTACATCAGGTGGCATCCTGAACAGGGGTGGGGAGAAGGGGGGTGTCCAACCTGTCATAGACCTATCCTCCATTAATTTACCTAAGTCTTTTTTTCTAATCCAGTTGTAGTTTTGGCCTTCACAACATCTCTTGGCAATGAGTTCCACGGTTTGACTGTGTGTTGTGTGAAGAAGTGTACTTCCTTTTGTTTGTTTTAAACCTGTTGCCTATTGATTTCATTGGGTGACTCCTGGTTCTTGTGTTATGTGAAGGGTTAAATAACACTTCCTTATTCACTTTCTTCATACTAGTCAGGATTTTGTAGATGTCTATCACATCCACCCTTAGTAGCTTCTTTTCCAAGCTGCATAGTCCCAGTCTTTTTAATCCCTTTCCTCATATAGAAGCTGTTCCATATCCTTAATAATTTTTGTTACCCTTCTCTGTACCTTTTCCATTTGTAATATATCTTTTTTGAGATGGAACGACCAGAAGTGCACACAGTTTTCAAAGTGTGGGCATACAGTGGATTTATATTACACCTGAAGAATTTGCACCAAAAAATTAAAAATTATGCGCACAATATTTTAAAATTCTGTATAATTTATTTGTCAAAATAACACTATATAATCATGCCAGTTTCAATTATTTTGGTAATTTATTTCAAAATACCTATCAATAACTATATCTATAACAATATAGACACACAAAATTCCCAAGGAGTAGAGAGTTAAAGAAACCCCTACGACCACACAGTTCCTGTTTCTCTGCCCCTCCCCCGGCACAACCTAGCCCAGGGGGCCAGACACCCTACATCCAAGAGCCCAGCCATAGGGCACCCCCTAGCCCAGACACTTGCTCCCCTTAACCCCCAAAGCCCAGCTGCAGAGCACCCTCGAGCCCAGCCATTCACACCCCTTCACTCCCAGAGCCCAGCCACACCTCCCACAGAGCAGAGACATGCACCTCTGCCTCCCCAGAGCACAGCCATCACCCCCCCGCCCCCCAGCCCAGACACTCGCACGCACCCACTACCCTCCCAGAGCTTAGGGATCCAGAGGGAGAACAGTCTGATGTTGGGTCCTGGGCTTGTGTGGAATTTCCTGCATGCCGCCTCCTTCCTTCAGGGTGTTCCAGGAACTGCAGCTGCCTGAAACCCTCCCACTCTGTCCCCCACTCCCTGGCAGTGTCTTCTAATTGTGAGGTGTGGAGCTGGGCTCTGCTGGATCCAGCGGCCCTGCAGCCTCTGTGGGGGGAAAAAGGAAATTCGGCACAAAACATTAATTTCTGCATACATTCTGTATCATGCAGTGATGCAGAATTCCCCCAGGAGTATTATATAGTGGCATTATGATATTTACTGTCATATTATCTATCCCTTTCCTAATGGCTCCTAACATTCTGTTAACTTTTTTCACTGCTGCTGCACATTGATCAGATATTTTCAGAGAACTATCCACGATGACGCCAAAATCTGTTTCTTGAGTGGTAAAGCTAATTTAGACCCCATCATTTTATATGTATAGTTGGGATTATGTTTTCCAATATGCATTACTTTGCATTTATCAACACTGAATTTCATCTGCCATTTTGTTGCCTACTTGCTCATTTTTGTGAGATCCCTTTGTAGCTCTTTACAGTCTGCTTTAGACTTAACTATCTTGAGTAATTTTGTGTCATCTGCAAACTTTGCCACCTCACTGTTTACCCCTTTTTCCAGATCATTTATGAATATGTTGAACAGCACTGGTCCCAGTACAGATCCCTAGGGGATTGCTAGAAGGAGGATCCTGGGAACTACAGGCCAGTCAGCCTCACCTCAGTCCCCAGAAAAATCATGGAGCAGGTCCTCAAAGAATCAATCCTGAAGCACTTACATGAGAGGAAAGTGATCAGGAACAGTCAGCATGGATTCACCAAGGGAAGGTCATGCCTGACTAATCTAATCGCCTTCTATGATGAGATTATTGGTTCTGTGGATGAAGGGAAAGCAGTGGATGTATTGTTTCTTGACTTTAGCAAAGCTTTTGACACGGTCTCCCACAGTATTCTTGTCAGCAAGTTAAAGAAGTATGGGCTGGATGAATGCACTATAAGGTGGGTAGAAAGCTGGCTAGATTGTCGGGCTCAACGGGTAGTGATCAATGGCTCCATGTCTAGATGGCAGCCGGTATCAAGTGGAGTGCCCCAGGGATCGGTCCTGGGGCCGGTTTTGTTCAATATCTTCATAAATGATCTGGAGGATGGTGTAGATTGCACTCTCAGCAAATTTGCAGATGATACTAAACTAGGAGGAGTGGTAGATACGGTGGCAGGTAGGGATAGGATAAAGAGGGACCTAGACAAATTGGAGGATTGGGCCAAGAGAAATCCGATGAGGTTCAACAAGGATAAGTGCAGGGTCCTGCACTTAGGACAGAAGAATCCAATGTACCGCTACAGACTGGGGACCAAATGGCTTGGCAGCAGTTCTGCAGAAAAGGACCTAGGGGTGACAGTTGTCGAGAAGCTGGATATGAGTCAACAGTGTGCCCTTGTTGCCAAGAAGGCCAATGGCATTTTGGGATGTATAAGTAGGGGCATAGCCAGCAGATCGAGGGACGTGATCGTTCCCCTCTATTTGACATTGGTGAGGCCTCATCTGGAGTACTGTGTCCAGTTTTGGGCCCCACACTACAAGAAGGATGTGGAAAAATTGGAGAGAGTCCCGCGAAGGGCAACAAAAATGATTAGGGGTCTGGAACACATGACTTATGAGGAGAGGCTGAGGGAGCTGGGATTGTTTAGTCTGCAGAAGAGAAGAATGAGGGGGGATTTGATAGCTGCTTTCAACTACCTGAGAGGTGGTTCCAAAGAGGATGGTTCTAGACTGTTCTCAGTGGTAGAAGATGACAGGACAAGGAGTAATGGTCTCAAATTGCAGTGGGGGAGGTTTAGATTGGATATTAGGAAAAACTTTTTCACTAGGAGGGTGGTGAAACACTGGAATGCGTTACCTAGGGAGATGGTAGAATCTCCTTCCTTAGAAGTTTTTAAGGTCAGGCTTGACAAAGCCGTGGCTGGGATGATTTAATTGGGGATTGGTCCTGCTTTGAGCAGGGGGTTGGACTAGATGACCTCCTGAGGTCCCTGCCAACCCTGATATTCTATGATTCTATGATTTCCCTCTCTCCATTCTGAAAACTGACCATTTATTCCTATCCTTTGTTTCCTGTTTTTTAACCAGTTACTGATTCATGAGAGGACCTTCCCTCTTAGCCCATGACAGCTTACTTTGCTTAAGAGGGTTTTGTGAGGGACCTTGTCAAACGCTTTCTGAAAATCTAAGTACCCTATGTCCACCGGATCACCCTTAACCACATGTTTATATGCCCTCTCAAAGAATTCTGATAGGTTGTTGAGGCATGATTTACCTTTACAAAAGTCACGATGACTCTTTCCCAACAAATCCCAGCAAGTACAGACCAATAGGACTAACTTCAGTACCAGCCAAATTGATTAAAACTATAGTAAAGAACAGAATTATCAGGCAAACAGATGAACACGATTTGTTGGGGAAGAGCAACATGGTTTTTGTAAAGGGAGAGTCTGTGCCTAGTAGACCACATCTCCTCCAGTGTCTGGACTGGAGCCTGAGTCTGAGTCTCACCATTCCTCTGCTGAGAGCAAGTGTATGTGAAAACCCACTGGTAAAGTGTCCCATCCCACTTCTGTCAGTTACTCTGTTAGTTCAAATGGCAGAGGTCTGTGCATTGGAGCTAAAGGTTGTGGGTTATCTATAGGGCATCATATGTTGGAATTTGGTGTTTTTTTAAACTGAGGAAATTATACACAAAAATACATTAAAAGAACATTGTTAAGCACGCAAAAGTTAGGAAATCCTAGAATTAAGGCTGCTTGTGCACTCTTTAATTACATGATCATATATTGTTTTTTTCCTCAGGATCCTTGCACCTGTCAATGAACAGGATGGAGGGTGTTCTCACCTTATGAGCAGCTATTCAATATTTTGATTTCTCCTCTCTTCTGCGTCTCAGGGAAATCTGTTCAGTAGTTTCTTGGTCTCAAATTCAGAACTGCACTCTTTCTTTCAACTGTTTAAAAATCAGTCCCTTGTACATTTCACGTTAAAACTACCATCCTGCAGAGGAAGAGGGTAGATGTCTGACTTAGTAAGGGAGAAGACAATAAATGCTGTCTTCATTATCAACTGTAAAGAAAGGGCATAGGGTGAAATTAGGTTCTGATTGTTTTGAATATGATTGAAGCATATCTCTGAGGCCAAAGTTGCTGCTTGTCTGAGAACAAACAGCCCATGAATATGGAATTTTGAAGCTACACTTCTTTAAAAGATAAAAATGTGGCTACACTTGGCTTTTTATTTTTAAACATCCATATTTATTTTCATTTCCATTTTCTCTGCAGTAGTAGCTTTTGGTCTGATGTCCATCCAATTTAAAGAAAAAGGGAGATGTCAAGGTGGTGGTATTGAGGAAACCAGAAATTCTAGGCCTAATAGTGTCCATTGTTAGCTTTCTATTTTCTGTATCATTCTTCATCTTTGTTCTTATTAGATCATTTTGTTTTAAAAGCCTTGCATTGCACTACTTACTTCACGGGCTTATTCTTCTTGTTACCTAATTGCTTAACCACATTTGCCTCTGTTACCCATTTTTCTTTTTAGACTTAGACTAATTTCAGTTTCAGTTGAATTATCTCCAACTGTTTTTTAAAAAAGATTTCCTACTCTTTTGTGCAGATTTCCTAGATGTTAGACATAATTCTGGCTCTAGTGTGCACTATAGTGGTCTGTATCAGTCTGGTCTTGTTGAATGTAATACTTGTATAAAACATTGTTGTGGAAGAAATGGTGAACTGCATTTTGATGAAATTCATAGATGCTGCTGCATTGAGAGGTAATGCTAATTGCAGTAGAACAGAGATATAATACAAAAAGAACTAGAGGGAAAATCTAGACAGAGAATGTAATGTAGTTAACTTTGGGAAAATATGAACTAATTAATCTGGGGAAAAATAACTTGAAATGCTGATAATTCAGTGGGAGGGAGAAAATTTGAAAGTCATTTTGTCAAAAGAGATCTCTTGTCAGGCTTATATGAGCTGGCTTTTCTTTGTAGTCCTATCATATTGCAATGTGAAGAACTAATTAGATACTGTGTCCTATGAGGTACCTCAATACCAGAAAGATGTTGACCAAACAGTTTTCTCACAATGGGTGGTGGAATGACAATACTATTCTGTGTTTCTGAATACTGTGTTTCATGTAGTTAAATACAGTGGAAGGAGCTCAGAAAAGAACACCAAAAACTATTAGAGGGCTGGAATGATTTAAAGAGCTAAAGAGCCATTATTGACTAATTACTATATTAATAAGTTTGATGATTGTCTGCAAAAACATTAGTTCAATAATGCAGTATGTTTGACTAAAATGTTTTGAGTTGAAGGGTGGATTTTTGTTCTGATGAGCTTCTGATTAAAAGCCATTTAATGACTTTTTTTCTATTTTATTGTATGAATGTGTTTCTTGTGGATGGGGGATTTTGGGGTAGTGCAGGCAAGCTGGGTGCAAGTTTCTCCAAACAAATCTGATAGTGTACCTAAATCCTGACCTTCAACAACCACTGGCTACTTTGTAGCAGACTGTCAGTGTAAAACTATGCAGCCTAATGGCTTTCTGATCTGTGTGTTTGTGATCTAAAGACTAGGAGGAAACCACCAAACTCATTTTTGCTTGTGTCTTAAGAATGAATTTAGATAGGTCTCCAAGGGCAAAAGGTTTATGCTGCCTAGCCTATAAATAATTGTTAAATAACCAAGACTTTAAACTTTATGTAGAAAAATACTTTATTTTTTTACAATAGAAAATGTCTATTTCATATCATTCTTTGTCCAGTGATACATTCCAACAGGGAAACACATTTTTTTGGGTATAAACAATAAAGAATAGTATATGGAAAGCTGCATGACCAAAGGAGGCTCTCATGGGAATGTAGTTCTTTATCACATCTCTGAAGAATTGTGTCACTGTATTTAAGTACAAGAACAGTAAATGTTATTACAATTAATATGCTACGATCCATTGTAGAATACTGTTCCTGTTATGACCTAATTAATTGTGTTCCTCTCAAGATTGTAGACAGTTTTACTTTTGTTTGTTTGTTTTTTGTTTTTTTCTTCTCCAACCACTCCCAGTTAAAGACTTCATAGGAGTTACATTGATTCAATAAACATCAGTGTTCTTATGGTCACGTTCATGTTTGCATTTCAAATTTTTTTCTTAAATAATAAATACTTGTTACCTCAGTATTTCCAGCTCTCTCACATTGAGATCTGTTAATTGCCACTGGCCCACTGATAGTAGAAGAAGAGAAAACACTATAATTTATATTTACTTCTTGTAATCAACTTGCTAAATTATATCAGCATCTAGACCCCTTGCTGCGTATGTTTCAAATTTTCACACAAGTTGTTTGTTGCTGTTGATCTTGTTCTTTTTGCAGTTGTTCCTTTAGTATACAATCAAACCTCAAATGCATCTCAGCAGGGATTTGTCTGATCGTTTTTTATCGCTTGTAACTTAAATGTGAGACTTGCAACTTACTGTTTCTGCTGTTTCTATAGCAACTGAACTTGCCCAAGCCAGCAATATCACTTTGTTTCATAGCTGGCATTTTGTGTTCATAGTAAGGGGAGAGTTTGAGGAAAGTACAGAGTGTATTTATTGGGGTGCAACTGGGTCAGAAGTGTTATTTCAACCACTGCAATATTGACCATTTCTATTCTTTAGTCTTCATCTGCCTACAATCTTACATGGTTTTTTATCCTCCCTTCTTGATTACTGCCACTTCGTCTGTCCTCGTCTCCTCAGTTGTCTTGTTACCATGTTCCAGCATGTCCAGTCCAGCCTCAAATGCAAGAGAGATCATCTCAAGACAAACAATTATTTTAGGGAATCAAAGTACCATACAAATCTAGAGAAAAGTCCAAGATGTTTCTACTGTGAATATGTAGGCCTCCAAAAAGCAAAGGTTTCCTAGCAGAATTGAGATGCTCTCTGAAATGGTGATGAAATTTCCTAAGTCTTACTGTTCTGAGAGACTTCAGTATCCCTATTGACAACACCTTAAGCCCAATTTTTTCTCTCTGTACTTTCCACTCTTGGTTTCTCACAGGTCGTTTCTGGATCTACACAAACAGCTGGTCATATCCTGGATCTGATTTTTTTTTTTTAAACCGGACATGGATAAAGACAGCACAGAAAATACACCCCTATCCTGTACTAACCACCACATTCTCAATGCTGATTTCAGAATCCTCCTGGCCTCCAGACAAGTAGAAGCTCATGTCCTGGTCAAAGTCCAAAACTTTCTTGTAAGTAAATCCCCACCACCATCACCAACGAAAGACCATCAGAAAAAAAGATCTAGTGAGTCACCAGAACCACTCACAAACCACAGACATTGGACACACTGGTGCTGAAGCATCTAGTTGCCCCTCACAGATGTCCAAGATTCTCTGGTGATCCGCAACAGAAAAATTGTGAAGAAAATTTGAGCATTGGAGGTAGAAGATACATGCATGTGCAGATAGGTTCTGGCACAAGGTGGTCTTGTAGCTGTTTAAACAAAGAAAAAAGAAATCCAATCTCTCCTCTACCATAACAGTCTCGTCGAAGCACACCCTGCTGTACTATTAGACTGCAGATTACCTTGTGAACTTTGAATGCCTCCACTCACTGCCAGAACCAATCGCTCTTGCTGTGGAGAATTATCAACCAGTTATTTAAGAAAAATATCCACTCACATCACTGTCAGGACACCAGATTGCACATACTGGATATTGGCATAATACAACATTTTTCCTCTCTGAATTTAATCAGTGCAGGAAATTCGAATGTGTGTTGATTTTTGTGGGGTAGGGAAGGGAGAGAAAAAGCATGTTGTGTGTGGACATGCCTATTGATTTTTGTTTTGGGTGAAGAAGGGCTGTATAAATGTTTTTTGATCAGGGAAGAGACCGAGAGAATAGGAAGATTTGTGAGACTACTGAGAGGGTTGGAATGGGGAACATGGGTAAGGGAAGCAATGATAGAGGGAGAGCATAGAAAGACTGGAAATTTGGAAGGAAGAAAAAGAGAACACAGAATATGAAAAGAAAGAGGAAGGGAATGGAGGGGAAAGAGAAGGAAAGGGAAAGATTGGTTACTAAACAATATAGCAAAATTAGATTGAGTGGCAAATAAACTGATAAAGGAAAAACACATAGTAGAAGAAAGGGAAAATAAAGTGAAGGGAAAGAAAAAAACAAATGCAAGGGACAAAAAGTAAATGTTTGCTTAAGAGAAAGTGCCTTTGCAAAATGGTATATTAAATGTCATTCAAAAAAAGATAATCTGTGCTGTGGAGGTGTGAATAGAAATTCACCAATGGCCAGCCCTGGCTGGCTATTCTGCCTCTCTCTTGTTTATTTTTAATGTTGTACAAAATTCTTAGATTCATAGATTGTAAAGGCCATAAGGGACTTTACATAGTCTACTTTGACATGTATATCACAGGCCATTAAATTTTCACCCAGTTACCCCTAAATTGAGCCCAATAACTTTGATATTTGACTAAAGCATACCTTCCAGAAAGGCATCCAGTCTAGATTTGAAAACATCAAGCGATAGAGAGTCCACTACTTCTCTTGATAGTTTGTCCGTATTGTTAAAAAATTATGCCCTAATCTAATTTGAATTTGTCTGGCTTCCACTTCTAGTCAAGTTCTTGTTATGCCATTCTCCATTAGATTAAAGAGCCATTTTAGTACCTGGTATTTTCTACTGATGAAGGTACTTATGTACTGTAATCAAGTCACCTCTCCATCTTCTTTTTAATAAACAGATTGAGCTCATAAGTCTCTCACTGTAAGGCATTTTTCTAGTCCTCTAGTTATTTTTGTGGCTCTTTTCTGTAGCCTTTCCAATTTTTCAACGTGGACCTGCAGGATGTAGTATACTGGATGCAGTCCTGACCGCATGTACAAAAATATGGTCATATTGGAAGATCATTAGGTGCCAAAGTGACCTCTCATGACCAAGTTAGTCATAGCCCAAAATACTTAATGAAAAGCCACACTAATTAGGTACTTATTAAGAAGAGTATGTGGGAAAGATGTAAATATAAAAGCTTAATTTTGAAGCAGAAAGTTGATTTTTATGACTAAGACCTCCAGAATAAGTCATACTTTTGCATGTGTATGGATAAAAGGTATAAAATCCAGCTTCCTGTGTATACAGTATTTAATCACAAAACAGCCAAGCTAGCCAGTTTTTGCCATGCAGGACATCAACAGGAATTTTGGCCTATATATTTTTTCAATGTTATTTTTCAAAAAAGCACAAATATAAAGAAAAATATAGTGAAATGAATTTGACCAATGTAATCTATGCAATACTGTTTTCAGAAATGACCTCAGTTATAAAAGATACACATTCACATTAATGCCTCCAGATCAGGCCATATTTTAGGGCATTTCCCCTACTTTTTTCACCCCTGTAAAATTTTCTCCTTTTGACAGTTCTTTCAACTAATCTGAATACACAGATGGCAAATTAGAGTTCCATTTTTGAGTATTATATGTTTTGTTACCATTAGAGAACTGGTATCCATTTCTTGCTTTTCACTGGAAGATTTAATTAAGCAGCAAATTCCAGTACACACGTTTTTGGAGAGGACCGTATCTATATATTCAGAACACATTTTTGCATATGCTTCTTCAATATTTTTGTAATCTCCGACAAGAGAGAATTGTATAACAGTATAGCTGCTAACTGGACATATCTCCAACATTTACTTCCAAAGTCAAAGGGAGTTGTGGGTGCCAAGCATCTCTGAAAATCAGGCCATTTATTTTATTTAAGTGCTTGTATAATGATTTAGGTGCCTGAATATAGGCACCTAGCTCTGAAACTTTTGGCCTAAATTTATAAATGTCATACTGTACATAAAAACACCGCATTAGGATAGATCAGGGGTCAGCAACCTGCGGCACGCGTGCTGATTTTTAGTTGCACTCTGCTGCCAACCAGGCTGCTGGTCCCACTCAGCCCGCTGCCGGCCTGAATGGACGGAACCCTGGGCAGGCAGCGGGCTGAGCGGGGCCGGTGTCCAGGCCCCCGGCTGACAGGGGCCGGTGGACGGAACCCCAGACTGGCAGCAGGCTGAGCAGCTCAACGCACTGCTGGTCTGGGGTTCCATCTGCTGCCCGCGCTGCCGGTCTGGGGTTCTGTCCGCCGGCCCCTGCCAGCCAGGATCCCCGCCGCCAGCCTGCTGCCAGCCCGGGGTTCCATCCATCCAGGCCGGCAGCGGGATGAGCGGGCCAGCGGCCGGGACCACAGACTGGCAGCGCGGGTGGCAGACAGAACCCCAGACCGGCAGCACGCTGAGCTGCTCAGCCCGCTGCCAGTCTGGGCTTCCGTTCACCTGCCCCTGCCAGCCGAGGTCCCGGCCACCAGCCCCACTCAGCCCACTGCCGGCCTGGGGTTCAGTCGGGGGGGCCCTGTAAATGTAAAATTTATTACTAGCACACGATACCTTAAATTAATGAAGACTTGGCACGCCACTTCTCAAAGGTTGCCGACCCCTGGATAGATTCATCCCTGATGTTATTGAATTTGGCCCCCTGTTGATTTTATTCACAATACCTTGTCGCTGTGTGATATCTGGTTCTGTATGCTATTGTATATTTTAGAATCATAAAACACCCACTTGGAATTCCTTAACAACTTTTAAAACTTTTTATAGAAAAAACATTCAAAAGAATGTGATCAAAACAGCAGACTAACCAGCTTAGAAATCAGCTTAGGCACACTTCTTTGCTAGTTGTTGCAGCAGAGTTCTATCTCCAGATTAATTAAATACAGGTGCAGGAATCTTTATCACAACAATGTATAGACTATTCCCAGTTTTTTTTAATTAATAGGAAAACAGCTACTAACATGGATTCCACCATAGCCTATGTGCATTATTGTGAGCTATTTAATATTTTAGTTGCTGGCTAAAATATAATTCTCTTTGAAGAAACAACCTCTTGAACAATCTTGAGATCAGTGCAGGTTGTTACATGAGCCTAGGAACTCAGCTGTTCTGTGAGTCCTGTTATACTAAAGTTCTGCTTGCTTTCTGTTGTTTTGTTCTGAGCACATCTCCTGATGCCACACAGTCAATCGTTAAGTTGCAGTTCTGCTATACAATGAGTACATAAAAACAACATTGTGGGATTCTTTTTTGCCCAACTTACTTCCAGGTGAAATCTTTGCAGTTTACAAATAAATGATTGCCAGACTTGCAAAACTCAACCCAGAATCTAAGTTGTTTTGGGTTCGTTCTAGCCCCCAGTCACCCAAAATCAGGTTTCTGAAGTAGGAATTTATGTAACAATTCTGATGGTGATAGGGGCATGTGTAGACCCCATCTCCATCTCCCACGATCTTATTAGCTATGTTATGTTAACAGATTTAAAATATAGTAAAAAATTTACTTTAGTCAGTAAGCTAAGCAGATTGGGTTCCACTGTGTATTCAGAATCCTATCTGTTGAGTATGAAGGTTCCATTTTTGACAGTGATGATTTTCAGAGGAGAATCACACGTTAGGAACTTTAATGAAAGAATGACAATGTACACCACCTGCCCCTTAATTTCTGCAGGTTGTTTTTGATCACTGCTTTGATTTTTAGTTGTGGTAGATCAATCTGATGCTTGCGGATTTTTAAATAACTGCTTATACTTACAAATTTTTCTCCAAAAAGTTAATGCACTTTCTGTACTATAGTGATCAAAATGTCCTCACAGTATCAGTGACATTTATTTTATTTTATTCCACTCAAAGCTGCTATGATTGTCAAGGTAGCAACAAAAATATATTGTGAATAGATGCCTTTGAGAACAAAATAAACACAACTTGATTAAGCAAGCATGGCTTGTACCAGTATATTAATGAGGAAAAAGGGCAAGGGAAGTTTCCAGAATGAACATCTTATTTCTTAGTGTGAAATGTGAAAAATCTCCCTAAGGGGAAGTGCATAATGTGCTTCTCTCTTCTTGTCTTTATTTCAGTCACAAGATCAAAATCAACATTTAGCTAAGCACTGTCGGTCAGGTATCTTTGCAGTTGTGATGCTTTAAGCATCACATATTTAAGGGATTAATTGTACCTTGCTTAATATTTAATGTGATATACTTTTCTAGTGGCTGTCTTTCTCTTCTAAGCCATTCCGGTGGTCTTCCAGTATATCATTTTGGCACACATTATCTTTTGTTTTTTATGTTCTCAAGGCAATGTGATGTATGGCCCACACTGTTGAAGTGGAGCCCTTTATTATATTGTCAAAAATTACACTTTACCTGGCACTACTGACATTGTACTGACTAGCTGGAAACAGAATATACTAATGCTTTATGCAATGATTCAGCAGTTTAATTATGTCATGGTGCCTGAAATTGGGCCTGCTCTTCCCTAGAAACACAATATCAGCTTGTACAGTAACTCCTCACTTAACGTCCTCCTAGTTAACGTTGTTTTGTTGTTACGTCGCAGATCTATTAGAGAACATGCTTGTTTAAACTTGTGCAATGCTCCCTTATAACGTTGTTTGGCAGCTGCCTGCTTTGTCCACTGCTTGCAGAAAGAGCAGCCCATTGGAGCTAGCTGTCGGGGGTTTGGAACCAGGGTGGGCCGGCAGCCCCCCATCAGCTCCTCTAAGTTTCCTGTGTGGCAGCCACCCAGCAGGGTACCAAGCGCCGGGCAGTTCAGGTGTCCCTCCCCACACTGCCATGTGCTGCTCCTGCCCTCTGCCTTTGAGCTGCTCCCGGGAGCCTCCTGCTTGCTGTGCAGGGGGTGGGGGAGAAGAGGGGTGCTGATGTCAGGGTGTTCCCCTCCCCCCACTCCTGTACCCCACCTCCACAGAGCAGGCGGGGGATACCATAGGGCTCAGGACTGAGGGAGCTTGCTGGTAGCAGCTTCTGTCTCAACTTGCTGATATACTTAAAAAGGCAGTGTACTTAGAGTGAGGTCAGCGTACTTAAAGGGGCAATACACATTTCTCTCTCACACACACGCTTGCACACACACACACACATCATGTGTGTATGTTTGTCTCTCTCTCTCTCTTGCGCGTGCACATACACATACGTTGTGTGTCTCTGTCTCACACACATGCACCCCCTGGCACTTTGGAAAGTGGAGGGAGTGGTGCGCTCCAGTGAGATAGCATGGATTCATCACCACATTCAGTTTCCGCAGGGAATGTTTGCAGCCACTGCCATGCGTCTGTTGTGTCTCTTCCCTCCATTCATGCTGTCTTGTAGAGTAAGGCTACATTAACAACAATGTGTTAACCCCTAAGGGCTCAGCCGAGTGCTAGTTCATCATTTAGCAGCATGGCATTCCCTGGGAAATAGCCCACCCTCTGACTCCACCACCTCAACCAAGCTTCACAATCATCATTGCTATGTACAGTATTAAATTGTTTTTTTAAAACTTATACTGTGTATATAATGTCTTTTGACTTGTGAAAAAAATTTCCCTGGAACTTAATCCCCCCCATTGACATTAGTTCCTATGGGGAAATTGGATTCCCTTAACATTGTTTCGCTTAAAGCATTTTTCAGGAACATAACTACAACATTAAGTGAGGAGTTACTGTAGTAGTGGCAGTAGCAAGATGGGCACATGTGAACAGCTGCTTATGATTTCATTGGATGTCTGCTCTGAAAAATGAGCAGCCTTAACTTAAGTGGACAGCAATCATCCATCATCCTCAACTGTTCTTGGCAAGTGTCCTTATTTGAATATTTACTTACTGTAGATAACATGTGAATATTATTTGTTATTTAACATTTATATTGTTGTAATGTAGAGGTTTAATCCAGATCAGGGCTACACTAGACAGTCCCTGTTCAAAGTTGCTTACATTTTACACAACTTTTTGAGTATGCCTATGTAATGACTACTACATTCATATGTCCACTGTGTTGGTGACAGACACCTCATAGACACCAACTTCTGATGTGCTTTTAACTTGGACAATGTCTGCTATAGCCAATTTGATATTTACAGCAAAAGTTTGCCCACTTTCCCTTAAATGTCCATTTAATTATAGTTAAAAGTTCATCTGTGTGTGCAAAGTGAGAGCAAGCATCATCTTTTTCATTTTGCCTAGATTTGCTGAAGAGACTGTGGTCTATATTTTTTGCAATAACCGTGTGCTAAAATTGATACTGTCCTTGCCAAATGCATTCTCTGTTAAGAGACTTTGAGAAAATCTTCTTTTAACTTCAGGGATATGGTGTTAGGAATTGATAAACTGATTGAGATTATGGCATGAGTTTTGTTCACTGTCTCTTCTAATTCTTGGAGAAAGTCGAACTTGATGTGACCTGTTGAGTTGCCAGCAGTTTTGAACTGTATATTTAAACCTACTTCATGATAATGTTTGAATGAAAGTATCTAAAGTTATGCTTTGAAGGTTGCTGTTGTGTATCCCTCTATTTAAATAATTTCACATTTAAAATCTCATTCATTTTTTTTGTAGCTGTTAATACAATAGTAGAAAATCTTCCAAAATATGTGTATTCATGTTTAGGGAAGGCTAAGCCCTGCTTATTGTTGAATTGTACAACAATTGTTGTAATGTAATATGCACATTTTATATAGCTAATGTTTGGAATGGACAATTTGTTTGCTTTGAACACTTGCAGATTGCAAGAGATGCTTGTAAAGACTTTGTATTATCAGCCAAGGCTTAATCTGCACTAGAAAAGGTTTGTCTGTAAAGCTATGCTGTAGACACTCTGGCAAAAGATTGCTTTTGTTGGTATAGCTTATACCAGTTCCCCTAACAAAATTAGCTATACTGGCAAAAACACATTTTGCTGGGATAACTGTTTCCACATGAGGGCTTTTGTTGGTATAAAAATGACAGTTAATAAAAATCACATTCATGATCAACAAAAAAAATTGTGTGGACCTGGCCCAAGACAAGGACTTCATGGGCTACCATTCAAGAAATCTAAATGTTCTTGACAGTGTTCTTGGGTTCCTGCTTGTGCCTCACTGTAGAAATTGCTGACATTTTAATTATTTATAAGTGTTTTTAAAGGTAAAATTAAAGTAATTAATAATTAAAAGCAGATGAAGAGGTTTTGTGCAAAGGACAATATTAACTAATATTGCAGTGTATTTCTAGTGAGAACTCTCAGGGATCTGTTCTTGGTCCTATGCTATTTAATATTTTTAGTGATGACCGGGAAGAAAACACAAAATCATCACTGATAAGGTTTGCAGATGGCACAGAGATTGGGGGAGTGGAATATTATGAAGAGGACAGGTAACTGTCATAGAGTGATTTGGATGACTTGATAAACTAGGCTCAAGCAAACAGTAGGTGTTTCTTTACAGCCAAATGTAAAGTCATATATCTGGGAACAAAGAATGTAGGCCATACTTGCAGAATGGTGGACTGTATGCAATTGCACTGACTGCCATAGAACTCCCTGGCATAAGGTTGTGGTGTTGCAGGGGTTCTTGTCTCTGCCATCCCCCTCTCTCACCCTCCCCAGTAACCACTTCCTTGGTCCCATAAGAGCCTGTCTGTCTGGGTTCTCTACGGCCTGGCCCTCTGGCCAGGTTACTTAACTGGACACCATTACATTAGGCTTGAATAAAGACTGGGAGTGGATGTGTCATTACACAAAGTAAAACTATTTCCCCATGTTTATTTCCCCCCCTACTGTTCCTCACACGTTCTTGTCAACTGCTGGAAGTGGCCCACCTTGATTATCACTACAAAAGGTGGTGGTTTGTTGTTTGGGTTTTTTTTTCTCTCCTGCTGGTAATAGCTCTCTTTACCTGATCACTCTCGTTACAGTGTGTATGGCAGCACTCATTGTTTCATGTCTTCTGTGTATATAAAATCTTCCCACTGCATGCAGCCGATGAAGTGAGCTGTAGCTCACGAAAGCTTATGCTCAAATAAATGTGTTAGTCTCTAAGGTGCCACAAGTACTCCTTTTCTTTTTGCATCCCTTTCTAGTGTAAGAAAGATTCACCTGTAAGTTCAAATAAAAATACATACTCATAACTCTTCTGCCCCCTTGTGCTACTCTGAAGTTCTCTGCCTTTCGCCTGCAACCCCTAGGTCCTGCAGAGCTTCTTCCTATATTGTTTCTTTCCAGCAAGTCTCCCCTACTATAAGCTGCTCCCTATGGATATCTTCTAGTCTGTCTTTACTAGGCCCTTTCCAGAAAGCAGGAACTCCCCTTTTCTCCTCTCTCCTGGGTCTCCCCCCCACCCAGACTGTGTTCACAGGTCGGTGATCCCCTCTCACTGATCCCCTGCAGACTTTTAAGTCTCCAGACAGCTATCCCCTAGCTGAGTGTGATGGTCACAGGCAAGGCTGTGCCTGGCTTGCCTTAAAAGGCTAGACAGCCTGTGACAGGGACTCTATCCTGGGAAACAGTGACTGAAAAATTCTTACGTGTCATAGTTGCTAATCAACTGAATATGTGCTTCTGGTGTGACACTGGCTAAAAGGGCTAATGTGATTGTAGGATGCATAAACGGGGGACTGGTGAGTAGAACCTGGGAGGTTATATTGCCTCTGTATTCTGCACTGATGCAATTACTACTAGAATATTGTGTCCAATTTTGGTGAGCAGAATTCAAGAAGGATGTTGAAAAATTGGAGAGGGTTCAGAGAAGAGCCACGAGAATGATAAAAGGATTGGAAAACCTGCATTAATAGTGAAAGATCTAAGATGTTCCATCTGTGTAGCTTATCAAAGAGAAGGTTAAGGAATGATTTAATCACAGTCCATAAGTGTCTACAGGAAGAGTAGAAATTTGATAATAAGGAGATCTTAAGTCTAGCAGAAAAACATATAACATGATCCAGTGACTGAAAGCTGAAGTTAGACAAATTCAGACTAGAAATAAGGTGCCAATTTTTAATAGTGAGGGTAATTAACCATTTGAGCAATTTACCCAGGGTTTTGATTGTCTTCCTCATAAGGTGTCAGTCAGTTGAATATTCTGCTTTTTATTTTTCAGAAACCAGCAAACATTCTGGTAATGGGAGAAGGTCCTGAAAGAGGAAGAGTGAAAATAGGTAAACCTTTCAATAACATATTCATTAGATATTCAATGAGTAATGAACTTTCTACGCAATGTGGTAGTTTAGAATAACATAACATTCTAAAATTCACTGTATTCTTAATAACAAGATTTTGTTCACAACTCCTAATTAAACTGAATATTGGCCAAAAAGTATGTTTGAAGTTAAGAATTTAGCAAGGATTAGACATTTATATAGAAAATGAGGACATCTACACTTACACTAGATTGGATAAAAGTATAGTTGAGGGCATGCTTAAGGGCATAAACCAAGTACTAACTATCAACAGTTAGGTAGAAATTTTCCTTGTGGCTGTGTTTATCAGTAATTGCCCAACACAGGCTTCTTGCAACTTCTACCTACCATTCTGGTACTGGTGACTTTTGGAGACAGGTTACTGGACTAGAAAGGTAACTGGATAATTGGTCTGATATGGTATGGCAATTCTTATGTTCTTAATTACTGGTTTTAAAAAACTGTTCACATTTTGGTTAATGCAATTACTGGAAATCCATTTTTGGTAAACGAAAAAAGTTCAATATTTAAGAATTGTGGCGCAACAGTGGAATTATTTTAACTAAGAATTAATATGGTATTTAACAATGCTACATTTCCTCAGACATCGTTAGCATATAAAATTTAAAGAGATGGTGCTCTTTTCATTTGAAGATTTCCCTATACAACAAAAAACTATTAGGCATCAAAGTGGAAACACAAAATCACTGTGGAAGCTATTAGTCACGTATCTAATTATACTATGCAGGTACTAGGCAATAATAAAGAGGATATAAAATTTGTTTTTAATGTAGCAAATGTATGCTATTTTTAGGTATTGGGTGGGAATGTTCAAATCAGTTAGGATAAAATAGTAACCCACCTGAACTTTTTCCCATTCCTTGACTCAACCTGAACTTTTTTGAAAATGTTTGACTAAGTTTTGTGTGTATATGCTTCTACAGTTCTTTGTATTGGTCACTCCTAGAAAGCGGAGAGCTGAACTGTTGTGAAAGAACCCATTTACTTGAGATTTTGTATGCAAAATTATATTAAAAACAGTTCAGATGAGGTTTGGGGTTGCATCCACTCTTTCAAGTGTTTATTCATACTTGACTGTCTGCTCTTTCCAATGTTCCTCCTCATTACTACAAAGCCAGTCCTATATAAAATAAATTTCTATCTCTATATTATCTTAGCATTCTTGATTTATACAACTTGATAACATTTGAAATTTATTGCCATCAGAGTGTGTATTAACAGGCATTCATTGGTGGATTCAGCAGAGAGGCCAGGATTTAGTGCCTGATCCTGCAAATATCTTAGGGCTTGTCTATACAAGATGTTCCTGTGCAGCAAGCCAGGGTGTGAATTTACAGCACACTAGCTTGCTGTGCAGTAATGTCCCATGTGGACATTGCTACAGCACACTGAAAGTCCTGTAGTATGCTTTGGCTTACTATGCTTTAAAAGTAGTAGTAGCCAAAGAGCACTCTGAGACTTTTAGCACACTGTGGCAGTGTCCATATGGGACATCGCTGCACAGCAAGTCAGGGTGTAAATCTACAGCACATTAGCTTGCTGTGCAGTAATGGTAGTTGAGGGAACTCTGTAATGTGCAAACGGAACTACTTTCTTACCCCTAGAGGTAATCCTTCCAAGTCAGGGTTGGGGTACATTAGAAGGATAGTACAGGGAAACAAGGGCACTGCCATTGTTTTCTCTCATTTTGTGGATACATTGGCATCAGTCACCAGGGCTACCCTGGCACTCCTGGCTCTGCTGCTGCTCTGCAGCAGTGAGCGAATGCCTTGGGGACATCTCATGGCAGCTGGCTCCACAGGCAAGTGCTGGCTTCAGGGGCTGTCGCTGGCTGGCATTGGGCTCCTTCGGGGGGAAAAGACAAGAGCGTGTCGAGGTGCAGTTTGGAGCTATGCCGCCTGCCCTATCTGGGGAGCGCCTGGCCATGCAGAGGCGGCCCAGCTTGGGGAGTAGGGTAGAGAAGGCTTCCGGGGAGCTAGCCAGCACCCTGGTGCCCACAGCACAGAGAGCCAGGGCCCAAGCTGGGCAGGCCGCTCCCACCAGCTTCTGATCTGCCAGCTTCTGGCCGGAGGCAAGCCCCATAGTTTGAAAACCTCTGTGCTAAATGGAAGGCTGAAATCTGGGGGGGCACATGGCCCCTGAATGCCCCCACTGCCCCAGCGGCTTTGCACCCTGGGTGGTTGCCCGGCTCGCCCCGCCCTGATTATTGCCATGATATAATTGTTTTACTGTACTACAGTTCCACGAGGAAGCCACCTTTTAAATGTTACATAACGGTATCACTTAATTGAAGTCAACGGAGTTGGGCCCAGTATAATTTGAAGTAATTCAGTCAGATACTTAGTAACTATGATTTATAGTGTTCAATCATATTAGGTTACATTGTGTTCTAATAAACATCTTGCTTATCATGCTTATAAATATTGCTTGTCATTGTGTGACTTATGTATAGTCAAACAAATATTTTAATATTTATTTTTCAGCTGACATGGGTTTTGCAAGATTGTTCAATTCACCTCTGAAACCTTTAGCAGATTTGGATCCAGTTGTGGTGACGTTCTGGTATAGAGCTCCAGAACTGTTACTTGGTGCCAGACATTACACAAAAGCAATTGGTAAGTTACTGTATAGGGAAGTGAAGTTGTTTATAGTTTCAGGATAACTGTATGTGTATTCCTTCTGTGGTGCATTCCAGAAGTGCTCAGTCAGGTCTCCAGCTGTCACCTATCTCTGGGTGGCAATTATTGTCCCACTCCCCTCTGACTAGAATTAAAGACTGCACAGTCCCCTGCTACAGACTGTGATATCCCCAGCAAGCCAGTCTGCCTAACAGCAGTGCCTGTGCTTAGCTTAGGACAATAACTGTGTTTTTACCAGTGACAATACAGCTCTTCCAGGGTAAGCACATTTATATGTAGGGCAAAAGCATTACAGAAAAAACATTAAAAACAATAAATGAACGTACACACTTACTAAATGTACCAGAAATCACCTATTTTCCACATGGGGAGTCTAATAGGCCAGTGTTCCTTCCAAGCCTTCAGCAAGGGGTGGGGCCTTTGCTTGGACAGAAGGTTCTGTCCATTTGCTGAATCAAAAGGAAGACCACCAGTTAGTTTCAACTCATCCTTTTGTACCAAAAGCCTCTCTCTTTGTCTCTGGAAAACACAGAGGGTGGAACTTTTCTGGAGTTGTTTACAGTCCCAGGGATAATCAGCCCCCCAGTGTCTTTAGCTCCTGGAGGAGCTGTGATAACCCCCTCCCCCCATCATGGAGTAGAACACAGTTATACATAAACATTCAGAAATTTTGTACATTGGTCCCTGTACGTGGGGTTGCAATATCTGTCAGTTTACCTTTAAGCTTCCTAAACAAGTAAGTAAACTGGAAGGCATAACAAAGTGCTGCAGAGCATGTTGAACAAAGAAGCTTTGTTTCAGGCAGAGGAATTCTTTGAGTGGCCTCCACACATTCCCACTCAAGGGTGTGCAGATGGTGCAACTCCGATAGTGGAATATTTCATAGCAGTGCCTGTTGGAGCATGCTTGTGCCCCCTGCTGTCCCTCTCCTCACGGGTCCTGAATATTCTGAGGGCCAGGTTATAAAACCGGTGTGGTGCTCCAGCTGCCTCAGTTCCTTCCCACTGCAGCAGCAGACAGACCAGGAGCCTCTCCAGGCTGCTCTGTCCCAGAGTCAACCTCTTTGAAGACTCAGTACATTAGATTTCTGAGTTAGTTAGGATTAGTGTTAGAAATTTAGCTTATTTTCCTTATAAAATTATTTCCATTATTAGTTTTTATTACTTGCCACACCTTGATGTGGGCTTATGGATCCTATGATGAATCTGAAGGGGAAGAGGCCAGTATTTAAGTGGTGAACCTTTTGTCCCTGCTTTGGACGACCACATGAGATGTCTAGCTTGTTTGAAGGAAGGACATTCTTCTTCACTGTGTGCAAACTACAGCACTTTCACCACAAGAGCTGGCAAGAAGCATCAGAACCACCTCCAAGCCTTACTACTTCAGGAGGCAATTCCAGCGAAACCCTCTGGTTTCTTAAACACTGGTTTTGTGAGTACTGAGAGGCTGGAACAGTACCTTAGCCCTCAAGGAATAAAAAGTCCAAGATGCTGGCAAAGGTACTGTCTTCCACTTCTGGAGTGAAAGCAAAATCTTAGGTACTGACGGATCCTAAGCCATTGGATCATAAGCCTAGAAATAGCAGAACCCTACAGGTGTCAGCCTGTGTTAGCATAGCCAGTCCTAAAAGAATGCCCCTTTGAATCCAGTGTCTCCACTTCTGGATAAGAGTGTGGCACGAGATACAGTTCCTGTTAGCAGAGCCAAGCACGGTTCTCGGTCTCTCTTGGTTCCCTCAAGGTCAGTTCCAAAAATACCTTGTGAACTGAGGCCAGAGGTTAAGGCCATGACATAGAGCAAATCCCTAAAGAACAGTCATATCCTAGGGTACAAGCATATCGGTTTTGAATGTTAGCTCCAACTCCTAGGTGCTGTCAGCATCTACTGTAACATTAGTTGCCGAAGGTACATTGTTCAGATCTACACTTAGAATCAACTGAGAAAGTTTCATGTGTCCCTTCGTCCAGGGGTCAGAGTGATAAGGGGAGTATAAGAAAAGTTTCAGGGCCACTTCCTTCTCCCTCTTCCCCAAAGGGGAAATGATCACCAACACTTTTTACTCCCTCCCCGTAGACCTCACCAGGGAAGATTGTTTCTCCCTTTTCAGTTTTAAGAATGCCAAGGCCACTAATTTCCATTCTACTTATTGCCTCGGATCCAAGATTGGATACCCAATCTGACACCGAATCAGATTGTGACAAATAGGTTAATTTCTTCTTTGAGTGGTGGTTCCTATGTGTATTCCATGCGAGGTGTGCACAAGTTCTATTCACCTGAGACCAGAAGATTTTCATTAACAGTGTTCATTGGTCCGTGCTTACACCCTTCTCCTTGTGTTCTGAACTGAGGGCATAAGGGGTGGAGTAAACCAACCGCATCTCTAATTCCTTCTCTACTGCTTGTTGTAAGACAGAACTTCTCCAGTGTCCGTAGCTTCAGCTAGCACTCTTAGTTTTATTAGTTATAAATAGTTTCTTTTTTTCTGCCAAAGTTTTAGTGTTAGTTTTGGAGAACTTTTGAAGGTTTGAGGGTCCTCCTGCCACCCTCCCAACCCTAGCATGCCTAGGGTGCCTAGCGTGCCCAAGGACCCAGGCTTCAAGAACTGCATGGTCTTCCTCTGGGACTTCCTGGTTAGTGACAGCTACAACACTTGTTTGTATTGCCTCAGGGAAGCTCATACCTCACCCAGCTGTAACGTCTGCCAGACTTTCCCTCACTGAACTCGTCAGTCCCATGAGTTCAGACCCCAAACATTCCTGATGATTGCTCAATGAGACCAGAGTCCGACCCCAGCCCATCAGACTCTCTGTGCATTGGGCAAATGCAACAGGAAGTGCCCTTTCAAGTACAGTTGTCTCCAGCTCTGGGACCACTGCCAGCAGAGTTAAGGACTCTAGAAGAAAATAGGGGAGACATGAAGAGGGTAAGAGTAAACACTCTCACAAGGACAATGTGAAAAATCCCTTTCTAAGTCCTCTTCTAAGAAAAGGATTTCTTTCACAATTCACTCTGTCAGGTGAGACTCTGCACCGCAGTGCAGGTTTGTCAGAAGCTCGAAGAGAACACGATACTTGGTCCTTGGCATTGTCCGTCAAGAGTGCTCTGAGACCACTGTCCACTAAAAAAGTGGCATAAAGACCATCCTCTTCAGGGACGCTTCTCACAAGAGGCTGCTCAGGTGGTAGTATAGATAGGAACCATACACCTGGAAGTACTCTAGTTACTATACAAGATTAGTAGCCATTCTTTACAATCCCAGCTCCCAACATGTGAAAAGAAAGGGTATCAGAGCCAACACTACACAGATGTTCCTCAGTTCATATAGCTACAGACCATACCTTTACCCCCGTAGGTACTATAAATGGGAATCTGATGAAGATTATTGGCGGTCTTGGCAGAGCCTTGAGCCAGATGACTTTACTGGCCCTCAGCTACATAATTTGGGGATGTTGAACATACTTGTCTTACAGGGACCCACCCCTCCTGGAAATCAGTGGAAGCCTTATACATTGGATCCTTTGCTCCTGAATCCATCTCTATTATTATGGAGTATAGAGAGCATTCCCCAGTGGTTGTCCCATATGTTGTCAGAGGAAACAATGATGGGACCCACTGAATACCAGGATGCGTATCTGGAACCTGATAAGTTGTCTTCTGCTGTAGGAGTCCTTTCACCATCTTCCCCGTAGCCTTGCCTTCAGAATATTCAGGAACGGTGGGAGGAGCAAGTGCAAGAACATTCCAGATGACACTGTTGTGAAATGTTCCACAGTCAGAGTTGCAACACTGGCACGTTCCATTGGTGTTAACGTGTAGCGTCCATCTTAAAGAACTCTAGGTACAGGTGAATAATCTTCATTTCTATCTGCAGAGAAATATTAGCAACATCATCAAATATATTCAAAGCTAATAGTTCAAAAATGCTGCTTTCCACCAGTTGAAATATATAAATAAAGATGTTAATATATTGTGTAAAAAATGCATAATGTAACTGTTCCTTTAAAGATCTTAATTTCGGAGAACAGCAAAACATAACTTGTCTTACAGCTTTATCTGTAAGTTTGAGGATGGAGTTTGAATGACTGCTGGCTGAGCTTCTTTCTAAAATCTAGTATTTCCTTAACAATTGATGTCATCAAGAAGATGTAACAAACCAGAACTCATGGTCTGTTCACTTATTTGTGATATGAACAAAACTGAAGTATAGAATGAGTTATAAGTATAGAAAGGGCTATGAGAGTCTCCTCTTAGTTTACTATTCTTCATGCCATCTTGCTTCCTATGGAAAGCAGTCTGTGCTAATTAAACATTTGGCTCAGAGTGAGATTGGATTTTCTAGGCACCTGTGATTTATGCAATAATTATTATGCTTTGCTAATATCCTTAACCACACAAGGTATTAGATATATAAATTTCTATTACCGTCAGTACAAAGATCTCAGTTATAGTCAATTGAATCACCTTTGTTACTAATAATGTCCTATATTATAAAAGTATATAAAGAGACAGATTTATGCTGATAGTGAATTCCTTCTCTGAGAAGAATTGAGATTGACTTTAGCAAGACATATCATTTTAGATTACCAGTGACTGTGTGATTTCTTAATTTCCTATGTCCTTGAAGGTGTTTGTGAAAACAGCCATGTGGCCTCTGTTAGCATTTGTCAGGATTGAGTTCATCCTGAAGGAGGAGTAGAATAATGTGATATGTAGAATACTGTGTCACATATGAACATTGGGCAAGATCCTGGTTGCACTCCAACCCTTTTGCACCACTGCAGCTATGTAATGTGGCCATAATGCTGGCTTAAATAGCTATCTGAGGATCATCCTATCTTGGAGGAATTCCCAGTTGGCTTAGAGCTGGCATACCTAGTGCTAGACACAACCTGTGGAGTAAGGAGTGTGACTGTGGGAAAGGAGCATGGCTGTGTTTCTGATATGCTTCAGCAATCCCCAGTTGCCACAACAGCCCCATGGGGCCATTGCATCTACCTGTAACTTAGAGTAGTCCGGAGGCTATCTTGATTGCATAGTGGGAAATTACCTTGATTCTGTTCTTTCTGTTTTGTAACTTTGTATACCATGGTCATCACCATAATGTCTGAGCACCCTCCAGTAGTGCATTAAGCAAAGTGTCTATGCATCTCTGACATGCTTTTTTCTCTCTCATCCTTTCCCCAGAGTGAGATGTGCAGTTGAGTGTCTTGTTTTGATAGGGTGTGAGAGTTTTGTTTGTTTAATTTTTAATATACATTACAAATTTCAGGTGTTTATGTAAGAGAAGGCAAGTCAAAGAAATGCACCTTGCATGTGACATATGAAGAAGTAACTAGTCAAGATGGTCAGGGATGCAGCCCCATGCTCTGGATGTCCCTAGCCTCTGACTGCCAGAAGCTGGGATTGAATGACAGGAGATGGGTCACTCGATTGCCTATTCTGTTTATTCCCTTTGAAGCACCTGGCATTGGTCACTGTCAGAAGAGAGGATAGTGGGCTAGCTGGACCATTGGTCTGACCCAGTATGGCTGTTCTTATGAGGTTTGCATGGTCATTAGTTCCTGAGGGAGTTCATTCCACAGTCTCAGGCCACCCCAGAGAAAGTTATGTTTCCCTCACAGACGTGCTTTGCTCTTTTTGTTGAGAGTTCTGTTGTGCCAGAGGAGCACAGTTGTCGACCATGGTCTTTGCCCCAGAGCCTAAGACAGTCTTTTAGGTATCCTTCGTCCAGGTCATGGACTGCTTTGAAAATAAGGATCAAGACCTTGAACTTGATTTGAAATTCTTTGGGAAGCCAGTGTAGAGAGCAGAGGGACTGCTTTTGGGTTTGATATGTTTGTGGTAGCTTGTGTTGCTGAGGAGATGTGTTGCAGTGTTCTGAACTAGTGGAAGTTTCCCAAGTGCTGAAGGTTTTAGGTCAGTTATATCGCATTGCTGTAATCCAACCAAGAGGAGAAGAAGGCATGAATAACTGAGGCCCCTGTTCTTTGTCTGCCAGGATGGGATGGAGTTTCCTAGCAAAGCAGAGACAGTTGAAAGCATTACTCACACATGCTGCTGTGTGAGAGTTTAACACCAGTGAGCAATCCTTGAATACTCCTAGATGACTGAGTGAACTGACTAACTGTGGTTGCGTATCTTCAACAAACAGAGACTGCATAATGGCTGGAAGCTCTTCAAAGTACTTTCCTCAGCCCAACATTGTCACCTCTGTCTTGCTCAGGTTCAGACAGCAGTTCTTTATCCAAGAGTTGATCTCGTCCAAGTACTGGACCAACTTGATGGTAGTGGCCCTGTACTTGGGTGAAGAGTAGGTAGAGCTGAGTAGAGCTGTATTTTGTGGCACTTGAGTCCATGTCAATTAATCAGATAATTATTCCTGGTAGTTGACAAATTGTTTGCAGATATAGATGAGTGATTATCTATCTATCTATCAGGAGATCTCTTTGAAGAATGAATTAGTATAAAATTATTATTGTTGTTTAATTATGCAAAAGATGACTTTATTCCTACCCAAAGGTTTTTATTATTTAAACCAAAATATACAAGGACTCACTGTAAAATCCCAGAGGATGGTGCTAGTTTAGAGAGGTTTGTTTGCTTTGTAATGGAGTAATGACAGCTTCTACTGATGTGAGTTAGTATTTGTGGGCCTCACATAAGAAGTGTGTCTTCAGGAGGCATTTGAATGAAGGGAGGGTGGTGCCTTGTACAAATGGATAGAAAGTGTATTCCAGGCTCATGGGGTAGTGAGATAGAAAGCATGGAGATGAGGGTAGAGAGAAAGGAACAAAGGCAGTGGGGAGGCCAGATTTGTTGACCTACTGAAGAGGTTAAAGGGGGACAAGAAATTAGAACAGAGATATATGTGGGTGTGGAATTATGCAGTGTTTGAAGGCAAGGAGGAGAAGCTTATAACATGGCAATTGTAATGTGTATGCTCCTTATGAGTCCAAACTTGTATTTTGCCTCTAGCGTTGTGAGCAATTACCAAGCAATCTTAATAGGCTAATTATTACCAGGAACAGTTGCCATTTCAACTGCAGACCACACATTAGAGACACATTCCTTTGGTGAAGGAGGAAGCTCTTAAGCTACATCTTGAAATTTCTTTCTGAGGAACATAATTTTAACTTGTTTTAAAGTTCCACAGCCCTCAAGAAATATATATATTAATAATAATATATATATAATATATATATGTTTATAAGTAATAGCTCTTGAATTAAATAAGGCACTCATTGAACAGAACTTGTTCATTCGGGAGGAGAAATTGCCTAGATGGTTTTGAAATTGGACGTTATGAAAATGTGATAAATAACATAGGCATAGGTTCTCATTTTCCACAGTATGTATAGTTTTCCTCTCTTGTCCATATATTGTTCCATTTAATTATTAATTGCAAATGATCTGGCTTTTAGCTATCATCTTAGGTTAGCTTTAGAGAGCTCTCATCCTTGATGTGAATATTGACTATTCTGTCATTGTGAGAAGCTTATTTCAAATTTATTATGCATGCATATAAACATTATTCTAAATCTACCTATTACAAACCCAGAATCATTGCCCAAATCAGATATTGTACAAATAAGACCTCTGCTTTAGTTTTCATTCTCTTCCATCCTCTCACCTTGATTACTGCATTTCCTCATTCATGGTCTCTGTGTCCCAACTCTTCAAACTTCATTTTGTCCAAAATAAGAAAGCTTGTCTCCATGTACTTATCCAGAAACAAGAAGCTGTTACTCTCAGTGCAAGTCTACACCATCACTTAAGTCAATCTAATTTACATTACTCGGGGTAAGCAACAGCTTAGCAGAAGATAATAGTTTTTGCTGATGACATAGCTCTTCTGTATAATCACTCAACCAGCCTGCAAGCAAAGACCAAAAGGCTGTCCAACATCGCAAAATATAGGGTTAATATAAGCTCCCAACTCAAGCTTTACATTAGAAGGCAAAAGAGTACAAGAGGTGGGTCAACTCACATACTTTGGCAGTGAAATTCAAGCCAATGGCAATATCCAGAAGAAAATAATGTCATGAATTAGCAATTACCAGCAAGATTTGGTCTTTGAAAAATCTACAATTTAAAGACCAAACTATGAATTTTCAACTCAGATATTTCCACCTTAACATATGAATGTGAAACCTGGAAATTCACCAAAGGTATAGGTAGACACACCTTTGAAAGCAAATGCCCCAGAAAGTTATCAGGTATCAAATGGAATATATTTATAACAAAAGCTGAGATTTATCAGAATTCAACATAATCTTATCCTGGGAGTTATCAAGAAAGGATGATGGAAATATTTGGGTCATGTGTTAAGAATGAAGCAAGAGCCTCTGCCTTGGCGGGCCTGCCATTGAGCTGCTGGTGGAACGTGTAAAAGGGGTTGGACCAAAAGAATCCCTCCGCCAAACAGTGCTTAGAAAGGGAAAACCTGTATGGGACTTCTGAACAAGGATGCAATGAGTGGCCCTGGAGAGACAGGGATAGCAGAGCCTCCTTCATGCCCTAAGTGGCACTTGATGGTGCAGGAACGTTTCAGATAGTATTTAACAATAATAGTTTAACTGTTTTTCTTTACTGAAGGTTTTTGGTTATAATGCATTCGTTCTTTTCTGAAATGCACAAAGTAGATTAAATGTTACTCTCTTTATCTAGTTACAGTAGGCAATGGATGATTTATTGCTGAGTACCTTGGGTTACTTCCTTCTTACTTGACAGTGACTTCCTTTGAAAATATTGTGCGTACACAATATAGTATATTTGGTGGGTATTGTTTTGGAAAGGAAAAGCTAATTCCATCACTGCGGTCACCTGAAAACCAAAATACTGCACAAAGTTATTTGGCAGACACACAACAGGTGTTAGTTTTTCCTGCAAGGTTATGTATATAAAACATTTCAAGGGTGTTTGAAGAATTGGTATTTTTTAAAAACCTAAACTGCTCCAAGTTAGAATTGACAGATTACCATGAGTTAAAAGCCATGTAGCAGTCTTGCTTACATTAAGCATTCCCTCAATTAGCAGACTAGTTATATCTGTGTCTAGTTACTATAACTCGGTCTAGTCTGCACTCTAAATTAGCTGTTAAGATTAAATAGAATATTCCCCAGAATTAATGTCCAAAAATAAACCGGTAAAGGCTCAAGCTGATACAGACTAAGTAGTCTGATCATAAAGGTGTTTCATTTTTATAAACTAAGTTTTAGTTTCTAAAATTGAAAGGAAACACTAATGCATCTTTTAAAGTTTTGGAGTGCAGTTAGTGGTTATGAAAGTAAGATTAATAGGAATGACTTGAGCCAGACACGGGGGCCAAATCTATATGTACTGAAGCCAGGGGAGTTATTCTACTGCGAGTTAGGAAAGAAGATCTAATGGATAAGCGTCCTGGACTGGAACTCGAGGTGTCGGTTTAATTACTGGCTTAGCCACAAATATCATTTGTAGTTTACAGCAAGTCACTTAATCTACCTTGTGATTCAGTTCCTCATCTGTAAGGTGAGAATAATATTCACAGCAGTGTTGTGAGGATAAAGTCCACTAATTGTGGGATACAGATATAGAATAGTGTTGAGGGACATAAGTAGCTACATAGATTAGATTTCTCCTGTGGTGAATTTTAGCCCTGAATTTAAGGAGTCTGACCAAGCTTCCCATACAGCTCTCCAAATGCACCTCATTCCTGACATAAAATCTGTGGATTTTCAGTCTTAAACAGAGACTGCCAATCATGTCAATTTTTGTCATATTTTGTGGTATGATATTGGATCTTCAGTCAGACTGCCCATTTACCACTATCAACTGACCACCATAAAATGTGACACAAATTGACGCTGACAATTAATATATTCTAACCCAGGATTGGAAAAGCAAATTTATTAGCCCCAGTGCTGTCTACATTACCCAATACCTTCCACTATCACTTCAGCTTCTTCTTGGGCTGATTTTTCCCCCACAAAATGTAATGACTGTTGAACCCAAGTTCTTTGATTTTATATTTCATGTTCAGTTATACAGAGATACACTGTTACAGGATAGGTTTCAGAGTAGCAGCCGTGTTAGTCTGTATCCACAAAAAGAAAAGGAATACTTGTGGCACCTTAGAGACTAACACATTGATTTGAGCATAAGCTTTTGTGAGCTACAGCTCACTTCATTGGATGCATGTAGTGGAAAATACAGTGGGGAGATTTTATATACACAGAGAACATGAAACAATGGGTGTTACCATATACACTGTAACAAGAGTACAAGGTGTATATGGTAAGGTGACAGGTTTCAGAGTGACAGCCGTGTTAGTCTGTATTCGCAAAAAGAAAAGGAGTACTTGTGGCACCTTAGAGACTAACCAATTTATCTGAGCATAAGCTTTCGTGAGCTACAGCTCACTTCATCCGCTGTAGCTCATGAAAGCTTATGCTCAAATAAATTGGTTAGTCTCTAAGGTGCCACAAGTACTCCTTTTCTTTATGGTTAGGTGAGCTCACCTTACCTGATCACTCTTGTTACAGTGTGTACGGTAATACCCATTGTTTCATGTTCTCTGTGTATATAAAATCTCCCCACTGTATTTTCCACTACATTCATCCGATGAAGTGAGCTGTAGCTCACGAAAGTTTATGCTTATCACAACAGCAGCAGTGATTGTCCTATAGCCTCTGGCTCTGGAGTAGCTGGTTGAGTGGAAGTATTCTCCCTCTGGTGCTGGGCAGACACTTAGGAAATGTTTCCTCTTAAGTTGGGCAGCTCTTCCCTAGATGGGGTAGAGGAGTGATTTCCTTAGGCTGCTGGGCAGGAGAGTGGGGCTTCAGGCTCCCTCCCAACACCAACTCTTTGGACTGTGGCTGCACAGGCAGGCATCAGCAGCAGTGGTCACAGGTCTCTCACTTAGAACAGCAGCCATTTAGTCCCATCTTTTCCTTCCCTGAGCCTTGTCATGCACTGCTGTAGCAGCTGGTTAGGGAGTGGTGCTGTGGGGAGTACGCAGTGCAATACAAGGACTGCGTGGGGACATAAGGGAGTTTCCCTTGCAGCTGCTGCCACAGTCACAGCAATATTTGAGTGCACTTCGAGAGTTGAAAATGTTAACAAGCAGAACCAGACTTAGCATTTTGCAGAGGGTTACAAACAATTTTTTGGTCACTGCCTCTTTATCGCTCACCTCCCCTGTCTCCACTACACCACTATGCAGGGCTAACCTAAGGATTTTATGTAATTCTTTGGGATATGCCCAAACATAACTTCTCTTATTTTACGTACAAATTATAGTGGGATTGAATCTTTAGGTCTCCTCAGCCTCCTGCTGCAGAAATGGGTCCCAGCTGCAAATTTCTATTAGTCTCAGAAATCTGTTACCACTTATGTTTTCAAGGCTCCCTTCAGAAGGAATTGGGCTAAAAACTTACTTTCTAAATAAAAAGATTCTCTTTTAGAAAGCCAAAAGTTTGCATCAATTAACAAATGGTTCCTGCAAGCCACTCCTCCTGCTCATCAGTGCAGTAATAAAAGTGTCTGTTGAAAAGGTTCAGTTACTGGCTGATGTCCACAGAGCGCTGCAAAAGTTTGTTACCACGTTGTAGTCTAGATATCAGCACTTGATCGAAGATAATTCTTTGACTTGTGCCAACCTTTACCGCCATCTAAGGGTACAAAACCCTGATGTGGAGATATTTTTGCTTTCATCAATTTGAACTTCAAACTACTACAGCAATATCCAATATCTCTCAACGCTGCACTGCAGGTTAGTGCTCCAGAGGACTACCTCATTCTCAAAATATGGATGGGATTGCTTCACTGACCGCCTTCTTGGCACTAGCACTTTCACAGCCTGGCCAATTTAGTTACATATAAGGACACAAGAGTAACTCTCAGTGTCTCATATATAACTAAACGAATTAATTTAAGATTGAACCCCTCACTAACACAGAGACACTAATATCTTGTAAAGCAAGGCACTATGCTTAGAAAGAAGATAAAGCACTGCTTTCGGTGTTTGTGCTGTCCGAAAGGTAAAATATCTCTTAATCCTTCCTTCCCCGTGAAGCTGATATGGCAGTTTAGGCCTTAAAAGCTTTATCTAACTCCCACTGAAGTCAATAGAAAAACGCTTGTTGGCTTCACTATGAGTTTAAACAAGCACCCATTTTTCTTATCATGACTCATTCCACCATGGAAGAAGTCTTTTTTCACCTTGGAGCAACTGAGGAACATACTGGCATTTTAAAACTTGAAACTGATGGCAGAGAAATGTCATAATTTATTAAAGCAGCTGCATGGGAATATGTGAGAGAGATTAGAGACCAATTTCCATCTTAATTTCACATGAAGTTAATCTCGTAGGAACAGTATTGTGTACACCACTCCAATACGTTGTTGTTCAATTTAATATTCTGTCTTCAGATTAGAAGAGAAAAATAGTAACTTCCTTTCCTTTTCAGAGGTACTATAAATACATCTTTCCTCCTCAGTTGTCAAGTTTCAGAAAACATGGGTAAAAGCAGTACCCTTCTGTGATGCTTTAGGAGTCAACCCAGACCAGTAAGGGGTGGTGTCATCACCTGCCCTCTAGCCCTGGGTGCTTCTGTGCTGTGCAGCTTTGGCTCAGAGCTCTGATACCAGCAATGTGCTTTCAGCACAAAATGGCAATCACCCTGACTTCTGCCAGCCTTGCAGGGCAACACCATCAGACCTTCCAGTCCTGACTTTCCTCAAAACTGTCTCCCTGGTAATGTCTAGACCCTCTCACTGGAACATTCACAAAAGCTTACAAGTTTGTTTCTCCTTGAAAGAGAAAAGACACAACAGCTTATTAACTTAACTGGGGTTAATGCACCCTTCCCTTCAATCACAGCAGTGAGTTGGTTTATAGTAAAACAAGTTTAACTACATAAAGACATAGATTTAGGTGATACCAAGTTAGAAGTAGTAGGGATAGAAATGGTTACAAACAAAAGTGAAAATACACTAGCAAGACTGAAATTCAACCAACGTGAGCCTTCTTGTTGAAAGTTTTTTCAACATAGTCATTCTTCCAGGATGGCTGGCTGATCTTTAGCCAGAATCACAGAGCCCAGTGTGCTTGGTTTTCTTTGGCTCCTCAGGGCAAGGATAACTTGGGGGTTCTCTCCCTCTCTCTTTATACTCCAGTAAACCTTTGAAATGTATTCTTCTGAAGTGTAGCCCCAGATAATGTTCCTTTCCTTTGCTGAGTGTAGAGGCCATGCTGGCTTCTTCCCACTTGTAATTTTTTTTTACAATGCAAATGCTCTTCCTGCAATCTCTGGTGCAAATGAACAACCTACTCTCCTGGCTTGGGGTGTGAGACCCTTTCTTTTGTCTTCATAGTTCTTTTTAGAGTTTTTGTACATTTATCACAAAAGAAGATTAATGATCAGTTAGTTATTAGTTTTCCAGTAATATATTACATGCCCCCTTTTGGATAAATATTATAACAGTGTGTGAGGTGCACTGAGCTGGTCAGTCAAGCTGAGACTCATTGCTACATACTAGAGAGCTCCATGCCATCTGGTACTGGGGTGCTCTTAGAGTCTCACTTTTTACTGTGTATATAACTCTGTGCGCATTCAATATCTGTCTGTTTCCTGGTGTATGCCTTACTGTGGCATCTATATACTTATGGGGGATGTGTCCTTTTATTAACAGAAAGTCCCAGGAGAGAAGCTGTGGCAAAGAGAGTAAGTGGCTTGCTCAAGTCCCAAAATGGAGTCAATGTAAGAGCCAGGATTAGAAAGTAGGAGTCCCTGACCTTCCAGGGCTTAGGCCACACCCTCCACAGTCACTTTAAAATTGCAAAGCATAACGCTCATACTTCTTGGAAATTTTCATAAAACATTCTGTTAAAAAACAGTTTTGCCAATATAGTATTTCTTGTACGGTGTTAATTCCTTCATCATTATAGGGGAGATAGAGCAATCGCAATAGTTGGGCTGCCTAATGGTTTCCATTATAAAAGATTCTTGTTTCCTTCTCTGTGAGGAGCTCTCTCATCTCCATTATTTGCAGCAGCCCTATGATATTCAGTGAGGAAATCTCATGAAATCCTATTGTGCTTTTTTGGTGAGAAATAAACTTTAAAATGGTCATTTCCCTTCTCTCACTTGTGTCTCAGGAAAATTTGGATGGCCTGGCAAAATGATAACATTTTCTGAGGCTGAGCTGATGCTTCTGGCAAAGCAGAAGTCTCAGCATCAGCACATGCTGTACTGAGAACACCTGGAAAGAGCTGTAGCATAGGGTAGGACAATACTCCCAACCTACCTGTGGTCCCCGTCACCCATGCCCCGATCTGGGGGCGCCACACAGGTTAGAAAAGAGGACAGAGCCAGACTAGGATCCAACTTCCCGCCAAACCCAGCAGCTGGCCCTAGCAACCCAAATTCCCTGCCCCCTGGGGCACCAAATGGGGCTGGAGCTCCTCCAATCCTCGGGGAGGGAGAATTGGAAGATAAGATGAGTCAGATGGGCCAGTCCTCCCTGACTCAGCACATAGTCTCTCTGGGGTAACAGCCAGCTCCTACTGCCAGCTAATGTAGCTAGTGCTCAAATGGTAGCAGCCTGTGAGGCAGTGTTGAAGGCTCAGGGTTCAAACATTGGTGCTGAATGATGGGAATATTGTTATAGTTGTACAGAAATTTTCTTTTAAACTTTTTCCAATTATTTTTTAAACGTCTAGGAAATTCCATACAACCAATCTACATTTAAAAGAATATTATTTGGGTTGTAACACAAGCACTTGAAAGTTGGAAAATGCCAGATTTACAGTTGCCCACGTTACCTTAATTCTTGAGCATTATGATACAGATTATGATCACATATCCTACTTTTCCCCACAGATTCACTGGCTCATTCAGTGCACAGAGTGCACACACGAGGCGACAGAATTAAGGTTGTGTAGGCAATCCTAAATCTGGCATTTCCTAACTTTTGATTTTCTGATTTTGCGACTTAGCTATTTTGTTCTTTTCATGTACTTTTTTGTATATAACGTATTCTTTACAGTACATAAAAAAAGACTGTTCTTTAGGAGTTCATCTGTTCCAGCTGCTCATTCCCCATGTGAAGTCATAACCCAATGCTTGCCACTGTAATTGACTGTAATGTTGCAAACAAGATTATGACTGGAGATGCCTAATACACAGCAGCCACTGAACTCAGAAGATCTCAGAATCATCTTATGGAAATATTATGATGCATAGAGATGGAAGTACAAGAGTAGACATTTTGACATACAAAGAGAATTCTTTCTAAACAGAGTGAATGAAATCCTGGCCTTGTTGAAGAAAATGGGAATTTTGTCATAGACTTCAGTGGGGCCAGGATTTCACACAATATTTTTCAGTATTTTTCAAGAGGTATCAGTGAGAGCTTAAAACATGACACCAGTAGAGGTCTTAAGGGAAGTAATGCAAGTACTGGCAAAATACAGGCCAGTTTAAAGAAGTGGTGATAAAAACAAACAAATAGCAAGCATATTTAAAAATTAGATACGGACTCTTGGTTTTATATCTTTCATCTTACTTTGCATGTTATGGTTTTGTTCTATTTGATTTAAAATTGGCTTGGTCCTATATATGATGGCCCTAGAGAGTAACACTAATATTTCATCACAAGAATGGGTAAATACACACTCACTAGCTATGTACATTCTCCATATCTCTGATATGCGGGTTGTTTTGACAGAACACTAACTTGCTCATCATATTTTCAAAGTACAAATTTCAGTTCTTCAGTTCTGTTCCTTTGAGATGCTGTTTGTTAAAGCTTCAGAGAATATTTGCCAACTTCTAGATGAGTGGTACCAAAAACTTTCCTGGCCCATTACCCAATCACTGCCCGCTTCCTGGTGAAAAGCCAGCTCATGCAAACCTGTCATCAGATTTGCATATGAGGCATCACATTCCAGAGAAAGGTTCAATAACCAGTCTTTTCCAAGAGCCACTCTTCCAGTGTTTAGAGAAATAAAATGTAAAGGTCCCACTCAAAGAAATTGTCAAAAAACTGTCTTTAAAAAAGAAGAAATTAGATTTCTTTTTTAAATTAAGGAAAAATATTTTCCCCCGTATCAGAAATAAAGAAAAAAAGTGAGAATTTTTTCTCACATCTTTAAATATTTAGACGTATTTTTATTACATTTTATCCTGTCTTTAAGTACTTGATGAAATCATGTTTAATAACTGTCAGGCTCTACTTCCGTAGTATCATAGTGTGTCCAGATCACTTGGGAGCCCTGAATTAATTACTAACATTCAGGATCAAACTGTACCATATCAGTAGCTGAATTCAATACATGCATGCTGCTTGTATGACCACACAGAAACTAATGCTTCAGATTATACTCTTGCCAGTCTACTCTGGGTTGTATGTAAAATTTGGAATGATTTTTTGAGTAGTATCTATCTTAATGATTGTAAAATCTTGATGAATTGTCCTTGGACGTTACGGGTATACCCGTTACATAAAGCCTATCTCTTTTTTTCTTTCTTCTCTCACTCTACTCCATGCTGAAAGATTTTTTTCTTGCTTCTACAGTCCCCTTCACCGACACTGCCTAACCCGTACCCCAAGCAGAGTTTTGAAAAGGGAGAATTTCCAGATTCTCTAGGAAGTCCATGAGGGATTTCACTATCACTATTGATTTTATGCGGAAAACACTCAGATACTGTGGTGATGGGCTGCAGTATAAAACTCTTAAACAGATTAATAGATTCATAGAGTTAAAGGCCAGAAGGGACCATTAGATTATCCACTCTGACTTCCTGTGTATCACAGGCCATTACATTTCACACTGTTGCCTCTGTACTGAGTTCATAACTTTGTTCATAAAGCATATCTTGAAGCATCCAGTCTTGATTTGAAGACCAAGATATAGAGAATATACCACTTCCCTTGTAGTATGTTCCAGTGGGTAATCACCCTTACTGTTAAAAAATTATTTCTTTTTTCTAATGTCAGTGTATCTGGCTTTAAGCTTCCAGCCATTGGTTTTTGAAATGCCTTTATCTGCTGAATTAAAGAACCCTTTAATACCTGATATTTTCTTTCCATGGAGGTACTTCTACATTTCATTTAAGTCACCTCTCATTCTTCTTTTCGATAAGTTAAACAGACTGGGCTCTTTAAATTTCTCACTGTAAGGGCTTGTCTACATGAGGAAAAGCCCAGAACCTACAACTGCTGAATAGCTATTCTGCACTAACTCCCATGTGGACACCCTTTGTTAGTGCAGAATAAGAGCCTCCACGTGGAGAATTAGTGCTGAATAGTTATTGTGCTTTAAATTCAGACCCTAGCTATTTCACACTAATTTCCCTTTGAATTCCCCATGTATACTTATACTTTAGCTACAGAGCTAATGTGACATGGGTTATGCAGAATGTGTCCTAATTTAGCAGCTGTCCTAAAAAGCCATTATTTCACACATTTCAAAGCTAGGACATTGCCAATCATAAAAGCTTTCCAATAATATGGGCATACAAGCACTTATAAGAACAGCATATAGCTAAACAATCATAATGAAAGTGGATATATTTAAAGTCTGTTCTCCTAGTTATAAAACATCATGAGACACTTTTAAAATATATGGATAATAATTACAATAGTGAAGACATTACAGGTGGGAACTGGGAGACTGTCATAAAAAAGAATCTTACATTGCAGAAGGGAACTGGCTACTTAGTCATTTCCTCCAACGACAGTTAGTCCACCCTCAAAGCTATGGAGCAAAGTTAACAGGAGTGAGACTGGTTGGGCTTGGGGTTGTTTGAGGAGGGGAGAGAGCCTGGACAGCTATGAAAAGCAGAGTTCAAAAGGTTGAGGTAACAGTCAAGTAAGCATCTGAACTTGAAATTTGCCACTTCTAAATGAAACCCTTTATAGATAGAAGTATTTCTGTTTGCCATATCCTCCATCCCAAAATGTACTGTAAGTTATTCTGTTCCAGTATTTTATCAATGAAATAAGAACCATCGCCATGGGTAGATATGTGTTCATATCTCAATCTTCACCATAGCATAGGAAAAGGAGAGTGGAAGATAGAACCAGGCTGACAGGGAAAGTAATATAATTTGGTTTATAGTTCAGGATATTGCCATTCACCAAATCAGGGAACATTATATGCTTTCTCTGCAGAAACGTATGGGATCAAGTCCAGGCTGCAAAGTTTTCAGTTTCTGTAGACCAGAGTTGGAATATAGCAAGAGTTTGTTACTAGAAAATCAAGTATGGGTAAAATTAATGTAGTAAAATAAAAAAACTTGGCTATATTAAGCCAGCATGTCACCTTGTTAGGCTATTTTGCTGAGCCTCTAAAACCTTATATGCATTGTTACCCTCCAAGTTTGGAGGGGGTTGTGCTTTTTGGTCCTGGGGGCATAGAGGAGCAAAATGAACACTGTCCATGTTTGACTTCAGTAGCTCAGGAGCAGTGAAATATCCCTTCTCCTGACCTTTAGGGACCGGGAAAGGGAAGAACCTATTGTGGTAGACTTATACTGCTTTTTTTTTTATTATTATTTAAGGGTGTTTTAAAACATATGTATTGTAAATATTATAAATATTAATTAAAACTGTTGTTTTAATGCTGTATTTTATATGAGGTGCCTGAAGCAGGAAAGGTGGAGAAGCAATATATTTTATATTTGAAAGACTTTTTAAAATCTCATTTGAACGTTTAGTGCTCAACCCTGCAAACACTTCCAAGGCTAGTGGTTACTATTGTGGGTCTAGTCTCTTTGGTTTCAGCTGGAGTTAAACACTGTACGAAGGTTATATCTACACGACCACGGCTACAGCTACGGTGCTGTAGTTGTACTGCTGCAGCGTCATTGCATAGACGCTTTCTACATCGATGGAAGGGCTTTTCCATTGATTACAGTTAATTGGTCCCTCTGAGAGGTGGTCGAATCCTTCCATCAACCTAGCCGTGTTTACACCAGGGGCTAGGTTGACATAGTAACATAATTAGGTCAATCTAACTTTTAAGTATTGATCATGCCTAAATGTTTACAGGATTGGATCCATATGGTAGATAAGGGCAGGAGGATTATCTTTTATTTTTATCAAAAAGATGAGACCCAAACTATACATGATTGATTTAATTCAAATAATCCAGGAGGTACACTGGTGTGTATAGGAACATTTGTACTGAAGGAGCTTCTATGCTATTTCCAGAATGATTCCTTCTCTAGAAATACCACCTATGGTAGATAAATATCACAAATTGCCAATAGTATACAAAAGCAAAGTTGAGAAATGATGGAAAAATTCCTAATAGCAGGCTGGATTGATTTAAATCAAAACGATTTAAATCACAGTTTTTAATCATGTTTTGCATTTATACTTTTTAGTTATTTTCCTAATTAAAGGTTGTATCTCCCTTGTTGGCAACCATTAAAACATGTTGATTTACAACTAAATGTAGCCTTTACACTAAATTTTGTGCTTTTTTTTTCTAATAAGGTGGATATAATATATATATTTAAGCAGTTATATAGCTTAACTCACGTTTACACAGATTCTTAATTTTTACATTTCGTTAATTTTTTATTATCAGGTTTGTACATGATTTGTCAAGACAGAAATTAAAATTCAATTAAAAATGCACAAAACAGCATTTTAATTTTTATCTTTAATTAGTGCTGGGTACAGGAGATAAAAAGTTTATCAAAATAAGTTTTGCATTGAAAACTAACTGAATTTTTAAATAAAGGAAGTATTATTTGTAGTTAGTTAATGGAACTGATTGTTTCTGGTCACCATGTTCTTCAAGATTTTAGAACTCGTAGATTTCATCCTCTCCCACCTGTTTTTTTTAAATATATTGGAAGAGGAAAACAAACTTTCCTGCTTTTTTTTTTTCCATCACCCAGCTGGTTTCTTAACTTCAAATGAATTAGTCATTGAGCTGAACTAGTAGAATAAACTGAAATAAAAAAATATTCTTTCTGCACTTGCAGAAGTGGCTACTGATTTCAAAAGCTGGTTTAGCGCTTCAGTAAACCATGATGTTCCAGGTACTTAGCCAGTGATTTCTGCCAGTTCAGTGGTTTGACTTTCTTTGAAAGTTGGCAGCAAACATGTATTGTTTAATGTTTTAAAAAGTTTAGTTTAAATTATTTTAATAGATTATAGTAAGTTTACTCCTTAATGTAGGTTGTCATAATTTCAGATTTACTTATGTTTGTTTTTAAAAAATAAACCCATATTTAATTTAAATTAGAAAATCTGATTTAAATTTAAAAAATCAGATTTTTTAAAAATAGTTGTTTTTTATTGACTCTGCCTAGCAGTAAGGGCAATTAAGCACTTGCAGTAGTAGTTGCCAAGGACATGTTTTATAGCAGGTTACATAAAGCTAAGGATTAGTATAGAGAAAATCCTGACCCACTTGGATTGCAATTCATGATGCCTTTTCTAGCCGTATAAATCTGTAATTCTATAAAAAAATGAAAGTTACAGATTTTCTATAATTTAATAAGTATTCTGAAGATATTTTTGTTAATACCCTGAAGTTAGGGTGACCAGGGGTGGGGGTATAATAGGTGCCTATATAAGAAAAAGCCCCAAATATCGGGACTGTCCATATAAAATTGGAACATCTGGTCACCTTACCTTAAGTTGAAGGGAATCCAGCAAGAGGCATAAAAGGCTAAACTCAGGAATTATGAGCTGCACGTATTAAATAATGTAATGACTGAAAAGCAACATAGTTAAAGTACTTCCATGTTGCCCAATAATCCATTTCTTGAGTAAATGAAACATGAATCTGAAATGTTGAGTTTACAGCCTGTGTGTGTTTTAAAAAAAAATTATTATAGAAAAACATCCACTTGTTGCTGTGGCAACTTTTGTGAAGCCTGGAGGACGGAGAAATGTACTTTCTCTGTTAATCTATATCACAAAGACCCAGGATACTTTAATCCATCCCCACCTGTAAACTGCCTTACTCACAGCCTAGCTTATGAGGGAATAGTCTTCCAAAGTTGAATGTGCCATATCTGAGGAGGTTTTCCGTGTCATCTTTGCCACCAAAAGGAGATCACTGATTGCATATTTACTTTGAGTGGAAGAAGTTAAACACCTCTTGTAAGACTGAATGATTAAGTCTTTTCACTTGACCCACACAGAAATTATGTAAATACCATGCTGCCCAGGCTGCAAAAGGAGAAAATATTAAGAACAAAAGATGTTTTCACACAAATACCCCTAATAATAAAATCAAAGCAAGACAACACCTGAGAATGTAAGCTAAATATGTATAAAAGTAATGGGATGAAATATTGAAAGGGAAAATTTAAGATGACTGTCAGAAAAATGTCTGACAATAAGGTGTTGACTTGTGGAATGGTATTTCTCAAAGGAAATGGAGAAATTTGGGACACTGAAAACTAACTGGAGAAAATAATACAAAGGGTACTATGAGGAAAGATTAAAAATTATTTTTCTGCTGGTGCCTAATTCAGCTGCCAGTATTTCTTTTCCCACCCTCAAGCCCATTGCTTGACTATTTTACATTTTTAGGGTGTTTAGCATAATGTAACTTTGTTGTAGTACAGAACTCTTAGGACTGCTGTTAGTGGAGTTAGCTAGATCACATGTAATCTATAGATTTATTTAACATAACTGAAATTGCTGTGCTGATAGATTTTGTTTTGAACAGCATGTGAACATGACAGAACACAAAATCTTTTTGTATCAAATTAATGTTACTAGAATTTGCTTTCATTGAGATGATCAGTCTGTTGTACTGTTCATTAATGCACTTGGTATCAAGCTACTGTAGAGTACACTGTTGTAAAATGGTTCCAATGGGCATTACTGAGCATGTATCAGAGTCTTTTTAATTAGTTAAGAAAGCTGCAGTCTGTCTTCTTTCTTAGCTAAAATTTGGATCTTGCTCTCTTCATTTTATCTAGTCTGCATTGTTTGCCCAGACACACAAGCTGCTATAATTTTTCCTTTTCAGTATATATTTGATTGCCTTGTAGGAATTGCGTTAGAGTATCTGATAGAGCTATTATTTCAATCTGTCCTTTTTGGAGCATTATGTTCTGTTTTAGATAATCACTTGAATGTCCTGAAGATTAAGTTGTCGGTAGAGATTGGGAGGGTTTCTGCTGTAACTCTGAATGTATTGCTATACTGTGTTAGATTGCTAGAGTCCAACTTCAGATAGAATTTACAAGACAGTTCATTTGATTTGGCTTGTAACCTAAAATGTGGTGATGCAGTTATTCCATTTCCTGTGTGTTAATTTATTGCATGTTTTAAATTATTGTCATGAATTTTCATGTGAGTTATTGTGTCTGTACTGTGTAAAATAGAAATCAGGCTGATGGAATATAGTCAATGCACATAAATTATCTTCTCTCTTTCCTAGATATTTGGGCAATTGGGTGTATATTTGCTGAGCTATTGACTTCAGAACCTATTTTTCACTGTCGTCAGGAAGACATCAAGACAAGCAATCCTTTTCATCATGATCAGCTAGATCGCATTTTTAGTGTAATGGGATTCCCAGCAGGTAATTTACTTTCATTAAAAGGTCAGGCATAAACCCTTTGAGTTAGATTTTGTTTTAAAGGAAATTACTAGCTCTATAGCTTTATAAAAGCTGGCAGTATGATGGATGTGTAGTCTGTGCCCAAGAAAGTGGCGGGACTTGTGGAATAACAATACAGAACAACTAACATAAAATGTCAGACAAATATTACAGTTTATGTACATCATATTATTTAACCTGCACTTTAAACTGTCCAATTGCTTTATCTTTTCTAAGATAAAGACTGGGAAGATATAAGGAAGATGCCAGAATATCCCACACTTCAAAAAGACTTCAGGAGAACAACGTAAGTGATCATAACACAGACAGTGGTTAAAAACTGCTTGTAATAGATACATAGAAATCAGCACTAGTGATTAGCTTCAGTTATCTTCTGTCTTGTTTAGACTTTGGAAGAGTATTTATTTGGATTTTAAAAGAATGTTAGTGTCCATCTTTTAATGTTGGCAAGAGGTTTTGCTGAGTAAGTCAGATCGTCCACTGCACTGGTAGACAAGGAAGGGAAATAGTGCAGAAAACAACATAGTCCAGGACAAGGCATGGGTCTGGGATTCAGGAGATTTGAGTACTATTTCCAGCTCTGCCCTGGATTTTCTGAGTGACTTTTGACAAACCACTTGATGCCCCTGTGCATCAGTTTTCCTCTTTGTAAAATAATCATAGTTACCCACAGAGATCTAGAGTTTAAAAGCAAGACATACATTCTGTGTCTGATTATTCTTAATGGGAATATTTGAGCTCAGGAAATGCAAAGATTTCACATGGCTCATGCTTCTGTTGGGAAAAGGGACAGGCTTGTTTCTCTGCCAACTGAAGGGAATAGTTGCAACAGCTTCTCAAATGGCAAATGATGCAGTGGCTGCACTGTTGGAGCCATTGTGCATGTCTAACAAAGTAGCTTCTACTAGGATAGGGCAGCTCTGCCCGCCCTACAACATTTGCTATGGCTGTGTGCTACCATCAAGACCTCAGCCATATATCAAAGCTGTATGATCCATTGTAATAAAGTAAACAATGTAATAAAATAAACAAACAATTTAAAAAATACTAACACTGAAAGCTAGGACGAACATTCACACTTCACAAATAGAGTGTATGGCAATGTAGGACATTATATCTTCTAACAAATGAAATACAAAATGTGTCCTTTTGGACTAGTATGCATTTTCTTTATTGCTTGGTGCAGTGCCATAATCCTACAGTATATTATTTTGAAATGTGTTTACAATTTTTCAGATATGCCAATAGTAGCCTCATAAAATACATGGAGAAACACAAAGTCAAGCCTGACAGTAAAGTTTTCCTTTTGGTACGTACATCATTGTGCTATTAGGGATTATTTTACTTTGAAATATAATTGTAATATTAAAACAGTTCTATTTCTGCTTACTGGAGGATGAGAAGTATGAATTTTAAAAATATAAATGATAGCTACAGCCATGGCTTTTAATATTTTAACAAATTTGCCATTGTCGGCTTTTGCATTTCACCCCAGAATTGGCTGCCTTTCTGAGACAGGCAAAGTAATCCCTCTGTATAGTTACATCATATGTCAGTTTGTGAATTATACATGTATCGGTGGGAGAGGGGGGTGGGGAGATCACCTTTCCTTCTGAAGGATGAATGCTTTCTTTAGTTCTTTGCTATTTAACATACCTATAATATAGAAAGATCCATCAGAGCCCTAGCTTATAAACCTTCCAAATACACTCCAAAGCCCATCTCTTGTGTTGGACATTTACCTGCGAGGGGCTGAGCAAATTGCCTGCATAATGTTCACATCTGCAAGCAAAAGAGACCAGGCATAGAATATTTGTCTCTCATATGGGAGCAGAGTGCTACCCATGTACTACTAGTGTAGCTCATCTGCAAAGAGGACAGGCCATGGGTATGTACACAATAGTAGCATAAAGATCACCTTTGCACTCTGATCTGGATGCAGCCTTTGTGTAGGACCAGTCCCCATGCACTGAGTTACAGCTCCTTTCAGGCTGCTCTTGCATACATTGTCTACAAATAGTACCAAAGGGCATGGCAAAAGGAAGTCTTGGTCACACCCACTTTCCTCTATGCCTCTTACCCTGCTATACCAGCAGCAGGGAGTGACATCAGAACTCCTATCCCATCGTGTGCCTGCTTACATTGGGCTTACATTGGGCTGATCCTTCACGGACGGTAACACTTAATTTAGAGCCACTTTATTTGAGTAGCTCAAGGTGGCACATACAGCACTGAAGAATCTAGCCCAGTTAGCTTTATTTCTCATACCAACAAAACTTCATAGTTCTAATATTTTTGATGGATGTGCATCATAGAACTAGATGTGTTGCTGTGCATTAAATGCTTATTTTGCTTTTCTGAATGAGCTATTTGTCGTTTATGAGATCGTGATGTAAGTGGGGCACACAAGCCATTAGTTTGAAAAATAATGGTTTCATACGTTTGTTAACTACTTCCAATGTTACACTACACAGCTTCAAAAACTTCTTACCATGGATCCTACGAAGAGAATTACCTCAGAGCAGGCTTTGCAGGATCCCTATTTCCAGGAGGATCCATTGCCTACATCAGAGTATGTGTCTCACTTTTTCTGTGTTCTTTACAGTGATGCCTTTTTTTTGCTAACTATTAATGTGCAGTATATGGTGACCATTTAAAAATGAAGAAATGGGCTTGTAATGAGAACATTTTTCTCACCACCGTGAGTCCTCTAAGCTTTCTAGGGGCACCAGTGATGTAAATCAACCAGTGATCGGCAGAGGAACAACTTTATACTTGCTGCACTCAGTAAAAGTGGGTAAATGGGGGGAGGAAGGTGATGGTTCTTAGAAAACTATTCTGAAGTGTTTATATAAAACTCCTGTAGATGTGCCTCTCTTAGACATACATCATTCAGCCAAGCTGTACATAATGTACTTAGTTCTGAACAATTACTTATAAATCAACCCCTCTTATCTTAGTCTACAGTCTCCCTTGGGCAGAGACCTTGAATTATGCCAGCGGAGGTGGTGTGACATGGACAGATACATCTGCTGTTATGATAAGAATACCAAAAACACTTTATCATATGACCTCAATCTAGTTTCTTCTAATTAATTATAGACTGAGCTGGCAGCAGCATCGGATGTAGTTAAGGTTGCTGAACCACTTTCCATTATAACTTTACCAAACTTTAACTGTTTGGGCTGAAATTTTCCATGCTGGGTAGGGATTGCCTCAGGCTGGTTTTTGTTTTGGCTTTTCATTGAAGTTTCACTTAAAATGGTTTAACTGTTTCTGAGAATGAAGTTAAGGAAAAATATGACAGCTTGTCCATGCTAAAAATCAAATCTTCTATGGGAAGCTCTAGTACCTCCATGCTTTGAAGCAGGGTGTTCTTTAAATTTGTCAGGGTGTTCTTCCTGATGCCCGGGATGTGCTTTTTTGCTGTCTCCACAAAAATCCACCCAAAGTTGGGCAGCTTATAAGTGTATACAAAATTGCAGTTCACACATGCTTACTAGAAACTAGTTAGTTTGGCAGCTAAATTCTCCAAAAATACTGTCTTTGCTGGGCATGCTCCATCCCAGCACTACCGAACTTTCTTTGCAGTTGCTCCTTCCAGTGGCCAAGGAGTGCAGTGGAACCAGGCACGGGTACCTGACAGCAGAGAGACTCGCTCCTCTGTTCTCATTGCTCCCTCTGTTGGCACCGAAGCAGTAGGAGAATAAGGAGGAAGATGTACAGACTGAAGAGCTGGGGGGCTGTAGGGGCAGAGCAGGAGCAGGGACAGGCTGTGGTCCAGGGATAATAACGGCTGCTAGGGGGTGATAGGAGAAGAGGGCAGAGATAGATTGAAGTTGCAGTGGGTGATAGGCTGAGGGGCAGAATGAGACTGTAGGACATACTCCCCTCCAGGAATCTGGAGTACAGCCCAGAATTCACCACTGTTGTGCTGTCAACAAGTAGCTGTGAAACCCACTGGTAAAATGTTTCAGCCCTAAGTGGCAGGTCCACATACAGAATAAGCAGGCTACTACTGCTGCCAGTTATCTCATTAGCTCATGTGGCAGGGCTCTGTGCTGTGGATCAGTCTAAACCCAGCCCTTATAATGATCCATGTGGAGGATCAGTATGGTTCCACATGATAGAATGTTTTTTCAGTGTTCTAGGAAATTACATCAGAAATACTTAATTAAAAGAACATTTTGGTTACAAAATCAAGCACTCAAAAGTTAGGAAATGCCAGACTTCAGGTTGCCCATGCAAGCTTAATTCAGCTCCCTTGTACATATGTGTTAGATACAGACTTTAATTACATGATAACATGCTGCTTTTCCACAGGACACCTGCCTCATTCAGTGTACGGGATGGATCTGCGCAGGTCTGAACCAGTGTTCTGTAGTGAATGAGGCTGTCTGTAAAACCCCTGCCTCATTTGTTGCAGAAGTTGGAGGGTGTGTAGTGAAGGAGATTGCAGGAAGAAAAAGGATGATTTCATGGTTTACGCAGTTGAATGATATCCTAAAGAATTGGATTTGGTTCTTGACTCTGCCACGAAGTTCCTATGTGGTGCTGGGCAAGTCACTTAAATAAAACTTTTCACAGTTGTTGTTTGCGCCTCATTTTATGGGTACCCAGCTTGAGATCCTGGGTTCTGCTTTGTGAATGTGCTGAGTACTCACAACTGCATCTAATGTCAATGAGAGGTGTGATTTGAACATATAAACTGCTATCCACATGCCAATGGATCTCAAGCTGAGCAAATTCAGTGGACACTTGATAGTTTTAGCCCTAATCTCTCAGTGCCTTAGTTCCCCAGCTATAAAACGTGGATGGTAATGCTTCCCTACCCACAGGGGTGTTATAAATATAATGCATTAGTGTTTGTGAAGTACTCCTATGCCACAGTGATGAGCAGCATGGAAAAGCTCATGAGGAAATTAATAATTCTGTATTCCATGTAGAAGTTGGATGGTGTGCAGTAAATAAGGTGAAAGGCCACCCACGCTATGAAGAGGATAAAAAGAAATATGGATATCTACCCATTTGAAGAGTCCGATCCATCCCATGTACTTAGTGAGGCAGGGGTGCTGTGGTAAAAATAGTATGTGATCAAGTAATGGCCACCTTTATTCTTAAATTTCCTAACATTTGAGTGCTTGTCTTTGCAAACTGGCTATTCTTTTAACATAGTGGTTTTTTGCATACAATTATTTAATTTTGCCAACAGGGTGCTTGGAACTTTTCAGCCAGAAAGGCAATAAAAACCCAGTCCAGGAAACTTTATTATCTGAATAGAAAATACACAGATGCAGCATGGGATTATTTATTTATTTATGTTATTATTGTTGTTGTTATTATTTTATTTTATTTATTATTATGGTAGCACCTAGGAGCTCCAGTCATGGACTAGAACCCCATTGTGCCAGGCACTTTATAAATGTATAAAAAAGAGATCCCTGCCCCTGAAGAGCTTATAATGCAACAAAAGTCTGTGAGCGATCAAGCAATGACACTTATCATGAGTCTTGTTTGGATATGATATTTGTTTGGATTTCAAAAAATATTTACTGTTTTGTTAACAATTCTTTGAGGGGAGTTCTAGAGATTATAGGATTTTGTCATGGTTACAGAACAAGCTTCACATTTAGACTCCTTTCGGTCCTCCTCAAGTGAATGCCTCTCTGGGTGGAACCATGGGGTCCTACAACCCTTAGACAGGATCTCTGGACTGCAGGTTCCCTGTTTACCAACTGTAATAACACAACAGTCCTAACTGTATTTTGCATCTGTATGCCATTTTCCTCTGGGAGCCTGTTACCGGAACCCAATTAAAGTGACTCAAAAACACTGTCTTCAAAGCAAAGTCTTGTTAATTCACCCAAAGGTGCATAACAAGAAGAACAAAGGGTTAAAACAAAAAGAACAGGACTACTTGTGGCAACTTAGAGACTAACAAATTTATTAGAGCATAAGCTTTCATGGGCTACAGCCCACTTCATCGGATGCATAGAATGGAACATATAGTAGGAGATATATATATACACACACACCTACAGAGAAGTTGGAAGTTACCATACAAACTGTGAGAGGCTAATTTTTTAAGATGAGCTATTATCAGCAGGAGAAAAAAACGTTTGTAGTGATAATCAAGATGGCCCATTTAGACAGTTGACAAGAAGGTGTGAGGATACTTAACTTAAGGAAATAGATTCAATATGTGTAATGACCTAGCCACTCCCAGTCTCTACTCAAACCCAAGTTAATGGTATCTAGTTTGCATATTAATTCAAGCTCAGCAGTTTCTCGTTGGAGTCTGTTTTTGAAGCTTTTCTGTTGCAAAATTGCCACCCTTAAGTCTTTTACTGAGTGGCCAGAGAGGTTGAAGTGTTCTCCTACCGGTTTTTGAATGTTATGATTCCTGATGTCAGATTTGTGTCCATTTATTCTTTTACGTAGAGACTGTCCAGTTTGACCAATGTACATGGCAGAGGGGCATTGCTGGCACATGATGGCATATATCACATTGGTAGATGTGCAGGTGAACGAGCCCCATCATCTCAGGCATTGGCACCCTGACAGCAGGATTGTCTGGCTATGTAGACTCCCTTCTCAGGCCCTACGCTACCAGCACTCCCAGCTATCTTCGAGACACCACTGGCTTCTGAGGAAACTACAATCCATCAGTGATCTTCCAGAAAACACTCTCCTGGCCACTATGGATGTAGAAGCCCTCTACACCAACATTCCACACAAAGACTACAAGCCGTCAGGAACAGTATTCCCGATAATGTCATGGCAAACCCGATGGCTGACCTTTGTGACTTTGTCCTCACCCATAACTATTTCACATTTGGGGACAATGTATACCTTCAACTCAGCAGCACTGCTATGGGTACCCACATGGCCCCACAGTATGCTTACATTTTTATGGCTGACTTAGAACAACGCTTCCTTAGCTCTCGTCCCCCAACACCTCTACTCGCGCTACCTTGAAGACATCTTCATCATCTGGACCCATGGAAAAGAAGCCCTTGAGGAATTCCACGAGGATTTCAACAATTTCCATCCCACCATCAACCTCAGCCTAGACCAGTCCACACAAGAGATCCCTTTTCTGGATACTACTGTGCTAATAAGCAATGGTCACATAAACACCACCCGATACCGGAAACCTACTGACCGCTATACTTACCTACATGCCTCCAGCTTCCATCCAGGACGCACCACACGATCCATTGTCTACAGCCAAGCTCTAAGATACAACTGCATTTACTCCAATCCCTTAGACAGAGACAAACACCTACAAGATCTCTATCTAGCATTCTTAAAACTACAATACCCACCTGCTGAAGTGAAAAAACAGCTTGACAGAGCCAGAAGAGAACCCAGAAGTCATCTACTACAGGACAGGCCCAACAAAGAAAATAACAGAATGCCACTAGCTGTCATCTTCAGCCCCCAACTAAAACCTCTCCAGCGCATCATCAAAGATTTACAACCTATCCTGAAAAATGATCCCTCACTCTCACAGATCTTGGGAGACAGACCAGCCCTCACTTACAGACAACTCCCCAACCTGAAGCAAATAGTCACCAGCAACCACACAACAAAAACACTAACCCAGGAACCTATCCTTGCAACAAAGCCCGATGCCAACTCTGTCCACATATCTATTCAGGGGACACCATCATAGGGCCTAATCACATCAGCCACACCATCAGAGGCTCGTTCACCTGCACATCTACCAATGTGATATATGCCATCATGTGCCAGCAATGCCCATCTGCCATGTATATTGGCCAAACTGGACAGTCTCTACGTAAAAGAATAAATGGACACAAATCTGACATCAGGAATCATAACATTCAAAAACCGGTAGGAGAACACTTCAACCTCTCTGGCCACTCAGTAAAAGACTTAAGGGTGGCAATTTTGCAACAGAAAAGCTTCAAAAACAGACTCCAACGAGAAACTGCTGAGCTTGAATTAATATGAAAACTAGATACCATTAACTTGGGTTTGAGTAGAGACTGGGAGTGGCTGGGTCATTACACATATTGAATCTATTTTCCTTAAGTTAAGTATCCTCACACCTTCTTGTTAACTGTCTAAATGGCCATCTTGATTATCACTACAAACGTTTTATTCTCCTGCTGATAATAGCTCATCTTAACTAATTAGCTTCTCACAGTTTGTATGGTAATTTCCAACTTATCTGTATGTGTGTGTGTATATATCTATATAACTATATGTTCCATTCTGTGCATCCGATGAAGTGGGCTGTAGCCTACGAAAGCTTATGCTCTAATAAATTTGTTATTCTCTAAGGTGCCACAAGTATTCCTGTTCTTTTTGCGGATACAGACTAACATGGCTTCTACTCTGAAACCGGTTAAAACAAAGGGGCCTGTTGCCTGGGCCTTACATTTTATTCTTTCCTTTCAAGGTTTAGGTAAATTCCATTTACCCCAAGTACCCCTTCCCCTGGCTTGGTTAAAAAAGAGAGTCCCTGCACCATTCTCTTTGTCAATTAGAGATCCACCTGCAGCAGCTGCTGCCCACTCAAACCCCCATCTTCCCTAGGCTGGGGTCTTTATTGGGTTACTGTCCCTACTGATCCTAGGCTCAGGCTTGGACCTTGCTAGCCTGGTTGGAGCCAGGTAGGTGAGCATTTCAAAGTAATACCTTCTTTATTGTTCCCTTAACAACCCTGGGTATTCTCTCTGAAGGTACCTTTTCTGTGGTGTTGTTTGTTTTTTGTGTATTTCCCCTCAACAGCTCTTTTTGATTTCACTCCATGCAGCCAGACAAGCTAATATCAAGCAGGTACACTGAGGAATATGTGACATTCATAAAATGTAATACTGGTATCCCCCGCTCTCCACAGCCTCCTAGAAGAACAGAATGCTTAAAAAGGAACTTATGGAGGAGGCATGTTAGACAGGGAATGGATTCCAGATGTAGGAGCCCCCTCATGGAAGAAAGCACAGGTCTAGTCTAGACTAGGAAAAAAAAGGATTTGTAAAAAAAATCAAGTTAGCCATTATGATTTGAAATGCCACTTAGCAATTAGCATAGACCCGGGTTAGCACTTTCAAAATCATGTTAAGCTGATTGTATTGCAACACAGGTTACCCCCTGAAGGTTCAACAGCAAGAATTGCTGAAATTAAAATTGGTACCAAATATTATCTACTAGTAGGTCTTTGCTGTATGGTCTACCTCTGCCTAGGTCACAACACCTGGCAACATGATTTTAAAGGTATTAAACTGTGTGTACTCTAGATACTAAATAATATTTCAAATCATGTTAGCTTACTCAATCTAAAAACTACTTTTTTATTTCCTTCTAAACAAGGCACCTGAGATTAATTGATTCCAGTTCTCTAGAGATGAACAGGTAGTACCTTTAGGGCATTCAAAAGCTGTTGAAGTCAATGGAAAGACTCCCATGACATTAACGGGCATTGGATCAGGCCCTCAATCCACTGTGCCATCCATACTCCCAATTGAGTTCTGTAGAGTTTCTGGTGGATTCACATAGCAAAGTGAACAAATGCAGTGTCAGGACAGCAAATAATTGTGCTGTCATTTGTGCTCACTCAGTTCTGCTATAATTCTAGAGGAAGGCAGCTTGCCAAAAGCAAATATAGCAAAAGTTAAAATCAGTGTACGTCTACCAGTAGTTATATATCTGTTGGGTGTTTACAGGGTCACTTAGTAATTTGGAGTCAAAGCATAACAAACATTAAAAGAAAAAGCCCTGAAATATATATGATATTAAATAAATGAATTTCAGAAGCATGTATGTTTAGTATGTCTCTGATTTGCTGTTTGATATATTTCAGTGTATTTGCTGGCTGCCAGATTCCTTATCCAAAACGAGAATTCCTCAATGAGGATGAACCTGAAGAGAAAGGAGAAAAGGTATAATAAAGGGCACTTTTTTTCAAAATATAACAAAAACGTTGTGATGCCACAAAGGGAAACTAACAGAACATGGGCTCTTACCCAAAAATGTGTTTTGAAGACAAGACTGTTCTAAAATTTATCACGGTACATTAGAAAGTTTCACATTAATGCATAGTAAATTATAGTGAATAAGATTGTTTGTTTGTATTTTTCCTAAACTTAAAATTTTGCAGCTAGTCAGACACTATTAGTAATACATGGCTAACAGAAGAAAGAGAAAGGGGCCTCATGCTGTAATCAACTTGTGTCCTGGCGTCTGCATGGGACAGGGCCTGTTATTGATCCAAGAGGAAACCTCTGGTTGAGCATGTCCTCTGGTCCAGATAGTCTGCACAACATGGGAGCCCAGTTTGATTTAAAGCTGTGCCTATCGATACATTTGAAAGAGTAAATTCTACTTTCTGAGCTGATATTGTAGATTAGTATTTCTTTTACATGTGACGGTGTCAGAGCAGGGGGAAATGTTAATCTACTAAATCCTCATGATTTTGTTCCCCAGGTCATTTTTTGAGACTAGGAAATTACAAAACCTAAATTAAAATAACAGTGGAGTCATGATACTGATGTAATTGAAATTCCGAGACTTAGCAATGCTTTTTAAACTTTCAGTTACCGAACAATAAGAAACAACATAAGTTCAAATGAGTTAGGCTTTTGTTATGTTGATTTTACTCATTTGTGAGTATTAAAGTATATATTTGCATTTCATTTTCTTGGGAAATTTTATTTAGTTAAACAAAAATGACACACACAGTATAAATATTCAAAGCAGCTATTATGATCTGTTGTGTAAATAGCCTTTGTGTCTCGTGGGGACTGTCGCATATTTATGCGTGCCATAAATAAAGATTTTGCAGCATATCTAGTTAATTTTGAAAAAAATGACATTTTAAACTCTGTATTACTCATTGACTCTGTTTTCACAACAAGAAAAGTTTGTTAAAGGTAACCAGTGAAGGGTGTTTTTAAAAAATGGATTTGTACCATGTTTTGCTGCTTTATGATGTATAAAAAAGGCCTAGAAGATTTAAAAAACAAACAAATATATAAACATCAGGAATGTCAAGTTTGGTTTTTCCTGGTTTTGCTGGAAGGCTTACAGGGGGTCTCTGAGATGGTGTATCTGGAGCTCTTACACCTTAACAGAAGGGTAAATCTTTAATAAAAACATCCTTTCTCCAAAATTTTCATTGGTCAGCAAAGTTGAATAAGTATTCACAAAAACAAAACCCCATGATTTTTTCCTAAGTAAAACCCCTGTGTTTCAGACACATGGCTAGATTTTTTTCCAACTAAAACAGTAGAATGAATGAGGGCAGTGCAGGGGAACATGCTGCTGTCCTTACACCTTTACTATATAACAAGTTTCAGCCCGTTGAGTTATGCAGTTCCTAAATGTCAGATTTACTTTTCTAATAGAGTGCAGGGACAACGTAATTGTGTTGTCACAAATGCTGCAATAATCAGAGTAGTGATAAGAGTCCCTTTAATGGGAAGATACCCGGCTTAATGGGTGAAAACAGCAAAACTCTTTATTTCAGTGATGGACATGAAGGAACAATGATTCTAGCAATAGCTGTCACATAAAATAGTCTGGAAATAGTTTACTAAATGTCTTGAAAAAGTAATATATGCTTACTAAAGCTTGTTGTTTGCCACAGTAATTTATATTAACAGTAACAATACTTTGCACTTCAATGGCACCTTCCACCCAAGAATCAAAATAACTTTCCAAACAGTAATAAAGCTTCACAGCAACCCTGTAAGGCAGGTCTGGTCCTGGAAAAACAATAAAAGACAAATTCCCAGTCGCAAGTTGCCAATATTCATCATTTTAAAAAAAGGTTAAACCACTTAACAACCTCTAACAGTTCACAACCATTTCAAAACACCGGAAACCACTGCACCAGTACCTGCCAGCTCAGACCTACAGTAGCAGCAGTACATGGAGGGCTTATGTCTCCCTTTCCTATCTGCTAAAGTCAAAAATATATTCTACTGCCTGTATGCGTCATACACAGTCACACCCAGTTTCTATGTCAGGGGAGATCAACAAGTTAACTTGTTAAGTTTTTTGTTTTTTTAAATTAATGAAGTTTAACTTTAAAAAAAAGAAAGAAGTTATTTATCTCACAGAGGTAGATCAAACCATTATTAAAGATCCAAATGAACCTGAAAGCCTGTGGGGGCGAGTTGCATCTGCTTTGTCTCCAGCACTGCTTCCCAGACTCAGGCAAATCTATGCTAGAAACTTGCTGGTATAGTAATGTCAGTTACAGGTGTGATTTCTTTATTTTGATGGCATTTCTATATAGCCAAAACCTTAGTGTGGACATCCGATGAAGTGAGCTGTAGCTCACAAAAGCTTATGCTCAAATAAATTTGTTAGTCTCTAAGGTGCCACAAGTACTCCTTTTCTTTTAGTGTGGACATAGTTATACTAGCAAGTAAGTGCTTTTGCCTGTTGTTATGGGGTGAACTGCATCAGTGCTTTCTCCCTGTCTCTCTATGGGCATTCATGCCACCTTAGAGTGGACCTCAAAGCTACAACATGTTTCGTCAACCATGCGGTCATTGATACAGAGTGAGCTGTGCCTTAGATCCCTTTACAGTCCCTCTTGAGTGCACCCCTCAACTGACAGGTTTCACTACCTTACCCCTCTTTGGGTGTAACCACACAGGTCTACCATTCTTAGACTGGATTCTGTGGTGGCAGGATCCTCCTATTTCCATGTTAACACAGTAGACTGTATGTATTTGGCACCGGCAAGAAACTTTTCTCCAGGAGCCTGTGACCAGCAACTTATTAAAGTGACTCAAAACAGCTCCTTCCAAACAAAAGTATTGTTGATTCACCCAAAGATACACTGTGATCAGAGAAATGGGTGAAAACAACAAAAACGTACATGTGGCTGGCCTTACCTAGACTTATTCCTTTCCATGCAAGTTTAGGAGGGTTCCACTCAATCTAGGTAACCTTACCTCTGCACTGGGGCAGACTGTGCTGCTGAATTCTCTGCTGAATTCAAAATATCTCCCCTCAAGTAGCAGTTCCTCCAACCCCTTCCTTTCTCCACCGGTTGCTTTGAACTCTTTATGGTCCTTTTGATATCTAGGCTCTGGCTTTCGCAAAACAGCGTGTCACTTTTAGGAAAAGCATCTTACCAATTGAATCGCCCAGCTATTGTCCCTCTGAACTTGTTTACCCAGAGCTTATTTTGTTTGATCCCTGCTTGCTCTTCCTTACAACCCCTTCTAAGTTCAACTCCATGTAGTCAGACAGAATAATATCAGGCAGGCAAACTGACGTACATATAATATTCATAGCAAAATTACAGTTATATCCCTCATTCTCCACACTGATATAACTTACTTCATTCAGATAACTGTTAAAAATGGTAATGGCAGAAACACTCTTGTGCTGGTATAAGCTGCTGGCTACAGCAGGAGAGTTGCCACTATAGCTATACTGGCAAACTTTTCTAGCGTAGACTAGGCCTCATCCTCTTTCAAAAGCAAAAGGAACAGTAGCTGCACTACACAGCTAGGTCATCTCCATCCCTCATCTGTCCAAAGCCAGAAAAAACATGGAATCCATTAGCCCCAGTTTTTCATGCAGCCCAGGTTTCAACGTGGCCGCTGTGGGGATTCGTAGTGAAAATGGTTCAGCTCAGACCCAAGCACCCATATGCAAAAATCACAAAATGTCAAATAATTAATTGAAAAAAATGACAATCTCAGCACTGTGATACAAATGGGGTCTTAAATATGACAGTTCATTTGGATCTTTAATAATGGTTTGATCTACCTCTGTGAGATAAATAACTTCTTTCTTTTTTTTTAAAGTTAGACTTCATTAATTTAAAAAAAAAAACTTAACAAGTTAACTTGTTGCTCTCCCCTGAAATAGAACCTGGGTGTGATTGTGTATGACACATACAGGCAGTAGGATATATTTTTGACTTTAGCAGATAGGAAAGGGAGACATAAGCCCTCCATGTAGATACAAGACAGTATGAGCCTTTGTGCAGTCCTAAATAAATACATTCTTTTGAATTTCATCTGGAGTGTAACTTGTGACATTGTCGTGATGAATGGCAATCGATACACACTTTAGTTTGAAGACGCTAAATAGCTTGTGATTAGTGAGTCTGCCAAGCAGTTTGTACCAAAGACAATTGGTTGCTATGACTTATGGGAAGCGAATTATGTAAGCTTTCCATAAAGGTTGACCACATTTAAGCTCTGATAAATTGTTGTCTGATTAAGCTGACTCCTCACCCTCAAGACCCTGGGAGAACTGAAATGAGTTTAAAATTTTATAAAGTTTTCAAGTATTTACCCAAAAGTGCTCAAATATTTTGAGCAACATTTTAGAGTTTTTATTTATTGGCTGGTGAAACTCAGTCTGCAATAAAGATGTGTTTTTGTTTCTCTAAAGAGACTTTTATATCTTATATGAACAACAAATAAAAATGGTCACTGCTGTAGTCCCCTTGGCTGCATAGATGCCCGGTAATAAGAACCTTTTGCAGTGCTGGATGGTTCTGTTTCTTTACAGCTGGATATCTGTGGAACTCTTGCTTATCATGCTCCACCCTCCATTCTTTCAAGTCCTTAGGTCTCTGCTGCCAGACCACCAGAGTCTCCTTTGCTCTCCAGCTCCCACACTCTGCATCCATATGTTCTGGCCTTTTTCTCTCTGCTTTCTGGCTCCCTCCCCTTCCTTTTATTTGCTACCAGGCCCTGGTGTCTCTTTCAATTATCTCACGTCTCTCTCTCTCCCTCCCTCCCTCCCTTCAGCTACCTTTTCCCCTCATTCTCTGCCACCAGATCCTTCCTTCAGCCCTTTCACTGCCAGAAGACGCTGTCCTTCAACCCTGTCTCCAGGCAGTCTGCTCTAACAAACTCTCTTCCTCTTTCCACCACCAAGACTCTCTGACCCTGTGTCTACGGCACCGTGTTTGGCCCTGTTCCCAGCATATCTCTCATTGCAAGGTGGTTAAAGCATAACACTGCAACTCAGGAGCTGAGATTTCTATTCCCAGCTCTGCCACAGATTTATTAGGTAACCTTGGACAACTCATTTCAATTCTCTGTGCTTCAATTGACTCATCTGTAAAATGGAGATAATGCCACCTGCCTCACAGGCACCTGCCTCACAGGATTGCTGTGAAGCTTCATTAATGTTTGGAAAGTTGTTTTGATTGTTGGGTGGAAGGTGCCATTAAAGTGCAAAGTATTATTACTTTATTTGCTGTTGCTCACCACTGCTGCCCTGCTGCAGCTTATTTGCACCCATTCGTGATGTGACCACCACCATTTTCTTGATGGTTCCTTCCAGCCTTCTCATTATTAAGCTGATCTGGATTGGCTGGCTAGGGATAGGAATTACTAGATGGTCATTCAAGTTGCTTTTTTCCCCTAGTGCACCTTATTTTTAAAAATGAACCACAAACAATTTTATTCTATTCTGAAATTTCAAACCCACAATGGTTAAATCATTTTGAAATTCATCCCTCCCTCCTCAGTTCACAAATATCTACCTGGAGCAAATAGCAGCCTATGGAGGACAGAATGTTTCACTTACTTTGGGCTCTTCGCTACAGTCCAGCTGTGCTTTGTCCTGTGGCTAGTTCTCACCCACGTTGTGGTTTAGGGGTCCTGGAGAGTTTGTGATACCAAATGGAGATAAATAATTCAGGGAAACAGTGACCCATCCCCAGCCGTACTTTCTCTTAGAATCAACAGCAACAGAATCAACATCAGCAACAACCAGCACCTCAGCAGCAACCGCAAGCAGCACCTCAGCAGCAGCAGCAGCAGCCGCAGCAAAGCAGTACCCAGACGAACGGGACTGCAGGGGGAGGTGGCGCAGGAGGAGGCGGCGGCGGCGGCACTGGGGCAGGACTCCAGCACAGCCAGGACTCCAGCCTCAGTCAGGTGCCTCCAAATAAGAAACCACGCATAGGGCCTTCAGGCACTAACTCAGGCGGGCCTGTCATGCCTTCAGATTATCAGGTACAGACTCTGATTGTTCCTACTTTAGTTAATTTTCGGGGCAAGGTGTATTCTACTGTAGAATTTTCTTTTTTTATAGTGAAATATTTCCACAGAATAAATTTACTGAAAGTGAAGTTCATTATAATGGAATTGTGCTTGCTCTGATACATTGCTAGAACTGTGGACTTTAATTCTGCTTCAGTTTAAAAACCATTTCACTGTATCAAAGTTCATTCTAGATGGATTTCCCTCTTTGGTATTTATAGATTTCAGTAGCGTTTCCTTTGTTCTCAGAATTTCAATATCATTCTAAAACATGTGCATAACTTTAGGAAAGTGAGTAACCCCACTGAAGTCAGTTTGGTTGGATTGGGTCCAGAGTACTCAGCACTTCAGAGGATTGATCCCGTCTGAGAAGCAGGCCCTAGAAAAATATGCTGAGTCCACAGCACAGGTTCTTTGATTTAATTCCTGCCACTTTCTGTTCCACGAGATAATGATAGCTGGGACAAGTCATATATTCTATTGTTTCATTTAGTACCTTGATAACTGTTCTCTTAATCTTAAAGATCAACAACTTCCATGATGCAATAACGTAGATCTGTAGGTGACTCAGTATGCTTCATGCTTAAGCAAGACACTCTAATAATGGTGATTCCCATTTTATCTCTAAGATGCTTCCTGTGAGTGAATTCAAAAGTGAATCTTCAAATGAAAGGTTTGGGGGGTTATTTGCAATAAACTGGTCTGTTGTTTTCCACTCTCAGCATGCTCTCACTATTAGCAACATCAGAATATATTAAATGAAAACAATGATTTCAGTATTCTTTTTGAAGCTGCACATTTGTCTTGCTTTACTAGAATTAGAATATTTCTTCCACTGAATAAGCGACATACATGAAATAATTCAAAGCGTTGTATGAACCAAACTCACAAATACTTGGGGAGATTGTGAACATTTCAGACAAGATTAATTGAACTTCACCAGATAAATATTTTTCATTTTTTTAAAAATACACCTGAAAACAAAGCTTTGTTTCTTTTCTCAAAAGATCATTGAAAATATGTCAGAATGAGAAGAGACTGGATATCACTTGAAGTTATGTTTTTTGCAAGGATTCTAAATGCTATTGCTGGATACTTTTAGTAAGACATCATCTTGATAAAGACTCATATCAGCCTCTTTTAAACCTTTCTTTTTACTCCAGAGCTGCTTTGACTTCCTAGCCCATCAGCCCCCTCCCCAGATAATTGATTTCTGAATGCTAGACATTTTCCTTCCATTCTAGTTTTCTTTCTTTATTGCAAATGATTTTAAAGGTGGTGATAGCAATTTAGGACTAACAACAACTCAGATTTCTTTCTTGAAAAGTTCCAGAGTGGCTTGAGGTCTCGGAAAGTCCCTGTTTATGGCTGGCTTGTTTCTGTCCATATTTTGAGGATTTTTGTGCTACATTTGATGTTATTGACCATGGGATCCTTCAGGATGTCTTGGAGTTCTAGGCAAGCCTTCCCATTACAGGATTTTCCTGATTTAAGTCTTACCTTTTGGGAAAATTAATGTAGCTCTTGTGATTCTTTTCTGCACAGCCTGTAGCCATTTGTTTTAGTGACCTCTCCACTCCAGGCTTTATTTTGACCCTGGTGCTGTTAATTATTTGTATGTTCCCATTAAATCAGCTGTTAAACAGTACAATCTGATTATCCATGTTTACACTTGTATCTAGTTAGCTGTGGCTCTCTCTCTCTCTCACTTCTTGCTGACTGTTTGTCTTATATCCAGAATGGAATGTCTGCTATTTGTCCAAATCTAGAGTCAAAACAGAAATTCTGTTTTGTGGGACTAAAGGAAGCAGAGCCTAGTTAAATGCATTCTTTTAGTCTTATGGCATTAATTTTACTCCATTAGATTTAATTCAAAATTAGACGGAAAAATCTTTTGGTTTTGGGCTCACTTATCTTCTGAATTTAAATCTGTGATGAAAAATCATTTATATTATTTAATCACAGCCATCCTTCATTATTTCTAAGAATGACAACTGTAATTCTTGGTTGCTTGTTTTTTGTCTAACTTTCTGACCCTTTCATTTTTTCAGCACTCGAGCCCAAATTCTTTATTCATCTTCTTAGTGGGATCTAGATTAATGTTTATTATAGCTGGTGACAGAGCATTTGTTTATTTTTGTTCCTTTTGAATGCCTGGATGCTAAATGTTAAGGCAGGGGCGGCCAACCTGAGCCTGAGAAGGAGCCAGAATTTACCAATGTACATTGCCAAAGAGCCACAGCAATATGTCAGCAGCCCCACATCAGCTCCCTGCTCCCAGCGCCTCCTGGCCACGCCGATCAGCGCCCCCCTGCACCTCCTGATCAGCTGTTTCATGGCATGCAGGAGGACGGGGAGGAGTGAGGGCACAGCAGGCTCAGGGGAGGGCGTGGGAAGGGGTGGAGTGGGGGCAGGGCCCGTAGCAGAGCTAGGGGTTGAGCCGGGAGCACCCCCTGGCACATTGGAAAGTTGGCACCTGTAGCTCCAGCCCCGGAGTCGGTGCCTATACAAGGAGCCGCATATTAAACTTCTGAAGAGCCGCATGTGGCTCCGGAGCCACAGGTTGGCCACCCCTGTGTTAAGGCAACAGGATCAGAGCTGTGTAAAACAAAGTCTAAGACCAGGGGTAGACAGGCATTTATTTGGTGTGAAGGCCAGATTTGATCATTTATACAGGATCTTGAAATATTTTACATGAAAAAGGCTACATATGTTTTATACAATGTATTATATGATACGATACATACAACCAGGTCTTAACTGTTTATTGGCAAGGAAATTGGAAGGCATGAACAGCTTGAGTCACTATTTTGTTATGAATCTTCAAAATACTGTACAAGTATTTTGAAATTCTTAACGTATCTGATGTATCTTCACTGAGATCTGTTCCATACAAAGTATTAAGATTAATGAATAACACATTTTTTTCTGTGTCTGTGAAATCTTGTTACACAAATCTGGCAATTTAAAGAACAAATTCAGGGAATTAATATTAAGGTCTTGCACACATGCACTCACTGGCGTCTCTGTGTAAATGTCTTTGTTTTTAGTAGACGGAGCACCAGAATAGGAATCGAGACGTCTTCTAGAATGATATTATTATTAGAACTTATCAACAAGTCTCTCCCCAGTCAGATGTTGGGGTATCTTTTAAGTCATATCACCCCATCTCTTCCCTACTCTTATTCCATCTCCTCTGGAACTGACTACATTGCCTCTCTAGCACACCTAATCTCTCCCCCTCCTCCCCCTCTCCCCCCGCAACGTAGAGAATGAAAGTTTGGAGCTGGCAGTCACTTATATTTGTTATTTAGTTAATAGGGGCATAGAAATAACAAATAAAAATAGATATTTATTAAAAATAAATCATGATAGTCGGATATGGGGTTAAGAAACAACAAAGGTTAAGAGTTAGCAGTGGGGCTCGATCACTTCAAAATCAGTTTAAAATGGTCTTGGATTGTAACTTCTGTCTTTTTACATGCCTGTCAAACACCTAACACCATTCGGGTTCTATATCGATAATAATGATTTAATTATCATACTGTTGGCCCTTAAAGAGGAATGTTGTTCAGTCACTTTCACTACATTTTGATTTGAGTGAGCCTCTTAGAGTTGAAAAGCTCCCTGCAACATTGTCCTAACAGGCTGTTTTAATTTCTTTTCCATTTTTTTTTCCAGCACTCCAGTTCACGCCTCAGTTACCAAAGCAACATTCAGGGATCTTCTCAGTCCCAGAGTACAATGGGCTATTCCACATCATCTCAACAGAGCTCTCAGTATCATCAGTCTCATCAGTCTCATAGGTACTGAGACCTAATAGACTGCGCTTAGAAAGGAATGGACTAAAAGTCAAAAGACTCCAGCAATATGAAGTTCCTAACAATGAGAAGAACCAAAAATGCAAACTGTGATACAGATTTAAAATTCACAATTATAAAAGGAAAACTTTATTTACTGAAGATTTTTTTTCAATGATTCTGTTCCTTCTTTATTGCCATAAAGGAGATTCTTGTGAAGTGCCCCTTCCCTCCCGCGTGCTTCCCTCGCATGTGTTCCATTGTGGTAACTCTAATGAAACCGTCTGATCTGAACCCAGCACTTAACTTCTTTAACCATTGGAATTTTTGAAGGATTCCTGGTGCACCTTTCTCATGTTGTAGTGATTGCCATAAATCTATCTTTTCAAAACTCTTTAATGGGATTTTAAAGTTTTAAAATCTTGAACTCCCAGGCTTTCAAGCTTGTATATAGTTAGTTTTATACTAGGCAAACCAGTTTAGCTATACAGGTATAATGCACCTTTTAAAAGCACTATGTTTTTTTCACAGGATATTACTGTTTTCCTCATGGATGTCAAGAACAGCAAATTTTACTGTTCCAGAGTATTTTACTATTCTGTTTGTATTAGTCTAGTTTTCAGGCGACGTCTTAGGGAAAAAAAACAAAAAAAAACCAACCCAAGTCTCTGCAGCAGCTAATGTGCTTCATGGTACTGGACTGTACACCAAACAGAAGATTGTGAATGTTTCCTAAATCTTTCATATGGAATCCCATACATATTATGACCATGTTCTGAGTAGTGTTGAATTAAGCATTATTTTAAACTAAAGCATGATACTTACATGAAAAGGAGATGCTTTCGGAGCACCATTGGAACAGAGGAATGGAATGTAGCGGAACGTCTTCTCTGGCTGGGCATCCAAAAGAGCCAAGAAAATATATTTAGTGCCCTATGATCTCAGTAGAAGAGAGAATGTGGTTGATGACTTATACTAGTCCTTGTTTAAAAACACAAAACGAAACAAAACAAAAAAAACCCTCTTCTTTCATATGTGTGGGAGCTTTATATATCTGGCTTCTCTGATGCAGTCTCCCTTTGTCAGTTTCCCTGAATCAATTATCTAAATATAAAGATGACAAAAATTTAAAGGATTTATAAAATAAAAAACAAATAATTGTCCATTTTTATATAAGATCATCAAATTTAAGAGACGTTATTGTATCGTTTGAAGAGCATGTTGAAAATTGTCTTTGTTTTTCATGTTTAATACGCAAATTCTTTATTCTTCACGTTGCTGTGATTAATCCAGATTAGTTGCACCAGATGCGCTTGGTTGCACTGAAATGTTTCTTTTTCCCAAGAGCAAACATGTTGTGATTGTGCCTAAGGACCATAAGCGGATGGGTTACTGGCAGTCTATCCCAGGTAAATAATTAGAGCTCACAAGCATAATTGGAGGATCATTATCCAATTTTCGGAGCCACAGTTATTCAGAGACACGTAATGTATAATTTGGAGCAGCTCATTTTTCTTCTGTGTTTAGAAATAAGGCTGATGAATCTGATTGCACTAAAACTGGAAAGATGTTCATGTACTTTAGAATGTTCCTCGCTGTATGAGCAGCACTAGTCTTTTTTAATTGATTGCTGGAGAAGAAGTCAAGAAAGGAGCAAATTATGTTTAAGCAATGCATATTACGGACATTTACACTACACAGTGTGATATCATGTTTAGTTGTGTTCTATCCTGAATCCATGGAAGACTTTAGACATAACCACTATACATTCCACACTAAAATTGTGATCCAAACTAGGCAGGTGGTAGATATGTTTGCTCTGTTTTTTTTGTCCCAGTGAGAGTAATAAGTATTTCCATTGAGAGTGAGTTCCCAGTCACCTTTAATGCTTTTTTTTCTCTCTCAAAAATGTTTTGCTTTTATGACCAGTTGGAAACCTGGTTTGGCCAAACCAGCTGCCACAAGTTTTTGCTCCGTTTGCCAATGGCACCAGGCTTCTCTGGAAAGTGACTGAAGATAGAATGGGCAAGAAACAATAAACATGAAATGAAGCAATTTGAAGGAAAATATAAATTATTATTAGGACAAAACCATCTCCTATTGGATACTTTCCATCTTTATTCTTTGTGCTACTACATGTCCTGTGCTTCTGAGTATCTTAGTTGGCAGGAACTGATTTTAATTGTTAGTAAATTTCTTTACCTGCTTGCAACATATCTGGGCTCAAAAGATGCAAGTCCCCACCTCTTAATGATGTCAGTGGGAGCCCATGTCTGCCTGCAAGACAATTTTGCCCCTGCCCTACAGCAGCATTATTGGATATTCTTGTGACTGGCTTCCAATTTTCTGGATACCAGGTTTCTGACGTGCTGATCGTTGTCTCCTGTCTTCTTCATATCCCTCTATCCTCTCAAAACACCATTGGTTATTGTAACATAATTGTCTAATGTTGGTCCCCCTCCCATCTCCTTTGATTCATTATCAAATTATTGATGGTGGCAGGGGGACAAAAATCTGCTTGTAGTTAAGCTGGACTCGTATAGTGTCAACAAAGCTGAATCATAGTGTAGGTTTATCGATGTGTGGAGTGCAAAGATACACAGCATTATAATGTGCTTTAATTCAATGAGCTTCCATCCCCTAGAATGACTGCTATCACCATTGTCTAAACTGAATAGATAATTCTGTATTTGCTAGATCTAAATTGCTTGCTGTGCTTTAGCCCCTTGCAGCTTCTATGCACGTGCAAAGCTGAGCTAACTCCTCCATTGCCTTCAAAATAAAAGTAGAAAGGGGAATAAATAAAAGCAGTGGTTACTGCTTAAAAATGTTTACTGTGCACGTTTGCTCGCTTTCTCTCTCTTTGTCAGTTGGTGTTTGGATATTTGGCCTTTTCTGGTGAGCTATGTGTGAATTTCAGGGTGGATGGGAGCCAATGTGAGAGAGACTTGTTCAGAGGTAATTTCACGAGGAAAAATGCTCTTTGTTTTCAGAGGTTAATCATGTAATATGTTATGGGAACCCAGGATCATGTATATTTTTCTACCTGTGCAGTTTTGGTAATTGACACTTATTATTATTCACAGTTTTGACCTTACCCATAACCTCTGTGTGCCCTCAGAAAGGTATTTCACACTGGTAACTAGAAATGGAAAGTGACATCAACTTGATTGTTTTCTCATTCCTGTTCCCTTGGTGAAACAGTGGACAGTCAAATACCATCCTGCAATGTTTCTCATCTCATTTTTGGAGAAGACAGGAGAGTGAGGAATGGGATTAGCAGCATAGTCTACATTGGTGAAGTTTATGTAGCACAAACTGCACAATGAAGGAAGAATATTGTGAAAGCTGCGAGTCCTGCACTGTATTTGTGACACTGTATCTTTTGGGGGGAGGGGGAGGGAAGAGCATTCTGAGGGGAGGGTGGGGGTAGCTTGAAGTATTCAAATATGTCTAATATTTTATATAAACATATTAAAGCTTAGTTCCCCTTCGTAATCTTCAGTAATGGTACTTAAACACCATTAAGCAAAGAATTGTTTTAGGATTAAATAAATGTATTGTACATAAGGCCATATGTAATCTTCTACAAGTGTCGCCACACAGGAGCGATATGTATTACTATATGAAAAAAAATCCTTAATGCACTGTTATCTCCTAAATATTTAGTAGTAAATTAATACTATTTAATTTTTTTAAAAATCTGTCTTGTGTAGACACTAAAAAGTATTACACAAAATGTGGACTGAAGTTGTCCTTTTTAACAGCAATTTAAAGAACTTTTATATATGTAATGTAGTACACTTTTCAAATTGTTCTAGTTTGTATTCTCCCATGTTTACTATTGGTGGAAGTGTGTCTGTTTCTCTTCAGTTATTTTTTTAATAATTTCATGCAAGTATCCTTCATTTTTGTAGTTTTTATTATAGATTACTGCATATGCTCTTCATGCTGCCACAAAGCTTTGCTACTTTAGCTCTCTGGTGGCCACATACAGCAATACCCATGCTGATGGGTTTGCAAAAACACAAAACAAAATATTTGTTTCTCATTCTAGAGCTAAGAGTTGCTGCTTTTAAGTTCTCCTCATGTCGCTCTTGAAATGACTGTTAAAACTGAACTATGAGTTCATTGCATTTATTTTATATTCCTGGTTGTCATGAAATTGAATTGACTTTGCTTCAGTGTGAATTTTTTAATACAAATAATATACATTTTTAATAATAATAATAATAAAAGGTTCAAATCAAAGAAGTGTGCTGGGAAGTTGTGAACATCAGACTTTGAGTTACAAAAGAAGCAAAATGTATCCTGCAGAGTTGCAACCTGTAATTGTATTCAGATGTTTATGATATCATAAACCACACAAAACAGATCTTGTGAAGCCTCCAGTTTGGAATTATAGCCTTTTCAAATACCCAAGAGGGTATTCGTGTTTTGCATGTACAGTAATAGAATGAAGCTTTATGGAAAAACAAAACAGGTGGAATGCTTGGTGTACTCTCTAAAGTGATTTAGCATGCAGCTTGGATACCACTTATAAAAATATAAAACTACCAACCTGGTGATTTTATATATTTGTCTTCTGGAAAAGCTGTGCATTTGGAGACTACGCCCCCGTGCTTACCACCTTCCCTACCGCCCTCCCCCCTCCAATCCCATATCCAGGCTATCTTTGAATATAATTTTCCCAAGTGTCTAGGGTGACAGCATGTTAGATTGGAGAACATGAACTAGGGAACTCTGCTCTGTTTTTCAGGGTGATTTTCTGTGAGTTGTTGGCTTCCATATTATAACTCCACGAGTCAGTTTTTCAGGGATGGTTGTTATGCTAGCTTTTCCATAAACTACACCCATTTTCTCCGTCCCAGCTGTGTGCGAGAGAATGGCTGCCACCCACTTGCTTCTCAACTGACACTAAAACAGAGGCTTGAATTTCTGTTGTAACTTTAGGACAAGGTAAGAACATGCTATACCCATGTTCACTAAGCTGCTGGCTTCTAGCAGATAAAGGGTTCTGACTGATTCTTCCTCCCTGATACATCAAAGGATTAGGTTTAACATGATGCATGCACGCTATCAAAGAGGTTTCTTTGACTTTGTGTCTGCACTGATGATTTGCATTTCCAGTGTGTAGTACCTTTCACCTAGAAGGATCCCAAAACATTTTCCAGATAATATTTACAAAGTATAGGAATCTCTTCACCAAGCATTCCAATCGGCTACAACATGTGTGGTTATGTTTATTCCTCTTGATGAGAGTCGGGCTGGTTAGCCGGTGGGAGTAGACATGGTTATATAAAGGATTCTCTGCCTACATTACACCACTTACTATGTTTTTTTCCTTTTCTACTTGTACTTGGTAGAATGCAGCGGCAGCCTTTTGAAATCCCTGGTACGTTGGAATGTACAGCATTGTCTCAGAGATCATTCATCATTCCCAGCAGTGTGCTTAAGTTGGATGCCAGCCTTTGAGGTCTGGCATTCTGTGTCAAAGAGCTAAGTTTAAGACTAATGATCTAAAGAAGAATCAGCCCTGCAGCATCCAGCCATTTATGGGTAAAGGCTGCAAAGACAGTGTTTAAAGCTGAGACAAGCTCATGCTAAGAGTTAGCACCAAAGCATAGGAGAGGCAACAAAAAGTGTCTTAAAGAGAGAATATTTGTTGCTGATTGCAGAGATACAAGTTCTAAACATTCTGAACAGAAAATCAGGCTGAAACTTTAAGGGCAATAAATTACTTCAGGTGGTTTTACAGATATTGACAGAGGGGAGTGTGGAAGGCAGTGTTGTCTGGAGGAATGAGCACAGACGTAGAAGTCAGGGTCCTGCATTCACACTTTGACTCTATTACTGATTCCGTGTGGCGTTAAAGTCACTTCTCCTTTCTGTCTGTTTCCTCATTTATAAAATGGGGATTAAAGGTATCTCACTCACAGTAGTGGTTTCCAAAATAGTTAGTTTCTGTATAGTACTTTGAAAATGTACAGTACTACAGAAATGCTAGGTATTATTAACTCTGTCTCGATAAACTCAGAAGTTTAGCACTGTTCCAGAGGCCAACAAAGGATAATGTTGACCTGAAATACTACTTAATAGACATTGGTTTTTCGTGCAAGCGAACTTCATGCCCTTCTTTTCCAACACAGAGCAATGTATGGTCAGCAAATGTGATTCATTTTTACATTTTTTTAATATTCAGAAAGAAAAATATTTTATTGTTGCATCAAGACACTGCAGGGATTGATTTTTTCATTAATGAATTAAATATTTATTAGTGCAACAATTATAGTGATTGAAACAACTGATGTTGTTGTGAAGGATGTGAGTAATGGGACTTCAGATACAATCAGCCTATTAAAATACTGTGCTATTCCCAGAATTCTTCTGCAACAATAATATCCACAGTAAATGTTTTTAAAAGTCATAATCCCTCATTCTGGCAACATTTAAAATCTGACGGTTATTGCCAGCATACATAATATTTTTATTTAACATAATTGTATGAAAACACTATCACAGGATCAGTGTCTCTGGCTTTGAAAATAAACATCCTGGCATGCATGTGCAGTATTTGTGAGAAAGTATTATATGTGAGATTGTGTTCTTTGGAGTCGCTTAAATAGGATACAGAATTTGGAAGAAAGTGTAAATTGCATACTTTTATTATGTGCATTCACAACATGTGGCTAAAAATGTTGTCTTCTCTTGTTTGTGAATGAAATAAGGCAGCAAAACATTCCCGGGGCTATGTTTCCTTTAGGCGCCATTCCATATCAATGCATTTTAGATACATTTTAAAACAAAATGAGTCAAATTGATGCCTGAAATCAATTGTTAAACAAGGGATCTATTTGCCCCAGTAACGTCACTGTAAAATTGGAGTCATGCTCTGTGAATGTAAATCTAAACTAGCAATGAAAGTTACTAAAACAAATTAGCTAGGGACTCTTCTCTCATTTTTAAATGTGATTTTTGAATCAGTAGTTTAAAAAAACCCTCCGATTTCTTCTGTTGAAAGACACAGAACCTATGATATGAAATGTAATCATAATGATATGTTCTATACTCTCTCCATCCCACAAGAAACTGAGAATTCAAGCAGCGTAGGTAATGTATACATGCAGGGCCAGGACAATGGGGCCCCAATCTTGATTGAGGCACTCTGTGTGATACAGTAATGGAAATAACCAATGTCATCTGACTTTTCCAGACTAAGTTTTTTAAAAAAACAACCCAAAATCTAGGTCACTTTGCATAAAGCAACAGTTCAACACTGAGAGGATGCACACTATGTTGTAAAGTAGCCTCATTAATTAACCTGAAAATTACTTCAGCAGGGGAACTTTCAAACTGACAGAGCCATTACAAATGTAAACCTTTAGAAGGAAAAGAATGTGGAAAAGGCAGGAAGGGCACGTGAGATGTCTAAAATTAGTGCTTAGTTGTACACTTTTACAGTGATATTACTACACTGCCTCACATGCTGGCTATTACTGATAGCTTCAGTAAATATAGGAGGCCAAACTTTTGATTACAGGCCTGATCTTGGTCTCTGATGCATAGAGCTTCAGTGAGAGTCCTAAGGCATATTCAAGGGCAGCATTGCAAGAAATGTTTTAAATAATTATAATTAATCTCTTTAGAACATACTTCTACATGTTAACAAATAGGGTCTCTGGCTTTCTTTGGGATGTTAAAGAACAGATGGAAATGGAGTATGGATTCTGTTGATTTTTGTTAGTGAATGCAAAGCTAATGATGGGCTAGATTAATAGCCCGGAGTCTGACATTCTTCTTTTATCTATAGAATAGGCAACAGTACAAACTTCCACATACCATATGGTCAGACTGATACAACCCTGTTCTGAGGGATGACCTCTAAGGATGAGCGGTTGTTCAGGCTCTGTGATCATTCAATCCCGAGTTTGCCAGCAAAGTTACATATGTGATGTGGACACATAATCATTAGGTCATCAGCTCATTTCATATAAGCCACAGAAAAGCCATCAGATAGGTTTTAACAAAAAATCATTCCTGACTAAAGACAGAGACCTGGAGGTGAAAAGGTTCAAAATTCCACTACCAACACCATGTGACCATCCAGTCTACTAGGTAGCCATGTGAGACATTCAGAAATTCTCAGAGCTTAGCACTGTTACTAGGGCGTTACAACATAAGCACTCTTACTAGTTTTTCACCAGTTTTCAAAAATGATATAAAAGTACGTAAATTCCTAGGGTATAATGAAATCTATCCCAGTTATTTCTATTTCCAACTATGTCTCCAGGATGTATTTTAATTGTGTTACCAGGATCTGGTAGTGATACACAAGGAAAAGCAAAGCTTTGAATAATTTGTCATCTGAACTCAATGTCACTCATTAACGGGGAGACATCAAAAGAAATCAGGCTTTTTCCCTTGGCTGTCCTGATGCTTGTGCTGGCATTGCTTCTGCTGCAGCTGATTACAGGTCTTATCAGACCATTGCATTATGAAGTAGCTAATTCTTTTTGAAAACATTTGAGGTTAAGTGGGGAAATGTTTATTTTCTTCCAGATGTAGCATCACAACTGTAAAATGTACAAAGGCAAAAGTGCGCAGTTTAACCTAATAGCCAACAACCCACTATGGGACAAATTACGCTCATTTAGCAGAAAGAATTCATCTCCCAATTATGGATTGACTTACCAATGGCAAAAAGGTTGCAGACTTTGGTATCTGATTCTACCACCATAAATGCATGAATATCTGCATAGAGTTAGGGGTTTCAAAATGCTGTTCTCTGCTATATTGACCATATCTGTTTACATCCTTCTGCATTTTGGGGGGGAGCTCGTCATGTCTCATAAACATAGAAATGATTCCCCATCATTTCAGTTAAAATAAGAAAATGTACAAACATTCCAATGTGAATTTACCTGTTGGGACATACCTTGGGTTGCCATTAAATAGTGCTGTTAATATAGGGAATATTAAAGAAAAAATCTTTGTAACAATCCTGAACAATAGCTTCAAGTAATGTCTGTTATTGCACAGTGTGTTCATAGAGCTGTAAGTGTGTTTGACTGGTGTGTGTCATGTTTACACACTAGCTATGTGCGTTCATCTCAGAGAATCCAGTCTCACTGACAGTGTTATGCACATGCAGTACACATGCGCAGCTATGGCTTGCTAATGTAAGTCTTGTAAAAAACTTTTCAATTAACTGTGTCCACTTTGAGACATGAGTGCCCCACCATTCGGTGCACAGAAGGGCATGTTAAACAGTGGTGGTTCTCCCCACACATGCCATACCCATATAGCAATCCCAGAGCGTCATATTAATACACAGTATTTGTACTATTTCAGGACCTTGTTGTCACAACAGCTCCATGCATTACAGTCATAATGGGGGTAAACCACATGTATCCTTCCTAATTCCCTTTCTGGAGTAACTAATCACATCATTTGCATATAGACTGTGGTCCATAGTTCCATGTAGGCCAAAATTGGACACCCTCTAAAATCTAATGATTACCATTACAGTGCCCTAATCTCCCTTCTGTAGATTGTGAAATTTCAAAGTATGTACTACGAGATACTTTGAGATGACTATTTTCATGCAATCTGTGATAACCCCTTTATGCTAGGCAGGTAGAAGTCAAAAGACTTTTGCTTTTAGGCTCTAGGATTCCTCCAGAAGGCAAAGCTCAGTGTAACACTTCACTGTGGTTTGCTCATGCAAAATGTCTCAGGATATCTCCTAAATCTTCCTATGTAGTATCGCTGATGGGATCTTACCAATACAGTTTACCACATTTCGGCATGCTGAAGAGACACCTACAAAAAAATTGTAATCAAGTTTCCTAGTTATTCTGATTATTCATACATCCAAATGGGGTGTGTGTGTGTTAAGACATGGTCTGTTAGCCAAAAATGTGATAAAACAGGATACCCTGAACAGCCAAAATAACTAAGTATAGCAACTCTCAACATTCATATTTCAGCGAGGTTTCAGATATACATAGTGTGACCCAGCTTAGGATGCTCAAGGCCAGACATTCTCAAATGAGTAACATGAGAACTTCTTTCATCTATATACATGACCAGCTTCCATTTCTACAGTTACAAGAGGGTAAATCCATTATTTAAGCTAGGACTACTGTACTGTGAGGCAAAACCACCCAGCATCCCACAGTGCTGGGTGATCTGTATTACATACAAATCACAGCAAGCTCCCAAGCTTCCAGTTTATAATGGATGTTCACAGGCTGTTTTGGAAATTAAGCTGCAAACTACATAACAGTTATTCTTTCAGCAGAGACTAGATAGTTCAAGGGCTGGTATACTCAGACGTTCACCTCTGGATTGCCACCTTAATGTCAGCCCATGCCAGCAGCAACTGCAAATTGTTACCATCTGATCGCTTTTTGGTGGCCTGTAAGAAACAAGTGTGATGGGCAAAGTCCAGTTAGAATCATAGAATACCAGGGTTGGAAGGGACCTCAGGAGGTCAACTAGTCCAACCCCCTGCTCAAAGCAGGACCTAATCCCCAACCAAATCATCCCCAACAGTTCCTAATGGGCAGTTGTCCACATTACAGAAGCCAACTGACATGAACTGGCACCCCTACTGGAAGTCTCAGGAGAGAGGCCAATACTGAAGAGTTATGAAAAGTCTCCAGGGTTCAGGTATTTGAGCCGGTCGGGGGAGCTTCATTTGACATTGTAATGTTTGTATTGTGTATATTTAGATAAAATACTTCTGTTTTCAGGAGCTAATCTGATACATTTCGAGAGTGATTAATTCACAGTTCTATAGAATGTATTAATTGAACAAGTTTAAAGTCTAATAAAAATTCCAGTCGCAGTCAAAGCTCATACAACCTGCTAAGCACATAAAACATCCAGAACACCAGAACGTGCACCTCTAGTTACAAATGCGACTTCAACAAGCAATAGAGTTTTTGGGTGGCAGTTCATTTTTAACTGTAAAAAAGTGAGGACTTAAAACTGAAGCCCTTGCAAGCCCATCTTCCCACCTTACAGGGCTGTGAGTGCAGAAGTGGGTCTGATGTATTTTCTCCACCACATCATGTGTATATAAATGTTTTTGGTGTGTAGTATTTACATGGAAATATGTTAATCTATTTTCTTGTCTGTTCCATAGAAAGACTGGTCTGTGATCATGACAGTTCACCAGGTTCAGGTAGAGTTGGAGGGATGCTTCCCCCATCTCAGCTGCCATTAAAGTGACAAGCTTTGTCCAAAACTCAGGTGGTAGAAGGACAGCACCAGTTTTGAGTGGTCACTGAGTACAGTGAGTGGCTGAATGCTCCATATTGTGGTCACAGTCCTGTTTTGATCAATTCTTCTGAAGCTTCTGTGGTATTCTAATGTCAAAAGTATCATTCATTCCTTCCCTTTAAACCCCGTGCTGCCTGCTGCATGAGTCAGAGTGTGCCTGACTTGTTCTGTCTAAGAGCACCCTCTCAGCTCCATAGGAAAAGACTCACAATGTAATAATGTAAACGCAGGTTCCACTAACATTTTGTTCCACCTTACTTTAGACAACTCGGAAATGTCTGCCTCAGATGAGACCCATTTTCCAAAATCCCCGGAGTCCTGATGTTCTCAGGAAGTAACCTAAGCTAACAAGGCCAATATTCATGTTTTATGGGGATTTCTGACTCAAATTTTAGAGCTGTTTATCATGCAAATATATGTGCCCCTAAGCCATCCAATGATTAGAAAGAACTAATCTATTTTAAGCAATATGTAGTCCTTAATCAACTATTTATCATTCATGAAGATTACGTTGGCAGCTGCAAGGAGATAAGGAAATCCCAAGATGATTTAGAACCTGGTTTTTGTGTAGTACCATAAGTTAAGAACTGCAGTGGGGATAAAGATTCTGATCCTACTTCCACTGAAGTAAATAGCAAAACTCCCATTAACTTCTATGGAAGGAGGATGAGGCCCAAAGTCTATTATGTAAACACAAAATCCTTTGATCAGATTTCACATCAGCCATAAAATGAGAAAAGTTAGCAACAGAAAAGGCTTAGTCCATCTCTCTGCCAATGCAGGGTTGTTCCCTACAGGAGGCTTGAGTATTGTGTCCACATTTAGAGGTTCTTGGCAATGAGTTTCCACCATTCCCTTAAGAGACTATTCAACTATCTAATAGATCTCACTTGCCAGGAAACTTTCCCTACTGTTCAAGCTACAGGGTCTTTTTCTTTTTTGGATGAAATATGTCCCATCAATGTGCAGGACTGATAAAAAAAGGCTGGCAGAAACCATGATGCCTTGCTTGCAACATGCAAAAGAAAGTAAGTTAATGTATCACTAATTTCAAATTGCTATTGCCCTGATCCATGTAGTGTAATGTGCAGTTTGTGTAAGAGCTCAGTCAGTAGGAAGAGAGAGAAATGGTCCCGGCACTTCTGCTTTACTAAGTTATCTGACAGGTCAGGCTAGTCACGTTGCTGGAAAAAGTGGGGGAGGGATAGCTCAGTGGTTTGAGCATTGGCCTGCTAAACCCAGGGTTGTGAGTTCAATCCTTGAGGGGGCCATTTAGGGATCTGCTTTGGGCAGATTGGGGATTGGTCCTGCTTTGAGCAGGGGGTTGGACTAGATGACCTCCTGAGGTCCCTTCCAACCCAGATATTCTATGATTCTAAGACAACAGAGATGGTGCAGCAGACAAGGAGTCTGATGAATTTTTCTTGCAATGATACAAGAACATCCTGCACCAGACTCAAAGATGTCAGGCACGGGGGTAACTGCTGCAATCAGTTTGCAAAGCAGTGTCCCTGACACCATGATGGATGCCATTTTAAAATATCTTAGCTTCCCTCTGAATAACTGACCATCTGCAGTGGGTCCAATAACAATATTGGTATTGTCCCAACTCCCAGCCAAAGGCCATGCAACAGCTAATTCTGAAAGTGAAAGAAAGGAAATATTACCCCAGCTATTCTTCCAGCTAGCAACTTACTCAAGAGGAAGAGGGAGGCAATTGTGGTCTGTTGGCCAACACCCCTTGGAATATGAACATTTTTATGGGTGTGGGCACAGAAAGAGTGAGTTTATTAGCTTCCTGGCATGTTTACCAGCTTCAGTGCTAGTTACACAGCTAGGGCCTATTCTCTCCCCTCAGGATATCTGAGCACATCCCACTGAAGCCCATTTGGAGTTATTTGTGTCTTGCAGATGGAGGATAAGGCCCCTGGAGTTGTTCTTTGGATTTAATTTATATGATGTTGATTTGTATCTGGCTATTTTTCAAGCACGTATGATTCATTTTTGCATGGGCAGGTGGGAGTGGCTCCATTATTTTCTTTTGAATCACTTCACGTTTTTCTGTCACTGGAACATGCTTTAACAACTGTGTGTGGGGAGCCTGGTGGGAACAGGCTAGGTGGCTCTGTCTCAGCTTGCGCTGCTGCTCCATGGGCATGAGAAATTCTGTGGCGGAGCTCCTCCTGAGTTTTTTGAACTGGGTTCTTCTATTATGGCAGCTGGACCATTTCTGATCTCTTCATGGGACTTGTTTCCTTGGAGAGAGAATGAACTTCATCCTTTGTGTTCAGAGTATGAGACTTCTGCAGTGACTGCCGCTGTTGCAGGTCAGAGATGGGGTCCCATACACCTTTCAGGGGTAAGTTGTCTAAACACTGCTACGCTTGCTTCAGACCCACTCTTTTTATATCTGAATCCAGAGAGCCTCCTCTCATCCCTAGCACTAGCTGGGACATTTTAGAACAATAAGCCTCGCACAGACAGGGTCCATAATGTCTGCCGAAGATTATTTGGGCATCTGTCGTTGCTTCCTACAACGAGTTTGGCTTTCACAGATTGCAGAACCAAAGCACAGTGTGGGGTTTTGCCCAAATCAAAACCAGGCCACCTTGTCCTCTCTAGCGAGCACATCACACATTTTACTGTGCCCAACAGTGTGTTAGTTGCTGCACAAGTGACAGAAACATCATCCCTGCCTGAAACAGCTTACAGTCTCAGTACACATCTTACAGTTATGGGTTTTAATAGACAAAATAAGTCCTACCGAAAGTAATGAAGACATAAAGGGCCAGATCCTCTGCGGGTGTAAACTGGCATAACTCCATGGACTTCAGAATCTGTGCTCCCTATACGCAAAAATGGAAAGACTTCTCCTAAAAGCAAAAACTCCCCTCACCCCCTTGCAGGCAAACACATGAGAAAAATAGTAGGGTTGCACTTTAAAATTAGGCTAAGTACATGGCTTCACAAGGGATGTGTTGCTAATGCACTATTTTAATTTCTTTTGCCTTCTGGTAACCAGATTCACTAATCCACTTACAGGAAACATAACTTAGCAAGAAATATACCTAAAGGAAATCTACCAGCCACTGCAGGTAATCCTTGGTGAACTCAAAAAAGCTTTGATTAAGGAATCTGGGACCAGACATTTCAATGGCAGGTGTCGCAGTATGTTGGGAAACAGAGACAGAACATGAGGGCACAGATGTTCTCCCTTTTGCCTTCTGAGAGAGGAACTGCTGGTTTGTTTGTTTTTCCCCAGAGCTCAGGTACCAGAGATGATGGCAGTTCTTTTCCAGTGCATAAATAATTTATTGGCCATATACATCTCCTGCTGGCAGCTGGCTACAGTATGTCATGCTGAGGAATGCGAGAGAGCAACAAAAGAGCACTCCCTTGGCAGTGAACAATGAAGAGGCAGTTCAGCTGCCCATAAAATGCCATCGGGTAAGCGTGTCCCTCCGGTTACCAACAACAAATCTCACACAGAACGCCAGACATTGGAAGGGGAAGCAGTTGACGTTACTTTTCAGGATCATTTGTACCTTTGTCACTAGGATGGTTCCCCTTGAGAGCAGTGAGCATTAATTACGCTGTTTTCTAAACAGACATTATCAGACGTTGAATTTCAAGTCTCTAAAGAAGAGTTTGGACAAATACTGTCACTCTGGCATAAAGCCATGAGCAGCCTGAAACCTCACTCAGTTAGATTTAAAGGACTTTTTCAGAGCCCCCGGTAGCAGAATTCCCCTTGATTTCAATAAGAGTCGAAGGCGTGGAGCTGCTGCAGAGTCGGATCCTAAGGTGTTCCCAATGTTTTCTTCACACTCCATTGCTGGGAATACCTTCCTGAGACTTGAACAAAAAATGCCTTTCCCCAGTAACTGTCAGTGCCCATATAGCAAGCTCTTCCACCCTCGTCTCTTCTACACCACCTTGGTAACAAAACTTGAAGGCAGAGTTTTATAGCTGTGTTTTGGGCAGGTATTTCAAATGTGGGTGCCTAATGTGAGGCACCTAATTCCATATGTAGGCTCCTAACTAAAAGGCTCCTGATTTGAAGAGGTGCTATGCACCTGCTGCTCCAGAACGTGGCTTGGAATTCCCAAGCCAAGATTCAAACTCCTGGCCCTAGTTCTTAAAAAGCTCTCCCAGAACTCTACAAAGCTCTGTCACTTGCACATTAAAAAACACTGGCCTGGTCAGATGACATATAAAATGTAATTACATGAGAAATATCACCTAAAGACATATGTTAAAATTGAAGTAAGACAGTTTATGGATAGATGACATACCCTATTATATATGTTAATACAGTATTATTTTAGCATCTCCAATAATGCAGCCATTCCTAAGCTGGGGCAGCTGAAATGCTGTGTGATATCCTGGGGAAGGATGAAGTGAACACTTGTTGCAAATCTTTGTACTTTATTAGTCTCTAGTCAAGTAACTTGCATGGTTCCTGGCACGACTGCATTGGAGAGTGGCAAGCTCTGGTATCTGTAACAGCTCTATGAACATCCCAGGCCTAGGCAGTACCTGGAGATAATGTAGGTTAAGTAGATTCTCAGGAAGTCTGCTGCCTGCTGACATCTACAGCCAAGTATAGTGTGTGCTTCCTCTCAGCACTTACCAGGTGCTGCTAGCACTGGAGCCAGCATAAGGGCATCCTGGTGATATTATCTGCATGACATTTGCATTAAAAATTAGAAATAAAATGCAGCCCCAAACCAGCAATGGCATCTGTGCACCACCCTCAAGTTACTCTTATTTCTAGCAGGAATACTCTTCACTCAGGGGACTGTATGCAGCCTCTCCTCCAGTCAGAATATAGGTGCACATTAAGGGCTAGATTCATTCTTGTGCCAATATTAGGGCCAACCCGGAGAAAGGGCTACTGCTACCTCCTCTAGCTCAGTGTTGCCTATGGGTCACTGCAGGAGTTTCGGGTTTGTCTACACATGCAAATTAATCCAGAATAAACTAGGCTATGAAGTTAAAGTGGATTAACTATTCCTGATTAACCTTATGTATGGACATGCTTATTCCAGAATACAAGTGCCTTATTCCAAAACTGGTCACTTCCAAAGTAGATTCATAGATTCCAAGGCCAGAGGGCCCACTGTGTTCAAGTCTGACTCCCTGTGCATCACAGGTCGCAGAACTTCCCCACAAGAATTCCGAGAGCAGCAAATTAAGCTAATTCAGAATCCGGCGCTGTTATTCTAGAATAAAAGCATCCACACATGGTGTTAATGAGGAATAGTTATTCCAGAATGTGCAGCCAAGACCCTAGAATTGCTGGGAAGCAGGACTGCTTGAACCACTTCCTTGTCCTGCCTGCCACCAAGTCATGTCCTACCTTGCTATGATGCCTGAGCCAAGGGCTCCTATGGGGATATATAAACAGTGAAGCCCATTCTGCAGCTCCTTGAGAGAGCCTCCTATGCTGAGCATCCCTCTGGATAACCTTACAGCTGCACTGCAGCGGCTTAGCTGGCACAAAGGGGCCTCAGCACCTGGGTGAACTCCCCTGCAACTCTGCTTTTGCAGCATCAGTATATGCCAGTTTTGGGGCCAGATGGCCCAATACGAGCCTTCGGCCCCTGCTGTAAAATTACATGATGTAATTCTATTGTTGTTCAGTTATGTTTGGCGTAAAGCAAATAAGAGCAGGAGGGATTATTTTATGCAATGTTCAGAACAATTTTGCAGCTACTCCTGAAAATTTTCTTCCTTTCCTTTTCTTCTCCTTTCTGTTCTTTTATCTTAAATTTGCATCTTAAAGCAGTTATTTTCCCAATAAAATGCTCATCCAATGAGGCAGCAGATTCTTTACTCAGTGGTATTGTCACATGGTTTAAATATATGCTTGTCCAAAAATTGAAATTTGGGGTAGCTTGATTCTCCACTTATCTAAGACTTTACACCAGTGAAAAGTGCTGTAAAATGCTACCAAAGCAGGATGATGGAGAGGAATACTCTTCCCCCTTCACTGATTGATTGGTTTGGAGGGCGAGCATGGGTGAAAGCTTTCAGAGTCCACTCAGCTGGAGTTACAGGCTTAAGGTGTAAGAGGTTTGGAATGAGGTATTTATTCTTTTGAGTTGTGCTCGATTGGGTAAGGTGTGGCTGGCAAGTAACACGCTAAAGGTTTGGCTGCCATCTGCTGGTGAATTCCAGGGGCATGAAATGCAGGCACTCAAAAATGAAAACTCCTAGTAGAAATTTGAAAGAACATGATAACATTTTTTCCCTCCCATGTCATTTATTGTTCTGTTGACAGAAGCTAGCCCTACCATGTTATCACATTTGTGCCCCCAGATCGCAATATTAAGCTTACAGAATTTGGAGTGTTATAGTCTTCTTGCCGGTGAAGAGATCATCATTTTCTCTGTTAGAATGCCTGGTGTGTAACCTATAAAAACCAGACTTCCAGCTGTGGAAGGTTCAAACTGGGTGACCTTTCTAGCCATGTTTTTATGTGGCCCCCAGCACTGTAGTCTCTCAAGTGCTTACGGTGAAAGTGGTACTGTCGGTGTTTCCTGAGGAAGGAAGAGCAGGGAAGTTGTGATTAACACCATAGCTTTGGATCGTGCCCCTCCAGTTCTGCATCTAGGGGAACATGAGCTCAGCTGCCTCCGTGGCACCACTGTCCCTTGCCTGGGGTTATTTTATTTCTTCCACTGGGTCCCTGAGAATGCAATTATCATTTTGCTTGTTCCTTCTTTCTCACAAAAAGGGCCCCATTCTCAAATTACAGATAATTTCTTCTGTCTTCTTTATATCAGAAGAGCCAGTTAAAACAGAAATTGAAATTCATCAGTAGAACAAAGTGACCAGGGAGCCATGAGCCATCATCAGCCTGGCATGTCTTCAGAGCCAGCTTATCAGCTATCAACTGTGGCCCGCAGGTTGGATACGGCCCGTGAGCTGTTTTAAGCCAGCCTGTGAGCTCCTGCTGGGGAGCGGGGTCTGGGGCTTGCCCCGCTCTGATGCTCCAGCTGGGGCACCGTGGCATGGCCTCGCTCTGGGGCGCAGGGTCAGCTCCCGGAAGCAGCCGCATGGCCCCGCTCCAGTGCTCTAGCAAGGTCGGGGTCCACTCCACATGTAGGAGCCGGAGAAGGGACATGCCACTGCTTCCGGGAGCCGCTTGAGGTAAGCATCACTCAGAGCCTGCACTCCTGGGCCTCTCCCCACTCTCCAACCCCCTGCCCTAGCCCTGGTCCCCCTCCTGCTCCCCCAACCCCTTGATCCCAGCACAGAGCACCCTCCTGTACCCAAATCTCATCCCCAGCCCCACCCCAGAGCCCACACCCCCAGCTGGAATCTGCATCCCTTCCTGCACCCCTGCCCCAGCCCTGATTCCCCTCTCACCCTCCAAACCCCTTGGTCCCAGCCCAGAGCACCCTCCTACACTCCAAACTCCTCATCCCCGGCCCCACCCCAGAGCCCGCACCCCCATCTATTGCCCTCAGCCCCTCCTGCACCCCAACCCCAATTTTGTGAGCATTCACGGCCCGCCGTACAATTTCTATTCCCCGATGTGGCCCTCGGACCAAAAAGTTTACCCACCCCTGGACTATAACATTCCATCTATGGACAGAGCATTTGTCTTTTACTGCTGCAGAAAATAACAGGAGGGAAAGCAGCGACTAGTATCCAGGCGCTCATCAGACAGACTTGCAAAGGTTCCTGTGAGAGAGAGCCCTGAAATGCCCACACCACAGAGAAGTTTGAGTAAAGATTTTGCTTCTGTTCCTTCTTGCCCTTTTCTCTGCATTTAAATGTCCCCTTTGTGAGAGGCAAGGTTGAACGGAGCTGTCCCAGCATTTTCCATCTTGCTTCTTCTGTCTGTTGGGGTTAATTAATTTACCTGCTTTTGATGGTTCTGCCCGAGGAGCTAGATCAGAATGAAAATTGCAAATCAACTATTTATAAAATGAGCTCCTACTATGGGAGGGATTATGTTAAATAGAGGGCAGAGCCAGGCCTTTATATACAGCGCTGGCTGACTACTAACAGAGCATAATTTGGGTTAGCTCTGGAGAACTGAGGAGCAGCTTATACACTGTACCTGTAAACTGGACACATCGGATACGAAACCCATGAAAGATAATGTCAGTTTTTATAGCCACTTTTCATAGTAGACTCATACTCTAAAGCAGCTTTATACTGATATATTTTGACTGGACAAAACATTTGATCTTTTTGCAAATATTCCCTGAATATGCAGGTCTCTTTGGTTTTTCACCCTCACTTGTGCTTTGTAGACATATTTTATAATGAACTTTGCACAAACACTATTTACCACACTCTCTTCCCCATCACTACGAAGTAGTATGACAGCTCTACTCCAACCACTTTGTAACACCCTTTGAGACAGAAAAATGGCTCACTTACTATGAAGGTATTTATAAAAGGGTCAGTGTTTTCACTATCTGAAGGAAGAAATTAATGTTTTAAGAGAGACCCTGTGCTAAGCGCAAGTGAGGTTTCCCATGCATGTCTTGCCACTTAATGTAAAAACTGACCATTTCTCCAGGCATGTTAGTTTCTGGTTGAACTGGATTTCCAATTATTCAAAACAGAGCCGAGACACTGCATACCAATAAAATTACTTAGGATAATACAATGTACTTTCTGGCAGAAGTAGAATATTGGGTAGATTGTTACAAAGAAATATTGGGGGAGCGGAGAGAGAATATTTGTTTTAACTAATCCATTTACATTTCTTGACTTTAAATTATTTTAGTTCATTTATGGTATATCTATAGGTCAATTTATTTTCCTTAGAATGCAATCTAAAACTGGTCCTACAGAAGAGCACTTAGCTCTAGAAAAACAATAATCCAAAAGTTCTTAGCAACAATTTTAAATAATGAAAATTAAAAGCAGTGACAGAATGATGCAACAGTTAAAGTGCAGTTCCACTACATAAGCCAAGTGTTTTTATTTTAAAAGCAACTTCTTAACCAACATCTCTTCCTGTGTCTATTCAGTCGCATCCTTTTACTGTAGTGACAAAATAAGTTTTACTGCTCTTTTCTTTTGTTAGCCTTGCAGAGGCAAACAGTTAAGAGGATGTGAGAGCTGGATTCTGTTCCTTCCTGTGCATCAACAGCACTGTTTATTAAATTCCAATTCACTACACATTTGCAATACTATTGAAGGTGATGGAATTGCACAGGTGTGCAATGAGGGGCTAACTGGGCCTGCAAAACCCCCTTTACCATTTAGGGTGTATGGCACTTTAAGAACTATGTGTAATTACTGGTGTGTTCACAGCATACAAACAGAGATGTTAGATAAAAACATAGAATACTCTTGCTGGAAGGCTGCGGTGTTACACTATTTTATTTCTTAGAATTCAGAATGATAACATGCAAGAACCCCAAAACAGGCAGAGACAAGGCAGGTTGCTCCCTAAAACAGAGAGATACAATTTCCCCCACTTTAAACTGGCTGGCTGCAGAATGACTCTGATTGCACAGAATGATTGCACACTTCTCTACAGAGGTCCCAGGCTGCAAGCAGGACCAGGAAATCTGTTGAGAATGTAAAGTGATAGATCATAATGCTAACAGTTTTCAGTGCGCCACAATTATTGCATCATCAAAGCCTGGAATTTTTTGTATAGCAGAGTTGAAATGCCTTGTCAGTTGCAAATGGAGTTAGGTGAGGTGAGGTGAACATGAGAACTGAAATGTGGTTGAATGTGTCTTGAAAACAAAATGCCCTCACTGTGCTAAGGTTGTTTTATTATTACTTTTTACATAAGTAGAGCTGAGCAAAAATCAGAATTTCCATCCCACAGGAAATGTTATTTTGTTCGTTTTCATCCCAAATTGGGACAAAAAGCTGAAATATCAACATTTTTTGAAAAAGGAAATATTCAAAAAATTTCAATTCAGAAATGTTGAAATGTTTCATGTAGACATTTTTGATAATGAAACATTCTGATGTTCCCCAAACTAAAATATTTAATTCCCATTTGTTGAACTGACCAACATTTCAAGTCAGCCCAACATTAAACTGAATTTTCCCATTGTCGCAAGGAAACTGTAGTTCAGGAACCTGGTGCCCCCATTCTTCCCTATGGGCAAAGGTTCCTGGTTGCACTCCATTTCCCAGGATGCATCTACAGTCATGTGACTTCCAGGATGCATCAAGCAGTTTGGTCAGAAAGTAATCCATGTTGCATCATGGGAGATGTAGTCCCATAAGGAGCTCAGTCCATTGGAGAGAATGAGGGCCTGAATTATAACTCCAGTAAGAAAAGTACAATAGCGAAATTCTGCTTAATGTTGAATAATATTTTGTTTCAATTTTGGGTCAGTAAAATTGAAAACAAAATTGGCAAAATTGAAATTTTCCTGTGAAAAAATGTCATGGTGCAGCAACTGTATTTTCCAACAAAAAAACTCATTTCAACCGAAAATTCCCAGCCAACTCTCTATATAAGTAACCCTAGCAAGGATGTATGAGGTGGAAAGAACTCAGTTTGAATTTGCAAGGCAAGCATTCAGGAGGAAAATAACACTTTTACTTGTAAACTCATTTGGTGTGGAATTAATGAGAGAGAATGGCAAAGTTTTTACAGTCATTTTTCACAATAGAATTGCATCCCAAAGACTGTGACTAATTGCTGTGTGTCTTATTGGGAGACATGTAAAGGGCTCAGATGGCACAGTCGCCTCTCCTCCTCAGATCCAGTGTTATATCTTGTATCATAGTATGGGACAGACTCTAATTCCATCACCTTATACTTTTCTTCATCAGCCTCACTAAAAATAAGGGCTTTATCTCCAGTTACAATTCAGAGGATTCCTCCTCCCCAGGAGCACAAAATCTGCTTCCACTGAAATCAATGGAAAAACTCTCATTGGCTTTCGTGGGTGTTGGCTCTGAACCTAGGACTGCAGTCACTGCCAAAACCCCTGATGCAGGAACATTCCCTATATCAGAACCTAATACCAGCGCAAAATCTGGAACAGCTGCAACAGTGACGCTTCAATAAGCCATTCTGAAATTTAAAGAGGGGTACAAAAATGAGTTGCACCTTATTATAACCAATTACATAACACATAGCTATGCCTTCCAGGAGAAAACCTGTAACCTCAGCTGTACCTGCTGAGTCTGGAATTCCTTCAAGACATCCTGATGACATTATAAAACCCTGACAACAAATCTTAAGGGTTGTTTTTTTTAGTGTCACAATAACCCCAATTATATCCTTACTGTATGTACCTTTGAGATATAATATTGCTTTTTCAACAAGATATGTTTTGGTAATCACTTCTTTACTGTGTCCCCTGTGAGTACACACTTGGCAGGAAAACCAGATTTGCAAACAGATGACCAGGAAGAAACCAGCAAGTTCTGATCTAACTGGAAAATTAACATTTTATATCCTGCACAGGGTTTTGCTAGATGACCAGGGTGCCTAGGTGCTACAGTAATAATAATATTAATTAAATAATTAATCAGATGCTGAAATGCTGTGGAGCCACTGCCTTTTGAAGGCCACCAAAAAGTGCTGGAGACCATGAGAGCTGTTTACTTTGGAAGCTGTTCTTGTTGCGGATGTCCCTCTATCACAGCCAATCCTTGTGTGATTTTAAGAAAATGGGAGGATGGGACTAATGTTTCAGATAGGATACTAGGATGGTTAGCTGTTAGGACATTTTTCTGGATGGGAAGTAAATGGGAAGATTCAGCATCTGAGAGTGAGAGGGAAGCTGTGCTGGGTTAGTGGCCAGCATCTGGGTCTTGCTTTTGCCTCATCAGTGGACACTGGATCTGATGGCCAGCGGTCACTTAGTAACATAGAAGTTTTGACTCTTGCAGTTGTCCTGCAGTATCAGATGGGAGGTGATGTGTTGGGACTACGGACAGTGCTTGTTTTGGACCAGCTATGAGGCTCTGTTGGCATTAATGGGAGCAGCTCTGTTTGAAGATGGCTGGGGTCCAATGGGCATGCATGTGAATATTTTTATAATGTGGATGCTAGGAAATAATAATCATACGTGCTGCACAGGCATCCAATGGCTTCTGTTTTTTGGGGAGAACTCTGTAGCTTTTCCCCCTTCCTGGGACTGGATTCTCAGCTCTCTCTGGTGATGTCTGTTTCTAAGACAAAAGGAGCAAGCAACCCTGTTCCTTTTGGGTGAAACTGAAAGGAGGCTTTCAGGTAATTAACGTTTAGAACATCTGCATGCACACATTGCAGTCAGGCAAGAAAACCTGACTGTCTGGCTTCTCCTAGCAATCTATCACTTCAGTTTTTTGAATGAGAGATTAAATAAGGCTGATAAAGGCACCAGTGAATGTGCTGTTTCCAAATGCCACATTTATTGTAAATAAGACACCTGCTCTTTGTGATTTAATCTTTGCTTATCTGATGGCTATGGCCTGAATTACTGACTTATGGTTGAATGATAATGCAGCTCAAATTTTGCATGATTTTGTATCTGATAATTCAGTATCCCAGACCACAATGTAAAACCCCTTTGTTATAAATCCAACATAGAGTAAAGAAGCCAGGCCTGGCAAAAATCAGGTACTGTGAGTATATGATGTAAAGCAGGACCATGTTTTAGGGTTCTTTTGATATACATCATCCTGTATAGCAGGAAATTCATGAAGGAGTTGCTCTTGACTATGATCCTGGAAGGCCTATGAATCTTTGTGCTGGATTTCAATCTCGGGTATGAGAGGGTCTTGGAGCCTTTGCTTTGAAATGTCAGTAGGTGATAGTTACATTTAACCTCATTCAATGAGTTAGCATAGCCAGACATGCAAAGGATCAAAAGGTGGACCTGGTATCATTGGATTTAGTAATCCCAGGGGAGGGGCCAAATGTCTTGGGAGATCAAATCATCGTAGTTTGCATTTCAACACTGGGTGATCAAGCTTTCTGCTACTGTCATAAAAATGTATCAATATTCACCCAAATATTTCCTTAATCTTTTGCCTGTCCTTCACCAGGAATGTTAACACAACAAAGAGAGTTCATATAAGTCTGATAATTACCATTTAATACAGTGGTACTAGTCCATTCTCATTCCGTCCTAGTTTCTCAGAGACCATTATGGTTTGGGTCTGTTTTAGAGTAATAGAGCTTGAGAAGGACATACTTGCCTTGCAAAATCATTACTTCCAGTATCATGGTCCTATATATCTGTAAAACCTGCTTCTTTAGTGGGACTGCTAGCTGCCTCTTCTAAACCATCCAGTTGTCCTTCTCACCATTGTAGTCTTATTCATTTCAACTGCTGGCTGCCAGTAGAGATGACCCTAGGGGAGAGCTGATCAGTTTTCAAGGACAAGAACTAGGATTTCCAAGATGATCTGAATTTACCGCTATTACCAGAGTTGGGTGTCAGGAATTCTGTTGATTGTTCAGGGGGATTTCAAATCAGCTTCAGAGTTTCACGCAACTTGGAGCTTGGATCCTTTTCCCTACAAGTCTTTTTTTTTTTTTCTGAATGGTGGGAGATACTGATGTCAGTGTAGTAATAGTTCAGTTGTCATTACAAGAGGGCTTGTAGATAAGCTGTGATGAATCCACAACATGGCAACACTTGGTAGTTAAGGAGTAATCTCTTGGTTTGGCCAAACTTCTAGATGAATTTACAGGGACACACAGCCATCAATGATATCTGCAGTTCACATTCAGCTGTGAATACTGAACTTACGCTGCCATTGTCGGAGTCAAGAATTACTTACTAAGAACAGTTCCGCAAAGTGGCTGATCCTTGCTTGATAAAATTAATAAGCAGCCGGTTTAAAACAAAAATAATGAAGTACTTCTTCACATAATGCATAGTCAACCTGTGGAACTCATTGCTGGGGATATTGTGAAGGCCAAAAGTATAACTGGGCTCAAAAAAGAATTAGATAAATCCATGGATGACAGGTCTCTCAATAGCTATTAGCCAAGATGGTCAGGGATACAACCCTATGCTCCAGGTGCCCCTAAACCTCCAACTACCAGAAGCTGAGACTGGACGACAGGGGATCACTTGAAATTGCCCTGTTCTGTTCATTCCCTCTGAAACATCTAGCACTGTCCATTGTCAGAGACAGAATATTGGGCTAGATGGACCATTGATGTGACCTAGTGTGACGGGTTCGGTCACAGAGACCCTGTTGTGCTGGAATTACCTCTGAGCCCATTTTCCACTGCCAGCTTGGGACTCCAGAACCCTGCCTTGTTGAGCCAGACACGCTAGTCTGCTGCAACACAGAGCCAGGTCTGGTCCATGCCCCCAAACCTGCAGACTTTAACCAAAAACTGCTCAGCAAGTTACCTATCTCCAGCATCCAGACACCCAGATCCCAGTGGGATCCAAACCCCAAATAAATCTGTTTTACTCTGTATAAAGCTTATACAGGGTAAACTCATAAATTGTCCGTCCTCTATAACACTGATGGAGAGAGATGCACAGCTGTTTGCTCCCCCAGGTATTAATCACTTACTCTGGGTTAATTAATAAACAAAAGTGATTTTATTAAGTATAAAAAGTAGGATTTAAGTGGTTTCAAGTAATAACAGTCAGAACAAATAAGTTACCAAGCAAAACACACAAGTCTAAGACTAATAAATTTAAGAAACTGAATACAGGTAAATCTCACCCTCAGAGATGTCCCAATAAGCTTCTTTCACAGACTAACTCCTTCTTAGTCTGGATCCAATCCTTTCCCCTGGTACAATTCTTGTTAGTTCCAGCTCAGGTGGTAACTAGGGGATTTCTCATGACTGGCAGCCCCCTTTGTTCTGTACCATCCCCTTTTATATCTTTGATACAAGGCAGGAATCCTTTGTCTTTCTCTGGGTTCCCACCCTTCCTTCTAAATGGAAAAGCACCAGGTTTAAGATGGATTCCAGTATCATGTGACATGTTTACATGTCCTGTGAGACTTCATTACTCACTGGCTGGCACCCACATATACAGGAAGGCTTACAAGTAAACAGAGCCATTTACAACCAATTGTCCTAGTTAATGGGAGCCATCAAGATTCCAAGCCACCATTAATGGCCCACACTTTGCATAGTTACAGTAGGACTTCAGAGTGATACTTCATATTTCTAGGTTTCAGAGTAACAGCCGTGTTAGTCTGTATTCGCAAAAAGAAAAGGAGTACTTGTGGCACCTTAGAGACTAACCAATTTATTTGAGCATGAGCTTTCATGAGCTACAGCTCACTTCATCGGATGCATACTGTGGAAACTGCAGAAGACATTATATACACAGAGACCATGAAACAATACCTCCTCCCACCCCACTCTCCTGCTGGTAATAGCTTATCTAAAGAGATCATCAAGTTGGGCCATTTCCAGCACAAATCCAGGTTTTCTCACCCTCTGCCCCCTCCCCCAAACTCACTCTCCTGCTGGTAATAGCCCATCCAAAGTGACCACTCTCTTTAAAATGTGAATGATAATCAAGGTGGGCCATTTCCAGCACAAATCCAGGTTTTCTCACCCCCCCACCCCCCTCCAAAAACCACACACACAAACTCACTCTCCTGCTGGTAATAGCTTATCCAAAGTGACCACTCTCCCTACAATGACAGGTTTCAGAGTAACAGCCGTGTTAGTCTGTATTCGCAAAAAGAAAAGGAGTACTTGTGGCACCTTAGAGACTAACCAATTTATTTGAGCATGAGCTTTCGTGAGCTACAGCTCACTTCATCGGATGCATACCGTGGAAACTGCAGAAGACATTATATACACACACAGACCATGAAACAATACCTCCTCCCACCCCACTGTCCTGCTGGTAATAGCTTATCTAAAGTGATCATCAAGTTGGGCCATTTCCAGCACAAATCCAGGTTTTCTCACCCTCCACCCCCCCTCCCCCCAACTCACTCTCCTGCTGGTAATAGCCCATCCAAAGTGACCACTCTCTTCACAATGTGTATGATAATCAAGGTGGGACATTTCCTGCACAAATCCAGGTTCTCTCACTCCCTCACCCCCCTCCAAAAACCACACACGCAAACTCACTGTCCTGCTGGTAATAGCTTATCCAAAATGACCACTCTCCTTACAATGTGCATGATAATCAAGGTGGGCCATTTCCAGCATAAATCCAAGTTTAACCAGAACGTCGGGCGGGGGGGGGGGTAGAAAAAAAACTAGGGGGAATAGGCTACCTTGCATAATGACTTAGCCACTCCCAGTCTCTATTTAAGCCTAAATTAATAGTATCCAATTTGCAAATGAATTCCAATTCAGCAGTTTCTCGCTGGAGTCTGGATTTGAAATTTTTTTGTTGTAAGATAGCGACCTTCATGTCTGTGATTGCGTGACCAGAGAGATTGAAGTGTTCTCCGACTGGTTTATGAATGTTATAATTCTTGACATCTGATTTGTGTCCATTTATTCTTTTACGTAGAGACTGTCCAGTTTGACCAATGTACATGGCAGAGGGGCATTGCTGGCACATGATGGCATATATCTCATTGGTGGATGTGCAGGTGAACGAGTCTCTGATAGTGTGGCTGATGTTATTAGGCCCTTTGATGGTGTCCCCTGAATAGATATGTGGGCACAGTTGGCAACGGGCTTTGTTGCAAGGATAGGTTCCTGGGTTAATGGTTCTGTTGTGTGGTATGTGGTTATTGGTGAGTATTTGCTTCAGGTTGGGGGGCTGTCTGTAGGCAAGGACTGGCCTGTCTCCCAAGATCTGTGAGAGTGTTGGGTCATCCTTCAGGACAGGTTGTAGATCCTTAATAATGTGTTGGAGGGGTTTTAGTTGGGGGCTGAAGGTGACGGCTAGTGGCGTTCTGTTATTTTCTTTGTTAGGCCTGTCCTGTAGTAGGTGACTTTTGGGAACTCTTCTGGCTCTATCAATCTGTTTCTTCACTTCCGCAGGTGGGTATTGTAGTTGTAAGAATGCTTGATAGAGATCTTGTAGGTGTTTGTCTCTGTCTGAGGGGTTGGAGCAAATGCAGTTGTATCGCAGAGCTTGGCTGTAGACGATGGATCGTGTGGTGTGGTCAGGGTGAAAACTGGAGGCATGTAGGTAGGAATAGCGGTCAGTAGGTTTCCGGTATAGAGTGGTGTTTATGTGACCATTGTTTATTAGCACTGTAGTTTCCAGGAAGTGGATCTCTTGTGTGGACTGGACCAGGCTGAGGTTGATGGTGGGATGGAAATTGTTGAAATCATGGTGGAATTCCTCAAGGGCTTCTTTTGCATGGGTCCAGATGATGAAGATGTCATCAATATAGTGCAAGTAGAGTAGGGGCTTTAGGGGAGGAGAGCTGAGGAAGCAATGTTCTAAATCAGCCATAAAAATGTTGGCATACTGTGGGGCCATGCGGGTACCCATAGCAGTACCGCTGATCTGAAGGTATACATTGTCCCCAAATGTAAAATAGTTACGGGTAAGGAGAAAATCACAAAGTTCAGCCATCAGGTTAGCCGTGACATTATCGGGGATAGTGTTCTTGACGGCTTGTAGTCCATCTTTGTGTGGAATGTTGGTGTAGGGGGCTTCTACATCCATAGTGGCCAAGATGGTGTTATCAGGAAGATCTCCGATGGATTGTAGTTTCCTTAGGAAGTCAGTGGTGTCTCGAAGGTAGCTGGGAGTGCTGGTAGCGTAGGGCCTGAGGAGGGAGTCTACATAGCCAGACAATCCTGCTGTCAGGGTGCCAATGCCTGAGATGATGGGGCGTCCAGGATTTCCAGGTTTATGGATCTTGGGTAGTAGATAGAATATCCCAGGTCGGGGTTCCAGGGGTGTGTCTGTGCGGATTTGATCTTGTGCTTTTTCAGGAAGTTTCTTGAGCAAATGCTGTAGTTGCTTTTGGTAACTCTCAGTGGGATCATAGGGTAATGGCTTGTAGAAAGTGGTGTTGGAGAGCTGCCAAGCAGCCTCTTGTTCATATTCCGACCTATTCATGATGACAACAGCACCTCCTTTGTCAGCCTTTTTGATTATGATGTCAGAGTTATTTCTGAGGCTGTGGATGGCATTGTGTTCTGCACGGCTCAGGTTATGAGGCAAGTGATGCTGCTTTTCCACAATTTCAGCCCGTGCATGTCGGCGGAAGCAGTCTATGTAGAAGTCCAGTCTGCTGTTTCGACCTTCAGGAGCAGTCCACCTAGAATCCTTCTTTTTGTAATGTAAACCTGTATTTGTGCTGGAAATGGCCCACCTTGATTTTCATACACATTGTGAGGAGAGTGGTCACTTTGGATAAGCTATTACCAGCAGGAGAGTGAGTTTGTGTGTGTGGTTTTGGAGGAGGGTGGGGGGATGAGAAAACCTGGATTTGTGCTGGAAATGGCCCACCTTGATTATCATACACATTTTAAAGAGAGTGGTCACTTTGGATGGGCTATTACCAGCAGGAGAGTGAGTTTGTGTGTGGGGGGGGGGGGTGGAGGGTGAGAAAACCTGGATTTGTGCTGGAAATGGCCCAACTTGATGATCACTTTAGATAAACTATTACCAGCAGGACAGTGGGGTGGGAGGAGGTATTGTTTCATGGTCTCTGTGTGTATATAATGTCTTCTGCAGTTTCCACAGTATGCATCTGATGAAGTGAGCTGTAGCTCATGAAAGCTCATGCTCAAATAAATTGGTTTGTCTCTAAGGTGCCACAAGTACTCCTTTTCTTTTTGCGAATACAGACTAACACGGCTGTTACTCTGAAACCGTTCATATTTCTAGCTTCAGATACAAGAATGATACATTCATACAAATAGGATGAACACACTCAAGTAGATCATAAGATTTGTAATGATACCTTACAAGAGATCTTTTGAATAAAGCATATTCCAGTTACATCATATTTACACTCGTAAGTATATTTCCATAACATATGGAGTGCAATGTCACACCTAGTATGGCTGTTCTTATGTTCTTGCAAGTGGTCTAAGGTCCATTTCAATTGTTGATACTCTAGAGCATGGGATTCTGCATCACTTGGGTAATTGGTTAAATCTGGCTGGGGATCTGTTTAAATTAGGGCTGTCGATTAATCCCAGTTAACTCACGCAATTAACTCAAAAAAATTAACTGCAATTAAAAGATTAATTGCAATTAATCACACTGTTAAACAATAGAATACCAACTGAAATATATTAAATATTCTTGGATGTTTTTCTACATTTTCAAATATATTGATTTCTATTACAATACAGAATACAAAGTGTACAGTGCTCACTTTATATTATTATTTTTATTACAAATATTTGCACTGTAAAATGATAAACACTTCATACAAGTACTGTAGTGCAATCTCTTTATTGTGAAAGTGTAACTTACAAATGTAGATTTTTTTTGTTACATAAGTGCACTCAAAAACAAAACAATGTAAAACTTTAGAGCCTACAAGTCCACTCAGTCCTACTTCTTCAGCCAATTGCTAAGACAAACAAGTTTGTTTACATTTATAGGAGATACTTCTGGCTGTTTCTTATTTACAATGTCACCTGAAAGTAAGAACAGGAGTTCACATGTCACTTTTGTAGCTGGCGTTGCAAGGTATTTATGTGCCAGATACACTAAACATTCATATGCCCCTTCGTGCTTCGGCCACCATTCCAGAGGACATGCTTCCATGCTGATGATGCTTGTTAAAAAAATAATGCATTAATTACATTTGTGCCTGAACTCCTTGGGGAAGAATTGTATATCTCCTGTTCTGTTTAATCTGCATTCTGCCATATATTTCATGTTATAGCAGTCTCAGATGATGACCCAGCACATGTTCGTTTTAAGAACACTTTCACAGCAGATTTCACAAATGCAAAGAAGGTACCATCCCCTTTTATATCTTTGATACAAGGCAGGAATCCTTTGTACTAGTGTGAGATTTCTAAGGATAGATACAGCACGCGTTCCAAGGTTTAAGAATCTGAAGTGCCTTCCAAAATTTGAGACAGATGAGGTGTAGAGAATGCTTTCAGAAGTCTTAAAAGAGCAACAGTCTGATACGGAAACCACAGAACCCGAACCACCAAAAAAGAATATCAACCTTCTGCTGGTGGCATCTGACTCAGATGACAAAAATGAACATGCGCCGGTCCGCTCTGCTTTGGATCGTTATCAAGCAGATCATGTCATGTGCATGGATGCATGTCTTCTGGAATGGTGGCTGAAGCATGAAGGGGCATATGCCACTTTAGGGCATCTGGCATGTAAATATCTTGCAATGCCGACTACAACAGTGCCATGCAAATGCCTGGTCTCACTTTCAGGTGACATTGTAAACAAGACGTGGGCAGCATTATCTCCTGAAGATTGTAACCAAACTTGTTTGTCTGAGCGATTGGCTGAAGTGGACTTATAGGTTCTAAAGGTTTACATTGTTTTATTTTTGAATGCAGTTATTTTTTGTACATAATTCTACATTTGTAAGTTCAACTTTCATTATAAAGAGATTGCACTACAGTGCTTGTATTAGGTGAACTGAAATATACTATTTCTTTTGTTTTTTACAGTGCAAATATTTGTAATAAAAATAGTGCGCACTGTACACTTTGTATTCTGTGTTGTACTTGAAATCAATATATGAAAATGTAGGAAGCACCCAAAAATATTTAAATAAATGGTATTCTATTATTGTTTAACAGTGCGATTAATCACGATTAATTTTTTTAATAGCTTGACAGCCCTACTTTAAATGGTTCTAGCAATTCCTGTCTGTAGTGCTACTGTATGAATTCTCATGGTATATTTCAAGGCTGTGAGCTATCTTCGATGTTCTTCAGTCTGACTATATTTAGCCTCTTGAAGAGATTTGCGAGTTACAGGCTGGGTTACCATCACTGCCAAGCTGGGGAGCCAAGTTATATTTATCTTTCTCTCTACACTCAGTAAGGGACATCATCCTAGGCTCTATACCACTGAAAGCTAAAAAACAGATTACTATTTTAGGTTTTATTTTTAATGAGATCTTAATTGATTTTATTGTTGGTCTTTTGCAAGGAGTCTAGAATGCTATGGCAGACACGTGCCTAATAAGTACAATGTGTTATCAATTGTTAGGGGGCTTATTCCTTCACCCACTTACTTCCCTGGTCCTTCTTGCATGAACAGAGAGCAACAATACCCGAAGTCCAAAGGTGCAAACAATTCGATGTTTATTGGGGTGAACTTCCAGCAAGCATGATTCCAGTTTCCTTCCTTAGTGTCCCCCTTCCCAGCTCTGACACCACAGAGCCTTACACCTGTGTCCCTGTTCCCATTCCTGCCCTTAGCCAAACATGATTCCAACTTCCTTACTCCCATTCCCTGTTCCCATTTCCCCCTTTAGCAAAACATGATTCCAATTTTCTTACCCCCATTCCCTGTTCCCATTTCCCTCCTCCTCACACACCCATCCCCTCTCCCCCACCCCCACCCCCACTTCCTCATTGACTACAGATTATATAGTAAAACTTGAGTTCTGCTTAGCTATACCTTAACCAATCATTTTCCTGAAATTTAACTAACCAATCCTAACATATTGTAACATGATTATGTAACCAATTATATCCCACCACCTTAATTAGTTTACACCCAGCAAAATTAATTATGCAGCAGACAGGAACAATCACAGAACCAGATAGAGATTATACAGACAAACAATAGCAAAGTGGGAACTATAATGACAAGACAATACAGAAGTGAGGACTTCACATCCCAGCTATTGATAAGTGAGTTCTTGCCAGACAGGATGCTATCAAACTAAGTTTCCTTTTGCATTTTCTAGGCACTTCCCTTTCTCTGGAGGTAATAGGAACTATCAGGACAGGATTGTATTCCTAACAGCCGAATAGCACCTTATTTCAGTGTGACTAGTTTGGAATGTGAGGATGTGACTGTTTGCTTCCCAGCTTATGGCGGCCTCTGCTGCTTAGCCAAAGGCCTGAGCCTAAGCACAGGGCCACAAACTGTCACAGTAAGAGAAGGCCCTTACAGTGGCAGACAGTGATTTTGATTCTTTCTTTTGTAACTCTATCACTAGCCAAGTGATAAGAATACACCTAAATTCTTAGAGTATAGGCCTTTACAGACAGGCCTGAATATCTATATCCTAACATCAATTACATCAGAATGTCGGGATATATTATATATAGCACCAGAGGGGCAGCAATACTGAGCATACAGGGTTTATCTACGTAACAAAGAAGCAGTAAGAGAACTTGGCCTTTTCTAAAATATTTGTATATTAGCTCTTATCACGGTATCTTATCTCACCAGTGACCATATCAGAGAATTTTACCTTTGTGGGTATGATACAAAAGGGACCAGCACAACCAACGTTATCATGTCAGAAAAAGCTTGGCTTCAGAACGTGCGTTAATAATCAGAAACCTCTTGTTCCCATCCTGCTGTTGGACAGTCACCAGTTCAGTTTATTAGTTGGCTTCATTTGAACAATCATTTCCGCTTCAACTGAAAAAAAAAAAATCTTCAGTCATCAGAAAAGAATGCCAATCTACCAGGCTTGATGGAATGGACTCTGAAAAAGCATATTGCCATATCCAAGCAAAAGAGCAATCTCCTGCAGACCTGCCAGAGACAATGCTTCAAGCACAGTAATTGGCTGCAGACATTCCACTAACTCATAGTTACTGAAACAAAGAGGCTCATTACTGTACTGATTTTAAAAACACCAGGGTCCTGTAGTCCAAGGGCCTCTAAAGAAAACATGAGTGGAACATGAAAACAATTGTGTTTCAAACAGTGCTAACTGATTTATTAATGCAGTGCTGACATCTTGTTGACGGAAGTGTAATTCCTGCGTGGGGGAAGATTCTGTGGTGCCTGGACTGAAAATGGTTATTTAAAGTAAGAGAAGGGGCTAAATTCAACCCTGGTGTAAGCAGATTGATGGAGCTACACCGTCTCACACCATGGTAGAATTTGGCCCCAGGTGTGCAACCTTGGTGCTGAGACATATGACAGTGGTCAATCAGGCAGCTTAATGTTTCTTTGTTTGTTAGTTACAAAGCAATTGGTTTAAAAGGCACTCTTCACCCTAAAAGATATACCTTGTGTCTGACCTGAAAAAATACAGCTCTATCATATAATTATATCTTATGTAATCTAATCTATTTGGGGCATTTCCAGTGCATACATCACTCTGGTATTGAGGTGCCATGTTGTTAATTAATTAGCAATTAGCAACATCAGGAGGTACATTAGCTTGGAAGCAGAAGTTTCATTGCTGACATTTCTGGCTACAATGCTTCTGATGTGATGTATCCTTTGATTTGATTAATTTCTACCATTATTCCAGGACGTGTTTCTAAGTATCCTTAGTTCTCAGTCTCTTCCCACATACTGTACAGACATGGAGTGTCTAAAAGAAGTGAAGCTTTGCTTTGCAAAAGGCAGTGGGTTGAACTGCAATAGCAATGGGAAGACTCTGGAACTCTACTCACTAGTCAGACTGTTATCACATTCCTACTTTTTAGATTAGAACAGTGAATTCAATTCTGTTCCTTTCATAAAGCCAGCCAATAGAACTTTAGCATCTGTGGATTACTTAGGGAGGTTTCTGAGACCTACTTTATATTACTGTCCTATATTGCTAGGCTACCTATTCTTGTAGTTCTGTTGATATATTTTTGAGGTCTGTGCTGGGGTGTGTGCCCCCAAAGAGGCTCTGAAATGGTTAATATAGGCCTGAGAGGCCAATTAAAGATGATTCCCAGGTGGGGGAGGAGCTGGGTGGATAGTTTGAACAGAAGAAGTTTAGAGCAGAAGGGCCTGCAGGGAGAAATTCTGCAGTCACTCTCTGGGACAAGAGAGTGGAGAAATTGGCAGGGTCAAGGAGGAAGCCTTGGCAGGAGGTCAGAAATGATATGGAGCAGCTGTTGGGATGGAGCAGGCTCTGGTGGTGAAACGGGCAGGATCGGGTCTTCCAAGGAGAAAGCCCTGGGAGGCATTTAACTGAGGAACTGTGTGAAGGAAACTTAAGCCAGAGCAGGGCAGAAGTTAAGTTATATTTTTGCTTTGAGATTTACTGAGGGATGCCAGGGGAGAGCCCTGGCCCTGACAGAAGGGTGAACCTAGAGAAGGCCTCATAAAAGGTTATGTAGAAAGAAGCCCCGGGAGGAAGTGGGGAGGAGAGGTTTAATAGACAGACCTTGCCTACTTGCTACAGGGTCCCTGGGGCTGCAACACAGAGGAGGGAGTGGGCCTGGGTTAGTCTACCAGCCAGTGGTGAGGTGGCATGAGCAGGGAGAAGGGAACATGGATGATGGAGAGCCCTAAGAGAAGGGTATGAGAACTGTGGGGCCTAGAGTTGGGGCCCAGCATTAGAGCTGAAGACCATTTTAAAAAGAAAGTTTGAACTGTTATTTGTTGGATTTTTTTTAACTCTAAAACGGGTGGGACTCAATTAAAACCTGGCCAAAGGGCTAAGCCACAGGAATAGAGACCACCACAGGGCTGGACCAGCTGTCAGATGGGGAAGGAGCCTGCTACCTCATGCCCAGCTATTAGGATGTACACTAGCAGTGAGTGAACTCTTCCACAGGTTCTTTCTTTGAGGTTTGACTCTTTTGCAGGATTCTTAAATTCTCATTGTCTTTTTGTTTGGTAAAGCTTTTGTGACCACTTGCTAAGTGGGCTGAGTGGTGCCTCTCTTCAAACACATATATTTGGGTCAAACTTAACATTCCAGAAAACTGTGCTTGGAAGGAAAACCACATTTGAACATTTATTGGCTTATAATGAAAACAAACTGAAAGCTACTTGCACTATTTGGGAAGACTGAACTCATGGTTTTCTTCCCCTACATTAGTAGCAATCCTTTATCTGAGTCGCGTACTGTGTTTGGTCAAGAATGAAGGATGGCCATCCCCCATGTATGTGTTTGTGTACATACTTTTATGGCATTAATCACTGTAGTGGCTGAATGCCTCATACAGATTAATGAATTCAGCCTCAGAAACCCAGCCTTGTGGTTTAATTGCCACACCAATCTTCCTCTCATACCTTTGGGGGACTTGTTATTCTCTTAAAATAGCCTATATTTCTTTCCCAAGTGAGCCCTCTAGCAGTATTTGCTAGAAAGGTTTGCTGAGTATCCTATTGAAATGAAATGGCAGTTTAGATTGTTTAATCTAAAAACCCACTTTTATAGTTCCTAGTATGTGAAAGATTTCCCTCTGTGCCTTAACTGCTCCCTGCTTCTTTCCTCTGTGCTAATGCACCCAGATCCTTTTAGGTAGCAGTGGCTCATAAAATGTTGGAGGAGTGATGAGAGGACTCTATATAAATTATTTTGTTTGTTCCCCCTGCCAAAGATGAAGAATGGCCTTCAACACCCAGTGGGTTACACAAAAACTCACTACACTGAAAAAGATACACTAACTATGCTTTAAATAAAATCAGTTGTAGAAATAGTTGTATCAAGTGATGGCAAGAAAAGCCATGAACTGTGGACTGAAAGCTCCAGTGGAATAAGATGCATGCCAATGACAGCAATTGTTCTCCCACACTGAGCCAAAAACAATTTAGCTACCCTAGTAAGAAGGAAAATGCATTTTGCTAATGATGAAAATGTATCGGGTTGTAACAATTTGTACAGGTAGATCTGCCAGCCTTCTTGTGTGCACCCGGAGTGTGAATCTTAGGACTAAATTTTCAAAGGGGACATAACCTGGCATCTGATATTGTGCTTGAATATTTTGCACATAGAATTTAATGTATATCCCAACAAGTGTTTGAGTGTGAAAATGCCACAGGCATGAGACTGGCTATTCACATTCCACTTGCACATTGCTTGAACTGAGAAATAGACGTGCCCTCCTCAGTATGATGAATATGCATTTGTGCACTTTCTAGGAATAGGTCCCTCCCAGGCCTACTCTTCTGCTCTCATTTAGATGTGTACAGAGTTTTACACTGAGCAACATTTGTTGATAAAATTCCAATTTTGCATCTTTTTTTTTAAATCTAGTTTGTGGTGTACATGGTACTTGAAGTGGCATGGTGATGAGATGGGAAATCATAGCAATATACAGCAGAAGTGACGCCTGAAATCAGCACCCCTGGAAACATAGCAACCTGTATGATGGGATGCTGTGGTCTTTGAGGAGACTGAGGCTGTTACACTTGGATTTTTTTCCTTTCTCCTTCATTCTATTCTCAGGCCATAGTCCCACCCTCCCACTGGCTCTCTAGTGTAGAGGTGCATTCTGACCCTTGGATGGAGATAAATTATCACAATCTACTGCTGGCTGAAGAGATAAAGCCAGAAAATATAATCAGGCAAACAAACAAACAAACAAACAAAAAGTTTGAGAGAACCTGGCATACGTCCCAACACAATCAAGAAAAGGACAGAGAAGAAGTTATTGACATTATTTCCTTTGCATCAAGCAATACAACAACTGAGGCTAACAAAACTGTAAGCAAAACTGAAAAAACTATTTTTTCCCTGTTCTTCACTGCCTACTACTACACATGAGTAAATGCTTGTATCATTTGGTCTGGAAGTGAAGTGACGAGCACTTGCATCTTACAAATTCTGTGAGTCAGATCCTGGGGTGCGGCTGTGCATAGAGTGCTGCTCAGATTGTGTGTGTGCACATTGATGGTGGAAAGCTCACCCCAATCCCACTGCTGCTCTGTGCGGGACCAGTCTGTGTTGAGTTAGAATAGCCGAGGTTGTCAGGATATTTTGGGGGTTAGTCTATTTGCATCAGCGCCGTAGTTATGAGGAAAAAGAACAGGAGTACTTGTGGCACCTTAGAGAGTAACCAATTTATTTGAGCATGAGCTTTCGTGAGCTACAGCTCACGTGAGCTGTAGCTCACGAAAGCTCATGCTCAAATAAATTGGTTACTCTCTAAGGTGCCACAAGTACTCCTTTTCTTTTTGCAAAGACAGACTAACACGGCTGTTACTCTGAAACCTGTAGTTATGAGGGCTATGGGCAGTAAAGCATAAAATTACAATCTTATGCATGGAATCAAGAAGGTGTCCGCTTTCCCCTGCTGTTCAAACCTTGTATGTGCTGTAGAAGATGATTCGCAATGGAAGCAAACAAATTCTTCTGTGAGCCACAATACGTCAGAGAGCAGCCTTTGTTTTCCCAATGAAGTAACCTATAGCCCAGTGCTCCTGAATGCTATGAATTCTTGTTGAGTGAACACCCCTGTGCTGTGAGCACCACAGGCAGCATGAGGTGGATAGAGAGTGAGCGAGGTCTGCTCCCTCTGACCCCTCAGGAACCAGCACATGATGCCCATTCTCCCTGTGGATAACCGCTGCTGTTGCCAGCTAATGTAGTTAGGCCTGCGTCAGTGCTGAAGATTTCAGGTCCAAACTAGAGTGGGGTGGAGAAAGGGATGTCCATTTTGTGGAAGATTTTGATATTTTGGTTTCATTCAGTTTCACAATAAACAAAAATTGTCATTCCCCATGAAAATGAATAGAACCCCAGCTCTGGGGCTGTACACCTGGCAGGATGCCCCTCAGCTTCAGACCTGGGAAGCCCTAAGGTCCCCAGCTATGAGGCAGCCTGCCTGGTGGAATGCCCCAGAGCCACTTATCCTGGAAGCTCTAGGGTCCCTAACTTCAAGGCAGTCTACATGGTGAAGTGCCATGGACCCTGGAAATGCTGGTGGGCAAGCTGGCAGGAAACCTGCCTGGGTTCCAGAGGAACTTTGTTGAAATTGAACCTTCTCTTCAAAATGTTTTGATTTCAACCAACTGGCAAATTCAGAAGAAAAAAATGTTTCATCAGAATTTTTCCATCCAGCTGTAGTTCAAGATGATGCGTCATGTGGAGATAGTTACAGCTGCAAATAACGGAATTTGTTTGTATCTTTTTACTTAAAAAAACCCTAAGAAATTACATACAAAAATGCCTCTGCATGATTCAGTCTTTAATTACAGGATCACATATTATTTTTTCCATGGGATCCCTGCCTGCACAGGAATAGCTTTTCTGGGACTGCTGAGAGGGATATCATTCTGGTAGCTGCCAGAATTTTGAATGCTTTCTAAAGTTGGAAATACTTTTCTTTCTTGTGTGTTGGGTCTGGCTCACAGGTACATCAGAGACTGCCTACGATGTAAAAAGCTCTTCTCCAGGTTTAGAAGGAAGAATCCCAGTTTCAAGAGTATTTCCTAGCTCACTTCAAGTCTGGCAACCATTATCAGCCTATCACTGACTTAAGGGAAGACAATAGTTTTATTTTCTTCAGTGACTGGTGCTGTGACCATTAGTATCTTTGCGAGAGCATATTTAAAGGAAGGAAGTAGCCATGGAACTGTTCCTGGATTATTTTGCACCTGTTAATCTTCATAAGAGTAAACTGGAAGACATCAATGCTGTCACTGAGTAACCCATGGATGTGATCTCATGATTTGATCTAAGTATCTTTACTATCCTTTCCCCCCCTTATTCTACTGCAAGTTATAAAGGATACTAAGGACCCAAACCTGCAACCCTGTAAAATGTCCTTCAATGGAGTCATATAGTGGTAGGGTAGTATTATCTTGCATTATCTTCAGTGAGATCACTGTCGTGAGTATGAATCCCAGAATTGCTTTGTGGCTCGATCCTAGCATTTTCATATTTGATTTTTAGCCCTCATTTTAAAAAAGTCTTTAAAGACTAATAGCTGATCAGATATGAATTTGCACATTTAAATTATCCTGGGCTCCTTTGAAGGGTTCTATAAAATAGAAAAATATACTTCCAAGAAGGGCATCCATGAAATAAATCACAATTTAATAAGATGTGTTAACGATTAGAAAGCATGCTTTCGCCATTGTCTGCTGTTGTGCTGGCAACAACTGACACTGAATCACAGGGATAATATGTTCCAAAACTTATTTACAATAATCAGTTGGGATTCAGTTGCTTGTTTTATTGTGCCAAGTGGCTCAACATAAAAGCACTTTTAATAACTTAGAATCATAGAATCATAGAATATCAGGGTTAGAAGGGACCTCAGGAGGTCATCTAGTCCAACCCCCTGCTCAAAGCAGGACCAATCATCCCAGCCAGGGCCAACTAAATCATCCCAGCCAGGGCTTTGTCAAACCTGACCTTAAAAACCTCAAAGGAAGGACATTCCACCACCTCCCTAGGTAACCCATTCCAGTGCTTCACCACCCTCCTAGTGAAAAAGTTTTTCCTAATATCCAACCTAAACCTCCCCCGCTGCAACTTGAGACCATTACTCCTTGTTCTGTCATCTGCTACCACTGAGAACAGTCTAGATCCATCCTCTTTGGAACCCCCTTTCAGGTAGTTGAAAGCAGCTATCAAATCCCCCCTCATTCTTCTCTTCCGCAGGCTAAACAATCCCAGTTCCCTCAGCCTCTCCTCATAAGTCATGTTTTCCAGTCCCCTAATCATTTTTGTTGCCCTCCGCTGGACGCTTTCCAGTTTTTCCACATCCTTCTTGTAGTGTGGGGCCCAAAACTGGACACAGTACTCCAGATGAACCTGCACCAATGTTGAATAGAGGGGAGCGATCACGTCCCTTCATCTGCTGGCAATGCTCCTACTTATACAGCCCAAAATGCCCTTAGCCTTCTTGGCAACAAGGGCACACTGTTGACTCATATCCAGCTTCTTGTCCACTGTAACCCCTAGGTCCTTTTCTGCAGAACTGCTGCCGAGCCATTCGGTCCCTAGTCTGTAGTGGTGCATGGGATTCTTCCGTCCTAAGTGCAGGACTCTGCACTTGTCCTTGTTGAACCTCAACAGATTTCTTTTGGCCCAATCCTCTAATTTGACTAGGGCCCTCTGTATCCTATCCCTACCCTCTAGCGTATCTACCACTCCTCCCAATTTAGTGTCATTTGCAAACTTGCTGAGGGTGCAGTCCACGCCATCCTCCAGATCATTAATGAAGATATTGAACAAAACCGGACCCAGGACTGACCTTTGGGGCACTCTGCTTGGTATCGGCTGCCAATTAGACATGGAGCCATTGATCACTACCCGTTGAGCCTGACAATCTAGCCAGCTTTCTATCCACCTTATAGTCCATTCATCCAGCCCATGCTTCTTTAACTTGCTGGCAAGAATACTGTGGGAGACCGTATCAAAAACTTTGCTAAAGTCAAGGAATAACACGTCCACTGCTTTCCTTTCATCCACAGAGCCAGTTATCTCATCATAGAAGGCAATTAGATTAGTCAGGCATGACTTGCCCTTGGTGAATCCATCCTGACTGTTCCTGATCACTTTCCTCTCCTCTAAGTGCTTCAGAATTGATTCCTTGAGGACCTGCTCCATGATTTTTCCAGGGACTCAGGTGAGGCTGACTGGCCTGTAGTTCCCAGGATCCTCCTTCTTTCCTTTTTTAAAGATGGGCACTACATTAGCCTTTTTCCAGTCGTCCCGGACCTCCCCCGATCGCCATGAGTTTATTCATTTATTCACATAAATAACACACACAATCTTTTTATGCAGAGAACAATTTAAGAAATGTTTCATGATACAAAATAATGCCATATGTGTCCTTTCCAAAACCCCGTTATTCAGTATGTTCACTTGCCTCTTTCATGTTGACAGTGCTTCTTTTCCTTTTAATATAATTTTAAAAGGGTTTCCAAGGCTGCTCAAAGTTGGAGGTCTTGGAAGCTAATAAAACCTGTCAGTTTTCCCTTTGGCATTATAGTTTTCATATCTTTCAGCCATGTGAAACCTGTCACCGAGAGCTCTTGATCCGGTTTTCCACTGAAAGGAACCCTGGGCTTTGGCAATTAATACCAGACTGGTCAATGCAAGTTAAGGTGCTGTTTTATCATTATTTCATCAGTATTTAACAAACAGAATGAATATTCCAATGAGAAGTCATTTTAGTCAGTGCAGTCACAGAACATATATGCACAATCTGATCGCAGAAGGTCAGAATTATTATTATTAATTATTATTATTTACATTTCATACCAGGCGACAAAATCATTCTTGGTGTAACTCCTTTGAATTCAGTGGAATTAGATCAGAGTGAATTTGGCCACAAGTGTCTTTGCAATGACTGCACGATCTCACATTAAGAGCAAAATACATTGTGCAGCAAGAGCCATACCAATGCACTGGCAGCTGGGTCGTGCAGCCTCTTTTCTTGTGAACAGTATCATGAAATTCAATGAGGCCAGGCTGCATGATCTTTATTTGAATGTTCTCACATGTTTTTAAGATGACCAATTAAAAGTGCATTTATTTCAGTGTTTAATCATTTAAACCCAGAGGCTTTTATATTAGATGTGTGGAACATATACATTTGCTTATATCTAGATCTTCACATCCTGGAGTTTTATTTTAAAGCATCAGTAGAAAGTCACAGGGGGTGAAATTCATCCCTGTGGAGAAGGTCAGCCCAAGACCTATACACCATTTATTTCCTCAAAATAGAGGTAAATGAGACCCTAAGGGATAGCTGGCTGTACACAACCTCTCCAGAGGGGTACATTTAATCCATATTGTGTATGCACAGAATGCAGTTTTTAAACACTTAGCTCCGAAAAAATTGAGCATGAGGACCATGGAAAAATTTACATTTTAAAAACAATTATTTTTGAGCTCTGAGATAAAAACATGTCTAAATCTAATGTAAAACAATATCATTTGGTCATGTTTGATCCAAAATTATCAGAAATGATCAAATGAAATGTTACCACACTTTTCTGAAACTGTCACCTTTATGGAGGACAAATAAAAGGAATTTCAGGCCTAAAGGAAATGTTTATAGAAAGTTATAAATATCTGAATACAAGCTTACAATAAAAGTGCTATTTGTACCATACTGTCATAACTATAATTCTATAAGAGGGTAAGTTTCTGGAGTGTCTGAAGTTGTGTAACATATACTAGCTGGGTACAATGACTTGCCTGCAGTTTCTTCTGAAAATCTGGCCCATTATTCTGAGTCAAAGCTTGACATAAATTAATGGTTGGAACAATCTTAAAATACAGCACCTGCTTCCTTTCAAGGCTTTTTTAAAAAATTTTCTTTTATATATATTTCCCCCGCTCTGTTTTCCAAGAGATGGGTTTTAATAAAACTCTCAAGAGTATTCATTCCTGCGTTTTAAAATATCAGATGAGACCACTCTGATGTTCAGGTTGCCACTTCCAAGAGTTTTCATTCTGGGACAAATGAATCCGTTGAGATATGGCCTTATGTCATCATGAATCATCATATTGCATCAGAACATTATCACTGAAAAACAATGTTCCCAAATTGAGAATATATTTGCAGCTCTGGAAGGGTTTTCAAGTCTTGGGGAAATGGCATCACCCTGTTAAACATATGAGAAACAACACTAGTCCTGGAAGGAGCTTTTGAAAAGCTCCAAAGTGACTTAGAATCCTAAGTCCCATTCTCAAAAGCAACATAAGAGCCTAAATCTCATTAAAAATCAGTGGGATTTACACTCCTAAATCACTCAGCTAGCTTTGAAAAATTTTCCCTGGTCTAATTTGGAAGAAGTTTCTTCTGGATCACAGGGAATAGTAAAGACAAGAGTCAGACAAACTTCTGGGGGTGGGGGGGAAAGAAATTCAGAATTTAAGAATTTGATCTTATACTTAAAACAATATAAATTTGTGCCACATACAAAAAAGTCTATGGATGCCTTGTAATCCAAACAATTAAAAGCATCCTCAAGTAAGTATCAATTTTGTTATGAAAGTTAAAGCAGTTGTAGAATTTTGAGTATAAATAGAAACACTTGCATTTGAACTCTTGTTCGCTACTATTCCAAACCAATTAACAGCTGCAATGAAAGTAAAGGAGTAAATGACCAACCCAGATTAACAATGGCTGCTCTACATTAAATAAACGCAACAAATTTTGTGGGCCAGATTTTGATCTTAGTTGTACCAGGATAACTCCATTGAGATCAATGAAATGACTCAATTTTTTTAAAAATTGAGGTACTCCGATACTATGTTAGAGGGGGCCTGCAATGGGCTGTGCATTCCACACAGGCTCTCAAAGGGTTGATGTGGGCCTGAAAAGCCAATTATGGTATCTAGCTGCCCCTGGAGAGAGAGCAAGGGTTAACTGAACATGAAGCCCAGCTGGGCAGGAGAAGGCTGGTTGGTATAAAGCCAGGAAGCTGTGAGTTCAAGGAGGCTACAGGGGGAGAGTCTGTAGTGAGTCTCTGGGTGCAGAGAGGTGGGGAGGAGAAAACCCAAGAGAGAGAATAAGCTTTGGGATTGTAGCTCTGGAAGAAGTGTCAACCCCAGAGGAACTGTTGAGAAAGACAGCCTGAGGGCTGAGCAGGAAGAAGTCCAGGGAAACAGCAGCAAGCAGTAGGACTAAGCAGGCAGTGGCTGCTTGTTATAGGGTCCCTGGGTTGGAAACCACTATAAAGGGCAGGCCTGGGTTCCCCTTTCAGCCACTAGGAAGTGGCACAGGATTGTGAGAGACACTGGTCAGGCAGGACTTTGTAATCTGCCCTGCCTTCTAGGGTATCTTAGCCCTGGTCTACACTAGGACTTTAGGTCGAATTTAGCAGCGTTAAATCGATGTAAACCTGCACCCGTCCACACGATGAAGCCCTTTATTTCGACTTAAAGGGCTCTTAAAATCGATTTCCTTACTCCACCCCTGACAAGTGGATTAGCGCTTAAATCGGCCTTGCCGGCTCGAATTTGGGGTACTGTGGACACAATTTGAAGGTATTGGCCTCCGGGAACTATCCCAGAGTGCTCCATTGTGACCGCTCTGGACAGCACTCTCAACTCAGTTGCACTGGCCAGGTAGACAGGAAAAGAACCGCGAACTTTTGAATCTATTTCCTGTTTGGCCAGCGTGGCAAGCTGCAGGTGACCATGCAGAGCTCATCAGCACAGGTGACCATGATGGAGTCCCAGAATCGCAAAAGAGCTCCAGCATGGACCAAACGGGAGGTACGGGATCTGATAGCTGTATGGGGAGAGGAATCCGTGCTATCAGAACTCCATTCCAGTTTTCGAAATGCCAAAACCTTTGCCAAAATCTCCCAGGGCATGAAGGACAGAGGCCATAACAGGGACCCGAAGCAGTGCCGCATGAAACTTAAGGAGCTGAGGCAAGCCTACCAGAAAACCAGAGAGGCGAACGGCTGCTCCGGGTCAGAGCCCCAAACATGCCACTTCTATGATGAGCTGCATGCCATTTTAGGGGGTTCAGCCACCACTACCCCAGCCGTGTTGTTTGACTCCTTCAATGGAGATGGAGGCAATACGGAAGCAGGTTTTGGGGACGAAGATGATGATGATGATGAGGTTGTAGATAGCTCACAGCAAGCAAGCGGAGAAACCGGTTTTCCCGACAGCCAGGAACTGTTTCTCACCCTGGACCTGGAGCCAGTACCCCCTGAACCCACCCAAGGCTGCCTCCTGGACCTGGCAGGCAGAGAAGGGACCTCCGGTGAGTGTACCTTTTAAAATACTATACATGGTTTAAAAGCAAGCATGTGAAAGGATTACTTTGCCCTGACATTCGCGGTTCTCCTGGATGTACTCCCAAAGCCTTTGCAACAGGTTTCTGGGGAGGGCAGCCTTATTGTGTCCTTCATGGTAGGACACTTTACCACTCCAGGTCAGTAATACGTACTCGGGAATCATTGTAGAACAAAGCATTGCAGTGTATGTTTGCTGGTGTTCAAACAACATCCGTTCTTTATCTCTCTGTGTTATCCTCAGGAGAGTGAGATATAATTCATGGTCACCTGGTTGAAATAGAGTGCTTTTCTTCAGGGGACACTCAGAGGAGCCCATTCCTGCTGGGCTGTTTGCCTGTGGCTAAACAGAAATGTTCCCCGCTGTTAGCCACAGGGAGGGGGGAAGGTTGAGGGGGTAGCCACGCGGTGGGGGGAGGCAAAATGCGACCTTGTAACGAAAGCACATGTGCTATGTATGTAATGTTAACAGCAAGGTTTACTCTGAAAGAGTGTAGCCACTGTTTTATAAAATGTGTCTTTTTAAATACCGCTGTCCCTTTTTTTTTCTCCACCAGCTGCATGTGTTTCAATGATCACAGGATCTTCTCCTTCACAGAGGCTAGTGAAGCTTAGAAAGAAAAAAAAATGCACTCGCGATGAAATGTTCTCCGAGCTCATGCTGTCCTCCCACACTGACAGAGCACAGACGAATGCGTGGAAGCAAATAATGTCAGAGTGCAGGAAAGCACAAAATGACCGGGAGGAGAGGTGGCGGGCTGAAGAGAGGCCAACCAGCCACTCCACCACAGAGGATTGCCCAAAAAAAAAAAAGAAGGCTGGCATTCAATAAATTTTAAAGTTGTAAACTTTTAAAGTTCTGTGTGGCATTTTCCTTCCCTCCTCCACCACCCCTCCTGGGCTACCTTGGTAGTCATCCCCCTATTTGTGTGATGAATGAATAAAGAATGCATGAATGTGAAACAACAATGACTTTATTGCCTCTGCAAGCCGTGATTGAAGGGAGGAGGGGCGGGTGCTTAGCTTACAGGGAAGTAGAGTGAACCAAGGGGCGGGGGGTTTCATCAAGGAGAAACAAACAGAATTTTCACACTGTAGCCTGGCCAGTCATGAAACTGGTTTTCAAAGCTTCTCTGATGCGTACCGCGCCCTCCCGTGCTCTTCTAACCGCCCTGGTGTCTGGCTGCACGTAACCAGCAGCCCGGCGATTTGCCTCAACCTCCCACCCCGCCATAAACGTCTCCCCCTTACTCTCACAGATATCGTGGAGCACACAACAAGCAGTAATAACAGTGGGAATATTGGTTTTGCTGAGGTCTAAGCGAGTTAGTAAACTGCGCCAGCGCGCCTTTAAACGTCCAAATGCACATTCTACCACCATTCTGCACTTGCTCAGCCTGTAGTTGAACAGCTCCGGACTACTGTCCAGGCTGCCTGTGTACGGCTTCATGAGCCATGGCATTAAGGGGTAGGCTGGGTCCCCAAGGATAACTATGGGCATTTCAACATCCCCAACAATTATTTTCTGGTCTGGGAATAAAGTCCCTTCCTGCAGCTTTTGAAACAGACCAGAGTTCCTGAAGATGCGAGCGTCATGTACCTTTCCCGGCCATCCCACGTTGATGTTGGTGAAACGTCCCTTGTGATCCACCAGAGCTTGCAGCACTATTGAAAAGTACCCCTTGCGGTTTATGTACTCGTCGGCTTGGTGCTCCGGTGCCAAGATAGGGATATGGGTTCTGTCTATGGCCCCACCACAGTTAGGGAATCCCATTGCAGCAAAGCCATCCACTATGACCTGCACATTTCCCAGGGTCACTACCCTTGATATCAGCAGATCTTTGATTGCGTAGGCTACTTGCATCACAGCAGCCCCCACAGTAGATTTGCCCACTCCAAATTGATTCCCAACTGACCGGTAGCTGTCTGGCGTTGCAAGCTTCCACAGGGCTATCGCCACTCACTTCTCAACTGTGAGGGCTGCTCTCATCTTGGTATTCATGCGCTTCAGGGCAGGGGAAAGCAAGTCACAAAGTTCCATGAAAGTGCATTTACGCATGCGAAAGTTTCGCAGCCACTGGGAATCATCCCAGACCTGCAACACTATGCGGTCCCACCAGTCTATGCTTGTTTCCCGAGCCCAGAATCGGCGTTCCACAGCATGAACCTGCCCCATTAGCACCATGATGCATGCATTGGCAGGGCCCATGCTTTCAGAGAAATCTGTGTCCATGTCCTGATCACTCACGTGACCGCGCTGACGTCGCCTCCTCGCTCGGTATCGCTTTGCCAGGTTCTGGTGCTGCATATGCTGCTGGATAATGCGTGTGGTGTTTAATGTGCTCCTAATTGCCAAAGTGAGCTGAGCGGCCTCCATGCTTGCCTTGGTATGGCGTCTGCACAGAAAAAAGGCGCGGAATGATTGTCTGCCGTTGCTCTGACGGAGGGAGGAGCGACTGACGACACGGCTTACAGGGTTGGCTTCAGGGAGCTAAAATCAACAAAGGGGGTGGCTTTACATCAAGGAGTATTTCAGGCAGGACTTCACGGAGGGTTCCACTAAGAAATGGTGCACCTAAGTTATTGTTCTTATTGGAACAAGGAGGTTAGCCTGGCCTCTGATTGATACATGGCTAGATTTACCTCGCTGCACCTTCTCTGTGAGTGACTACAGTGTGACCTAGAGGAATGAGTCCCCTAGACAGAAGAGGGGGGAAGCAAATGAGTACAAAACAAATCTGTTCTATTTCTTGTTTTGATCCACTCCATCTATCTTTTACATCTTTGGCTGGCAGCAGACGGTGCAGAAGGACTGCATGCCATCCACATCTCATGGCTGCTCGGCAGAAGATGGTACAGTACGACTGCTAGCCATCCTCATTTCTTGCCTGCCTGGCATAAGATGGTACAATACGACTGCTAGCCATCCTCATCTCTTGCCTGTCCGGCAGAAGATGGTACAGTACGACTGCTAGCAATCCGCATCGCCTGCCTGCTCACCATAAGACGGTTCAATAGGACTGACTGCAGGACTAAAGAGAATGACCTGGTCAAGTCACTCCAAATTTAGTCTCTGCGCCCATGTCTGCCCAGGCGCTCCCAGCCTACGTGGCCAGGAGCACCTCGGACACGACGAGGACGGCTACCAGTTGTATTGCACCGTCTGCTGCCACAAGGCAAGGGGTTGCTGCTACTGTGTAGCAATGCCGTACCGCGTCTGCCAGCACCCAGGAGACATACGATGACAGTTACCTGAGCGGGCTCCATGCTTGCCGTGGTATGGCGTCTGCACAGGTAACTCAGGAAAGAAGGCGCGAAACGATTGTCTGCCCTTGCTTTCACGGAGGGAGGGAGGAAACGGGGGCCTGACGATATGTACCCAGAACCACCCGCGACAATGTTTTAGCCCCATCAGGCATTGGGATCTCAACCCAGAATTCCGATGGGCAGCGGAGACTGTGGGAACTGTGGGATAGCTACCCACAGTGCAACGCTCCGGAAGTCAACTCTAGCCTCGGTGCTATGAAAGCACTCCGCCGAGTTAATGCACTTAGAGCATTTTCTGTGGGGACACACACACTCGAATATATAAAACCTATTTCTAAAAAAACAACTTCTATAAATTCGACCTTATTCCGTAGTGTAGACATACCCTTAGTGACCTGGCCAGAGGGCTGAGTTATGAAGAGGGAGCACCCTCAGTCATGGGGGTGGACCCTCAGGTGAGCGAACGACAGAAGTGGGGGCCAGACCAGATGAGAGCTGATTCCCCAGACACAGCTACAAGGAGATGCCCACAACTGTCAGTGAAGCCTGTGACATGGTCATATACAGGGGTGGCCCTAGACTAGCTGCTAGCAACTGGCGCCCTAGGCGAATCATGCAATCGGCGCTTCTCACCCCCAAACACCAAGGGCAGATCTAGGCTGAGGTTTTTGGTAAACTGGGAAACATTTTGCCCCTTTTTTCCTTTTAATGTTTTTTAAGCTTTTTTTTTTTAAACAGAGGCTTAATTATTTGATTTGTCCATGCGTCCGTCTGCCCGCCTGTCCAACCAATGTTTCTGAGATCAGATAAAATAGAGACACAAAATTTTCAGAATAGATTTGTACACGACAGCTAGATGATATTTCAGTCTGATTTCAAATAAAAATGCATTAAAATATTAATTATAATTTTTATTATTACACATCCAAAATAAACCATTACGCTATCCTGGTTTAACTGCCATTACCACGTCCAATATAGAAAGAAATAAGAAAACTCTTCAATTAACTTTAACCTGTATTTACAAAACACTCCAAATAAAAAACACTCTGTGCTCTTAAAACATGACTTTTCTTGCTTTAAGTTTTGAAAATTCAGTCACTAATTCTTTTAGATCCAGTTTTCCAGCTATTTCATGCTCTATTGACATTGTGGCAAGTCCAACAAGTCTCTCTTGCACCATTGTTGAACGCAGATATGTTTTTATCAATTTTAATTTTGAGAAGCTACCTTCCCGACTAGCTACAGACACTGGCAAAGTTAAAAGAATGCGTAGAGCTATAAAAATGTTTGGAAAACTGTCTGGGAGTTTATTTTCCCAAACAAACTTCAATACTTGTTCAGGAGTGGAATGTTTCTTAAGTCCTCTTGAAAAAGCCTGAAGCTCACTACACAAATCGGTAGCATCAATGTCTTTTGAATTTTCATGAGTCAATGCCGACTCCAGTTTTATACAAAATTCTCTTATCTGTTTTGCTGTTTTCTTTTGCAAGCTGTGGATATCATATAGAAAGCCAAATACTGGCTCTAGCTGCTGCATCTCTTGAAATCTTTCGTCAACCGAGTGAATAGCAGTATCAAGAACTGCAAAGTAGAAATTCACTTTGAACCTTTGTTTTGGGTTCCGAATGGGTGTTTCTCATCCTTCATACAAAAACTGCCGTTTCTTTCGCTGAATGACAACTGGCTCTGGTTCAAATTCTGTTGGAAAGTCTATTTCTTCAGCAAGCTTGAGAGAGTCTACCAGAGTTTTTTCGAACCCTTCAACACTTCTGAATTCCTCCAGAATATTTTTAGTTTGCTGCAGTTTTTGAATAGCAGAATGTATGTTCAATTTATTTTCCTGAAGCTGCTTACTAGTGAGGTTAATCTTGAAAAGGATATTGTGCCACAGAATGAGTGAAGTCACAAATTTGAACTTGGAAAGGCCATTTGCAAGAGTTTCTGCATCTGAAAGTGCCATATTGCCAGATGATCCAGGAAAGGTAGTATCAGAAATTTCAATTAGGGCTTCATAAATGTTTCCAAGTTCATAGCTAAGAGGCTTCAAAGCATCAATGTGACTCTCCCATCTTATCTGACTAAGTCCTTTCACAGTTAGAGAATTCACATGACGAGTCTCCCAACAGCGTGTTGAGCCTGAGAAAAACACATAAACACGCTGCACCAGGTCAAAGAAACTGCTTGCCTCCAAACAGCATCTAGCAGCGTCATTGACAACCAAATTCAGAGAATGCGCGCTGCAAGGAATGAAAAAGGCCCTAGGGTTGATTTCCATCATTCTCCTTTGCACACACCACACACATTTTACTCCCATTATCATAGCCTTGGCCATGTAAGTTTTCAACAGACAATGACATGATTTCAAGCTCTTGTAGAATAGTTTCAGTCATAAATGCTCCAATTGTCTCCTTCAGTGGTACAAAACCCAAAAAATGTTCTTTTATGAGCACTTCCACATTATCTTCATCTGCAGACTTTTCCATAGCCACAAAATGAATGATCATCGTCATTTGTTCAACATGACTCACATCTGGTGTACAGTCCAGTATTATTGAAAAGTATTTTGCAGAATGGGCAGCTTCTGCAATTTTCTTTTTAATGGAATTTGCTAGGATTTGAATCAGTTCATTCTGCATATTTTTTCCTAAGTAATGAACCTGTGTTTCACGATCAGTTATTTTACATAGCTACTCCTTCATGCCTGGATCAAACAAACCTAGGTAGTCAACAAATTTTTAAAAGTTTCCATTGCCTGGAGTGTGTAATTTTTCATTTCTACCGCAGCTGTGGAATGCTAAATTTTGCCCACCGAGAACTCTCTTTGAAGCAATCAGATGCTCTAATATTTGTTGCCAATATTCTTCTTCTTCCTTGATCACATATAAATTTTCTTCATCAATAGTTTTTCCTTTTTTCAATCGTAATTCAAGTTCTTTCCAATTTTGAAAACATTCCAAATGTTCTGTACTTCTTTCATATGAAGAGAGAATTGAAGATACGTTTTTCCAGTCCTTCGAACCATTTTCAGTAGGTGATGTACCAATTGCTTGATTTTTAAACAACTTGCAGCAAAGGGAAAACAGAGTCCTTCAACACTGAATATTGTAACCAGTTTCAATGAATTTCTTCCCCATTAATGAGTTTCCTCTTGTAATGCTGAGCTGAGAATTTTCTTTTATTTCCATCCTTGGGGAAGGGAAATTCATGAACTTGTTCGGATCCATGTTCCACGAGAATTTGCCACACACGGTCATCACATCTGGGCCATGAAGCTGGGTCCCGATACTCTAACTTGTTTGTAACTTCCTCATCCTTTCTTCCTTCTACTTCATTTACTTCAATTTCTGCACGTGTCTCTGAAGGTGAATAAATTTTCTCCACTTCCATACAAGACTGATGCTGTGAACTGCCTTCGTCTAGAAGTAAGTTTCCGTCATCTTGAGTTTCCAAACTGCTTTTTTGTGGATGTGAGCTACCCTCATCTTGAAGTAATGTACCTTCATCTTGATGTTCCAAACTGCTTCCATGCGGATGTGAGTTAACATTCTCTCCAAATAAAATTCCTTCATCTGGATGCTGTGAACTGCTTCCATCTTTATTTGGATTAAAGAGAAGATATTTCAGGAAGGATCCCTGCTGTTTTGCTTGGTCCCTTTCCTTCTCAGCCTTTCATTTACAATACTCTGCTCCTGAGGGTTTCCTTTTTCCTCTTTTTGCCATGGGGCATTTGAATATTATGTACTGTGCAGAAAAGGACCTAGGGGTTACAGTGGACGAGAAGCTGGATATGAGTCAACAGTGTGCCCTTGTTGCCAAGAAGGCTAAGAGCATTTTGGGCTGTATAAGTAGGAGCATTGCCAGCAGATGAAGGGACGTGATCGTTCCCCTCTATTCGACATTGTTGAGGCCTCATCTGAAGTACTGTGTCCAGTTTTGGGCCCCACACTACAAGAAGGATGTGGAAAAATTGGAAAGCATCCAGCGGAGGGCAACAAAAATGATTAGGGGACTGGAACACATAACTTATGAGGAGAGGCTGAGGGAACTGGGGATGTTTAGTCTTCAGAAGAGAAGAATGAGGGGGGATTTGATAGCTACTTTCAATTACCTGAAAGGGGGTTCCAAAGAGGATGGCTCTAGACTGTTCTCAGTGGTAGCAGATGGCAGAACAAGGAGTAATGGTCTCAAGTTGCAGTGGGGGAGGTTTAGGTTGGATATTAGGAAAAACTTTTTCACTAGGAGGGTGGTGAAACACTGGAATGTGTTACCTAGGGAGGTGGTAGAATCTCCTTCCTTAGAAGTTTTTAAGGTCAGGCTTGACAAAGCCCTGGCTGGGATGATTTAGTCGGGGATCGGTCCTGCTTTGAGCCGGGGATTGTACTAGATGACCTCCTGAGGTCCCTTCCACTTTTATGAAAAGTTCATAATTATACAGCCTGATAATAACACTAAGGTTTAATAATGCTTAAAGATACTCACATTTTGGATTTATAATGCTGAAATAATGACATTATTCTTTATTCTTTGGCACCAACAAACACAATTTTCCGCAGTATTCACTCGATTCTTAGCCATCTACCTGTGACGTGTGTTAAAATGACCATTTGACATGTATCAACTCATGATATCTCCATTCTACATGAATTTCCGACTATGCGATCTTGATGTATATTCGAGTTAGGTGTCACTAGTCTTGCTGCCGGCAGATGTGTTTCATTGTGGCTGAGTTGTTGCTTATCAAAATTGTGGAGTAGGTCATCTTGACCCTATGTCACAAATTGAAAAAAAATTTCGCTAAAATATTATTTATTTTTGCAGTAAATAAAATATTTGAATTATTAATAAATTCTCAGAAATATAGAGAAATTAATTATAATTCATATTCCCTCCATATGCACATGGGAATTGAAATAATGACATCGTCGTTATTTTATTTGTATTTTTTTCATCTTTTTCATTTAAAAATTTTTTTTTAAATTCGTTTTTTTTCCTCGAATTTGGTGCCCCATTTAACTTGGCACCCTAGGTGACCGCCTAGTTTGCCTGTCTGGACAGGCTGCCCCAATCATATAAGTATCTTAGATTAGAGGTGGGCAAACTATGGCCCTTGGGCCACATCCGGCCTGCGGGACTGTTCTGCCTGGCCCCTGAGCTCCTGGCCTGGGAGGTTTGCCCCCTGCCCCACCCCTGCTGTCTCTCATCCCCCGCAGCCTCACCTCACTGCACTGCCGCCAGCGCAATGCTCTGGGCAGTGAGGCTGCAAGCTCCTGGGGGAGTGCAGCTGCAGAGCCAGGCCTGACCCAGTGCTCTGTGCTGCGTGCTGTGTGGCTGGCTCCAGCTGAGCAGCATGGCTGTCTGTCCTGGTGCAGCCTTGCCGCCAGCCACCGATGCTCCAGGCAGCACAGTAAGGGTGCAGGGAGCGGGGGAGGGAGGTTGGATAGAGAGCAGGGGAGTTCGGGGGGTGGTCAGGGGCCGGGGGTGTGGATAGGGGTCAGGGCGGTCAGAGGGCAGGGAACAGGGGGGTTGAATGGGGGCAGGGGTCCTGGGGGGGCAGTCAGGAAGGAGAGGAGGGGTTGGATGGGGTGGCGGGGGGCAGTCAGGAGCAGGGGTTCAGCGGGCGGTCAGGGAGCAGGGGGGGTGGATGGGGCAGGGGTCCCGGGGGACAGTCAGGAAGGAGAGGAGGGGTTGGATGGGGTGGTGAGGGGCAGTGGTGGGGAGCAGTTAGGGGCGGGAGGTCTGGGGGTGGTCAGGGGGAAGAGGTGGTTGGATGGGGCTGGGGTCCTGGGGGGGCAGTCAGGAAGGAGGGGGGGTTGGATGGGGCAGCGGGGGGCAGTTAGGGGCAGGAGGTCTGGGGGCGGTCAGGGGACAGAGAGTGGGGGTGTGGATGGGGCAGGAGTCCCGGGGGGGGCTGTCAGGGGGTGAGAAGCAGGGGGGTCAGATAGGGGGCGGGGGCTGGGCCACACTTGGCTGTTTGGGGAGATAAAGCCTCCCCTAACTGGCCCTCCACACAATTTCTGAAACCTGATGCGGCCCTCAGGCCAAAAGGTTTGCCTGCCCCCGTCTTAGATGGATGGTGTTACATTGGGTAACTGAGATTAGAATTGGCCCTTGACACTTAGTATTTCACAGTGGGGGTTGATTTTTACTGGGGTGCATGTTCCTTACATGTCAGTGCAGTTTTTATTTTAATTTCACTGCACATCTGAGTATCACAGCATGTTTTTGAAATGCGGGTTCCAAGCACAGTAATTTAGAAGGGTAAAAAGATCCTGCTTTTTTCAGCTGTCTTAGATTCAGTTTCATTATATATATTTTTAAAGATGCTTATTTTAAAAAAGACTTCACTTTATCTAGTGCCATTTGCTCAAGAAGTCAGAGGAGGGAGGAAAAAAGGAGTCTTTCCTCTGGGGAGAAGGAAATTGTGTTGTACAGGTTTAGTGAAGAAGCAGACTACTTAATGACCATTCCAATACTTAGTGCTGAAAGCCTCTATGCCTATTTTTTCTAATCTCCAGTGTAACCAGGCAAACAGTTTAATTCTGCATCTCCTATCAGATGTACCCAGAGCTTCCTATGGAAATATTACATTCTAAGAATTGGTATTTGTGACAAAGAATGCACAGATTTTCATTAACTCTTTCCTAAACAAGGTTGCCATATATGTGGTCATCATGTTGTTAAAATCAACTACTGCATGTATTGATAGCCTGGTTCTTCAAATGTGGAAACAAATTTTCATTAAGCAATTTGTCTTTTGGCTGCAAAATGTTTGACTGCAGGAATGTTGTCTTTTGACTGCAAAATGCTGCTTATTTATGGCACGACATAAATTATGCATCATAATAACACTGATATTGATTGAGGTTTCCAATACTTGGTTTCCATAGATGCAAAAATATTTCTCTTGCCAACTCATTTTCTGCTTTTTTTTTGTTTTAGTCATGCTACAAAATGAATCCCCCACATTGCATTATGTGATTCAGAAGTTAGAGAGAAGTCACTTTTCTGCTGTATGACAGGTTTCAGAGTAGCAGCTGTGTTAGTCTGTATTCGCAAAAAGAAAAGGAGTACTTGTGGCACCTTAGAGACTAACCAATTTATTTGAGCATAAGCTTTCGTGAGCTACAGCTCACTTCATCAGATGCATTCAATGGAAAATACAGTGGGGAGATTTATATACACAGAGAATATGAAACAATGTGTGTTACCATACACACTGTAACCAGAGTGGTCACTTACCAAAAGAAACTACAGCATTTGCTCAAGAAACTCCCTGAAAAAGCACAAGAACAATTCCGCACAGACACACCCCTGGAACCCCGACCTGGGGTATTCTTTCTGCTACCCAAGATCCATAAACCTGGAAATCCTGGATGCCCCATCATCTCAGGCATTGGCACCCTGACAGCAGGATTGTCTGGCTATGTAGACTCCCTCCTCAGGCCCTACGCTACCAGCACTCCCAGCTATCTTCGAGACACCAGTGACTTCCTGAGGAAACTACAATCCATCGGTGATCTTCCTGAAAACACCATCCTGGCCACTATGGATGCAGAAGCCCTCTACTCCAACATTCCACGCAAAGATGGACTACAAGCCGTCAGGAACAGTATCCCCGATAATGTTACGGCAAACCTGGTGGCTGAACTTTGTGACTTTGTCCTCACCCATAACTATTTCACATTTGGGAATAATGTATACCTTCAAATCAGCGGCACTGCTATGGGTACCCGCGTGGCCCCACAGTATGCTAACATTTTTATGGCTGACTTAGAACATTGCTTCCTCAGCTCTCATCCCCTAATTCCCCTACTCTACTTCCGCTACATTGATGACATCTTCATCATCTGGACCCATGGAAAAGAAGCCCTTGAGGAATTCCACCAGGATTTCAACAATTTCCATCCCACCATCAACCTCAGCCTGGACCAGTCCACATAAGAGATCCACTTCCTGGACACTACGGTGCTAATAAGCGATGGTCACATAAACACCACCCTATACCAGAAACCTACTGACCGCTCTTCCTACCTACATGCCTCCAGCTTTCATCCAGACCACACCACATGATCCATTATCTACAGCCAAGCTCTACGATACAACCGCATTTGCTCCAACCCCTCAGAAAGAGACAAACACCTACAAGATCTCTATTAAGTGTTCTTACAACTACAATTCCCACTTGCTGAAGTGAAGAAACAGATTGACAGAGCCAGAAGAGTACCCAGAAGTCACCTAGTACAGGACAGGTCCAACAAAGAAAATAACAGAACGCCACTAGCCGTCACCTTCAGCCCCCAACTAAAACCTCTCCAACACATCATCAGGGGTCTACAACCTATCCTGAAGGATGACCCATCACTCTCACAGATCTTGGGAGACAGGCCAGTCCTTGCTTACAGACAGACCCCCAACCTGAAGGAAATACTCACCAGCAACCACACACCACACAACAGAACCACTAACCCAGGAACCTATCCTTGCAACAAAGCCCGTTGCCAACTGTGTCCACATATCTATTCAGGGGACACCATCATAGGGCCTAATCACATCAGCCACACCATCAGAGACTCGTTCACCTGCACATCTACCAATGTGATATATGCCATCATGTGCCAGCAAAGCCCCTCTGCCATGTACATTGGTCAAACCGGACAGTCTCTACGTAAAAGAATAAATGGACACAAATCAGACGTCAAGAATTATAACATTCAAAAACCAGTTGGAGAACACTTCAATCTCTTTGGTCACTCGATTACAGACCTAAAAGTGGCAATACTTCAACAAAAAAACTTCAAAAACAGACTCCAATGAGAGACTGCTGAATTGGAATTAATTTGCAAACTGGATACAATTAACTTAGGCTTGAATAGAGACTGGGAGTGGATGGGTCATTACACAAAGTAAACTATTTCCCCATGTTTATCCCTCCCCCACCCCCCACAGTTCCTCAGACATTCTTGTCAACTGCTGGAAATGGCCCATCTTGATTATCACTACAAAAGGTTCCCCCCCACCCCCGCTCTCCTGCTGGTAATAGCTCACCTTAAGTGATCACTCCCGTTACAGTGTGTATGGTAACACCCATTGTTTCATGTTCTTTATGTATATAAATCTCCTCCCTGTATTTTCCACTGAATGCATCTGATGAAGTGAGCTGTAGCTCACGAAAGCTTATGGTCAAATAAATTTGTTAGTCTCTAAGGTGCCACAAGTCCTCCTCTTCTTTTTTCTGCTGTAGTAAGTGGAAACACTTTAACAACTTCACCTGCTCTTATCAGAGAAAGTCAATCTAAAGTACCTCTGGCTACTGTGTAGCAAGCCCAGTTTAGACATTGCTTAGACAGCTTGCTTCAACATTGAAAAGGCGCTTCTAAGTTGTTTCCCTAAATACTCTTTTCCATTTGGAGTAAAGTAGCTGTCCTGTCTCAGATCCTATTTTAAGCCTGAAGACAGCTTCATTGAGTGTATCAGTTAAATTACATCATTCATCTATGCTCTACCATAGGAAACTGAGTTCTCATAGAGGATTATAAGAGGAATGACACAATGTCATTTCAAAAATAAGAGGCTGAGAAGTATTTCTTGCATGTAAGGAGCAAGATAACACCTAATTCAACGTACAGGGTCCTGACCAAGGGGAATTTTGAGAGAAAAGTAGACGAAGAATCTCTTTGCTTAGTAATAAGCGGGGGGAATTAAATTCCCTCAGACAGCGACTTTTGGCTTGGTGGGGAAGTAGGATTAGCACTAAAATCCTTTTATTCTACTTAACAAATCTCAAGCATTCCCAGTTAATTCAGGTAGGTTTATGGATTTTATTTTGTTGTTTGGATTGAAACTCTCGCAGAAAAGCTCCTTGTATGAAACTTTTAAAGATCAGGCACATTTTTACCCTGATGAGTTTTCAGTAGAATGTTCCCCAAGGAGTTAAAATGGCTACAGTACCAAATCAAAGGCTTCCCGGATTGCAGATATGGAAAAGAAAAATGCATGGGCCTACTTCAAGTTTTGCTCTTGAGTAGTTATTAAAGTTGACTGAAACAGGAAGGGGAACTTTCACTCTACCGGTGCAACTAGAAGAACTGTGGGGGTGCTTGCTTCTGCTTTTACCAGAGGAGCAAGAGTTGCTCTACAGTCTGTTTTCTCTTCTTTTAGCCCTGGTTCCTGAATTAGATAAAGAACAGTCAATCAAGTTGGTTTAATGCAGCTTTGCTTGGAAGGGAATAAAGGGGAAATGGTTCAAAAGCACCCAGGTGGAGAGGAAGAGTATTTCTGAAGCTGATGGTCTAGCACTGGAAGGACAGCTCTACTCTTTCTATTAACCAATTAATAATAACCTCATCTGCTGCTAGATTTGAAATGTTTCAGGGCCTGGTGGAATGTGCTGAGCATTTAGCAGATTAGGCCACTGCAGTCTTGGAAATTGAGACAGCAGATAGCTGTAACCACACAGGGTTGCATCCGATGAAGTGAGCTGTAGCTCACGAAAGCTTATGCTCAAATAAATTGGTTAGTCTCTAAGGTGCCACAAGTACTCCTTTTCTTTTTGTGGATACAGATTAACACGGCTGCTACTCTGAAACCACATAGGGTTAGACAGTTAAAGTTTTTCATCACCCTCAGGACTTCTTGGTCAACAGACCTTGGTCTCCTCCCTCTTCTGGAATTTCAGAGGGATGACAATGTAACTAATTAATCAGTGTATTATTGCATGTTTTGTCACTGCTTTGATTTGTCAGATTGTTTCCTTTTGCTTTGTGTTTTGAATAATCAGTAAAATATATGAAAACACAAAGGAAAGAAGTGGGGAGTGGCTCTCGGAGAGGAAGGGTGCCCAAAGCCGTAATTTTCTGTTTTGCTTTTTTGCCTGAAACCATAATCTGATATTTATCAAATAAATGGAAGAAAATCCCATAGCTTCAATACACAGTGCCACCCTCTGTTCTCTCTACACAGACTACAGTTGCTTAGCTTGTCTACAAGGGGCCGACAAAGCACAGCAGAAGGGTGTGATATGTAAAGCACTCAAACTACACCATATAAACCCCGCTGGCACACTCAAAAGGTACCTTGTTCATGTTAACATAGTCCTGTTTTGTTAATGCAAACGATCTACATTATTTAGAGCATTCCAGCAGGGTCTACAAGCGGCAGTTAGAGCATGCAGACAAGCCCTTAAGATGTTTTGGGCCTGATTCTCCTCTCATGTCAATATATATTAGGAGTAACTCTGCTGAAGTCCAGAGGGATGATATTTGAGATGTTCAGTTGAGAAATCTCATGGAAAAGTTTATCATACAGGTGAGTGTGCAAAATCCCTCTTCACTTGCAATAGGTGCTTAAATTACTTTTGTCAAAGATCTGTCTTTTGAAATTGAGTCCTTAATTTCCCCTTGTTTGTGCACTTTAAATGTCCTTTGAAAATTTAGCCTTCTGTTCAGTATCCTCCCTGCTCTGTTACAGATTGCTTAGTACCAAAGAGGTACTCAATACTCATACTTCACTGCTTTAAAAAATCATCTAGAGATTGTTGGAAATGTGTTAGCATACCCAGATCATCTTCAACCTCTACAAAGTTGGCCAAACAAATTCAAAACTAATAGCAACATTTACCCAAGTACAGTAGAACCTTAGAGTTCTGAATACCAGTTACGAACTGACCAGTTGTTAGGGTTCCCTCCCCACTTTGAACTTTGGGGTACAGATGTGGGGACCTGCATGAAAGACCCCCCCACCCCAAGCTTATATTCTACCAGCTTAGGTTAAAAACTTCCCCAGGGCACAAATTCCTTTCCCTTGTCCTTGGATGGTATTGTGCCACCACCAAGTGATTTAAAAAAAAATTCAGGGACGGGTCACTTGGAACCCCTACTCCTCCAAAATATCCCCCCAAGCTCCTTCACCACCTTTCCTGGGGAGGCTTGAGAATAGTATACCAACCAATTGTCTTTAATGTAAGTACAGACCAGACCCTTTATCTTTAGGACACTAAAATCAATCAGGTTCTTAAAAGAAGAACTTTATACAAAAGAAAAAAGTAAAAGAATCACACCTGCAAAATCAGGATGGAAGGTAACTTTACAGGGTAATAAAAAGATTTAAAACACAAAGGACTCCCCTCTGGACTCAGCTTCACAGTTACAAAAACAGGAATAAAACTACTTCTAAGCATAGGGAAAATTCACAAGCTAAAACAAAAGATAACCTAACGCATTTCCTTGCCTTACTTACAATTTTTGTAATCTTAGATGGATCATTTCAGGTAGGTTTTCAGGAGATGTTGGTACCTGCCTGCTCTCTCTCTCTGTCTGGAGAGGGAACAACAAAGAGAGGACAAACAACACCTCCCCCCCCACCCAGATTTGAAAGTATCTTCTTTCCTTATTGGTCCTTTGGGTCAGGTGCGAACCAAGTTATTTGAGCTTCTTAACCCCTTACAGGTAAAGCGATTCAGTACAGCTGCAAGGAGGGATTTTATGCTACTCTTTCCTTTATATTTATAACATCAGTCAATCACACACCTCATTAGAAACCTGAAGTACGCACTTAAGCAGCAGCAGTGACAAAAAACAAATACAGCACAGTACTGTATTAAATGTAAACTACTAAAAAATAAAGGGAAAGTTTTAAAAGGCTTTGACAAGGCAAGGAAACTTTCTGTGCTTGTTTCATTTAAATTAAGATGGTCAAAAGCAGCATGTTTCTTCTGCATAGTAAAGATTCAAAACTCCATTAAGTCAATGTTCAGTTGTAAACTTTTGAAAGAACAACCATTCGGTCCCTAGTCTGAGGTGTTTGTAACTCTGAGGTTCTACTGTAATTAACATTTTCCACTCAATGTCATGCAGTCCAGTGTGATGGAGTGTAAAAGGAATACTAAGTAAACTGCTAATCCTAAAAACTTGGCAAGAACATTCTGAGACTACCTGCCTTACTGTGGTCTTTTAGCACATAGCAGACATTAATTAGCAGATCCAATAGCAGATAAACTAGGCCAAGTAAAACCAAAAGCTGCAAGACAAAATAATAAAAAAAACCCCTAAAAACTTAGGTAAGCAAGGTCATTTTCATTACAACATCACAGACCCAAGTGTATCAGAGAGAATGCAAAATAAACCTTTTTTGTCATGATGTTCAAAAAAGTATTCTCAGGATACTGGCTTTGCTAATGCTTTCGGTGAATAATACTTTGCACTTTCACCGCAACTTTCATCTGAGAATCTTCCAGCACTTTACAAACATTAAGGGATAGACACAATTTATTTCTGCATGGGAGCAAAAGTGGCCAGAGGAGCAGTTCTAAATGACGTTGACCTAAAACGTTAGTGCTAGCCATTTCAGAGTAGCTGTAAAGAGTGGAACAAAGGAAGCCACCAGCAATGAACAAGAAGTATTTTGGTCCTACAAAAGCCAGGATCTATGCTATATATTCTTGAGTGTCATCTACTGTCATCTTATCTTTCAACTATTTTAATATATATGCAGACATAGCCCTGGTCTACACTAGGACTTTAGGTCGAATTTAGCAGCGTTAAATCGATGTAAACCTGCACCCGTCCACACAATGAAGCCCTTTATTTCGACTTAAAGGGCTCTTAAAATCGATTTCCTTACTCCACCCCTGACAAGTGGATGAGCGCTTAAATCAACCTTGCCGGCTCGAATTTGGGGTACTGTGGACACAATTCGATGGTATTGGCCTCCGGGAGCTATCCCAGAGTGCTCCATTGTGACCGCTCTGGACAGCACTCTCAACTCAGATGCACTGGCCAGGTAGACAGGAAAAGAACCGCGAACTTTTAAATCTCATTTCCTGTTTGGCCAGCGTGGCAAGCTGCAGGTGACCATGCAGAGCTCATCAGCACAGGTGACCATGATGGAGTCCCAGAATCGCAAAAGAGCTCCAGCATGGACCGAACGGGAGGTACGGGATCTGATCGCTGTTTGGGGAGAGGAATCCGTGCTATCAGAACTCCGTTCCAGTTTTCGAAATGCCAAAACCTTTGTGAAAATCTCCCAGGGCATGAAGGACAGAGGCCATAACAGGGACCCAAAGCAGTGCCGCGTGAAACTGAAGGAGCTGAGGCAAGCCTACCAGAAAACCAGAGAGGCGAAAGGCCGCTCCGGGTCAGAGCCCCAAACATGCCGCTTCTATGATGAGCTGCATGCCATTTTAGGGGGTTCAGCCACCACTACCCCAGCCGTGTTGTTTGACTCCTTCAATGGAGATGGAGGCAATACGGAAGCAGGTTTTGGGGACGAAGAAGAAGATGATGATGAGGAGGAGGTTGTAGATAGCTCACAGCAAGCAAGCGGAGAAACCGGTTTTCCCGACAGCCAGGAACTGTTTCTCACCCTGGACCTGGAGCCAGTACCCCCTGAACCCACCCAAGGCTGCCTCCTGGACCCGGCAGGCAGAGAAGGGACCTCCGGTGAGTGTACCTTTTAAAATACTATACATGGTTTAAAAGCAAGCATGTGAAAGAATTACTTTGCCCTGGCATTTGCGGTTCTCCTAGATGTACTCCTAAAGCCTTTGCAAAAGGTTTCTGGGGAGGGCAGCCTTATTGGTAGGACACTTTACCACTCCAGGCCAGTAACACGTACTCGGGAATCATTGTAGAACAAAGCATTGCAGTGTATGTTTGCTGGCATTCAAACAACATCCGTTCTTTATCTCTCTGTGTTATCCTCAGGAGAGTGAGATATAATTCATGGTCACCTGGTTGAAATAGAGTGCTTTTCTTCAGGGGACACTCAGAGGACCCCATTCCTGCTGGGCTGTTTGCCTGTGGCTAAACAGAAATGTTCCCCGCTGTTAGCCACAGGGAGGAGGGAAGGTTGAGGGGGTAGCCACGCGGTGGGGGGAGGCAAAATGCGACCTTGTAACGAAAGCACATGTGCTATGCATGTAATGTTAACAGCAAGGTTTACTCTGAAAGAGTGTAGCCACTGTTTTATAAAATGTGTCTTTTTAAATACCGCTGTCCCTTTTTTTTTCTCCACCAGCTGCATGTGTTTCAATGATCACAGGATCTTCTCCTTCCCAGAGGCTAGTGAAGCTTAGAAAGAAAAAAAAATACACTCGTGATGAAATGTTCTCCGAGCTCATGCTGTCCTCCCACACTGACAGAGCACAGACGAATGCGTGGAGGCAAATAATGTCAGAGTGCAGGAAAGCACAAAATGACCGGGAGGAGAGGTGGCGGGCTGAAGAGAGTAAGTGGTGGGCTGAAGACAGGGCTGAAGCTCAAATGTGGTGGCAGCGTGATGAGAGGAGGCAGGATTCAATGCTGAGGCTGCTGCAGGACCAAACCAGTATGCTCCAGTGTATGGTTGAGCTGCAGCAAAGGCAGCTGGAGCACAGACTGCCACTGCAGCCCCTCTGTAACCAACCGCCCTCCTCCCCAAGTTCCATAGCCTCCACACCCAGACGCCCAAGAATGCGGTGGGGGGGCCTCCGGCCAACCAGCCACTCCACCACAGAGGATTGCCCAAAAAAAAGAAGGCTGGAATTCAATAAATTTTAAAGTTGTAAACTTTTAAAGTGCTGTGCTTAAAGTGCTGTGTGGCATTTTCCTTCCCTCCTCCACCACCCCTCCTGGGCTACCTTGGTAGTCATCCCCCTATTTGTATGATGAATGAATAAAGAATGCATGAATGTGAAGCAACAATGACTTTATTGCCTCTGCAAGCGGTGATTGAAGGGAGGAGGGGCGGGTGGTTAGCTTACAGGGAAGTAGAGTGAACCAAGGGGCGGGGGGTTTCATCAAGGAGAAACAAACAGAACTTTCACACCGTAGCCTGGCCAGTCATGAAACTGGTTTTCAAAGCTTCTCTGATGTGTACTGTGCCCTCCTGTGCTCTTCTAACCGCCCTGGTGTCTGGCTGCACGTAACCAGCAGCCCGGCGATTTGCCTCAACCTCCCACCCCGCCATAAACGTCTCCCCCTTATTCTCACAGATATTGTGGAGCATACAGCAAGCAGTAATAACAGTGGGAATATTGGTTTCTCTGAGGTCTAAGCGAGTCAGTAAACTGCGCCAGCGCGCCTTTAAAGTCCAAATGCACATTCTACCACCATTCTGCACTTGCTCAGCCTGTAGTTGAACAGCTCCGGACTACTGTCCAGGCTGCCTGTGTACGGCTTCATGAGCCATGGCATTAAGGGGTAGGCTGGGTCCCCAAGGATACGTATAGGCATTTCAACATCCCCAACAGCTATTTTCTGGTCTGGGAATAAAGTCCCTTCCTGCAGCTTTTGAAACAGACCAGAGTTCCTGAAGATGCGAGCGTCATGTACCTTTCCCGGCCATCCCACGTTGATGTTGGTGAAACGTCCCTTGTGATCCACCAGAGCTTGCAGCACTATTGAAAAGTACCCATTTGCAGTTTATGTACTTGTCGGCTTGGTGCTCCGGTGCCAAGATAGGGATATGGGTTCCGTCTATGGCCCCACCACACTTAGGGAATCCCATTGCAGCAAAGCCATCCACTATGACCTGCACATTTCCCAGGGTCACTACCCTTGATATCAGCAGATCTTTGATTGTGTGGGCTACTTGCATCACAGCAGCCCCCACAGTAGATTTGCCCACTCCAAATTGATTCCCAACTGACCGGTAGCTGTCTGGCGTTGCAAGCTTCCACAGGGCTATCGCCACTCGCTTCTCAACTGTGAGGGCTGCTCTCATCTTGGTATTCATGTGCCTCAGGGCAGGGGAAATCAGGTCACAAAGTTCCATGAAAGTGCCCTTACGCATGCGAAAGTTTCGCAGCCACTGGGAATCATCCCAGACCTGCAACACTATGCGGTCCCACCAGTCTATGCTTGTTTCCCGAGCCCAGAATCGGCGTTCCACAGCATGAACCTGCCCCATTAGCACCATGATGCATGCATTGGCAGGGCCCATGCTTTCAGAGAAATCTGTGTCCATGTCCTGATCACTCACGGGACCGCGCTGACGTCGCCTCCTCGCTCGGTATCGCTTTGCCAGGTTCTGGTGCTGCATATACTGCTGGATAATGCGTGTGGTGTTTAATGTGCTCCTAATTGCCAAAGTGAGCTGAGCGGCCTCCATGCTTGCCTTGGTATGGCGTCCGCACAGAAAAAAGGCGCGGAACGATTGTCTGCCGTTGCTCTGACGGAGGGAGGGGCGACTGACGACACGGCTTACAGGGTTGGCTTCAGGGAGCTAAAATCAACAAAGGGTGTGCCTGTACATCAAGGAGTATTTCAGGCAGGACTTCATGGAGGGTTCCAATAAGAAATGGTGCACCTAAGTTATTGTTCTTATTGGAACAAGGAGGTTAGCCTGGCCTCTGATTGATACATGGCTAGATTTACCTCGCTGCACCTTCTCTGTGAGTGACTGCAGTGTGACCTAGAGGAATGAGTCCCCTAGACAGGGGAGGAGGCAAATGAGTACAAAACAAATCTGTTCTATTTCTTGTTCTGACCCACTCCATCTATCTTTTACATCTTTGGCTGGCAGCAGACGGTGCAGAAGGACTGCATGCCATCCACATCTCATGGCTGCTCGGCAGAAGATGGTACAGTACGACTGCTAGCCATCCTCATCTCTTGCCTGCCTGGCAGACGATGGTACAATACGACTGCTAGCAATCCTCATCTCTTGCCTGCCCGGCAGAAGATGGTACAGTACGACTGCTAGCAATCCGTATCGCCTGCCTGCTCACCATAAGACGGTTCAATAGGACTGACTGCAGGACTAAAGAGATGACCTGGTCAAGTCACTCCAAATTTAGTCCCTGCGCCCATGTCTGCCCAGGCGCTCCCAGCCTACGTGGCCAGGAGCACCTCGGACACGACGAGGACGACTACCAGTCATACTGCACCGTCTGCTGCCAGAAGGCAATGGGTTGCTGCTACTGTGTAGCAAAGCCATACCGCGTCTGCCAGCACCCAGGAGACATAGGGTGATGGTTACCTGAGCAGGCTCCATGCTTGCCATGGTATGGCGTCTGCACAGGTAACTCAGGAAAAAAGGCGCGAAATGATTGTCTGCCCTTGCTTTCACGGAGGGAGGGAGGAAATGGGGGCCTGACGATATGTACCCAGAACCACCCGCGACAATGTTTTAGCCCCATCAGGCATTGGGATCTCAACCCAGAATTCCAATGGGCAGCGGAGACTGCGGGAACTGTGGGATAGCTATCCACAGTGCAACACTCCAGAAGTCGACTCTAGCCTCAGTGCTGTGGAAGCGCTCCGCCGAGTTAATGCACTTAATGCACCTTAGAGCATTTTCTGTGGGGGTACACACACTCGAATATATAAAACCGATTTCTAAAAAACCGACGTCTATAAATTCGACCTTATTCCGTAGTGTAGACATACCCATAGAGCATTCTTGCAACATCTCTCTCCCTATAAAGGAAATCAAGTAATTAACTATATAGTCTTTGAAATAGCTAGGTAACTTTACTGTTCTTCCACTATATGTGGTTTTATTTTGATTCTTTTCCTCATCTCATGAGGGCAAACAGCAAAACTTCTGTACTGCAGGGTTTTCTGGCTTCACCACTGCCAACTCACAGGAGGGTCATGGTCACTGCCAGTCTCCCCTGCACCTCATCCAGGTGAAGGAATCCACTTGAGTCATTCCTTGACTACTTGGTTGTTATGGAATAATGGTTGTGGCAATATAATTAACCTTTTATGAACATGTCAACGTGCATTGTCCGAGGTGGCACACTAAACTGCTAATGTGCAGAATTTTAGCCTGGAGTTGCTTTCCAGTAGTTTGGGGGATTTAACTTGCACAATTTTGCAGTAAGCATTAAATGTTGTTACGCTGCAAGTAGACCCACTGTCAGCAGAAGATTTGAATATCTGAGCTGGTGCTGTCTGAAGTTTTTGCTGTACAAAACACATTTTTCTTCGTTCTTCACAACCCAAATGCAATAGGTAGAGGTGAAACAAAATCACCTGAGAATGTATAATTGTTAGTTCCCTCCCCCCGCTTAGACTATATTGTAGGACTATTTCTGTCAACTGTTTGTAGACTTTTGAACAATGATTTCTTTTTTTGCAATAAGCATAATATGGCACCATATGATGGACATTGATCTCTTTCGTGTTCTCTCACAACACATGCATTAAATTTAACATCTTTGTAGGGGAGAAAATACCAAAGAAAACCATCACAATAGCATTTAACTTCAAAAAGTGGAATAACTCAAAAATGGGGAGGTTAGTTAAACAGAAACAGTCACAAGAGTCTAATACCTGCAAGCTGCATGGAAATTTTATTAAAATACCAAAGCAGAGGCTCAAACAATATGGATAGCCCAAATAAAAAAAAAGTAAGAGAACCAAAAAAAGCCACCTAGTTAAACAACAGAGTACAAGAGGCAGTTAGAGACAAAAAGATACCTTTTAAAAATTGGAAGTCAAATCCTACTGACGAAAATAAAAAGGAGCATAAACTTGGCAAGTCAAGAGTAAAAGTATAATTGGGCCAAAAAAAGAATGTGAAGAGCAACTAGCAAAAGATACGCACACTAACAGCAAAAAACTTTAAGTACATCAGAAGCAAGAAGCCCGCCAAACAGTCAGTGAGGCCACTGGGTGACCGAGGTGCTAAAGGAGCACTCAAAGAAGACAAGGCCATTGCAGAGAAGCTAAATTAATTCTTTGCACTGCTCTTACCCCGCAGAGGATGTAAGGGAGATTCTCGCACCTGAGCCGTTCTTTTTTGGTGACAAATCTGAGGAACTGTCCCAGACTGAGGTGTCAATAGAGGAGGTTTTGGAACAAACTGGTAAATTAAACAGTAATAAGTCACCAAGGCCAGATCATATTAACCGAAGAGTTCTTAAAGAACTCAAATATGAAACTGCAGAACTGTGGTATGTAACCCATCACTTAAATCAGTCTCTGTTCCAGATGAGTGGCTGATAGCTAATGTAATGCTGATTTTTAAAAAGGTTCCAGAGGCGATCCTGGCAATTACTAGCCAGTAAGCCTAACTTCAGTTTCAACCAATAGTAAAGAACAAAATGATCAGACGTATAGATGAACATGATAGGTTACGGAATAGTCACAACATGGCTTTTGTAAAGGGCAATCATACCTCAGCAATCTATTAGCATTCTTTTAGTGGGGTCAACAAACGTGTGGAAAGGGGTGATCCAGTTGATATCGTGTATCTGGTCTTTCAGAAAGCCTTTGACAAGGTCCAACACCAAAGGCAAAAAGAAAAATGGGCAGTCACGCTATAAGAAAGAAGGTCCTTTCATGGATCAGTAAACTGGTTAAAAGACAGAAAACAAAGGTAGGAATAATTGGTCAGTTTTCACAGTGGAGAGAGGTAAATAGCAGTGTCCCTCAGAGATCTGTACTGGGATCATTGATGTTCAACATATTCATAAATTATCTGGGGGAGAGGGGTAAACCGCAAGGTGGCAAAGTTTGCAGACAGTACAAAATTACTCAAGATAAGTCCAAAGCTGACTGTGAAGAGTTACAAAGGGATCTCACAAAACTGGGTGACTGGGCAACAGAATGGCAGATGAAATTCAATGTTGATAAGTGCAAAATTATGCACATTGGAAAACGTTCCATCTCTATATACAAAATGATGGGGTTTAAATTATCTGTTAACACTGAAGAAAGAGATCTTGGAATCATTGTGGATAGTTCTCCGATAAAATCCGCTCAATGTATAGTGGCAGTCAAAAAAGCTAAGAGAATGTTCGGAACCATTGGACAAGGGATAGATAATAAGACAGACAATACCACAATGCCACTATACAAATCCATGGTACGCCCACACCTTGAATACTGTATGCAGTTCTGGTCACCCCATCTCAAAAAAGATATATTAGAATTGGAAAAATACAGAAGGTAACAACAAAAATGATTAAGGGCATGGAACAGCTTCTAGATGAAGATAAATTAAAAAGACTGGGACTGTTCATTATAGAAAAGAGAGGACTAAGAGGGGATATGACAGAGGCCTATAAAATCATGAATATGTGGAGAAAGTGAATATGTGGAGGGGTAAATAACACTTCTTGTTCTGTTCATTCCCTCTGAAGCAGTTGGCACCGAACACTGTCAGAAGACAGGATACTGGGTTAGGTGGACCATTGGTCTGACCCAGTATGGCCATTGTTATATTATGTGTTGCTTGTCTTTCTTTGCAGATGGTACTCTGTTTCTTGATTTACTCTGTATGTTTGCATATCTTCCACGATTTCTAATACTTTCAGTTTTTGTAGCTGTTTCTTTGCCTGTTTTGCTGCTGAAGCAAAGAGCAGCTTCGCAATTAAGTTCACTCTTGCTTCATTATCTTTGGTGCCTAAAACTACATGATCTCTAATAAGTTTGTCTCTAAGTATGCTAAATGTGCATGATATGTCTAACTGGCGTGACCTTGTTGCATATTAGTCTATAGCTTCTATTTCACTTTGATTATATACATTGAAAATACACCTCTGGTGATATTGCAATGCTTTTAAGCACAAATAATTTTTCTAGAGCATTTCAGATTACTTACACTTTTGCCTTTCTTCATCTGCTAGCTGTAAGTGCTGACAAACTAGGAATCAATCCTTACCCACTGCTTTATTCAGTGCATTATTCTTACAGCTACTTCCTACTTTATCCAGGAGTCCCTGAAGAAGTTCCAGTTTTCAGATATCTCCATTCATTTTCATCACGTTGATCACAGTCATTCCCAACATGATTCAGTGTCTCTAATAAGCTGCAACAGAGAATGAAAAGAGTAAAATGAATAGATTTTAAAGCTAGAAAAGGACCATGACATTATCTAGTCCTGAGGTGGGCAAACTACTGCCCGTGGGTAACATCCGGCCCACGGGACGGTCCTGCCTGGCCCCTGAGCTCCTGGTCTGGGAGGCTTGCCCCAGTCCCCTCCCCTGCTGTTCCCCCTCCAATGCAGCTACGCCACCGCGTGGGCAGCGGGGCTGTGAGCGCCTGCTGCTCTGAGCAGCATGGTAAGGGGGAGGTGATGGCGCACGTGCGACAGTGCGGGGTTGGGTAGCAGGTCCCGGGGGCAGTCGGATGGGGCGAAGGTTCTGGGGCAGTCAGTGGTCGGGGAACAGGGAGGGTTGGATAGGGCATGGGAGTCCCAGGGGGCCTGTCGGGGCGGGGGTGTGGATAGATCGGGACAGTCAGAGTACAGGGAGCAGGGGGGGGTTGGATGGGGGTAGGATCCCGGGGGGGTTAGAGTGGGGGGGTCCCAGGAGGGGGCAGTCAGGGGACGGGAAGTGGGAGGGGGCGAATAGGGGGCGGGGGCAGGGGCCAGGCAGTTTGGGGAGGCACAGCCTTCCCTACACGGCCCTCCATACAGTTTCGCACCCCGATGTGGCCCTCGGGCCAAAAAGTTTGCCCACCTCTGATCTAGTCTGACTTCCTATATTACAGAATTTCTATATATAGAATTTCATTCAGTTGCTCCTGTATTAAGCTCAATACCTTTTTTGACTACAGCACATGTGACCAAAGAACTTCTTGATGCCAACTGGCAGATGGCACAGAGGGTGAGTAGAGTTTTACAGGAAGCCCCTATGTCAGTTATATTTGTAACAATTCACTAAAAGGTGGCATGGAAGGTCTCCACTTAAAACCAGTAACAAACTTGTCATCATAACCATTGCAAAATGTATGTAAGGATAATATTTAAGAAGGTATGTGCCTATGCTGAAAAATATGTTCTTAAGTTTTACGGGTTAAAGCAGGTCACTAGGAGGTGACAAACATGCTTCTTTCAGACAGGCAGGAGACAATTATCTGTCTGATTTTATGAAAATTGAGTATTGTTTATTTCACGATACCTATTTTCTTACTATGCCACCAGCTAATCAAGATTAAGACATTAACAAGAGATTGTAAAATCTACAGGAAGGAATACAAACACGAGTGTTTCTAGTTTACGAATAAAGATCAAGATACATTTGGGATTGCAAAGGGACACCCTACTATGAAGTTAGCTGTCAGTGTGCTTGCTTCATGAACAGTAGATCACAGCCAAGCCAGGCTGTAATACACTACAAAGATTTAGAGTGAATTTTTGCTCTTATGACATTATTATGTCATATTGGTTAAGTTTAGGATCCAGTATGTGTGTTATGATTTTATTTTATATGTAACCCTTTCTTTGCAATATTCTGCTTGCTCTCATTTGAATCTCTGTTCTTTGTTAAATCAATTTATACTTGTTTTCTCTATAAACAAATCTAACTGCTGTGTGTTAAGCAGAGCTGTGTTCTGAGATAACTGTGAAGCTGGATGTACTGGTCCTTTGGGAACAGTGGATTTGGAAATTCTGTGAGGGTCCAATGTTGAAAAACCCTAGAGTAGACAGGGTTTAAGAGAATACTGCACATAAATGCTTCCCCTGATCCCTGCTTCCCCTGAGGAGGGTTTCTGATGATGTTCTGTCATCAGAGGGTGTTGGGTGATATGAAAGCCTGCCACAGGCAGGGAATAAACATTAAAAGAACAACAATAGAGATAAATATAAAATTTTTGAGGTTTTAATATGCCATGTTTGATAGTTGCTGTATTTGGGGCAATTTTTGGTTTCTCTTTGGATTAAATCTTTACTAACTGAGTTTTGTCCAAGAAGTCAATCACATTTCTCTTCAGGGGACTGAGAATGACAAAAATATCTCATTACTTACATAAGGCAGTCCTGGAGATATCTAATGAAGTGATTAAAGTATCCGGCCTCTGCTGCAGATAATCCTATCCTAGAGTGCCAGGGACAGTGTATGACAAAAAATATTATCCAGATAAGTTTCAGAGTAACAGCCGTGTTAGTCTGTATTCGCAAAAAGAAAAGGAGTACTTGTGGCACCTTAGAGACTAACCAATTTATTTGAGCATGAGCTTTCGTGAGCTACAGCTCACTTCATCGGATGCATACCGTGGAAACTGCAGCAGACTTTATATATACACAGAGAATATGAAACAATACCCCCTCCCACCCCACTGTCCTGCTGGTAATAGCTTATCTAAAGTGATCATCAGGTGGGCCATTTCCAGCACAAATCCAGGTTTTCTCACCCTCCACCCCCCCCCCCCCACAAATTCACTCTCCTGCTGGTGATAGCCCATCCAAAGTGACAACTCTTTACACAGTGTGCATGATAATCAAGTTGGGCTATTTCCTGCACAAATCCAGGTTTTCTCACATCCCCCCCACCCCCATACACACATGTTAATAAACTTTGAGTTAGTTTATTACAGGATTGGCTACACGTTTTGTCTTTGGTTTGAGATCTGAAGTGCAATTGACCTGGGATGACTGGTCATTTGGGACTGGCAGTAACCTGAATATTGGTGTGATTTTTGGTGTAAGTGATCATCTATCACAAGACCAGGTTGCCTCAGTGGCAAGATAGGCTGGAATGCCCAAAGGGACTGTCTGAGACTCCATGGTAAAACTGTTATAGTGTTTTAGGAGTTCACACCTGTTACTGGGTTGGTGAAATCTAATTAGAGAACATACCTCTGGTTTGGGGTGTCTGCCCTGCTTCTTGACAGTCTGCCCTGAGGTTGGCACTCAAGGTCGTGAACCACTCCACACAGCATGAAAGTGATGTCAGCTGGCATCCTGTTATTATTGATAATGTCAATGAACATGCATTTAGTTTTCACCACATTCAGGGATAGTCCATATTCCTCATTGACTGTTTTTACAGACTCCTACATTCATTGCATTGCATTGCATTGACGGTTGCAGCAAATAGTTTCGTATCATCAACATATCTGAGGTCAGTTAAGTGTTCGCCAATGGAAATCCCAGCTCTTTCCACTTTATCCAACTGTCCAGGCTTGCCTTATAATACATTCTGCATACATGTTGAAAAGACTTGGGCGGCACAGAATACACCATTGTCTCACACTGTGCCCGATGGAAAACCACTTGCTGGTTCCTGCTGCTGTCTGCACTGTGGTCTCTTGTTGACAGTTCAGAGTTGTGATGAGTTCAATGAAATGCTTTGGAATCTCCTCAATCTGCCAGTATGTTCAAGAGGCAGTGATGTTGGACAGTACCAAATGCTTTGGAGTCATCAATTCATAGCCAAATACACGACAGTAACTCTGAACTTTCTTGATCACTGAATATCTGTGACTTGAAGGGTGTTTCTGGTCCATGAGCACCTTGGTGGGGTAGCCATACGGCTGGATGCAGTAGCTCTGGAAGGCTTCTATGGTTGCTCTGGCTGTGATCTCCCCAAGGAGCCTGGCAACCAGGAATTTGGGGCATTGATCCGCAATGGTCAGCATGTAGGATGCACTGCTTTGGCTTGAGTTCATCCCCAAGTGATACAGTGCTTCCAATTCCGAGGGCGTGCTGGCTTCCATCATCTGGAGGGGGGGCCCTGTCTCCCACCCTGGAGTTCCTTCTGCTGGCGCAGACTGGACAGTTATCGTGCCACTCCTGAATGGCTTAGGCCATCCCCACCTAGTAAAACCTCATGTGAACATTCATATCAGTCTTCTTGGGGCCAAAGTGGCCCAAAGCATCATGATAGGCTTTGGAGAACCATATCGGCTGCCATGCGAGGCAGCACCATCTGGGTGATTTCTTCATTTGTCCTGGAGTCTACTTGCTCTCTCTCTATCTCAGGGGATAATGTGGGTCTCCGCGCTGACTGTGAAGCTTCAGTCCACCTCCAGCCAAGCCCCAAATGTCAGGTGTGGGTAACCCAATCCCAGCATGGGGGTGGCTGTCTAGTCCTGGCTCTCAGGTGTTTGCAACCCCACTCCCTCCACAACCTTCTCTTTAAAGTTCTCAAACTCCATATTGGGGTATTGGACTTGGAGGGAGCGCAAAGGCTGCTGAGCAACAGCATTACAGGTGCCTTCTGCCAATCATTGTGCCAGGTAATGTCCTAGGTCCTGGGCCAGGGAAGGCCTCATCTTTTTGATGGAGTGAAGGATCACTTGGAGGCTATTGCTGAAGTCCCTGAGTGGCTCGGAGGTTTCTGATCCTGAGCACAGAACAATTTCATCTGTTCGTGGGACTTGGGCCCATAAATCTGATCCAATTGCTTTAAAATATTTTCGACTGTACTTCTGGTCAGCTGGGCAGGTCTGTGCTTCCACTGGGAGACTCACCCCACATAGCCCAACAAGATCCGCACCATCTGGCGCTCAGTGAGGCAGTACCTATTAAATGTGGATTCCAGCCCTGCCTGGAAAGCTGTGAAGCTGATCTGGCCATTCCCTCTAAACTGAGGTAACTATAGGGTCTTCATGAGTGAAAGTCATTGGGGCAGGGCAGGCTTCCAGGAGGAGGGCAGGGTTTCAGGGCTTGCCTGAGAGCCTGTACTATTCAAAGATGTCCCTGGCCCTCCGGCTACTTGAGCCTCAGACACTGTCCCCAGGGATCCCTGTCTAAACTCCCCAAATCCTGTCAGGTGAGGGATTCCCAGAGTTGGAGAAGGGGTTCCAGGTCCCAGCCCTGTGCCTCTGCTCAAACACCAACCCTATATTTTAGGTGGGGACAGAGTTAACTTCTGTAACAAGCACCACACTTAACAGTAGAACACCATTTTTATCTAACCTAGGCAAAGTCCAGAGTAAACCCAGGGGAGGATCTCTAGCAGGGTTTACATAGACTTCCTGGCCCCTATTGCAGCATAGGGAATAAACCTTGTGTCTGGTGCAACATACAGTGTGCCCCCCATCTAGTCTTGCTACAAATGGAGCCTCTGTAGCTTCTTTGTTACACCACCAACCTTTACAGGTGAGGTCCCTGATCTGCCCCCTGGCATCAGCTCATTGGCTCAAAGCTTCCCAGTCTGTAGCCAATTCTGTGTCCTTGTTTTGGAGTGGCACTTGACCTCAGCCAATCAGGTTTGGTTGTCCAGGGGGGCAGGACAGGGGTAAGAAAGGGAAAGGAGCTCTAGTCCCACAATCACATCTGCACTGCATGTCTATCACTAAGGGTATGTCTACACTAAGGAATAAGGTCGAATTTATAGAAGTCGGTTTTTTAGAAATCGGTTTTATATATTCGAGTGTGTGTGTCCCCACAGAAAATGCTCTAAGTGCATTAAGTGCATTAACTCGGCGGAGCACTTCCACAGTACCGAGGCAAGCGTCGACTTCCGGAGCGTTGCACTGTGGGTAGCTATCCCACAGTTCCCGCAGTCTCCGCTGCCCATTAGAATTCTGGGTTGAGATCCCAATGCCTGATGGGGCTAAAACATTGTCGCGGGTGGTTCTGGGTACATATCGTCAGGCCCCCGTTTCCTCCCTCCCCCCCGTGAAAGCAAGGGCAGACAATCATTTTGCGCCTTTTTTCCTGAGTTACCTGTGCAGACGCCATACCACGGCAAGCATGGAGCCCGCTCAGGTAACCGTCACCCTATGTCACCTGGGTGCTGGCAGACGCGGTATGGCTTTGCTGCACAGTAGCAGCAACCCATTGCCTTCTGGCAGCAGATGGTGCAATACGATTGGTAGTCGTCCTCGTCGTGTCCAAGGTGCTCCTGGCCATGTCGGCTGGGAGCGCCTGGGCAGACATGGGCGCAGGGACTAAATTTGGAATGACTTGACCAGGTCATTCTCTTTAGTCCTGCAGTCAGTCCTATTGAACCGTCTTATGGTGAGCGGGCAGGCGATACGGACTGCTAGCAGTCGTACTGTACCATCTTCTGCCAGGCAGGCAAGAGATGAGGATTACTAGCAGTCGTATTGTACCATCTTATGCCAGGCAGGCAAAAGATGAAGATGGCTAGCAGTCGTACTGTACCATCTTCTGCCGAGCAGCCATGAGATGTGGATGGCATGCAGTCCTTCTGCACCGTCTGCTGCCAGCCAAAGATGTAAAAGATAGATGGAGTGGGTCAGAACAAGAAATAGAACAGATTTGTTTTGTACTCATTTGCCTCCTCCCCTGTCTAGGGGACTCATTCCTCTAGGTCACACTGCAGTCACTCACAGAGAAGGTGCAGCGAGGTAAATCTAGCCATGTATCAATCAGAGGCCAGGCTAACCTCCTTGTTCCAATAAGAACGATAACTTAGGTGCACCATTTCTTATTGGAACCCTCCGTGCAGTCCTGCCTGAAATACTCCTTGATGTACAGGCACACCCTTTGTTGATTTTAGCTCCCTGAAGCCAACCCTGTAAGCCATGTCGTCAGTCGCCCCTCCCTCCGTCAGAGCAATGGCAGACAATCGTTCCGCGCCTTTTTTCTGTGCGGACGCCATACCAAGGCAAGCATGGAGGCCGCTCAGCTCACTTTGGCAATTAGGAGCACATTAAACACCACACGCATTATCCAGCAGTATATGCAGCACCAGAACATGGCAACGCGATACCGGGCGAGGAGGCGACGTCAGCGCGGTCCCGTGAGTGATCAGGACATGGACACAGATTTCTCTGAAAGCATGGGCCCTGCCAATGCATGCATCATGGTGCTAATGGGGCAGGTTCATGCTGTGGAACGCCGATTCTGGGCTCGGGAAACAAGCACAGACTGGTGGGACCGCATAGTGTTGCAGGTCTGGGACGATTCCCAGTGGCTGCGAAACTTTCGCATGCGTAGGGGCACTTTCATGGAACTTTGTGACTTGCTTTCCCCTGCCCTGAAGCGCATGAATACCAAGATGAGAGCAGCCCTCACAGTTGAGAAGCGAGTGGCGATAGCCCTGTGGAAGCTTGCAACGCCAGACAGCTACCGGTCAGTTGGGAATCAATTTGGAGTGGGCAAATCTACTGTGGGGGCTGCTGTGATGCAAGTAGCCCACGCAATCAAAGATCTGCTGATATCAAGGGTAGTGACCCTGGGAAATGTGCAGGTTATAGTGGATGGCTTTGCTGCAATGGGATTCCCTAACTGTGGTGGGGCTATAAAAGGAACCCATATCCCTATCTTGGCACCGGAGCACCAAGCCGCCGAGTACATAAACCGCAAGGGGTACTTTTCGATAGTGCTGCAAGCTCTGGTGGATCACAAGGGACGTTTCACCAACATCAACGTGGGATGGCCGGGAAAGGTGCATGATGCTCGCATCTTCAGGAACTCTGGTCTGTTTCAAAAGCTGCAGAAAGGGACTTTATTCCCAGACCAGAAAATAACTGTTGGGGATGTTGAAATGCCTATATGTATCCTTGGGAACCCAGCCTACCACTTAATGCCATGGCTCATGAAGCCGTACACAGGCAGCCTGGACAGTAGTCAGGAGCTGTTCAACTACAGGCTAAGCAAGTGCAGAATGGTGGTAGAATGTGCATTTGGATGTTTAAAGGTGCGCTGGCGCAGTTTACTGACTCGCTGAGACCTCAGCGAAACCAATATTCCCACTGTTATTACTGCTTGCTGTGTGCTCCACAATATCTGTGAGAGTAAGGGGGAGATGTTTATGGCGGGGTGGGAGGTTGAGGCAAATCGCCTAGCTGCTGGTTACGCGCAGCCAGACACCAGAGCAGTTAGAAGAGCACAGGAGGGCGCGGTACGCATCAGAGAAGCTTTGAAAACCAGTTTCATGACTGGCCAGGCTACGGTGTGAAAGTTCTGTTTGTTTCTCCTTGATGAAACCCCCCACCCCTTGGTTCACTCTACTTCCCTGTAAGCTAACCACCCTCCCCTCCTCCCTTTAATCATTGCTTGCAGAGGCAATAAAGTCATTGCTGCTTCACATTCATGCATTCGTTATTCATTCATCACACAAATACGGAGATGACTACCAAGGTATCCCAGGAGGGGTGGTGGAGGAGGGAAGGAAAATGCCACACAGCACTTTAAGCACAGCACTTTAAAAGTTTACAACTTTAAAATTTATTGAATGACAGCCTTCTTTTTTTGGGGCAATCCTCTGTGGTGGAGTGGCTGGTTGGCCGGAGGCCCCCCCACCGCATTCTTGGGCGTCTGGGTGTGGAGGCTATGGAACTTGGGGAGGAGGGCGGTTGGTTACAGAGGGGCAGCAGTGGCAGTCTGTGCTCCAGCTGCCTTTGCTGCATCTCAACCATACACTGGAGCATACTGGTTTGGTCCTGCAGCAGCCTCAGCATTGAATCCTGCCTCCTCTCATCACGCTGCCACCACATTTGAGCTTCAGCCCTGTCTTCAGCCCGCCACTTACTCTCTTCAGCCCGCCACTTACTCTCTACAGCCCGCCACCTCTCCTCCCGGTCATTTTGTGCTTTCCTGCACTCTGACATTATTTGCCTCCATGCATTCGTCTGTGCTCTGTCAGTGTGGGTGGACAGCATGAGCTCGGAGAACATTTCATCGCGAGTGCATTTTTTTTTCTTTCTAAGCTTCACTAGCCTCTGGGAAGGAGAAGATCCTGTGATCATTGAAACACATGCAGCTGGTGGAGAAAAAAAAAGAGATAGCGGTATTTAAAAAGACACATTTTATAAAACAGTCGCTACACTCTTTCAGGGTAAACCTTGCTGTTAACATTACATACATAGCACATGTGCTTTCGTTACAAGGTCGCATTTTGCCTCCTCCCACCGCGTGACTACCCCCTCAACCTTCCCCCCTCCCTGTGGCTAACAGCGGGGAACATTTCTGTTTAGCCACAGGCAAACAGCCCAGCAGGAATGGGGTCCTCTGAGTGTCCCCTGAAGAAAAACACTCTATTTCAACCAGGTGACCATGAATTATATCTCACTCTCCTGAGGATAACACAGAGAGATAAAGAACGGATGTTGTTTGAATGCCAGCAAACATACACTGCAATGCTTTGTTCTACAATGATTCCCGAGTACGTGTTACTGGCCTGGAGTGGTAAAGTGTCCTACCATGAAGGACGAAATAAGGCTGCCCTCCCCAGAAACCTTTTGCAAAGGCTTTAGGAGTACATCTAGGAGAACCGCAAATGCCAGGGCAAAGTAATCCTTTCACATGCTTGCTTTTAAACCATGTATAGCATTTTAAAAGGTACACTCACCAGAGGTCCCTTCTCCGCCTGCTGGGTCCAGGAGGCAGCCTTGGGTGGGTTCGGGGGGTACTGGCTCCAGGTCTAGGGTGAGAAACAGTTCCTGGCTGTCGGGAAAACCGGTTTCTCCGCTTGCTTGCTGTGAGCTATCTACAACCTCCTCCTCATCATCATCTTCTTCGTCCCCAAAACCTACTTCCATATTGCCTCCATCTGCATTGAAGGAGTCAAACAACACGGCTGGGGTAGTGGTGGCTGAACCCCCTAAAATGGCATGCAGCTCATCATAGAAGCGGCATGTTTGGGGCTCTGACCCAGAGCGGCTGTTCGCCTCTCTGGTTTTCTGGTAGGCTTGCCTCAGCTCCTTCAGTTTCACGCGGCACTGCTTCGGGTCCCTGTTATGGCCTCTGTCCTTCATGCCCTGGGAGATTTTCACAAAGGTTTTGGCATTTCGAAAACTGGAACGGAGTTCTGATAGCACGGATTCCTCTCCCCAAACAGCGATCAGATCCCGTACCTCCCGTTCGGTCCATGCTGGAGCTCTTTTGCGATTCTGGGACTCCATCATGGTCACCTGTGCTGATGAGCTCTGCATGGTCACCTGCAGCTTGCCATGCTGGCCAAACAGGAAATGAGATTCAAAAGTTCGCGGTTCTTTTCCTGTCTACCTGGCCAGTGCATCTGAGTTGAGAGTGCTGTCCAGAGCGGTCAGAATGGAGCACTCTGGGATAGCTCCCGGAGGCCAATACCATCGAATTGTGTCCACAGTACCCCAAATTCGAGCCGGCAACGTCGATTTAGGCGCTAATCCGCTTGTCAGGGGTGGAGTAAGGAAATCGATTTTAAGAGCCCTTTAAGTCGAAATAAAGGGCTTCATTGTGTGGACGGGTGCAGGTTTACATCGATTTAATGCTGCTAAATTCGACCTAAAGTCCTAGTGTAGACCAGAGCTTACTAAGCTTCCAACATCCCGTCCCAGCATGAAGTGGGCTGAATATAAAACCTGGATAAATTTTCTTGGAGAGTCTCTCTTTCAGTTGTTCTAAAGCCCTGTTCAAGGAATCTGGGATGGCTGTAACTGTATTCATTTTTAACCAATAAAAGTTGTGATTAAGCATGGAAATCAAGTAGCTGTGCATGCAAATAGAAATGTATTTAACTAGCAAGTTGCCTGCATAAATATTCATTTACAAACACAATTATAGTCAGTCAGTGCACAGAAAATCATAGTAACCGCAACTGTGTACTTTTTTCTGCATTCATACTTTTTTTAAGTCAGGCCTGTAATGTCCCATTGTATGAACAAATACCATGCAAGAATTTTATTCTTGACCAGTGGTGTCTTTGATCCAGTCAGGCTCCCTGTGAGGTGGCCCACCAGACTGGTATGGGAGAATCCAGCCTCTGGATCCTTGGGTGTTTTAAGCCTTCAGAAGCTGAACAGACCCTAGGCTCTTTTCAGTTTTGGGGTCCCTAGGCATATTCTCTGCATGAAGACCCCCTCTCTAACCTTCCCTCCTGAAAACTGCAACCTCACGGTTACCTGTCCATGGTACCCCTGGAATCAATGCTGACCCATCAGACTCCCCCTTATCTTAAACACATCCTCTCCTAGAATCCCACCAAAGTTGTGAGCCTTCTGGTTTACCTCTTCAAAGGGCCACATGGTAGGGGTAGCAGTTAGCACACAGATGCTTAGCACAGAGTTCTCCATGCTGTTGCTCTTTACTTAATCCCATGAGAAATACAGAGATCTATGCAAAAATAATAAACCCTACACACAGTTTCCTGCTTCGATTTCCTCAGAGCATTCTTTGGACAGGGATCAGAGGCCCTTGGATCATTCAGGGTCCTTATGCTCTAGTGCATGACTTGTCCCGAAACATGGTAAGTTCTTCCTTAGCTCTGCTGTGCTCACCTGGACTGGTCCATGCCCTTCCTACCCAAACTTCCTGTGTCTCTCTTTTCCTCTTGCTGCCCGAGTCCTTATTTAAGCCCCTGATGGGTCACTTGGCATCCTTTCTGTGCCTGCTAAATTTCATCTCTCCCCTCCCCTCAGCGAGGTAGGGTAAAACCATTTTTTCCCCCTAGGCCTGCGCTTACCCATTATTCTAAAGTGTTGAGTTCTAATGATCCTCCATTGTACCTGGTCGAAGTGGACATGATACAGCCCCACAAGCCCAGGGGGTATACATAACTGGAGGTGTGTGATGAATTAGGGCTATATCCATACAACTTATGAATTCTGATTGATATTGTGAAATTGTATTATGAAAATCTGCTGTGTGATAAGTGCCCATATGCATGTGGACCATCACTATTAACAAGTCCTGTAGCATGTATACATCAGTTAGCTACAATAAGAAGGTACTTAAGACTTAATGACCCTATGTAGTCAGGTACAATCATCTGGGATGGTGGGTAAGCTGCATTCTTAGAAAACAAATTTAGCTGACTCCAGATAGGAAGAAGAAGGTAGGAGCAATAGAAAGTTACCAGATGGGAGTGCTTCACAACTTCTGCATGCCCCTGAAAGAGTTAAACTGTAAAGCAGAAGCTTCACACCTTTGGTATGGAGTTCTGGGAGAAGGGTGCGCTTAAGTACCAGGGAGTCTGAAGGGTCAGCTCTGTGCTCAAACGAGCTAGGCAGCTGGACAGAAGATTCCAATGCTCAGAGAGAGGTACCAGATAGAAGGTCTGCGCTCTGAGAGTAAGTCTCGGGACCCTGAAATTGGGGCACTGACTGGACCCATTCAGGCTCCAGAAACTGAATACACCCAAGGGATCCAGAGCATGGAGGCTTGGATTCCCTTCACATCAGTCCTAGTGGGTTGCCAAGAGGGGGTGCTTATGAAGATCTGTGACAGGGGGTACTTGCTCATAACACAGAAATTTGCATAGTAAACACTTCATAGTAACTTATAGTATCTACCACAATTCACAGATTGTACAGACATATTGGCAAATCTGGGAGGTTTTACCATACTGAAGATTTTAACAAATGAGACATCTGAGGGTCTAGTAAAGTGCTTATTTGCCTACAGGTCTCCAAGTTGAATGGTCAATAGGTGACTTTAAGTCACGGAGAAGTGACATTAAGCTCAAATCTCCTCTCAGTTGAATTAAGTGAATTTGCAGGACATTGAGGGCCAGCTTTTGCCTCATTGCTCTGCGCAAGTGGTGGAGGATGATATGAAAAGCCCAGCTCTTGTGTGTTTCTTTGGAGCGACTGGACACATTTCATACTGTGCTCCTTGAAATGCAGGAACTAATTCCTCTGTGTTCCTCCTTTATGGGTTGCAAGGCCCTGCAAAAGGAATGTCGAGTATGTGCAGCCACAGCCCTGCCCCACTTACGCATAGGCTAGCAAAGCTCTCTGGGCACATGGGTTTAACAAACAACAGGGAGCTCTAAGAGGAAAACTCTGTTACTCTCTGAGGCAGAATTCCTCCGGGAAAGGGGCAGCTTCATACATCCCTGAATGTGTGTGTGTGTGTGTGTGTGTGTGTGTGTGTGTGGTGGGGGGGTGTCACCATGGCTAATGACAATAACTGAAAGCCCTCCCTTTCAGCAGACTCAGAGGGAAGGAACACATACAAAGGCTTTGATGCAGGCAAAGGAGTGTGATACTGATGTTAGGTTTTGCTTGCCCTTGTATCAGAACTGTAGACAAGCATGCTATCCCTGGTAGAAAAAGATGTAACTAGTATTTATCCTGTTTGCAGATAAACATCTAATATAAGATAGGGCACGTCTACACTGGCAAAGTTACAGGGCTGGCACTTGCAGCGCTGCTCAGAGAGCGCAGAAGGGAAACCGCTGTTGTGTGTTCACACTGTTAGTTGCCTGTGCAATAGCATGTTCACACTTGCGGCACGTGCAGCGGTATTTGGAGTGGTGCACTCTGGGCAGCTATCCCACAGAGCTCCTCTTTCTCTTTTGCCGCTAAGACTTGTGGGAAGGCGGAGGGGGTTGCAGGGCATCCTGGTTCCTATCCCAATGCCCCATGATGCATTGCTTCGCATCCCAGCAACCCCTGTGCTTCCATCTGCATTTGGTGCCATCTTTCAACGGTTTGTGTACTGTGTGCCCTGCCTCTTTGGGCTGCAGGAATGGATCCTGAACTGTTGACCAGAATGCTGCTTGCTCTGACCAACATATCACGAGTGGCAGTGGAGTTATGCCTTAAACTACAAAGGCAAGAGGAGTGCGACATTGATCTTGCCACACGTACTAGCTACGACAAGAGATTGCTTGTGGCATTCATGGAGGCGCTGACCACAGTGGAATGCTGCCATTGGGCTCAGAAAACAAGCACTGAGTGGTGGGATCACATCGTCATGCACGTCTGGGATTATGAGCAGTGGCTGCAGAACTTTTGAATGAGGAGAGCCACATTCATGGGACAGTGTGATGAGCTTGCCCCAGCCCTGTGGTGCAAAGACATGAGAATGAGAGCTGCCCTGTCATTGGAGAAGCGCGTGGCATTTGCACTGTGGAAACTGGCTACTCCAGACTGCTACCAATCAGTTGCTAACCAGTTCAGAGTGGGAAAGTCGACCATTGGACTCATATTGATGGAAGTGTGCAGGGCCATTAATTGCATCCTGGTCTGAAAGACTGTGACTCTGGGCAACATCCATGACATTGTGGATGGCTTTGCATAAACGGGCTTTCCTAACTGCGGAGGGGCAATAGATGGCATGCACATTCCAATTCTGGCACCAGACCACCTAGCTACTGAGTACATTAATTGCAAGGGGGTATTTCTCAGTGGTTCTCCAGGTGCTTGTGGATCACCATGGACGTTTCACAGACATTAATGCAGGCTGGTCCGGAAAGATGCATGATGCATGCATCTTTCAGAACACTGGCGTGTTCAAGAAGCTGCAAGCAGGGACTTTCTTCCCAGAACAGAAGATCACTGTAGGGTAGGGGTTCCCAAACTTGGCTTGCGGCTTGTTCAGGGTAAGTCCCTGGTGGGCCACGAGGTGCTTTGTTTACCTGAGCATCCACAGGTACGGCTGCTTGCAGCTCCCAGTAGCTGCAGTTCACCGTTCCTGGCCAATGGGAGCTATGGGAAGCAATGGCCTGGCCTGCGCTGCTTCCCGCAGCTCCCATTGGCTGGAAACGGCGAACCGTGGCCAGTGGGAGCTGCAAGTGGCCGTGTCTATGGATGCTCAGGTAAACAAAGTGTCTTGCGGCCCACCAAGGGCTTATCCTGAACAAGCCACGAACCAAGTTTGGGAACCCCTGCCTTAGGGGAAGTCGAAATACCCCTTGTGATCCTGGGAGACCCTGCCTACCCCTTAATGCCATAGCTTATAAAACCATACATGAGGCAACTTGACAGCAGCAAGGAATGGTTCAACAACAGGCTGAGCAAGTCCAGAATGTCTGTTGAGTGTGCATTTAGCCATTTAAAAGCCCGTTGGCGATGCCTGTATAGGAAGCTGGACATGACTGGTGAAAATATTTCTATGCCTATAGCCACGAGCTGTATGATCCATAATATTTGTGAAGGGAAGGGTGAAAGCTTCACTTAGGGCTGGACTGCAGAGGCTCAGCACCTGGAGGCTGAGTTTGAACAGCCAGAGGCCAGGGCTATTAGAGGGGCACAGCCCGGGGCCATAAGGTTCAGGAATGCCTTGAGGCAGCAATTTGAAGCTGAAAGCCACTAATATTTGTTGCTATGCTCGGGATTGTAGTGCTTGTAATGCTAGGAGGTAATTGGTGCACATGATGCAGTAAGGGGGCTTAACATAATTGTACGTTGCTTTGCATTTTTGCTTTCACTTATTAGAATAAAGATTGCTTTCAAACCAACACAATTCTTTTATTAAAAGACAGCAGCCAGAGGAGAGAGTCATACGAAAAAAATACATCAGCAGGGAAGGGGATGGGGGAAGGGAAAGTCCCAGGAGGAAGAGGGGTCCCGGGACGGCTAAAGATTTGTGTATGTCCAGGGATCATATCCAACCTTCTCCTTTGGAGTACAATGCAGCAGGTACTGTATTTCAGCAGGGCCAAACTTCAGAGGGATGGGTGTTGAGTGCAGTGGGTAGTGAGAGTCCACAGTGCTGGACTGTGAGGAGGGAGGAGTGGAATGCTGTGGGTATAGAGTGAAGTCAGGAGGTTGATAAGAGTCTGTTGGCAGTGTGTGGGAGACGCATGGGAAAGAGTTTTGTGGCAGCGGCTGTAGGGGAGGGTGGGCACAGAGCTGCTCGGTTTGAAGAGCTAGTATCACCTGGAGTGTTTCCGCTTGGCACTCCATAACATTTAAGAGCTGCTCTGTGGCTTCTTTCTGGTGTGCCATGTTCTCCTTCCGGTCCCTCTTCTCGCTGTCCTGCCACTCATTCAATTCCTGTTTCTTGGTGTCGGAGTGCATCATAACCTCACGCAGAAAGTCCTCCTTAGTTCTTCTTGGCCGCTTTCTAATTCTGCGCAGCTGTTCTGCTGCCGATAACAAAGAGGGAGGCTGGGCTCCCAAGGTCATCACTGTGAAGTTTAAATGCAACATTTTACAGAAGCAGTATTGTTTGAAACATAAACAACACTGATTCAGTGCTTTAAAACACAGCCAATACTCACACACCTGTCACTACCTGGTTGACCCCAGGCAAGCACACATGAGCCACAAGACTCCCAAAATGGTGAGTTGCCACAGGGGCAAGTTAAATCACTGTTCCTGGATCCTGCTGTACACTGGGCACGTGGCTCTTGGGGAGAGCCAGCACTGTAGGGGAGGCTTGATAATCATTCCTGTCCCCACACTTTCCACAGGATGTGATCATAATGGAAGATATCTCGCGGCTGAGGTGAGCAGGGAATCAAGGGAGGGTCTTCTCCAAGTCTGCGGCTTCCACCCTGGCCTCTATGTGGCTCGCCTGTGTATAGTAATGGTGTCCCACCCCAGGACGGCACAGTGGCACGGGAAAGTTACCGTTTATGGGGCAAGAAACAAAGCAGCTCGCCAAAGAACCTGCGGCAGCGGATTGCCCAGTATCTCCACGAGAGTTTCCTGGAGATCTCTGAGGGAGATTCCCTTGAAGCGAGGGAGTCAATCAACAGCCTGTTTTGCCGCTCAGACTAGGCATGCAGTGGGAGACAAGCCTATTTTCTGCAACCCTCCTGCCCCCAACAACTCGTTTCAGAAATTCCCCAAATCAGATCCACTTACCAGGGGCCTCCTCTCCTGTTTGCGCTTTGCCAAGATCCGACAGCTGTGACTAGCTAGGATCCTCCAGTGTAGAAATGAACTCCTGGCTGTAGGCATCTCTGGCCTCCGAGTCATCCTCTGCCTCTGGGTCCCCTCCCCCTCCACATCCTCATCCAAAATTTAGTCCTCCTGGCTTGGTCCACTCTTGACTGGCACGTGAGCCAAAGAAGTATCCACAGGGACCTTTGCAGTGGAGGTGGGGTCACCACCGAGTATCATGTCTAGCTCTTTGTAGAACTGGCAGCTCATGGGCGCAGCATCGGAGTGGCGGCTTTCCTCCTATGCCTTGTGGTAGGCGTTCCGCAGCTCCTTCACTTTGACCCTGCACTGCAGTATGTCCCAGTCATGGCCCCTTTCTATCATGCACCGTGAAATCTTTCTGTAGGTATCATAATCCTGATGGCTGGAGTGCAGCTTTGACTGCACTGCCTCTTCTCCCCAAATGTTGATGAGGTCAAGTAGCTTGGCATTGCTCCAAGTGGGGGAATCGCCCGGTGTGCAGAGCAAGTGTGGCCACCTGGAAAGATGCGCTGAGACCCCTGCATGCATCACCAAGCAAACAGGAAGGGGACTTTCAACTCTGCAAAGGAATTTACGGGGTGAAGATGACAGTTGGTCACCTGAGGGCACGACAGTACAGTTCAAACCAATGATCAGAGAGATGAGAACAGGCATTGTGCAGCGCTGTAATCGCCATGGTGTCTACACTGGCATTGCAGTGCTGTACCCTCGGCACAGAAAGCTGTACACCTCTCATTAGGGTGTTTTTTTTAAAGCGCTACAACTGCGCAGTTTCTGCGCACTAAGGGGCTTTGCAGGGTGTACACCTCGGGAGTTACAGTGCAGAAAGCTGCTTTACTGCGCAGAAACTTGCCAGTGTAGACAGGGCCATAGAGACTATTAAAGTCCTCATGCTGTTGAGTGAAAACTCTGCTCAACAAGTCAGTCAGTACATCATCTTTCCATGGTAGATGAGACAGTGGATGCGTCCAATGAGGGTACTGAATTTTATGATCAAGGAATTTCTTGACACACCTGGCAGAGCATATATTTGGAATAATATTTTATTTATTTTCTTTGGCTTCTGGTAGTTTAATGGAAAATGTCTGGAATTTTTGTATAACCTTTTTTCATCCATGCTTTCTGAGAACAATAAAATGGTAAAGGGGGGAGAGGGTTAAATTGTGATTTGACTCTTTCTTTCTTTGGTGCTTTCCAAACAGTACATCTTTGGACAAGAACGCTGCTAGAGAAATTGAACTGAGAGCAAACACTGGACTATAGAGGTCTCCCTGAATGCAGCTTTACTAGTCATCATCAGGTCATTCAAAATTTATTATTTTGGCCTATGCTGGATTAAAATATAGAGTAAATTAAACTGAAATCAAAACAACACTATAATGACAGTATTGACAATACTCATGCAAATATAGAAAGTATTAGAGCTCTTTCTGGATCATAGAATCATAGAATATCAGGGTTGGAAGGGATCTCAAACATTATCCTTAAGAATAATGCTTTAGTATACTGCCAAGTTGAAAAACAGAGGTAAATTTAGTGTACTAGGCATAAGAAATGGAGCATATTATGAGAATCCTACTGAAAATAATCCTATTAACACTGGAAAATATTCAGGACAAAACACTGTTTTCACTTCCTTTAAATGAAAAATAGACTATTTTGTATCTTTATTAAATATATTAATGCCAGGAATATTTTAGAGTATTCTTTAATTCCACAGGAAGCTTATTAAGCATTTAAATATTTCCTTCAGTTCAGTTTGGCAAAAAGAATGGGTTATTAGCCTCTATTTTTGAATGTATCAATCTTCTTTCAGATTTTTATATTCCCAGCTATTGCACAAGTGACAAGTTTGGAAATGTAAACTTAACTTTTTAAAGAAAATGATATCTTTGTAGTACAGAAATTACAACTTTCTAAATTGTGTATTGTTTTGAAATGGCAAGAAGATATCTAGTTTGACTCTGAGAACATTAAACAGTCCTTGACTGCTCAACTACCAATGAAGTAAATAGACTATTTTTTTGAAAGTTCTTCACATTCAGAAAGAGATATCACTGCCAGCTTAAAGCAATGTAAATAATTTTCTGCTGTGTAATTAGTATGGGTTTCCACCACAGAGCTCTCCCCACCCTTGGGTTTTGGCTTATTTTCCTTTTCTGTGAAAGCATTGTACATTACAAACAACTGTGATTTTGGGTATGTTATTTAATGATCTTTTACACATTCTACTTACTTTAAAAGCTGTCATGCTTTTTTTCTTTCTCTGTTTTTAAGCTCTCACCCCCTTGTCCCACTAATACCTGTACGAAGTGAAAGCTGGTCTCCATTTTGGAAGAGAAGGCTAAAGGACTAGAGACCCAAGTATCAACCGTGTGTTGCATCAGAGAGAATGAAGACTTTCTGGATAGAAGCCAGCATTTGGTACTGCAGGCACAGCATGCTGAAGAATCAGAGAGGGCCGTGCAGAATAGGGAAGAATATTGGCAGCATGTGACCTCCAGAAGAAGAAAGAGGGGAAGCCATGTTTCCCCAATGCAGATAGAGGTAAGAAACTGTTTTCAGGTTCTCTGCACAGGTACTACAGTGGAGAATGGTTTGGAAGAGTTATCTGAGGGAAGGGATTAGAAGGACACCCCATTGACTGGAAGGCATGGGATGCATTGTCCTAGGAATGCGGATTCCATGACCACCAATCCAACGAGAAGGAGATGAATGGTGGTGGTTGGGGATTCCCTCCTAAAAGGGATGGAGTCATCATTCTGCCGTCCAGACCGGGAGACTCGAGAAGTGTGCTGCTTGCCTGGAGCTACAATTCAGGATGTGATGGAGTGTCTGCTGAAATTGATCAAGCCCTCGGACTGCTATCCCTTTCTACTTCTCCATGTGAGCACCAATGATACTGCCAAGCATGACCTTGAGCGGGTCACCACAGACTACATGGCTCTGGGAAGAAGGATAAAGGAGTTTGAGGCACAAGTCCTGTTCTCATCCATCCTCCCTGTTGAAGGAAAAGGCCTAGGTATGGACCATTGAATTGTGGAGGTATATGCATGGTTACGCAAGTGGTGTCAGAGAGAGGGCTTTGGATTCTTTGACCATGGGATGTTGTTCCAGGAAGAAGGATAGCTAGGAAGAGATGGGATCCACCTAACGAAGAGAGGGAAGAGTATCTTCACAGGCTGGCTTGCTAACCTAGTGAGGAGGGCTTTAAACTAGGTTCGCCGGGGGATGGTGATCTAAGCCCAGAGGTAAGTGCAGAAAAGTGGGATACCGGGAGGAAACACAAGGAGGTGGGTGCAACAGGGGAGGCCTCCTGATTCATACTGAGAAAGCAGGGCAATTGGCTAGTTAGGTGCCTGTACACAAACGCAAGAAGCCTTGGAAACAAGCAGGAAGAATTGGAAGTCCTGCCACAGTCAAAAAACTATGATGTGAATGGAATAACAGAGACTTGGTGGGGTAACTCACATGTCTGGAGCATTGATGCGTATAAACTATTCAGGAAGGACAGGTACAGGAGGAAAGGTGGAGAAGTTGCACTGTATGTAAGAGAGCAGTATGATTGCTCAGAGCTCCAGTATGAAACTACAGAAAACTCTTTTGAGAGTCTTTGGGTTAAGTTTAGAGGCGAGAGCAACAAGGGTTATATTGTGGTGGGCATCTGCTATAGACCACCAGACCAGGAGGAGCAGGTAGATGAGGCTTTCTTCGGACAACAAACAGAAGTTTCCAGATTACAGGCCCTGGTTCTCATGGGGAACTTCAATCACCCTGACATCTGCTGGGAGAGCAATACAGCAGTGCACAGACAATCCAGGAAGTCTTTGGAGAGTATTGGGGATAATTTCCTGGTGCAAGTGCTGGAGGAACCAATTATGGGTCATGCTCCTCTTGACCTGCTGCTCACAAACAGGGAAGAATCGGTAGGGGAAGTAGAACTGGGTGGCAAACTGTGCAGCAGTGACCGTGAGATGGTTGAGTTCAGGATCCTGACAAAAGGAAGAAAGGAGAGCAGCAGAATATGGACCCTGGACTTCAGAAAAGCAGACTCCCTCAGGGTACTGATGGGCAGGATCCCCTGGAAGGCTAATTTGAGGGGGAAAGGAGTTCAGGAGTGCTGGCTGTCTTTTAAAGAAGCCTTATTGAGGGTGCAAGAACAAACCATCCCAGTGTGCAGAAAGAATAGCAAATATGGCAGGTGACCAGCTTGGCTTAACAGAGAAATCTTCTCTGAGCTTAAACACAAAAAGGAAGCTTACAAGAAGTGGAAACTTGGACAGATGAGTAGGGAGGAGTATAAAAATATTGCTCGAGCATGCAGGGGTGTAATCAGGAAGGCCAAAGCACAATTGGAGTGGCAGCTAGCAAGGGATGTGAAGGGAACAAGAAGGGTTTCTACAGGTATGTTAGCAACAAGGAGATCAGGGAAAGTGTGGGACCCTTACTGAATGGGGGAGGCAACCTAGTGACAAATGATGTGGAAAAAGATGAAGTACTCAATGCTTTTTTTGCCTTGGTCTTCACAGACAAGGTCAGCTCCCAGACTGCTGCACTGGGCAGCACAGTATGGGGAGGAGGTGAGCAGCCCTCAGTGGTGAAAGAACAGGTTAAGGACTATTTAGAAAAGCTGGACATGCATAAGACCATGGGTCCGGATCTAATGCATCCGACAGTGCTGAGGGAGTTGGCTGATGTGATTGCAGAGTCATTGGCCATTATTTTAGAAAACTTGTGGCGATTGGAGGAGGTCCTGGACAATTAGAAAAAGGCAGATATTGTGCCCATCTTTTAAAAAGGGAAGACGGAGAATCCAGGGAACTACAGACTGGCCAGTCTCACCTCAGTCCCTGGAAAAATCATGGAGCAGGTCCTCAAGGAATCCATTTTGAAGCACTTGGAGGACAGGGAAGTGACCAGGAACAGTCAACATGGATTCACCAAGGGCAAGTCATGCCTGACAAACCTGATTGCCTCTGTGATGAGATAACTGGCTCTGTGGATATGGGAAAAGCGGTGGACGTGATATATCTTGACTTTAGCAAAGCTTTTCATACCATCTCCAACAGTATTCTTGCTAGCAAGTTAAAAAAGTATGAATGGACTATAAGGTGTATAGAAAGATGGCTAGATCGTCGGGCTCAACGTGTAGTGATCAATGGCTTGATGTCTAGGTGGCAGCCGATATCAAGCGGAGTGCCCCAGGGATTGGTTCTGGGGCCAGTTTTGTTCAATATCTTCATTAATGATCTGGGTGATGGGATGGATTGACCCCTCAGCAAGTTTGCGGATGACACTAAGCTGGGGTGAGAAGTAGATACACTGGAGGGTAGAGATAGGGTCCAGCATGACCTAGACAGATTGGGCCAAAAGAAATCTGATGAGGTTCAACAAGGACATGTGCAGAGTCCTGCACTTAGGACGGAAGAATCCCATGCACCCCTACAGGCTGGGGACCGACTGGCTAGGCAGTAGTTCTGAAGAAAAGGACCAGTGGATGAGGAGCTGGATATGAGTCAGCAGTGTGTCCTCGTTGCCAAGAAGGTTAACGGCATATTGGGCTGCATTAGTAGGAGCATTGCCAACAGATCGAGGGAAGTGATGATTCTCCTCTGTTCGGCACTGGTGAGGCCACATCTGGAGTACTCTGTCCAGTTTTGGGCCCTGCACTACAGAAAGGATGTGGACAAATTGGAGAGAGTCCAGAGGAGGGCAACAAAAATGATCAGGGGGCGGGGCACAAGACTTATGAGGAGAGGCTGAGGGAACTGGGCTTGTTTAGTTTGCAGAAGAGTGAGGGGGGATTTGATAGCAGCCTTCAACTACCTGAAGGGGGGTTCCAAAGGGGATGGAGCTCGGCTGTTCTCAGTGGTGGCAGATGACAGAACGAGAAGCAGTGGTCTGAAGTTGCAATGGTGGAGGTCTAGGTTGGATATTAGGAAAAAGTATTTCACTAGGAGAGTGGTGAAGCACTGGAATGGGTTACGTAGGGAGGTGGTGGAATCTCCTTCCTTAGAGGTTTTTAAGGCCCAGCTTGACAAAGCCCTGGCTGGGATGATTTAGTTGGGGTTGGTCCTGCTTTGAGCAGGGGGTTGGACTAGATGACCTCCTGAGGTCTCTTCCAACCCTAATCTTCTATGATTTTGTATATTAACTGTCTTACTAACTTGAGAATGTGATAGCATAGTAGTTGAAGTTTCTTTTTGTCCTTTAAGAAATGTTTAACTGTTGTTCCATCTCCTGGTAGCTACGATGTTATCTGAGAAAATTATTTTTTTTGTGGAAAAAATTCAAAATTTCCTGAATTTTCGACTACAAAAACCCAGCCTTTCCCCCCTCTTCCTCTCCCTATCCTTCTCCAGTGACAAAATGGGAAAAGGGAAAGAAAGTAAGGGAAAAATGAAAATTAAAACAAAACTATTTTTGGTTTTTGAATTTTTAATTTAAAGATGAAAAAATAAAAATGCTACAAATTTCAGTGACAAATTTTGTTTCCGAAAAAGGCCATTTTTTGCTGACAATGAATGAACAATTTCAATCAGCTTGAATTAAAATGTATAGAGTATATAAATCAATTAGTGATAATGTAATATTAATTATAAAAAGTATCCCAACGTGGCAACTTTTTAATTTTTGAGCTTTTATTTTTACCGTGAGAGTTTTAGATTAAACCTTTAAGATCAAGGTCCTGTCCCTCTGGACATAACTGTTTGTCAGAGGGAGAATTTTCTCCAATACCTTTGGTTCATGATGATTTTGATGGATTGCAAATTCCTTCCTCTCTTTCCCCTACCTCCCATTCTCCCTGTATCTTACTTTACACAAACAGATTAATTATTAATGGATGGTCACTGTTTCACTATACTAATTACACAGCAGAAAATTATTCCAGACTAGATAGCAAAAAAATTGCATGCGTCTGAGACTGCGCTTTCAAATGGTGCATCATATTTGCCTGAACTGTATTGTGTGTGTCAAATTTAGGTTGTAAGCTCTTTGAGGACAAGGATGTCCGCATTTTGGTGTCTTGTGCAGTGCCCAGAGCATTGTTGGCACTTACTAATGAGAACAGTCTGTACAGGGCCAAGCACACGGATGTGGCTCAGCAAATACAAATTAATTTCCAAATACAAATTAATGGCAGATAGAGCCTAGGTTCTTCTGAGAGAGGCAGGGCCGTCACTCGCTATTTTGGTGCCCTAAGCAGCGCCCCCGGGGGGGGGGGGGGGGAAGGCTTAATATTAAATGATTAAATAACGGGTAAACTGTGATTTAACGAGGACCTCTTCCTGAGCTGTACTGTGGAATTGAGTTTAAAGGGCTGATAGCTTGTTGTACTTGATTAATGATTAGCATTGTTGCCCAAGTATGACATACACTATGGCTGCAAGGCCGTCCCTAGCTATTTTGGGGGGTGGGCTGTGTGGGGCCACAGGCCTCCATGGGGGAGAAGGGTTGGCCACTTCCTGCAGGAAGTGGAGTGACCCGGGCCCAGCCTGCTCTGCTCCCCCGGCTCCCAGGCTTGAGGGGACGGGAGAACCGTCCCTCAGCACTTGCCGGCACCGTGGCTGGGAGCCAGGGGAGCGGAGCAGGCTGGGGCTGGGTTGCTCTACTTACCAGTGAGTGCAGGGTCGACCGCTTCTGGAGTCCTTAGGGGAGTGAGGCTGGGGCAAAGCAGGGACTGGAGCTGCACGCAGCTGTGCAGGGCACCAGGAAATGTGGTGCCCCAAATTTCCTGGTGCCCTACCCAGTTGCGTACTTTGCGTAAGGATGAGGGGTGAGTGGGGAGCAACTCTGGGAACAGACGGGCATACCGGCCAAAAGCAGGAATGAATTATGTATACTGTGGTCATGCCTCAAGGCCTCATCCAGGTCAAGGGCCTATGTACATGTGTATAGTATGGTGACAGGTTTCAGAGTAGCAGCCGTGTTAGTCTGTATCAGCAAAAAAACTGAGGAGTCCTTGTGGCACCTTAGAGACTAACAAATTTATTTGAGCATAAGCTTTTGTGAGCTAAAATCCACTTCATCGGATGCATGGAGTGGAAAATACAGTAGGAAGATATATATATATATATACAGAGAGAATATGAAAAAATGGGTGTTGCCCTACCCACTGTAATTTGGTCTCCTTACACTTGGTATGGCAACACCCATTTTTTCATTTCATCTCTCTCTCCCCACTGTATTTCCCACTGCATGCATCCCATGAAGTGGGTTTTAGCCCACGAAAGCTTATGCTCAAATAAATTGGTTAGTCTCTAAGGCGCCACAAGTCCTCCTTGTGTACACTATGGAAAGTCCCTGCCCACCCTTGCTCACAGCCTGGCAGGGGCTCCAATGGACCCCTCACGGAGCGCAGGGGTGTAGAGGGTGCCCATCCCCGGGGTATCTGGCCAGGGCTATGGAGATCATTCGAGCGGGAAGCTGGAAGGCAGCGGTACAATTCTGTGGCAGCCCCTGGTGTCCGGGCGGGCTCGGGGGTGTCTCCGGCGCGGCGGTGCAGACCAGGGGGAGGAGTTAGCGGCGGCCGGGACCCGAGGCTCTGGTGGGCGGAGGAGCGGCGGGGGCCGGCCGGGCTGGGAGAATGACTCTCCCCGCGCCCGCCGCCGGGCCAGCAACGCGGCCCCTCTGCCCCCGCCATGGCTCCGCACTGGGAGCGCCTCTTCGACTCCGTGGGACACTTCGGCAGGTAGCGGGAGGGAACCCCAGCGCGGGGCCGGGCGGGTGTTTTCCAAGGGAAACTGAGTCTTCCTGAGCCTGCTCCCGGGCAGCGGGGGAGCTCCTGGGAGGCAGCGGCTGCCGGACCCACGGGCCAGGGGGAGCGTGGCGGGTCGCTGCCCTGCTGGCCCCCCTGGGGGCTGTCACGCTTCGAAATGCCGAGTCAGACCTACCTCCTACCCGCCCGGCTGGCTGCGAGCCGCGGGAGCGAGACCCTGCTGCCGCTGTGGTTCTTTTGGCATGTGGTCAGAGTCACACTAGCTCAGGTCAGGACCTCACAGGGATAAGGCCCACATTACAAAAACTTAGTAATGTGTTTTCAGCCTGAGCTATACACGTTTTCAAGAGGTTACAGCTGGAGAAACCGATAGTCGTGGCTTATTATGGCAGGTTTCAGAGTAGCAGCCGTGTTAGTCTGTATCAGCAAAAAAACTGAGGAGTCCTTGTGGCACCTTAGAGACTAACCAATTTATTTGAGCATAAGCTTTCGTGAGCTACAGCTCGCTTCATGCTGTAGCTCAGGAAAGCTTATGCTCAAATAAATTGGTTAGTCTCTAAGGTGCCACAGGTACTCCTTTTCTTTTTGGCTTATTATGGGTGTATAACCCCTTCCCCATAAATGTAAGTAACCTTTTCAAATGGTTTTATTATTGTTTTTAGGGTTGACATCATTGCCTAACAAGATTTTTTTTTTAACCCAAAATGATCTCCTTCATCTATCATGAAATGGCTGCTTTAATGGTGTGTTTTATTAGTTTTGAATCATGCATAGTACTACAGCTGAGAATCCTTGTTAGAAAATCAAATAGCTTCCTCAGTCAGCCTATTTTTATAAGCTCATATAAATCATGTGCTATATATGGTTGAAATAGTTCTTGCACAGTTAGATTCTGACCAGTCCAAATATGACTGATAGTATTTTGGAACTGGTTTGATTATTTTAAGCTCCAGATCATACAGTAAAGAATGGCCAACTGTTAATTTTTTTAAAAAATCACTTTTAGTTAAAAGCATTAAATTTGCCCAGTTAATGCTAATCCCTTTTTTTATTTGGCTCCCTTTCAAAATCTACTTTGGTGCCTACAGCCATTCAAATATTGGTTCTGTCATGTGCATACAAAATGTTGATATAAAAATAAATGACAATAATTTTCAAGCTATGGCATTTAACATTTCATTTAAAATATTTCAGCAGTTCCTCAATGTTTCATAGCTTTTATTTCCCCACCCCCCACTCCCGTTTGTTCAACTCATCCCAGTTTTTGTAAAAGTACGTTAATACACAGGTTTGTTATCACTGAAAAGTCAAAACATGGCTTTGTTCAAAGCCATTTCAAAACAAAATATGTCATTAAGGACGTAAAAAGATAATTTGTAATACCAATGTTAGAAAATTGCAATAATTAAAATAAAACATATGTTTGAAAAGAAACACCGAGCTAATACTACAAAAAAATTACATTTTCCCTGCTGCATATATGAATTATAGCAGTATGGTCTGCTGTTATCAACAAAAGGACTGTGTCCATTTGTGTTTGACTTGTGCCTAACACAATGGTGCTGTGATCCTGATTGAGGCTATCTGGCACTAACTGCAATAAAAATAAATAATAATAACCTGCATTCTCCCTTTCTGATGTCTATCAGTAATAGGAGAATCTGAAACCTATATTATGAAGGTGAGTATGTTATTGCCAGGGGGGAGTTGAGGTGGGGGAGGTTGTCTGTGGTTCATAAATTCAGGAAAGTTGGCTTAAAAGTTGCTCTCTGGCCTGTATTTGGAGTGTGAAGTCTCTGATGGTTATTGGGAAGATAAATGGAGAAGAGTATGGTGTCTAGCCCATCACAGAATGGTGAATTGAGCCATGGTTTAGTCTGGAATGAATATAGAGAGTAATATATGAGCTATCCATACCAATAGGATGTATGAGAGTCAGGATTCCAGTCCCTAATCTGAACCACTAGTGGATGTGGGTTGCAGTTTACAAGTAGGTATGTAGAGCATTCTGTGGGGTTGTAGGGGAGTCTTGGCTTATACTTTAATTAAAACAGATGAGGAAAAATCAGGGCTGGCTCTACACTTTTTGCTGCCCCAGGCAGCGCGCCAAATTGCCGCCTGAAGAAGGGAACTGCCGCCTAATTGCCGTTGCGGGACTGTGAAGATACAAGCTGCCACGGCAAAAGAAACCATGCCGCTCTAACTACGTACGGACTGCCGCCCCTTTAAGATTGCTGCCCCAGACACCTGCTTGGAACGCTGGTGCCTGGAGCAGGCCCTGGGAAAAATGCCAGGGGAAAGGGGTCAGGATTTTCCCTATTTGTAGATTTCTTGGTGAAATATTTCTACACTTTCTGATGTATAGGTTTTTTTGAACTGCAATGATCTAAATTCCTGTCTTTCAAACACTTGATTTTAAATCTGACTCCAAATTTTCTAACTTTACGTTTTTTGCTTAATAAATGAAATGCTCTTACAGCATTCTTATCAATTAATAGTACAGTTGCTACCTTAGCTTTATTTTAACGAGATTTTTGGTTGATTTACTTCACTTAAAAAAATCTTTTTACACTGCTGGTGTGTGAAAACTTGTACTATGTTATGTGGAGTTGTTACAATTTGGAGCAAAGAGAAACCCAATGCAAGAACTACTCCAGTGTTTATAAATTCAGCAGGAGACTGTGTTGCTTATAAAAACTGCTTTGGACCAGAGATTCCTACATTGGAGCTCTGCCACATCCAGACCCCAGGTCTGTACTATTCCATCTAAGCTTTTATATGTGCTCATTGCCCTAGCAGCAGTATTTGAGTTCCATGTGCCAGGCCTTCCCTCTCCTTCCCACTTGTTGGGGCCTTATCTGTCTCCAGCCCATCCATTCAGTGATAGACTCTCCCTCTCCTTTTCACTCAGAGATTTTCTAGACTCCTCCTTCCCATATAGAGTCCTATATTCCCTCTCCTATGTCATAGCTCACAGATCTTGTTGTGGCCATATTCCCTCCTCTCCGCCCCCCCCCCCGTTGTAAATTACTATATGTTCATAGGGCCTCATGGAATTCCCAATGTTCACAAAAGATTAATCAAATAACAAAAAAACCCAACCATCTCAAAAGTACTCAGACACCATTCCTTGCGTAGAGAAAAAGAAGATAATTGTACAGAGTGTATTTTTGATTTTCCAACCTCTCTTATCTCAAAAATGCCTTGAAAGATTACTTCCAGACTTTCTCAAAATACACAATTCTGGCAGATATGAATACACATGCTTAAGAAATTTAAGGACAATTGGTTTTGGTTCACTCAATTTACTGTGGAGAAACAGGTGGTCATAGTCCACTTTCTAACAGAGCTACACATAACCATAACAATGAAGAGACTACAGTCTTTCTATAATCTATATAATAAGATTCCAGGATTGTCACTGTGTGTGTCACTCTGAAGCTTAGAATGCCCATTGAGTCAGCGTGAATCAGTGGAAACAGCTACAAGCATCGTTCACAGCTCTTTTTGTTCAGAATAGATTGGATCATCACTGGATTTCACGGTCAGTTACCTTTCAGTTTTGAAGTTCTCAGCATTTTGACTTTATGAATTACACCTGTACGCCAGCATAGGCTTTCAGCTACTGTAAAGCATGTATCTATGCCATGCAAAGAGTCCTAGACCACTGTTTTCAGAGTAACAGCCGTGTTAGTCTGTATTCGCAAAAAGAAAAGGAGTACTTGTGGCACCTTAGAGACTAACCAATTTATTTGAGCATAAGCTTTCGTGAGCTACAGCTCACTTTATCGGATGCATACTGTGGAAACTGCAGAAGACATTATATACACAGAGACCATGAAACAATACCTCCTCCCACCCCACTCTCCTGCTGGTAATAGCTTATCTAAAGTGATCACTCTCCTTACAATGTGTATGATAATCAAGTTGGGACATTTCCAGCACAAATCCAGGTTTTCTCACCCTCTGCCCCCCACACCCTCCCCACAAACTCACTCTCCTGCTGGTAATAGCCCATCCAAAGTGGCCACTCTCTTTACAATGTGTATGATAATCAAGGTGGGCCATTTCCAGCACAAATCCAGGTTTTCTCACCCCCCCCACCTTTTTTTTTTTCCCCCCAAAAACCACACACACAAACTCACTCTCCTTCTGGTAATAGCTTATTCAAAGTGACCACTCTCCTTACAATGTGTATGAAAATCAAGGTGGGCCATTTCCAGCACAAATCCAGGTTTTCTCACCCCCCCACCCCAAACACACACACACAAACTCACTCTCCTGCTGGTAGTCGCTCATCCAAACTGACCACTCTCCTTACAATGTGTATGATAATCAAGGTGGGCCATTTCCAGCATAAATCCAAGTTTAACCAAAACGTCGGCGGGGTGGGTAGGAAAAAACAAGGGGAAATAGGCTACCTTGCATAATGACTTAGCCACTCCCAGTCTCTATTTAAGCCTAAATTAATAGTATCCAATTTGCAAATGAATTCCAATTCAGCAGTTTCTCGCTGGAGTCTGGATTTGAAATTTTTTTGTTTTAAGATAGCGACCTTCATGTCTGTAATTGCGTGACCAGAGAGATTGAAGTGTTCTCCGACTGGTTTATGAATGTTATAATTCTTGACATCTGATTTGTGTTCATTTATTCTTTTACGTAGAGACTGTCCAGTTTGACCAATGTACATGGCAGAGGGGCATTGCTGGCACATGATGGCATATGTCACATTGGTGGATGTGCAGGTGAACGAGCCTCTGATAGTGTGGCTGATGTTATTAGGCCCTTTGATGGTGTCCCCTGAAGAGATATGTGAGCACAATTGGCAACGGGCTTTGTTGCAAGGATAAGTTCCTGGGTTAGTGGTTCTGTTGTGGGGGCTGAAGGTGACGGCTAGTGGCGTTCTGTTATTTTGTTTGTTAGGCCTGTCCTGTAGTAGGTGACTTTTGGGAACTCTTCTGGCTCTATCAATCTGTTTCTTCACTTCCGCAGGTGGGTATTGTAGTTGTAAGAATGCTTGATAGAGATCTTGTAGGTGTTTGCCTCTGTCTGAGGGGTTGGAGCAAATGCGGTTGTATCGCAGAGCTTGGCTGTAGACGATGGATCGTGTGGTGTGGTCAGGATGAAAGCTGGAGGCATGTAGGTAGGAATAGCGGTCAGTAGGTTTCCGGTATAGGGTGGTGTTTATGTGACCATTGTTTATTAGCACCGTAGTGTCCAGGAAGTGGATCTCTTGTGTGGACTGGACCAGGCTGAGGTTGATGGTGGGATGGAAATTGTTGAAATCATGGTGGAATTCCTCAAGGGCTTCTTTTGCATGGGTCCAGATGATGAAGATGTCATCAATATAGTGCAAGTAGAGTAGGGGCGTTAGGGGATGAGAGCTGAAGAAGCGATATTCTAAATCAGCCATAAAAATGTTGGCATACTGACACTGGAGATAACTCAACTAATCACCACCTTATTCTACAGCTACCTGAACAGCACCTACCCTTCAGTACCTGTGTTCTAGTTATGACTACTATTCCATGTTTCTGTTGTCCCTATAATATCTGATTTCACTTCGTGCACCAATAGTCCTTGTTCCTCCATTTTGTTAACTCAGGCTTCTTGCATTGATGTACAGACATCTTATTTGTTTCTGCTTGGCTTCATGCGTATTCCTTGCCTAATTTAGGTAATCATTTTACTGCCATCATCACCTACCTGACTGTCACTGTCAGTAGTACTGGCTCTATCTTTCCTTTTGTTGTCTATTCTCCTACCCTCTGTTGTTCCTTTCTCTGTTGCTGTGCTCCTTTTACTTGATTTTCCTTCCACTCAATATTAGAATCGGGTGTGAAGATTACATGAGTATCTCCCAACCATCTCCCCTAAATTCTTAGTTTAAAGCTCTTTTAATCAGTTGTGCTAACCTCCATCCCAGAAATCTATTTCCTGCTCTACTCAGGTAGAGTCCATCCAATTAGAACCATTGTCTGTCTGTGAATGTCTCCCAATGGTTGAATATCCCAACGCCCTCCTTATAGCACTGTTGTCCGAGCCATTTGCTGATCATCATCATCTTGTCTTGCTTTTTGTTCTTCTCCTCTAGGGAAAGGTATAATCCCGCTGAAGATCACCTGAGCCTCCATTTCTTTAATTGTCTTCCCCAGCCTAGCACAGTCTTTTTTTAATGCATCCCAGGGAGAATCTAGCAGTATTGTTTGTTCCATCATGAAGAACAATGAGCGGATTCTTTCCTGTTCCCATTAGGATCCTCTTCAGCCTCATGTTCATATCCAGTATCTGTAATATTGTTCTAGTTTTTTAATCAAAAAGTTGTGCAGTAGCAAGTGAAACACTTTACAGAAGTTTAATTATATTATCTCAACATTATTGCCTTCATCAACCAAACTTCATATCTTTTTTTTATGAGACTACAAGTTAGTTTGACAAGATCTGTGTTCTATAAACCCATGCTGATTTGCATTAAATACATTACCCTCCTTTTAATTCTTTATTAATCAAGTCTCATATTGGACGCTCCATTACCTTACCTGGGATCGATGTCCAATTTACCCTTATTAAAAATTGGCACAGTGTTAGCTTGCTCCAAGACTTCTTCAAATTCAACATTAATGATCCAGCGATGCAAGTTATCCGGACCTGCTGATTTTAAAAAAACTGACTTTATTAGCTTCTGTTTAACATCCTCCAGAGATACTAGTGGAATAGAAAGAGTGTTATCACCGTATGATGAGACTACATAATTTATTTTTCCCCAAAATACAGAACAGAAATATTTATTGAACACTTCTGCCTTTTCTGTATTATTATTGATAAGACTTCCATTTTCATGTAGTAATGGACCAGTACCTTTGTCAGGATTCTTCTTGTTCTTAATATATTTAAGTAACTCTTTATTATCCTAACTCTGCTGGCCATAGATTTCTCTTTGAGTCCCTTTGCTTCCCTTACCAATTTTCTACAATTCCTAACTTCTGATTTATATTCATTACTATCAATTTCCCCTTTTTTCCATTTGTTGTATGTTGTGATTTTTTTTTTTATACCGGCTTTCACTTCCACTCTAAAACAGGTCATTTTTTCAACCAGTACCATCACCTTCCTTGATTGTGGAATTGTGGCTTTTTGTGCATCTAGTAAAGTGTTCTTAAATACTTCCCAATTATCAGTCACATTTTCCTGACTAAATTCTTCCTCCCAGTTGCTATGGCTCGTAATTGTTTTCAGCTTTGTGAAATTGGTCCTGTTAAAGCACTAAGTGTATATATTACTGTTCTGACCTTAATTCTGTGTGCACATTGTAAATGTGATCAAGTCATAATCACTTGTGCCTAAGCAACCGTTAATTTTTACTTCTGTGATCAGTTTCTCTTTATCTGTTAAGACAAGATCTAATAATAGAGATCGAAGAGGAGATACACCAGTGCCAAATAAAGAGGTAATATAACCTTCTTACTCCTACTTGATATTTCCATTAATATAGCCAAGGATAACATTAGCCCTTTTCACTGCAGCATTGCTCTGGGAGCTATGTTCAGCTGATTATCCACCATGACCCCCAAGTCCTTCTGAGAGTCACTGTTTCCCAGGATAGAGTCCCCCATTCTGTAATAAGGATTACATTCTTTGTTCCTCAAAGTATGACTTTTCATTTGGCCGTATTAAAATTAAAGTTAAAAATATTGTTTGTTTGCACTCAGCTTATCAAGTGATCCAGGTCACTCTGTAGCATTTCTGTCAGTCTTCATTATTTACCACTCCCGCAATATTTGTGTCATTTGTAAACATTACCAGTGATGATTTTATATTTTCATGCAGGTCAATGATAAAAATGTTAAATAGTTAGGGCTGTGGGCTGTGTTTCACAGACTGGTAAGAATCTATAATTTTTACCAAACCCAAAAGCAGTTCAGACTCATGGGTAATTGGTCATGTACAACATTCACTTGAAAAAAGCCACAATGGCTGTCTCTACAGAATTATTAATTATTTTGTAATGTACGTGATAAGCTGCATCTGCAACATGGAACATGATGCAAATATTATATGAGCATGATGGATTATACCCGGTGCTGTATCTTAAGGGTGAAAATAACACAGTTTCCCTCAACATTTTAACCTGGTAGCTTCAAGAGTTTAGTATTGTTTCCTCTGATTTGCAGGAACTATTCCTATTTACTTGTATAGAGCTTTGGAAAATGCATATTTATGAACACCATCACCACATTTCTCTCAAATGATTGCTTCAAACCTTCTAGAAACTAAGTATCTCAAATCAGTGTCCACCTATGGGTTCTACTTGGGAGTGGATGTGTGACAGAAAAACTGCATCAGTGTAACATCTTAATTGTGCCAAGTGATAGCATCTGCACAGAACTGTTGCCCCAGCTCATATTGTCATGTAAAAAGTCAGTAGGACAAGTGGAACTTCAGTGATGATTGTTTCTTGTCTAGATGTCTTCTTATAAGGTCTATCTGCGTGCATTCATGTGTTTGATTCTTGTGGGGTACTTATTGTAGAAATGCCTGAATCTCATACTTGAAGAATTCTTCCAGATTGATTGAGCATGTTTGGCATGTGATGTCTGATGTGCCAGAGATACTCTAGTCATGCTGAATAGCTGCTGTGAGGATCTTCTCTGATGAATAATTCCCCTGAACAAGGGAAACTTGTTTTCTTTTTTTGGTTCTCTGATAGGTTCAAACAAAGCACCACATCTTTCTGTTATGATATAAATAGCTTCCCAGTAGGGGTCCCTTAGGAGCTGAGCAGGGAAACTTTGTTCCATGCAGTCTTCTGACTGACCTCTCTGGTGGATGCCTCTATCTCCTTCTGTCAGTGCCAAATTCATGGCAAACAGGGAAAGAAGGGAAAGGAGACCAGGGGACATGCCATGGTAGGGCGCATCTATCTTGTACATGGTTTCACTATTTGCACTTGTTCATGTACTTTTGGTTTGGAGATTTTTTTTTTCTTTAAGGTTCTGTTGTTACTGGTGTTTTGGTGTGGTATGGGCAGCTGACCGGCCTGCCAATAGGTGAATATTGCACTTTTCTAATACATGTTTATAAATAGAGTTTTTTATTTCATCAAGAAAATGTATTGCTATCAGTGCATTGCATCACACAATGAGTATTTAAAATCATAAAGGTAAACACAAGATCAGGGACAATTAGAAATTAGTATCTTCTGTAAAGTTAGCTAAATCAATCCATACTTCAATCACTTCCTTACATTGATCCATACTGTGAATCAGCACCCCACCCCCCATTTGATAAGCGGTCATGTCAATCATAAGTACATTGCCTGGCAATCAGTCACCCCCACAAGCACATTCATAAAGGTACTATTCTTCCTCTTCCATTGGGCCATGCAAGTCCATAATATGGGAGCACAAAGGGTCCTTGGCTTCTGTTGCCCAGGTGTATCCAACTTCAGCTGTGGCTGGTGCACTTTCTGGGCTCAGTGTACTAATTCAGCAGCCCCTTGCTGTCATAGGTCCATTCAGGAAATAATGGCTTACCTTTGGCTTCACAAAGATTGTAAAGAGCACAGGAAGTCTTAGTAATGTGGACAGAATTAATGTCACTCAAATCCAAATTGGTCCATAGACATCTACAGTGGGATTTCAGGTTTCAGAGTAGCAGCCGTGTTAGTCTGTATTCACAAAAAGAAAAGGAGTACTTGTGGCACCTTAGAGACTAACAAATTGATTTGAGCATAAGCTCTTGTGAGCTACAGCTCACTTCATCGGATGCATTCAGTGGAAAATACAGTGGGGAGATTTATATACACAGAGAACATGAAACAATGGGTGTTACCATACACACTGTAACGAGAGTGATCACTTAAGGTGAGCTATTATCAGCAGGAGAGCGGGGGGAAAAACCTTTTGTAGTGATAATCAAGGTGGGCCATTTCCAGCAGTTGACAAGAACGTCTGAGGAACTGTGGGGGATGGGGGGGGAATAAACATGGGGAAATAGTTTACTTTGTGTAATGACCCATCCACTCCCAGTCTCTAGTCAAGTCTAAGTTAACTGTATCCAGTTTGCAAATTAATTCCAATTCAGCAGTCTCTCGTTGGAGTCTGTTTCTGAAGTTTTTTTGTTGAAGAATTGTAACTTTTAGGTCTGTAATCGAGTGACCAAAGAGATTGAAGTGTTCTCCAACTGGTTTTTGAATATTATAATTCTTGATGTCTGATTTGTGTCCATTTATTCTTGTACGTAGAGACTGTCCGGTTTGACCAATGTACACGGCAGAGGGGCATTGCTGGCACATGATGGCATATATCACATTGGTAGATGTGCAGGTGAACGATCCTCTAATAGTGTGGCTGATGTGATTAGGTCCTATGATGGTGTCCCCTGAACGGATATGTAGACAGAGGTGGCAACGGGCTTCGTTGCAAGGATAGGTTCCTGGGTTAGTGTTTTTGTTGTGTGGTGTGTGGTTGCTGGTGAGTATTTCCTTCAGGTTGGGGGGGCTGTCTGTAAAAGGACTGGCCTGTCTCCCAAGATCTGTGAGAGTGATGGGTCATCCTTCAGGATAGGTTGTAAATCCTTGATGATGCGCTGGAGAGGTTTTAGTTGGGGGCTGAAAGGCGATGGCTAGTGGTGTTCTGTTATATTCTTTGTTGGACCTGTCCTGTAGTAGGTGCCTTCTGGGTACTCTTCTGGCTCTATCAATCTGTTTCTTCACTTCCGCAGGTGGGTATTGTAGTTGTAAGAATGCTTGATAGAGATCTTGTAGGTTTTTGTGTCTGAGGGGTTGGAGCAAATGCGGTTGTATCGTAGAGCTTGGCTGTAGACAATGGATCCTTGGCTGTAGACAATGGATCGTGTGGTGTGGTCTGGATGAAAGCTGGAGGCATGTAGGTAGGAATAGTGGTCAGTAGGTTTCCGGTATAGGATGGTGTTTATGTGACCATCGCTTATTAGCACCATAGTGTCCAGGAAGAGGATCTCTTGTGTGGACTGGTCCAGGCTGAGGTTGATGGTGGGATGGAAATTGTTGACATCATGGTGGAATTCCTCAAGGGCTTCTTTTGCATGGGTCCAGATGATGAAGATGTCATCGATGTAGCACAAGTAGAGGAGGGGCATTAGGGGATGAGAGCTGAGGAAGCTTTGTTCTAAGTCAGCCATAAAAATGTTGGCATACTGTGGGGCCATGCGGGTACCCATAGCAGTGCTGCTGATTTGAAGGTATACATTGTCCCCAAATGTGAAATAGTTATGGGTGAGGACAAAAAGCACATTCAACAACCATTCTACATCTGCTGAGAGTGTAATTAAACTTTCTTTTGCCAGGTCCTCTGAATTCAGGGTACAGTTTCATAAGCCAAAAGCAAAAGAGGGTACACGAGGTCTCCCAGAATATAAAAGGGGACAGTAACTGTGTTTATGACCATATCATTTGGTGGGACTAGTATCCCAGCCTGTCCGTGAATGTATATGACCAGTGAAAAACTCTGGCATCATGGATTTTTATGTCTGCCGCCGTGGGGTAAACCACACCCCTGATTGCATCAGAAACTTCCACCAGCACTTCACCCCCAGTTGATTTTCCAAACCCAACCTGGTTGGCAATGGACCAATAGCAGTCTGAGGTAGACAGCTTCCAGATTGTTATAGCAACCTGCTTCTGGACCAGCAAGGCCTCTCTGATGCATGTATCTTTACCCTGGAGGGTTGAATCAAGTTGCTCACAAAGCTCCAGAAATGTAGCTTTCTTCATGTGAAAGTTCTGGACCCACTGCTGGTCATCCCAGGTCTGCATGACCATGTGATCCCACTGATCTGTGCTTGTAGCCCTGTGCCAGAAGCCCCAGTCTACGTAGGGGGGCATCAGCAGCTAAACTGAGTGTCATGAGCAGCATCAGCCAGTTCAAGTCTGCCACATCTCTGTCATCACCTACCTCTTTCTCCTTCTTTTCCTGCTTAATCATAAGCTCTGTCAGGTGCCTTTAGTGAGTCAGGAAGTGCCGCTGCAATGTCCACCAGTGCCTCATGGAAGTTCTGTCCATTTCCTGACATGGGAGTGAAAGAGCAAGCAAGAGAAGCTCTTCAAAAAGTTCCTCCTCCATGTTGCTGGCTCTGGGAGCTGAGAGCACACAGACCAAAAAGTCTGCTCAGCAGGATGTGTTGTCAGGCTGTTCAAACTTTCTGTAGTAGGCAGGTGAACTGTCAAGTTTTCCCACAGTGCACCACAGTCAAAGGGCTTTTGACTCAGATCTGTGTGCTACAGCATTGATGGCAGAGCCCCAGGTTTGAGACTGGTTTAGAAATTCTTACTGTAGGGTAAACAATCAGTGTAGATGCTCAAGCCCTGGGTTCGCTAACCAGGCTCAGGTGACTCAAGTCCCACTAATCCTGGCCTTGCATTGCAATGTAGACATACCCTTAGTGCCATATAGGCCACTTGGCCTTCCCTAGCCGCAGGGTCTGGGCTCCTCTGTCCCATCCTGCACCCAGAGCCACCATCTCAAAGATACCCTGGAATATAGTGGGGTCATCCATAACAGCCCATCTTCCAGGGCCCAGTCCCTGTGCACAGCTGCCATTCCCTACCAAGGGACTCACTATCCTTTGCAGTAACTGCTGCTGCACATTCTCTTGCTCTTTGATGACGCCCTGCAGACTCTTTTGCTGCTTTGCCTACCAGGCAAGCAATGTCGGCCTCTCCAGGTGGTGCTGGAAACCTTACAGAGTCTTCTGCATCTCCTCTTGCTGTTTCACTAGCCTTTGCAGGGTCTTCTCCAGTGTCAAGGCCACTGAACCCTCCTGCTGGCTATGACCCCAGACAAACCCCCCTTGTCTATCAGGGCATCATCCCGCTCATGTCTCTTTTCTAGCCACAAACTGCTTGGAGACCTTCTGGTCAAACACCTCATGCAATTTATTTTCAGTGTCCTTTCCACCACCCTTAGAGACTTGTGCAGCTCTGTATTTACAATGGCACACACTTCGCCAAGGAGTGGGAGAGACTGAAAGTATCTTTCCCCCTTTGAGATCTTTCCTGACTTCGACACTGAAGAGCCTGCCAATTTCTCTCCTCCCTGTCCCCTTCTTTGGTAATGGGATAATTAGCTTTTGGGGGCTCTCCTCAGACCATTCCAATCTATAAATTAGGCACAGCTTTCCTGCCTTAGGGATGACTCCTGAGCAATGTAATTGATGATTTAATGATCAGAGTGCTGGTTGGCCAGCACTCTGTCACAATTGCTGAAGTCACTGAACCCAAATTAAATGAACAGCACGTAGCCATTGAGGAGTCATGCAAGCTTTGCTTTTGCATAGACCCAAGCAATTGAAATAGAGCACTAAAAAGAGCTCAGTACAAATGCCTGCAATTGAACAAATCATGAGATCAATCTCATATGCCTTTCAGAAAGAGCCAGGGAAGTATATCTAATGTTGAATAAAACAAGATGAAATTGTGATGGACTGCAGTATTATACATGGGAAAACTTGCTGACCTCCCAAGGGCTAAAACCTTGGGATAGATCGTAGTATTATAGTATTGGTGGGATAGCCAATAGTATTATTTCAGATCATGCCCCTAGAGAGGGACTATTGTACAATCCACTAAAAACGAGAAAAAACAAGGAAAGAACTCGATATTATACAATATCCTAGTGCAGAATACATAGGTAGTGACATTGAGTAAAAGAGAAATTCTGGAATATGTAAAATGAGATGATTACAGTACAATCTGAAGATAGAAAACAGGCTGTAATTTAGGGAGATGGCTTTAAATATCTAGCAATAAAGAAAAAAATTGTGAATTGGCTTCCTTGAAAGAGAAGAAACAAAAAGAATATCTGCTCTACATAAGGATACAAAAAGCCAAGAGCAATACAGAATATTAATAAATGTAAGGGGAAAATTCAGTTTTCTGCTGACTAAAGAGCCAAAGTCACAATAAAGCTAATCAAAAGATCCTGCTTTAGAAAGGTCAATAAACCTGATAATATTTTGTCTCATCCTCTTAGGAGAGTTCATGGGAAAGCTATCTGTCGAATTAAAAACCAAGGAAGGTATGACAAAAAATCCAATAGCTATTATACCAGCTTTCAGGATTTGAATACTAATTTATATGCATCACAATGTGTAAATCCCTCAGAACAGCTAGAGAAAAACAAAACACCTTTATTTTTGGAAGAAGATACAGTTAGTTTAGATGAACCAGTGTCTGGAGCTTGAAACAAAAAGTCCAGAACGAGACTGCTAAAAAGAAGCAAAAGCAAAACTTTTTAGAAGAACTCAATCATTTTATTGGGCAGGGTCTGTACTAAAATACAAGGGAAGGGTATATTCCCCGAAACTGTAGCATGCTATCACCACACCATTACACAAGAAGGAAAAACCAACAGTTGACTAAGGGCCAATTTCCCTTCTGAATGTACACATCACAAATTTTGCCAGTGTATTGCCAACAATAGTAGAGGCAGTAGTTAAACAATTGATAGATTCATAAAGAGCAGACATATTTAATCTCTGGAAAACAGTACTCAGACAATCTACGGTGTACATTAAATTCCATCCCCTCAGCCTGGATAAAGAAACAGAAATTTGATCTGAGTGGCCTTTTCTGAGGGCTTTCTTGAACTATATATTGATTTGGTCTAACAATTAGAAAACAAATATTTTATACTTACCCCAAAATATAATATCTTATAATAATAAAGGGCTCCTTTAATAAAGAAATATATAATGTAACTGGAATATGCTTCATCCAAAAAGTATCTTGTAAAGTATCATAACAAGCTTATAATCTGAGTGTGGTCATCCTATTTGTATAAATGTATCATTCTTGTATATGAAACTAGAAATATGAAATATAACTCTGTATATTGTAATTATGCAAAGTGTGGGCCATTAATGGTGGTTTGGAATCTTGATGGCTCCCATCAACTAGGACAACTGGTTGTAAATGGCTCCGTTTACTGGCAAGCCTATCTGTGAGTCAGGCTGGGAAGAATGAAGGCTTGGGGTCTCACAGGACATGTGACCATGTCACCTGGTACTGGAATTCATCTTAAACTTGGTGCTTTTCCACTTAGAAGGAGGGGTGGGAACCCAGAGAGACAAAAGATTCCCACCTTATGCCAAAGCTATAAAAGGGGGTGGAACAGAACAAAGGAGGCTGCAGTCATGAGAAATCCCCTAGTTACCACCTGAGCTGGAACAAGGACTGTACCAGGGGAAAGGATTGGGCCCAGACGAGGAAGGACTCCAGTCTGTGAAAGAAGCTTATTGGAACATCTCTGAGGGTGAGATTTTATCTGTAATCAGTTTCTTAAAGTATTAGGCTTAGAGTTGCATGTTGTGTTTTATTTTGCTTGGTAACTTTCTTTGTTCTGTCTGTTATTACTTGAAACCACTTAAATCCTACTTTTTATACTTAATAAAATCACTTTTGTTTATTGATAAACCCAGAGTAAGTAATTAATACCTGGGGGAGCAAACAGCTGTGCATATCTCTATCAGTGTTATAGAGGGCGGATAATTTGAGTTTACCCTGTATAAGCTTTATACAGAGTAAAACAGATTTATTTGGGATTTGGATCCCATTGGGAACTGGGTATCTGGGTGCTAGAGTCAGGAGTCCTTTCTAAGCTTTTTTCAGTTAAGTCTGTAGCTTTGGGGGCGCGGGTCAGACTCTGGGTCTGTGTTGCAGCAGATTAGCATATCTGGCTCCAAAAGACAGAGCACTGAAGTCCCAAGCTGGCAGGGAAAACGGGCTCAGAGATAGTCTCAGCACATCAGATGGCAGTCCCAAAGGGATCTCTGTGACCCAACCTGTCAGAACTAGTTTTACATGTTCCTAGTAAAAATACCAAAGATAATCTTGGAAAAATTAGAAAAAAATGCAAGTAGGGTTTTATGGATCTTTAAGAACCCTCAAGTCAAAAGGAAAATTTACATTTCTCTTCCATGCAGGGAGGAACTGGATTTCCAAACTATAAACAGTATTATTGGACAAAGTTCAGAATAGCAGACTGAAATAAAAATTAAAATAATTTACCCTAGATCCAAATGGAGAATGATTTGACTAAAACCAGATCTCCCTTTACTATACTATGGACAAAGATTAAGGAGCGTATTCTTAAGGGACAGTCTTTAATTATGGCAATACTAAGGCATAAGTAATTGGAAAAGTGTTCTTACAGAAAATGGATTGCTATATTATAACTTATTTCAGAGTAGAGGATTTATATCACTGTCCAATATCAAAGAGAAGAGGGTTGGGGGTCTTCATAATATTTCTTTGTGCCTATATTTCCAGATGCATAGCTTTCCAATAGAAAAAAAATAAATAACTCAAGGCATCATGGACTTAGTTTCGTTTCAGGGTTCTCAGTGGAAAAAAGTTGCAAAGAGAATTTATTAAAGCTTACATAGTTTGAACAAAAATAATAAAATAAGCCATAAAGATAAACAGAAAAAGCATTCTACTAACCAAATAGAAAAGGAAGAATGAAACTAAATAATATTGTACACCTAAAGGAGTGCCTTATACCTGTAATTTGATGGAAACATGGTATAAACTCCTATTCTGTTAGACTCCTTTCAGTTTATGGGCCATGAAATTATTGCCTCATACACTGTGTTGGTGAAACTAGTATAATGTAAAGGGAACAGAAAATCTGGAATTGGGATGTGCTTCAAAATACAAACATAATGATAGAAAATAGTGTTACCAAAAGTAGTAGTAGTATTGAGTTCTCCCTGCAAGAAATAATATCTAGAAATAGATAATACAGAAGTAGCAAATGCTAAAACATAAATGGTTGTGAAAATGTAGTTCTTGTGCATAGTGGATGTTGGAAATGGAGCACTGGTTCTATTAATTTCAAAACAAATGGAAGAACTTTAAAGCTGTGCAGTTTCCTTTATTAAATTACATGACAAATATTCTCAAGATGTGTTATCTATAAGAGAGAGAAGTGGACAAATTAACAATTTATGATGAAATGGGACTGATTCCAGCTCTACCTTTGTGAAGTATTAGAGTCTTTTGTGGTTGCTTGCATATTAGTAGTGTAAGAAAAAATTATTTCATAATGATTTTCAAGTTTATCAAGTGCATGTTAGATATTTAATGTGTGCCATTAAATATTTGGCTTTTGGTTTTATGTTTGATATTTTCCCCCTTTTTTATTTTGTTTTTAGCTCTAACAGTTACAGAGCAGGTGTGTTATAAATAGGCTTGGCAGGATTTGAGTGAAATCGTTAGACATCTGTAAATGTCATTTTCACCTGACACACAGAAATAGACAAAAACAAATACATCGTTAACAGTCAATATGTACAGCCTCCCTCACGTATAGTGCCCCCCACCCCCAGGATCCAATGTCACTGGCTGCACAGGGAGCCCTCTGCAGCCCTGCTGTCATTGCCCTCATTCACCCACTGGCCAGGAGTAAAAGGTCTGTCTCTGGGCACGAGCCATTCAGCAGTGATGTGGCCAGTGGCTGGTCCTCCGCACTGCAGCCCTGGCTGGGGGTCTCTGCACCACTGGCCAGCACTACAGTCTACCCCACACCTTGCACCCACGTGTCTTGGGCCCCTTGATCACACTGGGAGCCCCCTGTAGTCTCACCTTCAGCACTGCCCTAAGCCCATCCTCCCTTATTTTCCAACAACTGTGAAATTTGAAATAGATAAAATTAGGAAAAAATGCTTAAAACCCATAATTTTGCACAACTGAGGAAATTAAAATAGTGTGACAGGGTCGGGCCAGATGGCTACAGGAGAGTAATAGAAGGCAGATATATTAGCCCCAGGTTAAGTAGATCCCTTTTCCCTGGGTAAGGTAACAGGGAAGGTTTTTTTTTTTTTTTTGAAACAGAAAGAAAATTTATTGGTAACGCTTACAGAATTACCAAAGGAAACAAAACAACTATGCAACAAAACAACGCAATCAGAAGGTATAACACAGCAGCTTTCAGGAGGGAGAAGTGTTCAGGCTAGCCTGGGCCCAGAGCGGGGGGGCTTCCTCGACACTCGTGGTCTTCCACCCTCCTGAGTTACCTGGTGGCCTAGAGCGGGGGGGCTTCCTCGACACTCGTGGTCTTCCACCCCCTCGAGTTACCCAGTGCCGCGCCCAGTGTCACCGATCCTCCCTCTCCTGAGAGTGCCCGGTAAGATGGGCACGGCTGCGGGGTGGGCGGTTTAGGGGGGGGGGTAGACACCCATGTATTATAGGACCCCTCCTAGATGACAGGAATGATGGTATCCACAGAGGCAATGGCTGGGGCTGGCGTCTCTCACTCTTCCCCTCAATCAAAGGGTCAGACGGAGGGAACCGGACGGGGTCACCGAGCAGAGAACCCCAGACAGCGCCCACCGCTCCTCAAAGGCTTCAAGGGAGTCGGTGGACACCGCCCAGAGGAACTCCGCTCGGATACGTGAGTGTACTGAGGATCGGAAAACGGCCCCACAATCGCAGGACGTTTCATGGGCCAACCTCCTCTCTCTGGTTTTATAAATGGCTGTTTTAGCCAAAGCTAGGAGGAGGTTGACCAGAAGATCCCGCGACTTTGTGGGGCCATGGATGGGAAGTGTATAGATAAAGAGGTGGGGGGGAAAATGAAGCCAGAAGCGTAATAGAATATTTGTGAGGAGCCGGAAAAGGGGCTGCAATCTGGCACACTCTAAATACACGTGCGCCAGGGTTTCCCTCACATTACAGAAAGGACAAGTGTCCGGAATGGGGGTAAACCGTGTCAGAAACACGCCCGTGCTCACAGCTCCGTGAAGGAGCCGCCAACTGATGTCCCCGACGGGCCTTGGGACCAGGGTGGAATACAGGCTGGCCCACCGAGGTTGCTCACCCTCCAAAGGTGGCAGGAGATCCCGCCACTTTGTATCGGGGCGGGACACCAGGGTGTGGGCGTGAAGGGTGTGAAGCGTAAGTGTATATAAATATTTCCGTGGAGCAATTTGAAAGCTAACCGGCTGCAATTCGTGCAGCCGGCTTGCAGTGAAAGGGTGAGGGGTTTGTTGGGATCTACGGGGTGGGGGCCCGATGGAAAGGTCCGGCGGGCCTGGGGTAAGGGATGGGCGGGGTGCGCCCTCGCACAAGGCTCGGCTAACATAAGCCCGAGCAGCGGGGGTCAAGGCGGCCTTCACCTCCTGAAGCACGCGCCGGGGGGTACGGAGGCTAAAGAGCCCCATGCGCCGAGCGAGCATCAGGGGATCCAGCCAGTCTCTCCGGTCGTAGTCCAGGAGGTCTCCGACCCTCGTAACTTCCGCCAGGACCAACCTCTGGCGCACCGAGCGGGACTCCGCCACCTGCACACGGAGCTGGGGGTTGTGTAGCAGGGGCTCCGTGAGGAGATCTGCCCCCACGGTGGCCACCACGGACCTGGTTGTTAGAAACAATTTCCAGGTCCGGAGGAGGTCCTGGTAGAAGACCGGCAGCCCAGAGAGGTCTCGCGGAAAACCCCTCGGAGAAAGATAAAAGAGCTGCCGGTCATATTGAAGCCCTTGAAAACGGCGCAGGAAGGCGTGCGCCAGTATGCTCCACGCCGAACTACTTGCACTATAAAAGAGCCTCTGCAGGGCCTGGAGGCGGAAAACGCGGACCTGAGTGTACAGACACTTCAGGCCCTGCCCTCCTTCCTTCAGGGGTAGATGAAGAACTCCAACAGGGGCCCAGTGCATTCCTGACCAGAAGAACTCTAGAATCAATCTCCGGAGGTGGGTCAGGAAACCCGGGGCCGGGGCCAGGGTGTTGAGCCGGTACCAGAGCGTGGACAGGACTAGTTGGTTAAGCACCAGTGCTCTCCCTCGGAGGGAGAGACATCGGAGTAGCCTCGTCCATCTCCGGATCCGCTCTATCACCCCGCCCTCTAAATTTTGCCAGTTCTCCGGCGGGGAAGGATGCGTGGCGGAAAGATAAACGCCGAGATAGAGCAGTGGACCCGCACTCCACCGGATGGTCTGAAGTGCGGGTGGGAGGGAGCTTACCTGCCGCCAGTCCCCCACCGCCAAGCCAGAGCTCTTGACCCAGTTGACTCGGGCGGAGGAGGCTGCCAAATAGATGGCTTGGCATGCCTCCACTCGCGCCAAGTCGCCCGGGTCCTGGACCACGAGGAGTACGTCATCGGCGTACGCCAACAGGACCAGCCGCAGCTCCGGCTCCCGCAGCACCAACCCTGTCATCCTCCTGCGGAGGAGACAGAGGAAAGGCTCGATCGCCAGAACATACAACTGGCCCGAGAGGGGGCACCCCTGCCGCACTCCTCGCCCGAAGCTGACCGGTTCAGTCAGGGTCCAGTTGAGCCTAACCAAACACTCCGCGGAGGCATACAGCACCCGGAGAAAACTCACAAACTGAGGTCCAAATCCAAACGCCTGCAGAGTGCTCAGGAGGTACCCATGATCTACTCTATCGAACGCCTTCTCCTGATCAAGAGACAGGAGGGCGAACGATAGACCATCTCTCCGCCTGAGTTCCAAAAGGTCTCGGACTAGAAAGAGGTTGTCGAAAATGCTGCGACCCGGGACAGTATAGGTCTGGTCTGGGTGGACCACGTCCGCCATCACGGACCCTAGCCGCAGCGAGATTGCTTTAGCTACGATTTTGTAATCCGTGCTAAGGAGTGAGACGGGACGCCAGTTTCGTAGATCGCGGAGGTCCCCCTTCTTCGGCAGCAAAGCGAGCACCGCTCGCCTGCATGACAGAGGGAGGACCCCGCTCTGCAAAGACTCAGCCCAGACGGTGACTAGGTCTGGGCCGAGAATGTCCCAGAACGCGTGGTAAAACTCCACGGTCAGCCCATCCATGCCCGGAGATTTATTGGTGGGCATGCGACGGAGGGCTTCCGAGAACTCGGCCAGGGTGAGAGGCAGCTCTAGTCGGTCTCGGTCGCCCACGCTGACCGTGGGGAGTTCCTCCCAGAGCACCTCGCAAGCGTCAGGATCGGTCGGGTCCGGGGAGAAAAGGCTTGTGTAGAAGTCACGGGCCCTCCCACACATCTCCTCCGGACCCGTGAGGGGGGTGCCGTCTTCCGCAAGAAGGCAGGTGACGTGTTTCTTGGCCCCCCTCGTTTTCTCCAGGGCATAGAAGAAGCGGGAGCCGCGGTCCATCTCCCGAAGGAGGCGGATGCGGGATCGAACGAAGGCACCTCGGGCCCGGTGGTCCTCAAGGGCCCGGAGCTCCTCCCGCTTCTCCCGGCACGCTCCGCAGAGGGACGGGTCCTCGGGATCGGCGGCCAGGCGCCTCTCCATCTCTAAGACCTCCCGTTCCAGCTGCTCTATCGCCGCATTTCACCGTCGGCTGGTGCCCCGGGTGTAGTCACGGCAGAAGAGCTTGGCGCGCACCTTCCCGAGATCCCACCATCGCCGCACCGAGGGAAAGGCATGCCACTGCTCTCGCCAGGCCAGCCAAAACTCCCGGAAGGACATCACAAAGCTCTCGTCCTCCAACAGGCTGTTATTAAAGTGCCAATAGGCCGGCCCCGGTCTCTCTGCACGGAGGGAAACCGTTACAGCGACTAAATGATGATCAGAGAATGGGGCCGGCCGAATGGCGGAGGAGTGGGCCTGTGAAAGATGGAAACGGGATAAATAAATACGGTCCAACCGAGAGTGGTGTGACCGATGGGCCTCCACCCGGACAAAGGTGAACGTGGAGGTGTCATCTGGGTGATGGTCACGCCAGACGTCCACTAGGGAGTGATGGTCGACTATCCCTTGGAGAATATTCGCAGCGGCCGGACTCGGTTCGGCCCCTGAGCGGTCCCGTTCCTCGAGGGTGGTGTTAAAGTCCCCTCCCAGGACCAGGCACTCGTGCGAATCCAGGGTGCCGAGAAAGTCGGACACCTGCTGATAAAATTGTGGCCGCCTGGAGCTCATTTGCGGGGCATAGATGTTAACAAGATTAACCACGAGCCCCTCCATATGGACTCGAAGGTGCAGCACGTGGCCCGGCACGGCCTCATTAACCCCTAGCACCTCAGGCCGTAGGTTGGGGGAGAATAGGGTTGCCACTCCAGCCTGCCAGGTCGCAAAGTGGCTAAAGTATACCCCGTCCCCCCACTCCAGCCGCCACCTGTCCTCGGCGGCCGGGTCTGTATGGGTCTCCTGCAGGAAAACTACAGAGTACCTCCCCTCCCGAAGGTAAGAGAGCACCTGGGACCTGCGGAGAGCCATCCTGCAGCCCCTGGTATTCAGGGTCGCAATAATAAGAGGCGTCATACGGAGGGCTGGGGGGGTGGGGGTCTCGTATTGGCGGGGGGGTTCAGGGCCCCCGGCGGGTTGCACAGCAACCCATGACCCATCCCGTGGGTGAGTAGATCGTGTCGGAAGCTGCGGGCTCGCTCGTAGGCCGCAGCACCGCGCTTTCCTTGCCCCCTGCCCTCCTTTATAAGGGCCCTTGTGGCCTGGAGGAGTTGATCAAAGTCCCCCCATAGCCGAAGAGCCAGCTGTGCCCTATCGCGGGCGCCATGGGAGTGCTCTAGGAACTTCCGTAGCGCATGCCGCAGCTCATGGGGGGGTGGGGTTACAATTCCCGAGGTATTCCCTGATGGGCCTCTTAATACAGCCTCGTGGTCCGCTAAGGCAGGTAGACAGGGTGCAGACCACCGACGGGGCGTCTGACAGGCTGGGGTTATTAAATTCATTTCACGCCTTGGGGTGGAGGGGGATGGCAGGGGAAAAATTGCCACTCCTAATGGGTCGCGACTAGAAAGTGCAAAGACTGCTCCCTGGGGGGAGTCTGCAAAAGGCGGAAAGGAAATAACCCCAGGGGCGGCATTAACATTGCAGGAGGAGGGACCTTGGGCAGGGGCAGGGGTGGGGGCAGGGGCAGGGGTAAGGCTCTGGGGTGCAGGAGGCGAGCAGCTAAAGGAAAGTGCCTCCTGAGCAGAGTCAAGGGTTAAGGGGGAAGGGGAGGGGCTCCCAATAATGCTAGGTGCTGGCTCCATGGTGGTCTTAGCGGTCATGGCATCAGGTGGTGGACCGCCTCCTGCAGGGTGCTCACCCGGGAAGGCAAATAGGGGGAGGGAGCATGGGGAAAGGGAGGCTGGGGTAAGGCTGCCCAGCTCGAGGCCAGCCGGCAGCAAATCATCCCCTCCCTGGGTGACCGGGGTCAAATCTAGGGCCTCAATCTCCGCATACACGGAGGAGAGGCCAACTCCTGCCACCCCGGGGGCCTCTCCTCTAGGGCCCGCCTCAACGGCCGCCTCGGGGTCCGCGGGGGGTTCGGGTAGCGTCCAGGCAGAAGGGGTGTCCTCAGAAGTCTCGGAGGGGAGGGTCTCCCGTGGAGGGGGGATTCTGTCCTCCAATGCCAGTCCGTCTTCCCCTCCCAACACCGGCGGATGGATCTCGCTCGCGGCCGTGGCGGGAGGCTCGATAGCAGTGCCTCCTTTCCTGGTCTTCCGGGGGGCTTCCGCGTCGGGTGGATGCAGCGGAGCTCGAGCCTTCCGCTTGCCTCGCTTCCCCTGGACTAGGGTCCAGCCCTCCATAGCATCATCTGGGGGCTGGTTAGCAGGGGTCGTGTCGGGGGGCGGAGGCGACGGTTTAGGGGTTCGGGGAGGTAGCGGTGGGGCAACATGAGGGGTGGGGGCTTCTCCTTGGGGAGGGCCCTCTCTTGTACCCGATAATATCCTTGCCACACCCTCCTCCATGGGCTCTATTGGGTTGGTACTAGCAAGGGTGGAAACCCCTTGCTCACCCGGGCATTGTAGGGAAGGTATCTCTTGGGCCCGGACGGGAGCAGTGATGGGTCGAGTAGGAGGAGGGTTGGTTTCTGGTACTGGGCAGCCAGGGGCGTCGGCAGCGACGGGGCCGATGTCCTGCCGGGTCTCGGGGGTTTCGGGTGCCCCTCCCCCCCGGGCCAAAGGGCAGTCTCTGCGGACATGCCCCGCTGAACGGCAGAGGTAGCACCGGGCCTCTCCGGTAGAATAAAAGACCCGATAGCGGGCTCCCTCGTAGGGGACTAGAAAGGACCCCTCAAGCGCCTCTCCGTCACGCGCCCCTGCCGGTGGTAGAAGCTGCACTTGCCGGCGGAACGAAAAAATGTGACGGAGGGTGGGGTCCTTGCAGCCCAACGGGAGAGGGCTGATGACAGAAACAAGTTTCCCCAGGGTGGAAAGAGCGGGTAACAGGGCAGCATTGGGTAAGAAGGGAGGAACGGAGGTAAGGACGAGGCGAACGCCCAGGTCTTCTAACGGTTCTAGGGGGACAAACACCCCCCCCACCGTCAGGCCCCTCTCCACCGCCTCCTGGGCGGCATCCTCCGAGGCTAAGAAGAAAACGACCTTCCCATACATCTTGGAGGCCGCCACAATAGCCGTGGGTCCTACCACCTTCGCCAACGCCTGCACGTATGTCTCCACGTGGGGCGAGGCGGGTACCAGGAGGCAACGGACGCCGTGCTTCCTGGTCAAGGCAGGGAAAGGGCCTTGGCCGCTGATGATGGTGGCGGAGGCAGGGGGGGGGCGAGATGACGAGGCGGCAGGCAGGGGGGAGCCCGCTGCCGCCCGGGCATACGTCCTGGGGGTCGGGGGAGGGACAATCGCAGAGCTGGTGGAGGGAAACGCTGGGAGGGGCGCCACGGTTGATGACGAGGCCGCAGCGGTGGGGGCAGCCCCTGCCATGGAGGGCTCAGTGGTTTTAGCGGGGCCCTTTCCTTTCCACCCGCCCTGGCCCTTCCGGCGAACCGGGGGGGGTTTCCTAGAATCTGGGGGGGTGGTGGGTGCAGCAGCAGCAGCAATCACCCTGGTACCTCCTGCTACCGGTGCCCCAGCAGGGGGGGTGGCAAGTACCTGAACAATAGTAGTAGGGGAGGGACCTTGGGGGTCGGGCAGGGGTGGTGGTGGGGAAGGGACAACTAATTTTATTAAAGCAGTCTCGCCCCTCTCATTCCCCGCCATTGTGAGCAGGGAGAGACAGGGAGACACCGGAAGGAGGAGGGGGGAGGGGAAAAGGCGGAATAGCCCCTCCTTCCGCTGGCTGCGGACGGGAAGGGAAAAAATGCCGAGGGTGGGGGGCTGGGAGGAGGGGGGGGAACAAAATCGGGGTCCAGTAAAAGGGGCAAGTTGTGGGATAAGCAATCCGGGGGGGGGGGGTGCAGACCCACACACGTTTGTCCAAAGAGTCTCGGTTGGTCGGTTGTTAGGTCCGGTCCGGAAGGCAAAGTTCAAAGCAAACAGCTGGATCCGAAGGGAGATGGCAGGTTGCCAGCAGGGACAGACTGCGGGGGGGCCGTGACAGTTGTAATAACGATGGGGGGGTAGGGGCACCGATGGATCGGGGGTGGGGGTCTCCACGCCACACCCCCTGTGCCGCCACAAACGCAAGTAATCACAGTCAACCCCCCCCCCCCACGAGAGTATAATTCAGAAAGTTCCTCAATCTTACGGCCTTCGTCACGATGATTTATATTATTTCTTCTGTCTGCTGAAATCTCCGTCTCCGGCTGTGTTGGCTGTGTTCCAAGGCTTCCGGCATGTTAAGAATGTTGTAAGGTCCGAGCTGCTGGCAAAACAGCTGGGTCTGGGGGTTTCCACTCCCCCCTCCGGACAGCAAAATCGGCAATCTTCCCCCCCCTCCTCCGGGGGCTCAGCTGAAGCAAATAGCTGCGCCCGAAAGCAGGCGTGGGGGGGATGGCCGGCGAAGGACGTAGACAAAAAAAAAACACAAAAAATGAAAAGAAAAAACAAAAAAGCGTCTGACCCGGTCGGGGGGGGACTAAGGCAGGTGCAAAAAGTAAGAAAAATCCGGGCCAGGGGGCTTTAGGAAAGAACAGAAAGCAGATAGCTGAGGAGCAAGCAAAAGACGTTCCGTTTCCTAACAGGGAAGGTTCCAGAACAATCAGGAACCTTCTGGAGACAATTAAGACGACAGGCTGATTAAAACACCTGCAGCCAATCAAGAAGCTGCTAGAATCAATTAAGGCATGCTAATCAGGGCACCTTGGTTTAAAAAGGAGCTCGCTTCAGTTTGTGGTGCACGTGTAAGGAGCTGGGAGCAAGAGGCGCTAGGGGCTGAGGGTGAGAACGTGGACTGTTGGAGGACTGAGGAGTACAAGCATTATCAGACACCAGGAGGAAGGTCCTATGGTGAGGATAAAGAAGGTGTTGGGAGGAGGCCATGGGGAAGTAGCCCAGGGAGTTGTAGCTGTCGCACAGCTGTTCCAGGAGGCACTCTAGACAGTTGCATTCCACTGGGCTGGAACCCGGAGTAGAGGGCGGGCCCAAGTTCCCCCCAAATCCTCCCAACTCCTGGTCAGATGCAGGAGGAGTTGACCTGGACTGTGCGTTCCCGAAAATGGCCAAATTGAGGGCTGCCGTGAAGCTCCAAGGCGAGCAAATCTGCCAATAAGCGCAAGACCCACCAAGGTAGAGGAGGAACTTTGTCACAATAGATAAAAATTGAAAAATAATGTTTAAAAATAAAAAATCGTTCTCTGTGAAAACTACAAAAAAAATTTATTCTTGCCAAGCCAAGTTATAAAGAAATAAATGGTGAAGTTCAGTCAATATATGTAATGAGAGAGAGAGAGAACATATTTAAGATGCTTTTAAATATGCTTATTAACAGTGTGTGTTTATATATGACATATTGATAAGACTTCACTAAAAAGCTACCTTAATAAAACCTGTCAATCTGTTCATGTGCCTTACCAAGGGGTATAGGCCGAGAAGTAAGGTAATGTCTTGTGTGCAACTAAAGCTCTGTAATGGAACAGCTGACAGACCTAAAAATGCTTATCAGTTAGATTATCATTTGCAGGTGTTGCAGCACAACATTGGGAGCAAAGGCGTATTCAGGCCTGAGTCTATTCTGGTAATATGTAACAGCTCAGCATAAGCAGTTCTGCACACGTTTAAGAAATTGCGGAGTAATCATGGTTAGTGTTGTGTATGTGTAGGAGAGACATAGAGTAATCATGTTTGTGAGGACAACAGACGATGAAAGCAGTTAGAGAGCTGAAAAAGACCTGACGGGGTGGGAAATTATACATATTCATAAGAAAAGATAACAAAAGTTATAAATAGTCATGATAGGCAGAGCCTTTCTTGGGGGTCACACTCAGGCAGCTTCTGAGCCGTTCCCCCTTTCAAAGGTCTTTTTGGGTTTTGGTAAGTCTTTGCGGGTGGCTACTCTGTCACAAGAGTCAGCTCCTTCTAAGGCACAGCAGCTTTCCTCCTGGTTGCTGCCCCTTCCTGTGACCATATCTCCTTTTTCAGCTTTCTTCATCCAGCTGGAGCAGATTCTGCAGGTATGTTTGTTTGGTAGAGACTGAGCCCAGAGGAGCTCATTCGCCTTCTCCAGATTGGGATGGAGGTATGCCTCTTCACACTCAGCCTAACAAAGGGAAGCTAAAGCTAAAGCTGACTGGTCCTGGAAGTGTATGTGGTGGTGGTCTAGTGAGCTTCCCATGTGTAAAGTAACTGATCATTGCTTGCTTTGGTGTTTTTCCTTAGTAAAGATTTGTTACCCTGATCTGCTGAGTGGTGATTCTCAGTCTGCATAATTTGGGTGGCCTAGTACAAATAACTGTGTCATCAGTTATAAAAGTCAATTGATATGTGTGCATAGCAGAGGTGGGCAAACTACATGCGGCCCACGGGACCGTTCTGCCTGGCACCTCAGCTCCTGGCCTGGGAGGCTAGCCCCGGCCCCTCCCCTGCTGTCCCCCTCCCCTGCAGCCACGCCGCTGCATAGTAGCACTCTGGGCAGCCTGGCTGGCTCCGGCCGGGTGTCGTGGCTCCAGACATACTGCTCTGAGTGGCATGGTAAGGGGGCCGGGAGGTTGGATATGGGGCAGGGAGTCCTGGGGGTCAGTCAGGGGACAGGGAGCAGGGGGCGGTTGGATGGGGCGGGGAACGGGGGGCTGGATAGGGGGTGGGGTCCTGGGGGGGCGGTTAGGGGTGGGGTGTCCCAGGAGGGGATGGTCAGGGGATAAGGAACGGGGTTGGATGGATTGGGAGTTCTGAGGGGGGCAGTCAGGGGGCGGGAAGTGGGAGGGGGCCGATAAGGGCAGGGGCCAGGCTGTGTGGGGAGGCACAGCCTTCCCTACCCAGCCCCTCCATACAGTTTCGCAACCCCGATGTGGCCCTTGGGCCAAAAAATTTGCCCACCCCTGGTGTATAGATAAAGATTGCTTCATGCAGTGAATGCACAAACTGGAAAATGTTTAACATAATTAAAGGCAAGGTTGTCCATTAACTTTGTTAAAGGAAAGATTATCCAGTAACAAAACTCTCATGAGATACCAATCAGTGACCTGAAGTGCACTATCATCTTTCTCTGTAGTATCTAGATACTTGGCATGAATCTGCTGAAGAATGTACAAACTAGCATTGACAATAAATATGTAGGATGTTCAAATAAGAGGAGGTGTTTGAAGGAAGAAGTCCATTGTGCCTGTTGCTGTGTCAGCTTAAACTGTGGAGCTATGCAGCCACTATCTTTTGGTCAGCCACCAAGAGTCTTGAATGTTGCCATCTCTTAATGCAGACTGTCCAACAGAATCCCAAGGGCCTTGGCATGGCGAAATACTGAAATCATCACTCATGCAAAGCTCCCATTGACTTCATTGACCAATGAATCATAGAAGTGTAGGACTGGAAGGGGCCCTCAGTAGGTCTTCTAGTTCAGTCCCCTGCACTCAAGGCAGGACTAAATAATAACTAGACCATCCCTGACAGGAGTTTCTCTAACCTGTTCTTAAAAATGTCCAAAGATGGAGATTCTACAATCTCCCTAGGCAATTTGTTTCAGTGCTTAACTACCCTGACTGGTAGGAAGTTTTTCGTAATGTCCAACCTAAACCTCCCTTGCTGCGATTTAAGCCCATTGCTTCTTGTCCTTGCCTTAGAGGTTAAGGAGAACAATTTTTCACCCTCCTCCTTGTAACAACCTTTTCTGTACCTGTCAACTTTGTCTACACTGCGCATCTTACACTCTTTGTCAACAGGAGAGAGCTCTTCTGCCAACAAAATAAAACCACCCTCAACGAGGGGTGGTAGCTTTGTTGGCGGGAAAGCATCTCCTGCCGAAAAATCACTGTCCACACTGGCGCTTTTCATTGGTAAAACTTGTGTCGGTCGGGGTGTGGGTTTTTTTCACACTCCTGACTGACAAAATTTTACTGACAAAAGTGCAGTGTAGGCACAGTCTCAGTCTTCTCTTCTCCAGACTGAACAAACCCAGTTTTTTCAATCTTTGCTCCTAGGTCATGTTTTCTAGACCTTTAATCATTTTTGTTGCTCTCCTCTGGACTTTCTTGAATTTGTTCACATCGTTCCTGAAATGTGACACCCAGAACTGGACACAGTACTCCAGTTGAGGCCTTATCAGTGCTAATCTGCTTTTCTGTTTCAAAGACTGGCCAGTCCATTGTGAGGACTGGAAGCTGACTTAGGATCAGGTGCTTCCCAAGACTTTGACAACATAGTGTCACAGTTCAGGGCAACTGCACCTGTATTTCTACCCTGTGGTCAAGCAAAGGCATCCACTTTAGGCTTCCGGTTCCTCAGCTATCCCCTCTCTTGGGTGGAGACCTGTGTCTTTCTCCCTCCTGACCTGGGTTTTTGCAGGATGCACAGTTCCCTGTCTACACTGTGAGTTCCCTAGCAGGTCAGACTGCCTAAGCAAGCCTGCTTTGCTTTCTCCTAAGAGATTATAAGCTATGTAATTGCCCCCAGTTACACGTTTCCACTCACCTCTTTCTAAACAAGCGTGTTTATTCTTAAGGTGAAAACATTACAGGAAAAACATTTTAAAAACAATAAAAGAACCTACATGCATGCTAATAAGCTTACCAGTGATCACCCCAACCCCTCAACTCCAGAAGGGGTTCTGGTAGAGGATCAGTTCTTCAAAACTTTTAAGGATTGAGATCCCCCTTGGACAGAATGTCCTGTTTGTTTTCTGGATCAGAAGGAAGGCCCTAAATCAGTTTAAAGTGAGGCTGTTTTTCCAGAAGTCCTTTCTTTGTCTGTTGATTTCTGGAGAATCCAGTTTGAACTAGTAACCTGAATAAATTTGCCTAATCACGCTCCATTGTTCTTAATTCCTGGAGGGCTTGGCCCACAATGATACGTAAACTTTATATAGTACCATCTCCTAAAGGTACTGCAGAAAATTGCCATATCTGTCACACAAAATATGGTTGATCACTGTGAGTGAGAACTTCAGCTGTTCTAATGAATTCTGTTAGCAAGTTAATGATCAGAGGCTGACTGACTTGCTTGCTTCTTATTATCACAAAACTTATACCAGGTTGTTTCATGAGCTATGAGTACAGCATCAGTAGCTGACCCTTCACTGCGTCTTGATAAGTTTTTTTTATTAAGTTTATCTGCAACCCACTTCATCAACACATACATGCTTTTCAGCCAAGGATGTGTACCCAGCATTAACTTCCTTGGTGTTACATTTCACTGGGACATTTTTCAGAGTAACAGCTGTGTTAGTCTGTATTCGCTAAAAGAAAAGGAGTACTTGTGGCACCTTAGAGACTAACCAATTTATTTGAGCATAAGCTTTCGTGAGCTACAGCTCACTTCATTGGATGCATCTTAAATCACCTTTTGACAGAGCACTTCAGTCAGTAGGACAGGCTGCTATTGACGCAGTAGAGATAAGTACATGATGTGTAAGGTTAGACACCTAGCACTTCACTTTGGCAATACAAAGAAAAGATCTTCATTAATACAGACTCATATACAGGGCCCTTTTAAGGACTTCTGATTAGCTCTGACTAATTTTGGGCTTTCTCAGGTAGAAAATAAGTAGTCAGTTGTTCTGGAGCAGGGCTGTTTTGTTTGTGCCAGGACATTTCTCGATTAAATATATTTTAAAAATCAAATGTTAATTATTCCTAGTATTAAGCAAATGTTTATGTAAAACATTAGTTTATTGGTTTAAGTACAAATGCATATGGTCCTATTAGCTTAAAATTTCACCTCTCCTATAGAAAGGGACAGAATTATTTTTACAGGGATTCAATGTTTTTCAGTGGAATTCACCTTGCAGAGCAGGAAGCCCCCATTTAAGACTCCAGGATTGCACACAACTACTTGCATTAGCCTTTTTTCTGGAGAGTCTGCAAAGTACATGACAAATGAGTCATGCAAAGATTTAAAAACATTAACCTAGATACATAGCATTATGATGTTGACTACTTCTACATCCTAGCTACCTGGAGACTTATTTCTACCTTGAGTTAGATGTTAAAGATCAAATTCTTCAAGTGCTTGTGCACATGTATATTCCATTGTTGGTGCCCGTGTACCCAATATATTCAAGACAGATTCTTTTGGCAGCAGTGTCCATTGGGGTAGTGCTGTATCCTGAGTGTCCTTGTGCTTTCAACTGAGAGCATAAAGGGTGGGACAACTCTAGTGGCCCCTCAGTTCCTGCTCACCATCCATTGCTGTAAGTTGGAGCTTGAAATTACTGTCACTTTCATATTTGTTTAAACAGATAGTTGGATATTTAGGCTACACCTAGGAAATAGGGGTGTGATTCCCAGCTCATGTACACATACTCATGCTGACTCAATGAGAGCTATTGCTAGAAATAGTAGCATAGTCATGGTAAGATGGGCAGTGGTGGCATGGCTTAGCCATGCTGAATGCAAACTCTCTTGAACCCTGTGGCTTTGTATTCGGCCATGGTAGGCTGAATTGTAGGAATTCTGTGAACAAGTAAAAAGAAGAGGAGTACTTGTGGCACCTTAGAGACTAACAAATTTATTTGTTAGTCTCCAAGGTGCCACAAGTACTCCTTTTCTTTTTGTGAATACAGACTAACACAGCTGCTACTCTGAAACCTGTGAACAAGTAGCAGACTTCATACAGCAAATTCTATTTCTGTTTACCCAATTAGGTCTTAAAGTAAACATGGACATGCCAATACTGATCCCACAACAAAAAAAAAATAGAATTCATTGGGGGTATTCTGGACTCTGCAGCACTGATGGTTTATCTACCTCAGACTTCAGAGCCATAGGTATCTCGCATCTTCATGACTCAGCATACCAGATTTCACCTGTGCTGCATGCGAAAAGGGTGGTTGAAGCCTTTACAACAGCCATGCAAACATCATCTGGGTATGCTAGTTCCCATTCCATGTGTTGTCATTAAAGTGGTGGATGGACGCAAAAATGTCTACTTTAGAAATGTTGACCCCAGGCATTCCCTTTGGCATTGGCCACAGTCAGAAGACAGATACGGGGCTAGATGAACCTTTGGTGTGACCCAGTATGACCATTCCTATGTTCTTATGATATGCACAAATCCTGTTCTATCAAAAGGAGTTTCTCAAACACTTCATTCCAAGCACACCAATTCAGATAAAACAAGTTTATTAACTACAGAAAGATAGATTTTAAGTGATTACAAGTAATGAGGCATAAAAGTCAGAATTGGTTAAAAGAAAATAAATGCAGCTAATACTTAACTTAACATGCTAAGTGAATTCAAAGCAAAAGTCTCTCTCACCACATGTTCTAGCATAGTGGTCACCAATTGGTTGATCGCAATAGACTGGTCGATCCTAGAGGATCTCCCCATCGTTTGCTATCTCTGTCAGTGAAGTGTGGCTGCCTCTAAGGCAGACTCCCTGCCTACCCCAGCCCCATGCCGCTCCCAGAAGCGGCCAGCGCAGCCCCACAGCTGGGGGGGGGCAAGTGTCTCCCTCCGTGCGCTGCTCCTGCCTGCAAGCACCACCCCCGCAGCTCCCATTGGCTGGGAGAGCTGCGGGGGTGGTGCTTACAGAGACCTCAGGCTCTCCCAGGGGCCACAGGGTTGCGTTGGCCCCTTCCGGGAGCCGTGTGGGGCTGGGGTAGGCAGGGAGCTTGCCTTAGCCTTGCTGCGCTGCCGACCAGGAGCCACTGAACATAAGTGCTGCTTGGCAGGAGGCTGCACCCCAACCCCCATCCCTGAGCCCTCTCCCAGAGCCTGCACCCCAAGCCCCATCCTGAGCCTCCTCCCAGAGCGAGCACCCTGTACCGCCTCCTGCACCCCAACCCCCTGCCTCAGCCCTGATCCCCTCCCAGAGCCAGCACCCCATACCCCCTCCTGCACTCTAAACCCCACCCTGAGCCCCCTCCAAGAGCCAGCACCCATGCCCCTTCTTGCACCCCAAGCCCCAGCCCTGACCCCCCTCCCAGAGCCAGCACCCTGTACCCCCTCCTGCCCCCCAACACTCTGCCCCAGCCCTGACCTCCTTCCAGAGCCAGCACCTTTAACCCCCTCCTGCACACAAACTCTCTCCTAGAGCTTATACCCCTCTTCCCTTCCTGCATCCCAACCCATTGCCCCAGGCTCCTTCCCACACTGCGAACCCCTCGGCCCCAGCCCAGAGCCCACACCCCCTCCTGAACCCCAAACCCCTGCCCACCCCGGTGAAAGTGAGTGAGGATGGGGGAGGGAAGGCGACAGAGAGAGTGGGGGATGGAGTGGTTGGAGCTTTGGGGAAGGGCCAGGGCCTCGAGGAAGGGGCGAGTTAGATGCTGGGTTGCCCTTAGATTCAAAAAGTGATCTTGGGCGTAAAAAGAGACCACTGTTCTAGCATGTTCTTACTGGCTGAATTCCTTTCTGCCAGGATCTCTCCCCAGTCCAATGATACTTCCTTTTTCCTTCAAGTGCTGTGGGTAGAGATGAAGGGAGAGATATCTTGGGGTTGATCCGTTCCCCATTCTTATACATTTTCTACTTCTTTGAGAATCATCTCCAGCTGGGGTTCAGGAGACATCACAGAAAGTATGTGGGGATGGGAACCTCCAGCTGTTTCTTTGCCAAGACGTAAATTTCTCACTCACACCTTTTTCTTGCCAAAGAACAGCCATTTAAACAGGTAATAGTCCATTTGATTTTGTTGACACCTGTGAGGTGTCAGTTTGCCTTTGTCTCTGAGGAAATGGTTTTTGGCTGCTTCCCCAGATGTGAACTGTGTCTGAGTAACATCATACAGTAATATCTTATAACTTTACATACAATAAGAAAAGGAGTACTTGTGGCACCTTAGAGACTAACCAGTTTATTTGAGCATAAGTCTTCGTGAGCTACAGCTCACTTCAAGCTGTAGCTCACGAAAGCTTATGCTCAAATAAATTGGTTAGTCTCTAAGGTGCCACAAGTCCTCCTTTTCTTTTTGTGAATACAGACTAACACGGCTGTTACTCTGAAACTTTACATACAATGTTGCCACACACATTTTACCAGGAGAATAAATCTCAGGAAATCATGAGTTTTTAGATGATACCTTAGAAGGTCTACTTTGTACACAATTTATCATAGTCTTAAAATGGGGGTGAACATAGGGATACACTGTCACACCCACATCCCCAGATCATCCCAACAATAACTCATCTCTGCCCCAACTTTCCTTTGAGAGTGTTATCTAATCAGTTTCTGAACATTTCCAGTGATGGCACTTCAGTGACCTTTCTTGAAAGACTGCTCCAATGTCAACTTGCTCTGTTAAAAAATGTTTTATTATATCGAATCTTGATGTCCCCTTCTTTAGTTTGAGGCCATTAACTTCTTGTAATACATCCTTGGGCAACCTTGAATAAATCTTTCCTCACTATCATTTCCATGTATGGTGCTATTAAATTTTCCCCTCTGCTTATTTCTTTCAACTGTATAAATTACAGTTCCTTAACTTTTCCACATTCTTCTTTTTATTCTGTAAAACAGCACCCATCTCTTTAAAAAGCAATAAAAAATTTACTTGAAATAGAAATTTGTGTCATTTTTCATTCCCTCAATCTTTCGAGAGTTTAAATTAGAACTGGATACAACTGATTCTTGTAAGTGGAAAGGGAATTTTCACAATGTATTATCCAAGCCACTTCAGTTTTAATAATAACAACTCTGCTATCGTATCCTTTTTCAAAAAGAAAAGGAGTACTTGTAGCACCTTAGAGACTAACCAATTTATTTGAGCATGAACTTTCGTGAGCTACAGCTCACTTCATCGGATGCAACTTATTATTTTTATATCCTTTTTATAATTATTATCATCATCATCATCTATTTGGAGAACCCAAATGTGGAGTCTGCATAGTCAGGATAGTGGATAGATCAGGAGGTTGGTAAGGTTGGGATCCAGAGACTTTAAGATTTGGGCAGCTGGTCTATATTTACCCCAGATTGGTAACACCCAATATTTTTACCATCTAATGGTTGTTGAGAGAAGTGGCTCTCAACTTTTCCAAACTACTGTACCCCTTTCAGGAGTCTGAATTGTCTTGCATACCCCCAGGTTTCACCTCACTTAAGAACTATTTGCTTACAAAATCAGATATAGAAATACAAGTGTTACAGCACATTATTATTGAAAAATTGCTTACTTTCTCATTTTTACCATATTATAAATTGATTGGCATATAAATAATTTACTTATATTTCAATGTATAGTATATAGAACCATTTAAAGTCATTATCTGTATGAAATTTTAGTTTGTACTGACTTCACTAGTTCTTTTCATGTAGCCTGTTGTAAAACTAGGCAACTATCTAGATGAGTTACCCCCTGGAAGGCCTCTGTGTACCCAGGAGTACACGTACCCCTGGTTGAGAACCACTGGTTTAGAGGCCTTTATAGTAGGAATTGGTGGCCCCAGTGTATTTCCTGATGCACAAGTGCCCAGAGTACAAAATAATACCAACATTTTTACAACCTTTTTGGCAGTCTTAGCAAAAAGTCAAATGAAATATAGACCATAAGGAAGTATATGTAATGTAGATAAGCTATGTCTTCATGGCAAAAAAAGGTGTTTTTACATCAAGATAACAATCTCAGTGTAAAATCCTAGAGGAGACAAGGCATTCCAGTTTTTAGTGTCAAGCTAGTCAAGAAGAGGAAAGAGGGTTGATCTCAACTAGCTATATTGAGGTGAAAACTACTTGTGTCTTGTCTCCACTAAAATTTTACTTTGAGATAGTTATAGTGTAAAAAGAAACTTTTATTGCAGTGAAGACAGAGGCATTGATGGCTGCAATTCAATGTTATGAAATTAACACTACAGATATACAATTTAAGGGCCCAATTCTGTGAAATGCTAAGTACTTCCTGTGATGCATTAAGGCCCCATCATGTTCAGTGAGAGTTGGGGAAGCTCAGCAGCTTTCAGGATTACTTCCTAAAAAGGTGTTATTGGGTAGTCAGTGACTACTGCCAGGTTCCCTCCTCTGGGTCTTATGATGTGTCCACTCTCATGTGCAGGATGGTTGTGGGATCCTCAGTAAATACAGCATCCAGTGCAACATAAAAGCAGCAGGTCTGGGGGCAGCTCCAGATTTTCTGTTGGCCTCCCTTATTTTTTGAAAGGGCTGCCAGAGTTCCTTACCCTTCACCTTGCTTTGCTGCTTATCTTGGCCATACCCGATGAGTTGTTGGATGCCTTCTGCAATGTCTGAATATACATCTTTATTACTGTGATTATTTCTCATCTGAGCTTGCACTGCTCCTTCTCCCCTACGGTGACCAGGGGGAATGAACAGAATAGGTAATCATCAAGTAATCCATCCTCCGTCACCCATTCCCATCTTCTGGCAAAGAGAGGCTAGAGACACTATCCCTGCCACATCTGCATGCAGTATTCAAGATGCGGGCGTACCATGGATTTATATAGAGGCAATATTATATTATCTGTCTTATTATATAGCCCTGTCTTAATGATTCCCAACATTCCATTCACTTTTTTCGCTGCTGCACATTGAGTGGATGTTTTCAGAGAACTATCCACAATGACTCCAAGATCTCTTTTTTGAGTGGTAACAGCTAATTTAGACCCCATCATTTTATATGTATAGTTGGGATTATGTTTTCCAAAGTGCATTACTTTGCATTTATCAACATTGAATGTCATCTGCCATTTTGTTGCCCAGTCACCCAGTTTTGTGAGATCCTTTTGTAGCTCTTCACAGTCTGCTTTGGACTTAACTATCTTGAGTAGTTTTGTATCATCTGCAAATTTTGCCACCTCACTGTTTACCCCTTTTTTCCAGATCATTTATGAATATGTTGAATAGGACTGGTCCCGGCACAGACCGCTGGGGACACCACTATTTACCTTTCTCAATTCTGAAAACTGACAGTTTATTCCTACCCATTGTTTCCTATCTTTTAACCAGTTACCGATCCATGAGAGGACCTTCCCACTTATTCCATGATAGCTTACTTTGTTTAAGAGCCTTTGGTGAGGAATCTTGTCAAAAGCTTTCTGAAAATCTAAGTACACTGTATCCACTGAATTCCCCTTGTCCACATGCTTGATGACCCCTGTCAAAGAATTCTAGTAGATTGGTAAGGCATGATTTCCCTTTACAAAACCCATGTTGACTCTTCCCCAACAAATTATATTCACCTATGTGTCTGACAGTTTTGTTCTTTACTATAGTTTCAACCACTTTGCCTAGTACTGAAGTCACGCTTACTGGCCTATAATTGCTGGGATCACCTCTGGAGCCTTTTTTAAAAATTGGCATCACATTAGCTATCCTCCAGTCATTTGGAACAGACGTTGATTTAAATGATAGGTTATAGACTTCAGTAAGTAGTTCTGCAATTTCACATTGGCGTTCCTTCAGAACTCTTGGGTGAATACCATCTGGTTCTGGTGACTTATTACTGTTTAGTTTATCAATTTGTTCCCAAACCTCCTCTAATGACACCTCAATCTGCGACAGTTTCTCAGATTTGTCACCTAAAAAGAGTGGCTCAGGTTTGGAAATCTCCCTCACGTCCTCAGCCATGAAGACCAATGAAAAGAATTCATGTAGTATCTCCGCAATGGCCTTATCGTCCTTGAGTGCTTCTTTAGCATCTCAATTGTCCAGTGGCCCCACTGGTTGTTTAGCAGGCTTCCTGCTTCTGATGTACTAAAAAAAAATTGTTATTACTTTTTGAGTCTTTGTCTAGCTCGTCTTCAAATTCTTTTTTGTCCTTCCTAATTATATTTTTACACTTCACTTACAGAATTTATGCTTATTTCTAATTTTCTCTCTCAAATTTAACTTCCACTTTTTAAAGGATGCCTTTTTGTCTCAATTTGCCTTTTTTAATTTGTTGTTTAGCCACGGTGGCATTTTTTTGGTTCTCTGACTTTGTTTTTTAATTTGGGGTGTAAATTTAAGTTGAACTTCTATTGTGGTATTTTTAAAAAGTTTCCATGCAGCTTGCAGGGATTTCACTTTTGGCACTGTACTTTTTAATTTTTGTTTAAGTAACTTCCTCATTTTTGTGTAGTCCCCCTTTCTGAAATTAAATGCTACAGTGTTGGGCTGTTGTGGTGTTTTCCCCACCACGGGGATATTAAATTTAATTATGTTATGGTCACTATTACCAAGCAGTCCAACTATATTCACCTCTTGGACCAGATCCTGTGCTCCACTTAGGACTAAATCAAGAATTATCCTCCTCTTGTGGGTTCCAGGACTAGCTTCTCTAAGAAGCAGTCATTTAAGATATCAAGAAACTTTATCTCTGCATCCTGTCCTGAGGTGATGTATACCCAGTCAATATGGGGATAGATGAAATTTTTATTTTTATAGCCTCTCTAGTCTCCCTGAGCATTTCACAGTCACTATCACCATACTTGTCAGGTGGTCGGCACTGTTCCCTCTAATTTTTTCCATCCATGTGTGGAATAAATTTTGTTATGTGAACTGATGTATGTGCCTATGTGCTCCACGAATAGAGACAAAAAACCTAGATATAATATATATTTTTTTAAAAGTTACCATCAGGATAATTACTGCAGCCAGGACAGGTTCAGCATTTTAGAACTCACTACGCAGAGAATTACATTTAAGTGTAAGAGAAATAAAAATTATGAAATGCATAGAATAGTCAAAACACTAAAATAACACTTCGAAAGAATAAAATTACAGAGAATATATGTGTACTGCAGGACGTACCAAGAAGTAACAACAACAATAATACAAGTATGTGCTGGGAGGGGAGTGCAAAAGAGACTCTGTGTGTGTGTGAGAGAGAGAGACAGACAGACTCTGTGTGTGTGTGTGTGTGTGGCTTTTGTAGTTAATAAATTTGTTTTGCTTTATCTAAACCAATGTGTGAAAATTATAACTCAGGGGCAGGAAGCTGTTGCATATTCCTCTCCACATTGAGGGGAGGGAGTGAATTTTGTGATCTTACGCTGTACTGTTCCCTGTGCAGCTCAAGACGGTATAATTTTGGGTTTATACTCCAGAGGGGGGGTGTGCCCGAGGAGCTGGGAGGTGCCCTAGCTGAAGCCTTCCCATGCAGGGGCTGGTCAAATAGCCTGCCTGCATGGAACTGCAGCTGGGTATGTCCCTACCTGTATGTATGCTGATGAAAGTGCAGGCTGAAGCCTGGAGGGCTTGTTAGCTTGTCACAGCAGTACCGTGTAAGAGGGAGCCCAGGCTGGTGAATCAGTGGTACCCCAGTTTCAGGTGGCACCGCAGAGGGAACCCATCACAAAAGTGTACTCTGATATTTCTTGGGAACCGAGAACATTACTTGTGTGGCACTCTGCTGGTGTTTGGTCTCTTGCAGGATTTAATTAATTTAGAGGAACCGCTACAAAACAAACCACTAGATAGCTAATTATGACTCCTTTTACAAATTTTTTAAAAATTACTAGATTCATATTAGCCACCAAAATTATTTAGTTGTCCTTTTCTTTTGTCTATGGAAATCTCAGGTATTTTTCCCTATAAACTTTTTTTTTCTCATTACAGATTCCAAGCATGTGTCTATTTTGCATCTGTCTTTCAATCTATCTCATGTGGCATTCATTACTTGGCTTCCGTATTCATGGCTGTTACTCCTAAATTTTTATGCAGTGTCCCTGGAAATGTGACTAGTATACTGTTGAACAATTCCTCTAGTTCAAGAATAGAGGATATTTGGACACTGTGGACATCAGCAAAAAATTACATTGTGGTCCAGCTGGAAAATGGAGAAATTTGGGAACTTGATCAGTGCAGCAGGTCCAAGCGGGAGGACAGTTTGTATCTTGCATATGAATATAGTGGCAACAAGTCTGTTTCTTCTTGTTCTGATGGCTATATCTATGATCACACAAAATGGAAGAGCACCATTGTTACAGAATGGGATTTGGTCTGTCACCGAGAATGGCTTGCAAAATTAACTCAGCCCACATTCATGTTTGGAGTCCTGTTTGGAGCAGTGATTTTTGGTGGTATGGCTGACAGGTACAGTGCCATCCTCTTAATACTGTAGTTTAAGAGTGCAATAACTCTGCATGTGCCTAAATGCTTTGCTCTTCTATTAGATATTAATTTAAAAGAAGTTTAATCTAATTGCCATTTTATTAACAAATGTGTTCTTCAACAGAGCTTACATTTATTTTTCTCTGATACAGATGATTTGTGTTTTTCTATCAGAAAATTTAAAAAACTGTTGATAGAAAATTAATTTTTTTTAAAATGCCCTGCTTTATATCAAATATAGGCTTTGATCCTGCAAGCTACCCCCTATAGGTGGAACCTTGTACCTAAGCAGAGCTTTCTGCAGGATCAGAGTCAAAGTGAGTTTCCCTGGTAATGGTTCCCTCTTCCCCCTACCCATTCTCCTCATCTTATAATAAAAAAGAGAAATGTTTATGATGGATATGATGAACAGTTAAAGCTATGCTGTAAGGTTAAAAAAATATAGTTTTTAAAAAACAGATTTCCTGACCTCTGTCAATACTACTACTTTATGGGACTGCTGCAAAGACTTCAGGATTTGAATCCAGTCCTGTATTACTAAAACTAAAAATCTACTGTATTTTTCACCATTATTGGTTTACCTTTTTTTTGCATTTCAGTCTGCATGAAGAAAGAAAATAGACCAATCAGTTTCCCTTTAGTTTCCTGTCAGTTTCACTTCCTCCAGCAGTAATAAAATGCTGAACTATTTCAGTTGTAAACACATTATGTAAATGCATAAAGTAGATCTTATTTTTTCAGTTGGATTTTATAAAAGTATGGAATTTGTTCTCTTAATCTAAGGTTTTGTAAAACTTTCTTTAATACAAAACCTGAATTTAGAGCCTAAATTGAACTGACAGTGTCTCTTTTTAAATCAGTTATAATATTTTCAGTTAATATGCAGACACAGATAATGACATTATAGTCACATAATTCTCAGTTAGATTAGCTCAAGCTGTAGACATCCATTTAAGAGAATAAACATATTGTATTTTATGGAGTTACAACTAAAAGTTTTACATCTGAAAGTTACTATCTGACAGCTTTTGATTGGTGGGAAATAAGTTGGTAATTTCAGTCCAACTTCCAGTCAACAGATGTTCCCAGCACAAGAATGACCACAGCTGGCTCTAATTAGCATCTCTGCTGAGAATCTTGACAGAGATTAAGGATTGAATGGGCATGAAGACAACTACCTCCTCCATTCTTCCGAGGCCTGGTCTACACCACATAGGTAGATGTAAGGCAGCTTACATCGACCTAATTATGTCAGTGTGCACATTATAGCCTTGTCCCACCTATGTAAGTGCCCTACTAATTGACATCATAATGCCAGCTCCATGAGAGGCATAGGGCTTAGGTTGGTGTAGTTAGGAAAACTTAGTGTCTGTGCAGACACTGCAATGCTTACATCAGCTGTTGGCTGTCTTGTCAATTTCAGGGCTCCATGCTGGAGCCATGAAATTGACAAAAAAGCCAGGCCTCTGTTTTACCAGTCGCAGCCGAGCTGTGCTCGCCTGGCTCCCCCACTCCGGCTGGGAGCGAGGAGGTGAGCCGAGCTGAGAGCTCTGGCTCCCCCCACCCCAGCCCCTCTTCAGTCAGTTGAAGTGATACTGGTGAGGACTCACACCACTGCCAGAAGGAGGGTAGTGTGGACATGAACCATTACTGCGGTGGCTCTAAATTGATCTAACATAAGTCTGTTGTGTAGACGTGTCCTAGGTCAGGGTTGAAGCACATTGGCAGGGCATTGTAGGGAAATTTGCAGAGCAGCTGTCTGGGCTATATCTGTTCTGTAAGACTTCACATTCCAGTATTATTTTAATGTGGTACCAAATTCATGTACAAACCCAAACCCAAATCTCCAAAAGCTGCTGCTGCTGAAGACAGAAATAATACATCTCTACGTTAGAGAATAAAAATGAAACAGGGCCTGTTCATTATTTAGTTGACACCTGAAACATACTCTATATTAATGAACATTGTTAAACAAAATAGGACAGAGTTAATTCATAAATAGATTTTATTTCTGTTAGAGTTTGTTTTCTCTTCAGTTGAATTTATTGGTGTTGACTTCTGGTTATTTGTTTATATACAGCATGTTCTGGTAGATCAACATGTTTTCTATCTGAGATGATATGGAAACTGGACAAACAAATTTAGGATTCCTTTTATGTTAAAGACCTTTGATTCAGAATGAGGAATGACACATAATTTAAGACCTGACTTGTAATATTTATAATAAGAAGATAAAATTTCACATAATTTTATTTCCCTGCTAATGTACTTATTGTATATGTGACATTTAACATGTGTGGGCATTCCTGGTAATGAGTTTGTGTGTACACTTATGAAATCAGAGAACTCTGGGGGAGTATCTGATTACCATTTATTAGATATTTTATCTTAATGTAATTGGAAGGAATTAAGGTAAAAAACCTTTCATTGGAATCCACGTTATATTTTGAGATAGCATGAGTTATTGCATGCTAACCTGTGCTGGAACATGTTAAGTAGCTGTTACTTAAAATAAAATGTCCAAGAAAGAGAGAAATAGAATGGAGTGAATCTGTGTAAAAGGGCAAATTACAGATGCGGAAGTTAAACGCAAAGCTCAATATGAACATACAAAGTGCCCTTTTCTATGGAGACCTTCCTTCCAGTCATGGAAAGTTGGGTGGGGTTCCCTTTCATCAGTACTACTTTTATATTGGTCACAGTGATAGGTACAGAAAAAATAAAAGTTTTTCCCTCACCTAGAGAACAATATATCAGAGCTAAGATCAAACCTGGGGCTACTGTGATAGTGCAGTGCCCTAAATACAGCACTAGTGATACTTTTCATATTTACTATAATTCTTATTGGTAAGATTTCCAAAGTTGCAGTTGCTTTTTAGTACAATATTTATCACATGCCACCCCATTGTTCACTCTGTGTGTTTGTTCTATCCTTCCCTCACCTTGTGTCTGTCTTATCTATCTCCATTATAAGCTCTTAGGGGTAGAGACAGCTCTGTGTTTGTACAGTGCCTAGCACAATGGGGCCGTGTTCTTGGTTGGCCCTCAGGCACTCTCATCATAAACATGGTTAATAATAAATAATGATGATGTTTTTGTTGTAATGTGCAGAGTGGGAAGACGGTATATAATGTGGTTCACAAGCACTGGTCAGTTTTTATTTGGTGTGGCAGTGGCATTCACATTTGACTACTACAGCTTCGTGATCATACGTTTTCTCCTTGCTATGGTAAGTATAGATGCTCATCCTAATTCTTTTTAAATGCAGTTTCCTAACCTTCCTCAGGAAAGCCCTCCATAATTTCTCCCTATTCCTTCTCTTCTCCAGTTTTTAAAAGCCCCATGTGTTGCCACAACACTCTGTTTAGCAAAGGAGTGAGAATTCGAACACTGCTTCTTCACCTTTCAGTGCCCTTCTCTTTGTTTTAACCAGAAAGGGTGCATATGAAGCAATATTTGGTGCTTCCTTCATCAGGGGCTGACAATGCTTCTTTTAGCACAGTCTCAACCCCAGCTAGGCTGGTAATTAGGTGAGAGACGAAGTATGAGTAGCAAACTCTGGTTCCTGCATTGCAGCTTGCATTGCACCGTTATTCAGGGTGTATTACTAGAAATAGACTTTATTTTTGGTAAAATGCAGTCATGGTTTTACCCCAGCTATGTTCATTGATAGGGGATAGTTGCCCTTTTTTCTCATGTTTCAGAGTGGTAGCCGTGTTAGTCTGTATCAGCAAAAAGAACGAGGAGTACTTGTGGCACCTTAGAGACTAACAAATTATTTGAGCATAAGATTTCGTGGGCTAAAACCCACTTCATCGGATGCATACACTGGAAAATACAGTAGGAAGATATATATATATATATATATATATATATATATATATATATATATATATATATATATATATATATATATATATATATATATATATATATATGCAGAGAAAATGAAAAAATGGGTGTTGCCATACCCACTATAATGAGAGTGATCAGTTAAGGTGAGCTATTATCAGCAGGAGAAAAAAAAATCTTTTCTGGTGATGATCACGTTGGCCCATTTCCAACAGTTGACAAGAAGGTGTGAGTAACAGTAGGGGGAAAAATAAGCATGGGGAAATAGTTTTACTTTGTGTAATGACCCATCCACTCCCAGTCTTTATTCAAGCCTAAGTTAATGGTGTCCAGTTTGCAAATTAATTCCAATTCAGCAGTTTCTCGTTGGCGTCTATTTTTGAAGGTTTTTTGTTGTAGTATTGCCACTTTTAGGTTTGTATTCGAGTGACCAGGGAGATTGAAGTGTTCTCCGACTATGGGTACCCGCATGGCCCCACAGTATGCCAACATTTTTATGGCTGACTTAGAACAACACTTCCTCAGTTCTCGTCCCCTACCGCCCCTACTCTTCTTGCACTACATTGATGACATCTTCATCATCTGGACCCATGCAAAAGAAGCCCTTGAGGAATTCCACCCTAATTTCAACAATTTCCGTCCCACCATCAACCTCAGCCTGGACCAGTCCACACAAGTGATCCACTTCCTGGACACTACAGTGCTAATACGCGATGGTCACATAAACACCATCCTACACCAGAAACCTACTGACCACTATACTTACTGACATGTCTCCAGCTTTCATGCAGACCACACCAGACGATCCATTGTCTACAGCCAAGTTCTATGATACAATCGCATTTGCTCCAACCCCTCAGACAGAGACAAACACCTACAAGATCTCTATTAAGCGTTCTTACAACTACAGTACCCACCTGTTGAAGTGAAGAAACAGATTGACAGAGCCAGAAGTCATCTACTACAGGACAAGCCCAACAAAGAAAGTAACAGAACGCCACTAGCCGTCACCTTCAGCCCCCAACTAAAACCTCTCCAGCGCATCATCAAGGATCTACAACCTATCCTGAAGGACGACCCATCACTCTCACAGATCTTGGGAGACAGGCCAGTCCTTTTACAGACAGCCCCCCCAACCTGAAGGAAATACTCACCAGCAACCACACACCACACAACAAAAACACTAACCCAGGAACCTATCCTTGCAACGAAGCCCATTGCCAACTCTGTCTACATATCCATTCAGGGGACACCATCATAGGACCTAATAACATCAGCCACACTATCAGAGGCTCATTCACCTGCACATCCACCAATGTGATATATGCCATCATGTGCCAGCAATGCCCCTCTGCCATGTACATTTGTCAAACTGGACACTCTCTACGTAAAAGAATAAATGGACACAAATCAGATGTCAAGAATTATAACATTCAAAAGCCAGTTGGAGAACACTTCAATCTCCCTGGTCACTCGATTACAGACCTAAAAGTGGCAATTCTTCAACAAAAAAACTTCAAAAACAGACTCCAATGAGAAACTGCTGAATTGGAATTAATTTGCAAACTGGACACCATTAACTTAGGCTTGAATAAAGACTGGGAGTGGATGGGTCATTACACAAAGTAAAACTATTTCCCCATGCTTATTTTTCCCCCTACTGTTACTCACACCTTCTTGTCAACTGTAGGAAATGGGCCATCCTGATTATCACTACAAAAGTTTTTTTTTTCTCCTGCTGATAATAGCTCACCTTAACTGATCACTCTCGTTATAGTGGGTATGGCAACACGCATTTTTTCATGTTCTCTCTGTGTGTGTGTGTGTGTGTGTGTGTGTGTGTGTATATATATATATATCTATATATCTTCCTACTGTGTTTTCAACTGAATGCATCCGATGAAGTGAGCTGTAGCTCACGAAAGCTTATGCTCAAATAAATTTGTTAGTCTCTAAGGTGCCACAAGTACTCCTTGCTGTTTTTTTCTCATGTGCATCCTGTCTGTCTTTTAAACTATATCTAAAATACTGGATTTATTTGTAAATAGCTAGGCTTGGTAAACATCCTAAAAGCTTCTACTATACTTGTATGTATGTCAGCATATTTAATTTTTTAGCAATCAACTTCAAATTCCTACCCTATATTCAAAGGTATGCGTTTTGTGGATTTTGCTTTTAGAATGCTTTGACTAATGAGAAAGATGGTGGGAGAAAAATGAAATAAGTGGTTTAAAATAGTTTAGAAGTCAGAAACTAAAATTCACTCAAGAATAAAGCATCAAATATTATTCTCTTTACTTGTTGCTGGCAAAGCATAAAGCAAGAGGGGTCCTTGACTCTGGAATTCACTTCCCTCCTTTGCCTGCCAGAGCTTCGATTTATTCACTACCGGGAATGCTGCAAAGCCTATCTTTTCTCGCAGGCCTTAAGAGCCTGGTCCAGTGCACAGTGATCAGTGTGTAATGTGTGCCTGGGTGTGCCATGTCTGAGTGCCGGCACCTCCAGGCTTGGCAGTTCATTGCTTTGGTACCTCTGGGCTTGCTTAGTCAGAATGTAAAAAAATTGCTTGAGCCCTGGCACCTCTTTCACTACAAATTAAATACTGCCAGTGATGTCAATAGGAGTCTCTGTAGTGACTTCACGGGGCATTGGATGAGGTTTGAGCGAGGCTGAGGGGGTTTATAAATGGAAGTGCTGGAGATTAAGACTCTGCTCAAACAAGTAGACTCTGCGTGGGCACAGAGCCACACTGAATTCAGTGAAGCTCTGCAGAGGCCTAAGTATCTGGCCACAGGAATCCACTTCCAGGACTGGGGCTTAAAAACCCTAATCTTACACCATTGAAAACAATGGAGGCATTCCAATCACCTCCATTGTGTGCAGGATCAGCTCTTAAAGGATGATTTAGATTGTTGAGTATAATGCATATATATTTTTCACTTTTGTATGGGAATTTATTAATTGGAGTTTTTATAACTGGAGATTTGATTAATCAAAATATTATATGGGAAGCATCTTTAGATTTTCTAATTGTGTGTTTTGAAATGTTTTCAGATGCCTAAAGCCCTAGATATGTGCCAGAGAAATAGAAATAAGTATATTCACTAAATAAATACTTTAATGTAGAACATTAGTATGGTTAGAAAACTTATGGGAGCCTATAAAAGTGTAAGGAAGATTCTCTTTCAGCTTGTAAAATACGATTTAACAGGATAATCTACCACGGGGTGGAAAATCATTATTTTGAAATATGCATTTCTATAGTATGCAGGGTATTATGCTTAAAACTATGCTTAAAACTAAGGCCAAGATTTTCAGAATGACTGTTGGTTTTGGGTGCTTCAATTTTTCGAGTGTCCAACTTGTTTCACCTTCAAGGGGCCTGATTTTTAAAGGCTTTTTAAAAAGGTATTACCCACAAATGGAGGTATCCAAAGTCAATAGCCATTTCTGAAAATTGTGACCTGATATTTTACAGATCTGAAATCAGTTTTACCTAATGTTGATTGTTTTTTTCAGGATTACTGTTGCTCTCTCTGAGTGCATCATACTCCAATACAGGGCAAGCTAGGGGGCTCTTAAGACTTCCAACATAAACAAACATGAAAGTATTGGCCATTTGTTTTGGTATTGTCACACAAAGGGAATAGACATCAGCTTTTCTCTGTTTTTTCCCCCACAGGTTTCAAGTGGCTATCTGGTTGTGGTTTTTGTTTATGTAACAGAATATGTTGGCATTAAAGCTCGAACATGGGCATCCATGCATGTCCATGCTTTTTTTGCTGTGGGAGTCATGGCTGTGGCACTGGTAGGATTTTTGGTGAGGACCTGGTGGATCTATCAGATATTTCTTTCCATAACAACTCTCCCCTTTGTCTTGTGCTGCTGGATGCTCCCAGAGACACCTTTCTGGCTACTGTCAGAGGGAAGATACGAAGAAGCACAAAAAGTAGTGGATGTAATGGTGAGATGGAATAAAGTAAGCACTCCTTGTAAAATTTCTGAACTGTGTTCAGTCCAACAAGATGATCTAGTCAGTTGCAGAACGGGTGATAATGACATTTCTACAGTGAAGAAGCACAATATCTTAGATCTGTTTTATAATTGGCACATTGCAAGAAGGACCATTACAGTCTGGATGATTTGGTTCACTGGGAGTTTAGGATACTACGTATTCTCCCTGAGTTCCGTCAATCTAGGAGGCAATGAATATTTAAATCTATTTCTCATAGGTAAATATCTATTATATTTTATTCTGCTTATGACAGAACTAGAACTTCTAATTTATAAATGTTTAAAGATCTGACAGTCAATTTCCTGACCCCCAATTACCTGTACCATCAGCAACTCCATTTACAATTGCAGATTTAATTCTTGTCAACTTGAAATGTAGTTATTTTACAAAAGCAAGCTTAGAGTATGTTAAGGTACTATATTGTCCTTGACATCTCCTGCCAATTTTTGTGCTTGTAAAACCACATTTTCCTAGTTTTAAAATTGTTTCTCTCTGCCCGGTTGTTCTGTGAAAGAACCACACAAACAACAGGGAAAATTGACTAACCGTACAGGGGAAACTCTTAAATTGATGAAATACTATTCCAGTAAACAAACTGAGAAAAGTAGAGATTTTCTTCACTAATATTTTTAGTCATAATAATATTCGATTATACTGGTAACACTATTAAGCTCATAATTTTAAAGTTTGTTCAAAGTGTGTTTTTTAAATCTAGGGGGCAATGTTTCTTTAATTTAGTCTTTAATTTAATGTGGTTGCAAATTTTCTCTTGACATGATAAAATTGGTCAGCACATATAGGGCCTGATCTAAAGTCTATTTAAGGTCATTGGAAAGATTCCCATTGAGTTTGGTGGACTCTGGATCAGGCTCCAGCCCTGTAAGGGACTTAAGCTCATGCTAGTTTTAAGCATATGAGTAATCACAATAGAGTCAATGTGACTATTCATGTGCTCATAAGCACTTTGCAGGATTGGAATACTAGTGAATTAATTTTAAGTTGCCATATATTATTACATGTTAGTAACTTGACTGTTGTGTTGAAAATAGGAGGCTAATGTTGCTAATATAACTAAGTTGTTATGATACTGTAAATAAATTACTATGTTAGCAAATTTCAAAACTATTTTCTTTGTCTTCTGTGACCCACCTCACAGGGTCCAAGAGCCTGGGCTCCAGCCTGAGCTGCAGTTAAACAGCCCCTTAGCCCAAGCCCAAGTCAGCCTGCGGGTTTTCAACTGCAGTGTGGACGTATCCGTACAGGCCTATCTCCCCATCAGAAGGGCAGCTGCAGCTGCCTTGTGCCTTATAGCCTCTTTCCCTGGTGCATTTCTTATTCCCCACAACCATATTTATGCCAGTGTAAGCCCTCCACTGGCATTTTTGCCACCAGTGGGTTTATCGCAAAATGTTGGTGAAATACATCTTTCACCTAACACCTATATCTTTTAAAACCAGTTTAATCAGTAGACTAAATAAATGCTCATAAAAAGCAAATCAGAATTATTTTAAAGGGCATTTGCAGTCATATTATCATGGTTTAATACCAGATAAATTCATAATGACAGGTGCCGTGGAGCTTCCTGCGTATGTCGTTGCTTGCATTGGGATGGACAAACTAGGAAGGAGAAACACATTGACTCCATTTCTTATATCAAGTGCAGTGATCTGTGTTTTGATTATGCTGATCCCTCAGGTTAGTCACTTACCATTTAAAATATACCTATATTGTGGGGAATGTGAGATATGTTAATGCAACATCTCTTTCTAAGGCCCGAGATTAATTAAATGTAGTTTAGAAATGAAGCTGGAGTTCTTTACAGTAGATTTTCCATATTTCTGTTAAGGGTCCCAAACTAGCATTCCTAGCTCTTAATTAAACAAAGGGTTCGAAATAAGCTGTTCAGTAAACAAAGCCACGTTCAGCCATTATTTATTGGTGGAAATAATCAGGAAAGTATAGAATAGGTATTGCTCACTGTTTACAGAAAGATCACAGTTACGGTCTAAATTTTTCAAAATAAATGAATGGCATTGAATTTGGAATGGTGAAGTTTTCTGGTGCTTTATATATTTGTACTCTCTTTTAATAGGATTTCAGCATATTATCTGTCTTAGCAAATATGGCTGGAAAGTTTACAATTGGTGTTGCATTTGGCCTCATTTACCTTTACACAGCAGAACTGTATCCAACAGTTGTACGGTAAGAACTTTAATGAAAAACACATGGCAAATTATTTTATTTTGCTATTTCTTCCCTTCATTTGTTATACTTTTGGGGCCAAATCCTGTACCCTCTGAAGTCAATGGCAGTGCTCCAAGCGACTGCACTAGTGTAAGATCAGTCTCTTTTCTGTTATAGAATTCTCTGGTTTTGGCTCTGCAGTAAATGCATTTATTTTCTGTTCCCTTCTACATAGACTGGTCCCACTGAGGTACTGGAAAAATGCTCAGTATTCTTAGCATTCAGTTCCCTCTTTCTGAATGTTCATGGTCATTAGGAATATGATTTATACTGAATGCTCAGTATACTTTTTATTCTATTTATAGAAGCAACCAAGGTCACTGTAAGATAAATTTAGATTAACATAACGATATTTTTATAGCATCTCTGCATTTCTAATTAATTGGTATATCTGATCTCACTCTCATTGGGCCTTGTGTCTTCTTGTCTTATCTCCAGGTCACTTGCTGTAGGAAGTGGGAGCATGATGTGTCGTGTCGGGAGCATAGTTGCTCCTTTTTGTGTTTACCTGACGAGTGTTTGGATCTTCATGCCACAGGTACGTGTTTATTTTGATAGTCAAAAAAATTGTTATCCATTTTACTGAGATTTAAAGTTGAAATGTAGATAAGTTCAAAAGGAAAGAGTGTTAAATATTCTCATTCTTAATTTAAATTCTCAGTTTTTTAGCTATATATTTTTAAGAATATGAATCTGAACTCAGGAGTGAGCCTTGAGGCACTGAAATCTTCTGAACAGTTGATATTACATACACTTTAAAGATGACAGACATATCTTATATGCATTGAATACTGGTATAAAATAGTAACTATCTTTTGTACAAGGCCGTACTGTATCATTCATGTAATTTGGAGTAAGTGTCTCATTCCTAAATTGAAAGTGTTGTATTTAGTCAAGATCTTCATTGAGCAACCATCTTTTCTCGTTGCCATCAATCTCCTTTTGAAGAAGCAGAATAGCCTAACACAGATAATGGGGGAGAGAGCAAACGTTAAATCCTGCTGATGACGACAAGATCCTCCATCTCTATCAGTCAAGTGAAACACAGATGCCGTGTTAGATCACATGAGATGAACTGGAGCCCCCTCTATGGAGAACAAGCCTAGCAAATCTAAGCTCTCATTGGACTACCAGCCTAACTATGATCAAAACATCCTGCTGATATGGAGAGCTAAAAAGAATAAGGTCAGAAGCAGCCAAATAGTGGGGCAGTGAGATGTTGAGGAGGTGGCATAGATGGGATAGTAAGAGCATAACCAGGTGAGAAATAACTCAAGAGGTGACTACAGAAGAAAATGATGCTGTCATGATGATCATTAGGACTCTCAACAAACCTTGGATTTAAGAGAGATCTTCTTTTTGTAGAAAAAACAATGAGGAGTCCTTGTGGCACCTTAGAGACTAACACATTTATTTGTGGGTGGCTGCAACCTCATTCCATCATGTGATCCAACAGTCATCTCTAACTTTAACTGTCCCATGAAGATGAGATAGGGCAGTTTCTTTGTAGAAGAAAATGGGCACTTTCTTAGCATTACATGGATTTTGGAGTTCATTTTGCCCAAAATATTTTTAACTGTATAGTTATATTCAGTGCATACAAGTTATCCCCTATTCTCTTTATGAAATCTATTATGTGTGCTGCTCAGAAATTCTACAATTGCTCAATCTTCCTTTTTCAGAAGGATAAGTTTAGGTTCATGTACATAAATGGTGAGAAACCTTATACTGAGGAGTTAAACTGATAATGAGCTTATTTTACCCATTTAACATTTTTTTTAATTTACTTTTACTTCTTTGAAAAAACTTTACAACTCACCTTTAATATCACAGCTTGTATGTGAATTACAGATGTAAAGAAGGTGAAAGCGTATTGGCCTGAATTTTCAACCCAACCTCTCTTCCTGTGTGTGTCTTTTTGCACACACACAGTTGGGTTTTCCTACAAAGGTAGAGTCGTGTCCATTTGATTTTAAAAATATAAAATCTACATTTGTGAATGCTAGAGACTGGTTTGAGAGACTGTCTGAAAACTTGGCCCATTATGTAAGTAACCTCTGTCCAGTTTTTTAGGATTCATTTGTGATGGTGGGGAAACAGAGTAGGAATAAATCAATAAAGTTCCTAACAAGCACTCTTATCACACCAAAGAAATGCACCTAGAAAATACATGAAAAGCAAGATCTGAAGAGCACAGTAATCATGGGAGAACAGTCTCCTTTGACTCTTCTTCCCTTCAGAGTTTTGCTTTTCACTAGCAGTGATAAGGTTTATCTGTTCAGAACTCCTGCACTTAAAACACAGCTGGGGCAAAGTTTAAACATTTGAGAACACTGTAAGTAGCACTGCAAATATTTCAAATATGGATAACTCTCAGTACATTAAAAACACTCACATACAGTGTGAAACTTTGTTACAATAGTGACTGTAAATGTGTGTTTTCATGATAAACTTCTACCATCAGGCATTTGTAAGTTCACTAAAAACTTGCCTTGGGCTGAAGCTTATCATGCAAGGTCTCAGCTAACATACACATTTTGGGGTAAACTATGAACAAAATAGATTAATATTTTGAAATAGACTGACATAGGTTATGTTGATACAGTATATTATTTATGGTACACATCCTATATTCTGTTAAGTTTTTATTGCTACTCATTTTCACCATAACTCATTTGTGGCTCTGTCTCCCAAGAGTAATACAAACCATCCCAAAGAATGCCAATAAATCTTGAAATAATACCCACAGTTGTCTTGTTCATGCCACACATCGTAGAGAATTTGTGGTTTTAAAGTTTAAATTAAGGCCCCAGTTCAGTAAAGCACTTAAGCATGTGCCCTAGTGCCTTGAATATCAAGAGAACTTAGTTAGCAAAAGTGTTTATGGACATGACTAATAGATTTTATTCCATATTTATCATAAAAATTTAAGGCATATAATATGTATGAGACACATCACCGATCTCTGTGTTATATGAATAATAACAATACACAAAAAGGTTTAAAACATTTATTATGAATAACAAAAGACCAGATTGTGATCCCCTCCCCCCCATGCAATCTCACTGGTTTAAATAATAAATTCTACAGCTTGCCATTTAGATGACATTTTAAAAGTCAATTCATTAATCCAGTATCATCCAATTTATTTTTCTATTTTATCCTTTCTAGGAAATACCTCAAAAATACTTTATAGAGAGAGGTAGAGGAAGAGAATGCTTTACAGCTCTGGGTACAGCAGCTCTCATATCAGTAGGGGAAACTGACACATGAGGATGGAATAGAGTAAATAGCTGACAGTAAAGAGGAAGTGAGTATGCTTGTGGAGTAGTTAGAGTAAGGAGGGGAATAGATACATGCAGGGGCAGATTAGCGTATGGGCCCATGGGGCCCATGGCCAGGGGCCCCGGCCAATTGGGGGGCCCCCCCGCAGGATAGCTGGAATTCCACCCCATCCCCTGCTCTTCCTCTCTGCTCACAGGGCCCTACCGCCCTGTTCCTCCTTGTCCTCTTCCTCCTGAGGCCCTGCCCCCTGGCTAGGCCATAAACAGGAGTTGTAGGATGAGCATGTCCCCCCCCCCCCCCCCCCAAGCCCTCCCTTCCATGTGTAGCCTACCCCCAGCCAGTGGCAGCTCTAGCAATTTTGCCGCCCCAAGCAGTTGCCGCTGAATTGCCGCCGTGCCAAGAGTGGCGGAGCTGCCACCCAAAAGCCGCCGTGGCAGGAAAAGTTGTGGAGATGCTGCTGAATTGCCGCCATGGGACACGGACTGCCACCCCATTCTAATTATCGCCCCAAGCACCTGCTTGGAAAGTTGGTTCCTGGAGCCGGCCCTGCCCCCAGCCCCTCTCTTTCCCCCCTCCCTCCTGTGCAGAGCTGCCCCCACACCTCCAGCCCCTCTCCCTTCCATGTGGAGCTGCCCCCCCCAGCCCATCTCCTTCCCCCCTCCCTCCTGTGTGGAGCTGCCCCCCACAACCCCTCTCCTTCCCCTCATTTTACACATTGGTATAGTGAAACACAGAGAGGTTAAGTACATTGCCTACAGTCAAGCACAAAGTGGATCAAGTATCACTGCTAGTTAGAGAACTCAAAAGTCCAGACTGCCAGCCTCCAACTCTTACCAATAGACAATACTGTTTTAATAGAAAACCTCATGTCTCAGCTATTCCAATATTTGGCCCTTAGGCAGAGTTCTCTGGCATAATGCGGTATTACGTGTATAGACAGACGCAGCTGTCCACAGAATCATAGAATGTCAGGGTTGGAAGGGACCTCAGGAGGCAATCTAGTCCAACCCTCTGCTCAAAGCAGGACCAATCCCCAACTAAATCATCCCAGCCAGGGCTTTGTCAAGCCTGACCTTAAAAACCTCAAAGGAAGGACATTCCACCACCTTCCTAGGTAACGCATTCAGTGCTTCACCACCCTCCTAGTGAAAATTTTTTTCCTAATATCCAACCTAAACCTCCCCCACTGTAACTTGAGACCATTACTCCTTGTTCTGTCATCTGCTACCACTGACAACAGTCTAGAGCCATCCTCTTTGGAACCCCCTTTCAGGTAGTTGAAAGCAGCTATCAAATCCCCCCTCATTCTTCTCTTCCGCAGACTAAACAATCCCAGTTCCCTCAGCCTCTCCTCATAAGTCATGTGTTCCAGTCCCCTAATCATTTTTGTTGCCCTCCGCTGGACGCTTTCCAATTTTTCCTCATCCTTCTTGTAGTGTGGGGCCCAAAACTGGACACAGTACTCCAGATGAGGCCTCACCAATGTCAAATAGAGGGGAACGATCACGTCCCTCGATTTGCTGGCAATGCCCCTACATATACATCCCAAAATGCCATTGGCCTTCTTGGCAATAAGGGCACACTGTTGACTCATATCCAGCTTCTCGTCCATTGTAACCCCTACATCCTTTTCTGCAGAACTGCTGCCGAGCCATTCGGTCCCTAGTCTGTAGCGGTGCATGGGATTCTTCCGTCCTAAGTGCAGGACTCTGCACTTGTCCTTGTTGAACCTCATCAGATTTCTTTTGGCCCAATCCTCCAATTTGTCTAGGTCCCTGTGTATCCTATCCCTACCCTTCAGTGTATCTACCTCTCCTCTCAGTTTAGTGTCATCTGCAAACTTGCTGAGGGTGCAATCCACACCATCCTCCAGATCATTTATGAAGATATTGAACAAAACGGGCCCCAGGACCGACCCTTGGGGCACTCCACTTGATACCGGCTGCCAACTAGACATGGAGCCATTGATCACTACCCGTTGAGCCCGACAATCTAGCCAGCTTTCTATCCACCTTATAGTCCATTCATCCAGCCCATACTTCTTTAACTTGCTGGCAAGAATACTGTGGGAGACGGTGTCAAAAGCTTTGCTAAAGTCAAGGAACAACACGTCCACTGCTTTCCCCTTGTCCACAGAGCCAGTTATCTCGTCACAGAAGTCAATTAGATTAGTCAGGCATAACTTGCCCTTGGTGAATCCATGCTGACTGTTCCTGATCACTTTCCTCTCCTCTAAGTGCTTCAGAATTGATTCCTTGAGGACCTGTTCCATGATTTTTCCAGGGACTGAGGTGAGGCTGACTGGTCTGTAGTTCCCAGGATCCTCCTTCTTCCCTTTTTTAAAGATGGGCACTACATTAGCCTTTTTCCAGTCGTCCGGGACTTCCCCCAATCGCCATGAGTTTTCAAAGATAATGGCCAATGGCTCTGCAATCACATCCACCAACTCCTTTAGCACTCTCGGATGCAACGCATCCGGCCCCATGGACTTGTGCACGTCCAGCTTTTCTAAATAGTCCCGAACCACTTCTTTCTCCACAGAGGGCTGGTCACCTCCTCCCCATGCTATCCACACTCACTCACCTGAAACTCAGGTTCCAAAACTACTGTTACAAGTATCAGCGGGGTTATTAATTCAAAACCAAGCAATTTATTGACAAGATGACAACGAGGAGCTGGGGTGCCCGAGAGCAGCGCACGGCCCGTGTCCCTGCCCCCGGGGCATGCCATCCAGGACAGGTGGAGGGTCCAGGGCTCCCCACAGAAGCCCAGGCTCCCTGGGCAGCTTTTACCATGGCTCGATTTCCAGCCTGGCCAAGAGGCAGGGCCATGTGGGGAAGGGAGGAGCAAGGGCAGGGCCCCATGGTGGGATGTGGGGGGAGGGGGCAATGTTCCTTGTGCCCAGGGCCCCAATAAATCTTAATCTGCCTCTGGATAGATGTGCTTAATGGGGGGAAGGGTGAGTATGATTCAGAATGAATTGGAGACTAACTGGAACTGGTTAGTCTAACTGGTGGGATTTCCAAAAGCGTTCAGCACTGACCTACTCCTGTTCCCACTGAAGTGATGGGAGCCTGATTCGCATTTATACTAAGGCTCTTTTGCGCCACAGTGGTCGTATAAAGATGCTTTAAAGTGGGAGTACATTTCATTTACACCCGCTTTCAGCCCTTTGCACTGTGTAAAGAAGCCTTAGTGTAGATGAGAATCAGGCCCTAGAAATTTTACCATTGACGACAGTTTGACCAGGAAAAGGCCAAACCTGAGCGCTTTTGGAAATTCCACCTAACAGTTTTAAGGCAAAATCTAAAAAGAGGCAGTGTCGGAGATTTCCAGACAGTCAATGTGGCAGCACAGGTCAGAATGACTGTTAACTATGGAGAGTTGACTACAGATAAGTGAACAATTTCCAACTGCAAAAGCATCCTTTGGATGCTTTTATAGATCGTGTTATTTTTCTCAAAATTTGTGGTATAACAGTAACATTATGGTGGCTGAAAAAGTGAGGGAGCTGACAGCTCTTTTCAAGGAAAATATTGAAAAATATTAAAGATGGGCTCCAGTAGTTAGTGTATACAATTAAGCCTCCTCTTGAAACACTCTCTCCTATAACTCTGTACCTGCCTGCAGAGACCTCCACCAGTCTGGCCTTCATTCCTACTGTAGTAGTGATGATTGCCCTCTTTTCTAATTCTTCATTGTAGGAATGTAACGGTTTTACTTTCATTGTAGTATGTAGCATTCAACAGTATTTTGCTTAGTTTTTTACTCTTTTAGCTTCTGCACTCAATATGAGTGTAACAGAATTTGTTAGTCTCTTAAGGTGCCACAAGTACTCCTTTTCTTTTTACAGATACAGACTAACATGGCTGCTACTTTGAAACCTTTGAAACAGATATAATTCTGCTTCTCACAGAGGACTGCTTAAGACAATTGGTGGCTCTGGCCCTGAGGGATCATAAACAGCTTGGTGTTTTTAACGGAAAATAACTCTGCCAAGTTACAGCTGAGACTTCAAATTTGAAATCTCTTTTCTGACTTCCAAAGAGCTATTTTCATTTAGAATTAGGGGGTGGTTGCCTGCCAGTGTACCCATATCTGTCTGAAAGTGCTGTGTTATGAAAGTCATAACCACAGCCATTTCATATGTTCTCTCTCATGTTTAGAAGGAAAGTATTAAAAAAAATGGATCAGAGGTTGGGATCAGTACAGAGCAAGTTGAGGACATCACAGTATCAAAATGCACAAAGTAACAGTTATAAAATAGAAAAAGAAGCCTGCGAGAAATGGTGTATTAAAGACATGTATTTACAGAGAAGTAGAGTAAGAGCACAGGGAGCATAATGGGATAAGATTGAAGATTAGTGTGTTAATATCTGTACAATGCTTTGAACATGTTAATTGCTAAGTATTATCATCCTTATCAAGCAATAAAAATTAAAGAAAAGAGAAAACAAGGAAGAATTTTTAAAAGTGCCGATTGTCCAGAGCAGTGGTTTTCAACCTGTGGTCTACAGATTGTATCTAAGGGGACCATGAAAGGTGACTATGAAAATAAAGTTTCAGATCCAAGAAAAGGAATTCCGTTTTTTCTGATGGATCAAAAGTACAGTATGTGAATTCCCCCACCTATAGGTCAAAACCTGGAAGTGTTGTTACCATAGAAGCCCACAGTTCAGCGCCCTTTCTCAGACTGCATCAAATGCCATGCTGAGCACCTGCAATATTTATAGTTGAATTCTGTTCAGCCAGTTTTCAGTCTTAGACTTCTATGGTAGGGGTCTGCAGGCCACAGGTTGAATTTTCACAGGGGTCTAACCATCCATTCAGAATGTTTTAGGGGTCTGCAAATGAAAAAAGGTTGAAAATCACTGGTCCAGAGCAACAAATTGATGGGAAATCTTCTATTGTTCTTTGGGACAGCATCTTCCTGCGTGTGTGCACCTAGCACAGTGGAGCCCGATCCTGACTGTGGCTTTGGCTACTACCACAATAAAATAAAACGATAATAATAATAGTACACACTGAAATCACAGTGTACATATCCAGATCATAGACACAACACACGGGTCAGTTAGAAGCTGGGCCCCCATCAGCTTTCTCTCTCTGACTCAGGACATCATACCTATTCAGAACATTATGCAAGTATGTACTTAAGCATCTTCCTGCATAGGAATGGACTTAAACATGTGCTGAAGTGCTTTCTTTAATCAGGATCTCTATGATCCCAGTTAAGAGATCCTGACCTACAGCTTGCATTGGAGAAAGGTGCTCAAATACTATGATGATAGGTAGAGTAGGTAGACGAAGAGCCAGGTCTACAGCTTCTTTTCCCCCCTCTGTGTGACAGCAGGGAAGTTGTAGTCCAATAAAAATAAATGTAAAATGAATTTAAGCAATCTTACAATTACTTTTAAAATTACTATCTGCTAAAGAGAATAATTTTTCAATGAAGTTGCATGCATTCTATTCACTTCTGCAAAGTTGTTCCTGCTTACGCTGGGGCTGTATTTAGCTCATTGTGTAAAACATTTGACTTGGTCTGTGTTAACTTTGCTGGACAATCTGTCAGTTTATTTATGTATTGATTTTTGTTTTATTTTAGCAATTGCAACAGGGAACATTTAAGACTTTTGATCTTTGGTTTTCATTGAAGTTCACTGTGCTCCCAAATTTTAAAAGTATTTTCGCAAGCAAGACCAATGTTTTCCATGAACCCAAAGACATGTGTAACCCTTACATTAATTATTTATTTCTTCCAGTTGCTTGTTGGAATCATGGCCTTTCTGAGTGGAATGCTAACATTAATGCTCCCAGAAACTCTTGGAAAACCATTGACTAATACTTTGGCAGAAGCTGCAGAACTGGGAACAAACAAGAACAGCTGTTTGGGAAAATCACCCCCCGCCCAGAGTGGTGTAGTGTTAGAAAAGATAGATGCTTAGCCAAAAGTCACACAGCACTGAAGAATAAAGCAACATCAAGATTGCTGTCACCAGTTTTAATCCTCATTAATTCTATAAGACCATTTTATTAGAGCAACCTGATCATGGTTTTAATGCACGCATCTTTTAATTTGTATGCAATCTTGCCTTTTCTAGAGGGAAAATATAAAAATGTCTGGTAGAAAATTTAAAAGGATTTTAGAGCCACTCGCAAACTTAATCATACTTTTAAAAATCTGTTTCATTTGCTTTGACTAGTTAGAGTGATTATTGTTCATTTGGAAAATACCAGGTTTTCCCAGATTCACGTATTTCCTTTCACTGCTGTAGATTTTCTGCAGCTCTGCTTGTAATCTCATCATGAAATCCCCTGTCAATAACTGCCATATTACAACTGACAGACACAGACTTTTGACTTATTAACATGGTAAGCTCAAGCACACAGTACTAATTCAACAGAAAAGGTTCTTAATTACTGTGAAAGGTTAAACAGAAATAAAGATTTCTGTTTTTCAAATTTTCTTCTGGAGAGACTGCCATTGCTAAAAAATGAAAATATTCTATGCAACAGCTTCTGACAAAAAAAATCATTCTCAATTTGCAGAATGTTCAAATAGTATGAATACTATTCATTTTGTTTAATGTCAAATGTATTTTTTGTTATTGATTTAGAGAAAAAACTGCTTTGGGACTCTGTTGAAGTATCAGTAAAGTCTATGTATACAGATAAAATCTGGTATTTTTGAAAACCTTATTCATTCCAAACTGTTACGTTAAATGACCCTTTCCCATTAGTTTCCGTTCAGACCTATCATCAGTTTCTTTATATCATCCGAGGGTAAAACCAACCCCTGTGCAAAGCAACCACACAAGGCTTATGTATCTTTTTAGTGCTCAAAATAGGATTTAAGTAGAGCTTAAGTAGTGCATAGGCCTGTGCAGTGCTGGGCGCTTAGGCTCAGATCCTCAAAAGTATTTAGGTGCCTGATTCCAATAGGAGTTAGGTGCCTAAATACATTTGAAGAGTTGGGCCTTAGTAAATAAGTGATGTATAACTGCTAGCATCAAAATGTTATTTTTTTCATGGACCATCCATTTGTAGCTCCATTTATTCAACACTGTACAGAACCAAATACTAAAAAAAAATTATTTTTGATGGAAGAAACTTATCAACCGTTAGAAATGGATGCAACAGTCACTGATTCCTGCAGATGCCTGTGAAACATCCAGAGCTGGTGCTAGCCCTAAGCAGAAATATTTTTGTTCCCGTCCTCCCCCCCCCCAACACTAAAACAGGCAAGTTCTTATGATAAAAAGTGAATGAGAGCCCCCCTTGAGCTGCTTGGGACCCTACGCAATTGCTTAGTCTGCTTATGCCTAGTGCCGGCTTGAAAACATCCCCCTGTTATATCACTCGTGCTGATACACATGAGTGATGAAGACTGTAGAAAACACTAACAGGGATAGATTGAGGACATCATTTCACTCTAGCTGCTATTTTTTATAATTTTCTATCCCAGCCCTCCCTTTTTAGTCTACTGTAGAGCTAGCCATTTCTTCCATACCTGTGCAGCCTTCCGTATTGTGCATAAAGATTCTACATTCTATGCAAGTAATGGTTTGGACTCTGCTCTCAGTTACATCTGTACAGCTCCTCTGACTTCAGTGAGTTCTGAAAGAAGAATATGATTCAATATCTCTATGCCTCTCTAACAGGAAACAAAGCATCTCTCTTCAGTTACAGCACTGTCCTGGAGTTCAAAGTATAGAATCATAGAATATCAGGGTTGGAAGAGACCTCAGGAGATCATCTAGTCCAACCCCCTGCTCAAAGCAAGACCAACTCCAACTAAATCATCCCAGCCAGGGCTTTGTCAAGCTGGGCCTTAAAAACCTCTAAGGATGGAGATTCCACCACCTCCCTAGATAACCCATTCCAGTGCTTCACCACCCTCCTAGTGAAATAGTGTTTCCTAGTATCCAACCTAGACCTCCACCACTGCAATTTCAGACCATTGCTGCTTGTTCTGTCATCTATCACCACTAAGAACAGCTGAGCTCCATCCTCTTTGGAACCCCCCTTGAGGTAGTTGAAGGCTGATATCAAACCCCCCTCCACTCTTCTGCAGGCTAAACAAGCCCAGTTCCCTCAGCCTCTCCTTGTAAGTCATGTGCCCCAGCCCCCTGATCATTTCTGTTGCCCTCCTCTGGACTCTCTCCAATTTGTCCACATCCTTTCTGTAGTGTGGGGCCCAAACTTGGACGGAGTACTCCAGATGTGGCCTCACCAGTGCTGAATAGAGGGGAATCATCACTTCCCTCGATCTGCTGGCAATACTCCTACTAATGCAGCCCAGTATGCTATTAGCCTTCCTGGCAATGAGGGCACTCTGCTGACTCATATCCAGCTCCTCATCCACTGTAACCCCTAGGTCCTTTTCTTCAGAACTGCTGCTTAGCCAGTCGGTCCCCAGCCTGTAGTGGTGCATGGGATTCTTCCATCCTAAGTGCAGGACTCTGCACTTGTCTTTGTTGAACCTCATCAGATTTCTTTTGGCCCAATCTGTCTAGGTCACACTGGACCCTATCTCTACCCTCCAGCATATGTACCTCTCCCCCCAGCTTAGTGTCATCTGTGAACTTGCTGAGGGTTCAATCCATCCCATCATCCAGATCATTAAAGAAGATGTTGAACAAAACCAGCCCCAGGACTGACCCCTGGGGCACTCCGCTTCATACTGGCTGCCAACTAGACACTGAGCTGTTGATCACTACCCATTGAGCCCAACAATCTAGTCAGCTTTCTATCCACCTTATAGTCAATTCATCCAATCCATACTTTTTTAACTTGCTGGCAAGAATACTGTGGGAGACCGTATCAAAAGCTTTGCTAAACTCAAGATATATCATGTCCACTGCTTTCCCCATATCCACAGAGTCAGTTATCTCATCATAGAAGGCAATCAGGTTGGTCAAGCATGACTTGTCCTTAATGAATCCATATTGACTGTTCCTGGTCACCTTCCTCTCCTCCAGTTCCTTCAAAATGGTTTCCTTGAGGACCTGCTCCATGATTTTTCCAGGGACTGAGGAGAGGCTGACTGGACTGTAGTTCCCTGGGTTCTCCTTCTTCCCTTTTTTAAAGATAGGCACTATATTTGACTTTTTCCAATCATAGAATCATAGAATATCAGGGTTGGAAGGGACCTCAGGAGGTCATCTAGTCCAACCCCCTGCTCAAAGCAGGACCAATCCCCAATTAAATCATCCCAGCCAGGGCTTTGTCACGCCTGACCTTAAAAACTTCTAAGGAAGGAGATTCCACCACCTCCCTAGGTAACGCATTCCAGTGTTTCACCACCCTCCTAGTGAAAAAGCTTTTCCTAATATCCAACCTAAATCTCCCCCACTGCAACTTGAGACCATTACTCCTTGTTCTGTCATCTGCTACCACTGACAACAGTCTAGAGCCATCCTCTTTGGAACCCCCTTTCAGGTAGTTGAAAGCAGCTATCAAATCCCCCCTCATTCTTCTCTTCCGTAGACTAAACAATCCCAGTTCCCTCATTCTCTCCTCATAAGTCATGAGTTCCAGTCCCCTAATAATTTTTGTTGCCCTCCGCTGGACGCTTTCCAATTTTTCCTCATCCTTCTTGTAGTGTGGGGCCCAAAACTGGACACAGTACTCCAGATGAGGCCTCACCAGTGTCGAATAGAGGGGAACGATCACGTCCCTCAATCTGCTGGCAATGCCCCTACTTATGCATCCCGAAATGCCATTGTCCTTCTTGGTAACAAGGGCACACTGTTGACTCATATCCAGCTTCTCATCCACTGTAACCCCTAGGTCCTTTTCTTCAGAACTGCTGCTGAGCCATTCGGTCCCTAGTCTGTAGCGGTACATTGGATTCTTCCGTCCTAAGTGCAGGACTCTGCACTTGTCCTTGTTGAACCTCATCAGATTTCTTTTGGCCCAATCCTCCAATTTGTCTAGGTCCCTGTGTATCCTATCCCTACCCTCCAGTTTATCTATCACTCCTCCCAGTTTAGTGTCATCTGCAAACTTGCTGAGGGTGCAATCCACACCATCCTCCAGATCATTTATGAAGATATTGAACAAAACCGGCCCCAGGACCGACCCTTGGGGCACTCCACTTGATACCGGCTGCCAACTAGACATGGAGCCATTGATCACTACCCGTTGAGCCCGACAATCTAGCCAGCTTTCTATCCACCTTATAGTCCATTCATCCAGCCCATACTTCTTTAACTTGCTGGCAAGCATACTGTGGGAGACGGTGTCAAAAGCTTTGCTAAAGTCAAGGAACAACACGTCCACTGCTTTCCCTTCATCCACAGAACCAGTTATCTCCTCAGAGAAAGCAATTAGATTAGTCAGGCATAACTTGCCCTTGATGAATCCATGCTGACTGTTCCTGATCACTTTCCTCTCCTCTAAGTGCTTCAGAATTGATTCCTTGAGGACTTGTTCCATGATTTTTCCAGGGACTGAGGTGAGGCTGACTGGCCTGTAGTTCCCAGGATCCTCCTCCTTCCCTTTTTTAAAGATGGGCAGTACATTAGCCTTTTTCCAGTCGTCCGGGACTTCCCCCAATCGCCATGAGTTTTCAAATATAATGGCCAATGGCTCTGCAATCACATCCACCAACTCCTTTAGCACTCTCGGATGCAACGCATCCGGCCCCATGGACTTGTGCACGTCCAGCTTTTCTAAATAGTCCCGAACCACTTCTTTCTCCACAGAGGGCTGGTCACCTCCTCCCCATGCTGTGCTGCCCAGTGCAGTAGTCTGGGAGATGACCTTGTTCGTGAAGACAGAGGCAAAAAAAGCATTGAGTACATTAGCTTTTTCCACATTCTCTGTCACTAGGTTGCCTCCCTCATTCAGTAAGGGGCCCACACTTTCCTTGACTTTCTTCTTGTTACTAACATACTTGAAGAAACCCTTCTTGTTACTCTTAACATCTCTTGCTAGCTGCAACTCCAGGTGTGATTTGGCCTTCCTGATTTCACTCCTGCATGCCCGAGCAATATTCTTATACTCATCCCTAGTCATTTGTCCAATCTTCCACTTCTTGTAAGCTTCTTTTTTGTATTTAAGATCAGCAAGGATTTCACTGTTCAGCCAAGCTGGTCGCCTGCCATATTTACTATTCTTTCTACACATCGGGATGGTTTGTCCCTGTAACCTCAATAAGGCTTCTTTAAAATACAGCCAGCTCTCCTGGACTCCTTTCCCCTTCATGTTATTCTCCCAGGGGATCTTGCCCATCTGTTCCCTGAGGGAGTCAAAGTCTGCTTTTTCTGAAGTCCAGGGTCCGTATTCTGCTGCTTTCCCTTCTTCCTTGTGTCAGGATCCTGAACTCGACCATCTCATGGTCACTGCCTCCCAGGTTCCCATCCACTTTTGCTCCCCTACTAATTCTTCCCGGTTTGTGAGCAGCAGGTCAAGAAGAGCTCTGCCCCTAGTTGGTTCCTCCAGCACTTGCACCAGGAAATTGTCCCCTACATTTTCCAAAAACTTCCTGGATTGTCTGTGCACCGCTGTATTGCTCTCCCAGCAGATATCAGGGTGATTGAAGTCTCCCATTATCATCTGGGACCTCCCCCAATCGCCACGAGTTTTCAAAGATGGTGGCCAATGGCTCTGTAATTACATCAGCCAATTCCCTCAGCACCCTCGGATGCATGTGTGACAGGTTCGGTCACAGAGACCACCTTGGGACTGTCACCTAACGTGCTGAAGTTAACTCTGAGCCTAGTTAACTCTGCCAGCTTGGGATTCTAGAACCCTGCCTTGTTGAGCCAGACACGCTAGTCTGCTGCAGCACAGACCCAGGTCTGGTCCACACCCTTAAAGCTGCAGACTTTAACCAAAAACTGCTCAGCGGGTCACCTATCTCCAGCACCCAGACACCCAGCTCCCAATGGGATCCAAACCCCCAATAAATCCGTTCTACTCTGTATAAAGCTTATACAGAGTAAACTCTCTATAACACTGATAGAGAGATATGCACAGCTGTTTGCTCCCCCAGGTATTAATCACTTACTCTGGGTTTGTCAATAAACAAAAGTGATTTTATTAAGTATAAAAAGTAGGATTTAAGTGGTTCCAAGTAATAACAGTCAGAACAAAGTAAGTTACCAAGCAAAATAAAACAAAACACGCAAGTCTAAGCCTAATACATTAAGAAACTGATTACAAGTAAAAATCTCACCCTCAGAGATGTTTCAGTAAGCTTTTTTCACAGAATAGACTCCTTTCTAGTCTGGGCCCAATCCTCTCCACTTGTTAGTTCCAGCAGGCATCTTAGGTGAAAAGCAGGGGGTTTCTCATGACTTGGACCCCCCTTATTCTGCTCCACATCTTTTATAGCTTTGCCACAAGGTGGGAATCCTTTCTCTCCCTCTCCTTCTAAATAGAAAAGTACCAGATTTAGGATGGATTCCGGTATCATGTGGCATGGTCACATGTCCTGAGAGACCCCCAGCTTCCATTCTTCCTGGGCTGGCCTACACATACACAGGAAGGTTTGCAAGTAAACAGAGCCATTTACAGCTGATTGTCCTAGTCAATGGGAACTATCAAGATTCTAAAGCATTAATGGCCCACACGTCGCATAATTACAATAGGACCAGTGGTGAGCTGGAGCCGGTTTGAACTGGTTCGCTGGAACCAGTTGTTAAATTTAGAAGCACTTTTAGAATCGGTTGTCCCATGAGGGACAAAAAGGGCTTCTAAATTTAACAACCGGCCAAAAGTGGCGCCTTAGGCGCCGACTCCGTGGGCGCTCCGGAGCTGGAGCACCCAGGGGAAAATTTGGTGGGTGCAGAGCACCCACTGGCAGCTCCCCTCCCCTCCCCAGCCCCAGCTCACCTCCACTCCACCTCCACCCCTGGTTACACTCCGCCCCGCTCTGCTTCTCTGCCCCGCCCCAGCTTCCCGTGAATCAGCTGTTTGCACGGGAAGCCTGGGCGGGCTGAGAAGCAAGCAGCGTCTTCGTGCTCAGGCCCAAGGAGGCGGAGCGGAGGTGAGCTGGGGCGGGGGAGCATGAGGAGGGCCTCCCACGCCGCAGCAGGTAACCCGGGGTGGGGGGCAGGGGAACTGCTCCCCGCCCCAGCTCACCTCTGCCTCCCTGGGCCTGAGCATGAAGCCACCGCCTGCTTCTAAGCCCTCCCAGGCTTCCCGCGCAAACAGCTGATCCACTGGAAGCCGGCCGGGGGGTGGTGAAGAAACAGAGCAGGACGGCGCATTCAGGGGAGGCAACAGAGGCAAGTTGGGGCCGGGCTTGGGGCGAGGCACCCACCAAATTTTCCCTGTGGGTGCTCCAGCCCCGGAGCACCCACGGAGTCGGCGCCTAAGGCGCCACTTTTGATGTGATCAGTGGGGGGAGCAGGTGCTCCCCCTCAGCTATGCTACCCTGCCCTTAGTAGCCAGAGGGACATGCTGGATACTTCCCCGGAGCCACCCCAGGTAAGCACCGCCGGGACTCCCCACCTCACCCCCGGCAGGTCCCTCTGGCTCTTAGGGGCGGGGCGGGGTGGACACCCACTACAGTGGCTCACAAGACCCTCCTGCCCGGTTCTAAGGGCAGTCAGGGGAGTGGGGTGGATGGGGCAGGGATCCGGGGGGGCAAGGGCGTCAAAGAACACGGGGTTTGGATGGGGCAGGTGTCCCGGGGAGCGGGGGTGGGCCACGACCCCCTCGTGTGGTGAGGAGGGAACAGGTTGTTAAGATTTTGGCAGCTCATCACTGAATAGGACCTCAGAATTATACTTCATAATCCTAGTTTCAGATACAAGAATGATACATTCAGTAGATTATAAGATTTGTAATTATACCTTACAAGAGACCTTTTGCATAAAGCATATTTCAGTTACATCATATTCACACTCATAAGCATATTTCCATAAAACATTATGGAGTGCAATGTCACACCATGGACTTGTGCATGTCCAGCTTTTCTAAATGGTTCTTAACCTATTCTTTCACCACTGAGGGCTGCTCACCTCCTCCCTATACTGTGTTGCCCAGGATAGCAGTGTGGAACCTGACCTTGTCTGTGAAGACCAAGGCAAAAAAAGCATTGAGTACTTTAGCTTTTTCCACATCATCTGTCACTAGGTTTCAGAGTAACAGCCGTGTTAGTCTGTATTCGCAAAAAGAAAAGGAGTACTTGTGGCACCTTAGAGACTAACCAATTTATTTGAGCATAAGCTTTCGTGAGCTACAGCTCAGCTCATGAAAGCTTATGCTCAAATAAATTGGTTAGTCTCTAAGGTGCCACAAGTACTCCTTTTCCTCTTGTCACTATGTTGCCTCCCCCATTCATTAAGAGTCCCACAGTTTCCCTGAACTTTTTCTTGTTGCTAACATACCTGTAGAAACCTTTCTTGTTACCCTTCATATCCCTTGCTAGCTGCAACTCCAGTTGAGTTTTGGCCTTCCTGATTACACCCCTGCATGCTCGAGCAATATTTTTATGCTCCTCCCTACTCATCTGTCCAAGTTTCCACTTCTTGTAAGCTTCCTTTTTGTGTTTAAGCTCACTGAAGATTTCACTGTTGAGCCAAACTGGTTGCCTGCTCAACCATCTCATGGTCACTGCTGCCTAGGTTGCTTCGCACTTCTACTTCCCCTACCAATTCTTCCCTGTTTGTAAGCAGCAGGTCAAGAGGAGAACGGCCTCTGGTTGGTTCCTCCAGTAGTTGTACCAGGAACTTATCCCCAACATTCTTCAAAAATTTCCTGGATTGTCTGTGCACTGCTGTATTGCTCTCCCAGGAGATGTCAGAGTGATTGAAGTCCCACATTAGAACTAGGGCCTGTGTCCTGGAAACTTCTGTTAGTTGTCCGAAGAAAGCCTTGTCTACCGCCTCCTCCTGGTCTGGTGGTCTATAGAAGATGCCCACCACGACATCACCCTTGTTGCTCTCGCCTCTAAACTTAACCCAAAGACTCTCAAAAGAGTTTTCTGTAGTTTCATCCTGGAGCTCTGAACAATCATACTGCTCTCTTACATACAGTGAAACTCCTCCATCTTTCCTCCCCTGCCTGTCCTTCCTGAATAGTTTATACCCATCCATGACAGTGCTCCAGACATGTGAACTACCCCACCAAGTCTGTTATTCAGGTCACATCATAGTTACTTGACTGTGCCAAGACTTCCAATTCTTCTTGCTTGTTTCCCAGGCTTCTTGCGTTCGTGTACATGCACCTAAGATAACTAGCTGATTGCCCTCCTTTCTCAGTATGAATCAGGAGGCTCCCCTTGTTGCATCCTCCTCCTTGTGTTTCCTCCCAATATCCCTTCTGCACTTACCTCTGGGCATAGATCACCATCCCCCGTAGTACCATAGTATTCTGGGTTCAAACTTAGGAACAAATCATGTCCTGTGTGAGGAAAAAACATGCCTAGAAGCCTGGAAAAATCAGCAAGTCAAAATTTAGGGAGTTTCTATGGGATAATCATGTATGAAGTAGAAAGGGGACTTAGTGCTCTTCCCATCACATAGATGTCCTGATATATACAGGGAAATCCCACAGAATTCAAGATATGCAACTAGGAGTGGGGCTTTTGTTTGGAGACCTAGGCACTAACTCAACTCTTACACATTTTTACCACGTGAGTAATCCCATCTCTACTCAGCAAAGCACGCACTTACCTGCTTTCCTGAACAGGAATGGCATTATTCACATGCTTGGGGCAATGTGTTTTGCTGAATTGAGGCTCCAGTGCTTTTGCACTGTTCCCTGGCCATACAGCTTCCTCAGTAGCTGTACTTACCAGCAGCTCTTTCCTCTTTACAGGGTGTTTTATAGTGCAGGAGGGAAACAGCATAATATAATTGTGACAGGGAAATAAACTGATATTTTCTGATATTACAGCTGCCAGTGCCACTGTTAATTAAAAGTTTCAGGTTGTTACACATTGCCAAATGCTGTCTTGGAATACATGATCCACTGTATAATGATATCTTGAGGACTAAGAGTACTAAAGCTACTCCTTAATCCTGACCGTATATGGAGCATTACAATGTACTTCTAACAAGCTATTAGAATAAAACTAAAGTTAATTCCAGGACTAAGGTGACTATATGAAAAATCAATTTAGGTCTGCTCCAATCAAAGTCAGTGCATGGCATAAATTCTGTTGACATGGGTGATTCAGGACCAGACCCTTGTTCAAAATGTGTAAAATAAAGAAGGAAATTCAATGCAGTACTTAAATACCCAAACATGTTTACACATTTCCATTGCTGTTAACTGGAAATCTGGGTAAATCATTAGGGGCTACAATTTTAATGCTACTTGCAACAGAAAATGCAGCCTGGTGTCAAAGTACTGGTATCAAGATGGGAAAGTCAGAACTTCAGTAAGGAGCACAGACAACAGAATGATCATTCTAGATCTATTTTTAGCTAAGAAATTTAAGCATTTTGTGGATGTAAATACACCAAAACAACTTCAGAAAAATGCAGGGACTCAATCATCCTAGGAGATGAGCATGAGCAACTTCCATTGATTTCAATGGGAATTGTGCATGGACATCTCCCATGGATGATGGGACCTCAGAACTTGTCTTAAAAGAGCTGTAGGAATCTCCTGTTGTTCCCTGTGTCTTTGGCTGCAACTCTCATCTTCCTATCTTGACAGACTGACAGTGTGGTTGCTTCCTGCTTCACTGTTTCATATTTATATTATGGACATGGTCCAATACACTTTAACAAAGTAATCAACTGGGGGTTTAATGCTCTTAATGCTCATGAAAAAAATCCCATTAACCGTGTCTCTTATTTTCTCCTTAACCTTGATAGTGGGTCAATTATATCTTACTAATTAATGGTTCTGATTGTTCCTGATGATTTATAAGCTATCTCCTTTTAATTGTGGTTCATCATAATTGCCAGTCATTTTGGCTATAAAATGTTTATATCCTAAAATTGATATCACATTGTATCATACAACAGTGAGGGTTATCAGACTAATACTTCCTGGGTGAATGAGTACAATGATTAACATTTGTTGACTTCTAACTGAAGAACAATAATAAGGTGATATGCTTGATATTTTAAATCAAATGCATTTTTTAAACTAAGCTTTAAGATGCATTTTCTAATTTAATGTCTGACTTTAATGTCTTTTTATACATTTTGGTAGTTTAAATCAACTATGGGAAAAGTAGCCATGCAAACTATGTATGCTATGGGCCAAGTCCAGTGGGCTGTGCACTGAACATGTCAAAAGCAGATGGAATCTCCCCCCTAAACATTGTTGTGTAGCTGGTTCACAGAGCCTGAAGAAGGCCCATATTCCCAGCTCTGGGGCGGGTAGGACCAAAGGATTCTTTGGCCTTGCCCTGCTGCTCCCTCAGCTTATGCCAACCCATCCCGTGTATTCTGCCATGCAGGGACCCTCTGCAGGGTTTGGCTCTGCACTGTCTCAGGGCTATTCACCCATTTTTATGGCCTTCCAAAATCCAGCCTCACCTTGTACAGCAGATTTATGCTGCTGGAGGCCTCTGTGGATACTGGATTTGTCCTATATATGTGTGTCAAAGGTACTTCTAAGATACTTGCCTAGATCTCATAACAAGTATAAAGGATAGAAAAGATTAAAAGACTAGTTATGAATTTAAACAATAACAAGGTTATCTGTGATATCAAAAGAAATTCCTGTTGTATGCAATAAAACAACACCCATATTGTTGAATCACTCATGAAAAAAGGTTAAGGGAAATCCATATATGGTAGTTATTCTTACAGTTGGTTTGTGATACCAGATTCTATACACCAGGCAATTTACCCATTTTGATAATAGATGCGGGGCATATATACTGTTCTAACTGACCTGTGTTAAATGCAGCATACATGATTTTAATACTATATGCATTATTCAGTCAATGGAATTTTGTTTTTCCATGTATGTATTTACTATCTCAAAGTATGTAGAACAATAAAGTGGAATATGCATTTAATCTTTATCACCATGGCTTCAGAGGCAGTCGTGCACTTTTATTTTTCCCTTTATATAGTCATTCGTATGCACTGGTGTTATAAACTCGTTCTGAGGAGCTATATTAACACCTGGAAGATCTTTTGAATGATTTCCTTTAGGGACACTGTACTGTATTAAGGTTTTTGCATGTTTTGGGTTGACCGTTACCACTTGTGTGTCTCTTTGTCATTTGTGTTAGCTGTTAAAAGGCAGTGTCAGCTGGGAGCTATACAATATAATAAGATTCAGGATTGTCACTTTGTGTCACTCTGAAGCCTATTATGTCTGTAGAGTCCTCGACCATTGTGATGTCAGAGGTAACTCAACCAATTCCCACCCTTTCTCTTCAGCTAATCTGCATGTGACTGTTTCTTCAGTTTTATGAGGGACACTGCACAGATGGTCGATTGGTTGGTCCAACTGCCACACCCATGTGCCCAACTGTCACCCACACAAATCCACACAACTCTTCTAGCACAACTCTCCTTACACACAAATCAACACAATCATCCATACATCACAACCAATACACATACCACAACCAGCACACAAAATAACCCCCAGAACACACAGCCCCTCATTCACCAGCTGCACAAATCAACACACATCTCCCAGCACAAGGCCTCCTAGACAAAGATCAAAACAACCACCCATCCAAGATAACCAGCATACAAATGGGATTCACACTCTTATTGTCAATTTTTTAAGTTTTTCAGTTATTTTTAGCTTTTTTTACACACAACTTTATTATTTACACCCATGTGATTGTGTGGGCTTTCAGCTACTAGTAGAATGTGATCCTCTTCTGCCAAGACTTGATATAAACTTGCCATGGTAGAAGTCTCTCAGCCAAATTCAGTAGTGACAAAAATGGCTGTATTGTTGTATGATGGGTTTGAGTTGGCCAGAAAGCATCAATCTAGCATTCAGTGGGTGTGGAAGATGTATTACTTAAACACAGAGGGGCAAGAGGGAGTGTGATGGCACATCTGCCCCACACTGGCGGACAAGGGGTTAATAGAGCCCTAGGGAGGCTGCGCAAAAAGCAGCCAATAGGAAGGGAGCTATGAGGAGTGGCCAATCAGGGCCCAGCAGACCCATATAAAAAGAGTGCAAGGCAGAGCAATGTCAATAGCTACCTGGAGATTGGGGAGGGAGGACTGTCTGGAGTAGGCTGCAACTCTGGAGCACTTTGGACAGAGCAGTGCAGGCAGGAGAAGAGAAGGAGCTCCAGATGGGCTGCTGAAACTGAGGAGGGTGCTGTGGCCATGGGGAGGTGGTCTGGGGAAATGCAGCGATAGTAGAAGCAAAGGAATGCAGTAAGTGACTGCGGTCTGGAGGGTCCCTGGGCTGGGACCAGAAGTAGTGGGCAGGCCCAGGTTCCCCACACTCGCCAGTGGGGAAATGGCAGGACAATTGACTCCAGTTGCCACTGGGGAAGCATCTGGACTAGGAGCTATACTACCCCAGAAGGGGGGGAAACATGGTCAGTGACACAGCTGGGAGGCCAAGCCACAAAGAAGACACTGTGGTTCCTGAGGTTGCGAGAGGGGCTGTAGGCAGAGGGCAGAGATTGGGTGATGGTGTGCAGACCATGGATGGGGGCATCGGCCTCAAGCTAATCCCCAAGACTGCCAGCAGGAGGTGACAATCCAGCATGGTGAATGATACACACTGTGATGCCGGGATATATGGTAGCAGGAAAACGAGAGTGTAAGATAAAGCAACCTGTAGATCTACCTTTCCTGCTATCCCTCTTTAATCCAGCAGTGCATAAGTTACATTTATTTCCCACTGAATGCCAAATTGGTGTATGTTATAGTACTTTCCACTGACATATACTTCCAAGTGTTTGTGTCATCACCCAATTTTGTCCTTACTGTTTTATCTGTACTTTATCTGTACTTGCCAGATGCCAGTTAGTGGTGATTAGGTTCAACTCCTGAAGTAAACTGAAAGCTACTTGTAGGAAAAATGTATGTAGAAGACAAAAAGTATTAAGTGGAGCAAATATCTCAAGCCTGTTCAGAGACCTGTTTGTTAAGGATTAGGGCCTTGATTCTCCTCTCACACCGGTTTAACACACACAATTCCATTGAGGTCAGTGATATAACTGCTGATTTACATCAGTGTAAATAAGAGGAGACTCAAGCCCAAGGAATGTACCTCAATTAGAAAAGTTCTCATTGAAATACACCGAAGACAGCAACTGCAGAGTAACAGAATTTAGCCTGGACTGCCAGTGCTTAAAGCATGCCCGGTTGCAGACCTGGGTAATACATTTTTGAAAAAGCTAGCCAGGTGTCTGAGGGGCACACATGTTCAGTACTGCCTAGGGGAAAACTCCCTTGGATTGACTGCTTTCCCCATTTGCTACCTCCTGGGGAAAAGCAGCCAATAAGGGCTGCTGCAGAAGGCAGACAGAGCTCTCTCCCCCTCCCAACTCAGGAGCCAACAACATTCTCACGGGAGGGTATATTGGAGGAGTGAGCAGAAAGAGCCCACCAACTCAGAGTGACTCCACTCCCTCTTCTCTCTGCCCCTCCTGTGAGCAATGGAGGCAGAATGGCTCGCTGCTCCTCCCCACTCCCTGCAACATCCAGCCTGGCAAGAGGGGTGCCTGCTACAGCTCCACCTTGCTGGGCACAGGGGATGAAGAACTCCAGATGTGAAATAATGAGACATAAAAGATAAGACATAGTGGTAAGTACAGTGGTAGTTGGGTATGGTGGTCAGTGTGGTGGCAGTTGGATGAAGAACTGGAACCAGAGGTTGGAGCCAGAGTTAGGAGTAGGTTCAGAGCGAAGCAAGAGTGGGTCTGGGAGCTACGCTGGAGCAGGGCTCGAGCAGGCCAAGGTCTATGAAGTCTGTCACCACTATCAGGCAGGGGAGAGTTCCAAGCCCTGTAGTGACATTGGGCAGACTGAGGGGCTGTTGCTCCTGTGAGGCTTATATACTTGCCCTGAGAATCAGCAGACCAGCTCTTAGTTTGTGGATTGGCTGGAGCCTAGCACAGGAATGACAAATCACTTTTTTGCATGTGGATTAACCAGATTGTAGTTCAGGGATGACTCATCACTTCACATCAGAAGTTGCTTGAGGAGCAGAGTTGATGCTGGGGCACCGGCAGAACTTATGAGAGATTGGAGGGGAACAGAATAGATGTGGAAACAGAACTAATGTTGGGCTAGAACTGTGGGGACAGAATTGATTTGGGCATTGGGAGCAGAATTAATTGCTGAACTAGATGGGCAGACATGAGGGTAATGATAGTCCCTATGTGCTTTTTTCAGGCCACTTTATGCATGCATACTGCATCATAGAAAAGACATGAGCAGCAATGGAAGACATAGGATCTGTGGAACTGGTATGTATAGCTAATTCTTGACAAATAGTGCAGAAATCTTTTATGAATGACTGTTAGAAGAATCTTTATGCTCAAGAAAACGTTACACTTTCATTCATTAATATAGTTTAATCACAAAGGTTTCTGAATACAAATGACCCTTTCAAAGAAATTCTACAGATAGTTTAAAAAGTCATATAGATTGTGTGACTGTCAGAAATAATATAGTAGGGCTCATCTAAAGCAACATATTGTTTAGCTGCATTACTTTCTCCTATAGAATCTTGTATAATACTCAGATGTTTGTTGCAGATAAATAGGATCCACCCAGAGGAGTCTGGTTGTTAGTGCTCCCCTCTAATATGTCTTGTGGCAGATGAACTGACTGTCACTGTTGTTTGTAGTGTTGTTGTAGCCATATTGGTCCCAGGATATCAGAGCGACAAGGTAGGTGAGGTAATCTCTTTTATTTAGAAGTTGGTCCAATAAAAGATATTCCCTCACCCACCTTGTGTCTCTGACTACCAGAGGACAGAACAGACTCTCACAGCTTTAAGGGAAATTTTATAACATCCTATCACCACTTGATTAGAAAGAAAAGTATCTTCTTCTTGATTAGAAAGAAAAGTATCTTCAGTTATACTGACCATGATGCCTAAGAAGCTAAGAATCACCAGATCTTTGTGTTAAATACAATCATAAGTCATCTTATTATGTAAGGCAGTATTCCTATTCTCTCACCCAGTCTTGAATAAATGCCATCTGCAAGTGAACAGTAAAATGAACAGCGTTGGAATCTTAGTGGGAGCTACTCTTCTAAAAATAACTAGCCACTCATGTTGACTTTCATGATCTTGGAGCTGCTCAAAGAAGAAATGGCACAGAAGGACTCCATTCTCTTCCTGGGGGTTAGAAACAGGTTCACAGACTCTCATATATGTACTGGTGACTAAAGAACACAAGGAAGAAGAGGATCAGAAAGTTGAACTGCACCCGTCTGAAGCACTGTCCCAGCTGAGTTAATAGTCACTGTGGTGCTCAAACATTTCAACACTCAAATATTGTTCAGAAACAGAATCTCAGCCCCACATGCTATCAGTCCTACCATTGAGGCATATGCCCACCTAATACCTGGCTATCTACCCTGAATGATCCAAAAATGACTTGCATTTAGTCAATGAAGGAAGAGCCACTATTATTGATCTTGGCATGAAGTTTAAGTGTAGGTACATCCATAGATTCCAAGGCCAGAAGGGACAATTGTGATAATCTAGTCTGAGTTCTTGTATAGTAGGGGCTGTGATCCTCTTGACCTACTGCTCACAAACAAGGAGGAATTGGTAGAGGAAGTAGAAATGGGTGGCAAACTGTGCAGTGGTGACCATGAAATGGTCGAGTTCAAGGATCCTGACAAAAAGAAGAAAGGAGAGCAGCAGGATATGGACCCTGGACTTCAGAAAAGCACTTTGACTCCCTCAGGGAACTGATGGGCAGGACCACCTGGGAGGCTAATATGAGGGGGAAAGGAGTCCAGGAGAGCTGACTGTATTTTAAGGAAGACTTATTGAGGGTGCAGGAACAAACCATCCCAATGTGCAGAAAGAATAGCAAATATGGCAGGTGACCAGCTTGGCTTAACAGAGAAATCTTCTGTGATCTTAAACACAAAAAGGAAGCTTACAAGAAATGGAAACTTGGACAGATGACTAGGGAGGAGAATAAAAATGTTGCTGGAGCATGCAGGGGTGTAATCAGGAAGGCCAAAGCACAACTGGAGTTGCAGCTAGCAAGGGTTGTGAAGGGTAACAAGAAGGGTTTCTACTGGTATATTAGCAACAAGAAGGAGGTCAGGGAAAGTGTGGGACCCTTATTGAATGGGGGAGGCAACTTAGTGACAGATGATGTGGAAAAAGCTGAAGTACTCAATGCTTTTTTTGCCTCAGCTTTCACAGACAAGGTCATGTCCCAGACTGCTGCACTGGGCAGCACAATATGGGGAAGAGGTGAACAGCCCTCAGTGGTGAAAGAACAGGTTAAGGACTATTTAGGAAAGCTGGACATACACAAGTCCATGGGGCTGGATCTAATGCATCCGAGTGTGCTGAGGGAGTTGGCGGATGTGATTGCAGAGCCATTGGCCATTATTTTTGAAAACCCGTGGTGACTGGGGGAGGTCCTTGACAATTGGAAAAAGGCAAATATAGTACCCATCTTTAAAAAAGGGAAGAAGGAGAATCTGGGGAACTACAGACCGGTCAGCCACACCTCAGTCCCTGGAAAAATCATAGAGCAGGTCCTCAAGGAATCCATTTTGAAGCACTTGAAGGACAGGAAGGTGATCAGGAACAGTCAATATGGATTCACCAAGGGCAAGTCATGCCTGACTAACCTGATTGCCTTCTATGATGAGATAACTGGCTCTATGGATATGGGAAAAGTGGTGGACGTGATATATCTTGAGTTTAGCAAAGCTTTTGATATGGTATCCCAAAGTATTCTTGCCAGCAAGTTAAAAAAGTATGGATTTGATGAATGGACTATTAGGTGGATAGAAAGCTGGCTAGATCGTTGGGCTCAACGGGTAGTGATCAATGGCTCAATGTCTAGTTGGCAGCCGGTATCAAGTGTAGTGCCCAAGGGGTCTGTCTTGAGGCCGGTTTTGTTCAACATCTTCATTAATGATCTGGATGATGGGATGGATTGCACCTCAACAAGTTTACAGATGACACTAAGATGTGGGAAGAGGTAGATATGCTGGAGGGTAGGGATAGGGTCCTGAGTGACCTAGACAAATTGGAGGATTGGGCCAAAAGAAATCTGATGATGATCAACAAGAACATGTGCAGAGTCCTGCACTTAGGACAGAAGAATCCCAGGCACTGCTACAGGCTGGGGACCGACTGGCTAAGCGGCAGATTTGCAGAAAAGGACTGGGAATTATAGTGGACGCGAAGCTGGATATGAGTCAACAGTGTGCTCTTGTTGCCAAGAAGGCTAATGGCATATTGGGCTACATTAGTAGAAGCATTGCTAGCAGATCGAGGGAAGTGATTATTGCCCTCTATTCAGCACTGGTGAGGCCACATCTGGAATACTCCGTCCAGTTTTGGGCTCCCCACTACAGAAAGGATGTGAACAAATTGGAGGGAGCTAATTGTTAAATCATTCTTGAATTGCGGTCTCCAGAACTGGACACCGTACCCCAGCAGTGGTTGCACCAGTGCCAAATACAGAGATAAAATAACCTCTCTACTCCTAAGTGAAATTCCCAAATTTATGCATCCCCGGATCGCATTAGCTCTTTTGGCCACAGGGTCACATTGTGGAGCTCATGTTCAGCTGATTATCCATCATAATCCCCAAATCTTTTTTCAGAGTCACTGCTTCCAGGATTCAGTTCCCCATTGTGTAAGGGTGGCCTGCATTCTTTGTTCCTAGATAGGTACTGTGATGAGTTCCCCCTGGGGTGCCACCTGGAACTGGGGTACCGCTGAGTCTGTTAGGGGAAAAGGGAACTAAAAGGGATATTAAAGGACCCCTGCTAATGATGGAAGTTTGGGTAATCCCTGATTTAGGGTCTGTCACCTATCGTCTCAGTGAAACAGAAAAGAGACAAAATCAAAAGTGAATGAGAAGACAGTTTATTAGGTACAAGTAAGTAAAGAACACTCAGTGGTTTGGAATCAAGGGCGTGAAGTCCAGGCCCTCTAGCCCTTACAGATGTTATGGACGAACAGTCAAAAAATCTATTCTTTATAGATGAGAGATCAGTCACGGAGGGAGGGTCATGTCTGACCGATTGCCTCAGCTCTGGTGTGACGAACAACCCGGACCTTCTTCTGTGCCTGGTGATGGTGGCATGCACAGGAGGAACACAGATCAAATCAGCTGCTGAACCAGGATCCCTCAATCTCAGGTAAGTAGGGATGAGTTGGGGCATTGCCTTTTGGAGACTGCTCACAATGACTGATGATATGACATGGACATGGGCGGCCACCATGATGGACAGCCATTGCTTATAGGCTGGCCAAAATGTTCACAGGAAGGTTAACTTCTTCCAGGGTCCATTGTCTTTGCTGATGAGCCATCAGTACTGTCTGGCTTCTTCATTTTTTGTACCAGAAAGTCTAGTTGTGGGTGTCACTCAGAGTAAGCATGATTGAAATAGATACACAGTCAATATTCTTAACTTTAGGTACAAAAATGATACATGCATATAAATGGGATAATTACATTCAGCAAGTCATAACTTTTTCAACGACACCTCACATGACCCGTCTTGTACAAAATGCATCATAATTATGCTATAACCATATAATTATATCACTATGAAGACTATAGGGTGCAGTGTCACAAATACATTTAGCCATTTTAAAATGTTTATTATTTGCTTGAGCCCAGCTTACAAAGCTATCCAGATCACTCTCTATCAATGACCAGTCCTCTTCATTATTTACCAATCCCGCAATTTTTGTGTCCTCTTCAAACTGTATCGGTGATAATTTTATATATATATTTTTACCAGGGCATTAACAAAAATGTTAATTAGCATAGGGCCAAAAACCATTCCCTTTGGGACCCCACTCAAAACACACACATTCAATAATGATTCCCCTTTTACAGTGATATTTTGACCTGTCAGTTAGCCAGCTTTTAAGCCATGCCATGTTAATTTTATATTATTCTTGTTTTTTAATCAAAATGTTATGCAGTACCAAGTCAAATGCCTTACAGAAGTCTAAATATATTATATTTGACACTATTACCTTTATTAACCAAACTTGCAATTTCATCAAATAAATATATCAAGTTAGTTTGACAGGATCTATTTTCCATGAACCTATGTTGATTGGCACTTAATTATATTACCCTCCTTTAATTATTTATTAATCAAGTCCTGTATCAGATACTCCATTGCCTTGCTTGGGATCAACGTCAGACTGACAGACCTGTAATTACCCAAGTCGTCCTGTTTACTCTGTTTAAAAATTGGCACAATATGAGCTTTATTCCAATTTTCTGGACCTTCTGTGGTATTCTAAGACTTATTGAAAATCAACATTAATGGTCCAGCAAACACCTCATCCAGCTCTTTTAAAACTCTTGGATGCCAGTTATCCAGACCTGCTGATTTGAAAATGTCTACCTGTAGTAGCTTCTGTTTAGTATCCTCTTGAGATACTCGTGGATTAGAAAGAATGTCATCATCTGATATGACTATATCATCTGTTTTCTTCCTAAATGTAGAACAGAAATAGTTATTGAACTTTTCTTCCTTTTCTGACATATTACTGACAATTCTATCATTCTCATCTAGTAATGGACCAATATCATTGTTAGGATCTTTTTGGTCCTAATATTCATATTAGTTGTTGTCCTTAACTCTGCTGACCAAAGATTTCTCCTTGATTCCCTTTCCTTTCCCTTATCAATTTCTATAATTGCTAACTTCTGATTTATATTAATTACAATAAACTTCCCCTTTCTTCCATTTTATTTATTTGTTTTATTTTATTTATATATATTAGTTTTGTGGCTGCCTTTACTTCTCTTCTAATTTAGGTTGTCATAGCTGATGCAGGATACCACCTAGGATATCATTAGTTAAGACAAAACTACTTAGTATGCACAGAACATCCCACAATAAAAACATTCATGTTCCTGAAATTTTAATGTTTGTGCAGTTATCCTGAAGAGTGAAATGGCAGCTCTCTCTTGCTATATCACCCTTCCCCAGTATTTTTTGGAAAGTACTGACTGGCATTTACAGTACTTTTGTCTAATCTTCTGAAGGCATCAGTACAGAACCAACAGTTTTCTGTTAAACAGCTTGTTGATCCTCCAGAGCTAGACCAAGGAAGTACTGTGTTGTGCAGTTGATTACAGTAAAGGATGGACATAAGAAAAATAACAGTAGCATTAAGAGTTGGAAGGGCACTTTCTGGTAATTGTCAGGCATGAATGAGCAACATTGTAATGAAATGTTATAAACCTGGCTCAAGTATACACAGAGGACAAATGTTTCTTCATGCTAAACTATGGTTGTGTATTAAGTACCAGCACCTCAACAAGAGTAGTGTGTGTATTTCTTCAGCCTCCTATGAATCCAAAATCCAAGACCACCTCCTAGATCACTGGTTTTCAAACTTTTTTCTGGGGACCCAGTTGAAGAAAATTGTTGGTGCCCATGACCCAACAGAGCTGGGGATGAGGGGTTTGGGGCATGGGAGAGGCTCATGGGAGAGGGTTGGGGTATGGGGGTGAGGGCTGTGGGGTGGGGCCAGGAATGAAGAATTCAGGGTGGGGTAGGGGGCTTTGGGCTGGGGCAGGGGGTTGGGGTGTGGCAGGGGGTCAGGGCTCTGGGTTGGCGGTGCAGGCTCTAGGGTGGGGCTGGGATGAGGGGTTTGGGGTGAGGGAGGGGTTCCGGGTTTGGGGGGGCTAAGGGTTAGGGGATTGGGGCACAGGATTGGGGCACAGACATACTTCAAGTAGTTCCCAGTCAGCGGGACAGCGGGGGTACTAAGGCAGGCTTCCTGCCTGTCCTGGCACCGCAGACTGTGCTGCTCCCCAGAAGCAGCCAGCAGCAGGTCCGGCTCCTAGGTGGAGGCACGCAAGCAGCTCCGTGCAGCTCTCATCCCCAGGCATCACCCCCCCCCCAGCTCCCTTTGACTGGTTTCCGGCCAATGGGAATGCAGAGTCAGTGCTCGGGGTGGGGGCAGCACACAGAGCCCTGTGGCCCTCCTGCCTAGAAGCCGGACCCGCTGCTGGCCACTTCCGGGGTGCAGCATGGTGTCAGAATAGGTGGGCACTAGCCTGCCTTAGTTGGGCAGCACCGCCAACGGGACTTCAATGTCGCGATCGGCGGTGTTGATCAGAGTGACCCAGTGCCTGACATGCCGCAACCCAGTGCTGGGTCACAACCTGAACTTTGAAAAACGCTGGCCTAGATATTATCATAGTACAAATTAAAAAACAATGTTAAAAGAAGGTAACAAAGTCAAGTACTCAGAAGTTAGGAAATGCCAAAATTCAGGCTGCCTGTGCCATCTTAATTCAGCTCCCACCTCCTTCTGTACTCCCACCCTCTGGAAATGGCTTGGAAAAATTGAGCTACAACTGCTGTAACTTCATTGATTTCAGTGGAGTTATTCCTAACTTACTTCAGTATGAGAGGAAAATATCAGGACCTATTTATGTTAAAAGGTCAAATACTGAGACAAATTCTGTCCTCTCTTTCGCTAGTGTAACTTATTTTTTGAGGGGGAAGAGGTGGAGGGGTGGATAAAGGGTGGAATTAACTTTTTTTGTAAGTTAACATTAACTTTTTGCCCTTGGGATTTTTGGAACATGCTTTGAATTTCAAATCTCTACAAACTAATCTAGATCAATAGAATTTTTTAAGAACAGACTAATCTAAACAGAAAATCCAATGTAAAAGAGTCATGTTTCTTGCTAGGTATATTAATGGCCATTGGCTATTCAAATATGGATATCATAAGAGATTGTGGCTTTGTAGATTTTGCAGGATTGATTTTTCACAGTGAAAGATTCCCAGCCACGGCTGTATGTTTTTTCACTCATCTCCTTCCCACTCAAAGTCAGGCCCGATATTTTGTAATTACATGTGTGCAACTGTGCAGCACACAACACTGTTTATGCAGTATTGTGTTCACAAAAACTGAGTTCTTGTGACCAGTTGTAAAACGCACATACAATCATCCCATTAGATGCTTGTTTCTTTGTTTACCCAATTATGAAAATGTGGACCTCAGAATGGAAGCTTCCGGCCAAATGCTGCCTGACTGGCTTTATTTGAACCATTTCATGTCACTGCACTCACCTGAGTGTTGAATGATACATGATCTGGTGCTCAATTGTCAGACAAAATGCCATGTCAGAAAGGAATGATAAAGTCTGAAAGTGGCCAGTCCACCCACCATACTTGCTAACATGCTGTGTCACAAACATGAAAAACATAATCTCACTTATGAATTAGTAAATCATGGAGATTCAATATCACAGCACCTAGCAAGGAGCTGATTATGCCTATCTGCATTGAGTTGGTTCATTCAGTATGCAGATAGGCACACATTCCATCTAAATGACCTATGTTCTCTGTGTGTGCACTAGTAGAGTTTAGTATTTAATCTAAAGAGGAGACTGCATTTGCTTTGCATCCTTTTCTTTAATCTGGAGCTGGAAGGCTTTGAAACACTTCTGCTTTAAAATTTTCATGTTTGCAAACATTAGCTAATTATTCCTCACAGCCATCCTGCGAAATAGGTATTATCCCCATTTTACAGATGGAGAAACTGAGACAGGAGTGACTTGCTGTAGCTCACACAGGGAGATAATAGAAGAGTTGGTCAAATGAAATAAAAGCAAAATGCATTCTAAGATGATCTTAACACTTTCAGTGTCCTTACAAACTTAGATGCTTCTCACCACAGGCTGGCTCTTCAGCGAGGCTCTCCCCTTTGATCAGTGCTTCAGTTGCTTGGTGGTGGTGGTATCTATAGATGTAGGTGGAAGAGAGAGAGCATGGCAAAATGTCTCTTGCTTTTATCATGTCCTTTTTTGTCTCCTGGCTTCCCCCTCCCCCCCGCCCCCATTCAGAGTCAGGTGAGCATTACCTCATCGCAGTCCCAAACTGTCAAAGGAAGGGGGTGACTCCCTCAAGAGTCCAACAGATTATTTTTTTGCTGCCTAAACCAGTGTCCATTGTTCCTGTGAGGCTGGGCTAGGTTTGTCCCATCCATGCTCTGATGAGATGTGAACTGCCCCCTGTTCTTGGAGAGTTTTTGCATGGGCTTGCTTTAAGCCATGAGGATACATTTTCAGCCTCATAACTATATACATGAAATTATAACCTTACTATAACATTACTGTAACAATTACTATAACATCACTATAACAACCATGCTCAGTGCATTATGAGCCTTCCGAGGACACCCAACATGAGAAACTTTGCATTGGATACCACACAATTATTTTATAAAGATGAATATGCGGGTGTAGGGTGTTCCCCCGAGGTACAGAGTGTCACAACCCAATCTTAGCCCACACTAATGTCAATTTGTGCTGTCAGAACAGTGCTAAAAGATTTAAAGCTGCCTTCAATGGGCACTTGAGGATTGGGAAATGCTCAGCTGCCATAAAGGCAGGGTAAATCCAGCTCATGCTGAAGTCCCTAGGTCTCAACTGAGCATTGACAAATTCATAGCTGGAACCAGGCTGGTTCCCCTGTGGGTTAGTATTGGTAAAATAGGTATTTGAGTTATAAAATTGTGCTTAGGGTTTAGACCTTACTTAATGCTTGTAAATTGCTACATGCATTAATCTCACTTAACATCTGTATCGCACATTGTAAGGATACTGCTGTAAGTCTCTGTAACTGTGTAAATCACCAGACAGGAAAGAGACCTGAATTAGGACTTGTCTACACTTGAAATGCTGCAAGTCAGTGTAGACACTACCTCTGCCAATGGAAGGGTTCTCCTGTATGTTGAGGTAATCCACCTCCCAATAGGCAATAGCTATGTTGATGGAAGAATTCTTCCATGGACATAGCACTGTCTATGTTGCGGGTTAGGTCAGCTAAACTATGCTGGTCAGGGATGTAGATTTTTCACAACCCTAAATGATATAATAAAGCTGACTTAATTTTCCAGTGTAAATCAGGCATCAGTGTGAAATACTGGCTTCAAACAAAGTGTTGGGCTTTTTGCTGTTGGGCAGGACCTATTAACACCAGATAAACTATTGTGGAATATCAGAGGACAAAAGACTGTGGATTGCTCCATGAAGGGGGAACATACAAGTGAATTCCTCCTATCAGCTGAACTGGCAGCTCAGCCAAGGGGGTAGAGGAATAAAAATCTCTGACAAAGGAGAAAGTGTATCTCTATGTTGCTTGGACTCTCAAGGGCAAGATTTTCTAGGCATCGGCAAGAGATCCCCAGTATTTAGCTGGTTAGCCCTAAGGGACGTATATAGCTTGCTTATTATAAAAGCTTCTATTACCATTTGCAATTTAAGACTATAACTCATTTGTATGTGTATGTTTACCTGTTTTAACCCTTGTAAATAACTCTTGTTCTCTTTTTGTAGTTTATAAATCTTTAAATAGTTTGTTATAGAAATGGCTACAAACATTGTCTTGATGTGAGATCTAAGGTGCAATTGACCTGAGATAAGTGACTGGTCCTTTGGGACTGGGAGTAACCTGAATATTGTGACTTTTTTTTCTATATAAGGGGCAATCTATCATAAAGGCAAGCTTGCCTAGGTGACAAGATAAACTGGAGTACACAAAGGGACTGTTAGTGACTCCACAGTTAGGATGTTTATAGTGCCTCAGGAGTTTACATATGATATCTGGTGACATCTAAGTATAGAATTCACATCCTATTTGGGGTTTGTGCCCGGCCTCCTAACAGTCTGCCCTGAGGTTGGTAACCACACTCTTGAGCCACTGAAGGATAGCTTGACAGTGACATTTGAGGGAAGGGAGGGGACAAGGCCTGAGTGCACTGCACTCCAGATTCCTCAGCAGTGTAAAGGCCCCAGCAGCCATTATAAGTCAATGCAAGTTAGAACAGACCAGTGGCTGCTCTAATTTGCACCAGGAGCCAGTCTCAAGATCTGTGTCTTAGAACCACCTTTCCCTCCCCCCTTTCAGAGGCTCTGAGCTCTAGATTTAGCCTATTATGGGCTAGTCTAAACAAACACTTAGTTTGCAGCAAGCTGGGGTGTAAATCTACCTGGCACTAGCCTGCCGTGCACTAAGTGTCTCTGTGGGCCCTGCTGTCATGCACTTAAAAAAAAGTTCCACAGTGCACTTTGATCAACACTGCTTTGAAATGGGAGTAGATCAAGGCACACTTGGGAAATTTTGGTGCACTTTAGAAGGGACCACATGCACACTTATTGCACGACAGACTAGTGTGGGGTAGATTTACACCCCAGCTTGCCTTAAACTAAGTGTTTGTGTAGACAAGCCCTGTGTCTTGTGATAAAATCTTTAGTAAAAGGTATACATCTCTCTGCCACACACAGACACAATGCTGACCCAAGAGTCTCATAGTGACCTATAAAAAAACATTATAAATCAACTGCTATCTTTTTCCCTTCTCCTTCCTTGACTCCCAGGTTGACTGTTCCCTATGTTGAAGGACATGCTGGAGCCTGAGTTCTACGCTGCTAACCATTGAACAGATACGTTATCCTCCAGGCTGTTTTGAAATAACAGTTTTGTTGCTGATGGAGAAATTATTCATATGCGTAATTCTGAGCCAGTATGTTTATTATCATTCACATACTATTTTCCCCTTTTGTGCTAGAAAAAAAAAACAGCGAAAACTGATGTCCAGCCTCCTGAATTATCCATCACTATCTCTGGAACTTCTTTCATGAAACAATACCTCCTCCCACCCCACTCTCCTGCTGGTAATAGCTTATCTAAAGTGATCACTCTCATTACAATGTGTATGATAATCAAGGTGGCCATTTCCAGCACAAATCCAGGTTTTCTCACCCCCCCCCCTTTTTTTTTCCAAAAACCACACACACAAAGAGTGAGTTTGTGTGTGTGGTTTTTGAAAAAAGGGGGGGGGGTGAGAAAACCTGTATTTGTGCTGGAAATGGCCCACCTTGATTATCATACACATTGTAAAGAGAGTGATCACTTTAGATAAGGTATTACCAGCAGGAGAGTGGGGTGGGAGGAGGTATTGTTTCATGGTCTCTGTGTATATAATGTCTTCTGCAGTTTCCACAGTATGCATCCAGTGAAGTGAACTGTAGCTCACGAAAGCTTATGCTCAAATAAATTGGTTAGTCTCTAAGGTGCCACAAGTACTCCTTTTCTTTTTGTTAACAGCAAGGTTTACCCTGAAAGAGTGTAGCCACTGTTTTATAAAATGTGTCTTTTTTAAATACCGCTGTCCCTTTTTTTTTCTCCACCAGCTGCATCTGTTTCAATGATCACAGGATCTTCTCCTTCCCAGAGGCTAGTGAAGATTAGAAAGAAAAAAAAACGCACTCGAGATGAAATGTTCTCCGAGCTCATGCTGTCCTCCCGCACTGACAGAGCACAGACGAATGCGTGGAGGCAAATAATGTCAGAGTGCAGGAAAGCACAAAATCACCGGGAGGAGAGGTGGCGGGCTGAAGAGAGTAAGTGGCGGGCTGAAGACAGGGCTGAAGCTCAAATGTGGCGGCAGTGTGATGAGGGGAGGCAGGATTCAATGCTGAGGCTGCTGGAGGACCAAACCAGTATGCTCCAGTGTATGGTTGAGCTGCAGCAAAGGCAGCTGGAGCACAGACTGCCACTACAGCCCCTGTGTAACCAACCGCCCTCCTCCCCAAGTTCCATAGCCTCCACACCCAGACGCCCAAGAACGCGGTGGGGGTCCACCGGCCAACCAGCCACTAGAGGATTGCCCAAAAAAAAGAAGGCTGGCATTCAATAAATTTTAAACTTTTAAAGTGCTCTGTGGCATTTTCCTTCCCTCCTCCACCACCCGTCCTGGGCTACCTTGGTAGTCATCCCCCTATTTGTGTGATGAATGAATAAAGAATGCATGAATGTGAAGCAACAATGACTTTATTGCCTCTGCAAGTGGTGATCGAAGGGAGGAGGGGAGGGTGGTTAGCTTACAGGGAAGTAGAGTGAACCAAGGGGCGGGGGGTTTCATCAAGGAGAAACAAACAGAACTTTCACACCGTAGCCTGGCCAGTCATGAAACTTGTTTTCAAGCTTCTCTGATGCGGACCGTGCCCTCCTGTGCTCTTCTAACCACCCTGGTGTCTGGCTGCGCGTAACCAGCAGCCAGGCGATTTGCCTCAACCTCCCACCCCGCCATAAACGTCTCCCTCTTACTCTCACAGATATTGTGGAGCACACAGCAAGCAGTAATAACAGTGGGAATATTGGTTTTGCTGAGGTCTAAGCAAGTCAGTAAACTGCGCCAGCGTGCCTTTAAACGTCCAAATGCACATTCTACCACCATTCTGCACTTGCTCAGCCTGTAGTTGAACAGCTCTGGACTACTGTCCAGGCTGCCTGTGTACGGCTTCATGAGCCATGGCATTAAGGGGTTGGCTGGGTCCCCAAGGACAACTATTGGCATTTCAACATCCCCAACAATTATTTTCTGGTCTGGGAATAAAGTCCCTTCCTGCAGCTTTTGAAACAAACCAGAGTTCCTGAAGATGCGAGCGTCATGTACCTTTCCTGGCCATCCCACGTTGATGTTGGTGAAACGTCCCTTGTGATCCACCAGAGCTTGCAGCACTATTGAAAAGTATCCCTTGTGGTTTATGTACTCGTCGGCTTGGTGCTCTGGTGCCAAGATAGAGATATGGGTTCTGTCTATGGCCCCACCAAAGTTAGGGAATCCCATTGCAGCAAAGCCATCCACTATGACCTGCACATTTCCCAGGGTCACTACCCTTGATATCAGCAGATCTTTGATTGTGTGGGCTACTTGCATCACAGCAGCCCCAACAGTAGATTTGCCCACTCCAAATTGATTCCCAACTGACCGGTAGCTGTCTGGCGTTGCAAGCTTCCACAGGGCTATCGCCACTCGCTTCTCAACTGTGAGGGCTGCTCTCATCTTGGTATTCATGCGCTTCAGGGCAGGGGAAAGCAAGTCACAAAGTTTCATGAAAGTGCCCTTATGCATGCGAAAGTTTCGCAGTCACTGGGAATCGTCCCAGACCTGCAACACTATGCGGTCCCACCAGTCTGTGCTTGACAGTCATCAACTTGGGAAAACACAGCACGAGAATTATATGCAAAGAAAGAGTAAAATATCCACTCTTTAGCAACACCACCACCAACAACATGTTGCAAGGAAAGATTTGGCAACCTGCATGGAAGTTGGATGAAGGAGCCCAGGCTGCGGGAGAGAGAGAGTTTGGGGGATGCACCAGGAAGTTAGTCACATGGCTTCAATGCTAGCTGCAGTTGTAGCACCTCTATAAATAGTTCTTTTAAGAAAGGGCCAGTTTCTTTTTACAAGCAAGGAGTCCTCTTGTTATTGCCCCATACACAGTATATGAAACTCCATTTTCAATAACATTGGTAGTAGTTTGTCTAACTCCCTTTCCACCCACTGATAGTAGTCCCTTGACTGCACTACCTCACTAAACCCCTGTACAGTTTAGATCAATGAGAAGCAGTAGTCCAAGAGTTTCTCAGCAAGTCTGACTCCAGTCTCAGGGGAGTCTGGTCCAGCCTGGAGGTGCCACCATTTATCTCAACTTAATGATTCAGTTTTATTAAGATGTTGAGTAGGCAGGGCCTCAGTGGCGTCCACTCAGTTCTGCTGATGTCCTCTTTGTCATCTCTCGCATTGAAGTCCTCATGGGAGGGGAGCCAGGAGCAGTTAGGGCACTTGAGCAGAGACCTGGGGGCTTAGAAATTAGCTTTTCACCATGTGATAAAAACTCTTTCCTCGCTTTGAGCCTTTCTGAGAGCACATAGCCCCCTAAATCCAACTTCCTGTATAGTTATGGTGACTGCTCAAGTGTCACTAGAGGAATGGTGGGTAGGTAGCCTTTGCAACTGAAGTGCTTTATGGCAGGACTTTTCCCTTCTCCCCAAAAGTGAGAGTCCAAATCTCTTTCACCTCTGGAGCATCTGGCCATAGGGCTTACATTAATAAGAATAACCTTAATATTATTTGTCACTTCTTTAGCTTCCTTTATAAAATTTTCTAGTAGTTGAAAGCCCATGCTAGCACATGGGTGTAAGTCACAAATTCACATATGTGTGAAAAAGCCAAAAATGGCTGAGACCTTCAAAACTGGATGGTAACAGACCATGGATCCCAAGTATATGCTGGAGTGACTGGATGCCTGGGAGGGACCACATTGAGGGCAGACTGCATGAAACAGGGCAGACAATCCCCCAAAAACTAACTGGTGGTTTATTTTATAATTAGATTCACCAAACCAGTATCAAAAGAGCTTCCGTAGCACCATGCTGGTTACAAGAAACCAAACACAGTCCCCTTTCGGCCTTCCAGCCCTTGGCTCCCATCCAGACAAACAAGTCTAATATAATGAAAGGTTACTGAATACCCATTTCCCCATACATGAGGTTCTACCAATCCCAAAGGATCAGGCATTTACCCCAGATCACTTTGTATCTCAGATCTTACCCAAATATCATGCTGTCAGCCAATCCTCGGTAAACTATCCAAAGATTTTATGAATAAAAGAAAAGAAGAGAGTTATTGAATGGTTAAATAATCATATACATATAAATTATTTTCCATGTGCATAGATCTGGATCATAGCAGTGATGGAATAGACTGCTGACTTGCAAAAGTCTCTCTGGTAACTTCCAAAAGATTGGAAGGTCCTCAGTCCATAGTTCAAAATATTTCTTTTAGTTGTAAATCCACAGTCCAGAGAATTGGAGCAGGAATGAGGCAAAAAGAGATGGCTCAATGGTCTTTTATATCCTCTGCCACGTGCATGGAAATTTACTGTCCCAAACAAAGCCCACAGCCCCCGTGTATGGAAAGTTACTGACAAAGATGGAGTCTGAAGTCACATGTCCTTATCACATGACCTTACGTGTTTTGCTGAATCACAGGGCTGGCCACTGTCCCTTGGCTGTCTGAGGCACCCGCAGGAAGACTCACTGAAGAGCTGATCTCCCATAATGGCCCATCACCACCTGAATGGTCCATCTACAATTGAATGGTTCACCAACACTGGGCTGGCTAGATGGGATGTAAAACTACCTTGTGAGCGTAACCCAAGAACAAAACACATGTTTGAGATACAACTACATAGCAAATATTCGTAACTTTAGACACAAAGATGATACATACATATAATACCTAACATGACATATTTTGCATAAGATTTGTAGCAATTGTATAACAGTGGTGATATCAATGGTCATCTTAAATCATACAGCATCACAGTTTGTTATGTTGTTGTTTGGGTGGTTGTGTTAATTTGTGTCTAGAGGGGATTGTGCTGGGAGATTTGTGTGGGTGGCGAATAAAGGGCGTGTGCTGCAGGGAGAGGATGTGTGTGTTGGGGTTATTGTGTTATGTTGATGGTTGTGTTGATTTGTGCTGGTTGTGCTGGGATAGTTGTGTGGATTTGAGCGGGTGGCACAGGGACACATGCGGAGGCAGCTGGGTCAAGCAATCCACCATCTGCGCAGTCTCCCTTATGCAACCAATGAAATTGTCACATGCAAATTAGTTGTAGAGTAAGGATGGTGATTAGCTGAATTACCTCTGATATCACAATGATATCAAGAACTCTTGGCATGACATAGAGACATGCTTTATTGTCACTGCACACTGTACAGATATAATGCATAAAGTCAAAATGGCTAAGAACTTAAAAATTGGATGGTAACAGATTGCAAAACCTATTGATGATTCAACCTGGTGATATTCTGAACAAAAAGAGCTCTCAATCATGCTTATAACTTCACTACACACGGACTCAACTCAGACATTTTAGGCTTCAGAGTGGCGTTCCTGGAATCTTCTTATATAGCTAATACAGGGTGCATTCAAGACATTCAGTATTAGGCAAATAGATGTTTTCATCAACAAGGGGCAGTGAGCTGCAGAAGTAACACACTCAGCCTCTGTGGAAAAGATAGTGCCTTGTTTCCTTCAAGGGTGCAACTGTGCAGCCAGTCATGCAATTCATTTCTATTCAGCAGGAAGGATAGTGTTGCTAAGTGAGGCTGCAAGGGTGAGATCCAAAATGGTGGGGGAAAGGAAAAGATCTCTGAGAGTGTCATTAAACTTAATGTCAGATGGTATGGTGACAGGGCCATTTCAACAAACAGATCATCCCTCTATTTTCTGGGAGAAACATGCTCCATGTCAGTGTTGCCAGTTTTAGTGATTTTAACATGAATCTTGAGATATTCGGTGTTTTTCTTAAAGTCCTGGCTTCTGGAGGCATGTTACTGTGTGAACATTTCAGCTTTAATTTTTAAAAATTAAGTTTCTAGCCCTCATGGTTGCAGAGAAAAGCTAGAAAACATGAATGCTAAAGACTCAAAAAACAGATATGTCCAATATCAAGATTTAAAAATTATTATTTTTAAGTAAATTCCATAATTTTGGGGTGCCTGGCTCCTAATTTGTTTGTGTGGTTACCAATACTGGAGGGCTCATTTTTAAATGATCTGCTTTATACTTTGTAGTCTTGTGGTAGCCGTATTGGTCCCAGGATATGAGTGAGACAAGGTCCCTGAGGTAATCATCTTTTACTGGACCAGCTTATGTTGGTGAAAGGTACAAGCTTTTGGACTACACAGCTCCCCTCTTCAGATCTGGGGAAGAAAGCAGAAGGTCTGAGCTAAATACAAATTGGGACAGATTGCTAAGCAAATAGGGTAATTGTTGGAGGCAGTCACTTGAAATGAGATGGACAGTTGGGGATTAGATTGTTCGGCAGAAAGGCATTGAAATGAACAATTAAAGGTAGCAGGTAATGTGGTGTGTTGCAAATTGTTGTAATGAGCTACAAAATCAGTGCCCCTGTTAAATCCATGGCTTTTGGTGTCTAGCAGAGTTATAAATTTATGTTTGGTGATGTATTTTGGGTGGATTCTGAGCATTGTGCATTACTTAGTATGTATCTGAGACAGGCAGCTATGTATGGGTTGTGGAGTTATTGTAACTGGTTCCACTTTTTAAGTTGGATGGCTGTCAGTAGCTTTTTTTTTTAAAAAAACAGCAGCAGGGAGTCCGGTGGCTCCTTTTTTTTATAGTGTTTGGTTTCCTGCATGATTTCTATGTAGATTTCCTGAGTGTCTTGTTCCAGTGTGAGGGGCGAAAAGCATGTGAGGATTTCATAACTCTGCTAGATATCAAAAGCCATGAACTTAAACAGGGACACTTGTTTTATGGCTTATTACAATAATTTGCAACACACCACACTGCCTGTACCCTTAATTGCCCACTTCGAACCTTTTATGCATAATGATTGCTTCACCCCTTCTGCTTAGCAATCTGTCCCAACTTGTGTTTAGCTCAGACACTCTGCTTGCTTCCCCTGATCTGAGAAGAGCTCTGTGTAGCTTGAAAATTGATATCCCATAGAAGTTAGTCCAGTAAAAGAAATTACCTAACCTATCTTCTCTCTCTCAAACTTTCTTTTTCCAGTCCATATGCAAGAGCAAATAAAGGGGTAAGATTTTCCATTTACAAATAAATAAATGAGTACAGCAAGACTAAAATTTTGTAGTACTGTGTATGCCCTTGAACACAACCAGCTATGACGTCTCCTACAATAAAAGATGGCATATAGCTCTTTCCTTTCAAACAAGAAGAGATCATTCCAGTTTCCACCATAAGAGGGCAGAAAGCAATTTAGGATTTTAGATGGCTTTGTTTTTCATTTGTGGGGGTGTTTATGACAGTGTAAGGCTCTCAATTTTGTCCCTTCTGCTTCTACTTACTATCATTTCCTATTTATCTCTGATAATAAAACCAGTGCACTGTATATGACATTTACTAAATTAGTAGCAAAGAACAGCTTTCCAAGTTGGAACCTCAAGATATTGTTAAATAGTTTGAAATGATTTTAATTGTCTTGCTAATATCTCTATTTTATATCGTGCTAGCAGGTTTTAGCAAATCCTACTCGTTGCCAAAAGAACTTGTTGATTTAATAATGGGTAAACTGGGATTTAATGAGGACCTCTTCCTGAGCTGTACTGTGGAACTGAATATAAAGGGCTGACAGCTTGTCGTACTCGGTTAATGATTTGCATTGTTGCCCAAGTATCCTGGCAGCCATGATGAGATTCACTATAGCTGTAATAGTTGCTCACATCTAGGGAGAAGGCAAGTTAATTCTAGGCGAGATACTCTAGGCTCCCAGAGTATCGTCTCCTCGTTAATGCATCGAGGAATTTATCTGCAGGGAAAATAAACATAGAACAAAAAATGACAAAGCTCCCTCAGTGCTAATGAGTGGGCTGTAGGACTCTTCTCTTGCTACGTGTCAGCTCTGGGGACAGCCCCTTTTGAGAAAGCACAAGCAACTGTTTTACCTGTGACGTGAAGCAGCAACCAAACAGGAGCAATGGCCAATAAGGGTGGAGTTTGATGTGGTATCATAACTGCTCCTCCCATTGAGCTAATGTTTTTCTTTCTGTCTTATTAATGCTTTTGTGCACTTCTAAGCAATCCCGGGGAGAGCAACTCTTACCAGACAGAATCTGGATTCTTTATTCATCAGGTATTTTCCCCTCTTTCCCTTCCCCAACTTTTTTTAAAAAGGATCATAGATATATTTAATTAGATAAAAAACATGTTAGCTCCCAGAGACCATTCCCTTGGAAGAGCAGGATGTAGTCCCTTGTAGGCAAGGTATCAGATATTAAATGGAACTACACTAGATTTCATTCCACAAGTTGCATAAAATTTGCTTAAAACAGAGGTGGGCAAACTATGGCCTGTGGGCCACATCTGGCCCTTTGGACTGTCTTGCTTGGCCTTTGAGCTCCCGGCTGGGGAGGCTAGCTCCTGCAGCTTCAATGCGCTGCCAGCGCTCTGGCCCGCCTCTCCAGCCAGGTAGCATGGGCAGAGTGGCTGGCTCTGGCCAGGCGGCGAGCTCCTGCTGCTCTGAACAGCATGGTAAGGGGGCGGGTGGCCGGGTGGATAAGGGGCAGGGAGCAGGGGGCGGTTGGATGGGGCAGAGGTTTTAGAGGGGGAGGCAGTCAGGGGATGGGGAACAGGGGGCTTTGGATAGGCATGGGAATCCCTGGGGAGGGGGGGCTGCCACGGGGCAGGGGGCTGGATAGGGGTCGGGGCAGTCAGGGGACAGGGAGCGAGGGGGTTGGATAGGGAGTGGGGTCCTGGGGGACGGTTGGGGCGGGGGTCCCGGGAGGGGGCAGTCAGGGGACAAGAAGCGGGGGGGGGGGGTGTTGGATGGGTTGGGAGTTCTGAGGGGGGCAGTTGGGGGCAGAAAGTGAGAGGAGGCAGATAGAGGGTGGGGGCCAGGCTCTTTGGGGAGGCACAGCTTTCCCTACCTGGCCCTCCATACAGTTTCTTAACGCCGATGTGGCCCTCGGGCCAAAAAGTTTGCCCGCCCCTGGCTTAAAACAACAGCTACACTGATTCCTGTGGGAGCTATGTTTAGATCTAAGGTGGAGGCTGCCCTGCTGTAAGCTGAGATGAGCTGTCATATCTGTTTACAGCCAGTGCCATTAGCCACAGTGCTTACTGCAATACGTAAAACCCTTGAACTTGTGAACGAGTGCTCAGAGGTCTGGGAAACTTAAACTCTTTATCGTGTTTATCTCAACCATACGAAGAGCCAATATGCTTGGCAATGTCTAAGTCTTGGTCAATGGGAAGTTTTGACCTTTGCTTTTTGGAGAGGGAGGAGGACATTGACTTGCTAGTATTATTGCAAATGTTTAGTGCAGCTAGCTAGGAGCAGCAGCGTTGACTTTAGCTACAGCCTATCAATAGGTATTCTGGAGAGAGGAGAGTTCACGTAGGGTCAGATACTTGAATAAATATCAGAGGGGTAGCTGTGTTAGTCTGTATCCACAAAAACAACAGAGGAGTCCGGTGCACCTTAACGACTAACAAATAAATCAATCTGGTAGTCTTTAAGGGGGCACCGAACTCCTCGTTATACTTGAATAAGAGCGGCTTAAATCATAGAGTCATAGAATCATAGAATATCAGGGTTGGAAGGGACCTCAGGAGGTCATCTAGTCCACCCCCCTGCTCAAAGCAGGACCGATCCCCAATTAAATCATCCCAGCCAGGGCTTTGTCAAGCCTGACCTTAAAAACTTCTAAGGAAGGAGATTCCACCACCTCCCTAGGTAACGCATTCCAGTGTTTCATCACCCTCCTAGTGAAAAAGTTTTTCCTAATATCCAACCTAAATCTCCCCCACTGCAACTTGAGACCATTACTCCTTGTTCTGTCATCTGCTACCACTGACAACAGTCTAGAGCCATCCTCTTTGGTACCCCCTTTCAGGTAGTTGAAAGCAGCTATCAAATCCCCCCTCATTCTTCTCTTCCGTAGACTAAACATCCCCAGTTCCCCCAGCCTCTCCTCATAAGTCATGTGTTCCAGTCCCCTAATCATTTTTGTTGCCCTTCGCTGGACTCTTTCCAATTTTTCCTCATCCTTCTTGTAGTGTGGGGCCCAAAACTGGACACAGTACTCCAGATGAGGCCTCACCAGTATCGAATAGAGGGGAACGATCACGTCCCTCGATCTGCTGGCAATGCCCCTACTTATGCATCCCAAAATGCCATTGGCCTTCTTGGCAACAAGGGCACACTGTTGACTCATATCCAGCTTCTTGTCCATTGTAACCCCTACGTCCTTTTCTGCAGAACTGCTGCCAAGCCATTCGGTCCCTAGTCTGTAGCGGTGCATGGGATTCTTCCGTCCTAAGTGCAGCACTCTGCACTTGTCCTTGTTGAACCTCATCAGATTTCTTTTGGCTCAATCATCCAATTTGTCTAGGTCCCTCTGTATCCTATCCCTACCCTCCAGTTTATCTATCACTCCTCCCAGTTTAGTGTCATCTGTAAACTTGCTGAGGGTGCAATCCACACCATCCTCCAGATCATTTATGAAGATATTGAACAAAACCGGACCCAGGACTGACCCTTGGGGCACTCCACTTGATACCGGCTGCCAACTAGACATGGAGCCATTGATCACTATCTGTTGAGCCTGACAATCTAGCCAGCTTTCTATCCACCTTATAGTCCATTCATCCAGCCCGTACTTCTTTAACTTGCTGGCAAGAATACTGTGGGAGACCGTGTTAAAAGCTTTGCTAAAGTCAAGGAACAACACGTCCACTGCTTTCCCTTCATCCACAGAACCAGTTATCTCCTCATAGAAGGCAATTAGATTAGTCAGGCATGACTTGCCCTTGGTGAATCCATGCTGACTGTTCCTGATCACTTTCCTCTCCTCTAAGTGCTTCAGAATTGATTCCTTGAGGAGCTGGCTCCATGATTTTTCCAGGGACTGAGGTGAGGCTGACTGGCCTGTAGTTCCCAGGATCCTCCTTCTTCCCTTTTTTAAAGATGGGCACTACATTAGCCTTTTTCCAGTCGTCCGGGACTTCCCCCGATCGCCAGGAGTTTTCAAAGATAATGGCCAATGGCTCTGCAATCACATCCACCAACTCCTTTAGCACTCTTGGAAGCAACGCATCCGGCCCCATGGACTTGTGCACGTCCAGCTTTTCTAAATAGTCCCGAACCACTTCTTTCTCCACAGAGGGCTGGTCACCTCCTCCCCATGCTGTGCTGCCCAGTGCAGTAGTCTGGGAGATGACCTTGTTCGTGAAAACAGAGGCAAAAAAAGCATTGAGTACATTAGCTTTTTCCACATTCTCTGTCACTAGGTTACCTCCTTCATTCAGTAAGGGGCCCACACTTTCCTTGACTTTCTTCTTGTTGCTAACATACCTGAAGAAACCTTTCTTGTTACTCTTAACATCTCTTGCTAGCTGCAACTCCAGGTATGATTTGGCCTTCCTGATTTCACTCCTGCATGCCCGAGCAATATTCTTATACTCATCCCTAGTCATTTGTCCAATCTTCCACTTCTTGTAAGCTTCTTTTTTGTATTTAAGATCAGCAAGGATTTCACTGTTAAGCCAAGCTGGTCACCTGCCATATTTACTATTCTTTCTACACATCGGGATGGTTTGTCCCTGTAACCTCAATTAGGCTTCTTTAAAATACAGCCAGCTCTCCTGGACTGCTTTCCCCCTCATGTTATTCTCCCAGGGGATCTTGCCCATCAGTTCCCTGAGGGAGCCAAAGTCTGCTTTTCTGAAGTCCAGGGCCCGTATTCTGCTGCTTTCCTTTCTTTCTTGTGTCAGGATCCTGAACTCGACCATCTCATGGTCACTGCCTCCCAGGTTCCCATCCACTTTTGCTCCCCTACTAATTCTTCCCAGTTTGTGAGCAGCAGGTCAAGAAGAGCTCTGCCCCTAGTTGGTTCCTCCAGCACTTGCACCAGGAAATGGTCCTCTACATTTTCCAAAAACTTCCTGGATTGTCTGTGCACCGCTGTATTGCTTTCCCGGAAGATATCAGGGTGATTGAAGTCTCCCATGAGAACCAGGGTGTGCGATCTAGTAACTTCTGCGAGTTGCTGGAAGAAAGCCTCGTCCACCTCATCCCCCTGGTCCGGTGGTCTATAGTAGACTCCCACCACGACATCACCCTTGTTGCTCACACTTCTAAACTTAATCCAGAGACTCTCAGGTTTTTCTGCAGTTTCATACTCGAGCTCTGAGCAGTCATACTGCTCTCTTACATACAGTGCAACTCCCCCACTTTTTCTGCCCTGCCTGTCCTTCCTGAACAGCTTATATCCATCCATGACAGTACTCCAGTCATGTGAGTTATCCCACCAAGTCTCTGTTATTCCAATCACATCATAATTCCTTGACTTTGGCTTAAACCTGGCTCTGTTTGTCTGTTAAAGCAATAATCTAATATAAAAACATGTCAAAGGCACATCCTAACTGGGGTTGTGGTTTGTGAGTATATGTGTACTGTTTCCTTTAAAACCATATCAGTAAAGTAGGGCAGGAGGAGGTCTTAGGCAGAAACTCCAGAGTAGAGGAACAGGATCATCTGGTGATTAGGGTGCTAGCCTGGGACCTTGCTTGAATTCCCTGCTCTGTCCAGACTTCCTGTGTGACCTTGGTCAAGGCATTTAGGGCCAGATTTTTCAAGGTATTTAGGCACCTAAAGATGTAGACGGATGCTTTTGGAAACTCCCATTAGGTGCCTAAATACTTTTAAAAATCTGCATCATGTCTCTTTGTGCCTTAGTTCCTCATCTGTAAAATGGGGATCATAGCACTGCCCTACCTCCTGGGGTGTTGAGGATAAATATACTACAGATTGTGAGGTGCTCAGAGACTACAGTAATGGGAGCCATATAAATACCTAAGGTAGATATAAAGTAAAGCAGACGGAGAGACAGACTAGCTTTAGGGATCATCTATGCTTATTTTAATAACGTGCCTTATTCAGTCTTAGAAGAAATTGACTCTTTCAGTGCTTCTTGGCCATTGTCACATGACAGGTCAAAAATCAACTCATTTCAAAACGGTATAAATAAGAAGAAAGGAAAATGTCAAAGCTAAACTTGCCGGAAGACTTTGTTGGATTAGCTCACAAAATGGCTTGAGCTTTACCAGATTCTGCACTGCAACAAAGTTTACTGCACAAAGTGGCAAAGTGCAGGTCAGCACGTGGGAAGTGTTTATGGATAACGTGCCTTCATTAAGGAAGGCAATGACCTGAAAAAGTTTGAGGAGCAGATAATTCCAAAAAGGAAATTTGGCACTCAGAGGGTGTGTGCTTATACCATAGGGTGCAGAGTCCAACCGAAAGCAGGAAAAAGTTGAAGCCTTCATAAGGGCCCTATAAGAATGAAGAAGAGCATTATGACTTTGATAGTCAGTATTACCAACTGTGAATCAGGGACCCCTTGAGATCAACAGACGGTGCATAGGGTGGTCCAGAGATCCCCATGCTCAGGTATCTGCATAATGGTTCATCAAAGTCATGTGAGGTCTATGTCAAGAGTCGGTAGCCCACTAGTCATCATAATCATTGAGAGATATATGTATGGATAATGTTTATCTATACTGAAAATTATGTTCTTAAGGTGTAGGAGTTAAGGCAGGTCTCCAGGAGGTGACAAACCTCCCTCCTGAAAGGAATGACATCTTCAAGGTAACTGACACTTATTTCCCTGTTTGGCCATTTATTTATTGTATATTGTATGCCTATTTGCATACTGAACTAGGTGCAAACTGGGAGATTGAAAAAGCTACACAAAAGGAAATCTACAGGAAGAAACAAATAGCAGGTGGGTGTCACATTTACGTCTAAAGATGAAGGATTGTTAGAGTATATGTTGGACTACAAAGACACACAGAATCCTTTCCTAAGAGGCCAGCTGATGGTGTGAATGTCTCATGAAAGAAGGGTCACAGTCTACCTGGTTGTAAATTGTTGCAGGGATTTTGGGTGAGCAACATTCTGTGAGACATGACATCATCTTATTAAATTAGTCTAGGCTCTAGAATGTATGTTATGATTTTATTTTATACATCACCATTTGCTTTTAATACTTCTACTTGCTATCACTTGAATCATAGAATTGTAGGGCTGAAAGGGACCTCGAGAGGTCATCTAGTCCAGTCCCCTGCACTCAAGGCAGGACTAAGTATTATTTAGACCATACCTGACAGATATTTGTCTAACCTGCTTTTAAAAATTTCCAGTGACAGAAATTCCACAACCTCCCTAGGCAATTTATTCCAGTGCTTAACCACCATGACAGGAAGTTTTTCCTACTGTCCAACCTAAATCGCCCTTGCTGCAATTTAAGCCTACTGTTTCCTGTCCTATCCTTAGCCCTGGTCTACACTACGGGGTTAGGTTGAATTTAGCTGCGTTAGGTTGATTTTAAAATGAATGCGTCTACACAACCAACCCCATTCCGTCCACCTAAAGGGCTCTTAAAATTGACTTCTGTACTCCTCCCCGGTGAGGGGAGTAGCACTAAAATTGACCTTGCTGGGTTGAATTTGGGGTAGTGCAGATGCAATTCAACAGTATTGGCCTCCAGGAGCTATCCCAGAATGCTCCAATGTGACCGCTCTGGACAGCACTTTGAACTCCGATGCACTAGCCAGATACACCAGAAAAGCCCCGGGAAATTTTGAATTTCATTTCCTGTTTGGTCAGCGTGGTGAACTCAGCAGCACAGGTGACCATACGGTCCCCCCAGAATCACAAACGAGCTCCAGCATGGACTGAAAGGGAGACACTGGATCTGATTGCTGTATGGGGAGAAGAATCTGTGCAGGCTGAACTCCGATCTAAAAGAAGAAATGCTAATAATATATATGCCAAAATTGCACAGGGCATGGTGGAAAGAGGCTACAACAGGGACACACAGCAGTGCCGCGTGAAAGTTAAGGAGCTCAGGCAAGTCTACCAAAAGACAAAGGAGGAAAATGGTCGCTCTGGGTCAGAGCCCCAGACAAACAGCTTCGATGATCAGCTGCATGGCATTCTAGGTGGGGACCCTACCACTACTCCACCACTGTCCGTGGACACCTGCGGGGGGGGGAGTCTCACGCAACAGGGAGGAGGACTTTGTGGCTGAGGAAGAGGTAGAAGAGAAGGAGGAGAATGCGCAGCAGGCAAGCAGTGAATCTGTTCTCCCCGACAGCCAGGACCTTTTCATCACCCTGGAGCCAATACCATCCGAAGGCGGGATCCCCAACCCTGAAGCCAGAGAAGGCAGCTCTGGTTAGTGCATATTTGTAACTACAGTACAAGGTTTAAAAGCAATAGTGTTTAATGTTTGATTTGCCCTGAAGAATTGGGATGCATTCGCGGCCAGTACAGCTACTGGAAAAGTCTGTTAACGTGTCTGGGGATGGAGCAGGAATCCTCCAGGGACATCTCCATGAAGCTCTCCTGGAGGTACTCTGAAAGCCTTTGCAGAAGGTTTCTGGGGAGGGCTGCCTTATTTCATCCTCCACGGTAGGACACTTTACCACCCCAAGCCAGTAGCAAGTAGTCTGGAATCATTGCAGCACAAAGCATGGCAGCGAATGTTCCTGGGTTTTGGTCACATTCAAGCAACATTTGGTCTTTATCTTTCTGTGTTAGCCTCAGGAGAGTGATATCATTCATGGTCACCTGGTTGAAATAGAGGAATTTTTGTAAGGGAACAGTAAAAGGACCCTGTTCATGCTGGGCTGTATGCGCTCGGCTAAAAGGAATCATCCCGGAGAATAGCCACTCAGCGGGGGCGGGATGAAGGGCTCATCCCAGAGAATAGCCACGCGGTGGAGTGGGGGGAGGTGTGTGCTGCACATCCCCCCGAAAACTGCAGCCCCTCCTTTTAAATGTGAAACCCAACAGGCATTGGGAAAGGATGGTGCTGCAGTTTGAAACCATTCCCACATGTTATGAAGGCGTAAGAAGCCAACCCCACATACCAAAAGGCTTACCATGGCTGTCTGGAAACCAAATTCTGTTGCCCAGCCATTTGTGATGTGTCACCATACCAGCAGGCACTCAATATAAAAGACAAAATGCGACCTTGTACCTAAAGCACATGTGCTGTCTGCTGTGAACTGCTTGATTCACTGTGAAAGTCTCCCTTTTGTTCTCAGAAATGTATCATCTTAAATTTGACTCTCCCTTTTTATCTCTCCCCAGGTGCAAATATTTCTATGCTCCCCCTATCATCTCCGTCCCTGAGGTTATCGCAGATTAGAAGGCAAAAAAAATGCACCCGAAATGACATATTTTCCAACCTATGCAGTCCTCCCGCACTGATAGGGCACAGCTTATTGCATGGAGGCATTCAGTGGCAGAGGTCAGGAAAGCATTAAATGAGCGTGAAGACTAAAGGCAGAGGTGATGCTGAGACTAATGGGGGAGCAAACAGACAGGATGCAGCATCTGTTGGAACTGCGGGAAAGCCAACAAGAGCACAGACCCCCACTGCATCCATTGTATAACCGCCTACCCTTCTCCCCAAGTTCAATATCCTTCTCAGCCAGACGCCCAAGAACGCGGAGGGGGGAGGCTCTGGGCACCCAGCCACTCCACTCCAGAGGATGGCCCAAGCAACAGAAGGCTGTCATTCAAACAGTTTTGATTGGTAGTGTGGCTACAATAAGCAATGTGGCCTTGTCCTTCCCTCCTCCCACACCCCACCCCACCTGGGCTACGATGTCAGTTATCTCACTTTTTTTTTAATTAATAAAGAAAGAATGCATGGTTTCAAAACGATAGTTACTTTATTTCCTTTGCCAGCTGTGATTGAAGAGGGGAAGGTGGTTGGCTTACAGGGAATTAAAATTAACAAAGGGGGCGGGTTTGCAGCAAGGAGAAACACACACAACTGTCACACCCTAGCCTGGCCAGTCATGAAACTGGTTTTCAAAGCCTCTCTGATGCACAGTGCGCCTAGCTGTGCTCTTCTAATCGCCCTGGTGTCTGGCTGCTCAAGATCAGCCACAAGGCGATTTGTCTCAACCTCCTACCCTGCCATAAATGTCTCCCCCTTACTCTCACAGATATTATGGAGCACACAGCAAGCAGCAATAACAATGGGAATGTTGGTTGCGCTGAGGTCTAACCTAGTCAGCAAACAGCACCAGTGAACTTTTAAACGTCCAAAGGCACATTCTACCACCATTCTGCACTTGTTCAGCCTATAGTTGAACTGCTCCTTACTGCTGTCCAGGCTGCCTGTGTATGGCTTCATGAGCCATGGGAGCAAGGGATAGACTGGGTCCCCAAGGATAACTATTGGCAATTCAACATCCCAACAGTAATGTTCTGGTCTGGGAAATAAGTCCCTTCTTGCAACTGCTCAAACAGCCCGGAGTTCCTAAAGATGCGAGCACCATGCACCTTTCTCGGTCATCCCACGTTGATGTTGGTGAAACGTCCCTTGTGATCCACCAGTGCTTGCAGCACCATTGAGAAGTATCCCTTGCGGTTTACATACTGGTTGGCAAAGTGGTCCAGTGCCAAGATAGGGATATGTGTTCTGTCTATCGCCCCACCATAGCTAGGGAACCCCATTGCAGCAAAGCCATCCACTATGACCTGCACGTTTCCCAGAATCACTACCCTTGAGAGCAGAATGTCAGTGATTGCATTGGCTACTTGGATCACAGCAGTCCCCACAGTAGACTTGCCCACTCCAAATTGATTCCCGACTGACCGGTAGCAGTCAGGCATTGCAAGCTTCCACAGGGCTATTGCCACTCGCTTCTCAACTGTCAGGGCAGCGCTCATCTTGGTATTCCTGTGCTTCAGGGCAGGGGAAAGCAACTCACAAAGTTCAAGGAAAGTGTCCTTACACATGCGAAAGTTTTGCAGCCACTGTGAATAATCCCATACCTGCAACACTATGCGGTCCCACCAGTCTGTGTTTGTTTGCCAGGTGCAGAATCAGTGTTCCACTGTATCAACCAGCCCCACTGCTGCCAAGATGTCCCAATTGCCACAGCCCGTGCTTTCAGGAACATCTGTGTCCATGTCCTCATCACAATCGTCCTCATGCTGGCGTCTCTTAGCCCGGTTCTGCACATACTCCACGGTAATGCGCGAGGTGTTTACAATGTTCACAACAGCAGCAGTGAGCTGAGTGGGCTCCATGCTTGCCATGGTATGGCTTCTGCACAGGTAACCCAGGAAAAAAGGTGCAAAACAATTGTCTGCCATTGCTTTCACAGAGGGAGGGAGGGGCGACTGACGACATGTACCCAAAACCACCTTCGACAATGTTTTTGCCCCATTAGGCATTGGGAGCTTAACCCAGAATTCCACTGGACAGCGGAGACTGCGGGAACTGTGGGATGGCTACCAACAGTGCACCATTCCGTAAGTTGCTGCTAGCCACGGTATTAAGGACACGCTCCGCCGACTTAATGCGCTTAGTGGGGACATACACAATTGACTGTATAAAATCAATTTCTAAATCGACTTCTATAAAATTGACCTAATTTCGTAGTGTAGACATACCCTTAGAGGTTAAAGAGAATAATTTTTTCCCTCCTCCTTGTAACAACCTTTTATGTACCTGAAAACTGTTATCATGTCTCCCCTCCGTCTTCTACAGACTTAACAAACCAATTTTTTTCAATCTTCCCTCATAGGTCATGTTTTCTAGAACTTTAATAATTAATTGTTGTTGCTCTTCTCTGGACTTTCTCCAATTTGTCCACATCTTTCCTGAAATGTGGCACCCAGAACTGGACACAATACTCCAGTCGAGGCCTAATGAACTCAGAGTAGAGTAGAAGGATTACTTCTTATGTCTTACTTACAACATTCCTGGTAATACATCCCAGAATGAGGTTTGCTTTTTTTGCAACAGTGTTACACTGTTAACTCATATTTAGCTTGTGATCACTATGACCCCCGGATCCCTTTCCGAAGTGCTCCTTCCTAGGTAGTCATTTCCCATTTTGTATGTATGCAATCGATTGTTCCTTCCTAAGTGGAGTACTTTGCATTTGTCCTTATTGAATTTCATCCTATTGACTTCAGACCATTTCTCCAGTTTGTCCAGATCATTTTGAATTTTAATCCTATCCTCCAAAGCACTTGCAACACCTCCCTGCTTGGTATCGTCTGCAAACTTTATAAGTGTACTCTCTATGCCATTATCTAAATCATTGATGAAGATATTGAATAGAACCGGACCCAGAACTGATTCCTGCGGGACCCCACTCATTATGCCTTTCCAGCCTGACTGTGAACCACTGATAACTACTCTCTGGGAACGATTTTCCAACCAGTTATGCACCCACCTTATAGTAACTCCATCTAGGTTGTATTTCCCTAGTTTGTTTATGGGAAGCCCATGTGAGACAGTGTCAAAAGCCTTACCAAAGTCACTATCCTAAGCTCTAAGCCCAAGGCTTGTTACCCTTTCAAAAAAAGCTACTAGTTTGGTTTTATGACTTGCTCTGGACAAATCCATGCTGGCTGTTACTTACCACCTTATTCTCTTCTAGGTATCTGCAAATTGATTACTTAATTCTTTGCTCCATTATCTTTCTGGGTATTGAAATTAAGCTGACTGGTCTGTAATTCTTCATGTTGCCTTTATTCCCTTTTTTCTAGTTTGGCACTATATTTTCCCTTTTCCTGTCTTCTGAAATCTCTCCCATCTTCCATGACTTTTTGAAGATAATCGCTAATGGCTGAGACATCTTCTCAGTCAGCTCCTTCAGTATTCCAGGATGTATTTCATCAAGCCCTGGTGATCTGAAAACATCTAACACCAGGGAGACGCTCGGAGGACTTGAGGGTTGGAGTGTGCCTGTTGCTAACCTGTGGAATGATTGCACAGCTCAGAGAGGAGTGCTTGCATTGTCTGTGGCCAGTGGGGTTGGGGAGTTGACACACAGCAAGCACAGACTAGACTTCCTCGCACTAAGGGCAACTGGTAGGAAGTTACCTCACAACCCTGGGTACCGCTGGGAAGTGTCACACCAATGCCAAGCATTCACAAAGCATGAGTCAAGCCCCCAAATATGAGAGTTGCTTTAAAAATAATGAGAGAGAAAAAGCATGTCAGAGTGGTGTTCTTTTTATTTGTCTTCTGGTCTCTGAGCCTTTTGGTTATGATCCGGTCACATTTTTCATACTCTTCTCTGAAATTACAAGGACTGGAATCTTATTTTAAGAACAAATAACCTCCAGCAGCTGGAGCTTTAAGAAAAATACCAACTATTGCAAGGCTCATGGTAATAGTGTGAGAGCTGGCCACTGGCACTGACTTTCATTTTCCCAGGTGGGTGCTCCACCCCCACTCTGCCCTGAAATCCCACCTCCATTCCGCCTCTTGCCCTGCCTCTTCCTGCCCCTACTCTGCCCCCTCCTCAAGCACCTGCTGCTGAACAGCTGATTGGCAGGTTGGTGCTGAGCACCCACCTTTTTTGTGTGGGTACTCCAGCCCTGGAGCACCCACAAAGCTGGTGCCTATGGAGCTGGCAGTGCTGTGTATTGGTGAAGAGGAGAACATAGTCATTGGCATGTCTAACAAGGGTTGTAAAAGAATGTTACAGTTAATATCTAAGCTACCTCTGAAACAGGCAGGGTAACTGGATCTGAGCTAGTGAAAATGCAAGTTACCCAGCAGGAGAGATGTAGAAGCAAAAGACAAGAAAAAAATTCCCACGGAGTAAAAGGAAGTGCCATAAAGAGGCATCTGAAGAGCACTGAGTTCCCTGGGCAGAAGTGTGACAAGTTTGGCAAGGGATTACACACCACAGGCAAAGTCAGCCCAGTCAGTGAAAGCATGTCCAGGAAATGCACCATCAGCAAAAAGGACATTGGGAGCATGTCTGTCAAAACAAAGGAATCAGAGCTAGTTCAAGAAAAGCTTAGGGATACCTATTTCCTGGGGGGATCTGTGGCCAAAGACAGCATTCATGGCTAGTCTTGAACTGTTAATCTCACGCTGAGCACCAGACAACAGCCTCCAAAACACACTAGATTGCCAAACCACAGCAAGCCAACCCAATTCAGTCCTTGTATATATGTATACAGTATACGTGCATCTACACACTAATAATGTCACCTATTACTGAGATAGTCACCTCTGTCCTGGAACTCAGCAGCCATTTAGCAGCACACAGCTATGCTACACAACTGTTTAAGGCTAGAAACAAAAAATTATGTATTCGGTTTAAAGGCTGGAATTTAGGTCAGCCGTGTTCAGTTAGCCAAAATGGAATTCTACAAAGCGCTTTTACCAAGACCAAGACTGCCATGAGATCCTATCAGATCACAAGGGATAAGGACCCCTGCCACATTGTCAGCCTCCGTAGCCAAAAATCATGAATCATGCCCCAAGAGATCAGGATATTGGCTAAAAACATGAGAGTTTTAAAACATACATTTGTATTTTTTAAAATTTATTTCTGGTTTCTGAGCCTTTTTGGGGCGCTCATTTCCTGTTTACAAGCTTTTCACACCAACCGTGAAGGCTGAAACTTACTCTTTATAAAAATGAAAGCTGAGATTCTCATGAAATCTCTTTATTCTGGCATCTGAGGCTATAAGAAAGTCAGCAAAGATCACATGACGCAAGAGTTGTCACACTAGGTCTTTCATATGTCTCATCTGAAAACTGCTTATTAATCTGCCAAACTGGGCTGCTGTTAGGCACTTCATGCATTCCATCCAACCTGGGGTGGGGACCAGGAAGCAAGCTTTACAAAGACTCTTCCCATTTGACGAGAGTTACATAAGTATAAGTAATTAACTGTGCTTTGTCCCTGATGTCAGGGTTCTACCCTCTTTCCTTTGCCAACAAGGAAAGACCTGCTAAATAGGATATGATCCAGAAATAACAAGTTATTACAGCTCAGACATCCATTGTCCAATGGCGCCATTTCAGATTTGGGCGGGGGGAAGGCGCAACTTTAACAGTGATTCTAGGGGTTACTTAGGCTGCTGAAAACTCTAGTTTTTTTCCAGATAACTAAGAAATTAGCTGACAAAGGCATTGTATCTAATTCCTATACAAAGAAAGGAAACTAAATAAATATTAGACCCACTCAGATCTAATACTAACATGTTCTGACATCTTGTGTCAAATCACTTAAGGGACATTGGTGAGGTGTAAAATTTAATGTATATTCTTACTTTGTTACTAACTCTTGTATAAAACAACTGAAACAATTGTAGAAAAATCTAGATTATTTTCTATCACTTTTTTTTCCAGTTTACCGGGCTTCGAATAGATCATTTAACTTTTGGAAACATCTCACTAGGGCAAGGCCTTGTGAGTTTATACTTCATCTGCCTGGGGTTGTAGGGCTCTTACCCCACTACAAATACTAGACTAGAAACTGACTTTGAACAGAAGTGAAACTGACATTTTCATGGCATATCCAACCCCAAATGTTCAAAAACCAGGAATCAGGCTCACCAGAAATCATGAGATTGGCTTTAAAATCATGAGATTATGTAAAATAGTAGATTTAGGGTTCTTTTTATTTGCCTTCTCCTTTTTGAGACATTAGGGTGCACTGGAGTCAAATTTCGAAGCTTTCTTCATAGCACAAGGGCTTGCAACTTCATTTTTCTTTAAGAATAAAGGCTTAAATCATCACATCTCCACTTGGCTCAAGGAGCTGGGGCTTTAAGGAAAACAATAATTATCATGAAACTCATGACAAAATCATAAGAATTGGCAACACTGCTTCACTTCTGTTTAAAGGTTAGTTACTTTCCAGAAGGCTCTTAAACACAACACTACAGCGACTGGGGTGCAGTTCTCACAGGAGAATATTTAAAACAAACATCAAGAAAGGTCCACATTTTAAAGCTGAGACAAAAAAATGAGATTTCTGAGGTATATCAGAGCCTCTACAGGCAGGATAGGAAAATAAATGGGCACAGGAACTCTGGGCAGCTTTTCCCCTTGAAAGAAAGTTGAAGTGTCAAATCTTCTAGTCCAGGGGTGGGCAAACTTTTTGTCCCGAGGGCCACATTGAGGTTGCGCAACTGTATGGAGGGCCGGATAGGGGAGGCTGTGCCTCCCCAAACAGCCTGGCCCCTGCCCCCTATCCACCCCCTCCCAATTCCCGCCCCCCCCTCAGAATCCCCGACCCATCCAACCCTCCCTGCTCCTTGACCCCTGACTGCCCCCTCTCAGGACCCCCCACCCCTAACTGCCCCCCGGGACCCAATCCACTATCCAACCCCTCCTTGTCCCCTGACTGCCAGGACCCCTATCCACACCCCCGCCCCCTGACAGGCCCCCCCAGGATTCCCATGCCTATCCAACCTCCTCTATTCCCCATCCCCTGACTATCACCCCCGAAACCTCCACCCCATCCAACCTCCCACTGCTCCCTGTCCCCTGCTGCCCCGACACCTATCCACACCCCTGTCCCTAACTGCCCACCGGGACCCCACGCCCTATCCAACTCCCCCGCTCCCTGACGCCCCCCCAGAATGTCTGTCCCTAACCGCCCCCCCTGGGACCCCACCCCCTATCCAACTCCCCCTGCTCCCCATCCCCTGACCGCCCCCACCCCCCTGAACCTCCGCCCCATCCAACTGCCCAGTGCTCTCTGTCCCCTGACTGCCCCTCGGGATCCCCTGCCCCTTATCCAACCCCTCCTGCTCACCGCCCCCTTACCATGCTGGAGCCAGCCATGCCGCCACGCTGCCCAACAGGAGTGGCGGGCCACAGTGCTGCCTGCATGGTGGCATGGCTGCGGGGGAGGGCAGAGAGCCCGGGGGCTAGCCTCTCCGGCCAGGAGCTCAAAGGCTGGGCAGGACGGTCCCGCGGGCCGTAGTTTGCCCACCTCTGTTCTAGTCCTTAATCAAGTAAAACTTCTATTGACATCAGTGCCTCCACGCATTATATATTATCATCACAGTGAACATGGGATAACATGCTCAATAACTATACACTTCATTGTTGAATATCTGAGCTATCTTATATGCATTGGCCCAGGGACTACATTTTCTGGCATATTCTGACGGTGCTGAGCACACACATGGTGCCTAGTGAATAATACAAATCATGACTTTATGGACTTTTGGATGCCATTTCTATTCTTTTTTCTGGAATTGGCCTGGATAGAGCTGAAACCCTAAGAATTTGAGGCATAAGCACATCTGGTACTCATATAACACTTTCTCAATCCTTCGTTTTCTTGAACTCTCAACAAAAAAATGACAAATGACAAAAAATGACAAACGATTTTCAGTTAAAAATCTAAAATTGCAGAGCAGCCATTGCTCTCCAACTCAGCCTGGGGCAGAACCTGCCACCCCTTGGGAGTTAAGTGATCTTCTCTCATCTGACTCTCATTCTTCCTCTCTTCATCTTTCCTGATCTCTGTGATGTTTTTCATGCTGTCAAACATGACATCCTTCCCCATTGGCTGGGACCAATTGCTGGAGTCTCAGAGAACTGGCCAATCAGTTTTCTCCCATCTATCAGAGTCCTCTTTTTTTTGCAGCTCACAGCAGAGAGAGAGAGGATGGTCCAGTGAATAGGGAGCTAGCCCTGAAAGAGTACCCCATGGACTTACTGTATGACCTCAGGCCAGTGCTTTAGGGACAGAGTTTCAAAGGGTTTTAGGCATCCAAAGATGCAGCTAGGCATCTAGTGGGGTTTACAACCCACCTAACCTTCTAGGCACTTTTGAAAATCCCGCTAGGGGCCTAAATACCTTTGAAAATCTGGCCTTTAGTCTTTTTCTGCCTGAGTGCTGAATCTGTACAATGGGAATAACAACAAAGTTCTGCATCACAGAGGGGCTGCGAGGAGAAATAGGTTAGACACTGTGAGGCGCTCAGATGCTGTGGTGATGAGGCCACATAAACACCATGGGTAGAGTGGAACTTCTCTGTACCACTGCTATCCCTTTGCTGGATTTTGGCCCCTTCTTTTCATCTACACCCCTCAAATCTCTCTCTTTTCTGAATGTAAACTTGGCTCTGAGGGCGTGGCTGTATTTCTTCTGAGTTCCCTGTGTTCTCCAGCACCCCACCGCTCCCGCCCCAGAGGGATTCCTGTTTTACAAACTCATATAAGGACTTCCAGTTCCTTAATTTAATTACCAGCCCTTTCTTATCTTAATCACCCTGCCTCTATTTTTAAACCACATACTGACTCCCAGCCTCAGTCTGCACAATCTGGGAGCCCCATCTTTCTTCTGGAGAACTCACATTCCACACTAATCCTGTGCAGTTAAGAGCTCCACCTGGGAGCACACTTCCTGTATGAAATTCAGGGGGGGCAGGAGCACCCCCCCCAATGGTGCCCTTGCCATTGTCAGTTTCTGCAAATCCCTCCATATGTCAATCTATGCAAATCTGCTGCAGAACTCAGAATTCTCCTGCATGTTAAAGTGTGTGTGTTTCATTCTTGCTCTGATCGCATATTTTATTTTTGAGGCGCATGAGCCATTCTCACTGAAGTAATTAAGTTGTGTGGGCTTTAGCCGTAACTTTGCACCAAGTTAGGGCTTGTCTACACTGGCACTTTACTGCACAGCAACTTTCTCCCTGAGGGGGTGTGAAACCCCCACACCCCCCAGAGCGGTGCAAATTTCAGTGCTGTAAAGTATCAGTGTAGACAGTGCACCAGCGCTGGGAGCTATTCCCCTCAGGGAGGTGGGTTTTTTATAGCACTTTAACATTGCTCGTGAAGATGTGCCCTTAGTTTTGTGTGTGTTGGAGGACTGACTCTCGGCTTTCATGAACTGTAGTGGCAAGTGCGACAGAAATGTTTGTTAATGAACACGTTTCAGCTTGATTCATCTGCACTGGTGGAGGACAGTAGATGTGTGGAAGATGCATATATCAATCCTCACCAGCAGGGACAGCTGTGGCCTAAGGGGCATTCCCTCCCAGGCAGGGCAGATAGTTTTTGCCCTGTTGCCCTCCCTGCTGTTTCCATCAGTGGAGGGCAGCTTTAAAGCAGTCCACTGGAGCCCAGTTAGCAGAGACTGCCCAGCAGGGGGCTGCAAGCTGGTGTCAATTTAGGTAAGACCAGCTCCTTTGTGATAAAACCCTGTCTGGAGAGGATAAATTATGGTCAAATCTGAGCCTTTCCTGGCCTGGTTCTCTCATCTTTCTGTCCTGGCTACGAGGAGGTCAGTTCAGAAATTCAACCTCTGCTATGGCTCATTAGAATCAGTGAGTGTCAGACAGGACAATGGAGGAGGAATCTGGGTTAGTTCTCTGGCTGGTGGATGATGTGTACATACAATGGAGGAGCAGGATCCTGTAAGGCCAAATGTTTTGCAGAGACCCAAGATGCTCTTTGAACCTGCTGAGAGCAGAACAATGTTTCCACTAGAGCTGGGATTTCTCCTTTTGCATTAAAAATTTAATTTAAAAAATGACTTTTTTTTCCAAAACCACTTGCTTTGCGCAAAAAAAATTGTTAACATTCAGTAACTTTGTTACTGAAATCCTTTTTGAAGTAGTTATCAAAATGCTTTATTTACTCAAACCCGTGTTCTTACTGAAAACTGGGATTTTGGTCAATGAAAACTTTCAGAAAAGGTTAGATAATATTTCAGTAAAAATTGTTACATAAAATGGACCCATTTCAAACCCTGAAAAATGGCAAGAGTGAAATGTAAGTTCAATTTTTCACTAAATCGTTTTCCTCTTTTGCAAACGTCTCTGGTTCATACAGGTCCGGTAACCTGGCAGTTTCTATGTGCAGATGGTCCTGAGTTGCAAAGCTTCTGTCCATCTCAGAATTGTTCCAAATTTAGGGTTGGAGTGATTAAATATTAAGTAAATGTAAGTGCTTCGAAGACACTAAACAGCGTAAAAATACAGTCAGAGCAAGGAATGGGCATATGCTTAGACTGCCCAAGGGGCATCAGGTCTTCTTGGCTTGATGGACTTACCGTTTCCTGGTTTATGCAGAGTCCTGAACACCTGCAATTCTTACTGAGGTCAATGGGAGCAGTGGGTGCTCAGGATTGTACCCTCATGTACAGAGGAGGACCCATTAATCTGTGACCTAGCTAACAGAATATTTATGCATACCCTATTTGGAGGGAGGCACTGGACTAGAGCCATTGTTGTCACTCTAACCCTAGGGCTGGAAATGTATTCTTAACAATGTCAGAGCACAGAAGGATTTTATGTCCTCCTCTCCCTCCCCACGCCCCCTCCCAAGGCATAATCAAGACAACAGGGACCAACATCTCCCTGCAAACAATTTTTGGATGGAAGTATAGAAGCAGTTATTCTATACCCTGAAAATGTAAAGTCTATTTTCTGGGACAAAAATCAGCAAGTAAACTATTCTCTAAGACAAAGAATCAACTAGAACGTATGCTAGACAAAGACATTTTCCATCTTATATCTGAACCCCCACTCTCAGTATTTGTTTATCTATATTGTGTTTTGCTTCATTGTTTAGTCCTTAACTTGCCTGCTCTCTCTCAATACTGAGAATTGTAAATATTTTAATTCCATTTTCCCTAAGCCTGGAAAGACCCATGCCCAGGAATAGACCTTATGTGCCCAAAAAGTCCTGTGGTCTTTAGTAGGACTACTCACACACGTAAAGGTTTGTGGGATCCAACCCTATTGTATTTTCTGACTCTTGTTTACAATAGATTGCAGAACTAAGACGAAAGGACTTTTAAAAAATTGCATTGGATGTGACACCTTAAATAACCTGTTGGAATTCTTTTCTTCCCTCCTTCTCCTCCTAGCATATGGCTAAGCGAAAGATCGCAGTTGTTGGTGCTGGGTTGATTGGCCTCTCAACAGCAGTGTACATTTCAGAATCTATCTCCAAGTGCTCTGTGACTGTAATTTCGGACAAATTTACTCCCAACACAACGAGCGATGTAGCAGCCGGAATGCTTATTCCACACACTTATCTAGGTGAGTGAAACCTCTGCTCAGCTCATAGCTCAAACTTCAGAACGATATGGATTAAAGGTTTTTTAAGTTTAAACTTTCTTCAGATGATACCAAAAAGAAATTATTCCACTTGATAGTATTCGAATCTGATTAGTTTAGAATATGTCTGCAGTCTTTATTTTATGACCAATCATAAATTATGCCAAGGAAACCCCCAGTGTTTTGATGCTTAATCACCTGTTCTTGTTCCATTTTCAGTCCTAAGGTGTTTGGAGATATTTTCAGCTCTTTAATGCTCTACATAGTGTGTGTGTGTGTGTGTGTGTGTGTGTGACACCGACCCAGGGATCTCTTCATGCCAATCAGCAGAGAGCACATATGGATATATGCATAATAGTTCACCGAAGAGTGACATGTGAGGTGTATACCAAGAATCTGTAGCCCACTGGTTGTCAAAGTCATTTTGAAATGTATGTATGGATAAAATTTAAGATGTATATATACTAAAAAAGTTATATTCTCAAGGTCTTGGAGTTAAGGCAGGTCACCAGGAAGTTTCATACCGGAAATGTTCCTTTCAGGAAGGAGGCAGCAGACACCGATCTCGCTGTCTGGTTATTTGTGTAGTGTATGCCTCACCATGTAGCCCTATTTGCATGTTGAGCCATGCGCAAAGGAAGAGATTGTGAAATCTACAAGAGACAAAATTCATAGGATGGAATAAACAGCAGAGGTGTCTGCTTCAGATTAAAGACAAAGGATTATTAGTGTATATCTGCGAGTACAAGGAAACAGACAAGTAGACAGCTTGTCTGTCTCATGAGAGGAAGGTTAAGGCCAAACCTGGCTGTAAAATGCTACAGGGATTTTGGATGAGCAATATTCTACAAGACATGAGTGTATCTTGTTAATTAAGTCTAGGCTCTAGAATGCATGTTATGCTTTTGTTTTATATATAACCATTTGTTTCCAGTACTACTTCTTGCTGCTACTTGAATCTTTGTGCTTTGTTAAATAACTGTATACTTGATTTCACTATACACATGTCTGTGCTGTGTGTTAAGTGCTGTGAGTTAAATGGATTAGTGATCTGAGGTGGAACTGATAAGCCAAGGTGCACTGATTCTTTAGGGCAGCAAGAGCTGGACCCTCCAGGCGGATGCTCAGAGAGCTGAGGTTTGGAGTGTGCCTGTCGTTAACCTGTAGAGAAACAGCAGGGCCTGCGAGGCCTAGAAAGAAATGCTTGTGTTGCCTGTAGCAGGGAGCTGATCCCCGGCAGGCACAGACAAGGCTTCCTCATGCTAAGGGCAGATGATAGCAAGGTGACTTTCAACTCTGGGCACCCCCAGGAAGCGGGTCAGTGTGCAGACGTTCGTGTTAATGAAAGTACTCCTGTTTCAGTAATTACTGTAGTCTGATGTTTGCTGAGAGGTTAGATATAATTACATAGAATACCCTGGCCTGCACTGGGAAAGGGTTTACAAGGAAACTTAGGAGAGATTGTGTCTCAGGGATGGGAGGGAAGAAAGGGAAGAAAAAGAAAAAAGGCAGGAATCACTAAATTAAAGGCTCCTCCAGCAACTTTAACCTGACTGGCACACCTTGTATGTTTTACCATATGCATTTTATGACATGAACAATATATTGACCTACGCATGTAACCAATGTCCCATAGGCAGAAGTACTGCCTATGGGAAAGAGGCTGAGTTTATGTTGTTCTAGGAAATATAACTTTCATTTTCTTACTTTTAAAATTTAATCTTAGTGTCCATCCTCAGGCCCTGATGACTTCAGTAGGGTAGGATTATGTGCTAGTGGATCCCAGTGCAGGATTGGGGCCTTGATGTTGCAGTAGGATATATTTTCCACTAATATATAGTTCAATCAGCAGGGTATGCATTGATTTTTTGGGATATAGTTCAGTCTTGTAATGTGTAACGACAACATTAAGTGGGTAAATATGAAGGCCGCAACACTGCAAGCTGCTAAGCACTGTCATCTCTCTTTGAAGACCAATGCAGTCCTGGAGAGTTGAGGGCAATTAGCACCTTATAGGAGGCATGCATTACCTTATAGCGCTGGACTTTATAAATACTAAAATAGAGGTTTAGTTCCCATGTATTTTGTGTGTTCAGGACAGTGTATACTTTTACCTGGTCATATACAAAGTTTTACTAATGTAGAAACTTTACTATTCCTGGTTTCTCTGATGCCTACCTTTCTCAGCTGATGTGGGTTTGGGAGTCTTTTCCTGATCTACCGTCTCCCTCCATTTTAGTTTTTTGCTTTATTTCATATGCACAGGCATACCAATTCATCAGCAGAAGCAGTGGATTAGGGAGACCTTTGACTATCTTTTTGAAATCAATAATTCATCGGAGGCTTCAGATGCTGGCATTCATCTGGTGTCTGGGTAAGAAAGGAACTCAAAATAGGTTTTTAGTATTTTTATGCTATATACTGTAATAGGCAGGGTGACACTCCATCCAATACTTAAGGGACATTCTTTCTCTGGAGTCTCTCTTGTGACCCATATTTAAAAGGAGCTACAGTGTTAAGATGCATTTGATTACATGAAGCGAGTTTTCAAGCAAAAAATCATTCAAAGGCTCATACAAACAAAACACTCTGAGCTGGTGTCTCTTAAATATAAGTTGTAGCCCATATCTTCCCTACATTCCTCCTCCTTTAGTTGCTTGAAATGTACGTGGTCATCCTAGTAATGGAAGATGGAACATTGTAGGATCTTTCAGTTATGGTAACTAAATATAAAACACAGTAGGTTTGCTGCCCACCATACCTACAAAGATTTGTCTACTCAGTTTGTGACTTTGCTGGCACCTGGAAGAAAGTATGATCAGGCACTGCATGAAGATGAAGCCAAGAAGCTTGTAGCCTTTAGAAAGAGAGCCTGAGTCAAGCCTGGTCTACACGACAGGCCAGAGTTTGATTGACGTAAGGCAGCTTACATCGACCAAATTATATCAGTGTCTACACTACAGCTTTGCTCCTGCCGATGTAAGTGCCCTACTACATTGACAGAATAACTCCACTCCACAAGAGACGTAGGGCTTACGTCAGTGTAGTTAGAGCAACGCAGTGTCTGTGTAGACACTGCAGGTTACATACATTGGCTGTCATTCATGTCAATTTCACAACTCTGTGCTAGAGCCGTGAACTTGAGAAGAAAACATGGCTCATAGCTTGGGCTGTCACCCCAGCTGCCTCTGGGCTTCCCGCTTTGAGCCAGGCTGCCGCCCAGGCTCCCCATTGTCCCCAGGAGCCCAGCAGCTGCTCCAGCTCCCAGCAGGGAGCTGAGCGCCCTAGGGGCAGCCAGGCTCCCATGGGAGAACAGGAAGCTGAGAGCCTGGGAGGAGTGGGGTAGCTGGGCTCCTGGTGTGGAGTTGTGCATGGAGCCGAGAGCCCAGACTCTCAGCTCCCCACCCCCTTAAGAGGGTGGAAGTGCTCCTGGTATGGACATGTGCGACCAACAGAAGGAGGGTAGTGTGGACCCTGAGTAATTACCATGGTGGTTCTAAGTTGACCTAAAATAGGTCAACTTAAGTTTGTAATATAGACATGCCCTTAGTAGCTACTCAGTGGAAGTAGAATTAGCACTTTCCTAGGAGTGTTGTGTAGAAAGCTGGGGAAAAGTTTGGATTTTAAAGGTGGGGGGGAGAAAAGGTGTTAGCTATCGATGTTAAATGGGGTAGTGTAAACTAGCGGAGCCACCCCTCCGCGTCTGAGGGAGGCCTCACCTCCTCGCAGTTTGGGTCTGCTAAAGCCTTCTCCAAAGAGGAAAAAGGAGGGAATCAGCCATTCTCAAGGGGCCCGTCCTTCAAGCAGGGGTGGGCCACACAGGCTGGGCTCTGGCCTGTTACCAGGGAGAGCTGCAGCAGTCTATCCGCCTAGTTGTTAAACAGGGCAGGGTAGTCAATTGTCAAGGGTGTGGTCTGCAAAGGGCCAGAGCAGCAGCAGTTTATTCACCCTGTCGCTAGGCAAGGTGGGGCAGAAAACAGCCAAGGCTCTGACCTACAATCAGGTAGAGCTGTTGTAGCTCACTTGCTCAGCCTTTAAGCAGGCTGGGGCAGCAACCAGCCAGGGCTCTGGCCAGCAATCAAGCAGAACTACAGCATCTATGCATAAGTGCCAACTTCTGCTGGTGGATGCTCAACCCGCCTCTGCCCCCAGCCCCACCACAACTCTCCTGCCCCGCCCCCATTCCAACCCCTTCCCCAAAGTCCCCACCCCAACTCCACCCCCTCCCTGACCCTATTGGACTCCTTCCCCAAATCCCCAGCCCAGCCCTGCCTCTTCACCGACTTCTCCCCTGAGCAAGCCACATTTCCGCTCCTCCCCCCTCTCTCCTGGAGCTTGTGACGCTGCGAAACAGCTTGTTCAGAGCAGCAAGTGCTGGGAGCTAGGGGGAGAAGTGAGGACACGGCACGCTCAGGGGAGGAGGCGGAGGGGAGGGGAGGGGAGGCGAGGCGAGGCGGGGGGGGGGGAGGGGAGCTTGCCTGCCTGTGGGTGCAGAGCACCCACCAATTTTCCCCATGGGTGCTCCAGCCCCAGAGCACCCACGGAGTCAGCACCTATGACTCTATGCACCCTGCCTTTGAACAGGCTGAGTCAACAAACAGTCAGGGCTCTGGCCTGCAGCCAGGCAGAGCTGTAGCTCCAGTCCAGGCTATGGGGCTCCAGTTTGGGGTGAGCACCACACTCAGTCAAGGGGGCTCTGTTTGAAGTGAGCAGAGGACCATAGGTCTCCTGGCCTACAGAGGGGGAGTATTGCCACCCCAGGGGTGGGGTGACATGGGTCCACCCAGCTCCACTGTGTCCCAAACCAGGGCCCTAACAGTGGTGGAGTAGTCCACCACTGGGTCAGCAGGGATCCGCCTGGAACATGCTGATCTGGTTTCAGGCTCACCCTCCACCAGACTACTGCCTGGTTTCCCTGGGCTGCTTCCGTCTCTCCCCCTCGGGCGTACCTGGATCCAGGGGTCAGCCTCAATCTCCTCTGGGTACTCTGCCAAGGGTAGCGGTAGCAGCATCTCTGCACCAGGAGCGTCAGGGCTCTGTGGAGGCTCATGCTAGTCCCTTGGGCAAAAGCAGTTTTTGGTGCTCGCCTCTGGCATCAGGGAAGAAGCATCTATCTCCTCCAGCAGCTTCCTCCCAACTGAGCAGCTGGGCCAACCTTTTATAGCTCCCCTTCCTGTCCCGTCCCTCTGCTTCCAGTGTGTGGGCGTGGCACTTCTGGCTCCTCCCACCAGGCGGTGTGCGGTGTTCCCTCCATGTCTGCATCTGAGGAAGGCTGCACCTCCTCCCTACAGGCAGGAATTCCAGAGTTTAAACTCTGAAGGGGAGCAAACTTTGTACCTTACCTGGAGATGAGCCCAAGCAGTGGCATTGTGATGCAGATCTGGATTTGAGCCCATCTCTAAATTTAACTTGGTGTGGAATTTAGTTAGTGAATTCATGCAGATTAACCTAGAATCTCTGCAACAAGATTCCAGACTGGAGAGTAAATGGAGCACAGAAAGGATGTGGTTTTAATGGCCCATGTTGTCATTCTCCAGTACAGTTTTAGTTTTAAATGAGAACCATGAAAATAAGAAGACACAGGACACACTGGACTGCTATTTCCTCCATCCCTCCACTCACTGCATTTAATGTATTTAACCCTGTGTTAACCTGTTATTCTCCCTGGTGCCCCCTCTCTCCCCACCCCATTTAGTGATTTTTAGCTTGGCTCCATTACCTCAAGCCTCACTCTGCCCTCACCCCTACGTCCAAGTCCTACTAAGACTCCCCTAAATCTTATGGCCAATTAAATAATTATCATCTGTGACTCACGAGGTCTTTTACTTTGTTACTTTCTATCTGTTTAAACTCTAGAGATCCTGCTGACCAATGGAAGAAGATTGCTAATATTTTTAAATTAAGATCAAAATGAATTGTGTCACATGAACCCAAGCGTGTCTAAGTCTACCCTGTTCTCTTCCATGTCCTTTAGCTGGCAGATCTTTAAAACCATTCCTGATGAAGTGTTACCATTCTGGTCTGATGTTGTCCTGGGATTTCGTTCAATGACTGAAGAGGAGCTGAAGAAATTTCCACAGCACAGATTTGGTCAGGCTTTTACTACACTGAAATGTGACTGCCCATCCTATCTGCTATGGTTGGAGAAAAGGTTGGTTTTGATGGGTATAGCTGATATTTCCTGAAAGGAAAGGCTTGGGAATATTCCTTTGATTTAATGGATTTTAAAATCTTTCCTTCCTTTCTGGGACAAATGGAGACTGATCTTCTGTGAGTTACCCCTGTGTTGCCAAGTAGGCAAGGAACCATGATCCTTCTCTTAGTCAGTGAAACAGAGCTGGCTAAGTACACCAGGGAGCCTATATACCTTGTACCAGGCTGACTCAGGTACTGCAGCTGCAGTCCCCCTGCAGATAATGCACACAGGTAGATGATGATACATTCTGGAGCTCTTGCTGGGGCAATTCAGCACCATCCTCAATGAAGGACTGTGTCTTAATGGCTCAATCAATTTCTTCAAGGGAGACATTCACTGAGCATTGTGGGAACTATCTTATGCATGACCTGATCCACATACATTTACATGGGGAATCGTGCAGGATTTGGATGTGGAAAGCGGATTTCTTGAGAGCAGCCATATTCCTGGTCCTGTCCTTTCATAGATTCATAGATTCTAAGGCCAGACAGGACCGTTGTGATCATCTCCTCTCTGATCTCCTAAGTAGTACAGGCCATAGAACTGCCCCCAGATAATGCCTACAGCAGATCTTTTGGAAATACATCCGCTCTTGATTTAAACATTGTCAGCAATGAAGAATCCACTACAAGCCTTGGTAAATTGTTCTAATGGTTAATTACTTTCACTGTTAAATTTTTGTGCCCTATTTCCAGTCTGAATTTGTCTAGCTTCAACTTCCAGCCATTGGATCATGTTAAACCTTTCTCTCCAAGATTCAAGAGCCCATTATTCAATATTTGTTTGTCATATAGGTACTTACAGACTGTAATCAAGTCACCCTTTAGTTTTTTCTTTGTTAAGCTAAATAGATTGAGTTCCTTGAGTCTATCACTTTAAAGCATGTTTTCTAATTCTTTAATAATTTCTCATAGCTCTTCTCTGAACCCTCTCCAATTTATCAACACCCTTCTTGAATTGTGGGCACCAAAACTGGACAAAGTATTCCAGCAGTGGTTGCACCAGAGCCTAATATAGAGGCAAAATAATCTCTCTACTTGTACTGAAGATTCCCCTGTTTATGCATCCTAGGATTGCATTAGCTCTTGTGGCTACAGCATCACATTGGGAGCTCATATTCAGCTGATTATCCACAACGACCCCCAAATCTTTTTCAGAGTCACTGCTTCCCAGAATACAGTCCCCCATCCTGGAAGTATAACCTACATTCTTTGTTCATAGGTGTGTACATTTAGCCATATTAAAATGCATATTGTTTGTTTGCGCTCAGTTTACCAAACAATCTCAATTGCTTTGAATCAATGACCTGTTCTCTTCATTATTTAGCACTCCCACAATGTTTGTGTCATCTGCAAACTTTATTAATGATTATTTTATGTTTTCTTCCAGTATTGATAAAGATGTTAAATAGTGTAGGGCCAAGAATCAATTCTTGCAGGACCCCACTGTGAACAGACCTGTTCAATGATAATTCCCCATTTACAATTACATTTTGACACCTATCACTTAGCCAGCTTTTAATCCATTTAATGTGTGCCAGGTTAATTCTAGTGTTTTAATCAAAATGTTATGTGACACCAGGACAAACACCTTAGAGGCATCTATGTAATCTTGTAATCTCATCAAATTTGTAATCTCATCAAAAAAAGATATCAGGTTAGTTTTACAGGATGTTTTCTATGAACCCATGTTGATTTTCATTAATTACATTAACCTCCTTTAGTTCATTATAATTAGGTCTGGTATCAGCCACTCCATTATCTTGTCCAGGATCACAGTCAGGCTTACAGCCTATAAGTACCCAAATCATCCCACTTGCCCTTTTTAAAAACTGCACAAAGTTAGCTTTTTTCCAGTCTTTTGGAACTTCCCTAGTGCTCCAACACTTATTGAAAATCAGCATTAATGGCCCATCAAGCTCCTTAGCCAGTTCTTTTAAAATTCTTGGATGCAAGCCATCAGGACCTGCTGAAATGAAAGTTAAAAATGTCTAACTTTAGTAGCTTCTGTTTAAGATCCTCCAGAGATACTAGTGGAGTAGAAAAAGTGTTATCTTCTGTCTTTTCTCTGCCATAAGTCAAATGAGCATTCAGATGTTCCTCATTTGCCAGTGTGTAACTTCCAAAATACATCCCACCAGCTCTTGAAAATGGTAAAAGATGCTAATGCTTTGCAAGCCTTTGCCACAAACCAAAGGTGATGTTTTGAAGCCTCTAGCCTCACTGGTTTTGAGCTATGAAATGACAAAACCTGTCAGGAGAATTTGAAAATCTTGGAAAATGCCTCTTGTTCCAACCTCTGGAATTGGCTGGGCCAATTCATCTCTGATTTGGTCAAAAACCTCTCTTCTGCCCAACTCACCTCACAAACTATTCTGGAATCAGGAGCAGAAAGGAGTAAAAAAAATCCAGGTACTATCTTTCTGTATTATCATCTTGTAGAAAACCTTACAGAAATATTTGCATGTGCAAAATGCTTGGCACAAATGAAGGCTTTAAAATGTATGCCTGTGAGAAAAAAGTCTTACAGTTCATATTTTTCCTTCTGAAGACCAATTCTCCTCAAACCACATCAATTTCAAAGAATTTTAGCAGAGTCAGAAAACCGATCCTATAATGTGTACGTATAATCCATTTAAATACGCTTAAAAAGAGCAAATAATGTTTGACATTTCATAGGCATAGTGACTGGATACGAGGTGATTTGATGTTAGGTAGTAAAATGTGTGTCTACATCTTGGAACAAATTGCTAGATAATAGGCTTGTTTGATTATGTTCCATGCCACTGAACCACATAAAATAACATTTCTTGTTTTTTAGCAGCAAGCATGAGTGGGAGTACTCTAGCCGACTTCTGTAGTGTCTCACAGGAACACACGCCTTGTCATGTTTCATTGCTTAACTGATACTGAAAATTGTACTAAGGCACAACTAAATCACTGACTCCATTTAGTATCTGTCAGGCTGCTTCACCACAAAGGCTTCTGCTGTTTCCTTATTCCTGTTTCAGACTCTTCTCATTTCCCAAAGGATGTAGTCTAATAAGATGATCAAGTCCCCCCCCTCATCCCCCTCCCGCCACCCGGTGAGTACCAGGAAAGAGAGCATAGTAAATATGTACTATTTTGCAAACCTAAGTGATCTGAACAATATTTATGGTACCTTGCCTTGGCAGCACAAAAGCATTTACTATACCCTCTTTCTAGGTTAGCTTTAATGTCACAGTTCAGGAACTTTGTCCCTCTACCTTGTCTGAATTCTGCAGAATGTTTAGTAGTTTTTGTACAAACATATTTTTGCAAAAAAGATGACAGAATCTCAAATGCTATGGGTGAGATCCCACTGGAGAGAGTTAATCTCTACCTATTAGACAGATTAGGAGCTGGTCCTGCAGGGAGAACCCTACATTTAAGCCATGCTCAAAATGAAGCTTAGGTTGAGATTTAAATAACAATAAATGTAAACCCTAGGAAGAGGATGAGTTTTTGATGAAAGAATGGCATGCATGCCTAACGTGCAGTCAAACAGATCTCTTTACAGATATTAAACCAAGTCATCCCATCCTACATGAGATCGCCACTTTAAAACACCCAGAGTAAATTGAAGTTAATACCTGCTGTATCTCACTCTCTATAAATGAGGCCTGATTCCTTTCTTCCTTATGCAGTTATAAATAGTGTCATATTTGATAGCAACCCTGAAGACAGAGTGACATAAGTGATGAATTTGGCTCAAGTAACAGGTACCTTAGAAATGTATGTAGTAAAATACTACTAATAATATAATAAATACTTGTATGATGTAAAAGTCATATTTTGCCCATCCTTAGGCTGCATGAACTGCTCAGTTTTGGAGCTGTCATGAGAATGAATTCATGAGATCTCTATCACATCTTTTTTGCCACAGCATCTCTGTAATATTTGTACACCTGATATATTTTGCCCTGTCCAATCTTATAAACAAACGAAGAGCCTTTTGTTCGCAATGTCTTAATTCCAACAGCCAAATCAGACAAGTCATAAACAAAAGCCCTGTGCTATCTATCTCTGATTTTTCTTCAATTTTCTATTCTTCTGTGTCTTAAAGAGTCTCTTATTTACTTGACTTGCATAAAAATTATCAAGGTAATTTATTAATAGTTAATTGTCTTGCTTTACCTCCTGTGTTTCTTTTTAGGTTGAAAGGAAATGGCAGCCAGGTGTATGCAAGACGAATCAAAGATCTGTGGGAACTACATAGCAAATATGACATCGTTGTCAACTGTTCAGGCATTGGATCCAGAGAACTCATGGGTGACTTGGAGATATACCCTGTCAGAGGTCAAGTACTCAAGGTCAATGCTCCTTGGGTGAATCACTTCATCCGGGATGGGGATGGTTTAACCTATATCTATCCAGGAATACACAATGTAACATTAGGTGGGACAAGGCAGAAGGATAACTGGAGCTTGTCCCCAGATCCTAGAAGTAGCAAAGACATATTTGACAGATGTTGTGCTCTTGAACCCTCACTTCAAAGAGCCCAGGACATAAAGGAGAGGGTGGGTGTGAGGCCAACCAGGTTAGCTGTGAGACTGCAGAAAGAGATACTAGTCCATGATGGGAAAAAACTGCCCGTGGTCCACAACTATGGACATGGTTCGGGTGGCTTTTCAGTGCACAGGGGCACTGCCAAAGAGGCTGCTCGACTGGTGGGAGAATGCATTGCTGCTCTGGAAGGCGCCTCTTCAAAGGCAAAGTTATAATCACTGGGGCCTCCTTTTCAGTTATTGGTAGGCTATAATAAATCTACTAGTAATACCTTTGGAATGTTATTCTATAAGCTGCATGCCACATTCTGAACTGCAGCCAAGTGCTTGTTTTGTGAAAAGTGTTTGCCCACAGGTGATAGGGTGTTTTTGTCTTTCACCATTTTTCTGTGTCAGTTCACTGGAGAGCATAATGATTGTCTGGTTTCACCCACATAGCCGTTGTTGGGGCATTTGATGCACTGGTTGATGTACAACACATATAAGAACCAAGGATCTTGAAAGGTGTGCTGTGGGAGGTATAGATTCGATAGAGACACTAGTTTTATGTCTGTTTACAACCATCTGTAACCCCAAAAATCCTCCTTTGTCCTATGACTGTAGAGGTGTTAATGGGCCATTTCATTTTGAATGGTCCCTTGCAACATGCATGAACTGCTGTGCTTAACAATCTGTTCCACCTTGTGACACTCTGATTACCTTTTACAGACCTGAAGAAAACCTCTATGTAGCTTGAAAGCTTGTCTCTGTGTCTTCCACCAACAGAAGGTGGTCCAATAAAAGATTATCTTCTGAAGGGTTAATGTCTAGCTATTCCACCTGGAAGCAGGCGGGGCACACCCTGACTGTTTCCTAGAAGCAATGCACACATTGCTCTATCCAAGGACAAGGGCTAGATATGAACCCTGAGAACTTGATTGTTTGGACAGCAACTGTGGGAGGTTTCTTTAGCCTGGGCTCAAGGCCTGAGAACCAGGATTGTAGTAGATAGAGGATGGTAACTAAGCATATGAATCAACGTCATACATTCCTTTGTGTAGCAGTGTGTAATGCTTAGGGGGAGAAATATAATAAAAGGAGAAGGTGGAAGGCAGGGGGGGCAGAACAGCCCATCTCCGCTGACCAGCCTGTTTGCTTGCATAAAGCTGTGTTCTGTCTCATCACTGAACCGCAACAATCTTCTCACACACCTTGTCTCTCTCATATCCTGGGACCAACAGGGCTATAACAACACTGGAAAACAACAATGGGTGATTTCATATGGTCAGCTGAAAGGTACCTTCTCTCTCATAGATCATATCCAGAGGTTGGCCAAAGCACAACGACCCTTCACTACGCCATGTACATGATGACAAAACACCTACTGATAAATTTGCTGTTCCAAACTCTCTTCCTTTTCACTGTCTTCTCTATTCACTTTCTTTTATTGCAAAACATCCTTCCTTTTACCAGCATATTACTGCAGTCTGTGATAGTCACTGCAGTTGGATTCAGACATGCAGGTACCCAGCATGAGCAGCACAGAAAATCCCTAAGGGAGAAATATTTTACAGAAAATCCTACAGCTGTGATTACTTCTATGTAATATACCTAGGGTTAATATTATGCCCATCACTGGGTAGCTGGCACTATGTTAATTGACAGGGTTTCTGTACTGTAAACAGCAGAAGGACACTGTACATCAGCAGGCTCTAGATTTTGATATTGGAAATAAAACAATGTTCAGTGGGTTTGAATTACATTTGCAAATGGCTGTCTCCATTTCCATGCATCCGATGAAGTGAGCTGTAGCTCACGAAAGCTTATGATCTAATACATTTGTTAGTCTCTAAGGTGCCACAAGTACTCCTTTTCTTTTTATGGATACAGACTAACACAGCTGCTACTCTGAAATCTGTTTCCTCTTTGGGGCTGAAACCTGCATGCACAAAAATGTTCTCATGAAAAGTGCCAGATTGACAAGCCTAAGCCTAGATAGTAAAGTCCTCTCTTTACCTTTATAGAACACTTCAGCACGGGCAGCAAGCAGTACAGTGGACTCAGCATCGCTTTAAATCTGTGAAGTAAGATTAGATAACTTTCTAATTATGATATGCTTGAATCCAGTTTGTGGGAGAAATTCCACAGCCTGTGTGTACAGGGATTCAGGCTAGATGGCTGTGGTGGTCCCTTTATAGAATCACGTGGAACTTTCCAGATTTTCTGAGGATTACATTTTCCTTGAACCTCCTAGAATGTTGTCAGCCATGCCCACACAGGTATATAAGGGGTGGGGAGTCACCAGTCTGTCAGTGAGATATAAGAACAAACTGAAGTGAGAGCCACAGGTGCCAACTCCGTAGGTGTTCCGGTGCTGAAGCAACCACGGGAAAAAAATGGTGGGTGCTCAGCACCCAACACCAGCGCCCCTATCAGCTCCTCCCACTCCCTCGCAGCACCTCCCGCCTGCTGGTGGCCCCACAGATCAGTGCCTCCCCCTTCCTCCACGCATCTCCTGTGTTCCGCAGATCAGTTGTTTAACAGTGTGCAGGAGGTGCTGGGGGCCGAAAGAGGGGAGAGGGGTTGGGAAGAGGCAAGGCACGAGTGGGGGTTTGAGGGAAGGGTGGTATGGGGGCGGGGTCTGGGGCAGGGCAGGGGCGGCAAGAACGGGTGGGGACGGGAAGAGGCATGGCAGGGGTGTGGGCTTGGGTGAAGTGGAGTGGGGGCAGAGTCTGGGATGGAGCGTGGGTCGAGCACCCCCCGGGGACACAGGAACTGGGTGCCTATGATGAAAGCTGTGATATTGTGAATCTTGTTTTATTGTGTAATTGTGAAAGTGTACTTGTGTTTTAAGACTTGAAGAGTGTAAGTAGTGACTAATAAAAGACATATTTAATGAGACACCAGAAATATCTATCAAACCCCTATCAACATAACAACATAAAAGAAATACTGTTACTTCTTTTGCTATGTATCAGAGGGGTAGACGTGTTAGTCTGTACCCACAAAAACAATGAGGAGTCCGGTGGCCCCTTAAAGACTAACAGATTTATTTGGGCATAAGTAAAAAATCCCACTTCTTCAGATGCATAGAACGAAAATTACTTATGGATACAGGCATAAATATATTGGCACATGAAGAGAAGGGAGTTACCTTACAAGTGGAGAACCAGTGTTGACAAGGCCAATTCAATCAGGGTGGATGTGGTCCACTCCCAATAACTGATGAGGAGGTATCAATACCAAGAGAGGGGAAATTGCTTTTGTAGTGACCCAGCCACTCCCAGTCCCTATTCAAACCCAAATTAATAGTGTTAAGTTTGCAAATGAATTGTAGCTCTGCAGTTTCTCTTTGAAGTCTGATTTTGAAGTTTTTTTGTTGAAGGATGGCTACTTTTAAATCTGCTATTGAATGTCCAGGGAGATTGAAGTGTTCTCCTATTGGCTTTTGTATGTTACCATTCCTGATGTCTGATTTGTGTCCATTTATTCTTTTATGTAGAGACTGTCCAGTTTGGCCAATGTACATGGCAGACGGGCATTGCTGGCACATGATGGTATAGATCAAATTAGTAGATGTGTAGGTGAATGAGCCCCTGATGGTGTGGCTGATGTTGTTGGGTCCTCTGATGGTGTCGCTAGAGTAGATATGGGGACGGAGTAGAAAACGGGCTTTGGTACAGGGATTGGTTCCTGGGTTAGTGTTTCTGTTGTGTAGTTGCTGATGAGTATTTGCTTTAGGTTGGGGGGCTGTCTGTAAGCGAGGACTGGCCTGCCTCCCAAGTTCTGTGAGAGTGAGGGATCATTTTCCAGGATGGGTTGTAGATCGTTGATGATGTGCTGGAGAGGTTTTAGCTGGGGGCTGTACATGACAGCCAGTGGTGTTCTGTTATTTTCCTTGTTGGGCCTGTCCTGTAGTAGGTGACTTCTGGGTACCTACCTCGCTCTGTCAATCTATTTCCTCACTTCCCCAGGTGGGTAGTAGTTTTCAGAATGCTTGATAAAGATCTTGTAGGTGTCTGCCTCTGTCTGAGGGATTGGAGCAAATGCGGTTAGGGCTTGGCTGTAGACAATGGATTGTGTGATGTGTCCTGGATGGAAGCTGGAGGCATGTAGGTAAGTAGAACAGTTGGTTTCTGGTATAGGGTGATGTTTATGTGACCATCACTTATTTGCACTGTAGTGTCCAAGAAGTGGATCTCTTGTGTGGACTCATCCAGGCTGAGGTTGATGGTGGGATGGAAATTGTTGAAATCCAGGTGGAATTCTTCAAGGGCCTCCTTCCCGTGGGTCCATATGATGAAGATGTCATCAATGTAGCGTAAGTAGAGGAGGGGTGCTAGGGGACGAGAGCTGAGGAAGTATTGTTCTAAGTCAGCCATAAAAATGTTGGCATACTGTGGGACCAGGCGGGTACCCATAGCAGTGCCGCTGATTTGAAGATATAAGTTGTCCCCAAATCTGAAAGGGTTATGGGTAAGGACAACGTCACGAAGCTCAGCCACCAGGTGTGCCATGGCCTCATCAGGGATACTGTTCCTGACAGCTTGTAGTCCATCCTCGTGTGGAATATTGGTGTAAAGAGTTTCTACATCCGTGGTGGCCAGGATGGTGTTTTCAGGAAGATCACCAATGCACTGTAGTTTCCTCAGGAAGTTGGTGGTGTTTCAAAGATAGCTAGGAGTGCTGGTAGCATTGGGTCTGAGGAGAGAGTCCAAATAGCGAGATAATCCTGCTGTAAGAGTGTCAATGCCTGAGATGATGGGGCATCCAGGATTTCCAGGTTTATGGATCTTGGGTAGCAGATAGATCTACGTGTGTGTCTGTGTAGATTTGTTCTGGTGCTATAGCAGGGAGTTTCTTGAGAAGATGGTGTAGTTTCTTTTGGTACTCCTCAGTGGGATCGGAGGATAGTGACCTGTAGAATGTGGTGTTGGGGAGTTGCCTGGCAGCCTCCTGTTCATAATCCAACCTGTTCATGATGACTACAGCACCTCCTTTGTCAGATCCTTTGATTAAAATGTCAGAGTTGTTTCTGAGGCTGTGGATGGCATTGCGTTCTGTATGGCTGAGGTTATGGGGCAAGTGATGCTATTTGTTCACAATTGCAGCCTGTGCACGTCGGCTGAAGCACTCTGTGTAGAAGTCCAGTCTGTCATTTCAACCGTCAGGAGGAGTCCACGCAGAATTCTTCTTCTTGAAGTGTTGGTAGGAGGGTTCCTGTGGGTCAGTACACCGTTCAGTGGTGTGTTGAAAATATTTCTTGAGTCGGAGATGGTGAAAGTAGGCTTCCAGATCACCGAAGAACTGTATCATGTGTGTGGGGGTGGTGGGGCAGAAAAAGAGTCCCCAAGATAGGACAGACACTTCTGCTGGGCTAAGTGTGTGGTTGGATAGACTAACAATATTGTTGGGTGAGCTAAGGGTACCACTGTTGTAGCCCCCTCTGACTATGCTATGCTTAACACATAATGTTTGATGACTTTCTAAGACTGCGGAACATAAACTATTGTGCTCCCTAATACTGTCTGCTTTCCCCTATAGAAAATAAAAGATGCCCCCGAAGAAGCCTTCAGGAGCTCAGTATAGGAAGCAAAAAGCTTAGTTGGAATCTAGTTTGCAGCAAGGGGCAAATTTGATGGAAAAATACCTGAAACAGAACAACAGAGACAGGGCTTTAGGCAGTAGCCATCATCCCAGAAGAAATCTGAGGAGCGAAGTGCAAATGATGGAAGTCCTATTAGTAAGGAATTAGCAGCTTCAGTTCCCAGGGCAAAGGTGAGAAAAGCAACCTTTTGAAATTAAAGGACATTGTAAGGCTGTCACCTACTGTAACGCTATTTAATACTGGTCCACCCAATGTTAGTGCACAGTTCAATTTCTTGATGTTAGTGCATTTCAGTTGTTCTTAAATTAAATAGTTTCTGTAAGCTTAGAGGAAACAATTTTTTAAAATTTTCTTATATATGGAATGAATAAATACAGATTTACAGATCTTAGCATGCAAAAATATATCGTTTTATATGGCAGGGTTAAATCATGCATGCAAATCATGCATCTAAGTTGTGAAATGGGCTACAAATGCAATAAAAATATTGTATTCAAAAGTTTAACAATGGAGGGGAAGGCGCTGAAGATGCTCCTCACCTGGGGTCACCATTTGCAGAGATCAGGAAGAAATCCCCATCCTGAATCACCCCTGATTCACAACTGGTCACATGTATTCTGTGTTTGGCTTTTTTTTCTTCATTCCTCTGTAGCATCAGGGATTGGCCACAGCTGGAGATGGGACACCAGATAGGGTGAACCAATGCTTTGAGGTGGTACAGAGAATCATCTTTCTTAGATGCCTGGCTGGTGTGTCTTGCTCCCATGTTCACAGTCAAATGATCACCAGATTTGGGGTCAGGAAGGAATTTCCCACAGGTCTGATTGGTGGGGACATTGGTGATTTTCACCTTCATCTACAGCACTGGGCATAGTTCACCTACTGGGATTATCTGGGCCAGATATTATTCATCTAATCAATTCTTTGCCATTGCTGGGCCTCGGGCACTGGTGGCGCCTTGGGCTTTTGTGTTGTTTGCCTGTGGCACACAACAGTTTAGTCTCCTGAGGACTGAAATGCTTGAGTCTGACTAAAGTCAAGGGGCTCAATACATGGGTAACTGGGTGAAATTTAATGGCCTGTGATATAAAGGAGATCAGACTAGATACACTAATGGTCCCTTTTAGCCTTAAGAACTATAGCCCAGATCCTCAAAGGTATTTTAGGCACCTAAAGCCCATGGATGAGGTGAGCCTCAAAGCTGCTTTCACTTATGCTTGGCTGCCTATGGATCCATGAGCCATACGGCATCAGCTGGGCAACACTGGGGCATATAGGTGCCATAGTCACATCTGTTTTTCCCTGGGCACACCTTTCTGCCAGTGCCCAGTAGGTGGGATGGCGTAGGAACCACTTGTATATGCCACTTGGAAATTCCCCTGTAGTATAGCAATCCTTGGGGCCAGGTCTGCCAGCTGTATAGCTCTATAAGAGCAAAGTAAAGCGACTGGAACAGAACAGACATGTTCCAGTATGTTGATCCAAGAGTTTATATAGCTGTCAATTTTTTTCATTTGGTTGTTACTATGGTGATTTATTATCGCTTGCATCAAGAAAGACAGTAAGTACACAGGTGTCCTTCCAATAATGAGAGTCAAAGTTATTCCAGCTATATATCGTTGCTATAAATCTATAAAAGACAAACTTAATAGAATTTTCCAGCTGCAGCCAAAGAGTGTCAAATTAACTAATTACAGATACAGTAGTAATGAGTTCTTTCCAGTTGTACTAAATCTAGTTAACTATTGCCCTTGTTCCTGCAGTTTCCCCAGTAAACTCCATCACTATATATTTATTTTATGATTCAGTGAACACACTGCACAATACAGAATTACAATATTGTAAATTAACTCTAACAAAAACAGTTAAAGATTATTTACTGCAGTAAATTACATAGTTTTATATGCATCACTGAGGCTCTGGTTGCTGCATAATCTTACAGTACATTACATTATAGAGCAATATAGGACAAGAAACTGGTACTCATTTCGATCAATCTTGTCTTTTAGCCATTTGCAAACATCTCATTTTTACCTGAGTCCCTTTGACTTTGTTCTTATGCACAGTCTTTATGTTTTTCAATGTGTCACACCAGCTGCATTGATTGTGCCTTATGGGATAGGTTTTCCCTCTCTCTGCTTCTGAACAAGAACCCGAAGGGTTGTAGGCTCCAGACTCTCCTTTGTTACCTCTACTCAGAGTTTAGATTTCTTGTTTTTCTCCTTAGGCTGGGCTGATAGGAATAATAAAAAAAAAAAAAAAAAACCAATCAAAGACCACAAGATTCATAAATAAAACCCTATTACTAATGGAGAGAAGATCAGATTAAAAACAAATCCAGCTGTACCTGGATATGAGCTAATTAAGGAATTTATGCTCACCATTCCATAGTTTAAAGTAGAGCTGAGTTTTATACTTGAAGCAAAAATTCAAATATTTAGTTATGTATGAAGAATACAGGATATCCTCCCCAAAATTATAACAAGGGCTCTTTGGGTACATAATGATTTTTCTGAGAATTTTACAAGTAAATCTGTTAATCAGTTTATGAGTTAAAATTAGTTTTGAAATAGCTTATTAAAAAATGTTAGTACCCAAATGATTTTTTTGTCCAGAATGATCACAGTAACAAAACAACATAGCCTCTTTAAACTTCTCATATAATTAAAACTCACTGAAACTTTGTGCATAGACTAATTTTAAAGATTTTTTTGACATTTAAAGGTTATTTTTGCTGTTATTCTTCATCACTGAAAGTTTCAGCATGACCTGGCAAATAATTTATTCTACAGAAAATTCCCTGAAGAATTGCCCTATCTCAAAATCGCTGATATATCCCTTCCCATTGTTCTCAATGGAACTGAAGCCATAGCTGCCCTTAGAAAAGGTCCCCTCTTACTGTTCCTAAAATGAGTGATATCAAACTGTGTTAAGCTCAGATGTTGCCCCCTGACAGCATAGAGACAAGGAAATTCCCAGATAAAACCCATGAGGAAACAAACTGAAAAAAACTTGATGTGTTTTGAAATATAAGTTTAACTTAATCTGGAACTAGAAACACTACTATGCCCCGAAGAAGTGGTTTTTTTTTTAACCAACGAAAGCTTATGCCCAAATAAATCTGTTAGTCTTTAAGGTGCCACCGGACTCCTCGTTGTTTTTGTTACTATGCCCTAAACATAATTGCATGCTGCCACCACACGATGGTGTTATGGCCCTAAATGTGAATTCCTATATGAAAAGACAGGGTCTGTTCTTAGAAGCTGACCAAAACAAAAAGAGAGACCTGTGACTGAAGCCATAAGAATGGTCATACTGGGTCAGACCAGTGGTCCATCTAGCCCAGTATTCTGTCTTCTGACAGTGACCAATGCCAGATGCTTCAGAGGGAATGAACATAACAGGGCATTCATCAAGTGATCTATCCCCATCATCCACTCCCTGCTTTTGGAAGTCACAGGCTAGGGACACCAAAAGCATGGATTGCATCCCTGACCATCTTGGACCTATCTTCTATGAATTTATCTAATTTTTTATTCCCCATGCCCCCATTATAGTTTTGGCCTTCACAGCATCCCCTGACAATGAGTTCCTAATGTTTACCGTGTGTTGTATGAAGAAGTACTTCCTTATGTTTGTTTTAAACCTGCTGCTTATTAATTTCATTGGGTGACCCCTGCTTCGTGTGTTATGTGAAGGAGTAAATAACACTGCTTTATTCACTTGCTCCACACCATTCATGATTTTATACACCTCTATCATATATACCCCCTTAATTGTCTCTTTTCCAAGCTGAAAAATCCCAGTCGTATAAATCGTTCCTCGAATAGAAGCTGTTCCATTCCCTTAGTCATTTTTGTTGCCCTTCTCTGTACCTTTTCCAATTCTAATATATCTTTTTTTAGATGGGGTGACCAGAACTGCACACTTTATTCAAGGTGTGAGTGTACCATGGAAGTCCAGGAGAGGGGACCTGGAACCCAGAAAGGACATTGACTGAATCCCAAAGAACACTGAAGAGTAGTGAGGAAACTGAGGCAGGGAATTGCATACAAGCGTTGTGATGTGTTCCCTGGGGTGCAACCTGGAACTGGGGTACCACTGAGCCCTGTGTCTCACCAGTCTGGGCTCCCTCTCACACTGTGATGCTGTGAAAAGCTACAAACTTCTGGCAAAAAGAATAGGAGTACTTGTGGTACCTTAGAGACTAACAAATTTATTGGAGCATAAGCTTTCGTGGGCTACAGTCCACTTCATCGAATGCATAGAATGGAACATATAGTAAGAAGATATATATACACTGTGACAAAGTTCCTCCTCTACCTTGGTGGGTCTTGTGCTTATTGGCAGATTTGCTCGCCTTGGAGCTTAACGGCAGCCCTCAGTTTGGCCGTTTTTGTGAACCCACAGTCCAGGTCGATGACTCCTGAGTCTGACCAGGAGTTGGGAGATTTTGGAGGAACCTGGGCCCACCCTCTACTCTGGATTCCAGCCCAGGGCCCTGTGGAATGCAGCTGTCTAGAGTGCCTCCTAGAACAGCTGTGTGACAGCTACAACTCCCTGGGCTACTTCCTCATGGCCTCCTCCCAACACCTTCTTTCTCCTCACCATAGGAACTTCCTCCTGATGTCTGATAATGCTTGTACTCCTTAGTCCTCCAACAGTATGTGTTCTCACTCTCAGCTCCTAGCGCCTCTTGCTCCCAGCTCCTTACACGTGCACCACAAACAGAAGTGAGCTCCTTTTTAAACCCAGGTGCCCCGATTAGCCTGCCTTAATTGATTCTAGCAGCTTCTTGATTGGCTGCAGGTGTTTTAATCAGCCTGTCGTCTTAATTGTCTCCAGAAGGTTCCTGATTGTTCTGGAACCTTCCCTGTTACCTTACCCAGGGAAAAGGGACCTAGTTAACCTGGAGCTAATATATCTGCCTTCTATTACTCTCCTGTAGCCATCTGGCCCGACCCTGTCACAATACATACAGAGCAGGTGGAAGTTGCCATACAAACTGTAAGAGGCTAATTAATTAAGGTTTCAGAGTAACAGCCGTGTTAGTCTGTATTCGCAAAAAGAAAAGGAGTACTTGTGGCACCTTAGAGACTAACCAATTTATTTGAGCATGAGCTTTCGTGAGCTACAGCTCACTTCATCGGATGCATACCGTGGAAACTGCAGCAGACTTTATATATACACAGAGAATATGAAACAATACCTCCTCCCACCCCACTGTCCTGCTGGTAATAGCTTATCTAAAGTGATCATCAGGTTGGGCCATTTCCAGCACAAATCCAGGTTTTCTCACCCTCCACCCCCCCACACAAATTCACTCTCCTGCTGGTGATAGCCCATCCAAAGTGACAACTCTTTACACAATGTGCATGATAATCAAGTTGGGCTATTTTCTGCACAAATCCAGGTTTTCTCACATCCCCCCCACCCCCATACACACACAAACTCACTCTCCTGCTGGTAATAGCTCATCCAAACTGACCACTCTCCAAGTTTAAATCCAAGTTAAACCAGAACATCTGGGGGGGGGGGGGGTTAGGAAAAAACAAGAGGAAACAGGCTACCTTGCATAATGACTTAGCCACTCCCAGTCTCTATTTAAGCCTAAATTAATAGTATCCAATTTGCAAATGAATTCCAATTCAGCAGTTTCTCGCTGGAGTCTGGATTTGAAGATTTTTGTTTTAAGATAGCGACTTTCATGTCTGTGATTGCGTGACCAGAGAGATTGAAGTGTTCTCCGACTGGTTTATGAACGTTATAATTCTTGACATCTGATTTGTGTCCATTTATTCTTTTACGTAGAGACTGTCCAGTTTGACCAATGTACATGGCAGAGGGGCATTGCTGGCACATGATGGCATATATCACATTGGTGGATGTGCAGGTGAACGAGCCTCTGATAGTGTGGCTGATGTTATTAGGCCCTGTGATGGTGTCCCCTGAAGAGATATGTGGGCACAATTGGCAACGGGCTTTGTTGCAAGGATAAGTTCCTGGGTTAGTGGTTCTGTTGTGTGGTATGTGGTTGTTGGTGAGTATTTGCTTCAGGTTGCGGGGCTGTCTGTAGGCAAGGACTGGCCTGTCTCCCAAGATTTGTGAGAGTGTTGAGTCATTCTTTAGGATAGGTTGTAGATCCTTAATAATGCGTTGGAGGGGTTTTAGTTGGGGGCTGAAGGTGACGGCTAGTGGCGTTCTGTTATTTTCTTTGTTAGGCCATAGTAAGATGAGCGATTATCAGCAGGAGAAAAAAAACCCTTTTGTAGTGATAATCAAGATGGCCCATTTAGACAGTTGACAAGAAGGTATGAGGGTACTTAACATGGGGAAATAGATTCAATATGTGTAATGACCCAGCCACCCCTTGTCTCTGTTCAAACCCAAGTTAATGGTATCTAGTTTGCATATTAATTCAAGCTCAGCAGTTTCTCGTTGGAGTCTGTTTTTGAAGCTTTTCTGTTGCAAAATTGCCACCTTTAAGTCTTTTACTGAGTGGCCAGAGAGGTTGAAGTGTTCTCCTACCGGTTTTTTAATGTTATGATTCCTGATGTCAGATTTGTGTCCATTTATTCTTTTGCATAATGACTGTCTGGTTTGGCCAAAAGAGAGGCCAAAGGGAGGCCTCCAGCCATAGAGAGGCTCCAGCCAATTCCCTCTGGCTCCCCAGCCTTGCACCCCAGAGCTGTACCATTTTGCCCTGGTCAGAAGCCTGACCAGTGTAAGTTTATTACCCAGTCTGCCACTTCTACAAAGGAGAATGGACATGCACCAGCTCTGGCAACCTGAGCAGATTTCCCAAGCACTCCAAGCAAAACACACCGTTTTAGGTAAAATATAAAACAGATTATTAACTACAGAAAGATAGATTTTAAGTGATTATAAGTAATAAGCATACTGATCAACGTTGGTTACCTAGACAGGATTTGAATCAAGCAGCATCTGACCATCATGGTATCCTTCCTTAATACATAGGCTGGGATTCTCCTTTCCAGTCTGGGACCACCCCCCCAGTTCAAAGTCTTTGTCCTCCAGACATGTTTCCAGGTATTGAGTTGTGGAGTGAGGCCAAGTGATGATGTCACTTCTCCTCTTTTATAGCTTCTTACAGCTTGCTGGAAAGATCCTTTGCTATGACATGGCTCAAGCAGTCTCCATTTTCTACATGCTATCTCTGAGAAGTCTCCATTGTATACAGTTCCTGGGATAGTCCTTGTGAGTGAGTATTCCCTTTAATGGGCCATTAGCATGTCTGGCTCCTCCACAGTTGCATTTGAAAGATTGCGTGTTCCCAACATCACAACATATTTCAGTAACACATACATAGCAAAACTTCATAACTCAACATACTGTGATAGCACATACAATACAACAGGATATTAATGTTCAACAGAGCAAGACTTTTAAAATGAAACCTCACAAGGCATACTTTGTACAAAACATGTCATAATTATATGACAGTGGTGAATATTGGGATTCCAGGATGCTGCTTTCAGGGACAGAGTGCCACAGGTATTCATTGTTTTGCTTTTACTATTCATTCATTGTATTTTTCTTGTGCTGTCTAAAGTGAAGAGTGATTGATTTAGAAATCCCTGTGGAAAGTCTGTGTCTATTTGCTTCAACTGTCACGTGTCTCTGATGGGATAAATTCTAAACCAGAGATGTGGAGGTTTTGGGGAGGGTGTGCTTAAGCAATTAAGTTGTCTTGTGGGGGTTCAGCACTGATCTTGGGGCCTATGGCAGCGGGACTATGGGGGTCCTACTCAGGGCCATCCTTACCCATACGCAAAGTACGCAGCTGCGTAGGGCACCAGGAAATTTGGGGCACCACATTTCCTGGTGCCCTGAGCAGCTGTGTGCTGCTCCAGCCCCTGCTCCGCCCCAGCCCCACTCCCACTCCCCTGAGGAGTGCAGCAGGGCTGGACCTGCACTCACCAGCAGCGGGAAGTGCAGTGACCTGGCCCCAGCCATGCCACCGGTAAGTGCTGGGGGGTGGTTCCCCCCGTCCCCCAAGCCAGCCCCTCCCTGGAGGCCTGGGGCCTCACACACGCCCCACGCGGCGGGGTGGGGTGGGGTGCTGTATAGGGGCCCAGAATAGCTGGGGAAGGCCCTGGTCCTACTTCTGAGAAGGGACGCTAGACAGTGAGTCTACGCCCAGGAAATATGCCTAGAGGCCAAAGAGAGAAAGAGACGGTGCCTTTGAGCCTACCCAGACCAAAAGGAGCTGAAAAACACACAGAGAACAGTGTTTGGATTCAAGCACAGCCACCTCATGAGCATCCAGCAGAGGGAGCATGACCAAGTATATGACAATTTACAAAGACATAATTCATCTCCAGCTCTCCTGTTTTAGGAAGTGGAGTCATTTCTGTGTTGTTTCTGTGCCACAGATAGCCGGAGAATGTTTCCAGTTTCATTCATTGTTGTATGGGATATTGTTTCCCTGAGGAAGGAGATTCATGTTCACCTCAGCCACCCCAGAACCTGCATGGGGCATAATAATAAGCAAGAATTTCCCCTGCCAAACCTGAAATTGGCGTCCGATGGCAGCGGCTGCACCGGGGAGGCTGAGCCTCCCCTAGCTTAATATACCCACCGCCCATGGTTCACCTCCTATCCACTTGTCTGCAGAATGGCTTTCCAACCTGCTATTTGCTTCTCCCCTTTCATCTTGCCTATGCCTGTTTACAAATACAGTTCATTTGTTAACTTTCTAGTCTCTGCCTAAAATAGGATCCTTTCTCCCATGTCTTTCTCTTGCCTGTCTGAATTCCTTGTGAATGCTAATTAGGCTTCAGCACAGACCTGGCTTCAGCATATTACCTGAAGGAATTTATCATTATGTCTCTCTGGACACAAGTTAAAGAGACCATAGGATCATAGAAATGTAGGACTGGAAGGGACCTCAGCAGGCCATCTCTCCCAGTCCCCTGCCCTGAGGAAGGACTAAGTATTAGCCTTGAATATGTCCACCTTATCCATACTTTGTAATCTATATCAAATATAAATTCCTGGCAGATGGTGTCCAATCTGTCACACTCATAATGTTCTTCAAAGGCATAATTATGGAATAAAAAAGGAACAATTATATTTGAGACATTTGTATCAATCTTTATAATTACAAGCAGCAGATGGCCTGTATGTCTGATTTTATAACCTGGGCAAAAAGTAATCAACTGGGCTTTTTTATTTACAAAAACAAAAGCAATAAAGATATATTGTCTCACTGTAATCTCCTGCCTGCAGTTTAGTAAATTTCTCAAATTTCTGACAAGTATGTGGAAATTAAGCGTTCAACCATGCAATATATCTTAGTTGAACACTATTGCATATGGAATAATCAGAAGTCTAAGAAATAGAATTAATATAATTAAAGAGACTAGCCTAAATGTTTTGGGATGATTTCACACAGGATATAACATTTTTCTACAGTGATACCTCAATTAAACACTGTCAAAGGCTAATTATTTCTTTTGCACCGGCACATTTCTCATGTTCCACCAGAGGGAGCAGTTGGATCGATCCGGTCCTGAAAGCCAAGAACTCCAGCACAAGAAAAAAAATACGTGGAGCTGAGTGGTGAGCATCCATGGAAACGTGGGCAGTTTCCCATGCCACAGGGCTCTTACGTATCTAAAAAGCACAGATGGTTTGGCAGGTTTGAGTGCTGTAGTTAAGTTTAAGAAATGACAGCATTCAGTGACTACTGTACCAAGTTCTGGAAACCTCTTTCAAACTTTCTGAGAAAATGGGGCTTGCGAGAGAAGAGATGTACAAAAATACGATTATAGGGTCACTCATAGCTGCACTGTCCTAGGAAGAGACTGGGAAGAAATTGTGTCTTGGAGATACATATTCCTCCCTTGCTTTCCCACTTGTTCCTGTTGTGGGGAAAGTACTTTGCTACAGCTCACTACAGGGTACAGCATACTATACCTGCCCTCCCACTAGTGCCCAGTTAATTCTCCTGATTGAAGGGCTCCACATCTACCCCACCCATTTGCTTACAGTGGGGCATAACGACCCCAAAGACCGTATTCTCGCTCCCACATAGCCTGCCGATGGTGTGAGGTTTTATGACCCTAATTCCCTGGACTGGTTGCCAAGTGGCTTGTACATACTGAACCTAAGCCTGGTCTACACCTGTAACTTCGGCTGAGTTAGCTATGTCACTCAAGGGTGTGAAAAAATTCACACTCCTGAGTGACATCGTAAAGCTGATCTAAACGCCGGTGTAGACGCTGCTCGGTCAATGAAACAATTCTTCAGTTTACCTATACCTAGTTACTGCCTCTCATGGGGGGTAGATTAATTACAGCAATGGAAAAACTTCTTCCATCACTGTAGGAATTGCCTGCACAAGGGTGCGACAATAGCACAGCTGCAGAGCCATAGCTCTGCCACTGTAGCATCGACAGTCTAGACAAGCCTTCAGAGGCTTAGTTAATCACGATCAATATTTTTAGGGCTGGCTAAAAAGGGTCGCTTTTTTTAACCTCTTCTTTGGTAAGAAATTTCCAAAAATGTTTGTTTTTTTCATCAAAAACAAAACTAAAAACTTTTGGTCTAAATTTTGCCACTGAAGGAAGGTACAAAAAGAGAGAGAAAGGTAACAAAACTAATAGTTTTGAATTAAACATACATTTTGCCATGAAAATTATCATTTTGTTTGAAAAGGCCTTTTCCATTAAACAATAAAAGTATCAACAGAAAAATTTTGACCAGAGTTCGTATTTTCCAGTGTTACTTCATTCTTTAGGCCTTAATCCTGCAACATTAAGGTGAATGAGAGCTTTGCCATTGGCTTCAATGAGCATAGGATCAAGCCTTTTACACACATTAATTTGTGTCCACCACGCTGTTGTCCATTAACTGTATGTTGTTGGGGAAATATGTTTCCTAAACCTGTAACACGCATCATATTCCATGCTTCTGTCATTGTCACATTTTTGCTATTCTATTTTTAACTACAGCAAACTATTGATTAATTGGCAGAAATCCAAGGCTTAAATTTGAAATTTCCTTAATCTATGAGAGTTTTAGGGGGATATATTTAAAAGTCATCTTTGCCACAGAAAGATTAAATAACTAAATAGCCTCTCACTTTCTGAATGACCCTGCATTTTTTGTGGTCTGCTACTGTACAAGCATGCTAGGAAGCCCAAGATAAGTAATACACTCTTTTCACAAAGTTGTACTGCCAGATGTTAATGTTTCTGGAGCACAAAAGAAAAAAAGGGAGTACATCAGTGCTAATGGGATACAAAGAAGGGATTTTGACTCACCCCATTATATTTCCCTCTGTGATGAGAGGTGACTCTTTGAATTAGATAGTTTCAATTTAAGCAAATGGGACTGGCAGGGAAGACTTCCATTTAGATAGGAAAGAGGAGAAAGGCGCTTTTGCTTTACTCAAATGATGTAGTACGCACAGTATTTCCAATAGTCAGTATAGCATTTCTGCTATGAGTACAACCTCAGATTTCCAAGTTCCTCTTCACTGTACGTGTGGACTTTTCAGAAGTGTCTTTTCAGTAGGAGCACACATCCAAATGAAACTCAAAGGGACTTGTGCCCCTGAATCACTAATAGATTTTGAAAAAAATTCTTCCCTAAACTCTGTAGGGCAAGGACCATATCTTTCTTCATGTTCTGCACCTGTCCGAGCATTGTTGGCATTCCAGTAATAATCACAGAATGAATTTCCATGGAGATTTGGAATACGGTAATTGCCTCAAACAGAAGGATATAGCTTTTTTCTAGCATTTAATGGACTTCTCAAGTGAAAAGCAATAAAAAGTACGTGAACAGATGTTTTCACTCTTTTTCCCCCCACTGCTGCATATATTACATAATTATATACTAAAGTGTTCCCATCTGTTTTAATAGCTTATTGCAGGGTGTATTATATGAGGTAAAAGACAGAGAGAACAAAGTCCTCACTTTTTAAAGGCCTTTGGAATTTAGCAATTATTTTTTTCCTTTTCACCCATATTAAGCCTGAGAGATGAATGAGAAGTTATATATAGCAAATATTGCCTCTTCCAGAAAACATCTTGCACTGAAAGGATTCAGCCCCTCACCCATGAGCACCCAGCCTCATCAGCCTGGATTAGCACCTTGCAATTGGACTACAAAAGAAGGACCAAACTGTGATTCTAAGGGTCACTGCTTCCCTATTGCTCCAAGGGAGAAGTAAACTACACCAGCCCTTTCCCTGGTGCAGCTTACTCAACCTTCTGCGCCAGCTCAGCTGCACTGGCTGGCACCTTGCAGGGAGGGGAGCAAAGATGCTGCTTACTTCCTACCCCACCCACCTATACAGGAAAGGTAGCAGCAGCCTGGCAGTGACTGCTTCAATGTGGGTAGCCTGCGCAGGAAAATCAGAGGCTCTTTTCTCCCCCTTCCTCCTCTACATGAGTATACAGCTGGGTTCATGGCTGAGCCCCTGATTACTCTGCTTCCCAAGAGATTGCTGAAGGATTTCTCCATTAGACAATTTTATTTATAACACAGATCTTTCTTTGCCATCTTTCCACAGCAGGGACACAACAGATTTCTGATTAGACTTGAAGAACTCTAGAACAATAATCACTCACTGAAGCAGCAGCTTGCACAGTAGGAAAGAATTTTAGAAGCAATAACAAATATTAGGACATGTGGTTCTTATTTATATATTTTGTTAACTATTGTCAATATCTGTAAAGCACCATTTTCCCCACACCACAGCCTGATCTTCATCAGGTGTAATTCAATCAGAAAAGCTTACTTACTGGAGCGTTTAAAAAGAATTAATTTGACTGGCTTCTGCTTGTGGGATCCAGGACTCGTGGTGAATAGAATCCAGGCTGTGGGGAAAGTGGGCCTTCTATGGAAGATAATGCAGAGGATTGTCAGCTGCAGTAGGGACTTAGGCATTTGTAAGCAGGGTCTGAATGAGGTTACCCCAGAATTCTAGTGATGAACTGGGGGAAAAGACTTCAGGAGCCGACTGTATGTACATAGACACACCTTTTCTTCTTAGGTGTTCAGCAAACAGCTGCTTTGCCAAAGTGATCAATTTTGGCAGGTTTTGGGTTACAATTCACTTCAATATTGAATAAATGTTGGTATCCTTCTTGTATGAGTAAAGGCCAGCAGAACTGTACTTAGCCTGCCCTGATTGGGGGGGCGGGGGGTCACTCTAAACTGTACCTCACTTGGTAAGCAGGGGGTAGAGATGCCGAATCCTAGTAAAAGTTAGGAGAGACTTATCTGCCCTAGCTAGTAGTGTGGATTCCACTTTGAGAGTCCTGGAGGGAATCTGACTTTTCTTTCTCCAGGATTTAAAGTTAAAATTGAGTTAACCTCATTATTAAGAGCAGGGTTAAAGGGTAGAACTTCAGAACACAGCATTGCAGAAGTGGTAGCAAGCAGCAGCACTAGTTACAGCAGCAGAGGTAACAGTGCGAGCTGAGTGACAGGAGTGAAGCGGCAGGTAGCAGCCAATGGTGGCAGAGGTAACAGTGGCAGTTGTAGAGGGCAGAGTCAGCAACAAACAAGAACAGAGATAGTAGTAGTAGTAGCGAGCCAGTTGCGGAGACGGTATAAGTAGCAGCAGAGACATTGCTTGACTGTCCCTCTTTTTCAGGAATGGGAGGTGAACTCACATAAACTCACCTCTGAACTCTGGGTCTTCACTAACTAAAGACAACCAACTGTGTGTGGGGTGCAGCGGAGGGAAAGGAGAGGGGCATGTTAAAGGAACTTTTGTTCATGGGACTTTCACACCACAAACTGGGAAACTGAGGCAAAGGATATTACCAAATGTACTGTGGGGTGGGTGGTTGCTAATGGTTATTTACTTCTGACTTGTGGGTGTGGTGTTTTCCCAAATTAATGCTGGGTTCTCTTTTCCTTTTAATAAAAGTTTCCTTTGTTAAACACAAACTCAATATTTGAGGGTAGGAAAATATTGCCTCTGAGAGGCGCCGCAACTGGTTGTTAATTTTCCCAGATTAGTGGGTGGGGACTTGAGATGGTTCTGTTTTGTATTGTTTAGAGGCAACTCTTATTGTACCTGAACCGGGCTGCTCCTCACACCCGCAGGCAGAAGGGTTACAAACTGCAATGCTGAGAATCACAACAACTAACTTTTAGGCACCTAGAAAATCATGAGACAACACTGTGATCCACAAAGCCTGAGATAGGTGTCTCGATACATTGAAAGGGGAGAGATAGGCCCCCTTTGACTGCAATCCACAAAGCAAGCCCACTAGTCTTAGGTCCCTGCCATACAGTTAGGGTTCCTATGGGAAGGGGTCTCCACCCTGGGGTTAGGGTTCCTATGGGTAGGAGATTTGGGACTAGAGTTAGGGCTCATCTGTGTTGAGGCCCCTGCTCCAGGATTAGGGACCCTGTGGGTAGAGGTTCCCGCTCTAGATTTAAAGTTCTTACAGGTAGAGGACTTTGGGTTGTTGTTTGGGTTCCTGTGCTTATGGGACTTGGAATTACGGTGAGGGGTTCTATGGGTAGGGGGTCCCAGCCCTAAAGTTAGGATTCCTATGAGTTAGGGTAAGGTTTCCTATGGGTTGGGGTCCCTGCCCCAGGATTAGGGTTCTTATGGGTATGGGATTAGGGATAGGGTTCCTATGGGTAGGGGGTCCCTGCAGAATGGTTAAGGCTCCTATGGGTAATGGTCCCAGCCCTAGGGTTAGAGTTCCTATGGCTGGGGTCCCTGCACTAGGTATATGGTTCCTATCGGTAGGGGTTCCCACCCTACGGTTAGGGTTCCTACATGTAGGGGACTTTGGGCTAGGGTTAGGGTTCCTGTGGGTAGGGGTTTCTGCTCTAGGGTTAGGGTTGCCATGGGTAGGGCATTTGGGGCTAGCGTAAGGGTTCCTATGTGTAGGGGTTCCAGACCTAAGTTTAGGGTTCCTATGGGTAGGGGCCCCTGCACTAGGACTCCTATCGGTAGGGGACTTGGGTCTAGGTTTAGGGTGCCTGTAGGTAGAGGTCTTTGGGCTCGAGTTAGGATTCCTGTGGGTAGGGGTCCCCGCTCTAGATTTAGGATTCATGGGGGTTTTAACTCTGGGCTATTGTTAGGATTCCTATGCTTAGGGGACTTCAGTTTCACGTTAGGGGTCCTATGGGTAGGGGTCCCAGAACTAGGGTAGGGGATTTGGGTCTAGGGTTACAGTTCCAATGGGTAGGGGTCCTCCCTAGGATAAGGTTGTTTATGGGTTGGAGACTTGGGGCTGCGGTTAGGGTTCCTATGAGTAGGGGTCCCGGCCAAATTGTTAGGGCTCCTGTGGGTAGCAATCCCAGCACTAGGGTTAGAATTACTATAGGTAGGGGTCCCTGCCCTAGATATAGGGTTCTTATGGGTAGGGGCCTTGGGGTTAGGGTTAGGGTTCCTATGGGTAGGGCTTCCCACCCTAGAGTTAGGGTTCCTATGGGTAAAGTACTTGGGCTAGGGTTAGGGTTGCTATGGGTAGTGGTCTCCACTCTATGGTTAGGGTTCCTATGGGTAGGGAACTTGGGGGTAGAGTTAGGATTCCTATGTGTAGCGGTCCCAGCCCTAAGTTTACAGTTACTATAGGTAGGGGACTTGGACTAAGGTAAAGGTCCCTATGGGTAGCGCTCCCCTCCCTGAGTTTAGGGTCCCTATGGGTAGGGGTCACTGCCCTAGGATTAGGGTTCCTAAGTGTAGGTGACTTCAGGCTAGGATTAGGGTTCCTATGGGTAAGAGTCCCTGCCCTAGGGTTAGGGATCCTGTGGGTAGGGGTCTCCGATCTAGATTTAGGGTTCTAGGGGAATGGGACTTATGGGTATTGTTAGGGTTCCTATACTTAGGGGACTTTGGTTTAGGGTTGGGGACTTATGAGTATGGGTCCCAGGAATAGGCTTAGTATTCCATGGTTAGGGGACTTGGTATAGGGTAGGGTTCCTATGAAGATGGGGCTTGGGGTCCTGTTAGGGTTGCTAAGGGTAGGGGCTCTGCCAAATGGTTAGGACTCCTATGGGTAGTGGTCCCAGCCCAAGGGTTAGAGTTACTATCGGTAAGGGTCCCTTCCCTAGGTATAGGGCTCCTATGGGTAGGGGTTCCCACCCTAGAGTTAGGGTTCCTATGGGTAAGGGTCCCTGATCTAAGGTAAGGATTCCTAATGGTAGGGGAGTTGGGGTTATGGTTAGGATTCCAATGGCAAGGGGTATATGCCCCAGAATTAGCTTTCCTATGGACATGGCATTAAGGGCTAGGGTTAGGATTCCCATGGGTAGTGGTCCAGCTTTGGGGTTAGAGTTCATGTGGATAGAGATCTTGCCGGTAGGAACCCTAACTGTAGCTCCAAGTGCCCTACCCATAGGAAGCCTAACCCTAGGGCATTGACCCCTAACCGTTTGAAGCCTAACCCTACCTCACGTGCCCTACCCAGAGGAACCCTAACACTAGAGTAGGGAGCCCTACCCGTAGGAACCCTAACCATTGCTCAGAGTGTCCTATCCATAGCAACCCTAACCTTAGCTTCAAGTGCCCAACCCCTAGGAACCCTAACCCTATAGTGATGAGGCATAGCCTCAGGAAACATGACTCTATGGTCAGGAGCCCTGCATTACCCTGTCTTCATAGATCACAACTGAGAATGCCAAATTCAGGACAAACTGCTGAGAAATAGGGCAGACACCACCCCAAAATTGGTGGTTATTCTCCCATAAGATATACCAAACCAGCAACAAAAGTAAACTTCTGTCTCACCACACTGCCTAACGAGAAGTCAGAAAAGCAGTCTCCTTAACATTCCAGTCCTTGTATCACCACCAAAAACAACCTCGGGTTCAGAGGGAAGACTGGGTAGCTGACTCTGCAGAGCAGGACAGCAGTGCGGTGCAGTGCTGGGTTTACAATGGCACCATGGCCCACACTTGGAAGGGGCCCATAATGCCTACATGTGGCCCCCATAAAGGATTAATCCAGCCCTAGCCACAGCCTGGCAATGTGTTGCAAGGTGTGCTGGGAGTTGTAGTTCGCATGCTGGGGCATTCCGCCTGGCCCCTTGGACCTGTGCCACCATCTGCACTACAAGTCCCAGAATGCCCTATGCTGGCTGCAAGCTGCCCCAGTTGAAGTGGGTGGTGGTGGAGCAGACCCGAAAAAAAAAAGGAAACGGTGCAGGGAGAGGGTTTCTGCCGCACAGTATCAGGCAAATACAAGAAAAATGTATTGAACAAAACATGAATCTGTGCAGTGTTTTCATTGTATCAAATGCTTTTGTCAGATCAGTCAATAGAGAAGGATTATGGATGATCCTCCACATGAGGGGCTGCACAGTCAGGTACTTTTTAATGGAGATCTCACTGACTCCTTTCCCATTTCAAATGGAGTTAAACAAGGCTGTGTCCTTGCCCTTGTACTGTTCAACCTCTTCTTTACCCAAGTTCTCAACCATGCTATAAATGGAGTCAACATAGGCATATACAGACACAATGGCTCAGTCCTCCATCTTACAAGGCTTAAAGCAAAAACAAAAGTAACAGAACTACTAATAAGAGAGGCACTCTTTGCCGATGATTGTGCCCTCTTAGCACACGCAGAGGGAGATCTCCAGTGCATCGTAGAGCACTTCACTGAAGCAGCACAATTGTTTGGCTCACAATCAGCATGGAGAAAACGGTGGCGTTGCAACAATCACCTTCGCCGCTCTGTGCCATATCCCCCAGCACAGGGGTCTCCAAACTTTATGAGATGAGGGGCCATATTAGATTTTTGAAGGGGCTTTGTGGGGCAAAGCGACTGTGAAAGAAATTAAATATATGCAAAATCGTTTAAAAATCAACACTACTGTACTGTCAGTGTTGCATTAAATTCTAAATCAGGTATTGTTAAGGAAAAGTTAGCACATGTGACTCCATTTTGGTTTGGGGCCCACCATTGTTTAAATGCCAGCACATCATACACCAGGAGGAGTAATCCTTAGATATTGAATCCCTGTGAAAATCCTCCTCCTTGTCTCCATCCTGCCTTGACTCCCAGTATCTGGTTTTTGTCACTCTTTAACTCCCGGTTTCTTGGCCTTGATGTGAGGCCTCCCATCCTGATAATAAAAGTTACTGATGCATGGCTTTAGGACCATGCTGTGTAATTAACATACTGGTATAGCACGAGGAATGCACCAAGCAGGGATAGGTGGTAGATAAAACAAGGGTTTGTTTATTGGCTAAGGTTTCCGATGCACGAGGGCAACATGCTTTGCTAAAAGGTATATAATCTTTGTATAATCTGCATTCAGGGTCCCCTCCTGGCTAGCAGGGGGGCACCATGCTCGAGCGTAATAAACTTAGTGTCTTTTGGGAACTCTGCAGTTGTGGACTTTGTTTCTGTGCCTCAGCCTAGATTCGAACTGTGCGTGTCCTATCAGGTATAATTCGCAGCATTTGTGTGCGTGTCCTACCAGGTGTAATTCATAGCACTTGTGTGCGTGTCCTACCAGGTGTAATTCGCAACAGTATAAAAGTTAATCGATGCAGGTACTGTAAGTTGGCTCCCCTCTTTGGGTCTGCTCTGCCCCGTGCCTGCTCCTTTCTCCCCGTGCCTGCTCTGCTGAAGAAAATGACAAAGGATTGAACGTTTGGCTGTACTTTGGTAAGAGAAGCTCCAAGTTCCCATTGTTGGTTGGGACTATTTGGTTCTATTAATGCTGTAGTTAAAATTTAACCATTATGAAATTGTTAATTTCCATCTTCTTTACTCCATTTATTGGAGACATAATTAAGCATCTGGCTTGTATTTTTACTCTAAGGCAGGGGTCTGTGCCTGCTCGGCTGCAGCAGCGACTCTCCCCTAAGTTGGCTCCCCTTTTGGGGGGACACTGGCTCCCAGAGGCACTCACCCCTCTGCACAGCTCAGCTGTGCTGCCGCCCCGCGTGAGCTGCTGCTGGCAGCCCCTCCCACTGCCTGCTTGGCGTGGCTACTCAGCTGTTTGCTTCTCCCCTCTTGGTTGGAGGGCCGAACAAATGGAAGCCCTGGGCTGGATCCGGCCCGCGGGCCATAGTTTGGAGACCCCTGCCCTAACATATCCATTAGTGGAATCCAACTAAAGCAAATTGACAGTTTTACCTGTCTTGGCAGCAACATCTCCAGTGATGGATCTCTTGACAAAGAGATCACAAACAGGATCCAGAAAGCTTCTCAGTCATTAGGAAAGCCACGTAGTAAAGTCCTGAAATCTCATAACATAACCCTCTCAACAAAAATAAAACTTTATAATGCTTTTGTGCTCACATCTCTCCTCTACTGCTGTGTGACCTGGACACCATACAAATTACATCAAACAGCTAGAGGCCTTCCATATGCGGTCTCTGTGCACCATTATGGGGATCTGCTGGCAGGACAAAATTACCAACCTGCAGGTTCTCCAAAAGTAAAATGCCATAAGCATCGAGGCCATGCTGATTAAAGCCCAACTATGTTGGGTTGGACAGATCATTGGGATCCCTGAATATCAATTCCCTAGAAAAATTTTCTATGGAGAATCGGCACAAGGACACTGGAATCAAGGCTGCCCCAGAAAGCGCTACAAGGTCAGCACCAAGAACAGCACACACTTTGGTGCAATAAAACCGGATGATTTCGAGAAGGCTGCGTTAAATAGATCAGCCTGGCAACACACAGCATACAGAGCTTTCCAAGCCTTTGAAGAGGACAGAAATAACTGATTATTAGCTGCAAGGGAAAAGCGTCATACTAATGCTATTGCTACCAAGACACTCACCAATGTCTTTGTCTGCCCGATCTGCTCACAAGCATGCATGACACACTTTGGACTTCAGTCACTCCAGAATCCACAACAAGAGAGAGCATGAAAACATCATCATCGAGTCGATGGACTACACACATACACTTCTTTGGTGGCTAGTCAACTGTCAAACTTCCTGACTCTGAGCTGTATTAATTTTTCCTGATATTTAGCCTACATTTTTTTTCTTTATTTTTTTCTCAGACCTTCATGTTTACACCCTTTAAATATGTAGCCTGTTAGCATACTCTACAAACCCTTTCCTTATGGCTTAGCAAAGTTATATATACACTTGTTTTCCTGTCTTAACCATTTTTGTTGGTCTTCTTGAGAGCAACACTTTGCAGGGAGTTCCAAGAAGAGAGGTCCATAGGTGCTGGAACTAGGGGCATTGGGAGTGCTGCTGTGCCCCCATGGCTTGAAGTGGTTTCCATCATATACAGGGTTTACAGTTTGGTTCAATAGCTCTCAGCAACCCCAGAATCACCTCTGGCCCATTAGGAGGATTTTTATACAACCCCCCTTTCAAACAAGCTAGAAGATGAACCACTCCTCACATCCTTCAAAGAAATAACAGCTGGGGAAGAAAGTGACACTGCTAGAACCCCTGGGAGCACAGCTACCATCAGCAGTTAGGGTCAGAAGCCTCCCTCCAGCTCTAATAACACCAGGTTATTATCTTAAAAGCCATAAAGAGGCTAGATGAGTTCTAGTTATCTCCTTTCTTGGGTATATGAATGTAAGAGCCCTGTAGGCTTCATGGCAATATTGGCAGGGAGCTCATTTGTAGGGACTTTCCTTTGCCCTATTTTTCCCTTGGTAATCTCCAGAAATCCCCAGTAAAATAGCTTGCTTGTTTTTTAAGTATTGGTTTTCCACACAGTTCCAACCTTTCTCCTGAGCAGGTCAGCTAACTGCAGAGCAAGTGTCTATTCTGCTTCAGCCTGCCTGGCTTGGGAAGCCATGAATACCTGAGACTGGATAGAGCCTCTTCATTTTGTTTGGCATTAGCCAAAAGATAACCAGTAAATTGGTATCAACGTTACTGTTGTCAGCATGGTTTATGATTGAATCAGATTGGCTCTCCCAGACTACTCCTTGGATTAGGATGTGGTTAGTTAAAGTTTGGCATGTTTATAACGGAAAAGCTCACTCGTTTGAGGAGAGATTCTGTTATACAACACAATTCTGTATGGTATCCAATTTATATATTATACAGAACATTTTGAAGCTGTGAACGCCCTCTCAATTATTAGTGGGTGGATTTAGAACTTGATTGATCATAACCACAGAGAGTTTACAAATATTTGAGGGAATGGATGGGGTTTACTTTTTAAAAATCTTCTGGGAGACTTATATAGTTAAAGAAATTATTCCTCCTATATGGGCTCATTGGTGCCAGTGAAGGTCTCTCACACACATTCAAGGGTAACACTAAGCTCACTGTTATGGGCCAGATTCTCTGCTATATACAGCTGCTTCTAAGCGCAGCAGAAAGGGGAGGCCTTATTCTCTGCCCGCCATGCGTGAAGGTTAGAGCAGCCTGGAAGTTCCTCCAGCCTGCACCTTCCGGCAGTGGTCTCCACAATACCATCCATCAGCTGGGGATAGCCAGAGTGCATAGTGCTCTGGTCACTCCTCCTCCCTGTTTTGACGCAGTGCCTTAGAAGTTCTAGATTCTTGTTTCTTTTTAACCCTCATTTCTCACACACAGGCTTCCTTGCAGAGGGATCCTTGATAAGGCAATTACTATATAATTTCCTTGCAGTGCTTATTTATAATGAAAAAGGAACCCAGTTTCAAGCTGGTTGGCTGGAGAGCAGTGGTGGTTGGCCAGGCGCCCAGCTCTGAAGGCAGCACCTCTGCCAGTAGCAGCACAGATGTAAGGGTGAAATGGCATGGTATATTGCCACCCTCACTTCTGCGCTGCTCCTGGTGACAGCGCTGCCTTGAGAGCTGGGTGGCCAGAGAGTGGGAGCTGCTGGCCGGGAGCCCAGAGGTGCTAGGGCTTTGAACTGCCAAGCCTAGAGGTGCTGGGCTCAGTCCTAGCAAGCCCCGGCATAAATTATGCACTGTTTTCTTGTTAAAGTGAAGAGAGGGCCAACAAGGAAGAGAAGGGAGAGAGCAGAGAGTGTTTAAGGATTGTGTATGATTTCCCATTGTATTACACCTTGGCCTAGGCAAGTTTTCTCACTATCCTTGTTTAATATTTCTACCCTTATTCTGAGTCTCTCTCTCTCTCCTCCTAGTCTCCCTTTGTGAGGGAAGGAGATTTATATCCAAAGAAAATAGGAGACATGAGTTATGGTGTATGAGAAATAAAATTATTTTATTAGAAAAAACAATAGTCGAACATTAGTTTTTACTTTTTTCTTTTCTGGCTAACACTTGATCTACTTTTAAATTGAAGTTAACTGAAGTCCCACTGAAGATGACCTGACTGGTATTGTTATTGTAGTACAAGGTCAATGTTTATATTTATGGCTGAGTGATGAGAAAGAATGGCTGCATTTGAGAACCTGAGCTTTCTATTTTACTTGTGTACTGATACAGAAATAACAAATAAATCTGAAGTGATAAAGTCAGCAGCTCCATTGTTTTTAACAACATCCACTCCGTCACACCTCCATAACTTATTTCAGTATCTAATTTTTTAGTATTTTAGGGAACCTTCCATTTCTAATGGCTTAAGCGTCACAAGATTATAAAAATAATAGATTTGTGAGTTTTATTTGCCTTCTGGTTCTTGCGCTTTAGGGCTCATGTTTTTAAGATTTTTCTCCACCACCACAAGGGCCACAAACATTTTATTTCACTGAAAGCAGAGATTCTCACATTTGTGACTCTAGCAACTGGGAAATTGAAGAAAAATACCAACATTGCAAGACTTGTGATAAAATCATGAGAATCAGCAACACTGCAAGACCAGTGAACCATTCCTGTTTCATATTGGATTCAGTCTAGTTTTTTCAACCTTGTTTCTCCATGCAGATGCCTTATTTATATAGTCAAAATGAGAGGAGAATGTCTAGCAAAAAGCTGTGCTCCTTGAAGCAAGTGTCTCTGTCCTGGTGAATGTGATCCGTATTTTGAAAATCTGGGCCCTTCTGACAAGAATCCTATCAGATGCAGGTAGCCAGTGATTTAAAACTAACCTCTGACTTAAAAAAAAAAAAGTTGGCAATTGTAAATTGGCAGAGCGAACCCACAGGACCATTAAATGTTCCTCCCTGAGGTTTTATTCTCGAGACATAGAGGCCCATAGTGACTAACATATGGAAATATTCACAACAAATAGTTTTCCAAATAAGTCAGGCTGCTCCATCTCTTCTTCCCCCTTATCTTCTTTCATCCAGCTGCTTCCACTCCCCTCCTGCTCCTGACAGGAGTTGAACTTTTTGCCTTGTACACACTCCTCTTCTGGCAGCAGCTCCCAATCATCTCTCTCAGCAGAGGTCAGCTCCAGTTCTGCTCTTTGCTGTGAACAAAAGAGACGTAGCTGAAGAGGCCAAAGCAGTTGCTGCCACAGGCGCTGACTTTCCAAAGTGCCAGGGGGTGCTTGACCCCGGTCCCACCCCACCTCTTCCTGCTCACACTTCGCTCCCACCCTGCTTCTTCCCGCCCAGTTCTGCCCCCTCCCCCAAACGTGCTGTGTCCTTGCCCCCAGAGCCTCCTGCCTGCACACCGCAAAACAGCTGATTGCAGTGGGTAGGAGGCACTGGAGGGGTGGGGGAAAATGATTGGTGAGTGCTGAGCAGCCACTGACAGCCCCCCTTTTTTTCTCCGCGGGTGCTCCAGGTCCGGAGCACCCATGGAGTAGGATCCTATGGTTGCTGCTGCTGAGAGAGGCAAAGGAGCCTAGGAAGAGCACCAAGGACAGAAATAGCTCCGTTTAGAAAAGTTACCTCCTATAGCCATATAGTCTATGATTACTGGAAGGCTGCAGCTATGAGACAGTCACATGAAGAAGAAAACAAACTGGTTTAACAGAACCAGAAACTTCCCAGTTTAGGGTACAACATAGTCCTCATAGGTGCTGGAACGAGGGGTGCTGCCACACCCTCCTGGCTTGAAATGGTTTCCATCATATAGAAAGTTACCAGTTTGGTTCAATGGCTCTTAGCACCCCCACTATAAAAATTGTTCCAGCACCCCTGATAGTCCTATGATCATGTGACACTCAAGCCCAGGGGTAATCAATTATTTTTTGTCAAGGTCCAAATTTCTTGGTCAAGGTTTAGACTCCAGAGAAACATCTTTCTCACTGCAAGTGTGAAACAAATTCATACAATGCTGTGCATTAGTAACATACTTCATACTTATATTTTTAGTGCATCAAATGAAAAATCAAATCAAATCACTGTATAACCTAAAAATAACCTCAAAGAAAGATGTAATAAATTACTTCTGAGACTTTGAGAAAGTACATAGATAAAATGTCAAATAGATGCAAATATTAGCATTAAAATACTTCCAGATAACTGTTTTAAGTTTTGAATTTGTTTTGAATTTACAAAGAGTATTAACTTTGGTTTTGTCAAATAAAATTATTGTAGGCATATATGTAGCTAGATAGACATATTTGAAACTTTCAAGCCTTTTGTGGCTTATTTAATATTAGTATCAGAGTTTGAAAGAAAATACTTAGTACACACAAACTCTCTTAGCTTTATGATTATAGTCTTTTCAATAAAAAACATTCCTCCCCACACACAAGTATTAACCAAAAGTAACAGGTATTTAACAGTAATTCATGATAAAGCTGTAGCATCACTACTGAAAATGTAATTTTATATGGCAATACAGATGTAAAATAAAATATGTGAATAATTACAATACTTACCATCAGTAGGAGAAATGACAGGTCCTCCACTGGACAAGGGCCTTGAAGTTTGGAGTGACTTCAGTCAAGGCAAGATGGACGCAGTTGTTCAGATGATTATCAGTCAAAGCAGAGTGATTTTGCAATTTAATGCTGTTCACTGTTGAGAATGCTGACTCATACATGGTATGTCGAGCCAAACATAGTCAAGACGTTAAATGTTACCTTCAAGTGTGGATACTTGGAGTCCAGCAAGTTTCACATGTAGTTTCAGTGTGCTGCACCTTAAGCATGTCATCTGCTGGTAAATCAGTAGGGCCCTACCAAATTCACGGTTCATTTTGGTTAATTTCACGGTCATAGGATTTTAAAAATCATAAATTTCATGATTTCAACTATTTAAATCTGAAATTTCACGGTGGTGTAATTGTAGGGTCCTGACCCAAAAAGGAGTTTGTGTGGGAATCGCAGGGTTAGTGTAGTGGGGTTTGCAGTGCTGCTACCCTTACTCCTGCATTGCTGCTGGCAGCAGCGCTGCCTTCAGAGAAGGGCGGCTGGAGAGCTGTGGCTGCTGTCCAGGAGCCACCTCCAGCAGCAGCGCAGATGTAAACAGAGCATGGTACGGAATTGCCACCCTTACTTCTGAGCTGCTGCTTGCAGAGCTGGGCCCTCAGTCAGCAGCTGCCACTATCTGGCCACCGAGCTCTGAAGGCAGCAGTGCAGGAGTAGGGGTGGTATGGCATGGTATTGCCAACCTTACTTCTCTGCTGCTGCTGGTGGGGGCGCCGACAGCCGCCGCTCTCCAGCCACCCTGCTCTGAAGGCAGCGCAGAAGTAAAGGTGACAATACTGTGACCCCCATAAAACAACCTGGTGACCAACCTACCCCAGGCCCACAACTCCCTTTTGGGTCAGGACCCCAATCTGAGAAACGCTGGTCTCTCCTGTGAATCTGTATCGTGCAGGGTAAAAGCACACAAAAGACCAGATTTCACGGTCTGTGATGTGTTTTTCATGGCCGTGAATTTGGTAGAGCCCCATAAATCAGTAAGCTCCAGTTGTAGTTTTGATTTTCCAACATCTGGAAAGGATGCTTCTGCTCGATTCCACCAAGTGCCATTTGGTTGTGCCACGAATGGGCTCCTTGCAAACAGGAAGATGCCTTTCACACGTTTAAATTTTTGGAACCTCTGCTGGAAGTTTTGAGGAAGCCTTTCCAGAAATGATGCCATCTGATTCATGTCTGCAGTGTCCCAGCAGCTTAGCAGCATCAGGAAATACAGCATCTCCCCAGTTTCCAAATCATTTATGAAGAGACTCTGTTTTGAAATGAAACAACACTGCTGTGGATATCCCCTACATTGTGATTTCACCCCTGTAGCTTTAAGTTGAAATCATTTAAGTAACCCTGGGTGGGCAAACTTTTTGGCTCGAGGGCCACATCGGGGTGTGAAACTGTATGGAGGGCCAGGTAGGGAAGGCTGTGCCTCCCCAAACAGCCTGGTCCCTGCCCCCTCTCCGCCCCCTCCAGCCTCCCCCTGCTTGCCCCCGTCAAAACCCCCACCCCATCCAACCCGCCCCGCTCCTTGTCACCTGATCACCCCCTCCTGGTACCCCCACCCCAACCATCCCCCGGGACACAACCCCCTACCTAACTCACCCCGCTCCCCATCCCCTAAGTGCCCCCCCAGAACTTCTGCCCTATCCAACTGCCCCTTGTTCCCCATCCCCTGACTGCCCCTCCCTCCCCGAACCTCTGCCCCATCCAACCTCCTCCTGTCCCCTGACTGCCCCCCAGGACCCCCTGCCCTTTATCCAACCCCCAGCCCCCTTACCATGCCGCTCAGAGCAGCATGTCCAGCCACCGCGCTGCCCAGCCAGAGCCAGAGACGCTGCTGTGCTGCCATGCCCTGTATGAGCAGGCAGCCCCGCCGCCCAGAGTGATGCCCACGCAGTGGTGTGGCTGCGGGGAAGGGGGAATTTGGGAGAGGGGCTGGGGGCTAGCCTCCCAGGCCAGGAGCTCAGGAGCCAGGCAGCATGGTCCTGTGGGCGGGATGTGGCTTGCGAGCCGGAGTTTGCCCACCTCTGAAGTAACGTATCAAATCAATGAGAAAGGCCAGGATGCTCAGGCTTGCAGCATCCCTCAAAAATGCATGTAGCTCTTCTGTCTTTTTCCCTGGAATTTCTTGTAGATATTCTTCCATCGGGGTTCCCAAACTTGATTCGCGGCTTGTTAAGGGTAAGCCCCTGGCGGGCCACGAGACACTCTGTTTACCTGAGCGTCTGCAGGTACAGCCACTCACAGCTCTCAGTGGCCATGGTTTGCCGTTTTTACTGCTTACCCTGAACAAGCCGCAAACCAAGTTTGGGAACCTCTGTTCCACATGAATTCAAATTTCCCATAGCCTTAGTACTTGCCCTCTGCTCAGCCAGCGGATGCCATTATGAACCAACAGGTCATCTCAATCAGCAGATACTTCTGAAAGAAAGCTTTTGAACTGTTTGTGTTGCAGTGTTCACTTGGACCGAAGGAAGCTGACAAGTTTAATCACGATTGATGTTACATTAGCATATTCATCACTATGCTTTGCACAAAGTTTAGTTTGATGGATTACACACAGATAGGATATCAAATTAGGGTTCAGGTCTTGCAGATGTTTCACAAGCCCTTGGGGAGTACTGACCATGGCAAGAGCGCCTTCTGTTGTAATTGACACAATCTGAATCACATCAAAATCTTCATTAGACAAAAAAGTTTGAACAGAATTAAACAAATCCTCACCTGTCGAGCGATTGTTATACAGTATTATAAGGAACAACAAATTATCCACAAATTTTTCTCTATCAAAAAAACGGACATACAGAGCTAGCTGAGCCATGTCTCTGATATCACAGGATTTGTCCACTGCCATGGAAAATCTTCCCATTTTCAGTTTCTCACACAACTGCTTGAAAATGTCTTGTGCCATCATCTCAGCGCACCTAATAGCTGTTGTGTCTGAGAGTGACAGTTGTGTGAGCATGTCAACGTCTTCTCTGCAAAAAGAGTTTCAGCTTTAGTAACCATACTTTGCTTAGGAATGTCCTTGTCTGTATGGAAAAGATTTCCTGCATTTTGCCATTACCCACACACACACACTTCATGAAGCTTCAGTTGCCTTTTCTTAAGTGCAAGTAGCCTTTGAAATAAAATTTGTGCTCTGAAAATATCCATCTTTTATTGAAGGGATCTTGTCTGATCTTAAACGGGAGCCCAGTGGATATTTCTGGTCAAAATCCATGTTTCACTTCATGTGTTGTTTGATGTTTCCACTTTTAACAAAGACCACAATCTGTACAAATTACACATACTGATCAAGAATTTGGACACTGTGGCAAAATAAAACAGTAAGCATCGGTCCATGCGTCTTTAAATGAATAGTTTTTGGTGTCAACTTTCCGTTCTTTTTTTTGTTGCCATCATGGGCAGCATGTGAACCCCCCGTTCGGGGAGGATAGCTCCCTACCCCACCCCTCATACACCCACCTTGCCTGCCAGAGCCAGAGGAGCCCCGAACCGCACACTGCGGCCGGAGGAGCTCTCGCTGGCCTGGCGAGCCACCCTTAGTCCTGGGCCGCTACCCTGGCCCGAGTCGCCCTGGGCCACAGCCTGCCCGCCTGCCAGCCCAAGCCACCCTGCTCAAGCCCCCTCTGGCTTCAGGGAAGAGACAGAGTGAGGGTGAGAAAAGGAGCAGCAGGGCCACAGGGGAAGAGCAGAATGAGGCTTTGGGGAGGAGTGTGGGTGGGGCCACAGCCCGGCTGCTTGGGGAGGCTTAGCCTCCCCTGGCCTATTATACCTCCCACTCACTGCTGCCATGTTTAAAAGCAGTGATGTTAAACGCTGAAAGCATAAGAGGCGGGACTACTGCTTTCAACAGTGTAAATGAGCCCATGAGCATACAGTGAAAAATGTAATTTTTTTAAACAGGAACGTACTCTCCGTTTTTTATTGTTGGAAACTTATGATAGCTCAAATTAAGGAATTAAGGAGAACAACTCAACCATTAATTCACAGTACAATGTATTGGAGATCGTACTGTGAAAGAATGAGAGGGTAAAAATAATAAGTAAATAAAAAGATTTCACAGTCTGTTCAAAAGTGTCTGGCGGTCCAGATTTGGCTGGTGGTCTACCAGTTGACTACCTCTATTCTAGCTTGTATAAGATCATGGATTTAAAAAAAAAAAACACAGAAGAAAAACTTGCAAGGGGAGTGGATCTCAAAGTTGGGCACCAGCCCAAGCCCGAACATCTACACTTCTGTTGTTAGCTCCACAGTCCAAGCCCCGGGAGCTCAAGTGAATTGACCTGGGCTCTGAGATGCAATGCTGTTTTTTTATTGCAATGTAGATGTATAGTTTTCTGTGTTCCCTTTAAGATCCTGATGGGCCGTCAGTCCCCAGCCTTGTCACATAAGCCCTGTTCACCTGCGTACGGTGTAAACCAGTGGTTTTCAAACTGTGGGTGGGTCGCGGAATGTAAGACACTGGGTTGCGGTGTCTCTCGTCAGCACCGCTGACCAGGCCATTAAAAGTCCCATTGGCGCTGTTGCCCAGCTAAGGCAGGCTAGCTCCTCCGTGTTCTGACACCGCGTTGCACCCTGGAAGTGGCCAGCAGCAGGTCCGGTTCCTAGGCAGGGGAGTCACCGGGCTCTGTGTGCTGCCCCCACCCCAAGCACCAGCTCCACACTCCCATTGGCCAGCTTCCAGCCAATGGGAACTGGCGGGAGGGGTGCTTGCGGGTGAGAGCTGCATGGAGCTGCTTGCGTATCTCCACCTACAAGCCGGACAGCCTGCTGGCCGCTTAGCAGCCCCACTGCACCGCTGACTGGGAGCTGCCAGATGTAAATCCACACCCCAATCCCCTGCCCCAACCCAAGCCCTGAGTTCCCTCCAAACCTGGAGCCCCCTCCTGTACCCAAACCCCTCGTTCCTGGCCCCACCCCAGAGCCTGCACCCCCACCCCAGAGCCCTAACCCCCCTCCCACACCCCAACCCCCTGCCCCAGCCCAGAGCCCCCTCCCACACCCTGAACCCCTCATTCCTGAACCCCTCTGCCCCAGCCCTGAGCCCCTCATCCCCAGGCATCAACAATTTTCTTCAACTGGGTCGCCAGAAAAAAAGTTTGAAAACCACTGGTGTAAGCAAGCAGTTAACTCCTAGCTTGTTTGAAAATAAGGAAGGCCTCTTTATAGCAATTTCTCTTTTGGTAACATCGGAAGTTTCAAAAAATTGTCATGAGTTCAAACTGGCACATTATTAATGACTAAAAAGAACAAAGACTCTTCAGATTTAAAATTTCTGTGCTACTCCCACATTACACTGTAGGATAGTAATTGTCAGCTTTTTCCATACCAGGAACACCCCAGGACTCTTTCCCCAACTAGCCATCTATCCAGGACCCCTCTCCCATTAAGCAATATGGTTAGCAAACAACTTGAACCTCCTGCCAGCTATTTGGGTCTCCCCCAAGTTGAAACCCCTGCTATATCGCAGCCACAGGTGTATACAACAACCAAGCTATTCTCAAATGTCTGTAAAATGGAAATGAGGCTATTAAATTTGTTCCTCAGAATTTTACTTTCTGAGACAGACTTAATAAAAAACGTACATATTTTTCATTTGTTCCTTACCCTTCGTTTACACAATACTATTCTTTCCCATCTAGATTGGCTTTGCCCTTTCCCCAAGACAAAAGGGATTTTGTTGAATTTCAGTAGCAAGTGTTTTGCTCAGCTACCTTTGGTGGCAATAAGTGTAAGTTAATATCTCTGGTAAGCACTCCTTCATTTCAGCAAACACTGTTGGCTGCTTGCCAGCCATCTCTGAAATGACTGAGGCTGGATCATGCATCTTTGAATTTTGCATTTTAAAAATCAATGACAACACAACAGTTTTGTAAATGTTCTTCCCATCTTAACACTGTCTTAGTTTAGTACAAGTCTCCACCAAAACAATCTTCCTTCCACATGCCCCTGACAAAACATATTCTACTTTCGCTTTAAACATATGACAAAAATATTAAGGACAATTGCTGTTGACAACCACAAAAACAACAAGGAGTCCGGTGGCAGCTTAAAGACGAACAGATTTATTTGAGCATAAGCTTTCGTGGGTAAAAAACCACTTCTTCAGATGCATGGAGTCAAAATTACAGACGCAGGCATTATTATACTGACACTTGAAGAGAAGGGAGTTACCGCACAAGTGGAGAACCAGTGCTGACAGGGCCAATTCGATCAGGGTGGATGTAGTCCACTCCCAATAATTGAGGAGGAGGCGTCAATTCCAGGAGAGGCAAAACTGCTTTTGTAATGAGCCAGCCCCTCCCAGTGCCTACCTACTCAAGCCCAAATTAATGGTGTTAAATTTGCAAATGAATTTTAGTTCTGCAGTTTCTCTTTGAAGGCTGTTTCTGAAGTTTTTTTTGTTGAAGGATGGCTACTTTCAGATCTGTTACAGACTGTCCAGGGAGATGGAAGCGTTCTCCCACTGGCTTTTGTATGTTACCATTCCTGATGTCCCATAACCACAGTGATAGTCTAATGACAAAATAAGGGGGAGGGGGACAAACTTGTCAGCCGCTTCTCGGCGAGCTGAGAGCGAGGCTTGCCCCCCTCACAAGGGGGCACCGAACTATTCGGGCGCTGACTGAAGTTCGTCTTCGGCGCTACCCAGGGAGAAGCGCGCACCGAGCAGAGCAGACCCGCCGGGCACAGAGACGGGCTCGCTGAGCTCCCCTTCAGCCAGGTCACACCCCCATCCCGGGGGAGCGTCAGGCTGGGTGTGGTTGGTGTCCGCGCCGGCCGCAGCCCCTTTGCACAGCCCGCCCGTGCTGGCTGGCTGCCGCGGGGCTCCGGTCTGTCCCGGGGGAGCGCCGCTCGGCCGCCTGCCTTTCCCAGCGCCCGGGCTCTCGCCTGGGCCCCCCTCCCCCGCCCCGCCCCGCCGGCCGGGCGCCCAGCCCACGGGCTGTGCCGGCGGCGGCGGCAGCAGGCTCCCGCTCCCAGGGGCTCGCCCGCCCAGTCAGCGGGCCATGAGCCCGGGCGCGGCGGCTGCAGCGGGGCGATGGTGCCCAAGGAGAAGCCGCTGTGGAAGGGCTTCGCGTTCCGCCTCTGCCTGCTCTCGGCCGGGCTCTTCCTCTGCCTGCAGCTGGGGCTGAGGCGCTCCCGGGCCCCGGCGGAGAAGGCGGGAGCCGCTGCGGCCCGGGCTCTGCCCGCCCGGGGCACCGAGCAGCGCCTCGGGCCGGTGCCGGCCCGCAGCAGCCGCAAGGGCAGCGCGGAGGCGCACCTGGGGCCGGGGGCGGGGCGGCCGGAGGCGGCGAGCGCCAGCAGGAGGCGGGTGACCTACCTGAGAAGCAGCCGCAGAAGGAGCTCGGAGCCCGCCTGCTGCCCCCTGGAGTCCCTGGGCAGCAGCCGCAGGAAGGTAGGGCACTGGGAGGCCAGGGGAGGGACATGACACGGGCATCGCAATATCACAGCATGACACCCCCTCCCCATGCCGAAGGGCCATAAAATCTAGCTAGTCTAAGGCCGGCGCCTGCAAATGGCTCTGCCCGCACGGGTGGTCGGGACCCCGGGGCTTGGCTCCTACCTCTGATGTGGGGACACTCTCCGCCTCCCCATCTCGGTGCTGGTGCTGAGCCCAGGGGGCGCTCAGTGGGATGACCATATTTCCCAAAGGGAAAAGGGGACACCACATGGAGCTGGCCCCAGCCGCTTGTCCTGGGGTTTGGAGAGGAAGTTGAGGGAGGGATCACTCAGTGGTTTGCACATTGGTCTGCTAAACCCAGGGTTGTGAGTTCAATGCTTGAGGTGGCCATTTAGGGATCTGGGGCAAAAATTGGGGATTGGTCCTGCTTTGAGTAGATCCCTTCCAACCCTGATAGTCTATGATAAGTTTGGCTCCATATCTGACCTCTGTGGCTATGATGCTAAAAGAGCCATGCAGACCTTCCTGCCCAGGCTCTGAGTGGAGGGGGTTTCAGAGCCTGAGCCTGAATGCATCTACACAGCGACTTTTAATGCAGTAGTGAGCTCGAATCTTTACACCTGGGCTCCGAGACTAGCTTTGGGGTTTTGTTGGTTGTTTGCTATATAGACAGAGGTACCCTTTGAGGGAAGTGTAGAACTACCAGGATCTTTTCTTAATACTCCAGCAGGCCAGGGAAGAGGATGGAGAAATTGGGTAATTCCCTCTTCCCTTATGCCCATCACATCCAGGAATGAAGGAAGTAAAAGAAGCACATTTTGCCGCAACATGGTGACTTTGAGATTTTCTCATGTGGTGTGGTGATGGCATCATGTTACATCAGTTTGCAATGTTGCCAGCTCTTGCAATTTTATTACCAAGTGTTGTAATATTTGGTGTGTTGTCTTAAATCCCCAGCTCCTGATTAGGGGAGATCCATAGCTTTTTTTCAAAAAGAAAGTATATTTTTAACCGTAGTAGTTGCAGGTAAAAACTTTAAATCCTAAGTGTACTTTTAAAGGCTCAGAAGTTAGTAGACAAATACGAAGAGCTCCAATTTATAATTTTTAAGTCAGTCTAATTGTTTTTGGGAGGCTTGACTCATGACTTTTGAATACTTGGGGTTGGCACTGTATGTGTTGGTGTTGAGTTGTGATGACACTTCACACCACAAGCACTTTAGGATACAGTGCTGTTATTTTGTGTTGCTGTAAGTTCATTTGAAAGTGAAGTGACTGAAGTTCATGGTCCATGTCTGCATTAAAGAACTGAACTGTTTCCAGTTGAATTGGTGCAATAGAATTGGTTTAAGCATAAATACCTTTATATGTCCACTCAAGGAATATGGATGCATACGTTAAAATTTTGCAGTTTCCCTGTGTATCAACACTAGTGCTGTTCTAAACCATTACAATTGCACTGCTCTGAGCTAACAATTTCTGGCATGTCTCCCAGATGTAGTATATTCTGGAAGATTTTTAAAGGCTTCTGGTTCATTGTGGAATGGTAGTGTGAGGACTGTTTGAACTGTTGGTGCTGTTACATTCGTGGTACTGGTCCACACTGTCACTGAGCCACTGAAATGACATCATGATCATCTACCTAAAGTACAGTATGCTTCATTTATTGGGATGCTCTTCATCATGCTACTCCCTCTACTGAGACTACTCCCAGGAAATCAAGTTAACCTAATGAAAGAGAATGGTAAAGACTGAGGCTCTGTCAGGGAAAATAGTAACCAAAAAATCACATAGGGTTTGTCCATATACACACAATTTGTACTACTTATTTATGCTGGCAAAATTGGGATGGTACAATCCCCGTAGTGTGGATACAGATATTCCATTATAAGCATTTTTGGAGTGGTGTTGTAGCTGTGTTGGTCCTGTGCTGGCGACCTAAGAAAGAACTCTGTGAATCTCAAACGCTTGTCCCTTCCACCAAGTGAAGCTGATCCAATAAAAGATATTACCTCACTCACCTTGTTTCTCGCATACTGGCATAGTTTATTCCTATATGGGAAGGGGAATAAGCACGATTGGGATAAGGCATCTCTGTATTGGTATAATACACAAGCTATGTCTTCACTAGGAATGTGAAATCCTAGTGAGGACAAGGCAGTTTGTAGTCTTTACATGAGTTATAGGTTGAGTTAAAGACTGTAGGGGAGCTTAGTCTTTAACTTGATCTGCTAACACATCTTGAAATTACATTGTATTCACTAGGATTTTACATTGAGTTAGTTAACTTCAGATAGTTCAAATAAAGAACACATCTTTAGCCCCTAGTGAAGGCAAGGTCTAGGGATTTGTATAGGTATAACTATTTTGGTTAACTGAAATAATTATACATATTATAGTTACATGTACAAAATGTATATGTAAACTAGGCCTTAATGGGACACATGTAGCCATTGCCTATTGATTAAGCAGTACTTAGATGTTAAATAGCTCTGAAATGCTAGTCATTTTAACAAGAAAAAATAAAGTAGAAATGGAGTGAATCGTTTTTATTTTTCACCATGTTACATTTTATTTTATTTAAAGACTTTTCAGACCGTTTTAAGAGAAGAAACAGTCTCTTAATTAATACTTTATGGCTTCTACCTGCTCCTTTGGAGCAAGAAAGTAGCTAGACCAGCACTGGCAGCCAGGCTTATGAGCATCCATAGTGCTCTGGGGAGGTGAGGGGAGGGCAGGGCAGGGCAAAGGAACAGTGCAGAGGGACTGGGTCTCAATACAGATCTCCAAGGATCCACCAGGATGGATATATTTCACTGTGGATCTTGCAAGCCATCATGCCATGTGTCCTCTGCATGTCTACAACCCCCTTCTTATCCATGGCAAGGTTAAGACCTTTAACTGTATAGTGTACTGCACAGATATTTCTTTTGGAGGGGATTACAATATATGATCTACAAGCAGTGCAACAAAATATTACTGAATATAATTTTTCCATATATGTTGGGGGATAGCCTACTCTGCTGCCTATTAAACAAATTACACAGAATCATAGAAGATAAGGGTTGGAAGAGACCTCAGGAGGTCATCTAGTCCAACCCACTGCTTAAAGCAGGACCACCCCCAACTAAATCATCCCAGCCAGGGCTTTGTCAAGCTGGGCCTTAAAAACCTCTAAGGATGGAGATTCCACCACCTCCCTAGGTAACCCATTCCAGTGCTTCATCACCCTCCTAGTGAAATAGTTTTTCCTAATATCCAGCCTAGACCTCCCCCATTGCAACTTCAGGCCATTGCTTCTTGTTCTGTCAACTGCCACCACTGAGAACAGCCAAGCTCCATCCTCTTTGGAACCCCGCTTCAGGTAGTAAAAGGCTGCTATTAAATCCTCTCTCACTCTTCTCTTCTGTAGACTTAATAAGTCCAGTTCCCTCAGCCTCTCCTCATAAGCCATGTGCCCCAGCCCCCTCATCATTTTTGTTGCCCTAGGCAGAAACAATAGAGAATAAAACACTGCAGAATAATTTACATGATCAGTACTTTTAAGGGTCATGTTCACAAACAGTTGTCTTCATATTTTTGTGCTTGATAATAATGTAGTTTTGTTTGTGAACAAACTCACAGGGCATTTGTCTGGGATTTTACCTAGAAACAAATGAACAAAAATTCCAAAAGCAGATGAGAAAGTCTAAGATCCATTCATCCATCCATGACTCCTATCCTTTCAATTCCAGGAAATTGATTGTGTGATTGCACACTTTTTGTGATCAGTGGCACAACAGTAAGATTGGGAAGAATGACACTAAAGACAGTGTGAAAGTTTATACCCTAAATAAATTTGGAAGAAATAGATTTTCATCTGTAAATATTAGTTTCACTGTACATATGCAAACCAATGAAAAAATATTTCCATCTGTGATAATTGAAATGTACAGATAAGCTAAAGAAGAAAAATGCTGCTTGAGAACTTATTAGAGTTTGAATAAAGAATATTTACTTTGTGTATTTTGATAGTTTGTGTTTTAGCAGTTATAAAGCTTTAACTTTTTGAATCTTAATGTCTACTATCATTAACTAATTATTGTCTGACGCCCCCATAATATCCTGCAAATGTAGAAATGTAAATAGATAAAAATAAAAAAGCTTACCATCAAAATTATACAAAAAACTAAATTCTGCCAAGCCTAACCATAAAAGAGTACAAGTGTAAGTACATTCGTCAGCTCTGGTCTACACTAGGAGTTGAGGTTGAATTTAGCAGTGTTAAATTGATTTAACCCTGCACCCATCCACATGACAAAGCCCTATTTTCGACTTAAAGGACTCTTAAAATCGAGTTCCTTACTCCACCCCCGACAAGGGGATTAGCGCTGAAATCGGCCTTGCTGGTTCGAATTTGGGGTACTGTGGACGCAGTTAGATGGTATTGGCCCCAGGAGCTATCCCAGAGTGCTCCATTGTGACCGCTCTGGACAGCACTCTCAACTCAGATGCACTGGCCAGGTAGACAGGAAAAGGCCCGCGAACTTTTGAATTTCAATTTCCTGTTTGGTCAGCTTGGCAAGCTGCAGGTGAGTGCAGAGCTCATCAGCAGAGGTGACCATGCAGAGCTCATCACAGAGGTGACCATGATGGAGTCCCAGAATTGCAAAAGAACTCCAGCCTGGGCCAAATGGGAGGTACGGGATCTGATTGCTGTATGGGGAGAGGAATCTGTGCTATCAGAATTCTGTTCCAGTTTTCAAAATGCCAAAACATTTGTCAAAATCTCCCAGGGCATGAAGGACAGAGGCCATAACAGGGACCCGAAGCAGTGCCGCGTGAAACTTAAGGAGCTGAGGCAAGCCTACCAGAGAGGCAAATGGCCGTTCCGGGTCAGAGCACAAAACGTGCCGCTTCTATGATGAGCTGCATGCCATTTTAGGGGGTTCAGCCACCACTACCCCAGCCATGTTGTTTGACTCCTTCAATGGACATGGAGGCAACATGGAAGAGGTTTTGGGGATGAGGAAGAAGATAGCTCACAGCAAGCAAGCGGAGCAACCGGTTTTCCCAACAGCCAGGAACTGTTTCTCACCCTGGACTTGGAGCCAGTACCTCCCAAACCCACCCAAGGCTGCCTCCCGGACCCGCCAGGCGGAGAAGGGACCTCTGGTGAGTGTACCTTTTTAAATACTATACATGGTTTAAAAGCAAGCATGTTTAATAATTAATTTGCCCTGGCATTCGCGGCTCTCCTGGATGTACTCCCAAAGCCTTTGCAAAAGGTTTCTGGGGAGGGCAGCCTTATTCCATCCACCATGGTAGGACACTTTACCACTCCAGGCCAGAGGCACATAGTTGGGAATCATTGTAGAACAAAGCATTGCAGTGTATGTTTGCTGGCATTCAAACAACACCAGTTCTTTATCTCTCTGTGTTATCCTCAGGAGAGTGATATCATTCACGGTCACCTGGTTGAATTGGGTGCTTTTCTTAAGGGGACATTCAGTGGTGCGCGTTCCTGCTGGGCTGTTTGCCTGTGGCTGAACAGAAGTGTTCCCCGCTGTTAGTCACGGTGTGGGGTGAGGGGCTAGCCACGTGGTGGGGGGGAGGCAAAATGCAACCTTGAAATGAAAGCACATGTGCTATGTATGTAATGTTAACAGCAAGGTTTACTGTGAAAGAGTGTACCCATTGTTCTATAAAATCTGTCTTTTTAAATACCACTGTCCCTTTTTTTTCCCTTCCACTAGCTGCATGTGTTTCAAGGATCACAGGATCTTCTCCTTCCCAGAGGCTAGCGAAGATTAGAAGGTGAAAAAAATGCACTCGTGATGAAATGGTCTCTGAGCTCATGCTGTCCTCCCACACTGACAGAGCACAGATGAATGCATGGAGGCAGACAATGTCAGAGTGCAGGAAAGCACAAAATGACCGGGAGGAGAGGTGGCGGGCTGAAGAGAGGGCTGAAGCTGAAAGGTGGCGGCAGCGTGATGAGAGGAGGCAGGATTCAATGTTGAGGCTGCTGGAGGATCAAAATAATATGCTCCAGCATATGGTTGAGCTGCAGGAAAGGCAGCTGGAACACAGACCGCCGCTACAGCCCCTGTGTAACCAACCGCCCTCCTCCCCAAGTTCCATAGCCTCCTTACCCAGATGCCCAAGAACGCAGTGGGGGGGCCCCTGGCCACAGCCACTCCACCCCAGAGGATTGCTCAAGCAACAGAAGGTTGGCATTCAATAAGTTTTAAAGTTTTAAACTTTTAAAGTGCTGTGTGGCCTTGTCCTTCCGTCCTCCACCACCCCTCCCACTGCTTCTCTCCTCCACCACCCCTCCTGGGCTACTTTGGTAGTAATCCCCCTATTTGTGTGATGAATTAATAAAGAATGCATGAATGTGAAGCAACAATGACTTTATTGCCTCTGCAAGCGGTGATGGAAGGGAGGAGGGGAGAGTGGTTAGCTTATAGGGAAGTAGAGTGAACCAAGGGGCAGGGGGTTTCATCAAGGAGAAACAAACAGAACTTTCACAGTGTAGCCTGGCCAGTCATGAAACTGGTTTTCAAAGTTTCTCTGATGCGCACCGTGCCCTCCTGTGCTCTTCTAACTGCCCTGGTGTCTAGCTGTGCATAACCAGCAGCCAGGCGATTTGCCTCAACCTCCCACCCCACCATAAATGTCTCCCCCTTACTCTCACAGATATTGTGGAGCGCACAACAAGCAGTAATAACAGTGGGAATATTGGTTTCGCTGAGGTCTAAGCGAGTCAGTAAACTGCGCCAGCGCGCTTTTAAATGTCCAAATGCACATTCTACCACCATTCTGCACTTGCTCAGCCTGTAGTTGAACAGCTCCTGACTACTATCCAGGCTGCCTGTGTATGGCTTCATGAGCCATGGCATTAAGGGGTAGGCTGGGTCCCCAAGGATAACTATAGGCATTTCAACATCCCCAGTGGTTATTTTCTGGTCTTGGAATAAAGTCCCTTCCTGCAGCTTTTGAAACAGACCAGAGTTCCTGAAGATGCGAGCGTCATGTACCTTTCCTGGCCATCCCACGTTGATGTTGGTGAAACGTTCCTTGTGATCCACCAGTGCTTGCAGCACTATTGCTTGTGGTTTATGTACTTGCCGGCTTGGTGCTCCAGTGCCAAGATAGGGATATGGGTTTCGTCTATGGCCCCAACACAGTTAGGGAATCCCATTGCAGGAAAGCCATCCACTATGACCTGCACATTTCCCAGGGTCACTACCCTTGATATCAGAATATCTTTGATTGTTTTAGCTACTTGCATCACAGCAGCCCCCACAGTAGATTTGCCCACTCCAAATTGATTTCCGACTGACCAGTAGCTGTCTGGCGTTGCAAGCTTCCACAGGGCTATTGTTACTCACTTCTCAACTGTGAGGGCTGTCAGTGATGTGCCAGGCTAAGTTTAAAATGACGTTCCTCATTCTTTTCAATTGTATTACACAACTAAAAGTTTCTGTTTAAAAAAGATGTTCCCAGCCTTTGGATTTGTTTTTATAGACTTTATGTCCAGGGTGTCTAGAGCAGGAGTGGGCAAACACTTTGGCCCAAGGGCCATATCTGGGTTTGGAAATTGTGTTGCAGGCCATGAATGCTCACAAAATTGGGTGTTGGGGTGCGGGCTCCAGCTGGGGGTGCGGGCTCTGGGGTGTGGCTATATATGAGGGGTTGGGGGTGCAGGAGGGTTCTCCGGGCTGGGACCAATGGGTTTGGAGGGGGATCAGGGCTGGGGCAGGGGATTGGGGCATGGGAGGGGGTCAGGAGTCCAGGCTCCAGGCAGTGCTTACCTCAAGCAGCTCCTGGAAGCAGTGGCATGTCCCCCGTCTGGCTTCTACACAGAGGCACGGCCAGGTGGCTCTGCGTGCTGCCCCATCCACAGGCGCCGCCTCCACAGCTCCCATTGGCTTTAGTTCCCAGTCAATGGGAGCTGCAGGGGCAGTGCTTGGGGCAGGGGCAGCATGCGGAGCCCCCTGGCTGCCCCTACATGTAGGAGCTGGAGGGGGGGGACATGCCACGGCTTCTGGGAGCTGTGCAGAGCCACGGCATGCACAGAGTGGGGCAAGCCCCTGACCCCTCTACCTGGCGGGAGCTCAAGGGCCAGATTAAAATGTCTGAAGGCTGGATGCGGCCCCCAGGCCGTAGTTTGCCCACCCCTGGTTTAGAGTGTATGGGTAAGCATCATTTTTAGTATTCTGTAAATCTGCTAAACATAAGTTTTTGATGTTAAAATTTTTCATAGTTGATTTATGTGTATATTGTTTTTAAATTGCTTTCAGTTTTTTAAATCTCTGATATTAGTTGTACAAGTCACTTCTTTGTGTGCCTCAGTTTCCCCATCTCCAAACTGGGGATAATGATACAGTAACTCCTCACTTAAAGTCATCCCAGTTAATGTTGTTTTGTTGTTATCTTGCTGATCAGTTAGGGAACATGCTCATTTAAAGTTGTGAAATGTTCCCTTATAATGTCGTTTGGCAGCTGCCTGCTTTGTCCACTGCTTGCAGAAAGAGCAGCCCTTTGCAGCTAGCTGGTGGGGGCTTGGAACCAGGGTGGACCGGCAGCCGCCCTATCAACTCTCTGCTCCCCTAAGTTCCCTGTGGGACAGCCGCCCAACAGCCTATCAATTGCCGGCAGTTCAGCTGTCCCTCCCCCCACTGCCATGTGCTGCTCCTGCCCTCTGCCTTGGAGCTGCTCCTGGGAGTCTCCTGCTTGCTGTGCGGGGTGGGGAGCAAAGTGGGGGGCTAATATCACGATGTCCCCCTTCACCCTACTCCTGCCACCCACTTACCCTATCTCCAAAGAGCAGTGGGGGGACACGACTGGGCTCAGGATGGAGGGAGCTTGCAGGCAGCAGCTGCTGCCTCAACTTCCTGATCTTAAAAGGCAGTGTACTTAGAGTGGGGTCAGCGTACTTAAAGGGGAAATGCACATCTCTCTCTCTCTTACACACAGGGTGTATGTCTCTGTCTCTGTCTCTGTCATGCTGTCTCCCCTCCCTCCATTCATGCTGCCTTGTAGAGTATGAGGCTACATTAACAACAATGTTTAACCCTTGAGGGCTCAGCTGAGTTCTAGTTCATCATTTAGCAGTAAGGCATTCCCTGGGAAATATCCCACCCTCTTCCACCCTCTGACTTCACCACCACAACCAAGCTTCACAATCATCATTGCTGTGTACAGTATTAAATTGTTTGTTTAAAACTTATATTGTGTATACATATATATAATATAGTCTTTTGTCTGGTGAAAAAAATTTCCCTGGAACCTAACCCCCTCTATTTACATTAATTCGAATGGGGAAATTGGATTTGCTTAACATCATTTCGCTTAACGTTGCTTTTTTCAGGAACATAACTACAATGTTAAGCAAGGAGTTACTGTACTGACCTCCTTTGTAAAACACTTTGGATCTACTGCTGGAAAAGCACTATACAAGTGCTGGGTGGTATTATTATTATTTATTACATATTATTGGGCTGCTCCTGCTTCTGTTCAAGCCAGTGCTAACACTCTCATAGGAATCTTGGTCCTCTTGAAATCAGCCTAATCTCTCTGTTTAGCCATTTATACTACACTCAATACTGTAATAGCTGAACACTTTAGGATTGGGCCCTAACTTTTTATACTGATTTATTATTGTTTTCTCCCAGTTCCATACATTGTAATGTGAAAGCTGTTGAGATTTGAGAGTTGAAAAGGATGATCTTAAGAGTTTACAGTTATATAGGTTTTTGTTTTTGTTTTAAATTTGGAAGAATCCCCAAACATTTTATAAACTGAAACATAAGTCAGACACAGAGTTTATTCCAACTGCTTTATGGGTATCAGACATCAAAGTTCAGCAATTCACAGAATTGTTACACAACTATTTGGGGCTATGTCTTCACTAGAAATGCTGCTGCTGTGCTTCACTATAGCCATTTGCTACAGAGACCGGAAGGATTCTCCTTCTGTCAGGCTAGTGCTGGCAACCCCAGTGTTTAGGTCGGCTTAGCATGGTAGACCTAACTTCTTAGTGTAGACCTGGCCTAGGAGAGGAAGTATAGAATATACCTTAACCTTAAAAGTAGAGGCAAAGTCTAGGTAAAGTTAGAATATAATTGCCCAAATTGGAATTTGGCTAGGACACTGAGTTAAAATCCATACTGTTGTGAAAAGTGCAATGGTGTCTTTAACTACCACTGTGATGGGTTTGAGGCCCTTTGGGGTGACACCTGATGTACTGGGATGTCACTGAGTCAGCCTATTCTACCCGGCCTTGCTGGGTTAGGCTCACAAGCCTCTTCCAGCCAAGCACACAGAGAGACAGAGATCCGCTCTGGAAAGATTCAGCCTTAGGGGCTTGCTCCAACACTCTGATGCCCACTCCCTTTAAGAGGTACAAACCCAAAGGTTTTATGAAATTCTCCCCCTCCCTCAATGTGAAGAGAGGTGTGCACACTTCTTCCCCCCCCCCAGTTAGAAATTATATAAACTGGATTATATTATAAAAAAGAATTAAGTTTATTAACTACCAAAGGTGGATTTTAAGTGAATATAAGAGATAACAGACAGAACAAAGCAGATTATTGAGCAAATAAACAAAGTATGCCAGCTAAGCTCAATATACTTAAGAAACAGGTTACAAAATGTACTTTCTTACCCTAAATGTTATTTTAGGCAGGTTGCAAAGTTTCTTTGGTTTAGAGTTCCAGTTATATTTCTTTTCAGACTGGACTCTTAACTCATTCTGGACTCCCCACTTGCCCTCCCCTCGGGTGGCTTTAGCAGTCTTTCTTCTTGGGCAGACAAGCCATGGAGAGGAGTAGTCCCGTTTGCCTTCCTCCCCATCCTTAAATAAGATTAACATAGGGCGGGAATCCTTTGTTTCCCAAATGTGACACTCCCCCCACCCCTGTTCCCTTCCAGTGGAAAGTTAGAAGAAGTCTCAGGTAACGTTTAGTATCCGGTGACAAGACCACCTGACTGTAGTATCACAGCATCCATGAGTCAGTGGCAGTATGGAGTGTCCACAGGAAGGCCCAGCCTTTTCACAGTCCATTCTCCTCGCTGATGGGCCATCCGCCCTGTCTGGCTTTTCCATTGTTGTACTGAAGTGTTAGCAGTGGGTGTCACCCAAAGTAGCATAGTTGAAATACAGATACATAGTCAATATTCCTAACTTCAGATATAGAAATGATACAGCGTACAAATTGGATAATCACATTCAATAAATTATAACCTTTCCAATGATAACTTACAAGACCCATCTTGCATAAAGTACATCTCAGTTATGTCATATTCATAACATAATCATATTTTCATAAAGAATATGAAGTGAAACGTCACAACCACAAATGGTCATGACTTCAGTTTAACACGTCAGTGGGAAGAACATCACTGACACCATTTCCTTCAGCACTTGGGGGTCTGTTGTATTAATTACAAGGGTCAAAAGAGTTAATGTGAGACACTTTCACTGTCTAACATAAAAACAGTGATACAAAGAGGTCTATTGTGTTGCTGTTTTTTAACAGAGGCCTTAGTTTACTTGATTTTTTGGCAAACACTTGTAAGTGATTTTAAACTTAAAAGATTATTGATTAAACACAAGAAAGAAACTGAAACTGAGTGATTATGCAAAACAAACAATTAAAATTTTTAAGTCTCTCTCCTTTTGGAGGCAAAATATTAGTCTCTCATTTACAGAACAACCTTTCTTTGATTAAAAGTAAAGGATTAATTTTACTTTCAGTCCAGATGTGTAAAGGGTATTCATGTCTCCTGTTTCTAACAAATAGACACAAGGTGGAGGAAAGAGGATAGACAGGGCAGGAAAAATATGGCTTTTGTTGATATCTTTGGAACAGTGGATGGCTGGTTAGCCACAAATGGATTCTTTGGCTGGTTGGTCAACCGTTGCTTGGACACTGGTTCGCTTTCTGGTCAGAACATCATCTGGTTGGGTCTTTTACTCCTTGGACAGGGCAGGGTTGTGGCCATCTCATCTCACAGTGCTAATGCAGTGCATTTGATTTCAGGGTTTGATGAAAAGCTGAGAGAGAGAATATAGGAGGAAACAAATAGTGGGGCAGAAAGGAACACAACAGAGAAGGAGAGGCAAAACTGGATGTTATGTGTCTCTGTGGTACAGGCAATTAGTTTTCTGATGGGCTGAGGACAAAATGTCATGATGATTTTCAGAATTTACAATTGAAAAACAAAGCTCTTTGAACAAGAGCAAAGCCAACTGGCCTTCTTCCTGGAAGAAAGTCTTTCGGTTTGGTCTTCTCCTTTTATCTTGCTGTCAGGAAGGAATCTTCCCCTAGGTTAGATTGGCAGAGACCCTGGGGGTTTTTCGTCTTCTTCAGGAGCATGAGGCAATGATCACTTGCAGATTTAAACTAGTGTAATTAGTGGATTCTCTGTAACTTGAAGTCTTTAAACCATGGTTTGAGGACTTCATTAACTCAGGTCTTGTCTACACTGCCACTTACAGTGCTGCAACTTTCACCATTGTAAAGTGGCAGTGTAGATAGAGCAACAGCACTGGGAGCTATTCCCCTCGTGGAGGTGGTTTTATTACAGCGCTGGGAGAGCTTTCTCCCAGTGCTGGAGCCACGACTACACAACCGCGTTAAAGCGCTGCCGTGGGACCGCTTTAACGTCGGCTATGTAGACATATCCACAGCCAGAGGTTATGGGCCTGTTACAGGAGGGGGTGGGCGAGCTTCTGTGGCTTGCAGTGTGCAGGAGGTTAGACTAAATGATGGTGATGGTCCCTTCTGACCTTCAAGTCTATGAGACAAGATGAGATGAGCTGGGATGGAAATTGAGATGAGAGAGAGAGAGCTACATTAATTTATTTTTAAAGTCTCTTTTTAAGAAACCCCAAAAGGGGAAAAATAGGTGACATCGTTTTTCCCCTCATTATTTTGTCTACCAATTAGGCCTGATATTTGTCACACAAATTTTGGTTAATTAATTGTTTGGACTAATCCAGCTTCTTTGTATGGTTCTTTTGCACTTGTTTATAATATTGATTTGTTGAAAACAACTCAACTTATTTTCTTATGGTTAATTTTTAAGTACTCAAAGTACAGGTTATTGTAACATTTTATGAACTTTCACTTTTGAGCTTACAGTTAGGGTAAATTTTATAGGTTTAATAGTCACAACAGGTCTCCCATCCAAGTACTGATCTAACCCAAACTTGCTTAGTAAGTAAGATTTGCACAAGGATTACATAGCAAGCTAGTATGGTTTCAGGCCATTGGTATGTGGGAGGTAACTATGAGTGCCTTGGTTTTTGTTCAGATATTGTCAAACTAAAAGAGCAGGCTGAGGGAGATTATTGTGTTTGGAATAAAAGAAGGTACTTTTATTAATAGTTGTTTCAACAGCAAACAATCAAATCCCAAGACCACCAGACAAATCTGGTATCAAATTGATGCAGCTGTGTCAGTAAAAAATACAGAAGCACATGAATTCTTTTCAGAGTAATTATGCAAGAAAAATACTGACCTTTCTCTATATTTTAATGGCAAATAACATTTGTTTAATAGACCATAAAGAGTGAATGTAACATTGTTTCTGACAGTGATGTCATTTGTTAAATTACGAGGTAAATGATCTCCCAGTAACCTTGATTCTTACATGTTTTTTATTACTGAAAAAGATTCTTCCTTCATACATTTTTGGGAAGCATCTGGGGAATATTATCTTTCAGAAAGTCACTAAGGCTTTATGTGATTTAATTATATCTAACAATATAATATATAGATTTATTCCAAATACATACTCCAGATTTCTTTTCAACATGCACAGGTTGTGGAATAAACTGTCCTAGATAGCCATGATGATGAAAATATTTTTATAAGGGTTATAAGCCATCATGCTTAAAGGCATAAGCCAAACATTGAATGATAGATGGGTAAGTTTAGTTATTCCATAATCTTTCATTATGGGGATTGTTTCACCTTCCTATTGAAGTGTCTAGTTCTGGACACTGTCAGAGACAGGAGAGTGGGCTAAATGGACCACTAGTCTGATCCAAAATGCAGTTCTTATGTGTCTGTGTTAGGAGAGAAATACGTAATGACCCATTTCTCTTTTCAGCACATAACCCAAGAAGCTGTGCTGGGCAGATGTATGGGGGTGGGGAGAGAACAATGCTCCCTTTCTCCCATCTGCAGAATGGTTGCACAGCCAGTGGCTGAACTAGCTCTGTGTGCCCTCTAGGCATTCGCACTTTCGGAGGGGACCAGAGGATTCCTGCTGCAGTGGATTCTTTGCTCTCACCTCTTTTTTGCTGTTCCAAAAGCCCCTGCAGAGAAGGTCTCTATGCAAGGGCTCTATGGAGAGCAGGGCTCTACAGGTGCACAGCAGACCTGCACCACTTCTGCCACTCAGGGATCCTCTGTGGCCACAGAGGCAGGATTTTCCTCATATGAATAGTGACCTGTATTAGTTTTCAGTTGCCACTGACCTACTCTGTAACAAAAGTGACACACGAATGTGGTAAAAGACTGGTCTTTATTTTTTGGGCCCAGTCACACAGCCCATATTTACAAGTTATACTTCTGACACATGGCGCAAGTCAGCATCCACTGTCTCCAGCGACCGCACACCACCAGCAGGTTGCATTGGTAGCTTGCAGACAACTTCACTGAGATCAGAATCCCACCTCTCCTGAATTTTACAGTCCTACTCAAAAATTCCCTTTGTATAACTTGCTAGAGGGGAGTAGGAGGAAAGAGCAGATTTTGGCCATGTCGACACTACAGGCTTGTGCCAGCGTAGCTCTGTTGGTCAGAGGTATCATCCCTGACTGACAGAACTGTGCCAATAAAAGCCCTAAGCATAAAGGCAATTATACCTGCAAAACTGTGCTTTTGTCTGTATAGCTTATTTCACTCAGAGGGGCTGGAATAACCACCATCAGCAAAAGCCCAATTTTGCCAGTATAAGCTGTGTCCCTACTAGAAGTGCTTTGCTGGTGTAGCATACCAGTATAGCTGTACTGGCAAAGCACCTTACAAGGTTGTGTTTACACTGCCACTTTCAGCGCTAAAATTTTAGTCGTTCAAGGGTGTGGAAACACCCCTCCTCTCCCCCGAGCGACAAAAGTTTTAGTGCTGAAAAGTGCCAGTATAGACAGCGCTTTATCTCCGGGAGCCGCGCTCCCAGCGATAAAGCTACCATCCCTCGTTAGGGGGAGAGCTCTCCCCCAGCGATAAAGCGTGTTTACACTGCCCACGTTACAGCATTGCCACTGCCGCGCTGTAACGTGGGCAGTGTAGACGTATCCTTAGTGTGGACATAGCCTGCATGACGCCCCAGGGGCTTAAAGCTCTCTCGGAGAGTTTTTGGTTTCATCCTTTATCTCTGCAGTGCTCCGGAGTGCTTGCTCTTTCTTAGCATCTTGTCACATGCAGAGCAGGATTTAACTTTCCAGCTGCTAAGGCTTTCATTGAAGCTTGATCAGTTTTTCACCATTAACATTTACTCACCCAACCGTTTACTTGTCAGCATTTATGTATATATTTAAAATAACATGAAACCCATGGCAGTCGCTGGAGTCTGACAAATGTCATTGTCCAGAGGTTATCTTGAAATCTGGAGAGCCAGAATAAGTGACCTGTGCACAGGAGTGCTCTCCTGGGATCTGGTGGTGGTGGTGGACAGAATCTTCACAGGCATCTCCACAGAAGTTACTGCAGCTAAGGTTACTTAGCCTCAGCATGCGATACTTCCCCTGAATTCAGCAGGGTCTGGCTAATGGATCTGTGTAGTTACTAATCCACCAACTGTATCTTAGCTCCAAAATGCCCTTTTCTGCTACATGGAGCTGTGCCCTGTGGTATGTGGGGCATGTGGTCTCTTTGCATTCTAACCTCCCTGCACAGTGGAACCACACTGGCTCTGTTCCACGGACATTGTATGCTTACAGGTGGCGGAGGGGGCAGGATTTGTCCTGAAGAAATTATGAACATTTAACATAAAATGAATGCCGAGTTTGAGAAGTGAGAGATTTCCACAAAATGGGTATAGCTTTGTCAATGGCAGGCCAAGCTTCCCTACGCCACTTCACCTCAACCTTGCTTACAGATTGATCACCTTTATGAGTTGGGCTGGTCCAGGCCTCATGCTTATTCAGGGCACGCTCCAACTCCCACTGAAATCCAACATCCTCATTGGAAGTTGAATCAGCCCCCAAATCCTCTGTCTGTTGAGTCTGCCGCAAAAAGCTGAAGTTGTGATGTGGACATCGGACAACAACTCCTTTTCACAAACACTGTCCAACAACTATCACATTGTAATGACTAATAATGACTACCTGTCTGTAATGGCTTTGTTTGGATTCCAAATGTTGACATATGGGTGAGAGTCTCTATGTCCCATTACCTATTTTTCAGGCCACATACTATGCTCTCTTACTTATAACTTAGACTACATGCTACTTGGAATTCCATTCATACTGGATGGTCATTCAATTTTCCACACCAGTGATGGTGACAGTGAATCATATAATCAGCTAGCAGTAAAACACTTGAGTAGATATACATCATTTTGCATTCACTTATTATAAAAACATCATCTAGAATCCTCCCAATGAGTTAAAATCTGAAGTAAAACAGATAATGAAGTTTAGTTGAACAATTGAAAAAGAACAAGGTTTGATTTATAATTTTGAGACAGTGTTATAGATTGTTTTAGAATCTGTTAAATTGTTCACTCTATCATTATTTATGGTAGTTTCTTTATTTAGAATGTGATTGGATGACTTGCTGGCCTTTTTCTGAGTAAGAGAATTTATTAGAATAATATAAGCCCTGTGTACAAATGAGCTGAAGGCCCTGGGTAACAGATGAATGCAATCTGTAATTTTGAATCCACCCTTACGGCAGTAATTCAGTCATATACATACTGGAAACAGTTGAAATGTTTCCCGCTGCATTCACAGTAGCTTACAGCGTAATCAGTTGTAGGCTGCACTGTCACGCATTCTTAGACAATAAACCTACTATGGCATACGTTGTACCAACAAGAAACGTTTGGATCGTTCATCATACCTATGTGCTCCAGGATTATTGATTTCTCATATTGGGAAATCTCCCTTTAAGAGTGTCCCCAGGGGGAGCTGCAGCTGGGTGGAGGGCCTAGTTGCCATGGACTGTAGAAGAGAATAGGGAGCCTCAGTACAAGGTCTGTAGATGGATGACTCTGTTTTGATCCCCTTAACTGTTCATTACTTTTGATTTCTAGACTTATGCCATAAAAAAGGAGTGCCTACCCTGTGTTCTATGCATCCGATGAAGTGAGCTGTAGCTCACGAAAGCTTATGCTCAAATAAATTGGTTAGTCTCTAAGGTGCCACAAGTACTCCTTTTCTTTTTGCGAATACAGACTAACACGGCTGCTACTCTGAAACCTGTGTTCTATGTGCTTCTTGATACATTTTATAAAATGGACTATTCCTATAATCTCCCATGTCAAATAATGAACACATAACTGAGCAGCTGTTAACCTATATGCAAACTTACTGTGTTCCACCAGAGTCCCCGCAGTTCCTCATGGCCAGGGGAAATTGTCATTGCTGCCAGGGCCAGTTCTAGGGAGAGTGAGCAGGTCTTGCCTGGGTGCTGACAGCCAGGTGGTGCCAGACTACTGTGCCACTTGTCTTTTTTTTTTCTTCTTCTCTGCTCTGATTGATTAGTTGGCCATTTATGTTCCACTGATGATTGGTTGGCCACCTTTCCCCTTTCCTCCTTTGCATCGCAGCTGGGAAGTGGGGTGTATGGGCGGCAGCACCAAAAACACTTTCTGCTCTGGCTGGCAAAATGGCTAGTGCTACTCCTTCTTGCAGCATGCTTTGAAGGTTGATAGAATAGAACTGTTTTGGACTGGGGTGCAGTGAGTTCAAAATCTGAGTTCCAAATTGACAGTGCCTTGCCAGGTGAACCCTCTTTCTTATATGAGTTGTGCTGATCTGAACTGTAACAGTAGGGCATGGGGAGAGAGGTGATCTTCCAGATAACTAGGTCTTGGGCCATTTAGGACTTTTAGGTCAAATCCAACATCTTAAATTCTAGCTTGTACTTGAGATCCAAAAGCACTGGTGTCATGTATTCCTGGAAAGATTTGCCCCATAACAAATTATGTGCACCAGTTTCCATTTACTGATAGATTTAAGATGTAGCCTCATGAAGAGGAAATTGCTGTAGTTCTTCTGGAGATAACAAAGGCATGGATGGCCCTTAGACTACATGCTTACCTTTTATTTTCTTTGGTAACTATCTCTGACCTTTTGTGCCTACCACCTATAATCACTTAAAATCTATCTTTCTGTAGTTAATAACAGAAGACAGTGTTTTACCTAAGACAGTGTGTTTTGGTTGAAGAGCTTGGGAAATCTCACCTCAGTTTACAAAGTTTTACTCCTGAGGCATTCTGCACCAAAAAAAAAAAAAATTATGCGCCAAAAAAAAAAAATTACACACACAATATTTTAAAATTCTGCAAATTTTATTTGTCAAATAAATATGGAGGCTCCAGCATGGCACTGAGGAGCACAGGCCACTGGCTGCACAGAGGTGGGAGATCACTGTGCAGCTCCATCCCCGGGACACAGACTCAGCAATGAGGCTGCACCCAATCCTGACGTGCAAGGACTAGCCTGCCCCAGAAACACCCCAGGGCCCTGCCTCTCCATGTGGGCAGGTAGGCTCAACAAGGCAGGATGCAAGTGTGGAGGGGCTTAGTGTGGGGAGATCCAGGTGTGGTTTGAGAGGGTTCTGGGTGGGGCAATCTGGGTGTGGGTAGCTCAATGGGGGATTCAGATGTGGGGAGGATCTGGATGCACAGGGGCTTGTTGGGGGGTTCTCAGTGCAATGGTAATGGGACTCTGCAGGGGGTCCAGGTGAAGGTGGTTTGGGCTTAGCGGAGGGGGGGGGGTCTGGGTGTGGGAGGCTCAGTGCGGGATCCAGATGCTGGGAGAATGGGGCTCAGTGGGGTGGGAATCCAGGTTCAACTGGTTGGGAGTTGGTGGGGTGGGGATTCGAGTGCGGGTGGCTTGTCAGGGTGGTCCAGGTGCAGGGGGAGTGGGGCTCATCAGGGTGGGTTCTAAGTCCAGGGGGGTGAGGCTTGGCAGAAAGGTCTGGGTATGAGGGGGTCTGGATGCATGGGAGATGGGCAGATGGGACAGCAGCTCCTATACAGGGATCCGTCCTCCTGCAGCTAAGGAGCTGTGGGCACAGGAAGTGGGCGAGGGGTGGGGGATAATTTGCAGTTTCCTGCAGCTGGGGGAGAAATCTGAGAGTGGGTCTGACCCGGGCCCGGATGCCATGCAGGGGAAGAGGAAGTCCCATCCTCACTAGCCCAGCTGGGACTAGCAGCTGAGCTTGGTGCAGGGTATGAGCCACCAGCCAGGTCTTCCCCCAGTCCCACCTCCTGCCCCACAGTGATAGACTTTTCTGCCGGCTCCCTGGGCACCTGAAACATACTGCTGGGGAGGTTTGCATGACCACTGTTGTGACTCCCTTTGCTTCCCCATCAGAGAGTCATTTTCTGCAGGGAAGCAAAGAAATCTGCAGAGGACATCAATTCTGCGCATGCACAGTGGCGCAGAATTCCCCCAGGAGTAACAAAGGCTAGCGTGTCTCCTCTCCACATTGAGGGAGAGCAGGACTGGGTAATGAACTTACCACTGGGCAGGCTTTTGACCAGGGCAAGAGGGTAAAGTTCTGGGGCACAAGGCTGGGTAGCTGGGGCGGGGGGGAACTGGCTGGAGCCTCTCTATTGTTGGTTCATCAGTGGCTGGCAAAGCACTCAGTTGGGTGTGTCCCTGCCTTTGGATGTCTGTGTAAGTGCAGTACCTGCCAGAGATTTGTATCTTGCCAGCAGCATCACAGGGTGAAAGGGATACCCCAGGTTTGTGGAACAGAGGGCTCAGCAGTCCCACAGTCCAGGTTGCACTCCAGGAACCCCATCACACTCTGAAAGGAGTCACTGATGTAATTTTAGGCTCCTTTCTACAGTTATTTCTACAGTAGCAGATGCTCTGTGCTTTGTTGTCAGTTTTGGAAAGATTATCAGTTATTTTTATGACAAAGAGGTCAACAAGGGGAAAATCATGATGCCTGTTGCTCCAGAAAAAAAGAAAGTGGGTAGAAATGGGATGAAAAACAAAGATTGACTAAATAGAAAGGGATAAAAATGTTAGGGAAATACATGTTATTTAGAAAAGTCTTTGGTATTAGAACCAATGGAGACTGAAACTATTAAAGATATGCAGCAGTGCCATAACCTTCCCTTTCCTAATAACCTGGCAAAGTTGATAAGTTAACTAGTTGATAACTTAACTAAGTTAAGTACAATACAGCATAGGAAGTAACGGGTAATGAATGAATAAACTGATAGTGAACACAGTAAAATTTGCAAAAAGAAAAGGAGTACTTGTGGCACCTTAGAGACTAACCAATTTATTTGAGCATGAGCTTTCGTGAGCTACAGCTCACTTCATTGGATGCATACCGTGGAAACTGCAGAAGACATTATATACACACAGAGACCATGAAACAATACCTCTTCCCACCCCACTGTCCTGCTGGTAATAGCTTATCTAAAGTGATCATCAAGTTGGGCCATTTCCAGCAAAAATCCAGGTTTCCCCCCCCCCCCCCCCCGCCAAACTCACTCTCCTGCTGGTAAAATTTGTTAATCTAAGTGATAGTGTGTTGTAACTTTTTACCTTTCCCTCATCATTTCCTTGTGTCTCTTACATTTTCAAAGCAAGTAAACTTTGTTTCATCTTTAATAGCAATGTCATCCTCCTCCTTTTTCCGACATCTTTGTGGAAAATTAAACAAGAAACAATTAGGTTTTGATTGGATGCTGCCAGAGTTTATGCTCTTCATTTTAATTAGATGTTATGATTAATGACCTGATTGTGCAGTTTTTATTCATTCTGAAATCCATGGGAATTTTGGGTGCTATGTCTTGTATAATTAACAATAAAACACTGGTAATTACCTTTAGTCAAAGAGGATGTTACTAACATGCAGTTGTGTTGTTTATATCTATACCAAATTGCATGCTTTGGAGCAAGCTTGAGTTCATTCTTTACTAATTTGTAAACAGTCTCATACTTGAAAACCCCCCAAAAACTAATAACTTTTAACCTGCCTGTAACTATTTTTCAGCACACTGAAGAAACTTTTTGAAAAAAACATAGTTTTTCTAAAAGATATGTTCTAGTTCAAACAGGAATTTATTTGGGGAAGTCCTGTGGCCTCTGTTACACAGAAGGTCAGAGAAGTTGATCACAATGGTCCCCCCGGCCTTATAGTCTCTGAAGAGTTTATCATTGCCTGGCACGGCTAATTTCTTTATTTTGAAAGACTGAGCTTTCTGCTCTTGCCCAAGGAATGGTATTCCATTCTTTTAGTAAAAAACAAAAGAGGAAAGTATGTTTGTTTTGAGATAGAGATGGCACAGGTTTCATCCTGCCAAGTTAGGTTCCCCATTGATTTCTTTATTAGCTAACTTTTACCTATTCAAAATAGCAGTGAGCTTAAGAAAAGTTGAGACTCAGCGTGGAATGTGCTGATCAAGTGAACAGAGTATGGTTCTGAGAGACAGCAGGGCCTCATGGGTTCAAATTGTGATGCATTGTGAGCCTCCCTTTATCTGATTTTTCTAGGTTTTTACACTGTGCTCATCACTATGACCTCTGAGTGTCTGAGTAAATCACTCAATCTCTGTTTCCCCATCTGTAATGTAGATAATGTTTACTTACCTATCTCACAAAGGTATTGTGAGGCTTATGTAGCAGACCCTTAATGTAGCAGTGCCAGTGTCAATGTTGTCCACTCTTCTGGTTTTTATCATGAGTCTTACTATGTCGGGTGTTTTTATTGAAGCCAAAGATCCTGTATTTATTTCATTTTTTAAAAGTAAGTTCATAGACCTCATGGCTGTGGAGAAAAGCTTGAACATATGACTAAAATACACTCTAAAGGTTCAAAAACAGAAGGCAAATTAAAAGCAACCAAAATGGATTTTTTTTAAAAAAAATCTCATGCTTTGGGAGGGGTGAGAGAGGATGTGACTCAAGATTTTTTTTTTTTTTTAATGCTTGGGCTTGGCAACGCTGCCGTGCCGTTACATTTTTTTTGTCGAGGAGGAGGGCAAGGCTGCAGGGAGCCTGCACAGAGGGCCAGCATTTTCTGTATGCCACAGGACACTACTTCATGGGGGTTCCTTCTATACTGACTGCAAGAAATTTAGGGGTGGGCTCATGGATCCACAACTATATGTATCTACTAACCATTCCACCACTGCGAAGGGGCATATGAGTAGCAGCGGCATGGGCTAACACAATTGTGTGAGCTAAAGGGGAGGGTTCGGTCCTGGCTCTTGCGGGCTTCCATTGCATACCACCCAGTTAGTCAGGGTTTGCTGAGGAGAGGATTTGCTCCATAACATTTGTACATTGCTTTGAAGACCTAAAGCTCAATATAGGTGTTAAATACTGTTGTTCAAATACAAATAGTATTTTAAGATTTGTTTTCAAGTATCCTTAACGTGCTGTACACTGTAAGCCTGATCCAAAGCCCGTAGAAGTCAGTGGACAGACTTCCACTGATTTCAGTGGGCTTTCGATCAGACATTATATTTGTTATTCATTAGTAGAGTGTCTGGTTTTTATGCAAAATCTAACTATTTGTTGATTAACAGTATTTGGTGTGCAGTATGGTTTGAATAGCACAATGAAGTCCCTCTAAGGAAATCTCCAATGTTTTTCTATCAAATGTTGGTTAGACAGATTAATATAATATCACATATATATTCCCAACCAAATAACTTCATTTAAAAAATAAACAAATCAACAATTAAGGATGTAGATTGGTCTTGTTTCTGCACAGATACAGGCCAGATTTGGTAAACAGTAGCTAGCCATCAGTGTAGCTGCTTTGGTGCTGACCCCTATATGTAGACAAAGACATGCAGAGGTTTGGAATAACTAACCTAATGTAGTTTTACTCCTGCCTTAAGCACTTTTTGAAAATCTTGGTCATTGTTTATTTTTCCCTTCCATTCCTGTTTAAAGTCCACTGAAACATTAATTATAGTTTGTTTTTAAAACTTAAGCTTCTGAAATACCTGCTCCTCAATCTTTTACAATAGCAAAGAAAACCTAAAACACCTTTCCTGTACCTTTTATGCCCTTTTAGAGTACAAACAATCTCTCTCATTAACTATATATGTTTTCATGAGTTTGGTAACTCTGCCTCTGGAAACCCGAACAATCTTCCAGCAGGGTGGATTTAAATCACCAGGTGCAAAACCTCAATTTAAATTGTCGATTTTAATCAATCCACCCTGATTGTTGGGATTTCTTGAGGCAGAGTTACAAATCTCATGAAAACATATCTATTTAATGGGGGAGATTGTTTTTATTCTGCTAACAGATAACTTCAGTTATTTTCTAAAGAAAGGTGCATTCTCATTGGTTGGTATAACCATTGTTTCTATGGTGTCTAGAGTAATCAATATTCATAATTTGAGAACTGAGCCTATCAGAGATCAGGTAGGGTGAAATCTATAAAATAGAAAGAGACCATGTATGTGGGCTCAGTGGATGACCCTGATGAGATACATGATGGTGTCTCTTGGAGTAAGATGCCAAGTCACTATGTGCTCAGTAGCACAGCTATCTACAGGATGAAACCCTTAATACAAGACCTTTTGTTCCATATTTACAAAGCTTGACCTCAAAAGTTAGATGTTTTCCCCTGATTCTTTCTTTATATAAACAAGCTGCCTTTAATTCAAAGTTTTTGATAGAGGCTCATGGGTTCAGCATATTTATTTTTTATTTAAATATTTTAAGAGATCATAACAAGTTTAGGCTTTAATATATTTTGTATTAAATTCAGATTTCATTTTAAACAGGTTTATTTTTAAAACCGAAAGCTTATTATAATTTAAATAATACAACTAAAACTTATTTACTTGATTTAAAAAAAAACCCAAACCACTGTCTTCCAGAGACAGCTGGATGTACTTAGAAAGGTCTTCAATTTCAGAAGTCTGCAGAAGTTTCCATATTGCCACATTTTAGCTTTTCTAGCATCCCAGTTGATTCTCGGGGTTCTTAATTGTGGTGATTTTATTTTCAAACTCTTCATACTCAGTGAAATACATTTGTGGCACTGTGTAAATAATAATAAATTAGTTGCAGTGCTCTCCAAAGTCATCAAAGACTACAAAATAAAATAAAAAATCTGGCAACTGTGCATGGAATACATGCTTTGTGATCTGGAGGCATAAACGCAAACCCTGGATTTTTATTCGTTAACAGCTGTCTTCTTCATTTTGGGAAGGCTTTCTTGGAGGCTCTCAAAACTCTTTTAAGTTTGTCACTGAAATATAGACTATTTGATTTTAAGCATCTCTGACTTCCAGCATGCTCTTTAGGTTAAGTGCTTGACTGGTGAAAAAAACTGAAAAATTTAGAGAGACCGTACTTGAATTTCAACCTATGTGTGATACACCAGCTTAGTGTGTTTGATCATGTCTCCTTCTAGTGACTGGTTTCCGTGATTATGGATGAAATTCTGGTGCCATTAAGTCAGTGGAATTTACTTTGTGTCAACACACTACTTTATTTCTCATATGATAGAGGCTTTGGATGTTGAAAGTCCCAGATTTGATGACTGCAGTAGCCTGTATGCGTGATGCATTTCATTACATGTTGTCTTCTGGACACTCAGCTGAGGTAGTCAGAAATGAAGGAGGGGCAGAAAATAAGCACAGCCATTAACAAAAAGAGAATGGAAGTGGAACTCTCATTGTTTGTAATCTTTCAGCAATTACTGTGTATGTATAGACCCACCATTTTGCTGTGTATATTGACCAAGATACAATCTCTTTCAATTTCAGTTGCTATGTGTTAGCCTGGAGCTCTTCTAATTAGAATTAAACCACAAATTATATTTTTCAGTTTGATGTATGCCTCCATTTTCAGAAAGTGTTACTTTTTTTTTTTAAACAAAATCAGTTCACTTAGAGTGCCAGACTGTCTGGGGGAGCAAGTGCCTCTTAAGGGCTATTAAGCAAGTCCCTCTTGCTCTGGGTGTTGCTCAGAGCTGTATTAATTGGCTCTGGAAGCAGTCACATCCTGCCCTCTCCAGGCAGAAGGAGGTTTGAGGCAATGCAGAACTTTGGAGGAGGTGGCTGTCTGGAGAACAAGGAGTATTAATAGGAGGGAGTTTGATGAAGTTTGCTCTCAAACAAATCAAGACACACAGATATGTAAACTACTTTGGTTATTAAATTTTTCTCTTACACAACACATGTCAAAATTTTTTATTTAAATATACAACAAATTATTAATGCCAGGGGAACTTTAATCCCTGCACCTCTTCTGTATGCAATCTTGAATATGGCAAATAGACATATTACACAAGAGAACTTGGTTGTGTACATATTTTATCACTAGCTGATGTTGGCACAAGGCTTTGTTCTTCAGCCTGAAGTTTCATGATCAAGTTTTATGCTAACATACTAGTTTTTATAAGACTGTAGACCTCCTGTGGGATGGATTCTGTACGTGGTCTTTCCACTCTCTACTGCATGAAACTAATACCTCTAGAGAATGAAGCTATTATTCAAGGTTTTGATACAAAGAAGACAGTGTGTGTGTGCGCACTGCCATCAAAGGCTTTAGAAACATCCTGTCTCAGATTAACTCTTGGAAGGCTAAAAATGGTGAAACAGGATTTTCATTATTAGGTAAAATGATTCATTATGGGCCTGATGTGGCAAGCAATCAATAGAAATGCTGTGCTCAGAGGCCTTGTAGAATTGGGCCCCAAGTGTGTTATCCTGGGTCTCACAGTGGCCAATGCCTAAGGATAAGTTTTTGCCACGGTTATTTTAGTAAGAGTCACAAACAGGTCATGGGCAATAAACAGAAATTCACAGAAGCTGGTGACCTGTCTGTGACTTTTACTAGAAATAACAGTGGGGCTGACTGGGGTGGGTGGGGGGAAATGACAGCTCCAGCCCCCGCCAATCACAGTGGCGGCTGACAGCGGCAGGTGACAGCTCCAGGCCCTCCCCTCCCCCCCCGGTGGCTCGGAGCCCTGGGGCCCCCTCTGCCCAGGATGGCTCCGAGCCCTGGGGCCGGTGGCTCAGAGTCCCAGGGTCCCCACCGCCCACGGCAGCTCAGAGCTCTGAGGCCAGTGGCTGACAGCTCCGGGGCCCCCACTGCAACTTGGAGCCCTGAGGCCCCTGCTGCCCAGGATGGCTCAGAGTCCTGGGGCCGGTGGCTCGGAGCCCCAGGGCCAGCAGCTTGGAACCCACTCAGGGCTCCAGGGACCCTGCTGCCCGCAGTGGTTGAGAGCTTCCAGGCCCCTGCCCCTGGGGGCTGATAGCACCAGTCCTGCAATCTCAAGGTTGAAGCTGAAGAAAAGGTCACGGAGGTCTCTGAAAGTCTGTAAATCTAAATCTTATCTTAACCAATGCCTGATGTTTCAGACCACGGTAACCCCTTCCCTCCCCACCTTCTGATGATGCCCCTAACCAGTTGTGCAATGCTCTACATGGATAAAAATCTTTATATGTAAAGAAGTCAAGCCTAGAGAGCAAACAGTTCAGCCATATAAAGATGTGATATGTGTAAAACCAGGCACTTTAGAAAGACTTCGCTATTTTAGTAGTTCACTCAAAGCATATATGGAGCTGTAAAAATCAATGCTATTTGCTTTTGAAGGATCTGTTTAAATGAAAGCTCACTGAAGATGTAGATGTCCCAGCTCTATAACGATGCTACTTCTATGCAAGTAGTGGGTAAGTCTTTATGGATATACCTAATGCAAACTTGTAATACTGATGATGCTTAGTATGGGGAGAACTAACATGGTGCACCTTAAATGGATTAAAAGCTGCCTTTCTGACAGATCTCAAAATGTAAATGGGGAATCATCATCAAATGGGTGTGTTTCTAGAGGGATTGGTTCTTGGCCTGATGCTATTTAACATTTTTATTATTGATCTGGGAGAAGACACAAAATCATCACTGTTAAAGTTTGCAGATGACCCAAAAATTGGGGGAGTGGTAAGTAATGACGAGGACAGGTCACTGATACAGAGCGATCTGGATTGACTGGAAGCAAATGTTACGTGTTTTACTGTGGTAAATGGAAATGTTACATCTAGGAACAAACAATGTAGGCCATACTGACAAGATGGGGGACAGTATCCTGGGAAGCAATGACTCTGAACATTATTTTGGAGGTCGTGGTTGATAATCAGCTGAATATGAGCTCCCAGTGTGACACTGTGGTCGAAAGGGCTAATGTGATCCTTGGATAAATAAACAGTGGGATCTTGAGTAGGAATAGAGAGGTTATTTTACCTCTGCATTTATCATAGAATCATAGAGTATCAGGGTTGGAAGAGCCTTCAGGAGGTCCTCTAGTCCAACCCTCTGCTCAAAGCAGGGCCAACCCCAACTAAATCATCCCAGCCAGGGCTTTGTCAAGCTGGGCCTTAAAAACCTCTAAGGATGGAGATTCCACCACCTCCCTGGGTAACCCATTCCAGAGCTTCACCACCCTCCTAGTGAAATACTATTTCCTAATATCGAACCTAGACCTCCACCACTGCAACTTGAGACCATTGCTCCTTGTTCTGTCATCTACCACCACTGAGAACAGCCTAGCTCCATCCCCTTTGGAATCCCCCTTCAGGTAGATGAAGGCTGCTATCAAATCCCCCCCTCACTCTTCTCCTCTGCAGACTAAATAAGTCCAGTTCCTTCAGCCTCTCCTCAAAAGACATGTGCACCAGCCCCCTAATCATTTTCACTGCCCTCCGCTGGACTCTCTCCAATTTGTCCACATCCTTTCTGTAGTAGAGGGCCCAAAACTGGACCGAGTACTCCAGATGTGGCTTCATCATTGCCGAATAGAGGGGAATAATCACTTCCCTCGATCTGCTGGCAGTGCTCCTACTAATGCAGCCCAATATGCCTTTAGCCTTCTTGGCAACAAGGGCACGCTGTTGACTCATACCTAGCTTCTTGTCCACTGTAATCCCCAGGTCCTTTTCTGCAGAACTGCCGCTTAGCCAGTTGGTCCCCAGCCTGTAGCAGTGCCTGGGATTCTTCTGTCGTAAGTGCAGGACTCTGCACTTGTCCTTGTTGAACCTCATCAGATTTCTCTTGGCACAATCCTCCAATTTGTCTAGGTCACTGTGGGCCCTATCCCTACCCTCCAGCATATCTACCTCTCCCCCCAGCTTAGTGTCATCCATGAACTTGCTGAGGGTGCAGTCCATCCCATAATCCAGATCATTAATGAAGATGTTGAACAAAACCTGCCCCAGGACCAACCCCTGGGGCACGCCGCTTGATACCAGCTGCTAACTAGACATCTAGCCCATTTATCAGTTTATACCCATTGAGCCCGACGATCTAGCCAGCTTTCTATCCACCTTATAGTTCATTCATCCAATCCATACTTCTTTAACTTGCTGGAAAGAATACTGTGGGAGACCATATCAAAAGCTTTGCTAAAGTTAAGGTGTATCACATCCACTGCTTTCCCCGTATCCACAGAGCCAGTTATCTCATCATAGAAGGCAATCAGGTTGGTCAGGCATGACTTGCCCTTGGTGAATCCATGTTGACTGTTCCTGATCACCTTCCTGTCCTCCAAGTGCTTCAAAATACATTCCTTGAGGACCTGATTCAAGATTTTTCTGGGGACTGAGGTGAGGCTGACTGGTCTGTAGTTTCCTGGATTCTTCTTCTTCCCTTTTTTTAAAGATGGGCACTATATTTGCCTTTTTCCAATCATCCTGGGCCTCCCCCGATCACCACAAGTTTTCAAAGATAATGGCCAATGGCTCTTCAATCACATCAGCCAACTCCCTCAGCACCCTTGGATGCATTGCATCCAGCCCCATGGACTTGTGCGTGTCCAGCTTTTCTAAATAGTCCTTAACCTGTTCTTTCACCACTGAGGGCTGCTCACCTCCTCCCCATACTGTGCTGCCCAGTGCAGCAGTCTGGGAACTGACCATGTCTGTGAAGACCAAGGCAAAAAAAGCATTAAGTACTCCAGCTTTTTCCACATCATCTGTCACTAGATTGCCTTCCTCATTCAGTAAGTGTCCCACACTTTCTTTCCCTGACCTTTTTCTTGTTACTAACATAGCCCTGGTGCAACCGCAGCTGGAATACTGTGTCCCGTTCCGGTGCCCACAATTCAAGAAGGATGCTGATAAATTGGAGAGGGTTCAGAGAAGAGCCACAAGAATGATTAAAGAATTAGGAAACATGCCTTATAGTGATTTACTCAAGGAGCTCTATGTAGTTTAATAAAGAGAAAGTTAAGTCGTAACCTGATTACAATCTGTAAGTATCTACATAGGGAACAAATATTTAACAATGGGCTCTTAAATCTAGCCGAGAAAAGTATAATACAATCCAATGGCTGGAAGTTGAAGCTAGACAAATTCAGCCTGGAAATAAGGTGTAAGTTTTAACAGTGGAAAGTAATTAACCATTGGGACAATTTATCAGAGGTCACTGATAATTTTTAAATCAAGATTAGATGTTTTTCTAAAAGATCTTCTGTAGGAATTATTTTGGGGAAGTTCTATGGCCTGTGTTATAGAGGAGATCATATGAGGTTATCACAGTGGTCCCTTCTGGCCTTGGAATCTGTGAATCGACTCCAGGAATACTTTGTCAAGACTGAGATATGTTTGTTCTTCTATTGTATTCTCTTATGTCTTCTATAGACAGCTCCATTTGGGGGGGGGGGGGGAGGGAGGGATTTGTGTTGCTTAATCCATGTATTCCCCTCTTGGATATAAAGCATTAAGTATTATTTATCCCTGTTGAAGATTTTTTTAATCTTTTGCACCACCTTCCTTCATAAAATCCAATTAAACGTTAATTGCATCTCATGATCATGTTAAGTGAGCACAGCAATTTCAGTGGCAGCATGGTGTATGTATGTGGTAGAACTCAGTAAAACTGAGTAAAACAGTAAAACTCAGTAGAACTCAGTAAAACTGCACCTGAATGACAGCTGATTACAAGCAAGGGTCTTTCAAATCAGACAGGGTGAAACTAGAAATATTCTGAATAAATCAGAGTGGCAGGGTGAGGGTGGGGGAATCATTTGTTTCCATGGCTTACAAATATTTATAGATATTGATGGTATTTCTTAACACACAAGTGTTGTATTCTTCTTTGCTCCTGGCTCAAATGTAAAAAATTCTTATTACATAGTGAGAGGATTATATATTTTCTCTCAATTAAGATGCCTGTGCATAAGCTGATGGAGTCTTCCATTTCTTTCTTGGAAGCAGTAGACATTTTGGCAGCAAATTGTGATTTTTGAAAGGTTTTGCTCATAAACATTGCTGATAATTAAACATTACGTCATGAGACTGCTAAACAAAAAAAATATTTAAAAGTGTAATTAAGCATTACATCATGAGACTGTCAAACAAAAAAATTATTTAGAAGCGGGAAAAAAGCACTTATAAAGATCAAACACATGGGATCATGGAAAACTTCCTAACTAACTCCCTTTTAAAATTCAAATACCAAAAACAAACATTTTTTGAAATGTAGCCAGGAAACAGATCATGAGTATGTCTCATACTTTACACTAAAATTTTATTGAAAGTTCCTGGGCTTCGGGCAGTCCTTTACTCTGTAATTAAGAAAATTGCTAAAAAGAAAGTTCAGGTCTGAAGGAATATACACATGTTTATGCTTCATTAAGCATTGTATATCTGATTCAAGTTTTGCCCTCTTATTCTAGCATAGGAAAAGATGGTTCCTTGGTGATTTTGGCTGCCTGGCAGTTTGAATTACCTCACTACAATCTGGATTTGTTGCTCCATGAAGAGGTCCGTGATCTACAATTTGTGTTTTTAAGCATAGGCTAGGAAAACCTGCACCTGCCCTTTAACCTGTCCTTTGCATATGCTGAGTTAAACTTTATATTATGGCTTCAGAATTTTAGCAGGACAAATGATACCTTGTGTATGCTGCAGCTTATTAATAGATTATCAGATGATTGTCACAGATGGCCGTTGATGGAGAAAATGTGGAAGTAAATGGTCTCCAGGGGAAAATCATCATAGGTCAGATTAGTACCAAAGAGAAGTTGGCCATATGTCTGAAATGTCTGAAAGCCCACCTCACCCCCAGACCTTCAAATGAACTGTCATGTTATTTCAAGTAACCATGAACGATGTTATAAGACTTTCTTTGTTTTAAGGTTACTCTATTTATTGAATCTCTACAGTGTATCCTGGGTCCTATTGCAGTGAGTCTTACTTAGAAAATATCTTCAGGATAACATTTGTCTTGCTGTCCATTACAATTCTGGGTTTCAAGAGTCAACTTGTAAAGGGACCATAGTAAAATGTATCTAAAGAGTTATTTTTATTATGGTAGTTTCAAGGCAGTAGTTGTCTTGTGGATGTAAGTGAAGGGGGTAAATGTAAAAGCACAGACATCTCAGGATGCCATTTCAATTTTTCATGTGCTGTCACCTGTAGAATGTCTCTTTGTGCAGCAGCAGCTGGCCCATTTGTTGGGAATGGAATCAGCAGATAATATCTATGCTATAGAAACATAAACATGGCACCTCCATGGATCTATCCTTAATATGAAGAGAGAGGATGGTCTTGTGGTTAAGGAGTTGGACTGGAACTCAGGAGATCTGGATTCATTTCCTGGCTCTGCAAACTTCCTGGATTACATTGGCGAAGCTTTTTTGTTTGCTTCAGTTCATTATCTGTATAATGTAGATAATAGTGCTTCCTTTGTCTGTCTTGTCGATTTGGTTTGTATCCTCTGTGGGGCAGGGACTGTTTCTCAGTACGTGTTTGTGCAGTGACTAGCACAGGGGTCGGCAACCTATGGCACGTGTGCCAAAGATGGCACGCGAGCCAATTTTTAATGGCACGCTGCTGTCTGCCGGGGACAGCAGCATGCAATTAAAATCCTGTCCGGCCCACTCTTCTCTGCCCCCGCCCACTGCTCTCTCCTTGCAGGGCAGGCAAGCTTCCCTCTCCCCCCGCCTCTTCCCCCAGCATGCTGAGTTCCTGCCCCTCCTTCTCCCCCTCCCTGTGGCCAATCAGCTGATGGCCCTTGCTACGGAGGGGGAGAGGGAAAAGCAGAGCCGCAGCACGCTCTCTGCTCCGGGGACATTGGGGAAGGGGGTGGAATCGGCATATTCCCTCCAGCCCCCTGTCATGAGCTGCTCGGGACAGGGGGCTGGGAGCACCTCCATGACCCCAGCTCACACCCCCAGCCCTCTGCCCTGACCCCTGCACCCCCCCTCACACGCCCCCAGCCTTCTGCCCTGACCCTGAACCCCCCCAAATTCCTAGCCCTCTGCCCTGACCCCTGCACCTCCCTCACACACACCCAGCCCTCTGCCCTCACCCCTGCAGCCTCCACACACCCCAGCCCCATGCCCTGACCCCTGCACCCCCCCACAACCCCAGCCTTGACTCCTGCACCTCCTCACACACCTCCAGCCCCCTGCCCTGACTCCTGCACCACCCACACATACCCAGCCCCCCACACCCCATGCCCTGACTCTTGCACCCCCACATCCACATTCCTGCCCCCACCCTGAGCACCAAACGGGAGCTCCTGCACCCTCCCCACTACCACATTCCCACCTGCACCTCTCGCACCAAATGGGAGCTGCCCAGTTAAGCGCTCCACACCCAAACCTCTTGCCCCAACCCTGAGCCTCCTCCCTCATTCTAGCTCCTGGCCAGACCCTGCACCCCAACCCCCAGCCTGCTCCTTCACCCCCAGCCATGTTCTCAGTGCACTCCCACCCTCAGCTCAGTACAGAGAGAGGAAGAGAATGGGCCAGAACCAGGGAGAAAGTAGGTACCTACTCTATGTGGACAGGGCTGGGACCCTAGGCCGGCAGAGGGCTGAGCGGGGCCGGCAGCCGGGACCTTGGCTGGCAGGACCCGGTGGACAGAACCCCAGATCGGCAGTGGGCTGAGCCGCTCAGCCCACTGCTGGTCTGGGGTCCCAGCCGCTGGCCCCGCTCAGCCCGCTGCCGGTCTGGGGTTCTGGCTGCCAGCCCCTTGCCAGCTGGGGTCCCGGCCGCAGGCCCTGCTCAGCCCGCGGCTGGCCTAGGTGAACGGAACCCCAGGCCAGCAGCGGGCTGAGCAGGCCGGCGATGTAAGTTCAGCATTTTAATTTAATTTTAAATGAAGCTTCTTAAACATTTTGGAAACCTTGTTTACATACAACAATAGTTTAGTTATATAATATATAGACTTATAGAGAGAGACCTTCTAAAAAACATTAAAATGTAGTATTGGCATGCAAAACCTTAAATTAAAGTGAATAAATGAAGACTCGGCACACCACTTCTGAAAGGTTGCCAACCCCTCGACTAGCACAATAGGACACCAGTTTCAGCTGGTGCCTCGTAAGGCTACCACAAACAATTATTACAATAATAACATCAAATACTCTTCTTGGTGGACAACTGAAGCAACTAGACTGCGTATTGGAGATGTTCTTGGGACCAGAAGGGCGGGAATCCTCCTCACCAGCCCATGAAACTGCTCTACAGATGCAACTCCAGCCTCAGGGATGGAGTTTTCTCTGTGCTGCCTTTGCCCATCCCTCTCCCACCACAGGAGGAATGACCAGTGGATCCACAGAGCAGTGAATCCTCAGCTCCCAATTCCCACTGCACAGTGGTATGCAGGGAGCCTCTGTGGAGCGGTGTTGCACAATTTGGAAGGGCCCCTCCCTCCCATGTGCTTTTCTTCAAACATGAGTAAAATATTGATCAGCTTTAACAAGAAAAGTAAAGATGTTTGAACATTTGGAAAGGAAGCAAAATCCTGTTTAAAGAGTGAAAAGGGAAATATTGGGACAATGTTAATGTTTACAGATCACCTGTTCTAGACAACAGGGTTGTTACCTGCCCTTACAACAGATGGGAGGTCACAGCTCATGCATTGCAAGTCACAGTGCATGGAAAATAGCCTCTGGATATGTAATGCAGTGTAAGCCCATGCTTGAGCTCAAGTCTAACCCCCTTCATGTCTACACTGCAATTGCGCTAAAACAGGTCTTGAACCCAGGGTTCCAGGATCCTGCAGGGCTGAAAGGTCCAAGCTCCTGTCAAGCCGGGACCCTGGGGTTTGAGCCCTATTGCTTTGCAGTGTAGATGCAGCCCTTCTTGACGTGGGTCCCAGGAGTCAGCCAGAAGTATCCCACAATCCCATGAAACAATTTCCTTAGTCCTCGCGATCTCAATAATCTGCAATCGACTTTACTGAAAACGGAAGCCATTGCCCTTGGCAAACAGCAGCAGCTCAGGTCAGCGTTAACCCATCTCCAAGCACAGTATCAGAGAGCCTCCTGGGTTTGCAATGGAGAGTGAACCAATCAAGCTTTTAGCAAAGCAAGCTGCTTCCGGGTCACAGAAGCACAGCCAAATTTTGGTGACTCTCTGGTGAGATACAAGTAAAACCAGGGACTTCAGCAAAAGCAGCAGGAATGACCAGGTGTACCAGCAGAGAGCTACAAAAATGGCAGCTCTGCAGATTTTCCGGATGCGTGATCAGTGCAGGGAGCATATTAAGAGGCTGAAGAGCGAGTACTGGAAGACCAGGGACAAGAACTGCACTTTGGCCAACTTACCAACAACATGCTCATTTTATGATGACTTTGACCGGATTCTGAGCACTGCACCCAGCACAGAGCCAACCGTGCTTTATGACGACCTGGTCAGCTGGGATGGTGCCCTGCTGGCTTTTGAACCCAGCCTGGGGACTGATGGAAGTCAGCAGCAGGCTCCCAGTGAGGAGTATGAAGTGACTCTTTTAATGAAACCAGTCCCAGAGCAGGCTCTGAATCAGGAACAGCAGCAACTTCTTGGTCCCTACTCAGAAGAATTGTTTGATCCCCACCCTGAGGAACAGCCCACTGCCGAGCTTGCAGAAAACCTGGTGGAGACAGAAGGTGTCCCAGAGGCCAGTAAGTGTATGACTCAAATGTACAGTTTATTATTATAATAATGGGGGTGGTAAGGGGATTTCTGCTGTAAGAAGCATTGATAAGCCCTGGCTACCAGCGTGTGGCCACTAATGACTGACTGTATCACAGCATCTGGGTGTCCCCTCTTTCCCTCCCCCACCCGCCTCCCATGTGGCATTCAAAATGGCAACTTGGAATTTCAAACATTCATAAATAGCTGTAAAGGTTATTTTAACTGTTAAGTCACAGATGTTTGTCAGGGTCAGTCATGTTTTTCTTCCAGTAATAAGAAACTTGCCACTCTGTAATCACTCTTCCAGGGTCTATGGACCCACCTGTAAACAGTGAGCTGAGTTGGTGATTCAGTATTCTATTCCCAAACCTAGTCCATTTCAGTTAGAGGTAATCCATGCAGTTTGCAGGCCACCAGATCATTTCTCCCAAGTACAGGTGGGGTGTCAGTTTTGTCCCCACTGCTGCAGATTTCAGAGCGTTTGCATGCAGCAATAACAGGGTAAGCCATGTGTGAGCTAGTGCAGCATCATGTTAATTCCATCATGGATTCTGATTCAATCCTGGCTGTTGATAGCTGCAAACTATTCCTGAAGGAGGACCTCCAGACAGTCACATTGCATGGAAGGGTGTATTTTCCAGGTCCCCCATAGAGCTGACTAGTCCACTCCAGTCACAAATGTGCTATACGTTTCAATACTTCAGCTGCATACACTGCAGGTTTCCCTCCAGCAGCTAGGAATAACATCTCCCTTTGCCATTAAGCACCACACGAACAGTTATGTCTTCCAAAATATGAAAGGCCTGACAAGACAGAAAAAGCCTTTTTCAATAAGGACACGAAACAACCTGCCCCTGCTCCATATGGCAATTAGTTAAGAAATTTTTATGAAACAGAAAAAGGTTATAATTTTAAACTTACCATTGTTTCTGCACTTCTGTAACTGCAATTAACAAGGCTGTCCAGAGACAGTATGAGGACTGAGGCATCTCCTTTACAATATGTGTTAGTTCACTTTAGAAATGTTATATTTTATGTCCTTGAGATGCCACCAAAATTAATTCAGTGCTCCTCCACTGAGCTGATGTAGACAATAACCCTCCATTTCTTGTCCTATTTCAGGACCCTCAAACTATACTGCCAACTTCTTCTTCAGGAACTCAATCTGTGGCCCGGCATACCTCCACAGACTGTTCCAAAAGGAAGCATTTCTGTGATGAAATTATGGTTGAAGTTCTTGCAAAGGCAGACCAGCAGGTCCAGTACCAGAAGAAGAGGGACAGCATGTTTACAGGCAGGAAGAAAGGTTGAGGCTCGCTGCACAGGTGGAGGACAGGGTTTCAGCAAGGGAGCAGAGACTTCCAAAGCAGTTCCTGGAACAGGAACAGAGGCTAAGGGAGGAGGACAGTGCTCAACAGACAGAACTGTTTCAGCAACTCATCTCCATAATGGCTGCAAGAAACACATCTCTTGCTGCCTCCCGAACTTCATGATATGAGCATGTGCAATGTACCCTCAGTCCATTAGTAGCTTGGACAGCTCTGTGTCAGGGTGGCCCATGCACTCAGGACTCATGAGTGGCTGGGCAGGGCAACTAAACCCTGTGTAGCCTTCCTTCATCAACCCCTGTCCGGTGGAAACCTCCCCTCCCCTCTTCCGCTGCTGTGTGAGGGGAAAATGTGTAAAGAAGGGAAAGAAGAATGTAGGGTCAGCGGTGATGTAGCAGTAGGGGGATTGTATCGTGTATTAACTATTTCCTGTTCTTTTTGTGTGTGGGGAGGGTTGGGGGGGGGGGTTGTAATGATAGCTGGCCTGCCAAACGCTGTGTGTGTTTTACTATTTTAGGACATGTTTACAAATAAAGGATGTTATATTTTCACGAAAGTATACTGCTATGTCTGCATCACATCATACAATCATGATTTGAGATGATAGAGCTAAAAATGTGTTTAGGAGTAATTAAGCACCATTAAGAAAACCATATTCCTCTATTTAGCTATTCACATTTTAATACATTCCATCTGTACACCCATTCTACCCTCTCCCCCAACACATAACCAAATTCACTATTTATCATGTCATTCAGACTTACTTTGCGTGTCAGTCAAGCCTACATCTCTCCCAAGCACTGCCCCCCACCAAAAAATTAATAAGCCACTTTTCCCCCACAAGCACATTCCTATGGGTACTATTCCCCCTCTTCCATTGGGCCATGCAAGTCCATAATGTGAGAACACCAAGCAACACTGACTTCTGTTGCCCGGGTGCAACCAGCTCCCTCAGTGGTAGCTGCAGTTTCTGGCTGGGGGTACTAATCTAGCGACCCGTCATTGTCATAGGTCTATTCAGGGGGAAATGGCTCAACTCTGGCTTTACAAAGGTTGTGAAGAGCACAGCAAGTCACAGTACTGCAATCAGCACTGATGACATTGGAATCCAAACAGACACCTCCAATGGGATTTTAATCTGCCAAAAGCACATTTAGCCACCATTCTACACCTGCTGAGAATGTAATTAATCTTTCTTTTGCCAGGGCCTCTGAAATTAGGGTGCGGTTTTGTAAGTCAAAGCAAAAGGGATGCATGGGCTCCCCCACAATAACAGTGGGGACAGTAACGCTGTTTAAGTAAATGTCATTTGGTGGGAATAGTGTCCCAGCCTATCTATGAATGTAGACTCCTGAGCAGCAAAAAACTCTAGCATTGTGAACTTTTCAAGTATAGCCCTTGTAAACATTCATAAATCTGCCTCTGTGGTCCACAAGGGCTTGCATAACCATGGAGTAGTACCCTTTGTGGTTTGTGTACTCGTGCTCCTTGCGGAGGGCAAACTATGGGCATATGACTCCCATTGGTGGCTCCTGGCACAGTTAGGAAACCCCATTCTCTCAAAGCCAGTAATTACCTCCAGAATATCTTTAATGCCTGCCACCTTGGGGTAACCCACACTCCTGATTGCCTCAGTTAACTACCACTTTACCCACAGTCAACTTTCCAACCCCAAACTGGCTGGCAACAAACTTGTAGCAGCCAAGGGTAGCCAGCTTCCAGGCCATTATAGCAACCTACTTCTGGACTGGCAAGGATGACCTCAGATGTGTCTCTTTATGTTGGGGACAAGCTGCTCACAACGCTCCAGAAATGTAGCTTTCTTCATGTGAAAGTTCTGGACCTACTCCTGGTCATCTCAGGTCTGCATGACGATGTGATCCCACCGGTCTGTGCTTGTGGCGTTGCTGCAGAAGTGGTGCTATGTTGGGGGCATCAGCAGCTATGCAGTTATATTGGCCAGTGCCAGTGCAACTCTGAAATGGTATTCCAGGGTACTCCTCCTCCTCTGCTGCCTCCTCTCCTTGCAGCTCCATTGGGAAATCCATCAGGTACCTTTGGGGGGGACAGAAAACATCGCTAATATGTCCACAAGCGCCTCAGATGCTGTGCCAGTTTTCTGACACAGGAGTGAAAGCGCAAGAAAAAGAAGTTCATCAAAAGGCACCTTGTCCAGGTTGCTGGCTCGGAGAGCTGGGAGTGCCCAGACCAAAATGACGGCTTGGCAGGCTGTGTTTGGCAGGCTGTTCAGACTTCCTACAGCATGCAGGGCTGATAGGAAAATTTTCCCACATTGTACCACAGTCCTAGGGCTTGAGTGGCCACATTTTGTGGGGAAGGAGGCTTTTGGGATTCTGGGATATGATTACTTTGACTTGGATCTGCACACTGCAGTGTGGATGTCAGAACTCTAGGTTCGAGCACGTGTTAGAAAAGTCTTAATGTAGGGTTAAAATACAATGTAGATGCTCAAACCCAGGGTTCCCTAACACGAGTCAGCTGACTCAAGTCCCACTAACCCTGGGCTTACATTTCAAAGTGGACATACCCACCGGGGCTGTTACTCCCTCCCTTGCAGGGGTACAGACTGGGCCTTTGCTTCACCATCTCCCATCCCAGGGTGCCAGCCAGCACAGCCAAGCTGAGTTGGAGGGGGAAATAGTCTGCTATTGGTATAGACCTACTGGATCAATTTTGATCAGCTCCTGATGCAATGCAGCTTACTCCGAGCAGAATGTAATGTTGCAATCTAGTCCACTGTGAGAAAAAAAATCAGAAAACCTCGAGAGAGAATGCCACAGGGATTCTTTAACATCCCACCATATGAAAGAGAATCTCATTTCAGACAAAAAGAAAAGGAATACTTGTGGCACCTTAGAGACTAACCAATTTATTTGAGCATAAGCTTTCGTGAGCTACAGCATGAAAGCTTATGCTCAAATAAATTGGTTAGTCTCTAAGGTGCCACAAGTACTCCTTTTCTTTTTGTGAATACAGACTAACACGGCTGTTACTCTGAAACCTGTCATTTCAGACAGTTAATGCCAGAGCTTTATTTTCTCTGACAACTAGCAGTAAAGATAATTTTTGGGTGTAATGGAACAATGGGTGCCCTGTAATTCTACTACTCTGTGGAGTACCTGCAGTGTTCTACATTTCAGAATAGCTGACTCAGCTGTTTGGGTGCCCCTGGTTTTGCCTGAAAACTATTGCCAGACTTCATTCTCATTTCAGCTTTCAAACATGTCAGATCTACAGCTTTCCTGTCATTACAAATGTTGTGTAGCCACATGAAATGTTTGAATCATTTTGAAAGATTCCACACTTTTCCCTCCCAAAGTGTCCACTTAACTTTCTGACATCAGCAGTTTCAACGTCACACTTTGAAATCAGAGTATCAATGGTCTGTGCCACAAGTGGGTTTCTTGATATTCTGGCTTCTGTGACATGCAGTGTGGGACACGAATTCTTGTTTAATAGCAAAAAGTGAAAGAAAGCCAAAAAAACATAGAGGGGGGGAAATTTAAGGTTACTGTTTGGCTGTTGCTGCAAAAGTTTCTAAAATGTTCAGCATCTCTTCACTGTTACAAAAAAAAAAAAAAAAATGAAAAACCAAGACCAAAACTCTCCTACAGATTACTTGGCTCATATTCACTCACAGACTGTTGTTTACTTAGAAAGCAAAAATATGAACTTGTGATAGGAGTTCAAGGCAAAAATTCCATCTGGTCTGGAGTTCCTGTCTAATAATCTTTGTGTTTGAGCTTCATCTTTCTTTCGTTCTATTCTTGCTAGGGTTGCCAACTGTCTAATCTCACAAACCCAAACACCCTTGCCCTGCCCTGAGGCCCCACTCCTTCCCTTCCCTGAGGCCACACCCTGCTCACTCCATCCCCACTACCCCCCTTTACTCACTTTCACCGGGCTGTGGCAGGGGGTTGGGGTTGGGGTGTGGGAGGAGGTGCGGGCTCTGGGCTGGGGCCGAGGGGTTCAGAGGGTGAGAGGGGGCGCTGGGCTGAGCCTAGGGCAGGGGCTTGGGGTGCTGGAGGGAGCTCAGGTTGTGGGTTCTGGGAGGGAGTTTGGGTGCAGGAGGGGGCTCAGGTCTGGGGCTTGGGGTGCTGGAGGGATTTAGGGGTATGGACTCTGGGAGTTTGGGTGCAGGAGGGGGTGTGCAGTGCAGGCTCCAGGAGGGGGCTCAGGGCTGGGGCAGGGGATTGGGGTGCGGGGTGCAGGTTCTGGGAGAGAGTTTGGGTGTGGGAGGGGACTCAGGGCTGGAGTAGGGGTGCAGTAAGGGTGAGGGGTGTGGGCTTTGGCCAGGAGGCGCTTACCTTAGGTGGCTCTTGTTCAGCAGTGCAGCGGGGATAAGGCAGGCTCCCTGCTTGCCCTGGTCTTGTGTCGCTCCCAGAAGGGGCTGACACGTTGCTGTGGCCCAAGGGGGGTGGGCAGGGGTCTCTGCGCGCTGTCCATGCCCTGATGCTGCAGCTCCCATTGGCCAGGAACTGTGGCCAGTAGGAGCTGTGGGGACGGAGCCTGCCTGAGCCCTGCTGCACTGCCATCTGAGGTGAGTGGGACCAGGGGGCTCTATGTGCTGCCTCCTTGGTGCGCTATTCCGGAAGTGGCCAGCACATCCCTGTGGCCCCTGGGGAGGTGCAGGTGCCGCCCCCACAGCTCCCATTGGCCACAATTCCCAGCCAATGGGAGCTGCAGAGTTGGTGCTGGGGACAGGGGCAGCGTGCTGAGACCCCCGCCCCCAGCAGCCATAGGGATGTGCTGGCTGCTTCTGGAAGCAGCGTGGGGCCAGGGTAGGCAGGGAGCCTGCCTTAGCCCCACTGTGCCACCAGACATCTAGTGGCCTAAAATCTCCTGGGTTGTCTTCAGTAGTCTCTGGGAGATAGGGCCTGATTCCAGGACACTTCCAGCGAAACCAGGAGCGTAGGCAACCCTAGTTCTTGCCCATCTGCTATGTCCCCCATATCACTACAATGGTTCCTGTACCTGAGGAGAGAGGGCTGCAACTTCCTTTATAGCCTGTCAGTATTGCTGTGTCAGTCAGCTTAATGGAAGGCTCTTTCTTCCTCCTATGATTTCAGCTCTGACAGTGTTCAGTCTAGTCCAATTAGTTTTACTTCCTTTAACTTTATTGTTTTGAGACTTTCTAATTGAAATGAGACCCTGCTGGGATCACAGACCGTTTTGCTTTTGTTTTTGTTTTGTTTGTTTACTTGATGCAAAACAGTGTTATGAAAAAAACATGGTTGTCTTCCTGGAATTTTCAGTTAATCACAAATGACCAAGGGAAGCTAGACCCCACCTAACTTATTATAAGACTAATGGACTGTCACAATGCAAAGAATAATCTTTTTGGTGGGGCTCAGTCATAGGGAATTTGTCTTAATTTTAATGTAAGATTTCTCCATATACTTTTGTGTGTGTGTTTGAGGGAAAGAACAATTTCTAAAATGACAAAAGCATGCTGCATTTAGGGAAGGTATTGCTGTTGGGAGTGCAACACCCTGTTGGTATGCAAACACATTTCTGAAAGACCTTTCCTGTCCTACTTTCTGTGGGAAGTGTTGTTTGAAAAGCTGACAGGATCTCCAAGGTTTTGAGCTGATGGGCCCCTCACAGAGTATGCAAAGCATCCACTGAAACTAGTTCCCTGTGGAGATGAAAATGAAGAGTTATAATACTATGGGCAACAATGCTGCCATTTTTCAGGAAAATAAAGAATTCTGATAACTCTTTTTAGGCGAACATGAAAGAATAAAGGACCTTTTCTTTTAAAAATGCAGACTACCATATTGAATTATAAAACTAGACTTTAAAAAAAGAAAATCTACTGATTGTCTAGGTTTATTGCTTATAATCACTGTTTGCAGTGTAAGATCCCCATATATTACCAGAAACTGAAGTGGAATGGTATGTTCAACTGCATTAAATTTTATAGTGAACTATTGTAGGATTTTAGCCATTCACATTCTGATTTTCTACATGTCAGTAAAAAATTTTAGAAAACTTTTTTATATTTAAACTTATATCTCATTTAATATATTGTGCCACTGCATTTTATGCTTTTACTGAGAGATGCCATTCCTTTAAGTGTTTTTTCTGTATTTACAGACTATACGATGGAACGTAGACCTGCAGCCTTGGGCAAGTCCAACTCCTTCCCTGAATTATGAGGCCTTGAGGTTCCTGAAGTATATCACCACACCTCAGGTTGGTTTCCATTTCGATATCCAGTTTGAAAATAATTTGCAAAACACAATCAATTATTCCCCCCAGAAAGATTCTTCAACAAGAGTTACAATGATTTCCACTCCCCATGGAGCTGAAGGTTGCATCTTGTTTAGATTATATATATTGTTTCTGAAGCTGTGCAACTTAACAATGATGATCAACTTAAATATGATGGTTAAAAGAGAGGCTAGAAAGAGACTCCTTTCCTTTGAACATTTATTAATAAAATCCATCATTGCTACCTGTGCCTCTTCTCGAGTACAGTAAATCTGAAATTTCAGAAATAGACACACAAGGGCTGGGGGGGGTCCAAAAGTTTTGTGGCAGGCACTGGAGGACCTTTAAATAATCATTTGGTAGCCAGGCACATTTTCTTGAAAAATATGCATTCTAGGTACTCAATCAGTTTAGGAGAAGTGGCAGGTCCCCCTATATATTAAATAGGTTTCCCCAGTAATGTCAATAGCGATCCAATCTCTCTGTAGCAAAATATTTTTCTATTCACCCCAAAAAAATGGCGGGAGTAGGGGGAGAGAGGTTAATTTCTGAGATGCTGAACACTTAGAACTCCAGTTGCAGTCAAAGGTAGCTGCAGGTGCTCAGGACATCTGAAAATCAGGCCTGGATGTCTTGCTAAAGATGTAACTTTTTACAATGACATTTATATGTGTATTTCACCCAAGAAAGAAAGAAAGAATGGGAAGGGCCGCTAGATGCCCATAGTTTAGAACAGGGTGGGTATTTTATTATCCTTATCTACCAACAAGTAATCCCTGAACATCTGACTTGCAACTTGTCTATTCTGTGTCTTGCAACTAGGAATAACAAAGAACTTTATAAGATTGGTGTTTGTGTCACTCCCATAAGAAATTCTTTCTCTATACAGTGTTTCTGAGGATGATACCTAGAAATATACCATTGTCCCTGTCTGTTGGTAATTGTGAGGGTAACACAATCCCTGCTTATCTGCAGACCTATGGGTGCCCTAGCTGTATGATTAGAAGTACCTGAATCATTTTTACAATGATGTCTGTGCCCCAAACACTCACTAGAATGAAGTATACTGAGAAAGCAGGAATGAAGATGATTCAAATGAAGACAGTAAGATCTAAATGGAACCAAATTAATTACACTTCTTTTTTGTCAAGTAGAGATGCTTAGCCTGAAGCAGGCTTAGAGCACAGAAAACAGTCCTTATTCAGTGACTTAATACATTGTGGCAGACTCTGCTAGTTGGGTCAAAACCTACAAGAGCATCAATTAGTGAAGAGTTTATAGTTTTTGACATAGCAATCAAGAGGTTCAGTTCCCAGAATGATGACTGACCTCTGGGGCAGGCGTAAGTGAAATCAAGAAATGAAAGAAACCCTCATTGCTGATCTAACAGATGCTACTGAATTAATAACTGACCATGATAGCCCCATAAAAGGAGTAAATGCCACAAGAAATGAAAGATATTTACAGAATTGGGCATCAGGTCTTGTTTTTCTTGTGGACTGAGCAAGTTTCAATGAAATGAAAGACCAGTGCCGCCAAATCGAGAAGATATCATAATCCCTTGCCTGAGCAAGGTGTGGACCTGGGAAGGCACTTTAAATACTAAGATTAGATTATCATGAAAACCTTAATATGTTTCATTCATTATTATTTGTATTAAAGTAATACCTAGGGGCCTCAACCAAGATTGGAGCTCCTTGTGCTAGGCTCTGTATAAACACATAGTAAGAGACAGTCCCTACCTGAAGAGCTTACAATCTAATTAGATAATACAAACAAGGGTGGTGGAGGAGAGGGGAAACAGGCCCAGAGAGGTGAAATGTGTTGCTCAAGGTTATACAACAGGCCAATAGCTGAACTGGGAATGCAACCCAGGGCTCCTGGCTCCCTGTCTGGTGTCCTCTCCTCTTGCCCATGCTGCCAAGAGCTGTTAAAAGCTTTCCAAATTCTGAGCATTGTAATTGCTTGAGTATCATGAGTCAATTAACTCAGAGCATTCTGAAGTTTATTTATTTTGCTGCAAATCGATTTCCTGTGGAATACAGAATTTTTTTGTATTTTAAAATGAGCACCGATATATTATGTGCTTGTTATTGCAATGCCATTTATTTGCTGATTTTTATATGACTGAGGGTATGTCTACACTATGAAATTAGGTCGAATTTATAGAAGTCGGTTTTGTAGAAAGCGTTTTTATACAGTCGATTGTGTGTGTCCCCACACAAATGCTCTAACTGCATGTAGTCAGCGGAGTGTGTCCACAGTACCGAGGCAACCGTCGACTTCCGGAGCGTTGCATTGTGGGTAGCTATCCCACAGTTCCCGCAGTCTCCGCCACCCATTTGAATTCTGGGTAGAAATCCCAGTGCCTGATGGGGCTAAAACATTGTCGCAGGTGGTTCTGGGTACATATCGTCAGGCCCCCCTTCCCTCCCTCCTTCCGTGAAAGCAAGGGCAGACAAACATTTTGGACCTTTTTTCTTGAGTTACCTGTGCAGACGCCATACCATGGCAAGCATGGAGCCCCCTCAGCTAACCGTCACTGTATGTCTCCTGGGTGCTGGCAGACACGGTACTGCATTGCTACACAGCAGCAGTTTATTGCCTTTTGGCATCAGACAGTGCAGTATGACTTGTAGCCATCATCAACGTAGTCCTGGGTGCTCTTTTAACCGACCTCGATGAGATCGGGGCACCTAGGCAAACATGGGAGTGAGTCAGCCAGGTCATTTCCCTTTTAAGTTTTGTCTCATGGCGATTGAGTCCTACCGGCAGTGCACTGTCTTTTAATCAGCAGCCAGCAGAAGTCGATGGCCAGTAGTCATACTGCACCATCTTCTGCCGAGCACCCAGGAGATGACGATGGCTAGCAGTCGTACTGCACAGTCTGCTGCCAGCAAGATGTATAAAGATAGATGAAGTGGCTCAAACCAAGAAATAGACCAGATTTGTTTTGTATTCATTTTCTCCTCCCTCCCTCTGTGAAATCAGTGGCCTGCTAAACCCAGTTTTGAGTTCTGTCCTTGAGGTTTTGAGTTCTATCCTTGAGGGGACCATTCAGTTTCTCGCAAAGCCACCCCCTTTCTTGATTTTAATTCCCTGTAAGCCAACCCTGTAAGCCATGTTGTCAGTCGCCTCTCCATCCGTCAGGGCAACGGCAGAGAATCGTTCCGCACCTTTTTTTCTGTGCAGACGCCATGCCATGACAAGCATGGCGCCCGCTCAGATCACTTTGGCAATTAGGAGCACATTAAATACCACACGCATTATCCAGCAGTATATGCAGCACCAGAACCTGGCAAAGCGAAACCAGGCGAGTAGGCGATGTCAGCGCGGTGACAAGAGTGATAAGGACATGGACACAGAATTTTCTCAAAGCATGGGTCCTGGCAATGTGGGCATCAAGGTGCTAATGGGGCAGGTTCATGCGGTGGAACGCCGATTCTGGACTCGGGAAACAAGCACAGACTGGTGGGACTGCATAGTGTTGCAGGTCTGGGACGATTCCCAGTGGCTGCGAAACTTCCGCATGCGTAAGGGCACTTTCATGGAACTTTGTGACTTGCTTTCCCCTGCTCTGAGGCACAATAATACCAAGATGAGAGCAGCTCTCACAGCTGAGAAGCGAGTGGCAATAGCCCTGTGGAAGCTTGCAACGCCAGACAGCTACTGGTCAGTCGGGAATCAATTTGGAGTGGGCAAATCTACTGTGGGGGCTGCTGTGATGCAAGTAGCTAACACAATCAAAGATCTGCTGATATCAAGGGTAGTGACCTGGGAAATGTGCAGGTCATAGTGGATGGCTTTACTGCAATGGGATTCCCTAACTGTGGTGGGGCCATAGACGGAACCCATATCCCTATCTTGGCACCGGAGCACCAAGCCGGCGAGTACATAAACCGCAAGGGGTACTTTTCAATAGTGCTGCAAGCGCTGGTGGATCACAAGGGACGTTTCAGCAACATCAACGTGGGATGGCCGGGAAAGGTACATGACGCTCGCATCTTCAGGAACTCTGGTCCGTTTCAAAAGCTGCAAGAAGGGACTTTATTCCCAGACCAGAAAATAACCATGGGGATGTTGAATAGTTATCCTTGGGGACCCAGCCTACCCCTTAATGCCATGGCTCATGAAGCCATACACAGGCAGCCTGGATAATAGTCAGGAGCTGTTCAACTACAGGCTGAGCAAGGGCAGAATGGTGGTAGAATGTGCATTTGGACGTTTAAAAGTGCACTGGCGCAGTTTACTGACTCGCTTAGACCTCAGCGAAACAAATATTTCCACTGTTATTACTGCTTGCTGTGCACTCCACTATATCTGAGAGAGTAAGGGGGAGACGTTTATGGCGGGGTGGGAGGTTGAGGCAAATCACCTGGCTGCTGGTTACACACAGCCAGACATCAGGGCGGTTAGAAGAGCACAGAAGGGCGCGGTGCGCATCAGAGAAGCTTTGAAAACCAGTCTCATGACTGGCCAGGCTACCGTGTGAAAGTTCTTTTTGTTTCTCCTTGATGAAACCCCCCGCCCCTTGGTTCACTCTACTTCCCTGTAAGCTAACCACCCTCCTCTCCTCCTGTCGAGCATTGTTGTTTCACATTCATGCATTCTTTATTAAGTCATCACACAAATAGGGGGATAACTACCAAGGTAGCCCAGGAGGGGTGGTGGAGGAGAGAAGCACCAGGAGTGGTGGTGGAGGGAAGGACAAGGCCACACAGCACTTTAAAAGTTTAAAACTTTAAAACTTATTGAATGCCAGCCTTCTGTTGCTTGGGCAATCCTCTGGGGTGGAGTGGCTGGGTGTCCGGGGGCCCCCCCACCGCGTTCTTGGGCGTCTGGGTATGGAGGCTATGGAACTTGGGGAGGAGGGCGGTTGGTTACACAGGGGTTGTAGTGGTGGTCTGTGCTCCTGCTGCCTTTCCTGCAGCTCAACCATATGCTGGAGCATATTAGTTTGATCTTCCAGCAGCCTCAGCATTGAGTCCTGCCTCCTCTCATCACACTACCGCCACCTTTGAGCTTCAGCCCTCTCTTCAACCCACCACTTACTCTCTTCAGCCCGCCACCTCTCCTCCCAGTCATTTTGTGCTTTCCTGCACTCTGACATTGTCTGCCTCCATGCATTCATCTGTGCTCTGTCAGTGTGGGAGGACAGCATGAGCTCAGAGAACATTTCATCGCGAGTGCGTTTTTTTTTCTTTCTAAGCTTCACTAGCCTCTGGGAAGGAGAAGATCCTGTGATCCTTGAAACACATGCAGCTGGTGGAGAAAAAAAAAGGGACAGTGGTATTTAAAAAGACAGATTTTACAGAACAATGGGTACACTCTTTCACAGTAAACCTTGCTGTTAACATTACATACATAGCACATGAGCTTTCGTTCCAAGGTTGCATTTTGCCTCCCCGCAGCGTGTGGCTAGCACCTCCCCGCTTCCCCCTCCTTGTGACTAACAGCGGGGAACATTTCTGTTCAGCCACAGGCAAACAGCCCAGCAGGAACAGGCACCTCTGAATGTCCCCTTAAGAAAAGCACCCTATTTCAACCAGGTGACCACGAATGATATCACTCTCCTGAGGATAACACATAGAGATAAAGAACGGGTATTGTTTGAATGCCAGCAAACATACACTGCAATGCTTTGTTCTACAATGATTCCCGACTATGTGCCTCTGGCCTGGAGTGGTAAAGTGTCCTACCATGGTGGATGGAATAAGGCTGCCCTCCCCAGAAACCTTTTGCAAAGGCTTTGGGAGTACATCCAGGAGAGCCGCGAATGCCAGGGCAAATTAATTATTAAACATGCTTGCTTTTAAACCATGTATAGTATTTAAAAAGGTACACTCACCAGAGGTCCTTTTTCCGCCTGGCGGGTCCGGGAGGCAGCCTTGGGTGGGTTTGGGAGGTACTGGCTCCAAGTCCAGGGTGAGAAACAGTTCCTGGCTGTTGGGAAAACCGGTTTCTCCGCTTGCTTGCTGTGAGCTATCTACAACCTCCTCCTCATCATCATCTTCCTCATCCCCAAAACCTGCTTCCATGTTGCTTCCATGTCCATTGAAGGAGTCAAAGAACATGGCTGGGATAGTGGTGGCTGAACCCCCTAAAATGGCATTCAGCTCATCATAGAAGCGACATGTTTTGCGCTCTGACCCGGAGCAGCTGTTCGCCTCTCTTGTTTTCTGGTAGGCTTGCCTCAGCTCCTTAAGTTTCACGCGGCACTGCTTCGGGTCCCTGTTATGGCCTCTGTCCTTCATGCCCTGGGAGATTTTGACAAAGGTTTTGGCATTTCGAAAACTGGAACGGAGTTCTGATAGCACGGATTCCTCTCCCCATACAGTGATCAGATCCTGTACCTCCCGTTTGGTCCAGGCTGGAGCTCTTTTGCAATTCTGGGACTCCATCATGGTCACCTCTGCTGATGAATTCTGCATGGTCACCTCTGCTGAAGAGCTCTGTATGGTCACCTGCAGCTTGCCATGCTGGCCAAACAGGAAGTTTAAATTCAAAAGTTCGCGGGCCTTTTCCTGTCTACCTGGCCAGTGCATCTGAGTTGAGAGTGCTGTCCAGAGCGGTCACAATGGAGCACTCTGGGATAGTTCCCGGAGGCCAATACCATCTAATTGTGTCCACAGTATCCCAAATTCGACCCAGCAAGGCCGATTTCAGCGCTAATCCCCTTGTCGGGGGTGGAGTAAGGAAATCGATTTTAAAAGCCCTTTTTGTCGAAAGAAGGAGCTTCGTCGTGTGGACGGGTGCAGGGTTAAATTGATTTAACGCTGCTAAATTCGACCTCAACTCCTAGTGTAGACCAGGGCTGAATGGGGCCGGGGAGAGAAGAGAAGCCTACATTCGTGCTTAACGGCTTAGTGAATCTTGGGAACAGCATGAAGAAAAACTGTTTAAGTTTTCATTAATTTACCATAGGTATTATGAGCTAAAGAGGGGAAAAATGCAGCATGCAGCCCTCCAAATGGTAATTTTCAAGATAATGGTATTTTAAAGATTCATCATCATCATCATCATGTTCCTATTACGCCTCTGGCGTTTAGGGCAATGACGAAGCTCCTCCGCTCCTGTCTGTTTCTGGCAAGTCTTTCAGTAGCTTCCCAGGTGTGCCCCAAGTTTTTCAGCTCAGCTTCCACAGCTCTTCGCCATGTTTTCGGGTGGCCTCATTTTCGCTTGCCTTTAGGTGTCCATCTTATTGCTACTCTTGTGATGGAATCAGTTTCCATCCGAAGCACATCACCAATCCATCTCCAGTGCCTCCTGGCAATGATGATGCTCAGATCCTCTTATTTTAAAGATTAAGCCTCATTAAAAGTGAGTGTTTTGTTTATTTGTAAACAGAGGATATGGATAGTGATTGCTAGAGCTCAGCCTGAATTGTGACTTCCATTCTAGCTCTGTTATTTAGTTGTTCTGTCTCATCAGTTCCAGAGAGGTCAATGTCTGTGCTTTCCTAGTGTTGGTTGAGATTGGAAATTGGATGAGAGCTAGCTGTCTGAGGCTCTACCTGGACAAAACAGAAGACAGGGAACTACAGGCCAGTCAGCCTCACCTCAGTCCCTGGAAAAATCATGGAGCAGGTCCTCAAAGAATCAATCCTGAAGCACTTGCATGAGAGGAAAGTGATCAGGAACAGCCAGCATGGATTCACCAAGGGAAGGTCATGCCTGACTAATCTAATTGCCTTTTATGATGAGATTACTGGTTCTGTGGATGAAGGGAAAGCAGTGGATGTATTGTTTCTTGACTTTAGCAAAGCTTTTGACACGGTCTCCCACAGTATTCTTGTCAGCAAGTTAAGGAAGTATGGGCTGGATGAATGCACTATAAGGTGGGTAGAAAGCTGGCTAGATTGTCGGGCTCAACGGGTAGTGATCAATGGCTCCGTGTCTAGCTGGCAGCCGGTATCAAGTGGAGTGCCCCAAGGGTCGGTCCTGGGGCCGGTTTTGTTCAATATCTTCATAAATGATCTGGAGGATGGTGTGGATTGCACTCTCAGCAAATTTGCGGATGATACTAAACTGGGAGGAGTGGTAGATACGCTGGAGGGCAGGGATAGGATACAGAAGGACCTAGACAAATTGGAGGATTGGGCCAAAAGAAATCTGATGAGGTTCAATAAGGATAAGTGCAGGGTCCTGCACTTAGGATGGAAGAATCCAATGCACCGCTACAGACTAGGGACCGAATGGCTAGGCAGCAGTTCTGCGGAAAAGGACCTAGGGGTGACAGTGGACGAGAAGCTGGATATGAGTCAGCAGTGTGCCCTTGTTGCCAAGAAGGCCAATGGCATTTTGGGATGTATAAGTAGGGGCATAGCGAGCAGATCGAGGGACGTGATCGTTCCCCTCTATCCGACATTGGTGAGGCCTCATCTGGAGTACTCTGTCCAGTTTTGGGCCCCACACTTCAAGAAGGATGTGGATAAATTGGAGAGAGTCCAGCGAAGGGCAACAAAAATGATTAGGGGACTGGAACACATGAGTTATGAGGAGAGGCTGAGGGAGCTGGGATTGTTTAGCCTGCAGAAGAGAAGAATGAGGGGGATTTGATAGCTGCTTTCAACTACCTGAAAGGGGGTTCCAAAGAGGATGGCTCTAGACTGTTCTCAATGGTAGCAGATGACAGAATGAGGAGTAATGGTCTCAAGTTGCAGTGGGGGAGGTTTAGATTGGATATTAGGAAAAACTTTTTCACTAAGAGGGTGGTGAAACACTGGAATGCGTTACCTAGGGAGGTGGTAGAATCTCCTTCCTTAGAGGTTTTTAAGGTCAGGCTTGACAAAGCCCTGGCTGGGATGATTTAACTGGGAATTGGTCCTGCTTCGAGCAGGGGGTTGGACTAGATGACCTTCAGGGGTCCCTTCCAACCCTGATATTCTATGATTCTATGATTCTATGACATCAACTTTTTGTTTGCCTGTAAATTGCGTAGCAAACCTATGGCTCTATATAAATAATAACAGTGAATCACAGGCCAGTAGATCAGTGGTTCTCAGCCAGGGGTCAGGGGCCCACTGTGGGGCCCTAAGCAGATTTCAGGGGGGCCTCCAAACAGGGCCAGCATTAGACTTGCTGGGGCCAGGGTAGAAAGCTGAAGCCCCACTGCATGGGGCTGAAGCCCAGGGCTCTGAGCCCCACCACCCAGGGCTGAAGCTGAAGCCTGAGCAATGTAGTTTTGCAGGGGCCCATGTGGCATGGGGCTCCAGGCAATTGCCAGGCGTGTTACCTCCAAATGCCGACCCTGGCTTTTATATGCAGAAAACCAGTTGTTGTGGCACAGGTGGGCCATGGAGCTTTTATAGCATGTTGGGGGGCCTCAGAAAGAAAAAGGTTGAGAACCTCTGGTCTAGATAATCAAGTGTTACGAGATTTTTTCCAAAATGATACAAAATGCAGAATTCAGTCCAATGTTTGAAAGGAAAAATAAATTGACTTTTATGCTGAAGTGAATTGTTTTTAGGGAAATCGATTCAGTATATAATACTGAAGCTCAGTTATTTGCCTTTAATATTTGTATTGGTCTTAGGAGGGATTTTTCTGATCCATGGCAGTCTTCACCCAACAAAAGAAACAAACAAGATAAAAACAACCAGTCTTTATAGCCATGGACCTGATTGTAACTCAGATTATAATTAAACAATTTTTAATTTTCCTACCCACCACCTTTCCCCCACAAAGTAAACCAAGAGTAAATTTAAAAGATTGGTGTTCTGCACGTTAAAACAAAACCTCTTCTGATTTCAACAGATTTCATGTGAACATATGAATATGAACAGCCTGACAGATAACTCTGAAACCATAAAGAAGCCGTGGTCAATCTGTCTTGATGACAGGTTCAGTTTAGTTCATCGAATCAAAAGCAAGCAATGCCGTCTCTATTCACTTGGGTAAGTACTCCTTTTGGAGGAACAGAAAAGCATTTTAGCATGAATGCATTTTAGCATGAAAAGGCCCTTTCTTAAAGCAAAGTGTAACAGTATTATCTAACAAAAATTTGGGTTTTATTCAGTTGCCTTTAGTACTTGTTGACAAGTGTTGGTCCCTGTTGTGGAATGTGATTTAAGAAAAACCCTTTCTTTCTGTGAGGTCCTTCCCTTTTCTTTCTCATATTCAACATGACAATGATGCACATGATGGAAAGTAAAGAATTAATAATTTAAGAGTGATGGTTCCATTAAAGGAAGATGGAAGTTAATGAGGTCAACTGAGAAGCAAACACTTCCTTCTCTAAGCAGGAAATTCTTGTATAATTACCAGTTACTTCAAAGGAATTATTTGTAAAACATCTTTCTCCACTCCCCAGCCAAGAATCAGATTTTCCAGGGTGAGAAAGCACGCTATGTGGTCAGGAGTGACAGAGCACTTGTGCTGAGGTGATAAATAATAAAAACATTGTGGCCTTCTTGTAAAATGTTTTAGTCAGTTTAGTGTTCACAAAATGTTGAGATTGAAATTCACGTAGTTCACCAAACTGTCGTTTAATTAAACTTTGTTTACACTGTCCTAGACCAGTTTCAAAACAGTGACGTAGTGAGAGAATCCATCTCCCATTGCCCTGAGCCTGCACAATTTATTTCTATGATTTTGATAGTGTGGATTTAATAATGAGCAAAAAGAAATTAATCCATTCCCTTCAAGATTGGAATAACTGAGAAATGTGTTTGTGTATCAGTGATTATGACAGGGCCGAGAGTAAAAGGGCTATCAAAGTCAAAGGGAGTCTTTCTATTGACTTCAGTAGGCTTTGGATCTGAGGAAGTAAGAGTCTATGACCAAAAACAGTTGGGTGAGAAAGTTTTCTCATTGGGGAAAATTACAGGTGAGTTCTGAGTTTTTACCCAGAGAGAGCTCCTCCTCCCTACTGTTTTCTTCTTCTTTTCTGAAGTATTTACACAGCATATTTCAAACAAACATGTAATTTTAATACCAAAAAAAAGTTTAGGTATGTCTGAGTTTTTCACAAGTTTTTTAACTTCACCATGAAGATTTTTTGCTAGGCTAGTCTCATAAGATGCGCATGTGTATGTGTTTGTGTGTGTGTGTGTGTATATATAATCATACACCCAAGCAAAATACATCCCATAAAGCAGTTTTTTTAAAAAAAGAAAGTACTTTGTGTTACAAAAAAGCAGGCTTTAATTCCCTCGGACTCTATTTATAGTCTTTCAGACTCATTGCCACTTAATTCTTCTGTTCTTTGGTTCTTTGGTTTATGACTGGCAGAAAAGTAATTTTGTTCTGAGTAAGACAAAAATCTTCTTTAAATGTTCCACTCCTCTAATTCATTTTATAAAGAGTAAATGAAAAACAGCTGCTTCAAATTAACAGCATCTTCCACAGTGGGGGAGAATGTCACACAAATGCAGAAGTTCAATTTGAGTGTAAAAGGGACAACCCTGCATTAAATCTGTAATCTTTAATAATTGAAGAAAATATTCTGCATATGTGGGGGCTATGCCAAAAGGGAAGAAATATTATATGTCAGTGTGAGTGAGCCCTGCCTAAAACCTCTGGAGGCCCTTTGATATTAATTTTAACTATTTCGAGTACTAGCATGCATGCTGCCTTTTTTTGCTTTGGGGACAGGATTTCCCAGAATGATATGGAATTGTAATATGTATTAGTGAGCTGTAGCATTATCAGTGCTAAATCTGTTTATATTAAACTAACTCTGTTACAAACACAATATGTAGACATTCAAACTGGGATAATATGGGATTTCAAAAACTTACCAGTTGAGGTTTTAAGTGTCTCTTTGAAACACTGTGTTAAACTGTACACAGTATAAGAGTTAGATAATGTAAAAACTACCTAAAAATCAATGCAAAATGTGTCTCAGACACAAGCCAGGCCTGGAAATTGCCCTCCTGCCCACCCCCCATCTGTAGGCCTAGGTTATCTCCTTCTATGGAAAATCTCACAGAAGGGGAAGATAGGACCTTAAAACTGCAAGTTTTTCACAGCTGCTCCTCTCTGTCTTTGTCCCCTCTAGACCTGTAATACATGAGCAGGCCAGGAATGCGCACTTGGAAATGGGGTGTGTGGCAAAGGTGTATTCTGGGGCTGTGCAGGGGCCTGCCTGGCTCCCAGTGCAAGTCAGAAACAACCCATCTGCTCTATTTTCTGTTCTGTTTCTCATGGCCCTCTATGAACCCCAAGAAGTAGAGACTAGCTATACTGCACTGCACTCTCGCTATGCCCAATGTGCTCCAGTACATCCCTGGTCTGTCCCCTCCAGAGAGGGCTGGGAGCAGGGCCAGTGTTGAGCCTTTATTCCACTTTTACACAAGCTGTAGAGGCCCCTTGAACAAAAGGTTATTCCCAGGGTGTGATTTCTCCCCACTTTGAAACCCGCCTCTTCCACTGCCTGTGCACTGTACATGAAGTTTCAGTGTAACTATTGATTACAGCAGTATTGTGTCTTCACCTTTACTTAGTGTAAAATAAGACAGTTCAATGACAATAGCATGTTTCATTGTACTGATACTAGAGACAGAAACTGTTTTCTATCCACGGTTGGATGAAAGGGTTTCCTTTCTTTTTCTAACTCAAGCTACTTATACAGAAGATCTGTCTTCTGAAGCATCTTTTGTATACTTTGTTTCCCCTACTGCATTATCACTTACCCTCACCCTCAACACAGCCACGTTTGAATGTTGCAGGAGGATAAGCAGATCTGTTTTTTGAATCTCACCGTATTTTTTTCAGTTTGTGTTTGTTGTTGATGTCCCAAATGGCCTAAGACATTTCAACTTCCTGTCTTCCACATATACTTTTTCTGTTTTCCACTCTCTTGGTCTCATCCTGCAGTCCTTATACAGGCAAAAATCCTTTTGAAGGCAGTGCAAGTATTGCCTGCACCTGGTGTAGTGCATCTGCTTCTCTGAAATGTACAATTTGAAAGTACTGAAAGACTGTCAGAGGTAAATGTCTTCCTCAATCACTGAGTCTCTTACATGCTCATCAGCTCTAGTATGCTGATTTACACTCAGTTATTCTGATTAATTTAGTTCATGCAATCCCCCTGAAATATTTTTGATGTGTAAATAGGGTTATAGCAATTAAAAGAAAACAAATCTCTAAAAATACCCTAAAGATCACTTAGCATATTGCACTAAGGAAGGTAGTTATTTTTTTTTAAATTTCCTTTTGCTGTGCAGTTATTGGTGTTGATTCCTAATCTTCAGCAGGAGAGAGAGTGTTCCATTTGTTTATTCTGTTTATTTTTAGTGACCCAGTCAGAATCAGGTCCCCATTGCGCTGCAACAGCAAGTTTACAATCTGAAAAACAGTTCCTTTGCTCTGCTTCAAAAGCCAGTATGTAGGAGTATCCTCTCCCCTTGAGTATCCATGAAAGTCTGGGATAATTCAATGGCTGGGTACAATTTCTTTTTGCAGTAATAATAATATCTTGTTTGTTTCTGTAGATTGAGCAGTGATGATAACCAGTTTGAAATCAGCCTGGCCAACAGTGGTTGTGAGGTGCATCGATTTGATCCTAGTATCAAGTCAGCTCATATTCAGGAGGGACGACACCTCTGGAACCATCGCCTGTCCATTGACTGGAGAGATCCCAATCCGGCAATTGCTCCTCATAAACTACGCAGCCATACGAAAAAGCTTGGCACCATCTTGAATGAGTTTGGACACCAGAAGGTGAGAATTAAAGTGCTGCAATCATAACACAAGGATAACGAGCCGAGAGAATTCCAAAAGTTTCCTTCCTGTTAGCCCGAGGGGCTTGAGGCGCACTCTCTCATTTCCAAAATCCTCTTCCAATAAATATCTCCTCTTTCTAAAAAGTTGTGTTACATTCTGTCATGAAGGTGCTTTTCTATGGTGCTTTTTCAGTTCACTGGCAACAAACACCTTGATTTTAAATCACTAGCCAGACATTCAATATTCTGTTCCTCTCTCTCCTTTTAGACCCTCTTAATAGAGGCTATCTGATAACTTCGGCTACTTGTTTTCTCAGCCCTGTCCATAATCTGAGTTTGAATGGTGAATCCTTAATACAGCACCTTTTATAAGATCACAGAAACATTTACAACTATAATTAGAACAGAAGAAATTTTAAAAGGATTGTTTATGTTCACAGGGCCATTCATTTTTATTAGAGACTTCAGTAACAAAAACATCCTGGTTTGAAATTGCCAGTAATCTGTTTTCTTGGGCTTGCCTGATCTCCTTATAGGGAATTTTAAAGATACTAGAGTTCTTCTGGTCTTCAGTGACTTTTGCCAAAGTACATTTCACAAAGTTCCTGACGTGCAGACGCTGCATACTTTCAAACGAATATTGCCCTCAAAGAAAGTACTAACATGAATTAAAATGTTAATATGCCTTGATACCCTCAGCTAGTTCTGCTTGTCTTTGTTTTTTAAGAAATGGACAGACCTAGCTGCAGAGGTGGTCTCCTGCAGGACTTTCAGAGCAAGCAGTACCATAACATGTAGGTTTGTCATTATAAAGTATGAGGCACTCTTTTAATTACTTTTTTTCCTTTGGTATTTTGGCTCAGCTATCCTGACAGAACCATTTTGAAGTTAAAAGTAAAAAGCGGAGTGTTTTTTCTATCACATAGTCATATTGTTCCTATTTTAGACTTATGCTTTAGTGAAAGAGTATCTGAACAGAGAGATGACTTTTCTTTGATATTTGTGTTGTGAAGAATTATACATTCTAAGATATATATATCAAAGAAAAGCCCATGAAACTTGTTAGACTCTAAACCTACTGGGGAATAATCATCCAGTTAGTGTAGTAATTTAGAATGATAAGACCCTGAATGAATTGGAAGATTGGACTCTGTTACTTCTGTGTATGTTAGGTGAAAGTCACCCTTGGATGGAGGGGCCACGAAAAGGCTCCAGCACAGAAAAACCAGAGCAGTTCTTCTGTGCCAGCGGAGGGCAGCCAGGGAGCATAGCTCAGCATGTAGAGGAAGTATGAGAGCGTGGCTATTGAGTCTGTAGTTATGTGGATCCATTGGCCACATATACATATCACATAGGATTTGGTTGTGGAGGGTCTCTGCATACATGGTGAGCAAAGTACCACTTTCCACACTCTGCCCTCTATGTAACTCCCCATACGAAGCCAGTGTGTTTGTTGAAGGTGGGAATTGAATTTCGTCCAGTGAGAATAAAACCATTATATGCTTTGCAGTATTCTACCATTTCCCATTTACTGAATATTTGAATGAGCCAATTCAATTTACATAACTTTTTCTGTATTACAGAGACAAGGTGTGTGAGGTAATATCTTTTATTGAACCAAATTCTATTGGTGACAGAGATGAGTAAGTTGGTCCAATAAAAGATATTATCTCACTCGCCTTGTCTCTCTAATATCCTGGACCAACACAGCTACAACAGCTCTGTATTAGAAAAGCAGTCTAAAGAGATTAATGCTGCCCTGCATCTCTGGATTATATGTTGCATAAAGACTCAAACAAGCTGCTGTTCATTAAGAGTACCTCAAAGTAAATATACTGACTTTCAGTTTTTCATTTTCCTACTGAATGTGAGTGGAATGTTTTCCTTCACTGTACAAATAAGCTAATGCAAAACATTTTCATGACATACTTTCCAAAACATTTTTCAATTAGCCATTTAAAATATTCTCCTCCTTCCATTCTTTTAACTTTAAAAATCCATCCTCTTTCCTTAGAAGTTATTGTTGCCCCTGCTTCTAGTAAGGAATTTCAAGCAACTCCATTTGAGCTAAAGTCAAGTTTTGTCCACACATTAACTACACTGGTGCTGTAAAATCATCTGCAATCCTCCCATTATAATGTGAGTGCCTCCTCTGTAACGTTCGGCCTCTGCTGGACCATCAGGGCTTACCAATTTATGCATGAGGAACAGATGTGACATAGCCACGGGAAAAGACTTTGGAGTAAGTATTGGACAAACTAGGAAACATAAGAGGAAATGTGTGCAACATCTGTGTGTCCCTTCATGGGCAGTTTTGGTGTCCTAGTGTATTCTTGTTTCATTTCCTCTATGTCAGAGGTGGGCAAACTACGGCCCACAGGCCACATCCGGAAGTCCCAGGAAGTCGCACTTGGGAATTCCTCCCTTTGGGGTACCCTCAAGCCCTTTCACCCCCACTCTGGGGAAGAGCTGAGAAAGAAAACAAAGGAAATCAGCTGTTGCCACCAGGTAATTAAACAACATATGCACAAACCTCTTAGGACACAAAAACCCAATCCTGTTCTTAAAAAAAGTAAATTTTATTAAAAACAAACAAACAAAAAAGAAAATACATTTGGAATTTAAGCTATTGCTAGATTTAAAAAGAGCAAATATAATAATTAAGCATCAAGAATGGTTTTCTTGAGGTCCAGCTTAATGGCTATAAGCAAAACAAAAGCCTTTGGGGGTTAGCACAGAGGAGTCCACAAGCCATAAAGAAATAAAAGAGAGAAACCTAATTGCGTCTTCCTAGACATTCCCTGATCTACTTACATATCTGGGGTTCAGATAAGTAATTCCTAGGTATGATTTAATGATTTTTCATACCTGGTTTAAAGCTTCTTACAGCATTGCTGCACTGTGTCTCCTCTCTCTGGAGAACAACAACAGACAGACAAAGGGAAAGTTTTTTCCCAATTTTAAAAAGTTCTAGCCTTCCCATTAGCTCTTCTGTCAGGTGCCCACTCCCTTTTACCTATGGGATTTTTTAACCCTTTCCAGGTAAAGCAAAATCCTTAACAGGGATTTTGTAGCTAACTGGTTGGCTGGGTGTCCAAAATAGGTAGTTCTCCCCCCTCCTTCATTTATCACAGTAGGTATCAACAATTTGTGGCTACTTGGACAACTCCCCCCCATTTCAAGAGGCAAGGAAGTTATTAGAAAAATCTCCGATTAGTCCAATTCAACTTTTTGAAATATTCATACATACTCCAGTGCTGCAGACCTCTTGTATATGCTACTCTTACCTGATTCTGGCAGGAATTATCTGAGCGCAAATATTGCAGGACTGGGACTCTCAGTGTGTTAGGGATAGATGAACACAGAACTTCTGTTACTGACCACAGACTTGGTAAATTCCAGTGTTCTTTTAGACTGGTCACAGAGCAGCTCATTCTGTTGCTCAAGGGTTATCTACTAATCCTAAATTCAGACTTTATTTCAGTAGATAGCTGGTTCAGATTTCCAACCAAATCATTCATCCAGTCTTAGTATATATGTGTGTATTAGCTTTGTATACAGCTTTTGCATCTTCTCCAAATGGTAAATGTTTTTTCCTTGTAACCCAGGCTTTAGTATGCAGTATAAGGAACAGAGGAAATTTTAAGAGAAATCCAAGCTCCCATGCCAGTCCTGAAATCCCAAACCCAACCATTACATATTTTTTGTGTTATAAAGATTGTGCTAAAAAGCAAAAATAAGAATCTTTGACAGTAAAGCTCTTAGCCGCAGAAGCAAATTAATTCATGCTGGCTTGAAAGTATATGCATGAAAAATGCACGTTCACACATGCAAACTGTTTATTCAGCAGTAGTTTTCCTTCCCCTGGAGCTCAGCAGTTCTGATCTATCAGGGTGTCCTATTATGCACAGTCCAATGAGCCTGGTGTTGCATTCCTAGGAAAGAGAGGTCAGCAGCCCAGAACCATGTAAACAATAACCTCTCAGAAAGTCAGAAAAACAAGAAACTGAGACAGCAAATTGAATTTGCATTTAACAGCAAAGCACCTCCGAATATAATTTTTAGACTGCAGTAAGGAGTTGCTGTCACCTGTATTACTATTAAAATAATGATTTTTTTAAAAAAAAGAAATTATGTAAGATACAGTTGCATCAGGTCCACAGTTTACTATTAAAAGAAATTATGAAAGTTTTAATATTTTAATTTATGCTGGGTTTTGCATTAGGAATTGTTTGGGTGACAAGCTGGCTAGCAGATGTCAATTCCATTTTATAGAACATGCTTAGATTTAAGGCTTATAGAAATCCCAAAATAGTCCTCTTAACTTATTATTTAATACCTGACACAACTTCAGAAATTACACCCTGCAGTAATGTTGATTAATAAACTCATAGCCTCCTAAACAAGTAATTTATCACCTGTCTTCATCTCCTAAAGCAGTTAATGTAAAGTCTGTTTCATGCTGCATTTCTAGTTTTGAGAAAGCTGGTAAGAAAGATCAAAGATGCCAGAAAATTAATTCCCCATTTTGTTTTGGTACCACTTGTGTTGGCAGCAGCACAAATAAATATAAAAGCAAATATACAAGGCAAAAATTGCACAGTGACTTAGTTGCATATGACGATCAGATTAAGAAAATTCAAAAATAATGCATAAAGGTTGGTGAAAGACTACTTTCAATTTTTAAAAGCAATAAAATGACACTTCCCTGCTTCCTGAGGGCTATTATTATTAATGTAGTGAGAGACAATGTGGTCTTGTGGATTTCTAGCATAGCCTCTAACTTGGGCAAGTCATTTAATCTTGGTATCTCATTATCGTCCATTAAGATTGACTTACCTACTGCACAGAGATGTTTGGAGTTAGTTGGTGTGTTCCAGATCCCCAAAGGGCCTTAGGCATTGTGATGCTGAGCATTGCAACGCCTAACTTTTAGTCAGCTAGGAAACCACTGGAACAGCGATGAGCTCCACAAAGTCTTGGGTTAGGCACTCAAGCTCCCTGAAAGAGAGAGGGGAGAGAGAGGCACCTAGGAATGGGATCTATAAAAGCCAACACACTAGGCAGGGAGTCTAATGGGAGATGCTGACGAGAAGGATGTGTCCTAAGTCCCACCTGTCTTACAGAGTTAGGCACTTACATCTGGGATGTAGGGAGGCACCTATCTCTGCTTGTGATTCACAGCTGGGAACCCCTCCCCTGGAGTAAGGCAGTTTAAGTGCCTAAATCATTTCTTGTGAGAATGAGTTAGGTGCATGTCTTGCTGCTCACAGAACAGCTAGAGTAGCAGGTGGCAGCAGTGATGACCTTATAACTTTTAGTCCAGTAGCTAGAGAACTCACCTAGGATGTGGTTCATTTCCCACCCTCTTCCTAGGAGGGTTAAAAGGTTGTGAACAGGGTCACCCACCTCTTGGGAGAGTGCCCTAACTACTGGGCTGTGGGTAGGGTGACCAGATAGCAAGGGTGAAAAATCAGGACAGGGGGTGAGGGGTAATAGGCACCTATATAAGACAAAGCACCAAATATCGGGACTGTCCCTCTAAAATCTGGTCACCCTAGCTGTGGGATATTCTGATGTGAGCTGCCTCAGTCTGACCGGCTGAAGTTGTTCCACTGTGTATAAATACTTAGTCTTTGGAGCAAAGCGAGGGAGTGAGAATGATTCTATAGTTTAGTGGGGTTAGGTCACTCACCTGGGAGGTGGGAGACCCAGGGTCTCGTCCTCTGGCTCCAAGGACTGTTTCGTTATTTAGCCCAAGTGGAATAGCATCGATAGGAAAGAGTGAGGAAGCTCATATCAGAATATCCCATAGCCTAGCAGTTAGAACATTGTCCTGAGAGATGTGGGAAAGCCCTGTTCCCTTTCTCCCCTGAGGCAGAGAGGGGAATTGAACCTGGGTCTCCTGGGTGAGTGCTCTACTCATTGGGCTAAAGTTATAATGTGGGTGGTTTTACTTCCACCTCCTCCTCCAGCTGATTTTGAATGGGGCTCAGTCCAGTAAATGGGCTCAGAACACACCTCATGGATGGGCTCAACAGGCAAGATAGGAGCTCTTCCGTTTTTCTTCCCCAGTTCGTAGATTGCACTAGGGCTTAGGCACCAGTTCACCTAGAGTGAGGCAACAGCGTGCATGCCCAGAGGCAGAAACTTAGGTGTCTAGGGAACTTTTACTCTGAAGATTTAGGTGCAAGTGAGTTTAGGTGCCTAGAGGGTTAGGTGGCTGCCAAGATGGGGTTTTGTGTATTGCTGTGGAGCGTAAAACCAGAGACTTAGGTACTTAAACTCTGGAGTTTAGGGGCCTAAGTATCTTTTTGGATCTGGGTCCCTGTCTGTAGTGCTTTTAAAATATAATATGAGTGTTAAGTATTACTGTTAGGAGTTAGCGACAAGCTCACAAATCTATGGATGTTTAATGGGTGAGGATAATTTGCAGTGAGACACAACGCCACTTGGGCAGAATTTAAAAAGACATTTAAATGTGGTTTTGGTAAAGTAAATTTTCTGCACACACTCATCACTGCTGATTATCGAGGTATTAGTCTGTAAACATATGTTCTCGTTTACCAGGAATTGCTCTTTCTGTCAGATTCTAGCCATGATGCCACCAGCTGCTGTTAGTAACATTCATAAATATTTGTATATTTATATGATAATCATCAACAGTGGATTTTGGCTTTGTGGAAAGACTCTGGCAACAGTAGGAGACTGAACATCAATGAGACCATCAGTTTAAACCCAACTACTCCTCTAATCAACAATGTTGGGAAAAGGAAATAGAGAAAAGATGCTCACTGGGTGATGAGAGTCATTGAATTATTATTTCATTCAAGCATTGGCTGCCAGTGGTGGGAGCTCAGTAAATTTTTGCCACATGCCCAGGTTAGTGGTAACCAGCATTTTTAAATGTAGACCACAAAAACTGACGCTTTTGCCTGCAACTGTATCAGAGTTGTTCTTCTCACTTGCTGGCGCATTGTACAGACATAGGCCTCATACCTGTCTTTTGTGGCTCTCCTGCCATTCTTCTTTGAGTGCTGGTCTAATAGATTTTTCATCCGTGGGGATTCCCATCTTGGATCCTCTTTGCAACCCAGGGAAACAGGAAGTGCCTGGCCTATTGCTCACAAGATGCTCAGGGGTACAACTCCAGAAGGGATGCCTTCCTAGTCCAGTGGTCAAACCTGTTGAAGCACACCTTCTGTCCCATCACCCTGCTATCTTGTATCCTTTGGAAGATCAAGCTGGACAAGGAAATAGTGATCTTAATAGGACCACGTTGGCAGCAACAGTTCTGGTTCATCTTAGCTCTGCAGATGTCTCCTTGCCTGTGCATTCACCTACAGCCATTTCCAGATCTACTGTCACGGAATGGAGGCATGACCAACTATCCCAGCCTGGCATCCCTCCATCTGGCAGCCTGTTTTTTTTGGATGGGCAATGCACTTAGAGAGATCTTGCTCACAGGAAGTTCAATCCATCCTTCACAATAGCAGAAAACCCTCTATGAGAAAGTGCTATGCTGCCAAATGGAAACAGTTCTCCCTGTGGTGCCAGAAGCATCCTTTGCCTCTGTAGGAGTCCAGGATTCCTCTTATCCTGGATTATCTACTGTCCTTGAAGGCACCAGGCCTATCCATCAGTTCATGATGTGGGTATTTAGCAGCTATTAATGCCTTTCTTCCTACAGTGGAAAACTGATCAGTTTTCACGCACCCCACAGCAGTAAAGTTCTTAACAGGCATTATCAGAATGTTCCAGCCAGTATCAAGATCTACGCCTGCTCAGGATATGAACATGGTGCTATTGGTATTTATGAACCCAGTATCCCAGTATCCTTAGTACCCTTGGACTCCTGCTTCCTCTTACACTTATTGATGGAGGTGGGCTTCCTCATGGCTGTCACCTCAGCCAGGAGGGTGGGTGAGTTCAGGGCCCTTATGGCAGACCTGCCTTATATGATCTTTCACAGAGACAAAGTATCCCTGAGAATGCACCCCAAATTCATCCCCAAGGTTCCTTCTGACTTTCACCTGTTGCAGACGGCTCCCCTGCCTGTATTTTACCTGAAACCTCACAGTAATAGGGAGGACAGGAAACTCCACTCCCTACATGCACATAGAGCTCTAGCCATCTACCTGGACAGGACAAAGCCCTTTAGAACAATGTTTCTCAACGACCAGTCTGTGGGCCGGTGCCAGTCCCTGAGATCTCCCTGACACAGTTGAGGAAGGCAGCAAGCTGGACTCTGGTATCGAAAAGGTTGAGAAACACTCCTTTAGGAGATCTCTGAGGTTATTTGGCTCTATTGCCAAGAGGATGAAAGGAGAGGCAGTATCTTTCCAGAGACTCTCGAAATCACCTGCATTCTCTTCTGCCAGAGCTTTCAGAAGCCCCTCCTCCTTAGTCTGTCAGGGCTCATTCTCCCAGACATCAAGCACCTCACTGGGTTCCCTGCAAGGAATTTCGCTCTAGGAGAACTGTAGAGTGGCAACCTGAGGCTCCATTCACACATTTACCATGCGCTATGCCCCAATTCAAGCCTCAGCTGAGGAGGCTTCCCTTGGTTCAGTGATTCAGTGATTCCTCAAAAACAGAGTTATTGATAGATTTAAAGTCAGTAAAATATATGTACAGATGAGTCATAGTTTGTAATTCCAAACAGTGGCAATGATGTAATAAACTGCCGGTCTCCCAAAAGTCTTTTCAGGGTACCCAGAGATCTCTGGGGATCTCAGCTTTGCATCTGGTAAACTTCTCTGTAAGAGTCCAAACAGAGGATGGATCATTTCTTGAATCCATATTTATAGCTCCTTTACACAGAAAGCAAGATGACAGTGTCTTTAACCGTGTGGGCTTTTCCTTTGATGTCAGAGAGCGAGGAATGCATTTTGAATCTTTGACCTTTGATCATTACACACAATGACCACTTGCAAGGAGTGTGGGGAATATAAACAGGAAGTACTGGAAGTGTTAGTACATAAGCTAAACTATGACTTAATTGGCATTACAGAGACTTGGTGGGATAACTCATGACTGGAATATTAGTATAGAGGCTAAAGCTTGTTCAGGAAGAACAGGCAGGGAAAAAAGGGAGGAGCTGTTGCATTATACATCAAGAATATATACACCTGTTCTGAGGTCCAGAAGGTGAGAGGCAGACCAACTGAAAGTCTCTGGGTAAAGATAAAAGGGGTGATGTCATGGTAGGAGTCTACTATAGATCCCCAAATCAGAAAGAGGAGATGGATGAGGCATTTCTAGAACAAATAACGGAAATATCCAAAACATAAGACTTGGTTGTAATGGGGGACTTTATCCAGACAAATGTGTTTTTCCATATTACTTTTCTAATATTATTTCCAATAGTTTCTTGGAATGTAATGGGGACAGCGTTTTGATTCAGACAGTGGAGGAAGTAACTGGCCATTTTAAACTCGATTCTGACCACATGCGAATCTGAAGGTGGAAGGCAGTTTGGGTGAAAGTGACCATGAAATGATAGATTTCATGGTTCTAAGGAAAGGAAAGAGTGAGAGCAGCAGAATAAGGACAATGGACTTTTAAAAAGCAGACATTAACACGCTCAGAGAATGTGTAGGAGAAAAATCTAAGGGATAAGTGGGAGAGTTGGCAATTTCTGAAAGAGACAGTATTAAATGCACAACTGCAAACTATCCTGATGCAAAGGAAAGATAGGAATAATAGTAAGGGGCCAATATGGCTTTATCAGGAGCTCTTTAATGATCTGAAAGTCAAAAATGAATCCTACAAAAAGTTGAAATATGGATGAATTGCTAAGCAGGAGTACAAAAGAAAAACACAAGCATGTAGGGACAAAATCAGACAGACTAAGGCACAAAATAAATGACACCTAGAGAGGGACTATAAATATATTAGGAGCAAGAGAAAGATGAAGGAAAATATAGGTCCGCTGCTTAGCAGGGAAGGAGAACTAACAACGGATGACGTCAAGAAGGTTGCGGTGTTTAATGCCTATTTTACTTCAATTATCACTGAAAAGATTAATGGTGACTAGATACACAACACAATTAATATTAACAACAAGGAGGAAGGAACACAAGCCAAAATAGAGAAAGACCAGATTAAAGAATATTTAGACAAGTTAGATGTATTCAACTCAACAGGGCCTGATTAGATTCATCCTAGGGTACTTAAGGAACTAGCTGAAGCAATCTTGGAACCATTAGTAATTGTGTTTGAGACCTCATGGAGGACAGGTGAGGTACCAGAGGACTGGAGAGAGGGAAACATAGTACCTGTCTTTAAAAAGGTGAACAAAGAGGACCTTGGGAATTCTAAACCAGTCAGTCTACCTTCAACACCTGGAAAGATACCGGAACAAATTACTAAATAAGCACTTTGTAAGGACTTGTAGGGAACAGCCAGCATAGATTTGTCAAGAACAAATCATGCCAAACCAACCTAATTTCCTTCATTGACTAGGTTACTGGCCTAGTGGATAGAAGGAAGCAGTACATGTGATAAATCTTGATTTTAGTAAAGCTTTTGTCACAGTCCCACATGACATTCTCATGGGAAATGTGGTCTAGATTAAATTACTACAACGTGGGTGCACAACTAGTTGAACCACCGTATTCAAAGAGTATTCAGTGATTTGCTGTCACTGGGAGAGTGTATCCCGTGAGGTTCCACAGGGGTCAGTCCTGAGTCAATATTTTCATTAATGACTTGGCTAATATAGTGGAGAGTATGCTTATACAATTTGCAAATAACACCAAATTGGGAGGGGTTGCAAGCATTTTGGAGGACAGGATTATAATCCAAAACAACCCTGACAAATTAGAGAAATGGTCTGAAATCCACAAGATGAAATTCAATAACGGCAAGTGTAAAGTATTACATTAGGAAAGAAAAATCAAATGCACAATTACAAAATGGGGAATAACTGGCTAAGGGGTAGTATTGCTGAAAAGGATCAGGGGGTTATAATGGATCACAAACTGAATATGAGCCAACAGTGTGATTCAGTTGCAAAAAAGTCTAATATCATTCTGGAGTGTATTAATAGGAGTGTTATACATAAGACATGTGCAGTAGCTGTCCCACTCTGCTTGGCACTGGTGAGGCATTCGCTAAAGTACGCTGTCCAGTTCTGGGTGCCACACTTAGGAAAGATGTGGATAAATTGGAGAGAGTCCAGAGAAGAGCAACAAAATGATAAAAGGTTTAGAAAAACCATGACCTATGAAGAAAGGGTGAAGAAACGGGGCATATTTAATATTGTAACTTGGAGAATCTGGAGAATCTGGCTAGGTGCATTATTCAGTCAGAGTGCTGGAGCTGATGCAGAGAGAATAGGAAGGGGACCTGGGGCTGATTTGAGTTGGGGAAGGGTAATAGTGGCTTGAGCACCTGTCTCTGGGGTGTTTAGAACCACAGGGGCTGAAGCTACTGCAGAGGGAAAGATGGTTGGGGAACCAGAGTATTAGCTAGGAGGCCCTGGAACTTGAACCCCATGGAGTTACTGTATCTGGGCTGAATAGTCCACTGAATAGTCAAGTCCGCAGCAGAGCGGATGGAGGGTGGGTATTGGAATCCGAATAAGAACTGCACATCTCGAAGAACCGCCAGTTACAGGCAACTAACCTCCTCTTCTTCTTCAAGTGATGGTCCCTATACAGATTCCAAACATAGATGAGTAGTGAGCAGTGACCAGAATGGAGGTGGGTGTAAGGATGTGCTTGGAAGTGCTGTCTGTAGTACAGCATGGCCCACAACTTCATTCACAGCCGCCGTGTGGGTGATGGCGTAGTGAGATATGAAGATGTGTACGGAGACATTGGTGAAGGAGCCCGATGTGGCCACTTGCGCTCAGGTAGAGTGTGCTGTGACAACATCAGGTGGTGTTACATTGTTGAGTGTGTAGCATTCGCAAATGCACCTAGAGACCCATTTGGAAATGCACTGTGAGGAGAGGGCTTGGTGCTTACAACAGTTAGCAATCAATATAAAGAGTCTTGGTGATGCATGGAATACATGGGTTCAGTGGAGGTAGAACACTGATGCACGTTGGATATCCAGAAAGTGGAGGACCCTGTTTGCATGGGAGGTGTGTGGTTTGGGGCAGAAAATTGGGAGGTGGATACACTGATTTAGGTGGAACTCCAACTCCAACTTAAGAAGGAATGGAGACAAAAGGAAGCTTCATCTTTGTGGAAGATGATGTAAGGGGAGGGTCAGCCATCATGACTGCTGAGTTAATGGCTACTAAGAAGATTACTTTCATGGAAAGATGAGAAAGGGAGGACATGGCCAGGGGCTTGAAGGGCAGTTTTGAGAGAGCAGAGAGAATGAGATTTAAGGTCCCATAAGGATGTGGGTTTGCATACAGGCAGGAAGATATTGAACAAATCTTTTAGGAAGTGTACAGTGGTAGGGTGTGCGAACATGAAAAGACCATCCACTGGGAGAGAAAGGCACTGAGCGCTGCTAGATGGACCCATATGGAGCTGAGGGATAGGCCCAAAGTCTTAAGTTCAAGAAGGTAATAGAGGACGATAGATATGGATATCGTAGACAGCGGGTATTGGTGGCGGTGAGTCCAGGAGGTGAAGTGCCTCCATTTCACCTGGTAGCAGGCTCTGGTGGATGCCCCCCTGCTTTGGGTATGGATACGTCACATGGGGGTGTAGCATGCCCTGTCTATGCCTGAGCTCCATCCAAAAATGAAACTGAGGTGAAGAGGGCCGGGATTGGTATGCCGAAGTTGGCCCTGGTCTTGCATGAGGAAATCCGGTAGTGTGCAGAGGTGGAGTGGTGTGCAGGTGGAGAGGTTAAGGAAATCAGTGAACCAAAACTGACAGAACCAAAATGGGGGTATGAGGATTACCATCACTTGATCCCGGCAAATCATGCACAGTACTTGAAGTTGAAGGGGAGCAAGGGATAGCGGAGAGAGTCTGTCCAGGGAGAAGGGTATCGTCCTGAGAGTCGTCCCCCACGGCTCCTCTGGAGCAATAAAATGGAAGTTTGAGGTTCTTGTGAGTGGTGAAGAGGTCCCAGTGTGGGTGCTCCACTTGTGGAAGAGGCACGTGTTGTGCAGCTCCCATTTGTGGTTCAAGTAGAGTGTCTTGCTGAGTGTGTCTGCCAGGGAGTTTGGGTGCCCGGGAGGTACGTGGCCAGGAGTGTGACTTGATGTTTGATGTACCAGTTCCAAAGGTGAATGGACTCTGAACAGAGGTAGGGAGACTTGGCACCACCCTGTTTGTTGAGGTAAAGCACTGCTGCAATGTTGTTGGAGAGTAATTAGATGTGCTTGGCCCGTATGAGGGGAAGAAACGCCTGGCAGGTGAAATGGACTGCCCTCAGTTCCAGGATATTTATATGCAACCTAGCTTCCTGAGTGTCCAGATGCCCTGTGCTATATGGCAGTCTAGGTAAGCTCCCCAAGCCACAAGGGAGGCATCCATTGTGAGCATGGGTTGTGGCATAGGAGGTTTGAAGGGAGTACCAACCAGGACCTGGGAAGGATCAGTCCATGATGTGAAGGATGTCAGTACTTGCCAGGGGATCAGGACTTTGCTGTGCAGGCAGTCACAATGTGGCCTGTAGACAGAGAGGAGCCAGAGCTGGAGGCAATGCATGTGAAGACGGGCCTGTGGTGTCACTGAGGTACGCGCTATCATATGTCTGCGAAGAGAGAGACAGCAGCGGAATGGTGGTACAGGGTTGCAGCACAGGCTTGCAATTTGGTTTGTGCTGGTGGTGAAGTGGTCTGCTGGAAGGAAAGCCCATGCTTCATTGGAGTCAAGTCACACCTCAATGAAGCCGATTGTTGGGTAGGTATGAGCACTGACTTGTCCTCATTAATACAGATCCCAAGAGAGGTGAGAAGAGCGCAGACAGTGAGGATGGTGGAGAGGAGGCATTGGCAGGAGAGCACAACTAGGAGCCAGTCATCCAGGTAGGAGAGCAGAGAGTAGCCGAGACTTTGCATCTGTACTGTTATGATGGCAAAGACTGGTAAATACACATGGAGACGTTGCTATGTCAAAAGGCAGGATTTGGAATTGGTAATAGTTGTGTCAAACTCACAATCGGAGAAACTTTCGATGGGCTGGGTGAATATTGATGTGGAAACAGGCATCTTTTATGTTGAGAGCCGCAAACCAGGCTCCTTGGGAGAGCAAGAGGATAATCAATGCGAGTGTCACCCTATGGAATTTGAATTTCCGGCTAAAGGTGTGAGCACTCAAAGGTTTAAAATGGGGCAGCGCCCTCTGCCCTTCTTTGGGATAAGGAAGTAAGGGGAGCCCCTTGTAGCTAGATGGGACGGTCTCTATGGTGCCCTTGAGGAGAAGAGCATCAGCTTCTTGTTGGAGGAGGCCCTGATGGGAGGAGTCCCCGAGGGACAGTTGGGAGCGGGGAAGCAATGATGCAAAAACAACAGGAATTCTATGGAGTATCCATGGTTGATGATCTCTAGTACCCAACTGTCCGTGGTGATCTTGCCCCAGTGGAAGTGAATAGGGCAAGATGGCCCCCAAAGACAGTATGTGGCACTGTGGGAGGGATGGTGGGGGGTCTGGGTTTTCGACAAGTATACCAAAACTGTTGCTTTGATGGTTGGTGGGAGAGGGGCAAGGAGGTGGTCATGGCAGAGGCGAGATAGTGTTGTCTCTGGGATTGCTGCCGTTGACGTGGTGCCTCCTGCCAGCAGTGATAGTAAGCCAGATGGAGGCCTGCGGTCAAGGCCAGTATCGCTGCTTTTGCTGTCTGTATCATAGGGCTGAGGTATAGAAACTGAGAGACCTGAGCGTGGCATGGGAGTCTTTAAGAGAGTGCTAGGACTCGTCAGTCTTATCACTGAATGCCTCCACGGATGCATGGCATCCTCAATCAAGAACTTCCAGAGGCAGGAATGACTTACAAATAGGGCAGCAGGGGGCAATGTGGGCCTCACTGAGGCGATACAGGCAGCGCTCATGCTCATCACTCACCGAAAATGGGCCAGGGCAAGAGGCACAGTTCTTGAAGCCATGAACTCAGGGCATAGTCCCTGGAAGAGGGGGGTGTCTCCCCCAAATGTGGCAATAAACGACACTAACTATCTACTAGTAACTACAGCTATATAACACTATGAATGACAACTACAAACAAGAAAAAACAGACGGGAAATAACTCGCTTAGCAGAGTTAAAAGCATGAAGGAACAGGGGTTCCGATTCCAGCCATGTGGCAGTCAGAGGGAACTCAAAAGGTGTTGACCCACATGGTTTATTATACCTCGGCTGTGAGCATGAGGGGATGCACGTGCAGGTCAACAGACACTGCTTTAAAAACCTCCTGGTGCATGGTATGCATGCACATCCACATCTGGAATCCATATAGGGACCATCACTCAAAGAAGAATGTTTAGTTATCAGTTCCTGTCTGAATGTTCTCTGGAGACACTAACTGTACTCCAGCTAAATTCTGCATTGTGAACTACTGCAGTTCTTGCAGACCTGTTTCTCACATCTGATTTTCATGCTGGCTGTTGCTGAAATGGAGATCACCAGTGAAAACTATATTATGGCAAGCCAACTAGAAAATGTAAAGCTAATGTTTTTTTAAAGTCACCACATTAAAGCAATAATCCCAAAGTAGTAGAGTGTGTGTGGTTCAACAATAAGCATTTGTCTCCAGCTCTATAATTTGATTTATGCATTCATGCTAGACTTATTGCCTATGACACACATTCAATTCCTCTGAGGTTATTCTTGTGCATGTTGGGCCAAGTTCATCCTTGCTGTAACTCCACTGGCTTCTTGTAAGTTACACCAGGATGCATTTTGAGCACTAACTATTTCCATGTGTGAGCTTCCCATATGCTTTTGCATCAACTAGCTGGTATTACTCCAGTTACTGCAAATTCAGTGGAAATCAGATTGGTGCAGATGTTTCCAGTTGTAGTTTGAACATATACAGCCTTTTACCATCAGTAAACTACAAAGTACTGATGCTTTTTTAAACGAATTAATAAATTTAGCAGTCATGAAATCAAGGCAGCAGCTAGAGTCAGATGGATGCTGTGCAAGCCCCGCTTCCCCAATACAGTTTTACCAAGCCATCACCATGCTGACCGGCAGCACCCCTAGAATCCTGCTGCGGAACTCATCTTTAACAGAGACTGCTGCTTTGTACAGTGTTTTGTGCATACCTGGCTCTAATGTGATATCATCAAACCCACTTTTACTGCTCATGGCCCTTGAAATGAAAGGCTCATGAACTGACCAATGTTTCCCTTCTCTCCCTTGTCCCTTCCAAATGTTTCTTTAAAGGAGTTTCTCTCAGACTCTTTTGTCTTTCTCTGCTTTTTTTTAAACTCCATTCTGTTTATTTGCCTGATTGGACACTTATGGTGCTATCAACAATAGTGCACTTACCAGGAAACAAACTGGAAGGATTGTTTAGTATGCAGCTATCTTGCATTCAGTCAGCATCTTTGTTAATAGCCGTAGTAATATAGGTCAGAGGTTTCACAGCCAAAACCTGTGTGCTCCACAAGAACACAAAAGTGCAAAATGTCTTTGCAATGGGGAAAATATGGGCACCAGTTTTAAAGGCGACTAGTAGAAGATTTTTTTTTAAAATTGGTGTATGTCCTTTTTTGCTTCTATATGTTATATAAAGTGTATGGTGTATAAAAAAGGACTAAAATAATGTTTATTTTGTACAGTTTTTAGTGCATGTTTTTATCTTAGAAATATCAGGAATATAAAGTCTAGTCTTCCCTAGTTTTGCTGGAGAACCAGTGGGATGTATGTTGTGGGCATTTAACACCAGTTAATTGAAGGGGAAAGGGTGTTGAATCTCTCTATTCAGTACATTAGTAAAATTAAAACAAATAAATAAATATCTAACTACTATTTATACTAACTACTATAATAAATATCTAACTATTTCCAAATAAATAAATCTACCTCTCTACCCCAGTTGCTCTCCTTCTGTCCGGTGACTGACTGACAAATTCTTTATAAAGGTTCACGAATCCAGCATGGGGAGGGAAAGAACGGGAGATTCTGCAAACATGGCTGTACCCCTTAATTCTTCGTTAGCAAGTTTTTCAAATTGTTGCCAAAGAGCCTACAGCACATCCCCCTTCTATAGCTTGAAGTCTTTCCATTTGGAGTTTGACTATTGTTGGTCTGTACACTTAAATCATAGCAGTTGGAGCTCTTTCTGCTGTTACCATTTGATTCTGATGTCACCTCAAAGTATCCAAATCATTTTACTCAAAGGAAGACTGGGTCTAAAAATGTACAGATTAGCCCCACAAACGGCCTTTCTCTCTCCCAATGCAATATTACAGTCTTCGTGGGAGAAGAGCAGAAGAGGGAAAGATTCTTCAAGAGAGTCTTTGTTGTGTGCCTCAAATGTACATTGTACATGCTGCCGTACTTCTGCTGCCATTGCAAATGAACACTGGGACCACATAGGAAGGAATGGGCAGCCTGGAAGTACATAAGCAAGTCAGATAGCAAGTGGAATGAAATTAACAGTCTCACAAAGGGAATTTTTTTTTTAAGTACTGTATTGAGCGGCCTAGCATGTATGTGCACCAGATCCTCCACTGGATGAAATGAGAACTGCTGAGCTACATCATAGACCCCATTCTGCTAATAACTGAAGGAGAGTCCCTTTAAGAGATGATGGCCTATGTTTTAGGAACAAGAGAATCAGAGTTCTCTCTCTGTAGGCAATGTGAAGTTCACACAGCCACGGTGTGGTGCATAATTGAATGACAACTGATGTCCAAGAGGCTGCAGATTTTCTTTCGCATATATAGCAATTGTTACATTAATGTCCACACACACCTCACATCCACTGGATTAATTTAATACCTTTAGGAGCTTCTCACTTTCAGTGAATCACTTTTATAGAGACGACAACATTTGAAGAGCTGGCTTGCAGGGAGATGGAGCCTCCCAGGCTGCTGGAGATATAACGGTTGGGGCTATTTCAGCAACTAGCAAAGAGCTCATTTTGAAGATGAGAGGGAATTTGACTGAATTTGGTCATATACCAAAGGATGCGTAGAGAGACCCTAGGTATGCAGTGATATATTTTCCTTAATATAATTTACATTGCATTCAGCATCAGGTTCCTATGGTTTACTGTTGGTTTAGCAAACACAAGAAGAGCTTTAAATACTCTTCAGTGAAATGTTTTTTGTTTTGTTTTTAACTATTTGCTTTATTCTGAAAATAGCCTACCGCAAATGCTCTTCTCTAAGGTGTTTTATTACTTTCTAATGGATTTTTTGAAGTGTTGTAGCTGTGTTGGTCTCAGGATATTAGAGGGACCAGGTGAGTGAAGTAATAGCATTTATTATACCTCACCCACCTTGTCTCTCTAAAGCAGTGGCAGCCATTAACTTCCATGTCTAGTAAGAGAGAACATGACCTTCATCCTCTTCAGTTCTCAGAGTGGTAGCTATGTTAGGCTGTATCAGCAAAAACAATGAGGAGTCCTTGTGGCACTTTAGAGACTAACAAATTTATTTGGGCAAAAGTTTTCGTGGGCTAGAACCCATTTCATCAGATGCACGGAGTGGAAAATACAGGAGCAGGTATAAATACATGAAAAGATGGGAGTTGCCTTACCAAGTGTGAGGTCAGTCTGTTAGCGTGAGGTGAGTTCTGTTAACAACCCACTTTTATACCCTTGCATAATACTGCAGCAGCATAAACAAGATACAAATGTTTGTTCCTCTTTAATGAAGAGAACTGAAGCTCCAGTGAACAGCATTTATTTTCTTGAATAAACATCCATTCCTAGAAGCATCCAGCAGTGTCTGGTAGATAACATCAAAAAAGCAAAAACGAGAGGATTTTTTTCCTGCTCAGAGGTCAGACAATAGAATGTTCTCTCATTAGATTAAGTTAGCGAGTAAAGGCTAAAGTCAATGCCTAAACCCTAGTACCTTCCCATCCACTGGAATTCACAGGCCTGAGGTTGCAGGGTATGGGGAGAGTCAGGGGCCTGAGAAAGGAATTCACAGAACCCACCGAAGCTAGCCAGGAGCAAAATGCTGTGGAAAGGGCAGGGTTGAGGGTCCAGATCTGACAGGACGTAGGAAGCTGCCTCTCTGTGTTCGGGATCATGAGCTATGGGTATAAGAGCCCAGGGATGGCTAAGCCTCCCCTGGCGCAGCTGCTGGCAAACCCTGCCGGACCCCTGGGCCATGGTGGCCTTGACTCTTCCCCTCCCTGCTCTACTCCTTCTGATAGAGGACTACTCCTGCTCCTGCTCTACTCCTTCTGCTCCCCACCGCCTGATAAGTCTTCTTTCTCTTCTCCACTGAATCCCCTCCCCAAAGGTCCCTGCTGTTCGCCACATCCTGTTCCCTGACCCCCTGCGGGGGTAGAGGAGTCAGGAGGGACATGATGAGCCAGTGGGGTGCGTGGGTGTGGGGAAGTGAGGAGGTGAGCGGTGGTCATAGGGTTGCCAGGCATCTAGTGTTCAACCAGAATGCCCAGTTGAAAAGGGACCCTGGAGGCTCTGGGCGGCACTGCCGACTGGGCTGTTAAAAGTCCGGGTGGCAGCAGTGCAGCCAGGGCCCAGGGCTAAGGCAGGCTCCCTGCCTGCCCTGGCTCCACGTGTCTTCTGGAAGTGGCCACCAAGGCGCATGGCGCCCCTCACCCCGAGTACCGCTTTAAGGCTCCCATTGGCTGGGAACTATGACCAATGCGAGCTGCGGGGGTGGCGCCTGCCGTCACAAGGGCAACACACAGTCTCTCTGGCTGCCCATGTGGCTGGGGGGAGAAGGGCTGCAGGGACCTGGTGGCCACTTTCTGGGAGCCACGGTAAATGCCACTGGGACCCCACACCCCAAACTCCCTCGTGCACCCAATCCTCCATCCGTCCCAGCTCGGTGTCCCCCCATACCCAAATGCTCTCCCGGAGCCTGCACCCTCCCCACCCACACCCCAACCCTCTGCCCTAGCCCTGAGCCACTTTGTGCACCCCAAGCCCCTAGTCCCCAGCCCCACTCCAGAGTCCACACCCCCAGCCCCCCTCAGCCCCTTCCTACACCCCAAACCTCTCATCCCCAGCCCCACCCCAGAGAGCTCTCCCTTACCCCAAATCCCTCATCCCTGGCCCTAGCATCTGCCCCCCAGGAGTGAAGAGGCAAGCAGCAAGCCAGCAGCGGCAGAGAGGGTTTTGCATTGGGGGGGGGCTCTGGTGGGGGCGTGAGGAGATGAGCGGCCGGCCAGGGGGTGGGGTGGGGAGACGAACGGTGGGCCGAGGGGTGCGGAGGGATGCAGCGAGCCAGGGAGTGTGTGTCTTGTGGGGAGCAGGGGGTGAGGAGGCAAGCGGGTGGGGTGAGGTGGGACGTGAAGAGCAGCAGCGGGGTGGCCTAGGGGGCAGGGACTGGGGGAAAGCAGGGATGGAGTGTGGGCAGGGCCAAGTGCAGAAGAAGGAGCTAGCCCCCCCGGGGGCTGCTTCACTTGCCACCCGTACTTGGGATTCTCAGCTGTGAACCCTCCCTTTGCACCTAAGCTTTCTCATGGAGGAAGAGACAGCATGAGACCCCATTATAGCCAATAGCCCCGTGGTTAGGATACTCTCTTGGGATATAGGAAAGCTGTTTTCAGGTCCTGCACTGCCTGATTTGAAGCAGGGACTTTAACCCAGGTGTCCCACATTCCAGGTGAGTGCTAACCACCAGCCTAATGGGTACTGTGTGGTGGGGCTTTCTCCATCTCTCTTGTTGAAGCTGTGCTACTTGATAACTATTCATTGGGCCAGAGAGCATGCCCAACCAAGAGATTGATACTATAGCCTGCTGGCTAGGGCACTCAGGTGGGATGTGGGAGAGAGAGGTTCAAATCCCTTCAGATCTGGCTGCGTAGGGGTTCTTCCATAGCCTAGGTAGATACCCTAACCCCTAGGCTATTCAGAGGCTTGCCTTCATTCTCCAGTACATAATGTAGGATTTAGGCTTCTAAAACTCCTTTTCAAGAGAATTCCTCTACCCCCTTAAGCAACAGTTTGAAGGACCAGCAAGGCCCCGAATAGGTGATATTTTGATCCTTTTCTGTTTAACATAGATAAGCTTTGCAGGTTGGAAAAAACACTCAACACCAGCAGACAGTGCAAATGGTGTCTTCTGTTTCAGAGCAGAGGTTTGCTAGTATTGGTTAATGACACTGACTGCAAGTAAAAAAAAGTCACTGGTTGACCATTATGTAAAATATCAACTGAGCCAATCCAATATTTTCACACCTTGCTTCCTCTGGGGTAGCTTAATTTTAGGAATTACTCTAATTTAGTTATAAATGAATGGTCCATTAGCTCAGAATAATCTCAAAAGCAGTGACCAGGGCCAAAAGCTTTGATTACCACACTTTTCTTGCAAGAAAGAGGCTAAAATGAGAACAGGATTTAATGTGAGTTCAATAGTATCAGCAATGGTGAATGGGAAGGTGCTCAGAGCAAGAGATGTGATACATTACATGCCAAGCAAAAAAGAGTACACTGAGCTTTAGAAGCCAATGGGATCGGTCGTATTCAGTTTAGCAGGATTTGGGCAGCTTTTTGGGTGGGCAGGGAACATCCCAGTAATTTTAAACAAGTCATTTCCTGTCAAATGAAAAGACTCTAATGCAATTTAACTGGACTGATTTATTACACCCCAGGGGCTTTGTTTTATCTTTATGTCTCAGCCCTGCTTTCTGGAAGCTGTCTTGACCCAACACATCATATTCAAAATTTTAAGTCAAAGCCATTTTATGTATTTTTTTATTCCGATATGTTGACCATAAAATATTACTCCTTTAGCCCTTCAGAAAGCATCTAATGTACAGGTCACTGCCAGCAGTAGCAAACCCACAGCCTTTCTCTGCAGAAATAAAGCCAATAAATCTGTAATTCCCCACCTCAGCCCCCACAAAACCATACTCTTTCTCCACATAAATAGGCACCTTCTGCCTCTCAACCTTTTCCAAAAGCCTGCCCAGATAGACCAGCTTTACAACATCCCCTAAATGTCACCACATTTGGGCTACTTTGGACCAAAGGAAAGAGAGGATTCCAAAGTCAGGGCTGTCTCCTGGAGAACACTGTGTCAGCAGCTTCTTCTTTTGTATAATTATTATTTATCATTTGTATTACCATAGCACATAGAAGCCCTGTCACGGACCAGGAGCACATCATTCTAGAACAAACACAGAACAAGACGACAGTAAGTAAAGGTTCTCCCTCCGGAGCACCTCCACTGATCCCAGCTGTAGGAGTGTGGCACACGGGGAGAAGTGGTCACGCCCTAGCAGCCAATACTGATTCCAGAGCACAGGTACTTTATGCTCACAGGGAGATACACTGCTTAGCAAGCCAGCTGCTATTTTCTGCACCACCTGCAGTTTCCAAGTTGATTTAAGGTGTAATCCCATGCAGAACACTTTTCAGGACTCTAACTGTGAGATGAAAAAGGCATGGATGATGGTAGGGAGGCCTACAATTGACAGAAAGGGTGACAGCCTCCTGCTCAGCTGTGGATGGAAAAACACTGTTCTGGCCCCTGCAGCAGTATGATTAGCCAACAGCAGCTGGGAACCAAGAATGAATTATTTGGATATGAAGCTATCTATACAATGCCATCATCTGGAGGACAAAAAGGAACTTTAGTTCTGATCCAAGTTGAGTAAGAAACACAGGCCTGGGTAGGGGCACTTTATCTTTTCACCCAAGTCCTGCACCCTCACCATCCTGGTCAGGGCCCCAGGAGTATGCATGCAACTGCACAGCAGAGCCTCGTCCTCCTCTCACTGTTCAGAGATGACATCTATTCTCTTTGGATTGAAGAGATAGCAGGAAAGGAGGTCCTGCACTGCTGCATCTGCACTTTGCTCTTAAGGATGACCACTGTTCCATCTGCCATCAATTACAACCCAGGGTAGGAGAGAGACAAGGACGCAGGGCAAGGAAATAATAGGGAGCTAAGCAATAGGCTGTTGGTGAAGAGGACAGAAATCAAGTTGAAAGGGGATGAATAGAAAGAAGGAGAAAGAGGGAAAACATACGGAAAGACTGCAGAAAAGAGGACAGCAAGTCACAGAAGAAAGAAAGAAAAAATTTAAAAAACATAATACAGCTTTTTCCCAAGAAAGCTACTGCCAAAATGTGGATTGCATTCATATAGTAGTGTCTAAATTCTTATCTACTGAGGGCATCTTAAACTAAGGGTGGGGTAACAAAAGACAGATACAACAGAAAACAGAGCTTGTCTCATCATGCACTTGATATGAAAATTATAATTTGTTAATCATGGCTTTGGAGGTCAGGCACAGATCAGTCTTATAATCGACTTTCTGGATGAATTCTTAATGTGAAGCTGCAGGGATGTTTCAGTCTTATAATCGACTTTCTGGATGAATTCTTAATGTGAAGCTGCAGGGATGTTTGATCATGAGCACTTCCACATAGCTTTGAACTAGCAATAAAATATCCTATTCCCCTCTTCATTCCACATTGAAAAACTGATCCTTTGGAAACAAAGGGATGGTGGCTGACTAACCTGCAATGAATTTGCCATTTCTCTCTTTTGGGGCTGCTGGTGCCACGTGGTGAGTAATTGCTTCCTCCAGCAATCCACTCTCAATTGACTCTTCTCTCCAAGGAGCTCTAAATGGTACTCAGAGGGTACCAAACATCCTAAATCCCTGATAACTCTGCTATTTCTAAGATTATCAAGGCAAACTGAACTCTTGCTTGTGTAGTGGGAAATGACACAAGGTCAGAGCAAGTCATTAGCTTTAAAACAGTAATTGAGCCAGTGTATCATGTGTGAAACATTAGACACCTAAAATTCTCTCCTCACATACTTTCTTCAGTTGGTACATATGCTCTAGTGGTGTGAGGAAAGGGCCCATTTTTCCCTGACTGGTAGAATACTGTTTGTACTTTATAGAAATTGTGTAGTATCCCTTTAAATAGTTTGTGCACCCTCTGGTGGGCCTCCCTGTCCCTTTTTGCTGTAGCTACCAGAACCTTGCCAGAGCAGCATAGCTGCTGAGCGTTAATAGTCACGGCTATTTGGAACCCAACAGTCTGCATCTGTGTGACTTCCACGTATTCTTAAGGGTGTGGGCAGGAGGACACAAGAGGGTGGTACATCTTCAGAAGGGTAAAATATTTAGAAAACATACAAACTTGGCATTTATAATATCTACATATGTGATGAATCCAATTTATCTTTAATTTCTCAGTCTAATCTCTGGTGTTACTTGGAACAGTTGTAGATAAAATATATCTAGACAATGGCATGATGTTTAAGTTGGTGTCCCTTTAAGCTTTTTAATTATTTATGGTGTATTATAAACAACACAGTAGTTTAGAGCAATGTTTCTCAATCTTTTTTGATGCCAGGGACTGGCTTGCTGCCTTCCTAAACTTTGTCAGGGAGATCTCAGGGACTGGCACTGGTCCATGGACCGGATATTGAGAAATATGTGCTTTAGAGCATAGAGGAGATGCACTCCATGCCCACAGAAGCTTACAATCTAACCCTGAGATCATTTTGTTCAAAGCTATTATTTACTTCCTGTTATTTAATTTCTTAGCATCATTTTTTAATACTTGAATCAGCTGTGGCAGGTTTCATTTAAAAAAGGAAGCCTCTTAGCAGTTTCAGGGACCACACAGTATCCTGTCAGAGATCACAACCTGAGTGCAGCTAAAGCGCCCTCTCAGAAGCAACATTGTATGGGGGAAACTCCAAAGACTGACATAACCAAGTCCTGACAGTGTGGAAGTGAATGAGTTATACTTCCACCATTAAGCAGGGGCTTCCGTGCATGAAATAGTGTTCTCGGTGAACAACAGTGGCAGCTCTTTGACGTCATTAAGAATCTGAGATGGAGTTAAAAATCTTTCCTCTGCAGCTCCCCATACTTTGTTTTCAAGTGGCTTTTTTATAATCCAGCACTTGAATAATTTTTTCCAGTGTCAGTGTTTTTCTTCAGCAAGTCAATATGTGGCAGCTTTGGCATTGTCTGTATAATTCAGTACTGAAAGGAAATAGCTTGAAAACAGAGATCTGGCCCCTAAGCCTCTACAGTCCACCCAGCCACAAGTCACAGAAGCTGTCAGTTACACAGTTCAAAATTATCTCCCATAGCGTGGATGACTAGATTTCCCACACAGAGCTCTAACAGCTGGCACCCAGGGCAAATACTAACATTTTCAGAGCTTATTTTGTGGGTTAACTCCCTCAAAGGACTCAAATCTCAAAATCAGAAATTCTCTGCTAGGCGGCACCATGCTGGAATCATTGTATATTGACATCCGGATCCTCAGAGAAGAAATCTGTCAGAAGGTGTTTGGCTTCCAGTAGGTTTTTCAAAATATATCCTTAATCCTAGGAGAGAGTCCACAGAGAGGGTTATTTCCATTAGTAATCTGTGTACTTTCATTCAAACTTCTGTCTCTCTCTCACACATGCTCACACAATTTCAAAAGAAAATTAGACCAAGAGTCTGCCAAGCTCAGCCTCCCACCTGGGAGTCCCTGCTCCAAATCAGGCAGAGCAGGGATTTGAATTTGTGACTCCCCTCTTCTAGGTGAATGCCCTAATCCCCAGACTATTGGGTATTCTGGGGTCATGCTTGCTTGTTTTTTGGTGAGATTTCTCATCTAGATTTAGTCTGCCAGAGCACAAGTCTGACTGCTTAGGTGCCAAACTGTAGGAGAAGGTATGTGGCCTCTTTCCTCTACATTTCACTCCTGGCTAGTTTAAGCAGTTCCCTGCTCAACTTGCTGGCTTCCGAGAATCCCTTTCTTAGCTGCCTATCTCTCACCATGCATTGTACAAGAAGTCTGGATGCCAATCTTGGTGGCAGGATGCCTAGGGATTAGGTGTTGCATTGCTGAGTGTTACAATGCCTAAGTACCTTCATGGATTTAGCCCTTGGTACTTAACAGCAAGTAGGGCAATCGGAGTTGCACATGAGCAGGTGCTAAGTGAACAGATATGTGTATGTGTTTCTATCTTTGCCTGAGCAATGAAGAGCACTGACTAGTAGAACGTTAAACTAAGAAATTCTGGCTTGGGTATATATCACATCTCTGCTAGCATCATATTTCTTTTCTGCTCCTTCCAGTATGTGTTTAATAAAGTCATTATTGTGGCTTGGCAACCAACTTTTCTGCAGAATAAAATGAGTTAATAGCCACATTTCAAGTCAGTTTTATGAAAGTGGGATAGAATGTGCAGGGTGCCTGCTGTTCAGCCAGTGCAGCTACAGGGCTATTAATATTTTTTAGACAATAACTGTAAATAGATTATGACAGAATGACCTCAAACTATATCATTATGGGGCAAGAATAGTGGGGAAATGAGAGAATGAAGCCAAGCAGCAATTTTTCTGAAAAGTTTTCAAACTAGATAATGTCTCCATTTTTGAAAATTACAGCAGTCCCATGAAGATAAAGCCAGTGGTGTCTAAGGCATTGCAGTGTAGTCATGTAATGATCATACTTGTTTAGACTGTAAATTAGCTACAAAAATACAGCAAGGTCCAATTTTTTAAAGGTATTTTGGAAAAGCAGCAGCTATTTGAATTTATAAAGAGGAACTACTGGGTTCATCCCTTAACTACTTTTCACCTTAAATGTCACAATGAGTTAAGGAAATACAATTTATATTTATAGTGCTTGTCAACACAATAGAGTCTAAAATGATTCACAAGTAAACTAATATATAAAGTATTAAAGACAAAAAGCTACATTAAAGGTAGCAAAATCAAGCACTGAAAGTTAGGAAGTGCCAGAGTTGAGGATACCTGTGCACCCTTAATTTGGCCCCCTTGTGCTTATGCATTATGATATAGTCTTTAATTACATGATTACACACTATTTTTTCCCACAGGACCCTCTGCCTCATTCAGAGCACAGGATGGACAATACTGACAATGAGCAGCTAGTCAATATTTTATTTTCTCCTCATTGTTCAGTGTGTGGCTGTAAGCTTTATTTACTGTACACTATTCAAACCTTGCTCTGGAGACATAATTATTAGTTTCCTCATAGGCTTTTCTATGGTGCATAGCACTAAAGTAGCTGAGTGCTTCACAGATGTTTTTTAAATTCATTTTCACAACACCGCTGTGTGGTGAAGGAGTATTATATCCAATTTTGCAAATTGGAAACTGAGCTACAAAGATTAAGGTCAAAAGTATCCACTGATTTTGGGTGCTCAATTTGGTACACCTAGGGCCTGATTTTTTTTTATAAGTAACATTATATAGCACTTCACATATTCAAAGCACAGTTCCCACTCCCCTTAGTTTCAGCTGCAAGTCAGATGCCAGTGCCTCAAGTCAAGCACCTTGAAAATGAGGATTATACAATTAATGACCACCTGTGGAAAGTTTGGTGTAAGTAGCCTGCCTAGCTTCACATAGGAAATTCCATGGCAGAGGCAGGGGTAGAATCCAGTTCTTCAGAGTAGCATTCAATTGTCTCCAGTTTGCTTACCCAGCAAGTTCTAGTCATGCCTTTCTGAACTCCCTGTCCTACTCCCAGGTAGGTAGAAAAAAGCAGCACTTCCTTTCAAAACAAGCCCAACCCATTTCAGAGAGAGGGGAGTGGGGGCAGTGCTTAATTTGTAACAAAAGAGGTGCTGGGACTCAGCCCTGGCAAGCCCCAGCACAATTTAAGCCCTGTTACTCAATTTAAGTTCAGTGCTGTGGTGGAGTCCTACACTTACAAAATGGGTTGTGGGATCTTAATAGCCACAAGTGGTCAAGGCCCTGGTTTTAAGCCTCTTCCACTAGAAGGCACACCTCCACGAGCATGCTGGGACTGATTGAAAGGAAATAGCACCACCAAATGAATCACAAACACCGCTTCCTACAGCACTTCAATGTTCCTTGGAGATCTCCCCTCCAAGAACTCAGACCAACTGGACATGGCTTGTGAGTTCTGAATGGGTCACAGCAAAACACAAGTCAAAACAGGGTTCCATCTACCACAGCCAAAGAGCTGCATACCAAGCACTCCCCAAATGGTCAGCTTGTGTGCATTTCAGCTGTACACTTCTGTTCTGTCATAGCCGTGTAACAGAAATTTACATAAAAGTTAAATCACAAAAATTGAGACAATATTATCTGACTGACATTAAGCCCACAAACAAGAAAATGCATACGCATATGAAACACTACGTTTCACTCATCTCATTTTCCCCTATAATAAGCATTGCAGTAGCATTGTCATGCCTCATAAGCTGCAATATCTAGGCAAAAACAGGAGATAAAAGGACACTGAGCCCCACTCCCCCAGCATCTGGACCCCCATACCCTGAAACACCCAGATCCCCCACCGAGTTCTGTCCACACCCAGACACCCACCCCACTGAGTTCCAACCACTTTCACCTGGCTCCCCCTGCAGAGTCCCATTACCGTTGCACCCAGAACCCCACCAACAAATCCCTGTGTATCCAGATTGCCCCACACGGAACCCTCTCAACCCACACCTGGATCCTCCCACACTAAGCCCCTCCACACTTGGATCCTGACAGGCTGAGCCTGCCTGCCCAAATCTGGTGAACCTGGCACAGAGGGGCAGGGCCCTGGGGTGTTTCTGGGGCAGGCCCAGTCCTTGCACCATGTCAGGGTTGGGTGCAGCCTCACCGCTGAGTTTGTGTCTTGGAGGGGGAGTTGCAGTGTGATCTCCCACCTCTGTTCAGCCAGTGGCCTGTGCTCCCTAATGCCATGCTGGAGCCTACACATTTATTTGACAAATAAAATTTGCAGAATCTTTAACTATTGTGCACAGAATTTTTAATTTTTTGGCACAGAATGCCCTCGGCTGTAGGACCAAAAACAATTTCACTGTTACTCTCTGCTGCCCTTGTCTGTTGTATGCAGCTGTTTTGTCCTCATATACTTAGATTGGAAGGTCTTTGGGGCAGGGAGGGAGGGAGTGAGTGTCCTAACATAATAGTCCTGATTGGGACCCTCAGTGTTATTGCTGTACAAACATACATAACTTGTTGGGCTTAGTGGATTTTGTAATAGTAAAGAAAGTAATGGACAAATACCACTTCCTTCAGCCCAGGCACAGCCAAAGTTAAAGAAAAGTATGATCTGATATCTTTGCATATCAATGTGTGTTTCTCACCCCTCTAACTTTGAGACATGTGGAGGATTTGTAAAGGAATAATAAAATATAGCAGTTTAATGACCACATTAGTACCCTCATTAGAAGCCTCAAACTACAAAGCATTTAAAACAGGGAGTTGAGAGCGTGGGGAGTTGGGGAGGGGAAGCTATGAACAAGCAATTATGAAACTTCAAAAACTGGTTCAATTATCCACAGGAGGTGCTGGGATTGCTAAACAAAAACAGCCATACTCAAGAGTAATTAAGTAAAATTGAATGAAATTGAAAAGCATGGCACGTCAGATGGTTATCAACAGCAATTGCAAAGTCTGTCTTTTTCATAAAGTAATTAGCTTTTTGTTTCAGATTGATGTCCTCAAGGCAGATATGGAAAGTGCTGAGTGGAAAATTTTGGAAAACCTGATTCTGGAAGACATTGTTGAACAGATAGGACAACTGGTCTTTGAAGTCCACATTCATTGGCCTGGATTTGAGGTCAGTGGCAATGACAGCACGGTGGTCCGATACTGGTACAGTCTTCTCAAAGAATTAGAACTGAAGGATTTCAGGCTTTTTCACACTTACAAAGACTTATTGAAACCACAGATGTTTCTGAAAAAGGAAGCCTTCAATGCAAGTAGCTGTTACACACTAAGCTGGGTGAACACAAGATGGAAATAGAATAAAGGAATTGATGACATGTAATCATCCCATTGAACCGTATTAGTGAAAAGGACATTGGAGCAGCTGACAAAAGTTACTGAACTTGCAAACCGAGGCCCTGTTATCAAAATGTTTCTAAGCAATATCTCAAAAGCTGAATGTTATCATGCATTGTTTCGGAAAACTAAAAAGAGATCCGGCATTGAAATTGTTTTGTACATGCATCTTCCATAAGTTACGTAGATAGACTTTATTAGAAACAGATGAGAGATATTTTCTAAGTGTTCGTCTAAAGTGGCTAACAGTTCTCCACACATGGCTGTGGATTGACCCCAGCCTTCCTAAAGGTCAGCAGAGAGCATTCCCCTACTCTGGCCCTGAAAATTCACTGGGAGCAGCTCTAGTACAGTGAACACCAAGAGATGCTGCTGAAAAAAATCACTGATCCAAATAAGTTACTTTCTCAGGGATGGCCAAGTGATACATTTTCCTTAAATGATTGTGCTTAGACTAGCACCTTTTATTACTTTAAAAACAAACACTCCCATGACAGTTGTGGCAGATTGTTCTCTTCCAACCAACAGTTACTTAAAAGGGACAGTCAATGGGAAATCCAGTCAATTTTTAAAAAGGTGTAATGTATTGTCAGATACTACACCTGCCCCTGGTATATGCATGCCAGCGCCTCCTCCACAGGCATTCTTCACTCAAATCAGTCCCCCTTCCAATGGCTAACAAGCTCAAATCACTCAACTGGCCCCTCCAGGTTTCCCTCAGAAGCCCAACTGGCAGGCTCAGTAGGCCCAAGCAATATATTTTAAACTTCCCAGAGAAGTCATTTCCCCCTCACTTTACCAGAAACATAGTGAAGGAGTGCATGGTTTATGTGAACATTTCAAAAACTCTAGCCCATCCAATATTACCCATCTGAGAGGGGTTAAGAGAGAATTTAGTATTTTTATGTAATGTATTGCCATTAAACTTTGTATTAAATAAAAGACACACAGTCTCCCTTGCTTTGGTACTTCCCCTTCCTTTTCCATTCTTTAACTTCCTTTACTTTCCCATCTGCTCTGAGCCTTGGTGTTTCTCCCCTGCCACTCAGTTTTCAGTCTATCCTCAATTCATTTTACTATGTTTAATAAGACTCTCCTCAATCATTCTTTTCCTGTTTTGCTCCTTTAAGCCCCTCATTCCTTTGTTCACACCTATCATCACAAACTCCCTGCTGTGCTGCTACACCGCACACACCATCATGCTATATAGACCTGCCTTCCGAGGCTGGCAAACAGAGGAAGTTATGTACCATTTTCCTAACACTTGTGTACCATACTAAATGGGTGCCCTGCTACACAATTTCCCCAGATCCATTAACTAATGCCACACAAATACATCAGTCAGTTCTTCTCCTCCCCTGTCCCTCCAGGCTCCTCCTACAAGCAGCATCTTCTCCAGTCAACTGTCTTCCCCCTGTAAGATGGTAGCAGCAGCTGGCTCAGCCCTCTCCTCCTCTTCGCTCTTTCCTTCCCCTGCTGCTTAGTACTGCCTCCCTTGGCTCCTCCCCCAGCGATCTCCAAGCCACCCATTTAGAACCTAGGAATTACCATGGTGGAGCAGACTAGTGATCCATCTACTCTTTAGCACAAGCCAGTACTAGATGCTTCAGTGGAAGAGGCAAAATATCCTGAAATTGACAATTATGGAATAACCTGCCTCTTCCACCACCAAGGAATTTTCTTCCTACTCCCTTCCGTGAGAGGCTGCTTTATGTCCTGATGCAATGGGGTTTCTCTCACTTCTAAACATTTAAAACAGGTAAAAGAAGTCCTTGCTATTTATGTGGCTAATGTCCAATTCTTTTTTGACTCCTAGTAAGTTCTTGGCCTCATTGTTATCCTGTGGCAGAGAGCTCCACAAGAGGCTGGGGCTTCCAGACAGATTGATGTACAGAGGACCCAGTTTATAGATAAGCTTTCAATTTTCATTTCTGTACTAACCTGGGTCCAGGCAGCTGAACTCTGATGTCATGCTAAACAAACCGCTGTAATTATTGATTGCCTCCCAAGAACTACAACACTGAAGAAGCCCTGCAGCTAAGCACTGCACTGACTGATTCACATCATCTACCTGTAGTTACAGATTCCATGGAGGGAGCTTTTCATGGGGTCAGTCTACACCAATGAAGTAAATTAGCGTTCTGCTCAAGAAGCTATGATCCTACGGAATGATCTTTGAATGAAAGTGGAGAGGGAATTCCTTCTTTACTACAAGCACGTTGGATGCAAATTCTTATGTAGTGAACAGTAATATTCTTTAGGGGACACAGAGCCATAAGAGTTCGTATAAAAATGCCTAAAGTCGTCAGACTTCCTCAGCTGTTACATGGATCTGACTTAAAAGTGATCACTAACAACCCCGAGAATGTCTGAGTCATCATTTTTCAGAAGTCAGATTGGGATAGTATCAATCTGGGTGTGATTAACAACTTGGTTTTAGAAATAGTGCCACATCATCTTTTCCCGTGGGACAGTCTTCTAATAACTAAACTGGTAATCTATAACAACTCGCTGCAGATTAGTAGTGTAAGAAAGCACAAGTTAGAGGCTCCAAACATGGATTATGTAAACTTTTCCCAAGAAATTAAAGGAGACACACAAGTTTATTATAGTTTATTGCTCTGAAACAATGTAGGAGTGTAATGATGGAAATGGACTGAAGTTCCATCATGCATCTCTTGACGTTACAGCAGACTTGTAACTTTAGAATACCCAGAGCTCATCACTTTTCTCGAGATTCCCAAATAAAATCAGGAGTGAGCAGGGTGGGAACAAACGTCTCTGGTTCTGTACCTCCTCCAGGAAAATATTGGAGTAGCTACAGGAGTTCTTTAACATTTGCAGTCTTAGATTAGACAGGACACTCTTTAGCGGAGAGCAGGTTGTTCTACTATTTTAGGAAAAAATGAGCAATTCTAGTTTTCCTTACACACTATCCAGACCTTCAGCTTTAGAGTCTCTGATTCTGGCTGTAAGAGGTAGGTATCACGATTTTGGGACTTACTTTTGGTCCCGTCCCCCCATGTTTGTTAGTCTTTTCTCATTTAAAGGGCCAAATCTCAGGTTGAAGTAGGGGATGAAATTTACCAAGTCTTTCCATCTTCCCAGTATGCTAATGAATACTAACAAAGTTTAATTTAAAAATGTTTCTCCACCACATATCAAACAGTAACATGGGACAAGTAATGCCACATATGATGCACAAGGCACTTCTTCACCTGAATCTGCCATTGGAATCTGAGAAGATGACTGTACAATAGAGCAGAACCTGTTACTTCTAGAAAACATCCATCCTGCTTTCCTACTTGTTCCTTTGCTGAAAAAGAAGGGCCTGAATTATTTGTCTGCTTTATATGTACAAAAAGACAAAGTGGATCACACTGATAATCCTTCAATAGCAAAGGAACTCATTCAAAAGTGTAATTCAAGGCTTGCTGCTTTTGGAAATGGAGAGCTAGAATGTCAGATCATTAATATCATACCACTTAACGGTACATTTGCTTTGCATTAGTAACTGTACTGATATAATTGATTAATTCCAGCCTGAGTGACTGACTATATTTTAATTTACAGTTGATTTAAAAGCAGTCAATCCTACATACAGCTGGTGCCCTGTAGAGCTGTAGAGTGTAACACTGGCCACCACTATGCCAAACAATCTCACTTTTCAGGCACCCTCGCTATGGGCATGCTGGACACAGGGCGGCTGGTCATTATAGCAAACAGCAGTCCCGTGCTGAGGCATGTTGAAAGGAACTGTTCCATTTTTAGAACACAGAATTGTTTTATTTACAGGTTTTTAAACCTGATCAGGAAAGACAGTAGCAACTCTGGTGCCCTGGCCCCCTCCAAATGTAATTTGTGTTTACACCTCTGGGACCAGACTTTGATCAAGTCTGAATCACAATGTACGAGTCTATGCTAGCAGGAAAGGCATCAGTACTTGAAGGATCAAAGGACGTGCAAGAAAAACATGCTGATCCTTTGTGCTATCCTTTAGAATGATGATTCTTGGCAGATGCAAACAAGGCTGTTGCAGGAATCCCAACGATAAAGCACATGGAAGGAAATACTCTCAGGTGAATTATTTGAGAGTTGAGCCGAGCTGTTTTATTATCCAAATTGTTGGTTTTATTTCTCATGCTTTTTGGCTAGCATTATTAGATGCGTCTCTGCTCTAGAAAGAACTTTCTGGAATTATTTAGTAGATCACTCCTGGTCTCTTCTTCCTTGGTTACATAACATGACAGTAGTTGTAGTTTATTTAGAGCAGTTTTATTGCTGAAATTTCCAAGGGTAAAGTCACAATAAACACTGACTGAAGTTCAGACACATTTTTGCATCTCTTTCTCCTCTTGGGACCTACAGTCTTGTATGGACAATATCTAAGATGACTTCCACTTGAACAATGCATTTTCTGAAACGAAAGTCCCTGTTGAGAGATAACTATGTTATGTCATTGTAAGATATTTCAGCTGATTCTGGAATAAGCCTTTGCAGAGATCATCCGCTCTACTTCACTTGATCTGAGAGCCAAACCACAGAGTGATCAAAGACAAGCCCACTTCACGATATGTACAGATAAGTTCTCAAGCCTGAATAAGAACTGGAATGTTTCTTCCATTTTGACTAGATTACCCAACCTAAGTAATCATATTTTCAACTGTTCCTGAAAGGAGGGTGTGTGTCGGTATGTACGAACACCCACCCTTCAGGAACAGTTGGGGAAAAAATAAGTGCCTATAGTGATGATCTCTTCCTTTGTATATTTAATATAAGATTAATTTTTGAATCAAAATAACTGAACCACAATGTAATCCAAAGGCTTTTAAATTAAACCCCCCACTTACAACAGGCCTGAAAGCACAGGCTGCATATACAATAGTAAAGCTTTAAAAAAGTTTCAGCTCATGAGTGTCCATCTTTTGATCATAAAGGTCCTTTCAGAGCCCTACAACAAAAGGATTAAAGCCTTCTTCTATAACATATTAATGGAAGGTCCATTTAAGGGACAAAAGCCCAGTCTAAAAAATAGGGGTTGGAATAGCTATGCTTTGCACCTCTCTGGGAATGATTATAGCATCTAACAAGCCTCAAACTGGGTTAGTTCTCTTTTGAATATTTTTCTGGAGAGGGAGGCCTTCTTCATTATTTTCCTCCTTTGGAAGACTAATTTCAGTGAGGTAGAGTAATACAGTCTTTGAAGGAAATAATAAGGAGACCAAGCGTTCATATTAAAACCCCTTTAATCCACAGTCTAATCCGTATCACGTAGAAAAAAAAATGCATAACAGGATAAAGTGCCATGACATCCCTATAAATCTCAACCTCTTGCTAAAGATAACTCCTTTGAAGGTCACAGTGTGAACTAACAGCAATGGTTACTATTCCACATTCTCTACCACCTTGCCAGAGGCTGTTTCAGAGCTAACAGGAGAGGCTGTTGTGACTTGGGTCTGCTGTGAGATCTGGAACACTAGAACCAACAGACCATTAATTACCTTTTGGACAACAGATGCAAAGCCACAAAACCCTTCTAAAATAGAGGAGCCAGCTCTGAGTGAGACATGACCATACAGTCACTTCTAAAGAGCCTCAATATGCAAAAATGAAAATGCAAAAAGGAAAGCATTAGGAGTCAGGTAACTCCAAACTACTTTTTTCTTAAAAAGAGAAACAGAAACTCTACTAACTGGAATTCTTCAATTCCCACTTTTACCTCCCACTCCCAACCCATACTTTTAACTTCAACCTTATTTAGCTTTTTGAAGTGAAGCCAAAGCCAAGCTCACTTTGGAGGAAAGTTCAGACAAATAGGTATGTGCCATTCTTTATGGAGATGATGAGGAGTGCTTCATGTGAGCCCAGCCTGATTCGTAGACTTGTGGCCCTGAGAAAGTCTTAATCCACAATCAAAATTTAAGCTACTTGTGAATTTTATTCTTCAGGGAAAAGGGCACGACTTACCACTAGCACTTACCTCTTCAAGGAGAGAGAGAGAGAAGAGGACCTGGCTGTGGAGAAAATGGTTTGAAAAAAAGCTCACAACCATTTTTGCATCATTTGAGAACTACAGGGAATGGTTCTTTTACCTTTCTCTTTTTAGGTGTTTTTCATGCAAGCCATCTTGGATTTTGACTAAAACCCTCCCCCCACAGGAGACACACAATGTGCTAAGGACAGATCAGAGAGTGGGGAGTGGAACGAGAAGTGTCACATGAGGACTCAAGAGGCAAAAAGCCTCAGTTAACCAGCTAATCTGCCCGAGGGCAAATAAGAGCTACCTAGGAAAAGTGTACTGCTATAAGCTAAGGTGTGAGTTTAAAATCACTATAAATTATACCAACAGCTCACCATGAAGACACTTAAAAATGCACTCATGTTCCTTTGGAAGCACACAGAGTTATACTGGTATAACTTTTAAGGCATAATTCTACTATTCCAACTGGCAAAGTTTCCCATGCAGACAAGCCTTAACCCAGCACTCTAGCCTGAGGTAGTCCAGAAACATGTCTGCTTAGCTACTGACCATAGTTAAGCTTCATAAGTCTCCATATTATTGAAATTGCTTCCCATAAGGCCATTGAGGAAAATCAAGCTTGATCAATGCTGTCACTCTTTTTATTAAGAGATACTCAACTAGGTTTGAATCACAACTTCATGTTCTAGTTCTTATTCTGACCATTAAAGTCAAATATATCTAGCACTTTCTCAATGGCCTATTGTACAGTAAGTTAACAGTGCGCCTCAAACATGCACAATACCACCAAACACTTCAATGATACTTTAACATTATAAACAAGATAATAAAAGGGTTTATGGTCAAATTTTCAAAAGCAGGTAATTGACTTGAGTGATTGAGGTGCCTAAGTCAAAGAAACTTCTAAGGGTACGTCTACAGTATTAAATTATTTCAAAATTATTCAATTTGAATTTTTGGAAGCGATTTTATACATTCGATCTTGTGTGTCCTCACTAAAGCATGTGAATTTGGTAGGTGCATCCACAGTACTGAGGCTAGCATCGAATGTCGGAGCGGTGCACTGAGGGTAGCTATCTCACAGTTCCCGCAGTCCCCGGCGCCCACTGGAATTCTCGGTTAAGCTTCCAGTGCATGATAGGGCAAAAACATTCTCGCAAGTGTTTCTGGGTGTGCGTCGTCAGTCGCTCCTCCCACTGTGAAAGCTACGGCAGACAATTGTTTCGCACCTTTTTGGCGTGCAGACACCATACTGCTTTCAGCAGATGGTGCAATACAGTGCACCGCTTCTCTCCCAGTACTATGAATCTACCTCGCATTTTCTCTCGTCTTTCTATGTAATCTCTATAAGTATCTACTCTCTCTTCCTCATCAACTGCTTCCGCTGCCAACTCTGCTCTGCCATTGTGAACCGAGCAGCACAGCTTCCGCCGCCAACTCTGTTCTCCCGCTCTTGCTGCGCTACCGAGCTTCTCCATGTTGTCTGTCCTGGGCTCCTGCCTCTGTGAAAGCCACAGAAGACAGCCATTTCCCACCTTTTTTCAGCTATCATGAACTGAACAGCACCTCTTCCGCTGCCACTCTGCTCTCCTACGTTTCGCGCCCTTTTTCCAGGATTACCTGTGCAGGTGCCATAGTGCAGCAAGCATGGAGCCTGCTCAGATCTCTGCTGCAGTTTTGACCATTGTAAATACCTCGCGCATTATCCAGCAGTATGTGCAGTACCTGCAAAACCCGGGCGAGGAAGTGATGACAGCGCGATTACGATAGTGATGAAGACATGGACACAGATGTTCCTAAAACCATGGCATGTGGTGATTGGGTGGGGTTGGGGCAGGTTCATGCCGTGGAACACAGATTCTGGGCCTGGGAAACAAGCACAGACTGGTGGGACTGCATAGTGTTGCAGGTATGGGATGATTCCCAGTGGCTGCGAAACTTTTGTATGCGTAGGGCCACTTTCATGGAACTTTGTGACTTGTTGTCCCCTGCCCTGAAGCGCAAAGACACCAAAATAAGAGCAGCCCTCACAGTTGAGAAGTGAGTGGCCATAGCCCTGTGGAAGCTTGCAACGCCTGACAGCTACCGGTCAGTTGGGAATCAGTTTGGAGTGGGCAAATCTCCTGTGGGAGCTGCTGTGCTGCAAGTAGCCAATGCAATCATTGACCAGCTGCTATCAAGGGTAGTGACTTCGGGAAATGTGCAGACCATTGTGGATGGCTTTAATGCACTGGGGTTCCCTAACTGTGGCGGGGCGATAGGTAGAATGCATATCCCTATCTTGGGACCGGAACACTGGGGTGGCCAGTACGTAAACCACAAAGGGTACTTTTCCATGGTGCTGCAAACACTGGTGGATCACAAGGGATGTTTCACTGACATCAACGTGGGATGGCCTGGAAAGGTGCATGATGCTCGCATCTTCAGGAACTCTGCTCTGTTTGAACAGCTGCAGGAAGGGACTTACTTCCCAGACCAGAAAATTACTGATGGGGATGTTGAAATGCCTATAGCTATCCTCGGGGACCCAGCCTACCCCTTAATGCCATGGCTCATGAAGCCGTACACAGGCACCCTGGACCATAGCATCCTGCCCGCTCTCATCACGTGCGTCCTTCCTCTCTTCAGGTTCATTTAACGCTTTACGGGACTCCACAATTGTTTGCCTCCATGCATTCAGCTGGTCCCTATCAGTGCGGGAGGACTGCACTAGCTTGGCGAACATGTTGTCCCGAGTTTGTTTTTTCCACCTTCTAATCTGGACCAGCCTCTGGGACGGAGTAGATAGGGGCTGCATTGAAACATTTGCACCTGCGGGAGGAGAAAAAGGGAGGGTAGTATTTTAAAAGATACATTTTAGAGAACAAAGGGGACACTTTCTCAGTGAAACAGGCAATTCATAGTACACCGCACTTGTTCTTTCTGTATAAGGTCACATTTTGCCTCTTATACTGAAGTGCCTGCCATTTTGGTGTGAGTAAGCTATCACACGCGGCCGGGCAACAGAATTCAGCTTGCAGGCAGCCATGGTAAGCCCTAGGGGCACACAGGGTTCTGTTTCTTCTGCATTCATTTCAATGCTTTCAAACTGCCAGGCCTCCTTTCCCATAGCAAGGAATGCCTGGTGGGTTTGCCATATAAAAGGAGGGTCTGCAGGCTCTCTGGGATGATCGCTTCACACACCCCATGTGGCTCCGATGAGGCTCTGATGAGCCCTTTAAACTAAATGCAGACAGCCCAGAGTGGCTGGGTTTCCCCGCACTCCCCACTGTGTGGTTCTGATCAGGCTCTCACTCACCAGAAGTGCCTTCTCTAGGGTCATGGTCTGGGAGCCCGCCTTGGGAGTGGGGGGAGGCTATTGGGTCCAGCGTTAAGAATAGTTCCTGGCTAGGGGGGAAAACGGATTCCCCACTTGCCATCTGTGCACTGTCCTCCTCCATCTCTTCGTCCTCCAATAACTCATCCTCCTCATTCCATGCAACTCCCCCCTTGCAGGTGTCCATGGACAGTAGTGGGGTAGTGGTGGCATCACCCCCCATAATAGCATGCACCTCACGGTAGAAGCGGCATGTGTGGGGCTGTGACCCAGAGCTCCCGTTTGCCTCCCTGGCTTTTTGGTAGGTTTGCCTGAGTTCCTTGATTTTTGTACGGCACTGCTCTTTGTCCCTGGAGTAGCCTCTTTCTGTCATGGCCGTGGAGACTTTAGCGTATGTATTTGCGGGGTTTTTTTGGAACGTAGTTCTGCCATAACAGATTAGTCTCCCCAACATGTGATGAGATCCAGTACCTCCCGTTCGGACCATACTGGAGCTTGTCTGGAAATCCGGGTCTGCATGGTCAGCTGTGATGGTAAACTGTGCTGATAGTGACCAAACAGGAAATGAAATTCAAAAGTTCCCGGGGCTTTTACTGCCTACCTGGCTAGTGCATCAGAGTTGAGAGTGTTGTCCAGAGCGGTCACAAGGGAGCATTCTGGGATAGCTCCTGGAGGCCAATAACGTCGAATTGCGTCCACAGTACCTGTAACCCGGAACTGAGATCTCGATTTTAGTGCTACTTCGCTTGCCGAGGTGGAGTACAGAAATCAGATTAAAGAGCTCTTTAAATTGAAAGAACTGGTTTGGTCGTCTGGACAGAATCAGTTTTATTTCAAATTAACTCAGCTTTTTCCGAAATAACCATGTACTGTAGACCAGGTCTAAGTGCCCAAGGCTCCTGTCATATAGGCACTTTTGAAAATGTCACCCTTCAATAAACAAGTGAGGTCTTCTTGGACTGCTGCAAGAGAGTCACAGAACGTCCAACATTCAAAGAGCTTGACTGGAGAGATTCATATTCATTTTGCTACAGGGCAACAGCCATCTAATCTTTTGTTAAGTCAACTTAAAGTAGTAAGCCCTATATGTTATTCAGAGAAACAACTTACATCTCAAAAAAGTTTGCTGGTATCCTGATACTAGTCTAGTTAAAGCAGCTTTCCACAGTTCTGTTCTCCTCCCCCCCCACCTTTTACCCTCCCGTCCCTTGTCAGGTATGAGGTTTTTGGCTGACAAAAATGAGACTTTGTTATGATTAATTTGGAGAGACAGGGTGAAAAGATTTTGTGCCTGGGTAGATAGATTTTCAAAACGAGTTTGCAAGGCTTGAAGGCACAGTATTATAAACTAGTATTCTAAAGCAGCTGTTTAGAGTTGAAAATTGGCTCATGTTATAAATCAGTTTGTCTGGAGGTACAATATTTTTGTGCAGCGCAATGAGAATGTAAGGAGTAAGCAGCTGCATCTTATTGAAAACTATTACCAAGTCTGTACAGGACAGAGGCCGAGGCCAGCTGCTTCAAAGGAGGCAGCTCCTTCACCAGCAAGTTGTGTGGGGATGTGTGGTGGTGGGAAACACCCCACACAAAAGGAGAAATCCAACAGAAAGTTGGCACAAGGCTAAAGGAACTTTCAAGTCTCCATGGCAGAGCTCAGAAAAAATGATTTGGGTAGCTTGCTTATGTGCAAAATCCTCACTGTGATATCCTAAAAGTGGCAATAAGTTACTCAGATTTCCTTAAAATTACAGTAGATCAAGTGCAATGATTATGAAGCTGTCATAGCAACTCCAGAGGCCAAGTTGTAAATATTAATTCAAACCACTATTGAGACTTACTTGACTCCACCCTTCACAAAAGAACTGCTTTCAGCTTGAAAATTTTGCATGCTTAGGCTTATACCAATGGAGAATTTATTGGGAAAATCTGAAGCATGCTGTTTTCTAGTTATGGGTCTCAATTCCCACCTCCCCCCAAAAAACCCAGTCCCATGCCCCCCCCCCCCCCCCCCCGCAACTTCAGCCTACAGGCCCCTGAATTGTCCTAACTCTATCTCCATTGCTATCACAAGGCTAGCTCACCATGAATACACTTAAAAATGCACTCATGTTCCTTTGGAAGCACACAGAGTTATATTGGTATAACTATTAAGGCATAATTCTACTGTTTCAACTGGCAAAGCCTCTATCACAAGGCTAGCCTTTGCTTTTGGAGTCCATAAATGTTTATAAATTAATGGGGAGAAAAATATTACAAATTAAAAGCCTCTGTGGGTTTTTATGCAGGCTTTAAAAATTTCACAAAGGATTAACTCAGTGCTACAACAGATGGAGACAAAGGATCTGATGTAGAAGGCAGGTTCTAGTTGAGTTCTGATGCAGGTTTTTACAGAAGTCTATTTGTTGCCGACATTTAATTCACCAACTCCAGTGGAGCATGTAAGATCTGCATGTTACTCACAAAAGTTTATTTATCTTGTCCATAAATGGAAAATGGCCTATCAGAGTTTAGTAGCTCCACTGGAGCATTTCTGCACTAGTGGTGTGCGTAAGTGGTGGGTGAATCTTCTGACTGAACAAGAGGTTCTTACATATCTATACAGCGAAATAGTTCAAGTAAATATACTGTACAGTTAGATTTTGTGTATCAATGATTTTAAGTGCTTTCTAAACAACAAGGAAAATCCTAGACAAGAATCTAATTAGGATACATTAACGATCTGTTACTTTTTCAAAAATTCTTATGGTATGTTATATCTGGCCTGCCTTGGCTTTTAAAGTTAAGGTCGGCTGTGGGACGCACATTCTCTCTATTCCTGAACTCTTATTGCTGTCCATTTTCTACTTAAGAATGTTTCAATTTTACTGTCTACATCAGAGCCACCTGCCTAGCCTGAGAGCTCATCTTCAGTAGGAGATGAGTACATCTCATCTTACCTCAAAAACTGTAACCTGTCCTTAACCACTCCCCCTATAGTCAATGGATGCCAACATTTTCATGTTTCCACCTGCAGCACATATAACCTCCAAACATTCACCACCAAATTTCTATTGCTCTTGTACAGAGTTCTAAGTTTGTACTTGCATAGTCTGAGGCCTGTCCATATAGCTACTGGTACCACCACTTTCTCCCAAAACAGAGCCATCCTCATCTGTGCCACCCATGACAAGTCACCAACGTACATGTATTGTAAATATCCATCAGAGGTGCCGATGTCAAATGGCCGGTGCACACTGTAGTTGGGTATGAAGGCTGAGAAGAGTGTGTGTGTGGAATCTAAACTGAGTTTCCAGACTTTCAAATTTATTTTTGAACAAATTTCACCTTCACTCAAATGTCTGGCTTTCGAGTTAGATGTATGACTTGGAAAGGGCCTTTAGTGGCTTATTTTGTCCAACATGCCTAATCTTCCTAAGACATCCCCAGTAACTGAATGATCAAATAACAATGGTTTGATCTCCAACAATTTTATAATGTTAATTCAATAGTTATTCAACGTGGCTTGAAGGCTGACCAGTTTGTTGTCCTTTCACCTTATTTCCATTATTCATTCATAGTCAGATAATATGGTACTGAGTGTGGTATAAGAATTTAGAAAGACTTTTCTGCCTCATTTGCTTTGCAAAATAATCAACATATTGTTTTAGTATCATCCAAGCAAGGAAAATAGTTCATTTGTACCTTGGCACCACTGGCAGTTAGGAAATGCCAAACCCCAAACTGAAAGGATAATGAATATTCAACTTGGATATGTTAGAAGCAAGGACTAAACTAAACCAGACTTTTATACAAAAGATTTATTAAAAATAAGTTCTTAAAAAAAACAAATTGTGATGTATATACAGTAGCTTAGCATGGAAACAATCTGATGCATATAATACCGGAATAGTGAGTACCGTAACTCCTCACTTAACATTGTAGTTATGTTCCTGAAAAATGCAATTTTAAGTGAAACGATGTTAAATAAATCCAATTTTCCCATAAGCTTTAATGTAAATGCAGGGGGTTAGGTTCCAAGGAAATTTTTGGGGGGCAGACAAAAGGCCTTATATACCGTACAGTACTGTACTGTGGTTGGGAAGTACCCCTGGCTTACCCCACAAAGGCACAGCCCGCTGCAGACAAGGACACTAGGAAGCTCCTTTGCAGCAGCGGCAGCTTACCCGGAGAAGAACAGGCACCAACTTTGCTGGGGGATGGTCCAGGCCCGCCTCTTCCCGTCCCCGCTCCACTCCAGGCCCACCTCTTCCCGTCCCCGCTCCATCTCCTCTCCGGAGCATGCTGCATCCCCGCTTCTTCCCCATCCCCAGAAAGTCTTAGGGGAGGGGGGGAGGAGTGGAGACGCAGTATTTCCCCGCTGCTCCCCCTCCCTCCCAGAAAGTCCTAAGCGCCGCCAAGCAGCCGTTTGGCGGTGGGGGAAGCGCTGGGAGGGAGGAGGAGGCGGAGAAGAGGAACTTGTGCAATGCTCCCTTGTAAAGTCACTGCTCTTCCACAAAATCTTACATGCAGCGTACAGAGCAGGCAGCCAAACGATGTTATAAGGGAGCATTGCACAACTTTAAACGAGCATGTTCCCTAATTGAGCAGTGACGTAACTTTGAAACAAGGTTAAGCGGGAGGACGTTAAGTTAGTAGTTACTGTACTAAAGTGCATGCGGTACAAAGAATATGATTAAGGGATAGGGAATGTGGTTTTCTTTGAAATATGCCCCAGTAAAGCATGATAATTAACATATGGAACTTATCTGGGGGTTTTTGGGGAGGGGAGGATTTTTTTTATTATAAAGAACTTTCAAATAAACGAGGTTTCGTAGAGGAACCTTCATGATCAGTATCATGTAAATGTTTAAGTCAAGATACAAATATAAGAATGCAGATGGAGGGTTTGGGAACACCGTCTGCAGGTTACACTCCATTTGTTCATTGGTATGTATGCTAAAGCCTTTGATCAGCTCTGTTTCTGTTATGGATCAATAAATCTTAGTCATTGGTTGTGTACCCTAATAAATCGAAGAAACTTGGGTGCCACAGAATACTGCCAAAAAGTCTATTAATGGATGCATCTTCAGTATCTACTGCAGTAGACATTAAAGAGTCTTTTCTTCTGAGCGGTGCAGTTACAGAACACAACAAAACTGCTGGTTTTCTACTTCTACACCATATACTGTGTGACATCCAGAATCACAAACTAGAAAATATTGTTTTATTCTGAAAAAGTGTATTAAACAGAAAATAACTTATCAAATTAATATTTGTTTCTGGCCACTTCACATGACTGTTCTCAGCATCTCACAAACCTTGAAGTCATACTTAGAACAGTAGCCTTTCAGCTGAGTCTTCTGCCTGGGAGATTTCCCATTTCCAAGAGTGCACAGTGTACTTTAATAGCGAAGAACCCAAAAATAGCTGGAAGTTCAAATCAAACCATCCTCAGCAGAGTTCATGTTTAACAATCTCAGATGTTCACAAAAAAGTCTTATAAAAAGTTAGCTCCTTGCAGTACCCCCTTCAGTCCCACAATTTAATAAGACCATCCCAGCCACAGGTGATGACCTTGGATGTTTCATGTGGATGCCAGACTGCGCCTATACAAACTTTGTCATGTGCTTTTAACCTACTGTAGAGTTTTGTCGTCTTCCAGTCCCAGATGTTAAGTTTTCCATCTGCATCACCTGATATCACATAGCTGTATTAAAAAAAGTAAAAGCTGTATTACAAACTCTCAGAACTACTTTTATTATTTTCCATTTTTTGGAAGATTATTATAAAGCATACATTAAAATAATGTTTTAAATTAACGCAAAAAACAGATTCAGGATAATTTTGAATTGGGGAATGGAAAAAGTTTAGTAATCCAATAAGCTTTCCATTCAAGAGAGTGTTTCAACAGACATTAGGAATTCCAATGAATTAACATGCATGATGTGTTCTAAAGAGCCTGAGCTCTTGCTATGCAGCGATTCATCACGTCATCTGTGAGGTAAATGTGCTAAGCAATGTGATTATACCATGTGTTATGTTGCTTGAGTAATAGAACCTACTGAGAGGATAACAGAAAATTCCAGGAAAAAACCCTAATTTGCAGAGATTTTTCTTCACATTTTAAGGGATTTTTTAAAAACACTTTTGCAGTGCATTATGCTAATCATGCATATACTTGCTTTGTTAACTACAGGAAGTTAAATGGGAATAATGGTTTTAAAATGACACCGATGTGACATCTCTAGTAAAGCCACAGATAGGAATTAGCTGTACAACTTCATTAGGCAAAGTATAAGAACCAGGCTTCAATCTAGATTCCATTTTGCTTTAAGTTTGAACCCAAGGTATGTGTGTGCAGGAAGGCTTCTTGTGACTCTACTGTAGACCTGTGTGTACGAAGCCAGTTACTGCTCCCTGGTTCATGGCTACCTAGCTCCAGTGCAAGTTAGAACAGGAAGCATCCTGCTCAATGCTGCTGGTGCTATAAAGTCCCCTACACCAGCAGAGGATCAGGTGTAGTGGAGCTCAGGCCCAACCCCTTATAGCCCCAGTCTGCCCTCCTCCATATGCTTCCTCCTCTCACTTTCACTTTGAGGCAGTCTGGAGTGGGGGTTGTGGCTGGTGTGGGAGGCAGTTTAGCTGCCTCTTATAGTTGAGACTCCTCCTACCTAGGGAAGGCTTCTGGCTGGTTTAAGGTCATAGCAACACAAAACAGCCTTTGTAGAATGGAGAATTTAGGCCAAAGTGTTCATTGTGAGTACTCCAACTAAATGGTCATTTCATATACTACTGGGTTAAACGTTAGTACTGAATCCGTTGAAGTTAACAAATGGCAAAGGGCAAATTCCCCTTTTAACTTCTGCTGTGTGGCCACGGAGTTTTCTGCAATGTTGGGTTAAAAGGACAGCAGCACATCAGTATGTTACAAAGGGTTTCAAAAACAAATTCAGCAGGTTCTCGTGCCAACTTTAAGACAGAAGTTAGTTTTCATAGAACTTACCTCATGTCAGGTGAAAAATCAACTTGACAAGCATAACCTGCCACCATGTGACCCTTAAAGATTTTCTTTTTGTTTAATCTGAATCTGTTCTGAGCTCCAAAAATCAAAATCTGATTATCCATTGATTGACAAGCCAGCCATTTTCCTGTACGTGCAACAAAGTTCAGGCAGATGTCAGTCTTATTTTGAATCAGACTACCGCAGCTGAAGAAACAAATCTGACAAAGATTCCTAGAATTTTCACTGTCAGTTTTGGTTTCAACAATATTCTGTGTTAATAAAGCATTTAGTTAAATAATATGCACGGCTTTTACCGTGTACTGTGGAGTTGAGAGCTAGACCCTAGAATGGTGTATTAGCAGTGTTCGTTCAAAGAAAAGAGGTACAAACTTGGCTCACATCACTTGTGTTGAAAGATTTCTAGTGTTGCAGACACAAATTTAATCATACAAAAACAGAAAACTTCTAATTCTGTAAGCAGTTCTTTCTAAGCCATTTGTGACACCAAGTACAGTTATCAGTCATACCCACGGAAAACTGTCATTGAGATGACGACTTCTGCCTATTACAATTAATACTGGAGATAGTTTGGAAGTATGTCCCTGCATGTATGCTCAATTGCCTATAGTAACTTTCTCTGTTATAATCACACTACACCAGTGATTCTAAAACTTCTGTACTGGTGACCCCTTCCACATATCCTAACTGGTCAATCAAATAATTGAAACCAGGAGACAAGCTCACAAGATGCACATCATCTCATTAATTACTCATTTTAAGTTGTGGAACAAAGTTACCAATGGTTTTTTTTTTAAAGAGAAATTTTACTTCAGTGTAAAGCAGGTCTAAAATGTGTTGAAGGATTTTAATCATGTAAATAATTCCTAAATATCTAATTTTCAAACCATCTTTAGTTTCACAGTTCAACAGGAGAAGTGTCTGGAAGGAAAAAAGAAGGGATTCTCTCCTAACCAATCATGTATCCACACTTCTTCCTGTTTTGGTGGTGGGTAGGGAGGAGAGGGCAGTGCACTAACTTCTGTCTGGAAATCCAATGCAAATGCAGATGCTTCCAGGTGGGCGAGGGGACATGCTGAAGAGAGCAGCTGCTCCTTTTATGCTGGACATATTCCCTCTACCCTGAGCAGTGACCTCACAGTGACTTTGAAAGACTTTCTCAAGGGTCCCAGGAAAAAAAGAGTAGACATATCATGGAGACACTATTCTTCTCTTCTGCTGCCTTTTAGGCTTTTTTATTCACTTCTAGCTTTGTTTGCTCCTTCTACCACTTGCAGAAAGAGAGAAATTTTAAACTGACAGAGTTCATAAAAAAAAGAAACTAACTTGGGCCTCTCACTACAGAGAAAGTAAACTAAGACCTTGTCCACTTGGGAATATTTTTTGGTATAACCCAAGGTGTTCATTTAAACTGATATAGTTATATTGATATAACTCACCCTGTTGGGTTACTCTTACTCTGGTATAAGAGTATCTTTTTCTGATTTAGCTTATGTCACCTGGAAAGGAATTTAAGCTAACCCCCAAAATGAAACCACAGATATCCATATGGGAGGTCTGATACTGGTATAACTGGTGAAACTTTCCTGTGTAGACAAGGCCTAAGTAAAGTGTTAATTTACCATTTGGAGACAAGGTGACGGCCGGCATCGAGTGCATACTTGGCTCTGCGATGTACTTGAAATCAACAGGAATATCCCTGCAAAGGAAGAAATGTGAATGGATGAAGTACTGGAAATGTTTCAAAGGGCTACCTAATGTCAGCTGATTTAATCAACCACTGTGAAACACAGAATGGGAGGTGGTGTCCGGATGAAAAATGTCTAAAATGGAGTTCAAAGATATTAAAAATACCTCCCAGTGAACTCTTACTGTGGTGCTATCAACAAAAGAAAACTAGCCTTGTTTAATACCTCCAGTTGTGAATATGTTTTGGAGATGGATGTAGGCCAGAGGTTCTCAACCCTTCTCTCTCCGAGGCCCCCGCAACATGCTATAAAAACTCCATGGCTCACCTGTGCCACAATAACTCGTTTTCTGCATACAAAAGCCAGGGCTGGCGTTAGGGGGTAGCAATCAGGGCAGCTGCCTGGAGCCTCATGCCACAGGGGCCCCTGTGAAGCTACATTGCTCAGGCTTCGGCTTCAGGCCCGAGTGGTGCGGCTCAGAGTCCTGGGCTTCAGCCTCATGTGGCAGGGCTTCAGCTTTCTATCCTGGGCCCCAGTAAGTCTAATGCTGGTCCTGCTCGGCGGCCCCCCAAAACCTGCTCACGGCCCCCCAGGGGTCCCCGGACCTCTGGTTGATAGCCACTGAATTATAAAAGTATAGATTCCCCCCACAATAGCCGTGTCTACACTAATAACAAAACCAGTTTTCAGTCACACTTGAGGGAGGTTGTAGGGTAAAGGCAGCGGGGTTTGAAAGTCAGTGCCAGACACTACTCCATTCCTACAACAGACAGGCAGAGTATGATAGCTTGCATGTCTCACCCTGCTCCTTCCCCAAAAAAGAGTCTCCACTCCAGCTAGGAAAAACTCTTATGTAACCTGTAAAGGTTAAAAAATAAAGCCACATTATGGAAAATACACTTCCTGCATTTAATTCTAGTTAGAAGGACTTGAAATGTAATGTGGGTTTTGCAGTCTTCTCTCTTCACAAATTAATGCAGGGCTCATCTGTTGGAATTTATTCCAGGCAGCTCTGCTTTCTGTTAAAATGTACCAGATGTAGTCAGGACTGCGGCAGGATATGCTGCCCTAAACTATTAGGCAGAATAAAAGACATTTAAGTTTCATGCTTGTTTCAAGCCAAATTGTGAAACAAGATGACAGACAAAATCAGCTTCTTAAAAGGTCACCAAAAACTGCTGCCATGGTTGGCTGACCTAAAAACCAATTTACCCTCAATGGCTGTTCTCACTGGAAACTCTAAACTGTGAGACCTGGTACATTCTCCTCAAAACGTTGTTTTATGAGCTGACAGTTATAAGTGGTGAAAGTGTATAACCTTCACTGGCAAACATTAGAGTGCTCCACTGTGATCTCTTTCCTCCTGACCAAACCTAGCAGGAAATAAAAGTTAGGGTCTCTTGAAAGGGAAAGGGAAAAAGTGTTTGGAACTACCTGAGACATAAAAGCTCTTAAAAGACTTCAGTTTGCTTATGGGAGAGCTTGGGAACTATGGAAAGACAGACCACTCCAGGGAGATCATCTGAAGCCTAGGGATTGCATTAGCCTCGTCATCCTAGCAGAGAATTAAACCAGCATTAGATACCACTATGGGGCACTGGTTCACTAGTGACTTGGAGGTAGGAAAATTTTGAGCTGAGTATCATCAATATAACGATGGCACAGCAGCCCAAACCATTTTGCCATTTCCCTGAGTAGCACCAGGAAAATACTAAGGAGTGAGAATAAAATTCTGCATTTTCACACATCAAGGGGTTTAGAATACAACAACCACCTCAACTTTAATATCACTGCCATATGGATGCAATAAGTAGAAAGCAGGAAAGCAAACTTCAGAATATCCCAGTTCAGATTCCACTGAGCAAATATAGTTTGTTATCTGAAAAACATTTATTGTTCTAGATTCTTACTGTTGCAGTTCCACAAAGGAAGGACACTGCAATCCAGTAAACATGAAAGCAGAATCTGTACACAGCGTAACATCTGTGAAATGGAGATTCAATTATCATGGGAAAGTTGTTCAGAAATGTCAGACCACTGCCAATGCTGGCCAAGTGAAAATGCTTACCAACTGAGGTTTGATTACAAAACACCCTAAACATTCCTCTACACAATTAAGAACACTACAAAAGCAATTAAAAACTTGCTCTTAAAAGCTACATTTAATTACATGTACAGGTCATATTTACTTGTAAAGCTTTTTCTGGCTCTTGTTAAAATCAAAATCTTCAGGCTTATTATTAATGTAAAGTAAAGAAAGAGATATTTGTACATTTAAACCTATCAAGAAGTGAAATAATCAATTAACCGAGCCATATAAAATGCCTGTTATAAAAGTAACAGAAAAGAGGGATTTATTCACAGCACTATGGGTGACAACTTGACATATGAAATTCTTCAAGCTCCAAAAGCTGCAGTGCTGAACATGTTCATTTAGTTTTAATGCAAATACCGTTAATTTGGAGCCTGAAATCTGTGAAATTTGCCTACAGACAGATAAGCATATTTCATTAAATGTTCTGAACAACAGTCCACAGCGATGAATGAGCAGAGTGGGAAAAGCGCTCTATATTAGCTTTAATCAGTCTCTTAAGCAAAATTTGAATGATGGAATATGATCTAATCTATATTTCATAATAGCTGAATGAGACAACACTATCCCTGTGACTTCTAAAATAATTTGAGAATATCTACATTTAGGACAATCAGGCTGTGATGTTCTGCGACTAGATTCTTTGTGGTGGGAAGGAGGAAAGGGAAGGTCACATTCCACCCTTTAGCTGTTTATCTTATCCATTGTCAGGAACCACAAGAAACAAGAGCATCCAGTCCCAAGAGGCAGCAGTTCTGTGCAAGAGAGACACGGCTCCACAAACCAAACAGAAGAAATCCCTGTTAAAATTAATTGTACCCAAGGACTTTTCCTACTCCTTAAGGGGTTCACTGAAGCTGCTTGGAGCTAACCCACCAGCACTCGGTCAGATCAACAGTCCTTCCAGATGAGGAATTTCAGACAAAGCTCCTTCCAGAACCAGTCAAAACACCCACTGAGTCACCCAGAGAATGATCTGGGCACTTCTTCTCACCTGTGTGGCCAAGTGCACTGCCTTCACATAGCTCCCAAACTGCTAGCCAGGGAGCGAAATCCAGAGTACTGAACAGAGATTATCACAAAACAGCATGTGGCAGTAGAGCTAGCACAAGCTTAAAATGAATTTCAATATACCTTTCACACTTTTTTTTTTTTTTTTTTTTAATAAAAACAGGCAGTAACTGTGTGATACAATATGGACATCAGTTGGGCACTGCTGTGACCTAGATTCCTCCATCCACGAAGGGCAATGTACAACTACTGTAGATCCTAAAGATAGCCAGCTGGATTCAATGAAAAGGCCAGAATGAATCATTTTCTTTAATCACCAAAGGCTTTTTCTAAGTTTCAGGAACTGAACAGAACACACCTCTCTCCCAACTCACATTAGAACTGAAGAGCAGTTCAAATAATATTTCTAAATGAGTCTTTTCTTGGATGGAATTTTATACACCAGACTGCCACTATAATTTTTGTCAATGTTTTTACCAAAAAAAAAACCAAAAAAAAAAAAACCCAACCACCATGACCGAAAAGCTAGAATGAAACTATTAAACGATTTGACTTATTAGTTATCTTTACGGTACTCTAAAGTAGCATCACACAGGCAATTCTTTATACATGCAATTTCAGTGCTGCTATACCTCCTATGGGATAGCAGATGAGAGAAACCATTAACCGAATGTTGTCTGCCACAAGCTGATATGGCTATGCCCACTGTTTCCACATAACACAGCCCATGGCACCACTTTTACTTTATAAGTAAAGTTAAAATAATTTGATTGGTATTCACCTAGAGTGTGTTATACAGGAGTAAGAAGCAAATCATTTCACCGATTAAAACCCTATACCATATGACTGACTATCCTAGAAAAAATTTCCAGCAATAATTTTTATATTACTGCAGGTGCTAAGTTTGGTTTAGATAAAAATCAATCTAACAAGATATTTGATTTCATTTTGGGCTAGTACAGTATGTTGAATAAATGTGACCTGAATGCTCTTGCACATTCATACCAATCAAGTCCGCTGTAAACTATGAAATTCTCTGCTTTGCTTTTGGATAGAATTAATGAAAATTTCACAGGTTTTTAAAAAGAAGCCCTCAGATAATAAGTACTGCAACACAGGAGAATTGTAAGCCAGTAAAAAGAGTTAAGTGTTAGACATTTTAAAAATCTTTACTTCTAAGGGATTTTAAAAATACAATTAATGGTCTTACATCTAGTTTCAGGAAGGGATGTTTCATTTGACTGAACAAATACGTTAAGAACTGGCTCTCAGACTAGCCTGTGGAATGCAGAACATACGGGTTTGGTGTAGAGTATTTACAATTGGTCAATAGCACTGTAAAATAGACTAGAAACTAGCAGCAGGAACATCACTGATTTTTTTCTGGCACTGCTTCTTTTTAAATATTTCAACTACTGTAGAGAACAATAGAAATGGATTTGTGGAAGTTTAAATTAATTTAACTTTTTGTTTGGCTAGCCAGAAGTTACTGCACCAAAACTTCAAAGTAATTGCATTGATTTGACTTAAAAATTGTTAACTATTTCCCAGTTTGCTCTGTACTAATGTGAAATCAAAACTTTGTGAGGTTTGAAACTTACCATTCCCAGACTCTTAAACTCTTGTCATCAGATGTACTCACAAACCGTCTGTTCTCATCCACAAACACAATGGTGTTGACAGCTCCCAAATGCCTATCATACTCCTGCACAATCTCCCCACTTCGAACGTCCCACTGCAAATTAAACAGCCAGCGTCAGAGCCACTTAGGTTCTAATACATTCCTGAACTTGAAACTATAAAGCTTCTGATATTTAGTCAGATTTTCAGGTCAGAGAGTAAGCACTCCAGCAACAGCCTTTGAGGGAGTGTTCATTCAAAAATACTGTTAAAAAAGGAAAGAAAAGGTCTATGATTTTGAAATATAATAAAGGCATTGCAGTTATTCAGCAGCTAAATTTAAATGTCAGGTACAAAAACTTTACAAAATAATGAGATCAGGAAACATTTAATTAAGTTCTGAGTCTTACCTGTACAATTTTTTTATCTGACATTCCTGCCACAAAAAGATTTTGTTTATCTTCATCAGGATTGAATTTGACACAGTATGGAACCTTCCTGTTTGTGAACCTTGAAACACATTGCCCTGTAAACAGACAAGCCATTCAAATTAGATCAGTTCAAAAGTTTCTCAAACATAGTTTTATAAATGCTCACAGTAATAAGCTACCATAATTTATCCATCTTTGTACCTAGAGATGTTTTACTTAGTTTAGATCCGGAGAAAACAAAAACATAGGCTTTCAACTCCCTGAAAGGATCAGAGATTGGGAATTATTCTGGAGATGACTTGGATCTTGTTTATATTAGATCTTCTCTCCTCCCTGCCCCCATAAAGTTTCCCACCATTGCTACCTTGTTCAACCAAGGCAGCTGGTCACACCCTGGACCTGATCTTTAGCCTAGATATCAATACTGAGGACATCACAACCCAGCCACTGTCTTGGACAGACCCATCACCTTATTAAGACAGGAGTCAGAAACCTTCAACTGCCAGGCAACAAGATAGACCAATGATCCTGATTCAACCATGAATACTCATGGATGCCATCAAATTCCAAAGCCTCCTAAAAGACATCAGCACCCCACCATGAGTCATCACGGACCTGGTGACTCATTATCACCTCAATACTAGACCCATCACTTGTAGAGTTTCACAAGGAACAATTCTCTCACCGGTCCTTTTCAACGTCTACATAGAACCACTAGGTGAACTGGTCAGACAATATAAACTCAAAGTGCCAGCAATATGCAGAAGACACACAGCTTTACCTACCCTATTCCTTCACTGCCACCACCACCACAACCAGCAAGGCCCAATGCTTGGACAAGATCAGCTGGCTGAAGCTGAACTCAAGCAAGGCAGAAGCTATGGTGATAGTGAGAAGAAAACATTTTGAGGAGTTTGCAGCCAAAGTATATTTTCCTTTGGTTAAAGGTACACATCCACAATTGGTTAAAGGTACACATCCACAATTGGTCAATTGAGTTCATAGTTAAGGAGCACTCCTGGATTCCTCACTGATGCTAAGTACGCACACAGCCGCATCTTTGAATAATGTTTTTTATCATCTCTGGTTGGTTAGAAGACTCCACCCCATCCTGGCAAATGATGACTTGGCCTCTTGCCTTCATCACCTTTTGGACGGACTACAGAAATACAAAAAAGCACTGACGACTTCATGCCCAGTGTAAGGAAACTCCAACCAGTATAGAATGCTGAAGCACGTCTTCTCAGAAACACAGGCTACTGCAAACACCTCAAGCCTGTCCTCCGCTCCCTACGCTGGCTTCCCATAGAATACTGAATCCAGTTTAAGTTCTCAGTCCTTATTTTCAGAGCACTCAATGGCCTGGACCCAAGGTATCTAAAAGATCAACTGAAGACTGTGGTTGACAACTACGCTCCTCTAGCAAGAATATAATTCTATAAGAAGGGTAAACTCATTTGTGTGGGAGACAGAACTTCCTCTAGGGGCCAGCTCAGGACTATGGAATGACATCCCCAAGGAACATCAAAAACCTCACCACCTTCCGCTCTTAATTAAAGATGCATTGCTTTGACCTTGCCTTCTCTAACATACAGCAGAGAGAGACAGTGAGTGTGAGTGAGAGAGAGAGATAATAAAAAAATCCCAGAACAAAACCCTCCACTGCACAAACCTCTCCCTTGGGGAGAGAACAACCACATGATAGGTGTTAGTCATGTTGCTTAATGCATTACTGGAAGGTACTCAGATACTACCCTAAGAATAGAATTGACCAGGACTGATCCATTGGTGGTGACAACAGTGGAAGCACCAGTAGTATAAACGAAATGTCAGTGGCTGCTGGTTTTTTAACCCACAGTGTCATTTAGACCTGCTCTGACCAGTTAGATGACAAGAGTGGTTAAAATGCTGTCAGCCATGTGCATCTTTTTAATATACTGCTATTTCCATTGTTGCCTCCACAAGGTGATTTTAAGGAAAACAATCACAGACATGGCCTTGCAAACTAAGTGCCAGGAGATTATGAAGCCTTCTGAACAAAGATGCACTCTACACAGCTCTTTAATGGTGTCTAACCTTGATATTGTATGTATTTTAGGAGGGCAGAGTTTGGCCTCCAGTATGTATTGTCAATTAATATGCATGAGGAGAAAAATCCATTTTGACTTTCAAAGACCAAGCTGAATTTGCAAGCTAGCAGTTAGAAAAAAATATTTTTTTCCCTTGTAAACTATGCAGAACACTTGAGTTAATCCAAGTACAGAAAGAGTGATCCTCATCTACTTATAAAGATCTGGGAGACACTTGCTGCCCTGAGCAAAACTTCAGTGTGCCACCCCCCCTTGTGTGCTGGGGATGAGTGGTTTGGGGTATGGAAGGGGCTCAGGGCTGGGGCAGAGGGTTGGGGTGTGGGCTGCGGGGGTGAGGGCTGCGGCGGGGGGCTGGGAATGAGGGGTTCAGAGTGTGGGAGGGGGTTCTGGGCTGGGGTGTGGAAGAGGATCAGGGCTCTGGGCTGGGGGTGCAGGCTCTGGGTTTGTGGGGGCTCAAGGCTGGGGCAGAGGGTTGGGGTGCAGGAGGGGGTCAGGGTTCTGAGCTGGGTGTGCAGCTTCTGGGGTGGGGCCAGGAATGAGGGCTTTGGGGTGCAGGAGGGGGGTTTGGGGGGGCTCAGGGCTGGGGTAGTGGACTGGGGCACGGGGTGGGTTGCAGGCTTACCTACAGTGGTTCCCCGTCAGCAGGGATGCTAAGGCAGGCTTCTTGCCTATCCTGGCACTGCGGACTGCGCTGTGCCCCAGAAGTGGCCAGCAGCAGGTCCGGCTCCTAGGCGGAGGCTCACAAGTGGCTCTGCGCAGTTCTTGCCTGCAGGCACTGCCCCCCCAGCTCCCACTGGCCGGTGTGGAGCCAGTGCTTGGGGTGGGGGCAGCGCGCGAAGCCCTGTGGCACCCCCCCCCAGGAACCGGACCTGCTGCTGGCCACAGCGTGATGTCAGAACAGGTAGGGACTAGCCTACCTTAGCCGGGCAGCACTGCCAACGGGACTTTTAACGGCCTGGTCGGAGATGCTGACCAGAGCTGCCGCAATCTAGTGCCTTACATTCTGCGATCCAGTACTGGGTCACGACCCGCAGTTTGAAAACCACTGCTCTAGAACACAGGTTCTCTACTGAAATAATGGATCTAGGGTTTTGGTCAAAGTGGGGGCAAGTACTAAGTCACAGTGCCACGCATTGTGGGTTGACCCAACTGCCCCTCCATCGTGATGGAGGGACAGCTGGGCCAAATTTGACTAAGTGGCCTTGTCACCTGGTGCATGGGGTCACAGTGTCACCCAGTTTTGGTCCAGCTGCCCCAGGAAGCTGCCTAGTTTGCCTATAAGCTGGAATGGCCCCGAGCTCTGCTATGCAAGATATTTAAAAAAAATAAAAAAAATTATGGTACTGATAATTCTGTTACAAAGCCTCTTCTCTGGAGTTGCCCTATTCAGATTCTTTTTACTCTTTTAATAGTCGTTTTCCTACATTGAGAAAATCTAGGGGAAAAGGACCTTGAACATGACTATTAAAAACGTGGCCTGCACATTAAGTGCAAAGTGGAAGATGACTGGCCCCAAGAACGCTAAGATCAGTCACCACACAAGTTAAAGTAAAACAGACTTCATATATTTGGCAAATGCACAAAATTAAGGAAGTCTTCAGTTAAGTATTGAATATTTGCTAAGTACCACAGAGGCACAATGGGAGTAGTAGTGCAGCAATAAGAAAACCATATTTAGTATCTAACAGGATTTAAAATACCTTTTTTTGATTGTGTATTTGGCAGAGACACTCAGCATTAGGTGAATAGAATTATTTGTTAAAGTTCTTAGCAATGAAAATACAAAATGTTGTGAAATAAATGTCGTTGCTATAATTACTGTTCTTTCTTTCCCCAACCCATCTGGGAAAATTCTATTTTTTTTTTTTAAAATCTGGAAGAACTGTTATAGAATAAATCCTTTACCAAATTATAATAAAATATTCAATTCAAAAATGTACTTTTACTACTTAATTTCATTCTTATAAGTGAAGGGGTGCCAAATAATTCTCTCTAATTTGGTAAATGTTTGGCCCCATTCTTCGACTTGCTATGTAAATTTTCAGTTCAAAGTAATTTTTTTTAAATAATGTGTGAACCCTTGTTACCATGGATTTTTAACTTAAACACCAAGACAACCTTAACTGTAGCTTTACAGTGACAACAAAAATATTCAGGAGATGAGAAAATTGCTCTCCCTGTATTTGACACACCAATGTTGCACTGTAAGAGCATATAATAATAAAAGAGGAAGCATGGCTATTAAAACAGTAGCTATTTACTACTAGTTACAATGATTATCAGATTTGAACATGTATGTATTTAAGCCTACCTGTTTCAGTGTCCCAGAGTTTAAGATACCGGTCATATGCTGCACTAAGAAATTGAGTTCCAGCATTGTTAAAGCAGATGTCTCGAACTGCTTTACTGTGCCCTACAAGATAAAAAGAAATGTGGTAGAGAGAAGAATTAACCCTTTACCCCCAGTGCTAGGAATTAGGATTTTCTGGAGAACATTACCACAGACAGAATGCAGATAAACCACAATACTAATGGTCAATTACAGCTTTGAATTACACTCTCTGGCAACACAGAAAACTACTTACTAGAACTCATCTAAGAATATCTTGTAAATTTAGTTCCAGCAGACCAATTCAACTGGAAAAGTAACAGTACCTCCTAAAGGCCATTATGAGATTTGAAAATAAAACCATTGGGAATTTTCTGCAAAGAGACTGACCGCAACGCTGCGGAAAATTCTAAAACTTCTCCAGATTAAATATAGCATGCCTTTAAAAATAAACATCTATTCGAGGAATAAGACTGACCACAGGAGGTCTCCCTGCACTAGGAAAATCTTCCATTGCTACACCACCATAATTGCAGCCCCACCTGTTATCAGTCACAGGGCTCAAACAGCGACTGCCATTTTTATTACTGTATTGTCTAAACCTGTCCTTTACAAGGTTATGTGACACAGCAGCAAAAGATCAACTCCCTCTAGTGGTGATAATGCAACAGCAGGGAATTTCCCAAAGCAGTCTACTGCAGACAGCCAGAGAGAAGTTACTTTGGAACTGCACTGACAGAAGGTTTTTTTTGGAACAAGTGCACTCATCTTAACACTTAACTAGCCTAATGAGCTAAACTGCATGAGGATGGGATAAATGCCAGGATGGTAACAGAAAGTTTAGATGACTAGTTTTGTTGACATTCATATTAAAGAAGTCTGCCCCCCCCCAAAGCAATTTATTTAAAATTAAAATATTCATTTTGTCTACATATTCCACACATCTTAAGATGTGATGCAGCTGATCTCTCCACTGCACTGAAATGACATACTGCACTACAAATACGACGCACAAAATTCACTATTGCTTCAAATATTGTCCTGGACATAGTTATAGCAACAATGCATTGCATGTGAAAAATATCACAACAAACATTAACATCCAAGATAAAAAAGTAAGGGAGAATCAAGGACTGAACACTATAGAGGAATTCTATGAAGAGGATGCCAACTGCTAGGCACAGCAAAATTTTGGGATGGCAGCAATATCAAGTGGGTAAATAATTTTGGCAGGCTTAAATTAAATCCCCTGCGGAATACAGGAAATACTTAGGTCAGGAAGGCGTGTGGCTCAGGTAGAATCATCTCCACCGCCTTGCAGAATAATTCTGGTTGGCCATTGTAGCAGACTTATAGGGGCCCTACATTTTAGCTTACACACATTTTTAAAATAAATACAGCAGGTGAATCTGACTCATGAGAGGAAAGTTCTGAAACCATAATTCAAAGAGAAGAGTCTCTTCTGGAAGATCCTTTTCTGAGGCATCAGTTTAGCCAATCTGCTTGGTGCCTTGGGTACTAGAAACACTGATAAAAGGGCACTTCAAATGACGGTACATCATTCTAGAAGTGTTTCCATTTCAAAAGAAAAACTGCTGCTTAGAAGCTACAGCAAAGGCTGCTAGAAAGCTCACATTTATCTCTCTCGATTCTCTGAAAAAGTTCTCAATTACAAGGAAAAAATTGGACTTGTTCCATTTTCATATTTGAAAGAAGGTCTGAACAGTTTTTGTGAGAAGTTTTCCTCTGTTCCTTTTGCATTAGAAATTCATTTCTTGTCTAGCCCAGAAGAGAAGACCTAGTTAAATGATGGTATCACAACTGTTAATTTTAGCACACCCAAAAGCGTGCTAGGTACCTCACAGTACAAGTAAGGAGACACTACCTTTACTGTTAACATACCATCTAATTTCAGACATGACATATTGAGAGGAGGAGTAGGTAACAATAATAGGGATCTATACAATACATTTCTGGTCGTGACCCATAACTGATTGACCCAGTACACTAATATCTTGTTTTTATGGTCTAGAAGTCTTCAGTGCCAACACTAAATCATGTTGATTAAAAACAAAGTAAGATCATTCACAAATGCAGCCTCTTCAGCATTCATGCCAACACCACACTGAAAAGCTGATATTTTTCTCAGATGCCTACATGTCTTCTGTAGCACTGACACCCTCTCCCCCCAAAATCACAAAGTAATTAAATCTACTTGGGGGGGGGGGGGGGAGGAGACAAGGAAAGAAGGAAGTTGTTTTAATGTATATTAAAGAGTTCAGCAAAAAAAAGAGAGGTTACCAATAAATGTTCGTAAGCATCTTCGTTCACCATATACCTCCCATAGCTTAAACAAAAACAAAACAAGGAATGTTAATTTCTGCACCACATTCTTATGAAATGACAAGTTTAACTACAGATGTACATGACACTATATGAGAATTTTGACCACAACTAGCCTATCTTGAAATTCAGAAATAATGTGAACATTTGCCACAGAATTTCTGCAACTATCTCAACAGTATGCAAGGCTGAACTAAAATGAAATTTCATTCAGCAACAAGAAATTAAATGGTCCAGTTTCATAAACTCAAAAGAGGAACTTTTCAGCAAAAAATGTTTTGCTATCAACATTTGTCCAAGCTATAAAATGTAGCTTTACATAACATTGTCTTCTACCAAATGATAGCAGCAGCAAAGGTAAGCTTAAGGACTTGTGACCTTCACAACCTAATTGTAATAGCATTTAAATATGATTATTAAGTACTTATACTGTGCTAACACCCAAATTGTTTTAGGCATTTTACATACACACGTGAAACCAGAATGCCTGCCCCAGAAGGCTTACAATTAGGACTGTCAAGCGATTAATCGTGCTGTTAAACAATAATAGAATACCATTTATTTAAATATTTTTGGACGTTTTCTACATTTTCAAATATATTGATTTCAACTACACCACAGAATAAAAAGTGTACAGTGCTCACTTTATATTTATTTTTTATTACAAATATGTGCACTGTAAAAACCGAAATAGTATTTTTCAATTCACGTCATACAAGTACAAAAATGCAATCTCTTTATCCTGAAAGTGCAACTTACACATGTAGACTTATGTACAAAAAATTACTGCATTCAAAACTAAACCTTTAGAGCCTACAAGTTCACTCAGTCCTACTTCAGCCAGTTGCTCAGACAAACAAGTTTGGTTAAAATTTGCAGGAGATAATGCTGCCCGCATTTTGTTTACAATGTCACCTGAAAGCGAGAACAGGCATTTCGTATGGCACTTCTGTAGCTTGCGTTGCAAGGTATTTACATGCCAGATATAATGACTAAAGATTTACATGTCCCTTCATACGTCAACACCATTCCAGAGGACATGCATCCATGCTGATGATCATGGGTGGTGCATGAACCACCGGCTGGGGGACGCTAGCCCCTAGCCCCACCCCTTCCGCTCACGGCCATGCCTCTTCCCCCCTCCCCTCCACCAGAACTGAGCCCCCACTTCCGCTGGAGCCCAGAGACACCCACCCCACAGTGGCCACTGGCCCAGCCCCATGGCTAGCTCCCCAGCCCCAAAAGGAGTGTTGGGAGGGCAGGCGGTGCATGGCCCCAGCTTCCCCAGCCCTGGGGGTTGGCCGGCCGGCTGCAGCCTCCCCAGCTCCAGAGTGCGGACGGCGCATGGCTCCAGCCTTGGGAAGGGGGGTGGCTGCAGCTCCCCATCCCCAGAGCACCGGGAAGCTGGACCCAGAGGACTGGAGCCACACACAGGGAGCGGTCACAGCAGGGAGAAGGGTAACACTTGGCTGTTTGGGGAGGCAAAGCCTCTCCCAGCCTATGTGACCTGCGCCCATGCTGATGATGTGTTCTGCTTGACAACTATCCAAAGCGGAGTGGACCAGTGCAGGTTCATTTTCATCGTCTGAGTCAGATGCCACCAGCAGAAGGTTGATTTTCTTTTTTGGTGGTTCGGGTTCTGTAGTTTCCACATTGGAATGTTGCTCTTTTAAGACTTCTGAAAGCATGATCCACCCCTCGACCCTCTTGAATTTTGGAAGGCACTACAGATTCTTAAACTTTGGGTCGAGTGCTGTAGCTATTTTTAGAAATCTCACAGCGGTACCTTCTTTGCATTTTGTCAAATCTGCAGTGAAAATGTTCTTAAAACAAACATGTGCTGGATCATCATTGAGACTGTTATAACATGAAATATATGGCAGAATGCGGGTAAAACAGAACAGGAGACATACAATTCTCCCCCAAGAAGTTCAGTCAAAATTTAAATAATGCATTTAAAAAAACAAACAAAAAAACCGAGTGTCATCGGCATGGAAGCATGTCCTCTGGAATGGTGGCCAAAGCATGAAGGGGTATACAAATGTTTAGCATCTCTGGCATGTAAATACCTTGCAACACCGGCTACAAAAGTGACATGTGAACACCTGTTCTCACTTTCAGGTGACACTGTAAACAAGAAGCAGGCAACACTATCTCCCATAAATGGAAACAAACTTGCTCGTCTTAGCAATTGGCTGAACTAGAAGTAGAACTGAGTGGACTTGTAGACTCTAAAGTTTTAGATTGTTTTGTTTTTGAGTGCAGTTATGTAACAAAAAAATTCTACATTTGTAAGTTACACTTTTATGATAAAGAGATTGCATTACAGTACTTGTATGAGGTGAACTGAAAAATACTATTTCTTTTATCATTTTACAGTGCAAATACACCTCTATCCTGATATAACGCAGTCCTTGAGAGACAAAAAAAAAAATCTCACTGCGTTATAGGTGAGACTGCATTATATTGAACTTGCTTTGCCCCCACCCCCGGTTCCTTGTTCCCTGACCGCCCCCTCCAGAGACCCCTGTTCCTAATCACCCCCAGGACTCCACCCCCTACCCAACCCCCCGCTCCGTCCCCTGACTGCTCCGACCCCTATCAACACCCCCCGCCCCCTGACAGGCACTCAGCGGCAGCGGCGGGAAGCAGAGCAACACTGCCCCAGCCTGCTCCACTCTGCCATCTCCCAGCTGCGGCGCTCCATTTCCCACCATGGGTGTGTGCAGGGAGGTTGGGGAAAGGACTCCCCCCCCGTACTCACCTGCGGTGGGAAGCGGAGAGCCGCAGCTGGGAGCTGGCGGAGTGGAGCGGGCTGGGGCCGGGCTCTCCACTTCTGCTGCCAGTGAGTGCCGGGGGGATCCCTTCCCCCAAGCCCCCTCACCCGAGCGACATGGCTGGGGCTGAGGCAAGGGAAGCGGAGTGGGCTGCTCCTGGCCCCCCGCTAATACCCATGGCCACTCTGGGACTGCAGGGCCCCCAAAAGTGACCCCCCATAGCTCCTGTCTCCCAGACCTGGGGGAAGGGGCCCCTGACCGCCCCCAAGACCCTCTGCCCCTTATCCAACCCCTCGGCCCCAGCCCGGCATCCTTAACATGCTGCTCAGAGCAGAGTGTCTGAGCTTTACCGTGTTGTATGCAAACCCGGGTTATATCGAGTCACGTTATAGCGGGGTAGAGGTGTATTTGTAATAAAAAATAATATAAGTGAGCACTGTACACTGTATTCTGTGTTGTAAGAGAAATATATATATTTGAAAATGTAGAAAAACATCCAAAAATTTAATAAATTTCCATTGGTATTCTGTTTAACAGTGCAATGAAAAAAAATTAATCGCATGAGTTAACTACAATTAATCGACAGCCCTACTTACAATCTAAACATAAAAACAGATGAGAAATGAGGGAGAAGAATACAAAATACAGTACATGCAGTGTGGGCAGGGCGGTGATAGGCATCTATTTAACACACACACAGGTTGCTGCAGAAACCTTAATTTTTGCACTTCTTGACTTCATTTTAACTGTGATCTTTATATTTCATTAAAATAGTTTCTGCATTACTTATTTTTACATTCAATGCGGGTGATTGACAACTTAACTATTTATTTTTATGCAGAACAAAAACTAATTCAAACCATTTCTGGGAGAAAAACTAGAATGTAGGATGACTATTTGACAATTTTTAGCCTGATACAAATTTAAACAGGGGACTCAAACCCTGGAAAAGTACCTGTTCTAACAGAATTAGACTCACTATTTAAATGCTGTGAATGCTACATTTGTACGAAGTGAAGGTATATCAGAAACAACTCACTTTAATTTTACAGTCCATGGAGCAAGATAGCAATATGTGGCCAGAGAGTGGAAACAACCTGACTGCACTGACACCCTGTAAATAAGAACATAAATGATTAAGGAACAGCAAATTGAGCATGTGGATTTTTTTTCGAGCTCAATTTCCCTCTTTTCTAAAATATTTAGCTCAAATCCTAAAACACCAACCTTATCAGAAAGGTTGAAGAGGAGCCTGTACAATCTCCTGCTCCTTTTAACACAGCAATGTATTTTAATCAATTGCTCCTGCTGAATCACCAGGGGGCAATCCTGAGTCACTGCAATAGTTGTGTGCATGCCCCCTTCCCCTCCCACACGGACACCCACCCACACCATTACCATGGCAGCCCTTGGCAAAGAAATACAAATTGTGGGTTTGGAACGTTAGCTTTGACAAAAGAATAACACAGAGCTCTCCCCCCTGCCAATCTGACCTCTTCATAATACACCCAGTTCTGCACAATCGTGACTACAATCCTCTTTATACTACAATCCTGTGAGCAGTAACTGGGGCCTCTCTAAGCAGCCTCCTGGGGTAACTTCTAACTCAGGCCTCTTGCATGACAACAACTTCAACCACAGAGGCTCTGACCCTGAAAACACTAAAGGCCATTTGTAACTTTACTCAGGTGAATAATCCCAGTGGGCTGCAATTGGATTTTTAAAGAGGTTACTATAAAACCAACAGATACGTATGTTGGAAAAAAAAACAAAAACAAAAAACAAAGACTTTCAGACAGACAATACTTTACATCACTTTATTTTACAGCACCCTGATTTCCGGATGCTGGTTTCATACAGCAAGCTTATTTTATTACAGATACCTAAACAGAGCAAAGACGTTCATAAAAATGCTACATTGCATTTGAAGTTTGAAACATCACTAATACAAGGAAACTAAACCTTGAACTCAGAAATGGGAGAAGTAAAGGAAAAACACTAATTCAGAAAGTTTTCAAGTGTGTTTAAAATGCTATTCCTGATTATTTATACAGCCTCCCAAGCCTACTTATTGCTCAACACACAAAAGAGGCACTAAGCTGACAGATACAGAACCAAATTTTTATAGCAGTTAACTTGTACTGGCAAACTTTTCCCACTAAAATTTGCACATGTAAACAGGTAATTGTTCATGTAGGAACCATTTGCATGTGCAGTTTTCTGATGAGTAAGCAACAGCTGCACTCAGAGTAAACACAATGTATGAGCATCTTTTCTTGAGTATTAGGATTATTCAATGTTAAAAAAGATTTGCAGGGGATTTTAAGAGGTACCATGGAAATCAGTGCATAGAACACAGTGGGGTTAAAAAAACATTTCCTCAAAAAAAAAAAAAAAAGATTAACTACTGAATAGGACTAACAGTGCAGCTTTACAGGGAGCAGTAATGGTGGAAGTGCTAGTGTAGACATAATGCAGGTATTTTTACCTTCCAACTACCTTCACTAAACAGGATTAGCAGACTTGGTCGGTAAGAACTTCTGCAGTTGGTCTATATAAGCTCTCCCACGACTGCTACCATAAATGGAAAGTGCTGGTGCAGGAAAAAACCCACAAGGAATGAAAGTCTTAGCCCCACTGATGTCAAAGGGAGTTCTGGCAGAGAATTCCATGGGGCCACGATTTTCACCCACAATTTCTAAAGTTCAGAATTATGCAAAAAGCCAGACACAACAGCTCCAAAAGAGGCAGAAACTGCCCAAATCATTAAAATGTTAATCTTTACTACCCCCTTGAGATGCCAACATTTCAGTGCTGCCCCTTTCAGCAGAAAGGCACAGGTCATGTGCTTCTCTCTCTTAGGGCCAAAGCCCCAAATATCCCCTGCTGCCACGATATCTAGCTTGCTCTTTCCCTGCCCTCCCCCAAAAGCTTAGTTATGCACTGTCAGTATAAAAAGTTTGGCATATTACATAGTGAAATTGTGGGACCTATGTAGAAAAAGTATCAAAACATACAAGGGCTACTGCTCTACTTGTACCTTCATTTTCACAGATCACTCATTTGCACTGTTCATTTTTCAAATGTAAATGATTCCGCAGCATAATTTCCAACCTGCTGCAACAAAATGCTAGCGATTCTAAGAACACAGCCCCAGAATTCAGGCCAAGCTGGCCACAGAATACACCAGGCCTTAATATTTTCTTCTTATTGCAGCTATGCAACACATTTAACACAATGTCATGTTTAAGCACATTTAACATGGATTAGGATAGTACCTAATGACCATGCGTGAATGAGGAACATATACCGTCTGCTACAGCTGGCTCATCTTACTGGATGAGATTCAAGACAGTGGACAGCAGCCAGTAGATTAAATGTCTAGGGATTAAACATTAGGAGTCTCCAGAGTCTGCCTTGAGTTGAAAGCTCTGGGTAAGGAATGTGCCTTGAATTGTATCACAAACTTAATCCAACTTGGGCTCAGATGCATTATCGGCAAAATCAAATTGCAATGGTGAGGGCCCAACTCTGAAAAATACCTGCCCCGATTCAACAGCTTCTGTCTAGCAACAGCTAACTAAAGGGGCTCCTTCAGAGTGCAGTTGTCCTACTACACATGGCAGAGGCAGCCTCTGAAAACTAAGGGAACGCCTACAGTACAGAACCACATCAACCTAGTTATGTCGATGTACAGCCACCACAGTAATTAAACTGCTTTTGCATGTCCACATTACGCTCCTTGTTGGTGGTGCGCATCCTCACCAGGAGTGCATGGACCAATTTAACTGTCAGTGGAGGGCATTGTGGGATAGCGCCTGAAAGTCGACCTCAGCAACGCAGTTTCTACACTGACACTGTGTCAACCTAACTACATCAACCTAAGCGCTGTGCCTCTCGCGGAGGGGGAGTTAAGTCAGTGCAGCGGGCGAGTTATATTTCAGCATTGACGCTTACAGAGTTAGGTCAATGTAAGCTGCCTTGCCTCGACCTAAGTCTGGCTAAAGTCCAGACATTTTAAGTTTTACCAATGTACAGGTCAGAACATAGTGTGTCACATCCGCAGTCTGGTCTGCCTAAAAAGCAAGCACATCCAGTCTGCATTATCTGAATGGATAATGACTGAATGGTCTTCAAGGCTAGCTCTAGATTAGGCACTACAGCAGTCCAAGCATTTGGTAATAAACACATTTGAACCAGAATAAAAGCTGTATCTAGAAGGGATGGACAGGCGCAATATCCTGGCCTGCTAGAAGCTAAAGAGTTGCTGGCCACTCTCATTTGGGTGCCTGGAGAACAGTCTAGTAAGAACCTGAGATTTCAAGCCACCCTGACGATTGTAAAAAATAAACCAGAATTCAAGGAGCAGTTAAATAGTTCTTTAAAATGTTTCCCCTCCTCCTCCCAGCTTCATCTCAGGTTTATCTGGATTGACCCTAAGCGAGCTGGCTTTCACCCAGGACTCTCTCTCTAAGAGCTACTGGCAAAGTAGGGAAATCCTTCTGTTATTGATATTTAATGTCACTGACTTTGTGCAATCATACATAAAGTCTAAATAACTAGGGGGTTGCACACTTCATAGCTTCTGCAGACTGAGCTTGCTGCACACGCAAGGGGCTCCCTGGATCCCTACCACAAGCTCCCTGGGTGATACCCTCCTTCTCTTTCAGGGACTCCCCACACTTTCCACATCAGTGCTTAGGTCAGTGTAATTTTCGTCACTCAGGGGGTGGCTTATTCACATCCCTGAACGATACAAATTATACTGACATAAGTGGTAGTGTAAACACAGTGTTGGTGAAGGAAGACTTCTGGAGGAGAAATTGTAGTCAACAACTACATTGTGGGAAATCTTGTGATGTTACTGTTAATACCATGAAACTGTTTTTGATAGGGAATTATGTTACAAATTTTCACAATAAGGGCAAAATTTTCATGATCCTCCAGAATTAAACCTAATTTGTTCATGTACCAGTGTATGGGTGAACTCCTAGTCCAACTGAAGCCAGTGGGAGTTTTGCTGTTGACTTCCTGGGGACCAGGATTTCACTACATATGTGCAAAACCTGCAATTGTGCATGGAAACTGGTAAATGAATGAATACACATTTGAGTATGCAAACACCCAATTTGTTTATGCACAATTTTGGAAACTCCAGAAAATTTGTCTTGAATGAGTCTGGGTCCATTGTTTTATAAATAAGGATCTGAAAAGCTACTTAGCCACAAAGACAAACATTTACATTATAAAAAAAGAAAAACCTCATTTTCAAAACAATATTCCCTACCTTTGTATGTCCAGACCATACATGGAGCTGTTTCTTTGGGAGATAGCATTTCTCAGGGGGCACTGTAGAACGGAGATTAACGCCAACATCTTGAGGAACATGAAGATAAGATCTTCCCTGGTAGTCATACATTTCTTTGACTAAAAAACCGAACAAACCAAAAAAACAGAGTACTATGAATTGCAGGGAACCTGTAATTTCAAAGGTTACAGATTTGGGAAGATCCAACCACCACACAAAATTAAGATTAAGAATTAGATATAAGGCAGCAGTCCTGCTCTAAAAAGCAAGCAAAAATTGCTCTTTGGATTTCTACATTTATTGTGTCCCAGCCATTTGATATTAAATGTGCCCAGTACACAAATAAGAAGTCGAGTTTTTCTGATTGCTAATCCTGGAAACTCTGTTTGGGTTCTGAACATTAAGCATTTTTGCCATGGCTTGTTTATCGCCAACAGCAATAAAGCTTCCACAGACCAGACGGAGCTCTCACTTATGGCTCAATCCAACTCTTTTGAAATCAATGAGGTTGTTTCCAATTGTTTCAACAGGAGTTGAAGTCAGTCCCTTACACCTGTGCAATCCTATTGCCTTCAGTGGGGCTCACAGAAGTAACTGATGGCAACTTGGGGGCAATTTATATTTCCAACTAGCCCTGTGAATGGAATATAGTGCATCAACGGATTTGCTAACGAGTCAGATAAAGATCTAATTCCCCCTCACAGAACCGTTGGTCAGCTCGGCTAACGGCAGTAAAGCTAGTCCACCTCAACCCTAAAGCCACCACCACCAACCAGATACGACTGAAAACACAGAGAGCAAATCTAAGAAATAAAATTGTCATATTTAGGCAATGATGTTTCAGAGAGTACCCAGCACTTCAACATTAGCTACAAAGGAGATGAACCTGTGCGATGGAAAGATAAGTGTCTCTTAATTTCTAGATTGTCTCATGGGAGCATTTTTGAAGCAACATTAAGTTTGAGTGACCTTAACTGTCTACTTGCATATTACTGAATATTTTAGGTAATTTAATACAATGGAACGTTAATTTGGAATTTCCATGAAGTTTGTGTTTTGAGAACAATGAAGTGTTCCTTAAGGGAATTATGTCTGACTATTTTAGATCCATTCTACCTTAAACTTCAGGTGAAGTCTTTTTGCATTGGAATAAGTTATCAATAATTTAAGATACACAGTTAGAGAACAGAAGCACTGATGACTTTCTGGTCATAAGCTTATTTTTTCAGAAATCTATAATTTGCAGCTGAAGAATACAGAACAAGCAGTTCTAACATTTATTCCCTGCTGAACCTTTCTCTGGGAAAACAAGAGGGGAAAAAATCACTAGATACAAAATATCAGGTCTATTTGTTCTGTATTCTTCACTTTGTTGAGTGTTACGCTATTGACATACCAGGGTCATGACAAATACAGCAAGTCTTAAATGTAAGTGATACAGCTCTTTCCTTTTCCTATTATATGACTGTGAAAAGAATTTCCAGTTCTGTATTTTCCTGTTGGTAGGAATTAGCACCAATGAAGGAAGATTCCCAGTTTATGAGTTACTCTCTTTAATTTTATTCATAAAGGCCCTATGTATGCAAAACTGTCATTGAAAGGCTTGGGTTTTTCGTCTGCTTAGGGCTTTGGGATGAGGCCCTAATTAATTATTCTTATGTAAAGATGCAAGCTTTCAATGTGCAGCAACTCTACTTGGCTACACAATTATTCACAACATGACAGCAAGAAAATTGGCATCAAATAGACTAAGAACAAAATTTAAATGACTGTCTAATGTTTAATATATAATCTGTTACAGCATGAACTCTAATCCAAAGTATTACTTGCAAATACAAGATCAAAGCATACGACTGAACTTACATCAAATTTGTTAGTGAAGTACTAGATCTGCAATGGGGCAGAGCCCAAAACCCTAAAGATTTCATTTTGTAAAATAATGAATGGCAACTTGAAGGTGACCGCCAGCGTTTTTGAAATCAATATACAAACAGGTGACATTGCCACACTACTCTTAGCAATACAAACTGGCACTAGTTCAAATTTTCCCCCTTACTGAGGTTTTCTTTTTCTGTTAATTTAAAAACATTTCAGTTGAGCTTGGTCATGAATATGGCTGTTCCCTGCAGGACCTCTCTCTCCCCCTGCTCCTAGTTCCTCTATCTTAGGCTTTGTCTATACTAGGGATGCTTCACCAGGACAGAATAGGTCCTGTCATGGATGCAGCTATACCAGCACAACTGCTCTTGGTACAGGTAAAACTGTCTCCCCCCCTACCCGCCATGAAAGTAAAAGGCTATACCTGTAACAATGCAAATTTGCTGGTATATCTGCATCCATACTATGAGCTTCTGTCAGCACAGATACGCTGGTCAGATCTTACAGCTCTTCGAAAGTCTGTAGTGTAGACACAGCCTACAGGAGAATCTAACTCCTTTTACAGTTGTATATGGGAGCTAATGGGATTCACACAGTATAGCTACCAGTATAGCTGACACGAAGTTACACGATATTATCCTTGATTATGAACGTAACAGAAATTAAAGCAGACTAAAATGGCATTACCATGTAAGATAGTCTTCTCCTCTCCAGGTTTATCATCTTCATGTTTGCCTTTCTTCTGCCTCTTTGCTGTTATTTCATCCAACTCTTTCTGCTCTTCCTAGAAAAACAGAATATGGTCTTGACTTTTTTAAAAAGAGTTACCCTGAAGCTGAAGACAAAAAGACAAAACTGAAACATTGTTTATTTACTAGAATTAATGTATTTGTTAAATATGAATATTTGAAATATTTTCAGGATAGGAAAAAAAACAATTAAAAAAGTAAAACTTTAACCAAAGCCAGAACAGCTTAGAAAGGTATACACACTCTAGAAAGAATTTTAAAACAATTAATTCTACTCAGGCTTACAGGCTATAGCAAAGGCTATGTCTACACTACAGCTTATATCAGCATAATTTATGTCACTCAGGGGGGTGAATAAACCACTCCCCTGAGTGATATAAGTTACACTGACATAAGTGCTGTGTCAGTGGGAGAGCTTCCCCAACATAGCTACCTCCTCTCACAGAGATGGTTTTATTATACGGACAGGAGTGCTCTCTCCCATTGGCATAGAGCATCTTCACCAGACGTGCCACTGTAGCACTGTATGTGTGGACAAGCCCTAAGTGTCAATGACTGAAAGGAGGCAAGCCTTGTCTTTTTTCCTACTAAAGAGTATTTCTTGACTATTCTTTTCACCTAGCTGCTTCTGTTATCATACAGCAGCTATCCTCAGGCCAACAAAGTAAGACACAAAATCTCTTCTAAAGCTACTGTCCAAATTTTCAAACATACAGCACTTAAAGCACTACCTTCAAATGTATCATTGCCACAGTACATTTGGTCTCCACTGGCCTATACTGGTGAAGTCACAAGATTTCTTCCATACCTTGGTCTCTGCCATGGTATGCCACTTTGTTGCTAACGATTCTTACCCAATACACTTTTAAAAACGCTTACTTCTGAGGGTTTGGCTACTTCTTTCTCATCCACATATTTTGCCCATGGTCCCAGGAAGCCATCAATATTAGATGCATCATTCTCTTTGAATTTCTTCCTTTTTTCTATTTTCTTTTGTCCTGTTTCAAATACTGTTAAACCTACAGGAAGAAACACAACACTATACACACTGACGTTTATGCAACTTTTAACTTCAAGAACACAAGTCACTGTATTTTCAGTATAGAAACACCAAGTGATAACAGAAGGGAAGAGGTCTTCTGGATCACAATGTTGCCTTACTTATCTACTTATGAATGTAGCTAATTTAATCCAAAGTAACGAGAAGATGGGTAGGCTGTAAGATTCTAGGTATGATGGATGGCTGTTACAAGTTACTTAATCATGCAGGAGTCAAAATACATGTGAAGTCCACAAAAATATATTTATCATTACTCTTTTGTAATGTCATATGAACACAGTGACTAGGCATTTTTATTGTTTCATGCTTTGTACTCTGTAAAGTTTGGAAAACAATTGAGTCCAGACATCTTGACTTTCCTGAAAACTAAGCTTCCCTATTCCACCACCAGATTTTTTTTCAAGATCAGTCGCTAGAGAAATAATTAGAATCCCCAATCATCTGCCCACCCTCCCTTCATCCCAAGCATCTTTCAAGTCTCACACAAGAGCTGCACACATGCACTAACCTACCACGAGTGCTATGCTCTTTACATTTACAAAGTAAAGTTTGTGTTTTCAGAATTTCAACATTGCAATATACAAACATTAAGAAAAATATTGAGGGAAATCCAAGTGACAGTGAGTTTTAGACATTAAAGTTTAGATTATGCATTAAGTTGTATAAAACCCTTCATATCATGATATATATTAGTGATTTTTAAAATAATGTATACACTCAGAAATCGTAAACATTTACTGCATATGAATCAGAAAGTGATACTGCCTATAAAAAGGGAAAGAGCCAGCATAATGTCAAAGCAAACAAACAGTACACCTTATAAATAAAATTAGAGTTTTTAAAAAACTTTAAATTAACTACAGATGTTATTAGTAACAGGTTAAGTTTAATTTTAAAACAACTTTCGTCTTGACTGCCTCTCTCCCCAATGGAATTGTTATGTGAAAGGAACTCTAATATCCTCAACTTCAATTTTAAAGGAGAAAATGAAGTTAACACCTTTTAAAAACATTTGAAAATAACATACTGAACAAGCTACAGCAGTATGTATTAATTAAACATAGGAACAAATTTCAGGCTATATGGGGGAAGATGTTACTACTTGTGAGAAGGTGTTTACATGAGCATAATTTCAAATGTAAAGAAACCACTTTACTAGAACTAAAAACATTTAATATGTTACATCAAAGTAGTAATTACAGGCCCTTCTGCCTCCGGTCGAAAATCCTGCCACTGGGCTACCTTTCAGTAGTTTTTCTTTTTGGGGGTCAGGGGAGAACAGCTCCATTTTGCTAACTATTGATAACTCAAAGTTGCGAACAGAAGTGTTAAGGTAAATTGGTGTATACGTCATTTATCTGCTAACCCCATAACACTGAATACTATGATACAGCTGATTAACCTACTTAAAGAAGCTATTGCAATGCAGGGAAAATACAATTTTAGCTCAGAGCATGATGGAATAAGGATGACACCACAGCTCAATTGAACTCCAAAAATACACACCTCTGAAGTCTATTTGTATATGAAAAAATGTTCTATTCTAATGTGAAATCATAATCTGAAATCTGATGTTAGAAAAAATCAGACGACTATTAAAAAAGATTCACATTCTAGGAAAAAACAAAAAACAAAAACAATGAGAAACACCCCCTGCCCCCCAAACTATTCTTAACCTGACCATGGAAGGGAAACTACCGTTCATTATTGAGTTTAAAAAAAAAAAGAAAAAATTTCATCCTAGACTTCTGGTCTAAGGAGCATCTCTCTTGACACATCACAAACCTTTGTTAATATTTCCTAGCATTTCATGATAGCCTGTTTTCTATAAAACTGAAACACAACAGAACAGATTGCCATTAAAACCAAATGGTTTTATATCCAATTTGACATTACCTACCTTGATTCTTTTCAGCTTCTTCTACAGAACCAATGTATTTAGTAGCAACGTCCTGAGTATCTAGAGAGGGATCTAATGCATAACCTATAATAAAAGCAAAAATACCAGTTGTTAGCTGAAATTTTTGTTCTGCATATGTTCTCAGTGATTGATTCTCCTCTTGGTTCTCAGTTCTCTTTGCCCCAATTTATCTTCCTCAAAGCCCTATATTTAAGATATCTTCCTAAGCCAAGAGGGACTGGATAAGATATGCTCTGAAGTCCATCAACTTTTCTCCCAGCCTAGCTATTGGATTTACTGCAGAGCATTGCCTGGTGCTTGCTTCCCACTAGAGTCTGAGCGTGCTGCTTCCAGAGCGCTCAAACCTCTTATAAGTTGAAGTAAGTTATTGCTTGGTCAAGTTATTGAAATCGGCCATATGCTAAAGTACTGAGTGCTACCCTCAGGAACAGCCCTTAAACTGAACTGTTACAGCAGCAAATTAATTTCTAAATTTGTACCATTCTTTACTGATACAGAACGCACATTCTAAGAAATGCAACATGACAGCACATATTGCATTAAATAACTGGGACTGTGGTGCGAAGAACACAAGTAGATGGCACAACCTTTAATGTTATAGTAAAGATAAATAATTAAATTAGTTTCTATGGAACAGGTGCACAGAATATTTACTATCACTAATGCCATTTTTTCTGAGAAAGTGCACCCTTGTGGACATATAATTAATTTTAATTAAATATTTGAATGGGACAGTGTCCTTTGAAGACTCACATAAGACCTCAGAATTCAGATAATTAAATCAAGAAATTGAAGGTGACCAACAAAATCCGCAGATAAATGCTAGCGCAAACACCACTACACCGCACTACCACAGGACTTGACATTTTGTGGATCCACACAGAGAGAACCATGACACTAGAGTCTCTCCATGGATATCCCTGCACCAGCACAATTATTTCCCCCTTCTCTTAGGGAAAGTGCACTGGATCAGCAACACTCCCAGTCTGCCTTTTTTTTTCAATACTGAAAGAGTCAATTGTTCTTGAAATGTCTAGAGGAGTTGGCAGAAGAGCAGAGCAAAGCAGCGGATCTGCCTTTGGAATCAGGATTTGTGCTTTGGTGCTTTAACTCTGATCTGACCCTACAGAGCACTCTATACCTCCAGGTGGTCCACATGCATATTATAGGAAAGTGAAATATAAATAAACCCATTCGTGATAAAATATGAAGCTCCATCATGCCTGTGTAGTAATTTAGTAAAAATTATTCCAAGTTGTTATACAGATTATCTAAATGTTATAGTATCATGTGTTCAACACAATCAAGCTGAACAGACATTGCCAATTAGATTTACAGGCAACTGCCTGCTGTTACTGAGCCAGTCATCTAATGGGTTCCTCTAAGCTATAAGGTTTCTGTTATTAAAGCAGAGATTCTACTTTGGATAGATGTCAAAATCAATGCAGTGGTTTATTTGTCCTCGAGCTGTGTTTACACCATCTCTGGGACTCATTTGCTCAGTAGTGGGAAGGAGGGACAGCAAGCCACTGAAAAGAGCAACTGAGACAAATTCAGGCTTCAGCGGGAGCCATGCCTACTTACAAGCAAGGTTGACCTTGGTTCAGTATCTTTTCTTATAGAAAAGCTTTTCTACTTTACCATGGGAAGTCTGACAGACTTCCAAATGCAGCTTCAACGGAAAGCATCCTTTTCTCCTACTGAGTTAGCGTGCTAGGCATTTACATGACCTGCCCTAACACTCATCTTTCCTTCAGTTGCCATTAAAACTAGAGACATCAAGATTTTATGTTGACATTGATTGGAAAGGCACAATTCCACTCCACCTTATATCTGAAAAAAGTTGGGGGTAAATAAGCACAAACAAGCCTAATGCACGTAACAGAACAATTACAGGTAAATAAATCTCTTTAAAGATGCACTCATAGAAGATTACATCACTCTTGTAGAATGAAACTCCAAGGATCTGTATACTGAAATTTTAAACAACCCCAGCGGAATTGGCAATTGACAGCCCAGACAAAGTGACCTGTACTTTGACAGTGACACTTGAATGCAAGGATAATATACTTCCAATAAATGTTATGTGCACACACTGATAGAAACACTTACTTTCTCATACTCTTGGGCCCTGTAAAAATTACTAGCCAAATCTTACTCCTGTTTGGTGCTGGATCTGAGCAACAGTACTTAGTGAACATATGTAGTCTTGCTTGTCCTTTAGACTTTACATACACAACACTTTCTGAAAAACAGGCCCCTTTCAGGCACCTCAAGTTGGCCACCCAAAAATCTGAGGCCTCCAAGATCATAGAATCATGGAATATCAGGGTTGGAAGGGACCCCAGAAGGTCATCTAGTCCAACCCCCTGCTCGAAGCAGGACCAATTCCCAGTTAAATCATCCCAGCCAGGGCTTTGTCAAGCCTGACCTTAAAAACCTCTAAGGAAGGAGATTCTACCACCTCCCTAGGTAATGCATTCCAGTGTTTCACCACCCTCTTAGTGAAAAAGTTTTTCCTAATATCCAATCTAAACCTCCCCCACTGCAACTTGAGACCATTACTCCTCGTTCTGTCATCTGCTACCATTGAGAACAGTCTAGAGCCATCCTCTTTGGAACCCCCTTTCAGGTAGTTGAAAGCAGCTATCAAATCCCCCCTCATTCTTCTCTTCTGCAGGCTAAACAATCCCAGCTCCCTCAGCCTCTCCTCATAACTCATGTGTTCCAGTCCCCTAATCATTTTTGTTGCCCTTCGCTGGACTCTCTCCAATTTATCCACATCCTTCTTGAAGTGTGGGGCCCAAAACTGGACAGAGTACTCCAGATGAGGCCTCACCAATGTCAAATAGAGGGGAACGATCACGTCCCTCGATCTGCTCGCTATGCCCCTACTTATACATCCCAAAATGCCATTGGCCTTCTTGGCAACAAGGGCACACTGCTGACTCATATCCAGCTTCTCGTCCACTGTCACCCCTAGGTCCTTTTCTGCAGAACTGCTGCCTAGCCATTCGGTCCCTAGTCTGTAGCTGTGCATTGGGTTCTTCCGTCCTAAGTGCAGGACCCTGCACTTATCCTTATTGAACCTCATCAGATTTCTTTTGGCCCAATCCTCCAATTTGTCTAGGTCCTTCTGTATCCTATCCCTCCCCTCCAGCGTATCTACCACTCCTCCCAGTTTAGTATCATCCGCAAATTTGCTGAGAGTGCAATCCACACCATCCTCCAGATCATTTATGAAGATATTGAACAAAACCGGCCCCAGGACCGACCCTTGGGGCACTCCACTTGATACCGGCTGCCAACTAGACATGGAGCCATTGATCACTACCCGTTGAGCCCGACAATCTAGCCAGCTTTCTACCCACCTTATAGTGCATTCATCCAGCCCATACTTCCTTAACTTGCTGACAAGATCACTAGTCACTTCTGAAAATATAGGCATCAAACTACATTTATGAAAATAAGTGATTCAGATGTCTAACAACTAGCCACTTAGACCTGGTTCTCTGAAGCAACAGAACTTATTTAGTGCCAAAGAGAACAAGAAGCTACTTCAAATAAGTCATATTCATTTTAATATCAAGCTGCCCTGTCTGCAGGTGCTGCCCCCACAGCTCCCATTGGCTGGAAACTGCGACCAATGGGAGCTGCAGGGACAGCACTTGCAGAAGGGGCAGTGCGGAGAGCCCCCTGGCTTCCCTTAAACATAGAAGCTGGAGGGGGGACATTCCACTGCTTCTGGGAGCCGCAGTACGCATGCGTGGAGCAGCTGCTGGCCCTGCTCCTCGGCTAGAGTGTGGGAGCGGGGCAAACCCCAGACCCCACTCCCTTGCAGGAGTTCGAGGGCCAGATTCAATCGCCTGGTGGTCTGGATGTGGCCCGCAGCCCATAGTTTGCCCACCCCTGGTATAAGAAGTATGCCCCTGTCCCTTCCAAGAATGGGAACAGAAAGAATATTGCTGACAGGAAAGTTAAGTACTTATCTTAAGAAAAGTAGACTGAAAATATTCTGAGCCACAAAACTACTTGTTTTGTTTGCCAAGCAATATAGTAAACAGGGTTTTAGCTGACTGCGTATTCAATTTTAAAGAATTACACATAAAACAAGATTGTAATTCTAAGTATAGTAAATAGATTAAATGGAAGGCACAGAAATCCCTCACCAATTCCCTCTGCTTCCTTTTACAAAAGTATTTCACTTACAAGGCCCTCTATCTTACAATATACTTAATTTGCATTTCTAGAGACAAGTCACTGGTTAAACAAATGCCAATTGAATAAAATGGGCCCTAACAGCTGAGGTTGAAGGCCTTTGAAACCTGCAACTTTGAAGCAGGGTTACTTTACTGATTCTTCCAGTATGCTGAAGCAGAATCAGTCAGCAACATTGCTTCCCACCTAGATTTATATAGAGACAACTACACACTTCTGCTCTGCTACTAATCCAATTTACCATGAGAAATTTTTATCTTCCCTTCCCAAAACTGAAAGGCAATTTTTAAAAGATAAAGTTTTCTATGGACGATAGCACGATGAGACTCTGGCAACGTATTTCAAGAATGCTGGTATGTTTTCAGGTAATTCATAACAAACTTGCTAATATGCTGAGAAATCACAATTCTCATTTACTGCTCCTCCTAATTGAACCTTCTAATGCTTCCGTGCTGGTTCTGCTGATTTACCGAGTCTAGCACAGCTTTTTTGCTGCTCCACTTCCGTCATTTCCAGAAGACCTACACCTACGGAACCAACCCCAGAACAGTACAAAGCTCCTATGGACAAGGTTGCCACTATTTTCTGTTACTCCTAAAAATAGGTATGTCTACACTGCAATACAAGACCTGTGGCAAGCTGACTCAGGCTCATGGGGCTCGGGCTGTGGGGCTATAAAACTGCAGTATGTCTAGACATTTGGGCGTGGACTGGAGCCTGGGCTCTGAGTCTCTGCAAGGGGGAAGGGCCTTAGAGCCTGGGGTCCAGCCCAAGCGCAAATGTCTACACTGCAGTTTTATAGCTCCGCAGCCTGAGCCCCATGAGCCTGAGTCAGCTGACATGGGCTCAGACTCGGTGCTGCAGGTGTAGGCATACCGAATCACAGTGTAGACATCCCAATTAGCATCACACTTATAAAATAGTACTAATGGTAGCTAGTGCATATGGAAACAAGCAACAACAAACCAAAGAGGAAACTGAAAAAGAAAATTTGAAGATATACACATTAAATGGTAATTTATGACAGTTGAAAGAATTACTTAAAATTTGATACTTTAGCCTCACGATTTTCTGGGTAAACATGGCTCACACTGACTCTAGTTTTCATAATTTAAACCTTGATGTTCCAATCCTGCAACTGATAGCACACAAGTAGATTGCTGTATGGCCACAGTGCCCCAGTGAAGTCAATGGGGCTCAGCATGTGGGCAGACTGTTGTGCCAAGCAATCAATTGCTGGACCATGGCCTTAATAACAGTTTAATTTAGAAAGAAATCTGCATACACAGATCTTTTAAAACAGCAGTGGACTGAGTATTATATATTATTTAATAATTTGTGTGGAAATTTCAGAACCTGCCTGGTGGATAATTTATGCTCTTCAAACTCTCATACTTCATCAGAAAGAGGCTATGTCTACACTAACACTTATGTCACTCAAGGGTGTGAATACTCCACCCCACTGCGCAACATAACTTACGCCAACATAAGCACTAGTGTGCACAGCGCTACCTCGGTGAGAGAGCTTCTCCCGCCGACAGAGCCGTTCGTTGGGGGTTGATTACGTAGGTTGACGGGAGAGCTCTCTTCCATCAGCATAAAGCAGCTACATGAGAGATCTCACAGCAGCACAGCTGCATCGTTACAGCAGCGCCACTGTAAGCTCTCTAGTGTTGACATCGCCAGAAGCATGTCAAATTAAACTTTATATTTTAAAAACTGATAAGTTTTTAATAACGATAAACAAATGGTAAGTGAAAAAATAAAAGCCTTGTATGCTGAAATGTATAAGAAAACTTGTTAAAATTTCATGTAAACACACAGCACATTCTTTGTACTGAAAAAGCTCAGAAATCCACTTGCTTTTACATACTGTACATTTTCTATTGCACTGTTTCAATCTGAACAGGATTAAAACAAGCTTTATCCTTTTTCACAATGTAGCTATTTGAAAGCTAAAAAAAGGTCTGAGATGAAGTAATTGGTTACTATGGCAATTGCCCATATGGATCCAAATGCATAAGGAGACGAGTGTCTTTAACAAGAGCTCAAAGCTTCTCGCACGCATCCTCTAGGAAGCCATACACCCTCACACCGCTGAGACAGAAAACTTAAAAAAAGGGTGTTGGCACCAACCACCCATCCATGTCCTTCCATTCATTCAAAAGTCATGAACAAAATACTGAAGTGGGGAAGGTGGGTGGGAAGTGTGGATCCATATATGCAACCATCATGAAGAACCAGTTGCTATGGTAAGTAGCCTTTTTAACTTTCAGATATGATTCTAACAAAATATAGCTATGACAGAACCTACCCACAATAGGCTTATAATTTTAGGTCTATTTGTTAAAATGTGAAATTGTAATTTCCATCTTCTACATAACCACAACTAATGGAGGTTTTAATTAAAATGGTTCAGTAGGAGGTCTTGCATTTGATTAATGTTTCAGAGGAATTCCTGAATAACATTTCCAAAATAAATGCCATGATCTATAACTGTGAAGATTCTCATTTAATATTATTTGGTAAGTCTGTTACAGGCCCAGCCACACATGCAACAGTATAAGACAGAGATCAGCCTCAAAGGTTAAATATAAGGAGTTGTAGGTCTTACCATAAGTTGCAAATGTTCTTCTCTGTTGTTCAAACATGAAATCATTGATGTGTGTTGGTTCTGCATATCCAGAAAGCATATTCCTAGGTGCAGCCATCTGCTGAGTCCTAAACGGGTTTTCTGGCCCAAACTGCATCAACAAAATTAGAAGAAAGTATTTAAAGGTTGTACACTATTCTAGAAGGAATTAGTTTCTTGCTAAGTATTTTGTAATCATCTATAATGTTCTATAGGGAACGAACTGTGTGACTTTCAAGAAGGGCAGTATGTAGTGGCTTTAGCTTACTTTCTCTTTATGGCTACTGTAACTGAATATATGTCAGAATAATATTTGTACATTATATTATATACCAATTAGAATAGGAGTTTCTTTATGCATTAAGTAATTTTCACGGTGAAGCTTCTTGCTCACAGCACTGTTGGCAAGGACAATTCAATAAAAAAAAAATTACTCCACACGCAAAACTCCCATTAAATAGGTAAATAAGGCAAACATACAGAAGATAACAGGAAAGGGGGGAAGGGGAAGCTAAAACCACATGGTGTTATCCTTTTTGAAAGTCAAGCCCTAGAGAACTGTTATAGCAATATGGAAATTGCCTTGTAAAATCTTTATCACTTAAAGAAAAAATGTAATAATATTTCAGCAGGATCAGCTGCACAACTACAGAATATAGACAATTCATACACAAACACACACCTGTTTTCTAAAGAAAGTGCAGTACTATACAATTTTATATTTGTATATTGGTTAAATGAAGTATCCACATGCTTCACAGAGAGTTACACAGGAGAGTTTACAGAATTGGATATAGTGTCTAGTTACAGCAGTGATGAGTTGGGCTGGAAGAGCTGAAATGCAAGAGCAGAAGTTTCTTTAGAGCTGCATGGCAGATCTTGATTTGTATATTCTGACCTATCTGAATGGATTTCCATTTAAATCAATGGGCTCTCTCAAAATATGGAGAACAGAATATTTGAGTTGAGCGCCACTGTGTTGGAGCACAAAGGAAGTGAATTTAGCCACCGTCAGAATAAAAATAACTACCAACATTGATAAGCAGTGACACATGAATGTTTACATAATAGTACATGTTTTTGTAATCTCTGAAGATTGCAGCCATTTGAGGACTATGATCACACACTTGAGGAGGTCTGACATTCCATCCAGGAGAAGGCAATGGTACACATAAAGGACAGAAGTGTGCGTATGCACACACACACACACACACACATCTGTGTTGCGTCCAATAAACAAGCCCATTCTGGACTGGGCAAACAGAATGAAACACAGGTAAGGCTCAACTAGATACTTACATATGAGTACAGGTTAAGTATTCCCCATACATGGCAAGACCACCAGTACTGAAATAGTGCAGAGCTGTCTCCCAGAACTGTAACATGTCACGCTCATAGCACATGAATGTTTCGTTCACATGTTATTCACTCCTCCCCAATTCCCAAGGAAAAATAAGAAACTGAATATTTTATCTGTATTTACCAAAGCAATCTCTCACACAATTTTTTAATGTAAAATGGACCACTAAAAGTGATGTTACAGGTTTACTGTTATTCGTCGATTAAACAAGAAACTCTATGGTTGTAACTTTTAAGACACTAAACTATTATATCTTACAGAGGCTGCATATTCTTGCCTCAGAACAGTTGATAAACCCTTTTTAATTCTGCTTCATTTTATCTCTGAGAACACAGACTGTGCTACTTATTAGCCATACATACCAAAATTGGCTCAAACTTTGCAAAAAAACCCCCAAACTTTGCAAAAAAACCCCCAAAAAACAACAACTTCCAGCTCTGAGCAGTTGTGATTTCAAGACTATGACAGCTGCATGTATTAAAGCTAAGTATATTACCTTTTATACATGTTGCTTATTCCCCAAGGTGCTTTCCTGTGCTGAATACGAATCTCAAGATTAAATTGTTTTTAAAATGTAATAATTTGACACATTTTAGACTGCAGATAATAGAATTAACCAAGCCTCCTCCTCTTTGAAGAAAGTTTCCTATTCTCTCCCCTTACGTAAAACCTATTTTTTCTCATTTTTTTCTTATGAATTTCAGAAGGAGAGAGAATCATTTAATCCATTAGATTTTTTTTTTTTGTATACTCAATTCCCAGTCATACACCAATAAAACCTTTTAGTGCAGAATTCAAGTACGGATCAACAGAACCATTTCTGATTCTGTACTTGCTTGCCCATACTAGATCAGGCCATGAATCCAGTTTGTATGTTATATTGTCTCCAGCAATACCCAACAGCTGATGCTTCAATGAAAAGAAAAAACAATCATAAAACTCACCAGCCAATTCCACAATAATTACATATGAAAAAAATTTTTTCCTAACCCGTGGCAATGAGATTTTAAGCACTGAAGCATAAGATTTGATTACCCTTATCTTGAATATTACTAGTCATAAAATTATCCTGTCCTTTGAAGAGAAAGGATGTAGCCATAACATTTTGATCAGATTCAGAGATGTGTTTCACATACGCAGGACCAAATGTACTCAACAGGATTTACACATGCTGAATGCAGCCCAGGATCAGCCCCTTAGGCTTGATCGCCTGTAGCAGTGGTTCCCTCAGGTTGATAATATGCCATGTAAAGAACCGTACTGTGTTCTCAGTTTACTTCCCTATAATGCTCTTAGTCTCAACACGAGACAGGAGTTAACACTGAACGATTATTTTCACTGTGATATTCCATTTTAAATTTCCTGTCTTTCTAAAATTCTTGTTAGAGGCCGATAGCTCCGTTCTGTCTATAATTACAGGAAGGTAAGAGAACTCTGTCTCTCTCCAGTCTCAGGGACTCCACTAGTAGTTCACACCCCCCGCCTTAATTTTCTTTTCTAAGATGATAAAGTAGTAACTTTTCCTGAAGTCACCATGGACCAGGTAGAGAAAATATTTAATTAATAGGTGCAAATGAAGTGCCACACATTAACTGTGACTGCTGTGCTTGCTGACTCCAATCACAAAGCCTTGAACCTGTCCCACTTGAGACCACTTGGGTTTCTTAAATCAAACATCTATGCAAACCAACAGCCATAAGTTGAGACAGTTCTGTTGTCTATTTGGCCCACTTAAAGTGCAGATTGCGAGCTTTTGTTTAAAATAGCATCTAGCTCCCATGGTTGCACAATAAGTTTTCTAAACAAAGCATAACTGATGCAAAATTTATGCAGAGTTGTCTTCCAATCTGCAGACAGCCTCTATTTGTCTAAATGTGTCATTAACTCTTATACTGGATAACACTAAGAAGTTTTCAAATAAGTTATAGATTTATACATAACTTGAAGGCTTAAATCATCTCTTTCAATCCTTCAGACAAATAGATTGTAGGCTACTGAAAAACAGTTAAGATAGAAAAATAGTTCAAGTTGTTTTGAAGAAGGTTAATTTTAGCCCAAGAGTTTTGTACGCTCATACTACATTAATTTAGAAAAAAAATGATTGAAAACACTTGAGTGATCATGACATGACATGAATACGGTTTCTATTGGTAATACTGGGTTTTAGTTTTATACCGAACTATACCCATTTTCTAAAAGCTATAGATCTATAATTCTGGCAACTATCTCTACTGCTTGCTGATTAACATTACGAGTAGACATCAAAAGAACAGAAGACACAGGACACTTCAGGATGTTCAGCCAGGTAATCTCCTGTACTGGCTTCTTAACAGCACAATGCAGCACATTATTTGATTTCCACCTTTCATACCTCATACAATTCTTCTCTTTAAAATAGTTTAAAGTTAGATTACAAGTGTACATGATATCCTCAGGGTACCTGTTTGTGTTATGTGGTGTCTTTCAGAGTTAGCCAAAGTTCTTATCTTTACTTTAAAGTCCAGAAGGTTGAGGCAACCCTGAATCTAGGGAGAACTTGAGGAACTCTGTACATTCATATTTGAAGAGAATAGGCATTGCAATGTCTGAATTTCACATTAGAACAACTTTAACACAACACATTCCTTTTAAGCTACTTACATTCCTCAGTGCAATGCCAATTAATTTGGAAGACTAACATTTCTGGTTTTAATAAAAATGTTCTTACCTCTGGTGCAAACATGGTGTCATAAGTGGGATTGTACTGAACTTCCTTGATAGCAGGATCGAGGTGGACTCCCATCTCTACATCTTCCTGAAACAACGAAAGTGCTATTGAAATGTAACCAAAACTTCTCGTACATAGCTAATCTAAGATACCGGACGCTAATTTGACTGTATGGGGCACAGTATGCTTTTTAAATTATACCTATATAACTTTACTTTTAGTTCTGAAGAAAAAAAAAAAATCAGGAAAAGCTTGGCGAGAATTCTTATGTATCAGTTAGATGAAGAACAAACGTTTGACAAGTTTTAATTAAGGCTCAGTTTTACCGGTAAAGTTGTAAGTGCAATTTAAAAAAAAAACACACCCGATTTTCTAATATTTGCCCCCCATATACCCATTAACCTAATGGAGAAAAAGCAAAGTACCATAAGAAAAACAAAACAGCAGGAGCCTGGGAAATTTTTTAGAAGATATTTCTGTAGATGCAGGGTTATTAGGAATTCCCTCCATTTCTTAATTCCCTTTCACATACACAGCTTATAAATAGAACCCAATGCAAACTTTCTTCCCTCCATAATGCAGATGTCTTTGTAAAGATGTCAGGTACCAAGGATCTCTGTTAGTCATGGTGTTCCCCTATTTTTCCATCACAACTGCCAACATTTTATGAAGTGACCAGTGATTTTGGTGCACAACTCAACATATACCTTAAAGTGGCCCAATTTTCATCCAGTGCTAAACACCCATCTTCCAAAAATCTGACACCTTAGATGGGCATCCATATATTGGGGCATAAAAATCATGTATCACTTTTGAAAAAATCTTCCCTCCAAAGTCAGTCAACATTGCTTTTGAGCCAACTGGCTGGCTAAAGAGAGAGGTCTTTTCACTCCCCCACATGGATGAAGTTATTCTATTTTATACAGGTACTTATACCACCCTCCTCACCTGAGCACCTTCCAGTAATGCATTAAGCAACACACCTAGCATATTTCATGTGACTCATTCTTCATCCTCTCCCCAGGGGAAATATGTGTATGCAGCGTAGTGTGTTGTTAGATTTAATTCGTATGCTTACATTAAAACATAGCAATATGCACATATATAAGAAGGGAAGGTAAAAAGTATGTGTTGCACTGGGATCAGAAGGTGGAGAGGTTTATGATAGTCCTTGACCCCTGTGAGTTCGTTCCACAATCTGGGACCTGCCCTCCACAAAATCTCCATCTTCCTGCACAGAAAAGCTTTCCCTTATGCTCCACTGTGCCTGAGAAATAAAGTCATTAACCGTGGTCCAAATCCTGGAGCTTTAGATGATCTTTTATGTATTTTGGATTAAGGCCATTGAGAACCTGGTAGATAAGGACCAAGACCCGCACAGCTTGTGGTAGTCCATATTGCTGAGGAGATACACTGCTATTTTCTGTACTAGCTAAAGTTTTCTAAGACCTGATGGCTTCATATCCAGGTGTGGTGCATTCCAGCTAGGACGTGACAAAGGCATGTATAAGCAGGGCCAGATGATCATCCATGAGGATGAGAGAGAGTCTATTTCCAACCAGAGGTGGTAGAAAGCATTACCTGTGGATGCTGCTATGCTTCAAACAAAGGAGGATGTACCATAGCTGTAAGCTTTTGTTAAACTAGGTACAAAATCAAGTACTGAACTCCACTACCCCTGTATGATAATAGATTATGTTATCAAGGGACTGCTGGACCAGCCTTCCCTATTGACATTCTTGCCAAGGCCATAACCCTCAGCCTCTTAAATGGCAGGCCAGTAACTAATAGGACTAGGAAGCTTATCCATCCCGTGCTTTCGATTACTCTGGTGTTCATTCAGGAGTTTGGAAAACGGGAAGATGCAAGGCAGACACCATATGGAACACACACGTCGCTGAACATGCTTGTGCTGCTACTGATGCACCTTCTCTCCCACTCTGAAGGCATGCTGTAATATGGCTCCTCTCCTTGGAAATCTACATAGGGATAGTTCTCATGGTCAAGGCAGAAATAAATATATTTTTATATACATACCTTTTCCCTCACTCCCATTGGTTGGGCCGAAAATTAATGCAACAGTCTGTATTTTTGCCCCAGATTACAGCACGTTTTTCCAGATTAGTTGAGGTCAGTTAGTATCAAGATCACAGTCCACATACACACCTTTGACTAGAAACCTGCTCATTTTGCCTCATCCTCCCTCTATTTAAATATATTACCACTAACCCTGAAAGCATGTAATATTTCCCCATAATATCTTGGAACCAGATCCAGCATGCTCGTCTTTAGGACATCTGCGTGGGAGGTGAACACCCTAGATGGAGCTGCTGTTCAAGTGAGACTTCCTAGTCAACAGGCTGGCACAAATGGTTATCACCAGCCATGGGAAGCACTTTCTGCTAAAAAAAACCAAAAACAACCTATCTCTGTGGGTTGTTCTGATATGAAACTTCAGAACATAACTCTCCCCATGTCTACTTTATCCTTTTAACAGTTTGCCTTTATCTCTCAAAACTTAGATAAGCTGCCTGGGCCAGGGATCTATGTAAACCAAGACTAAATCATTCTTATGTATTATAATGGGTCAAATTCAACTCTGACAAAGACTGAGAGAAGCAGGTGCCACTATTGTCTTCAATGAGAGTTGCATATGATTGTATAAACTGAATATCATCCAGTAAACATATCCTACCTTTCTGATTCTTGGGCTAAAGGATAAAAAAGTCAAAGTGACAACATAGCCTTCTCTACACTTCTAATGCTTTTCACTATGCTTACTTTGTAAGGAAATCAGAAATGAACTGTTTGTTCACTAGTCCTCTAGATTCCTGTGGAACTACAATAATCGAGATCTCTTAAGTTTTACACATTTTCCATCAGAGCATATACAGTTCTTCAAATGGATATTATCAACAAAAGATAGATTGTACGTAGGTTTTGCAAAACATCTTATTCTTTCTGAATACTTTTTCACTTTTGCCTGATTTGGATTTAGAAACAGAAATTATGTACTTTAGCCTTTATAAATTGCAAATTATTTAACGTGAACTAGAATTATGTTACTATGAGTGGCATATTGTACTCACAGAGGACATCTGACCAAGTTGATGCACTTGATCAGCTTACTCATAGGCTTGGATGAGAGTACACTGGCATTGACTCAATCCAAGATGAGATTAAACAGGAAGGTCTGGAGAACCAGCCTAAAGAAAGATTTGACATCAGTTCCCTCAACTGGAGAGGAGGGTATGTTTGACAGGGGATATACCCATCTTGATATATGCTTTTTTTAAAGCATGAAACATTGGACCCATAAACTAATTGGAAGTCAGTGCAGATTCTGCATCACGGGTGCAATTTAAGATACTGTTTCAAAGCTCTAAAGCCTTAAATGGCCATGAGTTCCTCCAAAATCACTTCTTCCCACTACTTTGTGATTTTACTCTGAGATAATGTACACAGATGCATTTACACCAGCAAACTATAGTGGGATAATTATTCTGATATAGCTTTGCTGGTAAATTTTCTTGTGTACACAAGCCCCTAAGTGATTATGCACCAATAGGATCAAATGGGTGTAGTTAAAAGAACAAAGAAAAGCATACACTAGAATTTTAATTCTCCTTTATAAGAAAAAAAATCTGATATGAAGTATGCGAAGTTTTCTCTTTCAAACTACAGAAGAACAATATAGCATATTACAGTATATACTTACTTAACTCTGTTAGCTATTCACCAGCATGTAATGCCCACAGGAGCTATTCTTGCTAGTTTAATGGCAGGTCAACAATAATGTATTTGCTTACATATTTAAGGCTTAAAGAGTTTAAAATCTAGTTCTCTAAATCACAGAGAGAGTGGAGAGGGGAAAAAATGAGCATCTGTTTATGAAAGCAATTTAAATAATCTGCTTATAGAATAACTAGTACAATAAAAAAAAATTCAAATATTTTCCTAGTCAGGCAAGTATTTCTACTGTACTGCCTAATATTGGAATTGTAAGACTAAACAGAAAGACTGTCTTTCATTAGACCTGCCTGATAAAAACAATTCATACACAATCATTCCATGGCTCCTGCTTGAGCAGGCAGTGTTGCACTCAGACTGACTGACCTCATTCCTTTAATCACATGACCTTCCCAATTTACTGGCCCTGGATGACAACAGCTACCCGTACATTTGCAAGCCTGAGTTTCATATCCCATGCTCTTGACTAGGAACAGTATAATGGACACTAATCCATTCATTCAGCCACACACAAAGATACAAACAAAGCAACTACAATAGAACTGTACCAAAATAATTCCCTGAATGGTATTACTTACTTGCACATGAGATTAGGATTTTCTCTTACAGCTCCATGACCTAAAGAAGTTTCTTACAACCTTCTCAAATCATACCAAACAGTTTCTGTTGACAGACCAACAAGCATACTACAATCATCCCATCTCATTATTTCTTAGATGAAGATTAGGATCATTTATGTTATTTCTAAGGAAAATTCAACAAACTGATCAGACAAGACTTTCACAGTTTGTCTGTGACATTTGTAGACTTATAATTACTTGATATTAAGCTGCCAGTTGCTTGCTATTCTTTAAATTGTAAGATTCAAAGAAGCCTACCTTTATAAAATGCCAAGAATTCTTCAGTTCTATTATTTTTATCCCCTACCAGTTAAGTTCTTCTCTCAGCTATAGAATGGAACACAATAGACGACAGATTGTGGTATGAAAGACAATCCTCAGGAGGATGACTATAGCAATTTTGGTTCCACTTTACTGTTTGCTGAAGAGTGCCGAGTCATTTGGAAGTCATACAATAAATTCATTCCCATACCACGACATGTACATTCTTTGGATGTGAAAATTGCTGGTCCTTGAAACTGAAGCACATGTTGCATTCATTACAGTTCCATATTCCAGCATCTCCAGCTTTACCCATCATTCCATCAAACAAATGATACTTTTGTGCAACAAGTGATAACCAGCCAGTACACTGTTTAAGTGTGCCTGATTTTCTCTCTATTAGTCCATTTCACTTTTAGCTACCTATCAAGAAATTTGAACACGTTTCTATAACTTCTCTTTATTTCCTTCTAGTGGTCTATTGCAAGTGAAATCTAGACCATATTAGCACATATACTCTTGGTACAGCAGAATGTATGCTCTTGGTACAGTATACTCTGAAATTTAGAACATGCAAATCTTGTGTTAGTTTTATGCTACACAATGCAAACTTATATCATTTGGCATTTTGTCAACATATTGTGCTGTATATGCTTTAATCTTCACAGTACCACTATGAGACTAGCAAGCAACAGGGGCATGAAGGGCTAGTCAGACTAAGACCACCAACAATGCTTCCTCTCTCAGCCCTTCTACAGACTGTGTTCTATGTACAGTGTGACTCCTGTATAATTGCCATCTTCCATAATGGGGAAGAGAGGTATCTGGTGAGGCTAGAGCAGGGGTGGGCAAACTACGGCCTGTGGGCCGGATCCGGCCCCTCAGGGCTTTGGATCCGGCCTATGGGATTACCACCGCTGCGGGCTCCGCGCCGCTCCAGGAAGCGGCCACACCATATCCCTGAAGCCCCTAGGAGTGGGGGGGGGGGGGGGGAAAAAAGCGCTGCATGCTGCTCTTGCCTGTGGGTACCTCCCCCAAAGCTCCCATTGGCCAGGAACGGGTTACCGCGGCCAATGGAAGCTTCAGGGGAGGTACCCACAGGCGAGGTAAACACACAGAGCCCTGTGGGAGGAGGGGGCACAAGGGCCGCGCAGGGATGTGGTGCCGGCTGCTTCCCGGAGTGGTGCGGCATGGGGCCGGGGCCAGGGCCAGGGTAGGCATGCAGGCAGCAGCAAACCATGGCCAGCGGGAGCCACATCGGCTGAAACTGCGGACGCGGCAGGTAAACAAACCATCAGGGCCCGCCAGAGGCTTTCCCTGAACAAGCAGCGGCCCTAGTTGGTAGATAGAAAGATTAACCTAAATAATCTAAACAGAAGCCCCTGGAACCCCATAAAATTGGGTCCTTAATCATGAACTATTGGAACTCATTTACAAAGCTTTTCTTAAACATTACATGAATATATTGTCCCATACTATAGAATTAGTATTTATAATGCCTATTCCATGATGAGATATCTTTGAGCTATAATGTATCTTAATTAAAACTATCTTTAGATAGGTTTTTTCCTCAAAAAGCATTTTATCAAAAAAATCTGAGTTACATAAAAAAAATCAGATTTTTTTTTTAAATCATTGATTTTTATCCACCCTGACATTAAATAATTTTACATTTTTGTTGTATGGTTTGGTCAATAAAACACAGTTTTCAGACACTAGGATAGTTCAGCACTAACTAGCCAAGCAGCTAACAAGGGCAGCCTGCTTTGTACAGGATTTATAATTGGCATTAGTTATCCATTAAAATTAAAGTGCAGTAAATGGAGACCCTATCCCATGGGTCACAAACTTAACAGCCCTGCAAGAAATATTAAATGACATTCCTGTTCAGTGAAATTAAACATTTCCTGCTGAGATTTATACGGTACTTGCAGTGAAGTCCAACGCAATACGGATTTGACCCTGCAAGTTCTGAAGCACTTTAGCCCTATCTAGCAAAACACTTAACCACATGAACAGTCCTACTGACTTCACTGGGACTACTCATGTGCTGAACTTTAAGAATGTGCCTAAATGCTTTGGTGAATTAGTATAGCATGCTCTGCATCCTGCAGGATCAACACCTAGGTCTCCACCGTCCACAGGATATTCTGTGTTTCATAAACCCAGAATCGTTTTAAATGTTGTATTTAAAAAAAATTAAGTAAAGTCCTCCTCACATAAACAATCCCTTAAAATGACTATCGAAGCTTAGCATAGCCCCACAACATATGTGTAGCAGTTTTCTAGTTCATTAAGGAGGGACGGGATGGAAGGATACTGGAAGTAAAAGCAGAACAAATATGGATGGTCAAAACCTCAAACATAAGAAACTAATTTTTTTCCAGATGGACAAGGATTACATTTTAAACACAGAAGAGATTAAAATGACTGGAAAAGTGAACATTCATCGGTCAACTGAATAGATACATTCTAAATGGGATCAGTTTCTACAGTATTATTTAATGCTTATGTGCATCTAAGTTTCATGTTCTTACTTTGAAGCAATGCTCTCTGTGCACCTGAATAATCCCCGAAGACTGACTGTCAGCACCAGAAAAACAGACCTTAAATTCCTGAAATAAACTACATGGAACCCTGTTGGGATTCAGTTCTTCCTGATACTAATGTTGCACTAACAAACAGCATGGACTTAAGAACATAGGAACTACCATACTGAATCAGACCCAACATCTATTTAGTCCAGTATCTTGCCTCTGCCTGTAATTAGCACTACAGAGAGAGATGTAGGACGATATGCTCCCTACATTAAATTTTACTGTAATCTCCGCTAGTTAGAGTTTGTCTTAAAACCTGAAGCATGAGGTTTACTATCCCTTCCAAAACTGAATTATCAGCTTCACAAGTTTCCTGGGGTATTGAGGTCCACAGTCTAATTACATGCTGTACGTAAAATATTTCCTTTTATCAGTTTGAATACTCTGAAGAAGCCATGTGTTAAGGATATTTGAAACCAACACATGAATGTTTGTAAGAGACTTGGGATATTCACCCTCTGTCTTGTATCCTATGGCTACAGTTTTGATCACCAAAAAGAAATTACTTAGTAAAGATGAGGAATTTTAGAATAAAAATGTATCAACTGACATAAGTAACTTCTTTCACAAAGCGTCTACAATAAAGATCTTGAATTTACGTTGGCCTCAACCTTCATACTAATAGGATTCATTATGACCGGCTTCCACAACATCTACTAGCCTGAGGAATAAGTCTTATACCCAGATGAAAAGTACATGAGCCACTATGCCTCTGTACTCTCAAAGTCATACTTATTTGATTTTTATTACCACATCTTTTTCCTCCAATCAATTTGCTCCTTTTAAAAAAACAAAAACCAGTGGTGACACTGTTCAATTCTGAAATATGCATCTTCCCCAGTTAACTTCTGGGCACCCACCAATTAATGAATTCTAGGTTCTTGTCGGTTCCACGCCCAGTAAATAAGTTCTTGGCTTTTCTTCTCCCCAAATAAATAAAATGTATCCCCACTTCAACAATAACTGAAAAATAGGGCCCTTATATGGAAAAATATATATTTGCTATGTTACACATTTTAATGACCTTTTCATACTCCTATATAAAATTTCATAAAGTACTTTAATAGCCCACTTTTCTTTACTGTATATTTTATTTTTGTAGATCAAAAAATTACTTGAAAAAGTCAGGTGTGAAGAGGTCAGTGCACACTCCCACCATTTTTCCTTTTAAATAAAAATCTTCAATAAGACGTAAGACTCAGATGGATGTGTTTTACACACTGCTACTTAAATTACAATTTCAGTTCTATTTGCTAAGAGTAACAAAGCACAGAGGTCAGCAGCGTGTGGAAGAGCTACTAAAAATACACTAAAGGATGACACCCCCAAGAATTATTATTTCAAATAATAGTTACAATTCATTAGTGTAATTTGCATAGGTGCAAATGTCATTTTGAAATCAAAAGGGACTGTGCAGATGTATGATGCAGTTCAAAAGCAAAGACCTTGCCCTCTTTCAACATCAGCTAAGATCTAGCATCTTGGAGTAACATCTTTGGGCAGTACTTGTTGCAATTCATAAAAGTATACAAAAAGGAATGTGTCTAGTCCACTAGATGTCTGATAAATTACAAACACCAAAAGCTAGAACTAGCAACTAAGTTTTGCCATTGTAGATACTTAAGAATATATTCCCCTTTTAATACCTATGCATGTTTGACATCTTTGCCATTTCACAAAGATTCCAAAGCTAAACTAATCAAGAAGCAATAACAGTTATTAAACTAGAAGCCAGACACCCAGCTACTCAAGCCATGCATTTCTTATTTTTCAGTCCCAACAACCCACTAAACACTAGAGAGGTGCATGAGGGGGAGAAATAGCTCAGTGGTTTGAGCACTGGCCTGCTAAACCCAGGGTTGTGAGTTCAATCCTTGAGGGGGCCGTTTAGGGATCTGGGGCAAAAATTGTGGATTGGTCCTGCTTTGAGCAAGGGGTTGGACTAGATGACCTCCTGAGGTCCCTTCCAACCCTGATATTCTATGATTCTATGGCTACAGGTCAGATCAAAGGACTGCAGTGTTCTCACCAAGTGCCCTTCCCTTTCACAGAGCCAGATCTCCCATCTCTTTCTCCCATCCAAGCTTGCCTCCACAATACATGGCCAGCATACTGCTGCAGCCACTTCCTACACCAGCTAGAGTAGCTGTTGTGTGTCAGGAGGCCAGTACCTTCTTGACTTTCTTCCCCAGTCGACTTGCTACTCCTCCAACACAGTAATGCAAGAATCATTGTACCATAAGCTCAAGACCTATTTCGTTCTATTTTGCAAATAAAATTGCTCAGATTCGGTTAGAACTGTCTGCCTCCATGGGATAAGAATATGTGCTAAAGAACACAATGTTAAATCTTCTCCGCTTGAGGTTAGGCCAGGGTCAATCCTTTCTGTTTTTGGATGCACTTTGGCCATCAATTTGTGCTTAAAAGCTACATCCTTCCTGGATGGTGAAAGCATGCAGGAAAGAACTGGATACATTGTTAATACAAATTATCAATACATCCTTGAAAGAGGGAGGTATCTTTTCACTGAAAGAAGCACAAGTACCTCCTGCACTCAAAAAAATCACTGCTTGTTATTGAATCTTTCCAGCTATCATGCCATTTTAAGTCTTCCATTTTCAGTTAAGATTATTGAAAAGGTTGTTGTGAGATAACTCAAACACTATTTAGTAGCCTCAGTTCTTTTCTACACTAGTTGCCAACCTGGGTAGAGCAGAGACAGCTCTGGTGGTATCGGGGAATAATCTCCTGACAACAGATGAAGATCAAGTATCTATCCTGATATTATTACATCTGTGATCAGTCTTTGATAAAGTTCACCATAATTGGATGTTGACTTTTTTTGCAAACCATAGCATGAGTGAACAGGCCTATTCAAGTGGCACTTTGATGGGCACTCTCAGAAGGTGGTGTAGGAAACCTGCATCTCCCCATGCAAGTACTCTTCTGGGGGGATTCTGCAACGTTTCATGTTGTCACTCCTTTTGTTTAATGCATGCATGAGGCTATCAGGAGTTTTACATGGACCGGAAGGTCTTTAATATTCTGAATACACTCAGCTTTATATCTCCATCAGCATGGCTGGAAGTGCTGATGGCATTACTTGGTGTCTGGAAAAGGTTGAGGCACGCACCAGGGCAAGATGGCTACAACTTAGTCCAGACAAGACAAAAGGGATGTTGATTGGTTGTAGGAAGCAAGCTGGAAGAAGTGACAAGGATAATTTCTATGCGTTAAATTGAGGGTGTGCATCTGCCTTTTGTTACCTGGGTTCATAATCTTGGGATCTGGTGAGGATTGTATGGGATGCGTGTGTGTTAATTTCTTGTATTTGTGTTGTCACTTGAGTTTGATTTTGGGGTAACTAATGGGTCTGTTTAGTTGCTAGTATATTTTAAAGAGATTGTCAAGGGTTACCAGAGCATGGTGGAGACACTTTTATAGTAGAGTAGTAAAATCTAAATAAACAAAATAGTTTGCCTGCCAAATAACATAGCCCCATCTTCTTTTTCGCATTTAACACAAAATTCTACTCACTACTAAATGCGATGTTTTGGGATAGCTGAGTAAAATTTCATTTTTTTCCCCCCGTCATTATCAACAACAAGAGGACTGGAGCACAAGTCGCCTCCATGAAAACACTTTTTAAAGATAATATAAAGGGAGTGGATTTCTCATAGGTCTCTAAATATTGATTCTTGCAGAAAATATCTTTTTCTGGAAGTGTTAAAAAAGCCACACTCTCTGCAACATTGATAATGTAGTAGCCTCCAACCAGCAGAAAGTGGTCCATCAGTACATCAGTGGTTCAGCTTTTGAGACTGGTACCCTAGGCATCACCTTTAAATTTATGTAAGGCTCTGATGGGCCTCAGTGCATTGTCACTGCTACTTGTTATTTAACATTCATGGTCAAAGTCCTTTACAGATGTTAACTAATATGACTGTCAAACTGTACACTAACATCCCAGAGAGATTAGAAACTCTAAGGAGTGTGGTGGTGCCCAAACATCATGGGATGTACAGATGAGTGTCAGATGGGCAGCTGCGATAACACATCCATCTTTCATTTGAGGCAGTGAATGGAAAAAAAAAATCCATTCATCTATTTCGCACTGTGGAGTATGATGCATTCACTGGGGCATATGCTTGTGATGGTGCTACTGTGCCATCAACTTCTGCAGAATTTATGATTTCATTTAAAAGTGAATTGTTTCTAACCTTCTGTACCCTTTTGGTTCTGAAGATAACTTTCTAAAAGTGCAGTCTTGTCTTTCTGAGCTTACAAAATGAAATCATGCTGCTCATAGCTTCACCAAGAAGTACTAGAGTGAAATGTATGCAACACTGGTCAGCCTTCACTGTTGCTATTCACAGCACTGTAAGCAGCAGTTAGCGTGTCAAGAATTAGGTCAATTTCATTCTACTGCTATCTGGGGATAACAGGGATACAGCAAAACAAAAAAAACAAAAAAACAAAAAAAGTTTAAAGATTAAACAGCAGGGACCAGTATCAAATTAAGATTTTGAACCACATAATCAATCCTCTAAATCAGGGCTTGAAACAATTAGCTAGCGAAGAGTATAAGATGCCTACAATTTGAAGTGTGTAAACAAAACATGGGGGGGGCAGCATCCCAAAGGTCTGTGTGTCATACTCTGGTTTTAATCACCCCTCTGCCCCAAAAGCATGGGGGGGGGGGCAGAGAGTGGTAACCTGAGTAGTGGGTTGAAGACACCTGTTAGCCAAACCAAGGAAGCTTGAGTCCACCACAGAGGGAGGGGAAGGGGGTCAGGAACAGCATTAACACATTAATCCCGAACACCCTTCCCCCGCCTGGCTGCAGAGAGCTAGGTTAACATCAGAATATCATACTCTGACCTCACGGATTCTCCTCTCCCCAGCTTCCCCCAGTATTCCGTATGCACATTTCATACCCTAGGTGCCTTCTCCCCTTGCCGACTGGAGATCTGATTGTTTCAAGACCTAATTTAGAAGATCAGCTACAAGGTCCAAGACTTTAACCTGGTTAAATTGGTGCAGTAGCCGAAGAGAGCTGACAACTGAGCCCTGGTCTACACTAGGACTTTAGGTCGAATTTAGCAGCGTTAAATCGATGTAAACCTGCACCCGTCCACACAATGAAGCCCTTTATTTCGACTTAAAGGGCTCTTAAAATCGATTTCCTTACTCCACCCCTGACAAGTGGATTAGCGCTTAAATCGACGTTGCTGGCTCGAATTTGGGGTACTGTGGACACAATTCGATGGTATTGGCCTCCGGGAGCTATCCCAGAGTGCTCCATTATGACCGCTCTGGACAGCACTCTCAACTCAGATGCACTGGCCAGGTAGACAGGAAAAGAATCGCGAACTTTTGAATCTCATTTCCTGTTTGGCCAGCGTGGCAAGCTGCAGGTGACCATGCAGAGCTCATCAGCACAGGTGACCATGATGGAGTCCCAGAATCGCAAAAGAGCTCCAGCATGGACCGAACGGGAGGTACGGGATCTGATCGCTGTTTGGGGAGAGGAATCCGTGCTATCAGAACTCCGTTCCAGTTTTCGAAATGCCAAAACCTTTGTGAAAATCTCCCAGGGCATGAAGGACAGAGGCCATAACAGGGACCCGAAGCAGTGCCGCGTGAAACTGAAAGAGCTGAGGCAAGCCTACCAGAAAACCAGAGAGGCGAACAGCCGCTCTGGGTCAGAGCCCCAAACATGCCGCTTCTATGATGAGCTGCATGCCATTTTAGGGGGTTCAGCCACCACTACCCCAGCCGTGTTGTTTGACTCCTTCAATGGAGATGGAGGCAATATGGAAGCAGGTTTTGGGGACGAAGAAGAAGATGAGGAGGAGAAGGTTGTAGACAGCTCACAGCAAGCAAGCGGAGAAACCGGTTTTCCCGACAGCCAGGAACTGTTTCTCACCCTAGACCTGGAGCCAGTACCCCCCGAACCCACCCAAGGCGGCCTCCTGGACCCAGCAGGCGGAGAAGGGACCTCTGGTGAGTGTACCTTTTAAAGTACTATACATGGTTTAAAAGCAAGCATGTGAAAGGATTACTTTGCCCTGGCATTTGCGGTTCTCCTAGATGTAGTCCTAAAGCCTTTGCAAAAGGTTGCTGGGGAGGGCAGCCTTATTTCGTCCTTCATGGTAGGACACTTTACCACTCCAGGCCAGTAACACGTACTCGGGAATCATTGTAGAACAAAGCATTGCAGTGTATGTTTGCTGGCATTCAAACAACATCCGTTCTTTATCTCTCTGTGTTATCCTCAGGAGAGAGAGATATAATTCATGGTCGCCTGGTTGAAATAGAGTGCTTTTCTTCAGGGGACACTCAGAGGAGCCCATTCCTGCTGGGCTGTTTGCCTGTGGCTAAACAGAAATGTTCCCCGCTGTTAGCCACAGGGAGGGGGGAAGGTTGAGGGGGTAGTCACGCGGTGGGAGGAGGCAAAATGCGACCTTGTAACGAAAGCACGTGCTATGTATGTAATGTTAACAGCAAGGTTTACCCTGAAAGAGTGTAGCGACTGTTTTATAAAATGTGTCTTTTTAAATACCGCTGTCCCTTTTTTTTCTCCACCAGCTGCATGTGTTTCAATGATCACAGGATCTTCTTCTTCCCAGAGGCTAGTGAAGCTTAGAAAGAAAAAAAAACGCACTCGCGATGAAATGTTCTCCGAGCTCATGCTGTCCTCCCACACTGACAGAGCACAGACGAATGCGTGGAGGCAAATAATGTCAGATTGCAGGAAAGCACAAAATGACCGGGAGGAGAGGTTGCGGGCTGAAGAGAGGGCTGAAGCTCAAATGTGGCGGCAGCGTGATGAGAGGAGGCAGGATTCAATGCTGAGGCTGCTGCAGGACCAAACCAGTATGCTCCAGTGTATGGTTGAGCTGCAGCAAAGGCAGCTGGAGCACAGACTGCCACTGCAGCCCCTCTGTAACCAACCGCCCTCCTCCCCAAGTTCCATAGCCTCCACACCCAGACGCCCAAGAACGTGGTGGGGGGGCCTCCGGCCAACCAGCCACTCCACCACAGAGGATTGCCCCAAAAAAAGAAGGCTGTCATTCAATAAATTTTAAAGTTGTAAACTTTTAAAGTGCTGTGCTTAAAGTGCTGTGTGGCATTTTCCTTCCCTCCTCCACCACCCCTCCTGGGCTACCTTGGTAGTCATCCCCCTATTTGTGTGATGAATGAATAAAGAATGCATGAATGTGAAGCAACAATGACTTTATTGCCTCTGCAAGCGGTGATTGAAGGGAGGAGGGGTGGGTGGTTAGCTTACAGGGAAGTAGAGTGAACCAAGGGGCGGGGGGTTTCATCAAGGAGAAACAAACAGAACTTTCACACCATAGCCTGGCCAGTCATGAAACTGGTTTTCAAAGCTTCTCTGATGCGTACCGCGCCCTCCTGTGCTCTTCTAACCGCCCTGGTGTCTGGCTGCGCGTAACCAGCAGCCAGACGATTTGCCTCAACCTCCCACCCCGCCATAAACGTCTCCCCCTTACTCTCACAGATATTGTGGAGCACACAGCAAGCAGTAATAACAGTGGGAATATTGGTTTCGCTGAGGTCTAAGCGAGTCAGTAAACTGCGCCAGCGTGCCTTTAAACGTCCAAATGCACATTCTACCACCATTCTGCACTTGCTCAGCCTGTAGTTGAACAGCTCCTGACTACTGTCCAGGCTGCCTGTGTACGGCTTCATGAGCCATGGAATTAAGGGGTAGGCTGGGTCCCCAAGGATACATATAGGCATTTCAACATCCCCAACAGTTATTTTCTGGTCTGGGAATAAAGTCCCTTCCTGCAGCTTTTGAAACAGACCAGAGTTCCTGAAGATGCGAGCATCATGCACCTTTCCCGGCCATCCCACGTTGATGTTGGTGAAACGTCCCTTGTGATCCACCAGAGCTTGCAGCACTATCGAAAAGTACCCCTTGCGGTTTATGTACTCGGCGGCTTGGTGCTCCGGTGCCAAGATAGAGATATGGGTTCCGTCTATAGCCCCACCACAGTTAGGGAATCCCATTGCAGCAAAGCCATCCACTATGACCTGCACATTTCCCAGGGTCACTACCCTTGATATCAGCAGATCTTTGATTGCGTGAGCTACTTGCATAACAGCAGCCCCCACAGTAGATTTGCCCACTCCAAATTGATTCCCAACTGACCGGTAGCTGTCTGGCGTTGCAAGCTTCCACAGGGCTATCGCCACTCGCTTCTCAACTGTGAGGGCTGCTCTCATCTTGGTATTCATGCACCTCAGGGCGGGGGAAAGCAAGTCACAAAGTTCCATGAAAGTGCCCTTACGCATGCGAAAGTTTCGCAGCCACTGGGAATCGTCCCAGACCTGCAACACTATGCGGTCCCACCAGTCTGTGCTTGTTTCCCGAGCCCAGAATCGGTGTTCCACAGCATGAACCTGCCCCATTAGCACCATGATGCATGCACTGGCAGGGCCCATGCTTTCAGAGAAATCTGTGTCCATGTCCTGATCACTCACGTGACCGCGCTGACGTCGCCTCCTCGCCCGGTATCGCTTTGCCAGGTTCTGGTGCTGCATATACTGCTGGATAATGCGTGTGGTGTTTAATGTGCTCCTAATTGCCAAAGTGAGCTGAGCGGCCTCCATGCTTGCCTTGGTATGGCATCTGCACAGAAAAAAGGCGTGGAACGATTGTCTGCCGTTGCTCTGACAGAGGGAGGGGCGACTGACGACACGGCTTACAGGGTTGGCTTCAGGGAGCTAAAATCAACAAAGGGGGTGTCTTTACCTCAAGGAGTATTTCAGGCAGGACTTCACGGAGGGTTCCAATAAGAAATGGTGCACCTAAGTTATCGTTCTTATTGGAACAAGGAGGTTAGCCTGGCCTCTGATTGATACATGGCTAGATTTACCTCGCTGCACCTTCTCTGTGAGTGACTGCAGTGTGACCTAGAGGAATGAGTCCCCTAGACAGGGGAGGAGGCAAATGAGTACAAAACAAATCTGGTCTATTTCTTGTTTTGACCACTCCATCTATCTTTTACATCTTTGGCTGGCAGCAGACGGTGCAGAAGGACTGCATGCCATCCACATCTCATGGCTGCTCGGCAGAAGATGGTACAGTACGACTGCTAGCAGTCCGTATCGCCTGCCCGCTCACCATAAGACGGTTCAATAGGACTGACTGCAGGACTAAAGAGAATGACCTGGTCAAGTCACTCCAAATTTAGTCCCTGCGCCCATGTCTGCCCAGGCGCTCCCAGCCGACGTGGCCAGGAGCACCTCGGACATGACGATGACGGCTACCAGTCGTACTGTACCGTCTGCTGCCACAAGGCCAGGGGTTGCTGCTACTGTGTAGCAATGCCGTACCGTGTCTGCCAGCACCCAGGAGACACAGGGTGACGGTTACCTGAGCGGGCTCCATGCTTGCCGTGGTATGGCGTCTGCACAGGTAACTCAGGAAAAAAGGCGTGAAACGATTATCTGCCCTTGCTTTCACGGAGGGAGGGAGGGAAGGGGGGCCTGACAATATGTACCCAGAACCACCCGCGACAATGTTTTAGCCCCATCAGGCATTGGGATCTCAACCCAGAATTCCAATGGGCAGCGGAGACTGCAGGAACTGTGGGATAGCTACCCACAGTGCAACGCTCCGGAAGTCGACTCTAGCCTCGGTGCTGTGGAAGCGCTCCGCCGAGTTAATGCACTTAATGCACTCAGAGCATTTTCTGTGGGGACACACACACTCGAATATATAAAACCGATTTCTAAAAAACCGACTTCTATAAATTCGACCTTATTCCGTAGTGTAGACATACCCTGAGAGAAAGAAGCAACCCTATGCACCTGCAATGCAAGAGGCAGCTGGCCAGCCACCGAGCTATTAAGGGGCTCTGCATCCCCTGCCACCCCCGAATACCTTTCTAGCAGCCAGGGCCCGGGGCAGGCAGCCCCAGTCTCCACCCCAACCCCCCAGCTGAGGGCGCCCAGACAGCACGAGGCCTCTGAAGCCACTAAGCGAGACACACGGAAAAGGGCAGCTGCCCCCTGCCAGGCACAGGCCCAGCAGCGCTACCCAGGAGGCGGGAAGGGGACTTCCCGCCCAGCCCAGGCCGGAGGGAAGGGGATTCCCTTGCTCCCCCTTCCTGCCCCCTTGCAGCCAGACGCCCGGGGCGGCACCTACCTTCACAGCCACCTCCGGGGCCGAGTCCACCGCCAAGGCCTGCGGGGCAGGGGACGGTGAAGCGAGATGCAGCACCGAGTCCCGGCTGGCTACCTGCGCCGAGCGGCGGGAGCTTCCCTCAGTGTCCGAGCCCGAGTCGGAGCCCGAGTCGGAGACACCGTAGGACGCGAGCGCGGCGATAGCGGCCGACATCTTAGCAAGGAGGAACCACAGGAGCAGTGACCCGGAACAAACGGGTCCTGTCAGTTACATAACAATCCTCTCCTAGATTTATTTGTTTTTGCGACTGAATGAAAATTACTCAAATACAATTTTTAAAAAATAAAAATTATTATTTATAATTTTCTGGGTCTCTAACGAAACTTTTTGGGAAGCAGAAATCCCCTCCCATGGAGCTGAAGGAGGGTTTAATCTTTCAGGAATTACAGCAAGGACTACAAATCCCAGCATGCAACGCGCCAGAGCTGGGGAGGTCGGATTTGAAGCGTCCTGGAGGGTGAAAGCAGGATCATAGAATCATAGAATCATAGAATATCAGGGTTGGAAGGGACCCCAGAAGGTCATCTAGTCCAACCCCCTGCTCAAAGCAGGACCAATTCCCAGTTAAATCATCCCAGCCAGGGCTTTGTCAAGCCTGACCTTAAAAACCTCTAAGGAAGGAGATTCTACCACCTCCCTAGGTAACGCATTCCAGTGTTTCACCACCCTCTTAGTGAAAAAGTTTTTCCTAATATCCAATCTAAACCTCCCCCACTGCAACTTGAGACCATTACTCCTCGTTCTGTCATCTGCTACCATTGAGAACAGTCTAGAGCCATCCTCTTTGGAACCCCCTTTCAGGTAGTTGAAAGCAGCTATCAAATCCCCCCTCATTCTTCTCTTCTGCAGGCTAAACAATCCCAGCTCCCTCAGCCTCTCCTCATAAGTCATGTGTTCCAGACCCCTAATCATTTTTGTTGCCCTTCGCTGGACTCTCTCCAATTTATCCACATCCTTCTTGAAGTGTGGGGCCCAAAACTGCACACAGTACTCCAGATGAGGCCTCACCAATGTCGAATAGAGGGGAACGATCACGTCCCTCGATCTGCTCGCTATGCCCCTACTTATACATCCCAAAATGCCATTGGCCTTCTTGGCAACAAGGGCACACTGCTGACTCATATCCAGCTTCTCGTCCACTGTCACCCCTAGGTCCTTTTCTGCAGAACTGCTGCCTAGCCATTCGGTCCCTAGTCTGTAGCTGTGCATTCGGTTCTTCCGTCCTAAGTGCAGGACCCTGCACTTATCCTTATTGAACCTCATCAGATTCCTTTTGGCCCAATCTTCCAATTGGTCTAGGTCCTTCTGTATCCTATCCCTCCCCTCCAGCGTATCTACCACTCCTCCCAGTTTAGTATCATCCGCAAATTTGCTGAGAGTGCAATCCACACCATCCTCCAGATCATTTATGAAGATATTGAATAAAACCGGCCCCAGGACCGACCCTTGGGGCACTCCACTTGATACCGGCTGCCAACTAGACATGGAGCCATTGATCACTACCCGTTGAGCCCGACAATTTAGCCAGCTTTCTACCCACCTTATAGTGCATTCATCCAGCCCATACTTCCTTAACTTGCTGACAAGAATACTATGGGAGACCGTGTCAAAAGCTTTGCTAAAGTCAAGAAACAATACATCCACTGCTTTCCCTTCATCCACAGAACCAGTAATCTCATCATAAAAGGCGATTAGATTAGTCAGGCATGACCTTCCCTTGGTGAATCCATGCTGGCTGTTCCTGATCACTTTCCTCTCATGCAAGTGCTTCAGGATTGATTCTTTGAGGACCTGCTCCATGATTTTTCCAGGGACTGAGGTGAGGCTGACTGGCCTGTAGTTCCCAGGATCTTCCTTCTTCCCTTTTTTAAAGATTGGCACTACATTAGCCTTTTTCCAGTCATCCGGGACTTCCCCGGTTCGCCACGAGTTTTCAAATATAATGGCCAGTGGCTCTGCAATCACAGCCGCCAATTCCTTCAGCACTCTCGGATGCAACTCGTCCGGCCCCATGGACTTGTGCACGTCCAGCTTTTCTAAATAGTCCCTAACCGCCTCTATCTCCACAGAGGGCTGGCCATCTCTTCCGCATTTTGTGATGCCCAGCGCAGCAGTCTGGGAGCTGACCTTGTTAGTGAAAACAGAGGCAAAAAAAGCATTGAGTACATTAGCTTTTTCCACATCCTCTGTCACTAGGTTGCCTCCCTCATTCAGTAAGGGGCCCACACATTCCTTGGCTTTCTTCTTGTTGCCAACATACCTGAAGAAACCCTTCTTGTTACTCTTGACATCTCTGGCTAGCTGCAGCTCCAGGTGCGATTTGGCCCTCCTGATAACATTCCTACATGCCCGAGCAATATTTTTATACTCTTCCCTGATCATATGTCCAACCTTCCACTTCTTGTAAGCTTCTTTTTTATGTTTAAGATCCGCTAGGATTTCACCATTAAGCCAAGTTGGTCGCCTGCCATATTTACTATTCTTTCGACTCATCGGGATGGTTTGTCCCTGTAACCTCAACAGGGATTCCTTGAAATACAGCCAGCTCTCCTGGACTCCTTTCCCCTTCAAGTTAGTCCCCCAGGGGATCCTGGCCATCCGTTCCCTGAGGGAGTCGAAGTCTGCTTTCCTGAAGTCCAGGGTCCGTATCCTGCTGCTTACCTTTGTTCCCTGCGTCAGGATCCTGAACTCAACCAACTCATGGTCACTGCCTCCCAGATTCCCATCCACTTTTGCTTCCCCCACTAATTCTACCCGGTTTGTGAGCAGCAGGTCAAGAAAAGCACCCCCCCTAGTTGGCTCCTCTAGCACTTGCGCCAGGAAATTGTCCCCTACGCTTTCCAAAAACTTCCTGGATTGTCTATGCACCGCTGTATTGCTCTCCCAGCAGATATCAGGAAAATTAAAGTCACCCATGAGAATCAGGGCATGCGATCTAGTAGCTTCCGTGAGCTGCCGGAAGAAAGCCTCATCCACCTCATCCCCCTGGTCTGGTGGTCGATAGCAGACTCCCACCACTACATCACTCTTGTTGCACACACTTCTAAACTTAATCCAGAGACACTCAGGTTTTTCTGCAGTTTCGTACCGGAGCTCTGAGCAGTCATACTGCTCCCTTACATACAGTGCTACTCCCCCACCTTTTCTGCCCTGCCTGTCCTTCCTGAACAGTTTATAACCATCCATGACAGTACTCCAGTCATATGAGTTATCCCACCAAGTCTCTGTTATTCCGTGGTTAGATCCTGTGGTTCTGAATGACACGATCACTGCCTCTCTGACAAATGACAAATAATAAATATAACTATAAATGCCCCAAAGAAAGCACTCCATAACAAAAAAACAAAAAGAGAATGAGACTAAAACTAATGACCCCAGTACTCCCAATCCTCCATGGAAGGTACTGTGGGGTAGACATAAGCATAAGCAAACAGATACCAATTTTCCAAACCTACTATTTCCATAAAAAGAAAAGGAGTACTTGTGGCACCTTAGAGACTAACCAATTTATTTGAGTATAAGCTTTCGTGAGCTACATCTGATGAAGTGAGCTGTAGCTCACGAAAGCTTATGCTCAAATAAATTGGTTAGTCTCTAAGGTGCCACAAGTCCTCCTTTTCTTTTTGCAGATACAGACTAACACGGCTGCTACTCTGAAACCTACTATTTCCATGTTATCCATAGCTCAAATTTGTGATGAAATCATCAAAGAAATTAAACTTGAATGACAGTTTTGGATGTTGGGGGCAATATTTTACATTTACCTGTAAATTATAAAGATACAATATTCCCATAATATGAACTCTATACTTCTTCCCCTTATTCCATTGCAGCCAGGGAAATGGACAACACCATTTGTCTAATTTCAGCCTCCAGCCACTGGATTGTGTTCAGTCTAGCAGAGAAAGGTATAAAATGATCCAATGGCTGCACAGAGAAGCTAGACAAATTCAGGCTGGAAATAAGGCATAGTTTTAATGGTGAGAGTCATTAAACATTGGATCAATTTACCAAGGGTTGTGGTGGGGTCTCCAACACTGACAATTTTAAAATCAAGCTTAGATGTTTTTTCTAAAAGATCTGCACGAGGAATTATTTTGAGGAAGTTTATGGCCTGTGTTATACCAGTCAGATTAGATGATCAATTGTCCCTTCTGGTCTTGGAATCTATTAATCATCTGGGGTTGATTGGGTCCTTCTGCAACCATCTGCCATCTTCTTCTGTCCAAGGCAGCACTAAAGTCCACCTGCTTGTCTTCTTTGATGCAATCTAGCCATCACTTCCTTGGTTTCAATGTGAACTCTATGCAATGGACCGTAATGTGTGCACTATCAGATCTTCTTAAATACATGGATTTCACAGTAGTTTGAATTAACCTTCACAACCCCCTCTCCCCTGTGAGATAATTAACTTTAGCAGCATTATTTCATACATGGGGAAATTGAGGAATACATGTATTCAGTCAATTGCTCCGCAGTGCCAGGGCCCCGAACAGAAACCTTACACCTGCGTACAGAACACTCGAACACGCTGTGCGAAACACGGTAAAACGAACTCGAAGCACTCTTTTCTCTGAAACAGCCCCGCCCATTCTCTTTGAAACTGCCAGCAGCCCCGCCCACTCCCAGTCTAGCTCCTCCTCTCCCATTCCCATTGGCTAACCAGGAGCCGGCTTTAGAATACGTCACAATGCCAGCGGCCCCTCCCCCTAGATCGAGTAAGTGAGAGAGCGAATTGGACTATACCACCTGCCATCTTGAGGGGGTGTGTGTAGAAATCGGGGCTCCCTGATCCTCAACGCCACGGACGCTGTGGGGAGACACCCACCTAATCCCTGGGGCAAGCGGCGGCGGCCGGTCAGGTGTTGGGTAAACAGCCCCCGCGTGCCTGGAGAGGGAATCCGGGCCGGGGAGAAGCCCCTCCTCCCACGCGCACACACGCGCCGCTCTGTGTCTATTGTGAAGCCTTTGGGGAGCTCCGCGCCGCCGACCCCCGCTCGCGCCGGGTTCGGGTCCGGGTCCGGGTCCTCCCCTACCACAACGAGTCTCTCCAGCGGGGAGCGGCGGCTGGAAGGAGCCGTTTGAACCGCGTATACTGGTACAGAGCAGGAGGCAGCGCGAGCCTCTGGGGCGCTGAGAGGGCGGGGCTGGTCGGCGGCATGAAGGTGTGAGCGGAGCCCGCGCGGAGCGGAGAGAGTAAGTGCCCCGCAGCCTGCACCTCCTCTGCCGTGACCCGCGCCCCCCGTCCACCCTCCCACGGGGAGAGGGACTGCCCCCTCATCGGGGGGGACCCCCCTGTGCCGCCCCTCCATTCTTCCATCCCCCTTCGCCGTCCCCCCATCTCCTGCGGGGTGGAGGGAGCAATAGGGCTGTGCCAATGTGGTCCCCCTCTCGCTGTCTGCAGCTGGTGGGGGGGGGTGAGCCCCGGGCCCCCTCCGGCTATTGCAGGGACAGGTGTGTAAATTCCTCTCCCTTGGCCGCTGCAGGGTGTGGGGGAGGGGGGGGGCTGCACTTTTAGTAGCGGAGTCTTCACGCGCCCGTCTCCTGTGCAGTGCCCAGTGCGGAGCCTCGCTCAGGGGGCGGCGGGACCTTTTATTGTTGGGGTCAATCATCGGGGGTTCGTTGGCTGCCACAAGGTGCCAGTTACTACGTTGATGTGAAGGGGGTGGAGTTACCCTGACCCAGCCACCTCCGCTTAATTTATGTAATGGGGACTGTAGAGGCCAGAGGTGGGGATGGATGGTGGAGCTAGATGCGATTTGCTTTTTGAAGAGAAGCAGATTCGATCATATTCACTGGAAATAGCTGCCCATTGAAAGATTCCTACCGTTGTTCAGCTGTCGTAGAGATCTCGGCTGCCTGCGAGCAAAAGACCTCCAAACTGCAACCCTACAAACATATAGCGTCCGCCTCCTCCAAACACAAAAATATCCATCCCCCTATGCTGATTTAGCTTGTGGATGCAATAATTATAAAACGTAATAGCCCAAAGTAATCTCCACTTGTATCTTAAGCATGTACGAAGTCCTTCTGGGTCATTACACTTCGTGTATCTGTGATTTCGTTTCATTTAGTTTTGTGTTTGGAATCAGAAGTAAATACAGTAATTAGATGTTTTAGTTTGATTTGCAACATTGGATTGCCATTTTTTAGCAAATGTTTCAGTTTTAAAGGCAACAGACTGAATTTCTATGAAAATATCAACAGAATAAAGAATAGCAAGTAGAAAATGCAGATAGTGAAGCTTTTATCTTTATTAAATGTTGTCTTTAGATTTTTTTTAGTGGTCATTGCCATAAAGAAACAGTACAAGGTGGCAAAAATAACATGGCATGAAAATAACTTTGCAAGAGTTGTTTTAGGGGAAAGTTCTGTATTTCCAGCATTCTGGACCTTTATTTTTTTGTTTTTGATGTTTGAAGTGTACAACTTTTATTTCAGATTTATAAATGGACTCTTTATCAGTGGTGCAATAGCAATATGTGATTTACCTGACTTACACACCTGATGTGAGTCACCTTGTATATGATTTATTCATTTTGAGAATGCAGCTGTCATTGATTCACACACTGCCTGCCAGCAATTGTTAGGTGATTCTTTAAAAGTGCATTTTTTATTTTCCTGGCATGCACTTACAGGGTGTTGTCTGTAGTTGCATGGTGTGGTTGTTGAAAGGTGAAGTATTTCAAGGTCTGTTTGCAAAACCAATCTTTAGAATCAGAGTCCTAGAATATCAGGGTTGGAAGGGATCTCAGGAGGTCATCTAGTCCAACCTCCTGCTCGAAGCAGGACCAATGCCCAACTAAATCCCCAGTGTTTAGTGTAACTTTGCTGTTTAAATATTGTATCTCAACTATTATGCTGCAAATGTTTCAATGTATGTAAAAGCAATATTTTATTATTGCCGAATCTCTAGATTTAATACACAGAGTTTGATTTATCATAACAGGGGAAATTACAGCTTTTGGTTAAACTCTGTGGTGCTCAGATATTTTAATAAAGTGTAATAATTTAAGGGTTTGGGGTGGATTCACACTCCTTTGGAATACTTGGCTAGTGTAAATTAGCTGTTGTCCAGCTGCTACTACCAGTGAGGTGTGTTCTTCAACACATTCTTCAGAATTCAAACAATGGGTGGGTCTACGCATGTGGTGACTTGTAGAGTACAGATGTTGCATGTCCAGCTAGCATAGGTATAATTAGTGGTATAGAACAGAAGTTCTCAACCAGAGGTCCAGGGCCTCCTGGGGGACCGTGAGTAGGTTTCAGCGGATCTACCAAAATAAACCAGAGAGAGACCAGTGTTAGACTTGCTGGGTCTCAGGGCAGAAAACCAAAGCCTGAACTCTGCCACTCGGGTCTGAAGCCAAAGCCCAAACAACTTAGTTTTGTGGGGCCTCGGGCAATTGCCCTGCTTGCTACCCCCTAATGCCAGATCTGGCTTTTAATCTACTGGATATGCAGAAAAACAGTTATTGTGCTGTGGAATTTTTATAGCGTGTTGGGGGCCTCAGTAAGAAAAAGGTTGAGAACCCCTGGTGTAGAAGGTGAGACCCAGCTTAGGCGAGTAGACATATCAGAACCCTAGGGTATGTACCTTACCTACATGACTCTCTACATGCCCAAGCCATGCCACCGACATCTACACTGCTGTCCCACTGCCTCCCCAGTGCCGAAGACTTTCCCCACCTAGCTGAAAGGCAGAAGGCGGGAGACAGCAGGGAAAGACTCTGGCGGTGGGGAGTTGGTGGAGAAAGGCTCTGGCAGCCCCTTGGAAGAATTGAACCTCTAGTGATGCTTCAGATATTCTTTTTTGACTTAGCAGGTTGCAGTAACTGCAGTTGTATTACAAAAATAGTAGGAAAAAATTATATGGATGGATAAACACACAAATCATCTGAGCATCTAGTTTTGATTGAATAAAAGGTTACAAATAAAAAACGCTACCCAGGCTTATTGTAGAATCATAGAAATGTTGGACTGGAAGGAACATTAAGAGGTCATCTACTCTAGCCCCCTGCTTTGAGGGAGGATGAAGTGCCATCTCTGACAGGTATTTGTCCAACCCATTCTTAAAAATCTCCAGTGACAGAGATTCCACAACCTTTCTTGGAAGCCTATTCCAGTGCTTAACTATCCTTATAATTAGAATCCCCCCCCCCCAATATCTAACCTAAATCTCCCTTTCTGCAGACTAAACTGATTACTTCTTGTCCTACTCTCAGTGGACATGGAGAACCATTGATCATTGTCCTCTTTAGAGGATCCCTTAGCATATTTGAAGACTTATCAGATCACCCCTCACACTTTTTTACTCAAGGCTGACTGGTGCAGCTGGGACAGTGGAAACTTCTGGTAGCAGTACCTGTTAGAGTGCTCATGTGCTCCTTTTCCCCTCAGAATTTGAGCATGTTCTGATCAGCTCCAAAACTACTATTGCACGCATTGGACCCATAGCACAAGTGATTCCATATGCCAGGCTCAACACTGGCTATAAAGGAACTTCACACTCCGCATGGACAGTATGCTAAGAATACTGTCTCTGATGTGTTGGCTGAAACTACAGAATGTCCTCAAAGGAGGCTGGTTCAACCCAGCTCCTCCTATGTTAAGAGTTACTACAGATGGGTCTATGATAGGTTGAGGAGTATATCTCTGCAACCTATTCATTTGAGATTTTTGGAGCTGCAGAGAATCCCCTGTGCACGTAAACACGTTAGAGCTGACAGTGATCCATCTGGCTCTGAAAGCGTTTCTTCTCCAGGTGCAGAGAGCAGTAGTTCAAATGGTTATGGACATGTGAGCAATGTATTATTTGAACAAACAGGAAGGAACTCAATTGTTTCAACTGCGAAACAAGGCAATAAAACTTTTGGACTGGTGTATCCTATACAACATGTACCCAATTGCCTTGCAGGCAGTAGCAGAATACAATGAGATTGTGGAACAACTGAGCAGGGATTCCTCACAGATGTATGAATGGCCTCTAAAGACTCAGTGATTCAGAACATTTTCAGTCTTTGTTCGTTTCTGGACAGAGATTCATCACCAAAACCCAATATGAAACACCCCTCTTTTTGCTTAAGAGCAGGCTCAGACAGTCAATCATTGCTGGATGCATTTCTGCTTGATTGGGGAAGGGGCTTGATGTATGCATTTCCCCCATTCCCTCTGATTCTAAAGGTGCTAAAGAGAATAAGACCGAATTCTATCAGGGTTGATTTTCGTTGTTCCTGTATGGCCAAGGCAAAGTGTTACACTGAGTTAATTCATTTATCCAACGGCAAATACAAGATGCTCCCAATAACAACAGACATGCTGTCCAAGCAATAGGGGAAGGTCTTCCACCCACATCTGCAAACATTAGATCTGACAGCTTGGGCAATAGGCCTTTGACAGATTTAGAAAAACCATGCTCTTTTGAAATAAAACAACTTCTAATTAATGCTAGGAAACTATCTATTAGAAAAAGTTATAGTTTTAAGTGGAAAAGATTTGGTGTATGGATATCTGGTAAGAATGTTGGTGTAGTTTCAGTTCCTATGCAACTTATTTTACAATACTTGCTACACTAAAAATCAATGGATTTGTCTCTCTCCTCCATTAAGGTCCACTTAGTAGCTACAGCAGCATTCCATACTCACATTATGGAAAATAATTGTTTTCACATATACTGGTGGAAAAACTGTTTTAAAAAGACTTATTGAATCTGTATCTGCCAGTATGGGACCTTGTCCCTTTGTGGAATTTGACCTTTGTTTTAATGCAGCTTATGTCTCCCCTGATTTTAACCTGTAGTGAGCTGCTTTTTTATCTTTCTGTAAGACAGCTTTTGTAATAGCAGTCACTTCTGCTAAAAGAGTTAGTGAGCTACATGCCTTAGTGGCGGGAGCCTCTTTATTACTTTTTATAAGCACAGGGTGGTTCTTAGATTGCATCCCTAATTCCTTCCTAAAATAATTTTGAGTTTCATATAAATCAAAGTATTAATTTACTAGTATTCTTTTCAAAACACCGACATATAAAGGGGAATCTGTTACATTCCTTAGTTGCAAAGAGCGCACTCTCATATTATCTGGATAGAACTAAAAAGTTCAGGTCTTCTCCTAAGTTATTTGTCTCGTATGCGGGTAACTCTAAAGGTCAGGCCATTTCAGCACGGTCCCTTTCTAGATAATTTAGACAGTCTATTGAATAGTGTTATAAAGGAGCTTCAGTCTATTCTCCTGTTCCTCTTCACCCCATTCTACAAGAGTGGTTGCTTCATCTGTAGCTTTTGCTAAACATATTCTCCTTATTGAATTATACAAAGCTGCTACATGGAGTTCTGTTCACACTTACGAAGCATTATGCACTGGATCTGGCAGCCGGGTCTGATGCAGTTTGGCAGAGCCATGGCCCAGTCATTGTTTAATTAGGACTCCGCCTTCCTCCCTCCTTCTTACTGTACTGCTTGCCAAACTCTCCCAAGAGTGGGAATATTCAAAGGACACATGAAGAAGAAATGAAGGCTTAAATGTAACCGTAGTTCTTTGAGGTGGACTCTGCATAATCATAGTCTCTGCCCACCTTCCCCACTCCTGCAGTCCTAATTTCAATATTACGTGGTATTCTTGTTAGCGGTGGAAGGAACTGAGGTGGCAACAGACTGTGACAGGGTAGCCTGCCCCTTGGGGGCTGAATTGCATAGTGGTCAATCCTCCGCATCAGATGTCATGATCCTTTAAGAGCTTGGGGAGGCCTGATACTCAAAGCCTGAAGAGACATGGGGAGAAAGGAAAGAGGTCCAGGACAGAAGTAGTATTTAAAAGGAATTCTGTTACTTTGTCTTTAAGGGCCCGCGACTTGGAGCCTTGCAGAGATGGTGGGGCAGCCAAAAAGGAATGAGCTGGAAGAAGGGGCCACTATCAGTGCTGCCACCTCCTCCATAGGAGGGGAGATGCCTGTAAACCCTGCGGGGAGACAGAAGGCATGTGCTGGGCCTTGACTTAGCAGGGAGAAGACAGCAGCAGGAGAAGATCTGCCTGCTGAGCCTCCCAGCCTGAGGGTGGAGGGACTGATAGGGAAAAGGGCCTGCTGTAGGAAAAGCTGCCTGAGGCTCTACAGCTGGCTTAAAGTATAATTCCCGCTCCAAGGAGGAGAGCTGGGAGGCTCTTGTCTTAAAGAGGGGGACAGTCTCTCCAAAGGCCAGCTCTCCTCCCAGAGCTGGGTGAGGAAACTGACCAGGACTCTTATGTGGGCCCAAAGAGAGCAGCTAAATAAATGAGTTACCCTCTGCAGAATAAATAAATTAACCTCCCTTTGCAGGGACTGGTTTAACTAATCTGGTCTGGGTAGTTGTCTGAAAAGCTCCAAAGGGTGCTGAGTGCAACGCACCTGCAGTTCACAACAAGCCATGAAGGCATGCTGGAGATGCATACCCCAAGACATGGGTGCCATGCCCCCTTTTATAGCCAGGCCCTCAGAATGCTCTCAAACTTAAGAGGCCCTGCTGCCAGAAAGTTCCACCATCTCACTTGCATTGGTCAACACATACCAAGAGTGTGACTGTGCAGTGTCCATCTTGATGACCGCTGGTAACAAGTAACTAACTTTCATTTTTTCTAAACTTTCTTCATAGGTTTTGTTTTCTAAACCTTTTATCATTTTTGTTGGGCTCCACTGGACTCTCTCAAATTTTCTTGAATTGTGGCGCCCAGAACTTGACACAGTACTGCAGCTGAGGCCTCACCAATGCCGAATAGAGTGGAACAGTTACCTCCCATGTCTTGCATATGGCAATCATGTTAATACTAGGGCTGTCAAGCGATTAAAAAAATTAATTGCAATTAATCACACTGTTAAACAATACTAGAACACCATTTATTTAAATATTTTTGGATGTTTTTGACATTTTCAAATTTATTGATTTCAGTTACAACACAGACTACAAAGTGTACAGTGGTCACTTTATATTTTTATTACAAATATTTGTGCTGTAAAAAATGAAATAGTATTTTTCAGTTCACCTCATACAAGTACTATAATGCAATCTCTTTATCATGAAAGTGTAACTTACAAATGTAGAATTATGTACAAAAAATAACTGCATTCAAAAATAAAAAATGTAAAACTTTAGAACCTACAAGTCCACTCAGTCCTACTTCTTGTTCAGCCAGTCACTCGGACAAACACATTTGTTTACATTAGCTGGAGATAATGCTGCCCTCTTCTTGTTTACAGTGTCACCTGAAAGTGAGAACAAGCGTTCACATGGCACTGTTGTAACCGGCGTCACAAGATATTTACGTGCCAGATGCACGAAAGATTCATATGTCCCTTCATGGTTCAGCCTCCCTTCCAGAGGATATGCGTCCATGCTGATGAAGGGTTCTGCTTGATAATGATCCAAAGCAGTGCAGACCAATGCATGTTCACTTTCATCATCTGAATCAGATGCCACCAGCAGAAGGCTGATTTTCTTTTTTGGTGGTTCGGGTTCTGTAGTTTCCACATTAGACTGTTGCTCTTTTAAGACTTCTGAAAGCATGCTTCACACCTTGTCCCACTCAGATTTTGGAAGGCACTTCAGATTCTTAAACCTTGGGTCGAGTGCTGTAGCTATCTTTAGAAAGCTCACAGCGGTACCTTCTTTGCGTTGTCAAATCTGCAGTGAAAGTGTTCTTAAAATGAACAACATATGCTGGGTCATCATCCGAGACTGCTATAACATGAAATACATGGCAGAATGCAAGAAGAACAGAGCAGGAGACATACAATTCTCCCCCAAGGAGTTCAGTCAAAATTTAATTCTTTTTTTTTTTTTAATGAGCGTCATCAGCATGGAAGCATGTCCTCTGGAATGGTGGCCGAAGCATGAAGGGGTATACAAGTGTTTAGCGTATCTGGCACGTAAATAGCTTGCAATGCCCGCTACAAAAGTGCCATGCGACCGCCTATTCTCAATTTCAGGTAACATTGTAAATAAGAAGCTGGCAGCATTATCTCCTGCTAATGTAAACAAATGTGTTTGTCCGAGTGACTGGCTGAACAAGAAGTAGGACTGAGTGGACTTGTAGGTTCTAAAGTTTTACATTTTTTTATTTTTGAATGCAGTTATGTAACACAAAAAAACTACATTTGTAAGTTGCACTTTCATGATAAAGAGATTGCATTACAGTACTCGTATGAGGTGAACTGAAAAATACAATTTTTTTGTTTATAGTTTTTACAGTGCAAATATTTGTAATAATATAAAGTGAGCACTATACACTTCGTATTCTGTGTTGTAATTGAAATCCATATAATTGAAAATGTAGAAACATCCAAAATATTTAATAAATTTCAATTGTTATTCTATTCTTTAACAATGCGATTAAAACTGTGATTAATCACGATTACTTTTTAAATGGTGATTGATTTTTTTTGAGTTAATTGTGTGAGTTAACTATGATTAATCGACAGCCCTAGTTTATACATCCCAGAATATTAGCCTTTTCCACAACTGTTATTGTTGCCTCATATTCAATTTGTGATCCACTGTAACCCACAGATCCTTTTCAGCAGTTCTGTTGCCTAACCAGTTATTCTCCATTTTGTAATTGTGCATTTGATTTTTTTTCTTTTCTAAGTGCAGTAGTTTGCACTTGTCTGTCTTGAATTTCATCTTGTTGATTTCAGACTAATACTCCAGTTTGTCAAGGTTGTTTTGAATTCTAATCTTGTCTTCCAAGTATTAGCAACCCCTCCTAGCTGGGTGTCACCCACAAATTTTATAAGCATACTTTTATCCAAGTCATTAATTAAAATATCAAATAGTACTGGGCCCAGAACAGAACCTTGCAGGGACCACACTATATACATTCCCAAGTTTGACAGCAAATCATTGATGACTACTCTTTGAATATGGTCTTTCAACCATTTGTGCACCCACCTGATAGTAATTTCCTCTAGACTACATTTCTGTTTTGTTTATATGAATGTCATATGCGACTGTCATAAGTCATATTAAAATTAAGATGTGTTGCATCTACAGCTTCCCCCATTCACTAACCCTGTGACAAAAAAGGAAATTAGGTTGGTTTGGTCTGATTTGTTCTTGATAAATCCATGTTGGCTATTATTTATCACCCTATTATTCTCTAGTTGCAAACAAATTGATTGTTTAATAATTTCTTCCAATATCTTTCCAGGTATCGAAGTTAGGCTAACTGCTTTATAATTCCCAGGGTCCTCTTTGTTCCCCTCTTTAAAGATAGGTACTATGTTTGCCCTTCTTCAGTTCTTTGAGGCGTTACTTATCCTCCATGAGTTCTCAAAGGTAATTACTAACAAATCAGAGGTTGCTTCAGTTAGTTCCTTAAGTACCCTAGCCTAGAGTGAATTTAATCAGGCTCTGATTACTTGAATACATCTAATTTAGTTAAATATTCTTTAATGTGATCTTCCCCTCATTTGGTTGTGTTCCTTCCCCCTTATTGTTAATTTTTTTTTTTAATTATCTGGTCAAAATTTACCTTTTTTGTAAAGACTGAAGCAAAATAGGCATTAAACACCACCCTTATTGATGTTGTCTGATACTACTATCTTTCCTTCATCTTTCTCTTGCTCCTAATGTTTTTTAAAAAGCTTCTTGTTGTTTTTATGACCCTTGCAAGTTGTAACTCATTTTGTGCCTTAGCCCTACAAACTTGTGCTGTTCTTTTGTATTCCTCCTTAGCAATTTGTCCATGTTTCCACTCTTTGTAGGATTTCCTTTTGATCTTCAGAGCTCCTGATGAAGCCATATTGGTCTCTTACTATTCTTCTTATATATCCTGTGCATCAGGATAGTTTGCTGTTCTCATTCATGTGTAGAGAGCAGTTGCTGTGTCTTGAGGTACCAACTGAATATTTGTAAATTCAAAAAAATTTTTATGGCTGATTTAGAACAACGCTTCCTCAGCTCTCGTCCCCTAAAGCCCCTACTCTACTTGCGCTATATTGATGACATCTTCATCATCTGGACCCATGCAAAAGAAGCCCTTGAGGAATTCCACCATGATTTCAACAATTTCCATCCCACCACCAACCTCAGCCTGGTCCAGTCCACACAAGAGATCCACTTCCTGGACACTACAGTGCTAATAAACAATGGTCACATAAACACCACCCTATACCGGAAACCTACTGACCGCTATTCCTACCTGCATGCCTCCAGCTTTCACCCTGACCACACCACACGATCCATCGTCTACAGCCAAGCTCTGCGATACAACCGCATTTGCTCCAACCCCTCAGACAGAGACAAACACCTACAAGATCTCTGTCAAGCTTTCTTACAACTACAATACCCACCTGCAGAAGTAAAGAAACAGATTGATAGAGCCAGAAGAGTTCCCAGAAGTTACCTACTACAGGACAGGCCTAACAAAGAAAATAACAGAACGCCACTAGCCGTCACCTTCAGCCCCCAACTAAAACCCCTCCAACGCATTATTAAGGATCTACAACCTATCCTAAAGGATGACCCAACACTCTCACAAATCTTGGGAGACAGGCCAGTCCTTGCCTACAGACAGCCCCGCAACCTGAAGCAAATACTCACCAACAACCACATACCACACAACAGAACCACTAACCCAGGAACTTATCCTTGCAACAAAGCCCGTTGCCAACTGTGCCCACATATCTATTCAGGGGACACCATCACAGGGCCTAATAACATCAGCCACACTATCAGAGGCTCGTTCACCTGCACATCCACCAATGTGATATATGCCATCATGTGCCAGCAATGCCCCTCTGCCATGTACATTGGTCAAACTGGACAGTCTCTACGTAAAAGAATAAATGGACACAAATCAGATGTCAAGAATTATAACATTCATAAACCAGTCAGAGAACACTTCAATCTCTCTGGTCACGCGATCACAGACATGAAGGTCGCTATCTTAAAACAAAAAAACTTCAAATCCAGACTCCAGCGAGAAACTGCTGAATTGGAATTCATTTGCAAATTGGATACTATTAATTTAGGCTTAAATAGAGACTTGGAGTGGCTAAGTCATTATGCAAGGTAGCCTGTTTCCTCTTGTTTTTTCCTACCCCCCCCCCCCAGATGTTCTGGTTTAACTTGGATTTTAACTTGAAGAGTGGTCAGTTTGGATGAGCTATTACCAGCAGGAGAGTGAGTTTGTGTGTGTATGGGGGTGGGGGGGATGTGAGAACCTGGATTTATGCAGGAAATAGCCCAGCTTGATTGTCATGCACATTGTGTAAAGAGTTGTCACTTTGGATGGGCTATCACCAGCAGGAGAGTGAATTTGTGTGGGGGGGTGGAGGGTGAGAAAACCTGGATTTGTGCTGGAAATCACTTTAGATAAGCTATTACCAGCAGGACAGTGGGGTGGGAATAGGTATTGTTTCATATTCTCTGTGTATATATAAAGCCTGCTGCAGTTTCCACGATATGCATCTGAGGAAGTGAGCTGTAGCTCACGAAAGCTCATGCTCTAATAAATTGGTTAGTCTCTAAGGTGCCACAAGTCCTCCTTTTCTTTTTGCGAATCCAGACTAACACGGCTGTTACTCTGAAACCTGTTTGAATATAGTATTTTTAAAATTTCTTTTGTTGACTCCGGTAAATTTAAATAAAAACAAAAGTTTTGCAACTAAGGCTCAAAAAATATACCCAACTTTTCTTCATTTGATAACTAAGCCTATTATGAGGAGGGCAATGTTGTCTAGTGCACAGAACACTGGGCTGGGACTTAGGATAGCTGGCTTCTATTCCTCGCTCTTCCACTGACCTGCTGTGTGACCTTAGGCAAGTTACTTCACCTTCCCCATCTGTAAAATGGGAATGATGCTTGTCGTCTTGGTAAAACGCTTTGAGATCTACAGATGAAACACATTTGTAAGAGAGAAGTATTATCATCATCATTGCTGTCTGGGGTGACAAGTATGTGTGCTATTCTTCCTGCTTAAAGAAATAAAAAATGCTTGCATATTGGTGGGGGGGGGGGCAGAGTTCTACTGTATGTAATGATATATTGTCAAACACCTACATTTCAAATACATTAAGTAGTAACTTGTTATCTCTCTCTTGTTCCCCTTCCTTGCCTCACTCCAGTTTCTTTCTGTAATAGATCTTTTCCTTTGTTTTCAGTGTACGTTTGCTTCCTGTTTTTTGTTGTTTTTTTTTTTGTTTTGGTCTCTCCATCAATCCTTTACAGCTCTTTCTCTCTCTCTCTCTCTCATTTCTTCCTCTCCCACCACTTGGTGTGCTTTACCTCCTTCTCCTCTATTTTCTGCTGCTTCTACTTCCTCCTATAAGTCATCATATTCTGCTTCTCTTTTTTTCTAACTTCCCTATGAATCTGTCATCCATCCACTCATGCAGGTTCTCACCCCCATCTGCTCTCTTGCTCCCTCCACATAGACCCTTATATCCACAGCTTGAAGAATGTACTAAATGCTTAACAGCCTGAGAACTAGACTAAAATATGAGGCACCATTGTCCATGGACAATGCCCAGGTGTGCTTAACCAGTGACTCCAGGAAAGTAAATAAACTGACAGTTTGAGACTGTACTGCTTTCTAGATAATGTTATCTCCTCCATCCAGGCTTGTGTTTGTCATCTGTAGGTGAAGATCCAGAATTTAGAACTTTGACTCATGACCAATGTGGGGCTGCAATGCCCATGGACAATATCCTGATGAGAACCAGAGCCTTGTTTTTCCCCCCATTCTCATATCCCTTGGCTGCTGGGAAAGTGCAGAGTGATGGAAGCCTTACCAGGCTGCGCTCCTTGGATCCTGCTTGAAGCTTCATGTTTTGAAACCTCCTGGTACTATTTGTCTGATAAATTTGAAGCCTTTTCTACTTGTTGTTACTGCTGGAAGGAAGAAACATTTTTGTACACCCCATCCCCTGCTTCAATCCAGAACTAACTAAGCAACTCACAGAATCATGATCCAACTTTTTAGATTTTTGAACATTTCCTAAAGATGGCATACACAAGCCTGGATGAAGAAGGTGACATTATACAGAGAGCCATATAATCTTAAACTCTCAGTTCATTCATTTTCTTGGAATCATTGGAGAAGCTCATTCTTAACTCTATTTTTCAAAAGCACGTGACCTGAAAGAGAAAATCTAGTGTGTGTTTTCTTAACCTTCTGAGCTGTTATTTTTAAAATCTACCAGGGACAATGTCAGATTAAAAATCGTATTTCTAAAAATTAACATCTCTGTTATCTATAACAGATTAATATTACTGAAATTGTCAAAAATAATTTTTTTTCACCATTGAATGAAGTAGCTGAGCTGCTAGCACAAATATGCTACCTTGTATTAAAAATAGCTTCTATACAAGAGTATTGGAAGGTAGCAAATGTAGCTATTTTTAAAAATCAGAGGGGTAGCTGTGTTAGTCTGGATCTGTAAAACCGGCAGAGAGTCCTGTGGCACCTTATAGACTAACAGACATATTGGAGCATGAGCTTTCATGTGTGAATAAAAAGGCTGTGTAGGGATGATCCAAAGAATTATAGACCAGTAAGCCATACATCTTTAACGGGTAAATTGAGGGGGGAAAATTATAGACTAAAATTCCTGGAAGATCATGATCTGAGAGGGTCTAATCAGTGTTTTTTCAGCAAAGGAAAATTGCTTATCTATTAGAATTCTTAAATGGGTCAATGAAGTAGTGGATAAAGGAGAACCAATTGACATAATTTATGTAGACTTTCAAAAGTCTTTTAACAGGGTCCCTCACAAGTTTAAGTTCTATGCTGCAGCTCTTAGAGGTGCAGCACAGAATCTCACTCAGGTTGTTCAGTCTTAAATTTATTTAGTGCTCATTGTGAATGTCATTTGTAAGGAGCTACACTTGTTCTTCATCTTTGCTAATTTTTAAATGTAAACATATGTCAAGATGCATTCTACTTTAGGTGCACATGAACCTCATGCATAAAACTGGGGTCTTTTTGAATAGTGGTGTCCATTGGGGATGTGCATGCACCTGTCCCTGCTTGTGTTTGAGTATCAGGTCATAAAGGTCAGGGTGTCTGTGACCTTCCCTCCCTTACTGTGCATGGTAGTGAGACAGAACAAGTGTCCGGTCTCTTAGTTCTTAGCGCAAACTAAATCTCTCAGAATTTATTCATCTGGTCTGAAAGCTGATGGTCAGCTCTCCCTTCCCCCCGGCATATATCCCTCCTTACTAACATGGGGCATTCAAAACCTGTGGACTTCAAGCCCCACCTATCCTGTGATGGATTCATCATCATCATCATCATGGCAAATCCCAAAGGGACGTGGCTTCCTTGAAGATCAAGTGCCTTCCAGATGGATCTCTAGCAAGATGGTGGTATATTCAGTTTGTGTCCACCAAAGCTTTTGACGCCTATGTGATCTATGGGCACATAGCAGTATTTCTTGGTAATCGTGCTTTGGAATTCATTGGTCTTTCCTTCTAATAATGACTATACTAAGAAAGCTGCTGAGATCAAATCAGTGATGATGGAGGTGATTGCTGGATTTGCCTTTGTCTTCAAAGATTGTCATTTCTGATCTTTCCTGTCACTAGATACTGAGCAGCTGATAAAGACAATGAGAATCAAAAATGTCACTCTGTTGTTCCTTGGCGCCCACATTTCACTTCCATACAGTAGATTTGGTATCACCTTGGTTCTGTAGATTCGTAGCTTTGTAGCCAGCTTGAAGTCAAAATGTCCCACTAGAGCTGTTGAAGGGCCTGAAATACGGAGGCAGCAGCTGTTACATACGTGTTCACATCTTGTGAGCATTCTCCAACACCGTCTATGACACTACCCAAATGTTTGACAGTTGCCACCTACTCAATTTCCCCCACCTCGTCATCCAGACATGTTAATGGTGATCTGATTGCAATCTAGAGCTGAAGGCAACTTGATGATAATGGCTAGTGACTTTGTTTTATCTGGATTAGAATGTGTGCTGCTTATTGTCAGATTAGCTATCAGCCGCAGCGATTCACCAGACTGAATCAACAATGTCATTTTCATGTATGAGATCTCAAAGCACAATGGTGTTCAGCTTAAAGCCACTGACAGTTGCCTCCTCAAGCTTATCCATCAGCCAATCAGTGCCAATATTGAACAACAGTGGTGTCAGAATGCAGCATTTCCAAACTCCTGTGGTCATAGGAAAGCATGTTATGTATTGGCTATTGATTCAAACACAGGTTTCTGTTCCATTAGAGAGCTCTTCTTTTAATGACATTATCTTTCCACGGATGTCGAGATGCATCAGATCCCACAAACTTGCTTGATGCTCTGAATCAAAGGGCTGACGGAAGCATCTAAAAAGTGCTGTGCATGGCCTATTAAATTCAGCCATCTTCTCAAAAAGTTGTTTCAAGATAAAGATCTGATCTGTAGTGGAATGACCAGGTCTAAAGCTGCACTGACTCTTTGTGGCAAAGACCAGGATGCTATCATTGATTTGTGACATTAACGTGGAAGCAGACTTTCCTTAGGACCGACAACAGCATAATACCTCAATAGTTACTACATTTGACTTATCCCCTTTTTTGAACAGAGGCAGAATAACACCTTTCTTTCAGTTATCGGTGATGTTAGTGGACCAGATGGTCTGGAAGAGCCTGTGCTACCAGAAAGAAAAGGAGTACTAGTGGCACCTTAGAGACTAAGCAATTTATTTGAGCATAAGCTTTCGTGAGCTACAGCTCACTTTATCGGATGTGCTACCAGAGTACAACAATACTCTCACCTGTCTTCAGCAATTCTATTATGATGTTACAAACCCCTGCTTTCTTCCCACACTTCATCTTACAGACTGTGATCCATAATATGATATGAAAGCATCTTTTTAAAAATAAATTTACTGAGAGTTGTGCTGGTTCACTGCAAAATGTTAGACAAATCTGAGGGTGCTGAGAACAGTAAAGGGGAACAGAGCAACAGAGTGTAATGAAAATCATTCAGAAAAGACACTTTAACACTTCTGGCTATTTCAGGTGTTGTCTAACTTTTTGAAGAGCAAATTTTAAATCTGAGCATGTTGTAGTTAATGTGTTAATGATCACAGAAGTGAAGATGGGACTTTGTAAGTGTAATTTTATGCAAATCAATTTTAAAAGTATAAATCTGTAAATCAAATGAGGCTAACTTTAGTTGGGAAAGCAAGAACAACCTGCTACTATGTTTAGAATGTAAGGAACCTGATGGGATGGGGAGTGACTGTGTGTATGTATTTATCAGACTGTGTGTATGTATTGTGTTGTTGTGTGTGAGTATCTCATCATTATCCAACGTTATTAAAAGTTTGTTTGATTAGTAAGTTTAAATATGTAAATTTTGCATAATTGCATGCAAATATACTGCTGATTTTTTCTTTGTGTACTTCAGAAGTATTATGTTTTAGCTCAATGTTTTAGAAAGTTTTCCATAAGTGATGACTATCCTGAAGATGGAGATACTTTACTGTTAGACACATTACTAATGTGGTTTGTTTAAATTTGTTTTTACGTGGATTGGATAGTTATGGGGATGGTAATTGTCTAGTTTGAATCCACTCCAGGTTGATAGTAGCTGAAAGTTGAAAATAGAGCCTTTTCATTGTCTCAGGTTTCAGAGTAACAGCTGTGTTAGTCTGTATTCGCAAAAAGAAAAGGAGTACCTGTGGCACCTTAGAGACTAACCAATTTATTTGAGCATAAGCTTTCATGAGCTACAGCTCACTTCATCGTACAGTTCCCAGTGGATGAGTCTCCATGTTACAAGAACCTGCATCACAATTGGCACTAATTGTCACCATTTGTCTAGCAGAGAGGCCAAAGAGTGAATGAATATAGAGGTTGAATAAGCCTCTTAGGGTATGGCTACACAATGAGGCTTTAAGTGACATGGCTAAAAAACCCTCTAACTTTCCAGTTCATTGATGTCTTATGTCACCTGCAATACAAGATTGCCCTTTCAAGTTATTTTGTCTTGCTATGGTTTGGTACTCTAAAGGTTGTGAGCGTCTGTTGCACTGAATTATGCCTAGAATAGTCTTATATACCTTAAATCAGGGGTGGGCAAACTTTTTGGCCTGAGGGCCACGTTGGGGAATAGAAATTGTATGGTGGGTCATGAATGCTCACAAAATTGGGGTTGGGGGTGAGGGCTGTGAATGGGGGAGTGGGCTCTGGGGTAGGGCTGGGGATGAGGAGTTTGGGGTGCAGGAGGGTGCTCTGGGCTGGGATCAAGGGGTTTGGAGAGCAGGAGGGGGACCAGGGTTGGGGCAGGGGGTTGGGGCGTGGGGAGAGGCTCAAGAGTACAGGCTCTGAGCGGCTCTTACCTCAAGCAGCTCCCGGAAGCAGTGGCATGTCCCTTCTCCGGCTCCTATGCGGAGGCGCGGCCTGCCCCATCCGCAGGCACTGCCCCTGCAGCTTCCATTGGCGCACCAGAGGGGGCCATTGGAGCATGTGGGAGCCAGAGCAAGGCCATGCCGCGGCTTCCAGGAGCTGCGTGGAGTTGCCCCCAACCCTGCGCCCCAGCTGGAGGGCCGGAGTGGGGCCATATGGCTGCTTCTGGGAGCTGCATGGTGTGGCCCCTAAACCTGCTCCCCGGCTGGAGCGCCAGAGCAGGGCTGAGCCACGTGGTGCGGTCCCCGACCCTTTGCCCTGGCTGGAGCATGGGAGTGGGACTGAGCCATGTGGTGCGGCCCCTGACCCAGCGCCCCGCCTGGAGCGCCCGAGCGGGGCAAGCTCCAGTGCCCACTCCCCAGCGGGAGCTCGCAGGCCGTCTCTAAATGGCTCGCGGCCCGGATCTGGCCCACGGGCCGTAGTTTGCCCACCCCTGCCTTAAATGTATTAAACATCTGAAGAATCACTCTGTGTAGCTTGAAAGCTTGTCTCTTTCACCAGGAGAAGTTGGTCCAATAAAAATATTACCTTACTCACCTTGTGTCTCTTAAACACAGCTTTACAGGTTCTAAGATGTTGATAACTTGAGCACTTGAATAGCCTTCTGATGTTTATCTGCCAAATATTTTTCTCATTCAGTGAGAATAAATAGAAACTCTTTCTTATTCTGTTTGTGTGAACTTGTTGCTGCAGAAACTAAAGACTCCGTTTAATGGAATACCTTAAATCAGTGACTGTTTTAGTAAAAGGTTAAAATTTTTTGTTTGTTTGCTTCTGCACATTAGTAGGTCTTTGGTATGAAGCCTGCTGAATATCAGTTTAATTACATAAGTATTAGAAAACCTATAGATTTATAGAATGTAGTTTCAAATATGAATTGTCATTCTTAAAACAGCTTACTGGATAACTTGTCAGTTTCACAGCATGATATTAAATACCTTGAATATGAAGTAGGGGTCAGGCAGTTCCAGCGATCACACTGTGTGAGTGTCCCTGAATAATGACTATCATTGGCTGGGCTGACAGGGGAATGAGGATCATTGCAGCTCGGATTCATCAATATTTCAGGCCCCTATACAGACTTTTCTTTCCCTATCAGTTCCTGAGTTAGGCTGGATTTTGTTTCTCTGCCATTGTCATCCACCCTGTCCCCAATCCTGAATCCATAATATTACTTCTAAATGAGGGAGCCCAGCCCACAGCCAACCAATTTGCAGCTCATATTCACTGCTCCATGTGGGCCCTCTTTGAATAGGGCCCTGATCCCAAGGAGCCTGCCTTAATATGTACTTGTTGTTCAGACAATGTTTGTTTTCAATTATGTTCAAGGGATCAGATGCTTATATCCTGAATTAGCGTCAATTAAGGATTCTCACTAGAATCCTATCTCAACACTTCAGACACTTTTGACAGTGGTTTTTTAATCTGCTAGAAGAAGGAAATGTCTAATGGGGTCTCATCAGATATTTAAGTCACTTCATGCATATCAATAGCTACTCATGTCTTAGAATTTTTAATAACTTCATTGAGCTTGACTGACTCTTGATATGGCTGTACTGATTGAATGGGATAACTCACTATTTATCAGATACCTTGAAATCTGTTCAGTGGTAGAGGGGAATTAGAGAGATGGCAACTGCAGCAAAGTGAGAGTGGAAAGTAAGTTCTGGAGAGACTCTTCCCACATTTCTGCCTAGATCATCAAAGCTCTAGCTATTTTCCTTATGTTGCCAGTAATTTAATAATTTAGTCTTTTTGTTTTTAAAAATGTGCCTGTGTGCTAAGATTGAGAACCAGGGATGGGAAGGGAATATTGAGGAGGAGGAGGTAGGAGAAAAGAACAATTTAATAAATTCCCTCAAGACAAAAAATAAAAATTAGTACATTTTTCATATGAAGTTATCAAAGTGCTTTAAAAACATGGGTAAATTACATCTCTACTTTACAGATATGGGAAATTGAGGCATAGAGTTGACTTGCTCAAGGACATATATAAGTCAATGGCAGAGTGTCTGTTCATATTACACTTATCACTGTAAATCTGAGACTATGTCTACACTATGGAGTTTTGCCAATGCAAGTTACATCAGCATACAGCCATTGCAATTAGTGTATCATTTGTGCCTGTGCACACTTGGCTCCTTGCATCAGCTCTGCACACCAGGAGTGCTTGTGTCGATGCACAGTGTAGTGCACCATGGGTAGGTAGGTATCCCAGTGTGCAACCCACTGCTGTTCAGCACACTGTCTTTTGGTTAGTTTTGGCAATACATGGTGCGGCAGAACCGAGTCGTGCAGGAGTGACTGGTAGCAAGGGGTGAATTTTTGGGCCTGTTTTCAATTTCCAACCTGCATGGGACTGCTTGCTGTCCGCTGTCTCTCTTAGAAGCATGGAGCCTGCACAGCTGTGCACTATTTTCATGAGTGTTGCAAACACTCTCAATCCTCTAGTATTTACAGAGCTGCAAGAAGAACTGTAGGGAACGTGATGACTTCCAGGTGGTCAGTTTGCTGTGAGACATAGTGCAAACCATTCAAGGTGGTTGGTGGCATTCACGGAGTAGCTGCAGATGGTGAAGTGTCACTTCTGGGCCTGAGAAATGAACACTGACTGGTGGGATTGTATCGTAATGCAGATTTGGGATGATGAGCAGTGGCTGCAGATCTTTTGGATGCGCAAGGCCACATTCCTATAACTGTGTGCTACACTCACCCCAGCCATCCAAAGCAGGGACATCAAACTGAGAGCTGGTGATCATACTTTGGAAATTTGCAACACCAGATTGCTACTGGTCAGTGGGAAGTCACTCTGGGGTGGGGAAAATCCACTGTGGGGACGACAGTCATGCAAGTGTGCAGGACCATTAGTAGTCTCCTGCTATGCAGAACTGTGACTCTTGGCAATGTGCAGGACCTGGTGGATGGCTTTGCAGCTGTGAGGTTCCCGAACTGTGGGGGAGCAATAGACAGCACACACATACTTATTTTGGCCCCAGAGCACCTTGCCACAAAGTACATCAAAAGAAAGGGCTACTTTTCCATGATTATGCAAGCGCTGGTAGATCACTGACATCAACATTGGCTGGTCAGGGAAGATGCAAGTCTGTTCAGAAGCCTATAAGCAGGGACCTTCTTTCCCAACTAGTGGATTACCATTGGTGATGTTAAAATACCAAAAGTGATCCTGGGGCATCCAGCCTACTCCTTACTCCCCTGGCTCATGGAGCTGTACACTGGTCACCTCGACAGCACTGTTGCCGGCACCCAGTGCCGAGAGGCAAAACAATAGCAGGGGTTGGTTCGCTACCCGGTGTGCTTCACCCAATAATCACAACGGGGTGGAGAAGCAGAAAAGTTTATTTGCAGCTGCAAAAAGGTACAGGGAGAATAGAATCTCAAATCCTGCACACAGAGCAGGAAGTTACACAGGCTTTTATACATCCTTTCTTCAGCATACTTATCCAATAGCAAGCTGCCCTAAGTATCCATATAGCCAGCCAATCCAGTTCCCAGCTAGTTCCTTGTTTTTTGTATCATTTGTTAAACTATACATAAAGCTGCTTTATTCAGCATTGTTCTTCCATATCTGCCCTGTTTGGCCTTGTTTAGTTTCAGGCAGTCTGACTCTGCAACATATTGTTGCAGATCCTGAGCATAACTGCTGCAAGTGCCTCCAGGCGGGGGGGCCAAGGACACTTGGGCCTAGTACGCATAGCTGCTGCGAGTGCCTCCAGGCGAGAGGGGGAGCCAAGGATGCCTGGGCCTAGTGCGAGGGGGGCTTCATCGACGCTCGTGGTCTTCCATCCCCTCGAGTTACCTAGTGGCCATGCCCCAGTGTGTCCAACAGCACTAAGGAAAGATTCAGCTACAAGCTCAGCAGATACAGAATGACAGTTGAATGTGCTTTTGATAGATTGACAGGGTACTGGCAGTGTTTACTTACAGGATTTGGATCTCAGTGTGAAAACTATCCCAATGGCTATAGCTGCCTGTTGTGTCCAGCATAATATTTGTGAAGCAAAGGTGGAAAAATTGCTGTAGGGGTAGAAGGTGGAGTGGAGTGGCTGTTTGCTGAGTTTGAACAACCAGACACAAGGGCTACCGGATGAACTCCATGAGGGGCTATATGGCTTAGGGGTGATTTGAAAGAGCACCTTAACAGTGAGGCACAGTAATGTGCTATGGTGTACTATGCTCAATATGATGCTGCACTTTGGGGGCCTGTTGGGAATTGTGTGGTGCTTGCTGCATAGATCACTGACAGTGCAGCAAATAATGTTGGGATGCTTGCATACATTTATGATGACTACACTACTTGGCACTGATCCTGTCGGTTATGAGTGACAAGACAACTACTTACAATGCCAGCAGGCATTATACACTATGTGTTGTAAACGTCAAATACGAAAACAGCTCCAAAAATCTTAACATTTTAACTTAAAAAAATTTAGGAACCTTAATAAATAAAGGAACACTGATGTCTGTTGTAGCTACACTTATATCAGCTGTGGCTCTCACAAGTCAGTGTGTATGAAGCTGCAGTTGTCAATGCTTCCCCCAGTGTGGAGTGGTAGTGGTAGGCATGTGGCCTCTGAGGTGTTGTGGAATGCTGAGGAAGGGTGTAGGGAGACACTACACTGCAGTTCTCTGCCAAAATCAATGGCAATTGAGCCCGCAATTGTTGAACCTGGAGGTCCATAAGACTCTGCAGCATCTGTGTTTGCTGATGGAGAAGCTTCTGTATGTCCTGGTGTATCTCCTTCTCCTTTGCCTTTCTCCTGTTCATCCTATCCTCCTCCATACAGTCTGCAGTATTCACCCTCAAGGCCTTCTATCGAAGGTCTGATGCAGCACTGACTTGCAGGATGTCGCAGAAGGTGTCCTCCTGTGTCCTCTTTCCCCACCCTCCTTTTCTGAATTAGTCATTCTGCTGGTGTGGAGAGGATATCCCTAAAGGATGCAATGGCCGCAGCTATAGATAAAATACACAGAGGAACCATTGGCATTATAGGAGGAATGGAAAGTGAAACTTAAGATTCAGAACTCTCCCCGTCCCTTGCTCCCCTAAAGTGTTAGACAAGACATGCTTATTGACATTTTTGCTTTGGAGTGCTTGTTCATGGTGCCACTCAGCACCAGCCATGGGGAGTATGACTCACCAGAGGTGAGGGAAAGAAGGAGGGAATTCTTCTGTTGTATGAAACTAAGTATAGGGCATTGGCACTGAATACTGGCTACATTTTCCACAGGTGATGGTGGTTTTAGCTGATATCTCACTCCTGAGGGTACCAAAGGCCCAGAGAGCACAGCTGCTACCGGCATCCTGAAGCCTCCAGGGCCCGTATGCCACTACCCTGTTTATGGAAATGGTGCCTGCCAAATTTATCGCCGAATGTCATGAGAAAGTGTCCTACCACGGAGGAAGAAATAAGGTTGCCATCCCTAGAAACCTTGTGGAGAAGATTGCAGTGTACATCCATGGAAGTTTCATTGAGCTCTCCGGAGGATTGAAGGGACAACCCTGTGTACATGAGCTGCTCCTCATGACCCCCTCTGCCTAGCTCTGGAGAGGATTGAAAAGCAAATAACTCTACCTCTTGTAGGATGAGTAAATTAATGAAGATTGAATAGCTATGTCCTCTTAAGTTGGAGGTGACATCACCATAAAGGGAAATTTTATTTACACGCTTACCCGAGGTTCCTTCCCCTGCTTTGGGCTCGCTTGTGCTCAACCACAGGGACTGACTGGATTGTGGTGGAGTCAAAAACAGGTCCTGGCTTAAGGCCTAGCTGGACACCCTCCCCCCCATCACATGTCCCACCTCCTCTTCCTCCTCCTCATTCACCTCCTTCTCACTGTTCATGGTAGGTACTTGTGACTCCTGCTCCCTGGTAGGATTGAACAGTTGGTCGACAAGGGACCCTGGCGGCTCTGGTCAGCACCGCTGCCTGGGCTGTTAAAAGTCTGGTTGCTGGTGCAGTGGGACTGGCAGGCTCCCTGCCTGGCTCTGCATGGCTCCTGGGAAGCGGCCGGCATGTTTGACTCCTAGGCGGAGGAGTGGCCAGGGAGGCTCTGTGCGCTGCCCCTGCCTGCAGGCGCCACCGGGAGTGCTGGCTCTGCCGCTCCTATTGGCCCAGGAACTGTGGCTAATGGGAGCTGTGGGGGCGGTGCCTGTGGGCTGGGGCAGTGCACAGAGCCCCCTGGCTGTGCCTGCGCCTAGGAGCCGGAGGGACGTGTCTCTGCTTCGCAGGAACAGCTTGATGTCCGCGCCGCCCAGAGCTGGCGCCTCAACCCCCTGCCCCAGCCCGGAGCCTCCTCCCACATTCCGAATCCCTTGGTCCCATCCTGGAGCCCCCTCCTGCAATCCAAACCTCTAATCCCCAGCCCGCACCCCAGCTGGAGCCCTCACCTCCTCCCATACCCCAACTCCCTGCCCTATCCCAGAGCCCCCTCCTGCACCCTGAACCCCTCATTTCTGACCCCACCCCAGAGCCCACACCCTCACCCCAGAGCCAGTACAGTCCTCCTACTCCCCAACCCCCTGCCTCAGGCCAAAGCCTCCTCCCACACTCCAAACCTCTTGGTCCCACCCTATTGGTCCCACCCGGAGCCCCCTCCTACACCCCAAACCCCTCATCCCCAGCCCCACCCCAGAGCCCGCACTCCCATCTGGAGCCCTCACCCCTTCCTGCACCCCAACCCCAGCCCGGTGAAAATGAGCGAGTGAGCAGGAGAGCGGGGATGGAGGGAGCGGGGGGCGGGGCGGGGGGGGCCTCGGGGAAGGGGCAGGGCAAGGGTGTTCAGTTTTCTGCAATTAGAAAGTTGGCAACCCTACTCTCTGGAGGTATCCATGGTGGTCTGCAGGATGGTGACGGGGTTTCCACCAAGCATGGCATGCAACTCTTTGTAAAAGCAGCAAGTCTGTGGCTCAGCACTGGATCCATTGTTGGCCTCCCTGGCCTTTTGGTATGCCTGCCACAATTCCTTGGCTTTCACATGGCATGTTACAGGTCCCTGTCATACCCATTTTCCTGCATTCCCTGAGCAATCTGCTTGTAGATGTTGACATTTCTACGGCTGGTTTGGAGCTGTGCTGCTACAATCTCTTCTGTATAGAGTTCCTATATCTCCTGCCTACTTCAGGCTGCAGTGTGTCTGTAGCACACAGGTGGCATGATCAGCTGGGAAGTTGCACACAACAATGGAAAGCAGATAGAGGTGTGCTCGCCAAGCGGGACAACCAGGAAAAGGTATTTCAAAAATTTGCTGGGTTTTAAAGGGTGGGGGCAGCTTCCCATCTATGTGACTCCTGGATACTGGAGTTGACAGTTGTGACCGGAGCAGTTTGTGTTGGGTACTGTGAGACAGCTGCTGAAGGAGTTCTTAGGGTTTGCATAGGTAACCCAGCGTCTATACTTGCATTGTGTCAACATCCATACACTGGCTGTGGCTCAGTGCCACTAAGGGAGTTGAAGTTACTGGAGTACTTACATGGGTGGGAGACAAATTTAAGTGTCAACACATGCACAAGTAGGTTGATGCAAGGTAGCTTGTGGCGACCTTCCTTTGTAGTGTAGACCAGGACTGTAATATCTAATCATAATGATGTTTCTCCCTCTCTCTCCTCCTCTTCTTCCTCCATTAGCTGTTTTTTGTTCTCTCTAACATTAGGCAAGCTAGATAAAACAAGTGAGTTTTTTCCATTTCATTCAGAAGCCAACTACAAGTTTTGCTGCCCTTCTGACTCCCAGTCTTATACCTGATCCATTAGACCACATTGCAAGTTACATGAACTGCCGCACAACTTCTTTCAAAGAGGACTTTCAGCGTTCTATACGTGCAAGGTGTACATGTCAGTTTGTGATGCCTCCATGGGTTACTATAGTCTTTCTGTTCCCTGCTCCAGAGTTGACCATTGGAGGAGGTCCACCTACTAGATGGTGACAAGTGATTTGCGGGGTTTGAACTCCTGATGATGATGGAGTTCCTCACTTTAAGAAGGCACTCAGTCTGGTGCAGTAGAGCCTAGTTAGACTCCGTCTCAAAAAGGGGTTGGGTTACTCTCCTGGGAGGGAGAAACTGATACTGATATTCAGAAGCCAGTGCAAGGAGCTGTGGAAATGTAAGTGCTGCAAGTGCTCTGCATAGTAATAATATACTGACTGTAGCTTTTCTGAATTGCTTTCTTACAATAGTTTTCAGAGTAACAGCCGTGTTAGTCTGTATTCGCAAAAAGAAAAGGAGTACTTGTGGCACCTTAGAGACTAACCAATTTATTTGAGCATGAGCTTTCGTGAGCTACAGCTTATCATGCACATTGTAGGGAGAGTGGTCATTTTGGATGAGCTATTACCAGCAGGATAGTGAGTTTGTGTGTGTGGTTTTTGGGAGGGGGGTGAGGGGGTGAGAGAACCTGGATTTGTGCAGGAAATGGCCCAACTTGATTATCATGCACATTGTGTAGAGAGTTGTCACTTTGGATGGGCTATCACCAGCAGGAGAGTGAATTTGTGTGGGGGGTGGAGGGTGAGAAAACCTGGATTTGTGCTGGAAATGGCCCAACTTAATCACTTTAGATAAGCTATTACCAGCAGGACAGTGGGGTGGGAGGAGGTATTGTTTCATATTCTCTGTGTGTATATAAAGTCTGCTGCAGTTTCCACGGTATGCATCCGATGAAGTGAGCTGTAGCTCACGAAAGCTCATGCTCAAATAAATTGGTTAGTCTCTAAGGTGCCACAAGTACTCCTTTTCTTTTTACAATAGTTTGTTCACTTGAGCATATTTATTTAAGTATATCAAAAATCTTAATTATTTTTTCAGAACTTCTTGGCCAGCAGCAGAAACTGAACAAGAACTTCCCCATGTTCTTCTGCTCACCTATGTAATTTGCAAAGGTGATCCTTCTTTGTAAGTTTGCTACGAATTTCAGATGCGTATCTTTTGCAGGGGGTCAGCATGGTATTACACTTTACACTTAGATTTTATTTTAAAAAGAAAGTTGTTGGTTTTTTTTTTTAAGCAAAACCTGACATGAATAGCAATGTTCTAGTAAAATGTCTTTTTAAAACATCCTTAACATTTTATTTTTTAATCTAAACCTTCCCCTCTCTGAAACCGAAGAAAACCAGCCTGGTGCTAGTGCACAGGAAACAGGCCATGAAAGCGAGTAGAAACCAAAGTGAAACTGAGTAGTCTAACTGTATTGTCTAAGCTAGTGAATGGCAAAGAGCAGACACCAAGCATGATGAAGAGCGTACCAGGGTTTGAAAATTATTTTTAATTAAATTAGCACTATTAATGGACCTTTTTTCACCTTAATGTTGCCCCTTGACTGTATATCGTGAGTTAGTGCAGAGACATAGAGTATATCTACACAGCAATTAAACACACAAAGTTGGCCCAAGTCAGCTGACTTGGGCTTGTGGGACTGTAAAATTGCTGTGTAGATATTCAGGCGCAGGCTGGAGTGCGGGCTGACCCACAAATCAGCACAAACCAGCTGACCCAGAGCAGCTGCAACTGTACTGCCCTGGGTCTTTTATTCTAGTGTAGTGGTGTATTCTAGTATAGTGTATGCTGTTACTCATAGTGGTGGGTGTTTTTGTTTTTAAATGGTAATAGTCTACAGGTTGGCATTATCTCATGTTACCAGATATGCCCGTTACTTTGGGGTACGCTCATTTATTAGGGTTACTCTTCTGGGGGGGAGGGGGAATGTTCCTGTAATTCTATTAATGTACTGCTTATGTCACTTGTTTCAGAGTAGCAGCCCTGTTAGTCTGTATTCGCAAAAAGAAAAGGAGTACTTGTGGCACCTTAGAGACTAACCAATTTATTTGAGCATAAGCTTTCGTGAGCTACATCCGATGAAGTGAGCTGTAGCTCACGAAAGCTTATGCTCAAATAAATTGGTTAGTCTCTAAGGTGCCACAAGTCCTCCTTTTCTTCATGTCACTTGTGTGTTCATATGGAGCTCTACTCCTTCCTTCTGCAAGTCCCCTCCCAATGGAGCTATCCTGCAGTACCTAGAACTAGATAAGAGCATGCACGCGCACACACTAACAGAGCAAGTCTGAGCGGACCAGGTCAATCAGCACTCTCAAGCTGATCCCCTTATATGTCCCTGTACTCAATGGGCTGGGTTAAGCAGCACCTTCAAGCTGTCACCCTTATGTGCCCCTGGTCTCAATAGGCTGTGCTGAGCAGCACTTTCAGCTGCCCCCCCCCATGTGCCACAGATTTAACACGTCTCTCTCCCATTTTCACGTCACAATTGTACTGATGATAACCCACTTGATGAGCAAACCCCACAGTATTTTTGGGCACTACAGGGATCTTTAGCTTAGGTAAAAGAAGTGTTGTTGCAGAGTAAATGGGGGAAGCTAAAAACGCAAAAGAGTAAAGTTCAGAGAGAGAGAGAGAGAGAGAAGCAACCAGCTTAACCATAAAAGTTGTTTATTGAATAATAGTGATAACTACACAAGGAGATCCTAAACCAACATTATTAAAGGTTAATACCTGAGGTAGAAAGGAAAAAGAGAAATGGGGGGGGGGGGGAAGGATCTCACCACTCCCTGGTTAGCGTTCCCAGGTGATGGTGGTAGCTCAGGGTCCTGAGTGCAGGAGACAGGCAGAGCCCCCAGCACGATCAGTCAGGACATGGAGTCCCAGTGGAACTGATGTAGAGTTTGGATTTATGCATCAGAACACTTACTTGGGCATAGGTAGGGGTTTTGTAGAGGAAATACAATGGTTCAAGGGAGACCACTAGATTTATTTATGGGTAAACTGATGACTCAAGTGGTTTTTTTAGGCTAGACAATAGGAGCTGATCAGTCTTGGCTATGAGTGGTGTTTTCTTCTAGGGAGCTCACAATGCAACTAGGCTGCTTCAGTATTTTGGATATCAAGGATTTATTACTAGCATTGGTCTGATAATTGCTGAGCTGGGTGTGTGCAGGCATAGATTCAGTAACATCTGGAGCAGACATTCCCATGATGCAATGCGCCCCTCCTTTTCTGGTCCCAGAGTTCAGTGTAGTTCTCTGTTCTTCATTCTTTATGCTAATCTCTGTTCCATCTCTCATTCAGATGAGACTAGGGGAGTTGTCTCTGTTCTTCATTCTGTATGCTAATGGAGATGTCTTAATCTTGTCACTCTTATCGGGAGGGGCCTAGGTGTGTCTCCCAACGCCCTTCACTGCTCTCTGCAAGTTTTTTTCTCTGATGGGTTTTGGTTTAAGCAGAGGTTGGTAGGGGGGTGTCTTTCATGAGTCAGACAGGCTGGATACTGTGCCCTGGTTCCCCAAGAACACAGAGCTGACTGGTATCACTCAGGATATAAATTCAGATCTGTAGTAATCTTAGTACAGTGAATAACTTTATATTTTTATCTCCTCTTCCTTCACTCATGCTACAAGAGATACCCAGGAACACTTGGCATTATGGCTCCACCCAACATGAAGCAAGAAAGCAGAAGAACTGAGACTTCCTCCTTACAGGATCCAGTCTGTTCCTTTCCTTCCAGTTCTTTTGCCTCTTGGTCCCCCCTGTTTGCCTCTTCTTCCTCTACTCTCCCTTTTTTTTTTTATCCTAGGCTATTTAAAGAAGATGGAGAAATAAAGGACCTCATACCTCCCACCAGTGCAGCCAAATCGGGGAATCCCGAGCAGAGGGAGAAGCTGGAAGCAGAGTTTCCAAAACTACCTGAGCCCCCTACCGAGAGGGGTGCTGTCATGAGGGGGAGAAACCGAGGAATCCAGTTCCAGAGCCATTCTCTTCAATTTTGATATTGAGAATCCAGACAACATTCCCCCTCTATCAGGCCTATGGGATTTCTTGCCTAGTCAGAAACCTTTCAAATTCCTGTCCTGCCTGAAGACAGCAGAGACTCTTCTCTTGGATCCTCCCTGCCTGCATCCCAGCTCAGTACAGACCAATGTGATTCCCTTCTCCATATCTCTGGGATAACTGTAAGTCTCATTTTCACAGGTTTTTCTCATTCTTTCCCAGTTTGCACACAGGTACTTGGCATTCCCAGAGGTAGCTTCCCCTCCAAACCTGTATGTGCATTATGGATGCAAGCCTCATGGATTGGGGAGCCCACCAGGGTCTTCTTTGGACCCCAGAGGAATGGAAGTTAAACATCAGTATCATCAATTCCTTTAATCCTCCAGCTGTGGAAATCTCTAATTCTCAGGTGTCATATGCTCATTAGATGTAGCAACAGGTCATCAGGTACCAAAGTGAATAGCCAGGACTGCACCTAAATCATAGAATATCAGGGTTGGAAGGGACCTCAGGAGATCATCTAGTCCAACCCCCTGCTCAAAGCAGGGCCAATCCCCAATTTTTGCCCCAGATCCCTAAATGGCCCCCTCAAGGATTGAACTGACAACCCTGGGTTTAGCAGGCCAATGCTCAAACCACTGAGCTATCCCTCCCCAGCTGTTTTTCTGAAGCTTATGGTGATGTCCTGCCTTTTATCCCTATGGGCAGCCTTTCTTATCTTACTCAGTCATGAGTAGCTGGCTCTAGTGGGTCAGGAGTCCAAACCCATTTTCTTCTCAAGATGTGATAAATGTGACAGCTCCACAATAGGCTGGTTTGCCATAGACAGGTCTCTCAAGTGCCCTGATTTTTTCACTGGAATACTGAACCCAGATGAACTTGAGACTTTGGAGGAAGGCACTGGTCTACTCTTTTTCTTCCTTAATCTTCTACCTTTGTGGGCAATAAGGAAGTTTTGGTCAGGGCGATGGTGATAATATTGTTGGTGGCTCTACCTTGTTCTCTTCCCTGAATTCTTGATCTCCTTTCCAAGAGTCTGGTGTTGCACTGCCAAAACCCACAAGTTAACATATAGAAAATTAAGAGTAACCATTTCCTAGACTGAGAAATCTCTATAGCAGTAGTGTGGCTGTTTGGATTTGTAAGAACAGAAAAGCTTCCATAATTTTAACATATTCACTTATTTAAGGCATCTTTAGGGCATCTTTACTTAAATAGATTATGGTGTGAAATATCAAAGTTATTCCTGTTCCCTACAGAACATTGTGCGCTTTTTACTGATAGGGTTTAAGAAGGGATTTGAGGTCAGCATCCTCAATTCATTCCTCAACTATCTATGCAGTCCTTTTATTTCTTATGACAGAAAGCTGCATTCACTGGACATTAAACAGGTTCTGAAGTTTTACTATGTCATTGTCAATAGTTCAGAGAAGACAGACAAATCATCGTGGCTCTTTGAGGGATGCCATAAAGGAAAGGGAATGGCTAAGGCTACCAATTCTAGATGGCTTAAAGCTTTATCTGCCTAATATATGAACAGTTTAACATCATCCCTGAGTATCAGGAGATGTTTTTCTAAAAGTAACTCTACTTCCTGGGGAGAAAGAGTTGAGGAATATAAGGTGCATACTCAGTTCATCATATTTATAAAACACTTATCAGCTGGATTGCTGTCTGCACTGTTGGATAGAACGTACTGCAGACAGCACAGTAAGGTATGTAAATTCTCAGCTTCAGGTGCTGCTTATTTACATTCAGCTATCTGTCTTGTAGTAGAAGAAGGGGGACATATAGCAATTGAAAATTACTTGCTAGTAATTTCATTTGTCATCTTACTTTCACCCCACATTCTACCCTCCTCTCCACTAAGGAAGTGTGCTATTTCTTTCCTTCTAAACCTTTCCTGCTATAGAAATGTCTAACTGGAAGGTAAAGGAACAGACTGGGGTTTATGTGGAGGAAGTCTTGTTCACAGATCTTTTGCCTCCTTGCTTCTGGTAGAGGAGCTGTACTTCCAACTGTCCTGTATAGTCTTTCATGTAGGATGGGAGAAAAGGAGTCAAGAACAAATGAAAAATTACTTACAGATAATTCTCATGTCTTCCCATCTTTGGAGGAGTAGAGGTAAGTTTTTTGGGTGCTGTTAAAGTGGAGTAATGATGTAGGTTTTGTTCTGAACTGTTGATGTCTGTATATTAAACTGTTTCATATAAAAGCCTGGGCAAGCAAGGAATATTCCAGTTGCAGTCTCTTTTGGCGGAAGTAAATGATCAAACTTCAACATTGTCAACAGACCATTTGGGACAACAGACCATTTAAAACTCCAGACTATCTTAATTGTAGGTTAAGCATTTTGTATGGAAAAGTTATAATAAAAATATTATTTCACTTACTATTGTTAAAAATTGGGAGCTCTAATGTTTTTTCCTGCAGAGATCTCCTTAAACATATTAGGACAATAACAAGTCTAGCCATGTTTTAAATAATTTAGTTTTAAATAGTTTCCTTAGGAGTGCTAGTAAAATAAACTATGTACTATTGTGTTGTTTTTATAAATAATAATTTATTATATAAAAATTCATATAAGCCAGCAGAGAGATTATATTAAATAATAAATGTTTTGGAAACAACACTACTTGGAAGTTGTAGATAGTACAAGAAGTTATAAAGTGCATGTTTTAAATTAGGGGCTAGAAACATAGGGTTGAGGGTAGAGACATGTTCTGAACATTAATGTACAAAAATATAAAATTAATGCATTCAAAAACATTTATTAATATGTGTAATGGTAAAGATTAAAACAACTTGTAGAACCTTAGAAGATATGTAAAGAAGATATATAAACTTGCCATATAGATTCGAAACTCCTATTCTCAATCACTTAACTTTTTAGAATAAAATTCTTCATGTTTGATTGGGCAAACAAATATTCTGGGGTAAATTGCAAAAAATCTATTTAGGAGAGAAATTTTTAAATGTTTTTTAAGGTATGCTGGAAATTTGAAATGGTTTTCTAAACTTAAACTTGGCATGTACTGCACAAACGTTCTGACCATGCTCATATTGAAGTTAGTGGCAGAATTACTATTACCTTCAGGATAAGGTCCATAGTTCTGAAGGAGAAATTTGTACCTTTGTTGTTGCAGTTTATTTTTATTAAAATGCCGAGAACTTTAAAAACCCTCTTACCTGTGATGGGTAGGAATAGTTCCCAGATGAGTGCACTAACTTCTGCAGAATCTGAGCTTTAAATATTTTTAAACTTGAGTTTTTGGCCCTTTTATGGTTATGAAGAATATAAGCTGATGCACGATGCTGTCTTTTAAATTTGCAGACAGTCTGCTTTTCTTGCTGCTCATAGCTTTCTCAAGCTGTTCTAGTGAAAGCTGACTAGAGTCTTGTAAGTTTTCTGTACTGTTGTTCAGAACCCTGGGCAGCAGTGATATTGATATGAACCAGGTCAGTTTCACATTGCTACATCTTGGCAAAGCTGTGAGCAACAGAGGTGCTAGTACTGGAGCTGTTCACTAGGGAGGAGGATGCAAAATAACTTGCTGGAGTCAGGGTGGATTATCAGCGAGAACACAGTGCAACAGTTCTTCGAGTGCTTGTTCATGTCAATACCAATCAGGTGTGTGCGTACGCACGTGCATGATGGCTGGAAGATTTTTCCCTTAGCAGCATCCGTCAGGTCAGCCTGGGCGCCCCTGGGAGTTGCACCCTTATGGTGCCTAATATATAGTCCTGCCAACCCGCCATCCCTTCAGTTCCTTACTGCCAGTGACGGTGGCTGGAATTTCCCTTGGCTCTTGCTCAGCAAGTCTCTTCGTTATTCGGTGTATATAGTTAGTTGTATCAGTTTAAAGTTTAGTATAGTATGGTAGTTGGGGTTCCCTCCTGCCCCACTCTGGCCCAGGTGCCGTGGCTTGCTGTGGTCCCCGGGATTTAAGAACTGCGTGGCTTGCACCAAGCACATGCTTAAGAGTGATCCGCACTTGTCGTTTCTTCAGTGCCTGGGGGAGACTCATCAGAAAGATCGTTGCAAGATCTGCTGCGAGTTCTGCCCGAGAACACTTAAAGAACGGGAACAGCAGCTGAAGGTGATCCTCATGGAGGCAGCCTTGTGCCCCCACTCCGACCCGGGTTCGAGAGATCCGACCCTGATGGCGTTGTCCTCGATGCTGAGCGCTCCGACGCTGTCGGCGACTTCAGTGCCAAGGAAGGACTCCTCCAAGGACACTCAGCACCACCATGGCTCCTCATGGGGCCCTTCTGATACTAGGCACCGCTCCCATTCGCCAGTGCCTCAAAAGAAGAAAAAGCCAGATGACCGTTCTCTGACTAAGCCTCAAGAAGTCCGACCCCAGGCGGGCCACTCCTCAGCATCTCCTTCCGGGGCTGTCTTGACTCCTGCCCACATGAGGTAATTGAGTCCGGCCCCATCTTGACCTCTGGCACCTACACAGCAGCTGCAGCTCCCGTCCATGCCGCAAGCGTACCAAGCTGTCAGAGATCTTCTCCATCTGATGGCACCATTCTCGTCTGCCAGGGAAGAATTCTCAGCGCTGACGCAGCCCCATGCTCCAGTGCATTCCAAGGGAAAGCCAGCTATGATGTCAAGGCACTCCCCTTCGCCTTGTCCATTGGTACCTACACACTCTGACAGAGCGCCTTCCCACTCCCCGAGCTCTCGCTGTTTGAGACACCCAGCTCCTCTGTGGTCGTCAGTGTCTGAGACCTGAGTCAGAGCCTGACTCCTATCGCTCAAGTAGGAGCAGAAGCCGTAGAGCGAGGTCGGGCAGAGACAGAAGGGAACATCAGGTGTGGCCTTTGCAGTGGCAGAACCCACCTCAGTGGCCCTTCTGGACTCCCTGGGCTTATCACCAGGGCCAGAGAGGAACCCAGGGCCCACGTTCAGCGACGTCTTCAGTCGCCTCCACCACTTATGTATCGCCTTCCGCTGTGCATCCGCCCCCGGCACCTACGGTCCCGACGCTTTTTCCTCCGGCATCGTTGTTGACTCCGGCACCGTGCTCAGCTCCGACTTTGGCACCAGCCTTCACGATGTCTTCACACCCATCTCCCACACCTGCACCGTTGTTGATGTCGACCTCCATGCAGGCACCTATGGCCCAGGAGCCGATGTCGGCACCGGGCCCCCCCCCCCCCCCGACCCCAGTGGCTCCTGTGAGCGTGCCGATGCATTTCCCTCCTGTGAGACTGACGCCGATGCTGGCTATGACGCCTATGGCCCCAGCACTGTCATCTGCACCCCCTCCAACGCTGCTCCGGGAGTCACGTGACCCGTCCAGAGCAGGCAGCACGGAGCTTCTTTCACCAGCACACGCTTCCTCCTCTTCGTCGCTGGACGAAGCGTCGGTGGGGACATCCGTAGCCCCTGCGTTAGAGGACAACAGAGTTTTACAGCAGTTGCTCCGCAGGGCTGTCCAAGGCTTGGGCATCAAGGCCAAGGAGGTGGTTGAGGACACGGATCCCATGGTGGACATCCTAGCACCCTCGGGGCCCTCACGGGCCCTCATAATGACGGTGGTGGACACCACCAAAACTCTATGGCAGACGCCAGCATCTCTGCCACCCATTGCCAAACGCAATGAGTGCCAGTATATTGTCCCCTCCAGAGGCTTTGAGCATCCTACTCCCATCTGCCTCTGGACCCGTTGGTCGCCGATACGGCTAACCAGCGGGAGAATCAAGGTTTCCAAGGTCCTTCACCAAAGAATAGGGACGCTAGATGACTGGACCTCGTGGGTAGAAAAATCTACTCCGTATTGCTAAACAGCAGGCCATTGTGAGCGGGTACTCTAACACCTCAAATAAATCTGTTAGTCTCTAAGGTGCCACAAGTACTTTTCTTATAACACCTGTGCTTCCATGGCTAAGTTCACAGAGCTCGTCCCTTCGGACTCTCGGTCAGAGTTCACCACCTTGATGGAAGAAGGGAAATTAGTTTCCCGCACTTCACTACAGGCAGCCTTAGATGCTGCAGATGCAGTCACAAGAGTCATGGCGACAGGGGTGGCTATGCAACGGGGGGCCTGGTTTCAAGTTTCAGGGTTACCCTATGAAGTTCAGCAAATGATTCAGGACCTCCCATTTGAGGGTGAGACTCTGTTTTCAGATAAGGCGGACAAATGGCTCCACAGCCTAAAAGATTCCTGAGCCACCCTCAGATCCTTGGGTTTGCATACACCCGCCACACAGCACAGACACTTCCGCCCACAACTTCCTCAAAGGTTCCAACAGCAGAACCGCCAGGACAATTCTAGGAGGAGGAACAGGAGCGGTAGGAGAAGACAACATTCCTCCGCTAACCAGGGTCAGCCCAAACCACCTTCCGGCCCTAAACGGGCATTTTGAAGGTGCGGTCGAGGACGGCGCACCAGACCAGAGACTGGATTCACCCCACCTTACCTTTTCCTCCTGACTATCCCCTTTCTAGAGTGCAGGGTCCCGTATAACTTCTGACCGCTGGGTGCATCGTACAGTAGAGAGGGGATACTCCATCCAATTCTGTGCCCTTCCACCCCTCTTCCCTGTCCCTCTTCAGGGACCCTTCTCACAAGCAACTTCTCATTCAGGAGGTGCACTCGCTCCTAGTGCTAGGGGCTGTGGAGGATGTTCCACTGGAGCACAGGGACGAGGGTTTCAATTCCCGCTATTTCCTAATACCAAAGGTGGCCTAAGGCCTATCCTGGACCGCGTAGCCTCAGTTAGTTTGTGAGGAAACTCAGGTTCCGCATGGTCTCCTTGACCTCCATTATCCATTCATTGGATCCACCAGTCTGGTATGCCGCCCTCGACTTGAAGGACGCATATTTTCACATAGCAATAGTGCAAAACCACAGAAAGTACCTCAGGTTTGTGATCAACGGTTCGCATTACCAATTTACAGTTCTCCCTTTCAGCCTGTCAGCGGCACCTTGAGTCTTCACCAAGTGCATGGCAGTCGTCACCGCCTTTCTCTAGAAACATAAGGTACAGGTGTTCCCTTACCTCGACAACTGGCTGATCAAAGGCCAATCCAGAACTCAGGTGGCATTCATCAGAGCCACCTTCGAGAACCTGGGCTTCCTACTGAATGAGGCGAAATCGACTCTGTCCCCGGTTCAGAGGATAGAGTTCATAGGGGCCGTTCTGGATTCAACCCAAGCCAGAGCATTCCTCCTGCAGGCGTGATTCCAGGCCCTTGTTGCTATGATCCAGGGATGGGCAGTTGCCCACCACCACTGTGAGAAATTGTCTCAAACTGCTCGGTCACATGGTAGCTTCTACGTACGTGGTCTGACATGCCAGACTCAGCCTTCGGCCACTTCAGTCGCAGCTTGCATCAGTGTACAGACCTGCCAGGGACAGCTTGGACAGGATCGTGACCCTACCTTGCCCCATCCTCGACTCGATCATGTGGTGTATGGATGCTCAGCAGGTTTGCTCAGGCGTCCCCTTCACTGCCCTGCAACCATCCCTGACGCTAGTAACAGATGCCTCAGATTTGGGGTAGGGGGCTCATCTGGGGGACCACAGAACTCAGGGCCTCTGGTCGCAGACAGATCTCTGACTTCATATCTATGTCCGGGAGCTCAGGGCAGTACACCTAGCGGGTCGAAGCGTATTGGTCATGATGGACAATACGACTGCAATGTTCTATATCAACAAACGGGGTGCATTCTCCTCTCCCCTGTGCCAGGAAGCCCTCAGGTTATGGGACTTCTGTGTAGAGCACTCAGTTGACCTATAAGTGTTGTACCTTCCAGGGGTCCAAAACAAGCTGGCAAACAGCCTCAGTAGGTCTTTTTACAGGCATGAGTGATCCCTTTGCCTGGACGTCACATCTTCGCTCTTCCAGAGGTGGGGCTCTCCCCGATCGGCCTCTTCACCACAAGATGCAACAGGAGGTGTGAGTAGTTCTGCTCCTTCCAGAATCACAGTACGGGCTCCACAGCGGACGCGTTCCTCCTCCACTGAGGGCGAGGGGGGAGGGGGACAGGACCGCTTCTATACACCTTCCCACCCATACTGCTCGTCCACAAGGTCATGCTCAAGATCCGCAGAGACCGGGCTCGGGTCATTCTCATAGCACCATCCTGGCCCCTCCAGCATTGGTACACGTCTCTCCTAGACATGTCAGCGGGAGCCCCGATTACCCTGCTGCTTTTCCCAGACCTTCTCACCCAGGATACAGGTGGCTCCAGCACCCAAACCTTCAGTCGTTGCATCTCCCAGCCTGGAGGCTCCATGGCTGAACCCGTTTGAGCTCTCCTGTTCAGAACAAGTCAGACGGGTTCTCTTGGGCAGTAGGAAACCCTCCAGTAGGGCCACGTACCTGGCCAAGTGGAAGAGATTTTCAATCTGGTCAGCTCAGCGCAACTTTTCCCCGGTGCTAGCCTCAGTGCCCCCGATTTTGGATTATCTTTTTCACCTGAAGCAGGAAGGTCTCTCCTTGTCTTCTATAAGAGTACATCTGGCTGCCATCTCGGCTTTCCACCCAGGGGTACAGGACTGCTCAGTTTTCGCTAATCTCTGGTCAGTCACTTCCTAAAAGGCCTCGACAAGTTGTACCTGCACGTCCGCCAACCGGTCCCTGCTTGGGACCTTAACTTGGTCCTCTCCAGGCTCATGGGGCATCCCTTTGAGCCTCTAGCAACATGCTTCCTGCTTTACCTCTCCTACAAGGTCACGTTCTTGGTGGCGATAACTTCAGCGTGGAGGGTGTCTGAGCTTAGGGCTCTGACGTCCGAGCTGCCCTACACCATGTTTGTTAAGGACAATGTTCAGCTCAGACCTCATCCGGCCTTCCTCTCGAAGGTCGTATCGCAGTTCCACATCAACCCGGACATTTTCCTCCCAATGTTCTACCCCAAGTCTCATGTGAGTAGCAGGGAGCAGAGACTCCACACTCTCAACGTTCACAGAGCACTGGCCTTTTACACAGAAAGAATGAAAGTGTTCAGGAAGTCGGTACAGCTGTTTGTCGTAGTAGTGGACAGAATGAAGGGCCAGCCTGTTTCGACACAGCGCATTTCATCATGGATTGTGGCCTACATTACCGAGTGCTACAATCTAGCAGGGATCCCAGTGCCCCTGATAATGGAGCATTCTACAAGAGCACAAGCTTCATCAACAGCCTTTGTGCCCCAAGTTCCCACCCAGGAAATCTGCAGGGTGGCGATGTGGTCATTGATACACACTTTCGCCGCACACTATGCAATTACTAGACAGGCCAGAAATGATGTGGCCTTTGGTAGAACAGTACTCCAGTCAGTGGACAGCTCCGACCCCACCTCCTAATTTTGCTTGGGAGTCACCTGATTGGAATCTACATGAATGAGCACTTGAAGAAAAAAGTTACTCATCTTCTCGTAACTCTTATTCTTTGAGATGTGTTGTTCATGTCCATTCCAATACCCACCCTCCTACCCCTCTGTCGGAGTAGCTGGCAAGAAGGAACTGAAGGGGTGGCAGGTTGGCAGGGCTATATATTAGGTGCCATAAGGACACGACTCCGGGGGGCGCCCAGGCCGACCCGATGGATGCTGCTAAGGGAAAAATCATCCGGCCGTCGTGCACGTGCGCACACATACACCTGATTGGAATGGCCATGAACAACACATCTCGAAGAACAACAGTTACGAGAAGGTGAGTAACCATTTTTTCCAGAGGTTCTTTAGGGATATTATTTAAAATTGTGCTACTAAACTGAAGGGAAGTTTGGAATGATTTACCTGCCTCAGTCGGTCACTCTCTGGATACTACTAAATCACCCCACTACATGTGATTTATCTTTAGGCCTCATAAAAACTGGTTTTCAGAAATACTTTTGCACTTGGAATGAACTGGATTTCACAAAATAACAGGTATTCTTGAAATTGACTCTGAAGGGTACCCCTAGGCATCCTCCCTCTCTGGATTTTTTATTTAAAGAGGAACTGATTACAGAACTAAAAATTGATGGTAACTTAGATACAAGTAATCAGGACTTGATGACATTTATAATGTACAAGCAGACTAAAGCCCAGACCAGTAGCATATATGCTTGGTGCTTTAAAAAGGCCAATTTCAGCTTTGTGAAAACAATGGGCCAGGTCAGCCTCTTTTCACCTACTTCTTTTTATTTTCTCTTTGTACAGGTATACCACCTGGTATACCTTTTTTCTGCCCCTTTATCTCCCTGCATCCATTTGTCTGATAGGTGGTGGGAAGAAGGAAAATTACTAGCATACCTTCCACTAGCCCAGGACTGGCTAAGAAAAGAGCAGGCTTTGTAAACCTATCCCAGGAAACTGCTGTCCTGGTCAATGTCCCAGGAATGCATGGATGGAAGCTGTTCAGTGACCCGCTCTCTGACTGCTGCTTTTTTGGCTGGAGGCAGCTGGTTCCTAGCTCTGAACCCTGGTGGCTGCATCTAGAACTGCGTGAAGGTCATCTTGATGGGTGAGTGAGGATGGGTGCAGTTGAGAGAGAGCTACCTTTCTCAGTGTAGGCAAAAAGAGGTCAGTTACTTGGAGGAGAAAGGCCAAGTAATATTGGAAGGAGAGCTGTGTGATTTTATTTTAAGACTATCTTCAAATTGGCCAGTGATTTAGGGGCCACTGGGTGGTTTTTATTTGAATTCTGGTGAGATTAGCGTGTTTTTCCTCTGGTTGTTTTTTCTCTTGCTTTCAGAGAATGCCTACAGCACTGTCCATTATCCCATTACTAAAGTCGTGATCCCACTTACGTCAATAGCAAAATTTCTTCTTGATTTCAGTGGTGCAGTATCAGACCTTAAGAGAATTGTACTTGGCAATATATGTAAAAGTTGACAACTATATACTGGGAAGAGAGGTGGAAAAGAGAGCAAAACCATGAAAGTGAACTAAGGAGAAAGTAAGGCAGGGAACTGGAAGAGAGGGAAGGAAGTTAGGAGAGAGAGAACATAGAGTAAGGGAGTGGGGAGAGGGGAAGGGCTTTAGATGAGGAAAACTGGAGAAGAGAATTTTCACAGAGAGCAAAGGAAGACGGCTGGGCTGTGTTTCTGGGGAGAAGGGGGAGAAAGGCAGTGATAACAAGAAAACACATGTGAACATAAAGATAAAAGATAAAAAAGAACAAACAGCAAATGAGAGACAATGGATTAAAAACAGGTGAGATGCAACAACAATGCCAAGGATGCGGAGGGCCTAGGTGCAGATCTATCACTATTTGGAGCTTCATGCCGGAAAGGATGTGAAGCACTGCTCTGCATACACTGATATAAGGAAAAAATATATGCTGAGAACTGTTGGCAATATTCAACTGTTTCTTTACATGCTTCTCTAACAAAAATATGGCGGAAAAGAGTAAACACAAGCTACAGTCCAACTCTCAGAAGAGCACAGTATAGATCTTGGAGATGTGAATATACTAAGTTCAAACTTCAGTTAATGTTCTTTAAAAGCCATATTTGTAACCGCTAGACATTCAGTCTAAATAAGTGGCTGACCATTGTGACTGTTCAATAGCAATAGAGGGTGTCAAATGCCTTCTGGTATAAACCTTTTTCTTTAGGAAGTAGCAATGCAAGGTTTTGTGCAGCCAGTCATCCAAGTGTGGGTGTGAGATTTCATAGGTTCAGTGCCTTATGGTACACTTGACTGAACAAGCTAACAATCTGCACAAGGTCCCAGTAACATCTAATTGTGGTAATGTTAGTAATTAAGTCTCAGCAATTCTAACTGCAGTTCAAGGCTGATATCATCTTCTACAAAATTGTTGTGTTATTGACACACTGAACTTGTGACAGGGACCATGGCTTCTTCTGTGACTTATATAATAATATTGGTCCTTAAAGTATTATTCTTTTATTATTTCTAATCAGAGAGCATTTTTTAAATGTCTTTCATGATTTTCATACTCTTGGGCATTCTTAGGAAATGTGCTGGAGAGAGAGATCTCCAGTAAGTATCCTTTCTTTCTTGGTGGAACAGCCTAGTGCTACACAGTAGAAGGACTCAAAGATGAGTAAGAAAATAATATATCAGTTTCTGTTTAGAATGATAAGAACAGAAATGAATATTTTGTTTTGGGGTGTTAGTTCTAGGAGATGAGGAGGGAGTTGGGGGTTTCTCAGCACTCTGTCTCTCTAAGCTGTTTGATAGGCTACCCTGGACCAATCTATATGCTTAGGTTATGCATTTAAAAGGAGGGAGGCATTAATTTAGAAACTTGCCTACAGGAAACATTTCCAGGAGGATGGAGATTAGGGAGGTTATCAGGATTATTTCTCTGTCTTAGTTGGAGGTATTGCTAAAATTGCTAATAGTGGATTGTCCAAATTGCTGTAAGAGATCAAATATTTTGATTTTTTTTTCCCTAGAGGTATAGTTGTAATATATTCTCTTGGTCCCCAAAATCATGCTCTTCTCCTGAAAAAGAAGTTGACAAGTGTTACTCCAAACTGGGGAGAAGCTCTTTCAAGAACTTCCTTAAATAGCCTCCAAAACTCCAAGTGCTACCTTCTAGATTGAGAATCTTTACTTCTATTTATAAAGGCCAGGGATTGAGTGAATCTAGAGTAAAGTACGTTATAGGTATGACAGTTCTTAATGAAATGAGACTTCATGCTGTACCTGCTTGTAGCTGCTTGTGGTGGGTGGGAGAGATTGTTCTGAAATAAAACACAGTTTGCATCCTGGCAGCCCAATAATACAGCTAAATGTCAAGCAGCAATAAACCACCCCATAACAAGAAAGTGAACCTGACGTCTTTTTTTATTTCAGTTTTCCAGAAGAATGATATACATAATTTTTTTTTTTAATTGAGTTTAAGTGAAAAAGGGACCTATTCTTGACACTCCGCTCACAAGGGTAACCCTGTCTCTGTTACTATAGCATCCAGCTTTGATTGTATTCAGTGAACAGACCCATGATGAAACCCATCTCTTTGGATGAAATGAATGTTTCTACCTCAAGACTAAGTCAGAACTTTCTTCTTTCTCCTCCCTGGGGGAAGAGTTCCTTTGAAAGTTCTTAACTGATTATCATGCCACTAGGAAAGTGGACAGGCTGCATTCCTTTGGAGCTGCCTCAATCTAATCCCTCCTCTAAAGCTCCAAGCAGCTGTGTTGTCATTAAATTTACTCCTTTTTACCCTTATAGGCCCAGAATATTGACCTGATCTCCACAAAGAAATAGATACTTTTTCTTTCCTGTAGGCTCTGACTAGTTACATTGGTTGCAGTTCTAAGGAATAATCCCCATCTCTCTTCCACTCTTTGGTAGTCCAAACAAGCCCCAGGAAGTATAATCAAGAATCTGAGAGAAAATTTAGCACTTACTGAAGGTCCGGAACAGGATGCATAGATTCCTAACTTAGAAAAATCAGAAGAAAAATGCCTAAATCTAAGAGAAAATACATCAGAGGAAGAAGGTCCTTAGAATTTTTCAATAAGCTTCACTGAAAAAATTGATATTTGCCTTTCCCCTCAGACCTCAGCTCTTCAAAATAGTTGTCCATAATGATTTTGGATAGGTGGCTGGAATAAATCATTCAGGAAGAATATGCAGTAGAACCAAATCTTTCTCAAAACACTTGTCAAATCTTCAGAAGGAAATAAGGGAAGCATTTTTTCCTATACAGAGTGTAGGAATTATTAAAAATCTCTATAAGAGAGTGGTTTTGTGGTCTGTGTTCAGTGTTGTTTGTAGGATCTGGTGCCTGTAGGGCAGAACTGGACCTCAAACTGCTTTGTTAAAAATACTCTTGAGTGTTTTAATCCTGTCATTCATCTTGCCCAGTGCAGCCTAAGGGGATAGAGGTTTGCCTCTGGAGCCTTGCAGAAGAGAAAAGCTACTTCTGACACATCAGATTGGACACTTAAGGAACAAAAAAAGGTTAAATCTTCAGAACTGCCAATGTGAAGATGATTTCATCTTATTCTCTGGCTGAGAAACACAAGGAGTGGGAGAGGGTAGGCTAGAATGACCTCCTTGCTTCAGAGAGGAGGTAGAGCAGTCTCATGGTAGAATTTTAAGAGGGAAGCTAAAGGAAGTTAACAGATGTGGCAATTTTTCTTTAGTAGATTACCTGCAAATTTCTCCTGGTATGAATATAGGGCATAGTCATACCCATCACAGAGGCCTTGAATGTCTTCCAGTACATTGACTTGTCTGTCTTTTTGATAAATTTGAAATAATTTTTGATTTTAAGGTTACTTATTGGCATTTCAAAAAGCATACTGAGCATGTGCTGTATTTCCTTAACTTCAGTAAAATATACCATAATGCAGTGCTTCAGATGTTTTCAAATCCGCATGTTTGATAGGCATATCACTGCTATATAGCCATAAGTGGTTCAGTTAGATTTTCAATTTGTTTGACCAGCTAGGCTGAAAGAAATTCATTAGAACTTGGCCTGTTACAGTAATAGTGTAGTATCTACGGCTGATTTATTGTACTATCTAAGTGAAAGATTTGAACTCAGGGAGTAGGTTTACTTTTCAAAAAATGAGAAAAATAACTATTTATAATGTGTATAAGCTAAAATTATATACAAGAATGCATTTCTAAACAAAATAGATGTATTTCCTCCTTTATTTACCTGCCATAACCTGAATTCAGAGTTCTCTGTTCCTCTTACTGGTGATATCAGTTAACACTTAAGGTACTGTACAAAATGCAGTGCTTTTCATGGTTTGAAAGTTTGTGCTGTCATCAACTGATTAGGAGAAACACAGAGTCAAATTTTCTGCTGGCATAACTCTACTTAATGGATTTATCCTAGCAGAGAATTTGGCCTGGAACCTCTTCAGTCTGAACTCTGGTCCGTGTAGGCTTTAAAAAATAGTTTTTTACTTTACCAATACATTGTAATTATTTGCAATGCAGCTGTACATGCATGTCTTCTATGATTTGAGATTTCAGGATTTGTTAATGAAGCATTTCAGTTCATCTATAATGGGTCAGTGACTGTACATCAAGTATTCTAATTGTACTGTTTTCTTGAGAGGTAATAACTGGAGGTTGGCAAATGTGATTTGTCTAAATTGTGGGGAAAAATATGAGATTTGACTTTGTTGATTAGAGCAGGTTATTGCTCACTAATTACTGACTGCCTCAAATTAAATTACTATCAAGTCTCTTCTTCTATAGCATTCTCCATGTAAAACCCAATTCCATTGTCTCAAAATCTTTCTCAAAACCTAGTCTGAATATTGCAGTTCTCTCTGCGATTTACAGCAAAGCAGTGATGGAAAAACTTCAGTGAATAAAGAGAATTAGGCAGGGATCAGTTCTAAGTATGATTTTAAACTTTACTTGTAATTATTTTATGACATTTTAAAATCAATATTTTTTAAAACCCTACATAATGGAAACTAATCTCTTTCATAGCAACAAAGAGGATTTGAAAAATGTTTGACATGCAAATATCAAATATGAAAGCTTTTGTAACAGTCCCTTCATACACCGAAGGACTCCAGGGTGACACTGCGGTCCTCGGCATATACACGCCTACACAAAAGGAAAAACAGGAAGTATTACTCGACACAAAGATCTAGATCCACACTCTACACTCAACCACAAAGGCAATATGACCCACAAAGGTGGAGGCAGAGACCTGCAAGACAGAGACCACTCCCTTCTTAGCCTTCGACATCCCAACAACCTCCCTCTAAACAACAGTTTTGAGGGTTTGGTTGAGGACTAGAAACACCTCTCACATCTTCTATTGCTCGAACCATCCGACAACATCCATCCATCGACTATCTGACTCCATTCCACTCAGTGTGGTGAAACATCACATCAGACAAACGGGTACTAGAAATTATTGAGACTGGCTATTCCATCCAATTTACCTCCATTTCCCCTTACCCTCCCTCCCTTCCCATCCCTCTTCAGGGACCCTTCTCACAAACACCTACTATGACAGAAGGTAAACCACCTCATATGCCTTGGCACAGTAGAACCAGTACCAGGACAACACAAAAGGAAGGGTTTCTACTCCTATTATTTTCACACACACACACACCCACACACACACACAGGATGGAGGCCCATTTTTGACTTAAGAAGACTCAACAAATTCATGAAGACCCAGTGATTCAGGATGATCATGCTAGCCATGATAATTCTGGCACTAGAACGAGGGAACTGGTTCTCAGCATAACAATATGCAACACAGGTGTTTTCCCCAGATTTGTTCTGGGAACAGATCGTTTCCAATACAAAGTAGTCCCTTTCGGATTATCTACGGCTCCATGGATATTCTCAAAAGTCCTTTGTAGTGACAGCTCACTTCCACAGACAAGGGTTCTGTAAAGTAAACAATCATCCAGATATTCCCCTATCTGGATGATTGTTTACTCAAAGCCTGAACTCAAGAAGAGGCATTAGAAACTACCCAAAATACAACAGCTCTCCTTGCACAGCTAGGTCTACAAATAAATAAAGATCAACATTCACACCTGTGCAGAGACTGGAGTTCATCGGAAGCTATAGCCTCCCTGCCCTGACACAGATTTACCACTCTAGTCAATCTAATCACTACAACGCATACCAGGCCACAGACAGCTAGGATCTGCCTCCAGCTGTTAGGCTGCACATCAGCAATGACATTTGTCATCAGACATGCCAGGCTGCACATGTGATGCTGCAAGACTGGCTCAGGACAGTATATATCCCACACAGACACAGTGTAGACAAACATCTTACGATGCCAACCAAAGTAAAAATTCTCGATATTGGTGGACTCAACCACATTTGCACAGGAGTTCCCTTTGCATGGGCTCTCCATCGATGATACTCATTACGGACACCTCTCTGCTGGGCTGGAGAGCACACTTGCACAACCACATGATCCAAGGCCACTGGTCCCTATCTGAATCGACACTACACATAAACCTACTGGAACTGTGGGCAGTCTGCAATGCATGCATATACTTCCTACCTATGATCAGGGACAAGACCATAAAAGCGCTGATAGACAATGTTACTTTTTGTTTTGTATGTTTTATATAAACCACCAAGGAGGGGCACAGTCACACTTCCCATACACAAAGCCATCCTACTATGGAACTGGTGCATCCACCACAACATCGACATCTCAGCCTCCTATCTATCAAAGCCAAAAATACCACTGCAGATGCACTGAGCAGAAATTTTTCCCAGGACCACAAGTGGGAAATGGACACCAGGATGCCACAGAACATATTCAAACAATGAAGGTTCCAAACTATAGACCTATTTGTGACGAATCAGAATTCCAAGTGCCCACACTTCTGTTCCAGAGTGGGACCCCATTCTCTCTGTGACACTTTCCTCCTAAAATAGGATACACATCTGCTGTACGCTTTCCCCGCAAACCTTCTCCTAGCCAGGGTCATAAACAAGATAAGGACAACAACTCCAGAGTCATCTTGATAGCCCCCACGTGGCCCAGACAAATGTGGTTTCCTTACCTCTGGAAGATGGCTGTTTGCCCACCACACACTCTTCCACTTCTACCTCATCTCCTGTCTCAGGATGTGGGTCAGGTCTACCATGTGACCATCACAAGACTGCAGCTGAAGGCATGGTTACTTCATGGTTCGAGACAATGAAATGACCTGTTCAGAGGAGGTAAGGGGCATTTTTTTAAACAGCAAAAGGTCTACTGTACGGTATACCTATCTGCACAAATGGAAGAGATTCCATGGATGGTGCCAAAATAGGCAAACTGACAATGACCTCTCCTTTACCAATGGTATTGGACTGCATACTGGAACTCAAAAAATCTGGCCTCTCAGTGAGCTCGATCAGAGTACACCTCATGGCAATCACGACGTTCCACCACAAAGTGGACGAGTTCTTGATTTTTGCCCACCCTCCCATTAAATGCTTCCTCGAGGGTCTTCGTAACTTTTACCCTGAAATATGGGTCCCTACTCCATCATGGGACCTCAGTCTGGTGCTGTGTTGCCTTACAGGGGCCCCTTTTGAACCATTAGTGATGTGTTCACTTCTCTACCTTTTCGATGAAGGTTGCCTTACTCATTACTATCACATCTGCCTGATAAGTAGGGAACTGGGGGCCCTCAGGGCACCCCCCCATACACAATATTTAAAAAAAACAAAGTTACCCTGAGACGACATCCCAAATTCCTACCTAAAATAGTTTCATCATTCCATTTGAATCAACCCATCCATCTCCCATCATTCTTCCCAAAACCTCATGGGAACAAATGAGAAGCAATACTTCATATCCTGGGCGTCCGAAGGGCGCTTTTTACATTGAAAGGACAAAGTCTTTCATAAAGTCACCAACATTATTTCTCTCCATCATGGAACAATCTAAGGGAGATGCCATATCCAAACAGAGGCTGTCAAAATGGATCTGTAGTTGCACTGACTTACTTTTGTTGTTGCCAGCAACAATTGCAAACCCACACACTCAACTAGAGCACTGTCTACATCGGTAGCCTTCCTCAACAATGTACCTATTGTGGACATTTGCAAAGCAGCAGCCTGGGTATTCACCCATACATTCACACAGCACCATTCCATAGAGCAGCACTCGTCATCAGACACCCTACTGGGACTTGTGGCTTTATCATCTGTCAAAAGTGAAACTCCAAAGTCCCTTCCTTCCACTGAGGGGCACTGCTCTACAGTCACCGAAAGTGGAGCCCCCACAGGGACACTCGTCGAAGAAGAGAAAGTTACTCATTCTTTGCAGTAACTGAGGTTCTTCAAGGTTTGCCCTGTGGGTGCTCCACTACCCTCCCTCCTCTCCTGTACTTCAGAGTTCTTTTGCACCAAAGCCTATGCGGTAGAGAAGGAACCAAGTTGGGGGTTGGTTGCACAGCGCTATGTAACCTTCTGAGGCAGCACGAGATGGGGACAGCGCACATGTGAGCCAAGCAGACACTGCTATTAAAAATCTCCAATTACAAGCTCTGGGTCACAGATTCACCTAAAGTGAAGCACCCACAGGGACAGCTATCTTGAAGAACCTCAGTTACTGCATAGGGTGAATAACCACCTCTTTCTAGCAATGCATTTGTCAGTGCTCGGCTGAGGCCTAAAGCCTTGGCAAGAGTTGGCACCTTGTCTGCCAGCGTCACAGCAATCACTTGAAGAAAAAATGGTTACTAATCTTTTGTAACTGTTGTTTGAAATGCGCTGTACATGTCCTTTCCACAACCCCCCCTCCCCCGCCCCTTCTACCCAGCTACATTGGAGTTTCCAGAAAGAAGGAACTGAGGGGATTTGGGATCGGCTGGGCCCTTTATACTGCAGCAGAGGGCATTTGAGCCACCCCAGTGGGTACCACCGAGGGGAAAAACTTCCGATGACTGTGTGCAGAGCGCACGCACACTGAGAGTGGAGTAGACATGCACAACACATCTCGAAGAACAAAAGTTACAAAAGGTAACTTGCCCGTAGGGAATAGGGAGCATTTTTGATTGGCCCTGACAGGTGTTTGTTTACATCTAGCTCTGCACTCAGCTACAAATATGGTGTCTACAATGTGGAGCCTTGGGAAGGAATTATAGATTTCCAGAGCCCCAAACAGGGAGACCAGAGAGTTATCTGTTTGGCTTTTTTCTCCCCCTGTCTGAGTACGGTAGTATCTGTTTATATCTTTCCTTCTCTTCTTTCCATCATTATTCTGCGATGAGCCGGGTAACTTAGACAGGACTGACCTCCCTGAAGGGCTCATAAAGATCCAAAGAATTAGTAACACTGACAACAAGCTACTACAGATTGGATATGTGTCTCTTGGTTTGTGCCCCAGGACAAACAAAAGTGTATTTATTTATATACAATTAATACACCTGCTGAAGCCTGAACCCCCTCCTAAGCATTATAGCTCTGAAAACACCCTTTCCACAACTCTCTTTTTCAGTCACAAGAGTGGCAGGAGGAAGAATAATGCATTCAAATGTATCAAATCATATTTGATTTGTTGCTTAGCAGCCAAGGCAAATTATGGAAATTGAAATCTCTGAGACAGATTGAACATTGCTGTAGTGAAGGGGGTTCATTTCTGTTTGCATTCCTTTTTGTTTTATTAAATAATAAAATTTCTGTTCTGAGGTAATTTCACCCCCCCACACCCTGTTACATTTAGGCAAAATCATAGGAATAGTATCAGAAATAACCTGCTTAAAATGGAAGTGTGGTATTATAAAGCTGTGCCTTTGAAATCTCAACAGATAAGCACTTTAATTAGGTACATCAGTGAGAGAGCCCAACAAATCCCCAGCATGGTTGTTTAGGGAATTCCCTTGATTCTGATTTAATTTACAAGTTATTTCACCATATAATTTCAAGTGTATAAAAATTACATTAAACCAGCCTTTTTTTAAAGTTATAGGCAACTGAATTTCATATCGCACAATTGAAAAATCAGTTCTTTATTTTAATTTATCATCATTTGGACTTAGATACATAGATATTTAGGTCAGAAGGGACCTGCACAACGCAGGCCACAGAATTTCAACCACCACTCCTACAAAAGAAAAACAAAACCTCACACCTATATCTGTGCTATTGAAGTCCTCAAATCGTAGTTTAAAGACTTCAAGGAGCAGAGAATCCTCCAGCAAGTGACCCGTGCCCCATGCTACAGAGGAAGGCGAAAAACCTCCAGGGCCTCTTCCAATCTGCCCTGGAGGAAAATTCCTTCCTAACCCCAAATATGGCGATCAGCTAAACCCTGAGCATATGGGCAAGATTCATCAGCCAGATACTACAGAAAATTCTTTCCTGGGTAACTCGGATCACACCCCATCTAATAGCCCATCTCAGGCCATTGGGCCTATTTACCATGAATATTTAATTACCAAAACCATGTTATACCATCATACCATCTCCTCCATAAACTTATCGAGTTTAATCTTAAAGCCAGATAGATCTTTTGCCCCCACTGCAAAAGACTTAATCTCTAGTTACTCTGTATAGTTAGCTGGATGCAAAATATTCAGATTAGAACAGCAGATGTAAACAAAACCATTAAGCATACACAATGCTTCTCTCTACCTTTCCCTCACTTACCTCCATTACTTACTTACAGTCACAAGGGAGAGCTACAGTGGATCTGTTTTATAAACAGGCTCATAATTATGGGGGGTTTGGTAATTAAATAAAAGCAAAATATTTTATTACATTAAAAAGGGCTGCCATATATTATAGCTTTAGCCAACAGCTGTAATACAGCAAAATGTTAGTAGTTAGGGTTGCAAAATTGTTGTCACTATAACCTTCTGTTTTCAGATACATAGAATATTATGGGAAAAAAATTCCCTTTAGTCTCAAGATTTCCATGCTTGGCCTCAGCCCAAGTGTGTTGTTTTTTTTTTTGTTTTTTGTTTTTTTTTTAAAGAGGAAAAGGTGTGGAAACTTTCATTCAGCCAAATTTTGGTTTTTGACATAAATTGTCTATCCATTTTCAAAAAGAAAAGGAGTACTTGTGGCACCTTAGAGACTAACCAATTTATTAGAGCATAAGCTTTCGTGAGCTACTGTACTGTCTAATAAAACTATTCTTCCTTCTTTTTATTTTCTGTCTAAGAGAATTTGATCGCAGATCCCTCTTTCAGCTAGCTGCAAGGTTCTAGCTTATGGAATAGTGCTAACCTGAACATTAGTTCTGTGGAGAGGATGTTCACATAGTGGTGAGATCCACCCAGTTAGTTGGATTCAGGAAAGGAGCATTTATCTGCTGGGATTTCTGGTAGGATCAGATTTCATGCACATAGTCTCAAATACAATCTCAATTTCTGTCGCAGGAGGAATTGTTGAAAAGGGAACAGGCAACAGCTCCTGCTGTCCCATTAGATATAAAATCATCCTTGAAGGTACAGCTGAACAGGGAACATCGGAGGAGCATCTTATGAGAACAGAAAGGTTTGTTTTATGACCTAAAGGTGTGGAGTCTACATATAAGCAATTGGATGACCCAACAGAAATAATTAAGAACATAAGAACGACCATACTGGGTCAGACAAGTGGTCCATCTAGCCCAGTATCCTGTCTTCTGACTGGCCAGTGCTAGATGCTTCAGAGGGAATGAACAGAACAGGCAATCAGTGAGTGCTCCATCCCCTGTCGTCCACTCCCAGCTTCTGGCGAACAGAGGATAGGAACACTCAGAGCATGGAGTTGCATCCCTGACCATTCTGGTTAATAGCCATTGATGGACCTATTTTCCATGATCTTATCTAGTTCTTGTTTGAACTTTGTTATACTTTTGGTCTTCAGAACATCCTCTGGCAATGAGTTCCACAGGTTGACTTTGTGTTGTGTGAAGAAGTACTTCCTTCTGTTTGTTTTAAATCTGCTGCCTATTAATTTCATTCGGACCCCTGGTTCTTCTTCGAGTGGAGTCCCTGTGGGTGCTCCACTTTGGGTGATTGTGTGCCCTGCGCCTTTAGTCAGAGAATTTCGACAGCCATACCTGGCTGGGCCGCACATGCACTCTCCCCTAATCGCACCTGCAGTGGAAATTAATTAGTGCCGTGCAGTTCTTTTCCTCCGTGCCCCCCCCCCGTTCCTTCTTTGGTCCGAGTCAGAGCTCCAGCAGTGCGCTCCCTCACTTTACCTGAGATTTAGTTTAGTTAGATTAGTCCAGTAGTTTAGTGTAGTTAGGTTAGTTGGTTAAGAACCCATTATTTCTTTTTCTCCCCATTTGAAAAAAACAAAACACAAAACCCCACCCTTTTTTTCCTTTCATCCCCTTAAGGGATGTTATTTTTCTCAGAATGCCAGGGTCGCCTGGCTTTAAATGCTACCTCTCCTGTTGTGAGGCAGTTCCACTTTCTGACAGACACTTGCAATGTGTCCGATGCCTGGGGGAAACCCATATTCCCCAGAAGTGCACCCATTGCCACAGTCTTAAGACCCAGACAAGGAAGGTGAGGGACCTTAAACTGAAACTTATCCTAATGGAGAAGTTCCTCCATACTGCTTCAGACCCGGGCTCGCAAACTTCTCCTGCCGCCCTATCACCTCAGGTGGCTTCTGACAGGCCTCCCCTCTTCCCCCGAAAGGAAGGGACCTGTCTCTTAAAGGACTTGGAAAGAGGAGGAGAGCTAACAAGACCCCGTATCAAGACCGCATCAAGGAGGAAATGTTCCCTGACTCCGTCCCCCACATCAGTACCGACCGTGCCACAGCTTAGTACCTATGAATCGGTAGGGACCTCCGGTACCAGCGGTACCTTCACAGTCACAGACCCTAAGTGGGCAGGCTCTAAGAAAGAGGGCAGGCAGAAGACCGCCTCCTCCACCTCAACACCAGCAGCACAGACAAAGCGCTCAGTACAGAGCAACTCTGCAGTACAAAAGGCAACAGCGCCACCTTCTGACCCTATGTTGAATAGCACAGACACTGCACCGAAGATTGCCATGCTGTTCTTGGCATGCTCTCTATTGGCTCCTTTTCTACCAGTACCATAAGGTCCCCTGGTACCTTCACAATACTGCCTTTCACACAGGTACCACCATCAGTACCACAGCCTCGACAGTTTCTTGCTCTGAAGAGACCTGAAAATCGCCTCTCCTCGGTACCGATTTTGCTTCAGCACTTTTGCTCACTCCACCAACTACACCTGCTTCTCCTTCCTCTAGTGAGGAGGATGAAGATGAGGAAGGGGGAGGCTTTCTCCTCCCAACGCTCTTCACTTATGCAAGGCAGTGTTCAGTCTGCACATCAGGAGCTCCCTAAGTCTCGGCTTGGGTCTGAATTTCAAGGGTGGTATGGTCACCTTTGGGGACCCCCACCTATGCCCTTCCCACCTCAATGGGCATTCTGGGATCCATGGGCAGCTTATAGACAAGTTTTCCACAGACCCTAAATGGCACTGTGGAGGTATATAGGCACTCTTCACCATGATCCACAGGGCCACCAGCTGCCTCTCCCAAACAGAGCGTTGAGGAGACAGAAGTTTTAGATCAGGTGGCAGCTCCTGCTACCTACACTTCATTCTCGCCGGATGAGACTGTTATGCCCCTTATGCCTATTGCTGGAGATGATTTCAGGAATTTCCAGAAGCTCTTCAAAAGAGTTTGAGACACTCTAGATAACCTTAGAGGAGGTCTCAGAGTCACATCATGAGCTCTTGGACATACTTCACATGTCCACCTTCTCCAAGATCACCTTTCCGATTAACTCAGCAATCATGGAACCCACCGTGAACATCTGGCAGACCACCGCTACCATCCTGCCCACATGTCAGAGAGCGGACAAAAAAATTACGTCCCTTCAAAAGGGATGGAATTTCTATTCACACACCCTCAGACAAATTCATTGGTAATCGATGCAGTTAATGAACGGGGCAAACAGCATTACTCTAGAACCACCTCTTATGATAAAGAGTGGGAAAGACTTGACTTACTTGACTGCAAGGCGTATTCATCAGTGACACTGCACTTCCGGATCGCCAATTATGAAGCCCTTATAGTGAGTATGACCATGTAAATGATTCCAAATTTTCTGACTTTGACTACATACCAGAGGACAAAAGAGAGTAGTTTACATTGCTCACTTCCACCGGCCACCTCTTGGCTAGAACTGCCCTTCAGACTGCTTTGGACTGCTGACATGGCGGCAAGGACCATCACCAACGCCATAGTAATGTGCCTAGCCTCCTGGCTTGACCTGTCGGACTTCCCTAGGGAGGTCCAAACCAAGGTAGAGAACCTTTCGTTCAAGGGTCCAAAGCTGTTTGCCGCCAAGACTGACAAGTCGCTCTATTTGTTAAAAGTTTCGAGGACCACACGCAGGTCTCTTGGCATCTATACACCTGCAACAAAATGTAAACAAGGCAGGCATTATACATCGCAGCCTCCCAGACATGTACCATACACACAGCAGCTGAGACAATACGATAACCAGAGGCATAGACAGAGACTGCCCAGACGCAGACCAAGCTCTTCCCAACCCACCACATCTCAACAATCAACCTCTAAACAGCAGATTTGAAGGTTTACTCGAGGGCTTGCCAGATCTCCTCCAACTTTTGCTGCCAACACTACCTCTCATCAACCATCCCTTTACCAATCTATCCTTTACTGTTCTATCCTAACTGGCGAACCATCACTTACAACAGATGGGTACTGGTAATCATCAAGACCGGCTTTCCCATCCAATGCCTTTCCATCCCTCCTACCCACCCTCTTTTTAGTTTCCTTTTTATTAGAGTTTCTGGGTTTTGGTTTTGTTTGGCTAGTTTTGGTCAGGCAGGCCTCTGGGCATATGCTAAATCCCCAGGTTTCAAGCCTTACTCTGGTTGCTGAAAGCCCATGCCTGTAAGTGACCCTAATTCACACTGTTTAAAGTATTTGGGTGAGGCCCAAATAAGGGACTGATGATTGATCTGCTGGGGCTTCAAGATGAGGACAAAAAAACTATGGGAAGAGTGTCTTTGATGTATTTTTATGGAAGCTGCTCTTAGACCCCTGTCTAAACTCCTTTAGCTCATTGATGATTCCTCCCCAGGTTGTTCCCCCAGCTTTACCAGCAGATAGGAGCTACAGGAAATCTGGGACTGTCCTCTTCACATGGTACCAACAGTGCTCTTGTACTGATGGTAGAGCACTCCCTTCAGCTTGCCATTCCCCAGTACCAGCTCATTTTGACTGTGATAGACCTGAGCCCCTGACTGGTGCCTCCCAGGGAGCATTAAGACCGGCTACTTCCTCGTCTGCAACTCTAGTTCAGACATTTCTAATCATGGTGCGATAACTGCCTATATCCAGATAGACAATGCCAGAGGCTTATGTGGTGGTGAGAGACCTATTACGACTTTCGGTGTCACCGTTGCTGTTGATTCTGGGTAAAGTATTGCAAGTATCGTGCTCATTGGCTCCAGTACACTCTGCTGTGGTCCCATCAACCATAGGCCCAGTACTGCTTTCTTTGGGCTCCTCCAGTCCTGTACCTGCTCCATCTTTTCACATGGTACCAACAGTCAGAAAGCCGTCCACATTTCCTCTGGTATCGCATTCCTGGAATACATCCCAGCCACACTCTTCAGGAACTCTCAGTACTGACCCGCCATGGCTCTCAGAATATCCTTCCTTTTCAACAGAATCTGAGATGGGCTCTCAGGTCTCACATTATCAAGATTCCAGGGCTTTCTCCAGGTCCATTCTTGTACTCAGAAGGAAATGAGAAGAGTAGAGTCAGAGATTGGGAGACATAGTCCAGGTACAGCTGGGTCCTGGTGCCGTACAAGCCTCCTCATTGGTCGTATTGGATGCCCCCAGCATCCAGATCAACATTTCTGCTCCCTCACAGGAGCAGATCACTTAGAAGAGAGGCTTCTCTTGCCGGTGATGAAAGGCCTGTGATGGAGAGTACCGATCAAACCTACGCCTTCAGCATTACTGGACTTACCTCAGTTGATTCCAGCACCACAGAACCAACCGTGGGAGGTTTCTCCTTTGACTCCCTTTAATAGGACAGCTCCTCAGAAGAATGGCTGCTTCTCTTGTTATACAAGTAGCTAGTGTAGGAAAATAGGTGCAAACTGATTTGACATTTTGCACCCAACTATGCCAGGAAAGGTATCCCTACCCATACATGAGGCCATATCAAGATCAGGTGGTAAACTGCTTACTTGATTTCACCAGTGGTCAAATGAACAGAACATAAATACCAGGTTCCATCCCAGGGACCTGGGCGGTTTTATTCACCCCCTACACCAGGCTCACTAGTAGTGGCAGTGGTGAATGAGAGGTGTCGTCAAGGCTGTGCTAAAGCTACCCCCAAAGAAAAAGATGCAAAAAACCCTCAACCCTTGATTTCTTTGGGAGAAAAATTTATTCCTTGGAAGTCTGCAGCTCCGCATTGCTAGTCACCATGACTTCGTGTCCAGATATAACTATTCTAAGTGGGAAGCAGTCTCTCAATTTGCCGATAAATTGCCAGAAAACTCTAGGGAAGAGTTCTAGGCCCTCGTTACAGGTCATTTGGTCTCTCGTTCCGCTCTGGAGGCTTCCTTGGATGCGGCAGTTTCTGTGGCCAGCACTATGGTGAAGGCAGTGAATGCGCACCATTCCTCTTGGTTGCAATCATCAGGTATTCCTGGGGAGTGACTGAGGATCTCCCTTTCAAGGGCTGTGCCTTATTCTCATCCAAAACAGATGAAACTTTACACACACTAAAGGACTCTAGAGCCGTCCTAAAGTCCTCAGGTCTGTACACAGCTGCTATGAAGAGGACTAAATATTGTCCTCAGTACCAACCGAGGCAGCAATATTTCTGCTTCTGGCAGCCTGTCCTACACTGAGGACAGCGTAATCACCAACTGAAAGTTACTGGCCCTTCCCCTCCTTTCCGGGACAGGTTATCCTATTTCTTGCTTGCACGGCAGAATCTGCTGCATCCAAGAAAACCTCCAGAGCTGAACGAGAGACTAAATGACCTGTAACGAGGGCCTAGAACTGTTCCCTAGAGTTTTCTGGCAATTTATCTGCAAATTGAGAGATTGCCTCCCACTTAGAATAGTTATATTCTCAAACCCATTCTAGACTTTCAGAACCTAAAAAATGCATCAAGAAGTTGAAGTTCCATATGATGTTCCTTGCTACTATTATCCCTTCCCTATATCTGGGAGGCTGGTATGCTGCCCTTAACTTCCAAGATACCTGCTTCTGTGTGATGATCCATCCTGGTCATGAGGCTGAGGTTTGCCCTTCAGTCTGCGATCGGCACTGATGGTTTTTACCAAGTGCATAGCAATGGTAGCAGCATGCCTCCACGAGAGAGATGTCCACACATATCCTTACCTGTACAATTGGTTGATTCAAGGTCACTCCATATGTCAGGTAGAAGCCATTATCCTTCATAGTCTGTTCAGCATCCTAGGACTGAGAATAGAGTTTATTGGAACAATCCTATACTCCACAAGGCCTTTCTGCCTTCTCCCAGATTCCAGACTATATGGAACCTCTGTGCATTGCTCAGGGATCAGTGACCAAATCATAGTGCGGAATTTTCTCAGGCTCTTAGGTCACATGGCTGCATATATATTTTTGACCCCTCATGCAAAGCCCCACCTCAGTGTAAGGTAGGCAAGGCTCGAGTCAATCTATTGCTTTCAGATTCACCATGTAGATAAGCTGGTATGCATCTCAGATAGGGTGTTATCTCTGAGCTGGTGAATGAGCCAAGACGATGTGTGCTGGGGTGTCCCCTTCTCTCTATCTCTCCTTTATGTGACTTTCGTAATGGATGCTTCAGTCATGAGGTGGGGAGTGTATTTGGGTGATCTTCAGGCTATGGTTTGTCAACTGCCCATGAGGCCAGGTTACGCACAAATATTTTTGGGTTGCATGCAGTATTCCGTGCGTGTCAGCAGTTCCTGCCTCATGTGCAGGGCAAAACTATGTAGATGCTCACAGACAACACCATAGCGGTGTTTTATTGAACAAACAAGGGGGTGCCTAGTCATACAGCCTATGCATGGAGGCAAGCTGTGGAATTTCTGCATACAGAGCTCAGTCACTCTCAGGGTCTCTTTTTTTGCCAAGCATTCAAAATGACCTGCAGATCACTTGAGTAGATCCTTCGTCTTTGACCATGAATGGTCTCTCAATGTGGCCATTCAAGCTTAGGTGTTTCATGTAGAGGGTTTTCAGATGGTGGATCTGTTTGAGATTCGGCAAAACAGGGTCATAGCCCTGGGATGGATCAGTTCTGGGTCAGTTTCAGCTGCTTCCTTGTCCATGGAATGATCCTTATAGCTCCACCCTGGCAAAGGCAGCTGTGGTGGTCTGATCTGCAGAAGCTCTCTACTTAGGAAGCCTTTCTCTTGCCACTCACTAGAAACCTCATAACTTAGAATTATGAGCCAGTGCTGCACCTGACCCCTCAGGTGCTACACCTCACAGCATGGTCATCCGTGGTTAAATGCAGAGGAGACACACAGTTAGGTGGCAGTACCAAATGTCCTCAATAGTATAAAACCTTCCCCAAGAGAGGCTTACCTTAGTACATGGAAGCACTTCTCTATTAGGGTGACTTCCCTTAATGTGTCCCTTGCTCAAACTAGAATTCAAACAATTCTGGACTGTCTCTTACATCTTAAGGAGTCAGGTCTAGCCCTCAGCTTCATTAGGGTGCATCTGACTGCTACCTCAACATTTCATCCTTGAATTGATGATGGAACTATATTTACTAATCATATCATACCAGGGTCCATAAAGGTCTCGATAGATTGTTCCCGCCCATTCAGGATCTAGCACCACCTTGGGATTTGAACTTAGAGTTTTCTGCCATTATGGACCCCCCATTCAAGCCTTCAGCTTCCTGCTTGCTTCTACACTTCTCAGATAAGGTGACCTTGTTAGAGGCCATCACCTTGGCTAGGAGAGTGGGAGAGCTAAATGCACTTGTCACAGATCCACCATATATACCATTTTCTACAAAGATAAAGTCAATTATAGACATAGATATACGTTTTTGTCAAAGATATCTGATTTTCATCTGAACCAGTCTATATACTTACCTGTTTTCTTCCCAAAGCTGCATGCTGACAAGGATGAATGAAGGCTGCATGCTCTGGATGTGTGAAGAGCTTTGGCTATTTACCTGGAAAGGGCAAAAGCCTTTTGGGTTTCTTGGACTATAACACGGTTCAGACAAGAACTAGATAAATTCATGGAGGATAAGTCCATCAAGGCTATTAGCCAGGATGGGCAAGGAAGTGTCCCTAGCGTCTGTTCTCCAGAAGCTGGGAATGGGCAATGGGATGGATCACTTGATGATTACCTGTTCTGTTCATTCCCTCTGAAGCACTTGGCATTGGCCACTGTCGAAAGACAGGATACTGGAATAGATGGAACTTTGGTCTGATTCAGTATGGCTGCTCTTATGTTCCAAGCTCCACCTCCTCCATAACAGCATGGAAGTCATCTACAATGTAATGGACATATGCAAGCACACAAAGAGGAAAAAAGTTACTCACCTTTTCTTAACTGTTGATCTTCAGGATGTGTTGCCATATGTCCATTACACAACCCACCCTTTTCCCCAACAGTGCGTCAGAGTCTACTGTCAGCATTCTGATTTGAGGGAACCAAAGGTGGTGTAGGGTGGCTTCCACCCTTTACACCCTTTGTTCAGAGCATGAGGAGCCAGGGTGTGGGCCCCATTACTGTTACCACTAGGGAAAACTCTCTGGCGCATTAGATGCACACACACCTACAATGTAATGGACATACACAACGTGTCTCAAGGAACAACAATTATGAGAAGGCGAGTAACTTCCCCCACTAATTTATTGCATGGGTTCATAAAGATTACAAAAGCTGTAAGACTAATCCCTCCAGCTATAAAGGACATTAGCTTTTCCCAACACCTTCTTTTAAGATAGGACACTATGGACAGACAATCATATTTGAATTATCAGGGGAAGGAGTCCCCCATTCAGGAATTGGTCATTTTGTTCTAAATGGGCAAAAAATCAATCTGCTATTCATGTCTATGCTTCATGTGTTTGCAGCCAAACAACAAAGTTGATGAGTGGGAAATCATTCAGCAAGGATAATGGTGTCTGAAGTTTTCTAAAAAAGTGAGCATGGCCTACAGGATTGGGATTCATGAGTTGTGGGTTTTGTTCCTGGCCCCTGCTGATCTTAATGCTTAAGCTTACTGGGCTTAATACTGTGTGGTATTGAGCTCTCTCGGCTTGTGTTGAAATTGAGTTGAAAGCTTCAGCATCTTGCAGAATTGGGCTGTTAATCTCTGTATTTCAGTTTCCCAGTCTATAAATTTGAATGTTTACTGCCCTCTTAGAGCTGTAGTGAAGCTTACTGCCTGTAAGCATTGATGTCCTTAGATGAAAGGTAGAAGTGCAAAATATGAGGTCCTAAGACAGCAGTGGGACAGCTAGGTGGTGGCTATTATGTAGAATTGCAAAGCTGTGGCTTGTAGCAAATATCTAGAGCTATGGGCTTTTGCTTAGGATGCTTTGCCACCTAACACCCTATTCAATACATAAAGTGTGTGCATGGCAGGTTATTGCATACATAAAATTTTGGTTTTAACAGCATGTTTTGATGTGGTATTACTTAATTGTACCCATATGTTTTGTGGATCCAAATAACTAATTTTTCTAGTGTGTACAATTGAGTTGTCTTGAAACTGTTTAAAATAAATCCCTTTCATGCCATTCTTCTGTGTGTGTTCACCACTGTGCTTCTCAAATGCAAAATGAATGTAATTATGCCGCTGAATGTAATTTTAAGGCATACACTGGACAACCATATGGATGCTGTTTTGATGAAGTTATCTTCTATGTTTGTTTGGCACATGCTAGATTAATAGTAGTCAATGAGCATTGTGTTAGCCATTATGATGTCATTAGAAGTCTATTAGGTATTGTAGTAAATGAAGCAGTTCATTATATTCCAGTGTCAGTCGAAGTCTGTGGAAATGGAGTTTATGCAAGCATGTCATATTGAGATATGTGCTATATATTTTGTTAGATTTGTTTCACCTTCTTTGAGTCATTTAGATGACTGTGCTCTGAAGATCCTGCTACAAATAAGTAATCAAGTACAGATGTCTTCAGCCATGAACAGTTTTTTTTTTGGTGGTATTCTTTCTCTGCTGCTGTGTTACTAAATATTTCTTTGAGATCACAATTTGTATAGGAAATACATAAATTATTCTTTAATCCAGTCTGTCTGACTATACTGTACTGTCAGCAAATTCTACATTTACTGTTCAGTTGCTACTAATTTTCATTCCAAATTGTATGTAAACTGGAGTGAACCTAATGGGTTTATGTTCTGCAAAATGGGTCTTTTGAAATGGAGCCTTCTGAAATAACAGACGTAAGCGTGTTCAGCAGGATTCAAGTAGCAATTTGAACTTTGTAAAAACATTTCTAACTTGTCATACCAATAAAGATTTTTAATTTGAATCCCCTCCATGTATTTACCTAGAGGCTAAAGGAATCCTGTCTTAAAAACAAATATGGTTTTAAAAAAAGGGGGGGGGGAGCGGAGAAGCCCCAGTCACTGCAAGATGAGTAATTTGTGTAACTTTTTCACATCTAGTCTGTTAAAATTTGTCAGTTTATAACATGTAAATAAAATTTTGAAGTTGGCAATAATAGGGCTTTCCCTTTCTATGATGCAGACCAACCGCTTAGTGATTTTTGTTGTTTAAATCTTTTTTTTTTTTTAATTCCAGGGATGTATTGCAAATTCTGGCCTGATATTATTTTGTTAAAAAGGTGATGGTTTAAGAAAAGTCTGATTAATGTATAATTCAAAGGTGAAGAGCTAAGAATTTCCCCGCCAAAGTAAATGGCAATCCCTCCTCCCTACCACCTCTTTTTAGATTTTTTTAAAAAATAAGGTTCTAAAATACAAAGCACAAGATGGAGTACTAGCTGTATTTGTTACAGGCTACCAAATCACACTAAGAAAAATATAATTGTTTCATTAAGCACCTATCTATAATATGTCGGGGGGGCTGCATTTTCATGGGGACTTCAATGTGAGTGACATATGCTGGTGGTTTCCTGCTGGTAGTACTAAAACATCCTCTAAATTTCTAAAAATTATGGATGACAATTTCTTAATTCAGTGTTGCATCCAACATAGGGAAATTCTATATTAGACCTCATATTGACAGATAAAGAGGAGTTGATCACAGAACTAAAAACTAGGTTGGTAGCGTAGGTACAAGTGATCATGACTTGATTACATTTGTTATGTACAAACAGAATAAAATCCAAACAAGGGTTGTGTATGTGCATGCATGCATGCGTGTATGTGTGTATATGAGGGTTTTAAAACAGCTCTCTGGACTGTTAATGTTGATTTCTTCCAATACATCTTGTAACACTAGGGTAGTTTCTGCATACTGGAAGAAAGTTAATGTGCCAATAATTAAAAAGAGGTACATAGGTTAATGAAAAATAGATCTTGTGAAACTAACTTAATATCTTTTTTATGAGACTACAGATTTGGCTGATAAAGATAATAGGGTTGATATAACATACTTAGACTTCTGTAAGGCATTTGATTTGGTCCAGCACAACACTTAGATTAAGAAACTAAAATGGTACAAAATTAATACAGCACACACTAAATAGACTAAAGACTGGATAACAGAAGGTTTCAAAATGCAGTTGTAAACAGGGAATCATCACCGAGCAAATGTGTTTCTAGTGGGGTCCTGTAGGGATTGGTTCTTGGCTCTATGCTTTTTAACGTTTTTATCAATGACCTGGACGAAAATATAAAATCATTGCAGATAAAGTTTGCAGATGACCACAAAGATAGGGAGAATGGTTAATAATGAAGAGGATGGGGTCACTAGTGCAGAGCAATCTGGATCACTCAGTAGGTTCCCTATGTGAACCTTATGCATTTTAATATGACCAAATGTAAAGTCATACATCTAAGAACAAAGAATGTAGGCCATACTTACAGGATGTGGGGGACTCTATCCCAGGACTCTGAAAAGAACTTGGGCATCATGGTGAAGTGCCATGAGAATGATTTTAAAGGATGGGAAAACATGTAGTGATAGACTTAAAGAGTTCAATCTTTTTATCTTAACAAACAGAAGATTAAAGGGTGTCTTGATCAAAGAACATAAGAATCTCTATGGTGATTCAATGGGGAACAGAAATTTGATAATAGAGGGCTCTTCAACCTAGCAAACAAAGGTGTTACAAAATCCAGTGTCAGAAAGTTAAAGCTAGACTAATTCAGACTAGAAATAAAGCAAAGATTTTTTAACAGTGAGGGTATTTAACCATTTGGCGGACTCTCCATCAGTAGAAATTTTTAAATCAAGATTGGATATTTTTCTAAAATATATGCTCTAGTTCAAACAGGGAAGACCTATGGCCTGTGCAATACAAGAGGGCAGACCAGGTGATCACAATGGTCCCTTTTGGCCTTATAATCTATAAATATGGTTTCGGGAAGTGCAACTTGAACCAGAGGGAAAGAGAAGGATCCGCAACCCACTTCTTGCCTTGGTTCTGGGAAAGACCTATACAAGGCCTTATAGCCAGCCACCTAGGAGCAGCAGCAGATGTGAGAGGCGAGCTGTCACAGCCTTAGTTGTCTCCCAGCATAATTTGAAGCAAGTAGCTCTGAGCTGTTTTTATCTTAGAGTTTTACTAAGATTACTATTTCACAGGCATTTATATTCTTATGTTTCCCATATCCTGCCATCTAACTTTTCTGTACCCTGTATCCAACCCATCATGTTTCACACCCTTCTTCTCACCCTGACAGCCCTGTCGTCCTTCTCTTTCTTCTTATACCATATCGTTTCTTTTCCTGTAATACCTCTCACTCCTCCAGCCTCAAGAAATATCACTTACAACTTTATTAATACATATACAAGCACGCCCTTAAATAGAACTATTGTGAACACATTCAGAACTAACTAGGGTTGCCATATGTCCTGTTTTGGATGGGACAGTTCCCTTTTTTAAGCCCTGTCCTGAACGTCCAGACTCTTTTGGCAAAACTGGGCATTTGTCCCGCTTGCTCTTGCCAACTGGTGATTAGTTGGCAAGAGCAAATTGGGCAAATGCTCAGTTCTGCCAAAAAAAGTGGGGTGCCCCCCCCCCGCGGGGCACAGAAGAACATTCAGGGTGGCGAACGGCACCGCCACCTCTGTGTGGTGGGGCTTGGGTGAGTGGCATGGGCCAGCCCTGCATGGCGAAGCAGCTCAGGTGAGCAGTTGAGGCCAACCCTGCACATGGGGGAAGGAGAGGACTCGGGGTGGTGGAAGGCTTGGGAAAGCAGCTTGGGCCAGCCCCACATAGTGTCCTGTTTTCACTTTGAGAAATATGGTCACCCTACAACTAACTGAAGCTACCACCTGATCTTTTGTTGTAATATTTATTTCGCTCCTCTTCCTTTCCATCTCTGTTGTCTTTGCTTGTCGCATTATGTTTATACTTTGTAATATAAACTGTGTGGGACAAGCATCAGGCATCTTTGTCTGTAATGCACCTATACATGACAGGTGCAAGATGAAAAACAAGGAGAAAAATTGTGGTAGTGTTTATTTGTGCTGTAGGAGAAAGTTAGAAGGGGAATGCACTGTTTCTTTATTGAGGGAAAAAAAAAACCCTACTTTGGATCCCATGTACAAAGTAAAGGTTTTTTGCATTAAAATATGAAAGCAGATAGTCTTTTACTCAGTCTCTGATTCTAAGATATATTATAATACGGTAGTTGAACTACAGTTGCAATGCAGCTGTGAGGAAAATGGTGTGAATAAAACGTTACTGCAAGCTGCTGCTGTATACACGTATAATTTTTTTTAAAGAATGGAATGTTTTTTCATAGCAGATAAAAGCAATTGATGTTTTAGTATGCAGAACACGTTACCTAAGCTGACATAGCATGGGTTGTGCAAGTGATAAATGTAAGAAAATATTATCTTTTTAACTGCTACTGTGACCCTCATATGTCTCAGTAATCTGGATCAACATTCAAAAAGCCTCCTGTATCCCTCACAATTAATCAACCCTTATGGGGGGAGGGAGGGGAGATGGGAGGGGGAAATGCAAGCTTGGGTGACCAGATCGTTCCTTAGTTTCTGAGGATACTGTTAAGGCTAAGGACTCTTCCTCTGGAAGCAGTATGCCAGTGAAGCGCTGGAGCTCCAAGAACGGTAAGCACAGCTCTGATAGGGCACCTATACCAGTAAGGAGGGCAAGCATAGGGTACCATCAAGCTTGGGTCTGCCATACACACCAAAGCAGTCAACTCATCTGCCAGCACATGCCTTAATCCAGCCTTCGGTACCAACACAAGCAGCTCAGTGGGGGATGCCTTTACAATTGGTGTCCTCAGTACTGAGCAAGTATCAGCATCTGGCATCTGCAGTGCATACAGTATGCATATCATCACCAGTACCGTTGGCCCCAGCTATGGCAACCTTGGCCGTGGTGTTAGTACCAGGTCCTTTGTGGTACTTCAGGATTTCTGATATTCAAGGGGAACTCTCTGTCTTGGATGTACCGGAGCCCCTGTTTCTTGTCAGGTACTGAGCATCTCTTAATACTGAGACCTCAGTCTCTGAGTGGCCATTCCATGGAACAGGACTCTCTGTCCTCATTGACTGCCCTGCCCCTCAAGAGCTGGATGTGGAGGATGAGTTTTCCCAACTGGTCTCCTTGGTTTCCATGAGGGGTTCTCCTACATGCTTTTTTGGGAATCCGCCTTTCTGCAGGGAGGGTCTTATGGGTCACCAAGGGTGGTGGAGCCAACCTTGTATACAATCCCCGCTTCCTTATGGACCCCTGCAATGGCCATATTGGGACCCATGGGCTGCCTATCGGCAGCAGTTTAGCAGACCACCAGTACCGTCCCTCAGGGAGACCAGGGTTTCACATCCTTCCCATATCTTCCATGACAGGAGATATTTGAGGAGTAGGAGGCTAGGGCAGGATTAGTTGCACAGTTGGGAGCCTTATGTGGGCAAAATTGTGTATTTTTGGTTGCACAAAGCACTTCAGTTGTACTTTATGCAATAGTTTGGGAGAAGGAAGCAGTGGAAGATATGATCTGCATGCCTCCTTTGCTACAACTGCATATGAATAGTTGTTGCTTGACCAAAATTTATGTGCAGTTCTGAGTGAATCCTGAGTTTTGTTTGTAACATTAAATTACATAAGAGGAAGACAATCAAAGAACTTTTTAAAGATTTCTTACCTGGTAGTATAGTGAGGAGTTATAAACTTGTTTTCTGGGATGCAATTTATTTTTGAAAACTATGAATTCTTCAATAGGCTTAAAGGGTCAGTTTCTGATACGCTTACTTGTGTTGAATGGTATCTTCATGGAGTAATGAGACCACTCATGAAGTGCTGCTCAACATGAGTAAAAGGGTGTCAGAATCTCTCACCATGGGAATGGGTGCATTTTTTGACAACTGGATATCTCAAAGGAAGGGCACAGTGAAGATGGACCGTATCTCAGCAAGAAGAGAACCAATGGACTATTTAAATATTTTAAAAATAAAAAATTATTATGGTTTGTATTCTATTTACAGAAGATACATTTTTAAAAAGTGTGCACATTGGTGGTGTAAAAGACAGGATGTAAGAGAGGAAAAAGCTAAAAACTCTGTTTTATACATATGAGAAAGAAGGTGGAAATATAGGGAAGTACAGTAGTGCATGTGTTCAAATGGGGGTATTCTATCTTTGCCATTAAGGGGGTCTAGTTAAATCAAGAAAAAGGTATACATTTAAGGATCAGAGTCCAGACTTTTCTGAATGGATAAAAAAAGGAGTCGAGTCAACTGCAAAAAGCAAAAAGAAGTAACAGATCTTTATTGGAAACAGCAGATGCTGGACTGAAGTTCACAAAACATAATGCGGCTCTGTATATCTTCTGAACAAGTTGAGATTTGGATCAGGCTAGATACTTGCACATACAAGAGATCTCTAAAATGGTCACAGTATTGATCAACTGAGATTTTAATTACAAGAATATGTCTCAGTCCTTTTAATTTTTCCCATGTCAGTTCTCCCAGTCAATACCTAACAACTTTTTGAGCAGTAACCATACTGAGATTCTCTCTGGAATTTAATCAATGGAATTGAAATGCATAAATAAATAAGATTTATACTTCGGAAATGTTTCATAATATACAAATATACTAGCTTTGAAGTTCACATAAAGAAATTGGGGGAAGCAAATATATTGGATTTCATTGAGGATAGAATGGCTAAGAAGGTATGTACAATTTCAGGAAAGATACATAAAACTTTTTAAAATAAAAAATGAAGAGAGGTAAAGTGAAAAGGTTGTAAAATCTTCACAAACAAGCAGAAGCAATATCAAGGTGCTTATTTTGGAGCGGGACAGGAAAGGGAAGTGTAATGTTCCATGCAGCAAAAACTGATCATTGAGGGTTTCTCATGCATTTTTATGGGAAACAGAGTAAAAATAACAATTGCTTGTCTTACAAACAGTAGATGAAAACTAGGTACAAATGAAATGGTACACTAATGCTTCCTACAACTAGCTAATATAGAAAGGTTATGGGTAGCTCGGCATAATCTATTTTACCAAAACAAAAAACATTCTTATTAAAACATTGCGTTCCTAAGAGGTGGTCAGTGACCACCGTGACCACTTTATTGATGTATTTTATTACTATTCTCTGCTCCTTTCATCAGTTTCTGTCTGTTTGACTTTTTGACCCTAATCCTGCAAGCTGTTTTGTACTAGTGGATTCCTGAACGCATGTGAAACCCATTGAAAGGGTCAGTCTGTGCAGAGTAGCTTGCAAGATCAGGGCCTGTAAATTCTTGGGGCAGCGATTGTGCCTTCCCCTACTGCTGCCCTAGGGTTCCCACTCAGACATCATAATAAGAGACAAAGTTTGATTTCTGTTGTGTTGTTGGGGACTCCTGGATGGGGACTCTAACCCAATCTGACTCCCCCATTAATGTATTTGTTTGTTTTCTTTTTATAAATGATGCCTATGTTGGGCAACTACAGACTTTTGATAATCCTTTGCTATGAGAAGGTCAGGGGGAAAACTAAGGATAACAACAAACTTAATCTCCTAACACTATGCATGTTGTAAATATCTCATATTTCATACAGTAGATTTTTAAAATGTAAGGTGCCATGTAAATTTTATTTCAGACACTTTACTGTTTTGTCTGGTCAAATCTATTAAAATATATAAACTACTAACGTGTTAAAAACTGATGCTTTGGTTGATTTTTTACTATAGCAGTGAATGTCTGAATTGTTATCTTTAAAATATGCATGTCTGGTGTGAAAGTGAGTGTCTTCATTCTTATCTTACTGCAAGTCTGTTATAGTAACTTAATTTTTTACAGTAGTGATTGTTAGGGCAGTTTTATATCTTCATATTTTAGTTCATATACAATTATTTTCATATTCCTTCTTATTTTTTTTCTACATTTCTTTGGGCTTTTAAAGATTATAATTGAGCTACTTTGCATCATTTCAATCTGCCTGCCTAATGTGATTAAAATGAACTGTTATGAAAAATACAGCTGATTACACTAAGAGCTCTGTGTACAAATCTGTGGTTTACAGAGTTGTCATTGTTTTGCAATTCCTTCTACATACCCATTCTGCTATGTGCCTGCAATACAATACCCAACCCTAACCTCCAAAACATGCTACAACATGTACTAATGTTTTAGAAAGATTTGAGTTAAAACATGCATGTTGATGACAAAGGAAAATAAGTAGGATGTGACACTGACTGAGAAACTGGTGCTTTCTTTCCATTGTTTAGGGGAAGAAATTACTAAGGCAAGGAAATGTGAATAACTCTTACTGTTCCTTCCAGGCCTTTCCCGTTTACGATGGCTAGCAGGACAGCAAGGGCATATTAGTTTTACCATAGATTTGCAGACTTCATTGCTTGCTTTTAAACTTGTTAGTCAACGTATCTGTTCTTCAGGGTTGGTTTGGCTGTATTATTTTTAATAATAATTTAGCTGTGTAACGTCACTCAGGGAAAAGATAAATTGCCCTTAAATAATGAGGCATTCTTTTCCATACTGTGACGCATTTTGCAACAGTTTACTGGAATGCATCACAGTAGTTGCAGAACTACCCTCTCATGCATCCATAGAGAACGTTAGGGTGATTGTGAACCTCCAGGGACAGTTTGCAATTCCTTAGGCTGAGAAACCCATATTCTAGAAGAAGCTCCGTCAGGCAGAGGCTGGGTAGAAGGGCAAATTGCAGAAACTGAAGAGACCTATTAGTGTCAGTAGTTCATTGCTTTTTTTGTTTTTGTTTTTTTCATTTGATGATAAATATGAACGGATGTTAAACTACACTCCTTGGGTCAATGCATCTTTGCTGCTTGCTGCAGGTGTCCACCTCAAATAGGACTGTGGGAACGATTTGGTTAGAACTCTGAACTCCCGTGAAGCCAGGGTAGGTTCAGATTCTGTGCTAACTAAATATCCCATGTTTCCAAATGTTTGTAGATCTGACTTGCTGCTGTCTTCATAGTCTTACATTCCGACTTTTCATCAATCAATGTGATGTTTTCTTGGGTTGTTTAAAAACGAAAACAACAAAAAATACATTTTTTTTTTTTTACAAGTTAACATGAAGATATGTATGTCCACTCTAAACTCCAGCCGAAATTGAAAGATGTTATTTGGCTATGATAGTAGAACATAAGTTTTGGTGTAATATATACATGAATATAGCAGACTACTTTGTCAAATAAATTAACAGGGAAAGATATTCAATGAATGCATATTAGACATTCAGTTGGAAGTCTTTGATCACAATGGAGCACTATCACTATGACCCACTGATAAGATCCCACTCAGGTAAACTTTTTTTAATCTACTTCATTTCTATGCATTAAAAAAAGTGCTGACGTTCCTTTTGAAAGAAATGGTTTGTGTGAGTGACTCCTTGCACCCTGCTCAGAAGAAAAACCTTCAGATAATGCCATCTCAGTTTTGCAGCTGCCTTTATAAACTTTGGCTTGTTTGTGAGCATTTCAAAACCGAGATTATGTATCGTTGAGCACTAACCAAAACAGTATATTGAACCAAAGATTAATATTGATGGTAGTCTTGAAAACAATAACAGTGTAAATACCTCTGTGTCCTCATTCACAATGCACTAACATCTGAGGAGAACAATTACATGTCCAAAATGTTCATGTAGGGCTGGGGTGGGCGGTGTGTGTGAGAGAGAGAGAGAGAGAAAGAGAGAGCACAAACTGAACTGGGCAGTAGTAGTCTCCACCCTATTATATAGGTTTGAGTAGAATTGGTAGAAAAGAAACACTTTTTTTCCAGTGGAAAAGCTCTTAGGTGAAAAGCTTTCATTCAAAAATATATATGGAAAATTTTCAAAATAAAATGAAATTTTTGTTTTATTTGAAATCACACATTTCCCTCTCCCCACCCCCCTTTTTTGCCACTGAACATAATAGAATGAATGATGTCTGTGGTTTTTTCTTGTTTCTTGAAAATGAAAAAGTTTGATTTCAAAATTTCCTGATGAAAAATTTTAAAATACCATTAAATGTTTTTTTCACAAAAATCTTGGTTCTTGATGAAACCCAGTATTTCAGTTGAAAAATTTCAACTAGATCTATTGCTGAGTGATGGACTTTTAAAAGTGCTAGAAAATTTACAGCTGGGACATCTATGGTCTTCTAGCAGTGTAAAATGTTAAACTAAAATAACCACCAACTCTGTACTGAAATGTGGTGGTTTATATTTTCCCCCTCACCAGTAGCTTCCTCCTTCATGTTTCCCAGTTACTTCCTCCCTCTCCAATTTTCTCTCCAAATACTCCTTTCTGTCTTCTCCTCCTCCTCCCCCACACTCAGCTTCCCTGATTTTGCTCTTCTCTTTTCTCTTCTACTTATTCATTGCCACTCTCTTCCCAGAAGGATACATGCTGGGGGCATGGGGCAGGCAGTGGCTGATGGAGAATCCATAGTTCTTTGTACTAATGGGAGAGCAGAGAAGCAGTGATGGGCAGGCAGTGGAGGGAGCACAAAGAAAAGTCAAACAGGTGACTAAAAGGAGTCACTGTCCACTCTCTCCTCTTCAGCTTCAGCCTAGCTATGGAGCATGGCAGTTTCCCCATCCCCAATGCTTTTCTTTCTGCCTTGAATCTCAAAGGGACTGAGCAGAGTCATGGGATGGTGAAAGGAGCAACGCTTTGGAGCCCAGAGGCTTTTTACCACTAGTGTTCTTTTGCAGCTGGATGAGCCATGTCCTCTCTGGAGTAGTTTTACGTGCCCTAGAAAGGCTTGGTCAACAGACTGGGAACCACTGCAGATGAAGTTTCATAGATAGATAAGTAGTATAAACCAAAGGAGCTGATTTATGGTGAACTGGCTGATGAAAAACGGACACAGGATTTCCAAAGGAAACCTCTAAAATACCCTATGAAAAATGAACTTATAGCTGTATAATATGGGAAACATTAACTATTATTCAAATTAATTAGTGATGAACAGTAAAACACTGCAGAAAAGTTGTATGAAACTAGCCATCATTGTGACTGTAAAATAAAGTGGAAACTACGTCTTGACAGCATTCACGTCTTTTGTATTGGCCTCACCAGAAGCAACAGTACATCTGCATGGGGCATTGTAGAATGTATAAATCACAAATTAGACTTTACAGCCATGGTCTGTCTCTAAGACATAAAACCTGCAACCACAGAGGTAGTTACATTCAAAATTGCTTAAGCAAAGGAGTGTAATTATTTTCAAAGATGCTGAGCACATGCAGCTCCCATTAACTTAACTGGGAGTTTTGAGTGCCATATTAGGCCATAACATGCTTGTATTCCCCAACTGCATCGGATATTCTGCGCATTCTATCATAAGATGTTCAGGAAACTTAGGGTAAAGGCCTTTTCCTAGACATTCAGTAGCCATCCTTTTATCTTTTCTCTCCTCTTCCTCAAGACAGTGTGAAGAAACTAAGCATTCTGGACTATGCAGGGAATCTTCTTTTCCTTAGAGCAATTAAACATAGTCCCATCAAAAAGAGAGATTTTATTTTCTATTCCAGGTTCTTTGTGGTGGTAAAACGATAGATTTTTTTCTGAGTCTGGGCCTGTCTATCCTCAATCTCTTTTGAGTGTGTAAAACTCATTTTAAGATGGAGGCTGCAGGAAAGATCTAGGAAATATACCCTACCCCCATATTTCTTATGCTCCATAAATATGAGTTGTTATGCTCCAATATATTTCTGCCACCATTGGTCTGTGTACTTTATAACTTGGAATTATCGGTATGGAATGATCAGTTTGTCATCTCTTTCTTGGGTGTTTACAGATATAATGGTGGTCTTAGTAGGATGATCTATCTACTGGTGAAGGCACAATCATACAAGAAGCAGCCCACCATATTCACTGAACAATTTAATACCTGCAGCATCGTGGATTCACGCCTCCTTCTGTTCTGCCATCTTTTTCGCTAAGCATCCCTGCTTCACCACCTTAACTGAATCCCATGATCTCAATTCCAGACACCTTTTTGCCACTTTTGACTCCCTTCTTAACCCATCCCTCCTCCTGCCTCCATTTCTCTCTCAACACAGGACCTCACCAATGTCTTTCAAGAGAAAATAGACAAAATATTCTGTGACCTTCCCCTCCCCTCGCCTTGTCTTCACTTCCCTCTTCTCTTCCTACAACTCTCTCCACTTCACCTTTGTCTTGGATGAAGTTTTTCATCTGCTCTCCTCTGCTAAACCCCCTACTGCCCCAGTGACTCCATCTCATCTCCTGATCATCCTCCTGCTTACTCTTATCCTCTCTCTTGCACTGTTCTTTTACCACTCATTCTCCTTTGGCTCTTTCCCCTTAAAATACAAACATGCTTTAGTCCCTCCCATTTTAAAAAACCCTACGCTTGACCCCACTTGCCTCTCCAACTACTGCCACTTCTCCCTTTCATCTCTAAGCTCATTGAACACACTATACAATTGCTGTCTAAAGTTCCTTTTCTCAAGTTCCATCCTTGACCTTTTTCCAATCCATCTTCCATCCTTTGCAGTCAAATGAAACTGCTCTCACCAAAGTCTGTAATGACTTTGCCCAGCCAGATCTCAGAACAAGTACTCCATCCATATCCTCCTGGACCTGTCAGCTGCCTTTAACACCACTGGCCATGCTCTTCTTGAAATCTTACCCTCCGCTGGTTTTTGTGACTGTCCTCTCCTGGTTCTCCTCTGACCTCTCTAATTGCTCCTTCAGTGTGTCCTTTGGAGAATCCTCCTCATCTAACCTCCAGGCCTTGTCCTTGGTCCTCTCCTCTTAACCCTCTATATCTTATCTCTGGGCTTGTCTACACTAAGCAGCTTTTAGCGACAAGTCTGTGTTGACACAGACTTGTTGTTAAAAATCAGCGCGTGTGAATGGTCTCTATTGGTATTTTTTCGGCACTTTTGCCGACAAAATACTTCCAGCCCCACGAGCAGCAGTAGCTTTAATGGCAGGAGAGCACTCCTGTCAACAAAGCCACGATCACACTACCACTTGCATCTGCAAAACTTTTGCCTTTCACGGTGGAGCTTTTTAAAGTACCTGTGAAAGACAAAAGTTTTGTCGTCAGTGTCGCAGTGTATCCTTGGTCCTCCTCTCTTAACCCTCTATATCTTATCTCAAACACAAATTCAGCTACCATCTGTATGTTGATGACTCACAGATCTACCCCTCTACTCCAGACCTGTCTGCTTCTGAACAAACCAAAATCTCGGAGTGTCTCTCTGACATCTTCTTGTCAATGTTTAGCCATCAGCTCAAGCTCAACATGCTAAAACAGAGCTCTTAACACCCTCCTCCTCCCCCAAGAAAATCCCAAACCAACTAAACAAAAAACACCAGCTCCCTGCTACCTCTTTTCACAATCACTGTGGAAAACATCATCATCTTGCCTGCCCCTCAGGTTCATAACCTGGGCATCATCTTGACACAGATCTCTCTAGGTCATTACATTTAGGCTATGTCCAAATGTTACAGATTCTTTCTGCATAACATGTCTAGGATATGGCCTTTCCTGTCTATCCACACAGCTAAAACTCTTGTCCAGGCTCTCATCATCTTGAAAAGTCCTTTTCTCTAGCCTTGACTAATGCAATCTTGTCTTGATTATATCCATTCAGAATATTGCTGCAAAGATTTTCCTAACCCATTGCTTTGACCCTTTCAGCTTTCTTTGCGCTTGGGTTCCCCTTCTCTGACTCGTCGAACATAAGCTACTTGTCTTCATTCTGAAGGTCCTTTCCAGCCTATTCCAACCCTACCTATTGTCTCATTTGTTATTGTGATAACAAATCCAGACTCTGATTGGCCCGTGATGCCGGCCTCTATCGCCCACGTGTTAAACTTTCAAACTTGCACCTTTGCTGTTCCTCAAGCTTGGGAGGTGCTCCTTGTAAATATCTTAAAGCTACGTAATTATTCTCCTTTAAAATTCTTTTTCTGTGTTACTTAGAAAAATTTTGACACAGGTTAAGCCAATGGTGTGGTGAGACCACTGCCTATCATACTGACCAATATTATTTTGTTTCCTTGTACTCTCCTGTCAGTCTGTCAGTATCTGTCTCTTGTCTTTTGCTTTTTACTTAGACTGTAAGTTTTTTAGGGCAGAGGACTGTCTTTTTATTCTATGTTTATACAGGATCTAGTATATTGGGTTCCCAGTCCACGACTAGGGCTCCTATGCACTACAGTAGTAAGTAGTGAAGAGCTCCTTTATCCCAACTTGTGAACTCTTACATCAAAATTCAAGCTCTAATCAAATAATTCCTCAGTACCCCTGCACATCAGCATGTCAAAGTCTTCAGTTGATCTTCATGATAGCTGGGTTGCCAAGAATATCTTATGACCCTGGAATAGCCAAGATTGAGGTTTTGTAATCTGATGACCATCACTGAACAAGTAGCCCTTGGTTTTCCAGATTGAAGTACGTGACGGGTAGTATCCTTGGCGGACATACTATCTCCTCAGAACTTATTCACCGGTCCCCTTAAGCTACCTGCACCTACCACATCTGAGGTTCACTGCATGGTATCTATGTAGTCATAGTTTCCAAAACCTAGTTCCCCCAACAGTTGGATGATTTTCTTTTCAAATTCAGAAAACCTTCCACCAGCCAAGCTTGTATGGGTATATGGCAGATGTAGTATTGATGGTGCATGAAAAGGAAGATAAATGATCTGGACTCGTCATAGAACAAATTCTGGACCTTCATAAGGGTCTGCACTTTAGTTTCTTGAAATTGCAAGTCTCAGTCCTGATAATCATGGGTCTTATCCTTCTAGTCATCTGCTTTATCCATGTAACTCCCATTTCTGAAAGCAGCATTGCCTCAAATGTCCCCAATCCAATGCCCAGTGGAACAGTGGAGTTTCAATCTTGTATTACAAGCACTTGCTAAATCACCTTTACAGCCAAGGGTGAAAGGTGGTATTGCTCATTCCATCAGGGGAATAACTGCTTAGTGGGCACAGAAATACAGAGCCTCTTTTCAAGATTTGCCAGACAGTTATTTAGAACATAAGAACAGCTATACTGAGTCAGACCAAAGGTCAGTCTAGCCCTGTATCCTGTCGTCTGACAGTGGCCAATGTCAGGTGCCCCAAAGGGAATGAACAGAACAGGTAATCATCAAGTGATCGATCCCCTGTCACCCATTCACAGGTTCTGGCAAACGGAGGCTAGGGACACCATCCCTGCCCATCCTGACTAATAGCCATTGATGGACCTATTCTCCATGAATTTATCTAGTTCTTTTTTGAACATTGCTATAGTCTTGGCCTTCACAACATCCTCTAGCAAGGAGTTCCACAGGTTGATTGTGCGTTATGTGAAAAAATGCTTCCTTTTGTTTGTTTTAAACCTGCTTCCTATTAATCTCATTTGGTGATCCCCTAGTTCTTGTGTTCTGAGAAGGAGTAAATAACTTCTTTATTTACTTTCTCCACAGCAGTCATGATTTTATTGATCTCTATCCTATCCCCCCTTAGTTGTCTCTTTTCCAAGCTGAAAAGTCCCAGTCTTCTTAATCTCTCCTCATATAAAAGCTGTTCCATATCCCTAATCATTTTTGTTGCCCTTTTCTGAACCTTTTCCAATTCCAGTACATCTTTTATGAGATGGGGCAACCACATCTACACACAGTATTCAAGATGTGGGTGTACCATGGATTTATACAAAGTCAATATGATATTTTCTGTCGTCTTATCTATCCATTTCTTAATGATTCCCAACATTCTGTTGGCTTTTTTGACTACCGCTGCACATTGAGTGTTTATTTGCAGAGAACTATCCACAGTGATGCCAAGATCTCTTTCTTGAGTCATAATAGCTAATTTAGACCCCATCGTTTTATATGTATAGTTGGGATTATGCTTTCCAATGTGCATTACTTTGCATCTATCAACGTTGACTTTCATCTGCCATTTTGTTGGACAGTCACCCAGTTTTGTGAGACCTTTTGTAGCTCTTCGCAGTCTGCTTGGGATTTACCTATCTTGACTATTTTTGTATCATCTGCAAATTTTGCCACCTCACTGTTTATCCCTTTTTCCATATCATTTATGAATATGTTGAATACTATTTACCTCTCTCCATTCTGAAAACTGACCATTTATTACTACCCTTTGTTTTCTATCTTTTAACTAGTTACCAATCCATTAGAGGACCTTTCGTCTTATCCCATGACAGCTTACTTTGCTTAAGAGCCTTTGGGCATCCATATGCTCATTCATGAAATACTACAACGTGGATGCTTTGTCTGATGCTGTCTTCAAAAGTGAGCTCCTTCAGTCTTCCCTTGTGCAAATTTCAGACTATTTGTCTTGAAACTATGTTCACATCTGGGATGTTTTCATGTCTCCTTCCTAATTGATGGAGGATGTTCTTTACTGCTTGCTGCTGTGCTAGAGAATGAGAAAATTGACAATATCCTAACTGTAATTTCATCTTCTTTGTCCTCTCCATCATCACCCTCCCTTACCTATTGTCTTCAGTATTCTGTGTTTGGTGTTGTAAATGATTGGCTGCACACAGATGGCAGTTGATCTTTTTTTTTGCAGATTTTCTTGTCAGAGAGAGGAGATGACAAATCTGCATTTTATTTTCATTCTTTTTTCCTGGAGGTGGGAAATGTTTATCCTGATGTCTTTTCAAATTTTTGTTGTTGTTTGCAGTTTTGGTGGTATGGCCTGTGGAGCAATTCAGACGGCACTGGGGGTAGAAAAGAAGAGGAATCTCTTGCCTTCCCCCAGGATTTGGAAAAAGTGCCAAACCCAGCCATTCTAAGCCTGCTGGAGAAGCAGATTCCTGTTTGGAGAAAACAAAATTATGGGTTAAAAATAGATGTTATTGTTAATGCACAGTACCTTCTTTGATGAGTTGGGACAAATACTGCTTTTAAAATAAATTAAGAATGTTTGAAAATGCAGGACTGACCAAGGACAATAGAAATTTCTTTCAGCTATTGTTGGCTACATACTTAAAGATGGATGTGGTACATGGGTAATTAAGTGACCAGTTATTTGATTGCAGTAATTTACAAAGTGAACTATTGAAACAAGAGGTGACTAAGTTGTGATGCTTAATAGTTCTGGAGCAAAGGGTAGTGGTGCCTGTATCTGCAGTAAGCAGCTGAGTTTCCAACTAAGGAGATGTCAAATTCCAGAGGCATTGCCAGTGGAACTTGTTAGCTGCATAAGCCAAATAGTGTAGTTCAAGAGACTTGTATACTCCATGGGTAAAGACTGGGAAACTTGTAAGCTGATTAGCTGTAGTTATTTCTTCTTCTCTTGCCTTAAAAGCACAGGAAGATTAAACTAAAAAAACTAACAGTAATGCCGCTTTACAGTTAACAAAATTAAATGCTCCAAAGTCAGGAAATGTCAAATGATAAGGTTTTTCTTGGAATGTTAGCTTGGCTACATTTCACATATTCTGGTATTGTCAATTCCTCTTTTCATTGCTAAATATAGACTTTCATGTATTATGAATTATTAATGCATTTCATAAGCTATGTGCAACATGGACAGCTGATAGGAAATAATTGTATTTGTTTGGTAAAATTTAAGATAAAAAGAATAAGTACATTTTAAACTAAATGAATATTGAAATAATGGTACATAAAATAAAAATTAGAAGAGAGCAAATAGCACTGTGAAAGGAACAGAATTAAGGAGTATTAAATGTGCTGTTGCACGCAAGTACAAGTTGTAATAGGACATGCTGTTAATGGTAATGTGACAATATGCAAATGTGTACTTTTTCCAGCTGTTCTATTGCAATGCACAAAACAGTAAAATAACACAAAATACTGAACAGATCGGTATCAATGTTAACATAAAGAAATTGGTCTGTAGAGCTTTTTATTTATTTGTATAAAAAACATCTTTTCTCCTTTTATGATGAAATAACTAATTTATTTAAAGGAAATAACTTTTCCATGCCTACTGTCAAAATCAGATTCAAGACTCACTGAATTTGTCAGACCACTCTGTTTATTAGCAAAGCGCTTTGCCAATGCACCCATGTGATTGTGAGCCCCCTGCAAAAGCTCAAGCTAACTTATTTATACAGATAAGCCAAAGCCAATTTAACATAGGAGACAAAAGGAAGGAGAAACTGACAAATATACATACATATCTTATTTGCATACTAACGTTTACCGATCTCCTAGCTCAGTAGGAGCTCTAAGTTAATTAGTTTGAGGACCCATTGTCTCACACTCCTTAATGTTTCTCTTCCTGACAACTATATTTCAACAAACTCTTCAAGCAGCATTTCTTTAATGAATTATAATTTCAATATAATTCATTCTATTTTCACACTACACAGTTCCCACCACTGGGTCTCATCTCCCTAGTGTGAGATAGACCAAAACTCCCTCTGCTCTTAGATTTTTGGCCCTATAGCACTGACAGGTAGGCATGAGTCCCTCACCTGTGTTCCATTCTAACTGCCTCTTCTCTCTGGAACCTATTCGGTCAGTTTCTTACTGTCCATAATAAGCAAGGAACTCTTATTCAGCAACTGCATGCCAGAACTTTGGCTCCTACTGTACATTCTTTTAGGACACTCTTTGCTTTAGAGAGATTCTGCCAGTGAACAATAATCAGTTCAGGGGCTGTACCTGGAAAATGGAAGGGTCCAAAGTTCCAGAGGTAAAAGCAGTGTATTTAGTGGTTATCTCTCTCTTTTTACAGACATATCCCAGAAAACATTGCCAGGATTGCATACATGAACAAATAGGGAATAATTCACTGGCAAGTAAGGACGGTAACGTCTAATATGGCAAAGTGATCTATTAATAAATTTGTTGCAGTTAATGTGGTTATTTCACTGTCTTGATAGAAATGCTTCCTAAAAGAAAAGCATTGGCCAGACATTGGTGGACATGGTTGCTAAAAGAGTAAAATTTTTATTCCTGTTGATATTTTTTTTCCTGAAGAGAGAGTCTGGATTCTCCCTGGAAATGTAATAAAATGAGAAAGATCTGGTTCCAAACACACACATTATTTTCTGTTGGTAAATTTGTTTAATTAGCATGCTGTATATGTTAGTCTTACAGCTTTGGGTGTAGGGATTATGGAGAAAAATTCTGTAAGTGGGTTGTTAGTGCTAGGTAGCCCCAGATGGACAGATTTGAAACTGTTTCCAATATTCTGCAGAGAAGAACAGCATCCTATTGAGACAGAATCATACTTACAAGAAAAGGAGCATTTAGGTTAAGAAAATTTGCTTCCTTTACCTGTTTGTGTCTCCCTTTTTTCCAACACTTACTTATTCTGCCTCAGACTGAAATGTCTGCCCTGTGTACAGAATACAGTAGAATTTCAGAATTATGAACACCAGAGTTACGAGCTGATAGGTCAAACACCTCATTCAGAACCAGAATTACGCAATCAGGAGGCAACAGAGACCGAAGGGGGGGGGGGAGAGAAAGGCAAATATAGTACTGTACTGTATTTAATGTAAGCTACTAAAATAAAGGGAAAGTTTAAAAAAAGATTTGACAAGGTAAGGAAACTGTTTCTGTGCTTGTTTCATGTAAATTAAGATGGCTAAAAACAGCATTTTTTTTCTGAATAGTAAAGGTTCGAAGCTGTACTAAGTCATTGTTCAGTTGTAAACTTTTGAAAGAACAACCATAACAAACAACCTCCATTTCCGAGTGTTTGTAACTCTGAGGTTCTACTGTATGTGCCAACTGCTCTGAAGACAGATGCAGTATTATAGGTGGCTCTGGTAGCACCACCTAGTATTAAGGTTGCTGACACTTCCCATTATAAGGCCTTGTTTTCAGTTTCTTATGAATTTGCCATACTTGAACCATTTGGGCTGAAATTTCCCCTGCTGGTGGTCTGCATCAGGCTGAACATTTTTAGAAATTTTCAGCCAAAACAGATTAGCCATTTCTGAGAAAGAGACAGGGGAACAATACCTTGTTTTGCTCACATTAAAAGAAATTGTGGCGATTTTTTTCTTTGATCATCTCTTGTGCCCCTATGCTTTGGATTTTGGACTTGAAATTTGGCAGGGAGCTGGCTTTTATCAGGGATGTGCCCAGTGGTGAGCTGGAGCTGGTTCGCTAGAACAGGTTGTTAAATTTAGAAGCCCTTTTAGAACCGGTTGTTCTGCGAGGGACAACCGGTTCCAAAAGGGCTTCTAAATTTAACCGGCCAAAAGTGGCGCCTTAGGCTCCAACTCCATGGGTGCTCCAGGGCTGGAGCACCCAAGGGGAAAATTTGGTGGGTGCAGAGCACCCACCGGCAGCTCTCCGCCCCAGCCCCGGCCCCAGCTCACCTCCGCTCCACCTCCGCCTCCTCCCCTGAACGTGCCGCCCTGCTCTGCCTCTCCGCCCCCCCCAGGCTTCCTGCGAATCAGCTGTTTGCGCGGGAAGCTGGGGCGGGCTGAGAAGCCCAGAGGCCCAGGGAGGCGGAGGTGAGCTGGGGCCGGGGGGGCGTGAGGAGGGTCGCCCGCGCCGCAGCAGGTAACCAGGGAGGGGGGGCACGCAGGGGAACCGCTCCCCACCCCAGCACACCTCCGCCATCCTCGACCTGAGCGTGAAGCCGCTGCCTGCTTCTCAGCCCTCCCCTGCTTCCTGCCGAACAGCTGATTCGCGGGAAACAGTGGGGGGGTGGGGGGAGAGGGTGGAAAAGCAGAGCCGGGCAGCGTGTTCAGTGGTGGAGGCGTAGGTGAGGTGAGCTGGGGCCGGGCGTGGAGCGGGGAGCTGCTGGTGGGTGCTCTGCACCCACCAAATTTTTCCCATGGGTGCTCCAGCCCCGGAGCACCCAGGGAGTCGGCGCCTAAGGCGCCACTTTTGATGTGATCAGTGGGGGAGCAGCCGTTCCCCCTGCTTCCCCCTAGCTACGCTCCCCCGCCCCTAGGAGCCAGGGGGACCTGCCAGATGCTCCCTAGGAGCTGCCCCAGGTAAGCATCTCTGGGACTCCCCACCTCACGCCCCGGCAGGTGCCTCTGGCTCTTAGGGGTGGGCACCCACTACGGTGGCCCACGAGACCCTCCTGCCCGGTTCTGGGGGCAGTCAGGGGACGGGGGAGGGGGGTGGATGGGGCAGGAGTCCTGGGGGGGGCATCAAGGAACGCGGTGGGGTTGGATGGTGCAGGAGTCCCAGGGGGCGGGGGTGGGCAACGACCCTCTCGTGGGGTGAGGAGGGAACCCAATGTTAAGATTTTGGCAGCTCATCACTGGATGTGCCTTTTGCTGTCCTCATGAAAATCTTCCTAAATTTGGTCTAGTTATAAATCTGTGAAAAATCACAATTTGTACATGCTCAGTGGACAATTGCTAAAGCATAATAGATAAATTCCCTGAAGAGTCTAGCCACAATGAGCATGCTCTAGCCTGCGGTTGAGCAGGACTTTCCCTGCAGTTGTAACTCTGGACTTCGCTGGGCCATGCTGAGTCCTGGTCCAGGCACTGAAAGTAAGAGCAGGTAGACTGTCTCTCTTTGTGGACTTTGGGCTTGATCCTTCTCTCACTGAAGTAAATGTTTAAACTTCCATTAACTTTACTGGTGCAGGATCAGGCGTATAGCTGGAATTTGGCTAGCAATAACAGCAGAGGACAAGGTAACCATGTGCATTTACTAGAGTTACCGTTTTCCTTCCTCCTTATTTCCTCCTATTTTTTTTGCCACGCTTGTTGAATATTGTCTTCAATTAGATGAGTTACTATCAGTGAATGTCTACGGGATCTAACAGCCTAAGTGATTAAGGCAATTTTTTATTTTTTCCCCAGTAATCTTCAGGGCAGGAAATGTCTTATTGTGCATTTGTACATTGTCTTGCACAATAGGAGTCTGGTTCTAAATGTGGTGCTGCCTTACAACTAAATAAGTAATGAAGTAGTACCTCACAATTTTCATTCCTTCTCTCTATTTCTTCATTTCATACTGTTCCTATTCATGAGCCACCTGAGAAGGTTAGGGTGGAAATTTCTCCCAGCTTTTTTCTGTGCAATTCTGTCTAATCTTTAAAGATCGGGAATATGAGAAAGGAAGTGGCCTGACAGAATTCATAATGAAATAACATGGCTGCATCCGCCTATGCTAATGATAGATTAGTACACAATGAGTTGCAGCAGATTTTTTTGTACTGTGGCTGGAAATTTCTCTAGAACAGATAGGAAACTTTTTCCCCCAGACAGGGTATATGGAAACCATAGTTTATAACGAAGAGCTACCAGTTATAGAATAGCCATTCTGATTTCAGAGGGCAAACTCTAAGAAGTTTGCAGTCTGAATTATGTAAACATCTTAGTTGAGCACAGCCTACATATCTGTACAAGGGAGAACTTTCAGATTTCTGAACATGTCTGCGTTGTTCGGGGGTGTCAGAATAAAATTATTAATGTAGTAAATAAACTCCTAAAATACATAACATTCTTTTGTACAGAAGCTTTCCCTGGCTTCCTAATTATCTTGTTGTATCACATTCCATATTCCACTAATGCATTGGGGAGTCTCATATGGCGCCTGGGTTTAGACATTTCCCTCATGCTCATTCTTTGCAGCCTCTTGAAACAATCTGTTGTAATACAAAATGGACGTCAAATATTTTAGTAACATAAGAACAGGGTAATTGCTGCATGTGATAGTTTACCACTACCTAGCCAAAGAAGATCATTTTAAATGTGATTGTCTATCCAAATAGATTAGCTGAATTGTTTTCATTGTTTATCTTCCGTTTGTTCCAGCAGCAATTTCAACTCCGGTATCTCAGAAAGTTGCTGGAGTTTTTATGCTCATGTTGGTTTGTTTGTTTGTTTTGTTCTTGTTGTTCTACCTACCCTTGCCCATTCTCCACCCTTTTCATCCTGCCACAATGTAGCTGGGAAAGAGTCTGGTTGCATGACCTGTTCATGTTAAGAGATACTGATTTTTATGCGCGAGATTTGTAATCCTGAAGTTTTCCTCATACGGGTTATGTATACGCTTATGTCATGAATATTAATCACTAGTTTTATGTATGCTAACTTTTTTGATTTTCTTTTTCCAATATCACACTCTGATTTGAAGTATATTAATATGTCTTAACACCCTCCTCTCTCTACACACACACACACACACACACACTAATATTACTGCCACTAGTGCTTAGTGTTTTGAACTGGCACCCCCTGAAACAATGTGGACAAATGGGGCCTTCTCTAGAAAGATTAATTTAGAGAGGCACTGGCAGACAAATAAGCCCTCTTATCCCCAACCCCTTTCAGCATTTGGATGGTATTAGAGAATCTCTTTTCTCTACCTCTGTTTGAAGATTGTAAAGGGCTTCATGCTACAGAACAGAATCACCACTTTTATTAAAATGCTTAAGATGCTGTTATAGTATTCACAGAATAGCAATTGAATGATAGAGTTGTTCATTAGAATGTCAGAGTGAGAACTATGGGACTTATTGCCATGACAATAGTGCCAGACTATGTTAGTGTTCTGAATCCAAAACAAGTGAGTTTCAACTTAATGGGATACTGTACAATGTATAATCATGTCTGACAATAGTATCTCCATCTTTTAGATTACCAAAATGGATACACAGCATCATGGAAGTGAGGACTAAGACAAGACAAATTTCTTTATATAGTTACTTTAAAAACCATTTACTTAAAAGTAGTAAAGGGTATCTAACCACACTCTGAAAATTAATAATTGAATGTAGCGTACTATTAAAATACTGTGTACAAATAGCAGAATCTTGAAAGTGGAGAGTCTTCTCAATAGTAGACTTCTCTTTATTATGAGTCAAGAAACACTGATCATAGGAGGAGATTCCAGGTTTACTCATGATGTTGTCCTTCTTACCAAACAGTTTGGGATTTCAGACTGGGAAAGTTGGCCACTATCTCTCCTATGGGCATGTAGTAGATGATTTAATGGTTAAGTACAGATAGTAGATGATGTAATGAAGCATGCATCTCAAATGGTCTACAGTTTTTTCAAAAAGGTATATTAATTTTTTTAAGTTTATGTAATGCTTGTAAAAGGTGCAAGATAGGTTTCCCAAGAAAAATGATCTATTATCATTTAAGGAACACAAACAGAAGTGGGAACTGCAAGCTTCCCACCTTGTCTTCTCCAAATGTCTCACCCTGACCTTGGAGGAATGAAACGGTATTCAGTCTCGGAACCAGATCCTCACCTGCTGTAAATCAGTGTAGCTCCATGAAGTTATGTTGATTTGCACTATCTGGGGATCTGGCCCTCCATGCCCATTTAGTACTTGGCTTTTCTGCTGTGGTGGGTTTTTATCAGGTAGTGACCTGTCCTCTAGAAACTAGATTGAGAGCAGGTTTCAGAGTAGCAGCGGTGTTAGTCTGTATCTGCAAAAAGAACAGGAGTACGTGTGGCACCTTAGAGACTAACAAATTTATTTGAGCATAAGCTTTTGTGGGCTACAGCGCACTTCATTGGATGCATAGAATGGAACATATAGTAAGAAGATATATATATACAGAGAGAACATGAAAAGGTGGCAGTAGCCATACCAACTGTAAGAGGCTAATTAATTAATGCCCCTCTGCCATGTACATTGGCCAAACTGGATAGTCTCTAAGCAAAAGAATAAATGGACACAAATCTGACATCAGGAATCATAACATTCAAAAACCAGTAGGAGAACACTTCAACCTCTCTGGTCACTCAGTAACAGACTTAAAGGTGGCAATTTTGCAACAGAAAAGCTTCAAAAACAGACTCCAACGAGAAACTGCTGAGCTTGAATGAATATGCAAACTAGATACCATTAACTTGGGTTTGAATAGAGACTGGGAGTCGCTGGGTCATTACACATATTGAATCTATTTCCCCATGTTAAGTATCCTCACACCTTCTTGTCAACTGTCTAAATAGGCCATCTTGATTATCACTACAAAAGTTTTTTTCTCCTGCTGATAATAGCTCATCTTAATTAATTAGCCTCTTACAGCTCGTATGGCTACTTCCACCTTTTCATGTTCTCTGTATGTATGTGTATATATATATATATGTGTGTGTGTGTGTATAGATATATATATATATCTTCTTACTATATGTTCCATTCTATGCATCTGATGAAGTGGGCTGTAGTCCACGAAAGCTTATGCTCAAATAAATTTGTTAGTCTCTAAGGTGCCACAAGTACTCTTGTTCTTTTTGTAGATTGAGAGCAGAAACTCAATTCATACTGCTCATCAAACCATTTTCAGATAGTAATTAGTTTTAGTCACTTCCTCCCAGGTCTGGATTTTAACTGATAATTTTGAGGTGAGAGATCCTATGTTTATTTATCAGTCCTTTTAGCCATCTAGTAACCTAGCTTTAGACATTAGTTCAGTTTGGGTAAAGGCCGAGACATCCAGATGCTATCAGAATTAACTAAGTTACTTGGACTCAGATGCATTTGAGAATTTTTAAAAAACCCAGCCTTAAAAAATTACAAAACCAAAAACCTGAAAATTAATATTTTGACATAAACCATCTGCCCTATGTAAGTGAGGAATGGCAGACTCAATTAATTATCAACGCGGCAGTTTCTTGAAATCAGTGCAAATCCCAGAATTACTGATGTTTATGCAGTGAAGATAGATGAGTGAGCCTGAAATAGGCTGACCAGAGTTTTTAACAGAAAATTAAGACACATTTCTTAGAGCTGGAGTATTCCCCAAGGCAGGCTACTTCTGCAAGAGGGCAACAAAGCTCCAAGTTTCCCTGGAATTCTTTAATCAGGTGAGCAGGGTTTGACCTGACTTCTGCAGATCTAGTCAGGGATTCCAGTTCATAAACTTGCAGATACCCTATGCCTCTGCAGTGTCTACAGCCTCCCTCTACTCTTTCAGGATCCCTTTCAATATAGCTCTTATGAGAGCGAGATCTTGCGAGCCACTTATGGTGGATTCCTGCAGTGCACATGGTCCCCTACCTGCATCGCTATTTCAGCTGAGAGCTGAAAGAAGAAAGTGGCTTATTTTAAAAATTACAGTTCCCATCTACTGTTCTGTTTGGAGAGACAGGGGGGCTTGGAAGCATATTGGAGCTAGTGAGTAGAGAAGGGGGGAAGTAGGTGACAAATTACACAAACACCCTCATGGCCCTCAGACCTGTACTTTTATTGAGAGAGTAGCCTCTGGAAACTAGTTGTAAAATGTTGGCTAGTAGAAACCTCACATTATCTAATTAAGACAGTGGGTGAAAAAATGAATATGAATAAACACAGGGTCCTTGAGTGGTTTTGTAATATTGCTACTATTATCTTCAGTGAAGAAGTCATAATGTAATCCAGACATTAGCCAGATATTCCATCTCAGAGTGTTCCTTTTGTGTGAAATGGTCTACTTCAAAAACAGCCATTACTTGCTATCGATGCTGCTGCAGTTCCAGCTTAGTGGCTGTGGCTGGTATGCTGATAGCAGTTTCAGAAACTATGCTAGAAGTAAGAACCTCCTTACTCTGCCTTCAGGCTCAAAGCTAACAAACAGTCTGCTATTAGACAGTGTTATACAATCATTTTGTTGTTTATCCACATTGCAGTGCTAAAATATACAACTTTTCTCTCTGGCTGCCTGACAGTATGCCTTCCTTTGATCAATAAGAAATAATCATTTTGAAGCACAGCAATAATAGAGAAGAATTTTCTCCCTAATAGGGAATAGCATGGCTCAATAAGCTTTTGGAAGCCAATATCATGTTCGCTAACCTATGGCTGCAAATCCAGGACAATAGTTTCTGCTGCTTTTCAGTTAATAGATTGGGTTGTTGAATAATTATATGGGTAATAACACTTAACTGACTTATTGGAAAACCTTGTATAAGGAAAATTGTCTTTTCCTTATCACATATTGAGTTATTGCCTGGTGACTTTCAGTAGTGTTGATAAAATAGTAACAGTGCTGGTGCTTGGTACCATTAGCATGATACAGGAATATGCTTTGAACTTGTACAGTTTCACAGCAAAGCAGGAGGAATTCTTCTTCCCTGGTTGCTTCTTTTTCCATTTAAATTCCAGTTCTGTTATGCTGTACTCTGTAGAAACATAGGTCAATATTTGATTAGGATGGGGGTACTGAAGATACCTCATTTCATCATAGCTGTCATATCTGATTACGTATCTTTTTGCTTCCCTGACTTACTTACATGGCATTTCAGCACAGAAAAAGTGAGCCAAACATCAGGGAGTGTCATAGGAATTGCCATGCAGATCTTTGGTCCATCTAGTATGGTGTCCTGTCTCTGACAGTAGCCAGTACCACTGCTTAAGAGAAAGGTCCAAGAAACCTGGCACTAGCTTGTTACAGAACAACATGACCACAAGGAGAGTTTCTTCTTACCCTATTGTTAATGGTTGGCTTATTCCCTGGAGCATGAGAGTTTATATTCCTTCAGGGACTCTTTGGATTTGCTTTGTTTTTGTTTATTTTTTGCTGTTACAACTAAACAGAACTTGTGGGCTTGATACAAGAATTACTAGGGGAATTTCTGTGGACAGTGTTATACAGGAGATCAGACTAGATGATCTAATGGTTCCTTCTGGCCTTAAAATCTATGAATCTATTAATTCTGGATGTACTTGTTTTCAGTATAAATGTCCATTCCTTTTTTGAATCCTCCTGAATTCTAAGGTCATGAATTGTGAGAACATAGAAGAGTGGTAGTTTTGTGTGTGTGTGTGTGTGTGTGAAATGGAGAGAAGAAGTACTAAACTTGTTCCCCTTTTCTTTTTGCGAATACAGACTAACACGGCTGTTCCTCTTAAACTTGTTCTGGCAATTAATACTCTGGGCTCTTTTGGGGTCCTTTTTCTGGATGGTAGTGGTAAGGACAAACATAAAAATACTTGCTTCTTTGAGGAGTATCATAGCAGCAACAGCGTGGCATTCTCCACCACTGCTACTGCTGCGTGTCTCTCGACCACTGTTGAGAGCCTCTGTTCACCACATAATTGTCGTTATGCATCTCACTCTCTGTTTTATTTTCCAATACTGATAGACTTCTGGAAACTTGCAAAAGGCTTTACTACTCTTACAGTCCTAAGTGGCTGCTAGAACTTTCATTTGTTGCAGTTGTCAGCTATATTTTCTTTGCAGCTTGTACCAGCTAAAGCTTTTTACTTCCTTGTCTGATAGTTTCTTTCTAGTCATTGTTTAAGTTTTAGTTTAAAATTTTACAGGACAAGGCAGTTGATCCTTTTATATCTTCCACTTCAGCATGTTCAGTGTGGCAGGTGGGGATTTCACTTTCAACTTGGATTTTTTGTCCTATTAAGGAGGTGGGAATTAGTAACTGTCAATGGTTTCTTTTTACATTGGAAGAAACCATTCTTTTTGGGTGCTGGTGACTCAGATGGTGACAATTTTATCAGTATAAAGCTGTTTGCTGATATCCTCTTAACCTCGACCAGCTACTATGGTGGAATGTTCTTTTGGTTCATCTAATTTTTGCAAGTTTTAGTCACAGAAATACAATTTAGAAGATCACCTTGTCTTTACTGAATAAGTGCTCCTGCTGAGCTGTGAGAGATCTTGATGGATATGTTTGCCACTATTACATCCCCTCATACTTCCATGAGACACTAGAATACAGCTTCTGTGTGCACTGAGAAAATAAAAACTTCTCAGATTGGCTTTGCTTGTCTCCCTGCCATGACATAATTGAATTGCCCCACCTCTATGAAACAGTGGGTGGTATATTAATATTTATGTTGGCATTGAAACTTATTTTTTTTAACTGAGCACATCAGTAAGCCAAAGGTTGTCATGTTTGTTGGTTTTAATGACCTTAAACTGTGTAAAAATAACCATTTAAAAACTAGATATTTCTTTCCACACCCCCACCAAAATACTTGAGGCAGAATAAACCAGCCGTTTTGAAGAGACATAATGATAGGCTCCCCCGCCTCCGGGTCTGGTGCTGGTCCTTTAAGCAACTGCTCAGACAGTCTGAAATCCTTCTCTCTCTCTGTCTCTCTCTCTCTCTCCCTCTGTCTCTTAAGTTTTAAATTATTATTTACGTTGTTGTAGCACCCAGACGTCAAAATCAGGATTGGGGCTCTATTTTGTCTCCATGCTGTGTGCACTTCCATTCTAAAGTCCCCCATTTTCCCCTCATGGCAGGGGCTCTGGATGTGTCCCCATGCTCTACTTCCCACTCCACTATACAAGGGTCCCCCATTCTTCCACCATGCCAGAGGCTCTGTGTTCCCCCCTCCCCTATACCAGGATTACTCAATCTTCCCCCTATACCTGGGGTTGTGTGTACACCCCCCATGTTAATGGGAGCCGTCAATCAGTCTATAGACAACTGCAGAGGTGCTTTTAGCTGTGGCTGTGCTAACAGAATGGCAGGGGTTCCATGTGTCCGTCATTTTTCCCCTTTCAGTTTTCTGATTTTCCACAAAATCAATACAGTTTTGGCCATTGATGCCTAGAACTTTCGGAATTGATTGGCTGTGTCATTCAAAAAGTTACTGCATTACATACAGACAGACAAACAGAGAAATGCTGTCACGTTGAGTGTAATACCCTTACAATCTTGGCCAATTATCTTGGTCAGTTATCTAGTTGGACCTGCATAATGCCATTATAAATGTTCACTCAGTAATTCCTGCATCAAGACCATAGTTTGGGTGAGGTATACTGCTAAGGGACAGACTGAGTGAGGCTAGGCTTCCAAAGGGTTGCAGTGGTAGGAGAAGGGCAAGATGAAGGAGAACCAACAATTCCATAGCAAATCAATAAAGGGGGGGAGGGGGGAAATCCAGATTCCAAGTGTCAGAGTTGAATGAATTATGATGTTGGAAAGCTTTAAATTAAAGGTTTCAGAGTAGCAGCCGTGTTAGTCTGTATCCGCAAAAAGAAAAGGAGGACTTGTGGCACCTTAGAGACTAACCAATTTATTTGAGCATAAGCTTTCGTGAGCTAAAACCCACTTCATCAGATGCATTCAGTGGAAAATACACTGGGGAGATTTATATACACAGAGAACATGAAACAGTGGGCGTTACTGTACACACTGTAACGAGAGTGATCAGGTAAGGTGAGCTATTACCAGCAGGAGAGCGGGGGGGGGGGGATTAATTCCAATTCAGCAGTCTCTTGTTGGAGTCTGTTTTTGAAGTTTTTTTGTTGAAGAATTGCCACTTTTAGGTCTGTAATCGAGTGACCAAAGAGATTGAAGTGTTCTCCGACTGGTTTTTGAATGTTACAATTCTTGACATCTGATTTGTGTCCATTTATTCTTTTACGTAGAGACTGTCCAGTTTGGCCAATGTACATGGCAGAGGGGCATTGCTGGCACATGATGGCATATATCACATTGGTAGCTGTGCAGGTGAACGAGCCTCTGATAGTGTGGCTGATGTGATTGGGCCCTATGATGGTGTCTCCTAAATAGATATGTGGACACAGTTGGCAACGGGCTTTGTTGCAAGGATAGGTTCCTGGGTTAGTGGTTCTGTTTGTCTGTATCACAGAATATCAGGTTGGAAGAGACCTCAGGAGATCATCTAGTCCAACCCCCTGTTCAAAGCAGAACCAATCCCCATTTTTTGCCCCAGATCAACTTAACAGCCCCCTCAAGGATTGAACTCACAACCCTGGGTTTAGCAGGCCAATGGTCAAACCACTGAGCTATCCCACCCCTCCTTGTGTAGTGTGTGGTTGCTGGTGAGTATTTGCTTCATGTTGGGGGGCTGTCTGTAAGCAAGGACTTGCCTGTCTCCCAAGATCTGTGAGAGTGTTGGGTCATCCTTCAGGATAGGTTGTAGATCCTTGATGATGCATTGGAGAGGTTTTAATTGGGGGCTGAAGGTGATGGCTAATGGTGTTCTGTTATTTTCTTTGTTGGGCCTGTCCTCTAGTAGGTAACTTCTGGGTACTCTTCTTGCTCTGTCAATCTGTTTCTTCACTTCAGCAGGTGGGTATTGTAGTTGTAAGAATGCTTGATAGAGATCTTGTAGGTGTTTGTCTCTGTCTGAAGGGTTGGAGTAAATGCGGTTGTATCGCAGAGCTTGGCTGTAGACAATGGATCGTGTGGTGTGGTCTGGATGAAAGCTGGAGCATGTAGGTAGGCATAGCAATCAGTAGGTTTCCGGTATAGGGTGGTGTTTATGTGACCATCGCTTATTAGCACCGTAGTGTCCAGGAAGTGGATCTCCTGTGTGGACTGGTCCAGGCTGAGGTTGATGGTGGGATGGAAATTGTTGAAATCATGGTGGAATTCCTCAAGGGCTTTTTTTCCATGGGTCCAGATGATAAAGATGTGATCAATGTAGCGCAAGTAGAGAAGGGGCATTAGGGGACGAAAGCTGAGGAAGCGTTGTTCTAAGTCAGCCATAAAAATGTTGGCATACTGTGGGGCCATGCGGGTACCCATGGCAGTGCCGCTGATTTGAAGGTATACATTGTCCCCAAATGCGAAATATTTATGGATCACTCTCGTTACAGTGTGTATGGTAACACCATTGTTTCATGTTCTCTGTGTATATAAATCTCCCCATTGCATTTTCCACTGAATGCATCCGATGAAGTGAGCTGTAGCTCACGAAAGCTTATGCTCAAATAAATTTGTTAGTCTCTAAGGTGCCACAAGTCCTCCTGTTCTTTTTAAATTAAAGGCTTCTCTCAGCTGCTGCTGCTCTCAATGTTGAGGAAACAGGGAATGACACTTGGACTTGGAGGGTCCTTTTAGGTCTAGTGGATGTACTGACTTAACTCCAGAACCCTCAGCTGTGGTGCTGGCTGCCTGAGTGAGAGTACTCTTAGTGGTAAGCGCTATGAGCTTGATCCAATACACACTGAAGTACTTGAAAAAGCTTCCGCTGGCTTCCATAGAAATTGAACCAGGGCATTTTTGCTTCTTAATTTTTTGCAGGATTGGACCTTCTGTTGTCAGGACCTGTAACTCTGCCCCATTTAGGCAAATGTTTACTCAGGAGCACAAACCCATTATATTTTAAAGTGCTTTTGTTTTCAGCACACCTCTTGTAGCAATCTTCCTTCTCTCTTTCTTATACAGAAGAATTTCAGAGTCGTGTACAGTTGAAAATTTGTCTAAGATTCCATGGAGACAAGCTGTCTCATAAATTTTTAAGCATGCCACGATTTTGTCTCCATTTGAAATACTATCAGAATGGTGATTTTTGTGTTATTTTGGTAGCTTCTGGTTGAAATCAGTAAGTACAAGAATGTAAAAATGTTGGGCATGATTCTGACATTCCTGTTGAACAGCCATTTTAGGCTTTGCTTATTTGGGACTACTCACTGGGTGTGACAGAATCAAGCTCTTACACAAATTCATGAGTTAAGATTTTGAACCTAAAGAAAAGTACAGGTTTACCTCAAGAAATATGTGAGGTTGGTTATTTTATCTGCAACATTTTGCCCATCCCTAATATGGATATTTGTCAGCTGTATTTTTAGACACTGACAGTAAATGATGGTCAGAAGTAATTTTAGTATTTAAGCCTAAGAAAAATTAGGAGAATTATATCTTATAGATCAGGGGTGGGCAAACTTTTTGGCCCGAGGGCCACATGTAGGTGGGGAAATTGCATGCAGGGCCGCCATGAATGTAGGGCTGGGGCAGGGAATTAGGGTATAAGAGGCGGTGTGGTGTGCAGGAAGGGGTTCAAGGCAAGGGGTTGGGGTGGAGGAGGGGGCTCAAGGTAGGGGGTTGGAGTCCGGGGTGCAGGAGGGATTCTAGGAACGGGCTGCAGCCCGGCGCAGCTTACCTTGAGCAGCTCCAGAGTGGCTGCGGTGTGCAACGGGGCTAAGGCAGGCTCCCTGCCTGCCCTGGCCCCACACCACTCCTGAAAGCGACTAGCACCACATCCCTGGGGGAGGGGGAGCGGGAGGCAGAGGGCTCCATGTGCTGCTCTCACCTGCGGGTACCTCCCCCGAAGCTCCCATTGGCCGCAGTTCCCCGTTCTCGGCCAATGGGAACTGCGGAGGGCAGTGTCTGCAGGCAAAGGCCCTCTGTCGTGTGTCCCCCCCTCAGCGGCCGCAGGGACGTGGTGCTGGCCACTTCCAGGAGTGGCGTGGGGCCCATGGCACCATGGGCGTGGCAATCCCGCGAGCCGGATCCAAAGCCTTGACGGGCCGTAGTTTGCCCACACTGTTGTAGATACTTACGTTCGTATAATGCACATCTCTTAATAGTTTCATATCTTGGAAGATGAACTATTTTTACAATGTGTTTTTACTTAGACCTGGTAAATTCAAGGCTCCAGAGGATTGTAAAAAGCTAGAAATTATGTACCATTAATTTTAAGAGATAAAAAAAGCTTTTACATAAAAAGCACTGCAACCTACATCAGTTAACAGAGAATGGCATCTCTTTGTTAGAGATCAAAAAGAACGTTTTATTTATCTTTTTTAGAGTATGCTAATAGAGATGCAAATGTTGGTGCCACATTGCTCATTTCAATTGGTTTATGCCTGAAAAGTAATGGTATAAATAGTTTCTTCAGCTTCTTGTAAAGAAACCTCCATTCTAGTGAACCTATGTAACATGAAACCACAGGGTAAATTACCTGTTAAAAACTATGGGCACAGTCCCACAAACTCACTGCTGTAAGGAGTCCTATTAACTTCAGGGTGACTACTCATAGGGACAAAGATTTGTGTTTGTGAGGCTCTAAGAGCCTGATTCTGGAGGAACATAGACAAATTAATAACATAGGCAGAAAATAGCAAAATGAGATTTGACTTGCAAAACTGCAAAATAATATGAATGGGGGGGGGGAAATCTGGAAGGGACAGGAGAAACCTGTGTTGGGCCATGATTCAGCAAGGTATTTAAGCACATGTCTAATGTTAAGCATAAGTAGTCCCCTTCAAGCTAATGGGACCACTGTCACGCTTAAAGTTAGGCATGTGTTTAAAAACCGTGCTGAATCAGCACCTAAGTGCTGCAGTGCACCTACAATACAGAGTGAACAGCAAATTAGAAATAAGTTTGGAATTTGTAATAGATTTAGGGCTTCAAATGCACAGGCGTCATGTCACAAAGCAAGGAAGTAATAGTCTCTCTGAATTGCCCTGATATAGTAGTTCATCCCTATTCAGCAAAGCACTTCAGTACACCTGTAGATGCTCTGCAGAACTGGTCCCTATATGCCCCAGGTACAATTGCACCTGGAGTCTGGACTTAATTTCTGGCTACCACCTGACTAAAAAAATATTGATCAGTTAGGCAGAGTTCAGAGACGAGCAACAAAAAGTATCAGAGATGGTAGAAGTGATTTATGAGGAAAACATTACAAGAAACTAAATGTCTATAACTTGGTTAGGTGACTGATCGGGGGCGGGGGGATTATAACAAGCCTACAAATATGTGAAGGTAGTAAACAATAAGAAAGAAGAAGAACTGTGTGTGAAACATGGGAGTACAGAGGAATGAAGCCAAGAAAGAGCTGAAACGAAGCGAGAGAGAGAAAGAGAGAATTGAGGCTGAATAACAGGAACACTTTCCTATTACTGAGATGTACTAAGCTTGTAATAATCTTCCTAGGGAAGTGCTGGAAGCTCCATTGCTTAGGACATTGAAAACTAGACTGGACAAAACACTAGAAAATATACTGTCAAGAACAATCCTATACTTCCAGAGAAATGGATTGGATAATCTTCAGGTCTCTTTCCTCTCTAACTTCTATGAGATATTCAGTCTTTACTCAGTCCAATTCCTCATTGACTTCACTGTGGTGTTTTGCCTTAGCAAGGACTGAAGGATCAGTGATCAATCCCTATTTTTAAATAATATAAATCACCTGTGTTTCTTTCTAGAGTGCTTGCTCATGTCCATTCCATTGTAGGTGTGTGTGCTCATCACATGCACCGGTGCCTGAAGTTTTTCCCTCAGTGGTATTCGTAGGGAACCGGCTCTGGTGCCCTCTGGAGTGGCGTGCATATGCACCAGCATAAGGGGCGCTGCCGGCTCCCCCCTCCCTCAGTTCCTTCTTACCGCCAGTGACAGTACTGGAATGTCTTCCTGCTTTGGCAGCTTTCCTGTCTCTACTGTATCTAGTAGTGAATTTGTTGAATATAGTTGTTTACAGTAGTATAGTTAGTAGTTGCTTTAGTGTTAAGTTAGAAATAGTTAGACCCATATGGGACTCAGCCTAGGGATGGGGCTTGCCCTAGTCCCCAGGCTTCAAACCTTGTGACTGTTGCAAAAAACCCATGCCAGTCAGTGATCCCCATGCCTGAAGTGTTTAGGGGAAAACCACAGGAGCAACAAGTGTCACATTTGCAAGAGCTTCAGGCCATGGACCAAAAAGGAGCAAGACATTCATCTCCAAGTGCTCTTTATGGGATCAGCCCTAGAACCAGCCTTGGAGCCGACGAGATCGGACTCTGCTCCAAGCACCGACATCCGACTGGTGCCTATCCCCATCCCCGGTTCCAGCTAAACAGCAAAGAAAGGCTAGGAGGTGGCATTCTCCTATGTCCTGTAAAGAGAAGGAGAGAGCTGGAGGAGAGCAAAGACCCACATGGGGCAGCTCTTCCCCTCTGGACGGTGGCCAGGCTCCAACTCCCACTGAACTGTCAAGCCCACTTTAAGACCCGTCCACCACCCCGGGAAGCAGCAGAGGCACTTGGCACCTGGCAGTGCCATCCACACCAGAGGCCTTTCAGGCCACTACGGGCATACTGTCCCTTCTGGTGCTGCCAACACTGGTCGCTGAGGTGCCCCATTTGAGGGGTAAAACTGCCTTGGGACCCTTCCAGCAGTCTCCATCAGTGCAGCACTGCTCCTCGCCGCATAGGGTACCCCATCAGCGGTCACCTGAACAGCTCCACCAGCCCCCAAGGGCGGGTTGGCTTACCTGCCAGAGTTCCCGGCTTCGGTCCCTGGACTCTAGGCAGCGTTCCTTGGGCTCTAGCTGTCGATTGGCAGCAGTCTGGCACAGACCTGCATAGGCGCGGCACCAGTCCCCAGAGCCCTGGTGCTGGGTCGCCCAATCTGCTCTCCCAGCTCATGGCACCATTCCGGAGGGTCAAGATGACAATCTCTATCACGTTGGTCTTCTCGCTCCCGTTCCCGCTCCTGATCTATGGAGTGGCACCGCTCTGTAAGCATGAGGCACTGATCACCTGGGTACCGTCGCTGATCTGCCGAACGACGACCCCAGTCACTGGAGTTGCGGCACCAAGAGCCATTGCCCCCGTACAGGTCCTCAATGGAGGTCCGTGGCCAGAGCCAACAGGATTCGGATCAACAGGCAGCTTTGGTACCGTCCTGGTCCCCCAGACAAGTCTCTCCCTCCTCGGGCTTGGACAGCAAGGAGGAGACCCTGCCTACAGGCCAAGGCCACCCACCAGGGGCATCAACATTCCCCCCGGGCCACCAGTGGCATGGACTTAGGGCAAGTGGCTGGCCTCCTGGCAACTATGGAACCCCTGGGGGTTTCCCCAACCGTCGCAGGGGCATAGGTCAGTCTCAGTGGCATCTGAAAGATAGTCAGTGACAGTCTCCTGCCCACCCCCTGACTTGGACGCGGAGTCAGAGGAGACTCCCTAGGGTTAGCTAACCTCGGCTGAGGCTTCCCTAGCAGAAGCGGCAGAGTTGGCAGACCCACCTGTACCTGCCTCCTCCTCATCTTCGCCCGATGAGGTGATAGCGGGACCTTCTCACTTGGTTCCCCAGGATGTTGCAATGGCCCACCAGGAGCTTTTAAAGACAGTTGCCTCAAACCTGAGGCTGAAAGCCAAGGAAGTGGCGGAACCCTCAGACTCCTTGTTCGATGTGCTAAGTGCAGCAGCCCCCTCCCAGGTGGCATTGCCAGTGCATGAGGGAGTGGTGAAAATTACTAAGGTCCTGTGGCAGACACTCTTCTCTTTGCCCCCCATCTTCAAGTGGTCAAAAAGAAAATACTATATCCCTGCTAAGGGGTCTGAGTATCTTTATACCCACACTGCCCCAAGCTCACTGGTTGTGTTAGCAGCCAACAAGCATGATAGACAGGGCCAACTGGGATCAACACCTAAGAACAAGGAGGCAAAGAGGCTCCATCTCTTTGGTAGAAAAAGTTATTCTACGTCCAGCCTCCTGCTCAGAGTGGCCAACCATCACTTGGCCATTATGATTTTAATATTTGGCAGTGAAATGGCCAAGATACGGATTCTCAAAAGCCAAGGCTGTGTCTCCGCCCCATCCTGGACCTGCAGAGCATCAACAAGTATCTCAAGAAGTAGAAGTTCCGCATGGTCTCCTTGTCCTCCATCATTCCTTCCCTGGATCCGGGAGACTGGTACGCCACCCTCGACCTGAAAGAGGCTTATTTTCATATATCAGTATTTCATAGACACAGATGATTCCTACGTTTCGTAGTTGGGACAGCCCACTACCAATTTGCAGTGCTTCCTTTTGGCCTAGCAACGATGCCAAGAGTGTTTACGAAATGCATGTTGGTGGTGGCGGCCTACCTCAGAGGTTGGGGTATCCAGATTTACCTGTACCTCGATAACTGGCTCATCAAAGGCTGCTCCAGAGGCTAGGTCCAGTGCCATGTCGAGATGTTGCAAGCCACTTGTCAAGCTCTGGGCCTGTTGATAAATGAACAAAAAATCAACGTTAATCCTGGTCCAATAGATAGTTTATCGGAGCGGTGTTCGACTCTATCCGAACCAGAGCATTCCTGCCAGAGGCCTGGTTCAGAGCAATGTCAGATCTGATTGCTAGCATCACTGCCCATCCACTAACCATGGCCCAGGTCTGTTTCAGACTGTTGGGGCACATGACAGCATGCATGTACGTTGTCTGACATACGAGACTCAGGCTGCGTCCCCTCCAGATGTGGCTGTCGTCGGTCTACTCTCCGAGGCCAGACATCACATAGACAAGCTTATCACGATCCTGCCGCAGGTATTTATCTCTCTGCAATGGTGGTCCGACCCCATCCTGGTGTTGGAAGGTGTGCCATTCCTGAGCCTGCAACCCACGGTCTCCCTAATTTTGGATGCGTCCGACCTCGGTTGGGGAGCACATCTCGGTACACTGCAGACTCAAGGGTTATGGTCTTAAAAGGAGCTCATGTTGCATATAAACATCAGGGAGCTCCAGGCCATCCTTCTGGCTTGTGGTGTCTTCCTTCTGCAACAGTCTGGCCAGGTGGTGCCAGTGTTGGTAGACAACATGGCCTCCATGTTCTATGTCAACAGGCAGGGAGGAGCTCAATCATCGGCTTTGTGCCAGGAGGCCCTCCATCTGTGGGACTTCTGCATACAGTATGCAATCCACGTGGAAGCACTGCACCTCTCCAGCATCCGGAACATGCTAGCCGATCACCTCAGCAGGTATTTCTTCTCTCACCACGAGTGGTCCCTTCACTTGGAGGTTTTCAGAATCCTTTTCCAGAAGTGGGGAGCTCCCCGAGTGGACCTGTTTGCCAACATACAGAACAGAAAGTGTCATCAGTTTTGTTCTCCCCAAGGCCTCGGCAGAGGCTCACTATCCAATGCCTTTCTCTTGTCTTGGTCCAGGGACCTGATGTATGCCTTCCCGCCAATTCCGCTCATCAGCAAAGTCCTCTCAGAAATCACAAGGGACAAGGCACGGGTCGTTATGATTGCCCCAGCATGGCCTTGCCAGCATTGGTTCAGCATGCTGAAGGACCTGGCTGTTGCAGCCCTGTGGCCATTTCCCAGCTGCCCAGACCTACTCTTGCAGGATCACAGTTGACTCCTGCATCCAAACCGTGCCTCTCTCCATCTCACAGCTTGGATGCTGTGTGGCTGAATCCAGGGGAGCAAGCCTGCTCTAGTCAGATACGGCAGGTTCTCTTGGAGAGCAGAAAGCCCTCCACCAGAGCAACTTACCTGGTAAAGTGGAAGCATTTCTCCTGCTGGGCGTCAGAGCGGAATATCTCCCTTACCCAGTCGTCTCTCCAATCCATCCAGGATTATCTGCTTCACTTAAGGAACCAAAGTCTCGCCTTCTCTTCGATCAAGATGCATCTGATAGCCATATCAGCCTTCCATCCTCGCATCCAGGATAGATCGGTGTTCTCACATAAGATGTCAATCAGGTTCCTGAAAGGCCTTGAAAGTCTCTTTCCACCGGTCTGGGACCCAGTTCCCCAATGGGACCTCAACCTAGTCCTCTCCAGGCTCACGGGTCAACCCTTTGAGCCTATGGCTTCTTGTTTCCTTTCCCACTTGTCGTGGAAGGTTGCGTTCCTGGTAGCTATTACCTGGGCTAGACGTGTCTCCAAAATTAAAGTCCTCACTTTGGAGCCCCCGGAACACGTTATTTTACAAGGACAAGGTCCAGCTGTGGCCCCATCCGGCATTCCTGCAAAACGTGGTTTTGCACTTCCATTTCAACCAGGATATCCTCCTCCCGGGCACATCCCTATCCAGGACATCTGCAAGGCTGCAACGTGGTCTTCGGTACACACATTCACAATGCATTACGCCATCACCCAGCAAGCCAGAGATGATGTTGGATTTGGCAGAGCTGTGTTACAATTGACACGTCCGTGAACTCCGATTCGCCTCCGATGGTACTGCTTGAGAGTCACCTACAATGAAATGGACATGAGCAAGCACTTGAAGAAGAAAAGATGGTAACCTTTCATAACTGCTGTTCTTCGAGATGTGTTGCTCATGTCCATTCTATGACCTACCCTCCTTCCCCTCTGTTGGAGTTCCAGCAAGAAGGAACTGCAGGAGAGGGAAGCCGGGGGCACCCCTTATACCGACGCATACGCGTGCCACTCCAGAGGGTGCCAGAGCCGGTCCCCTAAGGATACCACTGAGGGAAAAACTTCCGACACCAGTGCGTGTGGTGAGCGCACACACCTACAATGGAATGGACATGAGCAACGCATCTCGAAGAACAACAATTACAAAAGGTAAGTCTTTTCAGAGCTTTTAATAAATCTCTGCTTGAAAGTAAACAACCTTTTTCTATCAATTTAGATAACTTTTTTTTTTCAACAGAACACTGTTCAAACAGACACTTTAAATAACACTAAAATGTGAGTCACCATTATACAGAAAAAAGGCTTCAGTAGACAAGGCAGCATGTTATTTATGGATATTGGCAGGCTTGTGCAACAAGCCCGCCTTCTGAGGAATTTTGTTGTTTGCAAGGAAAGAAATCTATATAGAAAGGAGCTCAGCTAGTAATAATGAGCTGATCATTACTGCCTGTCTGACTCAATTTGTGACATATCTTAACTCTTCTTTAAAACTGGAAAAAAAGTTAGCAGTAATCATCAAATTAAAATCCTGTAAATATTTAGCAAATTCAAAGTGTCTGTTTTGGGACCTTAGTATAAAACTTACTTCGGAAAGCTAAAAGGCTGTTATGTAGAACTGTGATTTATTTTAATATTGCAAAGAATGATTGATCACCTTTTTCAAATGTCTGGTTAAGCTATGTCTTTTGTGTTTTGCATAAGAAACTTAAAACTATCCAGGCACAAAAAGCTTTAAAAAAGTAATTTTATGACACTGTCCACTGTTTAGTCAAATGTGTCTGAAGCTATGGTTGTAATAATTAAAACAATTGTACGTCATTTGTGGATTAATATAGAGCAACTACATAATTAGCTCCTATGTTGTGTCAGGTTTCCTAGTCACAGACCTTTATACGCTGGACCTCAGTACTATTGTGGGTGTCTGACATTATTTATTATTTCATTAGCATCCAGTTTCCTTCTTGGATTCAACAGTAAGGTCAGTGCAATGAGATGCATAGACTGTGTGTCTTATTTCCCCTCCCTCCTCTTCTCTCCACCCCCAGCATAGCCACTCATTTCCCTCATTTCTGGCATGTCATAATTTAATATTTAGCAATTATGGTTTGGAACCAAAGGAATAATTATTTCTTAATCATTCTGCGTTTAGGGAGTTCGTTTCACGTTTCTGAGGAAAAAAGGGAAGTCTTTGGTCACTGGGGGTGAGTGCTTCTGTGTTTTCTTTGTAAAGATAGCTCTGTTGTTAAGGCAAGACACTGTGTGTTGAATTCTAATTCCTTTGTGCAAGAGCCAGCCCGTTTCAAAGCAATCCAATGACTGGAGGTGTTCGGTATGATTAATAGTGCTACAGTTCTGTGATTGACTAGGTTGACTGTGCTTTCTGTGTGTGTAGAATTCTAAAAGTTGATACACCGTTGATGAGTAACAGTGAAGTTTAATGTTGTAGCGGAGGTGGGAACTGAATATCTTCTCTATGCCAGCCAGGTTTTGTCTGGAATTACATTACATTTCTTAGCTGCTGTGAAGTTCAGGTACTTTTTCTTTAAATATTGTTACTGCAGCACCATGCTACCCATTTTAGAGCAGGTTTGTGTCTCTGTGATAATTTTTTTTAGAATCAAGTTGTAAAATTGGCATGTGCATTTGAAAGGTAGCTATCTTCAAGTGGTAGATGAATATCTATGGAATTTAACTGTTGCGTGTTTTAATTCATAGAATTTAATTCTTTGATAGGGTTATCATGTAATTTAATCAATGATTATATATTATGATAGATTTGATAAAACCTCAGAAGTTATGCTTTATTTCTGGCTTTAGAGGTTTTGGATTTAAATTAACATTGGATTAGTTATCTATCTCTGTCAAGATTACAAAGAGCTTTTGTTGTGATCCATCATAGGGCTTTTGTGTGATATACTGTATGCAGAAGCTGTTAACAGAAAGAATAGATTAATGCTGTGAGGAAAAAATGTCATCAGATAAACAGTAGGTCTTAAAAAGCAATTTCAAATGGCATAGTAAGTTGTATATCGTTAATACATTTTTAGCCTTTTGGGGGTGAAGAACTTGTAATCAAAAATTAATTTATTAATTCTTGGCTGTGCTTAAATTAGAACCCAGGGTACTTCCAAAATGTTTTGAAATCAGATTATTTGAATGGGCTCTCTAGAAGAAAATGAACCCTGTGTAATCTGAAGAATTTTTATTCGTGTTACCAGAAAACTCTGCAACTGTCCTCTTTTGAAGTCTGTGTATGTATGTTATGTGTAGTAATTTTAAATCATATATCTAATACAAAGATATAGATATATAATACAGATAAAATTGTGGGTGTATTATCTTTTTAAAATTATGCTACATATTCAGAAGCTTCAGTAGAAGAATGAATACAAGGAGCCATCAGATTCTTCTTGGTTAAGACCATAACGGTAAAACTGGGCATATATGTGCAATATATCTCTAGGTATGTGACTTATATATTTGTGTTAATGAATGCTTGGCATATTATGAATTTAATTATTCGTTCATTCTTGCCACAGTAATATATAATTAGATCTTGTGCCCATTTTTGGAAGCCATCCCATTTGTTTGTAGTAAACTATTAAGGGGAAGGTCTTTTATGTGTTTCTACTATAGTTTAGTGTGATATCTTCAATATCTGAATAAAATGTGTTTTACCATTTTCTGCCTTTAATATTTTCATTTGGCCATGAAGTTTTATAATGCTATTGGCTTATCTAGTCTCTAACCTTTTCATCATCTTGTACACTTAATGTATTGTAGGCCAGCAAAGAAATTCCTTCAGCAAATATGAAATGGAGAGAAGTTCATATTAAAAATATCTAGAAGCATTATTATAACAAAATATGAAATATCAATTAAATAATGCAATGTAACGTTTGCTATTCTTTCATTCTATTTTGAGTATCCTGTTATTTGAATACATTTTAGTTACTTTGGTTTAAATCAAGAATTCTATTTGTTGTAACTTCGGTGTTTTTTACCTTTAGGAAAACATTTCTACATACTATTTTACTGAAAAATAGCTAAATACATATTCTTAATTTCAAAATTTGCTTAAAATATTTAATTGAAAGCAAATGAATTTTAAAAATTGAAGTGTTACTCTCTATTGACCTCTGGTATTTAACACAACATGTAACTTAGCTTATTGAAAAAACAGTGAGGGGTGGTCATGTGTGATGCAGGGGGTGGGCGAGATGTCAAAGGGCCAGATACGCTACAGGCTTAGTGCCTTACTGTCTTCAATAGTTCTGCTACTGAAGGTAATAAGTGCTTCACCCTGTGAAAGGTCTTTCTAGGAATCGGTCTGTAAAATAGTTAATTTTCTTAGATAAAAATAAATTGCAGCTATTATCAAGCTAGACACCAAGTAAATCTATACATCTTTGTTAATTAAATATGGGTAAGTTTGTTGGAAGCTGATAGTTGGTTATTTTTGTTTCTGCGTTAAAAAAAGTATTAATCTTTAAAGTCACAAATAACAGTTTTACATTGTAGATAACATAAAAGTAGGTGCAGACGAGAATTTGAATAAGATGATATGATTAAAAACCAATTATTGCATAACAAATTGAAGCTCATTTATGCCGGTTTAAGATACAAAAATCCAGAAATGAAAAGAGAGAAAAACCTTTTTAATTATGGATTTTTTAAAAAAACTTAACCATATTTAGACTTGCAAGTCAGAAAATAGTCTAAGAGAACAGCAACAAATAGCATTCCCACTTAACAAAAGTGTGGATGTTGGCAAAGTGTGGATGCTATTTATCTCATCTGAAGCATTTGTAGGTGTTATTAACAAAAAATTGGAGAGCTTTGTGCTGAACACTCCATCTTAATAGCAAGGGTAAGAAGGACATTCAGCACATATCTCAGCATTTACTGTTTACAGAGGGCCAGTGCAAAGTCTTTCATCTTGCAGAATTCTTCACACTGTAGAAGCCCATCGTAGTCATGAGATGGGGTGTGAAGGTGAAGTCAATGCAAAGTTGATCTTCCACAAGTCCTGCCCATTAGGAGTTCGTGCTCAACATGTGTTCCTAATAGGTCTGCACAGAAGGGAGAAGTTTAACTTATACTTAAGGAGTAGCCTTCTCTTCCCACCTGTATAAGCACAAATCCAGTGGTCTGGAAATCCCCAAGTCCCCATAGGCGGCATAGTGGGGAAGCAGCTTCTGTTCAAGCTTATACACTTGCATGCACAGGAATTTAAAGTATAAATCTCCTAGTAACACTAGTTGAAGTAATATGCCGTTATAGGACATGAGCCCAGTACTGGTTTATTAGACACATCATTTTAACTTTTAAATGTAGTTAACACACTACTAAATTACACACACACAATTTGAGTGACCTAGTATAATGCAGGTGTCTCCAAACTGTAAATATTGTATAACTTCAGTGATAGGTTGGTACTAAGCATCGTAATTAGGTGTTCACACACTAGCCTTCTCCTCTGAAATCTTGTTGCTACCACTGTGGAGCTGCTCTGGCAAGATATCAGAGGCTGTGATATCAACATTACATAATAAATCCATGGCTGCTAAGTTTCCTGTAAAATATAGTAGAATATTTTGAAAGTTAAGTTAATCACTAAAACTTGCAATTTTTGGTGAAACTTTGTATTTCTTTTACTAAACCATGGACAATAGTCTTTTGGGTTTTTTTGTGGGGAGGGGAGTAGATTCCTAAAACTTCCACTGTTTTAATAGAAGAGACTTTAGGTTTCATATGCTAGCAACTTTCAGAATATCCCAAAATGCTGTATAAAGCAATGAGTTGGGTACTGGTAGTGTGTGACTGTGTAGGCAGACACAATGACTGTTATGTACTGTATTGCTATTTTTAAAAAAATCTATATTAAATTTGACTGTCACAAACTTTGAAGTGTAACATTCTGCTTGCAGTCAAAGAATGATTGAGTGAAAATTGGGGCTGTACAAAGCATTACTGGACTGTGTATTTTAAAACATAGGTAGGAAGAATCATGGCAATATTAAGGCACAAAAATATATTAAAGAAAATATAAGTCTGATTTAAATCCTTTAAAGCAAGAACATTCAGTGCTACATTTTCAGCACACTGTGTAGGGACATAGATACATGACGTCCCTTAACATTAAGGAAATATTGTCAAGGTTGATAGTCCCCAAATGGAACTTAATGAGAAGTAACTTTTTAAAAGTCCTCTTGATCTAGAAGATTCTACAAGCTTTCCAAGAATAAGACTGAAATGTAGATTAAATACCAGTTAGTTTTGTGGGCAGCAAGTCAGCAGCAAAGGTGGAGCATTTGGGTTTTTTCTCAGTTATATGTACATTTGCCATCCTTCCGATCTTCCTGTCTGACTGTCCCTGATAGGAAATGTGACCTATTATCCTGACAATTGGGGTTTATATTTGTCACAAGATTGCAGAATTTAACATTTTCCCACACTCCTTGTACTTCTGAAATAATTCTGTAGGCCAGTTCTGCAAGGGAAAACAATGCCTGTGCCTGTGCTCATGATAGGCAAGCCATTCGCCCAATTTTAAGCTGGACGGTCCTGCTTTTTTTAAAGTTTGTCCTAGGTCTGGTACAAGACAAAACAAGATGTGGTTTTGTCCAGTTTCAGATGGTGAATGCCATTTTAAAGAGTGCACCACCCTGCCCCCGCCTGTGTGATATTGCATGCATGATGTGCGCAAGGTCACGCGGGGGGCAGGGCAGGGCGCTCTTCAAAATGGTGTCCCCCATCTGTGACTGAAAGTTAAGTTAATCACTAAAAGTTGCAATTTCTGGTAAAAAGTTGTATTTCTTTTGCTAAACTCCCGGTGTTCTGGGAGTGGTTTGGGAGAGGGGAGGGGAGATTCCTAAAAATTCCACACACCCCCTATTTTCATAGAAGAGACTTTGGGTTTCATATGTTGGCAGCTTTCAGACCACCCCAAAGTGTTTTATAAAGCAATGAGTTGGGGTGCTCCCCAAAGAGTTCCCTCAGCATTAGGCGCAGAATGAAACTGACATAATCCTTGTCATTTTGACAGAGTTGCTCCTATTGGAGAAGTAGTGCATGTGCAGGACAGAAGTGCCACAGGCAGGTTCCTCTGCAGCTGCCAGAGGCATTTGAAAAAGGTAAGAATGAGGAAGAAAAGGTAGCTGCTGAAGGCTTTTAGAGGACAGAGGATGCATCTGTGCCTGCATGTAACATGGTGGATTAAGTAACTATCTCACTTTTCAAAGGTAGTTCATTCAAATCGCATTAAATTGGTACTTTTTAAAATGTGTTCACTTTTTTCACCAGTGCCATTATACCGTGGGGTAGGAATTAAACAAGGAAAAATCAGATCCAACGCATTTTCACTGCTTAAAAAAATTGGTGATATCTGTCAGAATTTAATAGCTATTGTAATGAAAGCATAGCACTTAAAGACTATCAACTCAATACATAACGGATCACATTGTGACTAGCCTTTATGCAATATGAAGGTGGCAGAGGAGTTTTCAAGGAGCCTTCTTTCTCCAGGCATCACATATAAGGGTCAGTCACAATCCCAGTCTCTGTATTTGAGGAAACTCAGGGTAAACACTACTCCAAATGGGGTGGGGAGGAGGCAGAACCTGGTCCCATTCCCTTTGCACACTGGCATTGGTGAGAGACCTGTCCACCAGGTCTCTATAAAGAACATGGGATAGATCAATTCCACATAGAATCATAGAATCATAGAATATCAGGGTTGGAAGGGACCCCAGAAGGTCATCTAGTCCAACCCCCTGCTCGAAGCAGGACCAATTCCCAGTTAAATCATCCCAGCCAGGGCTTTGTCAAGCCTGACCTTAAAAACCTCTAAGGAAGGAGATTCTACCACCTCCCTAGGTAACGCATTCCAGTGTTTCACCACCCTCTTAGTGAAAAAGTTTTTCCTAATATCCAATCTAAACCTCCCCCACTGCAACTTGAGACCATTACTCCTCGTTCTGTCATCTGCTACCATTGAGAACAGTCTAGAGCCATCCTCTTTGGAACCCCCTTTCAGGTAGTTGAAAGCAGCTATCAAATCCCTCCTCATTCTTCTCTTCTGCAGGCTAAACAATCCCAGCTCCCTCAGCCTCTCCTCATAACTCATGTGTTCCAGTCCCCTAATCATTTTTGTTGCCCTTCGCTGGACTCTCTCCAATTTATCCACATCCTTCTTGAAGTGTGGGGCCCAAAACTGGACAGAGTACTCCAGATGAGGCCTCACCAATGTCGAATAGAGGGGAACGATCACGTCCCTCGATCTGCTCGCTATGCCCCTACTTATACATCCCAAAATGCCATTGGCCTTCTTGGCAACAAGGGCACACTGCTGACTCATATCCAGCTTCTCGTCCACTGTCACCCCTAGGTCCTTTTCCGCAGAACTGCTGCCTAGCCATTCGGTCCCTAGTCTGTAGCTGTGCATTGGTTCTTTCATCCTAAGTGCAGGACCCTGCACTTATCCTTATTGAACCTCATCAGATTTCTTTTGGCCCAATCCTCCAATTTGTCTAGGTCCTTCTGTATCCTATCCCTTCCCTCCAGCGTATCTACCACTCCTCCCAGTTTAGTATCATCCGCAAATTTGCTGAGAGTGCAATCCACACCATCCTCCAGATCATTTATGAAGATATTGAACAAAACCGGCCCCAGGACCGACCCCTGGGGCACTCCACTTGACACCGGCTGCCAACTAGACATGGAGCCATTGATCACTACCCGTTGAGCCCGACAATCTAGCCAGCTTTCTACCCACCTTATAGTGCATTCATCCAGCCCATACTTCCTTAACTTGCTGACAAGAATACTGTGGGAGACCGTGTCAAAAGCTTTGCTAAAGTCAAGAAACAATACATCCACTGCTTTCCCTTCATCCACAGAACCAGTAATCTCATCATAAAAGGCGATTAGATTAGTCAGGCATGACCTTCCCTTGGTGAATCCATGCTGGCTGTTCCTGATCACTTTCCTCTCATGCAAGTACTTCAGGATTGATTCTTTGAGGACCTGCTCCATGATTTTTCCAGGGACTGAGGTGAGGCTGACTGGCCTGTAGTTCCCAGGATCCTCCTTCTTCCCTTTTTTAAAGATTGGCACTACATTAGCCTTTTTCCAGTCATCCGGGACTTCCCCGGTTCGCCACGAGTTTTCAAAGATAATGGCCAATGGCTCTGCAATCACAGCCGCCAATTCCTTCAGCACTCTCGGATGCAACTCGTCCGGCCCCATGGACTTGTGCATGTCCAGCTTTTCTAAATAGTCCCTAACCACCTCTATCTCCACAGAGGGCTGGCCATCTCTTCCCCATTTTGTGATGCCCAGCGCAGCAGTCTGGGAGCTGACCTTGTTAGTGAAAACAGAGGCAAAAAAATAATAATCCTCTGTGTAGACCTGTACCACCCCCTGCCTCGCCCACAGCCTCAGAGGTGTGAGGCTTTGTGTGGGCTGACATAGAAAAGAAAACCCTTTGCCCCTTTAAGGATTGTACACACACCCTTCCCTTACTCATGGGCCTTCTACCTCCTCATGGGCTTGATGAAGGGAGGGGAGCCTGTTGACTTCAGCATACCCAACGGGAGGGACTTATAAAGTCTTCCACCTGCCAGGAAGTAAAACACCCTTGGGGATCAGAGAAGGACTGGGTTTTGAGGCCTTGTTGTAGTTATGCCTAATCATCTTTTTGTGGCTTCAAAGGAATTTTTTCTTCTCTGCCAGATTGTCCTTGGCAGGGCAGGTTTTCTTGCCTTTCTCTCAGTTGCCTCAGCAAGTGGGCAGGTTCGGCTGTAAAATTTCTTTTTTGTTGCAATTTTGCAAGTGCCCAGTGCAGCTAATCATTCAGTAAGGGGTCTGATTCCCTCATAAACTGGAACTTTTTTTCTCCAAATTGTAGTGACTCCTTCTATATCAAGTTTTCATTCATTAAAGGGGGGGGCGGAATTGCCCCAAATTTTCAAGAAATTCCCAAACAAAAATAGAATTACAGTTGTAAATAGTTTTAATTTAAAACAGCATTATGAGACTGTTGTAGACATAATGCAAAACGCATGTAAAAATTACAAAGTTCTGATTTAGGGTTTAAAATACAATGCTTAATTTTTTTTAACTTAACTTCAAGTTTCCCAACGGAGTCAGCAATTCAGAAGTTTGCTTCTCATACCTGCCTTCCAGACTGAATGATATGAGCGCTGTGTCTGTCTCAATAGGAAGGGAGTTTGATTTGAGAAAACAATGAGGAGTCCTTGTGGCACCTTAAAGACTAACAAATTTATTTGGGCATAAGCTTTCAAGGGCTAAAATCCACTTAATCAGATGCATGGAGTAAAAAATACAGTAAGCAGTATAAATAGTACAGCACATGAAAAGATCGGAGTTGCCTTACCAAGTGGGGGGGTCAGTGCTAATGAGGCCAATTCACTCCACTGTGATTTTTGCTGATACAGGCTAACACAGCCACCACTCTGATTTGAAAAGGGGAGTATGACTTCCTCCCATAAATCAAGAGGAGTTTCCCATTGGATTTTGCCTGGGACCGCGTAAGGAACTAGTGTGTCGAGAAAGATACAATTACAGTACGAAAGAAGGTTTTCCATCTTTTTCAGAAAAACATGAATAGTAACAAAATGTTCATAGGTTTCAGAGTAGCAGCCGTGTTAGTCTGTATTCGCAAAAAGTAAAGGTCTCTAAGTCTAGTCTCTAAGGTGCCACAAGTACTCCTTTTCTTTTTGAAAATGTTCATAGTATCATTGACACAGTAGTCAGATAAAAGTTCACAAGTTTGAAAATCAGGCTCAAATATACAGGTTCATGTAACTAACCTAAATGTGAAGGTATTTTAATCTTGCCAGTGTTAATGACTTGATTGGATGTAATGATCTGAACCAAAATAATTAAGGAAAACTATAATAATGCTTCTGTTTAATTTCTTCACAGGTGTGGTAGCCCTCTGATATCTCAAAATGCCATTAGTGAAAAGAAACATAGACCCCAGGCACCTGTGTCACACAGCACTGCCCAGAGGCATCAAGAATGAACTGGAATGTGTCACCAATATTTCCTTGGCAAATATAATTAGACAACTGAGTAGTCTAAGTAAGTACATTGTGCTATTAACTTTACAATTCATTTTAAACTAAAATGTCATTTGCTTACAGTTTTTATAGATGAAACAGAACCACATTTTCAAATTTAAAATGAAACAAAAAAGCCTTATTTCTTGATCAACCTTGTATTACACAAACTGCTCTGAACCTTTTGTTTTCTTTTGTTATCTTGTAAATTAATTTAGTGCTCCTGAAAGGTGCTGACTGACAGTTGTGGAGACGTAAGCCTCCACAAAACAGGTAGATAACAGGCAAGAACACTTTTGGCTTTTCCAAATTTACAACGTCAATGTCTCTGCCTTAACATTACTGATTGAATGAACAGTAAAGTTAGCATCAGACGTGAACAGCACAGTTAGCATGCTTGAAGATATAGCAGCCGTGTGTGGAGGAGCTGTTTCTTCTGCCTCTATCATCCCAACCACCTTTCATCATTCCCTCCCACTTATTGATTTCCACTTTATACTTGTTTTCCCCCTCCTACTGGGAATTCTGTCCCTTCAAGGGGCAAAAATTTCTGGAAACTTGATATCAAGAATAAGGAAGACATAGGAGTTATCATGGACCCTCATAACTGATCCTATTGTAGTCAGTGATTATTTTATCATTGACTTCAGTGAGAGCAAGATTAGGCTAAAAAAGGATCTTTCCCAGTAACAACCCTCAAAGGTGTTCAGCTACAGTTAGTCAAAGATAACAGTAAGACATGGCCTTCTAGCCATATAAGTCAGTACTGGTTAACCAAATGCAATTTTTGAGTAAGTAATAGGACATAATTGGATTTATGTTAAAGTGTAACTATGATATGGCCTTAATGTATGGTTTGTTAGGCTTGAAGCTCACAGTAAGTGCCATCAGTCACCTAATTATAACAGTATTACACAACATACACTCTGGATTATGTTGTGATTGTTAAGAAAGAAGTTCAGGAGAGCTGGCAGATTCTCAAAGAGATAATATTAAAGGCACAACCGCAAACTAATCTTATGTGAAGGAAAGATAGAAAGAAAACTAAGAAGCTACTATGACTCTTTAATAACCTGAAAGTCAAAAAGGAATCCTACCAAAAGTGGAAACATGAACAAATTGCTACAGTTGAGTACAATAGAATAATACAAGCATGTAGGGACAAAATGAGAAAAGCTAAGACACAAGATGAGTTACACCTAGCAAAGGACATAATGTAGCCCACACACCTGGGTGTGGTGTTCTGTCCCTTCTAGTGGCACTGAGACCACTTAGACAGAGAGTTAAATGAGTCTGCTCAACAGCCTTGGCTAACAGACAGTTGGCTTTTGGCTTATGCTGTAGAGGCTCATGCACTAAGCTCCAGAGGTCCCCGGTTCAATCCCGCCTGCCAACGACCAGGGTCTGTCCGCGTTACAATAACAGGCAATAAGAAGAAGGTCTATAAATACATTAAGAGAAAGACGAAGGGAAGTTTTGGTCCACTACTTAGTGGGAAAGGAGAGCTAATAATGGATGATATCAAGAAGGCTGAGGTGTTCAATGCCTAGTTTGGTTCAGAATTCACTTAAGGGTACTTAAGGAACTAGCCAAAGCAATCTAGGAACTGTTTGTCATTATCTTCGAGACCTCTCAGAGGATGGGCGGGGTCCCAGAGAAGTGGAGATGGGCAAACATAGTACCTATCTTTAAAAAGGCAACAAAGAGGACCCGGGGAATGATAGACCAGTCAGCCTACCTTCAATACCTGGAAAGATACTGGAACAAATCATTAAACAATCCATTTGTGAGCATTTAGAGGATAATAGGGTAATAAGTAATAGCTAACGTGGATTTGTCAAGAACAAATCCTGCTAAACCAGCCTAATTTTCTTCTTTTACGAGGTTACTGGCCTAGCGGCTGGGGGAAAGCAGTAGCTGTATCTCCTTTTTAATAAGGCTTTTGACACAGTCCCACATGATATGCTCATAAGCAAACTAGGGAAATGTGATCTAGATGAAATTATTCTAAAGTGGGTGCACAACTGCTTGAAAAACCATACTCAGAGTAGTTATCAATGATTTGCTGTCAAACTGAGAGAATTCATCTAGTGGGACCCCACCGGGGTCCATCTTGGGTCAAGAGCAGTTCAATATTTTCATTAGTGACTTGTATAATGGAGTAGAGAGTACGCTTATAAAAATTACAGGTTACACCATGCTGGAAGAGGTTGCAAGCACTTTGGAGGACAGTATTAGAATTCCGCAAAATGACTTGACAAATTGGAGAATTGGTCTGAAACCTGCAAAATAAAATTCAAGAACGAGAAGTGCAAAGTACTGCACCTAGGAAGAAAAAATCAAAAACACAACTACAAAATGGGGAATAACTGGCTAGGCAGTAGCACTGATGAAAAGGATCTTGGGGTTATAGTGGATCACAAATTGAATATGAGCCAACAGTGTGATGCAGTTATGAAAAAGGCTAATGTCTTTCTGGGGTGTATTAACAGGAGTGTCATATGTAAGACATGGGAGGTGATTGTCCCACTCTGCTTGGTGCTGGTGAGGCCTCAGCTGGAGTACTGTGTCCACACTTTAAGACAAATATGGATAAATTGGAGAGAATCTAGAGGAGAGCAACAAAAATGATAAATGGTTTAGAAAACCCAATCATGAGGAGACGTTAGAAAAATGGGCACATTTAGTCTTGAAAAAAGATGACTGAGGGGGAGACCTGATAACAATCTTCATATATATTAAGGGCTGTTATAAGGAGAGTGGTGATCGATTGTTCTCTATGTCCACAGAAGATCGGACAAGAATTAATTGGCTTAATCTGTAGCACAGGAGATTTAGGTAAAGTATTAAGGCAATCTTTCCAGATATACTGACATTTAAGTTTTGTAATAAGCTACCAAAGGAGGTTATGGAATTACCATCAGATTAGACAAACACATGTCAGGGGTTCATGGCTCAGTGCCACGGGATGGAATACATTATCTGTTGAGGTCACTTCCATCCCTACATTTCTATGATTAAGGAAAAATATTGTTGTTTTGTAAAGTATGTGTAATTTCTAAAATGTAATTATAATATAATTACTTTGAATTACTACTTTGTAGTATAATTAAAGGCAGAGGAATAAATAGCATTAAAGATAATAAGCAATGAAGATTTTTTTTGCACTCTCAAATATTTTTTCTATATTTATTTTAAATGAATGAATACTTCACAAGGTTTAGAACCCTACAGGAGTCTTTCTGAAAAGGCTGTTTTTTCCCTGGAGCTATAGCAAAGTTAAAGGGCTGTCAAGTGAACCAATATGACGCTAGTTTGAACTGCCAGTATTGTAAGTGCTTTTTAACCACCAGGACACTAACATTTTCCAGACTGCCAGCCCAATGAATGCTAAAGAAGGCATATATATATATATATATATATATATATTCATATTCTCAAAAGGATAAAGGGCTTTCAGCTCCATCACGATCATTGAACCTGAGGTACATTTTAATTTCATTGAAATATTAAATGCTTTTGAAAGTGTATCTGTTTTTTCCACTTTTCTAATTTGGCCTTTGGTTGCACAGTAATATGACAGACAGTAATGGGGCTGATGATTTCTACTCGGTCTTGTTGTGGCTTTTAAAAAGTAAAATGTTTGCTATCTGTACTCCTTTTTCTCCCTTTTTGAGGAGGATTCCAGACAACCAGTCTGATTCTACCAGGAAGCAAGGAGGCAAAGACTAGGGAAAAGCCAAGGATATATAAAGCAAACTCCACTTCCCTTACCTTAGACCTTTCAGTGTGCTTTGCTTTCTCTCCTAGCAGTATAGAGCCTCAGCTCTTAAATGCAGTTCTTTTACCTCTAGCACAGTGGTCACCAACCCGTAGATCGCGATCAACTGATCGATCCTGGGGACTCTCCCAGTCGATCATGATCTCTGGCCGAGGTGGCACAGTGGGGCTGCCTACCACTAAGGCAGGCTCCCTGCCTGCCGCGACCCCATGCCACTCCTGGAAGCGGCCAGCATGCCTCTGTGGCCCCTGGGGGCAGGGGCAGGGGTGTCCACACGCTGCTCCTGCCTGCAAGCACTGCCCCCGCAGCTCCCATTGGCCAGGAACGGGGAACTGTGGCCAATGGGAGCTTTGGGGATGGTGCCTACAGAGAGGGGCAGCGCAAAGAGCCACGTTCCCCCGCTCCCCCTGGGGTCCACAGGGGGGTGTTGGGCCCCTCTGGGAGTGGCATGGGGCCGCGGCAGGCAGGGAGCCTGTCTTAGCCTCGCTGTGTCACTGACAGAGGTAAGTGCCTCCCAGTGGGAGGCTGCCCCTCCCAGAGCCAGCACCCCATTCCCCTTCCTGAACCCCAAGCCCCTACCCCAGCCTTGACCCCCCTCACAGAGCCAGCAGCACCCCATAACCCCTCCTGCACCCCAAACCCCTGCCCCAGCTCTGACCACCCTCTTAGAGCCAGCACCCCATACCTCCTCCTGCATCCCAGCCTCAGCCCTGGTCTCCACTCCAGAGCCAGCACCTCACACCCCCTCCTGCACCCCAACCCCCTGCCCCAGGCTCAGCCCAGATCCCTCTTCCACACTGCGAACCCCTCATCCCAGAGCCCACACCCCCTGCCAACCCCCTACCCCAGCCCAGTGAAAGTGAATGAGGGTGGGGGAGAGCAAGGGACAGAGAGAGGGGGGATGGAGTGGGCGGGGCTTTGGGGATGGGGCGTTGCCTCAGGGAAGGAGCAAGGTAGATCCTGGGTTGCCCTTACATTCAAAAAGTGAACTTGGGCATAAAAATGTTGGAGACCATTGCTCTAGCTCTTCCTCAAGGAGATTAGAAGAGAAGAGCAAGGACAACTTCAAGAAAAAGAAGAGGAAGAAGAGAGATAAGAACAGGAAGGACCCAACTAAGAAGGCCAAACAGAGTACTGTCTGGTGATCTTAGACTGTGCATGTTCCCAGTGCCAAAAAGAAGCTTGAAGAGCATCCACCAGACATTCCTATCCTGATTATGCAGGCCCATGTGGCAGGTAGACTATCAGAGAGAACCCTTCAGGTGATCCTGCAAGCTGCTATTCTTCAGAAGGAACATGGCTTTGCTTTTCAGACTCCTTATTCTCTCTTCCTGCATGGATTTGATTCCAGCCTACTGGTCTGTGGTGGGTTGAATTCAAGTGTTGTTTTTGAGTTCAGTGCTGCTTCTACTTCAGATTCCATTCAGTCATTACAGCCTAACGCTGGTGGCCCCTTCAGCTGCTTCTGCTCTCTCTTGTTTCCCAGTGCCAATTGTAATACTCCTGTTTGGAGCCCTTTTTCTTCCCTCTCTTCATCCCCTCCTTGGTAGTTGGATGCAGGTCTTTGTTGTCCCACAATACAATGGCTCAACCCCTATATAGGGTTTCCCTTTTTGCTGTCTGTTGGATAGTTGATGTGTGGACTGCCAGCCTATGTATCCTTTTTTTTCCCTAGTGAAAACCTCCCAGGGCAACTGCCTTCTCCTCAGGATGAAAAATAGGACCCCCCCTTAAGAAATCCAAAGAAAAGCATAACATGGACCCTTCATGTGCCAAGGACCCAGTGAACTGGGGGCAATGGTTGTCTCCCACATTTCCTGTCTTCTAAAATTCCTCTATCTTGACCCTAACTGGCAGGTCTGTACTGAAGATGGCTCTTAGTAGCATTAAGTGCTGATGCTAGCCTGCAGCACAACATGCATACTGTGAGATCCTGTCTGCTTTCAGTTGTGTCTCAGCAACCATGAATACAATGCTCCGGTCTAGTCTTTCCTTGGGGATTAAAACATGAGTGTATGATGCAGTTCAGCAATCATTTCGCAAAGCCGGACGTGTTAGCTGCCTCTAGCTCCTCAGATGCTCCTACTCTGTTTCTCCCTTCCCTGCAATTGACTTTGTGTCTTCCCTCACCAGCTGTGGATGTAGAAGCCAGGATTCCAGGACTTTTTGGTGAATAGAAATTTCTGTTTGTTTCTCAGTCACTGGATGCTGACTCCCCTAATCAGTGGTGGGCTGTCCCTCTGATTTTCTGCTCTGACCCAGGTTCACTCTGTCTGTTGGTTCAATTAGAGCTTCTCGTTGTCTGTTGGTCACTGGTAGGAGGTTCATCTTCTTTCCTTTGATCTTTAGTGGCAGCCAGCAGCTCAGATTTTCTGCCTTGGACAGGAGTTCAGGTCTCTGTTGGTTAATTAAGAGCTTTTGTATTCCTTTCAGGCCACTGGGTGAGGTTAATCACTCCCCGTCTCCATTTTCACTGGCAGGTTTCCCACAAATTTTCTTTTGTGCCTTTCTTTTCTACACTCCCTACTCTTTGTGCAGAAGGCTCTCTGGAGTGCTCTTATAGTTGATCTTCCACAGCACTCCCCATTTAGCTACCAAGACTGTAAGTCTCCATAATTGTGCCATCATGAAGATTTCTCAAGATTCTTTAACACCCACTCTGGTACCTTTTCAAAGTCTTTCCAACTCCCTTGGTGTATTAGTTTGCCTGCAGATCCTATGCCAAGGTTCCTTGATTATGATTTTGGACCATAGATCCCTTGGTTTGGGTGCCTTCAGCTGACACTGGGGGAAGGAATTTGGTTATATATTGCCCCTGCTGCCTTTGATTCCATGGATACTATGCAAATTCCAAGTGGACAGGGCAGTTTCCATCCTTTTTACTCTCAGATGGGCTCAGATGCCCTGACCTTCAAGCTCCTTGACCCTCCTATGGAACATACATGGGCCTCTCAGGCTGTCCTGATATACTTCTCCAGAGGCCATTTCTCTTCCTCAGTCCAATCCCACTAAGCCCCCTGGTCTGGAAGATGAACAAAGCAGTTACAGAAGAAGGCTTCTCCCCCGAGGCTATAAATGCATTGTCTAAGTAGTTACAGTCCCTCAACCAAGAAGCTTAATGAAGATTATGTATGACCTTTTCTGTTGGGGGTGCATTAAGAGGTATCACATTCACCAGTTGTTCACTACAACAAATCTTTGAGATAAATTTAGCCATATTCACTTCCTGCCTTTGAATTCAGGTTTTATCCATAACTGCATTCTGAAGTTTGATGGCTCCAAGTTTTTCAAGTCCTTAAAGAGACCAGTTTTCAGAACATCATCCTTCAGTAGTACTTGCCTTCTATTATTCAGTCTGTGAGTACATGCATGAAAACTCTCCCTGCATCTGTTGATGGTGAAAGTTGCTCTTTTAGTCATTATAACCTCAGTTCAGTATGTTGAAGGCGTAAACTCTCTAGTTATTGAAACCCTGTTTTTACTATGTTTCCCTAGCAAATTGGTTTTACAGTTGCCTTTGGAGTTCCTTCCTATATGGCTTATTCTTGGGGGACTTCTGCACCAAAAAAATTTAAAAATTCTGTACCAAAAAATTAAAACTTCAGCACACAATATTTTAAAATTCTGCTTATTTTATTTGTCAAAATAACACAATATAATCACACCAGTTTCAATTATTTTGGTAATTTATTTTAAAATATCTGTCAGCAAGTATGTCTGTAACAGTACAGACAAAAAAAATTCACGTAATATTTTTTTTTAAATAGATTCCTTACTGGGCATATTAATACAGAACTTTGAGTAATTCATTTAAGCAACAATACAGAAAAATATTTTCTGCACCCCTCAGAAGCAGTGCAAAGGCCTGGGGGAGTTGGGGTAACAGAAGAGCTGAGGGAGAGGGAAGGAGCCTGAGCATGAACTTGGAGGGTTTTTGGATGTGGGTGGGAGACATACGGAACAGATTTTGGGGCAGGGAGAGAGGAGGGATTGTTAGGGAGTTGGGAAGCCTCCCCCATGCAGACCCTGGCTTACCCCAAGCCTCTCCTATTCAGTCAGGTACATCTGCCCCATCCCCATGTGTCCCTGCACCCCCCTGTCCCCATGTGGCCTTGCAGCACCCTTCCCATTCAACCCCTGGCTCAGTGCTGTCACCCCACTAGCTCCTGAGCCCGTGCCCCAGTCTGTTCCCCCAACTAGTCCTTCTGAACCCTAGTCTGTGTCCCCCTCACCTCCCCCCCAGCAGCCCTGTGTGCCCCACTCTGTCTGTCCTAACGTGGCTCCGGCAGACATGCTGCTCTGATGAACGCAGCCGGCTGCTGGCTGTTCTCGTGCCACAGCAGCTCCTGGTGGGTGAAGGACAGAACTGCAGCACTTCTCTGGTAGAATGTATTTTCTGTGGGGAAAAAAATTCTGCACTGAGTATGAATTCTGCATGTGCGCAGTGGCACAGAATTTCCCCAGGAGTAAGTGCTTTATACTTCCATGTAAAGGAGCCCATGGTCCTGTTGACTGACTACCCATATTTTTCTTCCACTCTTGAGGGCAGACTACATGTTCTGGATGCTGAGAGAGACATTGCAGAGACAAGAAACTCTATTATGAAATTCAAGATTTCAGTACTTTAAATGAAACTGATGTGTATTGTGGTTTTGGTTAGATAATTTATGTATAGTTTTGTTCTGAGTTCATATAGATATTACAAAGGAAGCAAAGAGACATATAGCTAAATAAAGATAAGATACAAGATGTGTATGATGACATTATAACACGAGAGCAAATCTGTTGTCCTGTTGGTTTTAATAAAGCATTTTTATTGAAAAAATTGGAAATAAGAAGAGAGAAAAAGAGCACCAATTGAGAAATTAGGATGATATGTATGTAATTCTCTGCTTGGGGCTATTCTCAAAATAAACTGAAACAGGGCTAGAGCCCTGTTTGCTCTAGCAAATCAGTCACTGCAGTGATGTTAGTAATGCTAATGGCAAGCAGCAAACAAAACAAAAAGCCCAGGATAAATTTGTGCAGCATATTATCACAAGTTTTCAGTACACAAAATCCTGCCATGAACCAGACCACATGTCAGTTTATGTCTCTAGCAGGCAGTTCTCCTGTCACATAAAAATCCAGAAATTATTATAATGATATTTCCAAAAATAATTTGGCTGATGTCCCAGCAGTTGTAGGAGCAATGGGTAGCAAACTATAGATCTTTCTTTATCTTTCTCACATATTGTCATCGGAAAGGTAATGTCCATGATATGTGTTGTGGTATAACAGCAAGCCACTGAACAGCTAGTGGAGGCTTTTTGGTGATCCACTTCTGCTTTTTGTGTATGTACATAGAGAACACAATTGCCCACTGAATCTCTGTGGACAAATGTGTGATAACACCTATTTTGTGCCTTTTTCATATCTTCTATTTAAAGGAAGACTGTGTAACCCATTTAGTTCTCAAAATATTTTCCTTAAAGAAAGGTAAATGCCATCCTGCATCTGTGTAAAATAAAATTAGAAAAAACAATTATTATTTTACTATGGATCCTTAGCAGCTTATGCAATGTGCAGCTAAGATGGTTACATTAGCCTGACAGGCTTCATTGGCTAGTGAGCCTTAAGTAAATGACTGGGAACCAGGAACTCTTGAGTTCAAATCCCAGCTCTTCCATTAACTCACTCCGGAGCTGTGGGAAAGCTAGTCTTGTGGCATCTGTTTCCTCATCTGTAAATACTACTTTTCTATCTCACAGTGTATTATGGGGCTCCATTTGTTAATGTTTTTCATAAAATTACTATATGTTAGTAGTCTGAATATACTTGTGCATGGGCACATTTTCATTGCATGACCATAAGGGAGGCTTTGACTATGTTATCCAGTTTGGGTTCCATAAGACTAGAGGTGGCTCCACCAGTGGAATGTGCTAGTGTAGTTCCCCTTCAAAGAGTACCTCCTGCTGATGTGGTGTTATGTACTGAAAGATCCTGCTGCTGGTGCTGCCTCCTTCTGCTTCGTCATGGCTTTTTCATGAAGTCTTTCTCTGTTGATCTTCATAGACTGTGCACCTATTTCTTTTTACCTTTATATCGTGTGTGTTTGAATACAACTGTAAGCTGGGGTAAGCTCCTGGAGGCAGGACCTTGTTTAAGTATTCTCATAAAACATTGTAGGAAGGCCGGGTTTAAATATTAATATTAGTCCCAGTGATATTGCTTACTGGATTTTTGAAAGTATTTTGGCTTTCCATTTTGGGGAATTATGAGGATATGAACTGACCCAGAAGACAGACCAGCTTAGGAGGTACTCCCCTGAGACCTTGTGTACAGTGCTGTTCAAGTCAAAGATCTTTACGTTTTCTCTTAATTATGATGTTGAGCAGACAACCTTATAGTTAGCATATTATGATCTATGCAGTTTACTCTGGTCCTTGTGTCTCAGTACAAGTACTGTATCCTACAGTTGCACAGGTGATCCGTGGAAGAATATTTTGTAGAAATCTGCTTGGGAACTGTAGGGTGAGTTTCCACTTGATTGTAGGCCTCAAGTCAGTGAGGTATTGGAGAAATAGGTTTAGTTTGCATTGAGATGGACCATGGTTCTTTGCATATAATTTGAATGAATTAGCTGATCAATTAAAGAGATGCCTTGGTTTTGACATCTTTGAGTCTAAGCATCAACCTTCTGTGTTTTTTCCCTCCACTACGGAAGTCTGTAAAACAGATCTTATTTATGAGCCCACTGGGCTATTTGGGGCTTTTATGCTCTGAAAACTTGGTTTTGATGATACTAGTCCCTTGGGCCCTCATTTAACATCTTTAGTGTTTTAACTTTTAAATAAACTTTTTTAGCTGGCCTTTTCTTCTGTCAGATTGAGTTGGAGAACTAATAAGTTTTAGTGTGTTTGTCTTTTGTTTGGGTAAAAATTATCCTTATTTACATTTTTTTTAGGGACGTTGATTTCGTTAATCTAGAATTAGTTCCTAGATACAAGAGGCTTACCTGAATTGGCTCTCACACTTTAAGAACTTGTCTTTAGATTTTGGGGTGCTTGTTTTATTTTATCATTTGGAACCACACAATTTCTTTGGGTTGTTTTCTTGTGATTCAACCTAGTTCACGGATTACAGAAATGGTTTCCTCATGGGTATATACAATAATGTATAGGATGAGAGGAAAAGCATTATAAGTTGAAGTTATTTACCAGTGTTCTATTTGCCATAATTGTCATCTTCCCCCATAAAAATTCCCAGTCCCCTGTGTGGTTCATTTGGGTAGCTGGTTTTAATTGATTAGCTTGGAAAATTTCTTGGCATCAGGAAGAAATGGAAGTGGGAGGGCAAAAATATCTATATGTCTACTCTGAGTGACAATCCTTTCTCCCTGGTTTATGGAGATGTATCACTCTGTGTGTGTATGTATAATGGGGGAAGATGTAACTGCAACATACAGAATTGCCATTAAGTAATGTTTCTTTTTCTGCCTATTTCTTGCACTCTCTCTCGCTCACTCTTTTTCTTGTCTTCTGTAACTTGGTAAAAGAATCTATCATTTGGCAGCTCTTCTTACTACCTTAGCAACAGTAGTTCTCCGGACACCAGCAGCTGTTGTTTCAGCTTCCTAAGCACTCTTCTCTGTATTTCTTGCTTTCTGATTGCATCTATACAAGAAAATTGCATATCCACTTTCCAGCAATGGTGCAGCTGCACTGACATTACCAGTGGTGCAAGGTTACCGGAAACCAGGCTCAGGCATTTTCAGCATGCATGACATACAGCTGCTATTACTTGTGTAGCTGCACCATTGTTAGAAAGTGTGTATCCAATTTTCCTATGTAGATGCAACCTCTGTGTTTCTTTCACAACTGCCAGTCAGGCTTACCTTTCTTTTAACTGAGCTGTCCTTTGTATACAGTGACCATATGCCACATGAGAAATCCAGCTCTCTACTTCCATTCTTCTCTCATCTCCCCATCTGATGGAGAGATCCCTTTGCCACTTCAATAGGAATTTAAAAAGTCCAAAAGGTAGCACTTTAGGTAAGTTCTGCCCCAAGATCGGTTAGACAGGTGATCCACTATGGTAGCTAAAGTAACACCATCGGGTCAAAACTCAAATTTGTAATGTTTTTAACATTACATTTTTACTGTTAATACCTCAAATACCTGAAAATGAACTCTGCTTTAAAATCAAGTTTATCTATTAATTTTTAAACTTTTCATATGCTGACTAATGCTAATATTTATGGAAAGAACTGTTTAAACATCCTGGCACTTGTTGAACATGTGTTGTAGCAAAATTACATCATTGTATACACTGCTCTACACTGAGTGCCTAGATGTGCTGTGTTTTCAGAGAAGTGAATATAAGTGTTTAGGTGTATTACAGTATTTTTTTTGTGCTGAATGCTGTAATTAAAAAGGCAAAAAGTTTCCATTGTAACTTCCTGTTTTCATACATTCATAGCTTTGAAATATTAACTTCTGAGGTAGAAGCCTTCAGTGTTTCTGCCCACTGGTGAGTTTTTGTTGGAAATTTGAGCAAAATCCTTTAAGGTGAAAAAATTCTTTTTGCATTTAAGAAGCTTGTTTTCACTATGATCAGTAAAGGTTTATTGTACCATATTGATTCTGAGCTATATTATTAAGGTTTTTAAGTGGTCTCTACTTAGCCCCTGGTTATATGCCCACAGTTAACGGGAACATTTCAGCACCTATCTGTTTTGATTACAGAGCGTGACATCTAAATTTTGTTACTTTTGCATGCAGTTAATTGTAACGGCAAAATTGTGGATTCAAAATTGGAGTCTGGTCCATGTCTAACACACTTCGTTAAGTCTTCAAGGTTAATGGTGACCAGATACTCAGCTAAGATTAACAACAAGGGGGAAGGAACGCAAGCTAAAATAGGGAAAGAATAGGTTAAAGAATGTTCAGGTATGTTTGATGTATTCAAGTTGGCAAGGCCTGATGAAGTTCATCCTAAATTACTTAAGGGTGCTAGCTGATGCAATCCTGGAACCATTAGCAATTATTTCAGGAACTCATGGAGTACTGGTGAGGACCTAGAGGACTAGAGAAGGGCAAACATAGTACCTGTCTTTAAAAAGGGGAGCAACGAGGACCTGGGGAATTATAGAACAATCAGCCTAACTTGGATACCTGGAAAAATACTGGAACAAATTATTAAGCATTTGTAAGCACCTAGAGGATAATAGGGTGATAAGTAATAGCAGCATGGATTTGTCAAGAACAAATCATGCCAAACCAGCCTAGTTTCCTTCTTTGACAGGATTATTGGCCTAGTGGATGGGGAGAAGCTATAGACATCTAAGGCTTCTGTCACAGTCCCACGTGACATTATCATAAGCAAAACTAGGGAAATGTGGTCTAGATGAAATTACTATAAAGAGGAGCCATAACTGGTTGAAAGATGATAGTTATCAATGGTTTGCTGTCAAACTCAAAAGATGTATTTAGTGGGGTCCCACTAGGTTGACCAGGTGTCCCAATTTTATAGGGACAGTCTTGATATTCGGGGCTTTCTCTGATATAGGTGCCTATTATCCCCCACCCCCTTCCTGATTTTGCACAAGTGCTATCTGCCACCCAAGGTCCTGCAGGATTCTGTCTGGGTCTGGTACCATTCAATATTTTTATTAACGACTTGGATAATGGAGTGTTGAGTATGCTTATGAAATTTGAAGAGGATGCCAAGCTGAGTGGGACAGCTATAAACACTTTGAAGGGCAGACTTAGAATTCAAAATGACCATGACAAATTAGAGAATTGGTCTGAAATCAACAAGATGAAATCCAAGGAAGACAAGAGCAAAGTTCTGCACTTAGGAAGGAAAAATCAAATGCACAACTACAAAACGGGGATTAACTAGCTAGGCAGTACTACTAATGAAAAAGGTTCTGGGGTTTATAGTGGATCACAAATTAATCCAACAATGTGATGTAGTTGTGAAAAAGGCTACTATCATCCTGGGGCAGATTAAGAGGGGTGTCATATGCAAGACATTGAAGATAACTGGCCCATTCTACTCCGCACTGGTGAGGATGCTCAACTACTGTGTCCAGTTTGGGGCATCACACTTCAGAAACGATGTGGGCAATTTGGAGAGAGTCTAGAGGAGAGTAACAAAAATAATAAATGGTTTAGAAAACCTGACCTATGAAAAAAGGTTAAAAAATAATTAGGCATGTTTAGTCTTGAAAAAAGAAGATTGAGCGGGAAGCTGATAAGTCTTCAAATAAGTTAAAGGCTTTTAAAAAGAGGATGGTGATCAATTGTTCTCTATGCCCACTGAAGGTAGGACAAGAATTAATTGGCTTAATCTGCAGCAAGGGAGATTTAGATTAGACATTAGGAAGAAGTTTCTAACTATATGGGTAGTTAAATCCTGGAATAGGCTTCCAAGGGAGGTTGTGGAATCCTGTCATTAGAGATTTTTAAGAACAGGTTGGACAAACACCTGTCAGGGATGGTCTAGGTTTAGGTCCTGCCTCAATGTGGGGGTTGGACTTGATGACCTCTTGTGGTCCTTTCCTGCCCTACATTTCTATGATTCTGTGTTGCCATAGAGATTATACTGTACAACCTATAAAACATCTGCACTAATTTACTCTTGTTTGATCATCACTTTAGATTACTCTGTATATTTTAAGATTTATTATAATTTCTTCCAGGTTTTAATATAATCATTGTTTCCCTTCTTTCCATCCACTGTATTACCATTTTTGAAAGTAACAAATGTAATTAGTAATCCTGTGACAGACTGCTTCTAATTCAATAAATTAGACATTAACACACAAAGCTTCAGGGATTAAGGTGAAACACCTATATGCTTCCCCTTTATCTTAGACGTTAAATAAAAAAATAGGTTGAATGAAATCAGGACGCAGAACCACATAAGCCCGTTGCCAGTCTTAGTTCCTAATAGGTTTGTCAGGAGATGTAGATTTCAGATTTTTTAAAATGTCAGAGAAACTGAAAATATATACTATTTTAAAAGCTCATTTTAAAAGCTCCACAGGATGAGGCTGTACTGCAGCTTGAGAGAATTTAGCAGAAACCTCACTTGAGACCTTTTTTAAAAAAACTGTAACATTTCTGTAGCCAGTTTTCTTGGAATTGTATAATATAAGGATACAGGAAGTGCCACATTGAATCACACCAGCAGTCCCTCTAATACAGTATCATATTTCTGATGCTATTCAATATCAGATGTTTCAGAGGACGATGCAAGAAACCCCATATTGGACAATTATAGAAAAACCTTCTAATCTTTGGTTGTTTTATGCTCTGAAGCATGACAGATTATATCCTTTATATGCAAAACTCAACTCAACCTTAATTTTGGAGTTCCAACCAGCAGATCCATAATTTAATCCTATCCAATGTGATTATGCATATTCTTGCTATCCATATAATGTCTAGTCCTTGTTAGCAGCTCATTTCTTTCTTAAGTTTCTTCAGAATTTTTGGATGAATACCATTCAGTCCTGGTGAGTTTTTTCTTTAATTCCTCAGTCTGCTCTAGTACCACCTCTTCTGACAAACTGCACTCTGACACGGCCACATCTTTATTACTTGAAAAGAATAGATATCTCCTCACCATCCTTTGTGGTGATGTCTGATGCAAAGAAATCGTTTAGCTTCTAAGCAATTTCCTTACTTCCTTAATGGTTCCCTAGTAGTCTGGCAGACCCACTAATTCTGCCCCAGGGTGGCTTCTTGCTTCTGATATCATTAAATAATATTTTATTTCTTCATAGTCTTTGGTTAATTGCTCTTTTAAAATATCTTTTAGCACTTCTAATTTCTATGTTAGATTTTATGTGCCATAATTTGTTTCTTTCTGTAGGGTTTACTTGTGCTGGATTTCTATTACGATGGATATATATATTTTGTTTAATTAACCTTTTGTACCTTGCTATGTAACTCTATTATTTTTTCCTTCCCTTCCTTGTTCCTTTGTATTTATAGGTCTGTATTCCTTCTGAAACTGCTGTTTAAGTAGACTCCATGCTGAAACTAAGGATTTTAAGATAAGAACTAAGGAACTGATCCAAACACCCATGGGAATCTTTTCAGTGACTTCAGAGGACTTTGGATCAAGCCCTTAGACCCTTTTGGGAACTGAGATAGAGAAGAAGGAAAAAAAAGTCCCAAAATAATCAGAACCCAATAACTAGTAGTCTGGAGCTGCTCTTTCTACAGAAGCTGAATGCATATTTCCCCTCAGGATTTCAAGTGATCCCGGTGAACAGATGTTGTCCAAAATCATCACTTCTAATAATGAATCTGTTCATTACTGAACTTTTAGAGCATGGCAGCAGGGTCCACATAACTACTTAGTGCACAGCAGGCTAGTGCAGGGTAGATTCACTCTCTAGCTTGTCACGCACTAAGTCTCTGTACAGGCAAGCCGTGAGACTCTCAGTGCTAGAATGAGTTTGGTGGAAAGCATCTTTTTGTTTCTAAAATTGTCCCTTGAAGGGATAGGGATCCTAAAGTGAGGATATTTTTAATAAAAATAAAAATCACAAATAAGGAGAACTGACAGCCTATAGGTGTTCAGCACCAAAAATGTTGAATTTTTACCAAATGCTAGCTTGAATCATTTGGTTTAGTGAATCCCCCAGAACCAGTAAGATGGAAAATTGTGGTTATTACTCCTTAAGAAAATAAGAGGAGAGCCACTAATGGAAATTGTGAAATGTACCCCTTATTGACTTAACAACTTTTGACTCATTTTGAGAAAGATGATTTTGAAATCCTGAAAGTAACGTTGCCAGCTGGAAATCTAGTCCGTTTCAAAAAATGAATTAAAAGCAGCCTCAGGTACTACACCTGCTATTGAGTAGTCCAGAAAAATTTTGTTTTACAGTTACATATTCCTATCTAAAAAAAATAATAACTCCCTTATAGCTGTGTAAAACACCCACATGAAAAGGAGAAACTCACTGACTGATTATGCAAGGGAAATAGTGATATTGACTAAACCCAAAGTCCTATCAAATTACACAAAGAAAAGAACATTAGAATATTTTGTCTAATCTTTGTTTTAGGAATCACATGTAATTTGTAACAATATTAGGTAACACCTACATTAAAAACAAGATCTGTTCTCAATTTAGGGAATTATGTCTGATAAAAATAATTACCTTTCTGGAACTACAACAGAAGTTGATACATTTTTGGACCAGAACCAGTATACAATTGAGGCTGTGGAGCAAGTAAAAGGCTGGGTGGAGAACTCTGAGACATAAGACTTTGTTGAGGAAAGCATATAATAGCTTTAGAGCCTCTCTCCCCACATGGCTGGTTCTCTGCAAGAATAAGTGTTTGAACAATTTTTCTTCTGTACCTTTTTCTGAGAGTTGAAACTTTATTTGTTGATAAGTTCATAAGTGCATATGATGTGGCAAGTTGTATTTAGCAGTTGTTTTTGGACTGCATAGTGAGGGGTTCCTTCCCAAACTGGTTTGCTAAGCTGCCACCCTCCACTTCTTCAGACCAATTTCTAGTGATTTGGCCACAAAGAGACATTTTTTATTTTTACATATTTAGGAAAGCTGCTGACAAAAAAATGTCAACGGTACAATGCATGTGCCTTTGCTGAGTAACTTTGTAATTGCTATGGCCTTTCCTTTGTCCTTACATCTACACTTCACTGCTTTGTTGTCTTTCTCATTTGTGAAATTAGATTTGTAAACAATTGGAGGGAGGGGCAATTTATGCATACTGTAAAGTGTGTAAAATAGTTTTGGGCACTGTAAGATAGTAAGTTGAAAATGAATACATATAGTCATTATTTGACCTGTCCACACTAAAGGTTGAGACAGCTTGCCAACGGTTTGTGCTTTAGAGCAGGAACAACAGTACTTTAACTACACTAAGCCCTGGGTCTCCTGAGTTTAAAACCATGCTGCAACTGAAAAATGTCCTATCTACAGATGATGTCTACAGTAGAATTTCATCAAGATGATATGCCAAAACTTCTAACTTTACTGGACCTGTGGATTTTGCTGACTTGCACCTGGTATGGTACCATTCTGAAGAGTAGTTTTGTCTTGAGAAGTTAATAATATAATTACTGAGCACTGAGCTGAATATTTTGGCTGTTTGTTATTTTTTTATGAAGCCTTCATATATTAGGAACTTCCTGGATGTCCCTCTTTAGTTTTTTCCCATCTGTAGCAGATAAAAGCAACCTTGTTGCTGGTCTGGAATATCTCCTAGTCAACTTCGAGGACTGAGTTCTGGGAATATTTTATTCATTTTAGAATTTTAATATTTTTTACACTTTTTCAGTCAGGACAGCTCTTCAAAGGGAACAGTGCCTCAGCAGCTTTTAGGCAGTTCCCATTAACCAATCTACAGAGGGCTCAAAGCAATAAAGAATCTGGCTTTCTAATGTCTGCAAATCACTTGTCCCTGTTATTGTGCCTTGCATATTTGGTCTGCTAGTAGGAGGTCCTGACCTGCTAATGTGGCTGGAGGACTGACTACAAATCTCCATTATTGTGCTCAGCAGCACACTTGATCTGCAGCTTTCAGCCCCAGGTATTCTGCTATCCCACAGGAACCCCTAGTTGATGGAGAATGAAGTAAGTGAGTTAGGATGCTGTACTGGTCCATTGAATTCTGTCATCTGAAGCAAACCACATAAGGAGGTCAGATGCTTTTCAGTAGTGGGTTCAGGATCTTCTGTTTTCTCATGGCCAAAATGGCTTATGAGTCCATGGGAGTGAGATCTGCTGTGACACTATATTGGTCTCTTGTAGGCCACAGTGGCAAGGTCACTTTGTTCCTCTTGTGTAGAGGAGCATTTTATAGCTAGTCAAGTGAAGCTCAAGGTTTCTCATATTCCACCCTGATTGACAGTCTATTCTGGTAAAGGTGGCAATATCCAGCAGCACTGTTGTCTTCCTTATTGTTTCTTGTTCTGTGTCCTTCCCCCACCACTTCTTTCATAGCTTAGAGCATCGAAGAAAATGTTCAAGGAGTGAGCATGAATAATTGTGGTTGCACTACATTGGTTCTCTTCTCATTGATACTCCAAACTCATGTCAAAATCACTAGTCCTCACTCCTTTAAAATGACCTTCTGTTTCAAGGATTTGTACCCTGTTACCTATAATCCAGCAAGGTTCTTCAGAGGGTGTACGAAAGAAGACCAGTGGTCTTCACCTAGTGGCACTGTAAAAGAGTTCAGTGTGTGCTCCCAACTGGCATGGAATGGGGCAGGATTTTGTCTACACTCAGCCATAGCCCCATTGAGGCATTGTCAATATTGATAGTGCCATGGCTTCCCAACATCTTGTATTCAAGCACTGGGATTTTGGCTGCACCAATAAAAGAGCATCTGTAACCTCACTTGAAGAGTTCAACACCTTGTCTAGCATGAAGGATGTACATAAATTAATGATTAAGAATAGGGATATGCTGGATTTGAAAAAAAAACAAAAAAACAAAAAAACCCCCCAAAACCTGCATGCTCAAGAGGTAAGAAAGCACTTGGTGCCAATAGGTGTTGCATCCTGATTATTATTCACAGAAAATTCAGCTATACTTTGTCAACTTTTATATGTAGGGCCCTAGCAAATTCACGGTCCATTTTGGTCAATTTCACAGTCAGGGGATTTTAAAAATAATAAATTTCCTGATTTCAGCTATTTAAATCTGAAATTTCATGGTGTTGTAATTGTAGGGGTTCTCACTCAAAAAGGAGTATGGGGGGGGAGGAGAAGTAACAATGGCATGCTATGGTACAGTATTGCCACCCTTATTTCTGTGCGGCTGCCTGCAGAGCTGGGCCCTCAGTCAGCAGCCGCCACACTCCGGCTATCCAGCTCTGAAGGCAGTGCACAGTTAAGGGTGACCTTATCATGATGACCCGCCCTCCCCCCCAAATAACCTTGTGATCCCCCCTGCAACTCCATTTGGGGTCAGGATCCCCAATTTGAGAAACACTGGTCTCCCCCGTAAAATCTGTATAGTATGGTGTAATACCACACAAAAGACCAGATTTCACAGTCAGTGATGCATTTTTTATGGCCATGAATTTGGTAGGGCCCTATTCTTCTTCAAGTGATTGCTCATGTCCATTCAAAGAGGTGTGTTCCAATAGAACATGCTGCATGCATGATCGTCGGAAGTTTTTACCCTAGCGGTACACGTCGGGTCAGCTGTGGAGCTGCCTAGAGTGGCGCCTTTGTGGTGGTATATATAGGTCCCTGCCGCCTGCTCAGTTCCTTCTTACCACCATTTCAGAGTAACAGCCGTGTTAGTCTGTATTCGCAAAAAGAAAAGGAGTACTTGTGGCACCTTAGAGACTAACCATTTTATTTGAGCATAAGCTTTTGTGAATGCATCCGATGAAGTGAGCTGTAGCTCACGAAAGCTTATGCTCAAATAAATTGGTTAGTCTCCAAGGTGCCACAAGTACTCCTTTTCTTCTTACCACCATTGACGGTCATTGGAGCAACTGGTCTCTTGCTTTAGCAAGTGCTTCCTTGTGGTTTCCCCTGTATTTAGTTGTTATCCTTCACTATCTTAGTCAGTTAGTCAGTTTGTTAGTACATTTAAGTTGGGGGGTTCCCCCTCCCGATATCTTTCCCCATCGCTGGGGCATGCCGCGGCCCCAGGGGTTCAAGCTGTGTAATAGGTGTGGTAAGCCTATGCCCAGAGGGGATCCACACGCCGCTTGTCTGAAGTGCCTGGGAGAGGGTCATTTGCAAGACAAATGTACCATCTGCAGAGGCTTCAAGCCCAGAACTAAGAGAGAGAGACTACCGCCTCAAGCTCCTCTTCATGGAGTCCGCTCTCCAGCCCCAACCGGCTCAAGAGCTGGCACCGGCAGCCTCGGTGCACAGCGCACCAGCCTCAGTGCAGGACATCTGGGCACCGAGGCAGGACTCACATAAGGAGCATTAGCACCATTCCCCTGAAGTGAAGGCTGGCTCATCGTTGTGGCACCGATCACAATCCCCAGTGCCCCATAAGAAAAAGAAGGCAGAAGGGGGCTGCTCCCCCACCAAGAAGAGCGGACAGGACTTCAGAGTGGTGCATCCCACTTTGGGACACCAGAACGCTGGTCCGTCAGTCCCAGCACTGTCAACTCCAGCCTCGAAGTGGAGGTCCATCGAGTCTGGTGTCGGTGGACTCTCCGTTCTGGTAAATGTTGGAAGAGGACCTGGACCTGCCCTCCACACCAGACACTTTTGAGGCTGTGCGGGACTTAATTGCCATGACAGCACAGTCCCCAGCCTCCTCTTCCCGTGCATCAGAACATGCTATGACCTGGCTAAGATCCCAGCCCCAGTGTTGATGGCACACTCCACAAGAGCGCAGGCCTCTTCCGCTGCGTTCCTCTCACAAGTCCCCATTCAGGATATATGCAATGCAGCAACATGGTCTTCCATCCACACCTTCACGTCGCACTATGCCATCACTCAACAGGCGAGGGGCAGTGCGGCCTTTGGCAGGGCAGTACTGCAATCAGCAACTTGGTGAACTCCAACCCCTCCTCCATCGAAACTGCTTGGGAGTCACCTATTGGAATGGACATGAGCAATCACTTGAAGAAGACAAGACAGTTACCTACCTTTTGTAACTGTTGTTCTTCAAAATGTGTTGCTCATGTCCATTCCAAATCCCGCCCACCTCCCCTCTGTCGGAGTATTCCAGCAAGAAGGAACTGAGCAGGTGGCGGGTCGGCAGGGACCTATATACACCACCACAAAGGCACCCCTCCAGGGGGCTCCACAGCCGACTCAACGGGTACCGCTAGGGTAAAAACTTCCAACAATCGTGCATGCGGCAACACATCTCGAAGAACAACAGTTACGAAAGGCAGATAACCATCTTTTTATATGAATGAAATAAATAGCAGAATTCAGAATTGATAATTCAGAATAACAACACAGTTGATTCTCTTTTTCCATTATTTACTTATTCCATTTTAAAATATTATAAGCTTGACCCAAAGTGACACCTGTGATTAGACTTAGTGTAGTACAGCATTGTGTGGAGGAGTCACACAGAAGACAGAGCTGCAACACAAATTAAGGTTTGAATTTACACTATGTTGCTTATTTCTCTCAGATCTGTGTGACCAAGATTAACTTTTAGTTCAGACCTGGTTCAGAATGTGATTGGTGAGCATAATAAAATTAATGGTGACATTCCCATGCCTAAGTTCAGAATGGGTTTTCTTCTTTCCTGGTTTACTGAAGTGAAAGCTATATTGACCCCACCTTTGGAGGTTTACAAGCCTATGAAAGAATCATGGAAAGTTTCTTAAGAACTTGATTTAAGTAACTCATAAAAAGTACCCTGCTTCTTTTTACAGAAGAAAGCACACTAGAAATTTTTAAAAGGCTTCATCAACTGCAAAAGCCATGGATTTTTTCATGTGTAATATGTGATGAAAGCGATTACCAAGTAACTTGAAGATCAGAGTATATTGCCATTTTCAGAGGTACTCAAATTACTGCTAAACCACTCATTATCTATAATCAAGACACACTTGAAAATCACAAATGTTTTTTTTCCTAATCTCTGCCTCAAATCTCCTTTACATTTTTAGTGACTAAATGGCAACCAATCACAAGAGCAGAGATCATCCTTTTTGCTTGCATATTTGTTAAAATCCAGGATATAACTATTATTATTTTAGCATAGCCATGAAGACATTACCTCCAAATTCTGTTCATCTCCCAAACAATTTCCTGTAAAAAACTACCCAGATGCTAACAAAAGACAATGATTTATGTGACTTATACACAAATAAAGTTATGTTATGAGGTGATATCACTGGAACAAAACACTGCATGGGATAATTGTCTCACACTGCTATATAAATTATATGAAGAAACGATGCAACTGACTGAAAATAGACATTAGGCAAAAACTTTTCAAAGTGGGAGACATTTTCGTGCAATAATGCTCTGTTCCAAGTGAAGTAGGATTAACATAACCCAACATGACCCTGCCCTTTCTTAATAAATAGCCCCAATACTAATCACAATGCATGGTTTGCAGTAAAATCCACTACTTCACTATGTTGACAGTCACTTTGGGGAGCTGTGATGGCCTGTGTTATACAGAAGTTCAGGCTAGATGATCACAGTGGTTCCTTCTGGCCTTATCTGAATTTATAACCCCTGGAAGTACTGGTTTTGGTACTTACTTAAAGGATGACGTAACTGAATAGCCCAGTGGTTTAGAAGTAAGCCAGGTAGTTAAAATAAACCCCTAGGCCCTCTAAATAACCGTGTACATTGAGATATACAAACCTGTCCAAATCAGTTCAGCCTGAATGATTTTTTTATATTAGTGGTCAGCAGTAGCTAAAGGAAAGGTAAACAGTGTTTCTTTTACGAATTTCTATGCTGTCTTGCAAATATGTGTAACTACTGTAAAATGAGCTTTAAAAGGTTGCTGTTGCAGTCTATTTAAAGCATTCCTGGATTTGCAAAAAGAACAGGAGGACTTGTGGCACCTTAGAGACTAACAAATTTATTTGAGCATAAGCTTTCGTGAGCTACAGCTCACTTCATCGGATGCTCACGAAAGCTTATGCTCAGATAAATTTGTTAGTCTCCAAGGTGCCACAAGTACTCCTTTTCTTTTTGCGAATACAGACTAACACGGCTGCTACTCTGATTCCTGGATTTGTAACTGGTGTTTTTAAATGTAAAGAGCTGCAGAGTTTGCTGAATGATTTGTACCTTTTGTAGTGTGTGAGTGGCTTCTTGTCCCCCTGATCTGCCTTTTCAAAACAAAAAGATTACCCTAGTTTGGACTCACGATAAAGAATATTTGGTGCTAATTCTCTGTAACTCTGCTTTAGTGCCTAGGATTCCATGTATCTGATAGGTTTTCTTTCTGAGCCACAGATAGAGTTTGAGATATCTACTTTGTCTCTGCAAACAAATGTCAGTCAGCTTTTCATATCTTCCTTAACTCCTCCGATATGAGACTTATAAACAGCAATGGTATGGAGGTCATTCACATGCTCAACTCATGTGAAAGTGTCTGTTACGTATAAAACCACATTGATAAATCATGATGGTATTGAAAACATTATTAGTGTCTGTCATGTTCTCACATTTGCCTGAGTGGTTAGGATATTGGTTTAAAACTTTAAAAGCTAAACACACAATAATAGTGTCACACGTCTTGACGTCTTATCATTTTTTTTCTGTGTTTCTTACAATTAAAAAGTTAACATTAAATTTTTTGACTAACTTTATAATACCAAGGAACCTCAGAGCTGTGCAGGGCTGCACAAAAATCACCCTGCTGCTGTGGGCCACTGCATGCTGGAGTATAAAGGCCCAGCTAACCCCAAGCCCACTCAGTCCCTTCTTAGCACCCATGATGGTCATTGGAATTGCTTAGCTTGCATTAGCGAGTGCTCTCAGTGTGCTCATTGTAAATTTATTGTAGTTTTCTGGTTTTATTGTTGATTAGTATTTCATTAATAGTGTAGATCGAATTAGTTTCCTTTTTGGTCCCCATTTTTCGGGTTTCCATTTCTGGATACCCACGGATGCCTGGGTCACCTGGCTTCAAACCCTGCATCTCTTGCGCTAGGCTGATGCCTGTGAGTAACTCTCACTCAAGCTGCTTGAAGTGTTTTGGGGAAGCTCACGTTCAAGATTGTTGCCAAATTTGCAAATTCCATGTCTCGCTCTATGCCTAAAACAGAGAAGCCAGCCTAAAGATTTTGCTTATGGTGTAGGCCCTGAGACCTCCATCAGAGCCCAGCCATTCAGACTCAGCACTGAGTACTTCGACATAAGTTAGGAATGTACCTGGCACCGTTTTCCCTCCCCAGTGCCTAAGAAGTGGCATAAGACCTCTAAACAAACCACCGAGAGAGGAAGGTCACCAGCACCACTGAGAGAGAGGTCATCGTCTAAGCATGGGGATAAGTAGAGTGCAACTGAAACCCAAGCACTCCTCTTCATTGGTAGCACAGAAACTTATACCATTGACTCTTGCACCCAGGAAAGTACTGTCAAGTCTGAGGCCTGAGGGGGCACCTTCTACATCTGTAGTACCTCAGCATTCTGGGACCTTCTCGGTACGGACCACACTGGAGATCATTGTGGCAGCGAGAGATGTTTTGAGCCTATCGGTACCAGTATCCCTGGGAGAGCAGGAGACTGTGCCCTTGGTACCAGCAGACAAAGGGACAGCAGTATCATTGGTGCAGCACTCAGTTCTGCAACAAACTCCATTGCCTTAGAGTGGGGACAGTCCCCCCACCCCCACCCCTTGGTCAGTAGAGGGATTCATTCACTTCTGAATCGAAGATTGGCGCCTATATTTTCCATCCATCGGAGCTGGTCTCATTACTCTCCACTGAGATGCCTGGGGTGCCTTGGGATCCTCCAGCTGGAATAGGATCAGGTATGTGGCCGGGGAGTCATGGGGGCTCACTACTGGTCCGGCAGTGGTCTTTTTGGAACCTGGGGGGATACCCCTTGGTTTCTAGGTCATACACCAGGTGTTCCTGCTCTGTGTCCTTGAAAAGGAGTGAGGAATCTACTCACCAGGTGCTGCCTGTTGCTGAGCCTGGCACCAGGCCCAGATCCAAGCAGCAAGAGGCAGTTCAGGAGGATCCTGCTGGACAGCTAGTGGAGGAGGAGCAGCCTCCGCTTGTGCTGGCTTCTTCATTCTCCTCTTTGGATGAGGCAATTTCCTTGGGAGGCATCTCACCTCATCCTGATGATTATAAAACTCACCAACAGCTATGGAAAAAGGTAAGTTTGGGGATCCAGGTAGAGGAGGTTAAGAAGTCCTCAGACCACTTTACTGATATTTTGGCCACCACAGGGCCTTTGCAGGTGTCCTTATCTATTCAAGAGGCAATTATGAAGCCCATTAATCTTTCTGGAAGATCCCTTCATCCCTTCCTCCCACTTCAAAAAGGGCTGAATGTAAATATTATATATCCTCCCAAGGGGTTGAATATCTATACTTTCATCCCCACCCCCAGGCTCTCTGGTGGTGCCAGCAGCCAATGAATGGGAACGACAGGGACAACAGGCAGCAATTCCCAAATCAAACGATGCAAAAGAACTTAGATTTATTTGGTAGAAAAGTTTATTCTATTTATCCTGCAAATCAGAATTGCCAACCAACTAACTCTTTGGGATGTTGTGATTGTAATGTTCGGGACTCCATGTTAAAGTTTAGGGACATGTTGCTGGAGGGTGCTAGACAGGAGTTCTCTTTAGTTGATGAGGGGAAGTCTGTAGCAAGAACTTCACTAGGCTGCACTGGACGTGCCAGACTCTGCTGCTAAGACTATTGCTTCTGTGGTTTCCATCTGCCCATGTTTGTAAACTACCTTTATAAACCTTTGTAAACTACCGGGAGATGCCCGGTTCCATCTCCCCATGTTTGTAAACTACCTTTCCCACTTCCTCAATGTTTGGTCCTAGATTACACATTTCGGAGAACAACAGTTACGGAAGGTTAGTAACCATTTGTTCACCACTAGGAACACAGTTCTTTGCCTGCAGGATATGAATAACTCCTAGTCACTACAATAGAGTTACTCAACACCTACAGTTTAAGAATAAAGATTTAGCAATGATTACAGTTCTGTAGGAATCAAATAAATTAGCAAATTCTCTTTTTGCTGAATAGGTTCTTTTGTAGAGTAATATCTGATACCCTAGATAAGCTGGGTCTCCCATGATCACGATTGGGATTTCAACATCACCAATGGTTATTTTGCAGTCTGGAAAGACAGTCCCTGCTTGCAGCTTTCTGAAAAGACCTGTGTTCCTAAAGATGTCTGCGTCATGCACCTTTCCTGACCATCCCACGCTGATGTTGGTAAAACAGCCCCTGTGGTCCACCAGCACTTGCAACACCATTGAGAAGTACCCCTTTTGGTTTATGTACTCTTTGGCAAGATGGTCTGGTGCCAAGATAGGGATATGCGTTCTCTCTATCTCCCCACTGCAGTTAGGGAACCCCATCATGGCAAAATCATCCACTATGTCCTGCATGTTGCCCAGAGTCACTACCCTCCTTAGCAGAAGTCTTTTGATGGCCCTGCAAACTTGAATCAAGACAGATCCCATGGTAGATTTACCCACTCCAAATTGATGCTCCACTGACCGGTAGCAGTGTGGCATTGCAAGCGTCCACAGAGCTATCGCAACTTGCTTCTCCACTGTCAGAGCAGGTCTCATTTTAGTAATGCTGTGCTTCATGGCTGGGAAAAGCTCTTCACACAGTTCCTGGATAGTGGCCTTACACAATCGAAAGTTCTGCAGCCAGTGCTCATCATCCCATAGCTGCATAACGATGCAGTCCCACCGGTCAGCGCTTGATTCCTGGGCCCAGAAACAGCACTCAACCGTGTCAAGGTGATGCATGACTCTCTCCAGCAACTGCGAATTGCTCCACTCTGTGTCTTCCAGCAGGGCTGCTTGAGTGGCACTAATTGTTCCATGCGGCGGCTCCTGTATTGGCTGTGTAAATACTGCAGGATAAGGCACGAGGTGTTTTTAATGCTCACAACAACAGTGTACAACTGAGCAGAGTCTATGCTATGGTGTCCATGCGGGTAACCCAGTATGAAAAAAGGTGCAAAAAAGACTTGGTTTGTTTGCCATTGATTTCAGAGTGCATCATGGGAGGCTAATGCCATGTTCCCATAACCACCCGTGCCAGTGTTTTGGTCCCATGAGGCATTGCAAGCCCAAACCAAAATTCCACTCGGCTTTGTCCACTGTGGGATAGCTACCCACAGTGCAGTGCTCCACGTATCAATGCAAGCCCTGCTAGTGAGGATGCACTCTGCCAACACAATGAGCATAGTGTAGACATGCAAGATCAACTTGCTTAAATTGGAGGCTCTATGTCGACTTACATGAAGTCGACTTAACTTTGTAGTGTAGACACAGCCTTACATGAGAAACTAGAGAAATATAGCCCAGATGAACTATACTATACTATACTATACAATGAGTGCACAACTGGTTGGAAAAGTGTACTCCAAGAGTAGTTATCAATGTGTTCACAGTCAAGCTGGAAGGGTATATTGAGTGTGGTCCCACAGGGATCTGTTTGGAGTCAGGTCCTATTCAATATCTTCATGAATGATTTTGATAATAGCATAGAGAGTACACTTTTATAAAGTTTGCAGATGATACCAAACTGGGAAGGGTTGCAATCGCTTTGGAGCACAGGCTTAGAATTCAAAATGATCTTGACAAACTGGAGAAATGGTCTGAAGTAAATAGGATGAAATTCCCTAGGGACAAATGTGAAGTACAACACTTAGGAAGGAATAATCAATTGCACAAATAACAAAATGGGAAATGACTGCCTACGAGGAGTACTGAAGACAAAGATCTGGGAGTTAAAGTGGATCACAAATTAAATATGAGTCAACAATGTAATACTATTATAAAAAAGCAAACATCATTCTGGAATGTATTAGCAGGAATGTTGTAAGCAAGATAAGAGAAGTAATTCTTCCACTCTACTCAGGACTGATAAGGCCTCAACTGGAGTATTATGTCCAGTCCTGGGTGCAACACTTTGAGAAACATGGACAAATTAAAGAAAGTCCAAAGGAGAGCAACAAAAATGATTATGGGTCTAGAAAACATGATCTACAAGGAAAGATTGAAAAAACTTGGTTTGTTTAGTTTGGAGAAGAGCGGATTGAGGGGGACAGAACAGTCTTCAAATACATAAAAGGTTGTTATAAAAAGGAAGGAGATAAATTGTTCTCCTTAACAAGAAGACAAGAAGTAAGGGGTTTAAATTGCTGCAAGGGAGATCTAGGTTAGATATTATGAAAAACTTCCTAATTGTCAGGGTAGTTAAGCACTGGAACAAATTACCTGGGAAGGTTGTGGAATCTCTGTCATTAAAGATTTATAAGAACAGAGTAGATAAACACCTCTCACAAATGGTCTAGATAATACTTACTTGTGCCTCAGTGCAGGGGACTGGATTGGATGACCTATCGCAGGGGTGGCCAACCTGAGCCTGAGAAGGAGACAGAATTTACCAATGTACATTGCCAAAGAGTCACAGTAATACATCATCAGCCCCTCCCCGCACCAACTCCAGCACCTTCTGCCCGCCGGCAGTCTGGCCGATCAGCACCTCACCCTCCCTCCCCGTGCCTCCTGCCCGCTGCAATCAGCTGTTTCATAGTGTACAGGAGGCTCTGGGATGGAGGAGGGAGGAGCAAGGGTGCAGCAGGCTCAAGGGAGGGGGCAGGAAAATGCGGGGGCCTTTGGGTAAGGGGTGGAGTGGGGGCAGAGCCTGGGGCTGAGCAGTGGAAAGTTGGTACCTGTAGCTCCAGCCCTGGAGTCAGCACCTATATAAGGAGTTGCATATTAACTTCTGAAGAGCTGCATGCAGCTCCAGAGCCACAGGTTGGCCACCCCTGACCTATCGAGGTTCCTTTCAGTCCTACATTTTGGTGATTCTACAAAGATCATGTAATTAGAAGCCTATATGACACGCTTGTGAAGGCATCTTAAAAGAACAAACTTTTCACATGAAATACATGCACACAAGACCAGGTTGCGGTCTTCAGAAAACATGGCCCCAAGTCTGGTGTATTTGTAGTAGTATTGGCAGACTCTGCTCAGGACAGGCTTAAGATGTAAAAGGCGTTGCAGGTTAGGATGGAGGAGGAGTAGCAGAACTACATGGAGAATTTTGTACTGTATCTTTCTACATGATACCTGGCTATAGGTTGTGTTATTAGGGAAAGGTCCATTGGCTACTGAAGTCTATGGAAGGACTCAGTGCGTGTTGGTCAGTTTCTACAATATTGAGCACTCAAAGGAAGAAAGTAATTATTTTTTAATTGTATCTATGAATAATCTGATTCAAATTATACTGAAACTAAATACCTGGGTTTCTGTTTACGAAAACCTGTCAGATTATATAACTGACAAGTTTACTTCAGTATTTTTTAATTACACTTGAAAAGATTACTTAATCCAGTTGTAGGGCTACATCCTCAGATAGTATACATCATCCTAGCTGAGCACAGATGTCACTGTAGCTACCTTAGTTTACACCAGTTGAGGATCTGTTCATTAGTGTATTGGATATACTAATTTCATTTTTAGTAAATACATTGTCAGTTGAATAAAATCCCTTTTACTTCTCTATGTCCTTTCATCTAACATTCTTAATGAACTCAGTAAATTACAAGTTTTTGTTAAGATTGGCACCTTTAACAGCTGTCAGCTATTAAAAATAATCTTTTTAACATAACAATTCAAAAGACAGTCTTTTAAAAAAGCATTCATTTTGGATCACTTGTGCCATTCTTGAATTCTTATTTTCCAACTTTTTCTGTTGCAGGTAAATATGCTGAAGATATATTTGGTGAGCTTTTCAATGAAGCGCACAGTTTCTCCTTCAGGGTTAACTCCTTACAAGAACGTGTGGACCGTTTATCTGTCAGTGTTACACAACTTGACCCAAAGGAAGAAGAACGTAAGTTTACTTCCACACATGACTGTGGTTCTTACATTTAAGAGTATTTCCTTTGTGCTGTAAATAAATTGATATGCAAAATGAAAAGAAGGATGATTTGGCGGTTAAGGCACAGGACTGAGAAGGGGAGGCATAGGTTCGCCTCTTAGTTCTGCAACAGACTTCCTATGTGATCTTGAGCAAGTCATTCAGCCCAACGTTTTCATACCAGGGTGCTGAACACCTACAGCTTCCATTGACTTAGACGGAAGGTGCTAGAGAATTGTGACATGGCATTACTATTTATTATATTTTTGATTTTATTAATTAAGTCTAATTCTGGGAGTAAACCTGTACTCAGTTTTTACCTTCATGAGTGAGATTTATAAGCACTTGTGTGAGTAAAGTCTTCAGTAATTGACACATGGTCATTCTTTATTAAAATGTGTACAACTTTGGGCTCATAGTGAAGTTTGAACTGTAGCCCTGTTTGTCAAAGATTGTTTCACACATCTGTCCCAGGACAGGCATAATGCTGTTCAGCTCTCCCCTCTCATCCATCCTGTCCATCATCTACTGATCTTCAGTGAACAACTCATCGTTTAGTTGTGGAACTTTGACATCAGAAAATCGAGGATGAGCCTTTGCCACCTCTTTCCCCACCTTTTTGGTCCTTTGTATCTTTTTTTAACATTGTGAAAAATTGACCAGTCAGTACTCTCCCAGTCTTTTCGTGTCCCCCTTCACCCTTTTCTCCTATTCCTTTTTCATGCATAATGCATACTGTAAATTTATTAAAGTACCTTATAATCGTTAAATCTGTGTATTTTGCTAAAAATCACAGAATCACACAGAATATCAGAGTTGGAAGGGACCTCAGGAGGTCATCTAGTCCAACCCCCTGCTCAAAGCAGGACCAAACCGCAATTTTTGCTCCAGATCCCTAAATGGCCCCCTCAAGGATTGAACTCACAACCCTGGGTTTAGCAGGCCAATGCTCAAACCACTGAGCTATCCCTCCCCCCTATTTATTTAAGATTTATATATTTTTGCCTAAGTAAATTTAGTATTCAGGAAAGGTTCTGGATGACTATCCTCAGATTGAAATCCTCTGCTTTTCCATACTGTTGGGTTTCAAGACTTAGTCATGAGATTTGGAAGCTGTCTAACAAGCCAAAATAACTGAACCTTTTGAAGAGGGTAGATCATGTAACCTGTGAAGGTACATAGAATGCTATAGTTTCCAATTCCAGTTTCTTTTTGACCACACAAAAAAATCTAACAGCTAAGACCATAACTCTGTGGTAGAGAAAGGTGGATGAATATAAATCTGTCATCGCTTCTTTCAAAGAACAAGATGACAGGTAAGTAATTTCCTTTTCTCCACAGCTTTGTCTACTATAGCATGCTTCACAGTTATTATTCTCTGTGTGTGATAGCAGCAATGGAAGCTGCAGTGTAGACAAGGCAGTTTCACCACTAAGTCATTAACCCTACGTGGAATAAAAGGATGTGGGTTCTGTGACTGTTTCTGTCCTGGATCTCCTGTACAGTTAAACAACATGGTTAAAACACTGTTCCCTTTCTTCACTTAGACGGAATCCACCGTTTTACCATTAGTGAAGATATGAAGTTTGGTAGTATAGATGCAATGCAGAAGTAAATGAGTTATAAGAGAGCTGAAGACATGAAAAAAATGGAGAAGCAATGTTTTAGACATGTTTCTCCGGAACACAGTTTGACCTAAGGCACAACTGTCAAAAATAAGGCATATACGACTTGCTTAAAGAATTGTTACCAGAATGAGTATAAGAACATGTAAAATATTATTTGGGTGATTGATTCAACGTACAGTTTCAGAGCTAGCTATGGAAGGAGTTTAGGAGGAGCCCACAGCATTACTTTATTAGTATGAAAACTAGTGAAAATTGGATCAGTTAGAATGACAATGACTTCCTATAGGGGCTCATAGACCAGGTCCTCAGATGGTGTAAATCATTGTATCTCAGTTAACTTCAGTGAAGTATACTGATTTACACCAGCTGAGATTCTTTCCTTTAGAAATAATGTTGAGCCCTGAGAAAACAAGTAGCTCAAAAAACATCACTGGGGTGACTTAGGCAGAGGACTAGCAGGTAGCATTTATGTACAGCTTAAGTGGTATATAGGCATTGTGCTGGCCCTCAGGATGGGGTCAATTGCACCCCAGCTGAGCAAGATCACAGAAACCTTTCACCATACAGAGTTAGCGTAATTTCCACATTTCCTGAAAACCTAAGTAGGGAAGCTATTGTTTATAGACAGAAACAGAAAATATCTAAGAATCCCAAATCAGACCACTCCACTTTTTGGAATGTAATCTCAGACAGAGATTAAGATTCCAGTTTTCAATAAAAAGATGTTCCAGTTCTGCATGATTAGTTGCGGTTAAAGCTCCATTCATAGAGATAGAAAATGTTAACTACACTAAAGTGAGGATTCATGTTGCATCCTATAGGAACTATGGAGTTTATATAACTTCACTTTCCAAGACTAGAATGAGTAGAAGGAAGTTTTGCATTCTTATTGTGGGTTGTTTTTTTTTTCAGTTCTGGTGGATAATGTTATAGCTATTCTGTTTAGAAATGAAAAACACATTTCTTTTGAGATAGCTGCACCACTGATGGATCATACCATTAAGCTGAGACAGCTTGTGATCAAGATTCTCTTTGTGGGACAAGCCGTTGCTAAAACTGTTAGACTGGACAGTCTGCTCAGTCTTTTGGCTCGTTATAAAACAAAAGAGTCTGAACATTTGGTTGGTCTGTTTTATAAAATTAGGTAAAAATGCACCAGATTTCCAAAACCTAATGGGCGTATCAGGCTCATACTCTGGACCCTAGTCTTGTGGAAACTATCAAGTTCTTCAGCTTTATAAGATTGTTTGCCTGAAATTGCCCACCCTAGTAGCAGGTGTTTATTCTTTTGTGGAATGTTAAGTGTGCTCTCCTGATTCTAAACAGGTGACTTGTAACTGACCTGGATATAGGGAAGGTGGGAGTAACCTTAGAGGGAGGATCTAGGGGAGGGGTTCTCAAACTGGGGGTCAGGACTCCTCAGGGGGTCATGAGGTTATTACATGGGGGGTTGCGAGCTGTCAGCCTCCACCCCAAACCTCGCTTTGCCTCCAGCATTTATAATGGTGTTAAATATGTAAAAAAGTGTTTTTAATTTATAAGGGGGGGGTCACTCAGAGAGGCTTGCTATGTGAAAGGGGTCACCAGTACAAAAATTTGAGAACCACTGATCTAGGGGGAAGGCTGAGCAGTCCTAAGGTAGGAATCCTAGTAGCAGCCAAACCCAGTGTGAAGGTCTGAACTGAATTTTATGTTGTTAATTTCAGTGTAAATAAAAACCCAGGAAGGGTGAGTTGTTGACTCTGACATGTTTAGTATTTGTTTTAGAACAGATTTTTAAAAGCAACTGCTCACAGAATTACTGCTGATTTTCCACAAACTCATGATTTGCCCGAGGAGCTCTCACATTCTCCAAGTCTCTGAAAGTAAAACCACACACACCTCCCCTTTTTCAAGTAAAGGACTATGCTTACAATGATTGGATATTGAAAGATTTCTTAGTGAGCAACTGTAATCTTATAACAGATGTGATGGTGGGGGTATGTCATTTTCATGTTTACCCTTGGCAATCTAGTTATTGGTTTAAAATTTAAGTATTTGGGGAAATTATGTCTGTACGAATTTGGTAAACGTTCAAATTTCAGAAAAATACACAGGGCCCATTTTGCTTGATGTAGTTACGATTCTGAGGATATTACAGAGTAGTGAGATGGGTATTCATACTTTCTTGCACAAATGGCCTTTGACAAGTTCAGTTATAGGCTTACATACTAGGCACTAATGGGTGTTTACTGTCAGAGAATCAGGAGAGAGATTGTTAAAATAGTATTTAGCCCAAAATGCACTACAAATGCTTTTGACAATACTGCATTTATTCTTGCAAATGTTTATTAAACCACACTGGTAAGGAAGTAGAAAAATGTTGCAGTTAAACAAAACAGGGGTAAGAGGGGGAGCCAGTCCACCAATTTCATGGTCATGCAGCATGACCCAAGTGGCAACTCAGTATCGGTTCCTCATTCTCTGGGCTAGCAGTGCCTGGCAGTACTTTATAGGAAAGGCTGGAGTACTGCCTGTCTTACTGATCCAGGATTGTCATTTAACAAGTTCCTTGAAGAAGCTATATCCAGCACTCCTTGCTTAGAAGAACAGGTTTGCCCAATGTGAATCCTTTGATAGGGGAGTAAAGAGATAGGGGGAACCATTATGAGAGATGGGGGAAACCATTTGTTCTTTACCAGGCTTCTCTGGCTTTGAATTTTAAGGGTTCACTTACAAACAGTTCTTGCTCTCATCTGGGCTAAAATAATATCAAGGTTTTTAATGGAGGAAAATGGTTTATGATTTAAGTAATAAAATCTAAAAAAGTTTGGCAAATTAGTTTGGTAAGTTACAGAAGGGTAAGGGTAGAGGAGGGCTCATGGAGCCTCCTGTCTTAAACCTCCATGCGAGATTCAAGCAAATCTCAGTCCTTATGCTCAACTGATTGTAAAGTATGCATTTATTTAGCAGTGCTAGCCACTCCAAAGGGGTTAGGAAGGAAGCATTACTGTGGTTCTACCCTCTGACCAGCCATGTAGCAGAGCACATGCTGCACCCTCTGAAAGTGTGTTGGAGTGACAGCACTGCCCCTATGCACCATGGAGCTAGGAGAGACTTTATATCAACATGTTTTATTTTTCTTCCATTAGAAATGTTTGCCATACAAAACGGAGTGATTTACAGAAGCCCTGTAAAAACTTCACTCCCTTCTGTTAATCTTAACTTGTATGGCAATGGGGTCATCTATACCAGGATACACATCAGGTGATTCTCTTTTGATATGCCACTGGGGTATTCTCTTTCAGCAGACAATAGCAGAGATCTCTTTTAAGATGTACTCCTCTGTGTCCACACAGCAACAAAGAAAAGAAGAAAAAATTCACTTTTAGGGGCTCACAGCATAAATGAACAGCGAGAATGAAGTACATTTGGGCAAGATACAGATACTTGACATGAACTTTGATTTAGGGTTGACAGAAGAAACTGAAGTTTTGCAAGGACTTTGAATTTCCCTCATAATTTTATATGAATAAAATCTTCTAATGCAAAAGAAGAAAAATCAAATCAGGAGAGTGACTGGATTGTATTCAGTATGCACTACCCTGAAGTATAGAAATATATGGTTCCACCAGGAGCTACAGGAAACATTGTACCTCAGGAGTGAAACAAGGAACGTATAGAATTACTGACTTTCTACAGGAAAAAATGAGGAGCGGAAAGAACAGAAATTACATGGATTCATACATAGATTTTATAGAACGAATCAGAATATTGCATCAATGACTTTAAAAATGTGATTTTGTTTGAATAAAATTTACTAAGTTTGTTAGAAGTTATTAATTTCACAAAATCAGTGATCGCACATAGAAATCAAACAACCAGAAATGGGATTTAATGTTATCAGAGCTAGCATTTGAATTATTTCTGCCTTATGTATTTGCTTAATATTCTGTAAAAAGGAAATCAAAATGGTTTCCAACACTGAAATACTCTGTTTAAATTAATGAATCCATAACATCTGAAAAATTGTAGCTTAGAGAGGGAGTGTCCATATGTTTTGAATATAAGGTATCTTCCCCTCATTTTTTTCTTATCACAAAGACTTCTGTATTACTTTGTTCTCCCCATACCAGTGATGCTATACTTGTACATAGAGGAAGAATAATTGTTTGTTTTCAATTAAGTGGAATGAATATGTTTCTTTATACATGATGATAGGCATGTGTTAATAAAATTAATTCTTCAGTGAAAAATAATAGAAGCATTCAGCCTGTTTTGGCTGTGGCTAGCATGAGAAATCAGTGCTGTAAGTATTATCATAAGTTAACTGAAGAAATACCTAAGGAATTCTCTGAAATCTTTTCTTTTAATAATTTATTTTTAGAACATAAATGTAGCGTGGTAAGGTATAAAATTCCTTCTTGTAGTAAAAATAATTTAAATTCATTGCACTGGAGATGTGGTTTCTCTGCAGCCATGTTTTATTTAATGTCCTTATTTAACATACAGTGATTTCTGAGGGGGTTGAAGGTGTGTGTCACACACACACACATCCTATAATAATTGAAAGACTAGTGAGTTAGCTGTTAGTGGTTATTTGTGAAAGTAGTTGTGTCCAAACTATGAAATAAAGAAAATGTGATCCATTCATATTGTTGCTCTTGTAAAGAATACTTGTCAGTTTTACCCACAGTTCTATGAATTTCTTAGTGCCATTAATCTTGAACTGCTAGTACAGATATATAATTTAAAATCTGTGTAGGTGGAAATTTTACAGTGCTTTTATTAAGAATCATCATCCTAACTTTCATGCCTCTCTCTTGAGATACTGATATACAGTGCAGTACTGATACCAAGTGTAACAAGTCATTAACAAATAACAGCTGTGTATTACTCCCTAAAAAAAAAAAAAAGTGGTGTCCTGGAAGAAGGAAAATTTATAAACTGAGAGCTGATCTGTCTATTTTGCTATTTTAATAGAAAACAATGCCTTATAATGGTGTTTTTAATTTTAACAAATTGGAAGCCAAACATAGTACATAAAGCCTTTGACTTTTGCAGCACACCTGTGCTAAATGCTGTGATAAATGGAAAATTCCATGGCAGCAGAGAAATAAGTGTAAAAATTCAAAAACTAATGTTATTGAATTAAATATTTAAATGAATAAAAGTCATTAGTTTAATTTTTAATTCAATTCAAATGTCTCTTTTGAACGTTTAAGTGTACCTGTAGGTTTTTAGTGTTCTAGAAACATCGCTCTGTCACAGAATTTAGTTACCACATGGGAAAGATTAATAGCTGAGAAACAAGAAATGTTATATGCGGTGGTGGGCAGGGACATGCTGGCCACTGCTTCCCGCCGCTCTCATTGGCTGAAACGGTGAGCCGCAGCCACTGGGAGCAGCGGGCAGCCATGCCAACAGACAGTCAATATAAACAAACTATCTTGCAGCCTGCCTGCAGATTACCCAGATGGGCCGCGTGCAGCAGGTTGCCCACCACTGTTATATAGCCTTAATACCATAAGAGGTGGGGGGTAGAGGCTTTTGCTATAGATGACAAAGATGGCATTGGCAGGGGAAACCTAGAATGGTTGGTAGCTGTGAGGCGAGGCAATTGTGATGTTAACTTGAGGAAGCAGCAGCTGGGATAAAAAACTGGTCTTGGTAAAGGAAATAGAAACTGGAAGCTAGAGTTTTGTTTATTGTAAGACAAGGAGCAGCACCTGGAAAGGGGGTTGGGACATTTGAAAGAACAGGTTCTTCGAGAGAGATGTCCCTGTGGGTACTCCACTCCACTCCACTCCAGGTGAAGGTGCATCCCTGCGCCTTTGCTCGGAGAGTTTTGCAGCAGTGCACGGTGTCTGCCTTGCACACTGCTGGCTCTTCAGCTAGTGTGCATGCGACCCAGATTCCTCGGTTCCTTCTCAACCATCGCCGGCCTGAGACGGCACTCAGCAGTCCCATTGAAAACCTTCGTTTTCAAATTGACAAGTTAGATAAATTAGTAAATTAGGATAGACAAGTTAAGTTTCAGTTGTTAGAATTATGTCCCCTGTTTAAAAAAAATATTATTTTCCATCCCATAGTACAGTTAGTAGTAGTTTAGGAAAAGCCTGATTCACTAGGTTTTAAAAGATGCATGACATGCAGAGAGGCAATTCCTGTATCACATGGACACACTCAATGTGTCAGTTGCTTGGCAGAATCTCACATTCCCCAGAAAGTGCCCACTGTAACAAGCTGAAGGCTAGGGCATAAAGGGATAGATACCTGAGGCCTGGTCTACGCTGGGGGGGTGCGGGGAAGGGGGAATCAATCTAAGTTACGCAACTTCAGCTACGTGAATAACATAGCTGAAGTCGACGTACTTAGATCTACTCACTGCGGTGTCTTCATTGCGGTGAGTCGACCGCTGACACTCCCCCGTTGACTCCGTCTGCTCCTCTCGCTCTGGTGGAGTACCGGAGTCGACGGGAGAGCACTCGGCACTGCCCGTCGATCCTGCAGGTAATGTAGACAAGTCCTGAGGCTTAAACTCAGCTTAATGGAGAAGTCCCTAAGACCAGCCTCCAACCCTGGGCAGGAACCCTGTTCACAGCAGAGGTCACCAGTCCTTTCAATGCCAAGGTCCTTGAAGACCAAAAAAATAGTAAAAAAACAGTCATCTTCCTCACCTCATAGAAAGCAGACCAGCACAAAATGCTCGCTGACCAAATCGCTCTCATTGATGCTGGCCTCACCACAGCTTAGCACCTACGACACTCCAGGCACCTCTGGCACTGTTCATGTGGTGGCAGCCGCGGGCACCCACCACTCCGGTGCCAAGGATAATGGCTTTAAGCTGCCTGTCTCCATCACGACACCATTGGTACCTCCAAAGGAGATGGCACTGGCAACTGCTCCTATTTCCACGCCACAGACTAATGCTGCTATCGTCACAGCACCAACACAAGCAACATCAGCACCGACTCAGCACACCGCACCACCAGTGCAATCGGCACCTGGCCCTGCAGCACCGATGCTTTTGGCACCATGCCATTTTCTGCACCATAAGGATTTGTAGGTCTCCCCGAGACCACAGTCTCCTCTCTTAGGCACCAATGTCTCACCGGGGCCAGTGGTACCACACCAACAGCTATCTCCCATACCATCACAGTTTTTAAGTGATGAAGATGAAGAGGTTGAAGGGGTAGTCTCCCCTCACCATTCTTCCCCAGTCAGGACACCTATTGCTGCTGGACCACTACGATCATGGTCCACATACGCTCACGACATGCCACCTTGGTATGACTACCCATGGATGGGACCTTCCCTGGTCTCTGGCCATACTGGAATCCCTGGGGGTCTTACAGAAGACACCATAACATGCACCCCAGCACACATAGGGAGGACACCAGATTCCCGCCTCCACCTTTGGAGTCTGTAGCTGCGGACACACAGGAGGAACCCATGGCAGAGCAGGAAGAGGACACTGCTCCCAACACCTCGCCAACCAACAATAATTCTTCCTCCTCACCAGACGAGGCTATTATACCTCCATCACCGACCATGGCAGATGACTGTACTCACTTCCAAGACTTGTTCAGAAGAGTGGCTAATGAGCTGAAGATTGCTCTGGAGGAAGTGCCGGAAACTCAACATGAGTTAACTGATATCCTACAGACATCTTTCTCCTGCAAAATAGCATTGCCAATCAATGTGGCTATCATGGAACCCACCAAGACAGTGTGGCAAACTCCAGCCACAATACCCCCAACATGCAAAAGGGTGGACCGAAAATATTATATTTCCTGCAAGGGATCCACTACCAGCACCCAACTTTCTGGTAGTGGAAGCAGGCAACCAAAGGGACAAACAACAATTTCGATCCACCCTTTTCAATAAGGAGAGTAAGAGTTGGACCTATTCGGCCACAAAGTATACCCATCATCCACACTTCAATTTAGAGTGGCGAATTACCCACGGCATTACTTGCCAAATATGACCACAGGAACTATGGCAAATGTATGAACTTTATTAATGACATTCCTGAGAAAAAGAGGCAACAATTCAAATCGCTGGTCTCTGAAGGACAGATGATTTCACTCATGGCTGTCTCGCTGAACACTGCTGACATGGCTGCGAGGTCCATCACTATGGTGGTTGTTATGCGACGAGCCTCATGGTTTAATTCTTTGGCATTCCCACGGGAGATACAAAATATGGTCGAAGATCTCCCTTTCGACAGAGAAAAATTGTTTGCAGTCAAAACCAATGAAGTACTGCACACCTTGAAGGATTCACGTGCTAGCCTCCGGTCCCTCAGCATTCATACACCTGCCAGAAGAAGGAGACAATACAGGTATCCAACATATCAGTCGCCTAGATACCCGACATATACACAGCAACACCAGAGGCCTTACAGACAACACCAGCAATGACAGCGACAGAGATCACAATGACGACGCCCTCTACCACCACTACTTCCTCTAATAAGCAAATTTGAAGGCTTGGTGGAGGGTCTGGAAGACCTCTCCCACATTCCAGCACATATACCATCCACCCAGCTATTTGGAGACCGTTTGCTCCCATTCTACCTCAAGTGGGCAGCTATCACTAAGGACAAATCGGCCCTACAAGTCACCCGAATGGGCTATACCATTCCTTTCCTGTCTATACCACCCACCCATCCTGTCTCTCTTCATGGAGTCCTCTCACAAATATTTACTGCCCAAAAGGTAGATCATCTCCTCCAATTAGGGGCAGTGGAGACTGTTCCTGCTCAAGATAGGGGGAAGGGATTTTACTCCCACTAGACTGAAGCTAATCCTAATGAAGCATGCCCTAGCTCCTGAGGGGTCTACTTCCCCCCCATACACCCGTATATTGGCATCTATGTTACAGACAGCCTTGGTTACTGTTGCTGCTTCATCTGCAGCCCTGGACAATAAGACCTCAAAAAAGAGGAAGCATTCTTCTCCCAGGAGGGAAATGAAGAGGAGGGAAAAATCACCGCATATGACCCACTCTCGGGAGACCTCTCATCTTTCTAAGGGTACAGCGGAGTTTTGGACTAAGTCTGGTATTGAGGTATCGGTTCTGAGGAAGAAGACCCACTCAGATGTGCCTACCTCAAGAGCAAATACCACAGCACCACCATCTACTTCCTTTAGACATAGCGAGACCCACAGAACTATCATTCACACCCTGGTACCGGTATCTTGCAATATCTCTGAAAGAGGGCAGGACACTACAACCATCTTGGTACTGCAACAACCTCAATCTCATCACCCAGTATCGACTTGAGCTTCAGGTGATGGATATCCAAGCCCTCCACCTCCTTCCAGGTTCCTTTCTTCAGAGGATCTTCTTATCTCTGAACCTGAATCACAAATGAAAGGAGGATCTACCACCATCGCCTCCATGGTACCACTACAAAAGCAGCATGTTGGGACTGGTTTATACCTCCAGCTTTTAGTACAGATTAGAACATCAGAGAGCTCCTCCTGCCTTAATTCGGAGGAAGACACCTCTGACTCAGAGATCTCAGTACATGGATCCATCCCAGTACTGTACTATCCTACCATCCCTATGAGCCCCTTGCATGAATACAAGCCTGGGGAACCATCCACATATCATAGGCTCGGAGACTAGGATTATCATTGGGTCCCTCCCCAGTGGGGTCACTGGGCCACTACAGTGACCAACTTCATTGGATGTCTAGGAGAAAGCACCAGTGCCATACCACCCATGAGCTTCTACAGAATGTCCTCACACCTCTGCAATACTCCAGGCTTGAAAGATGTACAAAAGGAAGAGGAGACTCAGGCAGAGAAGATCTCACCTCCATCTGGAAAGTCTTCATCTCTAGATGAGGTGGTAATGCCACCATCGGCCTCTTACAAAGAGGATTTCAAAACATTCCAGGAACTCCTGAAAAGGCTAGTGGACTCCCTTCAAATTCCACTAGAGGAGGTACAAGAGCCCAAACATTCCCTGGTGGACATCCTGACATCCCTAGGTAAACACTGTCCTATCTATATCTCCCGTATAGGCCCTGTGGCAAACATCTGCCACAATTCCACTGATCTGTAAGTGGGCAGATAAAAAAAAATATTGCATCCCACCCAAAGGAATGGAGTACATCTTCTCCCACCTTAAACCCAATTCCTTTATGATGGAGGCTACCAATGAGAGAAACAATCAAACATGATTTAGGGCCTCTCCATCGGATAAGGAATCTAAACAGCTGGACTTGATGGGAAAGAAGAACTTTTCATCAGCCACTCTCCAATTTCATATTGCCAAATGCTAGGCCTTGATGGCAAAATATGATTTCAATACATACTTCAAGTTTACACATTTTATTGAGCATTTGCCACAAGACCAGAAAGATCAATTCCAGTCTATCATCACTGCAGGACAGTTGATAGGAAAACCGCTCTACAAGCTGCCTTAGATGCCACTCATACACCTTCCAGGTCTGTGGCCAGGTTGATGGTCATGAGAAGAGCATCCTTGATCCAATCCTTAGGACTTCCAAGAGAAGTTCAAAACATGGCTGTAGACCTTAAGCTCTTTCCCAGGCATACAGACATACTCCACATACTCAAGGACTCCAAGACAGTGTTGCGATCACTGGGGATTTATGTGCCTGCAATGAGAAGCCAGTTTAGTTGATCTCAAACTGCTCAGAAATGGAGCACTACCATGAGCACACTTTCCCTAAGCCTCAGGAGCCTTCAGGAGAAAGGCTAGACCTCAGAAACAAGGTACTCCCACCCTTACTTCTACCCAGTCAACACCTCTCTCTTAAGAGACACTTCTGATGCCTTCATTGGTGTCATCAAGTATTCCACTCCACTGGATCACCAGTTGTGTGACTAACCCTCCTTTGGAGACCCACTCTCTTACTACCTACCTGCCTGGGAGTACCTTACTTCAGAAAAGTGGATATTGGAAGTCATGAAAGAGGGCCATTCTATCCACTTCCATTCTATTCCTCCATCTGACCCCTGCTCTCTGTCCCTCTTCTGGGATCCATCTCAAGAAAAACACTTAAAACAAGAGGTCCACTGTCTCTTTCTGGGAGCTATAGAACCAGTCTCATTTATTGTCTCTGGGGTCACAAAATGGGAGTAGGTGAATTGTGAATGATGATTTAGTGAGTTTCAAAACAAAGAATACAAGGTAGTTGGGGCCTGACCTCCATATACAGTATGCTAAACTTCATAATTACAATCAGTGCTTAATTTGTAATGAAATACATGCCAGGGTCAAGCAGTTAGACGCTGAAGCTCAAGCAATTTTTTTACTTTCATAATTGACACAGCAAGCCCAGAGGTGCCAGGGCCATGAACTCAGCCCTGGCAAGTCCTGGCACAAATTAAGCACTGATTACAATATGATCAGAGCATAATTAATGCAGACAGAATTTTCGGCACCAAACCTAAGTAAAGAACAATACATTAGAGCTAGAATTGCAGAATGCAATCATTTCTCCATCAAAGATTGCATCTGTGGATCCCCACTCATTCTGAGCACACATTCCTATGTGCTGCAAATCCTACAACTACTTAAAGCAGTAAAACATGTCCTTCACACAGAGCCAGACACTGGGGGTGAGGGCCATGTCTGCAACCATCCTCAGTGCATTTCATCCAGTTGTCCTGCCCATTTGATGCAATTTATTAATGGTTTAGTAGCTAATCTATTTTAAATTAACCCCCACCACCACCACCACCATTTGATAAAGATAGTTAATTTAGTGAGAGATCTGTGCTTCTTTACAGTTGGTTTTCTATCTGTAAAAAGGGGGATCTGGACAAAATTTCAGGTTTTGAGTAGTGCATTTTCTTGTCAAAATATTTGTGATGACCCAACCAGCACATTTGCTGCCTGAAATGCCTGGGTGAGAAAGGTATTCCCTAAAGTTCTATTCAGTGTTTCACAGGACATAGTTCTACACCTACATCCCAAATTTAAGGTGATTTCTTAACTCTGTCTCAATCAGTACATTAACCTCCCAGGTCTTCTCAAAGCCTCTTCAATTTATGGAGCTTAATTTCCACATGTGAGTTAATGTCCAAAGAGCATATGAGCTATTATTTTCATTAAAACAAAGCCTTTTAGAAAATTTGAGGTTGCTCATTGTCTTTGGGGACAAGTCTAGGGGAAAGTAATTTCTGTTTAACAACTATCAGGACTACTATGATCAGACAGGAAATCTGGTGGCAGAGGGGTCACTCTACTAAATGCAAGGTGGCTTCTAAGCATGCTTAAAGAATATCACCTTTTCTGAAATCTGTAAAACACCTACACTGAGCTCAGATCGCAACGATTACTCTCTCATGTGAGCTGAGTCAGATGCTTATTTCTAGAGAGAAAAATTTTAATAAAGAAAAGGTGGTTACTTACTGATAACTAGTTTTTTTCTAAATATCCACCTTCTTTCCCTGCTTCTCCCAAGTCTGTGGACAGGATTTTAAATAGAGGAAGGGAACTGAGGGCATTTGGGTTCATGGACTGTTTATATAAAATTCTCACAAAACATTCAGCTCCACAAGGGATCATGCTTGTGATGCTCCAGAATTCATGGTTTTAAATGGTGCTGGGAGTGCAATGCTGAGATAAGCGTTCACAGAACTGTAGATCTGCACAGACATATTTGCCAGTTCCTAGTGAATATTATTGCCTCTTTTCTGGAATGTTTTTGGTGTAGAATCTTTTCATTAGTTGTACATTGGAAAGACTGTAAAAATTCTAGTGCCTAACAGATTTCTTTTAAAGTGAGCTATAAAATACAAGATTTAATATTTCTTTGAAAGGTAAATTATTTCTATCAGAATAGCTAATTTCTGTCAGCACGCTGATATGCTACATAGCTCATCCTTTGCTGTAAATTGCAGGTCATACTTTAATGATACTAAGGGGAGTGAAATCTAAGAAGCAGCTTACCAGGTGGTAAATTATTATTACCAATTTATAGTACTGATGGGTTTTTATTTCATTTGTAAGGCAGCTTCAAACAAAACCCAATTACTATATGTTGCAGTACCGCTATTTAAATACTTGCTTTTTCTATTTTTTTCCTTAAGTTGAAAAGATAAATGGACAAGGATCTCTTTCAGAACCTCACATACAATATGTTGGTAATGCCTGTCAAAAAGATGAGCTATTTTAAATTACTTGGAAACTCTGTATTGGCAAGGAGTAAGAATAGCAGATGTAGTGGGTCTTTTCACAGAATCATAGGAATAGAGTTGGAAAGGACAAGCTTGCACTTACTGTGTTAATACAGATCCTCAAATGAGCACGTACATTTAATGTAAAATGAGAGAGATTTAAATGTTGAATAAACAGCATATATAGGGTCTCATTGTTTGTGTACTACAACTAAGATATGCACTGGGATTTCCGCATATACAGTGAGTTTGTGCTTCCTGAGAAATTTATCCACCAAACATTTTGGATATTGGATTATTTGTACCTGCAGCATACCGAGGCTTGTTATGACTTTCAGAGGCTAATTATTTCACAGTATGATATTTCTACATATTCTTTGCTTTGTGACCTTCCATTTCCTTTAATGATGTCATCATAATGTGGTCAAATGTTTTGAACCAAACGGCTGCTTTTTCATGACCGGATCAAAGAATGTTAAAGAAGGAAATGCTAGTAGCAGTTTTGAATTCCACAATCTATAAATAGCCCTCAGAGATCAAATAACTTCTTAAGTTTGGAGGAAAGATAATCTGTTGAGCTTTGTGAACTAAATGCCCTGGGGAGTGATCTTCCCGTTTTGTGAGGCGTGTATAGTTGCTGTGCTAAGTGGGGAGGGGAGGTCGATATCTAGAAGAGGGAGACTGATGATTTGGACATTTTAGGCCTGGAAAGGTGGAAGACAAGGTCATTCCTTCTAAAGACTTAACCAGGCAATTGATGATAGAAAAGAGAGGATATAGAACAGTGCATGTCTCAATAATTTGGCAATGTTTTAGGAGATGTGTTACATATTTTTGTGAAGGTCAGATATCAAAAGCAAAGAAACATTTTGTATGTGTTTTATTTGACCAAAAATGTTCCAAATTAATCCCTTCACTACTGTCTGAGGGTACATCTGTTCAAACAGATTTGTACTGATTTTTTTATTAGAATGTGTTTCAAACTAAAATCCTGTATGGCATTTAAGACTTTAAGGGAGTGCCGTGCAGTACTGAACATGGACAGTTGTACATATCTTGCACAGAACTTTGAAAGCAGAACAGTTAATTTTATGAAATAAGTCAAGACCTGATTTTAGATCAAGTTAGCCCCAGCCTCTGTTTAAGTGCAGTTTTTAGCAAGCAAAATTACTTGCAATTCATGGCAGGTAAAAATAAATATATATTTGCACATGGTTGAATGCAAAATTGTGCTTGCAAAAATGGGAGTCCACTCTAAAACTCAAGTCTCCATTGTTCATGGAATTCAAGATTACTGTTAATGCCATTGTCAATTGCTTTACTCCCATCTAGCTGGGATTTTCTGTTAGTAATAGTATTATTCATGAAGTCTTGAAAAGCTTCTGAGCACCTACCTAGACAAGGTTTTCACAGGGATAAAATATCCCCTAACTAAATAGATCCTAAAACAGGAGTGGAGGGGGGAGAAGCCCGCCAATAACACCATAAATAAAACCTCAAAAGGCAAACCGAAAAGTGAACAAAAACCATCTTTAGCCTCACAAAGAATGTCATTGATGTGATTTGGTAAGTGAGGAGAGCATTCCAAAGTTGCAGGCCCTTTGTGGAGAAAGTCCTGTCTTCTGCCCTCTTGTGATTATACAGTGGAACTACCAGCTGTTCCAGTAACACTGTTTTCAACTGCTGCGATGGGAAGGAAGTGAGGCAGCAGACAGTGCCTCAAGTAGATTGGCTTTTATATGCTAATAGTAGGGCTGTTGATTAATCGCAGTTAACTCAAGCGATTAATTTTTTAAAAAATCACAATTAATCACAGTTTAAATTGCACTGTTAAATACCAATTGAAATTTATTAAATATTTTTGGATGTTTTTCTACATTTTCATATATATTTTATTCTGTGCTATAAGTGAAATCAAAGTGTATATTATTTTTGCTTACAAATATTTGCACTGTAAAAATGATAAAAGAAATAGTATTTTTCAATTCACCTCATACAAGTACTGTAATGCAATCTCTTTGTCGTGAAAATGCAACTTACAAATGTAATTTTTTTTTGTTACATGACTCCACGCCAAAAAAAAAAAAATCCCATGTAAAACTTAAGAGCCTACAAGTCCACTCAGTCCTTCTTCTTGTTCAGCTAATCGCTAAGACAAACAAGTTTGTTTACATTTAAGGGAGACACTGTTGCCCGCTTCTTATTTACACTGTCACCTGAAAGTGAGAATAGGCATTTGCATGGCACTTTTGTAGCTGGCATTGCAAGGTATTTACGTGCCAGATATGGTAAACATTCATATGCCCCTTCATGCTTCGGCCACCATTCCAGAGGACATGCTTCCATGCTGATGATACTCATTAAAAAAATGAGCGTTAATTAAATTTCTGACTGAACTCCTTGGGGCAGAATTGTATGTCCCCTGCTCTGTTTCACCCACATTCTGCCATATATTTCCTCTTATAGCAGTCTCGGGTGATGACCCAGCACATGTTGTTCATTTTAAGAACACTTTCACTGCAGATTTGACAAAATGCAAAGAAGGTACCAATGTGAGATTTCTAAAGATAGCTACAGCACTCGACCCAAGGTTTAAGAATCTGAAGTGCCTTCCAAAATCTGAGAGGGATGAGGTGTAGAGCTTGCTTTCAGAAGTCTTAAAAGAGCAACACTTCAATCTGGAAACTACAGAACGCAAACCACCAAAAAAAAAAAAAATCAACTTTCTGCTGGCGGCATCTGATTCAGACAATGAAAATGAACATGCGTCGGTCCACACTGCTTTGGATTGTTGTGGAGCAGAACCCATCATCAGCATGGACGCATGTCTTCTGGAATGGTGTTTGAAGCATGAAGGGACATATGAATCTTTAGTGCGTCTGGCATATAAACATCTCGCAACGCCGGTTACAACAGTGCCACGAGAATGCCTGTTCTCACTTTCGGGTGACATAGTAAACAAGAAGTGAGCAGCATTAGCTCCTGCAAATGTAAACAAACTTGTTTGTCTGAGTGATTGGCTGAACAAGAAGTAGGACTGCATGGATTTGCAGGCTCAAAAAATTTACATTGTTTTATTTTTGAATGCAGGTTTTTTGTAGGTAATTCTACATTTGTAAGTTCAACTTTCTTGATAAAGTGATTGCACTACAGTACTTATATTAGGTGAATTGAAAAATATTATTTTTATTGTTTTTTTACAGTGCAAATACTTGTAATCAAAAATAAATATAAAGTGAGCACTGTACCTGTTGTATTCTGTGTTGTAATTGAAATCAATATATTTGAAAATGTAGAAAACATCCAAAAATATTTAAATAAATGATATTCTATTATTGTTTAATAGTGTGATTAATTTTTTTAATCGCTTGACAGCCCTAGCTAATACGCTACAAAAATCAGACTGAAGAAAACCCTTAAAATTTAATCATATGCACTCTTTTAAATCATTATTTTAAAAGACTGTAGTGACATTTCTGAATGTTTGAGTAGGGTACTGGAACAATTTTTGTAGAAAGGGTACTGAGAGCCATTGAACCAAACTGTTCCAGCACCTGGGTGCGTGAGACTGAGGGACCTCCAGAAAAAAACTAATTTCTAGGGGGGAGGAGAGGAGAAACACAAATCTGTTTCTTTAAATATTGACAGGATTGAAAGTTCTGTTCAAAATCAGCTCTTTATTACTTAGATTAAATTTGCCTTTCTGCAGTATAGAATGATTTTGAAGAGAAAAAACACCACAGCTTGCTGGTATAGGTTGTACTCCTTTTATTTGTCAAATCTGAAAAACTGACATTAGTTAGGAGGGGAAAAAAGGTCAAGTAGGTAACTGGACTCCATGGGAATAAGGGAAGGAGAAAGATGTGAAGTTGAACTATTTCATGACTCTGCAGTGCAAATGTCATCTGTTGCCATCATTTTTTTCAATTAACCTTGCGAGGCTCCTAATAAGAATTCTTGTAGCACAACCTGCCTGATGTTCTTTAAACCATAAAGGTTGTATAATAATCTAAAGTGTCACATTGACCTTAATTTTGATTATTGTCTAAGGATTTATTAAACATATTTGCTAGTTATGAATCAGTGTTTACGCTTATCACTGTTACACTGGGCTCTTTCCCATTCTCTTTATTTGAATCTTGCATACTGATCATTACAGGATTTTTAAAAGTTTGTTAGTAGTTACATGCAATTAAGTTAAATTGAAAAGTCACACCCTGATTCAGAAATCTGTTTAGAAAGACATTTTACTGGTTTCATGGAATGGAATAGAAGAGAGCGAACTACTTACCAATAAGTCCCATTGACTTCAATGGAACATGCTTAAGTGCTTTGCTAAATTGGGGCCTCAGTGGTACTTCAGTGGCAGCACCGCATATGCTAGGAGTGCAAATTTGTCCCTATTCACGTTAAGGAGAGCTAAAGGCAAGAGCCCCCACATCAAGATGAGCCAGCTTTTAGTACCGTAGGATCATGAAATGGAATGGGTTAACTTTAGCAGGTAGCTCTGAAATCTAGAACCACATTTTTGTGGCTGCGGTGGTCCAGCTGGGATAAAGTCATTGTCTGGGAAAACCGAATTCTGTTACCAACCGGAGTCCAGTGAGCAAAAGTTTCCTGTGATAAGTCACTGATAATGCAACAGAACATACAATACATGTTTTCATGTTGTCTGACTATATCACTAAAAGCTATATGACCTTATATACCGCTGTAAAACTGGGGTGCTACTATGACAAATAAACCATTATTAATAGTAATGCTTACCACTTATAAAATGCTTTACAAGTTCACAGTGATTTTTCAGCATTAATATAATGAATCAGATTAATGCAACCAAATCAAGTGTTGTTGGCCACTCTTTTTTTATTTTGATGTTCCCTTTCAGTGTCATTGCAGGATATTACAATGAGAAAAGCTTTCCGGAGTTCCACAATTCAAGATCAGCAGCTGTTTGACCGCAAGACTCTGCCTATTCCTTTGCAGGAGACTTATGATACTTGTGAACAACCTCCCCCACTCAACATACTCACCCCTTACAGGTAAGTGTGAAAAATCAGAAAAAAATCCTTTTTTCCCCCCAGTAACGTATAGCAATATTCTTGACATCCTTACTCATGTTGAGTAGTACCTTAGTCTTGGAGTAGTCCATTCACAACAGTGAAACTACTTGAGGAGTAAGGATGGCATAATCTGGCCATCAACATTAAAACTACTGTGAATTTTATGCCCAGCTAACATTGGTAAGAAAAGCAATTCTAAAGTTCCATATTTGTTAAACACTGTGTTTCTACTGAAAAAGAGAAGGAAAGTTAAAGCTAAATTCCTTTTAAGATGCATTCTGTTTCTGCCAAGGAGTACTATATAGTGTATACAATCCTGTGACTTGAATGTTATATGGTGTGACCAACTTCACAATAGCATCTATGAGAAAAGGGGAAAAATAATTCCAAAAGAATTGCGCATTGTTGCCATGTTCAGTGGTTTCTGGCAGAGCACAGTCAAAACCCCATTTCATTTTAAGACTTGATACAGCAAAATTAATTGAAAAGAAATTTATTCTCTTCCTGTGACATTGACATTCAAGGCAAATTTGATGCCAAAGAGCACATAATAAAATGGAAAAGGCATTGATTTTTAGTCCATTACAGGTTTCTATTTATTGGATAATAATAATATAACATGACAGTAAGAATCTAACTTTAGAAAACAGGTGATTACACTGTTGTGGTTAGTACAAAAAATGAGCTGAGGGTTTGTTGCTTTCCTAAAATTATGTTGAATGCCTATTTACATGAAAAACTGGTCCCGCAACTTGTACTTACTGTGTTGGGAGATAGATTAGAGTCACATTTTAAAACAATTTAGGGTGAGTGGATTCATTTATTCAGGATACTTGTTATCCCACAACTAGCATTAAAACTTATTTCTCAAATAAGGATCTGACGACAAGGAATAATGGGGGAGGAAGGTTTTAGAGGCACCAATATGAGAGTATTAGTACTTGAAATAACTAACTGAAATAATAAAAGCTGAGCATACAGAGGAAGAGAGAGATCAAAAAATATTGCTCCCACAGTGTTATCCTCAGAGGCAAGGTGTCTGGATTTTCCAGCATAAAGGTTTAATACAAAAAGCAGGAGAATTAGTCTATCATAGATTTCTAGCCTCAGTAGAGCTGTTTGCAGATCTTATAAGCCAAAAGGGACCCCTAAAATGCTCTAGCAAACTACAACAGAAGGAAAAAGTGGCTTCACTGAGGTAGACTTTACCCTGTAAAATACACATAATCTTTCCTTCTTTCAGCTCTGTTTTTTGTGAGTCTCCAAATGAACCTGGCTGTCCATGTTAGAGAGGCTTATTTATTTATCTTTAACATGTGTACTGATCTTTAGTATAATTTTAAATCTAATTATTATGCTTCAGGTAAACTTTTGTTGTAATAACTTTTTTGATAATGTACTCGAGGCAGAAACCCTGAATATTGTGTTTTAAAATGATGGCTACAGCTACCTGAATAAGCTGTCTTTACATTGCCTCAGCATTTAGTCCCATGCGCTACCAAATAAACAGTATGTTCTATCTTGATAATTTTACCTCAGAGATGATGGAAAAGAAGGTTTGAAGTTTTACACCAATCCTTCATATTTCTTTGATCTATGGAAAGAAAAGATGTTGCAGGACACCGAGGACAAGAGAAAGGAAAAGAGAAAGCAGAAGGTATTATGTTCCAAGCTAAATAGCTGTGGGTTATGTTTGCTTGCACATATGATACTTCAGTGGTTCTGCAATTTAAAAAGTTCAGTTCTTTATATAGACAAATAGCCAGTTTCAATATGCTTGAAAATATTCTCAATGTCATTCAATTCAATCAATTTTTCCTTGCAATAAGACACCATTAAAAGAGCCCAGGGTTTTAATGCTGTCTCACCATAGTTAACAGCAGGTTTACCAAATGTTATGATTTCCTCACAACAGTAAAAAATCTCTAACTGACATACAACAAGAATCCAAGGATGTCTCTGGAGTCTTCTTTTAAAATATGAATTCCCAACCGTTTTATAGAGAAAGTTGTTTGGAACCTTTTTGAGAAATGTTTACTATAAATTAGCGTTAATATGCTAGAAAGGGAACATTTTAATTGTAAAGAAAGAATAAAAAACTGAAGGGAAGCACTGCTACATGCTTGTTTTTAGCCGTTTATATCCTACATATTTCATAGCATAAGTATGGTATCTTGTAGAATGCAAATGTGAGAGAGACATTCAGAATCTCATTTAAGACATATTGCAAGCCAGTTTTTTAGATTTTGAATGAACTTAATACCATCAGTTGGTTATTCTTTAGCTAAGTAAGTATCATATAAACTGAAGTGTCTCCCTCTGTTAGGCCTTCATTTCCTGTTCTGGTTTGAATAATTTTTTTTTTCTTGCGCTAGAATCAAGATCTCTCTCTCTCTGTTTTGTAACTGATTTTAAAAGCATTCCTCTTTTAAAAGACTGTCAGTTTTGTTTGCATAACTCTTACAGCAGAAGAATCTAGATCGCCCTCATGAACCGGAAAAAGTGCCCAGGGCGCCTCATGACAGACGGCGAGAGTGGCAGAAGTTAGCCCAAGGTCCAGAGCTTGCTGAGGATGATGCTAATCTCTTACATAAGCACATTGAAGTTGTTAATGGCCCAGCCTCACATTTTGACTCAAGGTTTCTTTTGTTTCTTTCCTTCCTTTATTTTGAGACATTCACCTTATCCTTGGCTAAATATATTTATGATGTAAATGACTGTATATGGGGTGCAGTACTCAGAATGCAGTGGTGATAACAGAATTACCTCTACCAAAAGAGAATTTTGAAGTTCTTTCACCCAGGTGTTTTAAATGGTTTATTACCTTGTCATTTTAAAGAATAATTTATATCTCTGGAATTCGTTGCTATGGGGGATGTGGAGGTGTGTGTCATTGTTACTCATTTATCAGTCTAACATACTGGTGCAGGCTTGCACACACATCTGTCACTGTATTTCAGTCCTGAACTACAACCACCCCTGTTATTCTAGTCTTCTGATTTACTTGAGCAGAAACTGCCAGTATTATGTAGTGGTTTTGTGATGTGAACAAATTATCCACTTGGATGAGACCACTGAACTTATTTACTCTTGATTGAATCTAGAATTTGATTGAAGTTTCTGCAAACCTTAACGTGCTAAATTCTCTTTACATAATATACTTTTGCGGGTGGCTGACAGTAGCATTTCAGGTGACATACCTGTAGTGTTTGTGCAAAACCAAAAGCATGTAACCAACTGAGGAACTGTACTATGAAAGAGAGCTGACTCTCAAGTAATATTAATCTTGAAAATTAAAAAGAAATAGGGTTTTTTGGCAGGGGGGGCTTGTTTTTTGTTCAGCCTTTTAAAAAAGACAATTTTTAAGATTATCTGGTAGCCCTATTAATAGTTGTTGCCTGCTGCAGACTGTAGGATCCAGGATGTTGTGTCTGAAATAAAAAACCTGCCTCTTGAGAACTCTGACCTAGTGAGACCTCGATTTACAGTGATGTAGAATGAAAAGTCAAAAATGGTTTCAAGTGCATTTCAATTTGTAATTTACAACTCAGGTTATGATGAAACCCTCCCTAAAGTGCAGCTCTTCTGTGGAAAAAAAACCCTATAGGTGTATTTCACTGTGTTAGCTGCCCATAATGAGTACATCACCTTCCCTGCCACACCCCTCATGCAGGTATATGCCAGATTCCACAGCAAAGTGATTGCAGAACCACTTGAAAACTCAGAGCCCCAAGGATCAACAGTGACAATCTAGGTTTTTAAGGTCAGGCTTGACAAAGCCCTGTCTGGGATGATTTAGTTGGGGATTGGTCCTGCTTTGAGCAGGGGGTTGTACTAGATGACCTCCTGAGGTCCCTTCCAACCCTGATATTCTATGATTCTATGAATACTGTGCTTAGACATTACAGTCATGAGCACTATCCAGAAACCTACAGTAGAACCACCAGCAGTTAGAAAGTGTTCTGCAAACACTTTTCCTCTGACTTCAGAGAAATTGTGATCTTTATCAACATTTTAATTAAACAGTTACATCTGTAAACATTTCTTAATTGGTGTTGGATCAGATCTTTAAGACATAAACAGAGGTTGATTTTAACAGGAGACTGAAGTACTTTAAGCTGTTGATGAGTTATCTTTATTTTACTGCTACTACATTATAGTACACTTTAAGTTATCTTGTTGAAGTATATTAGCTTGCAACGTTGTGTTTGGGAGGAGATCAGTGGAACTCTAGCTGTAAGTTGTGTGTCCACAAGCCAGTCAAACACAGTAATGCCTTGACAAATGTTTTATAAAACTGTTAGAAGTACTACAATATATGATGTATGGCTATATAATTTAGAAAAGTAGTAAAAGAACGTTTGCATATGAAAAGATTGTGAATCACAAACCGCTACAGGTACATGACTGTTTCATACTGTAAACCTGTTTCTAATAACACTGTTATGGTTGTTTAATTCAGTAAAGTCTGAACAATAAACACTAACATCACACACACATACTATAGGAATTGTATGGGTTTACCAATGAAAAATTGTTTTAACGTTTGAATTGCTAGAAGCAGTAGGGCAGAAAGGGAAAAGAAAAAAAATTAAAAACCACAGTTCGATTGGCATCTCTTGTGCAGAGAGGGAATTTAATTCAGAGATCAAACTGAAGTATAATATAGTAGCTGAGCTGAGTAATGAATGATTTTGTCTGTGATCATCAGCAAGACAATTTTGAAGTGGAAAATTGCCTTTATTTTTTCTTAGACCTCAGCCATATGTGGATCATATGGATGGATCCTACTCCCTTTCTGCATTACCCTATAGTCAGATGACTGAACTTCTGAGCAGAGCTGAGGAGCGAGTGTTGGTCAGACCACATGAGCCACCACCCCCTCCACCAATGCATGGAGCAGGAGATGTGAAACCCATACCTCCTTGTATTAGGTAAGGAGTCAAGTTTGGAACAACTTTCCAACAATAAACTGATGTACATCTCTGAAAAAGGTCCAAATACGCAAGACTATGCTTTGAAGAAGCAAGCAGCATCATTATTGTACTTGATTTCAGCCCAGAGAGCACCATAGACCAGAAGTTCTCAAACTGGGTGGAGGGCTGCCCTGGGAAGGGGGCGTGCAATGGTTTAGGGGGGAAAAAAACATACTGCATGTATTTTACCCACAGCAATGAGTAACTAGCAAATCTGATTCCTCCAGACATATCAGGTTCTCAGATGGCGCTGTGCATTTTGACAGATTTCTGTTAAGCTTGCATAGCATTGTACAACATCATTCATTACTATCTGTACGTTATTCCATTTGCTACAACACAGTCTGCACATTGAATTATAAGCTTCCACCACAGTCGCAGTTTTGCTTTTGCTCTTATTACAATGGATCGTTGGCTCTGTTTGAATCAATGGTTTACTGGTTTTAGTTATTAGTCAGAGTTGCACGCTGATTTTTTTTTTTAAATCTGTATATGTTCATGTGTGGTGAGGGGGCGTGTAAACTAGAGACACAAAGAAGGGGGAGTGCGATCAAATAAGTTTGAAAACCACTGACAGACAATTGACTACAAAATAGATTAAATTACAGACATCGTTTCTCTTTATGCCTTTCTAACACTGGGTGGAATATTGGGATACCATCTAAAAAAATCATCCTGACAGTATTTTTCCATGTAACTTCATATCCAAGCAAAGTCATACTTTATGGATTATATTTTTATAGGGTTCCCCTTACCTTTATCTGGAATATACAAGAGTAGATCTAGAGTATGTTGTTATGTCAGCAAAATAGTTTAATGTCTGTCCAAATGAAAGTATTTCCACTATCCCAGGGCTATACACAGAAATATGTCTCTTTTATTGGGTTAACATTTTCTTGTTATGAGTGTTAAATTTTCCTACCTGGGTATTCTGATTGAGAAATTCCTCTAGCAGTTTATACTTTAAAAAATAACATTTACAGTCATCTCTTGTCTCTTTGAGGACTGAAAAGGGTCCTACACTGAATTAGACAGGAGTGTCTTATGTGTATATAGCTACACATGACTAATCTTGTACGGTACCACTGGACCTGTCAATGAACTTAAACCCATATCTCAGTTTCAAAGTCAGTTTATCTAGGTAATCATTCTGTAAAAATAGTCCCTTTAGAATAGGGCTTTCAAACGATTAAAAAAAACATAATGGTAATTAATTGTGAGATTTAAAAAAATAACTGCAATAAATCACAGTTTTAATTGTACTCTTAATAATAAAATACATTTATTTAAATATTTTTGGGTGTTTTCTACATTTTCAAATATATTGATTTCAGTTATAACACAGAATACAAAGTGTACATTGCTGAATTTATATTATTTTTATTACAAATAATTGCACTGTAAAAACAATAAACTTGCTGATGACATGTTCATTTTCATCATCTGAGTCAGATGCCACCAACACAAGGTGGTTCCAGTTCTGTAGTTTCTGCATGTTCCACACCTTGTCCCACTCAAATTTTGGAAGGCACTTCGGGTTCTTAAACCATGAGTTGAGTGCTGTAGCTATCTTTAGAAATCTCACATTGGTACCTTCTTTGTGTTTTGTCAAATCTGCAGTGACAGTGTTTTAAAATTGAACAACATGTGCTAGGTCTTCATCTGAGACTGCCATAACACAAAATATAAGGCAGAATGTGAGTAAAACCAGAGAGCAGGAGACATACAATTCTCTCCCAAGGAATTCAGTCACAAATTTAATTAACACATTTTTTTTTCTTTAAACGAGCGTCATCAGAATGGAAGCATGTCCTCTGGAATGGTGGTCAAAGCATGAAAGGGCATATGAATGTTTAGCATATCTGGCATATAAATACTTTGCAAGTCTAGCTACAAAAGTGCCATGCGAACACTTGTTCTCACTTTCAGGTGGCACTGTAAGTAAGAAGCAGGCAGCATTACCTCCTGGAAATGTAAACAAACTTTTGTCTTAGCGATTGACTAAACAGGAAGTAGGACTGAGTGGACTTGTAGGCACTAAAGTTTTACATTGTTTTGGTTTTGAGTGCAGTTAGGTAACCAAAAAAAAAAAAAATCTACATTTGTAAGTTGCACTTTCATGATAAAGTGGTTACACTACAGTACTTGTATGAGGTGAATTTCTTTTCTATTTCTTTTGTTTATTGTTTTACAGTGCAAATATTTGTAATAAAAAATAATACTATAAAGTGAGCACTGTACACTTTGTATTCTGTGTTGTAATTCAAATCAATATATTTGAAAATGTAGACAAACTTCCAAAAATATTTGTAATAAATTCAAATTGATATTTTATTATTTAATAGTGCAATTAAAATTGCAGTTAATCGTGATTAATTGTTTAATTGGGTTAATTTGTTTTGAGTTAACGGCAATTGACAGCCCCACTTTAGAATAAAGGGAATTAATCAAGACTGCCACATTCTACGAGCTTGTCCTCATACTTTGAATAAATCTCTGGATTTACTACTATGTGTAGGGAAAATCTTACTTACTGTAGGAAAGCTTAGCTAAGAGAAATAAACTCAGCTATTTGCCTGAGTATATGTATAGGCTAGCAAGGAAAAGGCTGGTGTATGTTCTACCCAAACAATTAAAAACTAGCCTTTAGATTTGGTAAATTTGATTTCATGGGGATCTACAGTAGCCATGCAGTTGTCACGTCAGTACATTTAGCTTTTTTAGAGCCCTCATTACTGATCTTAAGTATTAACAAGCAAAAAAACTGTAAATATAATGATATTAGCCAGTTTTTCCACTTTGTGGTTTTAATAACTTGTCCTTCTGTTTTGTGTTCAGCTCCACCACAGGTTTGATAGAAAATCGTCCTCAGTCACCAGCAACAGGCAGGACACCAGTGTTTGTGAGCCCCACACCTCCCCCTCCCCCCCCCTCCTCCTCTTCCATCTGCTTTGTCAGCGTCCTCGCTGAGAGCGGCAATGACGTCCACCCCTCCGCCACCCATGCCTCCACCACCCCCACCTCCAGCAGCTGTTTTGCAAGCGCCAGCAGTGCCACCTCCACCAGCTCCTCTCCAGATTGCTCCTGGAGTTCTGCATCCAGCTCCTCCTCCAATTGCACCACCCCTAGCACAGCCCTCTCCTCCAGTCACTAGAGCTGCCCAAGTATGTGAAACTCTCCCAGCTCAGCCAGTTCCACAAGCTGAAGTGCAAGGACTTCCTCCACCCCCACCACCTCCTCCATTGCCTCCCCCTGGCATTCGACCCTCATCTCCTGTCTCAGTTGCCACCCTCTCTCACCCTCCCACAACCATTGTTCCTGGCCCTCATGCTCCAGTCATGCCCCCATCTCCACCATCCCAAGTGATTCCTGCTCCTGAACCCAAACGCCATCCGTCAACTCTACCTGTAATCAGCGACGCCAGAAGCGTTCTACTGGAAGCAATACGAAAAGGTAACGTTTGGCCACTAAAAGAACAGAAGTTGGTCTCAGCAGTTTAATAAAACGAATGTCCTTTTAACAGATGGAATAATTTACACCTCTGGAAAAAAGATTTGACAAGAGTATCTTAAATCTGGTGTGCTTTGTATTCTGCACAATATTTGTATTCTGCAGCTTGCCAAGTAGACCGATTTTGTTCAACTCATAATTGCACCTATCAGGAGTGTAGTTTAGAATGCAAAAACCAGTTCTCCATAAAAGTTGGCTAAGGAAATGTATATGTTACTAGATGATCTATGGAGATTATCTTTTCATTTCTAATTATTTGAAGAGTATCTCTTGATACATTTGTTCCAAGTTGTGTGGAAAGCAAAAATGTCAAGAATATTTTTTACAACAGCTATTAGCTAAGAGCAGAGCAGACAGACTGGCATATGGGTTTTAATCCTGTTTTTATGTAAGTATTCCTCACACACATTACTGCAGTGCAATAACAATGCAAGGACATATTCAGCAGTTTTTTTAAAAGTTTAAATCAGTAAGGGTTTTGTTTTGTTTTGTAACTCTGAGCTGCCTCGTGGACCAGTGGGTCCCAGAACCATCTTGCCAACAAAAGGCAGGAGAACAAAAGGGATGGGGGAACCTTCTGGGGCAGTACCTTACTGATGCTCTCCTATCTTGCACATTCTTCACATTACAACATGTGCACTGGTGGTCTAACCATGAACCGTTAGGACTGGGGTTGCTGGTGCATGTTTATAGGGTCTCTTCTAGTGCTGCCCTCAACACTAGTTGGAATCCTTCTCCAATGTTTTTAGGTTCACTGGGAGAGGCTTCCCTGCATACTCTTCAACAAACAGAGCAGAATTTGTACTTGGAGATATAACATGGTTTACAATAAGCAAGTGTTTTCTAGATTAGAGCAGAGAAGTGAGAGAGGATAGACTCCTGGGTTATATCCCCTGCTGCAAATAATGTTACCTAAGGAAAGTCACTTGTCTTAACCTCTTTATACCTCACTTTACTCAACTAACAGGACACGGAACAGTATAAATCAAAGGGGTCTGAAGGAACTTCAGAATGAAGTAATTGAGGTGCTTTAAAAAAAATGCAATCTTTCTGTGAAGTAAGCCACTATACCAGAGAACTGGATGGTAACAAGTGATAAATATATCTTTACAAAAACTGGTCAGGATGATCTTGGGAATCAGACTAGTTAGCTTTGCTCTAGTACCAGTAAATGGATTGAAATGACAACTAAAAACATAGGTATAGAACACCTACATCTAATAACTAGCATGAATTCTCTAAAAGGAAATCATTCCTCTCTAATCTGTTAGAATTATTTGAACATGTCAGCAAAAAAGCATATAAGGAGAACCCACTGGCATAATTCATTTGAGTTTCTAAAACCTTTTGACAGAATCCCACAGAAGACACTATTAAGAAAACTAAGTAACCATGGGGGTGAAAAGTAGAGTAGTGTCATAGATTAAAACCTGCCTAAGAGCTAGGAAATGGAGTAAACATAGATTTTTAAACGTTTGCCCTGTTGAAGACTGATCGAGTGCTCGACGGCTCCTTACTAGAATCTTTAACACTGTGGAGGCACCAATCGGCACACCATAGTTAAGGATGAGTTCCATTTTGTGGTTAAAGCAGGGATTCAGCCTCCCCAGCATTTACTCTTTGGGTATAGAATGAATTTTCTGAAATGAATCAGTTAATGAGTTTGCATTAAAATCAAATTTAAAACAAGTTGTGTAAGACCTAACATTTGTCCGTCTTTTCGTGTCACAAATGCTTTTAACAATAATCTTGCAAACTCTTCAAATTTCTTTAGCTAAAATTCATTGAAATCTATTGTGTCTATACTATATACTTGGAAACAATTAGGTTGTAATTAAGTAAAGTTATTAATGATTGTTATGATTTTAAAAGTTACGGTCAGCTCACCAGCTCAGGTAACTTAAATGAGGCCTTTGTGACATTAGAAGTAACTCTACCGATCACCACCCTTTCTCTGTAGCTATTTTGCATGCAAAAAAATTCTGTTGCTTGTCCAGTTTTCCTTATGCCACTGAGTCCTTACATGTGTGCCAAGAATGCTTATTGGTAGGAAGTTACTTTTAAAGGGTCCGTGCTACCTTGGACATCAGCGTTTGAAAGGCTCCCCATGGAACTGCTGCCTCCACTGCACTGCACACCCGACAGTGGCGATGCATCAAGGGCGGCACGCAGGGTCAAGTGCCCCCCACCCACACCCCCCAGCAGCCATAAGGGGCGGGGACAGTGCTACTTCTGGCCGTGCTGGGACGTTGCCCAGTACAACACAGCAACTGCCTGGGAGAGCACCTGGCTGTAGCGGCAGCGGGCTGCCCCCTGCCCAGGTGGGCTTCCCAGGACTGCGGCTGAGCAACCCAGAGCCCCCACTGCTCCCTGGCATGCTTGGAGTCCGCCCCTGTCCACGGAAGCTGAGCCTGGGCAAGGAGTCGGCTGCCACCCCTCCCCAGCCAGCTCTCTCCCAGGGAAGGAGCAGTGACCTGGAGTGGCTCTGGCCTGCTCCCGCCCCGGGCCTGGCTGCCAGGGAGGGCAGCCAAAGGTGCCAGAGGCGGGAGCCGGTGCAGTGGGAGGACAGAGCCTGCCACCCCCCCACCCCACACACATGCACAGGTAACATGGGGCAGGGGGGAGTACAGTGGCTCCAGGCTGGGGGTGGGGACAGGAGGGGATGAGGCATGTTGGCAGGTAATGTATCCTCCCCTTTAGCTGGTGCCCCCCACACCAGTATGGGGAGGTACCAGTCATGTATAATTCACCAGGGCAGCCCTGCTGGGGGAACTGAGGTTCCTTAAAGTGCAGAAACGTTGGAACTCAGACTCAGATTTCCTCATCTCTCCTTTCACAGAGAGAGGGGTCTCTGTAACACACCCTTCTATATAAAAATTCAATTGCAATTGCCAGATTCACCAGTAGACTTCAGCTGTTTCGCCCTGTGCTTTTGCACTGCTGAATCTGGCCTTAAAAGAATAATTTTTTTTTTTAAGATTCATACTATACACCTTCAGATTATGAAAAATATCACACACTATTTTCTTTGGAAATGGACATTTTTAGTATTTCATTTTTTAATGAAGGACATTCCCAAACAAAACACTATATTAAGTGGGAGTTGCGGTTCAGAGTATGAAACTTAAGGTAAAAAATACAGCAGAGAGGTTTTAATTATTCCCAAACCTAGCATTCCAAGCCAGGAAATTCAGATTTAAGATTACACATAAAGGCAATCCAAGTATGTTAAGGTACTCAAGCAACCTTAAGTGAAACCATGAAGAGAAAAAAAATATGAAAAAACTGTATTTAAAAATCAGTTTAATTTAATCTGGGAACATAGATACTGAAATGTTTTGATCATAATCATATAGTTATTGTATGGTGTCACTACAGAGTTACGGTTTTTAGGGTTTATTTCTCAGAAATATCTACTACAAGCTACTTTCAGAGGCAGGATAGTGTACTACATGGACTTCTGATCTAGTACAGCAATTCCTATTCTTAAAATGAATATAATATTAGTTACCTCTCTGACAGGCAGTGTTCTCAGACAATTTGTTTTTGTTTGCTAAGCAAGTTGAGAGCTGTTGGTAAAAGTATTACGCATAAGAACAAGGAAATTATTATTATTATTATTATGTTTGTGATTTAGGTATTCAGCTACGCAAAGTCGAAGAGCAGCGTGAACAAGAAGCTAAACATGAGCGCATTGAGAATGATGTTGCCACTATATTGTCTCGCCGCATTGCTGTGGAATACAGTGATTCAGAAGATGATTCAGAGTTTGATGAAGTGGATTGGTTGGAGTAAAATAGATGCATTGATATACACTGAATGCTAATGTCCATTGTGGTGATTGTTCTTTGAAAACATTTGATGGTCATTTCTAGTGTTTTTTGTATTTTTTTTCTTTACACTACACATCATTAATCCATGTTTTTCTACTTTTCAGTTTACAAGAAAATTACTAGCACATCTTTGAAACGAAATGTTTTACAGTGGCTTTTCTTTTTCTGAAAGAACATATTTTGTTCCAATAGACCACTAAGTATTAAGCATGGGCAGCTGTTGGTAGAGTAGCAGTTTCAATTTTTTGGCATATCTTAACTGTGCACTTTGTGAATTTTAAGTTAATGAAGGTAACTGAGATTGAAATTCCGAGGGCAGCTGTATGTACTAATGAGCCTTATTCCATTTTTGATAAATGTTTTTAAAGCCTAGCTATCAAGATATACATCTGTACACTAAGAAGGTACATAAAGTTAGCAGCACTGAACACAATGAAAGGAAAAAAGGATCTTTGGGGGCTTTTATTGTTGTTTTTTAAATAATTATGGCCTTATTTGAATGTTTAGAGGTTTCCCCCTCCCTCCCAGGTACATATCGTGTGGTACTATTTTGCCTGCATACAAAAGTTCAAATTTTTTCTGTGTGAAATCTTCTGACTTAAACATGCTGTGTAACTTATGTAACTGTTAAAAATAACAGTTTGGTTTAATAAATGGTAAATGTTCTTAGCTGTTGCTTTTTTAATAACATCACCCTTTTTCTGGCATTACTTAGGATCTGAAGGGTAAGATTTTCAAAAGTGCCTAAATCACGTAGTCTTTTTTTTATAATTATACTTAAACTTCTAGTAACTTAGGTACTTTTGAAAATTTAACTCATGGTATGTATGGGGGGGGGCAATAATCAGAATGAATATGTTCCTGTGAAACAACACTGAAAGAACTAGATGATATTGCAAAATCATGTCTCATGCTGTCTAATTTATGCTGCATGTCAGCCACATCCATATACACAAAAAGCCAATGCAATTTTGGACTGAATTCAGAGTTCAAGTAAGTGCAACCATGTATTCCACTTAGGTGTGTGCGCACCCAGTGCACTGGAGCCAGAGAATTTTGCCTCATAATACCCATAGAGGGGCAGCTCTCGCAGCTTATGGCCATAGCCCCTGGCTATATGAGGCGGTGCTTCCCCGACCCCCTTCAGTGGCTGGAGTCAGCTCTGTATGGTTTGTAACCTTGCACCTCTCTATTTCTTAGTGACTTTTTCTATATATATAGTTAATTAGTACCCTTAGTATAGTGTTAGCTTTTGTTTAAGTATTTCCCTGGTGATGCCCTCACCATTGTGTGGGGGAGCATTCCCCACACCCAATGCTTGCTGTGCTTAGGCAAAGCCGACTTCAGGGAGCAGTGTTCAATTTGCAAATCATTCATGAAATGGTCTCAAGTTGCAAGAGATCTTTGTCTAAAGCAGCACCTGCTTCAGCACCCAGGCCTCTACTGGAGTGGAGGTCACCCTCAGGTTCTGAGAGCGCTGCCACTTCGCATCCTCCAACTGGTACCTCTCTGAAGAGAGTGAAGTTGCTGCCTGTCGAGCGTGTCAAGGAAAAGGTCACATAAGACTGATCGTGACCATTTCAGGTCACATGGGGACTTGTCTGGTTCCTCCAGAAAGATCACAGACTGGCATGGTGTGAATGCCAGTGCACGGGAGTAGGTCCTCTCAAACACTACCACGCAGGGAAGTCAGACTCCATACCATTGGCTCCGTTCTGGGCCTGGGGCATCCATTGAGTCTAGTACTGATATGGCCAATACTGGCACCAGCTGCTTTTGTTCTGGTGGCATATCAGGCAGCAATGGACCTCTTCTGCCTTTCTGTTCCAATCTTTCCCTTGGTCCAGGGCTGCATTTTTTATAGCCCCATTGGCCCCACAGGTTCAGGGGCTTGCCCAGCCATCAGCACCAAATCCCAATGATTCCCTTCCACAGACAATGGAAGCGGGGCTGAGCTGGGCCAAAGTTACCTCCTCAGCACCGGGAACCTCTTCAGCACCCCTACTATTGATGCTGTCATTGTTAATGTGGTGGCACTCACTGCCCCCCACTTTGGGGGTTCAACACTACTTCCACCACTGGAAACAAAGGCATACTCAGTGCTTGCGGTACCATTTCCACCACTGATGCCAGTTCCTTCTTCATTTTGGCCTCCGAACGAGTCAGACCAGTTGCTCGCACCCTCAGGACTGGCTCCATCTTTATCTTCTGAAACCCAGGACTCCTCGACATCCAGTTTGGGATCGTCCTCCTGTTCACCATTGCCTGACCCATATTGGGGGCTGCTCCTAGAGCACAAGGGGTACCAGAATTGACACTTGTCATGGAACACCCCTCTGTTGCAGAGGTCCCACTCCTCAAGTTGTTCTAAGCCCACCGAGCAGGCCTGTGGCAGTGACCGTTGATTTGCCGCAGGCCCAGGCACTGTGATCCTTCCCCTCATGGAGCCTCCAGTGTCATCCCATCGAGGTCCATCAGTCCTGGAAAAGGACGCAGTTCTGGAACAGTTAACTTCTTCGTCCCCGGACAATTCTGCAGTACCTGGTTCTTCCTCTTCTTCAGTACCAGAGGCTTTCAAGGCATACCAGGACCTTTGTGGCATGTGGCTGCTTCCCTGGGTATTGAAGTGGAGTTTCTGCAGGAGAATATCCACAAGTTGCTGGATATCCTGCAGCCATTTGTCCCAGGAGAGTGGCCTTCCCTATTAATCATGCTCTCCTAGAGCCTGCTAAGGTTCTCTGAAGCATGCTAGCTTCGGTACCACCTACTGTGAAGCACAAGGAGAAATGCCACTTTGTGTCAGTGCAGGGATCTGAGGGTTACTCACATCCAGCCCCAAACTCCCTGGTCGTAACTGTAGTCAAAAACAGAGCCCCGTAGGGCAGAGTTAAGTCTACTCCCAAGGATAAGGACTCTAAATGGATGGACTTGAAGAGTTGGAAGATTTACACCTCCTCTTCCCTTCCTAACAGATGAGCATTGCTGTCCAAATACAACTTCATGAACTGGACAGCTGTCTAAGTTTGTCGACCAGCTGCCCAAAGCCTCGAGGGTGGAATTTCGGGCATTTATTATCAAAGGCTGCTTGGTAGCTAAGAATTTGTTGCAGTCCATGCTGGATATTGTGGATTTTTCGGCCAGAGTCATGGCCTTTGCAGGGACCACAAAAGGGGCGTCCTGGCTGCAGAATTCAGGCATTGCTCCCAATATACAACAGGCCATACAGGATTTGCCCTTTAACAGCCTATTCCCTTTTTCAGACAAGGTGGATGAGACTTTGCACTGCTTCAAGGACTGTAGGGCTATCTTACGGTCCTTGGAGGTGCATATGTTGACAGGGCAGAGGTGCCACTACAGTGGTCAACAGCAACAACAGTATCATCCGCAGTGCACATTTTGGGCAGCTTCTCTCTCCCACAAGACAGTGGGACTACCTCAGAAAGAGGCATAAGTCCCAGAGGAGGAGACATTTGGGTCTGGGTTTTGGACAGTTTACACGCCTTCCCCAGCACTCTTCAAGTACCTAGTTTGAGTCCTTGGTCCAAAGCAGTGTTCCAGTCATCACTCCCTTCTCCCCAACCCCTTCATTTGGGGACAGGCTGACTCACTTTTACAATGTTTGGGGCTCAATCGCTGCCGACAGTTGGGTCCTAAGCATTGTCAAATAGGGCTATGCCATCCAGTTCCCGTCCATTCCTCTCCACTTCCTCTTCAGTGGCTGCTCTCACAAAATACTGCTTGCTCCTTGAGCAAGTCCACTTTCTACTGGCTTTGGAAGTGGTGGAGGAGGTTCCACTGGAACAGTGGGGTCAGGGCTTCTATTCACAGTACATTCTGGTGCCCAAATCCAAGGAAGGGGTAAGACCCATTTTCAACCTCCATGGCCGAACAAATATATCAGATATATAAATTTCCACATGGTCACTCTATTGACTGTCTTCCCCACGTTGTCTCAGAACAACTGGTTTGCTCCTCAGGACTTTCAGGATGCCTACTTTCATGTGGCAGTTTTGCCAAGCCACAGAAAATTCTTTCAGTTTGTCATAGCAGAGTGCCACTTTCAGTATGTGGTGTTTCCCTTCGGTCTTTCTTCTGCCCCTGGGTTTTTACCAAATGCATGGTCATGGTGACAGCATACCTCAGAAAGGAAGGAATCCACATCTTCTCATACCTGGATGACTGGCTACTGAGGGGCAGGTGAAGTTCTTTCTCATATTGACATTACACTGAACTTGCTTGACAAGCTGGATTTGATCTTAAACACCAGAAAATCAACTTTGGTTCCCACCTCAAAAAAATCAAGTTCATTAGGGTGCTAATCGACTAAGAGTTCAAGAGCATGTTTGCCGACCAACCGTTTTCAGACGATTTCCCACCTCTTTGCCTCAGTCTTCCACAATAGCGCAGATATACCTGAGGCTCTTTAGCCACATCCACTTGCACGCAGGTGGTCCAGTTTGCAAGTGGTCCACTTTACCTCTTCAAATGTGGGTCGGGACAGTTTACTGTCTGACTTAACTCCTTGGACAGATTGGTCTGTCTCCCTCCACTGATCCTGCAGTGCTGGATGCTTCCAGAGAATGTTTGTCTGGGCATTCCCTTTGTCTGGCGCTTACCAGCCAGATCTGTTGTCACCAATGCCTCCCTCCCTGGGGAGAACATCTGGAGTCACTGAAACTTGAAAGTTCAAGTTCTATAGTCAGAGCAGGAGTCCTCACTGAATATCAATGCGCTGAAGCTTTGGGCCATCTATAATTCATGTCATGCTTTTCTGGACCATATGAGGGGCTCAGTGGTTCACATACTTATCTATAATGCCACCTCAATGTATTACATGACCATGTAAGGGGGAGCTCTGCCAAGAGGCAGTCAGGTTGTGGCAATTCTGCACTAAGGAGAGTATCACTCCGATAGCTGACCACTTGCCCGGGATCCAGAATCATCTTGCAGACCATCTCAGCAGGATTTTTTCCCCTGAACCTCGAGTGTCCTCCAGGTCACCTTTGTGGCATGGGGCATTCCGATGATTGACCTGTTTGACACGAGGGACAACAGGAAATGGTATCTGTTCCACTCTTGAGGGGGCCTCAATCCAGCTCCCTGTCTGATGCTTTCAATCTCATTGCGCAGTCAACTCTCTCATATGCTCTTCTGCTGGCCAAGGCAGTACTGGTTCTCTGACCTCCTCGCACTGTCAGTTCAGCCTCCCATACCCCTTCCTCTCCATTCCAATGTCACACACAATCACGGCTGCTTCACGGCTAAATGAGGAGGAAGAGTGGTGTTCAGTGGCAGTTCAATAGGTCCTACTCAACAATAAAAAGCCCTCTACTAGAATGGCCTATTTGGCAAAATAGAAGTGGTTTTCGGTGTGTTCATTGACCTGCAGAATTCAACCGATGGCTTCTGTTCAGGGCAGCTTGGGGTGCCTGCTGCACCTTAAGTCGTCAGGACTTGCACTTAGTTCATTGAGAGTCATCTGGCAGCAACATCAGCATTTCATCCCCCCCAGTCAGGGAAGGTCAGTTTTCTCCAGTACCACGGTAACAAGATTCTTAAAAGGGCTACTTTGTCTCCATCCTCCTGTCCAAGAGCTGGTTCCTCTGTGGAACCTTAACATGGTCCTAGTAGCTTTAATGGGACCTCCATCAGAGCCTTGTCCCTTTCCACTTTTGTTGCAAAAAACTGTGTTCCTGGTAGTAACACCCACTAGGGGAGTCTGAGTTGCAGAGCCTCCTCATACACCAGTCTCTAAGGACGAAGTGACTTTATGAAACCACTGTGGACAAAAATTTTAGGTGTGGTTCTAGTTTCATTTGACCCAGGTAGTATATTTTACCTGTGTTCTTTCCTAAGTCACATTAATCTCTGGAGGAGCAGCATCTCCATACATTAGACGTCAGGCGATGTCTGGCCTTCTGTCTGGACAGGACTAAACCATTTTGTGCTTCACCTCGCCTCTTTCTGTCATATGCCGATTGGGTGAAGGAGCAAGTGGTCTCTTCACAGATGATCTCTAGATGGATAATGTCCTGTATCAAGACTGCATATGAAATAACTTTGTCTATGCCTCCTCAGCAGAGGCAAGCTCATTCTACGAAAGCACAAGCAACATCAATAGCGTTCCTCAGTGACATCTCAATAATGGACATTTGCAGGGCTGCTACCTGGTCGTCCAAACATACATTTTCAACCAATATGCCATTACTGCCTCTTTCAGGGCAGATGCAAGTTTTGATAGGGTCGTCCAATGCATGGCTGCATCTACTCAAAGAAGAAGAAATGGTTACTTACTGGAAGTGTAGTTCTTTGAGATGTGATGCAGACATGCACTGGATGACCCACCCTCTGTCCCCTTTGCATCAGAGTGTAGTCTCTGGGCATTCAGTGTGAAGGAACTGAAGGGAGTTGGGGCAGCCCTGCCTCAGATGACCAAGGGAGGGACTATGGCCCCGAGGTGCTCTTGCCGCCCCTTTACAGGTATTACAAGATAAAATTCTCTAGCCCCAGTGTGCAGGGCATGCACACACCTAAGTGGAATACACGCCTGCATCACATCTTGAAGAATGACAGTAAGTAACTGTTTCTTATGTTACGGAACAAGGAGGTGTAGTCCCTCTTTTATGTGGAAGTGAATTCATATCTGGAATATGGTGTTCTTTTCTAACTATATACCCTTATAGTATAGCTTAACCATTGTCAGAGAAAAGGGATGGAAAAGGTATTGGCAAGCTCCATGGTATGAATATTGGACACAATTTTAACTTCCATTAATATATCTTGTTGACATGCCGCTATGTGAAGAAGGCTCAGTGATCACAGAGCACGCTGTGTCACCCCACAGCTAGATGGCAGGGATAGTTTACAATGCTGAAAGGACTTCTGAATTCCTCAGGACCAGACTGTAGTACTCATGGTTGCATCCACCCCACAGTTAGGAACCAGGGTCCAGGAATCTAAACTTCATGCTAATATCCTGGAAAGGAGGGCAGTCCTGGATGCACATCCTGTACTGTGGAATCCTATAACGTGGGTCTGATTCAAATGGAGAATCAGACATCCTGTATTCTACATGAAGAAGATATGCATTGTTGTCTGTGACAGAACTGGGTTGCCATTTATATGGCATGGAAGGAGAGCATACATGTAGACAGACAACAAAAAGGATAATAAGTTCTGACCAGTGCCTGCTGAATCAAGTGGTGGTGGTGACTAGGACATTTCTTTTCCACAACTCTCAATACCAAAGTTCTCTATAGAATAGCCCACTAACTTCAGAGAAATCATTTAAAAAAATTAGGGAGCCAGTGTCAGTAAATCTGGGGTACTCAGTGCTGGAAAAGGTTCTGTATTGCCAACTGGTCCTATGTGATTAAACCATGAGACTGACGTCCACTCATTATTATTTTGTAAAATAACAAAAGCTACATACACTTGTCTTGCAAAGCTCACATACAGGAATAATTCAGAGGCTGCTTTCAGATGCTAGCATGAAGCTGACAGCATGTGCCTTGAATGGCAGGCTCCCTGAGGAATAAGAAATGCAATCAGACATGATCCCCATAAACATATCTTAATTTGTCTCCCTGTTTCCATTTGGCTTCAGTTACCTTTCCTGAGAGAAGTACAAAAGAAAATTACCTGAGCTGCATTTCACAGATCACATTTATCAGTAAACTCTGACGAAAACTATTTGTAAAACTGCTACAGACAAACCTAAAGGGAGGGAAATGGGAGCAGTGTTATGAAAACCAGTAGCACCAGCTGCCATGGGCGTATGGGCCATGGTTAGGCCTCAAATAAAGAGCCCCAACTCCTGAAGTCAATATTTCAGGTCTGAATTTGGACCCGACCATCTCGGTAAAAAAAAACCCAAAAATTAGGCCTAACACTGAAGAAATCAATAGGGGTACAATAACTGGATACAATAACTGTTCTGTCTATAATTATAGAGTGAGGAAGATAGCTGAGCCTTAACAGTTTGCTTAGTGAGAGTCTGAAACTGCTCTCTTAAGGACAAGATTAATGTGTATCAACTGTCCTGGATATATGGGAGGAAACTGAGCTTTAAAAGATGTGGAGAAGACAAATCCTGATTTCCCTGATGTGGGTATCTCAATAGTAAGGCTGGCCCCTGCCAGGACTTTACCAGAGCAAAGATGATAGATGAGATAGATAAGACTTGAGAGAGTAGACAGTCTTTACTGACCTGTGTCCATTATCTACCTGTCCTGACAATAACATTACATACTTCCAAACTGGTGGCCAAGGCAGTTTAAGTATTAATATAACTTGACATCTTCACACCAAGTAATGATCCTTGACTGAGTAAAGTCAAGAGTTAAATTCAGCTAAAGATTTCAGAGACAATGCACCTGGCTTTCTGCCATAGATACAGCTCTTTGCCATAGCAACAAGCCTGCAGAAAGCTACAATCCTAATTTCTCAATAATTATTAGAGGTGATTATTGAATTTAAATCTTTGAGTTTGTCAAGGTTCCTCCCCCACTCTGAACTCTAGGGTACAGATGTGGGGACCTGCATGAAAAACCTCCTAAGCTTATCTTTACCAGCTTAGGTCAAAACTTCCCCAAGGTACAAAAATATTCCACTGTTTGTCCTTGGATTGGCCGCTACCACCACCAAACTAATACTGGTTACTGGGGAAGAGCTGTTTGGACACGTCTTTCCCCCCAAAATACTTCCCAAAACCTTGCACCCCACTTCCTGGACAAGCTTTGGTAGAAAGCCTCACCAATTTGCCTAGGACCCTTGGATCTTAAGAACAATGAACAATCCTCCCAACACTTGCACCCCCCCCTTTTCTGGGAAATGTTGGATAAAAAGCCTCACCAATTTGCACAGGTGACCACAGACCCAAACCCTTGGATCTGAGAACAATGAAAAAGCATTCAGTTTTCTTACAAGAAGACTTGTAATAAAAATAGTAGTAAATAGAAATAAAGAAATCCCCCCTGTAAAATCAGGATGGTAGATACCTTACAGGGTAATTAGATTCAAAAACATAGAGAACCCCTCTAGGCAAAACCTTAAGTTACAAAAAAGCTACACAGACAGAAATAGTTATTCTATTCAGCACAGTTGTTTTCTCAGCCATTTAAAGAAATCATAATCTAACACGTACCTAGCTAGATTACTTACTAAAAGTTCTAAGACTCCATTCCTGGTCTATCCCTGACAAAGGCAGACTATAGACAGACACACAGACCCTTTGTTTCTCTCCCTCCTCCCAGCGTTTGAAAGTATCTTGTCTCCTCACTGGTCATTTTGGTCAGGTGCCAGCGAGGTTACCTTTAGCTTCTTAACCCTTTGCAGGTGAGAGGAGCTTTCCCCTGGCCAGGAGGGATTTCCCCTTTCCTTTATATTTATGACAGAGTTCATATATCCACTCACACATAAGTACTTGTAATCTGACTGATTTGTCTTTGGGAGCCTCTCATTCATTGGAGGGCTGATCAGCTGTTTATGTTACTGATGAGATGTATAATAGATTAATTTGCATTGTAATGTATTAAGATGTTCCTGGATTCTGTTTACATCAGTACAATTACAATAGTTTGTTAAACTCAAAGACCCAGGAATTCTGCCATGGAAAATAACATGGCAATATATTGTTTTGATAGTGCATGAAAGCAGCCTTTGTTAAACTTCAGGGACCCACCACCTTTGTAAACAGATTGTTAAAATGACTCTTTCTCCCCTATTAGAGAGACAAAAAAAGGAGTGAAAACACACAATGAAATAGACAGAAAAAGTAAATGGTAATAGGTCAGAAACACACTGGAGGGAAAGAGAGATCAAAAAAAAGTGGAAAGGGATTTGTTTAATTAACAAGTCAGAGTGAAACCACCACAATGGACAGAGCATCAAACAAGAGGCAGCTGTAAAGAGGCCAGCAAAGAAATCAAAAAGGATGGGGGGAAGGGAAAAAAGAAAGGCGGAGGATGGAAGACATCAGCAATGGTTTTAATGGTAGTGTTACATTGGGCATTACACAAGTAGCTAACATTTAAAGAAATTAATCCCAACTACGTGGAAATTGGTGAGACATAGGAGAGAGCTACACAATTAAAAACAATGGTAGCCAGGAGCAAAACGCAGAGGAAAGTAGCGAGGCTTAGGACCGCAGCTCCACAACTGGCCAAAGGTGCCTAATTGACAGGCTAGAAGGAGGTACCTCCCTCCAATCGGCATTCTCAGCCACAAGCCCTCTACCAGAGTTCACACCTAAACCAGGTCAACTCTTCCTCATGAAACACCAGAGGGACAGAGGACCAACCCTTATAGCCAATAGCCCAGTGGATAGGGTACACCAACCAAACCACACCACATCAACACAGCCGATAGCCTATTGGGATATTCACTTGGGATGTGGAAGACACAGGCTCAAGTCCCTGCTCCAAATCCAGTATAGCAGGGATTCAAATCTGGGCCTCCCATATCCCAGGTGAGTGCCCTAACCACTGGGCTATTGGATATAATGGTGCACACACACGCCTGTCCATCTATTTTGAGAATCCCACCAGGTCTTAGGTGTGCACAAGGGCACCAAGCCGCTCAGAGGTGTCAGGGCAGCAGTGCTTATGCCCACGGGCAGAAATGTAGGTACCTACAGAGTTAGGTGGCAGCTGAGCAGTGTTTTTGAGAATGTCATTGACATCTAATTGCCCCGTAGGTGCCTAAGTCCCTTTGTGAATTGAGCTGTTTAATGGATTGTGTCTGATCTACAATCCATTATACAGCTTTGAAAGAAAGAGACTCCACTGACTTTAATGGGGGGTTGTTCTTTATAGCTGTACTGTACAGATTTGTTTACTGTATGTGCTCACTGATTTGGCTGAAGAATAATTGCATTCCTATACTACCAGCAGTGCTTTGAAAGGAAAATGATTACTAGACTTCAATGAAAAATTGCAGCTACCCTATTCCTTCGAGATTATCTATTAATTGTTTTTTCCTTCATTAATCTCTGTCCAGCTGCTCCAACTAGCTTCCTGTTGGCAAAACTATTTAAAACAACCGGGCATGGGGCTGTGCAAATATTGTACACCTCCTGAAGATTTTATACATTTGCATAGTCTCAAACTATTTTTTCTATAAAATTCTGTAAAGATACCTAAAACACTCAAGGTTTCAATGCATTAGTCCCTACATGACTTCCACCGCATTGATCTCGCAAGTATTCTAAGCATTAGAAACTTGAATAAGAGTTAGACTACACTATAAAAGGTATAGCTACACTGCATGCTTCTTTCAGCAGCATATAGAGTACACACTCACACAGCCCCCTTAGCATGGGTATAAACAGCAGCGTAGCCTATGAGCGACAGCTTCGGTGAGTAGAGATGCGCACGTTGGCTGCATACATACGCTACACAGATCTCGATTCACCCAAACGGTGCCTCCCGCTCTACACTGCTGTGCTTAGCAGTGTGGTGTTCCACTGCCTCCCTTCTGCTGCAACCTTTCCCATCTGCAAGAAAAGACTCCACCCACTCCTCACCCCTGGAGCTCTTCTGCACCACAGGGAAAGACTCCGCCAGCTCCCTGAGCCTTCCCTCACCACAGGAAAAGACTCCAGCAGTGGAGAAAGGCCCTGGCAGTGGGGAGGAAAAGACTGAGGCAGCTCCCTGCTGTGGAGCCTTTCCTTGCCATGGGGAAAGGCTCTGGAAGGGAGGAGGCAACAGGGAAAGGCTTTTCCCCACTGTCTCCATCCTGTCACACGTAGCCTTTCACTGCTACATGTAGCTACACACCACACTGTAGATATAGCTTGCTTTTCACTGCAGCATGCAGCTATGCCGACCCTACATGCGTCTGCCAGTGGTGTGTAGTGTAGACAGAGCCAAGTTTTGGCAACATAGCTCTGTCAGCTAGAAGGTAGAGGAGAGAAAGAAACAAAAACCTACACCTGTAGCCCTCTGAGCATATCTCAGGTTTCAGCTATGAACTGGGAATTCTGAAAATGCACAAGCTTTTATAATGTGAAGTGAAACATAGGCACAGATAAGTATTGTTAAATAGCCATTGACAAGCTGTCCCTCTTTTAACAATGAAGGGGAAGCTGTTCAAAGTCCCATTTCAACCTTGTGCTGACATTACAGCTGTGAAACAGGACAGCTCTTGTGGCTTTCACAGAAGAGACTTCAACTTATCTATTGCAAGGCAACTTGGTCTAGTGGATAGAGTTCTGGCTTGGGAATCAGGAGACCGAAATTCTTTTCCTGATTCTGACACTGACCTGTGTGACCTTAGACTCAGAGTTGAAGGCATGAAGGGACCATCATGAGTCTGACCTCCTGAACATGGCAGGCCACAGAATCTCCCCCACCCACTCCTATAATAGACCCATAATCTCTGGCTGAGTTACTGAAATTTAAAGACTTCAAGTTACAGAGAATCCACCATTTACTCTAGTTCAAACCAGCAAGTGACCCATACCTCACAGTTCAGAGAAAGGCAAAAATTCCTCAGGGTCTCTGCCAGTCTGAGGTGGGGAAAATTCCTTCCCAACCCCAAATATGGCAATCAGTTATACCCTGAGCATGTGGACGAGACCAACTGGCCACATGCATAGGAAAGAATTCACTGTGGTAACTCAGAGCCCTCCCCCACTCATGTCCCATCTCTGGTTGTTGGAGTCACAGAAAAGCCATATATCATTGTAAGCAACCTCATCATATCATCCCCTCCATAAATTTATCAATCTCAGTCTAGAAACAAATTAGGTGTTTTGCTCCCACTGCTCCCCTTGGGAGGCTGTTCCAGAACTTCACTCCTCTGATGGTTAGAAACCTTCATCTAATTTCAAGCCTAAGCTTGTTGATGGCCAGTTTATATCCATTTGTTCTTGTGCCAGCATTGACGATTAACTTAATTAAGTCCTTTCTATCCCTAGTGTTTATCCCTCTGATGTATTTATAGAGAGCAATCCTATCTCCCCTCAGCCTTTGTTTGGTTAATGTATCTAACAAAATATTAATATACAATCAAAACAAAAAGAATCAAGGTCACTAACCACACATCAAATGAAATCTAGTAGCTAATAAAAGAAAAACAATTGTTCATTTAGCAAAGGAAAGGCGTATAAAAATTGAGCACATCTGAGCTACTGCACCAAGTATGCAAGAGAAATGCAACTGACAGTGAGGGTGCTGGTAGCTGCTATGTTTCCCACAGGTCCACAATCATTCCCATGTAGGAGGATTTTTTTTTATTGAGTAGGCTCTCGAGCATTGCACTCTGTCTCTCAAAATAAATTTTATCTTCAGAAAAGAACATTTATATGCAGCACAGCACTGCTGAAAGCAAATACAAAAATAACTCACAAACCCTATTGCACACAAAGACTCATGGTTAGTATCCTAATAGTAATTACTGGATTCAGGAGAACGGAAATTACAAATCAGAAATATTTTGCATTGGGATGAGCTCCCCAGCATTTGTCTGTGGAGTATTTTCTACCTCTAGCCCTGGAGATTTTTGTAGGCGCATTGGTCAATAAAAATATTTTGCTGACATGCTTTCTGATCAATGAGCAGTAGATTGGGCTGGTGTCTATTCCTTGCTCTGGCACTGGCTTTCTGGGTGACTTTTGGCAAGTCACTTCTTAATCTCTATGGAGAATGTTTTCAAAAGGCACATTAGGGACTTAGGTGCCCAACACACACTGACTTTCAAAAGGAATTGGGTGCCCAGCTGTACAGGGCACCTTGAAAATCTTCCCCTATTTGCCTAAATTTCTCCATTTCTAAAATGTCCTCTGGTGTCCGTGCTTTGTGGTGGGGGGACAGCTTGCATGCTCTAATGATCCCCAGAGTTTGGGTCAGCAGTGGTTTTTTGCTCCTGGTAGGTTCAACCATGCCGGATTGGTCTGTGAGGACATCCTTGGGCAGTACCATCAGCCAGGATGGTGGAACAAGCCAGGATATCCAGAACAAAAACAATAAAGCCAGGAACACCTTCAGGAGCTTAAATATAGTCCAGAAATCATCAAAATACACCACCAAAACTAAACTCAAGATTTATCAGAGCTGCGTACTTTCAACATTACTTTATAATGCTAAGGAATGAGAAAGTCTGACGTGCAAACTGTCTTCATTCCATACAACCCGCCGCAGAAAAATCCTCTGTATCTTTTGGCCCAGAACAATCTCAAACCAAGATCTATGGACACAGTGCAGCCCAGAGCATATGAGCACCATCATCACCAGGAGGCATTGGCGATGGATCGGTCATGTGCTTTGGACAGAAACTGATTCCATCACCAGAGTAGACGGACATCTGAAGGCAAGTGAAAACAACATGGCGAAGAGCTGTGAAAGCTGAGCTGAAAAACCTGGGGCACAGCTGGAGAACCATTGAAAGACTTGCCAGAAACAGACAGGAGTGGAGGAGCTTCGTCACTGCCCTAAACGCCAGACACATAATGATGATGATGATGAATACCCATTATTATACTATGCTTTGAGATCCTCTGAAAGCGGCTATATACAATAAGTGCACATTGATACAGTATGTAGATTTCGATCTCTGGTGCCAACATAACAAAATCAAATTCATTTCTCTCCCTCAAAGCAAAAAGTTACTACTACAGAACATTTGAGAGAGTGCAGGATTTACACAAAGTCAGCCCAAGTCCAGCTAGTTCCACTCTAAGAACATAAGAACGGCCAACAGACCAATGATCCATCTAGATCAGTATCCTGTCTTCCAACAATGGCTGGTGCCAGATGATTCAAAGGGGGGGTGAATAGAACAGGGCAATTTATTGAGTGATCCATCCTCTGTTGTCCAGTCACAGCTTCTAGTAGTCATAGGTTTAGGAACACCAGAGCTTGGGGTTGCATCCCTGACCATCTTGGCTAATAGCCATTGATGGACCTATGCTTCATGAATGTAACTAATTATTTTTCAAACCCAGTTATAATTTTGGCTTTCACGACATCCCCTGCCAAAGAATTTCACAGGCTGACTGTGCACTGTATGAAGAAGCATTTCCTTACGTTTGTTTTAAACCTGCTACCTATTAATTTCATTGGGCGACCCCTGGTTTTTGTGTTATGTGAAGGGATAAATAACACTTCCTTATTCGCTTTCTCCAGACCATTTATGATTTTATAGACCTCCATCATACCTCCCCTCAGTCATCTCTTTTCCAAGATGAGCAGACTTAGCCTTTTTAACCTCTCCTTTTATGAAAGCTGTTCCATACCCTTAATAATTTTTGTTGCCCTTCCCTGAAATTTTTTGAATTCTAATATATCTTTTTTGAGATGGGGGGCGGGGAACCAGAGCTGCACACAGTATTCAAAGTGTGGGCGTACCATGGATTTATATAGTGTCATTATCATATTTTCTGTCTTACTATCTACCCCTTTCCTAATAGTTCCTAAGATTGTTAGCTTTTTAGACTGCAGCTGCACATTGAGCAGATGTTTTCAGAGAACTAGCCACAATGCCTCCAAGATTTATTTCTTCAGTTGTAATAGTTAATTTAGACCCCAACATTTGGTATGTATAGTTGAGATTATATTTTCCAATGTGCATTACTTTGCATTTAGCAGCATTGAATTTCATCTGCCATTTTGTTGCCTGGTCACCAGTCTTATGAGATCCCTTTGTAACTCTTATGAATATGTTAAAGAACACTAGCTTCAGACAGATCCTTGGGGGACCCCTTTATCTACTGACAGTTTATTCCTACCTTTTGTTTCCTATCTTTTAATAGGTTATTGATCCATTAGTGGACATTCCCTCTTATCCCATGAACCCTTAATTTGCTTAAGAGCTTTTGGTGATGGACCTTGTCAAAGATTTTCTGAAAGTCCAAGTACCCTATATGCCCTGGATCACCTCTGTGCACATTTGTTGACCCCCCCCCCCCACCTCAAAGAATTCTAGTAGATTGGTGAGGCATGATTTCCCTTTCAAAAACCGTGTTGACTCTTTCCCCCAAAATCATGTTCATCTATGTGTCTGATAATTCTGTTCTTTACTATAGTTTTAACCAATTTATCTGCCAATGAAGTTAGGCCTACTGGCCTGTAATTGCCAAGATTACCTCTGGACCCTTTGTTAAAACTCAACCAGTCATCTGGTACAGAGACTGAGTTAAGCGATAGTTTACCACACTTAGTAATCCTGCAATTTCACATCTGAGTTTCTTCAGCCCTTTTGGGTGAATACTATCTGCTCCTGGTGACTTATACTGTTTGATTTATCATATTATTCAAAAACCTCCTCTATTGACCTCAGTCTGGGGCAGTTCCTCAGATCTGTCACCTAAAAAGAATGGCCCAGGTGTAGGAATCTCCCTCACATCCTCTGCAGTGAAGACCGATTCAGAAGACTTCATTCAGTTTCTCCACAACAGCCTAGTCTTCCTTGCGTGTTCCTTTAGCACCTCAATCATCCAGTGGCCCTAGTGACTATTTGGCAGGCTTCTTGTTTCCGAGGTACTTAAAATATTTCACTGTTAGTTTTTGTGTCTTTTGCTAGTTCCGCTTCAAATTCTTTTTTGGCCTGCCTAATTATATTTTTATATTTGATTTGCCAGAGTTTATGCTCCCTGCTATTTTCCTCAGTAGGATTTGACTTTCAATTTTTAAAGGATGCCTTTTTATCTCTAACCAGCTCTTTTACACTGTTAGCAATGATGGCTTTTTGGGAGGGGTTCACTTATTGTTTTTTGGTTTTTTTTATTTGGAGTATACATATAGTCTGAATTTCTATTTTGGTGTTTTTAAGAAATTTCCATGAAGCTTGTGGATTTTTCACTCTTATGACTGTTCCTTTTTAATTTCCTTTTAACTAGCCTCCCCATTTTTATGTAGTTCCCCTTTCTGAAATTAAATGCTACTGTGGTGGGTTTCTTTGCTATCTCACCCCCACCCCCTCTGCCCCCCGGATGTTAAATTTAATTACATTGTGGTCACTATTACCAAGCGGTTCAGCTTTCTTCACCTCTTGAACCAGATCCTGAGAGCCACTTCAGACTAAATCAAGAATTGCCTCTCTCCCCTTTTCCAGGACTAGCTGCTCCAATTAGCAGTCATTAATAATGTCTAGAAATTTTATCTTTGCATCCCATCCTGAGGTGACATGTTCCCGAGCAATATGAGAAGAGTTGAAATCCCCCATTATTATTGGATTTTCCGTTTTTGTAGCCTCTCTAATCTCCTTGAGCATTTCATAATTATAGTCACCATCCTGGTCAGGTGGTCAGTAGTATATGCCTACTGCTATATTCTTATCATTCAAGCATGGAATTTCTATCCATAGAGATTCTATGGTACAGTTTGATTCATTTAAGATTTTTATTATTTTTGACTCCATTCTTTTCTTTCATCTATAGTGCCACCAGGGTGACCTAGTAGCAGAATGTGTAAACCGAAATTTTTCAAAAGTAGTTATTGTGATGTTGCACCCCATAAGGCTTTATGGAAATATGCTTATGAATGTGTATATATGACATAACTGGAATATGTTTTATGCTACATATGCCATGTAACATATCTCTGTAAAGGTTATGATCTACTGAATCTATTCCTCCTAGTTGTATGCATGTATCATGTTTGTGTTCAAAGTTATGAATTTTGGCTGTGTACTTGTTTGATTTTTATATAGCCTCTGTGAAGCATTTGGTCAGCTTCTTGAGAAAAGACTATTCTCAGTAAGTGCCCAATCAAGAAACACTTAATCTGACAATAGTCTTCGATAGACGCCAGTCCACATCTGAGTTTTCCTGGGAACATTCCTGTAGAGAACTAAGTCATGCATGGACATGTTACTTGACCAGGTGACTTCAAAACTCCATCTTGTAGAGGGGATTCTCCACAGGGGGAGGGAGGGGTTTCCACCCACAAGAAAGAAACTATATAAAGTCCTGGGAGACCCCCTCCATTTTGTCTTCAGCTGGCTCAAGAGGTAGCCTCTCTATCCCCAAAGGATACCTGAAAGAAACTGGAACAAAGGACAGTAACCACAGGGGTGTGAGTGATTGCTGGACCCACTTAATAATGTGTGGTAATTCACTTTGTCTGTTATTACTTGGAACCACTTAAATCCTACTTTTTGTATTTAATAAAATCATTTTTTACTTATTAATTAACCCAGAGTATGTATTAGTATCTGGGGGTGGGGAGAACTGTGCATCTGTCTCTATCAGCGTTATAGAGGATGAACAATTTATGAGTTTAAGCTGTATAAGCTTGATACAGGGTAAAACGGATTTATTTGGGGTTTGGACCCCATTGGGAGTTGGACATCTGAGTGTTAAAGACAGGAACACTTCACAAGCTGCTTTCAGTTAAGCTTGCAGTTTGTTGGACGTGGTTCAGACCTGGGTCTGTGTTTGCGGCTGGCAAGTGTGTCTGGCACAATCAGGCAGGGTTTTGGAGTCCCAAGTTGGCAGGGAAAGCAGGGGCAGAAGTAGTCTTGGCAAGTCAGCTGGCAGCCCCAAGGGGGTTTCTGTGATCCAATCTGTCACCGTTATTATAACAGATAAAGCCAAATTATGTTAAAGCAGGGCTATCAGAACTTCCCAAAAGTTCATTACAAACCTTGGGCAGACCTACCTTGTGCTTGGCCATGGTTAGAGAAGAGGTGACTGGATCACAAAATTAATTGTGCTTTATGGTTTTAGAATGAGGTAATGAATTGATCAAATCTAACTGGTGCACCAGGCTAGGTGAGGTGACACATGTACAAATGTTTTTGTCTGAATAAGCGACAGGAAAATAAGGAGATCCGGTCTAACATTTTTAAACTTGGGTTCCTATATTTAGGATAATCAATCCATATTTAGACACTTAAATAAAAGTGTCTTGATTTTCAAAGGTGCCAGGTACCCGCAAATCTCACAGAAGTCAATGGGAGCTCCCTCAGGAGATCAGGCCATTTAGCTGTAGGTGTCGAAGTATGGATTGAGGAGCTCTTTTAGACTCATAGGTTTGGAAACATTGGCCATGGTCACCTTTTCCATAAACAGCAGGTACAGTTAATATAAATTTAGCGGTTGCTAGTTACAGTCTGTTTTAGTTTAAGGTACAGTATAGAGATACTTTGTATTGTCAGTGTAGAGAAAGACTCAGCTACACAAGGCATAAGTGCCGTCAACTAAGGTTAAATGATATTTTTCTCCCCTAAAATCTAGGCTGAAGTGACTTATCACTGATTATTTGTAATATAGTAGCACCTGGAGGCCTCAACCAAGAATCGGGACCCTGTAGTGCCAGGCACTATCCAAACACAGAAAAAGCAATGGTCCCTGCTCGAAGAGCTTACAATCTAAACAGACAAGACAGACAAAGGATAGGGAGGAAGTGGAATTCCCATTTTCTTTTGGGAAACTAAATGAACTGGCTTTAAATGAGCGAGCCAGGGATGCCTCTCTTGCTTCTCTCTGCTGTTATGCTAAAAGTTTTCACATCGTTCCTGGCAGAACCACCTCCAAAGACTGATTTCAGAGTCAACAAATCAGTGTTCCCTTCTGTGGTGTGATGTTATTCTTGGGATATTGCTGGGGACAAACGTGGATTTAGGTGATCCTGCTGCTGTGTCTCACTACTTGTCCTTTGTGCTATACCTTTGGTAATACCACCGTACGCTTCTAGAGCGCCTTCTCTTTGAGGAGCCTGAAGCCTTTTACAAACAACAGCAACTTAGATCTCTCAGCTGTGAGGTAGCTCAGAACTGCTCTTCCCAATTTACCACTGGGAAAACAGACACAGAGAGGTGAAGTGTCTTGCCAAAGGTCACACGTGAAGTCTGTGGCAGAGCCAGAAATAGAACCCAGGCTTCCTAACTTCCCTGTCTGTGCTTTAACCGCAAGATGATCCTACTTGGTGACTATATTCACATACATATGTGACCTCCAACTTTAGATGAAATAAAAAGCTCTATGGGATATTTGTATGCTTCCGCCCTCATTGTGGAAGACAACTCCGATTCTCCTTTTACAATTAAGTGATGCATTTAGCTGCAAGCCTAACTGTAAAAAGGAGTAAATATATCAACAGTTATATACCCATACATATACATATACCCAATGTATTCTTCTAGCTCTTACTCTTTATTTTAAGTATCTCCTATATTCTACATAAATTTCGTTAGATGGATTTATCGGGTCACTAACTTGCTTGATACAGTATTGTATTCACAGCAGGAAATGATTTGCCACTGCAATGAAAATGAGCATTCTCTAGTGGATTGTCAGCTTAAAGAATTATATTATCACTGAAATAATAAAGATCTGTTCTAAAGGAATTTTTGATTCATTGTAATTACTGATTTTCTACAGATTACATTATGGCTTTAATTCTTTGGTCTCACACTGTTCACTTGGTAAACTTCTAAAAAAAGTCAAGTGAACATATAAACATCTTATTTATACAGTAAGTTTAGAACAAAAGACTAGAATTCTGTATGGGCTGAATTTGTTGATTACGTTTAAGAAAATAGAGATCTTCTTATACTGGTTGGTTTGGAAGGAAGAAATGTGGGAGCAGTTTATGTATTTTTGTCTAGCTGATTTGTACTGTTTTATATTTCTACTTTGTATTGTATTTATATTTTGTATTGCAATTATTTGTATTCTAATGAGGTTATTTTGAAAACTTTGCTGCATATACCTATACGTAAGGCTATGTTTTAGTCACAGCTAGTTTTATTAAAAGCCACAGACAGGTCCTGGGCAGTAAACAAAAATTCACAGCCCATGACCTGTCCATGACTTTTACTAAAAATACCAGTGAATAAAACTTGAAGGGGAGGGGGTGCTGCCCCAGGGCTCCGCAGGTGCTGGGGGAGAGTGGATTGGCTGGTGGGGGGAGGTGAGGTGAGGGCAGCAGTGCGCAGCCTGGGACCCCCCACTGGTGCTGGGGGGAGGTTGGCGGGGCAGGTAGGCTCCCTGCCTGGCTCTGCGCCTCCCCCCGCCAGCAGCAGCAGAGTTTGGGCATGGGTGGGGGCAGGGGCACAGGACAGGGTGAGGCAGGCTCTGGGCAGTACTTACCTGGGGGGGCTCCCCGGAAGCGGTGACATCCTCCTCGCTCAGCTACTAGGCGGAGGCATGGCCAGGCAGCTCTGCATACTGCCTCCACCTGCAGGCACCACCTCCGCAGCTCCCACTGGCAGCGGTTCCTGGCCAATGGGAGTTGCGAAGCCAGCACTCTGAGCAGAGGCAGCCTGGAGAGCTGCCTGGCCATGCCTCCACCTAGTAGCTGAGTGAGGGGGATGTCGCTGCTTCTGGGAAGCCCCCCCAGGTAAACGCTGCCCAGAGGCCGCCTCACCCTGTCCCATGCCCCATCCCCTGCCTCCTCCCACACCCAAACTCTGCTGCTGCTGGGGTGGGGAAGGGGCGGGACGTGGAGGCCTGAGACTGCCCCAGCAGCAGCCTGTGTGCCTGGCCACTGCAGAAGTCACGGAAAGTCATGGAATCAGTGACTTCCATGACAAACTCGCAGCCTTACCTATATATACACCCCTGCAGGACTAGTGACAATCTAGCCAATAAAATGCTTTGTACCTCACAATTCCCAACCCCATCAAGATTTAAGTGGCATATAGGCCTGGGTCAGGCCATTGGCACAGGAGTGAATTTCATTTAAATTTATCTACAAAGGAGACTCTACCATTATTGGTTCCTTATAGTGTATAAAAAGAGCTGACTTTTTTCTCAAATTTGCTACATTAGACATTCAGTTTTTGTCTGCCCTGTTTTCTGGAAGACTCTGTGGCAGGCTGGAGAAGGATGGTACTACAACATCAGACGTGACATGTAAGTAAAAACTGATTAAAAATTCTTTCCCATTTCACTTAATCAAACTGTTTAAAAGTCTGTTGGTTTTTGTTGTTGCTTTTCTTTGTTTTTTTGCCAGCACCTATTTTTAATATAAGTGAACCAGGAAATCTGGACTTTGTTGTTTTTACCTGAAGAAATGTCAGGAATGTCAAATAGAAAAACACCTCTATCCTGCTCCTATACTTTTCAGGTTCTGTATACATTATAAAGAAGGGGGAAAGTCTCAGGTAAGTTCCTCCTCTCCTTTAGAAGGGTTTTACTTTAATCCCTGTTGGACGTGCCTATTCATTTTTATGTAAAATTACATGGAAATCACAGCGCCCTATTAAATAGGGTAAGAAACTCTTGCAAAAATTTCATTTCAAGGATTTTAATTAGTAAGTTTGTTATTGTAGTTTTGGAGGTATTTTATGTATTAAAATTGGTACCAAAATGTAAGTGCCTTTGATGGAAATTTGGCTCAAGGGTCCTAATTAGGGCCCTACCAAATTCAGAATCCATTTCAATCAATTTCACAGCCAGAGGGTTTTAAAATTGGTCAATTTCACACTTTCAGATGTTTACATCTGAAATTTCACTGTGTTCTAACCCTGGGAGTTCTGACCCAAGAGAGGGTTGTGGGAGGTCACAGGATTGCCACCCTCACTCTTGCGCTGCCTTCAGAGCTTCCTGCAGAGGGTGGTGGTTCCTGGAGATGGGTCTGATCTTCCCTGTGCTGCTGGGAGCACCCCAGTCGGGGGCTCCGAGCTGCTAGTCCCCGCTGGGCTGGAGAGGGACAGGACTTCCTCTTCCCCTGCATGACCACTGCTGGGGGGAGATCAAACCCACTTCTGGGTACCTCTCCCGGCTGCAGGAAGCTCTGCAGCTGCACTGCCGTCAGAGCTAAATTCTATTACAAAGCTAGACTCTGAAGGCAGAGCAGCCATGGATCTTCCTGCAGCTGGGGTCATACCTGGAGGTGCATCTGATCTCCCCGAGAGCGGCCATGCAGGAGAGGAAGAAGTCCTGTACTTCCCTAGCCCAGCGAACTAGCAGCTAGTGAACAGTAGGAGCCCCCCGCTACTGACGCTCCTCTTTCCCTCCAATAGCTAGATTTCACAGAGTAGGTCTGATTTAATGGGCCGTGATGTCTTTCTCACGGTCGTGAATTTGGTAGGACTCTACTCATAATCCAAAGGTAGAACAAAGATTTTCTGCGCTTCTCCTCTTCTTCTATTTTCTCCAGCAAAGCTTCAGCAGCTTCACAATCCCTGGAGAAGAGCTAGGCCTTTTGATAATATATGTTATTCTTAGTATTGCCAGGAATGAAATCCCAGCCTCTGTTCTCTCTGTAATAGAGGATTTTTAAAGGGCATTATAGTCTTTGCTCCACCTGGGTCACTGGGTGCTGGTAGGGGAGGGAGTTAAACTGAATTTATCCCTCTCAGCATGGGGTTTTTAATATGTGATGTCTTGCTGACAGTGTTATTTATTTATGTATTTAACTCCTCCTTCCATACCCTGGACTATCTCTTCAACTTTTCCCCCAAACCCGGTCAGATAATTAATTGGCTTTTGTAAAATGCCTGGAAGGTCAAGTTCTGGGTATTCTGAAACAAGGTGGGGGTAAGCGCCAGAGTCCTGGGACCCTTCTGAACATTATCCTACTGGCAGCTTATTTTCTCTTTAATAGCAGGTATCCAGCTCGAGTGCCTCCATGGGTCACATTATATTATAGGGAAAGAAGCTGTCTGTCCGGGATAAAGGACCCAGGCCTTTTAGGCAGGTGTCCGCTTTGGAAGCATAACTATACAAAGCTGTATCCTAAAACAGTGGCCAGCACAGTTCTTGCAGAACCACACTTAATCATTTCCCAACACAGTTGTAGCTAGTGCACTTCCAGCACAGTTTTAACATCCACGGTAGACAGGGCTCGAGTCACCTATTGAAAGCTAGGCTAGCAGGAACCAACATATGACTAAATTTTCCTAATTCACTTTCCTCTCTGCTTTTCCTGCTCTGTGTCTATCTGTCCAACCAACCATACTCTCCCATACTTGCTGTGTCCCAATCCCTCTCCACTTTGCCCTATAATCCTTGTCTCAGGCTCCATTTATCCTCCCCGTACTCTGATTCTTTAGTTCCCTTTCCATCTCACTCTCTCTCCTTTTGCATCCCCTTTTTTATTGTCCTCCACACCAGTTCCCAACCCATCTCCATCTTCATTTCTCTCCCCCCATTTTCTAACTCCCTCAAGCCTTTCCTCTACCGTATTTCCCCAACCCCATCTGTTAGAACAACTCTAGTCACAATTAGGCTTAGCACTGCTGAAAATTAAGTCCTGTGTATCTCAAATTGGACACCCAAAATTGAAGGCCACTTTTGAAAATATGGGACTGAAACATTCAACAGAAACATACTGCACAACAGGGAATGTTATGGTGTGTTGGAAAGTAGTGATGAGCTCAAACTAACACCCAAATCTAAACATCCACAAACTTTTGGGAAGTTCAGATCTGAACTTCCCATCTTAGGCCACTCTTTCTAGTCTAAAAGCATCAATGATTTCATAAGTGCATTGTAGGACTCTGAGGCATTCAGATACTACAAGGATAAGGGCCACACACGTTAGACATATAAAGCTGCAGAAGTAGTTCCACATCCAACATAATGGGAAGTTACTTTCACTATACAGTCACTGGAGATCTTCAAGATGTGTTGTCCATATGTGTATTCCACTGATGGTACAAAACCAACTTGTGCCAGAAATTGGAACCTCTTGGCCAGCAGTATCCATACGGTACCCATGTGTTCTAAGGTCCTCATGTGCCACATCAAGGGCATATAAAAGTAGAATGTACCAGCCTGCCATTTGATTTCCTCTTCACTGCCAAACTCCAGGAGTATAGACTCTGAGGTGGAAGGGATGGGAGGGCATACAGGTCATAGAATGTGCATATGAACAACATATTTTGAAGAACTTCAGTGATTGTACATGGTAAGTAATTCTCATTCCCCTTCAAGTGTTAGCCCTGGTCTACACTAGGACTTTAGGTCGAATTTAGCAGCGTTAAGTCGATGTAAACCTGACCCATCCACACGATGAAGCCCTTTATTTCGAATTAAAGGGCTCTTAAAATCGATTTCCTTACTCCACCCCTGACAAGTGGATTAGCGCTTAAATCGGCCTTGCCGGGTCGAATTTGGGGTACTGTGGACACAATTCGACGGTATTGGCCATCCGGGAGCTATCCCAGAGTGCTCCATTGTGACTGCTCTGGACAGCACTCTCAACTCAGATGCACGATTGTCTGCCGTTGCTCTGATGCAGGAAGGGGCGACTGACGACATGGCTTACAGGGTTGGTTTACAGGGAGTTAAAATCAACAAAGGGGGTGGCTTTACATCAAGGAGTATTTCAGGCAGGACTTCACGGAGGGTTCCAATAAGAAATGGTGCACCTAAGTTATTGTTCTTATTGGAACAAGCAGGTTGGTCTGGCCTCTGATTGATACATGGCTAGATTTACCTTGCTGCACCTTCTCTGTGAGTGACTGCAGTGTGACCTAGAGGAATGAGTCCCCTAGACGGGGGGTGGGACGGGGTGTTTGCAAATGAGTACAAAACAAATCTGGTCTATTTCTTGTTTTGATACACTCCATCTATCTTTTACATCTTTGACTGGCAGCAGACAGTGCAGAAGGCCTGCATGCCATCCACATCTCATGGCTGCTCGGCAGAAGATGGTACAATAGGACTGCTAGCCATCCTCATCTCTTGCCTGCCCGGCAGAAGATGATGCAATAGGACTGCTAGTAATCCGTATCGCCTGCCTGCTCACCATAACATGGTTCAATAGGACTGACTGCAGGACTAAAGAGAATGACCTGATCAAGTCACTCCAAATTTAGTCCCTGCGCCCATGTCTGTCTGCGACCTCACAGAGGCGACCAGGAGCACCTCGGACATGACGATGATGGCTACCAATCCTACTGTACCGTCTGCTGCCATAAGGCAAGGGGTTGCTGCTGCTGTGTAGCAATGCAGTACCACATCTGCCAGCACCCAGGAGACATACGGTGACGGTTACCTGAGCAGGCTCCATGCTTGCCATGGTATGGCGTCTGCAGAGGTAACTCAAGAAAAAAAGCGCGAAACGATTGTCTGCCCTTGCTTTCACGGAGGGAGGGAGGGAACGGGGGCCTGACGATATGTACCCAGAACCACCTGCAACAATGTTTTAGCCCCATCAGGCATTGGGATCTCAACCCAGAATTCCAATGGGCAGCGGAGACTGCGGGAACTGTGGGATAGCTACCCACAGTGCAACGCTCCGGAATTCGATGCTTGCCTCGGTACTGTGGAAGCACTCCGCCAAGTTAATGCACTTAGAGCATTTTCTGTGGGGACACACACACTCGAATATATAAAACCAATTTCTAAAAAAACGACTTCTATAAATTCGACCTAATTTCGTAGTGTAGACATACCCTTAGTCCATGTGCACATTCTACTGATGGTTGACTCCCAAGCAGCAACCTCATAAAGGAGGTGAAAATCTGGAGTGCTTGTCTGCCTGTGGCACAAAACAGTCTATAATACTGGGCTATAATACTTTTGCGGGCTATAATACTTTTGTCTAATTTCAGTTGTTGGGTTTAATGTGTGGATGCTGGGTGGTGTTAGTGGCCTATAATATACAGGAGATGAGACTAGATCATCTGGTGGTCCCTTTTGGCCAAAAACTCAATGGGTATGTCTACACTGTGTTTTAAAACCTGCAGCAGTGAGTCTGAAAGCCAGGATCTACAGACTCAGACTCACGCTAGGTTGCTAAAAACAGCTGTGTAGACATTTGTGCTTGGACTGGAGCTCGGGCTCTGAAGCCTGGTGATTGGGGTGGACTTCAGAGCTGAAGTTGCAGCCTGAGCCACCATGTCTCCACTACTGTTTTTAGCACTATAGTCCGTAGACCTGGGCTCTCTGACTTGCTTCCATGGGTTATAAAACGCAGTGTAGACATACCCCATGTGTGACTGCAGGCCAATTTGCCAAATGTGGCACTGGATCTGGAGGCTTCTGCTAAAGCGTAATGCTTTGTGAAAGTGTGGATTGATCCCCAGGTGGCTACTCTGTAAACATCCAGTATTGGTACATTTCTTAGGAATGCTGCTGATACAGCCTGGGCCCTGGTGAAATTGGCTTTGAGTATAGATGGTGGATCTACTTTAGCCACATCTTAGCAGGTTTTGATACTGTCAGAAATCCAGTTGGATAGTCTTTGTGATGATATGGCAGAACTCTTTCAGATCTGGGGATAACTTATACCTTCAAGTCAGGGGCACTGCTATGGGTACCCGCATGGCCCCACACTATGCCAACATTTTTTGGCTGACTTAGAACAACGCTTCCTCAGCTCTCGTCCTCTAGTGCCCCTCCTCTACTTATGCTACATTGATGACATCTTCATTATATGGACCCACGGGAAGGAGGCCCTTGAAGAATTCCACCTGGATTTCAACAATTTCCACCCAACCATCAACCTCAGCCTGGACCAGTCCACACAAGAGATCCACTTCCTGGACACTACAGTGCAAATAAGTGATGGTCACATAAACACCACCCTATATCGGAAACCTACTGATCGCTATACTTACCTACATACCTCCAGCTTCCATCCAGGACACATCACACGATCCATTGTCTACAGCCAAGCCCTAAGATACAACCGTATTTGCTCCAATCCCTCAGACAGAGACAAACACCCTACAAGATCTCTATCAAGCATTCTTAAAACTACAATACCACCTGGGGAAGTGAGGAAACAGATTGACAAAGCGAGACGGGTACCCAGAAGTTACCTACTACAGGACAGACCCAGCAAGGAAAATAACAAAACACCACTGGCCATCACGAACAGCCCCCAGCTAAAATCTCTCCAGCGCATCATCAACAATCTACAACCTTTCTTGGAAAATGATCCCCCACTCTCACAGGCCTTGAGAGGCAGGCCAATCCTGGACCCCAAACCTGAAGCAAATACTCACCAGCAACTACACACCACACAACAGAAACACTAATGCAGGAACCAATCCGTGTAACAAACCCCGTTGCCTTCTCTGTCCCCATATCTACTCTAACAACACCATCATAGGACCCAACCACACCATCGGGGCTCATTCACCTGCACATCTATTAATGTGATATATGCCATCATGTGCCAGCAGTGCCCCTCTGCCATGTACATTGGCCAAACCAGACAGTCTCTGTAAAAGAATAAATGGACACAAATCAGACATCATGAATGGTAACATACAAAACCCAGTAGGAGAACACTTCAATCTCCCTGGACATTCAATAACAGATTTTAAAGTAGCCATCCTTGAACAAAAAGACTTCAAAAACAGACTTCAAAGAGAAACTGCAGAGCTACAATTCATTTGCAAATTTAACACTATTAATTTGGGCTTGAATAGGGACTGGGAGTGGTTGGCTCACTACAAAAGCAATTTTCCCCTCTCTTGGTATTGACAATTATTGGGACCACAATTATTGGGACCACATCTACCCTGACTGAACTGGGCCTGTCAGCATTGATTCTCCACTTGTAAGGTAACTCCCTTGTCTTCCTGGGTCAGTATATTTATGTCTGCATCTATAATTTTCACTCCATGCATCTGAAGAAGTGGGTTTTTTACCCACAAAAGCTTATGCCCAAATAAATCTGTTAGTCTTTAAGGTGCCACCAGACTCCTCGTTGTTTTTGTGAATACAGACTAATAGGGCTACCCCTCTGGTATTTGCCTTGGGGATAGGTGAACACTCCCCCCAAGAGAAGGCCACAGGTTCTTTATGAGGCCTTACAGTCATTAGACAGCATTGCCTGAACAAATACAGTATAAATAATACTTCCCTCCTCCCCCATCCCACTCCTTTTCTCAGTTTACATGCCAGATCCTGGCATCTCATTCTGCCCTTTTGCATTGCTGTGGGTTCTCCTGATGTCTGGTTCTATGGCTTTGACCTGCCTCTATGCCATCTGCACCCTATACAGACATATTCCTATTCCTCGGTGGGTTGGGGTGGAGTCAGACTGCCCTATGCTCAGGCTGTCCCTGGCTGGTGGAGTAGTTTTTACATTGCTCTGAATCATGTTGGCCTGGTTCAGCCTGAGCATGGGGCACTCTGGTTCCACCCCAGCCCCCCGAGGAATACCCCTTTGTCTGCATAGGGTGCAGATGGTACAGGTGCAGAAAGGTGACCTCCAAACCATGTTTCTCCTGCCCCAGGTACTGCACTGAATGCAGCTCAGCCAAGCCCGGGGTTCCGACCCTCTGTATTTACCGCTCCTACTTGCCTCTCTTCTCCATTTTTCAGTTGGTTTTCCCTCTTTTGCTTCCCTTTTCATGAATGTTACGATTAGGGTCAAACCTCCAGACCCACAATATGTGAGCGAGTCATACTGAGGCTAAGTGAGTTTGCCCATCCCTAGTAATGCATTAAAATATTCAGGCTCTCTCCTCCCACCTTGCAAGTAAATAAACACCACATATGTTTAGTAGACCTGATTTCTGTTAGCAGCATGTTAATAGTGCACTGAATTTATTCCACAGAAGGCCTATATTCTTTAAAATATGCATGTGCGGCCAGTTAAGTGAAGAGTATATTGCTGACAGCCTTTGCATTTCATCCCTGAGTCCAAAAGTATGCTCACTCTGCATGTGACCCACAAACAGCACTGGTGCTAGGCAGATGGGAGGCCCCCTGCTGTTTGGCTTGCACACTAAATGAGTTTTATTTTAGAATCAAGTCAAATGCATGATCCTTCTTCTAAGAAATGAACACGTGCATCCCCTTCCTTGCATAAAAGCTTCCCAGTGCCTTAGGAAACCAAACACAGGGATCTTATATTCATTTGTGTTCAGATATTGAAAAACACACGTAGAGACTGTAAAGAGCCTGCAGGAAGATTTCCCATCAGAAACACTGCCAATAGGTCATTTGCTTGAGAGTCATAAGATGCAACCAGTGTAATCATCTCTGATACACACTTGCTGCCATATCCTGATTGGAAGCATTTTATATACATCTGAAAGAGCGAGAGACACTGTGGAAGCATTATAACTATCAGTATCAATTACACCTGGCACCAGCCTGCGCCCCTCTGGGGATTCAGCACAAAGGAAGGCGAGGAATGTTGCTGCTGCGGTTGCTTGCCCTCCCGTGGGGATTTCTCCCTGCAGGCAGGGAGCAGCTTTTAATTACAGTTAGAGGCTGCTGGCAGGAGGCAGTAAATCAGTGCAGCCTCCCAGCCACTCTGGGTATGCTGCTCTCTTCTCAGCCTCGGTTATGCACTTTTCCTGCTCTGCTGGCCCTTTACAGGGCCTCTAGCAGAGGAGATTATACTCACCTTGCCCTGCTGGAGCTTCCCCTGATCCAACAGTTTCCATCAGAAAAGACTTCTCTGCCAAGCCTTGGCCCTGCGCTGAATCTGTGCCATAATGCTCTATGAATTGCAGTGAACAGCAGTGGCCTGGTGAGAAACTGACTTCTCCTTTGTGGCAATCACACAGGTGAGCTACTTTCAATTAGAGAGGAGCCCGGACTGGAATCCGTAATCCAAGCAAGCTCCTTCCCCCCATCACTGACTTTTGGAGAAGTCCAGATCCAGATTTCAGGATCTGAGTCTCCAAAACAGGCCTGGACTGGAATCTAGAATCCATTCCTGTCACTGCCAGCGCCTCGCCTCCCAAACCACACAAACAAACGGTAGTGAAGTTCTAATCCATATCCAGAGTCCATAGCTCAGACCCATCTCCACTTATACAGTCACCTGATTTGCTGGAAACGTTGATCTGAGGTTAATAGAGAAAATTGTCTCAAACTCAGTTAAATAAGTGAGCAGCATACAAGTGTTACAGTTACACTGATTTCTATGTTAGCAGCATGCTAACAGTGCACTGAAGTTATTCCACAGAAGGCCCATATTCTTTAAAATATGCATGTGCGGCCAGTTAAGTGAAGAGTATACTGCTGACAGCCTTTGCATTTCATCCCTGAATCCAAAAGTATGCTCACTCTGCATGTGACCCACAAACAGCACTGGTGCTAGGCAGATGGGAGGCCACCTGCAGTTTGGCTTGCGCACAAAATCAGTTCTAAGAAAAAGTCTCTGTCCCATTAAAGTCAATGACATCAGAAGGACCAGGATTTGGCCCTTCATGCACTACGTGAACAATACATCAATTTATATTTTGCATCTCCACCTCCAACAAACGATAGGTAGGCAAGTAAAAATACCACCACCACCTACTAGCTCGTATACAGCACTTTTCATGAATAGATCTCAAGGTGCTTTCCAAAGAAGGTAAATTTCATTCTTCCCATTTTACAGATGGGAAACTTAGGCACAGAGCAGTGAAGAGACTTCCCCAAGGTCACCGCCCAGCAGGCTACTGGAAAAAAACTGAGGTTTCCTGAGTCTTAATACAATGCTCTAGCTATTAGGCCTCACAGCCTCCCTAATCGGTACATCAGTAATAATAAATAATTACAATAATACTTTTGTTTGAAAGTGGATCATTTGCTATAGCTGAGTAATGTGGAAGGACTATGGCTCTCACGTTGTGAGCTCTTAATTGAGTAATCTTTAATCATCAATGGGACTAGGTATATGAGACCTCCCTCTCCATCGGGCCTCATAAATGGTAATGGATATTTCCTCCCAACACCTCTGTGAGATGGAGATATTTTAACATTCCCTTTTTGCAGAGGACAACTGATGTACAGACAAAGTGACTCCCCCAGGCTCAAACAGGTAGTCTATGTCAGAACCAGGAATAGAATCAAGATCTCTTAAGCCACTGCCCTGCACCTTAATAACAGTGCCATCCTTCCTCATCGCTACTCATGTGAATAAAAGTTTGTCGTGTGCTATTATTTTGAAATCCAAAGTAGTTAGAGTCAATAATGGGAAATTCATCCCTGGTTTAACTCCACTGCCTTCAGTGAAGTTGTAACAAGGATGACTTTATTTTCCATCCCTAAATGCAACAGTACTTATTGGATTCACTCAGTCTATCCTTAAACATGTGCAGGACATAAAACACCAATGAAGAGCAACTGATATCTAATATTAGCAATGATAGTAAAAGTTCCAGTTGTTGGACCTCCTCTATTAAGAAAGAAAGAGAGAAAAAAGAATTGATAGATAATTACTTTACACCTTGTTATGTGAAGGCTATTTCTTGATATATCCATCTTGTGTTCTTTTTTATCTACACAGGAAAATATTATCTGATAATTTAGGCTCTATGAAGGGACAGCGTTTCAGATCAGATGTCTATATAATTTCAATGCACTGTATTTTCCACTGCATGCACCCGACGAAGTGAGCTGTAGCTCACGAAAGCTTGTGCTCCAATAAATTGGTTAGTCTCTAAGGTGCCACAAGTCCTCCTGTTCTTTTTGAGGCAGTAAGTTGGATTTTGCTTTATCTCCCTGCTGATTGTCAGTTGGTGATAAAAGTAAGGTAGGTTATGCCATGTCTGAGTCAGAATGAAGCTGGTTTACCTGCGTTTTTAGAACTGCCAAAAAAGTCAAACAAAAAGGAAGGTTTCTCAGGAGGACTGAGCACAATTTGCTAAAATGAAAATATACATCAACAGGTGGCAGCATTTCTCTGCTTCTTGAAAGCCTGTCAGGATGCTGAAGCTTGGAAACATTTCTGTAACTCTTCAGGGAGTAAGTCACAAGCTGCAGAAGGCTTCCCAGCATGCTTCATCCCCAAACCTGCTATTTTCCCTTATAAGAAGAGCCGCTTCTGCCACTTCTTTTTTGTTGCCAAGGCCTGAGTTTGGCTTCCCGTGGCTTCTCCTTGTTAACTGTTCTTTGTTTTAACTTTCCAATTTGTGCTAAAGAAACAAAAGTGAGCAGGAACAGGAACAAACAGGTAGCAAATATTAGGAAGGATGCAAAAGAAAAAACAGCCCAGAGCGATGGGACACCATCAAACTGTTCAAGTTCAATATCCAGACTTTTAATTGGAGAGAGACATTTCTGAACTTTTCAACTGAGGCCTGTGGAGTTATGGCTGGCAGGCACGTGGGTTCACTTCCACTGGAATCCCCACGTCAGCTTTGAAAGCAGATCCCCTTAGATGAGGGAAAGGGAAGCTGTGGGAGACAGTATCAGCTTCACCATTTCTTCTGGTTGTTTCCTGAACCCAACAACTACAATTTTAATCTACCCTGAGATGGGTAGTCAGCTCATTCCTCATCCGTGTTCCAGTCCTGCCAAGACTCTGAGTAAGCAGATCAACTGCAGCAGCCAGTTCAGAAGAAATACAGATAGAGTACTGAAGAGCTCCCCCATACTGTGATACACTACAGCCTATTCTGCTTCACTATTTTCCCTCATAGTCTTTCATTCACATTAACAAAGAGAGGAACAGGAGTTAAAAAGAACCCAGTAGGGCTATCACAAGAAAGAATACTTGGAGCAGGTGAGTATTCATCCAAAACTGCCCCTTGGGTCATCTCAGAAAGAAAAGAAACAGAGCCACTCAAGAACAAATCCATCAGCGACTTTTCCCAGTCAAGAGTATAAAAGGCATCTGACAGCCCTCAAAGAATTGGTATGGACACTTGGTTCATTGTCAGCTGAAGACCACTGACCAATGAAAACAGAGCAGAGCTCATACCCCACACACTGCTAAAACAGGACTGACCAAGACTGACTCCAGATACTGCTAGAGTTTCTCAGTACCACCATCCCTGTGACTTTTTCCATAAAGGAAGGCTTCAGGCCATGGAATAATTAGTGAGTATCAATGTCCAGAGATTGTTTCTTTAGCAAGGACCTAGCAACTCCTTCCATAAGAGAAGCCAGCACCCTGCCCTCCTGAAGGGAGGCATTGATAGTCTCCTATCAATGGTGGTTAGACTAGATGACCCCTGTGGTTCCTTCTAACCCTGTGATTCTATGATTCCTGAAATAATGGACCAACATTAAAATGGAGGAGGTGAGGGTTGGTCCATGACAGGAAAAATATGCAGCCACTCCATCCTCCAGTCTCATGCCAAAACACAAAATGTAGAGTATGTTGTTTCGATAACAATGGGTAGTCCCATGGTTTTCATGGAGGTCATGAATTCCTGAGCCAACCTGAAAGAATATTCATCCACGTGGCCATTTAAATCTCACAGACTAGTTGGTATCAACAACCCCCAGGCCAAAGCATTGATGAACTGGATTGGAATCCCTAGCAGAACCAAGGTGCAATTGCACAGTCTATCCCTATCCCAAACCATTCTAACTTCATCTTGGGACTTGCATGTTCAAAGGACACACTCTGTCAGATCTAGTTTTGCATTGGAGAACTCCTGAATTTGAAGTCAGATGCAACCAGCACAACACCACCATCTCCTCAGCCATCTTACAACTGATGTTGAACCAACTATTCAACTGGAGACAACTGAGCTAATAATGGCCCAGCAGCAACATCCAGACAGATCTGTTATATGTCAAAAATCAGGGTCTCATCCACGATTAAATCAAGGATGGCAGTAACTTTGTTAGTTGCTGATCTTGTGATTCACAACATCAGAAGGTAGGTCTCTGCCTGACAGCACCAACAGAATTTACACAGTACTTTTGGCTATCTGGTACTTCTCACATGTATCCAATCCCTGAATTTTCCCATCTACATCTAGCTATAGAAAAGTTTTACTGTATTCCACTCATACTATCCCAGCCCACGGTTGCCTTCCCAGATTCACCTCTGGTTGGATCTCAGTTACATATCATACTCCTAAGGGAATTCTGTGCCAAAAAATTAAAAATTCTGAACACAATATTTTAAAATTCTGCATAACTCTGCAAATTTTGTCAAAATAAAAATACATAATCATGCCAGTTTAAATTATTTTGGTAATTTATTTCAAAATACCTGCCAACAAGTATGTCTGTAACAATACAGACACACACAAAAAATTACCCCAGCAGTAGAGAGTTAAAGAAACCCCTATGACAACCCAGTATTCTGTTTCTCTGCCCCCTTTCCCCACCCAGAGCCCAGCCATGGGGTCCTCCCCTTGCTCAGACACCCTTCCCTCCATCCCCCAGAGCCCAGGGATCCAGAGGGAGAAAAGGCCTGATGCTTGGTCCTGGCTTGCACAGTTTCCCCTGCATGCCACCTTTTCCTTCCCTCAGGGCCTGCTGGGAACTGCAGCTGCCAGGAACCCTCTAGCTCTCTCCCATCCCCTCAGCAGCATCTTCTATGTGCAAGCTGGGCTCTGCTGGGTCCAGCAGCCCCTTGTGGTGGCTAGCAGCACAGCAGCTCATTTCATGCGGAGGAAAGGAAATTCTGTGTGCACGTTAATTTCTGCAGAATTCTGCATTGCGCAGTGGTGGAGAATTCCCTCAGGAGTAATGTCATGATGCGTATGTAAGCTGTGATTCACTGAGCACACCACTGTTCTCTTAGTCAATATCCTAAAAGCTTTTACAAAATGATCTACTGAAAATTACATTTTCTCCAGGGACAGAGGCTTTAAAATAAAATGTCATAATTTATATAAAACGTAAAGTGGTAAATCTCCTTTGATACTTATTAGAGATGAGCATTTACAATGGCAGCCAGTGCATTTTAAAACTCTGCATACATGCACAGACACTAGACGTGCCAGATCCAATTACCTCCTACTAAACTAACATTCCTCATCGTCTACTCAGGGTGCAAAGCTGGTAACAGACTCTATCCAATAACATGCAGATAGTTTTACCATGGAAGGACTTAGAAAATTCCTTACTAATAATTTTAGTGCTCATGGAAGTGAAACCTTTATTTCACTGGACAGTGCTGGACATGGTGTGGAAAGGCCCTGCGCAAAATGTCAATGCTCATCTTAGCAAATAGGAGCTCAGCTAATGCTATGGTTTGTCAATTTTTATAGCCCTGTTGTAATTTTCCCACTCACACAAACGGTGTCCTGTGAAGAAAAAGTTTTGCAGGATCAAATCAAGACTCACCCAGCCACCGTGGCCCCCGCAATTACCCACAAGGCTTTGCACATCAACACCTGACCTTACTCATCATGGGATTGGCTGATGCAAGCCAAGATGGAAAGTTAGTAAAAAGCCTTACGATTTTTACTTGTAAAACCTGTACTAACAGTTCTTAGGGGTGTAATCATTTTGACTTAATGTTTTCTGCTGGCACAGAGAGATTTTGGGGGGAAGAGGGTAGAAAAGATGTGAGCATTAAAATACTTAATCATACATAATTAAATATTAAATTAGAAAACAAAAAAGCCCATCAAGCATCTGTGAATTTATTCCAAGACTGCTGCTATGGAAGGAGATATTAGTAAGACTGCAAGTTTGTCATGGAGGTCACGGAAGTCACAGATTCTGTGACTTTCTGGGACCTCTGTGATTTCTTTAGCAGCCGGTGCGGATGGCTCGAGGGCTGCCTGTGCAGCTTGGCCAGCCCCTGGGCCAGCCGCACCAACCGCTCCTGGGGCAGTCTCAGGCCACTGCCCCCCACAGCAGCAGCAGGAGTTTGGGTGTGGGAGGGGGCTCAGGGCAGGGGGTTGGGGCGCAGGAGGGTTGGGGTGCAGGTTGTGGGCTCTGGGTGGCACTTACCTTGGGGGGGCTTCTCAGAAGCGGCGACATGTCCTTCCCTCAGCTCCTAGCTCTGCATGCTGCCTCCACCAGCAGGCACCACTCCCGCAGCTTCCATTACCTGTGGTTCCCGGCCAATGGGAGCTGCGGAGCCAGCGCTTGGGGTGGGGGCAGCGCGTGGAGCTAGGAGCTGAGGGAGGGACATGTTGCCACTCCCAGTGAGCCGCGAGGAGTCAGGGAGGGAGCCTACGAGCCCTGCCAATCTCCCCTCCCCCCGCCCCCAGCAAGCGCCCCCAGTCCACATGCCCCACACAAGTTTTAATGAAGGGTATATCGTACAAGTCATGGACGGGTCACAAACCATGAATTTTTGTTTACTGCCCATGACTTGTCCATACCTTAAACTAAAAAGACCCTTGACTAAAATATAGCCTTAATTATTAGCTCAATTTTTAAAGATGAGGAAACTCACCTTCATGCAAAGGGCCAGCACAAGGTATATACACAACTTAAGTCCTGTTTTGAGGATAAAGTGGTTAATATGCCTGGCAGTGGCTCTGGCACAGGGGTGAATTTCACTCAGAGATTAAGTGACTTGCCCAAGGTCACACAAGAAGTCTGTGGTAGAAGTAGGAATTGAATGCAAAACTCCTGAGTGCCTTAACGGCAAGACCATCCGTCCTCTCTGGGAAGGATGACTCATCAGTTATTCCTTAATACCCAACTTTCAGCAAAATGTATGGTCCCTCTTTTATTCCCATTAACATACTATAATGCAGGTATTAGCTAACAGGATGAATGAGATCTTTTTTTAATAATAAAGTCAGATTTTTTAAAATATTTAAATTGGATTTTTAAAATTTTGTTTAAATTATAAGATGTTTCTCTTTTTAAAATAAATGCATTGAAAACCAAATTTAATACAAAATGTGTTAAACCCTACAGTTATGATCTCTTAAAACATTTAAATAAAAAATAGATATGCTGAATCCATCAGCCGCGGCCAAAAACTTCAAGTTAAAGGCTGCTTTACTATACTGTAGAACCTCAGAGTTAAGAACACCAGAGTTATGAACTGACCAGTCAACCACAAACTTCATTTGGGACTGGGAGTATGTAAACAGGCAGCAGCAGAGACTAAAAAAAAAAAAAAGGCCAATACGGTCCCAGTACTGTGTTAAATGTAAACTACTAAAAAAAAAAAATAAAGGGAAAGCAGCATTTTTCTTCTGCATTGTAAAGTTTCAAAGCTGTGTTAAGTCAATGTTCAGGTATAAACTTTTGAAAGAACAGCCATAACGTTTTGTTCATAGTTACGAACAACCTCCATTTCCAAGGTGTTCGTACCTCTAAGATCTTACTGTATAAAGAAATAATCAGGGTAAAAAACATCTAACTTTTGAGGCCAAACTCTATAAATATGGCATAACAGCTCATGTGCTACATTAAGGGACCCAGGGGCTGTGCTACTGGGTGCAAGAGACTGGCAAAGTCATCACAGCTGAGGGGACCCGATCTCTGGCTCCAGATGACACCATCATGTATCTCATCAGGACCATACTGAGCCCACCTGAGTGGTCTCATTCTCTTTTTTCATAGCTTCTCCCCATCTGAGCTCTGATTGGCTCAGTTCTCAAATTAATATTTATGACTCTACCCACCATGGAAACTTACTCTTCAGCTCATGGAAGAATACTGATCTGCCCAGTAACTTCCAGCCCTTGCTTCCGGGCACTTCAAATGAATGGCCTTGCTCTATCTCAGGGGTGGCCAACCTGAGCCTGAGAAGGAGCCAGAATTTAACAATGTACATTGCCAAAGAGCCACAGTAATATGTCAGCAGCCCCCTAGCAGCTCCCCTACCCTGCTCCCAGCGCCTCCCACCCACCAGCAGCCCTGCTGATCCGCACCTCCGCCTCCCTCCCCACACCTCCCGATCAGCTGTTTCATGGCGTGCAGGAGGCTGGGGGTGGGGGGGGAGTGGGGAGGAGCGAGGGCACGGCAGGCTTAGGGGACGGGGCGGGAAGGGGTGGAGTGGGGGCAGGGCCTGTGGCAGAGTCAGGGGTTGAGCCGGGAGCACCCCCTGGCACATTGGAAAGTTGGCACCTGTAGCTCCAGCCCCGGAGTCGGTGCCTATACAAGGAGCCGCACATTAACTTCTGAAGAGCCGCATGTGGCTCCGGAGCCACAGGTTGGCCACCCCTGCTCTATCTCCTTGCACATGTACACAGAGAGCAATATACACAAACAGAAATCCATTACTTTCTCAACTGCCTCCCTCTCAGTCTCTAAACAAATGAAATACAGCAGTGCAAAAGGAATGAGAGTTACATGAGCAGACATCTGGGATGATTGTTAGTTCTTTTGGGGGTAGGAGAGTTACAGCATAAGTGAAAAGGAGAAAGTTTGCAACCAGAAAGGAGCAACACTGGTGTCAAAGCAGGACACTGTGGGAAGAAGAAACAGTATTCTTTGGAGTGCAGCTGTTAGTGTTGATTTCAACACCTGGGAACAGGAGGTGGGCGGGAATCCTTGCCATGGCTGTAGCTCAGAAAGAGACACCCTACTTGGGAATATTTTCAATAAATTCCTGTACCTCTGGGTTAAAAAAAAATAAAAAAGAGCACATGCCAAATGTAAAGTTGGGGGAGCGGGGAGAAGAGATGCAAGGCCTGATTATCAGAATGAAAGAATATTATAAAAAAAACCCTCCTCAGAAGGCGAGGACTTTGAAGATGATGATGTGAACATATCTGAGTAATCTGGATCGGCTGGTTAGTAAACATAACTTTGCACCATTTGTATTAACTGCCTACCAGGTCTTACTGTGCTAGGAAATAATGACTTAGATTGTCATACATTTGTGTTTTGAGAGGATTACTTACTTGTGAATTTCAAAATTTTTGTGTCCAAAGTATAGTTGGTAGGTTAGTTTGTTGTGGAAATATTTATCCATTACATTTTTATTGTTACTGCTGGACTTTTGAAATGATATTTTATTGTTCAATATAATCAAATATCTTCGGTGAAGATTTCCTGTTTAATAGATACCTAATAAAACTTTACATTTAATTTTATTAATAATTTTTCCAAGCTGTTTGATATGCTGCTAGAGATAAGGGTTTAAATAGATTTAGATATTCCTTGTTTGCAGTATGGTTGTAGCGTTGTTGGTCCCAGGATATTAAAGAGACAAGGTGGGTGAGATAATAGCTTTTATTGGACCACCTTCTGCTGGGGAAAGAGACAAGCTTTTGACCGACACAGAACTAAGTGATCTGAAGAAGAGCTCTGTAGCTGGAAAGCTCATCTCTTTCCCCAGCAGAAGGTGGTCCAATAAAATATATTACCTTGCCCACTTTGTTTCTTAGATATTCCTTATGATTTATTATGTTCCCTATAAAACAGGTTTTACATAAATTATATCATTTAAACAGTGGTACAAACAGCTGCAGTAGGAGGAATTTTTCCATTACAATCTCATTTTTAAGAGTAGTGCACTGATTAATAGTGAATGAGAGTGACTTTTTTTTTTTTAACCATTTTGTTTCACGGTCCAGCTTAGACATGAGGGGTATGGATGTTCATCATCTGTAATGTCAGAGTCCTCTGCTGGTATCACTAGCAGGGCTGCAACTAAACATACATCAGATGATAAATTACCTGTATTTAAAAAACAAAAACAAAACAAAAGACTTTCTCCATTGAGTAAAACCATGGATGAGTTTGTAATCAGAACCAGCAAATTCCAAACTCCATAGATGAAAAGATTGCTCCGTTCATTTATGCAACAAATTCTCTCTTTCACCTTGTTCAGAACAAATATTTCATTGACATGGTTCAGTCATTATGACCAGACTACACTCCATCTGGCAAAGCAGACATTGCTGGAAGGTTGCTGTGTACAGTGCATGAGAAAGAAATTGAACACTGTGCAGAAACATTGACAGGAAATTCCTAAATCTGAGTCTTGATGCGTGGAGCAATTTACACAGTGACCAAGTAATACATGTTTGTGAGATAACAGAACATGGGCTTGTCTATTTTACAGAAACAATTGATACGTCAGGAAATGCCCTGAGGTAGCAGGATTAAGCAGAATATTTAAAAAGTAATAACAGTAAAAGCTACAAGAAAAACAAAAATTTAAGGGCCTATCTTTGTCACAGACAATTATGCAAACATAGCAAAGATGAGAAGAAATCTAGAAGATAATGAAGGTGTGGTGGGGTGGTGCCCCATCCCCATGCCAGATTGGGCTACAACAGGCCAGAGTGGCTGCACAAGGCGGCAGCCAATCAGGGAGGGCCTGTTAGAGAGCCAATCAGGGAGAGTATTACACCCAGCCAATCAGGGCTAGGCTAGGCCCTATATAAAGGCTGCCCAGGAAGGGAGCAGGCAGTCCCTCCTAGGCCTGTCTCTTGTGTGAGGGGGACTAGTGCAGCGGGAGCAGAAGGGAACTCCCACCAGGTACCTGCTGGGCTGCGGCCACTGAGAAAAAGGGCCTAGCCGGTGCAAAGGGGCTGAAGGGGAAATGGCCCGGGGAGAGAGAGATGGACAAAGGGAGAGAAGGAGGGCAGGCAGGAAGGCTGCTGCCAAAGGGTCCCTGGGTTGGGACCCAGAGTAGAGGGTCCCCCCTTGCACTTCCACCTGGCCGTTAGGAGTGGCCATCACAGACTGCAGCAGACCCCTGCTAAAAGAGGTTAGACTTTGGGGTGTGGTTGGCCATTGTGGCTGGGGTGAAAAGGAGGACTGCTGATAACACTGAACCCTTGGAAGGGGGTGAGACTGGAGCAGTGGGCACTGCCAGAGGGCAGTGTCCTGAAGAGGACGCTGTAAGCTGGGAGCAACGCAGGTCGAGACGCCAATCTAGGGCGAGAGACAGATGGGACACCACCAGCAGAGAGTGCTCCACATGAACTGAGCTAATTCCCAGGGTGAACCTGCAGGAGGTGCTGCGGTGCTGAGTCCCAACCCTGTCACAGAAGGGAACATGAAACTTGTAACGTAATTGGTGCAGTGCTCATTTGATGCATTTTTTTTTTAGCCAAAGACTCAAGTACAACTCCAGAAGCGAGCGAACAGGAGCAGCAAATAGGAGTTTTGTGAAGGAGTTCTCCAGCTGAAGGACGAGTGACAACATGACCCTTGAGGTGAGTTTGTCGTCTCTCTGCTTGCTTGCTGCCTGCCTGCCTGCTTGATTGAAGTTTATATTGTGGTAGTTTTGGGGGGGGTTGTGTTCTGAATTTAGGGGGCTGCTAGGCAAGGGTGACAGCTTCCTAATGAAGCTCCAGCCCAGAAGTGGGCAAACTTTTTGGCCTGAGGGCCACATCGGGGTTGCAAAACTGTATGGAGGGCTGGGTAGGGAAGGCTGTGCCTCCCCAAACAGCCTGGCTCCTGCCTCCTATCTGCTCCCTCCCACTTCCCGCCCCCTGTCTGCCCCCCCTCAGAACCTCCAAACACCCCCTGCTCCTTATCCCCTGACTGCCCCCTGACAGACCCCCTGGGACTCCTATGCCTATCCAACCCCACTCCCTGTCCTCTCACCTGAACCACTGCCCCATTCAACTGCCCCCTGTCCCCTAACTGCCCCCCCAGGACCCCCTGTCCCTTATCCAACCTCCCCCCCACCCCCTTACTGTGCAGCTCAGAGCAGCAGGAGCTCGCAGCCCCATCGCCCGGCCAGAGCCAGCCACACTGCCCGCGTGGCAGCACAACAAAGGGGGGATAGCAGGGGAGGGGCCAGGAGCTCAAGGGCCAGGCAGGATGGTCCCGCGGGCTGTAGTTTGCCCACCTCTGCTCTAGCCTGCTATCCTTTGACCCTCAGTCCCTTTAGGGTCCCTTGACAAGGGGGCAGAGCTAACTCAGAGAGAACAGGAATTTAAAAAGCCAGCTCCTAAAGGGTATGTCTATACTGCAGCATAAGCCCAGAGTTAGTGGGACTCCAATCAGCTGATCTTAGGTTGGAGAACCCAGGGCGTGAGCATCTACACTGCTTAACCCCAATGGTAAGATTTTTCTAACCAATGCTCGAACTTAGAGCTCCAGTGTCCACACTGCAGCACAAAGACCCAAGTCAAACCAGCCATATGGCAGACTCCCTAGAATTCTCATAAAACGTGGCCGCTCTAGACCTTTGACCATGGTGCACTGTAGGAAAACTTGACTCTCCACATTACACGAAGTTTGAACAGCCTGACAACAGATCCTGCCCAACAGTCATTTTGGTCCGTGCGCTCCCAGAAACTGGAGTCAGCAACACAGAAGAGCCACTTTTTCAAGAACTGCTGTTACTTTCACTTTCACTCTTGTGTCGGGAAACGGCTGGCGATTCCATGAGATGCTGGTGAACATTTTGGCAGCGTTTTCTGTCCCACCAAAAGCTCCTGACAGATGCTTTATGATGGAGCAGGAGTGCCACCCATGCATGGTGGACTCGAACTGGCTGCTGCTGCTTGTTACATTCAATATAGCTGCTGATGGCCCCTCTATGGACTGGTACTTCTGGCGCAGGGCCACAAGCACAGATCAGTAGGATCATATCATCATGCAGACCTGAGATGACCAGGAGTAGGTCCAGAACTTTCACATAAAGAAAGCTACATTTCTGGAGGTTTGTGAGGAGTTTGCCCCAACCCCCCAGCATAAAGATACACACATGGGGTCATCCATTCCAGTTACTATAACCATTTGGAAGCTGGGTATGCCAGACTGCTACTGGTCCATTGCAAACCAGTCTGGTGCTGGAAAGTCAACTATGGGTAAAGTGGTGGCAGAGATTTCTGAGGCAATCAGGTGTTTGATTTACCCCAAGGTGGCAGGCATAAAAGATATTTCAGAGATAATTACTGGTTTTGAGAGAATGAGATTTTCAAACTGCAGTGGAGTCATTGATGGGACTCATGTGCCCATAGTTCCCTCTCCTCAAGGAACAAAGGGTACTACTCCATGGTTACACAAGCCCTCATGGACTACAAAGGATGATTTATGAATGTCAACATGGATCACACTGTGCAAGTTCATGATGCCAGAGTTTTTAATTGATCAGGAGTCTTCATTCATGGACAAGCTGGGGCACTATTCCCACCAAACAACATTTTCACAAATGGAGTTTCCTGTTGCCACCGTTATACTGTGAGACCCTGCATACCTGCTTTGGCTTATGAAACTGTACCCCGATTTCAGAGGTCCTGGCAAAAGAAGGTTTAATTACACTCTCAGCCGGTGTAGAATGGTTGCTGAACATGCTTTTGGCAGATTGAAATCCCATTGGAGATGTCTACCGGCCCATTTGGATGCCAGTGCCGTCAGTGCAGTCCACAATACTATGGCTTGCTGTGCTCTTCACAATCTTTGTGTAGCCAGAGGTGAGGTATTTCCCCCTGAAGAGACCTAGCACAGCGAGGGGCTGCTGAATCCACACTCAGCCAGAAAGTGCACCTACCACAACTGGAGCTGGATATATCTGGGCAACAGAAGTTAGGGATGCTTTTGTGCTTCCACGTTATGGATTTGTATGGCCCCCGTGGAAGAGGGGAAATAGAATCTTTATGAGTGTGTCTGCGGTGGTGTGAGGGCTCACTGATTGTGGGTGGTTTCAGTGCCATGCAATGTACTTATGAGTGACATGACCACTTATGAAATGGGAGGTGGAGGTTACTCACAGTATGGATTGATGTAAGGAAGTGATTGAAGTATGAATTGCTCTAAAGGGATAGTCATTGCGTACTAATTCCTAATTGTGCCTGATCATGTTTACCTTTATTATTTTGAATGCACATCATATGGTGTGAAGCAGTGATATCAATAAACTTAATTGATAAAATAAAAAGCTTTATTTATAAACATGCATTAGAAAAGTACAATATTCACCCATTCCCAGGCAGGCCTGATGTCACACCATAACAAGAACAGAACCTTCCAGGAAAAAAACCAAACAATAAAAAAGGGCATGAGGAACAAGGGCAAACAGTGAAACCACATACAAGACAGAAACCCCCTACCATGGCAAATCACCTGGCCACCCATTCTCCTTTCTCTTCTTTCTCTGCTTGCTGTGCTCTTGGCGCTGGAGGGATGGTGGTCAGAGGCATCCACAGGGGAGAGGATCAATATGGAGGGTTATATGGAGAATGGTTGCCCTGTCCAGCCACTCATGAGGCCTATGGAGTCTTTGCAAGCTGCTTCTGGACTGCAGCACAGGGTAGTGCACAGGGGACCCAGGCTGGGGTGGGGGTGATGCAGAAGGATCTGCTACTCTTGCAGTCATTAGTGATATGAGCCCCTCGCAAAGTTCTTCCTGCTGAGCTCTGTTGTCCTCCTCCCTTAGCTGCCATTCCAGGAACTGTGAAGTGCCTGGTCTCGCACTGGAACCTTGTCCTCAAGCTGCATAGGCTGAGCCTTTCCTCTATCCACAAGTCCCTCTGTCTTCGGGACTGAGCCTGTTTGGCCCTGTCAAAACCTCAACCATAAAGTTCATCACAGAAATGCTTCCTCTTGGAATGGTCCATGAAGGTACGTTGCACCAGGCTTCTGCTGCAATTTGAGTGAGCTGCAGAAGTACTGCAGGTTGAGGGGGCTGGAATAGGACAAGACACAAAGGGCTCAGAGCAGGAACACAGAAAAATATTCTTGTGGAATTTCAAGGACATAAAATTATACTTTTATAAACTGAGCTTCAGTATAGTGTGAGAAGGATGCTTCAGAACACAGCCTGGACACAGCCTGGTTAATCGCAGCGAAAGAAGTGCAGACAAAATGGTAAGTTTAAAAAATGCAAAGCCGCTTTTTTGATTTTAGAAAATTTTAGAACTACTTGGGTTTGGAGAGAGAGAGAGAGAATCAACAGGATGCTGCTTTAGCTTGCACATGGCTTACCCTGTGTATTTGCATGCCACAATAACTGAACTCCGCTCCTTTCCCCAGCCCATTTCTGACAAAATTTCCAAGCCCAGTCATATTTGGGACAGATTATTTTGACACTGCATGAACTACCGCTAGCTGAAATGGACTAGATTAGTAAATGGAACACATTTCCCAATCTCTCCCCCACAGAGTTCACCATTTCCAGGCAGCCCAATAGACCATTGATTACAGAGTAGCATACTTACAGGCATGGCAATGGAAGGTTATTATTTTTACGAAGTAGGAATGGCCCCGGCAAGGTGTTCTTTACTGTTTGCATTTCCCAGTCACCATTTTGAACTCCATGTGGTGGGGGAAGGGGGAACGCCAAGACGCTAGGGTACAATCCACCATTAGCAGATACATGCCACTAGCCAGGCCTTCTGAAAACTTTTGCATTGGTTCGTAGAGTGGAAATCCCTCCTATTACGGTATTAATAAACATGAAATGGAGTCAGAAACTTACCAGGCTTAGGGGCAGCTTCCGTCCTTTCCATGTCTGCTGCAGGCTCCACAGCAGGCTGTTCCTGGGGCAGGGGAAAAAAATTGAACAGCTTCTTAGAGCATGGACCCAGAACATGCAGCTGCTGCTCCTGTGCCAAAGCCAGCTCTGGGACCGTTTTCAGCAGAGTGACTTCATGGTCCTCACTTGGCACCTGCTGCTGGCTCCCATGCTGACCAGGTCTTCATGCACCACCGTTGGCTCTGTGCTGGGTGCAGTGCCCATCATCCAGTCAAACTCCTCATAAAACAGGAATGATGTGAACGAGTTACCAGAGGTGCAGTTCTGTCCCGCATTTTCCAGCGCTGACTCCTGAGATACTTAATCCACTCCTTGCACTGGTTATCAGTCCGGTAAATTTGCAAAGCTGCCAGCTTCTTTGTTACTTACTAGTCTGCATGGTCATTCCTGGTACTCTTACAAAAGTCCACGGTTTTGCTGGCCTCGCACCAGAGATTTACCAAAATCAGGCTGTGTTCCTGTGACCATGAGGCAGTGCACTTTGACCAGAACAAGCCTTTTGCAGTCTCCATTGCAAACACAGAAAGCTCTCAGATGGGGTGTTTGCAGCTCGGTGGTCAGAAGACAATGGAAGGGTTAATGCTGATTCACTGAGCTGCTGCATGCCAAGGGGGAGGTTGCTTCTGTTTTCACTGGAGTTATTTGAAGAGTCTTAGGATGGAGAGGACAAAGGGAATTGGCCAATGTGATTCTGGGACACTTTTGTGGCCTCCTAGCACTCAAGTTGGGGGTCGGGGGAGGAGAGGGCTTGCACCGACACTGTGAAGCAATAGGACTTGGAACCCTGGTTTAGAGCTTGACTTGGGCTTGGAGCCTCCAGCCCCACAAGGTCCTAGGACCCTAGGTCTGAGCCCAAGACTGAGAGAGTTGTGTGTAGATGGAAAGGGAGTGAGGTTTGGGCTCAAACCTCAGTCTGAGCCTGGGCTTACATGGCAGCATAGACATACCCTAAGCGACCAGAGGATGATCTATTAATGGGGATACTCAATATCCTAGCAGAGCAGAGAGGATAGACATTGATAAAAGTACAGGGAGGAAGTGAGGAGAAACAGTTAAAAGGATGGGGGGGGGAGGAGGGGAGGAAGAGTCCCATTCAACTACATTACATGAAGGCAGACAACTAAATATTGCCAAATCTTATAACTAAGAAATCCAAATACTAAGACAGGTAAACTTGTGTGCCTGATATTAAATGAGGATATGGATAAAATAGGTATCACAGAAACTAGGTGGAATGACAATAATCAATGTGACATGGTAATACCAGGGTAAAAAATATACAGGAATGAAACAGTAGGTCACACTGGTGTGGGAGTAGCACTATATGTGAAAGAAAGCTTTGAGTCAAATATAGTAAAAATCTTAAGTGAATCAAACAGTGCCATAGAATCTCTGTGGAGAGAAATTCCATGCTTGAATAATAAGAGTATAGCAGTAGGAATATACTACTGACCACTTGACCAGGATGGTGACATTGACTATGAAATACTCAGGAAGATTAGCAAGGTTACAAAAACAGAAAATCCAATAAGGGGGGGGGATTTCAACTCTCCCCATATTGACTGGGAACATGTCACTTCAGGACAGGATGCAGAGATAAAATTTCTAAACACCCTTAAAGACTGCTTATTGGAACAGCTAGTCCTGGAACCCACAAGGGGTGAGGCAATTCTTGATTTAGTCTTAAGTGGTGCTCAGGATCTGGTCCAAGAGGTGAGTATAGCTGAACTGCTCAGTAATGGTGACCATAATGTAATTAAATTTAACATTCTGGGGGGGGGGGAGGGGGAAGAGAGGGGAAATAAAAAACCCTAAAGAAACCCACAAAAGTAGCATTTAACTTCAAAAAGGGGAACACCACAAAATAAGGAGGCTAGTTAAATGGAAATTAAAAGGAAGAGTCACAAGAGTGAATAATTAATCAAGCCAAAAGAGAATTTTAAGAGCAACTAGCAAAAGACACAAAAAACTAAACAGCAAAATTATTTTCAGTACATCAGAATCAGGAAGCCTGCCAAACAATCAGTGGGGCTGATCAAGGTGCTAAAGGAGTACTCAAGACAAGGCTGTTATGGAGATGCTAAATGAATTCTTTGCATCAGTCTTTACTGCAGAGGATGTGAGGGAGATTCCCACACCTAAGCTGTTCTTTTTCAGTGGCAAATCTGAGGAATTGTCCAAGACTGAGGTGTCAGGAGAGGATAAGTTATAAAGTAATAAGTCACCAAGACAAGATGGTATTCACCCAAGAGTTCTGAAGGAACTCAAATAAGAAATTGTAGGACTAATAACTGTGGTAAGTAACCTATAGCTCAAATCTGCCTCTGTACCAAATGACTGGTGGATAGCTAATTTGATGCTGATTTTTAACGCAGGCTCCAGAGGTGATTCTGGAAATTACAGGATGATAAGCCTAACTTTAGTGTCAACCAATTTGCCTGATACTGTAGTAAAGAACAGAATCATCAGACACAAAGAGGAGAAATGACTCACCAATCTATTAGAATTCACTGAGTGGGTCAACTAACGTGCACAAGGGTCATCCAGTGGATATAGCTGTACTTGGACTTTCAGAAAGACTTTGACGAGGTCCCTCACCAAAGCATCTTAAGCAGAATAAGGAATCATGGAGTAAGAGGGAAGGACCATTCATGGCTCAATAACTGGTTAAGGGATCAGAAACAAAGGGTAGGAATAAACTGTCAGTAAATAGAGAGGTTTCCCCAACAATCTGTACTGGGGCCAGTGCTGTTCACTATATTCATAAGAGTTACAAAGGGATCTCACAAAACTGGTGACTGGGAAACAAAATGGCAGATGAAATTCAATGTTGATAAATGCGAAGCAAGGCACATTGGAACAAACAAAGGGTCTGTGTCTGTCTGTATGCTGCTTTTGCCGGGGGTAGAACAGGAATGGAGTCTTAGAACTTTTAGTAAGTAATCTAGCTAGGTGTGTGTTAGATTATGATTTCTTTAAATGGCTGAGAAAGGAACTGTGCTGAATAGAATGACTGTTCCTGTCTGTGTGTCTTTTTTGTAACTTAAGGTTTTGCCTAGAGGGATTCTCTATGTTTTTAATCTAATTACCCTGTAAGGTATCTACCATCCTGATTTTACAGAGGGGATTTCTTTACTTCTATTAAAAGTCTTCTTGTAAGAAAACTGAATGGTTTTTTCATTGTTCTCAGATCCAAGGGATTGGGTCTGTGGTCACCTATGCAAATTGGTGAGGATTTTTACCAAACCTTTCCCAGGAAGTGGGGTGCAAGGGTTGGGAGGATTTTGGGGGGAAAGACGTGTCCAAACTACGTTTCCCAGTAAACCCAGTTAGAGTTTGGTGGTGGCAGTGGAGATCCAGAGACAAAGGATAAAATTAATTTATACCTTGGAAGTTTTAACCTAAGCTGGTGAAAGTAAGCTTAGGAGGTTTTCATGCAGGTCCCCACATCTGTACCCTAGAGTTCAGAGTGGGAGGAGGAACCTTGACGGACCCCCCATCTCAAAAAAGATATATTGGAACTGGAAAAGGTAAAGAAAAAAGGGCAACAAAAATATTTAGGGGGTATGGAACAGCTTTCCTAAAAGAGGAGAGATTAAATGGACTGGGTCTGTTCAGCTTGGAAAAAGAGATGATTGAGGTCTCTAAAAATCATGAATGGTGTGGAGAAAGTGAATAAGAAAGTGTTATTTACCCCTTCACATAACACAGAAATCAAAGGTCACCCAATGAAATTAATAGGCAGCAGGGTTAAAACAAACATAAGGAAGTACTTCACACAACACATAGTCAACCTGTGGAACTCATTCCCAGGAGATGTTGTGAAGGCCAAAAGTATAACGGACTTCAAACAAGAATTAGCTAAATTCATGGAGCATAGGTCCATCAATCACTATTAGCCAAGATGGTCAGGGACGCAACCCCATGCTCTGGGTACCCTAAACCTCTGACTGCTAGAAGCTGGGACTGGACAACAAAGGATGGATGATTCGATAAATTGCCCTGTTCACCCGCTCTGAAGCATCTGGCCCCAGCCATTGTTGGAAAACAGTGTACTGGGCTAAATGGACCATTGGTCTGACCTAGTATAGCTGTTCTTATGTTCTTAATAAATGAGAACATTGTTGAAATTGCAAAAAACACAACTACTTTGCTTCAGATTCACTAAAAAGAGAGCAGGAAGATACAAACAAATTCCATCATAAATCTTGGGGGAGAATTCAGTGTCTGACTGTTTTGAATTTTATTAAAAACTGGCCTATTCTGATGAGAATTTGTGAAGAAAATCATGGCAAAATAGACGGAACTATCAAAGCAGGCAACATCAGGTTAGAGAGAAATATAGTAGATATGCTGAATATACTGAAACCTATTTCCATAGTCTTGGACAAACTGCAGAAAGATTATTGAAGTTCTTCCAAATGTCAGCAGCAGCAGACATTCAAGAATGAAATACTCAACAACAAAGTTAAATTTCTGGCAGTAAAGTAGTAGATGGGTCAAGCACTTACTCCACCTCATTTTCTTGCCAATATTCTCAATCCAAAGTATCAGGGTAGATGCCTAACTGATCAAGAAGATGCTGCTATGACATGGGCATCTTATAACTACACATTAAATCATAACCATAATCAATCTTGGGGCTGAAGGTGAACCATTCAAGTGGTATACGTTTGCTGGTGTTGTTTTAAAGAAAGTCACACCACTGATCTGGTGGAAGTCACTAGCTAAGCACCTGGAACCAGAGTTTTTTGAAGTGCTAAACCAGCTTTTGACAGCAATAGCCTCTTCTGCAGGCACTGAAAGAATATTTTCTTCATTTGGATTAATTCATTCAAAGTCAAGAAATCAATTGGAAGTTGAGAAAGCAGGAAAAACTTGTCTCTCTCTCTTCCAGTCTATGAATAAAAATGAGGGAGGGAGGGGATGAAATCCACTAGTTTTAAGAGTCTGAAGGACAGCATGAGTAACTTAGGAGACTTGTCTCATTTTCAAGAGACTGAGGCCTTGGGTACACTACCAAAGTTTGTCGCCAAAATTGCCATTTGTCAACCCAAACAGTAAGTGCGTACACACTGTGAGGCAACTTTTGTCGGGGAAAATCCCTGGTTTTGGTGACAAAATACAGCCACCCTCATGAGAGATTTACATCTTTGTCTTCTACATTTTTGTCACAGTACAAGTGTAGACATTATGCTTAATTTCATTGCTTTAATTGGCCTCCAGGAGGTGTCCCACAATGTCCATCCTAACTGCCCTGGTCAGTAGTTTGAACTCCACTGCCCTGCAGCCAGGTAAACAATCATCTGCCCCTCTCCCTTAGAAGCCCTGGAAATTTTTGAAATCCCATTTCTTGTTTGCTCGGTATAGAGAGGTCTCATCACATCTTCCCAGGTGACCATGGTGGGTTATTGCAGCAAATGCTCTCCTGCTTGGACCACTGTAGAGTTGTTCGATCTGTTCAGTATATGTGGAGAGGAGACTGTGGAATCCCAGATGTGCTTGAGCCATAGGAATTTTGATTCCTATGGGCAGATTTATCAAGGCTTGTGCGAAAAGCGCTACGATCAGGACACACTGCAGTGCAAAGATAAAGGAGCTGAGGCAGGTGTACCATAAGGCGAGGGAAGCAAACCATCACTCAGGTTTCTAGAAGGAGCTGGATGCTATCCTCGGTGGCAACCCCACCTCCATCGCCAAGAGCCCCATGGATACTTCAGAGGGCAGGAAAGCAGTGGAAAGAGGACGTAACCCGGAGGATGAAGTTATTGATGAAGAGGTGGAGTTAGAGGAGGATGTGCAGCTCCCAGCAGGGTCACCTGATGGGGCAGGCAGCCAGGAACTGTTCTCCACTCCAGAGTTGCTCTTTAGTGAGAGAGAAGCAGGAGATGATACTCCTGGTAAGTGGCTGTGGCTTGTGTAGTGCAGAGGTGGGTTCAGGACATAGAAATGTGGGAGGCTGGCTGTGATCACACATTTCCCTGTGTAGTTAATCAGTACTGCAGAACAGGGTGTGGATGCACATCAAGATCTCACAGGAATTCTCCAGAGAGATCTCCAGGAAAGTTTCCTGGAGATACTCAGCAATCCTCTGCTGAAGGTTCTGAGGCGGAGCAGCTTTGTTCCTTCCCCCATTGTAGGAAACCTTCCCACGCCATTCGGCAATCACTAGTGCAGGGACCAAAGTGGCACACAGGCAAGCAGCATAGGGAGCAGGGCGGAAGCCACAAGCATGGAGTAGATGTACCCTTGTTTCCCTGCTTACCCTTAGCAGGGAGATGTCTGCTAAAATTACCCCCACCTGTGGAAAAGTGTGGGAAAATTTTAGAATTTGTTCCCATGAATGCTGTACCATGACCCTTGCAAAGAGTGTGTGCTCTTTTCTCTATGTGGCGTGTCCCCCTTTTCCACCCCTGCCAACACTCACCATGCTTTGGGTGTTCGCAGAAGTCAGTGAGAAAGTGATGGCAATGTTGCAAAAGGTGTATTTAACAGAAATGTTTCAATGCTGTGTGTGAATTTAACAATCCCACCTCTGTGCATTATCCCCTGGGCTTAACCATATATGACCTTCAGGAATACCCTACGCACCCCAGCTGAGCATCTCCACCAGATAAGAAAGTGTACAAGATGCAGCAAAGAAGACATGTTCCGAGTGGCCCTGCAGTGCTCCAATGCAGAAAAAAGGGAACAAAAAGGAGTGCTGGGAAGCTGAATGGCAGGACAGAAAAGAAAATCAGGCATTTGTTAAGGACGCTACGGAGTGGATGAATAAAGTAATGGAGGAGCACACAGAAGCTGAAGTCCTTAATAATGTTGCAGACTAAGCAGGTTAGTGCTCGACCTCCACTGTCACAGATTCTTTTCCAGGCCCTCCCCAAACTCCGCTCACACGTTTCTTTCCACCTTCCAGGACTTCTCGGTTTCCCCTTCACTCCACCCCTCTGGACAACTTTCACAATGATAGCTGGACCTACACACAGCAGGGAAAGTCTGCCCTTCTCTAGTTCCTCCTTTCCCACCAACCACGTATGGGGGTGTGTGTGCTGTTTCTTGTGCAATAAAAGCCAACTTGTTTATTTTTTTCTACAAGGTGAGATTGCAGGCACGGCCAATACATGCACAGGCATTTTAATCACTTTATTACAGGAATATAAGGCCCCAAATGTCACCATTGTCCCCTAGGAAAACTACATGTAACGTAACATTGAAGCAACTCAGGCAGAGATCTATGTTACTGGTGGTCATTGTCAAAGTGCTGCCTCAAAGCCTCCTGCTGGGTTCCTCTGACAGCCCTAGTATCTGGCTTCTCAAAATCAGCAGCCTCGTGGTCTGCCTCAGCACTCCACCCCTGAGCAAACCTTTCACCCTTAGCCTCACAGAGATTATGCAACGTACAGCACACAGCTATGACCATAGCAATAGTATCCTCAGTGAGATCCAACCTGCCCTAAAGGCATGGCCAGCGTGCCTTTAATCTGTCAGAAGCACATTCAACTGTCATCCAGCACCTACTGGGCCCGTTTTTGAATCGCTCCTTACTGCTGTCCAGGTGTCCCATGTAAGCTTTCATGAACCACGGTTGTAAGGGGTATGCAGGGTCCCCCAGGATCACTATGGGCATTTCAACACCCCCCACTGTCATCTTCTGGTTAGGAAAGAAAGTCCCTGCTTGCAACTTTCTGTACAAGCTGGTGTTCCTGAAGATGCATGCATCACGTACCTTCCCAGACCACCCCGCATTGATGTCAGTGAAACGCCCATGGTGATCCACAAGCACCTGCAACATCATAGAGAAGTACCCCTTCCTATTGATATACTTCATCACAAGGTGGTCTGGTGTCAAAATTGGAATGTGTGCACCCTCTATCGCCTCTCCACAGTTAGAGAAACCCATTTCTGCAAAGCTGTCCACTATTTCATGCACATTTCCCAGAGTCACACTCCTTCATAGCAGGATGTGATTTATTTCCCTGCACACTTGCATTAATACAGCCCCAATGGTCGACTTCCCCACTCCAGATTGATTCACAACCAACTGGTAGCAGTCTGGAGTTGCCAGCTTCCACACAGCAATTGCCACATGCTTCTCTACCTAGAGGGTGGCTCTCATTATGGTGTCCATGAGCCGCAGGTCTGGACAAGCTCTCCGCACAGTTCCAGGAAGATGGCTTTCTGCATCTGAAAGTTCTGTAGCCACTGCTCATCATCCTACACCTGCATGATGATACAGTCCCACCATTCAGTGCTTGTTTCACCAGCCCAAAAGAGACTGTCTACCCTATGCACCTGCTCTGTGAATATCGGGTACCTGAAAGTCTTCTTCAGTTAGGAACTTCACGATTAACTGCACTGCCATCTGTGACATCTTCAAGACAGTTAAGTCTTGAACAGACAGGAGAGCAGTGTGGGATCCATCCCTTCTCACAAAGATGCTGTAGTGCACAGCAAAGAAGGGCCATTGGAAAAAATGCCATGAAAGAAAACTAGAAGCCCATTGAGTGCTGGGACAGAAAGCAATGCATCATGAGATATTTAGCACTGTCCCAAGATGCGCCACAATCTGCTCAGTTGTCCCACAACACCCAGCGACAGAAGGACTGTGGGATAGGTACTCACAGTACATTGCTCACACTGTCGATGATGGTGCTCCCACCGTGGATGCGATCTGCCGACAGAGGGAGCAAGTGTGAACGTGACATTGCGATTTTTATTATGTCGACATCACTTTTGTCAACACAAATTGGTAGTGTAGACGTGGCCTGTGGTGAGCAGAAACTTAAGCTCCAGTCACTTTCATTTCAACATATTTGAAAATTTTCCCAGGATGACCTGAAATAATCCATTTAATTCGCTTACTGCAGTTTATCCCTTTGTTTCCTTAATAAGTCATTTCGCTGTAAATGTGAAATTCATTTTGATAAGAAAAGTGTATGTATTCAAAACATTTAAAATTAAAATTTATTCTTATTAATAAGATGTGTGTTTAATTAAATTGCTGTTGTGTGCTTAATTACATTGCAGTTATCATCCTAATGCAGCCTGATACAAATCAAGTACATAAGGAATATATAATTCATCATTTTCTAACATATTAAATATGTACAATTAATAACAATCTGAAAATATTATGCCATATAATTACTTAAATAATGTATAGTGGGTTCTCCTAGATAGCAATAAGTTGTACCTAATTTAGTTGTATAACCATTAAGGCATGTTGATATATCAACCAATGAGAATGCACCTTTCTTTAGCAAATAACTGAAGTACAAATGGAAAAGTTGATTGAAATAGATAGTTTAAACCAAGGCTCATCTGTTGGTGATTTAAATCACCTTTGATTTACCTCAGTCCACCCTGCTAGCTAATGTGAACGTGTGTCACTGCCCAACCTACAGGATGGAATGACAGAACTCTAAGTGCTACATTTCTTACTAGTGACTGATCCACATTGGACATTAACCCTAACAATGATGCAGCTAAAGATTCATCAAGTTCAAGAGACAGGACATGCCGGTAGATGACATTCAGTGCCAGGGATTTTAAACTCTATCCCTCTTTTGACTGTGAGGTCCTCATTCAGTGTCTAGAAAAGCTGATGGCAGTTAAGTCTTGGCATAATGGAATTTACAGCATGAAACAACTTGTGTATTATTCATTAATATTTGTATATTTATATAGGTGTTTGCTCATACAGCAAAATATTATTTATATTTATCTCTTTCCAACCATGTACTAGTTGCGTTTTGATATACTAGAGCCAAGATTTTCAATATTTATTATATGATTTGCATTAACACCTAGAAGCCATGTCCCCATTGTGGTGGGCACTGTACAGTCATGTAACAGAGATAGTTCTGACCAGAAGAGAGGGGTGCCTAGAGTTAGGATCCTAAGCCCATATATCCCACCCAGATAAGTGGCCTGATTTTTAGAGTTGCTGAGCTCCAGCAGCTCCTGTTGCCTTCAGTGGAACTTGGGCTCCTAAGTCACTTAAGCACTTTTGAAAATCCCACCCTCGCATGTCTAAAGTTAAGCTCCTGTTTTTGAAAATTTTAGCCCCGGTTATTTTACATGTCATTTTCACTTGTGTTAGTCATTGAGAGATAGCAAAGCATAAATGTTTTCAACTAAATTAAATCATTCAAGAAAAATTGGCTGAAATCTGCTAAAGGATTTTTGAATAGCAATATCCTTCATAGACATTAGTCATTGGAATACTTCTTTATTAACTCCTTGAGAATGATGGATCATTACACCAATGTCTCCTAAGAACATTATTCAAGTTAAAATAATGACCATCATTACAGCTAACATGCACACGGGTACACAAAATGAAGCACTGGGGCTTTATCCATTAGCCTGCTACAATATCAGACCTCTAACTGGCATTTAGAGCACCTACTTAATGTCAAGGCTATGTAGAGAAAGTCATTCACATCTGTGTTGGGAAGAAAAGTGGGGAGAGGCAGGGAAAGTCCCACAGGATGACTACTTCTATATCAGATATTTTAGGATAGTAAAAGGTCATCTGTGCACCAATTATACTGGAAGAATTACAGAGTCTCTTCAAGTACCTAAGCAAATTCAACTTTTAGTGTTCTTTCCAGTCCTTATCCACTCACTAAATCCCTACAATGTAATCAAGGGGTCGAGAGAAAAGGCACAAGCAATTAACGTTGTAGGGCAACAAATCTCGTTGCCTAAATTCTTACCAAGCACCTGTGGTTCAACCAGGAAACATTCTCTAGTAGCATCATTTCCTTCAAAAATAGATCATCAATAGGTCTTGGTTTCTATTACAGGAATAAGGACAAATTGATGATTACCATAAAATAGCTCTGGAATGAATGTTTCATGAGCCAGACCCCAAAAAATCATGAGATTCTTAAGAAAGAAGAAGATTATATTGGGGTGTTTGTGTTGGGGCATCTGGTCTGGTCTTGATTTTTGGCCTCCCCCTGCCCATCTGCAGTGTGTGAGAGACATATTACTGTTGCCCACTCTCCAAATTGTGCTGGGTACTCACACCCTCACATCTGTCCATTTCCTGCCCAGCAATTAATTCCATCCTTCCAGCCCCCTCAGCTCAGTTTCACTCAGCCCTCCCCCCACATCAGTATAAACACCCCCCATCTCACCTCTGCTCCTCCTGGTGTTCTTCAACCTCCTATCTCAGGCCTGAGGGGGGGCTGCTGTGGTATCCCCTCTCCCCATTCCAGGCTGGGGGGCAGCTCCAGAGGCTCTTCAACCACCTCTTCCCCTTCCCAGGCCAGGTGCTGCAGCATGGGGTGGGGAACAGAGGCACCGTCCCATCCCCTTTGTTCACAGAAGGGAAGGAGGGGGCAGAGCCACCCTGGCCTGCTGGGTTCTTTAGCTCCCTCTGTGAGAATGACTTCAGGTCATCTTGGGCAGCAGGAGGGGGGAGAGCTCTGCCTGTTGCTGGTCTAGATTTGTTATTGTGCCCCAGGAGGCAGACAGCCAAATCAATCAGAGGGCTCAAATTCACTCAGAGGCTAGAGCTTCTGCAGTCATCCCAAGACTGGCTCCAGCCCCAGCCAAAATCATGTCACTCTTGTGGGAGGGGAGTGATGGAGGGCTCTCACAAGGGTTGACAATATTTATGTCTATTCATCACTTAGCTAACTGTCTCAAGGTCAAGAAAAAAAATTCCCCAAAATTAAAATGTTCATTCAGATAAATTCACACAAAAGCTATTTTTGTGAGGTTGCTAATGGTAATAATGGATTTTAATAGAAAAAGCAAATTATAAGAAGATCATCATGTAAGATGTAACATATCAAGATATATTGCCATGTACTGATATTCTTAGAAATCACTGATAAAGCTGGATTACTGCAAAGTTTTATATTTCACTTCCTCCACCACAAGTATCTTTGAGGGTAAAACATGGCTTCTGTTTAATTCTGCACTACCCAACAGTATAGGGCAGAACAATATTGTATTCCTCTGAAGCTGCAGAGGTTCAATATGGACAGAGATCAAAATTCATCTGTATCCAGAAAGTCACCGCAAGGACACTTAAGTCCCATGTTAGCTCTATTTTGAGGCACATAGTCTTGGAGTGCTGACAGATGCCACATTTTGGGGTGATACCCAGACCAATGAGAGATTGTGTCATTGGTTGTCCTGTAACCCTGAGTGCCTTAAAATGCTCTGCTGCTGTAGGTTCTTCTCTGGATGCACTCAGCCAGCACACGAGCATGCATTGAGAGTGTCTGTGTGTTAAGTAGCCCTGGTTCAGCAACTCTGACTCCAGCAGCCTGCTTGTTACACCGCAACCACGCTCTGGTCTCCACCAGCCTGGGTGACTACTAGTCAAGTGACCCCAACAGCCTCCCAGTCCTAAACTTCCCCAAATCCATGAGCCCCGAAATGCCCAGCCTTTTCTTGGAACATTTAGAGAAGCAATAAGGTCTGTTGCTCCCTTACAGAGACAAAAGCACAGGAGCTTGGTGGTTTACTTGGAGTTAACAATCACTTCGATTCAAGCACAGCACTTTGTTTAGATTAAAGTAACAATTTTATTACCAAAAAGATGGGGTTTTAAGTGAGTTCAAGTACAAAGGATAAAGTCAGAAATGGTTACAAACCAAAGTGAAAAATGCTTTATGGTGGTTAAGACTTAACAAAACTACAGTCTTGGTTCAAGGTAAGATGCTTATCGCACCTCCTTCCTGCAAGACGGCTGACCACCCTGTTGGCCAGGATCTCCCAGAAAGCCCAAAGTGCTCGGTTGCTTTGTCTTCGTGGGTGAAAGATCACCGGGGGTTCTCTGCCCCATTTTTATGGTCCAGTGAACTTTGAAATGTATTGTTCCGTAAGGTACCCCCAGATACAGTTAATGCTGAGTAAATGAGTCATGAGGTCTGGAAGATAAGGATCCCTGCTGGTTCCTCTCCTGCTTGTGTTGCTACTATGCAAAATTATTTCTTCCTGCTGCAACCTTTGATACAAATTAATAGCCCATTGAATTCAGGCCACACCTGATTTGAGGGCTTGGCCTCTTTCCTTGGTCTGGAGAAAACCTGTTTATCAACTCGCCCTGACGGGCCTGGTTTAAACACCTTTTAGTCAGAGACTTTAAAGCCTGATATTAGAGAGTATCCATGATTTCACATGCAGCATGGTTACATGCATTTTACAATGATATTGACTAGCATGTTAAGTTTTCAAGTGATACCTCACAAGGCATATTTTGTACAAATCAATGCAATAGTGTGTAGGCTGCGAATACAGGGGTGGCTAAGGTCACAACAGGATTACAGTACAAGGTGACTTGGCTTCAGACAAGGAGGACCCTTCAGAGATAATTGTGGCTAGCAAGGCAAATAACCCTCCACTCCCTTTTAAATTAAAATAACCAGTGCCTGCCTGCCTGCCCTGCAGAATTTTAATGTCAACTGGAGATGGCTGTACTTCTATCAGCAAATGGATATTGAGATAGCAGTTCATTATTTCATCAACTTGTTTAAGCACTGATTTTCCTTTTGTAGATTACAACAAGTCTGTTTATGCTTCTTATATTGGCAATTTTCTTTTGGGGATTGTCTGCATGTTAGACTTTTGCCTTCCCCAATAACTCAGCACATATCCATACACCATATTCCTTCTCTACATTGACATGTTGAAGAGTACTGAATAGAAATGCTATAAAAATACCCTCCCCCCTTCTCCTCACGGAAAAACTAACATCAAGAGCCTGTCATAAAATACAGACACTCATTACAAAGCATATGATTGCTTTAAAAGTCTTTAACTCAGTGTTCAGATGAAAGTAAACACCCTGGGAAAATACCCACAACACAGGTTGCCTTACTTAGCAATAGATGCAGTATGGTATCTTCTTTACATGTCTAACTCAATTGCATTTATTGCGAAAGTTATATAGCAAGACTCCTGCTTACAGATAATACAGAAGACAGGTGTAAGCACTAGAGAGATGGGAACCCTAGGGATAGCTACTGGAGTGAATTTTGATCTCTGTGTACTGAAACGCTGCAGTTTCAGCGGAATATAGTACTCCTTTTCTGTCCTATACTGTTGGGTAGTGCAGAGTTAAGCACTCTGAGTTAAGAGTTAAGCCGTGCTTTACCCTCAAAGACTCCTGTGGTGGAGGAAATGAAATATAAATTTTTTCAGTAATTCAGCTTTATCAATATAATTTATGAACCGAGCTTAGGTTTTGTTGATAAATTATGGATATAGCAGTTGATCATTGCTTATATATTAAGAAAGCAAACATCATGACTTAAGATGGCTGCCAGATGCCCTGTCTTTACTGTTTTATAGCCAATTGCACCTGTGTTCAGAGAACTAGAAGTTCACTTCCTGAAGATGGAGATAGTGAGCCATGCTGTATAGTCATGAACATACCGTAAGAACAGCCAGAATGAGCGAGCAATGAATCAAGTATAGTGTCCTGTCTCCAGCAGTAGTCAGGACTGGTAACTTTAGTGCAAGGCACTCTGCTAAGTTTACAGTTGCCCCTTTGCCAAGCAGTAGCTAAATTTGAGGTCTTGCAGGTCACATTCTGGTTTGGAGCAGAAGTCTATGACACAGAGCCTGGTATGTTCTGTGTATCATTTGTATATTTACAGAATGTATGTAAGTCCTGTTTACTCAAGTAGAGGTGGCAACAAACAATACACACGGAAAAACTTCACCTTCTTGTAGAAACCTCAGGTCAGGTAACAATGTCCTGTCCACAGAAGCAGCTACCTTGTGCCTCTCCCTTCCCCCCTGGCCCACACAAGTTTCGCTGCTTAAACTCCAACTCTCTTTTCTTCCTTCATCCCCTGCACTTTTTGCCTCAGAAACTTTCAGTCCAAGGCTGTTCCTGGAGACGACATAAAAAAAGGGTAGCCAGAGCATCTCCTTCCTTTTTTCGCAGCTCCTCCGCAATACAAAGGAACCTCAGAGCTTCAAATACCAGAGAAGGGGGAGTGCTTTAACCAACACCTTGAATGACTGAGTGCAGGTACCATGTGGCATTGTTAGCTCTATGAAAGATTTCATCCTGAGCATTACCCATCAGTGACCAAGAATGGGCATTCAATTCAGCACCTTTTGTGAGAACAGTAAAATACCACACGGGGGTAGAATACGACCTAATCCTAACTGGCCTTTATATGGGCTGTGACAGGAATGGAGAATCTTCAGGCCTACCCTCTAGTTGCAGTCCCTGATAGAATCTGCTCGAGATGTGTTAGAGTAAAAAAAAAAAAAAAAAAAACCATTGTTCCAGCTTCACTCGGATGCTTCCCTGTACACAAAGTGTTTGCTTTTCAACAAGCAAAGTTTGAAGAATTCAAACTTGGAGCATAATGATCAACAAGTCTGCCTACCTCAGGGTTTTCTAAAAGGTTCTATATTGAAAGTCTTACTAAAAATCTAAATAAGTGGCTGCTTTCTTCGCCTAGCACTTTGTCGGAGAAGGCTATTGATTGTACCTGATGTGACCTGTCCCTTATGAACTCATGCTGCTTCTCACTCAGTCAGCTTGTTTTCTGCTGCAATATTACATATTGATTCCCTTCTTATTTTTCCATATTTACCTGTTACAGAAGTCAGCTGAACTAGTCAGTAATTTGAGTCACTCTTTATGAAGATTCTTTGCTTTTCTATATTTTGCGGGGGGGGGGGGGGAGAGAGGCACAGCTCTTTCAAGATTTGTCAGAGGCTTGGCAATTATTTCTGATGGATTTTTAGGTCCCTTGGATATAAAACAATGGGTTTTGACTGTATTTTATATCGCAAGATAAATACAATTCACACATGCAGGGCTTAATTCTGCTCTCACATTTTGGGGCAAACCAATTGAAGTTAATGGAGGTTGGATCTGTGGAACAGAGTAGAATTTGATCCATTTTATTTATCCAAATACTCTTTCAGAGTTATGCTACTTTTTGTTTCAACTTGGCCAACTCAAACTGAGCCTTTCCATTCCTAAGTTCCTCCTTTTGTCCCATTCTTATTAAAATCCCAAGAAAGCATTTTTAATAGGGGAATTTTTTTCCAAACTCATGTTTGATTTTGTCATCTTTACAGGTGCCACTCAAGGCAATACATGTCACACACCTTCATCAGATATAGCTGTTTTCAAAAGCTTTTCCTTTTTTGCCAGCTATTTCTGCAAGCATCAGTCTTTGGTTACTAGGGTCTTGACTATAAGCCCTTTAATTGCTTGAATAATTGCTCACCAATAGGAGTAGTTTCATTGGCTCCAGTAGAATACGAGTCCAGTGCCTGCAATCTGGTCCTAAAGCCAGTACTCCTGGACCCCAGTGGTTTGTAAATTTACTTGGGGGGGGTAGGCACAGGAGTGGGGGGAAAAGAGCAACTCTAGATTGGAATATATTTTCAGGAATCATTATTTTATTACCACCAGAGCTTTTTAAAATGTAATTTAGTTAAAGTGACGGCTTACTCCTTGATCTCCCTTGCCTGGAGGCTCAGAGACAAATTAGAGCTCATGAGTCTAAGCCTACAGCAAAGATGCTGCCTGTTCAGCAGCCCTTAAATGGCTTCCTGTAACTGCTCTAACAATTTCCAGTTTAGCTGGATATCACCACTGCAGGAACTAGAGAACCTCCCAGCCCCTTGGATGATACGTAGTAGTCAGTACTGCCGCAGAGCGTGCACAGAAGGCAAGCCAAGAAGAGAAAACTGTGACAGAATGCACCCCCGTATTCACACCCACACTCTATCGTAATCATCTTTGTACAAAATATGCCTCATGAGGTATCATTTGAAAAACTAATAACTTACTGGTAAGCCAATGTGTGGGAAGCAACATTATATGTAAAGTTATGAACAGAAGCTTAAATCATGACTGAAGTGTCTTTACCAGACAAGCCTGGGAAGAGGGTAAATCAGTTTCTCAAAGGCAAAGGACAAGCCAATGCTCTAACTAGGTGTCAAAGTTGATGGGCCATCACCTACCAAGTGGCCATTCTTTGGCAAGGAAGAGGGCAGGAACAAACAGATCTGCATCATAGCAAACAGCAGCACGGGAACCTCTTTCACCACAAGATTCCATGACTCCTACATCACAGCAAGAATGAACTTTATCTGGGGCTAACCCTAAGGAAAATGCATTTCAAGAGGGAGACTGGACTATAAAGTCGGGGGGGGGGGAACACCCCAAGGTCTCTCTCCCTTTCAATCTCTCTCTTTTTTTTTAAACCTAAGAGGACAAAAGAAATAGCTTTGTCTTTGAGAGCAGATCCTGGCTTGAGAGTTTGGTCAGCAATGTTACTAGGTACATGTTGCAAGGGACTTCACCTTGAACTTAGTTAGAGTTTTAGTACAAAGAAGTGCGTTATCTTTATTTCTCTTGTAACCATTTCTGACTTCAATATCTTACACTTATACTCACTTAAAACCTATCTCCTTGTAATTAAGCAAACTTGTTTTATTCTTTAAAATCGAAACTAATCTTGTGTTGTGAACTATGTAGGTAATTTGATTTAGGGTGGCAAACTGTTGTGTACTGATCCTCTTAGATATGTAACCAATCTATACACCTGAACTGTCCAGGAGAGGGCAGGACAGTGCAGAACAGAATTTGGGACTGGACATGTGTTTGGGAGTCATGCTGCAAACTGTGACCAAGGCTGCTGGAAGCGAGAGTGTGGCTGTTGGGGTCATAGTTGCTGGGCCAGGGCTATATCTAGACGCAGATACTTAGGGTGTGACCTGCATGCCAGCAGGCTATTCGTGAGTGGCCCAGGTGGGAGCTACAGCAGTGAAGTATTATGAGGCACCCCAGGTTGCAGGGCATGGGTGACAGCCCCTCACTGGTCTGGATTGCACTGTGGAATGTCAAAAAAACCCACAATTTAAAGATTATACATATGGAAGTGCAGGGCATTGGGCTTGATGAAAGAGTGGCTGTCACATTGTCAAGGTTCCTCCCCCACTCTGAACTCTAGGGTACAGATGTGGGGACCTGCATGAAAAACCTCCTAAGCTTATCTTTACCAGCTTAGGTCAAAACTTCCCCAAGGTACAAAATATTCCACCCATTGTCCTTGGACTGGCCGCTACCACCACCAAACTAATACTGGTAACTGGGGAAGAGCTGTTTGGACGCGTCTTTCCCCCCAAAATACTTCCCAAAACCTTGCACCCCACTTCCTGGACAAGGTTTGGTAAAAAGCCTCACCGATTTGCCTAGGTGACTACAGACCCAGACCCTTGGATCTTAAGAACAATGAACAATCCTCCCAACATTTGCACCCCCCCTTTTCTGGGAAATGTTGGATAAAAAGCCTCACCAATTTGCATAGATGACCACAGACCCAAACCCTTGGATCTGAGAACAATGAAAAAGCATTCAGTTTTCTTACAAGACGACTTTTAATAAAAATAGAAGTAAATAGAAATAAAGAAATCCCCCCTGTAAAATCAGGATGGTAGATATCTTACAGGGTAATTAGATTCAAAAACATAGAGAACCCCTCTAGGCAAAACCTTAAGTTACAAAAAAGATACACAGACAGAAATAGTTATTCTATTCAGCACAATTCTTTTCTCAGCCATTTAAAGAAATCATAATCTAACACATACCTAGCTAGATTACTTACTAAAAGTTCTAAGACTCCATTCCTGGTCTATCCCCAACAAAGACAGACTATAGACAGACACACAGACCCTTTGTTTCTCTCCCTCCTCCCAGCTTTTGAAAGTATCTTGTCTCCTCATTGGTCATTTTGGTCAGGTGCCAGCGAGGTTACCTTTAGCTTCTTAACCCTTTACAGGTGAGAGGAGCTTTCCCCTGGCCAGGAAGGATTTCAAAGGGCTTTACCCTTCCCTTTATATTTATGACACACATGATGGGAAACTTTGAGAGAAATGCTATTTAGATACAAGCTGTTTTTGCAGAAGCAATTCTGGGGTCTAGACAGCATATCAATTAGCAAAAGAGTTGTCAACATTAAAAGTCAACATTTGCCAACAGACATCACAAACTTTCCACTGTTATTTCTTGATCTAAGCATAGGGTGGAAAACAGTAGGTCTCAGACACCAATGCATGGTAAATGTTGGCACATGTTTTTTTTTAAACTGGCAAATGTGATCAGCTTGCTATAGCAAGCTGATCAAAAGAAAATCTACACAATTAAAATACAAGGTCCTAAGGAACATTTACATGAATATGCTGAATCTGCTGCAAATCCACTATCTGAAGTAATCATTTTCTGCAGCATTTATTATTTATATTATAGTATCAGTAACACTTACTGTTCTCAGTTGCAGATCAGGGCCCCATTGTGCTAGACACTGTGCAAAGACAAAACAAAGAGGGCCCTTGCCTCAAAGATCTAACAATCATTTTAAAAAAAGAAACCATCAACATTGGGAGAGATGACCTAATTTACAATAAAGGGTCAGACATTCAGCTGATACCACTTCAATGGAGTGATTTATACTGACAGAGGCAAAGGTTATATTTTCAGCTAGTGACTGAAATCCCAAGTTAGTCATAAAAATCACCAGAAGAGACACATAATACATATGGTATATCAGCAGAACAGTCTCCACATCAAAACATTTTCAAATGTTTTTATGAGGAATTAGAGGATCATTATGGGGTCAAAGCATAAATGAGTTTGCAGGAAGAAAGACAAAATGTATTTGAGGAATGAAGCATACAAGTAACTATTGAGAAATGCTGTGTGACAGAAAATTACATTGAGTAATAATTCTCCTGTCTCCTCCTGTAGAGGTGAGCTGAGGAAACAGAACATTTTCACCACAGTGCAACCAGCATTTTGCAGCAGGTCAATACAACAAAAGACTGGAACAGTCAAGAAATGTTGCTATGTATTTATGCAAGATCAGAAGTTTTAAAGAAAAGCCATTTAAGAATAAGTTTAAAAAAAAACAGAAAAGGCAACTGGCTGTATGGAAACAAACAAGGGTGATATCAGGACAACACAAGTTGTGGGTTCCATGCTAAAGCATTTGGGAGCTGAGATGGAGAGGCTCATGAAAAGTCTGGCTAGAATTGTTTAAAAGGTGGTTTCTGTCGGCTGAGAGTGATAGGTTTAAAGAGAAACATGTATTTTTCAGGCTGGATGGCTTTTTTTCAGACTAAGAAAGCCTGCAAACGAGAAAAAAATATCAAACAAAGCCTCCATAAGAGAAACCATGACTCACTCTTCAATATTCAACGTCTCAACTGAAATACAAGAGGGCAGCTGCCTCATAACAGCCCTTGCACTAGGCAGAGACTTCTCTACACATAAAGGAGTAGTACCCAGAACCCAGAATGACATTTCAGTTGTCTAACTGCAAATGCCACATTGAGTTTGCATAATTTGATTGGAAGAGACAAGAGATCCCTCTTATGGAAGATGATATGGATGTGTCTGTTACAAGTTGATAAGTCTTAGCAATGAAAACAGAACTTTAGAAGGTGGTTCTAATTTAAGTTTCCCCACTTTCCCCCTCTTACTTACCCTGCTCCTCTATAGAATGGGGAGAATGTACATCTGAGAGCTTTTTTTAAAGGGAAGTATTAATAAAGTGGTGTCACAAAGCAATTAATGGAGCAATCAATGGAGTCCGAACTACCCTTTCATTGCAGGGGCCCTTCTAGGCTACAGGTTTTCACCGGCTCTGTAAACATGTCAGAGCACCCTCCTAGCAAGGTTCACGTCCACACATGGTTATAAAGTAGGGTGCTCTGGCATATTTACTGTGCTCACCAACTAGGAACACCATCTACAAGAATGGATCCCAACATGCATTGCACCATGTGTCACGTCAGAAGATGTGTGCTATAGACAAGCCCTTCAACTACTCTAATCACCCTTTTTTTGCCTTTCCAGAGAGCGATTCTGGCCCTAAGCCAACCAGAGAATAGTGGGCTGGTTTACGTTGTCTAGTACTTGCTATAGCTATCCATAGAAAATATCTCAATGTCCATCCCAACCAGGCAACTAAACCTTTGCACTAGTTATTTGCTTGAAGTGAAGAATGTGAGACCAATCTGAAGCCCAGGCTCTTGGGCTCTCACCTCAGCAAGCCAGCCAGGCACCCACATCACCAGCATATCTACCAAACTTAGCAGAAGGGCTCTTTTGGCATTGGTCCCAGCTGTGTGAAAGCAGCAGAATGGGACCACTATTGTGGGGAACTTTCCTGGCTCCTATACGATCCCAGTGGGATCAGATGGCAAAAGGATCTGAGTCCCCACCCAACACCCTTTATCCAGATGCCTCCCTGACCTTGAGGAATCCTCTTCCATTCGCTCATGTGGCAGAGTCCTCATAACTCTGATACAGGAGAGCGGCTAGGATGTCCCCAGTCCAGGGTATTCTCTCCTTACTGGTCACTTCCCTGACCCAGTGACCACTACACTGACTTTAAACCATATACAATTTATTACAACAGGAACTATAAACAAATAAGGGAAAAAATTTAGAAGATCCAGGAATCCTGCATGATGAGCATGGGGACACTGTAAACAATGGGCTTTGGGACTCAAGAAAATTCTTCCCAGGACCTGGGTGGGCTGCAGTGATATCACCGTAAGACACCTGCTCTCGTGGTGGCTATGCAGCCTCAGGCTCTATGGGTGGGAACCTTCTCCCCTCCCATCAGGTTTGCATCCCCCTGCCCTCCAATCTAGCCTTCAAGGCCCTTTTGTCTGGTGACACCTTCTGTTTGGCCCTCTCTGCCCAGGTTCCCTACCTCATTCTCCCCAAATGCTCACCACACTCAGCTCCAGTTTTACTCATTGTATGGCTGGCTTCCGCTATCCCAGCGGTGGCCCCACTGCTTCCTACCATAGCTCCGTTCTGGCTCGCCATCGGTGTGCCTGGTCTCCTAGCTCCGGACTGCTCTTCTACCTCCAGCTCAGCTCTGCTGCTCTGGCCTCTCTGGTTCTGGCCAGTTGTTCTCTAGCCAACACTCAGCTCTGGCCTGCTGCATGCTCCTTAGCTCTGCTCTACTCTGCCCCGGCAGCCCCAGCTCACATGGAGGATGGGCCCACTGGGCTCTTGACTCCCTTATTGGCTGGCCTGCCTGGTCAGTCTCAGGCTCCTGACTCCACTTCAGACCTTCCCTTTTCTTCTGCTATTGAGAGAAGGACAGAGAAAACTTCATTGAGTTTCAGTAAGGGGCCAACAGCCACCTTAAATAGGAGTATAAACAGATCCAAAGCAGATGGATCTAATTTGGAGGTGACAGGCTGTAAATACAGTCTAATATTCAGCAGGGAGATGTCTGCAACAGAGCAGCTTATGACACTCAGGGACAGTTATATTGCAGGTGAACCAAAGTAATTCTTTGTTTTTGTCAGAGCCCCTATTTCACATTTAGAACACAAAGTGAAAAGCGTGTGCCAGGTTCAAATGCAAAATATAATTCCCAAACGGTGTGGTCTCCACTGAAGGTAGAACTTTTGCAAGGAGAAAAGGAATAAAATACTTTGAAAGTATGAAGGACAAGGACATCAAAGATTTTCTAGGGAGAATTATCAGACAAAGTTGCAACATAGCAGAGCTAGCCATTTTTGTTGCATCTCTGCACGTTTGCCCAAGTGTCAGTTTCCACAGATCAGTAGGAGACAATGACTTGCAGGCTGAATGAAAACCTAGATCAGCTTTCCTCCCACCATCTAAAGAGTAGGCATCCATCTAGTGTCACAAACATGAAAACCCTGTAAAAAGCATCACTGACGACTCTCTGGAAAGTGAAATCATGGGAGGAAGTGTTGCATGACAAACTGCACCAGCTGCTGAGCAAGGAAAATAAAAGGATAATTGCTTTCATGGTTCACAGGGCATATGTAGAAGGAGAGAGACAGATAGATTGACATGCAGGAGAATCTGAGGATGGAAGGAGAGGCAAGCTAAGGAAGGAGAGAAAAAGGAACATCAGACATATGTCTATTGCCAAGAAAAACGATTAAATGCACCATCTCTGAGCTCTAGCCAGAGACCTTGGGCACTAAAACCTTCGAAACATCAAACTGAAGTCTTCTCCAGTTTCTCCACAGCATCCAAACAAACTTCTTCATTAAGGACTGACTCCTTTTCTGACCTCCATGTCAGGCTCCCAAAGCACACATTTCACAGTGTTATTCAGGGACAACAGACTCCCAGGACAAACAAGGCTTGATATTTCCAGTCATATGTGGTGTTCATTGGGTTAGTTGCTTAGGTAGTTGATTGCTAACAAATTTTGTTCCCTTTAAATTGTGCCACGTGGTGGGGGGGACTGATGTCTCCTCCTAAAACTAAGAAAACCAAAAGGGGCCGGGAGGCATGGTAAGCCAACTCAAGCTACTCAAGTTATGCCGAGCAAGTTTAAAATGTCAAAACTGTTTGAGAAAGTCACCATTAATAGACATGGACATTCCCACTCAGAGGTACTACACGAGCCAACTGAGACTTGTCATTTGTGTGTAAAGTCTCTGGTTTGTTTGTTGTGCTAACAGCTGTATGGTAATCAGTGGTGCACACCAGCCAAAATAATGGGAATTACAAACAGCTCAGTCCATGGGGCCTTCACAGTCAAACTGCTAGCAAAACAATGTTCCAGAGTATCCCTTACCGGATTAGCTTTCCTAGTACTGGCTTCCATTGCGCTCTGCCACCTCTGGGAAGCTACCATAACAGAACAACCCTTGTTTCTTCCATTCTGGTCAGGAGATAATATTCCCCATTGTTTTCACAACAGTTTTATTCCTAACACAGCATGCAGCAATCGTTTTGGAAGATTAACAAACATCCTTATGGTTGCATTTGAGAAGACAACTCTTGTTCTAATCCCTCCTTAAAAACTCAGAAACATTCAGCATGGAGATCCCATAACGCAGTATGACTTACAAGTGTTAGGCATGTTTCCAGTGTAACAGCACCCACCACAGACATGCCCACATTGAACAGGTGAGCCAGGGGCAGCAGTCCATATTAGTCACTATCTACAAACTTACAGCAATTCTCTTGTCCACAGAAACTGATGCTTACATATGGGTAGACAGGTGCTGTATTGGTGAGGCAATCTCCATACACAGAGAAAGCAGAAAGGTATGTTGGTCATTTGGAGATTATTTACCTTCTGGGTGACTGAACATAAAACTAGTACAGCTAGAGAACAATATTCTGCACCACCAAGCAGTCCCCATCTTGAAAAATGGATACTTTGCCCTGTGGGACTGATGGATTCCTTGATTTATCAAAAAATTCCAAATTAATATTTGGAGGGAAGAGGAGAGTCTTGGAAAACACAATCCTCTGTTCCTGGTACCACCAGCTGAGGCAGTATGGGAGAGCTGAAAAGATACAAACACAGTTGTTCAGCTTGGTAGGCCAATACGGCAGCTAACGGGTTGGGCAGGAAAAGTTCTGGCATGTGTACATGAGCTGTCCTACCTGTGGCCATGTTCAGCATGTGAAAGTGCAGTTTTATATAACTTGGAGCTATCTGTAGTGTAGATAAGACAGTTCGGTTTATGGCACAATTGAAGAGCATTGCTGGGAAGCTGGTACTGCTGCCCGTTTTAAGACTAGACAGATCTCAATGTTAAGAGCTGCAAATTCAGTACCTCTCCTAACTCATCTTAAAAAAAAAAAAAGAATGAAAGATAGAGAGACTGTTGATTGTACAGTAATTCTCACCCACTGTTAATGCAGTGGTGGGTTTCAGGGTATAAGGCATTTGCATAATTAGGGTTGACAGAACTGTGATGCTTTGTAGGCAGCGCATCTGTTAAAGCACTAATCCTTCAGGTGAGCCAGCACAAGGAATTTACAATATTTTGACAGAAGAGCAACTTTAAGAAGGATAGCTGATTTTTTAAAGTTATTTTCCAATGAAAATCATGCAGTTAGTGGTTGTCATTAGGAAGAGTCAGATACTGTGTGTTTCCCATTAAAGCAGTATTAGGAGATTAATTATCTGAATTGCACTTCGCCACACACAATGATCTTGAGGTCCAACAGAGCAGGTTGGGGCATGGGGAAAAAGGGTTCCTCTTAGCATTCTTCCCATCCCAGGGATGCTGTGTCCATGGCTGGTATCATTCCAGCTGCTCAGAACCCGAGGCCTGACACCACAGCTAGGTACCAGCTGAGTGTAGTGGGGTCCTGGCCACCTTCTTTCCTCTGTCTAAACCCCTCCCCCATCAGCAGGGAGGGTGGTATAGGAACCTCTATGCTAGCCCTACCATACTGAAGGAGCCCTTTTGCACTCAGGTGAATCACCTGGGGCTGGCAATGCCAGTTTTACAGTCAAAATATTCCAGCGGTGGGATGCAAAGCAGCCACCCCACACTCAAGTATCCACCCCTAAATGTGGAAAGAGTATTTTCATGTTGGATAGTTAAATTGTATAATCACGTAAAGTACATTTATCTGCTCAAGTACAAGAGGCCACAGGTGAAATCCTGGCTCCACTGAAGTAAGTGGCAAGACTCATTAACTTGAATGGAACTAGGATATCATCCCATATTTGTTGGCCCTGGAAACCAAGGGGTTACCAGAACACATTGTATCAGTCATGCCACCTGGCCCCTCTGTCCCATGGCAGTGAGAAACTTTCAAATAACATCAATAGGCTTTAGATCAGTATCTTAGTTCAGTCTCTAAGAATGGTAACAGTCCAGCAGTCAGACTCAGCAAGGCACTTAGCTTACAAATCTCTATTACTATCTGGCAAGAAAGAGCACCCAAAAATAGACAAATTGTCAGGAAAGCAATGTAATGTAGCCTGGATAATGTGGCCAATAATTGCTCATATCTTGGCTGCTTGCTACATTTTTAATTCTGACTATTTTAAGACTAACATTTTTCCTCTTGGGAAATCTGGGCATTGAACTCTTTCCTGTATTCCTTGCCACCCAAAACTCTTACCGGCTTTAATGGGAGTTTCAGGGACAAAAGGAATGTAGATTTGAGCACATTGCAGGGCTGCTGCTTGGCATAGGAGCACATCCTTTTTCCCCCCCACAAGAGAAACCACTTTTTACCTTTTTCCCCATATTTGGAAGGGCACCAAGTTAAAGATCTGCTCAATTCTCACATTTCAGCCTAGGGCTGTAAGTGAAATCTCACCCTCACACATATCTGAGGACCAACTCCTCATGCAGAAGCCTTCCTTTGAGTTATCCTATCAGTACAAGTCAGACTTATTATTTATGAACAATTTATAAAACATTTCAACAAGTGCACAGAATGTTTACTTGGCTCATGGTATTGCTCTCCTATTTGCCTGCTCACCACTACACAACTTAGTTTAAAATCAAATAGCACCATTTGAAAGAAAGTTTTCATTAAGACTACCCCAGGCTTCTCATTAATTCATAAATATTTACTACAGCAGCAGGGTTCAAAATTCAAAGGTTTTTTGGGTGCCAATGAGCTCAGACTACTAGTTTTCTTACACTTCAGTTCCTCTGAAAGAAACTATTTTTTCTACACCCTAATGGTTACTGGATGCAATTTTTTCCTTTACAAAACAGTGTTAACTGGAAGTGACAATTTATGTCTGCCTGCAGGTACATGTTCACATTATCTCCCTGTGATACAAAGGAGAATATGCCACTGCTGTGATTATTAAAAAATGATGTAAGATCTATCATTAATTTAATCACATTTTATATTAGAGTTATCCTCTGTTCAAATAGTAATCCACATAATGGAGAAGGTTTCTGCAGTCTCGTCTCTCTCATCTGTTTTCAGTACAATATTGTGAATCTGGAGACTAACATGATCAGTGAGCAAATGATAATTCATACATACAAAATATTCTTCATTTCAAGATAGGGAAAAACAGTTGATTAGCTTGTTTTTAAAATCTGTAACACAAGACTTCTATTGTGTTTTCTCTAAATGAGGCTGTAAGTTGGTGAAGAAATTCAACATAAAAGCCCACAACTCACAGCCAAACTCCCTCTCTCAGAGAAAACCTTACCGCAACCACAGAAAAACATACAAACCTAAAAGTGTAATAAAAAACATTCCTTTGAGTAGGATTTCTTACCCAGACCCACAGCCTTATGTTCACCTTCTCCTGGGCAGCCTCTCTTCCAGGAACCCCTGGGTAAGCCTGAATTGCTGCGACTCCAAATTTGCCAAGTAGTAGGATATTTTCACTGAAATTCCCTAAACAATTGAAAGAATAGATGTTCTAATTGGAAAATATGGTAGAGAAGGGATGATTTCTAAGGTTCAAATAGATTTGATAAATAATGACAGATGCCCACTACATATTAAGTTAAAATGAGAACAAGATATTAGCTCAGAAATTAAAAACAGGAAGTTTAACCAAATGCGTTAACTAAAAACTTTTCATTGGAGTAATATATGTGCAGATAAAAATATGTAGCCATATCATGCTCATAAACCAATTGCAAATATTGCCTGAGATGTAAAAAAATACCCAGATCTCGCTCTCCCCACCCCGTACACTCTTGAAATGGGAGTGTCCAATCATGGAAGAATATTGAAAGCAGAATTAAGTGAATAATTTTACTTGATTCTTACCTGTTTGTGAATTGTCTGTGAGCTACTTACAATTTTCTAGAATGGATTCAAGATTCAGAATTATCCACAGAATCATTTAAATGAATAACCTTTGGTTTATAGATTGTAGTCATTGCTAGTATTCAATATTCAAAATTTGAGCTGCATTAATTTTGATTAGACATTTGGGGCCAGATTTTTAAAAGGATATTTAGACACCTAAGGATGCAGATAAGTGCCTAGTGCAATTGAAAGCAATGGCCTTTTTTTTTTGGGGGGGGGGGGGGGGGGAAAGAGCAGCAAGGAACATGGAATAACGAAAAAACAAACTATTATTCAACTCTTTTGACAAAATCCCAAACACCACTTAGCTCAGTTTCATCATCTTTCCTGTCTGTCACATCCTTCACATTCACTTTGTTTTTCAACTGCTCAATCCTTGATCTCAGTTCTACCTACTGTGTACAGCAGACAGAAAACCTTCCTAAAGGCACTGCTGCAGGGGAATTTGGGGGTTTTGCAAAGCCAGCATAGCCAGTTCTACACCCCTCACTCTGCATAGGGGTCTTCTTAGGATAGAGGGTTCCATAGATGCTAGAACTGGTGCTGCCCTACCCTGTGGCATGAAGTAGAAATAACAACCCAAATACATGGTTTCTGACTTCATCACCCCTACTATAAAAATGTTCCAGCACCACTGGAGGGCTCTGGAAGATAGGGTTGCCACTTCTGAGGTACACAAAAAACAGGACATCCAGGAGGATCCCGAGACCACAAAACTGGACAGCTGTCCCCATGTACTGAGCACCCTTGCAGATTTCTCAGGACCGCTCTCTCGTAAAAGGGGCAATACTGGGAAAACCGGGACCTGTAAATGTTTTGTTAGACAATGTGCAAATGACACCACTAGTCAGCGCTATTTTGGGGTGCAGTGAGACTTTCCACATTAATCCATTACCTGCCTACCAGCACAACCGCCCTCTCTCTGATAGAAGCAACTTCAGGGAGCTAAGGCTGGAACCTTCATTTGGCCTGTGGCTGCTGTTATCTTTTGGACCCTTTCCAGTGTGGGCTTTGCTGCCCGAGTCATTTGTTAGCTGTAAATAACGTTTATATTTTTGCAGCTACTTAATTGGCTCTAAATTTAGCTGATGCATCCAAGGCATCCTATCTTAGGGACAGGTTTTCTTATTATGTAATATTTTTAATCACTGCTCTCCTAGGATTATACAGGCTCTAGTCCAGGGGTCGGCAACCTTTGAGAAGTGGTGTGCCAAGTCTTCATTAATTTAAGGTTTTTCATGCCAGTAATAAATTTTACATTTACAGGCTCCCCGATGAAACCCCACACTGGCAGCGGGCTGAGCGGAGCCAGCGGCTGGACCCCAGCTGGCAGACGGAACCCCAGACCGGCAGCGGGCTGAACAGCTCAGCACGCTGCCGGTCTGGGGCTCCGTCTGCCGCCCATGCTGCTGGTCTGGGGTCCCAGCCGCCAGCCCCGCTCATCCCACTGACAGCCTGGATGGACAGAACCCTGGGCCGGCAGCAGGCTGAGCGGGGCCAGCAGTCGGGACCCCCGGCTGGCAGGGGCCAGCGGACAGAACCCCAGACCGGCGGCGCGCTGAGCCGCTCAGCCCGCTCCCAGTCTGGGGTTCTATCCGCCGGCCCCTGCCAGCCGGGGTCCTGGCCGCCAGCCCAGCTCAGCCTGCTGCGTGCCCGGGGTTCCGTCCATCCAGGCCAGCAGCCGGCTGAGCGGGGCCGGCAGCTGGATGCCACTAAAAATCAGCTCCTGTGCCACCTTTGGCACGTGTGCCGCAGATTGCCAACCCCTGCACTAGTCTGTGCGTATGGAGATTAGATAAAACCCAACAAAATGAAAACAGAAAGATAGAGATTGGGCACCCTTAGAAAGAAGTGTTCTCAGATACGCTTACGGTACTACATGGGTCTAGGACAACAAGTTTGTCTCTTATGCTTCAGTCTGCAATATTTTCTCCTTTTGCTGTCATTGCATTAGAGGCAGTTAGACTAGCAGACAGAAAACCTGCTTTGTCTGAAACAAACAGTTACCATATCTAGCACTGCTGCTGAATCAATTCTTATAACTACCCACGGGCTCCATGAGCAGTTTGATTACACTGGTGCTAACTTACATACTACAACTAATACAGTTACCCAGGTTGATAAAATTCAGGAGAAACAGTAAAGAACTTTGTGCATGGGCCTCAGACTCACCATCCTGGAGCACCTTCTCATGGCAAGACCCAGCGTTGTAGCCCCTTTCCCTCCTTCTCCAGATTTCAGTGGTCTGGGCAGATCACACCCCTTCCAGGGTAACAGTGCCCACATCCAGAAAGTAAGAGGAATTAAAACTCTCCCACCCCTCTCCCAGACTCTGCAGAATTCTTCCTCACCGTTACAGAGCCCTACCCCCACAGGGCTTTATCCCTAGAGGGTCAGCTCCTTCCAAGGCACTGACCCTCAGAGTTTCTTCCCTGGAATCTTTCTTTTCCTAGGCTGCTTTAGCAGTCTCCTTCTCCCTGCCAAGGGCAGTTCCAGCGTACAAGCCGCTTTCTACAGGCCCTGCTGGGGTTCCTTTCCTGGAGAGGAAAAATGCAACTATCTGCCTGCTCCTTCTGTTGCCTTGCAGTCCTTCAGCTTCAGGAACCACCCGGTCTGGTTCTCCCCAGCTAGCGCTAGTCCTTTAATTATCTGTCTCCCCTCCAGGTGCCACACAATGGGCTAATTGGGTTCTCTGGCTTCCCTTAACTCTGTAACTGCCAGTGTGGGGCTTATACACCCCATCACAATATGGAAAAAAGAAACTCTAGAAACCGAGAAAGAAAATATGAAAATATGAATAGTTCCCTATTTAGGGGAAACTTTGCACTGCAAAGTAATGATATAATAGTGCAATTTAGAAAACATTACTAAAGCATCCAATATCCACATATTGATTATATTTGCCATTGTACAGAGGCCAGCACAAGGGCTCTGCAATACTTAAGTCCCACTTTGCCCCGCAATGGGATTTAAGTATTGCATTGATGCCTGGTGCTGACCCTCTGTACTGGTGTGAAATTCTCTCACTGGGCCTTTAGCGTCTGGGGAGGTTGAGCTAGCCAACTCTGTTCTGTTATTTTTCATTTCTGTGGCAAGGATTTGATCCATTAATTCAGATATCAATTTTGAAAATATATCTAATATTTAAGTCTCTAGATAAATTTCTCTGTTCTACTTGTACCATAAATGTCATCTTTAATCCTCTTATAATAGATAATGGGTGGTATAGTTTGTGTGAGGAGAAAAGGTGGAACTATTAGGCATAATTATATATATATATATATATAATTTTCAGATATATCTAAAATTACTCTTCCATGAAAAAAATACTCTGGTGTAAGGCAGAATTTGCTGTTTGTGGTGTTTCTGCTTGTCCTGTTTCCTGCCAAGCTTAGCTTAATTAAAGACCAAAAGCTTTATGATTTTTTGGACTTATAATGCAAAAAGATTTTTCACTTCTTAGCTGAAAAAAGAAGATAGCTCTGTCAGTCTGGCTCACAACTCTGTTACTGATCCAACAGATTCTATATTAGATTTTTCCAACAGCTGACTGTAATTTTAATATATATATTTATGACAGATTTCAGAGTAGCAGCTGCGTTAGTCTGTATTCGCAAAAAGAAAAGGAGGACTTGTGGCACCTTAGAGACTAACCAATTTATTTGAACATAAGCTTTCGTGAGCTACAGCTCACTTCATCTGAATGCATCCGATGAAGTGAGCTGTAGCTCACGAAAGCTTATGCTCAAATAAATTGGTTAGTCTCTAACGTGCCACAAGTCCTCCTTTTCTTTTTATATATATTTATATGATCATTCTTATTTCTATATGAAGAATGCTAATTACTGGAGTTAGACTGTGACTTGGACTACATATTTGCACAGAGGAGTAAGAACCTCCCTTACTACTGTTGCAGGGGCTGAGTATGCTGGAGTAAGCAGTTGTTGAATGCTGAACAAGTGTAAGTGGAGCAGAGGAGTGGAGGGTAAGCAGTTCCCCAGTGTGTTGGCTAGTGTGGGAGTTGTAATTTGCTTCTTCTGTAGGGCCAGCAGCGGTGAGTTGTATGGGCCTGTGGTGCCCGTACTCCACCAATATGAGAGCACGGAGGCCTGGCTCCACCAATGTTCAGGGCCGGGTCTCTCCCCCAACCACCGCCCCCGTGTGCCTCCCCCACAGCATCCTGCTGACACCGCCGGCCACCCCTGGGCAATTTAAAAGGTCCCAGGACCCCAACCGCCACCACTGGCAGTACAACAGGGCTAAGGCGGCTTTCTGCCCACCCGCTCTGCTTCTGGAAGCCACCAGCATGTCCTGTGGCCCCTGGGGGGAGGGGAGAGTGTCTCCATGCCCCGCCCCAGCCCCAAGCACCAACTCTGCCAACTGCAGCCAATGGAAGCTGCGGGGGTGGTGCCTGTGGGAAGCGGTGTGCAGAGACCCCCTCTGGCATCCTGCCTCCAAGCTGCTGCCAGAGGGGCTGTGGGTCACTTTTGGGAGCCTCCTGAGCTAAGCGCTGCACCCCACATCCTCTCCTGCACTCCAGCCCCCTGCTGCCCCAGCCCAGACCCCGCACTCAAACTCTCTCTCAAAGCCTGTCCCCTGCACCGTCTCCTGCACCCCAACAGCCTGCCCCAGCCCAGAGCATGAGGCAGTGCCTCAGCGCCCCCTCGTGCTCTTGCCTAGGTGCCTCGAGCACCCGCCGGACTCGGACCTGGAGGTGCAAGAGCGGGAGCCACAGCTCGCACCCCAACTCCCTCCCAGAGCCAGCCCACACACCCGCTTCTGCACCCCAACCCCTTGTCCCAGCCCAGAGCCCACACCCAAATGCCTTCCCAGAGCCTGCCCCCCCTCGTGTACCCCAACTCCCTGCCCCAGCCCAAAGCTTGTACACAAACTCCCTCCCAGAGCCAAACCCCTCCCTCTTCCCTCACCCAAACTCCCTCCCAGAGCCTTAGGCAGGTGCGGGGGGCAGACTTGGACCCATTCTGGGCACCCTGAAAAATTATACAAACCTGCCGCCCCTGCCAGCAGCAAATTACTTTAGCAAAGTAGAAGCTAGAAGGGAATTGTGCCTCAGAGAGATGGGTCTGAGGCACAATGCCCCCCAAGGCTACTGCTGGGTGGTGCATCTTACTACTCCTGGGGGAATTCTGTACCAAAAAATTAAAAGTTCTGAGCACAATATTTTCAAATTCTGCAAAATTCTGCGTATTTTATTTGTTAAAACAATACAATATAATCACACCAGTTTCAATTATTTTTGGTTATTTATTTCAAAATACCTGTCAGCAAGTATGTCTGTAACAATACAGACAACAAAAAAAGATTCAGAAAATGTTTTTTGACAAATAGATTCCTTACTGGGCATATTAATACTGAACTCTGAATAATAATTAATTTAAACTACAGTATGGAATCATATGTCCTGTACCCCTCAGAAGCAGTGCAAAGGCTGGAGGGGGAACATCAGGGGTAACGGAGGAGCTGAGAAAGAGGGAAATAATTGTTGGGAAGAAGCCTGGGTATGAACTTAGAGAGTTGTTGGGTATAGGTGGGAAAAGTATGGAACAGCTTTTTGGGGGGAGCAGGGAGGGACTATTAGGGAGCTTCCCCCATGCAGACCCTGGCTGACCTCTATCCTCTCCCATTCAGACAAGCACATGTGTCCCTCCCTCTCCACTCAGACACCCACTCCCCACATGCTTATGTGGCCCTGAACCCCCTTCCCCTGTCCCTTTGTGGCCCTGCAACCCCTCCCCATCCCCATGTGTCTCTATGGCCCCACCCAGCCACTCCCCTGTCCCTATGTAGCTCGGCAACCCCTCCCCCATCATCATGTGGCCCTGCACCTCCTTCCCCTCTGTGGCTCTGTGCCTCCACTCCCATTCAGGCCCTGCCCCAGTCTGTCCTCCCCAATTAGCCCTTATGAACCCCTGTCTGACCCCCAAAGCACTCCACACTGTCTGTGTCCCCATAACTCCTCTCTCCTGATCTGGCGTGACACGGATTGCGAAGAAGACAGGCTCTTTCTCTTCCCTAGCTGGCTGGGTGTGGCTGCTGTGTTCTGTCACCACAGTGCCTTCTGGTGGGCAAAAGGCAGAAGTGCAGCAACTTTTCAGCAGAAGCTTTTTTTGCACAAAAAATTAAAAATATGCATGTCTCATTAATTATGCATGTGCAGTGGCACAGAATTCCCACAGGCGTAAAGAATCTTACACACACCCCATGATTAAGGCTGTGCCTCAAGGCACACTCTAGCCTTGTATGCAATTAATACTGTTTACGTAAACTCCTTTCTTTCCTTAAGATGTTTGTGAGGAGTTCTGTCTCCATACAAAAAAAACATTGTTATGAGTTACTGGTAACTCATTTGTATCACCTTTTGCTTTCAGCATTTTTTGTTAAGAATTAATGTCATGATTTATTATGTAATAAGAAATAAAACAGTAAATAAACAATGCTATATTATTTAACAGGACAAATCCTGGAATCCTTATTCTCATGGTTTACTCAGGCAGAAGGTCAATCCTGCATACAGCACCTACTTCAGTGGTTCTCAACCTTTTATATTGGTTATCCCTTTCACACAGCAAGCCTGAGTGCAACCCCTCCCTTATAAATCAATAACACTTTTTTATATTTAGCACTTTATAAATGCTGGAGGCGAAGAGGGGTTTGGGGATGGAGGCTGACAGGTTGCAATCCCCATGTAATAACTTTGCAACGCCCTGAGGGGACATGACCCCCAGTTTGAGACCCCCCTGGCCTACTTTGAGGGCTTAAGGATCAGATTTTTAAAGGTATATAAGTGCCTAAAGACACAGATAGATACCTAGTGGAATTTTCAAAAGCACATAGGTGCCAACTTCCCATTGAAATACCACTTGGGCACTTTACTTGCATCTTTAGGCCCCTAAATACCTTTAAAAATCTGGCTCTAAGTGGTTCATAGGCTTGGTGCTGACACTATGTACAGGCAGGCACAGGGTTTTTCTGCCCAGGGCAGAAAACATTTTTGGTCTCCTCCAACCATCAACTGGACTGCCAGAGAAAAAGTGGGCCGGGGGGTGGGGGGAGAAAGCAGACTGGACCAGACCAGCCAAGAGGCCAGTGCTGATTTGGCACCCTCAAAGGTTGGTGCCCAGGGCAACCATCCTGATTGCCTGCACTTAAGGGAAGCCCTCTGTATAGGGGTGAATTTAACTCTCAGTCCTTACTCAGGCAAAACATCCCATGAGTAAGGACTGAGTAAACAGTGGATGAGGACTTGAGGATTTGGCTCTGTGGTTGTAGCTTAGCTTTTATGTGCTGTCAATTTATTGATTTATTTACATATTTGAATGGTTTTGGACACAAATTAATGCAGAGCAGATGCATACATTTACTAGGTCCAACCATTTAAAGTCGGATAGTCTTATTTTATCATCCATGTGTTTGAAGGGTTTTTCAATCAATATGCTCTTTCCTTTGGGTGCATATCAGATTAACAGTTGCATTTTTTCGGTCAAGATTTGTGCTAATGGGTTTGTGTAATTATAATCTAGTTTGGAGTGAGAATCAAGCTGCAGTGAGGGTTACTTTCTAGTTCTGGCAGCATCAATCTCTAGCCAATTTCTGATGGGTAGGTAGGATTCTGAAATTATTCATTAGAAATTGCTCCCCACAGGACCACGGACATGAACAGATAGGCATTTTCTGAATCAAATTAATCAGAACTTGCTTCTTCACAATATATAGATTTAACAGATTCCTTAAAGTTGCATTGTTGATGGGGAAATATAGAGTACTGTTGGGATTAGCTACTAAAATCATATTCTGAGAGGAAAATTTGACCATGGTTATATTGATGACTGCAGGGTAAGGAGGGAGCTTGCTACACAGCACATTCTGTTTCCTCAACCCCTACCTTAGCATTTCCCTGGCTTTGTTCTCCTTTGGGCCACACAGTGGAAGGAAATAGAAGGGCCTTTAGAAAGTTAATAGATTAGCTACCTTAATAATGTTGGGTCCAACTTCCTCTCAATGTTTTATGCTATTCCGTTTTTTCCTTTTCTCAGCATAGAGTCACAGAGTTTAAGGTTAGAAGGCCATCTATTCTGACCTCCTGCATAACACAGGCCATGGAATTTCAAATTATACATAGTGTAGTACAATTATAGTTCTTAATTTACTGAATATGGTCATGTCTAGGATTAGATTACTCTAATACAAGTGCACTGAAAACCCAGGATGAATCTGGACCATAGAATATTTTATAACTGATATCGGTATACTACTAATACTGCAAAAGACTCCCATGAAAATTACCCTTTAGCCTGTGGTAATAAAGCAGGAGTGCAGAGCAGAGAGGAGAGGGAGGAAATCTGTCATGGTTTCTACTTAAATAAAACTTATAATCAAGCAAGGAGGCAACATAACTTGCCATTTGGTTGAAATGTTTGCACATTGTTTTTGAAAAATATACCAACTAACAGTATAGCACAATATGCAACTTGTCTAATTTGATATGAAGAAGGGGGGTGAATATCTTCTAGGGGACTCTGGCTGTGTCCTGCACTGGGAATATTTTTTAAAAGAATCTCTATTTGGTGTAATCCATTCTTAAAGCAAGCCATGTGCTCCTTTAGAAATATCAGAATAAGTCCCAGACAGAAGCAATCCCTAGCAGAGATGATGTATTCTTCCAGAGAAAGGGTAAATGCCATCAGCAGCAAGGAAATTATCTAAACTTCAATTTCTCTTCTTCTCAGTTCTGTTAAGGGTCTTACACTACAACCAACCATCAGTGTGGTATCTAAGCACTTTCCAGTGACACATTAAGCAACGTGACCAGCATCTGTTATGTGTGGACCCTTCTCCAAGCAGGAGGAAAATTTTAACAACGGGCACCCAATCACCCCTGACAACCATATTCAGGTGAGAGAAACCAGAAAAATTGTTTTCTATCTTTAGCTTTTTATTTCTGTTGTCTTTACATAATTTAAAGGGATACAACTTTTTAAAAAAATCAACATTTTTACTGAAAATATATTACCTGCTGGTATGAAGTACTATCATGGAAAAAGAATGCAGGGGGTGAGAAGGTCTTTGTTTGCTTTGTGCAGTTGGCAGCATTTTGAGTATTAAGACAGTTTCATTTTCCCTGTGTATTCAGGCAGGCTGAAACTCACCTCTGTGCCAGAGCAAGGTCCATTAACCACTTAACTCTCGCTTAAGCACCCAAAAGTGGGCTGGTCCTCTGTATAGTGGTGAATTGCATCCTTGGTTGGTTAATCAGTTTCCCCCTGTCATTTATATGGACATTTTAAGCCCCAACTGGAAAGAGAAATTTTTTTACAATCACATTTCCCTATTCTTTGAAAACCTATAACAGATCGCAGGGGATCTCAGGGACAGTTGTACTACCAGAAATTAATTTTACCTCTTTTTAAATTGACTGTGTCCCTTTAAAATGATGACAGAAGACAGGTGATAACATACAATAACACAAACAAGGTTGTAGTTATGTAGTACAAGTGGGTCATTATATTGTTAAAAAATATAAATGTTTCATTTTTCAGGTGTAAAAATATGTTTTTTTTTTAACTCATTAAAGAGTTTGCTGTTTGACCTGTGATTTTGAATCTGGGTGACTTTTCAATATACAGTATAATGAGGCCCTGGGCCTGATTCTCCACTCACTTACATCAGTGTAACCATTGGTGTCAATGAAGTTACTCCTGTAAGTGAGAAGGGAATCAGGGTCTCCTTGGTGTTTTAGGGTCAGATTCTATCACTCTTACTCTCATGGAGTAGTTCTCTACTCTCTGTCATCAGTCCCACTGATCGGAATGGAACAAATCTCAGAAGATGGTATTCTCAGCAAGAGTAAAGGGGGCAGAATCTGGCCCTTACAGATTTTGCATTTCTCACATGATTTTCAAGTTTATGAATAAGCTGTCAGTTGCTAATGAAAATTAGAGTTGACACTAAAGGGTTACCGTCTCAAGTTTAAAAGTGTTTTAATATAGCATAATCACTGCCTTTATGCCTATGACTTTCTAGCTCCTTTTGAAGTCAGTAACAAAACTCACATTGACTTCAGTAGGAGCAGGTTGGGACCTCTTTACATATGTGCCTTTTGTGATAGATATATCAAATTTTCTGCAATATCCAGAACAAACCTTATTGAATTAAGTTTAAGTATCTTAAGAGTTCATTCTATTAAAAATGTAAATGCTTATGTATTACTGTGTAATTGTATGTAATGTCTCTAGGGGGGAAACATACCTAATGTAAACCATAGGAAGTGTTAGGCGCTTCAAAGGACTCTTTTAAACAATGTGCCAGACAACAATGCATTTTCAGTTAAGTGGGTTTCCTAGGAAAACTCTAGGGGGCAGTGAATGCAAATGTCCCATTTTGCAAAATCCCAGCCTGTTTATGCCCTGAGGAGAGGTCCATTGTCTACTGTAGGAGTGAACAGTCATCCCTCCCTGTCAATCTCCGAGGGAGGCCACGCCTCCTCACTGTCACACGCATAGAATGTGAATCTGTAAAAATGGGACAAATTAGCTGTCTCTGGAGCTCAGACCCTCTGGGCTGGGCCAAGCAGTAATTTGCCATTGGGGCTCAAGCCCACAAGCAGGGTGACACACCCAAACAGTCTAAGGCTCCAGTCTTTAGGTAGGGAGAACAATGAATAGTCTAGGGGCCCAGGCTCTCAGGTAGGGAGGGGCACTAAACAGTCTAAGGCCCTCACCCTAAGGATCTAGCATACTAGTTCTGGCAGACTGTAGACCAAGATAGGCCTTCTGGCCTAAGGTGTGGAGGCTGCCACCCCAGGAGTGGGGTTGATAGCAAGGGGGTATGGAGTCCCAGCCCCACCCTACTCCACTGTGTCCCAGCCCAAGAGCTTAACAATGACAGAGTGTTTCACCACTGGGTCAGTGGGGATTCGGCTGCAGCACACTGACCTGGGTTCAGGCAGCAACACAGCTGGACAATAGTCAGCTGTCCCTGGGCTACTTCTTATCCTCCCTTCAGGGTGTATCTGAATCCCAGGGTCATCCTCCTTCTCCCTGGGGTACACTGCCAGTGGCAATCCCAGCAGCTCCTCAGCATCTGGCATGTCTGGCAGCTCTAGTAAGTCCTCAGGACGTCAACAGTCTTCTGCAGGCTCCTGCTGCTGGAGCAGGTTCAAAGCGTCTGTCTCCCACAAGTGAGCTGCAGGGCCTGCTTTTTGTATTTCCTGTTCCTGTCCCACCCCTCTGCTTCAGCAGGGCGGGCATGGCCTACCGGGTTCCGCCCACCAGGCATCATGCAGCCATCCCTCCCTGTCAATCTCTGAGGGAGGCCATGCCTCCTTGCTACATCTACCGATTACCTGCTCCCAGAATCTGTCGATCAGAGTTCTCAACTATATAAAGGGCAGGATGACTTATTCATGGGTGTGCTTGTTCTGAGCAAAGGCGGTTATGAACTTGTAACCACAGAAAAACCCTTGGTGGCGTTTTAAGGAATGACTCCTACCAGAGTCCTTCCTGGAATTAGGGTTGATCTCTAGTAAGCTTATTAGAATGCATGTAGGGTATTTTTTATTGTTTTAAAATGTTTTCTCTGAAATGCTTTCACCTTAAGAATAAACGTACTTGATCAGAAAAAGCTGTGTGGTACCTCATAACTGAGGGCACTTACCACTTTTTATGGCAGGGGTGGGCAAACTACGGCCCACGGGCCAGATCCAGCCCCTCAGGGCTTTGGATCCGGCCCACGGGACTTGCCCCCCATGGTGCCGCAGGCCCCGAGCTGCTCTCAGAAGCAGCCAGCACCACGTCCCTGCAGCCCCGGGGGGCGGGGGGGGGGAACAGAGGGCTCCATGCGTTTTCCTTGCCTCCAGGCACTGCCCTCCACAGCTCCCATTGGCCGGGAATGGGGAACTGCAGCCAATGGGAGCTTCAGGGGAGGTACCTGGAGGCATGGCAAGGGCAGCGCGTGGAGTCCTGTGCCCCTCCATCCTCCAGGGGCCACACAGGGACGTGGTTCCAGCCGCTTCCCAGAGCAGCGCAGCGTGGAGCCAGGGCAGGCATGCAGGGAACCTGCCCTGGCCCCAGTGCATGCTGCTGCCACCCTGGAGCCACTTTAGGTAAGCAGCGCCGGATTGGAGCCTGAACCCCTCCTGCACCCCACCCCCCAACTCCCTGCCCTAAGCCCCCTGCCTGCACCTCGCACCCCCTGTGCACCCCAACCCCCTGCCCTGAGCCCCCTCATACATCCCTCACCCCTCCTCTGCCCCAATCCCTTGCCCTAGCCTGTTCCTGCACACCGCACCCCCTCCCGCACCCCACACTCCCTCCTGTACCCCAACCCCCTGCCCCGGCCCTGCATACAATTTCCCCCACCCAGATGTGGTCCTCAGCCCAAAAAGTTTGCCCACCCCTGGTTTACGGCCTCTGAGAAGAGAGCAAAACAGAATTGCTTAAACAATCTGAATTGCTGGGGAATTCACAGGGTGGGCAGGGAACTGTGCAGCCTGGTAATAGCCCAGTCAGGAGTGAGATATGTATCTCTGCTCAAGAGAGGTGATAGCTGGGGAGCGGAAAGCCTGAGAGTAGGTGTCTTTGATGAACAATAGAGGGGGAATACAGTTGAAGTTGCCCAGAACTGTGACACTATTACATTATCTATTTTACCATAAAAATTACCGATAACTTTAAAGGTGGGCACCTCATGGTATATTTTCAATGAGGGCTACACATAAAATACCATAATCGCATATCACGCCCAACAGTTGCACTGAAGTCAATGGAAATTTTGCATACATAGGGACTGCCAGCTTGGGATGAGCATTTGTTTTTGTAAAAATAACTACTTTAGGGCCTATGCTTGCAAATATTTCCAAGAGTAGAGCTCATTTCTGGCAGAGGTCTCATGGAAATAAGTAAAAAGAAAAGGAGTACTTGTGGCACCTTAGAGACTAACCAATTTATTTGAGCATAAGCTTTCGTGAGCTACAGCTCACTTCATCGGATGCTTATGCTCAAATAAATTGGTTAGTCTCTAAGGTGCCACAAGTACTCCTTTTCTTTTTGTGAATACAGACTAACACGGCTGCTACTCTGAAACATGGAAATAAGTGTTTGTCAGAGTGGCTATTTTTATGATAATAGATTACCATCCCAATTCTGAGGTCCCTACACAGGCAAAATTCCCCATATACTTTAGTGTGGGTTTGGGGAATACAGGATCAGACCTGATACGTGAATTGGACTGACTTCAGATAGTAAGCACAATTGGTAGAAGCAACCCTCAAAGTGGTGGTTCTTGTTGATTATTATGATACATTTCATAGTTGATTAGTAATATAAATTCCAGCATATAATTAAATATTTTGTCAAAAATCATTCAGCAGCCAAGGTAAACCAGCAGTTTGCCAGTTTAAAATTGTGTGTGCAGAGGCTGCAAATGTAAAACCATCTTCTAAAGCAAATGCCCACTTCTTTACTTTATATAGCAATCTAAGCAAGAAAAAAATATGTAGTATAAATCTATAAAATCACTGGATTTCCTCTCATGGTGTTTTCAGCCAAGGACTATGCTTTCTGTTTCTCTAGAGTGAGATCTGATTTGAGGAGGCAGATATTTTGTAGTCTGTGCTAATATTATTCTGCTCAGGTATCCCTGCAGATCAAGACTCTGGAAATGAAAGGCCATATTTTACTGCAACTAGATTGACGTCAATTCCAGTCCAAAGGGGTAGCCAAAACAAAATCAAAATACCACCCCCACTTTGGTTTACTCCTTCCAGGAATTATTAGCTTGGTCAGCAAAAGGTTTCTTAACATGGTATATGCCAAAAAAAAGTATTACAAATGGCTGTAATCATTAAAAATAAATCTGATACTCATTACAGTAGTAGAAGAATGCTTATTAATTTTTTTTAAATCACAATACTTCTAATTTAAAATAAGGGATTATTTTCAGTTTTGTTAAATGTTATTGTAAATTATTGAGAAAATGGTTAATAAAAATGTGTTTACATTATACAAACAAAATGCAAAATAAATTAACTAGTAAATATTATATATGCTGGTCTAAAACTGTACTCAGAACACACCTGAAGATTGTATGAGGGTAAATAACTATGAATTGCTTCCATTTCTCTGTTCAGCAATTTTAATTACTGGAATGATAGTTCCTATCTAAATCAGAGAACCTATTGCAGTCTCGATGTATAGTTTTGATGGTATTCAGGCTGAGATAACAACAAATTATAAAGCTAAATCCTAGAAGGTGGTAAGTTTTATTGACTGGTCCTAGCCACCTGTTGATCATCTCTCTTGGCGATTAATTTTGTTAAATAACATCTGAGTACAAAAACACCGGGGAACAAATTACTTCAATGGAGTTAAAATAGGGATGAATTTGGCCTTGTGTGGACTAACGTCTTCAGAATTTTCAGTTGATGGGCATTTTGACATATCACAAAGGCTACTTTATATCAACACCAGATAAAGGCCTTTGATCATGGAGATATTAATGAGTGATGCTGTCACTTCTATGACTGATTATTGTAACATTTATTTGAGGATCTTCCAAAAACTATCAAAAAACTGCAGCTGATACATAATAAATAAAATTTTTACTAATAAGGGTTATGAAAGTCTGGTTTCTAGTTGTTTGATCACATTACTCTTAAACTGAAAAGTCATTCATTACCAGTGAAATTGCATATTGATATTAAAAGTACTTTGGCTTTAATATAAATTTAGAAATACTGCTCGAGAATCTCTATGACTTACTATGTTCTTATGGCCCTAGTCATTCCAGGAGATGAGTGTTTGTTTGGTGGTTTGCCTTGGGTATAGTTTGGAAATAGTAGAGGCTACATTCTTTAATATTTTTGCCCTATACACATGAATAGAGGTTTAATCTGTTGCAGCCTTTAACTAAAAGTTGAAAGAGTAAGTGATAAATCATAATTTCACTGAATTTAAATGGTAAAGTGTCCAGCAATATTTTTGAAGTGTGCTGCATATACAATGTAGCATTACTAAACGAATCAGTTGTCTAGGAATTTGATCTTCAGTGAACAAATCCTTCAAAGCTTACATGTAATGTTCACCTGGCTCCTGGCAAAAATCACTCAACTAAGCCACTGGGTTGTCAGAAAATTTTAAACTGCTCCAAGACAGGCAGACAACAAAGCAGCACTTACGTGATTCTCCCCATTAGTGTTAGAGTTCAATCAAGCAGAGGGAAAGAGAAACACATTTAGCTTCAGAATGGTAGATGGTCACATAAGCCAATTTATGATGGCCTTGTACAAGCTTTTAGGGAATCAACTGATTATTTCCCCAAATCAACTGATTTTATTTCTCCTTTAAGGGGAGAAATAAGGGAGTTTAGGCTGAAACTGAAAAGCATCTTGGATATTTTTCCCTTAATTTTTTAAAATGTAATATTTTAATATGGGACCAACCTATGAATAAAAGATGAGACCCTGTGAGAATTGGAGAAAAAAATCAATAAGATAAGATAAATAAATACTAGTCAGGATAATGAAAGAAAACAATCAAAAATAGCAGTTAAGCATTTTTGTGAGGTATTTCCTCTGCATACGTAAAATATAGTAGTTTCCTTAGCTACAAGTACAGGGTGAGCTTTTTAGAGTAAACAAAAAGGGATCTTGCTCAGCTGGCAGGCTTTCAAGCTTTCATATCTCTGTAATCAGTTAAACACACAAAATAAAATTACACGTTCAAGGCATTTATTTCTTTGTGTACAAAATGTTATAATTTGTCAACATTGTGCAGCAAAATATACTCACACATAAAATACATTTCACTTCCCTTCTCTCTGCCCTTGGAAGTGGCAACACTGTTTGGCACTTCAGCAGCTAGAAATAAAGTGCTAGAATTAAGCAGTATTGGAATGTCTTCATTTTACAAATGTGATGTACAATTCTGGGTGCAACCACAGTTTTTTTACAGACGTGAAAGCTCCATACCTGAACATTCCAAAGAATACAAATATATGTACATAAAGTGCTAAGGTTTAAGCATGTTTCCAACAACTTCACAACATGGATCTAGTTCATTACAGGCACTGTAATTTACTAAGTAGCTTGTCTCTTTGGGCAGCACTACAAAAAGAAAAGCCACTTAGACATCACTGGGCGATCTTGAACGAAAGGACACTTTAGACTGAAAGCAGCCACAAAAAAGAACCCACATCGCCCTCTGAATTTCTTGGTTTCTGTAGGCATAAATGATAGGATTGATCATGGAGTTGTAAGTAGCAGGCAGAAGTGTGGCGTAAGTGTACACAGAAGGGTAGTCAAGATCTCCAACTACACAATAGATTGCAAATGGTAACCAGCTTGCTCCAAAGGTCCCAATAATTATAGCAAGCGTAGAGACTCCTTTTTTAGTAGCAACATAGTGAGATGCAGTCAAAAAATGTTGCTGGAGAGCTATCTGATGTGCATGCCTGCAAACTATTTTGCAGATTTTAATGTACAGATGAAGCATGATGATAAAAACCAAAAAGAAAGAGGCAGACAGCAAAGTCACGTTACTTTTGGTCAAGGGTCTGACAATACTGCAGGATGAATAGTCATCTAGACAATTCCAGCCTAGAACAGGTAGTAGTCCCAAGCAGAGGGACACCCCCCAGGTAACGACCAGCATCATATGAATGCAGAGGACCGTCTTCTCTGAGTAATAAGTCAGTGCATTGTACAGGGAAAGGTAACGATCAACTGTGATGGCTAACAAGCTACTCACAGAAGCAGTGAAGGAGGCAACTAAGAATCCAACGGTAATAAGGCTAATGGTCTCTGACTGGATCACATATTGAAAAACAAAATTCAGGATTAAGCCAACTCCAGCCAGTAGGTCCGCTGTGGCCAGGCTCCCAATGAGCACAAACATAGGGGTTCTCAGGGTGGGAGTGTAGAATATAATGGCCACCACGATGGCATTTTCACAGGCGATGATGGTCCCGGAGATGCAGAGCACAACGTCCCAGGGGTTGATGGCAAAGACGGGGAGCTGCGAGGAGAGCTCCAGGGAAGAGTTGCCATGGCTGGCTTGCATGCGGGCTAAAGGGACCCCGGTGCCATTGAGCGAGCCGCTTTCATTCATCTCTGCCGAAGCCAGGTGCGCCGCCTGCGAGCAGAAGAGGCGAGGAGGCAAATGAGCACAAAGTGAGCAGCGGGGGCAGCTCCAGGCTCCTTTCCCCTGCCCCCCAGACTGCCGGCGCGCGGGGAGAGGACGGGACCGCGCCTGGCGGGGCGGGGCGGGGCGGGTCACGCCTGAGAGGGAAGGAAACGTGCCCAGGGAAGGGTGGGGGGATGTGGCAGAATAAAGGCCAACCCCCCGCCACCAGCGGGAAGGCAGGAAAGACACGAGGCAGCGGCTCAGAGCCCTGACCGTGGTGCTGAACCCGCCGGTCCCCGTGCCAGCCGCTGCGCTGAGCCCAGCCGGGGGTGCGCTTGGCCAGGCGCAGGGCCCGGGCGCTGCAGTTTTTGCCGCCCCAAGCTGTGAAAAAAAACCGGCCGCCGCGGCTCTGAGGGGCAAAAGGCAGAAGCCGCCGCCGATCTCCCGCCGCGGCCGGAGGCTCCGCCGCCCCTGTCGAAGGGGCGCCCCACGCACCTGCTTGGCACGCTGGTGCCTGCAGCCCGCCCTGGCCCAAGCGCGGGGTGGCTGGGCACAGCCCGGGGCAGGCTGCGGGGCTGCGGCACGGGCCGCGGGAGCGGGCTCTGCCCCCGAGCCGGGCTCCGCAGAGCCGCGATCCGGGGAGGGCAGTTGCACCGGGTCCTTACTTGCGATCAGGGCTGGCAGGCGCTTCTCATGAGCGCGGCGGGGCCGGCTGCCGAGCGGGGCCGGGGCGGCCAGGAGCCGGAGCGGGAGGCAGCTGGCGGAGCGGGCAGGGGCAGGCGGGCTGCTGCTGCCGCCGCCGCCTCCCGTGTGCGTGAGAGTGTGAGGGCGCGCGGGCGGCCGCCGGCTTGTTCCGAATGTGACGTCAATGGCAGACCGAGGGCAGGGGCAGAACTCCGGCGGCGGCACGTGGCCCCGGGTCCAGCGCGGAGGGGAGGGGGGAGACACCGCAGCCGCCGAGCAGGGGAGGGCAGCGACGGCAGCGCGCGGGGGAGGGGGAGTCAGCAGGGCGGGAAGTCGCGGGAGAGGAGGGCCATGAGCACTGGCAGGAGCAGTGGGGGCAGGGGCAGCACTGACGGCAGGAGGAGAGACAGCGGCATAGAAAGGACGGGGCAGCACCGATGGGAGGCGAGCAGGAGCAGCACGGAGGGCAGGCGGAGGGGGCGGCATTGAGGGGGAGGGAGGGAGGTGGGCGAGGCACAGGGAGTTAGCGGGCAGGAGATGGCAAGAACTGGGGCTCCCTTCCTCCCCTCCTGTAAAGCAAAGAGCACTACTTCTGGTGAACCCCCAGCTGGAAGAGACTGCATCGCAGCTGCCCGTTGGGGGGCGGGGGGAGGGAGCTATAGAGTAAGAGATGCTAAGAGGCGCTTCCAGGGGCTAAGATGAAGGCAGAGAAGGCGCCCTTCCCCCGCGCCCATTTCTCCTTTCCCTCTTTGCGCCATCTGAGCAAGCTAGCCCATTGTCTTGTGCCTGCGTGTTGGGGGGAGGAACATAAGAACGGCTGTACTGGGTCAGACCAAGGGTTCATCTAGCCCCGGAGTCTGGGTGCTGACAGTGGCCAATACCAGGTGCCCCAGAGGAAATGAGAAGAACAGGTACTCAGCAAGTGTAGCAATCCAGTCCCCCACCTAGTCCCAGCTTCTGGAAAACAGAGCCTAGGGCCACTGCCCAAGGGGCCACTTTACTGTGCAGGTCTCAGTGTGATTTTCATTCCTGAATATTTAAGCAGTTGAAGCCCAGCTCCAATAGGAACCGAGGAAAAGACTTGTGCTTTCTTGACAACAGATTTTGCCCTGTGAATTGTCACCCCATAAAGCAAGTAGCTATACTGACAGAGTGAGCACTCTACTGCAACATGCTGTAGAAAGCAAGGGAGTTTTCCAGGTCATTCATGGTCAGCACAGTTTCAAATTGATTCCCTTACAAATAATTTTGTAAGACAAACAATAAGTCTAGATCACTGACTGTATTTAGGACTTTGAAAAGGGGCGCACTGTTTACGCAAATACTATATATTTCACAGTAAATAGGGGTCTAACAGCCCTAGCTAACACTTGCTACCTAAAAAAACAGGGTTCAACATCATTCACCAACATAATAATGAAATTAAATGAAACCACATATATATTACTGGCTCTCTCAAGAATTAAAAAAACAAACAAACAAAAATCAACCAGCCAACCCACACACACTCAACTAAGAACTATCAAAATAATATCTTAAAGAGAAATCCAGAGATGCATACTTTGAATAGACAACTTTCTTTGAAGTGAAAAAGAGATTCTGTGGTTAAAATTACATCTCTGTTATGATTCTCCCCACTCAGAGTCGTATGTAACAGCCTAATGAATAGTCCTTAGGCAGAAGAGATTCCCATCTTCAATGTTCACTTGTGTTTTGTTTGCATCCAATTAATTTTCATTATTCTTGGATAAAGGACAAATATTAAACAATATTTCTTCTGACCTAAACTCAGGTGTCTGATAGATACAGTTCTTAAGTTGATTATTACCAAACAAAAATAAGATTTAGCTAGAAGATAAAACCTAGAGCATATTCTTATATCACGTTACTGTTTATTTAGGAAGAAAAATCCAGTTTCTCCTTTATTTCTGGCTCTTCTTTTCCTTCTTTTTTTGTATGGCTTTCTCTTTGGAGCCCTATCCATATTCTTTCTATAGGCAAGATACTGGAAGTTTTGTGTTTGTACACCACCTAGCACAATGGGGTCCAACCTATCATTTTGCCTGGTAGTAGCAATATGAATATTAAATAATAATAAAGTAAGTCGTTGTTTGGTTAGCAGTCTATAAACATTCTTTACTTTACTTTTCCAGTAAGAAATAATATTCCAGTGGTGACAACCTGCTCAACACTGTGGATATCCTCACAGCTTTTCCTAAGGCTGACCCCAAAATGATGTGATCACAATAGATTGAAGTCAATTACATTGGAAAGACGGGTGGGGATAGTTTCTCAGGCTCACTTTTTGCTGTCTTCCATTCAAATAGCCGTAGCATCCAATATGTGCCCTCTATTAAAAGATAATAGCTGGGGAAATAAAGTGTAGCTGTTTGTTTCACGGTGATTATGGTCTCATTAATTTTATTTAATTATGTATTAATTAGATAATGCGTGTAAAAAGCTTTGATGATAAAAAGTAGTTCATAAAAGTGCTAAGTATTATTACTGACTATTTGTAAGTTGCTACCAATTGTTGTTTTACATATGATTATTTGGAACAAAGCAAATCTTTAAAAAAAATCCCATTTCACCTTTTCACAAGCACGTTTGAACTACAAGAGAGTCATTTTTTGCTCTCCAACATAAGGAATCCTTAAAATAAAGAGAAAAAATGGGGATACACAGATGGTGAACTACACAATGCTGACATTTCAGATATTTCCATCCAGCTGGTGTAAGAGAGCTTTTTAAACATCTCAAAACCCATTTATTTACATCTTAAAGTGTATGAGTGCTGAGCTTACCTCATCACATTGTGTCATTATTTACCAGCATCTGGTTAACGTTTCCCCTTTGCTGATCTTTTAGATTTATGTCCAGATTCTATCTGCATACATACTGCACCACTACTGCTACTAGCAAAAAGCAAACTTAACAGATACCCAGGTGCCATTTAATATATTGGATACAGAACTTTCATCTGTCCAAATACATTTTCTCTTTCATACATAATGTTTCCCATGGGGTTTTCTGGCTCTGCTTCTTCTTTTACAAATTTTTTCAAGCACTTGTTTTGCTTTTTCCTCTCTGTGTATATTATATACAGTAATTATTTTACCAGTACTACTGAAGAATCTTTTTTCTTGTTGTGTAACTGTGCTATATATGATTACATAAGCACAGAAATACAGCTATATAAATAGCTGTACCACAGAAATATAACTATACAATTTGCCATACCACTTATTTTTAGTTTTCTGTGTTTAGGATACATCTTTTTTCTACACAAATAAAACTGCATTGTCAAATGGATGTTTATGAGTAGTTGTAGTAGTCACATTTTATTTTTGAATTGCTGGTATATTACACAGGGCCAAATTCAGCCCTGGTGTAATCAGGTGAAATCTGACAAACGACATTGCACCTGCTTACTTGGGGGATGAACTTGGCCCACACTCTAAGGCTATGTCTATTCTGCCTCACAGTTCAGACTACAGAGGTGTGATGAGCAGGACGCACCAAAGTACCGCACTGTAACTCCCTATGTAGACACTGCAGGCAAAAACGAAAAGGTTCCTGGGTCACCTGCATGTAGTCCTATTTGAAGAGAATTACATTCATGTGAACTAGGAACTGTTTATTTTGTGCCCACAGCAACCACATAGGGGAGTTACAGTGCAGCACTTTGGTGCACACTGCTATTCATGCAGTGGTAGTCTGAACTCCTGAGCAGTGCAGTCAAGCGCTAAGTTGAAGCCATATTTCTGAACAATCATGCGTTTCTTTCACATTGAAAAGAAAATGTAAAAATATATAAATAGATGCAGAAAATTAAACTGAAGCAAAACTAAAAATATCTTGCATTGATATAGAACCTTTCATTCATGGATCTCAAAATGCTTTATAAACAATAATGAATCCTCACAATTCCTCTATGAGATAGAAGAATTATGTCCATTTAAGGCTGAGTAAAGAGAGAGGTCAACTGACTTTCCCAAGGTCAATCAGTGACAGAAACAGTACCCAGGAGGCGCGACTTACAGTTCTCTGCTCTTAACACTAGACTAATTACATAGTCTAGTAGTTCATCCACTCAGGTAATGGAGTACACATGAAACTTGGAAATAGCATTAACCTTTCTGAAGTCTGTGCAGACTAGAATAGTGCCATCTGGTTTATAGGCCAGGCCAACTTGGCTTTGTGAATTGCTGAGAGATTCTTCAATGGCTCCTAAATCCAGCATGTGCAGAGTTCCTTTTTTTTTTTTTTTTTTTTTTTTATTAAAAGCAGCCAATAGTTCTCCCAGACATGTTGCCCCTGATGTTCATGATGTTGAATTATTAGGTGGGTTTATCGCAGCTGAGATGACAATATCTCAGAGCAGTTGTCTCACTTGGGATCCTGGTCCCGGGCAGAGTTTCACCCTTACCTGTACAGAGTCAGGATCCTGCAAGACAGATGCTTGGGGTCTCAGTACTGGCTCAAATGGATAAAGAAGGATCATAGAATCATAGAATATCAGGGTTGGAAGGGACCTCAGGAGGTCATCTAGTCCAACCCCCTGCTCAAAGCAGGACCAATCCCCAATTAAATCATCCCAGCCAGGGCTTTGTCAAGCCTGACCTTAAAAACTTCTAAGGAAGGAGATTCTACCACCTCCCTAGGTAACGCATTCCAGTGTTTCACCACCCTCCTAGTGAAAATTTTTTTCCTAATATCCAACCTAAACCTCCCCCACTGCAACTTGAGACCATTACTCCTTGTCCTGTCCTCTTCTACCACTGAGAATAGTCTAGAACCATCCTCTCTGGAACCACCTCTCAGGTAGTTGAAAGCAGCTATCAAATCCCCCCTCATTCTTCTCTTCTGCAGACTAAACAATCCCAGTTCCCTCAGCCTCTCCTCATAAGTCACGTGTTCCAGACCCCTAATCATTTTTGTTGCCCTTCGCTGGACTCTCTCCAATTTATCCACATCCTTCTTGTAGTGTGGGGCCCAAAACTGGACACAGTACTCCAGATGAGGCTTCACCAATGCCGAATAGAGGGGGACAATCACGTCCCTCGATCTGCTTGCTATGCCCCTACTTATACATCCCAAAATGCCATTGGCCTTCTTGGCAACAAGGGCACACTGCTGACTCATATCCAGCTTCTCGTCCACTGTCACCTCTAGGTCCTTTTCCGCAGAACTGCTGCCTAGCCATTCGGTCCCTAGTCTGTAGTGGTGCATTGGGTTCTTTCGTCCTAAGTGCAGGACCCTGCACTTATCCTTATTGAACCTCATCAGATTTCTTTTGGCCCAATCCTCCAATTTGTCTAGGTCCCTCTGTATCCTATCCCTCCCCTCCAGCGTATCTACCACTCCTCCTAGTTTAGTATCATCCGCAAATTTGCTGAGAGTGCAATCCACACCATCCTCCAGATCATTTATGAAGATATTGAACAAAAGGGGACCCAGGACCAACCCCCGGGGGCACTCCACTTGACACCGGCTGCCAACTAGACATGGAGCCATTGATCACTACCCGTTGAGCCCGACAATCTAGCCAACTTTCTACCCACCTTATAGTGCATTCATCCAGCCCATACTTCTTTAACTTGCTGACAAGAATACTGTGGGAGACCGTGTCAAAAGCTTTGCTAAAGTCAAGATACAATACATCCACTGCTTTCCCTTCATCCACAGAACCAGTAGTCTCATCATAGAAGGCGATTAGATTAGTCAGGCATGACCTTCCCTTGGTGAATCCATGCTGACTGTTCCTGATCACTTTCCTCTCATGTAAATGCTTCAGGACTGATTCTTTGCCCTGCTCCATGATTTTTCTGGGGACTGAGGTGAGGCTGATTGGCCTGTAGTTCCCAGGATCCTCCTTCTTCAAAGATTGGCACTACATTAGCCTTTTTCCAGTCATCCGGGACTTCCCCCGTTCGCCACGAGTTTTCAAAGATAATGGCCAATGGCTCTGCAATCACAGCTGCCAATTCCTTTAGAACTCTCGGATGCAACTCATCTGGCCCCATGAACTTGTGCACGTCCAGCTTTTCTAAATAGTCCCTAACCATGTCTTTCTCCACAGAGGGTTGGCCATCTACTCCCCATGCTGTGATTCCCAGTGCAGCAGTCTGGGAGCTGACCTTGTTTGTGAAGACAGAGGCAAAAAAAGCATTGAGTACATTAGCTTTTTCCACATCCTCTGTCACTAGGTTGCCTCCCTCATTCATTAAGGGGCCCACACTTTCCTTGGCTTTCTTCTTGTTGCCAACGTACCTGAAGAAACCCTTCTTGTTACTCTTGACATCTCTTGCTAGCTGCAGCTCCAGGTGCGATTTGGCCCTCCTGATTTCATTCCTACATGCCCGAGCAATATTTTTATACTCTTCCCTGGTCATATGTCCAACTTTCCACTTCTTGTAAGCTTCTTTTTTATGTTTAAGATCCGCTAGGATTTCACCGTTTAGCCAAGCTGGTCGCCTGCCATATTTACTATTCTTTCGACACATCGGGGTGGTTTGTCCCTGTAACCTCAACAGGGATTCCTTGAAATACAGCCAGCTCTCCTGGACTCCTTTCCCCTTCAAGTTAGTCCCCCAGGGGATCCTACCCATCCATTCCCATGAGGGAGTCGAAGTCTGCTTTTCTGAAGTCCAGGGTCCGTATCCTGCTGCTTACCTTTCTTCCCTGTGTCAGGATCCTGAACTCAACCAACTCATGGTCACTGCCTCCCAAATTCCCATCCACTTTTGCTTCCCCCACTAATTCTTCCCGGTTTGTGAGCAGCAGGTCAAGAAAAGCTCCCCCCCAGTTGGCTCCTCTAGCACTTGCACCAGGAAATTGTCCCCTACATTTTCCAAAAACTTCCTGGATTGTCTATGCACCGCTGTATTGCTCTCCCAGCAGATATCAGGAAAATTAAAGTCACCCATGAGAACCAGGGCGTGCGATCTAGTAGCTTCTGCGAGTTGCCGGAAGAAAGCCTCATCCACCTCATCCCCCTGGTCCGGTGGTCTATAGCAGACTCCCACCACTACATCACTCTTGTTGCTCACACTTCTAAACTTAATCCAGAGACACTCAGGTTTTTCTGCAGTTTTGTATCGGAGCTCTGAGCAGTCATACTGCTCCCTTACATACAGTGCTACTCCCCCACCTTTTCTGCCCTGCCTGTCCTTCCTGAACAGTTTATAACTATCCATGACAGTACTCCAGTCATGTGAGTTTTCCCACCAAGTCTCTGTTATTCCAATCACATCATAATTCCTTGACATTACCAGGACCTCCAGTTCTCCCTGCATGTTTCCAAGGCTTTGTGCATTTGTATATAACCACTTGAGATAACCTGCTGATCGCCCCTCATTCTCAGTATGAGGCAGGAGCCCTCCCCTCACAGACGTTCCTGCCTGTGCTTCCTCCCGGTATCCCGCTTTCCCACTTACCTCAGGGCTTTGGTCTCCTTCCCCCAGTGAACCTAGTTTAAAGCCCTCCTCACTAGGTTAGCCAGCCTGCTCGCAAAGATGCTCTTCCCTCTCTTCGTAAGGTGAAGCCCGTATCTGCCCAGCACTCCTCCTTCATGGAACACCATCCCATGGTCAAAGAATCCAAAGCCTTCTCTCCGACACCACCTGCGTAGCCATTCGTTGACTTCCATGATTGGACGGTCCCTACCCAGGCCTTTTCCTTCCACGGGGAGGATGGACGAGAACACCACTTGCGCCTCAAACTCCTTTATCCTTCTTCCCAGAGCCACGTAGTCTGCAGTGATCCGCTCAAGGTCATTCTTGGCAGTATCATTGGTGCCCACGTGGAGAAGCAGGAAGGGGTAGCGATCCGAGGGCTTGATGAGTCTCGGCAGTCTCTCTGTCACATTGTGAATCTTAGCCCCTGGCAAGCAGCAGACTTCTCGGTTTTTCCGGTCAGGGCGGCAGATAGATGACTCAGTCCCCCGGAGGAGAGAGTCCCCGACCACCACCACCCGCCTCCTTCTCTTGGGAGTGGTGGTCATGGAACCCCCAACCTCAGGACAGTGCATCTCATGCCTTCCAACCAGCGGAGTCTCCTTCTGCTTTCTCCCCCCAGACGTATCATCTGGTCCACTCTCCGCAATGGTACCTGTGGAGAGAACATGAAAGCGGTTAGTTACCTGTGTCCGTGTTGCTGGAACCCAGACATTCCCCCTTCTTCCTCTGGAGGTCACATGTTGCCAAGCTTCTTCACTGGCCTCTTGGCTCCGCTGTGCAACCTGCTCTAAATCTTTAGAGCTTTGTGCCCGTAGAACCATATCCTGACTTTTGTCCAGAAAATCCTCAGATTCTCATATGCAATGCAGAGTCGTTATCTGTTGCTCCAGACCTTCAATCTTCTCTTCCAATATGGAGACCAGCTTGCACTTTGTACAGACAAAGTCACTTCTGTCCTGTGGAAGAAAGACAAACATGGCACATCCAGTGCAGGTCACAACAGCTGAACCCCCCCCTTCCATATCACCTTCCTACTATGAGCTTCCTCAGAGACGTTGGCAAGATGTAAGCCTCACCGGGCTCACTCCAGGCGAACTCCCAGGCAAACTCCTGCTGTGTGCTGCTCTGCTGTTCCCCGCTGCTCAGCTGGTTTGCGGAGATCTGGCTATTTTTAAACAGCCAGGCTTCCCTGAAACAAACAAACAGACACCCCCAATGCCCGCCCCCTGCAGGCTACCACCCAATCAGGCACTCGCTCAGGCTTTCACACTGCCCTCCCAGCAAACACACACTCAGATACTTACTCAGCAAACAAGCCCTCCTGGCCCTCCCCTGGTTTCAGGAGGTTTATATGATAGACTTCCTGTCTAGTCCACCTGGTTTCATAATTAATGTTCCCCACCTGCTGTTTTACTTCATATGGTCCCTGCCATTTGGTGAATAGTTTGAACTCTGCACTGGGGAGCAGGACAAGTCCCCAGGTTTAAATGCATGCATACATGCCCCTATAGGCTCACCTCAGGATCTGCTGAGCACTAAGGCACCTCAACCCCTGCACCCCCTCCTGAACCCCAACCCCCTGCCCCAGCCTGGTGAAAGTGAGTGAGGGTGCGGGGGTGGGGGGGAATGGAGTGAGCGGGGCAGGGCTTTGGGAAAGGGGCAGGATAGATCCTGGGTTGCCCTTAAATTCAAAAAGTGATCTTGGGTGTAAAAAGGTTGGAGACCACTGGCTTACAGGCTAAATTTTCTGTCATCCACACCTATCCATAACTACGCTCAATAAAGGGGCATTTGTGATACAGGTGTCCTAGGTGCCCACCTGAAAAGCAAACTCTCACTACTTGCTGGGTGGGTTCTGGCCCTGGGCCTAGCACTTGAGGTAGCACCTCCCTATGTAGCCTGCCTACTCCCACTCCCTGGTTTTCCTGGTAAGAATAGTGCAGGGGCCTCAAGGCACCTCATCTGGGTCTCAGTCTAGGGCATCTGGGTTTTCTGATGGAGACCAGCCTGGGGCCCCATAGTTTGCTGGGACCTTATAGGAATCAAGCTGTCAGGCCACTGCCCTCCTGGTTAGGTTCTCTTTCAACTCAAGGGACCCCCCTTTGCATCAGGTGGTCTTTTGCACATCAGCCAGGGTCTCTGCCTGGTGTTTGAGTACCCAATCCCTCCCCCCTGCTGGGAGCATGTGGGTTAACTGCTCTGCCAAGATAAACTCAGCAACCTGGATTCAAGTCTAAGTCTTTGGCTTCAACTACTGCCAACACAAGTTCCTATTTCTGGGATACTATAAGGGTCAAACCACCTGGAGTATTTCTCCTCTCGGGATCACCCTTGAAAAGCCTCTTCCATGATCTGAAGGTAGCCCAATATAGCCACTTTCACCTGGGCATAATCTGCTGATGCTGCTTCCAGCCCTTGGTACGCAGGCTGTGCTGGCCCAGTCAGGTACAGCATCAACACAAACCTCAGAGTGGTAGCCATGTTAGTCGGTATCAGCAAAAACAACGAGGAGTCCTTGTGGCACCTTAGAAACTAACAAATGTATTTGGACATAACCTTTTGTGGGCTAAAACCCACTTCATCAGATGCATGGAGTGTAAAATACAGTAAGCAGTATATATATTACAGCACATGAAAAGATGGGAGTTGCCTTACTAAGTGGGGGGGTCAGTGCTAATGAGGCCAATTCAATTAAGGTGGAAGTGGCCTATTCTCAACAGTTGACAAGAAGGGGTGAATATTAAACAGAGGGGAAATTACCTTTGTAGTGCTAACAGGTAATTTTCCCTCTGCTGATACTCACATCTTCTTGTCAACTGTTGGGAATAGATGATGTCCACCTTGATTGCACTGGTGTCCACCTTGATTAGCACTCCTAACACCCATCTAAGAAGCGTATGGGTCGTTATAGCAGGGATAAGGGAGAGACAAGAGAGAACATGGGGGGGAGAATCAAATCAGTATCTTAGATGGCTGTATACTAATGTGAGAAATATTGGGAATAAGCAGCAAGAACTATAAATGCTAATCAATAAGCACAACTATGACATAGTTGTCATCACAGAGATTTGGTGGGATAATACACGACTGGAATATTGGTATAGAAGGGTCGAGCTTCCTGAGGGAGGACAGGCAGGGAAAGAAAGGAGGAGGTGTTGCCTTATATATCAAAAATGTATACACTTGGACAGAGGTTGAAATTGAAATAGGAAACAGACTTGTGGAAAGTCTCTGGGTAAGGATAAAAGGGGTAAAAACAAGGGTAATGTCATGGTAGGGGTCTACTAGAGACCACCTAACCAGGAAGAGGTGGATGAGGCTTTTTATAAGCCACTAACAAAATCATCCAAAGCAGAGAACTTGGTAGTGATGGGGGACTTCAGATATCTGTTGAGAAAATATCACAGCAGGGCACAGATTATCCAACAAGTTCCTGGAATATATTGGAGACAATTTTTTTTATTTCAGAAGGTGGAGAAAGGGAGTGTGTTTTAGATTTGATTTTGACAAACAGGGAAGAACTGGTTGAGAATTTGAAAGTGGAAAGCAACTTGGGTGAAAGTGACCATAAAAGGATAGAGTTCATGATTCTAAGGAATGGTAGAAGGAAAACAGCCCAATAAAGAAAATGAATTTCAAGAAGGCAGACTTTAGCCAACTAAGGCAGTTGGTAGGTAAGATCCCTTGGGAAGAAAGTTTAAGGGAACAGTAACAGAAATGTGAAGATGGCAGAAGTGCTAAATGACTTTTGTTTCAGTTTACACCAAATAGTTTAGTAGCAATTGTTCATCTAACTTAATGAATGCGGTGAAAATGAGGTATGAACAGACGCTAAAATAGGGAAAGAACAAGTTAAAAATTACTTAGACAAGTGAAAGGTTTTCAAGTCACCAGGGCCTGATGAAATACATCCTAGAATACTCAAGGTGCTGATTGAGAAGCTCTTTCAGCCATTAATGATTATCTTCAAAAAGTCACGGAAGATGGGTGAGATTCCAGAGGACTGGAAAAGGGCAAATATAGTGCCAAACTAGAAATAGGGGAATAAGGACAAACCAGGGAATTACAGACCAGTCAGTACCCAGAAAGATAATGGAGCAATGAATTTGAAGACACCTAGGAGATAATAAGGTGTTATAGTAACAGCATAGATTTGTCAAGAACAAATCATGTCAAACCAGCCCAATAGCTTTCTTTGACAGGCTAACAAGCCTTATGGACAGGGTGGGGTGGGAAGGAAGCAGCAGATGTGGTATATTCTTGACTTTAGTAAGGCTTTTGATACAGTTTCAAATGAGCTTCTCATAAACAATCTAGGGAAATACAATCTAGATGGTGCTACTATAAGGTGAGTGAATAACTGGCTTGGAAAACTGTTCCGAGAGAGTAGTTATCAGTGGTTCACAGTCAGGCTGGAAGGGCATATCAGGCTGGAAGGGCATATCAGGGGGGCACGAAAAGACTGCCTAGGAAAACGTACTGCAGAAAGGAATCTGGGGTGTCATAGTGGATCACAAGCTAAATGAGAGTCAACAGTGTAACACTGTTGCAAAAGAAGCAAACATCATTCTGGGATGTATTAGCAGGAGTCTTATAATCAAGACACAAGAAGTAATTTTTCCACTCTACTCCAGGCCTCAACTGGAGTAGTGTGTCCAGTTTTGGGCACCACATTTCGGGAAAGATGTGGACAAATTGGAGAAAGTCCAGAGAAGAGCAACAAAAATGATTAAAGTTCTAGAAAACAAACTATGACGGAAGATTGAAAAAAATGGGTTTGTTTAGTCTGGAGAAGAGAAGACTGGGGGGGGACAAGATAAGAGCTTTCAAGTACATAAAAGGTTGTTATAAGGACGAGGGAGAAAAGTTGTTCTCTTTAACCTTTGAGGATAGGACAATAAGCAATGGGCTTAAATTGGAACAAGGATGGTTTAGGTTGGACATTAGGAAAACTCCCTAATTGTCAGGGTGGTTAAGCACTGCAGTAAATTGCCTAAAAAGATTGTGGAATCTCCATCTCTGGAGATTTTTAAGAGCAGTTTAGACAAACACCTCTCAGGAATGATCTAGATTAGACGTGGGCAAACTGCAGCCTGCGGGCCCATCCTGCCTGGCCCTTGAGCTCCCGGCCGGAGAGGCTAGTCCCTAGCCCCTCCCCTGCTGTCCTCCCCCCCTGCAGCTTCACCGCCACACGGGCAGCGCTCTGGGCGGCGGGGCTGCCAGACATGCTGCTCTGAGCAGCATGGTAAGGGGACAGGGGAGTTGGAGAAGGGGCAGGGAGTTCTGGGGGGCAATCGGGGAGGGGAGGGTTGGATAAGTGTGGGAGTCCCGGGGGCCTGGCAGGGGACAGGGAGCAAGGGGGGTTGGATAGGGGGTGGGGTCCTGGGGGATTGGTTAGAGTCAGGGGGTCTCAGGAGAGGGCAGTCTGGGGACAAGGAGCCGGGGGGGGGTGGTTGGATAGGTTGGCAGTTCTGAGGGGGCAGTCAGGGGGCATGAAGTGGGAGGGGCCAGATAGGGGGAGGGGCCAGGCTGTTGGGGGAGGCACAGCCTTCCCTACCCGTCCCCCCATACAGTTTTGCAACCCCGCTGTGGCTCTTGGGCCAAAAAGTTTGCCCACCCTGGTCTAGATAATACTTAGTCCTGCCTTGAGTGCAGGAGACTGGACTAAAAGGCCTCTCAAGGTTCCTTCCAGTCCTATGATTTTATGATCTTTGGAGAAAGGACCTTGGATACAATTTTCAAAAGTGCTTAAGTGATTTAGGAGCCTATATATGCCAATTTCAAAAGTGACTTAGGCACTGAAGAGCTTAAGTGTCATTTATTTAGACACCTAACTTCAACTGAAATCAATGGGGATTAGGTATCCAAATACCTTTGAAGAGCTGGGCCAAAGTGCCTAAATCTCTTAAAACACAACTCTGGCTCCTATGTCACTTAGCCACTTTTGAAATGTGTACCCCTTTTCGTTTGTTCTTTTAACTATCTAGTGCATTTTTTGGGTACTGTAAAATTAATCAGAAATAATTGCCTCCTACACACACACACCCAACCAAAAATACAGCCATACAGACAATGTCTTAAATGAACATCTAATTAAACATGTTAACTTAAAAAAAACCACAATTGACTCTGCACTCCTTGGTGTATTTAAAAAGATTCCCATTCTGCCCAAACCCAGAGTTAGGCTTTATGCACTTTGTGAAAGTATAGACAATTTTGGGGTTTGGCATAAGGTGTTAATTTCTGTACTTCAAGGGACTCTAGCTTGTCAATATCATAACGTCTATGTCCCTTGTTTGGTGGACCCACACTTCTCAGTTTTAGCTTGATGGGGGCTGTCACAAGGTGATGGTTGCTGCCAACATCTGCACCCCTTTTCACTTTCACACCTGTCAGTGAGCGTCGCCATTGACCATTGATCATGATATGGTCAATCTGGTTCTTATCTCTGCCATTTAGAGAACACCATGTTCAGATAGGGTTCTGATGATGACTAGGTCATTCATTTTACAGAAATCAACAAGCCTTTCTCCATTTTCATTCATGGTGCCACACCCATGTCTTCCCATTGCTCTGTCGTTGTTTGTGGTGTCCTTATCGACCTTGGCAATCAGGTCTCCTAGGACGATAGTTAGGTCATGGAGTGGTATTTTCTCTAACTTGCCTGTAGTGTAAGGTAGAATTTGTCCTTTACTTCATCACTTCATCATCACACCATATACAAGAAAAAACAACTTGACTCAACACATTCAGCCAGCAAATTGGATTGAAAATTAACCGCAATAAGACAGATATCATGACCTTTAATATTGCCTCACCAGTACAGATAGAAGATTATGTTCTCACCAATGTAGAAACATTCACATACTTGGGCAGCACCATCAGCCAGGACAGTGGAACAAGCCAGGACATCAGGAACAAAATCAATAAAGCCAGGAACACCTTCAGGAGCTTTAATACAGTCTGGAAATCATCAAAATAAAAAACCAAAAACCAAACTCAAGATTTATCAGAGCCGCGTACTTTCAACATTACTTTATAGTGCAGAATGCTGGGGAATGAGAAAGTCTGACATGTGCAAACTGTCTTCATTCCATACAACCCACCTCAGAAAAATCCTCCGTATCTTTTGGCCCAGAACAATCTCAAACCAAGATCTATGGGCACAGTGCAGCCAAGAGGATCTGAGCACCAACATTGCCAGGATGTGTTGGAGATGTATCAGTAATGTGCTTCGGATGGAAACTGATTCCATCACCAGAGTAGCAATAAAATGGACCCTTGAAGGCCGCCCGAAATGAGGCCGCCCGAAAACAACATGGCGAAGAGCTGTGGAAGCTGAACTGAAAAACCTGGGACACAGCTGGGGAACCATTGAAAGTCTTGCCAGAAACAGACAGGAGTGGAGGAGCTTCGTCACTGCCCTAAATTCCAGAGGCGTAATAGGAACATTGATGATGATGATGATAAGGTGTTAAATTCAGATGGCCATATAATGTAGTTAGCAGTCATCATTTAACCATTGAAATACAGAACTTTCTTTCTTTCATTTATAAGTGAATGATTCTTCAAATTTGCAATGGTTTTAACTGCACCATTTCCCCTCCAACGTCTCGCTCCTATTGAATTAAACCTACTGGAAAGATCTAATGGGAGATGTACTGTATGTTTTTGTTTTATGGTTCTTCACTGACAAATTCTATTACTGCTGTAAATCTAGCATTATTTCATCAGGATTTTGTAGGGACTTTCTAATTTGAATGACACTTTCCTTACTTATGTTCCAGTAGTCCCATCCTACAAATCCATATGATTTGTGGGAAGATCCAACGAAGACTGGGTCCTCAAATTGCACTGGGAAACACGCTTGTTGTTAAATATTTAACTATTAAAACAAAAGCAAAAAGAGTGAAATGTAAAGCATTCTGTTCACATTCTAGCACTCCTTCATAGAATATGGGTCTTATGTGGGTTGATATAATCACTGATTATGCCATCCCAGTTTTTACTAGTTGGATGAAGACTGACTGTTGTTTTGAATATTAGAGCACTTGACTCATTTATTTTCTAATATAATATTTACCTTCCTGAACTTTTGGCAACTTGGCTGAAAATAAACTATTAGTTTTAATGGTAAGAAATGAACCAATCATCAAACAAAATAGGTGTTATTCAGTTTTGATTGCACACAGACAACTCTAGCAATTGCAGACAGATTTAACTGGTTGGTTTAGTACCACTTATAAAAGTTCAAATGATTCCCTCTTTTCTGGCATTACAATAAAATGAGTATTTTGTTCACACTGTACATTAAAAGGAATAGGCATTTAAACATTATAAAACAGAGGATGGGGAATTTGTATATATGGGTTGCAATTCAGCAAACCATTTAAGCATATGATTAATTCCAAGCATGTACTTAAATCCATTCCTATACAGGAAAGCTCTTAAGTACTTTGCTAATTAGAAATGGATTTAAACACAGGCTTCAGTGCTTTGCTGAATCAAGACCATGGTTTGGAAATATGGGGAAAAGTGTAAAATTTGGTCAGAAAATATTAAGTACATGCAAGATTAGCTGCATGTGTTTGATTCATTAACCAACCTATAACCCAGAGGAAGGTATATTAAGTAGACATTAAGAAAACTTATGGGGATAGCACTGTCAACAGAAAAAACATGTATGATGCAATATCGGATTTAGGAATCTGTACCTTCAGTGTCAGAATGGATTAAAACCTAATCCAAACCCCTTTATAGTCAATAGGAACCTTTCCATTGATGTGAATGAACTTTGGATCAAGCCCCAAGTACATGAATGCATGTATCTCATTAGAACATATCGTTTATCAAGTCAGAGGTCACCCAGAGACACTGAAAATAATGGGATCCTGATTTAAATTGGTAGCATTTATTAGTAAATATAATCTATTGCTTATTATAGTCTCTATAGTACAGTTCTTATTTGATTCATACAAATATGAATATTGTTTTATGTGTCTATACAAATCTGCCTGGGTAGCACTTCTTTTATGTAAACCGTTTTTCAGAGAACAAATTAAAGCAACTTCATAAACATATTTGTTATTGTTTGACAATGTAGGTCCAGGCCAACATTGAATAATTGGCTAGATCATGTAGCTAGCACAATAATTAAAGTTAAAGAGATATGTAAGGCCTGCAAAGGCATTTGCTAGTTTAATTGGATTCATCTTAAATACAGCTAAACCACAAGTAATTAAAGTTAGCAGGGGAGCCAGACAGGTGTTCTGGAGAAAGTCCAAAGTCAGAGCAATACACGTGTGGCGTCAGAAAGCAAAGCACGTCTCCAATTAGGGTGACCAGATGTCCCGATTTTATAGGGACAGTCCCTATTTTGGGTTTTTTTTCTTATATAGGCTCCTATTACCCCATCCTGATTTTTCACATTTGCTGTTTGGTCACCCTATCTCCAATCTGCATACAACCATCCAAAACCTATAACACAACTTACATTAGACAATAGCTATTGCAGTGTGTGATGAGGTGCGCTCCCCATACTCCCCCCCCCCCCAAGAGCTGAATTGGGCCAGGTGAGCCCAATCAGTTACTTAGGCTGCAAATGGGTGAGCTTTAGGCTGGAGGCCGCTAATTTGAGAGAAGCTCACCTGTGAGAGACAGTGGGGGCTTCCACAAAAAAAAAGTAAAGGGGACTGCAGGGAACGAGTCTGCAGTGACTCCCTGGGAGAAGGGAGGTGGGCCTGCAGAGATAAGCTGTCAAAACTTATTCCCTGGAAGGAGGGAGTGAAGCTACTGGCAATCCCAGAGGAGTGGGGAGAGCCAGGAGATATAGAAGCAGCTCAGGGAAAGGCAGCAAGGTGCAAGGAATGTACCTGGGTGTTGTGTCCCTGAGCTGGAACCCAGGGTAGAGGGTTCAGACCTTGTGGGAACGGTACTGTGAGGCAGGGAAGGAAGAGACTGCTGGAGAACAGGAACCTTGATCTCCCCCATCCCTGGAAGGGGAAAGAAACCACACTGGTGACCGGGCCAGAAGGCTGAGTCATGAAGAGGACAACTGTGGTTCCTGACAGTAAGAGAGGGGCTACAGAGGAGAAATTGATGGGGTGCAACCACTGGAAGCGGTGTCAGCCTGATTTAAGCTAAGCTCCAGAATTGCCAGGAGGCAGCACCATTCAGCATTAAGTGGAGTAACATGTGACATGGTGATTAAGCCCCATCTGATGTAATGTCCAGAATTTGTGACTCGCCCTGAGGTGTTTGAACTGATGTAGATCAATAGGTTAGTCGTGTTCAGGGAGGAAAGATACCAATGGCCCCAACTCATATGAAACTGCTCTGCAAAGAGCCCTTTTCACTGAAATGAACTATGGTGGTATTTTTACATTCTCTATAACTGGTCACTTACAGCAATTATTCTCTATGACTCCTAAACAGCAGTAAGAGATAATGACAACAATTGGATACTCAACGTAACTAGACCAGTGCAATAGTACACAGAACTTTAAACTAAAAATTATAGGTTGAGCCACGAGTTGAAAGCTCAAGGAAAATGAGTCAATTGGTGGAGTCAGTCATAAGTATCAAGCTGAAGAATGTTAGAGACGTAGAGGAAGGGAGCAGTATCCAGCAGTTCTTAGTACCAAATCACTTCATATATGGCCAATAGGTATCCTCTACTTTTTACCTAATGAATTGTGTGCAACAAAAACGAGTTCTTATTTCCATCCACACAAACATGCACCAAGAATTCTGTATATAGAACATAACACACAGAGGCCAAATTGATAGATAACAGGTCTTCTTCACAAGAATAAAACAGTGAGCCAGACATGAGGCCCTTCATTCATTGTCAACATAGAACTGTAAGCCATGTTTAAATAACATTTATGAGGTGTGGAAAAGAGCAGGTTTACAAAGCATAGGTAACCAGACAATTATTTAACAGCTATATTATTTAACAGCTAAGTACACAGGTTATTCCAGCTAAGGTCATCATTGATTTGGGCCCTCAAAATTTTGGACATTATAATGAGATTTGGTTAATAAAATAAACTTTTGGTCAGATCATGGCTCTTTTGAGGTTTACACAAAACAAATCTGCCCTTTTTTGTGCATGGGACCATTCTGGTGCCACTGCATCCAAAATCTGGTGCATAAGCTGCAATATTGGACTTTAATAAATACCACCGAATTCCTGAGCCTCCATTTTTATGATGTACCCAATCCTTTGGATAACTGGAAAGGTCTCCAGAGTACACTCCTGAGTAGCTTGCAATGAAAAGTTACATAGAATTCTGAGGTACACAGGCCACATGCAGTGGCAGAATGTGACTCTAAGGCTCGAGGGAATAAAAATACATTTTGTACTGGATCAAGTAGGCCAGTTTAAAATTATTTAAGCTATTGACTTGAAATTGTGCTATAAATAGCTGTGCATGAACAGCTAAACTTTTTATTTCAGCTCACAGCTGTGGAGGAGCACTTGACTTTTTATAATTTCTCATTTGCTTAAAAAAAACCCTCTAAATACTGTCTCGTAAACATGTGCTAAAGAGAGAGCAAAACAGAAAAACACTTCAGAACAAAGCATGTGCAATGACCTAGCAAATACATTAAAGCCAGTAACAGTTACAGTAACAGTGTTCTGAGCCTCAGCTCTACAAATGCAGCTTGATTGCCAATGTCAACAAAAGCATTTGGTTCTGATGAGAGAGACAGATGGAGTCATTTTCTGAATGTAAGCTGCATCAAGCCAAAGTGTCCAAAATAGAAACAGAAATTGAAGGGAAGATAAAAGAAACTTGGGTCCTGATATGCATATCTGCTAGCATGAAGTACTTTAGAGGCTTCTTAGTACTAATGTGACTATAGGAATGAAAGACATGACTCTGCTAATCTTCCACAGCAGAGGGTAGAGGGCAAGGGAGTCCAACTTTCCAACTGAAGTCTTCTTCCAAAGAGCCAGGAGCTGGAGGGCAAAAGCTAATTTGCATTCATTGGAACAGATTGCAGCTGCTCTCCTCTTTCATACGAATTGTGTCCTGTGGAGACACCAAGTTCCAGCATGTTTTTTCCATCTTAAGGTGAATGGCCCTTGCCCAGATCAAGATGGGGCCATATAGGTGCAATGCCCACTATCTGTATATGGTGAATAGCAATGCTATATTAAGTATCAGGCTTTGAGCTACATTGGAAGGTGCACAAATACCACAATGATGAGCTTGAGAAAAGAATCTTAATAGACAACTTTGCTGTTAAGTAATGTTTTTCATTTATAGGACCTAAAGTGCTTTACAAAAGAGCATAAACACCATTACCCACATAGAGATGCAGTGACTTGCCAAAGGTCACACAGCAGGTCAATGGCAGAGATGGTTAGAGAACTTAGGTCTCCTGATTCCCAGCTTAGTGCCCTATCCACCAGGCCACAGTGCCTTCAGAATAATGTAAATCAGCGATTGGGCCATTGTCTGCACTTTGACCACCCCTACTAGAGACATGAGTTAGGGAACAATATGGAACACAATGGTAACAATAAGAGTAAAGAAACACAAGATAGATCAGGGAAAGAGCAGATTAAATAATGTTTAGATAAATTAGATGTATTCAAGGCATTAGGGCCTGATGAAATTCTTACTCAAGGTACTAGTCCAAGCAATCTTTGAACTGTTAGTAATTATCTTCAAGAACTCATGGAGAATGGGTGAGGTCTCAGAGGATTAGAGAAGGGTAAGCATGGTACCTGTCTTTAAAAAGGGGAACAAAGATGACCCAGGAAATTATAGACCAGTCAGCCTATCTTCAGGACTTGGAAAGATACTGAAACGAATGATGAAACAATCAATTTGTAAGCACCTACTGGATAATAGGGTAATAAGCAATAACCAATAAGGATTTGTCAAGAACAAATCATGCCAAACCATCCCACTTTCTTTCTTTGACAGCATTATTGGGCTAGTGAATAGGGGGGGAGACCATGGACAGGATACATCCTGATTTTAGTAAGGCTCTTGACACACTCCCATGTGATATTCTCATAAGGAAAACTAGGGAAATGTGGTCTAGATGAAATTAATAGAAAGTGGGTGCATAACAGCTGAAAGACTGTACTCAAAGAATAATCATCAATGGTTCACTATCAAACTGAGAAGACATATCTAGTGGGGTCCTGCAGGGGTCTGTCCTGGGTCTGGAACTATTCAATATTTTCATTAATGACTTGGATAATGGAAGGTAGAGTATGCTTATAAAATTTGCAGAGGGCACCAAGCTGAAAAGGGGTTGCAGGCAATTTGGAAGACACGATTAGAATTCAAAACAACCTGGACAAATTGGAGACTTGGTTTGAAATCAACAAGATGAAATTTAATAAAGAAAAGTGCAAAGTACTGCACCTAGGAAGGAAACATCAAATGCACAACCATAAAATAGGGAATAACTGGCTAGGCAGTAGTACTGCTGAAAAGGATCTGGGGTTTATAGTGGATCACAGATTGAATATGAGCCAACAATGTGATGCACTTGTGAAAAAGGCTAATATCATTCCAAGGTATATTAACAGGAGTGTCATGTGTCAGGCACAGGAGACAATTGCCCCACTGTACTTGTCACTGATGAGGCCTCAGCTGGAGCACTGTGCCCAGTTCTAGGCACTGCACTATAAGAAAGATGTGAACAAACTGGAGAGAGCCTGGAGGAGAGCAACAAAAAATAATGAAAGGTTTAGAAAACCTGACCTAGGAGGAAAAGAAAAAAAAAAAAGCATGCTGAGTCTTGAGAAAAGAAGCCCAAAGGGAGAGATACTAACAGTCTTCAAATATGTTAAGGACTGTTATAAAATATCTGCAGCAAGGGAAATTTAGGTTAGACATTAGGAAAAGCTTTCCAACTATAAGGATAGTTAAGCACTAGAATAGGTTTCCAAGGGAAATTGTGGAATCTCCATCACTGAAGGTTTTTAAGAACAGATGGGACAAACAAGTCAGGAATGGTTTAGGGGATAGCTGGTCCTTCCTCAGCGCAGGGGGTTGGATTAGATGACCTCCATAGGTCCCTTGTAGCCTTACACTTCTGTGATTCTATGAAAAACAAAACCATAGAGTTAATTGTCATCTAGCATAAAATAAATTTTACTTTGGGATTTTCAGCGGTTCTGTGAACTACTGCTGTGCAGGTGTTTGACGAATCATTATCATCAAGATGTGTTCAAAGGGCACATTCCTCACATTGAACTACTGTCACCAAGCTAACCAATCTTTGATCACCTAGGAAACAAGCCCAAGGTGCAAGTTTGCATGTTCTGTAGGAGCTTCTAATATTAGAATGTGAATATTGGTTAGTTTACAAGTCAGAAAAAGATCTTCAAATCCTGATTTAAACCAGTGTTCTCCATACTCTGTAGTATTATTTTTCCACAGTATGCCTTGTACAGATGAGATGCAAATGTATCTGTTTAAAAGTATGTATTTTAACCTTACTCTATTGTATCAGTTTGAGGGAGTAGATAGTAAACTTGTGTTCCATAGCAACAAGGGGAATTAATTTTACTATATTGCTGATGCATATTTTATATATGCATAAATAAAATAAACAGTTCTTTTTCCTCAGCAAAATCCCTACAAGAATTCAGTCAGATGTATTAGGATCATTAGGATTGCAACTAGCATGCACAAACAAAGCCACCAGAAGTATGGTATATTGAGGTCATGGATTCGACTTGGACCCTCAAAATCAAGAACATTTAGAGTTAAAGAAACAACACTATTCTTTTTCCCCACCATGCTTTGCCAAGGTCTCGCAGCACATTAGACATGAGAAAACCCTGGTCTGGTGAGACCTGTACCCCTTGGCACAGAGGAAGGGATTAACAATGATATTTCAGGTTTGGTTCTGAATTCCTTGGCTGAACGTTATATTCTTATCTATTTTATTCTAGTGCTATTGAAATTTAGAAAATGAAACAACTAAGATATAAAGAGCAACATGTTGCGTTTTGGGCAATCTAAGCTTAGTCAAACATGATTCAGAGATTTCCTTAAAATTTGGCAAAGTTGTTTATTATTCTCCATATAGTCACAGCATACACTATATATTTGTGAAATACTTAAGAATTGTTTACACTGTGTACACTGTATATTATTATTAACAACATGAATAGCATATTGTGAATTCATAGGAGGTAGCCAAAACCCTTATGAAAAAGTTATTTCTAATATGCCCACTGAAAGGAGCAACCCATTTAGCCTTTTTGTAGTTTAAAACATAAATATGGATTAATCCATAATCATTAAGTAAATGCCTGTAAATATTTATTTTGAAGAGTTCACTGAACTCCATTTTTAATTGAAAGAAGTCAATAGATCATTCAAAATAGAAACTTCTAAATTATTTTGCACCCTCAAAGTAAAAAAGCTGATCTAAATTTATTTGAAAATATCTAAAAAGATTCAGGCTGAATTATTTGATGCCTGACTAGAGGCAGGAGATCTTCATTTCAAAATTATAATCCTCTATCAATTTTTTATCAGCAATAAGTTTATACGCTCTTACAGTTCTTCTACATGTCCAAAGCCAGATGGAGTTTTGTCCAGAAGCAAAGGTTTATTACCTTGATCAAACTGCAACGGGAGATTGTTTAATTCAGGGCCTGCACAGAATACAGGGACTGGTTGGGACAAACAGAAGGAGATTATCTTGAACAAAATGACACTATAAGAACAGCAAGAGCCTGTGGAAAAGAACAAAAACAAGAGTCATACTCCAGCAATCAGAGAACAGAGGGCTCCTTAACAAGTCCTGTTGTGTTTTTAAGGCCTTTATGTGTCATCCTTTGTTCTGTCATCTTTTATGTCACACCCTTAGGGTAAATTTTCTGCTGGACTCAAAATCTGCTTGTCCAAATTTTGTATGTAAGTGCAAAACTTTCCTAACGCTGCCACTAAAATGGATGGGACCATATACTGTCTCAGCGGTAATATGCAGCTATATGTATCATACTACAGCTAAGAGACCCCAAGATATGCCACAGTAGAGGAGGGACTCTCCATACTAGAAATCTGTCAATAACACAGTACCTCAAAATGAAGAAAGGGGCTGGTGCCGTGATGTAATGAGACTAAGAGGAGCTTTTAGGTTCCTAATGCTGCATACTGTTGGAAGGCGTGGATAGGCCATCTAGCTTCTAAAGCTCCTTAGTAGGGAATTTTGGGGAAATCAGGGGGCAGGAGTACATTAATGCATCTCCAAAGGAGGAGAAACAGGAAGCAGCGTGCCAGCTAGCTGTAAAGATCCAGGAGGGTACACAGATGACTGCCTCCTGAAGACTTGTGGGAGGGGTAAATGTTCAACCTGTCCCCAAAAGACTACACTAGATAATGGGTAAGTGGAGCCCAAAGCATGCTTTGGTGACATTTAGCAAAAGAAACCTGAGAAATTTAGCAAAGCTCATTGTGACGTTTGCCTGCCGTTTCCTTTGCAATCCCAGAGAACTAAGCCCACTGGGTTTGGTTTGCTGGAACCATACAGACCAAAAAACGTAGTTTCACCCCACTGTAGCGGTTACATTCCAGAGGCATCACACTCATTGGGATGGGAAGGCCAAGTTCCCACCCAGTAAGCGTCCCACCCCATCCACATTCCATCCACTGAAATGCCCAGTGATTAAATAGTTAGTGTTGACCCTGAAATGTCATTATTGGGCTTCAGAGTTGAACTCCAATTGGATTAATAGGGGCAGGGAGTTCACACCTCTGAGCCACTGTTTCAGGCTGACATCACTGCATTGGTTACACACTAGTCTCCTTTGGAAGGCTTCCTCCGCAGGCTTGAGGGCTAACCTTTGTGGGGGGGTTTTTTGTTTGCTTTTTTTTTGTTTGTTTGTTTTAAGTGAAAGCTTAGGTGTCTGAATGTGTCCTGGGGACTGCATAAATACATCATATAGGCTAATACAGCCTGCCGACCACATATTTTACACCCCTGTTAAGTGCACAATTACCAGTTTGCGCACACAGATACAGGTTTTGAGCATATATTTTTAATGTAAATATAGAAGTGGAGCTCATTTTTTAAAATGTGGCCCTTTAGTTATGTTTTCGTTGATTTACTCCTGAGGGAATCCTGTGCAAGCGTGTGCATGGAAACACGTCCCCCCCGCAGATTCTCTTTGCTTTTCCACAGAAAAATGGTTTCTGTGGCCAAAAGCAAAAAGAAGCTGCACCAATGCTCACTTACCCCTCCCTGGCAATGTGGGCACGTCTGTTTGGGCATCCAGAGCAGCCGGGGAGAGATAAGTCACTCCAGGGGAGGTAGGGAAGGAGGGTCTGGGGATCCCCTGGCCACCCAGGGAAGTTAGTCCTGGTGTGGGGGGAGGGGAGGAGGAAGACAACGATGGAGACAGAGACAGAGTTCCCCCTCCCCTGTATAGAGCAGATGGGGCTGTGTCAGATCAACCCCAAGAAACCTCCCCCTGCTGCAGGAATCTTTGCACTGCCTAGGGGCAGCTTGGGCGTGGTGTGTGTGTCTGAGTGCAGGGGATGAGGCCCGGGTGAAAGGACTTACGCTGGAGTCCTGAGCAGGGGGCATGGCCTCAACTGGAAGGGGCGTGACCTTTAAATTCCCAGGCCCTTTAAATCAAGATTTAAAGGCCCCGGGGCTCCAGCTACAGTAGCAGCAGCTGGGAGCCCCGGGGCCTTTAAATCACCCCCAGAGCTGCCAATTGCAGAGGCAGCTGGGAGCCCCAGGGCTCAGGGGCGATTTAAAGGGCCCAGGGCTCCACTTTTGTAGCAGTGACTGGGAGCCCCGGGCCCTTTAAATCACCACCGGAGCCCTGCCGCCACTACCCAAGGGCTCCAGCAGTGGGACTCGGGCAGCAATTTAAAGGGCCCAGGGCTCCAGCTGCTGTAGGGAGCCTGGGGAAGCTGGTCTGGTTCTGCATGGCGTACCGGCTCTTGCACCGGACCAGACCGGCTTACTTTCACCTCTGGAAAAAGTGGAGTGGGGGTTCCAGGTGCAGGGAGGGGTAAGGCTTGGCAGGAGAGTTTGGGTGAAGGGGGGGGGGGGTCCAGATGCACAGGGGTTGGGTGGACAGGGGGATCATTTAACTGGGATTTAACTGGGAATTGGTCCTGCTTCGAGCAGGGGGTTGGACTAGATGACCTTCTGGGGTCCCTTCCAACCCTGATATTCTATGATTCTATGATCAGCTCCCTCCACTTCCTGGCCTCATCGCTCCTCAGCCACGGGGAATCTGGACCCAGAACCCCCCTCCCACTGACTCCCCTCATGCAACTCCCCACCCCCAAAGCCTCACCCCCTGCATCGGGAACCCTGCACACCCAGACCCCCCCCCACTGAGCCCCAACCACCTTCACCTGGACTCCCCTGCAGAGTACCAGTCTTCCTGAACCCAGAACTCCCCAATGAGCCCCAGTGCATCCAGATCCCTCCCACCAAGATGCCCACACCCAGATTGTGCCAGAACCCTGGTACTCTTGAGGTGAATTCTGTACCAAAAAATTAAAAATTCTGCAGATTTTATTTGTGAAAACGACACAGTAACACTAACAATATAATCATACCATTTTCAATTATTTTGGTACTTTATTTCAAAATAATTCTCTGCAAATAATTGAAAATAGTGTGATTATATTGTTGTGTATTTATGTTATTTTCACAAATAAAATCTGCAGAATTTTAAAATATTGTGAATAGAATTTATAATGTTTTGGTGCAGAATTCCCTCAGGAGTAGTTGATTAATACAGAGTACAGAATCAATCTTCAGCAAAGAATTTTATTCTAGTATTGTTATTTGTGTACTGCTGTTTTCCTGGTTACCTGAAAAAGTTGCTACAAATATAAGCATTCAGAAGTTCAAATATTATTTTTTCATATAATGCATATCTGATCTATAAATATACTAGAGTTGGTAAAAAAAATTAATTCTGTTATTGTAACTCTCTACTCTCTCTTTTAAGATCATAATTGTAGCTAGTCAAATAGTGTTGTCCATATGGTGCCTCCATTGCTCGTGGGGGCTGTAATGTTTTCTAACAGTCTGAATTCATTATATTTTCCCATTCTGCAGCATCGGGAACCATCTTTTATTATCCTGAACAGAAATGGGAGAGTTTGAGAAATGCCCTGCTGAGCAATCTCGTTTTCATTAAAAAAAAAAAAAAAAGAAAAAAAAAGGATTTGTTTAGTGACAAGTGGGGGAAACTATTATAAAAAGAAGAGGATGGAAGATAAAGACAAATGTGAGGGAAAGGACAGACTGTTTGTTTCCTGGTTGTGACAGGGACTCTCTCCTCTGTTAGCTTACACCAAATAAAGTAACAGCAGTATGCAATTTGAACATAGATGGATCAGCAGTGCCATAAATACAGCTGTGCATGTCTACTAAACAGATGTTTTTCTTTTACTTTCCTAGCTGATCTTCAGCAGATTTATTGGGGGAATGGAATCAATTACAGTGGGTTTTGCACAGACTGTGGAGAGCGCTAGAGAGAGAAAAGTCCACCGACAGATTCTCCTCCTTCTTGTCAATAAGTTAAGTATTCTCTCTCATTTGTCTGTTTAATTAAATCATTTAGATATTAGTTTAGCCTGAGCTACGCAGGGACAGTTGGTACCGCAGCACTCACTGTCTCTATACATAACACCTGCAGCAAAGTTCTTTATTTCTGTTATCTCTACAAGTGCTCTTGGCTTTGTAACAATTTGTTCTGAGAGGAAGAAAGATTGAGTGTTCAATAGCAGATGTATTTCTGAAATGTATCAGAGTGGGGCCATGTCTCAGGAATGACAAAAAACTCCAAACCTGACCTGGGGTCAAATAAGGGCTGGGGGGAGAGAGAGTCATGTCCTCAATTTTTTGTTACTACCCATGAGCTAGTTCACACTCCCCTATGATTTCTGCCATGTCCTAATATCTGAATTGGATTTTCTGGAGGCAGTGTTTCTTGTCTGACAAAAAACAACACTGTTTCTGGCGGGGTAGATTTCTCTCTCTCTCACTCCCTCCTTGTCTCTAATTGCTCCTGTTTTCTGTTCTCTTGATCTCTCTCATTCTACTTAGCCACACAAGTTGCCAAGAACACATCTGTCCTGTACTCCGCTCTGTACTGCCTCTGGTTGAATGCAGAAATCAGTTCAAATCTCTGTCCAAATATTCAAAGCTTTCCATGGGATTAGATCCAAAGCTTTCCATGGGATTAGATCCAGCTACCTGAGACATTGCTTCAACATGCTATACACAGCCACTACACTCCACTGGAAAACTGAAACTGCTGATCAATAAAGGGAGTCAGAACTCCCATGACAGCTGGATTCTGCCTCTGGAACTCACTCTTCCAACAGACTATGGACCTCAGTATTTTCAGAATTAAATGCAAAACTCATTTTTCCACTTAGCTTTCCTTATTAAGTTCTTCGCTTGTAAACATGCACAGACACACTACATCCCCATTCACTCACACACACAAGCTTACTTCCACCCTCTATAAACTAGTCAAGCTTAATACGGGATGGGAAGGATGCAAGATTGTTATTGTTATTTCTATTTTTAAATATTTGGCAGGTGCTAGCATAAAATGATGACGGGCGATATAAATACAGTTAGATAGACAGTAATTCTAGAGTCTAACACTTGCAGCATTCCCAATATGTGACATCTAACACTGGTAGCACTTTTTAGGCTGAACATGAGAAATCCTACTGCTACTCTCCATGTTGTCTGATGCATTAGAATTGGTGCAACATCAGTCTGGGATTGCAGATCCAGGAAGCAATCACACAGACTGAAATTAATCTTCAATACTATCACCCATTTTCTCAAGTTACGATTCATTCAGGATTGAAGCTGCTCTACATCAATTGTTCTTTTGCTGGATAGTAGCCCTGCAATATTACACACACTATGCTAGCAGCAGAAATATCATGCCTCTCTCTTTTGTTAATACTCCAAGACTGCAACAGCGTGTAAGAAAAGTACCTACCATAGTAACACTTACATTCTGTTTTCATTATCTTGCTGCCTAGATGCTTCAGTGATTGATGCCCATAGATATCTAAAATAGACAGAGAATGTTTGACATTGAGGCTGAACTATACATGAGACTAGGAGCCTGTGGCAGTGATCTAGGAAGGTAGGGTATAGAACAAGAAAGAAAATATAGACTATGGCAATGACAGGCTATGTTTGTGGTGAATTAACCTCTGTGTTAATGTGAATGCAGGAAAATGTTATGCATTTTTTCCTCAGAATCTCTGCAGCAAGATGAAAGTGATAATGCATAAAATTAAAAATCCTTTGCCAGTGGACAGAGACAGTGCTTTACATTTACATCCATTCTGTGCCATTTCCTGTGTGCTGACGGCCTGTGGAAAGAGGGCTAATGTGACATGGCATTTCAGATTGTGTCACATGGTCAGAAGATAATGAGCGTCAATAATATTGGGCTTTGACAGAAAATAAAAAAGGAAAGGAAAAAGATGTATGTAAATATGTGTTCTATATTTAATTTATTTCCTTGGAAACAAGTAAAAGATATCTAAAGGCTTAAGGCACCCTGACTTTTCATTACATCACATTTACAGCATCACCAAAACCAGTTACAGACTTGCATCCAATCCCTCAACACATCAAAACACCCTGTCAGCAAAACAAAACAAAGATACCCCCATCTCATCGTGCCCAACACCAGCAGAAATCTCAAAATTCACTGAAACTTTCCACACCCTCAGACCTCAACCCCCTGAACACTACCCAAAAAGGAAGGCTTTGTCATAAGCCCTGAAAGTCAAGAAATCCAGGCAATTTCAGCCAAGGTTGAAGGAAATGATTTTCAAAGTTATGGGGAGCTCATAGAGTAACCCCCTCTTTTATAAATTTATGTGGCACCAACTCAAATACCTCTACTGATAACTGTAGCAACATGGCACAGGTGAAAAGCTGTCTCTCACACAGACTCCAAGTCATTTAGGGCTTTATAGGTTAAAATGGGTGGGCAAACTACGGGCTATGTCCAGCCTGTCACAGTTTTTAATCCGGCCCTTGAGCTCCATTGCCCTGCTCGGGCTGGGGAGTGGGGTCAGGGGTTTTCCCCACTCTGGCAAGTTCTCACGCCCCACTCCCACTCCCCAGCAGGAGTGCCAGGCTGGCAGAATGGGGCAAGCCCCCGACCCCACTCCCCAGCCAAAGCACCAGAGCGGGGCAATGAGCTCGAGGGACGGATTAAAAGTTTATTTGAATATCTCTTCTTCAGAGTTAAATTGATTAACAACATTGCTTAATTATGGTTTGCTTTGAAGCTAAAATAGTTTGAATATATTTTGGATATTGCCACGGTCAAATGGGAAACACTGATGATTTAACAAAGCTAATTACAGATTGAACTTTTATGTAGTGCAGTACACTGAAGAGTTTTAGCTAACATACAATTTGTGTTCAGACAGGAGCAAAATTGTGTGGTAAAATCAACAAACAGCTCAGTAATGTAATTTTCTAACAGCGCATGGTTCAACAGAATCATTTTAATAGTGTTGGTTTTGAAACAAACTTGTGTTGTCCCTATTTGAACATGAATTGTTAATTTTGTGAGCATTCATGGTCCGCCATACAATTTCCATAGCAAGATGTGGCCCTCAGACCAAAAAGTTTGCCCACTCCTGGAATCAACACTTAAACCTTCTCCCAAAAAACCAGCTGGCAGGCTATGCAAATCATGGAGAGCTGATATCATGTGCTCCTGGCAAGATGCATTGTTTAAAAAAAAAATCAAATTATTTCCAACTTCTGAATGGATTTAAGTATGTCTGTATCCACTTTGCATTAATCTAGTCTTGCTGTGGTAAAAAAAACAGATTAGGGTAGCACGAGCTGTATGTATCTGAAAGAAATAGTTGCAAATTCTTGACCAGACACAGGTGAAAAAAGCAGTCAGTCCTGGTCACTGCTATTATAGGATCAATAAATGAGATTTTAACTAATTTACATTTATCCATGCTCCCAAATCATCCAGATACAGAAAGAGAAACCATATGGGTCACTAAAACTTCTACCATATAAAATATATTTTATTCAGTTTACCCCTCTACTAAACCCAATAACTTGTGTTTCACAAAATCATACTTTCCAGAAAGGCATCCTGTCTTGATAGGACATCAAGAGATGGAAAATTTACCAGATTTCTTGGAAGTTTAGTTTGGTGGTTAATTGCCCTCACTGTTAAAAATGTGGGTTTAATTTCTAATTTTAATTTGTTTACTTTTATCTCCCATCCAGTGGTTCCTATTATGCAGTTCTCCGCTAGATTAAAGAGCCCTTTAGTAATCTGTATTTTCTCCCCATGAAGATACTTATACACTATCATCAAGTCTCCTCTCAAACTTCTTTTTTGTTAGGCTAAACATTCAATTTCCATTCCCTCCATGTTATTAAAGAGGGTCATAGTTCCACGAGTCCAAATTGCATAAAGTAATTCACTGCTCTGCATTTGTTGTAGTAAAGTCTCTCCCCCCTAGTGACAAACTGACAGGGACGATTATCCATCTACTGTTGGGGTGCATATCAAAATAATCATGTCCCCTGGTATGGGAATACGAGTCACAATAACATAGGCACAAGCTAAGAGCTTACAATTATCATAACAAAAATCAGATAGCCATCGTTTATAGTTATATTCATAGTCTATTCCACAAAAGTTAAATGAAATCCTGACTCATTGAAGTCAATGGTCAAATTACCACAGACTTCAAAGGGATTTCTCCCAACTAAATTGGTGCTGACTTGTGAAAAGTCTTTAGGAAAATACTTTTACCGTCTTAATTAATTAAAAAATTACAAATTGACCTAGATCCCATCCATTTTGACTGTAAAAAGCATTTGAAATTTCCTCAGGGAGAAATGTTCATGAGCTGTATATCCCCTACACATGACAAGAGACGTGCTATGTCTTTGCATTGGACATGGAAATCCATTTGAACTCTTTATCATAAATGTGGGATGACTTCCATGAGACACTTTGGGCCACATTCTCAGCTGTGCTCAATATACATTGTATACCGCTGAAGGGTGGGGGCGGGGAGGAACGCCAGGAAGTGGCTCCCGGCTCTTTGGTCCTGGCATAGTTTGGAGCAGCCACTTGACTAATCTAAACGATGTAAGCTGCCAATAGCCCCATCTCCCCTCCCTCCCAGGGCCTTTTGAGCAACTGGAGATTACCACAGATCAGAAGTGCTCCAAACTGCACTCTTGTCTTCCTAACTATGATCCTTAAATAGGGGTAGGAGAGGGGAATCATCAGCTGGCTCACTATCCCTCTGTGCCACAGGACTGAAATTGCTTTAATGGCTGCAAGCAGGGGAGAGAGAGGAGATCTTCCTTGGCATCACACAGAAAGTTTATGTGCTCTCTAAGTAGTTAAGACATTAGTGAAAGGAATAGTTTATGTAGAAATACATATCCTATATAAAGTTTAATAATTTTCATTAATAAATACAAATAGTCTGAAATGCATTTCATCATGATGATCTTTAAAATAACTTTCTTTTATCAAGATGAAGATTGCAGAAGATAATTTGACTTACAGACCAATTCCAAAACAGAAACATTACTGCAAATCATAGAATCATAGGACTGAAAGGGACCTTGAGAGGTCATTTAGCCCAGTCTCCAGCACACGTGGCAGGACTAAGTATTATCTAGACCATCCCTGAGAGGTATTTGTTTAACCTGCTCTTAAAAATCTCCAATGATGGAGATTCCACGTCCTCCCTAGGCAGTTTATTCCAGTGCTTAACCGCCCTAACAGTTAGGAAGTTTTTCCTAATGTCCAACCTAAACCTCCCTTGCTGCAAGTTAAGCCCATTGCTTCTTGTCCTATCCTCAGAGCATAAGAACAATTTTTCTCCCTGCTCCTTGTAACAATCTTTTATGTACTTGAAAACTGTTATGTCCCCTCTTGGTCTTCTCTTTTCCAGACTAAACAAACCCAATTTTTTCAGTTTTCTAGACCTTTAATCATTTTTGCTTTTCTTCTCCAATTTGCCCACATCTTTCCTGAATGCGGCACCCAGAACTGGACACAATACTCCAGCTGAGGCCTAATCAGTGCCAAGCAGAGCGGAAGAATTATTTCTCATCTCTTGCTTACAACACACCTGCAAATACATCCCAGAATGATGTTTGCTTTTTTTGCAACAGTGTTACACTGTTGACTCTCATTTAGCTTGCGATCCACTATGACCCCCAGATCCCTTTCCGCAGTACTCCTTCCTAGGCAGTCATTTCCCATTTTGTATGTATGCAATTGATTGTTCCTTCCTAAGTGGAGTACTTTGCATTTGTCCGTATTGAATTTCATCCTATTTACTTCAGACCATTTCTCCAGTTTGTCCAGATCATTTTGAATTATAATCCTATCCCCAAAGCACTTGCAACCCCTCCCAGCTTGGTATCGTCCACAGACTTTATAAGTGTATTCTCTATGCCATTATCTAAATAATTGATTAAGATATTGAACAGAACCGGACCCAGAACAGATACCTGCGGGCCCCCACTCATTATGCCCTTCCAGCATGACTGTGAACCATTGATAACTACTTTCTGGGAATGGTTTTCCAACCAGTTATGCACCCCACCTTATTGTAGCTCCCTCTAAGTTGCATTTCCCTAGGTTGTTTATGAGGTCATGCAAGACAGTATCAAAAGCTTTACTAAAGTCAAGATATACCACCTCTACCGCTTGCCCACCCACAAGGCTTGTTACCCTGTCAAAGAAAGCTATCAGGTTGGTTTGACATGATTTGTTCTTGACAAATCCATGCTATTAATTATCACTTTATCTTATTGATGCTTGCAAACTGATTGCTTAATTATTTGCTTCATTATCTTTCCAGGCACAGAAGTTAAGCTGACTGGTCTGTAAATGCCTTGTTCCTAAGAAGGAACTGGAGGTGATGAAACTGAAAATGAAGTTGTATTTATTTTTAATTTTGCTGATGAAAGAATATTGAGTGACTGTTGCTAGGGTTCTTTTTTCAATCAGCAATTTTTATAGGATTTTTATATTGAACTTTCCAAAAACTGGTGACAGTGTCATCTCAAGACCTGTTTACTCAGGTAAGACCATGCCAGCTTCCTCAAAAGTGATCTCATGTATTGAGATTTTTGGAGGGGAGAGGGATTCACAGACTTGTATGCAAACACTGAATACTCAAAATTGCTGATTTAAATGTGACGTTTCCAAAACTGACACTCATTAAGGATAACCCAATCTGAACGAGACTGGACCAAGTTGCATGCCTCCAAGGTAGCCTTCATACCTGATTTGACTGAAGACCTCAGAAGAGACGTATTGCAAGATTAATTAAGCAAAGTTTACAAACAAGATGAATCGAGGGTAAGACAGAGAAGCCCTGCAATTCAGGCCAACAAGACATTTAAATAAATGCACTAAATGCTCCCATAACAACTATGTGGTGTGACAAAGTTCCTCCTCTACTTTGGTAGGTCCTGTGCTTATTGGCGGATTTTCTCACCTCAGAGATTCATGGCAGCCCTCGGTTTGGCCACTTTTGTGGCTCAAATCTGCCGTTCACTCAGATAACCTCGTCACTGGCCAGCATGGGGAAAAAGAGAAAAGCAACCCCCACAGTGTCTTCTGATCCACCATGTAGGTCAGGGAACAGCCCAGAGACCTCCCCTCTGGTGGAGCCCACGGTCCAGATCAACTCCTCCTGTGTCTGATCAGGAGTTGGGAGGATATAGGGGGAACCCAGGCCCGCCCTCTACTCCGGGTTCCAGCCCAGAGCCCTGTGGATTGCAGCTGTCTAGAGTGCCTCCTAGAATAGCTGCGTGATAGCTACAACTCCCTGGGCTACTTCCCCATGGCCTCCTCCCAACACCTTCTTTATCCTCACCACAGGACCTTCCTCCTAGCATCTGATAATGCTTGTACTCCTCAGTCCTCCAGCAGCTCATCCTCTCACTCCCAGGTCCTTACACGTGCCCCCTACAAACTGATGGGAGGTCCTTTTTAAACAAGGTGTCCTGATTAGCCTGCCTGCCATAATTGATTCTAGAAAGTGCTTAATTGGCTCCAGGTGTCTTGATTAAGTTGCCTGTCTTAATTGGTTTTAGCAGGTTCCTGATTACTCTAGGGCAGCCCCTGCTCTGGTCACTCAGGGAACAGAAGACTATTAATCCACTGGCCAGTATATTTGCCTTCTACCAGACTCCTGTACCCCACTGGTCTGGGTCTGTCACAGTGGGTAAAACCAGACAATCACTTAGGGGAGAGGAGGCCACAATCTCAAACAGGCCACTCCAGCCTTTGACCAGTCTCTTTCTGTACCTGAAGAAAGTCCACTGATGAGAACCACTGTGCCAGCAGATCATCACCATATGGCTCCTTTCTCAGAGTTCCAGCTCCTTTCCAAGTCACAAAGCCAGGGCAAGAGGACTGGAGAGGGCTGAAGGCAGGAGGATTAGAGGGAGTTGCCTGTTCTCTCTAAGCTGGTCAGCCAAAGCCAAGGCAGGGGAAGAGTGGAGGGGCTTACCTACCAACATCCCCTCACTGCAGAGCTGGACTAAGAGAATCAGTGATGAGGCTGATCTCTTAGTAGAGAGTCTGTGGGGATCCTTACTGGGGAGAGGAAGGTTCCACTCTAGCTGGAAGGGCAGGGATGGCTGACCTGGCAGAGGGTCAGAAGAGGACTGACAAAGATCCTAGGTGTGGTGGAAGATGTTGGCATATGATACGTGTGGGCATCATGTCATGCGGTTTTAAGGACTACATGCACTGGGGTGACAATGGACCCCACAGGGGACTTTTGTTATGGACTGATTTGCTGTATGGTTTTGCTAATACATTGGCCCCAAGGAAGGGTATTATTGAAGTGGAATCCTTGGGTTACCTGAGGGGGAAACTGAGGCAGATGCACTTGTGTTGTAGCCTGCCACAAGAGGGTGTTCCAATTGGGACCACTCTATGATACTCTCACTTAACATGGTTATTTTGAAACATCCAGCACAGACAGGGAAACTTGTTGGGTCTTCAAAAATTATTTACAGGTCACTTTTAAAACAGCTGCGGTAATGCCTATCCTCAAGACTTTACTCTTCATCCTGGTGCCCTAGCAAATTATCATCCAACACTGAATATCCCTTTCAAAGCCTAACTGTGGAACACACAGTGTTGATCTGGCTAAATATAAGCACTAAATAAAGGTTATTATTTCCAGTACTGTGCAAAAATTGCAACAAGAAGACAGTTCTGTTCAGAAGATGCTGAATAAAAGTATTAAATGCCGATTCCGGTCATACATTCACCTCTATTAGAGCTGATTATCTTGCTGTGAACCCATGAATCACTCTCTAATACTGCAGACAGCACTTTACATTATGGTCCTTCAGGGGTAGCTATGTCCTGCTTCCAGTCATCTTTATTCAAAAGATACCAGTATGTCCCTTTCTGTGATCACCGTAGGACTTATTGTACATGCACTGTACAGTTAGTGCCCAGTTTCATTAGGTATTTACATGCTTCCTCATATATTTGATTGTCACAGTGTAATCCTTCACTTTCATGCAGGTGAAACTCTGATCCATCATTTCATTCCAAAAAAATAGTGACTATATTCTCCTTTTGTGTCTTCATGACAGTGTTAGTTGCACTGCATTTTATATGTGACGTTTATTTTGCACTCCTAATCTCAGTCTGATTTTCATAAATTAATTGTTGTACAAACCAGCCAGACAAGTAAGAACACAATCTGAATCCTTGGGATCTAGGGCCAGATTTTTAAGGGACTTAGGCCCTTAAACAGGCAGACAGTGGCCATCACAGAGGAGCCACTGACAGTTTCAAAACCACAGCTCAGCTGCCACCTAACCCCCCAAGGTGCCATCATTTCCATCAGATGCCATTTTCAAAGCCGCCTACACCCTGATATCACCTCACAGCTAGTAAACTGCTCAGAGCTCCAGCTCAAGCCAATGCGCCAGGGGTCCTGAAGTGGGATTTTTACACTAGGTGAGGGAATGTCTATTTCATCAGGGGGACCTGATCCTGCAGAGATACTCTGAGCATGGCTAAGACTTATCAGTCAGACCCCACCACAGGTGGGCCAGATGCAGGTCACTGATAAGTGGAGGGGCAGCACAGCACCTGCATAAAAGACAGCCCAAGACTCAGGGAAATGCAGGGTGAATATAAGAGAGATATTGCGCGTGAGCAGGAGACAGAAAAAGAGACAGACAGATGGTTTTGGCTGCTGGGGCATGGACTCTATTCAGGGGGCCAGCTTCTGAAAATCCCTTTCGTAAGCAATTAACTATCCCCTGCACTCTTTAGGGGTCCCAGGTAGCACAGAGCCACCTAATTTGGCGCTGAAAATTCCATTAGGCAATGGCACTAGGCTAGGGGTTAGGTGTTGCTTTGCTCATCTGACCACCACCTAAAACCAGTGCTTAATTTGTGCCGGGGCTTGCCAGGACTGAGCCCCAGCACCTCTAGCCTTGGCAGTTCATAGCCCCAGCACCTCTGGGCTCCTGACCAGCAGCTGCCACTCTCCAGCCACCCAGCTCTGAAGGCAGTGCCACCGCCAGGAACAGCACAGAGTAAGGGTGGCAATACGCCATACTGTGCCCCCCTTCCTTCTGCGCTGCTGCTGTCTGCGGCACTGCCTTTAGACCTGGGCACCCAGCCAGCAGCCACTGCTCTCCAGCCACACAGCTTGAGCCCCGGCACCTCTTCCATTACAAACTAAGCACTGCCTAAATCCCTTTGAAAATCTGGCCCCTAGGCAGATTGCAGACTTCTATAATGTCATCTTCACATTTCTTTCAATTGCTTTATACTATAGTCTTTAAGTGTGTCTTGCATAATCTATAAATTTATCCCTTATATTTATTCAGGACCAGAGTATCTTACTCATGCTGAATAGTAACGTACTCCATGAATAGTCCCATTGAAATAGAAAGATTACTCACAGAAGAAGGTGTAATTCAATGTGATCATGGGCAACAGAATCAGGCTCTCAAAGACTAGCTTCCCTTCACCCCCACTCTCTCTTTCACCTTTTTAAAGAGTTATGGTTGTCTAGAGGTTGCAGAATGCCCTGACCAAAAATGCTGTATGGGGGAGAAAGCTATAAACAAAACAGCATAGTTACAAACCTGATATTTGATTTTATCAGGACTTTCCTGAAAAATTAAGTTTCTTATAAAACAGAATAAATGTGAAGTTCAACTCTTGCAATTTAGTGTTGTTAAATTAAACTCTCACTTTACAATCTTCTTCAAAATTACTCTCAACAGAAGTTCTGAGGTTAAATTCTGTCCCAGCAAAGCCAATACGCGTTCTGCTATTGAAGTCAATGGGACCAGGACTTCACCCCTTTAACAAAATGAACTACCATACACATAATCATCAAGAAAAGGCAAAGTGTAAGAAGAAAAATTTTGTGATTTAGATTTAAAATTATAAACAGAAATCTACATGCTATCTCTCTGTGGACAGAATTCCAACTCAGACAATTACGACCAGCTCCGTCAGAGACTCTTTTCTGCTGGTATTATGATGATGTAATTCCAGTAAAGTCAAGACAGAAACAGAAAGTGAAATTATAACCAAAATAAATGTTTAATAATATTTTAGCCATATTGGATCATTAGAAAATTCAGATTAATGAGGAAGTGCAGTTCAGCAGTAAAATTTGAACACAAGAAATTGATCTGGGCAAGATCAGAACAAAGGTATTAAAACCTATGAAACCCTGTCTACACTAGGAAATTGAATCTCTGAACTGGTCAAAAACAGTTCTGTTTCTTAGTGTAGACAGGACTCAAGGGGATAAAGATAAAGAAGCATAGGATTCAATGCTACAAACTGCTGAGCACATTAGATCCTAACCATCAAAGCATTTAAGCATTTGCTTAATTTTAAGCGCCTATGTAGTCCTATTGACTTCAAACCCATAACAAAGAATTTATCACTGACCTCTCAGGATTCCAGCCAGGTTTAAAAATAAAAAGAATGAGATTTTTTTATTGCACATTTCCTGATAAACCTAAAAATATAGATTTTTTCAACAGTGGTCTAACAATTGCCCAAATATATGAATAAATCTACATCATTCAAAGATTGGACCATTCAGTCACTGGTCATCTGGTATATTCTGTGTTTAAAATACATCATTGTTTAATTTACATTGTAAGGAAGTTTGGGGCGGGGGACCATGTATTTTTATTTTATAGCAACACTCGTTGAAGGGCTTCTGCAAATAAATAATTATAATAACTGTAAAGTTCTTACCTTTCTGGCATAAAAATTTCAACCCACAAAGTAAAGTTTGGCAATGGTTTAAGAAAGTGAAAACAGTGCCTTATAATGGAAAGTGGCAGGCAACCTTAACTATTTATGCCACTAGTAAGCAACAATGCTGAATACATACATACTGTGACAGGGTTGGGCCAGATGGCTATAAGAGAGTAATTTTTTTTTCCACCCTGGATAACATCCTTTAATCTCAAAACTCCCAGGTCAGCCAGAGTTTAAATTCAAGAAGTACAACCATTGTGACAGGGTCAGGCCAGATGGCTACAGGAGAGTAATTTTTTCGATAACACACTTACAAAACAAAACAACAGCATATGCAATGTGTAACACAGCAACCAAATCACAATTGTTTTCTCATTAGCTTCAGGGGAGGGAAGTGTTCAGGCTTGCCTGGACCCAAAGCGGGGGGCTTCCTCGACTCTCGTGGTCTTCCACCCTTCCGAGTTACCTGGTGGTCCAGAGCGAGGGGGCTTCATCGACTCTCAAGGTCTTCCACCCCCTTGAGTTACCTGGCGCCACGCCCAAGTGTCACCAACAATTCCTTCCTCTGAAAGCACCCAACAAAAGGGGCAGGCTGTGGGGTGGAAACCCGGGGGGTGGGGGGGTGGGCACGTGCACCCACATGTGAAAGGACCTCTCTAAGGTGGTGGTGTCTGCAGCAGCAATGGCTGGGGCTGCGGTCCCTTACACTCTCCCCCAATCAAAGGGTCAAAACAAAGGGAGTCAGATGGGGACACCGAGCAGAGAGCCTCGGACAGCGCCCACTGTTCCTCAAAAGCATCAAGGGAGTCGGTGGACGCCGCCCGGATACGTGAACGGACTGAGGATCAGAAAACGGCCCCACAGTCACAGGAAACTCCATCGGCCAACCTCCTCTCTCTGGTTTTATAGATGGCTGTTTTAGCCAGGGCCAGGAGGAGGTTAACTAGGAGATCCCGCGACTTTGTGAGGCCACGGATAGGGAGTGCATAAATAAAAAGGTGAGGGGAAAAATGCAACCAAAAACGTAATAGGAGATTTGTGAGGAGCCGGAACAGGGGCTGCAGTCTGGTGCACTCTAAATATACGTGCACCAGGGTTTTCCTCACACCGCAAAAAGGACAAGTATCTGGGATGGGGGTGAACCGCGCCAAGTACGTGCCCACGCTCACAGCTCCGTGAAGGAGCCGCCAACTGATGTCCCCGACGGGCCTCAGAACCAAGGTGGAATATAGGCTGGCCCACCGGGGCTGCTCACCCTCCATAGGTGGCAGAAGGTCTCGCCACTTTTGTGTCAGGGTGGGACACTAGGGTGAGGGCGTGAAGGGTGTGGAGCACGAGCGTGTATAGATGTTTCTTTGGCGCAGTTTGGAAGTATACCGGCTGCAGTTCATGCAGCCGGCTCGCCGTAAAGGGGTGGGGGGGGGTCGATTGGGTCTACGGGGCAAGGGTCCAATTAAAAGGTCCGGCGGGCCTGGGGTAGAGGGTGGGCGGGGCATGCCCTCAAGCAGGACCCGGTCGAGGTAAGCTCAAGCAGTGGGCGGCAAAGCAGCCTTCACCTCCTGAAGTACGCACTGGGGGGTACGAGGTCTGGAGAGCCCCATGCGCCGAGCGAGCGTCAGGGGATCCAGCCAGTCTCCCTGGTTGTAGTCCAGGAGGTCTCCAACTCTTGTGACTTCTGCCAGGATCAAGCTCTGGCGCACCGAGCGGGATTCCGCCACCTGCACTCAGACCTGGGGTTGTATAGCAGGGGCTCCGCGAGGAGATCTGCCCCCTTGGTGGCTGCCATGGACCTGGTAGTTAAAAACAGTTTCCAAGTCCAGAGGAGGTCCTGGTAGAAGACCGGCAGCCTGGAGAGGTCTCGCGGAAGACCTCCCGGACAGAGATAAAAGAGCTGCCGGTCATAGCGGAGCCCTCGGATGTGGCGCAGGATGGCATGCGCCAATATGCTCCACGCCGAAATGCCTGCACCATAAAGGAACCTCTGTAGGGCCTGGAGGCGGAAGACGTGGACCTGAGTGTGCAGACACATCAGGCCCTGTCCTCCTTCCTTCAGGGGCAGATGAAGAACCCCTTCAGGGGCCCAGTGGATTCCTGACCAAAGGAACTGCAGAATCAATGTCTGGAGGTTGGTCAGGAAACCCGGGGCCGGGACCAGGGTGTTGAGCCAGTACCAGAGCATGGACAGGACTAGTTGATTAAGCATCAGTGCTCTCCCTCGGAGGGAGAAACATCGGAGTAGTCCCATCCATTTCCGGAGCCGCTCTATCACCCCGCCCTCTAAGTTTTCCCAGTTCTCCGGTGGAGAGGGATGCGTGGCAGAAAGGCAAACGCCGAGGTACAGCAGCGGACCCGCACTCCACCGGACGGTCTGAAGCACGGGTGGGAGGGAGCTCGCCTGCCGCCAGTCTCCTACCGCCAAGCCAGAGCTCTTGACCCAGTTGACCTGGGCGGAGGAGGCTGCCAAATAGATGGCCTGGCAAGCCTCCACCCGTGCCAAGTCGCCCGGCTCCTGGACCATGAGGAGCACATCAGTGTACGCCAACAGGACCAGCCGCAGCTCCGGCTCCCGCAGGACCAACCCTGTCAACCTCCTGCGGAGAAGACAGAGGAAGGGCTCGATCGCCAGAGCATACAGCTGGCCCGAGAGGGGGCCCCCCTGCCGTACTCCTCGCCCGAAGTTGACTGGTTCAGTCAGGGTCCAGTTGAGCTTAACCAGACACTCTGCGGAAGCGTACAGCACCCGGAGAAAACCCACAAACTGGGGTCCGAAGCCAAATACCCACAGAGTGCTCAGCAGGTACCCGTGGTCCACCCTATCGAAAGCCTTCTCCTGATCTAGGGACAGGAGGGCGAATGACAGACCGTCTCTAAGCCCGAGTTCCAAAAGGTCCTGAACCAGAAATAGGTTATCAAAGATACTCTGGTCCGGGACGGTATAGGTCTGGGTGGATCATGTCCGCCAGCACAGACCCTAGCCACAGCGAGATTGCTTTCGCTACGATTTTGTAGTCCGTGCTGAGGAGCGAGACGGGACGCCAATTTCATAAATCACGGAGGTCCCCCTTCTTCGGCAATAAGGCGAGCACAGCTCGTCTGCACGAGAGAGGGAGGACCCCGCTCTGCAGAGACTCAGCCCAGACGGTGACTAGGTCTGGGCCGAGGACATCCCAAATCACAAGGTAGAACTCCACGGTCAGCCCGTCCATGCCTGGAGACTTATTAGTGGGCATACGACGGAGGGCTTCTGAGAACTCGGCCAGAGTGAGAGGCAACTGTAGCTGGTCTTAGTCGCTTGCGCTGACCGTAGGGAGCTCCTCCCAGAGCACTCTGCAAGCGCCAGGGTCGGTTGAATCCGGGGAGAAAAGACTTGCGTAGAAGGCTCGGGCCCTCCTGCACATCTCCACCGGTTCCGTGAGGGGGGTGCCATCTTCTGCCAGGAGGCAGGTGACGTGTTTCTTGGCCCCCCTCATTTTCTCCAGGGCATAGAAGAAGCGGGAGCCGTGATCCATCTCCTGAAGGAGGCGGATGTGGGATCGAACAAAGGTGCCCCAGGTCCGATGGTCCTTGAGGGCCTGGAGCTCCTCCCGCTTCTCCCGGCATGCTCCGCAGAGGAGCGGGTCCTCGGGGCTGGCGGCCAGACGCCTCTCCAGCTCTAAGACCTCCCGTTCCAACTGCTCTATTGCCGCATTTCTCCGTCGGCTGGTGCCCCAGGTGTAGTCGTGGCAGAAAAGCCTGGCGCGCACCTTCCCTAGATCCCACCATCACCGCGCCGAGGGAAAGGCACGCCGCTGCCCTCGCCAGGCCAGCCAAAATTCCCGGAAGGACGTCACAAAGCCCTCATCCTCCAACAGGCTGTTGTTAAAATGCCAGTAGGCCGGCCCCGGCCTCTCCGCACAGAGGGAGGCTGTCACAGTGGCTAGATGATGGTCAGAAAATGGGGCCAGCCGAATGCTGGAGGAGTGGGCTCGTGAGAGATGGAAGGGTGATAAATAAATGCGGTCCAACCGGGAGTGGCATGACCGATGGGCTTCCCCCCGGACAAAGGTGAACATGGAAGTGTCATCTGGATGGTGGTTGCGTCAGATGTCCACTAGGGAGTGATGTTTGACTATCTCCCAGAGGGTGTCTGCGGCGGCCGGGCTCTGCTCGGTCCCCGAGCGGTCCTGTTCCTCGAGGGTGGTATTAAAATCCCCTCCCAGGACCAGGCACTCGTAAGAATCTAAGGTGCTGAGGAAGGCGGACGCCTGCTGGTAGAATTGCAGCCACTCCGGGCCCGATGTTGGGGCATAGACGTTAACGAGGTTAACCAAGAGCCCCTTCATACGGACCCGGAGATGCAGCACACGACCCGGCACGGCCTCGGCAACCCCTATCACCTTGGGCCGTAGATCGGGGGAGAACAGGGTCGCCACTCCAGCCTGTCAAACCGTGGCATGGCTAAAGTAGACCCTGTCCCCACACTCCAGCCACCAACTGTCTTCGGCGGTTGGGTCCATATGGGTCTCCTGCAGGAAAACCACAGTGTACCCTCCCTCCCGAAGGAAGGAGAGCACCTGGGACCTGCGGAGAGCCATCCTACAACCCCAGGTGTTCAACATTGTGATGGTCAGAGGTGTCATGGGGAGGGTCAGGGGGGATCCTCACTGGCAGGGATGCTCGCATCTCCCAGCAGGCCGTGCAGCAGTCCGTGACCCATCCAGTAGGTGAGTAATTGTTCACGGAAGACACGGACCCGCCAGTAGGCCGCGGCATCCTGCTTCCCCGTTCCTTTACCTTCCCCATGAGGGCCTTTGTGGCCCGGAGGATTTGAGAAAAGTCCCCCCATCTCTGGAGAGCAAGTTGTACCTTGTTGTGGGAGCCACGGACATCCTCTAAAAACTTCCGCAGCTCTCCTCGCAGCTCATGTGGGGGTGGGGTTACGGTTTGCCGGTTGTTCCCCGGCGGGGCCCTTGGTGCAGCCCTGTGGTCCACTAAAATGGACAAGCAGGATGCGGACCCCCGACGGGGTGCCTGATGGGCTGGAGCTTCTAGGCCTGCCTAAAGCTCTGGGGTGATAGGAAGCAGTGGAGGGAAAATAGCAGCTCCTAATGGGTAGGGGCAGGAGAACACAAAGGCCGCTCCCTGGGGATCATCAGTTGGGAAAGGGAAGGAGACAGCCCCAGGGTTGGCAATGACATGCAGGAGGTAAATTGGATAGGGGTAGGGGCAGGGGTAGTGGCAGGGGCGAGGTTCTGGGTTTCGGGAGACAAGCAGCTGGATAGTGGCGCCTCCCGATCAGGCTCAAGGGTTAAGGGGGTGGGGAGGGAGCTCTCAGTGACACTGGGCGCGCGCTCTGTGGTGGATTTAGCGGCCACAGCATCAGGAGGTAGATTATCTTCTGTAAGGCCCCCGCCCGGGAAGGAAGTCGATTGCTCCGCACCAACGGGGGGGTGCCCCTGGCGACTCGTGTCCCGGCCGCGTGGTGCCAGCTGTCACCTGAGCAGGTTCGGTGGTCGTCAGTGGGGTGCCATCAGTGGCTGGGTCGGTGGAGGCAGTAAAAGTTGCACTTGCAGGCAGAAGGAAAAAATGTGATGGAGGGTGGGGTCCTTGCAGCCCAACGGGAGAGGGCTGATGACAGAAACAGGTTTCCTCAGGGTGGAAAGGGCGGGTAGCAGCGCAGCACTGGGGAGAAAAGGAGGGACAGAGGTCAGGACCAGGCGGACGCCCAGGTCCTCTAGCGGCTCTAGGGGGACAAAACACCCTCCCCCCCATTGCCAGGCCCCTCTCCACTGCTTTCTGGGTGGCAGCCTCTGATGTTAAGAAGACGACGACCTTCCTGTACATTTTGGAGGCCGCCACAATGGCCGAGGGCCCCACCACCCTCACCAACGCCTGCCCATAGATCTCCACATGGGGCGAGGCAGGCACCAGGAGGCATTGGACTCCGTGCTTCCTTGACATGGTGGGAAAGGGGCCCCGGCTGCTATTGATGGTGGCAGAGGCGGTGGGCAGGAGAGATGATGAGGCGGCAGGCGTGGGGGCTGCCGCCACCCGGGCATACATCCTGGGGGCTCAGGGAGGGACATCCGCAGAGCTGGTGGAGGGAGCAGTGGGGGAGGACGCCGTGGTTGGTGGCAGGGCCACAGCAGTGGGGGTGGTCCCTGTCATGGAGGGCCCGGTGGTTTTAGCGGGGCCCTTCCCCTTCTTCTTGCCCTGGCCTTTTCCGCCTACTGGGGGGGCTTCCCTAGAGTCTGGGGAGGCGATGGGCATGGCAGCGGTGAAGGTCACCCCAGTGCCCTCCATTGCCGATGCCCCAGCGGGGGCGGTGGCAGGTGATTAACAGGAGTTGGGGTCACGTAGAAAGGAACAAGCTGTGGGGTGGACAATTCAGTGGGGGGGCACATGAACCACCGTACGCTTGTCCAGAAAGTCCTGTTTGGTTGGCTGGTGCTTCTGGCCCACGCGGTGGAATCAGGGTGAGCAGCTGAGTCCAGAGGCAGATGTTAGACAGCCAGCAAAGATGGTGGAGTGGGGGGGGGGGTGAAGATGGTAGCATGGGGGTTGGGAGGACACAGATGGATCAGGGGGCAGCTCTGTGCCACACCCCCTGTGTCCGTACAAACACAGTGAAGACACAGTCAAGGCCTCCCCCCACACGAGAACACAGTTTGAAAGTTACTCAGTCTTAGGCCCCCTCCACGGCGATTTGTAGATTCCCCGGGCGGTGTTCCTCTGGTGGATGGCTTTTTCTCTGTCTGTTCCAAGCTTTCTTTTTTGCAGTAGCAGCATTCCAGAAATGCCAGAGCAAGTGATAAGAGTCCTCTCAACCGGAGATGGGTCCGCAGACAAACAGCAAGCGGCTGGGTCTGGGGGCTGGGTCCTTCCACTCCCCCCCGGGGAAGCGGGCCGGCAGGCCCCCCCTCTCTCAAGGGGGGGGGTTCAGCTGGAGCGGCAGCAGCGTCTGAGGGCGGGCGGGGGGGAGGCGCTAACAGCTGGCCAGCAGCTGGCCAGCACTCTAGCCACAGCAGAGAAAGACAAAAGACAACAAAAAGAAAAGAAAGGGGGGAGAGTGTCTGGCCCAGTCGGGGGAGAAGCCGAAAGCAGGGGCATAAAGCAAGGAAAGCTCAGGCCAGAGGGCAGCAGCAGAAGAGCAGGTTAAGTAGGTCCCTTTTCCCTGGGTAAGGTAATAGGGAAGGTTCCAGAACAATCTGGAACCTTCTGGAGACAATTAAGACAGGCTGATTAGAAAACCTGCAGCCAATCAAGAAGCTGCTAGAATTAATTAAGGCAGACTAATCAGGGCACCTGGGTTTTAAAAAGGAGCTCACTTCAGTTTGTGGTGTGCATGTGAGAAGCTGGGAGCAGGAGGCGCTAGGAGCGGAGAGTGAGAACGCAGACTGTTGGAGGACTGAGTAGTACAAGCATTATCAGACACCAGGAGGAAGGTCCTATGGTGAGGATAAAGAAGGCGGGGGGAGGAGGCCATGGGGAAGTAGCCCAGGGAGTTGTAGCTGTTGCACAGCTGTTCCAGGAGGCAATCTAGATAGCTGCATTGCACAGGGCCCTGGGCTGGAACCCCAAGTAGAGGGCAGGCCCGGGGTCTCTCCAAATCCTCCCAGCTCCTGGTCAGACACAGGAAGAGTTGACCTGGGCTGTGAATTCAGAAAACCTGCCATGCTAAGGGCTGCCGTGACGCTCCAAGGTGAGCAAATCCGCCAATAAGCGCAAGACCCACCAAGTAGAGCAGGAACTTTGTCACAATACACACACTATTTTATACACTTATACACACATTTTATATATATATGTGCAATACCAATATTATATAGTTAATAGCAAACAGGTGCTGGTATACTTGCTCTGTTGAATGCTGCCACGTGGTTGTTGTGAGTCTTATATTTGTCGATAGGTGTATTATATGGAAATAATCTGTGGAATCCATCACATTTTTATAAGAACTTTAGCTTAGTGTTCCTCTGATGCCATTAGAAATAAATACACACAAAATGCTAGCTAACATTTCTTTTACTGAATAATCTTAAAATAAAATGTGTCAGTCACAGCAATCATTAACTTCTGATAATTTATTACTATCCCTGATTTCTTAATCCTGGGTCTTTACTGATATTTTCAACAATGCCTTTTGTTTGCCATTATTAAGGTCAGCCTCTGCTGCCAGCATCTCACTCAACTCCATTTTTTTGTTGAGCCACCCATCAACCCCATCTTCATTGTGATTTCAAATTAACTAGAAGTCAATTAATCTAAGCATTCAGATCTTTTGCCAGTGATGATGCTTATTCTATTTTTAGAAAAGTATTGCCCTTTGTTTTACTGAGGTTAATATTTTTCCTCAGTAATCAATAAGTGGTTTACTGAGACCTATACTTAAAGTTTAAGGTAAGTTTATTATTACCGAAGCAAAAAGTTCATTAATGTATAGTTGTGGTTGCCCGTACTAAAAATAAATCTTCTACAATATTATAGTTGAGTGGAAATCAGTTAGAAAATTCTGTTAACATTTTAGAACTATCCTTAAATCAGCTCTCTTCTCTACGAAAACCAAAAAGAGTACCTGAGTCCAGTTCCTGATACAGTTGGACACCCTGCTCATGTCTGGGTGAGAGATAACCCTCAGCTCTGTCTACCTTCTACTTATAGATCTTAAAAAAAGAAAAGGAGTACTTGTGGCACCTTAGAGACTAACAAATTTATTTAAGCATAAGCTTTCGTGAGTTACAGCTCACTTTGATGAAATGAGCTGTAGCTCACAAAAGCTTATGCTCAAATAAATTGGTTAGTCTCTAAAGTGCCACAAGTCCTCCTTTTCTTTTTGCGAATACAGACTAACACGGCTGCTACTCTGAAACCTGTCAGTATAGATCTGAGTTACTGGCTTACCTTCCTGTTCTCCTGATATAACCAGATACAAACAGTCAACTCCCAGCTGCCCCAATCCCTGCTCACCCTTGTTATATGGGCTGTAGGAAGAGATTTATAAGTGGAGTTGGTAAGGTGACACAGCCTACAGTTAAGATTGACTAACACTTTACATTATAAGGCTCTGTTTTCAATTGCCTTTAAATTAGCCAAACATTAACCATTTGGCATGGATGGTGCATGACTCCCACACTTGGGGAGGCTGGGCCTGAGTGCTGGAAGCTCCCTAGAACGGGGGAGGGGCCCACCAGCGCCCGGACCATGGCCATGTCCCCGGCTCTGCCCTGAGGCCCACCCCCATTTGGCCTCCTCCCCCACTCTGCCCCGTCGCCTAAGACCTTCCCCACCCACCACCGTGCTTTTCACCCCCTCCTCGGAGGCCCCCTGCCCACCACTTGTGCCTCTTTGCCCCCCCCCACCATTTGTGCTGCTCTCTTTTCCCTTTGCCCCAGGGGCCCCACCCCACATGGCTCTCTCTGCCTCCTCCTCTGAGGGCCCTCCCACTGCTCACACTTCTCCCTGCCTCCTCCCCTGCTGGCCCTCTGCCTCTCAGGGGGTGAAGAGGCATGAGCAGCAGGCCGGGGAGGGAGCTGAGAGGCGAGAGCAGTGGGGGCCTCAGGGGAAGTGTTGGAGAACTGCGAGTGGAGGGGACCACGGGGAAGGGGGCAAAGAGGGATGAGAGGTGGGGAGGGCATGTGGGAAGCGGTGGAGAAGCATGAGTGGCGGATGGGAGGGCCTTTGGGGGAGAGGTGGACCGGAGCGGGAAGAGGAGCAGCATGAGCACACAAAGGCAAGAGCCAGGAACGGGGGGCCACATATAGTAGACCTCAGGTAACAGTAAGCAAGGGAATATTATTTTCTCATCTGACCCTGGCCCATAGGTCTCTCTGCTCCCTCCCCTGAGGGGCCACGGGGGAAGAGCAGGAGTCTGGAGCAGGGCCTCGGGATGGAGCATGGGTGGGGCCATGGCCTTGACACCCTTTCGGCGGCAGCACTCCAAGGGCAGCAGGCTGCCTCCAAAGGGACGTGCACCACATCCTGTTTGGGGAGGCTTATGATCATCCAATTTGTGATCATCCAATTTGTGATACAGATCACGAATGGTTTTTCCACAATTTTTATGTAAATTATTGTATATATTTGCCAATTAGTACATAAGACTGCCTTTTGATAAGAGATTATGTAATGAAAGAAGAAAAGGAGTACTTGTGGCACCTTAGAGACGAACAAATTTATTTGAGCATAAGCTTTCGTGAGCTACAGCTCACTTCATTGGATGCATTCAGTGGAAAATACAGGGGGGAGATTTATATACACAGAGAACATGAAACAATGGGTGTTACCATACACACTGTAAGGAGAGTGATCAGGTAAGGTGAGCTAATACCAGCAGGAGACCGGGGAGAGGGGGCGGGGAAGGGGGAATAAAGTTGACAAGAACATCTGAGGAACAGTTGGGGTGGGGAGGGGAATAAACATGGGGAAATAGTTTTACTTTGTGTAATGACCCATCCACTCCCAGTCTCTATTCAAGCCTAAGTTAGCTGTATCCAGTTTGCAAGTTAATTCCAATTCAGCAGTCTCTCGCTGGAGTCTGTTTTTGAAGTCTTTTTGTTGTAATATTGCCACTTTTAGGTCTGTAATCGAGTGACCAGAGAGATTGAAGTGTTCTCCAACTGGTTTATGAATGTTGTAATTCTTGACATCTGATTTGTATCGATTCATTCTTTTACGTAGAGACTGTCCAGTTTGCCCTTCTGCCATGTACATTGGTCACTGCTGGCACATGATATTTATCACATTGGTAGATGTGCAGGTGAACGAGCCTCTGATATTGTGGCTGATGTGATTAGGCCCTGTGATGGTGTCCCCTGAATAGATATGTGGCACAGTTGGCAACGAGACAAACACCTACAAGATCTCTATCAAGCATTCTTACACCTGCTGAAGTGAAGAAACAGATTGACAGAGCCAGAAGAGTACCCAGAAGTCACCTACTACAGGACAGGCCGAACAAAGAAAATAACAGAACACCACTAGCCATTACCTTCAGCCCCCAACTAAAACCTCTCCAATGCATCATCAAGGGTCTACAACCTATCCTGAAGGACGACCCATCACTCTCACAGATCTTGGGAGACAGGCCAGTCCTTGCTTACAGACAGCCCGCAACCTGAAGAAAATACTCACCAGCAACCACACACCACGCAACAGAACCACTAACCCAGGAACCTATCCTTGCAACAAAGCCCGTTGCCAACTCTGTCCACATATCTATTCAGGGGACACCATCATAGGGCCTAATCACATCAGCCACACTATCAGAGGCTCGTTCACCTGCACATCTACCAATGTGATATACCACCATGTGCCAGCAATGCCCCTCTGCCATGTACATTGGCCAAACTGGACAGTCGCTACGTAAAAGAATAAATCGACACAAATCAGACGTCAAGAATTATAACATTCAAAAACCAGTCGGAGAACACTTCAATCTCTCTGGTCACTATTACAGACCTAAAAGTGGCAATACTTCAACAAAAAATCTTCAAAAACAGACTCCAACGAGAGACTGCTGAATTGGAATTAATTTGCAAACTGGATACAATTAACTTAGGCTTGAATAGAGACTGGGAGTGGATGGGTCATTATACAAAGAAAAACTACTTCCCCATGTTTATTCCATCCACCCCCTCTCCCCCACTGTTCCTCAGATGTTCTTGTCAACTGCTGGAAATGGCCCATCTTGATTATCACTAAAAAATGTTCCCCCCAGCCCCGGTCTCCTGCTAGTAATAGCTCACCTTACCTGATCACTCTAGTTACAGTGTATATGGTAACACCCATTGTTTCATGTTCTGTGTATATAAATCTCCCCACTGTATTTTCCACTGAATGCATCCGATGAAGTGAGCTGTAGCTCACAAAAGCTCAAATAAATTTGTTAGTTTCTTAGGTGCCACAAGTACTCCTTTTCTCTTTGCGAATACAGACTAACAAACACAGCTGCTACTCTGAAACCTGTAATGAAAGACCATCTCATAATGCATATGTGCAAAGGTACAGAGTCAAGGTTGTGGTGATTGCAAGGAGTAGGAGGAAGAGGGTGAATGATGTAGGCATTATCAGATTTATAGCAGTTTGCACATCATGTGTGCAAAGATAAAGAGTAAGATAGATAACACAAAAGGGCTTTGAAACTGCACATAGCACAAGATCCATATTTAATAATGAGGGGCTTGTTCTTTTTCCATATCTATAGTATATAAAAATAAAGTAGTAAATAATCAGAAGAGAACTTATATAGCTCTTTTCATTCAGAGATCTCAAAGCACTCTACAAAAGAGATAAATGCCACTCATTTTACAAATGGGGAAACTGCTACAAATCTGGACAGCAAAGTCCAAGGTCACATACAACAGGCCAGTAGTCGAGTAGAGAACTGAACCCATGTCATTCAAGTACCCTATTCACTGGGCCACTCTGGTGTCCAAAGTCCATTCCAGGAATCCAAATCAACAATATTGACGTGTCATTATATTGCCTATTATTAATTAAACAAAACGTTGCGAACAGCAGTTGTCTTTCTGAAGAATGTTAAAGCACTTCACAAACAAATTAATATGTAAACAACTTGCAGGGTTCACTTAGTCCACCACTGAAATACAGTTGCCTCTTCAAAGGAACATAGTGTCTGGATAATGTAGAGCAACATTATATAGCTTTTGCAGCAGGAAGTAAAGAATTGTGTATCCAGCTGAAACTGCAGGGGGAAATGAAGTAGGCTGAAAGCAATTACCTAGATTGGAATTTGGCCAGGATGCTTGGATTGATGCTCTTATAAAGACCCTTTTCAGGGAAATTGATTTTGTTGGTTGTGTTTTACAGAGTTCACAATATTTTTCCAGTCATTGTTGCCTAACACATGTTGAAAATCAATGTTCTTGTGGTATACAAAAGACCTCTAGAATTCAGAGAATTTTCAACATGTCACTGAAATTATCTCCCCAGTTAAATAATTGTCACTGTGATACCAGTAATAGTGTTGTGAAATAAAGTGCTGAAAACATTGGGCACATAAAATGATGTAGAATTTCAACTCAATAGAAGCTTCATGTTTCATAAAAGAAAACATACCAAGACAATTCATAGAAAGTTTGCATGTTAAAATGTTGGTCTAATTCTGATATCATTGAACTCAATGCAAAACTCCCACTGAGTTTAATGGAGGCAAGATTGGGCCCTAATTTATGACAGCATTAAAAAACAAGTTGTGTTCTGTAAACCTTAGGCAATTTTTTTGTACTTTTCCCTCCTACTGTGCTCTTTTAGACGTTGAAAATCTATAGCAGTTTTGGTGGTTGCTAAGGTACAAGAGTCTCATATAGAACATAAGACATCTAATTAGTGTTTTGCCCTGTGGTGTAGTTTTAAAGGAAGTAAGTCATCAGGACTAAACTATGAACAGGATGATTTTCAACCACATTAAAACAGGAAGCAAGTCTGAGAAAGTCCCATGAGGTAACTGAAGAAATATCCGAGACAGAGTTCATATAGTGTAGAATGTCAATAAAACAATGTCAGAACTGATAGTTTATACCCATCATAGGGGAAAGGGAAAAAGCAGTGCAGGTGTGATATTATATCTGATAAGTATTTGTGATGCCACTGAGAGACAATTTGACAGCAAAGAGGATAGTGGTGCAGTACCTTGAGTTAGGATACAAAGACTGAAAAACACAGTAGAATCTATAATGGACATTTGCTATGGACCACCAGAGATGAGTAAGAATAAATTCTTGAAGCGCTTGAAAACACAGGATCTCATACTTGTAGGGACTTTACCTAGGCTAACATCTTTTGGGTAACAAACAGCCAAATTCCATGTAGAAACAACGTTATGATCCAAAAAAATCAGAAAGCCCAGAAGATAAACGCTGCTGCATCTGCTTCTTTCCAGCAAGGAAAAATGGGTTGAGAACCTGAGAAATATGTGGTAGTTTGGTACCAGTGACCATAAACTACTTGAATTCTGCTATGGAAGTGCATGTTGTGGCTGCGTATTAAAAGTGTATTGAAAATACAATCATATGTACACAGTACAGTACTTACACTGAGGACTGTAATTCCTGATGCTTTGAGTAAATATTAGTTTATACATCAAAATTTTAAATGGTTCCTTTAAGAAAATTAACACCTGTATTAGATTTTTTTTATTTTAGGATTAGTGGACATTTATCATTACTTTTTCTTCAGCAGAGGCAGAATAAATATGTTCTGCTTTACAGAATTCTACAGAGAACTGCCCTCCTTAAAAATGGCTGCCATCTATTGTTCTTAATAGGACTGAGGCCACAGGCTACCCTCACAGTTAAGATACTTTTCTCCACTGCCTTGTTCTCCGTGCAGAGATTTATACTTGTGGAAAGTTGCAGTAAAATGCTACCACTGGAGTAGGTGAGTTGAAAATTCTGATCCTGTGGCATTTTTCATCCATTTTTTGCAGGCATCCATACTACACAAGATGTAAGGAAGTGGAGAACCAGGACCATTAAGTCTATAGTATGAACGTGAAAAGGCGAACTCATTGTTTAGGGACAGAACTTTGCTATGGTTACTTTGCAGCACCCTAATGTCAGAGAATCTGGCTCTCTTATAATTCCTCTTGCATGAAGTGCAAGGGCATCCACTAAGGATTTCAGGCTGTGCTGTAAGATGAGTGCTGAATGAACATGGTGCGAGGTGTCTGGGATAAATGTCTTTGATGAAGGTTAAAGGGAGAAGAAATAAAGATTAGTTGCAGTGCATACATATATTGTATTTCAAACAATATTTTATTTAGGTCTTTTCAGAATTATTTTTAAATAGCCTCTTCTCCTATTGGGGATGGGTGTAATGATACGTCTCTTCAAGGTTATCACAGAGTTGCAATCTGAGAACCCCCAAACCTGCTGGAATTTAGTCTAGTGCATAAGCTGTTAAGAGCATAGAGCTTAGCTAAAAAGAGAGCATGGTTCCTGAGTATGGGCCTGGCTTTACTTTTACAAAGGCTATGTTTACACTACTGCGGTAAGTCAACCTATGCTATGCAACTCCAACTACGTGAATAATGTAGCTGGAGTCGACATAGCTTATGTCAAGTTACTGCACAGTCTACACTGTGGGGGGTCAACGGGAGAAACTTCTTGTTGAGGGCAGAGTACAGGGGTCAACTGGAGAGCGATCTGCTGTCGATTTGGTGGGTCTTCACTAGACCCACTATATCGACCACCGGTAGATTGATCTGAGAGTGTCAATCCCAGCTGTAGTGTAGATGTAGCCAAAGACACAACTGGTAACAAGGATACTGAACATGTGCTGAGAAAAGGAAAAACAAAAGAGAAGGAAAAAGAAATGGGAAATAAAGGTGTCAAGTTCTATGAGTTACCACAAATCTGCAGTCAGACAGCAGAACCACCAAGAAAACAAGCTGTCTGAGCCTACAATAAGAAATAGCAAGAAACATTCTCTTAACTATACAGTTGTATAACTGTAGCTGCAGAGCTGAAAGGGTGGTGGACAATTTGTTGTGGACAAAAGAAGCTAGAGGAAATGTGTGGCAACCATTTGTGATGTGGATCACAGTACACAGACTCAAGCTACTGGGTACATATAAAGGGGTCCATAAAATCTACAGTAACAAAAGACACACAAAACTAAAGAAAAAATAGCACTAAGGGCTTGTCTGCACAGGGATATCCAAGCAAATTAATCCAAATTAACTACAGGTATGAATTTGCAGTGGATTAAACAGTATTAAATCCTTGTGCAGATGCTGTTATTCAGAATTAAAGTGGCCTTAATTCAGTTTAGTTTAATACACTTCGGAAGTGAATTATACTAAACTAAATTAAAATCACTTTAATTTGGAATGAGGATGTTCACATGAGGGTTTAATGCATTTTAACTAATCCACATCAAATTCAAACTTTTAATTAATTTGGATTATTTTTCCTAGCTGTCCCTGTGTAGACAAGCCCTGAGATAAAAGTCTTAAAGAAAATATAAAAAAGCACAACTAGAAAATATAAACAAAAACGTGGTGTTTGTATCATTTGTGGCATGTTCCCAACACTTAGCAACCATGAAGCTGAAGCAGCTGCTCACTGGGGGCAGAAATGCACAAGCAGATTCAGCGCTCTATTGGCCATGCTCAAAATTGAAAGTCTAACAAGTTGCATTTCTGCTATGTTATTACTCCAGAAACGCTCCAGGTGATATTAACTCTTCAAACTGAGCAGTTCCGCACTCACCCTCCCCTGCAGCTGCTGTCAGCAAGTATGTTTGTAACAATATGGACAACAAAAAAAGATTTGGGAAATGTTTTGGACAACTAGATTCCTTACTAGGCATATTAACACAGAACTCTGAATAATAATTCATTTAATCTGCAATACAGAAATGTATTCCTGCACCCCTCAGAAGCAGTGCAAAGGCTTGGAGGAGCTGAGCATGAGGGAAATAATTGCTGGGAAGGAGCCTGGGAGTGATTTTAAGGGTTGTAGGGTGTGGGTGGTAAAAGTATGGAACAGGTTGGGTTTTTTTCCATGGGGAGGGGCTGTTAGAGAGTTGGGGAGGTCCACCATGCAGACCCTGGCTGACCCCTAGCCTCTCCCATTCAGTCAGGCACATCTGCCCCCATCCCCGTATGTCCCTGCACCCGCACTCAGCCACCCTCCTTCTCCTCATTCCCATGTGGCCCTGTACCCCCTCCCATTCAGCTCTGGGCCAATGCTATCACCTCACTAGCTCCTATGCCCCCACTCCAGTCTGTCCCCCCACTAGCCCTTCTGAACACCAGTCTATGTGACCTCCGAGCAGCCCCTATGTGACCTGTCCATCCCCCCACTCCCACCAAATCCTGTGCCTCCTCACCCTCCCACTCTGGCTGGCAGCTCTGGCCTGTAAGCTGGCTGTCCTCTCTTCTGGTGCCACAGCAGCCCCTGGTGGGAGAGAGGTGTAACTGCAGTGCTTCTCTGGCAAAATATATTTTCTGCAGGGAAAAAAATCATGCGTGCAGTGGCACAGAATTCCCCTTGGAGTAATACTATGTAGGAAGTAAACAATGTTTATCTGGGAAAGATGCAGATTCTCCCAAAAAAGCCCTTAGTGTTTTGACTGACTGTTTCTAACCAAAAAAGAATATGGTATATTGAATATCAGACCAGTGAGACAAAAATTAGGTGACACATTTGAACATTAATCTGGCATAAAAATGGTTGAATTTGCTGAGCTGGCTCATGAGCTCAAGGTGCAAACTGTGCAATGTGGTTTATCAACCAAGTTCTGGAGAAGAGCACTTAGTGACCCAGAGCTTACATTGGGCAGGTCTGAGGACAACTGACTATTTTAAATGTGGCCTGAAAAGCCACTTCATGGCATAATGCCTTTCAGAGATGATGGAATTCCAAGTCAAGACAGAAAAAAGAAAATCCATTCACTGTGGACAAGACCGATGTTACAGCTAAGGTTTGAGTGGGTCAGGTAAAGATGGGCAGTAGAAGCCGAACACTTGCAATACCGGAGAACAGCCTCTGGCCTGTCAGAACTACAGCCACAAACAATCCAATTCCATTGGTAGTCAAACCATTTATTACTGAAGTGCTCTGCTGGCACAAAGCAACTCATTCTCATGCCACTTGGTACTGGATCATGAGTGGCAAACATCATACTAATACTAAGGGGTTCCCATTACTTTTGTTGGTATTGTTAAAACCAGTCCTGCACAGAATCAAAATGACAGCTTTCTCTTTCTGAAGAAAATATATATCCTTTATAACAGGGAACAAATAAAGAGCTCTGAATCTATGACAAACTAGAGAGACAAGGTGGGTGAGCTAGTATTTGTTACTGGACCAACTTCTGTTGGTGAAGGAGACAAGCTTTGGAGCTCCACAGAGCTCTTTTTCAGGTGTGGGAAAGGTTTCAGGCAGTTTTGTACTTGGCGTGGCTCACCTGTGTTTCTGCAGCTGCTACCTGTGCTACTGCAGCTACACTGCTATGTATACTCACACGAGCTTGAGGAGAGCGAGTGCGAATGTGTGCACATAAGCAAGGGAATCACACCCCAAGCTTGTAATGTAGACACAGCCTTAGTATGAGCGTGTAAGGAGCCGGCTCCCCCTAGACCATAAAGGACCCACAGCCACACCCAGAGTCTCTTTCCAGGCACAGTTTTATTTGCCAAGCATAGGCAAAACATAAAACTAATTCCTCAGCCCACCATGGATTAGAGCTCATAGAAGATTTTCCCCTTTGCCTCTCTGGGCTTACTGCAGGGTTTCTTCCTTGCTCTTTTGGATGAGCACCACTCCCAGGGCTTGATCCCTGCAGGCCCTTTCCCCCCAGCTTGTTCCCACTGCCTCGCCTCCCAAGGGACTCTGGCAGCATCTCACTGCCACTCTTGTCCCTCGTTCCTTACTGGCAGCCCCATTCTTTACAGGGAAAACCTGTCCCTTCTTCAGCTGCACCTGTTTAATGAAGGCCCAGGCCACTAAAGGGGTAGACCACCCTTTTACAGAGAGATAGTCCCCGACACCCACCTCCCCTCCAGCCAAACATCCTCTACTGTTCAAAAGGTTTCATTCAGCAGCCCGCCAGAGGGGGCTTGGCAGATCACAATTTCAGAACCTACATAATTACTGTGTACCAGTATACAGCTTATTCCTATATGAGGCCCCTCAAAGGTGCCACAGTATACAAATCAAGCTGTTAGTGGTAACAAAATAATACTGATAAGTTACCACATAGCAATGGCAGCACATTCGGAGGACATTACACAGAACCAGCTTGAGATAGTTGTTAATGAGAACACTGGTTCACTGGAAAATGACAAATGTGACCTTCTGAAGTTTAATCAGGCTTTGCACGTGTATATTTCAAATGACTGCTGAGAGTTCTCTAAAATTTCAGGTTGATATTGTGGCAGATTGGAAGCTGCCTGTAATGATTTATGAATATTGTATCCTGACCCGGTTATTATAATATTTTCTGTATGCATATACTGAGTCAATTCCATTGCACATTTGTTAGAAAAAGCATGCAGGAAGTGGGTGATGAATCTTGATACACAGTGCTCTGCTAACACTTCAGGTACCATGCCAAAGTCATTCACTTTAATTCTCTAACTCTGACCCCTTAGGGAGCTCTCCAAACTTGTTTTGGACTTGCAGGGCTAAAAAACTCAGAAAGAACAAAGACGGACTAGATTTCAAAAGGACACACACACTCTCTTGGGGGTAGAGATTGCTGGGGAAATTGTGGTTACTTAACTTACAGTACCTATAGTTCTCTGAGATGCGTGGCCTCTGTATATATTCCACTCAGAGCAAGCACTAGGAATAAGGAGACTAAGCAATTGCTTAAGGCCCTGAGCCGCTCAAGTTGCTCCTCTATTAATTATTAGTATGTGTTGTGGGGAGGGGCAAAAATATTCCAGTTTAGGGCCCCCAATGGGCTAGCAGTGGCACTGATTCCATTCAAAATAAGCATGTGCTCCATGTGCTTGAGACCAGAAGTTTTTTCATCAGTGGAGTCCATTGGTCCATGCCTGAGCCCTCAACCTCCTTGTGTTCTGAATGAAGGGCATAAGGGGCAGAATGGAGTTGCTTCTCAACTATGAAACCCCTGAGGAAAAGATCCAAAGCAGAGAAGGAGGAGGGTGGGTAGGGGAGTACACATAGGGACCATACACCTTCAAGAACTCCAGTTACTGTAAGGTAGGTAACCAGGATTTCTTCTTTGAATGATGGTCCCTATGTGCATTCTACCTGAGGTAACTCAGTATTCATTAATGAGGAAGGTTTGAAGAACCCTGCTGTATCTCAGACTGTAGGACCACTGTGCCGAAGGAGTGACTGCTGAAGAAGTTTGCATGAGAGTGTAATGCCTAGTAAAAGTGTGCAGAAATCCATATTGCCACTACAGATCTCCATGAATCGAAGTTACTGATGTAGCTCAGGCTCTGGTCAAGTGGACTGTCACACCCTGTGGTGGAGGGGTAGACAGCAGCTCATAACAAAGCAGGATGCAACCTGAAATCCATTTAGAACATCTCTGCAAGGAGATGGCTTCACCTTTCATAAGTTCAAAGGAGACTAATAGTCTAGGAGATTTCCTAAAGGGCTTTGTCCTCTGCAAATAGAATGCTAATGGATATTGATGGAGCAAAGTTTCCTGTCTTCTCTAAAGGCATGATTAGGACCCTATCAAAATCACAGCCATGAAAAACACACCATGGACCGTGAAATCTGGTCTCCCCATGTGAAATTTGGTCTTTTATCCTATACTATACAGATTTCACAGGGGAGGCCAGCATTTCTCAAACTGGGGGTCGCGACCCAAAAGGGAGTTGCGGGGTGATGGTGGCGGGAGAGAGTCGCAAGATTATTTTAGGAGAGTCGTGGTATTGCCACTCTTACTTCTGCGCTGCCTTCAGAGCTGACGGACAGAGTGACAGCTGTTGGCCAGGCTCCAAGCTCCGAAGCCAGCGTCCTGCCAGCAGCTGCACAGAATTAAGGGTGGCAATACCATACCGTGCCACCCTTACATCTGCGCTGCTGCCTTCAGAGCTGGGTGGCCAAAGAGTGGTGGCTGCTGACTGGGTGGCCAGTTGGCCCAGGTGGCTGCTGACTGAGGGCCCAGTTCTGCAGGCAGCAGCGCAGAAGTAAGGGAGGCAATACCATACCATGCCATCCTTACTTCTGTGCTGCTGCTGGCGATGGCTCTGCCTTCAGAGCTGGGCTCCCAGCCAGCAGCCACCGCTCTCCAGCTGCCAGCTTTGAAGGCAGCGCTGCCAGCAGCAGCAGCAGCAGCACTGAAGTAAGGGTAGCAGTACCGCAACTCCCCCTACAATAACCTTGCGACCCCACCACAACTCCTTTTTGCGTCAGGATCCCTACAATTACACCACCATGCAATTTCAGATTTAAATAGCTGAAATCATGAAATTTATTATTTTAAAAATCCTATGACCATGAAATTGACCAAAATGGACGGTGAATTTGATAGGATCCTAGGCTTGAGGCTTTGGGTAAAAAACAGGTAGATGTATGGCCTGCTATAAGTAGAATTCCTGCTTTGTCATGAATTTAGAGTGTCACCTCAAGAAAACCTTATTTTTATGGAAGACCATAAGGAGCCCCAAGCTCACCTACTTTTCTGGAAGAGGTAATTGCGCTTAGAAAAGCGACCTTCATAGAGAGATGAGTGATGGAGCAAGAGGCAAAGGCTCAAAGGAAAAATTAATCAGTGCTGATAACACAAGACTAAGTCTGAAATTGGGGTAGGTTTCAGTAACAGAGGAAAGGTTCCGGCAAGGCCTCTCAAAAACCTTATGGTCTTAGGGTGGGTGAAGACTGAACAGTTCTTCACTGGAAGGGGGAAGATGTGACTCTCTGCCAAACGAACACATAGCAACCTGAGAGACAGGCTCAAAATGTTTTTAGTGAGAGGAGTTTGTCCAGAATTGTAGGCATCTCTGAGTCCTTTAAAGGTAGCCGAAGATGCTGGCACCAGATAGAAAAACTCTTCCATTTTTCAGCATAAGATTTCCTCATAGAGATTTTCTTGCTATAACTGAGGATGAATTGTACTGCCTCTGAACATGACCTCTCTAAGTTCGTCATCCATCCTAATACCAGGCTTCAAGATGTCGGGGATGCTAGGCTGGGCTGGGCCGTCTTGGCCTTATCTTGAGTCAATAGGTTCAGAAATAGCTGGATGCATATCCAGATGTCCTGACATTCTTGCAGAGTGCTGGTGAACCTAAACTGCTTTAGCCACCGAGATGCCACTAGGATTACTGACAGTTTGTCCTGCTTAATTTTCCTCAGGACGTGAGATCAGAGGGGAATGGGTGGGGAAGCATACATTAGTGGCTCTGACCTCCATACTAGGAATGGATCCCCTTTGGAACTGTGCCCCCAAGCTGCTTCAGAGCAGTAGGCCAAGCATTTCTTGTTCTCTTGGGACACAAAGAGGTCCTACAAAGCGACTCCCCATTGTCAAAAAGCATACATTAGTGGCTCTGACCTCCATACTAGGAATGGATCCCCTTTGGAACTGTGCCCCCAAGCTGCTTCAGAGCAGTAGGCCAAGCATTTCTTGTTCTCTTGGGACACAAAGAGGTCCTACAAAGCGACTCCCCATTGTCAAAAAGCATACATTAGTGGCTCTGACCTCCATACTAGGAATGGATCCCCTTTGGAACTGTGCCCCCAAGCTGCTTCAGAGCAGTAGGCCAAGCATTTCTTGTTCTCTTGGGACACAAAGAGGTCCTACAAAGCGACTCCCCATTGTCAAAAAGTGTTCTGTACCATTGAGTCATGAAGTTCCCACTCGTCATCTCTGTAGAAGTGCTGCTGAGGCTCTCTCTCAAGGTGTTCAGCACTCCTGGTAGGTGCACTGCTGAGAGGGTGATCTGGTGTCAGATATGCCAGTTCCAGAAATTGATTGCTTCTGTGCAAAAGAAGGTGGACCTCACTCCTCCCCGTTTGTTAATACAGTATACTGTGGTCATATTGTCCGATGTAATCTGAACACATAGGGTACAAATGAATAGCAGGAACCTTTCGCAGGCTTTGTGTTCTGCCACAGTTTTAGGAGTTGATGTGTAGTGTGGATTCTTGCTGGATCCAAGATCTTTGAGCCACAAGTTCATTGAGGTGAGCTCTCCAACCCAGTAAGGAGTCATCTATCATTAACTTCTTTGTGGGTGGGTAGAGAATAGAGGAAACCCCCCACCACACACACACAGTCTCTATGTTTTAGCACTAGGTGAGTGATGTCAGAACTCTGTGGAGGAGTAAAACTTACTAGTCCAGCCTGTTTCTGCTTGGAACGTAAACTGTCCACAACCACGACTGAAGACACCAAAGACGGAACCTTGCAAAGGATTTCACAAAGGAATCCAAAGCTGCTCCAATAAAGTCTACAATTTATGTGGGAACTCAAGTGAGCTCTGTATTTATGTGGAGCCCTAAAGCCTGCAGAAGTCTGAGCAGGGTCAGGTCACCATCTGTACCTCCCAGTACAATTGTTCCATGAGCTGCCAGTCACCAAGGTAGGAAAATACTAGTATTCCCTGGTGGGGCAGGTATATAGCCACAATCGATAGTACCTTCATGGAAACTCTCAGGGCTGCTGAGAGACCAAAGGAGACCACTCTGTATTGGTAATTGTCTAGTAAAGTGCAGGAACCTCCTGTGTGTTGGGTGGAGGTCTACATGGAAATAAGTATCCCTTAAATTGAGAGCTCCAAACCAGATGCCTTTATTTAGTGAGGGGATTATAGAGGCCATTATAATCATCCTGAATTTTGATCTGCAGATGAAGATATTCTTTTGTCTGAGATCCAGAATGGGTCTCCAGCCTCTCCTTTTTGGGAATAAAGAAATATCCTGAGCAAAATCCCTTTCGCCTGTGCTGAGGAGGGGTTGGCTTTGAGGCTCCCAAACAGAGCATTAAGTCTACCTCCTGTCTGAGCCACCCCTTGTTAATGGGGTCCCTGAAGGGGGATGGAGAGGAGGGCTTTGATGGAGGAATGGGCAGGAATTCTATTGTGTAACCAGTAGTACAGATATCCAGGACCCTTCTGTCCAATATAATATGGTGCCAAGCCACGGCAGAATTGGCTAGGGGCCACTGAAGGGAGTGTGCGTGCTGGGTGGTAGGAGGACTGAACTGTGAGTCTTGAGACTCATCAGGATTTCTTGGTGTGGGGGCTGGGAAGAGAATGAGAAAGGGACATTCTGTCTGGTGTGCTGCTTGATTCTAGCACTTCCTAGGAAGCTAATAGGTGGTAAAAAGGTTTGAGGAGCAGATTGTTGCCTGTCTGGTAGAGGTTTGGAGTATTTACTTTGTGGTGCTAGGATGTAGATGCCCAGGGCTGCGCTGGAGCACAGATTCCCAAACTTTTTTTTGCTGCACTCACCCCTTCAGAGATTCATGTCCCATGTGCTACCCCATCAGCACAGGGGAAAGGGGTGACCCAGATAGTATCAGAGGGAGTAGGCCTAGTTGGAGCAGTCTGTTTTGTTTGGTGACAGCCTGTACCACTCAGGAGTTTGGAGTGGCATATGAAAATAAGCATTCAATTCCTTTAGATGGCACAAAGTATTTCTTCTCTGTTCTTTTCAGAGTGGGGAGACAAGTGGCTGGAGTACGCCAAACCATTTTGGCTTGTTCTAAGATATCCTCCTGTGTGCTGGTCCTAGTAAGGTGCCACTGATAATCAATGAGATTATCTAGTAACTTGTGAGTGGTATCTTGTACTTCCTCTAGGGGAAGTTGGAATGAATCCACAATTCTCTTCAGGAGATCCTGGAATTGTTTATAGTCTTCAGGTGGTGATGGTGAGACAGGGTCGGTAACCTCATCAGGAAAAGAAGATGATAGCTCTGCAGGAGCAAGTAGATCTGGTGGGTCAGGCTGTTCCTCTTCCTCAGAATGCTCCTAGGTGGGTTGGGGTTCTTCTCTATGAGGAAATATGTTTTTGTATCCATTCTGATCCTCTGTACTTGGGAGGCCTCATATACAGGTCCCAAGGGCCCAATAGGGCCAGTGCAAGGGATCATACGAGTAAGAGTGTGGTCAACACTGGTTCTGAGACAAATAGTGTGTTCTGTGAGAGTGGGAAGGCGCCAAACAGCGTTTGGAGTCTTGATCAGTATTAACCTCTTGTCTCAGTATGGCCACAGTAGTGGTCATTCCGGTCTCAAACTCACCAGAAGAATATGAGTCCTCTGAATCAACAGGCGGGTCAATACATAGCAACGTTGTCAAGCATGGTATACATGAACTCTCAGTTTGGGGAGTGGGAAGGCCTTCTGTCTCTTGATGGAACGGATAGTGTTGGGTGGGGTTGAGTGGTGGGTATAGGTACTGACGACTCTTGCAGCTGCAGGTTGGTACAATCAGTGTAGGGGGCCATCTGTTTTCGTCTTTGCTTCACCAGAACCAACAGCAGTACCTCCCCTTCAATGACTGGCAGTTTTGGGACACCTTTGGCTTTCAGTGCTGATGAGCCAGACCCATGCTCCATATGAGCTCCTGCCACACCCATGCTAGGATGTGGAGTCACACATGACTTGGAGGGTGCAAAGAAAGAGGTCTTCTTCCTAGGTGAGGTTTTAGGAGGGGATTTCTCTTACTTTTTGTGAGAGTGCTTGCTCTTACCCTCCTTCTGTCTGCTGGGGTCCTCAGCTCTGCCCTCTGTGGTCCTGGAGCTGAGGAATACTGTGTTCAAAGGGGTGCTCCTCAGTGCCTCTAGCCAATGTACAGGGCAGGTCTGATGACCCAGAGTCAGACAAGAGTCTCATGGAGCATTCCATCAGGAATTTTCTGAGCCTGAACTCTTGGGTTTGATGGGTTTGAATGGGAAAGGAGCAGCAGATATTTCACTTAGAGGGCATGTGGGATCCTCCAAGTCAATACAGGCATGAGTCACTTGGAAGACCTGGGAAAAGGCCACACAGGACTTGAATCCAAGGATTTTAGGCATATTAAATAACCTGAAAGGGGTGGGTGCCGAGTGGAGGCAGAACCCCCCCCCACCAACCCCTTTCTAGAACATGCTCTAACTAAAATTTAACTCTCTAGAAAGAATTACCTAAAAGAAAACTGGATTTTTGTAACAGAAATGCTAGTGAAGCTGCAGACATGGAGCTTCAGAGCTTGAGTGGGAATGGCTACATGGTTATTTTTAGCACTGTAGCACAAGCCCTGCAAGCTCAAGTCTATAGACCTGGGCTCTGACAATTACTACCATGGGTGGGGTTTTTTGCACTGTATACCCTAAGTTTTGCAGTTGTCAGGTCAGTCTTTTGTCCTTAGCTCTCTGATTCAGTTTCATGAAAATGAAAAGTAGATTTTTTTTTTGTTTGACGAATCATAGAATCATAGAATATCAGGGTTGGAAGGGACCCCTGAAGGTCATCTAGTCCAACCCCCTGCTCAAAGCAGGACCAATTCCCAGTTAAATCATCCCAGCCAGGGCTTTGTCAAGCCTGACCTTAAAAACCTCTAAGGAAGGAGATTCTACCACCTCCCTAGGTAACGCATTCCAGTGTTTCACCACCCTCTTAGTGAAAAAGTTTTTCCTAATATCCAATCTAAACCTCCCCCACTGCAACTTGAGACCATTACTCCTCGTTCTGTCATCTGCTACCATTGAGAACAGTCTAGAGCCATCCTCTTTGGAACCCCCTTTCAGGTAGTTGAAAGCAGCTATCAAATCCCCCCTCATTCTTCTCTTCTGCAGGCTAAACAATCCCAGCTCCCTCAGCCTCTCCTCATAAGTCATGTGTTCTAGACCCCTAATCATTTTTGTTGCCCTTCGTTGGACTCTCTCCAATTTATCCACATCCTTCTTGAAGTGTGGGGCCCAAAACTGGACACAGTACTCCAGATGAGGCCTCACCAATGTCGAATAGAGGGGAACGATCACGTCCCTCGATCTGCTCGCTATGCCCCTACTTATACATCCCAAAATGCCATTGGCCTTCTTGGCAACAAGGGCACACTGCTGACTCATATCCAGCTTCTCGTCCACTGTCACCCCTAGGTCCTTTTCCGCAGAACTGCTGCCTAGCCATTCGGTCCCTAGTCTGTAGCTGTGCATTGGGTTCTTCCGTCCTAAGTGCAGGACCCTGCACTTATCCTTATTGAACCTCATCAGATTTCTTTTGGCCCAATCCTCCAATTTGTCTAGGTCCTTCTGTATCCTATCCCTCCCCTCCAGCGTATCTACCACTCCTCCCAGTTTAGTATCATCCGCAAATTTGCTGAGAGTGCAATCCACACCATCCTCCAGATCATTTATGAAGATATTGAACAAAACCGGCCCCAGGACCGACCCTTGGGGCACTCCACTTGATACCGGCTGCGAACTAGACATGGAGCCATTGATCACTACCCCTTGAGCCCGACAATCTAGCCAGCTTTCTACCCACCTTATAGTGCATTCATCCAGCCCATACTTCCTTAACTTGCTGACAAGAATACTGTGGGAGATCGTGTCAAAAGCTTTGCTAAAGTCAAGAAACAATACATCCACTGCTTTCCCTTCATCCACAGAACCAGTAATCTCATCATAAAAGGCGATTAGATTAGTCAGGCATGACCTTCCCTTGGTGAATCCATGCTGGCTGTTCCTGATCACTTTCCTCTCATGCAAGTGCTTCAGGATTGATTCTTTGAGGACCTGCTCCATGATTTTTCCAGGGACTGAGGTGAGGCTGACTGGCCTGTAGTTCCCAGGATCCTCCTTCTTCCCTTTTTTAAAGATTGGCACTACATTAGCCTTTTTCCAGTCATCCGGGACTTCCCCGGTTCGCCACGAGTTTTCAAAGATAATGGCCAATGGCTCTGCAATCACAGCCGCCAATTCCTTCAGCACTCTCGGATGCAACTCGTCCGGCCCCATGGACTTGTGCACGTCCAGCTTTTCTAAATAGTCCCTAACCACCTCTATCTCCACAGAGGGCTGGCCATCTCTTCCCCATTTTGTGATGCCCAGCGCAGCAGTCTGGGAGATGACCTTGTTCGTGAAAACAGAGGCAAAAAAAGCATTGAGTACCTTAGCTTTTTCCACATCCTCTGTCACTAGGTTGCCTCCCTTATTCAGTAAGGGGCCCACACTTTCCTTGGCTTTCTTCTTGTTGCCAACATACCTGAAAAAACCCTTCTTGTTACTCTTGACATCTCTGGCTAGCTGCAGCTCCAGGTGCGATTTGGCCCTCCTGATTTCATTCCTACATGCCCGAGCAATATTTTTATACTCTTCCCTGGTCATATGTCCAACCTTCCACTTCTTGTAAGCTTCTTTTTTATGTTTAAGATCCGCTAGGATTTCACCATTAAGCCAAGCTGGTCGCCTGCCATATTTACTATTCTTTCGACTCATTGGGATGGTTTGTCCCTGTAACCTCAACAGGGATTCCTTGAAATACAGCCAGCTCTCCTGGACTCCTTTCCCCTTCAAGTTAGTCCCCCAGGGGATCCTGGCCATCCGTTCCCTGAGGGAGTCGAAGTCTGCTTTCCTGAAGTCCAGGGTCCGTATCCTGCTGCTTACCTTTCTTCCCTGTGTCAGGATCCTGAACTCAACCAACTCATGGTCACTGCCTCCCAGATTCCCATCCACTTTTGCTTCCCCCACTAATTCTACCCGGTTTGTGAGCAGCAGGTCAAGAAAAGCGCCCCCCCTAGTTGGCTCCTCTAGCACTTGCACCAGGAAATTGTCCCCTACGCTTTCCAAAAACTTCCTGGATTGTCTATGCACCGCTGTATTGCTCTCCCAGCAGATATCAGGAAAATTAAAGTCACCCATGAGAATCAGGGCATGCGATCTAGTAGCTTCCGTGAGCTGCTGGAAGAAAGCCTCATCTACCTCATCCCCCTGGTCCGGTGGTCTATAGCAGACTCCCACCACTACATCACTCTTGTTGCACACACTTCTAAACTTAATCCAGTTTGAATCTGAATGGCCAGTTTGTAAAACAGTCTGGGTCACTCAGAACTAACCAGACACCTCAAAGCACAGATAAGCAACCAGCAACACTTAAGGTGATAGCTGACATCTATTGAGGGACCATTTTTTAAGCTTGTTTCATTATCAGTAATTTGCATGTAGGAGAGCTGCATACTCTGTCAGTACGTACGGAAGAGGATTAAATACCCTATAAAGCACATTATAAATTCATAGATTTTTAGGGCCAGAAGGAACCCTTGCAATAGACTAGTCTGACCTCCAGCATAACACAGGCCATTGGATTTCCCTGCATTACTTCTTGTTTCAAGTTCAATAGCTGTGCTTGAACTAGACCTACTCTTTTAGAAAAAGATCCAATTTTGATTTAAAAGTTTTCAGCAATGGAATATTCACCATGGCCATTGGTAAGTTGTTCCAGTTATTAATTACCTTCTCTGTGGTATTGACGCTACTACGGTGGTTGTCTTTAGCTTGGTTTTTCAGCCAGGCAGGGAAAGAGTGCTTAGTAGTACTCAACAAACAGAAAAGGAAAAGAAAAACTTAAGCCAATTGAAATAGTTAAATGTAGCATTCAGAAAAGCAGCACAAGAGGAAATCCAGGCCTTTCCTTCAAGTTTTATTTCCTTTGAAGCACCTTCCCATCCTTTTTCCTACTCCTGAACCCAGAAAAGTCTTTTATCAGGAGCTTATATCTGAGTTTTTACAGTACTGAATGCCTGACGGACCAACTGACGTCAATGGGCTTTGTGGGAACTCAGAACTTTTGAAAATCAGGCCATTACTTCATAATTGACAAACAACCTTTGGAAACTGGAATGTTGAAGGGAACATTTACAGTAAGGTGTCAGATATCACCAGCACAATAATCTTATTAGACATAGCATGAGCTCTTGGCAACATCACCTATCATTTTAATGGAATTTGTTTCTGTACAACAGGGAGAAGTTGCTACATTTTCAGCTGTCCAGAGGTTCCTACTGATAAGTATTTCATGACTCGGCATGAAGTAAAATATGTTGCCTTCCTCATATATTGGAAACTGGGAAAAGCTAGGAACGAATCTGTGTTTTTTATTCTTCTAACATTTGTTCTTTCCGTCTTAGAAGAGACATGTGAAAGTGAAGGCTGTGAACAGTATTAATGAATGTACAAAGTCAACAAATGTTATATTAAAATGTGTCCCTCTTTTGTGTTAAGTGTATTTGTCTCATTACCCACAGGTTTATGTTCTCCTGAACCATTTTATCCTATTAATGAGCAAGAGAGATTGATAAAGTTAGTGACTCAGAGGACCCAGCCTTAGGGATGAGGGAATAGCTTAATCCCCATGAACATTCAGTCCATGGCCTCTCTGCTGGGACTAAAGAAAAGGGGGCCATGTAGTATCATTTGTGATATGGACACCTGTCCTTCAAAAACTTGACAGAGATCAACAAATGACATCAGAAAGCAGTAAAATGGCAGGAATTTGGATTTAATTTTAGGTGTGTCATGCCATTCTGAGATTTCAGTATTTATTCTTGAAAGTGAGTTTGTAACAACATTCCCAGATTCTACAAAAGCAATTTCTGAATATATTCTGGGATTAAGAGAGCGGAAATAATTGATCATAATATAAACAAGATTAGTTATACTTCTGCCTTCAGAAACTGAGGATGGTCTTCCACATGCAACCACAGTGGTACTAAAGATAATCATAATATACATAAAAAGAAAAGGAGTACTTGTGGCACCTTAGAGACTAACCAATTTATTTGAGCATAAGCTTTCGTGAGCTACAGCTCACTTCATCGGACGCATACTGTGGAAAGTGTAGAAGATCTTTTTATATACACACAAAGCATGAAAAAGTACCTCCTCCCACCCCACTCTCCTGCTGGTAATAGCTTAACTAAAGTGACCACTCTCCTTACAATGTGTATGATAATCAAGGTGGGCCATTTCCAGCACAAATCCAGGGTTTAACAAGAACGTCTTGGGGGGGGGGTAGGAAAAAACAAGGGGAAATAGGTTACCTTGCATAATGACTTAGCCACTCCCAATCTCTATTCAAGCCTAAGTTAATTGTATCAAATTTGCAAATGAATTCCAATTCAACAGTTTCTCGCTGGAGTCTGGATTTGACTTTTTTTGTTGTAATATCACAACTTTCATGTCTGTAATCGCGTGATGCGAGAGATTGAAGTGTTCTCCGACTGGTTTATAAATGTTATAATTCTTGACATCTGATTTGTGTCCATTTATTCTTTTATGTAGAGACTGTCCAGTTTGACCAATGTACATGGCAGAGGGGCATTGCTGGCACATGATGGCATATATCACATTGGTGGATGTGCAGGTGAACGAGCCTCTGATAGTGTGGCTGATGTTATTAGGCCCTGTGGTTGTCCAGCTTTCACCCTGACCACACCACATGATCCATCGTCTACAGTCAAGCTCTGCGATACAACCGCATTTGCTCCAACCCCTCAGACAGAGACAAACACCTGTAAGAATGCTTGATAGAATGCATCTCTAGGCAGCCTGGAGGACCCTCTCCACTGCCCTTTTCTGGGGCATGGTGTGGCAGGGCCATGAGGCCTCCAGCAGGGGGCCTCAGGGCCTAGTCCACCCTGTCACATTAAGGCAGACTAGAAATATGAATTAGTTTTAAAATATGCTCAGAGCACAGGCATCAGTAAAGAAATTCAAGCAGGAAGTCTGGCTTATTCATGTAGTTCGGGACATACAGCTCAGTATCTGAATGCATGAAAAAAGCAGTCTTTTAAAGTTGTCATAAAGCAAGCTTAGTAGTTAAAATTATGTATGGTTACTTTAACAATGACATAAGCTTTAGATCAAGTTTAAATTGTGTTCAATTAAAAACAGAATTTATCATTAAAAAAATCTGCCTCTCATCTAAATACCAAACTGTATTATTGAGTCAGACTGTTACAACGATAGCTTCCTGTTTAATATTTTTAAAATGCAATACAAATATCAAATACTATCTTTTTCTCTGTCAGAAGTAGTGTTTAGAATATCTTTCATATTTGTTTAACAGATGTTTTTTCCACTATGTTAAGCTCATCTTCATTCTCTAGAGAATGAAAGTTTGAAATTGACAAATATTTTTAGTATTAATAGTCATCCCTGCAAACTGTGTTTTTGTAATGTCCCTGAGACTGTCAAAGAGGAGGCAAAATAACTAATATCTCTGTGAATAGTTAATCCAGGCTGTATTCTCATTCTTTGCATGAACATCATTAGCATGAACTTTAAAGCAAGAAAATAATTTGAGACATATTTAGCAGGTATACTTTTCCATTCTATCCAGGGAAATAACATATATTAACTGAATTGAAGTAAAAGGGGAAAAATGATTTTTATTTGGATTAATATACAGTAAAAGCTGTTATCCAGCATGTTGCGGGAATGGGGGTAGGGGGTGCCAGTAAGTCAAAAATTCTGGTTAACGAAGAGGGAGGGAGTTGGGTGTGGGCTCTCGGAGGGAGTTTGGGTGCAGGAGGGGGCTCAGGACACCAGGATGGGGCATGGGAGGGTTTTCATGGTGCAGGATCCAGGCAGCGCTCACCTCGTGCAGCTCCCCACAAGCAGTGACATCTCGTCGCTGCTCCTAAGCAGAGGTACTGCATGCTGCCTTTGCCCGCAAGCACTGCCCCTGTAACTCCCATTGGCCGCAGTTCTGGCCAATGGGAGCTGCAGAACCAGGGCTGGGGCCCCCCGTGGCTGTTCCTCCACCTAGGAGCAGCAGGGACATGTCACCACTTCTAGGGAGTCACACGAAGCCAGGTAAGGGAGCCTGCCAGCCCCGCACCAACCAGACTTTTAATGGCCCCGTCAGTGATGCTGCCTGGTGATACCAGGGTCCCTTTTTGACCAGGCATTCCGGTCAAAAAACAGACATCTGGCAACCCTACTGAAGATCAGAAATGCTAGTTCCAGTTGGTAAAGTGCCGGATAACACAGCTTTTACTGAACTTGGCATTAGCTTAAGTTGAAATGTCAGGTTCTAATAAATCAATAAATTAGTGGTGGTATGTGCTGTGAGGTTTGAATACTGTAATAAAGTGATATAACTATAACACCTTTACATTTTCCTAGTGCCTTTCATGCAGACAGAGCCCAAAGCTCTTTACAGACTATAGTTTAGAATGAAATTTTAAAATATTAATTTCCTCCAGTAATGGTATTGCAAGCTTTTGGATAAAATCAATTGTTATACAAAGTGAATTGACTTGACACCAACATATGAAAGGTCACACTCCACAACGTACTAAATCCTTTGAAAGAACAGGTTCAGTTTGGGAGTTCCTTTCTCTGAAAAAAATATGGATACTTTTATGTTTCTATGGAGAGAAACCCAATTAAAAGAAAAGAATACAGTAAATATGAGCAGCCAGACTCTTTGGTCCAAGTCAACTACTATAGCACAAAGGGAATGGGAAAGACCCAACATGTCCTCAGATAAGCAGTGTCCAGGAGGTATAGAGCCAGTACAGCCAGGTCCAATGCCAGCCTCTCTATACCACCTGGAGTATGGGGCAAATCATAGTGGGAGGGGGCCAGAGAAGCCCTTAAAAACACTGGAGCTGGGGCCAATGTAGATTGGTCCAAGAATGGAATCATAACCATGTCTCTGATGGCTATGCCCCCTCATCCTCAGATTGAGAACAGCTCTTGATACAGGAAAGAATCTGAACCCATCTATCCAGGTTGCACAATTTGGTATGTTACCTCAATGCATTCTCCAAACACATGCGGAGTGATTTAATGTCTTTTGGAAGAAGGATGACACTTTTCTCAGGTGAAATGACTTTACAACTTTATCTGTCCATAAAGATAAATACTACAAGATGGTTAATAGTTAAGTGAAAAAAACACCACCTTAATCTACAGAGAGGGACAGCTAGTAAAACACACTCCCACTCCTCTCCACACTCCACCTATTTCTCCTGCAAAAATATGATTATATGTATATAATAATGATTTCTTACATGGCAAAGTTCTGGCACATCTGAGGATTTGGACCTAATCTAAGGTACTAAAGTAACAGGTGTTTTAGAAATGCTTACAGATTTAGCTGCTTAGCAGCATCCTCCACCCAGCTACACTTACTATGTGTACATCAAGTATACCTCCTTGTTCAGCTGAACAGACTCCTTATGCTGGTCAGGCAGCAGCATTCTTGACAGAGTTAGAGGGAAGTTTGTTCTTGTCTTAGCCACTACTCAGCTGGAAGTTTCTTTTAACATACGCTGTAGCTAGCGTGCAAGTAGCAATCTGAACTTATCCCAATAGTCCGCAGTAGATAGGTTGTATGCAGATAGATTATTATTTGACAATAGAGGTCCACTGACCTCTTTAGATGGAGATACCATGGTGATGAGTATGACTTACATACTCAGACTTGCACAGACAGTTAGTATTTGCTTGTCTTTTATATCTATTCTAAATCAAGAGAGAAACGAGTATAAACACAGTAAAAGATGTAAGAGGACACAACAGCAGTACAAAATTACCATGCCACAAAACATGTAATGGGACATTAACAAGGGGATTTCCAAGGAAAAAAACAAACCCTGCAACCCTCTTCCTGCAAAACAGTTCTATACTGGATAGTTAAAGTTTGAGTGTGCTCTTTTCTTTTCCGAAACTTATAAAAATTATTATTAAAATACCTACATGTTGCAAAGATTGCTGCTGCTGAACAAGGAAGTGGAACAGTTTGTTTAGCTCTACTGCCTAATTTGTGGATAAATGGCAGAAACTATATGTGGGAAAATTCAAATAGAATTTAACAGCAATTAAATAAAGATGTATTGTATCTGTTACCAGCTGGCTTCTTCCAAGTGCCCCCTTGTGGCCTATGGGCACGCTATAGGCAGCTTATCTTAGTTTTCTCTCATGGACTGTTGAAAAACTTCACTTCAGGCTTTTTCAAGGTAAAAAATAAGTCTTCTTGGGGATTAGGTTTGTTAATATAAAATAAACTGAAATTAAACCTCAAAAAACCCCAAGGTCCACTCATAAGTCCACACAACCCAAGTTCTCTCTTCCTCCTTCCAGTCCTTCGCAGCCTCCCTCCTGCTTGGTCAGGGTCTCTCTCAGGCCGCCCTGCCTGGGACAACTCTCCTAGTCTCAGGGTCTTCCCTACAGGAGCCTTTTCATATTCTCTGCAGACTCTGTCACAATTTTCTGAGCTTCCCCCTTAACAGGAGCCACCTGCCGCTTTCTATAGGAAATCACCTGATCCTATCCAGGTGTGCCTCATTCTATAATCAGGGTTGGCTAGTCCCAGCCTCCCCCCCCAGAGGCAAACCACTCTGTTACAATACCTTATTAAACAAAATATTTGTCTATTTAACAAAATTAATGCATTACAAAACAGCAAATTTCCTGTGCAGAAAGACGTAAATTGCAGCTGTAATTATCTATTTTCACTGTATGAACAGACATTACTCATTAAAAATGGAAATGTGATCTTAATTAAAATCTGAATACATGTGTACAGAATAGAGAGGCATAACCTTAGATGGTATATGTATTCTTTGAAATCTATTTACTCTTGCACTTTGCAACACAAAACAGGAGAATGGAAATCCTGGCACCACTGAAGTCAACAACAAAGCTTGCATTGTCTACAGCGAGGCCAGGATTTCATCCTAGTTGTTTTCACAGTGGGTATTTGATTGCTTGTAAAATATTGTTTATGTTGGACAAAAGAGTGCAAAGCACTCTTAGATGTATTTTCTAGAGATAATTCAAACTGACAGTTGCAGTCTAAGTGTTATCTTATCAGAGTTGAAATTTCATTCTTGTCTCTGCTAAACACAAACTCATGCTCTCAAGAATACATGAAGGGCCCAACTGGTAAAATAATTGTTGTTGGAATTTTCAAGAGTTTGTAAACGGCTGTTTGGGGGCTCTGTATGGGGCTACTTGTGTTGACTATGGCACACATCTACTGAGTGTCAAGGTGGGAGCCAGTTAACAGTAGACAATCAAAACAAATTGTATCTGGTAGCAATAGTGAGTTATGGGAAATCCTAATCACTCCCACCCTTATAAACTCCTTTGCTAAAGCACCAGATACAATGGTTTTGCCTACATATATTCCTGACACCTGCTATTCCCTGAGCTAATGGGACCTCAATTTCATATAATTTGCATGATGTAGACAATGAGAGAACACTGTTGTACCCCAGTCCTATCCCCTCCCATAACCCATTGGTTGCATAGGCTCAAGAGGCAGGAGGTAGTGTGCAACAGTGTACATCCCATTTATGGTTAGCTAGCATAGACATACACAATTACTTTAATAAATCAATTTTACTGACTTACAAGAGCAGTTCCTTACTCTGTAAACATTAGAATATGCTTTGCAGTATGCAGCCACATATCTGGAGCTCCAGTCTGCTGGCAGCAGCTAGTTATTGTGGTTGTGGCCACGCTTGCCTGGGATGAGAAGAAGTGTCAGTATTCAGTTTCTCAAAGTTATTAATTTGCTGACCTTTTACCAGTCCAGAGATGGAAAAATTATTGGTATATCCAGTTGACCAAGAGATCTCTCAGTACATCAGACAGAGCCCATCTTGACTGAAGCTGCTATTTTATGGTCTGAAACTGGTCTCTCTAAGTAGAGTGCACATTCATTTCTCAACGTTGTTTACTAAGTCACAATAATTATAATGTCACTATCCTTCAAAGAAATCTGACAGAAATCCACACTGATTAGGTCATTACAACACCTTTGTCTGGTCTCTACAGCTTCCACTATTGCTATCTGCAATAGAACTACATTGGAGGTGGATTATGGCTACGAAGTTTGTTAGTTTAGATTTAACTTTTGAGTTTCATACATGGGCCAAACTGACACCTTTTCCATCTTTGCTACAAACACATATAAACATTTTGCTAAACAAACAATTTCAACAAATGACAGAACTTTTGACTGAAAACAGCTTTTCTCTGTCAAAAGCTAAATGTGGTAGTTAAGTTCTTTTCTTGAAACTACTGTACTACTGTATGTAACAATTAATGCTAAGTTTAAATACTTGATGTTTACTTTCTTATCTCAAATTACTATATATTTAATTGCAGCTGCATTTAGTTTTTCTGATTTTAGACATACTGATATTTTACCAAAGAGAATACATCTTCAGTCACATTTTTATTTTTGCAAAGCACACAATATCTCAAAAATGAAATCATTCAGAAAGATACAGGTTGATAAATAATTGCCATTGTTTTACCACCACAGAATAGCCGAATTTCAACTTCTGTTCTCAACTGATTTGTACCATCGTTCCAGCAATGCTAAACAGTTGAATCCAGTCTGTTTTCACATATATCGGTTTCTAATGTATTCTCTGTACATGAGGATGTCTTCTTTTACCAGTGGCTGCATGATGCCTCTGCCAGCTTGGATGTGAGCATGGAAGATATCAATTGATTTCTTATCTACTTTAGGAGGCTGGACTTCATAAATGTTGTCTTGGGAAAAAGAGGAGATGTGTATTCTGTAAAAGTCAAAACCGAAGAGTCCTTTAGCATTAGGTCTAAAATCAGCAACATTACACATCCATCAATTGCAGTTTAGCACCTCAATTAATTTTGTTTACAATACATATTAAGTGAACAAACTCTGAAAGAGAATGCACTGTAAATCATTTTCATACTGTATCTAAAACTCCAGTAACTAAAACAACCAACCTTAGTAATTATGAGAAGAACTATTACTCACAGATAATATAGTGTATGCTCATTTTCAGCAGCAACATTTAAATATTAATACTGTAATATTAAAACAAAATCCTACTGTTGATCAGTAAAGAGAAGCAAGTTAAACTGTATGCTGTCAAAAGGTGAGATTTTGGGTTTGGATGAAGTAACGGATTAAACAGTGGTTAATATGTTGCCATCAAAAGGTACAGTACAAGCACAACCTACGCATTAACTGTTTTGTGTGAACAGAACTTGATTTACTAGAAGCCACAATTTAAGATCAACTTTAAGGAAAAACTGTCTGATGGAACTATAGGGCATGTCGACACTTCAAGCTGAATTCCTAGCTCAAAGAGACATACCCAGGCTAGCTGTAATCAAGCTAGGAGGCGTGCTGAAAATAGAATGTAGCACTTGCACAGCGGTGCAAGTGGCAGGACAGGCTTGCCACCCTGAGTATGTGGCTGTGGTCTCTGATAAGCATGTATTCAGGACAGCTAGCCTCTCCTGCAGCTCTCATTGCCATGGGTAAACTCTATTTTTAGCTCACTAGTGCGTTTAGAGCTAGTGCAGGTATGTCTCCCCTCAAGCTGGGAATCACACCCCTGAAGTGTATACATACCTTATGAGTTGTCTAGAACATTTGAAAAAATCCTCCTGTAACTGCTAATCAGGAATAAGAAAATATTTCCCAGTGATCAGAAATCTGGCACACAAGTTTCAAGGGGATTGTGCCAATTCTCTAAATCATCAGCTTCATATGTTCTGGCTCACGCCTTCTGGATGCCTGTTAAAAACTGATGGCTGAAATATCATCTTTATAAAGAACTTTAAAAATAAACTCAGGACCATTATTCATTGGAACACATTCTAAATAGGCTTCTGTCAGTTTAGCGGCTGCAGATAAGTTTATATTATTATTAATATATTTATTGTTTATATTGTGGTAGCACCGAGAGGCTGAAAAATAGAGGCTTATAGTTTATTAAAGCATAGCAACATCTTGCTGTCAAAGTTAATTGTTCAGTATGCGTTTTCTTTTAGCAGGTAGCAAATCTGGTACCAGTTTAACAGAGCAACAAAATTTCAATTTTATTACTAGGTGAAAGCCTGTGCTGTCATATGGGTGTAATTCATAAGAAGTGTAAAAAAGCCAAAAATTCTGACAACTAAAAAACTGGACGGTAACAGATCACAAGTCCCAGTGATTACTGAACCTAGTTATATTCTAAACAAAGAGTTCTCAACCATGCCAGTACTGTTTTTCCATTGCTTCACACTGATTCAGCAGAAATTCTAGGTTTCAGAGTGACACACAAACAGAGTGACAATCCTGGAATCTTATACAGACGCAGTAGTGAAGCATGAGCTTGAAAAGGACCAAGCTGTGGTTCTCTGATTCACAGATCAGCTCTATACTTTCTCTACATTGTTTAGAGTAGCACATAAACTGCTTTAAATTATGGCAGTTGGCAGTAGCCCCCAATGGATTGTGACACTGCTGTGCACAGCAGGGCAGCTGGTCTCAATCTGTGAGCCAGTAATAGGGTCAGACCCTTGGCCTTGCTGCCACTGTGGTTGCCTGTGCCTCCATGAGTGCAGGGATCCAACCACTGTCTAGTCAGTGAATCAATACAATACACATGGCTCAAAAATGTATAATTCTACATTCGGCTGCTCATGAAAGAATATGTTGCATTAAAAATAATTCTATTCAGACCAGAGTTCTCAGACTTCTTAAATTAATCTGAAAACCTATTTTGTTCAGTTACCTTAAAACATTAAGGGAACTGTTAACCTTTTACAAGTCCTTAAACAAAGATAGGTATTTTGGGGACCTGATTTTATTTTCTTGAAAAAAAATCAGCTCTAATTTCAGACAGATTCACTTATCTCCAAAATAATTTTTTCTGATTTAGCTTCAAGGTTTTACAGAACTAGCTCATTTTCAAAAGCACTTATTTACTATTCAAATACAGTCTAATGATATGATAGCTCTTAATAGCATTAACAAATTCTGTTTTTTCAACCCTTGTTGCAGACATACAATGCAGAAGACAAAACCCACAACTATTAAAAAATTCAGTGCAATTAATACTCTATATTGAATGTGCCAGTTATTTAAGCACAAAGCTTTTCTGCACCCTTCTATGGGTGATCTTAAGTGTAATCATAGTTCTATTGTCAGTATAAGCATGGCCTAATTTTTGAGACAGTTCCCAAAACATGATATCTATTAAAACTATCTGACACTTTCTCTCTTATTTTAGAACCTTTATTTTATTGTTGGAGGATGACAAATTCTGAACACTCCATAGTGGTGCGAAATTTCTCAAAGGGGCTATGAAGATGGTGCAGTGTGTTTGCATAAACCAATTCAAATCCTTCAAATGCAACAAAAAATATAAATGAAAATGTTTTGGTTTTCAATATGAAAAGTAACATTTTGTATTTTACCTTTGAATTTATGTATTTTCACATTTTGAAATAGTGTGATTTTTACATAACTGAATCCAGTTAATTTAATATTTTGAATACTATATTAATACATGAGCAAAATACTGAACCAATTAATGTTCGTATGACAGTCAACATAAGGAGATTTAGACTAATCTATAGTTCAAAAGCCATGGAAACATAAGGATCAATTTTTTTTTTTATTATAGCTTGATTTCAAATGATTAGTGTGCAAAGTCATTTGATCCCAGACTGGAAGAGGCAAATTTTGGGAACAAATCCCATGACAAAAGCCACCAAATACCAGAGACTTGTTCAAAACTACTTAGTCTCTCCTCTGTAATAACAATCATTTGTTTCTGAAAGGATGAAGAGCAGACAAAACTACCTCTCAGCTGATGTCCCTGCTGAAAGCCTATTAAAATTCAAATTTCACTTTCTCTCTCAACTTCCATAAGGTTGGTCTTCAAGATTGTGTCACAGGAATTAAAATTCATTTTTGGCAACGATTCAGACAAAAAGTCAAAAGACACCACAATATTTCTTCCCTGTTCCAACAGAATGCAACAAACCAGGTGTTGGAAATACTAACAAAAAAGATTTTGCTTGTGGTATTTTGTGAGTGTGTCAAAGTTAAGGAGTTATTACATTAAGGCCCTGATGCTACAAACATTTTTGCACGTGCACAAATTTAAGCACGAGTAGTCCTACTGACTACAAATATAATTCAGTGGGACTGTTTAGTAAAAATTAAGCCTTTGATTTAAAACAACAGACTTAGAGTTAAGGTAACAAGAGGTCTCATTCAAGCTCAAATTTCAAATAGTATATTAACAAGCTGTTTAAGGAAAAGGATGTAAAGAAGCAATCTTATGTTCCTGTCATAAAATATACGACAGCACTTAGCAATATGAAATAGCAAAATAAAAATTAGCTACTACAACTGCACAGATTGAAAAGAATAATGTAGAGGAGACATAGGGCCAAATTCTGCTTTCACTTACATCCCTACACCCCTAGTGAAGTCAACAGGATTGAACTGGTAGACCAGACGGCAGAATTGGACCTAATGTCTCATTCTAAATAATGGAGCTGAAAAGTTCTGAGCATTTTTTTTTTTTGAATGGGAGATTCTCTTCTGAGGGGGATGGAGGCACCCATCTGTCCCCTTGACATGGCATCCCAGAAGGTATGCTGCCTTCCAGGGGCCCATATCTGAGATGTTACGGCAGGATTGTCAAGGATCATCTGGCCCTCTGACTATTACCCCATACTACACATCCATGTGGGCACTAATGATACTGCAAGGTATGACCTTCAGCAGATCAGAAGTGACTACAGGGCTCTGGGAGTAAGGGTGAGGGAGTTGGGAGCACAGGTGGTGTTCTCTTCAGTCCTTCCAGTTAAGGGTAGGGGCCTCGGCAGAGACAGATGCATCCTGAAGGTGAATGCCTGGCTGCAAGGATGGTGTCGCCAGGAGGGCTTCGGCTTCCTTGACCACAGGATGCTGTTCCAGGAAGGACTGCTAAGCAGAGATGGGGTCCACCTATCGAGAAAGGGAAAGAGCATATTTGGCTACCGACTGGCTAACCTAGTGAGGAGGATTTAAAACTAGGTTCGACGGGGGCAGGTGACCAAAGCCCACAGGTAAGGCAAAAACATGGAGACCTGGGAGAAGGTTGGAATCTGGGTGGGAGCATGGGCTGTTATAGAAGAAATAAGGGAGAGACAAGACAGAACTGGGGAGGGGGATGGGGGGAAATCAAATCTTAGATGTCTGTATACTAATGTGAGAAGTATGGGGAATAAGCAGGAAGAACTCGAAATGCTAGTAAATAAACACGACTATGACATAGCTGACATCACAGACACTTGGTGGGATAATACACATGACTGGAATATTGGTATAGAAGGGTACAGCTTGCTCAGGAAGGACAGGCAGGGAAAAAATGGAGGAGGTGTTGCCTTATATATTAAAAATATATACACTTGGACTGAGGTCGAGAGAGAAATAGAGACAGACTTGTTGAAAGTCTCTAGATAAGGATAAAAGAGGTAAAAAAACAAGGGCGATGTCATGGTAGGGGTCTACTACAGACTACCAAACCAGGAAGAAGAGGTGGACAAGGCTTTTTTTAAACAACTAACAATCATCCAAAGCACAGGACTTCGTGGTGATGGGACACTTCAACTATCCAGACATCTGTTGGGAAAATAACACAACAGGGCACAGATTATCCAGCAAGTTCTTGGAATGTATTGGAGACAATTTTTTATTTCAGAAGGTGGAGAAAGTTACTGGGGGGGAGGCTGTTCTAGATATTTTGACAAATAGGGAGGAACTGTTGAGAATTTGAAAGTGGAAGGCAACTTGGGTGAAACTGATCATGAAATGGTAGAGTTTATGATTCTAAGGAATGGTAGGATGGAGAACAGCACAATAAAGACAATGGATTTCAAGACGACTTTGGCAAACTCAGAGTTGGTAGGTAAAATCCCATGGGAAGCAAGTCTAAGGGGAAAAACAATTGAAGACAGTTGGCAGTTTTTCAAAGAGACATTATTAAGGGCACAAAAGCAAACTATCCCACTGCATAGGAAAGATAAGAAATATGGCAAGAGACCACCGTGGCTTATCCAGGAGATCTTCAATGATCTAAAACTCAAAAAAGAGTCCTACAAAAAGTGGAAACTTGGTCAAATTACAAATGATGAATATAAATATACAAACAGCACAAGTATGTAGGGACAAAATTAGACTGTGGAGTTTAAGGAGCCCTGGAGAAGAGGAAAACAGGGCACTGCAGAGATACCCCTGGCCATGGGAGTTCGGGTACTGGCCATGGTATTACATGCACATAAGGAAAAGCTTTAACAGGCTTCCTGATACTTCTATAAGTGTACACCATTTTTAGTACAGAGATCTCACCTGATGGCAAAAATATACATCGATATTGTGCTACGTCTCTACTGCGGCTGAGAGCAAATATACTGTACTGGATGGTAGATACTACAAGTTAACTGTTGCAATCACAGTTTCCTGGTAAATGACCACAAATTTGATTTCATCCCAAACCATACTCGCCCAGCAGTTATTAGTAAAAGTCATGATACATCTCAGCATAAGATGCCTTAGAGGATATTGAGTTCCACATTTATAGGCCATATAGGTTGCACATGTGTAACAGAATTCTAGGTAGACTGCACTGCTTTGATATGGAGTCATTTATAAAGCCAGACCTTTAATTTCATTATTTGTACCAAATAATTTTGCAATAAATGGATCATCAATAAAAAGGAAACCACATAAAAAGCTAGTCTTGAGGAGTCGTAGTGCTTCAGACTATATGGTTCTGAGAGGCTACATTCCCACACAACCATAAATCTTTGTTCAAGTGGGTGAACTAGGTTGTGAGAGGCTGCTCCCATCAAGGTTTCTGCTTGAGTGAGGAGAAGTCAAACCATCACAAGTCAACTCTGAGGTCTTCAGAAATAAAGGACATGAGAAAAAGAAAACCATGAAATTCTTATTTTCTACATTCAGTGATTTGAAATGGGGAAGAGAGAAATAGGGGCATGAGAGCACATCCCGATCCAGATTGATGTTTCTATGGGAAACGGAGTCATCAACTACAGATCCTAGTCTTCTCCATAGCTAAGCCTAGTAATAAGGTCATTACACACATACAAGTTGATATTCTTCAGCAACAATCCAATTTGCCCCTTTAAATCACACCAGATATTAATAGCGGTATGGGACAGCCACAATTAGGTAAGTTTTAAATAAAATTTTCAAGGAAAGCAGCTACTTGGATTAATGATACACGTTCACACACATTGTAAATTTCAGTTGGTTTTACTATGACTCTCCCCTCATTGATCATTCAATTCTTTTCAGTCATCTTTGTTTAGTATGTCCTCACATTAGGGTACATTTAAAATTTCCTACGCTATACACAGTTTTTATCCACTGTATGCTTTTATTATTGGATATTGCTATTTCTTTGTTTAGTGCTTTGTTGGTATCTTAGCAACAGTGCACTGCATTCAAATACAGGGAAGGGTCTATCTTTCTTTATTGCCTAAAACAACTACCGTATGTGTGCTGTTTTAATATAAAATTATAATTGCTTATGCTTTATTGTTTAATTACTGAAGACCCATCTCTTCTAACCACCTTTTAGTTAGGAACGCTAAATTGCAAAGTTATTCTGATAATTCCAGTAAACTTGGCACTGTTTCTGTTGGGATTTATCTTTCATATATTGTGATTGTTATTCAAATTTCCAGGGAAAATGAAGAAAAGAATGAAGAGATCACAATGTTAAAATCTTCCCACTATCAGTTTTTAAATGGGAGAAATCTTTACAGGAGTTATAAAGTCTCATACCAAAAATATCAGGGATATGTAAATTCAGAGAAACTGTCTCTTATGGGAAGAGCTCACACCAGTAAATCTTAAATTGCCTAATCTTAAGAGTGTCTAGGTAACCAGAAATCCAGCCCTAAATTTTATATTGTAATTCAGTTGTATTTACTGTAATTACTTCAGCTAAGGTAGCAATCAAACCCTAACATCTACTGCAGGAGTTGTATGGCTATAGTAGGAGTTACAACTTTGAAAGAAGATAAAAGGAACTAAAAGGAAAGCAATATAAATCATTATGATTTGCTGGAAACCATGGCTAGTTATTCTTGAAAACACAACTACCATATCACTGTAGTTAGTATTTACTTGCTGTTCATGTTGACTACTGAATTAATTTGAATACATTTGAATTAATAAGTTATGAACTGCCAGATTCTAAATCTGGAATGTTAAAGAGTCTTAAGAGTTATGTTTCCTTGTTAATTAATATAAATTGTATTTTAACAGTTTTCCAAAAACAAGAAGATTATATTCATGAACTTATCTTATATTCTACTTCTATTCAGTGCAAATTTGTTATTTCATATATGTGAGAACCACCAACCTAATTTAAGTATTGAAAACTTTGTCCCAATAAACTCAAGATGACAGAAGCTGGAATCATAGAACATTATTTCACAGCAGTACAGTGTTCTAAAATGTGTGCCTAAAACTGCACATAACTCATTTATGTAATGCAGAATGTTGCAATTTTAGTGATTAGGAGTGAAGTCTTATGAAATAAATCTTATAATTAATAAAAGATTTTGGTGCAAGTCTGATATGTTTTAAACTCAGTGGCACTTCAGGGACATTTTCAGATACAGTAGAAAGTGAGTTTTGAAGCAGTGATAAGAAATAGTTGACAACAATTATGTCCTGTGAATGACAGAAATTTAAGATCCCAGGCTCAGCAGGAATATTTCAACACTTGCAAGAGGCATGGGAAAACAGGCAAAATAATGTCTCATACCAGCCTTTTTTTGAAATATTTTACATCTTACACCAACTTCCAGAAGTGATCTGATACAGAAGGATCCATCTCTGCTACACTGTTTTAGCTTACTTTACAGCAAACAGCATGAATATATTAATGTATATAATTCTGTGAAAATTCAGCCATAAAATGATTTTAATACCATTTTTCTGAAAATAGTTGTTTTCACATTTACCAGTGTGATGTCTTTCTAGACTCTTACCAAAGTCGAAGGTACACATTTTCAGAAATGGGTATCTAAGGCATTTAAATTCATATTTGGGTGCCCAAATAAACAGCTTAATTTTCACACCATCCACAACTCCTACTGACTTATTGACTTCAGGCAATCTAGTTTGAAAATCTGAACCTATACGACCATAAAGGGAAAGGGGAAATACTGTAACTACACTAAATTAATTCACCCAATGTTACTAGCTTAAACCAGAAGGAGTCAGGTACACTAATATGTTTGCTTTCTTATACATACCTACTCTAAGTAAAATAATAATTAACTAAAAAAGCAAACTGAACAAATTTGATGCCTCATTTATTAATTGATTTGTTTCTAAAGAACTGACATTTCTCAAACTCTAATGAGTCAGCAGCCATTTCTCTTAGACATGATGCAGTTTAGATAGCAAAATGTGTTTCATTTTGAGCACTGAGCAATCTAAATCTCATTTTTTCACCTAGCTACATCAATATGCTAAAAATATACTTAAAAAACTACATGTTTGTACATGCCAATGTTGATTAATAATCCCATGTTATAATCCAAATGTTTGTACTGTATTTGTTTTAGCCAATCATTTAATTGAAACCCTTTGCTCATTTTACTAACACACTATATGAAGAACTACTCTACTGAATACGCCAAGTATTTTGCAAAAACTCTTAACTGAGAGCATGTTATTCACCACTTCACTGATGGATATGTCCCATCACAGCAACTGAAATTGGCAGAATCGTAATCGTTGAAGACTGAGGGAAGAGTACTTTGGACATGGGAATGTTACTGAGCAGTAATCCTGTTTGTTTCAATTGTCTTGTCTCCACAGCACTCAGCAACAGTCTTTGCACAGTGTTATGGCTTCATCAAGGAGGACACTTTCTCTGGGAAACCTACAATTAAATATGGTCTCAACATCCAAACCATTAGGCCAGATGTTCAAGGATTGAGAAGCTTGACTAGGCCTTGCGATAGAAGTAAAATCTGAAGGGCAGTTTTTAAGAAGGAGTAAGCGGTGATACATTATTGTTCAGACAACTAGAAGAAAGGGAGTCACAAGGAAGCCACCATGATTGCTTCCATACTGCCTGATTTTCCTCTAAACTCTGCAGATCAGCAAAACAGGGAAAAAACCAACAAGATCCCCCTCGTGCTCTGCTCCAATCCTAAGCAAATGCATCCAACCTTCAAGCTTTAGGATTAAAGGTCCTAGCAGAAGTCGGGAGACCAGTAACTAACTGCTGGAGACTTCTGCTGTTGGTTCACTTCTCAAGTCCTCCATGGAGTTCTCCTTGCCTAGAGATAGACCACTTTATGCAAAGTGAGGTTCAACCCAGGGTCAAGGGAATAGGGAGGACAGGAGCTGCATATTCCATTCTGCTAGATGATATATGCTACTACAAACTGGTTGTTGCATTACAGTAGCATGGGCTGGAAGAGCAGCAGTTCCCAGGACTGCAGGACCAGAATAATCACTTGAAACTCCAACATACTGATGTCATGGCTGTAAGAAAGCAGAGTCTATGTTTTAGAACTGAAAGATGTTCAAGCAATGAGCATTTTACAAACCAAATAAAAATCAGGGAGAAGCGTCTCACCACAGTAATCATAGGAGAGGAATGTCATCCTAAGAAAGACTGTTAATAGACTGAGGGATGAAAAAGAAGACCGGATAGAGAAAAAGATTTCCACCGCTGAAGAAGAAATCCCTGAGACAAGGATGGAAGTGAGCTGACAGCACAAGTTCATGCAGAGCACAGACAGACCCAAAATTGAAAGATCAACCAGACTGGAATCAGAGGAGAACAATGGGGAGAATTCCTGGCCAGTGAGGAGGGGAGAGTCTTGTGTTTCTCTTTTGAAAGGGAGGCCCCACACTATTAGATATTTGTGATCAATAACTATTGAATGATCCTATCCAGAGACCGGAAACAAAAGGCCCAGATCAGCAGATGGATGGAGATTATAAAGGTATGTAAATACTTTAAGTGCAGAGACAAGAAAAGGCAGGATGGCCTGAAGAACAGACCTAGGAATTTCCATCCAAAATTTTGATGGTCAGATGCTAAAGCTGAGAGGTCAGAGGTTCACAGTGAGATGGGCCGAGCTGTAATTGTTTTATTATTTTGTGACTGTGATTTAGACTTTTTATACTAATAAAACATTAAAATCTAAATCAAGAGAATACCGTAATACACAATGTAGAAATAACCAGATTCATTACAGTATTTAACAGCGATTTGTTCAAACCAAATTTTTCAACAAACATGTAATTTAATGCATTGCTAACATTTTAAGATTGAAACCAGAATACTGCATGTGGACAATAAATTTTATTAATATAATGTTTAAATCTCAAATATGGTCACATTGCCAAAACAAATTTGAAAGTGCCCGATAAAAAATAAGATTGCAAAGCATTTTCATAGTAATCATTGTAATAAAAAGTGACTGAACAGTTCCCTGGCTAAAACAGGGATCATCTGAATGAGAATTTTTTAGAAAAAGGCCTCTTTGAAATCATGAAAGAAAACTGTAGGTACACACTCACAGTAATCCCACCACAAGCATTTTGTGCTTTGTTCCTGTGAAACTGTCTGCTACATTCTTCTGTAAATATGTGGTATACAAATGGATAAACCCACTGTACTGCAATATAGACAAACTGAGAACTATTATTTGTATTACAATTACACCTGGAGGTCCTAAACAGGCTGAGGCCCTATTGAGCCAGCTTTCATTGCATCAGAATACTTTTCAGAGGTGTTTGTTTTGTTTTTTGTTTTTTTAACAAAAAAACAAACGGAAGGCTCCTGGGCTCTGCACATTGTTGGTTCAATTAATCTAGGATATTGTATTTTATACATACAACATTCTATAGAAATAGAGGTACACGTGTCCGACTCTTTGCATAAATGTATGGTGTAAGATTTGATGTGCCATGTCATTTCTTATTTAGAAGTTAATGAAGACAGTCACAAATATGGGGGACCCAATTTTCAAATGGAGACCCTCAGTATTTAAATACCACAACAATTGACACCTTGATATCTAAAACTAACATGGACACACAGAACCATTGAGATGACCATTCAGTGCTGGACTAGGATGTCCTGACAAGGAGCCTGCAGTTGAAAATTGAACCCTAAAATTATTTTTGTAAATTTTTTTCTATATAACTAAGTTTTTAGTATCTGCCTTTTTAAATTAAATAATTAATATTTATTAGGATCCAGATCCTCTACTGATGAAGGAACACGAGAGTGTTTTCTACACACATTTAAATACCAAGACTCAAAATTTAATATTTATTGTTTACTCCCACATCAGAATGCCGAAGGTTCCACAGCACAAATATTTGATCAAAGTAAGATATTATTCTACAGAGTAATTCAACCTATATATCCAGGCAAAAACCTGGAGCATTTAGAATTCATCTGACATCATGGGAACACTGATTTACACTGTGATTCACGTATAAACAAACTGAGTTGCATTTAATGTTACTGAACACTGTTTTAAAGAGAAAATCTTGCTCTCTCTTTGTTGAGAACATGTTATAGTTTGTGATTACATTTTTAAAATTTAAAACTGAACATTAACTACTAGCGGGTCACATGCTTCATTGCTCATGTAAGCTTAGTGCTGAGATATCCAGTGTCTTAAGTGCAAATGGGTGGAAGGACCATCTGAGAAGGTTTCAGAGGGGCAGAATTTAAGGGCTTGTCTAGATAGAGAGTTAGTGCACAGCACGCTGGGGTGTAAATCCACAGCCTACTAGCATGCCGCACACTAACCAGCTGCATGGACTCTGCAGCTGCATAATAAAAATTCCCGAGTGTGCCTTGACCTGCTCTGGGAGTAGGGCACTTTCAGTGCACAGTAGCAGGGTTCACATGGCCACTTAGTGCACAGCATGCTAAAGTGCTGTAGATTTAGATCCCAGCTTGCTGTGCACTAACTCTCCACCTAGACAAGCCCTTATCTTGGCTGCCTCCAGAAACTGAGAAGATAGCTGTCGAAGCTGGGATTGGAAGAGTAGTGATAGTATACATTCCCCATTAGAACAGAATAGGTAAAGTCTCTCCCAGCTAGCAAACTTTATAAAAACAACAGACATTTGCCAAGAGCCCATTGAAAGGGGCCTCTCCTAGTCATCTGTAAAGAAATCAGGCATGGACAAGAAAGCTCCAGGGAGATTTGCATAGGAGTAAAATTGATGATGTGAAAATGTCCTGACGGAAAAAACATGCACACTTCATACCTTTTGTAGGCACAGCTCATTGCACACGCTAGGGGCTTCATACGTCCCTCCATTCTCCATCTACAGGCTCCCTGTGTGCCACCCTCCCATCCTCCTCTATTTCAGGGACTCCCTGCAATTCCCAGCCCCATGCCAGCAGCTCTGTGTGTCTGCCTGGGAGATAGGTCATCCAGGGCGTTAACATTTTAAACTGAGATTACAGGGTGGGGGTTATACTGGAAGGTGTTAATGGCTGCCATGAACCAGTTCTTTGATCAACAGACAATTAGAGAAGCGGTTGCAGGTGCTGAGTCTGTTCACCTGTTGCAAGTGGCTCACCCATTCCCTCTTCTGGGTTTTCAATTTTCATCAATATCAATATGGTTCTGCCCAATGGCACACCTAGAACAATCCCTGAATGTTAGAATGGATTGGATGCAGTGTTTGAAAGTTACTGTGTCACATACAAACAGAGAATTATCATCAAACTGAACGTAGAACCTTGCTTCAGTCAGCCAACCAGCAAATTTGCAGCTTCTGATAAGACCGTATTTTGCTTTTCTCAACTTTTAAACAAATATCCTGTGTGCTCACTAAGAGCGAACTTCTTTGCAAACGCCTGCCTTTACACTTCATAGTAATACACTATACACGTTAATGACATTGAGATACCACTTTTAGGCAAGAGTCTTCACTATAAAACTTGTACATAGCAGAATAGTTTAGATATGATTTTATAGAATCATAGAATATCAGGGTTGGAAGGGACCTCAGGAGGTCATCTAGTCCAACCCCCTGCTCAAAGCAGGACCAATCCCCAATTAAATCATCCCAGCCAGGGCTTTGTCAAGCCTGACCTTAAAAACTTCTAAGGAAGGAGATTCTACCACCTCCCTAGGTAACGCATTCCAGTGTTTCACCACCCTCCTAATGAAAAATTTTTTCCTAATATCCAACCTAAACCTCCCCCACTGCAACTTGAGACCATTACTCCTTGTCCTGTCCTCTTCTACCACTAAGAATAGTCTAGAACCATCTTCTCTGGAACCACCTCTCAGGTAGTTGAAAGCAGCTATCAAATCCCCCCTCATTCTTCTCTTCTGCAGACTAAACAATCCCAGCTCCCTCAGCCTCTCCTCATAAGTCACGTGTTCCAGACCCCTAATCATTTTTGTTGCCCTTCGCTGGACTCTCTCCAATTTATCCACATCCTTCTTGTAGTGTGGGGCCCAAAACTGGACACAGTACTCCAGATGAGGCCTCACCAATGCCGAATAGAGGGGGACGATCATGTCCCTCGATTTGCTCGCTATGCCCCTACTTATACATCCCAAAATGCCATTGGCCTTCTTGGCAACAAGGGCACATTGCTGACTCATATCCAGCTTCTCGTACACTCTCACCCCAGGTCCTTTTCCGCAGAACTGCTGCCTAGCCATTCGGTCCCTAGTCTGTAGCTGTGCATTGGGTTCTTCCGTCCTAAGTGCAGGACCCTGCACTTATCCTTATTGAACCTCATCAGATTTCTTTTGGCTCAATCCTGCAATTTGTCTAGGTCCCTCTGTATCCTATCCCTGCCCTCCAGCGTATCTACCACTCCTCCTAGTTTAGTATCATCCGCAAATCTGCTGAGTGCAATCCACACCATCCTCCAGATCATTTATGAAGATATTGAACAAAACGGGACCCAGGACCGACCCCTGGGGCACTCCACTTGACACCAGCTGCCAACTAGACATGGAGCCATTGATCACTACCCGTTGAGCCCGACAATCTAGCCAACTTTCTACCCACCTTATAGTGCATTCATCCAGCCCATACTTCTTTAACTTGCTGACAAGAATACTGTGGGAGACCGTGTCAAAAGCTTTGCTGAAGTCAAGAAACAATACATCCACTGCTTTCCCTTCATCCACAGAACCAGAAATCTCATCATAGAAGGCGATTAGATTAGTCAAGCATGACCTTCCCTTGGTGAATCCATGCTGACTGTTCCTGATCACTTTCCTCTCATGTAAGTGCTTCAGGATTGATTCCTTGAGGACCTGCTCCATGATTTTTCCGGGGACTGAGGTGAGGCTGACTGGCCTGTAGTTCCCAGGATCCTCCTTCTTCCCTTTTTTAAAGATTGGCACTACATCAGCCTTTTTCCAGTCATCTGGGACTTCCCCCGTTCGCCACGAGGATACAAATCAGAAATTACAACTAAATGCTTTATATATCCCACCCCCCCATCAGCTTTGGACATTTACAGAACATTAAAATTGGGTTAATGGCCTGAGACAAATCTACAAAAGCAAAGAAATTCACAGCTGAGTGCTGGACAGGCCCCAATACAAGTTAAACATCCTGGGAAGCCTGAGTTATAGCTGCCTACTGGGCCACAACATTGGCTATGGCCCTACCCCTGACGTGCTCCCCGTCCCCAGCTCCGATGCGACTTGAGAGGGGGTCCTCGGAGGGCAGCCTTATGTGTGTTCTGCAGTGCATGTGCCAGGGGAATAATCCCTCACCATATACAGGCCTTATAGACCCCCTTTATGCTGCTCTGGCCCTTTTATCCAGTGTATATGACATGAAGCAGATGTGAGGCCTTCACCCCTAATATTTTAAAGTGAACTATAAAGAATACAAATGCATTTGTTTTCTTTGATTCTTTGTGCTATAAAAAGAAGTTCAAATGATGCTTAAACATTTTTTTGATTGATTGTTTTTCGATAAAAAACATAGGCCTCTACTTCCTGGTTTTTGCTCAAGAATTCTTTAAGGAGTGGGGGATGTTGACATTACATGAGGGGCTGACGGCATAGTTTTTGTACCACTTCAACTATAAAAGTTTAGACCCAATAAAGTTAAAGTTGGTCTTGTGGGTGGATGCAGTTATACCAATATAAAGGGACGTAGATCATCTTAGCTTATTTCTGTACATCACCTATCCATTTTAGACTTGTCTACACAGATTTTATATTGCTTTAGCTATATTGGTTTCTAAATAGATTACTGCTAAAGTGGTACAAAACACATGTAGGAAAGCCCTACATAAGCCTACAGTAGGATAGTTATAGCTCAGTACGTTGAAACCTGAACTGCAGCTTCAGCAGCTCTCAATTGACTGGTGAGGGGATAAGTCATAAGTGAGTAACATTTTGTGTTTTCTGGGATGGAAGTAGGTGTCCCTTATTTTTGTTTAACTCAAACTCCTGTCAAACAGTTGGTGTTCAGGGAGGTCTAATCCTACCCACAACACAAAATCCAGTGAATTTTCACCAGCAGCAGGGAGATGGCAGACAGTAGGTAAGGTGACTTGGCCCTCTGGCTAATCCCAAAAGTCCACCTCTTCCCAGGCATAGTCTCAACAAGTCTCTCCTGTTCCTGGGCTTCACTATAGAACTCCTCAGCTCTTAGTCTCCCCACTGAGCAGGCAGCCCTTCTAGGTGGGAGTCACCCTGCTCCAGGGTCTCTTGCAGGAGCCTTCCTGCTCCCTGAAGCATTTCTTATCGCCTAGCAAGGTCAGTTCCTACTCAACTGACTCCTTGTTAGATTACCTCACTCACTGCCCTCACCTAGGGAAGCTAGCTAAAATTAGTACAGAGTGAGCTGAGCCCTCAACCCTCTTAAGGGTCCAGCTCACCCTGTGCCAGCTGGAATAAAACTCTGAAAGGCTCAGTATCTATCCTCACTTAGGTGAGGCACAGGATGCACCAGGATGACAGAGTACCAAGACAGGACTTGTGTCAGAAAAGCGTAAAAGGTCATTAACTACATTTGAAAGAATGAGGTTCTTGCTTATCTGGAGTCTAAGTTTATACCCATATGTTTTAGGTGCTGTACAGTGATAATATTTCAAAGAATTTTCTGAAGAATTCACCAGCAAACTGTGCACTGGTGAGAAAGTAGTCAAGATAGAGGTCTATATGAATCTTGTGGCAAAAGAGAACATCACTAGGACCTTGCTAAAGATCACTATGGGAACAGAGGCCAGGTCAAAAGAAAGTGTCAAGAACTTTAGTCTGGGCTAGACAATCAAAGATTAAGACAGTAAACTATGGGGAAGAAAAGAAAGGTGGAGAAAAAAAAGAAGCCTGAATTCTATGGTACAGTACTTGCTGATGGCTGGCATGAAAGGAGAGGTCAAAAGTTTGAGCATAATGCTGCAGTCTAATGTGCTGGAGACAGCCTGCTTTGCAAGATGAGGAAATATTGTCTCTTATTTGTATTAAGAAAGCATCTAGGCCCCAACTGAGTTTGGTACCTCAGTGTGTTAGGCACTGTACAAAGTACATACAGTCTCTGACTTGAGCTTACAATTTAAGAGAAAAGATAGACAAAGAGTGGGAGAACAGATTATTATTATTCCTACCTTACAGATGTGGAACTGAGACACTATGGTCACAGAAGAATTTCCTGAGTTCAGTAACTCAATCACAAGACCAGCCCTTCCCTCTGGGCTATATCTGAGCTTCAGTAACACTTAATATTTTAACAACCTCTCTCAAAAAAGGAGATGAGTATTTCATCCAGTTTAGGGGACAGGATGACAGATAAAAATTCAGTGATCTAGTTACTATTCTCTTATTTGCACTTGGGAGCTTGCAATATCCGTGAAGAATAAATCAGAAAAATACTTTTCTATTTATAATTCATTGTTAAGGGGCTCTCTGCCCTTCCTTTCATCCTCCTTTGTCTTGAGAAACAGAAATATGGAGAGGAAGAAAAAATTATTAGGAAAATAGGTAGATTCTCACTATCTATCTATCTATATCTATATCTATTTCCTGAGATTGACAGACTATTTACAGATACTCTCTGTACGGTACAGAGCAGCATTCTATTTGAAAATACCGAGTGAAAAAGAGGAATTACGCAAAGGAAGTGAGAAAAGTTACTTATCTATACAACTACTTTTAAAATACAGTGACACCGAAACATGTGGGTCAACAGAATACTGAATAGGAAATACAGTGTTGTGTGACAAAGCTATCAGTAAGTTTGAGAACCTGAGAGATATCTATGTACTATAGTTACTAGAACCACCTGTCTAGTGGTTACAGTCACTCATCTTCCATTTGCTAAGCATACAGCAGAATCAAGAGACCATTCACCACCTTTTCCTACCATAAATGTAACATTAAAAATAAATGTAGATGATCATTTCAAGGATATATAATCAATTAACTTATTCTGCCTCTTAACAACAGAAGAAAGCTTAGCAACTGGCAGGACTAATTCATTCAAAGCTGACAATTCAATAATAATCTTATCTTCAGTGTAACTATGCTGCAGTGATAATAGGCAATGTTTACTCAGCAAACATAAAAATGACTGTTTTCTGATCTCCAAGAAATGGAGCACTGTGCTAATAAACCTATAGATCTTAAAAATACAAAATACTGAAGAAACACAAAATTGCACTGAAAAATTAAGTAAAATCATTCAAGGCAACTAGGTTGTAATTTTAATGAAGTATTGGATATAAAACTCATTGATTTGTTCTTACCACTATACTTTAAAGTGTTACTGTCACATTAGAAATAATGTTTTTTAAAATGTCTTATCTAGATTATTATTAGAAAAAAGTCTACTGGATTTAGACACAGCCTGGACATCTGGACCCTGAGAGAGGTCCGAGTTGAAGATAACATGTAGATTACAGGTTTCAGTGACAGGCCGGGTGGTGGTGTTGTCCACAATTACTGAGAAAGGAGCTAGCACAGAGGTCTTGAGAAGGAGTAAATAGATTAAGAGTTTTGTTTAATCATGTTGTTCTTGAGCGGACATCTAGACATTCCCAAGAAGATGTCAGAGAGACAGACGGAGATCTTAGCTTGAACAGGAGACGACAGATCTGGAGCAGAGAGTTAGATCTGTGAGCCATCAGCATAGAGATGGCAGGTGAATTTATGTTTCCTGATGAGATTACACAGATAAAATGCAGATAGAGAAGAGAAAGGGATTAAGGACAGAGCCCCGTGGAATCCGCACTCTGCTCCCATACAGTGAGTGGAAGTGAGGAAATGATGGGGCATGTTGGTGCTGACAGCTTTGGTACTGAGTGCTTGGATTCCAGTGTGTTGGTATTGGTGGGAAGGATACTGATTTTTTTCAAGAGGCGGCAACATCACCGAGAAACCCTTCTGTACCGAGGCGTCAGTGGGACCTGGGCCTTGAACTGCCTCCTAACTTAGATCTACTCTGTGATGGAGAGGGAGATCAGTCTATGGTCACTATGGGAGTGATGCTCCTTCCCTCCTTTCTTGTCAGGAAGAATTGAGCAAAGGAGGACAAAGCAGCTCTGGCTGACAGCAGTTGAGGAGTGGAAATCTTGATGCTGAATGAGCCTTGGAGCTCACAGAAGACCCTTGGCTTACCAGAGCACTTTTAGAAGTGGTCCAGTCTAGTTTGATGGTCTACTTCCACTCTCAAAACATTGAGGGCCTCATGGACCTCATGCAACATTATTGACAGAATCTCTAACCGTATAGATCACCGTTGCACCCACTGTTATATATTTGCAGCAAATATTGTACAAAGGTTGTCGTGTGAGGTGTCTATGGGAAGGTTATGATTATGCTATCTGTATATGTGTATCATTTTGTAGCTGCAGTTATGAATATTGGCTCTATACTGTCTGTATTTCAAACTTATGCTATGCTTCTGGGTGACACCTCAGACAAGTTGGTATCAGCTCTGCCTAGCCTGCTTGATGGCCCATTAAGGACCACCAGCTATACAACTGACCCACTGAGAGAAGGCAGACACACCTTGTGACTCAGCAAGGTATGCAGGAACCTGCCTGTGGACAGAACACTTAAGGTTTTTCTATGCCATGTGCTAGATAGCATGTCCTTGGGACAAAAAGAGACCACATGGCAAGAGACTACAAAAAGCTGCAGCAGCTCCTGCGTCTTGTCTTCAATCCTGCTTCATACCTCTGAAGGGACTTTGCTACAAACTGAAGCTTTGAACAAAGGACTGAATGACCCATCCCAGCTGTGGATGTACTCCAGAGACTTAATTTGAACATGCGGTTTATTCTATCACTGCTACAAGCACTAACCAAGAACTTTGCCATTCCTATGTAATTGATTCCATTTAACCAGTTCTAGCTCTTATCTATATCTTTTTCCTTTTATGAATAAACCTTTAGATTCTAAAGGATTGGCAACAGCGTGATCTGTGGGTAAGATCTGATCTGTATATTGACCTGGATCTGGGGCTTGGTCCTTTGGGATTGAGAGAACCTCTTTTCTTTTACTGGGGCATTGTTTTCATAACCATTCATCCCCATAACAAGTGGCACTGGTGGTGATACTGGGAAACTGGAGTCTAAGGGAATTGCTTGTGTGACTTGTGGTCAGCCAGTGGGGTAAAACCAAAGTCCTCTCTATCTGGCTGTTTTCGTTTGCCTTAGAGGTGGAAAAACCCCAGCCTTGGGCTGTAACTGCTCTGCTTTAAGCAATTTGTCCTGAATTGGCACTCTCAGTTAGGTCCCACCAGAACCAGCATTGTTACACCTCACTTAGAGGAAAAGCTTCAGGAGAGGTTCCCTTGCTTTTGGGGTCCTTTTTGAAAAGGAGCAGCATATAGAGATGTTGCATGGCATATGTGCTTCTTTGAGGTAGAAAAGGCACTTTGAGAGTCCATCATGAATGGGAATAGCTGACTTGCAGAAGGGATAGGATTTGAATCCTAGAGATTTTGACTTGTCCTTGTCAAGGCAATCCAGTGGCAGGAAACTTCCCAAACTTGAAAACTTTTCCTTTTCTTCTTTTTGCCAAAAGGCTTAAGAATATATAACTAACTACACTAACTGTAGTTTGAAAACAAAGTAACTAGAGAGAAAACAATCTCACCGTGAGCGGAGAAGCAGACTCTGCAGGTGTTCTGTCTCTCAACCATGGGCAATAAGAAGGAACTGAAAGGCATTTGCAGCCATTCCATCTTTTATGGTCTCTGCTACACAATGCTGGAGGGCATGAAGAGTGCAGGCATGGCTCCAATGGACACTACTCTTTAAAAAGATTCTGCTCTTGCATGTATGGGCATCAGAATGGAATAAATGTGGACAATCGCTCAGAAACAACCACCACATATATACTGTTTAATTTTATTCAAATAAGAAAACAGAGTCCAAATTTTGCACACTGAAATCAGAAGAAAAAACCTGTAAATAGCATTCAAAAGATAATACCAAATCATAAGTGGCCCTGCATACAGTCTCAATTTCTAAGGCTTTGCATTGTTTCCTAATTATATTTAGTGAAACTTAACTATGGTTCATCATTCCTCTTCCATCTAATAGAGCAAAATAACGTGCGGACTACCATGTATATTCAAGAGCTTTGACATATCCTTCAAGCGTAGGATTGCTCAAGGTTTTATTACCGCACCAAGAATGTTATGGATTTGTTTTGTCCTATTGGTGCTAAGCAACTTAGTTACTGCATTGCTTACAAAAAGCAAAAACAAATGCATGTTTTCTTTATTCCTTCATTAGTGTGATGAGGAGTTCTGAGATTAAGAATAAATGTTAAGTTTAACATTTATAGAATAAAAATTCTCATAGAACTATTTCCTAAACTGCAATTTTATCTTTGATAATTAGAAAACATTACCATAATATTCACAATATCCTTTATAATTAATAAAATAACTCCTGTTACAACTGGAATAATATTTAATTACAAAGAACACTGAAGTTTTTGGGGTTGATTCCAATTCCTTAGCTTTAAAAAAACCACCATGATATGGTTCATTAGCTCCATTTTTTTATGCAATAGCTTAATGAACAAGCCTTTCAACTTTTGAGGACTGCTTTCAAATCACTGCTTCTGACTGAAGCAAAAGGGAAGACTACCTATCTGTAGGTCTGTTTCTTTGAAGGTATCTCATACGATTGTCACCTTTGGAGTTTGCATGGAAAGTTTATTGACCTTCTTAGGAACAGCTGTTGAAGTTCAGCATTTTCTGCAACTCTGCATTTTTTGTATAGCCCTAATGCAGTCCATATTTTAATGCCAGGATTGAATGGACATTTGTTTCCCACATAATTCAGAAACTATCTAGAAGGCTCTATGGACTGAGGACTTGACCACTAATGGCAGCCACTCAGTGGACATGAGTCTCTGTCACACTTAGCTTTTATTGCTGTAAAGAGTCAAAAAGCTTTAAAGCTATTTTGTTGCGTGCTCAGAGCACAAGCCATGATAAAAATTGTATGAAGATGGTATCTTCTAATTAAATGTTTTCGGTGGTTTCATATGAGACATAGGTGGACATAGGTGTAGATCACAAAATTTCTGTACAACTCAAAATTTCTGTACAACTTACTAAGAGAGGGGCAGGGCTGCCATGTCTACACTACAGAGTTAAGTCAACTTAAGTTATGTCGATGATCGTCACTTTAACAACATCAGTTGTACATGTCCACACAATGCTCACTGTGTTAGCGGAGTGTGTCCACAGTCATTGTTCTTGCATTGCCAGAGCAGTGCATTGTGAGTAGCTATGTCACTGTGCAACTCGCCACCCTATGCTGCTGGGAGCTCTGAGAACAGATCACGGTGCATCACGAGGACATGCTTGCCATCCCATGATGCAGTTCTTTCCATCCCATAATTCCATGGGCTTCCTACTTCATTTCATGCTGTTTTTCAACAGCCCTTGTAAACCGTGCTCCGCCATCTCTGCCTGACAGCATGGATCCTGAACTGCTGACCAGTCTGCTGATGAGCATTATGAACACAATGAGGCTGGTCCTGCAGTATTTAAATGAGCTGTGAAACAGACTAAATCAGTGCTTGATCTGCTGCCTGCCATGGAAACAAATAATTCAAGATTGCTGGCGGCATTCATGGAACAGCTGGCCACGGTAAACAATCAGTACTGGGTTCGGGAAACAAGCACTGTGTGGTGGGATTGCATTGTGATGCATGTATGGGATGACTAACAGTGGCTGAAGAACTTTCGGATATGCAAATCCACCTACCTGGAACTATTTGTGGTGCTTACTCCAGCACTCCAGTGCAAGAACACCAGAAAGAGAACGGTCTTCAAGGTGGAAAAGCAAGTGGCAACCGCTGTGTGGAAGCTGACAACTTCAGACTGCTATGGGTCAGTCGCAAATCAGTTTGGAGTTGGGAAGTCCACCTTGGGTGTTGTGGTGATGTAAGTGTGCAGGGCCATTAATTGCCTTCTGCTCTGAAGACTGTGACTCTCAGTAATGTGCAGAAAATAACTGATGGCTCTGAGGCAATGGGATTCCCTAACTGTGGCAGGGCGGATGGAATGCACATTCCAATTTTGGCCCCTAACCATCTTGTGATGGAGTACATCAACCAAAAGGGCTACTTCTCCATGGTCTTGCTGGTGCTGGTGGATCACTGGGGCCATTTCATTTACATCAGTGCGGGGTGGTCAGCGAAGGTGCATGATGAATGCATTTTTAGGAACACTGGACTGTACAGAAAGCTGCATGCTGGGACTTTCTTTCCAGACCAGGAGATTCCAGTGGGGGATGTGGAAATTCCCACAGTGATCTTTGGAGACCCCACCTGCCTCTTGCTCCAATGGCTCATGAAGCTTTACACCAAGAACCTAGACAGCAGCAAGGAGCGTCGCAACAACAGGCTCAGCAGGTGCCAAATGACCAGTGAACATGCCTTTGGCCAATTAAAAGGTCATTGGTGCTGTCTTTTTGGTCGGTTAGAGCTGAATGAAAAATATATTCTGATGGTCATTGGGGCCTGCCTTACTCTGCATAATATTTGTGAAGCAAAGGGGGAAAAGGTTCCCCAGTGGTGGACCGCAGATGCTGATCAGCCGGCTGCTGATTTTGAGAAACCAGATACAAGGGTGATTAGAGGGGTGCAGCGGGAGGCTATGTGAATCAGGAGGCTTTAGAGGAGCATTTTGACAATGATTCCCAGTAATGTCTCTATGTGATGCATTCGGCCAGGCAATGATTACTTGCCTTGAATTACCCCTGTAGTACATCCTTCCTGAGCATTAATTATAGTGGGCAAATATTCTACTTATAGCCACTGTGTTTCAAAGTTAGCACTGACTGATTGTGTGTGTGTGTCACAAATGAAGATTCATTGTATTTCAAAGACCCAAGTTTAATAACAGAACAAAATACAATTATCTGGTCAAACAGTGGGCATGACTACGAAGAAAACTCTAGGGCTCTCACAGCTGAGTTCAACTCCACATTCATTGGGAAACCAAACCAGTCTCTAGGCATTGAGTGCACAGGGTACTGGGAATCAGAAACATGCTAGGAATATGGTCGGGGAGTTTAGGGAGGGCATAGACCAGAGTTCTGTAGTAGCTGCAGGGGGAGTTGTACACCAATGTGCTCAGTTTGAAGGGACAGTTCTGAGGTGCAAGGCTGCGCAGATTTGCTGATGCCTTTCTCTGAGTGATTCACGAGTGGTTCAGGAAGTATTCATGCAAGTTAGCTGGGTGTGGGGCTCCACATGCTGTTGTACTAAGTGATATGAGCACCTGGAGGGGTTTTCTGCTTATCACTAGCAAAGCCTTGTGAGAGAGAGAGCCCTGGCTGGAGAGTTAAGAGGTTGTACCCCACTCAAATCTCTAATCCATCAGTGCCAGATCCATGTGTTAAGACACCAGCCCACATTACATTATCAAGTAGAATGCTACAGACAATATACTACTTGTTGCCCTTAGATTCTTGTTCCAGGCTAGAAGTCTAGTACAGAACAGTCTCCAAGCCAAGACCTTGTATCTGACACCACTATAGAAGGAAAGTTTTATAAGAAAATTTTGGTTACTGTATATTTGAATTTCCTTAATTTTAGATGTTTGGGTTTCTTGCAGATTTAACCTTCACTGTGGTTTTGCTTTCTGGACTTTTTTTTTAAAACTACATTATTGTAAACATTTTTGCTTCAAGTTTCAGATATATATCCTCAACCTTAAATTCACATTAATACATTTTTTGCCTAGGGTTTCTGACATTTGGTGTATTTGTATGGTAAAGGCAACAGATTACAAAAGTAGGCATGCTTGCATCCTTCCATAAATAAATATAGATTTTAAGATATTAAATACAATATTGATATTCACTTCTGCAAGATGTTCAGAAACATTCTGTAATGTGCTAATATGACAAGACCTTGTGGCGTACCCAGCAGGTGGATGTACTAAAACTGGGAAGGGAAGGTGTGACAATCTGTTTTCTGTCAGCTAACAAGAACTTTATCTACTATGGTGAGTTTAATAATGTAGAGTACAGTAAGCTGTGATAAAGATCTACAAGAGCTATTTTCTAACAGTTTTCTGAAACAAGGCTTTCTCTAGCTGCATGCTAAATTTCTTTCAAATGGAAAGGAAGAAATCATGCTCAAGAGTTACGCTCTGAGTAATCTAGCTCTGTTTATATTAAACTAAAACTTTATTTTGTTTGTGATTTATAGGCTCTGTATGGAGGGCACATTCTTACTTTCTTGACTACTTCCAGTTATCTCAAAGTGTTTTTGTTCAAAATTGTCTTCCCCAACAAGAGTGATGACAAGGAATGATTAGAGCAGATTCTTCAAAATATTACTTAACTTTTTTAGTACTGAAATTTCACATACATGAGATGAATGGTTACCAGGATTGTGAGAAGTATGGGGGAGATCCTTTTTAGACCCTCTAAAATCTAACTATGACAATGAGAGAAGAGTTTCTTGAAACAATCAGACCAAATAAGCCAATGCAATTAGCTATATACCAGAATTCCATATTGGTTATATCTAACCTTCCTATTAGGTATGTGAGACTAATCCAAGAGTTTGAGTCCAAAGTATTTTACTTTTAAAATACAATTCTTAATTACATATTGCATTCAACTTTGCAGAAGACTCCATTCATAGAAAGGAAGGCTAACCATTTCTCTCATCTTAAGCTACTCTAAATACCATATTTGCCTTTCAAAATGATTCATATTAACCTCATTCTCCAACTTCCCAAACACTCAAGTACAACAGCTTTGAGTATTTCTTTTTTCTTGCATCCAAATGGAAAGTCCTCAGAATTGCTTTGATAATGGCACTATATAAGAACTTCATCTCTCGGAGAATATTTTTATGGTCTAATGACACATCAACTTTATTTTACTTGAAGTCAGTTAGGCTCCACTGCAATTACAGACTTTCGAGAGCCATCTCTCTCACAATCTGCTGCTTACAAACCAAATAAAATCTGACACTTGGATGCTCTTGTTATTTCAGCTGTATGCTCTATGAGGTTAGTATCCTCTGCACAAAAATTCCTCCTGTCTCACACCTGCAACTCAACAGTAGAATACAAAAAGGAAACTACCTTCTTCTGGAAGTGAAGAGAAATAACTTTTCAAGAACCGATACAGTCAACATTTCCCTCAAAAAAAATTAAATGCAATGAAAATTGGATAAAATGAGATTTATTGTAAAAAAAGGTGCAGCAGAGAAGACGCACAGAAAATAAAAGACTATTTGCTTAAAAAGTGATCCTACCTAAGGGCTTAAATATTTATTACAAAAATGCCCCCCTCACCTCAGCAGGTTAGGGGATGTCTGATAGGCTCAACTCTAGGGTCTTGAGAGAAGGGGGGATGGGAAGGCTGCTCTGAGGGCTTGTCATAAATATAAAGGGAAGGGTAAACCCCTTTAAAATCCCTCCTGGCCAGAGGAAAAATCCTCTCACCTGTAAAGGGTTAAGAAGCTAAAGGTAACCTCGCTGGCACCTGACCAAAATGACCAATGAGGAGACAAGATACTTTCAAAAGCTGGGAGGAGAGAGAGAGAGAAACAAAGCGTCTGTCTATATGCTGATTTTGCCAGGGATAGACCAGGAATGGAGTCTTAGAACTTTAAGTAAGTAATCTAGCTAGGTATGTGTTAGATTATGATTTCTTTAAATGGCTGAGAAAAGAGTTGTGCTGAATAGAATGACTATTTCTGTCTGTGTGTCTTTTTTGTAACTTAAGGTTTTGCCTAGAGGGATTCTCTATGTTTTGAATCTAATTACCCTGTAAGGTATCCACCATCCTGATTTTACAGGGGTGATTCCTTTACTTCTATTTCTATTAAAAAGTCTTCTTGTAAGAAAACGGAATGCTTTTTCATTGTTCTCAGATCCAAGGGTTTGGGTCTGTGGTCACCTATGCAAATTGGTGAGGATTTTTACCAAACCTTTCCCAGGAAGTGGGGTGCAAGGGTTGGGAGGATTTTTGGGGGAAAGACGTGTCCAAACTACGTTTCCCAGTAAACCCAGTTAGAGTCTGGTGGTGGCAGTGGATATTCCAAGGACAAAGGATAAAATTAATTTGTACCTTGGGGAAGCTTTAACCTAAGCTGGTGAAAGTAAGCTTAGGAGGTTTTCATGCAGGTCCCCACATCTGTACCCTAGACTTCAGAGTGGGGGAGGAACCTTGACAGGGCTTTCCTGCTCCTGTTGTCCAGAACATTGTACCCGGAAGGGGTGAGGAAGAGTAGGAGAACTCGCTACCTCTTTCCAGGAGAAGCTATCTTGCATGGGAGAATACTGTCTCATATAACCTACTCTTTTCAGAGCTCCATAGTATGGGGAACATGCTTTAATCTCTGAAAGAATGGAATGACTCATATTTAGCCTCTGATTCACTATGACCCCCAGATCCCTTTCTGAAGTACACCTTCTTAGGCTGTCATTTCCCATTTTGTATGTGTGCAACTGATAGTTCTTTCTTAAGTGGAGTACTTTGCATTTGTCCTTATTGATTTTCATCCTGTTTACACACGAACTAGGGGGTCACCAAATGAAATTCAATACCCGCCAAGTGTGGTATCATTCGCAAATTTAAGTGTATTCCCATGCCATTATCTAAATCAACAATGAAAATATTAACAGAACCAGAACTGATCTGTGCTGAACCCTCTTGATATGCCCTTCCAGCTTGACTGTGAACCACTGATAACTCTCTGGGAACTGTTTTCCAACCACTTATGTACCAACCGTATAGTAGCTCCATCTAGGTTGTATTTCCCTAGTTTGTTTATGAGAAGGTCATAGAATCATAGAATCACAGAATATCAGGGTTGGAAGGGACCTCAGTAGGTCTTATAGTCCAACCCCCTGCTCAAAAGCAGGACCCATCCCCAGTTAAATCATCCCAGCCAGGGCTTTCTCAAGCCTGACCTTAAAAACTTCTAAGGAAGGAGATTCCACCACCTCCCTAGGCAACGCATTCCAGTGTTTCACCACCCTCCTAGTGAAAAGTTTTTCCTAATATCCAACCTAAACCTCCCCCACTGCAACTTGAGACCATTACTCCTTGTCCTGTCCTCTTCCACCACTGAGAATAGTCTAGAACCATCCTCTCTGGAACCACCTCTCAGGTAGTTGAAAGCAGCTATCAAATCCCCCCTCATTCTTCTCTTCTACTGACTAATCAATCCCAGTACCCTCAGCCTCTCCTCATAAGTCATGTGTTCCAGACCCCTAATCATTTTTGTTGCCCTTCGCTGGACTCTTTCCAATTTATCCACATCCTTCTTGTAGTGTGGGGCCCAAAACTGGACACAGTACTCCAGATGAGGCCTCACCAATGTCGAATAGAGGGGAACGATCACGTCCCTCGATCTGCTCGCTATGCCCCTACTTATACATCCCAAAATGTCATTGGCCTTCTTGGCAACAAGGGTACATTGCTGACTCATATCCAGCTTCTCGTACACTGTCACCCCTAGGTCCTTTTCCGCAGAACTGCTGCCTAGCCATTCAGTCCCTAGTCTGTAGCTGTGCATTGGGTTCTTCCGTCCTAAGTGCAGGACCCTACACTTATCCTTATTGAACCTCATCAGATTTCTTTTGGCCCAATCCTCCAATTTGTCTAGGTCCCTCTGTATCCTATCCCTGCCCTCCAGCGTATTTACCACTCCTCCCAGTTTAGTATCATCCGCAAATTTGCTGAGAGTGCAATCCACACCATCCTCCAGATCATTTATGAAGATATTGAACAAAAGGGGACCCAGGACCGACCCCTGGGGCACTCCACTTGACACCAGCTGCCAACTAGACATGGAGCCATTGATCACTACTCGTTGAGCCCGACAATCTAGCCAACTTTCTACCCACCTTATAGTGCATTCATCCAGCCCATACTTCCTTAACTTGCTGACAAGAATACTGTGGGAGACCGTGTCAAAAGCTTTGCTAAAGTCAAGATACAATACATCCACTGCTTTCCCTTCATCCACAGAACCAGTAATCTCATCATAGAAGGCGATTAGATTAGTCAGGCATGACCTTCCCTTGGTGAATCCATGCTGACTGTTCCTGATCACTTTCCTCTCATGGAAGTGCTTCAGGATTGATTCTTTGAGGACCTGCTCCATGATTTTTCCGGGGACTGAAGTGAGGCTTACTGGCCTGTAGTTCCCAGGATCCTCCTCCTTCCCTTTTTTAAAGATTGGCACTACATTAGCCTTTTTCCAGTCATCCGGGACTTCCCCCGTTCGCCACGAGTTTTCAAAGATAATGGCCAATGGCTCTGCAATCACAGCCGCCAGTTCCTTTAGCACTCTCGGATGCAACTCATCCGGCCCCATGGACTTGTGCACGTCCAGCTTTTCTAAATAGTCCCTAACCACCTCTTTCTCCACAGAGGGCTGGCCATCTATTCCCCATGTTGTGATGCCCAGCGCAGCAGTCTGGGAGCTGACCTTGTTCGTGAAGACAGAGGCAAAAAAAGCATTGAGTACATTAGCTTTTTCCACATCCTCTGTCACTAGGTTGCCTCCCTCATTCATTAAGGGGCCCACACTTTCCTTAGCTTTCTTCTTGTTGCCAACATACCTGAAGAAACCCTTCTTGTTACTCTTAACATCTCTCGCTAGCTGCAGCTCCAGGTGCGATTTAGCCCTCCTAATTTCATTCCTACATGCCCGAGCAATATTTTTATACTCTTCCCTGGTCATATGTCCAAATATGCTTAAGATCCGCTAGGATTTCACCGTTAAGCCAAGCTGGTCGCCTGCCATATTTACTATTCTTTCAACACATCAGGATGGTTTGTCCCTGTAACCTCAACAGGGATTCCTTGAAATACAGCCAGCTCTCCTGGACTCCTTTCCCCTTCATGTTAGTCTCCCAGGGGATCCTACCCATCCGTTCCCTGAGGGAGTTGAAGTTGAAGGTCATGTGAGACAGTATCAAAAGCCTTACTAAAGTCAAGATATACCACATCTGCCTCTTCCCCCTTATCCACAAGACTTGTTATCCTGTCAAAGAAAGCTATTTGGTTGGTCTAACATGATTTGTTCTTGATTAATCCATGCTGTTAATAGTCATCTTATCGTCTAGGTGGTTTTTTGTTTAATTATTTAATACATTATCTTTTCTTGGAGAATACCATCTCTGCAGCCCCTTCTCTTATATACCAAAGGGGCACTCTTGCTTAAGCACTGCAGCTGAAAGCAACTGTTGCCATGTGACATGTTCTTTTGTAATCTCAGTGGCCTCAAAGTTTTCTTGAACTGTGATCATTCTTTTCTAGAGTAATCTACAGAGGCCAAAAGAGAAATTTCTTTCTCAAGTGTTGTATGCTTTAGTGTTGCCAGCTCTTGTGAGTCCTGAGGTATTTGGGCTCTCTCAAAGCCCCAGCTCCTGGAGTCAAGCAATTACATGACAACCTCAACTTTCCTTCAAAAACAAAAATCTTATTTCTAGCCCTCATGGTTGGCAAGGCAAGCTTGAAAGTAAAAACAGAATACAAAATGTGCTATTTTTAAAATCTCATGATTTTTAAGCCAGCATCAGGACCTTTGGGGCCTCACATTTTTTGAATACTCGTGGCAGCAATACTTCAGAGGATAGTTTGTAGTTACTTTAATTTTTTAGAGTCCTAAAGTTTCCAAATATTATTTCAAATCTCATTCTCACCAAAACATAGCCTTTGCAACTACTGTCATCCTTACTGAATATTTAGTATTTTAAAAACCCATTTACATATTTAAAAAAAACATTTATATACACGAGTTCGTGCACTGGCATATAAGGTTTTTTGTTTGTCTACTTGAAGATACTTTAACAAAATACTTCAGACAAGTGCTTTACTAGTCACTTAGAGGCGAGTTAATAAATACAACAATATTAGGTCTTCATGTCATTCAGTCTTATGAAATATAAGTGACCCATAGTTTATTGGTCATAACTGCACTGCTAGCATACAACAAAGCTGAATATCATTTTGGACAATATATTATTCTGTGCTGAGTGAAACCTTGTAATGGGTCGAGTGAAAACTCTGACATTGACAGGCGTGAACTCACCCTTCAATTAACAATTATACGCAAAAGCTCCCATTTAAGAAAAAAAGGTGTATGTGAACTAGCTTTTGGCTCAGTAATGTTTTGGGGTGTGTGTGGGATGGAAGAGAACACCCAAAAACTGAGGATAGACAAGAACAGAGAGAGAGAGGGAGAGTCAAGAGAGCCAAGAGGAGCCTGTAAGCACAGCATGACCCTGGAAAAAGCTAGAGTGAGCTCCTGGGTCTGATGTTGGCTAAAGAGATTTGGGGATTGTAAGCTCAGAAACTGTTCCTTTTTGTTCTTGGTTCTTTCTGCATTCAGAGACACAGGGATTTGTACATTCCTTGTACATAAATATGACTGCATTGAAGAAATCCAAAACTCCATCAATTTCTACTTCCAACTGGAAAATCCCCAAGGCCCCAGACTTTGACAAGCCACTCGAGCTTAAAAGAAGCAACAATACTTTAAATGTAAAATCTTGTTGTCAAGAAGCCAGCCACTACACAAGGCTCTTCCTATATTTAAAAGGAAGCTCCAGTTCTTCAGCTCAAGACACACCAGGGGGCTGCACCCCATTTTACAAATGGGGCAAATGGGGAACTCTGTTATACAAAAATTGAAAAAATTTACAAGTAAACTTACAAACCTGTTCACATCATCTTAGTTTTACAAGTACAAGTTTTACAAGTGGACAAATTGGAAAGAGTCCAGCGGAGGGCAATGAAAATGGTTAGGGGGCTGGGGCACATGCCTTATGAGGAGAGGCTGAGAGAACTGGGCTTATTTAGTCTGCAGAAGAGAAGAGTGAGGGGCGATTTGATAGCAGCCTTCAACTACCTGAAGGGGGTTCCTACGAGGATGGAGCTAGGCTGTTCAAAGTGGTGGCCAATGACAGAACAAGGAGCAAAGGTCTCAAGTTGCAGTGTGGGAGATCTAGGTTGGATATTAGGATAAAATATTTCACTAGAAGGGTAGTGAAGCACTGGAATGGGTTACCTAGGGAGGTGGTGGAATCTCCATCCTTGAGGTTTTTAAGGCCTGGCTTGACAAAGCCCTGGCTGGGATGATTTAGTTGGGGCTGATCCTGCTTTGAGCAGGGAGGTGGACTAAATGACCTCCTGAGGTCTCTTCCAACCCTAATCTTCTATGATTCTATGTAGGCTGCAGGGAAGTGGCACAGGGAATTAGAGCAGTGGCATGGCTTCGAGGGGCTTGGACCTGGACTAGTGGGCAGGCCTGGGTTCCCCCACCTCCTATTAGCCACTAGGAAAAGTGGCCTGGACTTTGAGGCACCCCAGAAAGAAAGAAAGAACTGAACCCTTTAGTGGCCCAGCATGAGAGCTGGGGCCTGAAACCCCTAGAGAGGGCAAGGACATTGCCTCTGGAGGAAGCCCTGGAATACGGCTTGACACTAGGGCTGAGACCATTGATAGACTATGGGACTAACTGAGGACTTAAGCCTTGGGAGGGCTACAAGGAGAGAAAGTGCAGGTCCGCATACGCTCGACCATAGGGCGCTCATGAGAGGTGAGTGCACCCCACTACAGACAGCAATTTTATTTTGAACAGATTTCATTTCCCTTGCAAATTCCTTCCTCCCACTTAATTTTTAACTTTTGCAATATCAAAGACGATTCTCTGAAACTGAGTTTAGCATCTCTAGCTAATTTTATTTGAAAGTTTAGAGGTGTCTCCCACCTCAGAGTTCTGCACTATCTTCTGAAGGCAAGAATGTCCAAAAGTAAAAATTTTTAGCATCAAGGTAAATCAGCAAGTGTCTATATGGGGAAGGTCTTTAATACAAAGGTGGGTTGTCAGCATAAGTTTTCTTTATTTTTAAGAAAAAGAAAGTGTGATGCTACCAGACCAAATTTCAGCTCTTGCCAAGACTGCAGGCATTAGCTAAGAACTGAAACTCACAGCTGGAAACCAGACCAGTTCAAAATAGGTATTAATCTTACAAGAAATATTTAGTGGTTAGATTTGATGAAATGCTTGTAAGTTGCTGCATGCATTAACCTCACTTGTAATAACTGTATTCCATGCTATAAAGAAATATGTAAATTTTTGCTTTATAACTTTGAAAATGTTTGCTCTACACTTGTGAAGCCAGATGGGAAAAGTGTTTCTTCTCCCCACCCATCCCGAAGAACTATAAAAATCAGAGGGGCCACCAAGGATCATCACAATACACAGAATAACCCTATTGCACCCATTCCTTTGAATGCTGGAAGAGTTAAATAAAAATAGTTAATGTGAAGATTTTTCATCCCTTTGCTGTGTGAACTCTCACATGGCTGAGAAACCACACTGAAGTCAGAAATCCCCAGGGCTTATCACCTGGGTCCACCCTGAAAGATAATTTGAATTGACAGGTCTCTACAACTCTATCACTCTTAGGATTTCGATGGTAACTCATTTGTATATCTATGTTTGCTTGCTTTAACCAATATGCAACTATTTCTCTTTTCTAGTTACTAAGCCTTCAGATAGTTTATTACAGGATTGGTAGGGGTGTTGTCTTTGGTGTAAGACTTAGGGTACCAAGTGAACTGGGGTAGAGACTGGTCTGTTGGGACTGGAAGCAACCTGAATATGATGTGATATTTGGTGTATGTGACAATTTATCAGTAAGTCCAGTTTGTCTAGGTGACAAGATAGACTGGAGAGTCCAAGGGGAGTGACTGACTCCATGCTAAGATTGTTAAAGTGATCTAGGAGCTCACATTTGTTACTGGCTTAGTAAAATCTAATGATAGAACGTACCTCCAGTTTGAGGTATTGGCCGTTTTTGACACTCTGCCGTGAGCACTCAGTCGTGAGCCACTCCAGACAGTGTGACAGAAAGTAATTAATATTTTTAAATCCAACTGTTTTAATGAAGCATTCTAACAAACTGCATATTACCCTTTTGAAAATAAGTTGGAAGAATTTTAAATTAATCTGTAGTTTAAGAATCTTTTGAAAACATCACTTTATCAATGTTGATAAACGCAAAGCAATGCACACTGGAAAACATAATCCCAGTATACATATAAAATGAGGGGGGGGTCTAAATTAGCTGTTACCACTCAAGATAGATCTTGGTGTTATTGTGGATAGTTCTCTGAAAACATCCACGCAATGTGCAGCGGCAGTCAAAAAAGAGAACAAAATGTTGGGAATCATTAAAAACGGGATAGATAATGAGACAGAAAATATCGTATTGCCTCTATATAAATCCATGGTATGCCCACATCTTGAATACTGTGTGCAGATGTGGTTGCCCCACATATATATATATATTGGATATATATTGGCATTGGAAAAGGTTCAGAAAAGGGCAACAAAAATGATTACGGGTATGGAACAGCTTCCATATGGAGAGAGAGTAATAAGACTGGGACTTTTCTTCTTGGAAAAGAGTCTATTAAGGGGGGATATGATAGAGGTCTACAAAATCATGATTAATGTGGAGAAAGTAAATAAGGAAGTGTTATTTACTCCCTCTCATAACACCTGAACTAGGTGGTCACCAAATTAAATTAATAGGCAGCAGATTTTCACACAGTGCACAGTCAACCTGTGGAACTCCTTGCCAGAGGATGTTGTGAAGGCCAAGACTAACAGGTCTAAAAAAAAAAAAAAAAAAAACTAGATAAGTTCATGGAGGATAGGTCCATCAATGGCTATTAGCCAGGATGGAGAGAGATGGTGTCACTAGCCTCTGTTTGCCAGAAGCTGGGAATGGGATAGGGGAATGAATCACTTGATGTTATCTGTTCTGTTCATTCCTTCTGGGGCACCTGGCATTCACCACTGTAGGAGGACAGGATACTGGGCTAGATGGACCTTTGGTCTGACCCAGTATGGCCGTTCTTATGTTCTTATATAACAAAACTGATTAAAAAAACTGGAGAGTCTAGGCAGCTTTGATAGGAACTTAGGTCTGTGGAGACAAAAAAAACTCAGCTTGGTTCATTTAACCTTAGATTGTTTTAAATTACAGGTTTTTCAAAATTCTGATTAACTGTCGTTTTTGCAAGGTTCCTGGCTTCTCCTTAAATCCTTCCTGATTGATTTTTGGCATGGAGTCATTATGGGGAATGACTTCACTATTTTGGAACATATTGTTCTCCATGTTCAATTTAAGGTCAAAATCCTGCAGCTGGCTCTGCCTGGGCACCAAGGCCTGCCCACCTTGAGTCAGTTGCAGAACTGGGACCTTAATATTTCAGACCAACTTGTTACCCTTCAGTTCAGATACCTTCAATTAATGGTAGATGTTATTTTATTTCAGATAAATTATCTTCAATTATTTACTTATGCTGCCCTAACCATCAGATAAGAATCATATCTAGGTATCCACTGTTCTATATTTTTTCATACATTTCTAGTGATTAATAAAGTCCAGTATCAATAATTTATTACATCCTACATATTTTCAACTAACCACATCTCTCTCAAAGGTTTATCGTTAATTCTAGCAACTGCTATATTAACATTTACTTTCAGTTAATACTTTAAAACATACTAATATTATTCTGGACCAAACTAACAATTTTCAGATCCAAAAGAATATATTTGAAAAAAGATTCTGATTTCAACACTCCTAATCAGAATACTGGATGGGCAGAGATAGGATATTAATTTAAAATTCTAAATTACAATTTTCACGGAAAGCTGCAAATTCATTTAAATTAAATGAGATTTTATTTCCAGGATATACTATACAAGTGTCACCTGAGTGAGAAAAAGAGACTGCTAGATACCTGTTTCAGTGGGTACAGTCCACCCATGTCACAGCTACCCACTATGTTTGGGGTTTGAGCCCTGTGTTGAATACAAGTAATGGATGTTGATGAAAGAATAGTTAGAAAATATTTGTGGCATTCATGATATTTTGATATCAGACATTCATTCAATGATTTTTAAGGTATAGTATCAGACTTCAAAGAATTCCCTCACAAGAGGACCCACAGCAAGAACTGAACTAAAAGAAAAAAATAAAACTGAAAAAACAAACTGTACTTACATATTTATAACCCCATCTAGATGATGTTTTGAACAAAGCTGCTGGCTGCTCTTGTCTTGTTTATGTTGATTCTGCCCCAACTGAACAAACCTATGAGTAGCAGTGGACAAAAGTATAAGTCATAAAGAGAGCAAGAACTATTTGCAGTAATTTCAGTGAATTAATGAAAATGACAGTTCTGTACAATTTGTAGAGTCATGCAGTTTCAGTAAGTCACACTGAGTACATTAAAGGACAGCTGGAACACTGACCTCACTTTACACAAAAGTGAGTGTCATGATGATTAATACACTTATCGTGGGCTAGTTTTTTTTTTTTTTAAGTTGCTTTTAAAACTTTAGTTTGGGTACATTTTGGGCCCCTTTCACTTTAGCTAGGAGGAGGTCTTGCCCACCGGTAGGTATTTCACAGGCAGCAGTTGGGGCCGTCAGCAAGAGGAGACAGTCAGAGTTAACTGCTCTTTCCAACAGCATGAACTCCCCACAGAAGCTCTCTAGGAGGAGAGAGAACAAGGAGCACCTAGGTGCCACTACTGGAATTGGGTGGTAGGGCAGCTGTAGAGAGAAGCAAGTTAATAGATGGGAAGTTGGCTCAAGTTCCATGCAGATACGTCTGACTCTGACCTCTCTTCTACTTGACTTGCATAGCGGTGAAAAGCTGACCTCCCATTTCACCAGTTTCAGCTATTTACTTGGACAACCCTTTGATCTGCCATCAGAAGGATATGCAATCTGTCTTCCTCCCCTATCCAGTCTATACTTTCAGAGTAGAGGATTTCCTCTGCTCCCACAAAGCTTGTGGAAAGGAACTGAGGACAGAAACACAGATATTGGGTTCCCTCCAGGGAACAGATGAAAGGAAAATCAGTAGAAGAGCTGAGAAGGATGAACCAAGCTGGTGGCTATGTAGGGAAAATGGGAGGGAACTCAGACACTCCATTGCATATGGCAAACTTGAGCTCTTTAGCAGCAGAATTCTCCCTGCCCCAGCCTCAATAAATTCAAGTCCTGATCTTATACTTGATTTCCTAAAAGGAGGCTTTTTAAAAAATAGTCAATAACTTGCATATAGTCAAATAATATTAGGACCTATTCTTTTAAAACTATTTTAGAAAAAAAGTATTTGGATTTTAAAATAGAGGGCAATCATCAATAGAATTGAAGCAACTGCATATAATACATAAAATGTATAATATTCCATTGCATTAATTCTCTCTGTGTGGCTTTCATCTTTCCTCTATATTCAGGCTCCAATGTATGCGTGACTATGCAATTTCTTAAATTGGCAGATACACATTCTTCTCATCCTAAACGCAAAGCAATATATGCAGTTTTTTGAAATACTGCATCCTTCTAACAAGTCAACTGAGGATGTGCCTTTTTCTTTGTCTATTTTACTTAAGATTCCCAAAGTATCTGACAGTATGTCAAGTATAAAATAACTCAAAATTTAACTAGACAGATTACTCTTTCAGCTTCTAGTAGTATCTAGAATCAAAGTAAGACTTTTACTATTCAATTATGAAAATAATTGAAATGAAAGTAACCGGTTAGATAATTCCAGCTTTTGGTTTTCTATTTTAATTTCAAGCGCAAGAGACAACTGCTAAAATTGTGGAGGAAAAGCGAGTTTAAATATCCAAATGAAGGATAATGGAAGGTGAGTTAGGACTTCCCCTAGTACAATAGTACAAGCATCTGGGTTTTTAAAAAACCCTTAATCAACTGATTTAAATTATCCAATAATCTGATGGCCCTTTCTATGCTAAGAGGTGAAATCCTGGCTCCCCTGAAGTCAGAGTTCCACAGATCTCTGTAAAGTCAGAAATTCGTCTTTTGTCTTCATTTCTCTTGTTAAAAAGACCGAAGTGAGAACTATGATAATTTTGTGAAATAAATTTATTCTCAGATACCACTGTAAGGTGCTTGATGAAAAGTGCTATAAAAGCTAGCTATTATTATCATCATCAAGAGACTAGTCAGAGTGCTGTTATGTCAGTTTGGCCTTGCCAAGTTTAAAAAACCAAAAGTGGATAAAATGTGAGAAATTATCTTAATCTATAAAAGTGTTGTACAAAAATTGTTTATAAAAATACAAGTGGAGTAGAAGAAAGGATGCAAGCTACATGTGTTTGAAGCTCCTGGTCTGGTCACAACATTGTTTTAGCATTTGACCAAGATGTACCTCAGCCAGGACAGTGATAAAATGGGGGATAGCCTGATTCTCCAGAATGTTCAAGTTTCATCACAAAGCTACCAATCAACACAAATCAGTTCACAGTGGACACAGCTAGCAATGGACCATGACCAGAACACTGTATCTTGCACTCGTGTAACTAAAGGCCTTCTGCACCTGCTGATTTGGCAGCAATTTCTGAACAGCTCCTGGTGGTCAAAAAAGAACTGACTGTTGGAACAGAGGGGCCATATCTACATTACATAGCCTGTGTTGGCATGGCTATGTAAGTCAGCTTAGTTGCATTTACCCTGTGGGCTCAGCCAGCCTAACTATGTTGCACAGGAGGTGTGAATATTTCACACTCCAAGGTGTTATAGGTATGCTGCTACAACTCTGAAGTTTAGATCAGATCTGGGAACAACTTAAAATACTTCACCAACAATATTGAGGTACACCCTCCCTTACCCCGTCCAGGTCTAGTGGCTTAGAACCATCAAGCACATGTGTGAAGTGGACGATATCTAAAAGTGGAAATCTTAAAGAACTAAGATAGGTACCTTAGAGAAACAGCTATGCCTTGTTCCATATGTTAACAGAAAAGATCTTATAAATTACAAATAAAGTAAAATCTTTTTTTCCCTAAAATACTCTAAATTGGTTGATAAACATAAGCTAAGAACATATCACATGAACAGAGAGACTACAGTGAATTAAATTTCCCCTCACAATTCAGAGATGGTCACAACATAAGTAGTAATGAAATTAGCCAGTCGTTACACATTGTAAAGCAAATCTAAAGCTGTACAGCTGCATTTCAACACATGGCTTTTAGTTATTCACTTGAAAAACATGTCTAAGTTTTCATTATGAGGTGCAGTTTTCCGCTGCACGGTGCTCCATTAATTAATTCAAAAGCTTAAGCAGGTGTTTGAAACATTGATTTACCAGACTAGCATAATTGATTTGCACACCATGTGACTGGGTAAGCAGTTGCTCTCTTGGCAACAGCATTACAGGTTTTACAAATTAGAAGAGACTTTAATTTCAATCTAAATTTCCCTAACTGCCTTCCTATTATAATCAGGAAAAGAAAAATAATTTACTAACACAAAAGGCCCAGTTCAGGAAACCATCCCTACTCAGGACAGCATTTAAAGTTAAGCAAGTGCTTAAATGTTGTCATGAATAGAGATGGACTTAAGTATATGCTTAAATGCTTTTGAGGATTGGATGCAAAGTACTTCCTTATAATGGTGACACAGAGTAAGATATATAGTTACTATTTCATCAAACCATGATATTGGAGTCCCAGTCAATTTGGCTTCAACCATCTCCTATTAAAACTATGAAGTATTTGTACAAGAAAGTTATCATTTAAAATCTTCATGCCACTGTTACGAGTTACCTTCCTAGTTTGGTAATTTTTTCCCACTTTTCCACTAGTTGCCTGCATGCCAGATTTAACAATTGGTTCCAGTCTCACATGAAAACCAGCAATTTTAAACCTTATGATAGTTGCCTCTGCTGAGACAGAAAATGCCTAAGTAGCTTCTGAATGACCTGGCATATAGCAAAAAAAGGTCTAAATATTTGAAGAAAAAAGTTGAATACCAATTAGAAACCTTTTTCCTGGAACATTCACAGCCAAACAAAATTTTGTTTAAGAGGTTATAGCTAACACTTCTGCCTCTATGAAGAAGACAGAATCATAATAGTTTTCTTACAAAAAGGTTAATTTATGTAATTTTACATGCATTTTATAGCAAAGACTGTTTAACGGATGAGAAATTTAAATTATTTAAAAAAATATTCTCTGAAGTTGAAGAGCTCTAATGTTGACATTCTATAAATTAGTGTAATACAACAATTGAGAACAAATGTGAAAAACTGCAAACTATGTACTTGTAAATTGAAGAGCCACTATTAATTTGAGTTTGTCCCTTGTTCCTGGAAAAATGTTAACTGATATTCCACTACAAGTCCATTTGATTTAACGATCAAATTCTGCACTTGGAGGCATCTGAACAGCTCCACGTTGAAGTTAACAGAATTGTGTGCATACGTATGAGAGATAAAGAGTTTGATTTTAAAGACAGAGAATAGTAAAATATCGCCAGCTTCAAGTTACCTCTAGTGCTAGTGCCATACCAGAACAATGTTTGAATAAATTCTGACGAAAAAGGAGCAATTTCTCATACAAGAGTATTTAACTAGCTCCAATTATCACTTACTGATTATGACTGAGAATTTTCTTACCTTGTATATATTGTGAGGTCATCCTCTGAAGGAACATCTGAGAGGTTAATCCCATATATATCTTTCATGGACTGAACTATGTTCTGGGGGGAGGAAAAAACAACCCATCAAAGTAAGTCTTTCAGAAATAGAATACTATGCTAATTTCCAAACAAAAGTTTATTGGATATAACTGAATTCTTTCTAGATCAGAAGAAAACTTATTTTAATAAATGCAAATAAAACCAATAAAAAAGCCTCTCCTGTACTTCCTACCAACCTGTCTAGGTCTATATTGAACCTTTTGAGAAGATTTGTTTTTAGATGTATTCTTCATTTTATTTGTTCAGTAAGAAAGGAGAATGTTACTGAAATAGACACACTATGATAGCATATGGTATAATCTGCAAAGAACCTGAGATTTCTTTTATTGCCAATATAATACAATATAAAAAGATTTGTATAAATAATTCATATTTGTGGATATATTACAAGTTGTATGCTTTTATGATATTTGATTTATTTTTAGTTTAGGAAAGAAAAACATTATACAAGCCATTTACAATAACCTTTCATCATTTATCTTTAATCTTCTTGCTCTATACTACGTAAAGAAAACCCCTAATTTTCTTCAGACTAACTTATTTTAGTTTCCATTTTAGTATAAAAAGTTACATGTTCATGAAATATACAGGTCCAGTGTAACAGGCTGCTGCTGCGCATGTGCATGCTGCTGCGCCCTATTTTAAGGTTCAACCCATTAAAACTAACAAGGGTCATGTGACTGCAGGTTGCAAGCAGTACCTGCTATAAAACAGAGACAACCTACCCTTAGTAGTGAAAGACCCAGATCAGCGATGGACTAGGGAGAGGTGGATGTGTCCTGGCAAAGAGTGGGAAGGGAAGTATTTCTTTTCAAGTGTTTTGTATTATATCAAGTCCTTTGTATTGACCATTGTTAACAAAACTTGCCCTGAGGAAAGGGATTTGGAACCTGACTCGAGCATTTAGATATTTTTTGGACTGCCCAGCTGGTGAATCTGCCACCAGCCTACATAAAGGTATAAATTAAGTATAAAATAACAGAGGATGTCTCAAATCCAAACAGTTCTCATTTACTTTTTTTCAGAAAAGCCTCTCTCAAAATATTACAAGGACAACACTAGAACAATTTTTGTTATTACAGATAGTCTGTCTACTTTGGGTTACCGTAAGAGTTAAGAAAGTGTGATTAATTTTTGCAATTACAAAGAAGAACAATTTGTACTTCTTTAGCACCTTCCCTCTAAAGATCTCAACCTATTTTGTAAACTTTAATGAAGTAAACTTCACAACATGTGACCTAGGTAAACATTAACCCTACTTTACAACTCTTATTAAGCCTGTAGCATTTACAAGCATCACCGTAGCCAATGGAAGGTTTCAGAGGGGTAGCCGTGTTAGTCTGTGTCAGTAAAAAAAATGAGGCGTCCTTGTGACGCCTTAGAGACTAACAAATTTATTTGGGCATAAGATTTTGTGGGACATAACCCACTTCATCAAATGCATGGAGTGGAAAATAGAGTAAGCAGGTATAAATATACAGCACATGAAAAGATAGGAGTTGCCTTACCAAGTGGTGGGTAAGTGCTAACTAGGCCAATTCAATCAAAGTGGATGTGGCCCATTCCCAACAGTTGACAAGGAGTGAACATCAACAGAAGGACATTTTTTTTTTGTAATGACCCAGCCACTCCCAGTCTTTATTCAGGCCTAATTTGATGGTATCCAGTTTGCAAATTAATTCCAGTTCTGCAGTTTCTCACTGAAGTCTGTTTTTGAAGTTTTTTTTGTTGAAGAATGGCGACTTTTAAATCTGTTATTGAGTGTCTAGGGAGATTGAAGTGCTCTCCTACAGGTTTTTGAATGTTACAATTCTTGACGTCTGATTTGTGTCCATTTATTCTTTTGTGTAGAGATTGTCAGGTTTGGCCAACGTACATGGCAGAAGGGCATTGCTAGCACATGACGGCATATATCACATTGGTAGATGTGCAGGTGAACAAGCCCCTGATGGTGTGGCTGATGTGGTTGAGTCCTACGATGGTGTCCCTTGAATAGATTTTAGGACAGAGTTGGCGACAGGGTTTCTTGCAGGGGTTGGTTCCTAGGTGACATCCTTAAAATGTTCATGTTTAGAAACTATCTAAATATGCAAAAAGAAAAGGAGTACCTGTGGCACCTTAGAGACTAACAAATTTATTTGAGCATAAGCTTTCGTGAGCTACAGCTCACTTCATTGAATGCATGTCATCCGATGAAGTGAGCTATAGCCCACGAAAGCTTATGCTCAAATAAATTTGTTAGTCTCTAAGGTGCCACAGGTACTCCTTTTCTTTTTGCGGATACAGACTAACATGGCTGCTACTCTGAAACCTATCTAAATATGCATGCTCAAAGTTGCTAACTTTAAAAATTCATAACTTTAAATGTAATTAATTTTCTTCAAATTCAGGTTTTTTTTTATTCACAGCAAAATTTATAAATGCAAGACAAATTTGAAGTTCCCAGCTTCCGACATTTGAATCATCTTGGTTCAACAAGTTTTAGTTTTTTCCACATTTCCATAACTTAAAAAACAAAGATTCAATTTTGATGATACTTAAAAAATAAAATAAAAACCAAACAAAACCAAAGATCACTACTGGGTGAGGCCAAGGACGCGCAAAAAGAGGGGCAGAGTGAAAGTAGGTATTTACATGCTAACTGTATAAAGCATCATCAGCACATACCAAATTAAAGGTGCATTAAAATGTTCACAATTCAAACTAGAAGTCTCTCTCTATGAATGCTAACTACATTTAAGTTGTTTTAATATAAAAATAATTAGTTCTACACTGTACTAAGAATCTACTAGACACAGATATGCCAAATATAAGGATTTACTTATACTGTACAATAGATAGTGCTTAGGTAGTTTACTTTATTTCTTCTGACTTTGTTACTATTGCTGCCTCATAACTCAAAGCCCAGAACACACAAATATTTGATTGTCCTGTAATAACATTATTTACTCAAGAATGCACCTGAAGCGTATGCAGAAAATATCAGAGATATTTTAAAAATTATAAACTGAGAACTAACTGACACTTTGATCAATGTCAAAGTCGTCCATTTTCCTAGTTTAGAAAACTTCATACCTACGCTGATACATTAGCGTTCCTTTTTAGTGTAGGTATTATTCAAATAATGATAGGCATTTCTGCAAACAGAAAATAACGTTAAAAAACTCTGTTCTTTCTGGAAGTTGAAACAAATTATACTTCTGTACATTCCTGCAATTCACAGGTTCTCTAAAATAGGAGTTTCTTGAATTGGATATTTTTAATCCTTTTCAGTCATTGCTATTTGCATAGATTATTTCCTACTATATTATTAGTTCAGCCCTCATGTTTCAAACCCTGCATTATAGCCTCTCTTTGGATAACTGCATGCTGGGACCCATGACAAATAATGGCTATTGCTGAAATGTTAATTCCAAAACACACTCTCAAAAGCACATACCTGATGCTCCAATTAACTCAGTTATGGAAACTAGCAGCATTGTGTAATCTAAACCAAGATCAACTAGTGAATATACATCATGTTTGGTGTCTAACATACTCTTTTACATTTGATCTCTGCACAAAAAATAGCATAATTACTACCTTTATATATAAAATATGCCCCAAAGATAGTTTTATGCTTTTGAGGTTTATAATGGTGGACACAAATACTAACATAGGCCCAAGTTTTGCAATGGACTGTAAGTGGGCATACTGGGGCCCGTGGGCAATCATTCACAACACTGTGGTCTTGGTAGTAAAGTTACACAAATTAATAATTCAATTCTCAGTATGTTTCAATAGACATAAGGGTACTAAGAGAAGAAAATATAACTCAATATTGTTATTAACAATGAGAAATTAATTTATAGCTGGTTATAAATCAATAAAATGTCTTAAATATTTTGCATTTACATATACCTTTCATTAAAGCATCTCAAAATATTTTACAAAAATGTATTCAGGCTCAATAAGAGGGAGGGAAGGATTACATCCATTTTATAGATGGATAAAATGAAGTGAAATGACTTGCCAAGATTGTGCAGCACCTCAGGGACAAGAGTCGGTGATAGTGCTCACAAGTCATGACTCCTGGTTTCTTGCTACAACCACTGTAAAAACCCTTTCTTTTCCATTGGTCTAAGACGCTTACTCTCCATTATTCTGATACACTGCCCCAACATTAACATCACAGTATTTCAGAACTATTGCATCAAATAACACTAACTGGGCTTCGGAAAATTTAAAATATGTGGCTAACATTCATATATGAGAAGTCAATCACAGTCTATAAAACAATCTTGAGGTCACTAATATATTGTTGAAAACTGCTCTGGAAAAGTAGTAATTTTAATCTTCATTTTATCAAGCAACACACTTTTAGCTAAGTGTAGGATATTTCGGCCTATAACAATGTAGACATTAAATATAAACTTACTAAAAATACAACAAATTAAAGTTTATGTTAATGAATTTAACAAGCAGCTTGACTTTGAGCTTTGATAGAGCAAAATAACCTTACATACTGTTTGCCAGTGCCCCAGCAGAGTGACAGTTCTGTAATTTCTTACTTTGGCCATGTGGTTCTTAAAGCCTTGAGAAAATGTAAGCATGCAATGAATGAATGAGTAGAAAACAACTTTTCTGAGTCAGAGGACAATGGTTCATAAGTTACTACTAGGAAAGTACCAGGCTCTAATAGTCAAGAAGCTATTTCAGAGTCTTGACTGTTCACCCAGAGAGGGGTCGTTGAGATCATTTTGGTGGAGTCATTGTCTCCTGTTATTCCCCTATTATTTACTTGGGAAAACACAGACTCAGACTTGACAAAGAACCAGTACCCAAAGGTGGCCCAGTCAACCTGATCAGGATTGGGCAATGCAGTTGGGTTGCAAAAACTGTGACCCCAATTTGACCAGAGAAGATTACCCGAGAGATCCTGTGGGATGCTACCAGCCAGAGTTTTACTCTTAAAAGACCAGGTAAAAAAAGGAAGAAAGTGTCTCCTCTTAAGGCACCACGATTACAACTAGGCAGCTAATACCCTTATTTTGCCTGCCAAGGAAAGCAGAGACAGACAAACAGGCTAGCCAGTTGATTGGAGGACAATGCCTGCTAGTGTTACAGTACCTGAGCCAGGAGATGTCTCCTAGTTTCTCCAACTGTAGTTCCTGAGGCGCCACAGGCCAATCAAGCTGATGAGCAGCCTTTTTTTCCCTTCTAATACACTTTTTCTTTTTGTCTCTAACTGGATATCTGAATACCTATGCTGGGGACCCTACCAGCAAAGACTTGTCCTAGCCTTTTTAGGGAGGTAGGTAGGTGAGTCTGTGTGGCCAGTAATAGCACGTGCATATAAGCCCATAAAGCAAATTACCACTGGCCATTAATTAACCTCAGTTCAAAGCAAAAAATTTACCAGAGATAACTAAAGGTCACTTGAGGTACATAAAGATTCCAACTGTAGCAGGCTTGCCATTTACTGAACGCTCCTCATGGCCAGGGGTACATCTCAGAGTACTCCACTTACCATACAAGGTAAGTAACCTCTCTTTGAGCGATGGTCCACGGAGGTGACTGATAATTCATTGAGGAGTAGGGTGTGAGGACTTGTGTGGTATCAATGAAGGGAGGACTGTTGTGCCAAAAGATGCATCAGTTGATGAAGATTGTAGTATGGCATAATGTCTTGTAAAGTATGTTTACAGACACCCAAGTTCCCGCTTTACAGATTTCAATGACAGGAATGTCTCAAAGTGAAGCTACAGAAGTGGCTTTGGTTCTAGTCGAGCATGCACTCACACCTTGTGGTGGTGGTAGAATGTTTGTTAACTCATAACACAGCAGAATGAATGCTGAAATACACTTGAAAAGTCTCTGGGAATAAACTGCTTCCCTTCTCATCTGTTCTTCAAATGATACAAACAGTCTAGGTGATTTTCTGAAAGATTTTGTTCTTTGCAGGTAGAAAGCCACCACTCAATGGACATTCCAAGAATGAAGTCTCCTATAAGAACATATCCTTGCTGGTAGCATGCAGTTTAGGAAAAAAGATATGTGAATTGTCTGAGTCAGACAGAAATCACAGATTACATGAGGGTAAATTTTGGATGTAGTCTTAGAGAAACCTCATCTTTATGGAAGACTGAGTATGGTGGATCAGCCATAAGGGCCTGTAGTTCACCTAGCTGAGGTGATGGTAACTAGAAAGATGACCTTCATAGACAAACCGGTTAGAGTGCATGAGGGTAGAGGTTTCAAACAGAGTTCTTGTTAACTTTGAGAGGACCAGGTTAAGGTCCCATGGCACAGGAGGTTTTCTCACAAAAGGAAAGGTTCTGCTTAGGCCTTGCAGGAAATGTACTGTCACAGGATGAGTGAAGATGAAGTGGTTATCAATAGGAAGACAAGCACCGATAGCTGCTAAGTGTACGCTTACTGAGCTCAGGGAAAGACCCAAGGTCTTTAAGGAAAGACGATATACCAATATAGTATGGATTTCAGAGTCCTCTGGGTTTATCCGGCAATGTTGAGATAAGACAGAAAAAACCTTGTTCACTTAGCTATGTAGACAACAATAGTAGAAAGCTGATTCCTTCCTACTATTGTTAAGGATGTCCTGAATAGCTTCTGAACGTGGTCTTTCTAGTTTTGATCCAAACACCAAGCCATTAGATGAAGGGACGTCAGAATGGGATACCTGACCTTGCCCTTGTCTTGGGTCAAAATATCCAGAAAGAACTGGGTAGTGATGTGCAGGCATTGTAGAATGATGTGAAACCAGAACTGCCTGAGCCATCTGGAAGCAATCAGGACGATCACAATTTCATCTTGTTTGATGTTCCTCAGAAAGCAAGGTATGGTGTAAAGGGAGGGAGGATTAACATTAGGTGTCCTAACCAAGGGAAATGAAGTGTGTCTCCCCTGAGTCCTGACCTTGTGCCCCCCTGGAATGGTAGATCATGCATCTTCTGTTCTCCTGGGTCACAAACAAGTCCCAGGATGGAGACTCCCATTGATGAAATATGCTCTGTACCATGGAATAGTGAATATCCCATTTGTGGTCCAGAGGAGTACTTGGCTGACTATGTCTGCTAGTGTGTCATGAATCCCTGGGAGATGTCCTGCTGACACAATGATCTGGTGACAAATATACCAGTTCCAAAGATTGACAACCTCTACGCAGACAGGGGCGATTGTGCTCCCCCTCGTTTGTTGATGTAGAAAGCTGTTACCATGTTGTGTGACATCACTTGAATATGCCAAGTCTGTGTGAGTGGTGGGAATTGTTTGCAGGCCTCATGGACTGCTCAAAGTTCTAGGAGGTTTATGTGCATCATGAACTCCTGGGGAGTCCACGTCCAGTGCTGTATGTTCATCTAGATGGGCACCCCGCAATCTCTCCTCATATTTGGGAGGAATGAAAGGGACACACACACACACTTGCTCCTTAGTCTCCCACCAGGCTAAAGAAGCTCATGCCCTGTGTGGGAGTGAGACTAACTTATTTGATGTGTATACCGTCTGAAGCCAAGCTTGCAGGCAATGAAGTCAAAACCTTGCAAAGGGTCTTACACATACAGGAAACCATGTAACCTAGAAGGCTGAGACATGAACAGACTGAAGCCCATGGACTCAGTCTGAGTTGAATGACAACTTCCTTTATGGATTGGTGTCTGGCCTGAGGAAGGTATATTGTAGCACTGATAGATTCCAGTATTGCCCTGATAAACTCTACAGTTTGCATGAGACCTAAAATGGATTTTATATTTATAGAGTCCCAGTGAATGTGGAAAATGGAGCAGGAACGAGGTTGCTGTCAGTACCACCTGGTGAAATCTCTCAATCAGTAGCTAGTCAAAGTAGGGGAAAACTGATGGTCCATGGTCTCAGAAATGAGAGACTACTACTGATAGTACCTTTGTGAGTAGCCTTGGGTCTGGTGCAAGGCTAAAGGGGAGCACCTTGTATTGACAGTGGTTCAGACCTACAGTGAGTCTAAGGAATTTTCTATGTGAGAGGTAGATGTCTATGTGGAAGCAGGCATCTTTCAAGCAGGCATCATATCAAGAGTTGTGATTTACTCGTCTTTATTCAGTGAAGGAATTACTGAGCCAAGGTGGCCATTCTGAATATCAATCTACAGATAAAGATATTGAGCTGTTTGCATTCTAAGATGGGTCTTCATCCTCCCTTTTTCTGCAGGATGAGGAAATATTTTGAGTAAAAACTTTCCCCACTATTTGGAGGCAGCCTCAGCTCTACAGCACCCTGATGAAGAAAGGAGTTTACTTCTTAAATTAACATCCTTTCATCAGAGTGGTCCCTGAAGGAGGATGGGAAAGAGGCATTCTATGGTGTAGTGGTATGAATGATGTTGAGAACCCATTTGTCATTATCCTCTGCCAGGCTTGGGAGAAATGAGATAGATGGCCACCAAATTGGGTATCAGAGTTTTGGGTTGATGAATGTAGCATATGGAGTGTTTCACTGCTCTCAAAGGTCCTGTCAAAAATGTATTTTAGCAAAAGGCTGGGGTTGGAAGGAGGGAAGGGGGAGGTGTAGTGGGGCGGCTGCCCCACTCGTGCGGAACAGGGGTTAAAAGCACCCCTGGAGAGGGCTGCGGCTGGGATAAGGGATTAAGAGCAGCTGAGGGAGGCTGGCGGAGTAGCTGACCACAGGTGTGGCCAGCTCATTCAGGGCTCAGCTGGCCCTGATAAGAGGGCTGGGGGCCAGGAGCTGGAGGAGTCTCACTCTATCCTGGAGTGGGAGGACCTTGCTACCTGGGAATAGAGTACCTGGAGCAGAGCAGTGCTGGGGAAGGGCAAGAGGGGCTGGGGAGCTGCAGCCTGGCAACTCCCCAGGCTGAGGCCTTGATAAAGGCCTATGCGGGTACTGGGGCTGGGAGGTGCAGCCTGGTGTTATGCAGAGGCAGCTGGTCCAACCTCTTTGCCAATGATGAGTGGCCATGACAGACTGAAGTTTGCCCCAGTGAGTGGAGGCTAGATGATGACTGGCAGTAGCCACTGGGGCAAGGTGGGCATAGAAGGAGGGGGTTCCGGAGCGACACAGGGCCTATGGCAGGCGAGACACAGGCCAACAGAGGGCGCTCCAACTAATTTCCAAGATGATCAGCAGGAGGCGCCACACTGATGAGTCTGCGATCTGCTACAGGGGGGCACTGTACTTGATCCACTGCATCCTCTATGGTAGTTCATAACCACTCTGGGTGGTAAAATGATTACAGTACTGGTTGTGCCTGTGTGTGTGTGGTCTGTAGTATTTCTTCTTTGGAGCTGGAATGTAGATGCCCAGTGAGTGGAGGGTTACACTCATGGAAGGTTGCAGGAGTAACAAATCATCTGTCTTCTCACTGAAGACATTGTTCCCTTCAAAGGGCAAATCCTCCACTACAGACTGGACTTCCCTGAGGAATCTGGAGGAATGAAGCCATGACACTCGATGTGTGACAACAGCTGTCACCATCCATCTGGAGGCTGTGCCTGATGCAGCAAAGCTGGGAGGGACGATCTGGCAATCAATTTACCCACTGTGCCTGTCCTCCTAAAGGAGTTTGTCAGTAAATTCTGTGAATTTAGGATAACTAATAAAATGGTACATGGACAATAATGTCTGACAGTTGGCTATACAAAATTGCATACTGGTTGAAGTAAAAACATTCCTCAAAAATAGGTTTAAGTGTTTGGGCTTGGCTTCCTTATTGGAAGGGGTGGACTTTAGTTTATGTTGCTTGCTCTTATAAGTGGAAAAATTGGAAAGAGTCCAGCGGAGGGCAACAAAAATGATTAGGGGACTCGAACACATGACTTATGAGGAGAGGCTGAGGGAACTGGGATTGTTTAGTCTGCGGAAGAGAAGAATGAGGGGGGATTTGATAGCTGCTTTCAACTACCTGAAAGGGGATGGATCTAGACTGTTCTCAGTGGTAGCTGATGACAGAACAAGGAGTAATGGTCAAGTTGCAGTGGGGGAGGTTTAGGCTGGATATTAGGAAAAACTTTTTCACTAGGAGGGTGGTGAAACACTGGAAAGCGTTACCTAGGGAGGTGGTGGAATCTCCTTCCTTAGATGTTTTTAAGCTTAGGCTTGACAAAGCCCTGGCTGGGATGATTTAGTTGGGGATTGGGTCCCGCTTTGAGCAGGGGGTTGGACTAGATGACCTCCTGAGGTCCCTTCCAACCCTGATAGTCTATGATTCTATGAAGTGGCAGCTTGGGCTACTAAGGAGTTTGGGGGAGTTGTGTGAATAAAAATTCTGCTCCCTTGGCTGGCACAAAATGTTTCTGGGTCATAGAATCATAGAATATCAGGGTTGGAAGGGACCTCAGGAGGTCAACTAGTCCAACCCCCTGCTCAAAGCAGGACCAATCCCCAACTCCATTATTTAAAACAAGACTGGATATCTTTGTAAATCATTTACTCTAACTTAGCAGAAATTATGGGCTTGATACAGAAGTTGCTGGGTGAGGTTGCTGCCTGTGTTCTGCAGGAAGTCAGCCTAGATGATTGTAACAGCATCTTCTCACATTTGCCAACCATCACTAACCATTTTGCTTGGTATGTCTTATCTATTTAGATAAGCTCTTTGGGGCAGGGACTGTGTCTTCCTATACGTTAGTCTACAACCGTGCACCAATTCTAGCTGGGATCTTTGGGTGCTACTGCAATGAAAATAATTAAAACTAATTAGTAGGAGTTAGCACAATAATATGAAAATATTTGGCAAACAATCTTCACTGCCATACTGCTATTGATTGTGTGTTTTATTGAAATCAGAGTATTATCTAAGCTTATCAGAATATGATTCTAATTTTTTATGATTTTGACAGATAATATCTATGTTTATTTTTAAGCATTTTGTATCAGTTTAAATTTTCACAGTTGCCGGAAATTATGGTGGGGTCAGACAATAATTATTTAATGACAGTAGATATTGAGATTCAAAAAGTTAAAGCTTTATAACTGTTAAAAAAACAAACTGGCAACATCAGGTCAGAATATATAAAGTAAACATCCTTAAACCCAACTCTAAGTTCCCACGCAGAACTGTTCTTACTTTACATATTTGTAAATTTTGAATAGCACTAACAGAAATATTTTTTCATTGTTCTGTGTGTGTATACAGCGAAACTGATGTTTACTGACATCTACCAATCAAAATCTAATCCTTCCAAACGTAATATTATCTGATAAAATCAGAATGTGCAATTTAGATGTTTTAGTTTTATTAAACCATTTTTCAACACCTCAGACTGTTAAGTTACTGCTTGACAATTCAGAACTCAGATACCAAGAAAGTCCTCAAAGGAACACTTTCAACTTGAAATCTAGTCAATTTCAAAACATGAGTTATAAGTACAGTAGTGTTAGATACTATACCTGCCCTGAATCTCTTTCCAGTTTTTATGACTTTAGAATCACATTTTCTATTTAAAAAAGTCATTTTCTACCCTAATGCTCTCTGAGAGGATCCAACAAACAAGGAAACTGACAATTGTGTATAATCGGGTTCACTAAATGCTGTCAGATGCATAAAGCAAATAAACTGGAGAAAATAATTTTCCCTTTTAATGTCAGGAACATTAAGTGTTACAGGTAACAGTAGGTAAAATATTTTCATAAGAAATGTGTATTTTAAGTTGATGGTCTCCCTTCATGTGTGCCAGTGCAATTTTCTCACCTCTGTTATTTTTATATTATCGCCTGTATCTGCTATCTTTACTGGAGTTGAACGCTGAGAAACAGCTCCCTCATCTTCTTTGTCAGTCCCAGAATCATCCTCAGAACTACTTGACACTGCTTCCTCACTTGGGGGAGGAGGGGCACTAGCAGCTGTTTTACGCTGGAGCACAGTTTCTTCTCTATTACTTTTGTTCCTATATATTCAAAGGAGAGAGACAGTGCAGACATTTATTAAATGAACACAAAATACTTTTAAATATACCATACATACATTCCTGAATTTTGGTTACCATCTCATTTGGCATAGGGTAGAAGGAGATATTCTACCACATAAAAGAATAAATGGACACAAATCGGACATCAGGAATGGTAACATACAAAAGCCAGTAGGAGAACACTTCAATCTCCCTGGACATTCTATAACAGATTTAAAAGTAGCCATCCTTGAACAAAAAAAAACTTCAGAAACAGACTTCAAAGTGAAACTGCAGAACTAAAATTCATTTGCAAATTTAACAACATTAATTTGGGCTTGAATAGGAACTGGGAGTGGCTGGCTCACTACAAAAGCAACTTTCCCTCTCCTAAATGACAGGTTTCAGAATAGCAGCTGTGTTAGTCTGTATTCACAAAAAGAAAAGGAGTACTAGTGGCACCTTAGAGAAGTCTCTAAGGTGCCACTAGTACTCCTTTTCTTTTTCCCTCTCCTGGAATTGACACATCCTCATCAATTATTGGGAGTGGATTACATCCACCCTTATTGAATTGGCCCTGTCAACACTGGTTCTCCACTTGTGAGGTAACTCCCTTCTCTTCATGTGTCAATATAATAATGCCTGCATCTGTAATTTTCACTCCATGCATCTGAAGAAGTGGGTTTTTTAATCACGAAAGCTCATGCCCAAATAAATCTGTTAGTCTTTAAGATGCCACCGACTCCTTGTTTTTGGGGATACAGACTAACATGGCTACCCTCTGATACTTGATGCCTTCTGAACGTCTTCTGTTATTCTTAAGGGAGGGCTCTGCCCACCCTTTGAATCCCCTATTTTTTCTTTTCCCAGGATATTCACTATTTCTGTACCTCTTCTCACACAGCTGAATGTCTGAAGTCATTTTCATGATTATGCCAGCTTACCTCCATTTTCTGCTCAGTCTCTTTTTTCATCCCTACTTTTTCTTCTTCCTTCTTTCTAAACAACTTTATGTATTTTTCGTGATTGAACCTGGCATTACCAAACCTTGTCATTCTCTTGATTGCCTTTCGTGACTGAACCTGGCATTGAACTTGGCATTGCCTTTCGTGATTGAACCTGGCATTACCAAACCTTGTCATTCTCTTCCCAGGTCTTGAAAGTTTAAAAACAAAGCCATAAAACTGCTTGATAGTGCTAATGACTTTCCTCCTCCCCAACAGTGCCACCTTCTCCCTGGTCTTAAAATGAGAGAACTCCCTTTAAGCACTCCATGCTCACATCTTCAACTGTCTGACATTCTCTTTTGGATGGTCTATAGCGGTCTTAAACTCAGTTTTGGAGAGACTGGCTCTATCATCTTTCCTCCTTCTCCCTCTCAATCACCTTGTGTCTTCAATACCATTGACACCTCCACTCTCTCCCCTGTTCCTAGGTTCACAACCTTGGTGTCATCCTTGACTTCTCTCCTCCTTTCCCTTTTCCAGTCTTTTATTTCCTTTTTTTTAAACCATCAATATACCCACTTTTTCCTAACTACACACTTTCTCACACTACAATCCTTGAAAAGCTTTGGTCATTTCCTGCCATAGCTAGTGTCTCCCTCATTTCAATTTATAAAGAACACTGCTGATAAACACATCTTCCTCTCCATTTCCTCCCCGATCATGTCAATGTCTCATTATTTCTGTACAGAAATCTGAAGCCACCTTATAAGGGATCTTTCCAGGCTAGATGATAAAGAACAGAGAGCTTACTATTCTTTCCTGTTTTCTTTATATTAGCCCATTTATTCAGCAGAGGGTGCACTCAAGAAATAAGCTACAACCAGGCCTGAAGACTTTTTCTTTGATGAATTTCTATGGCCTGCTGAAACAATGGAGATTAGAGTTTCTCAAAAACAAACAAATTAAATTAGAAAAAATAATCCAAGAATTGTATAATGGAAAGTGTACAGGCAATTAAATATATGGGTCACTACCAGTTCTCCCTACTATAAGCTATATACAAATATTTTTAAAATACATTATTATATTGCAATGTTCTTAAACATGGAAATATAAAAATGTGCAAAGGTGAGGAGGGAAATTGTAATAAGCCTCTGAATAACTGATTTTTCATATAAAAATATCTAATTTATGAATTTTTTTTTATTGTGAAGAATCTCAGAGTGCTTTATACATTGTGTATATATGTATCACCTCACCCATCATTAAACATGCAGTCACCTCTGAGGTGGAACATGGAAAATATTTTATAAAAGCAATTTTACACAACTTTTTATGAAGGAAAGTAATAAATAAGAAAATATAAGTTTAAAATTTATAGAAGCACTAACAAAAAAACCTGAGTATAACACTGCCACAGAATCCACACACCTCCTCCAGCAATATCTGATTCTACTCACATCCTGCTGTGCTTTTATTTATTTTTTTCTTCTTCTCTGGGCTTCATATGAAGCATAACTAGAACTAATGATTAGATTAACCAGGCACTATGGCTTTATAATGGCAAAAACATTAAAATCCACTGCTTTGTATTAGGGAACATCTTTAAATGAACATTCATACAAGATTAAGATTGATAAATTAAAGTATGCAATGAACAAGGGAATAAACATTAAGGGATTGGATTCTTGGGTCTGTCCACTTGGTATATGCAACACTCTGGGAAAAAGAGGTGGGTGTAAAGGAGTCTCTAAGTCATCACTGTTGCTTCCTTATCCCATGACCACTGGGCACAGGTCCAGTCTCAAAAATCAAGTTAGATCAGTTTTGCAGCTGTTCTAAGTTCCGCTGGCTACAACAGCACTCAAAGGGTCATGTGGTTAGTAGGGGACCACTGGAGTATAGCAGTGCTTCAGTCATGCCCCATTTTCCCCAGCCACACGCTCAATTGTGGCATCAACAGAGGTTGGCATAAAGCTGTCTATGTCAGCTTTAAGTGACACAGGAAATCATCAGGTACCCATTTAATTCAGCTTTAAGGTATGAATGTTTAGGGACTTTTCCTGGTTCTCAATGGCACTGTAGAAGACTGGACAAAGAGGATGGTAGCTGAAGGAGTTATTCAGTGCAGATCTGTCAGATGAAGGAAGTGGAAGAAACAACAAAAGCATTTGCTGGTACTTACAGCTTAGCAATTGACAAAGGATGTTCCACTTTAATGACTCCAAACTAAGTTCAGGACATCCTGACTCGGTAATGCCCTAGAAATATGGAACCAACAGCATGGAACTGTTGTAATACCCTTGGCAATTTAGTGCTACACTTTGGAAAAAGCATACAATTACTCTGATCTGTCACTCACAGCAGACTAGGCACACTATCACTTCTTCGGATTTCTATGTAGAGCGTAAGCATTTTGATAGCCTCTTTGTAGATAGCTACCACTAGTACCACTAGTAATTTTCCCTTTGGCAAATTACAATAATGATGTGTTTTGCAAATGGATTTTTAAGACTGAAAACACAAAGACAAAAAAGGATACTCTACTTTATCCAATGTTTTAAAACACACTTCAAGCACACAAGCTCATGAGGATATTTAAACTGGGAAGACCAGAGATCTAAGAATGAATCCTTGTAAATAAACAGAACAAGTTGTTCTGCTGTTTGAAACAAATCAATATTTAGATACAGAGTCAAATGATTTAATAAGTAACATTACAAAAAAATCAAGGAGGAGATTGGCAAATCAATATACAGTTCAGAGATGCCTCAATAAAATGTTAAAGTCTATTGCATCAAACGAAGGTACAATTAAGTGCCTTTTTCAACCAGTTGCCACTGTTCCTTTAGAAAATAAAATTAACTGTGTGCAGCTCTATAGTTGATGTTCCATGCCAAAAATATGAGACCTCACAGAAATGTCTGAACAATGTATTCTTTGTTTGGGGACACATAAATATACTACCCGTAGAGAGGAAAGAAAATCAAATTAGCTTGGAATTGTCTAATACAAAAATTGGAAAGAGCAAAAGAGCAAAATCTACTAGATTATGCAACCCATTGGGCCCTTATTTTGAAAGGACAGGAAATTCTTTTTCCACTTTCATCCTTATGTCTTATATCTTTTCATCCTTATGCCTTAATATATTATATGGCTTCTAAAAAATTTTCATAGAAGAGCAGATACCTCAGAAGTTAATATAACAGCATGCAGTCATAGCATTACTGATATGGCAAATTATCTACACCAATGGCTTTTTTAGGTCTACAAAAAAACCCAAAAGGTTACTAACCTTCCATAACTTGTTCTTTGAACATTCCACATGACCATTCTACTCCTGCTGGTGTGTGTGCACCCCGTACAAAGTCATCAAATTTTTCCCCTCAGTGGTACCCATTGGGGTGGCTTGAGTACCCTCTGTTGCTGCACACCATTGCATGCTGATATAAAGGGCCCAGCCATCCCCAAGCTTCCTCAGTTTCTTCTTGCTGGACAACTCCAATGCGGGGAGTGGAGGGGGGGGAGGTAGTGGAATGGACATGTACAACACATTTTGAAGAACATTTACAGAAGGTTAATAACAGTTTTTTTCTTCTTCGAGTGATTACACATGTGCATTCCACTTTTGGTGAGTTACAAGCTATACAGTAGAAGGAGGGATCAGAGTTCATGTACACAGACAGGTGTACAGCTCGTCCAAATTTAGCATTATGTCTAGAGTACTGAGTGATGGCATAATGAGATGCAAACATGTGGACTGAAGACCAAGTCACCATTCTACAAATTTCTTGGATAGGAACTTGTGCAAAGAATGCCACAGAGAACCCTTGCAATCTTGTGGAATGTACCATCACTTTGCTCAGCAGGGAAATGCCTGCCAAACCGTAACATACACGAACGCAACAAGTTATCCAAGAAAATTCTTTGTGAAGAGATTGGGAGGTCTTTCATTCTAGTTGTGGCAATGGCCACAAATAGTTGAGTAGGCAAACTGAATTGTTTAGTCCTGTCCTAAAATGCCAAAGCTCTCCTAACATCTAAGAGTGGAGGTGTTGCTTCTCTCTATTGGCATGTGGTTTTGGGTAAAATGTAGATTGTAAACTGACAGGTTTCTATGAAAATGAGATTCTAGAGAGAAATCTCACATCATAGAAATCTCAGATGAGGGTGCAAGTATATTTTCTCAAAGATTATATCAGATGGTTCAGATGTCCGAGCAGGAAGTTCAGCCACCCTCCAGGCTGAAGTGATAGCTACTAAGAAAGCCACCTTCAGTGATAGATGCAGTATATGCTCGAGGCTCAGATGGAGGCCCCATGAGCTTTCATAGAACTAGGTTCAAGTCCCGGGGGGGCGGGGGCTTATCTGAGGCTACAACCTATCTAGGCCCTTTAGAAATATGATTGTCTTATCAGGTGGTGCCTGTTCAGTAGACTCCCCATTCCTCTCTGAAGACACAGAGCATGAATGCCACATATACAATCTGGAAATGGGGGTGGGGGACCCCCAGGGGTTCCAAAAAGGCTATTGGACTGGTGGTGAGTGACACCCCAACCACCCAATGACACCCCAACCACCCAGCCATATGCCTGATGGTACTCTTGCCAGAAGGTCCCTTTCAGGGTAGTAAGACCAGCTACAAGGCTGGGAAATGTAGGAGCCAATCTCTGATTCAGAGGAGAATGAATCTCCCTCTGCTGACCAAGGGGGAGCTGCTCCTGATGGTGCCAGAGACCAGTTCTGTGTCAAAGTAGAGCCAACATTGCAGGCTTCTCCTTCAATGGTATCACTGTGCACAAAGGCTGAGGTAAAAGAAATTGTCTTGGTACCAAGAGCTGCACCAATGCTGCTGGTGCCCATCTGTCTTTTGATACCAAGAGCACAGTCTCTTGCACCACCAGAGATACCTGTGCCGAAAGGGTCACCAGATCTCTTGCTACTGCAAAAGCCTCCAGCATGGTTGGTATCGAAATGTAGAGGGCACTTCTTCAGGCACTGGACTCAAAGGTACCTGCCTTGCTGCCAGAGTCAAGGGAGCTGGATTCTGCTGTGCCAGAGAAAAGGGGTATTTGGTTTTGGCTGTACTCTACTTATTTCCACACCTAGTGGACTTCAGTGCTGGCGACCTTCCTCTCTTGACAGTCTGCTTACTGGGGAAGGTATACAATACTTCACCTCATGCAACATAGGAGGCACACCCCTAATTGATGCTGAGGCACTAGGAGCTGAGTTTGAATGGCCAGGCTCTGACAGAGGTCTCAGGGACACTTTCTTAAGCAAATACTTTAGCCTGGCTTCTGTGTCTTTCCTGTCCTAGGCTTAAAGTGTTTACAAATCTGACAACAATCCTGAGTATGGGCTTCCCCTAAACATTTTAAGAAGTTTGAATGTGGGTCACTCCTTCTCATTGGCCTAGTGAAAGAGACACAGGGTTTGAAGCCCAGTGCCCAAGGCATCCCTTGGTGCCAAGAAATGGAAAAACCCCAAACTGGGTACTGAGAAAGAAACTTATCCTATCTACATTATTAGCTAAGTATTAATCAACTAGTGAACTATCCACAACTAATTTACAACAAGCACACTGACAGCACTAAGCAATTCCAACTACTGTCATGTGGCAGAAAGAGGGAGCTATGGGATCTTGCAGGTGGCTGGGCCCTTTATACCAGCACCCAGTGGCACATGGCAACGGAGGGCACTTGAGACATCCCAGTGGGAAAAATTTCTTACAACTGAGAGTGGAGTGCATGTGCAAACCACCAAGAATGGAATGAACATGCAGAGTCACTTGAAGAAGAATGATGATACTGTTTTTAAGATAAACATTCAGACCAGATCTTCAGATGGTCTTTTAATTTTATATTAGAACACTGAAAGCAATTCTAACTTTAATTTCTGGTGTTACATTCTCAAACTACTCATGACTATCAGCAGGCTTTCTTTTTAGAAATTTATTACACATTTAAATATTTATTATACTTAAATCATACTGCAAACACATACACTACGCTTAGAACATACATATTTATTAGACAATACACTATATTACACCATTCCATCAATAATATACTATCTCATGTAACATCTGCTTTTTCCTACAACCTTAGATATAACCATATATCATCTTGTAATTTTTGTGCATTCTTTTCTGTATTCACTAATTTAGTCAACATTATGATCCTGAATATATTGGACTTTTCTATTCTGTAGTTTCCCTTATCTCTATTTCTTCTAAAAATAATGTTGTTAGTACAAGTGTACCATACATTTTCTTTTTAACTCATGAACACTTTTTTTTAGATTTAGTTCAGGGGAGAAGACAGTTATTTACAAAGTTGCTTTAGATCCAAATTAATGTTTGTTATACATGCCAGAAAATTTTCACTATTATTCTAAACTATTCCTAATCTGTACTATGTCTCAGTGTGTACTCTCACATAAGCAATTTCATAAATTCTGTTTGTCTGACATACACAGGCAGTACACAGTAATACACGATGCTACCGATACTATAATAAATATAGTTAAGGCCTGATTCAAAGTCCACTGAAGTCAGTAAGAATCTTTCCATTTACTTCAAATAGGCCTTGGATCCTTTATACTCTCTTTTTGAGTACAGGTAGGTACTTGGATTTTAGCCTTATGCCTCAACTCAAGAGCCACGTATGGTTTGTGTGTCCCCTTCAAGTCATTGCTCACCTTGAACTAAGTAATTATGCATTTTGTTGTTAATTGCATTGTACTCTACAATGTTGATGTTATTATGCCAATACAATATCTTAAATTCCATATTTTATATGCAAATCTTACCCCACCACTGATTTTCCAGTTTCATCAGGTTTCCGCACTGTAAATGGACTTGGATCAATTCCAACATTCTTGGGCATGAAATCTCTGGAATAGGGGGAAAAAAATCAGCCATAAAATAAAGCTCAACATGTGAAATATGCTTCTAAAATTATATTTTGTCAGGTTTTGCTGAAAATTCTTCACATCTACAAGTCTGAACATCCTGTAACATTTAGTTCTGAATTTAAAAGTTGTTGTCATGAATTAAAAAGGATTGTCTAGGTTAAACTTTGATTACAGGTCACAAACAGTCATGGAAAAATTAAAAAAAATTAAAATCCAAAGAGATTTAAGAAGCCTTCAGTTGTACCACACAGACCCACAAAACATGACTGTGCACAGAGTTGTCACTTGTGAAGTAGGTTGGGGGTAATGGAAACCCAACAATGTTATTTTCATGATGGTATTCATGACTCTCAAATTAGTTTAAGTGGCCATTTTAGAAATCGTTTCCACAAAAGCCATTAGCCAAAGCATGCATGCTCAAAATATTTTTTAAAATACTCAGTTGGCATGATCCAAGCTGTCATGGCTGCCAGCCGGAAAACACTCCAGCTGATTGTTTTAATCAACTCCAAGCGCACACAATCTTGAGATAAAAACAGAATATATCTGAACAGACACAATTTTTCTCCTAAATGAGAATGGGCTTGTCTACACAGTACTGCAGTCCAGACTATGAGTGTGTGACTTGTAGAGCGCTCTAACAAGCTGCATTCTACAGGCCCCACATAGACATTGCTGGCATGCACAAAAGGTACCTAGTTCATGTTTACATAGTCCTGTTTTAAATGGGACTACCTCAAAATGAACTAGGTACCTTTTAGTTCACGCCAGCAGAATCTAGGTGTCTACATGGGGCTGTTAGAGAGCAACAGGTTAGAACAGTCTATAATTCACACCCTGTAGTCTGGACTATGGCATGGAGTAGACAAAACTGCATGAATTCAAATGAAGTAGTCTACATCAGTGCTTCTCAAGCTATCTGATGTGGGGGATTGGCAATTTTTTTTCCCCCCAATATGTGCGTAGACCAGCAGCCGATGGCTCGCAGACCACCACCGGTCCGCAGACCACCACTTTGAGTAGCACTGGTCTACATTACCTAAACAGTCCACACATGTAAATGTCCTCTTTCCAGCTGAATAAAGCTCTAAACCAGAAGTTCTCAATTAGGGTGGCACATCAAATTTTCTGGGCAGGAGGGCAGTGAACCTTCTAATAATTCAGTAATTATAGTAAAAGTGTGGGGGCCAAGTGCCAGCTTGCAATGCCACTCACTTAAATCTGGCTCAGCCACCCTCCATCACACAGATGGAGGGACCACTGGTCCAAATCTGAGTAGTGTTGTGACCCTGCACGACCCTGCCCCTTACTCAAATCTCTCACTGACTAACATCAGCAGCACTAATACAGGTAAGGTATGTTTTTATAGTACCATTTGATTTGTATTTTGAGTAATTTGCTTAGTATGTCCTGAACAAATGCGTTAGTAACATACTAATAGTGTCCGCCCCACTACTGTAAGACAGTGGTGGGGGCTCCAAGTAAAAACAAATACTAAAGTGGGACAAGATTCAAAAAGGCTGCACTAAAGTAAGTTTCAGGTTATGTATTAGAATTGTGAAATCTAAATTATATGATTTATAACACTGCAAAATATACCGTATAGAATTGGTCATTGCCAAGCAAAAGGTGTCATCAAAACTGCTTAATTCATATGGCCGAAAGAACTCATTATGAATATCAATCTCTTCTTCATATTTGTGAAATTTCTTCACTATCAACTTCCCTATATTTTCAGTGCATGTCACTGAAAAAAAAAAGACAACATGTTCTGTTGCAAATCATTAGCACATTTGGAAAAAAACTATTTGCATACTCCTGTAATAAACACTTCCATATGTTTTTTCTATAGCACAAGACATTATATATATATATATATTTGAGGGGCTACATTATAAAAGTTAACTAATTAATTTGATTCCCTTTTAAATTGACATTTCTGATTTGAACAGTCTCTCTGCTGGAGAAGTGGTGATGTGTCTTCCAATTGTATTTGAATTATCAGCTAGACTATTCTTGTGCGTCATCAATTTACAATATTTCAAGCCACATATGAATGGGAAAGACAAAAAACTATTTAAAATGCTTCCCTGCATGTGAATTTATAGAAGCCAAAGTCATATCCACAAGTCTACAGCAAGCACCACATTTACAATATCTGGCTCAACAACTGATGGACATTTGGCAGCTGTAATGCAGGCATCTCATACATGCTAGTGAAACCCATAGCTCATTGAGAAGGAAATCCTTGTCAGCTGTTATAACTGCACAGCTTTCATCAGTTTGTTAATTTGTGATTAAAGGAATACATGCAAACCATTCAATGGCTGAAACAAAATAATCAGTATTTTTCCAAAATATTCTGTAAAACAAAAAACACAGAGCACTTACCCTCATCATAAGGCAGTGGTAAATGATTTAATACACCTCGTGTCCACCAGTAGGTATAGCTATGGGGGGGGAAATTCACACATGGAGTTGACTTTACTATAGTATTTTATATAGAAAATAAATATTTAATCTACTATCATATCTAAAAACATGCACACCGTTTTTTATGCACTGTATAGGGTCCAAATTGTGCATGGTGGTTTATACTGCAAGGGTGTGAGAAAGGAAAGAACAATCCTTGGCCTGAGAAGTTTAACAGTTCCCAGTCGTGCAACTGCACCTTTGTGGACAGACCCCTGAAGTCAGTGGGGCTCTATGCAGGTGCAGCAGTCTGCCTACACAGACCTACATTTACTTCAGGTGTCCAACTGTTCGGTAGCAGTTGCAGGATTGGGGCCTAAAACATAATGCATGGAAGGAGATCAAAGCAGCATGTGGAGAGGGTGTGTGAGAAGACAATGGTCATAACAATGCAAAACTATCAGATAAGCTTACTGGTTAACATCTTTCTGGGTTTTTTTTTTTTAAATAATGTTAACATTAAGGTTTTAAAATTTGAAGAGAGTGTGGAGATCAGCAATAATATTTATCGATATTTGGCAAACTTTGACAATTTGCAAAGTTTTGTGAAAAATACAAAATAAGTTGGCTTCCTGACAGGAGTGTTGATATTCTTAAAAAGACACTGACAGGAGATTTGTTAATCATACAGGTCTGAGAACCAGAGTGCTTCATTACTGGAATATTTAACAGCAAAGATAAAGTGCTCTAGCTGCTCTCACTGAATGAAAATCAATAACCTACTGGAAAACAAAATGAAGCATGCTTTGTCTTTCAGCTATTCATATTTCTATGTTTCCATCTTTTCCTCATAATTATATCTGTAATTTTTTTCTAAACTATACCGACACCATTCCTGGAAGGAAAAAAAAGTTATCTTTATGGCTTTTATTTGAGAGACACATATGATCCTAAATATAAAAGATCAGATCCTACCTAGGCTAATGCAGTGATCAGCAGCAGACACTGTGGGAATTCTGCTACCCAGATCCCTGTCATGTAAGTTTTTAATACAACGTTTATTGCAGTAGTATCTGAGAGCCTTCCAGGTGTGCACTAAGCAACATGAACACATCCGTCACATGTTGTTTGTTCTCTCATCCTCTCCCCCCCGAAGCAGAAGTGTGTGCAGTGAAGTGTCTTGTTTTGGTAGGGTGTGTTATTCTATTTTTTTACTCTCTTTTTTAAAATATAAATATACAATATGTTAGAGAAGGCACAGCCAAAGAATTGTGCCTTGAACTTGTAGCGGAAAGTGGTGAGGTTCGAGACAGTCATTAGTTCTTCCACAGTCTCAAACTGCACTCGGAGAAAGTTCTGTCTCCTGGACAGACAAGCTTTACTTTTATTGTTGAGAGACCCATTGCACCACAGAAGCATAATTGTTGGCCATGGTCTTTTAGGTATCAGAGCCCCAGGCCATAGAGTGCTTTGAAGAGAAGGACAAAGACCTTGAACTTGCTTCAAAATTCTATGGTAAGCCAATGTAAAGACTTGAGGACTATGCTCATGGTAGTCTGTGTTGCTGAGGAGATGCACTGCAGTGTTATGAACTAGCTGGAATTTCCTAAGTGCTAAAGCCCTCATGACCAGGCACACTGCATTGCTGTAATCCAGTTGAGAGGTGACAAAGGCATGAATAACTAAGGTCGGGACTTCATCTATCAGAATCGAATTGAGTTTCCTTGCCAAGGGAAGATAGAAAGCATTTCTCACAGACGCTATGTGAGAACTTAGTGTCAGAGGAATTCAAGAGAACTCCTAGACGATAGACTGACATGACTAATTGTGGTTGTAGATCTTCAACGAACAAAGACTGCACTGTGGCTGCACGCTCTTCAAAATACTTTCCTCTGGCCACCAGCATCACCTCTGTCTTTCTTGGGTTTGGCTTCAGGCAACTGTTCTTCATCCAAGAGCTGATCTCACCTAAGCACTGTCTTGCTGCTGGCACTGAGCAGGAGCTGGGTGACAGGGGAAAAGCCCAATTTCCATGATTCCAGACTCCTCCTATTTTGTTCTCTCTCCATGAATTCAAGAGGAAGTGTATACCACTCATTATGAAATATTTTCTTTCTGAACAAGAGATGGGAAAGGCCTGGGAAGTGGAAAGAAGTTTCTGTTACAGCAAGTTACTTCTTCCCTCTCTTCCCATGGCCCCAGAGATAGTATTTTTCATCATTATTATTTTATTGCCATAGTGGCCAAGAGCCCCAGTCATGACTGGAACCCCTGTGGCTGCCTGCCTTCCCTATACACCTACTTATCTTGTGGTGTGATGCAGCCCAGCCTCCACCACCTTCCAGGTTGAGCAGATTTAGCGCTCCAGTTAGGTACATAACATTTCCACTATTTCTGCAGCATCCAAAGTCCAAAATTGACAAAACAAAACTCCTCTTCTGTCCCTTCTGGGTTTTTTGCACCTCCCTGGCTCTACAGTGTACCAAGAAAACAAATGATTCCACCCTATTCGCTCATGCAAGTTTAAGTCAACTGTTGGTAGCCAAACATGGCATCCATCTTGGACCAAGCCTACATTCCATTGCAGGAGCTCTGATAGGCTACAATCTTCCTCAGTTCCTGGCTCCAGCCAGGTTTCTCTTCCACAGTAAGAGAGCTGAAGATCTCCTTTCCCAGCCAGCATCCAACTGACAGGGGCTTGCCCCTTTTAGCTCCTTCCTTGAAGCCTGACACATGCTTCTGGTGTCATGGGTGGGGTTGATTTGGCCCCCAGTCGCATATTAACCCCTTCAGACTCAAATGCAGTTTGTACACAAAATCACAGCCCCAGTTTCCTTGGTGCTGTACAAATACATCAGATTGTGTCTTCTTAAGAAATCACAATTTAATCTGACATAAGGAAACAGACTGACGATATAGAAATATATATCTATATCTCAGTTATCTACAGTATCTACTGTACTCAGAAGGCATTATTTCCACATGAAACAAATTTTTCTGTATATTATGAACTCTAATCAGAAAAACTAAAAACGACAAATTCAGACCAGAAAAAAAAAATTTTATATACACACACACGGAGAACAGTTAACAGATAATAGCTCATCTTAATTAGCCTCTTACTCCACCTTTTCGTGTGTGTGTGTATTTTGCTTTACTATATGTTCCATTCTATGCATCCGGTGAAGTGGGCTATAGCCCATGAAAGCTTATGCTCAAATACATTTGTTAGTCTCTAAGGTGCCACAAGTACTTCTGTTCTTTTTGTGGATACAGACTAACATGGTTGCTACTCTGAAATAGGAGAAAAATAGTAAGTAGCAATTTTAACTTTCTAATTCAAAGAAAAACAAAACATGCAAGAACACAAAAAAGACAAGACAGCTTTTGAAATAAACAAGATAATGAATTAAAGGGAGACTGGGACATTCATCTGAGAAATCACCTTTGCAACACATAGTTGAATTCACTTTGCCACACAGCATTACACAGAAATGTTCAGGATAAGTGGACAATAAAGTGAAGAAAGATGTTGCACATATTTTATGTGGCCAGACTAATTGGAGGTTGGCTGCATGGCTGATGTGAACGATGTAGCAAATGATTTTAGTTTACTGTTCATTTATTGTGTGATGTGATTGACTGACATGTTATGTCATATATAATCATTATATGTTAAATAGAGTTAATTTGTGAGAGTATAGAGGTATAAGACTGATCACTATTTAGAGGAATCATGTATTAGATATAAGTAAGACAAGCTGAAATGCAAGAACCTGTAGGCTAAGGCCCGCAAGATTTTAGATTAGCTATTTTAGGCCTTGGAGATAAGAAATGCTGACGTAAGTGACCGAAGAATAACCCGATGCCCTAAGATTATGGGAAAAGATGTACCAATGGGTGATAGTGAAAAATTAACAGTAAGAGTAATTTTTTGTTACAAGATACCCGGTAATAACATTTTTTTAACACATGCCCTAACTGCAGGGTGCACTATGTGCAGAAGTGCTAATGAAGTATAGTCAGAATCACATTATAAAAAGAGAGTGCCTAGATTAGGAAAATTTAGCTCCCTATGAGATACTCCAGCAGGAACCATCCCTCTACTGATAATCAATCCATGAGTAACCCATCAGTAACATTATTGTTAAGGATGTGAGTATAACTATATTTGTAACTTGTGCATAGGTCTGTATAGAATTTCTATATGCTTGGGTATTCATAACTTTAATTGTAACTTTAATAAAACTTGTAAAAAACTAAACCTTGTACTTGTGAATGGATGTGCGGTCACTATCCTTGGACTTTGTGTGTTCCTACAGACTCTAAATCTGAAGCAAATAGCAGAGGGGACTTTCACTCTGTTAAGCTTGAAACTGTAGCTGTCAAAGCCAAACCCATGGTGGTGTAATACCACATTACAAAATTCATTTTAAATAAAATAAAAGGCTACAAGCAGCATAAAAAAACCCCTCAAGAGATGATGCCAGGGAATGTTGTGAAGGCCCAAAGTATAACTGGGTTCAAAAAAGAATTAGACAAGTTCATGGAGGATAGGTCCATCAACGGCTATTAGCCAAAATGGTCAGGGATACAACTTCATGCTCTAGGTGTCCCTAAACCTCTGACTACCAGAAGCTGAATGAGAGGAGATGGCTCACTCGATAGCTACTCTGTTCCGTTCACTTCCTCTGAAGCATCTGGCACTGGCCACTGTCAAAAGACAGGATACTGGGCTAGATGGACAATTGGTCTGACCCAGTATGGCCATTATTATGTTCTTATGTAATGCTGCTTATGAAAACAGATAAAATACAATAGAAAATGGTCATCTAGAAACAGTTCTTTTGGACGCAGGATGACCTGATGCATAGCGTTAAGATGAAACCAGTGGCTATATGGATTTTTTTAAGGGACCTGAATCTTCTCCAGATAAAATCTAAAGCAGAATTTCAAATCCAACAACTGAAGTGACCAAGCCCACAAAAGGATGGACAAGTAGGCAGGACCAAAATAATGTCGGAACATCTAACAAAATCAGGTGAAGCACCGTAGCAGCTTTGAAAGGGTCTCTGTAGAAAGTTTCCAATATCACCTGTTCTTTTAAAATTAGTATAATGTAGAGGCATGGTCAGTCATTACAATTCTAAACAGTCATTCAATATGATGAAGTTATCCTCAAAAATCATCTCCCATATCAAGTACTTCGGCTTTATTATTGTTATATAAACTATAATGCACAAATGGGATGACAGATAAAACTGGATTGATACAATCTTCAAACTGGACTAGATTGGGATGGGGTCTGGAGGTGGGTAAAAAATAGAAATGCACATTTCTTGGTCTACATTTTCTGAGCATGTACTCCTGAAAACTGGTTGTGTCCCAGAAAAAAATGAATGCTAATCACAGTATTTCAAATACTTTGCTACATCAATAAATATGACTAGCTGAAATTTAACAGAAATACTTTTAGCCTGCAGATTAATTAAATGCTGGTAACTGGACTTCAATAAAATAGCAGATCATTTCAAACTGCAAGCTTCATTCATATGAAATTCCATCTTTTTAATCTGTCCTTTTCCATCAGATGGACTCATTTAATTAAAACGAAATGTCAGACATTTCATAAAAGGAGATTATGATAATTAATGCTTTTACAAATGTTTAAAATATGGCAATGATGTATTTGTTTCAAATAACCCACTTTTGCAAGGCAGAGTAATTTACCTGCTTATTTTGCAAAGTGAAATGTATTTTTGAGACAGTTGTTCAAAATCAATTTAAAGGTTTTTAAATTTTGAACACGTATTATGAAAGTGAATGATAAATAGGGAACTACAAAATACCTTCTCCTTGTCTGTGAAAGACTCATAGTGTTCTTGTGATGCAAGTAAAAGTCTGTAGGAAGTTCCCAAAGATGAGGTTTTCCTTCTGCAGGCTGGAATACTCCCAAAAATACATTAATGGAGTCTTGCCTGTCAGCATCTGTAAAAAAAAGAGGTACACCGGGATGTTCTGTTTATGCTCACAAAAATATGACGGAGGCAGTAGTAACACCACCATAGTTATGAAATCTACACTTAAAGCAAGACTAAAATCCCACTGTTTTACACTTCAGGGCTTGAACTTAAACTTTCCAGACAACAATTGACATGTTTAAGTATTAATATGTTAAAAACTATTCTGCCGCAAAAGTTAGTAAAGTGCTCCCTTTTTAGATATTTTGACTTATTTTCTTCACATTTCTTATGATTCTTCTGTCTAAACAATAGTCTCTACAAACTTCATACTTCACACACAGCCACCTTCCAATAACAACGAAGACATTTGAACTTTTAAAGCTACATACAAAAAGATTTGCTCCATTTGTTTGGAATAACCAGAGTTTAATCACAATTAGCTAATACAACTGCTCAGATACATCAGCTAATACCAGAGGTGCCAGGTTTACTCTGAGGCTTTTTGGGACACTTATGAAAAAAATTAGGGAGGAATTAAGGATGCTGCTTGGAGCAGCACCAAGTGTCAAAGGTACAAAACCAAACACAGACAATGCATCTGGGATAGTTTCTTGAATGCTTGCTGTGCATTTCAGATGCACTTTTGTGCATATTACAGTATAATAGTGGTACAAGCTGAAGTAATATTTAGTAACACTAATAGCCATGACCAGGTGCGACCATGACATTGGCCATTTTCTCACTCATTCACAAGCACTTCTGAAACCTTTTTGCATACTTTTTTGGTGTATTTGGCTCATTTTGTCAACGGGGGTTGGGGTGCTCAATTTACCATCCAAGCCACAGGTATTGTGTTGCATTTTAACTGCCCCAGTTGGACCCTGCTGGACTGTATTAATGCACTGTAGACCCTATTAATGAACTACAAAGGGGGCAGGGATAACTCAGTGGTTTGAGCACTGGCCTGCTAAATCCAGGGTTGTAAGTTCAATCCTTGAGGGGGCCATTTAGGAATCTGGGGCAAAAATTGGGGATTGGTCCTGCTTTGAGCAGAGGGTTGGACTAGAGGACCTCCTGAGGTCCCTTCCAACCCTGAGATTCTATGATTCTAACCCATAAGCTTTGGCTTGAGTGGTAAATCCAGCACCTCAACCCACTCAAAATTACCTCAGCTCGCCACCTATCAGAATGACCTTCACTTCACAGTCTGTGCATGTGCCACAGAGGCAGGGTTGCCCCCAGAAATTTATCTTATGGTATACTGTGATGTCATCCTGCCCCCCCCCCCGAGGTGAGAGGTGGGCTGATGGGTCACCAGGTGCCCCTGGAGGGATAGGTGTCAGTTAGCCAGGTGCTTGAGTGGAATGGAGTGTCTGGTTGGTCTGAAAGATGCATTTGGTGAGTTTCGTAGAGCATGGAACAGACTTGTTGGGGTTGGTAGGAGAGGAGATGGAGGTGAAGGGGGTTGCTTGATGAGGTGGGAGGAGTGGAGATAAGTGGATAAAGGGTAGGTGCCCAGTGTCAGCTGATCTCAGGGAGATGAGGGACTAATAACAGGTGCAGGTGGCACTGAGGTTGATGGAGATATTTACTGGTGTTGCAGGCAGCTGCTCAGCCTGTCCCAGACCCAGAGCCATCTGGCTGGGACAGTGCCAGGTACCATTAGCTGTGCTGAGGGAAAAGGCATGGGGGAGAGTGCACCCCACTCACTGTACTCTGTTTGTCCTTTTGGCCAAGCACTCTGCCCCCTGCAGCAGTGGTGCAAGCAACGGCCATGTGTTTGGGCCCTGTGCAGGTGCACTGGCCTGGGAAAGACACCCCCGCCCAGGGAATCTCACCGATGCAACCAAGGAGCCAACCTGTAAGCCTCCCCTAGTGTGACTGCCAAAATGGTATACACTATACATGGCACGCATATGGCTGTGCTGTGGGCAACCTGCACAGGACGCTGATGGTGGTGAAAAATGCCCTTGTAGCCATGGCACTGTGTTCATTGGATTTGAGTGGTGAGTGACACACAACAGACACTCCTCCCATTTTTAAATACAATTGCAAAATGTGTAGGTTTAATCCTGATTTAGTAATTTCATGAATACATTTAAAAATCAGGATGACTTTGGAAAATTAGGGAGGGTTGGCATCTCTGTAAACATAATTTTAGATAAAACATGAAAATGAAAAATTTTGTTCATTAAAATTTTCCAAATACCTGTAACTCTCATTCATTAACCAGCTGTTGAGGCAGGAAAGCAGGCTAGGTTGCAGAGAGTACAGGGGTGTGGTATGGAGGCAAGATCAAGCTCTGGGAAGGTGAGTGGTTATGTATGGGGAAACAGACATTAGCAGGTATGTGTAGGGGGCCTGTGCAAAGAGTAAAAGGCTGGTGTGCAGGGGCCTTTGGATAGAGCTGTGCATGGAGGGTAGAGCTCAGAGATACTGGCACTTGAAGGGCTCCCTGTACTACTGCCTCCAATCCCCAGCATACTGAGGCATTACTGGTGTGGAACAGTTCAAGAGCCAGTGCTTCAGCAGATACTTTGCTCTCTCAGAACCGCTGTCTGAGCTCTCCAACACACAGAAAGCAGAACCAGGGGAACCAACTGCATGTGCCACAGAGGCAGGGTTGTCCCCAGAAATTGCATCTCCGCAATGGAGCAAAGTTACCCCATGACTGATGCCTTGGTGTACCATGGGGCACAGCAGCGGTGGAAAAATCGATCAAGCACTGATGCCTCAGCCTGGGCTTCAGGAAACCCACATGGCATCAGTCAAGTCTTCAATGAAAACTCAGCTACTCATCTGGCTTCCTATATTCTCAACAGGTGTGCTCCCTTCCCTGCAACATGGAACATCTTCACAGAGTCAAGAGGCTTGCAAGCGGTTGTGAAAAGGAGGGTGTGTGTGTGTGTGTGTGTTGAACAGAGGTGTGTGGAAATTTAGTGGAGGTAGGGTTGTGGAGGGGCACAGCACTTTAACAGGCTATGGATGGTGCTCAGGAGGAGGTGAGTGGAGACTGGAGGCTTGTGTGAAGACTAACAAAAAAGCAGGGTGTGCCCTGTAAGGCATCAGGAATGGAAAAAGCAGAGGGGAGACTCTACTCTGATGAGCCAAAGGTGCACCTCCTCTCTCTTCTGCTTTCATACATTCATCAATTATAAAGCCAGAAGGGACCACTTGTTTAACTAGCCTTACCCCCTGTATAACAAACGCCACAGGATTTTCCTGAATTAATGCCTTTTTGAACTAGAGTATACCTTTTAGGAAAAGCATCCAATCTTGACTTAAAGATTGCCAGTGATGAAGAATCCACCACAACCCTAAGTAAGTTGTCCCAATGACTTTCCAGTCTGAATTTGTCCAGCTTCAGCCTCCAGCCATTGGACTGTGTTATAACTTTGTCTGCTAGACTGAAGAGCTCATTATCAAATTTCTGTTCCTCAAGTAGGTATTTCTAGACTGTGACCAAGACACCCCTTAACCTTCTCTTTATTAAGATAAACGGACTGAGCTCCTTGAGTTTCTCACTATAAATAGGCTTGGAGGGATTCAACTTTTATCAGTGTGAAGTAAGTGTTGGTAATTGTTGATTTCACCGTACACACAGAGACAGATGGAAAAAGTATTTCTATCAATAACTGAAATTTACAGATAGGCAAAGGAAAATGCTGCTTGGGAACACAGAGTTTGATTTAAGAACATTTACTTTGTGTATTGTGGCATGTGATGTTGACATTTTTTGGAATGATTATAAAGCTTTAACTTTTTGAATTTCATTGTCTTCGGTCATTAAAGAATTATTGTCTGACCCCCACACCCATAATTTCCCACAACTGTGCACTGCTTAGACAAACAGATATTATCCATCAACATTTTTAAAAATAAAAATAAAATTCGACTAAGCCTAAATATAAGGCGTGTTTTCCAATCCTTTAATTATTCTTGTGGCCCTCATCTGAATCCTCGCCAATTTACCAACATCCTCCTTCACCTACCAGCCTCACTTTTTCTCCCCATTCTCCCCACACACAACTTCTTCCTATCCCCTTGTTTCCCCCCTCTGACATTCCGCCAGGATCCCCCATGCCCATGTCCCTTCACAGAGCCCTGCTTCTCAACATGCTCCCTTCACCTGCTTCCTTGCTCCTCACCATGGTCCCTATTTGCTTAACAGATTCAGCTTATAAAGACTGTTTCTTGATGTATACAGTAGGCCCCTTTGGGCATGCAGGCTGCATTTCCTCTGCAAAATGGTTAGTCTGCTAAGACTTAACCCACAGATGGTCAGAGAATGAGGAGGACTATGAGACCATGCTAGAACCAATACAAAGTTTTGAAATAAACCTGGATGATGATACAAACTTTTTTTTTTTTTTTTTTTTTTAAAGAAGGGCAGAGTAAAACTCCAAATACAGGAGCACATAATATACAGGACTCATTCATTCTTGTTGTACAGCTGGTAGGTAGCATGAATAAAAGTGTTAAATAAAACCCGAAAAGCTGTGTTGCTCAGGAGGATGACTTTGACTTCGTAAGAACAATGGCTTACACATCTTTAATGCATTTTTTTTAAAAAACCCTCTATAGAGAGATTAACTTTTTTTAGACATTGATCATTGTTTTATACATCAGGAATTGCAAGCATTTTGAAACTAACTGTTGTCTTGTTTCAGTGTAATTTATTGAACTCAGTATCTTACTATTTAAATGAATGATGATAAAATACAGTTTATGATGTTCTACTGAAAAGCTGTTTTGGAATTTAGGCAAATATTACTTAGTGAATTATAGAACAAATCTCTAAGTTGCCAACAACTACTATACTCTAAAGGGACAATATAGTTTTCTTTAGTAGTAGAAAAATGAAAGGGTTAAAACATTGTAATGCATCAGGGTTCTAGCTTTCTTTCTGTACTTATAAACATAAGCATGAAGTTGTATGTTAAATTTAACAGAAGGTGAAGAACGGTTATCAATGGATTTCTTGTCGTCATTTTATCCCTAAATTCAGTTTGAAACCAGATTTAAAATATAATCTGAAAGATCTTCTACAGATAACTCTTCAGACCAGTGTACCTACAACAGCAAGGACCAAACATCAGAAATTTTAATGAAGTGGGAAAAAGTGATCCCCCAGTATTTTAAGGCTAGATAATTTTATGCCAATTTTGGATCATCATATACATGGAAGGTTTTGTCTTCCTTTGAAATACTGGCCATAAGAGAAAACAGGATACTGGGCTTTATAGACCAACTTCCTGATCTGGTATGGTAAATTGTACATTTAAAAAAGTGTGTTGCTTTTGGTACAAATCAGTATAAAGCAGAGCACAGATGAAAGTATAAACAGCTTTCTTCCCCTTTAATGTTATCACTGGTTGCTGAAATTATGTACAGGAGGTAGGAAGATCCTGCATAGATTTTTTAAAAAGATACTATACACTGTACGTGTGTTCTAGCACATTTTTTAAGCTCTGTTAGAAAAAAAACAGGAGCTGAAGGGGCCATTTGATTGAATTAGTCTAAAATAATCTAGTGCTCTCAATCTGTGTTTCCAACTGAATTTTTATGACAAATTACTAAATCATGAGAGATTCAGCAGAACTGGGACTGTAAAACCACAGGACTAAAAGGGCATAGCAATTAGTTTGCTTTCATACACCATTAGAAGGTAGTTTACTGTGTCTAGCCCCATATGTGAATAAACGGATTATTTTAGATTCCAGAAACATATAATCATGTGTTGTAACACTAACATTTAAGACTATAGTGCCACACAACTTTCTGTATGAAAAGCATAAAAAACCAGAAATTAAACCTAGAAAAAACAGTTACCTACCTTTTGTAATTGTTGTCCTTTGATGTGTTGCTCATGTCCATTCCATTCTAGGTGTGTGTGCACCCACGTGCACAGTCAGAGTATTAGTTATCAGAGTCAGTTAGCAGTATCCATAGGGCCAGCCGTGGCACCCCCTTGTGTGCAGCACTCATGCTTCGGTATATCAAGCACCGCCAGCCCTATGTCCTCTCAGTTCCTTCTTGCTGGCAACTCCAACGGAGGGATAGGAGGGTGGGTAATGGAATGAACATGAGCAACACATCTCGAAGAACAACAGTTTTGAAAGGTAGGTAACTGTTTTTTCTTCTTTGAGTGCTTGTTCATGTAGATTCCATTCTAGGTGACTCACAAGCAGTATCAATAGAGGTGGACTTGGAGTTCACAGTCTTGCAGCACTGCTCTGCCAAAGCCAGCATCATTTCGAGCTTGCTGGATAAGCATATAATGAGACACGAACGTGTGGACATACAACCAGGTAGCGGCCCGACAGATCTCTTGGATTAGTACCCGTGTCAGGAAGGCTGCTGACGACGCTTGTGCCCAAGTCTAGCGTGCCATCATGATAGCCGTCAGAGGCACCTTCGCCAGCTCGTAGCAGTAGAGGATGCAGGTCATGATCCAGGACAAAATCCTCTGAGCGGACACCGACTGACCTTTCATTCTGTCAGCCACCGCAACGAACAACTGCGTTGACTTATGGAACAGCTTTGTTCTATCTGTGTATAAGCCCAGTGCCCTCCTGACATCCAGGAGTGTAGCCTGCGCTCCTCATCTGATGCATGAGGCTTTGGAAAGAAGATGGGTAAGTATATGTCCTGGCCAGTATGAAACTGGGAAACGACCTGGGGCAGAAATGCTGGGTGCAGTTGCAGCTGGACCTTATTCTTGTAGAAGACCGTATAGGGCGGCTCTGAAGTAAGTGCCCTGATCTCGGACACCCTGTGGGCTGACAATAACACGACCAGAAACAAAACCTTCCAGGAGAGAAGCAGGAGAGAGCAGGAAGCCAGAGGTTCAACAGCTTGAGATTCAGGTCTCGGAGGGGGAAGGGATTCCAGACATGTAGGTAGAGACACTCCTGACCTTTCAAAAAACGTGCCATCGTGTTGTGAGTGAAGATCAACCTGCTTTGGAATGGAGGATGGAAAGCCAAGATAGCACCCAGGTGGACCTTGATCAATGACAGGGACAAACCTTGGAGTTTGAGGTGCAGCAGATAATCTAGGATCTCCTGCAGCGGGGCCTGCTAAACCTGAATATGCTGTTCCGAGGCCCAGTGCATTAACCTTTTCCATTTGGCCAAGTAAGTCGCTCTGGTGGTGGGTTTCCTGCTACCCAGCAAGACCTGCTGAACGCAGGCCGAGCATGCCCGTTCGTCCGTGCTTAGCCATGTAGTAGCCAAACGGTCAAGTGCAGTGCCATCAGGTTCGGATGCAAAAAGGCTGGGACAGTAGATCCAGCCAGAGGGGCAGCTACAGTTGGGTGGCTACTTAAAGGCTCAGCAACGTGCCGAACCAGTGCTGGCGAGGCCACGTGGGAGCTATTAGGATAATTCTTGCCCTGTCTTGGTTGATCTTCACAAGGACCTTGTAAATCAACGGCACTGGCAGGAAGGCACAAACTGCTCTGAGCTCCCTGACAATGTGGAGGGCCAGATCAGTCTGCAACCAGTGGCCCTGGGTGCTCAGCTCACCCAGGTGGGCTCCCCAGCCCAGGTCCGAAGCACTGGAGACACGGGTCAGTGACAGGGATGGGGTCACGGAGGGGACTTCCTCTAACACCAACCAGGGTCCAACCACCAATCCAGGGGATGACCTGATGTGGTCTGGCACTCTGACTACCCAGTGAAGGTCGTGCCTGTTGGGGATATAGACTGACACCAGCCATGCTTGCAGAGGCTGGAGATGGCACCAGGCCAGACTGCGTGAGTGAGCGGGAGAAGGAAGGGTGGTGACGACTAAAGTTTGTGTGTCTACTCCTTCTCCTTGCAGACCCTTGATGAGGCTGCCAACACCTTGGCAGCAGGGGTGGCCAGAACTGTTTCCATGCAGACTGCGGCGTAGGCATGCCCAGCAAGCAAAGGGTGTCCCAAGTGTCCTTTAACCCATGCAGTTTCGCATCAGTCTGTTCCAAAAAGAGACCGTTCCCATCAAATGGGAGGTCCTGGATAGAGGTCTGCATCTCTTGGGATAGGCCGGTGGTCTGAAGCCAGGGGCTGTGCTTCATGACCACCGCTGACGTGACCACCCAAGCTGCCAAGTAAGCCGCATCCCGTGTCATCTGGAGAAAGCACCTGCCCGCCGCAGTGCCCTCCTTCACCAGAGTGCCGAATTCCTGGACCAGACCATGAGGGAGGGACTCCTTGAACTTATGGAGGGAGTCCCAAGAGGGCCTGATGGTTCGCCACCTGGAATTGCAGGCTGGCTGGTGAATAAATTTTTCTCCCAAAAAAGTCCAGTCTTTTGGCCTCTATTTTTGAGAGCTGAACTAGTGTGCCCCTGCTTGACCTTTTCGTTGGCCACAGAGACAACCAGCGAGCCAGTAGAAGGGTGGGTATAAAGGTACTTGAACCCTTTGGCCGGGGCAAAGTACTTCTTTGCTGCCCTTTTGGAGGTGGGAGGGATGGAGGACAGGGTTTGCCAGAGGGCCTTGGCAATTTTCAGGACCCCGCCATGCACTGTTGGTGCAACACGTGCAAGGGTAGAGGCTGAGAGGACATTGAACAAGGTGTCTGCCTGCTCGGCCATCTCCTCCACCTCCATCTCCTCCTCCAAAGGTCCAAGTTCTCAGCCACCCATTGAAGCAGGGCCTGGTGTTCCTTAAAATTGTCTGGTGGGCTGGCCCTTGAAGGTCCCACAACCGCTTTGTCCGGGGATGAAGATCACGACTGTACCACCGGAGGAGGAGGGTTTGGGGTGGGCACTGTCTCCTCTATCCCAACCTCCGAGTGGATCTCATGCACCGAGCCTGCTATTGCTCCAAGGCGGCGGCAGATGAGTGGTGCAAAGAGGGCATGCTCACACACTCCAATAAGGCCACTGCACTGGCCATTCTGCCAAGGCAGCGCTACAGATGCCGATGCGGCCTCAGGTGCCCATTTACGCCAGTGGGGTCTTGACAAGGGGCTGCGCTGCCCTTCTGTGCTGGAGAAATTCCCTTCCGTTGACCATGGTGGGCCATTGACGCCTGGGTCTGCCTGCTGACCATCACTTCTGGAGACAGGTGTTTGGAGTTTGAGGATCGGTGTCGGTATTGAGGGGACAAGTCCCAGGGGGACCGGAATCGCAATGGGGAGCACTCCCCCGGGGGCAGGCGACAGATCTGCGCTGAGAGGACAAGAAGCGAGAGGGAAATTGGTGCCAATGGAATGGAGACCAGCGCCCCCCACAAGGCGATCTGCGTCAAAATTGTGGGGACTGCGATCGCAGTGCTGGTGACTGAGGGTGAGCCCCAGAGGATCTGGGGCACGACACCGGAGATCTGCGGCACGGAGATGGAGAGTCTCTGTCTCTGTCTCAGTCTCTGTCTCTGTCTCTGGGGACTGGCAGCATCCCACTGCCCCGCGAGGAGTCTTAGCAATTGGCTTGCCCTAGTAGGGAGTCTTTGCCGCTTCCTGCGGCATGCGTGGTGCCAGCAGCGTGGGCGGAGGCCTCTGCTCTATCAGTGATGGGGGAAACTTGGGAAGGTGTCAATGCCGTCAGAAGTTTGGGTCCCTACCACTCCCGGGAGCCGGTGGTGGATACTTTAAGGGACTAAGGGCCCTGTTAGGATATAGATATTCAGGCCTGTCTGTAAAGGCCTATACTCTAAGAATTTAGGTGTATTCTTATCACTTGGCTAGTTAGAGGTATAAAAGAAAGAATCAAAATCACTGTCTGCTGCTATAAGAGCCTTCTCTTACTGAGACAGTCTGAGGCCCTGTGCTTAGGCTAAGGCCTTTGGCTAAGCAGCAGAGGCAGCCATAAGCTGGGAACCGAACAGTCACATCCTCAAATTCCAAACTAGTCACATTGAAATAAGGTGCTATTGGGCTGTTAGGAGTACAATCCTGTCCTGATAATGCCTATCGCCTCCAGAGAAAGGGAAGTGCCTAGAAGATGTAAAAGGAAACTTAGTTTGATAGCATCCTGTCTGGCAAGAACTCACTTATCAATAGCTGGGATGTGAAATCCTCATTTCTGTGTTTGCTCTATCACTGTAGTCCCCATTTCCCTATTGTTTGTCTGCATAATCTCTGTCTGGTTCTGTGATTGTTTCTGTCTGCTGTATAATTAATTTTGCTGGGTGTAAACTAATTAAGGTGGTGGGATATAATTGGTTAAATAATCATGTTACAATACGTTAGGATTGGTTAGTTAACCAATCATTTCACTGAAATTTAAGGTATAGCTAAGCAGAACTCAAGTTTTACTATATAGTCTGCAGTCAATCAGGAAGTGAGGGGGGGTGTGGGTGGGAGTGAGTGAGGGAAATGGGAACAGGGAATGGGGGTGGGGAAATTGGAATCATGTTTACCTAAAGGGGGAAATGGGAACAGGGACACAGGTAAGCCTCTGTGGTGTCAGAGCTGGGAAGGGGGGCACTAAGGAAGGAAACTGGAATCATGCTTCCTGGAAGTTCACCCCAATAAACTTCGAATTGTTTGCACCTTTGGACTTCGGGTATTGTTGCTCTCTGATCATGCAAGAAGGACCAGAGAAGTAAGTGGGTGAAGGAATAAGCCTCCTAACAGGCCCCAATGGGGGTGGCATGTCCATGTGGCTCTGGAGTGGCAGGGCGGCCCAAACTGGATCCTTTGCTTGATGCCCCAGGGCCTTTCTTGTCTGGCGCCAGGGAGCTGTGGTTCTTCATTTTTTTTCTGGGCACCAGTGACGGGGAACAGTGCCAGGCAGAGCCCGGTATTGGGGGTGCATACCGAAATACTAGGCGAGTCTTGGCGGGACGTCTCGGAAGCCGGATGAAGGGCAGCCTCCAGGAGGAGAGCCCGCAAATGAATATCCCACTCTTTCTGAGTCCTGGGTCAAAATTTTTTTACAAATACGACACTTGTCCTTCACATGCGATTCCCCAAGCACTTGAGGCAGCTGCTGTGGGGGTCACTTAAAGGTATAGGCCTGTTACAGTCCGCACAGGGCTTAAACCCCAGACACCGGGGCATGCCCCACCTGGGGCAAAGTCCCTGTTGGGACTCTAACTTCTAACTACACTTAACTACTTAACACTAACTACTATAAACAACTATTTACAAGGCCCTAAGGCTTGAAGTCAGAAGAGACTAAACCGCTAGCTCTTGCTATGCAAGGAAAGGCACTCAACTAACCACCATGGGCAGTAAGAAGGAACTGAGAGGGCAAAGGGATGATGGCATCTGACATACCAACGCATGAGCACGGCACTCAAGGGAGGCACCACAGCTGGCCCTCCGGATACCACTAAGGCAGGGGTCAGCAACCTATGGCAAGCGAACCCAGGCCAGCTGTGGGCTGAGTGGGCCAGCGGCTGGGACCCCAGCAGGCAGCAGCATGCCATTAAAAATCTTGCCTGTCCCAGCCCGCTCTTCTCCACCCCCCGCTCCCCCACCACGGGGGCAGGGTGAAGAAGTTTGGTCCTGGGGGCTGCTGCTGCAGGGCAGGCAAGGTCCCCCTTCCCCCACCGGCATGCTGGGTTCCTGTCCCTCCTCCTCTCCTTCCCTGCTGCCAATCAGCTGATGGCCCTTGCAAGGGAGGGGGAGAAGTGGAGCTGGAGCGCGCTCACTGCTCCGGAGAGGAGGCGGAGAAGAGGTGGGGACGGGGCCGTGGGGTAGAATCAGGGCATATCCCCCCCATGCCCTGACTCCTGTCCTCCCCTCACATGCCCCCAGCCCTCTGCCCTGACTCCTGCACCCCCCACACATACCCAGCCCCCCCACACCCCATGCCCTGAATCTTGCACCCCCCCCATTCCCCTCCCTACCCTGAGCACCAAACGGGAGCTCCTGCACTTCCCCCCACCACATTCTCACCTGCACCCCTTGCACCAAATGGGAGCTGCCCTTGTAAGCACTCCACACCCAAACCTCCTGCCCCAACCCTGAGCCCCCTCCCTCATTCTAGCTTCTGGCCAGACCCTACACCCCAGACCCCAGCCTGATCCTTCACTCCCAGCTCTGTGCTCAGTGCACTCCCACCCTCAGCTCAGTGCACAGAGAGAGGAAGAGAATGGGCTAGAACCAGGGAGAAGGTAGCTACCCACTCTATGTGGGCAGGGCCGGGACCCCAGGCTGGCAGCGGGCTCGCGGCATAAGATCAGCATTTTAATTTAATTTTAAATGAAGCTTCTTAAACATTTTGAAAACCTTGTTTACTTTACATACGACAACAGTTTAGTTATATAATATATAGACTTAGAGACCTTCTAAAAACATTAAAATGTATTACTGGCACGCAAAACCTTAATTTAAAGGGAATAAATGAAGACTTGGCACACCACTTCTGAAAGGTTGCCGACCCCTGGCAAAAGTCTCCAATGCCTGCACACATAGGCGAGTGCACACCTAGAATGAAAATCGACATGAGCAAGCTCTCGAAGAAGAACATGCTCTTCCAACTTTTCTGTCAGCAGTTAAAAGGAAACAAAAAATGGTGGAATTCAAGCCTGTCAGGGAGCTTGTCAAGGGTATGCTTAAATGATTGCTCCTATTCATTGTTTTTAAAAGTGTAAGAAGGCTGTAACTTTATTACAATATATTAACCAGAAGTAGCAGCAACTCTTCAGTAAAAGAGCTGAATTCCGACTTCCATTACAATCCTCCACTTTTTCTCATGCTCATAACTGTCTCAAAAAAATTCAACATACAAGGAATTTGTTTATGCTTGGTCTCTGCCTAAAAGGTGAATTTTTATTTACTATTTTTTTAAGTTACAGCAAATTCAATTGAGCCATTTTTGAGTTTTATTCTCACCTTTGCCACTGACCTGCCTTAATACTTTGGAAACATTGTTTAAGCCTCAGTAGCCCCATTTAGGAGGCAATCATCACTACCTCTATTTTTCAGATATGGAAAAGGAAGCTGAGACACAGAGAAGTTAAGGTACAGAGCCAGGAAGTGTTAGAATCAAGACTGCAACTCAGGTCACCTGCTTGCAGATCCAGGCTTCATCTAGACCAGAGTGTCTCCAGGCAAATCACTTAACCAATCTGTGCCTTATCTATCTCATCTATACAATGTGGTTAGTAATGCTTACCCCAAGGGCTCTGAGGACAGATGAAAAAGTGCTATGTAACTGTCAATTATTGTTATCACCACCCATTTTTACAAATGGGCAAAAGACAAGGTTAAATGACACTGTGATCTAATGGGTTAGGCATGAGCCTAGCAGTGACCAGGCAGTTTCTAATCGCAGTTCTGAAACTGACTTGCAGTGTGATTTTAGGCAAATCACTAAATCTTTCTATGCCTCTGCTTCCCCATCCATAAACAGTGATAATACTGACATACCCTAACGCATAGGGTTGGTCATGGCGGACATACTTCATTAATATCTGAAAAACAAAACATAAGATTCTCAGATGGAAAATACGAGGCTGTGGCTAGAGAAGTCAACAGATTTTAGAGTGGGGAAAAAAAAAAACCAGAGGACATGTCAGATTAGCATCAATATAACCAAATCACCTAATTCTTTACCCTAAAGTTTCCCAGTGTAAAATCCAGAGGTTAATGGAGGAGAAAAAAAACCTTAAACACACTGAATGTGTCTATTGTCATAAACCTTGAATGGTCCCTTAGAATATGTGCTATCTACTTATACTAAACAATCTGTTCCATCTTGCATTAAGCTGTGAAGCTTGGAATACTTTTCCAAGACAGGAAGAAAAGCTCTGTGTGGCTGATGCTTGTCTCTCTCACCAAAAGAAATTGGTCCAATAAAAGATATTATCCTATTATCACAGAATTTCAGTGATCAAAGTAACCAGCTGTTTTAAAATGCTCTTTTTTAAATATTTCCCTAAATTTGCAGAAACCAGCTGCTGACAAGCAATATTTACTAATGCAAAGAGAGCAAGATATGTATGTACATATTGCTATCTAAATATTGGCTTAAAAGAAAACACTCATGAATTCCATTTACCTGAAAAAGCATTACTGTAATATCTTGAGAGTGTCTGCATAATATCTTTGGAATGCTGGGTCCATGGTGCTATCTTCCTGTAGGTTTTTACTCGATGAACAAGTTGAGAACCTCCATACTGCAGAGAAAGTGTGTCTCCATGATCTTCATACAACTCCTCAAACAATCTAAACCAATGAAACCAAAATATCTGAGAATTCTATCACCACTACTAGAAAGTGAATGCTCCTCTACTCTGTATTTTATGCCATACTTACCTTTATGTTTTAAAAAGACTTAAAGGTAAGTAGGTAGAATTCCAAATAAACTATTTTCAGTTAATGTAATGAGTGCCATACTTCTGAACCAGAAAAGCCAGTTGTCTTTCCAAAATGTTAATTTAGCTAGTAAAGATTACAGAGGTGGCAACTACTGCAAGAGGAGTTAAGGGTTCTTTTGCAACATTCTCTTAAACAAACTAAGCATGTACCGGGCAACTAACTCTACATCTGCTCTGGTCTAAAAGACTCAAAGATCAAAGCACCAAACTTTTCTGATAATCTCCTCCTGCTGCCCACTTCAGATATTAGCCTTATCAGGGCATGCACAAAGAAATTATTGTACACATTATGTACATATACACATGGGTGGGTGGGTGGGTGGATGTGTGAGAGAGAGAGAGAGAGAGAGAGAGAGAGGTATAAATAGTATACATCAGGGACCATAAGAAGGCCAAGTAAATATGTATCTATGCTTATTTTAACAAACAGGTAGATTTTAACAGAGTGAAATTAATCTTAGAGTTATAAAACCCTAACAATATGTTCAGAAATGGAAACTTAGAAATATTTTCCCCAAATATTAAAAGTTTAATTCCTTCATTTTAAGTAACTACTGTGGAATTCTTGAGATACCTAGATTTTTTTCCCCTTATTAAATGAAATATTTTTTCTCCTATATATTGCTGCCAGTTTACAAAAACAGAGATAACATAATTATCACTAGCCTAATCACACTGAAGTCTAAAATACTGTGATCATACATTCCAGGTCCAGTTTTGGAGTGTTTACTCAGATAATCACTTCCGTGGAAGTTTTGCCAAAGTAGGGTAATCACTACAGGACTGGGCTATAGAACCAAACTTACACTTGCTCATTAGTTATAATACCTTAGATACTTAAATATTTATTAAATGAGAATATATATCCTTATAGCTCCCAGAAGTAAACATGAATAAGAGACCAGGGAAATGATTGCTGGATGCTGTTGGCTTGTAGGGAGAAAGGAAGATCTTAAATCTTCACAGAATAAGGTAACCCAGAGGTGGGCAAACTTTTTGGCCTGAGGGCCGCATCGGGTTTCTGAAATTATATGGAGGGCCGGTTAGGGGAGACTGTGCCTCCCCAAACAGCCAGGCATGGCCTGGCCTCTGCCCCCTATCTGACCCCCACACTTCTTGCCCCCAGATGCGCCCCCCCTCCCCGGACTCCTTCCCCATCCAAGCCCCCCTGTTCCCTGACAGCCCCCTGGGAACCCCTGCCCCATCCACCCCCCCGCTCTCGGTCCCCTGACCGCCCCCGGACCCCCACCCCTAACTGCCCCCTGCCGCCCCATCCAACCCCTCCCCTCCTTCCTGACTGCCCCCCTGGATCCCTGCCTCATCTAACCACTCCTTCTCCCTGACCGCCCCCGGATCCCTCGCCCCTAGCCTCCCAGGCCAGGAGCTCAGGGGCCGGGCAGGATTGTCCTGCAGGCCGCAGTTTACCCACCTCTGAGGTAACCCCTCAAGGGTACCCATATTCCCCTTTGTGGGGGTGGTAAAAGGACTCAGAATGGAGTCCAACCCTGAATATTAGTTATTTGGAATGAGGCATTTACCACCACACTTGACACAAGTAGTAATGCTTGGTATCTCTGGAGTGTGGTCATGGGCATTAAAGCTTTTATAGTGAATGCAGCTGAGATGGTGAGGTCCATAAGTCTGGCAGTAGAATACTGAAGGCAGTCTTTTATGGAGAATTGCAGACTAGAACTTGTTTTATTTGCAGACCAAGAAAACATTACAAAAACGCTCTCTCAAGGCAACCTCCAATCTTGCAAAGTTGATCACAATACCTGGGAGCTCTCAGCATCTGACAAGATCTGATGGTGGCATCTCTGCCACCTCGGTCTGAAAGATCTTGAGAGCTCATGGATTGCTGCAATCAAAGAGAGATGCACGAGGAGTAAAGCTAAAAGCAGCACATGTTCATCTACAATTCTCTTAACCTGTGGTACTTGCAAACAGGGCTGCAGGTCCAAAATTGGTCTTTGATTTCACTTCAGGACCCACAATAAGTGACTACAGCTCATCTATTGAGCTCGCTGGAATTTGTTTCATTCTCCTGTATCCTGCCTGCATATCCTGATCAAGGCCTATAAAATAAGCAAGTCAGCCAGGTTTTTTTTTAAAAAGAACCTGTTAGTTATAAACCTACAAGTATACATTTTATAATGGTCCTGCTCCTTAAGTCTCCAACAGATGCTCAGGCAGGATTTAGCCTTCAGCTATTTTATAACCCCTTCAGGAGGGAGTTCTCATTTAAGACTGTTGCAATTTAAATTTCCATAAAGACAATTTCATTGTTAATGAACTGTTAAACCACTAGTAAGCACAATTTGCATTACATGTGTAAGAAAGTCAAATATAGTAAAAATCTTATATGAATCAAATAGTGCCATAAAATCTCTATGGCTAGAAACTCCATGCTTCAATAATAAGAGTATAGCAGTAGGAATATAATATCGACCACCTGACGAGGATGGTGATGGTGACCGTGAAATGCTCAGGGAGATTAGAGAAGCTACAAAAATAGAAAACTCAATAATAATGGGGGATTTCAACTATCCCCATATTGGCTGGTACATATCACCTCAGGATGGGATGCAGAGATAAAGTTTCTAGACACCATTAATAAGTGCTTCTTGGAGCAGCTAGTCCTGGAAACCCACCAGGAGAGCGGCAATTCTTGATTTAGTCCTAAATGGAGCACAGGTGGTCCAAGAGGTGAATATAGCTGAAACACTCAGTAAAAGCAACCATAATATAAATTAAATTTAAACATCCTTGTGGAGGGAAAATACCAAAAAAGTAGCATTTAACTTCAGAAAGGGGAACGACACAAAAATGAGAACACTAGTTAAAACAGACATTAAAAGATACAGTCACAAGAGTGAAATGCCCACAAGCTTAACGGACACATTTTAAAAGACACCATAATAGAGGCTCAAATTAAATGTAAACCCCAAATTAAAAAGAATAATAAGAGGACCAAAAAATGTAATCATGGCTAAACAGAGTAAAGGAGGTGATTAGAGGCAAAAAGGCATCCTTTAAAAATGGAAGTCAAATCCTAATAAGGAAAACAGAAAGAAGAATCATGGAGCAGGTCCTCAAAGAATCAATCCTGAAGCACTTACATGAGAGGAAAGTGATCAGGAACAGTCAGCATGGATTCACCAAGGGAAGGTCATGCCTGACTAATCTAATCGCCTTCTATAATGAGATTACTGGTTCTGTGGATGAAGGGAAAGCAGTGGATGTATTGTTTCTTGACTTTAGCAAAGCTTTTGACACGGTCTCCCACAGTATTCTTGTCAGCAAGTTAAAGTAGTATGGGCTGGCTGAATGCACTATAAGGTGGGTAGAAAGTTGGCTAGATTGTCGGGCTCAACGGGTAGTGATCAATGGCTCCATGTCTAGTTGGCAGCTGGTGTCAAGTGGAGTGTCCCAGGGGTCGGTCCTGGGTCCCGTTTTGTTCAATATCTTCATAAATGATCTGGAGGATGGTGTGGATTGCACTCTCAGCAAATTTGCGGATGATACTAAACGAGGAGGAGTGGTAGATACGCTGGAGGGCAGGGATAGGATACAGAGGGACCTAGACAAATTGGAGGATTGGGCCAAAAGAAATCTGATGAGGTTCAATAAGGATAAGTGCAGGGTCCTGCACTTAGGACGGAAGAACCCAATGCACCGCTACAGACTAGGGACCGAATGGCTAGGCAGCAGTTCTGCGGAAAAGGACCTAGGGGTCACAGTGGACAAGAAGCTGGATATGAGTCAGCAGTGTGCCCCTGTTGCCAAGAAGGCCAATGGCATTTTGGGATGTATAAGTAGGGGCATAGCGAGCAGATCGAGGGACGTGATCGTCCCCCCTCTATTCGACATTGGTGAGGCCTCATCTGGAGTACTGTGTCCAGTTTTGGGCCCCACACTACAAGAAGGATGTGGATAAATTGGAGAGAGTCCAGCGAAGGGCAACAAAAATGATTAGGGGTCTGGAACACATGACTTATGAGGAGAGGCTGAGGAACCTGGGATTGTTTAGTCTGCAGAAGAGAAGAATGAGGGGGGATTTGATAGCTGCTTTCAACTACCTGAGAGGTGGTTCCAGAGAGGATGGTTCTAGACTATTCTCAGCGGTAGAAGAGGACAGGACAAGGAGTAATGATCTCAAGTTGCAGTGGGGGAGGTTTAGGTTGGATATTAGGAAAAACTTTTTCACTAGGAGGGTGGTGAAACACTGGAATGCGTTATCTACGGAGGTGGTAGAATCTCCTTCCTTAGAAGTTTTTAAGGTCAGGCTTGACAAAGCCCTGGCTGGGATGATTTAATTGGGGATTGGTCCTGCTTTGAGCAGGGGGTTGGACTAGATGACCTCCTGAGGTCCCTTCCAACCCTGATATTCTATGATTCTAATAAACTCTCGCAAGTCAAGAGTAAAAGTATAATTAGGAAGGCCAAAAAAGAATTTGAAGAGCAACCAGCAAAAGACTCAAAAACAGCAAAAAACTTAAGTACATCAGAAGCAGGAAGCCTGCCAAACCAATCAGTGTGGCCACTAGACGATCAACATTTCAACTAAATGAACACTCATGGAAGACAAGGCTATCGTAGGGAAACTAAATGAATTCTTCACATTGGTCTTCACTAAGGATGTGAGAGACAATCCCATACACGAGCCATTCTTTTTAGGTGACAAATCTGAAGAACTGTTCATATCAAAAGAGGAGGTTTTTGAAGAAATTGCTAAATTAAACAGTAAAAAAATCCCCAGGACCAGATGGGCTTGACCTGTGAACTCATTGCCAGGGATGTTGTGAAGGACAAAACTATAACTGGGTTCAAAAAAGGATTAGATAAATTCATGGAGGATAGGTCCACCAATGACTATTAGCTAAGATGGTCAGGCATGCAACCCCATGCTCTGGGTGTCCCTAAGCCTCTGACTGCCAGATGCTGGGACTGGATGACAGGGGATGGATCACTTGATGATTGCCTGTTCTGTTCACTCCCTTTGAAGCATCTGGCATTGGCCATTGCTGGAAGACAGGAAACTGGGCTTAATGGACCATTGTTCTGACTCAGTATGATCATTCTTATGTTTTTTTAAAGACCGTAAAAAGTTTAATAATTTTGAAAGTATGAATATATCAAAACATTGTCTCTTTACTGTCAGACAGTAAGAGTCAGTGTTAACTAGGGACAAGACAAGTATAAATGAGATGTAATACAGAAGGCAGAGCTTCACAGAAAAAAGGTGAATGTGGTCAAATAGATAGGAGGGTAATTCTAGTAGCTGCATTTCAGACAGACTGGCAATGGGAGATGTTATGTGAATGTCAGGGAGATCAGAGTGGAGGCGACTACAGTAATCAAAATGAGAAATTAGGACTGGATGTATTGTGGGAGAGAAAAAAAAAGCTGCATCAGAGGGGAAGCGGAAAGATTTATACAAAGCCTAGATGTGAGAGGCGGATGAGAGAAAGGAATCAAAGGTGACCCCAAAGGAAGGATGATGGTATAAGTAATGGAGAAAAGAGAAAGAGAAAAAGAATTGGGCAGAAAAATAAGGTCAGTTTTAACCTTCCAAAAAGAGATGTCAGAGGAAGAAGGATGAGATGTGGAAATGGATAAAAAAAAGACAACAGATTAGGTGTGGAGTGGCAGATTTGCAGGTCAACAGTATACAAATGATAGGAATCAAATACTTCTGTCACAACAGCACATTATTTCTGGCTACTGTATAATTACTTTTTAAAGTTCAAATCTGTTTCTGGATGTAGAGTTGAGAAAACGATGGAAACTAGCATAGTACCCTGCATTATTCAAAAACAGATAGGTTTGCTTATTTTGGCTTTTTGGTATTATGAGAACTTTCAGAATTTTTTTTTCCTTTCCTTCCTAGAAATTAAAGTTCTGGTAGATGCATCGGAGGAAGATGTATAGAAGGATCTTCTGTGCATGATCTCAAATAATTCCTCACTGTTCTGAAAAGTAAATCTGAAAATCCAATCTAAAAACCATTCAGCAAGTGAAGAGATTTAAAAAACATAATAATTGAAGCAGATATCCATACCAGAAGGCCACATGAAGTAACACATTTTGATCTCTCTTCAAAAAGCAGAAACAAGTATACAGCAAGCACAACAGTAAGTCGTACAACTGTCCAAAGGTTAAAAAAACAACCAACCCTCAATACCCAAGAGAAAAGGGGCCAACAAAGTGGAAGATCAGAAAACCTCCAACGAATATTACCCTCACAATTTTTTTTGATGTCCCATCAAACCTGATGCCTCAAAGGCAAAGCAGCAAAACAGTTTCTTCTGTCTCTGTTGCTTCACCTTCTGCTTGGAGAAATATGGTTGTGTCAGATTTGTGGTATTGAGCAGGTGACTGTCCCAAAGGGGTCTGCCTCTGGGATTGAAAGTTGTTCAATTGGTTTCAATAGGAAGGCAACTAAATCCTCTAGTAACAAAGATCTTCCCAGATTTATGCTTATTATGACTTTTTGAATGTGAACAAGAATAGGAGGGAACTCTCAGATATGTGGTGCTTATTATTCTTCCTCTTCTTTATATGCATTACTATCTCTGGATCCTGCAACCCCAGAGATCCAGCAGTCTTCTCTTTAGGCTTCTTGGAAGCAGAATGCAGATCTGACTCGCTTTTCTTCCCTCGAGTACCCTTGTGCTGAGATAACTGCTGATGCCAAAGCATTTAGCCAAGATTGCAGTAAAGTTGAGGGAGACATGGAGGAGCCATTCTTCCTGTAGGAACAGCCACAGGCAATTCCCTTTGTGGGACTACCAGATAAAGACTGTAGCCATGTCTTTCTCCAAAACAATGAAGGCAAGCATACTGGTCTGAGACTGGCATCTTCCCATTAAAGGAGACTCCCCTCAAACCCCAAATGCTTTGAATCTGCCATCAGGAAATTCAAGCAGAACTAACAGGGAAGTTAAGAACACCAAACTGATCAGAGTCAGTATTATGAACAAACCAAACAATGACTATTAATTGTAAAATCCTATCTTTACTTAAAAAAAAAGGGAAATATCTCCCCCAATCTAACTGTTCCAATAAGCTACACTATGCAAGAAATACTGAACTAACTACCTGAAGCCATGAGTTCCGAGGTCTCTATTACAGTAATAAAGAAAACAATGTGGCCAAAATTGTACCTCATATTTATACAATCAGGCCCAAATGTCCAAATCCCTGAGAAAACACTCTTGCAAGCTTTAATGGTCACTAATATTTAGAGGGTTCCAACTTCAATGTCAAAGGCATATGTGTATAATCTGAAAATGTTCAAAGAGGTTGCAGAAGGATGATTATTTTTCCCTCTCTTCAATGCACCAAAAAGAACCAAGAAGATACCGTAGAAAGGAAAATGAAGAAAAATAAGTTAAAATGTATTTCTGCATTGTATTTCTGGTTACTGGGAACATCTGGCAAAAAATTATGCTTAGCTCACTTTAAAGGCAAACTGCAATACAAAAATTAAAAGCTTTATAGTACATTTTTATTATGTTTATTTAAAGGACAGAGTTTTTAAGTTTAAAGTTTAAGTATCAAAAGAGAAGTGCTCAGTTTTGTTATCCTGAAAGGAGCCTGATAAGCATACTAATCAAATAAAGGTAATCTTGAAGTTACATGGATTTCTATGTTAAATGTCATACGGAGAGATGAATGGATAATTTAGTTAGCTGAAAAAAAAACAACAATCTGAACATTTATTTGATAAGTATTTTCACTTAAAGAAAAATTAGGAAAACATCAAAACATAAAAAGCCACAGAAAAAGATAACAATATTAAACAGTTACAAAATTAATGCCAGGAAAAAACAACATATTTTACTAACTGTGAAATATCTTACCTAACAGCATCTGTGTCAAACTGCAGATTGGGTTTATCAATCAACCCCAAAGAATAGAGCTGATAGGCTAAAGCACACTTCCCCACCATGAACTGGGCTGTGTTAGTGCGATCTAAACAGTCAACACAATTGGTTCGAAGAACACCAGTCTAGGAAAGAAATAAGAATAAATGGGAGATTCTTTAACCAGTTCCCAATCATTACATTCATGCTTACTCTACAAAGGAATTGTTCTCGTGGTTTCCTAATAAACTTGTCAAAACTCAAATACTTAATTATTCAAAATCTTGTGTGAATAAGTCAAGATCTTAAATCATTTAGGCTGCAATTGTCTATGTTACAGAAAACTGCTAAAGCCTCAGTTCAAAAGAGTCTCACTATTATCAGCTTACTAAAACACTAAACTCTTCTTCCCTCTCATAACACACTTATGATTTATTGCAAAAAAATGCTGGATGCCACTGGAATGCAAAAATAAAGTTCCCATTTTTAAGTCTTGCTACTAAGACTGAAATATAAAAAACAAAACATGCTATCATATTGCTGTGGCCATAAGACAATGGGGTTTATATTTTCAACACTCCTATTCATAGGCAACAGGTGTACAAGTTCTGTTAAAGATTACAATCTGCATATCTTTCTAACCACCACTTGTGCCTGTGTTCTTCAATTACATAATGCCCACATAAGGCTTGGTATTTTATAATCTGAAGGGCTGAAAGCATAAATACCATCTAATATTTTCATAGGAATGATATCTGATTTATGGCTTACTTTGTTAATACATTAAACACAGGTAGACATGCAATACTTGAAGATATATAAATCAAGGCAATATTCTTTTGGCTTGCATATTCTTCTTTCTTTTAGAGAGTTTAAAATTAGCTGTTTAGAGAGTTTAAAATAGCTCACTCAGCTATTTATCCTTAAATATCAGACCCTTGATGTTCTGTTAATATGGAATTGAGCATTTGTTCCCTAGTTTATGTAAAGGATAAAATCATAAATGATCATAGGTAGAAGGAAACAATGTTTCAGCAATATTGTATCTTGTGTGCAGAATATACAATCATGATATCCATATTTAAAATCATAAGCCAGTAATTCTTTTGCCATGCTATACATAGAGTAGTATTTTGAGTCAAACTGCCTGTTTAATTATTGATTGTAATCACAATTATACAGTGTGCAACAATGTGAAGATAAGAATGCTTTTAAATTCTTGTTTCCATGTACGTGAATTTACTATCAGACTGAAGCATGTTTATTCCACACTCAACTAAAATTTTAATGTTTGAACAATGCAGTTTTTTCAGTATTGAACAGTACATTTTTTCTGATTGTAAGACAAGATGTAAAAAATTATTAAAAACCACTGTATTGTGTGGCTTGTTGCCTATGTACTGTTAATGTTACAAAGGATAGCGACTTTCAGCGAGACCGGTGCCACTATCACTAGTTTCAGAAATGGAAACTAAATTTAAAATATTTCTCAGATTTCATTTGGCAAGAAGATACTTCCAGCAGCACTTTTTTTCTAGCACCACCCAAAGACAGTGTGGCCCTAAATCCATTTGGGGCCTTTGGGCACTACTATAATATACATATTTATATTAGTAAAGTACTGACTCAGAGTAAAGACAGTCATCTACTGATTCATGAACAATACTTCCTGCTCCACCTATGGTAGATGGCTCTTTGAAAGCATCTTGTCCTATCAAACTACTGACTTACATCAATAAAACTTTGTTGTAATAATAAACCAATATTATTTCAATACCTGTAAACGACCAGTGGGAACAACAAAACCTCCCAGTTCATTCCATCTGGAAGGAAAACAAAAATACCATGCCTTATAAAAAGTTTATTTAATGTAAGGATTAGAAGTCATGTCATGTGTCTGGCTCAGTAAAATAGAGGGAAGAATTTAATAACTTGCTAAAAATGAGTCTGAAATCTTTGAGCGGTTGAAAAGATACATGCGTGGGTAAAAACAATGCGCCTATACATATCTGGTGGGACATGTGTTGCAATTAGCTTGCAATGCAAGAAATCCAGTATTGGAATAAGCGTGTGCCAAGGCTCACAACAAATTAGTCCAAGAAAGCCAAGTACAATATGCTTCTCCCCACCTCCAAACTGAAATCCAAGTTATAGACCTTATTAGAATACAGAGATTTCCCCCCAAGTTGGGAAAGTGATCACACAAAAATATTATATAGCTAATGTTTATGGTCAGGTTGAAGGAATTTTCCTTAATAGGCCTAATACTAATTTCATAAAATACATAAAATTTCAATTATGTCATAAATCAATGAGGGCCGAATTGAGTTTTTACTCTGAAAACTGATTTCACACCCCATTTTATCACTTATTTGGGAACTTATTTACAGTTTTTACTTATTACAGATTTGGGAACATACAGTGTATCAGATAACTTCTGTAATGTTCTAAAAAGTTATAATAAATAATAATCTGTCTTCCCTAGACTTTTTTTTTTTTTCCTAACAATATGAATTTCTTACAATCATGTACGCAAGAGTAGGAAATAGCAAGTTTAGATAACAGGTATATTTCCTGGCACTCCTTAGAAAATGCTTTCTTTACATTCAGAATTGTGCTTGCTTTATCTGTTCAGATACTGCATATCTTGTTTTCAAGCATGCAATAAAACATGAAGTGCATGCCCTGAAGCAGCAAAAGAAGCTGCTCTCAGAATGAAGAACTGTTTGTTATATCTTTCAAGAATTCAGGAACTGTTTAAATATAAAAAAGGGTGAAAATGAACATTTCAGACTTAATTTGTAAAGTGTTTATTGTAGCAAGAACCACCAACTACACCAAATTTCACAAGTACACATTTACCCTGAAGATACAAGTAGCATAATTAGCAGCATATTTTACACTTATTCAATGTGCGGATAATTATAGACCGTGCCCCTTTGGTTGCAGTCTTTTTCACTCTAACTGGACATTAAATTATAATTTTCACATTACTGCAATCCTTAAAAAGCCATGTTAGAATACATACTGCAGGGATTTAGGAGTACTTCATGTGTATAAGTAGTGCATGTGCATGTGTGTATATAGATATCCAGATATTTATGTGTTCACATCCTCACACACAAACTCATCCTACCCCTTTTACTTTTCTTGTTCTCATACATACTTCTCATCTGGCCGCAAGATGCTGCAGTAGGAATCAGGACGATTTACAAAGAATCCTGTTTTCTTCACTACACTTTCCGCAATTACATTCAATCTATCCAGGACATTACACAGTTTGCTACGGGGAGAAAAAAGAAATATTGAATACTCTTCTTTAATTTTCACTGGTTGGAAAGTCTCCTGTCAATGATTTTCTTTGCAAGAAAACTTGCAGTTCATACCCATCTCCATATCCACTGACCAGACATTATGTTAATAGCAATGTTTTCATGCCAGTTTTGCTCACTTTACATAATTAAAAAGGGACACTGGTAGAATGGTAAATGATTAACATTTACCATTCTACCAATCTTTGCATCATCTACATTTTATTAGCAGTGATTTTATGATTACTTCCAGCTCATTGATGAAAATGTTGAATACCTTCAGGCCCAGTACCAATCACTGCAAAACCCCATTGGAAATGCCCCTGGTCAATGATGAATCCTCATTGACAACAACTTCTGGATATCTATCAGTCATCCAGTTCATAATCTATTTAACATGTGCTTTATTAATACTGTATAGACTGCCAATTTTTTAAAATCAGAATGTCGTGTAGGGGTACTACAAATGCTTTCCAAAAGTATAAGTATTGTAGTTATCTTTAGCAACCAAACCTTAATCTCAAAGAATGAAATCTGGTTTGTTTGACAAGATTTATTTTTAATAAAAACCATGGGTAGCGGTTATATAATATTAATTCTATTCCTATCTTAACTCTATCAATTGAATCATGTATAGACTTTTTCCCCTTATTTTGCCTGGGACTGATGTCAGGCTAACTGGCCTATAGTTACTCAGGTCATCACACTTCCCCTTTTTGAATATTGACACAACATTAGCATTCTTCTGGCCTTCAGAAGTTTCCTCTATATTCAACTAAGCAGCTGGAGTAGATATATGTGGGCTTTTGAGACGGCAAGTTTGAAGCCTCAAATGTGTCTCCTTGCTTGTGTGGAAAGTGAAGACATGACTAACCACACACCGGGATTCACAGTCTCTCCCCCAACCCTGGCATATGAGGCATCTGACATGGATATGACACATTTCTTGAAGCTCCTACAGGACTCATGGTCTAGGGACTACCCAAGGTAGATATCTAGGCTACAGTAACCCATACCACACTAACTAAAAATTGTTAATTACTGAAGGATAAAAAGAATTAGACTATAACAATCTAGCCTGAAGACATAAAAGCAAGGGTCAGTTAGCTCTCTGCAGCAAAGGAACTGATGCAGTTGGAGGATGTGATGCCTTACATAGTGTAGGGCAATGATGTTACCCTCATCCTAGATCACTCATGAACCTCCCAAATAACATGGCTTTTCAAGGAAATGCCACAGGCTCACCTTGCAGGTGCCATATTCCACAAATGGGAATGCACAAAGGCTGTGAAGAAAAACACGGTATTTTCAAAATTAGGCTGAAACAGCTAACTACAGATAAAGATACTTGTGGAAGACAAAAATGGCATGTGTCAAAAGGCCTGGAGAGGTGCGAATCTGAGTGATAAAAATACATGACGATAAAATAGGGGTGCTTAGAGAAACTTAGGCGGAGCTATATTGTGTCAGAATGAGGAGTTCTGTTGAAATCAATAAGCTTTGTGAAATCAGATTGATTTCACCTGAATACCTTTTTGGAAGAAAACTAGAAAAAAGTTCTGAAAATGTCAAAATATCCTACTCCCACATTTTTGGAATGGTACGTTTTGATTTTCTTTTGCCTTGAAATGATGGTTTCAAAATTGAATTTTGCATTATAATACAAATGAAAACAAAATGATTTTGTTAAAACATTTCAATTGACCTGTAATAAGGCTTTTTTTCTGAAAATTTTCCTTTGGAGAATTTCAGATTCTTGGTTTTCACTCCCATTTGGAACAAACCAAATTTTGAAATCTCAAAATCTTTCATGAAACAGAAATTCCATCCTCCTCACACCCTAAAATTTTTCTGAGCTCCTAAAGCCACCCTCACCCTGGCAGGATATAGCAAAGAAATTTAAAAAACATTTATCACTGTCACTGATCACTTATGAACTATGACGACATCCATACAGGGAAAGAATTTGCTCACCTTTTTGTGTATTTGGCCATATCCCAAGGAATATACACAATAGCATGTTCTGGGGGTAAAAATTGATTGAGATATGTCACAGCACCAACAAGTTCTTCACTCAGAATCCTTTCATGCTTTCTTTTTTCACGCTCCTTAATCAAAGCCAGAAAAAATTAGCATTAACATTTTTGAGCTAACAGGTCTAAATTTTAAAATATTTGTATCCAATCTCTCTCTCTCTCTCACACCCACACACAGAGCCACCCACCCACCCCCTATCCCTGATTTTAGTATTTATTTTATAGGTGTAAAACAGGAAGAACAAGCCGCATGCATAAGAAAAGGGGGGCGAGGACAGGGGAGTGTTTATGAAACATTAAGGCATACAGTTAAAAATGAACAAATGGGAAATTCAATAACGTTCTAAGTAGTATGTTAGGCTTTATAATCTATGATAAACAGAATTATATTATGAAATATATTTATCCAGAAAAGAAAGAATAGCCATACTATATATGTGCAAAAAATGGGTAGATTTATTTAAACCACTGAATTTGTTATTATTGAAATCAGCAAGCAGGAAACCTCTGTTTAAATCCTTGTTTTTAAACTTGTTTCATATTTGCACTTTTTAGTTGTTTTTTGGAAGTAAGATTGATTCTCTTTGGGTTGGTAACCATTAAAGCATATTGATTTGTAACTAAATATAGCCTTTACACTAAATTTGGTGCTTCTTTTAGCTAACGAGGAGGATATATATATATATACACACATATACACACACACATACACACACACACTTGTTTAAGCAATTACATAGTTTAACTAACATTTATTTAGACTCTTAATTTTTACATTTTTCATTATATTAGAAAATAGTGAAAGATGCCTTTCTTATTTATTGGATTAATTTGTTACTTGTGATTTGTGTCAAGCTCTGGTTGGATAGAAATTAAAATTCAATTAAAATCCACAAAACAGCATTTTATTTTTTTATTAGTTAAATAAAACTACCTTCGGAGCTGGATATATAAAAAATTACCAAAACATGTTTTGCATTTTAAAACTAACTGAATTATTAAACAAAGAAAGTAGTATGTTCAGTTAGTGAATTGAACTGATTGTTTCTGGTCACCATGCTCTTCAAAACTTTAGAAGTAGTAGAGCTCATTCTCTCACACCTGCTTTTTATCAAAAGATTGGAAGGAGAAAACAGACTTTCCTGATTTTTCAACTCCCAGTTGGTTTGACTTCAACTGAATGAGCCACTGAACTGAACTAGCTGAATAAACTGAAATGAAGAAAATATTCTCTCTGTACCCGCGGAAAAGGCTCCTGATGTTTAAAGCTGGTTTAGGCAGTTCAACAAAGTCTGGTTCCAGGTGCTCACACAGTGACTTTCACTGTTCAGTGGTGGCTTTCCTTTAAAGTCTGGCAGCAAACATGTAGAATCATACAATCATATAATATCAGGGTTGGAAGGGACCTCAGGAGGTCATCTAGTCCAACCCCCTGCTCAAAGCAGGACCAATCCCCAATTTTTGCCCCAATCCCTAAATGGCCCCCTCAAGGATTGAACTCACAACCCTGGGTTTAGCAGGCCAATGCTAAACCACTGAGCTATCCCTCCCCCCAAAATGTACTGTTTAATTTTTTTTAATTAAATTTTAACCAATTATAGCAAGCCTAGGCCTTAACATAGGCTGTCAATTTCAAGTTTAATTATAAACAGGGTTTCTTAAAATAAATCTGTACTCAAATTTTTTAAAAATTTATCCACCCTGGCAATAAAAAGTTAACAACAGAGCTGGAATCTGAATATTTTGATATCAGATTTTTTTTTGAGATTTTTAAGTATGGAATCCTAAGGTTGCATTAACAGAGCTGTTTCATTCAATTTCCTACATAACTTTTTAAGAGGAAATAAAAAGGATAGAAAGGAGGAAAAGGGGAGGAAAATGAAGCTAATTCAGTTCTAGAACTTACAAGCTCCACCCAGCAGATCTCATAACTCTGACTCCAGAGCGGTTTAGACAAGAAAACTGATACACTTTGCTGACCCTAGGTATAGTGTTCTTGTTGTTTTCTCAAATTAAAAAATGAACATTTAACTTGTTACACATTGTGCAGTGTATCTTTATTTTACTCTACACTAAAGGACATTTTCTATTGTGCACATACAACTATTTAAAAATTACTTCTATCTTTTTAAACCAAAAGTAATATTTTTCAAATCAAACAGTACCTTAATGATGACTACTTTCATGACAAGTTTCTACCATAAGCCATTTTTGCTGTAACATTGCTCAAAAAGCATGGTAAGAATTATTACTATTATTTTAAAGAGGGAAAGTATTCTCACTCTTTGTACGCTCTTGAGTCAAACATTTATGGAGGAATTTTCCTACAACATTCCAAAAATTATTTATGATCAGAGACTAAGCATAGGAAGTTTTACCCCAAAAGGTGAATTTTCAGAATGTTCTCATTCTGTCAATGGTGACTAAAAGTGGAAGCTGTTTTGCAGCTCTTAACAGTAATAGGCACTACTGATGTCCGCTATTATATAACTAGATCAGATTTAAAAACCAGACAGACAGAAAAAAGCTGTACATTTTAATAAGTATGATTGTTACTTAGAACTACAAGATGCTATGTATAGAACCTACAGGGAACATAGCTATCAATAGCTACTACTGAGGTGGGCAGCATAATCTTCTAAGGAATAGGGAAATAAGTGAAGAGTGGGGGGAGGGAGAGGAAAGAAAGATGGGAGAAGTGAGAAATGGTCTGAAGTAAATAGGATGAAATTCAATAAGGACAAATGCAAAGTACTCCACACAGAAAGAAACAATCAGTTGCACACATACAAAATGGGAAACGACAACCTAGGAAGGAGTACTGCAGAAAGGGATCTGGGGGTCATAGGGGCTCACAGGCTAAATATGAGTCAACAGTGTAACACTGTTGCAAAAAAAGCAAACATCATTCTGGGATGTATTAGCTGAAGTGTTGTAAGCAAGACATGAGAAGGAATTCTTCCGCTCTACTCCACACTGATTAGGCCTCAGCTGGAGTACTGTGTCCAGTTTTGGGTGCCACATTTCAGGAAAGATGTGGACCAACTGGAGAAAGTCCAGAGAAGAGCAACAAAAATGTTTAAAGATCTAGAAAACATGACCTATGAGGGAAGATTGAAAAAAAAATGTCTTTGTTTAGTCTGGAAAAGAGAAGACAGAGGGGACATAACAGTTTTCGAGTACATAAAAGGTTGTTACAAGGAAGAGGGAGAAAAATTGTTCTCCTTAACCTCTGAAGATAGGACAAGAAGCAATGGGCTTAAATTGCATCACCCTTTGCCAAAGCTGGGTCTCATGGGCCCCTCCCTTCCCTAGGTGAATGAGGATCAAACCAGGCAGCCAGAGCGTGCAGAGCCTTGATCCCCACCAGGCTGGGTGCTCTGCTCAATGAGAGCTAGGAAGCTGGGCTCTGAAGAGCCCAGTGGCCCCTAATGGCCACCAGCAGCTCTGCAGTCCCAAATCTGTGGGAGGAAAACATTAAATTCTGCACAAATGCTGCATTGCACATGGGTGCAAAATTCCCCCAGGAGTAGAATTTTAATCGTTCAGGCTGAAATTTTCCATGCTAGGTGCCTGTGTCAGGCTGATATTTTTTTATTATTATTATTATAAAGGTTCAACCAAAACGGTTTAATGATTTCCAACAAGATTAGAAGAAAATAAGTTATTCCACATTAAAAAAATTCTGGTGGCCTTTTCTTTGGAAAGTTCTCTAGCACCACCATGCTTTGGAGCAGAGGCTTGAAATATGACAGTGAGTACCCTTGGTGTCAGAAACGAGCCTTTTGAAAATCTGCCCAAATTTGGCCAAGTTATAAGCCCCTGGGAAAAAAAAAAATCAGTTTTCACATACTCAGAGACTTGCTAGAGTTTAATAGCTTAAAACTCTAAAGAATCCATCCTCACTGACCATGCTGCATCTTCTCCCAGTTCCTACTGCTGTCCAGACTTTGCATACATTTGTTCCACAGAGCAGTGAGCATGCTCCATCCCAGAGCTAAAGGAGCGAAGACGACCTTTGCTATAATGGCTGCTGCAGACTGGGATGGGGCCAGGTACCAGAACTGAGTAAGAAAGTCTCTCTCTTCTTGTGGTCTCTATAAGCAAACCTCCCTTCCCCCCACCTGCTAGCACCTTGGCAGTATGAAAGAGGAAGTCATCTGATTCAAATACAAAGGGGACAAGACTCAGGATAGAAGGAGGACTTGGTAAGTAGATTGGGAAAAGGGATGGAGACTGGGGCTAGAGGCCACCAAGAGGGTGTAAACTGGGACTGGATGGGCAAGAAGACTAAGTTTATGAACCAGAGGGCTCGGGTGGAGAGGGAGACATCTGACAGAGCTGGGGCGGAGCGGGGGAGAACTGGGACTAGCTGGGCATAGAGACTGTGACAGGAGGTCAGGGGAGATGAGGCCACAGATTGGATGGGATTGGGATTCGGTGGGGGTGACAGCCAAGGAGGAGAGAGACCAGCAAATCAGAGATTTGGGGAGAGAACTGAGAGAGCCTGGACAAGGAAACTGAGGAGTAGCAGTGGGAGACTGATTCTGGAGTCTGAAGGGGTGAGGCCTGCGGAATGGAAACTGGGATTGAGTGGGTGAGGAGAATGGGACTATAGGACTGGGAGAAGGAGTCAGAGTTGGGGTAGATAGGACTGGGACAGGTTGGAGAGGATGGCATAGAAAGGGTCAGCTTGGGGGAAATGGGCAGTAGAGTCTATGCCCCTTAGAGCACTGGTTTTCAACGAGGGGCCTGAGGCCCCTGGGGGGCCAAGAGCAGGTTTTAGAGGGTCTGCCAAGCATGGCCAGCATTAGACTTCCCAGGGCCCAGGGCAGAAAGTCAAAGCCACACCGTGCAGGACTGCAGCCCAGGGCCCCGAGGCTGACCATCAGGGCCGAAGCCGAAGCCTGAGCAACTTAGCTTCACTGTGCCACCTGTGGCGTGGGGCTCCTGCAATTGCCCTGCTTGCTACCACTTAACGCTGGCCCTGGCTTTTATATGCAAAAAAACAGTTGTGGCACAGCTGGGCCATGGAGTTTTTATAGCATGTTAGAGGGGGACTCGGAAAGAAATAGATTGAGAACTGCTGCCCTAGAGCACACTTCCCTCAGGCCTGGAATGGAAGAAGAGATTCTTGAGTTTTACAGCTTCTGCTGTCAGCAAATATCTCCAAAACCTGCTGGCAAAGTGTCCCATCTCCCTCTAGTGCTGGTCCATAAAGAGGCTAATAATCTACTACTGCTGTCAGTTACTCTGTAAGCTGAAAATGGCAGACCTAAGAGTGGATCTAAAGGTTTCAACGCTGCTGATGAACTATGTGGGTATTAACATGATGTCATGTGATGGAATGAGGCCAATTCTATTTGTAACAGGCTCTCATGACCAGGATCGCTGAAGAGGGATGGTGATGGGGTAGCCCCAGGCTACGATCTCCAGCAGGCTACCACTGTAGAATGCGGGGCCAAACTTGAGGAGAGCAGACTCCCGTTGCTCTACCTCAAACATTTCTGTCAGGGTACTACATTTGTCTGTGGTAAGATAGGGAACGTGGTCTCTGCTGGTGCAATGGCTGAGGGCTTTGTGGTTGAGGATGGGGAAGTGTAGGTCCCAAGCAAGCACAGTGTCACTTTGGAATCTTTCAGTAAATGTAGGGTGTTATCAGTTAGTTCGATGAACAGCTCTGAGCCCTCAATGAGCAAGCCATCATTCATGGCTTGTACCTTGTGAGGGATACATGAGGCTTGGAGCTACAAAACTCTCTGCATGATCACATGCAGGTAGACACAGACCTGGATGGAGTGTCACAGGTAACCATTGCTGCTTGCAGGGCCATCTTGGCCACCAGTTGGCCTTCTTTTGTAGTGTTTTTCAGCTCCTGTCTCTTGTAAGGCAGCCCGGCCTGGAAAGAGGTTGCCCTGTCCATTGTTAAAAAGTCATATTTGGCCAACAAAGCCTGGCAGTTGGTCTTGTTCCAAAAATATCTAAGCATCTGGGATCTTTGTCCTTAGATGTGTCCTGGTGGGTATAAAAGTACTCAGATCCCAGGTGTGGGGAGGATACCTGTACTATTTTTCTACATGTTTCACTGATGGTGTTATAAGTTGTTGGCATTTGCCAAAAGGCTCTTGCCAGCCCTAGGAGGCTTTCATTCATGTGGAGGGCAATGCTGGTGAGATCAGTGGTCAACAATATAATAAGCAGCTCATGAGACTTCTGGGAAATGACCAAAGTCACAATGTCCAGGGCATCTGTCAGCTGCACCAGGAGTTCTTGAAAGGTCTTGAAATCATCCAGTGGTATAGGTACTGAGGCTACTGCCTTGTCTGGGGACTAGAAAGAGAAGTCATTAGGCAGTAAGAAGTGTTGTTTGGCCTCAGGTCCCCCCCCCCCTCGCTTTTTTTTTTTTTTTTTTTTTTTGGTATTCCATGGAGGACGGAGGTCCTTCATCAGTGTTTGGGGTGAGCCCATTCAGCACCCTGCTTTTACATCTGAAGCACCAAATTCAAAGTTGGGGCTGCCAATGACTTCGGCACCGTGCCACCATCCATGGCGCCAATGTCGACATTGGAGCCAGGAGTGCCTTCGGTGCTATTTTCTCTGCAGAGATCATCAGAACTGCCTGTGTGCTAGATGGAGCACTGGACGATACAGACTTGACTGTTAGATGGGTCTTGGAGCTCGGGTCTTCTGGAGCAATCTGAGTGGCACTGGATCCAGAAGATGAATATTCAGCATTGTATTTTTTGACTTGTGGGTTTTTGCAGAGAAGAAAAGGCAAACTGAGAACCTGTTAGTGATGTGAGACTTTCTGAAATAGAACATATATCTTCTATCTTAGTGGAATTGGCCCATTGCAGGATGGACAAGTACAGGCAACCTTAATTCTGGCATCTCTTAACTTTGAGTCCTTGGCTTTGCAAGCTTAATAACATTCTTTTCACATAAAATTATGTGTGTGTAATTATATAAACAAATCCCAGCAAGAGCACATACAATTTGTTACTAATTACTGCCACCTTCCACATTGCACAGAAGAGCAGAAGACATTTATAAACTCACTGACCTTTAAGAATTCTCCGAAGAGTAAGAGTACCTGAGGTAAAAATGCTCAGTGATTGTGCTGAAGTTGGATCAACACATGCACAGGAAAATTCAATTTTCCCCACTGCACAGAAGTAGTAGAAGAGCATTAATTTTAGCAATCTAGCATTGAGCACCTACAGAGACACATTTTCAGCCACACTACAAAAGCCTTGTGAATAAAAGCATATAATTCACATGTCAGGGTCATGTGGATCTGGATTCACATTTTAGTGCTGGCTTTTGAAAACTAAATCTATAAATAAGAGAATCATTTTCTTGTCAACAAAGCACATCAAGTTGTTTACCACAGCTTCATGTGCTGATTCTTGAAAGCACACTCAAATGAGAGCTTTAAGAAATAAAAAATAATGGGACTTTCCTATTTACTACTTCAGCTTACAGATTCCCAAAATCAGCCTTTTGAATTTTTTCAGTTTTTTTAATTAGAGACTTGCATTGCATGCACATAAGGCGTCCTTTCTAAACTAAACATATCTCTACAACATACTATAATGGTAAAATATCAATGAAGAAGATTAAGAGAATATGAAATCAGATATAATTAAATGAAAGATTCCTATGAGACAGTAGTAAAGTATACTACAAACTAATGAAGAACAAACTGAAATGACATATGATGGTTCTTATATCAAGTACTGTAAGAATGTATTAGCCAAATAAAAAATAAATTAAAATATATCAGCAATAGCCATATACCTCTTCTGCAACTATTTCTTTTCTACGTTTCCTTTCTCCATAGGCATTGTAGAATTAATTAGGTCTATTACAATTGTATTTATTTTCTTTAAAATGTATATATTTTACCCCTATTGTCCATATTGTTACAAAAGTTATTAAGTAGTTAGTAACAAAAACATTAAGATGAAATTCCTCCTTTTCTGCACTGAATTTTTTGTTAAGAGGCAAAACATACATTAAAATTTCACTTTTTCATTATATCTTGCATAGATATACTGCAGTTTTGGTTTGAATTATTCAAAAGTTCAGCTCATTTGTTTAAAGACACAATCCAGTAATCATCTACCAGTGTGAGTAACGTTCTTTGCATGCAACTTCTTAGTATGATTGGATTCTTATTGCCATCACTTATCTTCTTTCTCCAAAAATAGGAAGAAACAAATTGGTCCCTGTGTGGGATATATGTATTTACAGTGTTTCTCATTCTCAGAATAAGTTGGGCCTCCTGGATGCTAATCAAGGTCTGTTTGGTCTTTTCAATAAAGTGGCTGGCTTACGAAGGTATTGGATTCAAATACTGTTCAACAGATATTGTCTGTCATATGCTTTCTCTGTCAAACAGATCCCTATATTTTCAAGACTTATTTATTATTAGCATCTGAAAATTATTCCACACTTAATACATATCTAAGTTACTCTCTTTGAAAAGGCTAGAAGTAATATTTATATTTATTCCATCATCCTCCAGCCTGTCCGTCAAATACTTAAGATATGCATTAGACATTGACAGACAAAGGAGAATTTACTGTTTTGCATGGGGTACAGTAGTTTTAGTTTGGAAGTTTATCACCAACACTTCTTGCAGTCATATGATGGTACTGCAGCATACTTTGGTGGTAAGTAGAGTGAAGCAGGAACAAGAAAGATGGCCTTTTGGTTAAAGCACTGGGGACTGGAATCAGAATATCTAGATTCAGTTCCTGGCTCTACCACAGATTTCCAGTATGACCTTAGGCTTCATACTGGTATTACTGTCTGGACATATTTTAAACCCATGGTTCAAATATTGCTGCTCAAGGTGGGGTGATACCAATAGCCTGAAAGAAAAGATGAAGTATGTATTGCAAGAAGTGTATAAACATTAAGGATAGTTTATTTCTGGAGAACTCTACTGACAGTCTAATTATAATGCAAGATACATCTGGGTAAGGGAACAGGTTTGTGAAAAAGGTCCTCCATTTGTAGGCTGGTATTAGCTCATTGTGAGATGGAACTAGCGCATTCAGACCCAATTAAAATGGATCCTCATATTTCAATATAAACTGTAATCCTTCTGGCTGTTTCAAAATTGCATGGAAAAGCTCCACTGGGAGCCATATCCAACTCTTCTTTGTTAGAAGGACATCTGATACATTGAAACCGGCTTAATGATAGATGGGAGTGAAAACAGCAAAAGAGGAATTTCTTGGGTTTTTTTTTTCTTGTTATTGTTTTTCTTGTTATTTATTAATCTGAAAATGTGCATTTTCTATTAGATGCTAGTATTAAATTTATAATTAGTGCAAGGCACAGCTTTCAGAACCAAATTTAAGCAGCAACACTCTCGTAGGCTTTAATGAGTCTATAATCTGCCTTTAAATGCAAAAACTTAGTATAATTAAAATTATTTTTACCAAACCACAAGTTTATTGATTTATTTGTACCACACATCAAGTTATGACTAAACAATACTGTACCTTCACAAGATTCAAAATGATAATGGGAGAGCCAAACCTCTGAAGCATTTGATCAAAGTGAAGTGCAGCTATGTGCGCAAATGGATCTGCTTGGTCCACTAGAACAAAGTAAATAAATATATTTGGGGAAAAAAAACAAAGATTTTCAGATCCTGAAAGGTTACTTTCCTATGAATGCATTTTTTATAGCAGATTTACTTATTTTTTTAATAGCAGCAATAAAATTCACACCTCTCGATCATTAAAGAAACAACAAGGTAAAAGCAAAGATTTTCCCTTTACATTTTTTTTTTTTTTTAGTTTGTCAAAAATTAGATAGCTAGAAAGAAACTATTACTTACCTGTTCTTTTACCACTTTCACATCCATTCCACTTCTTTTCTACACATGACCAGTGCACTGGATCCAGAGGTGTTTTTCACTTAGAGATACTCACTGGGGCAGCACTTGTGCAAGCCAGCCAGTGATACAAAGGGCGGGGAAAGTTACTGACTAGCAAACTCAAGCCCAGTCCAGTGAAGCACATATGAATGTGATAAACTCTGAGCATGTGAGTAGTCCCACTGAAGCCAAAGGGCAAATATATCCTGGCCCCATGAGAGTTAAGGGGAATTTTTCAATTGGTTAACAGAGCCAGAATTCAGAGTAACAGCCGTGTTAGTCTGTATTCGCAAAAAGAAAAGGAGGACTTGAGCCAGAATGTCATCCAAAATGTCCTCCCATGGGAGACAAACTGATAAATAACTATTTGGGTACAAAATCATGAGCACAAAGAAGGCTGCAGTCTTCAACCACAAGCATTGCCACATTAGGGCAATAAAGGGCCACTGTGGACACAATGTCTAACATTAAAAAGTCACCAAATTCCTCGGGTCTAATTTCAATCTGGAATTAATTTTTGTGGCTAGCTAATGAACACTTTCATAAACCACGATGTTTATAAAACAGTGCTGATCAACCTTTAATTGTAGCTTCACAATGAAGAAACAAACATACAATTTTTTTTTAGTTTTTACAAGATTAACCTTCACCTATTCTCTCTCTGGCATGTTCTTTTAGGAAAACACATTGCTTACCATAGGCTATCATAAAGAATATATTGAACATACATGTAATTGGTGGCTTAGGCATCATAGTCGAAATATCTTGAGACCAGTATAGAGGGACTGAGCCTCGAACTTGAACATAAGATGAATAACTCCCTGCAGAAAATGACATCACCGAAGCGTCACAAAGTATTTGTTCAGTTTCTACTTCATTAGCAACATCTCCCTGAAACAAACAAACAAAAAATGCAAATACTGTAGATATATTACATTTCAGAGCTGCATACACAGATATTGAAATAATAACTGAATGACAGGACTAATCAAAACTAAAAATAAGGGACGTCAAATCATAACAGCACAAGAATTCCAAGGCAGGGAACTGTATTGGTCATGTAACTCACAGTTGCCAACTTTCACACGGTAAATAAGCACCCGACTTTCACAATAAGACAAAAAACAAGCTAATCCCATTTCAAAACAAGGCCAAAACAAGCCAATCCCTAACAACCCCAACACTCTGTGACTAGATCCCCCAGCGTGCAGCCTGGAACTGTGGTGGGCCCACTGTGCACCCCAACTCTCCCCCCCCCCCCCCACTTGCCCCTACTTGCCGGGAGCTGATAAAAAAAGCAACAAGCCAAACAAGCAACAAACTACAAGCCAAAAACTAGCCAACAAGCAACTTCACAAGCCAATTAAGCCAAAAACAAGCCAATTTCTGTGTTTTTTCTGTGGGTTTAGCATGTCTGATGTAACTCCCACCTTTTCATTACTCTTGCATCAGCATGCAAAGCTACACATTACTATGGTCACAAAATTGTCCAGCCCTTTTTAAATCCAGCTATAAAATATTTAACATAAAACAGAGGCTAGGGTTAGTGCAAAAAGTTGTTCTAAATGTGTCCAAGAATCACAGATGGCCAAAATGTTGATCTGCTTGCTGCCTGATTATGGAGCTAAAGAAGCATTAGTCCTGAAGAGGTCTGATTGATTGCAACTTGGTTTGATGCAAGCAAAACATATATTGTTGGTAGCATTGAGGTCAGGCAGGCTTTGGATAACTGATCATCAGATTCATGAAAAAGTTGGTTCTCTCCCTACCTCTGGCCCCAATACTTCGATATGATGTACTAACATAGGCCCAAATGTCTGTACATAGCCTAGAGGATGTCAGTGATACTGGAAGGGAGCATAAAGGTCTACAACAGGAGTGGCCAACCTGAGTCTGAGAAGGAGCCAGAATTTACCAATGCACATTGCCAAAGAGCCACAGTAATACGTCAGCAGCCCCTCCATCAGCTCTCCCGCCACCTGCACCTCCCACTCACGCGATCAACCTTCCCCCTCCTTCCGCGCACCTCCCGATCAGTTGTCTCATGGTGTGCAGGAGGCTTGGGAGGCAGGGAGGGGGAGGAGCGAGGGCACAGCAGGCTCAGGGGAGGGGGCGGGAAGGGGTGGAGTGGGGGGAGGGCCTGTGGCAGAGCCAGGGGTTGAACAGTGAGCACCCCTGGCACATTGGAAAGTTGATGCCTGTAGCTCCAGCCCTGGTGCCAATAAAAAGAAGCCGCATATTAACTTCTGAAGAGTCGCACATGGCTCTGGAGCCACAGGTTGGCCACCCCTGGTCTACATCATCTCACTGCAGTGTTGGGCCCTAAATATGGGTCTGTATATTAGGCTTTTTCTCTATCGACCAGATTTCAAGAACTATTACATGCAGTGCAAAGAAAATGTGCACCACCATAAACATGAAAGAACTATGAGTAACTATATAAAATTTCAACATATCTGCAGTGATAAGTTATGAATAACTACAGTGTGAATTCTCTACAGCAAATTAAATCCCATTTGCTGCTGTTATATCTTCCAACTCATCAGAATTTTCTTTTCTACCTTACAGGTAAATACCTCACTATATTCACTAAAGTGCTACAACAGAAACTTTTCTTCTCCTGGCTTTCATTTCTTATGTTTAATTTAACTATCATAAAATAATAAAATTTACATTTTTTCCCCTTGACATTTTCACTATGGATGTGATAACTGTAAAATGAAGAATAAGCTACCAAAACCTTAAGGACACAACCCCGGTCTCTGTTAAGGAAGCAGATTAAGACCTTCATGTAGTACAGTACAAAATGAAAGTTGAGAGAAATTTACTTTACCTCAGAGTTTGCTCCTCTCTTTAGAAAACGTGTTCCAGCAAATTTGCTTGATCTTCTGGCTATCAGAGTGACATACACTGGACGACCATAGATTAACAGTTCTTGGAAGTACGGTTAAGGTTCACACATTTTATGATTCCCAAAGCTATTTTCCTTTCATTTACTTTAGTCCTGATCAATGTTTTAAAAAAACAAAAAACTCCAAAGAAAATGTATTTTATTGTGCTTTTTTCTGAATGAAAACCCTATTTTAATATTATTTCATAAGACCTCTAGCAATACAGATGAACATAATTCCTTTTTACTTTTTCAGATTTCTTTAACGAGTGGGAGAGACATTAATTCCCTTTCCAATCAATCATTTGTATAGTGCTTTTCATTTCAAAGCTTTTTACAATAAATCAACTAATCTTCACAACCTTAGGGAGGAAGATAAATATTATTTCCATTTTACAGAAGGAACAATGAGGCAGAGCTGTTACGAGTTTTATCTAAGGCCCCAGGAGGAGTCAATGTCAACTCTGGGATTAGGAACTTCCGAGTTCTATTTCCAAATCAGATATATAGGTTATCCTCCAATGATTTTTCTGGAAAGGCAGTTCACTTGCAATCAGACTAGATAAAAGCCACTGAAACATACTACAAAAGCAGTGGTGATTTTACCTCAGTTTATACTTTGCCAGGTATTGAATTAATCTACCCTTAATCATCTTTGATTGCTTACATACTGAGGTGAGACACACAATTAATTGTCAGATTTGTCCTTCATTCACCTATTCTTGAAGATTGGAACTACATTTGGTAACATTTTAGTGATCAAGAAGATCTGCTGCAAGTAGGTGTTAAAAGCATGTATGTAGGGAGCTCTTCAGCTTTTTAATGTTTTAATGTTAATGCAATTAAAACAGAGGGCCAGATCCTCTAGAGTCCACTTTGTACTGCAATTTTAGCACATTCTGGCCATAAAGCAGGTATAACAAGGCACTGAGATGAGGGTGGGGAGGGAGAATCAACTCTATGACACCAAGCCAACACAGAGGCTATGTTCAGCATTCACATCACACACCCAGTCAGTACCTGGCCAGGGCCAGGGAAGTTAATGATCCAACCAGTGCACCAAATTCAGGGATGAATCCTGGTCACATGCCACCTGAGGCACGTTGTGCATATGCTAAGAAGATATCACTCAGATATCTGCTGCTGGCAGCACAATGAGACTAGCCAAGATGCCCCTGTAAAAGCACTGATGTGTGATTGTCATTTTGGCCAGCTGAGGCCAGTAACTGCTCCTGTAAGCTAGACTAGCCTTGAAACTGTTCTAATTTATGCCTGGGAAGCAGCCCTGTACCCAGCAGCCCCAGAATCACAGGAATGCACACGGGAGCTTCAGGCCTCCTTTGCAACCTCACCCACCTTGTGCTATGTGCCCCTAAACAATAGCCAATTATCTGAACCCCTGCATTAAAGGGTAGTTTGAAAAAAAGAAAAATCATGAAGTGATGTATTGTTCTTTCTTGATTTATCTGAAATAACTGAGGCTCAAGGCAATTTATTTAAAAATCTAGTTATTCTAATTTAAGGATAAGTATCACTGTACTCCCTCTCCCCCCCCCCCCCCCACACAAACACATTTTTTAGAAAAGTGTTATTTGAGTTTGATGATGCATAACTTTACCTATGCAAAATTACTTACTAAAAATTAAGGCCCCCAATGCTACAAATATTTATGCACAAAGAATGGGATATCACATGCAGAATTACTCTTGTACAAAGAGTCAGGGAATGGAGAGATGGAAGAGAATACAATGAATTCAGAAGATCTTTTGCACAAAGGTTATACCTAAATTCTGAATCCATAGTCATATTCCCCTTCCTTCTTTCATTTTTTTCCATGAATGGGCTTGTATATTAATGGTGTATGGTAAAGATGATAGATTAAAATAAGTCATATAAAGTATGCTAGATTCTTATTAACTATTAAGATGAGGGGACAGTTTATGTAACTGATGTATGTATAGGTTTATATTGAATCATTTATGCGTAAAGATAAGATTTGGATATATTTTCCACTATTGTTGCAGTAGACATATTTATTTTAAAAAGCCTTAGAATGGAATTTTTAAAAGCACTCTATGCAGATTTAACTCTAGTCCCACTGCAGTCAGTAAGAGTTTTATCACTGACTTCGACTGAAGCAGTGTTAGGTCTCATTGATTTGAAAATCCAATCCTAAAATAATACAAATAATCCCTGTGTTTTAGCAATAATATCAGCACATCTCTAGGTCAATAAATAAGCTCTACCACAGTTCTCCCCCCCCCCCCCCCTTCAGAACTCCCTGATAAATACCACCTGGTCCCAAAGGAGTTTGTCAAGTTGCTCTACTAGGACTCAAATCTGCAGTTAGCTCCAAACTGGCACAGCACTCTGCCTGCATGGAAGTGATTGCAAGATTGGAATCTTATTTTTCCATAGTATTATCACACAGTGATTTACTGTAAAATGCGTGCTTGGGTTAAGAATTTTCTCTCATCTTTTATAGACACAGTAAGGACATTATCTTTCCAATTATATATCTTTTTTTAGATCCTATGTTTTTAAAATCTGGCAAAATAATGCAAAACTAATTAAATGACTGTCATAATACATGTGAAAATCCTTTTAAATAGAATTTAATAAGAACTGATGCAGTAATGAATTTTTTGTCCTGTGAATTGCTGTCCATACACAAACTTTTAAATGCAATAAACCAATATTTGTTCTCTTACAGTAAAAAGGATACTAGACTGCCCACAAAATCCATGAATAACATATAACAGCCAGTCATGATGAACAGTGTTTTTTACTATGTCCAGCAGTTGACCATTCCACACATACTTTTTATATGGTTCACTGCAAATCCCAAATACACCTAAAATGTTAAAATGAAAATGCATCAATAATAAAAAAAAGCTCAACTATGTTTGATAATTTCATTTTCAAACACACTAACTGAGGCTTTTAATTTGAGTATTCTTGGCCTCAATTCAAGAAACCACTTAATTATGTTTCAGAGTAGCAGCTGTGTTAGTCTGTATCCGCAAAAAGAACATGAGTACTTGTGGCACCGTACATATTAACAAATTTATTAGAGCATAAGCTTTCGTGGGCTACAGTCCACTTCATCGGATGCATAGAATGGAACATATAGTAAGAAGATATACACACACACACACACACACAGATAAGTTGGAAGTTGCCATACAAACTCTGAGTTGCCATACAAACTGATGAAGTGGGCTGTAGCCCACGAAAGCTTATGCTCTAATAAATTACTTAATTATGTGCCTCAGGACTGTCAAGCTTCCTTCCCCACTCTGAACTCTAGGGTACAGACGTAGGGACCTGCATGCAAGACCCCCTAATCTTATTCTTATCAGCTTAGGTTAAAACTTTCCCAAGGTACAAATTTTGCCTTGCCCTTGAACCCTATGCTGCCACCACCAAGCGTTTTAAACAAAGAACAGGGAAAGAGCCCACTTGGAGACGTCTTTCCCCAAAATATCCCCCCAAGCCCTACACCCCTTTCCTGGGGAAGGCTTAATAATAAATCCTCACCAATTTGTACAAGTGAACACAGACCCAAACCCTTGGATCATAAGAACAATGAAAAATCAATCAGGTTCTTAAAAGAAGAATTTTAATTAAAGAAAAGGTAAAAGAATCACCTCTGTAAAATCAGGATGGTAAACACCTTACAGGGTAATCAGATTCAAAACATAGAGAATCCCTCTAGGCAAAACCTTAAGTTACGAAAAGACACAAAAACAGGAATATACATTCCATCCAGCACAGCTAATTTTACCAGCTATTGAACAAAAGGAAATCTAACGCATTTCTAGCTAGCTTACTTACTAACTTAACAGAGGTTCTGAGGCTGCCTTCCTGATCTGTTCCCAGCAAAACCATCACACAGACAGAAAAACCCTTTGTCCCCCCCACTCCAGATTTGAAAGTATCTTGTCCTCTCATTGGTCATTTGGGTCAAGTGCCAGCTAGGTTACCTTAGCTTCTTAACCCTTTACAGGTGCAAGGGTTTTGCCTCTGGCCAGGAGGGATTTTATAGCACTGTATACAGAAAGGTGGTTACCCTTCCCTTTATATTTATGACAAGGACTATGCTGAACAGCGATGGATTTAAGCACATGTTTAAAGTTAAGCAGCTAAGATTTTTATACTGCCACCCATCATTGTAGTATATGAATGCTTTCCGTGTAAAATTAATAGCAACAGAAAGTCCCTAATGGACTTCATGGGAACCGCTATCATCTCTCCCAAGAACAGGTCAGAACACTGACTTTTTTTGGGGGGGAGAAGTGGGAAAAGAGGGGTTTGGGAATAAAAAGGGTGTTTGAATTGTGCATGTATGATGGAATGGCATTCTCAGAAAGGAAGGCTATAAACATTTTCTAAAGATGTTCAGACTCTGGATTCACCTGATATACTTTGAAGATTGTTCCATAGCCAGATCCCCTTGACAGAGGAGACTGTGGCCCCAGCACTCCCTTGCTTGGTCCTGAGCTTTGTGATCTGCATTTGTCCCAGAGGAGCATGGCTGTCAAAAGGGTCACAAATCAAAATCTGATCCGAATGTAACTGGGGCTCGATCCATTAATTGCTTTGAAAATTAGGATCAACACCTTAAACTGTTATTGGCAGCTCACTGGGAGTCAGTGGAGGGACTTGAGCCCAGATCTCGTGTGCTCATTGAGGCCTGAGCCATATAGAAGGTAGGCAGCTGCATTCTGTGCATCATCTTCACATTCAGCTTCAAATACAGTGACCTACAGTAACTCAGTCAGGTGGTGACAAATGCATGGATTACTGTAGCCAGGTCTTTGTTTGGGAGAAAAGGACAAAGTTTCCTAGAAAGCTGAAAGTGAAACCCTCATTTTTGGAAGCCACTGCTACCTGGTCATCCAAGTCTAGTGAAGAGCCAAACAGGACCTGGATGTTTCAAATGACTGACAAATGGGTACTGTATGCTTTCATTGGAAGTGAAGACAATATCTTGGTCACATCTTTAAATCACTTCCCCTTTCCATCACTTTAGTCTTGCCTGGGTTCAACCTGAGCCAGCTGCTCTTCATCCAAGAACTAGTTTCCCGTAGGCCTTCTGACATTTTAGCTGGATTGTGGCTGCATTAGTTGAGAGTGAGATATATAGCTGAATGTCATCAGCATACTGTTGGCAGCAAAGCCCATGGTGTTTCAACTCTTCCAATAGTCTCATATACATGCTGAAGAGATGGAATACTCTGTTCCCTGTGGAACCCTGCAGGTGGGAGCCTTCAGAGAAGAAAAGCAGTTACCTCTTTCCATTCTGAGTTCTGCTAGAGAGCTCTGTAATGCTGGGCCATCTACTCCTGCTGTGTCATGTAGGCAAGTTAGTAGTACCTTGTGGCCCTCTGTACAAAAGATTGCAGAGAGGTTCAGCAGTATGAGCATGGAAATCTCACCAGAGCACAGAAATCTCACCAGAGCACCTGGCCACAAGCCAGCTGTCATTTAGTGCCACTAGCGCAGTGTCTATGCTGTGCCCTAGTCTGAACCTGAAAGGATGTTGATTGATGTCACAACTTGTTGGAGCTTGGTGGTTACTACTTTCTCAGTTATATTGCTCAGGAACGGGAAGTTGGAAATAGGACAGTAGTTAAAGAAATCTTCAGCATATGCTTTTCTAAATTGGGGCCTAATTTGCTAACCCTTTTCTAACATAGCTGTTAAAGATTTCGTAGTTAGTTTGTTTTTAAATGCAAAGCGTTTTTGAATCAGACTCTCGTGTCATGTTTTTTTGAATTTCTCACAATCAGAGTCAGATTCCAAGTCCAGAAGGGATCATTGTGTTATACGGGTCAAACTAGATTATCACAAAATAATCCAGAGAGCGTAATGTTCAGAAAGACATCCAGTCCTGATTTTAAAATGGTCAGTGATAGAAAATTCACCATGACCCTTGGAATGTTGTTCCATTGGTTAATTACTCACAGTTACAAATTTACATCTTACTTCCACTCAGAATTTGTCTAGCTTCCACTTCCAGCCATTGTACGGTTATATGTTTCTCTGCTAGGCTGAAAAGTCCATTATTAGATATTTGTTCCCCATGTAGGTACTTACAGACTGATCAAGTCACCTCTTAACCTTGTCTTTGTTAAGATGAGTAGATTGAACTCCTTGAGTTTAACACTACAAGGCATGTTTTCTAATCCCTTAATCATTCTTGGAGCTCTTCTCTGAACCCTCTCCAATTTATCAACATCCTTCTTGAATTGTGGAAACTAGAACGGGACACAGTATTCAAGCAACAGCCACACCAGTGCCAAATACAGAGTACAATAACCTCAGAATCACCGCTTCCCATGACAGAGTCCCCCATCCTATAAGCATGGCCTACATTCTTTGTTGCTACATATATATATTGACATTCAGCCATATCAAAACGCATATTGTTTGCTTGAGCCCAGCTTACCAAGAAATCCAGATCAGTGTATATGAGTGACCCTTCCTCTTCATTTTTTACAACTACTCAAATGTTTGTGTCATCTGCAAACTTTATCAGTGACGATGATGGGTTTTCTTTTCGGTCATTGATAAAAAATGTTAAATAGAGTAGGGCCAAGAATAGAGTCCTGTGGGACCCCACTAGAAACACATTTGTTCAATGATGATTCCCTGTTTACAATTACATTTTGAAACCTACAATTTAATCCATTTAATGTATGCCATGTTAAAAAAAAATCTAGCAAGATATAAAATTATCAAAATGGCACATGGTTCCAAATCTTACAGATGCCTAAGTATACTACAGCAACATTAATACTTTCATTAACCAAACTTGCAATCGCATTAAAAAAAAAGTTGCCAAGTTAGTTTCACAGGATCTATTTTCCACAAATGCATATTGATCGGCATTAATTATATTATCCTCCTTTAATTCTTTATTAATAGAGCATCGTATCAGCTGGTCCACTATCTTGACCAGGATTCATGTCAGATTGACCGGCCTAAACTACCTGGGTCATCCTGTTTACCCTTTTTAAATATTGGCACAACATTAGCTTTCTTCTAGTCTTCTGGAACTTCAGCACAATGTAGTCCTGTTATAGAAGATGAAGTGTTCACTGTATAATGTAGGAGGTACAAATGCCAGCCTGTTCTACAAATACAATTTATTCTAACTTAAAAATGGGTTACAATTTAGTGGGGAATGTCTTTTCAACTCTAAATATACAAATCTGTATTTACTGTAGATAAAAAAAGAAATGATGATCTGTGAATTCTGCAAGCAGCTCAACTGCTGCTTCACAGCTACCAGAACATGGATGCAGCAGCCATGTGTCCTACAATGTAAACGAAAGTCTCTTTTTAGCAAGTGCTTGGCTCTTCAAAGTCTAGCAAGTTTTTATATATATTATATATATATAAAATCTTTAACTTTGAAAAATATTCTACTTTTTTCAGAAAAATGGGAAAGGTCCCATGTTATAAACTGTATGATCATCAATGTAGTTTCGCATATTTCTACAACATTAAACAGATACAGCAAAAAAAAATTACAGTCCAACTTTGTTGATGATGCTGTGCTAAAAATGTGAAGTATTAGAGGAAGAAACCAAGTAACCCACTTAAAATAAAACAACTCAAGTTTTTCCTGTGAGGGAGGAAGTGGAAGAGGGGGGTTGCACTGAGGAAAAAAATCAGACATGAACACACATTTTAACGATAAATTTTATTTTTTTAATATCCCTTTAAATCTGCTGTATTTGTCAGATCCAAAATGGAAGACTTTGGCTGCAGTTTAAATTAATGTGTGTTTTGTTCAGAGTCCCTTGTAGAGCCTAATGGTTTAAGTTGGTAATATCATACAATTTCTTTGTTATCAATATTTACCAACATTAAACAAGACAAAATTTATTAGCACTATTTATACTTCCCTGAAAATTGATTACTGCTTCATTTGTAAATTCATATCTATTGGGTGAGTTGAATAATCAATTGCTGAAAAATGTCAGCATGATCAATTATCTCCCTGAGCTACAATGTAAATGACCAAAATAAATTAATCATCTCTAAAAATTACATTGCTCATACTCAAATATCTGTAATTGGCACTTTATGTAATCTTTTACTAACTGAGGACTGTTATAAGACTGCATTGATCAATAAAAAAAGCTGGATGTTTCTGCAAGGTAGGCTGAAGTGAAAATAGTTCTAACTGCATTTGTCATTAACTATATCAGTATTAATTCAGTATGTCTAAAATATACTTACCACTTCCACCTTGTGTTGTAAGTCCCTCATCTTCAAAGATATCAAAGCTCTCCTGTCGAGTCGGAGTTGTTTCAGTTTTTAATATCTCAAGTGGCATTCTCAGGATGGTAAGATTATATTGAAGAGAGTGTGACAGATCATAGCTGTAGCTGAAACCAAGATTAAAATTTAGTAAAAATTATGGGAGCATGGAATACTTCTGAAAACTCTTGCTTTCTACATGTATTGTTATTTAATCCAGTGTAGACTATTTTGCGTAAAATAGCAAATGACAATGAAACTAGACAAATATACTGTAATTACAGAATGGTTGCTTGCACAGGGAATCCTGCACACAACACATTACAATCTAATGAATAGTTTATGGCACAATGGCTGAAACTTAAACAAAAAACAAGGTAAACAAATAAAAGAGACTGAACATAGCTCTTTAGCAGAAAGTGACTACAACCACCCAGCCTGGACAAGAGTCACTTTTGTCCTGAATAGAAGAGTCCATGGTCAGAATGGCTACCAAGCCAGAGATGCTGGCTGGCCCGCAACACATGGCCACCTTACCAAGAAGGCTAAAGTCACAACTGAGACAGACGCCAGGCAGTTTGCCAGAGTCTTTTGGTTCCAGCTACATGAGTCCCACTATTCTGAGAGACATATACCCCTCCTGACCTACCATCCCAAACAGTCAAATAAATGTAACCTCCCACAAACACTGTGTACCCACAAATTTGTGAAATAACATGTGGAAAACTGAACATGATTATGGTTTGGCCTGAACAGAAAATACAGTGGACAGTCATAATATACGTTCAGCAATATAGTCTGTGGATCAACCACTTGCCCCAAGTCCTGGCACACAGCACATGGATGGGTGGAAGGGAAAGTTGTGCCACAGAAGCAGGAGTGTATGAATTGTCCTTTGCTTCTCCCCCTACTCCCTCTATGGCGGAAGAGCAGAGAGGGAAAAAATAGATATAAACAGAAAAAGGAAATATAGGCTAGGGAATGAAAAAAGGAGCCTGACTGATTTAACTAATATCCATTTTAAATGGACAGCACTCCTTGTTCCTCCTTTAGTTACTCTTGCACCTGGAGATCTGCTTTCCTTTCCCTTCTACTTCTTAGGAACCTAGCGTGGAACCTTCTGCTGGTCTTCACACTGCAACTTTAAAATACCAGTAGCACTCTTTGGAGGGACACCAGGTGCACTTTCACAAACAGTCCCAGTGTAAGCCAATTTTCAGTTTGCAGCACTAAGACCAGCAGAAAGCTACCAAGGCCCGCTGATATCTAACAGATTGGAACCTAAAAAATAAAGGGAGTGAGGACTGCAGATAAAAATGGCCTCCAGTGGTGCTGGGAGAACATCAACAGCTATTTAGGAACATCCAAGGAAGAGGGGAGACTACAAGGGGAGTGGGGAAGAGCCCATATATAAGTCCAGACCAACTGACCCTCTGTGTGAATTGAGCAATATCTTAAGCATACAGTAATTCAGTCTAGTTTGGGAAGATACTTTTTTCCTGGGTTCTCTTGGTAGCACATATTTATCATTAAGAGAAGCCAGTGTAAAAGGAGAAGGGAAAAGATGATATTTGCAAGTTTTTCATCAATAATCATATCACTTTGTAATTTGTACTGAGTTTCTTAGTTAATGCCTTCATAAGTGATTGTTAAGGATAGGTACATTTTGCATCACTATTCTCAATTGTTTAAACAACGAGGAGTACTTATGGAACCTTAGAGCAGTGGTCTCCAAAGTGGGGTGCGCGCAAGACGACTGATTGGGGTGTGTGGCAGGAGGAGCACCGCCAGGGAAAAAAAAGGGAGGGGTGGCAGCCCCGAGTCCTCCGGCCCATGGAGGAGCAGGGGCAGCCGCGCAGCCAGCGGCTGGAAAGAAGCGGCACTTTCCCCTTCAAAGCCGCCTGGAGAGAAGCGGAGCTTTGAAGGGGAAAGCACCACTTCTCTCCAGCCGCTGGCTGCGCAGCTGCCCCTGCTCCTCCTGAGTCCTCCAGCCCGTGCTCTCAGGGCTGCATTCCGAAAGGGGCTTTAGAGCTGCAGGCCAGGGCCCCGGGGCCCCCTTAGCCCAGGGCCCTGAAACCCCTAAAGCCCCTGCATTCCAGGTGGCCCTGCCTGCCGGGGGGAGCAGCTCCTAGAATTGTGGCCATGGGGGTGGTGCTGCACTGTGCAGAGCCACCTGCACACCCCCTGCACCCAACAGGAGCTGCTCCAGGTAAGTGCTCTGCACCTCCTGCTTGCCCCAGCCCTGAGCCTCCTCCCGCACCCTAACTCCTTCCCAGACCCCGCACCCCCACTCTGAGCACTCTCCCACACCCTAACTTCCTTCCAGACCCCGCACCCCACCCTGAGCGCCCGCTGTATCACAAAGTGTTAAACCAAGATTTTCAAAAATAATAAAGCATATTCAATCACATTAATATTTTTAGTGAGAGCAAAAAGGTTTTTTGTACCTTTAATAAATAAAATAAAATTTTAAAATATTATTTCATCTTTATCTCATCGTTTTTTAATTTCTATTTTTTGTGTATGTTTTATAATTTACACAATATATTAGTACAGTAGTACATGTATATAATTTATACATAAATAAATATACATATATTGGGGGTGCGTGCTCAAAAATTTTTTTACTGATAGAGGTGCGCAATCAAAACAGTTTGGAGACCACTGCCTTAGAGACTAAAATTTATTTGGGCATAAGCTTTTGTGGGCTAAAACCCACTTCATCAGATGCATGGAGTGAAAAATACAGTAGGAATATATATATACAGAGTACATGAAAAGATGGGGGTTGTCTTACCAAAGGTAATGAGACAATTCAATTAAAGTGGGCTATTATTAGCAGGAGGAAAAATCACTTTTGTAGTGGTAATCAGGGTAGCTCATTTCAAACAATTGACAAGAAGGTGTGAGTAACAGTAGGGGGGAAAATTAGCATGGGGAAATAGTTTGCCTGAGTAAAGGCTGGGATTGGATGGGTCATTACACAAAATAAAAAAATAATTTCCCCATGCTAATTTTCCCCCCTACTGTTACTCACACCTTCTTGCCGTAGCTCACAAAAGCTTATGCTCAAATAAATCTGTTAGTCTCTAAGGTGCCACAAGTACTCCTTTTCTTTTTGCTGGAAACATGAGACTGAATTAGATGGACTACTGCTCCGATTAGGTATGGCAATTCCTATGTTCCTAAAGATAAAACAAAGCTAACACTTCAAAAGCAAATGTAGGAAATAAGTTCTACCAACCAAGTTCAAGATGGTGATTGCTGAGAAATTAGCAAAAAGCTTTCAGTCCCACAATGCTAAAAAGTCACAGGACCCATATCAGATGCTTAAAGTGAAAGCATTCCATATTTAATTATAGTCCTATTTTAAGGAGAACAAAGTAATTTTTTAAGCCACTAGATTTCCCTTTTTGAGAGGGACTTCAAACCAAGTTGCAAATACTTCTAAAGCAGAAATACAACCAGTGGGATTGAAACAAAAACCTACGCTACCTGTTTTAGATGACACTGGAGGTTTTAGGATCCGAGGTCTGCCAGTGAGTTTTAGTTATTAATTAATTACAACTAAAGAATGAATTAAAACATACACTTTTGTTTTAATCTTTGGCATACTGATTTCAAGAAGTTGGTGTTGCTAACCAGCTCTCGCGTATGTATCTGTTTTTCCCCACCAAAAAGCACAGCCTGATAGCTCTTATAGCTGCAAACCTCCCTTTTTGCCTTTTTTATAGGCAATTTTAGTGATATTCTTCTACACGTTCTACCTGGAGTGTTCTTCCACTTTGCCTTCAGCTCCTTGTGCATTGGAACTGAAGTTATACCAATTTTCTCTTTACAGCAGCTAGCTTTCTAATGATTGAGGCATTCTGGTCAAGATTCTCAACAAAGTTTACCAGTACACACAGAAAACTAATGTGTTGCAGTGATTCTGAACCAGTGGTTCTCAACCTATTTACCATTGTGGGCCACATCTGCAGCTCTCTCTGTGTTAACTGAGTCACATCCACACAATATATATACTACCTGTATGGCCCTAAAGATGTCAAGTGGGCTGCAGCTATGTGCTGCTGCTGTGTGCTAATTGGGCTGCAAGTGGCCCACGGGTGAGAACCATTGCTCTGAACCATCAGCACTTTGCTTTGGATTAGGGTAACAATACCAGAATAGCTATTTTCATAAAGCTAGAACAATTTTGCTACAAAAGGATGAGACCAAGAACATGGTCTGACACTAATAACCTTCAGACATTAATGAAAATATTGAGGGAGGAGTGCATTTCAGGGTGGGGGGTGGCAAATAATGCAATTGTGAACATAACTGTCAAAAAAGAGCTTTTTGTTTTTTTACATTGTGAACAACCTTTCCCATGTCATATTGTGAAACACGTTACATGAACCTGTGGCATATTTCTCCTTTATAAAAACTCAGCTCTGAAAAACTAACGTAAATCTTTTTAAAATGACGGGAGGATGTAAAATACACACTGACACTGTACCTCAAAGCAGCAATCTGTAACCCCCATACTCATCATTCATAGATGGTTGTGATATTTCATACAAAGCATGCCATGTAAGATATCATAGGAAAGGTCATGATCTGCTGAAACCTATTGTTCCATCAAAATGAGAGTATGAAGTTATGAGATTTTGCTGTATGGTTATTGAAATATGTTGAGAGTTTGGGAGTCGCCCACAGCTGGTTCTCCAGTGACAACAACAAAGGAGGAGACCAACACCTGGACGGGTGTTGAAGGATCACCACCAGCCATTGACCAGCAGGGACTTGTAAACAAGGGATTTGCAATTCTGTAAGAGAGTTGTGCAAGCATCGCACACTGGGCATTGCTCAACTCTGACTCAGCAATGCCCACCAGGAAATGTCTGGGCTAGTATTTTGCAGGCACATGGACTGACGGTATAAAATAAGGGACAGTGGCATCATTCTTTTACCTTTCTCCTCCCCCACCTATGCTGATTACAAGAAGAATGCTGGGAAGACAGACTTGAACTGAGGAGACTGGTCCCAGGCTGAAAGGGAAAGTGTGTGTATCAAGGACTGTAACCTCCCTGCAGCACCCAGTGGGGTGAGAAAAACTGCTTGATCCAAATATTGCTTAGTGTAATAAGATTTACGATTTAGACTGCGTGCTAACTTTTTATTTTCTTTGGTAACCATCTTTGATCTTTTATTCTTACCACTTATAATCACTTCAAATCTATCTTTCTGTAGTCAAACTTATTTTAATGTTTTATCTTAACTAGTGAATTTGTCTGAACTGCTTGGGGAATCTGCTCAGGTTACAAAGATTGGTGCATGTCCACTTTCCTTTTATGAGGTGCATGATTAATTAATTAACTAACTAATTAATAAGTTTGCACTGTTCAAGAGAAGGTCTTAAGCTGCGCAAGACGGTATACTTATGGGGTGCCAGGATGGGGGACTGGGAGATCTGCTGGTGTTTCCCTGTGTATAGTTCATGAGAGTATTCATGCAACTTAGCTGGGTGTGCCTCTGCATGTGCCGCTGAGTGATAACAGTGCCTGGAGGGGTTTGTTGCTTGTCACTGACAAAGCATTGTGAGAGAGAACCCAGGCTGGAGAATTAAGGGGGCACAGCAGTCCCACAGTTACAGGTTGTACTCCTGAGATCTCATCATATACACACACCCTCTTTGCTTTGTTTTCTGCAACACCCTTCTCTAGTCCTCAAACAGCTGGCTGACTGTACCATTATCTCTTCCCTGCTTTTCTGCTACTCCAGAATTTCTCTCATATCTAGGAGCAGCTAGGACTAGACACAGCAAAATGAAGTAGCACTAAATGTGGGTCAAATGAAGGGGTATATGGAATGATCTAATAAGAACCAGACACCCCCAGATACAAGGCCTGTAGTACCTCTCCGCATGGTACCTCTCTTTTCTTTACTCCTAAACTGAAAAAAAGCTTTATTTCTGAAAAACAAGATTAAGAACGAAAAATACTATGAAAAGTAAAAACTGAATAGGAGTCTCCCCTCTCATCTGATTCGTGTGAAGATGATGGTGAGAGGAAAAGAATTCTGCCCTCTCTCTGGAAAGCATGAAAATCCTTGGCTCTTCATTTGTTGCCATATGTTTTACTATATAAGGGGAAGGGAAAAGTCTGCCTATCAGTCTGTATTGGATGCAAACAAAGTCATGGAAGAGTTGTGGGATATTAGTATGTCAGCGTGGAAAGCTTTTGCAGACCATATTGTTCCTTTTCTGTGGCTAAAGAGAGCGCTTTGGTCTTTAAGGCTGTCACCATAAAACAAAACTAAATTTGAAAAGAAAAATCATTTGTGCATCTAAACAATCAAACAATGAAGAGTTTTAAAACAAATCATTCCATTAATCACCTTTAACATTATCAATTTCAAGACACTTCCAGGTAAAACTTGAAATCCGACTATACAAAACTGTGCTAAGCTACTGACAAAATTAAAGCCAAGATTTTAAGATATTTCCTAAAAATTGAGATAATAATCAATAACTATTGTTAAACACTTACCTAAAATAAAAATTGCTAGACAGGTCCACATTTTGAAATATTCGTAGATATCTAAATAGAGTAACACAGACAAGGGGGGGGGAAATTATTCTGAAACAGCAACTTCTCTTCAACATGTATAAAGTGAGACACTGAATAATCAGTTTGAGGAACACCCTGATCAAGATATGCAAAAGTCTACTCATTGTCATCAGATGTTCCCGGTCTTTATTACTACAATTCTGAATTTTGCAGTATTTTATCAATCATTCAATTTTATCAATTATTCATGATTACTAATCTCAGAGGGCCACATTCCTTCCTGCATGAAAAATCATGGGAGTACTCACCAGAAAACAAGCTCAGTTTATGAGAAGCCAGTTTCACTGAACCTTGATAAGTGCATAATGCTCCCTGCCTCAAGTCTGCACCTGCCCTGCATCCTTAAACACCAACACTCCAGCTGGTTTTGATGGCATTGTGCCACTTAATCTTCTCCCCACCCATGCCACCTTTTTGATGGAGTGCAAGTGACCCTTTCCAGTGAGGTTTACATGGGGATCACAGGGGACCTAATGCTACTCAGACAACTAGTATATTAAGCAGCATGTTAATAGCATTAGCGTTGAATGAACTAACATGGAGTGGATGGTTTCTGACAATCATCCACGCCACACACACTTCTTTAGTTGTAGCTCTGACATATAAATAACCTAGAGATGTTGGCAGAAGCTACGAAGGAGCATGACACAGCTGCATTTCCCCTCTGGGTAGACTCAGTTGAACTTGCATCATGATTGTCCATTTGATTACACCAGTCTGTCTCCATTTAAGCCAATGTCACTTCAGCATAAAGCTAGTATAAAGTACTGGAGAAACAAGCTCAATGTTCAACAAATGGCTCCCCTCTGGCATATATAATTAATAGGAGTCTATGAACCTTAGTTTGCAATATTTCCTCAGTGCTTAAAAAAGCTATGTAAAAGCACAGTCTACCACCACCATTTACCTTGCTTCATCAGGATGAGTGACTCGTACAGAGTCATTTGGAATGTAGATCATATTTGTATCTTCTATTTTGTATATTGCATGCCCTCCAATATCTGCCATCTTTCTCCTTTTTGTTATTAACACAATGTAGTAGCCTTCTAAAAATCTAACAAAACCTGTTCAAAATTGAAGAAACACAAGAAATAAGAACCCATTTGTCATGAGTTGATTTAGTCAGATACAACGTTTAGAAGGACAATATCAGCTACTATTTCAGTACTTTGCACAATATTAAATTTTTATAAACATTTGAAAGCTCTTTTTTTAAGCACTGCAGGACTCACATTTATCCAACTCTCACTCCGTTAAAAAAGTGAGCATCCAAATCAGCTTCAGCCCCAAAAGAGTCAATTGCTTGAGGGTGGGGAGAATGAAGGGGATCTGGGAGGCCCGGACCCTACTTCTTGGTATCAGGAATAAGCCCTGATCCCTGCTGACTGACTTCTGAGAGGGAACCCCCTAGGGCTCTCTCCTCGCTGCTGCAGTTGAGCAGCAGCAAAAAGATAGCCCAGAAAAGAAGCTGCATCAGCAATAATAAAGGGGCAGAGGGGCCAACTACAACCATCCTTGCCTCCACATTTCCTCCCACTTCTACCATATTAGCCCATTTTTGAAAAAACTGCTCTGACCTCCACAGGAAAAGGACCCCGACCTAACACCGTAAGAAACATTTTCTGAGGCATCTACACTAGGCTACTGGATTCTGATTGCTAAATGGCAGCTGAAGTTCTTCTGGTATTCTGTAAGTACTGGAGTGAGGGATTCAGCAAACTATTTTTTGTGTTATTGTCACCTACCTAGTTTTTGATCAGAGATCCAATTTCTGGCCTTCTAGTCAGGTCCCTACATAAGAATGGCCATACCAGCTCAGACCAGTATCCTGTCTTCTGACAGTGGCCAAGACATTTGTTTCAAAGGGAACGAAAAGAACACAGTAATTAATCAATCCCATCATCCAGTCCCAGCAACAGGCAGTCAGACTAGGGACACGGAGCAGGGCAGGAGGGAGGTTGCATCCCTGACCATCTTGGCTAATAGCCATTGATGGACCTACCATCCATGAATTGATCTAATTCTTTTTTGAACCCAGTTTCAGCTTTGGACTTCACAAACAGCCACTGGCAAGGAGTTCCACAGGTTGACAATGTGTTCTGTGAAGAAGTAATTCCTTTTGTTTGTTTTAAACCCAATGCCTATTAATTTCATTGGGTGACCCCTGGTTCTTGTTATGTGAAGGGGTAAATAACACTTCCGTATTCTCTTTCTACATATAATTCATGATTTTATAGATCTCTATAATATTTCTCTTTAGTCGTCTCTTTTCCAAGATGAAAAGTCCTAATCTTTTTAATCTCTCCTCATACAGAAGCTGTTCCTACCCTTAATCATTTTTGTTGCTCTTCTCTGTACCTTTTCCCCTTTTAAAATATGTATTTTTTGAGATGAGGTGACCAGAACTGCACACAGTTTTCAAGTTGGAGGAGTACCATGGATTTATATAGCGGCATTATGATATTTACTGTCTAATCTCTCTTTCCTAATGGTTCCTAACATCATCTTAGCTTTTTTGACTTCTGCTGCACACTGAGTGGATGTTTTCAGAGAACTATCCACCATGAGTCCAAATTCTCTGAGTAGTAACAGCTAATTCAGACCCCATCATTTTGTAGGTATAGTTGGGATTATGTTTTCCAACGTACATTAGTTTGCATTTATCAACATTGAATTTCATCTGCCATTTTGTTGCCCAGTCAGCCAGTTTTGAGAGATCCCTTTGAAACTCTTCTCAGTTTGCCTTGAACTTATCTTGAGTAATTTTGTATCATCTGCAAACTTTGCCACTTTGTTGTTTATCCCTTTTTCCAGATCATTTATGAATATGTTGAACAATGTTGTCCTGGTCCCAATATAGATCCGTGGGGGACACCGCTATTTCCCTCTCTCCATTCTGAAAACTGACCATTCCTACCCTCTGTTTCCTATCTTTTAACCAGTTACTGATGCATGAGAGGGCCTTCCTTCTTATCCCATGACTGCTTACTTGGCTTAAGAGCCTTTGGTGAGGGACCTTGTCAAAGGCTTTCTGAAAGTCCAAGTACACTATATCTACGGGATCACTTTTGTCCACATGTGTGTTGATCCCCCCCAAAGAATTCTATTCAATTGGTGAGGCATGATTTCCCTTTACTCTTCCCCAACAAATCGTGTTCAAATGCGTGTCTGACAATTCTGTCCTTTACTATAATTACAATTTGCCTGGGACCGAAGTTGGGCTTACCGGCCTGTAATTGCCAGGATCACCTCTGGAGCCTTTTTTAAGAATTGTCATCACATTAGTTATTCTCCAGTCATCTGGTACAGAAGCTGATTTAAATGATAGGTTACACTGACATAAAGGGTTTCTGCAATTTTTTTTTTAAATAGTAAACTAGAACTTGGCCTACCCCTAAACATGGGTACTGATTGGCATCCACATGCTCTACCTGCTTTGCAAAGTGATTGGAGAATGGACTAAAATCATATTTTCTCATTTGAGCATCAGAGTGTTATTCTCCTAGAATAAGCCATAAGCAGTGGTAAATAGAGCCTCTCTCCTTCCCAGCTTCCTGGATATTGCCTGTCCCAGTCCCAACCGCAAGAGGGGGTTATAGAAAATTAGGTAGGGTCAATAAATTCTCTTTCCCAGAAGCTGGAATTTGGAAAGGTACTCCACACCGCTTTCCAGGAGCCAGGTGAAGAACTCCTATGTGGTTCCACTAAGAGCGAAAGGTCATGGAAAGGTGTCACTTATGTGGATCGGTGAGAGGCTAGGATATGGCTTTCATTCAATTTTTGCTCAACAAAAATATCACATCAAATATACATCTTAAATGTCTGATATGCTTTATCAAACAGCTTTATTTTTTAAAGTATACTATTATGGCATCTTCAGAAATCTGAGAGAAATTACTTAGAATTCCTCCAGAACACTGAACCTTCCTGCTGTTCGGTAAACCTGTTTCAGAGACTTGAATGCCTAAATATGTTCGGAGCACACACTCACTAGTTTTCAAAAAAACCTCCTCACCAGTATGTAAATCAGAAGTTAGCCTTTGATTTTTTTTTTAAATTCTCTGTTATACAATCTGCCAAACAAGTTGCATTTTTATGCATGAACTAAATTTTTACAGTTACCATTTTCACAAAACTTACAATTTAAAAAGAGAGAAAATCAATGGCCTGAAGTGAGAAATAAGGACTATAAAAATAAGAAATATAAACCTTATGCTTTAAGGGATGAGATAAGTAACATCTGTGCATGGATTGGAAGAATGTGTGTGTGTTATTCTTCAAAAGCATCTGGAAACAATATACCAGACTAAATGAACCACTAGTCTGACTAGCTATGGCAGTTCCAACTTTCCTATGATGAAAAATGTGTATTTATATGAATAACCAAGGCATGTTGCAGAATTCTGAGTAAACAAGGTCACTGTCCAACTGAATGGACTATCACATCACACTTGGATAATATAAATGGTCCAATAGATTCCTGAATTTTGGGGCATCAGCAAGGTATTTACTGAGATCATTAGCAGAATTCTGTCTGGAGAAAAGAAGACCGACAGGGAACATGACAGTTAGTACATAAAGGAACAGGAGTACTTGTGGCACCTTAGAGACTAACAAATTTATTTGCGCATAAGCTTTAGTGGGCTACAGCCCACTTCATTGGATGCATAGAATGGAACATATAGTAATAAGATATTTATACATACAGAGAACATGAAAAGGTGGAAGTACCCATACCAACTGTAAGAGGCTAATGAATTAAGAGGAGCTATTATCAGAAGGGGGAAAAAACTTTTGAAGTGATAATCAAGATGGCCCATTTTGGACAGTTGACATGAAGGTGTGAGGATACTTAACATGAGGAAATAGGGTTATTACAAGGAGGAGGAAGGTAAACTATTCTTGTTAACCTCTCAGGATAGGACAAGAAGCAATGGGCTTAAATTGTAGTAAGGTTTAGGTTGGGAAGTTTTTCATAATGTCCAACTGTCAGGGTAGTTAAGCACCGGAATAATTTGCTTTTGGAGGTTGTGGAATCTCCATCATTGGAGATTTTAAGAGCAGGTTAGACAAACACCTGTCAGAGATGGTCTCAATAATATTTAGTCCTGCCATGAGTGCAGGGGACTGGACTAGGTGACCTCCCGAAGTCCCTTCCAGTCCTACGCTTCTGTGATTCTGCTCTCATTCCTCTTACAAAGAATGAACACTGCTCATAACTTCTAAACAAAGGAGAGTTCCGAATTTTCCAGTTTAACTTGGCATTTCCTATTAATATGGGGATATTAAAGCAAACAAGACAGACAAATGTAATGAAACCTCAGTAAATGATCCTCTTGCAGCAATGCAGTGCTATGCCATGTTTCAATCTTTCTTTACAGTGGTCTTCAAAGTAGTCATAATCTCTACTTTCTCTGCAGCCTTGAATTCAGATGTTGAGGAGCATATTGATACAAATTAATCACCTTCAAACCTGGTGGACTGTTGCAGCACACTTTCTAATATTCATTTAGGACATCTTCTAATAAAATATTGGAAAGTGAACTCAGATGCTTTTGGGCAAGGGGAGGGAGGCAGGCCAGGGTGGAGAGATGAGTCTAACAGCATACCGTGAAATCAAGATTCAGGCTCTGGCAGACTAAAGTAAGGACCAAATTCCAGTGCTGCTTAAATGCTGATTCATTCCTGGTTGGAATGCTGTTGAGATCAAATGACATATGGACTTGACATTTTAAATCCAGCTCTCCCACTGACTGCTCATGCCTGTGTAAGTGTGATACAAGCAACACCTATAAAGTCACTGTAAAAAGTGCAAAAAAGTGTACTTTGTTACTTTGCTACATGATCTCTGTGTAGAGTGGATAATATCCTGACTGGTGAAAAGTACTGCAATTACCACTTGTGCTCCGAGTTATACTTTCCTAAAAAAAATACCATCAAAGAAACAAGGGGATTACCTACAACACCGAAAGCAGAGACCGCTCGAGATAACCCAGAGGAGCCCTTCTGTCCAATCTTTGTTCTATTTCCCAGATCTAGGCGGCCAAGAAGTTCCCTCACCTCTTGTTGCGTGTACACATGCTGAAAATAGAAATGCATATTGAACTTATTCTTTTGGTTATCATTGTTACTTTACATCACAGAATAGTGGAGTTTATTTAATTGCATAGTTCTGTTTTGAAAAGTGACTAAAGAGAACATCATGGCTTCCATTGTTTATTGGCTCTCAATTTCATAACATATGTGGTCAAGATTACAAAGCAAAATTGTATTTTTGGGACCTGATCTCCACTGTCAAGCTTGAGTCCAAGATCAAACAGTCTATAAGATAGCCAGTACCTAGTCCACCACAGTGATTGTTTAAAATTATTTTTTAAATTTCCTTTAAAAGAAAAATTGCTCATTTAATAAAAAGTATATTTGTTATTAAGTTACATTTTTAGTCTTATTCAAATAAATTAAATAATTGTATCTGATAATTTAATAATTTTCTTATCCTAATTTGTCTCCTCATTTCTAACAAAATCTATCGGCATTAATCTCCATTTATTGAAGTGCTAGGACTTTTTTTCATTGGAATGGAGAAAAATCCTTCTGCCCTGCAATACATCCAACCATGTGGTCGCCTTGTATTTTCTGTACTTTAACAGTTTTCAGTAATTGTCTTCTTAAACAAATTATTTTGTAGAACTAGGGTCTATGTGGACACTTGTCCAGGGCCCAACCAAATTCAGGGCCATGAAAAATGTGTCACAGACCGTGAAATCTGGTCTCCTGACATGAAATCTCATCTTTTGTGTTTTTACCCTATACTATACAAATTTAATGGGGGAGACCAGCATTTCTCAAACTGGGGGCCTTGACCCAAAAGGGAGTTGCTGGGGATGGTCGTTATTGGGTTATTTTAGTATTGCCACCCTTACTTCTGCGCTGCCTTCAGAGTTGGTGGACGGAGAGTGGCTGCTGTTGGCCAGGTGCCTAGCTCTGAAGGTAGCGCCCTACCAGCAGCAGCACAGAAGTAAGGGTGGCAATATCATAGCATGTCACTCTTACTTCTGCACTGCTGCCTTCAGAACTGGGCAGCTGGAGAGTGACAACTGCGGACCAAGGGCCCAGCTCTGAAGGCAACAGTGCAGAAGTAAGGGTAGCAATACCACACCATGCCATCCTTACTTCTTTGCTGCTGTTGGTGGTGGTGGCTCTGCCTTCAGAGCTGGGCTCCCGGCCAGTAGCCACCGCTTTCAGGTCGCTCAACTTTGAAGGCCGTGTCACCACCAGCAGGAGCACAGAAGTAGGAGGTAGGAGTAACACAACCTCCCACAACAATAAACTTGCAATCCTCCCTCCCACCCCCAACTTCTTTTTGGGTCAGGATCCCTACCATTACAACACCATGAAATTTCAAATTTAAATATCTGAAATCATGAAATTTATGATTTTTAAAATCCTATGACCATGAAATTAACCAAAATGGACTGTGAATTTCTTAGAATTCCACTGAGTGGAATGGTACAGTACCCAGTGCAGGCAGATCTCTTTGCAGGATTGATGCCTCATGCCCTCATCCTCCAAAAACATATGCATATCCATAACTTTATACACATCAGTATTCCCCCTGAAGTAAAAGTAAGGAAGTAATTGCACATGTTTATGAAGTTAAGTAGGTGTGTAAATCTTTGACGTGCTAGGCATTACACCATAAAATCCTTGGGGCAGGCACCATGTCTTACTCTATTCTGTACAGTACCAAGCTTTGTTGTCTGTTGCTCATCTTGCTTCAGCTGTGTAAGTGATTTCAAACCAACTTCAAGCATTTAGGTAAGCAGTAGTTAAGCGAGTTCATTTTGCATTTCAGAATGACACAGCTGAACGTAAGACAAAACTCACATCTATTACTTGACATTAGGAGATCATAGCTAACAAACTGCACAGCTAACAGAAACGGAGTGTCATGGAAGTATGATGTAACAGAGTTACGCATTTGTACTAAGAGAAAAGTTTGGCTGCCATTTATGTAGAAAACAAATCACACATGTGAAACTGATAGCATCATGAGTACATTTTTCAGCTGTTCTGAACTTACCTTATCATCAATTATAACTAAATCTGTTGGTTCAGTGCGATCAATTTTCAAAACACGATACTTGGTCTCTGCATGATTACTCCCAACAAGAAAATACCGCTAGGTTTTAAAAAAAAAAAAAAAGAATATATTGTACAAGAAAGAAAACCCCGCAAAACTATAAACATATTAACAATAGCATTATATAGCTGTAGATTAGCTCTATCTTAATTACATCAGATACATTTGTAAATGGTATTGTTTTAGCCATCAGCATTTCAGGTACATTTTGTACGTGTTTCATGACGATTCTAATCGATCCCCGACACTTAAAAAGCCCCTCAACTCTCCACCTCACACCACAGAGGGAAGAAAACCAATTTAAATCTGGGGAAAGAAAAACTGGCAGCTGTGTGGAAAAGGAAAATGCAATTTACAGAAAAGAGTCCCCTCTGCCCATTTAGCCATCACTGAACTCTCTGAAAAGTCTTCAAGTAGCCTGCTCACATGCTTTAGTGGCAAGGCTACAAGATGAAGTTGGTGAACAGTCCTAAGGAAGTCAGTTGTTTTTTCCAATAGCCTCCCAGTTTAAAGAGCTTAATGGAAACAGTATCTGTCTCTCCATGAAGTACTTTAAATGTGGAAGAAGTGATGAGAGAAAACTAACTAGAATGCTAGTCAACTTCCCTCTGTAGTCTTCCACATCTAAAGCATTTCTGCTTCTTTGTAGACAGAGAACACCAGCTCCAACACCATCATAACAGGAAAGGTATAAGAACCTAAACTGTTTGACTGATATACATGGAGGTCAGAGTGTCAAGAGGGAGGCAGGACGGGAGAGAGAGGAAAGACAAGAGAAACTCAGAGACCAAAATAGAGACAGAGAAAGGGGAAAATGCAAAAAGAGAAACTGAAGGAGATGGAGAGAAAGAAATAAAGGGCAATAATACTGATGTCTGATCTTGTTATCCATTTTTTCAATTTAGTGACTCTGGACATAAGAGTTACTGAGAGGTTAGGCCTTGATCCTGCAAGGAACTTCACAAGTGCAAGGATCTGTCCCTGGGGAGCTCCTTGCAGGAGTAGGGTGCCTTAAGTTAATTATTGAAGGCCAAACTACACCTTTGCATAAAAACTTCCTTTCATATCAATTGCAGTTATACAGTGTACTGATAATACATGACTCCAGTTTATACCCTCTCACCCCAGCCCACAGATTGATTAAAACATTATTCAGTCTTTACCACAAGAAGAATTTCTTCACATCATTGGTACATGCTGAACACTCACCACGGATGATAGCTAATTTAAATAATGAGGAGCATTTTTAAGATCTGATTCTGATGGCAGACTTGGAGGGAAGATCATTGTAAAAGATGGACAACTACGTATCCAAGATCAAACTAGAAACACTGATTCCTTGGGGAGGATCAAGTGAAAATATATAAGAGAAGTTTCAGTCAGGCAACACAAATATTCTGATGGATAGATTTCACTGGTAAAAAAACATCTATATTTAAGAACATTCTACATACTATGCTCAAAAATTATAGGGACTCATTAAAAAATGCCCGACTATTTGCCAGGATCTAAACATTACAAAGTGAGAGATATACCAAAATTTCAAATCTTAATCCAAAAACAAATAATTAAGAATTTAATTTTAACAGTACTGATAAGAAATAACTGCATTTTTAAAAACAAGGCTATTTGTATTTCTACCTCTTAAGCGAAATGTGAAAAGAAAGTGAACATTTGCACTGTACTCATTACGTGACAAAACGGTAAACTAAAATTGAATTATCTTCTACATTTAGGGTAATTAACAGTAAGTGCAGATTACAGGACTGGCTTGCTGTAGGAAGCTTTTGTTTTGCTAATTCCTTCCCTCAGTACTGTCCTAAACACAACAGGGTGTAGCCTTTAATAATGCTCAGCCTAGTAGGAAAACATGTGGCTGTACTCAGCCTTGCTCTTAACTTGAACGGTCACATGGATTTAAGATGTGTGAGGGGGATCAGCAACAAGATTTACACAGTGCCTGAGTATCAGAATTCATACGAGCGAAAAAGTGAAGATGAACAAAAAGCTCATTTTTGAAAAAACAAGCACAAATTTAAGACAAAATATTTAAATTGAAATTAATAGAATTTAAAGCCCTATTCAGCATTCTCTACTCCCCGCAAAAAACTCCAGCTGGTATCCTAGTACCTAGGTATTACACGTATATCGCATGGTTCTCTGCAAAAGGGTTTCCACTTACAGAACTGTGCCATAGTATGCGTGCATGTGGTTCTTTACAATTAGGATTACAATGGTCCACCAAGCTATAACACACACTCCTCATTTAAATCTCCCTTGAAAACTCAATTCCACAACTTCCACACTGCAAGTAAATCAATTTTAGTCACCTTATATCTTTACTCTAATTTTTATATACAACACACACAACAAAAACCACAGAACCACCAAGACACACTCTTACCTAGACTGACCAACCATGTGATCTTAATGCTTCCAACTCTTATTCTCAATGCCCCTTAACTCCCTATTCCGTATCACCCACACCTGTAAAATTTAGAATGTAAGTTCTTTGAAGCAACTATAATATCTTTCTTTGCTGTGAAGTGTCTAGCACATCATGGGTGATTACAGTGGCATGACAGCACCACTGCAGTTAGGGTAATGTCACCACATTTTAAAAGGTCGACCTTTTTAAGTCCTCTAAAATGGACATGCTTAGTCCGATTTCTTAGTAATGTGGTGTGCCTCTGGAGGGTGGAGGATAGATTTAGTGACCCAAAGTATGAGTCCCATGAGCCAGGGTTTCCAGAGATATAAGCCCTGAAAAAACCTGCCATTTTTAACAAGTTTTAAGGGTTCTGTTTGCTCGTTTTTGCACAGAGCTAGAGATCTAACTATTGATGTGATGATCTCAATTTGTTAAGTTTTACCCAAGGTAGCACATGGAACTCACTAAATCTTTGGGGGTCTGGCCTGGTCCACACTATGAAATTAGGTTGGTATCTAAGTTCCCTCTAAGCTGCACAGCCATATAGCAGCCTAATAAGCACTGCGCAGGTTCTCAGGCCTGTGGCAGGGAGGGGCACTTCACTTCTTCACTTCAGTCAGCAGCACTGCTATGGGTACCCGCATGACGCCACAGTATGCTAACATTTTTATGGCTGACTTAGAACAACGCTTCCTCAGCTCTCGTCCCCTAACGCCCCTACTCTACTTGCACTACATTGATGACATCTTCATCATTTGAACCCATGGAAAAGACGCCCTTAGGAATTCCACCAGGATTTCAACAATTTCCATCCCCACCATCAACTTCAGCCTGGACCAATCCACACAAGAGATCCACTTTCTGGACACTACAGTGCTAATAAGCAATGATCACATAAACACCACCCTATTCCGAAACCTACTGACCTCTATACTTACCTACATGCCTCCAGCTTTCATCCAAACCACACCACACGCTCCATTGTCTACAGCCAAGCTTTAAGATATAACCGCATTTGTTCCAATCCCTCAGACAGACACAAACACCCACAAGATCTCTAATCAAGCATTCTTAAAACTACAGTACCCACCTGCTGAAGTGAAGAAACAGATTGACAGACCCAGAAGAATACCCAGAAGTCACCTACTCCAGGACAGGCCCAACAAAGAAAGTAACAGAACGCCACTACCCATCACCTTCAGCCGCCACCAAAAACCTCTCCAATGCATCATCAAGGATCTACAACCTATCCTGAAGGACAATCCCTCACTCCCACAGATCTTGGGAGACAGGCCAGTCCTCACTTACAGACAGCCCCCAAACCTGAAAGCAAATACTCACCAGCAACCATACACCACACAACACTAACCCAGGAACCTATCCTTGCAACAAAGCCCATTGCCAACTCTGTCCACATATCTATTCAAGGGACACCATCATAGGGCCTAATTACATCAGCCACACTATCAGAGGCTCATTCACATGCACATCTACCAATGTGATATATGCCAGCAATGCCCCTCTGCCATGAACACTGGCCAAACCAGACAGTCTCTACGCAAAAGAATAAATGGACACAAATCAGACGTCAAGAATTATAACATTTGAAAACCAGTCGGAGAACACTTCAAGCTCCCTGGTCACTCAATTACAGACCTAAAAGTTGCAATTCTTCAACAAAAAAACTTCAAAAACAGACTCCAAAGAGAAACTGCAGAACTGGAATTAATTTGCAAACTAAACACCATTAAATTAGGCTTGAATAAAGACTGGGAGTGGATGGGTCATTACACAAAATAAAAACTATTTCCCCATACTAATTTTTCCCCCACTGTTACTCACACCTTCTTGTCAACTGTTTGAAATGGGCCATCCTGATTATCACTACAAAAGCTTTTTTTTCTCCTGCTGATAATAGCCTACCTTAACTGGTCTTGTTAGAGTTGGTATGGCAACACCCATTTTTTCATGTTCACTGTGTATATATATCTTCCTACTGAATTTCCCACTGCATGCATCCGATGAAGTGGGTTTTAGCCCACCAAAGCTTATGCCCAAATAAATTTGTTAGTCTCTAAGGTGCCACAAGTAATACTCATTCTTTTTGCGGATACAGACTAACACAGCTACCACTCTGAAACCTGTATACATGTAGTTAAGTTTTCTCTCTTTATATATTTGTTGTCCAGTCAATAAACAATGGCAAATAGATCATTTTGAAGTTATAAAAAGATAGGGATTTTAAAATCAAATTGGTGTACAAAGAAGGAAAGGCTTATGATCCCCACTAGGGAGACTTACTCACGACAGAAGTTGGATATTCTGAAGATTAATTTTGTATTAAACCTTCCAGACTATAATCCTTAATGCAGTTTAAAAAAAAAAAAAAAAGATAGATGCAAAACGAAAAGGAGATGCATGCTTCTCCTTGGCATATTTGTCTTGTAGGATTTTGTTAAATCCAATCATACTCTGCAAGCAATTGTACTGGTTCTGATGCCAAGAAAGGCAGTACATAATTCTAAAATAACCAGTTTCAGAAAGCCCAACTAAGCCCCAAGAACTGAAGGTGCTTGGGTAATAATGTTGCTAATTTTTAAAACTGCAAAAGTTACAGCAAAAGTTGTGTGTGCAGAAAAAGTTAAAGTACTTATACAAAATGTCTGTAATTTTGTGGCAATAGGAAATCTGTAGCTGCCTATGGCATATGTCCCAGCACACAAGCTCTGAAGGTAACAAACAGCGATGTGCTAATTACACTTTCTATTGAACAAATGATTGGGGAACATGCTGGGCTGCGTGCTGAGAGACCTTAGTAAGAAAACTGATTTGGGATCATAGGCTCAGGGCTAGAAATGTTTTAGCACACTGTGGAGATCTCTCTGCTTGCATACATGCTGAACACTGACCTTTAGGACAGCACAACAGGAGCTGTCACCTGCAGTCAGGTCACCTTCCTCCTCCAAGCCAACAACAAAATTGTTCAGGAAAAATGTTTCCATCCAAAAAATATTTTTATGATTGCTGATATATATTGCATTCGACACCAGAAAACCAGAGCTCAGAGCATGTGATAAATGTCTTAACAGAATAACGATAATCACTGCTAAAATAGGATTAGACTGTCCTTTTGGTACTGCACATGGAGGGGAGCCAAATCAGGTTTATTTGGATATAAAGTATAGTGGCAATTAAGCAGCATACTTCCCCTTCCATTAATCCTGCAGAATGTCTGAGTTCTATGAGACAGAAAGTATAGGCCAGGGTGGTGATTCTTCTCAATTGTATGGTCTTCACAAAAGCTGGTGGGGGACTATCCAACGTAAGAAAAATTCTGTCAGAGTCAGGGTTATTTACACAGGACCAACACTGCACAGTGAAAACACTCCTGAGGATAGCTAAAGGGTCAGCCACCAGTGGTCACTGCATGCTCTCCCAGGAGGGAGAATTTCTGTGTGGAATGGAATGGAATCTGACCTATCAGCTCAGGAAGCGATCCTTTCAAGAAACTACAAATATGTAAATACTTTGCATTTTAAATTCTTCTAAAGAAACATACCTAAAAATAAACTGCACAATTTTCAGAATAAAGATTGAATCATCATGTAGTTCGTGTGTGCTTATTAAAAAACCTTAACATAGTAATGTGCACTAATACTACAGCTTTGCAACAGTGATATTGTTTTGGGATATTAAAATAGAATACCTTAGCAATTTTATGAGCTTATTGCATCTGAACTGTACTGTAATTTAGAGTGCAAATGACTTGAGGGACCATGTTTTCTATGTAGTTTACAGCTTGTATATACTCATAATCAAGAAATAGATATAATGAGATGTCATCCTTAAACTTCTGTCATTAGGATCTAGGTTTCCCCAGTGAAATAGTTATTGCTGATAATGGGCTTGCTGAAACTAGAAGCAATAGTAGTTAACTTATAATGCTGTAGAGGAAAAAAGTCTCAATGGTACACTTTGAGTGTCACCTTTCAATTTCCTTGCTTTTAAATGTGTTTTTACAACCATTATTTAAAAAACCCACACATTTTACCTACAGATTACCTAGAAGATTGGAACATCACCACTGAAGAATTTCAATTACTTAAAACACAATTTTCATTATAAATATGAAGAGATTTTATTTACTTGACAGAAATAAATTGGGCCAAATTCCATTCCTTTGCTCTCCTGTGCTACATGGCATAAGGGAACCAAAGGATTAGGAAAATAAGTAGAAAGAAAAGAAATTTGAACATAGCGGAAATTCAGCTGCTACAGTGCATGCTTCCAAGATCCTGAAGAAGCCCTTCTATACAAGCTGCTTCTAGATGAAGCTCCATGGAAATTTTGAGAACGTGGCCTGTAAAAAGTACACTATTTAAATAAAAGGAACGTCTGCACAACAATTAATGCTGACCAGGCCAAAATTAACCTCCCAGCTTTTGCACTAAACTCCCTCCCCTCTCTCAAACAGGATAGGATTGCATAAGCACACTTAGAGTTGAGAATGCATGAGTCAGCCATACTGCTAGTGGTAGCTAGAGAGTGTGCAGAGATTTTTTTTTCTGCTCTGTGGATCGTGAATCTGCAGAGTTAGTGCCAGTGTTTTCCAAAAATCCTCTGCCTATACAGGTACTACAAGTCCTACCTTTTCTGCAAGGCAATCACCCCAATGCTCTGAAGGTGAAAGAATGTAGAAAGAGCTGCAGGAACCCTGTGTAGGTTTTTCAAAGTAATTCTCCAAGGTTTTCAATGAAATAGGATTGTCTTTTTGTTCATATGTAGTCCAGCTTACTGTGATATAACTATTTCTGACACGCCCTATGACTACGGTAGATGCTCATTAGTAACAACATAGTGGTGACCTTTTGCTGTGTTGCTGCTAAGCAGCAGTTGCTGTTATGGGGAGTCTTGTCTGACCAAAGGCAGCATGCTTTTTCTGATACCCAAATTAGCAACAGAACACTAACAATTTAGAACTGTAATAATGTGATGTATGTTTATTATTATTGCTACAGTATTACATTAGCATATGTACTGTACATTTTAAACATATGCTCTGTTCTGCATTTGTAGTCTACCACCATATTGTATCAAGAAAGCGGTATTAATTGAGTTAACATATAGAAGTATCAAGTTTTGTTTTTATGTTTTAAGATCAAACAGCCACCATGACAACACACACAACCTCTGGCTCCTACTTATAAAAAATTTTTGTACTCACACTAAACTGTAATACTTTGTATGCACTGTAAGTTGCCCTGGATAAGAGTGTCTGCTAAGCAAACTAATAATAATGCTATAATAACCTCAATTAAAGTACTATTCCACATCAAGGTGTATTCTATTTATACAGTGTGTATCAACTTGTAAATTAAGGTAAACTCACTCATTCCAGGTGAAAGAACACTTAATTTTCTCTGCTTCTTCTCAGTCACAATTTTGTTTTGAAAATGGGATTCAATGTCCCAAGAGACCTGTAACCACGTCCCTCTAGCTGTGAAAAATGCTAAAGTATATTCAAAGCCTTCAACAGCTCGGGGTTTCTTGCAGGTGGAACTTCATCAAAATCCTCCTCACTCTCTTGATTATGTTTCATCAACACACACTCATTTCTCTAGCTTTGCAGCAGCTTCAACGCTCACTAATTCCTCATCAACTAGTCCTCCAAATTGAGCAAATCCTCATCCATAGTCACAGGAGCTACTAAATCCTCTTTTTCCATGTTGTCTGGAAGTGGAACATCATTTGGGGGTCAAACTCTTCAATATCCTTGTCTTCCACACCTTCCACTGGCACAACAAATTTGCCTTTGCTGAAACAGCTGGAAATTGTTGTCGCCTTTACATCTTGCCATGCTGCAGCAACAAGGTGAACACCATCTAGAAAATGTACAGTTTTCATCACTGTCTGAACATCTGCATTGGGGTCCGCATCAAAAAATAATAATAATCTGGTTTGCAGTTTTTGATGGGTAATGTCCCTTCATGTTCTTACTCATATCTTGATCCATAGGTTACATTAAAGATGTCGCGTTAGAGGGTAGGAATTCAAGCTGAATGTTGGTGAGAACCACTCCTGGGTGGGGTGTGAGACGTTATCCAGTAAGAAGCACATTGTACCGCTCTGCAAGCAAAATTGACAATCCCACTTCTTTAGCCAGTTGATGAAAATCTCACCTGTCATCCAGGCATTTGATGAACTGACATAATTGAGGGGGAAAGTTTACGGAAATCCTTCAGAAAGCATCTGGATCTTTTTCACTTCCCGATCATGAACAGCGGGCATTTGTTACTCCCATCCATGTTGGCACAGAACGAGCACGCTTACCCTGTCTTTTGAAGCTTTCCCTCCTTCTAGCTTTTCATTTTTTTCTACATCCTCTAGCACAGAACCCTTTCAGATAAAATCCTGTTTCGTCAGCATTGTAGATGTCATCTGAGGAAAACCTTTCAAGAATATGAGAAAGCTTTTTGCACTGCCCCTGCTCAGCTGCTGGCTTGCCCACCGATGGTTTTTCCTCATGCTCTTTTTTGAAAGCAACGCTGAAGCATTTCTTCCATCTAGTAAACAGACTGTCACTTGCCTTAAAATCATTCAATCCAAGTGAAGTAGCAAGCTGAAGGGCTTTTTCCTCGACTGCAGGTCCAGCATGCAGTACTCGCTGCACTCTCTTCTCCTTGAACCATATAAAGAGAGCCTCGTCAACATCAGAGGCTTTTCCCTCATGCCCACTCTTATGGCAGCTGTTTAACTGTCCAGCTTCATATTTAGCCAAAAGCTTATCCTTCAGCTTCCACATTCCACATACAGTCAACCTGTGCAACTCCCACTTGACTGCAACTTGGTTTTGAGTAGTCCCCAGAGTGACAGTCTCAGATAATCTGTACTTTTTCTTTCAGTGAAAGACTTCTGGCATTTTGTCTGTTTTTGCCACAAAAAATGATGCAAGTAAATGGAGGATGTGACATCACAAATGTTGCTCTTATGCAGTGGCTATGTTGCTGTTACCAATTGGACAATTCATGGTAGGGAAAGCGATCCAAGGAGAAATTTAGCTCATAACCAGAGTTGCTCTTACAAGATGTTGCTACAAACAAGCATCTACTCTATTAGGATTTTCTATTAAAATTAGGGCTGTAGAAGGTTAACCGGTAAGCATTAGGCTTACCGTTAATGGGACATTAACCGTTAACCCAGCGGCTGGCCGCACCAGGTGGGATCCCGGCCTTGGCAGGACCCCAGCCCCTGCCGCCCCGAACCAGCCCACCACGGGAGCAAACGAACCACCACGCCCTGAACCAGCCCACCATCGGTTAACCAGTTAGATGATATTTGTGAAACCTAGACAGTGCTCACACACAGCCACCATTTTTCAAAGTTTCAAATCTCAGCCTCACGTATTTTTTTAAATAAAAATTAGGATTTGTAAATGGTGGTCAGTGTATATTTCCTTCCAACCATCTAAATCTATGTACCAGCCCAGAAACTACAGGAATAAAACCCAATGAAAATCCAAATCTGGATTCTGCATCATATGGCATCATAATTAATATTCAATTCAAATCACGTTAATGGAATCTTAAGGAAGACATGAAAAGCCTTCTTGCTTATTTACCTGTGGTAAGTAGAAAGCTTTCCTTGCCAACTGGTGGGGGTCTACCTCATTTTTTAATCTAAAAATAAGGGTATGTTTCTCGCTCTTACAATTGTGGAGACAGCCTTTCACATGTGCACTAATGCAGTGCTGTCTTCCCAAGTCTGCAGACAGATACTCAACTATTGCACAGATTGCCCAAGCAGCAAAGAGCTGAAGAAGAGCTCTGTATAAGCTCGAAAGCTTGTCTCTCTCACCTAGTCTAATATGCTGGGACTAACACGGCTACAACAACATTGCCTACTAATAAGACTCATCAGTTTCACAGATGCTATTTACATATAGCTAAAGAGAAACAGAGAATTATGACACTTCGCTATTTTTGCTGCTTGGCTAAGCTATAAACAGGAGCAGAGGAAAACAGTGTAGCTATGCACAGGGAAGGAAGATCAAAAAAGTGAAAATGACCTGAGGGACAGAACAAGACCCTCCTCATTGAAGCAACAGAGTGGCAGACCATCCGCACAAGTTTAGTGAGGCCTCTGAAGTGAGCCAGAAGAAAGCTCCTCTCTTTTGTGACACAGAGGCTCCTTACCAAAGTGTCCTTGATTATTGTCTGACCCCCTCCCATAATTTCCCTCAACTGTGAAAGCTGAAATCGATTTAAAAAAAGCTTAAAAATATCAATATTACCTATCAAAATTATAAAAAAAAACATTCTGCCAAGCCTTTTATCAGGAACCTATTATTAGGAGGCAAGAAACTCAGCAGCCTCCCCAATCTCAGCAGTCTTAAAGGGATGGGTGTCTTCCAAGGCTTTGCTCTTGGATGTGAGTCATAAGAAGTCCCACTCTTTCACAACAACCCCTATCTATTAGGTGTCTAGTTAATTGTTCAAACTTGTATTTTAGGTACTTTTTAAAGTTCCATACAACCTTTTAATAAAATATTTTGCACTTATATATAAAATTCTTTCCTTCCTGTGCATGCAGGAGACCTATTCAGGTACCACTCCAAGATTGGAATGAACTCCCACAGGAAATAAGAGCCACTACACCCTTCACCACATTCAGCTCCAAGTTCAAGGTCCATTTCAACCTTGCTTTTGCCAATATGAACACACAGCAAAAACTATAGTATTTATTTAAAATTTAAAAAACCTCCCACAATCTCCCCTTGAGAAGAGGAAAAGAGAAAGAACTAAATGTGCCATATGCTAGCCATGTTCTGAAAAGCCCTAATCTAAAAAAGAACTTAGGTACTGTGATTCTGAGCAATGCAAAGCCTAACCTTTAGGCTCTTAGAAAAATCACAGGAACACACTATGATGTACAAAGCCTGAGTTAGGTGCCTAGGCTCCCTATACAAAGAATGGGGAGAGAAAGGCACTTCAGAATGAGGTCCATAAACATCACACTACTACGCTAGGTGGAGAGCCACCTAAGACAGCCTATTGAAGATGCTGAAGAGAGGGGTGTCCTCCCTCTTGCCCCTCATACAGCAATAGGTGCCTAAATCCAGGCCAAAGGGAGGAACCTATTTCTTCTATCCACACCCAGGCACCCCTCTCCTAGAGTCAAGCAGCTTAAGCGTTCAAGTCGGTTTTTGACAGAAGGAGTTAGACACCTGCCTCACTCCACACAATATGATACAGTGTGGGAGGGAGAGGCAGCAGAGGAGCCTACTTTATAAATTTTAGCCCAGTGATTAGAGCACTCACCTGATATGTAAGACTCAAGTTCAATTCCCCTCTCTGCCTGAGTGGGAGAAAGGACTTGAACAGGGGTGACCCCCCTCACAGGAGAGTGCTTTAACCACTGGGCTATGAGAGAGTGTGATGTGGGGCTCCCTACAATCTCTCCTGTTAAAGTTGTTCCACTGTGGATAAATAATTAAGGAGTCATTGGAGTAGGCAGACTGAACCTAGGTCTCACACTCCTAGGTGGGCTATAACCACTAGGCTACAGAATCACTCTCGCTATATCTGGCCCAGTGACTCATTATTTATCCACAGTGGTACAGCCTCAGACAGAGATTGAGGGAGCCCCACCTAAGAGTATCCCATAGCCCAGTCGTTAGGGACTCTCCTTTCTCCCCATCAGGCAGAGGAGGAAACTGAACCTGGGTCACCAACATCCCAGAGAAGTGCTTTAACCAATATGCTAAAAGTTATAAAGTGGATTTTCCTGGGGCTTAGGCAGCAGATAGGGTTCTGAACACCTAAAGTGAGACAGCAGTGCACATGTCCTCAGGCAGAAACTTAGGCACCTAGGGAACTTTTATGCTGAAAACTTAGACTCTGTGTGAGTTTAAGCAACTACTGGGTTACACAAGAATTTCATGCATCGCAGAGGAGCCCACAACTGGGAATTAGGTACCTAAGTATCTCTGTAAATCCCACCCTCAGATATTAGGGTAATGATGCTTGTATCTGAACCTGGACAGAACAGCATTAATTTAGATTCAAAATACCCTGCAAGATACGTAAGCAGTATCATCCCCTTTTACAGAGGACACAGACAGATTAAGTGACTCGCCCAATGCCACACTATTCCAGGAATTATGGAAAAAACATGGCAATATTGCCAGTGGTTCAGACTAGAGCTCTCAAGTAGGTTCCATTGAGGGAAACACCCAGGCAGTTATAGGTATCTCTAGCTCAATCCATCTTTGCTGTAGAATGAAAAAAAGGGTATTGGGTTTACTCTACATCCTTTTGGTTTACTGCCCTCTAGTGTGCACTTTTCCATAATAAGAAGTTAGCACAACCAACTTAGTGTAGTTTTTCCAGCATATTCTTGTCCCTTGGATTTTTCCTCTATATTTTATCTGTTTAACAGCTAGCTCAATACAAGCAGCAGACTGATTATTTATTTCTAAGCAAGCTCTCAATCTTCCCAGGACAAACTCCAATTCACATATCATAACATTAATCAACCCAAAGTTCAGTTTAAAAAGCAGGCCTTAACAGTTCTAGATTATTTTTTTCTATCACTGTATTTAAAGTCAACACTGGCTTTTTCTAAATATAGCTTTACTCATGACTGCTTAACTGACCCTACTTAGAAGAGCTCTGTGTAAGCTCGAAAGCTTGTCTCTCACCAACAGAAGTTGGTCCAATAGGAGACACTATCTCACCCACCTTGTCCCTGTGTAGTCCAGCATCCTCTGCCCCCTCCCTCAGCTCCCAACTTCTTTTACAATTACTTTAACCACTCTACCATATATATATATATATATTATATATACACACACACATACTTTAACCACTCTACTAACAAAAATACCTCCTTTAAGCACTCTGTACTTTTCCAATTTCTGTCTCATCTGTCCCCTGTCCTTGAACACTACGTTCCTTAGTTTCACTGTGTTACATTATCTTCCTCATGGATCATCTGCAATCTGCAGTTTCCCTCTCCATTCTTCTGAAGCTACTCACTAATCACCTGCTCCCTACTAAGTCGGAAGGCCTAAACTCTGTCCAAGGCCTAAACTCTGTCCACTGTCTTCAGCACAATCACTCCCCCCTTTCATATATTTGCTCTCCTCTGTAGGCTTTTGTGGTTCTGGGCTTGAACAGCTCCCTTTCTAGCTTCCCTAATGCTCCTTCATCATCTTATTTACTGGCTCCTCCTCCATCCTGCTTTCAATCATTGTCCCTCAGGTCTTCCTTCCTTGGTCCCTTTCTCTTCTCCCCAGCACCTATCACTTCGGCAACCTTTGGCACCCGGCCTGCCAGGGTAAGCCCCCTGGCGGGCCAGACCAGTTTGTTTACCTGCCGCCTCTGCAGGTTCGGCTGATCGGGGCTCCCACTGGCCACAGTTCGCCACTCCAGGTCAATGGGGGCTACGGGAAGCGGCGCAGGCTGAGGGATGTGCTGGCCGCTGCTTCCCGCAGCCCCCATTGGTCAGGAACAGCGAACTGCAGCCAGCGGGAGCCGCCATCGGCCAAACCTGTGGACATGGCAGGTAAACATACCGTCCCGGCCCATCAGCAGATTTCCCTGACAGACCGTGTGCCAAAGGTTGCCGATCCCTGCTGTATAACCTAATCTATTCTCATGGATTCAATTACCACCCATATGACTTTCCCAACGCACTGACTTCTCCCTCTGTTCAAGCCTACATTTACTTGTGATTGTCTTTCCGATCTCTTCTCAGTGTCCAGACTCCCAAGGAAAGTATTTTTCAGTTGAAAATAGAGTTTGCTAGTTCTCACCCAAACCATTCTCTCCCAGTCCATTCTGTATCATTGTAGACAATTCCACAATCCCCTGTAATGCAGGTGTGTAGCTTTAGTGGCTAATTTCAACTCTATCTTCACCTTATCACATCACATCCAGTCAGTTCCTAAACTCCACCAGTCCTCCCACTCTCAAAAATCCAGCCCCTTTTGTCCATGCCTTAAAATCTTGGTATGTGTACTAGTTCTCTCAGTAAATACAACTTCCTCTCTGGACTCTCTGATTCTCACATTGCACTCCCCAAATTTGATCTGATCTTCCACAACCACTACTGTACTCACTACAAAAACTGCCTTTTGGCAACAAAACAGTGATAGCGTACACACTGCAATGTGACCTCTTTCGAAAAAACACCTAGTTTTGGCGACAAAAAACTTCCATCCTATGAGAAAGACTTGTCTTTTTCCCTCCCTTTATTGTTGACAAACAGCCAGTGTAGACACCAGTCCGTCCGTCCCCCCCTCGATTTTATTGGCTTCCAGAAGGTGTCCCACAAGTCCCATGCTGCCACTCTGGTCAGTGGTTTGAACTCCGCCGCCCTGCAACCAACCCACCCCTCCCCCACTTACAAGCCCTGGGAAATTTAAATCTCATTTCCTGCTTGCTGACTTCCCAGAGGAGCTTCCCAGGTGGCTTCCCAAGTCAGCAAGGCTGGATATCGCATCAAACGCGCTCCCACTTGGACCACCGCTGTGTTGGTGGATCTGATCAGTATATGGGGAGAGGAGTCTGTTCAGTCAGAGCTGCAAGTGACCAGCAGGAATTGGGACACATATGGGCAAATTTCTGTAGGCTTGTGCAAAAAGGGCTATCATCAGGACACGCAACAGTGCAGAGCAAAGACAAAGGAGCTGAGGCGGGCGAACCATAAGGCGTGGGAGGCGAACCATCACTCTGGTGGAGCGCCTAAGACCAGCTGCTTCTATAAGGAGCTGAATGCTATCCTCAGTGATGACCCCACCTCCATCGCCGATAGCCCCTTGGATACTTTGCAGGCAGCAGAAAGAAGGGGTAACCTGGAGGCTGAAAGTCTGGAAGAAGAAGTTGAGCTAGAAGAGGATCTGGTGCTCCCAGCAGGGTCGCCCGATGGGGCAGGCAGCCAGGAACTTTTCTCCACTCCAGAAATGCTCAACAGGGAGCAAGAAGCAGATGAAACACCGGGTAAGTTGCTGTGGCTTGTGTCGGGAATCAAAAAGTGTGAGGCAGATAATGTTTTCTGTGAGCTGGACATTACCCTGTGTAGTTAATCTGCATAGCCAAGCAGGGTGTCGATGGATATCGAAACCTGCAGGGAATCCTCCATAGAGAGGCTCTGGACAGTTTCCGAGAGGTACTTGTTAATCCTCTGCCGCAGATTCCAAGGGATTGCAGCCTTGTTAGTTCCCCCATTGCAGGAAACTGTACCATGCCATGTAGCAATAACTGGAGCTGGGACCAAAGCAGCACATAACTGAGCTGCATATAGACTGGGGTGAAAGCTGCAAGCATTCAGTAGTTGTACCCTGGTTTCCCTGGTAACCCACAGCAGCAAGATGTCAGCCAGCAGGTTGGCCCCCTGTGAAAAAGTGTGAGATAATTTTAGAATGAGTTCCCTGCAAAGCTGCCCTGCAAGCCATGACCTTTTTGTCTGTTCACACAACCACCTTCCCCCCACTTCCGACACTCACCGTGATTGGTGCATTCGCGGAGATGTGTGCCTGCCTAGAGTCTCAGAGAGAAAGTGATTTCTACTAGCAAAAGGCTCTTGTTACTAAAATGTTTCAATCATTTGCTGGAATGTAACAATGCCTCTTCTGTTCAGCACAGACCTTGAAGATCACCACGCACCCCTGCAAACAGGCTTCGGCAGATAAGGAGGAACCCTAGGTGCAGCAAAGACGACATGTTCTGGGAGGTGCTGCAGCGTGATGAGAGACAGATCAGGGAAAGCGAAGAGTGCTGGGAAGCCAAAAGGCAGGATAGAAAAGAGAATGCTGCATTTGCTAGGCAAGTGACAGAGTGGATGATAAAAATTATGAAGGATCAGACAGAGATGCTCAAGTCTTTGATACAGCTGCAGACTGAGCAGATCCGTGGTCAACTTCCACTGCAGCATATGTAGACGCATAATTCTTTGCCAACCCCACCCCCTCTATGCCCACACATTCCTTTTCACTTCACAGCACTCCTGAGTTCCCCATCACTCCACCCCCTCTCACAGCTTGCACAATGATAACGAACTACACAGTTGTGAGGTTTTACCCTTTTTAACAATAAAAAAGGCTAAGGTATTTAATAGTACAGCGCTTTTATTCTGTGGTCTACAAAAGCGAATAGCAATCAATTCACTCTCAGGAACAGGCTTCCAAGGCATTTTGTTGCATGGATCTTGGGCCCCAAAATTGTACATGGATGCAACAGGGAAGTAACTCCAAAGCAGACCTGTGTTACTGCCCCTCATCGTCAAAGTGGCTCCTCAAAGCCTCTCTGATGTTAATAGCAGCCCTCTGGGCTCCTCTGACAGTCCTAGGCATCTGGCTGTTCAAACTGTGCAGCCAAGCGCTCTGCCTCAGTGCTCCACACCTGAGCAAACATTTCACCCTCAAAGTCACACAGATTATGCACAGTGCAGCCCACGGCTATGACCATGGGAACATTATCCTCGGTAAGGTCTAGCCTACCATTGAGACACCTCCAGTGAGCTTTCAAATGGCCAAAGGCACATTTGACTACCTTGCAGCACCTGCTCAGGCTGTTAGAACGCTCCTTGCTGCTGTCCAGGTGCCCTGTGCAGGGTTTCATGAGCCAGGGCTGCAAGGGGTAAGCCGGGTCCCCCAGAATTACTATGGGCATTTCCACATCCCCCACTGTCATCTTGTGATCTGGAATGAAAGTCCCCACCTGCAGCTTTCTGTACAGGCCACTGTTCCTGGAGATGTGTGCATCAAGCACCTTTACAGACCACCCTGCATTGATGTCCGTAAAATGCCCGCGGTGATCCACACACTCCTGCAACACCATGGAGAAGTGTCTCTTCCTACTGATGTATTCAGAGGCAAGGTGGTCTGGCACTAAAATTGAATGTGTGTGCCATCAATCACCCTGCCACAGTTAGGGAAACCAATCTCTGCAAAACCATCCACTCTTTCATGCACATTTCCCAGAGTCACGGTCCTCCGCAGCAGGATGGGATTTATTGCCCTGCACACTTGGAGTAATACAGCCCCAACGATGGACTTTCCTAGTCCAAATTGATTTGTAACTGACTGGTAGCAGTCTGGAATCGCTGGCTTCCACACAGCGATTGCAACACGCTTCTCTACCGAAAGGGTAGCTCTCAATCTGGTGTCCTTGCACCGCAGGTCGGGGGACAGCTCAGCACATAGCTCCATGAAGGTTGCTTTACGCATCCTAATGTTCTGTACTCACTGGTCGTCATCCCACACCTGCATGACAATGTGATCCCACCCATCAGTGCTTGTTTCCCTAGCCCAAAAGCGACAGTCTACTGTATGCAGCTGCTCTGTGAATGCACAAAGCACTGAGAAGTTGCTGCTGTCCATATCACACTCGGCTGCCTGCGATTCATCCTCTGTTAACTTTGTGAGTAACTCTGCAAGTAATTGTGCTGCTATGTGCAATGTCCTCATGACAGCCAACAGAGAATAGGAGAGAAGTGCGGGATCCATCCTCTCTCACTGCGGATGCTGGCGTGCACTACAAAAGAATGACAGTAGGAAAAACAGCATGAAAGGAAGCCAGAAAACATTGGATGGGTGAGAAACAAAGTGGTGCATGACGGTACATTTTGCACACCCTAGGATGCGCCGCACTCCGTTTCCACGTTCCCACAACCCCTAGCGATAGATGGTGTCACCAGGCACTGTGGGATACTTACCCCCAGTCCATTGCTCTCGCTATTGACAAAGGTGCCCCAAATGTGGACACAATCTGTCAACAGAGGGAGCAACTGTAGGCACATTTTGGTGACTTTGCTTTTGTTGATTTTTCCTTGTCGACATTAGTTTCATCAACAAAACTTGCCAGTATAGATAAGCCCTAAGTGAAGACACTACCTACGCCAATGGGAGAGCCTCTCCTGTCAGGATAGGCATTCCACTGCCCCAAGAGGTGGTAGCTATGTCCACAGAAGACACCCTCCCGTCAACATAATATTGTCTATACGAGGGGTTAGGTTGCTATAACTACATCTCTCTAGGGTATGGGACCCGTGAGCGACGTAGTTATACCCACATAAGTTGGTGTTGTAGACCAAGCCTTAATATATACAATACTAAGCATCCAAAACTACAAACATCAATAAGATGAGAGTCAGCAGAAATCTATAAGACTTTTAACCTAATAATATATGGGTTCCATATCCAAATGCATAGCTATCTTTCATTGCTTATTTTGAAGCTAGAAGCAGAATTAAAAAGCCAGTGCTCTCAAACAGCCTCTCTGTTAAGATCCTACAGACTCCTTTAGTTTTGCATTACGTACACGGTGTACTCATTGGCTATCCATTCACCACTTCCTTGTTTTTCAGTTACTTTAATATGTTCTCTGGGACTCCTATAATCTCAGTCTAATTGTTTATTTGAGCACAAACACTGCCTGTTTCCCCCTTGCTTATCTGTATGCATTCTAAAGTATAATTAAGAAAAAAGCCATGTCACATTTTCACACTATCATGAAGATGATAGTGAAACAAATTAAAGTAAAATGATTCACTTTTTTTCATACAAATTAGCAGACTGGGGAAGCAGAAAATGAGCTAACAAAAACCCTATGCCAACAAAGAAATTAGTAAGCAAACAAGTCAAACCACAAAGGCATAATAAAATGAACACAAGACAGAAATCAATACAAATCAGAGGTTATATTTTGTCACACGTGGGGAGGAGGGGGAGAATAGCAGACAACCTTAGGCGACTTATTTACAACTGTGATTTTTAATTTTATTTTAACAACAATGTGTAGGGCACCTTAGAGACTAACAAATTTATTTGAGCATAAGCTTTCGTGAGCTACAGCTCACCTCATCGGATGCCATTCAGTGGAAAATACAGTGGGGAGATTTATATATACAGAGAACATGAAACAATGGGTGTTACCATATACACTGTAACGAGAGTGATCACTTAAGGTGAGCTATTACCAGCAGGAGAGCAGGGGGGAAAAAGCCTTTTGTAATGATAATCAAGGTAGGCCCCTAAATAGATATGTGGGCGCAGTTGGCAATGGGCTTTGTTGCAAGGATAGGTTCCTGGGTTAGTGGTTCTGTTGTGTGGTGGCTGGTGAGTATTTGCTTCAAAAACAGACTCCAATGAGAGACTGCTGAATTGGAATTAATTTGCAAACTGAATACAATTAACTTAAGCTTGAATAAAGACTGGGAGTGGATGGGTCATTACACAAAGTAAAACTATTTCCCCATGTTTATTCCCCTCTCCCACCCCCCACTGTTCCTCAGACGTTCTTGTCAACTGCTGGAAATGGCCCACCTTGATTATTACTATAAAAGGCTCCCTCCCCCGCCCTCCTGCTGGTAATAGCTCACCTTAAGTGATCACTCTTGTTACAGTGTGTATGGTAACACCCATTGTTTCATGTTCTCTATGTATATAAATCTCCCCATTGTATTTTCCACTGAATGCATCTGATGAAATGAGCTGTAGCTCACGAAAGCTTATGCTCAAATAAATTTGTTTGTCTCTAAGGTGCCACAAGTACTCCTTTTCTTTTTGTCAATAATTTTGTGTGCTTCAACAACCCTTCCCCCTTTGAGTTAACTGAGGATCTGAAGGGTTGCACAAGATCATTTCCAGCTGAACTGGACTGCAACCCAGGTTCTCTATCTGCTAAGGCCGAGACCCTGCAATTTATTCTAAATGTGTGAAATCCTATGAACACCCAAAGCACTGCTGAAATCAGTGTGAAAATTCTGAATCTATTATTATAAGAAACCCCCAAGATGACTTTGGTCTTGTCTTCACTGCAACAGTTAGCTCAAATTACTCCACCTGTGCTAGCTCAAGGGAGAGCAGGCACATCACACAACAATACTGGAACTACACAGTGATTATATTCGGCTTGGTCCACACTACAGATGTATGTCAGTACAGTAGAACCTCAGGGTTATGAACTGATCAGTCAACTATACACTACATTTGGAACCGGAAGTACGCAATCAGGCAACCACAGAGACAAGAAAAAAAGCAAGTACAGTACAGTACTGTGATAAATGTAAACTACCAAAAAAATAAAGGGAAAGCAGTATTTTTCTTCTGCACAGTAATGTTTCAAAGCTGTATTAAGTTAATGTTAAGTTGTCAACTTTTGAAAGAACAGCCATAAAGTTTTGTTCAGAATTACCAACATTTCAGAGTTACGAACAACTTCCATTCCTGAGGTGTTCGTAACTGAGGTTCTACTGTATAATTTGTGTCGCTCAGGGAAAATCCACACCCGAGTGATGTAGTTATACGGACTGAGCTCCTGGGCTTCTCCCATCAACACAGTTAATGCCTCTTGTGGAAGTGGAGAATCTATGCTAAGGGGAGAAGCTCTCTGTTGGTGTACGTGGTATTTTCACTAAGTACTACAGCAGCACTGCCGCAGTACTGTATGTGTAGACAAGCCCTCAATAGCAGAGAGTAGCTGAATCACCACTGCATTACTAGGTCAATGAGCAGCAGCATTTGAGCTTCAATCCACACTCAATGAGGAGCCAACATGCTTAAGTTTAAAGCACCACTTTACTCAAGCTAGCAATTTGTGTAGGAACAGAAGTCAGGTTGAGACAACATTCATGTTATAACGTGTGCTTCCACTGCAGTAAGGCCCTATGCTAGAAAAATTTGAGAAACTAAGTATTTTATTTACTTTGTGCAGTTGGTAGCATAGTCATTTTCATAGTTTCCCTGGTAGAATCAGCCAATTTGTTTGTGTGTGTCTTCCATAGAACAAAAGGGGATAGAAAACCTTTTTAAAGAAAGGAATATATAGTTGTAAAACCTCCAAAATTGGCAGTTGTGACGCCTCAGCAGGATTAGAACCTGAAACTACTTCCAGTTTGTATTAAACTTGCTAGATTTCAAGTGGATGCTGTCCCTTTAATAATTCAGTTTAAAATACACCCCAAACCAACTGTTAACATATTACTCCAGAATTTATTTTCTGGATTTAAAATATCAGAATGGTTTTAGGATTATGCCCTTCTTCCGCAGAAACTAATGAAGGTTATCTGAGAGAATGGAGTCTCTGCAATACTTGCCTTCAAAAGCCACTAAAGGATATTTCCACCCAAAACGTTTCAATGAGACAAGGTTTGTGAGGTAATATTTTTATTGGACCAACTTCTGTTGGTGAAAGAGACAAGCTATCAAGCTACATGGAGACTTCAAGAAGAGCTCTGTATAGCTCAAACACTTGTCTCTTTCACCAACGGAACCTGACCCAATAAAAAATATTACCTCCCACTTTGTTGCTCTAACATTCTGGGACCAACACTGAACATGAGGTTTTGAGGAACTTACATTAACAATAGCAACACCTTCAGTTCCACAGATTCAGAACAAAAATATAATTAAAGCATTAGTCTATTAACAAAGATATCCTCTTGCTGTTACAGTCAAGTTTGTTGTTTTGCAAGTACCTAATCTCATGATAAAATAATAAAGCAAGTAAGAGAAGCACCTCACCTTAATGCTTGCCATTATTGTTGTGGAATACTGTAGTGTTTTAAAGCGGTTATCCTCCTTAAAAAACTCCTCTCAAAACTCTCTTTTGCCATGATGCCTGTTGGCATGCCAAGATCACAGCCTATTATGCTACCCAACAGTGTCTCATTGTTTCCTAGTACTCCCCTACACATCATCCGTCCCTATCCACCTGTTAGCTCGTTTTATATGTAGACTGTAAGCTCTGTGGCAGGGAGTGTCTTTTTGTTCTGTGTTTGTGCAGTGCCTAGCACAACTGGGTCCTGGTCCACCACCAGGGCTTCTAGGGTTGCCAACCCTCCCTGTTTCACCGGGAGTCTCCCGGAATTGGGTTCTATCTCCTGGAGGCTACTGAAACCAAACTGGAAGACTTTAGGTTGCTAAAAGTACAGCGATGCAGCAGGGCTAAGGCAGGCTCCCTGCCTGCCCTGGCTCTGCGACGCTCCCATAAGCGGCCGGCACATCCCTCTGTCTCCTGGAGGGAGCAGGAGGGTCTTCGCGCACTGCCCCCTCCCCAAGCACTGACTGCGCAGCACCCATTGGCGGGGAACTGCAGCCAAGGGGAGCTGCAGAGGCAGTGCCTGCAGGCAGGGGCAGCACACGAAGTCCTCTGACCCCCACTCCCATGGGCTGCAAGGACGTGCCAGCCGCTTCCGGGAGTGGCACCAGGCAAGGGCAGACAGGGAGCCTACCTTAGCTCCGCTGCGCTGCCAACCAGGAGCTGCCAGAAGTAAGCACCGCCTGGCCGGAGTCTGCACCCCTCACCCCCTCCCATACCCCAACCCCCTGCCCCAGCCCTGAGCCCCCTCCCAGAGCCAACCTCTCCCCCAAACCCCTACCCCAACCCTAAGCCCTCTCCAGCAGCCCAACTCCCTGCCCCAGCCCTGAGCCCCCTCCCACACCCAAACTCCCTCCCAGAGCCCACACCCCCTCCAGCTCCCTAACTCCCTACTTGAGTCCCATTAAAGTGAATGAGAGTGGGGGAGAGCAAGCGAGGGGGATGGAGTGAGCAGGGCAGAGCCTTAGAGAAGGGGTGCAGCAGGAAGTAGGGCAAGGGTGTTTGGGTTTGTGTGATTAGACAGTTGGCAACCCTTGGAGCTCCTAGGTGCTAAAATGATACAGCAATTAACAGAAATAATACTAATAATGCCCTCAGCAGGGGGACACACGCGCGGGTGGGTGGCGAGGCTAAGCCTCCCAAAACCCGGGCCCTAGCCCTACCCTCGCTCCCCTTCTCCCCTGAAGCCGGAGAAAGCTCATCTCCAGCCAGAAGTCTGGGGCTCGCAGATCCGTGGCAGCTCGGCCTCCGGGGGTGGAGGGGGGGGACGGGACGGACGACCTTGTTCAAAAAGGGGGGGGGGGGGCTGGCCTGGGTGTATGCGCGCATGCATGACCCATGACAGCATCCCACGGCCGCTACGGCCTCAGCTCTGCTGTTGTTCCCCCGGGTTCCCCAGACCACCCGCCAGCCCCCCCGGCACGCGGGCGGCAAGGGCGGAGCCGGCGGGGGAGGCGCGGCGGTTACTTACAGCTCTGGTCTCGTACAGCACCAGCTTTTGCACGCAGCGGATAATCGGCGACGCCGCCCCCGCGGGCATGGCGATAGCGGGGTGGGCTCCGGGCCCGCGCCACGGCAACGGGGGGAGGGGGAACAGAATTGAGACGGGGACAGACGTTTAACGGGCGGGGAACGGACGGGTTCCCGTAGCGAGCCTCGCCCCGCGGATAGGGCTGTGGAGCCGCTCGGGGGGCTCCAGCGTCAGGGAGAGCGGCAGAGGGTCCCGGCCTCTGGGGCAATAGGCGCCGGGGAAGAGCCGGATGAGACCAGAGGCGGGTTGGAAGCTCAGCGGGCGTACACCGGCACAGACCCTGCAGGGAGAGGGCGCTCCCGGTCACCTCCCCACCGCTAGGAACCGGAAGCGAGGCTGTCACAGCGCGCAGGCGCGGCCCCGGAGAGCGCATCGGCCTACAGCGCCCCCGTGACCCCGTCACGTGACGGAATGAGATCGAAGCCTTGGCGGCCCTCTCAGCTGTTGGTGCCAGTGGGTTGCGGCTGTGAAGCGGGCTGTTAGAGGGAGGGAAGCGATGAAACTTGAGGCGCAGACACCAGGCTGCCGCTGGGGGAGAGGGTGTCACTGGCTACGTAGAGGCAGTTCCCCATTCCCCCACGGAAGGGGTGCTTCTCCCCGCCGCGTTACCGCTGGGGACTGCTCCGACCTCCGCAACACCACGCTCAGGGGCTGGTTTCCCGCCCGGTGCTACTCTCACATTCACCGCTACAGAAAGACCCTGCGCCTGTAAATCTCTCCATAGCGGTTAGGCGCACGCGCCGCCGCCCACTTTAAAAATCTGTCCCTTGCACGCGCGCGGGGACCGCGGCTCGCACGCTGATTGGGCACGGGGCGCGCTCAGTTTCGAAGCGGAGAGCAGCAGGCGCGGGGCGGGGCTCACTGGTTGCCACGGGTTACGAGGCTACACAAATCCGCGCCGGGCGGTGAGCAGGGATCCCGGCGCTCGGGAGGTGGAGGGGCCGTTCCCTGCCTGTCCCGCGCAGCGTAAGTGATGCCGCCCCAGCCAGCACCCCCGCCCCAGCCTCCCTTCCCCCTCTCGGCGCCCCCCCACCCCGGCCTGCGCGGGGTGTGGCGCTGGGCACAGGCCTTACGTGCCCTGCGCCAGAGGGTCCCCCTTCCCCCCCAGTCACCGACAGAGCCCGAGCTGCCCTGAGCATCTGTGGCAATGCCCCGTGCGGACCCCGCCGCCCTGTCCCCACGGAGGGACCGTGTCCGGCCCCAAGCCAGCCGCTTGGGACCCCGCCCCGCGCCTGACTCCGCCGGGAGCTTAGTCCAAGGCCAAAGTGTTTTACAAATGTATCCCCGCGGGAGAGAAAATGTTTAGAAACGTCATCAAATTAATGTGTTAAAACTTCAGTGACCGATGGCTTAATTATTTATTAATTAACTCAATCAAATCAGGAGCTGGTTGTACAAGATTTCTGGGGCCACCCCAAGTGACCATCAGCCTGTTTTGAAGGAGGTGGGACAAGTCACTCCTGACAGAAAGCCTCATCCGATTTTGTGATAACCCCGCCCCACCCTGCAGTGGGATGATTCAGTTAATGTGTAGGCAAAACAAACCAGACTATTTTCTCCCCAACCCCTTTGTTTCCCGAGGAGCTGTGCTATATTAACAACAAAGAATCAAACAAACTGCATTTCCCTTGCTAGAAGAGAAAACACAAATCCAGGTTGATGCCTTGTGGTATCTTGGTATAGCAGCCTACCCAACCAGCTACTTGTCTGCTTACTTCCTGCGGGGTTTGCAGTCTCTGATCCTGCCATGTAACCTTCCATTGCACAAGTAGAGGAGAAAGCTAGAGTGGAGTTTGCTGGAGGCACTGTGAATGCACCTCATCATAAGACTCTTCAAAGGAGGATGTGAGACCTGTTGCAGGATTGGAGTGAGCTGGGACCTGTAGGAAGATTATAGGGGAGGAGCAGAGATTTGTTTAACCTTGTGTACTATCAATAGTCCAGTTGACATTGATGGGCTACTCACTGTGTGTAAAATTAAGCATGTAGTATAGACATAGCCTAAGTCTTTGCAGGATCATGGCCCAATTCTGGAGGCAGAGAGTGAATCTGTAAGGATACTGAACACCATAACATAAGGGAAAGCCAGGAGAAGAAAGGGGCAGTTGGATCTTGTTTGAGGATCAAAGAGAAACTCCAGGACATAGCCCAAGATCAGAGTTGCCAGACCTCAACACTCTGCTAATGATACCATGCAGAAATTGGAGACCCCCAGATGACCTGATCCTGACTGGCCATCAAGAAAAGTTTATCTGACAGAACAAGGAGTAATGGTCTCAATTGCAGTGGGGGAGGTTTAGGTTGGATATTAGGAAAAACTTTTTCACTCGGAGGGTGGTGAAGCACTGGAATGAGTTACCTAGGGAGGTGGTGGAATCTCCTTAGAGGTTTTTAAGGTCAGGCTTGACAAAGCCCTGGCTGGGATGATTTAGTTGGGGTCGGTCTGGCTTTGCGCAGGGGGTTGGACTACATGACCTCCTGAGGTCCCTTTCAACCCTGATATTCTATGATTCATGTTGCGAGTTGGGGATTGAAAAAGAGGAAGTCTATCAAAGTCTGAAAAGAGGAAAAGGGGTGCCATTTCAGACTGGGGGGGGGACTTTAACCCTGATTCCAGAGGCTACTTAGGCATCTAAAAACTAGTTTTTTGCAGATAATGGGGGAGGGACACAACCAAAAATGATACTCAAAGGAGTGGGCTCAGCTCAAAAAGTTTGAAATCTCAGGGTGCAGGAAGGGGGTAACTAGGTGATGTGTGCAGAGAGGTTTCAGAGTAACAGCCGTGTTAGTCTGTATTCGCAAAAAGAAAAGGAGTACTTGTGGCACCTTAGAGACTAACCAATTTATTTGAGCATGAGCTTTCGTGAGCTACAGCTCACTTCGTCCGATGAAGTGAGCTGTAGCTCACGAAAGCTCATGCTCAAATAAATTGGTTAGTCTCTAAGGTGCCACAAGTACTCCTTTTCTTTATGTGCAGAGAGGGAGGTAGCTTCGGGTGCAGGCAGGGAGTAGCTAGGGGCTGGGAGGGGCTGTATCAGAGGGGGTGCTGCTGGTGTGGGAGCCAGCATGTGCTTAGACTCTAGTTGGCACAGTGAGGGCAGCTCAGTGGGGCTAGGGCAAGGGACACACTCTGCCAGCCCTGGTACATGGGGAGGAGGAGGACACCCCAACATCAGCCCCCATCTACCTCTGCGCAGCAGTTCAGGAGGCAGGTTCCCCATCCCAAACAGCATGGCCAGTGGTGGCTCTACGACGATGGGAGGTGGCGGGTGCAGAGCAGCAGCTGCAGACAGTGGTGAAGCAGGGGGAGAAGGGGCAGCATCTTCCCTCCTGCTGCAAACTTCACCCAAATGTGGTACAAAACTTGGAGGATAGGTGCCCCCCGCCCCTTAAATGGCACCCCTATAATGGGCTTAATGAAGGTTCTGATCATCTATTTTCTGAAGTTGTTCCCCCCCCCCGCATTGTATATGCTCAATAGTTATATTTGCCTCTGTCAATATCCATTGTTTACTAACATGATCAATTGCTATTCACTATGTTTTCTGTCTGCACAGTCATATGTAAACCATTATGCCTGGTGTTATATAAATAACAGTTTATTTTTTTCCTAATTTAGACTATTTTATTTATGGCTTCACCAGAGAAAAAACAAGATTATCCCTTTGTAGATATATTTGATGAAGATGAAGATGAAAAATCCTTTCTGTTGTCTAAACCTACATGCTTAATTATCCTTGGAAAGCCAGTAAGACATCCAATTTCTATATTTTAATACGAACATCTCATAGAAATTATTTTCCCTCAAATAGATTTGGTAAAGGTTTTACATTTTCTTTTAAAAAAATTAGCTTAATAATACAGTCAAAGCCACTCTAGGGCCTAATGTTGCATTTTTTTTCATTCCAAAACACTGTTGGGGTAAATAAGAATTTTAGGAATGAAGGATGAGGAGCCTAAATCCTGCATGATGCTGAACGCCTTTTGCTTTCATTAAAACCAGTAGGAATTGAGGACACTTTTTGCAGTGGCACCTGCTGGCTCATTAAATGGACACAGATAATCAGGAAAACTGCTTTAATAAGATAAACTTAAGGGAATAGGTTTTTTTTTCTATTATATAGCATGAGTGCTCTGTTATCTTAATATGATGATAACAATTGCTCAGCCTGTTTTGGTAGGGTTTTTTTGGGGGAGCCTAATTGACTTGTCAGTTACAATTAGAGGTGTTAGTATCGTGATTAAAGGTCACAGATTTCTCCAAGATTTTCCTCTGCTTTTCACAATGGCAGCCAATATGTTTGTTTTTATGTTCATCACATTTTAATATTTAAAACATATGATGAATTACAAATTAAAACAAATATCAGTAATAGACAAAAACTTTCAATTGAATAAACTGAGTTACAGAAACATATAATAATATTAAGTACTATTTAGATCTTCTTTGTTTAAATAAAACTGCCCTTTAATTGGGAAGAACTGGAATCCACCAAGACATCCTGACTGAGAGGCTTGTATTGTGTTGTTGTAATTTAAGGGCTTCACTTTTTCCTTAAAAATTATGTGGCCTATTGACTAAGACAATTTAATTAGAAAGTTGCAAGTACTTGTGTGTACCGTATATATTTTTTGTTTATGTAATTCACTGATAGAGCAGCTATCACCATATTACAAGGCACTTCTTTTAAAGGTAAGAATAAAATTCCATGGAAGCAAACAAAAGCTAAGCCAAATAAACACATTTTCAGCGTGCTCAGACTCAGGCTAGGTCTACGCTAGAAACTTTTGTCAGGATAATAGTACCGTATCAGCTAGGGTGTGATTACTTACAGTACTATACTGGTAAAAAGCTCTAGTATAGACAGTTATAGGCCTATTTTGTTCAGGGAATTGATATGTTATACTAGAAGAATAACTCTTTTGCTGATAAGCTGTGCCTCCACTAATGGGTGTTTGCCAATAGAGCTATCCCATCAAACCCTTTCTAGGGTAGGCAAAGCCTCAGTTGGAACTGAGTATGGGTTTTTGGCCAGATTGGCAAGCTCCACCATGGTTTAGGTGGTCTCACTGGCCTATATCTGCTCATTATCGGGACTTTCCTTTCTATGTGAGGAAACCTTCTGCATGGCACTAGGAAGGTGTTCAAGCCTTGAAACAGAAAGACTAGGATCCGATAATATAGCAGGGTTCCGATAGGTCCCCCTACGATTTTAAGGAATATTTTATCAGAAGAAGCAGAGTTAGTGGAGCAACCTGAAGAGTTGGATCCCTACGCTGGGGAGATAACCTCTCTAGAGGAAAGTGTAGAGTTGATTTCAGCTTCATCGCCATCAGAAAATGTTGTGTTGTCCAGGAGTTAGTAGACAGGATGACAAAGGCATTGGACATTCCTTTGGTTCCCATTGAGGTATCCTCACACCCTGTATTTGACATTTTAGGAGCAACTATTAGATAAGTGGTTACACTTCTGTTGGATGGGTTATTGCAACCACCTAAGTTGATTTGTGCAACACCTTCATCAGTTCAGCCTATGTACAAAAAAAGCTGATAAATTGTACCACTTTCCCTGTGTGGGTCTTTCAGATGGTTTCACACACACACACCTCTCCTCAAATTCATTAGTGATGGAAGCTGCATTTCATAGATCTAAGAGCACTCATTCCACTCCTTCGTGGATATGTTTGGGAGAAAAATCTTTTTGTCTCTAGGTATGCGAGTGGCAAATTATCAAATTATTTCCCTGAAGAACATAGGAGATTATTGAATGCTCTTTTAATGAAAGGGTGAAGTGTGGCCAAGCATAAACTGAGTTCAGCTGTCAATTCATCAGATGTTTCAGCCATAGCGAAAGCTTCAGCTGTTTCTTTGAGGCATCAAGCCTGGTTGAGATCAGTAGGTCTTCCTCATGGGATGAGGATGAGAATTGAAGATCTCTCATTTGAAGGATACTGTCTATTTACGGTAAAGACTGATAGGTTTTAGAGAAAATGAAAAATGTGAAATCTGTGGCTAGATCTGCTCATGTTTTTCAGCCAACAAAAAGGTTGTCATCTGTTCCACTATTTAGATATCAGAGACAGTACCTACCATCTTCATCTGCATCTTACTTCTACCAAAGGAGGAATTATTATCAGCCCCAGAATCAGGGGTCAGCATCAGCAGCAGTGGAATAGGTCCTTCAAACCTTGCAACAAAGGGAAATCTCTGGCTTTATCTTTTTCTGGGCTTCAGGCGAGATCTCAGTTTTGACATGACGACAGAGGAGCTACAGACAACTCTGCTACCTGTACTGTTCCATTCAGGAATCACCTGTCCCACTTTTACCACCAATGACAGTCTATAACAGCAGACAGATGGATTCTATATATTATTTCAAGTGGTTGCTCAGTACAGTTCAAGATCTTTTCTTTTCCAACCCTCTCCCCCTACCCTTTATCCCCTTTCAGGGATTCATAGCATAAGGACCTTTTGAGAGCAAAGTTTCTCTCTCTTCTGAAATCAGGAGCAATATTAGAGATGCCTCACAAGTACAAGAGGGAAGGGGGGGGGGTTATTTACATTTCTTCCTGATTCTGAAAAAGGATGCGGGGGTCTCTGTCCCATCTTGAATCTCAGAAAATTACATTGGTTTTGAAAGAGGTTTCATTTCCGTACCTCTGTACCTCTATCATCCCCTCCCTTTCTCTCCAGGAATTGTTTGCAGTTCTGGATCAAAAGGGTATGTATTTCCATATTTCAGTAAGGCCATCTCATCAGAAATACAGTAACTGCATTTTATGGTAGGAAAGGAACATTTCCAGTACATGGTCCTACTGTTTGGTCTGTCCACTGTGCCAAGGGCTTTTTCACAGTGCCTATCTGCAGAAGCAGCATATCTTAGAAAACAAGGAATTTTCGTATGCTCCTATCTAGATGATTGGTTATAAAAGAAAGCATTATCAAAAGAGAAGATTTTTTCTAGATGTAAATAAATTGGGAAAAAATCATTTCTATGTCCAATGTAGAGGATCCCTTTTATAGGGGCTGCATTGAACTCAGTTGTAGGCAAAGACTTTATTCTGGAAGATAAGTTTACAAAAATATGGTTGTCTAAACCTCTGCTCCATCACTCTCCGGAGCAGACTATATCCTTCTTTCTAATGATAATGGGATCAATCAATTGTTATCATCAATCACATTGGTAATCCCAGATGTTTGTCTCCAAATAAGAGTGTTGTAATATTGTTGTCAAGAATTACAAAGTGAGGTGTAAAAAGAAAAAGGAGTACTTGTGGCACCTTAGAGACTAACAAATTTATTTGAGCATAAGCTTTCGTGAGCTACAGCTCACTTCATCGGATGCATGCAGTGGAAAATACAGTGGGGAGATTTTATATACATAGAGAACATGAAACAATGGGTGTTACCATACACACTGTAACAAGAGTGATCAGGTAAGGTGAGCTATAACCAGCAGGAGAGTGGGATATGAGGGGGAACCTTTTGTAGTGATAATCAAGGTGGGTCATTTCCAGCAGTTGACAAGAACGTGTGAGGAACAGTTGTGGGGGGGGGGGGGGAATAGTTTTACTTTGTGTAATGACCCATCCACTCCTAGTGTTTATTCAAGCCTAAGTTAATTGTATCCAGTTTGCAAATTAATTCCAATTCAGCAGTCTCTCGTTGGAGTCTGTTTTTGAAGTCTTTTTGTTGAAAAGAATGGCCACTTTTAGGTCTGTAATCGAGTGACCAAAGAGATTGAAGTGTTCTCCAACTGGTTTTTGAGTGTTACAATTCTTGATGTCTGATTTGTGTCCATTTATTCTTTTACGTAGAGACTGTCCAGTTTGGCCAATGTACAGGGCAGAGGGGCATTGCTGGCACATGATGGCATATATCACATTGGCAGATGTGCAGGTGAACGAGCCTCTGATAGTGTGGCTGATGTGATTAGGCCCTATGATGGTGTCCCTTGAACAGATATGTGGACAGAGTTGGCAACGGGCTTTGTTGCAAGGATAGTTCCTAGGTTAGTGTTTTTGTTGTGTGGTATGTGGCTGCTGGTGAGTATTTGCTTCAGGTTGGGGGGCTGTCTGTAAGCAAGGACTGGCCTGTCTCCCAAGATCTGTGAGAGTGATGGGTCGTCCTTCAGGATAGGTTGTAGATCCTTGATGATGCGTTGGAGAGGTTTTAGTTGGGGGCTGAAGGTGACGGCTAGTGGCGTTCTGTTATTTTCTTTGTTAGGCCTGTCCTGTAGTAGGTAACTTCTGGGAACTCTTCTGGCTCTGTCAATCTGTTTCTTCACTTCAGCAGGTGTGTACTGTAGTTGTAAGAATGCTTGATAGAGATCTTGTAGGTGTTTATCTCTGTCTGTGGGGTTGGAGCAAATGCGGTTGTATCGTAGAGCTTGGCTGTAGACAATGGATCGTGTGGTGTGATCTGGATGAAAGCTGGATGCATGTAGGTAGGCATAGCAGTCAGTAGGTTTCCAGTATAGTGTGGTGTTTATGTGACCATCACTTATTAGCACTGTAGTGCCCAGGAAGTGGATCTCTTGCGTGGACTGGTCCAGGCTGAGGTTGATGGTGGGATGGAAATTGTTGAAATCCTGGTGGAATTCCTCAAGGGCTTCTTTTCCATGGGTCCAGATGATGACGATGTTGTCAATGTAGCACAAGTAGAATAGGGTTATTAGGGGATAAGAGCTGAGGAAATGTTGTTCTAAGTCAGCCATAAAAATGTTCCCAAATGTGAAATAGTTATGGGTGAGGACAAAGTCAAAGTTCAGCCACCAGGTTTGCCGTGACATTATCGGGAATACTGTTCCTGACAGCTTGTAGTCCATCTTTGTGTGGAATGTTGGTGTAGAGGGCTTCTACATCCATAGTGGCTAGGATGGTGTTTTCAGGAAGATCACCGATGGATTGTAGATTACTCAGGAAGTCAGTGGTGTCTCGGAGATAGCTGGGAGTGCTGGTAGTGTAGGGCCTGAGGAGGGAGTCTACATAGCCAGACAATCCTGCTGTCAGGGTGCCAATGCCTGAGATGATGGGGCGTCCAGGATTTCCAGATAGAATACCCCTGGTCTGGGTTCTAGGGGTGTGTCTGTGCGGATTTGTTCTTGTGTTTTTTCAGGGAGTTTCTTGAGCAGATGGTAGTAGTTTCTTTTGGTAACCCTCAGTGGGATCAGAGGGTAATGGCTTGTAGAAAGTGGTGTTGGAGAGCTGCCTAGCAGCCTCTTGTTCATATTCCAACCTATTCATGATGATGACAGCACCTCCTTTGTCAGCCTTTTTGATTATGATGTCAGAGTTGTTTCTGAGGCTGTGGATGGCATTGTGCTCTGTATGGCTGAGGTTATGGGGCAAGTGATGCTGCTTTTCCACAATTTCAGCCCGTGCACGTCGGCGGAAGCACTCTATGTAGAAGTCCAGTCAGTTGTTTCGACCTTCAGGAGGAGTCCACCCAGAATCCTTCTTTTTGTAGTTTTGATAGGAAGGTCTCTGTGGGTTAGTATGTTGTTCAGAGGTATTTTGGAAATATTCCTTGAGTCGGAAACATTGAAAACAGGATTCTAGGTCACCACAGAACTGTATCATGTTCGTGGGGGTGGAGGGGCAGAAGGAAAGGCCCCAAGATAGGACAGATTCCTCTGCTGGGCTAAGAGTATAATTGGATAGATTAACAATATTGCTGGGTGGGTTAAGGGAACCACTGTTGTGGCCCCTTGTGGCATGTAGTAGTTCAGATAGTTTAGTGTCCTTTTTCTTTTGTAGAGAAGCAAAGTGTGTGTTGTAAATGGCTTGTCTAGTTTTTGTAAAGTCAAGCCACGAGGAAGTTTGTGTGGAAGGTTGGTTTTTTGAGAGTATCCAGTTTTGAGAGCTCATTCTTAATCTTTCCCTGTTAGCTGTAGAGGACGTTGATCAGGTGATTGTTGCGGTTCAGTGATGAGACAGAACACAGCTTTATGCAAGCAAACAGGCTGGTCAGCGGAGATGGGCTGTTCTGCCCCCCCTGCCTTCCACCTTCTCCTTTTATTATATTTCTCCCCTTAAGCATTACACACTGCTACACAAAGGAATGTATGATGTTGATTCATATGCTTAGTTACCATCCTCTATCTACTACAATCCTGGTTCTCAGGCCTTGAGCCCAGGCTAAAGAAACCTCCCACAGTTGCTGTCCAAACAATCAAGTTCTCAGGGTTCATATCTAGCCCTTGTCCTTGGATAGAGCAATGTGTGCATTGCTCCTAGGAAACAGTCAGGGTGTGCCCCGCCTGCTTCCAGGTGGAATAGCTAGACATTAACCCTTCATCTCCCCTTTTTTGTTTATTGAAGTTGGCCATCTCATGGTAGCCGCCAATTTGTTTTGTCATGCTATTTAACTCCCAGACAGACAAGGACATAACCTGGGGAGCTTTCCAGGGCAAAATTTCACAAAGTCTTAACAAGGAAGGAATACATTGTACACAGCAACAACAAAAAATAAGCCCAATGATTACAAACACAAAATAACCAAAAACTTAACATCTGCAATATAATCATCTAAAAGGGGTACACTTCTTTTACTACAATTGTAACCAGCAAAAGGCAATATAAGTATCATTCTACTAAGACAGCAAAGGGTGCCATCACTTAAATTTGCAGGAATATAATTAAAGATGCATGAACCACAAGTAAAAACCCATCCTGATGGTAGGATGATATGGCCATAATTATATGAAACATTAACAGCATGGGAACAATTTAAAAGGGATTGAGAAATTTTTTGACAGCCCAATGGCACCTTTTGGGTAACGACCAATCGAGGATCTTTTGGAGGATTGTAAGAAATCTCTCCCACATAATCACAAAAAGCAACCTGCCAGGGCAAGGAGGTGTGGCACAAAGAGTCAAATTCAGTACGGGACAAGGGGAGCACAATGGCAACTAAATCAGTGCCAGTGAGTTGCACTGCACGGTGGCGGGCTTTACGAACAAGATCAGATAGGGCATCTAAATACGGATAAATATTTCGAGGAGGGGTGGATGAAAGGTACAGCCACTCTATAATAGAGACGGCTGTATCTGTACGGGGTACAAACAGAGCCGCAGTTGGCGTATGAGGGGTGGCAAGAAGAACCAATTGTAAGGGACGGACCTCCGGGAGTCTGTCCACAAACTGCTGACTCAAGGCTGCATTGATCTGTCGAATGCAGGCAGTATGCTTTTCAGTGATGGCAATAACCGCACCCGGTGCCCGAGCTCCACGCAGGAGCTCAAACAACGGCTGCAGCATTGAAGTGGGGAGACTAAAATAGGGCCGAATCCAATTTAAATGACCCAAAATCTGTTGTAATTTAACAAGGGTTAGGGGTTGAGGTAAAATTAATTCCGGACGAACCGGAGCAGCATAGGTTTGTAAAACCTTATATCCAAGGTAGTGGTAGGGATAAGAGCGTTGGATTTTTTCTGGTGCCACTAACAGGCCATTTTGGCCGAGAATCTGAGATAAAGATTCAAGCTGTTGTGCCGTGACCCGGGGACCGCTTAGCAAAATGTCATCCATGTAATGGTAGACCTTCAGCGAAGGGTACCGGGCACGAAAAGGGGCAAGGGCCCGATCCACAAAAAGCTGACACAAGGTTGGACTATTTTGCATTCCCTGGGGCAAGACCTTCCACTGATACCTTTGAGAGGGTTGCTGATTATTATATTGTGGCACCGTAAATGCAAATTTTTCGCGATCTTGAGGGCAAAGGGGGATGGTGAAAAAACAATCTTTTAAATCTAACACACAAAGTTGATCGGTTTGAGGAATTAAATTTGGATTTGGCAAGCCAAATTGCAAGGGGCCCATAGGTTGGATGCGTTTATTTATTTCCCTTAAATCATGTAACAGCCGCCAAGCACCTGATTTTTTCTTAATAACGAACACCGGGGTGTTCCAGGGACTGGTGGAGCTCTCCAATCGCTGTGCTTGCAAATGCTGCTGCACAAGTGAATGAAGTGCTTTTAACTTTTCTAGAGGGAGGGGCCACTGGTCAATCCATACGGGCTCTAAGGATTGCCATACCAAGGGTAAGGCGGAGGGCACGGTGGGTGAGGGAGGGTTTTGGGCCATCAGATGTTAATATCGAGGGTGGTGTCTAACTTTGTAAGTAAATCACGGCCCCAAATATTGAGGTGGACAGGGAGCACAAAAGGGCGGATTGTAGCAAGGGCACGGCCTCCTGGTTTAGAGACCGTGACCCAAGACAAACTTTGGTGCCCGGGTTTGCTACCCCCAATCCCCCACAACTCTTTAGAAGGAACCGTAGGCCAACTAACCGGCCACTCCAGATCACGAATCACTGTAACGTCAGCTCCAGTGTCCACCAGCCCTGTAAAAGGAACATCATTTAAGAGAAGTGTTAACTGAGGTTTCGAGGGGCGGACTGACATTGTCAGAGCAACAAGTGGAGAAGACACGCTGTGAGACGGCGAGTGAGACAACGTCGATCCAAAGCCTCCTCCACCCCGAGTTCGATCCTCGGCAGCTCCTCTGTTGGTGCTGGAGAGGGCCTTTCCGAGGCGACACGCTGTGTCGCATCGCCAGGAGGGGGGATGGCTGCAGGGGCGGACGGGGGCGGCGAGAGCACCAGCCTCGCGAGGGAGGGTCTGTCCGAGGCGACACGCTGTACCACGTCGCGGCAGAGGTGCCAGGCATGTAAAGCCTGCACGGGTGCCCGAGGCTCTTTGTGCAATGTCTGGCCCAATCGCTCCCAGTCCGCTAGCTTAAGGCTTCCAGCTTCAGGATACCACGGGCACTTGGCACGCACCTCCTGTAGCAGGAGAGTGAGTTCTCGAGCCGGGCAGTCATGCTGAGCCTTACGCAGCAAATACTGCAGCTCATTACGGTGTTGCACTTGCAAAGCAGAGAGGGAGCTTCCCATACTTACCACAATGAAAAATACTCACCGGGATCCACGAAGTGGATGAGTGACGCGTCTGAAACCCTTGCCGGGCGAGGTGAGTGCTGAGGGCCCCACGTTTGGGCGCCAGTTGTTGCGGTTCAGTGATGAGACAGAACACAGCTTTATGCAAGCAAACAGGCTGGTCAGCGGAGATGGGCTGTTCTGCCTTCCACCTTCTCCTTTTATTATATTTCTCCCCCTAAGCATTACACACTGCTACACAAAGGAATGTATGACGTTGATTCATATGCTTAGTTACCATCCTCTATCTACTACAATCCTGGTTCTCAGGCCTTGAGCCCAGGCTAAAGAAACCTCCCACAGTTGCTGTCCAAACAATCAAGTTCTCAGGGTTCATATCTAGCCCTGTCCTTGGATAGAGCAATGTGTGCATTGCTCCTAGGAAACAGTCAGGGTGTGCCCCGCCTGCTTCCAGGTGGAATAGCTAGACATTAACCCTTCAGGTGATTCCGCAGTTTCTTTGAGAGTGTGTGGCACAAGCTGTCAGCATAGTCTGTGTGGTAGATAGATTGTAATGGATTTTTTACCTTCAGTCCTTTTGGTATGATGTCCATCTATTTGCATTTGGAAAGGAAGATGATGTCTGTCTGTATCTGTACGAGTTTTTTCATGAAGTTGATAGATTTCCACTCCATACGGCTAAATTCAGTGCCTTGCATAATGACAGGTTTCAGAGTAGCAGCCATGTTAGTCTGTAGTGAGGTGTGACGAGTATGCATTAGAGGTTGGTAATTCCCCAGAGGGTGTTATTAGCACTGATGTTGTAAACACAAGATCAAAACATGATGAAGGACATATCATTAATACTTCCTGTGCCTTTGGTAATAGTCACTTTGGACACATCCACTCTAGGATGGGGAGGGGGTCTCATTTAAACAGTTTGCTGTTAATGGGTCATTGGTCATCAATAGAAAAGAAATTACATGTCAGTGTATTAGATCTGAGGGTCATCAGATGGGCCCGAAAATCATTCTTACCTCAGATCAAGCACAGAGCGGTTCAGGTGGTACCAGACAATATTACAGCCTTATATTACCAGAACAAACAAGGGGGACGTTCCCTTCAAGCATGCACAGATACAACAAGTCTTTGAGAATGAAAGCAGGACATTCACCCAGTGGTAATTCATATGTCAGGGGAAAACAACACCTTTGCAGATTACTTAAGCAGAATCATCAGTGGTCCCTGAAGGAGGTAGGGGTAGCAGAACTCCTCTGTTTGGGGGTGTCAAGTGCTCTTAGTGCAGTCTCTCTAGGGGTCCCAGCTTTTTCCTAACTGGTCCCCTTCAATTCATCTGCAGTTAAATCAGTCCATAAACTCTTAACTTAAATTGAGTCTATCAGCCCTGAAACTTCAGGACTTACAGTCAGCTTCTTGGTTTCACAGAGGCATCCTAGCATGGGGCTATTGCCCCACTATCCCAGACGTTTTTGCTTCTTTCCCTCTCTGTTCCCCATCCTTTATAGCTGGCTTTGTTTTCTTTATTTGTCCCAGCTGTGGGTGCATGTCTTCACAATTGGCAGTTCTGGCAGCTGTGCAGGGATGTGATCAGTCTGACTGCCTCCTCTCCCTTCTGCTTATGTACCGTATGGGGTTTGTATACCTCATTCCTATTTACATAAAGAGCAACACCCAAACCTTCATTTGCCTCACCTCACTGTTTGGGTGATAGAATTCTGGGATTGCTAGTAACAGTCTTATTCATTGGATGTACAGAAAGATCTTATTAATTCAAGAAAAGAGTCTACACATAAATGTTATGATTATAAATGGAAAAGATTTTTATTGTGGGTTAGCATAAATGAGGGGGATCCATATATTATGCCTATTCGTTGTATTTTAGAATATTTATTATATTTCAAAATGTCAGGTCTCTGTCATCTATTAAGTTGCACCTGTCCACAATTTCAGCATACCATGTTCCTGTAGATAGTAAATTGGTATTTATTCATGATGTATTTAAGAGATTCTTAAAGCATCTTAATAATCTATATCTGCTGGTGAGTGAACCTGGACCTTCTTGGCATTTAAACATAGTGCAATTAATGCAATGTTCATTTGAACCTATGGAAGATTGTACATTCTTTTATTTTTCTGTTAAGACAGCATTGATAATAGCCATCACCTCAACTACGCTTATAATCAAGTCAGAAGCCTGAATGGCAGAATGGTCAACTAGGAGGTGTTCATTACCCCCACAGTCAAAACACTTTCCAAACCTTTCACACCACGTGGACTTTAGCTAGTGGTATGAGGAATCTGCTTTCACCCACCCTCTCAATCTCTGCCATTTGGCCAGGTAGCATACTGGCCTTTGTGACCACACACTGCTTAACCAGAGAGATCTGGGCCCCTGTATCCCCCTGCCCCAAGTATTCCCTGCCATCAATTTGGACAGCCTTAACATGCTCCATAGCTGGTTCTGCAGAGACTAATCTCACAAAACTGATATGATAGATTTCAATTGATTGGGTGTTTTCTGTGTTGAGGACAGCAGAACTAACATGAGCTATTGGTTGCCTGCTTCCTCCTAGCACAGGGCATTTATTCCTCAGATCAGTGGAATTACACTGATAGCACCTTTTGGGCTCTTCTGCTTTTACAGGAGATTTGGGATGAGGGTTAGAGGAATGTTTTTGGGTAAGTGAATGTTTAGGCTCCCAGCCCCTTTCTCTCTTCCCAGGGGTAAAATGGGATCCTCCCTTTCCACCAGTTTTAAACCCCTCTTTCTGTGGCCTGCACTCAATAGACGCCTCATTCTGTTCGAAGGCATCAGCTAAAAAAGCCATCTCATCCACAGATTTTACATCTTTGTCCCACAGACACTGCTTTACATCAGCCTTACATATGCTTAGGAAATACTCTTGAGCAACAAGATCCAACATTCCCTCAAAACTCGCCACCTCTTTACCCCTCACCCATTTTCCCAACAAATCTTTCATTTTGTTTATATATTCCCCATTACTCATACCAATATCCCTCTTAAGATTCCTAAATTTAACTCTATATGTTCCAGGGGTAATCTTAAAACTTCACAAAACAGTATCTTTAAATTTACAATAGTCTAAAGCATCTTCAATAGACAGTTCATTGAATACATTTCGAGCTTTACCAGTGAATTTTGCAATCAGGGTAGGAACTCTTATCAGGGATTTCATGTATTACACACAGCCTTTTGAAGGTAGTCAGATATTCAGCAATATCATCCTCCTTACTGTATGCAGGACATAAGTGGTCCCACTTGTGGATTTTTGGGACTTGTTGGGGTCGGGGGCTTCTGGTTCTGCTTCTCTAGCAGGTCCAGCTGATGTTCTCTCTCTCTTTCTCCTCTCTATCTTTCTTTTATTTCCAGTTCTTTCAGTTGCAATCATCTCTGGTGCTCCCTCTCCTTTTCTGCAGCTTCCAGTCTGGCCAGCTCTAGTTTTGAAGCTGCCTCAATTGTAGTCATTTTTCTGCTTTCTTGTGCTTATTTCCCTCACCCAAAATAAACAGAAAATAACAAAACGGTGACCTCCTCCTGACTGTTCTTAGCCACTGCACTTAAGACTCACTTAAAATTACAAATATCAGTGCTTAAAGCATGAACTTCACTTGGAGTAACAAGCTATACATACACCCTGCTTGTTGTGCCACTCTGATGTTTCCCTCTGGTGTTATCCGGACCGGTGATATGCTAGGTCACTCCAGTCTTTTACTCTGGGAGCCAGCCTTACCCTGTTCTACTTTGAGAACCCCCACTCCTGGGCTGTTCATGCACAGCCTCTGGCACATAAGCTGCTCCTTGGATTTTGCAACCGAATGACACTAGCCAATATCTCCGGTCCCAGACACAACCGTAGGAACCTCCATCTTGCTGGACACTGCAAGCTTATATGAGTTTGTCAGTTTAACAAAGAAATTGGTATGTACCAGGCTTGTTATCCCCAGGGAAGTCTCTGAGATGCTTCAAACCAAATGCACTGCTTCAGGTAGATTAAACAAATAAATGTATTAACTATAAAGATAGATTTTCAGTGATTATAAGTCAAAGCACAACAAGTCGGATTTGGTCAAATGAAATAAAAGCAAAAGGCATTCTAAGCTGATCGTAACACTTTCAATGCCCTTACAAACTTAGAAGCTTCTCACCACAGGCTAGCTTGTTGCTCTTCAGCCAGGCTCTCCCCTTTGATCAGCGCTTCAGTCACTTGGTGGTGATGTCTGTAGATGGAGGTGGAAGAGAGAGGAAGAGCATGGAAAAGTCTCTTCCTTTTATCATGTTCTTTCTTCCCTCTTGACTTTGCCCCCTGCTGCCCCCTTTAGGGTCAGGTGAGCATTACCTCATTGTAGTCCCTAACTGACCAAGGGAAGGGGAGTGACTCATTCGAGGGTCCAACAGATCCTTTTGTTGCTGCGTAGGCCAGTGTCCTTTGTTCCTGTGAGGCTGAGCTAAGTTTGTCCCATATATGCCCTGATAAGGTGTGAACTGCCTCTCTGCTCTTGGGGAATTTTTACCTGGTTTTGTTTCAAGCCATGAGGACACATTTTCAGCCTCGTAACTATATACATGAAATTACAACCTATAACATTACTATAACAACAATGCTCAGTGCATCATGAGCCTTCCGAAGACACCCGACATGACAAACTTTGCATTGGATACCACACAATCATTTTATAAGGATGAACACGGGGGTGCAGGGTGTTCCCATGAGGTACAGAACATCACAATGCCTAAGGTGATTTTCATCTTGATCAGTCTATAAATTTACCAGTGTTTTACCTTAAATCTCACCGCCAGGATGGTGAGGCTAAATTACATACATTGATTGGATGCTAAAAGGGCCGTAGCTTACTACTTATGAAGCATTTCAGACAATCACCCAATCTCTTGTAAGGAGAAAAACAAAGGCAAAATGCAAATATTTTGTCAGTGTGTAAACACTTTCCAAATGGGGACCATGTATTAAAGAAGCATACAAGCTAGGGTATCCCTGTTCCTGAATAGGTTAGGCCACATCCTTCCAGAGTACAGGTAGCCTCTGTGGGGTTTACAAGATACAGTTCTCTAATAGAGCAACTTACAATTCATACACAGAGTTCAATTAATACTTTCACTATACACCACTCATTAGACTTAGGGCTCAAAGATTTCTATAACACCCTAATGTGTTGTGCATTAATTGGCCTGTGTAAACATTGCTGGTGCACTTTAACTTAGTGCTTCTTAAAACAGTATTATGTTAAAGCACACTAAGGCAGCCTTTAGTGCATACCAGCAGAGCCTATATTGACCATTTAAACATGCAACACATTAGTGTGCTTTAGAAATCACACCCACGTAGAACACATTCCCCCACCATGTATACAAGCCTTTAGAGTCTAGATCAGATGCAAAGTTTGGGAAAGCAGTACTTCAATCCTTGTTCAGTTAGGATTCTGTATCCCACCATCCTGGATGAGATGTACCGCTTCTTAATCTATCCCACAAATGGAATATGTAGAGTCCATCTTGAAGAACTCCAGTTACAGGTAAGTAACCTTCATTTTTGTATGGACTGTAGACAGAACATGCAAAGTTAATCAAATTAATGTTGCTGTGGGGGTCTAACTGTTTGACTGACTTTTTGCATTAAATTCTCAGCTGCAAATTTACACTAAATTAGGTTCTTACTTTTTATTTCCTTTGTGGTTCTTTTTCCTCTAAAAAAATAAACAGGGGACATACTTAAAGGAATTTAGGAAACAAATGCTTACAAATTTAACAGCACTGCTCCAAATCTGTGCCAAGATAAAGACTATGATGCAAATTATTTTAACATAGAAACATAAGAAAATGTACATATTGCATTTGTTCATGATGCAAGTTTCAGTCACTTATAATGTTCTGAATTATTTTTTCAAATGTATCAGGATTATGAATCTTCATTGAGGACTAACTACATGTCATGTTTGATACTTTAACATTCAGACATTTTTGGGTTAGTGTAATTTTACTCTGAAAAGTGACCATAAATGGCATTATAGGACTTCCTGTTTATTTCTTGGATCCTTCCTTCTTTTGCATAACCATCAATAATAAAGGTTCAGCAGGCCAAATTATGCCTTTAGGTACATCTGTGTGATATGAAACGTAGTAAACAATTTTGTTGATGATGCACAAGACCTAGTAGAATCAGTTCACTCTTAGCTGTGTTGGCTCTTCAGAGCTAACATAAGTGAAAACACCGCAAAAATGATTTTTCACTGAAGTTATCAGATAAGACTGAATATGTACAGGCACCAGATCTGTGGAGTAAGAAAGTATAAGTTGTACATAGCCATTCTTCAGAGTAGGGCACATTTTAAGTGCAAAAAAAGTTGCAGAAATATTATCCCCCACCTTCTTTTTACCCTTCTTGCCTTACTCAGAAATAGCAGAAAGGTTTTGCTCAAACTTGCTGTCAAGGTTCCTTCCCCACTCTGAACTCACAGATGTGGGGACCTGCATGAAAACCTCCTAAGCTTACTTTTACCAGCTTAGGTTAAAACTTCCCTAAGGTACAAACTATTTTACCCTTTGCCCTTGGACTTCCACTGACACCACCAAACTTTATCTGGGTTCCTGAGAAAACGTAGTTTGGAAACGTCTTTCCCCCCAAAATCCTCCCAACCCTTGCACTTTTAATAGAAGTAAAAAAGAATTACCTCTGTAAAATCAGGATGGTAAATACCTTACAGGGTAATTAGATTCAAAACAGAGAGAATCCCTCTAGGCAAAACCTTAAGTTGCAAAAAAGACACACAGACAGAAATATTCATTCTATTAAGCACAGCTATTTTCTCAGCCATTTAAAGAAATCATAATCTAACACATACCTAGCTAGATTACTTACTAAATTCTAAGACTCCACTCCTGTTCTATCCCTGGCAAAAGCATCACATAGACAGACACAGACCCTTTGCTTTTTTCCCTCCTCCCGGCTTTTGAAAGTATCTTGTCATTTTGGTCAGGTGCCAGCGAGGTTACCTTTAGCTTCTTAACCCTTTACAGGTGAGAGGATTTTTCCTCTGGCCAGGAGGGATTTTAAAGGGGTTTACCCTTCCCTTTATATTTATGACACTTGCTTCAAAAAATTAACTGTAACCTGAAATGAAGGATGTGAAGTTTTAGTCCCACAAAAACTTTATAGAAACTCATGAGCAACTCATATAAAAGGTTTAAAATAGCCTTACTCATAAATACAAATATATTTAATATGAAGGAAATCAGTTAAAGGGAACAATTATAATATATCAGTAATAGTGGGAAATACATTACATGCTGCCCAGTGACTTTAAGCAGGTTTGTGTTATAGCACATAGCACAGAGGCCCTGATCCTGACTTATTACAAAGAAATAATAACAGGACATGTATTTCATTGCATTTTGTTATGTGAGTAATGGCAAAGTCATTCTAATTTTAATAAAATATGTCTTTTTTTCATTTTAAGGGTACTGGGAAGAAAACATTAGCTAAAAAAATAGCTCAGTTATGGAAATGCACACTGATCGAAGGTAAATATCAACTGTAATCACAACACTATAATACTTCTTATTTTAGCTTTCTTTATGTTCCCTGAAATTCTAAATAGTACATTAATGACCACAGTGAAGATCATTGGTATGGGCAAGCTGTGATAATTTTTCAGGAAACATATCATTGCTGAACGTGGCAGATGCATCTGCCTTTTAGCTTCATGGGTGCTAAACAAGTCAGTTTTCTCCTCTTTTTCAGGAGGGAATATAACACCTAATGACCAAAGTAGGGCCCAGTCCTGTAAGATGATCTACAAGAGCAGATCCATATGTTTATGTGGAACCTGGTTGAAGTCTGTGGTGGGTCCACATAGGCACAAGGGTCCAACTGTATGGCTCAGCTTACAGGATCAGGTAGTGTCTTTCTTTGTTCTGTGTTTGTACAGTACCTAGCACAATGGGTTGCTAGTCTGTGAGTTGGGCTCCTCAGCACTTCTGCATTATAAATAATAATAAAAGCAAATTTGTGCTATTATCCTAACAGTACCAAGCCCCCACCAAAAAACATCCTAAGGGTCACTTGAGGCAGTGGGGTTGTCCAATCTTGCACCCTTCAGCAGGTCCACAGGAATAGGAAATACCCCTTTGATCTCCTGCTCTCTCCAGCTCTACCTTCCTCACTTCCTCTCCCTGAAGATCTCTAAAGGTTTGCAGGAGCAGAGCCTATCATTGGAAATATTCTCTTTTGTTCCACTGTCAACTGATTGCTGAGGAGGCATGTCATTTTGAGACATCTCAGCAAGAAAAAGGGCTAGAGACTCATATACAAAAAGAATAAGCTTAGGTCTCCAGCAGCTTTTTGTTGTTTTATACTAAGTTTGCTGGAGCAGATATTCTGTAGCAAAGGAAGGAGGTTTATGATTGGTTTTGCTATAAAGTGGCCAAAAAAGATAGAATAGTTTTTAAACTCTGGTGAACACTTGTACTTTAGGATGTAATTCAAGAATCCTTTGTTCAATTCACTTAAATTTTGCAGAAAAAATGTTGCCTCTGCCCCATATATATCCTACAAATTGAGAGACTGATGTAACTCTTTAAATTAAATTAAAAATGGGGGAAGGCTAAATCGGCTTATAACAATCTTAACTGTAGAAAAGTTATTTTAAACAACTCTTTCATAGAATATCAGGATTGGAAGGGACCTCAGGAGATAATCTAGTCCAACCCCCTGCTCAAAGCGGGACCAATCCCCAATTTGAACCAGATCGCTGAATGGCCCCCTCAAGGATTGAGCACACAACTCTGGGTTTAGGAGGCCAATGCTCAAACCACTGAGCTATCGATTCCCCTTCTTTGTTTATGTTAATAATAATATCCATGATTAGGCGGATTTTTTTTCATGGACTATGCATGTTCAGTAAATCTTCTTTTTGAATAAACAGATTTCAATTTTTGTGTTAGCTATTTCCCTTGTAAATCTCAATTTGTTTCTAGTGCATTAATTAGAATATATGGAAGCCCTCTGGTGGCCAAAAAAACCTTGAGATTTTGTGGCGACTAGAGGCTTTATAACATATCAAATAAAATGTCTTTGTCACATTTTGAAGGCTTTAAGTTCAAATCATGCTAAAATTTCTGTTTTAATAAAATCTCTTAACTTTATTTCCCTCAATGCAAATATAGATTAAGTCATCCCACTTTTTTTAATACAAAGACATCTGATCTAAATAATTTCACATGTGAGGGGGAAAAAACAGAATAAGAATTTTTTCAGCTACAGAAGGATCAGCCCTCTTCTCTGCATGTGGAACTTCCCTTGACTTCAGCAGGTCTTCTATATGTGGAGGGTTTGCAGGATTATCCCCTGAGGCTCCACCCCATCACTGCAGTTCATAAAGCCATATGTAGGAGCTTTGAGGGGATATCAAACTAGCACTGTCTTGTTTAATTTGACCATTTAAAAGGTAACCTTTTTCTCAGCTGCCTACTTTAAAACTGACATCTTTGTGTGGTTGAACTGTTTTCTTTTTGGAACTTGACTTCTTAATATGTGAAATGTTTTTGGGCTCAAAGATTCAATGCCAGATTTCACAGTATTGTGACAAAGTTCCTGCTCTACCTTGGTGGGTCTTGCACTTATTGGCGGATTTGCTTGCCTTGGAGCTTCACAGCTACTCCGGGTTCCAGCCCAGGGCCCTGTGGAATGCAGCTGTCTAGAGTGCCTCCTGGAACAGCTATGCGACAGCTACAACTCCCTGGGCTACTTCCCCATGGCCTCCTCCCAACACCTTCTGTTTCCTCACCATAGGACCTTCCACCTGGTGTCTGATAATGCTTCTACCCCTCAATCCTCCAACAGTCCATGTTCTCGCTCGTCGCACCTCTTACTCCTCACACGCACACCACAAACTGAAGTGAGCTCCTTTTTAAAACCCAGGTGCCCTGATTAGCCTGCCTTAATTGATTCTAGCAGCTTCCTGGTTGGCTGCAGGTGTTCTAATCAGCCTGTCTTAATTGTCCCCAGAAGGTTCCAGATTGTTCTGGAACCTTCCCTGTTACCTTACCCAGGGAAAAGGGACCTACTTAACCTGGGGCTAATGTATCTGCCTTCTTTCACTCTCCTGTAGCCATCTGGCCTGACCCTGTCACATTATGCGCAAATAAATTTGTTAGTCTATAAGGTGAAAAAAAAAACCTTCCCTATTACCTTACCCAGGGAAAAGGGACCTACTTAACCTGCTCTCCTGCTGCTGCCCTCTGGCCTAGGCTTTTCTTGCTTTTTGCCCCTGCTATTGGTTCCCCCCCCCCAGCCCCCGACCAGGCCAGATGCTCTCCCTCCTTTCTTCTTGTTCTTTTTTTCTTTCTCTGCTGTTGCTAGAGTGCTGACCGGCTGCCGGCCGGCCGTTAGCCCCCCCACCCCCACCCCACTTGCCGTTGGATGCTGCTGCTGTTCCAGCTGAACCACCCTCTGAGAGAGGGGGGGCCTTCTGACCTGCTCCCCAGAAGGGGGGAGTGGAAGCCCCAGCCCCCAGACTCAGACACTTGCTCTTTGTCTGCGGACCCATCTCTGGCTGAGAGAATTTCTTATCATTCGCTATGGCATCCCTGGAATGTTTGCAGCTGCGACCCGGAACAAGCAGAGAAAAAACGGCCTACCAGAAGAACGCCACCCAGGGAACAAAGCCGTCTACCAGAGGAAAAACTCGCCATGGAGAGGGCCTAAGACTGAGTAACTTTCGAACTGTGCTCTCGTGTGGGGGGAGGCCTTGACTGTGTCTTAACTGTGTTTGTAGGGACACAGGGGGTGTGGCACGGAGCTGCCCCCCATCCATCTGTGTCCTCCCAACCCCCACGCTACCATCTTCACAACTGCCTCCTCCACCATCTTTGCTGGCTGTCAAACATCTGTCTCTGGACTTAGCTGCTCGCCCTGATTCCACCACGTGGGCCAGAAGCACCAGCCAACCAAACAGGACTCTCTGGACAAGCGTACGGTGGTTCATGTGCCCCTTCCCCCCTCCCCCCCCCGAATTGTCCACCCCACAGCTTGTCCCTTTCTACCTGACCCCAACTCCTGTCAATCACCTGCCACTGCCCCCACTGGGGCATCGGCAATGGATGCACCGGGGTGACCTCCACCGCTGCCATGCCCATTGCCTCCCCAGACTCCAGGGAAGCTGCCCCAGCCGGCGGGAAAGGCCAGGGCAAGAAGAAGGGGAAGGGCCCCGCTAAAACCACCAGGCCCTCCGTGGCAGGGGCCACCCCCACTGCTGCAGCCCCGCCACCGACCATGGCTTCCTGCCCCGCTACCCCCTCCACCAGCTCTGCGGATGTCCCTCCCTCAGCCCCCAGGATGTATGCCCGGGTGGCGGCAACCCCCCTGCCTGCTGCCTCGTCGTCTCTCCCGCTCACCACCTCCGCCACCATCAATAGCGGCCGGGGCCCCTTTCCCACCATGACAAGGAAGCATGGAGTCCGATGCCTCCTGGTGCCTGCCTCACCCCACGTGGAGACCTACATGTGGGCGTTGGCGAGGGTGGTGGGGCCCTTGGCCATTGTGGCGGCCTCCAAAATGTATGGGAAGGTTGTCTTCTTCTTAGCATTGGAGGCTGCCGCCCAGGAAGTGGTGGAGAGGGGCCTGGCAGTGGGAGGGGTGTTTGTCCCCCTAGAGCTGCTAGAGGACCTGGGCGTCCGCCTGGTCCTGACCTCTGTCCCTCCTTTTCTCCCCAGTGCTGCCCTGTTACCCGCCCTTTCCACCCTGGGGAAACCTGTTTGTCATCAGCCCTCTCCTGTTGGGCTGCAAGGACCCCACCCTCCGTCACATCTTTTCCTTCCGCTGGCAACTGCAGCTTCTACTGCCGTCGGCGGCGCGTGACAGAGAGGCGCTCGAGGGGTCCTTCCTAGTCCCCCACCAGGGGGCCCGTTCCCGGGTGTATTTCTCCACGGGGGAAGCCCGGTGCTACCTCTGCTGGGTGTCAGGGCATGTCCAGAGGGACTGCCCCTTAGCCCAGCAAGGAGGGGCATCTGGGATCTCCGAGACCCGGCAGGACATCGGCCCCATCATTGCCGACGCCCCTGGCCGCTCGATACCCGAACTCGCCCCCCGTCCTCTTTGGACCACCACTTCTCCTGCTCAGGCCCAAGGGGCACCTCTCCTACAACACCCAGACGCGCGGGAGAGCCCCGCCCCCGCTGCTGATAATCTGGCAGGGCCTATGGAGGAGGGTGTGGCAGAGATACCACCAGGCATGGGAGAGAGCCTGCCCCAGGGAGAATCCTCCCTCCCTTATGCCACCTTACCGCCCCCCCAAACCCCTGAGCCATTGCCTTTACCCGCTGATACGAACCCTGCTAACCAGCCCCCAGATGATGCCATGGAGGGCTGGGCCCTAGTCCAGGGGAAGTGAGGCAAGCAGAAGGCTGGAGCTCCGCCTCATCTACCCGAGGCGGAGGCCCCCCCGGAAGACCAGGAAGGGGGGCACCGATGCCGAACCTTCCGCTTTGCCCACGAGTGCGTCCCATCCACTGGTGTCAGCCGGGAAAGACGTGGTAGCATCGGAAGGTAGTGTCTCCCCTCCACGGGAGACCCTCCTCTCCAAGACCCTCAAGGAAGCCCTTTCTGTCCTGATACTGCCCGAAGTCCCTGTGAGCCCTGAGGCAACCATCATGGCAGGTGCCAGCGGGGAGAACCCCAGGGCGATGGAAAGTGTCCTCTCCTCCACGTTCGAGGAGATCGAGGCCCTAGATCTGACCCCGGTCGCCCAGGGGAGGACGACCTTTTGCCAGCAAACCTCGATGTGGACGACCTCACTCCACTCCTCTTTTCCCCATGCTCTCTCCCCCTAACTGCTGCTTCTACTCCCACCTCCGAGGAGCCCCTGGACTCCTCCATCGATCCGGCCGCTGATGGCACCCCGCTGATGACCACCGAGCCTGCTCAGGTGACAGCCGGCGCGACGCGACTGGGACACGAGCCGCCAGGGGCACCCCCCGTTGGTGCGGAGCAATTGATTTCCTTCCCAGGCAGGGGCGCAACAGAAGATAATCCACCTCCTGGTGCTGTAGCCGCTAAATTCACCATGGAGCCCGCGCCCGGTATCACTGAGAGCTCCCTCCCCACCCCCTGAACCCTCGAGCCTGATCGGGAGGCGCCACCATCCAGCTGCTCACCTCCTGAAACCTAGAATCTTGCCTCTGCCCCTGCCCCTACCCCTATCCAGTCTACCTCCTGCGATGTTATCGCCGCCCCCGGGGCTGTCTCCTTCCCTTTTCCAATCGATGACTCCCAGGGAGCGGCCTTTGCATTCTCCTGCCCCGACCCATTAGGGGCTGCTACTTTCCCTCCATCGCCCCCTATTGCCCCAGGGCTTGAGGGGGCCTAGAAGCTCCAGCCCATCAGGCACCCAATCGGAGGTCCACACCCTGCTTGCCCGTTTTAGTGGGCCACAGGACTGCACCAAGGGCCCCACCAGGGAATGACCGGGAAACCGTAACCCCACCCCCACATGATCTGCGAGGAGAGCTGCGGAAGTTTTTAAGAGGATGTCCGTGGCTCCCGCAACAAGGTACAGCTTGCTCTCCAGCAATGGGGGGATTTTTTTCAAATCCTCCGGGCCACAAGGGCCCTTATGGGGGAAGATAAAGGGACGGGGAAGCAGGATGCCGCGGCCTACTGGCGGGTCCGCATCTTCCGTGACCAATTACTCACCTACGGGATGGGTCAAGGACTGTTGCGCGGCCCACTGGGGGATGCGAGCGTCCCTGCCAGTGAGAATCCCCCCTGGCCCTCCCCATGACACCTCTCACCCTCGCAACATTGAACACCTGGGGTTGTAGGATGGCTCTCCGCAGGTCCCAGGTGCTCTCCTTCCTTCGGGAGGGAGGATACTCTGTGATTTTCCTGCAGGAGACCCATACGGATCCAACCGCCGAAGATAGTGGGCAGCTGGAGTCGGGGGACAGGGTCTACTTTAGCCATTCCACGATTCGGCAGGCTGGAGTGGCGACCCTGTTCTCCCCCAACCTAGCCCAAGGTGCTAGGGGTCGCCGAGGCCGTGCAGGTCGCCTGCTGCAACTCCAGGTCTGTATAGAGGGGTTCATCGTTAACCTCATTAATGTCTATGCCCCGACGTCGGGCCCGGAGCGGCTGCAATTCTATCAGCAGGTGTCCGCCTTCCTCGGCACCTTAGATTCTCACGAGTGCCTAGTCCTGGGAGGGGATTTTAATACCACCCTCAAGGAGCGAGACCACTTGGGGACCGAGCAGTGCCCGGCCGCCGCGGACACCCCCCGGGAGATAGTTGAACATCACTCCCTAGTGGACATCTGGCATGACCACCACCTGGATGACACTTCCACATTCACCTTTGTCCAGGTGGAAGCCCATTGGTCAAGCCACTCCCGGTTGGACCACATTTGTTTATCACCCTTCCATCTCTCATGAGCCCACTCCTCCAGCATTCGGCTGGCCCCATTTTCTGACCATCATCTAGCCACCGTGACAGCCTCCCTCTGTGAAGAGAGGCCGGGGCCGGCCTATTGGCATTTTAACAACAACCTGTTGGAGGATGAGGGCTTCGTGACGTCCTTCCGAGAATTCTGGCTGGCCTGGCGAGGGCAGCGGCATGTCTTTCCCTTGGTGCGGCGATGGTGGGACCTGGGGAAGGTGCGCGCCAGGCTTTTCTGCCACAACTACACTCGGGGCACCAGCCGACGGAGAAATGCGGCGATAGAGCAGTTGGAATGGGAGGTCTTAGATCTGGAGAGGCATCTGGCCACCAGCCCCGAAGACCCACTCCTCTGTGGAGCGTGCCGGGAGAAGCGGGAGGAGCTCCAGGCCCTCGAGGACTATCGGGCCTGGGGCGCCTTTGTTCGATCCCGCATCTGCCTCCTTCGGGAGATGGATCGCGGCTCCCGCTTCTTCTATGCCCTGGAGAAAACAAGGGGGGCCAAGAAACACGTCACCTGCCTCCTGGCAGAAGACGGCACCCCCCTCACGGAAGTGGCGGAGATGTGCGGGAGGTCCTGAGCCTTCTACACAAGTCTTTTCTCCCCGAATCCAACCGACCCTGGCGCTTGCAGAGTGCTTTGGGAGGAGCTCCCCACGGTCAGCGTTAGCGACTGAGGCTGGCTAGAGTTACCGCTCACTCTGGCTGAGTTCTTGGAAGCCCTCTGTTGTATGCCCACCAATAAGTCTCCAGGCATGGACAGGCTGACTGTGGAGTTCTACCGCGTGTTTTGGGACGTCCTCTGCCCAGACCTAGTCACCGTCTGGGCCAAGTCTCTGCAGAGCGGGGTCCTCCCTCTCTCGTGCAGGCGAGCTGTGCTCGCCTTCTTGCCGAAGAAGGGGGACCTCCGCGATTTACGAAATTGGCGTCCCGTCTCGCTCCTCAGCACAGACTACAAAATCGTAGCGAAAGCAATATCGATGCGGCTAGGGTCTGTGCTGGCGGACGTGATGCACCCAGACCAGACCTACACCGTCCCAGACCGCAGTATCTTTGATAACCTATTTCTGGTTCGGGACCTTCTAGAACTCGGGCGTAGAGACGGTCTGTCATTCGCTCTCCTGTCCCTAGATCAGGAGAAGGCGTTTGATAAGGTGGACCACGGGTACCTGCTGAGCACTCTGCAGGTGTTTGGCTTTGGACCCCAGTTTGTGGGTTTTCTCTGTATGCTTCCGCAGAGTGTCTGGACCCTGACCAAGCGTAACTGGACCCTGACCAAATCAGTCAACTTCAGGCGAGGAGTACGGCAGGGGTGCCCCCTCTCGGGCCAGCTGTACACCCTGGCGATTGAGCCCTTCCTCTGTCTCCTCCGCAGGAGGTTGACAAGGTTGGTGCTGCGGGAGCTGGAGCTGCGGCTGGTCCTGTTGGCGTACGCTGATGATGTGCTCTTTGTGATCTAGGACCCTGGCGACTTGGCGCGGGTGGAGGCTTGCCAGGCCATCTATTCGGCAGCCTCCTCTGCCCGGGTCAACTGGGTCAAGAGCTCTGGCTTGGTGGTAGGAGACTGGCGGCAGGCGAGTTCCCTCCCACCCGCGCTTCAGACCATTCGGCGGAGTGCGGGTCCGCTGCTCTATCTCGGCGTTTGCCTTTCTGCCACCCATCCCTCTCTGCCGGAGAACTGGGAAAACTTAGAGGGCGGGGTGATAGAGCGGCTCCGGAAATGGACGAGACTACTCCGATGTCTCTCCCTCCGAGGGAGAACTCTGGTGCTTAATCAACTAGTCCTGTCTATGCTTTGGTACCGGTTCAACACCCTGGTCCCGGCCCCGGGTTTCCTGACCAACCTCCGGACATCGGTTCTGGGGTTCTTTTGGTCAGGAACGCACTGGGCCCCTGTAGGGGTTCTTCATCTACCCCTGAAGGAAGGAGGACAGGGCCTGAAGTGTCTACACACTCAGGTCCATGTCTTCCGCCTCCAGGCCCTACAGAGGCTCCTCTATGGTGTGGGCAGTTCGGCATGTAGCACACTGACGCACGCCATCCTGCACCGCATCCGAGGGCTCCGATATGACCAGCAGCTCTTTTATCTCCGTCCAGGAGGTTTTCTGCGAGACCTCTCTGGGCTGCCGGTCTTCTACCAGGACCTCCTCCGGACTTGGAAACTGTTTTTAACAACCAGGTCTGTGGCGGCCACCAAGGGAGCAGATCTCCTCGCGGAGCCCCTGCTACACAACCCCCAGCTCCGTGTGCAGGTGGCGGAGTCCCGCTCGGTGCGCCAGAGCTAGATCCTGGCAAAAGTCACAGGAGTCGGAGACCTGTATCTGGCTGATGAATCTTGCCCATATGCTCAGGGTTTAGCTGATCGCCATATTTGGGGTCAGGAAGGAATTTTCCTCCAGGGCAGATTGGAAGGCCCTGGAGGTTTTTCGCCTTCCTCTGTAGCATGGGGCATGGGTCACTTGCTGGAGGATTCTCTGCTCCTTGAGGTCTTCAAACTACAATTTGAGGACTTCAATAGCACAGATATAGGTGTGAGGTCTTTTTTAGGAGTGGTGGGTGAAGTTCTGTGGCCTGCATTGTGCAGGAGGTCAGACTAGATGATCATAATGGTCCCTTCTGACCTAAATATCTATGAATCTATGAAACCTCCTGGACTACGACCGGGGAGACTGGCTGGATCCCCTGATGCTCGCCCGGCGCATGGGGCTCTCCAGACCTCGTACCCCCACAGCGTGAACTTCAGGAGGTGAAGGCCGCTTTGCTGCCCGCTGCTCGAGCTTACCTTGACCGGGTCCTGCTCGTGGGCACGCCCCGCCCACCCTCTACCCCAGGCCCACCGGACCTTTTAATTGGACCCCTGCCCCGCAGATCCAATTGACCCCCACTACCCCTTCACTGCAAGCTGGCTGCATGAACTGCAGCCGGTACGCTTCCAAACCACGCCAAGGAAACATCTATACATGCTCGCGCTCCACACCCTTCACGCCCTCACCCTAGTGTCCCGCCCCGACACAAAGTGGCGAGACCTTCTGCCACCTTTGGAGGGTGAGCAGCCCCGGTGGGCCAGCCTATATTCCATCTTGGTTCCGAGGCCCGTTGGGGACATCAGTTGGCGGCTCCTTCACGGAGCTGTGAGCACGGGCACGTACTTGGCGTGGTTCACCCCCATCCCGGATACTTTTTCCTCTTGTGGTGTGAGGGGAAACCCTGGCGCACGTATATTTAGAGTGTGCCAGGCTGCAGCCCCTGTTCCAGCTCCTCACAAATCTTTTATTACGTTTTTGGTTGCATTTTTCCCCTCACCTTTTTATTTATGCACTCCCCATCCGTGGCCTCACAAAGTCGCAGGATCTCCTAGTTAACCTTCTCCTGGCCCTGGCTAAAACGGTCATCTATAAAACCAGAGAGAGGAAGTTGGCCGATGGAGTTTCCTGTGACTGTGGGGCCGTTTTCCGATACTCGGTCCGTTCACGTATCCGGGTGGAGTTCCTCTGGGCGGCATCCACCGACTCCCTTGATGCTTTTGAGGAGCGGCGGGCGCTGTCTGAGGTTCTCTGCTCAGTGTCCCCATCCGGGTCCCTTTGTCTGACCCTTTGATTGGGGGAGAGAGTAAGGGACCCCAGCCCCAGCCATTGCTGCTGCGGACACATCACCCTAGAGGGGTCTTTTCACACGTGGGTGCACGTGCCCCCCCGCCGGATTGTCCACCCCACAGCCTTCCCTTCTTGTTTGGTGCTTTCAGAGGAGGGAATTGTTGGTGACACTCAGGTATGGCACCAGGTAACTTGGAAGGGTGGAAGACCACGAGAGTCGAGGAAGGCCCCTGCTCTGCGCCCAGGCAAGCTTGAACACTTCCCTTCCCTGAAGCTGATGAGAAAACAATTGTGATTGGTTGCTGTGTTACACATTGCATATGCTGCTGTTTTTACTTTGTAAGTGTGTTATGCAAATAAAAACATCTTTTGCTTCAAAAAAAAAATCACTCTCCTGTAGCCATCTGGCCCGACCCTGTCACAGTAGCTACATTATGATAATATGAAATCACTAATGAAGACAGCCATGCTAGGCTAACAATGTACATGAAAACATACTAATTCACACATGGGATGTTTTATTAATTGCTTTAATTTTGTTCTGTATCTTGTACATTTTTTAGCTTTGGAAGTAATAGAAGAAAATATTACTGCAGGAACAGAATATGGACTTAAGGTAAAATCTACTGTTTTATTACATTTCATTGACATTCATAAGGCCCAATCTTGTTCCCCTTGAAGTCAGTGGCAGCTGAATGGGGCCACCATGCAAATATTATAAGATGTTATGCTTTGCATTTTCCTTTAGATGCAGGAATTGCTTTTTGGAGGTCAAAGTATTCCTGAAGAACTGATTACAAGGATGATTCTGAAAAAGATTGAGTCACCAGAAGTTGTTCACTTTGGTATGTGTTGTCATTTTTCAGAACTCTTAAAGTATGCCCCACCCTAGCCCTCTAAAACTTAATTTTGTCTTCTTGTATATCCATAGCATACGATTTTTAAAAATTCTGCTATATTGCAATCTGTCGGATTCAGTCAGACATTTTTGCCACCAGCACTGTAGAATCTTTTCATTGCTTCATGCAGAATATGGATATCTGTAAATTATGGTGACCTGAGATGGCATTTAGGGAACACTGTATTGATAGTAGAGGACAAAAGACTGCTATGTACTCATACACACACCAACAGAGTGATATTTTTCAGCCAAATTATATACTTCTGATTTTCTGTAATAAAAATGAGATACTATCAGAGACTGAAGTGTCAAAACAAATAGTTCTGGAACAAAATAATTTTAAAAAGGAATGAGTCCCAAGACCCAGATAGTATACATCAAAGTTCTGAAGGAACATAAGTATGAAGTTGCTGAGCTGCTAGCAAAAATATACAATCTCTCATTTTTAAACAGCTGCAACACTGGAGAACTGGAGGGTAGGAAATGTATCTTTTTTTTTTTTAAAGGCCGTATGGATGTTCTAAGGAATTATAGACTAGTAAACCTTATATATGTAGCTAGTAAACTGGTAGACACTATATTGAAAACAGAATAATAAAACACCTGGAAGCTCATGACACAAGAGTCTAATCAGAGCACGGTTTCTTTAAAGGAAAATCATATCTCACTAATGTTAGAATTCTTTGAACATGTCAATAAGGTAGTGGATAAAGAACCAGTTGTCATAATTTTGACTTTCAAAAGGTCTTTAACAAGGTCAAAAGAGGATACTAAAGAAACTAAATACTCATGGGGTGGGACACAAAGTACTGTCATCGATCAAAAACTGGGTAAAACATAGGAAACTGTAGGAATAAACAGTCAATTTTGTCATGGCAAAAGGTTAACAGGAAGATGTCTTAAGGATCTGTGTTAAGATTGGTATTGTCTAATATACTGATGATCAGTGAGAACTTTTTACACATTTTGCTATTTAAAGTAGTCAAGTCCAGAGAAGTCTGTGAACTTCATAGGGATTTAACTAAGCAAGGTGAATGGACAACACAATGGCAGATGAAGTTAAATATTAATAAATGCAAAATAATCCACATTAGAAGGAACATTTTGAACTCATTGTACGGTTTATTAGGGTTCTGAATTAACTATACCAAGTCAGGAAAGGGACCTGGGGATCATTGTGGACATCTCAATAAAACCTCTGCTTAATATGCAGCAGTGGTCAAAAAGCAAACATGATGTTAGGCTGCATCAGTAGTAGGATGGAGAATAATGTGTAAAAAGTTATAGTGCCATTATCTAAATGGGTGATATGCCCTTATCTGGAATACTGTGTGCAGTACTGGGCTCCCCTTCTCTAAAATGATAATGCAGAATTAGAGTAGGGAGTCATTCAGAGAATGGTGACAAGAATTATTAGGAATATGAAAAAACTCATACAGAGAGATGTTGAAGAGATTGGGGTTCTTTACCTTAGAAAAGAATGAGTAAGAGTGGACATGATAAAATAATTAATGGCACAGAGAAGGTAGATAGAAATTTCTGTTCTCATAACACAACAACAAGGGGACATTTAATGAAAGTAAAAGGTTGCAGATTCATAACTGGTAGCTAATAGGAAATAGTTTTCCACTCAACCCCTAATTAGACTCTGGAACTCATTGTCACAAGATGTTGTTAAAGACAAAAATTTGGCAAAATCCAAAAAAACTGGACATTCTTATATGGGGTAGAAAAATATTTAGAGTTATAATCGTTAATTATTTTTTAAAAGAGTATTGGAAGGGATATAAAAGCTGATGCTTCAGGATTTAAGACAATTTCTAACTACTGGGAATTAGGATTAGACTTCCATGGGGACGAGATTATCCTACATCTGCCTACTGAGAGTTTTCTTGCACTTTGAAGCATCTGGTGCTGCCTGCTGTTGCACACAGGATACTGGTCTAGATGGATCAGAAGTCAGATCCAGTATAGCTGTTCCTTTGTTCATTCTGGTCATCTGGAAGCCCTCAGCCATCAGCCTTCAAGGACAGAGTACCAAAACTGGTCCTTTACCACAGCAGGCAGAGTCTCTTTACAGAAGGAAATGTCAGGGTAACTTTAACTTCCCCCATCTCCATTCCAACCCAAATACTAGATCCGTAGTGCAACAGACAAGCTATGTGAGCTGAGTCAGAAACCACTTAGGATGGTCATCGTGACAAGCATGAAATCCTGAGATACTCTAGAGAAGTAATCATCTGCATGGACATTGAAGTCACAAACATTGTCAAGCATGGTGCCTCCAGTGCTACCACAACATAGAATATGATCAGTTTAGCAAAGGTTTCTGGTGTTTTGAATGATCAGTACAAAAACTAGCCCATCCCAGCCCAGGATTCAGACACCAGATGGGCACACTCAGATCTGTCACCAGGATGGTAGACTTTCTGCACTTGAAACTGGATGCAAAGAGCACAGATATGAATCTCACTTCTCCCCCTGTTGCCTTATGTTGCTCCTTATACATGGCTGGAGTCCATGGCTGTAGAAAGATCTAGGTTATGCAAAGGTGTATATATACTGTTGTAATTCTGACCACTGACCTTACATTGAAAAACAGAGTCTAGTTCCTACTCATTGTAAAGGAATTTGTTCTGCATCCCATGGATCTCCCACTTCCCTAATACAAGGATAACCCTCTATGTCCCAAGAAATAGTGATCCAATTTCTCTCAGAAAGCTCTCACCTCCAGAGCATGAGAGGTGATTCCTTCCCAAAATACAGTTACAGAATTCCTACTCCATATTGAACTCACCTCCATAGATCAGTGTGACTCAAGTCTATTTCCAAACCAAACATTTTCTATTCGAGCCCTCTTATTCCATCATTTTCGATCACCGTAATATTCCACCTGCCACTCAGCAAAGAACAGAATGACATTAGATGCTACTGAGCATGCATTATAAATAGCCTATATAACTTCATGCCCTACTAGTAATTGCTACATGATTCAGACTTTTCAGACTGGATTTCAAAGTAATATTTAGCACATATAAAATTGTTAGTGTCTATTTTGGGCTATTTTTCTCTATATTCATTAACTGAATTAACAGTCTTTGAGAAGTATATAGTAATCTTGAAAGTATTGCAGCTTTGTTATGTCACTTTGGGTAATCACAGGTAAACCTTAGCTAGCAATGTGTGTGGCCATGACAAATGGATTCTAGTTATACTTCTATCTAGATGTAATGTTTAAAACAGATAACTATAAATATTTAGTGTATTGAAATAACTTTCCAAAAGATGTATTTAACACATTTTATTTGGCAGGTTATGTTCTCAGTGGATTTCCTTCTCTCTCAGAGGAATACATGACTATTTCGGAGCAAATAGAGAAAATTAGAAATCTAAAATTAAAACCAAATTTCCTGATTAACATTAAGGTAATGACAGCTTTGATAACTTGCTAATCACTTTCATACTTATTCTTAAAATAAGATTAATATTCTATAGGAGTCAGAGTAATTTTTTTCATATATTGAAGTATAATAGCTGTTGCTAAGGGCCAAATTCTTCTTTTAGAATGGAGTTGTCAAAGAAGTTACGCTGGGTTTACACTGCTGTAATAGACAGCAGAATTTGGCCCTAAGGACCGATCCTACAAGGTATTGAGCATCTCCTATAACTTCATGAGGTGCTCAATGACTATAAATCCCACTGATCAGTTTTTAAGACTGGAACAAAAAGTACATGTTCCATGAAAATAAAGCCTAGGGGTAACAACAGGGTATGAATATTCTAAGTCAAAGCCAGTAGAAGTGCTATTTGAGACTATCTACAAATATTCTTGAGAAAAATTAGTTACATATTTGAGTGAAAAAACAAGTTACTTTGTAGTCCAGCCTTCCTTGTCTAATTGTCAGCAATGGTGAAAATACTACTTACAGATCAGTTATTTACAGATCAGATTTGAACTGAATCTGCAAACTCCTCTATGCTCTCTTGCAAAATTTACTGAAATTCCCCAAATAGACGTATAGTGAAGTACCAGCCAGACACTTTCCAAAAATTACTGTAATATACATTTAGAAATACACATTATTGTAAGTACAGTAGTCAGAGGACTTCTTACTCCATAGTTCTTAAAAGAAGAAGAAAATATACTGGATCTATTAGGTTTTTTCCCACTCTAACTTCTAAAATAATGAATGGGCTGCTGAAACAGCAGTGTTTGTTACATTGTCCATGTATTCTCAGTAAGATTTTGCTTGTGGTTCCTCAGACAGTACAGTAAGTACCTAGATATGTAGCATGTATGTGAGACAGAGATGGTAGTTGGTTGGCTTAAGTGGAGTAGTGGGAGTGCTGGCACTTCGCTAGATGTCATTTAAATTTTTTCCACACACAGCCCAAAATTCTACATATTTCAAAATTTAAAGACTTAAATTTGAACATGTCCAGTGAGCATTTTAACTGCTAATTTGAAATTATTTGGTTTCTGAGAGCACAAAAATAACTTGAAACCCCAAAATAAAATACCTTCTTGTCACATTTTAGGGGAAGGAGCTATTATTTTTAATTATAGGAAGTTGGACCTTGTTTTAATAACAGAAAGTGCAAAGGACTTATTCCAGGCAGTTCATTCTGTATGGTTTCACACACAAAATTCCGTATAAATGGGTGATACAGTTTACACCAGCAGAAAGGCAATTCTTGACTTCATGTACATACCTCATCTTCCCCCTTCTGACTTCAGCTGAAGGAAGGTTGAGACCTTAAACTCCAGCGAAGTAATCTTGGCTCCAGTGCAGTCAAATGAGAGTTTTGCCATTGACTTCAGTGGTTCCAGGATTTCAACTAGATGTGATAGAATTGTGGCTATTTTCACTATGTCCAAAAAAAAAAAAAAAAAAAAAAGGAAGCGGAATCTCTTTAGAAATGCATGATCTGTGAATAGCTTTTCATTATTCACTGTGGAAAAATCTTGTTCTATTTGTATATCAAAAAAATGGCAAAGAGGAGGCTCCTTTGGGGGGAGAAAAGCAAATCTCAGCAAACGCCTCTTCTTGCTTGCTTCTGAAAGTTGTGTGTCATATGGCAATCACATGAGATTCCCTAGTTCTTGCAAGGGAAGCAAGGCAATCTCCAGAACTCTGGTAACACTTCAAGGGGTTGCTCATGTAGTGAACTTATCATGCCCAGTACTTGGCAACATGGTCCAGTTAAACAATACTTTGTTCTGTACAGTACCGGATTGACCACGGTGCCGGGCCCACAGTCCAAAGGGGCCCAGGCCCGGCCCGCTCTTCTCTGCTCCCCACCCACCACTCTCTCCTGCAGGAGCAGCAAGTAGAAGCTTGGTCTTAAAAAAAAAAAAAAAAAAAAAAAGTACTTGTGGCACCTTAGGGAGTAACAAATTTATTTGAGCATAAGCTTTTGTGAGCTACAGCTCACTTCATCGGATGCATCCAATGAATTGAGCTGTAGCTCACAAAAGCTTATGCTCAAATAAATTTGTTACTCCCTAAGGTGCCACAAGTACTTCTTTTCTTTTTGTGGATACAGACTCACAGGGCTGCTACTCTGAATCTTCCCTCTCTCTCCCTGCTGCTGAACAGCTGATCACGCATGCAAGGAAGGGGAGGAGCAGAGCTGTAGCTCGCTCGCTGCTTGGGGAAGGAGGCAGAGAAGGGGTGGGTCCTTGGGGCAGGGGGTGGAATCAGGGCATACCCCCCCCCAGCCCGCTGCTGTGAGCTGCTCAGGGATGGGAGCACCCCCACACCCCAGCCCACACCCCCAGCCCTCTGCCCTGATTCCTGCACCCCCCCCACATCCCTACCCTGAGCACCAAACAGGAGGTCCTGCACGCTACCCCATATTCCCACCTGCACCACTTGCACCAAATGGGAGCTGTCCCAGGTAAGCGCTCCACACCCCAAACTCCTGCCCCAACCCTGAGCCCCCTCCCTCACCCTAGCTCCTGGCCAGACCCTGCACCCCAACCCCCACCCTGCTGCTGCACCATAACTCCCTCCCAGACCCTGCATCCCCAGCCCTGTGCTCAGTGCACCCCCACCCTCAGTTCAGTGCAGAGAGAGATGAAGAGAATGGGCTGGAACCAGAGAGAAGGTAGGTACACACTATGTGGGCAGGGGCAGGGGGGGGAAGCCTGTTTACCCCCTCCCCAGCCCTGCTGCGCTTGCAGTTTACCCCTGGCCCCTCCCTTGCTCCAGGGACCAATCCTAGCTCCCGCCCTACTGTGCTTTTGTCCCCAGCCCCTGCCTTGCTCCCGTCAATGCCCCACAGTGCTCATCTTGCCCCAGCCCCTGCCTCGCTCCAGCTGGGGACCAATCCTTCCCCCAACCCATGCCCCGCTATGCTCTTGCCCCTGGCCCCTGCCTCGCTCCAGCTGGGGACCAATCCTTCCCCCTGCCATACCCCACTGTCAGGGTGGATAAAAATAAATGACTTTTTAAAAAAAAAATTTAAAAATCAGATTTTTTTTTAATTTAAATCAGATTTTTGAGGAAAAAAACTATTGTATCTCATCATGGAATAGGATTATAAATTCTAATTCTATAGTACGAGACAATATATTCATGTAATGTTTAAGAAAAGTTTGTAAATGAGTTCTAATAGTTCATGGATTAGGGACCCAATCTTATGGGGTTCCACAGGATTATTTAGGTTAATCTTTCTGTCTACCCACTGGGACGCAGTGCTCAGTCTAGAAGGTACCATCAGAGATGCTTCATTTTGCAGTTCTCAAACTGTGGATTTGTCTCCCCAGAGGTAACATGCTTGTTAACAGCAAAAAGGTTTTTAAATAAATAAATAATATACAGAGGTGAGAAATAACAGATCTCAACTCTATTGTCCCTCTGCAAATTTGTGTACAGAGTCAATCCCTTGCCTCTCTTTAAAAGTGAAAAGTTTCAAAAAGTTCAATGAATAGAAGATTGTTGGGGGCGGAATAGATCTGGACAAGGAGAAGAAGTCTGGAGATAAATGTGAGAAGTGAAAGACATGCTTTTTTGTTAAAATGTTATGATTGCTGTTGAAGAAAAAAAATCCAGAATACTTCATGTTGTTGTTTTAGTTAAATAAAACAATTTAAATGCCTGTCTGACGATGTTCTCCTCCTAATACAGCCTGGCAAGAAAATCCTCCAAATATAATTGATTAACCTGTTGAACTGGAGATAGTTCACCTCCCAATGACTTCATAAATATCTGTTTCAATTATCTTTGGTAAATGAAATAACCAAATAATCATTCATTTTCTGATATAGCTTTAAAACTCCTCTGAAATTTTTCAAAATAAATTACTGTTTAAAAGTGTATAGTGTGTACCTTCTAAAAATGAAACCCACATCTATCTCTGAGTTGTGAAGACTATGTATTAAGGTTATAACAACCAACAAGAATGCACCTTTATGTAGAAAACCATGATTAAATTGAGTCTTCCTGACTAGTGATTTCAATCATGATTTAAATCAAATCCACCCTGCCTGCTGTGCTCTTGCCCCGGCCCCTTCATTCCCTAGGGAAGCCCACAAATATGTTTGGCACCAGGCTCACAAAAAATTAATCTGACCCTGGTTCTGTAGAAATTGCTCCTCCCCTTTTACCCCTCCCTGGATTAGCAGTCGCTGTTTTCTCAGGCTTTTCAAAAATTGGGGGAAAGCCAAGTGAGGCTATGTGGTAGGTGATTGAGCAGTAGCTTTTGGGATTGGGAATTGTCTATTTACAAAGGCTCTTCCCATGTCCTTTTGGCATCTTGTACATTTAATTGACTGTATGTGCCTAGAAAGCTATTTAGAAGTGCAATATATAAAAAGTTAAGTAGATTCTATTATTTAAGAAAAATAATATTGTTATGACAATAACATAAACAGAAAGTTTTCTTTCAATTATTTCTTAACTAGTGTCCTGACTATGATTTGTGCCAAAGACTCTCTGGGCAAAGACAGCATCCTGATGCAGGGCAGATATACCAGAAGAACCAGTGGGATCCTGAAATTCTTGATAAACGGAAGAAAAAGAAGGATCAACATAAAGGAGAAGATGAGGAAGAGGAAGAGGAGGAAGAGCAGGAAGAAGAAGATGAGGTAACTGATCTTAATCTACAGAAGAGCCTCTCTTTATTAGCAGCTGTCAAGGTTCCTCCCCCACTCTAACTCTAGGGTACAGATGTGGGGACCTGCATGGAAACCTCCTAAGCTTAGTTTTACCAGCTTAGGTTAAAACTTCCCCAAGGTACAAATTAATTTTATCCTTTGTCCTTGGAATATCCACTGCCACCACCAAACTCTAACTGGGTTTACTGGGAAACGTAGTTTGGACACGTCTTTCCCCCCAAAATCCTCCCAACCCTTGCACCCCACTTCCTGGGAAAGATTTGGCAAAAATCCTCACCAATTTGCATAGGTGACCACAGACCCAAACCCTTGGATCTGAGAACAATGAAAAAGCATTCCATTTTCTTACAAGAAGACTTTTAATAGAAGTAAATAGAAGTAAAGGAATCACCTCTGTAAAATCAGGATGGTAGATACATTACAGGGTAATTAGATTCAGAACATAGAGAATCTCTCTAGGCAAAACCTTAAGTTACAAAAAAGACACACAGTCAGAAATAGTCATTCTATTCAGCACAGTTCTTTTCTCAGCCATTTAAAGAAATCATAATCTAACACATTACTTACTAAAAGTTCTAAGACTCCATTCTTGTTCTATCCCTGGCAAAAGCAGCATATAGACAGACACAGACCCTTTGTTTCTCTCCCTCCTCCCAGCTTTTGAAAGTATCTTGTCTCCTCATTGGTCATTTTGGTCAGGTGCCAGCGAGGTTACCTTTAGCTTCTTAACCCTTTACAGGTGAGAGGAGCTTTCCCCTGGCCAGAAGGGATTTTAAAGGGGTTTACCCTTCCCTTTATATTTATGACACGCCCCCAAATCTCAGCTAGGGTGAAACACTGGCTGGGATTTCTTCCTGGAGCTCTAGGAAAAACAGAGTTAATAAGACACATACATCTCTAAATATGCTACCGAGTACATAAAGACTAACAATATTTTCCACATCTCAAGGATGATTTTAACCAGTTGATTCTGGGAAACTTTCATGGGAGAGTGCATCAGCCACTTTGTTAGAAGCTCCTGAGATGTGTTGGATGTCGAAATCAAAATCTTGGAGAGCTAAACTCCACCGAAGAAGTTTTTTGTTAGTTTCCTTGATGGTGTGAAGCCACTTCAGTGCAGCATGGTTGGTTTGCAGGTGGAAACGCCGTCCCCAAACATATGGGCGTAGCTTTTCCGGAGCGTAGACAATGGCGTAACATTCTTTTTCACTGACTGACCAGTTGCTTTCCCTCTCAGACAGTTTTTTGCTGAGAAACACTACAGGGTGGAATTCTTGATCAGGTCCTTTCTGCATTAAAACTGCTCCCACACCACGCTCGGACACATCTGTGGTTACTAGGAACGGCTTGTCAAAGTCTGGGGCCCTTAGTACAGGGTCAGACATGAGTGTCGCTTTAAGCTTGTTAAAGGCCTTCTGACACTCTTCGGTCCACTGAACGGCATTTGGCTGTTTCTTTTTGGTTAGGTCTGTCAGTGGGGCGGCGATTTGGCTGTATTGTGGTACAAATAGTCTGTAATAACCGGCCAAGCCTAAGAAGGATTGAACCTGTTTCTTTGACTTTGGGACAGGCCACTTTTGGATAGCATCCACTTTGGCCTGTAGGGGGCTGATAGTTCCTTGACCCACCTGGTGTCCAAGGTAAGTCACTCTGTTTAGGCCTATTTGACGCTTCTTAGCCTTAACAGTTAGTCCTGCCTCCCTTATGCGCTCAAGGACTTTTTGTAGATGTTCCAGGTGGTCTGCCCAGGAATCCGAAAATATGGCCACATCGTCAAGGTAGGTGACTGCATATTCTCCTAATCCCGCTAGGAGACCATCTACAAGTCTTTGGAAGGTGGTAGGTGCATTTCGCAGCCCGAAAGGGAGTACATTAAATTCATACAGCCCGAGATGTGTGGTGAAGGCTGACCTTTCCTTGGCAGATTCATCTAGCAGTACCTGCCAGTACCCCTTGGTTAAGTCCAAGGTAGAGATGAACTGGGCCCGTCCCAGTTTCTCTAATAGTTCATCTGTGCATGGCATTGGATAGTTGTCTGAGCGAGTTACAGCATTTAGCTTACGGTAGTCCACGCAAAAACGTATTTCCCCATCTGGTTTGGGAACTAGAACCACTGGAGATGCCCATGCACTTCCAGAGGGGCGGATTACACCCATCTGTAACATATCCTGGATCTCCCTTTCTATAGCAGTTTTAGCTTGAGGAGACACCCGGTAAGGTTGGACTCTAATTGGGTGAGCATTACCTGTGTCAAAGGAGTGGTATGCCCGTTCAGTCAGTCCTGGGGTGGCTGAGAACATTGGCACATACCTAGTGCACAGCTCCTTGATCGGCTGTCGCTGCATACACCCAAGGGTCATGGAGAGGTTCACCTCTTCCACACCACCAACACTTTTCCCTTCGTAGTAGACACCTTCAGGCCACTCAGCGTCGTCTCCTCCCTGGACTGTAAACTGACAAACCTTTAATTCTCTGGAATAAAAGGGCTTTAGAGAATTAATATGGTACACCTTAGGCTTTCGGTTTGAGGTGGGGAATGCTATGAGATAATTAACAGCTCCCAGGCGCTCCTGGACCATGAATGGCCCTTCCCATGATGCTCCCATTTTATGGGCCTGGAGCGCCTTTAAGACCATGACCTGGTCCCCTACTTTGAAGGAACGCTCTCTGGCATGTTTATCATACCAGGTTTTTTGCTCTTTTTGAGCATCCTGTAAGTTTTCTTTAGCAAGGGCCAAAGAGGTTCGGAGGGTGTTTTGTAGGTTGGTTACAAAGTCCAGAATGTTAGTTCCTGAAGAAGGTATAAATCCCTCCCATTGCTGCTTCACCAACTGTAATGGCCCCTTAACCTCACGGCCATATACAAGTTCAAATGGGGAAAACCCTAAACTGGGGTGTGGTACAGCTCTGTAGGCAAAGAGCAACTGCTGCAACACTAGGTCCCAATCATTGGAGTGCTCATTTACGAATTTACGTATCCTGGCCCCCAAAGTTCCATTAAACTTCTCCACCATGCCATTTGTTTGGTGGTGGTAAGGAGTGGCAACCAAGTGATTTACCCCACGAGCTTCCCAAAGGTTTTCCATAGTTCCTGCCAGGAAATTAGTCCCTGCATCTGTGAGGATGTCGGAGGGCCAACCTACCCTGGCAAAAATGTCTGCTTGTGCCTGGCACACACTTTTAGCCCTGGTGTTGCTTAGAGCTACTGCTTCCGGCCATCGGGTGGCAAAATCCATGAAAGTCAGTATGTACTGCTTTCCTCTGGGTGTCTTTTTCGGAAAAGGACCCAGAATATCCACAGCTACTCGCTGAAATGGAACCTCAATGATGGGGAGTGGCTGGAGAGGGGCTTTGACCTGGTCTTGGGGTTTTCCCACTCTTTGGCATACTTCACAAGACTGGACATAGGTAGAAACATCCTTGCCCATTCCCTCCCAGTGGAATGACCCCCCCAAACGGTCTTTGGTCCTGTTCACCCCAGCATGGCCACTATGGTGATCATGGGCTAAGCTCAAGAGCTTGGCCCGGTATTTAGTTGGAACTACCAAGTGTCTCTGAGGATGCCAGTCTTCCTGGTGTCCCCCAGAAAGAGTTTCCTTGTATAAAAGTCCTCTTTCTACAACAAACCTGGATCGATTAGAAGAGCTGAGAGGCGGTGGGTTGCTCCGTGCCGCCGTCCAAGCTCTCTGGAGGCTTTCATCCGCTTCCTGTTCGGTCTGGAACTGTTCCCTTGAGGCTGGAGACGTCAGTTCCTCATTGGATTGTGGACCTATGCTTGGTCCCTCTGGAAGCGATGTAGGGGATGAGGCTGTTTCCGTTGACTGTGAACCACTTTCTGCTGGGACACTATGTTGGGATTCAGGCTCTGGCTGAGCCTCTTGTGTAGGGTTATGGGCTGCTGCTGGTTCAGGTTCGGTGGGGCCCTCTGGTGTTGAGGTTGCAAGTACTGGATTCAGGGGTGGCAATGGGTCTGGTGTTGGTTGTTCTGCTGGTTCGGGTTCTGGGACTGGTTCCGTCTGGGTCTCTAGGACTGGATCCACTACTGCTGTTGCAGACATTGGCCTGGGGTCCGGGTCCATCACCTCTGACTGGGTCCTGATAGAAGTTTCCGGAACAGAACTAGGCCTCACAGCTTGTTTAGCCTGGCTGCGGGTGACCGTTCCCACCCTCTTGGCCTGCTTCACATGTTTGGCCAAGTCTTCCCCCAACAGCATGGGGATGGGATAATCATCATAGACTGCAAAAGTTCACGTTCCTGACCAGCCCTGGTACTGGACAGGCAACTTGGCTGTAGGCAAATTGAAAGAGTTGGACTTGAAGGGTTGAATTGTCACTTGGATCTCTGGGTTGATTAAATTGGGGTCCACTAAGGAAGCATGGATAGCTGACACTTGTGCTCTGGTGTCCCTCCACGTGGTGACCTTCTTCCCGCCCACACTCACAGTTTGCCTCTGCTCCAACGGTATCTGGGAGGTATCTGGGCCTGCAGACCTCTGGTGTGATTCCGGTGCAATGAACTGTAATCTGTTGGGGTTCTTGGGGCAGTTGGCCTTTACATGCCCCAGCTCGTTACATTTAAAACATCATCCAGCTGACGGGTCACTGGGGCGAGGTGGGTTGCTGGAGAACGTAGTTTGGACATGTCTTTTCCCCCCAAAATCCTTCCAACCCTTGCACCCCACTTCCTGGGAAAGGTTTGGTAAAAATCCTCACCCATTTGCATAGGTGACCACAGACCCAAACCCTTGGATCTGAGAACAGTGAAAAAGCATTCAGTTTTCTTACAAGAAGACTTTTAATAGAAATAGAAGTAAAGGAATCACCTCTGTAAAATCAGGATGGTAGATACCTTATAGGGTAATTAGATTCAAAACAGAGAGAATCCCTCTAGGCAAAACCTTAAGTTACAAAAAAGACGCACAGACAGAAATAGTCATTCTATTCAGCACAGCTATTTTCTCAGCCATTTAAAGAAATCATAATCTAACACATACCTAGCTAGATTACTCACTAAAAGTTCTAAGACTCCATTCCTGTTCAATCCCCAGCAAAAGCAGCATATAGACAGACACAGACCCTTTGCTTTTTTCCCTCCTCCCAGCTTTTGAAAGTATCTTGTCTCCTCATTGGTCATTTTGATCAGGTGCCAGCGAGGTTACCTTTAGCTTCTTAACCCTTTACAGGTGAGAGGATTTTTCCTCTGGCCAGAAGGGATTTTAAAGGGTTTACCCTTCCCTTTATATTTATGACAGCAGCCATGTCAGAAAAAGAACAAAGCTCATGTACATTTAAAAATGAACTAAAAACCTCAACTGTTACTCTGAATGCATTTTGTTCAACCCTGTTTTTGTAATCAATTTCTGTTCTGCTTTCAGAGATGTACTATAGTATTTAAACAAAATTGTAATACTCATTCAGTAAAATTATTTTGTAGTACTGATAAGATTTCAGCTTGTTTACCAGTTTTGACATTGGACTACCATAAAAATACAGTAGAATCTCAGAGTTATGAACACCTCAGGAATGAAGGTCGTTTGTAACTCTGAAATGTTCATAACTCTGAATAAAATGTTATGGTTGACCTTTCAAACCTTTACAACTGAATATTGACTTAATACAGCTTTGAAAGTTTTCTATGCAGAAGGAAAATGCTGCTTTTAACCATCTTAATTTAAATGAAACAAGCACAGAAACAGTTTCCTTACCTTATCAAATTTTTTTTAAAACTTTTCCTTTATTTTTTTAGTAGTTTACATTTAACACAGTACTGTACTGAGTTTTTTGGTCTCTGCTGCTGCCTGATTGCATACTTCTGGTTCCAAATGATGTGTGTGGTTGACCAGTCAGTTCATAACTCTGGTGTTTGTAACTCTGAGGTTCTCCTGTACTGTGAGATATCTTTTAGTTGGACTAACTTCTAATGGTGACTGCATAGTTCAAAATCTTGTCTCTGAGTTTCTGGTCTGGACTCTATGTATCTCGAAAGCTTGTCTTGTCTCACTAATATCCTGGGGCCAGCACAGCTACAATGCCACTGCAAATAAAAATACTGTAACTTTTTTTTAACAAGATCTTAATTTCTTTCACCTCCAGAGTGAGTCATCTTGGCATTAATTAAAACACAATAAAAATAGTGTAGCAGTTTTATTGGAAGGGGGGGAAAGCTAAAAATAATATTTCAGGTCTGCATAAAATATCAACTGATTATGTACAGCTAATCAAAAGTAAATTATGAGCACTTACAAAATAGGTATAATCAATAAAATACATGCTAATCCTTGATAGGTTGTACCTCTAGAGTACCCTGGGGGTGAGAGTGGGCACCTTTCTTGTCACAGATGTCCTTCTATGGCTGTATAGCTGGTTTAGAGTACAGAGTGTGGTCCTCCGACCATAAGTCTTAAGGGGGTGGTAACCCCCCCTTCTAGGCACAAAGCAGTCCAGAAAATGGTAAGGGCAAACCAAACAACAGTGCATCCCACAAAATAGTCCAGGCTTACCCAGTGGTCCCCTGTAAGGTCAGAGGACAGTAGTCTCTGAGGGGGGTCTGAACCTTTAACCCCTTGTGTCCAAAGAACCTAGGCTATGCACCCAGGGTTCTAAACAAAAAGGGAAAACAAAGTAAAGAAGATCGCTCTAATCCTTCAGCTGGTCCAGGTGGCAGAGGCTCTTCAGCTGTCCTACTTGTCAGTGAGGCTAGAGAGCTCTAGCTCTGTTTACCTTTTAGTGCCACCATGTACTTTGTTTTTTGGCACAGCAGCCTCATTATATGAAGCTATGACTGCCACTTTCTTCATTCATTTTTAGCCAAGTTTTTTCTTATATCCTTTCACTCCGTCCAGTATCCATAAGGAAATGCAGTGAGGCTTCCCCCCCCACACACACACTGTTCCATTTCTATGACTTTTTAATTAGTCATTAAGGGCAAAATCTTTGCCAAGCTGACTCACTTTTTCTCAGAGAAACTTTCTTTCCAAAGATTATTGCCCACAATACCATAGAACATGATCAACAGTTTTTTGGTTTTGCACATATTACATAGCCTATCATTTTAGTAAGTTTAACTTATATTTGGCACAATGACCTCTTAACACTGTAAAAATGACTACTTCACTTTTTCTGTCATGACTGTGGAGTATAATATCTTCAGTTTTCGATCATACGTCATAGAACGTTTGTTCTTTTGTTTCCTTAGTCCATAATTCTTGCCATTCCTTTGCAAGCTCCTTCATGACCATACTTTTAAATTCTTGTCTACTCAAGACAGGGCTGGATTTAGGGGCAGGCAACCCAGGCAACCACCTGGGATGGTAAGCTTGGAGAGGCGCTGGGCTCAAGGTTTTATTTTTGTTGTTAGCAACAAAAGGGAAAATAGAATGTTTGAAGGAAAATGTTTCAGGTACACCATATGTGGATTCATTTTTTCACTAAACTAGAATATTCTGGATATTGTAGAATCTTATGGAATCTTCCAGATTTTCTGGGAAGTACAGTTTCCTTAAACCTCCTAGAATGTTGTCAGTCATGCCCTGTACATTTCTGATATTCTTAAAATTAAAAAGTTTCCATAAGCTTAGAGGAAACATTTTTATTTGCTTATATATGGCATGAATAAATACAGATTTTCGGATCCTAGTGTGCAAATGTATTATCTTGTATGACAGGGATAAATCATGCATGCAAATCGTGCATCAAAGTTGTGAAATGGGCTACAAATGCTATGAAAATCAGGCATTCAAAAGTTTAACAAACGGAGGGGGGGCACTGAAGACTCTTCTTGCCTGGGGCGCCATTTAGTCTAGGGCCAGCCCTGACCCAAGGGTAACATTCATCTCCTCTTTTTGTAAGCCATGTTTTGCTTTTTTGTCCTTCATCTCATTTCAACATGTGCCAGAATCCTTGCTATTGTTACACAGATACCAGCTTGCATTATTTCAATAGTTAGGGATATTATTTCACTTATTATGTCATTTCTACTTTCTGAAGTCCCTGTTCTGAATGTCATTATGCCTGACAAGGAAACAGATAAAATTAGAGCTACAGTTGGTTGCACATCTGTTATCCAGGCTAGTGCCAACATAATCCCCATTAGTTCAGACGTGAGAATGGTCGCATATTCAATAGCCTTTTAGATTTCTGGATTCCAAGACTAGAAAACAGAAAGCTGTTCCCACTCTTCCTCTGCTGTCATTTTTTTGATCCATTTGTATAGACTTTGTAAAACTGGCCCCATTTTTCATAAATTAAAAAATGCCATTGGTCATAATGTGTGGATTTTTCGTTCAGTTTTTTTGTACAGTTCCAAATCCACAAATGGGGAATAACCTGTCCAGCTGTAACATGATTTCCCATGACTACAAATTTTTAGTGTTCTCAATTTTTTCTTTTTACATATCTCCTTTACCCATTTTTTGACCCTGGTGTAGTATGAGGTAGTCTGTGGCAATCCATATAATTTTATCTACTAAACGTCCAGCAATCTTCATAAATCTGTTGTGTACTTCTGATTTCATGATTCCCTTTTACCTTTGTCCAAAAGGTTACAGCTAATAGTTTCATCCTTAAATTTACAGGTGCTTCTCCAGTGGCTATGTTTAGCACACATACTGATATTGCTGTCATTGTGCCACATGCCAATCGCACAGCTTGGGCCCACAGCAGTTCCAAGTTTCTAACACTTGTTTTTGAGGCTGAACCAAAAAACTTGGCATCTGTCGTCTAAAACTGATCTTATCAATGCTCTATACAGCATAATCAATACCTTCTTATCTGTATCTGTATCCCATGTATTCAAGCTACCCTTTTAAATAAGTTCATTCTTACTTTTACACTTTTAATTCTGTGTGACTTTTCCAAGTCAATTTATTACCAAACACTACTCCTAGGAACATAAACTTTTCAACTATCTGAATTTTTTCACCATAAATAAATGTCAGTCCCAATCTTCCTTAATTTTCATCATGATTAAAAATATTCTGTTTCTGCAAGAGAGAATTTAAATCCCCAATCATTTCCCCACTTGGAATTTATCTGGAGTGCCTCATTTGTCTTTTATGCTGTTCATTTGTCTGGAGTGCCTTAAGTCTTTTATGCTTAGTCCAGATAGCACAGTCGTTTGCGAAAAGGGAAATATTGTTCCCATCTGCACACTTTCCAGTAGGCCATTTATCATAATGGAAAACAAAGTAGGACTAATAATACTCCCTTGTGGAGTTCCATTTTTAAGTTGTAGGTTTTTGATAAAGCTGTTCTTATTTTGACTTGTATAGTTCTGTCACTTAAAAAAGCCCTTATCACTCCACAGCAGTCTCCCTTTTATTTTAGTTTTATAGCTAGTTTATATAGGAGGCCTTCCCTCCACAGCTTTTTTAATGTCCAGGAAGACTGTTATAAAGTTCTTAGTCCTTAGGCTTTTGTGTACCTCTGTTTCTAGACCCACAATATGGTCAACAGTGCATCTTCCTTTTCTGAAACTACTTTGTACCTCCGTTGTAATATTTTTTTTTCTCTCCAAGTATTCTATTAGTCTTACTTTTATCATTTTTCCATGATTTTCGCCACACACTTGATGTGAGGGCAAAAAGCCTATAAGCGTCAGGTCTTATATGTAATTGGTATAACCAATGCTTGTTTCCAGTCTATTGACAGCAGTCCTTTTTCCTATATATCATTATATGACTGCAATAGAATTTTTAGACTTCCTTTTGACAATGGTTGAAGCATTTCATTACTTATATTACCTTTACCCAGAGCTGTATTTTTCCTTATTCTAATGGCTGCAATAAGCTCCTGCATAATAACATTTTTGTTTAGCAGATCATCAGTATATTCTCTCCAGCCGTTTAATAGTTCACAGTTATCCTCAGTAAACTTCCTTCTTTCCCACAAAACTCATTGTTTTGATTCATATCACTACTGACCTTTTGGAATTCTTTTGCTAAAATGTCTGCCTTTCCTAGTTGAAGACCTCAGTTTCATTATTTACAATAAGCCCAGGTATAAATTTACTTTTACTTTGAATTCCATTCATTTTTTTAATTTGCCTGTATATTTCAGAAAGCTTTGAATCTTTGTTCCCACAGACATTTCTCCAACTTTTTTTTGACTTTTTGATAATCCTTCGTGCCACTGCCTTATATCTTTTATAGTTCATTAAGTCTTTACTATTAATTGTGTGTTTTACTTGCTTCTATACCTTGTTTCTTTGCTTGATTGCTAATTTACAATCCTCATTCCACCCGGGAACCATATTTCTAAGTCAGGGACAATGATGTTTTATAGATGGCCTGTTGCTGAAATTTTTTATTATGTTATAGAATTCATTATGTTGACACTTGTATAATCACTGCATAAATATTCATCACATTTAATCTTGAAAAGACCGCAGTCAGCTTTTCAAAACTTTCAACTAGGAACACTTTGTGTTTTTGACATCTCTTCAGCTTTGGTCCTCAATATATGTAGGGAAGTGATCACTTCCCATTCTGTCTTCTTTGTAAGTTTCACAACTGCATTTACTATCTATATTGTTTGTTGCAATTCCTAGATCCAAAACAGAAAAGGATCTGTCCACTGATTAAATCTAGCATGTACTTCTGTATTTAATATTACCAGGTTATGAATATCAATAAAGTGTTCTAAGCATTTACTGTTCGTCAGTTTTCTTACTTCCCCGTAGCTCATTATGACCATTAAAGTCTTCGCAAATTATCAATGGGTTTTTGATGTTAACTAATTTTTCTAGTTCTAAAATTCATTTTTATATGGCTTATAAACATTTTAAATCCATATGTGTTTTTGTTCTGCACGGGAATTGCAATAGCATCAAAACTTAGTTTCTGCACATCCATTTCAACTTAACTAAGTTCCTTTTTTATATGTATACAGATCTTCTCCCCTTCTTCTGGTAGCCTCTGGGGTATATCCAAATGCCCTCCCTCCCCCGAGTACTACTTGGCCTGCCAGGAGGGAGGGAGAAGGACTCCCTCCTCCCACTGCGCCACAGCCAATAGGAGCTGCAGGGGCGATGCCTGTGGGTTGGGGAAGCACGTAGAGCCACCTGCTTGTGCCTCCGCTTAGGAGCCGGAGGGACATGTTGCCACTTCCTGGGAGCTGCCTGAGGTAAGCGCCACCCAGAGCGTGCACCCCCTCCCGTGCCCCAATGCCCCAGCCCTGAGCGCCCCCCCCCCCCGCCTCGCACTCTGAACCTCTTGGTCCCAGCCCGGAGCCCCCTGCTGTACCCCAACCCCCTGCTTCAGCCTGGAGCCCCCCCCTGCACCCTTAACTTCTCATTTCTGGCCCCACCCCAGAGCCCACACCCACAGCCAGAGCCCTCACTCCCACACATACCCCAACCCTCTGTCTCAGCACAGAGCCTCTCCCACACTCTGAACACCTTGGCCCCAGCCCGGAGCCCCCTCCTGCACCCCAAACCCTTCATCCCCGGCCCCACCCTAGAGACTGCACCACCAGCCGGAGCCCTCACCCACTTCCACCCCCCCAACCCCTGCCCTAGACCAGAGCCCCCTCCTGAACCCCTCATTTCTGGCCCCACTCCAGACCCCGCACCCCCAGCTGGAGCTCTCACCCCCTGCCCCAGCCCAGTGAAAATGAGTGAGTGAGGGTGGGGGAGAGCAAGCAACAGAGGGAGAGGGGATGGATTGATCAGGGGTGGGGCCTTGGAGAAGGGACGGGGCATCTGGTAAGGGGGCAGGGCAAGGGTGTTCAGTTTTGTGTTTTCAGAAATTTGGCAACCCTACACTTGGCTGCTGTCCCTGGCAGCCAGGCCCAGGCAGGGAGCGGAAGGGGTGGGACCAGCCATTTCTCATGCTGGCTGCTTTGGGTTCCTACTCCGTGCAGTGTGGCAGCTGCCTGAGAGAGAGCCTGGCTGGGGTGGCACCCTGGCCCCTGCTCAGGTCCAACTTCTGGGAACAGGCCAAGCGACCCAGAAACGTGCCAGGGGAGGGCTCCAACTTACTTGGTCCCTGTTCCCAGCAGCTGGGCCCGGGCAGGGAGCAGAGGGGATGGGGCAGGCTGCCGCCCTAGCCAGGCTCTCCCTCAAGCAGCCTCTGCGCTGCACACAGCAGTGACCCTGAGCAGTCAGCTTTAGCCATATGAGAAGCAGCTCCATCCTACTCCCTGCCCGGGCCTGGCTGCCAGGGAAAGCAGCCAAACATGCCAGAAGGGAGGAGGTACAATGGGAGAAGGACAGAGCTCTGCCCCACAGTTAACTCTGGTGGGCAGGGGAGACTCCAGGCTGGGCGCAGGGCAGGGGGGATTGCTGGGGAGAGGAGACATGGGGCGGTCACATGTCCTCCCTTTTAGATTGTGTTTCCCCATATTAGCCCTGTTTCTTGCACACAATCAGGCTTTTCTTCATTTCAAAGATGACTTTCTTAAATTCCTGATCATGCATTATTAAACTCTGCACATTCCAGCTAAGGATCATTAAGACCCTGTTATATAAGCTGCATTTTTGCCTACATTTAAAATCTCATGAATGCAGTCTGTCAAGAGGTTGTCTATCGTTAGCAAAAGCAGCAGAAAAATATCTGATTTTAATCCTTTCAGTTTTTTCCCCATCTGCAAGATGCAGTTAATAAACTTCTCTTTAGCACAAGATACATCATCTCCCATTCCCCTCAGATTCTCCTTCCTGACCAGAGATGTGTTCTGTTGCTCTTGTACATCTTGTCTCTTACTTGTGTATTTTTCTTTTTCTGTTTTCTGCAGTGGGACTCATTGGTAGCCTCTACAGATGATACTTCTTGGAAATTTTTTTTTTTTTTATTTCTCTAGCTCATTCTGCACATCCTTTATAAGCTGTACTGTGAATCCCCACCATTGCTGCATTTATGTTCTATTCCTTCTACACTGTTCTCATATGAGTGATTTCTTCCACGTATGCTGTACCTCATTGTTTTCTTACAAATAGTTGCTGCACATCCAAACTTTTGACAATTATAACACCTCACAGGAGTTGGGAGGAGTCTGTTTAACCCAGAAAGATGGATTCCCCATTTGGATCCTATCCAAAGTGTCCCGCCTTCAGATGTTATGTGTAAGCAGTAGATGGCTGGTTTTCACCCTCTCTTACAAAAGTAGCTGTTTAACAAATGATCATTTCTCTTTGCCTATACTCTTTTGATATCATCCTCAGACAATCCTAACAGCACTCCATACATAACCCCTCTTGCTTCCATCAGGAATTTAGGCAGTTGACAAGTATCTCTCATTTTCCTTAAGGTTACAGTTTTAAGAAGTTTTTCAGCTTGCTCCTTAAGTGGACATTCTATCACTAGATCTCCATCATGCATTTTTTTAGCTCTTTGTACATAACCAACACTTCACATGCTCCATTCCACCATTTTCAGGGGGTTATCATCTATTTTCACATTTTCTATAACTGATTTGACAATATGAAAGGTTGACTTTTACCTTGTTTTTGTTTTTCATTTCTATGTATTCCATCTTCAAAACCTGATATATCTAATCTTTTTTCCTCTTTCTGGATCTGAGACCATTCCTCATCTGCTATTTTTCCTCAGCCTCCATTGTCAGTTTCAACATTCAGCCTTGTTGCAGCTGGGGTCCAGCCTTAGACCTCCACTCCAACTGTTCCTACAATCCAGCCTCACCATGTTCAGGCAGATACCAGCACTCAGCCCCAACCCAATCTTCAGCCAGCAGCCTGCCTCTAGCTACCTCAGTCCCAGAATGCATCACCTCCAAATTCCAGCCAGCTCAGCACCAGCCCCATAGTCTGTCTCAACCTCAAGCCTCAGCCAGCCTGCCACCATGTACGGGGCTTAGATCCTCTCTTTTAAAGAGCTGCCCCTCTCCAGGTTTGACAGGCCTTACAGGTGCTCAGAGTTCATGCTAATTGTGCCCAGTGAAGCTCTTTAGCTCCTTCTTGACTGCGGTGAGATATTGTCCCACCGCAGTCTTTCTGAAGGCTTAATTTGAGAGCTAATTTTCACTCTATATGTATAAAAATGTAAGTTGCTACAAAATCGTGTGTGTGTGTTTAGCTAATGAAACAAATACTCACTAATAAGGTCAGCCTTGTTTTGTATGCCTTTTGGTTATTAATGAAAAATTAACAAAATATTTTTATCATAATAGCTAGAAAATACACAAAATTCTGCATGGATGAGAGCTTTGTGTAACTGAGTCCAGCTGTTTACATCTTTAGTTCCTGCACACCTTTAATAAGTTTCTAGACTCTAATGAAATGCAAATATTAAATAATAGTTATATAACTGGACATGCATTTTAAGTCCTTTGCTGGCTTGGGGGCTTGGCAGATTGTACTTTACTTTGTTCTTCACTATTTATAGTATTATTTATTTCGTGCCACAGATGTACAAGGTGCATTACAGATGTAAAATGTGACAAGGTTCCTACTTCAAGAAGCTTGCAATTTAATATATACAGATAGCTTAATGAGTAAAGATTAAATCAATGCAAGTGGAAAGGGGATTAAAGGGTGACAAAAAAGGGAAGAGGAAAAATATACCTGGGGACCATTTTGAATTTATTTTTGACAGGGCTTCAAACATTTATCTGACACCTACCAAGATGAAAAATATCTGTGCTGACGTGCTCCCAGGCCATGACAGTGAAGTTTAAAGAAATAAAATAGTTGTGTATTATTTATTGTGCCCTGTATTTAGTTGTTAAAATATTGACACTCAACTTTGTTTAAATTTTTTTTAAAAGCATAACTTATTACATCCCTTTCACTGAAGTTTCTCTCCTTCTTCCTCTTCCTTGCTTCACTCCACTATTTCTTTTTGTGGTCTATCTTTTCCTATATTTTCTACAAGGTCTGTTTTCTCTTTTCCTTTGTTCTTCCTCCTGCCCCTTGTCTTTTCACTTCATGATGTTCTCTTCTCTAGCTCCTCAGTATTTTCCAATTTCATTCCTCCTCTCATTTACTTTTCCCTTCTCTTACTACCATACTTTCTTTTTTAACGTATCCCATCAATAAATATTAGCTAACATGTTGATTAAAATATCCTTCTTCCTAGTCTAGACAAGGCCTTAGGGAGATAGTACAACATTTGTAAAGGTGAAAATATCATCTAGATATTTGTAGAAAATACTAAAGGCTGAATGCTCAGGTGCAGCAAAGGAGTGTGCCATACACCTTGGAGGAGGAAGCAAACAGATTTATGTCCTCTCCCCGCACCTCATCCTGGGGACCAATTCATTCCCTTTTCCCCTGGGATGCCTTTAAATTGCACTGCCTTATAATGTTGGCCAGAGGTATCTAGAGCTCCTCCCATCCCCAGGAAACCCGCTTACCAAGTTAGCTGGTGGATCACTATCAGCTAGGGGAATCCTCAGAGGGCTTCTTAAACTACTATGCCACACACACGAAGAGTAGTAGGGTCCTAACTATTGTCTTTTTTATCTAGACAGGCTTTGGTTAAGTACATTTATTATTACAGGGCCTGAAATAAAGTATTTCTTTTCTTTAGGCAGCAGCAGATACAATCATGTTGTCAGATATTTTGCCTCATTTGGTGCAGAGGCCTGAAGATTTTTTGGAAAATTCAGAAGCCAGGGTTAATCTGTATAAGGATACCATGCTACATCCTCTAGAGGTAAGAGCAGCACAAAGTAATATTGTTGTATACACCAGAAGATCATTTTTTAACATTTGTTTTTCTATAATTTTTATGCAGTCTGGGTATCTTGAGTTTATTTTGCAAAGATGAACCTAACCCACAATCTGACCCCCCTCCTCAGAATTTTGAGGTTCAGATTAAAAAGCTCAGGATACAAGACAGTTCACAGTTGTTTCTAGTGTCAAATCAAAGTCCTGTACCATCTTTTAGTTTGAATGGGGCTTAAAAACTGAACTACACTGTCATGTACTTCCATACCAGATGTCGACTGGCTACAGATCTTGCTTATACACACCCGCTGTGTTCATCATAAAATCCAGATAAGATTAGCTTTACATAAGGTCTTTTACTATTCTGCCTATTGGAGGCACTGTGAGTATAATGCAGTTTAACATTCCATTACATCTCCCCCTTTAATTTCTACTTTCCTACCACTTACACTATTGTGCTATCTTTGAAGTTCAGTACATATCCATCTGTTAAGTGTCTCTGAATCACTTGTTGGTGTTTATCTGTAACTCAGAAGATTAAGGAATGGATCTTCCTACTATAGGATTTTCTGTATAGCTCTCTCAATCTTTCCATTCACTTGTGGGTAATGTGGGCTGCTAGTAATAGGCTCAAAATAATATTTAGTTCAGAATGACAAATTCTGCTACAGTGAATTGTGGTCTGTTGTCCATCACTAACTGTTCTGGAATACTGAAGTGAGCAAAAGTGTACTTCAGTTTTTTGATAACATAGCAACATGTCACGTCTTTCCAGTACATTATTTCTATATACCCATGTAATGGACTGGGCCTCACCACTGTGGCACCCCCTACTGGACATTCTGGGAATTAGCTTGAGTCCTTCCTCAGGGTGCCCTCCTCCGGTGGTGTCTCACTCGCCATTACTCCTACTTTGCTGTCTCCAGCACTCTGTGACTCACGTCTCTCCTCAAACCTCAGCATTCTCTTCTGGGCTGTGCCCCCTCCACTGTCTGTCCCCTCTTTTGGGGGAACAGGCAGTCTGTAGTCCAGCCACTCACCTCAGTGGCCTGCTGCAGTCCCCAGTCTAGTCCCTTGCTCCAGGGGCAAACTGCAGTCTGTGTTGGCCACTTCCCTCAGGGCAAGTAGAGGGCAAAGAAAGAGGGAGGGACCCAGGTCCACCCACTACTCGGCATCCCGACCCAGGGACCCTGTAGCTGGTAGCCGCTGGTAGCCACTCGCTGCCCCTCCTCCAACTCCTCTGCTGCCTCTTTTCCCTGGGCCACTTCCCCCACAGCCCTAGCACCTTATCTGCCCTTCCTCCAGGGCCTCAGTCTGGGATCGGATCCTCTGCTCCTAGACAGCCAGTCCTTCTCCCTAGCAAGCCAGAGAGAGACTACCCTCTGCTCTGTTGAGCCGCCCTTTATATATGCCCCCTGCTAGCCCTGATTGGCCGCTGCAAAAAGCCACCTCCCAATTGGCTCACTTAGTGAGCCCTCCTTTAATTGGAGGGTTCTGCGCAGGATCCCTCTGGCCTACTTTAACTCCTGCTCTTCATGGTGTGGGGCAATTGCCCCACTACAGCCTGGAAAAAATAGTCCACTACGATCAGGCATGTCTTTTGAATTCACATAAATCTGAAGCTAGTCTCTTCCAAGGTTTTGCAGGTAGGGGTATTTGTACACTGTATTGTTCAGCATTGTCTCTTAAGTTGATTTGTACTGGATCTCCTTTCAAAAGTCTAATATTATCAAATCTTCTCTCAAGCTCCTCCACCTTTTTCACTAGGTCCATCATGGCTGCCATGCTGCAGCTGGGAAGGTCACTGGTCTTTGATCCTTTGATCACATACCTCTGAATGCAAAACTTCTGTCTTTATAAGTTTCTGTGGTGAACTGGCCCAGGAGGTTCAGAATAACTCCAAGATTCGTCAGAGCTGTGTCAGGCAACTTCAGCTCTGGAAGGGGTTGAAGGTGATTGTAAGTCCCTTCTGTGATGACTGTGATGTCAGTTCCTGAGTCAATTTTAAAGTCAATAGCTTTGCCATGAATATTCAGTTTCACTCTCCAGACAGAGTGTATGTCATCGCAAGTGATAGATCCCAGAAACAATGGCTCTTGATTGTCTGTCATAGGAGTCAATTCCCCACCTGCTTTTATGTGGCAAACAGCTGCAAAATGTCCATATTTTATGCATTTCTGACATTGTGTCTTTGGTTGGACATGTATCATCATATGACTTTTTCCACATCTTGTGCCTGCAGGCTAGAATTTGTTCCTCTTCGCCTGAGAGCTCCTTGCCTCAGAGGTTTTATGCTAGTGACGTTTAACACTCAATTGTCTCTTTACAGTTTCTAAGCTAGTTTCAGGTTTTTCAAGTTGCTTTAGGTTTTGCTGTCTCACCAGCTCAGACTTCTTTGCTCTCTGTATAGTTGTGCCTAGTGTTAAATCTCTCTTCAGTTATAGCTACTGTGAAATATTTTTATCTGTTAACCCAGTAACCAGCCTGTCTCTGATATTTTCATTTTTTGCATTTCCACAGTTTTCAACAAATGTATGCAGATCTCTTATAAAACATTCAACATTTCCCACTGGCTCTCAAATTCTCTGATGGAACACACTCTTTCATAAGCCACATTTCTCTGTGGTAGAAATCATACATCAAACACAGCCAGAACGCTTTCACAGTCATCTTTGTGACTGTCTTCAGTAAAGTCAAAGGATTTAAATATATGCTCTGTTTGCTTCCCCATAGCATGAATTAAAGAAGATACCTGTATATCATTAGTTTCCTTGTGGAGCTTGGGAGCTGTGAGAAATCTGGCAAAATATTGTTTCCAGTCAGTCCATTCTGAACGTTTGTCAAAGCTAAAGTGCTCTGGGGCACTGAAGAGTGGCATGTTGATGAGATCCTGCAGTCTTTGTTGCTTTGTTCCTTCTGTGTGCAACCTTTATTGCTGTTTTCCTTCTGTTTCTGTTCTTAGTTTACTTCTGACACCATGTCATGTACTTCTGTACCTGATATGGACTGGCTACATAGCTTGCTTATGCACATCAGATGTGCTCAGCATAAGATCATTTAATACACTGTCAGGTATGGCTAAGATTAACTTTAAAAAAAGTATTTTACACCTGGTCCACCTAGTGGCATAACAGTATAATACAGTTTAATATTCCATTAGATACACTGTTATTTCTATAATTCCAGATAGGGACGTATGTGAAGTACAGCTACCCTCACTATTGAAGAGGCCCCTGCAGCACTCAGTCTCCAATTGGCTTCGCTTCTCTTCTCTCTGCTACCTTCTTCCTCACAGTTCCCAACAGATCTTCCTCTTCCTGTTTCATTGTTGTTGCCCTGGAAGTCATTGGAAACATATTGACTGGGCCATTCTTTGGTTGGAGTTGTGTGTTTCTGTGGCGGTCACATGCAGAAAGTCAGGAGAGAGCCAGAAAAGCAGTGTCAGTTTGGCCCTGAGAGGAATCCAAGTGAAAGAGTTTCTTTTGGGGAGAGTAGTGGCTGGAAAGTTAGACATGGAAATTGTGAGCAAGGAAACGGACTCCTCTTGTTTGTTTCTACTGTGCTCAGGGAAACAGGACTTTGTATACCTTCTTTGTAAATAAATACGATTGCATCAAAGAAACACCTGACTCTATGATCAGTTTATCTTCCTAATGGAAACAACCTGGCAACGCCTCAAATATTGACCAACTAGTCTGGTCAAGGGGCAACGATATTTTTCAGTTAGAACTTGACAAGTGTTGTTTATCTATGCCTCACAACATCCCTATGAAGTAGATAAACATAATTATCCCCATTTTCCAGATTAGGAAACTGAGGCTAAGAAAGGTAAATCGTTCAAGTTCCCATAGAAATTCAGTGTCAGAAATTCGCACTCCAGTCTCCAGGCAATGAGGTCTATGACTCATCTGATAAACTTAAGGACAGTTAGGACTCTCACCCTTGCCAGCCTAGACTATTATGGGCGGAAAGTCATATCAGAGACTATTAGGAGTTGAAGGTCATATTGTCTTTAAGCTTAATTTCTTTAGATATTTAAAAATATACTGGGCTTGATCTATGATTTTTTATTTGATCTATGGCCTCTCTGTAACTATAATTTTGAAATTCTCATGACATTTAATTTTCACTATTAAAATAGAAGCTCCTTTCCAGATGCCTTTGGATTGATACCCAGACTTTTAGTCATGCAGTCTAAATGCTGTTTGTTTTTAATCTATGGACTGAATCCTACTGCCATGGGAATTCATGTGAGTTTTGCCATTGACTTCAATGGGAACAGGATCAGACCCAATGTCATTAATTGGTTGGTTATACTCAATTAAGGGGTGTATGTGCGTCTTTTTTCTTAAACATACAGGATATGATGGCCGAGCACGATTCTCAGTATCTTATTGAACTGGATGGAAATAAGCACCCTAATGAGCTCTTTTCAGTAAGTATGCTGCACATAAACTAAGACAATTTACACTAGAAAATTATATACCTATCATCTCTATTAAGATGATATTGGCAACATTATTGCTCTATAACTCATGATGCTATTGCTAGAAAATATCTTCTTTTGGATGCCTGTTCCACTTGTTACTACCAAAAGAAATCTGATTATGCTTACTAAACATTCCATATCTTCGCAACAAGCCATATCATGTTGCATCAGGTTATCATCGGCATCATTTACTATAATTTGTTAAATTGACAAACACCATTATTAGCATGGATGAAGATATAAAGGCATTTACATTATACTCTTGATTATCCAGATAGCCTGGGGGGGATATAGATTTTATTTGGATAATTGAGAGTTTGGATAATGGAGAAGGCAGGAATCATTCAGTAGCAGATGGGCCTGCCCCACAGCTGGGAGCTTGTCCTCCTCTTCCTGGCAATCCTAGTCAGGGGGAGGGGGTGTGGATAGGGGTCGGGGCAGTCAGGGGACAGGGAGCGGGCGTGGGGAGGGTGGATAGGAGGTGGAGTCCCAGGGGGGGCGGTTAGGGGCAGGGGGTCCCGGGAGGGGGCAGTCTGGGGACAAGGAGCAGGAGGATTGGATGGGTCGGAGGTTCTGAGGGGGGTAATCAGGGGGCGGGAAGTGGGAGGGGGTGGATAGGGGGTGGGGGCCAGGCTGTTTGCGGAGACACAGCCTTCCCTAACCGGCCCTCCATATCATTTCACAACCCCGATGTGGCCCTCAGGCCAAAAAGTTTGCTCACCCCTGATCTAGCCCAATATCCTGTCTTCTAACAGTGGCCCATGCCAGGTGTCCCACAGGGAATGAACAGAACAGGTAATCATCAAGTGATCCATCCCCTATCACCCAGTCCCAGCTTCTGGCAAACAGAGACTAGGGACATCATTCCTACCCATTCTGGCTAATAGCCATTGATGGGCCTATCCTCCATGAACTTATCTAGTTCTTTTTTGAACCCTGTTATAGTCTTGGTCTTCACAACATCCTCTGGCAAGAAGTTCAAGACTGGGTGTTGTGTGAAAAAATGTTAAATGTTAAAAAATGTTTTGTTAGTTTTAACCCTGCTGCCTATTAATTTCATTTGGTGACCCCTAGTTCTTGTGTTATGAGGAGGAGTAAATGACACGTCCTTATTTAATTTCTCCACACCAGTCTTGATTTTATAGACCTCTGTCATATCCTCCCCTTAACCATCTCTTTTCCAAGCTGAAAAGTCCAGTTTTATTATTCTCTCATCATATGGCAGCCGTTCCATACCCCTGATCATTTTTGTTGCGCTTTTCTGAACCTTTTCCAATTCCAATATATCTTTTTTGAGATGGGGCGACCAAATCTGCACAGTTTTCAAGATGTGGGCGTGCCATGGATTTCCTCCTCCTTGCAGTCGAGTCCGGGGGTCGCTGCTCTATTATCCGAACCTCTGCATTGTCCAAACCCCTTCCTTGTCCCCCAGCATGAGATACATAGGGGACAAGAAAGGGATTCAGTTAATGTAGAGATTTTTGATAAATGGGATTATACTGTACTAATGTTTTTCAATTATTATTTAATAAAATATATTTAACAGTATTAATTTAGCATAGCTTAACCTAAAAAATAATTCAGCCATTTTTAATGGTATTGTGGCATTGCAATGAGAGACATGGATTACATTTCTGGATCGTGTTTTTCATTTCCCAGAAGGTCTACAGAGTTTGTGGGCTTAGCCCCTGTAGTTGAAGTTAAATTCTCATGTCACTTTATAGCCAACTTTCCTCCTAACTAAAAGACGGTGTTGATGAGCAATGATGGGAGTCCTGTCCTGTTCTTCAGCCAGACAAGTTGTCATAAATATAAAGGGAAGGGTAAACCCCTTTGAAATCCCTCCTGGCCAGGGGAAAGCTCCTCTCACCTGTAAAGGGTTAAGAAGCTAAAGGTAACCTCGCTGGCACCTGACCAAAATGACCAATGAGGAGACAAGATACTTTCAAAAGCTGGGAGGAGGGAGAGAAACAAAGGGTCTGTGTGTCTGTCTATAAGCTGGTCTTTACCGGGGATAGACCAGGAATGGAGTCTTAGAACTTTTAGTAAGTAATCTAGCTAGGTATGTGTTAGATTATGATTTCTTTAAATGGCTGAGAAAAGAATTGTGCTGAATAGAATACCTATTTCTGTCTGAGTATCTTTTTTGTAACTTAAGGTTTTGCCTAGAGGGGTTCTCTATGTTTTTGAATCTAATTACCCTGTAAGATATCTACCATCCTGATTTTACAAGGGGGATTTCTTCATTTCTATTTACTTCTATTTTTATTAAAAGTCTTCTTGTAAGAAACTGAATGCTTTTTCATTTTTCTCAGATCCAAGGGTTTGGGTCTGTGGTCACCTATGCAAATTGGTGAGGCTTTTTATCCAACATTTCCCAGGAAAGGGGGGGTGCAAGTGTTGGGAGGATTGTTCATTGTTCTTAAGATCCAAGGGTCTGGGTCTGTAGTCACCTAGGCAAATTGGTGAGGCTTTTTACCAAACCTTGTCCAGGAAGTGGGGTGCAAGGTTTTGGGAAGTATTTTGGGGGGAAAGACGCATCCAAACAGCTCTTCCCCAGTAACCAGTATTAGTTTGGTGGTGGTAGCGGCCAGTCCAAGGACAACGGGTGGAATATTTTGTACCTTGGGGAAGTTTTGACCTAAGCTGGTAAAGATAAGCTGAGGAGGTTTTTCATGCAGGTCCCCACATCTGTACCCTAGAGTTCAGAGTGGGGAAGGAACCTCGACACAAGTGGTTGCTGCAACATGGGGCAGTAAGGGGGAGGTGTAAAATGAAAAAAATGGGAATGTCTTCAACCTCATGGACAGTACTCCATCACTGCCATTTCACCATATTCTCACTTCCCTGAATACGAATTAGGACCACTCTCCAATAAGCACTTATACATGTGCTTAACTTTACTACTTGTCTTGATGTACTTAATTTTATTACTCATGGTAATAAAATTAAGCGTGTATGTGTTTGCAGAATTGGAGCCCAAATTTATATCAAAACAGTAAAATAGATTCAATATGAATAAATATATTAAAGATAGTCTAGTTGTATAATAATACCCACAGTCTGTTTCTACCCACCCCTGAATAATGGTAAAGCTCATTATATGCTCATCATGGCAAAATTTGCTTTCTTGATCTCAAGAATATTTGCATGCATACTTCCTGTACCTAAGCAGGAGCTTGTATCTTAACTACATTGTAATAATATCAGTTAATTCCCATTGACAGGCTTCTTTTTTTAATGTATTTTTGCTTAATGAATAACAAAAACTTGTACTAACTCCCAGGTCTATAAACAGATTCTGATCACCAAGGGAAATCATTTCAATTCTCTCCTCACCCCTTTCATCACACACCATGAAAACCCTTTGCATCACCTACACGCTGATGAGTAGAAAGCCTTTGCAGTATTATCTTTCCATCCCCAGCTCTAGACCATTTACAATTATGGGACTCACTTTATGAAGAGGGGCAGAAAGGTTAGGACTGAAGTAAGAGGTTTCTGCATGGTCTATCCTCACTGAACATCCAATGGGAACTCTGCTGAATATGTAACAGGGCCCTTGGCTGTACTACTGGGCAATGCTGTCAGGGCTGTCCTTAGGCATATGCAGCATACATGGCTGTGTAGGGCACCTGAAAATTTGGGGCACCCCTGGATGATAGTGTCCACCCTCCCACCTCTTCCTATCCCTGTTCTGACCCTTCCTACAGCCTGGTGACTCATCCTCCAGAGGGGATCTAGTAACTTAAAAGTGAAAAAGCCTGCCAGACCTATTAGTACAACACTGAAACTGTTAAAGAGTCATTCAAGAGTTTCTGAATTTACTGACAAAAACAGTTGTGCATTACTGTAATATTTACTCAGAACATGTTAGTCTACAGGACCTTAGTTTAAAATTTGCTTTTAAAATATTTCATTAGTGTGTTGCTGAAGATGATAAAATCAGATCTCTAAGAAATCCTTGAAGAGAGCCCTTAAAGGGACAACACCTCTTTCCTGCCAGATAGCTGGACAAACAAGTTTCCCTTTCTTTACTCCTGACTATTTGATGAACTAGTTTTAAGAGGACCCTCTAGCAAAATCATTACCTTAGTAAGATATAAAATCCTTTGTTATGCCTAAAATCTTTGGAAACATATTTTTTAAAGTTGGTGAAATTTCATAAACATGTCTATTGTTATGGAGATCACACAAAGTCAATTAGTGTTCCCTTTTTCTAAAAGCAATGAACATTGTTATGAACACAGTAAACCTCTGACTGATTAATTTAAAATAATGCTTTGTTTCAGTGAGTTAAATATGTAGTAATCTACAATGATTACTTTATGAAGGTTTCAGAGTACATTTAAAATATAAAATCAGCTTAGAAATACTGATTAAGAAAATGTAAAACAAAGAAGAGCTGCATCATGTATTCCATTATATTTAATGTTGTATTCAGCAGGACAGCTGAGTTGCCCTTACTACAAAGTTTTTGCAAATAAATCTTTGACAAACTTCAGGGTGTATCAGAAAACCTGTGACTGACATTTTTTATTCCCAAGTTTAGTGCTTTTAATTAGGTACCTTCTGCATGTCCTGTCTTCTTGTTCTGGCATGCAGTGGAAAACATGCTGCATTTTCTTGAGAAAGAAATTGCAGAAGAGTGGTTTTTTCAAATGTCATTTGCTTCATTTGGGTTCAGGGATTTGGCTGGAAGGGAGTGATCAGGGAGGGGGAGGGAGACAGTGGGGGAGAGGGTGGGGCCTGGGCAGAGTGGGGAAGGGGTCTGGGGCAGAGAAGGGATGGAGTATGGGCGGGGTCACAGGTGGGCTGGGGAGCTAGCCTCCCCAAGCGGCAGCTTCACCCACCACCCATGACAGCAGGTAAGAGCGGGTTGGCTCCCGCACACTCAGTGCACACTGCAATCTCCTTAGACAGGGGATGTATTCACGGAGCCAAATGCGTCAGCGCCACACATTCTCCGTGAGGGGGCAGGTACTGGGCTCTCTGCAGGGAACTGTGACTCTCCACCACCGTGAGGCAGGCCGGGTGATTTGGTATTCTTTGCTGCCTCGGGCATAGGGGCACCAGTTTAATAATACTGCATAGGGCCCCATAAATCCTAAGGACGGCCCTGAATGCTGTGTATAGTGGCAATATATAAATACCAAGTTATAATTTTCAAACACATCAAGGATCTTTTCAGATCACAAAAACAATATTAAATATTAATTTATTCAAGATAATTTTTTTCTTTAGTCAGTGATAACCCGGCTTCAATCCATGGGCCTTCAAAATGGAGCTCTTATAACCAGACTTCAAAACCCAGAAGAAGAGCTCTCAGAGGGGATGGAAACTGTAAGTGTGATATTTGCATTTCTAGAAATTTGCCTACAGTAATTACAGTATTTGTGCATTATCCTTCATATTATGTACTTTTGCTATGATAACTTTGTTTTAAACACCCTGCTTTATCATCAAAGATTATAAATTCAAGCACTGGGGGCATCTACAGTGTGCTAATGTGGCAAATAAGTGGATTTAAAAAAATGAGTTTCACACCTACCCATGTACAGATCAGAAATTTAGTAAATATTCTTAGATAAAACAAGTATGGGAAGCGTATGCCTTTAATCGTAAAAAGTATTGGATCTGATTAAGAAGGCTTTGGACTGGACCTATTTTGAAAAAACCTAGAGAAAATCCTTCATAAAAACAGATTTGTTGAAAGAAAATGTTGGTCAAAGAATAAAAATCCCATCAGCAGGCTGGTTTCATACCATTTCCATTTTCCCCTGGAGCCTTTGTGACATACCTGATAAAAAACAAAAATAAAAACTCCCTGTGCTCAGTTCCTAAAAACAGACACATTTTACTTTCCACAATAAAGTAGAAATAAGCTAGATAGTGCTGACCTCTTCTATCTTCACCATTGTGTGTCATTTCTGTAGGGAGGTCTCCTGAAAAAGATAAGTCCTGTGTGTCCCTGCTATGTACAACTGAGAACATAGATGTCTTACAGACAGACAAATCTTAGGGCTCATCAGTAGGACATCCTTTGACATCCTTTATACTAATAAGCATGCACAGTGATCTTTCCTGTTGTGTCACCAAATCATCAAAGATTTGAAAAGTTGCCAGTGAGACCTTCCTAACTACAGTTACTTTTACAGGAAAAAAATACATTTTCACAGAATACATCTTTAATAGATCCTGTGACTGGTCAATGAGTAAGGTTCCTGTGTATTGAGAAAGACAAAGTAATTTTGGTAATGGATATGTTTCCCATCCTCTGTTTGATAGGTCTTGCAAATAGTTCTGTCAAATGATTAATATATCATAATTGGCATTTCCATTCCATAAACCTAAAACTGAGGTGTTTGCATCTCCTCAGCTTTTGGTCTCCTCTTTGCCCCTCCAATACAAATCTCCTTCGCTAGGGATTACTTGTACTGCCCAATGTATTTAAGACTTTCTCCCAATCTGCTATGACTCACTTTCTCTCTTTAAATTAGCATTTTAAACTTTCCTTTAGTTTATTATTGAGTCTTTTAGTAATACCAGCTCTGAAGATATAATGTAAGTTATTAGTGCTTGATGCTATTTTAAAAATATATATATTCATTTTTACTACAAATCATTTTTTTTAAAAAAACAGGGTTATTTTCAAAAATGAAATATCTCAGATAGTTATTCCTTACAGTGGAGTACTGCTAGTCTGAAAAAAACTTAATTCACATTCACAATTCACATTCATATTTTGGTTTTAAAATAGCTACTAAGCACAATGCAACAATTCTTTAAAAGGGTATACTTACTTTCTTAGAAAATATTTCAAAATGATAAACCACAAAAAATGGGGCATATACAAAATATAGGGGAAAAGGTACATATACTTTTATTGTTGTTCTAATTAACAGGATGAACTTTTCCGGACTCTTTCATCCCTCAAAATAATAGCACCTAGATACCGATGGTGTAGAAGCAGGTGGGGTCGAGCATGTCCTGTAGCTTTAAAAGAGGGTAACATTGTAATGGGGCTTCCAGATTTAGCTGTCAGGTAAGTAAAATTTGGTATGATTTGGGTGTTTAGATCTATGTTTTAAGATTAACCATGTATATTTTTCAATTTTTTAAAAGTTTTCTAGGTAAAATGTATTTATTTTCATCTCAAGAAGCATTGAGAGCTTTTATGTTGAATCCACGTCCCTATCTGCTACCACCTATGCCACTTCCTCCTTGTAAAGTATTAGTATTTGGACCTCCATTATCTGGAAAAACAACTCTTTGTAACTGGATTGCAAATAAATATAAAGGAAAGGTGGGTATATATAAATATTTTAAGTAACTTGTAGGGTTAGACTTCCAGATTTTAGAATGTTATTTGAATAGTAGTAAGGATGTTAGATACCATACATATGCTCTTCACTTCTGTTTAAATGTAGTACATATTGTTCAGATTGTCTTTAGTCACAGCAGTTTGATATGAATACTATCGATATGTCTGATCTCAAACAGTGATACATGCCACCCACTCATTCCACTAAGGCTATGTCCATACCGCATAGTAGACCAATATTTGTGTACCTGCGCATGCAAACCCGTGCTTTCCAAGCTCATCTTCAAGCATGTACTTTGCATTGATACACACACCTCATATCTGCCCTTTATCTAGGCCAGCATATCTATATTGTGGTACACTGAAGGGTATGATGCTGTACCTTCTGGGGGGTATAGCCTTGGGTTCTTAGCACCCTTGCTAGGTGTAGTGACTCTAGAGCTTGGTTTATGTTGTATTGTGGGAGAACTTGTTTATCCATTCTGCAATACTTGACCCGAAGTGCTCTGAGCCCACAAACACATCCAGCTAAGCTATTTTGGGTCTGCACACTCCCTGCAATATGAGTCAGGTCAGTAGGCATGTCTGGCCTGGGCATCACCAGAACTCCATGCTCTGGAACCATCCCACCGTCTTCAAGCATAACCCAATCTGGGAACCATGGTACCTCTCTGCATTTCCAGTTGTTTCTACAGTTGCAGGAGTTGGGGCAGGTGCAGCATATCCCCCCACAACTAGCAATGATGGACTGTGGGGCTGCTGCCAACTTTATAGTTGCTAAAGGAGCCAAAACCCTGCAGATCTCCCTCCTGCCGAAACCTGCACCAGACCTGATGGAGATGATTGATGGGTCACCACTATTGTTGGGACCAGTGACTCAGGAGACCATCCCCTTAAAGGCCATAGTAGAAGGGCACCAAGAAACAATCTGCTTCAGCGTGATCCGCTCCCCATTCTTCCTGAAAATTCTCAGCATTCCTTGGTTGGAATAGCACAATCCAGTATCTCCTGGTATTGGAGGAACATTAGTTTTTCTTCTGAATAGTGTCAGAAAGTGTGCCTCCAACAAAGCAAGCAACCCCCAAGTGACCTTCGCCCAGGGCCCCAGGATGGGAGGAGACCCTCAGAAGCAGAACTCCAGGGGCTAGCCAGGCAGGAGTGGCTCCAGACCAGAACCTCCGCCCCCCCCCGACAAGAACTGCAACAACTCAGACAGCATGCCATGACCAGACAGTGGCCCCAGAAACTAAATACATCCACCACTGCAAATAGGACTGATTAATCCAGGCAGCACAGGAGACTACAACTGTGCCAGGAGGGCATTCTGGCATAGCCAACTTATTAACAGAACTGTACATGCAAAAAAAAAAAAAAAAGAATCTGTGCTTCGGAAGGCTAATACCCCAAACCTCTTTCAAACAAGAACTGTGTTTCTAGTAAAAAGTTAATGCTTGCTGCTTGTTTAATTTTTTTTCCAGTCCCGGAGTTCATCTTACATCCCAAGTGGTGTCAGGCTGAGGTGGTTCAGAAAAATGGTTTGGCTACTGGCCTCAGCACAATCAAAATCCACACACACACCCAGCATGTAATGACAATTATATTGGGCATAATTTGGAAATCCCTCCCATTCTTAACAGCAATAACACTAAGAATGGTGACTGCTACCTACCAGGTTCTGGCTCCAGGGCTTATTGTGCTGTTTCTTCCTCTGCAGACTGCTCCCCAGGGTCATCCCCAAACAGGTCCTCCAACTATTGACCCAGGATATCTAATCCTCCTGTGTAGCCTGATCTGAGCCAGGCGGCAGCACTGTGGTCTGTTCTGTGCAACTCCGGGCTCTCTTCCAGTAGTGTCCCTTGTCTTTGCTTCCTTTTTTCCTGGGTTTATAAGCATGCCATCCCTGCTCAGCAGACTGTCATGCAGGACTGTAGACTCTGTGCTATGCGCGGTTTCCAACAACCGGTCAAATTCCTTGTACTAGGGCAGTGGTTCTCAACTGTGGTCCACAGTTTGTTCAGGGAAAGCCCCTGGCGCCGGGACAGTTTGTTTACCTGCCGCGTCTGCAGGTTCGGCCAATCGTGGCTCCCACTGGCCGCGGTTCACCACTCCAGGCCAATGGGGGCTGCGGGAAGGGCAGCTAGCACATCCTTTGGCCCGCACCACTTCCCGCACCACCCATTGGCTTGGAGCGGCGAACTGCAGCCAGTGGGAGCCGCGATCGGCCGAACCTGCGGACGTGGCAGGTAAACAAACCGGCCCGGTGCACCAGGGGCTTTCCCTGAACAAACGGTGGACCACAGTTGAGAACTGCTGTACTAGGGGCAGCAAGCTGAGTTGTTCTCTGACATACCATTCCCATCCTTCACTTTGCAATAGGCAGTCCTTTGGTACTTACTCTGTTCCCAGCCCTGACTACCAGTCTGGTGGATCCCCCGTACCACCAGCCGCTTTACTGTGGCTTCATAAACATGCAGATTTCTTGTACTCCTGCAAAAGTAATGGATCTTGCTCCCCTCACACCACATCTTGGCCAGTATCTTGGCGTGTTCTTCTGGCCAGTTAGTGTGCTGGGTGGTGGGCAACAAGCAAGGCATAACTGTGTTAACAATCGAACAGTCAGCATGGAAAGGGAAGAGTTAAATGCCCAGGAGCTGTATTTGAACCAGGAGGTTGCTTCCAGTTCAAGGGAATCACATGGGAAGTTGGAGGAAAGAATTGTGGGATAGCATTGGCAGATTGAACACAAGCCTTAGAACATGGGCTTCTGCTACTGCTATCTTCACTGCTAAATGGGTGGGCTTAGACACATGCTACAGCAGAAAACGGGCTCATACTTATACCCCTGGGTGAGCCAGCCCACCCGCCCGTGTTGTGAGAGGATACTGGCATGTGTTAGAGGGCTTTGTGTATGGACCATAGAGGGGTTGAGCTTAAACATAGTCAGAACTCTGGTTTACTATGCAGTGTAGTATACCTTAATACTGTCAGACAGCAATTTATTTTTACTAGTATAATATCTTTCCTTATGTTAACTGTATAAATGTTGTGACTGTATGAGCATAGACAGCCCTTATTGGAGGATATAGAGAAAATTGAAACAAAATTTAATCTTGTATCTTGACTATACAAGGCCAGAGTTTGAGAGGTGCTAAGTATCCACAGCTTCCATTGATTTTAATGGTTAGAGGGTTTTTAGCAGGCACTCAGCACATTGCAGGGGTTGGATTACACTTCTCTCCCCCTACATCTCTTCTTCAGAGAGATGCTGAGACCATTTAATTAGATTTATGTTCTTAGTGGTTCATTAGTGTGTACATTCAAAATGTATGGATTTGTGGAAAAAAATGCAGTAACTTTGTGAAATCTAGTTACAGGAAAGTAACCTATTTTGAAGGTTACAATTATGGTACTCCTAAGTTTTCCCTTATGGGGAACATGTCAGTTATTTACATTAATTGTGTGAGGAGTCTGTGTCTTATCTTTTGCACATAAGAGAAGAAAAATTCATAACTTGAAAATTACTCACTGCACAAACAAACAATGAGACAAATGCCGCTTTCACTGAAATCTGTGCAATTTTTCCAAATTTACACTATTGTAACTGATCGCAGAATTGGGTTATCTGTGCCTGAATCTATGCATATGTTTACCTATGTATCACATTTTATTAAGATTTCATTATTCAGATTTATTTTTATGTTTTCAAATACTTTCTTTAGGTTCTTGATATGGACAAACTTACTCAACCATGTATGGAAAAAGCAAAGGAAAAAATCATTGAGCAAGCTCGTATTGCTGCAATAGATGTTGCTATTACAAAAGTGAAAAATAAGCTGGAAGTAGAAAAAATGTTAAAAGAGCAAGGTGAATAAGGTGTTTCCCAGCTTTTTGGGCTGTCTTGTTTGCTTTTAGGTTAGTTAAATAAAACAGCTACTATTTGGGAATGTTTTAAACTCCCTATCAGCACATATAAATGGTATCATGGTTATAGAGTTGTAAATTTGTTCTGGAAAGTAATTACACAAAGCATGGGATTTCTCTTTGGGCTTGACTGTTTTACCCAGCCATGTCTACTCTATGGTTATGCTATGTAGTATTAAGCTGTGTACTTTTCCACAATTTTATTTTCAAGCCAGAATCTTTTCCAGAAAAACTGTAATTAGAATATTAAGGAAGTCATATGTTAAATATTAACTAAATGTGTATATACATTGGGGATTAAATGAGGGAAATGGCAAAGTGGAACACTGAATATAAATGTTCTAGAGTTGTGGGTGATTGTTATACACTAAGGAGCTTCAAAATATTGTTCTGACTAAAGCTGGTCAAGAATTTTCCATCAGAATGATTTTCCAGCACAAAATTCAGTTTCTACAAAATCAAAATTTTAGAGGTGAACATTTCAGTTTTGCTAGAAATTTTTGCTATTCCATTAAAAAATTATTCCCAGTTCCATGTTTCCTCCACTCCTTACAGCTTGCCTAGCAGGCTGCTGGGATCACGGGTTACAGGGCCCCTGGCTCGAGGGCTGTCCACCTGGGGGACTGCCTTAGAGCTGGGGTTACCAAGCTCACCAACTGTAGGGCTGGTGTACTACAGATGGAACAAGTCAATCCAGATACTGACTGACAACATAGCATCCATGTTCTATATCAATTGCCAAGGAGGAGCTTGTTCCCACTCACTATGCACTGAAACCATGAAACTATGGAACTGGTGCATACTCTACAACATTACCATCTCGGCATCCTACCTCCCCAGGTGCCAGAACACACTAAGCAGACATTTCTCCCAGGAGCACAAATGGGAAATAAAGATAATACTCCAGTCAATATTCCAGAAATGGGGCTTTCCCTCTAGACCTGTATGCATCATCAATAAACCACAAGTGCCCACTCTTCTGCTCCAGGGCAGGACTGGGACCCCAGTTACTGGGGGATGCCTTCCTTATCACCCGGGATGCATCAATCATGTACATATTCCCACCGATACCATTAATCTCACAAGTAATTCATAAGATACAGACTGACAGGGCCCATATCATACTGATTAGTTCCAACGTGGCCCGGACAAACAGGGTAATCTTACCTGATGCGCATAGTGGTCTGTGCTCCACGAACTCTTCCCCTGTGGGTGGATCTCCTCTCACAGAACAAAGGCAGGATACTCCTCTCAAATCCAGAGAAACTTCATTTCAAAGTGTGACTCCTATGTGGTTCTAATACTACAAATTAGTCTGCTCAGAATGAGTGAAACGTTATTTAATAACAGGAGATCCACAACTCACAATACTTATCTCCAAAAATGGAAGAGATTCTTACTATGGTGCCAACCAAAACAGTTGACTGCAGTCACAGCGCCACTGGACTACGTACTGGAACTGAAGGAATCAGACTTATCCATAAGCTCAATTAAAGTATGCCTAGTGGCTATTACAGCCTTTCACCGTACATGTGAGGGAACCTACCTATTTGCACACCCAGTCACTAAACACTTCCTCACTGGCATACGGAACATTTACCCAGAAGTCTGACAACCTACACCCACATGGGATTTAAACCTTGTCCTTATGCCTCACCAGAGCCCCTTTTGAAGCCTTGGCAAACTGCTCACTCCTTCGTCTATCCATGAAAATCGCATTTTTGGTCACGATCACCTCAGCTATGAGTGAGTGAAAATGGGGCACTAATGGCTAACCTCCCCCCCATGTCATATTCTTTAAGGACAAGATCACATTGAGACCACACCCAAAATTTTTACCTAAAATATCAACATCCTTTCATATAAATCAACCGATGCACTTCCTCACATTTTACCCCAAACCACATGGAAACTCACAAGAGGCCATTCTACATACACTAGACATCAGGCAAGCCATAGCATTCTACTTAGACAGAACCAAGCCCTTTTGGAAATCTCCAAGGCTGTTTATTTCCACAACAGAACGCTCCAAAGGATGCACAATATCTACCCAGAGACTATCCAAATGGATCTCTACGTGTATCCAACTTTGCTATCGACTGCATAACACAAAACCCCCACACAATACCACTCCACACATTCCATAGCAATGTCTATAGCCTTCTTGAACAATGTACTTCTAATTGACATATGCAGGGCAGCTACCTGGGCTTCTGTGCATACCTTCGCAAATCACTATGCCATCACTCAAAGTTCTATGTCAGATGCTGTAATAGGTCTTACTGTGCTCTCTGCAACAACACACGCAAATCTGAAGCCTCTTCCCTCCATAGTGGGACGCTGCTCTACAATCACCTGAAGTGGAGCACTCACAGGGACATCACTTGTAGAAGAAGAGAGGGTTACTCACCTTGTGCGGTAACTGAGGTTCTTTGAGATATGTGTTCTCCACTTCGGAGTTCGCTAAAAGAGCTCTGCGGTAAAGAAGGAACTTAAGGGGGCAGGTCATGCACGCGCTAGATGGAGTGCCAATGGCACCACAAGATGACTACTATGCACGCGTGCCCAAACCAAGCACTGCTACCGAAAATCTCCGACCTATGACACAGGGACACACTGACACCTGCAGTGGAGCACCCACAGGGACACTCATCTCAAAGAACCTCAATTACTGCACAAGATGAGTAACCCTCTCTTCTTTTTAGGAGTACATTAAGTAACCAATGAAAACATCCATTCAAATTTGGATGAACTTTCCTGAAGGTTTTGAGATATCAACCCACTAATGAGAATGTCCTATATCCTTCCATCATCTTCTGCCTCACTCTCCTCCTCCATTTTTTAATGATTTTGTGCACTGAATGAAGCTAAAGAATGTCAGTGTGACGTGTGTTTCTACAAACTTTCTACATGGAACTCACATTGACTGACTAGAACAAGGATAGCTGAGTCACCTACCACTTCTGACCACTACAAAAAAAGTTAACCTCCATGGTTAGAACATGGATCATGCTGATTCTGTTAACCACCAACCTGTACTAAACAGTAAGAGCTGCTAACTAGGGTAACTGTTAGCCACTGCCCTGTGCTTTTAAATAAGACCCAATGATGAACTAGTTTGATAGTTAATAGGTATTAAACAATTGGTTTTCACACAGATATCAGTCCCCTCTTGCTTGATCTCCCTATGCCCATCACAGCTGAGAACACAAGGCTCACACCTCCAGTATGATCCCAAACCTCCAATTCTGCAGCTCTTGACAGCTTTACTCTACTTTTTTGGCCATAATGCACATGGGGATCAGAAAAGCAAAGCTGTCATAGCACAGCACACAAAGAAAGGTCTTCAGAACAGGGTACAAAAGGCACCCTCTTCTTGTCAGATCACAGTGTCAAGAAAATTGAGGAGGGAAAATGATGTCTCTACACAAGAGAGTTGAGGGGATGATGGAGGTGGCTGGTGGTATTTCTAACTTCATGGAGGAGACCAGTGGTTGCAGGTATTGTGTTTTTCCTCTTTTGCTGTTGTCCAAGCCCCTGCTGCTCCTGTTCTTGGCTTCATAGAGGCTACCAGCATGCTGAGTTGTAGGAAGGAAGCCAGCAGTTGCATCATATTTCTTGGACATTCTGTGTTCCAAAAAAACCAAAACGATAAGTTTGACAATATTTAGAATCCTTGCACTCTATCAAGATTATTGAGACTCTCACGTCAAGTGTGCAGTATAATGTTTTTAAATGCTTTTTCTGTTTTTGTTTTTTAACTTTTTCAGGTACTTTGCTTCTGTTTTTATTCAGGACAAATACTTACTGAAATTAGGGTCAAAGAAGTAATTTCAAAGAAATGTGTTTTTGTCTTATGCTTCTGTAAATGCTTCTGACTTCTGTAAATGTAATGATATTTCACAGCTGCAATAGATGCCCAAGAAACTGGTAGTTACAAAGAAACAGATGAATATGAAGAAAGTGAGACCACTATGCCTGAGGAAGAAAGAAGCATGGAAGATCAGAGTAGAGTTACAAGATCTGACACCAGCAAAGGTAAAAGAAATGTTTATCTATTTTGTCCCACAACCATTATGTGCTATCAAAGTGCCTTATATTCAAAAAAGAAAATATATTTCTTTCCCTTTCTCCTTTTCTCGTCTCCATTGTCAGAATATTTTAAATCTCCTTCTTTGTTGTTCTGCGGAAAAGCTAAACTGAAAATGGGAGTTTTGCAGTCTGTTCTGAAAGCAGTGAGGAGGTTAGGTACTCTTGATACTAATGCTACATTTCTACCATGTGCAAAAAAATCCCATTGACTTTGATAAGAGTTAGGCATGCATTTTGGTGAAAAGTCTGGAGTTTCCATACACTTTTTTTTTTCTACAGCATAAGAGGTTTTCATAGGTGGCTAAGAAAAAAAGTACTAAGGGCTATGGTGCATACACTAGCAATACTTCAAATGACTTTATTTTGTTTATACATATGCAATTCTTATGCTTCCAGAAGGCACACATCTGATTCATCCTTCCTTACAATCTCCACATGTCCATGCCAGTTTCAGACTTCCTTCACATTCAACTCACAGCCTTCACAATCCAGCTTAGTTTTCTTTCATAACTGACCAATCCCTCCACACCATATACTCCTTCTCAACTCACACACGCTGAGTACCCAGCTCTATCTCTTTCATATCTTCTCCACATACTCAATTCACACACCTGCATAATCCTCCACAACCAATCCAGCTACAATACTTTGCCATTGACTTTATCTAAATTTTTATATTTTGTAATGGATTTAGGATATGGGGTATTAGGAAGGAATGGGTAGGGAATGACTTGGGTGTAGGGGATGTGAGCTGTGAAGGAATGGAAGTTGGAGCTGTGTAAACATGAGTTATGTAAAAACATTCTAAAGGTATAATTAACTAAATTATACATAAACAAATGAATTAGTGTTGCACTGTTAATAGGTATTAATATTTATGTTCACACAGAAAAGACTGACAATTCTTCAGAACAAGAAGGTGAATCATCAGGTAATACTGATTAATACACTCTAACCCATAAGTGTCTGAAATATAATTCAGGTAAATATATACCATGCATGTAATTGATATAAACTTTGGGGCCAATTCTGCAGTCCTTAGTCTCTCCCTGACACTATTTGCATGTGTTGTAAGACATGCAAGCAATTTCATATGCGATATATATGATTAAATGGTGGGAGCTTTATCTAATATAATTACTCAGGGTCCATTTCAGCAACCCTCCATTATGTCGAGTAAGGATGGTGGAACCAGTCAGGCCCTCAGTGGTACCTAGGACATCTCAGAATTTACAGATATATCAACATATTAAAATTATTGAAGATGGAAATTAATGTATGTACTATAGATGGAATGCATAGAAACAGCTAGAATTTGGGAGTGATTGCACATGTCCATTCCACTGTACATATGCGCAAGTCTCATGCACAGTTGTCAGAGACTTTTCCCTCAGCTGTACCCATTGGGCCTATGTTGCCTCATGCCACTGCACACAGGTATAAAGGGTCACGCTGCCCCCAATTCTCCTCTGTTCCTTCCTACTGCTAGCGGTGGTGGTGGTGGTTGTTGTTTTTGGAGCTGTGATCTTTGTCTCTACTTATCTTCCCTTTGTTAGTGCATATAATACCTGTAGTGTAAGTTTTTAGTATTGTATAGGATATCTGTAAATAGTTATAAGAATAAGTTTAGATTAGTATTTTTTAGTGTAGGTTACCAGTGCCTAGTTGGGTACCCAATTTGGTACCAAAGTAATGCCCTGTTCTCCTGGCTTCAAGGCCTGTTGTTCATGTAATAGATCTATGCCAGTGAATAACTCACACCTCAGCTGACTTAAGTGTTTGTTTGGGAGAGGCTCATTTAAGTGACAAATGTCACATTTGTAGAGGTTTCAAATACTAATCGAAAATGGACAGGGCTGCCTGACTTGACTACCTGCTTAGGAAGTCTATGCTTCATCCACTGTCGTAACTTTCCCACTCTGTATGGGTGCCAAGAACATCCAAGTCAGTCAGGAGTGCTAGACTTGATCTGACGGAGTCCACAGGCAGATCCACATCACTGGTGCCTAAGAAGAGACTGCATAAGTCTCTTAAAGACTCAGTACTGGGGTCTTCCAAGTCTACTACAAAGGCTCTGAGTGGACACATGGACTCAGAAAGGTGCTCAAAGAAGTCGCACTCCCAGGAGCAGTCTATAAACCAGGAGGGATTGCTGAATCCAGAACCAGAAAGGGTGCACTGAGACCAATCTCTGAATGACTAGCACACCTTTCGGTAGTGCAGACACAGGACCCCTTTTCTGTGCTGTCAACGCCTGAGGTTTTTGAGATAGTCAGGGAGATCCATAACCCATCAGTGCCGTCTTCTCCTGGGATTCAGGAACCTTGCACAGTACTGGTGGAACTACACACTTCTACAGTCCCAACTTCAGCCCCAGAGCACTGTTGTGTACTGACCACTTCTTCTCTCATGGCACCTCTGAATAGGATTCCATCTAGAGGCAAGCCAGCAATGATATTGCCAGTATCTCCTTCTCCAGAATCAGAACTTGGCTCTCTGGTACTAATGGGGTCAGTTCCCCCATGGTGTGTGGAAGGGGCTCCTCATCAGACTCTGAAGTGGAATCTTTTGTGACCCAAGCATGCCCAGTAGCCCCAGTAGGGTGCCTGCCTGCCGTGGTACCAATCACAGCCTCAGCATTCTAAGAGCCAGTGGGCTCACATAGCTGAGTCCTACCTCAATACCAATGGCCCTGTTGGACCCCTAGGGTCTTCCCTCCAGATTAGCGAGCCTCTCTGCTCCCTTCCCACCTCTATACATCAGCTAGGCACAGGAGCATCTGCAGGATGGTCATCATCTTCTCTCCCCTGGTACTAAGATCAGTATCATGCAGATGGAACCATGTGCTCAGTAGTCTTCTGTAGAGGAATTGGAGGAGGGACCTCTCAACACACTTAGCCTCTTCTTCTTCATCACCTGATGAGGGAGTAGTGAATGAGTCTACCTCTCCCCCTCCTGATGATTTCAGAGCTCATCCAGGTTTGTTGAGGAGGATGGCTGCAGCTCTGGATATCCAAACAAAAGAGGTACAGGAAAGATCACACAGGCGCATGGACATTTTTGCCTCTGAAGGCCCCTCTAGGGTAGCTCACCCTATTGATGAGATTATCCTGCAGTCTCTCAGGATTTTATATCAGACTCCAACTTCTCTGCCTCCAGTTGCTAAAAGGGTGGAGAAGAGCTATTATGTCGCTTTTCAGGGATTTGAACATTTCTACAACCACCCTCCTCAGGCTTCCTGTTGATTGCTGCTGCCAGTGAAAAAGAGAGTCAGGGACTCTAGGCTTCTTACTCCAAAGGGAAAGGAAGCAAACAAGCTAGGCCTTTTTGGGAGGAAACTTTTTATTCCACAGGATTAGGATTGCAAACTAGCAAGCTCTGCTCGGTCACTACAATTTCAGCGTATGAGGTAATATCCTGAAGTTCAAAGACAAGCATCATGGTGAGACAAAGCAGGAGTTCTTTGTAATAGTGGAGGAGGACAAATTATCTGCCTGGACAACATTGCAGGCAAACCTGGATGAGGCAGACTGCATCTCGAGCTACGGCTTTCTCCGTCACTATGCAGTGTTCATTTTGGCAGCAGTCATCAGCCAGCCTGAATAATCAATTCAGGACTTTCCTTTTGAAGGTCCCTCACTGTTTTCCAATAAAACAGAAGAGAGACTTCATAGTCTTAAGGATTCAAGGGCAACCCTTAAGTCTCTGGAGATCCATAAACTAGTAGCAAAAAGAAAGCCCACAGCATTCCCAACAGCTTCAGACCTTCTGTAAGGTCCTTTCCAAAACAATGTAATATTGAGCCATTAAGAAGGCGCTCTTGTCCTAATAGTACCCACCATCGCCAGATAAAGAAACAGATCTTAAGATGGTTAAAGAAAACTGTGTTTGATAGCATTCTGTCTGGCAAGGAATCACTTATCAACAGTTGCGCTTGTGAAATCTATACTTTATTATTTTGCCTTTTTGGTCTCTATTTCTCCATTGTTTATCTGTATGGTTTCTGTCTGATTCTTTGATTGTTTCGGTCTGTTGCGTAACTAACTTTGCAAGATTTAAATCAACTAAGGTGGTGGGGTATGATTGGTTAAAGAATTGTTTCATAATGGGTTAGGATTGTTGAAAAATACTGTTTTGTAGTACTTTAGTTTAAAATGATTGGTTAAGGTATAGCTAAGCAGGATTCAAGCTGGGGTCCAAAAGGAAGTTCTTTGGAACCTAACTCCAGGACACAGCTGCCTACCTACACAGAGAGGGAATCATGATATTCCCCTTCTTACACAACTATCTGCTGAAAACATCAACACTATAGATAGCCATAGACTCCACCCAACATACAATAAATACGTTCACCAGCTTAGGACTTCACATAAACATACAAAAGTCTACTCTAATACCTGTCCAATGCCTGGAGTTCATTGGAGCAGACCTCAACTCCCTCGAAGCAACTGCCTCCCTATGAACAAAATGCTTTCTGACTCTAACCGCCTTGATCTCAACAGTACAGAACAGCCCACAAGTGTCTGCCAGAACTTGCCTACAAATCCTAGGCCACATGGCCGCCAGGACCTTCATCGTCTGACATGCAAGACTACACATGTGGTATCTACAAGTATGGCTCCAGACAAATTATGTCCCACACATGCACAGCATAAACAAGCTCATCATCATGCCCAATACAGTCAGGGATTCCCTATTAAGGTGGGCCAATCTAGACAACGTCAGCAGGGGGGTGCCATTACTATAGAATCCACCATTGCTCACCATAACCATGGATACTCTATACAGGGCCGATGGTCTATGGCAGAGTCCCATCTTCATATCAACCAGCTGGAACTACAAGCAGTTCAAAATGCCTGTTCTCACTTCCTATCACTAATCAAAAACAAAATGGTACAGATTCTCACAGACAATGTAGCTTGTATGTTCTACATAAACAGACAAGGGGGAGTGCAATTGCATTCCCTATATGTAGAAGCGATGCCTCTTTGGCAATGGTGCATCAAACATAATGTCCATGTTATAGCATCATACCTACCTGGCTGCCAGAACATCATGGCAGATACCCTGAGCAGGAAGTTTTATCAAGATCATGAATGGGAGTTGAATACATGGTAATCCTAGATATTTTTCAGATGTGGGGGTTCCCAACAATAGACCTCTTTGCCACCACACAACTCCAAATGCCTCCAGTTCTGCTCCAGAGCAGGACTTGGTTGACACTGTCCGGGCGATGCCTTCCTCATCAAGTGAAACGCTCCCCTCCTATATGCCTTCCCTCCCACCCCCCCTCCTAGCTGTGTACTCCACAAGATAAAACAAGACTGATCCAGAGTAATCCTAATAGCCCCCACATGGACATGACAAACATGGTACCCTTACCTTCTCCACATGGTGGTCTGTCCACCACGCACACTCCCGCTTCTGCCTTGGCTTCTATCACAGGACACAGGTCGCATCATCCATCCAGATCCCGAAAGTCTTCATCTCAAAGCCTGATTATTACATGGCTCTCAGGATCTGAAATGACATGTTCCTCAGAGGTACAAAAAATATTATTAAACAGCCGTAGGACAACTACCCAACTCACATATGTACATAAGTGGAAGCGATTTGACTCATGGTGCCAACGCAAACAGACTACATCTCTGTCAGCCCCCTTACCTGTCATTTTAGATCACTTACTGGAACTCAAACGGGCCTCTCCATGAGTTCAAGCCATGTACATCTGTCAGCCATCACCACATTTCATCATAAAGTTGATGGATTCTCTGTTTTCACACATCCACTTACTAAACACTTCCTAAAGGAGTTTAGATTCCAAAACTTCCTAAAGGGTCTCTCCCGCTCCTATCCAGAAGTTAGGAACCCTAACCTGCCATGGGACCTCAGCTTAATCCTCCACACCCTCAGCAGGCCCCTTTTGAGCCTGTGGCTACCTATTATTACACCTCTCTATGAAGGTTGCATTCCTAGAGGCCATTACATCTGCCAGGAGAGTGTGGGAACTAGCAGCTCTCATGACAGACCCACCTGATACAATCCTTTTCAAAGATAAAGTATCTCTCAGATCACATTCTAAGTTTTTACCTAAGGTTGTCTCATCCTTTTACCTTAGCCAACCTATATACTTACCGACGCTTTTTCTGAAACCACATACGGGCAGATGACAATTTAGACTACACTCATTGGATGTCAGCAGGGCTATAGTCTTTTACATCCATAGAACAAAATCTTTTTGCAGGTCTCCAAAACTGTTCATTTCACTCAAACGATCAAAAGGCAACACTATTTCCAAACAATGGCTATCTAAATGGATATCAGACTGTATCAAACTGTTATCTCCAGCATGAATGAGAACTCCCTATGTGGATTCATACTTATTCTACCAGGAATCTATCAGCCTCCATATCAGTCCTCTCAACAATGTTCTGATTTCAGAAATCTGTAGGACCGCAACCTGGACCTCACCACACACGTTTACACGGCACTATGTGTTGCAACAACATGCATCTTCCGACACCCTATTTGGTCACACAGTACTTTCATCTGCTACTACTTCAACTCCAAAGCCCCCTCCATCCATCAGAGGGCACTGTTCTCCAGGTAGTGAAGTACCCACAGGGACATCACTCGAAGAAGAAGAGAAAGTTACTTACCTTGTGCTGTAACAGAGGTTCTTCAAGACGTGTGTCCCTGTGGGTACTCCACTACCATCTGCTTCAGAGTTCTATCACCAGAGTGCAGTAGAGAAGGAACAGAGGGGGGATTGGTCGCACAGTGCCAGTTAACCACCTGAAGCGGCATGAGATGGGGACCGCGCATGTGCAACCCAACGGGGCACGGCTACCATAAATCTCTGGCTACGAGCACAGTGGGGCACATCAACACCTAAAGTGGAGCATCCACAAGGACACACATCTCGAAGAACCTCCGTTACTGCACAAGGTGAGTAACTTCCTCTTCCTTATCTGGATGACTGGCTAGTAAGATACCAGACCAAGTCTCAGGTACCCTCCAACATAGACATTATACTTTTGATGTATTGGCTCTTCTAATCAATACAGAGAAATCCATCCTGTCTCTTGTTCAAAGAATAGAATTCACTGGGCAATCCTGGACTCTACAAAGACCTGGGCTTTCCTGCTAGAGCCATGGTTCTAAACAATGTAGGTCATTGCTTTAGATCTAAAGGTGCACCCTGTTACCATAGTTTGGAACTGCCTCAAACTTATAAGACACATGGCAGCATGCATTTACATGGTGCAGCATGCCAGACTACATCTCAGATATCTACAGAGTTGGATAGCCTCAGTGTACTCACTGGCCTGCCAACATATACTCATGGTGGTTCAAGTACCTGCGTAGGTCTTGTCTTCCCTAGACTGATGGTAGAACCTATGAATGTTTGTGAGAGAGTTCCCTGTGCCCTTCCTCAACAGACTCACCCTAGTCACAAGATGCATTAGATCTAGGTTGGGGAGCTCACTTAGGTCCCATTCAGAGTCAAAGCCTTTTGTCTCCCCAGCACCTAAGTGGAAATTTGCTGGTACTTTTAGAGAACACAGCAGCTATCAACTATGTAAACAAGCAATGGACTGGGGAAGGGTGTCGATTGACAAAGTTATGCCAGGAGGCAATCCTTTGGAATTTCTGCATTGCCAGTTCCATCAACCTGAAAGCTGCTTACCTTCCGGGAGTTCAAAATACTCTGGCAGGCTGCCTGAGCAGGTCTTTCGCAGGTCACCATGTGAATGTGAACCAAATGTGTCCAGTTCCATTTTCCAGTGGTGGAGAACTGCCCAAGTGGACCTATTTGCAACAAGAGAAAACAAAAAATGTCATCTTTTCTTTTGCTCCCGTGTGGGTCACAGCCTGGGTTCGCTGACAGATGCTTTCCTCCATCCCTGGTCAAAAGTTCTGGTGTATGCCTTCCCTCCATTCTTCTCCTGCCCAAAGTCTTATCCAAGCAAGATTCCACTCACCTTATTCTTAATAGCTCATTGGTTTTTGACTCTACTAGCCCTATCAGTAAGACTTCCGCTCTTTCTCCCGAGAAATGTGGATGTGATCTCCCAGGACCACAGCCACCTCCTTCATCCCAACCTTCACACCAGCTGCCTGACAGCAGGGATGCGTCATGGCTGACAACCTCGGAATGAGTTTACTCTAAGAGGATGCAGGAGGTGCTGCTAAATAGCAGGAAACATTCAACGAGGTCTACTTGCCTTACTAAATAGAAGGCATTCTGCATCTGGTCCATACAAAGAAGCATCCTCCCAGCTCAAGCTCCGATTTGCCATATCTTGGACTATCTGTTGCTTTTGAAAGAGCTAATCTTCACTGTTAGTTCCATCTGAGTCCATCTGGCAGCTAGTTCAGTTTTCCACCCTACTGTGGAAAACTGATCAATTTTTTCAAACCATACGCCCATCAGATTTCTAAAGGGTTTGCTCATATTATACACTCAGGTTCATAACCTGGTTCCACAGTGGGGTTTGAATTTAGTGCTTGCTAAGTTGATGAGTCCCCCTTCTGAGATGCTAGCGACTTATTCTCTGTTATACCTGTCTATGAAGATGGCTTTCGGTTGCTATAACCTCAGCCAGGAGAGTAGAGGAGCTGCAGGCTTTAGAATGGTTTCAGAGTAGCAGCCGTGTTAGTCTGTATTCACAAAAAGAAAAGGAGTACTTGTGGCACCTTAGAGACTAAATTGGGTAGGCTTTAGAATCGGAGCCTCCCTATACAATTTTCTTTAGGGACAAGGTTTTCCTTTGACTCACCCTAAGTTCTTGTCTAAAGTGGTTTCCAAATTTCACATGAATCAAGTGATTTTTTTTACCAACTTCCTTTTCAAAGCCCCATTCAAGTAAAGAAGAAGAAAAACTCCATGCTCTAGATGTTAGAAGAGTTTTGCTTTTTACCAGGATCAGACTAGAACCAGTCAGGTCTTCATCTCAACTCTTCATCGTGATTTCAGATAGAGTAATGGGCCACCCAGTCTCCACCCAGAGGATCTTTGCCTAGATTTTCATCTGTATTGGTTTATGCTACCAATTGGCTGATGTTGCACCTCCAAGTAAAATGATGGGTCACTTGACCAGGTCTCAGGTGACTTCTGCAGCCTTTCTCACTTGTGTTCCCATTCTGGATATCTGTAGGGTAGCAATCTGGTGGCAACCTGGTCATCATTCCATACACTTGCTTCTCATTATGCCATCTCTCATCAGTCTAGAGATGATGCCAGATTTGGATAAATGATGCTACAATCCTTGTTCAAGTAGACTCCAAGTCCACTTCCAGTTCGAACTGCATACGAGTCACCTACAGTGGAATGGAAATGTGCAATCACTTGAAGAAGAAAAAACGGTTATCTGCCTTTCCATAACATGTTCTTCAAGATATATTGCACATGTCCATTTCACAACCTGCCCTCCTTCCCTTCTCTATCAGAGTCTTCCCAGTGGGAACTGACGGAGGTTGTGGGCAACGTGACCCTTTATATCTGTGTGCAGTGGCATCAGGGACCAGAGGGCACTTGCGCTTCTCCAGTGGGTACTGCTGAACGGAAGTTCTCTGATAACTGTGCACAAGTTGCATGCATACCTACAGTGGAATGGACATGTGCAACACATCTTGAAGAACAACAGTTACGGAAAGGTATAATCATTTTTTTCCTAAGCAGTTAGCATTCTAAATGGCCTTTGTCAGTTGCTTATAACTTACTCAAACATTAATCTTTTGGTTTTATTACTTTTCGTGTCTGGTTTATGATTGAGAATGAAATCCTTCTGAAACTTTGAACCAAAATGGTTCAGCAGCTTTTGAGACTGAAGACAGTGGGTGGGGGTGAGGGGAATACACCTTTTGACGTTTAAAAAGAAATTGTAATTATCTTTCAGTAGCTCTTAACTCTTCTCATTGAGGTGCTAGAACTTGAAATTTGTCAGGGACAGAGTCCCTAGATTAGACATGTGTTTTTTGGTGGCCTAGTCAAAATCTATTATGTTTTTTAAATTCTCAAAACTTGACAAGTTATGAGCATTTAAAAATATGATTGAAACATGCCTTCAATGATTTAATAACCAGAGTTTTTAAATAACTTCATTCTCTGCCCATGTTCTCTTGGTATGGCACCTGAGCACAACAAAGCTGGGTTTAATTTTAGCCTGTACTATACATTTTTTAAAAAACATTGTCCAATTCAAAGTACAAGTAAATATTGAATAAGGAAAGTCTCCCTAACTTATTGTATACAAAGGAGCATAGGATGGACCATGAATCCAAACCAACTCCCACTGAAGTATTAGAATGACTCTCATTGATTTCAGTAGTCTTTGAGTGGCGCTCCATGTGACTGAGTCAATGTTGTTGTGTTAGAAACCGTAACTTTTTGGATTTCCAGATTTTGTGTGATTTATTTCTCAATCATAATGTTTTATTGATTTATTTTTTCCATTTGCTATAATACACAGGCAGCCAAATTAATTTCTAGTATAACTCCAGTATTTCAGCAGAATTAGACCAATTTGGCCCATGATTTTTCCTGTATCACTGAAAGACATTACAATATGATGAAATATCCGTTGAGTATGCTAAGTGGGGACTTGTGGTAGACTGTTGGAAGAATGTTTAGTGGATGATTTCTCTGTGAACACTTTGTATAAGTATGTGGAATAACTTGAAAAATAATTTTTCAAATGTGTGATCATGGCCCTTCAGACTCCACACCCACATAATTTGCACAGAATTCATCTCTAACTGCAGAGTAGTGCTTCAGAATCTGAGTTTTCCTTTAAAAAAACACCATATTTCTTGTCCTTATGGTTGGGAAGAAAAGCTTGAAAAATGTGAACCATATATAAACAGGTGCAGTGGAGTCTCCCTTAGTTTTTCAGCCAGCCTGAAACAATAGATTTGAGCGACGTGAATTGTCTCACACATTTTAATGTTAACTTTTAAACCTAAAGATGACCTATAACATATTAAAAACTGAAAATATTGGAACATTGTAAAAAAGCAACCCTGAATTCAATATAAAAATAAACAACATAAAAGCTACTGTACTGACTGGACTATTATTTTTTAATATTTAATTCAATAAAACTCTCAAACTTAAAAATGTATCTGAAACTGTTACACAACTTTCACCAGAATACTACAATATCTAGAAACTTTGCAGCACAATTTAGGTCCATCTTACTACAGAGTACATGGCACTGCAAACAAAATATTAAGCAGTATTGTTTCCATGTTAGCAATGTCATGGAAATGCAATTCTACCCTTATACATAACCATTACTTGAGTCTCACAAACACCTTAGTAAATTGTGCAAGAGTTGCCAATTACAAAATTAATCCATAAACTGGATTACATTAAAATATAATTAATAAGTTTAACATTATTCTTGAAGTAGTAGTATTCTGATTGTAATATGCTTGCTTATTGTGTAACACAGAAGTCTCTACAAAGGAAATGCAGATTTACCAAAATGTATTATTTTTACTTTCTGACAAAAATATCTTTTCCTTTAATCAGAATATTATTTTAATGTTATGATATTTGATAACTATAGTGGATACTAAAGACACCACTGAGGATACTTCCACATCCAAAACCGATGGAGAAGGAACCACAGAAGAACAAAATGGTACTAATATTTTTAATTATTATAATTATGTCTGTCTGTTTTCCAATGTTCAAATATGACAGAAGACAAAGTCTCTGGACCAAAGAGATTATAATTTAATGCAGATATATCTTGATAACGTTTAGATCTCTGTGGGACAAAAATTCAACACTGACAAATAATGAAAAATCTTGATATAATTAGTTTTACAAAAAGTGAGTTTGACATTTTTGTCAAATGCTAGTTTTCACACAATACATCATGCATTTTATATAGTAACTTCACAATATATTTGTTACTATTTTATCAACAAGGCATATGGAAAAATTAATGATCTTGAAATCCTCCTAAAATATTTAATCATTTCAATATATGATCTTTATTCCTGTTGTACAATAAATGAATGATTGAATGCACAGTGCTAGTCAATCTTTGGGAATATAGACCTTATAGTTTATAGAAAGGGTAGTCAATAGGCAGACCGCAGGCAAAATCTGGACTGCCAGACACTTTTGAACAGACCCTGAAATTTTTATTTAACTTATTATCATTATTATTTTCTCTGAAGTCTGGACCTTGACTATATCTTGACCAAAACATTTTGACCTCAACAAAAAATAATTTACTACCCCTGATGAGGTGCCACCTTGCGCTGTGATTTTTGTTATTTCTAACATACTAGACTGGGTCAGAGCAAGTTAACGCTTTGACTAGAAATCCACAAGAGAAGATCTGAGGGTGCTAAAGGAAGTGGTAGTGGTGATTCAGTTGGTATCACTCTTCTCACTGAGTCAATATTGAACTAATGCCCTTTCTGGTGTTAGGGGTCATTATACTGTGTAAGAGGTTATCTTTTGAATGAGACATAAAATCAAGGTCTTCGGTTGTCATTATTAAATGTCATTTTGAGGGAATATTCTTCAATTCATGTTGTGTAACTTCTTCAAAACTGTTGTGTAGTGTTGCTGTGTTGTTAAATGACTGCTGCATTCCACCTAAGAAGTGGCTATGTTTTGGTGGTCATTTAAATGACTCCTGTTTATAGGACGTACACACTCATTTGTAAGATCTGTAAAATGCTTTATAAGTCTTTTTAGATGAAAAATACTGTGTAAAATATAAGATATAAGCGATCTTTATTATTAATTAATTCCTTGCAAACACAATAGAAGATACATCAAGAAACACATCAGAGTCAGAGGTAACTGCTGATCACCCAGAAGTTCAAGCTTTGTTAGAAGAAGCTGTAAAGATTGCAGCACAATCTCCAATAATGCTACCAGCTGAAGTATATGCTGAAGTATTAGAGGAAGCCATTACAGAGGTAAAAATACCAGTACCAAAACATTCAAATGTCATTTCTAAGAGTTCCTTGTAATATTTTATGTATTCCTTTGGCAACATTTACTTTTCAAATTGTACATTTGAAATGTAAATCTAGTATACTTCACGTTATATAGTCTCAGTTTGACCCAAAACATACTGTAGACTAGCTTACATTAGGATGTAATATTTGTAGCCTTTTAATTAGGAATGTCAAACTTATTAATTTTATATTCATTTTTGTTTTAGTTTCACTGTAAACCTTCTGATACTATTGGAATTTCAGAGCAGCAGTGTAGAAAGGCTTAGATCTCTCCCACATGGCCCTTAAGCAATGTACAGTATAATATACCATCATACTCAGGAGCTGTATTGATGTTTATAGCTATAACAGTGAATTAAGAGGTGCTTCCTTACTACACTGTTAAGACTGTAACATAGAAATCTAAGACAGGTTCTTAAATCAATTATTAGAAAGCCTTTTTCTTCAGTTCTTGGGCAAAACTCCCCAATGATTGCCTAAGCAAGGACTTTAGGATCAGCCTATGAGAATTCACCATTGTTTTCTTCTAAAACGGATAACTTCCAGGCCAAACTCTGAAAAGATTAGGGTTACTGTTAGATCAGTGAGAGTGGATACGGTGTAAGCTTCCTACTTCAGTTATGCCCTTAAGCATGTGCTTAATTTTAAACACCTACTTAAGTCCCATTGACTTCAATGGGATTTAAGTAAGTACGTAAGTGTTTTCTTGAATAGGGATCAACTTACATATATGCTTCAGTGCTTTCTTGAATTGGGGCTTGAGTTAAGAATCCTCAAAAAGAACAGGAGTACTTGTGGCACCTTAGAGACTAACATTTATTTGAGCATAAGCTTTTGTGGGTTAAAACCCACTTCATCGGATGCATGCAGTGGAAAATACAGTAGGAAGATTTTATATACACAGAGAATATGAAACAATGGGTGTTACCATACACACTATAAAGAGAGTGATCAGTTAAGGTGAGCTATTACCAGCAGGAGAGAAAAAAAAACCTTTCGTAGTGATAATCAAGATGGGCTATTTCCATCAGTTGACAAGAACGTGTGAGGAACAGTGGCGGGAGGCGGAGAAATAAACATGGAGAAATAGTTTTACTTTGTGTAATGACACATCCACTCCCAGTCTTTATTCAAGCCTAATTTAATGGTGTCCAGTTTGCAAATTAATTCCAATTCTGCAGTCTCTCAGCAGATACTGTTCGGCCTCTCTCAACTAGCTTGAGGAGTGCTTTAGAAACTGGTATTTTCTCCCTATGAAGGTACTTACACATCGTAACGAAGCCAGCTTTCAATGTTCTTTTTAAGTCTCTTACTGTACAGCATTTTCTCCAACCTCAAATAATTTTTGTGGCTCTTTTCTGAACCCTCTTCAATTGTTCAACATACTTTTTAATATGTGAACACCAAGACGGGATGCAGTATTCTATTATAGGTCTCACCAATACCGTATACCTCCTTACTCCTACTCCCTATTTATACATCTAAGATTATATTATCCCTTTCTTGCCACTGCCTTGCACTGGGAGCTCATGTTGAATTGCTTGTCCACTATCACTCCTATATCCTTTTCAGAGTTTCTACTTTCCAGGATACATTCCTGCCAAGGGCGTTGAAATCTCTGGGAACGGAAGATAGTTTCCTCACAAATCTTGAACAAAGACTATAAGATGCTGAAATTAGGTCTTAGCTATTAGAAAGCATATTTTTACTTTTATTTGCTTGTAATCATCTCTACCTTTATTTCTTTTACTTGGCATCACTTAAGCTATGTCCTTTTGTTAATGAACTTGTTTTACTTTTAATCTAAACTAATACAGTGCTGTATTTGAATAGAAGTAATTAATTCCAGTTAATATGGTAAGCTGCAAATTGTTCTCTCTTTAAAAGAGCAAAGGAACATTATTCTTTCTCTGAGTGGTCCAGGAGAGGGCTGGACACTTCATGGAAGATGGTTTTGGGGAAATTCAGGTCTGGGAGTGTGTCTGATATCACCTCTGCTTAAGATAATTGGGTGATAGAGACTAGAGTTGGGCTGTTGTGTTGTAGGCAGACTGCAGGGGTCAGAGTGTTGAACGCAAAGCACACAAACACTTCAGAGAACTGCATACTTGTCTGCTGGCTGTTGGTGTGTGGGTTGTGAGCCACAGCAGCAAAGGATTTAAGGCATACAGGGTTACAGGACAGGTGGTGACACAACCACTCACTGGTCTGGATTCCACATTCTTTGGACCTAGATGCATAACCTTGCATTTGGATCTGTTTAATACATTTTGTTTGAATGGAATAGCTTAAACAAGCAATCCAGATCACTTTATATAACTGTCTTGTTCTCAGCATTCTTTGCCATTGTGCCAATCTTTGTATCATCTACAAATTTCATCATCTGTGATATTTTATTTACTTCTGGATCATTGACCAAAATATTGAATAATGTAAAATCAGGTATAGAACTTCACTATAAAGTTCAACCTTATCAACCTCAATGTGATCAGTCATCTTGAACTTTCAAAAGCTTTCTCTTTCTCTATCCTTCTCCTCACTTCAATGGGAAAGTGTTTAAATAATATAAAAGCAATTAAAGTGTCTCCTATTATTAAGAGAGCTGTTACTAGATTCCTAGATTTGGCCCTGAAACTTCCAATATTCTCCATCTCTGAATTTGAATTATGTACATTACACAAAGAAATTAGTTGTACTAAAACAGTGGAAGTAGATGCCCTTCCAGAGTCTTCCTTTAACATTGCGACCAAAAGTGATGAATTTTACCTAAACCAGTCTATTTCCTTCATTACTTTTTCCTGTTTTCTCATACATCATATAAGGAGTTTATCCAGTGTAGGCTAGATGTTAAAGAGGGATCTTAGCTTTTATTTGGCCAGGAAGTAAGATAGTTAAGAGAAGTCCACATCTTCTTATTGTTTGTTATTGAATTTTGTAAATGATACTTTGAGTGTAAATGATTTATATTAATATGGAAACTGGTGTTTCCTTCTCAAAACAGTAATGCTCATTCCACTTAAGCTACCGCAGTTTTTAAAGCGTAACTACCATTTTGTTGATCTTGGAAATCTTCAAAACTGTAACACAAAGTTCAGCTCACATTTTTTGTGAGTAGAAAGAATTTATATTGTCTGTTTTTCTAAACAATTCACTGATATTATTGTATTTATATCATTTTGTTTTACAACTAAATCCAACATTTTGTAACAGCTGACTAAGAAGAACAAAGACAGGTTTCCTGGGGCTCCAGAAAAAGGAGGATGGGTACTAGATAACTATCCTATAACATCAGAGCATTGGTTAGCCTTGTCAGAAAAAGGCCTCTTACCTGACACTGTTGTCTGTCTGAAGAATATAGAAAAAAATGGTTAGTAAATGTTTTACTTTTAAAGCATAAAAATGAAAATCTTTTCCCAATTTTGATGTCTTTGCTTGAGGTATTGTTATAAGAAATGTGAGTTAAAGTGTACTTGTGTCCCACTAGCAATTTTGTAGGACTTTGCCTCTATATCAAAAGGGATCCATTTCTCTCCCTGCCTTTTTAAATAATTTTGTCTGTAATGCAGGTCTCCTCCCTGTGACTCCACACAAAACATGCCCACATAATTCCAGCCCCAAACCTAAATATTGAAAAACATAACAGCACACTTCCTGCAACTGTGCCTCAGTGGGTCACAGCTGAGAATACCAAATTCTGGACAAACTGTCAAAAAATAGGGCAGACACACCCCAAAACTGGTGGTTATGTTCCCGTGAGATATACCAAACCAGCAACAAAAGTAAACTTCTGTTTCACCACACTGGCTAACTGTTATACCAATAAAATAAAAACCAGCAGGATCTTATTAAAGGGAAAAAAGCAAAATACCACATTTATTGTGAATACAGAAAGAATCATAGTAAGCAGTTAGTTATAGCTATAACATTCCATTCAATTTCATATTTATTCACACATTCATTCCTACAAACACACACACACAGGTTCTGCAAGGTTGTTATCATAGTAAGCAGTTAGTTATAGCTATAACATTCCATTCAATCTCATATTTATTCACACACACACAAACACACACACACACACACACACACACAGGTTCTGCAAGGTTGTTATAATTACCAGCCTTAGAGTTGCTCATGCCAAGCCACTGGCCAGGTGGCCTGGACATGAGGAGGGAGCAGGGCCTTGTCAGATGCTCATCTGATGCTCCTGGAAGTTGGTTTGCAGAATCAGACCCCAAAGTTCTCACTTTCTAGAGTCCATTTTTATAGGAATTTCTTCCTATGCCAGTCTATGGGAATTGCTTCATCATGCTGTTGCTGAATCAATCAGCAGATAGCACATTCCTGACGGCTCCGTGCTGCTAGATGTTATCTTGTTCTTTGATTCTCCCATTCTTGAGGCTGTTGGGTGGATTCCAGTCTGCCCTCCGGGGGGGTGGGGTCCTCTGGTTATTTCCACTTGACGCCTTCTTCAGCCGATGGACACTGGATTCTTAGGCTGGCACCTCCCTGATCATTCAGTTATTATCCACACCAAGCATCCATCCACATACATCCTCTATCTCTATTTTAATCACAATTGTTAACAAAGCGAGATGAATACAACAAAAGGGCGGGGAGTCTCTGGGTGCTGTTTCTGTTGTTACAGAGTATTACTTTGAGTCTCTCTGTGTGAGTAGTTGTTATTACAAAGAATTGTTTTGAGAACAGACTAACACAATTAGCAGCTTGCAAGTTTCAAACATAGAGGGAGAGAAACAGTACCAAAAACCAAGAGACCTCTTAATTAGTAATACCCTGGAATCTAAACTATGGGGAATCAAACTCATTTGTGATTTTAATACAGAACTTCTTTAATATGATCCAACATAATAAGAAGTCAGAAAAGCAGTTTCCCTAAGTATTCCAGTCCTTGTAGCACCACCAAAAACACTAGATTTAACAATGAGTTCTTTAAAACCAATTTCATCAGATAAAAGGTTCTTCTGGTCCCCAAAGGACCAGTCACACACCCAAGTCAATATATAACTCTGACCTTACCCAAAAATCATGCTGTTGCCAATCCTTTAGTATCTGAAATCTAAAGGTTTATTTATAAAAAGAAAGAAAGAAAGGTGAGAGTTAAAATTGGTTAAAGGAATCAAATACATACAATAATTGCAAAGTTCTTGATTCAGGTTTGGAGCAGTGATGAAATAAACTGCTGTCTTAAGTCAAGTGTCTGGTTGCTTCCAAATCATTGGAAGGTCCTCAATCCCTTGGTTAGAATGCTCCCATTAGTATAAGTCCATAGGCCAGAGGTTTGAGCAGGAAAGAGGCCAAATGGAGATGTTTCCAGAGCCTTTTATAGCTTCTGCCATGTGGAGGGAAATCCATTGTTTCAAACAAAGCCCTCAGCACAGCTAGTGGAAAATTACAGGTAGCAAGATGGTATTTGGAGTCACATGGGCAAGTCACATGTCCATGCATGATTTTGCTTAGTCACAGCAGGAAAGTCCATTAAGTGTAGATAGGCGTCTTCCATGGTCCATTGTGAGTTAAGTGTTCCTTGATGAACCACTTAATTTGAATAGTCCCTTCAAGATGTGCAGGCTAAATACCTTGTGGATATTACCCAGGAATAAACATATTTGAAATACAGGTATAGAGCCAGTGCTCATAACTTCAAATACAAAAATGATACATGGATACAAATTGCATAATCATATTCAGCAAATCATAACCTTTCCATAGACACTTTGCTTGACATAATTTGTACAAGATTTGTTGTAATTATATAACAGTGGTTGCAACAATGATCTACATGGTCATATTTAATCAGATAATGTCACACCTCCTCAGCACATCACCTAAATAACTCTATTAGAAACATTACAAATGGTAGCTTCTGAAAATGCTAACTATTGTTACAAATTGTTTCCACTTAAAACAGTTGCTGCTATTTAACAATTAGCCAAACAAGCAACACACTTAAACACAACAATCAACTAAAAATCTATACCATACACAAACTATCTTCTTCAATGCAGCACCAATTCAGTATTTCCAGCAACTAAATAACATACATTTCTAACCATTCCAATATAGACAGAGTTAAAAATTGCATGTTTTGTCTGGAGGTGATAAAGGAACCCTGTGTGTTTGGGTATGAATAAGGTAATGTGGAGAAATCCAAATCAAGGGATGGCTAAGGAACAAACTAAGTAGTTTCTGGCTTTTTTATAGGTGTATTAGCGGAGTATCCCCTTAACTATTTTAAATGTTTTGTTGGGGTAAATTTTTACACATTCTGTGTCTGCTTTCCACTTATATCTTCTAATAGAAATAATAACCCACTTCTGCATTTCTAGAACACTTTGAGTTATTGTATCATAGACCACACCCTCAGTTGGTCTAAATCAGCATTTCTCAAATACGGCCAGTAGGGGCTGGATGGCTTTTCTTGCCACCACAGCCTTCTGGGTGGTGATTGGGAGCATAAAGCAGCAGCGCTCCCCTGGGCCACCAGGAGGGGTTGGACTTTGGCTCCCTCTGGAGCCACAAATGCTAGAGGAGCAGACAGCTGGTGTGAGTTCCCCACCTCCTGGGGCAGTGGGGCTCAGGCTTCCTGCTTCAGACCTGGGGTTGTGGGTGTCAGGCTCCAGCCATGCAGCGGTGGGATCCAGCCATGGGCTCTGTCCCCCGGTCCCTCACACATCACCCCTGGTTCTTGCTGCCTCACCCACCCCCCCCACTGCCTCCCTTCCTACCTCCTCATCTAAGGCTTAATTTGTCTCCTGGCTTGCCAGGACTGAGTAAATCTGCTGTGAAAGTGATATTTGTATGTTTGTTAATATCAGTTTTTATTGCCTCCCAGCTAGCTAACAAGTCTGCTGCTGTGAAAAGTAGAAGCAGACTTATTAGCTAGCAAGTCTAAAAAAATAAAACCAAAAAAACTAAAGAAACAACAACAAAAAAGCCAAGAACATGCAAAGTACCTTATTTGTGTTTGAATTCTGTTTAGGTCCAGAAAAGAATAGAGACAACTGTGTTTTTATTATTGAGTTTGCAAAAAAACCCAACACTTGTATAAATAAGTTACTATGATTTGGACATGCACATGTAAATATGTATTCGTTTTTCCTAAAGTTAATGAAGCATTTTAGGAAAAATTGTCATAGCAGCCACCAGCAACAGTAGATGGCCACTTTGAGGGCACTTTGAGGGCACTAACAGTTTTGTTATGAGAACCCCTGAAATCAGCATAGCTCTATTTAATTAAATGGAGATATACCTGCCAACGATGTGTCCCTGTATCTGTTTGCCAAACCAAATGAATGATATGCCGCTGCTCATGTGAATAAAGTTACTCATATGGATAAGAGCTTTGCAGAACTGAGGACGTAAGTCTTTATTTCTGCATACCCTGAACCAGTAATATGGATTCATGGATTTTATATTTTTTTCATGATTTTTTAAACATTTTTTGCCATTCTTAAACTATGGGCACACATACAAGCTAGAAAAACAACAATTTCAGTTTAAAATATGACATACACAAATGTAAAATTTCAATACTTATCCCCCACCATAGCCTTGCCATATCCCACACTCAAGTTATTAGGCTGTTGGCACTGAAAACAAAGCTTTAAAATTTTCAAAAGTGGTATATCTGTCATTTAAATTGGCACACACTTCTTCTCTAAAATTTAAAAATGTGTCTCTAAGCTGTCAACCATTTATAAAAGGGATTTCATACCTTAAAAGCATATTCCTTCTAATGAGATGGTAGTTTTATATTGCTACCAAAAGTATATTACTCTTGTGTAATTGTATTGCAGGAATATTTTTACTACGCAGATTGTACCTAACAAATAAAGATGAAATTAATTCTAAGATTTTGGAAAGACTTACAGATGAAGCATTAAAAAAGCAAAAAGAGGAGGAAGAAACAAGGTAAAATGTAACATGTGAATGCATAAAATATAAAAAGAATTCATTTGATATAAGATAATATATTCTACAAGAACATACACTGCTTTTATGGTCACAAAAATTTCCACATCTATTTTACATTAAGGAGATCCATTAACACAGTGCACTAAAAAAAAAAGTTAAGAATAGTTCTGTTAGGTCCAAAGTCCTCCAATACATTGTTACCTTAGTGTTAATCTCTGATGAATACTAAACTCAGATAACCACATTTGGTGTGGGGAGATCGTCTAGCTAATATGTTTTCTTTGGACCCAGTCGTTAGTTTATTTGTCAAAATGATAACATCCAGGAAAGGTCACAAATTATAATTGATTTTTATTTAGTAATGAATCACTTTGAAGAAGCAGGCTTGCCAAACTGGATCTTAATATTGAAAAGTATTTTTCTGCATTTTCGCTTGCATTTAATGTTTGAAACTTGTTTCAACCATATTTCATACACATAAAGATATAGAGTACTTGTGGCACCTTAGAGACTAACCAATTTATTTGAGCATAAGCTTTCGTGAGCTACAGCTCACTTCATCGGATGCATACTGTGGAAAGTGTAGAAGATCTTATTATATACACACAAAAAGCATGAAAAAATACCTCCTCCCACCCCACTCTCCTGCTGGTAATAGCTTATCTAAAGTGACCACTCTCCTTACAATGTGTATGATAATCAAGGTGGGCCATTTCCAGCACAAATCTAGGTTTTCTCACCCCCCCTCTTTTTTTCCCCACACACACACAAACTCACTCTCTGCTGGTAAACCTGGATTTGTGCTGGAAATGGCCCACCTTGATTATCATACACATTGTAAGGAGAGTGGTCACTTTAGATAAGCTATTACCAGCAGGAGAGTGAGTTTGTGTGGGGGGGTGAGAAAACCTGGATTTGTGCTGGAAATGGCCCAACTTGATTATCATACACATTGTAAGGAGAGTGATCACTTTAGATAAGCTATTACCAGCAGGAGAGTGGGGTGGGAGGAGGTATTTTTTCATGCTTTTTGTGTGTATATAATAAGATCTTCTACACTTTCCACAGTATGCATCCGATGAAGTGAGCTGTAGCTCACGAAAGCTTATGCTCAAATAAATTGGTTTGTCTCTAAGGTGCCACAAGTACTCCTTTTCTTTTTGCGAATATAGACTAACACGGCTGTTACTCTGAAACTTGTCATAAAGATATAGAATCTTCTGATTTCAGGAGAGAACTGCAAGAGGTGCTGAAATTAAAAGAAGAAAATCAGCAACCTGTAGAGTCTGCTGAAGACAAATATGAAAGCAAGTATCTTCTGATATAATTTTAATAACATCTCTTTGCAATTGTTTCATTGCTTAAATTATTTTACAAATTGGGATTCAAACTTTAGCCCTCATTTTTAGCCACTCAGCATCTGGGGGAAGGAGTACTTCACATTACTCTCTACTGAACACCTTGACCAATTCAGGTATCAGTATTTTTGCAGAGATCTAAGAGGATTACTCCCATTTCTCTCTTCGTGGTCCTCAAAAGCCCATAACGTTGTGATGGCCTTCTTCCAAACAGGAACAGCTGGAAATAACTCAGAGCTCATCAGCACATCTGTGTTCATTGGCCAGCGGGAACATTCTCTCCCCCACAGCTTTGTGGCAGAACTTTCACGCCAGCTTGTGTTATGTCTGATTCAGTGTAGTACTATATTCTTCCTTCCCTGAATTTTTCAGTTAATTGAAAGCATAAATATATATTGTAGTGTATATTAAACATACAAAATTATAGATTAATAAAATCAGAAAATTCAAAATTCTTCAAGTATTTATCCACATGGATCCCACTGTAGGTATTTGTGCCTTGTGCATGCAAGCCTGGAATCTTTTAGCTAGCTGTGTCTTTTGGGGCTGCCCATGAGCCCTATGTGTCTTCATGCCCCCTGTTATGGGGTGTTCACCTCACACAAGGCAGAACAGGTTAAATTAGGGTAATTAACCTGATAGGCCGCACCTGGGGGAAGGCCTGCATATGAAAGTCAGATTGATGATGAAGCCCAGCTGAGAAGGAACAAGCAGCGCTGATATAAAGCCAGGAAGTTGGCAACAGAAGGGGGCTGCAGTGGAAGTAGTCTGCAGTCACTCTCTGGGAGAAAAGGTGTTTTGGGGACTATGGAGTTAAGTAGTCTGCAGTTACTCCCTGGGAGGAGTGAGTTTGGTCTAGTAAACCCAGAGAGAAAGGAGCTAGAAGATACAGGAAGGAGTCTAGGGAAGTAGGAGTGAGGTCTTGGAGCCACAGTTGCTAGTCATAGGTCCCTGGACTGGAACCCAGAGTAGAGGGTGGGCCTGGGTTCTCGTATCAGCCACCTGGAAAGCGGTATAGCCTGGGCAGTGGAGCAGAAGACTGCCTGGGACAGTTGTCCAATAGGACTCTGCTACCCTGGAAGGGGAGGACTGTACTGACCTGGCCAGATGACCAAGCCATGAAGAAAAAGTGGAGAGAGGGAGGCAGCAAGGTGTGCGAATGAGTGGCAGAAGAGGGAATTAGACCCAGAAGATGCTAAGCCCCAGAGCAGCCAGAAGGAGGCACCCTTGCATTGAGTGTGCCCCTTTAAACCCCTACAGCAAGGGTATAAATGGTGGAGCAGCCCCAGCCACCACTCTGTTTCTTTTAGTGCCCATGACAGAGCTACACAGTGTCCATCTGCTTTCCTATTGTATCTTAGGACAGGGGGTTTATTTGTTTGTTTTTTTAATTTGTTAACATTTTATTTGGTGACTAGTGGGGAAAAATAAACAATTTTTTCTTGATTCTCCCCTTGGTACTGGACTGCACATCATGGGCTGAGTCTTGATCTCTGGGTTTTAAGATCTGCCTTATTTGCAAATCAGCTATGCCCACGCATGATGGACATGCTAGATGCCTCTTTTGTTTAGGGAAGTCCCATACTGTGGAAAAACATTAAAATTTCAAATCTTTCTCTAAGAGAGCTCTCAATGCCCACTTAAAGGTATTTCTTATGGAAAAATCAATTAAGAGTGTTTCAGACTCTGGAGTTCCTCCATGGAAACAGTCTGCTGTATTGGAGCTAGTATCTACCCGTGTTCTGGCTACCAGAGATGTTACGTTGGGAGCTGGTAGATCTTCTGGCTCTAAGAAACTTCATGCTGCTTAAAATCATGCTTAGCCTTCCCTTTTATCATCCTCAGGTCAGTCAGTGGTTCCTGCTGCTCAAGGCAGGCAAAAGAGTGCTTGATGCCAAACACTATCTCACCGGTTAAGAAGAAATCTAAGTCTTATTCTAATGTTTCCAAGCTGACTCCTTCTAAGGCAGATCAGCACTATATCTCTTTAGGAATTGTGTAAACTTGCTATTCTGCTTTGGTACCAAGGTGACAATCCTCATTGACCAACACTGCTACTTTAGAACTGGGGATAATGGTACTATCTGTTACTGATTTGTTAGTACCATGTTCTATTGTGAAGGTCCCTTCATCTGAGATTTCTATATTGAATTGAGTTTGGTACCAACTGCACTGGTACCCACTCCTCTTGCAACTCAGACCCTTTTTACAACATCTATGGACATAGTCATTACCCCAGAACCAGCGCCTCCTCTCCTAGACACTTCTCTGATTTCTGTGGGCTCTAAGTCTGTTCTAATACCAGAAATAAGGGTAGTGATTATGAATATCTTCCTGCAACCATCTTCTATGATACTGGCATTGGTGTCTCAGAGACTGGAGTCTGGACTTCCTCATTCTGTGGTAACACCTCAGAAATCTGTACCACTAATGGAGAAGTTCTGCTCATTTGCATCTTCCTCATCTTATGGCAATAGAAGTCCTTCCAGATTTTCTCTTCATTCTTTGTTTGGTTCCTGAAAGGGATTTACAAAGGAGCCCCACTTGTTGTAGATCTTATGCTTTGGACTGGTCTCAAGTAACTTGATTTCTACTTTATCATATATCAGGGATTAAGGCTTGGGCGATCAAGTCCAGGGGTTAAAGACACAGATGGTTGGACTGGAGGAGGTTAAGCCAGAGTCAGTAGTTAGGGACTGGAGCCAAGGGTCAAGGCTGAGTTGATAGCCAAGGAGATTATTTTGTATGACCCATATCGTTTCAAACCTCCTCTCCCATCCAAAAACCTCAATAAAAGCACGCCTGAGTTTGCTGAGGCACATGGCAACATGGACATAATATGACCCTGTATTCAAGGTTAAACCTCTGGCCTCTCCCAAGGTTGGTTGAGGTCAGTTTCAGCCAAGTCCAGTTTCAGGCACAACTTGGACTTACTTATAGAAGATCCTCAGTATGCGCTATCATCTCTCTTTTGGTGGACAAACCCTCTGAATGTTTGCCAGTATATTTGCTTTCATCCTCCACCCACTTCGGAGCCTCTGGTGTTGAATACATCTGCCCCATACTAGCCTAATGGGTTAATAAAACCCTAGGGAGACTGTGCAACAGGCAGCCAGTTGGGGAGGACCCATGGGAAACTGTGCAGGAGACAGCATATTGGCGAGGGCTACAAGGAGCAGCTGGGCAGATCTGCAGGCAGAGCAGATCAGTCACTCCCTGGAGCTCGAGGAGGGAGGAGGACTCGCTGCCTTACAGGCAGAGGGCAGCTAGCAACTTGGACAGAGCAGTGCTGGGCAGGATCAGGGGAGCGAGAGCGAGCTTCTGGCTGACTGTGGGCATGCTGAGGCCCTGAGACAAGGGTGGAGAAGGTTCTGGAGCTGCGGGGACGTGGCCCAGGGAAGTAGACTGTGGGGCTGGATGGGATGCAGCACGTGGCTGCCATCTACAGGGTCCCTGGGCTGGGACCCAGAGTAGTGGGTGTGCCCGGGTCCCACCCCCCCACACACCATTCCCACTGGCCACCAAGGAAGTGCCTGGACAGTGGACTACGGTCCCCCCAGAAAGGGGGAGAACAGACTGTGACGTAGCCAGAGAGCTGTGTTCTGAAGAGAACGCTGTGATCACTGAGACAACTCACATCCTGGAGTAGAAGTGACGGTGGTGAGACATCACCAGACAAGCGCGCACGGGTGGACGAACCTAATTCCCAGGACAGCCAGCAGGAGATGCCACAATGGTGAGTCATGCCCCATCACAGCATCCAAGCTATGATGGGGGGTACACTTGAGTTTTCTTCAAATTCAGGTTAAGTGTTCCAAGGCAGAGTCTTGGTTACACATAAATGTACCAAAGCTCAAGGTTGTTAGTCTAACCTACAAGGCATTTCTGCCTCTCCTTCAGGGGCCCACTACCTAAAACGTAATGGACAATACAACACCTATACACTATATAGACAGTCAAGGGGGAATGAGATCATCCCCTTCTGTCAGGAATCAAATATACCTATGGGACTGGTGCATCCAACATTGGGCTGGGCTAATAGCTTTCCATCTCCTGGGTACCCAGAATTATTTGGCAGATCAGCTGAGCAGAAAGAGCTCCACTACTCATGAGTGAGAGTTAAAAGATTCTGTTCTATACTATGTATTCCTAAAACGGGGAGTTCCCTCAACAGACCTGCTTGCTACAATACAGATACATATTTCCTGCAGCCCCGAGAAGCAGTGCAAAGACTTGGGGGACTCGGAGGTAATGGAAGAGCTGAGGGAGAGGGAAGTAATTGCTGGGAAGGAGCCTGGATGCGAAGTGGGAGAGTTGTTGGGTGTGGGTGGGAAAAGTACGGAACAGTTTTTTCGAGGGGAGGGATTGTTAGCGATCCCCCCGTGCAGACCCTGGCTGACCCCTGCCCCTCTCATTTAGCCATGCACATCTGGTCCTGGCCCCATGTGTCCCTGCACCCCAATTCAACACCCCTCCCCCATCCCCATGTGACCCTGTGCTCCCATTCAGCCACCCTCTCCCCCAAGTCCCTGCACCCCCTTCTCCTAACCCCATGTGTCCCTGCCCCCTCTCAGCCACCCCTCCCCTGTCCCCAGTGTCCCTGCACCCCTGCTCCCCCCAGCCTCATGTGTCCCTGCACCTCCACTCCTATTCAGCCCCTGTCTCAGTCTGTCCCCCCACTAGCCCTTCTGAACCCCAGTCTGTGACACCCCGCCCCCAGCAGTCCCATGTGCCCCACACTGTCTGTTCCCCTATATCCCATGCCTCCTGACCTGGCCCCATGGGCAGGGCGCTATGAGGAACGCAGCCTCTTCTCTTTTGTATCCGCATCTGGGGCTGCTCCCATTGGGAGCAGCTGCTCTCTGTTCTGGCACAATAGTGTCCCTGGTGGATGAAAAGTGTAACTGCAGCACTTTCCAGCAGAATGTATTTTCTGATGAGAAAAAAAAAATTCGGTGCAGGACATGACTTCTGCATGTACACGGTGGCACAGAATTCCCCCAGGAGTAACTGATACAGAGTCCTTACCTAGTAAATGATAAGAGTCCTTACCTGGACTTTTCATATTGGTGAAGGAACTGAGTTTCTATTGGAGCTGTGTGTGTGCCCTTGCTATAGGGGGCATGAAAGCATATAGGGCACATGCACAGCTCCAACAGATACTTCTGGGTAAAATATTCTGGGCTCATGCATGTACATACCTACATTAGGATCCATGCAGATAAAAGCATCTTTAAGAACTCCAGTTACTGTAAGGCAAGTAACCTCTCTTTATGGTTCCCTCAATAAAAGTAACTCAGTCCATATGTATTGTATGGTAGTATTTTATATTCTGATCACTTTCATGCCTTAATATATGGGTAGTGTGGCTGAGTTACATATTTTCAGTTTCCAGACTTCTGTGCAGTTTAAAATCTAAATGATAACAATGTTAATGTAGATATTTTTATTTTTAAATTCTATTTTTTAAAATAAAAAGAACTTTTATTGATGGTGGCATCCTCAAATGAAAGAATCACATTAAGTGTTAAAGTAGGCAGTCCATCTGTGCTACTGTGTTCAGAAGAATACTGAAATCTAAAACAAATTAACTTGTTTAATTAAATAAAAGCATTAAACTGTTCACGGCATTCCTTCTCAGGCAGCATCTGCTGAGTCAAATAGTGTAAATGTTTTTTTTTTTAAATAAAACAAGATCATTTTAGTCACCAATATTTGAAGTTATGCATTCAAAAATAAGTTTTAAGAAAACCTCATGCTTCATGGCATGAACTGATGGTCCTGGGGGTCAGAAAAGGAATCTACCATCACATGTACACAGTACAACTGACGAGAGGCATTATGGGTAGGGTTCCATGTATTCTACAACTCCATTGCCACTAGCTTGCCACAACAGAGTGCCACGTTATTGATTTCTAGCTTGCAGCACAGTACATGGGGGCCTTCATTCTGGGTGGAGCTGAGTGAAAAGTGGAAAAAAAGTCTGTGAATCCAAAAGGTAAATTTAAAGTAAACTATATTTGTTTAAATCCTTTCATGCTTGAAAACCAAAGCACTCCAGGCTGGTTAGGCAACGGTTAATAGGCAAAGCTCAAAACCAGGTAGGAAACTCAGCCTGGAGCAGTTATAAGGAAGATTAAGATTATCTTGATTTTAGTGAGGCTTTTGACAGTCACACGTGTCATTCTCATAAGCAAACTAAGGCAACGTGGTCTAGATTAAATTATTAAATGTGGGTGCATAACTGGTCCAAAGACTATACTCTAAAAGTAGTTATCAATGGTTTGCTGTCAAACTAGGAGGACATATCTAGTAGGGTCCCGCAAGGGTCTGTCCTGGGCCCAGCACTGTTCAACATTTTCATTAATAACTTAGATAACAGAGTAGAGAGTATGCTTGTAAAATTTGCAGACGACACCAAGCTGAAAGAAGTTGCAAGCATCTGGGAGTACAGGATTAGAATTCAAAACAAACTTGAAAAACTGGAGAATTGCTTGAAATCTACAAGTTGAAATTCATTAAAGACAAATGCAAAGTACTACATTTAGGAAGGAAAAATCAAATGCACAACTACAAAATGAGGCATTATCGGCTAGACAGTAGTGCTGCTGAAAAAGATCTGGGGTTTATAGTGTATCACAAATTGAGTATGACCCAACAATGTGATGTAGTAGCAAAAAAAAAAGGCTAATATTGTTCCAGGATGTATTAATAGGAATGTCGTGTATAAGATAGGGGATGTAATTGCTTCTACTTGGTACTGGTGAGGCCTCAGCTGGAGTATTGTGTCAATTGGGTCAAATTTGGGGTGCCGTACTTTGATGAAGGTTTAGAAAACCTGACCTATGAGGAAAGGTTAAAAAACTGGACATGTTTAGTCTCAAGAAAAGAAGATGGGTGATATGGTATGTCTTCAGATATGTTAAGTGCTGTTATACAGAGGTTGCTGATCAATTGTTCTCCATGTCCACTGAAGGTAGGACTAGAAGTTAAGTCTTAATCTACAGCAAGGGAGATCTAGGTTAGATATTAGGAAAAAGCTTCTAACTATAATGTTAGTTAAGTACTGAAATAGGCTTCCAAGGGAGATTGTAGAATCCCCATCTTTGGAGGTTTTTAAGAACAGGTTAGACAGCTGTCAGGGATGGTCTTTATAAAGATTTTATAAAACAGGTGGTTTTTCGCGAACAATGAAGCATTTCTAAAATGTTAAATATAAAGGACTTCTAGTCTCTGTATTATCTGCATCACAAACGAAAAAGTAAGTCTTGGTTGTGATCATCCGACTTACATTTAAATCATCGAGAACGTCAAAACAACTATGCATGAAAGAAGTAATAATGTCAATACACTTCTGCTGTAAACACAGAAGCCCTTATTTAGAGAAAATTGTGTTTTCCCATTGCTACATTTGATTTCCATAATCAAATACTGACTCATCAAAACATTTCAGTCATGCTGCTCTCAGCCTGACATCTGTTTTATTTCACTTTTATGTGTCTCAGGCACATTGACTACAACCCTATTCCCATGTGACATGTTTTTATAGGAAAAAATTAATTGTATGTGCACAGCTCATTTTTTATAAAAGCCATAGAGTAAAAATGCAAACTTAAATGTTGTCAAGAAAAGAGTCTAGCACTCTGTGATGCTCTTTTTGTGTCTCTTGTGAATGAATGTGTACTTCAGTAATTACAATTTCCATAAACTCAGCAGGCCACATTAACTCCTGGCTTATGCCCATTGTAGTCAACAGTTACAGCAGTGTCAATTGACCTAATTTGTTCAAATACATCATATTGTCCATATTATGTTTAAAAGAAAAGGTAGACAAGTTAATAATGTACAGGACATTTACTTATGTCTGTATTTCTCGTACTGAGTCTATAGGTATGTCTACATAGCGGCTGGGAGGTGTCATTCCCAGCACATGTGGACAATCACACTGTAGCTCTGCTCAGGTTAGCACCTAAAAATAGTAGTGTGGCTGCAGTGGGCACTTGAATTCAATGTTGCCCAGCCCCCTGGGTACCTACTCCAGCAGCTAGCCAGAACTGCTGCCCATTCTGTGATGGCCAAGTCTATTTTTAGGCACTAGCTCGCTATTTTCAGGTGCTATTTTTAGGTGCTAATGCTTGTATGTCTACCTGTGCTAAGAATTACACCTTCTAGATGCAGGGTACCTCTACAGTACATTGGAGCTGGAAGGTATAAATGGAACTAGGGTGCTAAAAATAGATATGCAGGTACAGCAGCACAGGGGCTAGCTGCCCTGTTGTATTCAACAGGTGGGGCTAGCTGCCCTGAATAGGTACTTATGAGATCATACTGAGTTGGCTAGCCCCTTATGCTGCTTGCACCACTGTGGCTACACTTCTGTTTTTAGCATGCTAGTATGGATATGTCACCTGGAGCTGGAGTTTACAAATTCCAGCTCTTCTGTAGACATACCCTATAAGTACTTGCGGAAATAGACATAGAGTAAAATTTTCAAAAGTACCTCAGTGACATGGAAGCCTCAGTCCTATTGAAAGTCAAATGCATAAAGCATCTGGTAAGTATATACAAATCTGGTTTGTCAAATAACTCCTGCCTATAATGTCTGGTTGCAGCTGGTATCTTTGCATCCTGTTTCCCTTTAGACAGTTAATCTGGGACAAAGTTAACATCAATTTTAAAGTATCAGAGGGGTAACTGTGTTAGTCTGGATCTGTAAAAGCAGCAAAGAGTCTTGTGGCACCTTACAGACTAACAGATGTATTGAACCATAAGCTTTCGTGGGTGAATACACACTTCGTCAGATGCATCATATTCACCCACGAAAGCTTATGCTTCAATACGTCTGTTAGTCTATAAGGTGCCACAGGACTCTTTGCCGCTTTTATCAATTTTAAAATAGTTTTAAGTATAGTAATAATCTTTCAGAAGCTTTGCCTCAACATGCATATTTATATTAGGCAGCATCTATATAAACTATCAATCTCTGTTATTAAAACAAGCTTTTGGGCATGGGAAGGATGATATCTGAATTCATATAGCTCAATGGATTCATTCCATCTTGAGTTTTGAATTTAAGAGATGTTGTTTTCTGTAACATCTCAAATCATATGCAATTTAGAATCCTTTTCAATGTTTCACTTAATATCAGTATTTTGTATATACTGTACAATATTTGATCCTCCCTACTTCTTCATTCATTGAGTGTTTTCTTAGTTCCATATTTATCTTGTGTTTGCTTGCTAGCTTAATAACCTAACCTGGAGCTTTCTTCTTTTAGCTGGAGACTGTTCAACCCCTGCTCACAGAAGAGAAAAAGCAGACTCTCTTCCACCTGCAGGCAGGTGATAGTAAATGGCTTGTTTTGGACACTTCAGAGCAGCCTAGAAAAGGGTGTGAGCTGCAGAGAACAGCTTTGCCCATTGTCTTAGCAGTGTTTTCTGCTCCTCAATGCACCTTTCAGCCCTTTGTCCTATGCCAGGAATCTGAGTTACATACATATATTACCTTACAAATATCTGTACCCGCAGTATTTGGGCAATGGGCAGAAGCTCTACCACCAGACTTGGGAATGTGAAGGGTTATGAACAACATCCTCAGTTATGTTCCCTACAAGAAGTCTCAGTGATTGAGTTAAAATTCTTTGTCGTCTCCTCTCATTCTGTGAATTAAATGTTGAGGGAGGTTATATGGACACCTAGCTGTCTGTACCTTCATGAGGCATAACATCACTCCACTTCAGGGCCATCAGCATCTCTAATAGAACTTGGCACATGCCACATGCCAAGTGCCTCTGAGGAAGCTGACGCCTTCTGGACTCACTTTTTTTAATCTGTTTTATTTTTTGTCTGTCTGTTTATCTTGCTTATACAGCACCAAAATCAGTAATCTATAGGTGAAGCCTGTCTCTTGAGTTTGGCATTTGACATCTATGACATCTGGAGCTTCCCTGACTTTTTCTCATTGGAGTTTGATATTCTCTTGTCAGAGTTCACCAGTTCAGTGTGTTGAATAATGAGCTTTGCATGTAGGTCTCAGTACTTCCTCAAAATGGCACTTCTGATGCATGGAGCTTTGGAGATTTTTCTGGTGCTTAGAAGTCAATGGACAGTTTGGTGCACCCTCCGTGCTCGAAATCTTGTCAGCTTAATCAGACTTCTCTATGAAGGGATCAGGACCTCTTTAGTGCATGGAGAGCTAGGCACATTCTTGGTGCAAAACAAGACTCTCTCTTGCTGCATAGAGAACTCAGTCTCCCAGTATACAGTATTAAGAGTTTCAGAAGACATCTTCTTACCTTACTGCATAGTATAGTATGACTGGCACACTGAACTTCAGTGCTTCTATGAGTGGCTCTTCAATGCTTCCTTGGCGCTTTGACTGGACTGTCAATTCATGGAGAGGGTGCCTTTTAGGCTTATGGAACAGCCCACTGGTACCTTGCAGTAGATCACTGCATTGGAGCACTTGTGCCCTCTTAATACATGGAATGTTTGTTACATATCTTCTGATCTTCTAAAGTCAGTCCTCTTGAGAGAGCATGGCACATGGCCAATCCATGTGTCCCAATTCTTATAGCACAAGGGCTCCATACAGTTTGATCAAATTCAACATGATATAGGTGTCTCTTTTCTCTGTACAAACAAATGAGTCTTACTCTTACTCTATACAAACACTGAATCCTAGTACTGCATTGTCAGAAGTTTTCACTGATACTCTAGGCTGTGTGGTCCCCTAAACACTCAAAGATCATGTGAACTTAACATACATGAGGCCTAAACACTGAGTATGGGCACCTCCTGAAGCCTTCCGAGTTCTACATAAGAGGGTGTGTGTCATAGCTCGGCATGCTTCCTATTAAAACAAAGACTTTTTTTTTTCAGGTGCTCTCTTTTCAGACAATTGGGTTCCTAAATTAATTTATTTTTAAATCTTCAGATCCTCAATGAGTTCCTTTAAAATCTTTGAATAAATTTGATTTAGAAATATTAGAAATGTTTTAAATTCTGTACTGCACATATTCATTTATGAGTGTGCATACATTTAGTACTCCACCCTTTGAAGTAAATGCATCTACATTAATTTAAAGTATTAAAATGCAAAAATTTTAATTGCATGTTGCTTGCATTCATTCAGGTTTTTTAGCCAATATACATATAATAATACTCAAATAACTGCACAGGATGAGGAACTACTTTGAAAGAGACTAATCTGACATTTGTATAACTTCTTACATTTTAAAACTCTTAATACAACATTGAACAGACTGGCATATTTGGCTTCCAAACTCTGAAAGAGGCGTTCTCATTTTTCAGAGGTCTCAGACCTCAATCCTGCAAATACTTACACATTTTTAATTTTATTACCACAGTTAGTCCCATTGATTTCAGTAGAACTATTTGTGGTAGTAAAGTTGAAAATGTGTGTAAGTGTTTGCAGGATCGGGGCTGTGATGCTGACAGACCAGGTGCCAGCTCATGCCAAGACCCCAGACCCCACTGAACACTGACAAATGCATAGCTGGAAACAGTCTGGCCTACCTGTATGTTAGTATTGTTAAGATAGATATTAGAGTTGTAAGAACATGATTGGTGTTTAGACCTTATGAATGGCTTGTAGGATGCTGCATATGAGTATCACTAATCTGTACCCAAGTTATAAAACAATAGCAAATGTTTTCACTGTAAACCTCTGTAACTATGTAACTCATCAAACAGAAGATGTTAGGTCCTTCCCAACAAGAAAGCCTTTGAAACCAAATAAGCCATTGTGAAACATTAAAAAACATTAATTGCATTTCTCTCCCCATCCATGAAGAGGACACCTGCACATGAAGTCATCCCATCGCCTTGCACTCTGGGGAGAAGGGAATAAAAATCAATGACAAGGAGAAACTTTTTTTTCCTGCTTGGACTCTAAAGGGGCAAGAATCGCTAAGCAAAAGACCTCCAGTTGTTTTGCCTGGGTTAGCCCTAAGGAACATATGGAGTTTGCTTATTATAGAAGTTTATATTGTCTTTTGGAATCTAAGACTGTAGCTCATTTGTGTGCATACGTTACCTGCTTTAACTTTGTAAATAACTCTCTTAATACTTTTTCCTAGTTAAGAAATCTTTAGTTAGTTTATTATAGGATTGGCTACAGGCATTGTCTGTGGTCTGAGATTTGGGGTGTAATTGTCCTGAGGTAAAAGACTGGTGCTTGGAACTGGGAGCAACCTGGATATTGTTGTGATTTTTGGTATAAGGGACTATCTGTCACAGAGGCAGGGTTGCCTGGGATGGTGAATAGGACAGTGTGCCCAAGGAGACCATCCGTGACTCCATAGAAAGGCTGTTATAGTCCTTGTGGAGCTAACTGTTGTTCAGTTGGTGAAATCTAATTGTAGAACATACAACCAGTTTGAGGTTTTTTTGCCCTGCTTCTTGACAGTCTGCTCTGAGGTTGGCACTCCCAGTTGTGAGCCACTCCAGACTGCATGACAAGGGTCTTAGTGAATGTTCCTCCAACTTGCATGTGTGACTTTTTTGCACAGTTTTCCTCTGTGAGTTAATTAAGGGGGCCTTATTTATTTATTATATAGCTCCAAACTACATTTTGCTTTAATATATTCCTAAGCCTATCTGAAACAAATTGAAAAAATATTTTCTCATATAGTTTGACATACCGAAAAGGATGTTATTGTCTGCTACTCATGTAAATATAATGTAAAATGTATCTTTAGCTTCTTCTTCTTATTATTTTTCATTATTTATTTATTATTGTACTAAATACCTGTTTGTCAAGAAATTCTTAGTTTATTACAGGCGAGTTGATGATGAATCCAAATATGCAAACCTTTAAAATTGTGGTTAACTAGCTGCCAGTTTATAAACTGACAACCAGTTTATAATCCTATGATTTCATTGTTTCTTTTCCCAGCAGCCTCACCTACCTTTCCTAATAGCTTTTTTCTGCGTTTTTTGTTTTGGGGGTAACACCCATACCCAAGAAAGATATCCCATAAGAGAATTACCTCAATTTGAGGGAGCAGGAAGGCTTCTTTCTAGGACATAGAGGACAGAAGAAGCTGTCAGGAATGGCATTCAGATATGGTGCTGTGTTTGGTTTGGGGAGTGCATGCTTCTGAGCACCATGTTGTGGTAGAATTCCATAAATGCATTGTTGTTCCTCTCTACTGCCTCTTTAGTTTGTTGTTTTGATATTGTATTGTTTTGTGTATTTGATATTGTGTTTTGATTTTGTGACTTTTAAAAGTGAATACATTGCATCACATACATAATCAGTTATAAACATTTTTCACTATGTATTTATGAATGGATACTAATGATCTGAAAATCTAAAAAGATCCACAGATAGTGTTTGCTGCCAATGCTGCTCTGAACTTATATCAGTTGCGTGATCTGTAACTAATCAGGAAATTGCTCTGGAAGAAGCTTGCATAAGAGATTCTTGGAGCTTTCAGGTTCTAGATTACTCAGAAATACCATGAGACTAACCTTTATCAGTGAAATAGGATTGTGCATATGAATGTGAAAATAGAAGAAAGAAACAAGCTCTACATTTTAAAGTGAAGACTTGGGATGGTCCTTTATGTATCAAATTTACTAATCGTAGTATTTTCTTTTAGATGAAATAAAAATAAATGTTGCAAACTGGCAGAGTAGGCCATCTGATTTAGTAACAAAAGTAAAGCCTCTCATCATGTACTCTTCTTAAAGGTTTTATTCATATTTAGTGTATATAGGTTATAAAAAAAATGAAACGTTTTATATAAACATACACAGAATCAAATACACTCCCCCTTACCTCACAACCTCCACCTTCCTCCCAGCTAGCTAGCATCTAAGGCGGGGTGGGCCAACTTTTTGGCCCGAGGGCCACGTTTAGGTGGGGAAATTGTATGCAGGGCCATGAATGTAGGGTTGGGGCAGGGGGGTGGGGTGAGGGAGGGAGTGTGGGGTGTGGAAGGTTGATGCAGTGTGCAGGAAGGGGCTCAGGGCAAGGGGTTGGGGTGTAGAAAAAAATAATTTATTTCCTACTCGTACCATATTTCGTGTTCACCCTCAGAGCTGAATCTCCATAGTCCAACCCATATCCAGTTCACCAGGTTTCAAGTGCTGCTTTTCCTGCCGGGAAGTGATCCTAGTATCGGATGGTCACTCTCAGTATGTCTGATGCTTAGGTGAGACACATATCCCACAAAAGTGTTCTCAATGCAGCAACTTAAAGGCTCACAGCAGGAAGGACCGAGATCTGTGTCTAAAACTTGTCCTTATGGAAAAATTTCTGTACCCAGCATCTGATCCCAGCCAGCAGATCCCCTGGACAGCATTCTCCAGAGGCTTCACCCTCTTCGCACAGGAAGGCTTATTCTTCCAAAAAAGTAACGAGGAAAAGAACAGCATTTTCTCCTTCGAAAGAGCCACCGAAAAAGAAGCAGTCTGCAGTTCATTCGATATCCTCGATATCACACTGCGGCTGAGTACGTACGAGGCACCAGGATCTGCTGACACCGCCCACGCATACCTTCTGCCGAACCCAAATCGTCAGACTTAGAGTTGAAAGGCAAACAAAAGCCCATCTCCTCCGTTGCAGTACCGATGACCACAGAAATATGCCGCACTGAGATTCTTCCCGTGGCCTATTGTGCCACCACCTGCTCCAACAATGCAGCGCACCCAGGCAACAGCACCAACGTCCACAGCTGTAATGGGGCCATCAGCACTAAACACTTCAGCACTGAAACCATCGGCACCATGCCATTTCCTGCAACATAAGGACTTATTGGTATCATTGATGCCTGAATCCCCGCTCTTCAGCACCGACTTATCCCCAATAAACAAAGAACCAAGCCAACCTCCTTCACCGCTGGCCTTTCATTTTCCAGGGGGAGGAGGATAATGAGGAGGAGGGTGTTTTCTCATCACACCACTTCTCTCCTGTCCAACCTACTCCTATAGTAGGACCACCTGTACGGCTGACACCTCATCCCAATGCTGACACCCAGACCTGGAATGGTCACCCATGGATACCTCCACCTATGCTGTTCCCCACACAGTGGCCTTATTGGGACCCCTGGACTGCATACGGTAGGCAATATCCCAAGCCCCCATGTCCCTGCAGGGAAAGGACTAGATCTCCCCACCATCCTCTATGGCTGCACCATCAGAGACCATTGAGGAGAGCTTTGAAGAACAAGAGGAAGCACTGGAACAGGACATGGCACCATCTGCCCACATTTCCTCCTCTTTCCCAGATGAGGCCATAATGCCTCCACCACCCACAGCTGTGGACGATTTCAAACATTTTCAAGAACTCTTCAGTAGAGTTGCGAACTGCCTAGAGAACACCCTACAGAAGGTCCCAGAGTCCCAACATAAGTTGCTGGACATCCTGCAAACCTTGTTGGCTTCAAAAATAGTGCTTCCAATAAGCGATGTGCTCATGGAACCAGCCAAAACCATATGGCAGATTCTGGCAACAATACCACCCCCTGAAAGAGAGCTTATAAAAAGTATTATGTCCCCTCAAAAGGGATGGACTTTTTATTTTCCCACCCAGCACCGAACTCTCTAGTCGTTGATGCAGTCAACCAGCACTGTTGACAACATCAGTATAGATCCACCCCATATGAAAAGACTAGACCTTTTTGGCGGCAAGACCTATTCTTCAGCAACCCTGCAATTTCGAATTGCCAGTTACTCAGCACTGATGGCAAAGTACAACCATGTAAACTACTCCAGACTGGCGGAATTTATTTATGATATTCTGGAAGATAAAAAGAACCGATTCAAATCCATCTTAACTAAGGGTCAGCTTCTGGCCAGAACCACCCTACAAGCATCCCTAGATGTGGCAGACATGGCAGCATGATCCATGGCCACTGCCATTATTCTGCACTGAGTGTCATACCTTCATCTGTCCAGTTTCCACAGGGAAGTACAGTCCACAGTGGAGGACCTTCCCTTTGATGGCTAGAAACTGTTTGCTTCAAGATACACAAAGCCCTCCACACCCTGAAGGACTCTCAAGCAACTCTCCACATCTTGAGGATATACGCACCGCAACCAAAAGAAAACAGAGTAGATATTATCCCTACCAGCACACATGATCCATCCCATACATTCATCAACAGAGACACATCGACAGAGGCAGAGACCTTTGAGGCATCAACCACCTCCACCTCAACCATCTGCATCTCAGCCATCCTCTGCTAAACAACAATTTTGAGGATTTGGTCGAGGGTCCAAGTGACCTCCCCCACCCACCAGTACTGACACCATCATCCATCCCCTGTTTTGGCCAACATTTGATCCCTTTCTATTCAGTGTGGACTTCTATCACCACAGATAAATGGGTCCTAGAAATAATCCATACAGGCTATGCAATACTGTAAAAAATACTCCATCCCCCCTGCCCACCCTCCCTCCCCGTCTCTCTTCAGGGACCCTTCTCACGAACAACTTCTATGGCAGAAAGTAAACTATCTACTGCATCTGGGCACCATAGAACCAATACTGTCTCAATACAGAGGAGGAAGGGCTTTTATTCCTACTACTTCTTAACCCAGAAAAAGAATGGAGGGTGGAGGCCTATTCTAGACCTGAGAAAACTCAACAGATTTGTAAGGGTCCAGTGGTTCTGGATGGTCACACTAGCAACAATAATACCAGCACTAGAACAAGGGGACTGTTTTTCAGCCCTCGACCTGCAAGATGTCTATTTTCACGTAACCATACACCCTGCTCATAGGATGTTTCTCAGATTTACTCTGGAAATAGAACATTACCAATACAAAGTTCTGCCTTTCAGTCTCTCAATTGCACTTCAAGTATTCTCCAAAATTCTAGCATGGTGGCAGCACATCTCCAGAAACAGGGGAATATTATTATACCTTATCTGGATGATTGTCTATTAAAAGCTCCTACTTGGACAGACGCTGTTGACATTACTCACAGGACACTTGACCTCTTCCTGAGACTGGGTTTTACAGATAAACATACAAAAATCAACTGTAAATCCCATTCAGAAGTTAGACTTCATCGGGACACATCTCAGCTCTCTGGAAGCCAGACTGTCATTACCAACGAACAGGTTCAACACTCTAACCAACCTCATCACTGAACAGTCCACGCTTCGGTAGGAACCTGCCTCCAACTATTAAGACAGAAGGCAGCAACCACATTTGTGGTATGACATGCACATCTTCACATATGTTGTCTTCCGGGCTGGCTAAGAACCTTCTATATACCACACAAACACACAACCTAAACAGATGCCTTGCAATGCCTATCAAAATCAAAGACTCTCTACATTGGTGGATGCAATCCAACAACATGTGCATGGAAGTCCCTTTCACCCAGATTCCACCTTCAATGCTAATCACAGGTGATGCCTCCTTGATCAGCTGGGTAGCCCATCTACTACACCATCATGATCCAAAGCAGGTGGTCTCCTTCTGTGACTGTTACACATAAACCTCTTAGAACTGCACACAGTTCGCAATGTGTACTTGCACTTCCTGGCACTAATCAGGAATGAGAATATATGGGTAATGATGGACAACATTGCCTGCATATTTTATATAAATGGACAGAGAGGGGTACATTCACATTCCCTATGCTCCGAAGCCATGAAACTATGGAACTGGTGTATCCAGCACAGTATCAACATCTCAGCCTTGTACCTCCCAGGTCATCAAAATACTACAGCAGATATGCTGAGCAAAGAATTTTTCCAGGATCACAAATGGGAACTAAACATGATTCTATAAAACATTCAGACATTGGGATCACCCATCCATCGACTGCTTTGCAACATCTCAGACCTACAAATGCCCAAAATTCTGCTCAAGAACAGATTGGGAGCCCCAATCCCTGGAGGATGCCTTCCTCCTCAAATGGGATGCACACCTGTTATACGTGTTCTCCCCAATCCTCCTGTTATCGAGGGTGATACACAAAATATATACTAACAAGGCCAAAGGTATATTGATAGCCCCAACGTGGTCCAGACAGACTTAGTACTCATACCTATTGCGGATGGCGGTATGTGCACTATGCACTCTTCCACCTCGGCCAGATCTTCTATCACAGGATGCCAGACGGGTTCACCACCCGAACCTGGAAAAACTTCATCTGAAAGCATGGCTCCTACATGGTTCCATCATGACAAACTAGCCTGTTCAGAACAGGTTAAAGACATATTACTAAATAGTAGAAGGACAACCATGCATAATATTTGCCTTCACAAATGGAAGAGGCTCCACATATGGTGCCAGAACAAACAAACTAGTGTTGTTTCTACAACCCTACCCTTGATATTGGACTATATCTTGGGACTAAAGACATCTGGGTTCTCCATTAGCTTGATCAAGGTACATAGAATCACAGGATTGGAAGGGACCTCGAGAGGTCATCTAGTCCAGCCCCCTGCACTCATGGCAGGACTATATTATTTAGACCAATCCTGACAGGTGTTTGTCTAACCTGCTCTTAAAAATATCCAATGATGGAGAGTCCACAATCTCCCTAGGCAATTTATTCCAGTGCTTAACCACCCTGACAGTTAGGAAGTTTTTCCTAATGTCCAACCTAGACCTCCCTTGCTGCAATTTAAACCCATTGCTTCTTATCCTATCCTCAGAGGTTAAGAAGAACAATTTTTCTCCCTCCTCCTTGTAACAACCTTTTTTATATACTTGAAAATTGTTATCATGTCCCCCTCAGTCTTCTCTTCTCCAGAGTAAACAAACCCAATTTTTTCAATCTTCCCTCATAGATCATGTTTTCTAGACCTTTAATCATTTCTGTTGCTCTTCTCTGGACTTTCTCCAATATGTCCACATCTTTCCTGAATGTGGCGCCCAGAACTGCACACAATACTTCAGTTGAGGCCTAATCAGCGTGGAGTAGAGAGGAAGAATTACTTCTCATGTGTTACTTACATCACTCCTGCTAATACATCCTAGAATGATGTTCGCTTTTTTTGCAACAATGTCACACTGTTGACTCATATTTACCTTATGGTCCACTATGACTCCCAGATCCCTTTCCACAGTACTCCTTACTAGGCAGTCATTTCCCATTTTGTATGTGTGCAACTGATTGTTTCTTTCTGTGTGGAGTACTTTGCATTTGTCCTTATTGAATTTCATCCTATTTACTTCAGACGATTTCTCTAGTTTGTCCAGATCATTTTGAATTTTAATCCTATCCTCCAAAACACTTGCAACCCCTCCCATGTTGGTATCATCCGCAAACTTCATAAGTGTACTCTCTATACAATTATCAAGTCATTGATGAAAATATTGAACAGAACTGGACCCAGAACTGATCCCTGCGGGACCCCCCTTGTTATGCCCTTCCACCATGACTGTGAACCACTGATAACTACTTTCTGGGCATGGTTTTCCAAACAGTTTTGCACGCACCTTATAGTAGCTCTATCTAGGTTGCATTTCCCTATTTTGTTTATGAGAAGGTCATGTGAGACAGTATTACCGCTTTTCACCGCAAGATCAATGGGACATGGATATTCGTCCATCTGATCACCAAATGTTTCCTTATGGGTATCAAGAATGTTTACCCCAAAGTGCGCATACCTGTTCCAACTTGGGATTTGAAATTAGTTTTATGCTGCCTCACTGGACCACCGTTCGAAATCTTAGCAACGTGATGTCTGATACATCTGTCAATAAAGGTGGCATTCTTAGTGGCTATCACATCAACCCGCTGAGTGGGTGAGTTAGGAGCCCTCATAGCACACCCACCTTACACCATCTTTTTCAAGAACAAGGTCACACTAAGACCCCACCCTAAATTTATACTTAAATCAACCAATCCATCTTCCCTCATTCTTCCCTAAACCTCATGGGAACACGCAGGACTCAGTATTACATACCCTAGATGTCAAGCATGCACTAGCATTCTACTTCAACAGAAATAAGCCTTTCAGAAAATCTCTGAGGCTTTTCATTTCCACTGTGGAATGTTCTATAGGCTCCACTATCTCTACACAAAGACTACCTAAATGGATCTCTATGCCATTATCAAACAATTGATGAAGATATTGAACAGAACCAGACCCAGTCACCCATCTACAAGTAGAGAACCTTGCACTAGTTTCTTTTTTGGGGCCTAGTTTGGGGTTATTCTGTTTCTTAGTGCTGAGGAATGCTTTGGTCATTGTACTTCAAATCCTGTCTCTCTTGCACTAGGACTAGGCCAATGGCCATGAGCGACCCACACTCAAGGTGCTTGTAATGTTTACAGGAAGGTCATATTCGGGATAATTGTCATATCTGCAAAGACCTTAAGCGAAAATCAAGGAAAGACAGGGAAGCCAGGCTAAAGTTTTTGCTCATGGAAGCAGCTCTGAGACCTCCATCAGAATCCAGCCATTCAGACTCTGCACCAAGTGCCTGGGGATCAGTTAGGAGTGCACCTCCCATGTTGCCCAAGACCTGGCACCAATCACTATCTGCAGTGCCTAAAAAGAGGCATAAGACCTCTAAGCAGACCAAGGAGAGAGGAAGCTTGCTAGCACTGAATCCTGTAGGCATAGGGGTAAGACTGGACTGCAGTCAAAACCCTGGCATTCCTCTTCTCTGGCACCGCAGAAGCCAGCACTGTTTACTCTGGCATTGAGGTAGTTACCATCAAGTCTGGGGCCTGAGGGAGTACTTTCCACATCTGCAGTATCGTACCATCCCAAGACCATCTTGGTACCAACCATGCCGTAGGTGTTTTCAGCAGTCAGAGATCAGCTGTGCCTCTTGGTACAGGTATCTCTGGCAGTGCAGGAGACCATGCTCTCAGTACCAACAGACAGAGGGGTGCCATCAGCATCAGTGTAGCACTCAGTACCACAACCTCCATTACCTCAGACTTCATGCCCGCGGGTATCATCAAAAGGGAAGCCTGCAATGTTGGCTGCGCTATGTCCTTCTCTAACTTGGCATCAGCATCTGGCACTGTCAGGAGCAGCTCCCTCTTGATCAGCAGTGGGAGATTCATCATCTTCTGAATTGTACATTGGCTCCTATGTTTCTCAGCCTCAGAGCTGGTCTTGCTACTTTCCAGGGCACTAGTAGGGCACTGCTAGGGACCCTCCAGCGGGAGTACCATCAAGTATGTGGCTAGAGGGTTACTGGGGCCCACTGATCCCCTGGTCTTTTTGAACCCAGGGGGTTTCCCCTACATTTCTGGGTTGTACATGAGGCGTTCTTGCTTTGTATCTTTGGAGAGGCGTGGATAGTCTACTCGCCAGGCACTGCCTGTTACTGGGCCTGGTACCAGGCCCAGTACAGAGCAGCAAGAGGCAGTTCAGGAGGACTCTGCTGGAGAGCTAATGGAGGAGGAGCAGCCTCAGCCTGTGCTGGCCTCTTCCTCCTCCTATCAGGCAGCCTCTGAAGGAGCTATTTCACCACTTCCACTTCACCGATGATACTATATTCTGGCCCGGGTCAGAATATATTTCTGCCCACAGCAGACCTACCATTACTCTGCCCCTGCTCCTCATCAGGACTTGCAGAGAAAGAAGAGTAGGGGTTATAGACCTACCCCTCCTCCTCCTTTTTGGCTCTGCATCAATGCCAGTTCCATCTAGACACCCTTAGAGTGCTAAACATGCATTTTGATAGGGCATTAGAGGACACTATGCCAGTTTCCAGGATGCCTGTTTCCATCTTCCCCATATTCGCAAGCCACTTTTCCCATTTCTTCACTGCTTGGTCATTTATTCTCTTGGACCGTTGGGCATTAAGCACTGTGGAAGTGAGATATACCCTCCAATTTGTTTCTTTGCCTCCATCCCTCTTTAGAGACCATCTTCATGAGGAGCTTTTCCTCCAGGAGGTTGTCTCTCTCCTTTGGGTAGGAGCCGTAGAGGAGGCTCTGCAGTATCTCAGAGGAAAGGGGCTCTATTTCCACTATTTCCTGATCCCAAAAGCACAGGGAAGTCTCAGACCAATTTTAGACCTGCACTACTTGACAAATATCTAAAAGAGAAAGTTTTACCTGGTCACCCTGGCTTCCATTACTCCCTCACTGTATCCTGTATGCCTCCCTCAATTTAAAAGACACCTACTTTCATGTGACAATTTATCAAGGTCACAGAAAGTATTTCAGGTTCATGGTGAAGCATTCTCATTGCCAGTTCACTGTGCTGCCTTTTGGCCTGTCAGCAGCTTCTTGGGTTTTCACAAAACGTACGTCAGTGATAGCTGCTTTTCTGAGAAGACTGGGAATACAAATCTACCCTTACCTGGATGACTGGTTGGTCAAAGGCCAGTCCAGAGCTTAGATACTCTCCAGAATACATCTCATCCAATCAACTTTCAAAGCTCTAGGTCTACTGATCAACTCAGACAAATCTACCCTTTGTCCAGTTCAGAGGATAGGATTTATAGGAGCAGTGTTGGACTCTACTCAAACCAGAGCTTTCCTTCCAAATTTGAGGTTCCAGACAATTAAATCTCTTGTTGCAGATCTCAAGGTTCACCCAAACACAACAGCTTGAAATTTGTATGAGGCTTCATGCACGTATGTATTCCATCAGACCAGACTGCTTATTAGCTGAGCTGTCACCATCTGAACTCTGTCCTCAGTGTGTCATCTCGAGTATTGACTTCTCTAGATTGGTGGACAAACTCACTTAATGTTTGTATTGGCATTCTTTTTATCTGCCCTCAACCTTTCCTGACCTTGGTGATAAACTCATCTGCCCTGGGATGAGGGGAAGGGTGTTCATCTGGGTCCCCTCCAAACTTAGGGTTTGTGGTCCTCAAGGGATCTCTCTCTGCATATAAACATCAGAGAACTAAAGCTGTCTTCCTAGCCTGTCAGGACTTCCTATCTCCTGTCAGTGGGAAAAACCTATTTGTTCTCACAGACAACACTGTGTGGCAATATTTTACCTGAAGCTTTACAAGAAGCTTCTCTGCAAAGGCATGGGCTTGCTGACAGTGGTTTACAGTCTCCAGTACAGAGTGCACAGGTGGATGCACATACTGTGGTGAGACAATACCTCTACAGGTAAGTACTCCCTCCTTTATCTTACTGTACAGATAAGTAGTCTCTCCTTTCAGCCTTCGATATGGAGGGAGGATAAAATTTTCAAAAACACATAAATGGTTTAGGAGCCTATTGACTTCCAATAAGACTTAGGCCCTAAGTGACTGGTATCTCTGAAAAAATTACCTGCAGTACTTGTGGAGTTCTTCATCAACCCTTAAGTGAAGGAGTGACATTCAGTTCTGAACCGAACACATCTAGACTTTTGGGGGAAGGAGAATGACCTCTACTATATAATCTGTTGCTGCAGCTGTGTCAGTCCCATGGACACACCAGGTGGGTGAGGTAATATCTGACCTGAAGAAAAGCTCTGTGTAAGTTTGAAAGCTTGGCCCTCTCTCTCTCTCTCTCCAACAGGAGTTGGGTCAAATAAAAGATGTTACCTCACCCACTGTGTTTCTACTATATCAGACTTTTTTGATGGAAAGGGAAAATGAAGTAGAAAATAAAATGCTGTTATCTCACAAAATTCTCTTCCTCCCCACATCCATTAAGCATTTAAAATGAAATGAAGAGCAATTGCTTTGGGTATTATGAAGTAAAAATATTTGAATACTAAGGGTTATATTCTGGCTGCCTGTTTGTGGATGTGTGCTGCAGGACTGAGCTAGAGCATTGACTTTAATTGGGTCATGATTTCACTCATGGAGTCTCCTACCCCCTGTACACCCACAGAAGGCTAGAATATGAACTTTTGGATGCTATGCTGTTGGACTGTCAATATGCCCAGTGACAAGGGTGTGTGACCAGCCAGCTTGGGGTACAGCTAGGGTCCTGTTCCTTTAAATCCCTGCTAGTGCCCAGGGAGATGGAGTTGTTTTTTGCACTTCTCTGTAGCAAATGCAGGGAATAGTATGTAGAATTTCTATATGCATACTGTGATGCTGCACTCCTTTTCTTTATGGAAATATGCTTATGTTGTAAATATGACATAACTGAGATGTACTTTATGCAAGATGATTCTTGCATAAAGTTGTGTTAAATTTGTGGTGACCCTTCAAAATACTAGTGTTATTTAAGGTTTGGGCTAAAGTAATAGAAATAAAACATGGTTAGCTGGGTACCAGGCGCAGTAAATTACTGCTATATAAGAAACTCCTTCATCTGGCCACAGGTATGTTCTGAGAATTGGTAATGACATTACTTTTTTATACCCTTTAACAAATAAGTAAACTCTTAAAGGTTTCATTGCTAATACCAGCCTGATCAAATTGGAGACGACCAATAGTAGTCTAGGCACCCCCGGTTAGCCTGTTTGTACATATCTTGATCAAATGCTTATAAATGTTCTGTTACTGTTTGGATGTAGTAAATTGGTTATTATTTAGGCTTTTTAGTCATGTTTAGAGCAATTGTATAAATACCATTCAGCCTTTGGATTTAATAAAGGAATTTATAGTTAAATTAGTGTTGTGGTAATACCGTGCATAAATAATAATTTCAATAGGATCCCAATACATTTATGGTAATGAATAATTGGTAAGATCAGTTCCTTTCTCTTAGTGGAAGCATGGTTTAGTGTTTGAAGCACATGGCTGAAGCACAAAAGAGATGGATTTTGTATTCCAGCTGTGCCACAGACTTAGTTTGTGATCTTGGGTGTGTCACTTAGGTTCCAATTCTCTGGACAAATAGAATGTGATTTCAAAGGCGTTGAGCACCCAGAGTTCCCTCTGATTTTAACTGGAGTATGTGTGTGCTCACCATCTCTGAAAATCAGGCCTTAGGTATTCAGAATTGGGCACCCAAAAACTGAGACATCCAAATAAAAAATGTGGACGTTAACTTCTGTGTACCACAGTTGCATAGGTAATAATAGTTCTCGAAAGATTCCAGTCCTAATCTTTTTGAGAATTACTGGGTTAGGTACTTTAGGATCTTTTCCTCAGCACTTTGCTTCAGCAGTGCTGAGTGTTTGCAGTGCTTCAGAACCTGTCATTTGGTTCTTTGATGCTATGCTTCAGCACCTTGGTGCCTATGTTAAGGTGCTTTCTTATTTTTGTTTGCAAAATCACTGTTGTCTCTGCAGCTCTGGATTTCTGATCTTTGAAGATTTTGATTTTGAAATATCTTTATGTTGTCTTTCAAGGTATCATCCATCTCCTCAACCCTCTACTCACAGGAGTGTTAGGAAGCTTAATTCATTGTCTGTAAATCATTTTAAGACCCTCACCTGGAAGGTGCAGGAGAAATAGAAGTTAGTAGTAGTAGCTGAATTAATTGTATTTGTGCTTATAGAATCAGGAGACAAACCTCCACTTGAAACAGAAGTAATACCTCAGGTACAACCTGACCACACCACAGGGGTTGTGGAAGCTAAACCTGAACCAGGTTAGACATGAAATCTTTCCTGTTTTCTCTTTCAAGCAAATATAGTCCAGCTTTCTTTTCTTTGTAGAATATGTTCCTTCCAACACTGGTATGTTCTATTTGATGCATGACAATTTCCTTAAGCTGCCAAAAATTGTTTGTAGATGAATGCATTAGGCTTTTTAATTACATGTACATTTTTTTTGTTTTGCAGAAATGTAATGAAAAGGTCATGGTCTCAAATTTGTATGCTATGTCATTAAATAACCACATGCAAATTTAATTAATTGGACCTCTTTCTGTCTCCTTGTCTATTTTGAGAAGTATCAATATACAGCAACCCAATGTAATGAACTTGGCACTGCAAAATGTGCGTCTAAAACAACAATAAAATAAATTTGTGCTTAGAGTAACTCACATAAAGAGGCAGAATATGTCAAAACTGCCACATAGGTTTACGGGAAGTTAAAATTATTTTATAAAGTATGATAGGATAACTTTTAAAATGCAAAATCTTTAAAGATGCATTGTCCTCTCAAAATCATTTTGATTTGTTCAGAAATCATGTTACCTGAGTTTCCAGAGGATGGTTTCCCAGATGTACCAGAAATGGAGCCATTTAAAGAGAAGATTAAGCTATTCATGCACAACTGGCAAATACTAGAGCCAGGAATCAGTGATTCATCTTTAATTCAGATTGCTGATTTAGAGATTGCTGGGCAAACTCCAGAAACACTGCTTAATCAAATTGTCCTGGTGATGGAAAGTAAGTAATGCTGTTCATAAGTTTCACATTTGACCTGCATAGAGAGGAATTTGTAGTGTGAAAATGAGAGGGATTGTTGTTGTTTTATTCAGTCCTAAATCTGTGGTGTGGAGTGGAAGGAGGGGCTTATTATGTTCAATGGAGGAACTGGGAAGTAGAAGCAGGACCGGCTCTAGGCGCCCGCAAAGCAAGCACATGCTTGGGGCGGCACAATTCCAGGGGTAGCATTCTGGCCATCCTTTTCTTTTTTTTCTGCTTGGGCAGTTGCGCTCTCAGAGCTTGGGGTGGCAATTTTTTTGCTTGGGGCAGCAAAAAACCTAGAGCTGGCCCTCATTAGAAGGGGGATAGCAAGCAGTTTAAGCATCAAGATACATGGGACGAGATGAATAATTTATATAAAATAAATCATGAAAATATGTACATAACAGCTCTTCAACATTTTCCTTTTACATCCATCCCTTTCCCACCATTTTTGCTTTGGCTGTTTATGCCAGAATACTGTAACGGGACATGCACAGCTGTCCTCATATAAGGTCCACTTGTGTGTAAATTCTATTAAAGTCAGTGGGACTCTGAATTAATGTAAGGGTCCATCCATCTGCAGTAAACATTTAGTAACAGGACCATTTCTTCCCTGTGTGCGCTGAGGTGTTTAGCACATTTTTGAGTGCTAGATGAATAATAATAATAAACCTCTGATACAAATCTGGTTGAAGTGTTTGATTAACACACATCAATTACAAATTCATTTATTCTGTCAGATAAAATTTGACTGATCCTTGTTCTGCGGGATTTCGCCAAAATTAAACATAAAAATAGTTATTACAAACAGTAATGCAGTTCTCTTCAGTTTTACTTCTAATCTCTGTGTAATAGCAAGTTCCTGTTAAAAATACTATTGCATCTTTATTTACAATACAAACAAGGGGACATTCATTTTGTCAAGAAAACAATATGTGCTCTGACTAGGAGATGTGTTATGTACACTTCAAGGATTAAAAAAAATGGAAAAACATACCTGGCACGATTTATTTGTGGTCTTGCATGTTTTGTATATTTTCAGGGGGCAAAAATAAAAATGTAAGCATGACTTGAACACTTTTTGACAATAATTGAAATGAAAAAATGGTAACTTTTTCAGAACCTTTTAAATATTATGGCTGGGAAATATCTGCAGAAGACCTAGATGAAGAAGCAGATGACTTGCAGGCAGAAGGGGAGGCTGATGAAGAATTAGAAGAGGAAGAGCAAGAGGAAAATGATGAAGAAGTGAGCAATACTGGCTTTGTTAGTTTATCATTTTACTTTGACTCATTATGGGTTTGAGTTTAACCTCAGACAAAGCAGATTTATTAAGCTGTGTGCCTAAATATTTTTGATCCAAATTCAACATCCCACAAAAATGTCCACAGAATATGTACACTCATAAATTGCTAAAGCAATTTCATTGTACTCCTGTATTCTGACTGGCAATGGTGTTATTCCACCAAGCAGAGAGCACAAATATTCTGTGCTTGTAAGGAGAATGTGCATAGCCACTATTCCCAGATGATTGCAGGGAGGGGTGCATATCAGCATGCAGATCCACCATCTGGCCTAATTTCTGATTGACTTTCTGTTACTGCTTTTGTGGTGGACCTGTATATTTTGGATAAGCTAGAAGTTGTGGGAAATTCTGCCGTCTGACTGATCAGCTCTTGAAGACATGAAATGCTATGTGAGTGCTACGTATAAGTATCATTCCCTTTCCCTGTATTATTCCAATATATAGCACAGTCATATTCTGCTAATTATATAGGGGAGTGTCTGCCTTACTATTTGTTTATGTTTTCAGAACCACCAACTATTTTATAAGATATTTTGGCAGTATTATTAAGGGCCACATTTAAAGTAGTTTATTTTTGTTGTCTCTTTTGGCCTAAGAGGTTAGCCAGTTTTCAGAGCCTTGCCATTTTTGTGTTTGTTAGGAGGAGAAATTGATGGTATAAGTCAGGTATTTCTTTGGTGCAATCCTGTTTATTTACAGAGAATGTATAGAAAGTCCTGTTTCCCTGAACACATAGAAACAACTGGCAAGTTTCCTTGCTCACAATTTTTAGGCCTTCCTTCCCGAGTAGTCCACCACTCCACAGAGCATTGTCTCTTGGCTCCCACTGAAGGCTGTGCTCACAACTGCTTCTCCCACTGTCTGTACTACTTCTCTGAAACACACTTAGCTTGCAAAAACAATACCTTAGCCTCTACATTTGCAACCAGTCCCAGGGAAACCCCTCAGAGCATACAGTTTCTCTGCTCGGGCTTTGCCATGTGGCCTAGTGTCTTGTGCAGTAACCTCCTAGTTTCCGTCTGTCACCACATAAAGGGGCATTTAATTACTCCTTCTTTCCATTTAGCCTGATAAAAGGGTGCATAGCATACCCATAAGATTTAACTAAGTTTGACTGTCTATAGGTCAAAGACCTGCTTCATTAATACCTCCCAGCATAACATTACCTTGCCCTCACAAATTTGCACATGTAAATGTTACATGTGCATTCACATAGTTACTCATAATTCCACATACATTCAGCTAGATAAGCAATTACCTGAATTGAGTATAAATATTGTATTTGCAAATTGGTACATATGCAAAATTTGCACACACAAATTTGGAGATTGTTTGGGAGCTAGTTTGTAAATTTAGCAGTTAAGTATTTAGAGTATCCTGTATTCAAACATTTGTAATTAGGAATGAGTGTAAGATATAAAGTTTGGATTGGGTCTGGATTTCAAATGCCCTAGAATTCAAGGGAGTGTTTAGATCTGGAGCTTTGCTTTATCACTGTCTCTGAAAGTAATGTACTGTAATGCACTTGAAATGGGAAGTATGTGTACAGAATATTTTATATATAATGTTTTTCTAGTTGATCCAAAGACTTCTTGACAGTTTTCTCTAAAACCATTGTGTATTATCAGGATGAAGATAAAATTAATGAAAAGAAGAGACACATGGGAGACACCAAACACTTTTGTCCAGTGAGTCTGAAGGAGAACTTTGTCCTTTTCCCAGGGATTGCTGAACATGGAGCTATATATAGAGAAAAAATTTACTATTTTTCAAGTCCTGAGTCCAGAGAAAAGTTTTTGGAGAACCCTGAGGAGTATGTGGCTCACAAGGAACCATTACAAGTGAGAAAATGTTAAAACTATTTAAAATAGATTGTTAATAAGAGGTTGATATTACACATAATTTTCCATCCTTCATTACAATTATTTTTGTTGTTGTTTCTGTGTTGCTGCAAGTGTGCTAGGCACTTCACAGAAACAAGAAAGATGTGCCCCCTCCCCAATGAGTTTACAATCTAAATGTAGGCCCAACACAGTAAATAAAGGTGATGAACAAAGGGGGTGTCATAAATATAAAGGGAAGGGTAACCACCTGTCTGTATACAGTGCTATAAAATCCCTCCTGGCCAGAGGCAACATCCTGTTACCTGTAAAGGGTTAAGACGCTCAACTAACCTGGTTGGCACCTGACCCAAAGGACCAATAAGGGGACAAGATACTTTCAAATCTTGGTGTGGGGGAAGGCTTTTGTGTGTGCTCTTTATTTATGCCATGGTTCTCTCTTGGGACTGAGAAAGGCCAGACAGAAATCCATCTTCTCCAACCCATCCTAATCCAAGTCTCCAATATTGCAACCAGTATAGGTAAACCAGGCAAGGCAGATTAGTTTATCTTTTCTTTTATGGGAATTTTCCCTGTGTTAAGAGGGAGGTTTATTCCTATTTTCTGTAACTTTAAAGTCTTGCCAAGAAGGGGATCCTCTGTGTTTTGAATCTGAATACCTTGTAAAGTATTTTCCATCCTGATTTTACAGAGGTGATTTTTACCTTTCTTTTTTTTTAATAAAATCCTTCTTTTAAGAACCTGACTGATTTTTCCATTGTTCCAAGATCCAGAGGTTTGGGTCTTTGATGATTTTGTAACAAATTGGTTCGGGTATTATTCTCAAGCCTCCTCAGGAAAGGGGGTGTGTAGGGTTTGGGGGGATACTTTGGGGGAAGACGTCTCCAAGTGGGCTCTTTCCCTGTTCTTTGTTTAAAACGCTTGGTGGTGGCAGCATACTGTTCAAGGACAAGGCAAAGTTTGTACCTTGGGGAAGCTTTTAACCGAAGCTGGTAAGAATAAGTTTAGGGGGTCTTTCATGCAGGTCCCCACATTTGTACTCTAGAGTTCAGAGTAGGGAAGGAACCCTGACAGGGGGAAAGGGAAGGTGTCACAGAGTCCCTGGGCGATGCTCTGGAACTGCTCCCTACGAAGCCAGTCAGGACTCTGGGGAAGTCTCCTTTCTGTGAGCAGACTGTCTTCAGGACACACAGCTCACACAGCTTCCACCTTCCTGGGTCTGACCTCGGAACATTCAGCATCCTCTCCCCTCCATGTGCTTCCCACAGTGAGTCCGCCCAGGTGGGGTCCTGGGGAAGCCGGAGGGTCCTGCCCCCCAACTCCGCAGTCAGACAGGACTCGCAACCAACCAGTAAAACAGAGGTTTATTAGACAACAGGAACATGGTCTAAAACAGAGGTTGTAGGTACAGAGAACAGGACCCCTCAGCTGGGTTCATTTTGGGGGGCAGTGAGCCAGACAACCACGTCTGCACTTCACTCCACATCCCCAGCCAGCCCAAACTGAAACTCTCTCCAGCCCCTCCTCCTCTGGGCTTTGTCCCTTTCCTGGGCCAGGAGGTCACCTGATTCCTTTGTTCTCCAACACCTTTAGCTCTCACCTTGCAAGGGGAAAGGGCCAGGCCATCAGTTGCCAGGAAACAGGGTATTGGCCATTCTCTGTGTCCAGACCCCTGCACACACCTGCCCTCTAGGGCTCTGCAACGATCATACACCCTTATCCCACCACCTAGATACCTAAGAACTGCATAGGGGAAACTGAGGCACCTCCACAATATTCAGAGGAAACATTAAGGACTGTCCCGCTTCGTCACAGAAGGGTAGGGCAAAGATTTACAATAATATTACATGCTTACTCAGTAAGACATATACACATTTTGATGGCTCTGTTAAAGTAGTTCTTTGTTTATTAATTATTGTTGTTAACTCACTTCTCATAATTGAAATAAGGATCAGAGGAGAATGGGAGTGGGTGGGGGTTGAAATAAGAAGAATAAAAAGGGTGAAATAAAGGGGTAGAAGGGAAAGGGGTTAATGTACTGTTTATCTACTGTATATGTAATTCACTGTAGTTTTAAACATTGAAATGCAAAATGCATGTGTGCTTATGCTGCTTTTGAGGGTACTTTTTTTTTATATTAGAGGCCCTGAAATTTAGGATTAATTCAACAAAGTGTATACAACCATAACTTAAGTGCACCCTAGCGTAGAAATTGTTATAAAAGTATTCTTAATTCTTTCTGGCAGGCTCCTCCCTTAAGAGTGTGCCTGCTGGGCACACATGGAGCAGGTAAAACTATCTGTGGCCGATGGCTAGCTGACAAATTAGGAATTTTCCATATTCAGTTTGAAGAACATCTACAGGAAATGATCATGCCCAAAACTCAAAAGAGAGTTGGACTTGAATTTGACGAGGAACCTGAGGAAGATCAGATTGACATGGAAACTCTCTTTCAGGAATTGGGAAACACCTCTCAGACCAATACAGAAACTGAAAGTGAAAGTGCACATGAAAATGAAAATAACAAAAATAAAGAGGTATTAATAGTAATTAGTAGTATCCTTTTTTTTAGAGGCCAAATACTCGGTATTGCCAGTCCCAAGAACTACAATCCATTTCCTATTACTGTCTTGACTCCCTCCCCTCCTAATTTATTTCCTTGGATAAAATAGTTTGAGAACCATTGATTAATGCATCATGATTCACACTTGCACAGAGAACTTATTGCTTTTAGGACTGATGTGTTACAGATGTACATAGTAAACCACTTTACGTTAACTTCTGCTTTCTGAACTTAGCTGAACAGGGTGCAGAGGAATGCATCAGGAGAAGGGGTCTTAGACAAATTTTTTCAGTTTTTAAAACTAATTAATTTTAGTTAATGGGCAGCTAACTAGTAACCAAAATCCTTAGCAAGCACAGTGTAATGTGACTTGCCTTCATTAAATATTTCAAAATAAAGTTAAACGTTGAAAGTATTTTTAATATTCCAAAAGTGATCCTATAATGAGTGTTTCCATGCAAAAACTTCAATCATTCATATAAACCAGGGGTGGCCAACCTGAGCCTGAGAAGGAGCCAGAATTTACCAATGTACATTGCCAAAGAGCCACGGTAATACGTCAGTAGTCCCCCCCCCATCAGCTGCCCCTGCTTCCAGCGCCTCCCACCCACTGGCAGCCCCGCTCATCAGCGCCTCTCCCTCCCTCCAGATCAGCTGTTTTGTGGCGTTCAGGAGGCTCTGGGTGAGAGGGGGAGGAGTGAGGGCACAGCAGGCTCGGGGAGGGCACGAGAAGGGATGGAGAGGGGGCAGGGCCTGTGGCGGAGCCAGGGGTTGAGCAGTGAGTACCCCTGGCACATTGGAAAGTTGGCACCTGTAGCTCCAGCCCTGGAGTCGGTGCCTATACAAGGAGCCACATATTAACTTCTGAAGAGCTGCATGTGGCTCCGGAGCCACAGGTTGGCCACCCCGGGTATAAACAATAATGTCACAGTAAAAACAATAGGGTATTGGTTTAGCTTTTTGAAAGAAACAACACTTCCCTGATCTCCCCGCCCCCCGCCACTCTAACTTCTCTGCCCAAGACTGGGCAGCACTCTCCCACTGTACCTCCCCCCTGCTTTGGACCCCCACTACATTCCTTTGTATCCCCTAAATATGCCTCCTGCTCCCCCCAGTGCCCTCTTTTCCCCTCCATTTTTGCTAGGGAGGCCATTCATCCAGTTTTAACTGGACAGTCCTCTTTTTGGGTGATTTGTCCCCTGTCTGGCACAAAGACAAAACTGAAGTGTTTTGTCTAGTATTGGACAGCTGATGCCATTTTTAAGAGCACAACACTTTGCCCCCTCCATCGTGACCTCACATGCATAGTGTACACAAATTCACACAGATAGAGCAGGGTGGCATGCTCTTAAAAATGGTGCTTATGTGGTGGGACATTGCATGCACCGTGCGTATAAGGTCACATCAGTGGGGTGGAGCAGCACACTCTAAAAAATGGCACCCCCTATGTGATGTGACTTTGCATGCACCATGTATGTGAGGTCACGCCAGCAGGGGTGAGATCACGCTTTTCCCAGAAGTACCAGAATATCCTGTATTCAGGGAATACGTGGTGGCCATCATATACTTTTCAGTGTCTCTACTGCCCTTCATAGTCTCTGGTTCCAGTCTAGCCCTCTGAACCATAGAGTGACAGTCTGTTGCCTTTGAGCATGTGTGATGGGGTTTACAGGTACCATACTAAGGTTAAATGAATGTTGAAGCAGTATTGAGCCAAGAAAGCCCTACCCCTCAGCAGTAGCCCGGCATGCTGCCTATGGAGGACCTGCTTAAAAGAGAGGTCTTGTGGGGTGAACATAGAGGAGAGTCTGGCTGCAAGAAGGCAGACAGGCTGCAGCTGCTGACCAGAGCCATTTACAGGGGAAGGACCAGGACTGTGAGTAAAACTCAGCTGGTTTCCTCCTTACCCGTTTCTAAGGGGGAAACAACTAAAATATGATGGTGAGCTGGGAAGCGTCCTCCCACACCCAGCTGAAGGCCTGAACTACCGAAACTGTGTAAGCAGAAGGCTAGTGCTACACCCTAAACTGAAGAGAAAAGAGGGAAGATAGAGAGCAACCCAGGGGGAGGCGGCTCTGGAGTGGCAGCCGAAACGACTGAGCCACGCCTTGCCTCTCTCCCCTTGGCCCCTGGGCCAGGGACCCAGTACAGCGGGAGGGCCAAGGTCCCCCTTCCCTTCTCTTCTCCCTCAGCTGCCTGAGAGACCCAGAGGTCTCTGGGGGAAAGGGTGATGAACAATGATCTGACTGCCATGCCCTAGACTGCCTGGAAAAGCTGCCTTAAGGCTAGGGTTGCCAACTTTGACTGGATGAATTCCTGGAGATTTCATCACATGACATCATCTTTAATTAAATATTAATCTTTAATTCCTGGAGACTCAGGTCAATCTCGGAGGGTTGGCAACTGTAGGCTCAGAGAGACTGTTTTCTGACCACTAGGCCTCCTGCTCCTTGAGAGAAGCCTGTTACAGCATGGTTCAGTCTCACTGAAAACAGTAGCAGACAAGTTTATTAAGAAAAAGAGTACTTGTGGCACCTTAGAAACTAACAAATTTATTTGAGCATAAGCTTTCGTGAGCATAAGATACAGCTCACGAAAGCTTAGGCTCAAATAAATTTGTTAGTCTCTAAGGTGCCACAAGTACTCCTTTTCTTTTTGCGAATACAGACTAACACGGCTGCTACTCTGAAACCTAACTTTATTAAGAGTAGCCTAACTTCCACATGCAGAGAGACTGTAGGGAAATGGTGGCCATCTTGCTGCCTTCAGTCCCATTGACAGTAATGGAAATGTTTACCATTTTGAATAAGGGAAAATTCATGAGCTGGTAGCCTCTCATTGTGTTACATAAGAACTGCCATACTGGGTCAGCCCAATGTTCCATTTAGTCCAGTATCCTGTCTCCAAGAGTGGCCAGTTACAGAACTTCAGGGGGAATGTACAGAACAGGGCAATTTTGTCTTCCCTTCCCAGCTTCTGGCAGTCAGAGGTTTAGGGTCACCCCTAGGATGAGGTTCAATCCCTGACCATCTTGGCTAATAGCCACTGATGGACCTATCCTCCATGAGCTTATCTAGTTCTTTTTTTAACCCAGTTATACTTTTGGCCATCACAACATCTCATGGCAATGAGTTTCACAGGTTAATTGTGTGTTGTGTGAAAAAGTATTTCCTCATATTTGTATTAAACCTGTTTTCATGAGACAAGTTAAAGGAAACAAAATTGCTACAGTCAAAATAAAATTGCAAGAGTTGGCAATACTGGATATAGAAGAACAGTTTGCAGGCTACCTGTAATTGTTTTCTGCACTATTATCTAGTTTAGCATAATAAAAATAAGCAATAACAATTCTTTCCACTAAAATCTAATGTAGCTGTTTACAATGTTCATTGTACAATGTGTCAAATACTTTTCAGAGGGAGATAAAATGGGCAGAATGCTCCCTAGAATTGGGTACAGCTACCCTCAAAGTGACTGACAGATAAAACTCATGAGTGGAGGAAAGCAAAAGCAGAGTGAGGCAAAACTGAAATTCAGAAGCATATATATATATATATATAACAAATAAAAACTATGTTAAAGGAACATAGAATTAATGTGAATCCTTGATTAAGCCTCCTTGAATATATGCATTATTATTCAGTCTTTAATTACAAGGTCACATACTGTTTTTTCACATTCTGTACACAGGGTGAACCTGATGTGGGGATGGATCAGGATAGTGTAGTTAAGGAGGCTGTTGTCTATAGGACAGCTTCATTCAGACTCCAAACTGACGAACAGTTAGTGACCATCTGGGACAGGGGTTCCCAAACTTGGTTTGCGGCTTGTTCAGGGTAAGCCCCTGCTGGGCCATGAGACGGTTTGTTTACCTGAGCATCTGCAAGTACAGCCACTCGCAGCTTTCAGTGGCCGTGGTTCGCCATTCCCAGCCAATGGAAGCTGCGGGAAGTCTGATTGGCAGAAGTGTTGAGCCTCACAGCTGCAACTGAAGTAATTGGGAGCTGTGCTTTGAACATATAAAATGCTGTATAATGCTACCTACTCTTAAAAAAACAGGTTCTAAGCATCTCAAATTGGGCATGAAAAAATAGTGAAATTAATCACTCTGTGCCTCAGCTCCCTATCTATAAAATGGGGAAATTACTATCCTCTTCACCTCACAAGGATGATTTGAAAGTAAATTGTTTGTGGAGCACTCAGTTACTATAGTGATGAGCACCATAGAAAAGCACATGAGGAAACAACCATTACCATTCAAACCTGCTTTTTTATTTTTAAATTAAACCTGTGATTCTCAGCTAATCATTCCAGGAGCAGGAGATTTAGGAAAAACACCACATATCATGAGATTCTTGAATAAAATTATGAGAGTTTCCAATACTATACCATTGACCCTAAGTGCCCTATACAGAGGGAATAGGCTATTATGTAGGAATTTAGCTCACACAACTCCTGTCTAGATATGAACTAGTATTAACCATGTAAAGTATAATGAAAACTCTTCAAGCCATAGTTTGGTATTATGCATCAAGTATAATTCATGAGTTTATTTGGTACCTAACATGAAGTAAATCTTTACTAACTCCTCACTATTCTTCCAGCTAAGGAGATCTAGATGGTAATCTCTTCAGAGCATGTCCACATTATCCCTTTAATTAGCTAAAGAGATAGTTGTAGTGTAAGGCACCTTTCTTCTTTGAGGAGTGTCCCTGTGGGTACTCCACTTTAGGTGTCTTGACGCCCTGCACTTGTAATCAGAGACTTGTGGTAGCAGTGCCCAGTTGGGCCGTGCACACACTGTAGCTGTCTCGCACTGCTCCAAGCAGTTACATAGCGTTGCACAGCCAACCATCCCCCAGTTCCTTCTCTATTGCCTTTGGCTTGAGTCGGAGTGATCAGCAGTGCCCTCTCTGACCTCATATAAAACTTATAGTAGATAGCTTAATTGTAGTTAGTTTCCCTATCCCCTTGCCTGACTAATTTCTTTAAAATTAAAAAAAATATAATCCTTTTCCTTCCATGTCTATCCCTCCTTCTCTAGTAGGTGTACAGCCTTAGCCTCAAACAGGGTTTACCCTATTTTTTTCCTCTAAGAGATCGACTCTTTCAGGCATGTTCGGCTCACCCGGCTTTAAATGCTGCCTGACTTGCAGACTCTCCATACCAGTCTCTGACTGTCACGCTCAGCGTCCACTGCCTTGGCGGGACGCATATTACACAAAAGTGCCCATGCTTCAGAAAACTGACAGCTAGGACAAGAAAAGCCAGGGATCTCCAACTGCCACTCCTCATGATGGCGAAATCCCTCAGGACAACCTCCGACCCTGAGTCCAGGTCACTCACTGGCCAACGGTCACCAACGGCAGCCTCTGTCGGGGTTCTGCTTCAACAACAGCTGCCAAGGAGCCTACTTCTAGAAATGCTACCATAAACAGGTCGCAGACATCCTTGCATTGAGAATTGCCTAAAGAAAGCAATCTCCAACTGAAAAATCTGCCCCGGTACTGATGGCACCGAGACCGCCAGACTGCGAGGCACCAGGAACATCCAGCACTGAGAGTTCCCGAAGAGCTAAGACCCTATGTGGGCAGGCTCTAATGGAGGTTCACACAGCAAAGTGAAACCTTCCAGCTTGGCACCCATGGAGCCAAAGAAGATCTCGGCACTGAGTGGTACAATGACGCCACCCCTGTTGTAAATATGCCACACAGCTCTAAATCCTCGGCAGGGGTAGCTTTAACTCATGCTCCCGGGCTGTCCACCTTGCCATCTCCAGCATCAAGCCTCATGGTTCCACAGAAATTCATGAGGCATGCAGACCTGATAGTGGCTTCAGTGCCTGAATCTCCTCTACTCAGCATCAAGGGTACCCCATCCAGATCGGTATCAATCCAGCTGACTACTCTCTGCAGGTCAGTGCCACCTATCTCCAGTGATGAGGAAGAAGAGGATGATGCAATAATATATACTCCTCGCCATTCCTCACCCAAGCCAGGATCATCTCATCACCAACCACCTGCAGATATACAAGGATGGTATGATCACCCATAGACACCGCTCCCCATACCATTCCCACTTAACTGGTCATACTGGGATCCATGAACAAAGTCTAGGGCCCAAAACCGCAAGCCCCCTAGCCCTACTAGGTCCAGATCAGCTCTTTCACCAACTGTCCCAGCACCCTCAGAAACACAGGAGGAAGACACTGAGGAACCTAAAGACACAGCCAAACATGACACTTGTCGCCTACTCACCTCTCTTTGTCATCACTGTACGAAACCATAATACCACCACCAGCCGCTACTGGGGATGATTTCAAATACTTTCAGGAACTCTTCAAAAGGTAGCCGAATCCCTAAACGTTTCACTAGAACAGCTACCAGAAGCCCAACATAAGGTCACAGACATACTCCAGGCTTCCCCTTCGGCAAAGATAGCTCTGCCAATTAATGACGAAATCATGGAGCCTGCAAAAATAATCTGGCAGACACCTGCTACAGCACCACCCTCGTGTAAAAGGTCCAACAAAACATATTAAATGTCAGCAAAAGGGGCTGAGTTCCTATTTACACACCCCACACCAAATTCCTTAGTAGTGGAGGCGGTCACCCAAAGAAGGAAACAAACAACCCCATGTGATAAGGATTGGAAAAGGCTAGACTTTTTCACGTGGAAAGCTTATTCCTCAGCTACACTTCAGTTCCGCATAGCCAACTATGTGGCCCCACTAGCAAAATATACACACAATCTGTTATCCAAAATGTCAACTTTTATTGAAAAATTATCAGATGACAAAAAAGAACAGTACAAGGAAAACATTTCTGAAAGACTCAAGGATGAACTTAAAGACCCTTGGCATTTACATACCTGCAAATAAAAACAAACAGAGCCTGTTTTACAATAAGAGATTCCGGTCTACGCCATACTCTCAGCCCCAAAGACAGTACGACCAAGGGCGGAAACAAAAACAGAACAGATGTCAGCGGAACCAAGATCAGCCTTCGACGTCTCAATAATCTACCTCTAGACAATCATTTTGAAGGTGTGGTCGAGGGCACGAGACCTCCACTCTCTCTGACTCCGGAACCAAAAATGGTCCCCTGTCCATTTGGAGACCGTCTGTCACCATACTACCCAGTTTGGAACACCATCACAACAGACAAATGAGTTTTAGAGATTATCCAAAAGGGCTACTCCATCCCCTTTATTTCTATCCTACCTACTTATCCCCCTTCCCCAGCCCTTTTCAGGGACCCCCTCACGAGCACCTGTTACAACAGGAAATAAAGCACCTTGTACAATTAGCTGCCATGGAACCTGTACTCTCACAACAAAGGGGGAGAGGTTATTCATATTACTTTATAATTCAGAAAAAGACTAGATGGTGGGAACACATCCTCCCATCCTGAATTTACAAAAACTCAACAAATTTGTGAGAACACAACGTTTCAAAATGGTGACTCTCTAACCACAATAATTCCGGCATTAGAGAAGGGAGATTGGCTCTTGGCCCTCGACCTTCAGAACGCTTATTTTCATATTACCATCTACCAATGACACAGAAGATTCATGCTAGGGAAACAGCATTTCCAATACAGAGTACTACCCTTTGGCCTGTCCTCTGCCCCAGCAGTTTTTTTCCAAGGTTCTTGCTGTCATTGCAGCTCACCTATGCAAACATGGAGTAATGATATTTCCATACTTGGACAACTGCCTCCTATGGGCACCAACAGGGCAAGAAGTGATAAATGCCACGCAGAGCATGATAACCCTTTTCACGAACCTAGAGTTCCACATAAACATGCAAAAGTCCACACTGGTTCCCATCCAAAAGTTGGAATTTGAAGGAGCCTGTCTCAACTGTCTTAACAGCAACGCTACCCCAACAACACTTCCTCACCCTAGTCAATCTAATTTCAACGGTGAGGGACACCGCACAAACATCAGCCAGAACATGTTTACAACTCTTGGGGCACATGTCAGCAACAACATTTGTTGTCAAGCATGCCAAACTCCACATGAGATGCTTGCAGGCCTGGCTTCGAACAGTGTATATATGCACAGATACTCTCTCAACAGACACCTCACAATGCCATGCAGAGTAAAAGACTCGTTAACATGGTGGACACAACCAAATAACATCTGCTTAGGAGTCCCTTTCCATAAAAGAACTCCAACCATGACAATCATAACAGATGCTTCCTTAATAGGTTGGGGGGGGGGGGACATCTACTCAATAATACGGTCCAAGGCCCCTGGTCCCCAGCAGAGTCAAACCTTCACATAAACTTACTGGAGCTAAGGGCAGTCCAAAATGCGTGCAACCACTTTCTTCCTCTAGTCAAGAACAATACCATCAAGATCCTCATGGACAATATAGCAGGCATGTTTTATATAAACCATAAAGGGGGAGGACGATCATACTCCCTATTCATAGAATCATAGAATATCAGGGTTGGAAGGGACTTCAGGAGGTCATCTAGTCCACCCCCCTATGTACAAAGGCAATAGTCCTTTGGAACTGGTGCATCACCAACAACATAGAGATATCAGCATCCTATCTGCCAGGATGTCAAAATACAACAGCGGATCTCAGAAACCCACAAGTGGGAGATGGATCCCTGAATTCTCAAGTCCATATTCAAACTATGGGGGTTCCCCACCATAGATCTATTTGCAACAGCTCAGAATGCCAAATGCTCACAATACTGCTCCAGAGTGGGATTGGGACATCACTCCCTAAGTGATGCAATCCTCATAAAATGGGAAGCCCCATTTTCTCTGACCCCACTCCTAAGCAGAGTCATTTACAAGATCAAGCAGGACAAATCCAGTGTCATTCTCATTGTGCCCAGATTGACCCGACAAACGTGGTTCCCATACTTGCGTCAGATGGCAGTGAAAGCGCCTCGAACCCTTCCCTTAGTGCCTCACCTTCTATCACAAGATGCAGGATGCATCTGTCACCCCAACCTCACAGTAGTCAACCTCAAGGCCTGGTTACTCCATGGCTGACTGGGGTCAAGAAGGCCTGTTCTTGAGGAAGTAAAAGATGTATTACTGAGTAGTTGGAGACTAAGTACAAGAAAGACATATATCCACAAGTGGAAATGATTCTCCACCTGGTGCCAAGATAAACAGTTCTTGCCACAGTTGTCCCCCCAACCAAGGATCCTGGACTATATACTAAGACTTAAAAAATTGAGGCTATCCACATGCTCCATAAGAGTACACTTGGGTGCCATTACCTCCTTCCACGACAAAGTGGACAGAGTCACTATATTTGCTCACCCAATGATTAAACACTTCCTTAAAGGCACTGAAAACATTTATTCCACAATAAGAAACCCTACACCCATGTGGGACCTCAACCTTGTTCTACACGGACTCATGGGAAAGCCATTTAAACTCTTTGCTCTTTGTTTCACTTATCCATGAAGGTGGCTTTCCTTATTGCCATCACGTCTGCCAGATGGATGGAAGAATTGGGTGCCTTAATGGCTCACCTACCTTATACAACATTCTTTAAAGATAAAGTAATTCTATGATCGCATCCTAAGTTCATACCTAAAGTTGCGTCCCCCTTTCATTTGAACCAACCCATTTACTTCCTTGTATTTTTTCCTAAGATACATGCGGATGGGAGGGAGGCCTCACTCCACACATTGGATGTTCTGAGAGCATTAGCTTTCTACATTGAAAGAACAAAAACATTTAGAAAATCACCTAGACTATTTGTTTCCATAACAGAATGTTCGATGTTCAAACCATCTCAAAACAGAGACTATCCAAATGGATAATCAGGATGTATCCATTTGTGCTACCATAACAACAATCTACAACATCCGCCAGGAGTTCTTACACACTCCACCAGAGCACTGGCAGCATATGTTGCCTATCACTGACATTTGCAGAGCAGCTACCTTGGCATCAGTCCATACTTTCACTAAATACTATGCTTTAGAGAATAATCAGCATCAGATCCTCACTTTGGACTTACGGTTTTATCCACTGTCAATAGATCAACTCCTCTGAGGGGCACTGCTCAACAGTCATCTAAAGTGAAGCTCCCACAGGTACACTCTGCGAAGAAAAAGAGAAGGTTACTCACCTTGTGCAGTAACTGAGCTTCTTCGAGATGTGTGTCCCTATGGGTGCTCCACTACCCTCCCGCCTCCCCTCTACTTCAGAGTTGCAGGCTGATTCTCTGAGAGAGAGATGGAATGGGGACAGTTGGCTGCACACCACTATGTAACCACTCAGAGTGGCACAAGATGGCTATGGCACATGGGTGGCCCAACTGGGCACTTCTACCACAAATCTCTGATTGCAAGCACAGGGTGTCAAGACAGCTGAAGTGGAGCACCCACAGGGACACTTCTCTAAGAAGAGGAGACGGTTACTCACCTTGTGCAGTAACTGAGGTTCTTCGAGATGATTGTCCCTGTGGGTGCTCCACTACCCTCCCTCCTCCCCCCTAGTTCGGAGTTTCAGGCCAATTCTCTGAGGTAGAGAAGGTAAGGGGGGACGGTTGGCTGCACACTGCTATGTAACCACTCAGAGCAGCGAGAGACGGCTATGGTGCACATGCGACCCAATCAGGTGCTGCTACCACAAATATCCTATTACAAACACCAGGCGTCAAGACACCTAAAGTGGAGCAATCAAATAAGGAGGTGCAATCAAATAAGTCTGAGAATCACTGCTCTATACCACCTCTGAACTGTCTTGGCAAAGGGGGCATAGCTAGATCAGAGCTAGTTATGCTCTGGTGATCCCCCATGGCTGGAAAGGATCCTTGGGGACTGTGGAATGGAGCACAGTTTACAGTAACTCTGAAGTTGCTGTAAATTGGGGGAAGTAAAGAGTAATTGGGGCCATCTTTGCCTCTGCTTCTCGGGTCCCCCATGGAGCAAAACTTGGTTGGGCAAAGCATCTAGTGCACTGCCTTCATACCCCTCCCATTTTCCATAAATTAACTAAACTTTGGTTTTTAATTAGGGCTGGCAGAAAAATTAGAAAAAATTTCATGAAAAATTTATTTGTTTTTGTCAATGCTTCCAAAAATGTTGACTATCTGTACAGGCGATCAAAAATAGCATGCATTTTTCATGCCAGTTTTCACCCAAATAATCCTGTTTTAAATTTAGTTTCTTTTTTGTTGAAAAATCAAACTTCAGAAATGTTTGACCAACTCTGTTTTTAAAATTGTATGTGAAATAACATACAACAAAATACAATCAACTAGATTACTTTATTGCTGCTGAACTTAACTGAATAAAAGCTGTACCTGAAATGCATTATCTAACCTTCTGGGTCAGTTAAAGAGAAATGTCATTGTCAAGCAAAGTATAGATATTAATTTTTTCATGGTCTTTTGGGTCTCTTTAGATGAAGGAAGTGGTGTTAACTGATGAGGAAGAAATAATCAAAGCGAACATAGTAGAGAATGAGGCATTGACACCAGAAGTGCTTGATAAAATTGTTCCTGAGTGGTGGACAAAAGAGCCAATCCGGTAACTATTATTGACAAATTATTTATCTTTTTGTATAATTTCTTTTAATAAACTCAATTTTTGCAATACTAAGTCCACAAATTGTAGATAAGTAATGAATAACATGCAATATATAATCCATTGGATATATAGTATCTTGCAATATCAGCATACGCCTATACATCTAAGAATAAAGTATATTCACTTTAGTAGTTATGAAATAAAGTATCAAACCATCCCAAAACATCTCAGTCTTTCAAAAAGGATAAGTAGGATTTAGTGAGAATATAGTGCTAAATTTAGTGCTAATTTTAAACTGCCCATTGTTTCTAGAAGGCTAAAGGGGACAAAAGGAAGGGAAGTGATAAACAGTATTTAAATGAGATTTCATAAACAATCCTGTTCAAGAAAGAATGATTAGATAACATATTTCATAAAGTATTGGACACAGAAGGAAAAGATTTAACTCATAGAAAGTTTTCAGACTTGAGCTCCCATCCCACAATTGCTTACATGTAGGTATGCTGCTGCATCTGTGCAGGCCACCAGTCCACATATGTGCAAGAAGTTGCAGCATCATGTGTTAAAAGTTAAATTTTAAATTTAACCAAATACAGTACAGACCCGTTTACTCGTGAATCCGCTGAATGCACGGTAGAGCCATGCCTCCCAGTGCTGCCTATTTAACACGCGAGACTCATTAACATGCAGTACAGGAACTTGCTATATAATGCTACAGATTTGCTCACTAACATAGAAATCGACAGGAAGTGCGGAGCGGAAACATGTTGTACGCCTTTACCAATATTGGTAAAGACATATCACGCACGCTTAGTCATTGTCACACTAGAGAGATATACAATATATAGTAGTTATATAGTAATATATATATGTCATAAATATAAAGGGAAGGGTAAACCCCTTTAAAATCCCTCCTGGCCAGAGGAAAAATCCTCTCACCTGTAAAGGGTTAAGAAGCTAAAGGTAACCTCGCTGGCACCTGACCAAAATGACCAATGAGGAGACAAGATACTTTCAAAAGCTGAGAGGAGGGAGAGAAACAAAGGGTCTGCATCTGTGTCTGTCAGTATGCTGCTTTTGCCGGGGATAGACCAGGAATGGAGTCTTAGAACTTTTAGTAAGTAATCTAGCTAGGTACGTGTTAGATTATGATTTCTTTAAATGGCTGAGAAACGAATTGTGCTGAATAGAATGACTATTTCTGTCTGTGTGTCTTTTTTGTAACCTAAGGTTTTGCCTAGAGGGATTCTCTATGTTTTTAATCTAATTATCCTGTAAGGTATCTACCATCCTGATTTTACAGAGGTGATTCCTTTAGTTCTACTTACTTCTATTTCTATTAAAAGTCTTCTTGTAAGAAAACTGAATGCTTTTTCATTGTTCTCAGATCCAAGGGTTTGGGTCTGTGGTTACCTATGCAAATTGTTGAGGATTTTTACCAAACCTTTCCCAGGAAGTGGGGTGCAAGGGTTGGGAGGATTTTGGGGGGAAAGACGTGTCCAAACTACGTTTCCCAGTAAACCCAGTTAGAGTTTGGTGGTGGCAGTGGATATTCCAAGGGCAAAGGATAAAATTAATTTGTACCTTGGGGAAGTTTTAACCTAAGCTGGTGAAAGTAAGCTTAGGAGGTTTTCATGCAGGTCCCCACATCTGTACCCTAGAGTTCAGACTGGGGGAGGAACCTTGACAATATACTACATTAGAAAATTTTAACCGTAGGCCTAATATAATGGCAGAGGGCAAGCGTCAGTGTTCCTACACTGTAGAAGAAAAGCTAGCTGCAATAGATCCAGTAAATAGTGAAGAAACGCAGGCCAAAGTTTCAAAAGATATTGGGATTGCCAAATCTACTCTCCGAGGATGGCTAAAAAATAAATCTAAACTGAATGGCTTTGTACAAAATATCATTTCTGCCGTGGGGCTTAAGCGAAAACTGCACTATTCAGCAAAACCCACAATAGATAAAGCCAAACGCAAGTGGTTTCCTCAGGAAAGGCTGAAAGGAATGCCGCTAAGTGGGCCAATTCTTCAAGCCCAAGCAACAAAGTTTGGAAATTTAACGGGGGATGAATCATTCCAAGCCAGCAAGGGGTTTAATCACCTTTAATCACCTCAATAGAGCCAAACTGCCAGTAATATATGCTAACAGCAAAAATGCTTGGATGACGAGACACATTTTCGACAACTGGTTCCACAACAGCTTTGTTCCAGCTGTTCATAAGCATCTGCGGTCAAAGAAACTCGAAGCCAAAGCACTTTTGCTACTTGACAATTGTCCAGCCCATCCTCCAGCTGAATCACTGGTATTGAGCGATGGAAAATACTAGTGCTATACCTACCATTCAACACAACATCAAAAATTCAACCTTTAGACCAGGGCATTATTCAGAATTTTAAAAACAATTATCGACTGCAGCTGATTTCAGCGATCATGTCATGCACGTCTTCAGGCATTTCCAAATTCCTGAAACAGTTAAACATGAAGGAAATTATTTATTTAGTTAAAAAAGTTTGGGATGGAGTAAAACAAAAGTCCATTGAAGACTGCTGGATGAAGGCTCTCGGCGATGCCTTTTCTGTCAAAGACGGCTCAGACTCTGAAAACTCCAGCAGTGGCACTGATTCAGAGCCAGACTTTGAAGGATTTTCAGAACAAGACATCCTACAAACACGCATGCAGACAATAGAGGATAAAGGTAAACTTCTCTTTCAAATGATAAAGGATTTTAGTTTGGATACGTCACTGGAAATCATTACCGAGTGGCTGGAGATGGATGAAGATTGCCTGACTTCAGAATTTCTGTCCGAGGAAGAAATATTAACAGGCTGCAAGGCTATGTTGGACTGTGAAAGTGATGGCGAGGATGTCATTGAAAAGGTTAAAATTTCGCCCAGAGAAGCCCTTAGTGCTGTAGAAACTGTTGTAAGATTTATGGAGGAGCAAAATGTGGAAAATATCAAAATCATTCATCTGCAGCAAATGACAGACTTCATAAGAGAGAAAAAAAATGCAAGCCAGAAAGAGCAGAAAACAACGACTTTTTTCAAGGTGAATCATAGACACTTTTTTCAGCATGGCCCTCTTAACCCGCGGTCCGTTAACACGCGGTCGTGACAGCTTGATTCCCATCATCCGCGCATAAACGGGTCTGTACTATATATACCTATAACTTTTACAGTTTACAAATGCTAACAAGATTTGTCTTAGTATATTAAAAGATTACAGTGAGGAGGAAAATGTTCTTAGACTGTTCACAATCAAATGAAGAAAAAATAATGGCATTTTGAAAACTTTTTTTTAAACTCCAGTAAAACAAGAACATATTCCACTTTCTCAACTTGTCCAATACTTCTCTCCACAATTTTTTGCTTTAACATTATCCAACAGTTTGACAGGCTAAATTATATGTCGTTTATGGGCCCAGTTCTGTGTGGCCTTCTACTTCGTTGGGGGCCAAACTGTAGCTTGGCTAGCCCAGGGGAATAAGGAACACTAGGTTCCTCCTTACATCCTTGAACTAGCTATCTGTATGTTGGGTAGCAGTGCTGGATGGGAACAGGCTCTATAGAACCAGTACATTGCCACCCCCTCACACAGTTGGACAGAGAAGGGTGGAATGATATATGAACTGGACACAGCCTTGGCTTTTCCCACTCAACACACTGACCAGTGTAGCTTTACCATTGTGTTGGGGAATGTACTGTGCCAAGTATGGAGCCAATGCAGTTTTCACCCTTCTCTGGGTAGCAGCAAAACTTCAAGGATATTATGACTCTTTAAGTATCTCACTATCTGGTTCATTATCTTGGAAGTTCCAAGACTAGAACTGCATTTTAATCAGATACAACCTTGGTTAAATTTATCAAGCAGCAAAAGTAAGTTAAAAGAGAGGCCTCATTTGAGTTACACCAGCGATAAATTTGACATAGTATTTTTGAAGGTATGCTATCAGCCTTTAAGTCCAACATTTTTCTTGACTTAAAGTTTGCTATAATCAAATGAGGCCTTGCTGAGGAAACGGTCCATCCTGGATCTGTCATACAATATGATGACCATAGCATACTTAAGTCATTAAGAGGCACAAGAAGTTATCTTATGAATGCCAAAGCAATACAAGTCCTTTTTAGGCACATGGTCATCTAGCCTCCATCAGGGCAAGCCGCATAAAGGTGACACGGAACACAAAAGCTGTTTGACTCAGCCATCAGGAGATAGACAACTCAGAATTATTCCTGAACTAAGAAATTTTCCAGTTGATATCAACGGATCTCGGTCAGCCCCAGTTGAATCTAGTTACATCCAATGAAAATGCAAAGGCAAGACCCTTCTTCACCAGGGAAAACAGCCGAAGATCAAAGGAAACAGACACTCTGGATCATAAATGGCACCTCCCCATTCCTCTTTCCCATTATTCTGCTAATGGGAACAGTTATTCAGAGATAAAAAGCAAGGAAGCATCTATCAAGTATCTAGCAAGGAAGCATCCTCCCAGATTGGCCACAAAGAGTTGTGGTTCTCAGACCTAGTGGAGATGTCACAGAGGTCTCCACTCCCACTTTTTGGAAGACAAAATCTCCTGTTCCATGGCCGGCACCATTCTTTCATGTCTGCCCAGACTACTGAGCTTGGCAGTTGAGAGGCAAGCCATAAACAAGATGGGATGCTCTGTAAAAAAAAAAAAATAGGTTTTTGTATCAAGCAGAACTGGCTTCTCAGTTTACACATGGGTTTGAATAAAATTTTCCTACTAGTGTCAAAATAGAAAGATCAGCCCTAGTAAACAAAATATTTCAGCTGTTGGTGAACCAAGATCCCCTTAATGCCAGCTGACAGAGGGTTACAGGAATGTCCTGATTCTGGTCTGGTCCACCAAAGAATGTCATGAGGTCTTAAGTACTGTAAGCTAACTCAATGGATAACTATTGACATACTACGTCAATGGAGAAATGTGACATTAACAGGGAAGGAAATAAGCCATAGGTCTGTATTCAGAGATAAAACTTTGGGGAGAATAAGTAGAAGGCAAAGAAGACACACCCTAATCCTGTACTTAGTGTCGTCAGATGCTACCGGTGTGGTGTTCTGCTCTGTTCAATGTTGATAACAGTCGGCTGCGTGCAAGTGTTCCCTCTGTGTGCTTCCCTGGCTCTGCAGATCACTGACACAGCAGACCCAAGAGAACCTCCAATGACCACAGACTCTGATAACGTACGAAGGCACCCGGCCAGGTTTATTGTCAAATGAAGCACAGTAATAGTTTCCCGCAGACACTACAGGACATACTACGAATATGTGCTCCCTGACAATGGACTGGCTCAGTCAGTGGCGGGACTCTCCGCTGCCCCCTAGGCCAGACAAAGACATCCATTCAGGAATGTATTCTTATACACAGGTACAAACAGGTTACACATCACTCCTGATGTATTGAGATACCACCCCTATACGCATTAGGGTGCTGCCTCTCCCCTGGTACAGGTTGGTTCGAACAAACAAGTCTATCCCTCATATTGTCCTTCTGATCCTGTCTTTAGGATGGTCTGCCTATTCCTTGTTATCTCTGTGGAATGTGTTCATACCATGATGTTCTGGTGCCATCCTGGCACACATTCATCTTATTAGTGCTTATATGTGTATACGTGCTTTTAGCAGCCTTCTTCTTGCCAACTTCTGTGAGCAGGACCTGCCTCTGGCTCACAGCTTAACTTTGCTTTTTATATTAGCAAAGTCTTGACCATTACTTTTAGTTCAGGCCTCATGTCTTATACAGGGCCTTAGGGCCTCATCTTACCACACTTAGGAAGTAAACAAGCAGTGTGTTTACATTCATGGAAACAGGCTCTCGGCCAATCTTGATTGAAAATGGTGCAGAGGAGTTTGGGGATGAAATAGACTTCTTTAGACAGGTTAACCTATAGGTTAAGTTTAGTCTCTAGAAAGTGTATTATGATTTTGTTTTTTATGTAACCTTTTGTTTCCAATATCTTTACTCACTGTTGCTTGAATCTTCGGTAATAAACATATCCTTGTTTTCACTATACATATATCTCAGTGCTGTGATCATACAAGCTGGAGTACTTACTGTTACTTTGGGGACAGCAGATCTGATATCACTGTGAGTATTCAGTGGAAAAGGAGCTGGACATTACAAGGGAATGCTTCAAAAGGACTTGGGGACTGGGCTGCATCTATTGTTAACCTGCAAGGCAAAGTAAAGGCTAGTGTTGCCCAGAGGAGAATTCTTGAAGGGCTAACAGGCTGGTGGTATCAGAGAGCTGACACCCAAGAAAACACAAGAAGACTCCCTCTCACTGGTGGCAGGGGGTAACAAGGTGACTCACAATCCTGGGTACCCTGAGAACCATTGCACTGTTCTGGACCTAAAACTTCCCACCATCGCATGTGTTCTTCTTCGAGTAGTGTCCCTATGAGTGCTCCACTTTAGGTATCTGTGTGCCCCTGCACCTCTAATCGGAGATTTTTGGTAGCAGTGTCCCATTGAGCCTGTGCATCTCGAGGCTATTTAGCACTGTACGGGAACCCCCCTCACTTCTCTACGCCTTTGGCCTCTGAGCAGTTGTCCCTTCCTTATCTGTGTCATTAGCATAAGTAGTGTTTGTTTTGTTACCTTTGTTCTCCCTAAAAGTACTCAGGCTAGTGTTTTATTTTATTTTAATTTAATTTAATTTTATTCCTTTGGTCTAAAAAGAAAAGAGAAAAAGGAAAAGAACTTCACTTTCCTTCCCTGTCTGGGCGCATTCCCCCCCTCCCCAGGCATCTAGTAGACTCATAATTATTTCTTTTTCAGTTAAAAAAAAAAGTAAAGATGATGTTCTTCTGCATATTCCTCCCTACTAGAGGATGACGCCCCCTGCCAGGGGCTTGCCTGGCTCTCTCTGCTCCAAGTGGTGCCTCTCCTACCAGGAGTCTGTTCCTGTAATGGCCAGACACTCACTGTGCCTGGGAGACCCTCACAGAAGTGCTTTACCTGCCACACCTAAAACTGCAGCCTCACAGGAGCTGGGAGCTGAAGTAAAAATTCCTCCCTGTAGAGAAAACACTTCAGTCTGCAGGGGACTCCAGTGGGTGTTGACCCCAGATCATCCCCGGAGCCTTCACTTCAAAAGGGGTCGAGTGGTGAAGAGGAGGAGAGAGAAAAAGAAGAAGCCACCAACAGACTCCCCCTGGAAAGGCTCCTCTGAGCAACTGGCCAGTCAGAGGGGTGTTCCCCAGTGCGGAACCTCCTGCTGTGAGCTCAGCTGCCGCACCCGCTTGGCAGGGAAGCTCAGGAAGCTGAAACCTGAGAAGGGGCTTCCTGCTGTGAGCTCTGCCCTGCTCTGAGCTCTGCTCTGCGCACCGACAAGGGGCTTCTGTAAGTTCTGTGCTGCTCTGAGTTCTACCCTGGGCAACTACTGCACGGAGAGGACACAGTTACCATACCATCTCTAAAAGAGTGACACAGAGAAGCCCTGCTGTCAGCTCTGCTTCAGCACGGAGACACCAGAAGCTTCCACCTTCATGCTCTGAGGCAACGGTACCATCCCCTAAGGAGAGGGGACAGTTACCCCACCATCTCTAAAAGAGCAGCATAGCGAAACCCTTTGGTACCAGATGCAACAAAACTCCCACCTAGGAAGTGTTCTGCACCTTCCCAACCATTGATACCGACTATAGACACTCCTCTGGGGTTCCGGATGAGCCCATGGTAAAACAGGTACTCTGATACTCTGTAGACCTGTGGCCTCAGTACCCAGGGAGAGACAATTACCAAACCGTCTCTAAAAAAGTGGCACCAACAAACTTTTTGTACTGGGCAAAACTCTCATTTAGGGAGTGCTCTGCCCAACTATCGGTACTGACAATGTACCACGGACCCTCCTCTGTGGTACCAAATGAACCCATGGTACTGCATGAGCTCTGGTGCCCTGGAGACCTGATGATTGGAGAAGAACCACAATACCCAGTACTTGGTACCAGGACCCCAGTATCGAGCACATCCCGGCACCCAGAATCGCTCTTAGCACTGGGCTGTGTACTGCCAATACCTCAGTCAGCAGCACCCTTACCCACTGAAGAATCTGACACTGGCCAGGAGAATATCATTCCCTGGCCCCTCAAGGTGGCCCAGCACCATACTACAAGGGTCATTCCCAATTCCATCACGCCAACCGCCCGTGCTTGCCTTCTTGCCTCTCCCTCCCAAGGCCATATTGTAACTCTTTGAGTACATACACACACATGGCATGACTGTCTCCGGTGTCTCTCAGGGAGAGTCCACCAGATGGTTTGCTACAGCCTGGCACCTGAGCCAGGGCAGGAGAGCACCTGAGCCAGGATAGGAGAAAGCTTTTTCAGAACAGGAAAGATGGGGGAAGGGGGGGGGAAACAAAAAACAAAAAACCCACACCTGAAGAGGAAGTTACCTCTTCAGCACACTTCTCCTCATCTCTCCCAGATGAGGCTGTGCTGCCCACCCCTCATCACTAGGTGAAGATTTAAGAACTTTCTGGATCTTACCAAGAGGGTGGCAGACAAGCTGCAAATTCCCTTACAGGAGATGGCAGATACACATCACAAGTTGGTGGAAATTCTGCACATTACCGTCTCATCTAGAACTGTCCTCCCAATTAATGAGCTGATTCTAGATCCTAACAAAATCATCTGGCAGAGCCAGCCTTCTTCGCACCAACCAGCAACAGAGTGTAAACAAAAACAACCCTACATCTCTACCCAAAGAGGCAGACTTTGTTTTCAACATCCGCAACCCAACTCCATCATAGTGGATGTGATTAATGCATGAAGCAAGCAACATAATGCTAAGTCAACTCCATATGATCAGGCTTTGAAAGATGGCGTATTCATCAACAACATTACTGTTTAGAGTCATAAATTACCAAACTGTCATGGCCAAAACAATTTTGTTAATCTTGGGAAACCCAGGATGTTTCTGAAATGTTACTGGAAACACAAAAAGAACAGATTCAGACCATTCTTAGAGAAGGTCAGCTAATAGCCAGACCAGTCCTGGAGACACCACTGGATGTAGCTGTTATAGCTGCCCGCCCAGTCTCCATGACAGTGGTACTGAGGTGGGTTGTGGGGTTTTTTTTTTGTTTGCTACACCTCTCTAGATTGCCCAAAGAGCTACAGACTTCCAATTTGAAGGGCCAAACTCTTTGCAGAGAAGACAGATTTTCTTTCCACATCCTGAAGGATTCTCGGACCGCACTACACTCCTTAGGAATCTACACTGTGGAACAGAAGAGAAGATATACCTCTCAACCACACCACAGATAACAATCTTCTCAATACTCACCATTTCTGTGCTGTTATGAGCCACAGTGTAAGAGGCCCAGGGCTCAAAAGTGAGAACAGACTGCACCCCAGTCCATGACCTCTCAAACTGCCTCTTCGAAGCACTTTGATGAGCTGATCGGGGGCCTGAACAATGATACCTTACAGCATCAGCTGCCATCTATACACCTGTCACGCCACTCAGAAGTCACCTTACCTTACTTCACAGCAGTTAGGACCAGCTCTAGAGCAAAGAGATTGATTTCTAGCCCTGAACTTACAGGGTGCCTACTTCCATATCTCAATACAACCATCATACAGGAGATTTCCTACTGCTTACCTTTGGGGCAGGATCATTATAGGTACAGACTGCTCCACACAGGTTCACTTCATTGTAGTGGCATACTAACCCCGGTACAGTGACTGGACTTTATCAGCACCAACCTGATGCAGTACAAGCGAGAGCGCTCCTCTCACTACCCCATTCACCACCCTGGGACACATGTCTCGCTAATATGCTGAGGAGCTCACCTACACAACAACAAGGTTCTGGACAAATGGCCTTCCACAGAAATGACCTTCCATATCACTCTTTTGGGGTTAGAGGCTGTCAGGAGTGCCTGTGCACAAACTCTGCCTTTCATCAAAAACAACACACAAAGATTATGATGTACTTAATGTGACCTGTATGTTTGTATAAACTGACAAGGAGCTGCCAGATCTCCCTCCCTCTGCAAGACAGCATTCAAACTTTGGAATTGATGCACCCATCACAATGTGCTCATCTCAGCTGTCTGTCTACAAGGGATACAGAACAGGGATAACCAACAGTCTCAGTTGGAATTTTCTCACGACAGTGAGTGTATACTGAATTCACAGGTGCTTCAAGATATAGCCACCTTTTGGGGAAACATTCACTGGCAGTTGCCCTCATCGTCTCAGTGGACAGGGCCCACTTGTATGTCTTTTCCCAGTTTCCTCCTGTATCCAAGATTCTGTTGAAAATTCAGTGAAACAAAGCAAGAGTTATTGTGATTGCCCCTCTTGACTATGACAATTCTGGCTCCCTTACTTGATGCAGATGGCAATATGCCCTCCTGTTCCTCTGATGTCAGCCCATTCCTCACCCGCTCCCTCTAAACAATGGGCTGACCCTTCACCCCAATCTATGGGTCCTCTGCCTCCAGGCTTGGATCTTTCTTTGTTCCAAGGCTTAGAAGCAGAATGCTCCGATAAGCTGAAACACAAGTTGCAATACAACCACAAGTTGAGCACTCCACACACCTATCTACAAAATGGAAACGACTCCAAGTTTGTACCATTCCAAACGGACAGACCCAACCTCATCTTTCCTCCCTCTGATTTTGCACTACATTTTAAACTCTCACTTAGCTCCCTTAAGGTACATTTCATGGCGAAAATGGCTTCCCACTTGGCGTTTGCTCAACCACTAATGCGTAGACTCTTTAAGGGCACTGGGACTCTCTTCACCCATGTTACACCACCCGCTCCAGCCTGGGACTTTAATCTACTTCTCAGGGCTTGGACTAGACCTCCCTCCAAGTCCAGGGCAACTTGTTCTCTTACACCTGTCCATGACAACAGCATTTCTAATTGCCATCACCTCAGCTAGGCACATAGGAGAAATAGCAGCCCTGATGGCACACCCATCATTCACGGCCTTTGTCTTTAAAAAATAATAATAAAAAAAAAACCCCAACAACTCTAAGGCCATATCAGAAGTTTCTCCCTACTTTTTCTGCACTTTCCATAGGAATCAAGAGATCCATTTCCCTGTTTTTTCCCAAAACCACGTTGTGACAACTGGAGACAATTGTGCATATGCTAGATATTAGAAGGACATTAGCATTCTACTTGGACAGGACTAAGGACTTCAGAAAATCCCCTAACCTCTTCCTTTCATCCACAGAAAGATTCTAAAACTCTGTGATATCTCCTCAAAGACTATCCAAATGGCTCTCTAGTTGCATTAATCACTTAGCAAGAGCGCAACTTGCTTCCGTTCATACACACTCCATGAGATCAGTTCCTACCTCAATCACATTCCATAGGGATACCCCATCTCCCCAATCTATAGAGCAATGACTGGGGCCTCTGTCCATACTTTCGCAGAACATTATGTGATCACTGAAGATTTGGCCGCTGACACCATCTTTGACTCCACAGTACTCTCTATAGTAAAAGACTCTGCTCCGAAGTCCCAGCCTCCAGTGGTGAGTGCTGCTCCAGAGTCACCTAAAGTGGAGCATCCATAGGGACACTACTCAAAGAAGAAGAGGAAGTTACTCACCTTGTGCAGTAACGATGGTTCTTCAAGATGTGTGTCCTTATGGGTGCTCCACAACCCGCCCTCCTCCCCTCTACTTCAGAGTTCTCTATAGGGCTCTGTGGTAGAGAAGGAAATGAGGGGGGTTCGCCTGTGCAGTGCTAAATAGCCTCAAGGCAGACCACGAGGGAGGGAGCGCACATGCGCGGGCTCAACAGGACACTGCTACCAAAAATTTCTGATTAGAAGTGCAGGGGCACACAGACTCCTAAACTGGAGCAGCCTTAGGGACACACATCTCGAAGAAGCATCGTTACTGCACAAGGTGAGTAACTTCCTCATATCTTGACATTAAATAGTGACATAAATGTAGGCTCATTAAAAACTCTGAAAGATCACCTGATAATATCTAGGTTTCTTAAAGCAGTACGTGTATCCAAACCAACCAGATCCCTATTTAGGATCTGCCTACAGTGCTGCAAAGTCTTGTGACCCATCTGTTCAAACTGATGGTATCTAATTCCTTACATTTTCTTTCCATAAACATGTCTCCTGACTGCAGTCACGTTGGCAAGAAAAGTCTCTGAAATCTCCATTCTTGTGTGACATGAAATGATCTCTTGAGGTCCCTTCCAGCCCTACATTTCTGTGATGCTATCATTTGCTCCATCATCCACAAGGACAAGATTGTTCGCCATGCTCCAGAATCATTCATAATCAGTGTTATGTATTTCTCCCATTCCTCAGGGGAAAATAATTCTTTTTTCATTTTGCCTAAAGCCTCATATAGAGAAATCATGACACATGCCTAATGTAAGACAAACTGTTAAAAGATACTGTAGGAGAATCTATCAATTCAGAAAAACACTGAGTCAGACCCTGGCCCATTCTGTAGTCCCTTTCCACCACTCTGTCAACGCAAAGGGGTCTTACGTCTGCCTTAAATGTGAAGCTGAGGTTTCCGCCAGCATGGGGAAATCCTTGGCTGATGTGGTGTTCTGTGCTGCCCCCCTCCAAACACGCTGGGCACAGAAGCATATTTGTGCATAGATAAAGTAATTTTAGAAAATATCAGAGCCCACTCAATCCTTTCCACAGAGGTATCCTAGGCAGAAAGGGTGCTAGCTTCCACAAAGGAAGTCTGTAAAGCCTTGTCATCCATCAGCCTTTTTTCGAAAAAGCACTATAGGCTTGACTTCATTCCTCTGTAAAATCATCCTTCAATGGGAAAGACTCCAAAAGAGGTTTTTTTAAATGTTAATAATACTAATTTGAGGGAAGTCCTACTGTCCTATTTATCTTTCCTTGCTTCCTTCCTTCCTTTGTCCAAATATCTGACTGGGCAAAAGATCAAGTTTCCTTTCTGAATCTGACCTTTCCTGCCATCTGGTCACTTAAGGGAAGTGCTTTGTCTATATAAAGCCCATGTATATGAAACATTACTCTTATATTCAATCTAATAATAAGAAGTGCAGAAACACAGCTTTGGAAAATTCAGCTTTGGAAGTACTTATCTAGTATGAAGATGTAAGGGGTATGACCAGGACCTGGAGTTCCATAGACAAGTCTGAACTGACTCCAGTATTTGTGGGGAGAGAGGTTTAGTTCATGCAGAGAGGTGTAGTCCATGTTATGGACTGTGGAAGAGGTCATTCCCTGAAAGGAAATCATCAGCTAACAAACTTCACATGACAGATCATACCAAAATAATGATTTGTGCCCCCACTTATGATTCTACAGCAGTGGCTAACAAACACTATTTTCAGAGCCACACTAGCAAAATTGAAGATGCAAGCACACAAAGCTCTTTTAGACACAATGCCATCTAAGCTGAAATTACTCTTAAACAAAATGGGCATTTGATTTCTGCGCCATTCAAAATACAGAGTGAAAGACAATGTTTGCTAAGCAGAATAAAATACAATAAAATAAAAAGTGAAAAATTGCTTCTAGATTTCTAAGGGCTTGTCTACTCACTAGGGAACTTTTTAGTGTGTGCCAGCAAGATTAGTGTGCAACTCATTGAACATTTGAATTCACACCCCTCTGGTGCACATTGCTGCACCATATAGACCAGCCCCAAGAGGGAACTGCAAGAAATTGAGAGAAAAATAATGACTTTTTAAAATTACTATTAAAAAAATCCTTTTAATAAAATGTTTTTTCTTTTTGCCATTCGCTCACTGAACTTTCTGTGTAGAAAAAGATTACTTTAGAATTACATCATTTTTATCTTTGTTTCCAATCAGATCCACAGGATTTATACTGGATGGTTTCCCTCGTACATTTGAGGAGGCCCAGTACTTATTAGAACGAGGACTCTGCCCCGATGTTGCAGTTTTTATCCAAGTGGAAGAAAGTGACATTTCTGATCGTCTTCTTCCTCCACGTTTGGAAAAATGGAGAGATAGACAAAATAAAAAAATGGAAAATAAGAAGAAGCTGAAAGACATGAAAGAAAAAATAAAGGTAGGTTTTATTCTTTCAGTAACAAACAGATTTTAGATTAGTGTTACAGTGAGGCTCCTTGTAATGAAGGAGATCTAGCTCTCCTGTGCCACCTCAGGTGGTCAGTTAATACAGCGGGGCAGCACCTGGTGCTATAAAGGATCATGGAGAATCAGAAAGGATAGAGGTCCTTGAAGGAAGGCTGAACATCAGAGGGGTTTTCCGGCTAACCTCCTCAAATTGGAGAGCCAGAGCTGAGGGTCAGAGAGGGCTGAAGGAAGGGGAGCAGTGGAGGAGCTTATCTCCATGCTGAAGAACTGGAGCCAGAGGGCTGGGGGAGAGGAAGGGATGCTCCCCAGGTAAGGATGAAGTCCCAGCAGAGAGTTGGCGGTGGTAGGAAGATCCCCAGTGGGGGCTCCACTGCGAAGAACAGGGATATACTACAGCTGGAAGGGGTGAAGTGGCTGTCCTGGCAGAAGGACGGGGAGGGGGGCAAAAAAGAGGACTGAAGAAGAACCCAGGTATGGTGGAAAACTCCAGAGTATGGTATGTACTATGTTGACGGACTGTGTGTCATGGGATTTTAACAACTATGCACTGGGAGTGGCAGGTGGACTATGTTTTTGGACTTCTATTATGGATTATTTGCAGTATGTTTTTGTAATAAACTGGCCCCTAGGAAGGGTATTATTGGGGTAAGACAACCCGTTGTGGAGTTCTTAGGGACCTGAGAGGGGAAGAGGGATGGTAACCCCTGTTAGGGTGCCCACCCACAAAAGGGCATTTGAGAATGAAGGGGAATCATTCACAGTTAGATTAGACCATCTAGGCAGATCTCTGCATTGGGTGATGAAGCAGAACTTCATAGTCCTACAAGGAGCACCAGAGGCAAGTAGAACAATTCTGAAGTGGTCAGAGTGATGCTTATACCATCCCCCTCTCAGGCCTTAGTACAGGGATCTATCCAGGGGAAAGGGGCATGGCTGGGGTTTTCCTTTGCCCTGGAGATCCTCATCTGCTAGAAGTAAAAGTTCTGCTCCAGCAGTTGTCAAAAGTTAGAACTCTGCTCTAAAAATCTCATCTTTGAGGTTTGGAGATGCAGTATTGCCAGCCTCAGGAGGTCAAAAATCATGAGATTGGCCCCCAAAATCATGAAATTTTAAAAAACATCAAATCATGTTATTGTATTCTGTCTTTTGACTTTTTGATTCTCGTCTGCCAATGAGTGTATGTGATAATGTCAGTGTGATCATTTCAGCTTGAATGCACACACAAATGCATGCCTTTCCCATGTGTCACAGATGGAGACTCCACTTTGGCTCTAATCACCACAGATAAGCAGAACGGCCATCCATGCCCTATTGCTGTCCAGACTCCTTCCCTTCTTAGTTTATAACCTTTGATAAAAGAAGGGCTAAATGTTAAATAGTTTGAGAACCTTGACCTATTTAGTGCATCATGATTCACACTAGCACATAGAATTTATATTACTTCTTTGGGTTGATAAATTATAGATGTACATAGACACATAGACTTTGAGGCGAGAAGGGACCATTGTCATCATCTAGTCTGACCTCCTCCACATCGCAGGCCACAGAACAGCACACATCCACTCCTGTAATAGACCCATAACCTTTGGCTGTTCCAGAACTTCACGACTTTGATAGTTAGAAACTTTTGTCCAGTTTCAAGCCTAAACTTGTTGATGGCCAGTGTATATCCATTTATTCTTGTGCTAACATAGGCCCTTGACTTAAATAACTCCCGTCCCTGATATTTATTCCTCTGATATATTTTTAGAGAGCAATCATATCTCCCCCCACAGCCTTTGTTTGGTTAGGCTAAACAACCCAAGCTCCATAAGTCTCCTTTCGTAAGATAGGTTCTCCATTCCTCTGATCATCCTAGTAACCCTTCTCTGCACCTGTTCCAATTTGCATTCATCTTTCTTAAACATGGGAAACCAGAACTGCACACGGTATTCCAGATGAGGTCTCACCAGTGCCTTGTATAGTTGTAATAACACTTCCTTATCTCTGCTGGAAATACCTTGCTTGATGCATCCTACAATTGCATTAGCCTTTTTCATGGCTCCATCACACTGGTGGCTCATAGTCACCCTGTGATCAATCAATACACCCAGGTGTTTCATCTCTTCTGTCTCTTCCAACTGATATGTCCCCAGCTGCTGGCAAAATTCTTCGTGTTACTCCCTAAGTGCGTGAGTGTGCACTTTGCGCTCTTAAATTTCATAAGATTTCTAATACTGCACATAGCGGGGCGTGGCTTCTCTAACGTCTTCTTCCCTGCAGAAACTGCATGGACTCCAATAGTTGTGCCTTCACTACACCCTTTTATTTTAAGTTCCCTCCACCATTTCTACAACAATCCCCGTGCAACAGTCTGTTTACAACACCACCTATGCTTTTTGGCCCTTCCCCCAGAACCCGAGGGAAATGGAGGTCTCTCTCCCTTGAGGCATCCATGTAATTGGGCTAACTCAGCCCTAGTCCCCTCTCCTTCCCTTGGCACTTCCCTTCTGTCTCTTTATCAGCCTTGGGTTGATAAGCTAATTGGCTCCTTATCCTATCCATCTGTCCAGCCTGATCCTCTAATTACCCCAACCCCATCAGCTTTCTCAAGGGAAACTAATGAACATCCGAGTGATCAGATTGCAGGATCACTTGTTCACCCCCTGCACTCTGTCACACTAGAGTTTTCAGGGTCATCCAAATCTTCTTGTATAATATTCCAGTCCTCCTCTGTATTGGAAATACCTCCCAACTTTGTGTCATCCATAAATTTTATTAGCGCACACTCACTTTTTGTGCCAAGGTTATTAATGAAAATGTTAAATAAGATTGGTTGCAAGACTGATCCCTGAGGAACTCCACTAGTAACCTCCCTCCAGCCTGACAATTCACCTTTCAGCATGACTCATTGTATTCTTCACTTCAACTAGTTCCTTACCCATCTTTCAATTCTTGTATTAATCCCCATCTTCTCTAGTTAAACTAATAATTTCCGACATGGAACTGTATCAAATGCCTTACAGAAATCCAGGTAGATTAAAGAACATTACATTAGCTCCTGCTTTCTGAATTTAGCTCATTAGGGTGCAGAGGAATATTTCAGGAGATGGGGGTCTTAGACAACAGCTCGGCAGAAAAAAGAATGCTTAGTTACTACATATGAGTAAATGCATATTGTGACAAAGTTCCTCCTCTACCTTGGTGGGTCTTGCGCTTATTGGCAGATTTGCTCACCTTGGAGCTTCACGGCAGCCCTCAGCTTGGCCGTTTTTCTGAACCCACAGTCCAGGTCGACTCCTCCTGTGTCTGACCAGGAGTTAGGAGGTTTCAGGGGAACCCGGGCCCGCCCTCTACTCCAGGTTCCAGCCCAGGGCCCTGTGGAATGCAGCTGTCTAGAGTGCCTCCTGGAACAGCTATGCAACAGCTACAACTCCCTGGGCTACTTCCCCATGGCCTCCTCCCAACACCTTCTTTATCCTCACCATAGGACCTTCCTCCTGGTGTCTGATAATGCTTGTACTCCTCAGTCCTCCAACAGTCTGCGTTCTCACTCTCAGCTCCTATTGCTTCTTGCCCCCAGCTCCTCACACGCGCACCACAAACTGAAGTGAGCTCCTTTTTAAACACAGGTGCCCTGATTAGCCTGCCTTAATTGATTCTAGCAGCTTCTTGATTGGCTGCAGGTGTTCTAATCAGCCTGTCTTAATTGTCTCCAGAAGGTTCCTGATTGTTCTGGAACCTTCCCTGTTGGGAAACGGAACATCCTTTGCTTGCTCCTCAGCTATCTGCTTTCTATTCGTTCCTAAAGCCCCCTGGCCTGGATTTTTCTTTCTTTTTGAACCTGCCTTAGCCCCCCCCCCCCCCCCCCGACCGGGCCAAACACTTTTTTTGCTTTGTTTTGATTTTTTGTTTTTTTTTCCCGTCTACGTGCTGGTCGGCCCTTAGCTTGTCGCCAGCACCCGCCCCCCCACGCCTGCTTTCAGGCGCAGCTATTTGCCTCAGCTGAGCCCCCCCCGGAGGAAGGGGGGGAAGATTGCCGATTTTGCTGTCCGGAGGGGGGAGTGGAAACCCCCAGACCCAGCCGTTTTGCTGGCAGCTCAGACTTTACAACATTCTCAGCATGCCGGAAGCCTTGGAACACAGCCAACACAGCTGGAGAAGAAGATTTCAGAAGACAGGAGAAACAATCCGGGGAAGCTATAAATCATCGTGAAGGGGGCCGTAAGACTGAGTAATTTTTTGAATTATACTCTCGTGGGGGGGAGTTTGACTGTGGTTACTTGCGTTTGTGGCAGCACAGGGGGGGTGGCACGGAGCCCTCCCCCCCATCCATCGGTACCCCAAACTCCCTCACCCTTACTACAACTGTCACGGCCCCCCCCGCCATCCATCCCTGCTGGCAACGTGCCATCTCCCTTCGGATCCAGCTGTTCGCTTTGAACTTTGCCTTTCGGACCGGACATAACAGCCGACCAACCGAGACTCTTTGGACAAACGTGTGTAGGTCTGCATCCCCCCCACCCCCCGGATTGCTTATCCCACAGTCCCTATTACTAGACCCCGATTTCCGCCCCCCCCAGTCCAACCCCCTCGGCATTCCCCCCCCCGGCCTGCAGCCCAGCGGGGAGGAGCAGTTACTTTGCTCCCCCCTCATCTCCTCCTCCTTCTGGTGTCTCCCCGTCTCTCCCTGATCACAATGGCGGGGAATGAGAGGGGCGAGGACGCTTCAACAAAATCAGTTGTCCCTCCCCCACCACCCCCCCTGCCCGACCCAAGGTCCCCCCCCACCACTATTGTTAAGATACTTGCCACCCCCCCCCCCCCGCTGGGGCACCGGCAGCAGGAGGCACCGGGGTGATCACTGCTGCGCCCACCGCCCCCCCAGATTCTAGGAACCCCCCCCAGCTGGCCGGAAGGGCCAGGGCGAGATGAAAGGAAAGGGCCCCGCTAAAACCACTAAGCCCTCCATGGCAGGGGCTGCCCCCACCGCTGTGGCCTCGTCATCAGCCGTGGCGCCCCTCCCTGCGTTTCCCTCCACCAGCTCTGCGATTGTCCCTTCCCCAGCCCCCAGGACGTATGCCCAGGCGGTGACGGCCCCCCTCTGCCTGCCGCCTCGTCATCTCACCCCCCCCCGCCTCCACCACCATCACCAGCGGCCGGGGCCCTTTCCCCGCCTTGACCAGGAGGCACGGTGTCCATTGCCTCCTGGTGCCCGCCTCGCCCCACGTGGAGACATACGTGCAGGTGTTGGCGAAGGTGGTGGGACCCACGGCTATTGTGGCAGCCTCCAAGATGTATGGGAAGGTCGTTTTCTTCTTAGCTTCGGAGGCTGCCACTCAGGAGGCGGTGGAGAGGAGCCTGGCGGTAGGGGGAGTGTTTGTCCCCCTAGAGCCGCTAGAAGACCTGGGCGTTCGCCTTATCCTCACCTCCGTTCCTCCCTTCTTACCCAATGTTGCCCTGTTACCCGCTCTCTCCACTCTGGGGAAACTTGTTTCTGTCATCAGCCCTCTCCCATTGGGCTGCAAGGACCCCACCCTCCATCACGTCCTTTCGTTCCGCCGGCAAGTGCAGCTTCTACCGCCGGCAGGGGCGCGTGACGGAGAGGTGCTCGAGGGGTCTTTCCTAGTCCCCTACCAGGGAGCCCGCTATCGGGTCTTTTACTCCACCGGAGAGGCCCGGTGCTACCTCTGCCGCTCAGCGGGGCATGTCCGCAGAGACTCTTTGGCCCGGGGGGGAGGGGCACTCGAAACCCCAGAGACCTGGCAGGACATCGGCCCCGTCGCTGCCAACGCCCCTGGCTGCCCGGCACCTGAAACCAACCCTCCTCCTACTCGATCCATCGCTGCTCCCGTCCAGGCCCAAGAGATACCTTCCCTACAACGCCCAGGCGAGCAAGGGAGTTCCACCCTTGCTAGTACCAATCCAGCAGAGCCTATGGAGGAGGGTGTGGCAAGGATATTACCGGGTATAGGAGAGGGTCCGCCCAAAGGAGAAACCCCCGCCTCTCATGCTGCCTCACCGCTACCCCCCCGAACCCCTGAACCATCGCCTCCGCCCCCCGACACGACCCCTGCTAACCAACCCCCAGATGACGCTATGGAGGGCTGGACCCTAGTCCAGGGGAAGCAACGCAAGCGGAAGGCTCGAGCTCCGCTGCATCCATCCGACGCGGAAGCCCCCCGGCAGACCAGGAAAGGAGGCACTGATATTGAGCCTCCCGCCACGGCCACGAGTGGGATCCATCCACTGGTGTTGGGAGGGGAAGACGGACTGGCATTGGAGGGCAGAATCCCCGCTCCATGGGAGACCCTCCCCTCCGAGACTCCTGAGGACGCCCCTTCTGCCTGGATACCACCTGAACCCCCCACGGACCCCGAGGCAACCGTTGAGGCGGGCCCTAGAGGAGAGGCCCCCGGGGTGGCAGAAGCTGGCCTCTCCCCTGTGTATGCAGAGATTGAGGCCCTAGATTTGACCCCGGTCACCCAGGGAGAGGATGATCTACTGCCGGCTGGCCTCGAGCTGGGCAACCTTACCCCAGCCCACCTTTCCCCATGCTCCCTCCCCCTAATTGCCTTCCCGGGCGAGCACCCTGCAGAAGGTGGTCCACCACCTGATGCCATGGCCGCTAAGACCACCATGGAGCCAGTGCCTAGCATTATTGGGAGCCCCCTCCCTTACCCCTTGACTCTGCTCAGGAGGCACTTTCCTTTAGCTGCTTGCCTTCTGAACCCCAGAGCCTTCCCCCTGCCCCTGCCCCCACCCCTCTCCCTGCCCAAGTCCCCTCCTCCTGCAATGCTAATGACGCCCCTGGGGTTATTTCCTTTCCACCTTTCGCAGATTCCCCCCAGGGAGCAGTCTTTGCACTTTCTAGTCGCGACCCATTAGGAGTGACAATTTTTTCCCTGCCATCCCCCTCCACCCCAAGGCATGAAATGAATTTAATAACCCCAGCCTGTCAGACGCCCCGTCAGTGGTCCGCACTCTGTCTACCTGCCTTAGCGGACCACGAGGCTGTATTAAGGAGTCCCACCAGGGAACACCCCGGAAATTGTAACCCCACCCCCCCATGAGCTGCAGCATGCACTACGGAAGTTCCTAGAACACACCCGTGGCACCCGCAATAGGGTACAGCTGGCTCTTCAGCTATGGGGGGACTTTGACCAAATCCTCCAGGCCACAAGGGCCCTTATAAAGGAGGGCAGGGGGCAAGGAAGGCGCGGTGCTGCGGCCTACGAGCGAGCCCGCAGCTTCCGACACGATCTACTCATCCACGGGATGGGTCACGGGTTGCTGCGCAACCTGCCGGGGGCCACGAACACCCCCACCAATAAGAGACCCCCACACCTCCAGCATGACGCCTCTTATTATTGCAACCTTGAACACCAGGGGCTGTAGAATGGCTCTCCGCAGGTCCCAGGTGCTCTCTTACCTTCAGGAAGGGGGGTACTCTGTAGCTTTCCTGCAGGAGACCCATACGGACCCGACCGTCGAGGACAGGTGGCGGCTGGAGTGGGGGGACGGGGTATACTTTAGCCACTTCACGACTTCGCAAGCTGGAGTGGCGACCCTGTTCTCCCCCACTACGGCCCAAGGTGCTAGGGGTCACTGAGGCCATGCCGGGCCACCTGCTGCACCTTCGAGTCCATATGGAGGAGCTCGTGGTCAACCTTGTTAACATTTATGCCCCGCAAACGAGCCCAAAGTGGCCACAATTCTATCAGCGGGTGTCCAACTTCCCCTTGATTCGCACAAGTGCCTGGTCCTGGGAGGGGACTTTAACACCACCCTCGAGGAATGGGACCGCTCAGGGGCCGAGCCGAGCCCAGCCGCCGCGAACATTCTCCGAGGAATAGTCGAACATCACTCCCTAGTGGACGTCTGGCGTGACCATCACCCAGATAACACTTCCACGTTCACCTTTGTGCGGGTGGAGGCCCATCGGTCACACCACTCTCGGTTGGACCGTATTTACTTATCCCGTTTCCATCTCTCACAGGCCCACTCCTCCACCATTTGGCCGGCCCCATTCTCCGACCATCATTTAGCCACCATGACGGTCTCCCTCCGTGCAGAGAGACTGGGGCCGGCCTATTGGCACTTTAACAACAGCCTGTTGGAGGACGAGAGCTTTGTGACGTCCTTCCGGGAGTTTTGGCTGGCCTGGCGAGAGCAGTGGCGTGCCTTTCCCTCAGTGCGGCGATGGTGGATCTAGGGAAGGTGCGCGCCAAGCTCTTCTGCCGTGACTACACTCGGGGCACCAGCCGACGGAGAAATGCGGCGATAGAGCAGTTGGAACGGGAGGTCTTAGAGATGGAGAGGCACCTGGCTGCCAACCCCGAGGACCCATCCCTCTGCAAAGCGTGCTGGGAGAAGCGGGAGGAGCTCTGGGCCCTCGAGGACCACCGGGCCCGAGGTGCCTTCGTTCGGTCCCGCATCTGCCTCCTTCGGGAGATGGACCGCCGCTCTCGCTTCTTCTATGCCCTGGAGAAAACGAGGGGGGCCAAGAAACACGTCACCTGCCTTCTTGCGGAAGACGGCACCCCCCTCACGGATCCGGAGGAGATGTGTGGGAGGGCCCATGACTTCTACACAAGCCTTTTCTCCCCGGATCCGACCGATCCTGGCGCTTGCGGGGTGCTCTGGGAGGAACTCCCCACAGTCAGCGTGGGCGACCGAGACCAGCTAGAGCTGCGTCTCACCCTGGCCAAGTTCTCGGAAGCCCTCCGTCGCATGCCCACCAATAAATCTCCGGGCATGGACAGGCTGACCGTGGAGTTTTTACCGCGCGTTCTGGGACATCCTTGGCTCAGACCTAGTCACTGTCTGGGCTGAGTCCTTGCAGAGCGGGGTCCTCCCTCTGTCGTGCAGGCGAGCGGTGCTCGCCTTGTTGCCGAAGAAGGGGGACCTCCGCGATTTACGAAACTGGCGTCCCGTCTCACTCCTTAGCACGGATTACAAAATCGTAGCAAAAGCAATCTCGCTGCGGCTAGGGTCCGTGATGGCGGACGTGATCCACCCAGACCAGACCTATACTGTCCCGGCTCGCAGCATTTTTGAAAACCTATTTCTGGTTTGGGACTTTTTGGAACTCGGGCGGAGAGATGGTCTGTCGTTCTCCCTCCTGTCTCTTGATCAGGAGAAGGCGTTCGATAGAGTAGACCATGGGTACTTCCTGAGCACTCTGCAGGCGTTTGGATTTGGACCTCAGTTTGTGAGTTTTCTCCGGGTGCTGTATGCCTCCGCGGAATGTTTGGTTAGGCTCAACTAGACTCTGACCGAATCGGTCAGCTTCGGGCGAGGAGTGCAGTAGGGGTGCCCCCTCTCGGGCCAGCTGTACGCTCTGGCAATCGAGCCTTTCCTCTGTCTCCTCCGCAGGAGGTTGACAGGGTTGGTGCTGCGGGAGCCGGAGCTGCGGCTGGTCCTGTCAGCGTATGCTGATGACGTACTCCTCGTGGTCCAGGACCCAGGCGACTTGGTGCGAGTGGAGGCATGCCAGACCATCTATTCGGCAGCCTCCTCCGCCCGAGTCAACTGGGTCAAGAGCTCTGGCTTGGCAGTGGGGGACTGGCGGCAGGTAAGCTCCCTCCCATCCGCGCTTCAGACCATCCGGTGGAGTGCGGGTCCACTGCTCTATCTCGGTGTTTACCTTTCCACCACGCACCCTTCCTCACCGGAGAACTGGCAAAATTTAGAGGGCAGGGTGATAGAGCGGATCCGGAAATGGACGAGGCTACTCCGATGTCTCTCCCTCCGAGGGAGAGCACTGGTGCTTAACCAACTAGTCCTGTCCACGCTCTGGTACCGGCTCAACACCCTGGCCCCGGCCCTGGGTTTCCTGACCCACCTCTGGAGATTGATTCTAGAGTTCTTTTGGTCAGGAATGCACTGGGCCCCTGTTGGAGTTCTTCATTTACCGCTGAAGGAAGGACGGCAGGGCCTGAAGTGTCTGCACACTCAGGTCCGCGTTTTCCGCCTCCAGGCCCTGCAGAGGCTCCTTTACAGTGCAAGTAGTTCGACGTGGAGCATATTGGCGCATGCCTTCCTGCACCGCTTCCAAGGGCTCCGATATGACCGGCAGCTCTTTTATCTTTGTCTGAGAGGTTTTCCACGAGACCTCTCCGGGCTGCTGGTCTTCTACCAGGACCTCCTCCGGACCTGGAAACTGTTTCTAACAACCAGGTCCGTGGCGGCCACCGCGGGAGCAGATCTCCTCACGGAGCCCCTGCTACACAATCCCCAACTCCGTGTGCAGGTGGTGGAGTCCCGCTCGGTGCGCCAGAGGTTGGTCCTGGTGGAAGTCACGAGGGTCGGAGACCTCCTGGACTACAACCAGAGAGACTGGCTGGATCCCCTGACGCTCACTCAGCGCATGGGGCTCTCCAGCCCTCGTACCCCCTGGCGCATACTTCAGGAGGTGAAGGCCGCCTTGACCCCCACTGCTCGGGCTTATGTCAACTGAGCCTTGCGTGAGGGCGCACCCCGCCCATCCTCTACCCCAGGCCCGCCGGACCTTTCCATTGGGCCCCTACCCTGCCGATCCCAACAAACCCCTCACCCTTTCACTGCAAGCCGGCTGCATGAACTGCAGCCGGTCAGTTTTCAAATCGCACCACGGAAATATTTATACACAGTCATGCTTCACACCCTTCACGCCCACACCCTGGTGTCCCGCCCCGATACAAAGTGGCGGGACCTCCTGCCACCTTTGGAGGTTGAGCAACCTCGGTGGGCCAGCCTGTATTCCACCTTGGTCTCAAGGCCCGTCGGGGACATCAGTTGGCGGCTCCTTCACGGAGCTGTGAGCACAGGCGTGTTTCTGACACGGTTTACCCCCATCCCGGATACTTGCCCTTTTTGTAATGTGAGGGAAACCCTGGCGCACGTATATTTAGTGTGCCAGATTGCAGCCCCTTTTCCGGCTCCTCACAAATATTCTATTGCACTTTTGGCTTCATTTCTCCCCTCACCTTTTTATCTATACACTCCCCATCTGTGGCCCCACAAAATCGCGAGATCTCCTGGTTAACCTCCTCCTAGCCTTGGCTAAAACAGCCATCTATAAAACCAGAGAGGGGAGGTTGGCCCATGAATCGTCCGGCGATTGTAGGGCCTTTTTCCAATCCTCAGTACATTCACGTATCCGGGCGGAGTTCCTCTGGGCGGCGTCCACCGACTCCCTTGACGCCTTTGAGGAGCGGTGGGCGCTGTCCGGGGTTCTCTGCTCGGTGACCCCATCCGGTTCCATCCGTCTGACCCTTTGATTGAGGGGAAGAGTGACAGACGCCAGCCCCAGCCGTTGCCACTGTGGATACCATCATTCCTGTCATCTAGGAGGGGTCCTATAATACATGGGTGTCTACCCCCCCACCCCCAAACCGCCCACCCCGCAGCCGTGCCCATCTTCCCGGGCACTCTCAGGAGAGGGATAATCAGTGACACTGGGCGCGGCCCTAGGTAACTCGAGGGGGTGGAAGACCATGAGTGTCGAGGAAGCCCCCCCGCTCTAGGCCACCAGGTAACTCAGGAGGGTGGAAAACCACGAGTGTCGAGGAAGCCCTCCCGCTCTGGGCCCAGGCTAGCCTGAACACTTCTCCCTCCTGAAAGCTGCTGTGTTATACCTTCTGTTTGCATTGTTTTGTTGCATAGTTTGTTTTGTTTTCCTTGGTAACTTTTTGCAAGTGTAACACAATAAAATTCTTTTCTGTTTCAAAAAAAAAAAAATCCTTCCCTGTTACCTTACCCAGGGAAAAGGGACCTACTTAGCCTGCTCTCCTGCTGCTGCCCCTTGGCCTGGGCTTTCCTTGCTTTTTGCCCCTGCTTTCGGCTTCCCCCCTGACCGGGCCAGACGCTCTCCTCCATTTCTTTTCTTTTTGTTGTTTTTTTTTCTTTTTCTGCTGTTGCTAGAGTGCTGGCCAGAGGCCGGCCGGCTGTTAGCCCCCCCCGCCCCGCCCCGCCCCGCCTGCCCTTGGATGCTGCTGCCGCTCCAGCTGAACCCCCCCCCCAAGAGAGGGGGGGCCTGCCGGCCTGCTCCCCAGAGGGGGGGAGTGAAGAGACCCAGCCCCCAGACCCAGCCACTTGCTGTTTGTCTGCAGACCCGTCTCTGGCTGAGAGAATTTCTTATCATCCGTTCCAGCTTCCCTAGAAGGTTTGCAGCTGCGACCCGGAACAGACAGAGAAAAAGCCATCTATCAGAGGAACACCGCCCGGGGAATCTACAAATCGGCGTGGAGGGGGGCCTAAGACTGAGTAACTTTCGAACTGTGCTCTCATGTCGGGGGAGGCCTTGACTGTGTCTTAACTGTGTTTGTAGTGACACAGGGGGTGTGGCACGGAGCTGCCCCCCGATCCATCTGTGTCCTCCCAACCCCCATGCTACCATCTTCACAACTGCCTCCTCCACCATCTTTGCTGGCTGTCTAACATCTGCCTCTGGACTCAGCTGCTAGCCCTGATTCCACCGCGTGGGCCAAAAGCACCAGCCAACCAAACAGGACTCTCTGGACAAGCATACGGTGGTTCATGTGCCCCACCCCCCTGAATTGTCCACCCCACAGCTTGTCCCTTTCTACCTGACCCCAACACCTGTCAATCACCTGCCACCGCCCCCGCTGGGGCATCAGCAATGGAGGGCACTGGGGTGACCTCCGCCGCTGCCATGCCCATTGCCTCCCCAGACTCTAGGGAAGCCCCCCAAGCCGGCGGGAAAGGCCAGGGCAAGAAGAAGGGGAAGGGCCCCGCTAAAACCACCAGGCCCTCTGTGGCAGAGGCTATCCCCACTGCTGCGGCCCCGTCACCGACCACGGCGTCCTCCCCCGCTGCCCCCTCCACCAGCTCTGCGGATGTCCCTCCCTCAGCCCCCAGGATGCATGTCCGGGCGGCAGCAGCCCCCCCGCCTGCTGCCTCGTCATCTCTCCTGCCCACCGCCTCCGCCACCATCAATAGCAGCCGGGGCCCCTTTCCCACCATGACAAGGAAGCACAGAGTCCGATGCATCCTGGTGCCCGCCTCGCCCCACGTGGAGACCTGCGTGCGGGCGTTGGCGAGGGTGGTGGGGCCCTCGGCCATTGTGGCGGCCTCCAAAATGTACGGGAAGGTCATCTTCTTCTTAGCATCGGAGGCTGCCACCCAGGAAGTGGTGGAGAGGGGCCTGGCGGTGTGGGGGGTGTTTGTCCCCCTAGAGCTGCTAGAGGACCTGGGCGTCCGTCTGGTCCTGACCTCTGTCCCTCCTTTTCTCCCCAATGCTGTCCTGTTACCCGTCCTCTCCACCCTGGGGAAACCTGTTTCTGTCATTAGCCCTCTCCCGTTGGGCTGCAAGGACCCTACCCTCCGTCACATCTTTTCCTTCCGCCAGCAAGTGCAGCTTCTACTGCCGTCGGCGGCGTGTGATGGAGAGGCGCTTGAGGGGTCCTTCCTAGTCCCCCACCAGGGGGCCCGTTACCAGGTATATTTCTCCACGGGGGAAGCCCGGTGCTACCTCTGCTGGGCGTCAGGGCATGTCCGGAGGGACTACCCCTTAGCCCGGCAAGGAGGGGCACCTGGGATCCCCGAGACCCGGCAGGACATCAGCCCCGTCATTGCCGACACCCCTGGCCGCCTGATACCCGAACTCACCCCCCCTCCTCTTCGGACCACCACTTCTCCCGCTCAGGCCCGAGGGGCACCTCCCCTACAACGTCCAGACGAGTGGGAGAGCCCCCCCTCGCTGCTGACAATCTGGCAGGGCCTATGGAGGAGGGTGTGGCAGAGATACCACTGGGCATGGGAGAGAGCCTGCCCCAGGGAGAATCCTCCCTTCCTCATGCCGCTCCACCGCCCCCTCCAAGCCCCTGAGCCATCGCCTTTATCCCCGATACGACTCCTGCTAACCAGCCCCCAGATGATGCCATGGAGGGCTGGGCCCTAGTCCAGGGGAAGTGAGGCAAGCAGAAGGCTCGAGCTCCGCCTCATCTACCCAAGGCGGAGGCCCCCCAGAAGACCAAGAAGGGGGGCACCGATGCCAAACCTTCCGCTTTGCCCACGAGTGCGTCCCATCCACCGGTGTCAGCTGGGAAAGACGTGGTAGCACCGAAAGATAGTATCTCCCCTCCATGGGAGACCCTCCCCTCGGAGACCCTCGAGGAAGCCTCTTCTGTCCTGACACTGCCCGAAGCCCCCATGAACCCCGAGGCAACCGTCATGGCGGGTGCCAGTGGGGAGAACCCCAGGGCGACGGAAAGTGTCCTCTCCTCCATGTTCGAGGATATCGAGGCCCTAGATCTGACCCCGGTCGCCCAGGGGGAGGACGACCTTTTGCCAGCAAACCTCGATTTGAGCAACCTCACTCCACCCCTCTTTTCCCCATGCTCCCTCCCCCAACTGCTGCTTCTGCTCCCACCTCCGAGGTGCCCCTGGACTCCTCCATCGACCTGGCCGCTGATGGCACCCCGCTGACAACCACCAAGCCTGCTCAGGTGACAGCAGGCGCCACGCGACCGGGTCATGAGCCGCCAGGGGCACCTCCCGTTGGTGCGGAGCAACTGATTTCCTTCCCGGGCGGGGGCCCAACAGAAGATAATCCACCTCTTGATGCTGTAGCTGCTAAATCCACCATGGAGCCTGCACCCGGTATCACTGAGAGCTCCCTCCCCACCCACTTAACCCTCGAGCCTGATTGGGAGGCACAAACATCCAGCTGCTCGCCTCCCGAAACCCAGAACCTTGCCTTTGCCCCTACCCCTATCCAGTCTACCTCCTGCGATGTTATCACGGCCCCCGGGGCTGTCTCCTTCCCTTTTCCAATCGATGACCCCCAGGGAGCAGTCTTTGCACTTTCTAGTCGCAACCCATTAGGGGCTGCTATTTTCCCTCCACTGCCCCCTATCGCCCCAGGGCTTGAGGCGGGCCTAGAAGCTCCAGACCATCAGGCACCCCGTCGGGGGTCCGCACCCTGCTTGCCCGTTTTAGTGGGCCACAGGCCTGCACCAAGGGCCCCGGCGGGGAACAACTGGGAAACCGTAACCCCACCCCTCCATGAGCTGCGAGGAGAGCTGTGGAAGTTTTTAGAGGATGTCCGTGGCTCCCACAACAAGGTACAGCTTGCTCTCCAGCAATGGGGGGATTTTTTCAAATCCTCCTGGCCACAAGGGCCCGCATGGGGAAGGTAAAGGGATGGGGAAGCAGGATGCTGTGGCCTACTGGCGGGTCCGCGTCTTCCGTGACCAATTACTCAACTACGGGATGGGTCAAGGACTGTTGCACAGCCCGCTGGGGGATGCAAGCATCCCTGCCAGTGAGGATCCCCCCGGCCCTCCCCATGACACCTCTCACCATCGCAACGTTGAACACCCGGGGTTGTAGGATGGCTCTTCGCAGGTCCCAGGTGCTCTCCTTCCTTTGGGAGGGAGGGTACTCTGTGTTTTTCCTGCAGGAGACCCATACGGATCCGACCGCCAAAGATAGTTGGCGGCTGGAGTGGGGGCACAGGGTCTACTTCAGCCATTCCACGATTTGGCAGGCTGGAGTAGCGACCCTGTTCTCCCCCGATCTACGGCCTGAGGTGCTAGGGGTCGCCGAGGCCATGCAGGGTCGCCTGCTGCATCTCCGGGTCTGTATAGAGGGGCTCGTGGTTAACCTCGTTAACATCTATGCCCCGACATCGGGCCCGGAGCGGCTGCAATTCTATCAGCAGGCATCCGCCTTCCTCGGCAGCTTAGATTCTCAAGAGTGCCTGGTCTGGGAGGGGATTTTAATACCACCCTCAAGGAACAAGACTGCTTGGGGACTGAGCACTGCCCGGCCACCGCGGACACCCTCCGGGAGATAGTTGAACATCACTCCCTAGTGGACATCTGGCACGACCACCACCCGGATGACACTTCCACGTTCACCTTTGTCCGGGTGGAAACCCATCGGTCAAGCCACTCCCAGTTGGACTGCATTTATCTATCACGCTTCCATCTCTCATGAGCCCACTCCTCCAGCATTCGGCTGGCCCCATTTTCTGACCATCACCTAGCCACCGTGACAGCCTCCTTCTGTGCGGAGAAGCTGGGGCTGGCCTATTGGCATTTTAACAACAGCCTGTTGGAGGATGAGGGCTTCGTGACGTCCTTCCAGGAATTCTGGCTGGCCTGGCGAGGGCAGCGGCGTGCCTTTCCCTCAGCGCGGCGATGGTGGGACCTGGGGAAGGTGCGTGCCCAGCTTTTCTGCCGCGACTACACCCGGGGCACCAACCGACGGAGAAATGCAGCGATAGAGCAGTGGGAATGGGAGGTCTTAGAGCTGGAGAGGCATCTGCCCACCAGCCCCGAAGACCCCCTCCTCTGTGGAGCGTGCCGGGAGAAGCGGGAGGAGCTCCGGGCCCTCAAGGACCATCGGACCTGGGGCGCCTTTGTTCGATCCCGCATCCGCCTCCTTCGGGAGATGGATCGCAGCTCCCGCTTCTTCTATGCCCTGGAGAAAACAAGGGGGGCCAAGAAACACGTCACCTGCCTCCTGGCAGAAGACGGCACCCCCCTCACGGAAGTGGTGGAGATGTGCGGGAGGGCCCGAGCCTTCTACGCAAGTCTTTTCTCCCCTGATCCGACCGACCCTAGCGCTTGCAGAATGCTTTGGGAGGAGCTCCCTACGGTCAATGAGAGCGACCGAGACTGGCTAGAGTTGCTTCTCACTCTGGCCGAGTTCTCAGAAGCCCTCCGTCGTATGCCCACCAATAAGTCTCCAGGCATGGACGGGCTGACCGTGGAGTTCTACCGCGTGTTTTGGGACATCCTCGGCCCAGACCTAGTCACCGTCTGGGCCGAGTCTCTGCAGAGCGGGGTCCTCCCTCTCTCGTGCAGGCGAGCTGTGCTTGCCTTCTTGCCGAAGAAGGGGGACCTCCGCGATTTACGAGATTGGCGTCCCATTTCGCTCCTCAGGACAGACTACAAAATTGTAGCGAAAGCAATTTTGCTGCGGCTAGGGTCTGTGCTGGCAGACATGATCCACCCAGACCAGACCTACACCGTCCCAGACCGCAGTATCTTTGATAACCTATTTCTGGTTTGGGACTTTTTGGAACTCTGGCATAGAGACGGTCTGTCGTTCGCCCTCCTGTCCCTAGATCAGGAGAAGGCGTTCGATAGGGTGAACCACGGGTACCTGCTGAGCACTGTGCAGGAGTTTGGCTTCGGACCCCAGTTTGTGGGTTTTCTCCGGGTGCTGTACGCTTCTGCAGAGAGTCTGGTTAAGCTCAACTGGACCCTGACCGAACCGGTCAGCTTCAGCCAGGAGTACAGCAGGGGTGCCCCCTCTCGGGCCAGCTGTACGCTCTGGTGATCGAGCCCTTCCTCTGTCTCCTCCGCAGGAGGTTGAAAGGGTTGGTGCTGCAGGAGCCGGAGCTGTAGCTGGTCCTGTCAGCGTACGCTGATGACGCGCTCCTCGTGATCCAGGACCCCTGCAACTTGGCGTGGGTGGAGGCTTGCCAGGCCATCTATTCAGCAGCCTCCTCCGCCCGGGTCAACTGGGTCAAGAGCTCTGGTTTGGCAGTAGGAGACTGGCGGCAGGCGAGCTCTCTCTCACCCGCACTTCAGACTATCCGGTGGAGCATGGGTCTGCTCTACCTCGGCGTTTACCTTTCTGCCACGCATCCCTCTCCGCCGGAGAACTGGGAAAATTTAGAGGGCAGGGTGATAGAGCGGCTCCGGAAATGGACGGGACTACTCTGATGTCTCTCCCTCCAAGGGAGAGTGCTTGTGCTTAATCAACTAGTTCTGTCCATGCTCTGGTACCGGCTCAACACCCTGGTCCCAACCCTGGGTTTCCTGACCAACCTCCGGACATCGATTCTGGGGTTCTTTTGGTCAGGAATGCACTGGGCCCCTGTAGGGGTTCTTCATCTACCCCGGAAGGAAGGAGGACAGGGCCTGAAGTGTCTACACACTCAGGTCCATGTCTTCCGCCTCCAGGCCCTACAGAGGCTCCTCTATGGTGTGGGCAGTTCGGCATGGAGCACACTGGCGCACGCCATCCTGCGCCGCATCTGAGGGCTCCGATATGACCGGCAACTCTTTTATCTCCGTCCGGGAGGTCTTCCGCGAGACCTCTCCGGGCTGCCGGTCTTCTACCAGGACCTCCTCCGGACTTGGAAACTGTTTTTAACGACCAGGTCTGTGGCGGCCACTGAGGGGGTAGATCTCCTTGCAGAGCCCCTGCTACACAACCCCCAGCTCCGTGTGCAGGTGGCGGAGTCCCGCTTGGTGCGCCAGAGCTTGATCCTGGCAGAAGTCACAAGAGTCGGAGACCTCCTGGACTACGACCAGGGAGACTGGCTGGATCCTCTGACACTTGCCCGGCGCATGGGGCTCTCCAGACCTTGTACCCCCTGGCGCATACTTCAGGAGGTGAAGGCCACTTTGCTGCCCGCTGTTCGATCTTACCTCGACTGGGTCCTGCTCAAGGGCACACCCCGCCCACCCTCTACCCCAGGCCCACCAGACTTTTTAATTGGACCCCTGCCCTGCAGATCCAATCGACCCCCCCACCCCTTCACTGCAAGCCGGCTGCATGAACTGCAGCCGGTACGCTTCCAAACTGTGCCAAGGTAACATCTATACGCTCTCGTGCTCCACACCCTTCACGCCCTCACCCTAGTGTCCCGCCCCAACACAAAGTGGCGAGACCTTCTGCCACCTTTGGAGGGTGAGCAGCCCCGGTGGGCCAGCCTATATTCCACCTTGGTTCCGAGGCCCGTTGGGGACATCAGTTGGCGGCTCCTTCACAGAGCCGAGAGCACGGGCACGTACTTGGCACGGTTCACCCCCATCCCAGATACTTGTTCCTTTTGTGGTGTGAGGAAAACCCTGGCGCACGTATATTTGGAGTGCACCAGGCGGCAGCCCCTGTTCCGGCTCCTCACAAATCTCCTATTATGTTTTTGGTTGCATTTTTCCCCTCACCTTTTTATTTATGCACTCCCCATCCGTGGCCTCACAAAGTCACGGGATCTCCTAGTTAACCTCCTCCTGGCCCTGGCTAAAATGGCCATCTATAAAACCAGAGAGAGGAGGTTGGCCGATGGAGTTTCCTGTGACTGTGGGGCTGTTTTCCGATCCTTGATCCGTTCACGTATCCGGGCGGAGTTCCTCTGGGTGGCGTCCACCGACTCCCTTGATGCTTTTGAGGAGCAGTGGGTGCTGTCCTAGGTTCTCTGCTCGGTGTCCCCGTCCGGGTCCCTTTGTCTGGCCCTTTGACTGGGGGAGAGAGTAAGGGACCCCAGCCCCAGCCATTGCTGCTGCGGACACCACCACCCTAGAGGGGTCCTTTCACACGTGGGTGCACGTGCCCCCCCCCCCGGATTGTCCACCCCACAGCCTGCCCCTCTTGTTGGGTGCTTTCAGAGGAGGGAATTGTTGGTGACACTCGGGCGTGGCGCCAGGTAACTCGAGAGTCGATGAAGCCCCCTCGCTCTGGGCCACCAGGTAACTCGGAAGGGTGGAGGACCACGGGAGTCAAGGAAGCCCCCCTCTCTGGGCCTGGGCAAGCTTGAACACTTCCCTCCCCTGAAGCTAATGAGAAAACAATTGTGAGTGGTTGCTGTGTTACACATTGCATATGCTGCTGTTTTTACTTTGTAACTGTGTTATGCAAATAAAAACATCTTTTGCTTCAAAAAAAAAATTACTCTCCTGTAGCCATCTGGCCTGACCCTGTCACAATATGTTTATGTAGTACTGCAATAAAAGAACAGACGACATATTCACAAATAAGTATGAAACAACTAATCAATGTTAGCTAATGGGCAGCAAACAGCATCCTTAAGGAGCACAGTTTAATGTAACCTCTCTTCCTTAAATATTTAAAAAAAAGTGTTGAAAGTATTTGCAGTGGTCCACAAATAACCCTGTAATGATTATGTTTCTGATCAGAAAATTATATCAATCATTTATATATGTGATAATGTCACAGTAAAAACAACATGGGATTGGTTTAGTCTTTTGCAAGAAGTAACACTTCCCTGACCTTCCCACTCGCCCCGCACATTCTGTGTCCGAGTGTGGGTTGCACTCCTCCTACCCTCCTTCTTGCCCCCCATCCTCCTGCAACTCCTAAATCTGCCTCTTGCTCCCTACAATGCCCTGTTCCTGCTCATTCTCCCCATCGACTTTTCACATGGTCTCTGCTGCTTCGCATCATCCCTGTGCTCAGTCTAGCCCTCTGAACCACAGAGTGGCAGCTATTTTGCCTGTGGGCATGGCCTCAGTCTTACTGAAAACAGTGGGAAGTGGAAGCCACCTTTATTAAGTATTATTGTAGCTGTGTTGGTTCCAGGATATGAGAGAGATACGTTGATGAGGTAATATCTTTTATTGGACCACAGGGGAGGAGGAAAAGGGTATAGGGATGTGAAGCCAAGAACATTAAACTGTGATGAGGATGGGTTGGAAAAGCCAGAGACATCAAGGACTCAGGCTTTGGGAGGAGGCAGGCAGGGGAAGAAGGGTCTGTAACCACTAGCACACACTCACCTCAGAATCTACAATAGAACTCTGGATTCCTTAGTCTGAACATTCCTCTGCTTGGTGAAAGAGACCTGAAGAAGAGCTCTGTGGAGCTTAGAAGCTTGTCTCTTTCACCAACAGATGTTGAACCAATGAAAGATATTTCCTCACCCACCTTGTCTCTCAACTTTATTAAGGCAGCCTCATTTACATATGCAGATAGACTGTAGGGAAATGACAGCCATCTTGCTGATTTCAGCCCTATTGACAGTAATGATGATGATGGCGGCCATTTTGAATAAGGGAGTTGGCAGCCTCTCATTATGTTTTCATGAGATAAGTAAAAAAACACCCTAGATCATTAGAGTCTTGATAACATCACAAGAGCTGGCAATACTTCAGACGGTCCTGCATTGGATGAACAGATAGTTTTTCTGCATGTGATGCATTTAAACATCAGGTTTAAATGGTGGTAGAGTATTTGCAGTGAAGGGATCTTTATCCTGGAGTTTTCTCCCACATTCATCTGACAGAACTCAAGATGACCTTCATCTCATGCTGAGGAGCCTCTATCTATGTTCTTTGGCTTTTTCTGGGGTGGAAAATTGCATGAATATGAGTAGCTGGACGTGGAGCTCTTACCACAGGATTCTCTACTAACTTGGCCCTATGGCATTGATATAAAATCCTGTAATAGCAGATGTGTCAGCCCCAGCTCCCCTCAGTTCCTGTGTCCTTGTTCAAAATATAGGCGCTCTGAAAGCAAGCAGTGATAGAGGAAAGCTGATAGCTGATCTGTGAATTAAATATATTCAAAGATCTAGCTACCGATATCTATGGTAACCTAATTGTTTGGACCAGGGGTATCCTTTTTTAAATCATGCTCCACCTTAGCATTTTTTTTACTTTGAGGCACCCCCACAGTAACCTCTTACTACAGCAAGAAGGATACTGCCTCCTAGCATTGCTAATGCATTTGTTCTGGAGATACCAAGGTAACCTTCTGAAACCTTTATGCTGAAATTTTCCCAATTAATATTAAGTTATTACAATTATATTTCACTCAAAGATGGAATGGTGTATCAATGGGTGATTAGTCCACTTACAACAGAATGAAGTGCAACCTTATAATCCTGGAACCTAACAGTACCCTTTTGATGTTAATTGGAGCTCTCCCCAAATTAACAAAACTACTCCTTGTGTAATCCTTTATAATAATAATTAATTGCCCCTAACCATTATGATATTTCTGCCAGCTTCTTATTAGTTCTTTACATTGGTGCAGATGTTGATTTAAATAATATGCAATGTCCTTTCCATACTATCAATATAAGTAGTATTTTAATAAAACAAACTCACAATTCTCAAAAACACATATTAAAAACCTTTCTCAAACCAGTTACAACCAAACCATAGCCACAACATACTTTAGGTCATGTCTTGCTAACTTCTATTTTCCTGTCTTACTGTCTTCAACTTTTCTAGTTTTTATCTAACTTTTGCTCACACTAGCAAACTCAATTTCCCATACTTTTCTACAGTTAGGCTAACTTTAGGCCAAAGCCTAATTTCTACTTAACATTTTTTGTAGGCTACACCTAGCAAATTACTCAAAATGCAAGTCAAATGATACCGTTAAAACACTCCTAACCTGTATTACTGCTGCCAATGTCTTTTGATGTTTAAATGGCATTGTTTGCTCAGATCAGAGGTGCCAGGAGGACTGCAAAAATGAAGGGGAGGGGACAAGCACCAGGTCACAATGCCACTCACTCAAATTTAGACAGCTCACCGTGCCTACCTGAAAAGTTTGATGTGCCCCCCAGTTGAGAACTTCTGGTTTAGTCAGATTCTGTTCAAGGGCATTCTTCCAACTGTTTGGTTGAGAAGCTCTGGTGTCTCCAGGCTTTGAAACAGGGGCTTAAAATTTGGCACAGGGGGTCTGTGGTGCCAGGGATATGCCTTTAGTGATCCCCATGGAAAACTGCCCAAATTTGGTCAAGTTATGAGCCCCTAAAATTCAAAGTTTGTGTAGGCACAGTAGAGATTTGTTCAAGTTTGATTCAGAAGTTTTCATCTGTACTGAACCTGTGCCATCCCAGGGCTGCAGGGTCTGAAACAGAACTTTCCTTGCAGTTGGTTCTGCTAGCAACCAGAGGCTGCTGAGGTGCCAAACACAGGAACTGGAAGCAGGAAGACTTTCTCTCTCCTGTACTCTTAATCTTAATACTCTCCTTCTACTGCCCAGGCAGTGAGAAGGGTGAGGAGAAAGCAACATAACTGGAATGCTGAATAGAGAGGAGCTAAGTCTAGAGGGTAGCAAAGGGGGAGACTGGAACTAAGAGCCAGTGGGGGGGACTGGAACATGGAGACACGGGGCGGGAGGAAGGGCGTATAGAGATGAGGAGCCAAGGAAGAGCCAAGAAGGGAAACTATGATGAGGATGGCCTGGAGAGGCCAGGCCCATCAAGGACTCAGGATTCAGGAGATGAGCAGGGAAAGAAGGATCTGTAACCACTAGAGCACACTCACCTCGGAACCTACAATAGAACCTGGAATTCATAGTTCTCTGCTGTCAGCAAATAGCTTTGAATCCTGCTGACAAAATGTGTGCCTCATCCTCATTAGTTACTCTGTTAATTCAAGTGGCACATGTCTGTGTTGTGGAGCTAAAGTTTCTAACCTTGTTAATTAACTATGTGGGAGTCATTATGGTTCTATATGATGGAATATTTTTTCCATTTTTTTTAAATGTAGGAAATTGCATACACAAAAGAATGATAAGGTTGCAAAGTCAAGCACTCAAAAGTTAGGAAATGCCAGAATTAAGACTGACCATTTTTAATTGCATGATCACATACTATTTTTTCCCCATTCAGGGCACAGGATGGATGGTGTTCAGAGAATTAATCAGGGTTAAGTAGTTAATGAGGCTGTTGTCTGTATAACACCTGCTTCACTTGTTGCAGAAGTTAGAAGGTGCTTAGTAAGTGAGGCAGGAGATTGCAGGAAGAGGAAATACGGTCTTGTAGTTTAGTCAATTGAATACCACCCTGCAGCTTCCTCCTCCTCCTTAATTCTGCCTGGGTCTAGCTGGGGGGGCATTGAGAGAAACAAAAAATAAATAGTGTCCCTACTCTCCATTTAGGTGCCCAGCACCACAATGGCCTACAACAGGTGGTAGTCACAATAGCAGGTTAGCTCCCTACAGCCCTGGATGGCATGCCCATCAGATAGAATCTTTGGAGAATTTAGCTGCCAAAACCTTAAAAAGTTGGTACTGAGCATGTATAGACTGAGCAATAGAAGGCACATCAGACACTTAGCTGACCCCTTTCAGGTTCTTACTTCAAAGCATGGAGGCACTAGAGCATCTCAGCATGAAGGTTGTAAGAACTTTATCAGCATGGTTGGAACATCTTTTTTCCCTCATCTCATTCTCAAATATAGCTGAACCATTTTTTTAAATACTTTCCCCAAAAATGCAGAATGAGGCAGATATCCAGCATAGAAAATTGCAGCCTGAATTGTTGCACTTCTTCAAAGTTATAAGCAACTGAAAACAGCATCTTAAAACAGTAAATGTTGAGCAAATTGGTCCCAAATTAATAAGATTTTGGTTCTTATTAGTATGTCACAAAAGGTGAGATCCACTATGAGATGCTTGGATGAGAGGTGTTACAGAAATTCAAAGTATTGTTATTTTATTAAGTCTTTTTTTCACTAATAGGAAGAGAAGGTTGCCAAAAGAAGGGCAGAACTTTTAGCAGAGCAAGCCAAAAAGAAAAGGGAGGTAAGAATAATATTATGGAAAGAAATTTAAAAATGGAAATATTTGATTTGGTCTGTATTAGGAATATCTAAAATGTCTATGATCATAATATCTAAGTGTTATTTAGAGTGACATGCAGTAGCAGTACTATAACTGAAGTTGTGAGAAACCTTTTGTCATAAATATAAAGGGAAGGGTAAACACCTTTAAAATCCCTCCTGGCCAGAGGAAAAACCTTTTCACATGTAAAGGGTTAAGAAGCTAGGATAACCTCGCTGGCACTTGACCACAATGACCAATGAGGAGACAAGATACTTTCAAAGCTGGAGGGGGGAGAAACAAAGCATCTGGGCCTGTCTGTGTGATGTTTTTGCCGGGGACAGAACAGGAATGGAGTCTTAGAACTTAGTAAGTAGTCTAGCTAGATATGTGTTAGATTCGGTTTGTTTAAATGGCTGAGAAAATAAGCTGTGCTGAATGGAATGGATATTCCTGTCTTTGTGTCTTTTTGTAACTTAAAGTTTTGACTAGAGGGATTCTCTATGTTTTTAATCTAATTACCCTGTAAGGTATTTACCATCCTAATTTTACAGAGGTGATTCTTTTTACTTTTTCTTCTATTAAAATTCTTCTTTTAAGAAACTGAATGCTTTTTCATTGTTCTTAAGATCCAAGGGTTTGGGTCTGTGGTCACCTATGCAAATTCGTGAGGATTTTTATCAAACCTTCCCCAGGAAGGGGGGTGCAAGGTTTTGGTGAGGATTTTGGGGGAAAGATGTTTCCAAACGGGCTCTTTCCTAATAAAATAATACCGGTTAGACATTTGGTGGTGGCAGCGAAAGTCCAAGGGCAAAAGGTAAAATGTTTGTTACCTTGGGGAAGTTTTGACCTAAGCTGGTAAAAGTAAGCTTAGGAGGTTTTCCATGCAGGTCCCCACATCTGTACCCTAGAGTTCAGAGTGGGGAAGGAGTCTTGACACCTTTCTTTTTCCATTATAATTTAATCAGATATTTAAGGCATTTTACTATTGATTGGGAACAAAGCTACATATTGGAGACTGTCCACAGAATATTTGTAACTGTGTTTTAACTTACTTGTAAACATGAACTTCTATTCGGCAAGGTACTTAAGTGACATGCCTATCTTTGAGCACGTGAATAGTCCCATTAACTTCAGGTGAGGCACATTTTAAGCATCTTGTTGAATTGAGGCCATGGTTACTCTGAAACATGAAGTTATAATGGTTTATGCCCATACTCAACACAGTTACACAATGTACTAGAACTGTATTCAAACTCTCTTCCTCCTCATGGGTATTCTCAGTATCGTGTCAGCTAACAAGTTTGTTTATAACAAAACCCTGTCAAACTGCAAATACCAACATGCTAGCTACAGTGCATTTGAAAACAGTAATTAAAACACATTTCTTTTATGTCAGCAGAATTGCACTCTACAACTGCATTCAAGCCATCTGTGTTTTCTTTCCAAATATTAATCTAAAAGTTACTTATTTAGATTTTTTAATTAAGACTTCCATTTTCCAAAAAACAAATTGGAGTTTATTTTAGTTGTTCAGTTCATGTCATTGTTTATAAAAGTCATTATTAAAGGCATTTATGGTATTCTTCAGAAGTTTGTTTTTTTTCCAACATTCCCAACTGTGCGCCCAGATTCAGTGAACTTCTTCCCACTACCAAAATAACTAGTTACAATGATAAACAATGACAAGTGGCAAGGAGATGTGGAAGGGTGTAAAAATATTTAAGTTTTTTGGTTTTTATTAAATATTTTCTGATAAGTCTGCACTTTGATTTCAGCAGCTTTTATAGATAAATACTGTATCTGGTTAAACCAGAAGCTTTATTTGAAGCTCAATTACTGTAAGTTGGTTAACATTTATGAAGAAAAATTTGAATTTGACTCAAAAAATCGTAACAAAATCATAACAAAACATGAACTATCGCTGAAAATAAGTCTTCCTCAGAAGCAAACTTTTTAAACTTCTCTATTTAAGCTGATATGTCTTAGTGAAATAGTGTACTCTTTCCCCATCTCTGAAAACCATCTTTGCAAATTATTTATAAGCTAAAATGGTGGACAAAAAAGGGGAAAGTGTATGAGAGAAAATATTAGTTTCTTTCTTCTGAACTTCTGTACAGCAGGCATGAAACAGTTGAACATTTTATACTTTAGGCGGCAGCATATAGGGAAGAGGAGGAGGCTAGTGATGAAGAGGATGAAGATGAAGAAGATATTGAAATGATTCTTGAAGAAGAGTTCCCAAAAGAGGAAGAGGTAGATGAGGAGGAGGAAGAGGAGGAGGCTGATGCTGCTGAACGCATGAAAAATGAAATTACAGAAAAGTATGAAACAGATAGTAATAATTTACAAGCAGTACAGGTACTTTCTTCATTATCTACTTTATCAAATAACTTGGCATAAGGCAAGAAGTGCTTCCAGTTTTATAGCTGATTTAATTTAGTTGTCAGATTTCAAAGTTATAGTATTTGAGATCTTTATTTCCTTTTTCTGAGCTAATTAATGCAGGAGGACAGACTAGATAATCATAATGGCCCCTTCTGGCTGTCACATCTATGAATGACATTTCTGAGATCCTCATTCAGGCAAAATTCCTAATGAGCAAAATCCTGAAGTTCTTCTAAAGTTTTCACTAAATCTCATTGCAGGCAATGGAAATTTTGTCTCCAGAAAGATGAATGGGGAAAAGGGGGGGGGGGAGAGTGCAAGTGTTCCAGGGGGACCATGCTGAGATTGCTCAATCAGATTGCCCTGCAAAGAATAGGGCAGATGATCCCCAAAACTGGTGGTTATTCTAATACTTAGAGTCACCAAGCCAGCAACAAAACAGCTGCTACAATACCTTACTGGTTACCCAGAAGCTAAAACACAGTTTCCTTGAAACAATCCAGCCTTGGGCTCCCACCCAGACAGCCAAGTCAAATATGATGAGGATTACTGAACTTTTTGTTCATCATATAAAAGGTTCTACCAATCCCAAAGGATCAGACACATTACCCTTCAGGTTAATGAATATTTTAGATCTTACCCAAATACACACAGCCAATTTTTATTAACTAAACTAAAATTGATTTAAAATGAAAAGAGAGAGTATATGTTAAACAATCATTATACATACAGCTATGAATAAAGTTCTTAGGTTTCAAAGTTGAGATGGTGAGCTTTAGAGTTGCAAAAAGTTCTTTCAGAATTAGTTCCATAGGTCCAATGTCTAATATCAAGGCAATCCAGACTGGAGCTGGAGACCTCAATCTTGCGACTTAGACTTCCCCTGATTAAGCTGAAGCAGATCTGAGATAACAGGATCAGGGCCCAAGAGTTCCTTTTATAGTTCTCTGGCAGCCTCTGTCTTGACAGTAGGTGAAGCATTGTGGCTTTGAAATAGATCTCCTATGTCCTAAGCATCACTGGTAATTAGCTACATGGATTAGCATAAAGCAACGTCTCATTTCCCATCATTTACAGGTAGATTACTACAGACTTCAAAGAGAAAGAAAAACAATGATATTACTACATTCACAGTTAATCTAAAAGTTAACATCTCCTTTTGATCTCTGAATTAACAGAATACATCAACAGACAGGAACCTGTTACATTGTCAATCTCTAACAATATATATGTAAACACATACAAAATGCAATCATTATCTACAGCTGTGCCTCTAAATGTTCAATCTGGGTCAATTAGCCTGCTAGTTGTGTAACCCTTTCTGGCTGTCTGTCACAGCTCTTTTAAAATCTGCAGAATAGTTTCAACTGGATTTCACATTTTATTCATCAATGACTGAAACAGCCCCTGACATAAATTAAATTTTCAAAAAACAATTTATTTTCTACAAATATTAGTATTTAAATATATTCTTATTCCCAGATTGGGTCTTTTGCCCATTACAAAGTTGAGTGCTTCCTAGCACAAAATTCTAATTCTAAGCTTTACCATTAAGTGACACCTACTGCCACTGTAACTATGTTGACATCCTCAGGCTTCAATTACTTTTTTACCAATTAATGGATTAGGAGTCTGAATAATCTCCTAACACTCCTTGCATTTCAGGGAGGATTGAGTTGGGGAGAAAGGCCATTGTTTTACACCCAGAGATACACACTTCCATTAATTTGTGGGGAGACTAACTTTAAAGTGAAGTTCTAAACTGAAAAGTGGCTATGTAAAAATGTCATTTTTTACTCCGTTGAACTGCTTCCTGCAGTGTAACCCTAGTCATGTCTCCTTGCTTTAAGGACAAACATAATTTTCTATTGCTGTTACTCTTTGTCATGGTTATGGGGTTGATTGCAACTCTGCCCCCTTTCTGAGTGTAAGATAACTTTGCAGGATGACAGTTAAAAAAACATTATTCTCGTAAAAAAATATGATACCAAATCAGAGAGAGACCATCAAAATTGAACCTTTTAATGCCTTATATGCAGTGACTTGTTTAGACTCCTTCAAGTACATTAAAGGGTCCAGGTGTAACTAATGGAATACTGCATGTTTTTTGAAGGTAGTATTTTTACAGATCCACATTCCTCTTCCATTCTCACCACTGAAGTTTAGGAGTACATTATTTGTTTTATTAGTATCTTGGTGACTAAGTTGGTCAAAAAGGAACAAGTAGATGAGAATGTTGGTAATTATTGTCTCAAGAGGTGCATACGCATCAGTTACTGGAGAGATGGTTTCTGTTTTAGTATTTTGTGCTGCATAGCACCCTGCCTATGATGGGTTGAAGCAAAGACTCCAGAATATAGGTCTACATAAATAGTAAATTTAAGAGCCACAATTACAGGTTAGTATTTTCCTCTTACTGTATCTAACTCTCATTTTAACTTATTCAGAATTTATTTTCCCATTATTACTGATACCCAAGAAATTTTGTCTAAACAGCAGGTTTATTTATTAATAAATAATTTATTCTTCCTATCTTCTTCATTCGTTATTGCCACCACTGGGTATTGTGGCATCTCAGTCAATTATGCAATAGTAAATTTTGATATCAAAACACTGGATAGCAGCCTCCCTAAAAGGATCAGACAGATGGAAGAGATTAATTAGAAAACAGACAATTTTTATATTGTAATTAAGTGGCTGAGTTGTAATATGTGAGCAGAGGACGGTGCAATGAATCTGCTGAGGCTCTTTTGACTCCTCACTGGAATGTAATTGGGCAGCCAGGAGGAGCAGGTCCCCTGTTATTTGGGAGGACAGTGGGCAGCTCAGGTTAGGGTTCTGGAGTTCCCTGTGTAAAACTGACAGGATTCATGTATAGTGTAGATAAGAACATGTTCATAGTGTCAATAAACAATCCACCGAACCTGACTCCACTATATCAAGTCAATCAAGAACAGAAACTGACCTGCTGCAAGCAGTGATGAGCTGCCAGAATCTTAACAACCGGTTCCCTATAAACAATGCTGATTTAAGGGATGTGTCTCTGTTCTGCCCCCTCCCACACCCAGGCTCCATCCTGTCCTCCAGGCTCTCTCCTGCCCCCCATTCCCCCAGGCTCTGTCCTGCCCCCTCCCGCCTCTCCCCCCCAGGCCCGTTCTCCATCCCAGGTGCCTGCAGGTGGCGCAGGAGTCCTGCAGCCCTTGCATCAGTGGGGTCGTTCCCGGCATGTGGGGCGGCAGCTCCCTGCAGGCAAAGGCTGCCGTCTGCCCAACTCCCCACCACGGGATGTGAGCACCCCCGAGCGGCAGAGGCTGGACAGCCCCACAGTGCAGGAGCAGGAGAGACTGGGGTTGCCCCAGCATGCCCAAGGCAGCCCCCAGCCATGGCACCAGCCGGCCCTGCCCTGCTCCTGGGTCAGAGGAGGCTGCTGCCACCAGGGGTCTGGTTCCCCGGCCCTATGCGACACCCAGTCACACGGTGCCTGATCTCCCTGCCCAGCGCAGCCGGTTGCGCTTCCTGGGCCAGGCAGGAAGCAGCATGGAGCTTGGCAGCGGCTCCTGAGCAAGGCGGCATCGTATCGGCCTCTGCGTTGCTTCCTCTGGGCCCAAAATACTCCAAAGGGGACAGAGAGAAAGCAGGTTCATAGCCCGTTCCCCAGGCACTGGCCAGCTAACCTTTCTGGGTGCACGGAGATGGGAGAAGAAGGGGAACATAGTGCATTGAGAGGTAGACCCCTCCCAGAGCCATGCACCATCCCTAGTGCTGCGAGTCAGGACCCCCTTGGCCAGGGGGGCTGCCCCAGCCGAGCCCCAGCCTGGGTGGGACTTTCTGGGGCGGTGACTGCCTACCCAACTGCCCACCCCCATTCCCTGTCCCCTGACCACCTCCCAGAACCTCTGCCCCCTCCAACAGCTCCCTGCACCTTATCCAACCCCTCCTCCCAGCCCCGGCCCAGCCCCCTTACCATGCTGCTCAAAGCGGCAGGAGCTGCAGAGCTGCCTGGGGTGGTCCAGAGTGCTGGCGGCGCGGCACGCTGCGGCTCCGTGAGCGGGGGAGAGGCCGGGGGAGCCTCCGAAGCCGGGAGCTCAGGGAGTCCTAACAACCAGTTCTAAAGCTGCTTCTAAATTTAACAACCGGTTTGTGCGAACAAGCTCCAGCTCACCAGTGGCCACAAGTTACCAAAATGGACCAGGAGGGACTGGGGAACAATTTTTTATGCATAGATAATAGTTAAATAAGCAATGGGGGTCAGGTAAAATAGAAAAAAAATGACATTTCTCTGATTTTGATAAGAGACTTTTTAAAAGTTTAGCTAAATAGAGTTAGAGTCTTCAAAGTTAATGGAAATTATAGTTTTCTGATTTTATTTTAACATATTGTAATACTGTAATACAAATGTTAATAATGAAAACAGAGGAGTCAGATCTTCAGCTGAAGTCAATGGAGGTACATTGATTTACACAAGCAGAGGATTTAGTCCAAAGATCACTAATAGTTAATGGCAGTTATTATTCATACCACCCTTTATTACAACATTTGATCATGTTTATGATTTTTGTCATACATTATTCTTTCATTATTCAGGAAGAACTTGAAAGGTTGCTGATATCACAAATCACCATCAATGGAGGGCGAAAACCTCACATTGTACGTTACCAATTGTATAGCAAGTTGAAGCATCTAGTAGAAAATCGAGAAAGCATTTTTGAGAAATGTTACCCAATAAGTTTGCCACTTGCACGCAAGATGTTGGTTCTCTCTTATAAACATCCCAGTTCTTTTGGTCAATGGGACCCAATCAAGGTAATGTAATTAAATGGCTGAGGTATAATTTCAGGAAGTAATACTTGCTTGTCTTCTTTATGCCCATATAATTAAGATAAAATATTATGAAAAGCACATCACTGAATATTTTCAATAATGAGCACATACTATTAATAACAAGAATTGGTCAGTTTAGTGTTGTGTTTTAAGCACTGATTAATGATATTTTGTAAGATTTGTGGGAGCATTGAGCAGATGGAGGTTTGTGAACTAGTACAATCAAAAGTGGAGCTGAGCAAGAAAGGAATGTATGATACTTAGGACCCAGCAAATATAGGATAGCAAACAGGAAGTTCCTACAGCCTTGCAGGAGCAGTAGAGACAAGTGAAAGAGTTTTGGAGTTATGGGTGATTAACACAAAGTTATGATGGGTAATCTGGATGTAATTTTGCTGGAATGCTAGATGTGCATCTTGGTTTTGTGAGTGAGTAAAAAACAAGGAGCAGAGCTAAGCTAAGAAAAGCCCAATGAACAGGAAACAATAACAAAGAAATTCCTGAAGACGGGAGAGTAGAAAGATACAGTTGGAGGAGTGACAGCTTTGCAAGTGAGAAGAGATTCTTACATATCTGAGTTGCCAAAAGTAAATCTAAGAGAGAGCATGTCAGGAAGAGAACAATTTAACACTTGACACAGGTTAAAAAATTCTGTTAGCAGAAAGAAGCAGGTACTAGACTGTCTTTAGATGGAATCAAGATGGTGTTTTGTCAATGCTGTAGGATGCATGAAGTAGAAGATGATGACAATTATGGAGGAGAAAATAGGAGTGCTTTAGGATCAGATAGAGATGAGTACAATTAAGGAAGCCAAAGTCTTCATAGATCAGAAGGTATAAGATATGCCAATTGGTGATTAAATAATTATGGTTTGAAGATAAGACAAGACTATGGAGGAGATAATGGATAAGAATAACAAACCAGAAGGAGGAATGTGAGCACCGGAAGTGAATTAAGGCAGAATCCTAGTATCCTATGGAGCTAAGGCATGTGGTTTGAAGGGACCTGATACACTAATGAGAAACCAAGAATCTGAGAAGGGTAGAATGTGTAGTATGGCAGTCTGGAGCCACCAAAGAGTGGTGTTTCAATATTATCCTCTTCAGATGCATAGCTCAGGAATACAGTGGCATAGGGCCTAAGTATTACTGAGCAGCATACCCTCTGTCAGTCAGTCCACAGAACAGCACTTGTTTTTAATTCAGAGAATTAATTATTCTTTTCTTTGTTCTGACCAGAAATAGAGTAATGCTCTGGACATTAAATTGGGTATAGAATTCTCTCTTATCCCATCCTACAACAGTGGTTCCATGGATAGATAGTGTTATGGTACCCCGCCCCATATGGGACTAAGGAGGCAATGAATTCAGAAATGCTCCCATGACTGCCTAACCCTAGGACAAATATTGATAAATATTTATTGATAAAATGTCTGATAACCAGGCTCAATCAATTTTTTAATCAAAGATTGATCTCAGCACAATACAGAAAGGTTAATACAGTATCAATCTCGAGAATAGTCTTGCATCAGTTACATTGTTTCTCTGTTCCAAATTCTGAACTTAATTTTGCTCATATTTATATTCCCTTTGTTTATGACAGATAAAAAAATCCACAGATTTTACACATTGTTTCTTATCTGGGGTTTGTGCATAACGTTCCAGATGTCAGTAGATTGTAGAGACATCTACACTACTCTACCTAGCATACAGTTCATATCTGACAAACCTCAGCAAAAACGTATTTCTTCCCTCTGACAGATTCTACAAAAACAGAAGTTACAACAGTATAACTGCTAGTAGATTTCTACAATAAAGCTTAGCATAAATACAAGGCATTTGGGGAGTATAGTTTATAGTTATACAACTTAGCCTAAATACAAAGCATTCTGGGAATATATAATATTGGCTAAAAGTCCTCCTACCCCTTTGTCACCTTGATTCAGAGCATCGGGAGAACACCTTTGATAAATGCATGTATGAAGCAGAAGAGCGTTCATATGGGATATTATTTTACCACAGCTTGTGAGCAAAAATACAAAAATATCAACAAAATCAAAAACATTAGGTAAAACAATTTAAGCCTTAAAGTAATCTGTCTGTATATTAGAAATTAATATGTCCAAGCTACCATCCTGTAGTAGATCTAGAACCTTTTCTATTTAGTGTATGTCACCCCTACTCTGAATTATGGGTGTGTCTTTTTGAACCAATAATGTTTTTAAATTTAAGGTTAGTGGATCACTGTGTACATTAAAAACCTGATATATATTTCCCAACCTCATGCTGGTGATCTGGCTCACTTTGGATACTGGATTTATTGTGGTAGCTGGGAACAGGCATAATTGACCCACATGTATGCATGGGGAGAGAAAAAAGGCATTCCAGGAGTACAGTTTGTATTTATATAAAACTTAGCCTAAATACAAAGTATTCTGGAAATATGATATTGGTTCACACATCACCCTCCTTCAGTGTGTTTGTTCTTGGCCAACCTTCTGAATAAAAGATGAGCACTTCTGATTGGGGCGTAGACAACATCAGCCCACTTAATGGATGCAGTGAGTCCAATCTGCCCTCAAACTCTGAATAAGGAGCAGGCTTTCACAATGGGCTTAATCTGCAGCAAGTGAGCCCCTCGCGAAGTAAGTGCAAAGAAGCATTCAATTCCAAGGTATGTGAAGTAGCAATATGGTTATATTCGTGCTCCTTTATGTATTATCAGCTGGAACAGTTGCTTCTTAGGATACCTCTTTTGGGTTCAAGGCCTTACTAGTAATATGGTAAGGTTGGACCTCCTCGGGATACTGCTTGCTACATCCATAGCCTGTCCGTGAATCCACTGTCATAAGATGGGAGAGGAAAGAGATGTATGACAAAGGAGAATTACTTACTGATAATTGTGTCAGTCATAGAGTCCTCTTCTCCCATCCTACATGCCTCCCTCCTCCCCTTTGGATGGTATGCCACTGCTTGTATATTATTTCTCTTACTGTCTTGTATACCCTATCCTCCTTTCTGCTCCTGGAAGTTTCTCTCGCTCAGGGATGGTATTCTGTCTGAGGCTTATGTAATCAGGGGTAAGGTTTCAGAAATCGTTGCTTCCTTCCAGTAGGAATTTCCATAACACTGTGTCCATAAATCCACTGTTGTAGGATGGGTGAAGAGGAGATGAAAAGAAACAGAAATATCAGTAAGTAACTTTTTCCGCTTTTGTATATGTTACAGCTAAGTGAAGGAGATGTAATCATGCCTTTCCAAAATCAACTGACTCCAAGCTTGCCTGTAATCCACCGACAATATATTTATTTCTTTTCAAGTAAAGAAAATAAAGAAAAATTTATGAAAAATCCCATTAAATTTATCCGTCAGCCAAAACCCAAGCCACCTGTGCCAGTTAAGATAGCAATTGTGGGACCTCCAAAATCTGGAAAAACTACAGGTAAGGTCCAGTATTTTCAAAGGGTAGGAGCTTCCCTTATAATTGGGGTTGTATGATACAATTAACTTAGGCTTGAATAGAGACTGGGAGTAGTTAAGTCATTATGCAAGGTAACATATTTCCCCTTGTTTTTTCCTACCACCCCCCCCCCACTGTTCCTCAGACGTTCTTGTTAAACCCTGGATTTGTGCTGGAAATGGCCCACCTTGATTATCATACACATTGTAAGGAGAGTGATCACTTTAGATAAGCTATTACCAGCAGGAGAGTGGGGTGGGGGGGAGAGAAAACCTTTTGAAGTGATAAACACCCATTTTTTCATGGTCTATGTGTATAAAACATCCTCACTGCATTTTCCACTTTATGCATCCGATGAAGTGATCTGTAGCTCACAAAAGCTTATGCTCAAATAAATTGGTTAGTCTCTAAGGTGCCACAAGTACTCCTTTTCTTTTTGCGAATACAGACTAACACGGCTGCTACTCTGAAACCTCTCATAATCATGTTAGCAAGAAGTTACAAACAAGTCACTAAAATTATTGCTGTTGCCATGCATAGAATGCTGCAGTTAGTTTTCCCACTATCCTATTTATCAGCCAGAAATATCTGTGTTCACCATCTCAACCCTGTCCCCACTCCTCAGGAACGAAGGATATCCTTGTGGTTAAGCCTTGGACTGGCACTTGGGAGATATGGGTTCAGTTCTGTTCCTAGTGCTGACAGACATCCTGTGCTAAAAGAAAAGGAGTACTTGTGGCACCGTAGAGACTAACCAATTTATTTGAGCATAAACTTTCATGAGCTACAGCTCACTTCATTGGATGCATACTGTGGAAACTGTAGAAGATATTATATATACAGAGACCATGAAACAATACCTCCTCCCATCCCACTCTCCTGCTGGTAATAGCTTATCTAAAGTGATCACTCTCTTTACAATGTGTATGATGGAAATGGCCCACCTTGATTATCATACACATTGTAAAGAGAGTGGTCACTTTGGATGGGCTATTACCAGCAGGAGAGTGAGTTGGGGGGGGGGGGGGGCGGAGGGTGAGAGAACCTGGATTTGTGCTGGAAATGGCCCAACTTGATCATCATACACATTGTAAGGAGAGTGATCACTTTAGATAAGCTATTACCAGCAGGAGAGTGGGGTGGGAGGAGGTATTTTTTCATGCTTTGTGTGTATAAAAAGATCTTCTACGCTTTCCACAGTATGCATCCGATGAAGTGAGCTGTAGCTCACGAAAGCTTATGCTCAAATAAATTGGTTAGTCTCTAAGGTGCCACAAGTACTCCTTTTCTTTTCGCAAATACAGACTAACACGGCTGTTACTCTGAATCCTGTGCTAAGTGACTCTGGCAAGTCACTTAGGCTCCTGTGCCTCAGTTCCAGTGATGATTTTATGTCCTATCCCTTCCCATCCACTCCTTGTCTGTTTAGATTGTAAGGTCTTCAGGACAAGTGCTGTTTTTAATAGTGCCTAGCATAAGCAGTTCTGATGGTGGTTGGGGCCTGTAGGTGCCACTATAGTACATATAATAATTCTCCTTATGTCTCTTACACTGAGAAATCCAATCACTGATGCAGTGGGAGGAATCTCAGGCTCATTTAATATAGTGCTCCCATTATATATCTGGGTACACAATAAAATAGAAACAGCTGGTATAAAACTCCCCATTTGCCACTGGGAAATACCATGTTCACTGTTCCCACCTCTCATAAAAATAGTAATTGTCAGTGCAGACGAGTATCAGCCATCATACTTCTGGAGAGGTAAACAGGGAACAGAAATGCAATGAGGCTCTATATTGGGTGCTTTTTCTGCCCCTTTCAATAGAAGCAGTTAGATTTCTTAATGTTAGGGCTGCTCTTTAATATGTGACTAGTATAGGCAACTTTCATGATTTGGAAAAAATACAGACAGTCAAACATTCTAAGGAACCCCTTGACAGAGACTCATCTCTGCTTTAGTCATACAATTATATGATTCTAAAGCTTGCTTTTATAATATTTTTTTCATTGGTGTTTTAAAGATATGGGACTAGATTCACCTGTCCACTCTAGTTGCTTTGCTAGTTAACAGTTTATTTGAAACTAGTGTAATTAAAAGATAAAAAATACAATTAATTCTTCTTCAAGTGAAGGTCCCTATGCGTGTTCCACTTGAGGTGCACATTTGCTCCACATGCCTCGGATCAGAAGATTTTTAACATAAAAACGGCCATACTGGGTCAGACCAAAGGTCCATCCAGCCCAGTATCCTGTCTGCCAACAGTGGCCAATGCCAGGTGCCCCAGAGGGAGTGAACCTAACAGATAATGATCAAATGATCTCTCTCCTGCCATCCATCTCCACCCTCTGACAAACAGGCTAGGAACACCATTCCTTTTTGCTGGCAGTGTCATTGGTCTGCACCTGAGCCCTTCTCTTCATGCTCTGAACCAAGGGCATAAGAGACCATGCGAGCTAATGGCTTCTTCAGTTCCTTTCCCTCACCCTTGATCTGAGAAAGAACTTATTTAGTGGCTGCAGCATTAGCTAGCATTCCTGTTCAAAAACTGTAGTTAGTTGTAAATAGTTTTAAAACCTGTTTTTAACTAGTTTCTAGTGAGAGTAGTTTTTAGACACCCCCAAAAAACTTCCCCTGTACATTATGCTACCAGTAGTACCTCAGAGTTACAAGCTGACCAGTCAACCATACCTCATTTGGAACTGGAAGTATGAATCAGGCAGCAGCCAAGACAAAAAAAAACAACCAAAAACCAATACAGTACAGTAGTGTGTTAAACTACTAAAAAAGATAAAGGGAAAGCAGCATTTTTCTTCTGCATAGTAAAGTTTCAAAGCTGTATTGTCAATGTTCATTTGTAAACTTTTGAAAAAATGACCATGTTTTGTTCGGTTAAAAATATTTTAGAGTTATGACCAACCTCCATTCCCAAGGTGTTCCTAACTCGGAGGTTCTACTGTAGTATGCCAGGATCCCAGTATTCAAGATCTGCCTGGCCTGCCTTTGGGCTTTCCCAGTCAGCAACAATCACGGCATGAATACATGCTTAGAAGAAAATTCCTGATGGACTGTACAATATGGGGCCCCAGTCCAATCCTGACCCATTAGACTTCCGTGTACATTCACAGGCACTGGGAAATGCCCCTTTGAGCATAGTGATCTCTGGTTCCAAGGATAATGAGAACAGGGCTAAAGACCTTTCCAAGCAGAGAGATGAGGAAGGTAAGACCAAACACTCTGATGGAATGCTAAAGGTATATTATAATGTACAGCCAGTAGGCAGCGCTGTGTATAATCTACACCTTATCTGAGCTGGCCACAGCCATACCTGGGAATGCGTTAAAGTATCTGAAAGAACACATCTTTTGTATCTGTTTCCATGATGGAAGTTCTATAGCCAGTCCAAATCTGATATTTAATCCTGACCTGCTAGCAGCAGCCCTGCAACCAACTATGTATGAAGAATATATGACACACTCTTAAAAGAAATGTGAGATATCCCCCTCTCTAAGTCTTCATCCATACAGAAGACTTCCTCTCCAACAAATCATGTGGACTCCACACACCACTACAAGAGTGTCATGCGCTCACAAGGAGCACAGTACTGATTTTGCAGTACAGAGAGGCAAAAGTGCCCCAAAACCATCCTTAGCCAAAGGGGTGGGACCCTCCTAGGACAGGCAAGGTACCAATGTTAAGAAAAAAGGAGTCATCAGTACCGAAGACTATGGTCCATATGAAGCCAGTACTTCTGGCACCACCAAGGGACAGAAATCCAGTCCACTCTCCAGAATCAGGGGCTAGAGAGTGTACTGTCCAAAAGGACCTTATTATCTATGCTGCCTATGCTGTTGGATCCAGTCCTGGCCTGAGATGTCCTCACACCATTGGTTCACTTTTGACTGGTACCATTGACCAGTCAAGGCATAATAAAACCACCAGTACCACCCATCAATATAAAAGCCTCCTTTTCTGCAGCCCAGCATCTCCCCAATTCTGGACATCTGGGCTTCTCCCCTCCAATCTGCAGCTCATGCAGGCATATCAAAGACTTAGTTCCACATGCCCTGCTACACTGCCTTTGTTCCCACTTGCCACCGGATTCTCTGTCTCTGTGGCAGCAGTCAGTTGACAGTTACACTGTTCCTGCTCCTTTTATTTTTTCCACTTTTTTCAGGCCCTGGTGAGCTATTTTATTTCAGGATTCTTTCCTCCTCCCTGGGTCAGTCTTAAGCTTAAGTTTAATTCACCCTGAGACTCTGCTGCAGCATCTCCCTGCTGGCTCCTCTGTCCCTATCCAGGCATGGCAGAGAGGCCAAGAAAGCACCAGATCAAATCCAAGCAGTGCTCTATTTGTGAGGTAGCCTTCCTGGGTTCAGAAGTCTATAGGCTGTGCCCAGGCTGCACCCAGCTAGCTGACCCTAACTCTGTTAGTTCTTGCAGCTAGGAGTTGGACAGGCATATGGGATCCCCTACTCAAAGCAGCCACAATTCCAGTGTGAAAAAAAATGGATCAGGAAGCACAGAGTAGAGCAGGGAAAGTCTCTGTAGATGACGAGAACTCCAGGCAGCTGACTCAGGGAGTAAGTCCCAGGGGATCCCTGTAGAACAAAGAGGGGAGGCTTGTGGGACCACAAATTCTCACCCCTCTGTGTCTTAAAGTGGGTCCTGAATACCCTTGGTAAAGAAGCAGGACTCTTAAACAGCTCCCCCTTCCCAGTTCAACCAGAAAGACTCTAGTAGCAAGTACCCCCCTCACCCTCTTGGGGGAATGGGACCCAGCATGGGAGGACTCAGAGGGAGAACTTTTCAGAGGGCTTCAGGCACTATGAAAGGCAAACTGCAAAAAGCATCACCAAAGTGTCAGGAAGCGCCTACTCCTGCAAAGCATGCAAAAAGAGCAAAGAAATCTAAAAAGGAAAAAAGGGGGGAAAAAGCACAGAAAATCCAGGAGGTACAAGTCCTTGGATGCCTCTTCTTTCTCCCTCTCCTTCATTGAGGGCAAATCTACACTAAAGTGCTACATCAGCGCAGCTGTACTGGTGCAGCTGTACCACTGTAGCATGTTTGGTGAAGGCATGCTAAGCTGACAGGAGAGTGCTCTGTCTCCTGCCAACATAGCACAGGTATGGACAGTGTGAAACTTGCATCACTCGGGCGATAGGAGTATGAAACCCTTCCCCCCCCCGAGTGACGAGTTAAATCAATTTAACCGATAGTGTAGACCTGCCCTGAGGAAGATGAGGTATCAGACCCTGACTACAAACAAGACCAGGGGAAAACACAATATAGGGTTCCCCCTCCCCCCCGAGAAGTTTTTCTCCTTGATTCAAGTCCAACCTGAATAGGTTCCTGAGAGCAAGGCTCAGAGTAAATTTCTCTCCTTGAAATTCTCTGCTGAATATTTCCCCTGCACTCCTCCTTCTAGTATGTGATCAGGGATGACTGGAACAGACTGATACGGGCAAGCACATTAATAAAAATGACCTCCAGTTCTATAAGATACAGGAATCAAAGCCCCCTGTCACAGAGACCTGCAGGTAGACATAGTTGTAGCATCTCTAGCAAGGGATATGATCATTCCCTCAGAAGCAGAGTTCTACCCTAAGGAACCAATAGATAGAAATTGGAGGCCATTTTTAAGAAAGATTTTGAGCCCTCCTTGGACACCCTCAGAGCATCCCTAACAGCTACCTGCTTTGCAAGGGATCTGTCTTCTGACTGGAAGATCTCAGAACCCTAAAGGACAGAGATTGTCTTCAATTTGGCTCCATTTTAAAGAAAGTTTCCCAAGCAACAGCATTTGTAGCTGATGCCTCAATGGATGCAATGAAGTTCTCAGCCAGGGTCATGGCTTCCAGCTTCATAGCCAGGCATCACCTAATGGCTCTAACCCTGGAAGGTGGATATACACTCTAAGAAGATCCCATGCTCGACCAAATTTAAAGGTTCATTCTTTTTGGAGGGAACAGCTAGACAAGGTAGTGGCTGACAATGTAGCAGAAACCAAACAGTCATTCCCATCATCACTAAGTGCTCTCAGGAGGGAATACAGACTTGCCTTCAGACAAAGGTGCTCCTTTCATCTCTTGTCCTCACAGAGGTATCAGTGAAGGGACAACAGATTCTCCAAAGGAAAATTTTGGAGCCAACTTTCATGGAAGAAGCTCTGCACCTCCCAATGCCACTTCATGACAAAGATCGCACAGGCCAGGGCTGAAGCTAGGAGGTGGAATTTTCTATTTCCCAGAAGAATGGGTTGCATCAACCATGGACACATGGGTGAGGGAAATAGTGAGCCAGGGATAATCCCTCAAGCTGCAAGCTCCACCCCATCTGTTCTTCAACCAGTCTCCCATCTCCAACGACCCCATGAAGTGTGATCTGTTCCAGAACAATATGTCTCATCTTCTGGATATTAGAATGATAGCATTCCCTCCGAAGATAGATTCCCGGAGTTCTGCTTCATATTCTTCATTGTTCAGAAATGCAACAGGGCAATCACAGCCACTCTCGACTTAGAAAGTCTCAACAACTGGGAGGGTATGGTGGGGATTTGTGGCCCCACAAGCCTCCTGGCTTTGTTCTACGGAGGTCCCCCGTGACTTACTCCCCAATCAGCTGTCTGGAGTCCTCCTTGTCTTCAGAGCCTTTCCCTGCTCAGTGCTTCCTGGTCCATTTATTCCATGTTGGAGTTGTGGCTGCTTTGGTGGGTAGGGATCCCACATGCCTATGTGACTCATAGCCCCGAGAACTAATTGAATTAGGGTCAGCTGGCAGGGTGCAGCCTGAGCACAAACTTACCATCTGCTGAGTCTGGTAAAGCTGCCTTACAAATGGAGCACTGCTTGGATTTGACCTGAGCCAAGACTTCTGAGGTTTGCTTGTGGCAGGAAGAATTATTAGCCCAGAACATTCCCATTCAGCCAGTTCTCTGCCCACAGGATCTTTACAAAGGTGGTGGTGGTGATTATAGCTAGACTCACGTCACAGGTACCCACCTGTATCCCTTCCTAGATGACATCCTGATCAGAGCTCCATCTCAGGCCACAGTGCACAGAACCACAACTCAGGCACTGAATCTCCTGGAAGTGCATGGCTTCATCAGTCAAGAAAAGTTACTTGATTCCATTGACCAGGATAACTATGGGAGTAGACATAGAAAACTCGATAACAAAAATCTATCCATTACTCTAAAGGTTCTAGAAAAACCTAGGATCTTACCACCATGTTCCAGAGCTGCAGGAGGCCTACCAAAGCACTGTGTCTTCAATTACTAGGATTTCTCACATCATGTATAGGGATCACTCTATGGGCATGATTAAGTCTTTATCGTAAAAGTGGGGACCACTCCCCAGAATACATGAAAGATCAAGTACAGGTCCTAGTGCCAGGGTTCAGCCCCCTAAAACGATGGTCAGCCCAAGGCAACATTTGCGGAGGCATGCCAGTATGTCTTCTAGACCCTCTACTTCTTACAACTGATGCCAGGCTGACAAGTGCACTTGGGGACCCGAATGGCTCAAGGCCTCTGGAGCACAGAAGAAATAGCTCACAGCATAAACTTTCTAGAGCTGAGAGTGGTCAAGCTGGCTGGACGACAATGTCAGACGTGTCTAGAGGAGAGCCGCATCCTGGTTCAGTCTGACAACATGACCACAGTTGCATATGTGAACAACTGTGGGGGAGCAAGGAGCCCACACTACACATGGAAGCAATGGAAATAATGAGGTGGGCAGGGAAGCTTCTCCTTTCCCTCAGTGGGATCCCCATAAAGGGGACTTGAACCAAAGGCAGTTCAGTTACAGGATCAACAACTCTGATTGAAAATTTCCTGATTCAGGTACCAATCTCATTGTTCAGATGTTTGGCCACCCTTCAGCCAACCTGTCTGTAAATTGTATGAACACAGAGACCAAAATACTTCACCAGGGAGATGGACCCCAGATCCATGGGAACCAGATACTTTATCACACAGATGGCTGCAGATGACCATGCTCTCTTCCTGTTTCTACTGAAGTTGGTCCAGAAAATAAAGTGAGAGCAGGCCATAGGATCATAGAATATCAGGGTTGGAAGGGACCTCAGGAGGTCATCTAGTCCAACCCCCTGCTCAAAGCAGGACCAATCCCCGATTTTTGCCCTAAATCCCTTAATGGCCCTCAAGGATTGAACTCACAACCCTGGGTTTAGCAGGCCAATGCTCAAACCACTGAGCCTCCCCTTACCTCCCCATTGGCTGAGGAGAACTTGGTTTTCTGACTTGATATTACTGAAAATGGAGCCTCCATTTTAGCTTTCATCAGGACTGGGCATTCTCACAAGGTCCTTTTTCTCCACTCGGATCTGACCTAGCTTCAACTGGCAGCCTAGCTATTGTGAGAGAAGAACTTGTATTGCTGGGCCTGTCCTCCAAAGTCATCAAAACTGCTTTCATCTGGGAGATTACTGACACAGAGAATATTCCTCTATCTGGTCCAGATTCAGTAGCTGGTGCCAAGAATACAGTGCCAGTCCCAGAAATCCAGAATCCCAGCCATTTTGGATTTTCTCCAAGAAGGTATCAATAGAGGTCTTCAGCCCAGCACCATAACACAGGGGTTCTCAAACTGGGGTCGGGACCCCTCAGGGGGTCGTGAGGTTATTACATGGGGGGTTGCAAGCGGTCAGCCTCCACCCCAAACCGTGCTTTGCATCCAGCATTTATAACGGGGTTAAATATATAAAAAAGTGTTTTTAATTTATAGGGGGGGCCCCACACTCAGAGGCTTACTATATGAAAGGGGTCACCTGTACAAACGTTTGAGAACTACTGCCATAGCACATCAGGTGTCTATTCTTCGTAGCATTCTGTTCATAGGATCCTCTGGCTCCCTAGCAGAAAACCCCCAGTAACCAGGTTTCTTAGAGCAGTCTGGCTATGTAGGCCTGCGGCCAGACCACTCTTCCCTAAAGGGGACCTACCACACATGCTTAGAGCATTGAAAAGTCATCCCTTTGAACCTCTTACTTCAGGACCAGCATTCTACCTGCGCTTCAAAGCTTGCTTTCTGATAGCCATTGCATCTAGCAGGCAAGTGTCAGAGCCGGCAGCCTTATTTATGAAAGTATGTATTCACGAGAACTCCAGAATCATTTCTTGCTAAGATGAACTCTTCCTTCCACCCTTCCCAAGATGTTGTTCTTCCCAAGACCAGAGCAACAGACTGAAAAAATTTGGCACACCTTAGATGTCAGGAGAGCTCTCTACCTCAAATCCATGAGAAGGCCAGGAGTCCTATTCATGTCCTTCCATTCAAAATACCAAGGACTCATGAGTTTCCACACTTTCCACTGCTAGATGGATTAGGCTATGCATTGTGGAGGTTTACAAGCCCTTCCTGTTCTGGAAAGGATCAAAGTGCGGTCCACAAGGTCCCTAGCAACCTCATGGAGGGCAGAACAAGCAAGTGCATTCACCTTGGAAATATGCAAAGTGAGCACTTGGTCAACAACTAACACTTCATTATGCACGATAAGGTGGACTTTGTCATCTGCAGAAGCCTCATTTAGCAAGAAGGAGCTGCAGGCAGTGGCCAAAAAATAATATTGCCCTTTGATCAGTTCTTTCAAAGTGAGGGTACCTTCTCTGTCTTACTCCTGAAGACATCTTCCATAACTCTCTTTATATCTGTTCACTGCTTGCTACTTCCCATATGTTCCAAACTGTGGGAGATACTGGGTTGCAGAATGGAAAAATTTATTACTGATAATTTCCTTTCTGATAGCAGTCTCTTCCACAGTCCTACCCACCCTAGATGGCTCAAGGGCCTAAGGTCAGATATTATGTGGGATCATTATCATGGCCATTTTGTCTACTGTACATAGTTTGTTACCTCTGGAGTATTTGTTGTTAATATTGTTGTATAAGTTTTTCATAGCTTTGGAATAACTCAGCTGGCGGCACCTAGGAGGAAAGAGATGACCAGGATGTGCCAAATCTTTGATCCACGTGCATGAGCTGCAGAGCGTGGGAGAGTAGCCCAGATGTCTGAAATTGTGGGAGACACTGCTAGCAGAAAGGAAATTATCAGTAAGAAATGTTCTGTTCCTCCAAGGAGCTTGGATACAGTGGGAGAGCTTCACCACCCAATCAAGACATGGGATCAGCCCCAGCAGAGGCTCCAAGATCTTGTGGTGCCCCTCCCTTGCTCATAGGAGGGACTACCCAACTCAGGACTAGTGGTACGCTTCTCCATGGAGACTGCCTCATTTCCCCTATGACTCTTCACACTGGCATTACTGGGTACACAACAGCAGTCAAGACAAGCTCTCTCTTTCAGACAAGAACCTCAACCCCCTCAAACAATCTAAGGAAGAGCAATACCCTGACCAGGAAGAACTGCTCACCCCAGTGAAGTTATCATTGTTGTCCCCAGATTAGATGGTTGCACCAGCCTCACTGCCACCATCTAATGACTACAGACCCGGGACCTCCTCAGAAGGATTGCAGATTCATTCCAAACCACCTGGAGGAAGTATAGGATATCCCTCATAAGCGACTGAATGTCCACCAGGGTGTTGGTACCAGTAAGGTGGCACTGCCTATTAAATTAGGCCATTTTAGAACCAGCCAAGATGATCTGGCATACTCCAGCCACATGTGCTCCCATTCTTAAGAGAACAGAGGAGAAATATTTTGTGCCATCGAAGCAGGCAGATACTTAGTCTCATACCCTGCTCTGAACTCTTGACTGCTGCAAGCGGTCATTAAAAGAAACAAGCAACATCACGCCAGACCTACACTCACTGATAAGGAGACTAAACCTTGAGACTTCTTTGGAGAAAAGAACTTCACTAAAGTGAGTTTACAGTTTTGCATCACAAACTACCAAGCTTTAGTGTCAAAATATGATTTTAATAATGACAGTTGGTTCTCAGAATTCACTAACAAACGCCTTCAAGAAGCTGGATTTCAGTTCACAGCAATTATCAAAGATGATAAATTTCTAGCTAAATTAGCCCTCAGGGCTCACTGCATGCAGCAGGTACAGCCTCCTGCTCAATGGCAAACTCCATGGTCATGAGAAGGGCTTCCTGGCTTCAATCCAATCCACTGTAAAGAATCTGCCTTTTGAATGAAATAACCTACTTAGTGAGAAGATTGATAAATTATTCCATTCCCTCAAAGACTCAAGAGCAACCTTTTGCTCTATCTCAGGGAACGGCAACCTTTGGCATGCAGCCTGTCAAGGAAGTCCGCTGGCAGGCTGGGACGGTTTGTTTACCTGCAGTGTCTGCATGTTCGGCCAATCGCAGCTCCCACTGTCTGTGCTTCGCCGTCCCAGGCCAATGGGGCTGCGATCAGCTGAACCTGTGAATGCTGCAGGTAACAAACTGTCCAGGCCCGCAAGTGGATTTCCTTGATGGGCTATGTGCCAAAGGTTGCCAATCCCTGATCTATCTGTACCCCAGCTCTGTGGAGCAAATACCCCAGACTCAATCTTACAAAGTCAAGCTACTTAACCATTCTAACATCAAGGAGCCTATAAGCCACATAGGAGACGCCAGTGAACGCAGCATAGTAAACACAAGGTTCCCCCCTGCATTCTCCTTTCAGCCTCAGCCTCCTACCAGGTAATCCTTTTGACAGGACTTTTGAATGCTGAAAATTAGTCTCCTTGCCACATTTACCTGTTCAGGACTCCCTTACCCCATTTGGTGGCCCCCTAGCTTATTTCCCCCAGGATTTGCACAATATCACACCAGACTGATGGGTTCTGGAGATAATCAGTTTCTCTCCCTTGTCCCCTAAAGCCTTCTTCTGAGGCCTCCTTCATGGACCCTTCACACAACAGGATGTTCAGACAAGCAGTAGATTCCCTGCACCATCTGGCAGCCATAGAACTGGTACCTCTTCAGCACAGGGCAAAAGGATTATATTTGATATATTTTCTCATCTCCCAAGAATAAAGAAGGCTGGAGTCCCATCCTAGATCTCAGATAGTTTAACATCTTTATCCACTGCTTTAGGTTCAGAATGGTCACCCTGGTCTCTATAATCCCCTCACTAGCTAAATGTGATTGGTTCACAGCTCTTGATTTAAAGGATTCTTATTTCCACATAGACATCCACCCTGCAGACCAGAGATTTCTGAGATTCACTGTGAGCTTTGACTGTTACCAATACAATGTGCTCTCCTTTGGCCTCTCAATGAGACCGATGATATTCACCAAGGTATTATCAGTAGTGGTAGCTCACCTCCTTTGTCAGGGTTCATCATTCCCTACCTCGATGACTGCTCATGAGGAAGTCACATCAAGAAGTATGGATGACAACCTTGTCCTTACTCATACTCGGATACTCCTCAGGGGTCCAGGTAAATGTAGTTAATTTAGTCCCACAAAGAGGAGAGATTTTATTGGAGCAATCCTAGATTCAATCAGAGCTAAAGCAATACCTACCTCAGGAAAGGTTCCAGGGTATAAGGGTCCTCATCACTCAGTTGTGGCTGAACCCTCAGATGACAGTTCAAACCTGTCTCATCCTCCTAGGTCACATAGCTTCATGTACCTATGTGACACCCTTTGCCTTCAGTGTCTACAGGCTTGGTTATGGACAGTCTACATGTCAAGCAAGCACAGTCTGGACATACTGGTCTTGCTCCCCTACAGAGTTCTGGCTTCTCTCTCCTGGGAGAGAAAACAGGGAGACTGTGTGCATGGGGTTTCCTTTTATCCTTTCCGCACCCACAGAAAAACTGATTACAGATGCTCCCTTACCAGAGTGGGGAGCCCATCTGGATGGGCACATAACATAGGCTATCTGGACCCACCAAGAATCCCAGTTGCACGTAAACCTTCTAGGGCTGTGTGCACTGCATAAAGCCTACAAACAATTTATACCATTTATTTGGACCTTACACATTCAAGTCATGTCAGAGGTGGTCAGTGTTAGGGGTTCACAACACGTTAGCAGACAGCCTCAGACATTTCTCCAGAAACAAGTAGGAGCTACATGACTCAGTGGTAAGAGCATTTTTCAGCAGTGGGAATTCCTGCCTTGGGATCTCTTTGCATCTCAAGAGAACAAGAAATGCTGGATCTATTGGTCCAGGACAGCTCAGGCTACAACTCTAGAGGGGATGCATTTCTATTTCAGTGATTGGTACAAATTATGTACGCATTTCCACATATGCCTTTTACCTCAGTTCAGAGGAAGATCAAACAAGATGGAGCATCAGTGATTCTGATTTCTCCCTGGTGGTCTAGACATTTCTGGTTCCTGAGTGTTCTCCAGATGTCCTCACATCCATGCCTCCACAATCAGCTGTTCTCAGCCCAACTGACTCAGGACAAGGGCAAGATCAAACGTCCCAACCCAGCATCACTCCATTTAACAATGTAGTATTTGGATGGACGACAGATCTAAAAAAGGTCATATGTGGAGGCAATACAATCCATCATTAACAATAGTAAGAAGCAAAAAGAAAAGGAGTACTTGTGGCGCCTTAGAGACTAACCAATTTATTTGAGCACAAGCTTTCGTGAACTACAGCTCACTTCATCAGATGCATTGAGCTGTAGCTCACGAAAGCTTATGCTCAAATAAATTGGTTAGTCTCTAAGGTGCCACAAGTACTCCTTTTCTTTTTGCGAATACAGACTAACACGGCTGCTACTCTGAAACCTGTCAATAGTAAGAAGGCATTTCCTAGTGGAATCACCACACAGCAAAATGGAAAAGATTCTTTACCTAGTGCCACCATCATCAGAAGCGTCCATGATCTTCTCTCGCTAAAAACTTAATAGCTATCCATCAGTTCCTTATGAATATACTTGGCAACTGTTAGCACTGTGGACAGCCAGCCATTCAGTCTTCGCTTATTCTACTACAGTAAGGTTTCTGAAAGGACTGATCCAAATCTTCCCTCCAGTGCTGAAGCCTACCTTAACATGAGACCTCAGTCTTCTCCTGTCAGCATTGATGAATGCTCTGTTCAAACCCTTAGCCTCATATGCATTCATTCGTCTGTGAAGATTGCATTGCTGGTTGCTATCATCTCAGCCAGAAGTGTAGGTGAGTTGGGGGCCTTATGGCTGACCACCCTATATGGTCTACCATAAGGATAAGGTTTCCTTGAGATTACATCCCAAGTTTACTTCTAAAGTAACTGCAGAATTCCATCTGAACCAGGTCATCCACATCTGTGTCTTCTAACTGAAGCTCCAGGCCACCAGAGAGGACAGGAAGCTCCACTCTCTGGATGTCCATTGAGCTTTAGCCTTCTACCTACAGAGAATGAAATCCTTCAGAAAAATCTCCCAAACTGTTTCCTTTGCTGAATGCATGAGAGGAGAAGTTCTCCTCATAGAGAGTGTCAAAATGGATGTTGGGCTGCATCCTACTGTGTTATGAGCTGATAGTGATCCTTCCTCCTCAAGGCATGAGGGCTCTCTTGACTAGAGCACAGGCTGCAATGGTAGCTTCATTTTGAAATGTTCCTTTCCTATACATTTGCAGAGCAGCAATGTGGGGCTCCATCCATACATTTGTGAGACATTACACTTTGGTTTAGGCTTCTTCAGCAGACTCATCTTTCGGCAGAGCAGTCCTCCATTCTGTGGTACAACAGGGTTCCTTGTGTCCTCCTCAATGAAAATTGTTTGAGAATCACTTCAAATGGAATACCATAAGGACCATCAAAGAAGAAAAGAGTTGCTTACCTTGTGCAAAAAGAAAAGGAGTACTTGTGGCACCTTAGAGACTAACATTTATTTGAGCATAAGCTTTTGTGAGCTACAGCTCACTTCATCGGATGCTGTAGCCCATGAAAGCTTATGCTCAAATAAAATTTGTTAGTCTTTAAGGTGCCACAAGTACTCCTTTTCTTTTTGCGAATACAGACTAACACAGCTGCTACTCTGTTACCTTGTACAGTAACTAGACTTCCTTGAGATGTATGGTTCCTATCTGTATTTCACTACCCACCCTCCTTCCCCTCTGCTGCAGAGCCTTATCCTATGGCTATTCATGGTAGAAAATTAACTGGAGAGGTGGTCATCCTGCACCATCCCTTATGCCCTCGGTTGGGAGCACAAGGGCGCAGATACAGACCAACAGACATTGCCAGCAAAAATCTTCTGTTCTCAAGCCCATGGAGCATGCACACATATCAAGTGGAATACCAATAAGGGACCACACATCTCAAAGAACTCCCGTTACTGTACAAAGTAAGTTAATCCTCCTTTATTTAACTTTCAATTCTTAATCTCCCCTTTGCCCCCCACACGTATAAGATTCTCTGTGTCTACTGTGAACTGGAGTTCTCTCCTATCTCTTACCAACCACAGCACTCTTGAAGCACTATTTTGTAGCCTGGGGTAGACTAGAAGAGACTCCTTTCAGTGCTGCCCCTTAATTGTACAGAAGCCAGGCACTCTGGATAACATTTTCCAAAGCACCTAAGTGCTCCTTAGTCCCATTTTGGAAAGTACTTATATCACTTAGGAACCTAAGTCCCATTGAAAGTGGCTATACTAAAATGTTTACCCTTATTCTTTCCCAGAAACTGAGCATGTCTTTTCCACATCATTGCCACCTCTGTACAAGAAGGCAAAATAACAGTTTTTAATTTATTGTCCATATAGTCCTATAGGGCCAGGTAAAGATTGTATTAAACTAAATTGGCAGTTGTCGATGTCTGTCTATTTTTAACCTAAATGTTAGTAGGTGATTGAGGCACCCTGATTGTCAAACTGATAGAAATGAAGTTGTACTAAAACTGTTGGTTACAGAAAATGGCAAACTGTATACAATCATCATTCTGTAATCTCTGGTTTTGTTTGGTGTGTTTTTGTAACCACAAAGTTTTGAAAATCCATACAAAATTATATGGTTTTTATTTACTTTAGCTAAAATCCATTTATCTTCTTTCTTCCCCACTGTCCCCCCCAACTACTTGGGGGACAATGGTGAACGGTCTCTACAGAACTGTAAACCCCAGCGAAAGCTGGTGTCCAACAAAGAAGAATTTTAGTCAAAAGTAGAGTCGCTTACATAATGGTGCAGAACATGAACCACAAGCTAAGCTTTGCCATATAGTTGTATTAACATTTTATCACAAATTGTCCATCTATCACACCAAGAATGTAGTACAGCAATGCAACCACATATAAGAAGATGGCAATTATCAATTTCTTTACCTTTTCTAATATTGTGGATGAATTTAATGTTCATATAAGTCATGATCTAATGGTATTAGTTATGGCCATACATAGACTGGAAAAGTACTCTGCAAGTTCCAAACATGTTGTCTGCCACTGCATTTTAACATCCTGTACCTGCTATTCCAATCCCAGCCTTATACTAAGCAGTGACTGTTTTAGTAATGCAGACATTGCTTTTGGGAGTTCAGTGTCAATGTCTGGATACTAATGCATTTTAAATTATACATACTTGCATAAGCTTGACCTACAATACATTTTTGAGAAGTCCTGTGTCTTGGCTCTATACCAGTAGCATACTGCATTTATCTAAATTATGAAAGTCATAGTTTTATGGAATATGAATAACATTGTTAATAAATCATTGTGTTGCATTGATGTCTAAGTGAAAGCTGAGTGTTAAAAACAAAATATTTTTCAGTTGCTAAGAAGTTTGCAAGTGTCTATGGGTTAATGCGCTTATCTATGGGAGATGCTATCCGAATAGTGTTAAACAATCAGCCAGAGAGCGAGCTGGCACTTATGTTAAAGTGGCATCTTCAAAAAGGACTGACTGCACCTGATGAACTAGCCGTCCAAGCTCTAGAAGTGGCTTTGATGGATCATGTGTGCAGCACTGCTGGGTAAGAGGTTTGTCTGTTTGTTTTTATAAGATAACATTCTTTTCATAAGGATTGATTTGCATAACCATAATGAAACAAGTAGTTTCACTAAAACACGTCAATGGAACCAAAAATTTGTCCGTTACGAAGTTACACTTTGGTCCTGTCCACAGTGGAGCACAAACCAGGCTCTCCACTTCAGTCTTCAAAAAGAGTTTTCAAGCATGATTTTCTACAATTCTCAGGAAAGACTATTTCACTTTCCTCCTTTACCTTTAATATTTCACATTTTCTGAAAGATACTTTAACCAAAGGGACAGTATTTCATTGTACACTGAAAATTCCTGTTTCTTTCTCAATGTTGATGTCTCCCCCAGTCAGACATGAGGACTGCACCTCTTACTACAAATACCAGTGGCAACTCAGACTTATCCATGGAGCTCTGGGACTCGGCTGTACCTGTTCTGCCCTGGCTGTACCTGTTCTGCCCTTGCACCAGTTTCTCTCTCTCTGGTAGTGCAGACTGACAGTTCAGTGCTCCCATTGTGTTTTGTTTTTAGGAACAGCCAGAAAATAAAATCCGTCTTCTGTCCCCTAACCCCTATGGAATCCAAATTTCTAGTAGGCTGTCCCCAGAATGGAACCGCCTGCCAAGCTGACCCAAGTTAAGAATCATCCTACTTCTTCATCTCTCCCGCAAGCTCCAGCTTCTCTCCCAAAGAAGGGTAATTCTTCAAGTGCTTGCTCATATTCCAGTTTAGGTGTGCGCACACTCCATGCACAGCCGTCGGAGAATTTTTACCCTAGCAACACCAGGTGGGTCGGCTGTCGAGCCCCCTGAAGTGGCACCTTCATGGTGCTCGATATATACCCCAGCCGACCCAGCTCCCCCTCAGTTCCCTCTTACCACCCATGACAGTCGTTGGAACTCTGGAGTTCGGCTTTGCTGGTCTCCACTCTCCCTAGCACTTGCAGTTTCTAGTTTATAATAGTTCATAGTAGTTCATAGTTATAGTTGTAGTTAGTTAGTATTAGTGGGTTGGAGCGGGGGTTCCCCTCCTTCCTGATTTTCTATTGGGCTCATGCCCAAAGCTCTGGGATTCAAGCCCTGTGGTTCCTGCTCTAAGCCCATACCAATGGGCGACCCCCATGACTCTTGCCAAAAGAGTCTGCTTGATGAGACTCCCCCAGACAAGTGCAGGATCTGCAAGGGTTTTCATCCCCGGACCAAGAAGGAGCGGGACTTTCATCTCAAACAGCTCCTTATGGAGTCGGCTTTTAGCCCTCAACCAAGATCTGGCACCAAGCACCTCGGTGTGCAGCACCCCAGCGGCAGGAGCAGCACCGCGGCTGGACTCAGACCAAGACCCACGGCATCGTCGCTCCCCGGCACCACAGCCGACATTGGCCCGGCACCACTCCCACTCTCCTGCCCAGAAGCAGCACTGGAAGCTGGAAAAGGCTGGCCCACCTCCAGAGGCCAGCCCCCTTGGAACCGCCTCTGGAGGCACCCCCCGACAGGGGAGTGCCTCGGGACACAGTCTATGGCCTCAGCGCAGTTGACTCCGGCCCTGGGAGGAGAGCCGTTGAGTCTAGTGACCCTGGACTCAGTGGTACACAGTGTGGTCGAGGTCCAGTTGCCGTCCACCCCGGATACCTTTGCGGCTGCAAGGGACCTTATTGCCATGACAGCATCAGCATCCCCTCAGCCTCATGCCAAGGCACCGGTATCTGCACGTACAGCACCATCCCGAGGCAAGCTGGCCCTGATCTACCCGTCGGCACAGTCAGTCGAGCCATGGCACCAGTCTTGTTCTCGGCACCCTTCCTGCTCCCGACGCTGCTCGCACTCCACATGCCATTTGCAGTCCTGGCACCACTCTCCTTTGCGGCGCTGGTTATACTCGTGGCACTAGTCGTACTTGTGGCACCGCTCTGCCCACTGGTCACCATTGAGGAGCAGATCCTGGACCTGATGCCACTCATCTAGATCCAGGTCCAGATCCAGGCACCGTTCCAGGTCCCGGCACCACTCCCCAGCTTCGTGGCACCATTCACCTTCACCCTGTCGGCATGACCCAGTGCAGATCCACTTGGCACTGCCTTGGCCTTCCCTTTCCATTTCCCATTCTTCAGGATCGGATGCAGGGTCACGCTTCTTGGACCGCCACCATATGGACCATAGCCGCCTGGAGTCAGGGGCTGGGCATTGGCAGGCGTAGGAGCAAGGTCCCGCTCAAGTGGCATAGCGCCAGGCCCAGGATGCTCCGTCTAGGGCTTCTTGCTCAGCCCCGTCCGAGCCACGAGTGCCAGAGGCTGCCACCACTCGGCCTGTCCCGGGGGGCATGGAGACCGTGGTGTCTCCTCTTCCCATGACAGGACCTCCTACAACACCTGTTCCTACTCTGGGCCTGGAGGTCGCTGGCACAGGACAGCTGGGCCCAGTTCTGCAAGAGGCCTTAGATGACCCTCTCCCCTCTGTGGCCTCCTCCTCACCCGATGAGGCAGTGACAGGCACTACAGTCTCGGGCCCTTCTCCTGTAGACCTCTGTGCCCACCAGGACCTCCTGCGCAGGGTGGCCTGAAATATGAACTTGCAAGCAGAGGAGGTGGTAGAGGTGGAGGACCCAGTGGTGGATATTCTATTAGTGGAAGCGCTGTCAAGGGTAGCCCTTTCCTTTATTCGGACTATCCAATCCGCCACCAGAACAATCTGGCAAACACCTACATCCATCCCACCAACTGCTATGGGAGCGGAATGCAAATACTTTGTCCCCTCAAAGGGGTACAGTTATTTGTTCACCTACCCACAGCCTTGTTCGCTAGTGGTAGCATCGGTAAACAAGAAAGAACAGCATGGCCAGCAGGCCCCAGCTCCCAAATCAAAGGACGCCAAACGCCTTGATCTGTTTGGGTGCAAAGTTTATTCCTCAGGGGTCTTCAGCTCAGGATCACTAATCAGCAGACACTGAGCCATTAAAATTTTAACTCCTGGAACTCCATGCTGAAATTTAAGGAGTTTAGTACCTCCTAAGACCAGAGAGGAGTTTGGGGCCTTGGTTGAGGAGGGCAAAACAGTGGCATGGACCTCGTTACAGGCCTTGCTGGACGCTGCGGATTCTGCCATACGTACTTTGTCCTTGGGGATAGCGATGAGGTGTGTCTCCTGGCTGCAAGCCTCCAACCTGCCACCGGAGCTTCAGCAAATGCTGCAGGACCTCCCCTTTGATGGAGAGGGCCTGTTTTCAGACAAGACCAATTCCAGACTACAAAGCCTTAAAGACTCAAGGGCCATAATGAAGTCCCTGGGCATGCATACACCGGCCACCCAACAGAAACCCTTCAAACCTCAGCAGACACAACAATGCTTCTATCCTCCCCCTCGACTGAGGCAGGATTTTTATAGGAGACAGGGCCATAATGGCAAGAGGAAGCCTTCAGATCCCCAGTCTGGGCAAGGCTAGGGCCCGCTCAAGCCATCGACAGGCTCAAAACAGGCCTTTTGAAGGGATGCTCGAGGACGGTGTACCAGACCTCATTCAGAATCCCACCCCACCTTTCTTGAATCGTTTATCCCACTTCCACTGTGCCTGGTCCCACATAACTATGGACTGCTGGGTCCTCCACAGAGTGGAAGTGGAATACTCTCTCCAATTTTCTTCCTCCCCACCCTCCTTCCCCGTCCCTCTTCAGGGACCCTTCTCACAAGCAACTAATTCAGGAGGTTCAGACACTTCACCAGGGGGCGATCGAGGTGGTTCCAATGGAGCTAAGGGGCAGGGGATTTTACTCCCGATATTTCCTAATCTCCAAGGCAAAGGGAGGGCTTCAGCCCATTCTGGACCTGCACAGTCTCAACGAGTTCATGGTAAAATTGAAATTGCGCATGGTTTCCTTGGGCACCATCATACCTTCCCTGGATCCTGGTACGCCACCCTCGACATGAAGGACATGTATTTCCACATAGCGATTCATCTGGCGCACAGATGCTTCCTCTGCTTTGCGGTCAACTGTGACCATTATCAGTTCACGGCCCTTCCCTTCGGTCTCTCCACGGCCCCCTCAGTGTTTACCAACTGTATGGCGGTTGTGGCGGCTTTCCTTCGTTGTTGGCAGGTGCAGGTATACCCTTATCTTGATGACTGGCTTATCCAGGGACATGCCAAAGAACAGGTGCAGTCCCACCTCCACTTGGTCAGGGACACGTTTCTTAGGTTAGGCCTCCTTCTCAATGTGGCAAAGTCGACACTAAAACTGACCCAGAGAATAGAATTCACTGGGGCGGTTCTGGACTCCGTGCAGACACGAGCTCTCCTGCTGGATGCCCGTTTCCAGGCTTTAGTGGCCCTCATCTGGAGCCTTCAGAGCTTCCCAACCTCGTCAGCAAGAAGTTGCTTGAGTCTTCTCAGCCACATGGCTTCCTACACAAACATGACCAAGCATGCCAGACTTCGACTCCACCTGTTACAAGCCTGGCTGGCAACAGCCTATCACCCAGGTCGAGATAGCCTGAACTTGGTGGTCACCGTCCCGGAGTGGGACCTGGCCTCTCTCCGCTGGTGGCTAAATCCCCAGGTGGTTTGCAAAGGAGTCCCCTTTCACAGCCCGCAACCTTCCTTGTCCCTGGTCATGGATGAGTCAGGGGACATTCCTCAGGGACATTCAGACGCAGGGCCTATGGCCCCCATCCGCGCTCTCCCTTCATATCTACGTTTGGGAGCTGATGGTGGTGCGGCTTGCCTGTCAAGCCTTCTGGAGCGGCTGCAGGGTCATTGTGTGGCAGTCCTCACAGACAATACCATGGCCATGTTCTACATCAAACAAGGGGGGATACGCTTCTCCCCCTTCTGTCAGGAGGCCGTTCCAACTGTGAGAATTTGGTATAGCCCACTCCATTCACCTGCTGGCTTCCTTTCTACCTGGGATCCAGAACATGCTGACGGACCACCTGAGCAGATCCTTCCGTTCACACAAGTGATCCCTTCAACCAGATATCATCCACCCCATCTTCCAAAGGTGGGGGTTTCCCCAGGTTGACCTGTTTGCCTCCTGCAGCAATCGGAAATGTCCAGCTTTTTTGCTCCCTCCAGAGCCGCTCCCCAGGCTCTCTCACACAAATGCCTTCCTGCTCCCCTGGACAACTCGTCTATTTTACTCCTTTCCCTCATTTCCCCTGGTGCACAGGGTTTTGCTCAAAGTATACAGGGACAGGGCGCAAGTAATTCTGGTAGCTCCCGCATGACCCAGACACCATTGGTATACCATGCTCCTGGAACTCTGTGGACGCTTCAGTCCCATTGCCTCTTCTTCCAGACCTGATTACTTAGGATCACGGTCGCCTCTGCCATCCTGATGTACGATCTCTCCACCTTACAGCATGGATGCTGTGTGACTGAACCCTGCAGAACTTCGCTGTTCAGAATCTGTGCAACAAGTTCTGATGGGCAGCAGGAAGCCCTCCACTAGGGCCACATATATGGCTAAGTGGAAGCGGTTCTTGTGCTGGTGCTCTCAGCACAACATGCCCCCTCTCCAGGTGTCCAGGCCTGTCATTTTGGAATACCTGCTGGGCCTAAAACAGCAGGGCCTGGCGGCATCCTCTGTCAGAGTTCACCTTCCAGCCATCTTGGCTTTTCACCCAGGTGCGCATGGCTACTCTGCCTTCGCCAATCCCATGGTTGGCAGGTTTCTTAAGGGCCTGGACAGTCTCTACCCATAAGTTTGACACCCAGTCCCCACATTGGACCTTAACTTGGTCCTCTCCAGACTCCTGGGGCCCCCGTTCGAGCTGCTGGCCACCTGCTCCCTCCTCTATCTCTCCTGGAAAACAGCTTTCCTTGTCGCTATCACGTCGGCGCGGTGGGTCTCCAAGCTCAGAGCCCTTACTTCCAAACCACCCTACACTATCTTTCATAAAGATAAAGTGCAGCTTTGGCCTCATCCAGCCTTTCTTCTAAAGGTTGTATCGGCCTTCCATATCAGCCAGGACATATTTCTCCCAGTTTTTTATCCAAAACCGCACGCCAGTCACCAGGAACAGCGGCTGCACTCCCTCTATGTCTGTAGGGCCCTCGCCTTCTACACTGAGCATACAAACCCATTCAGGAAGATGGCCCAGCTCTTCATCACGGTGGCGGACTGGATGAAAGGCCTCCCGGTTTCATCTCAGTGGATCTCCTCATGGATCACGTCCTGTATCCACGCTTGCTATGATCTGGCCGGTGTGTCGACCCCACCCCCCCACTGCTCATTCTACAAGGGCCTGGCCTCATCGTCGGCTTTTCTGGCCCAGGCACCAATCCAGGAGATCTGCAGAGCCGCAACTTGGTCCTTGATACACACTTTCGCTTCGCACAATTCTATCGTCCAGCATGCCAGAGATGACACGGTAGAGCGGTCCTACAATCCACGTTGATTCACTCCGACCCCATCACCTAGGTGAGGCTTGGGAGTCACCTAAATTGGAATAGATATGAGCAAGCAGTCAAAGAAGAAAAAACAATTACTCACCTTTGTAACTGTTGTTCTTCGAGATGTGTTGCTCATATCCATTCCAAACCCACCCCGCTTCCCTTCTGTTGGAGTAGCCGGCAAGAAGGAACTGAGAGGGCTCTGGGTCGGCTGGGGTATATATTGAGCGCCATGAAGGCGCTAGTCCAGGGGGGCTCCACAGCGACCCACCAGGTGTTGCTAGGGTAAAAATTCTCCTATGGCCATGCGTGCATCGCACGCATACCTAAATTGGAATGGATATGAGCAACACATCTTGAAGAACAGTTACAAAGGTGAGTAACTGTTTTTTCCTCACAGGACAGGACAACACCTAATTCATCTCTAACATGCAGTTTTCAGCTTTGAGATCAGGATTGCATAAGCTTCCCTTGATGTGAATGTTTTGGTGTATCTTGGCCCACCAATGCCTAATATGTGATAATTATGTTTCTTTTCAATATGGATTAGACAGACCTTGAGTTAAAGTAGTAGATGTTGATTTAGATGTTCTCTTTGGAACACAATCCTGCTCCTGTCAAGTTGCTAATTATGTAGAGGACCAGTGGGGCTAGCTATAAATAAATAGATAAGAGCTCCTCATTTAAAACTCCAACTTTAAATGACTCTGAACTGTCAAGTTGTGCACGTCACCAGGCTATGTAACCATGTGTTCCCACACTTTTACGCTTGGCCTACCTCCTCCACTCCCTCCAATTTTTGTTACACCCACTTCTTATATTTTGTATTACATTTTATTGTAAACTCTGGGGTGGAGGCTGTGTCTTCCTGTAGGTTTGTACAACCCCTTGCTCAATGGGACTTGGATCTTGATTGGGGTCTCTGGACAGTACTGTAATACTGCTGGATACAATTAATTTAGGCTTGAATAAAGACTGGAAGTGGATTCTTGCTATTTACTGTTTAGTCTTAATGGTAAATTAGGAACTGACAGGTTTTTTTAAACCTGTATTCATGTTTCTGTTTTCACACAGAGTTGTTATTGATGGGTATCCTGTAACAACAAAACAAGTAAACATCTTGGAAGCAATGAGAATAATTCCAGTGAAAATCTTTGAGTTACAAGTGGATGCAAAGGAGCTTTTTAGAAGAGCACTAATAGACAAGGAAAGCACTGACAGGTAGTGATGCTAACAAAGAGTGATGATTTTATCCATGTTGTCAGGGTTCCCTCCCCACTCTGAACTCTGGGGTACAGATATGGGGCCCCACACAGAAGACCCCCTAAGCTTATATTCCACCAACTTAGGTTAAAAACTTCCCCAAGGCACAAATTCCTTTCCTTGTCCTTGGACGGTATTGCTGCCAAGTGATTTAAACAAATCACCAAGTGATTTAAACAAACATTCAGGGAGGGGCCACTTGCAGCCCTATTCCCCCCCCAAAAAATATCCCCCCAAAATCCTTCACCCCCTTTCCTGGGGAGGCTTGAGAATAGTATACCAACCAATAGGTTAACAAAGTGAGCACAGATCAAAGCCCCTGGTTTTTAGGGCACTGAAAATCAATCAGGTTCTTAAAAGAATAATTTTATTTTTTTAAAAAGTACAAGAATCACACCTGCAAAATCAGGATGGAAGATAACTTTACAGGGTAAATAAAAAGATTTAAACCACAGAGGATTTCCCTCTGACTCTGCTTCCCAGTTACAAAACAGGAATAAAATTACCTCTTAGCATAGGGAAAATTCACAAACTAAAACAAAAGATAATCTAATGCATTTCCTTGCTATTACTTACAATTTCTGTAATTTTATATGTATCATTTCAGGATCTTTTAGGAGCTGGTTTACCTTCTTGGTCTCTCTCTGTTTCGAGAGGGAACCAACAAAGAGAGCACAAATAAAACCTTCCTTCCCCTCCCCCCCAGATTTGAAAGTAACTTCTTTCCACATTGGTCCTTCTGGTCAGGTGCCAACTAGGTTAATTGAACCGATTAACCCTTTACAGCTAAATGATTCTGTACCTTTGGCCAGGAGGCATTTTATGTTACTGCATACATAAAGGTTGTTACCCTTCCCTTTATATTTATGACACATGTAAATCTTATCTTTCACAAGTATCGATTTAAGTACTCATATGTCCCTCATCAAAAGAATATCTGAGTGCTGCTGAAAGTGACTACCAAAAACTGTATCTGCTAGCTTTGCTACTGGATTTTATTATTCACCCACAAAAGCATTACTAGTGTCAGTAAAACAGATACTTAACTGACTCTAACATAATCTGTCTCTTTTCCTTGAGTGAGAGTTCTAATTGTAGGCCTTTTTAAAGGTCAGGAGTAATGTTTCATTTCTCCAAAGTACAGTGCACAAGTTATTTTTCTAAACCAGTGTTTCTCAACTTATTATACATTGTGGGCCACACATGTGGCCCATAATGTTTAACCTGGACCACAGGGGCAGGGTGGCAGCGCAGTAGCGGCCCAGACCCCACCCTGCGGGCCAGAGACCCCAGGAGCTGCCTGGTTACCCCGACCTCAGGACTCCAATAGGGTTGCCAACTGTCTAATTGCACAAACCCAAACACCCTTGCCCCACCCCCCTGCTCTGCCCCTTCCCTAAGGCTCCTAGGCCAATGGGAACTGCAGAGTCAGTGCTCAGGGTGGGGCAGCGTACGGAGACCTCCTGCCCCCTCCCAGGGGCCGCAAAACGTACTGGCCACTTCTGGGAGTGACATGGGGCCAGGGCAGGCAGGAAGCCTGCCTTAGCCCTGCTACACCATCGGACTTTTTGTTCATTTGCATCACAAAAAAATAACCTAGAACTATCTTTTTGCAAGAGTTTTTTACAACTCCCATTTTTAATTTCAAACAAGTTATATTTTGTAGGCTTAAATCTGCCCCATTGTGCAATCTGAATAATTACTAAAAGGTAGTATTACGTTAAGAGCCTCATCTTATTGCTTTAAAAAAATCCCTAATATATGCTTTTTGCACTGTTTAAATGAAGAACCAGGATACTCTATGCATTTAAACTGGATATTTATACTTTTCAGGATACTTGCAGCTGTGTTCTAATCCAGATTGCGCTGGGAGTTTTACATAACATCCCAGTTTAAATTTAGTTTACTTTTTTAATTGGATAAAATATATATAAAACTTTCTGAGTTTGGAGCTTGCATTTCTCTTAAACATATTAGAAGATTATGGCTCCTTACTGCTAAACAAGAATCTGATGCTCACTTGATTCTTTTGGACCTTGATATCACAAATTTCTAGTTCAGATACTGGATTCAGGATTGTGCCTACCACCACACCAATGCTCCCATCTTAAAAGGCTTACAAGACTTTGTTTAGACTAGGATTTAAAGGCATGTGTAGCAAAGCAAAGACTCACCGGTGCAGTGCCTCCTGCTGGTCGTCTTGGGAATTAGCTCTTCAGCCTTCAGAGTGCCCTCTGCTTGCCAATGTCTCGCTTACCTCCAGCCCCCGTGTCCCTCCCAGACCCCAGTGCCCCTTACCCCAGTGCCCCTTACCCTAGGGTTCTGCCCAGGGGACCCCCCCAACCCTCTCACCCACCTTGCCTCAGTGGCTACTGCCAGTCATCATCTAGCCCCCACTCACTGGGGCAAACGGCAATCTTCTCACGGCCACTCATTATTGGCAAGGAGGTTGGACCAGCTACCTCTGCCTATATCTGGGCTGCACCTCCCAGCCCCAGTACATGCATAGGCTTTACCAAGGCCTCAGCCTGGGGAGTTGCCAGGCTGGAGCTCCCCAGCCCCTCTGGCCTTTCCCCAGCCCTGCTCCACTCCAGGTGCCCTCTTCTCCCAGGCACCCAGGTCCTTCTCTCTCCCCAGCTAGAGAGAGACTCTGACTCAGCTCCTCCCTGGGCCCTTATAACAGGGCCAGGTGTGGCCTGATTGGGTTGTGGCCCCAGTTGTGGCTGTTTCCCCAATCAGCCTACCTTTTTCAGGAGCAAGGCAACTGCCCTGCTACACGTTATTAGAATATGTCCATAAACGTGTAATAATTAATATCCTAAAAGTCCTCTTCAAAATATTAAGGCTAAAGTCAGGAAATAAACAGACAGAGTGTAATTTTCTGAATTTTGCTTGTTTTCTGGACATCCACTTGATTACTCAGAGTTGTGTAATGATAAGAACAAACGAGAATTTTTTCTGTATTAATGACAATACGATTCTTGATAAACAAAGCTGTATTTCCTCAACAGTACTCTACAGTTTCAATAAGCATAATTAAAAATATATTGATAATGAACTCTAATGTATAAATTTTGACCTTCAGTCAGATAATCATCATCAGGAAAAATATATATTTTGTATGTTTTTGATTCTTCTTATGTCAATGCTGTTTCTTAAATCATTGCTATTTTTTTATTTTCTTCAGTCCACCTTATCCTATACATGACAGCTCACAGATTCTAGCTATTCGGAACTCCTGCTATAAAAAGAAAATTGATGCTATTAGGACTTACTACGAGAAGGAACATCAGAACTGGTGTGTGGTTGATGCATTCCGCAGCAAGTGGTGGATCTGGAACAAAATATTTGAGGAAGTTCAGGTGATCATTAAAAAGATCCAAACATATCTGGAAACAATCAGAGAAGGTAAAAGAAGAATTGCTGTTTAAAAATAGTGCTTGCTGTTTTGTAATTGTAATTTAAGGAACCCATTGTGTCACATTTAGATTCAATTTTAATTTGCTTCAAGTTATCCAAAGCAATAATGCCCAGGCAAAAACATTTTAAGCTGGATTTAAGTTTCAGAGCACATTTCAGTCACTTAGTAGTAATAAAAGTCTTACAAGAAAATAGTACTTATAAAAAAAATTGAATATCTTGATTACACTGGGAAAATGCATCATGTCAGAAACTAATAAATGTTATGTAATATGATGCAAAACACAACTTGCGTAGATAGAGGCTGAACATGTTAGTTGGTCATGGTTAACACTATTGGTTTTAAACATGAGTCTCTTGTCTACACCATTTTACATTATGTTAACAGAGAGCTTGTCTACATGGTGAAGTAATGCACTCTACAGGGGTGTGATTTCTAAAGCCTACTAATGAGTTGTGCATTAATTGGTCCATCTAGATCCTGCTGGTGCACACTAAAAGTTTCCTACTGTGCTTTAACATGCTCAGCACTATGTTAAAGTGCACTAGGAGAAAAGGTAAGCAGTCATGGAATAAGAGGAAATGGCCTCCCATGGATTAGTAACTGGTTAAGAGATAGGAAACAAAGGGTATGAATAAATGGTCAGTTTTTACAATGGAAAGAGCTAAATAGCGGGGTCCCCCAAAGATCTGTATTGGGACTTGTGCTATCCAGCATAATGATAAATGATCTGGAAAAGGGGTAAACAGTGAGGTGGCAACGATACTAAATTACTCAAGATAGTTAAGTCCAAAGCTGATTGTGAAGAGTTACAAAGGAATTTCACAAAACTAGGTGACTGGGCAACAAAATGAGTGATGAAATTCAATGTTGATAAGTGCAAAATAATACACATTGGAAAAAATAATCCCAACTATATATATAAAATGATGGGGTCTAAATGAGCTCTTACTACTCAAAAAAGAGATCTTGGAGTCATCGTGGATAATTCTCTGAAAATATCTGCTCACTGTACAGCAGCAGTCAAAAAAGCTAACAGAATATTAGGAACCATTAGGAAAGGGGATTGATGATAAAACAGAAAATATCATAATGCCACTATATAAATACGTGGTATGACCACACTTTGAATACTGCATGCGATTCTAGTCACCCCATCTCAAAAAAAGATTTACTAGAATTGGAACAGGTAAAGAGAAGGGCAACAAAAATGATTAGTTAGGAGTATGGAACAGTTTCCATACGAGGAGAGATTAAAAAGCCTGGGACTGTTCAGTTTCGAAAAGAAGAGACTAAAAGGAGATATGATAGAGATCTATAAAATCATGAATGGTATGGAGAAAATGAAATAGGGAAGTGTTATTTATCCCTTCCCATAACACAAGAAATAGAGGTCATTAAATTAATAGGCAGCAGGTTTAAAACAAACAGAAGGATGTACTTCTTCACACATCGCACAGGCAACCTATGGAACTCATTGCCAGTGGATATTATGAAGTATAACTGGGTTTAGAAAAGAATTAGGTAAATTCATGGTCCATCAATGGCTATTAGCCAAGATGGTCAAGGATGCAAACCCATGTTCCAGGTGTCCCTCATTAAACCAATGCAATTTAAAGCATGGATGTTCTAAAATCAATTTAAATCTGAATTATATCTGTTTAGTTTGCACCTTTAAATTTACTAATGCAAGCTAAACTGCTATTACTGGTTTTAGACTGATATAAGGATATCCACAAAAAGAGTTTGCATCAATTTAAGTAAATCAGTTCTTAAACCAGTTTAAGTTAACCTGGTGCATCTTCTCTGTGTGGACAAGCCCCCGATGCATTTTTCCAGTGTAGACAAGGTCTACAGACTTGTCCCCACCTTGTCACAAACTAAAAGTTTGTGTAGACAAGCCTTAAGAGACCACCTCTCTCACCTTGTGACATGTTATCACCGCTGAGATCAGCAGAGTTGGTTGAGCAGGAGCCCAGTTGATATGAAAGGGAGTTGCGATTAAGATGTTCTCCAGTAGGACTCCTTAGCACCTTTTGGAATTTGCTTCCTTACCTCTCACCCCTTGGTACAAAGTAGCCTGAGTTTGTTGATCTTCAGGATTTGCTGAAGGGCTTATTTCCTTCCCAACTCCTCAAAAATTTCCTCTTTAGGGTGTTAGGTACTGGGGTAGAATCTGTTTGGGGGTTGAAGTTTTGTTTATATTTTTTGTGATTGCCAGAGTATTGTATAGTGGGAGCCACTGGAAGAGACCATTTATTCTGTTTATATATTTGAAATACTTATTAAGGACGCTCAGTCCAGGACTGATGCTTTGTTTTATAAACTAGTATAAATAAAAATACGTTTATAAACACAGAAAATTCAGAATTAGGGTTAATCTTACAAGGATTGTTTTTTGCAGTGCTGTTGTAGCCGTGTTGGTCCCAGGATATTAGAGAGACAAAGTGAGTGAGGTAATATTGGACCAACTTGTATTTGTGAAAGAGACAAGCTTTCGAGCAACACAGAGCTACACGGAGGTCCTGAGGAAGAGCTGTGTAGCTTGAAAGTTTGTCTTTCACCAAGAGAAGCTGATCCAATAAAAGATAGTACATCACCTACCATGTCTCTCAAAGGTTTTGATTTTTTATCCAGTGTACACTCAGCCTTAATAAAATTTTTGTTTGTCTGGGAATTTCTTTCTTTTTAGTTTTTTTGAGGGGTGGGGAGGAGTTGGTGAGGTTGGAAAGCAAGGAACTAGGAGTCATAGGAAGGCAGGAAACAGAAGCTTTACTTGGTCCTTGGCTCCTTAGCAGGCCTCTGTGAGTTAGATACCTCAGATTCCTCAGGATCCATATGCTGATTCCTCTTTTCCTACTAGCTGGTAAGAATTCTGTTGCTATCTGCCACTCTGTGAAGGCATTACAGATTCTGCTCCTGGTGAAGTACAGAAGCATCTTCCAAGATCTGTTTTACCAGAGGATGGAATTTGATAACAACTTGTCTCTGCAAGTCCTGCCTCCACTCCCTGGCAATGTTCCCTCTAATTTTTGACAGGCTGTGTGTGCAAAAAAACCTTTCTGTGCAAATTGTTGTGCTTCTGTGCAAATTTCCATGTGCATGGGGTTTAGGGTCTGTGTGCATGCACATACACGCACAGCTTAGAGGGAACAGTGCTCCCTGGCTTCTTCATGGAAGAAGACTGCGTGGATGGGAGGGGTGAATGGGAGTGCTTACTATTTGGGAGTGTCATGAGTACATTGATTCTATCTTAGTTTTTAAAGACTGCATGTATACAAAGCATCCATGTACAATCTTCACACTTTTATTAAGTTTACATACATGAATAAATAAATCCATGGCCTCTCTGAGGGGATAATCCCATTTAGACAAATCTGCTGGCAATAGGGAGGATAAGAGCTGGTGCCTGAGATCCAGGAACACAGAAGCAGAGGAGAGATATTTTCACTTCTTCCAAATGTAACTGTGGGGTGAGTGATGTAAGTGGCAAACTAACATAATTTGCATTGATTTGGTATTAGTATGAGTACATAACAAATGTTACTTAAATTGATTTGTTGTTCTGTGGGGACAAAATTGCTATTCTTTGGGGATCAAATTCAGTACTGGCATAAACTGACACATTTTAGTTGTTGAGTTATCTTACACCAGGGTTGAGTTTGGCCACAGCTGTCCTTGAGGATGGTGCAATGTAAATTAGAATGCTTGTGGAGGAAAGACGTGCTGCCTTATTTTACGTCCTCCTTTTGCTTTTCCTGTTACAGCCTCATATTGGCACCCAAACTTCAATCGTCTAAACTTCAGTCATAACCCAAATAATATTTAATTCCTCTTTAATCTATAATTTGAACATTAGACTTTTAAAATATAAATTGGATTTTCTTAGATATTTTTTTCCAAGAGATCTTGAATAACTCTGTTAGCTAGACCCTCAAGTTTGTAAGACTGGGGTGAATAAATGAGAGTTTTTATCACATCCTAATTTAAACTTCTTTTCACTTATGTCGAGAAATCAAATGACAATTTAAATGTTCCTTCGCATCAGAGGAATGAAACAGTACACCCGTAATGCAAAACTACCTCAAAAAAAGTTGATTAATAAATTAACTGTGGAGGATCCTGCAACATTAGCTATTGTATTTCTTAAGTAATTGCTAAAGAAAAGATTACCAAAATAAATTAATAAAATATTTTGCAACCTAGTTACTTTAATAATCAAATTATTTATAAAGATTGCCAGTTTGTGATTCTCATCATTGAATATAAGTGTTACATTTCCACAATGGATATAATCCTCAAAAATGGCAACATTTTGTACTGCATGTGAAAAATGTTGAAATTTTACAAAATAACATTTTATTCTATTATCGACAGGAAAAGCAGCCAGTATTGCTGATTTATGTATCACACCACAAGAGTTGCAGTCTCGGCTAGGAGAATTTGGACAATACTGTCCTGTCAGCATCGCAGAAAAGGGTGAACTGGTTGACTGCTCTGTAACCTCATCATTGCAGTTTGCAGCAGAGTTTCGAGGACACTATTACAAAATGGCTTCGCAGGAGGAATTGAATGTGAATATCCAAGGGCCTCAATGGCCTCAGCAAGGGTGGGATAGGAGGAAGGGTGGCTTTACTAGGAGCAGAGCCATCCCTATCCATACGCAAAGTACGCAGCTATGTAGGGCACCAGGAAATTTGGGGCACCAAAATTTCACCAGTGGTGGGAAGTGCAGTGACTCAGCCGCACCGCCAGTGAGTGCTGGGGGTCGGTTCCCCCCAAGCCAGGGTCCCCTCCCCCCCCTGCAGAGGCCTGGAGCCAGCCCCCTTCCCCCCCGCCACGGAGACCTGGGGTCAGCCTCCCCCCCAGCCCCTGAGGCCTGGGGCCCCAGAATAGCTGGGGATGGCCCTTACTAGAAGCAGGTACTACACCTGTGAAAGGTAGGGAAGTAGCAAGAAAGAGCAGAAGAGCCAGAATGCAATAAGCCACATCTTGTGTAGCTTGTATAATGTTTATATAATGCTCTGTTTATTTTGCAACAAAAAAGTTTATTTTCTCTTACTACAGAGATTCTTGAATGCACCAGAGTTGTATGTGCCACCATTAGCACCTCATCCTCTTCCCTCACCAGATATGCTACCAAAGAAACTGACAATGGCAGAAGTAAAGGCCTTATTCCCTAAAAAGGCTGAAATGCAAGGATACTGTCCAGTCACTTACCTAGATGGAAAACAAAGGTAAATCCTTACATTTCCCAGAATATTTGTTTAAAAAAAAAAAGTACCCTGAAGAAGTACTGCTTTTCTGTTTTCAACGGGAAAAACAATTACAACTCTTTACACTGTGCCCCTGCAAAACTTTTGTAAAATAAACTTTTGAAACCCACTTGGCTTCGGGCTTCATTATGAACCTGAAACATTGAAGAAATTGCATAAAACATGAAGTGGGCTAAACCAGCATAGATTTGCATTTCCCCAAAAAAGCCAGAGTTCCTGCTTCTGTTTTTAGCTACTGTCTAGTGGGGTCCAGTAGCCTTCTGTCCTTCATCCCTTCTGATATTTTCACAGGGCAGCCTGTGAGACTGCTCCAATCTTTTTCTTGTATGGTAGGTGAATGGGCAGCCAGAGGCCATCTCTCCCCTTCTCAAGATCTATAAGTGTCTTTTAGGGATTGGTGACATGACTGGTCCTTTTGCTTTCTGCAGTAGTGGTAGTTAAAAACTCTTCTTTAGCTGCTGTTGATGCCACATTAGCCCTCATTCTGAGGCTGAAAGATATCCTACTTATTTGAAATTCTGTTAACATGGGTGTGCTCTGAAGTATTTCTAATGAGCAGAATGAGGTAAGGTCAGCCAGTGGAGCATCCTCAAGAGGACCAGCTTCTACACACCTCCTGCCGACGAAACAGGTGGAGAGCAAACAGGTTTGTTATCCCTCCAAAGATCTTAACTGGAGCTAAGGAACAGACCTACTAGCAGGCCCCCTGCAACAAGTAGGGAAGAGAGTTGAGCATATGATTACCTATTAAAGACTTTGGGGGATAGATTGTGGAAGGTACTTATACTGTAAGCTTTTTGAGGCTGGGACTGTTTCTTGTTTTGTATCTTGTACAATGCCAAGCATATTATTGTCACTTAATACATAATAGATAAGGCTAAACTTATGTCACAGAGGTCATGAAATCCGTGACTTCCAGAGACCTCTGTGATATTTTCCGCTTCAACCCCGGGGTGGTGGAGCTGGAGCTGGAGCTGTCAGCCAGCGGGGTACTGGAGCTCAAGTTGCCACAGGCAGCAGGGCCCACTACAGCTCCCAGCCATTGTAGGGGTGGTAGGGGGAAGCCCTGCAGCTCCCAGCCTCTCCAGGCGGTTGGGGGAGGACTCTGGAGCTCCTAGATACCGTGAGCGGCAGGAGCCTCCCCGCTCCCAGCAACCACATTGGGGCCCCCACAGATCCCACCTGCTGTGGGTGGCAGTGGGAACCTCAGCACTCAGCCACCACGAGTGGCAGGGGGCCCATGGATCTCTGAGCCACCAAGGGTGCCTGGGGAACCCAAGAACCACAGCAACGGTGGGTGCTGGACCCCCTCCTCCCCATTTTGTCACAAGTCAGGAATAGGTTTTCTGTGAATTTTTGTTTATTGCTGGTGACCTATTCCTGACTTTTACTAAAAATAACCGTGACAGAATCTTAACCTTAATAATAGATCATATAGGACTCCCTCCCCTACCTTTTCTAAAGATGGCTAAAAATAAGGGTGAGCTTGAGCCTTTTGGAGGGGAGTAGGTTCTGTGAGGTGAGGATCTCTGTAGCCTTATTTTTGATTGTGACAAAACTTGCATGGTTTGAATGGTTTCAACCAAGATTTACTTCAGGTTAATTATTCAAAATGGCACCCAAATCTCAGACATTCTAAGAAGATACAAATTGAGCCAGCAGTATCACACAATAAGGTCACAAAGCTTTCCTAAAAAGGTAGCTGGGCATTCACTCATTGTGAGGAAATCCATGGTTGGGGTAGAGCCAACATAGCCAGCTCTAGATCACCTCTTCTCAGCTTCAAAGATTCTCATCCAGAGAAACAGTCCCTGTAGGAGGCTGTTTACAGGCAAGTCTGGAGTAGGGCCCATGTTCATTATTGAGGCAATATACCCGATTCAAATTTTGAACTACGAGTAGCTCTGTCAGTCGTGGTGGGAGCATGAACCATCATACCCAGTTGTTTTTGTAATTAGTAGAGCTATTGGATCAGAACAGTCCCAATTTTTAATGTATTTAAATAGCACAAGTGATACTTCATATTCCTTGTAGATATGTACTTGTTCCTTGTTCTGTCTTTACAGATACGAAGCCTTGGTACCTGGCACCATTGAATATTCTGTGGAATATCGAGATAAGCTATATATTTTTGAAAGTGAAGAAAAACTCCATAAATTTATGAGGTGAATTTATTATCTTTTATTTTAACATTTAATCATTTCATATTTTCTGTCTTGAAAGCACTTAACTTCTGTATCTTAGGTTACCAGAAAAGTACTGGAATCAGAAGCTTCCACATAAACTCCCTCCAATAAAGGAACCAGTTCTACTTACTGTTCTTCCCCTGACTGGATACCTTGAACAGGCTAGTTTTTGCTTCTTTAATTTAAATTAATTTTAAGTGACAATATAGGATCTATGTCTTCTGATTTTTGCTTTTTATTTTAAATTGTAATATTAATCTTGATTTTATTAATAGAAATTCAGTAAAGATCAGGGTAATATATGTACTTACAGTTAAGAGAGGATAATACTGGTAGTTTAAAAAATGGCAGCTGTTTGAAGCTATTCGGAGATTTGTAATCTTAGAACAGTCCTGGGGAAGATTAATTAATGGGCAGTATCCAGGTGAGGCGATCAAAGATATATGATAAACTGCAGAACAATGTAATAAAATTTATCCCAAGGTTCCTCCATTTATCTTATGGCTCTCTAATTTATCACAGAGTTAAAACTACTAATACATTGTGCTTTTGTGTAAAATACATATGGAGCTAGTATCCATGCCCATTCAATTTGTCACAGGCCTATGACCATATCATCTGCCCCCTAATCCATCTTTGCATCCACTAATCCATTGTAGGTGGAATGTGCAGGTGGTATGACCTTTGTACTGCTCTAATATTGGTGCTGCTTGGTGCACAGAGAGCTGCTGTAACTTATGCCAGCCTTTAACGGTGATGGAGGACCAAGGATGCAAAGGACAGGCATGGTGTATGGGCATTCCTGTTTGTTGCTGTTTCATTTGTATTGCAGTTGCACTTAGGGGTCTTAATCATAGCGTAGTGCTGTTCTGTACAAACCCATAACAAAAACGTAGACCCTGCTCCCAGAAGCTTGCCTTCTTTTCCATGCTGTGTTGGCAACAAGGAGAGTATGTGACATAAGAATCTCTGTTTTGGCTCTGTGGCATTGGAGGATCACCCTTGCTCTGGGGTGATCCTCTGAAAGTTAAATTGGGTTCATGAGCTGAGTATGATGATAGTCCAGTAGAGGATAGAGCAGCTACACTGCACTAGCAGGTATGGCCATGCATGTTCATATACATATGTTTGCGCACACTCTCACATAAAACTTACACGGTGTTGCTAATAGTATGGCAACTTGCCATGGGAAAGTGTTATTAAAATAAATACTAAACAGGCATTTTCTTTTCTATAACATATGGATGGAAAAGATAACTATTTAGGGTCTGACCCTACTCCTGTTGAAGGCAATAACAAAACTCCCATTTATTTAGATGCTCAGACACCATGGTATATCAACACTTATACAGATAGACTTAAGTGACAGCAGGATCAGGCCTTTAATGTATTTTTGGTGTACTGTGTTCAAGTCCTTGCTTCATGGCTTTTTTAAAAAAAATTTCTATTTCTTCAGGGGATAGCAACTGCTCTAATAAAAGCTATGAATGAAGTGGGCTGCTTAAAGCCAAAGTTTCCATTCTTAAGCGTAAAAAAAACGGCTCTGCTGTTTGTGGCCTGTCATTTAAAAGGTATGGTAAAATGTGCTATAGTAATAGCATTAATTGAATATATGGAATGAATTCTTTTATTTAATATTTTTAGATTAAAAATGCAATCACTGACTCATCTGATTTCCCCATTCTTCTGAAGTCTGATTCTTTAAAAAATAAATACTATACATAGCATAGTACATATAAACAAGTTTTTGGCAAATATATAGGGCACCAAGGTGAAAGAGGTGTTAATAGGCCCCCCAAAAATATTATGAGACTCTAATATTACTTTATCACCGCACTAGGGAAATCCCCCTCCCCACAATTAACTAGTTTTAGAACACAACAAAAAAAATTGCTTTTAAAGCTAGCTGGAGCTGTAGTGTTTTGGGCAACCTGAACCATTTTTAAAACTGGTTGGAGTCACTGTAATAAAGGATGCTGAAAGATCAACTTAACACATTTATCTGACCTACACCAATTTCCAGAAAAGAATCAACCAAAATATCAGTGCAGGATCTAACTGTTTTTAAACTGGTTTAGTTGAAACAGATTTTAGATTCACATGGAGCATTAGTAGCTCTAAGGCCAGCTCCATAACATAAATTCACATACTGATCCACTAAATTAGATCTAGTTATGATACAAAAAGCTGCATCAGTAACTTTCTAGGTAAAGACACAGGTCAAATGTACACAATGATATAATTAGAGCTTTTAGCAGCCTTTACCATAGTCAAGTGTTGTTGACCTGCTAGCTTGTTTGTGATGTCACTGTGGAAAATTTCAAAATGTATGAGTAAGGCTGCGAGTCTGTCACGGAAGTCATGGATTCTGTGACTTTCCAGGACCTCCCGTGACTTCTGCAGCTGCAGCAGCTGGTGTGGCTGACCCCAGGGTCACCCAAAAAGCTAGCCCCAGAGCCAGCCAGACCAGCTGCTCCTTGGGTGGCCACGGCAGCTGGCCCCGGGGCTGCCTGAGCAGCAGCAGTCCCGGTGGTGACCCTGGAGCAGTGGTGCCAGGGGCCACCCCGGAGGTTGTCAGAGCAGCGGCCCTGAGGGCCTCGGAGCAGCGGGTGGTGGGGGGTAGTCAGCCCCAGGGCCACCTCCCCCCTCCGCCCCACTTCCAACAGCAGCAGTCCAGGGCCCTAGGAGCAGCTAAGATTTAGTCAGTGGTATTTATAGTAATAGTCATGGACAGGGCACGGGCTGTGAATTTTTATTTATTGTCCATGACCTGTCCATGACTTTTACTAAAAATACCCATGACTAAATCTTACCCTTATTTATGGGCTGTTATACCACCAGTATGCTGATGATTTTCAGTTCTGCATCTCATTCTTATTGAACCTACGTTCTTTAGGATCTCCTTGCTTTCCCAGTAGATAAATACAATCCTTAATGAAAGTTAGCTGACTTAAACTCAGTTCACAGAAGATTGAAGTGATACTTGTTGATAGAATAAAACATCTTTTGGTATTGACAGGTGTAAGGACTGCTTTCGACACTTAGGGAGTATGCCCAAATTTTGTCTCAGTTGTTCATATCAGCTTATTATTTGACTTTTCACTGCTCCTGGATAGACAGGTGACTAGGGTGGCCTAAAGAACTTTTCATCTGTAGCCAGCCCAGAGAGGACAAGCTCTCTTCTCCAGTGTATTCAGGAGTCTAACATCTCCCTGGTTTGTGACTGAGCTGTGCCTTCTGTGCAGAAATAGGAGGCGGTTCAGTGCTGTTGCTAGAGGACTCTGGGCAAGACCACATCCTTTACTTCCACTCACCAGAAGTCTTACCTGTGACAGAGCAATATGTTCAGTGGTTCAGCTCTCCCCTGCCTTTTGTTATTTTTAACCTCTTGCGTTCCATGGGGTTTTTTTTAAGGTAATGACAAGTTTATCTTCTCTATCGGGTTCTTCACATACTTTGTGTCTCCATGGAGCTTTCAGAGCACTGAGGTCTTCTCTAATAGATGAATTAACAGTTTACTAGTCCCAGTCAGGGAGCCAACCTTGTAAAACTTTCTTGGCCACCTGAATAAAATTCTTCTTGTGCATGGATAAGTAGCTTGACCCTAGAAATCTCAGAATCCTAGACATCTCTTGTTATATCCAAAACTGGATAGAATTGCATCTCAAATCTGGGTAAATCTGGTGGGGGGGGGCGGTTTGAAGATGTAGTGGTGGTTCCAATGAGAAGTCAAGGATATGTCTTGACCCTCAGGAGTGTGCAATGAGCTGGAACAACAGAATCCCTGATCAACCACCTATGAGCCTCAAGGGCCATTAGATGCCTTATCACTAGTTTGGAGAGCCCTGTGACTATCATCCCAGAGTGGGACCTGCATTAGGTCTTACAGACTCTTGCTTTATCATTTTTCAGTTCTTCTTTGAGTGATTGCACATGTGCATTCCACTCTTGGTGTCTGTGTGCTCAGCACACCGGCACTGAAAACTTTTTCCCACTGCGGTACCCATTTGGTGGCTTGAGCTCCCCCTCCTGGCACATGGCACTATGTGAAGGTATAAAGGGCAGAGCCATCCTTAGTTCTCAGTTCCTTCTTACTGCCCACAATTTATGTTGGAAATCTGTTCTATGCTGGAACAATTCTTCTCTCAGCCTTTGTGTAACATACTGTATATTGTGACAGGGTTGAGCTAGATGGCTATAGGAGAGTAACAGAAGGCAGATATATTAGCCCCAGTCTAAGTAGGTCCCTTTTCTCTGGGTAAGGTAACAGGGAAGGTTTTTTGAACAATCAGGAACTTTCTGGAGACAATTAAGACAGGCAGATTAGAACACCTGAGCCAATCAAGAAGCTGCTAGAATCAATTAAGGCAGGCTAATCAGGGCACCTGGGTTTTAAAAAGGAGCTCACTTCAGTTTGTGGTGTGCGTGTGAGGAGCTGGGAGCAAGAGGCACTAGGAGCTGAGAGTGAGAACGCAGACTGTTGGAGGACTGAGGTGTACAAGCATTATCAGACACCAGGAGAAAGGTCCTATGGTGAGGATAAAGAAGGTGTTGGGAGGAGGCGATGGGGAAGTAGCCCAGGGAGTTGTAGCTGTCGCAGAGCCGTTCCAGGAGGTGCTCTAGACAGCTGCATTCCACAGGGCCCTGGGCTGGAACCCGGAGTAGAGGGCGGGCCCGGGTTCCCCCCAAATCCTCCCAACTCCTGGTCAGACACAGGAGGAGTCGACCTGGACTGTGAATTCAGAAAAATGGCCAAGTTGAGGGCTGCCGTGAAGCTCCAGGGCGAGCAAATCCGCCAATAAGCGCAAGACCCACCAAGGTAGAGCAGGAACTTTGTCACAATATATATTGTTAGTCTAGCTCTTAGTGTTAAAAATAACATTTTTTGGACTTGTCATTTCCTCGTTTGGGGTCTTTCTATTCATGGTACCAAGGCATGCCCTGGTCACCGGGTGCTTTTTACTCCAGGCCTATGCCAGTTAGCAACCTGCACAATAGCTTCCTAATGTGCTTGGGAGAGGCACCCATGAACACTGGGGTGCCAGAGTTCAAGCCTAGGATGAAGAAGGGTAGGAAGGCCAGGCTGTAATTCCTGCTGATGGAAGCAGTGTTCAGCACACAGTCAGCCATCCCAGTCTGACCCAGTGCTGAGTGCTGCAGCTTCAGTGAGAAGTGCACTTCCTGTGTTAGCAGAATCCTGGCACCGTTCTCCCTTGCCTTTACTGAGGAAAAAGTACAAGGCTTCCAGGGGAAGATCTGCACCCTCTAAGTCTGGTAAGATAGTCAAGGAGTTGAATAGAGTGCACCTGAACCCTAAGCACTCCGACAAATGTGTGTCTAAGTCAGCACAATCGGTTCCAGCACCACAAGGGGCATTGTCGAGGGCAGAAGAGGCACCATCAACTTCTTCAGCACCGCAACAAAAGACCACCTCAGTGCCAACTACTCCAGAGGTGTTTGCAGTGGCAAGGAACCTGCTTTGTCTTTCTGTGCTGGTGTCCCTGTCCTTACAAGAGTCTGGTCCCCCAGCAAAGCTGCCAGTGATTCCAACACCAGTACCGCAGTTGCCCACTTCCCAGACAGGCAGAGCCATCCCAGGGAAAGCCTGCTATGATGGCATCACTCTGCCCATCACCTGGCTCACAACACAAGCCCCCAAAACCAAGAGGATAGGCTCTGCCATGGTCAGAGAAAAGAGAATTCTCCTTGTCAGACTCGGGGGTGGTGTCATACGTGTTTCAACTCTGAAGCGGTACCTGCCGGTCTTTGCCCAGATCCTCTCTTCCTACTTACCAGCAATGGCACCTCCCATGGGAATGTGGCCAGGATAATGGAGCCCTGTCCCATTTCAGTGGCCATTTTGGAATCCATGGGGGTTTCCCACAACATTCAGATCTTCTCCAGACTGTATATACTCAATGCTCTCATTTAGAAGGCCTGAGTCTATGCACCGAACCTCTCCATCTCCAGAGTTTGGTACCGGGCCCAGTACTGAGCATCAGGAAGAGGCTCCAGTGCTAGAGCAACAGCCCGCAGAGGAGATTCTAACTCTCCCACTCTTGGCTTCCTCTTCATCCTCGGCAGATGATGCTGTTTTGTCTGGAACAGTGTCGCAGGGTGCCGTATTGCGGAAAAGCAAAATGGGAGTGGGGGGTTGATGACTCAAATGCCTAGTAGCTAGCATTATTACAGCTGCTCTTGCCTTCTGGGCAGCGCGGCCAAGCAGTCCCAGGTGGGCCAGATACACCCCATCACAAACAATTTTACCTCCTCCTAATGACTTTAAAGTTTACCAGGAGTTGCTAAATAGAGTGGCTGAAGACTTAGGTGTGTATAGGTCAAAGAGGTCAGGGAATCTTCACATCATCTGGTTGACTTTTTATCATCAGTGTTTCCCTCTAAGGTAGCTCTGCAATTAACAAATTAATAGTAGAGCCTATAAAGGCTCTGAGGCTGGCTCCTTCACTATCTCCCACCTCAAAAAGGGCAGAAAGAAAATATGATGTACCCTATCAAGGTTTTGAGTACCTCTATACTCACCTGCCACCAGGCTCATTAGCCATGACAGCAGCTAATGAGAGAGAGTGTGTCAAGAGCATCAGGCTGCCATGGCCAACTCAAAGAATACTAAAAAGATGAATGTATTTGGCAGAAAAATTTATTCAACAGGGAGTTTGCAGCTGTGTATCACTATCCAACAGGTTCTGCTGGGACTGTATGATTTTAATATATGGGGCTCCATGGAAAAGTTCAAAGAGCTACTTCCAGAGAACGCTAGACAGGAGTTCTCTTCCCTAGTCAATGAGAGAAGACTAGTCATGAGAACATCACTGCAGGTGGGGCTGGACACAGCAGACTTGGCAGCTAGAACCATGCCTTCTACAGTGGCCATGAGTAGATCATCCTGGCTATGGTCTTCTGATCTTCCCTGTGAAGTACAGAGCACTATCTAGGACTTACCATTTGAGAATCCTTCTCTCTTCTCAGACCAGACAGACAGCAAGCTCCATGCACTTAAGGACACTAGAGCCATCCTGGATTCCCTGTGTCTCTACACTCCAGTCCTGTCAGGAAGCACTATTAGCCACATCAGACACACCAATGTTCTGCTCCTTCTCCTGGACAGGACCTATCAAAAGAGTGGTCCAGGGGTTATAGGTAAGGCTATGTTTATGTCACAGAGCTCATGGAATCCATGACTTTCAGAGACCTCCATGACATTCTCTGCTTCAGTCCCAGGGGCTGCAGGACTCTGGAGCTGACAGCCCAGTGGTCCTTGGCAGGGTTCCAGTGACAGGTGACAGACTCCTGAGGGGGCCCTCCTCAAGGTTCCAGTGACAGCCTCACACGGGGAGAGGGGGACACCTTGGGTGAGCAGCTGGGGTGTCTCATTTTCTCTTTGGGAAATATGGTCACCCTGCGGCTTCCAGCTGCCATGGGTGGAGGGGGAACCACACAGCTCCCAGCCACCATGGTGGCGCAGCAGCAAAAGTCACAAACAGGTCACAGCGTCAATGAATTTGTGTTTATTGCCCATGACCTGTCCATGACTTTTACTAAAAATAACTATGACAAAATCTTAGCCTTAGTTATAGGCATAAGCCTCCCCCTCCTGCTGCTCTAGCTCTGGGGCCCCTCAGGACACAGGAACTGCAAAGCAGCCATTTTGATGGGCCAGTCCAAGTCAGCACATCAGTCTCCATCTCTCCAGACCCAAATCCTTTCCCCTTCGCAAACCATCTGTCCCACTTCTGCAGTGCTTCATCCCGGATTACTTTGGACAAGTAATGCATTGTGGAAGTGGGATATAAGCTCCAGTTTGCTTCTACCCCTCCCTTCCTCTTCAGGGACCACTCTCATGAGAAATACCTTGTCCAGGAAGTTCAATCACTCTTCTTTTGGGAGAAAAAGACGAGGTTCCATATGGTCTCAGAGGGAAGGGGTTTTATTTCCAACATTCCTAATTCCAAAAGCATCAACTCAACAAATTCTTAAAAAGGATAAAGTTCCACATGGTCACCCTAGCTTCTATTATCCCTTCCTTGAATGCTGGGGACTGGTATGCCACCAGCAACTTAAATGATGCCTACTTCCATTTGGCAATCAGTGAAGCTCACAGGAAGTACCTCCAATTTCTGGTAAATCAGAACCATTGCTAGTTCACTGTACTATCTTTTGGCCTGACAGCAGATCCCAGGGTCTTTACAAAGGCCATAGAAGTTGTAGCTGCATTCCTTCAAAGATCGGGAGTGCAGGTTTATCCCTGCCTAGACTGGCTTGTCATGGGCCAGTCCAAACAGCAAGTACAGAGCAGTGTTACCCTGAGTCAACAGTCAGTGCTCAGTGTTCAATGCTCTGGGACTGTTAATCAACACTGAAAAATCTCTCCTCTCCCCAGTCCAAAGAATAGAGTTTATAGGGGCTTGTTGGTAGGTGGCAGCAGCTCCCACCTAGTGGTTACGGCCCCACGTGGCCATTACATCCAAAGGTTTATCTCTAGTGACATCCTCGTCTAGTGGGTGCAGTCCACAAGTGGCAGCCCTACCTAATGAGTACAGTTCTTGCGATTAGTTGCTAAGCAGCAGCACTGCCTAATGGGTTCAGTTCTTGAGTAGGGTAGGGGAACCCAGGCTCTCCCACTGCACCAGGTTCCGACCCATAACCCTGGGAAGCTGATTCAGCTTTGCCCACCCTGTGGTGTCCTGTGCCAGCCTCAAGTCAGCTTCCCAGGGTTGCTTTATACCTCCCTCTGCATCCTAGCCAGCCACTATCCATCCCTGGGACATGCTGCCTTCCAGACTTCCTGCCTTACTCCCACTCTCTGGGAGCTGTAACTCCCTCCCCCTCCATTCCCTGGCTGGGTGCAAGATCAGGTCACATCCTTCTCTGGAGCTCCCAGAGCATGTCCTTCTCCTTGGCCTGCCAGTCCCCATTGAGCTATCTGGCTGCTTTTTAAATCCCGCCTCCAACCCAAGCATGCAGGGCTGTGCCGGATTAAACTCAAGCCAAGATCTTTCTTCCAGACTCCAAGTTCCAGGCAATTTGATCAAGTGTCATAGGACTGAAGCCTCATCTGGTCTCAACTAATACAAAACTGTTTGAGGCTTCTGGGTCACATGACCTCTTGACTCTATGTGGTTCATCACACTAGATTGCCACTCAGAATTCTGGAGGGTTGGCTGGCATCAGTCTGCTCACCAAGCCACCATCAAGCCATACCCCCACTACTTGACAAGCCACCATGGACTCCATGGTAAGAGTGCCCTCACATGTCCTTGCCTTCCTAGATGGTGGAAAGATGCAGCCAATGTGTGTGTAGAGGTTCCATTTGCCTGCCCACAACCAACTCTCATGCTAGTGACAGAAGCTTTGACCCTGGGGTGGAGGACCCAGCTTGGTTCTCTACAGACGCAGGGTTTGTGGTCCTCAGAGAATTTAGCTTTACACATCAGTGTCAGAGAACTGCAAGCTGTCAGTCTGGCATGGCAAGTATTTCTATTGCAGATCAGGGGAAGCAGGCTGTTAGTCCTCACAGACAACATGGCAGCAATGTTTTACCTCAACAAGCCGTGGGGAGCCCACTCTTCTTCACTTTGTCAAGGAGCAACCCTACTCTGGGAGCTTTGTATTGCTAACTCAGTAGATCTAGAAGCATCTTACCTGCCAGGTGTACAGAACGACCTAGCAAACCACCTGAGCAGATCGTTGACAAGTCACCACAAGAGGTTTCTTCGCTCAGATGTGGCCACACACATTTTCCAGCAGTTGGGTTTTCCCCCAGTAGACCTATTTGTGAAAAAATCTAACAGAAAATGTCAGCAGTTCTGCTCCCTATGGGGCCACAGCCTGGGTTCTATGACAGAAGCCTTTTTACTGATGTGGTCAGGCACACTCCTCTACGCTTTTCTACCAATCCAATTCATTCACGGGTATTGCTAAAAATAAGACAGGACCAGGCCAGAGTCATACTTATAGCCCCAGCATGGGCCCATCAGCAATGGTTCTCCACTCTCCTGGAGCTGTCAGTGAAACCTCCAGTTTAACTTAGATTGGACTTGGACCTAATCTCCAAGGATCATGGTTGCCTTCTTCAGCCACGCCTACAATCCTTTCACTTAACTGCAAGGATGCTCCAAGGCTAGACACTAGGGAGCAGGCTTGCTCAACAGGCATTCAAGAGATCATGCTACATAGTAGAAAGCCTTCTACAAGAGTGATTAAATAGAGGCATTTGTCCAGCTGGTCTCATCAATATGGGGTGTTATCATCCAGTTATTCAGTTCAATTTATTCTGGACTACTCATTATACCTAAATACCAAGGTTTGGTGGTTAGTTCCATCAAGGTACATCTGGCTGCAATTTCAGCATTCCATCCTACGGTGAACAATTGCTGTTTCTCCAGTGACATGTTCATAACGTTTTAAAGGGCTTAGTCAAATTATACCCTCAAGTGCAGTATGCTGTTCCCCGTAGAATCTAACCCTACTTACTGTCAAGACTTATGGGTCCCCCACTTGAATAGTTGGCTACCTGCTGTGTGCTGCTTCTGTCAATGAAAGTGGCTTTTCTGGTGATCATTACTTCAGCTAGAAGAGTAAAGGAGTTATGGTCATTAATGTCAGGATCTCCATATATAATCTTTTAAGGACTGTATTTGCCTGCACCCTCAACTGAAGTTCCTCCCAAAGATGGTTTCCTCTTTCCACGTCAACCAGCCAATTTATATGCTTATTCTCTGCCCCAAGCAGGATACAAACCAGGAGGAAGAGCATTAGCATACCTTGGACATCAAAATAACCTTGGCATTTTACCTAGATAGAACTAGACACTTTTGTAAATCTTCCCAGTTGTTCATAGCAGTGGCTGACAGAGTAAGAGGTCAATAGGTCTCCACCCAAAGAATTTCTTCCTGGATTTCATCCTGTATACACATAAGCTATGAATTGGCTAATGTCACTCCGCCCATCAGAATTACAGCTCATTTGACGAGGTCACAATCAAACTCAGTGGCCTTTCTGGCACAAGTTCCAGTTGCAGACATTTGTAAAGTGGCAATCTGGTGCTTGGTCCACATTTGCATCCCACTATGCTGTGGGTCAAGACACCACAGACGATGCTAGAGTGGGATGAGTTGTTCTCCAATCTTTATTGAAATAGAATCCAATCCTACCTCCTGTTCTATGGTTTGTGAGTCACCAAGAGTGGAATGCACACGTGCAATCACTTGAAGAATTAAAAACAGTACTATCCTGTTCCATAACTGTTGTTCTTCAAAATGTGCTGAACATATCTATTCCCCAACTTGCCCTTCTACACCTCTACATTGGAGTTATGGCAAGAAGGAACAGGGGGGGCTCTGCCTGTTATACCTGCACACAGCAGCATATGCCAGCTGGGGGAATTAAAGCTGCCCAACCAGTACCACGGAGGGGAAAAAGTTTCTGACAGCTGGGTGCACAGACATCAAGAGAGGAAGGACCTGTGCAACATATTTCGAAGAACAATAATTAATGAACCTGTTTGTAACTATTTTTTCTATGACATGTTCTAATATTTATCTTTCTACCAAGACCTGTTTCCTTGTGACTATTAATTCAACAAGAAAGGTTTCAGAGCCCGCCGTGCTGTCAATGAAAGAACCATATCATATATTCTACAAGAACAAAGTGGTTTTCCTAATCCCCACATGCTTTCTAATCAATACATTATATTTTCCACACTTCTCATGAAATCGTACTATCTTTATGTTCAAACCATTACCAATCTAAGGAGAATTTAGGGCACCATCTGGACATGTAAAGAGACATGAAAATTGATCTCAGACATACAGATTAATTCACAGAATCAGCCTCAAGGTTCATTTATTTTCTCCTAAAGTGTATAGGCCTCCAGATTCTCCCTGGCCATGCGAATGAAGTGCTGAATTGTTAATACCTTTGTAGCATCTGTTAAACAGTTCCAGGGATTAAACTTCATTCCACACACTCTGTAGCAGTTTTCTAGACAGAGCCTTGACTACTACAGAGGAAATATATAGAGTAGCCACTTGATCCTTGAACAACGCTTTAAACATTAAGTGCCTCTCCTGTCCTTTTAAATACACCCTTTGTGGGAAGGTGCTTTATGTGTTGGTCCCATTGTAAATTCTTCTAGATCTTTTTTCTCAAGCAGTTTGGATTTCTTGTCTCCCTTTTACCTACACTATCTCTTTCCTTCTTTGTTCCTGTGTTTTACTATTTCACTGTTGTGCTTAGTACACATCAGTCACAGATTGCGGGAGATGCTGCGCTCCAGAATAGAAGTTTGGTATCTGATCATTTCTTTTCAGAACGTCTGAAACAATCCACCCATGCTGGTGATTTCCAAATAGGAAAACCAGAAGCAGAGTTTATGTCTAACACATGCCCACACTGAAATGACATCTAGTTTGTCTACCAGTTTTGATTCTATTGTTGGGGTTTTGTTTCAAAATCACATCTAAGTGTTTCTGTGGCTTTGGAAGCAATCTTCTGGTGGGCAGAAATAATAGGTATGGTCTAACTCAGAGTTCCCTAGTAACGGTGCTGAACTGCTTCCAAAAACTGTGCAGAAAAGGCACTGCCTATAAATCACAGATTAGGAGAGATGTCACTCATGGAAAGGAAACAGGTTACCTCACCATAGTTATTCATGCCCACTAGCTTGACTGCTGTAGTGTGCTCCGCTTACAAATCACTCAGAGGCTTCAGTTAGTGCCACATGCAGGTACATACATTTTTAAGTAAAACAGATTGTTATAGCACATAGCATAGTTCCCCATGATGTCCAGTCTAGTTCTAGGTCCCATTCAAGATATGGATTATCATCTATACAGCACTGACTGGCCTGAGATTTGGCTGTCTTAAACCACCATTGCCCCGATGCCTCATTATAATTACACTCAACAAGAATACTCTTGCTTTCTGTCACCATGGTTGAATACCAAAATGTGGGGTGGAAGAAGTGGGGTTGAGATTATCGTCAATGTAAGGCCCTTGGCCCTGAAATTTGTTTGCACTTGGCTATTTAAGATGTATTTTAATATGCTATTTTTTAAAGGACAAAAAGCTGAGCACCCATGGCTATTTAAATTCATGTTATGAATGCTTTGCACTTCTGAAAATCACATCCCGAACCTTTTTTTTTTTTTTATCTGGGCATGTTGGCTCCGGATGTAGTCTGTGGTGATAGTATCAGTAGTTGAGGGGGAAAGGTGTGGGTTTGATCTTTCTGTCTTTACTTTGTAATATGACTCCATCTATCATGATGATTGCATTATAAATTTAAAAAAAAATGTAACATGGTATATTTTAATATATTTGATTTCTTGCAGCTTACAACCCCAGGAGCTCAGAATATGTACGAAAGAAGTACAAGAGGAAACTGGAGCAGTTCATAGATCACTGTGACCTCATCCCCTACTTGGGTACCAAAATGACCCGTAAATACAAAGAACCTCAAAATAGACCTATTGACTTTGATCACAAATTACGGATGTTTTTGTCTCTTAAAAGATGTGGATCCAACCTCTGGTTAGTTTGAAATGTGCAACAATGAAATAATTGGGCATTTTCATTGAACTACTGAATTCTGACTAGCTTGGTGAATTTACTTATTTTGTACTTCAACTGGTCATAAATGTTTAGCCATAAAAGTAATTGTGTTAACAAAGAATGTTATACTTTTATAAATAGATAAGACTCTGATAGGTAGAATTTAGTGATGATTCCTGGCATAGATTTGATGTAGTTTATTGTAAAAACGTGTTTAGTTTAATATATCATATACAATATATTTTAGAAATGTTTATTATCTTGAAAAGTAGGGAATATTTTGATCAGCACTGAAAGAAAATTATTAAATATTCTGAAAACTTCACTGAATTGTACAATTTAGTTTTTCACATAATCATTTTTCTGTCTCTCAGTATGTCAGCATTATCAGTACAATAAATGCATTCTTTTATTAGATGTAATGGAACAATCTTAAACTTACTTTCACACCGTTGTACAGAAAGAGGCAGTTAGACATGACTAAATTGATTAATTTGTGCTAGATTTTATACTTACCACTTCTGTATCTATTTGTGATTATTAACAACGTAACCAATCATTTAGGGAAACACAGGATGTTTAAAAAACCTTTGAGGAAAATGGTCTCCTCATAAACAAAAATCAAGGAGTTTTAAGATACCAGTGTTTTAAACATACCCAAGCAGAACACTCTTGGAAACAAGTATCTACAAGTGACATGACATCTGACTACAGTAGTTATTTCCTGTTCCTTTTATTGCTTCTACCCAGTTCTTTATGTTTCTACAGCCACATTTACAATACAGTTTAAGGAGGGTGTGAATGTAAAACTAAAATATTTAAAAAATTCTCAAAGAACTTTATCTCAGAAAAAAAAGTCAGAATCCATCCGCTCTCGGGCCCTTATCATTCTGTTTGGAAGGACTTTTAAAAAGTTAGTTCTCAAAGCCCAGCCTGCTTCTTAGCCGGGGTCTTTCAAGCATTTTCTTTCTACATTTGCTGATTTTTAAAAAGTATGTTTTAAATAAAGCAAGAGCTTTCTAAACTCTGGGACTAGACTGGCAGGGCGGTGAGCGGGTGCAGAGAATGAGCAACCCTTTCTCTGGCAGAAGGCGGCTGAGGTCCGCGGTGTTGCACTGGCCGCAGTTAGGAAGTGGTGACACAAGTGAGACGCAGAAAGGAAAGGAGTACTTGTGGCACCTTAACAGGTTTCAGAGTAGCAGCCGTGTTAGTCTGTATCCACAAAAAGAAAAGGAGGATTTGTGGCACCTTAGAGACTAACCAATTTATTTGAGCCTAAGCTCTGGTGAGCTACAGCTCACTTCATCAGAAGGCCTCCTTTTCTTCTTGCGCATACAGACTAACAGGGCTGCTCTTCTGAAACAAGCGAGACGGTTACAAGGTGAGGATTGATGTAGGCTGCCTGGCAGAGACCCGCGGCCCGGGCTGCCTCAGTGGGCCCTGCGTGCCCAAGTGCGCGAAGACCGACGCTGGGCCAAGCTAGAGGAAGGCTGCTCCCAGAGCCCGGCGGCGCGAGGAGGGGGAAGCGCGCGAGCGCACCGGAACGCGTCACTCAGTGGGACGCTGACCTACGTGGGGGCGGGGGCGCGCGCCTTGCCCGAGTTGTGAGCCGGCCCGGGACACACGCAGGCGACGCCCCCAGCTGGTGCCTGCCCCACTGCCCAGCGAGACGCGGCGCCGTCGCCTCCGTTCCCACAGCCCCTGACCGGACGTGCAGGCCCTCCTCCACCGCCGGCGAGTACCTGCCACAGAACAGGCGGGCCGCTTCCTAGAGAAGTCCGCGCCTTCCCCCAGCGCGCGAGGGGCGGAGCCGGGCGGCTGAGGCACGTTGGCGGAGGGGCCGTTGCTGTTCGTTGCGAAGGAGGCGGGGCTTGTGCTGGCTGCGCCTGGAGCCTTCTCGAGGCCCCGGCCGATTTGCTGCTGCCTGAACGGCCGAGAGGGACGTGCGGGCAGCTCAACGGCGTGACGCAGGTTCGTACCCCTCCCAGGGGGGAGGAGAGCTGGGCCCGGCCCGGCCCGGCCCGGCCCGGCGCGCACCCTCCCTGAACGCTGCCTGCGGCTGCAGCTGATCAGTGAGCCTCGCCGGGCCAAGCCGGGGCGGCCTCCCCGGCCTGCGGTAGCGGCCGGCGCAGGTCTCCCCGACGGGCTGCGAGAGTCTGTGCGGGCCTTACCTCACCCCCGGTAGGAGGCTCTCCCCGATTCCTGAGGCTGCTCCGGGCCGGGTGGGTCGCTGGGCTGAGGGGCTAGAAACCCACTGGCCGCCGGGCGGATGGTCTGGCCATGCCGCTTGGAAGGGGGCCATGGCGGGAGGAGGCTCGCTGGAGCACTGCAGCTGCACGGAGGTGGCAGCGCTCGGGGCCAAGGAGTGTCCCGAGCCTCCTCCCCACAGCCTGACCGGACCCCTTCTTCTCTCCCCCGCGCCGCGACGGGAGACCCTCCTCCCCACAGCCTGACCCACCCCCGCCCACACACAGACACACACACAGCCTGACACCCACCCCCCAGCCTGAAGGGGGAGCCTCTTCTCCGCAGAGTCTGAGGTAGACCGCTAAGACTAGGGGCTATAACATACACCCGAGCCAGCCTGTGTGCATGGCCCCCCATCACGCTGTAACGTGGGGACCACAGCCCCTGCTTGTGTTGGCCAACATAGCACTTTACCTCATGGGGAGACTTACAGCTTTAGGCTGCTGAGTGCATACCACTCCTCGCAACAGCTTTATGGGGCATATGTCCCCCCCCCCCATCTATAAATGAGGAACTGAGGTGTGGAAAAGTGTGATTTGCTCAGGATTAGGGTAAACCAGGACCAGAAGCTGAGAGTAAAACCCTGGAATCCTGGTTCCCAGAGCCCCGCTCAAATACCTGCAATTGCAATCTCATAGCCAAGATCCTCTTGATAAACTGTTCATTGTTTCAGAGAATGTTTGGTTTTTTTTTTCTTTAGGTGGGATTTGATGTAAAAGTTAAAATGAATAATTCAGCCTCAATTAAAAAAAAAACAGATGCCAAAAGTCTGTTATCCTAGTCTGCGCCTGCTGTTGAGCTCTGATCCTTGAGTCTTCAGTGTGCTGTTTAGTGCTCATCTAGCTCCCTTTCCGGTTATTCGATATTTAGAGACCCTACTAGCTCTTTGACGCCATGGTAAATCCTGTACTTCACGTTTTCAAACTTTTTTCACGGTACCCATTTTTATACAGACAATGTCTTGTGGACCACCATCCCCTCCTATTTGCAAGCCTGGAAAGGAACTTCTCCCAGGTGGCAGTTATACAAATCTGTGTTACAATTACAACCATTGTTTATATTTAAAATATCCTAAAGCTGGATATTTTTATTGTTTTTATTATTTTTAGCTGTCCTAAAACATTTTAACAGCTGTCAGTGAGGAGAAACTAGCACCATGTGATTAGCCAGCTCTCTGCAGACCATCAGCAAATACTACATGGACCAAAATTTGTCTGATCATATTAGAGAGACAAAGTAGGTGAGGTAATATCTTTTATTGGACCAACTTCTCTTGGTGAGAGAGAGATTCTTTCGAGTTACCTAGAGCTCTTCTTCCTGTCTGGGAAAGATTTTCAGGGTGTCACAGCTTAATACAAGATTGAACAGGTAGAGTATGTGCTAACTACTTGTGCTAAAACTGGCTGTTAGATCTTGAATTTAGCTGTGACACTCTGCGTACCTTTCCCAGGCCTGAAGAAGAGCTCTGTAGCTTGAAAGCATGTCTCTCTCACCAACAGAAGTTGGTGCAATAGAAGATGATATATCACCCACCTTGTCTCTCTAATATTCTGGGTCCGATATGGCTGCAACTCAGATCATATTAGTGTGCATTCCTGTTTTATATAACCTCCCTAGAGTATGTTTTTTTAGAAAAACCAACAAATATTGTTAGGATCTTGCAGCCAGAAAAGTAATGATACGATTGTGTTGCTATGAATGTATACAGTACCGAAATACCTACAAGCCATGTGCAGCTTCTGCAAGTTAATGTTACGAGAACCATACATTTGAATTCCTTGGCAATTGTTTAAACATGTAACCTTATTTTACTTTTCTTATTTGAAAGTTAACTATTTTTATTAATATCACAGGTCGTTAATATATTATATATGGGCAAATTACAGTTGTTACTGTACAAAACATAATTGTTGCATTCCCTGACCACTTTGTGCTTAAGCATGCTGTTTTGTTTGTTGCCTAAAAGTAGCGTTATTATTTTTGCATTTAATTTCATTCTTTTAGACTATGCTTGCAATACAGAATTTTACAAAAAAACATAAATCACAAAGATTACTACCAGTGGCTTAGCAGAACTTGTGTTTATATAGGTAGGAACCATCATATAAGCAAGGCTCTGGCAGCTTCCAGCATTTTTACCACTTGTTAGTGCTATTTCTTTCACAGCTACCTCTGGATTAAAAATATGCAGGGAAAGGTTTGAAGGAGAATTTTTCAGAAGTTAGCATGTGAAACCATGCCCTTCTTGAATCATAGAATATCAGGGTTGGAAGGGACCTCTGGATCTAGTCCAACCCCCTGCTGAAAGCAGGACTAGTCCCCCATTTTTTTCCCTAGATCCCTAAACGGCCCCCTCAGGGATTGAACTCACAACCCTGGGTTTAGCAGGCCAATGCTCAAACCACTGAGCTATCCATCTGCTCCCCATAGGAGTTTTGCTATTGATTTCAGTGGGCCACGGTATCATCCTAGGTTCTAATAGAAGTCCCATCATAACCCTAACTAAGGTATTTGTGAAAGTGAAAGCTAATGAAAACAAAAGTTAGTTTTTCCACTGTCTTTTTTTAAGTTCCAAAAGACATTAGTTTCAGATGGGGCAGCCATTTTGGGTACTGAACAGCATGAGGCACATTGGTACTAAATAAATAATAATAGTCAAAAATAATTTGCATTTCACAACGTTTTTATAGATGTTCTTAAGTATTTAAAAACTTTGCTTTATTTGAAGGGAAAAAGTATATGTCAGGATTGACTTTTTATAACTAGGTCAAAAGCTTCAGTTTTGCTGCAGAAATTCCTTAGTTATGGAGTAAGCTGTAATATTTTATTTTTTGTAATGCAAATCTCTAAAAATGTTTCTTTTTTCAATAATACCGTTTTACTCTTGTAGGTAACTCTTTTCCTGTTTGCAGTAAAAATGGCAGAAGCAATTGCTGACCCTCCAGAGAAGCTTGTTGTTATCCACTCCAAGGCTCACAGAGATACCATTCTAGCTAATTTTGCAGAACAAAGGAAAAAGAATTTTCTTTGTGATATCACTTTAATAGTAGAGGATGTGCACTTCAGAGCCCACAAAGCTTTACTTGCTGCCAGCAGTGAGTACTTTTCAATGATGTTTGTAGATGAGGGAGAGATAAGCCAGTCAATTTATATGTTGGAGGGAATGGTTGCAGACACTTTTGGTGCACTACTGGAATTTATCTACACAGGTTATCTCCATTCCAATGAAAAAAGCATGGAACAAATACTGGCAACTGCACAGCTCCTAAAAGTGAATGATTTAGTATGGGCACATGCAGATTATCAGACCAACCATAGCCCAAATAATCCTCTCACATCTAGTAGTGGTGCTTCAGTATTTGTCTTTGCAAATGACAAGAAAAATGGAGATCCACCAAAGCGAAAACGAGGAAGACCAAGAAAAGTCAAGAATGCTCAAGAGGAAAAATTTGGGACATCTTCTGTTGAAGATGTGCAGCTAAGAGAGAACAATTCAGTGCGAAATAAACAAAATTTTATGAAAAAAGTTGCAGCGGAAGAAACTGTTGCCAGTGAACAAGTTCCAGTAAGGAAAGAAGTGGAAGAAACTGAGCCAGCTTGTGGTTCAGAAGCTGCTGTAGATCTATCAGCTGAGAAGGATGAGAATTATGATCCTAAATCTCAAGGAATACAGAGCAATCAGAGTCGTTATAGCAAACGTAGAATACGGAGGTCTATCAAGCTAAAAGATTATAAACTTGTTGGTGATGAAGATGGAAAAGTATTGACAAAGAGAACTGATAGAAAAAGAAAACGCACAGGTTCTGAAGCTTGTTGCAAAGAATGTGGCAAAGTGTTTAAATATAATCACTTTTTAGCTATTCATCAGAGAAGTCATACAGGTAGGTATAAAAACTACCTTTTTTGGGTTAGGGTATGGTAACTGGCTACAATTGGTTTGCATTGTAATTATTCAAATGTTGCTTTATATCATGGTATTGATATATATGGTGGATCACCAAGATTTTGTTTCTACTATTTTACTTAATTCTTATCTTCAGAGATTATAACCTTTGTAGTTTGCACACTGATTGCTATCTAGTTAATTATTTTTTCCAACGAAAAACATTAAATTGGATATTGGCAGTGCCTATCCAATGCTACTTATAAAATGATTGATTTTTAATGATTGCTATAAGGGAGCTTAGGTTTTTGTCTGTATTAATCCTCCTGGTCTACTGAAAATTCATTTTTTAATGGTGATAATGTCCTGTCATGCATCTTGCTATCAACTTAGAATATTTACTTAGAAATTTATTAGCAATAACTCTTTGCTATTTACAGTCTTGGCGCTTTACTTTTAGGAGAACGCCCTTTTAAATGCAATGAATGTGGTAAAGGCTTTTCCCAGAAGCACTCTCTTCAGGTTCATGAGCGGATGCATACTGGAGAGCGACCATATACCTGTACTGTCTGTAGTAAAGCTTTAACAACAAAACATTCTCTTTTGGAACATATGAGCCTACACACAGGTAAGTTATCAAAGACAAATATAATCTAGCTATACTAAGTATTAGACATTTCAAAACAAACATTTCTGCTCAGTATTTTCTTTTTAAAGTAAGTGTTAGACTCTTATGCTATAAGGTAGCTAAGTTATACAGAAATGTTAGTTATGTTTTAGCTTAATTTTTGGAATTATTTATATTTTTAGGGATATTAATTTTTATTACAGGACAGAAGGCTTTTACGTGTGATCAGTGTGGAAAGTATTTTAGCCAAAAGAGACAACTGAAGAGTCATTACCGAGTGCACACAGGTATAACAAGGCTGGTGGGGGAGGACGGGCGGGTTGCCTGGCTTTCTCCCCCTCCCCCTCCCCTCATCATGATCTGTTAGGCTGTCACCTGATCACCAGAGATGAGTAGTAAAAGTAGTACCATCACTGTCTGTTGTCAATATTGTGCTTTGTGTTTTTCTGCTACTCCTCTGGCTGAATGGTATTGATAGCTTTAAAAGGAGTCCCAGCTAATTTTGTTCTAGAAAGATGGTGGCTGGATAATAGGCATGTAAAGTGGAGAGGAACTAAGGAATCACAAAGCTCCAAAAGGAGGGTGATAGAGGTAGGAGTTAAAACAACCAGCGTCCTTTCTTCAGTGATTGAATTAACTGGGGAAATGGAATAGAATAATGCTGCCATTTCTAGTGATGTGCAGCAACAGAAATAACTAATGAATCGTTGTTGTCTTTATATATTATATTAAAGTGGTTATTTTACAGGGAAGTGCTTTAACAAAGATCACTGAAGAAATACAGGGGATCACTTATGCACTGACACTTTTTTTATTATTGCGACAAGGCCATTCATTGCCGGAATGTAACCAGTGTCATCGCAAATTCATGGATGCAGCTCAGTTAAAGAAACATCTAAGAACACATACAGGTATATATTACACACCATTTTTCTTTCAAGGAATGCTAAGACCAACTTGTTGGCTGTGATGGGGTTCACATACCCCATCCCTGGTTGGCAGGGAGACCTCCATTGGGTGTGCAGTAATGTCCTGGCTCCCAGTGAGGAGGTGTACCCCCTAGGAATGGCCACAGGTATTTGTAGCCAGTGTAAAATAGAGGGTCATGTGAGGCAGCCTAAAAGCAATGCCTACTACAAGATGGGCTGCTTTTCTCACAGAGGGAGACCTTCAGAAAGTGCTGGAAGGCTCTTCAGTGGTACAATCCTCGGTGAGGACTGGGTCAGGCTGATGGAGAGCCAGGTGGTGGTAGGAACCTATTGACTACAACCCAAGAACAGAGAAGCCTTCTCCCAGAGTTCTTGAGGGATGGATTATTAGTGAACCTTGTTGACCAGTAAAAGAGTTTATGATGTTTTAATAAACTAGACTTTGAGAGGGGAAATGTAATTTGAAATACATAGGGTGTACGTTGCTTGGAGAGTCAGAGGGCAAGCTGAGGCAGACTGACTCTCCCCTGCTGGTTAAGCATAACCTTCCAAGAAGGTAATTCATGTTGAAGGTCATGTTTGAAAGGTGACTTTTAAAATAATTATAATTCTCTTGTAGGAATTCAGAAAGGGAAAAAGTATATACTATTATTCTAAAAAAGTATTTTGGGCTTACTTGAACAACAGTAGATTCTATACTACCTCAAGATCCTAAGAAATCTCAGTTTTGGACTTCCTGTTTTCTCTACCAATGACACCACAAATACCATAAACAATGAGAACTAAAATAAAGGTTATAATGTAATGCATTTCAAACTGTTATGGTACTTGTGGGTTTTTTTCAGGGTTTTTCTGCCCCTTGGAGTAACGGGAAAGTAATTTAAAATACTGTGCCAATTATACCTTTAAATTGGAATCTGCTGTTAATATTATTACTCTTTTTTCGCTTTTTCTGGAATTTTACAAGCATGTTTTAAATGTAGCAAAGCCTTTGTAATTCGTCTTTAAATCTTCATTGTGGAGGTTTAGATTTGCAAAATTTTCTATTGTAAAATTTAAAACAATAGAAAAGTGAAAACATGGTATGCAACTTTAGATTTGTATAACTTCTCATAGTTTCTCTGTCTGTGACAGGGAGAAATTGCTTTTATAAATGATACCCTTAAACATTTGCTTTTTGGAATTCCCTACATATGTATAGTTTGTGTTATTGGGTCAGTGCTTGCTTTCTCATTTTTAGAAAAAGTGCAGGGATTATTTTCATTTGCATGATTGGTTTCAGAGTAACAGCCATGTTAGTCTGTATTCGCAAATAGAAAAGGAGTACTTGTGGCACCTTAGAGACTAACCAATTTATTTGAGCATAAGCTTTCGTGAGCTACAGCTCACTTCATCGGATATGAAGTGAGCTGTAGCTCACGAAAGCTTATGCTCAAATAAATTGGTTAGTCTCTAAGGTGCCACAAGTACTCCTTTTCTGTTTGCATGATTGTGGCCTTTGCATTTTCTGTCTAGGACAGCATGGTGTGCTGTTAGAGTAAGACTTGTTGGTAGCACTTCAGTTGTTAGTGGGTGGTGTTGTGCTGCAAATATAGCAAGGGGATGAGTGTGTAGTGAGAAGTAAGAGGAAGAGGCATAGTATCAAGGTCAGGGTTAAAAACAATGTATTTGAGAGATTTTAGCATTGTCTCCAGAAACGGCAGGCTAGGCATCGGAAATAGCAGCTGAGAGAGGTAAGCTGATTGATTTTAGCCCTTCTCCAAAGGTGAAAAGAACAAGAAAAAATAACAACCCCTGTTTTTTGGTTGTTGAATGTACTGTCTTGCTGTAATATTTCTGAAAACTTGTGCATGGTGGAAGTTGGTTACATCACTCTTTGTTTGGTTTGGGGTTTTTTAGGCTTTGTGAAAGCTGACAAGCATGGAAATTCAATATTAAGTTTAAAGTTTCTGTAAACTTGCTTCTACTCAGTCTTCAGTTTGCTTTGTTGTGCCTAGATAGTGATGGGAATGTGAATCACTTATATGGTGATCCATGACATATTACATGTCTAGAAATATCTAGGCCAGGGACGGGCAAACTTTTTGGCCCGAGGGCTGCATCTGGGTGGGAAAATTTGTATGCAGGGCCATGAATGTAGGGCTGGGGCAAAGGGTTGGGGCGCAGGAGGGGTGTGGGAAGGGGCTCAGGGTAGGGGGTTGGGGTACACGAGGGGTGCGGCAGGGGGTTGGGGTACACGAGGGGTGCAGGCTCTGGTCCGGCGCCGCTTACCTCGAGTGGCTCCAGGGTGGCAGCGGTGCACAGCAAGGCTAAGGCAGGCTGCCTGCCTGCCCTGGCCTCGTGCTGCTCCTGGAAGTGGCCAACGTGTCCAGGAGCGGCGCCTGGAGCTGGCAATCCTGCAGGCCAGATTGAAAGCCCTGACGGGCTGGATCCAGCCCCCGGGCCGTAGTTTGCCCTCCCCTAATCTAGGCACTACAGAGAAATGTTGTTACTTTGCGTTCACTTTCTTCGCTTTGTCAGTTTGGGACATTGCCTTGCTACTATGTGGCTTTTTATCACTGCATTTAATCCTTCTGGCTAGCTCCATGTAAGAAGAGTAATTCAGTAGACAGTAAAATCCCAATTTACCCAAACTCCTGTTCACTGAAGTTCCATTGTATTCCCTGGAGTTGGCACTGCTTCACTGTGGTCAGTGTGTGTTTATGATCTTGCCGGAATGCAGCCTCTTGGAATGCCATGCTTTCTTACACTAGAAGCATAAGAATTTAACTTCCTTTATTCCTGAATTAGCAAGCATGAATAACTTGCTTTTACACTTGTTAATGTGCACAGTGGTGATTTCTTAGAACTTAATGTAATTATGAGCAGTTAGTCTGACCTATTGGATAAAGCACAGGACTCTGGAGACCTGGGTTCTATTCCAGGCTCAGCCACTGGCCACCTGGGTGACCTTGAGCAAGTCAGTTCACTGCTTTACCTCAGTTTCCCGATCGGTAATATGTAGCTAATGATACTTAAAGTGCTTTGAGATGTACTGATGAAAAGTGCTATATGAGAGCCTGGTGGTGGTGGTATTGATTATTAGAGTAATTATAACTTATGAATGTACATCAAGCTATTGTTTTTTGTAGGTGAGAAGCCATTTACTTGTGAAATCTGTGGCAAGTCATTCACAGCAAAAAGTTCTCTTCAGACTCACATCAGAATCCACAGGTACAGTATAGTTTTGCAGTTTATATTTTTTAAAGCTATTTATTTAGGAAGTTTTAATAGGTTTAAAATTCTTGCCATATAAATGTCAAAAATAAAATCATTACAACGGTGAACTTTTGTTTAGAGAAATATACAGTAATATAATGATTGGCTCTCTTTATTTAACAGGTTGTTACCATATTACAGAATGAGCATCTTTACACTACCCAAGACATGCATGATTTTTATTAAATTGAGTGAATCTCTGATATGAATGAGTGAATTGAGTGAATCAACTTCTAGTCCAGTACATATAGTATATTGGTTATCCAATGAGACTAGTAACCATTGCTCCTTAGGTGCACTTACTTCATGTGTGGGTACTGATTGATTACTAAATGCTGTGAATAGCACATATTTGTATTTTATTAAAATTTAATAAAATAAAATTTAATTTCCTCATTAAAATCTGCAAAATTTTACACTGATTCAAATATGCTGCACAAAAGTGCAGCGTATTATTAAATTTTATAAATCAATGAATGAGTCCTGTATCATATTTTCATGGTGGCTTTTACATTTTACATTAGTAGGTAGTATTATGATAACTAATCTAGGCATGCTGTAAGGCTCTCCTCTCTGACAGAGCATTTCCACTATAATTGTCAAGGTTCCATCCCCACCGTGAACTCTAGGGTACAGATGTGGGGACGCGCGTGAAAGACCCCCTAAGCTTATTTCTACCAGCTTAGGTTAAAAAGTTCCCCAAGGCACAAATCCTTCCTTGTCCTTGGATGGGTACTGCTGCCACCACCAAATGAGTTAGACAAATTCAGGAAAAGGACCACTTGGAGTTTCTGTTCCCTAAAATATCCCCCCAAGCCCCTTCACCCCCTTTCTTGGGGAGGCTTGAGAATAATATACCAACCAAACCAGATTCTTAAACAGAACTTTATAATAAAGGGGGGAAAAAAATAAAAGAAGCACCTCTGTAAAATCAGGATGGAAAGTAACTTTACAGGGTAATCAGATTCAAAACACAGAGGATTCCCCTCTAGGCAAAACTTTAAAGTTACAAAAAACAGGGATAAACCTCCCTCTAAGCCAGTGGTTCGCAACTCTGGTCCACCACTTGTTCAGGGAAAGCCCCTGGCGGGCTGGGCCGGTTTGTTTACCTGCCGGGTCTGCAGGTTCAGCGAATCGCGGCTCCCACTGGTCGCGGTTTGCCGCTCCAGGCCAAAGGGGGCTGCAGGAAGCGGCACGGGCCAAGGGATGTGCTGGCCGCTGCTTCCCGCAGCCACCGTTGGCCTGGAGTGGCGAACCGCAACCAGTAGGAGCTGCGATCGGCTTAACCTGCAGACGCGGCAGGTAAACAAACCGGCCCAGCCTGCCAGGGGCTTTCCTTGAACAAGTGGTGGACCAGAGTTGAGAACCACTGCTCTAAGCATAGGGAAAATTCACAAGCTAAAAACAAAAGATAATCAAAAACATGCCTTGCCTTATTTACTTACTCTTTTTGTAATATTGAGACTCATTTTAGGAGAAGGAGTTTTCTGACCTGATGCTTCTCTGCTTCCCCAGAGAACTCACAACACAGAGCACAAACAAAGCCTCTCTCTCCCCCATTTGAAAGTATCTTTTTTCCCCATTGGTCCTTTTGGTCAGGTGCCAACCAGGTTATTTGAGCTTCTTAACCCCTTACAGGTAAGGAGGAATTCTAGGATACCCTTAGCTATATGTTTATGACAATAATTGATGTGGTGGTGATGATGTTTTAACCAGAGGAGAGTAGGAAAGTCTCTAAAGTACACTAGTGACCTTGTCATGTAGTTTTAATTTATCTGGGAAGTGTTTAGGTTCTACAGAAAACCCCAGTAAGTTTAAGCCAGGGATTTAGGTTGCATTCTTTAGAATAGATGCGGTTTCTTTCCTAGTTCAGTATTATGAGTAACACCTACAATTTCTGTAGCTGAGAGATTAGTTCACAGAGGGGAAAAAATTCTTTTCAGTTTTATTTGGTACATTTGACAACATTGTGCATAAGCAGTTTCACTATAGTCAGTTTCTCCTGTTGTATTTGTAGATCTCTCTCTCAGCTAAAGAGGAGGAAAAAAAATGAAACAAAATGAGTCTGACGCCTCACTTGAAGTTGTCCCGGTTAACACTGTTTTGTTATTAGGTTGCTGATCTATTACAGAACATGTTTAAAGTCACGCACTGTTCCATTATAAGGTTGTTTGGCCCACGCGGCGCTCCTGCCAGGGAGTGGACAAGCAGGTGAAACGGGGCAAGCCCCTATGCCCCGACCCTGCTCCCCAGCAAGAGTGCCGGGTGGCTGGAGTGGGGTTGGGGCAAGCCCCTGTGCCCAAACCCTGGTACACCCCTGCCTCAACCAAGCTTCACAATCCTCATTGGTGAATACAGTATTAAGTTGGTTGTTTATAATTATTTAAAACTAATACTGTATATGTATATAATGTCTCTTGTCCGCTGAAAATTTTTTCCCTGGAACCTAATCCCCCCCCCCCTCCCCCATTTACATTAGTTCTTATGGGGAAATTGGATTCACTTAAAGTAGCACTTTTCAGGAACCTAACTACAATGTTAAGCGAGGAGTTACTGTACAGCTATGTTTTAAAAGTCATGTATTCTTGGTTATCACAGATCCCTTGTTAATTTGAGGTATCAGCCCTTCCACCTGAAATATATGCTATGTATCATGACATCAATCTGCTTTTATGTTTTTTCACTTTAAAAACACAATGTATCGGATTAATTTTAATAGTAAACATGCATCACTATTCAAATGATAGATGCACAATTTCTAATTTTGTATTTGATTACTGCATGGGTAAATGTTACGAAGGTTCAGAAACCTTTTGCTATAAAGCTTGTCAAATTCCTTTGGAAAACTTGGAGAGATTCCATCTAATATGGGGCAGAGACTGTCTTTATTTTTGTATATTTTATAGCATTGAGTATACTGTCAGCACTAAACAAATAGTGATACCAAAAAATTTCTACTATAGGCTTCTCTATGAGAGCAGAAGCAAGTTACTACAATCATAACTGTTACTTGACCATTTTCCTGTTTGGCTTCTGTTGAGACAGTTCCTTAAATTAACCCCTGTAGTAAGTCTATAGCAGAGTTTCTGAACATAATACCGGTTTATATAAAATGCAAACTATTACATTTGGCCTTAAGTGTTTGATATAGATTATAATGCCTTGTTGTAATCTTATGGTGTTCAGATATTAGTGCTTGTTTTGGCATTAAAACCTCAAAAGTGACATTTTTAGGATTTACTGTGTGCAGTCTGACCAATTTATTTCCAATATGGAAGTGTAAATATTTCATGTTCTTTACAGTATTTTCAAATGTGTGTTAAATTATACAATGTTTAATTTGAATTCTGCTTCACATTTTAAAGGAAAAAAATGCAATAAATTGTGGGGAAAATTAGGCAGAGAGCTGGGGGAAGGCTTATTGTCGATAGACTTGATAAACTGTCTTAGATTTTAGACTGATTTTTGCAGAAATATCTTAAGATTGGCTTTCCTCTGTGTGTTTGTTTTTTTTTAAAGGAACTGTCAAACCCTGCTTACATGTTAAATTCCAGCATTGATGCTACCTGATTTTTTTTTTTAAGATAAAAGTACACAGCACTAACAATGTCACATGGCTTGCAGTCATATGGACGTAAGGTATCGCATAAAGGAACCTCATAAAAATTGAGACCATTGAAAGGCTATTATGAGGCGCACAATAAAAAACCCATCAGATTACAGCAAAGCCTGTTCTTTTCGTCATAGGCCACGTGTGTCCGGAAATTAGGTTTTAGATATTTTCAGTCAGCATTAAAAACAGTTGAAGTGACGAGATAAATTCAACTTCAAATTAATCCTTAATGATAGATGCTAGTAAAGATGTAAAATAGATGAATTCTCTTATCACTCCAGTTTTTGTGCTCTCCATCCTTTTGTCAAACCAGGGCTTCGTAAACCTCAGTATTTTTGTATGAAGGCAGTCCTGTTAACTCTTGAATGTGAACAAATTAGGGAAAACTTTGTCACACTATTGTGCAATTCTTAAAAGTAGAATCCAGAAAATGTAGCATTGAATATTTTTCTTACATGATTGCCTGTAAGCACTACTACAGTATAGCAGAGATTATTATTATTATTTATTAGTGGTGATGGTGGTATTATATTTATTATGAGTCATTTGTGAGGTAATACCTTGCAGAAAGTAGTAGTCTCAGAATTAGTATTTCTGATTAAGTAAAATATTCTCTTACAGAGGGGAAAAGCCATATTCTTGTGGTATATGTGGAAAATGTTTCTCGGATTCCAGTGCAAAGAGGAGACACTGTATCTTACACACAGGCAAAAAGCCTTTCTCCTGCCCAGAGTGTAATTTGCAGTTTGCCCGCTTGGACAATTTGAAGTCTCATTTGAAAATTCACAGCAAAGAAAAACAATTGCAAGAATCAAGCACTGCTCCTAGCAACAGCAATAGCTCAGAGGAGGTCAGAAACATTCTTCAGCTGCAGCAATATCAACTGTCCACGTCTGGAGGACAAGAGATTCAGTTGCTTGTCACAGATTCAGTACATAATATAAACTTTATACCTAGTCATAATCAAGGTATTAGTATTGTTACTGCTGAGAACTCCCAAAATATGACAGCAGGCCAGGCTGCTAATCTTACGCTACTCACTCAACCACCACAACAGCTGCAGAACTTGCTTCTTGCAGCTCAGCAGGAGCAAGTAGAACAAATCCAAAGTATCAATATGATGGAGAACCAAATAGAGACTACACAATCTGAGCAAATGCATGTCATCACTCTTTCAAAGGAAACACTAGCACATCTTCATGCCCATCAGGGGCAAACTGAAGAACTTCATCTAGCAACAGGAGCTCAGCACATGCAGCTGACCCAGGAACCTAGTCGTCAGTCTCATACAAATCAAGATGCAGTCCAGCCCCATCAAATTAGTGAGGAACAGAACCAAAATGTACACATTTCTGAATCACATCCGGCATCTTTGTCCATAAACCACCCATCTCATGAGCATCAGATTCAAGGTCAGGCTTTTTGAAATACAAGTTAGCATTGCTTCCTTTTAAATGCTCGTTTGCCTTCAGGGAACTGGGCTGAAATTTGTTTTTCATTCAGGCAATGACCTACGCATATCACATTTCATTTGCTGCAGTAGATTATCTATTTGAAGTTATATTTTTTGGTGATCTTGATAGATGGCTTTGTTTCCTTTATTTTAATCCATTTATTTTTAGGGTTTTATTACTCTAGATGTCTGCTGATCAACAAGCATAACTTCTGTGTAGAGGGTTAAAATGACTATCTGAACTATAAATGTCAAGGTAACCCATATTTTTTTTTCACAACACTGACACCACATGTCTTCTAGTTAATGAGCTTTCTCTTTCTAGGTAAATGTATAATTTTCAGTGTGACCATTTAAGTGACCATTCCCTTAAGTGCATTTTAATTCACTGAATACCAAATTGCTTATGTTTTTGATTGAAATTTGATGCACTCATAGACTGGCTCTGGTTCACTGTTTTTTTACTGCGTTGTACAATTCCTGCTCTCCAAACGAATGTTTAAATCAGTGCACTTAATGTAGAGGCAGTGAGATGTAGTGGCTAGATGGACTACTGGAAAGCTAGAGTGCTATTCTTGGCGCTGCTACTGACTTGTGTGACCTTGGGCAAGTCACTTAACCTCTCAGTGCCTTAGTTTCCTCATCTACAAAATGGGGATAATGCTTAACCACCTCTGCAAAGCACTTTGAAGATCTTCTGATGTAAGGCCCTATAGATGTGCAAAGTGTGTGGTTGGGTTTTTTCCCCTGACAAGACTGTCTTAGTTTAGGAGCCAGTTTATATTTTAAAATCATTATTTTTATATTTCGAAAGCAGAATGTCACATTACTTTTAATATAAGGTAATATTTGTTCTTTGTTGTGACTGAAATAATGAATAAAATCACTCCAGAACATGAGCTACAAAATGGCGCATCTCTTAATAGATTTTAAAAGTAGTGGAACTTTTTGTTGACTAGATTAGATGTGTGCAGTTTACATTACTAATGCCTGACTTCTAGTGGAAAAGTGCTGAAATAGCATTGAAAATACATCCCAGAAAGAAAAGCTGGGGAAGAGCTTGGCTCTACAGCTTGGGGTTCAGTTACTAATGATGGGTTACTTATTGCACTGGTACGTAAAAATCCTGATAAAATGTCATATGGCCAGCTACAGCAGTTTGAAGGTTGAGGCTGAGGTTAAAAATGTTATGTGATTTAAATAGGTATCTTGTATTTCTAGTTTTAAATGTGACAAAACCCAACTTCTATCCTTATTATTTACATGGGATTTTTTTCAAAGGAAGTTTCCTATGTAACTGGCTGTGTGCACCGTTGGCTAGACAGAAAGCCATTGGTATGAATTTTCATTTCTGGGCGTTAGCTATCTTGCAGATACAAAGCATTCAGCTAGCTACTGAGAATGCGTTACTGTAATATCATTAAAAAGTATATCAGTTTCTCCATGGATCTGTACCAACTTTTAAGTAGGTTGATGTGAGGAGAGGAGACAATGGGGGAGAGGGGAAACCAATTTTAAATCTAAAAATGACTTCGTTTTACAGTTGGAGGTTAAATAGCTATTGTGTTGATTAACCTGATTCATTACCTAAATTCCCTCCCAAAATGGAGAAGTACTGTCTATATATGTAACATAGAAAACCATTAACAAAAGATAAATAGAATATATTGTAACTATAATCCAGAAGCTAAAGATTTTGATGTTGCAAGAACATAAAGAAAAAATAAAATTAAACTATCTGTTTTGTCTGGGGAAAATATTATTTAACATTTAAGTCTTTACATAGTAAAATAGTTCTGCTTGTTATACCATTGCAAAATAAAATTTGAATGAGTCTTAAATATTGTAGCATATATAAAATGTTGTCTCAAGTTTTCACTTTACAGTTGTATGGTGGCTGCTATAGAGAAGCATTAGCAACTTTTATAAGCTACGTTTCTGGTTTATTCAGGATTGAGACATGCTTATTATTTATGTAATTACCTAAATGTTTTGCAGAGCAAACTGGTCACAGCTTTCTAAGATTCAGTTCTAGAAGACTGTATAATGAAAAAACCCTGGTTATTCAAGTTCAAGAAAGAGCATATATATTGAGTTTTTAATCTTTCAATTGGTGGCTAAAAAGTCACTCGTGATAGTACAATCTTATGGTAGTGGTTACTAGATATTGCCTGCATAAGAAGAGGGTTTCATTTTTTATTGCATACACTTCAATAATTTGTACAACTAAAAACTAAGCAGGCTATGTAAAGACCACCATCTGTGGATAGCAGGACAGTGATTCTCACTAATTTTGCATTCTTCGTTGCTTTAAAAAAATTGCTGTCAGAATCCTTCTTTTTCCTGCCTGTTCCAGAGAATGGGAATCCATGTTTTTCTCATTTCCTTTAATTCTACCTTTCTCTTTACCACTAACTTTTTAATAGTAATTTTTACCCTGGAAAGAAATGAATACAACTTACTGTGTGTGTGCCTGAATCTTTTTGAAAATAATGCCTAATGCATTTAACTCTTGGACCTGGAAAAAGCCCGTTCAGCTTCAGTTCTCTGTTCAGAATGACTTCCTGGTTGTACCTGGCTAATGAGAAAAATCAAATTGCTCCAAATATTTCTGCTGTCAAACTAATACTTGTTTTTATATGACTTAACTACCTTACATATGAGTTCAGTCTTGGTAAGAAGTGAGGGAGACTCGCCATGTTAAGATGAGATTTTGGTTTTGGGATGTTGTCAGTATAGGTCAGTATTCCCATAATTAAGGTAAATGCAATATACATAGTTACCACACTAGGGCATAGAAGATTAGAATTCCATTTTGAGATTCTGATCTGTGCTAAAACCACTCTAACTTAAGCTTTTGTTTTGTCGTCCTTTTCACAACTTTGCCTCTTTAAAGGGACACTGTCAGATTTTATATATTTTTAAAATGTCCTTACATGCAACTTCAGGTTCAAGCCTTTCACCAAGAATCAGTCCTATACAGTTCAAACACAGCTGGCAGTAGAAGGTGCCTGTTGCTATTACTCCATTTGTAAAATATCTAGCACACTTGGATGCTATGTAAATAGTAATACTTGTACTGGTAGAGATTGTCCTTCAAATTTCAAGCTTTTAAAAAAAAATTCTTCATCTTGGAAGACTCTCCAGGTGAAAATTAAATATAAAATGGTGCTTTCACTGGCAGCAATTCTACTATTTTAAGGTTGCGTTTGAGCTATTGTTCAGTGTGTATTTTCTACTAATTTGCCACTACAGTCCGTGCAGCAGTAGCACAGGAGAATTTCTTTAATATCATGGTCAAAACAAAAAGGTTTCAAGAATATACTATGCTTGGGGGTGTGTGTATAGTTCCATTTAGGAACACAGAAATTACCAGATCAGAAGAGAAGGCCCTCTAATACAGCATCCTGTTTCTAACAGGATTGGGTACAAGAATGGAATAACATCTCATTAATGAAAGTTACATCCTAACCTCCATTATGTAGAGGTTTGCTTTTAAAACTCTGGTATTCTTGTTTACTTATTCTTTCTTTTGTAATTCTGGATGTTCTCGTTACCTATCTAAATGATCAGTTTATTCTTGAATCCCACCAAGTCCTTGACTTCAGGGATATCCTATGAAAGTGAGTTCCACAGGCTAATTTTGTTGTCTGAAAAGTATTTCAGTTGAAATGTGTTGCCTGTCAATTTTATTGACTGTCCTCTTGTTCTTGCATTATAAACATCTGATCTACCTTCTCTCTACTTTTCATTCTTTTAAAAATAAGTACTGTACAGCACAATTTCATCAGTATCCACAAAAAAGCAGGTTGCCAAGGGAAATTTTTTTATCATATGTAGATGTTTATGCCAGTAAACAATTCAGACCTATACGTTACTATTTATAGGCTTGCAAGACAAAGAATGCCAGGTATGCCATTCTCTATTCTCAAAATGGATCGTTGGAATGTATTGAGCTGAATTTTTTTTCCTGTGTCATCCCCATTTAACATTGCTATTTGGCAAAGTGCTGAAATGGATTGTACAGTATGTAATTTGAAAAATTATGTGAGTCTGAAAAGTGCTATATAAAATGAGATTCTGTCTATTGCTTGTAACATAGAGGGAGCAAGTATTTGTAAAAACAATAATAAAGGTCTTGTTTATAAGACTAGAAATTGTCATACTTTGGTAATGCACAGATAATGGTTACGCTTGTTTGGTTAATTTGTTACCCTTTCTCTGTGTTCTTTATTCTTTTAATTTAAAAGGGGGGAAAAACAGTATGTCAGTAACTATAATTACATCGTGTGTGTGTGAGATAATTTTATCTATCTATCTTGGTCACTGCCCTCGGCACCAAGAGGGTCATGTTGTTTGTTGGGCTGCCGTATCGCTGGTGCTGAGGTGGTTGCCAGCACTGAGGCCTAAGCGGCAGGTGGAGATATTGGTGGCATCTCTGGTGCCAGCTACTGCTAGGTGGCGAAGGATGCTGATGTTACTGACGCCGACCTGGATCTCAATGCCTGGCTCTGACCCTAGGCTTGATGATAGGCCCAGCGAGTCCAAAAGGGCCACTGAGCTGGTGGTTGCCATTGAGTTGGCCACCGTGCCAGAAGAGACTGGAGGTGTCACCAAGATCTAGATCTGCTGCTGCTGGACCTATCTGAACGATAGGACTCCGCCTCAGGCTCCGAGGTCTCCAAAAAGAAAGACCACGGAGGAGCGGTACTGGGTGGTGCCAGTGAGTGGTGCCTGGCCTCTGGGTATTCGTGCGATCCCCCCACGTGGGCGACTGGCACCTGGGAGTGGCTCAGCAGAGATCGGGAGAGGGGTGATGGTGATGGCATCGCTGGCTTGCCCCTAGATGGGATAGGTGGTCAGGTTATCACTGGTGCCTCATCCGTCCTTGGAGAATGCGGTGCCATCAGGCGAATAAGGTCCAGCACTGTCTCTGGAGTGGAGGGGAGTTGCATGTCCTGGCCACGACGGTCTGGAGAAGGGTAGTGGGCTGGGCTGGACTTGACTGGACCCCTTGCGGGGCAGCGTTGACAAGCCCCTGGGAGGCACCGGGCCCAAAGTAGACTGAATGGGCTGAGGTCTCCCTGCTGCTGGCTTCTTAGGCTTAGGAGGGGAAGAGCAGCCCCTCTCCTGCCTCTTTTTCTTCTGGGGCACTGAAGACAAAAATTGGCACCTGCCAGAAGTCTTATGTTTAGCGCTGTGTCAGTGCCAGGAGTCCTTAGCCTCCTTTCTTGGTGCCAGCTCGCATGCTATCAGTGCTGGTGCGCTGCACACAGAGGAGGAGGCGCTCGGAATGGGCTCTGCCAGCTCGGGGTCAGACTATGGATGGAGGGCTGCTTCCTTGAGGAAAATTCAGAGTCTCTGCTCATGATCCTTAAGGGTCCTTTGCTGAAACCCCTTACAAATGCAGCACTTGTCCTTTTGGTGACTCCTGCCAAGGCACTTCAGACAAGAAGTGTGCGGGTCACTTGATTGGAATGGACATGAACTACACATCTTGAAGAACAACAGTTACGACATGGTGAGTAACTGTTTTTTACTTCCTGTAATGCAGTTATCTACTTTGAAATTACAGGAAGACCGTCAACATCTTAGAAACCTCCAGTAAAAGGTAGAGATGTTTTTTAAAAAAAAACTGGATCTGTTTCTAAAATAATAGTGAATTGAAAAAGTTAGACTGTGCAGAGTTGAAGCACTGTGCGATTTTATATACTATATTATATATTGTATATACTATATTAACTGTATTACAACACTTAAGCATAAACAAGGTTAGGCCGGAGCATCAGCCATACCCACCGAGTTTTAGCCTCGCTTGGCTGAAGGCAGATTTGTTAAATTAAGTTTTTAGAAAGATGCACCAGTTCGTGAACATTCAAAATGGAGACTTGTGTAATCTAAACAAAAGCAAATGTGTGTAAATTTAGTTTTTAATATGCTATTCAATGCTAAATTGGATCCCTCCTTAAGTTTCATTCTTGGATATATGCTGGTTACCAGGATGTTACCTGGTAACAAGACACCATGGTTCCAATGTGCAGCTTTGGTCAATAAAAGTGAATCCTGCAGAAATGGAAAAGTCGACCCCACCAAATATTGATCTGTGGCTGTTACATGGCTAACCTCGCAGCTAACAAATAATTGGTATGCGGCAGAAAGGAAATGCCAAAAAATTCAAAGCAATTTGGGCTGAATTTTTAGAGATCTATGATTAACACAGACCCTGAAGATAGATATCTTCCCCCTTCTTTTATCCTAACCATCTTCATTTACTTTTGTGTAGTATTATGAATCTGGTATTTTGGTATATTTGTTGTATTGGGGGGAAAAATATATTTTTTTAAAGGTCCAGTTGGCTTCAGCCTCTATAGCACAGTTATGTATTACTCTGTGACACCTTGAAAATGTATAGGTCTAGGTCAGATGTTCTCAAACTGTGGTCCACAGACCACCAGTGGTCTGCAAGCTCCATTCAGGTGGTCCGCGGATAGTTCCCTCTAAGGTGCGCACCTGGGTAGCTGCACATGAGAGAATGAAGGGCCACCCACCTAATTAATGCAGCCACACAGGCGTGGCTCCACTAATTAGGTGCTTGGACCCTGGAGAAGACACACATGTAAAGTGAGGTATTGGCCTTGGGGGGGAATAGAAGGTAGGTGGGGGGGGGGAATTGGGGTGAGAAGAGGGGGTGGGGGGTGTGCAAGGCTGTGGCAGCCAGAGAAAGAGGTGATTTTCCCCAGCTCCAAGGCTGCGGCTGCCGGGGAGAGATGGCCCTCCTTCCCAGCCCCAGCTCTGTGGCTGCTATGGTGGGGGCGAGAGGGAACATCCATAGCATTAAAGAGGTAAGACTACTGATATTAAAATATGAGTTGTGTGCTTTTGTGTGTAGAACAAAAAATATTTTTATTAAGTGTTTTTTTATATAGTGCTTTTATCTAAAGTACTTTACAATAGTTAATGGTACAAACAACATTTGGAAAGATCATTAAGTGGTCCGCTGAGACCTTCAGCAATTTTCAAGTGGTCCACGGGGAAAAAAAAGTTTGGGAACCACTGGTCTAGGTGAATATGGATTGTTTTTCATATTTGACTCATTTTGTTTTACTTCTGTTTTAGAATTTACCTGAAGCTGCCACAAAACTTCCAGTATATCTCAGAAACAAAGCAGTCTTGCCACTTAAATTCAACATACCACGCTCTGAAGGGATCTTGGCTGTGTAGTCATCCTATAGAGGAAAAAAAGGTATATTTTTAAATGTGTTAAAATCCTAGTATACACAAGGCAGTTAGCTGGGCAAGATAAAACCTAGACATACCCTACTAACCTCAACATGTTAAAACTACAGCTACCTTGTATATAGTAGGATTTAGTAAGTTTAACATGTTAAAGATGCTTTTTTTTTCCTCGTGAAGACAAAACTTACGTTCCACCACATAATGGGAAGCCATGTTGTCACACTAAAACTAAACATCGTGCAGTGAAAAACTAATTGAAGACAGGAACCAAAAATTAACTTTTTGCTTACTTATAAAAAGTAACAATTTAGAGGTGCAAAACTAAATTGCTGTAATCTAGGTTTAAATCCAATATAAATATCCACCCACTTTAACCACATTGGTTTAACATCACACCTTCAGTGTGCAACTTTTGGTGTAGGTCCACTTCTGAGAAAAATGGCCATAATCTTCCACTCAGGCATCCCTCTCCACAGCTGCCAGGATCTTCAGTCAAGGCAACAAACTTCATGATCAACATGGACCATTGATACTGATTTTCAACAAAACTTGGAACATTGGGGAAGTTCTAGAGGCCTAGAAGAAAACTAAAGCTGTGCCAATATTTAAAAAGGGTAAATGGGAGATGATGCAGGTAATTATAGTCCTCTCAACCCAACATTGACCCTTGGCAAAATAATGGAATGGTGATATGGAACTTAATAACAAAGATAATATAATCAATACCAATTATCACTACCTGCCCTTTCTTGGCGTGGTACACCTTATTCAACACCAGTGTCTGAGTTGCTCATACAGCCTTTTATGCCCTCTAATCTTCCTCTCAGGATGCTTGCCTATAAATATCAGGTGATCCTGACAGCTTTTCTTAACTTTATTTCAAAGGTCTTGCATCTCTTCAGAACGCACTGACTGACTCTCTGTCTTCTGGGTTTGAAAAACTACTAAACTTGTATTTAACCATATTAAACAATTCGGTTCAGTCACCCTTCTTCTTATTCCACTGAGGAAAGTGTTTTCTTATAAAAGCCCAACGGTGCTTCCCTTCCTAATTCCATGACTGCCTCTCTGATCATGCTGTTCATCTCCTCAGAAGTCAGTCTGAGGATATTTCAACTTCAGATACCCCAGAGTTCCAAATGAGAGGTCTTGATGGAGCTTCCATCTAGGTGTCCAAGCCTCTGTGTCTCCATGTACCCAGTGGCATATTTGTTTTGGTATTCATCCCACAACATACCTCATAATACAATTTCTCTTAAGTTATCCTATAACAACATCTCATAACAAACCATTTCAAGTTAACGTATGCCCTTCTGCACACCAATCAATGTGGTTTTGTGGAATATAGATCTTCTCAACCCAGCTTTTTGTATGAGATTACAAATTTGCTAAAGGTAATGTCAATGTAATTTACTTGGATTTCTTTAAGGCATTTGACTTGCTACTGCACAACGTTTTGTTTAAGAAACTAGACTGATATAAAATCAACATGGCACATAGTAAATGTATTAAAAACTTGCTGAATGATAGGCCCCACTATAATTGTAAATGGGAAACTGTCACTGTGCAGGTGTGTTTCTAGTGAGATCCTACAGAGTTTGGTTCTTGGCCCTATGCTATTTAACATTTTCATCAATGACCTGGGAAAAAAAACATTTACTGCAAGTTTGCAAATGACAGATATTGGTGGAGTGGTAAATAATGAAGAGGACAGATCACTAATATGGAGTGATTGGGATTGGTAAACTGGGCACAAGCAAATATACATTTTAATACAGCTAAATGTAATTGTATACATCTAGGAACAAAGAAGGTAGGGCCCTACTAACAGGATGGGGGACTATCTTGGGAAGCAATGTCTCTCAAAAGCACTTGGGGGCCATGGTGGATAATTAACTGAATGCGAGGCTGGGGCCAGGAGGGATAATACAATCTTTGGATGTACAAACAAGGGAATGTTGAGTTATTTTACCTCTGTATTGGCATTGGTGCAGCTGCTGCCGGAATATTGTGTCCAGCTCTAGTTACTCTTGGGGGAATTTGGTGCCACTGCGTGTGGGCATAATTAGTGAGCCAAGCATTTTTTTAACTTTTTGCACAGAAAAAAGCTTCTGCTGGAATGTTGCTGCAGTTCTGTCTTTTGCCCACCAGAGGGTGCTGTGGTGCTAGAACAGAGCACCAGCTCCCAGCAAAAAATAACTTCTGCAGTTCTGCCTTTTGCCCACTGTGGGCACTGTGGCACTAAACACAGCAGCTGCTCCCAGCCAGCTAGGGAAGAGAAGGAGCCTGCCTTCTTCACAACACTTGTCGGGCCAGGTCAGGAGACAGGGGCTATGGGGAGACAGACAGCGTGGGGCTGCTGAGGGGTCAGACAGGCTCATAAGGGCTACTGGGGGAGGACAGACCGGGGCAGGAGCTGAATGGAAGTGAAGATGCAGGGTCACATGGGCAGAGGTGGTGCGGAGCTACAAGGAATCGGCAGTGGCTGAGTAGGGGCAGAGAGACACATGGGCTGCAGGGACACAGGAACAGGGCGGTGGGAGTGGAAGGACACGTGGATGGAGGGAGTGAGGGTGGAGGGACACGTGGACAGGGGTACAAGGACAATTGGGGTGCAGGGATACATGGGGATGGGGCAGATGCGCCTGACTGAATGGGAGAGGGTAGGGGTCAGCCAGGGACTGCATGGGGGAAGCTCCCTAATAGTCCTGTTTCTCTTCCCCTCCCTCCCCCCCCCAAAAAAACCAAACAAACCTGTTCCATACTTTTCCCACTCCCACCCAACCACCTTCCAAGTTCACACCCAGACTCCTTACCAGCAATTACTTTTCTCTCCCTCAGCTCCTCCATTACCCCTGACTCTACAAAACCTTTGCACTGCTTCTGAGGGGTGAGAGAAATATGGTTCTGTATTGAAGTTTAAATGAATTATTACTCAGAGTTCTGTATTAATATGCCTAGTAAGGAATCTATTTGTCAAAAAACATTTTCTGAATCTTTGTTGTCTCTATTATTAGACATACTTGCTGACGGGTATTTTGAAATAAATGACAAAAAATAATTGCAACTGGTGTGATGTGATGTGTTTGACAAAATATGCAAAATTTTGCAGAATTTGAAAATATTGCATACAGAATTTTTAGGTTTTTTGGTGCAGAATTCCCCCCAGCATTGATGCCCACAATTCAAGAAGAATTTGGAGAAGAGCCATGAGAATGACTAAAGGATTGGCGAACATGCATTATAGTAAAAGATGCATGTCAATCTGTTTAGCTTAACGAAGAAGTTTAAGGGGTATTTTGTTCACAATATACAAGTATGGGGAACAGAAATTTGATGAGAGGGATCTTCAGTCTAACAGATGAAGATATAACAAGATCTAATGGCTAGAAGGTGAAGCTAGACTGGGGTGGGCAAACTTTTTGGCCTGAGGGCCACATCTGGGTATGGAAATTGTATGGCGGGCCATAAATGCTCACAAAATTATTCATGTTCAAACAGGGACAACACAAGTCTGTTTCAAAATCAACACTATTAAAATAATTCTGTTGAACAATGTACTGTTAAAAAATTACATTACTGAGCTGTTTATTGATTTTACCACACAATTTTGCTCCTGTCTGAACACACATTTTATGTTAGCTAAAACTTTTCGGTGTACTGCACTATGTAAAAGTTTGGTTGTTTTTTCACATTTATTGCTGATTTCTTTATGATTTGTAATTAGCTTTGTCAAATCATCAGTGTTTCTCCATTTGACTGAAGCTAAAATAGTTTGATTATATTTTGGTTATTGCCACAAAGTAAAACATAATTAAACAATGTTGTTAATCAGTTTAACTCTGAAGAAGAGCTATTCAGATAAACTTTTAATCTGGCCCTTGAGCTCCATTGTCCTGCTCCGGCCATGGAGTTGGGTTGGGGGCTTGTCCCGTTCCGCCAGCACAGCGCCTGCCAGGGAGCAGGGCACAGGGCCTTCCAGGCGCACTGAAGCAGGGCAAGCCACCAACCCAGAGCAGGGGAATGGAGCTCAACGGCTGGATTAAAAGCTCTTGGTGGGCCAGACGTGGGCCAGACATGGGCCATGGTTTGTCCACCCGAGCTAGACAAATTCAGACCAGAAATGAGGCACAAGTTTTTAATAATGGGGATAATTTACCGTTGGAAAATTTAGCAAGGATTGTGGCAGATTCTCCATCACTGGAAGTCTTTAAATCAAGATTGGATGTTTTTCTGAAAGATATGTTGTAGTTCCAACTGGAATTAATTGAGCGAAGTTCAACAGCCTATGCTATCAGGAGGTCAGACTCCTAGAGGATCATAGGATCCATTCCAGCCTTATTTGAATCTGTGAACTAGACCTTGTGGCAGCCTTTGAAACTAACATTATCGGCATGGACATATGAGCCTGATTATTGCAATTAGGAGAATATCAGCACATGATACCAGCTTAATCACTGTGCCTAGTCCCTGACAGTGATCTGAGAAAATTGAGGACTCACTATTTGGCAGTCCTCTTACAATTTGTGAATTCTCTTCCTTCTTTCTAACTTTGAATCTTCTGTCAGGAGGTACAGTTTATAATTATCAATCTGGCCAGCCTGAGGTTTTATTATACCACATGGCTATGTACTATGCATTCTGTTGGCATATGCAGCATCTACACTAGGAGGCACTGCTGATATTGCTATACTGGCAAATCATATGTAGTGCAGACAAGGTCTCAAACAGAACTTTACAGTTTCAAAATCTAGTATAAATATTAGCTAATGAATCCTTCCAACACTCCTATCAAAGTCTTACTGGACTGTCTGTCCAGCTATAGTTTTCAGTAGTCCCCCAATTCAAGGGTATGCCACTTCCTGAATGACTGGTAAGGGAACTCAGGCCTGCCCACTGCATTCCAGCCTAGGGACCATTCAGTCAACAGCCAAGGTTTGCTCTACCCTATTGCTTTTTCCCTAGGTTGCCTCCTAGTCCACCTCTATCAAGCTTCTTTCTCCACCACCCCTCTGCATAAACCCTTCTTCCCAGGACTGCTTCCTTCCTGGCTTTCCACCTTTTCCTGCTCTTAAGTCCAGAGAGTGACTGCATACTTCCATTCTGTAGCCGCCTCCTATCCTTGCTTGCTGGTCTTATGCCAGCCCTGCCTGCTCCTGCCACTGGGCTCAATCCTCAGTCAGTGTTTGCCTCTCAAGCCTGACTCCCCTCAGGTGTGGTTCAAAGGGGCTAAGAAATTTGATAGGCCACATTAACCCTTTCCAGGCCATTGTGAAATGAACACACCTCATAGAAGCACTTAGATACCATGATAATAGAAGCGATATAAATACTTAAGACAGGTAAATTTTCTTGTTTGACTTCTAAAAGATTATTTGAATTTAACTGTCCAAATAGTAAAAGGTGGGTGCACATACCCATATAGTCACCTAACGTCCATAAGTGGGTCTGTTTTAATTATGGGTAAAGGTTTTAGTAGGAGGTGTCTCTCTCTCATGGGAAGAAAAAGTAAACATTCTATTTCTATTGATTTGTCTTTATTTACCTTTTCATTTTTGTGTGTGTGTGTCCATCGTGGTACTATTTTTTTTATTTCATTTGCTGATGGACTATCCTAGCTATGTGTTGTGCACCTCAGTCACTTTGGCACATTTGTAAACTCCACCCAAGGAGACCAATGTAGGATGCAGTTAAAGATCTAGCACTGTGTTAATAAAATGCCCAGTGAAAGTGGTGCACTCATAAACAATCCCTCCTCCCTGCACAGCACTAGGATGTGTATATGTATGTGCAGGCGGAGTTTCTATCTGTAAGGCTTGTAGTACAACTTGAAGCTGCGGAGCACTAGCCCTGTGATTGGAGTTGCTATGGTGAGCAGAATTCTGTTTACACTCCCTCCTCCAGCTGACCTGGAGAGAGGCTGGACAGCCAGCAGAGCAGCAGCAACCAAAGGAGGAAAAACCAGGAGACTGTGTGTGCGGTCGGGTGAGGGTGCCATGGGTCCCCTGCAATTGCAGCAGTTGACGGTGGTTGGGTTTCTCAAAGAGCCTGTGTTCCACGTGGCGAAGTGTACAGCAGAGGTAACTCCTCCCAGGCCATTGTTGAAGCAGAAGAAAGCACAGTTTGAAATTCTTCCTTTCTGTTTCTGCTTCCTAGGGGCTCTAGGGACAGGAGATTGCAAAAATTGTGGCCGGCATTATTGTTAAAATCAAATACAAAGCAAATTAGAAGACTGTCTGTGGTCCTAGATATTTTTATGAAATTAAGATTTAAAATTCCACATTTGGTTCTCTTTTAGAGTTTATAAATTAATCTCATGTATGCATTTATAATGATACCAATGTGAAGGGAACTACTTATTGGTCATACAGTTTTTTGTTGTCAAGCATGTGGTACTTGGGATCCTTCAATTGTTTGTTCTAAAGTATTTATTGCATATTGTGATGCCACACAGGATTTAAAATATAATGAAACATCATCTGACTTGCTCTGCAACCCTAGGCAAGTCAGTTAACCTTTTCTTGTGCTTCAATTTCCCCTACTGTAAAATGAGAGTAAAAATACCTACCTTACTGGGGTGTTGGGAGATTTAGATCCAGGTCCTTGGTCATATCCGAGCAGCACGCAGTGCAGTTTAGGATGAGATGTGCAAATGTGACCTTTTGTTACTCTAATCCTAAACAGGCTGGCTGCTGAGCTTGTCCCTCATCTTTATTTAGAGCAGCCTAAATATACCAGCTGCAGATACAGCTGTGGCGGAAAGGTACACTCTGTCCATGTTCATTTTTCCCTGGCCACAAACGCTAATGCGGGAACAGAGAGTGGGGGCTGAGTAGAACCCTCCTACACTGGGATGATTCCCCAGTGCCCAGCTACCCTGGCTGTAGGGCCATGATCTGTGTAAAGCACTGCAGGATCTAGACCTTTAATTTGTTCATGTTTGTAATACATTTTGAGATTCTTAGATGGAGGGTAGTATAGAAATACAAATTATTACTGAGACACTGCAAACCAGCCTGAATAAAGGTCTAGAAGATATACTTGTGGAAAAAATTCTGCACTCCAGGAGATGAGCCTAAATGGCCTAATGGGAATGTTCCATATCTAACTTCTACTGTACTGTTCATAAAATGATAGAGGCAACAAGAACTAGAATTCAGGATCTCCCAAGTTCTAATCCTCACTGTGCTCCTGATTCACTTATGGCTTTGGGAATGATCTTGCAAGATGCTTAGCATTTGCAACTCCCTATGAAGTCGAGAGCAACTGATGATGCTCAGACACATAATGTCTCTGTGGCAGTTTCCCCATCTGCTTATCCTCCCTCCCTAATTGGGGTAGTGTGAGTATAACTAGTTAATGTTTGGAAAGCAGCCGCTTTTGCAAATGCTAAAAAACCTCTTAAGTTTAAAATACTAATTTAAAACAGTTTGTGTAGTCTTATGTAACTGTCGGGAGCTATGTTACACGTGTGAAAAAACTGCCATGAAATAAACTAAAACATAGTGCCTGGATCCTAATCTGTTTAGTTAAGAGAATACAAAATATAATGAGAATTTTTCAGGTAAACTGCCTGTAAGTAAATATTTCTTTTATTTTGAAAATCTAGGCTCTGAGGCTGAATTTTCCAACCAAGATTGCAGAGCCTGCAGTGCTTCCTCTGCTAGAATTTGCATGGCATGAATATTTACAGGAGAAAAAAAAGGTGCCTTTTTTTTTTCCCCCAAAGTGAATTGTGCTTGAATTACCTCGATTTAGCTCTGATTTGTCAAGCGAAAGCTATCTTCTATACAGTAGATAAAGATAAAGGTGTTCTATACCTTCTCCAAGTTCTGTTCAGGATACCATTTGGTTGGTGCAGAAACATAAAATAAACAGGTATTTTGTTTGATTTGGGAAGAAAACTAAGGTAGGACTAGTCCAAAGGAGGAGGGCAATGGTCTGTCCTTTTCTCTGTGGAAACTTTATTTTAAATATACAGTATTTGTAATGCTTGCAGAAGGTATATATAGCATTGCGAAGCATTTGAAAGCCAAGTCCTGTATTTACAGCAGTTGCAGTAGCAAGTGCAAACTTCCCCAGATTGGCCTGCCAATGTGCCTGGATCCTAGTCTGAGGAGACCACTTCTAGGGTTGAATAGAATAGGCCTCCTTGCGCATCCATTCAGTTTTTGGCATTTCTGCTAAATCTGCCACTAAGAATTCAACTGTATTGGGGGTGGGGGGTCCTCTATATCATAGAATTATAAAAATGTAGAACTGGATGGCACCTCGAGAGGTCATCTAGTCCTGCCCCCTGTGTTGAGGCAGGATCAAGTAAATTTAGACGATTCCAGTATCTTTCCAGATATCAAAATTAGTCAGACTGGTCTACAATGCCCTGGCTCTTCTGTTCCCCTTTTTAAAGAGAGGTACTTTGTTTGCCCTTCTCCAGTCCTCTGGAATCTCACCTGTCCTCTGAGTTATCAGATAATTGCTAAAATTCCAAGATTGCTTCAGCTAGTTCCTTAAGTACCCTTGGTTGAATTTCATCAGGCCCTGCCAACTTGAATAAACCTATCTTCTCTAAATATTCTTTAACCTATTCTTTCCCTATTTTGTCTTCTGTTCCTTGCCCATTGTTGTTAATATTAATTATATTAGTCTTTAGTCACCATTTACCCTTTTAATGGAGATTGAAGCAAAATATGCATTAAACATATCAGACCTCTTGAGATCATCAGTTCTTAGCTTTCCTTCCCTGCTATATAGAGGACCCACACTATTCTGAACTGTGTTTACCATTACCAATCTAGCCCCTCTTTGAACTGGAATTTTTACAAAAGATAAGCAGTATTTTGAAGACTTTTCATTGAAATTAAGACTTCAGAGGTCTTGTAGGCAACACTTATTACCACAGTGTTGCTAATATGCTGTATATGGAAGCTAGGGGCCAAATTCAGCCTTGGCGTAAGTGAGTAGCATTATAGTGAAGACACTTGAATTGTGCCTGCTTTCACCAGGACTGAATTTACCCTACATCCTTACCAGCTAGGTTTGTCTTTGCCCTCTAATACATTTCACTATCACAATCTAATGAATCATGTTTAAAAAGAGAGTGCTTAGATATTTAGGCAATTTTTTCTCTGTATCTCGAGTCTCCGGGTTAATTCCTATAATAAAGCTAATTCTGAAAGATAAGAGAGCCCTCATCAATATAATCTTTATTCTTATTAATAATTTGTTAAATCCTAAAAAAAAAAATGAAAAATCTGACTCGCCTAATAGGGTCCTTACATATCTACCATATAGATGCTTGTTCCAATGGCCAAAAATCGCTCAATCATTACAGTTGCCAAAATTGCAACTAAGGTCAACGAACATAGGGGCAACCTCTGTTCCAGTCTAATCTATTTAGAGTCTTAAATATGTTAATGATGTGTGTGGTATAACAGCCTTGGGGTCCTTAAAATCAGTACAAATTGCAGACACATATCCAAGAGCAGAATTGGCTGTTAATTTTTTGTGTTATGATTTTTGGGTTGCATATGCTGCTATATGGCATCACTGTTCATGGAGGCAAGCCCTTTGTCTCATTTGATGAGTTAATGAAAGGCAAGCAGGGACATGAATGTCCTGTGCACAAACTTGCCATGCGGACGCTGCCACCAGCACTTTTAATGCATAGTAGCAGTGTCCCTGTGTCAAGTCAGTGCATGGCAAGCTGGTGTGCTATAGATTCATACCCTGGCTTGCTGCATGCTAACTCACTGAGTAGACAAGCCCACCCTAGGCCCTGTCTATGCTGATGACGGTATGGCTACACTTGCGAGTTAGAGTGCAAAAAAGCAGCCCTGGGCGCCCTAACTCACGATGCGTCCACACTGGCAAGGCACGTAGAAATCCCAGACTCCACGGCTGGAATGCTTCTGGTAATCCACCTTGATGAGAAGCATAACGCTTCCTGCGTCCCGGCTGGGTGCCACCGTTAATGCGCTCAGATCGGCCTCCAGAAATGTCCCACAATGCCTGTTCTAGCCACTCTGGTCATCACTTTGAACTCTACTAACCTGCCTTCAGGTAACCAACCATCAGACCCACCCTTTAAATTATCTGGGAATTTTGAAAATCCCCTTCCTGTTTGCTCAGCTAGGGGTGGAGTGCTCTCAGCGAATCTTTCCAGGTGACTATGCCTTCACGCGCCAGGCGATCCCCAGTATGGAGCAATGGTGAGGTGCTGGACCTCATCAGTGTTTGCGGGGAGGAAGCTGTCCAGTCCCAGCTGCACTCCAGCCATAGGAATTATGATACCTTTGGGCAGATATCAAGGGACATGATGGAAAGGGGCCATGTCCGGGACGCACTGCAGTGCAAGGTTAAAGTGAAGGAGCTGCAGAATGCCTACCACAAAGCCTGTGAGGCAAACAGCCGCTCCAGTGCTGCCCCTGTGACCTGCTGTTTCTACAAAGAGTTGGACGCGATACTTGGGGGCGACCCCACCTCCACTCCGAGGACCATCATGGACACTTCAGAGCCCAGTTCAACAAGGCAGGAGGAGGAAACCAGGAGCAAGGGTGCTGAGGAGGAGGGAGACACCCCGTCATCCCTAGATGCATGCAGCCAAGAGCTGTTCTCAAGCCAGGAGGAAGGTAGCCAGTCACAGCGGCCAGTGCTTGGGGAAGGACAAACACCAGAGGAGGTGCCCAGTAAGTGGCTTTTATTTTGGGAAGGAAGTTATACGGTGTGGGCTTTTGGTGCGAGAAGGGTTAGGGCAGCATGCATGCCTAGATGCAGAATAGGGCATTGTTGTGATCTCTCACATCACGGTAATCGGCCTCAGTGATCCCTTCAAAGGTCTCATGCAGAAGTGGGCAATGTGCTTGTGCAGAATATCAGGGTTGGAAGGGACCTCAGGAGGTCATCTAGTCCAACCCCCTGCTCAAAGCAGGACCAATCCCCAACTAAATCATCCCAGCCAGGGCTTTGTCAAGCCTGACCTTAAAAACTTCTAAGGAAGGAGATTCCACCACCTCCCTAGGTAATGCATTCCAGTGTTTCACCACCCTCCTAGTGAAAACGTTTTTCCTAATATCCAACCTAAACCTCCCCCACTGCAACTTGAGACCATTACTCCTCGTTCTGTCATCTGCTACCACTGAGAACAGTCTAGATCCATCCTCTTTGGAACCCCCTTTCAGGTAGTTGAAAGCAGCTATCAAATCCCCCCTCATTCTTCTCTTCTGCAGACTAAACAATCCCAGTGCCCTCAGCCTCTCCTCATAAGTCATGTGTTCCAATCCCCTAAGGTTCCTTGGGAGAGCTGCTGTGTTCCTTGTCCCAGTCAGGCTAACATGCACCACTGTGCCATGAGGCAGGGGGACCATTGCTGCACACAGCAAGCTGCATATGGGCCAGGGTGGAAGCTACATTGTAGTAGAAGACCCTCCCTTCCTTCCCAGTTCACCCTCAGCAGTGAGATATCTTCCAGAATGAACTCATGGGGAAAATGTGGGGACAGTGTTAAATATGGGGGCCCCCTGCAGCTGTTAGCTCTCCCCAAGGCACAGAAACCCAGAGGACAGAACAGCTGTGAAACAATCAGTCCTCCTTACCCCTGTGCTTACTCACCATTTTAGGGCTCCTGTGGGTTGTGTGTGCTCGCTTTGGGATGGGCAGTTTCTGCTATTGTGTACACTGTGCTTGTCTTTAAGTACGGGTGAATTATTGCTTTGTCTGGTGTGAACAATGCTGCCTCTGTTAAGTGTTGCATTTTGGCTTTACAGATACAACCTTGAGATCTCAGCCATCCGTGTTATCACCGGCCGAAAGACGCCAAAGAATTAGGAAGAGACCACGTAGAAGCAAAGAGGACATGCTGCATGAAGTAATGCAGCAGTCCCTTAATGAAAATCAAAAAGCACAGGAGTGGTGGGAGAGAGAAAGGAGGGTCCGCCAGCAGAATGCAGATCACCAGCACCAAAGCACAGAGCGGCTGCTAAGCATTATGGAGCACCAAGCGGACTCGATACAGGAGCTTGTAGCTATGCAGGCGGAGCACTACTATGCCTGCTCCCCCCCCCCGCAGCCCTTGTCCCAAAACTCTTTCCCTTGTGCCCCCATGTCACCTCCAACCCACTCCCCCCCCCCCCCCCCGGTTCTTATTGCCACCAGCTGCCTCCAACACCTATAGCTTCACCATCCAGCCCGGCAAACTACAACCCTTACCTACTCCACTCAACCCCCATCACCATGCATTTTAGCCAGCCTGAAGTGCAGCACTCTCACCGTTACTTGCACTGATGAAACTGCATAAGTGCTAAAGCAATGGTGGGAGAAGCTCATTAAAAAAATCAGTATAATTACAGCCCTCAAGACTCAACAATTACATATGAGCATGCTGAAATGTGGTTTAGAGCCCTTGCTTCCCTTGGGGAATCCTTGATTAATTATAGGTAACTATAGAGGTTACACCTAGTTTGGTGAATGGGTTTTGCCAAAGCAAACCTCCAAGCTGACCCAAATGTGAAACCAGAATAATTTGTTTTTATGATCATGTTCTGTTATAACAGGATTCTGGAAAGCCTTCTATAGCTTTCGGACATTTATTCCTGATTTCAGGAGAAGTTGCAAAATATAGTTGAATGATTCCTATGTTTTATTTTTCATGATGGTGTTCTTAGGAGGGCTGGAGTTTGGGAAGGGAAAGCATAAATACCTAACAAGTAAAACGAAAAAAATAAATCCATCTAACTCGGCATTTATATCACATTCATCAGCATGGAGTCTGAGTCTGTATTACTGACTGCTTCTGTACTAAATCCAAAGTGTAATTCCTGCAGATGTTCGTTTTTTCTTCTAAATTCAGGAACTGAAAGGTGAAACCTGGGAGTATCCCTCCAGCGTGATGTGTTTTATTGATGGCCAACTGCTGGGAAGTGAACAAGAACTGCTCAAGTGGGCTTATGACAAGTGGAACTACCAAGATTTTAAACCTGTGGCACTTTACCAAGCTATTACTGAGGATTTTTACACCAAACATATGCAAAATAGCAAGGCAAGTTACACTGGTTTCTAAAAGGAAATTGTAGGGTCTGTTACCAGTTATAAGCTATGTAACTGTAATTATTTGATGTGATTTATCAATGGGTTGCTTGTTTGCTTGCGATTTGGTGGGTAGTGGGGTCTTGGGGAGAGGATAAGAGGCATTGATACTTTCTAGACATGACTTCTTAGATCCATCCATATAAATCTGCAGTATGGTTGCCACTCAGTTTTTGACTTCTTGATTTGCACTCTGTGTCTAAGACCACAGACTTACAGTGAAGTTCACGCTGCTGTCATACTAAAGGACTGCCTTCCGTGCCTGTGCTCTCTGCCCTACCTTTTGCTTACTGGGCAAAATGGCAAACCCAACAAGAAATGAAAGGAGACAACTGCACTGTAGTGCCTAGTTCCTCTCCTCCCTCCCACCACCACATGGAAGGTACAGCAAAGAGAAATAATCACTGGAATCCCACCAGAGTTAAGGAAAAGAAGAGTTCTCTCCATACCCAGGGAATAGAGAAAGGAGATGGGAGATTTTGTTTCTCCCAGTAGCCAAGAGGGGAGGGAAATTGTGGAAAGCCACCTCCTACTAGCAGCAAAGAGGAAGGAGAGAATGTCACCTCTCAGCAGCCAGGGAATATAGACAGAATAGAGCTAAGTTGTTTCTGGTCAGAACTGGAATGAAAACTGCTGAAATGCCAAAGAAAGGAATGTTCTTGTGAAATTTCAGCTAGGACCAAAATCAAAAGTGCTACAAATATCTTGAGTAAACCTATTTTCTTGAGATTTCCAGACCAGTTTTGTAGACTCAGAATATGTCTACACTGCAGCTGGGAGCAAGCCTCCCGCTCTGGGTAGATAGACTCATCCTAGCAGGGCTTTAGCTAGCGGGCTAAAAATAGCAATATGGATGTTGCAGCTCAGGCTGCCGCTTGGGCTCTCAAGTCCACACAACTCCCTAGGCTTGGCAGCCCAAACTCCAACCTGAGATGCCTGAGTGTCCATACTGCTATTTTTAGTGAACTAATTCAAGCCCCACTAGCGTGAGTCTGTCTACCTGAGCTGGGAGGCTTGCTTCCAGCTGCTATGTAGACATACCCTCAAGGGGTGAAATCCTGGCTCCATCAAAGTCAGTGGCAAAAACTGACTTCAGTGGGGCCATGGTTTCATCCAGGATGTCCAGATAAGTTTCAGATAAGCAGCTGAACTTTTCAATGCTTTTGCAAACACTATGATGTTTGATTAATGGGTTAATTTTTGTCAATGTTTCTGGAAAATCTAATTCAGTTGTCATACAATTTTTTAAAAAAATTTTCCTATCAGAGATCAGTTTATCCTAAAAAATGCTGAATTATTAAGTTTGCTTCTTGCTGACTGGAATTTAATTATTTACCTCCTTATATCTGACCAGTGATCAGCCATCCAGCAAAATAATTCCATTTGGTATAGTAGTCAGTGTTATTATGGATTAATTTCAGAGTAGCAGCCGTATTAGTCTGTATTCAAAAAAAGAAAAGAAGTACTTGTGGCACCTTAGAGACTAACAAATTTATTTGAGCATAAGCTTTCGTGAGCCACAGCTAGAAGTGAACTGTAGCTCACGAAAGCTTATGCTCAAATAAATTTGTTAGTCTCTAAGGTGCCACAAGTACTCCTTTTCTTTTTATGGATTAATTGGTTGTGATCTTACATAGGTGTCAGTGAACCTGCACCTGCTTACACCAGTGATGAAATGGGCCCAGCCTGATGTCTCCTAGTGCAACATAATGGTCTTTTTTTGTCCAAGAATGACCTGAAACTTACTGAATATTTTTGTTTCAACAAAATACTAGATTATATAGCTAATACTTTATTATTTCTAAAAGCTGTTTTGATACCTAATTATGGGTCCATTTTAGATGTTCATTATAAAAAGAAACCTGAGACCATTTTACTGAGCAGCTAAACTGTCTTACATCAGAATAGTGAACACTTAAAAGATTTTGACACTTTTTTTTAAAACTGGATTTTTTTCCTGATTTAAACAGCATGTGTTTGTGTACTTGGATATAGCTATTCAGGAGCAGCCCACAGGCACCTTGTTATTTGAGGTAAGATATAGAAAAAAAAGAGCAAACATAAGGCCCTGTCTTGCAGCTCTTATTCTCATGAGAAAGGGCTGCAGGATCTTTCCTTTTGAAGTTATTTACAAACTTACTTCCCTCCATTTTGCAGCTCTATTCTGATATGTGCCCCAAAACCTGTGAGAATTTTCGCTCTTTGTGTACAGGAGAAGCAGGGACCTCTCGCAGTGGTCTGGAGCTTACTTATAAAGAGTCAGTTTTTCATCGATTAGTAAAAAATGGCTGGATACAAGGAGGAGGTGGGTTTAAAAACATCTTCTGTAAATCTGGTGTAATTCTGATTTTGGATGGAATAATCAGCATGAAAATTAGATTTTGTCCAACAAAATAAAGCTGAATTTAGAGATTAAACAACTTGTGATGGACAAGGTTTTAACTGAGGTGTATATACAACAAAAAGCAGTGTCTTCTCTCTTGGTGATCTTGTTCCCTAATTATAGGCAAACCATGGATAAGAAATCAAGAGTCCATATTATTATTATTTGTTTAATTAGCCAAAAGTTTTTCACAAGGCTCTTAGCAAGAAATTAGCTGGAAACATTTAAACACTGAGAAAATCCATAAGAAACATCCTATGTGTTTTGTATAGATGTTACTTTACATAAGTATTTAACCAGTCATAGATATCCAGAGGTTTTGGTGACATGGAGTATATTTGAACATCGGGGTTGTGCATGAAAAGTGTCATTGTGAATCTAGGAGAATAGCTTAGTAAATGATGAGTAATCCAAGAAAACAGCATTGCAGTAAAAATAAGCATAGGTGTGTTTGAAGAGATTTCTTTCAGTTCTTCCTCTGTTTCTCTTCTCTCACCTCCCTGCATCTCTTCCCTGTGTTTCCTTCCTCCTCCAAACATTGTTTAGTTAATACTGTTTTAAGATCAGATTTCCAAGACATCCTTTTTGCTTTCCCCAAGTAACTCATTTAATAGAGATACATATGAGGTCCAGAAGAGCAACTTAAAATAATTGGCTTACTTCTGAGGAGGATTTCCTTTTACCTGAGTGACACATACAAGAGTTTAAATAAACTAACAACTGTTTGTTTTTTGTTTTTCAAACTCTTTTCAATTGTGTTTTTATATGTTTCCTATACTTGTCAGCTTTGTGTAATGGCTGGGAGTTTACTGAAGGCTTGCTGGCCCTGACTTGCTATATTATCAGATCCTTATTTTCATCATCCCTTATTCTAAGCACAGGTAATTATTTATGGATACAGGGCGTATTCACTGTGGCACATTTTCATATACTGAAATCTGTTTCTTAAGACTAGTACCTCAGTCCAGCAACACTCTTGAAGTATTTTACTAAACACTGGAAACTAGGTACGCAGGTACTTGTATTAGCACAGCAGCAAGAAGGTATTTATTTTTATATATATATATGTTTCTTACTGTACAGTATATATGGATTGCTTATTTCTGGAGACCACCTCTTGGAGCGAGAGATTAATTCATTCTGCAATTCCACTAAGGCCCCAATCCTGCAGTTGATAGCATGCAGGCAGACTGTTGCACTTGTGTGGAGACAGTTGCATTCAAACAAGGTTCCATACAGGTGCAGCAGTCCACCTGCATATTATCAATTGCAGGATCAGGACCCATGTCCTTGACCTCTGTTGAAATGCCCAATGAAAGTGCCAATTAATGCCAGTGGTGAACATTTGTATTCTGTCACTTTTGTCTAATCACATACAGACATAACAGCTGGAAGAGGAGACGGTGGTGAATCAATTTATGGACCCACTTTTGAAGGTATATTTAAATTTCCTTATCTTACCATGTGTCATAAATATAAAGGGAAGGGTAAAAGGATTTCCCCTTTGAAATCCCTCCTGGCCAGGGGAAAACTCCTCTCACCTGTAAAGGGTTAAGAAGCTAAAGGTAACCTCGCTGGCACCTGACCAAAATGACCAATGAGGAGACAAGATACTTTCAAAAGCTGGGAGGAGGGAGAGAAACAAAGGGTCTGTGGGTCTGTCTTTATGCTGCCTTTGCCGGGGATAGACCAGGAATGGAGTCTTAGAACTTTTAGTAAGTAATCTAGCTAGGTACGTGTTAGATTATGATTTCTTTAAATGGCTGAGAAAAGAATTGTGCTGAATAGAATAACTATTTCTGTCTATCTTTTTTGTAACTTAAGTTTTTGCCTAGAGGGATTCTCTATGTTTTGAATCTAATTACCCTGTAAGGTATCTACTATCCTGATTTTACAGAGGGGATTTCTTTACTTCTATTTGCTCCTATTTCTATTAAAAGTCGTCTTGTAAGAAAACTGAATGCTTTTTCATTGTTCTCAGATCCAAGGGTTTGGGTCTGTGGTCACCTATGCAAATTGGTGAGGCTTTTTATCCAACATTTCCCAGGAAAGGGGGGGGTGCAAGTGTTGGGAGGATTGTTCATTGTTCTTAAGATCCAAGGGTCTGGGTCTGTAGTCACCTAGGCAAATTGGTGAGGCTTTTTACCAAACCTTGTCCAGGAAGTGGGGTGCAAGGTTTTGGGAAGTATTTGGGGGGAAAGACGTTTCCAAACAGCTCTTCCTTGGTAACCAGTATTTGTTTGGTGGTGGTAGCAGCTAATCCAAGGACAAAGGGTGGAATATTTTGTACCTTGGGGAACTTTTTGACCTAAGCTGGTAAAGATAAGCTTAGGGGGTTTTCATGCAGGTCCCCACATCTGTACCCTAGCATTCAGAGTGAGGGAGGAACCTTGACACCATGCATAATCCAAACTTCAGGTAAATAACTGGATTTGCATTGAAGTATTCTCAGGTTTAGTTAGTTTTCTTTCCTTCCTTTTCATCACTTACATCTCAACAGCGGTTTCAGACTTTCTTGTACCAGTCAGAATTATTCTCTATTTGTTATTAACATAGTTCTCCTGGCAGACTGGTTTAGTGGGTTGATTTTCTGACTGGTAATCCTGGCTCTGCCACTGACTTATTATATGATTTTCAGCTTCACCTGTCTGTGTCCATTTTCTCCACTTGTAAAATAAGGATAATACTTAACCTACCTGACAGGAATGTTACAAACATTCATGCTTGTAAAAGGGCTTTGAAAATTTGAAGCACTATAATGGGTAAATGTTAAGTATGGGTTCTGTGCTTCCACTGATACCACATATTCATTTGTGATGATTCTCAGGATGGCCAGGACTGTGAAAAACCTTGTTACCCCCCTGCCTCCAGCAGTAAAAAGACTTTCTGGTGCTTAACTGGGTGTCAGCTCCTTGACATCATCAGCCTGTTAGCCACCCAAACAATCTCCTCAGGGCTCTGCCAGCCCTTACTTTCCCTGACAGCTGTAACCAGTAGATGCACCCCAGTCCCCAAGCCCTTTCAAGCATTTCCCTGTAGCGTTCAGCCCTTATTTACTGAACACTAACATTAATACTGTGCCTGCTGTCCCCTAGGGAACACTATACACACCAGCTTCTACAATTCAACTCAGGATCTGCTCTTTGTGTAATACCAGAGCACTGAGATATGTTTATAGCAAAAACAATCATAAATTTATTATCAAAGACCAAGATAAAAGAGAGAGTGATTATGAATGGATATAGAAGGATTACATATAAAACAAAATAAGTACATGCTTTTTATAGACTAAACTTAATACTAATCTCCTGTCTAAAGCAGTCTTATCTCACCCAAAGGCTTTTTCAGCATTTCCTACCAAAGCTGGTTGAGATCCCATTTTTATGAATGTAAATGCACTGTCTATCCAAGGTGCAGGATAAAAGGGTGTCTCCTTGCCTTATGCTTATATCCTAAAGTTCTTGGTCTGTCCTCAGTGACAATAGAACCGCTGTCTCTTGTTTTTTCTATTGATTTCACATCCTTCTGTTGACTTCGTATGTAAATGACTCCCCCCTGTTATTACAATGCTTACTTTACCTCTGGACCAACAGAAACAGGTGAATGAACATTCTTTGTCTGGCAGAAACCTGTTTGTCTACTCTCCCTTAATACAGACTTTAAGAACATATTTTTAGTGTACATACGTAACTTTTTAAATAGTATATGTACGTACATTTTATGACAATATTCATAACCAATGGGGCACTAGCTTTCTTTTAAGACCTCACATGATTTTCTTCATGGATAAATACTATGAAAGAGGTGTGCTAAGTATAGTGAGTTTGTCAAGCCTGTTAGGAGTTGCTGTTACAGAACAGCAAAACCTTTGCCAGCTGCCACCAATGGGCCTCTGTGTTGCATCATTATACTGGGATGATTTAAATATGCTGAAATTAATGGAAGTTACTTGATTTTCACTCTGTGAAAATGGGAATCAGGCAGCTTTAGAGTCTTAGGACCAGATTTTGATCTATTTATACAGCATTATTACTCCACTGACTTTATGGAGTTACTCCTGATTTATACCAGGGTGGGATCAGAGCTAGACCCTTAGCCCTGGTCTACACTAGGACTTTAGGTCGAATTTAGCAACGTTAAATCGATTTAAACCTGCACCCGTCCACACAGTGAAGCCCTTTATTTCGACTTAAAGGGCTCTTAAAATCGATTTCCTTACTCCACCCCTGACAAGTGGATTAGCGCTTAAATCGACGTTCCCAGCTCGAATTTGGGGTACTGTGGACACAATTCGATGGTATTGGCCTCCGGGAGCTATCCCAGAGTGCTCCATTCTGACCGCTCTGGACAGCACTCTCAACTCAGATGCACTGGCCAGGTAGACAGGAAAAGAACCGCGAACTTTTGAATCTCATTTCCTGTTTGGCCAGCGTGGCAAGCTGCAGGTGACCATGCAGAGCTCATCAGCACAGGTGACCATGATGGAGTCCCAGAATCGCAAAAGAGCTCCAGCATGGACCGAACGGGAGGTACGGGATCTGATCGCTGTTTGGGGAGAGGAATCCGTGCTATCAGAACTCCGTTCCAGTTTTCGAAATGCCAAAAGCTTTGTGAAAATCTCCCAGGGCATGAAGGACAGAGGCCATAACAGGGACCCGAAGCAGTGCCGCGTGAAACTGAAGGAGCTGAGGCAAGCCTACCAGAAAACCAGAGAGGCGAACAGCCGCTCTGGGTCAGAGCCCCAAACATGCCGCTTTTATGATGAGCTGCATGCCATTTTAGGGGGTTCAGCCACCACTACCCCAGCCGTGTTGTTTGACTCCTTCAATGGAGATGGAGGCAATACAGAAGCAGGTTTTGGGGACGAAGAAGATGATAGCTCACAGCAAGCAAGCGGAGAAACCGGTTTTCCCGACAGCCAGGAACTGTTTCTCACCCTAGACCTGGAGCCAGTACCCCCCGAACCCACCCAAGGCTGCCTCCTGGACCCAGCAGGCGGAGAAGGGACCTCTGGTGAGTGTACCTTTTAAAATGCTATACATGGTTTAAAAGCAAGCATGTGAAAGGATTACTTTGCCCTGGCATTTGCGGTTCTCCTAGATGTAGTCCTAAAGCCTTTGCAAAAGGTTTCTGGGGAGGGCAGCCTTATTTCGTCCTTCATGGTAGGACACTTTATCACTCCAGGCCAGTAACACATACTCGGGAATCACTGTAGAACAAAGCATTGCAGTGTATGTTTGCTGGCATTCAACCAAAATCCGTTCTTTCTCTCTCTGTGTTATCCTCAGGAGAGTGAGAGATAATTCATGGTCACCTGGTTGAAATAGGGTGCTTTTCTTCAGGGACACTCAGTATAGCCCATTCCTGCTGGGCTGTTTGCCTGTGGCTGAACAGAAATGTTCCCCGCTGTTAGCCACAGGGAGGGGGGAAGGTTGAGGGGGTAGTCACGCGGTGGGAGGAGGCAAAATGCGACCTTGAAACGAAAACACATGTGCTATGTATGTAATGTTAACAGCAAGGTTTACCCTGAAAGAGTGTAGCGACTGTTTTATAAAATGTGTCTTTTTAAATACCGCTGTCCCTTTTTTTCTCTCCACCAGCTGCATGTGTTTCAATGATCACAGGATCTTCTCCTTCCCAGAGGCTAGTGAAGCTTAGAAAGAAAAAAAAACGCACTCGCGATGAAATGTTCTCCGAGCTCATGCTGTCCTCCCACACTGACAGAGCACAGACGAATGCGTGGAGGCAAATAATGTCAGAGTGCAGGAAAGCACAAAATGACCGGGAGGAGAGGTGGCGGGCTGAAGAGAGTAAGTGGCGGGCTGAAGAGAGTAAGTGGCGGGCTGAAGACAGGGCTGAAGCTCAAATGTGGCGGCAGCGTGATGAGAGGAGGCAGGATTCAATGCTGAGGCTGCTGCAGGACCAAACCAGAATGCTCCAGTGTATGGTTGAGCTGCAGCAAAGGCAGCTGGAGCACGGACTGCCACTGCTACCCCTCTGTAACCAACCGCCCTCCTCCCCAAGTTCCATAGCCTCCACACCCAGACGCCCAAGAACGCGGTGGGGGGGCCTCCGGCCAACCAGCCACTCCACAACAGAGGATTGCCCAAAAAAAAGAAGGCTGTCATTCAATAAATTTTAAAGTTGTAAACTTTTAAAGTGCTGTGCTTAAAGTGCTGTGTGGCATTTTCCTTCCCTCCTCCACCACCCCTCCTGGGATACCTTGGTAGTCATCTCCCTATTTGTGTGATGAATGAATAACGAATGCATGACTGTGAAGCAGCAATGACTTTATTGCCTCTGCAAGCGGTGATTAAAGGGAGGAGGGGAGGGTGGTTAGCTTACAGGGAAGTAGAGTGAACCAAGGGGCGGGGGGTTTCATCAAGGAGAAACAAACAGAACTTTCACACCGTAGCCTGGCCAGTCATGAAACTGGTTTTCAAAGCTTCTCTGATGTGTACCGCGCCCTCCTGAGCTCTTCTAACCGCCCTGGTGTCTGGCTGCGCGTAACCAGCAGCCAGGCGATTTGCCTCAATCTCCCACCCCGCCATAAACGTCTCCCCCTTACTCTCACAGATATTGTGGAGCACACAGCAAGCAGTAATAACAGTGGGAATATTGGTTTCGCTGAGGTCTAAGCGAGTCAGTAAACTGCGCCAGCGCGCCTTTAAACGTCCAAATGCACATTCTACCACCATTCTGCACTTGCTCAGCCTGTAGTTGAACAGCTCCTGACCACTGTCCAGGCTGCCTGTGTACGGCTTCATGAGCCATGGCATTAAGGGGTAGGCTGGGTCCCCAACGATACATATAGGCATTTCAACATCCCCAACAGTTATTTTCTGGTCTGGGAAGAAAGTCCCTTCCTGCAGCTTTTGAAACAGACCAGAGTTCCTGAAGATGCGAGCGTCATGCACCTTTCCCGGCCATCCCACGTTGATGTTGGTGAAATGTCCCTTGTGATCCACCAGAGCTTGCAGCACTATCGAAAAGTACCCCTTGCGGTTTATGTACTCGCCGGCTTGGTGCTCTGGTGCCAAGATAGAGATATGGGTTCCGTCTATAGCCCCACCACAGTTAGGGAATCCCATTGCAGCAAAGCCATCCACTATGACCTGCACATTTCCCAGGGTCACTACCCTTGATATCAGCAGATCTTTGATTGCGTGAGCTACTTGCATCACAGCAGCCCCCACAGTAGATTTGCCCACTCCAAATTGATTCCCAACTGACCGGTAGCTGTCTGGCGTTGCAAGCTTCCACAGGGCTATCGCCACTCGCTTCTCAACTGTGAGGGCTGCTCTCATCCTGGTATTCATGCGCTTCAGGGCAGGGGAAAGCAAGTCACAAAGTTCCATGAAAGTGCCCTTACGCATGCGAAAGTTTCGCAGCCACTGGGAATCGTCCCAGACCCGCAACACTATGCGGTCCCACCAGTCTGTGCTTGTTTCCCGAGCCCAGAATTGGCGTTCCACAGCATGAACCTGCCCCATTAGCACCATGATGCATGCATTGGCAGGGCCCATGCTTTCAGAGAAATCTGTGTCCATGTCCTGATCACTCACGGGACCGCGCTGACGTCGCCTCCTCGCCCGGTATCGCGTTGCCATGTTCTGGTGCTGCATATACTGCTGGATAATGCGTGTGGTGGTTGATGTGCTCCTAATTGCCAAAATGAGCTCAGCGGCCTCCATGCTTGCCTTGGTATGGCGTCCGCACAGAAAAAAGGTGCGGAACGATTGTCTGCCGTTGCTCTGACGGAGGGAGGGGCGACTGACGACACGGCTTACAGGGTTGGCTTCAGGGAGCTAAAATCAACAAAGGGTGTGCCTGTACATCAAGGAGTATTTCAGGCAGGACTGCACGGAGGGTTCCAATAAGAAATGGTGCACCAAAGTTATCGTTGTTATTGGAACAAGGAGGTTAGCCTGGCCTCTGATTGATACATGACTAGATTAACCTCGCTGCGCCTTCTCTGTGACTGACTGCAGTGTGATCTAGACAGGGGAGGAGGAAAATGAGTACAAAACAAATCTGGTCTATTTCTTGTTCTGACCCACTCCATCTATCCTTTACATCTTTGGCTGGCAGCAGACAAAAAAGGCGCGAAATGATTGTCTGCCCTTGCTTTCACGGGGGGAGGGAGGGTGGGAACGGGGTCCTGACGATATGTACCCAGAACCACCCGCGACAATGTTTTAGCCCCATCAGGCATTGGGATATCAACCCAGAATTCCAATGGGCAGCGGAGACTGCGGGAACTGTGGGATAGCTACCCACAGTGCAACGCTCCGGAAGTCGACGCTTGCCTCGGTACTGTGGAAGCGCTCCGCCGAGTTAATGCACTTAATGCACTTAGAGCATTTTCTGTGGGGACACACACACTCGAATATATAAAACTGATTTCAAAAAAACCGACTTCTATAAATTCGACCTAATTTCGTAGTGTAGACATACCCTGAGTCTCTCAACTCTAACTGTGAGAATCTAGAATTACCGAACAGGAGCTACAGGTCATAACATCAAACCAAAGATGCAAACCCCTATAATCATAAAGAGTAATAAAAAGAATAATAATAAAATTGTCAATGGCAGAGCAATATTTAAGAAAAACAACTCGAATAAACAGTCAAAGCAGCAATTTAAAGGGGGGAGGGTCTGTTTAGATTAACAATTACTCATAAAGATATTTTAGGACAGTTAAAGCCAGCTGGGAACTAGTCTATATTCTCTTACATAAAGTGTCCTTACTGCCAGTGTTGCAAATTGTCACATTTCAGCAGACTGGCCATCAGCCAACAGTTCAGAACTGCCAAGTGTAACTGCATGCAGAGTAGTTGTAGCCATGTTGGTCCCAGAATATGAGAGAGACAAGGTGGGTGAGGTAATAGCTTTTATTGGACCAACTTCTGTTAGTGAGAAAGACAAGCTTTCTAGCCACACAACGCTATTCTGGAAGTTGGTCCAATAAAAGATATTACTTCACCCACCAAGTGTTACTGCAGTCTTTATTTTCAAAGACAGTTAAGCTTTCACTGACAATAAGTGATTCGCACCTTGAAACTGCAAGACTAAGCAAAAGGGCTAAAGTTTGTATTTAAACTATATCTAGGTAATTGGACTGTTTTTTTAGGAACATATGAATTACTGCCATGGTGCTGCCTTGCTGGAAAGTAGCATAGACATGCAGGAAAGTTTATGGGAATTTTCAAATCATTGAAAATTAAACAATTGATTCCCACAAAGCCTGCAAACTTTTCTCAGACCCCTGTTGCTTTCCCTCAGGGAGCACTGCACATTGCCTACCAAAAATTGGGTAAGAGAAAGTCGGAGAGTGGCCTGTCCTCCCTCCAACTACGTGGAGTACTGTGAAGCACAGATCCTCAGAACACAGGAGTCTCAGCAAGAAAGTAACCTGTTTCTTGAGGAAACCATCAATCAGGTCTATAAGCTAAATCAATGGAAACCAAAACATTTTAATAGCGTGCTAGAAATCTTCATCTGATTCCTCTTCCCTACCCACACTGCATAGATATCTTCTACAGACTATACTGGAATACTACCAGCTGTGCATCTGCTATTCATTATATGTTCTCTTTCAATGCACGGGCTACAGAGCTGTTCTGGAAACTGAGCTTTCATGCTGGCAAGAACAATCTGGGCAATCCTGAAACAAACAGCAGTGTGCACTGGGCAGCCCCAGCAGGGGGAGTGTGCCCCTGAGGCACAACCTCTGTTGTTGCTCCTCCTGGACTGCTGTAGCTCCACACCACTCTGTGTAGGACTGTGGCATAAATGCCACAATCTAGTCCTTAATATTTTATAGTGCTTTACATATACAACATGCTGTACCAATGTTAATCCTCACAACATCCATGTGAGGTAAGTAGTGTGTTCTCCATTTTATAGATAGGGAAAAACTAAGAGAGGTGAAATGACTAGCCCAAGGCCACACAGCAAGACACTGGCAGAGTCAGGATTAGAATTAGAGGATTTAGTGACTTGCAACTCTGTGTTTGTTCCTCCAGACAAATCCAGTACCTGTCATTTGTTATCTTGGAGAGAAGCTTGTCTTTTATCCCTCTTGTAACTCTATTTGAGGCAGCAGTAGATATTCTAGGATTGGGAAAGTAATTTAATTTTAAGATAGACTTAATTTGAGTTCTGTCAATCTTATAATTGTCCCTAAAAGGAATTTTATTACCCTCTTTCACACACCATAAATACCGAATCTTCAAGAGAGAAGACTGCCCATATTAAACCCTCTTTTAAAATTAAAAGATAATCATTGTTTTCAGTCCTTTATAAAGGTGCTCACTCAGATATGGAATTTTAATGTGATGATTATACGGCTTTCCTATTTTTGCTGTCTGAGAACAGTGACAGCTGCCACTCACAGATGCTAAAATTCTATGAATGTCCACAGTTGACAGACATCCATTCGCTGCAATATTCTGTGAAATGAATGGGATGTTTCTACATTTCCCTGAAATTAGCTCAAAGTACTGAGGTAATTACAGAGAACCACTTGGACTGAAGTGTAATTTTCTAAAACAAAGAAGCCTAATCCAAAATTAGACTGCTTAAGTCATTACTGCAATTCACAAACAGCAGCATAGCAACTGCTTCGTTTAGAATTTAATTGCCATTTTTATTAATTAGTTTGGGAGAACAGCCCTCAAATAGAGTAAGAATAACAAAACATGGAAGAAGAATACAATCCCTATTCATGTCTTCAGCCCAAATTTCCATCATTCCTTTTGAGTTTGTGGAGTGCTTTCTTTGGATTCCAGCTTACACAATATGACATATCAGCCTAAGCAACAAAGGGGCTTAGAGATGTTTCAGTTTACAGATCTGTATCAATTCCGCCACAGACTTCCTTGATTCACTTTCAATGTGGTCTTCACTTGAAGCTGCTCCCTTGCTGATCTCCGTCTTGCTGAATTCCGTCTTTGAAAATCATCATTGTCACCATCCCCCAAGCATATCTCACATTCCTTCTGTGACCTCCTGTCCACTGGCATTCATTCTCTGATGGTTTCCACCCTCTTTCTTTCCCTCCTTGGTCTCCCTCTCCTCAGCTGACTCAAGTTCATCAACAACTCTTTTCTGTTCTGCACCCTATTCCTTGGGCTCTCCCACTCCAAAATGTGTCTTACACCTTGCATCCATTACTCTTCTGCACCACGGAATGCTTCTGGAGAAAGTCCAGGCACCACTCAGACTTCCTCAAGTAAAAATCTGTTCTTTCTTTATGCTATGAGTGTACTTGCTAAACAACTCTCCATCTTCTCCATGATAGAACTGTCATCCTTCCGAAACCCTGCTGCAAATATCTAAATTACCTGCCACTCCAGCCATGTTCTACCCCTCAACTAATCCCCTCACCTTTCACAACAATCCTAAGCAACTTGTCCTGGCCTTCAGGTCCCTGCATAATCTCCTACCTACCTTTCTGCTCTGTTAGCAGGGATGGGGAGAAGAGCTGTAACTCCTTTGACTTCAGTTTGCTTCTTATGTGCTCGTTAACTCTCCATATGCAGCAAACAGCACTGAGTGAGTCTTATAAATAAACATGCCAGTTACTGTAAGCTGTTCTGATAAAATGCATCTGTTTTATGTGGTTTAGTTAATTCTGTTTAAGTATGGCATTGTGTAATGTATACTTTGTTGAGAAAAGTAAGCTCTTTGGTGACAATGGCTGCACTGGATTTTTGGATTTTCTCTGATCACTGCACATAACACTGAGAGGAGGTGGAAAGAAAATTGTATCACTGGGTCTTTCTTATCATCCTCACCCCTGTCTAATGCCAAGTGCAGAAACTGCAGTAAATCCAGTGTTATTGCCACTGCCAACTCTCTCCCTTTTTATCCCATCCTATAGCCCCAGCTGGCCTTTAATCATATAGTGCCCAGAACTTGGTATTCCCTAAAAATTAGCAACTGGAGGTTAATATGGAAGGTCAGAATGAGAGTCTTGGAGTCAACAGTTCTGGGTTCTACTTTTGGTTCTGCTGTTGACTTACCATCTGACTCAGGACAAGTCATTATGGCACAGAACTATGGGGACTTAGCACCACTGAAAATCAGGCCATTCACTTCTAAGTGCCTCAGTTTCCTCATCCATAGAATAGGAATAATACTAACCAGCCTATACACTGTTGTTTCTCAAGTGCTCTGAGATCCTCAGATAAAAGATGCTATAGCAGAGTTGTCATAATATTAAAGTCTGCTGCATGTTAGCAATTACATTTTGAATATTTATCACTAGGGTTTTTTTCCAGGATAACCCAAAATTATTTCTGAACCTCTTTCTAGGAAGCTATCTTATCTAGGAAGGATCAGTGATCCAGAGTCAAAGGAAGCTATAATCCCCTTCATTTCCATTCACTAACTTGGGGGAAAGTTGAAGGGCGACCTGCTGAAAGGCTCCCAATGTACAGTAAATAATAGGAAAGAAAGTAATAAGAATGGGGGAGAGGGAGAAGGAAGCAAGAGCCTAGAAAGGAGTTGTAGAAGAGATGGGGCTGTAGCAGTTGCAACAGTGAGTAAAAGGCAAACTAAATCTGATCATTTATTACTGTAAACTTTCTAGATGAAAACTTTTCCATTCCTCACAACAAAAAAGGGATTCTTGGGATGGCCAACAAGGGACGTCACAGCAATGGTTCACAGTTTTATATCACACTACAGCCAACTCCCTATATGGATAAAAAATATGTGGCTTTTGGGTATGTATACTACAGGTACATAATTTTAAAATGTTTTAAAAAAAATACTCCTGGTTTTCTAAGATACCATTGTCCACGACTGAGATTCATCTCTGAGAGGCACAGCACAGAACTCACAGCTCAGGGGTGGAAGGTTTAAGCCACTTTTGCACCCTCGCAGTCCGAAGCTATGCCAGGGGCTGGAGAGGCTCCTGGCAAAACATAAGGCAGGTCTGGGCCCTGTCTATGTCCAGGTCTATACAGTAGACTTTTGCTATCATAGCTCTGTTGTTCAGGGCTGTGATGAGGTGCTATTTCTGACATAGCTGAGCCAGCAAAAATCCCTAGTGTAGACACTTATACCTGCAAAACTGCCCTCTTACTGGTATAGTGTGTTTCACTCTGGCAGGCTAGAATAAGCTATACTGGAAAAAGTATAGTTATGCCTGTATAAGCTACATCCACCCTAAAAGCACTTTGTCAGTTCAGCATACTAGTACAATTATACTTACAAAGCACTCCTAACGCAGACCTGGCCTAAGAAAAAGCAGCCTCCCAAGATTGCAAAGATGTCCTGGGAAAGCAGCTTATAGCTGCCTCTGCCCTGCTTGTGCCAGGGGAATCCTTCCCCAGCCAGAGCCAGGAGTGAAATCCTGGACCCATTGAAGACAATGGCAAAACTCCCAGTGACTTCAATGGAGGCAGGATTTCACCCTGGGGCTTTTAAGATCCCTTTACCCAGCTAGCGGTTCCTAGCATAAAGAGACTGGGAGCGTGGGGAAGCATGAGACTCTCATGCCAGGATGGTTATCATGCACCATAGAGGAGTACAGCATTTCAAAAGCAAAAAAAAAAAAAAAAAAGCATACCAATATAACACATAAAAAACAAACTAAAAATGAGTAAATGAGTTCTAATTGGATGTGTCTAAATCAGTGGCATCTGACTTTAATTCTACACTGTAGTGTCTTCGCAAAAAGAAAAGGAGTACTTGTGGCACCTTAGAGACTAACCAGTTTATTTGAGCATGAGCTTTTGTGAGCTACAGCTCACTTCATCGGATGCATACCATGGAAACTGCAGCAGACTTTATATACACACAGAGAATATGAAACAATACCTCCTCCCACCCCACTGTCCTGCTGGTAATAGCTTATCAAAAGTGATCATCAAGTTGGGCCATTTCCAGCACAAATCCAGGTTTTCTCACCCTCCACCCTCCCCCACAAATTCACTCTCCTGCTGGTGATAGCCCATCCAAAGTGACAACTCTCTACACAATGTGCATGATAATCAAGTTGGGCCATTTCCTGCACAAATCCAGGTTCTCTCACCCCCCTCCCAAAAACCACACACACAAACTCACTATCCTGCTGGTAATAGCTCATCCAAAGTGACCACTCTCCCTACAGTGTGCATGATAATCAAGGTGGGCCATTTCCAGCACAAATCCAGGTTTTCTCACCCCCCCCCCACCCCACCCCCATACACACACAAACTCACTCTCCTGCTGGTAATAGCTCATCCAAACTGACCACTCTCCAAGTTTAAATCCAAGTTAAACCAGAACATCGGGGGGGGAGGAAAAAACAAGGGGAAATAGGCTACCTTGCATAATGACTTAGCCACTCCCACTCTCTATTTAAGCCTAAATTAATAGTATCCAATTTGCAAATGAATTCCAATTCAGCAGTTTCTCGCTGGAGTCTGGATTTGAAGTTTTTTTGTTTTAAGATAGCGACCTTCATGTCTGTGATTGCGTGACCAGAGAGATTGAAGTGTTCTCTGACTGGTTTATGAATGTTATAATTCTTGACATCTGATTTGTGTCCATTTATTCTTTTACGTAGAGACTGTCCAGTTTGACCAATGTAAATGGCAGAGGGGCATTGCTGGCACATGATGGCATATATCACATTGGTGGATGTGCAGGTGAACGAGCCTCTGACAGTGTGGCTGATGTTATTAGGCCCTGTGATGGTGTCCCCTGAATAGATATGTGGGCAGAGTTGGCAATCGGCTTTGTTGCAAGGATAAGTTCCTGGGTTAGTGGTTCTGTTGTGTGGTATGTGGTTGTTGGTGAGTATTTGCTTCAGGTTGCGGGGCTGTCTGTAGGCAAGGACTAGCCTGTCTCCAAGATTTGTGAGAGTGTTGGGTCATCCTTTAGGATAGGTTGTAGATCCTTAATAATGCGTTGGAGGGGTTTTAGTTGGGGGCTGAAGGTGACGGCTAGTGGCGTTCTGTTATTTTCTTTGTTAGGCCTGTCCTGTAGTAGGTAACTTCTTCCCAGAGTTCCCAGAAGTTACCTACTACAGGACAGGCCTAACAAAGAAAATAACAGAAGGCCACTAATCGTCACCTTCAGCCCCCAACTAAAACCCCTCCAACGCATTATTAAGGATCTAGGATTTGTGCTGGAAATGGCCCAACTTGATGATCACTTTTGATAAGCTATTACCAGCAGGACAGTGGGGTGGGAGGAGGTATTGTTTCATATTCTCTGTGTGTATATAAAGTCTGCTGCAGTTTCCACGGTATGCATCTGATGAAGTGAGCTGTAGCTCACGAAAGCTCATGCTCAAATAAACTGGTTAGTCTCTAAGGTGCCACAAGTACTCCTTTTCTTTTTGCGAATACAGACTAACACGGCTGTTACTCTGAAACCTGTAGTGTCTTGTTAGCTTACCAGGAACTCCCTACTTTAAAAGCACAGGAAATTTCAAGCACTGCTCTTATAATATTGCCCAATGTATAAACATACTAGGAGCTTACTCCAGCAAGAGTGGCCATAAGGTGTCAAGAGGGCAGTTCAGCATTATATGGAGTTTCCGTGCTATAAATTGGCACACCACTCCTTACACCTTGGCCTTCCACAGGTATACAACAGAATTCTGCAATAGCAATAGAAACTTTTACATTAAAATAGCTACGGCATACTTCATTGGCCTGTCCTGGATACAAGTTCCACATCAATGATCCATTCACAATCTTCTAACATGTCCTCCCCTCCTCCACAACACCTGTGCCAAAGATAAGGTACAGATTCTCTACATGAACTGCTAGCAAACCCGTGTGTGCACAGTTTAACACAGGGTCTTATAAGACTGAACCCTACATATTGCAGCTCAAGACAGTTTAGACAGTGTAGGAATTGTACATTGTTGTATTGGTGTCATGATTCAGATTAATTAAGAAGAAAACTGACCTAAGACTTCAAAAAGTGTGTGTGTGTGGGCTGGGGGGAGACTAAACCATTTTAATTAAATGCAGAACAATTTCTGACAGTATTCCTCTTGACCTTTTTTTTCTTGAAATGGAAGAAGAGTATTAGATATCATGGACACTTGTAGCCACAAAAATCTGGAAAGGTATCTACACGCTGCAACGTTTATTGCTTTGAATAATTACAGCTACCTCAAAGTATAGCATTTTTCTATCTCCTAAAATGCTAAATATTGGGATATTTTCAGAGGAAACAGCTGGAATGTTAGTCTGCTGTGAAGAACAATCCTATAAAGAAAAGAACATATAAAGCATGAAACCTTTATTTTAAGAGACAGCCATATTGAGAAAACTATAATTATGTTGTTATAGCCTAATAGAAGGAATTCAGGGTTTCTAACTTACTTGTTCTGACTGGCACTGAAGGTAGTTAACACAGTTGTATTCGCTACTAAATTATTGATGTATTTTCCTGATCCTCTACCCATATGTATCATCTATACATATGTATGGTCCTACATTTTTGTTAAATCATGCACATTTAACATAACTTGTAGTGGAAAATGATTACCATGGAATTCAAATGGTCAAATAGATTACTAAAACTGTAGAGCTTTATGGCAGTGATCAGATACTTAATCATAATTTTACTGACTTTTTATGTATATATAATTTCCCCCTTTACTTTAGACAGCTGATTGAAGGTACAGAAGTTCTTCAGAAACTGGAAGATGTATCTACGTACAATGAAAGACCTGTAGTAGAATGTAAAATTATTAACTGTGGCATTCTTGTGCCTTGATTACAAGCCAATTTACCTTCCTACTATAATGTGTAAAAATGCATATGTTTCTGACCAGCCTTTTATAGATTTTGTAGGCTTTTTAATCTAAAATCGCATTTTTATACATCTAAACTTTTTAGCTTGATATTTTTTCTATTCTGAACATGTTCATGGCTTGTTCACACACAAATTCTTACATGAATATACTAATGGGCTTGGGAATTTAACATTATGCCATTATATAGCTATACAAATTATTGTGTAAATATGGATGTCCAGTGAGAGATTACATTACTGTAGGCTGCACTATAAATAATCCTGTTAAGTAGAACACCAATTAGCACTACTTCATAATTGAATTTGCTATTGATTGATTGTGATGAGTGGACACAATTATTTACCTTTGGCCCAATTCTGCCATTCTTGAGTCACGCTAAGTCATACCTCATGCCACTGGTAGTAATATTAAAATCAGTGCATGTGAGGTAAGGTACAACTCAACATAAGGGTGGTACTGGGTGGTCTCTGAATATCAGAGGTCTGATCTCACTTATACCAGTATAAATCAAGAGTTACCACTGAAGTCAGTGGAGCTACACCAGAGTAAAACCGGTGTACATAAAATTAGACCCAGGCCCTAGACATATATTTAATTATTTTGTTTACAGATTGTATCAAATTATTCAGATATTTGGACCCAACTGAACTCATTAAAATGCTAAAATTACACCAAAACAGGAAATGTATAAACTATACCCTATTATCCAAGAGATTTTGCAAATAGCAATGAGTAGATATGGTTTCAATGAGTGTAAAAGTTCCACATAAAGAAGTCAATGTTTATCTAAAGGGTGTAAAAAACCTTCATTTATGACTCATGAGACTAAACACACAACTCTTTTGTTGCCAATTGCCATAGTAGTAATTTCTGAGATGAAAGATCTCTCTTAGGCATAGTACAGGAGTAGTGACAGCAGATGGTTTCAGCAGAAGCTGGCAAATGGATGGCAAGAGTGTGGAAAATGAAATAGTGTTCTAGAATCTCAACAAAGATAATCCATAACCATTAAAATCTCTCTAACATATCTACAACTGGCAAAAGAGTCTTTGAATTTTTACTTTACCTTCCTGTGTAAAGCACTCTGAAATCAACAGATGAAAATTTCTAAGACCTAAGTATAACAATTACTTTTGTAAAAAGAAAAGGAGTACTTGTGGCAATATCTGCAAAAAGAAAAGGAGTACCCACTAACACGGCCGCTATCCTGAAATGACTTTTGTGTTCATATTTGGATTCTGGCAATCAGAACCAATAACATTTCCCACTGTAACTTGACTTTAGAATTATTATCTTCACTGTTTCGTTCTATGCCAAAATTGAAACGGACCAGTTAATAAATTTTCTACCTAAAAGAAAAATGAGTGGGAAATTATTTGTTAAATAGTGTTTGTTTCTCTTCAGTAACAAGAGATGCCCATTAAGCACATTTTTCCTTTGCAAAATTATTTATATAAACTACATTAATTCCTTTAGTATGAAGTACTCATGGGGGATTGTCCGAGTGTGATTGGCACCTTTAAGAGGGAATGTGTCCAGTTCACCTATGACTAGTTAGTGGCCTCTGGATGGCTCCTGATAGAAGGCATCTGTCCTCTATAAAGATCCAGTCAACAGTTGAGAAAAGAGAGTAGGAAGGAGGAGCAGGGAGCTTTCAGTAGTTACATGAGACCTGATAATATCCTAGTTGATAGCTGGCAGAGAGAACTGATGAGAACTGTGGGAGAAAATGGCCAGAGCTAGGGAACCCTGCTGATTATCAGGTTTGTGCAGAAGCCCTTAAAGTAAAGAAGGATGAACCAGGTCAGTTAAGGAAGGTTCAGCCAAGGAAAGGAGGGTTGATTTTGGAGAGAGGTTCCCATGAGAAGCTGCTCAGCAGGGATGTAATTTGCAGATGAAAGGGGGAAGCTGGGGAGTGGGACCCTGTGGGGATCTGTCTTGCAGGCTAGGAAAGAAGAGTTGCAAGGGGAATGGAGAATTGCCAGAAGTGTAGAAGCCCTGGCACAGGAATAAAAAAATAAGGACTATTAACTGAAGTAGAGGGCTTGAAGAGTGGGGTTCTGGACCTGGTCCAAGCACAGGGTGGCTGTTAGGGAACAGGGTGGCTGTTACCTCTTGTGTGGGTGGCCTACAGATGGTGGCTGTGGAGGGGGGATAGAGAACTGCTGCATTTTAACCTGTCTCACTTTTGGGTTTTAGGAACCGTCTCCCTTTTAAGAATCTGCAGCTGGTTACACTAAATTACAACTGGACATAAGGCTTGAATGGGATTCTGTGCAGGAGAACATTCCTGGCTGTATTCACATTATCAGCTGAACACTTCTTCCCTTGCACTGCTCTCCTTCCTACAAACTTTGGAGAAAAACATGGAGTCAAACTGACAAGTAATGGAGTGGCAGCCTTATTTTAAGAGGTTTCCTGTCTGTTTTCCAAATCTCACATGGCAGGGGGGGGGGATGCATTGTGTACATTAGTTTTTTAGGTTTCAGAGTAACAGCCGTGTTAGTCTGTATTCACAAAAAGAAAAGGAGTACTTGTGGCACCTTAGAGACTAACCAATTTATTAGAGCATAAGCTTTCGTGAGCTACAGCTCACTTCCTCAGCTCCTCAGGAAGTGAGCTGTAGCTCACGAAAGCTTATGCTCTAATAAATTGGTTAGTCTCTAAGGTGCCACAAGTACTCCTTTTCTTATTAGTTTTTTAAATACTTATTTTACGAAACTGCCTCTGAATAGTTCCTATACCTGTTATAGATATGAGCCCTGACCCTCACTAGAGTGTTGCAAGGCATTCCCTGCTCCACCGTGGGAGGATGGGCCTAAGGGGAGCTGGTCCCTGGCATTCTTACGACGAATGATGGCGGTGAGAGAACAAACCTTGGAACGATGCAGCCTGGGGTGGGTTAGCGCCTGCACTCTGGACAGGTGTTCAGCTAGGTACGTGGAGAGGTGTGAGCGGCGCCAGCGGACAAAAGCCAAGGCCTACGCTCGTTCACACCCCTGCAGCTCCCGCGGACGTTAATGGGCTGAACACGGTGTAAGTCTGTGCACAACGTGGCGCTAAAAGGGGGGCGCAGGTGGATTCTGCGGAGCCTCAGCTGCCCCCCTCCCCGCCCTTCTCCTGCTCCACTGGCTCTACGGCCCCCGTGCTCGGAGCGTACTGGGGGCTCCTCACATTGACAGGCTGGACCCGGCAGCCAGCGCCTCCACCTCGCCGCCCACTCCCTCCCCCAGCCCCGCCCGCTCCGCGCAGCGCGCGGGGGTGGGGCGGGTCAGGGCTTGTCCCACCCTCTCACCAGCCCCCGGCAGTGGCGCGCGGAGGCTAGAGCGGCGTGGGAGCGCCTGAGCGAGGGCGGGACGGCCATCACGGGATGCGGTCACGTGCCGAGGGGGCGTGTTCTGCCCCCGCCCTGGTGCTCGGCTGGGGGACTGGTCCATGTACTCGAGGGGTGGAGGGTGAGGAGCCGCGAATGGACGCACCGAATCCTGAGCGAGGGCGGGGCCAGTCACTGCTACGTAAGAGGTCAGCGCCACGCCCCTCCCACTTGCTCACGTGACGTAGCTGGGCTCGGAGCTGCAGAGCGAGCGTCGTTGGGGCTGGTCGCGGAGGGTTCGGAGTCGCCCCGTCAGCCAGACACCGAGCTATGGGCCGGACGCCGAGGGTCCTGCTCGCCACGGCTTGCTTGGCCCTGCTGCTGTGGTGGGCGGCGGCGGCGGCAGGTGAGGCGGGAGCTGGGGGTGCCGCGGCGAGCCTGGGGCGGCTCCTCCTGGGGCCGGGGGTTGTAAGCGGCGGGGGTCACCCGCCCCCCACCCCGCGAGTCGAGCGCTGCGGCGGGCCCATGCCCCGGCGCCCAGCAGGAGTTCGCGCCTTCCCAGGCCGGGGTGAGGCGGGGTGGGAAGCGCGTCCCCGGGCCGGGCGCTGACAGGGCCCAGTGCAGCCGGAGCGCCCCAGTGCGGGGGGCCCTGGGTGACCGGCGCAGCTACACGGGCTGGGGGGCGTCTCCCTAAGCTCGCCTCTGTCGCCGTGATTCCCCAATGCCCTGCGCTGCCCCCCCCCCCCCCCCCCCGCGGCGCGCTGCCCAGGAGACTCGGCGGCAGCCGGCTCCGTTGCACGCGCACTCAGCTTTTTTTACTCTGGTGTTGGATCCAGTTCCCGAAAGCGCAGCTTGCTGGTGTTAATCGCCGCTTGCAGCATTTGCTCCCCCTGCTACGGCAGGAGGAGGACAAGCAGAGCCACTTAACAGATTTGATTAACCCAGGGCAGTAAATGCCCAGATCTGCCTCCCGAAGCCGTGATTTATAGTTGGTATAAAAAAGTGCAAAGACCACTGGGAGGAAATAGCGCAGCAAAACTGAGTAACCAGCTACAGATCCTGTTCTTGAGTAGTCAGGAGAATAAACTGTCACGCTGGAGTTTTTGATAGCCAGGTACTCAAATCTACAATAGTTTATTGCATGTTTCTAGATAACTTAATGTTGTTATATAGTATTTATTTATGTAAGTGTTAATTGGCACTCCCTACATCAAGGAAATGCATCACTATAATTAAGGCTAAGATTATGTCAGGGGTTTGGCTAGCGGCTGCTGGCAGCGGGGGACCCCACAGCCTCTGCCCAGAAGCTGTGGGTGGCGGGAGCCCCTGCAACTGATCGACCTGCCATCAGTGGTGACCCCTGAGCTGCCTAGTCACTGCTGCTGGCAGGGGTCCCCCCTGCAGTGGCTCAGCTGCTGTGCACAGCCAGGGCCACCTCGCGGCTGCCAGTGGCAGAGGGACCCGAGAGCTGCTCAATGGCCACGAACAGGAGGAGGGGGAGGCACAGCTTTGCAGCTGGCGACAGCAGAGGTACCCCAGAGCTGCTCAGGGGCAGGAGGGCCTCCCCCTGCAGCTCTTCTGCCACTGTGGGCAGCGGGAGACACCCGCCTCTCCCAGCCACTGGGCAATGGGGGTTCCTGCAGTTCCCAGCCTCTGAAGTGGGCGTGGGGGGCGGGGTGCTGGGCCCTCCTCCCTCCCCATTTTGTCAGGGATGTTTTTAGTAAAAATCAGGACAGGCTTCTGTGATTTTGTGTTTATTGCCCATGACCTGTCCCTGACTTTTACCTAAAATTATCCCTAACAAAATTGTAGCCTTAACTATAATTACTTGAAGATTGTCCTATCCAATATTTCGTTTAAACATTCATTCTCAGAATGACCTTGTACGAAAGGTAAATATTAGTACTTGCCTGTGGGGGAAGTGATTTGTCAAAGCCTCACATGAATTCAGTGGCATTAGAAACCAAGGCTCACTATTGCTAATCCTATGCTTAATCCACTAGATTACCATGTTTTTAATCACTTCAATACTGGTTTTGGTACATCAGATTTAGGGAAATATAAGGCAGAGATGTCTATGGGTGAGAATTTCAGTACTTAATGTATTTAAAAGATCATAATAAAAATATCATGACTTCTATTTATAAATAGTTAAATGTAGTAGATCCAAGTACAGCATGTGTAATCACATGGACAAAATTAGTGCTGTTTATACAGTCAAATGTTTAAAAGCCATTATAGCTTTGTTTGAAACAAAATGAGACTGGACATGAGTCATTAATATGGTAAAATCATATTGACTGTTCATATATTTGGTATTTTTGTATTACTTCTGCCAGTAATTCTGTGTCCTGATATGATGTGCATCATCCTCTTCAGCATAAGAGGACAGGGTAAATCCATGTGGGACTTTAAGTGAACAGTTTTGATAGAGGAGCAGTTTCCAGTCACTCCTCAAACTGAAGAGTGGCTGAAACCACTGTAGCATTATCTACTCCAGTTGTGTCATGTAAGCAGGTCAGCAGCACCTTATGAACTTGCAGTTTTTGTCAGTTAAGTCTATAGTACTGAGCTTCGGTTCCTCTTGAGATGAGAAGCTTTCTCTGCAGAAGCATTGAAATCAAGAGGCTCTGTGGAGTTCATTGCTGCTTTTGACTTCATGGAGCCCCAAAGTGAAACCTTTTAGAGAACTCTTGTGAAACCTGGGATGGCATCTGAAGATCTGACTCGTTCTGACTGAATTATTCCAGTCATTCAGGTTCAGGGTCAAAGTTGACAGTTCCATTTTTGAGATGATGCAGTGGTATACTTGTACCACAGTGGTCAGGCAGACACAACTTTATTATTCCAATATTTGTACTACAGTGGCGTCTGAAACCCCTGGTCATGGACTGGGTCCCTATCTGATAAGCAATGTACAAACAGAACAAAAAGATGGTGTAGTCTAAAGAGAATGCTGTCTGCACCGAGAACCTCAACAAAGCTGTTCTCAGATGCCTTATTTTGGCAGCAACTTCTGTCCTGCCATCTCCATTGAAGTGCTGTGCCAAGCTATTTGTGTGGCATTAAGGCGAAGTATCTGAAGATGAGTGCTATTCTGATTCTATTCAGGGTATAGTCATTAGCCATATACATCTTGTGACAGGGTCAGGCGAGATGGCTACAGGAGAGTGATAGAAGGCAGATATATTAGCCCCAGGTTAAGTAGGTCCCTTTTCCCTGGGTAAGGTGAAGGTTCCAGAACAATCAGGAACTTTCTGGAAACAATTAAGGCAGGCTGATTAGAACACCTGCAGCCAATCAAGAAGCTGCTAGAATCAGTTAAGACAGGCAGGCTAGTCAGGGCACCTGGGTTTAAAAAGGAGCTCACTTCAGTTTGTGGTGTGTGTGCAAGGAGCTGAGTGAGAAGGCGTACTACTGGAAGACTGAGAAGTTCAAGCATTATCAGACATCAGGAGGAAGGTCCTGTGGTGAGAATAAAGAAGGTGTTGGGAGGCGGCCATGGGGAACTAGCCCAGGGACTTGTAGCTGTCATGCAGCTGTTACAGGAGCCACTGTAGACAGCTGCAATCCACAGGGCCCTGGGCTGGAACCTGGAGTAGAGGGTGGGCCCAGGTTCCCTCCATCCCCCCCAACTCTCTACTTGATACCAGAGGAATTGACCTGGACTGTGGCTTCCATCAGAGGGGAAGGTCTCTGGCCTGTTCCCCGATCCACTAGGTGGATCAGCAGAGACTGCGGGGATTGTTCTTCTTCCTTTTCCCTATGCTGGCCAGTGATGAGGCTAACTGAGTGAACAGCAGATTTGAGCCACGAAGTGGCCAAACTGAGGGCTGCTGTGAACCTCTGAGGTAAGCAAATCCACCAATAAGCGCAGGACCCACTAAGACAGAGGAGGAACTTTGTCACAATCTCTACAGAAGAGGAGAACCTGCAGACTGAACTGATTTTTTTGGATCCATGCCTCTCTAGGAATTGTGACAGTCATTGATGGGTAACTGGACCAGCTTTCCTATGTGAATAGGATTGGTGTGTCCTCACATTGTGGTGTTGAGCTGGTAAAGATGAAAAGGTGTAAGGAACCCTTTTTCCTGGAAAGTGGAGAAATAGGCAACAATGTCTTTGAGTAAGACACCCCTCTCATAATTCTGAGGCAGCCTTATCCAGAAGAAAGGGCTGAATTCAAGACCCTAGAATCCCGAGCTTCATTGCTGCAGCCTTCATGTGGCTGAAGGATTTACCAGTCTATACTTTCACCTCAAAATGTGGATTTCCAGGTCTACGTTGCCAAATGTCCGTGCAGATGGCTTAGTGTGACTAAGTCTCTTCACAAGGAAATGTGAAAGGTCACTCAGGCCAGGTGAATGCCTTGACTTCAAGTAATAAATTACCTTTAATTTATATGGTGGCAAGAGCTGCCTTTTCAAGAGTGATGTCTGCAGGTATCTTGGGGCTGTAAGACAAAGCTCGGCTCTAAGCTTTCTTGTTCTAGGACAGGATCCAGTACATTTGAAGTCTGGCAGAGGATTTATCTGAGTCAGCAGATGTCTGCTCAGATTCAGCTTCAGAGGCTGGATGATTTGATCTCAGTAGTATCTGTGGCATACTTTAATGTGGAAACCATTGCTGACTGACATCTTGATAGACATGAGCAACATAGGACATGGGTGCATATCCAAGTGACGGGACATTTCTGGTCTGGTTCCAGTCTAAGGATAATCTCTAATTACAACTGGACTTCTGATTCAGCATTAAAAGATGTGTTCACTCTCAGGTGGAGAAGCCGTTAGTTTCTCCAAGAAAAACAGTACATCACTTTTAGTCAAGCATTGCATATGCTATATACCTTAAGAGATCTTAGTATTCCAAAAAATAAGCAGGGTGAAGTTAGACAAGCTGACTCTCTATTTACAAAAACAGAAGTATCAGGTCACACCTGTTGAGAAACCCAGTAAGAGTGGGTGGACTCTGTCCTATAAGCCATTCCTGGTTTTCAGTTACCTAGTATCTTTGCTCCCCACTATCTCCAACTACTAGTAACAGACCCCATATGAGTGAAGATGCATGCTAAGCAGAAAGGAAAGATCAGTCTTGGTATTCAGGATTTCCAGTTCTGCAATGTAGTAACCTTGGCATTTGAACCCTGAGGGACGTTTTCATCTCTTACCATCCACAGCTGTCAGGTCTAGTTGCAATTATTCCTATTAATGCTTAGACTGTTGTTCTCTATAGCATTGTATAGTACTTGTCCACTTCAGGAGCCATGATAGAGTTCTAGAGTATGGAAAAGTCAAATTTTAATACTTGTTTTATCAGCTACTTGTATGTGCTTAAATGTCCACGCTCTTTTGGTACAATTGTAACAAATGAGGGCTTATACCAATTAGGCCAGCATTAACTAATTCCGTTTTGTTGCTTTATCCCATAAGTCTTTAACTGACTCTTATTTTCTGTTAAAAAGAACAGGAGTACTTGTGGCACCTTAGAGACTAACAAATTTATTAGAGCATAAGCTTTCGTGGGCTACAGCCCACTTCATCGGATACATAGAATGGAACATAGAGTAAGAAGATACAGATAAGTTGGAAGTTGCCATTACAAACTGTGAGAGGCTAATTAGTTGAGCTATTATCAGCAGGAGGGAAAGAAACTTTTGTAGTGATAATCAAGATGGCCCATTTAGACAGTTGACAAGAAGGTGAGAGGATACTTAATTTGGGGAAATAGATTCAATATATGTAATGACCCAGCCACTCCCAGTCTCTATTCAAACCCAAGTTAATGGTATCTAGTTTGCATATTAATTCAAGCTCAGCAGTTTCTCGTTGGAGTCTGTTTTTGAAGCTTTTCTGTTGCAAAATTGCCACCCTTAAATCTTTTACTGAGTGGCCAGAGAGGTTGAAGTGTTCTCCTACCGGTTTTTGAATGTTATGATTCTTGATGTCAGATTTGTGTCCATTTATTTTTTTGCGTAGAGACTGTCCGGTTTGGCCAGTGTACATAGCAGAGGGGCATTGCTGGCACATGATGGCATATATCACATTGGTAGATGTGCAGGTGAATGAGCCCCTGACGGTGTGGCTAATGTGATTAGGTCCTATGATGGTGTCCCTTGAATAAATATGTGGACAGAGTTGGCATCGGGCTTTGTTGCAAGGATAGGTTCCTGGGTTAGTGTTTTTGTTGTATGGTTGCTGGAGAGTATTTGCTTCAGGTTGGGGTTGCTTCAGGTTCAGGTTGCTGTCTGTAAGCGAGGACTGGTGTGTCTCCCAAGATCTGTGAGAGTGAGGGATCATTTTTCAGGAGAGTTCAAAATACTCCTCTGAAGTCTTGTTGGCAGACTTAGGGTACGTCTACACATCAAAGAAAAACCCCTGGCTGGGCCATACCAGCTGGCTCGGGCTCAGGCTTTAGGGCTGTTTCTCTGCTGTGTAGACTTCTGGGCTCAGCTGGAGCCTGAGCTCTGGGACCCTCCCACCTCGCAGGATCCTAGAGTCCTGAGCCCACACATCTACATAGCAGTGAAGCAGCCCCAGCCCTGTGAATCCAAATCCACTGCAATGACCCTGCTGTGGATTTTTATTTGCTGTATAGGCATACCCTTAGTTCTTTTTGCTCTTGTACATTTTTGTTCTCTATTTAGATGCTTATGAGCTTTAATAAATATATTTGGAGACCACTACATAAGGTATAATTGGCATTTCTGGGGCATAGCATTGGAATAGCAATAGTATTGTTGACCAGGAGTAAAGTGCATTTGAATCTATTTGAGCCTAATACATGTGTAGTTGGAGTCACTAACAATACTTGAGGAAAAAAGATAATCCTATGGGTTGACCGCAAGACTAGGTGTTGACAGATCTGGGTTCTGTGCCAGGGATTTGTGATTTTAGGCATGTCACTTCTCTGTGCTACAGCTTCTTATCTGAAAATAAAGATGCTTTGGGGAGTTGATTCAGTTCATATGTAAACACTTTTGAGGGTGTTATGGAGGTCCTCAATTCATAGGTGCTAATAAGAAAACTGAGATCTGTGATTTTTAAAAATGCTAGAAAACTAATCCCGTTATCTTTGAGAGAGTTGCTCTTCTGATAATGATAAACTGGCCCATAATTAAATGTTTTCCTTCTTTCAGCCAGCTGTGCAGATCTTAAAACCTGCAGTGACTGTGTTAATAGCGCTATTCCAAAATGCAAGTGGAGTCAGTGCCAAGGTAAACATCTGGAAAAACTAATATTCAATAACTAGATATGTCTTTGGGTCTGATTTCACAAACATTTACAAGGGGTGATGGATGGTAACTCTGTTTTGGTGGATAACATAGTGAAAAGCAACACTATCTTAAAATTGTTCTAAACTGTTAAGATCCCAAAACAGAAATGGACACAAACTACAAACACTTAGACATGAAAGTTAAACTAATCTTAAATTCTTACCCAGAGGCAGCTGAATATTATGCCCAAAATACAAATAAATACAGAATTTTTAAAGGCCCGCTAACCAAAGTACCTGAAGCACCATAGAAAATCTTAGCTACTAACTGTGCAGCAGACTTCTCAAAAGACAGTAAACTAGTTACTTTGTCTTGCTGGTAAGGAGGTTATGGATGGACCTTGACGTGTTAAAGTTGACAAGCATTCCAACATTGCAGTCCCTTTTGAGATTATCCCACAGAACTGTTAAATCTAGTCCTGATCTCAAGTGCCCCAAGAGAAGACTGGGCAGTAGACAATCCTTTTATGTAAGTTAGCCTATTTCTTTATATTGTGCCCAGAAGGCATAATCAGAATTAGGATCCCATTGTTCTGGGCACTGATCAAACATTGTGTTAAGACAGTCCCTCCCCAATGAGTTTAGATTCTAAACATGCAACACAGAAGTGGATGAAACAATTAGAACAAGAGGAGGAAATGAGGGTAGTGGTGATGGGATAATACATGGTTATGTAGACTACCCATGTAAGGTCTTATGGAGGATCTCTCTCCATAGTTAATGGAAAGCAAGTCTCAAACATTACCAGCCCAGTTTTGGGTTGCTCTCAAAAGGTTCTTTCCACTACAAATTCAGTATATGTAGTCTCTTTCCAGAATTTTCTGACAAAATTTGAAGCATTGTGGACAGCCTGTTTGAGACAAATAAGTGTGCTAAATAAGGACAAATAAGTGTGCTAAATGTCTTGAAACTTCTCAACAGGTTACATTAACACTAAATTGCTATGTAAATATGGATTGTCTGTTTGATCAAAACAGATAAATATGAATTCCTCTTAAATTGGAGGTTAAATTCTGCTTTAGATATATCGCACAACTTCCATTTATTCTTGGTGGAAGTCATTGTGCAGTATCACAGAACTGGGCCTGGAGTATTTTTGCCCTAGTTTTTTTTCAAACATAGTAACAGTAAACTAAATGGTGCTTTTAATGTTTTATTTAAACTTGTCTGACTGTTTATATCCACATACCTTTTTCAAAATGGTACATAAGCAGGTATCTGTAAGTAGAATATGTTTCAAGAGGTATTACAGGGATTGCTTACAGTGCTTATGTGAGTTAATGTTACTGTTCACTTTTGCTTTACAAAAACATACTTAATGTCATTAATGGTGGAACACATTCACGTGTATTAAATCTTGTCCATTGAAATCGTCTTAATTCTAATAGCCAAGAGACTGACATCCCCAGGGAATCCCCCCATAGAACATTAAGACGTTTTATGAGATAACATAATTTGTAATTGATAAAGCATAATATTCATTTCTGAGAAATTGTCAATATAAAAATACCTTTTCCTACCGCTCCTTGATATCACTTTTTTTTGGACAGGATCAAACTTTTCTTGTGAAAATGCAACAAGACTTAACTGTACTACCATTTCAGAGTGTTTTTGTAAGTATCTGGATATTGTTTAAGTTAACTTGGAAAAGACTGCATTAAGAGTCCTCTATTTGAGACAGTCTTCCTATTCTTTACAACTTCCAGCGCTGTAGTTACCAGCCTCCACTAACCTACCTTGTATCAGTTGTATAAGCCCCAATTGTATAAATCTGTATAGTATGTAAGCTTTAAGAGAATTGTCCAGTTAAACCTAGATTTACATTTATAAGAGTAAAATATGCTTTCTTGTATGCTAACACCGTACACATTGTTGCCTTTTAAGGAGCTTACTTCACTTAAAAAAAAAAAAAAAAATCCAAGTTGGGCCACCCCCCAACAGCAGAGTTTGGGTGTGTGGGGGGGGGTTGGGGCATGGGATGGGGTGAGGTGGGTTCTGGGCAGCACTTACGTGGGGGTCTCCCCAGAAGCAGCAACATCCCCCTTGCTCAGCTGCTAGGTGGAGGAATGGCCATGCAGCTCTGTGAGCTGCCTAGGCCCAGAATGCTAGCTTTGCAGCTCCCATTGGCCAGGAACCACACCCAATGGGAGCTGCAGGGAGGTGCCTTCAGGCAGAGGTAGTATGCAGAGCTGCCTGACCATGCCTCTGCCTAGCAGCTGAGTGAGGGGGATGTTGCAGCTTCCAGGGAGACCCCCAGGTAAACACTACCCAGAGCCTGCTTCACCCTGTCCTATGCCCCTCCCACACCCAAGCTGTACTGGGGTGGCGGGAGGATAAGCATGGGCCAGGTAGGGAGCGTGCTGGCCCTGCCAAACCCCCCTCCAGCACCCACGGGGGCCCTGGGCAGCCGCACACACAGACACACCAGTTCTATTCACTGGTATTTTTAGTAAAAGTCATGGATGGTTCTTGGGCCATGAAGATTTGTTTACAGCCTGTGACCTGTCTGTGACTTTTACTAAAAATACCCAGGACTAAAACGTTGTACTTCACTTCTAATTTCAGATTGTTTTAGGGACTAGCAATTAGAAAAACCTCTTTGTAAACTGATTGCATTTGCCCTGGAGTCACTAAGGTGAATATGGAACCCCAGAATGCCACTTTTTAGTAAACCACTTTCTAGTAAAACAGCACTTAACTGGCAGTTTAACATGACAATGTCAAATGAGTAGTAGAACTCCAATCGGTTCCTATTAGGTTTGCAGTGATCCTGTTTCTCCCATTATACCAAGTATTACTTGACTCCTGCATATCCAAGAGCTGTTAGATTGTATCCTGGGAATTTGGTAGGGGCCCCCTTTAGAAAGGAATCTTAATGAATCTGCTGCCCCAAATAACATGCATTGTCATCAGTACTTAGAACATATATAGCAAACTGCTTTTATTAACCAAATTCTTTTTTAAAAGTTCTAACAGCTTCTTAGACTGTATGCTCAGGTTTTACTTTCTGGTACTCACTGGAAGGAGAGCTTTATTTAAACTCAGCCTTTTGGACCACTGAAGATGTCCCACCTTTCAATATATATTTTAATCACCCAGCAAGCCAGAGCAAATGCATACCTGCTTGTGGAATCTCGCTCCAAATTGAACTTGAACTGTTATGGGAAGACTTTTGAAGACACAAAGGGGAACTGGATGCCTAAATCTTACATATCCTGCCCAGTTTCCAGATCCAAAGCCTGGGTGTGCACCCACCAGTTAGCCACAGCAACTCTTCAGAGTCTGCGGTAGCTGGTTGGAACGTTCCATAACACTTGTGCTGAGCTTTGTGGTGAGAGTCCAGGCTTGGCCTCTGTTAGTCTGTTTCTGGCTTGAATTACACTATATGCGTGTCTCAATTTTGTTTGCTTGAGGTATTCTGCTCCCACAGTTTAGTGTTACTCTAGTGCAGTGAACTCTCTTCCAATCTTTTTGCTACTTCACAATAGCCTTCATAATCCATTAAGCATTTTACTATCCTTAAATGGGAGTCTGTTTTATGTTTGTTACAATCTTGTAAGTTTTTATTTTTTACACACAATTCCACAGATTCATCTACTGCTGCTACCACAGCTGCTAATGCTACCACAGGTAAAAAAGAAATATTTGCTGTAATGAACTGATACTGGGCTAAGTAAGATAACTTTAAGCAAACTTTGGTAGAACCCTTGTTTTACAAACTAATTGGGAATAAAATTGAACATCTCAGTTAAGTAGGTACAATGCACAACTGTCTTGTCCTACAAACCACTACAAAGGAATTGCCAGTGATTGAAGACATGGGAATATGAAGGGAAGTCAACTTGTTCTTCATCTACATCATTTTTGTTGTGACTCACTTTTTTTCCCCAGTCAGGAAATTTGGTCCATATAACTGCTTATTCGTAAGATTAGTGCTCATAAAACTAAAGTTCTACTGTGTAAGTGAAACAGATTTCTAGCTGAGGGAGTTGTCTCAAATATTTTAGATGTTTCAAATATCACAGTTATGTTGGTGCTCCACACACAATAAAGAACTATACTGTCTAATGAACTAAATCCATTTATAATAGCTTGAGAGCCTTAAGTATTCAGGTAACTATACTGCAGCAAGACTTAAATTTTAAATATACATGTAGTAACAGCTCACAAATTTGTCTATAAAAAATTTACTTAACTTCACAGCATAAGTACCTCTATTCTATGTGTACATAGTCTGCATTTTTAAGGGTGCTTGTTCTTGCTTGAGTGAGATGATAACCTATAAAAACTGAAGCAATTACAAAAATAGAACTTACAAAAGTGATACTTCCAAGTTCAAAATGTACAGACGTTTCTCTACAAAACAGCTAACATCACCAGTGCAACTTCACCTGCTGCTTCATCTGCTGCTTCAAGTACTCCAGTTCTCTCAACAGTCAGTACACCAGGTAACTTTTTTCTTTTATTGTCACAGTTTAAGTTTTTAAAAAAAAAATTAAGTCTTCCTATTTGAAAAAGCTTATTTGGAAATAAAAATGTTACTTAGGTGACAGGAAGTAGTGAAGAATAGTAACAGCAGGTATGCCAGAAAGTCATGATCTTGCATGCCACAATCACCTTTTATCAGGGTGGAATATCAGTTGTGAGATGTTGCCTTGACAGTAACAAACACTGCTCAGTGAAATTTCAAAATAAGTGAATTGGCTAAATTAATAGTTTGGCTTCATTTCAGCTATGTTAAGAATAGCTTCACGAGAGGAACTTGTGAAGTCCGGTGACTGAGTTAAAATATTGCACTCCCGACACCCTGGGTTAAGGTAAAATACTCTAATGCAGTGTTTCTCAATCTTTTTAATACCAGGGACTGGCTTGCTCCTTCCTAAACTGTGTTGAGGAGATTTCAGGGACTGGTGCTGATCAATGGACCAGTTGTAGAGAAACACTGCACTAACATGTGTTGGGCAACAACAATAGGAGCCAACTTAAAAGGCTAGATCTTGAAATTATACCACCTAATGAAATATATTCAAAAGGGGGAGGTAGTTTTTAAAAGCCTATCCATTTGGTGATGGCTACAATGCCCTGTGCGTTGTGATGAGGTAGATCTAAATCTTTTAGTTACACATTACTAGAAGATTTTATTTAACAGATGGGAGACTATTCAAGCAGAGATTTTATTGACTTTAGTAAGGTCATTCACTAAATATGAGCAGAACCAATAGCTTAGGGCGGGGAGCAGAAGAAAGGGTTTCACCTCATTAGGAAAATTGTTTTTGGCCTTCTGTGGGAGTCCTGATAGAGGTGCATACCCCTTTGGAAATCTTAGATATAGGCTGCAGATCACAGGTTGAAAGCCATTGCTGTAAATGTTGCTTAGATCCTCAAACCTGGGAGTACTAAGGAAGGAAGTGAAGAACTGTGTTGGCAAATGTCATGCTTAGGGGTTGTCAGGCATACACACTGTGCTTTCTTAATCCGTGTTTAATCTCAAACCTCTTACTGAACAGATTCATAGTACAAGAAGGAAAACCCCAAATTCTGTACTAATATTTACTGTAAATGTGACATCCTCTTGTTAAACTATAATCTATTAATTTGTTATTTAACAGGTACAACCCATACTACTGAGAGTCCCCCTAAACCAGCTCCTCACAAGTCTACATTTGATGCTGCCAGTTTCATTGGTGGGATTGTCCTTGTTCTGGGTCTGCAGGCTGTAATCTTCTTCCTGTATAAATTCTGCAAGTCCAAAGATCGGAACTATCATACTCTCTAGAGCCTGTCATTTTACAATGGACTAGTAGCCCAACTCCTGTAGTTCACTGAAACAAAATATATTCTCTGTCCCACATGGAACACCACAGTTCAGAATATCCTTTAAATCTCCAAAAGAAGACTTTTTGAAAGGATGATATTTTTGTAACACTGTACTTGGCAAGAGGTGGTATGAATCATCTCTGGCTCAGCAGAGGTACTCCATATGCTGCATGAGTCCTTGTGATTCTTGTTTTTCCTTAGTGGCTGCAGCTGTGGGACTTTTCTTTTTTTTTAAACTTGACATGCCAAATGTAGACTCTCAATGATTCTTGTATTCAGTGGTAACAGTCTTGAGTAGACAATCTCATGATGATGATTGTGGAGGCTAATTTAATCAACCATAAGTGCGGTATCCCTATCATTTTATCAACATATGAATTATCAGTGACTGACTTCTGGGAGTGAAATACCATTTGTGCTAGCTTGTGGCTTTTGTAGTGTACTGCGAGGAAGGTTAACAAAGGTTTGTAGAAGTAGAAACTGTCTTCATAAAATATCCTATTGGAAGAAAATAATGCTATACCCATATTTTTCTATATGAGAATTAAAGATGCCAACCAGGAATTGTATTGCACATTAATTTCTTAAATTTGGCCATTAGTTGTTACAACTGAAAGGGTGGTGAGAATATTTCCCCTCCATGTAAGAGGAAATAAAGTCCAGTGCCTTAAAGAGAGAAAGTTAGGGTTGCAAATTCAAATGCTTGTGCCATTTTTATTTGTATCAAAGTTAAAGGCTGATGCAGTACTAGCCTAATAGAGTAAAGCAGAGTACACCCTTCCAATCTCAACATTCACTACAACAAAAACATGGCTAACATTTTATTTTCTGACCTTTTGAGAGGTTGACTTCTTTTGTGAATGAGGGACTGGGATATTGGACTAATTTTGAAGGTGAACTAAATTTTCACTTGTCTCAAACTATTTCTGGCCTGTAACAAGGCAGGCATAGGAAGGCTATAGCATAATTTCACATTCCTGACTTCAAAAGAGCGCCAACTTAAATCATACTTGTCTGAAAAAATGTTATCTATGATTATTAGAGGTGTTCAAGATTACTAGAACAGAGAAACAGTTTGCTTTGTGCATAGTAAGTTTCACTGTTCTCCACTGCCTACAAACACTTTCTCCTCCTCTTTATGTGGGCCTTTGATGCAGCACTATGGGAGTGAAACAATATAAGATAATGTTGGAAATGGATTGGGCAGGCTCAGCACTTGAAAAACTACTTTTTAACTATTAAAATTGACTAAATTTCAAATGGATGGTGTTCCTTATCCCCATTTTGAAGAAATTCTATAGCCTTATGCAGCCACTGACTTGCATGATTGAAATGTTTACCTTAAACTGGGTGTTTAAACATTGACAGCATGATTACTAATTAAGTCATGGCAATGTATGGGTTTTATAACTTAAGTAAATGAAAAAGCATTTTAGTTGCAGTGAGTTTTATTTCCTCATGCTCTTCTGCCTTGGAAAGCATTCACTTTGTTATGCTGCATAAAAAACTAAACTTGCTATATAAAATTGTTACCAGACAGTGCTGTACCTTCAGAGAATTTCAGGTTAATGTACTCCTGACAAAAGCCAGGCAGTCAGCTCAGGTTTATTAAACAGACTGACCACCCAACTTCCAGCAAGCACTGTTTGTCTGGATTGGATGGTGTATCCTTGGCCTTATATTGTAAAATCATTTAGTCTGTCATTCCCCTCTCCTTAAATTGTTTTGTAACTTAATTTGGGCAGAGGAACATGCTCTATGCACTTATTTCTATAATGTGACAAATAAGACCTCCCACTTTTCATAAAACAGTTTTATTTAGTATTGTGCCTAATTCTCTAAAAGCTCTGTCTAACATTTTGGTCTTAGAAACTTGCAGCAAAAGGCTACAGGAGACTTAAGGAAAACAAAGCTAGAGTTAAACCTGGAGTTGATTAAAGCATTTTTAGCAAAATTTTACACAGTAACTGAATTAGTCTCACACTGATCTTGATTTATGTTAGAAAATGTGCTCATTAAGCAATCATTTTTCAAGTGCCTTAATTGTTTTAAAATCTCTGGCCTCAGATTTGTTGGAAAAACCAATGGGGGGAACTTGCCTTAGTTACTAAAATAATCCTTTGGTGTCAGCAATTGCTACTTACCAAGACTTAAGAAACCCAGGATCTTGGTGCCATTGATGTCAATCTTAAGGAAGCTCTAATTTTGTAATGCACAGTTATTGCAGAACTATAGGTTTAGTCTTGTTCTAGGAAGGTGTAAGTTTTGTGCAGCAGCCTATATGCTTGCCTTGCTAGACAGACTAACTTCCATATGCTGCTGATAAAATCATAGCTAGGACTTAGTTTCTGTCTGGCAACTCAGTCTAGGCTGCCAGACATGTGCTTAGGCTGCCTTGCTATGGTTTTTGTTTTGTGTTTTGTTAAAATTAAGACAGCTTCCTTGCAAAATTACAGTGCCAGGTAGTCTGTGCTGGCTACTAGCATGTGACTAACAGAACTTTCAGGTCCTCTTAGTTGTGTTTTGAAGCAGAAGGTAGCTTCCTTAAATTGTCTCCATGGGGTAGTTTTATTTGCCATTAGGCTGCCTCTTTAAATCAGAGCTTAAGCACTGAACAGTAGTGACTTTTTTTCAAGCTGTTTATCATCTGACTTGTTCCTGAAACCACCTTGTGCAAATATATATTTATCAAACCTGATATCTTATGAATGTTCCTTGCAGACATTGCTGTATTGTTTGTATTTTGTCTTCAGTGGAAGAAATGCAAAACAAATCTAATCAGAAAACCAAATTGACAAATAAAATCACATTTATTGAATGAATTTTTTGGTTTTATTCTATTTGTAAATATTGTCTCTCATTCTGTGGCTTTTAAACGAGTGTTCTCAGCCTTCTGGGTGAATCTTAGTGAAACTGCTCCTGCAGAGTAGTAATCCTTGACACTCATCTTAGCCCCTCTGAGGAAGATTAGTACTAAATTTTCCAGCTGTAAAAGAACCTGTGATTAATGTGCCCAAGGTCACACAGGAAGAATGTGACAGACATGGATTGGGCTAGGGCTCTAGCCACTGGACACCGTTCATGGTATTGAGGGAAGGGCACCTGATGCTGGATTCTAATGTGCACTGGCAGAGTTTGCAACATCTCTGCAGTAATGTGAGATGTTAGTCACTCTTCTTTCACTGACTATTCCTATGCTAGGACAAAAATCTACTGAATCCTAGTGTAGTCAAGGCAAGTTGTTGTTTTAAACTATTAGAGGCAAATGCTGGGGCATAGCCTCAAGCAGCTAACATTTTAAAACAACAACTTGTCTCATCTATACTGGGATTTTAACACGACTTGTAACTCTACAGTGAAGACTTAAGTTAAAAGTTAAAGTGTTATCCCTTAACTGAATCTCTCTCTCCTTTCCCTTTCAGCTGATGCTTTTAATTTGTCAGCTAGCCTGAGGGAATATGTGCTGCAGCTTGAGGTAGCACAACTCATCTGCTGCTAACACAATTATTGTGCTACTTGAGGGATGTTTTGCAGTGAAGACAGCCTATGAACTTCTTTGGGAATAAGGGGAAGAGTTAGTAAGTGCTTTTAATTTGTAAATGTTATTCTTAAAGTGGTGTGAGTACACACCCTAAACTCTCCTCTGAGGAGAGTGGAGTCTGTTACTCGTATCCTGTGGAATTCAGGAGCCTGCTGCCATAGAAAACTACCCAATAATGCTAGCAGCATCATAGTAAACAGAGGTGATTGGGGGTGGGGAAGGGGGGGTTAATTTTAAGCAACAATCTGAGTAAGCTTCAGGGCTATTTTCTTAACATAGCAAGCTTCCAGTTTTAACTCATAGGGCCACAGTACAATAGCCTTACAAACTCCTTCTACACATAAGCATTTCCACCTTTAAGGGTTACTATTTAAGACCCACACACATTGCTTAAGGAATGATATGGAAAAATATACCAACCATAACTGATTCAGACTTGGAAACATCATAACCCTAACACTAGTAATAGTATCAATTTAACAATGGATGAAAAGTAAAATTTACATATAAACAAATTAACGGTCATTGCCACTAGAATGTTACAGCTCTTATTTTCATATTACAATGTAAAGGTTATGGGAAGTAACCTGTAACACAAAATAAATAATTCCAGCAAGTTGTTACTGAAGTTTTTAAACAAAGTAATATCATTGCTTAATGGGTGAATATTCTATTTTTCACTAACTTCTGTCCTTAACTGTAAATACTGCTACTTGTAAATGGACCTTGGCCTTAATTGTCCTAATATCATTCGCTGTTGACAAATTATGGTACTGCTAAGCATATTCCATCCTAGCCTGTTTCCCTGGGACTCCCAGTATTAAAATTGGTGGTGTTTTAAATGACAACGCTGGTATTAGATAAATTAACATAGGTCAAACAATGGGAAAGAGCGTGCACTAGGCAGTATGGCTGCCTTGTTATAAAATTCCCTAACAAACATTTAACTCCACTTGGATTAGTTGTTACCACTCACAAGATCATGGAGGCATTGTAGATAGTTCTCTGAAAATGTGCTTAAATGGAGGAATCATTTGGAAAAGGACAGGTAAGACAGAAAATATGCCACACAAACTCTGCAGATCATGTCAACACCTCTCAAAAAAGATACATTAGAATTGGAAAAGGTTCAGAGAAGGGAAACAAATGATAGGTGTGGAATAGCTTTTATATGGGGAAAGATTAAAAAGACTGGGACTCTTCATCTGAGAAAAGAGATGACTAAGGGAGGATATGATAGAGGTCTATAAAATCATGACTGGTGTGGAGAAAGTGTTACTTGCCCTTTCACATAACAAGAATCCAGGTCACCCAATGTCCTTAATAGGCAAGAGGCTTAAAATAAATATAAGGAAGTACTTTTTTGCCCAACCTGTGGAAATCATTGCCAGGGGATATTGTGAAGGCCAAAAAATATAACTGGGTTCAAGAAAGAATTAGCTAAGTTCATGGAGGATAGGTCCACCAATGGCTATTAGCCAAGGCTGTCAGGGCTGCAACCCTGTGCTTTAGGTGTCCTTAAACTTCTGCCAACCAGAAGGTGGGACTGGACAATGGGATAGATCACTTGATAAATTGCCCTGTTCATTCTTTCTGAAGCATCTGGCACAGGATACTGGGCTAGAGGGACAGTTTTGACCCAACTCAGACATTTAGGTTCAGGTTTCACTTTTGCTCTTTACAATAGCATGTGTCTCTACGGCACCTAAATACCTCTGAAGATGTAGGCCTTAGTTTCATAGATTTTTAAGGTCAGAAGAGACCATTATTTCATCTAGTCTGATCTGTGTTTTACAGAAAGGATAATGCTGTGAAAGAAAAGGCCATCCATTGTCTTTGAAAAAGTGTCTTTGCTGAGGCTCTGCCTTGGTACCTGAAAAAACACCAGCTGAGAACCTGTAGTAGTATAGAGTCTTGTCATAGTAGCCTTGCTTCAAGCTTGGATTGGCTTGACCTGTGGCAGGGAAGCACCACTATTCAGCTGTCCTCAGATCACAGGTGAGAAGATGACAGAGGAAAGGGATGTAAGAGAATATAGATGACACAGCTGTAACACTAGGCAGATCCATTTTACTTACTTTATGCTAAAGGCACCCCGTGGAAACAAATGGACATTGATCTAAATTTATGCAGATTATTGTGGTCCATTGGCAGTATGGTCAGGCTTTAGTTCCAAAGACTGCATCCCTTAAGGCACAGAGAAATCAGTGGATGGGCAAAAACAGCCCATGTCCATTCTTGCATAGTAGAATATTATTTGGTTGAATTATACAGGTAGACAGATACTTGGCAGTACCTGACTGAACAAGCGGTGTACAGTCCTGGAGACTTAGAACTACACTATTTATATGGGATCAGTTCCACTAAATAACACAGCTCTTGTAAATGACACTTGTAGCCCATAGGCTTGCCTTTACTATATTCACTGCCTTGCCTTATATTTAGCTGCTTTTATTATCAACTGTAGTGCAAGAAACCTACTGTATCCACAGTTGCCAACTTTCATGTGATAAGCCAGAAATCAAGCTAATCCCATTTCAAAACAAGCCAATCCCTAAGAACCCCAACATTCTCTGTGACTAGATGCCCCCTTTGTGCCGTCTGGGACTGTGGTGGACCTGCTGTGTACCCCTGACTCTCTTTCCCCCCCCCTACCCCCTCCTTGCCAGGAACTGATAAAAAAAAAAAAGAGACAAGCCAAAAACAAACCCAATTTCTGCATTTTTTTTTTCCCACAGGTTTGGCATGTCTGTATCCTGTAAGACATGAGCTGAAGCATAAGTGTGGTTAAGTAGGCCATAACCCTTGGCGTAGATCAACAGTTACTTTTTAGATTTTATGAACTAAGGAGAGCTTGCTTAATGGTAGGAGTTAGAATGTTCCAGTAAGTGCTACTGCAAGGAACACAAGTAATAACTGTAAATCTGCTTAAGAACAGGTGATAGATGTAATTACCATTTCAGCTCATGATCATATCTATCAGTATACTAACCTGTTGAAGGAGGACACCTCAGCATTAGTAGGATGAGGGAAATATATGTAGGGGAAAAAGTGGGAAAAACCCCTACTGAGTATGCTTTAGATATAGTAGCATCAGTGTAACATATTATAAAGGTTGCATCCCAGCCTGTGGGGTAAGAAAGAGGTGTAGTCCTTGGAAGAGGCCAAAACGATGGCCACTCGTGATGAGGAAGATGAGTCTTTCAGGTCGTCCTGCAAGGAATGGTGTGAGTATATGGATGTACGTTCTGTAGTGTCTCTATCTTACTGAGTGAGTGTGTGTGACTTCACTAAATGTATTAATAAACTATTTGGAAATATAGAAGAGTTCCTATAGTGAGTGTTGCAGCTGTGCACATTGGGATTCCCAACTATATAGTAATTTTAATAATACTGGGCCTGCTCTTGGGCCAAGGACCTGTCAACTGTCAAAATGATACCTGGGAATTTTTAGGTAATCAATATAATTAATACTCACACTATAGATCAGGCTACACACTCCTGTCAGTAGGACAGGTGGCATTTTAAGGCTTCAGGACTACACTGAACAAAGCTTTTCTCATCACCATCTTTTAGATAATAGGAAAGTCCCAGAACATCAGTTTCTGTGATGAGTGAAAGAGGAGGTAATAACTAGAGCTTGTTGGAAAATGCTGATTCACTAGAATTGAAACTTTTCACAGGAATGTATCTAATCAATAGAAATTTTTGATGGAAACCAGGTCTTCCTGGTTTCCTGCCCAGAATCCCCTGCTCCCTGGAATTTTTCAAAACATTGTTTTGATTCTCTGGATTCTTTCTTAAAATTACTTTGCACCAAATATTTTGATTGTTTTTGTGTTTGTTCTAATTCAGAACAAAAATAAATTGTAAAATAATTTGTTTTTTGACCAGCTCTAGTGTTAACTGAACAGCAGGATAAGCCCCTTCATCCCACTCCCTCTCTGATGTTTCTTTTGTTTTACAGTACTTTTCCTGTTCTCTAGAGGGGGATTATTTTTTATGTCCATATTTGGCATGCTGTACTCAGCTTTGTTTTCTCCCATGGAAGGTTGGCCAGCAGAATGATTTACTTTTATATAAAACAAAATTTCATAGCAAATCCTGGAATGTGGTTAATATTGTGGGGGTTCTCTATATCTAACCATATTGCCAAATATGCACAATCTTTATAATACAAAAAAGCCTTTCACAGTTCACACCAATAAAGGATTGCCGGGCCTTGTCTACACTTACAGCAGGGCAGCTGCACCCCTGTAGCGCTTCATGAAGATGGTGTCTGCGCTAACAGGAGAGCTTCTCCCATCAGCGTAGGTACTCCACCTCCCCGACATAGCACTGTCTACACTGGGAGTTAGGTTGGTATAACTGGAAAATCCACACCCCTGAGCAACATATTTATACTGCTATAAGTTCATAGTGTAGACCAGGGCCCAGTCAGAGCACTTGTTACTTTGTACATCAGTTTGGCTTTGCATAAATTTCATTATCCCACTCCATGTTAGCTGGATCAGTTACAATGCATAGGTCTGAAAACACCCTCTGATTTTAATCAAAAGTACATTTCAGCTCACTTTTGGGCCAGCCTGTTTGCATGAGGCTGGGAGGTTGAGTGTGTTCAGCCAGGTCTGGTAAGAAAGCATCTATCACTCTGTTCCTCCATCTGCTGGGCACCTGCAATTGTTAAGTGAGTGGGCTGTAATGTTAACCCTCAGAAGGAGTCTGTGCAGTAATTACACTGAGCATGAGTGGATTTATCCTGATCAGCAACCCATCCCAGCCTGTCCTGCAGGCACATATTTCTCTCCTGCTGCTTCCTAGTCTGAAACAAAGGGAAGTGGTTGCAGAAGGCAGGCTGACCAGGAATGGGGCAGGTTCCTGGCTGAAGAGGGGCAGGATTCATTGTAAGACACCACCTCCTCTGCTCTTCTCAGAAGTTACTGACTCTGGCACAGCACCCTCTAGCATAGGTGGTCCTCCCTGACACATTGTCCCTTAGAAGCCTAACAAGTCCCTGGAAATCAGCCAACAGTGTATAAGGACTGTGTGTGAATCAGGTGTGAGAGGAAGCCTTCAATTATATCACTCCCCCTATTCTACTACTTAATCCAGATCTTTCAGGGGCATTAGACTGTTAATGTCCAGACCTAGAGACTGACTCAACACAATTCATTTTTCACAAACTTCACTGACATTCTTTTACCACTCACTACCAAATCCACCATTACTCACAGTCTTTGGCCGTTCAGTCTTTCCAGATGTTACATTGCTACCTTTGGGATCTGGAGTCAAAGGATTCTGCTTGTAATCCCTAGGTAGAGTTGATGCTGAGAGCACTGTGCGCTGGGCCCAGGATGCAGAACCTATATTATAAATAATGTGGAGTTACAGCAGAACTTGACTTTAGCAAAAATACACAAAGCACTCGTTCTCAAAAATACAGATGTTAACAGTCATACAGAACTGTAAGCAACTTCTTTCTTAGTCCTGTCCTAACTGCATAGCGGTTCCTGTATAGTTTCTAAGAGAATGTGCAGAATTAAAAATAGCCACAATATTTCTGCATAAAAAGTTCATCAAAGCCCATACCCTGTCACAGCTTAGAGAAAGTCTCATTACTAAGGGAGTCATACATATATTCCACCATCAGTGGACAGATCAGTGAAGCAGATCTTTGCTGATCCAAACTCTATAATCCATTATATGCAAATAGTTTCTCCAAAGCACTATTGTCATTATCCCTTAGATTGCAACAGAATCAAAAATGAAAGATGATGTGTTTCTTCAATTTCAAGTGTTAGCTTAGTTTTTTCCCTTCACTAGGTCTTCACACGGACAGAGGAACTTCCCTAATTGACTGTTGGTCCAGTTAGCCACAGAAATCTCTAAAGCAGATGCTGAGTTTCTAACCAGCTACTCATATGATTAGCTCTAATCTTGGATTGTCTCCACATACAGCATAGTTAATATTCTGTTAGTAGCCACTGGCAGCTTGCCACATGTCACCCGTGCCAACAGCCTTGACTGATACCTAACTATGTTTCTGTAAACTAATTATAGCACTTATTTTGCCATACAGATACGACCCTACGTCAGTATAATTGAGATGGGTGCTCCTCCTCCTTCCCATATCTTTGTGCAGCAAGACGTCCCAGAATGTATTGTCCTGTGTCCCCTGCTGAGGCAAATGAATCTGAGGCAATATGGCAACAGGCCAGATTTTCTCAGAAAGCACTGATAGGCAGCATGGTGGACAGTTGGGTGTGCTGTGACTAAAGCATCTATGTGGACAACTCAACTGTGTTTATTGTAACCAGATCACATGAGAGTGTCAAGACCTGGCTGTGGTTTCAAATACAGCCTAAATAGATAGAGATACAGCAACTGTATGCTTGTCACCCCTAGATGAATATGAATACTAGAATGAAGGGTAATGCATGCAATTACTTTAGGGCTTGATATTACAACTAAAGACAATACAGCCTTATTCAAATTAATAAAAAATACAAACCTTTGCACTCTGTGAGCCTGCTTTTCCTGACAAAGTGCATTACTGCAAATGGGTGGGAAGTGATAGTTATTCTGTATTGGTTTATTACCTGATAAAGAACGTCTTACGCTGCTAGCATTATAAGACATCAGATTAGTGGACTTCTTCATTCCTTTTTAAAGAAATAAATTACAACAGCCATAATACAGTACACAATTAACACCATAATCATCAAGAAGAAGCTAGAAAAAAGCATGTCCTTTTAGTATTTGGGGACAGACATCTGCGGAATGTCTGTATTTTGAGGCAGGCTCCATTTTAAACAAAGGCTTTGCCTTGCTCTCCAGACAAGTTCTCTAGCTATGCAGCAGGTTGAAGAATGGGAACTCCCTGCCAGCCAAATACTTTGAAATGTCCAAGCTGATTTTCACTTCTTTTCATCCTGTGTGTCTGATTTGCCCATAGAGAGCTAGCTCTAGTTGGTTCAGAATGTACTCATCCTTACTTGCCCGGTTGGTTTTTACGCTGGCCATATGTTTCATCTCTACTAACACTGGAAAGGCAGTTTAATATTCTTAACACTGCGTGTGAATTTCAGTGCTTATGAAAGGTGTCTGACTTACACTACTGGAAACGGAGGGCTTTTATTTACCCCTCAGAACAGATGCCGCATGGGCAGCAACAGCACAAGCTTCCCCGTACTGTCCTACCAACATGTTTCACTCCTGATGTAGAGGGACCACCAAAAGGAGCTACGGCTCCATGGCAGCCCATCCAGCTTTTGTCCTCTCTATTAAAGACTACACAGCCATGCCAACTCTAGTGACTTCGGTGAAGTGAACATCTGGTGAAGTGAACTGATGGATGACTCGAACACCTCTTTTCACATAGGACAACGAAAAAACCATCATATGGACGCTTCCATTGACTATTGACCTGGGCAATTTTTTTTGTCACTACCATCAACCTAGAGGTGAAAAGCTTTATATGCCTCAGCAGTTCTAATGGCATCCCTAGAATTCTGTGAAGATGTAAGGGTGAGCAACTAACGGAAGTATCAGGAATATTTTATATTGCAATGAATTTGCAGGGCTGAATTTGCTGCCAGATCAGAACCCTCTGCTGTCTCTGAAATGCTAGACATCGCTTCTTCTGAAAGTCAGTGGCTAGAGAAATCTTCACTTTGTTCCTCTTAACCTTTCAGTGGAAACACAAATAGATCTCTGATTAAATGCACTGAAATAATGCATTAGAAAGGGAAAACCCACAATGAGTTGCAAATCAACCCTGCAACTACCGAATGTACAGCAAAAAATCCCAGCAGGGAACATCTTTCCACACAGACACACTGTCTCAGCTGGCAATGTTTTCAAGAGACGGAATGAAACTATAAAAAAGAGAGAAACACCCCAGCGCACCTCTCTCTCTCCCTGCTCATCACATTCACTGCATCTGAAGAGACAAAGGAAGCAGCCATTGGACTCTAGGGGAGGGGTCCTGACTGGAAATTTTGGTCAGTTATTTTCTGAAGCATGTGGTAAAAAAAGCTTTGCTTTGAATCTAATACTGTTTCTTAAGTTAGCCACCAGTATGCGTTTTATCTTTATTTTTCTGGTAACCATTTCTGACTTTTATGCCTCATTACTTGTACTCACTTAAAATCTTTCTTTGTAGTTAATAAACTTGTTTTATTGTTTTATCTAGTCCAGTGTGTTTAAGTCGAAGTGTTTGGGTAATTCCGTTTGGGGTAATAAGTTGTGTGCATATTATTCCCTCAAGGGAATAACAGACTTAATATATTTGTATTGTTCAGGAGAGGGCTGGGCAGTACAGGACATAGGTTTCTGGGGGAAAATCTGGGACTGGGAGTGTGTTGGTGTCACCCTGTGGTAATCTTTAAGGCTGGTAAGAGCCCACAGGGGCTGGTTGGCTGCAGCACACACAGAGACATAGCTGGACATGCTGGAGGCTGTTTGTGAGCAGTCCAAGTTGGAGGCTACATAAGCAAAGCACTCTAAAGGGCACCCTAGGTTACAGGGCAGGAGTGACAAAGCTACTCATTGGTCTGGATTGTACCCTGGTATGTCAGAACTGGATGTCATTTTTTTAGTCTTCATAATATTTAAAGAAGGCCTGGAAGGTTGGGATTTTTCCCTGTATTTAGTGTATTAAAAATTCAGGTCTTGGCCATCCCAATTTTCTACATGATTCTACAGCTGATTGAAGAATTAGCAGGATTTTGATATCACAAGAAGAAAGGAAGTGAAACTTGAGCAATTGCAGGGGTGGGGATTTTTCATCAACCTGTTTAAAGCACTTTGAATTAAACAGGTGTTATAAAAAAACAGCTGGGAAGAAAAAATAATCTTTTTGTTAAAGCTTCAAAATTCTTGCTCCTCCAACCAAGAACCGAGAAAGCTCCCAACTCCTATTCTCTTGTTCTCCAAAGAGACTTCCAGTAAAAACAGCAGTATTTATATTCCTGATGGTGCTAAGGTTAAAAAAACAAGCAAAAATAAAAACAAAACCCACCCACCCCCAAAACACCAAAACCATCTTTCAGGCCTTCTTCACACATGAGAAGAAAAAGAAGAAAAAAGAGGGGGAATGAAGGGGGGAGAGAAAACATCTATTTTTGTAGGTGGGGGTTGGTGAATATGAAGGCATGTGCCATTTTGGCAATCCGGGTGGTGGTACAGTACCCAAGCCACACAATTAGGCTGGAAACATCTACTGGCCTTGTTTGGATGTTCCATATCATTTTAAAAGAAATAGGTGTTCCCTCACCTGCGGGTGAGTTTCTCTGGGATGTTACAGCTTCCAAGTCGTAAACCTGATACTGCAGTTCGTCCACCCTCTGGAAGGCATCCAGTTTTAAACTACGTTCTTGGATCAATTGGCTTCTTATCTAAGGAGGATGGCAATACCACATGTAGAGGATTCAGGTTAAAAAAGAAAAAAAATCTTCTGACAGTCCTCATTCAAAGCAAAGTCACAGGCTAAAGGGCTCAAAGGGAGGAGAAGCAGATGCTGTCAACATCAAAGGTGGTCACAGTTCAGTGGTGGATGAAGTAATTCCTCGATATAATTGTATAAAATGTGTCTGGGATCCTTCTGGAGGAGAGAGTGATATAATTGGTATAAACGGTCATTATAACTAATAAAATCTGCAGTTTCCAGCACTTTAAGAAAGGACAGTAGACAGACAACCTGGGGCCTTTTCCCTTCTCATTCCCCTGAGCTCTCTATTTATAACCCCAGTAACCCACACCCCACATCATGACCAGCCATGTCCAGCCTCAATGCCATTCTAAATGAAAGATAGGAGTGAACAACAGCAAGTCATCTTCCCCTCAGCTTCTCCAACAGCTGTGTGGCCTGTCTTCTCAGTGCCGCCACTCCCTGCCAGAACAAGGAGCAAGAAATGAGAACCAGCAATTGAATCAGACACCACTGAGACGATGGCTTAGTTCTATACAGGGTAACTGTTATAAGCCACATGCTTTTATGCCCACATAGGTCTCCTCCAGCAGCAGGGACCACTATGTAGCACTAAAGTCCTGACACTAATTGTTTTGTTTATCCAATACCACATTATTTGTTTATTTTCTCAAAGGCCAATTCAGCTACTGATGTTTCTGGGCACTCAAAGGGTTACAAGTATTTTGTAAACACAACAAAAGGGTGCACAGCTGCACCATTTGGAGATGGGGAACTATGAACTCATTGGCCTATGTGCCAGGGCTGAATGCTCTGCTCTTCCAAAAGTCTCTTGGCATCATATGCTCTCAATAAAGGCGGTCACAGAAAGTGCCAGCAGCCTGCCAAACTATTCCCAGCAAAATGCTATCTGTCATCCCAACTCTCCCAAATCGCGGTGGGTGCTTTCAATTGGACTGTTCAGGTGGTTGAAGAGAAAATATTTTGGCCAGGTTTACAGGAGAGGCAGTCAGATAAGAACAAGGAATTTTCATCCTATCTATGATAGGACTGCAAAAAAGGGATGGAAAGCCACACTTCATGCTCTTAAGAGATTGTGGAGTGCATGAAGTGCAGCCAAGGGGACTTACCTGACTAAATTTAATCACATGTTTTTCAAACATTTTCATTCTGCAGGTCACTTTGTAAGAGACACAAAGCACTTCTCATTGACCCACTTATCCACCCAACAATCCAATTCAAGAGCTGGACTACGGAAATTGTACTCATTTAGTTAAATCAGCTTCTAAATTTATTCACTTAAATTTGTACCAGTCCTTTCTACAGACAGTCTTAAATCAGTCTAATAATGGAGGACATTGTTAAGCAATTAAATTAAGCTAACTCAATATCCAACTTCAGACTGTCCACACAACGTGTTGGCACTGATTTAGTTAAATTGATGTAATTTATATGTGTAGACTGGGCTCAAGCCTGTCTGTGTCCCAAAATGTTTCATTCAGTGGACCATCAAAAATGGTTCCTTGAACCCCAGTATGAGAACCACTGGTAATGGATGTGTGCCTCTTAATCGTGTCAGATAGAAAGTAGATAAAGCAAAGGAATAATACAATTTCTACATGCCAGCTATGTATGCTGTCTGCAATGGCTGTATACAACTTGTGTTATAGTATCAAAGACTTGATAATTACCATAAATGCTAATTATGTTTCTTTTTTTACAATAGTAAACATTTGGAGTGGAGATAAAAATGACCAATCTATGGCAGCGACCAAGGTGTTTAGTTTTTGGTTGTGTCTCCTTTGCCCTGAATCAGTGGTTTTGCCCTGTATTTGCTGGACTAGTTTCAACAAGCCATTTCTTTGTTATTATACCATAGTAATGGCATTAAGATATGCTGAAGATGAAAAACCATGTGTTTTTGTTTTATACACAAAACAGCAGCTGTTTTGTGTATGTTTTGGCTGTCAAGGTGCTCTTGGATCTACTTTATACATCAATAAATCTCCCAAAAGGATCTAGATCATCCAGAACTGTTTAAACACAAAATATATAATCAGATAAGATCAGTAAAATCTGCATAAAAAACAACTTAATCAAGTAGAATTTGCCAAACTTTTATTGTAAGCGAAAGGCTTGTGCTGTTGGGAATGATTAGCCATTCTATAATTTATACTAAATATAGTACTGCATGTTTGATTTCACCCAATAAGAACATTTAAATGTTAGTAACTTCTAAGTTTATGAGTTTATGGTGAAACTGCTGGAATGGATTTCCTCATTTACAGTTCACGTGACAATGCAGGAGAAGACTTAATATACCAGTGGGTTAACTAACAGGCACTCCTGAGCTCCTCCATTCCATTCAGTCATACCTCTCAATCTTAAATCTGCCAGTGTGTAATCGAAGCAACCACAATGTGACGCAAATGGCTGAAACATTTTATATCTGTGTTTTGTTACACATTTTAATCGGTCAATTGTGGTATAATGTTTGGGGGCTTTTTAACTATAAAGCAGTTTTTAAGGAGGTTTTCTCACTCATTAAACCAACTGTTTAAAAAGAAATCAGGAAGGACAGAAATTCCACAATGTACAAACAAAGTACCAGCAGGACTTGAACCCTCAGTCTTCAGATTCCTATTACAGAGCTAAAGAATTCCGTGTTATCCTCTCTGTAGACCAGCAGCTAGCGAGGGATGTGACACACATGTGCCAGTGGATTACACAACTATTTGCTAAGTGATGGTAGAATGTTGGAGATCAGTGTTCCTGGGTTCTACTCCCAGTTCTAGGAAGGGAGCATGATCTAGTGGTTAGAGCAGTGCTTACAAATACTTAGGTTTGGCACATTGTGGATGTGTGGAGGAGATTTAGGCTTGCCATTTTAAACACAATTCTATCCCCAGTTCTGTCAGAAGTGACCTTGTGTGACCTCTCCATTAGCTTATTTGTAAAATGGGGAGAATACTTGCTTCTGAGGACAGGGATTCAAGGCCATGCTCAATAGTAGGAGTTGTGAAGTACACACAAATATAAAAAACTTTGGAAGAGATGAGCTTAGACCACATGGTCTCCTAGCCCCCAACCCAGTGCACTGTTCCTTAGACCCAAAGGCAGTCTATGGGGATGTCTCTCGTTTCAGAACATCTCCTAGTTTGGCAGGGCTGCAGAAGGAGGTGGCAATAACTCCCAAAATCCAGATTATACTGTGCAATCCAGGACACTGGAGGGGATGCATTCAGCATTGCTCAGAGAAAGACATGCAGCTGGTAACCAATACTGAGGCCCTAATACATTTCTCAAGGAATGCTAGCTTCCTTAGCAACATGGTACATGCTGAAGTGTTTAAAGGTGTAGTTAGGCGCTTACCTGCCGCATTTCTTTTTTGATCCGTTTTTGCTGAAGCTGCACTGTTCTAGAAGATTTCTCAGCATCTTCAGTCAGACATTGCAGCCTCTGTTCTTTCTGCCCCATGTCTTCCAGCATCTTCTCCATGTTTGCTGCTTTCATCACATCCAGCTGTTGCCTGCTCCGGGCTTCTTGAGTCATCCTATGTTCTACTTCTTGTAGCAAGTGTTTCTATAACATGAAAACAACAATATGTCAGGCAACAGAACTTGAAAGACTCATTCCTTTCTCATGTAAGAAAAACAAGCAGAATTAAAAACAAACCAATCCTCAAACTTCCTGGAAACAGAAACAAAATAGAGCAGACACCCACTTTTTTCTCCTTTGCACATCACCTTTAAGCAATGCCTGGAAAGGAGCTCCCTGCTCTGGTAAGTTACATAACTTAAACTGCCTAACTTACATCAAATTAACCCTCTAGTGTAGACAAGGCCTAAGTTAAACTTTTTGTGTGTGGGAATAAACATTGAGTTTTCTTTTTCTCTCTTATGTAAAATAATTATCAGCAATAGATTACTGGAGTTATTTTTTAATACAGGTATTTAGCATCTAGAAGATATTCTTAGGCTCTTGGACAGTTCACATCTTCATCTTACAGCTTCATTTTCATAAAATAACCCTTTAAAATCTTTGATCGTCATTTTGCTGAGGTGATATAAATCTTAAATATGATCCCTAACAGCTTTTGTCTATATTTCTCTCTGACTACAACATGTGAAAAACGCTCAAACCAATATGTATGGCTTGGTAGAGTCAAAATATATACATCTTCAGCTTCAGTTTTCAATTGTCCCTCAATTGTTTCAGGAAGTATTTCCCTCTTGAAAGGCAATGGGTAAAATTCTCTATTGAAGTAAGTGGTATTGAGAGGAGGTGATAATTTGACCCACTTCGTAGAATGAGTCAGGACCGTTATTTTAGGTACCTGTTTATCTAACTGTTTCTTTAGTCTTTCATTGTCTACTTGAGATTTTGCCAGAGCCTTCCTTACAGCCACCAGCTGCTGACGAAATAAAAACACCTCTTGCTCTGCCAGCATCTTGGCATTCAAACACTCTTCTTTGTTTTGAAGGGCCTCCTGTTAACAAAAAGAATGTAATAAAATTAAGGAATGAAAGCCATGGTCCTCTATTGTTAATAGCACCAGATTACTTGAAAGGTGACCTGCAAGGGATTTTTAATAAGTTGCGGGAGTCCCTTTTTGTTTCTTTCTGATTCAAAAAGAAGGCCTGAAAAATGTAGGGGTGCTTGTTTGATTTTGGGGGTTTTTGTATTTGGGGGCTTGTTTGGTATGTTTCTGTTCATTTTTGCTAAAGCTTGGTTTACAGACAGATTTTGTATGGATAGAACTATTTGGGTTAGGTATGTGATAGGTATATATACATTTTTACCAACATATTCAAGGTTAGTACAACTTATATGAGTCCATGTCTTCACTACAGAGGCACAGCTACCACACCATAGCTATGCCTCTAGTGAGGATGCTTCTGACAGTGATGGAAAGTTCTTTTCTATCACTTTAGGAACTCCACTTCCCTGAGCGACAATAGCTAGGATGACAGAAGCATTCTTCCTTCAACCTAGCTGCATCTACACTGGGGTTTAGGCTGTCAGTTTTTCACACCCCTGAGCACCACAGCTATGCCAACCTACCTTTTAAGTGTAGACCAGACCTCAGCATAAGGATATCTTACATCCTACCCTTATGAGTATAAGCACCTTTATACTGGCGATGGTGTCCACACGAGGGGGTTGTACCAGTGTAGTTAAAATATTACACTTGTGTGTAGATAAGCCCTTAAGAGATCCTAGTTTTCTGTGATTAAAAAAAACCAAAAATTCTCCAAGAAAAAAACAAACCATAAAATTCACATTTTTACTCAATTAAAATGAAACACTGAACCTTAGTTTTCCTGGCCACAATATATATAGGTATCAGTTGAACACAATGTTTTATTGATACATTTACAGTTTTTTAAAGCAAGTACAAAGCCTACCAATGCCATCAATCATTATAATAAAATAAAATGAATAGAATGATCCAGTCACAGTGCATTGTTTCTTTGCTGTAGTTGATGACCCTGCTGTTTCAACCTCTTCATTTCTTTTCATTCCATTTATGTTTAGCACTTTCCTCGTGGTCTTCAACTGTCTGCCTTCAAATGTAATCTACAGCCTTGTCACATACAGTACAGAAATGCACATTACCATCAACTTGAAATTTGTCCTGGCCAAACTCAGCAACATGGTCTGTAAGGGTGATTTTTAAAGTTTGTGGCCTCTTTTCATAACTTTAATTACTTACATCTGGAGGCTGAAGTGAAATTTGAGATGCATTAAAACACAAACCCCTATATGCCACTGAGTAACCTCTGTACGTTGGAAGCAGCTTATTGGAGTATGTTTAGCTATGTAAATTTACAGCACATTAAAAAAAATCAACCACAGGAGGAGGAGGTTGTGCGCATTGAATAAGTGACACTGGTACTTTCAGTAAAGTAGAATTAAAAGTTAATATATGTTTTTATATTTTCATAAAATGTAAAAAATACAGATTTCTCTGTAAAAATGGAAATGCCACGTTTTCCATGGCAAATAGATTTCTAGGATCCCTGGTCCTAAGCAATATCAGGAATACAAAATCTGATCTTCCTTGGTTTTTTTGGAGGACCAGCAGGAGGTATAGGATACATTTATTTTGAATTCTTAACATGTTATTAAAGGCTGAGGGTGTTGAATTTTTAGCAAAGTCTTCCTGTATTCAAAACGTTAATCACTAGCGTTAAATAGGTGTTAATAAAACAAACAAAAGTTTTAAACAACCAGACTGACTAAGGGTCTCTCACTCTCTTAACAGTTCTTCATTCATGCTCTGGGTACATCTTCACTGTAGAGTTAACTCAGACTTTGACTCAGGTATTGCCCCTGAGTTTGTGGGTGTTTTAAAATCTAGGCTAGCTGGCACTACTCAGTATATGAGCTAGAGCTCTGGTGCTGTTTTCACTCAGGCTGGTAACCTTCCTACTTTGCAGTGAGGATGTAGGCTAAATCACTCAAGTATTGATAGTCTTCCAGTGCTTTCCCACAATTCCCCTGTGTGTCCAGAAGCAGAGTCTAGTCCTTCCATAATTCATTGGGAAAGAATCAGAGCAGATCAGCTTCCTGCTGTACAAAGAACCCTGGGATATGCCTCAAGATGGGTGAGCGCAGCACCAATGAGGACACAGTAACTCAAAGGTATGGCTTTGCAGCTCATACCTAGGCTAAGCCAATTCAGGTGTTGACCACTCAAGTTAACTCTGATCTTCTAACCTAGACATGATCTGAATTTCTAATGTAATTAAGAACCAACCCCCACCCCTGAAAACAACAAATCCACATAGCCTCCACATTCAGGACTCCTTCATACATACAAAAAGGCATGAGCCTAATTTTTCCCTTTGCAGATCTCCTTTAAACTGTTTCCTGCAGTCCTTACTCGGATAAAACACTCCCATTAAAGTTGAAGTAGAATCAGATCTCAATGTTTTCAACTATCACCTAGAATGTTAATTCATATATGTTTCAATTAAAAGTGAAATCTTATCAGCAAGTTTACAGACAGGCAGACAATAATACTGATACCTGGGATATAATCACTTGCAAAGAAAACCTCAGTAATTACAGGAAATAATCTGTCACGGTTCAGTGATTAGCTTTATCATTTTGTCCTGCTTTGGTGAGCAAAACTCATAAGAACTCGCAGTACGGCTGAATATGAATAGATTTGTCCTCAAGTTCAATGGAATCCTGTTGCAGTCAGATTCTGTGGGAAACTGGGTTTGCTGGATTTGATTCTGGAATTTACATTGACTGGTTCCCATCCCATTTTGTGTTCTCTGCCATAGAACACTCACTCACTCATACAGGACTGGCCTAGCAGATTTATGGAGCCAGCCCTGAATTGACAAAAAGAAAAATTGGATCATGAGTTGCATATTAGTTGCAGAGTACACAAGACACATGAGCCCACAGGCCAAAGAGTAGGGCACAAAGCAGCCACTTATTCTGCTTGTGTTTGAGGCCAGCCCTGCATTCACTTTTACCTTCAGTTGTCATCATGGCTGGGTAATACATACCCTGACACCCTCCTTCCCTGTCTTCTGCCTCAGTAACTCTCCTCACTCCAGTATATTCAAACCCACTGCAGCTATAGGTACCTTCCTTGCATACCAAAGATAATTACTCAGTCCTTTTGTTGCATCGATTTTATGTAGATTGTAAATTCTTCTTGAGGGAAGGGTCCTTCTTTTCTTGCATGTTTTTAAAGCCCCATGTTACACCACATAAATAATAAAACGTCAGAATGGTAGCCACTGACTTTCCATCCTGCATGGAGGGCCCCAATATGTTATAGGATACTATGATTAAATGGTCACATGTGCTTCTGATAAAAAGTCTATACGAGTCTCAGAGATCTTGCGGTATGTACCTGACACTTCATACATAATCCTGAACCACATCACAAGGTCAGCCCAATTTTTTTCCCCCCTCTCTTCTCAGCAGAAACATATGTATTCTTTAATCCTTTTGGTTGTTAAACAGCTTTAGTGCCTCACTTGCCATTTTCTAAACGTTTTCCAACCCCCTTGCTCCTTGTCCCGACTGCCCCAACTGCCCCCCCAGGACCCCAACCCCTATCCAACCCCCTTGCTCCTTGTCCTCTGACTGCCCCAATCCCTATCCACACCCCCGCCCCCTGACAGGGCCCCCAGGGCTCCCATGCCTATCCAACCCCCTGTTTCCTGTCCCCTGACCCCTCCTGAACCTCCATCCTATCCAACTGCTCCCTGTCCCCTGACTGCCCCCCGGAACCTCCTGCCCCTTATCCAACCCCCCCTGCCCCCTTACCATGCCGCTCCGAGCACCAGGACTGGCAGCTGTAAATAGTACAATGTAAGTAGCACAATCCTACAGGGAGCAATTTAATACACTACACCTGGCCCTCCACACAGTTTGGAACCCCGATGTGGCCCTCATACCAAAAAGTTTCCCATACCAAAAAGTTTGCCCACCCCTGGCCTAGGCCCAGGGTCATCTTGAAAATAAGGACCAAGATCTTCAACTTGATTTGATATTCTATGGGTAGCCAGCGTCGTGAGCAGCGGATAGGCTTGCTGTGCTTGCAGTAGCCTAGGTTGCTGAATAGATGAGCTGCAGCTGTCTGTACTTGTCGGAATTTCCTAAATACTGAAGGTTTCATGCCCAGGAAAACCACTCTGCAGTAGTCCAGCCAAGACGTGATGCAGGCATGAATAACTGAGGTCAAATTATCGTTCACCTGGATGAGACGGAGACTCCTAGCCAAGTGAAGGTTGTAGAAAGTGTTACTCACAGATGCTGCTATGCAAGAGCTCAGCGTCAATGAGGAATCCAGGAACGCCCCTAAGCTATAGAGACTGCATTGACCCATGGTGGGGTGCACCTTCAACCAGAGCAACAGAATATTGCTCACTTGTGACGTAATCTGCAGTATTGCGCTTCTCTCGCTCTGTAAATAAATCTTGACCTGCCCCTAGGACTACAAGATGAAATAAAAACATGCAGGCTCCAGTTTCAGCCTTGCCAAGAATTCATAGAGTAGCACACAGCAAGTCAGGCCCATGCATTTGTTTTGGCTAGTTGAATCATGTAAAGTAACGCTTTATAAAATGACTTTTTATACAATAAGCATCAAGTCTTTATACAAAGCAATATTTTGTTCTTTCCTTCCTGTCACTAAGTTAACACTTATTGGATTCCTTTCTGGCTTTCTTTGGTATGAATTAACACAGCTGAGAATCTGTTCTACCCTCTTCAGTTTTTAAGATGGTCAACCATATATATTACCTAGTTTGCTGTCTCAATTTAAACTAACAAAACCAACATTCCCATTAATTTTTCCTGTTTTAATTTTTTTTAAGTCATAGAGAGCCATCGTTTTATTTCAAATCCACAAGCCAGAAGTCTAATTCAGTCTCTTTTTTGATTAATCAATCATCCATCCACCTATTTAGCATCTCCTTGACATAAATTAACAAAGTGTATGCACATACAGTTGTACATTGGTTTAAACACACACACACACCATTCTGCCTTTACTAATTTTAAATTAACAAGTATGATCATTCTGCCTTTCTTTGGTTTGGCTTATAGAGCCAAATAATCCATGTAACTGTCAGTAAACTATATGTTTCTTTCTGTCCAACCACATTCAGAGAGAGAAGGCATATTTTTTCCATTCATCTGCACTTTGGTTTAATTTAGTAATCTTTGAGCTTAATCCATCTTTTCCTTAATTTAAATGAGAACCTTGTATCCCATTCTGCTTTTCTTAAATACCCTGTAGTTCCCTTCTATAAAAAGCACCATGCACACCTGTCACAAATATAAAGGGAAGGGTAAACACCTTTAAAATCCCACCTGGCCAGAGGAAAAACCCTTTCACCTGTAAAGGGTTAAGAAGCTAGGATAACCTCACTGGCACCTGACCACAATGACCAATGAGGAGACAAGATACTTTCAAAAGCTGGAGGCGGGGAGAAACAAAGGCTCTCTGACTGTGTGATGCATTTGCCGGGAACAGAACAGGAATGGAGTCTTAGAACTTAGTAAGTAATCTAGCTAGATATGCATTAGATTCTGATTTCTTTAAATGGCTGAGAAAATAAGCTGTGCTGAATGGAATGTAGATTCCTGTTTTTGTGTCTTTTTGTAACTTAAGGTTTTGCCTAGAGGGATTCTCTATGTTTTGAATCTAATTACCCTGTAAGGTATTTACCATCTTGATTTTACAGAGGTGATTCTTTTACTTCTATTAAAATTCTTCTTTTAAGAATCTGATTGCTTTTTCATTGTTCTTTAGATCCAAGGGGTTGGGTCTGTGTTCACCTATATAAATTGGTGAGGATTTTTATCAAGCCTTCCCCAGGAAAGGGGGTGGAGGGTTTGGGGAGGATTTTGGAGGGAAAGACGTTTCCAGGTGGGCTCTTTCCTAGTTATATATCTGTTAGACACTTGGTGGTGGCAACAATAAAGTCCAAGGGAAAAAGGAAAATAGTTTGTACCTTGGGGAAGTTTTAACCTAAGCTGGTAAAAATAAGCTTAGGAGGTTTTCATGCAGGTCCCCACATCTGTACCCTAGAGTTCAGAGTGGGGAAGGAACCTTGACAACACCAAAGCAGAATTCAAATTATCCTAAGCCTTCCCCTCTACCCAAAAAAAGCAGTACTTTCCCAAACTACGTCCACAAACAAATACCCATCCTCTCCCACTAGACTATACATATCTTCATAATATTGTTGTCCCTCTTCTGTCTCATTTGCTTTGATCAGTAGTGAAATAGTTAATTTTGACATATAAATGGTCAAAATTAGTCTTCGGAGTCAATGCCTCGATGGGGTGAATGTGGGCTGTTCATAGTACTTCTCAGAGTTATTTCAGACTGTCTGCTGATTGAGGCAGACATCTCTGTTCAGGTTTACACTCTGTAAAAATAACCTTTGGACTGTGAACAACCATAATTTACTTCTTTTAAAATGAAGCTTAGAATTTGGAGCACAAGATAACAATCACCATGAGAGAGTACTGGCTTTTTAGCTACTGCGAGCTGGCCAAATTTGATCCCTAGTTTAAGCAGAAAACAAAAAAAAGACAATAGTAAAAATGAAGGAATCGGGACTTCTCACCTTCTCTGCATTTCTCAGCTTTACAGAGAGTTGTGCCTTTTGAATAGTCTGCTTCCAACAGCTTAGGACTTTCAGCTTACACACCAGCTCATGTAGTCTGGTGTTTTCATCCTGCAAGAACTGCAGCTGCTCTTGCTAAAGACAACATTATCACAGTCACTAAGAAAGACTTCTTACAATGGCACTTTCCCTTAGAGCAACCTGCAATGTTTTTACAATATGTTTTCTCTCCAACGGATCTGAACTTCCAAAGTTTCAAACTTTGCAGTTTAAACCAGTGCACTTTTCAAAATGAACTTCAGTTACTGTACGTCTGAGGGAACAGAAGTGAACACTGCCCACAGACAGAAAATGAACAAACAGGTAAACTGTGTAAAAATAAAACACTACTAACTGAGATAAAACACATGGATTTTTCTGTGGATATCCAAATTTACCCAAATGGTGGTTTTGGGTCATATTCATTGGTTCATATTCAGTACCCTGTTTCACCCCACTTACGATTTTCCTGATAAGGATGACCTACCAGCATTATGGCAAAATTAGAAGATATATGAGAAGCTGAACCCTATTTTCCCTGACATTGCCCCAGCTGGGAGGCTTGTTGATGAAACCTGTACTCTTGAGATGGATGGGTCTGGGTGGCCACATTACATTTACATTTCCCATCACATGTTTTTGCACTTGTTAGACCAGGTGGTGTATTTTTATAATTTATCATAGATTTAGATATTTAGACATTAGATTCTGGTCTGACAAAGGAAGACCAAGATGGTCTCATTTGACTTAATTGATGGACTCATCAGCAACTCTATTCTTCCAAGTTTCCCACATGAATTGAACTAGCCTTGGACATAAAAATGATCTAAGTTTGTTTCTTTCACTGGATTATCTTCTTCATTGGGGAGCTAATGATTTGGCTAAATGCACTATTACTTATTATTCGTATTACCACCGTGACCAAAAGCTGGTAGGCACTTCATGTGTAGTTAAATGGAATTTATGGTAGCTTTTCTCAGATGTATAAGATTCCCCCCCCCCCCATGTTGACCTTTTGGATACCTAATTTTCAGATTATGGACTAGTTATGGAGAGATAGGATTACTTGATTTAGTGATTATGGCCCCAGTTCAGCAAAGCACATGAGTGGTCCCCATTGCTATTCAGCAAAGTGCTTACGTGTGATTAACTTTATGCACATGAGTAGTCTCTGACTTACAACCGGACTACTTGTGCTAAATTAAGCAAGTGCTGAAGTGTTTTGCTGAACTGGGGCCTGTGTGTGTCTGCCTGTGAACAAGGGTCTATTCTCATGTTGATTCTCCTCCTAAATTTCAGACTAAAAGCTCCTAGAATACTAATTTCTTTCTCTCTCTCTTTTTGTCCAGTGCTGAGAACATCATCTGCTCTAAATAATAACAATGTCCTTTTGCTTTTATGGTTAAATTCCATTTTCATTTCTACTTCAGATGGACCTGAACTGCAAAGTTTAGACCAAGAACTCAACCTCTCCAAAGTTCACCAGGAGTAGGATGCAAGTTTTTGGGTCAGCCCATTACAGACACACAAGACAGTTGCCAAGTTCAGAGTCAAAACCACCACAAAAGTTCAGTAGGTTTTAGATCCAGGCATTTGGTTTGGGCCCATAATTCCTACACTTAAAAAACAAAGAAACAAAACAAAACAAAACCCCGCCCTTACTTTAGATAAATGTACTTTCAATCCATCATCATCTTTAGTGGAACCAAATTTTTTCTTCAAATCAATCATATTGTCAACCCCTTCTTTTCTCACTTCACTGATGATCTCAAACACTTGTCGGCTCATATTAAGGCGATAGTCATCTAGCTTCCCCTGCAATTAGAAACATTATGGAGGAGGGAAGACACATGCATATGAACTTAATAAAACTATAGTCTAAATAATGCTTCCATATAAAAATATGCAGTTAACTCACTAAAATGCATCTAGCAGAGCATTTAAATGAATTAGTGGCTCTTTTTATAAGATATGCAAGACCTTCATTTCTCTGCAAATTTTTTTTACCACCTTTTAATGGGATTGTATTCTGCTCATCAGATGCTGGAAAAAGAGGAACATGGACTAACAGGCCCTATGGAGTCCCTTGCACACAGTATTTTAGAAGGTATGAGAAGTATCTTAGTTCCTACTTGAAAGCTTTATCTGATAATATTTCCCAGAGTCATAAAGTATCAGAATGAGGAAGCAGATTTCTTCCCCTAGCCAGACATTCTAGCCCATGTCATTTCAGTTGCATAGCTTTGTAGATACGCTACCAATATGCACAAGACACACGTCTTTAACAGAATGAGTAGCATGTTGTAAGAACAAGCTTTTTGGTACAAAATGGATTCATGCTAGAGACAACAAGTGAGAGTGGGGAGATGAGACTGCAAGTAATTCTGCTACCACCCTTGCCGTCCTCTGGGGCATTAATGGGCTTGTGGATACCTCACTGATAATCCTGAACTAGAGCCCCAAGATTATGTATTGGATTGCTTCTAGAACAGGTTATTGATCAAGTGAGTAATTTTCTTACATTTCAATTTAGAAGCTGGATTGTGATACCATCACCCTTGCTGCGTAGTACCTTACTCCTCAAATAGCCCAAGTGAAATCAACAAGAGGAATCATTTGGGAAGTAAGGCACTACTCAGCATGAGGAATGGCATAACAAGTTGGCCCTAGGTTACTAAGAAAAATAATATACATTAAAAGTTAAAGTTTAATTTAAAAACAAACAAACATTCTCACCACTGTGGGTAAAAAGAGCAAGTGTCCCCACCCTTTTTAATGGGATATTAGTCCCCTATAAAATGTACCTTCTCTTCATCAGACTAGATCCGCATACTTCCCTAGCTGAAAATTTCCCCAAGATACTCCCAAAGTACATAAAGAGATGAACAGTAATTCATCCATCCACTTTAGCTTGTGGGCCCATTTCTCTAATTCATTCCTTTCTATGCCACATACTAGATAATACAATGGCAACTAAAAGGGACTTATCAGATACCCACTTGGTTTGTACTTACTTTTAGATGTAAACAAGTCACAAATAGATTCTGCACTAACGTTTCATATTCATCTTGTACTTCTTTCCTTATCTCCTCTTTGAGACAGAGATTTTTTTTTTTTCTAGATTAGTGAGTCTGGCTCTTAGAGCAGTTATTTCCATAATCATCTCATGACTCAGCTCTGCTATCTATCAAAGAAGAAAAAAGTAAATCAGTGAAACTAGAGATGGGCCTAAACCAAAACCCTTGGTCTGAAGATCCCAGAACTTTGAAAAAGTTTAGATACAGAAATGAACCTCATGGCTTGACTCCACTTCTAACTGAAAAGTTACATTACCGTAATTAAACAGTTCTGTAAAATATCCACATTTTGTATCTCTATTTGCTTTGAAGTTATTTCCTTTAAAGGGGCTGAATACAAAGGCTCCCCGAGGTTCAGACCCAATGTTTTGAGGGTGCTAAGATGTAGAACGACATATAAAAACCCACGAGTCTATTTGTGGTTATGAAGGGGGGGAGAGAAAGAGACAAAGAAGATGAGCAATGAATCCAGTGGGTAAGAGAGATTGAGAGAAAGTATATTGGGGAGGGCTGAGGGAGGAAAATTAAGAAATCTGATATTAGAAGAAAGAGTCTGTGTGGGGCCATGAAGTTCTGGTGAACCCTGATCCCACTTACCCTAACCGCCCCTATTCCTTGAAGATAGAAATCAGAGGAACTGCAGCTAAGCTGTACAGTAAACTACTAGGTTGTAAGTTTCTTGGGGCAAGTCAAATGTCTCCTTATAGGTTTGTACAGCTCCAGGCACAGACTGCTTAATAAAGAATCAAATAAACAGCAATGTATTGTTAGTAGGTCTCTTGATACTTGAAAACACAGCACCAATCTGATTCCTAGAGATGGCATCCACATTAGCAGAAATGGGAGCACAACTAATGGACTTTATTTGTCTGCCTGGTTTGCAGGCACAGGCAGGTAGTTATTACATGTATAAAGTTTCATTTTCATCCTTAATCTATTGCATTTGCAACCAGTTTGCATTCATACTCAATTGTGAGTACATTAGAAAGTCAGGGGTCATTTTGAAAAATCTGATTCCAGAAGCCTTTATGTGCAAAAATGCAGACTATACTCATGGCTGGTAGCACCAACTATTTTTATGATTGCCCGACACTTCCCATTACAGAACCCAGTGTTCAGTTGCTTATAACTTTGCCAAACAAACTTTAACCATTTAGACTGATTTTTCCCGTGCTGGGTGTCTGCCTCAGGTTAAATTCTTCTGTAAAATTTCAGCCAGAACAGTTCAGCCATTTCTAAGAATAAGGCTAGAATAAGAATTGCCCTGTTAAAAAATGCTTGTCTTTTATTTGAACAACTCCAGTGCCCCTAGCCTTTAGAGCATGGGCTTTAAATTTGGTACGTCTGTGTGTCAGGGGTGTGCCTTTTCCACCCTAGTGAAAACTGGCCAAAAATTGACCAATTTAGAAGCCTTTGACAAAAAATTTACAGTTTACACACACTCAGTAGACTACTTAGCGTTTAACAGATAAAATCTCTGAATAGTCCAAGCTCACTGAACATGCTCAAGGCTCTCACAGCTCCTAGTGCTGATCAGACTGTGCATATGCCATCCCAACAGAGTAACTGAGCATGCGCCAGCCTAGGGCTTCAGAGGAAGAGCCAAATGTTCTCTGTAATGGCTGGTCCAAATTGTTCTGAGCCAGGGTGGGGCGAGGCACTGAAACTGAGAGCAGGGCACCTGTCCTGTCCAGGACTCCCCCACCCTGTTGGAAGCCAGGCCCTGTGAAGGAAGAAGCCATCTGATTCAATTGCAGAGGGAACAAAGCTGAAGTGGGGGGAGGGAAAGGGATAGTTTGGGAGAAGGAATCTGGTAAGCCTGGGACTAGTTTGAGACTGGCAAGGAGACTGGGACTGGGAACTGAAGAGGGGGCAAGGCTAAGACTGGGAGCCAGAGGTGGTAGTGGGAGAGGAGGCTGGGACAGGTTGCGTGGGGACACTGGGAGCTGGGTATGGAAGGAGAGGCTGGGACCAGTTGGGCAAGGAGTCTAGGGCTGGGAACCACGGGGTGGTGAGGGAAACAGGAAAGGTGAAAGATTGGGAGCTAGTGGGATTGGCCGGTGGGGGAATGACACTGAGATCGGACAAAGACCTGGGGCAAGGAGAGAGAGAGAGAGAGAGACAGACGGATTGGCTAGACAAAAAGACTGGGTTAAGGAGTCAGAGATGGAGTGGGGGGTAAGACTGATATTGGATGAAGTGTCTGGGGAGGCAGACAAAGACTAGCAGCCAGTGTATGGGGCACAGAGACAGGGAGGAGCCTGAGGAGTAGAGACTGGGACTGACTGGGTGAGAAGAATGGGACTGCAATGAGGCGCTGGGGTGGGGTAGAGACAGCACAGAGACAGACTGTAGGAAATGGGTTAAGAGGGGGCCACAGTTTGGGGGAAGAGGCAGAAGAGTCTGTGCCCTGTAGAGCACACTGCTCTCCAGAGCCTGGAATGGAACCCCAGATTCCTGAGTTTTTCACCATTCCCCTGCTGTTAGCAAATAACTGTGAAACCCACTGGCAAAGTGTGTGTCTCATCCCCCACTAGTGCTGGTTCACACAGAGGATTGACAACCTACTACTGCCACCTCTTACTCCATTAGCTCAAGTGCAAGGGGCTGAACCTAAATGTTCCAATCCCGCTGATGAACCATATGGATTTCAATATGATGCTACATGGTGGAATTCCCGCCCACCCAAGTTTGTGTGATTTCTTAAGTGCGTGCTCTCATGCTCTGCCTCTCCCCCATCCTCCCACCATGTGTTAAAAGAACATTATTAAGGTTGCAATGTCAAGCACTCAGAAGTTAGGAAATGCCAGAATCAAGCTTGCCCATGCAACCTTAATTCAAACCCTTGAGCATATGAATTATGATACAGTCCTTAATTATATGATCACATACTATTTTTTTTCCACAGGACTGGGGCTTTATGAGTTCATCGACAAGATTGATCTGCTCTGGAGAAAAATCAGGGTGTTGTTGTAAAAGAGACTTATCAATCGGACCCTTGCCTCATTTATTGCAGAAGGTATGTAGTGAACGAGGCAGAGGATTGCAGGAAGAGTGTAACAGAGTCGCTTGCCCCTTTAAGGTCTAGAGGCCTGGGGCCAGCCAACCCTAGTTACTAAGGAGGCACACCTGAGCAGGGATCAGGTAATTCTCCTATAAGAGCAGCAGGAAGCTGCAGAGAGAGGGGGATGCTCAGGAAGAAACAAGCAGAGTCACTGGCTGCTGGGAGCAAGTAGACTTCAGCAGGATACCTTGAGTTTTCAAGGACAAGGCTCCAGGCAGGGAAGACCTGGGATCAGAGACTTGACGGGGATTTGCAAACTTCTATTCTGAATATTTTCATACATTAATAAATCCAACCTTACAGAGGGATATTGCTGAACTTAAGAGTTTGTATGCGGCACACTTAAAAGGCCCCGAAGAGGGGAAAAGAGGCCTGAGAGCAACCTCAGGCCATGAGGGGGTGCTTAAGAGGTGGCTACCAGCCAGATTATAAAAAGAGGAAGACTGGCCTTATGGTTAAGACAGTTGAATAGGAAACTGTAATTCTAGCATTTCTTATCTTTTGAATGGTTGACTTTGCAAACCTAATCAATGAAGGGTTTTTTGAATTGATAGATAGATTAGATAGATAGAGCGCCAACTTCCACACAACAGTCTACTTAAAGTAAACATGTAAAATCTTTAGTTGTACTTAAAAAGACATATTTTACCTAATCTTAGCACAGTAAGCTAACACCTCATTAAGGGATATATTTTAAATATAGAAAATTCCTCAGAAAGGGAAGATACTGCCCCATGGTAACTGTTAACATGTTTAAGTTCACCCATGGCACCATATTTTTAGAGTGTTTCACCTAGAGGATCTCAAAGTGATACACTGTGCATAGGTATTTCTCATCCCCTACTGAAATGCAACCATGTCTGGAGTGAAATACAATTATAGAATCATAGAACTGGAAGGGACCTCGAGAGGTCATCTAGTCCAGTCCCCTGCACTCAAGTCAGGACTAAGTATTATCTAGACCATCCCTGACAGGTTTTAGTCCAACCTGCTCTTAAAAATCCCCAATGATGGAGATTCCACAACCTCCCTAGGCAACTTATTCCAGTGCTTAACCACTCTGACAGTTAGGAAGTTTTTCTAATGTCCCACCTAAACCACCCTTTCGGCAATATAAGCCCATTGCTTCTTGTCCTATCCTCAGAGGTTAAGAACAACAATTTTTCTCCCTCCTCCTTGTAACAACTTTTTATGTACGTGAAAACTGTTATCACGTCCTCCCTCAGTCTTCTCTTCTCCAGACTAAACAAACCCAATTTTTTTCAATCTTCCCTCAAAGGTCATGTTTTCTAGACCTTTAATCATTTTTGTTGCTCTTCTCTAGACTTTCTCCAATTTTTCCACATCTTTCCTGAAATGTGGTGCCCAGAACTGGACACAGTACTCCAGTTGAGGCCTAATCAGTCTGGAGTAGAGCAGAAGAATTACTTCTCGTGTCTTGCTTACAATACTGCTGCTAATACATCCCAGAATGATGTTTGCTTTTTTTTAACATCATTACACTGTTGACTCATATTTAGCTTGTGATCCACTATGACCCCCAGATCCCTTTCCGCAGTACTCCTTCCTAAGCAGTCATTTCCCATTTTGTGTGTGTGCAACTGATTGTTCCTTCTTAAGTGGAGTACTTTGCATTTGTCCTTATTGAATTTCATCCTATTTACTTCAGACAATAGCTATTCTGTATCAGACTTGCTGCACAGAAGTTTTTGGAAGGGAGAATAAACTATTTCTACTAAAATTACAATTTTAAGTAAGACCATGTAATTATCTAAACTGGATATTGTCCAGGACTCTGAGCTTTTGAAAAAACATCTTGTGTTCCTCAGTAATCTTGTGTTCCTCAGAATATAGGGCTTGTCTACATGTAAAGTTGCTAAAGCTAAATTGAAATCAATGACTCAAACTGAAATAAGAGGGTCCAACATAGGGGTTTGGAGCAGATAAATTAAACCATTGCAAGTTTGTGTGCAGACAAGACCTTAGTTCCATACGCTCACTTGTAGATCGGAGAGCTCTGAGGGAAATTTCTCCACTTCCCCCACAATTCACTCAGAATTTGGATGGGGAACAGGCTTATTGCTAGGAACCAAGCAATGCATCTCAATACTGAATCACATTTCAGTGAAAACAAGGTAGCAGGTCTGATAATGACCTAATATTTCATTATAATTGAACATATATTTATAAAAATACTTTTCATCCCTAAAGATCTCCAAATTATGAATTTAAGATAAATACAGGGATTATTTCATCCACCATGAAACTGTCCTCTACCCTCAGGGTGAAAAACAGCAACGTATGTGACAAATCCATGTGTTGTAGAGAACAGACAATTACTATATAAACCGCAAACATCTCTAAGAAGCTAAGACTAAAAGCCTTGTCCTTCAGCTCCAAAAACACAGGCGTCTACCAGTTGGCTGTCAGGGCGGCCCTTACATTCTCTGCGGGCCCTCTGTGAGAAAGCAGCGTCACATACAAATACGAAGCACATTACAACTATACAACATGAGAAATGAATACCTTTTCCAACTGAAACTGCAACAAGAACTTTTAGGTATGAAAAATGTAATTACCAACTTGGAAACTGGCCAGGACATTGGGGCCAACACCCCTACTCTTAGAGTGAATACATCAGTTCTTTAATGACTTAAAGTGGCAACGGAGTACTTCCTAATACCACATAGGGACACTGATTTAGTAGGAAGAGTTCTGCCTTTTGAGTCCCCAACACTACTTTCCTATAGTTGCTTAGAAGCCTCTAATCCCAGTACTAATTCCGCCTGACCTTACTACAGTTGTGAGATCTGAACAAAATTACATTACAAGGTGGTCAGTGTCATACATAACACATGCTCACATTGCTAACATAATCTGAACGTAAACTCATAAGTTTAAGAGAGGGTGTTTCTCTTGTGCATCACTGACTGACCCAGGTTTTAATAAGTAAAGATGTAAATAAAGATTAGTTGTGCCAGGACAGAAACACAATATATGTACCTCTACATCAGATTCTTGGTAATTTTCCATTAGTCTCTGAACAAATGTTTCGACTATTTGTGGTCTTACAGCTGAGAAGTTTTCTTGCATGATTCGATGCTTCCAGAGCTCTGGAGGAGCCAGGGGAAAAAACATAACAAACAATACATCAACAGATGTCTGTCACAAAATATTGATCCCTCTTTAATCCCTGTAAAATGATACCATGTGCAATTTGTAGTTTAGGATTTCTCAATCTTTCTAAAACTGTATGCAACAGAAGGTAACCATCACCACAAACAAATTATGTGATTCTATGCAGCAGGGGTGTTAGATACATGGTGTCAAAAGGGTAAAATACATTTTTGTTATGGGCCAGGTGCCCCAGTTAGGGCCCTATCCACAATTGATCACTGCCTGATAATAAGAGCTTTGCATGAAATTTGAGAGTAGAATATGGCTTTTTATGTAGTAACTAAATGTTTGGGTAGAAAAATTACTGTTGCATTCAACACCAGTCAGTGGGAAAAAATGGTACCAGCCACTTCTAGAACTACCATTATTTCCACCACTTGCTTGTTTGACCATTTGTGCATGCACTTATCGGATCTGCACAGTTATCCTAAATGTATAAATTAAAGTGCATAGTTATGCACTTAAATGACTTGGAAGTCTGGCTTTTAAAGTGTCATCATTTGGCTTAAGCATTGACACCCCAATGAGATAAGTGGGAGCAGTTTCAAGCTGTCTGCAGATGCAGGGAAAAAAGTTTGAGTTAGTTTGGCACACACAGCTCATATCTGGAAAGTTTTCTTTGCAATAATTATGGTTAAAACTTGCTTTATAAAAACAAAGTCAAAGTTTAGATTTTGCAGCATTTGAATCTAGGTGAGCAGGCTGGATAAGTATGTCAAATGGGTCAGGTGCTTGAAACCCCAGTGTACAAGTCTTCATCACATGGTAGCATAGTCAAGGAATGGGCATTTTCACATAAAGGGCTGGGCTTTATCAAAACCTGAAGGGAATTTTATGTGATGTTGGTAAATTTTCACCAATGATTTCACTGTATGTGGGACAAATTGTTCCTCGCTCTTGAATGGGTGCAAAGGGAAGCAGGAAGGATAGACAGGAAACTTACCACCCTGCACAAAGGCTGGGTAGAATCCTTGCACTCCACCCTCCATGTGCCGCTAGGGACGCATGTTCCCCAGTGGGAAAATGGATGGAAGCAGCTACAAAACTAGTAAGCCTACTGTAACCCAAGTCCTTCCAGAGCTCCCACACATATGTAAAGGCTGTAGGATTGGGCTTCCCATGTTTGGTATGCTTCCTACGCAGAAAAGAGGTGGAGGGCTAAATGTAAAAATGCATTTTGTATTTTAACACCTTACCTGTAGGGAGGCCATTTCCTGCTCTTGCTCTTTCAGATGTAACTAGTGTCATCTCCTGGTTAATTTTCTTTTTCACATCATGGATCATGTGTATTTCTAGACTTTCCAGCAGTTTTTGAAGCTATAGTAAGTGTACAGTAAATTGTTCACATTAAATCTCTATGCTTATTATACCTCATCTGCTGTGCTTTGCCAATTTTCAGTTTTTTAAAAAGTAAGTTTAAAAAACACACAGTATGTAGGAGTGAAAATAAGATAATTTAGGGAAGTTATATTGTGTCCAATTCAGTAGCACGAATACTTTGGGGGTCAGATTCACTAGTCCATTACAGCTGCTTTATGCTGCTCCAGGGCATTGAGATGTGGGACTTACAGCACAGGTCCCAGTTTGCTTGACCTACCCCTACAGGTGACCCTGTTTAGGCCCCCCACAGGTTTTAATGGTTCCATGTCGGTCAACAGCACTCCCCCTGCACAGTAATAGTCCTCCTTTACCTGCCGTGTTTTGACTTCAATTTCTGATGCTCCTTTTGGGGGAAGTATAGACTGAGAGCTTGTCACAAGTCCTTCAAACTCATCTTCTGTGCCCATGTGCCTGGCGATGGCTCTCATAGCAGGGTATAGGATGTCAGTGCTAAAGAAACCCAGACAAAGATGTTACACATATTCCTTTCTCAACAGTATTTTCAGTCTCTTCTGTATTTCTCTCTTTCCGGCCACAAGTACCTTTACCCTCCCCTCCCCCGACACATAAGCACTGGGACTCATTTCACTATCCCCTGTTACCCTGTCGGGAAGCCCTGCTAGCAAAGCAAGATTTTCTGTGTGGACCAATCATGTGATATTGAATCTCACATTACATCACTTCTTTTTTCAATAGTTATAGAAAAATAAAAGTTCAGTGGATGAAGCAGGAAGAGCTAAAACAAAGCAGAGAATTCTGGTTGCCAGTACGAACTTCTCCCCTGAAAACCAAAGAGATGTAGACACTCCCCCATGCTGCCCTCTCGTATCTGATCGCGTTTGCTAGGTTGAAACAGTGCCAGCCTGACTACTGAAAGGGCCCTTTATGTCTCCAAACAACAAGAGGAGCAATTGACAAAAGGGCACAGGTACCAGGTTACATTTGACACCATTGATCGCATTAGACACAGACATCTGCAGAACTTGAAAACCTCATTTGCTCAAGATGAGTGGAAGCTTTCCCCAGTGAAGGGGGTGACTGCAGTGTTTTACCAGCACTTTCCACAGAGCTGTTTCCATTCACAAAATATATACACCAAGATTCAACAAAGTGATCCCTAAACCCAGCACAGATGAATCATCCTGGCATAGAGAAATTCTCTGCTGGCACAGAGTTGGCATAGGAACTGCTACACTAATACCTCCTCCGGAGGTGCCAGCGTAGGGAATTTGGAAAAGGCGGCGGGGGGGGGGGGAGGGAAAAGGAGCTTGGCTGTACCCCAGTGCTCATGACTACCATATCAGTCCCTTGGCAGCTGGCACAAATTAGCATAGCCCTGAAACAGTGGGGATAAAGCAAGAGTGATTGCTGGAGCCACAGCTGCCCAGTGCCCAGATGTGTGGGAGAAGTGCCCTGCCACACATTTAGCGTGAAGAACCCATGCCCCCAGCTCCCCAGTACTCCTGAAGAGTTTCAGAATGCTGTAGGAGCAGATTGAGCTCAAGTGCACTACATGTTCCTGGAACTAGGGGCTCTCCCCCCCTGCAGACTGTATAAGCTCTACAGAGGGCAGAGATCCCAGTCCCAGGATGCATACAGATTCTTACCAAATCCCCAGGCTATACCAGTAAGTGGGTCTGGGTATTGCAGGTGGGTCTTGCTCTTGCAGCTCCCCAGCCCTGGCAATTTCTTCTCTTCTTCCGAATGAGCAATGAAGAACAGCTCCCAACTCCCCCTGCTCTCTAGGTGACATTGTATCACCAGATTTTCGCCCCCTTCCCTGGCCTGCACTGTGCTAAGGAGCCAGATTAGGCCACCTGAAAACTCCCCTGACATGGGGGAGTCCTACACTGGCATTAATCTGGCATGTCTTGCTCATATGCCACCCTTCCGCTCTGGACTCACCACAGGGATGTGCCAGGGCAGGAGGGAGTGTGGCAGGAGCATTACTGCATGTTAGCTATGCTCAGATGGCTCCTTGAGAGCCTTTACCAGCTAGCACAGGTGAGTATAGCTCTAAAGTGCGTCAGCATTGTGAGGTCAGCATTGGACTAGTTTGAAAACTAGAAAGCTGCAATCACCTCCCTGACAGCCCCACCCTGCTGCACAAAACAGAGACTGGGCACAGTAGAAAACTGGTATGACATTCTACTCAGATATGCTTCTGTTGTTCAGGGATTTGTAGATATAAATTGGGAGGTCTGCTTTTATGTAAGTATAACTAACAATGATATCTTAGTATTTCTTCTCTCAAGTCACTAGAGATAACAGTGAGTCGGTATTTCTATTGTAACTCACTGGTTTAACAACAGGTTATACCAGCGAGTAGGGGCATAAAATTGACATCTGAGTGATCTCAATATAATCTGAAGATAGCAACACAACACGTCACACAGGAACAGTACAGTGAAGGTATTCAGTGGCACTTTGATATCTGATGACTAGAATAGAGAGAGACCTGATACCAGTTTGTTAAAGGAACAAACTAACCCATTAAGACAAAAATGATTGCACGGACGCAAACAGACACTTCTTCTCTGCTTCATTTTGTGAGAATCCTGTTTTCCAATAGCCCCAAAACACCCCGCTACCTAGACTGTATTACTACTGTAAAAAGAAAAGGAGTACTTGTGGCACCTTAGAGACTAACCAATTTATTTGAGCATAAGCTTTCGTGAGCTACAGCTCACTTCATCGGATGCATACCGTGGAAACTGCAGCAGACTTTATATATACACAGAGAATATGAAACAATACCTCCTCCCACCCCACTGTCTTGCTGGTAATAGCTTATCTAAAGTGATCATCAGGTGGGCCATTTCCAGCACAAATCCAGGTTTTCTCACCCTCCACTCCCCCCCACAAATTCACTCTCCTGCTGGTGATAGCCCATCCAAAGTGACAACTCTTTACACAATGTGCATGACTATCAAGTTGGACTATTTCCTGCACAAATCCAGGTTTTCTCACATTCCCCCCACCCCCATACACACACAAACTCACTCTCCTGCTGGTAATAGCTCATCCAAACTGATGATAATAGCAAACTATAGATAATATTATTATATTATATTATATATATATATTATATATAATATATTATAGATAATATTACGATAATAGCAAACTATAGATAAGCTATTACCAGCAGGACAGTGGGGTGGGAGGAGGTATTGTTTCATATTCTCTGTGTATATATAAAGTCTGCTGCAGTTTCCACGGTATGCATCCGATGAAGTGAGCTGTAGCTCACGAAAGCTTATGCTCAAATAAATTGGTTAGTCTCTAAGGTGCCACAAGTACTCCTTTTCTTTTTGCGAATACAGACTAACACGGCTGTTACTGTGAAACCTATTACTACTGTGTTATCCAGCAAACTTTTATTTTCATTATGTTGCTCATTTTGGTAATAGATTTTATTTCAGGGGACCAGGAGGGCAATGCCTTATCACATTTTTAAAAAGATATAGTTTTAGGCTTTTAGTAAGTGTCCCTCTAAAGAAAACTTGCCAGATTTTCTAATGCACATTATTCAGGCCAAGCCAAGTGGGAGGATTAGGAAGAATCCTGGTACACTTCCACTTTATTAAAAATCAGCTTCAGGAATGTCAATTTTTAAAAGTACTGTGTGTAACATTGATCTGAATGTCCTAAAGAGACAGGTATAAATAATAGTGTCACTGAAAGGCCACAGGAATACATTTGGAACAACCTGACTAATGAACAATTCAGGTACAAAGAAATCAGATCAGGTCAAAAACCCTATTCTAAAGAGAAAGCAAAGATATTAGAATAATTATCGATTTTGTACCAAACTAAAGAAAGGTAGAACTAAAACAGAGCACATTGAAATAGGCTAAGAATAAGAGAACAGTGTGAAGAATGGTACAGGCATTTATTTTTTTTAAACTTTCACAACCACTCCAGTCTAGAATACTTTTACATCAGAATGAAACTCACCCATATAGCTCAGCAAACTGTTTGTAAAGAGGAACTGTATTGATATCCTTGACTTTCAGTTTAAGTCTACCCCATTCTGCCTTTAATACTTCCAATTGCTTCCATATTATCAGAAAAGATCTCAGCAAAGCACGTGAAGTAACTGGATCGTGGAGCCTTGGCAGAGCTTTGCAAATCTTTCTGCTGCTCTCTGACCCACTGGCATGTGATTCATCAATTTCTGCCAAATTCTAATGAAATTATTATGGGAGACATATTTTGTTACAATCTCATATCATATACTTCATTGTTTAATAAAATGAGATAAGCCACTGTACGCCTGTTAGAGATTGAACAAAAAAAAACTTGCAACCCACTGTAATTGTTTCCATACACTAGTGTCCTACAAAATCTAGCGGAGGTAAAATCCTGGCTATTTTTTCATTGCAATGACTATAGAAAAGACAAGGCCAAAACACACATACACACATACAAATCTTTCATCTTATTGCCACTTTCCTTGAGTCAGTTGCCCCAATAAAACTCCCTGCTGGGCTGTTGACAAAAATATCTTTAAAAACTCAGATCCTCAGCTCAAGTCCTGAAGGAAACAGCCCCTATTAAAAAATAAATAACTTGTTCTCTTTGCACTTTTCTCCACACTCACATTTCCTGACAGTATCACTGTACACTTACGTGTTTACTAACCGGTAGGTTTATCTGCTTTCCATCAGAAATGGCTTGAATCTCAGCCCATCCCCTGAACCAAACCTTTGTGGTAGGTTCTGGAAAGGCTTAATGCTCCCCAGTGACCATTCACCCAATTTTTATCCATTGTGCAAATGTTATTGGAAGCAACGCCTGAGGACCCAGTCCTCTTCTTAACTATCAGTCCTTGCTATACAAGGGGGCCAGGCCTCTCTGCACTGAGCAGCTCTTGTTAAAGGGGCAGATAAGTGTCTCACCCTCTAGTCCTCTGAGGTACAGGTGAGGAAAGTGAAGAGGCCCTGCTTTGTCCCGCAGTTTCTGATGGCATCAAGTACAGCAGCTGGATGGTGGGCACCAGCAACCCTTTTAATGGGCTCTGTCACTGTGGCTCTCCTCATTCCCAGCTACAGTCTAAAAGTTTCTTTGAAACACATTACATCCCATCATACAGTCAAAAGCATGATAGGCCATTGCAGTATAACTATATGGGACTAAGAGCCACTCTTTTATGCTACACTCCCAGGATTCACTGAAGTCAAAGGGAGTTTTTCATAAGAGCTGTGCAGGAAGGTAGAGTGGTTTCCCACATAGGCTGCCAGGGAGGAACCACTCCCAGCCCTCTGTGGTGAGCCGGGCCAGCCCCACCCTTCATGCTGGAAGCAGAAAGGCAGAACAGGAAGTATAAGAGGCGGGGCCTCCAGTTCAGGGCAGCAGCCTACCCACCTTACGCTGAATGGCTTGTGTGCATTTGCTGTCTGCCATAGTCGGAGAGCTGGGCTATAGACTGCTCCTGCTCTGCCTTGCTCAGAGGGATTGAGCCTGACTGTGGCCATGTCTACACCACCATTTATGTAAGCAAAACTTCTGTCACTCAAGGGTGTGAGAAAGAACACATCCCAGAGCGTCATACATTTTGCCAGCATAAGTGGTAGTGTGCACAGCACTATGTTGATGCAAGAGCTACTCCCGCCAACATAACTACCGCTGCTTATTGGGAGTGGTTTAATTACGTGGACAGGAGCTCTCTCCCGTTGGCACAAGCCAGCTACACAAGACATCTTACAGCAGCGCAGCCTCATCGCTACAGCTGTACCACTGCAAGCTCGCTAGTGTAGACACAGCCTGTGTTTGCTGTCTTCCTCAGCCAGAGAAGCTGGGCAATAGACTGCTAATTGCCCTGCCCCTTACCAATGGGCCCTAGACTCTTTAATGACACTTACCACATTAATTCCCTGTCAAATGGCTATCAGCTGCTAGGAGGCATAGTGAGGCAGAATGGCCTCCTTCTGAGGCAGACAAGGAGGAACCACTCCAAGCTGGATAGCCTAAATGAATTAATTTGTCAGAGGTACCTGTTTTTAATTAGCTACAGCAGTTTGCCATTCAGCATGATCTTCCATAACAACATCATAGCTACTCCGCAGTATATCCTCCATTAGAAATGGCATCCCGACCAGCACCCCATGAGCAACTCTTCGATCGTCATCACTCAGTCTGCACAGGCACAACTGGAGGAGGAGACACTCATGGTGATTTTTCTAGGTTACCCAGACAGATCTCAGTGAGTAACTATGGTAATGAGTTATTGTTAGTACAATTACTTTAAAAGTCGTCCATCCATTTGTATGAACAGATGGATTCTACTAGAAGCCTCTGGCACTGTGGACCTAAAAGTCATGGAAGAACTTTGTTACCCAAGCACAACAACATTGTGATAGCTGCAGGAGAACCAAAAATGAAATTGCCTAGTTCAATTTCATTGTCCAAGAGCAGCCGGTTTTTTTAAATAAACAAACAAATGGTGAATGGTAAAATAATTTGGAGACAGGCACAGTAACTTTTGGATGTACAACAAGTACCAGTCACCACACCTGCATGTTATAATTTATGGTATTTAGATTGCTGATAGTGACTGGACACGGTCCTCCATCTACTAGAAATGCCCTCCAAGGAAACAGCGTCAATGTCTAAAACAAATTCAGATAACATTCAGAAGCACAAAAATAATGTTCAAACAATAATAAAGGTCTCATCTAACTTGAGCTGAGGAATAAAATCCACAGTGCAGACAGCGGCTTAGTCTGTAATATACCATGCTCTGACTTCTTTGCATGAGTTGCAGATAAGTGTATAATTGGAACTATACAAGATGCACTAGGACTGCTGAGACAACAGTGGGATGAGTTAAGGGACTGTTATCTTCCCCCTCCGTTTCCTGGATTGTTGGAAGCTGGTGTCAGATTTAACATCACGTTCACATTTTTTTAAATTTCGTTATCTTTGAGTTTTGCCACAAACTATATTGAAAGAAAGGAGGAGTTCAGTGGTCATACGTTGACAGCACTATACTTAGGCATTAAAGGCAAAATCCTTTAAGCTGACACACCCACCAATGCATCAAAACCCTAATGAGACACAGTCTGCCAGCTTAGTGGCATGGGGTTAGGCAACAAGAATCCCCTACCCATGAGAGCAGGCCTTAGTGGGGAGAAGCACCCATTACTTCTTTTTAAAGCAGTAACAGGAATCTGAGGATGCACTGCTGAGTGCATTTCCTGCCAAACTGCCAGACCCATGCAAACTGCACCAACTGGATGGTTCCCAAACATTCTCACTTGGCTGTTACGGCTCTGCTTTTCACCTGCCTAACTTTGATGATTTAGGGCACATTCTGTCCTAAAGAAACTATTATTCTTCTTCTTCTTCACAGAAGGCAAATCTCATTCTTCACTTGTTCTACATAATGGCTCAGTATGATCATTTAGAGCAGCGGTTCTCAAACTTTAGCAACCAGAGGACCCCCATTTTGATTTAAAAATTTTCACAGACCCCTAAACTGGGTTCTAATTTTCCCCAGAGATTCTCAACCCCCACTCCACCCTTTCCCCCAAGGCCCTACCCCCCGCCCCTCCTCTTTCCCGCCTCTTTTTGCCCCCTTCCCCAATCCTCCCACTCCCACCCAGCGCCTCCTGCATGCTGCTGAACAGCAGTTCCACAACATACAGGAGGCACGGGGAGGGAAAGGAAGGAGTTGATCAGCGAGGCCAGCAGCCCCGGACATGACCCGCAGACCCCCTAGTCCGCGGAGCCCAGTTTGAGAACTGCTGATTTAGAGCAAGCTACCAACTATAGAAGTTTCACAATTCTGTAAGGACTTAAAAAGTATAACACCAAGGTAGGAAAGTAGTCATTTAGGGTGATCCAGTGGGGTATGGCGAGGAGTGCTAAGATGAAAATGAGCAAAGGAAAGTTTAAACTGAATATCTGGAAACATCTACTAACCCTAGCATCTATGGGCCTAATCCAAAGAAGTCAATGGAAAGTTACCTTCAGTAGGCTTTGTATCAGGCCCTATGACTAGCCTTTTTCTTTAATGCCTCTGATGACCCACAACAGGAAGTTAGTGGAAGGTCCATCATTACAATTAGGGTAGATAAAATGACCCAACATACAGTGTAGGGAATAATCCTACTTTGGATGCAAGGGATACGATGACTTACAGTAATAGTTCGCTTCTATTTTTTAGTTTTTTGATTACTTGCTAATTAGTGGACTTTTTCTGGGGACCCCAGTGACAAAGTGAAATGGACTATGATCACAGAAACGAAAAATCACTATGTGCTAAGTTCGGTGCTACCACAGAATGGAGTATCACAGCAAGAACTGAACAACAACTTCTCCCTTCAGCACCCAAGTACAAAAAGGAAACAAATCAAATCAGTCATTCTTTGAAAGTACATTTTACTCACCGTGGGGTGCATGGGACCACTAGCTGCGGGAGCCAGAGCTGTGAGGCAAACACACTCCTTACTGCAGAGTTACTCAGGGGAGGCAGCCCATGGTGCATACTGTCTGTAACACTCTGGTAAGCCAAAATATTCCCAGAGCACAAATATACTGCTCTGAAGAGACACCAAAATCACATTTTAAATACCATCCTTATAAAATCTTTTTGATGTAACTAGCTTACGCTTTCATATTAATATGCTGAACCGAACATCACAGTCATGGGCAGCGACCTGCAACTGACTGTAGTTTTGTACTTAGTGAAAAGCTAAGGGCTTGTCTACATGGTGTTTTAGTCCACATCAGAGGAATGTTAGTTTTAGTCCACACTAGTAGGTCACACACTAACTGGCCTTGTACACCCTGCTGGTGCACACTACAAGTTCCCTAGTGCATATTAAGGTAGTCCCTATATGCTAGGGAAATGTTAATGCATGCCAGCGGGGTCCACATGGGCTACTTCGTGCATGGCAGGCAAGTGCAGACTAAAGCAAGTCCATAGACAAGCCTTTAGTTGCTATGCTTAAGCTGAATGCAGTGACTAGCCACTTGCAATTTCATAAGAAACAACTGCACAAAAATGTATCCACCAGCCGGTGGATTAACATAAGTGAAAATACATCCTACTGATACCAGGGACATTTAATGGAAAGCAGCTTTTCTCATGGTAGAAGGGCTAGCTTGTAGCTAAAGAACATGACTATGAGTCAGGAGTAGAGCTGGGCAAATAATGGATTTGTTGGTTTGCTGGCAATTCCAGAAAACTGAAAAAAAGTTTAATTTAGAGGTTGAACCAAAAATGACATTTTGGGGGCAAACTGAAAAAAACCCAGTAAACATTTAAATGACTATGAATTGCTACAGGCATTAGGACAGGGAAAGAGTGACCCTATAGCCTGGTGATTAGAGCACTTGCCTAGGATGTAGGAGACTTATGTTCAAGTCCTTTATTCAATAATTATTTATATGAAGTAGAACAGGTTCAACAAGAGCGATTGAGAGCACTCCACCCCAGAATATCCCATAGCCCAGTAGCTAGGATACCCCTACAGTGTGGAAGATCCAAATTCAAATCCCTTTTCCACATCAAGCAGAGGATAGTGAGATTGAACTGGGTCTCGCACATCTGAGGTGAGTGCCCTAACCGCTAGGCTAAAAGTTATAAGGAAGACAGCATCATTACTTTCCCCATTTGCGACTCCAGCCTGAAAAGTGAAACGTTTCCATAACATCTAAATGACTAAGAGCAAAGAGATCCCAGATCCATAGTGCGTTCTTCCATAGAGACACAATGCTACTTTGTTATATATTCTATAAACACACACTATATAAATGAAACATCCAGAAACTAAACTGGAAATTGGCCTAAATATACAATAGCTCTAACAATAAGGAGTCCTTGTGGCATCTTAGAGACTAACAAATTTATTTGGGCATAAACTTTTGTGGGCTAGAACCCACTTCATCAGGTGCATTGAGTGGAAAATACAGGCGCAGGTATAAATACATGAAAAGATGGGAGTTGCCTTACCAAGTGTGAGGTCAGTCTAACAAGACAATTCAATTAACAGCAGGATACCAAGGGAGGAAAAATAACTTTTGTAGTGGTAATGAGAGTGGACCATTTCAAATAGTTGACAAGAAGGTGAGAGTAACATTAGGGGGAAATTAGGTTTAGGTTTTGTAATGACCCAACCACTCCCAGTCTTTATTCAGGCCTAATTTGATGGTGTCCAGTTTGCAAATTAATTTGATGGTGTCCAGTTCTGCAGTTTCACGCTGGAGTATGTTTCTGAAGTTTTTTTGTTGAAGAATTGCCACTTTTAGGACTTTCATTGAGTGACCAGGGAGACTGAAGTGTTCTCCTACCGGTTTTTAAATGTTATAATTCCTGATGTCAGATTTGTGTCCATTTATTCTTTTGCATAGAGACTGTCCGGTTTGGCCAATGTACACGGCAGAGGGGCGTCTGAATCTCTTTGCTACAGACATTTCTCATCCCCACATTTTTTGCACACCTTTTAACTCAAAGCCTGAAGCCAAACTATTTCCTGCAAGGTGATAAGCACCCTCAACACCCATTCTCTCAGGAAGTGCTCATCACCCTTTAATTTTAAGCTCTTTGGGGCAGAGACCCTGTCTTTTTGCATGCTTCATGTGCACATATGGTGCTGTACAAGTAATAAATAAATAAAATAAATAGAGTATTTTTAGCAATAAAGGAGTTGTCAGGCAATTTTTGAGGACACCTCAGAGCATTCACAGCTGGAATATGTCAAAGGACTCATAAGAAAGCAATTTGCATTTTAATGTCACTATGCTCTTCCCTGCATTATAACCCCAGTTTGGAGAAAATGATTTAATCATGCTCTCAATAAAGAAGTGATACAGATGTGATATACGGCATATTTATGTTTGCTTTAATTTCCTGTCAGCATACTAATCTCTATCAAAGTGAAATGTTTTCCGAACCAATTGCCCACAATGCCTTAGTGAGTAAAAGATAAAGCAAACTAGCCTGTTTTTTTATTTCTGCTTCCCTGTGGATCTGCAATCTGTCAACAAGTCAATGCTGTATTTACATCACCTTCCCACAACAATCAAAGGACATTACAGAACAGTAATTAAAAGGGGAAGAAGTAAGAGTCACTACCTACTATCCCTGTGTGCTGGGTGGCAGTGCCCATAATCTATCAACACTGTAAATCACAATTATATATTAATTTTCAAGTTAAGAAAATTCTCTTTTGAATGTCTAATGCACATGACACAGGAACATGGGGAAATAGAGTCAATATGTGTAATGACCCAGCCACTCCCAGTCTCTATTCAAACCCAAGTTAATGGTATCTAGTTTGCATATTAATTCAAGCTCAGCAGTTTCTCACTGGAGTCTGTTTTTGAAGCTTTTCTGTTGCAAAATTGCCACCCTTAAATCTTTTACTGAGTGGCCAGAGAGGTTGAAGTGTTCTCCTACCGGCTTTTGAATGTTATGATTCCTGATGTCAGATTTGTGTCCATTTATTCTTTTGCGTAGAGACAGGCATAAGGAATAAAAGATTACAAACCTCTTTTAAAAATGGTTCTATTAGCATTCTTACATAAAGCACAAATTTTTAACATACCACCAATGAGAAAAAAGGTTGACTCAATCCTTTGCCTATTGAAGTCAATAGTCATTTTGCCATTGACTTCAGAGGGAGCAGGATCAGCTAAGCCTTTAGTTTATCCGCCCCTGGTCACCCCAGGTCTGTATTATGATATGATCCCACCAGCCTCTGTTTGTCGCCCTGCTCCAGAAGCACCGGTCTACATAGGGGCCATCAGCAGTTATACCAAGTGTCATGAACAGCACCAGGCAGTTCGAGTCTACCATGTCTGTGTCCTCCTCCTCCATCAAAAGCTCTGTTAAGTGCCTGTGGTGGGTCAGAAAATGCCACCGAAATGTCCACCAGCGTCTCGTGGAAGCTGTGCCTGTTTCCTGACACAGGAGTGAAAGCACAAACAAGAAAAGTTCTTCAAAAGACTCCTCCTTCATGTTGCTGGCTCCAGAAGCTGGGAGTGCACAGACCAAAATGACTGCTGGGCAGGATCTGATAGCAGACTGTTCCGTGCAGGGTGCACAGTCAAGTTTTCCCCTCAGTGCACCATGGTCAAAGGGCTAGAGTGGCCACATTTTGGGAGGACCCCAGGGAGTCTGGGATATAGTTGGTTTGACTTGGGTCTAGGTGATGCAGTGTGGATGCCAGAGTTCCACGTTTGAGTCTGGGTAGGAATATTCTTAACATAGGGTTAAAAATCAATCAGTGTAGCTGCTCTAACCCAGAGTCAGCTGATTAGAGTCCCACTAACTCTGGGCTAACATTGCAGGGTAGACATACCATTAGGGAGCTGATTCTGCAAGGTACAGAGCACTTTCTTCTTCAAAGACACCCTTAGCATTGTAGGATCATCAGGCCCAGTATGTTTAGTTTTTTTAAACCAGCAAAGAACATTTCATGTTCATCCAACACTTTTCATCCTAAAGCACATTATAATCTATTGGTGTATAGAAATCTTCTCCCTAGGTTCTTACGTTAGCACCTGTCACCATACTATCTGAATGCCTCAAATTGCTTACCCACCACTGATGGGACTCAAACTCACAGTCCCTATCTTAGAACACCAATGTCTTATCCATTAGGCAGCTCAGATCACCATAACTACCAGTGAAATGTAGTCACTTCTGGGCAGAGGGGTGACTACTAATGAACAGTGAAAGAAGAGGATATTTTTGCCAGGGACAATGGGCCAGAACAATCTTATGAAAAGTGTTAAGGGAATATCTAACTTCTGAAGAATCTGTCATTGTATTTATTTGGATTTTTAAAAGTGTGACATATGAAATAAAAATATATTTTACACAACATTCCTGTATGCATTCAATTGTGCGGTTCTGACTGATGATCATTATGAGCTCAGACTTCCTGGTGGTTTTCAGAGCTTATTAAACATGTATTTTGCTCAGCCACATAGTCCTTAAATGAAGTCACTAGTACATTTGAGTGTGTTTTTTAGTGTGCGCTCATTGTACTAAGTCCTTTTTGCTAAGTTAAATGACCCAAAAAATTAAAGTCAACATAACTGTATTAAAATAAAAGGGAATGCACATATTTATGATTTGCTATAGTTCTTTTATGCAGTGAACTTTTTCAGACTTATTTAAAGGCAGACAGACTTAGAACATTTTTTTTAAATCAGTTTATTTTGGGTGTTTGATTATAAGAATCCTGCTTATACATCCACATAATAGCATAAAAATTATCACAAGACAAATTCTGCACATATACAACTCTGACTGGACACAGCCAAGGGAAGAATTGGTCTCTTTCATTTTCAAGGAATGAAAGAAATTTCATATTTAGACCTGATTTTTCATTCATTTAAAAATTGTCAGGCCAGAAAGGAAGCTTCCCTCAATTTTTCTTTTAAAATTACACTTACACTATCATAGTCAGATCTCCAGCTGCTCAGTCTTTGAGCAGTGCAAAGTTGTATAGCTACGTAAACACACACACACAAGCATGCGGCTTGAAATGTCACACAGATACCACATATGGCAGCCTACATATGCATTATACACCACCACAAAAATTTTCTGTTGTAAATATGCACAGATGTGTCCAATGTTTTGAGAATGTAGCCCACTGTATACAGGTATAATCCGACTGCTGAAAACCATCCCATTGCTGAGTGCATTTAGAAAGCTGCAATACAGCTTAACTCGAGTCATAAGTAAAATCTATTATGTAACAGATACCATTTCTGCATACAATATACATTTCATCTGTTTTATCTTTTGGAAAAAAGGTTACGCAACTGATTTAACAAAGGAAACAAAATCCTGCCCTTTTAATCTGCTGGTCAAAGATAAAATCATTATAAGTTAACCAAGCAACCTGTGGTAACATTCTGCACTGCCAAGCAGGAGGCCAGAATGCAATGCTTTTTGCTACCTTGCTTGGTAGAGACTGAGTGCTGCAGGAGGTGACAGCTCCCATCCCTTGGCATAATGTGTTGCAGAATTCTGACAGTCTACCATTAGTGAAAGGAAGCAAGTGCAGAATATAAGAATGGGACTTTCTGATAACTTCACACTCCAGTTCAACATGTGTCTCATCTTTAAGATATCTTTCTTTCCTCCCTCAGGATTTTCTGCTTAATTTATGTTTGTGCTCAGACAAATCAATGAATTATCCTGTTTACAAACAGAATAAATCATACAGATTATTCAGAACAAAATCATGCAAACAATACCCAGGTCAAATCTTCATAGCATCACTGCGTGGGGCCTTTATGTGATAAAAATTAGAGCATATTTCTTTAGGCTAGCACTGTGAATGTTTTTGTTCTAAAGATGGACACAGGACTTTAAAATGCTCATCTCCTCTAGTGATGCATTCCATCAAAAAAATTATCTCACAGAAGGGCTGAAGAATTTAAGTTGTGGTAAAAAGGAAGGTTCTTTAGCACTATTTTTACACTGACCAATGTGTTCCAACAGGTTTTGTCCACTCCAGATTGGGGTTGAGGGACACAAAAGTGTCTGAAACATTTTCAATAATTGTTGAACAGTCCACCCAGCACACTTTCCCCACAGATAACTGGTGATGCTCAAGCAGGGACGAGTGTTAGGTAAAGCACTGTGGCGCTGCTTCTCAGTTAGAGGAAAGCTTCAGAGCTGGTGAGAGGTCAAGTTTCAGTCTAGGAACAAGAGGAGATTTTAGACCAAAAAGCAAAGTAAAGCCAAAGAAGTCACTATGTCACTCACTCAACAGAGCTGCTTCTTCCATGCATTCGGATATCTTCTGACTCTGATGCCAGATTGACATTCTGCTACTTTTTACTTGTATTAACAGTGCAGAGCCCACAGAACTATCGGGAAGAGAGCTGGATCCTAGTCTGGCACATGCATCATCATCAGAATTGTTAAGCTTCTGTAGCAGAATTTCTGGGCTTGAGTCCCCTCTGATTTACACCCAGCGGAAGCCAGGAGCAATTTCATTGGTGTCAGACACAAACCGCTCTCACATCAGTGCGAGAGGAGAATCTCTTGTTGGTGCTGAGTGATCCAGAATGAATACAGAAAAGGAGTACTTGTGGCACCTTAGAGACTAACCAATTTATTTGAGCATGAGCTTTCGTGAGCTACAGCTCACTTCATCGGATGCATACCGTGGAAACTGCAGCAGACTTTATATATACACAGAGAATATGAAACAATACCTCCATGTACATTGGTCAAACTGGACAGTCTCTACGTAAAAGAATAAATGGACACAAATCAGATGTCAAGAATTATAACATTCATAAACCAGTCGGAGAACACTTCAATCTCTCTGGTCACGCAATCACAGACATGAAGGTCGCTATCTTAAAACAAAAAAACTTCAAATCCAGACTCCAGCGAGAAACTGCTGAATTGGAATTCATTTGCAAATTGGATACTATTAATTTAGGCTTAAATAGAGACTGGGAGTGGCTAAGTCATTATGCAAGGTAGCCTGTTTCCTCTTGTTTTTTCCTAACCCCCCCCCCCCAGATGTTCTGGTTTAACTTGGATTTAAACTTGGAGAGTGGTCAGTTTGGATGAGCTATTACCAGCAGGAGAGTGAGTTTGTGTGTGTATGGGGGTGGGGGGGATGTGAGAAAACCTGGATTTGTGCAGGAAATAGCCAGACTTGATTATCATGCATTGTGTAAAGAGTTGTCACTTTGGATGGGCTATCACCAGCAGGAGAGTGAATTTGTGTGGGGGGGTGGAGGGTGAGAAAACCTGGATTTGTGCTGGAAATGGCCCACCTGATGATCACTTTAGATAAGCTATTACCAGCAGGACAGTGGGGTGGGAGGAGGTATTGTTTCATATTCTCTGTGTATATATAAAGTCTGCTGCAGTTTCCACGGTATGCATCCGATGAAGTGAGCTGTAGCTCACGAAAGCTCATGCTCAAATAAATTGGTTAGTCTCTAAGGTGCCACAAGTACTCCTTTTCTTTTTGCGAATACAGACTAACACGGCTGTTACTCTGAAACCTGTCAGAATGAATACAGTTTGTCTTTCAGATTCCAGTCTGAGTTTATAGCTCTGGCAGCTAGGAAAGCCGTCTTCGCACTTGTAAACTGAGCAGATTTTATCTGAAAAGTTACTGGGATACATTTTTACAGAGATGATGCCATATTTACAGAGAGACTTTTCAGAGTAGAATCTCATTTTACAAGAAATATAGGATGGTTGCAAGGCTGGTTCTTAAACTGTTAGGAGTCATACTGAGGAAGAGTAAAGATGAGGAGGAGGTTTTCTTGGACAACAAAGAAGGGTCTCAGGTAAAGTCTTCAGATTGGAACGTAAAGATGTCTAGGACTGTCTGTCTGAGGCTTCTCCTATCTTTGCCACAGGAAAAAGTACTGTGATTTCCACGCCGCTCCATAATACCATGTTACATCACACACACACACACACACACATCAACCAAACAGGCTTCTTTATTCTGAAATTTAGAGGTGCTAGTTGTAAACGGCCTTGTACTTCTGTCAGGATAGACATGCACATTGCATTTGTGGGATTTTTCTACGCAAATAAGGCTTTGTAGTAGTCATTTAATCTTAGTTTATTTGGTACAGAATTTCTTTGTGTTATAAGAGTATTTGGAAAGCAATCAATTGTGCAGCACAGTCTGGACAACTTTCTTGTTTAACCCCAGTTTATTGTACAGCAGCCAAACCCTCCCAATTTAACCAGTGCACTATCCTGTAATCTCTGGCTTTTGGAACATTATTGCGCTAATATTTGCACTTGACCGGGAGTGAAAGGCTGGTGCAAAAACCAGATATTACACACATGTCCTGAAATTATCAGGTGTTTGTCTTAATTAAAGGGCATCTGCTGTTCAATGGCTCTGAGGCCAAACAAGTTCTGTTCCATTTGCAGAAGCATCATTTCACATTGTAGGAGCCATATGGTAGAAAGACATGGGAAAATCTGACCAGCCCAAAGGATTTAAACAACTAATTATTACTTATTCTGAAATTACATTTATAAGACCTGTGTGGTGGGAGGAGGAGGAGGTGGAAGGGCTAGTGATCAAAGCACAGGATTGGGAGACAGAAGATGTGTCTTCCATTTCTGGCTCTGCCACAGAGTTGTTTTGCGTCTTGGGCAAGATACTTAACTCCCTTGATACCTGAGTTTTCTCATCTGTAAAATGATGCTACTTACTTACTTCACAGGGATATGGTGAGGTCACATTCATTCATGTTTGTAAAAGGCTGTGAGATCACAAAATGTGCATGGTGGAATGTACTGAAAGCATATGATAGTAGGGCAATTTAACTGATTTAAACCTCAAGACGTGAAAATATGGGGGTAGGCATAAAGGTATTTTCTGGCACTAATACATCATCGTATACTATATATTTAAGGTAAAAGGCAACATTTCAGTCAGTAACGGTCCTCTTTTTGTTGAAAGGTTTTTCTGATCTCGTTCTGACCATTGATGGTGATGTATTTGTTACTTACCGATCCTTTCGTTCTCTCCCCAGTCCGTGGTCAGAGGCTCTGGATTTAGGGAATCAAAACAGTTTGGGGAGTTTCCTAATTGAGCAAAGCTGAAAAGGTACGAAACAATGTCATGAAGCGCTGCCACAGTCTGCAGGCTCTGCCTGAGTGCTCTGTAAGCAGCCAGCAGATAAAATAAACATAGGGAGAAAACACTTCAAATGTGAAAAAAACACATAGCCATAGCAAATATTTATGAATGAAGGTTACTGATTATTTGTATCCCAGTAGTACCTAGAGGCCATAGTCAGGATTGGGGCCCACTGGCCGGGTGCTGGACAAACATAGAACAGAAGACTGCCTCTTCCATGAAGAGCTTACAATCCAAAATGTTATGTTGTACTACTGAGTGTTAGGGCTCCTAGAGTCTTGAATGAGTGTCTTTTTGTACCAGTTAAATAAAAACAACTTTTTTCCCTGTGAAAAAGATAAATAGATCAAAAGCAAACAGGCAATTTGTCAGAAGCAAAGAATTGGTATGTTACGATGTCTCCCTATTTTACCTCCTCACATTTTAAACCCCCACTTTCCTCTTAGCACAGTGACTACAGCCAACATCGCTGCTACTTCCCTATACATTTGGGGGGGGGGATTGGGGGGGGAGACGGATGGACAGCAGGGGAAGGGTTAGGGACATGCAGGCTTGTCTGTAGGCAGAGGGGATCCAACATGGCTGATTTTAATAAAGTAACTGCATTACCCAGCTATCCTTTTATCTTTTGCTCCTGTGTCTCAAACACAGAGGATACAACCTTTTTTCTTAATGCCTGTGACCTGACACACTACTCCAATGGCACATCCTAATTGTAGCAGGCATTCTCATCAACACATTGTGAGTTTGTTTATTTCCCAGGGCTAGTCATCTCTAACGACAAAGCAACATTTCAACATGTATGAAGAATGTGGTCTGTCCTCCAGATACATTTATATGCTTTGCTTAAGAAAACAAAATCTCTCTTTAGGTTTGTAAATACCAACCTTCTCTGGCAGCATTTTAAACATAAACAGCACCTCAGAAGGGTGAGGGATGAACCACAAATTGAGGAAGGCTTGCCCATCAGGAGACAACAAACGATGTGGTTGTGGCTGAAATGACCTGAGTTATATGGGGAAATGATAGATTCCTGTCACTTTGGAAAGTTACAACTAAATAAAAGTCTCTGAAAATAATTTTTAAATCTAAATACCACAATGTTGTAATTTTCACTTAAAACTTGGGCAAAAAAAACCTCTTGCTAGCTCAGGCAAAACTTCCATTTGGGCTTGGGATTTACCCCAAAGATTTGGAACAGCGAGAAATAAACATATTTCAGAGATCAAATGACCACTAAAGGCGAGACTCAAAAGCCCATTGAATTCAATAGGAATCTTTCCATTGACTTCAGTGGGCTTTCAACTAGGCCTTATAGTGTACCAATCTAGGAGACCAGAATGCTCTGCAAAAGGCTTCTCTGAACCAAATACACAACTGTCACTTATGCCAAATGGCCTCTCTCAATCAGAGTGGTATTGTTTATTCAAAAATAAGCAGCCATGGGCCAGCCCTGCAAAATAATGAAAGAGCAACACACAACAAAAGAGACAAACTAAAGATGAGAGCTTGGTGCCCATTCCTACAAGATCCTGAATGTCTCCTGCAAGGTGCTGAATGGCCCCAATTTCCATTGACTTCAACGAGAACTGAAGACATTTGACACCTCACAAGAGGCACTTTGTAGGACTGGCTCTTTGATCCCGAGGTAAAAGTGTTCAGCTTTGGCATAGGATAGCACTGTCTTGCATCATTCTCTGATGACTGCTTCTGTTTGCCTCAGGAACAACACAGCCAGGCTCAAGGGAATCACACCCAGCCCTGTTTGGATGGAGTTGGCCCAATGTGGTGATGAAATGTTATAACGTGGGAGAATCAGCAGGGATTCTCAAGATTCTACGATCCTCCCTCTCTTGGTAAACAAAGTTAAATTAGAAATGTAGAACTTGGATAATGTAACTTCCTTCTTCCATAGTAATAGGTAGGGCTACAACAATGAATAAGAATTAAAAGTCTACAATGAATATTTGCTAAAATTCCTGTGCAACTTTCAGTAGACAGCCCAACCTTCTTGTCAGAACATGTTAAATTATAAAGTTAGAATATGCATCATGTATTTTTTTGTTTTTCCACATAAACAAAACAGTCATTTCTTGTCTCAGTGCACATGAACATGAAATACAATATTGAACTAATTTAGTCTCAGGTGAGAGGTTTAAACTCAGTGGGAGCAGGGATGCTGGAACAATTTTTATAGTGCGGGGCCTGAGAGCCATTGAACCAAACTGTAAACCCTGTATGTAGTGGAAAACACTTCAAGTCAGGGGGTGCTGCAGCACCTATGTTCCAGCACCTATGAGTAGGGGAATTAAGTTTGATTTAAATCAAAGTGAGTTTTATACTTATTAATTATTATTGTGATTAAAGAGAGAGGTCAAACAGCAGAAGGAACAACTTGCATCTGTGTGTGGGTGGAATAGCAAATGGTTAACTGCAGTGTGTTGTAAATGAGAGAATTACCTTTGGGTAGGATTTATTTAACCAGCTGTTCATTACCTATTTTGCATAAGGAATGATAAGAACAAACTGTACCCAAGGAAACTGTACTTTACCAGATGACATTACTGTTTACTCTCTTTATCGGTTTCTTCCATTTTACACCATTGCCTGGAAGCCATAACAGCAGGGAGAGACCAAGTATAACAGCTGCAGTTCACCCCAAAGGCAATGCTCTCAGTAGTGAGCATGCTCCCATAGCATGGATATCTGTATATTTAGTCTCTCCATCAAAGAGGTCTGTTTCCCCCCTCTTTGATGCACCGATAGCTCCATTTAATTTTAAATGGTGTTTTCTCCAGAGTTGTTACGGAAAGAATGCCCCTCCCCTCCCCAAGAGGTCAACGTCATTTATTTCTGCTATGATGTGGTATGTTATATTAACTTTTCAGAAAGATACAAGACAACTTATATAGCATCCAGATGAGGCCCTGGTGATACCTGGGAAATTATTCAGAATTCCACCCCACCCCACCCATCATCCTAGCTCCCCTCCCCCCCCCACACTTCAGAAAGAGCCAAAGCACAATTTAAACTGAAGATACTAGGTAAAACAGACTTTCTATAATATAAAACAAATACCAATGTTTCCCTTCCCCCCTCCCCCCTTCTTTCTTTGCCTTCACACAGTAGTTGCCAGAAAATCTTTTTAGAGAGAGGTGAGTGATGTAATATATTTTATTGGACTAATTTCTTTTAGAGAGAGAGAGAAGCTTTCGAGCTACACAGAGCTCTCCTTCAGGTCTGGGAAAGATACTCAGAGCATCACAGCTAAATGTTTGACTATCTTAGACAAATTAACAGAATTATCTCAGCATTTGTGCATTTCCTGTCCTTTAGCAGGGAATATTGCTAATACTCAGGTAACATTAACAAGTTACCTAAGGCAAAACTGTAAAGATGGAGGGTAACCACTTTATTATCCAATTTTTTTCATGGCACCTGATCCAGAGACTCACTGAAGTCAATGGGAGTCTCCACTGATTTTAGTGGGGTTTAGGATCAGGTTCCTTGACACACTTTTTCTTTGTTTTGTTTTTTTTCAATTTTTCCCATTTGGACTAATTCTTCTGTTATTGTTCATTTATTTTTCTCTTTTGAAACCCTCTTCTTTTACTCCCGGGGGAATTCTGTGCCAAAAAAAATAAAAATTCTGCACACAATATTTTAAAATTCTGCACATTTTGTCAAAATAACACTATATAATCATGCCAGTTTAGGTTATTTTGGTAGTTTATTTCAAATACCTGTCAGCAACTATGTCTGTAACAATATAGACAACAACAAAAAATTTCCCCAGGAGTAGAGATTTAAAGAAACCCCTATGACAGTCCCCATTTCTCTGCCCCCCTCCTGCAGAGCCCAGCTATGCCATGCCCCCTCCCCAGATATCCACACCCCCTCCCTCCCAGAGTCCAGATGCAGGGATTCCCCAGCCCAGCCACCCACACCCCTTCCCCCACCCCAGAGCCCAGCTGAGGGGCCCCGCCAGCCCAGACACTTGCAAACCCTCCCCTCCATAGCCTAACTTTGCCCCTCATATGCAGACACCTGCATCCCCCTGCCCCAGCAGAGCCCAGGGATCCAGAGGGAGAAACAGCCTGATGCTGTTTCTTGCATGCTGCCTCCTTCCTTCAGGTTGTGCCAGGAACTGCAGCTGTTGGGAACCCTCCAGCTCCATCCCCCTACCCCCCGCAGTGTCTACTATTTGCAAACTGGGGAGCTGGGCTCTGCTGGGTCCAGTGGCCTCTAGTGGCACCCAGCAGCTCTGCAGCACCAATTCTGCAGGGAAAAGGAAATTCTGCACAGAAGAGAACTTTTCTTACCTGTAACTGGAGGTTCATTGAGATGGGTGGTCCCGATTTGTATTCCAAACATAGGTGCACATGCGCGCCATGCACTGGAGCTGGAAGTCTTTCAACGGCAGTGTCCATTGACCTGCACGGCTGCCCTATGTCACTACCTGCTCTATGTGAGGTTATAAGAGGCTATGCAGGGTGACGCCCTCAGTCTCCCTCTTTCCACAGCAGAAGGAAGGTGGTCGGGTATTGGAATACAAATAGGGACCACACATCTCAAAGAACCTCCAGTTCTAGATAAGTAATCTCTTCTTCTTCGAGTGACGGTCCCTATATGTATTCCAAACACGGGTGAGTACAGAGCAATGATCAGCTTGGAGGTGGGTGCGAGGATGCGAAGGGTAAGACCTGCTGTAGAACAGCACAGCCCACTGATCAATGGTGTAGTGCGCTGTGAAGGTTTGGACAGAGCACCATGTTGCTGCACAGCAGATCTCATGCCAGGGTACATCCACCAGGGAGGAATTGCGTGTGCCCACGTGGAGTGCACTGTGATTCTGCCTGGCGGTGTTGCAATGGAGTGCACATAGCATTCTGTAATGCACTGAGAGACTCAACTGGACATACAATGCAAGGAGAGGGCCGGCCCTCTCAAACATTTCCATGATGGTTACGAAGAGGCATGGGGAGGCGTGAAAGGCCAATAGAAGGCCAGTGCCCCGTGGATGTCCAGGGAATGCAATGTCCTATCCACGGGGGTGGCGTGGGGTTTAGGATGGAAGACTGGGAGATGGATGGACTGGTTGAGATGAAACTCAGATGATCTTTGGGAGGAACTTAGGGTGAAGGTGCAGGGAGACTTTGACCTTATGGAAAACTGTATACAGGGGCTCAGCCATCATGGCTGCCAGTTTGCTGACCCACTGGGCAGAGGTAATGGCCACCAGGAAGAGGACCTTCATGGATAGGTGAGCCAGGGAGCAGTGGTCAGGGGTTCTGTGGGCACTGGGAACAGGGGCACCAGCAGGCCAGCTCCTGGTACCTAGTGTAGATAGCTTGGTATGGCAGGTATGGGCGCTGCTGGAACTGTGGCTCAGATTGTCGGCTGCAGGTGGAAGCTGTGTAGATCCTGAGGGACCAAAGGGTCGCCCATGAGTCCTTCAAGGAATGCAAGGCCTCGTCCATCTTTGCACAGAACAGCTTGTCATTGAAAGGGAGGTCCTGCATGGTGGATTGGACCTCCCTCGGAAAGCTAAATGACTGGAGCCATGTGTCGCATTTCATCACCACGCTCGTGGCCACCGCATCCACCATGGCCTGAAGGCTGACTTTGGCCATCCAACAGTCCTCATACAGCAGGGCCTGGAACTGCCGGCACTTATCTCGTGGGATAACCTCCAAGAACTCCACCAGTTTGGTATTGTATAATTGTTGAAAGTGTACTTCACTAGCAGAGCTTGACAGTTAGAAATGTGGAATTGAAGGACTGTGGAGGAGTAGAGTTTACAGCCCATGAGGTCCAGGCATTTCAATGTCTTATTTGCGGGGTGGAAGAGGCAGAGTGCTGGCGCCCTCATTCCATGACTGCATGCACGACCAGTGAGGCCAGCGGTGGGTGGGAAAACAGAAAGTCAGCCCCCTTAGCCGGCATGAAGTACCTGTGTTCCACTTTCTTGGGCGTGGGGGCGCACAACACCAGCATGTGCCACACTACTTGTGCAGGTTGTAGAATGATGTCGTGAATGAGCACAGCTACACACGTCAGGCCCTAGGGCTGGAAAATGTCCAACAACTGGTCCGGTTGGTCTTAGACCTCTTCCGGGGGTTGCCCAAATCAAGGGCCATTCTCTGTAGCAGCTCCTGGTACTGGTGGTGATAGTCAGGAGAGGAGAGGGTAGGTGGGATCAGGGTCTTGTCCAGAGAGGAGAAGCCTGCCATTGGAGTCAGCAGTACTAGCAGAGTTGGATCAAGCGCCAGGTCCTCCTCCTGGTCCAAGACTAACGGAGCCAGTGGAGGGGCTGATGTGGGCTTGTATGAGGCCAACGACAGTGGGTATGGGCAGCGATAAGGGTCCCATGTGGGCCAGTGGTGCCAGAAGGCAGGTGTTGATGCTACTGCGGGCCTGGAGCGTAGGGTGCCAGAAAAGGCAGGTGAGCCCGGGAGTCTGCACTACACCTCAGAGTCCAGAGAAGCCTCCATCAGTGGCAGAGCCGTCGGTGTGGGCGGAACCACGACCTGCAGTGGTTGGTCACAGCCGAGGAGGAGCGGCTCATCTGCCAGTGAATGTGGCCGGGGAGACCAAAAGAAGCGGTGAAGGCAGGTACAGCAGCTCTAGGTGGGATGTGGGGACCACTGGATTCATCTGGCCCAGCGTCCAGGATACATCCCACTGTCTGCCACTCCGACGAGGGGTACACAGAGTGGAACCTGCACAGTCCAGATGTGGCTGAGTAGTGCACTCCAGTGGGCTATTGGGAGCCTCGGTCCACTAGGGAACTGGTGGTTCTGGTGGGTCTTGCTTCTGCTTCACCTTGCCCCCTGCCTTAAGGAAGGCCCAGTGGAGTCATCATGCAATGTCTCACCTGATCAAACCTGGCTTGGAGAGGAAACGCAGTGTGGCACAGAGGTCTGTGATGAGGACTTACTGCAGTGTTCGTGAGAGCACTTGCGACTGTTCCTGTGCATCTTCTCATGTCTTGGTGGTGCTGATGGATCTGAGAGCGAAGCCAAGGGTGGGGTGCTCACAGCCAGTGATGGGAGGTGCACAGCCAGCACTGACCATCCAGGATCAGACTCCGCATGAGGCCAGAGCACTTCCGCCATGAGGAACTTGCAGAGGCACTGACGTTGAGTGTCACGGGTCCTTGACGGGAAGAACTTGCAGATATTGCAGCAGGTGACAAGGTGTGTATCACCCAGGCAGTAGAGGCAGCATGTGTGCTCGTTGCTCACGGAGAATGAATGAGGACATGAGGTGCAGTTCTTGAACCCTGAAACGCAGGGCATAATCCCTAAAGGGGGTCGGGGAAACCCGGGAAGGGGCTACTATGTACCCTAACTAACTAACCTAACATTTACAGAAATACAAAGGGAAAGGAAACAGAACTATCTACCTACCTACCACAGACTGTCATTCTCACAGAGTGCACAAGCGTGAAGAGAGGATTCTGACTCTGACCATGCAATAAGAGGGAACTGAGGGCATGTCGCTCCACACAGCCTCTTATAACCTCTCATGGAGCACGTGGCAATGTAAGGTGACTGTGCAGGGCAACGGACATGGCTGCTGACAGACTTCCAGCTCCGATGCATGGCACACATGCATACCTGCATTTGGAATACATATAGGGACCATCACTCAAAGAAGAGCACTAATTCTGTGCAAATTCTGCATTGCGCAGTTGCACAGAATTCCCACAGGAGTATTCTTTCTTCTCTTATTTGGCCTTTCATCTTATATTCATTTTTACTGCGTGTTTTCTCTCTTCCTTCCCTACCATTCTCTTTTCTTCAGTTTCTACCCCTCTTCCACCCTCTTCCCTCCTCTCCACTTTTTTCATCCAATTGCAAATCCTCCTGTGATGAGAAACTAGAGTGCACATCCTGCTCACCCTTCAAGTATCTGGCCAGTACAAACATAGATGATAGGCTTATTTCAGAGAAGAAGAAGGTGCTAGAATTAATTTCCTGAAATAATACTAAGGTAGGATGGAAGCTCTGATTTTCTCTTGAACTGTAACTAATTGACAGTAGACAAGGTGGTCCTAAGCTGTTTTTTTTTTTCATTTAAATTATACAGCTGATAATAAATGACATACAGAAAGTGTGGACAAAAAAAAGCAGGGGGTGGTGTTGGGAAGTGTGATGGGGGCTATAGGGTGAGGGCTGAAGGAAAGAGGGACAGTTTTAAAATTACTCTTTCCCCAGTTTACAGTCCGGCTGAGTTACTTTTAATTGACTTTCTAGCGTGGGAGCGCTTCGCCATTTCAAATGTAGGGAGAACAGCTGCTTGTTGTTTGTTAATAGCAAGCTAATTAAAGCTGTCTTCTAGCATGCCCCAAATTAATGCTGAAAGGGCAGTCAGGCTTCTGAGCTAGGTGGTGGGTGAAAAGGGGTCCAAGTAGTCCACAGAACCTTAAATAAAGGATTGATTCCCTCCACCCCCGCCCCCTCACTCTCTCTCTTTTCACCACAAGCTACATTTCATAGTTGAAAGAGATGTTGTTTAACAACTCCCCCGCTTCCTCACAAAGTATTTTTAAAGAAATGCAAAACTAAAAAACTAAAAGCAATATTGACTCACTTCTTGGATGGTGGAAGGGAGTTGGCCCAATGCATCAGCCAATACCTTATTAACATGCACTCTGTCACGACCTATCGATATAATAGTCCACTGAGGGCTAAATGGCCAAACCATTCAGCAGCAGAATCAATGCTAGACAAGTCTTTCCCTGCAGTGTGATGGATGTTTCCGAACTGTTCTATAGACTCTCCCTCTCTACTAGACATCTCCATTTAACCCTAAGAACAGCAACCGGTCTGTAGTATGAACTGCAGAAGGATAAACACCTCAGTAGAACTGTGCTCATCTGGCAATTGTGTGTTTGATTTAGTCCTTGCTAAGCAGCCAGGCTAAGGGAGTCAACTAGAGTTGTTGATCAGTGATTAACTGATGCTAGTTCTTAATCCCAATGGGTTCAGGGACGGAGCTAGAGCTTGTACTTGTTAACTTGTCACTTGTTAACAGGTTTCACTTAACTCTGAAATAGAATAAGACAACTTTAGCTAAACTGAATTAAAGATTTTATTTCAGACTGGAAATAAGGGTTAAATTTTTATGACAAAACTAATTAACCATTGGAACAATTTACCATGCATCTCCACGACTGATAACTTTAAAATCAAGATCGGATTTTTTCTAAAAGATCTGCTCTAAGAATTATTTTGGGGAAGGTCTACAGCCTGTGCTATACAGGTCAGACTAGACGACCACAATGGTCTCTTCTGGCCTAAGAATCTATGAACGTAGGGTTTACAGTCTGGACAAAAACTAGATTAATTTGATTCTCCCATCCATGCTAGTGGAAGTCTTTGGAGTATTTGAATTCCCAGTATGCAGACTTTCGCAGGCACAACCAATTGTGTGCACAAAATCAGAGGTCAACTGGACACTGGCAGAAAATGTGGCTCAAAGTGCATATGGACTATTATCTACACTGTTCTTTTCTCATCTCTGCTTGCTAATTTGAAACTCTGGCAGCCAGGGACAAATGGTTGAAGACACTACAAACCTGGGATCAGCCTCAAGGTTTTCCTTTGAGTCTCTGTTCCCCTTTTTCTCTTGGGATAGCCCAATCATGAAGTATTTGTCTCTGATGACAGGGAAATCTTCTAGCAGGATTTTCAGACTATTGTAGTATGCAATGATCTGGCCTCTCAGGGCATACTGTGACAAAAAACGATGGCTCAATCTAAAAAAAGGTACCAAATATTAGCATATAGCCTTTATATAAAAATTACTGTGCAGTGAGTCATCCATCCAGATAAACTGTACTCTTCCTGGCTCTAATCTCTTTCCACACTGACACATACTTTGGCAACTTCTACTGCAAAGTCATCAGATTTAAAGATAGTAATTCTGCTATGCTGTAACACGCAGTGGCACCATATAGCAAAGCTGCTTAATATTTTGTACTGCTGTAACACCTTTCACGTGATATTCTCACAGCCCTTTAAAAACATCAATGAATTAATGCTCACGGCAACCCCTGTGAGGTAGGTATTAATACTTAATTCCTCTATGCCTTTTTGTAATATAAGTGACATCATGAGTTTGTGTTGCACACCTAATTTATTAAACCAGTCTATTCAATGCTGTAAATATGTTTTGTTTTTCTCTTCTCATCCAGTCAAATTATATGCAAATTGCCATTGGTGGTTTGTTTTTTGTTTAGTTTTATAGATAAACTGGCATCTTGTTCAAGGATCTAATCCTGCTTCTGTTGAAGTTGATCGCAAAACTCCTATAGTCAGAAATAGAAGTCAGAGTGGGACTTACAGCTGCAAAGAATTATAATACTGTCAAGTCAAAGCAAGTGTAAAAATATCCAACTCAGGTTTGAAACTCTGATTCTTCATGTTCCTCAGTCCCTCTGGTCACCCTAGCACATGGACTGAATTTACAGAATTATTTGTGGACCAAAGCCAGCCACTCCATCACCACTAGGTCATTCTCTGATTTACTGCCAACTACTCTTACCACAACTCTACCCTCATGGTGAAGACACTCCCCTGACCTTTTCTCACCCACAAATTACCTCATCAACCTCTCTTTGCATCCTGGTTCTAGAGGAAGAATGGCCCATTTCCCATTTGTTCCAGCACACTCTCTCCAATGTTACTTGTGCTCCCTCTACCTCCCCCACAATCTCCCATTAACCACCAGAAGCCTTCCTCTCTTTGCTTTATGACTAACTATAAAAAATTGTGAAAAACACATTATAATAATTATATAGTAATCTAATAGAAAAAGATCCTTTTCAAAATAAAGCCTTGGCCATTCTCACATTTCAGTTGCACAGGATTTAAACAAAAAAAACCAAAAAACAAAAAGAATGAAATGTATATATTTGATGTACTCACTTATGACAGTATTCAGCAATAACTTCTCTTTTGATTTTTTCATCTTCATTCTACAAGATAATATTTTCTTCTTAGTGACATTTCTACAGCATTTGTATACCTTGCATCCAAAAGACCATAAAATATATATAACAACATTTCCTATGATAGAAATGCTACTTTATTAATGTATTAAATAAGGTTCTGGTTCAAAGGCAACATTACAAAGCAGTCTAATTCCTTTCTTCATAAAAAACTTCGATGAGAATGAACTTGGAAATGATTTTGGCCAGTACAGCAGATCCTGTAAAAATTTATATCAAGCCAATAGTCAAATTCAACAAAATTATTAGAATAGTTTTTATTCAGGACATATGATATTAAACATAATTTAATGACACATTGAGATATTTTCCAAAAAGTATTCAACTTATAGTTCCCCCACAAATATTCAGTCAGCTTATTGACCTGGTTCCATAGTTTGTGAATATACTAAACTGAATTATGTATTTTGATGAATTTGTTTGATCAAATATTTGATGGGGCTTCGACTGCCACCCCATGTCTGTTCAGGACCATGCCTAACTTGTAATGCATTTAGGAGAAGACTTGAGTCACCAGCAAATTCAAGACAGGATCCAAGTATCTCAGTTTCTAGATACTGGATAAGGATGATTTTCCAGACATATAAAAAATCTGGGTCCAATTTAGAAACCTCATGGTAAAGACATGTAATCTGATGAGGTTCAACAAGGACAAGTGCAGAGTCCTGCATTTAGGACAGAAGAATCCCACACACTGCTACAGGCTGGGGACCGCCTGGCTAAGCGGCAGATCTGCAGAAAAGGACCTGGGGATTACAGTGGACGAGAAACCGGATATAAGTCAGTGTGCCCTTGTTGCCAAGAAGGCTAACAGCATTTTGGGCTGCATTAGTAGGAGCACTGCCAGCAGATTGAGGGAAGTGATTATTCCCCTCTATTTGGCACTAGTGAGGCCACATCTGGAGTACTGCATCCAGTTTTGGGCCCCTCACTACAGAAAGGATGTGGAAAATTGGAGAGAGTCCAGCAGAGGGCAATGAAAATGATTACGGGGCTGGGGCACATGACTTATGAGGAGAGGCTGAGAGAACTGGGCTTATTTAGTCTGCAGAAGAGTGAGGTGGGATTTGATAGCAGCCTTCAACTACCTGAAGGGGGTTCCAAAGAGGATGGAGCTAGGCTGTTCTCAGTGGCAGCAGATGACAGAACAAGGAGCAATGGTCTCAAGTTGCAGTGCGGGAGGTGTAGATTGGATATTAGGAAAAACTATTTCACTAGGAGGGTGGTGAAGCACTGGAATGGGTTACCTAGGGAGGTGGTAGAATCTTGATCTTTAGAGGTTTTTAAGGCCTGGCTTGACAAAGCCCTGGCTGGGATGATTTAGTTGGGGTTGGACTAGATGACCTCCTGAGGTCTCTTCCAACTCTAATCTTCTATGATTCTATGACACAAAGTCTATTTTTCTTCCTCTAAAAATTAAACACAAATTGATAAAAATGAAAGTAACATAACAAGAGAGACTTGATAAAAAGTCTGCCTAGTCTAGTATTTTGTCTCATCTGTAACTAAAGCCAATGTTGGATGCTTCACCAGAATAACATGTAACTGAAATCCTGTATTATGGATGAAAATTTCTTCACAATCCCAGCTGGCGATATTCAAGCGTGACCCCAATTAGCCTTTTTAATTTAACCTAGTAATAACAAATCGCAATCTGCGGTTGTTTTTAATCTAAGTATCTATAGTCAGATGTTCAGCTGTGGCGGAAAAGTACCCAGAACAACTGAGGATTGTGGGAGGTTCAAGAGGCAGCCTTTAAACTCCACTGATCCTGGGACTACAGAATTGTAAAACTGAGATTAGATGAACTATTCATGAAACAAACTAAACTCATGTCAAGTTCAGTTTCCTTCTCTGCTAGAATTCTTATTATTATTTTAACATATAGATTCTTTATTTTTGTTCTTTGTAATATATTTTAAAGCACTCTCGCTTAGATACTTCTAGAACCCCATCACTGTAGTATCTGAGCACCTCAAAATCATTAATGTATTTGTACTCAACACCACAGTGAGGTAGGGAAGGTCTATCATCCCCCTGTTACAGATGGGAAACTGAGGCACAAAGAGACTAAATGACTTGCCCAAGATCACAGAAAAGGTCTGTGGAAGAGCAGGGAATTGAACCTAGGTCTCCTGAGTCCCAGGCTGGTGCACTAACTGTCATAGTTCTGGACAACTGCACCTGTATTTTCCCTATATGGTCCTGCAAGGACACTCACTCTAGACTTCAGGCTCCCCTGCCCATCACCTCTTTTGAGTGGAGACACGCGTCTCTCACCCTTCTGACTGGGATATTTCCAGGCTGCACTGTCCTTTGACTAAGCAGGCCTGTTTCCTTTCTCTTCAGAGGCTAACATCAGAGTGATTGCCAACAGTTATGTTACACACAGCACTTCCTATGTAAGTCTGTTTTATTCTTACGGTAAAAGCACTACAGAGAAAACATACTAAACAACAATAAAAGAACATATGCACATGCTAATAAGATTACCAGAGTTCACCCCAGCACTAACATGGGCTTTAACAGGAGCAGTCCATCAACATCCCACTCAAGGGGTTTCCTTGTGATTTCAAGTTAATCACAGCTTCAACTCAGACAGGCGCACAGTCTTATGGGGTCTCAGTAGGGCCAGTTCTTCCAACCCTTTCTTAAGGGAATCCTGTCCATTTGCTGGATCAGGACAAAGACCCAGAACCTCTTTAAAATCAGGCTTTTAATCTAAAAATCCTTTTTTTGTCTGGTGGTCCATGGAGACTCCAGTTGGGGGGAGGGATAGCTCAGTGGTTTGAGCTTTGGCCTGCTAAACCCAGGGTTGTCAGTTCAATCCTTGAGGGGGCCATTTAGGGATATGGGGCAAAAATTGGGGATTGGTCCTGCTTTGAGCAGGGGGTTGGACTAGATGACCTCCTGAGGTCCCTTCCAACTCTGATATTCTATGATTCTATGAACTGGTGTATGCCAGCCTCTACAAAGGGTGGCTTCAAAAGGCTGATAACTGGAGGAATTACATTAGCATCCCCCTCTTCCTCGAGGAGTTGCATACAATTCCACAACACCACACACAGACTCTAAAAGGTATTAAACTTAACAAAGTTTATCTTAATTCCACAAGATTTGTCCAGGATATTGCCAGTCTGTCACTTTAACCTCCTCTCCTTAAAAGTAATGGCAGGTTGAGAATTAGGTTGGTGCCTTTTTACAAAACAATGCTATCAAAAATCTTAATATAGTGCTGAAGGTCATCAAAATCTCTCTCTTTCTCAAATAATAATTCTTTGGCACACTTACAGGGTTTTGCATTCTGCTGCCCACGATTTCTTTCTTATGAATGAACGTGTTCAGCATCATGTCCCGTGGCCCCAGTTTCTCCAACTGAATGGATACAAAAGCTTCTGGAGGCCTGAATGGTAAATGAAAATACTGTATCTGTGCTGCAACTGGGAATGGGAAGATTAAGCCATCAGAAGCAAAGCAAATAGAGCCAATCTGAGCCTCTCAGCTATTGCTTTAGGTTAAAACACAATGCCCCAAAATAGTTAATTTAATAATAAATTCTTTGCACATAGATAACAGAGAATAGTAGCTGAAAGAGACAAAACCCAAGTACAGACTCGCAATACACATCTTTGGTTTCATTGCAAGTGAAATATATGGAAATAGAAACAAAATATTTAAAAATATTGAACCATGGGGTTAGAAGGGACCGCAAGGATCATCTAATCTAGTCTAATCTCCTGCCAAAATGCAGCATTTGTCTCCTCCCCACATTAACAGGATACCTGTGACAGACTGGGAGTATGTTTGAGTGAATTGGGAATTACATGTTGTTTTGTGAATTCCATTTTGTTTATAAACGTCACTTTCCACTGTAACTTTCATCTCCAAGAGGTCTAACCATGACACAGGCAGCAAAAGCCATCAACTCTGATGATCTCTTAACACCCATCCATAAGAGCAATGAACACTACACAGAAGTTTGCCTGGGGAGAGGGTGGGTCTGCAGTTCCTCAGCCTAGACTACACAGGGAAAAAGGAGAGAGAGACTATATTAAAAGGGGGCTGCTTTTCTGAGCTGGGGACCCAAACCACCAGCACAGGCAAGAAGTCCAGGCCAAAAGGGCATGATGGGATGGCCTAAGGACCTAAGGACACTGACCAAACCTCAGACCCACAGTGAGATCAGACTTGGTAGGGGACTGCATTCAGGACTATGTTATCTTCCGAAGATCTGTAACTCTCTAGTGCTATGCTTGTATTCCTGTGCTATGCTGTATTCCTTGCTTTAATTCCACATTGTCTTTGAAGGGTTTAACTTGAAACCAGAGCTCCCCAGCCAGGTGATCTTGGAAGGGCAGAATGAGTCTAAGCATCTGGGGGCTCAGGAGGGCCATGCCAGTTGTTCTGTGATTTAAGACAGCTGAACTGCAGGGTCCCACTGCCCAAGGAGGATGTCAGACATGAGGTCTGCACATGGGAGTCTGCCTGAGAGACCCAGAGCTAGGGACAGTTACCAGTCACTAACCAGACTCAGGGGGCTTAGAAGCACTTGGGGCCCAGCATTTAAATGTATTAATATCCATCGAGAGACAGGGACTGGGCCAGGATGTAACAATACCTTTTAATGGTCCAGTGTCCGTCTAAAGGGTGCCCTGTAGAATACGAAGTTGTTGGTGCAGCCACCAGTGACTGTTTTTCTATTTCATTTCCAGATTTTGAATTTCTTCCACTTGCTGAGCTGCTCTGACTCTTCAAACTTAAATTTGCTTCCTAAAATATTAAGAATACCAGTCTGTACTTATTCTAGTGGGAACACTGCCTGTTAAACCAATACAGATTTGTAGTTCCATGAGGCTGCTGTACTCTTATGGTATAATAATTCACCTGGCACACTGAAAGCTGAATAAAAAAGTTCTCGGTGAGCATAAGAATAATGAAACTGTGGAGACAAGGAAAGTTAGAGGCAATACACAATTTATAATCAGACAACATTCTCCACACTTCATCAACAACGAAGAAAATGGGGATGCTGGGGTTGTTGGCTTCACCAGAAGAGTGATCCAAAACCTATATTTAAAATATACTGGAAAAAAAAAACCAAGGTGAAAGTTCAATCTAGTAGTTTACGTTTAACACAGTACTCTACTGTATTTGCTTTTCCCCCCTCTGTCTCTGCTGCTGCCTGATTGCGTAATTCTGGTTCCAAATGAGGTGTGTGGTTGACCTGTCAGTTTGTAACTCTGTGTTTGTAACTCTGAGGTTCTACTGTATTGACTTGTGGAATAGAGCTAGGAGACGTCCTAAGAAGCACTCTGTTTGTGAAGGATGATACTCAGTTCCTCAGAGGAAAGACTTGCAGTCTTTAAGATTCTTCTAGATGAAGTGATGGCAAGTAGGACGCATGTTTTAAGAAACAGTAAGAAAGTGCCACTGGAAAGGGCCTGAACAGTACAGAGAAAAGGGTACCAAGGACAAGAATCACAAGAATGGTTAAAACATCTAACCATTTTACCTGTTCTTTGAAATCTGATGACATGGGGCTGATAGGCCAAGGATGTTCCAAATTTTAGATTTAGAACACTTTGTAGATTGGAAATTTGTCCTTCAGGAGTTAAAGCAGAATCAAAGGATATATGCAACCTCTGGATATATATATATTTTTTAAATCAACATCCTTAGAAATTAACCTGTAGAAATATCTCATCTAGTGCCCACGGTCAAACTGAGTTGTGAATTCCTTTCAAGATGAGGCCCAACAGAGAGATAATCTCCTTAGGATATCCAAAAGTTTGCTTGGAAGCTGAGAAGCAAATTTTGCACATTAGGTGCAGGGAGTTGTTGATGTACTATAGAACACTGCAAGAACAGTCCTACTTTCTGCATAAGAAGGGGAGGGACAACAGACACTTATATTCAGTCCAAAACCAAGAGGCACCTTTGCCAATATGGTATTAGAATTCCTGTTGCTTTTCCCTTTTTATTTAGAATTGTTTTGTGTATTAGAGGAATGAGGGGAGAGAATGCATACAAGAAAGACTGGCCAGCTTGACAGGGTTGCTATATTGGGTTGCTCTCCTTCCATAAGCACTGATCTGCCTTGGAATACTGTAAACTTGCAAATGTCTCTACTCAGGAACAACCTACCTGTGTTGCTATTAAAAGATAGATTTGTTGAGTGGAGAACCAGTTCTGCCTGCTTTACTGACTGTCATTTGGGCCAATCTGCTTTAAAGTTGCTCAAGCGTTTGAAACATTGAGACAAAGGCTAGATGAGATTTTGTACTGCAAAAGATTATCAGAGTTTCTGGTTACTCCTTGGTGACTGATGTAGGATACTGTCAAGGTTCCTTCCCCACTCTGAACTCTAGGGTACAGATGTGGGGACCTGCATGAAAACCTCCTAAGCTTACTTTTACCAGCTTAGGTTAAAACTTCCCCAATGTACAAACTATTTTACCTTTGCCCTTGGACTTCCACTGCCACCACCAAACGTTTATCTGGGTTTATTTTTATTAGGAAAGCGTTGTTTGGAAACGTCTTTCCCCCCAAAATCCTCCCAATCCTTGTACCCCACTTCCTGGGGAAGGTTTGATAAAAATTCTCACCAATTTGCATAGGTGACCACAGACCCAAACCCTTGGATCTTAAGAACAATGAAAAAGCATTCAGTTTCTGAAAAGAAAGATTTTAATAGAAGTAAAAAGTAAAAAAGAATCACCTCTGTAAAATCAGGATAGTAAATGCCTTACAGGGTAATTAGATTCAAAACATAGAGAATCCCTCTGGGCAAAACCTTAAATTACAAAAAGACACACAGACAGGAATATCCATTCTATTCAGCACAGCTTAATTTCTCAGCCATTTAAAGAAATCATAATCTAACGCATATCTAGCTAGATTACTTACTAAGTTCTAAGACTCCATTCCTGTTCTGTCCCCGGCAAAAGCATCACACAGACAGACTCTTTGTTTTTCCCTCCCCACAGCTTTTGAAAGTATCTTGTCTCCTCATTGGTCATTTTGGTCAGGTGCCAGCGAGGTTATCCTAGCTTCTTAACCCTTTACAGGTGAGAGGAATTTTCCGCTGGCCAGGAGGGATTTTAAAAGGGTTTACCCTTCCCTTTATATTTATGACAGATACGTTTGTCATGTTGTTAGAGTATCTCAGGATCTGGAAGCCCAGAAGAGCTAATTTTATTGCTTTCAAGTTCTAAGATATTTATGCCTTCTTTCAACTCTTTTAATCACCCCATCTCTGGCCTCTTTTATGCTGTGTAAAGAAAGTGAGGGCAGCACAAATGATTTCTCCACCACAAGAATAGCAGAGGACAGTCATAAGGCTGCCTCCTAAGGACCAGTGCACAAGCCCTGGCATAGGAAATGTCAGGGTGGAGCTGCAGCACTTAGCTTTGCAGCCTGGAGAAGTTACCATTACTTAAGACACAGGCCTAGGTGATTCTTCAGCCCCAGAACAACCTAGGATTGGGAGGGCACAAAGGTGGCTTAAAGCTACTTTTGCCCTACCATTCCCCCTAAGCTATGAGTTCTGTACAGAGCTACTTAGAGTCCTGGCATAGAATCTCACCCCAAGTGCTTTGCACCAACATGAGTTAACCCATCAGCTCCCAAAGCTAGAAGGCTCACTCTTGTTCTAACTACCATCTTCTCTGGAGCTGACACAGAGGACAACCATTCATCAAGCCTGGACCTCTGGAATCACTACCAAAGAGATAATTTATGGGATATGCTTTCTTGATCATACCTGAACTTCAGTCTGGAAATTCAGATGTACTGCTTATGTTCCAGAATTTTGAGCTAATACATGATACAATATGACCAGATGGAGCCTGCTGGATGGTTTCCTGTCTTTCTGTATATTGCCTATGGAGGGCAAATCTTCCTCTAACAGGAATGGAATGCTTGCACTTGATGCATCTCTGTCTTGACTAAAAGATGAAAGAACTGGCTATAGAAAAGGTTTCTTTTCAGATCAGTATGAAATCAGAATCCTGTAGAACTACTGGTGCCTTCAGAATACAGGCTGCTGCTTCCTTGAATGACAAAGCCCAGATCGACATGTCACAGAGGAAAGGGTAAAATGTGTGCCCTGGACCCATGGATTGGCCACTGTGATTACTCAGAACATTTGTAAGAACCATGGGAGAATATGACTGAGGAGGTTCTTGGACTGGTAGTGAGTATGGCCATGTGTGACCCTGAGGAAATAATAATGACATTGCCAAATTGGTATGGTGCATGTCAATAAGAAGTCTCCGGAGGCCATGAAATCTCCTGGAGAAAATGCAGTGATTATGGAGGAAAGGATTGCTCTTTGTTTATAATGAAGAAAGTGGAGACTAGCCCCAAGAATTGCTCTGCGTCTGGAACAGACTGCATGGCACCTAAGTTGAAGAGATGATATCTTTCGAAGAATCAAATGTTGTTTTATAGGAATCCTAAAAATTGAAGATTGGATGAAAATCTCTCTGAGCTTGGAACAAGATCAGTTTCTTTCCTTCCTCTTTTGTTGGCGGGAATTAAAGAAATAGCCCAGAAGCTTGTACCAGAGGAGGAATAATGAAAGGAATAGGAGAAGTTAAATTGCTACTGGCATGGAAAACACATGTTTAAAAACAAGGAAAATAGGAGCTCTAATACTGACATGATCATTCTGACTGCTGCAGGCAGAACTTACTGTGGGCCGACAGGCAGACACAACCCAACATTTCTTTAGAAGTGCTTGGGCTGCCCTGGGCTGCTAGAGAGAGAGAACACATGCCCCCCTCAGTAAGAATTAATGGGGGCATTTTACAGAACACTACAACCATTCTGACAAAATGTGGCAACAAAGCATAACTAGAACCACTGATGTAAACCCAAGATAATACTGGTGGGGTAACAGTGAAGCATTTGGGACACTTTAATAAAACTAGAGTCCACAGCACTTGGGGACTCTTAAAAGAAGCAAGGATCACAAGAGGATACAAATATTTATTGTAAAATGATATCTGGCCACCATTATTCTTATGTGTAAACTGAGAGAGACTGGGGGCCACATCAACATCAGTCACCACTGTGATAAAGGTACTGACTCTGGATAAAAATCTTTAGCCTATGAATGATGACAATATAAAAAGTTCAGACTTATGGTCACATGTACTGAGGAAAGATATATGGAAATTCACCACAGTGATTGACTCTGTTTGAATATTGCAAACATTGATTATGAAAGAACGTTCTTAAACAACTATAAAGCCAAATCCACCTGAGAGCTCATACTTCTTCTAAGACTTTGACAACCTACTAGGGGTTTCCAACTTACCCTCTTTACCTTTGTGCTGATATATGTAATTTAGACATGCTTTTTCTTTACTTCTTGGTCTTGAATAATTGATACATGACCTGCCCAAGCCTTCTGCTGCTGCTCTGCTAGTTCTATTAATTGTTCAGGTTTATATTTAGACAGATAATATTTACTGACTGTAAATGAGTAAAATCTAGTCCAGAAACAGATGCAGTAGTAATTGAATGATTTATTGCTGAGAGGAGACGTCTGTAAACTAAATGCATAGTCACTGCCTTTCTAAAGAAAAAAGTCATAACAATTTTAGACAGTAAAATTGTTCTAAGTGTTTGGAAGACCAGTCCATATTAATAGGGGGAAGCAAGTTCTTTCCAAAGTAAAGAATATTCCCAATAGTTGGTTGAGAGTCATGGCAGCAGCAACTTGTATTGCATTGCAGGAGAATGATTTGGGAATGACTTCAGGATTAGAGAATTCTCTCTCTCTGGACCGCTCTTTCTCAAAGGATTTTGATATTTCAAAATGTGGTTTCACTGATTTTCACTCTGTGAAAGGGGAGGAGCCCCAATTTTAGGGCAGTCCAGCTGGTGGGCTGCAAAGGAGCTGCAAGCCCAGGAACCCCAGGCTCTGACAGAAACCTGCCTGCGTTCCATTAGAATTATGGCATCTCTGCAAAAGGTTCAGATTTTGCAGTATCAGCTGTTCTATCAGAATTCTCTGGACCAGCTCTGTTCAGGATACCAAATCTCTTGGGTTAATAGTGCTCAGGTATGAGATGGGGAATAATGGGTCTAAATCAGGTGTGCAAGTTACATATTGGTAAGCAAGCCTACTCTGGTATAACTTGTATGCTTCAGGGGCTAGGAAGTATAAGTTTACATCAACAAAGACTCCCTTACATTCACCTCTGTTGTGGGGGAAAGATGAGTGTGTGGGAAAACCTGCTCCTAGAACACACTGCTGGCTGCCATTCAGAAGCACTGACATATACCAGCCATAGGGACATGCAAACTGCTGAAGCACAAGGCAACCCCTTTTCCCATGGCGCCCCAACAGCAGCCAAAGTGCTAGGGCTGAAAGCGGTGACAAGTGAAGTATGTTTTTCCTTTTCTTTTTAACAGAGAAAGAAAGTGAGTGATGAGAGTCTCATGGGAAAAGGGGTGAGCATCAGGTGCCTCCTAATGGGAAGATATCAGGAGGCAGACGTGGAAAAAATGTGACACCATTTTTTCCACATGTAGTATATAGTAAAAGTATATAACATGGGCTTTGCTCAGCATACTGGCTGCAAAAGAAGTAAGTGGGAGTTACTAAACGAGGGTGCACTGGGGGAACGGAGGGGAACCATCAGCCCCAGAATAAAAGGGTGGACAACAGCTCTCACAAACTATATGCGGGGAGGAAAACAAATAAAGGGAACATTCATAGAGTTTCTTTCATCCTGAAGTAGCTCTATGTATGTTAAAAGTTTTAAAATTATATACAGGGATCACTTAACCCAATCACTGAAATGTAGCCATCTCTGGGTGAAACACAACAGTTGTGTAACAGCATACAGGAATACCATGCAACAGTTTGAGACATGATGGGAAAACAGCTACTGGATACTGTACTTTAAATGCAGAATTAAAACACTGTCAAGCAAGGGATGCAGAACAATGATGACTGTGTAACCTTGGGATGGTTTATGAACCTGTTTGTTTAACTAGACAATTATGGTTATCTTCCCATTCAAGATGGTGTTACAACTGTGCTGCCATTTGCAGAAGGCAAGATTACAAAGAGGTGACACGAGTTGCTGGTGCTGTTACATGATGGAAATATCCCCTTCTTAGAAGATCATAGACGTCAAGGACCGAAGAGACCACTAAGATCCTCTGGCCTGACTTCCTGCACAAGACAGGCCATAGGATTTCATCCAGTGATTCCTGCATCCAATTTACTCCATGCTCCTCAGATTCTTTTCTATGGTATTTTTCAGCTGTACGTGGTCACCTGGATCAACTAATATGCATTAAATGAATCACTGATGTGAAACCTTCTTATTTTCAGGTAATATGTTTGCAAAGAATTGCTAGAGTCATTTTGTATTTTTACTGTTAAGTAAAACAAAATTAATATCTAACTGAGCACCAACAGCACTTGCACCTGACGTTAGCTCCCAAAACTTTACCCAATGGGGTTAGGGAACGAAATGCTGCTGACCTTCATGTCCATTGTACTTGTAGGCCTGATCATGTGACAAAATGAGGCTTGCTGAACAGCAACAATAAGAGCATTTTTTTGAGTGACTTGACAGGCAAGGGTGATCTGCATGTTCTCCACTCCAAACTGGGACAAGAGCTAAAGGGTGAAAACACAAAAGTGTTAGCAATTTCCCCCATAACATAAAGGCAAGTTATATACACTAATTTTTTCTTGCATTAACTAATCTCCAGAAGTGGCATTAATCATTCTGCTATTGGTACATATTCATTTAAACATGGCTAAATGCTCAAGTCACTTCACTTCAGCTGCATTCATAAATTTGTATTCCCCAAGGAACTTAAACCAAAGATCTATACAAAGGGCTACGAGAGAGGGATGCCATCAGACTACAGGAGGGGTTCATATAAAGTAAGGTTAGGATGTTGATTATTTTCATGTTGGTGTTTGCAATGGGTTTTTAATTATATATTAATTATTGGTAAAGAACGTGGGTCATGGATGGGGAAATTGTGGAAAGAAATAAGTTTTGAAGGACTGGGAAAGTTCTGTGTCATGACACTCTGCACCATACAATTTTGTTTCTACTTTTTGAACAGTACCATTGTTTTAATGCAATGGTGCAAAAAGTGAAAGATTAACAGTGAAGAATCTGTTACTTTGAAATAGTGTAGGAAATGAGAGATTCTTTTTCTTTTCACCCTGAAAAAAATCCCTTTTCTGCATTCTTTAAAAAATAAAAAATGTATATATATATATATGACCAAATCCTGATTCATTTATTTTTTTATTCATCGGTCCTTATACTTTGGCAAAACTCCCATTGACTTCAATGAGAATTGTGTCTCACTAAAGACATTAAGATTTGGCCTTCAGTTATCATACAGAGGATTTGACTGATATTATCAAGAGACAGTTCTGAAAAGTGAACAAAATTACACTGTTACATACAGAAAGACACAAAATAATAAAAACTTGGTAAGAGAAATGTACATCACCTAACACAATGAAGCCAAAGCTAATTGAGGCCTTTAAGTGCTACTGCAATATAATTGTTAAATAATATGTGCAGTGAACGATTTTGGTTTCCTTTGGAAATAAAAGCATCTAGTCACCTGAATAACACCATCTCTTGTATGAAAGCTAAATTTTCCAATTTGATTATTGTCAATCTCTTGAATGCTTAACAATAAATTAGATGGAATATATCTGCAAGAAAAAATATATAACAATAATCCATAACACAGAGAATGCATCAAAGAAGCCAAACTGAAGGAAAGAAAGGTAATGCTAAAGAGCTCTGTATTTTCTGCCTCCTTCCCTATCACACAAAGGAATGAAGAATTCCTTCTTTAAATAAAAAGGAAGATTAGGGTATTACTAAATATTTCAGAAGCATTTGAGAGAGAAATAAAGTGTTCTGTGAAGTTTGTGGCTGAACACAGAGAATCATGAATTCTTCCCCATTTGGCTCTAGGATTTGGGTTATGAAGTGAAAAATCAACTTGTCAAGCATCATTTAAAATATTAGTTCCTAACCTTTTGGGATGCTGTGCTGTCTTCCAGACTATGACATCAGCCACAACAGACAGTGCCTGCCACTGCCCACAATTCAGTTATGCACATTCTATCCTGGAATGAAGATTCAGCTGCTTGGAATTGTATGTTTGGAGCAGCCCAGTCTCCAATGTGGATTAGACGCAGTGCTACTCAAAGTGGTGGTCCGCGGACTGGTGCTGGTCCGCGAGCCATCAGCTGCTGGTCTGCGTGCACATTGGAAAAAAAAATTGCTGGTTCCCCACATCAGATAGCTTGAGAAGCACTGGATTAGAGTATATACAACTGATTGGGAGATGAGTAGTGATTTATCATTCAGATGGGGAGGGGAACCTGAATCCTTCACAGACATACTAATGATTGAGAATCACTGATAGAAATTATCCTTGCTGAAACTGGTAAGAAAAATGGATTTTCCTACTTTATTTTCATCCTACCAAAAAACCCTTGATTTTTTAAAATAATTTATTTTATTTACCAGGTTTGTAAAGGTGAAATCAAAGCAACTGTAAAATTTTCAGAGCCTGACACCTGCATGGTTGCATAAGAGGAGAAAGGGAGGGACACAAGTAGTCTCTCCTCTGTGCAGGGGTTGGTTCCAGTTGCAGTCTAGGCTAAGATTTAAAGTTGTTATTCAATGTATAGTAGGATAAACTTTGGAGAGTGATTTCTGTAATCCAGCAACTTTACATTCACAATTATGGACTAACCAGTAATTGGTTTTTAGGGTCCTGTTTCACTATTTGTAGAAGTCTGGGAACAACTATCTGTCTCCTTGGTCCCAGCTCTCCAAATGAGGGACATTTTGAGAGAGTTATCACCCATTTTACTTCCAAAATTACCTATGTTCCACACAGATTTGGTGCCCCTACCCCCACTTTTATTACTGCACATCTTTACATTAGAAATGCAGAAAAAGTTACCTATGGCTAAGGAATCAAATTACACAGCATTTCAAGTTTCCTGCATGACTAATCTGTGTGTGCCCTTCACTTACGGTGGGCCTTACCAGGCTAAGGGATATGCTTGGTTATGAGCTGTCTGGGAAGATACTTAATAACACCATGTCCTGTGAAACATAGCAAAGTTCTGGTTTACCTGTCCACACTACTGTCATCTTCAAGGAGAGCTGTAATGAATATTGGTGGGGGCTGGTCTGCTTTCTCCTTGTGAGATGCAAATTCAAAGTGCACTGGCCTCAAGTATAAATGGAACTCATCAAAACCCATCTCCCCTGCAAATGCTTTGTACATCCTGAAACAAAAATAGGAATATTTGGTATAGTCGCTTCATTTTTTAAAAAAGTTTAGTACTGCTGTACATACCTACCTAGAAATCCAATATCTATTAAAAATTTATCTAATGTGTGTGATGAGGTTTATAGGTCCTACACTAAACCAGAGCAAGGCATCGAGCAGTACTGAGCCAGGGAGGCCCTGCTCCAGGTGATGGGACAGTTTAAAAAGGGCACTGCCAGCCCAGTGAGATGGGGAAAGAGGTTACAGGCTATACCAGGAGCTGTAGGCAGAGCGAATGCAGCCTTAGTAAGGCCCCACCTGGAGCAGTGATCCATATTCCCCACGGTCTCTTTGGGGCCAAGAACCTATGAGAGGCCCTGAAGAAAAGGATGTTGTCCCCCGGCAAATGAAAGCAGATACTAGAATAACTGAGACCATGCCCCAAAACAGAGGAGCCACAGCCCAATAGGAAGTGCCCCGGGGGTGGGGGGCTAACTTCGAATGGACCAGTGAATGGTCAGGACACTGCAACACCCCTTTAGGGCCTTGGGTCAGGACCCTATCCCCTGCTCACCCTCCCCTCTGTCGTGACAGAATCTTAAGGGGGGAAGATGGGCACACAAGAGAGCCTGAGTGCTGCTGTATACAACCCAGCAGGGTATCCTCCAGGACAGGCAGACTGAAAAGAACTGTAAAGCCACTGCCTGACCATTAGGCCAGCGGCTATTGGACTGACCTGCTACAGTATGATACTTTCCCTAAAATTTTAATGATACTTAGCCTCTGTCATGTTTTCATTGATACCAGAACAAATACTGCTCATTGTGCTGCTGATATTCATTATTTGTTTATCACTGACCATGTGATTGACATATTACAGTACACAAAAATAAAGCAAGGACAAGAAGTTTAATGTTTTATGCAGTGTCTAAGGGAGAGCCTGTGAAGAGATTCAAAGAGGGGTATGAAAAAGTCAGCCTGACATGTAAAGAAGATAATTTTGTCAACCATGTTTTGGATAAACTGGAGGATAGTGCTTGGGAAGAGGTATGGGTGACAGAGAGGAAATTACAGTAGTCAAGACAGGAGATGATCAGACCCTGAACAAGCATTTTTACCATTAGAACAGAAAATCTGTGGAACTTGTGTTGTAGAAATCCTTAGTTCAGCACAGTCAGAAACATTATAACAAAATAGTAGGGGAAGAAGAGGAAGATGATCCCATAGGACCATCAAAATGTTGGCTGTTTGGACACACAGCGACAGAGTAATAAGATAACAACACTTCCTTTTGTCATAACAATGGGTCTCTGAGGAAGACAAATATTATGCCTACTTTATAAATAGGTAAGCTAAGTCATAGAGAAGCTATTTAGGCTATGTTCTACACTAGACAACTTACAGTGACACAGTTAGTGCCACAAATAGGACCCAGAAGTCCCAATTCCCAGTCCTCTAAACTGTAGCTAACGCTCCCTGGCTCTATGGGAATAGCAAAAAAGTTAAATAAAAGAAGGAAGAAAAGGGGAGGCACAAAAGGGTGTCACATACAAAAGAACAAGGTCACATTTGGGACCATTAAAAAGTACATACACATCAATTAACACTATGTAGGAAGTGTATGATAAAGGAACTCTCAGCTCCAAAACCAAAAGGGCTCAGTATGTTTATGCTACAGACTCAGCTTGTGAAATGAGTTGCTCCTTAGTTCACCATATAGTCAAGTGAGCAATCCATGCAATGATATATTTACTTGTGTGTGAGTGTGTTACAAGGGGACACAGTGGCAAAGAAGGAGAGATACACCAAGAAAACCAGAAAAAGGGCGGGGGGAGGGAGACAGAAATGTGGGAGGCAAAGGTTAATATGGCAATAAAGGAAACAGAAGAGAACCAAATTGAGACTGAATCCATCCTGTCTCCATGTTCCCCCACATTTACATGTCTTATAATTAGACTGTCTTGACACACTTACTATACGTGGACATTACTAAGGAACAAAGCAAAAAGACAAAACAATGAGCTGTGTGGAATAGTGTAGATAGCATATGTATTTTTAGATATAAATCAGTTTTCACCATTGGAGAGGCCAACAAGTAATGGGTGATCATTCTGGCAGGTCCCAAAAAGTTTCATTAAAGCCCTGGCACACACTAGAGAATCAACAAATTTAGTTTCAGTCACTTCATCTTATTCTGCAAAGCTGAAAAACAGGTTATTTGCCTTTCCGAAGTTTCAATCCAAACCCCAGAGTCTTTCATGGCAGATAGCTTAATGAACTGTGATCTTCATTACATCAAAGCAAGATACAAAATTAGCCGCTTAAAATATCACATTGAATAAAATACTTCTGTTTATACTGATGTTCAATCTACCAGACAGAATAATTTATCTGAAACAAATTATATGTTTAAATTGATTTACATATGCATCTTGATCCCTTATTTTCCCTTCAGAGCTTTTTACAAAGCCTCCCTGTATTCCTACAGTAAGACAATTCACTACTGGTATTTTAAGGATGTATTTACTTGCCATCTCACAGATTGCTTGGGTTTTTGTGCTCGTTTTTTTTTTTACTGAGAAAATTCCAGATTTCAGATTAGGGTTCTTTGGAAAGATTTCTGTAAAGAAAACTCCCCCCCCCCCAAAAAAAAAAGGTTTTTCCATAAAACAAAGTATTTTGTGCAAAGCGTCTGCTTTACATATATATTTTAAAAAAAAATTTAGCCATTGACAACAAACATTTTTGTTGTTGTTTTTTTGACAAAAAGTCAAAATTTTCCACAGGGGAAAAAAATCCCAAACTTTTCCAGCTAGTTCTATTTCAGATCAGTGTGGTCAAAACAGGACTATATTTGCCTGCTGTTTGTTGAATAAACTGTAAGACACTGGGCTTCTTAACCTGTGTGGATCTCTTTGGCATGTTGTCATTTTATTTTTAAAAGAGGCACATGACCTTAAAACCATTGCCACAGAAGAGGCCGCATCTATCTCCACTTGGTTAATGATCAGTGTAATTCCCCTTGGTTACCCTACTCCAGTAAGGTAGACAGACCTCCATTTTCACTAGATAAAGGGCCTACTCCTGCTACCTTTTTAGTGGGAGTTTGACCACTGATTTCAAAGGCAGCAGTATCTAAGTGCAAAAATTTTCATGTGTCTTTTATCAACCTTAAGTTGTACCTCAGTTTATTAAAAACATGAACATTTGTAAATGCTACGTAGACAACTCTTCCATGTATCAGGAGGAGAACAACAGGTGGCATCACATGTGCCCTGTGCTAACCTAGCCAACTGTGCACTCTCCAGGGCTGTCTCTATCAATCGATGGCGGAGTGTGATGAGTTCCAGGAGTCTGGAGAAGATGTCCAGAATAAAGGCTTGTTTTTCTCTGCCTTGCTTCTTTTCTTCATGTGCTCCTGACTCTAGTGCTAACATAGCAATATCCCGCACAAGGAGTGGGTCTTCTAGCAGCGTGTCTGCAAATAACTGCAAGGAAAAGAAGGGAAGGGAGATATTATTATTAATCACATTTGTTACGGGAGTGCCGAAGGGCCAACACCAAGAATGGGGCCTCATTGGACTAAGCTCTACATAAAAGAAGAGTAGATGGTCCCTGCCTTGAAAAGCTTACAAAACATACAAGACAGCTCCTTGGTAGGAGCAGGGATATAACACACGTACAGAGTGAACAATGGGATGGTGGCAAACAGGATGTTAGCATCATACTTTTCTGTTGTTGGTATGATGTGTGGAGGGGAGTGGGTTTACATAGGAGGGGATAACCTAAATGGAAAGAGAAGGGAAGGGTGAAGAGGGTAAAAGGGACAGTTGTGGAATGAAGTTGACTTGCATGTTTTTGTTTTTTGCTTGGTAATTTACTTCGTTCTGTCTGTTATTACTTGAAACCACTTAAATCCTACTTTTTATACTTAATAAAATCACTTTTTGCTTATTAACTAACCCAGAGCAAGTAATTAATTCCTGGGGGAGCAAACAGCTGTGCATATCTCTCTATCGGTGTTATAGAGGGTGGACAATTTATGAGTTTACCCTGTATAAACTTTATACAGAGTAAAACAGATTTATTTGGGGTTTGGATCCCATTGGGATCTGGGTACTAGAGACAGGAGCACCTCTTATGCTGTTTTCAGTTAAGTCTGCAGCTTGTGGGGGACGTGGTTCAGACCTGGGTCTGTGTTTGCAGCAGGCTAGCATGTCTGGCTCAACAAGACAGGGTACTGAAGTCCCAAGCTGGCAGGAAAAACAGGCTCACAGGTAGGTCTGAGCACATCAGGTGGCATTCCCAAGCGGGTTTCTATGACCCAACCCATCACACCAGGGTCTCAAGTCAGGCAGCCAGAAACTGAGGAACAGACAATTAGGAAAAGTGTGGTTTAAGTGACTTGCTGAGCATCACACAGGAACTCTTTGGCACAGGCAGGGTTAGAATCTAATCCTCCTGGTCAGCATTCAACTGCCTTAAACACGAGACCCTCCTTTCTCTTCCTGCAATTCCCTGCTGCATTCACCACGAATCTCAACTTTTTCAACAAAAGAAATAGGGGTCCTGCAGACAACAGATTCCTTTACTACACAACCAGTTTCAGTCTTACTTGTCCATCCAGTCTCAGTTCTTCCCCCTACCCCACTGGTTCTCAGTTCCAGTAATGCTCCATCTCAGTTTCCCTCTCTCTACCCAACCAGACTCCATTTCCAATTTTCCCCACACATGCACTGGCTCCTTCTCCCAATCTACTTTCCCTACCCCACCACAGGTTTGGTTCATCCCCCATGCATTCAAATCAGGCAGCTTCCTCCTCCATGGTGGCTGGGCTAAGCAGAGTGGGGTCATTGAGAGCACAGGAGAGACAGACAGTCTCCTTGCTCTCATTTCAGGTACCTGGATCCAGACCTGGCAACCCCTCACAGCCCAGAGCTTCAACTGCAGAGACAGCCCTGCACAGGCCCAGTGTGGAGCATACACAGTGCAGACAGAAACTAGAAACTGCAAAAATTTAAGAAACCTTGACTGAGCGTGTGTGAACTATAATATTTCACAACAATGACCAATAGGCACTTGCCTGACACAAAGGCCACTCCCTGGCCAAATTTCAAATCTCTGATCCAAAGCTTGGGGGCATTGGAGCTTTTAAAAGAAAAGGTCACCAGATTTTTATTTATTTATTTATTTAAAAAAAACATGAGAAAAAAAAGCATTTCCCTCTAGCCTCATTTTTGGAAATTTGGCTAAAAATTTTCCCCAAAATCAACCTGAGGCTGACACCAACCATGAGAAATTTCATCCCAAATGAATAAAGTTTGGTGATGTTATAGGCAACGGAAAATAGGATATTTTAAATGGGAAGTGTTGGGCAATCTGAATAGTAGGCAGTGTTACCAGCCCCACCTATAATAATATTTGTGCATACATCTAACCTTTTAATACTAATAACTATTAAACTGTACACACACACACACACACACACGCAGAGTAAACATAGGGCCCATTTCTGATCTCAGACCAGTTTTATGTTTGTGTAACTTTTTTTTACTTCAACTGACTATCCTTGAATTATTGTGTTTCGTTGGTGTGAGATCAGAATAAGACGCTTTTTTTTCTTATCCCTGTGCCTTTAAGTTGGGATCTTTTGCATAAGAAACAGACAAAAAGGACTTTGATCAATATATAAATTCCAGTCAAATAACTAAACCAATACTAAAAGATTGTAAAACTAAAACATTAACCACTAAATAAAGAACATGTATGATAGCATGTTTGATAGCACCAAGATCTTTCCATCCTTACAACACTTACTCAACTGGATTTACAAGTTACAACAATTCTCACTTACATAAAAAGTACAAATTGAACCTACATCTTTCTGAATTTGAGAGCTGTATGAAGATTCAGGCTTTTCCATGGTCAGCCATTCATCCACTGCTAGCTGAAGTACTTGTTTTTCTAGACTAGTCGCCTCACTGGGTGTTTTTGGTCTACAGATGCTATAGAACTCCTGAGAGACGTACTCAAGAGCTTTCGGAATTAAAGATGCCAGGCCCAGGGAAGGATGAAACTCCAGCAAGTAAATGTTCTTCAAAGTAGGGCTTTAAAAAAATTGACATTCATTAAATTGGTGAATTTATTGGAGAACATGATCACTACCAAAGGAAAAAGATCCTGTTTTATAAGCAATTGGCAGGACAAACTTTTATACTGGTGCAGTGGATGCTGCTTAATAGCAATCCTTATATTAACTTCCAGTTAACAGTAACATTTCACTGGGAACCCATCCCATCGACTTCAACGATAATAGGATTTGGATATCAGCAACATCATGCTGATGGGAACACTGAGCCTTGGGGTGGCTTTGGGGGATCGGACTGTCGCTTTGGTGGGTGTGCATGAAAACTCTGTGGGCACGGGGGAGGCAGTTACACCTTGTGTAAAATTAATATGGCTAATATAATGTTATGGAGGTTAAACTATACGGAAGGAATCTGCATTTTCCCAAGACATGTGCAGTGTATATTGGAGAAGGGGTAAAAGAAATGCAAATAAAACATGGTACTTAAATAAAATCCTAATAGGGCTCCAAAAGGAGCCACAATAGGTTGTGCTTTCTTTTTCAGATCTCTGTGTGATTTGGAGCAGGAGATGAAAGTGGAAAGTAATCAGAACTCTGGTGGAAGTAAAATGTTTCCCTTTTAAGACAGTCTCTGAGCTGCTAACAGCTTTGGATCCAAAAGCAAGCTAGTAAACCTCTCTGTAAATGCAAATTACCTAGCTGATCATAGAATCATAGAATATCAGGGTTGGAAGGGACCCCAGAAGGTCATCTAGTCCAACCCCCTGCTCAAAGCAGGACCAATTCCCAGTTAAATCATCCCAGCCAGGGCTTTGTCAAGCCTGACCTTAAAAACCTCTAAGGAAGGAGATTCTACCACCTCCCTAGGTAACGCATTCCAGTGTTTCACCACCCTCTTAGTGAAAAAGTTTTTCCTAATATCCAATCTAAACCTCCCCCACTGCAACTTGAGACCATTACTCCTCGTTCTGTCATCTGCTACCATTGAGAACAGTCTAGAGCCATCCTCTTTGGAACCCCCTTTCAGGTAGTTGAAAGCAGCTATCAAATCCCCCCTCATTCTTCTCTTCTGCAGGCTAAACAATCCCAGCTCCCTCAGCCTCTCCTCATAACTCATGTGTTCCAGTCCCCTAATCATTTTTGTTGCCCTTCGCTGGACTCTCTCCAATTTATCCACATCCTTCTTGAAGTGTGGGGCCCAAAACTGGACACAGTACTCCAGATGAGGCCTCACCAATGTCGAATAGAGGGGAACGATCACGTCCCTCGATCTGCTCGCTATGCCCCTACTTATACATCCCAAAATGCCATTGGCCTTCTTGGCAACAAGGGCACACTGCTGACTCATATCCAGCTTCTCGTCCACTGTCACCCCTAGGTCCTTTTCTGCAGAACTGCTGCCTAGCCATTCGGTCCCTAGTCTGTAGCTGTGCATTGGGTTCTTCCGTCCTAAGTGCAGGACCCTGCACTTATCCTTATTGAACCTCATCAGATTCCTTTTGGCCCAATCTTCCAATTGGTCTAGGTCCTTCTGTATCCTATCCCTCCCCTCCAGCGTATCTACCACTCCTCCCAGTTTAGTATCATCCGCAAATTTGCTGAGAGTGCAATCCACACCATCCTCCAGATCATTTATGAAGATATTGAATAAAACCGGCCCCAGGACCGACCCTTGGGGCACTCCACTTGATACCGGCTGCCAACTAGACATGGAGCCATTGATCACTACCCGTTGAGCCCGACAATTTAGCCAGCTTTCTACCCACCTTATAGTGCATTCATCCAGCCCATACTTCCTTAACTTGCTGACAAGAATACTATGGGAGACCGTGTCAAAAGCTTTGCTAAAGTCAAGAAACAATACATCCACTGCTTTCCCTTCATCCACAGAACCAGTAATCTCATCATAAAAGGCGATTAGATTAGTCAGGCATGACCTTCCCTTGGTGAATCCATGCTGGCTGTTCCTGATCACTTTCCTCTCATGCAAGTGCTTCAGGATTGATTCTTTGAGGACCTGCTCCATGATTTTTCCAGGGACTGAGGTGAGGCTGACTGGCCTGTAGTTCCCAGGATCTTCCTTCTTCCCTTTTTTAAAGATTGACACTACATTAGCCTTTTTCCAGTCATCCGGGACTTCCCCGGTTCGCCACGAGTTTTCAAAGATAATGGCCAGTGGCTCTGCAATCACAGCCGCCAATTCCTTCAGCACTCTCGGATGCAACTCGTCCGGCCCCATGGACTTGTGCACGTCCAGCTTTTCTAAATAGTCCCTAACCGCCTCTATCTCCACAGAGGGCTGGCCATCTCTTCCGCATTTTGTGATGCCCAGCGCAGCAGTCTGGGAGCTGACCTTGTTAGTGAAAACAGAGGCAAAAAAAGCATTGAGTACATTAGCTTTTTCCACATCCTCTGTCACTAGGTTGCCTCCCTCATTCAGTAAGGGGCCCACACATTCCTTGGCTTTCTTCTTGTTGCCAACATACCTGAAGAAACCCTTCTTGTTACTCTTGACATCTCTGGCTAGCTGCAGCTCCAGGTGCGATTTGGCCCTCCTGATAACATTCCTACATGCCTGAGCAATATTTTTATACTCTTCCCTGGTCATATGTCCAACCTTCCACTTCTTGTAAGCTTCTTTTTTATGTTTAAGATCCGCTAGGATTTCACCATTAAGCCAAGTTGGTCGCCTGCCATATTTACTATTCTTTCGACTCATCGGGATGGTTTGTCCCTGTAACCTCAACAGGGATTCCTTGAAATACAGCCAGCTCTCCTGGACTCCTTTCCCCTTCAAGTTAGTCCCCCAGGGGATCCTGGCCATCCGTTCCCTGAGGGAGTCGAAGTCTGCTTTCCTGAAGTCCAGGGTCCGTATCCTGCTGCTTACCTTTGTTCCCTGCGTCAGGATCCTGAACTCAACCAACTCATGGTCACTGCCTCCCAGATTCCCATCCACTTTTGCTTCCCCCACTAATTCTACCCAGTTTGTGAGCAGCAGGTCAAGAAAAGCACCCCCCCTAGTTGGCTCCTCTAGCACTTGCGCCAGGAAATTGTCCCCTACGCTTTCCAAAAACTTCCTGGATTGTCTATGCACCGCTGTATTGCTCTCCCAGCAGATATCAGGAAAATTAAAGTCACCCACGAGAATCAGGGCATGCGATCTAGTAGCTTCCGTGAGCTGCCGGAAGAAAGCCTCATCCACCTCATCCCCCTGGTCCGGTGGTCTATAGCAGACTCCCACCACTACATCACTCTTGTTGCACACACTTCTAAACTTAATCCAGAGACACTCAGGTTTTTCCGCAGTTTCATACCGGAGCTCTGAGCAGTCATACTGCTCCCTTACATACAGTGCTACTCCCCCACCTTTTCTGCCCTGCCTGTCCTTCCTGAACAGTTTATAACCATCCATGACAGTACTCCAGTCATATGAGTTATCCCACCAAGTCTCTGTTATTCCGATCACGTCATAGTTCCTTGACATCACCAGGACCTCCAGTTCTCCCTGCTTGTTTCCAAGGCTTTGTGCATTTGTATATAAGCACTTGAGATAACCTGTTGATCGCCCCTCATTGCCAGTATGAGGCAGGAGCCCTCCCCTCACAGACATTCCTGCCTGTGCTTCCTCCCGGTATCCCGCTTTCCCACTTACCTCAGGGCTTTGGTCTCCTTCCCCCGGTGAACCTAGTTTAAAGCCCTCCTCACTAGGTTAGCCAGCCTGCTGGCAAAGATGCTCTTCCCTCTCTTCGTAAGATGGAGCCCGTCTCTACCCAGCACTCCTCCTTCATGGAACACCATCCCATGGTCAAAGAAACCAAAGCCTTCTCTCCGACACCATCTGCGTAGCCATTCGTTGACTTCCACGATTCGACGCTCCCTACCTAGGCCTTTTCCTTCCACGGGGAGGATGGACGAGACCACCACTTGCGCCTCCAACTCCTTTATTCTTCTTCCTAGAGCCACATAGTCCACAGTGATCCGCTCAAGGTCATTCTTGGCAGTATCATTGGTGCCCACGTGGAGAAGCAGGAAGGGGTAGCGATCCGAGGGCTTGATGAGTCTCGGCAGTCTCTCCGTCACATCACGGAGAGATGGGCACAAAGGAGCTGCAAATAATGAATACATCTGGTCAGCAAACAAGTTACTAGAAGACTCAGATTATGGCCCTCCAGGAAAGGGAGGTGAAAAAACAAGTCAAGCCTGAAAATAAGGGGAACAGGTTAACCTTCAGGTGGGGGGGGGGTGTGTGTGTATGTGTACAGTGCTAAAATCTGAAGCTGTGTCTCAGCTATTACCTGAGAATAAACGTAATGCTTGGTACAGCAGAGAAACTCTTGCAAACTTGCTCTGTTGTACAAGAGGGGAAACTGAGGTACACCACCTCATGAATTTCAGTGAGTGGGGTAATTCACTAGCCTGACTATAGAACAAAATAAGGACAGCTTGGAGGTAATTCTTCTGTTTTTCCTGCAATTAGCAAGGAAATTTGTAAAAGAAAGTGGTATTATTATTATTAAGCAATAATCTGTCCCCACTAGGAGGTGGTGGAAATTGTTTCTTTTGTTTTTCAGACACTCTACAAGCAAGCTGGCACCAGCGGGAAAATTAACCCAGAATACCATGGATCTGTGTTTTGTGTTTGTCTGTGGTGTTTGCCTTGTTGCTAGCATTGTTGTGTTTTAATGAACAGAAAATCTCATGATGGGGGGGGGGGAAATGGGGGTGGGGAATTGGAATCATGTTTTTCTAAGGGGGGGGAATGAGAACAGGGACACAGGTAAGGCTCTGTGGTGTCAGAGCTGGGAAGGGGGACACTAAGGAAGGAAACTGGAATCATGCTTGCTGGAAGTTCACCCCAATAAACATCGAATTGTTTGCACCTTTGGACTTTGGGTATTGTTGCTCTCTGTTCATGCGAGAAGGACCAGGGAAGTAAGTGGGTGAAGGAATAAGCCCCCTAACACATGCCGCTTATTGAAAAATATTTTTGGAAGAAAGGCCCAGGCCGCAGGAAGGTTTGTGGGGTTCAGCCAGGGAAGGAAATCCTGGGATGTGCCTTCTCTGGCTGCAACCTCACAAATCTCCCTGTGCCTGGGGACCACAGAGGACATAAGGGGCTGGGGTACCTGCAACCCTGCCCAGTGGGGGAGCCCCTGCTGGAGTCCTGGTGCTGCAGGCTGGGAAGGGAGGCTGTGGGTAGGGCAGTATCCAGGAGTGGGACTGCAGCCCAGATGCCAGGGCTTTCCAAAGGGAGTAGGGGTGCTGGGGACCGACAGAGCTGCACAGTACTTCTCCCTGCTGCTGCCCTGCCCACAGCTTTCCCTCCCTGTGGAAAGCCTCGGCATCTGGGCTGCAGCCTCCCTCCCTGCCCACAGGCAGGTTTGTGGGGACAGTGTTTCCTTCCCTGGCTGCAGCTTTGCAAATCTGCCATACACTTATTAGCAACTGCTGGATAATAGCAACTTTTTGCTGGCAAGTGAGGAGCTGCTAATAAACAGAATCTACTGCATACGTATTTGGCATACCACTTTTGTAGCACTCAAAAAAAAAAAAAAAGCTCTGAACTAAATCCTTCTGAAAGTGGCAGGAATAAGTGTCTATTGCAAGTGATTAGTACACAAACTACAATGACTTTAGCCACCAGCTGGAAACTAAGACTTCCACAGGCAGAAATCAAGCAGCTCATCTTAAAATAAAGTAGAGGAGTTAATAAAAAAAATTACATATGAAAGGTATGTAAAAGGAACTGTAAAGTCTTTATTTGTCAATGAAAGTAGAGAATAAAAACTTCAGTCATTCGCTGCTCTGATGCATCTGCATACTCGACCCTCAAACCAGATCACTGTACTATAGTGGTCACACTTAATACTAATACTATAGCCAATTACTGCAAAGATATTTCACAGTATTGATAGAGTGATTCTAAAGTTATGGGTTGTAAGCCAATGGTCTGAATGGACTCTCCCCTACCATCTATTGATGATATGGGGGAAAGATCTCAGGAGCAGACCATATTTGCCTAGACACACCTACTTTGCCTAGATGACCAGCAGATGCAGCTGCTTTGCCAAAATGAACAATTTTAGCTGTTTGGGGTTAAAATTCACTTAAGTCTTGGATGCAGGGGTAGTGAAATGTTGTTACCTTATTGTATGAGTGAAGGGCAGCAGAACTGTACTTAAAATGCCCCTAATTGAGGGGGTCCCCCTAAACTGAACTTCACTCACTAAGCAGGGGGTTGTGATGCCAAATCCAAGTGAAAGTCAGAGAGGGTGGGAATAAGTACTCTTACCTGGTGGTGCAGAGTCTGTTTAAAGGGTCTTAGATACATTTGACCCTCACCCATCAGTGTTTAAAGACAGAGTTGATTTGATTCAATTGAGAGTCTTTGTTACTTCTCAGTGATCACTAGAGCTGTAGGCACTGAGAAGCTGATCTAGGAGCTGAGCCTTAGATCCGGTGTGGGGACAGTGTAGTGTGAAAAGACGACACAGAAGAGGCAACAGCAGTGAGGTTCCCCATTACCCAGTGAAATCATTAATGGGTCTGGGCTAGGTGGTGGAATCTCAGCCTCACAGGTACAGACAGCAGAGGCAGCAGCTGCAAACCGAGGTGGAGGCACCACTCAACTACCCACCTGAACACACTACTGGATTCTGGGAGTTCACTGACCTCAAACAACCAACTGTTAAAGGGGTGCAGTGGAAGGAAAGGGACATTGGTCCACTGGACTTTCATGCTGCAAGGTGGAAAACTGAGGCAAAGGACTACTGCCCACGATACTGTGGGGAAAGCATTTACTCATTGTTCGAATACTTTCAAATTATTGTTGTGTTTTCCAAAATCAATGTGGTGTTCCCTCTCCCCTTAATAAAAGTTATCTCGTTATACACAACTTTAGTGCTTGCAAGTGAGGAAGTATTGCCTATTAGAGGCACCCAGGGTGGTGATTAGTTTTCCCAGGTTTCTGGGTGTGGGCTCAAACCAGTTCTGTTTTGCAATGTTAAGGGGAACCCCTAGATATTGAACCCAGCCCTTATTGCTGCCACTACCATCTATCGGAAGGTAATATTCTGGGACTGACAAAAAGCTACAACAAAAAATAGTGATCCTGAAAGTGAATTTTTGACATTAGTATTATATACACCTCTTATAACTGGGAATATTAATTTCCCAATGTAATGCAAAAATGAATGAATTAAATCCACTATCAGGAAAAAAGAATCACTTTTCTTGCTCAGATGTCTCTCTGGCAAACCATAGGGTGTATTAAATAGTAAAAGTCCTAACATGTTAATCTTCATTAGATGGCCCTTCCTCAGGCAATTACAATTTGGGATCCAGCACCTTAGACAGCAAGTTTCATTATCAGAAGACAGAAATCAATTACAACCACTAGAACGTAAAACTTACTTCCAACAAGACTGGCTGTATTAAATTACTCACCAGTTGTTGTTCAGAGAGATAAGTTGCTTAGCAATTATATTATGGGGAAGTCCAAATTCACTGATACCACCTGTCTGATCTTTTCGCCAAATCTTTTGGACATATTCCCGCTGGGCATCTATCTGGAAATCAGTAATCAAAACATGATATAAGTGACATTAACAAACAAAACTCAAAACATATCTATCAATGTTCAAGGCAAAACACAAATTCTTTTGAGTTAAATATTTTATTTAGTTGTCAATTGAGTTATATTAGGATTGTTTGGGCCCTAAATGTTGATGGCTACCATTTTTTTTATTAACAGTGCTACTAACTACAGTAAGTTCGTACATGGGGCCTTCTGTCTGAGGATCACAAAGAACTTTACAAGAGTTCACTAATTACGCCTCCAAACTTCCACTTTGCGGACTGTGGAACAGAGAAATGAAGTGACTTGTGCAAAACTACATAGAAAGTGTGTGGCAGAACTTAGAATAGATCCCAAAGCTCATGACTTCATTTTGTACTTTAATTACTTAGCAAGGCTTCCACTCTCTTCACAACTATCTGCCAAACCGTGAAGTGTATTTTAAAAACAAAGTATTAATGATTTTTGTTTACATTTTCTTCAGTGGTGGAAAGGAGCAACATCAGGCACTCAGACATGAGCTCTCAGTCTCCCATTGCATTGTGAACTTGAGGGTGACCAGAGAATCTAATTTTATTTTTTAAATTTCCAGTTTGCTCAGCTTTTCTTCTTGTCTCCAATTTCAATAGATGAAGTCTTTTAAAGTGTGTATTTTAAATAGAACTCTGCAATCTTTCCAACATTCACTTTGTGATTTAAGTGCAAGTCTCAGCTTTCTCCTGTTGACTTATGGCTATTTAATTTATGGAGCATCCATCCAATTTCATTGTTAGACTAATACTGAGACGTTACAACCCAGCTTAAATAGAAGCACTGCAAACCTATACCCAGTACACTTGAGGCTTCTTAGTGAATCAAAGTTATCAGTTCAAGTATCAGTTCCCCCCTCCAGTTCTCCCACAGGATATATTGTCAACAAACCCTACTTACATGTTGGTTGAATATCTCTCTCACCAGCTGCAGCTGAAGCCTTAGGCAGATGCATTCATCATTGTAAGTGTTCACAAAATACCTGAGGCTGAGATCAAATCGTGGGCGTTTGTGCATGATGTCAGTTATTGCTTGGGCCAAAGCAAATCTTTCTTCTGTATCCAGAGCATGCTGGTAAGCCTCAAAGTAACCATCTAGAAGCTGAAGGGATATTCAAAAGTGAGTACAGGTAACAGGGACTTGTTTTCCTTTTTACTAGCCAAATATTCATTTTTTGCTGGTAATGGAGAGATTTCACGTACAACAGAGGGGCAAGCGAGACCAGACCATACCAGTAGTCTGTCTAGTTTGGTATCCTGTTTCTGACAAAAACCAGTACCAGAAGCTTCAGTTCAAGACATTTCAACAATAACCTACCCACATAAGAAGTTTCTTCCAAGCCCCAGGCAATTAGCAGCTGGTTTATATCCTGAAGCACGAAGGTTTTATCTATATAAAATTAAACACCTCTTTAGAGCTTCAGAATCTTTAATGTACTTCTCCTCATGACACCCCTGTGAGATAAGTATTACTATCCCTATCATATTGATGGAGAACTCAGGCAGAGAGAGGCTACATACCTTGCTCAAGATCACATACAGAAAATCTGTGGCAAACCAAGGAATTGAACCCATTTCTCGCAAGTCCTAGGCTAGGGCCCTAACCACTGGACCATCGTAATTCCCCAACACATGTAGACTAGTATTATGCCCCTATCAAGCTCCATGCCCCTACCAGCCTGAAAGTTCCAGCTTCACCTTGAGACACCATATTTTTCTATTTGGCAATGGCTGTCACACATACACGATGTTTTCAAAAAATTTGAAGTATCAACCAATTTAAGAAGTGCAAAGACAATGAAGGGGTGATATGATTAATAGAGACTTGCTGAGATAAACAACTGGATATAGATATACATACCCCTTCTACCACAACAGCAAATGCACAGGAGGTTTCTGAGATTTCTGTGTGCATGTATTTCATGTATGTATGTATGAAAATGAATCCATTTTTAGTTAGAGTTCTATTTACTAAACTCTCCTTGTTTGGCACACAGAAACTCCCCTGTGCTCTTTCTGCTGTTGTGATGTGGCAGAGGGCCTGTGCTGGGAATAAGAATGAAGTAGAAATGGGTGATTCAAGTGTGTGAGAAGGGCCTTTACTCTGCTCTTCGGAAGCATCCATCTATGCTTCCTTGCACTGGGCTTTATGCCCTCACGATATAATGCTATCACCACTCTCAGCTATATAAACTTATTATTGTTATTTATTATTTGTATTATTGCTCTAGGCATGGACCAAGACCACATTGTGCTAAACACCATACAAAATAGTTTTAAATCATCCTCCTCTAGGTCTCTTATTCCCTTCTTGTCTAATCTTTGTCTTTCAAATTATAAACTCTTTGGGCAGCAATGACCATGTGTATTCATTGGTGTTCTGTTCAGTGCTCTTGCAAGCTAAATTCCCTAAATTCTGTTTTTCCAACTGTTCCAGTGAACAGCAAATCACTTAATGTGGATTTTTGAGTTTGCAAATGAGAAAAGGTTCTGCTTTACGTACAATCCAGTGAGTATGCTTGCTGAGAATGTGAGAGACTTTTGTACTAATCCACAGCATTTCATTCACTGATAACGTAACTGTCAGAAGTATTAATATTTAGAAACAACTATGCGATGCAACACATGAACATTTGTTTAGCAATATTGAAAACCATCTCTATCATGTTCTCTAATGTAGCCAGCAGTAGCAGGTTGTGTCAACTATATGAATCTTCCATATTGGAAGATTAATAAAAAAATTAAATAATGAATTGGAGATTAACTGGTATGTATTAATAGTTTTCAGAGTTTCCTCACTGGGTGGGAATGTACCTGACGTTTATTCTCTAAGAGAGCAGCTTCACAAATCCAAATGTCAAGCAGCACTGCAAAGCGATCCACAGATGCGTGGGCCCATGCTAAGAGGTTGTCATCACTGGATTGATGGTATGTTACATAGCCTAGGAAAGAAAGTGAACAGTGCAGTAAATGTTGGTGTTTTTAATGGGAGACATCTCCAACTGGTCAGCACCTCTTACAAGTGACTAGTCTGATGGGACTTACACAAGAGACAAAATAGAAGCAGGCCAAGATAGGTTTTAGAGTAATTTATTCATACCAAATTTTCTGAAACTTGATGTCACCCTATTTATTTACAAAAAGAGAGACTCTGTTTTACCTTTACCAGAGAATAGAAGGCCAGACAGCAGATTTAAAATTCCACAGGTTCTGGAGGCCTCTATACAGTCTAAAATGCAAACACCAAGTGTCTGGGAAATTTTATTTGAATATGTGTGATCCATCGAACACACACATTCAAACAAATGCTGTTTGGTGTAAAGGGAAAAGAGGGATGGGCAGTGTTTGGGAAACTCCAGGTAAAGAGACATAAGTCAGGATAAGATCAAAGAGGTTGAAAAGTACATTTGTTAGTTTGTCAGAGGATTTAATCTTAGTTGCAGTTATCTCTACCTCCTCACCCCAAAACCTCAGAGCTCACAAAGGAAACCTGCATACACAGCAGGAGGCACGGCAGTGCAAAGAGCTCTTCACAGTGCTGAAACCAGAGAGTCTTACTTTCAGAGGACTTCTTCTTAGAGGAAGTTAATTGTAGTTAGTTTAGTCCTGGGTGTGAAGTAGGGGACAAAACATTGATCTGCACTGGCAGCCAATGAGACTCCTCCAGCAAGCAATGATTCCAGCTGGCTGGTTATGGTTTTATTTCTTAATAAATATATGGAGAAGCAAATCAAAAGTGTCTGCATAGCTCATGAATTGCGTGCCTAGTTAGTTTCATTTATTCTCCCCATTTGGAAAGGATGCTATTACATTAAAAATGTAGTTTGCTTTGTCAACAAAAGATAAATCCCATAAAATGGTCTGAAAACTCAACTTCCTCAGACCAAATTCAGCCTTAGTGTAAGTGCGTGACACTCCACTGGCTGCCCTCCAGCTCCAAATTGCAACAACCATCCTTTATTTTGATAACTGGACAGGACAAGAGGATTTTGAACCCAACACTGCTGTTCCTGAACTGGCTGAAGGGGTTACCATTAAAGCATTTATTGCCTACGATAGCAAAGCACTCTGCCTCCTCATCACACTCAGTCCCTGTTGATCCAGTCACAGAGACTGGAACCAGGATCTGTGGCATGGGAGCGTAAAGAACTAGGACAAAAATAATCCACAACAGGCCATGCATTAATGGACCTTGGGTGAGATGGGAGACTGAAGATTTAAGTGATTTACAAACACAGAAACTGCCATACCAGATCAGGATAATCATCGATCTCAGTACCAGATGCTTCAGAGGAAGGCTTACAAAACCCTGCAGTAGGCAGTTATGAAATAACCTGTCCACAGGGAAAGATTTTTCCCATCCCATCCTCCCCCCACATTAATGCTTGGCTTATGCCCTGAAGCAAGATGTAGGTACACCAGCCTACTAAAGCTTGCCAGGCTTATTGCTATCCAAATATGTGTAATTGATTTTATAAATGTGTGTGTTAGTTAAAGCTTTAAAAAAGTGTGTTGGAAGGTCATATAACATATCCCTCCACAATTAAAAATAATTCCTCTCCTGTATCATTAGAAAACTTTTCCTCTACATATTTGAATATAATATGCATGTGTGGCTGTTTATTCATGGTTTTCTAATCTTTCTTCCCTCTCTGTTTCCTTGATTGTTTCATCTCCTTCTCCCTCCTTCCATTTCCCCACAATCCAGTTTCTCTTTCAGCAGCAGTTTGTAACCCAGTCACTTTCAACTAATTTCCTATGGTAAAAAAACTAAATCTGCAATGTGAAATAATTAGCAGTTTAGTTTTTACCACAACAGAGAGAAGGTTAATAGTGGGTGGAGATGCATGAAGTCCCGACCTGCCTTTTGAGCAGCACTTTCAGAAGCAGCAGTAGTTTGAAAACTATGAACTTTTTCCTCCTCTAGCCCATCCCCGTCACCTTCAGTTGCATATTTTCACCCCACTCTCAGGCCACTTCAATAATCTTTCTTCCCTTATTAACTCTATTTAATATAACGAGGTCCCAGGTGTATCTTGTGGGCAGAGCACTGGAGTGGCATCAGCAATAAGTGACAATCATTCCAAGTGCTCGGACACTGTTGTGATGGATGTGGTATAAAAACCTACATAGAATGAGTAGGAAAGGATCCAGGTGTTCAATCGGAAAAATGGCTCTGCACAATGTCCATAGCCACACTTCAAAAAAGTCATCGCATAAATCCAGTTTGACTCCCTGCTTTTGAGCTATCAGCATTTGATCTTACTTTTATCTTGTTCAATGTACTGGCTTGCCACGAGCAGCAGCTGATTTTCGAGGTCCTTCAGGTCCTTTAAAGCTATATTGTATATGATGTAAGCCCCTCGCTGGTCCTGTGTGTGAATGTATCCATCTTGAGTGGTGTAAAAGTCATCATGATTTTCCACCTCGGAAAACTCCATGAACTGTGCACTGTGGACCTGTGCAATGGCAAATCCAAAGAGACATTGTGATACAAGCAATCAGTTTTACAAGACATGCAATGATGCAAACCAATATATCTAAGAGCAGGCCTGAGCCTGAAAGAGACAGTCTGCAACGTCACCAAACAGCAATAAAGTACAGCCAGAAATAAAAACTATACAAGAAAAGATATCACATTTCTGTGCTTCTACCTTATGAAAGCTATTTTGTTATATTGTGATAAGGGTTGTAAATGAGTTTCCATTATTAGCCTGATTTTGCCCTCACGCCCCAAAACCACACACAAAAAAAGTCATATAGGCCTCAAAATTGGTAGGTTAGCTCAAGATAGATTTTTTTTCTACAAATAATGAATCAGACAAGGGCTTCCTTAATTATAACACTCAAGCAGGTGTTCACAATTTTTTTCTAAAGTCTTCTATCTTTCTGCCACTTTGTAACAAAAAAGCAACAGAGAAGAAAAATAAAATTTAGTTTGTCAGACTCCTTTTCAACTATTGTTTTCCTTATCATCTTTTCCAATTCTGTAATATTGCTTGTCATGCATTTCTGTGTTATATAACATTTTGAAGGATTTGGGTAGAACCCCCAAGCATCCAAAAGGTTTCGCCATCGCCATTTGGGTTCTGAAATGGTGTATTAACTGATGTGTGTGTGCTGGATTTTACAACATTTATTTGCAGGTACTGAACCAATGGGATAGTTTAACATTTACCTATACCTTTTATTCCTCTAAAATCAACAGCATCTTTAAAAGAGTTGGTCCAGATTATCTACTCTGGCGCTGTGCCACTATTCAATACTGTTCAGTAACATCCCTGGCATGAGCTTCACATTGCAATTAATAGGAGTGGTGTGGCTTTCAAAGCAGTAGAAGCGAAACCAGAAAAAAAAGCACTTTTCTTCTAGAATAAAAGTGTCCATATGGGGAGTATGGTATGACAGTTAATTTCCCAGTGTAGACAAACCCTTGGCATACAGCCGCAGGGTGACCAGACAGCAAATGTGAACAATCAGGACGGGGGTGGAAGGTAATAGGAGCCTATATAAGAAAAAGACCCAAAAAATTGGGACTGTCCCTATAAAATCGGGACATCTGGTCACCCTATACAGCCGTGCCTTATTTTAATTTATTTTTTAAATCCAGCAGGGACATGATCTGTCTGGCTGTTTTGGCCCCTGCTGGAGACATCAGTGCCCTGATACCTCTGCTTAAGAAAAATCTGCTCCGGCCAGGCCACTAGTAAGATCTAGTCCTCCAGAGGCCTAGAAGGGCCAGAAGGTGACACGAACCAAGAGGGAGCCAGCAGGCCAGTTAAGAAAGCTTGTCTGCTTCTTGTAGTGCTGGGTGACTCTGGGAGACCGAAGGAACTCCCCAGAGTAAACCCAGACCCCCAGGGCCTTGTTGGGTCCTGGTCTTAAAGTGCTGAAGCCAAACACCTGCTTTTACATTTGTTTGTTTAAAGGCACAGGCCACCAGATTCTGAATCGGTAACTATTTATTGTAAACTGAGGCAGGGACCATCTGCAATGCCATGCCTTGACACAGGGGGTGCAACAGCAGTAAGGGAAACCTCTTACAAGAAGTTACTTTATTTACTTAATATCTTTTTGCAAGATCCTTATTCTTCATTTATATGCAAAGTCTGTTTTTACTTTTCTGTGTCTAATACACCATCCTAATTCGCACTGTCCAATATTATAGTGTAATATCTTAACACTGCCAGCCTTCCTCCTCTCTTTGGTTTTACTAAGATCCTCCTCTTGACCCTAGGAAATCAGTGATGTCAAACAAGTTTACCTCTCCCAAAATGCCTTCCAAAATTCCATTAGAAAGAGAGATGGGCAAAGCAGAATACTTGCCCTGGGCAAGGCATTAATTTTAATTATGGAAACCTCACCACACCAAATAAATCAATGCATTGCCCAATGCTCTTTAACTGTCTTAGTAGTAACAGAATGTTAACTGCAGAGATCTGTGCTGGACTAGAGAAATATTCATATTTCACTAGCCAGTAAATGCCCACAAAAACCTATGTTTAATTTAAATGTAGTATTAGATCAGTTTGTTAACATTCTTTTCTTCTTTCTGCTAAAAGTATGTGCTCTTTGTTCTTTACTTACATTTCTGAAGTGAGTATTAAGCTTCAGTGCTCTCAGAAGTGACAGGGTAGGGAATTTGTTAACATTTAAAAAATCCTTTATAGCAGAATCAAGATAAGCTTGATTTAGATAAGTAACTGAGAAAATATCACAGTGAGAAGCACAATACAAGGCAGAAGTTTTAAGTACCAGTAAATTCCTACATCAGTTGAGGGAAGACCCTGAAATTTTGCTTTTTCACCTTACCCCCTCAATTTTCAATTGGTCTTTGCTATTTGTTTCTCCAATTAGACCACAGTCTGGAAGTGGTCACCACAAAATATTATGAAATATGAGGACAATCCCACAAAATTGGAGAATCCACCCCCCCCCCCAAACAAACAAACCAGGGAGCATCTCTGCAATGTTTATGGTTTGGAGCCACATTTTAAATACACCTCAACCAGGCCTTCAACTTGATGCCCACAATTGTTTGTGGGTACAAATAAGGCTTTTAAAAATCCAGCTGTACATCTGTGCCTTCAGATCAGGTAGCTGTGTGTCTAGGAGGTGTTATTAGTGCCCACCATTATTTGTGCCTGTCATTTTCTCCTGTAGCTGCTCAGAGGCACTAAGACCACAAAATCCACATAGGATTACAAAATAAATGTTAACACCCTTCACATACTTCCCTCCTCAGTGCATCACTACACTTGACTCTGTCTACCTTGATTACAGCAGCCTCCAATGAGAAAATGCTGTTCCAAGCCAAATCCTAGGACTGAAGGAGGAGGGATGCAGCCCCGAAGGATTTTTAGTTTCACTTAGTATATTTCTTGAATGCCCTTGCATCCTGAAACTGAGTGTCATGCCTCTGATGCCTCCAGTCTCAACCAGCCTGAGGTTGGAATGTGAAATGATGGCCTTAAATCTGGGTTTCCTGCACAGCAGTGTGATGTATTAACTGTACACTGAATGCCCAGCTCATAGATTACAGTCTTATCAAAATGATATAGTCATAATACAAATTAGCTTGTCCAACTGGACTCCCATGTGGGGTGAGACGTATAAAACTTGGCACCATCAGCTTGCAAGTTACAGCATAATCAGTTAAAAAAGCAGAGCAGGCTTGAGGATCTGTCAATTAGTCTGCCAGGAAAGCAGTTGTATTATTATCATAAACTTCCTAAGAGACAGCCTTTGCAGTATATTAACAAATCATATTAGAAACTGTTGTTAGGGAAACACTGGAGGATGTGCTACCAATTGCATTGCCAGTTGAACTGTTGTTGGTTTAGTAAATAATATTTATCTTGGCTTCAGTTGATGTTCAGACTTATACATCAGTACCTTTGAATTATCCTGGGAAAGCACATCGATTATTTCACTATCACTCATAATTACACCCTCTCTCCCACCACCTCATCCTCAACGCCCTTACCCCACACACAGAGTATTTAGCCGTCACTTTCCAGATCACAGAGTGCTGGGAAAAATGTGGTCAGGCTTGTTCCTTACACCATCTTCCACATTTTGGGAGAGAAGTAGAGGGAAATAAAGAAACCTTATGCAAGTGAACTCATCATAACCCTGCTGTAAAGTAGTTCATCCAACTGGTACTATGAAGTATTTTTCAAGCAAAAAGGGAGCCGTTTCAGAAAGAGAGAGAGAATGCAGTATATACTCAGTATGTCCAGGGAACACACAATGGCATGCTATGGTACTGCACATGAATTTGTTATGGCTACCTTGCAGTAGTAAAGCCAGCAGCAAGTTTTGAAGCTCACCCTGAACAGGTTTCATAGTACAAACACATTGTTATAGATAAATAATATTATAATAGTGTTCTGTGCATTCCACATATTTTACACAGGGAAAAAGAATTATATGTCAAAATGCTTTAAAATCTTATTGAAATTATTTTTTTGTATACCTTCACCTCTAAAGCCAAGTGCCATAGTTACAACATTCCACCTACACAGACCTCAGAGGAAGATTTAAAAAAAAACCCAACCCTGTAACTAATACTTCTCGAGATTTCTAAAATGTTACTTAAAACACCTTTTTCCATACACTGTATTAAGGTCTGCTATCTCAGGGTCCCCAGGCTAGAACCAAATGCCTTACCAACTGTATATACCTCCCAGTTTTAGGCCATGATAGATCACAAGACAACAGGCCTTAAAGTTGTCAGGTAAAGAATCAAAGGAGGAGGATAAATGCAATTCAGATAGGATAAATTGCTGAGCTATCACAACAAAGTTTGCAATTGAGAGAGAAAAAGACTAAAAAAATCCCAAAGAGGAACATATTACATATTCCTATTTCAATCTACGTTTTGGATGACCTTTTTATAGAGTTATTGAATGGATCACCTTGAAGTCAGCTGATGTATAATGGACATAGTGGCGAGAACCAAGACCACCAGAAACATCAATGCCTCCTTTGACAGCATTTACCCAACAGGTATCTTCAGCACTGGGGACTAGATTACCAGCAAGCAGGGTGAGACCTGAGGTGCTGATTGTTAAAGTTCTCTCAACAGATCTGAAGTAGTTCAGGATTCCCAGGCAGACCCGCTGAAACAAAGGAGATACATAAACATACATTATGGTAGCTTAGGTAGGATTACACGGACTTTATGCCTTTGAAAAGTTAGCTCTGACATGGGCTTTTGTTTTTACCTGGAGGTCTCTGATTCTCAGGTGACGTAAGTAAAGGACGGACAAGTAGGCTCCTTTCCTCATGATAAGGTCCTTATTGTTAGCCTCTGTGCCCTCATCTAATCCCAGCAGCTGCAAGGTGGTTACGTAACTATACCTTTTTCCAGACAGAAGAAAATTAAGTCATTGTTCCTCAAACTGATTTCTAAAACCCATCTAAATTAAAGAGCCCTTTCATGTCCTGTCTAGAGTGAACTACTGCCTATTGAATTAACTGCCATGGAAACCTGCAGCATAGCACAACACAATACAGAAGAGAGGACTAATGTTTCTGGCAGAGTTTGAAGATGGGACAAGTGTAAGCATTTATTTTTCTTTACCAAGAAGAATATAGTTTTACCCTCTTTCTTTCTTCTTCCTGGAAGATCCTGGATTCTTGCTGAGACTGATAGTTTCCATACCCTTCTCATTCATAGCCACAGCAGGATTATTATCCTGTGTGTTTTGATCCTGTTTAAAAAAAAAAAAAACGGTTTTGAGAAGATGCTTACAGTTCTTGTTGTCAGCATTATACAAAGGCCTTATCATAAAAACCAGGATCCAGGGGTGGACCTGCAGAGAGCTCATTGCCAGACTGGGGACTAGCATGAGCTACAGCAAGGGAAAAATCAGCATGGACACAGAAGAAGATTGGAAGCAAGTAAATCCCTCAATTAAAAGGGTGACTGGAAACAATTTTAACTGATTTTTAGTAAATTTCAATTATTTGTATCTGAATTTCAAAAGGCCTAAAATCACAGATTTCCCATTCAAATCAAGAAGGGAGCCAACATTAGAATAAGCCTTAATTTATATTTAAATGAGGAATAACAAGGAGTCCGGTGGCACCTTAAAGACTAACAGATTTATTTGGGCATAAGCTTTCGTGGGTAAAAAAACACTTCTTCAGATGCATGGAGTGAAAATTACAGATGCAGGCATTATATACTGACACATGAAGAGAAGGGAGTTACCTCACAAGTGGAGAACCAGTGCTGACAGGGCCAATTCGATCAGGGTGGATGTAGTCCACTCCCAATAATTGAGGAGGAGGTATCAATTCCAGGAGAGGCAAAGCTACTTTGTAATGAGCCAGCCACTCCCAGTCCCTATTCAAGCTCACATTAGGGACTGGGAGTGGCTGGCTCATTACAAAAGCAGCTTTGCCTCTCCTGGAATTGACACCTCCTCATCTATTATTGGGAGTGGACTACATCCACCCTGATCGAATTGGCCCTGTCAGCACTGGTTCCCCACTTGTGAGGTAACCAGGGGTGAAAGTGAGCCGGTACGGGCCGGTACTGCGTACCGGTAAGAACCCGCACCGGCCCATACCCAGCCCACATTAAAGCGCTGCCACAGCAGCGCTTTAAGGATGGTCCTTTGCTGCTGCGGTGCTTTAATGTTGCTGTGCCCCCCCGTCGGTGGGGGGCGCAGCAACATTAAAGCGCTGCCATGGCAAAGGACCCTGCAGCGCTTTAATGTTCCTGCCCCTTTTGGCCCCCCTGACCGCCAACGGGTGGGGGGGGGCAAAGGGAGGAGCTGCCCTGGGGCCGGCGATTTAAAAGGGCCCAGGGGCTCCGGACACCGCTGCCGCTACGGCAGCAGCGGCGACCACAGCCCCAGGCCCCTTAAATCAACACAGGAGCCCTGGGCGGTGCGGGCCAGCCGGACTGGAAGGGCTAGCTGGGGGATGCTGACCCCCCAGCTCCACCCCTTCCATCCGAGGCCCCACCCCTTCTGGGGGCCGGAGCCGTCCCGTACCGGTAAGTGGCCTCAGTTACTTTCATCCCTGGAGGTAACTCCCTTCTCTTCATGTGTCATTATATAATGCCTGCATCTGTAATTTTCACTCCATGCATCTGAAGAAGTAGGGTTTTTACCCACGAAAGCTTATGCCCAAATAAATCTGTTAGTCTTTAAGGTGCCACCGGACTCCTTGTTGTTTTTGTGGATACAGACTAACACGGCTACCCCCTGATACTTAATGAGGAATCTAATTCTCTCTCATGTGGACCTCCTCTGAACCTACATGCAGGCATACAAATGAAGGATCAAACCCAGACTCCTAAGGAGACTATCATAATAGTAATTGGAACTATATCAGTCCCCCACTCCACCCCAGTTCAGGGCTGTAGATAATATCTTTGAAATACTTTGTAGTGATGTCTGTTTTTCTAGGCCCCTTCCACAATAAACTTTAAAAAAAATGTAAAAATTATTCAGGAAAGTAGCTAGTACTGCCCATCCATCACCACCTCCATCAAGGCCTGATTCTAATCTCGCTTTCTCTGGTGTCATCAGGAGTTACTCCCCTGAAGTCAATGGAGTTACACTGGTGTTAAAACTGGCATTTATTTCTTAAACCACCCACCCACGCACCCAGTGCTAGTTAGCATCAGAAATCTGTATTCTTTAGAAGACAACAGGACAGTGAAGAGATTATAATGAGGAATCCTTGTGGCACCTTCAAGACTAACACATTTATTTGGGCATAAGCTTTCGTGGGCTGAAACCCACTTCATCAGATGCATGGAGTGAAAAATACAGTAGGCAGGCATATATGTTACAGCACATGAAAAGATGGGAGTTGCCTTACCAAAGTGGGGGGTAAAGGCTACTGAGGCCAATTCAATCAAGGTGGAAGTGGCCTATTCCCAACAGTTGACAAGAGGGGGTGAATATCAACAAAGGGAAAATTACTTTTTGTAGTGACCCAGCCACTCCCAGTATTCATTTTCCAGAATCATTCAGTGCTGTATGAACAATCATATATAAACCCACCCCACAATCCTATGAGAAACAACATCCTAGGAGGGAGACCGAGTTTTGGAAGATAGGGAACTTCATGGTCTCCCTACAGAAGCTTTCAATGCAGAGGCTCTTCATCATCACTGATTAAATGAAGGTTTTCTAAAAAAGGAGTTACTAGTCCATACTCATAGTTACACAAGTTTCACCTGATCTTCCCCTTCAGAAATACCTGCTGAAGCTCTGAGTTGCTATAAATTCTCTCCCAGATTCGATCATAGTTATGCTGTCTTGAGCGGTGAGAAGTCACAAAACTTGATCGCACTGGACTTGGCTATAGCACTCCTATAGCATGCTCCTGGAGAACGTCAATCACTTGCTCCATGTCAGAAACCTTATTGCAATCACATCAAATATTCAAGAGTTAAGATTCACAAGGCAAAGCTAAAAGCAAGGCCATCTTTTTTTGAGGAGTTGGGATGAGTTCTAGGGAATTTAGCAAGGCAGCATAGCACCTCCATCCAATCTATTATATACCTGCAAATGATTGCTGCTTCTCTGCACAAGTAAATTGTCTGTTTCCCTCCCTCCCACCTCCCCAAAAGGCTGAAGATGTCAGATGAGACCTCCCCATAGCAGAAGACTACAAGAGAGCCACCTGATTTGGGAGAGAGAGATGCTTCATTTCCTCATGGAGGTGGATTGGTAGAGGGACAAGAGGACAGCCTCTTCCCCTCAGTGCCACCTCCCCTCCAACTTCCTATGCCACCTCTTTATTCCCTTTATTGACCCCCCTCGGTGTGACATACTATACCTTGGGGGAGTGTCTTGTAACCCCCATATTCCTCATCTATATATAACTGTGATATTGCACATAAAGCATGCCCTGTGAGGTATCAGGGAAAAGGCTGTCATCAGCTGAGAGTTACTGTTCTAGCAAAATATGTATATCTTTAGTGCATATGAAGTTATGCGAATTGTGTTGTATGGTTGTCACTAAAACCTGCTGTAAGTTGGGGAATCAGCCAGATGATAGCTCCCCAGAGACAACAGCAAGGAAAGTAACCAATGCCCGGGCGAGGTGTCAAACAACCATCAGCCGCCATTGTCCAGCAAGGGAGTTACAATTCAATGACTGACCTGCATGAGGCCACACTAGGGGAATTGCTCAACCTTGCCTGGGGACTCAGCAATGCCCACCAGACATGCCTGGACATTGTGTTCTCCAAGCACATGGGATTGAGGGTATAAAACAGAACATAGGGGGCCCATGCTTGGCCTTTTCTCCTGCCCCCACCTATGCTGCAAGCAATAAGAACATGGAGAAGACTTAAGACTCCAACAGAGAAGAATGGCCCAGGTTTCAAGGGTGAAATCTGTGTACTATGAACTGCAACATCCAGTGGGGTGAGAAAAACTGCTTAAATCTAGATGTTGCCCAGTCGAATAGGATTGAGAGTGTAGACTGCATGCTTATATTTTATTTTATTTTATTTTATTTTGGTAACTAACTGACTTTTTGCCTATCACTTATAATCACTTAAAAATATCTATCTTTTGTAGTTAATACATTTGTTTAACTGTTTATCTTTACCAGTGAGTTTGTATGAAGTGTATGGCAAAACTGCTCATGTTTGCAAAGGCGTATGTCCACTTTCCATTGATGAAGTGGTGAACCAATTAATAAATTTGTACTGCCCATCTTGAGCAAGACGGTATAGTCCTGAGGTACAGTGCTGGGTGGGACGTGGCTGGTGCCTTTCTCTGTGTGATTCATGAGTGGCTCTGAGTGCATTCATGCAATCTAGCTGGGTATGGGGCTCCACATGCGTCTGTGCTGAGTGATAACAGCACCTGGAGGGGCTTGCTGCTTGTCACTGGCAAGGCATTGTGAGAGACAGCTCAGGCTGGAGAGAGTTAAGGGGGTACAGCAGTCCCATGCTCTCCCCGGGGATCCCGTCACACTAGGTATTTCAGGCCCTGCCCTATCCCAAACTTGAACATTATTTCTGTAATTCCTCTTCTACCCACCAAAAAACAGTAATGCCATTTCTCCTCAGCAAGGCCAACAGGATTTTTTTTTTAAGTTTTGAGAAAAAGGCATTATTGAAAAATAAGATCCCCAAAAAGGATTAGGAGATTTTTCACAGTGTCAATGAGAAGACACTGTTTTTAGTCATCACTTCAAAATTCCTTTTTGGATTTATTTATTTTATCCAAACTTGCTGGAAAATTTCTACTCAGATACAAGATTTGGCATGTGTAATTTCAGGTGGATTTGTTTCTTTGGGGAATTTTTGGTGGGAGGAGAGGGGTTTGAAAATTGGGCCTACAATGAGACGCCTGTTTCAGTCTTACATATGGAGCAGCTACAGTCAGTGCATCATATACATCTTTTCTTCTATATCACATCTTTCCATTCCTTAAAGGGATCCATCAGAGTGAAATCTGGTCTTTTTAAAAAGTTTAAAAGTAGTGTTAAGTACAACCCTTGCCCTCAACTCACTGTCCATTTTGTGGCATTATAGTCATTTAATTAATAAATAAATACTAATAAAACCACCACCCCTATCACCTACCTCGCTATTACAGAGTGAGGTTCATCAGTAGATATTGAAGTGCTTTATAAAGAAGGTCAGTATCATTATCCCCATTTTAGAGATGGGGAAACTGAGGCCCACAGAAAAGTTACTTGCCCAAGGTCACCTAGCAGGCTAGTAGCAAAGCCAGGAACAGAATCCCCCAGTCCAATGCTCTATCCATGAGGCAGCACTGCCTCTCTATCTTCCTATTTATTCCTTTTTTTAAATCTCTCCCCTGTCATGGTGTGAAAAGACTCACACAAAATAGGAAACTGGCCAACTCTGCTCAGAGGCAGGGAAGCTGAATATACACCAAGTGCTGCCAAAAAGCATATATTAAACAAACTAAAAAAAAACAAAACCCTCTCTCTATTCTTGTCAGTAATTTTATGTGTTACAAGTAACGCTAGTAAATAAAAAAGGAGAGAGATAAATAAGCACTATTTTCAAGTTGATGGTGTCTCTGTAATAATCACTGTTAAGACTGTTGCAGCTCTCATAGGAAGGTTTCTGTTAATGTAGTGTTATACTTTAGGAGCAAACATAAGGCTATGGGGTCTAGGATATTTACAATAAATATTCTGCATAATTCTTTTGAATTAAGGTGCTGGAGGTCATGCTTTGGAAATTAAGGCATAATGATCATTAAATCAAACTTTCTTGTTAAAAATAAATGAACAAAATATAGGCACGGGGACTGAATCAAAAAGAAGCTTTAACAGAGACAAATTAAAAATCAAGCTCCACACAAAAGCACCATTTCTCATTCATTTCCCACATAAACCACAATTTTCTGTCATGCACATTATTTATTTAGTATAATCAATGAGTTCTTTGCCGGTCTCTTGTTCATACTACCCTAAAATACAGCAAAAAACTAAAAAAAAATTGGACGGTTTTACCTTTACTATCAAGTACTTTTTGTATTCCTATATTTTCCCCCTAGATTTATTTTAAACATTGGTAGAGACTGGGACCAAAAACACAAATAATAATAATAATGCCACCTCACCTATTTGGTAGTCATCAAAACCTGCTTACCAACTGCAGTTTTGGTCAGGCTATAAGGGATCTCTGGAGGTCATCTAGTGCAGTGGTTCTCAAAGCCAGTCCGCCGCTTGTTCAGGGAAAGCCCCTGGCGGGCCAGACCGGTTTGTTTACCTGCCACATCTGCAGGTTTGGCCGATCGGGGCTCCCACTGGCCGTGGTTCACTGCTCCAAGCCAATGGGGGCTGTGGGAAGGGCGGCCAGCAAGTCCCTTGGCCTGCGCCACTTCCTGCACCCCCCATTGGCCTGGAGCAGCGAACCGCGGCCAGTGGGAGCCGCGATCGGCTGAACCTGCGGACACAGCAGGTAAACAAACTGGTCCGGCCCGCCAGGGGCTTTCCCTGAACAAGCGGCGGGCCGGCTTTGAGAACCACTGATCTAGTGAATCCGCCCATGCTGAGGCAGGATTAAGTACACCCTGATACAGATATGTCTAACCAGTTCTTAAAAACCTCCAGAGATGGGAATTCCCCAGCCTCCCTAGGTAACCTATTGCAGTGCCTACCTATCCTTAGAGTTAGAATGATTTTCCTAATATCCAATCTAAATCTCCCTTGCTGCAAACTAAACATCTTGTCCTACTCTCAGTGGACAGAGAACAACTGATCACTGGCCTCTTTATATCAACTTTTTACATATTTGAAGGTTTAGGTCTGCCCTCAGCCTTATCTTCTCTAAACTATTGGTTTTCAACCTTTTTCACTTGTGGACTCCTAAAAATGTCAAATGGAGGTGCAGATACCCTTGGAAATCTTAGGTATTGTCTGCAGACCCCCAGGGGTCCATGGACCACAGATTGAAAACCACTGCTCTGGACTGAACATGCCCTGTTCTTTCACCCTTTCCTCATAGGTCAGGTTTTCTAAAACCCCTTATTTTTGTTGCTCTCTTCTGAACTCACTCCAGTTTGTTCACATCCTTCTTAAAGTATGGTGCCCAAAATGGGACACTGACCTCCAGCTGAGGCCTCACCAGTGTTGAGTAGGGCAGGACAATTACCTCCCAGGTCTTACACATGAGATTCTTGTTAATATGTCCCAGAAAGACATTTGCTTTTATTTGCAATGGCATCACATTGTTGGCGCTCATTCAATTTGTGATCCACTGGAACCCCCAGAGCCTTTCCTGCAGTACTGCTGCCTACCCAGTTATTCCCCATTTTGTAGCTCTGCATTTGATTTTTCCTTCCTAAGTGGGGTACGTTACACTTATCTTTATTGAAATTCATTTTTAATGAACTAGAATCATTTATTCCCTTGCTCCACTCCATAGAAGAGAGAATAATCTTCCCCATTCTTCTCCAGCTGGCAATCCCCACCCCCCTCACCTTTCATCTCCCCAAAACTATCAATGACATGCCAGATTTCCATATTGTCCAAGACTTACTGCAACAATTAGTGAAGTGTTACTCTATAAACTCATTAGAAACTATTGTGGCTACGGAATATCCATATCCAATCTCCAAACCTATAAACAACTACACTACAGGATGTTACAGCACAGCACTACAGCAGTGCCTTAATAATATGGTGATACTACAGTAAAGTCTCTCAAGAGGCTTCTGAAACAAGAGTCATGCAAGATTAATGCACATGTTCTGTATGAGTTTCTGGTTCACATAATATTTCTTTTCCATTTCCAAGATTACACTGGAAGCTGAACTGCTAAATGCTGTGAGAGATGCTATTCTCGTGGTATTTCAGGCCCTACCAGGATAATAAGTGCCAACAATTTCACTAAAGTGCCTGCTCTTGTGAGATTTCTAGATAAATTCTTCAGGCTTAATTCAGATCTAGTTTACAACAGTGTATGATAGGAGTAATGCCATTGACATCAACTGTAAAACTGCTGTATGCAAGATCAGAATCAGGACCAAGAGATGTAAATACCTGGAGTTTAACCTGAACTATGCTCTGGAAATTTTGAATGCTTAGTCAAGTAAGCTACCTGCATTCTGAATCTTTTGAAATTTTCCTAACCTTAATACTCACTGAAAACAGAAGAAAAAAAATCTGCATCAATTCAGTACTGGATCTTCAGTTTGTCTGAACTCTACAGTCTGAAATGTAAGCCTGACACAAGCTTTTTGCACAGGCAAGCTGTTTCTCCAGGGATTTAAAGTTCCCAAGAGCACTTAGTAAATAAATAGAATATATTTAAAATATCCTATTTACTTACCTCTAAAAACTTTGATTGAAGATGCAATAGTTCATCTACTTTTTTCCATTGCTTCAGTTTTGTCAAAAGCTTTTGCTGCCAGGGATCTTGTTTGGGCTTAATCTGGTTGACAGAAAAGCAAGGGAAAAATTTATAAATAGGACTTAAATGTCATATGTGGATAGAAGGCAATATACAATAAAGTATACGCATTACATTCATTTTCATTTACTTTTTTGCCTGGAGTGAAAAATCAGAAATAGACCCATTGTATATGACGGTAGTTAGACATGATTCTGGAATTTTTTTTTAAAAAGTGGTCATTTAAAAAGTAAATGGCTGGAAAGCGTCTTGCCATATTCTGAATTGTAATTACAACAGTTTACCAACAGAGCAAAAACGGAAAAATCACTTATTTCTACCTTTATAAAAGGAATCCAGTTGGCTCTCTTTTTCAAAACCATGCTAGGTCCTAAAATACCCCAGTTTTCTGACCCAGGCACCCCTGCATCATATACTGGAAAGGTTCTCATTGTCTGCTGTTTGCTGAAGACACTTCGAAATTTCCGGATAACCTGAAAGGCATATGGAGGAGGTTCTCAACAGGTTTCACAAAACAGGACAAGTTTCCAATATTAACCACTGAACAATCAACTACAGTATGTCCTAATCTCTTCCAGTTGGTCATATGAACTCACTGATAGGATCTATACCTGCCTATTGACACACAGTACAGGTATTCTACATTAACGCCCAATCCTGAAATCATTTCTGCACATGCTTAGTCTCAATGAGGTTCAAAGGGACCACTCGTGCTAAATTTTAAGCATGTACCTAAGTGGCTATTTTATTAGGGGCAATATACACTTTAGATAGAATTAATATTATGTACCTGCTCTACATCCTGGACATGTAAAGTAGTAAAATAGGGAAAATTGTTCTCAAACTGGTAATTTTCAACCTGCATGGATTTGGTAAAGTAACTCTTAATGACCTGTAAAAGCCAGATTCCTAGTGGTGATAACTAATGCCTGTAATACATACTAAAACTAAAAGGGAAAAAATTGAGAAATGAGCTTGTGTAAAAGGGCAGGAGGGTGACTGGGTAGAATAAAGCTGTGGAATCCTTCATTTTACTAAGAACAGTAATGTTAAAAACAACACTAGGATGTTTTAGGCTATTACTGTAGAATATGTTTATAAGGGAAGCTATACAGGCTTTTTACTGCTCTCTATATAAATGTACTTCCAATCAAGAACACAGAATTCACAACACTATTCCTGCAATGCAATACAACCTACAATACTTGTGTTCTCCTGCCAAACCTCATGAGCATGCTCATGAACATTTTGTAATGCTTTAGTTACCTCGGAAAAAAGCTCCATCTCATTAGCAGAGTTCTTGAGATTCTCCGTATCATAGCAGACACCAAAGTAAGAGAGCAGAAGATGGAGCTGAGGTTTCAGTTCTTCAGTTTCTGTTGTGTGTTGGGGCAGTGTGAATACATCATCCTTGCCGAGTGGTCCTACAAAAGGCCAGAATCAAACTAACAGCAGTTTGTAGCAGTTACTAGCAATAGCTGAGAAGCAGTGGGTTCTGGAACATGCTGCAGTCCTTTATTGGGGACTATACAGTACTACTGTTTTCTCACTTCTTTTGTATGTACAGATTAAATTAATTAAGATCCAGTGTTTAGTCTGATAGGGAACAACCACTGGATTCTAAATGGATATTTTTATTAAAACCTCCACCATCACCAAAGACAAAATACTAATAGCTATTCTCGATGCACAGGCCTACAATATAACGTGCTGTTGTTGCTGCTGCAGCAGTAGTCATCTGCCAGCACAGAAACAAACTTTACTGCTTGAATTTTAATGACATCATTGTCTGCTTGAAAGCCACGGTGCCAATAGCCTGCCAAATCAAATCTTCACAGTCTACAAGCAACTAAAGTGGATTTCTTTATAATATCTTTATAATAATCGCATGATTATTACCACTGTGAATAATACTGTTGTGATCGTGGTATGAGTTTTTCTTCAACAACATGCTTCCAGAAACAAGACCCGCTCTTCTCATGTCTGTATTACGGATGCGTGAACCAGCTTGAAATAACCCCCCTTCCTCCCAAATAAATCACCCATTTTTAGAATATTTTTGGGGAAGTAATGAAATGGTTAATTGTTTTTTCCCCTTATTCCTTTTTCCAGGAACCAGACCTGCCAAAGTCTTTTCAGCCAACCTAATTATCTGTGTTGCCTGCAAATTTTGTTACCTTACTTTTCTCCCCATTTTTCAGACGTATAGTAAGTATATTAAGACTGGTCCTAGGATGGAACTTCAGGATATCCTCTGCCAAACCTTTGCTATGCTGAAAATTAATTAATGACCATTAATTCTTATTTTGTTTGTCTGTAAGCCAGTTTCTAACCCTTGACAATTATTCACTTCTCATCAACAGCTATTTAGTTTCTTTAACAGCAGAAAGTCCAAATAAATATCAACTCCTTTATCCAGTATTTTGCAGACATACTCATTGAATTCTAATTGATATGTTACAATTCACTAAAGTTCAATCAGACTCATGGGGTTTCAGTGGAACTATATATAACCAAATACATTATCTCATTGCTTTGGCAGTAATGGACCATCTGTGTTCCCATTCTACACTTCACTTTGTCTTCGCTTTTAATGTTTTGTTTAATCATTTGTTGTTTAATCTATGTGGCTCAGATCTAGATAATAGATGGCTGAAGTCTGCAATGTTAATATAATACCGTACAAACATTAGATAACGAGTTATTGAAGTAAACACAAAAATAAGCTAAGCCACCTTTGAGTAGCTTTTTGTTACTATAAGGTCCCATTCCCCTGCAAAGTGAATACCACATGTACTCTAAAACATGCTGCATGGTATAAAATGATGATATTGTGGGGAAGGAAGGCAATCAGCAATATTTCCCAGGATAGCCCACAGTGATAAAACTAACAATACTCTAAAAATATTCTCAAAACCACTGGGTGATCCTTTGCCAACTCATTCTCTACTACAAACTCAAGCAATATGCTCTTCCCCTTCTTGCAGAAATGAGGAATAATTTGTACGAAGTCACAGAAGTGGACATGCCACTCTTGTGCCAGATTCACCAGAATTTTCAGGAAATATAGCCACTAGAATCATAGTAGCATCAATATCCCAGCAGATTTCAATGCATTTCCATTCACTCTGTTGGCATCCTAGCACTGTGCTGCTAATGACATTCCAAAATCAGTAACATGTGTGTGAACCCACTCTGACAGTGGTCACAGAGCAAGTGTTGAGAGACATGGTAACTTATGAGGCTCTTATGATCTATGTGTACATGGAAACATGAGGCTTGCAGTGGCTGGTCCTCCAACTTCTTCCCCCTTCTATCAAGCCATCAACCCCTTTCAGGGCATGTGCTCTGCCATCTTCATTATAGTGGATGGCAGCAGGGGACATTTCATACAACTGCATTTTATCTCTGCTCCAAATCTCATACCCTCCTCTATGTTAGAGCCCACGGATGCATCCTTTACCCTCCTTTTCCCTTCCTCTCCTCTCTCCACCAGAGCATTTTTAATCATTCACTTATGAGCAAACACCAACTCCAAGCCAGATTGTGCCCTGCTGCTGTACAGGTGCTCCCTCTACAGGTGATAACCTACATTTGCAGTCCATGTGCTTATTAGTGTTAGCCCCTCCAAATGGAGTCTCCCCTCCTTTCCCCAACAAGTCCCCAACAAGCTAGGCTGACTCTGCCCCTCCACACTGCTCAGCCTAGCTTCCTAGCTGCAGAGGGGAGGACAGGCTGCATCTCTCCCTGCCCCAAAATGTAATAGGTGCCATAGACTCCCTGAACACCTAGGAGTCACAGCTGGGGCATGGGTGGTCTGACCTAATGATCAGAGCAGGAGTCGGGAGTTAAGCCACATCAGATACCAGGAGGTCAGAGTCCAAGACAGGCCAGATGCCAAACCAAGAGTCAGGTATCAGGAGACAAGCAGGATCAGGTTACCAGGAGATCAGTAGGAAGTAGCAGGAGCAGGTATTGCAGGAGAAGCAGTCATAAATAGATTGATCCCAGTTGCAAGGACAACTTTCTGTTCCTGTGCTGGGTTTGTATAGAAGCTGTAAACCAGTCAGGACCTCCAGCATTCTGCCAATCAGATTCCAGGACTGGAGTCCTCTATCAGGGTTCAGCCTCTATTGGGGCAGTTGCTAGCGGGTCACTAGGTGGCAGGTTGGAACTTATTAGTGCCTAAGTGCTCTAAAAGACCTGCAGTCCCTGACATTAGGAGGTCCCAGAGGCACCCCTGTGCCTGTAAAGTGAAGTATTGGATTTAAACTCTGAGACAGGGATGTGTCTTATTTGGCTGTTAAGCACCATACACATTTGTGGCACTCTATAAACAAGAACACTGTCCCCTTAATTCAGCAGAAACAGAGAACCACCAGGAAGAGATTTTCCTATAGAAATGCTTGTATATGTTTTAAATAGGGCTGTTGCACAATTTAAAAAATTAATCGCACAATTAATCACACTGTTAAACAATAATATAATACCATTTATTTAAATATTTTTGATGTTGTCTACATTTTCAAATATATTGATTTCAATTACAACACAGATTACAAAGTGTACAGTGCTCACTTTATATTTATTTTTTATTACAAGTATTTGTACTGTAAAAAGACAAAAGAAATAGCATTTTTCAATTCACCTAATACAAGTACTATAGTGCAATCTCTTTATCATGAAGATTGAACTTACATATGTAGAATTATGTATAAAAAAACTGCATTCAAAAATAAAACAATCTAAAATTTTAAAGCTTGCAAGTCCACTCAGTCCTACTTCTTGTTCAGCCAATTGCTGAGACAAACAAGTTTGTTTACATTTGCAGGAGATAATGCTGCCTGCTTCTTGTTTACAATGTCACCTGAAAGTGAGAACAGGAGTTCTCATGGCACGTTTGTAGCCGGTGTCACAAGATATTTACATGCTAGATATGCTAATGATTCATAAGTCCCTTCATGCTTCAACCACCATTCCAGAGGACACGAGTCCATGCGGAAGACAGGTTCTGCTCAATAACAATCCAAAGCAGTGTGGATCAATGCATGTTCATTTTCATTATCTGAGTCTCATGCCACCAGCAGAAGGTTGATTTTTTTTTTGGTGGTTTGGGTTCTGTAGTTTCTGCATCAGTGTTGCTCTTTTAAGACTTCTGAAACCATGCGCCACACCTCGTCCCGCTCAGATTTTGGAAGGCACTTCAGATTCTTAAACCTTGGGTCAAGTGCTATAGCTATCTTTAGAAATCTCAAATTGGTACCTTCTTTGCGTTTTTTCAAAACTGCATTGAAAGTGTTCTTAAAATGAACAACACGTGCTGGGTCATCATCTGAGACTGCTATAACAGGGACATACAATTCTCCCCCAAGGAGTTCAGTCACAGATTTAATTAACACATTTTTTAACTAGCATCATCAGCATGGAAGCATGTCCTCTGGAATGGTGGCTGAAGGGGCATACAAATGTTTAGCATATCTGGCACGTAAATACCTTGCAAATGCCTGTTCTCACTTTCAGGTGACATTGTAAATAAGAAGCATTATCTCCTGTAAACAAACTTGTTTGTCTTAGCATTGGCTGAACAAGAAGTAGGACTGAGTGGACTTGCAAGCTTTAAAATTTTAGATTGTTTTGTTTTTGAGTGCAGTTATGTAACCAAAAAAAAAAAATCTACATTTGTAAGTTGCACTTTCATGGCAAAGAGAATGCTCTACAGTACTTGTATGAGGTGAATTGAAAAATACTATTTCTTTTATCATTTTTACAGTGAAAATATTTATAATCAAAAATAATATGCACTTTGATTTCAATTACAACACAGAATATATATGGAAATATTGAAAAACATCCAAAACATTTAATAAATTTCAATTGGTATTCTATTGTTTAATAGTGTGATTAAAACGGTGATTAATCTAGATTAATTCTTTTGAATTAACTGCGATGAATCGAGAGCCCTAGTTTTTAACTATAAATCTCTCCATAAAGAGGTCACCTATTGAAACATATTTTTAAGCAATGTTTATGCAAAAGACAGGAGTAACATTTCAATGCTTAGTATAATTAGAACAATATCCCAGACTCCCCATCAAGTTTAGTCCTGCAGTGTTTTTCTAATATGCTGTTATTATGACTCAATACACATACAAGCCCTTCAGATAATCAGGATTTGCAACAACACACAAACCTCCCTTACAATCAGAGGGTTGCAAAATGAAGGGAGCACAGATTTTCAATTCTGTGCTCTAGATCTCTGAAGCCTTCTCAATTCTACAGGATGCTGGCTGGCTTCACAAGCTGCACTCCAGATTCCTCAGATGTGAAAACAAGAATAACATTTAATATTTTCCAAACCAAGACTGCTGACCTGTCTCAAGAGTACACATCAACAGATGACTTCTACTCTAGAGGTCTTTTTATTGTGGTTTTAAAGGAAATGCGATTATTTCTCACCCTCTCTTCCTGAAATGCTGGGGCAAAGAGAGAAGTGAATATTAGAAGATAAGGATTCCGACATAGTGGCACTTCTGAATCTGTCCCCATTATCCTGGGCCACCTCAGGGTGTTTCTCAATAACTACCTCCATTCTGCGAGAGATCAGCAAATACTGGAGTACCTGAAAATATAAATGCATGTGTCGTTATTTCATCTCACTTAAAAAGCAATAAAATCACCCAGTCTGCGACTTAATGGGGGAAAAAATAAACACAGAAGAGAAAAAAAAAGTTAACCATGATTACCTGTCATTTGTACTATGAAAGATACAAATAAACAACTAAAAACTACTTTCAGTGATTATACAATAAAATCACTAGGTAAACTAAGTGCAATGCAGAACAACTCCTCAGATTTGCCTTTGAAATTTTCTGTGTTCTTAGGTGAGTCCTTAGGTATACTGGCATTGCTACAGAGGCGGGGTTAAGGTTGTATGGGTGTGTGAGCAAATGCCACTCCCAATCTAGCGTACAAACAGACAAAGTCCAAACTCATCTCTCCTTGGGGCTTGGCTTTATTAACCAATCACCACCACCACAAGGATATGCCTACATTTAAAACGCTACATTGGTGCCTCTGCACCAGTGCAGCTGTAGCACTTCAGTGCAGACACTACCTACTTCAATGGGAGGGATTCTCCCTTCTGAGTAATTAATTCGCCTACCTGAGAGGCAAAGCTAGGTCATTAGAAGAATTCTTCTGCCAAGATAGCGCTGTCTGCACTGGGGGTTAGGTTGGTATATCCATGTCTCTCAGTGCTGTGGATTTTTCACAATCCTGAGAGACGAAGCTATACCTATGTAAAATCCTAGTGTAGACCAGGCCTCTGATTATAAAGATAGCCTGGAGAGAAGGTTTCAGGTGTTCTCCTTCTAGACTGCTCTGCCCATACCCTTGATCTTCTTCAACCCAAGCAACCTATTTACATTATACTCAGGGGACTCATTATCCTACTTACCTCAATGAGCCAGAAGAATTTCTCTCTTTTTTTTCTAGCAGAATTATCCACTGTGTTAGCAGGCCTTTAGATTGCCAGCATTTTGCAGGGCACTTTGCTTGTGCAATTCAATACTTTCAAATCTCTGAATTTCTTTTAAAATTTAACCTTAACTCTGAATTTCCTGAGTTTCTCTTTTTTCATCAGAGTTTTTTACACTAGCTACAGCATTCTTGCAAGGATTTGTTCCCCTAAAACAACAAGCCCATAGAGTTTTGAGATATACTCTCAATCCTTCGCTCCAGCAAAATCACATTTTCCCTGGGAAATATTATTACATTTAATAAATGCTAATATTTTGCAGTGCGGAGGTTGGCAACTATGTTGCACGGTCCACAATGCTCTCTTACCCTCAGGTAGCTGTGAATCGCCTTGAGAGAGTATAGGTGACACACTAACCACTGCATGTAAATAACCAGGTCTTCCTGTGTCACTATATTTACAGGATTTTTCTTTCCTGTCAGGAAGTTCTGTCGTGCAGCCGACAGTCTCGTAGCCCTCTGAACAGCATCGTTGTACTCCTGCATAATGTGACTAATTTGTTTCTAGGTAGAGAGAGAAAAGACCATCATTTTCCTGTGTTTGTTTCTTTATGCAATCTATTAATTAACTAAAAGAACTCTGCACTCCCACCATGTGAAATATTCTACTTTGGCAGTAATTTTGAGGCTTTTGCTTCCCAGACAAAATTATATTTGCAGTCTAAGGGTATGTTTACACTACGAAATTAGGTCAAATTTATAGAAGTCGATTTTTTAGAAAGCAATTTCATACAGTCGATTGTGTGTGTCCCCACTTAAGACCATTAAGTCGGCAGAGTGTGTCCACAGTACTGAGGCGAATGTTGACTTCTGGACCGTTGCACTGTGGGTAGCTATCCCACAGTTCCCGCAGTCTCTGCCACCCATTGGAATTCTGGGTTGAGATCCCAATTTCTGATGGGACAAAAAACATTGTCGCAGGTGGTTCTGGGTACATGTCGTCAGGCCCCCTCCATCCCTCCCTCCATGAAAGCAACAGCAGACAATCGTTTTGTGCCTTTTTCCTCAGTTACCCATGCAGACACCATCCACGGCAAGCATGGAGCCCACTCAGCGCACCATCACCATACATCTCCTGGGTGCTGACAGACATGGGACTGTATTGCTACACAGCAGCAGCTCATTGTCTTGTGGCAGCAGACAGTGCAGTATGACTGGTATCTGTCCTTGTCGTCTCCCGGGTGCTCCTGGCAGACTTCGGTAAGATCTGTCAGGGGTGCCTGGACATAAATGGGAGTGACTCAGGTCATTCTCTTCTTTAAGTTTTGTCTAACGGAGATTCAGTCCTGCCTAGAATATTGGCAGAGGGATAGTTCAGTGGTTTGAGCATTGGCCTGCTAAACCCAGGGTTCTGAGCTCAATCCCTGAGGGGGCCATTCTGCCTCAGGCGACTCTCCCAGCCAGCAGCACTGCGAGCACCCAGGAGATGATGGTGGCTAGCAGCTGTACTTCACTGTCTGCTGCCAGCCTGCTCCTCCCTCCATGAAAGCAAAGGCCGACAATTATTTCGCGTCTTTTTCCGTGCAGGCGCCATATTGCTGTCAGCATCGTCATCTACCTGCCGCTGCCACTCTGCTCTCCTGCTCACGCCATACCACGGCAAGCATGGAGCCCACTCAGATCACCACGGCAGTTGTGACTGCTCTAAACACCACGGGCATTATCCAGCAATATATGCAGAACCAGAACCTGCAAAAGCAGGCGAGTAGGCGATGGCAGCGAGGTGAGGAGAGAGAGGAGGACATGGACACAGACTTCTCACGAAGTACGGGCCCCAGCGATTTGGCCATCCTGGTGGCAATGGGACAGGCTCATGCCATGGAATGCTGATTCTGGGCCCAGGAAACAAGCACAGACTGGTGGGACCGCATAGTGTTGCAGGTCTGGGACGATTCCCAATGGCTGCGAAACTTTCGCATGCGTAAGGGCACTTTCATGGAACTTTGCGACTTGCTTTCCCCTGCCCTAAAGCGCCAGAATACCAAGATGAGACCAGCCCTCACAGTTCACAAGTGAGTGGAGATAGCCCTGTGGAAGCTTGCCACGCCAGACAACTACTGGTCAGCCGGGAATCAATTTGGAGTGGGTAAATCTACTGTGGGGGCTGCTGTGATCCAAGTAGCCAACACAATCACTGACTTGCTGCTATCAAGGGTAGCGACTGTAGGAGATGTGCAGGTCATAGTGGATGGCTTTGCTGCAATGGGATTCCCTAACTGTGGTGGGACCATAGACGGAACGCACATCCCTATCTTGGCACCGGACCACCAAGGCAGCCAGTACATAAACTGAAAGGGGTACTTTTCAATGGTGCTGCAAGCACTGGTGGATCACAAGGGACGTTTCACCAACATCAACGTGGGATGGCTGGGAAAGGTACATGACGCTCGCATTTTCAGGAACTCTGGATTGTTTCAACAGCTGCAGGAAGGGACTTACTTTCCAGACCAGAAAATAACCACTGGGGATGTTGAAATGCCTATAGTTATCCTTGGGGACCCAGCCTACCCCTTAATGCCATGGCTCATGAAGCAATACACAGGCACCCTGGACAGTAGTCAGGAGCTGTTCAACTATAGGCTGAGTAAGTGCCGAATGGTGGTAGAATGTGCATTTGGACGTTTAAAAGCACGCTGGCGCAGTTTACTGACTCTGTTAGACCTCAGTGAAACCAATATTCCCATCGTTATTACTGCTTGCTGTGTGCTCCACACTATTTGTGAGAGTAAGGGAGAGACGTTTATGGCAGGGTGGGAGGTTGAGGTAAATCATCTGGCCACTGATTATGCGCAGCGAGATACCAGGGTGGTTAGAAGAGCACAGCAGGGCGCACTGCGCGTCAAAGAAGCTTTGAAAAAAGAGTTTCATGACTGGCCAGGGCTACAGTCTGAAAGTTCTGTTTGTTTTTCTTTGATGAAATCCCACCCCCTTGGTTCACTCTACTTCCCTGTAAGCCAACCGCCCTCCCCTCCCCCCTTTGATCACCGCTTGCAGAGGCAATAAAGTCATTGTTGTTTCAAATTCATGCATTCTTTATTAATTAGTCACACAAATGTGGGGATAACTGCCAAGGTAGCCTGGCAGGAGGGAAGCACTGGGTGGGGTGGTGAAGGAGGGAAGGACAAGGCCACACTGTACTTCAAAACTTGTTGAATGCCAGCTTTCTGTTGCTTGGGCCGTCCTCTGGGGTGGAGTAGTTGGGTGCCCGGAGGCCCCACCACTGCATTCTTGGGCATCTGGGTGAGGAGGCTATGGAACTTGGGGAGAAGGGCGATTGGTTACACAGGGGCTGCAGCAGTGGTCTGTGCTCCTGCTGCCTTTCCTGCACCTCAACCATACGCCGGAGCATATCAGTTTGATCCTCCAGTAGCCTCAGCATTGCATCCTGCCTCCTCTCCTCTCGCTCGTCCCTTCTCTCCTCGCGTTCGTTTTGTGCTTTCCTAGACTCTGACATTGTCTCCCTCCATGCATTGTGCTGGGCTCTTTCAGCGTGGGAGGACTGCATGAGTTCAGAGAACATTTCACCATGAGTGTGTTTTTTTCGGTTTCTAATCTTTGATAGTCTCTGGGATGGAGATGATATGTGGAGCGATGAAACATTTCATAGAATCATAGAATATCAGGGTTGGAAGGGACCCCAGAAGGTCATCTAGTCCAACCCCCTGCTCGAAGCAGGACCAATTCCCAGTTAAATCATCCCAGCCAGGGCTTTGTCAAGCCTGACCTTAAAAACCTCTAAGGAAGGAGATTCTACCACCTCCCTAGGTAACGCATTCCAGTGTTTCACCACCCTCTTAGTGAAAAAGTTTTTCCTAATATCCAATCTAAACCTCCCCCACTGCAACTTGAGACCATTACTCCTCGTTCTGTCATCTGCTACCATTGAGAACAGTCTAGAGCCATCCTCTTTGGAACCCCCTTTCAGGTAGTTGAAAGCAGCTATCAAATCCCCCCTCATTCTTCTCTTCTGCAGGCTAAACAATCCCAGCTCCCTCAGCCTCTCCTCATAACTCATGTGTTCCAGTCCCCTAATTATTTTTGTTGCCCTTCGCTGGACTCTCTCCAATTTATCCACATCCTTCTTGAAGTGTGGGGCCCAAAACTGGACACAGTACTCCAGATGAGGCCTCACCAATGTCGAATAGAGGGGAACGATCACGTCCCTCGATCTGCTCGCTATGCCCCTACTTATACATCCCAAAATGCCATTGGCCTTCTTGGCAACAAGGGCACACTGCTGACTCATATCCAGCTTCTCGTCCACTGTCACCCCTAGGTCCTTTTCCGCAGAACTGCTGCCTAGCCATTCGGTCCCTAGTCTGTAGCTGTGCATTGGGTTCTTCCGTCCTAAGTGCAGGACCCTGCACTTATCCTTATTGAACCTCATCAGATTTCTTTTGGCCCAATCCTCCAATTTGTCTAGGTCCTTCTGTATCCTATCCCTCCCCTCCAGCGTATCTACCACTCCTCCCAGTTTAGTATCATCCGCAAATTTGCTGAGAGTGCAATCCAAACCATCCTCCAGATCATTTATGAAGATATTGAACAAAACCGGCCCCAGGACCGACCCTTGGGGCACTCCACTTGATACCGGCTGCCAACTAGACATGGAGCCATTGATCACTACCCGTTGAGCCCGACAATCTAGCCAGCTTTCTATCCACCTTATAGTGCATTCATCCAGCCCATACTTCCTTAACTTGCTGACAAGAATACTGTGGGAGACCGTGTCAAAAGCTTTGCTAAAGTCAAGAAACAATACATCCACTGCTTTCCCTTCATCCACAGAACCAGTAATCTCATCATAAAAGGCGATTAGATTAGTCAGGCATGACCTTCCCTTGGTGAATCCATGCTGGCTGTTCCTGATCACTTTCCTCTCATGCAAGTGCTTCAGGATTGATTCTTTGAGGACCTGCTCCATGATTTTTCCAGGGACTGAGGTGAGGCTGACTGGCCTGTAGTTCCCAGCATCCTCCTTCTTCCCTTTTTTAAAGATTGGCACTACATTAGCCTTTTTCCAGTCATCCAGGACTTCCCCGGTTCGCCACGAGTTTTCAAAGATAATGGCCAATGGCTCTGCAATCACAGCCGCCAATTCCTTCAGCACTCTCGGATGCAACTCGTCCGGCCCCATGGACTTGTGCATATCCAGCTTTTCTAAATAGTCCCTAACCACCTCTATCTCCACAGAGGGCTGGCCATCTCTTCCCCATTTTGTGATGCCCAGCGCAGCAGTCTGGGAGCTGACCTTGTTAGTGAAAACAGAGGCAAAAAAAGCATTGAGTACATTAGCTTTTTCCACATCCTCTGTCACTAGGTTGCCTCCCTCATTCAGTAAGGGGCCCACACATTCCTTGGCTTTCTTCTTGTTGCCAACATACCTGAAGAAACCCTTCTTGTTACTCTTGACATCTCTGGCTAGCTGCAGCTCCAGGTGCGATTTGGCCCTCCTGATATCATTCCTACATGCCCGAGCAATATTTTTATACTCTTCCCTGGTCATATGTCCAACCTTCCACTTCTTGTAAGCTTCTTTTTTATGTTTAAGATCCGCTAGGATTTCACCATTAAGCCAAGCTGGTCGCCTGCCATATTTACTATTCTTTCGACTCATTGGGATGGTTTGTCCCTGTAACCTCAACAGGGATTCCTTGAAATACAGCCAGCTCTCCTGGACTCCTTTCCCCTTCATGTTAGTCCCCCAGGGGATCCTGGCCATCCGTTCCCTGAGGGAGTCAAAGTCTGCTTTCCTGAAGTCCAGGGTCCAGGGTCCGTATCCTGCTGCTTACCTTTGTTCCCTGCGTCAGGATCCTGAACTCAACCAACTCATGGTCACTGCCTCCCAGATTTGCAGCTGCGGGAGGGTAAAGAGGGAGATTAGTCTTTAAAAAACAGGCATTTTAGAGAACAATGGGTAGACTCTTTCACGGTGAACCAAGCTGTTAACATTACATAGCACATGTGCTTTCTTTACAAGGTCATATTTTGCCTCTTATATCGAGGGCCTGCCGGTTTGGTGTGAGAGATCACACACACAGGGCTGGCAGGCAACAGAATTCGGCTTGCAGGCAGACATGGTAAGCCACAGTCTTTTGGCTTCTTTAACCTTCCTAACATGTGGGAATGGTTTCAAACAGCAGTGCCCTCATTTCATATACCAAGCACCCATTGGGTTGGCCCTTTAAAATGGGTTGGCCATTTAAAAGGAGGGGCTGCGGTTTTCGGGTTAATGTGCAGCACCAACCCAACTAACCCCCCTCCCCCACACACCCCCCCCCAATGCTCTGGGATGATCGCTTCACCCCTCCCCCCACCACATGGCTAACAGCAGGGATGATTTCTGTTCAGCCACAGGCAAACAGCCCAGCAGGAACGGCCACCTCTGAAGGTCCCCTTAATAAAATTCCCCTATTTCAACCAGGTGACCATGAATGATATCACTCTCCTGAGGATAAGACAGAGAGATAAAGAACAGATGTTGCTTGAATGTCAGCAAACACTGGGACCATATGCTGCCATGCTTTGTTATGCAATGATTTCAGACTACGTGCTGCTGGCTGCCGTGGTAAAGTGTCCTACCATGGAGGACAGAATAAGGCTGCCCTTCCCAGAAAGCTTTTGCAAAGGCTTTGGGAGTACATCCAGGAGAGCTTCATTGAGATGTACCTGGAGGATTTCCGCTCCATCCCCGTACATGTTAACAGACTTTTCCAGTAGCTGTACTGGCCGCAAATGCATCCCAAGACTTCAGGGCAAACTGGTCATTAAACACGCTTGCTTTTAAACCATGTATTATATTTACAAAGGTACACTCACCAGAGCTCCCTTCTCCACCTTCTAGGTCCAGGAGCCTGACTTCGGTGGGTTGGGAGGGTACTAGATCTGGGGTGAAAAACAGTTCCTGGCTATCGGGGAAAATGGTTTCTCCGCTTGCTTGCTGTGCTTCAATCTCCTCCTCCTCATCTTCCTCATCCCCAAAATCCGCATCCCTGTTGTGTGAGAGTCCATTGATGGAGTCCACGCGCAGGACTGGGGTAGTTGTAGGGACATCCCCTAGAAGGGCATGCAGCTCATCATAGAGGCGACATGTCTGGGGCTCTGACCCGGAGTGGCCGTTTGCCTCTCTGGTTCTTTGGTAGGCTTGCCTGAGCTCCTTAAGTTTCACACGGCACTGCTGCGGATCCCTGTTATAGCCTCTGTCCTTCATGCCATTGGAGATTTTCAAATATTTTGGCATTTCGTCTTTTCGAACGGAGTTCTGATAGCATGGATTCGTCTCCCCATACAGCGATCAGATCCAGTACCTCCCGTTTGGTCCATGCTGGAGCTCTTTTGAGATTCTGGGACTGCATGGTCACCTGTGCTGATCAGCTCGCCATGCTGGCCAAACAGGAAATTAAATTTAAAAGTTCACAGGGCTTTTCCTGTCTACCTGGCCAGTGCATCTGAGTTGAGAGTGCTGTCCAGAGCGGTCACAATGGAGCACTCTGGGATAGCTCCCAGAGGCCAATACCGTCGAATTGCGTCGACACTACCCCAAATTGGACCCAGCAAGGTCGATTTCAGCGCTAATCCACTCGTTGAGGAGGAGTACAAAAACTGGTTTTCAGAGCCCTTAAAGTCAGGAAAAATGGCTTCATAGTGTGGAAGGGTGCAAGGCTAAACTGATCTAACGCTGCTAAATCTGACCTAAACTCGTAGTGTAGACCAGGGATAAGAGGAAAGGTCATCTCCAGTCTCAAACAGAGAATTTATTAGCAGTCATCTCTGACAGTAAAAGAAGCTGTAATTAATATACCCAGCTGTCTAAAATCCGAATGTATAAAAACTCAAAATCATCCACAATCTTTTTTCCAGTTAAATACACCCCATTCTCCACATGGCAATGACTACTTGGATAAAAAATAAGTGGCATTTGTGACATCAGATCACCAGTTTACATCATGCTTTTAGAATGAAACAACAAAAACCTTTTCAAAAACAATTTTTCCTTGTATATTTTTAGGAAATTTAATGCTAGTGAATGTTCTAGATTGACATCCCTAGTTACCTGATGCTCTTGGTGGAAACTAGAGCTCATCAGAAAGTGGAAAGTGGAAATGAGGAAAGTAACTTTTTCCTCATTTAGCAACAACATCCCAAGTTTTGCACAAGCACTAATTAAAAACTAAGTTAAACATTCCTTATTACAGTTTCCCCAATACACACTCGCCTAAAATACTCTCCCAGGCTGTTACAACACCAACCCCCACAACTGTTGCATAGAATCACACTAGCACACAGTAGTTCTTGTGCTACAGTTAGGCCTTTCGCCAATCACAGAGGTTCAGCACATGCCAGAGCAGCGAAAGTTTCCTCATGTGCGCTGCCAGTGTGCATCTACTCTGGTTCGTGGTAGAAATGGAGGGTTGTTTCAGTTTCCATGTCCATTCAGTCCTTGGCCCCTTTTAGGAGGCTGCCAGTAAGTGCCAGTTGTGGTAATGGCATATGATCTGGACAACAGTCCATTAGAAAATGCACTGAAACCACCAACTTGTGTCACAGAGATTACTAAGTAGATTGAGTGCTAGTGACTGGCTCCATAACCTATTACCTCTTCTCTGAGTTTGCTGTCTTTAAAAGTTTGCTCAAATATTAAGTAGCATTTTTTTTTTAAATTGATAAACCTGCCATGGTGGAAGGTAGAAACAGCTTTATCATCTCTGACACTGTGCTTCCACACTGCTAGCATAACAAAATGCTGGAAAATAACCATAATCTGTCTGTGTCTACAACCAACAGGATTCTTGCAGTATCCACTTTATTATGTATATTGATTTAGAGTTGGTAAACAATACAGATATTTACAATACAACTGCATAACATACTAACCAGAAAATGCAATCAACAAATTTACTATGCTCACAGTCACTAAACATTTTATATTTAAATCAATAAGAATAGGTTGTCAAGAGGAGCATTTAAACTATTGTACCCTAACATTTATTATTTCATAATGTCACATTTCAGTTTCCACCACTAATACAACTCACAATTTATTTTCTGCGAGAAGTGTTTCTCCTGGAAATGTAAGGAACCTGCGCTGAATGAAACAAGTGCTACATTCTTTGAAATACAATAAATGAGGGCATGGAAAGCTGGAATGGGTAAGAGCCTTCCACTTTCCTGGACTGGACTCGACTCTTCTTGAACTGCTTTTGCTTCATTTTTAAATGATAATCTGTCAGGGAGATTCAGAAGGGGCCTATATTCTAAAGCCTGTGGTTTTCAGCCACAAAAACAGATTTTATTGAATAAACCCATATAATTCCACAGCTGCCAAGTGATGTGGTTTTAATGACTTAGTAGCTTGCTGGGCTAAATGTGCGATTACAGTGTTAAGACCATTGCCATACTAGTTTCAAAGCTCTGGTATTTTTGAGCATTACAGTGACAGGGGCTCTTTACGAGAATGTATAGTTGGACTCATAACACTAAAAACGTCTGAATTACAAGTGGAGGGAAGAAAACAAACGTAGTACCAGCAAAATGTTTTTAAAGTTTCTAAACTATATTCTGCTAACATATGGCATATGAAGAATACTTTGGGGAGGGGGTGATATAAAAGGTCTTTCTGATGCTCTTGAAATGACCTACATAATAAATAGTAATGATAACATTTGGCATCTAGTGGTTACCTTTGAAAATAAACCACAAACGTGTACTAAAAGGCCACACGTTTATGCCCCCAAACACTTGTATTCAATATTCCTTTCCCTCCACTCACAGTACATTCTTAGGGTAGGTGGTGTGTTCTCCTCTCTTGCTGGAAACCGCATAGCACATTTTATGTGCTACCATATGAACACCTTTCATCTGAAGATCTCAGTGCTTCATGGAAGATCCTTATCCTTTATGGCTTTGTCACTTAAGTGCAAGACAGCCATCTCAAACACCATGAACATATCATGCACATATGCAATATTTCTATTTTTTGATTTCCTACCTGATAGTGGGGATAAAGCTGTTCAATAACACTGCTGTGCCTACAAAATCTCTTCCATCTAAGCATGTGTAAATATTTACTCTGGACAAGATGAGTAATTCTGTCTGTAAAAAACTTTAATGAAACCAAAAATAAACAAAGTGTCACACTTGAGCAAATGGTAACAATTTAACATTATGGGGAACTAAAGTAGAATTGAGAATAACATAAGTGGGAGAAATAGTCAGTCCCTTAGTATCCCTGTTCTGCCACCCATCCTCACACTGAGAGATAACTTTCTCTACAAGTAGTCCTAGTAAAGAAAATGGTTCTACTCATTAGTAAGCAGTGGTGCAAGTAGAGCGGTACCCTCCAATACGCAGTATCAGCAAGAGATTTTTAGTGGGTATGGGATACCGGAAAGATTTGGGAAGGGGGGCGCTGCACTCTGCTCCTTAAAGGAGCAGAAAGCGGCAAGGCTTTGTTTAAGTTTGTTAGCATATGTATAGTGCTGTTACATTGGTCAGGAGTCCTCATGAGGGGAGGGGACGAAAGGTGTTTAAACAGTGTTTTCGATTCTGTTTCTCCCCATTGTTCTGAATTATCCATGACATCCATACTGCATCACATCAAGTCCAAATCATTAGTGGAATGTCTCTGCTTGCACTGACCAGAGGATGTTTGGAGTCTGATGTCAGCCTAGTTCCTCAGCCTGACAGGAATCAGGTGTTGTCCCCAGTGTACACATAATTCTTCTTTGCAGCCAAACTAGTCTAACATGCATTTTGTTAACTGGAACTGGAGCAGCAAAACAAAGAAAACAAATACCTCATTTTCCAGCTTTGTTCATGAGAGAACTATAAGGGAAGATTACAATGCCGGACACTGACAGCCTTAAACCAGCCAGCTGCCACAAGAATCTGCCTAGAACTTTGCTGAAAATATGTTCCTCATCTTAGCAACGGAGCTAAGTCTTATCACACATTTGCTCGTTTTTATTCGAATGAAGCTCCTTCTGATCTGACAGCTCAGGCATTGTCAGTTTCATCCAGAACAATTTACAAACTTGGATCCTAATCCTGTAAACCCTTAATCATTTGATCAATCCCATTGAAGACAATGGGACTATTTGCATGACTATGGATCACTTTTGTGGGCCGGTAAGAGTTTCAGGAGTCTGTTCCTATAAAGGAAGTTGAATCCCCCATTGAAATGCAATGTTTGAATACAATACCATACAGCAGTTTATGACACAGTTCTACTTAAAATTTGTCTTTTAGTAAGTCATACGTATGCTGAAATGGCTCCTCACTCAAATCCCATATTCCATATAAACAGACCGAATACTACATATCTGGGGGGAAAGTGAGTAGTTAAGCATGCTGATCATTGTATATACAAAGTGGGATGTCAGAGGGGATGGGGAGAGCATGGGAGCCTTGGGCTGGGGCTGGGGAGGAGTCACATGATGTCCCCTTGTGTCCCTCCCATGAGTGCAGTACCGGCAAGAAATGATTTCTATTTGCACCACTGTTAGTAAGGTACTAATCAGCAAGAGGAAGGCAGCAGAATCTGTCCCACTAGGATTAGCAACTAAAAGAAAAAAAAGCTTAAGAACAAAGGCTACAGAAACAGATGCGGGCACACAGTAGTACAGGAATGTTGTTCCAGCCCATCCCAGCTGACTTTGATCCCTTTTCAGATTCCAAACCAAGTAGTACAAGAGGTTCCTTATTATCCCAGGAAATGCTTTAAGCACATCCATTTTCAAGATGGCTCTTAGAACACAATTTTGTTTAATCCTTGCTTTGAGTCATAACTCAGTCACCATCATGCTAGGACATACATGTTGAAACATTGTCCAAGTCTTTGAGTAGCAAATAGAAAAGTTACCTGGTGCAGTAACAGAGGTAAGCTTTCTGCTGTATTCTCTCTTTTCAGACAGCTCTCTAGCTCCCTCTGCATGACATCAGCCTGAACAACAAGAGGTTTTGCCTCAGCTACCTGCAAGCACAGGTAATTAGACATCAAGCAACCTTTGTGGGCAAATACAGATACTCAGGAAAAATGCTATGCTGCGTTCATGTTTTGTAATAGGCAAAACCACCCCTCCCCCCACAAAAGTCTAGGCAGAAGGCTAATTTTTCACAATCTGGAATACAAAATGATTGATTTTAAATAAAGAAAACCTATCGTTATGGGCTTCATCCTGTAGCCGTTGAAGCCAGTGGGAATGATCACATGGGCAACGGCTACAGGATTGGGCCAAAAATTATCAGTATCACAAGAACAGCTGTTGTAGAAAAAATAAAGGGTTGTGTTGTTTCACTACTATACAAACAATTATATTAGTACTCTATCCCCGTGCTCCTTATTGTCAAAAATGGAGACAGTTACACTTTTGTTCATTTAAAAAAAAAAAAAACCCACCTTTAACTGAAGTTAGTTCTCAGTTACTGTTTAGAATATATTTAAAGGTGACTTTTTTCATGCTAGTATAGTCTTCAGTTACCTGTAAACCTTTCTTTAGTATCACCTCCCTTTCTTTTCTGAAATACGACGCGTCCTTTGGTATCGGAACAGAGCTATAGAAAGATTATCCAAAAGAATATTACAGACAGATAGAAAACAATGCAGTGTCAGTTAATTAATATATTCCTTTGTCATAATTTGAAAGGCCCAGTACAATTCAAGTGGTATAAATCAATGGTAAATATTATCCACAGTAAATATCCCTTTTTTAAGGCAGAAAAGTTTAAAAAATTAGAGAGAGAGAGAGAGACAGACCGTGTGTACACCTGGGCAGGGCTTGCAAGCCCTACTCAATTAAAATCCTCACTGAAATAAATAAAGGCTTTGCCTGAGTGACGCCTGAAAGACAGGACCCAGTATTTATTGACACTGAAGACCAAGGCTGTAAAAAGGATAAGAACCAAATCTCTCTCTCTCACACACACACAACCTATGTAGATATATTTAAAAATTTTACACACTAAAAACTATTGTAAATATTAAATATTTATACTACTAAATAAAAATGAATGTGTATGTTTTAAATACCAACCAAGTGCCCACTCCTCACTTGAGTATGAGCTGCAGAATCACATCCAAAAGCAATGTATAGGAAACCATAGTAGAACACTTAAAGACACCCCTCTTCAATGAAAGAAGTGAGAGGATTAATTAAAGCTGCAGGGAGATTTTAAATTTTGTTTTGGGATTTAAAACATAGAACGGCACTGAATTTCCAAAAAGAGTTTAGAATTAGCTTTCCCATACAACACAGTGAGTCAGTAGCAGAGCCAGGACTAAAAGAAAGAGTCAAGGTTCCTGGTTCCTAGGTCTGTGTCCAAGCCTCTAGATCACTAGGCATGTAGGATTTCTAACAAGAGGAAACAAAAGTGCGTGAAACAGACACTTATAAAATACATAATTGACATAATTGGTCCTCTTTTCCTCATTCACCAAGAGGTTTTCTTTACCTGTAAGATCTATCTGGTGTTCCCTGAAGTACCCCATTGTCTTCTATTTCTGTCTTCAGCTCTGCCAGTTGAGCAGCTAGTTCTTTTTCCAACTGCTGGACTCTCTTAGTGGAAGAGATCTTGTAAAATTCATCCATATTGTAAACCTCAGTGCTTTAAGTCTACAAGCAAAGTACAGTATAGAATATGACAAGCCTAGAGACAGGGTTTTTCCCCTCACGAGCACATTACATTAACTACATGCACAGAGATTTTCTTATATTTCCAAAGACTGAGGTTTAAAAATAAAAAAAAAACTCCACAGAGATCACAGGTTGTATGTGCTGCATATGAGATGACCATCAGGACATATATTATAATGAACATTGTGAATTTTCTTCTGGTGTGGGAAACACCAGATCCACTTGAATTTCTAAAGAAATCCCGTATTAGAAATAATTTCTATTCCTGACTCTGGAATTACACTCTTTGCATTCTTGCATTTTGGGATTTATTGAGTAAGTCTCATGGAGTTTAATCACATTGCTGCTGAGTGACCTTGGGCAAGTCACTTTCCCCTCTCTGGGCCTCAGTTTCCCGATCTGTAAAATGGAGGGATACTGATACTGGCCTCTTTTGTAAAATGCTTTGAAAGGAAAAGCTCATCGAGGGCTGAGGTGAAGCTTGGGGTTTTTGCTAAACAATCAAAATTGATAATGCAAAGTCACTTGGTGTGACACAGTCCCTCCAAAATCAATCTCTGCTCTCCAGCTGTACTATAGACGTTCAGGCAAAAACTGTTCAACTCTGATAACAAGTACACAAATTAGTAATAAGTAACAATAACCAGCATCTTATTCACACCGTATAAGATTATGGAACCAATTTTAATTTCCTGAAAACATATCATGCATTTGTTACATTGCTACTGAACAGTAACACACACATATATATATATAAGCAACCAAACGTCCACATTCTATAAGGGGATATAGAGTGTGGAATTAAATAACAACCTGGACTTTGAGTATTATTTGTATTGTGATAGCACCTACAGGCCAGGACCCTAATATGCTAGGCATGGTACAAATATATAACAAAAAGAAGGTCCCTGCCCAAAAGAGCTAACAACCTAAAGCCCCAATCCTGCAAACATTTACTCACATGAAGTCAATGATACTATTCTAAAGTAAAGTTAAGCACATGCACAAGTGTTTTCAGAACTGGGGCCCAAATTTAAGACAAGATACAACAGACTGATGTGACAAACAGACAAGGAATGCAAGGGAACAAGTAAGACAGTTATGAACAATGCCTTACCACTATCAAGTGTTTTTGATGCATCACACCATGGGGGAGTTTTAAGGGACAGACCCAAAGTCCACTGAAGTCAGTGGGAAGACTCCTACTGATTTCATTGGGCTTTGGATCAGGCCCTACAGGAGGACAATGTAGTCTCCTTGTGGATTCCCCAGATGTGGGTGAACTGATGAAAATAGAACTTTTAATCTGAAATAAGAACATATGCTCCCATATATCTAGTTTCTTATTTTGCTGCCATAAAGTTATCACAATTCTGTATGGTACTTATGTTGGGAAGCAAATGTTTCTCAGTAAATCTTTCAGTCCACACAAACATCTGTAGTTAGTTACATTAGTAAGTATCCAAGTCTTGATGGGATCCTGCCTTGCTATTTTTCTAAAAGTGTTTTTGCCAGTTTCTATTCCCAGAACACAGTGGATTTATTGAGATGTCTAATGGCCAACCCCTACTTATGCTGGGAAGAAGATTGTAACATATCTTTTCAAACTGAATTCCTTTTCTACGGAGACAAAAAAATATTTCCAGCAGGTTTAAGTAACAGAGTATTACTGGTTTCAGAGTAGCAGCCGTGTTAGTCTGTATTCGCAAAAAGAAAAGGAGTACTTGTGGCACCTTAGAGACTAACCAATTTATTTGAGCATAAGCTTTCGTGAGCTACAGCTCACTTCATTGGATGCATCGGAGTATTACTGTTTAACGTGTGCTAGTATATTTGATTAAAACCAGAAACGTAAACAGTTGTTGGATACAATTTACTTTTCTAGGTATCCCATTATATTGTTTGGCCTGTATCCTTTGTCCTGCTTTCACAGAATCATAGAATATCAGGGTTGGAAGGGACCTCAGGAGGTCATCTAGTCCAACTCCCTGCTCAAAGCAGGATGAATCCCCAATTCATTTGCCCCAGATCCCTAAATGGCCCCCTCAAGGACTGAACTCACAACCCTGGGTTTAGCAGGCTAATGCGCAAACCACTGAGCTATCCCTCCCCCAACTGAGCTATCCCAGTTGTAAACTATTGCCCTCGATTAGAGCACTAATCAGTTCTCTTGTCATTGATCATTTTATGCAAGACCAATTTGTATAACCCAGTGTAAGGGGTGATTACTCTCCTTTGGGATGGGTCATTGTAACACTTGTCTGCTGCCTCTGTAATAATATTCAAAATGCGAATGAACATAAAAAGTTAAATGTCCTTTGCATTTGAAACTATTTTCTTTCTTCTATGTATGATTTAAAAGGACTTGTAAGAGATTCCAGACCAAGCCCTCACTAAGCCAAACTTGCTGCTTGAGTAAAACAATCGGTTTGAAAACTCTCCTACATATTAATCATTTACAGAATTCAAGACTGGGATTCACAAAGGAGTCTAGGGAATTAGGTATCTAAATCCCGTTGAAATTGAACTCCAAACTCTCATAATAGGCCCTGATCCTGAAAACACTTAGGCACGTGATTAACTTTACTACTATGAGTAGTTCCACGGATATCAATGGAACGACTCATGCTAGTAAATTTAAGTACATGCCTATATGTTTGCAGGCACAGGGCCTTGGGCTCCTTTAAAAATCCCATCACAAGTAGTTAACAACTGCTTCCAATTGTAAATTTTCTAAATAAAAAATAATTTAGCTAGTCTCCCCACTCCAGGCAATGCTGAGATACTATTCCAAAACAAACTCTTGCAGTTGCTGCTTTTTAGGAATGCATTTTTCATTTCTATATTTTTTTCCTCTAGCTAAGGAAACTTTGAGGTTTACATTTTATTATCTATACTTTACCTCTTTTTAATGCATATTACAGTACATCAGTTCTGTTTTACTCTAAGAAAGGAAACCCATGTTGAAAAATTTAAACAGTTCCTGAGAACAAATAATAGTGAGACATTCATGTTAAAAATTGGTTGAACTGTTTGATGCTGAAATATAAAACATGCATAAAAGTTTTTGAAAAAAGAAAAGGAGTACTTGTGGCACCTTAGAGACTAACCAATTTATTTGAGCATGAGCTTTCGTGAGCTACAGCTCACTTCATCATGAAAGCTCATGCTCAAATAAATTGGTTAGTCTCTAAGGTGCCACAAGTACTCCTTTTCTTTTTGCGAATACAGACTAACACGGCTATTACTCTGAAAAGTTTTTGATTAAATAAATTTAAAAAAACTGTTTTATGATCAACTCACCTCTTCTCTCCAAAATCTCATCTAGACTCCAAACTGAACACGTTTGACATAAAATTAAGTAAAGATCTCAAGTAACTACCTCTCTGTCATGAACCATTTGTACCTGGTTTCCTATTCCATCTCCTCCCACTCCACAGAGACAGGCAATCTGAGCGGTGTGTAGTAACCTATTTATGTCGATTAAATATTTTATTACACATTTGCTATGCCATTCAAAAGTTGGCCCTTCCTCCATTCTGTAAACAGAACCACAGCACAAAAATCTCCATTGCCAGCTTCAGAGCCATACAATATCTGTCTAACTCCCCCGAAGTTGCTGTCTGTCAGCCGCTGCTACCAATCAACCCTTGCAGTGAGCGAAGCGTTCCGATCCTCTCCCTGCAGCAGTAACACACAACAACAGTCTGTCCCCCGCTTCCTAGAGTTAACAACAGAATCAAAATCAGGGCGCAGAGGAAGCAGCTGATACATTCGCAACTTTCCCAGCGCCTGGACAGGCCCAGGTGTAACCATAGCAACCCCAGTACACTGAAGGTTCTAAGGGGCGGGGAAGCCCAGCAGAAGGATCTTCCTGGGCTTCCAGACAGGAGCTGCAATTGCCTTTGATAGTCTCTGGCTCTGAAGGTGCAGGGACTCCCTGGCTTCTGGTGCTGTCATTGTGCAAATACGTTCACCTGGTACTTACACACAGGGGGGGAAACTCTGGTTGTTTCTTGTCTAGAGTTAACAGCAGTCGGCCTATGGTTTATTGCTTAGGTGTAGGATCCCCTGCCCTCTTGCGAGAGCTGACTGCAACCCTTTGGGCTACCTGGGACATGATATGGCCCTTAAGTGTTTAAAACTTTTTGAAAATAGGCTGCTGTGTCTGGACTAGGTACAGGGGTTCCCATAGTAGCAATGTTGGCTCTGCTAGCAACTCACTGTGTGGTAACCTTGGACTACCCCTTGTACCTTAGTTTTCCTATCATAGAATATCAAGGTTGGAAGGGACCTCAGGAGGTCATCTAGTTCAACCCCCTGCTCAAAGCAGGACCAATCCCCAATTTTTGCCCCAGATCCCTAAATGGCCCACTCAAGAACTGAACTCACAACCCTAGGGTTAGCAGGCCAATGCCCAAACCACTGATCTACCCCTCCCCTCCTTCTGAGATGTTTGTCTACTTCATAGGGATAGCAGGAAATCAGATGGTTTAAGATAAGAGGGGCTCCTAAGGTGAAATATGAACCTAAAATCAGAGCAGGCTCTTTGCAACTGCAGAATATTGCTTCTACCTCTAGCAATGCTGACTTCAGTGTATAGAAATAGGTTTCCTTTCTTCACCCAAGTCCCATCTGTACTAGGAAAATAATTAAAATGCCTTTTTAAACACTAATGTAGACAGGATTTGATATCCTTAAAAATAAAACCATGTTATCGGATCATGATCAATCCTTGGGGTCAATTTGAGGCTACCCCTACCAGTAAACATGTCTTTAAAAGGTGTGTATGCTAGTGTTTAAAATTGTGTTGGGGAACACATTCTAAAACACAACCTATTTTTCTAGTCCAGACATGCTCCATAAGAGAAATTCTAGATTCAGCCTCTGGCACAATTTAGAGGGAAACAGACCAGAAATAAACGTTAATTAAACTTGCTGGTCTCCCACCAGTCACCAAAGCTTTAAAACAATTCACTAAGTTTATAAAAGACTCCCAGTTAGTCAACTTTTTAAAAAATTAATAAATTGTAGTGAATCTGTAGACAATACGGCTCATACATGACAAAACATATGCAGTCTTCTTTCACCACTGGGAAGGTCACTAAGCACAACCCATTAGTCCAAAAGTGCTTATTAACTTTATTCCACAACAGTGCAGTGTTGTCATCTTCTGATTAAAGACCCTCTTCTGACAACACCAACTGCAAATCCCTGGAAACAGAGTTTGGCTCTACTTTTTGCAAGGCCCTATCTGCAAAAAGATTTGTGGGGACCACCCAGCTCTCTTCACACTGGAGATCAGTAGCAGAACTTCACTGAACTGCCACAACACAACAATGTTTTATTCTGGTGTATGTAGACTTATAAAATTACCCTTAATTAACATGAGTTGCAGAACTAGAATTTTGAGCTGTAATTGGACAAACCCTTCCCCTTGCTACACTCCAGATAGTATCAATGCTTATAGCCAGCAGGTTGGGCGTAGACAAGAATTCCCAGGAGAAAAAAAAAAATCTCTGTGTACTCCACGGATCTGGGAGTAGAAAAGGAAGCCATCTTTACAGCAGCTTCTATTCCTTTCCTACCATGAAGCTGCTGAAGCTTCCAGCAGGCGTGGCTAATATGCCTTTGTGTGAAAGTAAAAGGCTATTGCTCCTAGTTAATTTCATGGTGGTGGTTTTTTTGTTTGGTGATTTTATTGTTAGCTTGTTTTTAATAGGAGGTTTATTTATGCTCTTACAAAGGCACTATTTCCTTGGAAGCTTCTCATGTTGAGAATTAAGGGTCTACCTTGACAAGTTCCTTCCTTTACCTACTTCTGTTTTTAACACCGAACCACTGATTTATCCTCTTCAAAATGTTAGGGTATAGCTATATTTTGTTAGCATTACCATCTCTCCCTATCTACTCCTTGGAAGGAAAAAAGTGGTGCAGAGACAGATAGCACTAAATCAGGGATTTATTGCATCAAGGTGATTATAATATCAAATCTGTATAATTAGCTTGTGCATTCTGCCATATTTACATGAGGGGAAAGAGGAAGTAACCCTGGAGTACACAAGGGGACCTAGGCATTGCAGCACTCAGCATTACTGTGCCTAACTTTTAGGTACCTAGAAAAGTCACAAGAACAACACTGTGATCCACCACATTGAATTAGGCACCCAAGGCCCTTTATATAGCGAATGAGGAGAGATAGGCACCTAAAAATGCAATCCACTGAGCCAAGCAACTAGGTAGGCAGTCACCGAGGCCAGTCAAATGGAGATGTGGATCAAAAGGGTGTATCATAAGCCTCATCCCTCCCCTCAGAGATAGATGCCTAAATCCAGGCAGCAGGGAGACGCCCATCTCTGCTTGTGATCCATGAATGGAAAGTTGCTGCGTGGCATCAGGCATCTTAGGCACTTTTTGCAGGAATGAATTAAGCACCTGCCTCTCTCCACAATCTCTCCTGTTGAAGCTGTTCCACTAGTGGATAAATAATGAAAGATTAAGAAAGAATCATTCAAGTAGGGGGACCAGACCAAGGTCTCCCATTTCTTAGGTAGGTGCCCTAACAACTGAGCCAGAGAAACATGCTAACCTCCTCTAGCCCAATAACTGGCCCTCTCCAGACAAAGTATAAAAGAACCATTGGGCCAGAGTGCAAGAGAGACAGTCTGTGGCCCAGCAGATAGAGCATCCACTTGGGGGGGTGGGAGACCCCGGTTCAAATCAATCTAGAGAACAGGAAAAACACTGCGTTCCACCAAGCAGTGGGGAATTAATTAGGTCAGCCAGGGGAGGCAGTATGGTGACTCCCAACCCCCACACACAAGTGCTTATGCCAATCTATAGCTCCACTGAAGCGCTAACAAGCGCCTCACGTTGACAGCACAAGACAAAATAACTTTCTGAGATGTACATTATCTTAAGAAATGTGTTTGAAAGACATACTCATGAGACACCCCTGGACCTCTCAAAACCTACCACTTCACTTGCCCATTAAACTCCCCGCTGTACAGCATGCACAAAGCTCAGCTGCCACCAGGTTTCTGCACACACAGGATGCAAATACCCTATATGGCGAGTTTAAAATTTCCCCTTCAATAATAGTGGAGGGACGTGATCTCACACTCAGGGAGATGGGCAGAGTAGACAAGGGGATGGGGAGCCAAGATGAGTTGTCACATACGAAGGCCAGTGGTCTCACAGATACCGTTGACTACTCCTAGGAAGTAGTCCGTGGGAAGGCAGCAGTCCCATGGAACTCTGTTTTCCTTGTGGTTGGCTTGGTAAGTCAATGTATTTGTGAACAACTGATTACGGCCTCCAGGAACTGGTCTAGGACCCTGGAGGCTGTAGACTTGCTGATGGCAGTAGTCTGTGCAGCAATCCGCTGAAAGGATCCTGATGCCTGTATCCCCAGAGTGGTGCTGATCCAGTGGCGACCGATAGTGGCTGCCTCCTGTGTACAGTTGTGGAGAGGTTCTCATGAAGAATGTTACAAAGATGTTGGAGAGTGTCTGGGCCCAGCACATAGTACCAGATGCAGGCCCATTGAGAGATCCCCATGAAACTGTGGTGGGATTGGTAAATTCACCGGGTTGGCTGTGGTGGATAGCCTCAGCCGAGGGCTCAAGGTTGGCCTTGGCCTGAGACTGGTGGTTGGGTTGGACTGCCTCTGCCCCTGTTCTTCCTCCTCTTGCTGCCATAACTGGTGCTGCAACATGAAAATACTGTTTATCATGCTGGACCTTGCTCCCTGGCATCCCACTACCCTGCCTAGGAGCAGCTCAGCTGCCCCCCATGTCTCCCTTCTTGCTTCCTAGCCTTTTCCCAGCCCTCTCCCCGCTTCCCTTCCTTGGTTATCTGTGGTTCCCCTTCCCTACCCTAAGCCGTCTCTAATTTGTGCCCCACTAGAGGCCCCATTAGCTACCCTCTGATGTGTTAACCCAATACCTATCCCTGTCCACCTACACCTAGCACTAGCTGACTGCTGTCTCTCTAACAGATCTTGCTTCTCTCTCTCTCCCCCCTCCCCTTCTGTCACGCTCAAAACCTTGCTCACGCTCACATTCTGCCCCCTGCGCTGCATGGGCTGGTAAAAGCCAGGTACTAGCTGGTCTTGGAGCACACCTACCGGATCAGGCCCAAAATGAGAGAGAGGTATTCCTCTGCCTAGCTTCCCGATTCATAGATCGCAGTTGGGGTTAAGCAAGCAGTAGGCACCCAGCTGCCTAATGCAGGCCAGCAGTGTACATGCTCTGTACTTGGTTGCCTAGGAACTTTTACAATGGAAATGTAGGCACTGAGTCAGTTTAGGCACCTCACAGCTGAGTGGGAGTTTTATTCATCACAGTGGTGCTATGTATGCAAACTTAGGCAACAAAGTTGCTTTGTAGATCACACCCTAAGTACTAAATATTAGAAGTAGAGTGTACCTCTGTTGTACTAACAGCAGCAAGCAGCTGAGTCTGAAAACTCCACAGCTGTAGTGGATTGGGTCATTCATTACATATTTGAGTACAGACAAGGGTTCTAGGCCAGGTACACACAATGGCTTCAGCCATCTTTATACATGTTTCCACTACACGGGTTTATTACACGATTTAGGCAGGCTCTGTTAACAGAGTTCTAGGCTAGGCATCTACTTAGGTTTTTAAGGATTGGTCCCTTCCATGTATCCAGCCAAAATGATTTTAGCAATATTTATATTAAAAACATGGCTGTAGCAGCAGTATAAAATGGTGCCTTATTAGCATTAATTATAATTAGGCAGCATTAAAGAGTCAGATATGGTGGATTTTTTTTCTTTGTTTTAATAAAAAGAACCCACACTATATTTAATAAAAAGAACACACACAATACAGGACATTTAAACCCTATGACTGGCAAATGTGTCTAATACAAGCCATTGCACTTTCAGAAAAAGTACTTCGTAGACAGAAGACCTTTTTGCTCTATCACTGCAAGTGACTTATCGCCAAACTCCCTCTGCAAAACAAGCAATCTTCAACATCAGTCCATGAATGCAGGCACTAAAGTTTATGTCCTAGATAATTTTACATTACAAAATTAGTAAGTGCACGTTCATGACAGACATGGTACTTGTCTGCATTAAATTGTAAGAACCCAAGTATTCAGTCCTCACAAAAGGAAGACTCCACTTACTCCACTGGGAATTTTGGCCCTGTTAGGGCTGCAGAAGCAGGCTTTAAGTATCTCCTTAGAGCATGGAGGAAATGTGATAATCCTGAGTTTCTGACCTACATTAAAGCAGTTTTCCTTTCCTCCTCTACTTCATAATTAATTATTTTTCAGAGTGTTTGCATGTACATTGATGAGGAGGAAAGTGGGTAAAAAAAAAAACAGATTGCATTTCTTATATATTTCAAAAGATAGTTTTTAATTTTGTAAGTTAAAGAAATTGGGACACTTCATGAAACAGTTAAAACAGATATTACAAAACATGTATAGCTACAGGGAAAGTGAGTAACCCAAACCTAAGTTTCAACTGAAATTTACTATTCGGTTAGAAAATATTTAGACATGGCATAAATGAAATATTAAACATTTAATTCTGTCTAATATTTGTTAAATCCAAACCTATGAAGACGTGTCAGACTTTTTTTTTTGGCATGCCAGTAAGAGGCACTACCTATATAAATATGTAAAACTATTGTTCCCACACAATATCATCTTTTTTCAGTGTTGACTGAAGTTTCTGCACATTTTTTAATAGCTGAAGCGAGCTTTTGCTTTTCTGCACAGGACAGGATTTTGATGCTCTTCCGCTTGAAGTAACTGGAATTTCTCTTGTTCCTTTTAGGTCATCAGATTTTGGTAGGACATGAGCTGACTGTCTCTTCAATTTCTGAGCTTTTAGCTTTAATTTGTGGACCTAAAAATGAAGATATATGCATGAAAGTTTTAATGCTCAGAAAGGATATTGGCTAGAGACCCAGGCACCACTTAAGAGCAACAATCTCAAACACCAACTATAAATGAAAAAAAGAGAGGAGAGAGAGAGAGAGTTTAGCTTTCCATCACATCAGATCACTCTCCAGTCAACCCCTGTACTCTACCCCTGACAAGAAGAGTAAGGCAAGTCGACGGGAGAGTTTCTCCCATTGACCTCCCGCAGTAACTTGACCTAAGGTACATCAACTCCAGCTACGTTATTCACGTAGCTGGAGTTGCATAGCATAGGTTGACTTACCTAAGGCTATGTCTACTCTTAAAACACTACACAGGCACAGCTGTAGCACTATAGCTGCACTGTTGCAGGGCTTCAGTGTAGACACTTACTACAGCGATGGGAGCGGTTCTCCCACTGCTATAGTTAATGCACCTCCCTGAGAGGCGGTAGCTAGGGGTTAAGTCAACTTAACTACATCTCTCAGGGGTGTGGATTTTTCATATGCCCAAGAGACGTTGCTATGCAGTGTGACAAGATGGCCATTGTTAGTCTGGTGGGTCCTGTGCTTTTCTTGGCAGGGAGGTAAGGTGCCACCCTTGCCCCTGTTCTTGGGGTGTCGATGGCCCCGCTAGTGGCCCAGGAAGGTGCTAAAGGAGGGAAGCTGGGGAGGGGTCTGGGTTTGCTCCTCACTCTGAGCCCCAGCCCCTCTCAACCCCTGTGGGTTCTTCCCCTCTTCCCCCTTAGGTGGGGTACCTGCAGTGCTTAGATGCTGGGGAAGGAAGTCTCCCTCCCCTATTTGGCAGGGTCCCCCTTACTTCAGTTCTCTGATTTTCCAAGTCTCACAGCACACCTCCAATCTCCAGTCCTCTCTCCTTCCTCCTCTTCCTCTGTCTGCCTGAAGCAGGGGGGTTTATTAGTTTCCTAACAGGGCCTTAATTGATTGCAGGTGCTCCAATTAACCTGCAACCGCCTTCCCTAGTCTACAGGGAACCACGCTTTAGTCTTGAGTTTATATATTTCCCCTCTAGCACTCTCCCACTGCTCCCTGGCCCTCATGTATCATAGATATAACTTTTCAATGTAAACCAGCCCTCATCAGTTATAATATCCTACTTATGGTAATGTTTTCCACTTTAGCTTCTTTCCAGATGTTCAGTATCAGCCCTTGAATCTAAATATTTACCTAAAGCCTCAGCACCTTTGAACCTATTTGTCTTGGAATCCCAACGGGACTGTACATTCTAAAGGTAGGCACTGGCTCTCTCTCTCTAGCAACAGCATGAAAAATTATTTTCATCATATTCCAATAGTTTGCTTCTAAGTAAACTCTTTAAAAATTTCCTTACACTAGCTTGGTGTTTTTTCAACTTAGATATCTGTTCCCCTTTAATTTCCATTTGCTTTACAAGACAATCCAATTCACGTTCTAGGTCTTCACGAACTTCACAGTTTTGAGTTTCTTGTATCTGCTTCAAGAGTTCTTGATGCTCACTGTTAGAGACAAAGATATTAGACAACAGTATTGGTGGTATATTTGAACAACATTCTTCTTACATGTACTTTTGTTACATTGCACAAGTTTCAACTCCAGGAGGTCTCCCCACTAGAGAAATAAAGCAGGTTAATCACCGTGACACACAACTAATACTTTTTATACTAAATAAATACATAAAATAAAATACTCAAACGTTCATATTTTTTCCATTACTTATTTTCCTTCTACTCTGCAGATAGTATACTCATTTTGTTACATCACAACCATTTCTCTCTCAAGATTGAGGAAATAAGCACCAGAGAGTGTGCTGGTACTGCAGAATCATGCACAATGGCTATTTGGAATGTGAAAAATTAAAGATCCCATTAAAGTAAATAGCAGGCAATATACACAAAAAATGTATACTGGCCAATTCCAACCTCTATCTAAGTTGCCCCAGAGTAAGAGCACTTAACATAATTCAGAAAAAACTTGTTTTACAACCACTAATGAAAGTTATATTGTCAAATTAATCAAGTAAAATTAAGAATTCTATTGGGCAAAATTAACTGCATGGTTTGTTGCTACAGGCAATTACGGTTCCAAACATTTCACTCTACAAACTAATGATAGAAAGTGTAGTTTAGAGCTCCCTAATGCATATAGTAAAGCTAAGCTATACATTAGTTACAAAGGATAAGAACATTTCACAGTTAGAAGTTATTGATCAACAAGTTCTTTGTGGCAAAGGGCCATGCCTTCTTTTATATTTTAATACAATGCCTAGCACAAAGTGAGCACAACTGAAAATAAATAATTATTTCTTCTCTTCATAAATTCCTCCAGCTTAAATTGCTACTCTAAATCAAATATTTTCTCTGATTGGCACAAAACTAATAAGGGAGTTATAACTAGAGCTTTGTGAAGAGATTCTGCAAACAGCTTAGATTAATCAATGCCACGTGTCCTGAAATGAAGATCAACAACTATTTCAGCATGATCTGTAACATAGGAATTTTAAAATGCTATGTGGATTCAAAACACATATGCTATTTACAAGGACTAGATGGACACCAGCAGGACATCTAGTCTCCAACCCATGCAGTTGTCCTTCTGGACTAATCATGTCCCTTTCATCTCGGGCCTCTTGTCAGTCACAATAAGGTCAAAGCTGGCAACACCCCAACAGCAATATGGCTTACTCTTCTAGGTATCAGATAAAAGGTTTCTCCAAAAGAAAACCTACCATTGCGCTGTGTGTAGCTTTGAGGATAAGGATATCCTTCAGGCCTCATTTTAGACAGCCTGCTGCATGAATATCGTAAGTGCGGCTTTAAAAAAAAAAAAAAAGCCCCAAAAGTACAAAAGAACCTCCACTATCTGCTCGTGAAACTGTTTAAATGCAAGGGCTATAAAAACTTCCCAATGAGAGAAAATCCTATCTGCAAGATCCACCCAAACCCCACTCCCCAAATATTTTTAGACCCAAACATGCTCTAGTACAACCTCTAAATAGCCCTCACATGGCTTCAAAATTGCAGCCATTTTTACTCAGAGCATCACAGTCTTTTTATCCTTTGGGAGATAATACACAGATACATACTTACAAGCTCATTTGGCCTAGCTCATCTTGTATCGCCAGCAAAAGGTCAGATAGATTTTCAGTGACAAAAGATGATGTGGAACAAGAGGATACAGATTTGCATGCAATAGTTCGTCTAGAAATCCTGTGTTCAGCTGCTTCTGGACACCGTGACAAGACACGTGGACTACGATGTTTCATCATATGTAAGACACTTTGTACATTTGCACTAACAGAATGGCTGGAGCTGGCAGACTTGAGAGGAGAAAAGGAAATTAGCTATAATTAAGGTAATTAATGGAAAAATGTTCATTTAAAAAGAACGTGGACACATGTTTAAATGAGAATCTAATCAGGCTCACCTTCCCAGCCACAAAAGGCAGCATCCCAGCCTTTAGGCAAAATTGTGGAGGATGTACTTTCTTCAGAGCAGATTTTTTCTGACAGACGGTAGACAGAAGACATGTTTGCCTAACAGTGCAACCTTAAAATTATTCTTTCAAATTAGACTGTAAACGGTTTGAAGCAGGGGCTGTTTTTGTTATGTCTTTGAGCAGTGTCTAACACAACAAGGTCCTGCCCCATGACTGAGGCTTATAAGTGCTACCACAATACAAATAATAAAGAAGAGGGTAACCCAAGTATTTTGTCAACAAACCTTTCCCCCCCCCCCCCCCGCTCCAGTGAGAACAAGTCTGAGCTACACTTAGGCAACAAATCTTTCCATACAAAAGCAGTGCTCCATAATAGCCGGTGAAATATGCAGTCTCAATTCATCTCCTTTAATGGGTATTAAAGTTTTCCTACTTCTCCCCAATATAGAAGAATTTCCAATAAGACTGAGATCTAGTACACCGTTAATCTGACAACTCGGTAGTAGATTACGATTTGAGAAATTTAGCACTGTCTCTGTGGCATTTAACAGACTCAGTTTTACAAGTCATGTCATTTTAGCAGACCTGCAATGCCTATGGATGAAAAGAATGCAGTGGGTGAAGTTCATCTTGCCTTCAGTATGACACTTGCTACAGCATTTCAAAAAAAAAAAAAAAAAAAAATCCTAATTCAAGTGGTCTTTGAAAGTAAATTCAAAAATCGACTAAGGGCATGAACACAGGCCAGTGAAATGGCCGCGCATAGTTTAAGGTTCTGCTGGAGTGGGCAAGTTTTCTATTTTAAAAGTAGGCTTTACCACATTAAACATATTTTAGTTATCTAAAGAGAGGGAAAAACAGCATGTTATATTTCCAGAGTAAATGACAGAGTATAGAGAGCCAACAGAACCCCACCCATCACCACTTTTCCAGTAGCATCCCCATCACTCCATGAATGAGATGCTACAAAAATAAGAGAGGCATGTTAGAGACATCATCACTGTGCAAATGACAAACTTGCATGTTACCTTTGCAGTTTTCTTTTTCCGGTTTTTCTTTTTTGGCTCATTTTGAGGTGACACTGAAGACATTAAAATTCTATTTATCTCAAGCCCAGTTTGAAGCTATAGTAATGAGAATAAAGTATTTAAATATCAAAATTTTTTAAATAGCACAGATTGAATCTTCATCCACACATGAAAGAGGATTAATTAGATGCATTACTAACTGAACTCTCTGGGAGGCAGGAGGATTATAAAAAAGAGGATATGGAGACTGAATAGGATACAGGATGTCATGGTATCAAATATACCTTGCAACGCTGCCTGAGAGATTGCTATTTCCAAACCCAAGTACAGCAACTGTATCTCTTGGACTACCACAACTAATGCTGCAGTGAGCTAGGGATATGGCCATTTAAAGCGGGAAGAGGTTTGGACAACATAGGAATGGACATACTGGGTCACCAATGGTCCATCGAGACGAGTGTCCTGTCTTGCAACAGTGGCTAGAGCCAGACACTTCAGAGCAAACCAACAGAATAGGGCAATTGAGTGATCTATCACCTGTCATGCAACATTTAGCATCAGTCCCATTGTCCAAGTGAGGGTTTTTTCTAGGGATTACTTTATAATTACTGTTGTCTATACAAGATTAGTGTAATAGGGCAGTTACCATTCATCCCTTTAAGGGATGAGGCCTCTGTCTTTGCACATATAAGCAGACCTGGCTAAAAGATACAGTAGAACTATCATCAGCTCAAACTACCCCAGCCAGATACTTCACTGAGCGTGAATCAAGAGAAGGTTGAAGAGAAAAGTCATGGCACCTGACCTGTAACAGAAGGTTTCCCACCCCAAAACCAACTCTGATAGATCCTGGATTATGGTAAAGTCTGACTAGTAGTCAGCATTCTGATCACATTACTGCACCAGAGTCCTTTCTTGAACTGATGGAGTCTCTCTGCAGTGGCACTGAAGACAAATTAATTGCTCTAGGCAAGCTTTGTATTATGTATTTTTTTTAATAAGGTCAGACATGCACAGAAGGCTTATGTGCTAGCAAAACCAGTTAAGGGAGAGACCCAGAGGATTGTGTTTTGGACTGTGGCATTCAGTTGAGTCCTTGAGGTGTGGGGTAATTCTACAGTTCCTGACTGATGGAAGCCAGTGAGGTTGTGGTGGAACTGCCGTAGGAGGCGACTGCAATGGTGAAAATGGGTAAGGAGCTAGCTTCTCTTATTGTAAAATGCTGTCATATGTAAAACACGGGAGGTAATTGTCCTGCTCTGTTCAGCACTGGTGAGGCCTCAGCTGGAGTACTATGTCCAATTCTGAATGCCACACTTTAGGGAAGATGTAAATAAACTGGAGAGAGTCTAGAGGAGAGCAACAAAAATGACAAAAAGGTTTAGAAAATCTAACCTATGTGGAGAGGTTAAAAAAAAAGTGAACGTTTAAATCTTAAGATAAGATGACTGAAGGGGGACCTGATAACAGCCTTCAAATATGTTATGGGGCGTTATAAAGAGGACAGCGATCATTTGTTATGTGTTGACTACTGAAAGTAGGACAAAATGTAACGGGCGTAATCTGGAGCAAGGGAGATATAGGTTAGATATCATGAAAAACCTTTATAAATTATACAGTTAGTTAAATTCTGGAATAGGCTTTCAAGGTAGTTTGGACAAACACTTGACAGGGATGGTCTAGGTGTACTTAGTCCTATTTCAGCACAGGGGGCTGGACTAGATGACCTCTTGAGGTCCCTTCTAGATCTACATTTCTGTAATTGTTAGGTCTGTGCAACACAAGAGCTGAAGAGTAAGTATTCTTCTACAATAAACTCCAAAAAGAACTGCCCTCTTTCAAAACGGCTGCAACCTAGTATAGTTCTCAATGAGAAAAGGAGTACTTGTGGCACCTTAGAGACTAACCAATTTATTTGAGCATGAGCTTTCGTGAGCTACAGCTCACTTCATTGGATGCATACCGTGGAAACTGCAGAAGACATTATATACACACAGAGACCATGAAACAATACCTCCTCCCACCCCACTGTCCTGCTGGTAATAGCTTATCTAAAGTGATCATCAGGTTGGGCCATTTCCAGCACAAATCCAGGTTCTCACCCTCTGCCCCCCCACACGCAAACTCACTCTCCTGCTGGTAATAGCCCATCCAAAGTGACCACTCTCCCTACAATGTGCATGGTAATCAAGGTGGGCCATTTCCAGCACAAATCCAGGCTCTCTCACCCCCGCCCCCAAAACACACACACACACTCACTCTCCTGCTGGCAATAGCTCATCCAAACTGACCACTCTCCAAGTTTAAATCCAAGTTTAACCAGAACATCGGGGGGGGGGGGGGGTGTTAGGAAAAAACAAGGGGAAATAGGCTACCTTGCATAATGACTTAGCCACTCCCAGTCTCTATTTAAGCCTAAATTAATAGTATCCAATTTGCAAATGAATTCCAATTCAGCAGTTTCTCGCTGGAGTCTGGATTTGAAGTTTTTTTGTTGTAAGATAGCGACCTTCATGTCTGTGATTGCGTGACCAGAGAGATTGAAGTGTTCTCCGACTGGTTTATGTTATAATTCTTGACATCTGATTTGTGTCCATTTATTCTTTTACGTAGAGACTGTCCAGTCTGACCAATGTAAATGGCAGAGGGGCATTGCTGGCACATGATGGCATATATCACATTGGTGGATGTGCAGGTGAACGAGCCTCTGATAGTGTGGCTGATGTTATTAGGCCCTGTGATGGTGTCCCCTGAATAGATATGTGGGCACAGTTGGTAACGGGCTTTGTTGCAAGGATAGGTTCCTGGGTTAGTGGTTCTGTTGTGTGGTATGTGGTTGTTGGTGAGTATTTGCTTCAGGTTGCGGGGCTGTCTGTAGGCAAAGACTGGAGGCTACGACTGCTCATAGCGAACATGCCCACTTTTAAAATGACTACTGTCTCTCAGTGTTTAGTGTGAGTAAAATCAAGCTGCACTCAGGGAAGATGGTGGCCCTGGCAGGAAAAATCAGTTCATGGAATTCTCTATAGAAGATCATTTATTTTTCAGCCTCTGATGAAGAAATTTTTTATTTAATAGTGAAAAAATGAATCTTACAAAGAAAAAGGTCTCTAAGTGTAGCCAAATGTATAGGATTTAACCATATGGAAAGTTGAAAGTCTGTGTTATTCTATTAAGATAGTTCAGGACAAAAAGTTTAACTTAGGATGCTAAGTTGCTTAATTGACCCATTTTATAATTAAATTTTAAGTTAAACTAAATTATAAATTCTCAGAAAATTCATTGTTTATTCAATGAGAATGTACTCTAATTTTGAGGCGAATGTGCTGTATTCTTCATGCATTTAAAAGAAATTAAAAAAAGATTGAATCCCTGCTTTAAGTTCAAAACACAACAACTCAGCCTTACCTATGGAACTGATGTTCTAGAAGAAGCCAAATGTACATAATATAAACCTCATTAAGCAAAGCTTATCATTTGGAGTTGTCAAGTTAGCGTTACAGAATTTTTCCAAGCTAATAAACAGGTTATAAAATTGTCTTGAAGAGAGACACTATTTCCTCAGCGATAAATCCAGTAATTTGGCTATCCTACCTGAGCAGCTTTGTCTTGTATTAACTTACGCTGATGCTCTTCTTCACAAAGTTTTTCCTCCAATTGTTTGATCTTGTCCTGAAACAGAACACTAGAATGGTTAGTCACATTTAAGGCTGGCCCAATGAATCAGAACTGGCAAGTACCTTGCAAATTTGAAGGAATCTTGCAATAGTCAAAATTACTAATCTTCTTAAGCAGGCTTAAATTCCTCAGATTTATAGGAAATGAAGTCTGAGGTAGAAGGCAAAGTGAATGTTGAGATCTTATACTCCTCTGCTGGAGCTACAGTTGATAAATGGTCTGTGTATCTTAGCACAAAGTTGGCAACTGTGGCACAAAGAAATTTGAAATGAACTGTAACTGCACATGGTCATGTTAGGATTGCTTACTTCTGCAGTTCTCTGTGTAGTGCTAAGTCTGAAGCACTCTTTTTCTAGGACTTCAAGCTTTTCAAGTTTTGCATGGAGCTCCATCTGATTCTGATCTTTTTCCTTTTGAAGCTGAGTCTGGAAAGAATAAGCAAAAGTCAAGTTTGGCAGCTGATAAAATAGTTTGACACCCCAAAAAAATCTCTCACCACAGTGAACTTTGTTTTAACAGTTTACAATTTTAAGTATTAAGTTCAGTGCTATGAAAAATGCCAGACAAAGCAGCGTTCAGTTTCCACCACTGTCAGAAGCTGATAAAGTACATGTAGGAACTGAAGAGAAACAGTCAAATGAAAAAGAGTTTCAATTCAATTATATCACATAACTAAAAACTGACAATTTTTTTAAGTTTTTAAGTATACAAATGCTAGAAGCCTCCATACTAAGATGGGTGAACTTGAGTGCCTGGTAATAAATGAGGATATTGATAGAATAAGCATCAGAGAAGACTGATGGAACAATGATAATCAATAGAACACTTAAATACCAGGGTACAAAGTACCATAATACTCATTCATAAGCCAAAATTTTTTTTTTTTTTAGTAAAAAAGGGAAGCATCAAAGAATGGGGTCGGCTTATGAACGGGTATAGAGGGAGAGGTGGGACACAGCCCCTCCCCCCAACAGAAGGGGCAAGGAGAAGCAGCACAGCCAGCAGAGCCAGAAGGGAAGAGGCGGGGCCAGAGTCTCTCCGCTTCTGGCCACGCAGCTCTCCCCCCAGCCGCTGAAGCAGCCGCACTGCTCGGCCCCACCCACCAGAGCAGGTTGTGGCCATGCCGCCCGGCCCGCTGCAGCCATGCTGCCTGGCCCAGCCTGCTGGAACATGTTGCAGCCACGCTGCCTGGTCTGGCCCACTGGAGCAGGCTGCGGCCACGCTGCCCAGCATGCTGGACCAGCTCTGGCCAGGCCAGAGATGGTCTGGCCCACCGGAGCAGGCTGCGGCCACGCTGCCCAGCATGCCGGACCAGCTCTGGCCAGGCCAGAGACATCCTCCCCTGGCCCTCCCCAGATAAGGTGGGAAGGGATGGGGTCATGTGGGGGGTTGTCACCGGGGTTACTCCCCTGACCCCCCAGCTTCTCCCCCGCAAAAAATTTCCCCATCAGTTGCTGTCCCGGCCCATCAGGGTAAGCAGCTGGTGCGCCGGGACACTTTGCTTACTTAGGTTTACCTCCGTGCCTGCGGACGCTCGAGGTAAACAAACCATCTCAGCCCACCAGCAGCTTATCCTGATGGCCTGGGAGCCAAAGTTTGCTGACCCCTGAATTATAGGGTCGGCTTATGAATGCTTCATAAAAATTTTCCATTTTTAAACTTATCCATCTTGGTGGGGGTCGGCTTATAATCGAGTATATACGGTATACAGGAATGACAGAGTAGGTCGTGCTGGTGTGGGAGTGGCATTGTATGTGAAAGAAAGCATGGAGTCAAATATAGTAAAAATCTTAAATCAAACTGCACCATAGAATCTCGATGGAGAGAAATTCCATGCTTGAATAATAAGAGTCTACCAGTAGGAATATATTACTGACCATCTGACTAGGATGGGGATTGTGAAATGCTCAGGGAGATTAGAGAGGCTATAAGAATAGAAAACTCAATAATAATGGGAGATTTCAACTATCCCCCTATTGAATGGGTACCTTTCACCTCAGGACAGGATGCAGAGATAAAATTTCTAGACACCATTAATGACCGTTTCTGGTAGCAACTAGCCCAGGAACCCACCAAGGGGAGAGGAAATTCTTGATTTAGTCCTAAGTGGAGTACAGAATCTGGTCCAAGAGGTGACTCTAGCTGAACTGCTTGGTAATAGCAATCACAGTAATATAATTAAATTTAACATCTTTGTAGAAGGGAAAATACCAATAAAGCCCACCATAGTACCATTTCAGAAAGGGGAACTACATAAAAATGAAGAAGCTAGTTAAATGGAAATTAAAAGATACAGTCACAAGAGTGAAATGCCTGCAAGCTGCATGGAAATTTGTTAAAAACACCATAATAAGAGTTCAAATTAAATGTTTATCCCAAATTAAAAAACCTAGTAAGAGAACCAAAAAATGCCACTGTGGCTAAACAGAGTAAAAGCAGCAGTTAGAGGCAAAAAGGCATCCTTTAAAAACTGGAAGTCAAATCCTACTGAGGAAAATAGAAAGAGCATAAACTCTGGCAAGGCAGAGGTAAAAGTATAACTAGGCAGGCCAAAAAAGAATCTGAAGAGCAATTAGCAAGAGACTCAAAAACTAACAGCAATTTCTTTTTTAAGTACCTCAGAAGCAGGAAGCCTGCCAAACCATCAGTGGGACCACTGAGCAATCGAGGTGCTAAAGGAGCACTCAGGGAAGACCAGACCATTGAGGAGAAGCTAAATGAATTCTTTGCATCAGTCTTCACTGCAGAGGATGTGAGAGAGAGAGAGTCCCACTCCTCAGCCATTCTTTTTAGGTGACAAATCTGAGGAACTGACCCAGAGTTAGGTGTTAGTAGGGGAGGTTTTGGAACAGATTGAGTTTGTTCAGAACTCTTGGGTGAATACTATCTGGTTCTGGTTACATCTTACTGTTTAATTAATCAAATATGAAATTGCAGAACTGCTAACTGTGATATGTAACCTGTCCCTTAAATCAGCTGCTGTACCAGATAGCTAGAGGATAGTTAATGTCATGCCAATTTTTTTTTTTTTTTTTTAAGGTTCCAAGGTGATCCTGGTAATGACAAGCCAGTAAGCCTAATTTCAGGACCAGGCAAGTTGGTTGAAACTATAGTAAAGAACAGAATTATCAGACACATAGATGAACACGATTTGTTGGGGAAGAGTCAACATGGCTTGTGTAAAGGGAAATCATGCCTCATCAATCTATTAGAATTCTTTGAGGGGGTCAACAAACATGAACAAGGGTAATCCAGAGCATATAGTATACATGGACTTTCAGAAAGCCTTCGATAAGGTCACTCACCAAAGGCTCTTAAGCAAAGTAAGCAGTCCTGGGATAAGAGGAAGGTCCTCTCATGGACCAGCAACTGTTTAAAAGATAGGAAACAAAGGGTAGGAATAAATGGCCAGTTTTCAGAATGGACAGAGGTAAAGAGAGGTGTCACCCAAAGATCTGTACTGGGACCAGTATTATTCAACATATTCTTAAGTGATCTGGAAAAGGAGGTAAACAAACAGTCAGGTAGCAAAATTTGCAAATGATATAAAAAACTATTCAAGATAGTCAAGTCCAAAGCAGACTGTGAAGAGTTACAAAGGGATCTCACTAAACTGGGTGACTGAGCAACAAAAGAAACAGATGAAATTCAATGTTGATAAATGCAAAGTAATGCACACTGGAAGACATCCCAACCATACATACAAAATGATGGGGTCTAAATTAGCTGTTATCATTCAAAAAAAGATCTTGGAGTAAATGCGGATAGTTCTCTGAAAACATCTGCACGGTGTATAGAGAATGTACACTGTACAGCGGCAGTCAAAAAAGCTAACAATGTTTGGACCCATTAGGATAGGGATATATAATAAGACAGAAAATATAATGCTGCTATATAAATCCATAGTACAACTACACCTTGAATACTGCATGCAATTCTGGCCATCCCATCTCAAAAATGGTATATTAGAATTGGAAAAAGTACAGAGAAAGGCAACAAAAATGATTAGAACTATGGAAGCAGTTCCATACGAGAGCTTAAAGAGACTGACTTTTCAGATTGGAAGAGAGATGACTAAAGGGGTATATGACAGCGGCCTACAAAATCATGAATGGTGTGGAGAAAGTGAGTAAGGAAGTGTTGGTTACTCTTCCACATAAAAACACATGAACCAATGAAACTGATAGGCAGCATGTTTGAAACAAACAAAAGGAAGTACTTTTTCATACAACTCACAGTCAACCTGTGGAACTCATTGCCATGGGATGTGGTAAAGACCAAAACTACAAGAGAAAAAAAAAAAAAAAAAAAAGAGTTAACTACATTCATGGAGGCAAGGTCTATCAATGGCTATTAGCCAAGATGGTCTGGGGTGCACACCCCTGCTCTGGGTGTCCTAAGCCTCTAACTGCCAGAAGTGGACAACAGGGGATGGGTCACTCCATAATTGCCCTGTTCTGTTCTCTGAAGCATCTGGCACCAACCACTGTCTGAACACAGGGTCCTGGGGTAGATGGACGACTGGTCTGACCCAGTATAGCCGTTATGTCAGCTTGCCCACAGAGCGTGCAGGGTGCAAGCAGCAACAGGCCTAACTTCCCTAGGGCTGAGCTGCTGCTGAACCTCAGCCAGAACCACCAACTAAACCATGCAGTTGAAAGAGGCAATTGTCTAGGGCACTGGAATATTAGAGGCAGCAAGTATTCAATACGCTTGCGCGCGCACGCATAAACTATGAATTACCTAGATAAGGACTGCTAGAGTCAGACTGGACCTGGAGGAATAGGAAAATAGTGGTCACAGAATGTGTGAGCAAAGTGCTTGTCAACAAAAGGTCTCAATTGGCATGTTCTCTTCTGCCTCCCACCTCCTAAATGTCATGGACTTGTGTAAAGGAATGCTAAACTCTATTACACAGTTCAGCCACTACATGGCACTGTGTGTAAAATACCTTATTTACATTAGCCTCAGCCATACCTGGCAGAGCATTAAAGGATCTTAGAACGAACACAACTAGTGTGTACCTTGTGCAAATGCAAGTTCTGTAGCCAGTCCATATCTGATATAGGAACACGCCATGGTGTCAGAAGTAAACTAGGCCAGAAGAGAACAGAAAGAACAAAGCAACAAAGGCTGCAGGATCTCATCAACATACTGCTCTTCAGTGCCCAAGAGAACTTCAGCTTTGACAAACCTTCACAATGGACAGACAGTAAGATTCTGAATTACAAAATTCTGAATTGCAAAAAAGCTCCACTGGGAAACTGGAGATATACCAGTATCTCTTTTAATGTAGGTGATGGAGAAGAAGTCAGAGCATCTCTTTATATCCTTTGATTTTACAGAAGACAGTCACAAAGAGAACTATGAAAGTGTTCTGGCTATGTTTGATGCACCTTTTATACCCCAGAGAAATGTGCTTTTTTTCCCCAACCAGCGATTCAAGAACCAGGGGAAAAATGTTGAATGTTTTATAAGAGCTCTGCATACATTGGATGAAAACTGATTTGGGGAATACAAAACACGAAAAGTAACAGAGACAGGTTATTGGGTTAAAATATTTCACAGTAGCTAAATAGAAGACAGAGTTAATCCTAGCCATAGCTATTCAGAGAGCAAAGCGGTCTGAACTAGTCAAACAGAACACTAGGTAGGAGCAATTTGAAATCCCTGAAACTAGCTTTGAAATAAGACAGACACTTGAATGTTCAAAGTATTACCATCAAGCCCCCAACGCAAGGAAAGAACTCCCAGGCTAAAAAGGAACAAATTCCAACCTACATGCACAAGGTGTGGAAAAAGTCATATCCCAAGAGATGATGCATGTCCATCCAGAGGCACATGGTGTGTTAAATGCATGAAACATGAACATTTTGCAGCTGTTTGTTGCACCAAAGGAGTCGGAGTTGATTGATATGACAGATAATCAAGAGCCATTGTTTCTGGGATCTAGCACTTCTGGCGACAAAGAACCTGCCTGGAGAGTGAAAGTGAATACTCATGGCAAAACTATTGACGTGAAAACTGACTCAGGAGCAGGTGTCACAATACTCTCAGAAGGCACTTACAATCACCTTCAACCTCTCACACAGCTGAAGTCACCCGACACCATTCTGAATAGCCCTGGAGGTTCTCTGAATTGCGTGGGCCAGTTCACCACAGAGACAACTTACAGAGATAAAAGCTTTTCATTCAAAGTGTATGTGATCAAAGAATCACAGACCAACAACCTTCTCAGTTGCAGTGTGGCAGCCATGATGGGCTTAGTGAGAAAGATGGAAGAACTTGGTGGAATATTTGGTAATATTAGACTTTTGCAAGGAGATCCGGTACAAATAACCTTAAGAGTCAATGCTGAACCTTATAGTGTACATGAGCCTCACAGGACTCCTATCCCATTACTTCATAAAGTGGAAACTGAGTTAAAGAGAATGGAAGGGATTGGCACATTGAGAAAACCTCTGATCCAACAGCATGGTATGCCCTAATGATAGCAGTAATAAGGAAAAATGGAAAAAATATGGGTCTGTGTGGATCTTAAAAGGACTTAATGAAATAGTTGGAGAAAAATATATCCTACCAACACTGGATGACTTCCTCCCCAAAGTGAAAGGAGCTACAGTAACCTCCAAGCTGCATGTCTTGAGCAGACACTGGCAAACTCCTTTAGTCCAAGAAAGTGCTCGACAGACTACACTTATCACACCTTTTGGGAGTTTTTGCTTGTGAAGATTACCTTTTGGGATTACCAGTACATTTGAAATTTTCCAAAAAAAAAAAAAAAGGCAGAACTGTTAACTATAACTCCATATATGGATCTTCAATGGAGAATACAACAAAACCTCAAAGTCCTAAGCCTAGTCAGTGAGCCTGGACTGAAGCTAAACAAGGGAAAAATGCGTTTACCACCTATCCCAAATCGAGGTTTTTGAGAAACAAAAATGGAATCATTCCTAGTCCTGAGAAAGCAAAAGCAATTCAAGCAATGCACCAACTAACATACCAGAACTGAGACGTATACTGGGGATGGTAAATTACCTTGGTCGATACCTACAAGACCTTTCTACAGTGACAAAACCACTGAATGAACTATTAAAGTCCAACACACCTTGGCTATTGGGGCCAGATCAAGACATTGCCTCCTACGAGGTAAAAGAAATTAACTCAGTAGCTCCTGTTCTCAAGTACTATGATGTGAACAAACCCACAATGGTCAGTGAGGATGCAAGCAGCTATGGTCTAGGTCAGGGGTGGGCAAATATTGTGGCCCGAGGGCCACATCGGGGTTGCAAAACGGTATGGAGGGCTGGGTAGGGAAGGCTATGCTTGGCCCCCACCCCCTATCCACCCCCTGACTGCTCCCTTCAGAACCCCTGACCCATCCAACCCCCCCCACCCAATCCTTGTCCCCTGACCACCCTGTCCTGGGACCCCCAGCCCCTATCCACCCCCGCCCCCTGACAGGCCCCCTGGAACCCCTGACCCATCCAACCAATCCTTGTCCCCTGACAGCTCCCTCCCGGGACCCCCATCCCTAACTGCCCCCCCGGACTCCCCCTACTCCCTGTCCCCCATCTCCCAGGACCCCCGAGCCCCCACCCCATATCTAACCCCCCCTCCATCCCTTATCCAGCCCCCCTCCTGCTTACCACCCCGCTCAGAGCAGCGGGACAAGCCTGGGAGATGGACGGGTGCAAGCCGCGCTGCCTGCACAGCACCATACTGACAGGGGAGAGGTTGGGGGCTAGCTCCCTGGCTGGGAGCTCAGGGGCTGGGCAAGACTGTTCCACGGGCCGGATGTGGCCCACGGGCCGTAGTTTGCCCACCTCTGGTCTAGGTGTATTTTTGCAACAACATGAGTGGAAGCCAGTTGTATCTTGCTCTCACATTCTCACTGAAACAGAAAAACAATATGCACAGATTGAAAAGGAGTGCCTGACAAGAGTATGGGCATGAGTTTTATTAAACAGGTATCTGTGTGGATTGAATTTGTTTATGATAATAGACCATAAGCTGCTTGTAACCCTCATCAATGGAAGAGGCCTGGATCAAGCACTGCTGAGATGCCAGTGTCTACTGATAAGGTTAATTAGGTTTAACCCAATTGCTAAATATGTTCCTGGGAAAAATCTGGTAGAAGCAGACACACTGTCACAGAGCCCAGCATCGCACTCAAGGATCCATGAGCTGGAAGATAATGTAAAGGCATACATGAAAGCTATGGATGCATACAGACCAGTGTCAGAACAGACTACATCCGTTACAACAAGCAACCTCAACAGACATGCAACTTGAGCAAATTCTAAGTTACTTTAGGGTCATCTGGACCAAGTATCTAAAGAACAAACACGAAGGAAGTGACAAGAGACTACTTTGTGGTGCAGGGACTATTAAATCATGAGTAAAGGCCATTTCATATTAATTCCAAATGAAAGGAGAGGAGAAATCCTAATGTCCTTCATGGGTGAAGTTTAATGATTAATTAAATGACACAAATGGACCAGTCAGTCAGCTTGGTGGACAGGCATCAGCAGGGATGTGAAAAATAAAGTTATTTTATGTGAACATTGCAGAGCTAACAGACCAACACAATACAAAGAACCTTTAGTAACATCACCCCTATCAGAGAGGCCTTGGAAGAGACAAGCAGCAGATTTATGCAAATTCAGAGGACAATTGGTCACTATGAACTATTGTGATGCTATAGGATTAAAACATGAATATGTAGATCATTGTTGCTACCACTGTTATACAAATGCAACAAATCTTGTGCAAAAGAGGTCATGTAAGGTATCAATGGAAAAGTTATGGTTTGCTGAATAAGATTATCCTATTTGTATACATGTATCATTTTCATATTTGAAGTTATGAATATTGACTGTATATCTGTATTTCAAATGTGTTTGCTCCTAGTAACACCCTCAAGGTAGTTTACATCCAGTCTTGCCAGCACACTGTGAATAGACTATTCAAGTTGATGGCCCATCAACAAACACAATGGGCCATGGAAGAAGTTTATCCCTGCCTGATGGACTTTCCAGCCAGAATATGGGTAATGGCCCCTGCTATGACTCATTGAAGTATGCAAGGGCATGTAACCACCTCGTGTAACACTGGACTCCATCTTGTGCCTGCACATTTCCACTGGCTGTACTGAGAGCAGACCCTCCACATGGGAGAAACTGTAAAATGCCCTGGAAATATCTCCATTTTGCCTCTTTCCTGCTTGGATCTCTGGAGTATGGACTTATATTAATGGGAGAAATCTAATCAAGGGACTTAGGACCTTCCACTCTTTTGGAAGCAACCAGAGACTTAAGCCAGCAGTTTATGCCATCACTGCTTCAAACCTAATCCAAGAATTTTCAATTATTGTATGTATTTGATTCATTTAACCAATTTTAACTCTCACCTTTCTTTTTTCTTATAAGCCAACCTTTAGATATTAGATACTAAAGGATTGGCAACAGCGTGATTATTGGGTAAGATTTAAGTTATATATTGATCTGGGTATGTGGGATCAGAAGAATCCTTTGGTTGATGAAATTGATTTTAAATAACCACTCATCATTAAGTCTAGTGTCTGGGAATCGAAACAAAGACTGGAATACCTAAGGAAGCTGCAGTTCTGATTTCTTGTTAGCCAGTGTGGTGAGACAGAAGTTTACTTTTGTTGCTGGTTTGGTATATCTTATGGAAGAATAACCACCAGTTTTGGGGTATTTCTGCCCTATTTCTCAGCAGTTTGTCCTGAATTTGGTATTCTCAGTTGTGACCCACTGAAGCACAGGTACATTCCCAGGTATACAGAAATAACGTACTTGAAAGATATAACGTTGCATTATTATTGCTTTTGCTCACTTTTGTCCATCACAAGTTGTTCTGGAATACCATAGACCACAATTCCCTGCAACAGAATTTAAGTAATTCTAAACTAAATATGATTTTGAGCATATTAATAGCAGCCCACAATACCAGCAATGAATGGAGAACTGAGAGAGCTATACAGACAGCCAAGAAAATCTTACAGCAGGAAGATCTATTTCTTGCTCTTCTGAGTTACAGATCAACACCAATAGCAGCTACTGGATACAGTCCAGCACAACTGCTGATGAAAAAACAACTCAGAACTACTGTTTCAAGTTTGGGAAAGAATCTATGAAAAGAGCAGTCAAACTGGATACAATGGCAAAAAGAGCCTAGGAACACTTTTACAACAGACATAATTCAGTTAGAGAGCTGCCAGCTCTAGCCTCTATATAAATCCACAGTACGCGCACATCTTGAATACTGCATGCAGATGTGGTCGCCCCATCTCAAAAAAGATATATTGGAATTGGAAAAGGTTCAGAAAAGGGCACCAAAAATTATTAAGGGTATGAAACGGCTTCCATATGAGGAGAGACTAATAAGACTGACTTTTCAGTTTGGAAAAGAGATGACTAAAGGGGGATATGATAGAGGTCTATAAAATCATGACTGGTGTGGAGAAAGTAAATAAGGAAGTGTTATTTACTCCTCATAACACACGAACTAAGGGTCACCAAATGAAATTAATAGGCAGCAGGTTTAAAACAAACAAAAGGAAGTATTTTTTCCACACAACGCAGTCAACCTGTGGAACTCCTTGCCAGCAGATGTTGCAAAGGCCAAGACTATAACAGGGTTAAAAAAAACCGAACTAGATAAGTTCAAGGAGGATAGGTCCAGCAATGGCTATTAGCCAGGATGGGCAGGAATGGCGTCCCTAGCCTCTGTTTGCCAGAAGCTGGGAATGGGTGATACGGGATGGATCACTTGATTACCTGTTCTGTTCATTCCCTTTGGGGCACCTGGCATTGGCCACTGTCAGAAGACAGGATGCTGGACTAGATGGACCGTTGGTCTGACCCAGCATGGCTGTTCTTATAGAAAAAAAAAAGGATGGACAACTCCAGCTGTCGTAAAGAAAAGGAATTCAGCACCCAGATCATATGTGATCAAGACTGCCAGCGGAGAGTTCAACAAAAAACATTGACATCTACAGTTTGCTCCTCAGAAGGAACAGATAGCAGGTGCAGAACAAGATGAGGAGGATTTTAGACCAACCAAAACCAGTCCTTGCAACTAATGGACAGCCAGATGACCAAGTTGTTACAAGTTTGGGTTATGTAATTAGAAAACCAGTAGGATTCAGAGACACTTAACAGATGAAATTCAAAGACAGTGTGATAGTGTAAATGTAAGAACTTACAGAGGGAGATGTAATGGAATGTGAAACTGTATTATACTGTTCAGCCACTAGGTAGCACGGTGTATAAAATACCTTATTTTAACAAACCTCAGCCAACACTGGCCAGAGCATTAAAGGATATTATAATGAACATATCTGGTGTGTATCTTGGCTACAGAGCTTTCTCTGGGCAAGCTACACCTGACACAGGAACATGACAGCTTATTAGAAACTCCACACTAGCAAGCCATTTTGTGTAATTCTCTGAATAGCTGACCGATGATCACCACTTTCCGTCATTACCAATCTGAGCAGAACTGGGGAGATGCAATATGTAGGAAGTACAATCTTGTGCTCTTACTGTTTCATTTATTATACTAAATACTTCACCTGTTGCTCTAGAACCATATTCTTTTCTAGCTCTGCATTGAAAACCATTTTCCTCATGAAATCCAGCTGTTTCTCGAGTAGGGAGCAGCGGGATTGTGCTGCACTTAACTGCACACTAACATCTGTGGAGAGAGACAGACACACACACAGTGTAGAATAGTATTTTTGAGTAACATTTAGCCTGCCCCTCACCCTATGGTCTTGGAGATTTCAAAGTTTTTGGGTTGGTATTTTTTTAAATATAAAAAAGGGTACTTGGGCTGGGCCAGTGAAGTGGTTAACAGGGAGTATTTTAACATGTGCAAGACTCAGGATGTATTTCCAGGTCCAGACCCTGATCTGTGTTACTATTGACTTCACAGGAGTTCCTCACCATTTACACCAGTATAAACCTAATCAAATCTGGTTCCCTCCTGCCCCCTTCTTACCTTTCATCAGATTGGGGGTACCATATAAGTAGCACCGAGTTCTGACCTGTAGTGACGTCCTGGTTCTTTTAGGAGTGCCACCAATGGACATCTCATCCAGCCAACCTCAGCAAGCAAAGACTGACTGAGGGGCTGCTCCCTGTGTTGCAGGCCGGAAGCCCTCATGATCACATGTGAAATAGCTATACTTCTATCAAGTAGCTGTTTCTGTGAGGCTTTATTACATTCAGTATCTAAAGCCGGTTTATTCAGCACCAAGCGGAAAAGTAACTCGATTGATCAGACCAGGAGGATGAGGTAGACGAGGCTTTCTTCGGACAACTAACAGAAGTTTCCAGATCACAGACCCTGGCTCTCCTGGGGGACTTCAATCACACTGACATCTGCTGGGAGAGCAACACAGCAGTGCATAGACAATCCAGGAAGTTTTTAGAGAGTGTTGGAGACAACTTCCTGATGCAAGTGCCGGAGGAACTAACTTAGGGGTTGTGCTCTTCTTGACCTGCTGCTCACAAACAGGGAAGAATTGGTAGGGGAAGTAGAAGTGGGTGGCAACCTGGGCAGCAGTGACCAGGAGATGGTCGAGTTCAGGATCCTGGCAAAAGAAGAAAGGAGAGTAGCAGAATACGGACCCTGGACTTCAGAAAAGCAGACTTTGAGGCCCTTAGGGAAGGGGATCCCCTTAGAGGCTAATATGAGGGGGGAAGGAGTCCAGGAGAGCTGGCTGTATTTTAAAGAAGCCTTATTGAGGGTGCAGGAACAAATCATCCTGATTTGCAGAAAGAATAGCAAATATGGGAGGCAACCAGCTTGGCTTCACAGAGATGAGCTTAAACACAAAAAGGAAGCTTACAAGAAGTGGAAACTTGTACAGAAGATTAGGGAAGAGTATAAAAATATTGTTCAAGCATGCAGGGGTGTAATCAGGAAGGCCAAAGCACAATTGGAATTGCAGCTAGCAAGAGATGTGAAAGGTAACAAGAAGGGTTTCTACTGGTACATTAGCAACAAGAAGGTTGTCAGGGAAAGTGTGGGACCCTTACTGAATGTGGGAGGCAACCTAGTGATAGATCATGTGGAAAAACCTGAAGTACTCAATGCTTTTTTTGCCTCAGTCTTCACAGACAAGGTCAGCTCCCAGACTGCTGCACTGGGCAGCGCAATATGGGGAGGAGGTCAGCAGCCCTCAGTGGTGAAAGAACAGGTTAAGGACTATTTAGAAAAGCTGGACATGCACGAGTCCATGGGGCCGGATGCAATGCATCCAAGGGTGCTGAGGGAGTCGACTGATGTAATTGCAGAGCCATTATCTTTGAAAACTCTTCGCGATCAGGGGAGGTCCTGGATGATTGGAAAAAGGCAAATATAGTGCCCATCTTTAAAAAAGGGAAGGAGGACGACCTAGGGAACTACAGACCGGTCAGCCTCACCTCAGTCCCTGGAAAAATCATGGAGCAGGTCCTCAAGGAGTCCATTTTGAAGCACTTGGAGGAGAGGAAGGTGATCAGGAACAGTCAAGATTGGATTCACCAAGGGCAAGTAATGCCTGACCCACCTGATTGCCTTTTATGATGAGATAGCTGGTTCTGTGGATATGGGGAAAGCAGTGGATGTGATATATTTTGAGATTAGCAAAGCTTTTCATATGGTCTCCCACAGTATTCTTGCCAGCAAGTTAAAAAAGTATATTGGATGAATGGACTATAAGGTGGATAGAAAGCTGCCTAGATCGTTGGACTCAACAGGTAGTGATCAATGGCTTGATGTCTAGTTGGTAGCTGGGTATCAAGCGGACAGCTCCAGAGGCCAGATTTGTTCAAGATCTTCATTAATGATCTGGATGACGAGATGGACTGCACCCTCAGCAAGTTTGCGGACGACACTAAATCGGGGGAGGGGGTAGATATGCTGGAGGGTAGGGACAGGGTCTAGAGCGACCTAGACAAATTGGAGGATTGGGCCAAAAGAAATCTGATGAGGTTCAACAAGGACAAGTGCAGAATCCTGCACTAAGGACTGAAGAATCCCATGCCCTGCTACAGGCTGGGGACTGACTGGTTAAGCAGCAGTTCTGCAGAAAAGGACGTGGGGATTACAGTGGATGAGAAGCTGCATAGGAGTCAACAGTGTGCCCTTGTTGCCAAGAAGGCTAATGGCATATTGGGCTGCATTAGTAGGAGCATTGCCAGCAGATCAAGGGAAGTGGTTATTCCCCTCTGTTCAGCACTGGTGAGGCCATATGTGGAGTACTGCATCCAGATTGGGCCCCCCCCCTACAGAAAGGATGTGGACAAATTGGAGAGAGTCCAGCGGAGGGCAATGAAAATGATTAGGGGGCTAGGGCACATGACACATGAGGAGAGGTTGAGGGAACTGGGTTTATTTAGTCTGCAGAAGAGAAGAGTTAGGGGGATTTGATAGCAGCCTTCAACAATCTGAAGGGGGGTTCCAAAGAGGATGGAGCTAGGCTGTTCTCAGCGGTGGCAAATGACAGAACAAGAAGCAAATGGTCTGAAGTTGCAGTGGGGGAGGTCTAGGTTGGAGATTAGGAAAAATTATTTCACTAAGAGAGTGGTAAAGCACTGGAATGGGTTATCTAGGGAGGTGGTGGAATCTCCATCCTTAGGGGGTTTTTAAGGCCTGGCTTGACAAAGCCCTGGCTGGGATAATTTAGTTGGGGTGGGTCTTGCTTTGAGCAGGGGGTTGGACTAGATGACCTCCTGAGGTCTCTTCCAACCCTAATCTTCTATGATTGGTAAGGCAATATTTGGTTAATTTTTATTAAAAAAAAAATTCAGACAAATTATGATGATTGGATAGGACTATACTTCTCAAAGCTGAAACTAGAACCTGCATTCAATAGCAGCTCGCCAAAACATGAGCGCTCCTTCAGTTGAGAGAACTAACAGCTATATTGACTATTTCTATTATTAGTATGGTGACAGGTTTGTCACAGAGGTAAAGTTGCCATGAATACCATGACTTTTGTGTCTGGGGTTTCACAGGTTGTGGAGCTGCGTGGCGGGGGGAGGGGGGGGGGCCGGCGGCACGTGGGCCATGGCCCCACCACTTATGCTTCCACAGCCCAATTTGGGACAGGCAATCCAGCAGCGCCAGGGCCAGGAAGGGTGGTAGGGTCATCACAGGAGGTGGACCCTGCCTGGACTCTGTAGCAGGGAGCTGGGCTAGCCCTGTGGGACAGGAGCCATTGCTGGAAGGTGAGTGCGGGGTGGATTCACTCTGCAACACTCCCACCCCCAAGGCCTCTTTCCCCTCAGGGTAGGACCCAACGCCTCCCCACATACTTGTAAATCCCTCTGCTACACTTTAAATGACACACCTGTGACTTTACACCATTTCCTCCTAAACCCATGATTTTTACTAAATTTATTGCGACTGCTCCAGGATTTTTGATTAAAAAAAAAAATAGATGACAAGTCTGCAAATCTAATTATCACCATTGGAGAGAGACCTTTTTTCTGTTGTATCAATTCCTCATGTGCTATATCTTTCTCATTTGTTTCATGCTGCAAGGTCTTTTTATACTGGGCAGCCTCAATGGAAAGGCAGCTCAGGTTATCTTCAGCCTGCGACCTCTCCAACTCTAGACGACGGATCTTTTCTTGAAGAGTTTTGAGGGCTGACATCAGAGCTGGTGAACAATTGAAAAATAGTGGATTTTTAAAAAAAATAAATGTTTTACTGCATTGCAATATAGTGTTAGCCATAAAAAACTTGTATCGATTCCCAAAAAACAAACAAATGTTTAAAAAAACCAATAAGGGTTATGAAATGAGTAGAAAAGGCCATTTAAAAAAGAAAGAATACATGTGATAAATAACTCACCCAATTGTTAGAGAAGAGCCACAGCACCCACTGGAAAAGTTAACAGTGGATCCTATGGAGATCCAGCACTTTCAGTGCACACCTTACAAAACGCATTTGTTTTGTATGTCGCTAAGTGAGAATGTGCTGTGTATACATGCATAGCCATCTTCACTCCAAATGCTAGTAAGGAGTGCCAGCAAGTTATAGCAAATTAAATATCAGACCAAAGACTAGAACTCAGGTCTAAGTTAAACAGCCAATGCCTAACTTGCAATGCCTCCTGGAGAAGGGCGAGTAATCCTTTTTAATTTCTAGATTTCAGAGAACTTTGCAGAAATGGGTAAGCATTGTTTGCCCAGTTTTACAATTAGCCTAAATACAGAGGTTGGAAGCAATTTGCATCAGAGGCACAGTGATCTACTGAATACAACATGGGCTTGCTATTGAGATTAGAAATTAAGTCTTGTTTCTGGCTCAGTCATATTTTCTGTGTAACCTCTGCACTTGATTTATGCTCTGCTCTTCTGTTACCCAATCTCAAAATGTGCACATTCCTTATAGGTCACAGGGGCATTTTCATAGGGATGGCAGGAAGGAGGAGGAGTACATTTTAACAGATCCTAGGTTTTTCTCTCACTTCTGAAAGCCAGTTTGACACTCAAAGTAGCTCAGATATTCTGTTGCCCCTTTTTCTCCCCAATATCTGCTTTATTGAAAGAGAACTGCTTCTACTGCCAAATAATGGCAATTCCTTGATTATTAAGCTATTCTTGTCCTTGGAAAAAAGCTTCTTGGATGAGTCAACCTCAACATTTATTTAGGATTCACTTATTGTGGCATCATGTGATTGTTTTGGACAGATCGAAGGGAAAGTTAGACACTTTGGAAAAATGTCAAGGAGGAACCATTTTTACATTTCAAAAAAGTATTTGTTCCCTAACATAATGTGTGGTTAAAACTGTGCTTTCAAATGTTTATGATGAAGTATCACCACAGCTACAACTTTTACTCCGAAGATGCTATTGCCTCTCCATAGTCATACGCTTACAGAGAAAGGGCCCAGTTCTGACACAAACTAAGCACTCTTTGTGACATTCCAATAGCACACACAAGCCTTAAGGTTTCCTGTACTCAAACGGAGGACTCCCTTGGTGGGGGGGGAAATAATGTCCCCGCTCTCCCTGCCAGCTACCCCCATTTTCCTCAGAGCATGGTTGTTGGCTGGATCATGTTGCAGTGACCCCCAGCTGGCACAATGGCCCCTAATGTAGAGAGGGCTAAAACTTGGAGCAATACTGCCCCTAAGATCAGGGACTAGAAGGCAGAAATGTGGAATAAAGCCACCTTAGATCTTCCCCTAGGTGTACCAGGCATTATTCCAGTGTACCTGAAGACTAAGCTCCAGAACTGTAGTCCGACAGTTTAAAAAAGACAACCCAACACACTCTCTCTCTCCGTCTAGTAGCAGAAGCTTGTGTAAGAACCCTCTTAGGAGTCAACTAAAGGAGCCTTAGGTTCTTCCTATGATTAAGCCACAGTAGAAAGAAACATGTTCACATACATAGTACCCAACGTTGCTCCCACCAAATGTGAATTATTTGCTATTGATTTAACAGCAACGGGAACAAGACTTGGCTCAAAACTATCCATAACCAAAATAGTTTATAACTTTGGTTCTTTACAATGTATTTTCTCCTCAAGTTTTCCAGGGGATCTTATGCAGAAAGTTAAGTGATTTTTGACCTAGAGGGAAGCAAACAATGTCACACAAAAATCAAAAAGAAAAGGAGTACTTGTGGCACCTTAGAGACTAACCAATTTATTTGAGCATAAGCTTTCATGAGCTACAGCTCACGTCATCGGATGCATGTAGCTCACGAAAGCTTATGCTCAAATAAATTGGTTAGTCTCTAAGGTGCCACAAGTACTCCTTTTCTTTTTGCGAATACAGACTAACACGGCTGTTACTCTGAAACAAAAATCAAAGTTTCAAATCAAAGTAATGCTAAAAAGAAAGCGATAAACTTCAAACTCTACAGAAGCAATCTCCAATTTTCAAGCAAAACAGATTTCACAGCCAAAGTTAGGAGAGGTGGCAACCAGCTTCTAGGATACAGCCCCCAAGTCTGGGGATACTACTCATTCTCCACACAAGCCTCCAGTCCAACGAACATTAGTCATTTAGATCATAAGTAGAACAGACAAGGCAATTTGCTTAATAGAGTTAAAAAGAACACTTTTTTTTGTGGCTTTACCTTGGTTGTTTGGGGCAGGAAGCATGTCACCAATGGTAGCTGTTGCCTTCTTTGACTTGCTCTGACCAAAGGTAGGAACAAACATTTTATCTGGAGGCTGCAGAAAGGTTCCTATGAAACTTTGCTTTGATTCAGAACCCATGGTCTGTAGAAGGAAAGATATACAGAATGCCATTATTTCCTAAATGGACTATTATTATAGCACCAACAACTAGTCCAATGCCCTGTCTTGAACAAGCCCTAAGTTTGTATCAAATGAAATCAACTGGGTTGGAAAGAACACTGAGCAAGTCAGTTGGTCCTTCCCTCTACATTGTGTCAAGAATACTGCAGCTTAAATAACTCCCAACAAATTCCTAAAAAAAAAAAAAAAAAAAAAAAAATCACCAATGAGAGAAATGCTACAGATTCCCTTGGCATCTTGTTTTATTACCAAAAAGATTCTTAAAATTTTTCCTTCTTGACTTCTAAACACATTTATTCTGTTTAACTTTTTGACCAGGGAATAATGCACTCCTTTCCTAACATCCTCATATTTACAGGACAGTTATGTCTGATCTTTAATGTACAATGAGCATGCCCTTTTCCCTACATATACTTTACCCCACCCCAAACCTCTGAATCCACCAAAGCAGGTGTTTTTTTAAATAAACATGTGGTGTCCAAAATTTAATACAGCTGAAACCTAATAATGGCCAAGCAAAAAAACCCCTGCCTTCCTTTTCTTGATTTAAATATGCTGTATTCCCATTAATACAATCCAGTAAAAGAATTCCTCCTCCCCCCCCGCCACACTCCTCATTTTGTCCGAAGCAGATTTTCAAGGGCATGTTTATTCTGCCTAAAATAAAAAAAAAAAAAGACAGTTTAACTGTATTTGAGATACAGACAATGAAGTTTGGACTAGGTGATTTAGTAAAGTTGACCCTCAGAGCTCAGCCAAAAATGTTTATTCCAGGATAACTAACTCAAGTTCCATTCAGATATTTAGATTAGAAATTAAATATTCAAGCTCTGAATATTAGTTATGTATTCCACCCAAATGGAGAAAAAAAAATGTGACAATAAGAACATGAAAGAAATGCATTTCTTAAGTGTTTTTCAGATGTGTTGGATTATTGATCATGTATAAACAATATTTTGCTTACTGCATTACTTTACTTCTAATTTGACCTTAATGATGCTCAAGACAAAATTAGAAACAAGTTTTAAGAATGTCAGTTGTTTCATGGTTTCTTAACCCTACCATTTCTTACGGTGCTTTATTTAAATATATCTGTTGGGTATAGATAGGCCTAACATCAAAACTCTCAGTCAGAACTTCACAGCTCAAGTTCACCTCTATTCAGTTTTCTTGCAATCGTGTTTTAATGATGAGTTCATAAAACTGCCCTGCTACTGCAACTATGGATTGTTTGGAGAGTCTGTAGACAATCCTTGTAACATAATAGTTACTAGCCATCCATTCTTGACTCCTTACTATCTCAAAGTCAGCTCAAATGCATAAGCCCCATTTTTACTCACATTCCTCATTATTTTTCACAAATTAATTTGTGAATTTCCAAGGCCTTGTACAGTATTTCTTATTTCAAATTCAACATCTTTGGTTTTAACTTGGGTCCCAGAAACTTGGTTCTGTGCTGTACTTCAGAAGTTATTACAGTCACAGAAGATGACAGCTTTTATCAAAACACATCAGGCACATGTAAGATTCCTTTAACAAGCCTAAATAATTAAACTCAAAAAGAGGGACTGCAATACTGAATTAGGCAAGTTGTAATCACACCATCACAGTTCAGTGGAAGACAATTCTCATTACAGAAAAGACACTTACTTGCAGGCCTAATAATACAGTAAAACTGTGGTTTCATACAGCAGATTAAAATACTGCAGCAGACTCACCTTTTCTTCCCCGAGTAGCAGAAAGAGGGTATTGTCTGCCACGGAAGATTATTTGCTGTACCACTTCCAGCATGAACCCCAATCTCTACTCAGCACAGCATCGTGGTTTCTGTTTAGAACAAGTAATTTACACCACTCATTTGGTGGCTTAACAAAAGGAACCAACAGGAAGAAGCAGCAACCCACAACAAACTACAGCATTTATCTAAATAAAGTTAGATCCCAGATGAGAGTCAATTTGAAAAAAATATTCAAAACAGAAAAAAATTTCCAGAAAAAGCGGTCAGTGTTGATGTTTCAGAGGGCATTTAAAACAGAAAAAGAGCCAACATCTTGCTATGCTGCATCTTCAAGCTACTCAAGAAATTGGAGATTCTCGGTTGGATACCTTCCTCATGTTCTAAATTACTATTAAATAGCTGCTATCAAGCTCAGAAATCTTCTGGTCAGTACATATCTGATTTCAAGACACACTCACAGCTAACCCTTCAGATGAACTAGAGCTTGTAGAGGTTTCCCTAAGACCTGGGACACAGCCAAACTATCACAGTCCACTCTGACAACTTTCGTTAGATAGTTTTAGCGAACAAATAATTTGTTCAAAATCGTGTACAAATCACCATCCTGTCCTGGAGAGTATTTCAGCCCATAACATTCCAATGCTGTTTTATTGCTACTGACAACCACTGTATTCTAGGATGTCATACAGAACACTGCAACATCGTATCTACTACAGATTACAAACCACATTATCTAAATTGAATCCTGCCACAGTAGCTCTTACTGATGAGAAAACCTTCTTCACCAGGACAGGAGATCATATGCAGTCTTGATTACTAAGCAGCAGAGGATAAAATACAGTAGACAATTCTACTTGCATGGGGCAGGAAGCACAGGAACACATAAGTAAGCTTGCATTACATTATCTCATGATCCTTTCTTTCCAGTTTATAGGAGTTTAATACCCAAAGGATATAATTCGGTAGCTGAACAATTTACTGGAGGCTTAGATTCACATTCAGCATCACAGCCCCTAACTTTTAAGCACCTAGAAAAATCACAGGAACATCAATGCAATCCACAAAGTCTGAGTTAGGCACCTAGGCTCTCTATACAATGAATGGAGAGAGACAGGCACATTAGAATATGATCCACAACAGACAGCATGCTACATAGAGAGCTCCCTTACTTAGCCAATGGAAGACGCTGATGGCAGGGGTGCATCTTAAGCCTCGCCCCTCTCACAGACAAAAATGCCTAAGTCCTCACTACAGGTAGGTGCATAGCTCCACTTGTGATTCTCAGCTGTGAACCCTCTCCTGGAGTTAGGTGCCTCAGGTGTGCCTAAAGTGATCACTCTCCTTACAATGTGTGTGATAATCAAGGTGGGCCATTTCCAGCACAAATCCAGGGTTTAACAAGAACGTCTGAGGAACGGGGGGGGGGGGGGGGGGAGGGCCTTTGTTAGGCCTGTCCTGTAGTAGGTGAAGTATGCATCCGATGAAGTGAGCTGTAGCTCACGAAAGCTTATGCTCAAATAAATTGGTTAGTCTAAGGTGCCACAAGTACTCCTTTTCTTTTTGCGAATACAGACTAACACGGCTGTTACTCTGAAACCTGTCATCATGCAAGGCACCGCATTTAGCCGTACGGAGTGGAAATCTATCAACTGCATGAAAAAACTTGTACAGATACAGACAGACATCATCTTCCTTTCCAAATGCAAACAGATGGACATCGTACCAAAAGGACTGAAGGTAAAAATGTCCATTACAATCTACATACCACACAGACTATGCTGACAGCTTGTGCCACACGCTCTCAAAGAAACTGCGGAACCACCTGATCAACATCCTCTACAGCAAACAGGGAAAGATAAAGAATGAGCTCTCAAAAATGGATACTCTCATAAAAAACCAACCTTCCACACAAACTTCCTCGTGGCTGGACTTTACTAAAACACACACACTTTGCTTCTCTACAAAAGAAAAAGGACGCTAAACTTTCTAAACTACTACATGCCACAAGGGGCCACAGCAATGGTTCCCTCAACCCACCCAGCAATATTGTTAACCTATCCAACTATACTCTTAGCCCAGCAGAAGCAGCTGTCCTATCTCGGGGCCTCTCCTTCTGCCCCTCCAACCCCATGAACAGGATACAGTTCTGTGGTGACCTAGAATCCTATTTTTGACGTCTCCAACTCAAGGAATATTTCCAACACACTTCTGAACAACATACTAATCCACAGAGACCTCCCTACCAACACTACAAAAAGAAGAAGGATTCTAGGTAGACTCCTCCTGAAGGTTGAGACAGCAGACTGGACTTCTGCATAGAGTGCTTCTGCCGACGTGCACGGGCTGAAATTGTGGAAAAGCAGCATCACTTGCCCCACAACCTCAGCTGTGCAGAACACAATGCCATCCACAGCCTCAGAAACAACTCTGACATCATAATCAAAAAGGCTGACAAAGGAGGTGCTGTTGTCATCATGACTAGGTCGGAATATGAACAAGAGGCTGCTAGGCAGCTCTCCAACACCACTTTCTACAAGCCATTACCCTCTAATCCCACTGAGAGTTACCAAAAGAAACTACAGCATTTGCTCAAGAAACTCCCTGAAAAAGCACAAGATCAAATCCACACAGACACACCCCTGGAACCCCGACCTGGGTTATTCTATCTACTACCCAAGATCCATAAACCTGGGCGCCCCATCATCTCAGGCATTGGCACCCTGACAGCAGGATTGTCTGGCTATGTAGACTCTCTCCTCAGGCCCTATGCTACCAACACTCCCAGCTACCTTCGAGACACCACTGACTTCCTGAGGAAACTACAAATCCATCGGTGATCTTCCTGATAACGCCATCCTGGCCACTATGGATGTAGAAGCTCTCTACACCAACATTCCACACAAAGATGGACTACAAGCCGTCAAGAACACGATCCCCGATAATGTAACGGCTAACCTGGTGGCTGAACTTTGTGATTTTGTCCTTACCCATAACTATTGTACATTTGGGGACAATGTATACCTTAAAATCAGCGGCACTGCTATGGGTACCCGCATGACCCCACAGTATGCCAACATTTTTATGGCTGACTTAGAACAATGCTTCCTCAGCTCTCGTCCCCTAATGCCCCTACTCTACTTGCGCTATATTGATGACATCTTCATCATCTGGACCCATGGAAAAGAAGCCCTTGAGGAATTCCACCATGATTTCAACAATTTCTATCCCACCATCAACCTTAGCCTGGTCCAGTCCACACAAGAGATCCACTTCCTGGACACTACAGTGCTAATAAACGATGGTCACATAAACATCACCCTATACCGGAAACCTACTAACTGCTATTCCTACCTACATGCCTCCAGCTTTCACCCTGACCACACCACACGATCCATTGTCTACAGCCAAGCTCTGAGATACAACCGCATTTGCTCCAACCCCTCAGACAGAGACAAACACCTACAAGATCTCTATCAAGCATTCTTACAACTACAATACCCACCTGCGGAAGTGAAGAAACGGATTGATAGAGCCAGAAGAGTTCCCAGAAGTCACCTACTACAGGACAGGCCTAACAAAGAAAATAACAGAACGCCACTAGCCGTCACCTTCAGACCCCAACTAAAACCTCTCCAACGCATTATCAAGGATCTACAACCTATCCTGAAGGATGACCCAACACTCTCACAAATCTTGGGAGACAGGCCAGTCCTTGCCTACAGACAGCCCCCCAACCTGAAGCAAATACTCACCAGCAACCACATACCACACGACAGAACCACTAATCCAGGAACCTATCCTTGCAACAAAGCCCGTTGCCAACTGTGCCCACATATCTATTCAGGGGACACCATCACAGGGCCTAATCACATCAGTCACACTATCAGAGGCTTGTTCACCTGCACATCTACCAATGTGATATATGCCATCATGTGCCAGTAATGACCCTCTGCCATGTACATTGGTCAAACTGGACAGTCTCTATGTAAAAGAATAAATGGACACAAATCAGATGTCAAGAATTATAACATTCATAAACCAGTCGGAGAACACTTCAATCTCTCTGGTCACGCAATTACAGATATGAAAGTTGCGATATTACAACAGAAAAACTTCAAAACCAGACTCCAGCGAGAGACTGCTGAATTGGAATTCATTTGCAAATTGGCTATGTCATTATGCAAGGTAACCTATTTTCCCTTGTTTCCCCCCCCCCCCCCCCCGTTCCTCAGATGTTCTTATTAAACCCTGGATTTGTGCTGGAAATGGCCCACCTTGATTATCACACGCATTGTAAGGAGAGTGATCACTTTAGATAAACTATTATCAGCAGGAGAGTGGGGTGGGGGGAGAGAAAACCTTTTATAGTGATAAACACCCATTTTTTCATGGTTTGCGTGTATAAAAACAACATCTTCTGTATTTTCCACAGTATGCATCCGATGAAGTGAGCTGTAGCTCACGAAAGCTTATGCTCAAATAAATTGGTTAGTCTCTAAGGTGCCACAAGTACTCCTTTTCTTTTTATGAAGAAGATAGCAGCTTTGTCTCTTCTCCTTCTCTTCCTCCCCACCCTATGAGCATCTCACTGTTTCAAGGGAAATGCAGAAAGGCCTGTTAGCCAGCCCTTCTTCCAGCCTCTTTTTGGGGGGCCAGGGCTGGAGCTCTTACTCCTCAGGGAGTAGTGGCTGCTGATGCTCAGTAAAGCATCTGCAGCAGCATGAAATTGGCAAGATTATTGATCAGTTTCACCAATGCCTCTGGAACAGGCATATGAAAACATTAGAGTCATTTTTAGTGTCATTTCAATTATCTGTCTTGAGACTCAGAGGCTGTGTTACAGTAGCTTTTTTGGTGCTAAGTCTTACATCATTGCAATTCCACCAGTGATAGCAACATTGAGAAAAAGGGCATCCTTTTTATCGGTGTAAGATTACACAAATAAAAGCAGAGAGAGTGGCAGACTGCAGTTTGTGGACTACTGGTACTCTGCAGGAAGCTGGCTGCTCATCTCCACATTTCCAGCTGCTAAAAAAAAAAATTTAATTTTAGGTGCTTGTAGCCAATTTTTAATATTTTCATAGTATAACTCTTCCATGTAAGCAATTTCCAGAGTTGCCAACGGGCTATTATCATGATTAGGAGAGAAGATTATCTCAGATATCATGATTTGAAAGAAGGAGTGGTCCACAAAAGTGTCTGAGAATTCTTGATTTAGATGCTATGCTATTGCCTCCATCATTTTTTATGCCAGTAGGAGATTTTCTTCCCCCACCTCCTTTCCCTAAGTGCTAGTTTAGGCCAGACAAAATGACATCAGTTTACATTCAGATCAGCTATTTAATGTTATCTTTGCAACATCATTTAAAAACAAAGTTTAAGTTTTGAAAAGGATGTCTTGTGTCCCCACAACACCCATCAGTGAATTCTCCCTGCTGCATGTTGGGAGGCCTTTCTGAGCCATGAATATTATTTTATACTAATATTTATATTTAGTTTGCTTAATATTTGTAGGGGGACTGGTTTAACACCCAAATGTCTCTCTTTTCAGAGAATATACCATAGCTTATAATGGACAATTAATCATTCTCTACATGTGTATGTAACTACACAGCTACAGCACTGAGGGTCCCATGCAGACATCTGAATAAAGCCTGAACCAGCAACAAATGACTCTCCAGGAAATCTACTGTATTCAGCCCAATGTGACAAGAAACATGTATCAGGAAAGTAAGTAAGTAGCCAGCGTAAATTCAGGTATGATCGGTTTCATTTTTACCCTACATTGTTTGCATGAAGGCTCTGTTCAACACTGAAGGCAGATCTACGCTACAGGGCTAAGTCGACCTAAATAACGTAGCTGGAGTTGACATAGCTTAGGTCAACTTATTGTGGTGTCTACACTGTACTGGGTCGACGGGAGAAACTCTCCTGTCAACTTACCTTATGCTTCTCATTCTGCTGAAGTACTGGAGTAGACGGGAAAGTGATCTGTGATCGATTTAGTGGGTCTTCACTGGACCCATCGCCACAGTGTCAATCCAAGGTAGGTGTAGACATACTCTAAGTGGTAGTCTACACTAGAAAAGTTACACCATGTAAGGAGGTGAGACGATGATTAGGTAAACTTACCTCATGTAAAAGGGTAAGGGCCTAAGTGTATTTAATGGATCCTATATATCACATATTAGATAGACAAGTGCATAATCAATATAAATGTAGGCCTAGTTTAGTTTGGTTCATCAGACCTTTGGAAAGGAGCGCAAGACAACTTTTTGGCTAACTAAGCATCCTGTTATTTCACTTCTTGAAATGTCCTTGATATTTAGGTAAATAACAAGGATGCAGTAACAGTGAGAGGTTGTGATGACCCCACCAAATATGATCAGGGTAAAGAAAGAAAGTCCCTGTCAAATATTAAAATTAACAATAAGAAAAGTATTAATAAGTAGATAATCAAGTTATATAATTTAGGGTGTAATGCAGAATCTTATATTTGGTCATAAAATATTATTACTCGTTATGTAATGAATCAGAGGAGGGGGTGTGGATAAAAATATGGGGTCATCTTGAGCATAAAAGTGTACTGAAATTTAAGTCTTTGCCTTTGTTTGTGTACAGCCTTGTCTGTATGTACTAAGTCAGATCACTGGCAGGTCACTCTCAACTGATCACTTTGTACCTCTACGGATATAAACCTGTTCCTTGGATCTGAACTCTAGAGTTAGCAGTGGTTTTGTCTGCTACAGCAAGCAGTGGTTGTGTGCTTTGCTGGGTTCATAAAATAACCTGTGGGCCAGGTTGGTGGTCCTGAAAACAAACTTACACACCAGTGTGGCACTCTGTACCTCAAAGCAGCACCCAGGAACCCCCATATTCACCAGCCATATAATTATGATATATTTCATACAAAGCATGCCATATCATAACTTTTCATATATCTTCTTATCTTCTGAAACCCATTGTTCTGTCAAAATATGTATATCATGTGTGTGTATGAAGTTATGAGATTTTGCTATATGGTTGTTACTGAAATATGTTGTAAGTTTGAGAGTCTTCACTGCTAGTTCTCCAGTGACAAATGAGGTGACCCATTCCCAGGATGGTGCTAAATAACCATTAATCAGCAGGGGAGTTCCAATCAAGGGATTTACAATGCTGTAAGAGGGCTGTGCAAGCATCGCAAAATGGGGGACTGCTCAACTCTGTGACTCAGCAAAGTCCACCAGGACGTGTCTGGGTTAGTGTTTTCCAGGCACACGGACTGAGCCCCCTGCCCCGAGCCCCCTGCTGCACCCCACACCCCTTCTGCACCCCTCAGGGGCAGGGAGGGAGCGGAGTTGGGGTGGGGATTTTGGTGAAGGGGTTGGAATGGGGGCAGGGAAGGAGTGGGAAGAGGCAGGGCAGGGGCAGGGCCTCATGGAAGGGGAGGACGGGAGTGGTCAGTGGTGCGGCCCTCGGGCCAATGTACGAGTCCTTATGTGGCCCTCGTGGTCATTTGAGTTTGAGACCCCTTCACTAGAGAGGTTTGCCACTTTAACTATACCAAAATAATTGAAGTAGCAAAAACTTCATAGCCCACAGACCCTGTGCATAAAGGGGCAGAACAGAGGACTTTGGCATATGGGAAGGGGGACTGGAAGGGCACACAACCAATGGTATGGGGAATAGGGCACACGCAACCTCTCTAGCATGGGTGGTTGCAGGAACTTTTTGAGGGGGATGGGAGAGTAGTACAAACGGAGTTTGTGGGGGGATAAAAGGAACCTCTGGTGTGTCTCGGGTGACCAGACAGCAAGTGTGAAAAATCAGGACAGGAGGTGGGGGTTAATAGATGCCTATATAAGAAAAAGCACCAAATATCAGGGCTGTCCCTATAAAATCGGGACATCTGGTCACCTTTTGTGTGTACAATGCACTTGGACTGAAGCTACAAAGCATGTAACCTTCTATCAGCAATACTTCCTTTCTCCGCCCGCCCTTGGCCTGTCTCATTATGTAGGCACAGAACTCTAACTATAAGTTTTACAGGACCTAGCATAATGATGATGCTACATCTCAGTGGGGGGCCTTTGTATTTGGAATATAGATAAACAATGGTGGAAAATTAGTTTATGTATTTTTAACTTCATTATGAATATATAAGGGAGGCACAGGTATCAAGCAACTGAAACCTAGTTAATTAAGAAAGGAAGTAATTTTTTACTCGGACTATCAAAATTTGGATTGTTTACAACTATTCAACTGAAATAAGAGAGTTTTTTTTAAAAGATGCAACCACCTCCACCCCTTCAAAGAACGCCTAGAAAATTCCCAAAAGGAAGAACAACCCCACCACCTAGACTGGACATTCCTGATATTTCTAGAAGATAAAAGACAAGGCGGGGAGAGGGGAAGGGGGAGTATTTTGAAGCAACTTTCAGGCCATCTAAATAGATCATATACGACCACAAACCCATTTTTCCCTTTGCGGGGCACTGTTTAACCAGCTTGTTGTTTGAACTGTTAGCTCCTAAGGCCACAAGAGAGACGCTGCTCACCTCCATTAGCGAGGTTTCCATGTCCCTTCACCACACCTGCAGTACAAAAGCAGCCCACCAAGCCAGGCTCCCGCTTCTGTACGCGGGGGTGTTAGCAGCAGCCCGATGACCCGAGCTACCACCCGCGTCCATTTCTTCCAGACAGCTCCGCTCTCCTTGGAGAGGCTCCTTTCCCTGGGTCACTAACTCGAACCGCTGCGGGGACGCACCGATGAGACGGGGGAGGTTGCACAGCCAGCCCCCGGGTCTCCTAACGCAGCTGAGGCCCGAGCGCCCGCCGCAGCAGGCGAAGAGCAGCACCGTGCCTTGGCTCTGCCGCTGCTAGTCCCTAGAGCCACCGGCCCCGGCCCCGGCGGGGCGGCGGGCGCTGGAGAGGGCGATGCAGTTACCGCAAGCGGATTGCGAGGAAGGACGGCGGGCCCCGAGCTGAGGGGAAAGGCAGGATGAGCCGCGGAGGAGAGAAGAAGGGAGTGACAGGGACGACGGACCAACCCTCCCGCAGCGCCGCGTTACCTGCTCCTGCCGCCTCCTGGCCCGCGCTAGACTCGCGGCTGCTGCGGGGAGGGGCTGCCCGGGCCCAGCTTTAAATGTGCCGCCTTCCCTCCCGCTCTCCGAGCCGCGCCCGGGCCCTCTCCTCAGCTCGCTCAGTGACTGGCGTGCAGCCGTAGCAGGCGGCTGGGGCTCCTCCCCTCCAGCGGGGCTCCCCGCCCCACTAGCTGAGAGCGATCAGAGGCCCTGAGGCGCTGTGAGCGGTGCCCTCCAGCCCTGCTTAGAGCGGAGCTAGTCGATACCCTTTGCCAGTCGCCTGCCGCACAAGGGTTCCCCAGATTGTTCAGCTCCCTAGCATTTCCTTCGTGTAGAGCGGACCCGGCCCCCACCTGTGTCGCTTATTAGCTAGCTGTCCCTGTGCTAGCAACACATGCCCTTCAACAAGCGGCTAATCTCCTAGTGTAGACAAAACTAAACTGTTTTCAGCCCCACCTCCGATATCCACAACATCAACCTATAGCCCCGTCTGGACGTGCTCTTTAGTGAGTTTGCTACCCTTGCTTCTCTGCAGGAGTGAGGAGCTAACAGAGATTTTACCACCAACTCATCTTGCCCTGCACTGAGTAGGGATTAGATAACTGGGTGGTAAGAACACTTGTGCCTCATCTGCACTAGCACTGGTGGAGCTTCAGCACGGCTAGTAGAACAAGGTCAGATTTCTAGTGAAAATCGAGGTCAGTTTTTGGGTCATAGGGATTCAAAAGCGTATGGTCAATCTCTGATTAGAGTGTGGCCCATGTTGCTCTCATTTTTGGGACATATAGAGAGATGGTAATCCATAAAAAAACGGCATAGCTCAGGAACACTACCTTATTTTAAATAAAACACCTGGAGAATGTAGAATAGCTGTAGTGTCAAGTACAGGAAGTGATTATGTATCAGAGGGCTATCCATCTTAGTCTGTATCCACAAAAACAGGTGCATCTGAAGAAGGGGTTTTTTTTACACATGAAAGCTTATGCCCAAATAAATCTGTTAAGTCTTTAAGGTGCCACCAGACTTCTCATTGTTTTTGAGGAAGTGATTATAGATCTTTAGCACAACTTACCATGTCACTGATACCTGAATTATTAGACACCAATAACGTGCTGTACACTACAGAAGGACAGAGTCCAGTTATAACCTCCTATAATCAAGTAATTATGACTTTCACAAAAATGTTGTAAGGATGGAAGCCTGAAAATGTTTGGCAACATTAGACAACATGTAGTTTTAGTTTATTGAAAAACAACATATTTGAAGGGTTTTGTTAAGATGGGTGAATAGTGCAGGCCTATAGTCATACTAAATCCTCACCAATGGCAATATAGACATCCTCTACGCAGTTATGTAACTGTTTCAAACCTGATTTGCCTTTCAAAAGGTACCAGTTGTGCAAACTGTGATGGCTTCTGTGATGCAAACTTTTAAAAATGTAAGGTGTTCTATTTTGATGATTGATTTTCACTCTTTCTTTTCTCTTAAAAAAAGCTAAGATACGGATCTGTATTTTTAGGAAAACAAAGCTATCCATCTTCAAAACTGACCTATTGGGTATGCAGAGTCCATAGTTTTATTCACCTTTGAACACACTAAGCCCTCAAATGTACTGAAGGAATGACTCACTGTTTACTGACACATTAAAACAGCAATTCAGTTTAATTGCAATAACATAGGCAGTACCAAGAAACTCCCAGTACGTTGGCTGCTGCTTTATCCCCTTGAGACAACTGTGGCTGGCAAGAGACTGCTTAGATGTCTGTTTCGTGACACAATCCAAATGGATCTCAATTGTTCCCCCCCCCCCCATGCTTTGTTTTCCACCAGGAACTAAGAGAAAGGTTAAACAGCTGTATAGTCTATCCTAATAAGTTATTTTAAAACCAATACCACACTGATATGCAAGAGCAAAGAACTGTTCTCTCCCACTTGGAAAACATATCATAGGCAAACCTCACCCCTGACATATTGAAGGCTGAGGTCTAAACTCACTGGAATGCCCATTCGCTAAACCCTGCCACCACCATTTTAACTAGCATGTACTATAACGCTGCTCAGAGCGAATCTAAGGATTTTGCACCAGTGTAATTTAACACTAGGACAAAGGGGGAACTTTCCCTAAACTAGGCAAGATAGAAACATGGTGGAGGTGGCGGCAGCAGCCACCTATCTATGGTAGGGCACCCACCGTCACACCTCCCAACATTTCAAGTGACTAAAGCGGGACAACTGGTCATAGCCAATCCCTGTGGAGCCGTCCCCACTGCAGCCACTGGCCCCAGTACCTTGCACACCTGTGCCATGCTCAGTCCCCACCATCCAACCCAGCCTGCTTGGGAGCAGCATCACTCCCCATTCCTGATCTACCTTGCAGCTAGTGAGCATACCTGAGGAGGCTGAGCATACCCAGGAGCAGCTGAAGCTGCTGCCCTCCCTATCCTTTTCCCTGCCAATTGTACACAATGTGCATATAGCATCAGGCACCACTGAATGCAGGAAGCATTCTACTTCAATCAGGTAAGGGAGTGTTGGGCATCAAAGTGGAACAGTCCCACAAAACTCAGGACTATTGGGAGGCATGCCCACTGTTGTTAACAGTCACGGGGCTAAATCAGTGCTAGCCCTGAGTTGACACAACACTTAAACACATGGTTAAAGTTAAATATGTGCTTAAGTCCTAATGAAGTCCTACTCTAAATGGGTCTTAAGCAGGTGATTAAACGATTTAGTAAATCAATGGCTCAGTGACAGAAGAGAATTAAAAAATCAAAATAAAAAACAGAGAGAACCTATGGGAGTAGTTACCTTTTTGTCTGCAAGGTGCATGCTTGATGATAGACTCAGGATTGGATAAACACACAGAGCTTTCAGGACTCCACCTTTTTGATCAAGCCACTGTGGAAGTTGTACTGAAACCCTTTAATTCTTAAGCCAAAAGACTCATGCAAAACTTCTCGGGGGGGGGGGGGGGGGGAGATAAAATTAGATTTACAATTTTCTCTTAGTAGAAAGAAGGGTAAGGGGGGGGGAGAAGAGTGGAATTACTATTAGATATATTGAAATAAGGCTGGGAAATAACCCATGTTGAGGAAACCAAATATTTTGTAAGCAATCTTTTTGTCACTAAGGTCTCAGTCCTGTGAGGTATCCAATGAGGTATCCATTGAGCCAAATCCTCCACCCATTTTAAGCTAAAGTTTTGCTATTTATTTAATTGAAGTCAATAGGTCCAATTCCACATCTAGTACGGTTTTTCAGTCATAAGTCCTTCATAAAATCAGGTCGTAGGTGCTATAAGAAAATAGCATTCAAGCAAATTAAGCATAACTCTTCTACACAGCTAAGAGCTGAATTTAGCAGTTTCAGGGACTAGGTTACAAGCTTAGATTTATTAACAATTGCCATATTAGCATGCAACTAGATAGACTAGGATACATTATTCACAGTTAAATTTCTTTTTCCTTAGATCACTTAATAATAATTAAATACAACTCCTCTGCAGTGAGGAAATAAGAGTTGTCTACAAAGAACAAGCATATAAATTAATAAAATAGCATGTTTCTTCTTCCTAATAAATCCTTCTCATAACTCCTCCCTCCAATGACTCCCATTTCCATCATCCACATTTCCCCCATTGTTCTCCCTCATCCTCCCTCTCTTAATTCATTTTTTATCATCCCTCTTTCATTTGTTGCTCTTTTTTCTTCTTCCTCCTCCTCCAATCCTTTTTTCCCCATATCTTGTTCTGCATTCACTAGCAACAAAACGTTATTTGCAATGAAATAAAGGAGCAGTTTCTTCCCACTCATAAGAAGCTCTATTTAATTTGTTCCTCTAATACTTAATTGTCTTAAAGCCCCCTCCTGAGAGGTGCTGTATACTCTTAAAGCTGATTGGGATTTAAGTGCACACATTACCCCCAGCAGAAAAATATAAGTATCTCCTTTCCTACTGTGCTTGTTTTCTAGTGCTCAGGCCTGCAGTGCTATTGATATTATCATGCTATCTTCCATCTGCTGTTACTCACCTGGCCCTCTTCTATTTCACCCCACAACAATTGCATTTGCCAATTAGAGCAGAAGCAGTACAAGAAGCCTTCTGGAATGTGAGGAAGGTCTGAGTATCCTGGCAGATTGGTAAGCAGGAGGAAATAATTGGGCTCTGCTCAGGAGCTCCTGAGCCTCATTAGAAAATTAAGACTCAGATGTTACGGGGGATGGGAACCAGTTCTCATTCAAAATAGGAGGGAAACCATCTTCATGTGGGAGGGCTATGGCAATAACAAAAGGGTTAAACAATGATATTGATCAGAAGCGCAAGTGCAATAGCAAACAAAAAGACTTATTTGGGCTAGGGTAGGGCAATTCTAAGAGTAGGTGGTTTTTAAAGACAATTATAATGGAGAACTAATAAGTTAGGGAATAGTTATTCCTAGTACTGACTTATTCTGAGGTATATTAATAAGAATGTCATATGTAAGACACACAAAGTAATTGTCACCCTCTACTTGGCACTGATGAGGCCTTACCTGGAGTACTGTGTTCAACTCTGGGTGCCACATTGTAGAAAAGATGTGGGTAAATTGGAAAGAGAGTGGAGAAGAGCAACAAAAGATTTAGAAAACCTGACCTATGAGGGAAGATTTAAGAAACTGGGCATATTTAATCCTGAAAAAAAGATGACTGGGGGCGATGGGATGTGATAATAGTCTTCACCTATAATAAGGACTTTTATAAAAAGGAGAGTGATCAATTCTTTACTGTGTCCACTGAAGATAGAACAAGAGCAATGGGCTCAATCCCCAGCAAGGGAGATTTAGGTTAGATATGAGGAAAAACTTTCTACCTATAAGGATAGTTAAACTCTGGAAGAGGCTTCTAAGGGAGGTTGTGGAATCCCCATCAATTGGGGTTTTTAAGAACAGGCTAGACAAACACTTGTCAGGGATGGTCTAGGTATATTTGGTCCCGCCTCAACGCAGGGCCTTCCCAGCCCTACACTTCTGTGATAAGCACTTTTAGAGCAGGATAGTTTTTGCCTTTTAAGTCTCAAATATTTAATGAGACTATTGGAATATGAGTCTTGTTACAACTTGCTGCCACGGGCAGGTGAAACAGCTTTATTTTGCTTTCTGATGGCCTCACTATTTCTTCAGAATTTGTTTCTAAAACACACTACTTTCCTCCCAAAAGTTTTGTCATAGAACAGGCTCCCCTGGATACCTCTTAAGCTATCTAGTAGATGGGGTAGATTTTCTATCATGTAACTAAGAGACCATGAAATGGAACAGTATAGAAACACAGAATTTTAAAGACTCACCACCAATTTTCCCTCAGTGATTCACCTGCCGCTGAAGATTCAGCAACCTTTGGATAACAGGAACCACATTCTCCTTTTGTATACTGCACTTTTGAGAAGAAAAATAAGAAACAAAACATGCAAGGCCAGTTTCAATCATGGCAACAAACAAACATCCAAGCCAGTTTACAGCCCAAGCATTTTTCAGCTAGCACCTGCAACCAAGAATCTTTCTCTAGGCTTCTCCTAGGGCCATACTTACAGGTTGCTGCTTTGCTTTCTTACTGGCTCTGCGTCTCTGCCAGTTCCTTGTTCGCTCTCCCAGCTCTACTTTTTCCCACTTATCCCTACTTGGTCAGAACAATACATAGTAGAACCTTTTGCCCATATGGTCCTACTTTCTAGGCAGACTCCATTTTGCATTTTATGTGGGCCCTTTAACTGTTCCTTATAGCAATCTTAACTGAAGGGGACATTCACACATTGATTTTACCAAGATTTTAATTCAGCCCATAACAAGGTTTATCCCATTTTACAACTGTACTAGTATTGCTAATCCTAAACATTCATAATCCTGAGTCAGGACCCAAAAATCATGAAATTGATTTATAAATCATGATTTTAAATATATATATCAGGTTATTCACTTTCTAGTTTTTAAAGCTTTAGAAGTAATGTTTCCAAGCTTTCCTCCCTAACCATGTGAGTTAGAAACTTTTCTTTTTTAATGATAGCTGAGAGCCTTACATAATCACATGATTCCAGGAGCTGAGGCTTCAAGAAAACAACCAAAATTGCTGGAGTGGACAATACTCTATAAATACGCAGTAAGAGGTATGCTCGATCCTGAATTCTTTACAAACCAGTCAGACACACAAGAGGTTGGAGGGGGGCAGAGATGAGGACACAGGCATGGAAAGGTAAAGTGACTTGTCAAATGTCACAAAGCCCTGTCTACCAGACCCTTGCCATGACACTGGGTATAGAGGAGGTAGGAGCACTGGAACTGGATTTGCATTGATCCTTGTGATCTCCCTGACACAACAGGACCAGCGCGGGAAACTATTACCCAATACCCAACCCTCTTTCCTGCCTCCAGCCCATGGCCGGGCTATGCACATTGCCTGCTGGGAGTTGTAGTTTTATTCAATAGGCGCCGGAGTTCGGTTGGACTACAAATCCCAGTAGCCCTCACAACAGAGAGCGGCTCAAACAGCGCTATTCCTCATCTCTTCGTCATCGTGATTGGCTCCGAGTTATGCCTCTGAAACGTGATTGGCTGAAAGGGTTTATCTGTCACCAAGCGGGCACGGGACAGGTTGGGATTTTACAGTTAGACGAGGGTTGGGCGTAGCTGCTGTCATTGCGGGAGGGAGGATGGGCAGGAGGTGTGGTCTCTCGCTGCTCTCCTAGCGGAGCCTGGGGCACAAGGGGGGCGGGGTCAGTGTAGTTCGCTTCGGCTGCTGCTGCCGACGAGGGGGCTCCGGCCCGAGCGCCCAGCGGTTCCCGGGACGGGACTGCGGCGGCCCTGCCCGGGGGTCGGGAGCCGCCCCCACCTTCGGGCTGAACCGCCTGAGCCGGGACGTGCCCTCTAGGGTGGCGGCAGAGCCCCCACGCCCCGCTTCTCCCTATGGGAAGCTCCCCGGCTCTGCAGCCGCGGGGGCCGAGCCCTGCGCGCTGATTGCAACCCCCTGCGCTGATTGCTGCCGGGGACGCGGGGGCTGCCCGGGCTCCAGCGAGAGCAAAGCTCCGCAGCCCTCCTCACCTGCCGGCTCTCGCCCCGGCGCTGCCATGGTGAGGGGAGGCCGGGGCCCCTTCGCCGAGAGCAGCATCTGCCCGGGGAGGCGAGACGCGTGGCGGCTCTAAGGGCGAGAGCTGACACAGCCGCGGACGCCCGCGGGCTGGTGGTGACATCCATAGGCTGGGCCCGCACTTTATTTTTCCTCGGGAACTGTTGTCGTTACTTCTACACAAGGCGAAGCTGGTGAAGGTTTGGGCGGCCTGGAGCCGTTCAGAGAGCGAGGGAGGATGGAGGAGAGAGAGGGAGAGGGAGAGGTGAGGTGGGATGGGCTGTGCAGTAGGGATGCCAGCACCAGAGACGCTGCCTTGGAAAACATCCGGCAAGCTGTTTTGCGGAGAACAGCACAAATTTCTCCTGTAAAGGAGGATCCTCCTCCAGAGTCATCGGAAGGACGCTTGACTTCTGCTACAGCTCTGGACAGATTGAATGAGATGCTGGCTCGCCTGCTCATGCTTTCCAAGAGATGCCCCTTTAGAGACGTGAGAGAGAAGAGTGAGTCTATCCTAAAAAACGTTCAGGTAAGAGTCAGTGCCCGTTTCAGCAAACACCCTTCCGACTTCTTATCTCTAAAGCATCTTAGAATTCCTCACACTTGTAACTGGCGTTATCATGATGCAGAAAATAACATAAGGGAGTAGTGCATCTTCACTTGTAAAAACAGGAAAGCTTTGGTGTTTGACTCTCTAGACTATGTTGTGATGTTCAGTCTGTTAATAGAATGACTGCTAAATTCTTAATAGTATTTTGCAGCTGATAATCTTAACTTGAGACATAACCAAAATACTGGCGAAGTTTAGTTGTATCAAATGAGTATGTAACACTGATAAAGCAGTAATCTCCCCATGTGAAAATGTAACGTTCTTAGTAGAAGTGCAAAAAGAAAAGGAGTACTTGTGGCACCTTAGAGACTAACCAATTTATTTGAGCATAAGCTTTTGTGAGCTACAGCTCACTTCATCGAAAGCTTATGCTCAAATAAATTGGTTAGTCTCTAAGGTGCCACAAGTACTCCTTTTCTTTTTGCAAATACAGACTAACACGGCTGTTACTCTGAAACCTGTCATTAGTAGAAGTGCTGTCTCTTGGGCATAATCATGTCCTTTTGCAAATGAATTCCTGTGCAAACTTTCACAATGAAAAGTGGGTTTATTGTTGGGACACAAGTACCTCCAGGACTCAATATATGCCTGAATTGTTGTTTTAATGTATTTGTCAGATGTTACCAGGGCTGTGATTATGCCAGTCTTATTAATACAAAATCAAGAATGATTCACATGTTTGCCAACTAAAAATAAACGAGATTAGTATGGGAAAACCTCAGATTTAAGATTGTTAGAATATATCAAGATCTTTAAAAACATGCTTTCTCCTCTGAAGCTTATTCTCTAACTGTAACCTTGATTAGTAAGGTCAGTCTGTTAGAAGTGAAAATACAAATCCCAAACCCAATAGAAATAATCTTAATTGTTGGTGGCAGATAAATTTACAAAGACTCAAGGGTTTGATCCTGGGAAAAATGAAACTAAACCTCTATCATGAAAGTTAAGGTCTTGCAGTATCTAGTGGGATTGAGCTCTAAAACTGATATGTTAATAATAGAAACTTTCATAGTTTCTTTGTTTTGACTCTTCTGAAACCTTCACAAATGGCTAGTAAATATTGTTGTTATCCTTCCACCAAAGGATATCGCAGCACATTAGAAACACTACCTTTATGCAATAGTTATTCCCTTTTTACAGATGAAGAAATTGAGGCACAAATATATAGGTGGCATGAACTAGGCCACAAAGGAAATCTGTGGCAGAGCTTGACCTAGATCTCCTGGCTCTCAGTGTTGTGATTTTTCTCCTTTCTCTCATTGCATTCATAGACTTTTATTAATTTAGTTGCAAAATAAAATACAATTTCAAAAACATTTTTCTATGTTATCTTCAGCTCGTTCTTGTTTTGTTTTTTTGTTACAGTTTGAACTAAGTACAAAGGGAATCTTGGTTTACATTTTTCAAGGGTGTGTAATTATCTGACCAGGTGATCTTTTGCATACAGACTAACTCATGCTGATATGGATATCAAAGCAACATTTTGGCAATAAAAATTCAAAATGATAAATCCAAGATGGTGCATGATGAATCACTTTCAGATATCCTCATATTAACACTTATTTTTTAAATGATAAACTCAATGAGATCCAAAGATGAAAGATTGAAATATTGTTAAGTATTTTTCCCCAGTAAAGAAATTCAGATCAGGAATAAGGCCCGACCTTTTAACACTGAGGGTAATTAACCATTGAAAGAAGCCAGACTAACTGCCTTTCTGGAAGATCTGTTCTACTGAAACCCAAATTATTGGGCACAATACAGGGATGACTGGGTGAAGTTAGACTAGGTGATCTAATGGTCCTTTCTGGCCTTAAAAGTTATGGAACTATGAAAGTTTCTGACGTGTTTGAAAATTGAAAACTTGTTGGGGGATTTTGCTGTGGGCCTTTAAAAAGCCAAGAAACTATCTGGCAGAATGTTATCAGTTCGCTAACAGTTTGGACGTAATAGATCCATATCCAGAAGTCACATGACTGTATATAAGCTATTGTGATTAAAAAAAATAGGTAATGGATGATAAAGCTAAGGGCTACAAGATAGCAGACTGCTTGCTCCTAAAGAGAGAGGCTACAATAAAGATCTCATAGCAAACTTAAAAGAAAGTATTCTTCTTTTGTTCACTTCTTTGTTCTCATTTATTCTACAAGTGTTTTTCTTTTCAATGTTTTGGTAATTACCTTTGAAGCCTGGTGTTCTGATTCATTTTTTATGCCTATAAATCAATGCATAATTTTGTTAGATTTCAGCAAATGTTTGACCTTTTTGGTCTTTTTCTGCTTGATTATTACTGTCTCTAATCTTTGAAGCAGTAATTTGGGGAAGTGAGGTGGAAAATCTAAGTAGTTTGTCAGCCCCTTAAAGAAGCCACTAATATTTTAGAGGAGAGTCTTGGGGAGATGCTCTTTATTTTCATCTAAAACAAAAAATTGAATTTCGTGGCAGTACCTGTAGATTTTAATGAAACTTCAGAGCAAAGGCCACTAAATGGCCTTTGTTGGCCAATAGTGATGTGTGGGAGGCCACAACAGCCTCCCTGAATGAACCATAATGAGTTTCACATCAAAATTGTATAATACTCATAGGAAAACATTGCCCTCGTAGCTGTTATAGAACAGTATTGCTGGGAGATCAGGACTGGATTATTTCTTCCATTTTGTAGACTGGTTTGCTGGCTGTGAAACTAAGGAAAACATTATATACCCATCATCAAACACCATTTTGGCCCAAGTCCCCATTCGGCTACATTCTGCAATGAAGATAAAAAGAGATGCTTTATGAAACATTCAGTTTACCTGTGAAACATGCTATTTTTAGATTAACAAAGGGGTAAATAGCTCAGTGACATTAAAAGTGGCTTGACATTTAACTGTTCTTAATTTCCCTATTCAATTCCAGTGATATAGTACTGCACAATATGGAAGTCCTTCTTTATAAAGAATTGCTTTCAAATACAAATGAATTCAGAGTTATTTAAAACTTTTCTCTTTTACTTCATTAATGTTCTCGTCTGTGACAAAGTGTTAATGAAGTTACTATGTTTAATTTAAATTCCTACTAATTAGTTTTACATGTTAATTTGCAGCATCTTAATTTTTATCTTGTATGTTGCAGAAGACGTGTTGTAATGTGAGAACGTACTTAATCAGACAGTTCCGCCTATTTTGCTTAGTTCAACAATCTGAATACTCAGTAGAAGAAAGAAGCCCTTTTTTTGACACACAAACTTACTTAATTCGAGTGCTTGTTCTTGCTGAGAATTGACATGTCACCTGGAAAATACTAGCAAACTGAATCACTTTTCTTTCTGCTTTGAAACTGACTAGTCAGAAGCCAGATATAGTGTAGAAAGTAACAGAAAGGAAATGATTTCAACCCAGCTGGAATACTCCTATTAAAACATAGCTGTTTAAATAAAAATATTAGAGGAACAACATGATCTTGAATTACGTTTGCATCTGAATGTTTTACATACTATCATTACAAGAAACACCCAAGATTAATATATCTGAAAGAAACTTAGTTTTTTCAGTGTTACTTTGTGCATTTGTAGTTCTTTGCATATAGTCAATTGCACTGTATTGTTTGTGATTATTTGTACTGCTCTATGAACTGTTTTGGAGGGAGCTCACATGCATGGTTTCCCCTTGTATTTACAAGTAATTTAGCAACAGACCTGATGTTTTTTGAGTTTGGGGCCAGGAGGATATCTTTTCTTTCTGGACCCCTGCATAGGAGATCTAGGCAAGCCTTTGCTTCTGTTCTCAGCCCACTGAGTGGGGCAGCCTAGTGGAGTGGGAAGATAAGGGAGACTTCTGTATAGTTCATGATAACAGGAAACTGATAACGGGGGTGGGTGGGTGTTGAAGAGACACCTCATGGTTTCCCCAGGCCCCTGCATGGAGCCAGAAAATGGGGAGGAGTATGTTCAATAGAGTCCTTTCTCTCCCCAACCGCTGCATGGGAAGCTCCCTTACTCCTGGACCCATGCATGGGTCTGGGAGTATCTGGCTGCAGCTGGAGTAGGTGCCCAGCCCTTTCCCTCTTCCACAGCACCTGGGATAGATAGCTTGCAGAAGCAAGCCCCCCAGTTTGGCTCAACAGACTTGGGTGGTGGGCCTGGTGATAGTGCTCTAAAAATAAATGTGTAGACAGTGCTTTGAAGTTGCAGCTTCGGCTCTGAAACCTGTCCCCCCTCAGTAGGTTTCAGAGGCTGAGCTTCGAGCCTGAGCCACAACTTCAAAGTGCTGTTTTTCATACTGAGTTTTAGAGTGCTAGCCCAGAGTGTCTCGACCTTGGCTGGGAGGCTTGTTTCCGTGGGCTGTGTTGACTTAAGGTATGTCTGTGGTTCTCATCCAGGGGTACCTGTACTCCTGGGTATATGCAGAGGTCTTCCAGGGGTACATCAACTCATTGAAATATTTGTCTTATTTTATGACACGCTACATAAAAAGCAATAGCAAAGTCAGTACAAACTAAAATTTTGTACAGTGACTTCTTTATACTGGCAAAGAGTCCTGTGGCACCCTATAGACTAACAGACGTATTGGAGCATAAGCTTTCGTGGGTGAATACCCACTTCGTCAGATGCATGTAGTAGAAATTTTCAGAGGCAGGTATAAATATACAAGCAAGAATCAGGCTAGGGATAACGAGGTTAGTTCAGTCAGGGAGGATGAGGCCCTCTTCTAGCAGTTGAGGTGTGAACACCAAGGGAGGAGAAACTGCTTTTTTAGTTGGCTAGCGATTCACAGTCTTTGTTTAATCCTGAGCTGATGGTGTCAAATTTGCAAATGAACTGAAGCTCAGCGGTTTCTCTTTGAAGTCTGGTCCTGAAGTTTTTTTTGCTGCAGGATGGCTACCTTTACATCTGCTATTGTGTGTCCAGGGAGGCTGAAGTGTTCTCCTACAGGTTTTTGTATATTGCCATTCCTAATACCTGATTTGTGTCCATCTATCCTTTTCCATAGGGACTGTCCAGTTTGGCCAATGTAGATAGCAGAGGGGCATTGCTGGCATATATTACATTGGTGAATGAACCGGTGATGGTGTGGCTGATCTGGTTAGGTCCTGTGATGGTGTCACTGGTATAGATATGTGGGCAGAGTTGGCATGAAGGTTTGTTGCATGGATTGGTTCCTAAGTTGGAGTTATTATGGTGCGGTGTGTAGTTGCTGGTGAGAATATGCTTCAGGTTGGCAGGTTGTCTGTGGGCAAGGACTGGCCTGCCTCCCAAGGCCTGTGAAAGTGAGGGATTGTTGTCCAGGATGGGTTGTAGATCACTGATGATGCATTGGAGTGGTTTGAGCTGAGGATTGTATGTGATGGCCAGTGGAGTTCTGTTGGTTTCTTTCTTGGGCTTGTCTCGCAGCAGGAAGCTTCTGGGTACAAGTCTAGCTCTGTTGATCTTTTTCCTTATTTCCTCGTGTGGGTATCATAGTTTTGAGAATGCTTGGTGAAGAACTTGTAGGTGTTGGCCTCTGTCTGAAGGATTGGAGCAAATGCTGTTGTACCTCGGCGCTTGGCTGTAGACAATGGATCGTGTGGTGTTTCCGGGATGGAATCTGGAGGCATGAAGGTAGGCATAGCAGTCGGTGGGTTTTTGGTATAGGTTGGTGTTAAAGTGACTGTCACTTATTTGCACCGTGGTGTCTAGGAAGTGGACCTCCCGTGTAGATTGGTCCAGGCTGAGGTTGATGGTGGGGTTGAAGCTATTGAAATTGTGGTGGACTTCTTCCAGGGTTTCCTTCCCGTGGGTCTAGACGATGAAGATGTCATCAATGTATCGTAGGTAGAGAAGGGGCATGAATGGACAAGAGCTGAGAAAGCATTGTTCCAGGTCAGCCATAAAAATGTTGTGGGGCTGTCAAGGTTCCTTCCCCACTCTGAACTCTAGGGTACAGATGTGGGGACCTGCATGAAAGACCCCCCCGCCCCCAAGCTGCTTCTTACCAGCTTAGGTTAAAAACTTCCTCAAGGTATAAACTTTGCCTTGTCCTTGAACCCTATGCTGCCACCACCAAGCGTGTTAAATAAAGAACAGGGAAAGAGCCCACTTGGAGACATCCTCCCCCCCCCCCCCAAATATCCCCCCAAACCCTACACCCCCTTTCCTGGGGAAGGCTTGATAAAAATTTTCACCAATTTGCATAGGTGAACATAGACCCAAACCCTTGGATCTTAAGAACAATGAAAAGCAATCAGGTTCTTAAAAGAAGAATTTTAATTAAAGAAAAAAATAAAAGGACCACCTCTTTAAAATTAGGATGGTAAATACCTTACAGGGTAATCAGATTCAAAACATAGAGAATCCCTCTAGGCAAAACCTTAAGTTACAAAAAGACACACAAACAGGAATCTACATTCCATTCAGCACAGCTTATTTACCAGTCATTTAAACAAAAGGAAATCTAACGCATTTCTAGCTAGACTGATTACTTACTAACTTAACAGAAGTTCTGAAGAGCATTCCTGAGCTGGTCCTGGCAGAAGCATCAGACAGCCCCTTGGTTCCCCCCACCTCCAGCTTTGAAAGTAACTTGTCTCCTCATTGGTCATTTTGGTCAGGTGCCAGCGAGGTTATCCTAGCTTCTTAACCCTTTACAGATGAAAGAGTTTTGCCTCTAGCCAGGAGGGATTTTATGGTTCTGTATACAGAAAGGTGGTTACCCTTCCCTTTATATTTATGACAGGGGCCATGCAGGTGCCCATAGCAGTGCCACTGGTCTGGAGGTATATATTGTCACCAAATTTGAAATAATTGTGTGTGAGGATAAAGTCACAGAGCTCAGTAACCAGTTGTGCGGTGGCATCATCAGGGATACTGTTCCTGACAGCTTGTATTCCATCTGTGTGTGGGATGTTTGTGTAGAGAATCTCTACATCCATGGTGGCTAGGATGGTGTTTTCTGGAAGATCACCAATGCATTGTAGTTTTCTCAGGAAATAAGTGGTGTCACGGAGATAGCTGGGGGTGCTGGTGGCGTAGGATCTGAGTAGACTGTCCACATACCCGGACAGTCCTTCAGTGAGAGTGCCAATGCCTGAGAGGATGGGGCGTCCAGGATTTCCAGGTTTGTGGATCTTGGGTAGTAGATAGAGCCCCGACCGGGGTTATTCTAAGGGTATGTTGATTTGTTCCTGTGTTAGTGTAGGGAGTGTCCTGAGTAGATGGTGCAGTTTCTTAGTGTATTCCTCAATGGGACCTGAGGAAAGTGGCCTGTAGAATTTGGTAGTGGAGAGTTGACTTAGCCTCCTTTTGGTAGTCAGACCTGTTCATGACGACAACAGCACCTCCTTTATCAGCCTCTTTGATTATAATGTCTGGGTTGTTTCTGAGGCTAGAGATGGCATTGCGTTCTGCACAACTTAGGTTATGAGGCAACACTAACACAGGAAGAAATCAACATAGAATAACCCCGGTCGGGGCTCTAAGGGTATGTTGATTTCTTCCTGTGTTAGGCTGATAAAGGAGGTGCTGTTGTCGTCATGAACAGGTCTGACTACCAAAAGGAGGCTAAGTCAACTCTCCACTACCAAATTCTACAGGCCGCTTTCCTCAGGTCCCATTGAGGAATACACTAAGAAACTGCACCATCTACTCAGGACACTCCCTACACTAACACAGGAACAAATCAACATACCCTTAGAGCCCCGACCAGGGTTATTCTATCTACTACCCAAGATCCACAAACCTGGAAATCCTGGACGCCCCATCCTCTCAGGCATTGACACTCTTACTGAAGGATGTTACCTCTCAGGTTCTATTGAACATCAGAAAAAGAAGTGTTCACCTTACCTGTTGCTAGATTTCTCCTGTGGTGCCAAGGTAAACAGTTGTCATTCTCATTTACTTTGAGCAGTTCAGATGTGCTGGCCACTCATTGCACCATGTAAGCTTGGCTTACAGGGGGTAAATAACATTCCTGGACTGGGTCTTTGGTTGTCAAGGCAGTGTCACCCAGAGAATATGGTGCTAGAACAGGATTCAGGAGACCTTGGTTCTATTCCAAACTCTTTCAGTGGCTTACTGTATAACCTTAGACAAACCACTCTGCCTCAATTTCCCCTATGCAAGATAAGGGTAATGATGCTTTCCCTTGTTAAACACTGAGCTTTAATGAAAAGTGGTAGATAAAAGATAAGTGTTGTTGCTGGACAACAGGATTTTCCTTTAGAGTATTTCAGTATATTATTTGGGTAGTTTAAATTGACCCTACTACTTGCATGATATTTAATGCTTAATTTGTAATGAAAGAGGTGCCTGGGCTCAAGCAATTTTTTTACTTTCATTATTAGTGTGGCAAGCCCAGAGGTGCTGGGGCTATGTACTGCCAAGCCAAGAAGTGCCGGGGCTCAGCCATGGCACAAATTAAGCACTGATTGTACTGTAAAATATTTTCATGTTTCCGTATGATGCTTGCAGTCATTCAGTAATAGTGGAAGCTTCCCTCAGATTAAATTAATAATCTATTCAGGAAGGATTTGTTTACATATCCTCTTTTTCTAGGATAAAAAACAAACCCACCTGGTAAATGCTAATCTCTTTACAGATCAAACATGTAAAAATCCAGCACAACTTCTGTTCACTTAGTACTTCACTGTTTAGTAAATGAACATATGTATTTTGATTTTTTTTCTGCATTCTCTTCTGCCAAACCACTTTGAATGTATTTTCTGTGTCTTCCCAATCATTCAAAGTGGCCAGGGAAGGGAATTAGTTGCCTGCTATTGGAGCCTCTCCTAAAAAGTCCTGTTGCCATTCCATCCATATGCTAATGCTGAAAATACTTGCAGCAATATTTGCTTTGTTGGGTGCTCTTCATGCTTATCAGTACTGAAAGGAGTATTGAAGACAAGATATGACTTGCCTAAACGAGATCTCCTGTTTCTGAGGCTGGCAGAGACTACAAGTATTATCTGGTAGTGATCTTAATCTTCCTGGTGGAGAGAAGCTTCTAAACCTCTTTACCAACATCAGTCTGCTTCGTGAGATAGGTAAAGTTTCTCGTTTACTAGATGAAGCAAATTAATTAGCATCAAGGGGGTCATAAAGGTCTCTTGTATTATGCTTGTGTATGGAGTGTTTGCTTGCATAAGAGAAGTATGTCAGGCATGTGTCTTACTTTGGAGAGTTTTCCTTAGGACTTGTCTACACAGGGAGATTTTTGTGAAGTGTCTTGGGTTTGTTTTTAATAAAAAATTGCCACTGTGTACACAATACCATCCCATCCTGTAAATTATATTGCCAGTTATTGCAAATTGTATAATCTACTTTGGAAGTGGATTAAGTTAATTGTGGAATGAATTAGTGCAGAGTAAAGTTTTGTGGCTGCATTTTATTTCACCATGACTTGATATTCTTCAAGTGATTGCTCATGTCTATTCCACAATAGGTATGCATGCTCGCCACGTGCACTGGTGCTGGAAGTTTTTTCCCCTAGCAGTACCCATGGGGGGGAGTCCACCAGCGACTCCTGGAGTGCCACCTCCCTGGTGCGGTATAAGGGGAGCTGCATGCTCCCCCCCACCCTCAGTTCCTTCTTGCCGCCAGTGAAGGTACGTTGGAACTACTCTGCTTCAGTTTTGCTGTAGCTTGTCCCCAGAACTGCTTCTTCGTTCAATGTTTGGTACCTGTAGTTAGTTAGCTGTTTAGTTAGTTCAGTTAGTTAGAGCGCCTGGACCGGGGCATGCCCCGCGCCCCAGGTTTTAAGTTGCGCAGCACTTGTGGCGATCTCTGCCAAGGAGTGACCTGCACGGAGACTGTCTGTGCTGTTTGGGAGAAGCCCATACCAGTGATCGTTGCAAGATTTGCAAGTCATTTAAGCCTCGGACCAAGAGAGAAAGGGACATTAGGCTCCGGGCCATTCTGATGGAGTTGGTGCTGATCCCGACTCCAGTGCGCCACTGCGAGTTGGCACTGCTGTGTCGGTGCATGCCGACCCTCCGGCGCCATCGACCCGTCAGCACCGCTCCCTGTTCACGGGGCACACCAAGAAGGCTAGAAAGACACCACCTTCACAGTGGCACCGAAGTAAACCTGGGACAGAGGCTAGACTCATGTGGGGCAGTCCTCAATCCCCATGGGCCTCTAGGCCTCCGACTCAAGTTGAGCAGAGTAGCCCGACTCATTCGGCGCAGGCCTCCCTGAATGTCTGGGTGCTCTCCACACTGGAGGCCCTGCAGGTGGCCCAGGATGTTATGTCCATGCTGGTACCAGGAGCACCGCTAATGTCGGCTCCATGCTCCAGAGGCAAGCCACTGCTGGGATCACCACAGTCGCCCCCGGCTCAGTACCGGTCTCGGTCAAGGGAAAGTTCCCGACGCTGTTTGCCGCCCCGCGACCATTCAGGGCAAAGTCCACGTGGATCACCCTCGACTCCCACCAGACTGTCTGGTTGGGTTCTATCTGACCAAGACTCTCAGCAGCGCTCCACCTCGAGGAGCGAATATCGAAAGGACTGAGGCAGATTTTGCCAAATCTGGGGTTATCGCAGCCGGTCATGACATGGATGTTGACACCATTCCTGTTCGGAATCCCGCTCCATGACTCCACCAAGACATCACCTCTGCAGCCCCGGGCATCCATCGCTGTAGTCTCGCCATCGTGGGTCCGCCCGTTGGAGCCAATTGCAGAGCAGCTGTTACCGATGGTACCGGACCTCCACGTCGGGGTTGTGGTCCCGTGGTCGGCATCGCTCCTGGCACCACCGCTCCTCCCGGTCCGGGGATGGTGGCAGGTCGTACGTCAGCCCAGCCTCCAGTCATAGTCATCCATCGATGGGCCAGGCCGAACAGCCGGCTCCGCCAGTGTCACAGGAGGTGCAGTAGCACCGGGCACCGTGGCCAGCCCAATGATACCAGTGGGCGTTGTGGCTCCCGACGAAGCCCCTGGTGGGGGCTCGCTCGGTGGCTGGAGCCTCAGAAGGACCATCAGCCTCCCTCTCCAGACCTCTGAGGAAGGAGTCGGTGGGACGTACATCCTTGGCACCAGGCCTGGAGACCAACCAGGTGGTGCACCCTCCAGTGCCAGCAGACACCCAGAGTACCGCACCGGACTCCTTGCCCTCCCCAGATGAGGCGATTACAGCCCCACCCCCCTCCATCCTGTGGGAGGACGGGTACTTCCACATTCATATATTTGAGGGGCACAGATGCTTCCTTTGTTTTGTGGTGGTGCAGAATCACTACCAATTTATGGTCCTCCCGTTTGGCCTGTCCACTGCCCCCAGGGTATTTACAAAATGTATGTCGGTGGTAGTGGCCTACCTCAGGTGCCGGGGGGTCCAGATCTTTCCCTGTCCGAACGATTGGCTGGTCAAGGGCAGCTCCCGGTTGCAGGTGAGGGATCACGTGATGCTCCTCCTGTCCACATGCACCGCTTTGGGCCTGTTAGTAAACAACACCAAGTCCACGTTAGTCTCGGTTCAACGCATAGAGTTTATCAGGGCGCTCCTGGATGCCTCGTCGGCCAGAGCCTCCCTCCCACTGGACAGGTTCAAGACCCTGAAGGGGCTCATCAACACGGTCACCAGGTTTCTGGTGGCAACAGCCCAAGCATGCCTCCAGTTCTTGGGACACACGTCGGTGTGCACGTACGTCGTCCATCACGCCAGACTTGGACTGAGACCCCTCCAGCTCTGATTGGCCTCAGAGTTCTCCCAGGTCAGGGACAGGTTGGACAAAGTCCTCACCGTACCTGACTCGGTGATTGCCTGCCTACGGTGGTGGTCTGCCCCAAGCAACATGCTCCAAGGAGTCCAGTTCAGGGACAGGGCCCCATCACTGGAACTGGTGTCCAATGTGTCGGACCTGGGTTAGGGGGTTCAGACCCAAGGTCTGTGGTCGGCTCAGGATCTGACCCTACACAACATCAAGGAACTGGCATGCATGGCCTTCCGCTTGCACCTGGAGGACAGGGTGGTCAGGGTCCTCACGGACAACACGGCCTTGATCTTCTATATCAACAGGCAAGGCGGGGCCTGATCCTCTGCTGCCAAGCCCTCAGGCTGTGGGATTTCTGTATAGCCCACAACATCTGCCTAAAGGCCTTCCATCTACCGGGTGCCCGGAACGTGTGGGTGGATCGCTTGAGCAGGGACTTCTCCTCTCAACACGAGTGGTCTCTCCACCCGGAAGTGGCTGACAGGCTTTTCTGAGCATGGGGGACTCCCCAGGTGGACCTGTTTGTTGTGACTTGGCAGAATCGGCACTGTCCCTGGTTCTGCCCCGGAGGGACTGAGACAGGGCGGTATCTCTGATGCCTGCCTCCTGTCCTGGTCAGGCCAGTTTTTCTGTGCCATTCCCCCTGATCAGCAAGGTCCTGGAGAAAGTAAAGACTGACAAGGCTCGGGTCCTCCTGGTTGCATGGCCCAGGCAACATTGGTACGGGACCCTCGCAGGCCCGGCGGTTGCTCCGCTGTGGCAGTTGCCATTCCTCCTAGACCTGCTCTCCCAGGACTGGGGCCGCCTCCTCCACCTTACAGCATGGCTGCTCAGTGGTTAAGTAGGGAGGAAAGGACGTGCTCAGAAGGGGTTCAATGCGTCCTCCTAGAAAGCAGACGGCCCTCCACGTGCCAAGCCTACTTGGCAAAGTGGTCCTGGTTCTCTGGATCAGCGGGGTGTTTCCCCGGTGGCCGCCCCGATCCAGCTTAACTTGGACTACCTTCTCCACCTTTAGAGCCTGGCGCCCTTGTCGGTCAAGGTGCACCTGGCGGCCATATCAGCCTTCCATCCGCCGGAGCAGGGTCACACGTGTTCTCCCATGCTATGGCTGGCCAGTTCCTCAAGGGGCTGGACCGTCTTTTTGTGTATGCTAGGCCCCTGGTCCCACAGTGGGACCTGAACCTGGTGTTGGCCCATCTGACGGGGGGGCCCCCGTTTGAGCCACTAACCATGTGCTCCTCGTCCCACCTCTCGTGGAAGGTGGCCTTCCTGATCATGATCACATCGGCCAGGTGGGTCTCAGAGCTCAGGGCCCTGACCTCTGAGCCTCCATACATGGTTTTTCAAAAGGACAAGTTCCAGCGCTGCCCACACCCTGCATTCCTCCCGAAGGTGGTCTCCACCTATCACGTGGGTCAGGACATTCTTCTTCTGGTCCTCTGCCCCAAGCCCCATGCATCCAGTGAGGAGTGCCATCTTCACATGCTCGATGTGCGATGGTCTCTGGCTTTCCACCTCGAGCAGACCAAGCCATTCAGAAAGTCCTTGCAACTGTTCATCGACTTGGCTGAGTGCATGAGAGGTCCGTCGATCTCCACTCAGCAGCTCTCCGACCGGATCACTTTGTGCATCCGTACCTGTTATGATCTGGCGGGTATCCCACCGCCACTGATTGTGAAAGCACACTCTACTCGAGTGAAAGCCTCATCAGCTGCTGCCTTGGCCCATGTCCCCATCCAGGACATTTGTAAGGCTTGGTTTTCAGTTCACACGTTCACCTTGTACTATGCGATCATCTCCCAAACCAGGGATGATGCCAGGTTCGGCAGGGCTGTACTCCGTCCCGAGAATTTGAACTCCTACCCACCTCCCACAGATATAGCTTGGAATCACCTATTGTGGAATACCCATGAGCAATCACTTGAAGAAAAGACAGTTACCTTTTCCGTAACTAGTGTTCTTTGAGATGTGTTGCTCCTGTCTATTCCACTTCCCGCCCTCCTTCCCCTCTGTCGGAGTTGTCTGGCAAGAAGGAACTGAGGGTAGGGGGAGAGCGCAGCTCCCCTTATACCACACCACGGAGGTGCCACTCCAGGGGTTGCTGGGGCGCTCTCCTCCTCCCCCCCTCTCCCCCCAGGGTACTGCTAGGGGAAAAACTTCCGGCACCGGTGTACGTGGTGAGCATGCACACCTATTGTGGAATAGACATGGGCAACACATCTCGAACACCAGTTACAGAAAAGGTAACTGTCTTTTTCCAACTACTGTCCCACCCAGCATCTTTTCATGCCTGGACTCTCTTGCCTGTTTCCTTGTGTGCTCTCTACTGTTCTGGGGTCACCTCGACAGGATGTCACCTCCTCTATTTAAATGCTTGTTTGCAGCCAAGATCATCTCCATATGTGATTGCAAACTCCTGATGTTGCATATGACCTCATATTACACTGTTAGAGTAGCCATGCTGTATGCAGATGTACTGGATTTTCTCAGCATTTGGGGAAAGAGATGGTCCAGCTTGCCTTAATCAATGACAGCCATCATAATAAGCATACATATGCCCTTACAGCTTAGCAAATGCCTGTGAATGGCTACCTCTGGAACAGTGTCAATACTACACCAAAGCAAGGAGCTCTGTCAGGCTTACAAAAATAAAACACAATAACAGGATCTCTAGCAACACTCAAACTACCTGTCCCTACTTCAAGGAGTTGGAGAGCATATTTCCTGGGAGGTCATAATTGAAGCTGTTTCTTGAGGACAGCACCGAAGGTAGTGAGGCTGTGGACCCTAAGGTCATCCACAACTTTGAGAAAGAGGAGGAGAACTCCCCTGAAAGCCAGGATCTCTTCTCCCACACAGGAGCCTGAGGGAGACTGAGGCTATGTCTACACTATCGCGGTAAGTTGACCTATGCTCTGCAACTCCAGCTATGTACCTTCGACCCTGCGGTAACTTGACCTACACCGTGGTGGGTCAATGGGAGAAACTCTCCCATCTACTTACCTTACTCCTTTTCTCCTCGGGGGTAGACCAGAGAGCGAGACGGGTCGACCAGAGGACGATCTGCTGTCGATTTGGCAGGTCTTCACTAGACTTGCTAAATCGACCTCCAGTGGATCAATCTCAGAGTATCGAACCCGGCTGTAGTGTAGATCCCTGAGAGGATCATGCAGTCCCCACAAGCCAGATGGCCACCTAGCCTGATAGTCCTATGAAGCAGAGCTCTGCAAATAAGTATTAAGTACTGTATTAAATTGACATTTAATACTTAAATACTAAACAAATGTAGAGGTGGTCTGAATGAACTATCTTCTGGGTGACCAATGGGTGCTGCCATCCAGGGCAGATATGTCCTAGGACCCTTTCCATCCTCTCACTCCTCCACATGTGCTCAAAATGATATCCATGCCAGGGAAGTTCAGAAATCTGTCTCTGAGCCACCCTTATATTAAATCTTATTTCAGGAAGCTGGTCTTGGCTCAGGACATTTCTAGGGGGCTACAAATGAAAACTACAGAATCTTATGTTAGGGCTGGAAAGGCCCTCCTCCAAAGCCAGCTCCTGCCCCTGTTAGTGTTGAGTACATCACTAAATGCTTTTGGTACCTTAGCACAGTGTTTCTCAACTTCTCAAGGTTCATGGACCCTTATTTGAAGTAGAATTTTCCTGACACTTTTATAGTAAACATAAGGTTAGGAGTAAAAAATGTGTCCATGACACCAATGCAAGCTTATATAATTTTGTTTCAACAGGTTGACAGAGAATACTTGACCTTGCAGGATAAGGATGTGCAAGGAGCAAGATTTTCTTTACTTTATATTGTAATATTTTCAACACTTGTGGTGCTGCTGGTATCACCCACACTGACTGATAACCTTTCATGACTTTTACTTGGGGTCATGACCCACCACTTGAGAAACACTGCTCCAGCAGCAGAGAGTCCTGTGGCACCTTATAGAGCAGGGGTCGGCAGCCTTTCAGAAGTGGTGTGCCAAGTCTTCATTCACTTAAATTTAAGGTTTTGCATGCCAATACTACATTTTAACGTTTTTTAGAAGGTCTCTCTCTATAAGTCTATATATTATATAACTAAACTATTGTTGTATGTAAAGTAAACAAGGTTTTCAAAATGTTTAAGAAGCTTCATTTAAAATTAAATTAAAATGCTGATCTTACGCCACCAGCCCTCTCAGCCCGCTGCCAGCCTGGGGTTCCGTTCACCTAGGCCGGCAGCAGGTTGAGCTGGGCCTGCGGCCAGGACCCTGGCTGGCAAGGGGCTGGCAGCCAGAACCCCAGACCGGCAGCCGGCTGAGCAGGGCTGGTGGCCGGGATCCCAGACTGGCAGTGGACTGAGTGGCTCAGCCCACTGCCGGTCTGGGGTTCTGGCTGCCAGCAGCGGGCTGAGCGGGGCTGGTCTGGGATCCCGGCCCTGCCCACACAGAGTGGGTACCTACCTTCTCCCTGGTTCTAGCCCATTCTCTTCCTCTCTCTCTCTGCACTGAGCTGAGGGTGGGAGTGCACTGAGCACAGGGCTGGGGGTGAAGGAGCAGGCTGGGAGTTGGGGTGTAGGGTCTGGCCAGGAGCTAGAATGAGGGAGGGGGCTCAGGGTTGAGGTTTGTGTGGAGTGCTTACCTGGGCAGCTCCCATTTGGTGCGAGGGGTGCAGGTGGAAATGTAGGGGTGGGGAGGGTGCAGGAGCTCCCTTTTGGTGCGAGGGGTGGGGGTGGGAATGTGGGGGTTGCAAGAGTCAGGACATGGGGTGTGAGGGGGGCTGGGTATGTGTGTGGGGTGCAGGAGTCAGGGCATGGGGTGTGGGGGGGTGCAGGGGTCAGGGCAGGAGGCTGGGTGTATGTGAGAGGGTTCAGGGTAAAGAGCGTTGGGGGTGTGGGCTGGAGTTGTGGGGGGTGCTCCCAGCCCTTTGCCCGGAGAGGCTCACGCAGCAGGCTGGAGGGGATATGCCCTGATTCCACCCCATGGCCCCGTCCCTGTCTCTTCTCCGCCTTCTCCCCGGAGCAGCGAGCACGCTGCGGCTCCTCTTCTCCCCCTCCCTTGCAAGGGCCATCAGCTGATCGGGAGTCAGGGAGGGAGAGGAGGAGGCACAGGAATGCAGCAGGCTAGGGGAAGAGGCGGGGGAGGGGGGAACTTGTCTGCTCTGCAGCAGCAGCCGGGACGGGGAGGGCGCAGAGAAAAGCGGGCCAGGCGGGCAGGATTTTTAATGGCAGACTGCTGCCTGCCGGGGTCCCAGTGTGGGTTCGGCAGCAGGCTGAGCGGGGCCGGTGGCTGGCACTTGGCAGGCAGCAGCATGCCATTAAAAATTGGCTCGCATGCCGTCTTTGGCACGCATGCCATAGGTTGCCAACCCCTGTTATAGACTAACAGACGTATTGCAGCATAAGCTTTTGTGGGTGAATACCACTGAATTGGGTATTCACCCATGAAAGCTTATGCTCCAATATGTCTGTTAGTCTATAAGGTGCTGTTGGATCATATTAAAGAAGTTCTGTATTAAAATCACAAATGAGTTTGATTCCCCATAGTTTAAATTCCAGGGTATTACTAATTAAGAGGTCTCCTGGTTTTTGGTACTGTTTCTCTCCCTCTGTGTGAAACTTGCAAGCTGCTAATTGCGTTAGTGCGTTCTAAGACAGTCGGTTCTCAAAGCAATTCACACAGAGACTCAAAACAATACTCTGTAACAACAGAAACAGCACCCAGAGACTCCCCGCCCTTTTGTTGTATTAACAATTGTGATTAAAATAGAGCTAGAGGATGTATGTGGATGGATGCTTGGTGTGGATAATAACTGAATGATCAGGGAGTGCCAGCCTAAGAATCCAGTGTCCATTGGTTGAAGAAGGCGTCAAGTGGAAATAACCAGAGGACCCCCAGAGGGCAGACTGGAATCCACCCAACAGCCTCAAGAATGGGAAAACCAAAGAACAAGATAACATCTAGCAGCACGGAGCCGTCAAGAATGTGCTATCTGCTGATTGATTCAGCAACAGCATGATGAAGCAATTCCCATAGACTGGCATAGGAAGAAATTCCTATAAAAATAGACTCTAAAAAGTGAGAACTTTGGGGGTCTGATTCTGCAAACCAACTTCCAGGAGCATCAGATGAGCATCTGACAAGGCCCTGCTCCCTCATCATGTCCAGGCCACCTGGCCAGTGGCTTGGCATGAGCAACTCTAAGGCTGGTAACTATGATGATAACCTTGCAGAACCTGTGTGTGTGTATGAATGAATGAATGAATGAATGAATGTGAGAATAAATGAGATTGAATGGAATGTTATAGCTATAACTAACTGCTTACTAGGATTCTTTCTGTATTCACAATAAATGTGGTATTTTGCCTTTTTCCCTTTAATAAGATCCTGCTGGTTTTTAATTTATTGGTACAACAGTGCCACAGGACTCTGATGCTTTTACAGATCCCGACTAACACGGCTACCTGTCTGATACTGCTCTAGCAGCTTCTCTTGTCAAGTTATTCTAATGTAGAATTGATTTCATCATTAGGATGACTGAATGGTGCAAAGATATGCTTGCCTTTATTCAAAGAAATTCCATACACTCTTTACAAAACATTGTAAATTAAACAGTGGAACCTGTTGTAATACTGCTTCTGTGGGAAATCCTTCCAAAATTTTCTGTGCCAGCATCCTAGCATATTTTTCTAGGAAGTGGCCATTGCTAACTATCCTGTTTTGTTTTGATTAGTAGCTCTGAGCATGAAGGGTAGCTAGAGCTAGAAAACTGTTCTTCTGCGATTTTGATCAGTCTAGAGCTGCTCATAGTTGTATCCAAAAAGTGGAGGAGGGAGCAAGCATCTGCTGGTGGTTTTGTTTTTGTTTAGCTGTATACAAACATCTGAGAACAGGAAGCATAAACCTTTCCTCATGTTACTGATCTGATTGTTCAGCTACCTAGCTCAACTGCAGACAATGTGGATTAGTAGACTTAATTATAAGAAATCCTAATTTATAAGTGTTATCTGAGCTTCGAGATAAAATGTAGACCTTTACGAGCTAATGTTTAAGAGGTCTGTAGACTCAAAAATACAGAGCTCTGGTCATGTTCTCCCTGCAGGATGCTGACTTGGATGGCTGTTTGGATCACAGCACTGGACCTGTGTACTTTTGGCTTGCTGAGCCTGAGTAGAGTCCAGGCACTGCCTCTGATTTAGCATCTCAGAGTGTGCCTACAGGTACAGATTGTCTGTCTGTTTAGCCTCCCCAGCTGGAGAGCTGAAACTTCACTTTTTAGGCTCTGAGATTAGTGCTGGCTCCCTCAGGCTCTCCACTAGCTTTATTACACCAGAGCTCCAACCTTGTGGGCACTCTGGTTTGAAGCTTACCCCCTTCAAAGCTTACCCCTGATACCTGAAGCAAATAGATTTTGCATAGGATTTCTAACACAATCAGTCTTAGCTTTAGGCAGCACTAGAGCAAAATAAGAAATGCCTGAATGCAGTTCCCTACCTCAGTTGTCTCACCACTCTAGAGTGTTCTTTGGGATTAAATCAGTTTTCTGAGGAGTCCGGAATCCTTCCCTTTCTCTCTCCGTCATACATGTGATTTCTTCTTGGGAACATGGAGTCAGTCTGACTCTTGCAGTCAGTGTCCTGTGGTCTGGCAGTTAAAAAGATTCCCCATCAATCCAGTAACCTGCTCCTTTGTTTCAGAGTAACAGCTGTGTTAGTCTGTATTCGCAAAAAGAAAAGGAGTACTTGTGGCACCTTAGAGACTAACCAATTTATTTGAGCATAAGCTTTCGTGAGCTACAGCTGCATCCGATGAAGTGATCTGTAGCTCACGAATGCTTATGCTCAAATAAATTGGTTAGTCTCTAAGGTGCCACAAGTACTCCTTTTCTTTCTGCTCCTTTGTGTTTCTCTGAGTCCCTCTCCAACTTCCGAGAAGTCTGTGTCAAACCTCCAGGCTCTGTTCTTCTGGGGAAGTTCTGTTTCTTCTCCTCTAGAAATCTGGATAGAACTGGTTTTCCTAGGCGTCAGCCATCCCATTGTTCTGTTTGAGCTTGTCCTATTTCACAGAATCCTAGAAATGCAGAGCTGGAAGGGACATTGAAAGGTCATCAAGTCCAGCCCCCTGTGCTGTGGCAGGGCCAAGTAAACCTAGATCATTCCTGACAGGTGTTTGTCCAACATGTTATTAAAACTTCCAGTGATGGGGATTCCACAAGCTATTGGAAGCCTATTCCAGAGTTTAACTACCCTTATAGTTAAAAGGTTTTCCTACTATCTAACTTGAGTTTAAGCCCATTATTTCTTGTCCTACCTTCTGTGAACCTAGAAAACAATTGATCATTGTCCCCTTCATAACACCCCTTATTGGCTGATAGCCCTTAACTACTGTCTCATTCAAAGACATCAGGGTGTCATTTCACCTGTCTCCTTAGCACAAGTAGTATGAGGGAAAGAACACAATACAGATAATCATAAGAGCGTAAACAGAGTTCATAATCTCAAACAGAATTAATTTATACAGAGACTGATTCACCATCCTATTTGAAATGCTCAAACCCTGAATCTTCAGTATCGGGAATGACTGCATCCAGGTGTCTAAACTACAGAGACTATATTGGCATAGCCATGTAGTGTAGATGTAGACTATGCAGACAGAAGGAGGTGTTCTGTAGGTGTAGGACCATAAATTCCCCAAATAAAGGCTATATCTGCACTTAACCTGCTACAGTGGCATAGCTGCAGTAGCACTTCAGTGTAGACACTTCCTACACTGATGGCAGGGGTTCTCCTATTTGCTGTAGTTAGTTCATCTCCCAGAGAGACCGTGGATAGGTTGAGAAAAGAATTATTCCATTGATTTAGTACTGCCTACACGAGAGGGCATTAGATCAGCATTGCTACGTCTTAGGGATGTAACTATGCAGATGTAATTTTTTAGTGTAGACCAGCCTGAAGGTAGCTGTATTGATGTTGATATTGAGCTCTCTTCTGTTGATATAACTGTCTACATGGGGATTGTCAGCATAGTTATGTCTGTTGGTGTGTAGGTTTTTTTTCACATCCCTGACAGACACAGCTATGCTGATGCTACTTTTCAGTGTATACCAGGCCTCAAATAAAAAGAGTAAAGGTCATTTTGCCATTCTGATTCCTAACTTTCTGCTAAAATGCTGCTTTAACCTGTGTAGTATTAAGATCTGAATCCTTGTCAGTAAATCAGTATTTAGCTAACAAGTCAGTGTTCACCTTTAACATCTTAGTTCTAAAATGGAGTGGCTCAACAAAAAACCTTGCCTCCAAAACTCTGTAAAAGTCCTTGAGAGGTGAACTTAACACCAGTAGGTGTTTGGATCATTTGCATCACCCTTTCCCTTTCAAAGAGGCGCAGTCAATCACTCATCATATACAAAGTATTAAATACAAATCCACAGACTCCCAGTTTAAATATAAAAAGGTTCATCTTCATGAATGATGGACCAAAAATAGATGGAAAATTAAATCAACTTTTCACACAACTGCCAAACAAATATCTTTTTCTTTTAGCTCCTGGCTTTTTCAGTCTATTAGGGTTGCCTCCATCCCTCTGAAATAAGTCTACTGGAAGAATACTGATTCTGGTTTCATAGCTTAGAGATGACCACTGTGGGATAGCAAAATAGTGGAGGAGGTCAGAATATTTTTTTCCTGTACATACTAAATGTCCTAAACTTTTTTTAAAAAAAATATGGTGTTATATTACATGTGTTCCAGTAAGTTGTTCACAGCTAAAGAAGGTTTCAGAGTGGTAGCCGTGTTAGTCTATATCAGCAAAAACAACGAGGAGTCCTTGTGGCACCTTAAAGACTAACCCATTTATTTGGGCATAAGCTTTCATGGGCTAAAACCCACTTCATCAGATGCATGGAGTGAAAAATACAGTACATGAAAAGATGGGAGTTGCCTTACCAAATGGGGGGTTAGTGCTAATGAGGCCAATGCAATCAAGGTGGACGTCACCCATTTCCAACAGTTGACAAGAAGGTGTGAGTTTCAGTAGAGGGAAAATTACTTTTTGTAGTGACCCATCCATTCCCAATCTTTATTCCCAATCTAATTTGATGGTGTCCAGTTTGCAAATTAATTCCATTTCTGCAGTTTCTCATCAAAGTCTGTTTTTTTTAAAGTTGTTTTTGTTGAAGAATTGCCACTTTTAAGTCTGTTTAAGTGTCCAGGGAGATTTAAGTGTTCTCCTACTGGTTTTTGAATGTTACATTCTTGATGTCTGATTTGTGTCCATATATTCTTTTGCGCAGAGACTGTCGGGTTTGGCCAATGTACATGGCAGAGATGCATTGCTGGCACATGATGGCATATGTCACACTGTGGTGAACGAGCCCCTGATGGTGTGGCTGATGTGGTTAGGTCCTTTGATGGTGTCCCTTGAATAGATATGTGGACAGAGATGAAAACAAGGTTTGTTGCAGGGTTTGGTTCCTGGGTTAGTGTTTTTTGTTGTGTGGTGTGTAGTTGCTGGTGAGTATTTGCTTCAGGTTGGAAGGCTGTCTGTAAGCGAGGACTGGCCTGTCTCCCAAAGTCTGAGAGAGAGGGATCGTCTTTCAGGATAGGTTGTAGATCCTTGATGCGCTGGAGAGGTTTTAGTTGGGGGCTGCAGGTGACGGCTAGTGGCGTTCAGTTACTTTCTTGGGCCTGTCCTATAGTAGGTGACTTCTGGGTACCCTTCTGGCTCTGTCAATCTGTTTCTTCACTTCCCCAGGTGGGTATTGTAGTTTTAAGAATGCTTGACAGATCCTTGATGGATTCTTGATGCGCTGGAGAGGTTTTAGTTGGTTTCTTCTTTTGCTAACCCTCAGTGGATCAGAGGGTAATGGCCTGTAGAATATGGGGTCAGAGTTGCGATGGTCACATAAACGCCACCCTATTCCAGAAACCTACTGATCACGTGCCTCCAGCTTTCATCCAGACCACATCACGCAATCCATTGTCTACAGCCAAGCTCTAAGATACAACCGCATTTGCTCCAGTCCCGCAGACAGACAAACACATACAGGATCTCTATCAAACGTTCTTAAAACTACAATACCCACCCACCTGGTGATACCATCATTGCTCTACAGTGTTAGGTTGAAAAAAGTAGCATAGTTAATTGAGGCGCAAAATGAGGACAGACACAAGAAAAGCAGCTGGCCAAAACTCTTATTAAACTTAAACAGAGGGGAGGGGTGCTACCTGCCGGTCACCCATTCTTATCCTATAATTCAGGGTAGGTTCTCCTGAGCCTACTGCTCTGGACGTAACTTACTCTGAGTCCTATCCCCTTGCTCCCACCGATGAGGGGGAAAGAGGGTGCAGAAGTTTGGGCCCTGACCTTGGCAAGGACCACAGGACACACTGTCTCCAGTCCTGTCTCTTGTGGATCCGAAGTGTAAATTTCAGTGTTGTGTGTTGGAGCCTGGGTGTTATCCACTAACAAGCTGGGCTGATGCTCTGTTCTTAAAATAGGTTTTTGATCCCCTATGTCAATGGTTCTCAACCAAGGGTATTTGTACCCCTAGGGGTACGCAGAGGTCTTCCGGGGCGGTATGTCAACTCATCTAGATATTTACCTACTTTTACAACAGGCTACACAAAAAGCACTAGCAAAGTCAGTACAAATTAAAATTTCATATAGACGATGACTTGTTTATACTGCTCTATATACTATACACTGAAATGTAAGTACAATATTTATAGTCCAATTGATTTATTTTATAATTATACGGTAAAAATAAGAAAGGAAGTAATTTTAAAGTAGTAGTGTGCTGGGACACTTTTTTTGGTCTGATTTTTTTGTAAGCAAGTAGTTTTTAAGTGAGGTGAAACCTGGGGTACGCAAGACAAATCAGGCTCCTGAAAGAGGTGCAGTAGTCTGGAAAGGTTGAGATCCACTGCCCTATACATCTATTTTAATACTTTATAACTTAACATAACTATTTTTGTTTAAAAATCCATACTATGATACAAGCATTGTGCTTTGTAGCAGGACTTTCTAAATTATATGATCATTTTAAATCATACATACTGCAGACTGACTGGAAACCATAATTGTTTTCTTCACTTCCTTTTGGATTTCGGGAGTTAGCAGTAGGATGTTCTCAGCTGCATGTCCTTCCCCTATAGGTCCTTCTCCTGTTTGTGGGTCTCTCTCTCTCTGTGATCCTGAGTCTGAGTATCAAACATCATGCTGGAAAAAATTCTTCATTGAACTTCCCGCTGTTCAATGAAGAATAGAACTTTTTCATTCTGTTCATTCTATTATTGAACAGAATGAAAAAGTTCAATGTTTTATGTAACGAGGCCCAGTTGATAAACAAGAGTCTCCCAGACTATTGAATGTTAATTTACCTGTCTGCGTAGGTTTCCGATATAAAATCAAGCATTGTAGATGCCAAAACCAATGGGAGCTGCAATCGCATGTAAGTCAACAGAAAAAGTCTGGGGGCTGAGGGAAATGTGAAATCAGCATGGGGAGACATTGGAAACTGAAACTGGGGTGGGGAGGGCAGGGGTTGTCTTATTTCTGGTCTTTCTAGTTTAAAAAAAAAGAGAGAGAGAGACAAACACACTTTGTTCATCACTGAGGCAGCAAAAAGAGCTTTTTGTATCCCTGAAAACTGGATCCTGGTTCTGCAATTGATGATGCTGTGAGGTTGCTTTAGGTGGAATCTTTTCTGAGACCGATTTTAGCTGGTTAAAGTTTGGTATAGTTTCTTAGTGTGGGAATACTTCTATTTTTATTTTTAACCATATCTTTTCCATTATCCTTACTCAGTATCATTTATGTCAGGGGTTCTCAAACTGGGGGTTGGGACCCCTTGGGGGTCGCAAGGTTATTAAATTGCGGGTCGTGATCTGTCAGCCTCCACCCCAAGCCCCGTTTTGCCTCCACCCCAAGCCTCACTTTGCCTCCAGCATTTATAATGGTGTTAAATGTATAAAACAGTGTGCTTAATTTATAAGGGGGGGTCACACTCAGAGGCTTGCTATGTGAAAGGGATCACCAGTACAAAAGTTTGAGAACCACTGACTTAAATCTCTTTTTTTTTTTTTTTTTTTTTTTTTTTATAAACTTCTGTTTTATCATAAGTAGATTAAGCAGAGTGTGAACGCTTATTTGGATCAAACAAGTTGATGTCTACACTGTGAATCTGGTAATTTTCCTGTGAGTGTCCAGTGACAAGAGTTGGTAACTGCGGGGGAATGCTGAGAATTAGGGTGCACCAAGTGTTACCTGCAAGACAAAATAAAAGGGCTGTCAGAATCCTGAGAAGTGTGTCAGGGAGCTGCCATCCAGGTTAGCCCCAGCAAATCTTTCTCACTGAAGCAGGGGGGTTACATGGTAACCTGCAGTTTTGGGCATGCTGAGAAAGTGTCACACCCTGATCCTGTAAATACTTAAATGTGCTTAACTTTGAGCAGTCCCATTGATTTGGGAATACTCGCAGTACTAACAATAAGCACATAAGTGTCTAGGATTGGGGTCTTAGGTATTATCCATGTGCACTCATGGCGTTGCAAAATTAAAACCCTGTTTGTAGCCAACTTCTAGTATATGTATGAGATGGAGAACTTTATGCTAAAATAAAAATACTTCAGAAGGATGGAATGACTGCTAAGGTAGTATACTTGAGGGGGAGACTTCATATCTTGTCACTTGTCTGTTTTTTACTTTCAGTTTATTTCAGTTCTCAAACTTGATTGCACCGCGACCTTATTACAACAAAAATTACTACATGGCCCTGGGAGGGGATGGAGCCAGAGCTGGAGTCCTGCTGCCCCTGGCTGAAGTCCACAGGCTTTGGCTTCAGCTTCAGCCCCAGGCCCCAGCAAGTCTAACGCTGGCCCTGACAACGGCATTAATGGGGTTGTGACCAGCATTGGGGTCCCAACCCACAGTTTGAAAACTACTGGTTTATTTGATTAATTTCAAATTTCATTAGCTTTATAATACAGCTCAACGTAAACATAATTAAACAGCTATTCTTTGTGCTATTTATAGCTACAGTTGTATAGTATTTTCACTGACTTTGCTATACCCCTCTTATGATGGCATCGTGATATTGTTTATATCCCATTTAAAGTATCTCTTATTTAGGGGTTCTCAAACTGGGGGTTGGGACCCCTCAGGGGGTGATGAAGTTATTATATGGGGGGTCAGCCTCCACCCCAAGCCCCGTTTTGCCTCCAGCATTTATAGTGGTGTTAAATATATAAAAAAGTGTGCTTAATCTATAAGGGGGGGGTTGCACTCAGAGGCTTGCTATGTAAAAGGGGTCACCAGTAAAAAAGTTTGAGCCACTGCTCTTATTGGTGATACCATCTCATTACGTTTTCTCCTGAGAGTCTTAAGATGTAGATGTATCTGGGTTTTTTGTCTGAAACTTGAAACTGAAGAGGGGGTTGCACTTTTAATCTTGGGAGTGCGGTAAGAGAAGGATGAGATTTCAGTCTACTTGGTGGAAATGAGGAGGGAGCCTGTGATCCCAGATGCACCAGAGATATGAAGGGGTGATGGGATTTCAACTCTAACCATAGCTTGGGAGCTGCATGTTTGTTTCCATTCTAATTTCCCATCACCAACTTTATGAAACACTCACCTTTTGGCTGACACAAATGTAGCTATTGGAGCATGAACTTGATTATTTTCTTATTTTCTGGCTCACATAAAACTAGATGTTTTTTTAAATTTTTTTGCTGAGTTTCAGTTGCAAAAATATTCATAATTCATATTGATATATACGTAAGAAAAAACCCTGCTTGTCTTTTACTTGTTTGAGCAAACTGATCTCGAAGTTTCTTAGCACCATGGAGGATTCCATGTAATTATTTGATTCATTCACTATACAGCTGCAATTAAAATTTAACTTTTTGTTTTGAACAACATTCTATATTAGAATTCCTGAGTGCTAATGTTAAATTTGCTCTCACAGCTCTGCTGCTACTTTGTGTGTGCACATGTGCATTCAGTTACTCTTCAACTACATGATCACATTACTTTTTCTGCATTCAATATGCTGTTTGGATGGTGCTTATGAAGGAGTTGGCTATTCAGATTTTTGTCATTGATGTTCAGTTTATGGTTCTTTCTTGCCTCATTCACTGTCCAGCCTACAAGCTGAATACAGATGCAATCTTCGGGAAAGAATAAGGTGATCACATAAAAACTATTATAATGCATACTACAAGGGAAAGAGTTATAGGTCCCATGGAGAATCTTAACTTTGACTTTCCCTTTTTGAATGCTTCCCTATTCAAAGTAAATATTCTTTTAACAGTCAACAATTTGTAGAAGTAAAATGGTACTCACACCTTCTTGTCAACTGTTGAGAAAAGGCCACTTCCATATTAATTGAATTGGCTTCGTTAGCACTGACCCGCCCCCCCCACTTGGTAAGGCAACTCCCATCTCTTCATGTGCTGTAGTATGTATACTGCTTACTGTATTTTTCACTCCATGCATCTGATGAAGTGGGTTTTAGCCCACAAAAGTTTATGCCCAAATAAATTTTAGTCTAAGGTGCCACAAGGACTCCTCGTTGTTTGTTTTTGGTAGATCAGAAGTTGATCATGTGGAACTCGTCACTAGACCACATTAGAATGTTTTGCCTTGTACAATGTTTACACTCAGTGAGTCAAGGGCTTTTGTGGAGTCCTGCCTTGATGGGTTCAAAATTTTATTCTCTTTCCATGCATATCCTTACAGATTGCATTATATGCACCTAATCATTCAACAATACAGTTCCCCATAGTGTTCTTACATCTATCTGCACAGACCCAATAGAGCAGTGGCACTTCATTTAACATAACAGAAACCAGTGTGCATGCATGGAATATGGTTTTTAAACTTCTGTCAAATCAAAACTGATTTTCATTGGACTATTGAAAGATATGTCCCCAATCTAAGGACCTTCCAAACTTCAAGTTTCACCTCCTACTGAGTTGATAGGTATGTTGGGTTTTTTCACAATTTAAAAAAATATAATCTCACTCTGTTATCAAACAGGTGAAATATTTTTGCTCAAACTTTCCAAAAACTGGTTCCTGGGCTAAGAACAAACATGCAAAATTTCAGCACCAAAGTAATTAAAAGCATTTGAAAATGACAGTTGTGTAGTCTTAACCATGTTGCTACATTCTCTGCCTATTTTGCTGGTAAAAGGTAGCATGTTTTTCTCTAGGTGGTCTTTTACATCTCTTTTTGGAGCCTTAGAATCTTTCTCTGTACCACCTCCAGATTTCCTCCCCTTCACTTCACATCCCCTCACACTTGAGGGCAGTATAAATTCATTATTGAGGAAGTAGAGTACTCTGGTGTTTCCACAAACACTTCTGGGAGATATAGATTAAACTGGTTATTAAAGTTTTAGTCCCCCTCTCCCCACACACATTTCTCCCTTCTCCCCACTTACAGAGAGAGAGGGCGATTTAGTGACATACGTAGAACTCCTCATGAATGGAATAAGAGAGCCAACAGTATCTTTAAAATCTAGCACAGACAGCTCTATAATTCAAATGATAGAAGTTGCTATCTTGAAAAGAAGTTATTAGCCTGACTCAGACAGAATTATAACTTGATTTTTTCAGTGCAAGGTGTAATGATGCAAATGTCTAATCCTCATAACTGTCTTCTGAGGTGAAATAGAACCAGCAAACAAGTCTGGAGGAACTGTGCCAAAAAAAAAATAAAAAATCAGGTTTGAGACCAAAGGCTTAAAATAAGTACTCCATATCCTGCTGAGTAAGCATAGGATGAAGCCCAGAAGTTTTCCTCAAATAGTAATAGGAAGTGTTGATATTAACACAAGTCTCTGAAAGACAGTGAAGTAACTCCATTTCTTTTTCCCCACTTAAGTGGACCTTACAGGAACTAGATCAGTACCATCAAAAGGAACATAAATGCTTCCAAGTGTATTGTGACAAAGTTCCTCCTACCTTGGTGGGTCCTTGCTTAGTGCTCACCTTGGAGCTTCACGGCAGCCCTCAGCTTGGCCATTTTTTTCTGAACCCACAGTCCAGGTCGACTCCTCATGTGTCTGACCAGGAGTTGGGAGGATTTGGGGGGAACTCGGGCCCACCCTCTACTCCGGGATCCAGCCCAGGGCCCTGTGGAATGCAGCTGTCTAGAGTGTCTCCTGGAACAGCTGTGCGACAGCTACTTGGCTACTTCCCCATGGCCTCCTCCCAGCACCTTCTTTATCCTCATCATAAGACCTTCCTCCTGGTGTCTGATAATGCTTGTACACATCAGTCCTCCAACAGTCTGCGTTCTCACTCTTGGCTCCTAGTGCCTCTTGCTCCCAGCTCCTCACATGCACACCACAAACTGAAGTGAGCTCCTTTTTAAAACCCAGGTGCCCTGATTAGCCTTTTTTAATTGATTCTAGCAGCTTCTTGATTGGCTGCAGGTGTTCTAATCAGCCTGTCTGTCTTAATTGTCTCCAGAAGGTTCCTGATTGTTCTGGAACCTTCCCTGTTACCTTACCCAGGGAAAAGGGACCTACTTAACCTGGAGCTAATATATCTGCCTTCTGTTACTCTCCTATAGCCATCTGGCCCGACCCTGTCACAGTATATTCAGGCCAAATGTGGTAAGCTTTTGCAAAACAGTTAAATGATGTAATACAGTGTACTAAATGTGCAAATACTTTTTTTTTCTCACTACTATTGTCAGGTTGACAAATATATTATTGGATACAGTGTATGTCAGTCAGGTGGCACTGTGCTTCATCTTAGTTTTGGTCCTGCTTTTGAGCAGGCGGTTGGACTAGATGACCTCTTGAAGTCCCTTCCAACCCTGATATTTTATGATTCTATCATTAGTTCTTTTGATAGCATTTGATTCAAGCTCATTAGTATTGAGCACTAGTAAACCACATTGGTGGTGGTTGTCTGCTAAATGTTTCCCATAATTCTAGATTTTCAATCTGATTACTGCAAAATATTGTTTGTTTATAATAATGTAAAGTTAGTTAACTTAGCAAAGTTTTGCTCTTTCTACATGACAGGTCTCAACAGACTATGCTGTTACCTTTTTTTTTTTACAATCTTTTGTCTTAGTCTTATTCCCAAATATGTGCTCTGCCTTCCACATAAATTGTGTGCTCTTGCGTGTGTTCCCACCATCTCTTCCTTAAAGTATTTTCTCTTCATTAACATGCTTGAAAGGAAGAGATGAAAAAATAAGCCAGACCACCATGTTTGTAAATTGGCGCTGCAGCCAGTCTTTGCTGGGTTAATCTACCAGCAATGTCCAAGATAGCTCATTCCCCTTCTTCCCTGCAATATAAAGTTAGGGTTTTAGTTCATCCTGAAGGTTATTTGCAAAGTGGTGAATATCTTTGAAGATGGCTGTGACAAAGTGGGAATACTTTGTCATATACTTGAGGCCTGTTTGTGCCTCAGTTTCCCCTTTCTTCTGCATTGTTACTCAGAAGGAGACTGCTCTCGCAGCAGGCTAAGAGAGATGGGTATGAGTGTCCTCTAGCTGTCTGGGGCTTGTCCCCATATCAGTGGAACATTTGACAAGACAATGGCAAATCAAATTGCCCTGACATTGACACCTAAGAACCAATGACCCAGGGGATTTGGATTTTCCCACCTCTCAGCAGAGAGGCTGAGCAACATTCCCCAGCTTGAGAATAAAGGACTGGGAAAGTATGAGGTTGGGGTATAAGTGTTGGCTGTGGGAAGCAAAAAGAAAAGGAGTACTTGTGGCACCTTAGCGACTAACCAATTTATTTGAGCATAAGCTTTCGTGAGCTAGAGCTCACTTCGAGTGAGCTGTAGCTCACGAAAGCTTATGCTCAAATAAATTGGTTAGTCTCTAAGGTGCCCACAAGTACTCCTTTTCCTTTTGCGAATACAGACTAACACGGCTGCTACCTCTGAAGGCTGTAGGAAGGGCTCTTACCTGGAGTCTGACCACAGAGGTCAGCCAGACACACAGAGCTTGAACCAACAGCCAAGAACCGATCCCTGTAGAACCCTCTAGAAACGCACCTGTTTGATGCTTTCCCATTTCCAATTACATTTTGAGACCTATCAGTTATCCAGCTTTTCATCCATTTAATGTGTGCCATAGTAATTGTTGTATTCTAGTTTTTTAATCAAAATGTCATGCAAAATCAAATGCTTTACAGAAGTCTAAGTATGTTACATCAACACTATTACATTTATCAAACTTGTAATCTCAAAAAATCAAGTTAGACATGATCTATTTTCCATAAACCCATGTTTCTTGGCATTAATTATATTAATCTCCTTTAATTCTTTATTAATGTAGTCTTGTGTCCTCCAATCCATTGTGTTGCTTGGGATTGATAATCAGACTGACAGGCCTATAATTATCTGGGTCATCCCATTTAGCTTTTTCCCATTCTTCTGAAACTTCCTTATTGTTCCAAGATTTATTGAAAATTCAACATTAATGGTCCAATGAACTCTTCAGTCACCTTCTAAAAAAACCAAAAAAACCTCTTGGATGCAGGTTATCCGTACCTACTGATTAAACATCCTCATGAATTACTGTTGGAATGGAAAGCGTCGTCTGACTTTCGTCCAAATACAGAATATAAATATGTATTGAACACTTCTGTGTTTTCTGCATTATTGTTAATTCTGCTGTTTCTATCTAATAATGGCCCAAATACAACAGTTAAGATTCTTTTCGTTCTTAATATACTTGTTGTCCTTAACTCTGCTGGCCATAGATTTGTTCCTTTGCTTCCCTTATCCCTTCCCCGCTACTCCACACTGATTAGCCCTCAACTGCAGTATTGTGTCCAGTTTTGGGTGCCGCATTTCAAGAAAGATGTGGACAAGTTGGAGAAAGTCCAGAGAAGAGTAACAAAAATGATTCAAGGTCTAGAAAACATGACCTCTGAGGAAAGATTGAACAAATTGGGTTTGTTTAGTCTGGAGAAGAGAATACTAAGGGGGGACGTAACTGTTTTCAAGTATATAAAAAGTTGTTACAAGGAGGAGGGAGAAAATTTGTTCTCTTTAACCTCTGAGGACCGGACAAGACAAGAAGCAATGGGCTTAAATTGCTGCAAGGGCGATTTAGGCTGGACATAAGGAAAAACTTCCAAACTGTCAGGGAGGTTAAGCACTGGAATAAATTGCACAGGGAGATTGTGCAATCTCCACTGGAGATTTTTAAGAGCTGTTTAGACAAACACCGGTCAGGGATGGTCTAGATAATACTTAGTCCTGCCATGAGTGAAGGGAACTGGACTATATGACCTCTCGAGGTCCATTTTAGTCCTATGACTCTGATTGTGCAGGGTTGCTAGTTCATCAAAGAACTTTTGAAGTAATATATGCTGTTAATGCACAATATTTTAGGAAGGGAAAATAGGTAGGGCAGGAGTCAGTGGGAGGAAATGAGACAAACCACTTCTAACTATCTGAAATTATGAATGTAGAAAAACTCAGTCTGTGGAAGACACTATTTAGTGCCACTGTTACTTAATAGAAAATACATACGTGACTAAGTAGTAGCTGCTTAGATTTAAGATGTAGCTGAAATGGCTGAAAGCATACAAATGCTGTAATAGAATTATTTTCTTCTAGATGTTTAAAAACGTTCATTTTAACACCTAAGAGTACTTTATCAGTATACCACTGCAGACTCCAGTATAAATTTAATAATTAATGTCTTGCTAGAGGGATGAAAATGTAACTACTTATGGTTAATATTCATACATTATGGTAGCACCCAAAAGTCCCAATTAAGGCCCCATTTTACTGGGTGCTATGCGAACATAATATAAGAGTTTTTGTCCTCAAATTCACTTTTTTCTTTTTACGAAGTATTACTAGTTTTAGCCCTTGCTTTAAATTATTCAGTACAGAATCTTATCTGTTTAATATGAAATTTTAAAGATTGTTTAAATATACATTAATTTACTTACCCTTTCCCAGTAAAAATTAGTTTTAGAGGTTTTAAAAAATGACTGACATTTAAATTAGTTGGTAATTGATGTTTTAAGTGCTACTAGTGTTTGCATAAGCTTTACTTTATTATTACAAATGCAAGGCTATAGCAAAATAATTAAAGGGGAACTGTCAATGTGGAAGTTAGGCTACTTAATATCTAAATCTGTTAACTCACTTTTATCTCCACGTCTAGCTTTTTAAAAAGCTTTTTCTCTTCCTTTTTGCTATGAGAGACCAAAACAAAGAGGGGAAATTAAGACCCTCATCCTGTAAAGACTTGTACGTTCTTAACTTTAAACACATGAACTGTCAGATGACTGCTTCAGACTTTTTTTCTGAATGCTGACAAGCCATCCTGTAGGTGCTCTCTCCCACCTCTTACAGCACATCAAAATGGCATGGCAGCTCTGGCTTCAGGCATCTGGACTGGGAGTTAGTGAGCTCTGATTTCCAGTGTGACCTCAGACAAGTGAGTTCCCAACTTGTCAGTTTTCCCCAACTATAATATGAAAATAATGCTTTTTCGCCTTTTACAAAATGCTTTGATATCTACAATTGAAAGTGCTGTAAATGCTAAGTTATAGTTTTTTCCTGCTTAAGATCCAGTGCCTCCAATTTACTTTACACCCAGTTGCACTGTGTGTGAAAACGGAGAGTACACAAAATTTGGCTTTAACAATCCATGAATCATTTGAATGTATGTTTATAAATTCTGTTCGGGGCATCAACAGAATTTTTTCTTTTAATGAAAACTTGCATGTAAAAACTATTTCTTTTTTGAGTAGTGTCCCTGTGGGCGCTCCACTTCAGGTGTCGGTGTGTTTCTGCACCGCAGATCAGAGATTTTTGGTAGCTGTGCTTGGTCGGGGCACACATGCGCAGTAGTCCTCTCACGGTGCTGTTGGCACCTCATGTAGCTTGCACAAGGCCTGACCCTTCAGTTCGTTCTCAACCGTCCTCGGTTGCAGATGGAGCTCAGTGGCAGTGCTGCCTCTTCGTTTTTTCTCTTTATAGAAAGAGTTGGATTAGTTGTAGTTCAGTAAATTACTTTATAAGAGGTGGGAGAGAGCACCTACAGGATGGCTTGTCAGCATTCAGAAAAAAATTCTGAATGAGGTCGCTCTCCTCAGTGCCGAGCTTGAGTAGAGTGAGCACTTTTGAGGCTCTGGGCACCCTGGCACTGACCCTCTATGGACCTCTGCTGAGCCCCGTCACTCCGGATTGGAGTCGAGACACTCCTCCTCCATGGCTCCAATCTCCTTGGTGCAGGAGTCGGCACAGAGATCATTACAGCAGAAAACGCCACCCCACTGGCACTGACTCAGTCGTCGGTGCCGACAGACAGACCAGGAACAGCACTGACCATCTCAACAAAGGCACCAACTGCATCTATACCAGCGGCCCTGCTGCCACAGAAACAAGCAGTGCCACAGCAGTTTCTACAGCACAAGGATAAAGCAATCCCCTCGGTGCCGCAATCCCCCTTGCTTGGTACCGTGGGCTCTCCGGGCCAAATACCTGAGCAGTTATCCACTTCTCCTGCTCCCCAGTCTGTCTCCAGTGATGAAGAGGAGGAAGTATGTGGAAGCCATTTCTCTTCCCACCACTCTTCACCCACAGGATGAAGACCATTATGGGAAACTGCTAGGACCAAATCTTGCCAACCTTGTGAGATGCAGCAATGATACAGACAACCCTGGATGTGTCCACTGATGCCCTTCCCCATGCAGTGGCCCTCCTGGGTCAATATGCTAGGCTCTTGACCCCAGCCCAAAGGGAAATTCGTTCTCCACCTTCCTCAAATAGGGAGACATCAGGGACATGGGAGAGGAGGAAGAAGGTTCAGACCATGCAGACACTTCTCTGGCCCGTAACTCGTGGTCCTCCCCTGACGAGGCAGTCATACCACCGCATCCAAGCAGAGTGGATGACCTGAAACAATTTCAGGAACTCTTTTTTTTTTTTTTTTTTAAAGAATAGCTGCCAACCAAGACATCTCTTCTCCTCCTCCCCCCCGGGCTGGGCTGCTGTCTGGCATAGGGGCACCAGTTTAATAATACTGCGAAGGGCCCCATAAATCCTAAGGATGGCCCTGTCCACTTCTTCCAAAGTCGCTCTACCAATCACTGATACTATAATGTAACCAGCAGAGAATATCTGGCAGACCCCTGCTTCGATACTACCTACCAGCAAATGAGCTGGCAAAGTAATTCGTCCTAGCTAGGAGGATGGACTTTCTCTTCTCTCATCCACTACTCAGTTCCCTAGTTGTGGAAGCCATCAATCACCACAGCAAACAACCTCAATTCCGGTCCATTCCACAAGGCAAAGAGCAGAAATGTTTAGACCTTCTCAGTAGAAAGGTATCATCATCAGCAGCAGCTATGCTCCAATTCAGGGCAGCCAATTACACCGCCCTTCTAGCCAAAAAGTACAATTTTGCTAACTATGGTAAGCTGCAAGAATTCCTTGTAGCCTTACCGGAGGAAAAATGCCCCCACTCAATGCTATCATGATGGAGGGGGCAACTAATCACCTGTACAGTCCTACAGTCCTCAATGGACACTGCTGCGAGAACAATGGCCAGAGCTGTCATAATGTGCAGGGCCTCGTGGTTGCAGTCCCCCGGGATCCCGAAAGAGCTCCAACATAAGGTGAAGGATCTACCATTTGATTGGGAGAAACTTTTCTCCACAAAAACTGATGTCCTTCACTCAGTGAAGGACTTGCCTGGAGTGGCTCGAACTTTAGGCATAAACACACCACCAAACAAACTATGTTGGTATCAACCATACCAAAAGGGCAGAGACACCTCTTTCCATCTCCCACAATACACTGGCACTTCGATCAGAACAGAAATAAGCAACGCTCACAAAGATATAGGGCTCCCCAAACTCAGTCCCTGTCTTTGCAACCATCTGCCACCAAGCCACAGTTTTAAAGTCTTGGTCGAGGGCATGAATAACCTCCCCCACAATACAGCGCTCTTAGATGCTCCTACTCAACATTTTGGACACTGTCTGCACCCATTCTACCATGCCTGGGCAGCAATAACAATTGATCAATGGGTAGGGGAGATTATGGGTTATGCCATCCCGTCCCTGTCTAGGGACCCCTTTCACGAGCACCTTTTTATCACAGGAAGTGAACCATCTTCTATAATTAAGAGCTGTGGAACAAGTTCCAACTCAATACAAGGGGAAGGGCTTTTACTCCCATTATTTTCTCACCAAAAAGAAAAATGATGGATGGAGAACCATCTTAGACCTTTGGAAGCTCAACAAATTTGTGAGGAATTAGATTCAGAATGGTCACACTGGCCACTATCTTCCCAGCACTAGACAAGGGGGACTTGTTTTGAGCCCTTGCCTCCAAGATACTTATTTTCATATTTCCCATACATCCGGTTCACAGAGGATTTCCAAGATTCACGGTGTGCCTCAATCATGATCCGTAGAGAGTACTGCCTTTTGGCTTTTCCACTGCCCCTCGAGTTTTTTCTCCGATGTGCAGCTCAGGAATGCACTGACTCCCAAAGTGGGCACCTACAGGGGGAACATCTCAAAGAACCATAGTTACTGCACAAGGTGAGTAACTTCTTCCTAATATTTGTGCTTTGAAAATTGAAACTGCATATATTAATTTTCTTGGTGCATTTGAGCACATTACAGTTTATTATTCATTTAATTTACTGTGAAGTATTTTTGACTTATTTTCCTACTGAACAGACTTGACTAAACAGATTTTGCTCAGACTTTGAGAATGCAACTCTTGAATTAAGCTAAGAAAACTTCGAGTATGAATTATGGAAAGAGGAATTCGGAATTAAAATGGCTATTGCAACCTTAATTGTAATTGTTATCAATGCTGCATCAGGATACTTCTACATTATATAAAAAGCTTTTCTCTCTCTTAGTCTTTGCTTAAATTCTCGTGGTCAAATTTTCCTTGCCTTTAGCCCTCTAAATCTTTTCAGTTGGCATTTAAATGCAGCCACCTTTGTGGAACGAGGCAACTGTTAAACAGTGCACAGCAACACTGCACAATTTATTTTAAGGCAGGAGACAAAGAATTACATTGAAATTATAGAGGAAAGCAGAATTCACTCAAGCTGGAATTTGGCCAGGAAATTAGAGTTATCTTACTTAAGCGTTGCGTACAATAAAAACTGTTTAAAAGCATGTGTGTCAGCATTTGCAGCCAACTGACCTGTAAAGCTGAATGCATAGAGCACTGCTCTGAAATGGTAACTGCCTGAGTCAAGCTAGAATGACTCATAATGCTATCACAACCCTATGTGAACAAATGTATCACTGTCTTCCTGTGTTCTTCATATGTCTGTATGAAGGATGTAAGATTTCAATAAAAATGCTTTTATTCCAGCTACACACAGTTTCCCATGCTGTTCTGTTTGTGAGAGTAGGAAGATTCTAGGTAGCTATGACTTAGGGTATGTCTACACTACAAAATTAGGTCAAATTTATAGAAGTCGGTTTTGCAGAAATTGTTTTTAATTAGTCGATTGTGTGTGTCCCCACACAAAATGCTCTAAGTGCATTAACTTGGCGGAGTGCTTCCACAGTACCAAGGCTATCGTCGACTTCCGGAGTGTTGTATTGTGGGTCGCTATCCCACAGTTCCCGCAGTCTCCGCTGCCCATTGGAATTCTGGGTTGAGATCCCAATGCCTGATGGGGCAAAAAACATTGTCGCGGGTGGTTCTGGGTACATGTCATCAGGCCCTCCTTCCCTCCCTCCCTCTGTGAAAGCAACGGCAGACAATCATTTCGCGCCTTTTTTCCTGAGTTACCTGTGCAGATGCCATACCACGGCAAGCATGGAGCTCGCTCAGCTCACAGTCACCGTATGTCTCCTGGGTGCTGGCAGACGTGATACTGCATTGCTACACAGCAGCAATAACCCATTGCCTTGTGGCAGCAGACGGTACAATAGGACTGGTAGCCATCATCATCATGTCCGAGGTGCTCCTGGCCGCGTCTGTCAGGAGCGCCTGGGCAGACATGGGCGCAGGGACTACATTAGGAGTGACTCAAGCAGGTCACTCTCTTTAGTCCTGCAGGCAGTCCTATTGTACCATCTTTTGCTGAGCAGCCAAGAGATGTGGATGGCTTGCAGTCCTTCTGCACCGTCTGCTGCCAGCCAAAGATCTAAAAGATAGATGGAGTGGATCAAAACAAGAAATAGACCAGATTTGTTTTGTATTAATTTGCTTCTCCTCCGCCCCCCCCCCCCATGAAGTCCTGCCTGAAATACGAGAGGGAGGGATCGCTTAGTGGGTTGAGCATTGGCCTGCTAAACCTAGGGTTTTGAGCTCAATCCTTGAGGGGGCCATTCTGTGTGACAGTTGTTTTTGTTTCTCCTTGATGTAAAGCCACCCCCTTTGTTGATTTTAATTCCCTGTAAGCTAACCCTGTAAGCCATGTCGTCAGTCGCCTCTCTCTCCGTCAGGGCAACGGCAGACAATTGTTCCGCGGCTTTTTTCTGTGCAGACATCATACCACGGCAAGCATGGAGCCCACTCAGATCACTTTGGCAGTTAGGAGCACATTAAACACCACACACATTATCCAGCAGTATATGCAGGACCAGAACCTGGCAAAGCGATACCGGGTGAGTAGGCGACGTCAGCGCGGTGACGAGAGTAATGAGGACATGGACACAGACTTCTCTCAAAGCACGGGCCCTGGCAATGTGGGCATCATGGTGCTAATGGGGCAGGTTCATGTGGTGGAACGCCGATTCTGGGCCCAGGAAACAAGCACAGACTGGTGGGACCGCATAGTGTTGCAGGTCTGGGATGATTCCCAGTGGCTGCGAAACTTTCGCATGCGTAAGGGCACTTTCATGGAACTTTGTGACTTGCTTTCCCCTGCCCTGAAGCGCATGAATACCAAGATGGAGCAGCCCTCCCAGTTGAGAAGCGAGTGGCAATAGCCCTGTGGAAGCTTGCAATGCCAGACAGCTACCAGTCAGTCGGGAATCAATTTGGAGTGGGCAAATCTACTGTGGGGGCTGCTGTGATACAAGTAGCCAATGCAATCAAAGATCTACTGATGCCAAGGGTAGTGACCTTGGGAAATGTGGAGGTCATAGTGGATGGCTTTGCTGCAATGGGATTCCCTGACTGTGGTGAGGCCATAGACGGAATGCATATGCCTATCTTGGCGCCAGAGCACCAAGCCGCCGAGTACATAAACCGCAAGGGGTACTTTTCAATGGTGCTGCAAGCACTGGTGGATCACAAGGGACATTTCACCAACATCAGCGTGGGATGGCCGGGAAAGGTACATGATGCTCGCATCTTCAGGAACTCTGGTCTTTCAAAACCTGCAGGAAGGGACTTTATTCCCAGACCAGAAAATAACCTTTGGGGATGTTGAAATGCCTATAGTTCTCCTCGGGGACCCAGCCTACCCCTTAATGCAATGGCTCATGAAGCCGTACACAGGCAGCCTGGACAGTAGTCAGGAGCTGTTCAACTACAGGCTGAGCAAGTGCAGAATGGTGGTAGATTGTGCATTTGGATGTTTAAAAGCACGCTGGCACAGTTTACTGACTCAGTTAGACTTCAGTGAAACCAATATTTCCACTGTTATTACTGCTTGCTGTGAGCTCCACACTATCTGTGAGAATAAGGGGGAGACGTTTATGGCGGGGTGGGAGGTTGAGGCAAATCGCCTGACCGCTGGTTACACGCAGCCCGACACCAGGGTGGTTAGAAGAGCACAGGAGGGCACGGTGCACATCAGAGAAGCTTTGAAGACCAATTTCATGACTGGCCAGGCTACGGTGTGAAAGTTCTGTTTGTTTCTCCTTGATGAAACCCCCCGTCCCTTGGTTCACTCTACTTCCCTGTAAGCTAAGCACCCTCCCCTCCTCCCTTCGATCACCACTTGCAGAGGCAATAAAGTCATTGTTGCTTCACATTCATGCGTTCTTTATTAATTCATCACACAAATAGGGGATAACTGCCAAGGTAGCCTGGGAGGGGTGGTGGAGGAGGGAAGGACAAGGCCACACAGCACTTTAAAAGTTTAAAACTTTAAAACTTATTGAATGCCAGCCTTTTGTTGCTTGGGTAATCCTCTGGGGTGGAGTTGCTGGGTGTCCGGAGGCCCCCCCACTGCATTCTTGGGTGTCTGGGTGTGGAGGCTATGGAACTTGGGGAGGAGGGTGGTTGGTTACACAGGAGCTGTAGCGGTGGTCTGTGCTCCTGCTGCCTTTCCTGCAGCTCAACCATACGCTGGAGCACATTAGTTTGATCCTCCAGCAGCCTCAGCATTGAATCCTGCCTCCTCTCATCATGTTGCCGCCACCTTTCAGCTTCAGCCCTCTCTTTAGCCCGCCACCTCTCTTCCTGGTCATTTTGTGCTTTCCTGCACTCTGACATTGTCTGCCTCCATGCATTCGTCTGTGCTCTGTGTGGGAGGACAGCATGAGCTCAGAGAACATTTCATCACGAGTGCGTTTTTTTCGCCTTCTACTCTTCACTAGCCTCTGGGAAGGAGAAGATCCTTTGATCCTTGAAGCACATGCAGCTGGTAGAGGAAAAAAAAAAGGGACAGGTATTTAAATAAGACACATTTTATAGAACAATGGGTACACTCTTTCACGGTAAACCTTGCTGTTTAACGTTACATGCACAGCACATGTGCTTTCGTTCCAAGGTTGCATTTTGCCTCCCCCCACCACGTGGCTAGCCCCTCCCTGTGGCTAACAGCGGGGAACATTTCTGTTCAGCCACAGGCAAACAGCCCAGCAGGAACGGGCATCTCTGAATGTCCCCTTAAGAAAAGCACCCTATTTCAACCAGGTGACCATGAATGATTTCACTCTCCTGAGGATAACAGAGAGAGATGAAGAATGGATGTTGTTTGAATGCCAGCAAACATACACTGCTATGCTTTGTTGTACAATGATTCCCGAGTACGTGCTACTGTCCTGGTGTGATAATGTCCTACCATTGTGGACGGAATAAGGCTGCCCTCCCCAGAAACCTTTTACAAAGGCTTTGGGAGTATATCCAGGAGAGCCGCAAATGCCAGGGCAAATCAATCCTTAAACATGCTTGCTTTTAAATCATGTATAGTATTTTAAAAGGTACACTCACTGGAGGTCCCTTCTCCGCCTGGCAGGTCCGGGAGGTAGCCTTGGGTGGGTTCGGGGGGTACTGGCTCCAGGTCCAGGGTGAGAAACAGTTCCTGGCTGTTGGAGAAAACCGGTTTCTCCGCTTGCTTGCTGTGAGCTATCTACAACTTCATCATCATCCTCTTCCTTGTCCCCAAAACCTGCCTCTGTGTTGCCTCCATCTCCATTGAAGGAGTCAAACAACATGGCTGGGGTAGTGGTGGCTGAACCCCCTAAAATGGCATGCAGCTCGTCATAGAAGCAGCATGTTTTGAGCTCTGACCCGGAGCGGCTGTTTGCCTCTCTGGTTTTCTGGTAGGCTTGCCTCAGCTCCTTAAGTTTCACGTGGCATTGCTTTGGGTCCCTGTTATGGCCTCTGTCCTTCATGCCTTGGGAGATTTTGACAAAGGTTTTGGCATTTCGAAAACTGGAACAGAGTTCTGATAGCACGGATTCCTCTCCCCATACAGCAATCAGATCCCGTACCTCCTGTTCGGTCCATGCTGGAGCTCTTTTGCGATTCTGGGACTTCATCATGGTCACCTCTGCTGATGAGCTGTGCATGGTCACCTCTGCTGATGAGCTCTGGACAGTGTGGCAAGCTACAGGTGACCATACAAACAGGAAATTGAAATTCAAAAGTTTGTGGGCCTTTTCCTGTCTACCTGGCCAGTGCATCTGCGTTGACAGCGCTTTCCAGAGCGGTCACAATAGAGCACTCTGGGATAGCTCCCGCAGGCCAATACCGTCTAATTGTGTCCACAGTACCCCAAATTCGACCCGGCCGATTTAAGCGCTAATCCCCTTGTCGGGGGTGGATTAAGGAAATTGATTTTAAGAGCTCTTTAAGTCGAAAAAAGGGCTTCATCGTGTGGACGGGTGCAGGGTTAAATCAATTTAACGCTGCTAAATTCAACCTCAACTCCTAGTGTAGACCAGGGCTTAGTGTTGTGAGTGAGACTTGAGTAGTGCCACTTTTTTAAAAGTGAGGTATCCCTGCAGAACCCCACCTTCTAGAAGATAGAAAATCATGGCACTCCAGCTCATTGCTGTAATTTTGGATTCACTTCTATGAGAAACAAGTCCCCTGAAGCCACTTTTAGATTCCAAGTTTTGTGTAGGATTGGAAAGACAAACTTGAATCTAAGGCATATTTATTGCTGTATATGGTTTTTTCTTTTGTGACATTCAGGTGTACTTAATATAGGATGTTTTTGCCATCACTGTTGCTGTTCATATTTGTTGCATCTGCTTTTCTATTTTGAAGCTTTACCACACAGCCTGATCTTTGCCCTAAGCAGCCATCCATTACTGGGATTGTAGACAAAAACAGAGAAAAACAAGCCTCTCTTCTTAGCTGGGGTTGGACATTGTGCTACAGCTTTGTGATTGGTTGAACGGGAACACCACTGGCTCTGTTTATTTCCTAGAAATAAACAAGGTATCTTTAGTAATTTGTGTAGAAATCTTTAATAGTGCTTTTAATATACAAATAAACTGAGCAAAGATACTTAACCTCTTTGGAAGCTATCTTGGTGTTTGTTTAAAGGGTGAAACAAATTTTGTGATTTTTTCCCCTCCCCCCTTGAGTGCAGTGAATCCTGTGTGGGTGGTTTTCTAGATGTTTTTTGTAGGTGGATGGTATGATAGAGAATTCTGTTTTCTCAAATTTTATACTTAAGATGAAAGTTATTTTTCGAACTTTATAATGTATTGACATAACCCCCTTTAAGTATCAGACTGTTTATCTTTAAAGCTAATTTTCTGATGAGATCTCTATTAAAAAGATCAACATGGTAGTTTTAGATGCAATATGGCCTTTTTCTTTATGTTAAGGACTGATAGCTTATTTGTGATTATGCACTAGTGAGGTAAGATGTGAGCCAAAGGCTTTACTTCCTATAGTAACATAGCCTCAGTGTATGTTTTAAGATTTCTTGGATATTTACTTTTATAATTTGGGATTTAAAAAATACAATTCATCTTACATTGTGTGCATTTTATGATTTTATAGAAGCATTATTGAAGCAGATATTTGCATGGCTGGGTTGAGGGTTCTTTGTTGACACTAGAGATCTTAGAGCAGCACAGCCGTACCATTCAATACCAACGGAAGAGAGGTCTCGCGTCAGCATAATTAAACCATCCCCAATGAGTAGCTGTAGCTATGTTGGCAGGAGAGATTCTCTTCTGCCGACATAGCACTGTCCACACCAGCGCTTTTCTGAAGTCCAGGGTCCGTATTCTGCTGCTCTCCTTTCTTCCTTGTGTCAGGATCCTGAACTCGACCATCCCATGATCACTGCCTCCCAGGTTCCCATCCACTCGTGCTTCCCCTACTAATTCTTCCCTGTTTGTGAGCGGCAGATGAAGAAGAGCCCTGCCCCTAGTTGGTTCCTCCAGCACTCGCACCAGGAAATTGTCCCCTACACCTTCCAAAAACTTCCTGGATTGTCTGTGCACTGCTGTATTGTTCTCCCAGTAGATATCAGGGTGATTGAAGTCCCCCATGAGAACCAGGTCCTGTGATCTAGTAACTTCTGTTAGTTGCCTGAAGAAAGCCTCATCCACTTCATCCCCCGGTCTGGTGGTCTTTAGCAGTCTCCCACCACGACAACACCCTTGTTGCTCACACTTCTAAACCTAATCCAGAGACACTCAGGTTTTTCTGTAGTTTCATACTGGAGCGCTGAGCAGTCATACTGCTCTCTTACATACAGTGCAACTCCCCTCACCTTTTCTGCCCTGCCTGTCTTTTCTGAGCGGTTTTTATCCATCCATGAGAGTACTCCAGTCACGTGAGTTATCCCACCAAGTCTCTGTTAGTCCAATCACATCATAATTCCTTGACTGTGCCAGGACTTCCAGTTCTCCCTGCTTGTTTCCAAGGCTTCTTGCATTTGTGTATAGGCACTTACGATAACTCACTGATCGTCCTGCTTTCTTAGTATGAGGCAGGAGTCCTCCCCTTTTGCACTCTTCTGCTCGTGCTTCCTCCTGGTATCCTGCTCATCTCAGGGCTTTGGTCTCCTTCCCCCAGTGAGCCTAGTTTAAAGCCCTCCTCACTAGGTTAGCCAGCCTACTTGTGAATATGCTCTTCCCTCTTCGTTAGGTGGAGCCCATCTCTGCCTAGCAATCCTTCTTCTTGGAACATGATCCCATGGTCAAAGAATCCAAATATTTCTCTCCAACACCACCTAGCCATTTGTTGACTTCCACGATTCAACGGTCTCTACCCAGGCCTTTTCCTTCCACGGGGAGGATGGACGAGAACACCACTTGCACCTCAAACTCCTTTATTCTTCTTCCCAGAGCCACATAATCTGCAGTGATCTGCTCAAGGTCATTCTTGGCAGTATCATTGGTGCCCACGTGGAGAAGCGGGAAGGGGTAGCAATCGGGGGGCTTGATGAATCTTGGAAGTGTCTCCGTCACATCGTGAATCCTAGCTCCTCGTGTAGTTCCCCTTTCTGAAATTAAATGCTACAGCGTTGGGCCACTGTGGTGTTCTCCCCACCACACGGGATGTTAAATTTAATTATATTATGGTCACTGTTACCAAGCGGTCCAGCTATATTCACCTCTTGGACCTAATCCTGTGCTCCATTTAGGACTAAAACAAGAATTGCCTCTCTTCTTGAGAGTTCCAAGACTAGCTGCTCCAAGAAGCAGTCATTTAAGGTGTCAAGAAACTTTATCTCTGCATCTTGTCCTGAGGTGATATATACCCAGTCAATATGGGGATAGTTGAAACCCCCCATTATTATTGAGTTTATTTGAATAGCCTCTTTAATCTCCCTGAGCATTTCAGTCACTATCACCATCCTGGTCAGTAATATATCCCTACTGCTATATTTTATTATTAGAGCATGGAATTACTATCCATAGAGATTCTATGATACAGTTTGGGTCATTTAAGATTTTTACTTCATTTGATCATATGCTTTTTCACATCTGGTGCCACTCTCCCCCAGCATGACCTGTTCTGTCCTCCTGATATATTTTGTACCCTGGTATTACTGTGTCCCGTTGATTATCTTCATTCCACCAAGTTTCTGTGATGCCTATTATATCAATATCCTCATTTAATACGAGGCACTCTAGTTCACCTGTCTGATTTAGACTTCTAGCATTGGTATATAAGCACTTTAAAAACTTGTCACATTTTAGCTGTCTATTACATGATGTAATTGAATGAGACTTCTTTTCATTTGATTTTTTTTCTGATCACATCCTACCTGTATTTTAACTTCCTCTCCTCCTTACTAGGACATAGAGAATCTCCATTAGTAGATCCTCCCCATGTGCTCCTCCGCACCTGTCGGCTTTCCCCCAGACATTAGTTTTAAAACTGCTCTACCACCTTTTTAATTTTAAGTGCCAACAAGCTGGTTCCAGTTTGGTTTAGGTGAAGTCCATCCTTCCTGTATAGGCACCCCTTTCCCAAAAGTTTTCCCCAGTTCCTAATAAATCTGAACCCCTCCTCCCTACACCATCGTCTCATCCATGCATTGAGACCCTGCAGTTCTGCCTGTCTGTCTGGCCCTGCACATGGAACTGGAAGCATTTCAGAAAATGCTACCATGGAGGTCCTGGACTTCAATCTCTTACCTAGCAGCCTAAATTTGGCCTCCAGGACCTCTCTACTATCCTGCCCTATGTCATTGGTACCTACATGTACCACGACCACCGGCTCCTCCCCAGCACTACAAAGAAGTCTATCTAGATGTCTTGAGAGACCTGCAACCTTTGCTTTAGGCAGGCAAGTCACGATGCGAGTCTCCCGACCATCGCAAACTCAGCTGTCTATGTTCTAATGATCAAATTGCCCATTACTAATACCTGTTTCTTCCTAAGAACTGTTTTACCAACAAAACTGCTAGTGTAGAAATCAATAACCTACTTGCCCTCCAAAAATTCCTTGCCCATCCAAGGGAGGAAAACAGTATGAAAAAAAATTCTTTTGTAGTAGAAATGAGACAGACACACAAAGCCAAGAGGCTTATGAAATCTTGCTGGGTTTTTTGCATTTTGTGTGTGTGGTTGTTTTTTTTTTGGGGGGGGGTTGGGGTTTTTTTGTTTTTTTGTTTTTTTTGAAACAAGAAGTTTCATCTTTTTAATCTGACAGCTGGGAAGCACTGTGCAAAAGAAAAGCAGCCACAGGGATTATCCTGCAGGAGAAGGGACAAAGACAGATAAAGGCAAAAGGGAAGGATGGGAGAGAGGGGGAGAGACACTCTTTCCCTCCCCCTCCTCCCCCAATGGAGGCCGACTAAATACCAGAATGGACTCACTAAAGGAAGTAAAAGATTAGTTGGATTAGGATTTAAACAGATTATAATTCATTCTTGAATATTTACATTTTAATAACTTTTGGAAGTAAATGGTTATTCTTTAAAATGTGAATTAAAAAAGTTCGTGTTTTGGATAAACATCCATATTTTCCTTACATTAACTGAAATAGTAAGTAAGTTGTTTAGATATGGAAGTAATTGACATTTTTTGTGGGGAAGACAGTTATACTATTACTGTTCAAGAATTCCCTGTTTATCTTCTAGTCTGATATAAACCTCCTGTTCTAAAAATCTCATGCATTTTCTTGCAAAAACAATTAACCCCCCCTTACTTAAGTTTGAGACTCCTTGCTTTTGTAACTGAGGTGATGAGGAAGTAATCCGCTTAGGAGGGTGGAGGAATGATCCAGCCAAAAATATATGAAGAATTCTGGTCTTGCAAGCCCTGTAAAGTTCCCTTAATCAGCAAAATGGTTGGCTTACCACAGAAGCCCCAAAAGAAAATAACTCCAGTTCTGTATCTGCAAGTTGTGAAATAGGTGTGAAGGAGCAGCCAACTGTTAATGCAATTGAATATTATAGTATTGATTCTTGGGGTTGTTTTTTCATTCCTGTCCATAGCTATACACAAAATGGGAGTTACAGCTTTTATGGGGGGATGGTGCACGAAAGGAGAGGACAGGAATGCACGTTAATAAATGGCGAGGATGGAAGGATTGTGTGATTGGGATATGCGATGAATCTTTTTTTGCCCTGATAACTGGTGGTCATGAAGGAAGGGGAATTCTCTGAATTGTGCATGATTCTTTCCTCTTTTTGCTGAAAGCTCTGTTTTAATGGGCATGAGACAGCCCTTCACATCAGTATCTCTTAGGGCCCCAGTTTATTAACATTCAGCTGGCATAGACCAAGAGCCATAAAGGCTAATTTATGGGATGAGCCCTTAAACGATACCAACTTGAAATCTATTCAGCTTCAGGAAGTTAGTTTAAAATTAGAGGTAGGTATAGTACCTACTTGTGACTCCCCCTGCCAACTTTTGTGGTTTTATAATCTAATTTTCTTAAACTAAGTTTTCCCTATTGCTGTATGAAAGACCTACACAAAGTGAAATTGATTGTACACAGTGCATTGGATAGCACTTTAAGTAAAACTAAAATGATAGGTAAAAATAGTTTCCCTCCAATCTCCTTTAGTTAGAGTAATAGCTGTTACTTGAAAGAATAGTAGGCTTTAAACTGATGTAAAATAAAATAACAATTTCATTTCAGTAAGCTGCACTACAAACCTAGTGCTTAAAGTGAATTTCCAGGTTCATGGTTGACTGTGTGGATGACATTTGCCTTCCCTTTCACCCACATTAATGGTTCTGCAGTGCCTGTGGAAATGTAGATGAGCCAGCCAATGCCTTTGGGCAGGATGGCCTTTACTAAGGGTACGTCTTTACTACCTGCTGAGTCGGCGGGTAGTGATTGATCTATCGGGGATCGATTTACTGCGTCTCATGTAGACACGATAAATCGATCCCTGAATCGATGCCTGTACTACACCTCAGCAGGAGGAGTAAGTGGAGTTGATGAGGGAGCTGTTGTGGTCGACTTGCCACCGTGAGGATGGCCAGGTAAGTTGAACTAAGATACTTCGACTTCAGCTACGCTATTCGTGTAGCTGAAGTTGAGTATATTAATTCAAACCCCCCACCCCAAGCATAGCTCAGGCTTAAGGCTGGTGTTTCACTCTTTAATTGCCAGAAAAGAAGATCATTGGAAGTTACCAATGTGTCCCTACAACACTGAATCCATAGGGAATGAGTACAGATCGCTGTTGCTGCTACCTTGTTGATGGAATGGGTTCTTCCTTCATTTCCACCCTTTTCCTTTCCCTTCTAGGAGAGTTGAGGGGGAATTAATCCCCTGCAATAAGGAGGTGGTGCAATAAGGCAGCCAGCTTTAGTTATACCCTACCGCTACATATTTTTCCTCTTATGAAGTACCAAAGGACCCAAGTGCTCCTGGTGATGCCAGGAACAATATCAAATGGCAGTATATGCCTTTAGGCATGGTTCAGTACTGAAGCAGAATTCCAACATTTTATCTTCAGTTTGAAAAAATCTTAAGTTTCAAATCAGGGTGAATTTGATTTAAATCACTAGTCACTCTATTTAATCATGGTTTTCTATATAAAAGTGCATTCTTGTTGATTGTTATAACCTTAATACAAATTCTTCATAACTCAGATAGATGTAGGTTTCATTTTTAGAAGGTACACACTATACATTTTTAAACAATGATTTATTTTGAAAACTTTTCAATCAGTGTTACAGCTATATCCGAAAATGAATGATTGTTTGGTTATTTCATTTACCAAAGGTAATTGAAGCAGATATTTTTGAAGTCATTGGGAGGTGAACTATCTCTAATTCAACAGGTTAATCATTAATATTTGGAGGATTTTCTTGCCATGCTGTATTAAGAGGAGAACATCACCAGAGAGATATTTAAATTGTTTTATTTAACTAAAACAACAATGTTAAGTATTCAACAGCAAACATACAATATTTTAACAAAAAAGCATATGTCCCTCGCTTCTCACATTTATCTCCAGATTTCTTCTCCTTGCCCAGATCTATTCTGCCCCCAACAATCTTCTATTCATTTAACTTTTTAAAACTTCACACTTTTAGAGAGAAGTAAGGGATTGACTCTGTGTACACAAATTTGGAGAGTGACAATAGAGTTGAGGTCTGTTATTCCTCTCAGTCAGTCAGTCAGTTATAAATAAATAAAATAAAAAAACATTTTTGCTGGTAACATGCTTGTTAACCCTGGGGAGACACATCCACAGTTTGAGAACTGCAAAACTGAGCATCTGTGGTGGTATCTTCTAGACTGAGCACTACTCCAATTGGGTAGATAGAAAGATTAACCTAAATAATCTATACAGAAGCGTGTAGAACCCCATAAGATTGGGTCCCTAATCCATGAACTATTGGAACTCATTTACAAAACTTTCCTCAAACATTATAGACGCTCCCCAGGTTATGCAAGACCCGATTTATGCAAATTCGCACTTACGGAAAAAGTTCCATAAGCCAGAAATAGGATTTTCGAGTTGCGGAAATTTTTGCATAATGTACGGGTATACGTTTCCAACTTACACAAAATTCGAGTTATGCAAGGCTTTCTGGAATGGAAGGATTGCGTAAATCGGGGGGCATCTGTACAGGAATATATTGTCTCATACCATAGAATTAGAATTTATAATCCCTATTCCATGATGAGAGATCTTTGAGCTATAATGTATCTTAATTAAAACTATCTTTAATTTGTTTATTTAAATAATTTTTTTTTATTCAAATGCTTTTTGAGGGAGAAGAAACCTATCATTGATTTTTATCCACCCTGGGTTTCATAATCCATGCTTGCATTAAAATTTGAGTAAAAATCTTGGAAAGGTTTCTATGCTGGTGTCTTCTGGTATCATGTAAAAAAAAATCAATTTGTGCACATCTTTGTTTCTTTAATTTTATTTGTAGGTTGACAGAAATGTTATCCCTTAAGTCTGGAAAACTTCCGTTTGGGAACTGGTGATTACTGGCAGGCAAGAGTTCTAATTTCTGCACACAAGGTAGTGTCTCTAGGTTTTATTTTAGGAATAATACATTAGTTCTCAATACGGTGGCTATCTTTTTTTTTTTTTTTTATAGTCTGAGGTGAGGTAGTATATTTTTGACTTGCTGCTTTAGCACCCAGGAAAAAATGATAGTGAAGGCATTGAAATGCTGCATGCTTTTCAAACCAGAACTTCTAAGTCCAAATTCTTCCACGTGTGTGGCAAAACTTGTGGAGAGTCTTAGTAAAAATATATTAGGTTTTTGTTTTCATAGAAAAGTGCAGTAGTCTTTAAATGTTCAAATATTGTGTTTTTATACTTGCCACGGTAACTGCTGTGCTGACAAGAGACATACAGTATATGAAAGGCAGGGCAAGTAAATCTTGTAGATCATTTTTGGCTTGAAAACTACTTTCCTTTAGTGTGTTTTAGCATATAATAGACAGAATCAGTGCTTGTTTAAACAGCATTATCTCAGAAGACCTTATTTTGCATCCCTGTCTCTGTGTAAACAGTTGTTTACCGTAATGCCTACAGTAGATTATGAAATGTTGCACTTGCATCTAATTTATACAAACATCAAAAAGGAAGCACTGGACTTCTATAGCATCAGGTGATCAAAAATTCAGATAGAAACAGTATAAGACACAAGTGCAAGTTCATATTAATTTAAATTATTTGCTTTTGGTAACATTTTTTTGCTGGACACAGTTATTTAAGAAATACACCCATCAAGAGCTGGAAGCCCTAGTTTCTGCTTCCTGCTCTAACACAGGTTACCTGGCCATCCTTCTTCAGCATGTCAGTAATGTTTTTGTCTCCACTTCCCTATTTATAAAATGGGTGTAAAGGTGTAATTCACAGGGATGTTATGATATTGAGCTGTTCTGCGATCCCAGGATGGAAAGATCTACATAAGTGGAAAGTATTATTCATTATTGTGGATGTGTGTAAAGTAATCCCTGAAGACCAAATATTTAAAGATATTTAGGTACCTAACGATCCATCTAGGTGCCTATGGGGACTTTCAAAAGCACCTACAGTGCCCAACTTCCATGGCCCTAATTACCTTTAAAATCTGGGCCCTTAGTAACTACTTATGGGGCAAGGATATGAGAGAAGAAATGAATCATGAACAATAGATGTCAGTCGTATCGGAGTTTCCGACATGATGGTGATGAAGGCAGTATAACAACCTATATAGAATAGAATCTGAAAGTCTATATGAAAAAAAAGTTTGAAAGATGCTTGCTTCATCACCCTAATGTAAGTATCCAGTGGTTAGCTCTCAAGGTTGAACTGCTCTGAATTTTGTGGTTCCACTTCATGCATTCCATTCAAATTTTTTTAAAGTGAATTTTAAAGTTCAGTGGCTCATTATATGGGGTGGAACAGATATCTATGGCACTAAATTTTATTTATGCCTTAGGTATGGTCTGTAAAAAATGTTTAAAATAACTGTATAGGAACTTGATAATATCCCTTTAAATAGCTTTTGGGCCCTCACTCTCGTCTGTGTAGAATAGCAGTGTATATAGGTAGGTAGGTAGGCCAGCCTTTTATGTTGTATAAATAAGCATGATTATTTGGACCTCATTATGGCTGTGGTTTCTTCATATTATACATGTGTAAAGAGCAAAAGATGTAATTGGTGATGATGATAGGATCCTTATCCAGGAATACAGTGATAGTAGAGCACTAGTGAAAATGAAAAGGAAACTACAGTCTGCAGCCAGTGGAACTGAGTTAACTGCTAACTTTAAATAAAAATGTAGAAAGAGTTAAAAAGTCTGGCTATTGGGAGGTGGAGGGGAATTGACTTGCTTGAGAACTCATTAGGACTTGCTCTCTGATATTGAAAGACTAGGGTTGCCAACAGTCTAATCACACAAACCCAAACAACCTTGCTCCACCACCTTCCCCGCCCCTTCTCTGAGGCCCCATCCCACTCATGCCATCCCCCCCTCCCTCGTTCACTTGCTGTCTCCCCCCCCCCCCCCAACCTTCACTCACTTTCACTGGCTTGGAGTGCAGGAGGGAACGTGGGCTCTGGGCTGGGACCAAGGGGTTTGGAGTGTGAGAGGGGGCTCCGGGCTGAGCCTGGGACAGGGGGTTGAGGTGCAGGAGGGGATGTGGGGTACAAGCTCTGGGAGGGAGTTTGGGTGCTGGATGGGGCTTACGACTGGGAGAGGGGATAGGGATGTGGGGTGCAGGCTCTGGGAGGATGGGGCTCAGAGCTGGGGAAGGGGGTTAAAGTTCAGGCTCTGGGAAGGTGCTGGAGGGGGCTCAGGGCTGGGAGAGGGGATGGGGGTGGCAGCTTTGTAGAAATTTTGGTGGTGCCCAGACTCCACCCCCTCACCTGCCTAAGGCTCTGAAAGGGAGTTTGGGTGGGGGAGGGGGTCTGGGGTGCAGGCTCTGGGAGGGAATTTGGGGGCAGGAGGGGATGTGTGGGAATGGGGTGAGGGTGTAGGCTCTGGGATGGAGTTTGGGGGCAGGAGGGAATGTGTGGGAAGGGGGTGAGGGTGTAGGCTCTGGGACAGAGTTTGGGTGCTGTGTGCAGGCTCTGGGCTGGGACAGGCTGGGGGTGCAGGAGGGGATGAGGGGTGAAGGTGCTGGGACTGAGTTTGGGTGTGGGGTGGGGGTACAGGCTCTGGGAGGGAGTTTGGGGGGCAGAGGGAGGGGGTGCAAGCTCTGGGAAGGAGTGGGGGGGTGCAGCGCTTACCTGGGGCTCCTAGGCAGGGCAGGCTGGGAGTCTCCATGTGCTGCTACTCCTAGGCACTGCCCCTGCAGCTTTCCATTGGCTGCAGGGACACTTGGGGTGAGACACAGACCCACCCAGGGGCTGCAGGGAGGGGCCAGCAGCCATGTGGAGCGAACAGGGAGGAAGCGGCTTAGCTCCGCTGTGCTGCTGATGGTGAGTGAGGGCCCTAGACTGTTTTCAATGGCCCGGGGGACGTGTAGGGGGTGGGGGCTGGGGGCAGAAGGTGGGGCCGAGGGAGAGACCCAGCCCCAAACATTGCTGGAGGCGGGTCCTGGGCCAGGAATATTCCTGGGGGCCAGGAATATTCCTGGAGCCCAGGCACCATGGGTCCATAAGTCTCACTGCCCATGGGTGGGGATGCAGGGTGCAGGCTCCAGGCTGGGGCAGGGAATTGGGGTGTGGGAGTGGGTGAGGGGTGCAGGCTCTGGTCAGGTGGTGCTTACCTTGGGCGGCTCCCAGTTGGCAGTGTAGCAGGGCTAAGGCAGGCTCCCTGCCAGCCCTGTCCCTGCGCTGCTCCCAGCAGCAGCTGGCATATTCCTGCAGCCCCTGGGTGGGCAGGGGTCTCTGTGCATTGCCTGAGCGCTGACTCTGCAGCTCCCATTGGCTGGGATCTGTGGCTTATGGGCGCTGTGGGGGCGGAGCCTGCCTTAATGCTGCTGTGCTGCTGACTGGGAGCTGCCCGAGGTAAGCAGGGCCTGTGGGCACTGCCCTGAGAAGTGGCCTGCGGGTGCCGCCCCTTGCAGCTCCCATTAGCCGTAGTTCCTGGTCAATGGGAGCACCTCTTCCCCACTCCCACCCAGGGGCCGCAGGGATGTGCCGGCTGCTTCTGGGAGCAGTGTGGGGCCAGGGCAGGCAGGGAGCATGCCTTAGCGCTGGTGTGCCACTGGACTTTTAGCACCTAAAATCTTCCAGTTTGGCTTCAGTAGTCTCCAGGAGCCTGATTCCAGGAGACTCCCAGCGAAACCTGGAGGTTTGGCAACCCTATGAGAGACTGGAACAGTATATAATTGCTAACTGGTATAATTGAGGAAAAAATGGCAGTTTGAGGCCTGGTTTATACTACAAAGTTAGGTCAACATAAGCCACCATTGGTGTTAACCTACTTGTCTCCCACTGATGATAAGCTCTCCATTAGGCAGACATAGGAACACCACCTCCCTGAGCAGTGTGGATTGATGTACTGAATTAACGCAGTACAATGTAGACACTGTGTTACCTATGTCCATCCTAACGGTCCTCCAGCATCTATCCTTTCATGCCCAATGCTGACAACTCTGGTCACAGTTGTGAACTCCATTTTCTAGGGGTCTTTGAGACTAGCATTGCCTGCCTTTAAACCTTACGAATTTTTGAAACGCCTTTTCCTGATTGTCCATCTCAGCAAGCCTACTGAACAGCTCTCTATTGTTGCATGCAACTGCCTAGCTGACCGTGTCCAGCTACATGTTCCAGACATGCTCCCACCTGAAGTAGACCGTAGATATTGCATCTCCTGGCCTGTGAGGAGAAGGGGCTGTGCAAGTACAGCTATGGACCAGCTGGAGAAATTAGGACATCTATGAGCGGATTGCGCAAGGGATGCTTGAGTAGGGGTATAATAGGGATCAACAGCAGTGCCGCATGTGAAAGCAAAGGAACTGCGGCAGGCATATTGGAAGGCCAAGGAGGCCAACCGTTAATCCAGTGCTGAGCTGCAGACCTACCACTTTTACAAAGAGCTTCATGCCATACTTACGGAGACCCCACTACCACCCTGCATACCATTGTGGATACTTCTGAGGAGCCTGAGTCGCAGGCCCCTGGCATAAACAGCAAGGACAAGGAGGAAGAGGGAGAAGGATGAGGGGGACATGTGACAGGTAGGGCCCAGCTCTGCCACAAGCCAGGACCTGTCTGAGTCTTCACTACAGTCCTGTCAGTCCAATACAGGCAAACCCAGTTCAGGGAAAGGAACCTCGGGTAAGTGTGTAAATTTATCTCCCATGACAGTGTTGGTGACCCCAACTTAGCAAGACACAACTATCAACTTTTCATGAATTTACTTGTACTAGAAAAGATAACTATCTCTCTGTTGTATTGCTATCTGGTTTTCATGCCCTGTAGAGTTAGGCGGAGGTCCATGTGGAGCAGTTTATGTAGAGAGAGATGTCCCTTAAATCCTCCTGAGGGAGCTCAATGCACCTTTCATGGAGGTGCACTGCAATCCACTCCTGAAGGTTTTCTAGGGATGACAACCTTATTTCTTTCTCTGCAGTAGGTCACTTGCCCGCACCATTGCAGTAAACAGGCCAGAAGCATACTGTCCTGGATGGCTTTGGTTTGCCAGGAGCAGTTATGCTCTCTGTTCCTTTGTGGCCCTTAGGAGTGAGATATTAACTAAAATCACTACTGCCTGTGGAAAGTGGTGCACGTATACAGTGCCATTGCCCTATACTCAGTTTCATGCAACCGAGCAATTCCCTCCTCATTTCCCTCACTCCTGGTAGGCCATACTCACCAGGGCTGGAGCTGTGAGTGGTGCTGTGCATATGCACTCTGAAGCAGAAGTGTCAATAAGCATGTCTTTGTTTAAAATGTTAGGGAACGAGTTCTGAATTGTTACTTTTTGCTTTCCATTGTGACTATACTGATGATCAGCTCTGTTTTATGTGTAACTGCTGCTGTTGTGGCCTTGAGGGGTTTCCCCCTCCACACCCACGGAATGCCTGAGCTAGATAAGGAGGAGAAAGAAAAGAACTCAGCATGACACATTCAGCAAGATCCTGCAAGTTTGTACTGCATCAGACTGTGAACAGAAGGCCTGGAGGATGAATATTGCATACTGTTTGGAGAAGAAAAGAGCAGACAGGAGAGAGGCCCAGGAGTTAGAGAGGGAAATGCACCAGGACATGACTGGATTTCTCTGGCAGCAAACAGATGATGCAAACTTTTGTGGACCTACAAGTTTGACAATCTGTCTCCCCTCCCTTTGCAGTCCAAGGAGAACTCCATTTCAGTACCTCCCTACACCCTCTCTCAGCATTCCATTATGGCTTCAGAGGTTGCATCTCTACCCCTACCACTGCACACCAGGATTAAGGACAACCACAGCTTCACATACTGAACTGTGAGAGCCATAGTTGATGTGTGTAGTGTGACTGGGTCGGGCCATATGAGAGTGGTCCTATTGAAAATTTCAGGGGTAGAAGGCAGGTATATTAGCCTCAGGATAAGCAGGTCCCATTTCCCCTGATAATTGAACAGGGGTTACTCCAGGATAATTAGGACACCTGGGGCCAATCAAGGGCCTGTCAGAACCTGTTAAAAGCCTCCCTTCTAGTCAGATAAATGCTCAATAGGAGCTGTGGGAATCGGGTGTGCTACTGGAGAGTCAGATGGTGCAGACACTGACAAATGCTTCGAGCAGGGGGTTGGACTAGATGACCTTCTGGGGTCCCTTCCAACCCTGATATTCTATGATTCTATGAATGCCAGGAGGGAGATCTCACAGGTACAGAGGTGAAGAGCAGAGGAAATCCTGCCCAATAGGGTGTACAGCCTTTCCAGGCCCCAGAGGTTTGGGGGAAGAGACCCTGCCAGAGGGGAGAGACTGAACTCTGTGTCTGGCTTGCTGCCGCTACGCCCAGAGGAGCTACGAGAGACTAAGAGGCTTCCCTCCCCCACATCAGGGAGTCCGGGAGGAACCTCTGCTCCAACAAAGTGGGGACAGTAAACCCAGGGGCATGGGGAAATTCCCAGGGAGAGAGGAATCCCCCAGCCCGCTGCTAAGAGAAAGCATGGAACCCACTGAGGCGGAGAAGGAGCTCTTCCACAGTAGCCTAAATAGACATGAATGTTCCTCACTCTTCTTCAAGCACTGCTTCATGAATTTATTACAGTTTTCAAGTTTTGCTTTTAGCTTGCACAGAATTTTATTTTGAAGTGTTTTTGTTACTCAATAAAATTATTGCTAGGAAAATAATTCATTTAGTAGTTCCCAACATATACTGAAGAATGCCTGGTAGTAGTGAAAGCACCCACTTGTTGTACATTGTGATACAACTCATAGGATCAGTGACAGTGTAATAATCATAAATGTACAGCAAGCACCACAAAATAAGTTAATTGTTGGTGTTTTGTTCATAGATGTGCACCACTACACAATTCCTAACAGGCCCCCAAACTCTAGGACAGGTAGAGCACAGTACACCACAACACATTATTGTGGCTCGCTGTTACAGTGCTCTTTCAAGGCCGCCCTGAGCCATATGTTGAGCTCTTCTGGTAGCCCTTGTTGTCTGGCTATTCAAACTCAGCAGACAGCTGCTCCGTCTCTACCCCACAGCAACTTACCTCCTTTGCTTCACAGATTTTATGCAGGACACAGCAGGCAGCTATAACAATTGGGATATTTTTCTTGCTGAGATCCAATCTTGTGAGAAAACAACATCAGTGCCCCTTCACTCTACCAAAAGTGCATTCAACTGTCATTCTGCACCTGCTAAGCTGTTAGTTTAATCTTTTGTTGGGGTTGTCCGGGTGGTTGGTGTACAGCTTCATGAGCCAGGGGTGCAAGGTATAGACTGGGTCCCCTAGGATCATTGTTGACATTTCAACATCACTGGTGGTAATCCACCTGTTAGGAAAGAGAGTCCCTGCTTGTAGATTTCTGAACAGTCCTGTGTTCTTAAAGATGCAATCAGCATGCACCTTCCCTGACCAGCCAACACTGTCAGAAGTGTCCCTAATGATCCACTGATGCTTGCATAATGATAGAAAAACAGCAATTTCTGTTGATGTACGCTGTGCCAAGGTGATCTGGTGCAAAACTGGAACTGAATTCTGCTCATGCTGTACAGTGCAGTCTGCATAATGTTATGACCGATATCATTTGTAAGTCATATTTTTTTGAGCAAAATCCATTTTTACTGGTAACTGGATACCAGTAGCCTGCACAATATCAGGAGTAAATGTGTATTGACAGTGTATTCTGTATTTTTCCTTAACAAAGCAAAGTAGTTGGGAAACGGTCTCTGTTGGAATCACATTTCCATGTACATTGGGATAGTTCACTTTCTGTAATATCCTTTCCATCCTGTATTTCTTGTTAAAGAATCATAAGTTGGCTGTGATTAATTTCTGAACAGGAAACATCTTGATGCCCTCAGTGCTTTAAGTGAGAAATGAAAATAAATCCTTAAGAGGAAGCTAAGTAACCACCTCCCACGCAGAAGTATTTTTTCCTTCTCTAATTTCTACATGATATGTATATTAAAACGTTTAAGGTTCTTTCCCCATGTGTGACTGCTTCCAACTTCCATGTATCAACCCAGCATAGAAAGTTATCTATGTGATGTCTTGTTTCAATTTTGATTCTAATTTTCCTACTCAGACCTAGAATTATAGGATACAAATAAGTGTGTTGGTTTTGTTGCTACTGGTCAGAACTTGGATGGGTGGGATATTATGCGGGAGAGGTGGTAGCAAAGCCTATACCTAAGATGCCAAAGGGCTGGTTCCTTGCAAGCAGATTTTGTACCATTATAACTAGATCCATTTAGAAACTGATACCCACTAGACGAGGGTTGTTTCTACTTAGCTTGGCTACTGTGGCAAATTGCCGGCACAACTATGATGGGTCTCGCGCTTTCTCTTCTTGGGTGGGGGGTTAAGGGCACTGTTTCTTGCCCCTGAACTGGGGTATTAACTGCCTCACTAGTGTCCTAGAGGAGGGGAGTGGAGAGGGAGGGACCTGGGCCCGCCCTCTACTCCAGCCCATGGGCCCCTAGGGATAGCAGTAAACCAGTAGAACTAGCGGTTCCTTCCCCTGGGCTACTTCCCTCTCCTCTCCTTCAGTTTGTGGGGCTTCCTGCCCTCCCTCTGCACAGACCAGGTGTCCCTTTACTAGGGTCATGGTCTTCTTAGCCCACCGCAGCACTTCTCCAAACTTTTCTCTGCTTCCCTCCAAACTGCTCTCTGCTTCAACATCAGTCCACTCTTGTTTCAACTCCTCCAAACTGCTCTTTGCTCCAATGCCAATCCACTCTGCTTCAACTCCTCCTCTTGTCTGATTGAAGCAGGGTTTTTTATCATGTGACTGGCTTCAGGTGCTTTAATTAATTTATAGCAAACTTTCTTCCCTCTACAGGGAATAAGGCTCCCTTCTAACACTCTCCTGCTGCCCTCTGGCCATACTGTATCACACTACCAATAGCAGTCAAGATGTATAACAGTGCACGGTACCTTGGGTAATTACTAGAGTGGCTAGCCTGTACTGAAGTCCATGTTTCTGCAGCTTGACTGCTACCAGTACTTGAGCTAACTAGCCCTAAATTAGTAGGGTATAAAAGCATATGCTGCGGTCGCACTTCCAACTGTTGACCTACCCAGTGTGGGTATAGTTATATTGGCATAAAGATGCTTACATTACTATAGCTTATTCTAGAAGATAGTTTCCTCTGGAAATTGGTAGGAATAAGTTATTTTACGTCACTATAGATTTTAACCTTCCAGGAAAATTTTTCTACCAGCCTGAATTTTCTTTTTCTGCCTATTCTTCCCAGCTAACCACAATATATAAACAAATTCCTACATCTTGTGTAGATAGATATAATTAGATATACCAATTAAGCACCTTTATACTGGTATAGCTGCATCCACACTAGGGGCTTGTGATGCTTTAATTGTGACTCTAACTTCGTATAGTGGTAAATCCACATAAATTTCTTGTTGACAAATCCTAATATTTTTCCTTATAAAGGATTCTTGTGATCTTTTCTTTGAAACCCTATCACACCTCCAGTGTCTGCAGCAAGCCTTTAATGTTTGTGGCGGGGGGGAACCAACAGAGCTACAGAAAGTGCCTTTTTCCTGGTTCCATGAAATACCATTCAGATTTAGCTAAGATATGAAGTATTAAAAATAGGTCTTCCCTTGTTTCACTTGCAAGCATCACAAAAACTTTGGCAACATGCCAAAATCACTGAACATTCAAAGGCCAGGTTTGCATTGTTGCCACAGCAGCACCATCCCCATCACAAGCTGCACTGGGAATACCAGGCAGCTCCTACACCAGCTGTAGCAGAATGGGAGTGGAAGAGAGGCAGGATGGGCTCTGTCCCCCTGTAAATCCTTAGACTCCTAACTTAGGCCACTGACGCTATCTTCCTCTCCAAAGGCAACATACAGGGCAGAAGGTTTCATAACTCTGGGAGATGAGATGAGCGGGAGATGCTGGCTGGCTTCCCCTGAACCCAACAACCCACCCTGCTGCAAGTGAACAGTCCTAATGTTGCAAACAAAGGCTAGTCCTATAGCTCAAGGTAGTAGTACTGTGCTCTGAGATGTTTAGGGTTCAAGGTTCTAATCCCACAGACTCATGAGTGGAATTGTCACGCATGATATAATTTGTCTTTACCTTTTTCCTTTAAAAGCAATCAAAAAACCCTAGGAACTTATGTATTCATATGTACATGCACACTTTTCCTAGCTGTACTGGAAGAATTTTATTTAAATTGCACAGTCAAGCAGTCCAAAATTAGGAAATGCCAGATTTACAGTTGTCTGTGCAACTTTAAGTCTGTCCTCCCTGTGCATATGTAGTATGATACAGCTTTTAATTACCCAATGAAATACTTTTTTCCCCCAGGACCTTTGTCGGATTCAATGCACAGAATGGACATAGGAAGTGCCAGCTTTTCAGTTGCCCCCTAACTTTTTAAGTGCTTAACTTTAGAAGAATATTCAGGTTGTCATATTTTTGTATGTGTAATATTATATAGGTCAAAGAATATCAGAGTAGCAAAAGGGAAGTCCCTGTACTCTCTCATATTGTCTCAGCTCTCTGGTGGAGCTCAGTTGCATTGTTACAGTCTATTCCAACACTCACAGGAACTCAGGAAATGCTGATATTGCAGAAAACAGGGGCATGGTCAAGAGCAACATACAGCTTTGTTCTATTTTAATTGCTTCCTTCAGCTTTATTTCTATAGTGATAAATTGTGTACTGTATCTGTTGGGGATAGAGAGAAAATTATAAATTGTAATTCAACTTTTTATTTTAAAATGTGGTTTGCAGATTCAAATAGCTAAATACAAAGCTATAACACATCCTTTCATAGCATAATTAGAGCATTACAGAGCAATGAATGAAATGCTGGACAATTGAAAACCAGAACCTAAAATAGGGGATTAGCACCCGTCTTCCTCTGTCTCGTACTTTGTGGTCCATATCTTTTTCTTAATGTTAGCTAAGCCACAGAAAATGTGAGTTCACTTTGCAAGATTGTACAAAATGACCATTCAGTATGTACCTTTAAATCTGTCATTAGATTGGCAAGGAACCCCAAACTCTAGAGGGTTAAACATCTGATCTCTCCTAGTAGTCTTGTCTTGGCTGTGACTTTTGCAGTGGTCTGACAGGAAAAGAAAACAAGGCTATAATGTCAGTGCTGCCAGTTCAGATACAGGAATGAATATATTTAAACTATCATAGTCTGTACACTTTTTGCAGAAAGGGGGCATCCTTTAAGCAAGATTTAGAGTCGTTATTCGTACATAGGCTGGATGCATCTTTAACTTCCATATGAATGAGGTATTTACCAGCATACGACTTCCAATCAGATGATAAATAGTTGTTCATAACAGGATGGACCAGACAGCCAGTAAAACATTCCCAGGTTACTAAATTAGCACTTGATTGTTTTATTTTGAATGGTAAAGGAAAACTACAATAATTTACAATAAGACATTAGAGAGCAGAATAAATATTAACTAAATTAGAATTCCTATATTGAAAATGAATGTTTAAAATACATTTTTTAGAAATATGAGTCACTATTTTAGTATCTCATTCAGTGGATGTCATCATTCTTAGTGAGGCTGCCATTTAATGATACTAGATTGTACTTCACAGCAGGAGGCACAGTTTCATGAGACAGCATAACGCTTAAATTCAAGTTCTATTAGCAATAATTGCAAATCAAAGTCAGATTGCTTAAGTACGTTCTTAAGACACTTTTTTTAAAAAAGTATAAGCTAAATTACCAATTGGTTTAAGCAGCTGTAAATTACCAAAACCTAAAACTAGGACTTTCAAGTGATTAAAAAAAAAAATCGTGATTAATTGCGTGGTTCATCTCACTGTTAATAGAATATCATTTATTTAAATATTTTGGATGTTTTCTACATTTTCAAATATATTGATTTCAATTACAACACAATACAAAGTGTACAGTGCTCACTTTATATTTGTTTTTGATTACAAGTATTTGCACTGTAAAAAAACAATAGAAACAGTATTTTTCAGTTCACCTAATGTAAGTACTGTAATGCAATCTCTTTATCATGAAAGTTGAACTTACAAATGTAGAATTACCTACAAAAAACCTGCATTCAAAAATAAAACAATCTTAAAATTTTAGAGCCTGCAAGTCCATTCAGTCCTACTTTTTGTTCAGTCAATCGCTCAGACAAACAAGTTTGTTTACATTTGCAGGAAATCATGCTGCCCGCTTGTTTACAACGTCACCTGAAAGTGAGAACAGGCATTCTCATGGCAATGTTGTAGCCAGTGACCCAAGATATTTACGTGCGCTAGAGATTCGTATGTCCCTTCATGTTGCAACCACCATTCCAGGGGACATGCGTCCATGCTGATGACAGGTTCTGCTCGATAAGTCCAAAGCGGTGTGGACTGATGCATGTTCATTTTCATTATCTGAGTCAGATGCTGCTGGCAGAACGTTGATTTTCTTTTTTGGTGGTTCGGGTTCTGTAGTTTCCACATCGGAGTGTTGCTCTTTTAAGACTTCTGAAAGTATGCTCCATACCTTGTCCCTCTCAGATTTTGGAAGGCACGTCAGATTCTTAACCCTGGGGCAAGTGCTGTCGCGATCTTTAGAAATCTCCCATTGGTACCTTCTTTACGTTTTGTGAAAGTGTTCTTAAAATAAAAAACCTGCTGGGTCATCATCCAAGACTGCTATTAACATGAAATATATGGCAGAATGTGGGTAAAACAGAGCAGGGGACATGAATTCTCCCCCCCAAGGAATTCAGTCACAAATTTAATTAATGTATTTTTTTTAATGAGTCATCAGCGTGTCCTCTGGAATGGTGGCCAAAGCATGAAGGGGCATACGAATGTTTAGCATAGCTCGCACATAAATACCTTGCAATGCCGGCTACAAAACTGCCATGCAAATACCTGTTTTCACTTTCTGGTGACGCAGTAAATAAGAAGAGGGCAGCATTATCTCATATAAATGTAAACAAACTTGTTTGTCTTAGCGATTGGCTGAACAAGAAGCAGGACTGAGTGGACTTGTAGGCTCTTAAGTTTTACATTGTTTTTGAGTGCAGTTATCTAAGAAAAAGAAATCTACCTTTGTAAGTTGCACTTTCACGATAAAGAGATTGCACTACAATACTTGTATGAGGTGAGCTGAAAAATACTATTTCTTTTGTTTATCATTTTTACAGTGCAAATATTTGTAACGAAAAATAATATGCACTTTGATTTCAGTTACAACACAGAATACAATATATGTGAAAATGTAGAAAAATATCCAAAATATTTAATAAATTTCAATTGGTATTCTATTTAACAGTGCGATTAATTGTGATTTTTTTGAGTTAATTGTACGAGTTAACTGTGATTAATCGATAGCCCTACATAAAACACAAACAACCTATCTTAAAACATGCTCTTAAAAACAAGACTAGACACATTTTTTGTTCTAGTTGTGTGCTGTGTGGAGTCTTCTATTTCTGTATCCCAGACTGTCCTCTGACTGTATCTCCATCATATTAGACTTAACATGGTCCTAAATGAACTGCATATATCTCCTTCCAGAGTCTACACATGGCTTCCATTCTGCACCACTGTTGACAGCACCATCATCTTCCCCATTACTCAGGCCTGTAAGCTGGAGGCCGTGTTTTAATTTTCTCTCTTCTTTGCCACACGTATCCAGATTGTGTCCAAAGCCTGTTGCTGCTGCTTCCACAACATTTCTAAGATATGACTTTTTTTTTTTCTGTCTCCCTAGCTAAAGTTTTCATTCAGGCATCCTCATCTCCTGTCTTGATCACTGTAACCACTATCCCAACTAGCCTCTCTGACACTCACATTACTCCCCTCCATTCTATACAAAATGAGTTGCTAAGATAGTCTTCCTTGCAATTTGTTCTTAACTTGTCACACACTCTGCTTTTGAATCTCTCCACTGGCTCTCTGTTCTCCATTGCAGGAAATTCAAAGTTTTTGTCTTTGTCATCAAAACCCTGCATAACTCTACTCCAGCCTACCTACTGGTTCTTGTCTTTGCTCACCTGTGACCCCCATCTCCTCTGCTCCACCAGTAATGCCAGCTTTATCATGTTGTCTGTTTCTCACAGCCACCTCAATGCTTCCTTCCCTGCCACCTCATGGAACACCCTTCCAAAACTTGTCTCCCAGGCCTCTACCCTCTTGCCATTTAAATCCCTCCTGAAGACCCACTTCTACTGAGACACCTATAAGAAATAAACTGTCATAATGGTGAGAGATGTGCAACTGGAAATAGTTTTATAATTCTAACTTTCAGAAAATAGTTGTACTGGCAAGATGTGGCCAATAACCACAGTTTGTTTCCCTTTCTCCTACCCTTTGTTTGTCTGTCTGTTTTTTAAATTGTAAACTGTTCAGGGCAGGGACTGTTCCTTCCTTCGTTCATATATATTCTGGACATTGTCAGAAATAAATTAATTATAACAGTAATAAGTTATAGCGAAAGGTATTCTTTGAGACTACTGTTATACACAGACTTCGGTATGTTGAGTCTCATGAGTACTTTCAGCTGCCCCAGAACGTGACCACTAGCCAAGTTATGTACGCTTGAAAGTGGCTAATTGCAATTAGTGTAAATTTTAGCTGTTCAAAATTGGTAAGTTTTTATTTTTAGGCCTTTAAGAAGTGTATCTTTCCACTATGAAAATTAGTTCCTATTCTCTTATTCTTTGACTAGGGGGAAAAAAAGAAACTCCAGTTTGCCATAGGACCAAGCAGGTTTGGAATTCTGGTTTAAAAGCATCATAGGAACCTTTAGTATTAAGGATTAGAGGGTTTCGTTTGTTCTTTCTGGTGAGCAGGTCCCATCATTATACAACAGTTAGTTGATATGCTGCTATAATGTCATCAGGCCCAAAGAGCCTGTCAGATCATGACTTTAGAAAATGTCACTATACCTTATTGTAAAATAGTTGCTGTAGCAGAGGTGAAGAAACAAAACTGGAGTTTGCTACAGACCATGGAAGTTTGAAATAAACCTCTGATGTAGGGCAAAATTTTCAAAGATCCTAAGTGACTTTAAGTCCCATTTTCAAAAGTTACTTAGTTTTAGGCATTAATAATCCTAAGTATCTCTCTATAGCACTTCTATGCATACTTGCAGTACTTTTTTACTTCAGTTATTGTGTGCTGGTTTCCATTCTTCTATTAGGTGGTTGCAACAATTAGTTTTAAGAAGAAACACTGTCCCTCTTCTAAGGAGAGAAGCAAATAAACAAGATTCCAAAACAGTAGTAATCAGATTATGTGAATTTCATTTGTGCCATTTTGATGTTAGAATTGCACAGCTGCCAGTTTAATAACAAACAGCATTATTTTAAGCCTTTGACTTCATTAAAGCATACCCATTGCCAACCTTTTCCTTAAACTGGCGATAGCAGATGTTGTTAGTTATCCCCATTGCATATTGTGTGAATGTTGAATAAAGAGGGAAGATAATCTTTAGTTTAAGTATATATTAATATGTTTATTCCACAAGCCAGATCACATGTCTGGATGTGTAGCTCTTTGAATCTTGTTTTCTGTTAATTACTTTCTAAAAACCCCACTGAAAAGTTATAAAATGTATTGCTTGGTCTCTGTTAAATAAACAATTTTTGAGTACTCATCTCAGGATATGTTGGTCACATCACAAAATCTCATTGTATTAAGATATTTTTCAAGAGTTCTTTTTAAAGTAATTCCTTTGTAAAAAGTATTTGGTTTATATGTAGGACTTTAAGTTGTTCTCTTTGCCAAACCAATTTTTATATCCTATGTAGCACAAACAAAATTTTGAATTTTTATGGCAGAATTTTAAAATGTTGAGGCCTACAACAAGCTTGGCTACTGGCACGTAGGTATGGTATTGTGCTGCCATAGAGAAGGCCCCACTATAGTAACAATTTTCAAATTCTCCTTACCAGGCAGGTGGTGCCATTTAGTTATGCTGCTTAGTATCCAGTAGTGGCACTGAGTGTGTTTTGGAGTAGGCGTCATCTGGTGGTTTTTCAAGCCGAAAGGAGAATTTATATAAGCAGTAGTCTCCAGGATAGGGTGAAGGTTAAGTCATTGTGACAACTTGGAACTTAATCTGTTGAAAAAAAATCCTTGTTCTACTAATAATGATGGGAGAAATACTCTTTGTGGAACAGGCAACACAATTAAAAAATTTAAATTGTGTCCATATATAATGTGGAACATAGCTTTAGACATAAGTTCGTTTCATTGCTAAAGCCCACACTAACAACTCTTTATTAACTATATGAATTCTCTGGAAGTGATGAAACTTGGGAACCAATATGTCTAGCTACATTCCTCTTAACACCACAGACTTGCCTACACAGTGACATCAATAAGCCTTGAATTTGATTTGTATAAAACATGTGTGCTCATAGCCTAGTGGTGGCGTATATTTAAATTTCAGATGAGCTTTTCCCTTAACGTCCCTCCCCCTCTTTCTCTTTCTCACTCTCATCCTCCCCCTAAAGCCTCCTTTTCAGAGGGAAGTTTACCATTTCTTCCACTCATAAGTTGTGGACATCTTCACTCATCAACCTTCCATTTTTCACCTTCCAGTTTCCCGCCTCTGCTCTGGATCCCTCCCAGTTTTCACCCTCCCCAAGATGTTGATCTCACAAAATTGGGAGGGAGCTTTTAAGAACTGGTCTTGCTGTTGTTGCTTGGTGCTTCTATGCCTTCTGAAAGACTACTCCCTTCCTTTTTCCCAGTTGGCCTGTCGGTCTCTTTGGCTCCTCCTGCGCTGTGACACTTGCAGAATGGGAGCTGGTGGAGGAGCTGAAAGAAGTGTGTGTGTTGAATGGCTGGCTGGGAAAAGAGAGTGCATGTGGGGAAATGTTGGTGGCCAGCCAAGAGTGTTGGATATGGGGGTGGCAGCCAGGGAGCTATAAAGTTGGGTGGAAAGTCAAATGCTGGAAGTTGGCGAACAGATTAGTTTACGATGAAGACAAGACAATTTATATTGATTGTGTATAAATATCATATAAAGCAGTCATATGCTGGTGTTGTACAGTGCTAATGGCAAGACTTGTGACTAGTTTCATGACGGGGATAAATCCTGTTCCAATTTAAAATATTGCTACTTTCTTTGGCAGTAAAAGATATATGTTCTGAAGCAAAATTGGGATTCTTCTTGTATTAGTTTGTATGCAAGTAACCAGAGTGCTGTTTTAATTCACAACTATTGATATCTGGGCTGTGGGAGTAAGCTAAAAGTTGTATAAGTACGCCTGCATGGAGTTTTTTGATGTGTGCCTTGTAAGTGAATTGTGGAAGCCTGTCCTACTTCGGGTCTTGAGATAGCACTGGTTGAGATTTTTCCATTGGAATGGTTTTCGAACCAAAAAAAAATGCAGTTTCACTAATTTTGAAACTTTTTATGCAGGGGAAGTCTCAATTTTCCTGAAAATTTTTGATTTTCTGTTCAGAAAAATCTGAATGAAATTTTGGGTTGGTTTGATGAGATTTGGAATATTTCAGTCTGTTTTGAATCAGTTCAATAAAATCTTAAATTGCATTTTCCAGTACTTAACCTTAGGGTCTGAACTTGAGCTCCCATCATTTTCTCCTGTGGGTTGATTTCCCATAATGCACTGTGGATTTCCTTATGACTAAGCTGTGTGATGCAGCGTGGGACTCAAATGACTTGGGTATATCAAGTTCAGAAGCCTGGTGCCCCTGTTTTTCTTGAAGTGTCAAGCTTCCTGGCTGGACTGTATCTTCCATGGGGCACCTAAAGTCATTGGATTCCTATGATGCGTAGCACAGAGTTTGGTCACAAGAAAATTCACATTGCATTATTGGAGATTTAGTCCTCCAGGTAGTTCATCCCATGAATGAGATGAGAGAATGGGGGCCCTGAACTACAAGTCCCATAATGCCACTATGAGACAATGCATTTTAAGATTGAACTCACCTGAAGTGTTCCAGATCAGTTCAATATATTGATCTGAAACATTTTTATTTTGGGAATGTTAATGTTTAATTTCAATCAAAAATGTTGAACAAAATGCTCTTTCTGAACTGAACATTTTTGGAATTTCCATTCTGTGAAAAATTGCAAATTTTAGCATCCCTGATTTGAGATGAAAACAAATGTTGAGATGTTAGACTTTGCTGTGGGGTGGAAACTCTGAATTTCACTCAGCCCTGTCTCTAGGGCTGTATGTACATGTGCAAGAGAGAGAGACTGCAACAGTCTTTATCTACACCACACCATCTTGCTTTACCGTTATTGAATAATAGCATCAGACTTAGTTGGTTAGTAGCTTTATCAGATAACCACAGAGTAATTCTACAACCAATTACAGTATATGCAAAAATGAGTATGGAACAATGATGCCAATTGTCTCCTACAAAAGAGACTCATCCTATGGAACCATTGCAAGATTAATGATGTCAGGTTAACTTGGACTGGACTACTTGGCTAAATATGAATTGTGCTAATCTTCACTGATGTTTTTTCTTTACAAATGTCAATGTGGGATCTTTTTTATACATCTTGAATTGCTGTTTAAGTGTAATGAAAGAGAATGAAATGGGTATTTCCAGTATTGGTCCTATAGGTGGGGCATGTTTCCCTGGCAGGAAAACACTTACATATATTTTAAATATTTCATTTACAGATGATTGACACAAGGAGTTTGAATATTTAACTGGTGTTAAGCCAGGCCTTTGAAATGTGAACAATCTTCTATTTTTATTAATGGAACTTAAAGCTAAATAAGTAGTTCTATAGTTGATCTCCTTGAAGGCAGTTTAAAAGATAGCTTGTTAAAGAATGCAAAGTTAAGTCCTGATATCTTACATTTCTACCTAATTATAAGAAAGTTTTGAGTTAACAAGATATTCAAAACTACAAATTCTTCTCTGTGTAGATGTAGTTTGAAATAATTTAATCCTTGTTTCAGAACTTTGGAAATCAAAGCTAAATTGTTGCAAAAGCTAACTTGCCACAGACTATTGTTTGGTTTTTCTAACCAATGAAATTGAAAAAGGAAAAGAAAAAACTTGCTAGTTAGCTCAAATTACATAGCAGTATTTTTCTAAAGAAATGTGGTAGACTGAGTCAAATTCTTACTAAAAATGTAAATCATATTGACCAGTTTCATTAAAACATATAAATAAATTCCTATCATATGCCCGTGGCATCCTAGACAACTAGATACTGTTAATTGTCTTAAATAAAAATACTAACAAGCCAATGCACAGCTTGCATACACATCATGACATTACTCCTGGGGGAATTCTGCACCACTGTGCAATGCAGAATTTTGCAGAAGTTAATGTGGATGCAGAATTCCTTTTCCCCTACAGAAATGGGCTGCAGTGCTGCTAGCCACCACTACGGGCTGCTGGACCCAGCAAAGCCAGGTTCCTGGCAGCTGCAGTTGCCAGCATACCCTCAGGGAAGGAAAGGCCGGCACACAGGAAACTACGTGCAAGCCTGGGGCTGAGCATCAAGCTGTTTCTCCCTCTGGATCCCTGGGCTCTGGAGGGGGAGGGGGCAGGTGTCTGGGCAAAGGAGGGTCCCTGCAGCTGGGCTCTGTGGGGAGGGGTTGTGAGTGTCTGGCTCCCTGGCTGGGCTCTGGAGGTGGGGAAATGGAGCAGAGAAACAGGGACTGGGTTGACATAGGAGTTTCTTTAACTCTCCACTCTTGAGGGGATTTTTGTGTGTGTCTCTATTGTTAGACATACTTTCTGACAGGTATTTTGAAATGAATTACCAAAATAATTGAAACTGGCGTAATTATGTAGTGTTATTTTAACAAATAAAATTTGCAGAATTTAAAAATATTGTATTCAGAATTTTTAAACTTTTGGCACAGAATGCCCCCAGGAGTAGATAACTGTTTACTCTATAAAGGGTGCCAATCTTCAAATCTAAAACTTCTTCCCATTTCATCTCCCATAACCCCCACCCTCAACCATCCCCGTATTCCTGCCCAAGTATGAGTTTTATAGTGAGTTCTAAAGGTCAACACCTGTGAGCTAAATTTAGACCTAGAGGAGTTAATCTCAGTTGAAGGGACCTCATTGAGAATACCCTCCCAACAACTCTGCCTCTCTCATACCAAGGGAGCTCCAGCTCAAATACCTCTACTGATTTCAGTATCACCTGAGAAGAGACCAGGCTTCTCAGTTAGGCAGGTCCCAAAACATTGAGAGCTTTATTGTTCAAAACTCACCCCTTAGATTTCCCCATAAACTAATAAGCAGCCAATGCAATAAATGTGGTATTCCTGGAATTGGTTTGATTGGACAGGGGGAAGAAGAGCTCAAAGCACAATCATACTATGAGTGCTAGGGACATCAGTCATATTGTTCTTTACTATCCATACAACAATTCACAATTTAAATTTTACTTCCTTAGTACTGTAGTGTTCCATTACCAGTTTCCCACTGATCCATAGTCTTTCAAGATAGACAAGACCTGAATTTCTAATTTAAAGAGCAAGCAGAACTTTCCTTCTCCTTTTAGTAGTAGAAAGGGGAGATAAGAACACGATTTTGTTGTCCTCTTAAAGTCACAAACCAATTTTTAACGGCTTTGCAGATCATCTTCCAGTAGTACAATATAAATACTTTAATAAACAGTAGTCCACTTCTAAAAATAAATCTTTGCCAATTTGTGTTAGTTATGTGCATAAATATTCACATTATTGCAATATTTGATCATAAATATTCCTTTAAACACACATTCTACCAAACTCTTGCTTTTTATTTTGAGCTAGTAATGAATAGTGCTGAGACTGTATGGCAGATGAACCTCTTTGGAGGCTTTTAATTTGTCAAATTCTAGAACTTACTCAGTTTGGCAGATCACACAGAGTGGGGGAGGTTGTTTCCCCTTCATACTTGCTTGTGCCTCTGTCAAACCACAATATCACAGTTCAGGCAATGTGCTTTTGTTTTCTGTGGCTATATTATCCTATCTGAGATATGGGGAGGTTATTTTTGCAGCAAACAACCCTCTTAATGCCTTAATGGTTGTGTGACTAATTACTGTCCTGTTCCTTTCTATACTAGTTCTGTGGACCAGCATTTTCAACAGTAAAATGGTATAGTGATAACAACCAGAAGATCTTGATTACTATATAATTGTCTAGACAACTGTATGTTAGTTTTGAATTACAACTAAAGATATGTGGAACAAGGATAGTATGGATTTTTTTTAATGTGAATGTCTGGATTCTGCATATGAAATTTGTTAAACTGTTCATAACTTTTTAAAAAGTTTGAAGCAAAAGGGCAAATTCTAAATCTTGTATTCAGCTTGTTGTTGATCCAGTATTAGTAGCTGTATGAAGTTCAAATACCTATAGTTAGACTAGACAGGCTTCCTGTCTGCTGTTTTTCATCTAATTATTTCATATGGCACAAACTCCTACATTAACTTAATATATTAAGATTGGTGTGAAGATTTTGAAAGTGAGTCTTTCTGGTTGAATCAGGTTCATAGATCTTTCTTGCTTCCTCTGTTCTGCAATGTGTCTGACCACTGCCTTAATGAGGTAATAAGTCTGTCCAAGACAGTGGCTGTGTTATGATGTTCTCTATCTTGACAGGTAGGCAGAAAATGAGTCCATGGTGTTGATTGGCAGCATGGGGGGATCAGAGATGATCTGTGAAAGTCCTAGGAAGCCAAGTGAGGAGTTGTCTTTCTCTTTGTCTATATCCTCATCTTAAAGGGGGGGGGCATGGGGTCTTTCACAAATGCCCCTCTCTTCTCCACTAGGATTTAGTTGGACCTTCAGCCCCTCTGTCTTCCAACATAGAAACTAACTGGGGCCTTCTGCCCTCTTCCCTCCACGTGCAGACTATTTGGAGGTTTTCCCTTTCAGTCACTATTAGGTTCTCTACTCTTTTTTTTTTTTTTCCTTTCTTCCCCTATAAGAGCTAACTAGAAGTCTTTTCACCCTCCTTCCTCCATAGGTGGCCTAACCTGCTACACTTATCCATAACCATATACTTGCAAGGGTGTGCAGCTCCACCTAATCTACTCCCATCTCCATCCTCACACAGGAACTTCCAGGGAGTTTCCACACCTACCTCTTTGAGTGTTTGCATATGTCCATTCCACTGTAGGGGTGTGGTTGCCTCGTGCACAGTAATCAGAACATTTTCCCTCAGTTGTACCCTTTGGGGTGGCTTGAACTCCCTCTGTCACCTCATGCCACTGTATGCTGAAATAAGAGGGTGGTGCCACACCCAGCCTCCCTCAGTTCCTTTCTCACTGCCAGTGATAGTTGTCAGAGCAATCTTAGACGAATTATAATAAGTGCTTCCCTCAGTCTTTTTGTATATATACCCTCTAATTGTTAGGAATTAGTTAGTTTTTAGCTAGTTTGTACGGATAGATTTTAGTCTTAATTTTTTTGGACAAAGCTTCTGAGTACCAGACTTGGTGCCAGAATGATGCCACACTCACCAGGGTTTAAATCCTGCCACACTTGCACTAATCCCATGCCGGTCAGTGACCCGTACTTATCCTGCTTAAAGTACTTGGGAAAATTCCATAGTAGTAACAAATGTCACATCTGCAAGGGATTTAAGCCTCACTCAAAGAAGGACAGAACAGTGACATTCAAGTATCTACTCATGAAAGCACCACTTCAGCCCTCTCGAAATCACTGCGCACACAGTTCTCAGATTACCATAGCCTTGGTGTGAAGTGCACCAGAAATGTCTGTGGCTCCTCAGTCCTGTACCAAAGAAAAGGCTTAGACTTTCCTCAGATTTAGTACTGTGCTTAGTCGTGTCAGTGCCTAAGCCTAGTAAAGGCAGAGACTCTAAGAAACATGTTGGGAAGAGTCTTTCTGTGGAGCAATCTTCAGCTAAATAGAAGCAATTGCTACCTCTGGAGCATGTGCCAGGTCTGTTGAGGGTGTCCCCTGAAAGCTCTCTGAGACAGTCATCAGCCGCTGCTGCTGACCACTGCAGAGGCATATGCAGCTGGGAGAGAACTATGTAGTACTCGGTACTGGTATCTCTGGCAGTGCAAGAAGGTTCAAAATTGGTACTGATGCCTGTGGCTATTACCACAGTGTGTCAGGAATTCATGGTACCAAGTCTCTGTATGTGCAAGCCTCCAATGATTTCCCTGGTACCTCCTTTCCCAGGCTCAGGGTACCAGTCCCTGGTACTGAGTAGCTCTGCATCACCCCCCCTCCCCCCGCATGTCAGATGGTTCAGACTCTTTTATCTTCAGATTCAGTGGTACATTTGTCTGTGTCCCATTCAAGGCAGAGGACATACCCTCCATCAGAGACTTGAGAACCGTGGGCAGTGCAGCTGTCTTAACACTGGCCTGCTCCTCCTTCCAAGTAGCAATAGCCCAGTTAAGATTGGGTCCCAGGCCCATATCAGTTGTCATTCTGGACACCATGGGGAGTTTCTCCCTCCTGCTAGGTCTTCCCTACAGTCATCTCATTCTGGGTCATAGAGACCTCTCTGAGGATATCATCACTGAGAACATTATTCTCTGATACCCAGTACCAACATTGGTACTGAGCACCCAGAACCACCTCAGGCCGCTTCCCAACTGCAAATCATGGAGTAGCTACCACCTCAGAATCCTGTGGTGTCCTCTTTCTTGTCACCAGACAAAGCAGTTGATGCAGTAAGCGATTCAATACCACTAGAATATCACTGAGCTCATCAAGGTTGTTTGAGAAGGGTGGCCTCTTTTCTTGATATTCAGGCAGAGATGGTGTGTGAAAGCTCCCACAAGTTGGTGGACATCCTGATATTGGTGGTCCCTGCCAGGGTGGCTCTGCCAATTAATGAAGCCATTATGGAGTGAGGCAAGGCACTCTGGCATATGCCGTCCTCCTTACCTCCTGCAGCAAATTGAACTGAAAAGAGGTACTACATCTAAGGGATATTAATATTTTATTCCCTCTCTTGGATTCCTTGGTGGTAGCAGCTGCTAATGAATGGGAGAGACAAATTCACCAAATATAGATTCCAAAAGGCAAATAAGTGAAGAGGCTGTACTTGTTCAAGCATAAACTTTATTCTACAGGGAGGATGCAGCTCATGATTGCAAACCAACACACACTCCCAAGCCACTAGGATTTCATCCTCTGGGAAATAGTTATAAAATTTAAAGACAAGCTGCCTAAGGGTTGTAAGTAGGAGTTTGCAGTAATTATGGATGAGTGCAAGCTGGTTGCCAGAATGGTTCTTCGGGCAACATAGATGATGCAGATGCGGTGGCTCGAACTATGGCATCAGCTATTACCATGAGAAGATGTTTGTGATTACAGTGCTCTGGGCTCCCCGCAGAAGTCCAGAAGATCATCCAGGACCTCCCTTTTGAATGTCCCTCTTTCCGTTTTGAATAAAACAGAAGATAGGCTCCAAAGTCCAAAAGATACAAGGACAATACTAAAATCTCTCAGAATCTATACTCCAGCGACAAGAGGAAACCATTCCATTCTCAATAGCCATACAGACACCAGGGTTTTCCAGTCTCAAGACCTGCCAAGGAGAAAGGACAGGGATTATTGGACATTTGCAAAGCAGCGACTTGGTCATTAGTTCATACTTTTATGTCTCATTATGCCATTGCCCATCAGTTCTGGGTGGATGCCAGTTTTGGATAGGTTGTCCTTCAATCACTGTTCAGGTAGACTCTCTAAGACCATCTCCTTATTTGTCTGTTTGTGAGTGGAATGGATATATGAAGCACTCAAAGAAAAGATGGTTACTTACCTTGCTGTAACTGTTCTTACATGTGTCCATTGCATGACCTGCCTTCCTTCCCTCTGTCGGAGTCTCTCCCGTATGAAGGAACTGAAAGATTTTTGGGGTGGAGCCACCCTCTTACACCAACACGTAGTGATGTGAGAAAACAGGGCACTCAAGCCACCCCAATAGGTGCCAGTGATGGGAAAAGTTCTCTGATAACTGTACACAAGGTGAGCACACACCTACAGAGGAATGGACGTGGCTATACTGAAGAACAACAGTTGGAAAAAATGGTTACCTACCTTTCTGTTTCTCCCACTCATATTGTGGATTCTCCAAGACCTCCACGCCACCCACCTTGAAGGGTTTTTGGGGACTTCCTATCCTCCTTTGTGTTTCTCTCCACAAACTTGTGTGGAAATCTTGCTGGGGGCATCTGAACGCCTAGATAATGTCCCCTCCCTCCCTCTCTCTCACCGTTGGGACACTTTCTTGGGATCAGCTCTTTCTATGGAGCTTTCCCCAAGTGCATGAACAAAGTTGCTGTGGGCTGAAGTAGCTGTTTGGGCTCTCCCAGCCATGGAACAACTCTTTTGGTTGGGGTGATTGGGAGGAGAGTGGTAAGGATCAAGTTTCCAGCCAGAACAGAAGGGGGCCATGGAACAGCTGAGTTATCCAAGGCATTAAATGCTCTCTAAGCACTCTAGTCCTTTAACATTAGTAGCAGGGAGGACCCCCTAGAGGAACAATGGGTCTGTTAAACTCATAGACTTTGAGGACAAAAGGGACTATCATGATCATCTAGTCTGACCTCCTGCACATTGCAGGCCACTGAACTTCCCCCACCCACTCCCTATAATAGACCCATAACCTCTGGCTGAGTTACTAAAATCCTCAAATCATAACATAAAAAGTACAAGTTACAGCAAGCCCACCATTTACACTCATTTAAACCTGAAAATGACCCATGCCCCATGCTGCAGAGGAAGGTGAAAAACCCTCAGGGTCTCTTGGGGCAGAAGGCCCCCCTGGACACCCTGAAACAAGTGCTCTTTTTCCTACACCACACTACAGGTGCATACAGCAACCCCACTCCTGATAGTGGTTGCATAACATCTCCCCCGGAGATCAGTCTGTATGGATTGGAAGGTATGATGGGGGGGGGAACAAACAACATTTCAGACAAGTGCAAGAGTTGTTGCTAAAGGTGGATAGGGGAGTAGGGGCAGGGCACTTGTTCTACTGTCTCAGGAGACGGAAGCCTGAACGCTTTGACCTGCTCCCTTTGTGGCCACTGTTAACTTCTGGCCACCTCGTCAGGGCAGCTCTTTGAAATCGTGCAGACAGGGAACAGAAACATTGTCTAAAAAATGCTTTCAGGGTGTAAGATTGGTGGGATTCTTTCTCTTACCCCTGAAGGAGGGATAGAATCTGGGAAGAAACTTGGAGGGACTAGCCAGATTCCATCTGTGCTTCCGAACCTTTCCTGAGGGCACATCTATGGACTGCACTGGGAGGAAAGAGAAATGCCAGAGAATGTCCTCTGCCTGGTCTTCTGTGGAGAGAATGGGTGAGATCAGACCCTAGATAGATGGTTCCCAGGGGCAGTTGAAAAGGGAGCAGGAAGAGCTGTGTCTTGTGTCTCACCCTTGCTACTTACTCCCCATTCTCTGTAGCAGCTGAGGCTCTGTCGTTGAGGACATCTGGGCTGTTTGTTGCTGCCCTTCCTGGTGGTAGCTCTGTTCCCATCAATGGTATCTGAAAGCCCTATGGGAGAATCAGAGTTCCTGAGAGTCCTTAAATCTTCTGCATTTCCCACCCACAACACACAATCATCTCCAAAATACTTCTTTTTAAATAAACACTTCTTTAACCCTGATATGCATAGCAGTTAATTATTTTCTTCAAGAATGTGGTAATTGTTTTGACCCTGTAGGTTCAGACTGTGGAAAAATCTTTGTGAATGTTTACTTTAAGCTGCCCCCCCCCCCACACACACACACATTAAAAACGTATCTGTTTGTTGAACTCCTTGAATACACATTTTTATAAACCATCTTCATGTATATTGATGCAGATTAAAAATATAGTACACTGCATTTCATTTAATCAATATGAAGGAAGGATGTGGAAGATTACTTCTGGGTTTCTAAAACTTTCTTTCAGAAAGTAGTGAGCCACAGTTCCAAGTTGCTTCTTCCAGCCTCTTAATTTCTTTGGCTGTAAATCTTTGTCCTGATGAAAGCAGGCAAACAGCTTTGACGCCAGGCTGGAATGGAGCAGTAAGTGCCAATGTGGAATCTTGACTCTGGATTATATTTAGCTGAGCATTTTGCTGCAGCTGTGTTATTAGCTAATAAATTTTAAATAGGGCTTTGCACTTTGTTTACTATTGCTGTGGAGGACTGGCAGAACTCGCACAAAATCTTTAGACCTATATTGAAGTCTTAAGTCAAGAATTTTAAAAGGTTGGAGTTTAGGATTCTTGATATGAATATATAAAATTGCGTGATGGGGTTAAAAGCAATTCTTGACAATTCTTGCTTCGTGTTTGGATATTTAGATTCTTAGGTTAGTCCTTCCCTTTCACCACTCAATTTACAGTTTCTGGTCCAACATGATTGCAAAAAGACTATTTTTAAACTGTATTTCAGTGAAACCAGTATCTTCTTTCTTGCGTTAATCCCATCAAATGGGGTTCACTCCAAGAGTCCTTTCCTTCCAGAGTGCTCTGTTTAATGCCATATTATCTCTCACTCCACATGCTAACTTGCCTTCCTTATGACATCCTGCCTTTTCTTCTTTGATTGGTCTCTTTTTCCTTCAATTTTGATCTGTTGGACTTTACCTACATAGTTGTCAGTACTGTGTCTCATGCAATCAGATCAACTGAGCCTACATTCCCTCACTTTTTTTCACTTATGGGTGTTACCTTGAGCATATCTGACATACACATTCCTCGGGTGAACTTTTTTTGCTTACACCACTCATCCATCTCAACATTTTCCTTTCTGTGGAACAGATAATTTGCACGTTTCTTCTTTGTTGCCTAACGCTCAGTGCCATACATCAAAACTGGATGGACCACCATTTCATAAAAAGAAAAGGAGTACTAGTGGCACCTTAGAGACTAACCAATTTATTTGAGCATAAGTAACATTCATAAACCAGTCGGAGAACGCTTCAATCTCTCTGGTCACTCGATTACAGACCTAAAGGTCGCAATATTACAACAAAAAGACTTCAAAAACAGACTCAAATGAGAGACTGCTGAATTGGAATTAATTTGTAAACTGGATACAATTAACTTAGGCTTGAACAGAGACTGGGAGTGGATGTGTCATTACACAAAGTAAAACTATTTCCCCATGTTTATTCCACCCCCCCGCCCCCCACCGTTCCTCTGACGTTCCTGATAACTGCTGGAAATGGCCCACCTTGATTATCACTATAAAAGGTCCCCGTCCCCTGTGCTCTCCTGCTGGTAATAGCTCATCTTAAGTGATCTCTCTCCTTACAGTGTGTATGATAACACCCATTTTTTCATGTTCTGTGTGTATATAAATCTCCTCACTGTATTTTCCACTGAATGCATCCGATGAAGTGAACTGTAGCTCACAAAAGCTTATGCTCAAAGTGGTTAATCTCTAAGGTGCCACTTGTACTCCTTTTCTTTTTGCGAATACAGACTAACACGGCTGCTACTCTGAAACCTACCATTTTATAGACTCCCTTTTAAACTTACTGGTATATTCCTGTCACATACTACGCCACTTACCTCTCTCCATTTGAGACAGGCATTTATTATCCTAGCTCTCATTTTGTCCAACATTTTTCTGGATTCTGGAACCCATATACTGAAACTTTACAGCATTTGTATTGTCGGCCCATCTAGTTTCAAGAATAATTCTTCAATATTCACATTTATTGAAACTATATACCATATACTGTTTATCCTCTGCTTATTTTGAACCCTCTAACACATCTCTCCATTTATCACAGGGGTACTCAAACTGGAGGTTGTGACCCCCAGGGGGTCATGAAGTTACTATGTGGGGAGTCATGAGCTGTCAGCCTCCACTCCTAAATCCCCCTTCTCCTCCAGAAAAATATAAAAAATGTGTTTTTAATTTATAAGGGGGTCACACTCTCACAGACTTGCTGTGTGAAAGGGGTCACCAATACAAAAGTTTGAGAACCACTGATCTATCAAGATCCTTTTCTGGACTGACTTTCTCCTCGCTGTATAGAATGATACCATCTGCAAACAATTTTGTATGTTCCTTGAGGGTATCCAGGATGACAGTAAACAAGAAAGGGCTCAGTGCTGATCCCTGATGCACTCCCATCTTTACCAATAGTTTGTATTTCACCACTAGAAGTTCTGATTATTGACATTGCACCTACATACGTGACTTGAACAAGCCACGCATCATAATCTGGTAACGTTTTTCCCTCATACCCCACCGGGTGTCTTCCCTTGGCACGCTTTTCAAAGGCCTTTTCCAGATGAACACCAGTGGTGTTAGAACAATTTTTATAGTGGGGGTGCTGAAAGCCATTGCACAAAACTGAAACCCCCTCTATATGATGGAAACTACTTCTAGCCCAGAGCATGTTGCCACACCCCCAGGTCCAGCACCCTGATGAACACCATGTGAATGTTTTTATCCTTTTATCTACATTTTTACAATAGATGCCTCAATGCAAAGACAGCTTCCATTGTTGACCGTCCTGGCAAGAAGCCATATTGATCTGCACTAATATCTTCATTTCTTAGTCTTATTGAAGACTCTCTGTTTTGTTGTATAATTCATCAGGTTCATACATCTATACTTTGTATGGTTGCCAGCATTACCTTTTTCCTTTCTATATTGACATAAGATAGTTTTCCTCCATGGATTTGGTATCTTTCCCCATCTTATGATTAAAATGAATGGGGATGTCAGCAGATGGACGCCCTCTATTCCAAGCTTTTTCCATGCCTCAATGGGGATTCTGTCTTGGTCTATGCCCTTATTATTTTTCATTGCTTTTATAGCATTTGCCATTTCATCTGGTGTGATTAGGCTCTTCTGCATCAAAATTCATCATTTTAAAGTTGCATTGCTCTCTTGGGTTTTCTTCATTTAAAAGCTGTTCAGATACCTTTTTTTCATAGATCCTTTGTGCGACTATCAGTCAACACCCATCAGTTTCATCTTTGAATCTCACCTCCTTTATGTCTTCTGTCATATGCGTTCACCAGTCTGCACACTTCCCCCTTTTCTTTGTTCTTGTGTAAAGTTCCTTGAAGACCCGTACTTTTCCAATTACATTCCTAGCCATTTTCTTTACAAACATCTATTCCTCCGGGTCTCATTTGCTCCTATTCCTTTGCCAGAATTTAAACTTTTTTCCCTTTATCTTTTATCACTTCTTGTATTACAGTACTTAACTTCTCCACCAAATGCCAATGGGAGATCTGCATGAAGATCAAGATTAAAATATGGCTTTTATGTACAATCTAGCAGGGTACATTGAGCATTTTGAAATTATGGATCATTGCTATTTCTTCCCTAGTTCCTATTCCGTGCCCTTTAATCTTCCTTCTTTTTTGTTTTTCTTTCCTCTTTGTCTTCCCCTTTCTTCTGCATTTCTTCATTTTCTATCTTGCATCTGTTCCCAGTTTTTTCTCCTCCAGTCCCCATGGGCTTCACTCTTCTCCTGTGTATATAAAACTATTTCATTACTAATTATTTTGATGCACAAATTGTCATTGTTAGGCGTTAGCTTTTTCACCTCAGTGAAGTTAATGGGGGTGGGCAAGTTAACACCAACCAGAGCTGTTGTTTGAGGCTGCCTGCAGCCTCAAGAAGACAACATTGTTTTGGTTTACATTTATATTGAGGAAGTTAATTTTGTAACTGTCTGCTAGGAACTTTTCTTTAAAAGAAAATTTAGATTCTGCAGAATCTCAACTATTCTATGTCAGACACCTAAATACATCAAGGGGGTTAGACCCACACATAGGATTGATGTATAACTCCTGTAAGCTGTAGTATGTGGGTGTTCTTCATTTCTGAATTGGTACAATTTGTGTATCAATTTAAATTTGTAAGTTCTTTGTGTGATCCTTTGGATTAAATAGAAGATCATTATTGTCATCAGCTACGTAACAAAAGGATTATGCTCAAGTTAATTACCAAGTATTCATACAGGGCTCTTCAGTTTGTAGTCCTGAAAGAAACGTAAAGAAGCAAATACAACGTTAGGCTATATTAGGATAGTAATAGAGGATATGGTAAATATGACAAGATGGTATAGTAGATCTTCGCCTTGAATGCTCTTAAGCTTTGGTTATCTCCCAAAAGGCATAACAGAAATAGAAGAAGTCCAAGTAAGGGCAACAAAAGTTAACAGCAGAGGTTTGGGGTTGAAATGAAGTTTTTATGAGGCAAAATTAAGACTAGAATTATTTGGTTTGGAAAATGAGAGAACATAAGGGGTATTTAAAATTGAGTGGAATGAAAAGTCCAGTCATGTGCACTTGTTTTCCTATTACCGTAGTACAATAACTGGATGCTCTGTGAATTAAGAGGCATCAAATTTAAAAAGAGAAATAACATATATAAACAGGATATATTGAGGCAAATAGCATTAGAGGGTTTTTTTAAAGCAAAACCACTGTGATGGGTTCCCCAGGGTGTAACCTGGAACTGAGGTACCATTGAGCCCTCTATCCATCCAACCTGGGCTTCCTTTACACTGTGATGCTGTTGCTAAGCCACAAACCTCTGTCAGGTACTGTACTTACATAGCCATCCTCAGGCAGGGACACACACCCAGCTGAATTTACATGAATGCTTCTCCCAGTTAAGTCATGAACTAACAATAGAGAGGCTCCAGCCGTTTCTCCCAGCTACCCAATCTAGAACCCCAGAGCTGTGCCATCTTACCCTGGTCAGAAGCCTGACCGCTGTAAGTTTTACCCAGTCCACCACTTCTACAAAGGAAAGTGGACGTGCACCAGCCCTTGCAACTTGAGCAGATTTCCCAAGTACTCCAAACAAAACACACTGTTTTAGGTAAAATATAAAACACTTATTAACTACAGAAAGATTTTAAGTGATTATAAGTAACACACATTGATTGGTTACCTAAGAAATAAAAGTGAAATCGCAATCTGAGTTCTTAAACTAGACAGGATTTGAATCAAGTAGTGTTTCACCCTGGTAGATGATATAATTCCTTAATATACAAGCTGGAATTCTCCTTTCCAGTCTGGGACCACCTCCCCAGTTCAGTCTTTTTCCTCCAGACGTGTTTCCAGGTGCTGAGTTGTGGGGGGAGTGAGGCCAAGTGATGATATCACTTCCCTCTTTTATAGCTTTTTACACCTTGCTGGAAAAAGCTTTTGCTATGACATGGGTCAAGCAGTCTCCATTGTCTATGTGCTATCTCTGAGAAATCTCCATTGTATCCAGCTCTTAAGATAGTCATTGAGAGTGTGGACTCCCTTTAATGGGCCATCAGCAGTGTCTAGCTGCTGCATTGTTGTGGTACCTGAAAGACTGGTTGTGGGTGTTCCTAACCTTACAATATATTTCATAACACACACATAGCATAACTTCCCATGCAGTGATAGCACATAAAGATTAATATCCTGTTGGGTTGTAACAGGTCAAATCTTTTAAAATGATACCTCACAAGGCATACGTTCTACAAAACATAACATAATTATGTGACAGATGAATATAGGGGTTCCAGGGTACTGTTTTGGGCACACTGTGCCACAAACCCTGCATAAAAACTTGCATGAATAAGAATATAATCTATTTATACTTGATACATAATAGGTGTAACATTATATAGGCTAATTAAAGCATAACACTACAATAAGGTAGAATCAGGAAGAAAATTTCCCCTCCTCTTTTACCTCCCCAGCGGAATTGGCATTGCCCAACTAGCCAGACACTTTGGATTTTGCCTTCTTTAATACACACGGCATATGCCACTGCTAAAAACTAGATTATAATGTTTAGCACTTATGGATGCTTTATAGCATCAAAGGACTTTACAAATTCTTAAATAATCCTAGTACCATCCCCCTAAAATAAGGAAAGTGAATATTGTCCCATTTTACATATAGGGAAATTGAAACAGTGATGAAGCAACTTTCTGAAGGCTACACAATGAAACATTTATGGAGCTGGGATTAAAACTCAGGACTTTACAACTCTCTGTTCTATGTTCATCTGTCCAGATCACACTGCTTCTCAAGATTATATCACTGGTCTGTTCTAATATGGTAGTTTTTCTTACAAAGACATGTCCATTCTAAAATAATGTGTTCTAAAAACAGTGGTAATGCTTATCATGAATATGATTTCTTCTTTTGTATCTTAACCATGTTTCGTCTCAAACGCCTTTCAACCAGGAAAATCATTAGATTACTGTTTGCTTTCTAATGATGCAAAATTGAGTCCTATTTTCTTTTATTCCACTATCTGTAAAGACTTTTCAATTGACTGTAATCACTTTTAATAAACAGTTTAAATATCATCAACAATGATTATAGGTAGTGATCATTTAATAATTCCGTTTCAGTTAAGCACATATTTTTCAGTGGAATGTTGCTACATTAAATATCATAAACCATTCACGTACCATCACTGGCTCATCTATGGTGATCTTTATTGTGGGACACACGATCAAGTGAGCTGTAGCTCACGAAAGCTTACGCTCAAATAAATTTGTTAGTCTCTAAGGTGCCACAAGTACTCCTTTTCTTTTTACTGGCTTATGAGTAGACAGTAATTTAAGTTTTCTATCATTGCAGTGTTAACTGCAAAGTCAGCTTTGGACTGATGATCCTTTATTAACCGCTGTTCATTCTTATGCACGTTTTATGGGTAATTGGAGATGCTGTCTTTTTGGAGAGGAGAACTGGTGGAAGATAACATCTGGTTCATTTTGTGAATTATTGACAACTTGTAACTTGAGGATGTTATACAATTCCAACCTTAAAGATTTGTCAAATTGATTGTAAATAATTCAGCTGTTTGTAAGAGAAGGTTATAATGGAATGAAACTGACTACTCTGTTTAATCAGTGCAGTGAAAACACCTGTTGTAATCAGTTGAAGTTGACCCAAGAGACCTTGTGCAAGTGTTTACCCAACAAAAGAGTGATATGAGACACAGTAACTAAAGTGCAAGGAATTTACAAGTTCCTTGAGACTAAAAGCTCTGCTTAATGAAAGTTAAAAGCTCAACTTCAAGAAATGTATAAAATCTGCAGACACATTCAGCACAGCTTTTAGTCTGTGAGATCACTAGTAGAGGTGGGCAATTTCTTTTTCTTTTTTTGGATGAATACTTTATTTGCCAAAAAAGGCAGTTTCAGGTTAACAAACTATTTGTGAATTTGGGTCAAATTCCATGAATTGTTTCATCTGAAAAATATGGGGGATTCTGAAAAAGTCATGCATTGTTTTAACATTTTTTTTAAATGAAACATTTGGACTTTTCATTTCAAAACATTTTTATTTTGAATTTTAGCTTATTTGATTTTGTTTAAAGGGTGAGAACCTTCTGAAAATGAAACAAAATGTTTTAGTTTGTGTTGAGCCGATAATTTCTTTGACCTAAAACTAATAAGCTGTTATGGGATAAGAGGGAAGGTCCTCTCATGGATCAGTAACTGGTTAAAAGATAGGGAACAAAGGGTAGGAATAAATGGTCAGTTTTCAAAATGGAGAAAGATAAATAGTGGTGTCCCCCAGAGGTCTGTACTGGGCCCAGTCCTATTTAACATATTCATAAATGAATTGGAAAAAAGGGGTAAACAGCGAGGCTTCAAAATTTGCCGATGATATAAAATTACTCAAGATAGTTAAGTCCCAGGAAGACTGCAGAGCTACAAAGGGATCTCACAAAAGGAGGTGACTGGGTAACAAAATGGCAGATGAAATTTAATGTTGATAAATGCAAAGTAATGCACATTGGAAAACATAATCCCAACTATACGTAAAAAATGATGGGGTCTAAATTGGCTGTTACCACTCAAGAAAAAGATCTTGGAGTCATTGTGGATAGTTCTCTGAAAACATCCACTCAATGTGCAGCGGCAGTCAAAAAAGCTAACAGAATGTTGGGAATCATCAAGAAAGGGAAAGATGACAAGACAGATCGCCTCTGTATAAATCCATGATACGCCCACATTTTGAATACTGCTTGCAGATGTGATAGCCCCATCTCAAAAAAGATATACTGGACTTGGAAAAGGTTCAGAAAAGGGTAACAAAAATCATTAGGAGTATGGAATGGCTTCCACATGAGGAGAGATTAATAAAACTAGAAAAGAGACGAGTAAGGGGGGGATATGATTGAGGTCTATAAAATCATGACTGGTGTGGAGAAATAAACAACACTTCTTTATTTACTTCTCATAACACAAGAACCAGAGGTCACCAAATGAAATTAATAGGCAGAAACTAAAGGAAGTACTTCTTCACACAGCGCACAGTCAACCTGTGAAACTCCTTGCCAGAGGATGTTGTGAAGCCCAAAACTATAACAGGGTTCAAAAAAGAACTAGATAAATTCATGGAGGATAGGTCTGTCAGTGGCTATTAGCCAAGATGGGCAGGGATGGTGTCCCTAGCCTTGGTTTTGCCAGTATCTGGGAATGGGTATTGGGGAATGGGTCACTTGATGATTACCTGTCCTGTTCATTTCCTCTAAAGCACCTGGCCACTGTTGAAAGACAGGATACTGGGCTAGATGGACCTTGAATTTGACCTAGTGTGGACATTCTTATGTTTTTGGGGTTTTTTTCAGTTTCTCACTGAAACAAAATTGGGTTGACCCAAAATGATTCTTTTTGTTTTGTTTTGTTTCACCACTGAACCAAGTAATCAATTCTTCTTCGAGTGATTGCTCATGTCCAGTCAGCTTAGGTGCGTGTGCTCGCCACATGCACTGGTGCTGGAAGTTTTTCCTTCAGCAGTATCCGTTGGGGACCAGCTCTGGTACCCCCCGGAGTGGCACGCATATGCAGCAGCATATAGGGCGCCACCCGCCCCCTCCACCCTGAGTACCTTCTTGCCGCCAGTGATGGTGCATGGAACTGTTGCTGCTTCAGCTAGCGCTGTTGCTTCTTGTTCATTCAAACCCATTTACCTCTTGTATATTATTGTATATTGTTTCCCTATAGTTTTAGTTTCCCTATTTGTTAGGGATTGAATAGGTCCCGAATAGGACTTCGCCTCAGGACGGAGCATGCCCTGGTCCCCAGGCTTTAAGCCCTGTGATCACTGTAAAAGGCCCATGCCCATTAGCGATTCACATTAACAATTATTTACAGTGGTTGGGCGAAGGTCACATTCGTGATAAGTGCAAGATCTGCAAGTCCATCAAGCCCAGGACAAAGAAGGAGCATGGCATTTGCTTGAAAGCGTTCCTTAATCTACCCTTAACCCAATGTCAGAGCAGTGCTCCGATTCGGCACTGAGCACCATGACCTCGGTGTGCAGCACCCCGCCAGTACTGACTGTGAGCCAGCAATGGTCTCCTTCCATGCTCCAGCCAAGAAGCCAAGGAAGACTGGGTGAGGAAGGTCTACAGCTTCTTGCAAGGGAAAGGACAAGTCTGGGGTGGACCAAGGCCCTGTCTCGGGCACCTCTTCACACGTTTGGGATCTCAGGCCCCAGCTCCGCTCTAGTCGGGTAGTCCAGTCCACTCCCCACGGCTACCCTGGTTAGCATAGGAGGTCCTTGTCAGCTCCAGGTGCCGTCCACGCTGGAGGCCCTGCAAGCGGCGCAAGAGATTATGTCCCTCCTGGTGTTGCCCACTCCAGCCCCTGCAGGGTCCTGGTCACAGGGTAAACCCAAGTTTTGAACCACCACAGTCTCCACCTCTACGGCAAAGCTCCCCACCATGGGGGACGTCCCGCCACTGGTCACCCTCTCGCAGCCAACATGTTTCTGACCGTGATAGGCAGAAGCTTTGCAGCCCTATCCAGTCTCCAGACCTCGGACAAGGGCAGAGAGGCTTGAGGTGTGGCTCACCAGTGACTGGGCACAGACCTCTGTAGGCACGTGCTCCCCAGCAGGAGTTTCAGAGTTGGTGCCCGGAATCTCTGCAGCACCAGTACCACTCCAAGGACAGGTCAAGGGACCGACGGGACTGTTCGCTGGACCTTCGCCGATCCCCCAGGGCGGCAGCACCAGATGTGGCTATATCTTCACAAGGCCAAACCTGTTCTGGTTCTCGGTACCACTTGTGAAGCATGAGGCATAGATCACCGGATCAGGGCCATCATGGATTCACCAAGTGCCAGTGGTCATGAAGGCCCTGATCCAGATGCTCGTTGAGGTCAGCCAGATCCAACTCTGGGAGGAGCGACCGGTACCGATCGGGGACAGAGCCACCACTTAGCCTTGTCTTGGTTGCAGGGGAGCAACTGCTTGGGCTCTAGCTTGGGTTTGCAGCGAGGTTCCCTAGCTGCGGGACAAGCTCTGATACCTACGGTGCAGATGACGGCAGCGGCACCGCAGCCGGCCCCGTGGCCTCAGACTCCGTGGCTGGCACAGTGGTACCCATGGGGGTTCACTCAGCCCTCCCAAGCCACCGGCTTGGTATCCGGAGCTTCGGAGAGATCAGCTACCTCTCACCTGCCCCCCTCAAGAGGCCTTGGCTGCAGCCACCCCATTGGCACAGGAGAAAGTGGGCAAGCAAGCTGCCTGACCATCTCTGGTTGCGGAGGACCACTCAGTACGGGCTTCCTCCTTGTTGTTGCCAGACAAGGCTATAGTGGGGCTCCCTCCTCTGGTTCCCCAGGATGATTCTATGGTGCATCATGAGCTGCTAGTGGGTCGCCGCCAACCTGGGCCTCCAGGCGGAGGAGTTAGAGGAGCCACAGACTCCCTCTTTGATGTTCTCTGCCCCATAGCCCCAGCCAGAGTAGCTTTACCCTTACATGAAGGGGACACGAAAATTACAAATGCCCTCTGGCAAGCCCCCGCCTTCTTGCGCGCCGCCATCTTGGAGATCGGAGGCAAGTACTTTGTGCCATCCAAGGATCACAAGTACCTTTTATACTCACCCTGCTCCCAATTTCCTAGTGATAGAGGTGGTCAACCACAGGGAGAGACAGGGTCAACCGGGGGCTACTCCTAAGAATAAAGACTCAAGGAGAGTTTATTCGTCCTCTAGTCTATAGTTGTGGGTTGCCAACCATCAGGCCCTCCTAGGCCATTATGATTTTAATATGTGGCAGGCCATGACCAAGTTGATGGACAACACAGTCTTGATGGACAACACAGCCTCAATGTTCTATATCAACAGACGGGGTCACTCAATCCTCGCCCTATGCCAAAAGGTACTCCATCTTTGGGACTTCTGTGACTATGGAATCCATCTAGAAGCGTGTCATCTCCTGGGGGTCCAGAACACATTAGCAGATCACCTAAGCAGGGACTTCTTCTCTCACCGCGAGTGGGCTCTCCACCCAGAGGTAGCCTGCACAATCTTCCAGAGGTGGGGATCTGTCCAAGTGGATCTGTTCTCCACCAGGCAGAACAGGAAGTGCCACCGCTTCTGCCCCCGATGGGCTCTTGGCAAGGGCTCCCTCTCCGATGCCTTCCTCCTGTCCTGGGCGGGACACATGATATATGCGTTGCCTCCCATAAATCCCGCTCATCAGCAGTGTCCTGGCGAAAACCAAGTTATCATGATTGCCCCAGCATGGCTGCGCCAACCACTGACTATTATCATAATTTATGACATTTGTCTCTAGGGGCCAATTGAGAAAGGGGCCCCATTGTGCTAGGCACTGTACAAACTTAGTCCTGTCCCAAAGAATTTACTTCTAGATAGACAAGACAGACAAATGGTAGAGAAAAAGGCTATAACCTATTGAGCATAGTTAACACTGATAGTCTGCAAATGCTAGGTTAGTATCACAGTATTTTTCAGCTTTGAGTGAGGTTAAGCGAGGTTATTTTCTGCGGCCTGCCAGCTCCCCGTGCCCTCCCGCCCCCAGCACTTACCTAGAGCCGCTCTGGCCCAGCGCGCGCTAGGGGCAGAGCTGGCTGCCTGCCTGCCTGTCCTGCCTCCGCACCTCTCCAGGAAGCGGCCAGAACCTGGGGGAGGGGAGGGGAGGCACAGGGGTCTGTGTTGCCCTTGCTTCCAGGCACTGCCCCCGCCTCTCCCATTGGCCAGGAATGGGGAACTGCAGCCAATGGGAGCTTCGGGGGATGTACCTGGAGGAGCGACCAGGGGAAGGGGTTGGAATGGGGAAGGGAAGGGGTGGGAAGAGGCGGGGCAGGGGCAGGGCCTCATGGAAGGGGTGGAGTGGGGGCAGGGCTGGGGGCAGTGAGGGGGGTGTCAGTGATGCAGCCCTCGGGCCAATGTACTAGTCCTCATGTGGCCCTCATGGTCATTTAAGTTTGAGACCCCTGATCTAAAGAAAGGGAGAGAGGGGGCTTTAAAATGGAAGGGGGATAGGGCAGGGTAGGAGGCTACCACGGAGGACAGCTGGGAGGAGGCTGAGGTCAGCTGTACATAATTTGTGCACAAAGTGTGATTTCGCCACAACACCCATCCTATCACTTTCCCATTAATTCCTAAATCTAAAAGAAATTCCAAGCTTTTCTTCCATTCCGTTCTCTTCATCTGTCCACTTCACTGAATGACCGACCTGTGTGTCCTGCGTCATGTGGCAAGCTGAGTTAAACGAGGTTCCTATCAAGTACTGGATCTAGCAGCTCATAACCAGACTTGTTATGGGAGGGATATGGAGTTAAGGAGAAATATGTAGCAGATCTTTAAAAGTTTTTGTTTTACTTAGTTGGTGAGGGTCCCTTAATCAAGCTGACCCAACCCAATAAGAATAAGTACTAACAGATTCCATTACATAAATGTAGTTCAGAAATCAGTGGTTTATCTAAAATAACCCGTAGTGCAACTCACTTTTTTTTTTGGTCACCATTTTTATTTTTCTCTGGTTGTGTTGGTCAGTGCTAATAAGGGAGATACTAACAGAAGGATCACATAGGGGAAAAAAATCCTTTAGGTCTACTAATCTGTAATTCTTAAGCATGTTCAAAAACTCCTTGAGCTTTGGAACATTCTTTCTAACTTTTTCCCTACCCACTTCTTACACAATAGTAAAAGTACTTTTGTAAACAACCTTCAAATTAGGGTTAATCCCTAAAATGATATCGTCTGCACGCCCTGAACAGCAGTAAAACATGGAGGTTAGCAAGCTGTATTGTACACAAATTGTGTTCTATCCCAAAGTAAAATATACAGTATAATTATAAAATACTCATAGTTGTTACTAGGTTGAAAATGTATCTGTTTTTCCTGGCAGTGCACTTACATTTTTTTAATCTGCAAATTAAATTTGCTGAGTCCCTAATGTAGTCCCTTCTTGTATTGTATTCTTTTAATTGCAATCTTGTAAACAACTACCTACTCCCTTCACCCCCTTGAGACAACTAAGAACAAGGTGGGATAGAGGCTATAAATGGTGTTATCAGGAAGTTCACAGTGATGTCACACACTCTAGCATAACTGCTTCAATGGTTTGAGGAAGACTTCTGTGTGTGAAGGGAGAAAATGTAATGAGATTGATAGTAGAATAATACCATATATTGGGGGGAGGAGGGGAACTGATACATCTCTTTCCTTTAAAATCACTTGATAAATCACTTACTAGTATTCCATTTGGGTTGCAAATTGAATTTAGCTAATATTTTGATAGTTGACAGGGTAACATAAAACAAATTTGCCTTTGTAGCAGCTCCTATTAAATGTTTGGAAAGCACTATATAAATTCTAAGTATTTATTATGGCATTCTGGCTCTGATGTTGCAGCAAGCTGTTCATGAGAGCATGTTCTCATTTTAACGAGACTTTACCAACAAAAATATTTGTGTTTATATTCGTGTAAAACTCTGTTTACAGGAAACAATGCGTTTAAACAGTGTAAATGTGGAGAACAGAGTATTTTAAGAATTTAATAGTCTCTCTAAAGGCATATGTAATTGTTTAATAAAACCCAGTAACTTTAAAATAGACAGCTACCCTCAGGACAGGTTGCTTTAAGTAAGAATATAAAAGACTTTTAGCTGTCAAGTTGAGAGTTCTGTTTCTCCTGTGACAGTTGACATCCCTGATTACACAGGTTTAACCAAGCTGCATTCCCTTCCCTGTTTTAGGTGCTTGTGACTGAGGATGTCTTCAGCTGTTTTTTATTTTTAGGACCTATCCAATATTAAACTGATAAGAACAGATACTACACTTGATCTTAGCTCAGAGCGTTTGCTGGGCAAACACAACTGTAGTCAGCAACCATCTACCATGAAGCTGGTTGCTCTAGTTTAAGTTAAGAGAAAAAAGTGCTGGGTGACAGAAATGCTTATTACAATGAGCATTTTCACATTAATCCATTCACCAAATTGAAATCACACTTGGTGCTCTGCCACTGATATGTTGTTCCAAAGAATTTTAAAACCATTTAGAGGACTCTTTTACATACAGTAGTGCCCCTCATTTTGGTAGCTTTGCATTCTCTTTTTGTTGATGATAAAAAGACATGCATGTAAAAAAACTGAGGGGTACAACCATATGTCATGGCTATATGGGGATATCTGCACCTCAGTCCCCTTTCTGGTCTTTCTGAGGCCTGGTCTACACTACAGAGCTAGGTCGATGATGGGCAGCTTAAGTCGACCTAACTCTTTAAGTGTTGACATTAAATGTGGCTCTGACCAATGTAAGTCGCCCACGACAGTAACTTAACTCCACCTCCGCAAGACGCATAGCGCTTAAGCTGATGTAGTTAGGTCAACACAGTGTCAGTGTAGACACTGTGTTGCTTACATTGACCGTTTCTGCCTTTCAGAAACGGTCCCACAATGCCCCACAGTGGCAGTTAAATCGGTGCAAGTGCTCCTATTGAGGACACGAACCACCAACACAAGAAGTATAGTATGGACAAGTAAAACAGATTCAATTACTGAAGTGGCTGTACGTCGACGTAACTTATGTTGACGCAATTTTGTAGTGTAGACTGGCCCTGAATGCAGCCCACTGGCCTCTGCCCTTTATCTGTCTTGGGGTGGAATCCTGTGATTCTTCCACTTGTACAGCAGGACTCCTGTGTATACCAACTGCTTTTTACTGTGCAGGCCTATCTCTAAGCACCTGTTAGGGTCTTCCTTTGGGAACCTCTGACCTGTGATACTGACTAGCAGACTTCTAAAAGTATTTTTATTTAGCAGCTGGAACAAAGGTTTAGAGAAGTTATTTTAAAACAATATAAACACACATTCTGTCTGAACTTCTGCACTGTCAGTCCTTTTGCTTCAGTTACCTTGCAGATTGCTTACCCAGAGAGACAGTGCACGGAGCTATGTCTACATTGCAGTGTAAGCCCAGAGTTCAAACTCCATCTCAAGCCTATTCTCCCCCCCCCCCCCCCCCGCCACCTACACACACATTGCGCTGATCCAGGATTCCAGCACTGTACAGAGGGCTTGAGTCAAGTTGGGACCTGGGGTTCAAGCCCTGTTGGTTTGCAGTGTAGACACAGCCCCACTGGATTTGTGCTCTGGCAGTCTGCCACAAGTTTCCCACAATCCCATGAGCTGACTTTCTTTGTCCCCTGGATAGTCAAGTTTTCCCAGCCTGCACACATGAACAAAGGACTAGAGCAGCCAAACTTTGGAGGGCACTAGAGAGTCTGGAATATAGGTGATTAGACTCAAGGCTGCATAATGCAGTGTAGGTGCTGGAGATCCAGGTTGGGACCAAGCCTTCAACAATTTCTAACCTACAAATGTGTGTAGATGCTCAAGCCCTAGATTAACGAACTAAGGAGAGGTTAACAAACCCAGGATTTGCTAACTCAAGTTCTAACCCTGGGCTTACATTGCAGTGTAGACATATCCTCTGAGTCTCTCTTGACACCAGCTCTCCATCATGGTTCTCTTTCATATTCTCTTTCTCTCAAGGATGCTGTGTTTCAGAAAGCTCCTCCTTCTTACTTGTGGAGTTCTGAGTCACATTACCGTTCATCATGAAAGGGGCAAAGTCCTCCTTCCTAAGGATTTATCACAGGGTGGACAAACTACAGCCTGTGGGCCGGATCCGGCCCATCAGGGCTTTGGATCCATTCCGTGAGATTTCCAGCCCCATGGTGCCACGGGGCTAAGGCAGGCTCCCTGCGTGCCCTGGCCCCGCGCTGCTCCTGGAAGGTGCTGGCACCATGTTCTTGTGGCCCCTGGGGGTGGGGGGGGCAGAGGGCTCTGTGCTACTCTCTCCTGCAGGTACCACCACTTGCAGCTCCCATTGGCCTCTGCTCCCCCACCCTCTCCTGCAGGGGCTGCAGGGACGTGGTGCCTGCTGCTTCCGGGAGTGGTGCAGGGCCAGGGCAGGCAGGGAGCCCACCTTAGCCCCACTGCGCGCCGCTGTCACCCCAGAGCCACTCCAGGTAAGCGGCGCCAGGCCAGAGTCTGCATCCCAACACCCTGCCCTGAGCCCCCAGTGACCTCTCCTGGGGCCCCCCCTGTACTCCATACCCCTTCTGCACCCTAACCCTCTGAGCCCCCTCCCGCACCCCAATCCCCTGCCCTGAGCCCCCTGCCACACCCCTTCCTGCACCCCAACCCCTTGCCCTGAGCCCCTTCCTGCACACCGCACCCCCTTCCATACCCTGCATTCCCACCCCCACCTGCAACCCCAGCCTCCTGCCCCAGCTCTACATTCATGGCTCCACATGCAATTTCCCCACCCAGATGTGGCCCTCGGGTCAAAAAGTTTGCCCACCTCTGATTTATCAGGTTTGCTCCACTGGCACACCAGGGAGTCACTCTCCTTCCTGTTCTGTCCCAGGCACGTATGATTTGGATTATAATTTTCAATTGTTTAGGCTATAGTATTATACATGCCCACTTCCTCCAGACACCGCCTGTAGACCCAGGCAGTTCTTAATATAAAATACACCTGTGCAATCATATCTTAATTACAGTTCAACATAAGAATGAGTACAGATCAATACAGTTAGGAGGAGGTCCATCTGAGATCTGACTTTTATTAGAAAACGAAGTACTCGTGCAAGTGAGGAAGAAGAGAGAATAAGACTGAAATTACTATTAGAATGCAGGGACAAAGTAGCATTTTTCTCCTAGATCATGGAATACATAGTTTGGACTTTATATCCAGTTATAAGCTTTCTTTCACCTCTAGGTTATCACCTGTTCAAATCAGAGCCAATTCTATAACCCCCTTTCTCTCATAAAAAGATGTATTGGTTCCTTTTTAAAATTAAATCTTTTAAATTAATTTTTTTTCACTGATTCTTTATTCTGTCTGAGGTTTGAGAGGTGCCAGAAATCAGCCAACACTGGATAACTTTGAAAATATTGATTTTTGTTTTGTTTTGTTTTTTGCTTTTTGTTTGTGGGAACATTTTGTCTATTGCAATGTATGTAGTGTATTTTGTGTGCAACTTTAGCACATTTGAATGTGAGTGGGTATATGCAGTGCTTTCCTTTCTCAATGTGTTTTGAACATAGTATTTTTAAGATGCTGTACCACATGCAACAGTATGGGTGGCCTACCAATAGTAGTGGTCTCCTCTCCCTATAGCAGCAAGTCAGCCTGAACTGTTTAATAATGTTCTTTAAGGAACAGTGGCTTTAGGGCTAACTTTTTTTTTTTAAAGTGTGAAACCACTTTAAAGGTTTTGAACTGAAATTGTTAGCAATTGTTCTAATCATGTTTTGACTTGATTCCGATAACAAACAAGTACTAAAGAAACTGAGTGAGTGTAGCAAAGCGACGACTCATTGGTGCAGCATCTCCTGCTGGTTGTCTTGGGAATTAGCTCTTCAGCCTCGGAGTGCCCTCTGCTGGCCGGTGTCTCGCCTGCCTCAGGCCCCCATGTCCCTCCCGGACACCAGGGCCCTTTACCTCGGGGTGCTGCCCCAATGCAGTGCCCCCACGCTCCAGGTCTCCCCTCCCAGGGGAACCCCCAACCCTCTAAGCCCACCTTGCCTCAGTGGCTACTGCCAGTCTTCATCTAGCCCCCTTTCTGTGGGGCAGACTGCAGTCTGTAATCCACTCATCACTGGATTTGGACCTGCTGCCTTTCTTGCCCCCAGCTGTCTCCCTGCAGCCCCAGTACCTCCTTTGGCTTTTAACAAGGCCTCAGGCTGGAGCTCCCCAGCTCCTCTTGCCCTTCCCCAGCACTGCTCTGCTTCAGGTACCCTTTGCTCCTTCAGGCAGCTAGGTTTATCTCTCTCGGAAGCTGGAGAGAGACTCCTTGCCTTCTGGCCTTACAGCCCTTTTATAGGGTCCTGATTGGCTGCCTCTCAGCCTTTTCTGATTGGCTCTCAGCCCCAGCCCTCACCAGGGGCTGGCTTTTAACCTTTGCTGAACTGGAGCAGGGTGACTGCTCTGCTACAGTGAGCATATAATACCTGTACTATTAAAGTGTGACCAAATTGCAGACCAAAGACCTCAAGTTTCTGTAGTTCTACTGACATTCCAAACAAATAAATCACAGATATTCTCATATGATTTTACAACTAACTGCATTACAAGAGTCCCAAATCTTTTTAGTTTACAGTACTGTGTGTATTGTTGCTAGAATTAAAACAAACAAACACAAAAAACAACCCAAGGACTTTGCAAAATACCTAGTAGTTTGTCCCCATATTGAGTTTGGAACAATATCTTTAAGTGTAAGATAATAAAGATCTTGGAAAGTAGGCATGAAGGAATTTACAGAGGCAACTGTTTCCGAAGTTGAATAGGAAGATACTGAGCTGGACAGAACTGAATGAACAAAAACAGTAATAGAATCAAATGATATTGAAAAGAGGAGCTATATAGTTAGTGGGGACAGACAAATAAGATTTAAAAGGAGAAAGTGGCCCATAACTAGAGTACTACAAAAATCTTTCATTCCATGGAACATAGAGTGAAATCCTCACTCCATCCAATCCACTCTAGCTCCTTTCCTCTCTTGGCCAGGATTGAGTGCTGCTCTCACCATTTCACTCAGAGTAGTCTCCTTGCACAGGCATTGTAGAAGACTGCCAATCAGCAGCCTCCTGTGGACACCCTTGCAAGACCTGACATGGAAGAATAGAAGAGCAGAGGGGGCCAGGAAGAGTTTGTCAGGACCAGGCCCCTGAGTGCAGCCCTGCACAGATTCCTAGCAACACTGCAACCCAGGCAGGCTGCTGTAACTTAGGTCCCCCAGAGCTCTGTAAATTATGACGGGGGGCCTCTCCAGCCCCCAGAACAGCCCAGAATAGGGAGGGTGCAAAGGAGACTTAAAGCCACTGTACTCCACCATCACCCTGGGCTGTGAATTCTGTGCTGTGCCCGTCTGGAATTTTGCCTATAATCTTTCTCGTTTTCAGGCAGTAAGTGGAGAAGTATTTCAAATTTAACTTTTTTCATAAAGACACTTTAATATTTTTGAAGCAGTTCAATAAATCTTTGTCAACACTGATGTATTTTGTTAAATATAACTATGTACAGTAAGGAAATGTACTATATCATTATAACTTGTTTTCAATCAAGTCTGCCTGTTTCAAAACTTGCTAGATTCAGTTCTGACAGAACACAATTGGGAAACATGCTTGAGGAGGTTGGACTTCACTGACATTTTGAGAAGTTGAGCCTTGTACTTGTTTGTCTGGTCTCTGATTGGCTGAAGCTGTTGCTAGGCTCATTGCTTTGTTCTTAGGCAAAGTTAGAAATTTGAATGTGACCTGTTTGAACTGCAGTGTCTGCTGCTTTTTTCAGTTCGATCTCCTGATTTGCTCTTGCTCTTTTGTACTTTCCTATTGTATCCTAAGTTGGTCTAACAGATGCATTTTTAACTATGACAAGTAAAAAATGTTCTTATTGGTTGCACTAGCATTAGTAACTTTTTACTTTTAATATTTTTACTTGACAACTTTTTTTCTATCACAGAATAGCCTACTAAGCCTTTTGCTAAAAGGTTTTAAATTCTTTATCTTTGCAAGCAATGAACATTGAGTTGATCAGTGTTAATCAAGAGAAGTAAAATGGTTAGTACTTTATCTGGAATATGAAAGAAGTTGTTTTAAAAACAGTTGGGGAAATAGTGAATAAACTTTTACATGAATGGTAAAAGACTGAAACACATTGCACTAAAAGAATAGTAAATATAAACACAATTCAGAAGTCTGCATTTGCTCAAATGCTCCCTATGTAGAAGTAGGCTATCTGGAAGAATTAAATCTTCCATGTATATTTCTTGGTAAATGGTTTTTTTCAGTGCCTTGATTGACACTAATCTCAGTGTTAGTACTAATCTGAATACAAACGTCAAAGCCCTAAAACTTGCAAAAAAACAAGCGATCCTCTTTGAGACCAGTAAACTCAGATTTCAGCCACAGGCCAAAACTTCTAAGCAACATTAGCCCCTCCTTTCAAAGGGTGAAGGCTAATGAATTCAGCACTAAGTTGAGTTGAACAGAAAACCAATGATAACTAGCAGATTAAGTGGAATGTGCAAGATGCGTCTGTTCTGCCAGACTTTTCTTGGTGGAAAGGGCTTTGGGCTGGTGTGCAGAGTTTAAAAATGAATGAAATAGGGCTTTGTTGTTATGATGGGGAGGTCAGTTGTGGTGTTTTCAACCTATTGAGTTCAGGTTTTGAACAGTACCCAGAGCGTGGGATGAGTGCTTTCATAGTCTGAATGAATAATGTAAGTTAATGGCAGAGGTTACAGAACAGTGAAACCTAGTTTTGCACCCTCTGCATCACAAAGCTACAAAGAAAGTTGTTTGTTGCTTAAGTCATGGCAATGTGCTTGTCACTGTACAGGAAATGTATGAAAACAGATCCTGCCTTGAGATGTTTTCAATCTGACAAACACATAGTTAAGACCAGACACACTGGGAGATCCAGAGAAGAGTGCAAGTTTGGAGGTCACTGGAACTTCTTAAATTTTCTGTATAGATTTCCTACCCACCCAGCTTCCCCCACTCTAGTGCGGTGTTACGGTGGAGAAGGCATTTAACTTGGGTTACAGTTAAAATATAGAAATTGAACTTAAAGGAACTGAAAATCTTTTGGGTTTCACACTCTGCTGCTCTCAGGCATAGGACTATACCCTTGGAGGTGTCAAGTGTAAGAGAGTAGAAAGTCTACAAAACAGCTCACAAAGTCTGGAACTGCTGACCGGAGGGCACCCAAGGCTGTAAAGCCATCGTCCTCATTCAGTTTGATTCCATTCCACTTGATTTAATTCATTTTTGATGCACTTTAGTATGAGTGCCTTCCAGACTAGCTTTTTTCACAGGTGATTGATTCTCTTGTCTCCTCAGCAGAGGGTTTTTTAAAGGTTTGTTTTTCTTTTAATGGCTGTGGGACGTGCATTATTGAGGACAAAGCTAAAGAAGTGTGCCTTGCGCTTGGAATGAGAAGTGGTGATGTTTGAGGTGGTTCTTAGATCCTCTGGGAGTTTGTTCAACAGTCTGGAACCAGCCCCAGAGAAAGCTTTCTCTTGCACAGACTTGCTTTTCCCTTGCGGGTAGCGCCGTTGTGCTTCAGGAGCAGAGTAATTGAATGGTCTTTAGCTCAGAACTTCAGGAAATCTTTTAGGTATCCTGGGCCTAGAACACTGAGTACCTTGAAGATGAGAACAATGTTTTAGGCAGAAGGAAGGGCTTCTGGGCTACATTTTCCCAACTTGGGGTGAGAGTAAGCAGAGGGCTTAAAAATTCAAAGAACAAATTTAAAAGGGAAAGCTAGAGTGGTACAGAGAATAGACAAATAAGGGTTAACAATGTTTTTATTAAAAACTGTCAAGAAAACTTGGAATGAAAAATTGATTAATAGACTGAGTAAAAACAAGATGCACATGGGGGGGGGAAGCTTTCTAAACTTAGCTTGATGGTGAGAAGAAAATATCATCTAGCAGAGCTCTAAATAAAAATTACAACATGAAAAAAAATTGTCCCTCTGCCTTTCCGTTTTTGGGACCAGAGAGATTTTTTTCAAGGATGTGCTAGAAATGTACTTAAACAAATCTGACCCCTTGCACTGTCATATGAGATTTTGGATTTGGTTTATTAAACATTATTGACGTGTCAGTGATTGCTGGGAATTGTAATGAGATGCCATTTTGGACAAACTTTGGTTAAGAGAATGTTACAACTTACGAGGCAATTTAATAGTCTACCTAAGATTAATAGCCTCCAGAGGACAAAACAGAATGTGGGGTGGGGCATGAAGCCATCCACATAGAATTTTCTTTTTTTCCCCCTTTGGTTTCAGATCTGTCTTAATCTGTCATGTGTGGAAAAGTAATTTTTGTGTTCAAATAGGCCCATTCTAATGAATACAGAGTTTATAAGACTTTATAAAAAAAAAAGAGAGACCTGAATTTTGTCCTGTCCCTTCTCCTTCTGAATCCAAGATGGCTACTACCTTAAGTGTCATAAGATGCTAGATTTTTAGAAGACTATATTTTGTCAGTTGTGATGCCTCTTGTTTTTGTGTTTAAAATTGGAAGCCAGCTTTATGTGACTAAGCTTTAATTGTAAGCTTTTCATAGGAGAGACTATGTTCTTTCACTTCATATAGTTACCATCTAGCTGTGGGTGCTACCATAATAATAAATATCCGTTCTAGTGACATGCAGTTTCATATAACTACATAGCTGTGAATGTAACTTTCTGCAACAGTAGTTTAGTAATCTAGAGCTGTAGTGTTGCAATCTCCTTTTTTTTTTTTTTTTTTTTATTTTAGTGATGGGCACAAGCAGGCAGCCAAGAAGCAAGTTTTTTGGCATGTAACTCACTGTTTCTCTCCATCAACCTCTGGGGAAGGTGTGTATCTTAATTAAAAAAAAATCTGGCAAGGAGCTCTTTCTTCAGAATAACCCGCATAAATACATCTTTAATCCACCTACTTATAGTAGTCTTAGAAGCCATAAATCCTTTTTTTGTGTCCTTGCCAAAGCATAAATAATCTCCAGATCTCAACTCCTTACTCTATATAAATTAAACTTCAAAGTACTTTTTGTGTCTAGTAATTCTTTTCCTTAGTTGTGGAGGAGGTCTTTAAATTTGGATAAACTGGGTAAAATGATGCTTGGTGAAAAACTGAAATCTTGAGTAAAGGTAGGAATTACTGAAGAATTACTATCTTTGGTGGAATAATAAAAAGGGGTGTTGTGTGACAAGGCAGTTAGTCCATTTGCCCTTTAAGGATGAAGATATGGCTATAAAGAAAATAATGCCTAAGGGTAAATATAAAACTGACGTCTCAAATGCAAATAAGGCTCTAAGAATGGACAGTAGGTGTAAGGCCCAGTCTATAGTGTAAAACCAAGTATTGATTATATTTACTGTATGTGACAGAAACAGTGTTCAGGGACAGCTGTATTGTAAATGCCTTCCGTGAACATCTTGGGTTATTTCAGACTAATAAAATGCTAAAGAAAGACTTGAGTGGAAATCATTCTCAGAAGCCATTATAGAGGCACCAGTTGCAACTTTGTGTAATTAACATAGAGTCCCTTTTTGAATTTAAAACAGGTATTCAGTCTCTTGGTCATGTGTGAAAAATATAGTGTATCCTCTCCAAATTTATAGCAATTACTCTTTGAGTACAAAATGAATTTTCTGAAAATTGACAAGTTAATCTACTAGGGTTAAAATTAATTTTAAAACTGAGCTCTTTGAGAGTTTTAGCATCCCAGTCTTTTTTGTTCCAAATTATCTTAATAGTGGAATAATACTCTTCTTTCCTTACAGTTACAATTATTTTGATATTGAGTTTAATTGTTATGATTATGGACAAAATAATTGCAAAAATAGTAACCACCAAGTTGCATGTTGGAACATCATCAGCCAACATCCTGGATTCCTCTAAGTCAGAGTTCAGACCATGACATAGCACAGAGACCGATCCAGTGGCACTAAAAGACAACCACTTCATGGCCATGGACACACACAAGGTTTCTGTGGTGGTCATCAAAGTTACAGGACTAGCTCCAACTCTGTCTCTTTTTTGGTCTCTGAATGCACCCCCTCAGGTGTTGGGCTTTGTGCCTTTACCTGTCCTGAGGCAGAATTCTGTAGTTCTGCTCTTAGACCAGGCCTTGTGCTTACCCAGCAGATCCAACTGCATTGTGGCACCTGTCATTCTTCCTTACAGAATCTGAGACGAGCGGTATATACAGTGATAAAGTAGCCTTCTGAAAACTGTAGCAGGAGCAGAGAGAATTCTCTTATGCCCTGTCCTCTGGAACCCCTTGAGCCTAAGGTCTTGTCTACACTTGTCAAGATTCCTTCCCCACTCTGAACTCTAGGGTACAGATCTGGGGACCTGCATGAAAACCCCCTAAGCTTATTTTTACCAGCTTAGGTTAAAACTTCCCCAAGGTACAAACTATTTTACCTTTTGCCCTTGGACTTTATTGCTGCCACCTCCAAGCATCTAACAAATATATAGCTGGGAAAGAGCCCGCTTGGAAACGTCTTTCCCCCCAAAATCCCTACACCCCCTTTCCTGGGGAAGGCTTCATAAAAATCCTCACCAATTTGCATAGGTGAACACAGACCCAAACCCTTGGATTGTAAGAACAATGAAAAAGCAATCAGGTTCTTAAAAGAAGAATTTCAATTGAAGCAAAAGTAAAAGAATCACCTCTGTAAAATCAGGATGGTAAATACCTTACAGGGTAATCAGATTCAAAACATAGAGAATCCCTCTAGGCAAAACCTTTAAGTTACAAAAAGACACAAAAACAGGAATACACATTCCATTCAGCACAGCTTATTTTATCAGCCATTTAAACAAAACAGAATCTAATGCATATCTAGCTAGATTATTTACTAAGTTCTAAGACTCCATTCCTTTTCTGTTCCTGGCAAAAACAACACACAGACAGAGAGAATCTTTTGTTTCTCCCCACTCCAGCTTTGAAAGTATCTTGTCTCCTCATTGGTCATTGTGGTCAGGTGCCAGCGAGGTTATCCTAGCTTCTTAACCCTTTACAGGTGAAAGGGTTTTTCCTCTGGCTAGGAGGGATTTTAAAGGTGTTTACCCTTCCCTTTATATTTATGACAACACTACACAGTTTTGTCGACAAAAGTCAGCTTTCGTCACCAAAACTAAGCACTACAAACCCAGGACATTCAGAGTTAAGGTTACATTTAACAGAAATCCATACGTATTTTAAGTATGAAAATGTATAGATTCACAAGTTTTAAGGCCAGAATGGACCATTAGAACATCTCATCTGAACTTCTGTGTAATTTCACCCAGTTACTCCTGTATTGTACCCAATAACTTGTGTTTCACTAAAGCATATCTTCCAGAAAGGCATCCAGTCTTTATTTGAACATATCTAAGAAAAGGAGAATCCACCACTTCTGTTGGTAGTTTGTTCCAATGCTTAATCACCCTCAGTATTTAATGTTACATTCAAACTGGCAACAGTCAATTAGAGCGACTGCTAAAACATTTGTTTACCTTTAGCTAACCAACTGAGAGAAAGAAAAGAAAGAAAACTTAATTAAGAACTAAGAATTAAGAATTAATTAAGATTGGCCTTTGGCCAATTAAAAGGTTGCTGGCACTGCCTTTTTGGCAGGTTAGACCTGAATGAGGAAAATATTCTAGTGGTCATAGCAGCCTGCTGTGCCCTGCATAACATTTGCAAAGCGAAGAGGGAAAAGTTTCCCCAGCGTAGAGCATTGAGATAGATCTGGCTGCTGATTTTGAGCAGCCAGATACCAGGACAATTAGAGGGGCACAGCAGGGAGGCTATTCAAATTAGGGAGGCTTTGAAGGAGCATTTTGACAATTATTCCCAGTAATGTGTATTTATGTGATCCGTTCGGCCACACAATGTTTTTTTGCCACCTTGAATGACCCCTGTAGTCCTTACTTCCTGAGCATTAATTGTACTGAGCAAATATTCCTGCCTATAACCACTGTGCTTGAATGTTAATACCAACTAATGTGTATACTACAAATAAAGACTCATTTTATTTCAAAGACTAAAGTTCAATAACAGAACAAAACACAAACTTTTTTGTCAAATGGGACATGGTAATGAGGAACAGTCTCAGTTATGGCTCTCTCAGCTGTGTGTAACTCCAGCTTTCGTTGTGAAACCAATCCCTAAGGGTGGAGTGCACAGGATACTGCAAGGGACTGGGAACATGTGAGGAATGTAGTGGGGGAGTTTGGGGAGGGCATGGAACCAAGTTCTGTATTGATTGCAGGGAGAGTCATGCATGGATGTGCTCAGACTGCAGCTTAGTGAGGCACCTGAGCACCTCTGTCTGGCCCTCCAGCAGCTTTATCATCCGCTCTTGCCCCTCCTTTCCAGGCTATACAGCCTGAGTCTTTTATTGATTGTTTCCCTCCACTCTCTGGTTTCACTATGTGCTGTATCTGTTGACTGCAGCTCTTTGTGAAACATATTCTCTTTACTCCTCCTGGTTCTCCGCCTTACCTGACAGAGGCGCTCCGCTGGTGTGGAGGAGTGGGTCTTCAAGGGCACATCTGCAGAAGCCAAAGAAACTATGAACAGAGACAGTATTGTGAGTTTGCTCACAGTTGTGAATCGCAAAAGTGACACACCCCTCTTTCTCACTGTCCCTTTGCTAGCACACAGCTTGGCAAGAGTCCGAAATATGGTGAGTTCGGCAGGGGTGAGGGAAGGGAAGGGGGAATGGGGCAAGAGGGGACAAAGAGTCTGGGTGGTTTGCAAAGAGGGTCACTACACATGCCTAGGGACAGTATTCTAAATACTGGCACCCTTTCCCAAAAGCTAGGTAATCAAACCCAATATCTCGCTCCTGACGGTAACCCAAGATACAAGGGTGCACCTCCTGCATGCATGCGGCTTCAGACCGGGTCCATATGTTGCTCGCCTGCGTGCTGCTCTGGTCCCTGCAGAAATAAATGCTGGTTGACATGGCAAAGTTTCCTACAGTGGGGGAAGAAACAAGGCAGCTCTGCCAGGGAACCTTCGGCAGAGGATTGCAGAATACTCCCAGGAAAGTTTCCTAGAGCTCATTATGCAGGATTCCCGGAACATTCCAGTATACATTAACAAACTTTGCCACTAGGTCCCCACTACATAGTTGCATAGGCTCATTTGTTAATTTCTGTCACTTATCCCTCTTCTACCATATAATAAGGTATACGAGTAGGGCCCTACGAAGTTCACGGCCATGAAAAATGCATCATGGACCATGAAATATGGTCTCCCCTGTGAAATATGGTCTTGTGTGCTTTTACCTTAACTATACAGATTTTACAGGGGAGACCAGCGTTTCTCAAATTGGGGGGCGGTCACAAGGTTATGGGGGAGGGGGTTGCTGTACTGCCACCCTTACGTCTGCATGAGCTTCTGAGCTGGGTGGTTGGAGAGCAGCAGCTGTTGGCCAGACGCCCAGCTCTGAAGGCAGTGCCCCGCCAGCAGCAGCACAGAAGTAAGGGTGGCAGTACCATACCGTGCCACCCTTACTTCTGTGCTGTTGCCTTCAGAGCTGGGTGGCCGGAGAGTAGCAGCTGCTGACTGTGGGCCCAGCTCTGCAGGCAGCAGTGCAGAAGTAAGGATGGCAATACCATACTATGCCATACTACTTCTGCGCTGCTGCTGGCAGCGGCTCTGCCTTCAGAGCTGGGATCCTGGCCAGCAGGATCTGCTGCTCTCTAGCTGCCCAGCTCTGAAGGCAGCGCCGCCACCAGCAGCAGCACAGAAATAAGGGTAGCAGTACCACAATGCCCCCTACAATAACCCTGTGACCACCACACAACTCCTTTTTGGGTCAAGACCCCTACACTTAGAACACTGTGAAATTTCAGATTTAAATAGCTGAAATCATGAAATTTACGATTTTTAAAATCCTATGACTGTGAAATTGACCAAAATGGACTGTGAATTTGGTAGGGTCTGATACATGAGAACTCAATCTCCTCGCACCATTTTGGGATAATTATAACATACCTGTACTTGTTTTACCCTTAAATTACTGACATAATCTCAACCTCTAACTTCATTTTAATGTAGTTTGTCTTGGCATAATTAAGAGATAAGGTCCAATAGAAGGACTCTGGACGTTATTGCTGAATGTACTTAGAGCAGACACATGGACCCTTAGGGTAGTGGGATTTAAACCTTTGTGCACTCTCCTGAAAGAAACCTGGGGAAAGTAGGTAAAACTCACCAAAACAAAAAGTTAAGAACAGATTTTTATGATGTATTCAGTAAATTTCATTTACCAAAGATAATGGAAGCAGGTATTTATGAAATCATTGGGAGGTGAACTATCTCCAATTCAACAGGTTAATTATTAATATTTGGAGGATTTTCTTGGAAGGCCAGGAGAACATCACCAGAGAGACATTTAAATTGTTTCATTTAACTAAAACAACAACGTTAAGTATTCTGGATTTTTTTCTTCAACAGCAAACATAATATTTTAATGGAAAAGCATATGTCCTTCGCTTCTCAAATTTATCTCCAGACTTCTTCTCCTTGTCCAGATTTATTCCGCCCCCAACAATTTTCTATTCATTGAACTTTTTGAAACTTTGCACTTTTAAAGAGAGGTAAGGGATTGATTCTGTGTATTCAAATTTGCAGAGGGACAAATAGGGTTGAGGTCTGTTATTTCTCACCTCTATTTATTTATTTTATTTTATTTTAAAACATTTTTGCTGTTAACAAGCATGTTACCTCTGGAGACACAAATCTACAGTTTGAGAATTGCAAAACTGAGCATCTCTGATGGCATCTACTAGACTGAGCACTGAGTCCCACTGGGTAGATAAAAAGATTAACCTAAATAATCTATACAGAAGCCCCTGGAACCCCATAAAATTGGGTCCCTAATCCATGAACTATTAGAACTCATTTACAAAACTTTTCTTAAACATTACATGAATATATTGTCTCATACTATAGAATTAGAATTTATAATCCCTATTCCATGATGAGATATAATGTATCTTAATTAAAACTATCTTTAGATAGGTTTTTTTCCTCAAAAATCCGATTTAAATCAAAAAGCTTCTGCCACTGCCCCTGCAGGAGAGAGCAGGGGGCGGAGAAGAGCGGGCCAGGCCAGGTCCCCTTTGGAGCATGGGCCCTTTGCCATTGCTCCAGTGGCGCCATGGTAAATCCAGTACTGCATCTAGAAACTATTAAGCAGCCAACGTAGAACAAAGAATTCTCAACCTGCAGCTGAAAAACCTTCTGTTCAGTAACAGGGCGACTACGTTCTTCATCCATTTATAATTTGGGCTCAAGGTGTAGTCCCACTTGAAGTCTTAAGATAATAACAAAGGCATGAATTGTGGTAGCAAGGTCCACGTCTGAAAGAAATGGTTGCAATTTCATCGTCAGACACAGATAGAACATGCAACCGTGGATGTTGCTTTGATATGATAATCTAACCATTATTCCTTGGAAATTTACTGCACATTCTGTGCACCTCACTACTAGAATATTGTCCCTGATGTTAACCCTGTCTTTTCCTTTGTTTGCTTTTATAAATGTAACTCTAATATATCGCCTTAGACCAACATACATAATTTTGCTATTCCTTGGTGTTGGCATTCTTCAAATACTTGTGATTATCAATGTTTTTCAACTTTCAGCCAAGCTGTACATTTTAGTTAATATTCTTTATTATTTTACAAACTTAAAATAAAATTCACACTTTATAAGCCTTTGACTATATATTTATATTGTTTCCATTTAGGAGGAAAACATTCTAACTATATTTTTTTGTACACAACTACTTATTCCAGGTTTGTTATTAAAGCCTGAAAGCATATTCTGATATTGTTTAAAAACAGTTACTACCCCAGGTAGATTCAGCACTGATGTCATTTGCACGCCAAACAAAATTACTGTATGCCAAAGTAAAACGTTAGTCTGTCTGGACACTCAAAGTTGAGAACTGGATATGCTTAAAAGGATACCTTAAAGATATCTTGGGTCCAAATTACAGTATTGTGGGTTTAACTATTACTAAAATAAAATGTTTAAAATCTATAAATCAGAACTTGAAAAACGTATCAATCTCTACTAACCTTGGACTAGGTTTGCTAGCTAGGGTGAAAAGTACACTTGCCACCAATTCACCCATAAATCACACCCCTTTTGTACTGCACCGAATTGTGACATGTCAATCCACTTTCTATTTAACAAACTTAAAAATATGTGACATCAGGCTTGACAGTGGCTGAGTGTTCTGGCCCCAATATGGCAAAGTATTTATGGATGTGCTAAATCAATAGGACTACTCACATGCTTTTCTGGATCTAGGACAGAGTGCACAGCACCTAGCAGGGTCAAGCCCTTACTATGACTTTCTTGCTTTTGTTTTACCTTCTTTCCCTTCCTCCTACTATCATAGATCATGGTGTGTGTATTTATATATTGCTGTCAATGTCTGTTGCCTGATCTTGACAACTGTGCCATGTTAAAAACAAAACTAAAAAATGCATAGCTTATTCCTTTTTCTAATTCAATATTTATTTGACAGTCCATTGTTTTATTGTTTTCCCCAGGTCTTCATAATTTTATACTATTTTACCTCATATGAATATTAAAATCTTAACCACTCATGCCTCTTAAATTGTCATTATGACCATGATTTTTGAAGCTCTTTAATGGGCTAAAAAATACTAGTAACTAGAGGCTACTAAAGCTTCCTATATTTTGTTAGTTTTTCTGCACTTTGTGAAACCACAAGGAAAACTGAAATAGCAAGGATTCAGTTTACATTTGCACCTCTACGAGAAATAAAAACATCAGTTTTTTTCTAAACAAGTGTGAAAGCAATGTGGCTAGATTTTGTCCTTAGTCATACACCACAGTATAGTTTCAATTCTGTAGATGAGAAACAGGGAACAGTTTTGCCACTGAGTGTCATATAGTGACTTGATACTGTCTAGAATGTTTATAATCGAAACTGATTTTTATCCATTGTTTTAGCCATCAGTGTTCTAAAAGTAGAGCATTATGGCATGCTACAATAACATCTGTTATTTCCAAAGAGCACACTTGATTGAGATTTTTAAAGTAAACTTTAATTTTTCATTCTCTTCCTGTGTATGCAATTTGCACTATTCTTCTGTTTCTTAACAGCAATATTTGTGTTTATTAAGAAGTGTGCTAACTGTAGTATATAGTACCTTTTTTAAAACCTTAAAATTGGCTAGTATGACCTTCTGGGTGAAGAGGGGTGTGTTTAAGTACTTGGAGTCTGTAAGGTTAGTGCTGGGCCTGGAGGGTGTAGTTGGCTGGACAGCAGGTTCCAACTCTCTGAGGGGGTTGCCAGATAGGTCTGAAAGTGTGCCTAGGGACCCAGAGATTGGGGCAGTGGCTGGGCTCCATTCAAGCTCCAGGAGCTTGAAACACTATGGGGATATAGAGTGGCAGAGGCTTGAATTTTCCTCACAGCAGTCCAGGAGGAAGGGGGGCAGCTCTCATTTGGATCTGTGACAAAACTGTTGCTAAAAATTATTTGAAATAAGTGATAGGAACTCTTTATTAATATAGTAGAGATGAGTGCTGCCAACTCAATTTTATCACAGATCTCACAAATACTTGGTGGTTTTCTCACACCCCATCTCCTGAAGTAATAGGATTATGAGTTTCTCAGGACTTGTGTACATAGGAAAATTTACCAGCATAATTATACCACTATAATTACATAACTCCCCTTGTGGATACTTTTATTTTGGAGTTAGAGTGTTATAGAGTCTAAGGCCAGAAGGAACCACTAGGTCATCTAGTTTGACCTCCTGTATATCACAGACTACAAACACCACCCAGCACCCATATGCTAAACCGAGCCACCAAAATGAAATCAAAGTACTACAGCCCACAATAGACTAGACTGTTACGTGTCACAAGCAGAGAATAGGAGGGACCGAAATACACCAGTGCTTGAGGCCCCTGCAGTGATGGGGAAATGATAAAGTGAGATATACCCAGATAATCCTGGCAGGTGACACATGCTTCCATGCAGAAGAGAGACAAAAGCCCCTCAGGGTCACTGCCAATCTGACTTTGGGGAAAAAATCCTTCCCACCCCACATAGGGCAACCACTTAGAGCCTGAGTATGTGAGCAAGAGCCAGCCAGTCGCCCAAGTACTTGTCAGGGAGAAAGCTTGGTGCCATCTCAGAGCTCAAGCCTACCCTGTCCCATTTCCAGCCAGGAGTATCCCTGATGCTTCAGAGGAAGGAGATTAAAATGTAACCCTTCTGCCAGGTGGAGCTGGCAGCAACCAGGGCTGGGTTCAGTATCTATGGGTTCAACAATACAATATAGAACTGGCTCGAGCCCCCATCCAGTGACCTGGAGAAATTACACACTACCTCTGGGCACTTCTGAGAGGCAATACTTCCCCACTTGCAAGCTCAAAGTTTGAGTGTAGAAAAGAAACTTTTATTGAAAGGAGGGAAGTCACCCGACATGAATTAGGGAAAATGCCACAAGCAGGACTCCTAATCATAAAACTGTGAGCAGGACACCCATCCCAGAGTGAGTGGGGCAGTGTGTTCTACCTCAGGTTCTTGAGTTCTACAACCAAAAGTTCCTTTACTGTGCCCCTCTCTACTCCCTTACCATACCCCACTCACTGTGGTTGTCCTTGGTCAGTGAGGATCCAGAGTTGCATCTGTGTGAGTTCACCTCCCACATGGGGAAGAAAGCACTCTGCTTGCTCGGCCATCTGAGCACTTGCTCTGGCTGGCTGCCTGCCTGCCTGCCTGCCTTTGTTCCTTCCCTCTAGTTGCCCTGCTAGCCGCTGTTCCTTTTTGCTGGCCCCTTGCTGCGCGCTTGTTCCACTCACCGGTTGCCTCTCTGCTGTGACCTCTGCAGATCAGTCTCTTGAGAGTCCACCTAACTCTTAGTGATTATCAGTTCTTAGTGATGCAAGCTGGGCAGAAACGCTGTCGCCCCACAAGTGTTTGCAGCTCTAGTGAGCACTTTACATAACAGAAACTGCTATTGGAACCTATTTAGCTCTATCTTTGAACAGTGGGGAGGAATAGTTTAAACAAGACCGAGGACCCTTAGGGAGAGTCCATATCTCCTGTCTGGAACACCTGTCCCCGTTCCTATTATTTTCACAGGGATCTTGCATTCAAGCCCCTGGCTTAGCGAGTCTCTTTCAACTGAGGGTGACCTCTCAATTGGGACAGACTTAGCACAGTTCTGCTCCCCTTTAATCATACAATAAAAAAGATAACATTGATAACATTTCACTACCCCTGCACTCAGTATTAAAGTGATTTGTAACTCAACACCAGCCAAATTTGATCACGTGGAGCTACACAGCTCCTGTCTGCTGGATACCTACACAGAGTAGGTGTGTTCACGTAAATACAGTTTGTTCCTGAAGTCTCTCCCCATCCCCAACTAGCTGTCAGGGGAGAGTTCATTCAGACCCTGCTTACATCTAAAGAAACCCACCCAAACCCCAAACCTTCGTGTAGTACATTAGAGGAAAAAATCCCTTCCTGATCCCTGCCTGGAGGCTGTTGCAGAACTTCACCTGTCTGGTACTTCACATGGAGATTTTCTGGGATAGACAAGCTCTCAGCTAGTTTCTGGTGCTCCTGGTATTGGAGGGAAAACTTGACAAAGTGAACCCCAATGGCTCAAAAAACAAAAGGCAAATAAAAAGAACCTAACATTTATTATTTTAAAATCTCATGATTTTTGGAAGCTTGTCTGGTGGAATGAAATCCAGTGCCTTTGAAGTCAATGGGAGTTTTGCCAGGATTTCACCATGATTTTTTTGAATGCTTGGGTCAGGCTTGTTTGATGTGTTTTGTACCATTTTATATGAAAACATATTATCTGTCTCTCCTAAAACATTTTTTATAGAGATAATGGAAATCAGGTGTCTCAGAGTAGTAAAGAACCTGGTGGAGAATTTTCTGATAACCCTTCCAGATTTTAATTTGATACCTGGTGCGCTAGCTATAGTAAGCATTTCAGGTGCTCCAGAGTGAGACCTCTGCTGATCTTGGATAGCTTTTTGCAATGGAAAGAATTTAAGATTTTGGGCCCCAGTCTTGCAAATGTTTACATATGTGCTTAATTTTGCACATAAGAAGTCCTACTGACCACAGGTACTTAAAGTTAAGCTATGTGCATAAGTGTTGCAGGATCACGATCTTTAACTTCATATCTGATCTGCCTCTTTATAGCCTTCATATAATACATTTTTTGAACTGTTGCTAAGAAAAGTCTCATTGTGAGAACTGTCTTCATAAGAGTGAAAGTACTAGAAATACCCAAAAGGAAATTGTACGTATTCTTTAAATAGAAGTAAAACTTAAGTAACCCTAACTTCTAAATAACATTCAAGGTTTGTCAACGGGGCATATATTTTTACCAGAAATACTGCTGATAGAAGAATGGGCCTCTTCACCTTGACTAGGATATAGAGGGACCTAGACAAATTAGAGGATTGGGCCAAAAGAAATCTGATGAGGTTCAACAAGGACAAGTGCAGAGTCCTGCACTTAGGACGGAAGAATCCCATGCACCACTACAGACTAGGGACCAAATGGTTAGGCAGCAGTTTGATATGAGAAGCTGGATATGAGTCAACAGTGTGCCCTTGTTGTCAAGAAGGCCAGTGGCATTTTGGGATGTATAAGTAGGGGCATTGCCAGCAGATCGAGGGACATGATCGTTCCTGTCTATTCGACATTGGTGAGGTCTCATTTGGAGTACTGTGTCCAGTTTTGGGCCCCACACTACAAGAAGGATGTGGAAAAATTGGAAAACGTCCAGCAGAGGGCAACAAATATGATTAGGGGACTGGAACACATGACTTATGAGGAGAGGCTGAGGGAACTGGGATTGTTTAGTCTGCAGAAGAGAAGAATGAAGGGGGATTTGATAGCTGCTTTCAACTATCTGAAAGGCGGTTCCAAAGGGGGATGGATCTAGACTGTTCTCAGTGGTAGCAGATGACAGAACGAGGAGTAATGGTCTCAAGTTGCAGTGGGGGAGATTTAGGTTGGATATTAGGAAAAAACTTTGTCACTAGAAGGGTGGTGAAGCACTGGAATGGGTTACCTAGGGAGGTGGTGGAATCTCCTTCCTTAGAAGTTTTTAAAGTCAGGCTTGACAAAGCCCTGGCTGGGATGATTTAGTTGGGGATTGGTCCTGCTTTGAGCAGGGGGTTGAACTAGATGACCTTTGAGGTCCCTTCCAACCCTGATATTCTATGATTCTATGAATTGTCCCTTAGAATATATGCTAACTACTTATGCTAAACTATCTGTGTGCTCTTGTATTTAGTTCTAACGCTCTGGGTATGTCTATTCAGCAATGTAAGCCTGCCCTCGGATTAGTGGGACTCGTCAGTTGACCCATGTCAGGGAACCATTGGATTGAGTATTTACACTGTATTTTAACTCTATGTTAAAGATTTTCTGACCCATACTTGAAGCTAGTGCTTTGGCATCCACTCTGCAGTGTACAGACCCAAGTCAAAGTAACCCTATCCCACAGTACCTAGTACGCACCTGCTCCGCCCCCCCAGTGTCGACAGTCTAGCCATACAACTGTGTTGCACTGTGGGAAAACTCTACTGTGCCCATCTTGTTTCCTAACTGACAGTGCTATTGATGGGGCTCAGGTGCCCATAAGGAGCACGAGTTCATAAACTACATAATTAGCTCCTTTTGGTGTCCATCTCAATAGAATGACTGCAATTTGAGAAGGCTTTATACTGCACTACCATCTAATCTGAGAATTGGGCCCCCGCCGCATCCCAGGAGGCAGGGATAAGGGATCCCCAGGAGGCTGTGGGGAAGTTTGGGGGCTAGCTCCCACTTACCACCCTCACAATGTATGCTGCCTGGACATCTCTGCACACACAGCCCCAAAGAAGGCAGTGGTGGGAGGGGGTGGTTAGGTCGGAGCAAGGGACAGAGAGCAGAACGGGACAAAGAGGCTGCCCTGCAAGGAGTGGCAGGGCTCCTGGACCAGCACAGCTGGGGGAGGGATGACCCCCAACATCCTGGCAGCCAGGAGCTGCCTCCCACCTATCAGCTTTGCTCCCTGCTCTGGCCAAGCTCTGTGTAGCAGTAAGGAGGAGCCAGAGCAGGAGCTGCCGCTGCTGTGAGAGGAGCAGGAACAGGGAGCGTGCTCAGCCAGGCAGAAATAGTGCTTCTGACCACTGTGCTGGCTGCCTGCATTGCTGCTCCTCTGCTACCAGGAACTCTGGAATACATCTGGAGGACTTCCAGGACCTGAGTCAAGCCAGGACCATACACATGCAGGAAAGCAATGGGGCTTGGATCCTAGGTCTCAGCTCAACATGGGCTTGGACCCTTGAGCCCTGCAGGGTTTTGGGACCCTAGGTCCAAGACCTAGGTTAGCACAAATGGTGTGTGGATGCAAGGGGGTTAGGCTTGCGCCCAGGCTTATACTGCTGTGTAGACATGCTTGCAGAGTACCTTTCCCAGACCTGAAGAAGAGCTTTATGTGGCTCTAAAGCTTGTCTCGCCTACCAACAGAAGTTAGTCCAATAAAACAGTGGTTCTCAACCTTTTTTCATCTGCAGACCCCTAAAAAATTTCAAATGGAGGTGCAGACCACTTTGGAAATCTTAGACATAGTCTGTGGACCTCCAGGGGTGCACGGACTGCAGGATGAAAACCACTGTTCTTTCGTAACGACAACCTTTTGTGGACCCCTTAGACATAGTCTGTGAACCCCAGATTGAGAACCATTGCAATAAAAGACATTCCTTTACCCACCATGTATCTCTCTGTTGGAAGGCATAGTCATTTAAATTGAAACCACAAAGATTTCTCATAGTGGGATAACGTCTTACATCTCAGATTTCAGAGTGTTAGCTATGTTAGTCTGTATCAGCAAAAACTATGAGGAGTCCTTGTGGCACCTTAGAGACTAACAAATTTATTTGGGCATAAGCTTTCGTAGGCTAGAACCCACTTCATCAGATGCATGAAGTGGAACATACAGGTGCAGGTATAAATACATGAAAGGATGGGGGGTTGCCTTACCAAGTGTGAGGTCAGTCTAACGAGATAAATCAAAATAACAGCAGGATACCAAGGGAGGAAAAATAACTTTTGAAGTGGTAATGAGAGTGGCCCATTACAGACAGTTGACAAGAAGGTGTGAGTAACAGTAGGGAGAAATTAGTATTGGGGAAATTAGGTTTAGGTTCTGTAATGACCCAACCACTCCCAGTCTTTATTCAGGCCTAATCTGATGGTATCCAGTTTGCAAATTAATTCCAGTTCAGCAGCTTCCCATTGGAGTCTGTTTTTGAAGTTTTTTTGTTGAAGGATTGCCACTTTTAGGTCTGTTATTGAGTGACTAGGGAGATTGAAGTGTTCTCCTACTGGTTTTTGAATGTTATTCTTCCTGATGTCAGATTTGTGTTAATTTATTCTTTTGCATAGAGACTGTCCGGTTTGGCCAATGTGCATGGCAGAGGGATGGCATATTTTCTTTTGAATAGTTCCTTCTGAACACAAGCCAGTTTTTGTCTGTGGCGTTGCAAGAGAGTTCTTCCTTGGTCCTTTGTTATATTTTGGCCTGAAGTAAGGAAGCAATGGGAATTAAACTGTCTCTTTACTAGTTTATTTAAACTAGCTCTGAAAATATAACCACTCTCACCATCTTGCTTCTCTTTTCCATTTGTCATCTAAGCCCTTTCTGATGTTCAAGTAGGTATGGAGCAGTAACAGTCTGGAAAGACCTTGCCCATTTAGGAAAGCTAAATCCCTGTTCTGTACCAGGAAACAGAGTAAGGACCTAAAGCGCCTTCACACCTCTAGTCAGTGTAATGGTATACTGCTATTCTATCTTCAAAAGTAGAAAATGTGCCTTGTCTTCTCAGAGGTAATTGCACTCCATAGAGGTGATGACATTAGGGAAAGAAAGAATGTAAAGCTCAGCTTTAGAAATGTCCAAAGCCACTGCCCAGGGTAAAGTTTTCACATTCCACACAATGTTCTGGCCTCAATGATTTCTGCATTTGGCCGCAGGATTTATAAACCCACTCCAAGAACAGCATAAACAGTTTTTCAGTATTCAGTTTTATATTTAATTAAAGTTCAAAGTTCATGGTCATGTTATTCCCTTTACAGTAATTAGACTTGTTAGAACTAGTAATCTGGATGTATAGCAGTCCAAATCCCAGACTGGAAACTTTGTTTTTCGTGTTAGTTAAGGAAGTTTCTTTGGTTCTGAGCTGTTGTAACCTAACCACCTCCTCTCAAAGCTGGGGTAAGAATCAGGCATTATCGTCTTGTTTAGATAGTATGTGGTACCTGAAACTTTTGATTTAAAATAAATATTTAAGATGTAAAATAATTAACAGAACATAGCTTTACACTTTTAATATGGATGTGAAGAGTAAACCAAATTTTACCCAGGACCTTGAACTTGAAGATGCTGTATTTACTTTTGGAAAATGGCACAAGACCAGACATGTCAAAAGTGAAAAAAAACGCAGAAATTGGGCTTCTCTCTTTTTTTTTTTTTGGCCTTAATTGGCTTGTGAGTTTCTTGTTGGCTAGTTTTAGCTTGTATCTTGTTGCTTGTTTGGCTGGTAGCTTATTGCTTCTTTTTTTTGATCGGCTCCGAGCAAGCAGGGGCAAAGGGGGGCAAGCAGGGGAAGGGGGGGAAGAGAGTCAGGGATGCACAGCGGGCCCACCACAGTCCCAGACTGCATGCTGGGGGGCTCTAGTCACATAGAATGTTGGGGTTCTTAGGGATTGGCTTGTTTTGGCCTTGTTTTGAAATGGGATTAGCTTGATTTTTGGCTTATTGTGAAAGTCAGGGTGCTTATTTACCATGTGAAAGTTGGCAACTATGCATAAAACCCCAAACCAGAACAGAAAGCTATAGTTGGGTGGGGATAACTGGGGCATCTGGGGATTTAACAGCACTGGAGTTCGGTGAAGGAAATACAGACTGCTGCAAACAAAGATTGTGTGTTTTGCTGATGAGATTGCAAAACATGTTTGCACAGGGATATTATGGTCTTGGGGCAGGAGCTTTCTGGCAAAATTGCTAGAGGACTTTATTTAAAGTCACACATGTATCTGCTACATGTTAAGCTCCTATGAGCTAGCTGTTAAAAAGGCTTAATTACTTTCTTGTTTTAAAAAGCAGGTAGAGGCTCTTAAGTGAGGATGGATGGAGATGATAGATGATTGAGCAATACATGACTTTCTAGAAAAAAATAATTTTTGTCAAACAAAAATACTGTGGGTTTTTTTCTGCCAGAGAGAGGAGCAGAGGATGCAGGAGCTGAAGAGGGATCTCCCTTCCCTCACCTCATGTGTCCCCAGGAGTCATTGTGATGGCATCTGAATAGCTGACCTCTGAAATGATCTGCCGGATGAATTGGGCAGTTAATAGTTACTGTGTAATTTAAAATCAGCTGCCTAGGCTCAACAGACGTCACCACTAGTGTCCTCAATAAGGGGCAGTTGAAGCTCTAACATTTTTCTGTGCAGTGCCAGGACTGAGGCGCAAGAAGAGCACACTCAGGGTTGCATCAGTGGATGTTTGCAGTGTAGTGTCAGAAAATGTTTCTCTGGCACATTTGGCTCCCAGCTGTAAAATCCGGGGTTCACAGTTGCTGCTGTGCATACCCGGCTCTCCCGGCCATGCTCCCTGACACAAGGGGAGCGGACTGCGACTCGAGGGGGGCACGGCTGGTGTCCCGTGTGGCCGGCTGGCTACCCTCGCTGGGTGCCAGGGCTCCTGCGGCAAAGGCACAAATTCCCCGTGGAACTGCAGCCCCTTCCCCAGCTCCCGCCCGGGCCTCTCCGCCCCAACCCAGGGAGCGCGCGCTTCGCTCCGCCTCCCTGCCCCTCCGCCTCCCGCGCATTGGTGGCTGGCGGGAGGGGGGCGGGCTCCGCTCGGCTTGTTTGTGCCCGTTCCGCAGCTCCCCCCGCCTCCGGGCGCTTCGCTTTAGCCTTGGCCTCGCCGCTGCCTTGGGCAGAGGGGAGCTGGCTGCGCGCTGTGCAGGGACGGGCCCGCTCCTCGCCTGAGACGCGCTTTCCCTCCCGCAGGCATGAGGCTGGCGGCCACGGCCAGCCACAACCAGGCGTACGCAGTGCAGGGGCTGCTGTGCAACCACTGCACGAGCCGGGGTCGCAAGGTAAAGGTGGGGTGCTGGGGCTGGCCAGAGCGCGGGGCGGGAGGCTGGTCTGGTGACGGGGGTCACTTGTTTTGTTTTGTTTTGTTTGTGCTGAGCTGCTGGGGTAGCCACCAAAGCCACGTCTGCCTGAGTCCGGGACGGCCCCTCAGCTGGGCTTCACCTGTGGGCTTAGCTTTGCCTTTTGTGGGCTGCGTGTTCTCCGCCAAGCCCAGGTGTGAATGCCCTTTCGGAGGGGAGAGCCGCCCAGGGGGTGTGCGGCTTGCTCCTGTCCGCTTGTTCCCTAGTGGCGGGGTGTGTAATTGGTGGGAGGCTGGGTGTAACAAAAAGGCATTCAGAATTGGAAAATAGAGCCTGGAACACCAGGACCAACCGCCTCTTACACTGTGGAGTGGCTTCCAAAGGGAAGTTGTGACAGTCCCATCATTTGAGTCATTAAAAAGTGCCCAAAGCCAATCCCTGGGAATGCACTGTAGGGAACAATCCTTTATTGACAGGGAGGTTGACCAGGTTATGTAATAGGGCTCTTCTATCTCCTTTTTCTGTGATATACAAGCACACTGGCTGTTGATGCGGATTTGTCATTAGTCTTCAGAGTTAATATACAGGTGGAATGAATAGAGTCCATTCATGCTTCTCAGAGCTCTTTATAAACAAACAAAACCACTAATTTTCTCCTCTGGATATTCCAGTGTGACAGTCTTCTCTGCATGTGTCTCAGATTATTAGCTTTTTGGGGCAGTGACTGTTGTCTTGTGTCTTGTCAATTCTAAGTAAATAATATTGTTCTGGCCTGCTCTCGAGACTAGGGAAGAAAACACTTAATTGGGTCATATTTGCATGTGTAGCTTTAGGTATTAGATATTATGATACTGAACTTAAATAACTCTGTTAATGGCATAAAGCAGCACTGTCCAGAAAATATGATGGTAAAGTTTGGTGCTTCATATTCAAAATTAAGTTTTGTGGTTTATTATTTGTGTTGCAGTCTTAATAGTATTTAAACTTTGTTTATTGCCTTCCAAAACCATGCTGCTTCCTCCCAGCCTCTTTTCCCCTTCCTTAAAGCTCTGGTGTTGCGAGTTTTGCTTTGGAGCTGCTCCAGTGATCTTAATACATATTTATAAAATATTTTCAACATGCATATTACAGAGATGGCACAGAAGGTTTAGACACTGGTCCTTTTTAATCCCAGCCACTTGTGACCTGAGTGAGTTTGAAACCAAGTGAAACAAGTTGTGGTCTTGGTATAGTTCCAACACAAACTCAACTTCTTATAAACTTGTGCCAGCCTTTTCCTAGAGAGGGAGAGTATGCTGGCATAATAGAAGTGCCATGGCTAAAACTTCATTCAGATATATCTCCAGATGTGTATGTTAATATTTAATTCTAGAAGAGCCAAACAATCACTACTACTATGTTTTTATTATTATTTATTATTAATAATAAGTGAACAAGAAACTTGGGAGTCTGTATGTTTTTGGGCAGATCACTTATGCTCCTTGTGCCTCAATTTCTCCATCTGTACAATGCAGATAACATTAAGCAATTCTGAGTGGGTGTTGAAAAATGTAATATTTTAAAAGTATTCTGAAATATTTAGACAGAAGGAACTTTCCACTTCATATCTAACTTGTAGAGCTAATAATATTTTAAGATCTGTTTTTAACATACAATAAAAACACTTTTACTTTCTTTGTGGTGATTAAAATCAAGTACAGTAGGCCTATTGAACTTGGTAGAGTTTGTAGGAGAGCAGAATGATTATTTGTAATCATTTAAATCTGTATGTGTGAACAAGCTGAGTGCTTTTATTCTGGAATAGCTCTAGTTGTTCCTGCACAAAGGAGCTGGTGTCAAAATTTTAAAATGGGAAGAGGAAAAGAAATAAAGATTCAGCAGATGTTACCTTAATACTAATTATGGTTTGGGTCTGAAAATGCCACAGTGCGCTCTGGAGGCTTTTGGGTTGGGGTGACGGTTTTAGAACTAAGTAAGGAAAACTCCTGGACCACCAGCTCTGCTACCACCGTGTCTAGAAAGAGCTTTGGTTTTATTTTTGACTTGTGTTTAAAGAAGTAGTATTGTCCCTTATCTAATCCAAATTCTTCAAAGCTTTTAAGGCCTGTTGGTGCAGCTGGATAACTGTTGGGGATTCTACAGTTATAGTAATGAGCAGAATTGAAAGCCTGACTTTTAATTGAAGAATGTATCAGCTCACTGATGGAGTTACAGGGAAATCAAAATAACTTGTACTGTGGTGGCAGTCTGTGCAGTAGTTATCGTTAAGATCTAAACAATTAAGTGTTCCAAATTCATAGCATTTCAGTGTCACTACCATTGAGTTATTGGTTTGAACTGATCTTTGAAGGGGAAGTAGGGGACTGGGGATAACATTTCCAAAGCGTGTAAAAGCCTAAATCTCTCTGAGAAATCAGACTTAGGAGCCTAAATCACTTAGGAGCTTTTGGAAATTTGACCCTAAAAGAATAGAAAAGATGCTAAGAGTATTTTTAATGTAGGCATGAAAATATACCAATATGAGGTGATTCTCCATAAAAAGTGAATCCCAACAAAACTTAATTCTAGTCAAAATCATTCCTCTTGCAAATAAAATGTATTTGGCTCTTCTTAAAGGCTGCTTTGTTTCTTTAGAACTTGTGATTTTTGAGGTGGTTATGTCTGTATCCAGTGGCATTTGGTACTTCATGAGGACACAAAGAATCAGATGATATTAATACTAATGTGGTTGAGTGAAGTAAATTATATTCCCACTCTGCCTACAATTTGTGCGGAAGTGTTCTGCTGTTTACAGTGGTTTTAGTAAATACACAAATGTATCTTTCCCAGACTTGCAACACTTGACATTGTTATTGTACTGAAGGTAAAGAGACTGTGCATGACATCAGGGAAACAAACTGTAGACTGGTTTGTGGTCGGTTTTCAGCTCATGAAGGTCCAATTTGTTTATTGCAAATTAACAATTGATAACAGTACACCATCTGGTGCATCACTCTGGTGACAGAACTATAACTGAGTTTTGAGAGAAATTTTTATGGTAACAAGGGCAAATACATCAGTGCTTTAATAGTTGGTAACCAGTGATCAGAGAAAATATCATAGAGTGAGTGCAAGTGCTGTAGCAATAGCTAAAGTTAAGATGGTCTAGGCATTCCCATTCTAAAGGTCCTGTTTCATTTGCTCATAACTTCAACCTTTTGGGATGAAATTTCCCATGTTTGACCTTTGTCTAGGGGCAATGTGTTTTGTTTTAATGAGAGTAGAAATACATACTTTCTCCAAGTATTACACAATTGTGACTCTTTTGGGAACATCTCTAATAATAAAGCAGCAAGATCTTGGGGTAGAACCCTGAAACTTGTCAGGAAGATAGCTCTTCAGCAGGAGAGGTGCCTTTCGAGTCTGCCCTAAAAATGTCTTGATTTGGCCGTTTTGAGGCATTGAAAAGCCATATGTAGTTTTGTAACGCTTGAATAAATATCTTCCAGCATTTTAAATGAAAGCGAGCTGCAAGAAGCATGTGTGAATGTAGAATTTTGATGTATGATTAAAACAAATGTACTGAACAAGAGGTATTAAATGAGGCAGGGTGTAATGAGAGAGGAGTGGTTATTAGGAAACATAATTAATGTTGTGCACCTGCTGCATTAATTGTGCACCATTCAGCTTTCACTTTGAGGGCCAGATGCTCAGCTAGCATACATTTGCATAAACAAATTTCCACTAGCTGAAAAACTTGCCCTGAGAGAGTCCATGGAAGGGCACGGGCAAAGGACTTCAAACACCCAGATTCAAGTCTTTGCTCCACCACAAACTTTCTCTGTGATGTTGGGCAAATCACTTACAGTACATCTATGCTGCAATCCAAGGTGTGATTATAGCATGGGTAGACATACCCATGCTAGCTTTACCCATGCTAGCACGGCTAAATATAGCATTGTAGATGCAATGGCACAGACTTCAGTTTGGGCTATATGAATATGCTGGGGACCCTGGGTACATACTCACATTGCTAGCCTGCACTTCAGCCTATGCCCCTGTAGCTATACTGTTAGTTTTAGCAGCTAAGTGTGGGTATGTCTAGCCATGCTGCAATCGTACCTTGGACACCAGTGTACGCATAGTCTCTCTGTCTCAGTTTTTCATCTGTAAAATCAGGACAGTAGCACTTCACTTCTGTGAAGTAATGGGTACATTCATTAGATGTGATACACACAGATACTATAGTAATGGGGGTTGTGATCCAAGAACCCTCTAATGCTAACTGGCAAAAGAGTTACAGGAATGTCCTGATTCTGGAATGTACATTCTGGTTCACCAAATAATGTCATGTGAGGTGTTAAATGAAAGTCAGGGGCACTCTAGTCATGAATATCATTGTGAATTGTAAGCACAGATACTGTGTAAGGAGTTAGGTATATATACTGCAAATATGTTCTTAGAGTCTAGGTATGAGTCAACTGCAGAAATGAAAGATTTCTGTCAGACAAGATATTTTGTTCACAATGGATGCACAGTTACATACGAAGTTATTGAAGAGATGTGAAGCCAACAGAGAGAGAAAGAGTAGCTGGGGGTGATTATGCTGTCTCTGAGTACGAGCAATAAACTTTGGGGTATAAGTAGAAGGCAAAGATACCCGCTTATCGTGCACAAAGAAAGTAAACAGACAATGTGTTTACCTTCATGACAATGGGATCTCAGCCAACCTTGGCTGAAAAAAGGTGTGGAGGACTTCCGGGGTGAGAAACTTCTTTAGACATGAGGTTAACCTGCTCAGTTAAGTCTAGTCTCTAGAAAGCATGTTATTTTTTTTTTATCTGTAACTGTTTGTTTCCTGTATTCTTACTGTCACTTGAGTCTTAGATCTTTGATGATAAATTTATTCTTGTTTTCTCTATAAATATATCTAAATGCTATGATATTAAGCTAGGTGCTGATCCTGAGTTGAATTGTACAGGCTGGTGTGTGTACTGTTGCCTTGGGGACAGCAGACCTGGTATTTCTGTGAGTGTTCAGTTGATAAGGGGCTGGACACTACAGAGAAATGCTTCAAAGGGATTCTGGGGCTCTGGTGCACATATTGTTAAACTGTGAGGCAAAGTAAAGGCAGGCATAGGCAAGAGGAGATTGTGTGAGTGGCTAATGGGCTGGTGGTGTCAGGGAGCTGACACCCAGTTAAGCACAAGCAAGGCTCCTTCATACTGGAGGTAACAAGGTGACTCTTAGGCCAAGGTACTCTGAGAACTGTCACAGGAGCTATTTAAATTTCATAGGTAGAGTGAGATGAGGCTCCTGTGTGATGTATGATTTAAAAGTATATTATAATGCATAATGAGGTAAAGCTAAGGTTGGGCATTTTGTGACTTTCAGTGCTTAACTTTGCAATGTTAACATTCTTTTATTCCGGCTTTTAAGATGGAGCAGACATGACAGATGAAGAGATTTGCTATTGCTTATTTATACTGCAGAAGCACCGAAAGGCCCCAGTCATGGTTGGTATCATATTGTGCTAGGTGCTGAACAAACACGGTCCATATCCCAAATAGTTTAGAGTACCTGGGATCATAAGTTCTCACAGAAGAATTGCATCTTGGGGGATTTGAAGGAGGAGAAAGTAGTAACCTTACAGTTAGATCGGGAGGGATTTCTATAAAGAGGACAATATGGGTGGGAGACAGTTGCAGAGGTAAGGACAAGATACTTGAACTCAATGTGGTGGAAATGGAGGCCTAATGCAAAACTTCTAAGAATGGAGTGACATGTTAGAGCTACAGGAAAGGCCTTTGTGAGAAGGGGATCATTCTAAGTGTTAGTAAGAGACTGAAATTATTACCTTGTCAGTGTAGTATTTGAAACATGGGATACAGGGAAAGTCTGAGTTAGACACAGTTGGTGATGAATATCAGAATGGAAACTGATTTTTTTTTTTTTTTTTTAAGTACACAATTTAAGGTCTAAAGAACACCTCTCTATCTTAGGTAAAGTAGAACCTCAGCATTACGAACACCAGAGTTACAAACTGACCGGTCAGGCACACACCTCATTAGGAACCTGAAGTATGCAATGAGGCAGTAGCAGAGACTTTTCTTTAAAAAAAACAAACAAACAAAAAAAAAGCAAATATAGTCCAGTACTGTGTTAAATGTATCCTACTTTAAAAAAAAAAAGGGGGGGGGGGAGCAGCATTTTTCTCCTGCATAGTAAAGTTTCAAAGCTGTATTAAATCAATGTTCAGTTGTAAACTTTTGAAAGAACAGCCATAACCTTTTGTTCAGAGATACGAACAACCTCCAATTCTGAGATGCTTGCAACTCTGAGGTTCTACTGTACTTATATACTGTTACCTGTGTGGTATCTGAGAGCCTCAGTCTCTAGTGTGTGTATTTTCAAAACACCCTGCAGGTGCTGTTATCTTTATTTTACAGCTGGGAACTGAGGCCCAGAGACACTAAGTGGCCCATAGTCACACAAGAAGTCTGTGCCAGGCAGATTTGAACCCAGGTCTCCCAAGTCCTAACCACAGGGCCATCCTTCCTCTCCCTTATAGTGCCTTTTAAAAAATGTTCCATGAAGGTGTTTTCTCTCTTTACTTACATAACTGTTTTTTAATTAAACCTTCTTCCTGTAGCATAATCATTATATTGAGGGGACAAGAAAGTTGAAGGTCAGGACTTGCTGATATATTTTAGACTGTATTGGGCAAAATAAAGTAGTAATCTTATAAGTCTCAGGTTGTAGAACTTTGAGGCTTTCTTCCTGTAATTGTTCTGGGAAGGGGAAAGACTAAAACTTAGCTGTCCAAGAATTAAACTAAGATTTTTTTTCTCCTGCTGTGTATGAGTTGGCAGCTAGGTTTGGAGACATCTGTTAAATTAAATGTTACATAAAGACCTTTTTGTTTTCTCATTGTCACTTGGATATAAGATCTTTCTTTAATTTATCAGTATATGGTTGCCAGGACAAGAAGTAGCTGGCCTCTGATGGGTAAGATTCTTTTGAGGATATAAATTCAGCCCAACTCTGACACACGTTGTATTACAGATTTAGTTGACAAGTGTATCATGTTTTTGAACCTTGTGACCTGCAGTAGGAAAAGACTCCGTCACAAGCCTTATCCTTCCATGTAAGATTTGAAAACACTAGTGGTAAGGGCACCTTTTAGTTAACCCTTTCCCCGAGTATAACTCAAGAAATGAAAACATCTGATTTAAGAAGTCAGAGGCACATTAGACAAATAGAATCTTGAGATTACATGTGGGTACCATGGACAAGGGTCAGTATTCATTCACTCTGCAGTCTGAAGTTTGTAGCTCTTTTCTATTAGGGAAAAGTTCAGGAACTGTAATTGATGGATCAAGTTACTAGATTTTTTTTTAAGACAAATCAAGGTTATTATAAACAAGTCACAAGCACCAGTCTTGCTTATTATTGGTCTTTTTTCTTGTATTTGGATAATATTTCTGTTTATGTAAATTCACTGCATGTAAACGAAAGCTTAGGCATTAACTTTTTTTAGATAAGACCAATTGACTTCTAGAAGCCACGTTCTCCCCTGAGAAGGTCCAAGTAATTCCCATTGAAGTGCATGGTTGTTACCTGGATCCTGAGAGGATAACTGGGCTCAAAATTCCCAGGTGCAGCAGATTTAATATGAAGCCTCCTTCAGTTGAGCAGGTAGAATAAAAATAACCAATGGTTGTGATATGGATAACTCTAATCTCTTAGGTATGGAGATATGTTGTCTGTGTTTCAGCAAAAGTTTTGTGATAAACTGTTTTTTTCAGGTTGGATGCAATTACCTATCTTTCTCTCTGTCAACTTAAATAGCTAATTAACCTCTCAAGTTTTTGTTTGTTTGCTTTTTATTTGCAGATACCTTTAGCGATTCACACACACCACTAAGGTTGAAAAAAACAATTGGGTTAAGTTTACAGCTGTTTCATTTCCTGACAGATGCACAGAGATTGGTATGTTGGTTTACTGCAGATGTGCATCAATCTCATTTTGCATCAGTGACATATCACATAACTGGCTGCTATGTACTGAACTCCTTGTTCTGGACACTCTGCCAAGTATTTTATGCAAAATGAAGGTTTTCAGTGAAGGAGGTTTTATTGTTTTTAACCAGAGCGGTATGATATACTGTAAACAAGTATGGTTAGTTATGAAGCATGCGTAGAAAAATAATTGGAAGTGTACAGAGTGTACCACTAAAACAAGCATAGCTCTGTTTGTTTGGTGAATTTTTTTCTTCCCTGAAGCCACAGCTGAAATGTTTATAGCTGAAAACTGAGATGGTGTAATTTTCTTTTCTAGGAACTTGGAATTAGAATTCCTAGACCACTGGGACATGGACCCAGCAGATTCATCCCAGAGAAGGAGGTATGTTTGCAAGTACACTGTGAGCTGTATGCTTTTAAGGTAAAGTCATTTAGGACCCACATGGTTTTAGAAAAGCAAAATATTTTGCACACTGTTGATCATAATAAATCATCATGAGACTGGCAATGGTTCTGCTAAACTAGAAAGCAATAATGGCCATGTGGAATTCTGGAATTTTACACAACCATATTTTACAAAGGAAATGCAGAGTTGTTTTTCATGATGATAATTACTTGTCCTGTCCCATCTGCAGTATTCAAATGTGGGCGGGGTCCTCTTACTGGTCCAGAGGAGTGTCTATCCTGGGGTGGGCAAACTTTTTGGGCCGAAGGCCACATCTGGGACTAGAAATTGTATGGCAGGCTATGAATGCTCACAAAATTGGGGTTGAGGTGTGGGAGTGGCTGAGGGCTCTGCTTGGGGGTGCAGGCTCTGGGGTGGGGCCAGAAATGAGGAATTCAGGGCGCAGGAGGAGGCTCCTCCAGGGGGCAGGGTGAGGGCTCCATCTGGCGGTGCGGGCTCTGGGGTGGGGCTGGGGATGAGCGGTTTGGGGTGCAGGAGGGTGCTCTGGGCTGGGATTGAGGGGTTTGGAGTGTGGGAGGGGGATCAGATCTGGGGTTGGGGTGTGGGGGCGGGGCTCATGGGTGCAGGATCTGGGTGGCGCTTACCTCAAGCAGCTCCCAGAAGCAGCGGCATGTCCCTTCTCTGGGTCCTACGCGAGGCACGGCTAGGTGGCTCTGCACGCTCTCCCGTCTGCAGGCACCGCCCTTGCAGTTCCCAGCCAATGGGAGCTGCGGGGCCAGTGCTTGGGCCGGGGGCAGCATGCAGAGCGGAGCCCCCGGTCTGCCCCTAGGGTTAGGAGTCAGAGGGGGGCCAAGCCCCAGACCCCGCTCCCCAGCAAAAGCTCAAGGGCTGGATTAAAACAGCTGGCAGGCCTGATCCAGCCTGTAGCCCATAGTTTGCCCACCCCTGCTCTATCCCTTAGTTCTGGTGATAGTTGTTGTTTTTCTTATGAGCTCTTACCACTTCTCCAAATGAACAGAAGTTTATCGTTTGTTCAGCTCAAAGAGCATGTGATAAAGCTCTTTCAGTGCTGCTCCTTGCATTGATTGGCAGGAGAGACTCGTGTAACAAGAGGATTTATTGATGTGACTGTGGTCAGTTTTCTGGGAAGTTTGAAGTCTTTATCCTGGGTTTTCCACTATTGCCAGGTACCCAGGTAGCGCTTACATTTTTTTTTTTACTTAACTAGCATTTACGCCTTTTATAGATACTGTGGTTAACCTTCACTACACTCAGCTGTGTTTGCTGCTGTTTTCCAAAGTGGCTGCACTATGCTCTTGAGAGTAGAGTGTGCTGGCCCTGCCAGAGATACAAGTATTCTTATTACCTACATGCCATCTGAATTTCAATGCTGCACCTTAAAATGTCACATGCAATACCCTCATACTTTATTAAGTTTCTTTAGAACTCCTAGTTAACATTAGATTCTCATTTAGCAGAATGGACCTCCCAAACCTAATTGGGGCCTCTGAGAACTATGTGATATAAATATTTAATCATAATTTTGTCGATATGTTTTGGAAAAACGTTTCTAAAGCCCTCTTTTTAATTCAAACAGATTCTTCAAGTGGGAAATGAAGATGCCCAGATGCATACATTGTTTGCAGATTCTTTTGCTACTTTAGGCCGTTTGGACAACATCACCTTAGTGATGGTGTTCCACCCACAGTATCTAGGAAGCTTTCTGAAAACTCAGCACTATCTACTGCAGATGGATGGTCCATTGCCTCTTCATTACCGACACTACATAGGGATAATGGTATGTTGGAGTGCAGAGCAGCAAGCAGAAATAGCCATTTTGGCTACTTGCTTTAATCCTTTTTATAACAGATGTTAACTACATTTTTGTGTTTTCAGCTGAGGGAGGGCCTTCCAACGTATGTTAAGGGAAATGCCAGAGTAATTACCTGAAGTATTTTATGTTTTATAGAACACTCTCTTTGTTTTTTTTTCTAAATACAGTTTTATGAGATCGGTGCTTATGGTATAAATGCTCATGCTTTCAGAAATAATGGGAGGAGGAAAAAAGATAATCTTAGTGTTCTATAAATAGGAAGATTATTTTGCCATCAGATTCCTATGTTCCTCAAATCTGTTTTTTAAGCCAGGTTTTTAACAATCTGTGTCTTGTCCAGCACACCTCAATATAAATAACTTTACCATTCAGTCAATATTTCAGAATCTTCAGATCCCAACCAAATTTCCTGTTAGATCCCAAAATTGTCATAATTAACTGTAACAGGTGTAGATTGTAGTATTCATTGTGCCAATGAAGCACTCTGTGTCCATTTAAGTTATCTTGAAACTCTGAGCCTTATCTAAACTAGCAATGGAAATTGTTATTTTTTGAGTAAACCACGTGTAATCACATTCCTTACTGGAAAAGTGCCAGTTTTTCTGGCTTTTACAGGCAGAACTTTAGAATCAGCTTCCCACAAACCAATTTTAGATTAGACTTTAAAGATGTAAAATCAAAACACTGTTATGGTGAATGTGAATGAAAAATGTTCAGTTGTATATTCTTAAGAGGAATAATTGAAACAAGCTACTGTGTTAATCATAAGTTGTTTTAATTACAGATTTTGACCACTGCAAAATCTTACATTGTAATAACGATTTGCATCATTGCTATGAGCTGATTTGCAAAGATTCTTCTGCATTATAATTTCTTTTTTCCTTCTAGGCTGCAGCAAGACATCAGTGCTCCTATCTAGTTAACCTCCATGTTAATGACTTCCTTCATGTTGGAGGAGACCCCAAATGGCTGAATGGCCTAGAGAATGCACCTCACAAGCTGCAAAATTTAGGAGAATTGAATAAAATATTGGCTCATCGGCCCTGGCTTATCACCAAAGAGCATATTGAGGTTAGTCTTCTCTTATGCAACACCCTACACGTCCTTACTAGACTAAATGCAGTCTAAATTTCTTGGGGCTGAGGAGGGAGCTCATTTTTTTTTCTAGTGGTTTTATTTACACTTTGTCGCTGAAATATTGTAATCGTTATGGAAATGATCTATCACGGTCTCATCTCACTGAGTAATAGAGTTCTTATTTAGAAAGCAATTCTACTGGTACTTTGGAAGAATTGCATGTTAATGTATCACAGTGTGACTAGTAGCCCTGATCTATAACCCTCAGTAGGATGGACATGTGTTACTTAAAATGTGATGGTATGTCACTGGCACATAGCACCTGATTTTGTAGGCTCTACATGGGGCTGTGTGGAACCCATGTTTAAAATGGCTGAGGCTCTGAATGACCCAGCTTGAGACTTAAAAGTAGAGGGTGCATGTTCAGATACGTACCTTCTTAAAACAAGATTATTATACATTTCTCTTGAACTCAGGATTTTCAAGATGATAGAATAGGTGAAGATCAGCACATTTTTAACAGAATTATTGAAAACTGTATTTTGAACCTAGAGACTCCAGTCTACTGTATATGCATGTAAAATGTACATATTCCTCGACACTCTCACACTTAAGCAACTTTTTAAAAGCAAATTTTATATATAAAAACAATAGACGCAATAACCTGAAGTATAATGCCCTCCTTTCTAAAGCCACTCTTTGCCTCCTGGCTGTTGCTTTCCTCTCTCCAGAGAAAGGAGGAAGAGTGTTACTTTCTCTGAGAAACATCTGCTGGGGAGGGAAGCAGAGGCTGGCCTTGCAGGAGGGGAAGAAGCATACTCTTTGCAAAGGCTAAGAACCTCCCATTTGTTCCTGTCCGTAGGGGAAGCTGGGGTTAAAGCATCCTGTCAGCCACAGATAATTCCTCCCACGTGGAGCCACTGGGGAAGATGGAGTCTTGAGCCATGTTTCACCCCAGACTTTCTTTAGGCAGCTTATTTGCCATGAACTGCCTGGGGCTTTCCGAGATTGCAGAGATGGGCTAAAACCATCCAATTTTTGCCTGTGCCTGCTAAACTTGAAGGTTTGAGGTCGAGGCATTGTTTTACTAATGGTGCTAAATTGAAAAACCAGCCAGCCTGACTTTAGTGGAAACCTGAAAGCAAAATGAAGCCACTTCAACTGATCCAAGTGCTATTTTTGGGCAAAAAGTCATCTATTTGGCTTACCCATGCAACCCCATTACCACAACTCCCGCTATTCTTCTGTTAATGGCTTATCAGTAATAAAACCAGCAATGCAAGGATTGATTATGGCAGTGTTATGGGCTGCGGGGAGAAGGAGGGTATTAGTCTCTTGAAATTAATAATATAATGAGAATGTGGCCAGTTGCCTCCTAACCTGTTTGTTTGACCCCTTACCTCACTCTCTGTTTGGTCCTTTTCAAGGGTAAGCTCTGCATTTGTCTGTGCAGCTTCTAGCTTACTGGGGAAAGACATAACGAGAGAGCTTGAATTTGAGAGAGTTTGTGGGACTAGGCTGATTAGGTTGAAGTTTCTGAGCCACCAATACAGTTGTGTTTTTTTGTTTTTTTTTTTTTTTTTAAATCTTGTGTTGTGTTTCTTTTAAAGCAACTTCTGAAGACCGAAGAGCATGGCTGGTCCCTGGCAGAGCTGATCCATGCTGTTGTTCTACTTACACACTACCATTCACTTGCTTCTTTCACATTTGGCTGTGGAATCAGCCCAGAAATTCATTGTGAGGGTGGCCACACCTTCAAGCTTCCCTCTGTCAGTAACTATTGCATCTGTGATATTACAAATGGCAACCATGGAGTGGATGAAGCTCATGTCAGCCCAGCCGGAAGCATTTCAGTAAGGATCTGTTACCATCTAGGAGTTTGAGCACATAACAATCTCCAGTTCTAACAAGTTCATACTGTGGTGTTTCTGCATTAATCCAATAGGTGGATGAGATCTAGTTCTGCATCTCCATTTCACCCAACTTTAGTGGCACAATAGAGTGATTTACCCAGAGTGTGGATGAACCTGGATGAGGGTTAGGTGGTTTAAGCTAAACTTAGATCAAACTGAAATGATAGGCTGGGGGAAGCAATCAGAAGTGGCCGTTATCTTTATCCCCTCAATTGAGGGTGTCTGCCTTCCATTTGTCATTCGAGTTGGCAAACTTGGGGTTTAGTTGGTCACTCTGCAGCTTCTAAAGGTCCAAATAGCAGCAGTCACCAAGGTTCCTTTTTTCATCTGTGCATTGCTGGAGGGTGAACACCTCTTCCTTTTACATGAGACCCAGACTCCACACCCACAGACCATTCAGAGTCTTCTGAATGCCTTTGTTAGGCAGTACATCTTGCCCATTAGTGCTCCCTGATCTGCCTTGGTTTTCAGCTGGCTATCATTTGCAGTTAAAAGTAAAAGATTATGATCTCCGGTTTGGGTGCTGGTTAACTCTTGAAGACTTTGGTATAAACAGAAGAGATCTGGAGGCACAGGGCATTTTTAGTGTGGGCTCCTTGGCTCTGAAACTGGTCTCCTGCTGTCTTGATAAGGGTCTGGGTTTGTAGACGATAAGGGCGCAATGCAAGACAGGTATTTACCCAGGCTTTCCCTGGAAGAACAAGCATACTATGTGAGGCAAAGAGGAAGTGGAGGACTGATTGGGCAAAGGTGGGAAAATTGAAAATGAGGATATTCTTTGCAGTGGCCTGGGGGATTTTTGTTTTAGAGTTCATTTTTAATGGATATTGAGCCAATAAAATGTGTTTATGATTTGAACAATACCCAGAGTCGAAATGCACTTATTTTGACTTATAATTTTATTTACAAAGTGGGAGACTAAATCTTTAATAAAATCACACTGGACCAGTTAGATCAGTATATCTTTAAATAAGAGAAGTTCTGGTCTTCCTAGAAAATATTTTAAAAAAAGATGCAAATCAAGGCTGGAGTATGAACTTTAGCTTTAACTTTAAACTTTTTGGCTTGACAGTTTGTATCACAACTGTCACGTTCTAGTATATAGAGCAATAAATTGTGTTCGTGTGTGTCTTAATTTTAAGACTACAGAATCTTTCTGTGAAGTTGAAGCACTTATGGAGAAAATGAAGAAGCTACAAGAGTGCAGAGATGAAGAGGAAGCCAGCCAAGAGGAGATGGCCACACGTTTTGAGAGAGAGAAGAGAGAAAGCATGTTTGTGTGTTGTTCAGGTAAAAATACATACCTGGTGATTATTTAGACTTAACTAAATGTGTTGGAGAAATCAACATACTTTTAATGTCCACCAGTTACTAAAAAAAGTGGTATTTTTGTTGTGTTTTGCACAAACAAAAACTTAATTTAAAAAGAATTATGGTTAGAGAAGTGTGATTTTTAAACAAACCCTTAAAAGCAAGGAGGTGCCGAGTTGTGTGGCATCTCTTAAACATACCATAATGCCCACTGACAGCCTCCATATCTTCACAAGGAACTTTAATTTTGCCTCCAACAGATAAGAAAATGCTACTCAATTAGGCTCCTACAGTATAATGTAAAACCTAATTACCTCAGCTACAGTAGCAAATATTAAGGACTGATGTGCACAAGTTGAATGTGGGGTGTGTGGTTTTTCAGGGAAATACAAGATTGTACTAAAGGTCTGCTACAAGCCTAATGTCATTCTGGGTTCTTCCACGGAAATTCTCTCCAAATTAAAATGCGGTTTGTAAGATCTAGAGCTCTGTTTTCCTGAACTTTTGATCCAAAAAATTCACTTACTGCCCATGAAATTCTGAAAAAAAAAAGTAGACGCAGGATGTTTGATACTTGTGGTTTTTGCATATATATGAAAGAAGCTGGATTTTTCGTTTAAGAAATTGCCCCTAGAGATCCATACTCTTGCAACTGTATTAGGCTGTACATATCCAGAACTTTTTATAATTAGTCTAAAGAGGTTGTGTGCACCTTAAAAAGTGCAGAGATTTTCTGTAAGTGAAACCATGCTTATCCCACAGCAGCCGCAGTTCCTAATTGCTTACCCAGAGGAGAACCCTGATAAGCAGAGGATAAAGGATGAATAAACTGTGGAGCCAATTTCTTTGGATTAGTTTCTTGAATGTCTATAAAGGTCTGATACTCTGGGTGATATTACCATTCAGGCAACTACACCTGTGTTCCCTCTCTGTGATCACTTGAGTGTACCCACTTTAGGCACCTGGTTCCTCAGCCATCACCTCTCTTGAACGGACACCCATGTCTCTCTCCCTCCTGACCAAGGTTTTTCCAAGCTGCACCGTTCCCTGCCTGCACTGTGATATCCTCAGCAAGCCACATTGCTTAAACAGGCCAGTGTCTGTGCTTTGCTTTTATCTCTGAAGGCTGGGAACCACATAGCTTTTTCTAAGTAAGCACATTCTTTCTTAAGATGAAAGCATTACAGAAAAAACATTAAAACAATAAAAGAACCTGCAAGCCTACTAAAAAGCTTAGCAGAGATCACTACAGCTTAACCTCGGGCTGTGGTAGGTGTCAGTCCTTCAAACCCACAACTGGGTTTCCCTGTGGTTACAAGTTCATAACTGATTCAGATTTAGAACTAGAACCCAGACTGGGCAGAACAGCGGTTCCTTATACAGCTTGGGCCTTTGATGTTGGCCTTCAGTAACAGGTAATCAGCAGACAAAGACCCTCTTCTTAGGCCATAGCTTCAAAAGGCTAGTTTTTTTTTTCATAACGAGAGTTGGGGAATATGCATTTATCTCTTAGATATTCCTCAGGAAAATCATTTAATGGTTTTTATTCTTAAAGTCCATTCTTGTCTGGCACATTGTTTGAACCTCCAGGTCTTACATATCACCCCCTTTAGGGGTTACATATAGTCTTGGCCCACAATAATACATAAATCATTCATTTAATACAATGGACCCCAAAGATACCTAAACTTAATTTAGTAAGGTCTACCAAGGATATTGCAGGAAATTGCCATATCTTTCATAGGTTCTATCATAAATTACTAACTTCTCCAGTTACTACTAGGTAACCTAGTTTTGCAAGAGTTCCCTGTATTAGGATTGTTTCTGGAGGGGAGAGACAAGTGGGATGTGTTACCTTGACTTATTGTACTGTTGAGAGAGAGAGAATCCACAATAGCTTCACAGGTGCTTTTCCATTTTTGTTTTCTTGCTGGAATATGCCGAGATTAACTTGTGAAACTCCTACGGTTTACTTTAACAGAGGAGGAGGAATCAGCGCCAACAAGAGATGTGTCTCGACACTTTGAGGATACAAGCTATGGGTACAAAGACTTCTCCAGACATGGAATGCATGTGCCTACGTTCCGTGTTCAGGTAACAGAAAAGTGATCAGTAAGCAGCATCAGAAAATGCATACAATCAGTGTGTTAAATTGTACCGATCACTTAGAACTAGTGACAAGTTGTGATGCAAACTATTGCCTGGAGGACAAAAGAGGATTTATTTTTTATTTTATTTTACAAATAAGCACTCTTATCTCAAGAGCAATAAATTTATAGTGATTATACTTGATAAAAGAAATTGAAGAGCTAGCTCTTCAGTGTGTAGTCAGTGTTGCTTTCTTTATTTTAAGGACTATTCTTGGGAGGACCATGGCTATTCCTTGGTTAATCGTCTTTACCCAGATGTGGGGCAGCTGATTGATGAGAAGTTTCATATTGCTTATGATCTGACGTACAATACAATGGCCATGCACAAAGATGTGGATACTTCCATGCTTAGACGTGCAATTTGGAATTATATCCACTGTATGTTTGGAATAAGGTTGGTCCTGTCATCTTCCTTATATAAAACAATTAGATTTGGTAGTATCTCATCATTTTTTTTTTTTCCCTGATGGAAGGAAAGCCATTTATTATGCTAACAGTGATAAATTTCATTGCCACGATAGCAATGCAAGAACAAGACTCTACTTAAGTGAGATAGAGGTGCATATTTCCAGAAAGTAAGTCTCTGTTCACAGCTGGAATAACTAATTGTGTACAGTAGTTTGAAACATAATTTCTAAGTGAAACACTAGGATTGTGGGATAGGAAAATGAAAGTATTTTCCTTTCACTTCTGAACAGATACGATGATTATGACTATGGTGAAATTAATCAGTTGTTGGACCGCAGCTTTAAAGTTTACATCAAAACTGTGGTTTGCACTCCTGAAAAAACCACAAAAAGAATGTATGATAGCTTCTGGAGGCAGTTCAAACATTCTGAGAAGGTACTGTCTGCATGTATTTTGAGGAGCTCAGTAGATTTGGTAGTAATGCTAGTAGCCATAGTGTGCAACAATAATAGTGTTAAAAGCTATGATAGTCAGAGAATTGTGTTTCAGTTATGAAATTATTTAGACCTCACCTCTGTTGTATAAATATACTGAATTTGTTGAATACACTTTTCTATAAGCATAACTTTTCCTTGTCTACTAAATATGCTAGCTAACAGACAAACCAAGTTATTTGCTGGTCAGTATGCAAGCTTTCTTGTTATGTAGAGGGAAATAGATAAGTTGCTAAACTACTTATCTATACACACAATTTAGTTCACAAAGACTTTTCTCTAGGGCCAACTGAGAAAATCAAGGCCATTGTACATCATGACAAGGGGCCCCCTGTGGCCTATCTCTTATCATGGTCCATGCCCCAGAAGGCAGTGTTATGGGACGCTCTTTCGCCCTGGGAGCAGCAGCCCCCCTCCCAAAAGTACTTATCCCTAAAGCAGATAAACCCCAGGTGCTATGTGAGTCAGTTTCCCTGTGGCCTTCTCCAGCCACAAAGTTCTCTCTTATGATGGTGTTGGGAGGTGTTTCCCCTAAGCAGCAGATCTTGGGGATAGCACCCATTGATGTGTATGGTGTCAGCACTATTTCAGGCTGTCTGCAGGCTCTCAGACATCAGTTACACGCAGTTGATGTCTTCAAGCTTTTGTTTACAACTATGGAGCCAAGAAACTGCTTACATTTTGTTGTAGTAATGTAACTCTGTGATCTGGGGCCCTAGGCCTACAGTGCCTGTGCCTTAGGCCTGGTCTACACCTAACACTTGGGTCTAGCTACCTACCTCGCTCAGTACTGTGAATAATTTCATGCCCTGGGTGATGTAGTTAAATCAACCTAACCCCAACCTTAGACACAGCTAAGTTGATAGAAGAACTGTCCTGTCAACCTAGATATCCCCTCTCGGAGAAATAGATTTGCTGCAGTGATGGGAAAAAACCCTTTTGTTGCTGTAGCGTCTACACTACAGTGGAGTTGCTGCTGCATTATGTCTACACTACAAGTACCTTTAACCTGGCCCTGCTCTTATCAAAAGAGAGTGATGTCTGATAGCATCAGACCTCCTGCTTCTCTCACCCCACGCCATGCCTGCCCTTTAGCTTCCCTAAGATCCTTTGAAAATGTTGAAAAGTTGTCCTACACCTGTAGCATTTGCTGGAAACCTTTCCCCTCCTATAAGCTCTGTGGCAGGGAGAGAGCTACCTGTATGTGTAACTTTACTGCTTTTTTTTTAAGGTTCATGTTAATTTGCTTCTTATAGAAGCTCGGATGCAAGCTGAACTACTTTATGCTCTGAGAGCTATAACTCATTATATGACCTGATACCTTTGGCCGACTAATGACGATGGAATGTTCAGCAGATACAGCCTCTAGAGTGAACCTACTAAGCACCAGGACCAATGGTCACTAGAAACTAAGAGACTTTGCCATAACTTCTTTAGTTTCAGCTATTTCATGGTTGGAATATCACTGTTGCCCCTGAGCCATGACTGCGTGGCAGTTGAAAGGACAGAGGTGTGTCAAAGTGCTGCCTGTTCACAGTATTGGGCTTTAGACAGCATAGGAAACCAGGACTTGTGGCAATACAGCAGATGGTAAATACATAAATCTTGTATTAAGTTAAATACAATGGGAGCTGGAGCATAAGAAGAATTTGGACCAAAAAAAAAAAAGTGCACCTTGATGACTCCTGCTTTTGATACAAGAATAATTTTAGAAAACCTGGATGCTGCTATTTGTGCTGGTGGAATGAACTGTTCCAGTTAAGCTATAAGCGAAAGTGAGCACTGCTATATTCTGAGCCTACATTGTGTGTGGTTTTAAAGAAAACAGGTCTCCTTGTTTAGCATCTTTTTAAAAATCAGAACTAATCTTCCTTTGAAGGTAACAGAGATTTCTTTTACTGTAGTATCACCTTAAAGAAAAACATGTTGTAGGACAATGTGTTCAGAATTCTTTGGTGAAATCCAAAGCGCAATGGTCTTCCAGGAGGGAGGGGATGGGGAAATTCAGTCCTGAAAGCTATTTAGATAAGTGTAGAACTACATGAATTACCCCTTCATCTGCTTTCCAAGGATGAACATTTTCTGTCACTGATGCCCATTCTTCTGTTGTCCTGTATTTTTTTTTTTTTGTTTCTAGGAGCTAGCTAGGGTGTGGGAATGTTACACCGACTGTTCGGCAGTCCAGAGTTTCACAAGCCCAGTGCTGGTCTTAGTTACTTAAGCAGCTGCAAAATCATTAAGCTGAAAAACCTCTATTTTTTAGTAAATCAAAACATTAAAATGATAATGTTCAATATACAGTTGGTTTCAGAGAATACATGAAACACTTATATGAGTGTGAATTGCTTTTGAAATCTGTCAGTATTACTGGTATTTTTAAATAAAGAATAGCAACTTTTTTATTTGTGTTTTATTTTACACCATCTTACTGCTTTAAACTACTTACCCATCTACTCCAATACCCACTACACTAAAGGATCAAAATCTTTGAGAGGCACAGCTGAGCAAACCTACTATATAACTTGTGAAGCTGACAGAACCTCCCTATTAATTATTCAGTTGGTTAGATTAAGAGGGGTGGCAAATAGTTTTAGGGGGGAAAATACAAAGCTCACCCCAGTAAAAATTTTAGCTTTTCAGTCAGCACCACCTTCTCTTACTTGCTCAAGACCATTCCAGCTAATTTTTGTTCCCTCCCTGACTCTGCTCCCCCCATGATCTATGAGAAGAGATTTTCCAACCTGCTTTTTCCAAACCTGCTAGCTTAAACTGCCAGCTCCCTAGGTATTTTCAAAAGGATTAAGTGCAAAGATATAAAATACTAGTGACCTTTAGTGAGTCTAGTTCTAGAACTTCTGTAAAATTTTCAATTATTCAAAGAAACTTTCATGGGCTAGAATGGGTTAAAATCAAGCAGCAGTTGGGTAAGGATAGAAAAGACATTTGTTAATCAATTAAGCCATTCTCCATTTAGTTAACTCTTGAGTCACCATGTATGTCACTGAAGAATCATCTACTAAATGCTGCCAGGTTTAAACAAAAACTTTACTCGCTCTTTTGTACAATGTAATAGATAGTGGGGACTTGTTAATGTCAAAATCTTCTTGACTATGTTCCCGTAATTTATTATAATAGTACTTACTACATATATGTAGTCTTCTACAAATCTTATAGGGGTGTGACGATTAGTTACGAGATCCTGATGTTGGAGATTGGGAAAAGGAGACAGCGATTTACCAGGTTACAGAGCAACTCAGTGGCAAAGCTGGAATTAAAACAAGATTTCTGGCTGCCAGCCCTTTGTGCTCACTCAACAAGATCAAGCTGGCTCTTGTTGCAGATGAGCTAGTATAAGCCTAGAGGGATATACGATTGCTCTTTAAAACAATGTTATGATATAGGCAGAGCAGGGCCCTGCAAAAGGAAAGATGCATTAGTGACCATGGCCCTCAAGCTCCATGAGGATTTCAGAATCTCAGCCAGAGGTCATGAGTCTAATTCAGGATTGGGTGGGTGAGATTCTGTGGCATCTAATGTGCTGGAGATCAGACTCGATCATGATGGTCCCTTGTGGCCTTAGTTTATGCATCTATATACAATTGCTGTGGTGTGTACCTATTGAAAGAGAGACAGACACTTAAAAGAACATAGGTTTCAGAGTCGCAGCCCTGTTAGTCTGTATTTGCAAAAAGAAAAGGAGGACTTGTGGCACCTTAGAGACTAACACATTTATTTGAGCATAAGCTTTTGTGAGCTACAGCTCACTTCATCGGATGCATTCAGTGGAAAATACAGCGGGGAGATTTATATACATAGAGAACTTGAAACAATGGGTGTTACCATACACACTGTAACCAGAGTGATCACTTAAGGTGAGCAATTACCAGCAGGAGAGTGGGGGGGGGGGGAGATAAACAAGGGGAAATAGTTTTACTTTGTGTAATGACCCATCCACTCCCAGGCTCTATTCAAGCCTAAGTTAATTGTATCCAGTTTGCAAATTAATTCCAATTCAGCAGTCTCTCGTTGGAGTCTGTTTTTGAAGTTTTTTTTGTTGAAGAATTGCCACTTTTAGGTCTGTAATCGAGTGACCAGAGAGGTTGAAGTGTTCTCCGACTGGTTTTTGAATGTTATAATTCTTGACGTCTGATTTGTGGCCTTTTATTCTTTTACGTAGAGACTGTCCAGTTTGACCAATGTACATGGCAGAGGGGCATTGCTGGCACATATCACATTGGTAGATGTGCAGGTGAGCGAGCCTCTGATAGTGTGGCCAATGTGATTAGGCCCTGTGATGGTGTCCCCTGAATAGATATGTGGATACAGTTGGCAACGGGCTTTGTTGCAAGGATAGGTTCCTGGGTTAGTGGTTCTGTTATGTGGTGGCTGGTGAGTATTTGCTTCAGGGTGGGGACAATGTATACCTTGAAATCAGCAGCACTGCTATGGGTACCCGCATGGCCCCACAGTATGCCAACATTTTTATGGCTGGCTTAGAACACTTCTTCAGCTCTCGTCCCCTAATGCCCCTACTCTACATGCGCTACACTGATGACATCTTCATCATTTGGACCCATGGAAAAGAAGCCCTTGAGGAATTCCACCATGATTTCAACAATTTCTATCCCACCATCCACCTCAACCTGGACCAGTCCACACAAGAGATCCACTTCCTGGACACTACGGTGTTAATAAGCGATGGTCACATAAACACCACCCTATACCGGAAACCTATTGACAGTTATTCCTACTTACATGCCTCCAGCTTTCATCCAGACCACATCACACGATCCATTGTCTACAGCCAAGCTCTATGATACAACCGCATTTGCTCCAACCCCGCAGACAGAGACAAACACCTACAAGATCTCTATCAAGCATTCTTACAACTACAATACCCACCTGCTGAAATGAAGAAACAGATTGACAGAGCCAGAAGTCGCCTACTACAGGACAGGCCCAACAAAGAAAATAACAGAACGCCACTAGCTGTCACCTTCAGCCCCCAACTAAAACCTCTCCAACGCATCATCAAGGATCTACAACCTAACCTGAAGGACGACCCATCACTCTCACAGATCTTGGGAGACAGGCCAGTCCTTGCTTACAGACAGCCCCCCAACCTGAAGCAAATACTCACCAGCCACCACACAACAGAACCACTAACCCAGGAACCTATCCTTGCAACAAAGCCCGTTGCCAACTGTGTCCACATATCTATTCAGGGGACACCATCATAGGGCCTAATCACATCGGCCACACTATCAGAGGCTCGCTCACCTGCACATCTACCAATGTGATATATGTGATCATGTGCCAGCAATGCCCCTCTGCCCTGTACATTGGTCATACTGGACCAATAAATTTGTTAGACTCTATGGTGCCACAAGTACTCCTGTTTTTTGTTTTTTTTTTAAAAAAGAAAATAGTTCAGCTACTACCCAAAGAAATGGTTTGATATTAATTACAGAGGTGTTGCGCACACTTTTTTATTCTCTGATTTAGTCCATTAGCAATCTGCTTCATTTATTTCTACCTCTGAACCTTAATTGTGAACAGCTTAACTGCTACTTGAATTTCAGATGAAAACTAAACCCATTTTAATGGATTAGGAACATTCTAGAAATAGCTTAGATGCTACAGCCCAAAAAGCTAAAATATTATCTAAATGGGGGGAGGGGGGAGAAGAGATTAATAAACTGTCACAAAATTGTAACTAACAGGAAGCATCTGCTATTTCCTCTCAACAGGATTCTGATGTTCCATAGAGTAAGAACTTGGCTTTAAAGGGCAATTCCTAAAACTTAGCTTTGTTTAACTGTATCTAATTCCAGGCAGCAGTAAAGACAAAGGGGATATTCCTGCTCTGAAAAATTGAGTTACAGTAGTGCTCAGAGAGCTATACTCTTCCTTTTGCCAACAGAGGCAGCTAAACCTAACATGTATTTTTCTACATGCCCCAAATAATATTCCAAACAGTCTCTTGTTTCCAACCCTATACACACACACACACACACTTTCATTACCATACTGCACTGCTTTAGATGATGGTTATGATACCATCAAGCTTTTTGGCCTTAGATATCACCCCTCACTGTTTGAATATTAAGGAAAAAACCACCTCATTCTAGCTGGAAGACATGGTTACCTTACATTAACTGTAGTTTTTTGATGGGTGTTGTCCTCTTATATTCTACTGATGGTGTACATGGACCCCGTGTTTGAATTTGGATTCTCTTGGCCAGCAGTGTTGGTTGGGGGAAAGGTTGCTCCTATGCCCTCCTTAGAATCATAGAGTGTCCTTGTGCCTCTGACTGAGGGCATAGAGGCCATGGCAACCCCAACTGCCATATATGGACAACACAAAGAATTACAGTTACTGCACAGTAAATATCTTTCTTCAAGTCCCTGTCTCTATCTATTCCACTGTTGGTGGTTCACAAGCAGTGACCTAGATCACAGGAGGCGAGTGATAGGAGTCTGCCTAAACAATGAACATGAGGCAGCCCTACCAATGTAGCATCAGATTTTGAGTACTTAGTAATGCTGGGTAAGTATATGTACTGAACCCCTCTCCCCAGCAGGTGGCTGCCCTATGTGTCTCTAGTATTGAATCACTTCTCTAAAAAGCTAAAGAAGTTCCCTCAAGAGCGAGCTGTCAGTCTTAGTAGTAGGTCTAATTTGGCTATTTCATAGATTTTAAATCCAGTTAGTGTTAATATGGCCTGATTTTTGGCCTATGCTGGTAAACTAATCTAGGGGATACCATATATGGCTCAGTTCTAGTTGGGTACAAAAGGGATCCTGAGAACAGCTAGGGGGTGAAGCTTGCAATGTGACTTCGGGAAAAACACAGGCAGCTGTATTACTTGGTTAAGATGGCTATGACCTCTGACAAGAACTTCAGGTGAGGGGTCAAGGTTGCTCGGACTTGGAGGGTGAATATATGGTAGGCTTAGAGCCAACAGATCAAAAAGGCATCAGCCAGTTCTTTGACTCTGCCCTCCCCTGGACCAAACTGTTTGCCCCCAACAAAAACAAATGTCAAACAGGCACTTCAGGTGGGGGTCATCCAATCATAGCTGAACGTCTTGGATACGTGTTCTGTTCTGACCACACATTGTCAGCTACCTGCTGCTCCATCAGCACATTCCACAACATGGGTAAGTGTATGGCTATGGGAGTGATTTTTGTGATGGATACAGTCAGTGATGAGCTGCCAAAATCTTAACAACCCATTCCCTATAACAAGTTCTGATTTAAGGGATGTGCCTCTGTCCTGCCCTCCCCAGGTCTGTTCTCCATCCCAGGAGTCCTGCAGCCCTTGCATCAGTGGGGTTCCTCCCTGCATGTGGGGTGGCAGCTCCCTGCAGGCAAAGGCTGCTGTCTGCCCACCTCCCCACCATGGGATGTGAGTGCCCCACATAGCAGGAGCAGGAGAGCTTGGAGCAGGAGGGGGCTCACCCCAGCACACCCAGCTCCACTCCTGGCCCTATGCAGTGCCCAGTCACATGGTGCCTAATCTCCCTGCCCAGTGCAGCGGGTCACGCTTGCTGGGCCGGGCAGGAAGCAGCATGGAGCCCGACCGTGGCTGCTGAGTGAGGCGGCCTCTGCACACTGGGCCTCAGAGCGGCTGCCCAATGCAGGTACCAGCTGCAGCGCAGCCCCTGCCCCGAGACAGGGTGTGGGACCCCGTGCCCCCTAAACAGTGCTGCTCCATGCACCCCCCTCTAGCACCAAGCCCCTTCTCCAACCAGGGCCAGCTCTAGGATTTTTGGTACCCCAAGCAAAAAAAGTTTTTTGGGCCCCTGCCCCTTCCCAGCCTTGCCGCCTCCTCCCCCCACCCCAGCAACCTGCCACCCAAGCTCGCCTGCTCCCCTGAACATGCCACGGCTCCGCTTCTCCCCCCGTCCCTCTCAGGCGAGGGAGAGACAGTGTGTTCAGGGGAGCAGGCAGAGCGGAGGTGGGTGGGGAAACACAGGAAGTAACGGGGAGGGTAGAGGAACCGCTTCCTCCTCCTTATCCAGCCCCAGCCCAGCCCCCTTACTGCGCTGCTCAGGGCAGCGTGTATGGATGCCATGCGGCCCGCTGCTTGCAGCCCCACTCCCTTACCATGCTGCTCAAAGTGGCAGGTGCTGCGGAGTGGTCCAGAGCACAGCATGCTGAGGCTCTGCAAGAGGGGGGAAGGCAGGAGAGGGGCTGGGGGAGCCTCCCCTCTTGGGAACTCAGGGAGCCCTAACAACCGATTCTAAAACTGCTTCTAAATTTAACCACCAGTTCCAGCTCACCACTGGATACAGTAGTTCCATAGGTTTACAGTTTCCTGATATAGGGGTAGTTCTTGCTCCCCCCCATTTTCTCATATAAAGCATGGCTTTATTGCCATAGGGTCATCCATCACCATTTGAATGGTCAGACGCTTTAGAACTGGGAAGAAAACTGCATGCCTAATGAATATCCCTTAGTCCCAAGGTAATTATGTGAAGCCAGGCTTATTGAGAAGTCCACATTCCATGTCTGAAGGTTATCTGGGGGACAGGGGTCCCCATCCTAGCATGTAAGTATGTCACCAGAGTCTTTGATGGTCAAGAGAAGGATACATCCTCTGAAAGTTTGCAAGGGCCTTTCCCCTAGTTTAATAATGACAGGAGTTCTGGAGGGGGGAAATTAACCGTGTATCACAGTGTATGTCTAGTTGGCAAATAAACTTTAACCACCATTGCCTGCAGCAGCAGTGAAGGCTGGCATGCTGAGTTACATTTGTGCAGGAAGCCCTGTACCCCAGAAGTTCAAGACAAGTTCTTAAAGGTATCTTGGGATGAAGTTGCAGCTGGTTGGTCAGATGTACTATGGCTTAGACTCTTTATTTGAACAGAGAGGTTAGTGCCGTTTACAGAGCCCAAAAGTGCCCTATAAGCACCATCTTTTGAATAGGTTTCAAAGTAGCAGCCATGTTAGTCTGTATCCGCAAAAACAACAGGAATACTTGTGGCACCTTAGAGACTAACCAATTTATTAATCTCTAAGGTGCCACAAGTACGCCTGATCTTTTGAATAGGATCTAGTACCAACTTTTTTGTTTACTCTTAGTCCTAGAGAATTATAGAGTTGCAGGGTCTGTTGTGAAGTTACCTGGTGCTGAGACATCCCATGACTAAGACACTTGTTTAAGTACCTCTTCTGCAGTAAGCTGCTGCTGCTAGGCATTTTCTGAATATCCTCAGTGCTGTCAATAGACCAAACTGTTTCACCCTGTTGTGGGAATGAATTGCCTACCTAAAACCTTCTCTGCAGGTAGCATGAATTGCTATATGAAAATAAGCATCCTAGAGGTTGAGAGCTGCACACAAGTCACGTAGATCTAAGATTGAAATTATTGATAGCAGAGTCACCATCCTGAATATGAGCTTGCAAATGGAGATGTTCAATTGTTCCCAAACCAGATAGAGCACCAGCATCCCCTTTTTAGGGAATTAAAGGCATGAGTAAAACTTCTTCCCCCTTATTCTTGAGGTACTTCTTCCACTGTGATGAGAGTTAGAAGAGAGTGCATCTTCTGCTACAGCATGCTTTTGTTAAAGGTCTCTCTGAAAATGGAGAAGGTGGGTAGGATGGATCAGGAATTGGATGGAATAACTCCACTCCACTGTGTACTACTGGAAACTGTAATCTTTTTACAGACCCCATGAAAATGAAATAGTTGCCAAATGGAGGGGATATCACAGGAGGATCCAACAGAAATTGTACATCTTTCCTGACCAAGGAGTCAAATCTGCTGCCTTGAGCATGATGAGGGGTGGCAGAAGCAGATGATTGCCTGCACTGATGAGTTTCTAGACCTTTCATTAGCTGCTCCAACAACCAAAGGTCCAGGGATGGTGTGTATAAAGTTGCTCAAAGCCCTTATAAGGCATTTGACAATGGCAGTCATTCTTTTTGATGTTGGTGCCAAAGAACCAGCATGTCTGCCAAAGCAAGTTAACTGGCTCTAAAAGTCCCTTATCAGTGGGCATTGCAAGATGTCCAGGAGCTTTTCTTTTTTCCCCCCTTGGACCACTTAGAATCATAGAATATCAGGGTTGGAAGGGACCCCAGAAGGTCATCTAGTCCAACCCCCTGCTCAAAGCAGGACCAATTCCCAGTTAAATCATCCCAGCCAGGGCTTTGTCAAGCCTGACCTTAAAAACCTCTAAGGAAGGAGATTCTACCACCTCCCTAGGTAACGCATTCCAGTGTTTCACCACCCTCTTAGTGAAAAAGTTTTTCCTAATATCCAATCTAAACCTCCCCCACTGCAACTTGAGACCATTACTCCTCGTTCTGTCATCTGCTACCATTGAGAACAGTCTAGAGCCATCCTCTTTGGAACGCCCTTTCAGGTAGTTGAAAGCAGCTATCAAATCCCCCCTCATTCTTCTCTTCTGCAGGCTAAACAATCCCAGCTCCCTCAGCCTCTCCTCATAACTCATGTGTTCCAGTCCCCTAATCATTTTTGTTGCCCTTCGCTGGACTCTCTCCAATTTATCCACATCCTTCTTGAAGTGTGGGGCCCAAAACTGGACACAGTACTCCAGATGAGGCCTCACCAATGTCGAATAGAGGGGGACGATCACGTCCCTCGATCTGCTGGCAATGCCCCTACTTATACATCCCAAAATGCCATTGGCCTTCTTGGCAACAAGGGCACACTGCTGACTCATATCCAGCTTCTCGTCCACTGTCACCCCTAGGTCCTTTTCTGCAGAACTGCTGCCTAGCCATTCGGTCCCTAGTCTGTAGCTGTGCATTGGGTTCTTCCGTCCTAAGTGCAGGACCCTGCACTTATCCTTATTGAACCTCATCAGATTCCTTTTGGCCCAATCTTCCAATTGGTCTAGGTCCTTCTGTATCCTATCCCTCCCCTCCAGCGTATCTACCACTCCTCCCAGTTTAGTATCATCCGCAAATTTGCTGAGAATGCAATCCACACCATCCTCCAGATCATTTATGAAGATATTGAATAAAACTGGCCCCAGGACCGACCCTTGGGGCACTCCACTTGATACCGGCTGCCAACTAGACATGGAGCCATTGATCACTACCCGTTGAGCCCGACAATTTAGCGAGCTTTCTACCCACCTTATAGTGCATTCATCCAGCTCATACTTCCTTAACTTGCTGACAAGAATACTATGGGAGACCATGTCAAAAGCTTTGCTAAAGTCAAGAAACAATACATCCACTGCTTTCCCTTCATCCACAGAACCAGTAATCTCATCATAAAAGGCGATTAGATTAGTCAGGCATGACCTTCCCTTGGTGAATCCATGCTGGCTGTTCCTGATCACTTTCCTCTCATGCAAGTGCTTCAGGATTGATTATTTGAGGACCTGCTCCATGATTTTTCCAGGGACTGAGGTGAGGCTGATTGGCCTGTAGTTCCCAGGATCTTCCTTCTTCCCTTTTATAAAGATTGGCACTACATTAGCCTTTTTCCAGTCATCCGGGACTTCCCCGGTTCGCCACGAGTTTTCAAAGATAATGGCCAGTGGCTCTGCAATCACAGCCGCCAATTCCTTCAGCACTCTCGGATGCAACTCGTCCGGTCCCATGGACTTGTGCACGTCCAGCTTTTCTAAATAGTCCCTAACCGCCTCTATCTCCACAGAGGGCTGGCCATCTCTTCCGCATTTTGTGATGCCTAGCGCAGCAGTCTGGGAGCTGACCTTGTTAGTGAAAACAGAGGCAAAAAAAGCATTGAGTACATTAGCTTTTTCCACATCCTCTGTCACTAGGTTGCCTCCCTCATTCAGTAAGGGAGGCAACTTCTACTGGAATCTCCAGGGTATCAGCCATCCTATCCAGCAAGTCCTGGAACACTTTGTGATCATTTGGGGTTGAGACAGATGAGATGGACATCACAGCCTCCTCAGGGGATGATGATGGTGTGGTCCTCCACCTGTGAGCAGTCTGTTTGGTTCAGAGTGGGGAAAATTGGGCTAGCTATAATGCTCCTTTGTGAGGTGGTGGTGAGGGGGAACTAGCCCTTGATTAGGATGCAGATGCTGGCCTTTTGGCCTGATGAATTTCCCCACAGTGCCCAAGACGACCATGGGTGTTGATAGAAATATGGAGCAGGTAGCCCTATGAGTGGATACTAGAGAATAGTATCCCTCTTCAAGCTCTTATGTCTGGGGTAATAAAAAAGCAGCCCTCAACACCCCTTGGGTGTATACTACCGTGGATTGAATTAGTGACTTCTCCCTACCCTCGCTGTCTGTGAGAGAAGGAGCAGTTTCAGGTGGAGAATGAAGAGCACCGTAAGATTGTGCTCAGTAACAAAGGCGGTACCTTCACTACCAACAGCAAGTCTGGCACCATAAGCACCATGAAGGATTTTAGTACCAAGTAAGTTGGCACTAGTCAGGCAACTAGAGGACATTGGTACTGGGGATATCTGTACAGGGTGGGCCTCAGTACCAAGCAGTCAGAACCAGGCCATTCCTGGGGACCAAGGGATGATGACTGGTGCCTGAATAGGTGCCAGAGTGACCCCTTCCTTGAGCTACTCTTTTCTACTGAGATTTGAGAGGATTTTTGACTACCTGAGGATGGACCCATTGCAGGGGTCCATAAGGAAATGGGAGTGGCATACAAGATTGGTTCCACCATGCTTGCATTGGTACCGATGACTGGGTTAAGGTGTGCGATGGCACCAATGACTGAGTACAGTGCTTTGGCGTCAATGGCAGGGCTGATCTCAATGATACCTTGTGCTTGCCCTCCTTACCGGTGGAGGGTAGAGGAGCCCTATCAGAGCCATGCTTCCTTTCCTTTGAGTGCCGGGACATCATGGGCTTGCTGGAACAGGAGGAAGAGTCCTTGGCCTCAACAGTACCCTTAGAAACCAAGGACCTCAATGGTGACCTAGTCTTTTTTGGAGCTGGCTCCTTGCGCCTCTTTTTAGACGTTTTGCCAGCATACTTCGAAGACTTACCTTTCTTAGAGGAAGCATGCCCCAAGGTTAATGGGGTGCTGGATCTATCTGGGAACAGATGTACAGCAGCAGTCTCCTGCCCTGGCTCGGAGGGCAGTTGCAAGGAACATTCCATGGCCAACAGTCTTGGCTTTCTCTCCCTCTTCTTCCTACTCCTAGACATAAGGGACAAACGGAAGAAAGACTTCCCAGTGACTCTCCCAGCAACAGACATACTTTCAGTGCCTATCATTTACCCGTACAGCTTCCTGGCAAGAGAGGCAACATTTGAAGCTTGACAAACCAGGTATATTCTGCCAGGAGAAGACACGTCTCCTGGGGGAAAGTTGTCCTCTCATCTAAACTATTACTAAACACTATACAGTAACCTACAACTATAAACTAACAAACTTTGAAGAAAGATAAAAGGCAGCATATGCTGTAAGCAGACCTGCGAGTGGTCTGTCTCCGGCTGAGGCAGTAGAGAAGGAACTGAGGGCGATTTGCCTGTGCACCCCTATATAACATTTTTGTCTGCCACAAGGAGGCACATGCACAGGATGAATGGACCACTGCAAACTAGAAATCTCTGACTGACAGCTAGAGAGGCACCTGAACCGGAGCACCCTTAGGGATGCTACTCAAAGAACAACAAACAGCAGTTCCTTTCTGCTGAAATCAAAAAACCTAACTTTGCCTAACTACAACTGTTTACACAACACTGGGTAAAATGCATGAGTGAAGAGCAATGAGAAGGAACTGAGGGCCGCTCATTATACCCCCAGCAGCTGAGGGCACTAAGACACATGGTAGACACACAACTCCCAATGGACACTACTGGCCAAAAGTATCCAAACAAGTATCTAGGATGCATTGCACCAACAGTGAATATACAGCACAAACACACACAATCAGCTGTCCCCCAGCTCTCTCCAGCTCTAGTCTGGGCACTGATCCCGTGGATCAGGGGCAGCCTTCTCTCTCCCTTTCTGTTCTGCACAACTAGTCCGATAATACTAAATTCTTCCTCTATTATTTCAAGGACAGAGCCAGGACTAGTCATGCATAACAGAAAGAGGGAGAAAGAAGGCTGAGGCTAATCCATTAGATTCATGCCCAAATCAGAGCTGGAGAAAGCTGAGATAGCTGATCACCAACTTCCCTGTGATAAGGGTAAAGCGCATCATCCCTCCAGCAGAGAGGAAAAATAAGCCCCAGCCAAGAATGGGGATGGTAGAGAGACCATCTCCCAGCAGCTTAGAGTTTAGGCTAACTCTCTTAGGCTAGAGAGTTTCCCCTCTCATCAATGAAGAGGGAAATCCCCAGGAGCATACAGAGAGAAGGGAAAAAGATGATTTCCCCTTTTTGTGAAAAAGGGAGACAAATTCTATCTTACCATTTAAAAAAACTGAAGCTCTTGTGTGTCATTTAAAAGAGCATCTTGTGAAAAGAACAAACTCCAAACGTAACCTAGCAGTACATGCTCAGCTAGTATTTGCTATGGAATTTTATGAACAAGAAGAAGTACTAAGCCCAAGTCTGTAGATAAATGTAGTGTACTGCAGAACAATCTTCTTGTAATGCATAGCTCCTTGCTGCCAGAGATTTCCCATGTGCCCATTGCTGGGGGGGGGTGGGGGGGGGAATCTAACTATAAGAAGTAAGTTTGGCAAATTATTCAAATAGTCTTTTTTCAGCTGTAAACAAACTTCTCCACCAAAGAAACCCCCAACAGAATTTAATTACTAGAAAAGCCACATTACCTCAATTATTTGATTTTTTTAAGCAGAGGTTTAAAGTGATATTATATAAAATAACTTTCTCAAAAGATAGTATTCAGTCTAGCTGTGAGATAAATTAATTTTATTCATTTTCCCCATAATGTCCAACATGTTTGCCAATGAAAATGTATAGGTAGCATCAGAAATAGTTAAATATACAATCTACATACAAAGATAATCAGCACTTAATGGAGTTGTTTTCAATATATTAATAGCAAATCCTGTTTGCATTTACTACTACTATTTTAAAACAGCTGAAATATTCTGTGGTTTGTATTAACAGTTTAGCAGCCCCCAGGTTAAAATGACGTCATAGTGATAGGCTGAAGGAAGGAATGGTGGCTTTGAATTCTGCTGAGAAGCTTCTGTGCCACAGGCTTGAACTCTGTTTCCCAATACAGTTTGTGATAGTCTCTTAAATCTCTGTCGAAGTTGTAATCCAATGCTAGTTCCTCATCTGCAATGGGGGAAAATGTCAACAATGCTGAAGAATTAAAAAAAACCCTATGTATTACCACTAGGGCATGTACAATTTTTACCAGTTCTACATTCATAGTTTGCAAACAACTTTGAGTTAAACTAAAAACCACTGTCTGAGGAGCTTACTTCTAATGGAAAAACATGAATGCATTTGGGCTCACAGAAATAAGTAGAAAAAATAGTATTGTGGGGTCTATATTTATCACCTCCCAATGGCTTCACAACAGTTGTCTACAACTAACAGGTTTTTTTTCCTAAGTGCCAGCTTGGGAATTTGAAGTCAAGCTGCGCTTGTTCTGGTTTGATCATCATCAACAGTAAGAGATTCTACAATTAAATGTACTAACAAATTCATAGATGTACAAGCCGGGAGGTAATCCAGCTCATTCATTTATGATGTGTTGGCTCTTCCATAAATCACTCACTGGTAATCTGGTTTGTTGTTTACTCCAATTCTATCCAACGATATCCCTGATCCACCAATAGGAGCCTGGACGGATCAATACAGCATTTAAGCCTATCCATCTTACAGAAACGTCCAAAGCAAGAAAGAACAGGAAAGAGTAGACTAGAGAAGATTAGACAGGTGGTCTTCAAATGTTGCTTCGTGAGTGGAGATTGGAGGCAAGTACGATAGGAGAAGAAAACTATGACAAACAGGATTACTGGTGAGTAATCTTATGTTCCTCTTCTCCTATTTTACCCAGCAACAGCCTTGACTATCAGATGTGGAAAGTAAGGGGGGAAAAAACAAAAACAAAAAAAAATTAGGGCAGGCTTACAGTGGAACTTGAAGGAACATGCTTCAGAATTTGGAATCCACTACAGGAGCCAAGCACAACTGATGGTTTTTGACAAATGTCTGAAAGGAGGACTAAGTTAAGGTTTTTTCCCCCCCAACATGACTGAGTTTTGGCTGAGTCAGTTCAGAAGAGGCCTCAAGGGAGAGCTACTTGCAATCCACATTTTGGCAAATCCAGCAGTTACCTCAGGGAACAGGTGGTAGATCCCATCCCCTTGCAAAGCAAGTGCCTTTCTCTTTTTACTTTTATTCTTTGAGCATGTAGTGGAGGGGAACTGATTCCAACTCTATGACAGGATCTCAGCCATTTCCTCTAATGGAATAGAAGCCACTTGGCCTCTAGGCCATCAGAGAGAATTGAATGAGATCCTGGGCAGCAGCTCTATGATCCAAAGGCCATATTCTGAAATGGGGCTCTGCCCAAGCATATGTGAGGGGGGTTCTGAGAAGGGCAGAGGGCTGTGGATGTCACACTGGGTTAAGTCATAACTTTAAGACAAAGAGAGAGCTTGGAATGCCTGAAATACCAGCACATTGAAGTTGGCATTTCAAGGCAGGGGGCTGCAAGTCCCCCATACTGAGATGCCCAAATGAACATCACAGCCTACAATGCTAACAACTGTGGTTATGAGGGTGGAGATGAAAGGATGGGAGAAGCTGGACCCTACCAAAAGTAGTGGGGGAAGGCTACTTCCAAAACAGGGACTTCCAAAACTTAATAGAAAGGAAAAGCAATTAGTTCAAGGAGAAGAGTGTTGTCTTTGCAGCAAGAAACCCTGCAATGGCTGGAGATGAAAGCAAAGCCAGGACATCAGATCCAAACAAGCAGCAACATTGCCAAAGAGGCTCAAAATGAATCTGACCACAAAGGGGCTCAGGGAGTGGACTCTGGAAAGGACAGATAAGGGATTCTGATGTTTGTTCTCAGAGAGAAATGCATTACCTAGCCCAGAGTGTGTTTTCAATACAAGTTAACTATCTCTGACAAAAGACAGGTATCTACTAAATAGGTAGAAATTACACTTTTCATCCATAACATGTTGAAAGAATGGGTAAAGATCCTGGCTGAAGGGTCCTGGATCAAAAGGTTATTGAAGCATATTGTATGTACCCAAACGACTGCAGCAAGTAGGCTATGAAAGTCTTGGAAAGGACAGGAGGCAGAGATTAGACCAAAGCGAATAGCGCAGACCTGGAGCTGAAGATTCCCCACAGAGATGCAGATTACAATGATGGGCCACATGAATGGGGATCCTCTGTGGAAGTACAGTAACTCCTCACTTAAAGTCATCCCGGTTAATGTTGTTTCCTTGCTGATCAATTAGGGAACATGCCCATTTAAAGTTGCGCAATGCTCCCTTATAACATTTGGCAGTCACCTGCTTTCTCCACTGCTTGCAGGAAGAGCAGCCTGTTGGAGCGAGCTGGTGGGGGCTTGGAACCAGGGTGGGCCGGCAGCCCCCATCAGCTCCCCTAACTTCCCTGTGGAGCAGCCGCCCAACAGGCTATCAATTGCCAGGCAGGTCAGCTGTCCCTCCCCCCACTGCCGTGTGCTGCTCCTGGGAGCCTCCAGCTTAATGTGCAGATGGGGGTGAGGAAGAGGGGTGCTAATGTCAGGGTATCTGCCTCCGCCCACTTCTGTACTTCATCTCCACAGAGCGGGATGGGGGACACAACAGGGCTCACAATGGAGGGAGCCTGCTGATCTACTTAAAAAGGCAGTGTACTTAGAGCGGGGTCAGTGTACTTAAAGGGAAATACATCTCTGTCTCCCTCCGCCATGCTGTCTTCCCTCCTTCCATTTGTGCTGCCTTGTAGAGTGTGAAGCTACATTAACAACAATGTGTTTACCCTTAAGGGCACAGTTGAATGCTAGTTCATCATTTAGCAGTAAGGCATTCCCTGGGAAATATCCCACCCTCTTCCACCCTCTGACTTCACCACCACAACCAAGCTTCACAATCATCACTGCTGTGTACAGTATTGTTTGTTTAAAACTCATACTGTGTGCATGTGTGTGTAGATAGATAGATAGATATAGTCTTTTGTCTGGTGGAAAAAATTTCCCTGGAACCTAACCCCGCCCAATTTACATTAATTCTTATGGGGGAAATTTGGATTCACTTAACATTGTTTTGCTTAAAGTAGCATTTTTCAGGAACATAACTACAACGTTAAGTGAGGAGTTACTGTATGTATCCAGGTACAAATCATCTAGTTGGAGAGTGTCTAATCTCCCAACCCCTCTTCTCAGTGTGGAAGTCAGGGTGTGTCATAAATATAAAGGGAAGGGTAAACACCTTTAAATCCCTCCTGGTCAGAGGAAAAATCCTTTCACCTGTAAAGGGTTAAGAAGCTAGGATAACCTCACTGGCACCTGACCAAAATGACCAATGAGGAGACAAGATACTTTCAAAGCTGGAGGGGGGCGGGGAAGCAAAGGGTCCTCTCTGTCTGTGTGATGCTTTTGCCGGGACCAGAGCAGGAATGCAGGTCAGAACTCCTGTAAAAAGTCAGTAAGCAATCTAGTTAGATATGCGTTAGATTCCGTTTTGTTTAAATGGCTGATAAAATAAGCTGTGCTGAATGGAATGTATATTCCTGTTTTTGTATCTTTTTTGTAACTTAAGGTTTTGCCTAGAGGGATTCTCTATGTTTTGAATCTGATTACCCTGTAAGGTATTTACCATCCTGATTTTACAGAGGTGATTCTTTTACTTTTTCTTTAATTAAAATTCTTCTTTTAAGAATCTGATTGCTTTTCATTGTTCTTAAGATCCAAGGGTTTGGGTCTGTGTTCACCTATGCAAATTGGTGAGGATTTTTATGAAGCCTTCCCCAGGAAAGGGGGTGTAGGGCTTGTGGGAGAAGACGTTTCCATGTGGGCTCTTTGCCTGTTCTTTGTGTAACACTTTGGTGGTGGCAGCTTTTAACCTAAGCTGGTAGAAATAAGCTTATGGGGTCTTTCATGCAGGTCCCCACATCTGTACCCCAGAGTTCAGAGTGGGGAAGGAACCTTGACAGGGTGTATCTCCTGCACTACAGAGCACATGAATGCCATCCCAGGAGTGAGATCAACACACTGCTTCTTCATGGTGTGGTGGAACCCAGGACTAGAGCATAGAGTGCAGGCTCTGTGCCATGAGAACTGAGAGAATCCCTGCAGCCTGAGGGCAGGAGTGACATGTGAGAGGATGCCCACAGGAGAGGAGGACAATACCAGGCCATAGGGGAATGTAAGTGTATTGAGACCCTCTACCACCCACGTGTAAATGAAGTAGGGGACAACTGGATTGCCACGTTAAAACCCACTGAAGAGGGAGGAGGAAAAAGCATGATGTGGAAATGGGAACCAAGTTGCCCAACATCATAAGGTAGAGACAAGCCCCAGGTCTGCTGTTCCTGAGGGAACTCCTGCAATGGGGTAACTGAAGCAACTATGCAGAGTGAGAAAGTGCCAGGCTGAAGGGCCCTGCAGAGGCAGTCAGTAGAGCAAGTGGGAAGAAGGTATCAGGGGCAGCAAAAAAGCACTTGTCCCTGAAAGAAGAGGTTATTCACTGGATGGACTGTGACAGAGCCACTTGAAAGGGGAGGAGAGCTGCTTCTGCAACTCAGAGTGCAAGGGTCTGAAAAGGGGCAGAAAGAAGGAATGGCTTTCCTTGCTGCTGTCCTCCTCCCTCTTCTCTCTCTGCAGACTTTTTATTTCCCACTCTCCTTTTCCTTCACCTTTGTCTACGTTATTATATGTATCTTCTTGCTAGAGATGGTTAGTGAGGCTAGTGAACTGAGGTGATTGCTGCTCCATGCTCCAACTCACAGGAGTCCAACAAATGACAGGAAAGGGCTGGCCTGCTGCTTAGATACAGTCTATTAATTGACTGAAGTTGCCTCCTCCTTCCTGACTGCTAATAATCAAGGTGTATAGTGGGTATAATGGCAGGAGAGAGCTGCAGGCCAATATTAACTCACTGTTGTCACTACCAACATACGATGACTCCCAACACACACAGCGCAGATCTGGTGAGTAAGAGTCCCATTTGTACAGTCACTTCTGACCATAAATTTGAGGAAGATTAACTTTCAAGTTAAATTTTGATTTAAATAAGCATCCTTACATGCTACAACTAAAATTGTAATTGCAGAAGGACACCCACATGATGGCAGATGAACAAGCTAATGGGAGTAATCATGTACTGTGTCAATATCTTAATAGCTGGAGGAAGAAAATGTTAAATAAAAAGGAAAAATCCTTAATGAAAACATTAAGAACGATCCAAAATGAAGATGCATAGTCACAACTGGACGGCAGACCTTTCAGGAATGATTGTGACTGACCAGCATGTTTGTGCTTTTGTTAGAGAAATGCTAAGAGGTGCACTATTGATTGTGCAATGAGTATTTTTAGACAGATGCCTTATCTTATCATGCAGTACATGGCCATCTATCACTGCAAAGCAATGAAAAATAAAGCAAATAAATTACTTAGTAACTTTGCAGTAAACATGAACCACTTCTCGCAGTCTAGAAATGTCTGCAGCAGACTTTGGGGCATCTCACTTCTTAACAGGTCTTCTCAACTACCATCCAATCCTTGCCTCAACAGTAATATATAAAACTTTTCAAGAAATTTTAAAAAATTGTAAATCAAAATTAAACAAAGATTTGCCTCGTTTTCTTTTGGATTTTTCTTGCTTGTTTGTTGTTGTTTTTTTAAAGGCAATTGGAAGAGGCTGACTCAGTGAGTATAATACAAAGCAAAGTAGTGAACATAAAATAAAGGGGTAAAATTAAGTACAGAAACTATGCACTATTATGTACAATTTGAAAACAAATGTATCAAGCGGTAATAGGATCTAGTTTATCTACATGCCACTTGATGTCATTTTTCTGCTTGTCTTTCTCTCTGGGACACAGCCCCTGGCATGGGGGGAGCAAGGCAGGGGTTACAGGGAGTCTTGAAAATAGATGGAGATAGGAGGGTGGCCTCTGGGGGACTGCAAGAAGCCCCTGGCATGTGCAATGAGCTCAGCCTACATAAGCACTGGAGAGTTGCACACTTTGTTGCATTAGGAGAAATGTCTTATTCCCCTGTGCCGCCTAGTGTGCTCTGTATTCACAATCAAGGTTAGTTAAGCAGCTGAACGTCTGATCACGTGCTTCTGTAAATCCCTACATTGCTTTGGAGGAGAAGAGGGGCCCAGTTCCAGTTCCTATACTTTGCACTGTGAGTATATAGGGCAGTTGGGTCAAAGACGCAAAGGACTGTTGGTGAAAGTCAATAGCTTACTGACTGGCAAAGCAGCAGAACTGGGACTGGAATGATTGGCAATGGTACAAAAAGGCAGTTCTACCTTGGTGACTTCCTACATCTGAGATGAAGGAGGAAAAGCATGGAAAAACATGGAGATAATAGCTGCCGTGAATGGGCAAAGGCCATTGTGTCATTGAGTAATCCATGAACCACTAACCTGTTTAAATACATTGCATCCCATGCACAGATACTTCCTTGGTTTTACTCCTGTCTTGTTCTGCTCTGAGGAAAAGGTAATGAGATTGTTAGCTCTTACCTAAAAATGATGCAAGCAGCACTAGGAGTGTATTGATATCTTCTTCTTCAAAGCATGATGCAGGACTTGTGATATTTTCACTATAGTTCCACAGCGTTTTGCATATCAAGCAAGCCAATTGCCAGTCTGTAGGCCCAAAGTCTCTTAAACAATCAACTAACCTGTTAGTATGGGGGAAAAAAGTGTTAATGTTCTGTTCAATTTTATTCTCTCTTGTTCCATTCAAAATCAAACTAGTCTTAAAACATGTGCAGAGAAACATTAGCATTAGCACAATACTAAGCTTAAGATTTTACCTTCTTCCTCATTCTACTGCCCCTTCTTTTTCAAGTTCCGTAAAGCCTGGCCACACAGCAGACCACCTGTTCCTACTTGTTGTGTTCCACCAGCATGCATTCTGTTGGTGACATCACAGCCGCTACAGAACTCTACCGCACAGCAAAGCCAGTACAGAGTGGATCAGATAAGAATAGATTTTTGCCCCAAAAGTGGCAGTTTTGAAAAGGTCTCTTTTACAAGCAGGGTTCCAGAATTAAGCCACATCTACAATCCTGGGCAGGATGAGCCTCGGGGGTGGGGTGAGGGGGAAATCTAGTTATAGGGGCATGATTGCTCCATAGCACCTCCTGCTGGACAAATGTGGCACTGTCAGCATTCCCTGAGGCAGGTCTCCTCAGCTCTCCACTCACAGATCTGTATGGGAGATGTGGCTAAATCAAACACAGAGTACACCTTTCAGGTTAGCAGAAGTCCAACTAAAACGTCCCAAAGAAACAAACAAAAAAAAGTTTCTTTTGCCCTTGAGGGCTTTTATTCAGTCTACCCTTCGGGCGCTGTTTCATAAAGAGGACTACCTTTGAGAGTCTTTCTGGCTCTGGGATAGAACATCTGGCCTCCAGGCTGGTTCCCTGGAGTACTGTTCTCAGCCCAATAGGCTGTTCCTTGTGTCTTCCCCAACACTGATACAGAGCAATAGGCCCTCAGGCTGGTTCCACCCCGGAGTATAGAATCATAGAATCTCAGGGTTGGAAGGGACCTCAGGAGGTCATCTAGTCCAACCCCCTGCTCAAAGCAGGGCCAATCCCCAATTTTTGCCCCAGATCCCTAAATAGCCCCCCTCAAGGACTGAGCTCACAACCCTGGGTTTAGCAGGCCAATACTCAAACCACTGAGCTATCCCTCCCCCCTGGCCTCTTGCAACCCTGGTTCAGGGCTTTCCACAGGAGCCTCCCCATTCCCTGTCATTCCACTACAGACTGATCTTTCAGTTCTTTCATAAGGCCTAGGAGTCCAGTAAGCTGTCAGCTGACCCTCCTTAGTCCTGTCCCCTCAGACTAGGAAGCAGCTAATTAATTATGGCATAGGTGTGACTAGCCCCATCTCTCCTTAAAGGGGCCAATCACACTGTGTGACATCCCACTAATGACCGAATATATGTAATATCAATCCTGGTGAAAGAGTCATTCTATCTAGCTACCACAAATTGAAGAACGAGATCAGGATCAAGCCCTTTGCTTCCTTTCAAGCTATATATCAGAGAAGGAAGAGCCCCAGGATCCTGGAGAATCAGCATATCCTGAGAGTTCAAGTTCCCAAGTTGCTTCTTTTGTGCTGTTTCATGAGAGAGACAACACAGAATTTGGACCCTTATTTTCAGTTTTGATTCTGGTGGGCTTGCACTGTCTGAAGAGTGGAGCTTTGAAATTTGGGGATCATTTGGTCCCACAACTCAAAGTGAAATTCATCTGAAACCGCTGAGCTGAATTCATATTAAAAAAAAAAAAAAAAAGGTAAAACCTCTTGGTTTAGATGTGAAACATTAGCCCATGTCCACCACCAATACTGGACTCTGCCTGTGACTAGGCTTTCCATGTGAAGGGGGGATGCTGGGGGCTCACAGGGCTCATGTCAAAACAAACAAAAAGTTGCCAATAAACAGCAAGCCTGCCAATATCCAAAACAATTAACATTGCAGTCAACTGGATTTGGTTCCAGGCAAAATCTTTCCATTAATAGAAAGTTGTCATTAGCAGAGTTGCTGTTAAAATGGGAACCTGCAACCATCTACCATCAAAAAGCCAAAATAACTGTCAGCAAAAGTAAAAAGCACCAGGTCACCAGAGGTGATACTATGCAACATCAGCAGACCAGCCTAGCTGTAAAGTGGCATTTTGATCCTGGGCTTTTTCTGGTCCTTCCGGGAAGGAAAAAGATCATTTAGAAATCAAGTGCAGCAATGGCCATAATATCTGCCTGCACTAAAAATTCAGAAGAAAACCTGAGATGAACACATCTGCACCTTCTAGCACTGGGAGAAGTAGCATTGACAATTTCAATGAGCTATCAGTTCCTATTTGTCATGAAGACAAGTGTCCAGGAAGAAGTCCCAAGCCACAGCTCATCACAAGACAGCCTGGGGCAAGATCCAGCACTATCGCCATATGTCCCCATGAACTTTCAGACTCCATCCATTATCTTGTTGAGAGAGGACCTAGTCAAATGACATAAGAAATTTTAAATTTTCCACAGCAGCATGGCAGACATTTCACTGATCAACACTATGAAAGTGTACTAGCAAATGGAGAAGCTGTCAGTCGAAGCTGGATGGTGTGTTCCTGGGCAGCGGACAGGTTGTTCTGTTTTCCCTGCTGTCTGTCTGCCAGAGCAGCTCCCAGGCCATCATGCAGAAACTTTCATAAATGGTATGTCAGACTGGAAGAAGTTGGAGCCTAAACTAAGGAAGCATGAAGGTCATATGAACTGCTCCTTCGCCTAGAAAGAACTGCAAAATTGTCTCAAGAATTCTGTGACTACTGATGAAAAGCTGCAGCAGGAAACGAAAGGAAAGAAATACTGTTGGTATTTCATACTGCAGTGACTTCTATATGTCACCCTATTCCTTGGTGAGACAAATCTGCCATTTTCAGGTGATGTTCAACATTTGGGAGATAGATGGAATAGATAATTCCTGAGAGGGTTTGAGATACTAAGTATAATCCTGTTTTGGCAGGTCATTTGGATAAAGTGAAGGCAGGTGGAAATGTGCATTCTAGGCTTAAATTGCAGCAAGGGCGGTTTAGGTTGGACTTCAGGAAAAACTTTCTAACAGTCAGGGTGGTTAAGCATTGGAATAAGTTGCCTAGGGAGGTTGTGGAATCTCCATCATTGGAGATGCTTAAGAGCAGCTTAGGCAAACACCTGTCAGGGATGGTCTATATAATACTTAGTCCTTCCATGAGTGCAGGGGACTGGACTAGGTCAGTGGTTCTCAACCAGGGGTACGTGTACCCCTGGGGATATGTAGAGGTCTTCCAGGAGGTACATCACGTCATCTAGATATTTGCCTAGTTTTACAATACGCTTCAAAAAAGTTAGTATAAACTAATATTCAGTGACTTGTTTATACAGCTCTGTATATTATATACTGAAATGTAAGTACAATATTTATATTCCAATTGATTTATTTTATGATATGGTAAAAATGAGAAAGCAAGCATTTTTCAGTAATAGTGTGCTATAACCCTTCTGTATTTTTATGTCTGGTTTTGTAAGCAAATAGCTTTTAAGTGAAGTGAAATTTGGGGGTACACAAGACAAATCAGACTCCTGAAAGGGGTATAATAGTCTGGAAAGGTTGAGAGCCACGGGACGAGATGACCTCTCAAAGTCCCTTCCAGTCCTATGATTATCTAGTAAAGACACCCAAAATGGGTCCAAAAATTAAACAACAAATTCTGATGGAAGTGAAAACTTAAAAAAAATTATGTACTGTTGTTCAACTGTACACTGGATTGTTTTCATGTGGAACAAAGGTCTTTAAGTCTTTGATATGTAGACGTGCACGAAGAAACAGTATCTAACTAAAGAGTCTTTTCTTAAATTCCTGAATGTCAAAGGCCCTTCCAGAGCAGAACTTGCTGAAACTACTTTAAAGCAGCTAGAACACATGAGACTTAAAATAACATACTGCAAAGCCCAATGTTTTGATAATGGTTCAACACAAGGGACAAGCACAAGGTTTTGCAGGCACAAATCAGGAAAGTGCATTCCTGTGCCATATATACATATATGGCCTTGTATTCACAACTGGAACTTGCTGATTTTTTCCTTGAGTCCAAAAATGATTTGGTATACTGTTGTTTGGTTGCTCTTCTAAAAGGTGGGATATAAGCATGTGGCTATTCCCCTGAAACCCTTGGCTGAAAAAAGATGGGAGGCACACATAGGTGCTGTAAAAGCTATTAATCAACAGCTCTCCCAGATCTGGGATGCACTCCTGGACCTACATAATTGTACCTCCAACGATATGGTTTGCTCAGAAGCAAAATGACTGCAAGAGGAACTATCTACTTATTCTTTCATGGTAGCCCTCACTGTGTGGTACAGGGTGTTGAACAAAATCAGCACAATGAACAAGCAGTTTCAGAGAAATGATATGGACTTTAGTATGGCATGCAGATTAACAGAAACAGCAGCAGCAACCTTCCACAATTATCATGAAACAGGTTTCGATATAGCACTTGATAAAGCCAAAGAAATGACACCTCACTTGGATTTAGAATGAGCATTTCCAGTTATTCACTCAAGGGGGAGACAGAAATAGTTATCTGAAGATGGAGGAGCTGATGGTGAAATGGATACAAAAGTCAAGTTTAGGACTGATTTTTTAAAAGTCACTTCTGAACATTGTCATTACAGAATTTTACAGCAGGTTTAAGGGAATTTTAGCTTTGTATGACTTCTTACATATATTTCCCAAACGGGATGACGACTCTCTGGAAAAAGCATGTAAAGAATTGTCTGAAACTGAAGCAGACTTACCAGCTAACCTAGTGGATGAACTTGTCACATTAAAACATATTTTGAATAAAGATGAAGTAAAAACTCTGCGTTAGATTCTGAACAACATCATTAAGAACAAACTGTACTTAGTATTTCCCAATGTTTACACAGTATATCATGTATTTGTCAATTCCTATTACTGTGGCTTCAGCTAAAGGCTCTTTCTCCAAGATCAGTGAGACCTATTTTTAGTCTCAAATGTCATAGAAGAAATTGAGTGCTTTAGCTCTATTGCCTATTGAAATTCGAGTTGGACTTCACAGAATTGATCAATACTTTTGCAACCACAAAGGGAATAAAGATTGTGTTGCAGTGATTCTAACTGCATACAGGGTGAACTATTTTATATATTTTTAAAATTTATGATTAGTTACTTTACCTATTTCAGGCCACAGACTGATTTCTGGTTTAACTCATCAGTTATGTAACTGATGGTAACCTGCAGTGGATTCTACATTATCTGATTAAGTGTTTTGCTTCTATGGATATATAATTACAGCAGCTATCACCACCAGTTAGGATTTAAAAAAAAAAAAATAGGGTAAGTGATAAGCCAACCAGTTGTTATTTATTTTTTATCAGTATCCGATCGGAAGGGTCTTAGCTTTAAATACTGCTTCCTTTCTTCGTACTTATAAGTAGAACCATCTTGTCTATTTGTGGTGATGCCAACTGAAAAGTGGAAACTGTATGGCACTTTATGACTTGTCAATCCACAGCTGAATCCATAGTTATTTTAATGATTGACTTATTTTGTAAAAGCGTGACATTCTAATAGCTGAGTAGTTCTTAGTAAAGGTTTTTCTATTTCAAGTTTTCCTATAGCACTTGCTGAAAAAACTAAAATACTGGTGTTTTGTTTGCTACATAAGCAGATTCCATTTGGAGGATTTTCAAGGAACAATATAAAACAGGCCAAAAAGATAATTTGAAGAGCAAGTACCATGAGACTCAAATACTAACAGAAAAAAAAAATTAAGTACCTCAGAAGCAGGAAGCCTACCAAACAATCAGTGGGGTCCCTGGATGAGTGAGATGCTAAAGGAGCAATGAGAGAAGACAAGGCCATTGAGGAGAAGCTAAATGAATTCTTTGCATCGGCCTTCACTGTAGAGAATGTGAGGGAAATTCTCACACCTGAGCTATTCTTCTTATGTAACAAATCTGAGGAAGTGTCCCAGATTGAGGTGTCAGTAGAGGTGGTTTTGGAATAAAATGATAAATTATACAGTAATATGTCACCAGGACCAGGTGGTATTCACACAAGAGTTCTAAAGAAACTCAAATATGAAATTGCAGAACTACTACCTATGATATGTAACCTATCATGTAAATCATCTGCTGTACCAGATAACTGGAGGATGTCTAACGTGACGCCAATTTTTTTTAAAGAAGTCTCCAGAGGTGATCCTGGCAATTACAAACCGGTAAGCCTAACTTCAGTACTAGGCAAACTGGTTGAAACTATACAAAGAACAGAATTATCAGACACATGGATGAACATGATGTGTTCAGGAAAGGTCATCACAGCTTTTGTAAAGGGAAATCATGCCTCACCAATCTATTAGAATTCTTTGAAGGGATCAACAAATATGTGAACAAGGGTGGTCCAGTGTGTCTAGTGTACTTGGACTTTCAGAAAGCCTTTGACAAGGTCCCTCACCAAAGGCTCTTAAGCAAACTAAGCAGTCATGAGATAAGAGGGAAGGTCCTCTTGTGGATCAGTAACTGGTAAAAATATAGGAAAGAAAAGGCAGGAATAAATGGACAGTTTTCAAAATGGAGAGAGGTAAAATAATGGTGTTCCCCAAGGATCTATATTGGAATCAATGCTGTTCAACATATTCATAATGATCTGGAAAGGGTATAAACAGTGAAGTGGCAAAGTTTTCAGACAATACAAAATTACTCAAGATAATTAAGTTCAAAGCAGATTGTGAAGAATTACAAAGGGATCTCAAAACTGGGTGATGGGGCAACAAAACAGTAGATGAAATTCAATGCTGATAAATGCAAAGTAATGCATACTGGAAAACATTATCCCAATTATGCATACAAAATGATGGGGTCTAAATTAGCTGTTACCACTCAAAAAAGAGATTTTGGAGTCAACATGGATAGTTCTCTGAAAAACATCTGCTCAATGTGCAGCAGCAGTCAAAAAAGCCAAGTGAATTTTAGGAACCATTAGGAAAGGGGTAAATAAATAGAGAAAAAATCATAATGCTGCTATATAAATCCATGATACACCACCCTTTGAATAATGCATGCAGTTCTGCTCACCCCACCTCAAAAACATACATTAGAAATGGAAAAGGTACAGAGGAGGACAATAAAAGTGATTAAGGGTATGGAACAGCTTCTATATGAGGAGAAAGAAAAGGAGTACTTGTGGCACCTTAGAGCCTAACATATAAAAAATATAAATAGAGCCTAAACTATATTTACAGGTTTCAGAGTAGTAGCTGTGTTAGTCGGTATCCACAAAAAGAAAAGGAGTACTTGTGGCACCTTAGAAACTAACACATTTATTTGAGCATAAGCTTTTGTGAGCTACAGCTCACTTCATCGGATGCATGCAGTGGAAAATACAGTGGGGAGATTTATATACACAGAGAACATGAAACAATGGGTGTTACTGTAAGGAGAGTGATCAGGTAAGGTGAGCTATTATCAGCAGGAGTGCGGGGGGTAAAAACCTTTTGTAGTGATAATCAAGGTGGGCCATTTCCAGTAGTTGACAAGAACGTCTGAAGAACAGTGGGGGGAGGGGAATAAACATGGGAAGTAGTTTTACTTTATGTAATGACCCATCCACTCCCAGTCTTTATTTAAGCTTAAGTTAATTGTATCCAGTTTGCAAATTAATTCCAATTCAGCAGTCCGATTTGCGGATACAGACTAACACAGCTTCTACTCTGAAACCTGTCATTATATGAGGAGAGATTAAACAGACTGGGACTGTTCAGCTTGGAAAAGAGACGACTATGGGAGGCTATGATAGAGATCTATAAAATCATGAATGGTCTGGACAGTGAATAAGGAAGGGTGATTTACCCCTTCACACAACACCAGACCCACCGGTTGCCCAAAGAAATTAATAGGCAGCAGGTTTAAAAACAAACAAAAGGAAGTCTTTCTTCACACAATGCACAGTCAATATGTGGAACTTGTTTCCAGGAGATATTATGAAAAGAATTAGATAAATTGATGGAGGATAGATCCATCAACAGCTATTAGCTAAGATGGTTAGGGATGCAACCTCATGCTCTGGTTGTCCCTAAGCCTCTGACTGCCAGATGTGGGAACTGGATGACAGAGGATGGATCACTCGATGATTTCCCTGTTCTGTTTATTCCCTTTGAAATGTCTGGCACTGGCCATTGTCTGACCCATTATAGCCATTTTTTATATTCTTATGTAAGTTAGCATATCTGTTAACAAGTTTTAAACTTGCAGTTGGGGTTATCAGCAGAAATAATTCATAAATTAGGTGCAATATACAAACTATCTCCCTTGCCTTATGGTATGATTGATAGATATAATAAAAAGCAACATTATCAATATTACATTTAATTGTCTTCATTTTGGATTCCCCCCTCCCAAGTCTGTCAGGGAAAGTTATACTTAAAACAGCAGAATACTGAAATAGTAGCCAAATTTTACTTTTCTAAACTCTTAAAATCCATAATTTTCCAAAGGTATAATTAGGCCCTATTCTCCTGGAAGGTTGTTTTCTTAAATAATGACATCCAGGGCATCCAAAATACCCACTCTTCCCACCCCAAATAATGGGACCATAGAACCCGCCCTTACTGCAGTACTTTGCATTTTAGTTTGCACAGTGCCTTGCAAATGTGCGGGACGCTATGGTAGAGGTGCTGCAGAAATCCTAAAATGCATTAGTAGAACGACTGTTATAAGTTGTGCTGTGTGTGAATACATCAGAATGGTTCTTCCAAAACCAGTATTTCTATGTGGCTGCTCTAAATAGTTAAAAATGATGCAACAAACCATTTTCTGGAATGAAATCTCTAAAATGGCCTCCTCACTTAGGGCAGATGCACCATAAGGATGTCTTTACTGTACAGTTAGTCCAGGTGATTGGCACCCAGGTCTGAATACCCAGGTGTGAGCAGCCACTGCAATGCCCTACATGAGTTTCTGTGTCTTCACTGGTGCTACTGTCCCCTGTGTGTATCACTAGGATTCTGGGAGTATTTCCCAGGGTTGCTTGTACTGCAGGAAGCTAAGCCTCTGATTCTTTTCCAGTGAATTATGGGACGACGTGTCTGTCCCCTGGGCACACAAGGGGAATTATGGGAAGGCACTGGAGAACTATCAGTACTCAAATGTCTTAGCCTATACCCTATACATTGAAATGTATATACCTATACACTGAAAAATATACAGGTTACCAGCCTGAGTGAAAACAGAACCCAGGCTCTAACCCATACCTCTATCTCTGCCAGCTATCATGGGTTCAAGGCATCACTAAGAGGTGTGAGAGGTTTGTGTGCATGGAGGGGAGATGGTTTAGGGGCAACACCCAGGTAAGAGCCCAGGCTAACTTTGCAGTGAAGTCACACCCTAACAGAAGGAGGCAGCTGGCAGCATTACCACCAAAGCAGTGCTCATCAATAAAATAGGGTGGAGCTGTAAGAGTTTATACAAGCAACAGAGTTCTTGCTTTAACAAGAGGTCTGGCTGGATGAATCTATGTTGGAGGCCTCATGGCAGGGCTGGGCTAACTAGCTGCAAGAAGTTTGGAGTCCACCTTAAGGAGGGTTTTGATTAAGCTTTTACTACCTGGTTCTGCAAAACATTACTGAATCCTAAAGGTACATTTATTTTTTAATATCTGCCAATTCTTTTCATGTAAGCAATTTTGTCTAGAATGTCACAGTTTTCTACTGGAAATGCTGTTCTGGGAGAAAACAGAAGTTGACAGCTAAACAGTTTTTGTTCATGAATTTTTGTTGTTCTCATCTCTTCAATGCACTCCCTTCTCTCGTACCAACTTTCCTTCTACAGACCAACCCTGCAATAACCTCTCCACAAACTGAGCTGAATAGGACTATGTGATGGACTTAACCCTATCACACCTGGAAGGCCAGGGAGAGAACCCCAATTAGTCATGTGCCACACCTGGGCGGGGGTGTGATTAACTAAGTGCCTAGTGCACGGTAATACATGGTACTCCTCCTATGGGATAAGTGTACTATATCTAATGAACTTTGAACCTCCAGCAAGCCAAGGAGCAAGACACTGAGGTTGGAGAATCAAACTCTAATCTACTGTGTGGCAACATGGAGTCAACCCTGAATGGTATCTAAATACCAAAAAACAGTAAACAAAAATACATTATGCTTTCTTATTTCTTCCATTTAGAAGTTAAACAATAAAATTAGATTTGCCAATAACTGTAATGTTCTTATCAAATCATCTGCACAGTTCCATACTCAGACTTGGTGAGGCACTTGCATAACATCAGAGAAAGGGAAAAATACAGCAGAAATCCAGACAGGGAACAACTGCTTATAACATAGAATCATCATCTAAAGCCACTTGATATCCCTGATCAGGATTTTTCCCCCCAAACTTACTTCTTAATTCCTCCTTCTTCCTTTAGTACAGCTCGTTTGTTCTTATCCACAGTAAGGTTTAGCAGAACTCCACAGGCAGAAAAGCAGACATCTTGATGTTTGGCATCGAGCAAAGCAATCATGAACTTGTATACTGGATTGTACAGAAGAAAACAAAACCATCCTCAAGAAACATGGACTTGGACTATACTGTACTTATTACATTTGTATGCTTAGAGGACAGTAAGAAGCATTTAACTGAAGCACACAGAATTACCTGAAAATGTTACTTGATGACATATTGTAATGTTGCTAGAGTACTCTGAGATTGATATCAGCCATAACTCCATAAAGTTTGAGTACGGATTCCCCTAATCCCCCAAAGGAATTCTGGTTGCCTTTTATATTTGTGTTTTCATATTAAGTTGGTATATTTTTACCATTGGTTTTGCCAAACTGAAACTAAAACAATACTTCAATTTATTTTTCATTTAGCAGTCCTGATATTGGAATGAATTGTAGGGGCAAAATTTTCGAACTGTGATACCCAAAAATTAGGTACATAAATCCATCTTTTGGGCACCAGAAGTGTTGAACTCCCATTTACTTCAGTTGGAGCTGCAGGTGCTTATCATTAGGGCTCCATGTCTGTCACAGAGGTCATAAAAGTCACGGATTCTGTGATTTTCCACAACGTCTGTGACTTCTGCAGGGGCCAGTGGGGCTGACCCAGCTGCTAGACCAGCCCCAGAGACAGCAACACCAGCTGCAGCTGCTCCGGCTGGATGCCCAGGGACCGCTGCTGGGTCCGCGGCTGCTCCAGCCGCCCACCCGGGGACTGCTGCCTGGGGCCACAGCTGCTCTGGCCAGCTGCTTGGGGATCACTGCTGGAGCCACTGGAGCAGCAGCTGGTGTGGCAGTCTCCGGGGCTGCTCCAGTGGTCCGTGGCCCCCCGGCAGCTGGTGCTGCTGGTCCTAAGTGCAACCCCCACAGGACCCCTCCCTTCCCCAATATTTAATCACAGATATTTTTAGTACAAGTCATTGACAGGTCAAGGGCCATGAATTTCTGTTTATTGCCCCTGATCTGTCCAAATGCCATTATAGAGAGAGGCGGTGTTGAGTTAAACTTTTACAAGATACTTTCTCCAAATTGCAAAGATCTGGCATTTGCCCTAAAGCTCCTCTGCCATGAAAAATAAAAAAAGTTATGAGAATTCTGGCATCTTACACCTCACCCAGAGGCAAAAGGGAGCTCCCTCTTGGTGAGGTTGATAAATGTTTTAAGATGCATGCCATAGATGCACACACTGTCACATGTGGGAACCAAAGACCCACAAATGTGAATCCTTATGAATACTTAAGCTGGAGTTTCATTTTTACACAGAACCATGGAGGACATCTAGTCAAAGTGAACTTTAGGAATCTGGGGAGCCAGGGGAAAATTTAAAGATTATTATTATTTTAAAGAACAAACAATTTCTGCGGGCGTAGATTTTTTTCTTGTGTGAAGAAAAATGTATTCCCGCACTCATTATCTAAGCCCTGGTCTACACTAGGACTTTAGGTCGAATTTAGCAACGTTAAATCGATTTAAACCTGCACCCGTCCACACAGTGAAGCCCTTTATTTCGACTTAAAGGGCTCTTAAAATCGATTTCCTTACTCCACCCCTGACAAGTGGATTAGCACTTAAATCGACGTTCCCAGCTCGAATTTGGGGTACTGTGGACACAATTCGATGGTATTGGCCTCTGGGAGCTATCCCAGAGTGCTCCATTCTGACCGCTCTGGACAGCACTCTCAACTCAGATGCACTGGCCAGGTAGACAGGAAAAGAACCGCAAACTTTTGAATCTCATTTCCTGTTTGGCCAGCGTGGCAAGCTGCAGGTGACCATGCAGAGCTCATCAGCACAGGTGACCATGATGGAGTCCCAGAATCGCAAAAGAGCTCCAGCATGGACCGAACGGGAGGTACGGGATCTGATCGCTGTTTGGGGAGAGGAATCCGTGCTATCAGAACTCCGTTCCAGTTTTCGAAATGCCAAAACCTTTGTGAAAATCTCCCAGGGCATGAAGGACAGAGGCCATAACAGGGACCCGAAGCAGTGCCGCGTGAAACTGAAGGAGCTGAGGCAAGCCTACTAGAAAACCAGAGAGGCGAACAGCCGCTCTGGGTCAGAGCCCCAAACATGCCGCTTCTATGATGAGCTGCATGCCATTTTAGGGGGTTCAGCCACCACTACCCCAGCTGTGTTGTTTGACTCCTTCAATGGAGATGGAGGCAATACGGAAGCAGGTTTTGGGGACGAAGAAGATGATGATGAGGAGGAGGTTGTAGATAGCTCACAGCAAGCAAGTGGAGAAACCGGTTTTCCCGACAGCCAGGAACTGTTTCTCACCCTAGACCTGGAGCCAGTACCCCCCGAACCCACCCAAGGCTGCCTCCTGGACCCAGCAGGCGGAGAAGGGACCTCTGGTGAGTGTACCTTTTAAAATGCTATACATGGTTTAAAAGCAAGCATGTGAAAGGATTACTTTGCCCTGGCATTTGCGGTTCTCCTAGATGTAGTCCTAAAGCCTTTGCAAAAGGTTTCTGGGGAGGGCAGCCTTATTTCGTCCTTCATGGTAGGACACTTTATCACTCCAGGCCAGTAACACATACTCGGGAATCACTGTAGAACAAAGCATTGCAGTGTATGTTTGCTGGCATTCAACCAAAATCCGTTCTTTCTCTCTCTGTGTTATCCTCAGGAGAGTGAGATATAATTCATGGTCACCTGGTTGAAATAGAGTGCTTTTCTTCAGGGACACTCAGTATAGCCCATTCCTGCTGGGCTGTTTGCCTGTGGCTGAACAGAAATGTTCGCCGCTGTTAGCCACAGGGAGGGGGGAAGGTTGAGGGGGTAGTCACGCGGTGGGAGGAGGCAAAATGCGACCTTGTAACGAAAGCACATGTGCTATGTATGTAATGTTAACAGCAAGGTTTACCCTGAAAGAGTGTAGCGACTGTTTTATAAAATGTGTCTTTTTAAATACCGCTGTCCCTTTTTTTTTCTCCACCAGCTGCATGTGTTTCAATGATCACAGGATCTTCTCCTTCCCAGAGGCTAGTGAAGCTTAGAAAGAAAAAAAAACGCACTCGCGATGAAATGTTCTCCGAGCTCATGCTGTCCTCCCACACTGACAGAGCACAGACGAATGCGTGGAGGCAAATAATGTCAGAGTGCAGGAAAGCACAAAATGACCGGGAGGAGAGGTGGAGGGCTGAAGAGAGTAAGTGGCGGGCTGAAGACAGGGCTGAAGCTCAAATGTGGCGGCAGCGTGATGAGAGGAGGCAGGATTCAATGCTGAGGCTGCTGCAGGACCAAACCAGAATGCTCCAGTGTATGGTTGAGCTGCAGCAAAGGCAGCTGGAGCACAGACTGCCACTGCTGCCCCTCTGTAACCAACCGCCCTCCTCCCCAAGTTCCATAGCCTCCACACCCAGACGCCCAAGAACGCGGTGGGGGGGCCTCCGGCCAACCAGCCACTCCACCACAGAGGATTGCCCAAAAAAAAGAAGGCTGTCATTCAATAAATTTTAAAGTTGTAAACTTTTAAAGTGCTGTGCTTAAAGTGCTGTGTGGCATTTTCCTTCCCTCCTCCACCACCCCTCCTGGGATACCTTGGTAGTCATCTCCCTATTTGTGTGATGAATGAATAACGAATGCATGACTGTGAAGCAGCAATGACTTTATTGCCTCTGCAAGCGGTGATTAAAGGGAGGAGGGAAGGGTGGTTAGCTTACAGGGAAGTAGAGTGAACCAAGGGGCGGGGGGTTTCATCAAGGAGAAACAAACAGAACTTTCACACCGTAGCCTGGCCAGTCATGAAACTGGTTTTCAAAGCTTCTCTGATGCGTACCGCGCCCTCCTGTGCTCTTCTAACCGCCCTGGTGTCTGGCTGCGCGTAACCAGCAGCTAGGCGATTTGCCTCAGCCTCCCACCCCGCCATAAACGTCTCCCCCTTACTCTCACAGATATTGTGGAGCACACAGCAAGCAGTAATAACAGTGGGAATATTGGTTTCGCTGAGGTCTAAGCGAGTCAGTAAACTGCGCCAGCGCGCCTTTAAACGTCCAAATGCACATTCTACCACCATTCTGCACTTGCTCAGCCTGTAGTTGAACAGCTCCTGACCACTGTCCAGGCTGCCTGTGTACGGCTTCATGAGCCATGGCATTAAGGGGTAGGCTGGGTCCCCAAGGATACATATAGGCATTTCAACATCCCCAACAGTTATTTTCTGGTCTGGGAAGAAAGTCCCTTCCTGCAGCTTTTGAAACAGACCAGAGTTCCTGAAGATGCGAGCGTCATGCACCTTTCCCGGCCATCCCACGTTGATGTTGGTGAAACGTCCCTTGTGATCCACCAGAGCTTGCAGCACTATCGAAAAGTACCCCTTGCGGTTTATGTACTCGCCGGCTTGGTGCTCTGGTGCCAAGATAGGGATATGGGTTCCGTCTATAGCCCCACCACAGTTAGGGAATCCCATTGCAGCAAAGCCATCCACTATGACCTGCACATTTCCCAGGGTCACTACCCTTGATATCAGCAGATCTTTGATTGCGTGAGCTACTTGCATCACAGCAGCCCCCACAGTAGATTTGCCCACTCCAAATTGATTCCCAACTGACCGGTAGCTGTCTGGCGTTGCAAGCTTCCACAGGGCTATCGCCACTCGCTTCTCAACTGTGAGGGCTGCTCTCATCCTGGTATTCATGCGCTTCAGGGCAGGGGAAAGCAAGTCACAAAGTTCCATGAAAGTGCCCTTACGCATGCGAAAGTTTCGCAGCCACTGGGAATCGTCCCAGACCTGCAACACTATGCGGTCCCACCAGTCTGTGCTTGTTTCCCGAGCCCAGAATCGGCGTTCCACAGCATGAACCTGCCCCATTAGCACCATGATGCATGCATTGGCAGGGCCCATGCTTTCAGAGAAATCTGTGTCCATGTCCTGATCACTCACGGGACCGCGCTGACGTCGCCTCCTCGCCCGGTATCGCGTTGCCATGTTCTGGTGCTGCATATACTGCTGGATAATGCGTGTGGTGGTTGATGTGCTCCTAATTGCCAAAATGAGCTCAGCGGCCTCCATGCTTGCCTTGGTATGGCGTCCGCACAGAAAAAAGGCGCGGAACGATTGTCTGCCGTTGCTCTGACGGAGGGAGGGGCGACTGACGACACGGCTTACAGGGTTGGCTTCAGGGAGCTAAAATCAACAAAGGGTGTGCCTGTACATCAAGGAGTATTTCAGGCAGGACTGCACGGAGGGTTCCAATAAGAAATGGTGCACCCAAGTTATCGTTGTTATTGGAACAAGGAGGTTAGGCTGGCCTCTGATTGATACATGGCTAGATTAACCTCGCTGCGCCTTCTCTGTGACTGACTGCAGTGTGATCTAGACAGGGGAGGAGGAAAATGAGTACAAAACAAATCTGGTCTATTTCTTGTTCTGACCCACTCCATCTATCCTTTACATCTTTGGCTGGCAGCAGACGGTGCAGAAGGACTGCATGCCATCCACATCTCATGGCTGCTTGGCAGAAGATGGTACAGTACGACTGCTAGCCATCTTCATCTCTTGCCTGCCTGGCATAAGATGGTACAATACGACTGCTAGCAATCCTCATCTCTTGCCTGCCTGGCAGAAGATGGTACAGTACGACTGCTAGCAGTCCGTATCGCCTGCCCGCTCACCATAAGACGGTTCAATAGGACTGCAGGACTAAAGAGAATGACCTGGTCAAGTCACTCCAAATTTAGTCCCTGCGCCCATGTCTGCCCAGGCGCTCCCAGCCGACGTGGCCAGGAGCACCTCGGACACGACGAGGACGACTACCAGTCGTATTGCACCGTCTGCTGCCAGAAGGCAATGGGTTGCTGCTACTGTGCAGCAAAGCCGTACCGCGTCTGCCAGCACCCAGGAGACATAGGGTGACGGTTACCTGAGCGGGCTCCATGCTTGCCGTGGTATGGCGTCTGCACAGGTAACTCAGGAAAAAAGGCGCGAAATGATTGTCTGCCCTTGCTTTCACGGGGGGAGGGAGGGTGGGAACGGGGTCCTGACGATATGTACCCAGAACCACCCGCGACAATGTTTTAGCCCCATCAGGCATTGGGATATCAACCCAGAATTCCAATGGGCAGCGGAGACTGCGGGAACTGTGGGATAGCTACCCACAGTGCAACGCTCCGGAAGTCGACGCTTGCCTCGGTACTGTGGAAGCGCTCCGCCGAGTTAATGCACTTAGAGCATTTTCTGTGGGGGACACACACACTCGAATATATAAAACCGATTTCAAAAAACCCGACTTCTATAAATTCGACCTAATTTCGTAGTGTAGACATACCCTAAGTTTTCATAACGTTCATCTAAATTAAACCAATAAATGCTGTTTATGCTGTAGCTATTGGATTTTTCAGTGCCATATTACATGCTTGTATGTTTCGAGTTATAGATGCTGACTGGCACAGGTGCCTATCTAAATAGCTTACACAGAATCATTACTAATGCAAGAGTAACTTACCCTTCCTCTGTATGATGAAGTCACAGATTTCACGGTATTGGGAAAGATTGCCAAAGACTCTAACAGCCTCCAGAATTCCATCCATATTGCTGCTCATTAGCAGCTTTAGAAGCACTATTTGTTTGCACAGAAACAAAAAAGGTACAGGTATCATTACTTATAATTTATATAGCCCCAAATGTGCCACTAGGCCCTTTACAGATACATTTGAGAATCCTGTCTTGAAGGGTTCTCAAACTAAATGGACAAAGTAAACATGGGAGGGGAGGGGGGTTGGATGAAAAGACAGGACGGACAGACAGAAAGGCGATGCTTAGAGAACATATATTGTTCGTTCCATTTTTAATCATCTGTTTAGTCAACACTTCCTTGAAAGGAGAAGTAGGGTTTGTGTTTTAAGGAGGGACATGAAGGGGACAGTGGGCAGAGACACCCTGAACTGGTTCAGAGAAGAATTTCCAGACAGAGGAGGTGGATTGGATAAGAATAGTATAAGACTATACATATAGCAGTTAATTTGGCAACTGGGGTGCAGTGAAGGGGGTAAGTGGAGGAGTAAAATGAGACTAAAGCATACGGGTCTGGCAGAAGCTAAGTTGTGCAGGCCGTTGAGACTTGTCAAGGGGAGAAAAGCTGGTGAAGAGACCTGATGAAGGGCTATGCATGGTTGGAGTGATGGGCCAGGTAGATTATTTTGCTTTGTTTTTACTGTGATGTTTCGAATGGACTGAGGTGAGAATTCAGAAGGCCAAAGAGGAGGCAACTTCCATAGTGTAGGAGAGAAATGATCAGGGCCTGGAAAAGAGGATTTTGCAGTGGGAACAGAGAGAAATGGAGGATTCTCAGACATTCTAGTGGGAAAACTGCAGGATTTAGGGACTGTGGGAGAGAAGAAGAGGCAATCATAGGGGATATCAAGATTGCAAGTCAATCTCACCAGAAGGATGGTAACGTTGCTGACAGTGATAGAGAAGGGAGAGACAGATGACGATAAATGCATCCCTTATTCAGCTAATATTCCCACTGATGGCAATGGAAGTTTTGACTTTGTTAAGGACTGCAGGACCGGATCCTTAATGACCCAAGATCTATCAGGGATGTCACATCTTTATATAAATACAGTATTTATATTAAAAATTCAAATCTTTTCTTAGTAACTAGTTCGTGCCATCAAAACATCTACATTTAGAGAGGTGGTACGGTTTAGCAATAATCATTCAACTACAAATCTTGCTTCCCCATCAGCTCTCCTGTAAAATTGGACACATTCTAATGGTGTTATCAGCATTTAACTTCCAACTATCTTTTTACTCTCCTCATTTTGAAAAAGTGAACTTAAATGTACAGTACAGTTCCATGAAAAAATAATGTTTTTCCTGAGTACAACAGATTGCCAAGAGAGCGATTCTGATTACAGAAATAGAAACACTAAGCTTTATATAGCATATGACAATTCATATAATATCTGCTCACTGGAGGCAAAAAATGGTTACCAACCTGTTCTAACTGTTGTTCTCTGATATGTGCTGCACATGTCCATTCCACAACCCATTCTCCTTCCCCTCTATATTGCAGTCTGTCCAGTATGAAGGAACTGAGAAGGGCTGGGGGCAGCTCTGCCCTTTATACCATCATACAACAGCACAAGCTAGCAGAGGGCACATGCACTGTCCCGACAAGGGTACATGAGTGTGCGCATACCTAAAGTGGAATGGATATGTTCAATACATATCAGAAAACAACAGAAACAGAACAGGTTTGTAATTGTTTTTTCTTCAAGTGATTGCACGTGTCCATTCCACTTCAGGTATGCACGCACTCATGTACCGTTGTCGGGGCAGTGCATGTGCCCTCTACTACCTTGGGCTGCTGTATGCCATGTCATAGCACTAAAGTATATGAGAAGAGATCTACAACAAGGTTCTTTGAGACGAGTCCTGAAGGCCCCTCATTCTTGTCTGCAATTGTCACAAACAATTATGAAGACTATTTAAACGGTTTATTCCTGTCTGAGTAAAATGCTAATGCTCCCCTAACATATAATATATGCAGTCTTTCATCATCCTTATGAGCTTGAGGCACAAGAAATTTGGTAAATATATTGTCTGATTGATGTGGAAGTGAGAAACCACTTCAGTCAGAAATTTCAGATGAGAACATAGGTATACATTGACCTTGTAGAAGTAGTCAGTAGTATATACTGTAGTAGTAGTCAGCAGTTCAAAGAGAGGACCCATTAGCTTTAACACCAGATTCAAGTCCCAAGAGGGAATAGGATCTTCTAATTTGTGGATATAAATACTCCAAATCCTTCATCTCCTCCTGAGGTGTTAGCCACAAAGTATCCAGGCTGCTCGGTGAAGGGCCTACAGGTTGGAACGGAGGTGCTGACCATGGTCCTGTGAGATGATGTCTGTGGCTGGTGGTAAGAGTGAAAAACTAATGCTGGCGAAGCCACATTGGAGCTATGAGCATGACTCAAGCATGATCCTGCTTGATTTTAACACTCTGCGTAGGAGTGGAACTGGAGGAAATGAGCACATGAGCTTGTCTGACCAGGGCAACAGGAAAGCGCCCCAGAGAGCTCCAGGGCTGTGACCTGCTTGTGAACCAAACTGCTGACACTTCCTGTGATTTTGGTTTCAAAACAGGTCTAGGTGGGACTCTCCCACAGTTGGAAAACGAACAGCGCAGGGTGATGCTTCTGCTGGAGGAGGGGCAGCAGCCTGGGGCCCCGCCACCGCTGCCACTCCGGGCAGCCTGTGGTCCCGCCACCCCTGCTCTGGGCAGAGGGCAGCCAGGGCTCCCACGTACCACAGCTCTGGGCGGAGGACGGGCAGGGCTCCCCACCACCACCACCACCACTGCCACTCTTGCGTCCGGAGAGCGGCCCAAGGTCCTGCCGCCACTGCTGCTAGTCTGGGAAGGGAGTGCAGCGGCTTAGGGCCATGTGACTGCCGCCAGTCTGGGTCGGGGGCAGCCACCTGGGGGCCCCCTGCCACTGGTCCCAGACCACTGCTTCAGGGCAGCGCCGGGGACCAGCTGTCTGGGGCTGCCAGAGCAGCCGCTCGTGCGGCTGACCCCAGGGCTTCCCCAGCTGCTGGAGTGGTCTTGGGGTCAGCCACACCACGACTGCAAAATTCACGGCAGTCACGGAAAGTCACGGAAGCTGTGACATCCGTGACCTCCGTGAACTATTCGCAGCCTTAACTATGGGTCTGAGACCTGCTTTTACTTTTTGCTTAGCGTTTTTACACTTTTTGTGTAACTGAGGAAAGTCCTCTAAGGTTCCCAACCAGAGGAGAGATTGTACCTTCTGAAGGAGAACTTCCTTGTAAGAGTGATCCGTGAAAAGGAACTGGGATGGGGAAATAGGAAAGGGGGGAGTAGAAATAAACTGAAGGGTGTTTCCCAATTCCACCATGCTTAAGACTCGCTAGTCTGAAGTAATACAGGTCCAAGCATTTAGATAGTGAGACAGCCTATTGGAAAACACTAGGGTAGGAGAAGTTGTCAAACAGGAAACTGGTAGGCTGTCCTTGATGAGCAAGTCAAATTGACAGCTTGGTGTTTCCACTCTGGACAAGCTGGCAGCAGATGAAAAAGTAGGCAGAAGTAGTCTCCTTTAACAGCTGCCTCTCCTCCTAGGCTGGCATGGTGGAAAGGTGTAAAAGAAGCATACTGATGAGGCTGTTGGGGACAGAACTGTTGCTTCTTTGGGAAAGGTGTATAAATGGCTATAGACTTAAGTGAACTGCTAGAGCCTTTGAGGCTATGCAGCTTGTAGTTGGTCTTCTGCAAAACAAGCATCAGTCCCTCAAAAGCAAGGTCCTGGATGGCTTGCTGGACCTCTTGAGGAAGACCTGATGGATTGGAGTCATGAACATCTGGGCACCGTGATGGCTGACAACACCATGGCTCTAGTCACAGAATCCACAACATCTAATGCAGCCTGAAGCAAGGTACTGGACACCATCTTTTCCTCAACCACCATAGCAAGAAACATTTGTCCTATATCCTCTGGCAACTTGTCCATGCTTTTTAAGTATATACATCATGAGTTTATTAAAATAAATATTCAGAAAGTTCTTTTAAGTTTCCCCTAAAGGCCAAGCACTTGGAAACTCATGTAGCTCACAGACCACTTGAGGTCCACAATCCTCTTTCTTGTGTCCACTACTGCCAGTGAAACAACAAGCAGATTTGTCCTAACTGGCAATGATAAACACTGCAGCTAGTCTGAAAGCTTTTTTCTGCTGGCTGCTTCCTGTTCAGCAGTTTTACGTGAGTAGCTCACATGACACCACTATATTTTCTGGCAGAAAAACTGGTCTCCAGCATTGCCTAGGAGTCATGAATTGCCCTGTTAGTTTTCAGTGCACACTCAAGACTGCTGCAGGAGCCACCATTCATCAGCCCTCACAGGAATCTTCTGCAGTGAAAGAGGGAACCACTGAAACCCACCCCCCTTCATGGAAGGGAGTAAGCCAATGAGAACCTTCCACTCTTCCTTTCTTTCCCCACAGAGAAGAGAGAGAACAGTTTGGTCTCATTCACATCCTTCCTTTGGATGTTGTTATACCAGAGATGACTTAACTGTGGCTCAGCCTTCTTAAGTGATACATTTTTTGTCTTTGGAACACACCTGACTGCAACACACAACAGGTATTTCTCAACATGTTTCCTGCGGTAAGCAACTGTCAGGCCCTCCTGCTACAAGACTGCATCTCTCCTACAAATTACTTTGTTCAAACAGTGAAATAAAGGGGAGAGAGGAATGTGGGTGGTTCCAGGGATGGTGATGAGATTGACAACACAGGCTGACAATAACTAATTCCAGCTCCAAGACCACACCATAGGCTGTATTTGGCTTCTGGCCAATAGTTATTAGGTGGCATTGGCTCTAGGCCATTTCTAAACTTGGATTTTCACCACTGAACAGTTTTCTGCACTTCTGCTTATCCATCTGAGCAGCAAACTTGTAGAACTGCATTTCATACTGAAATGCAAAATACTGTTAAAAAGATGAGAGAAAAATCTTAAAGCCTCATCCTCTATAACAAAAAAACAAGGAAGCATTGCCTAGTGCAGCCATGGTAAAAATGACATCATCTTACTTCCCAGATCTGCTCCCTATATACAGTCAGTCACGTCTGCTTATGTTAGTTACAAATTTATTAATTTTTTTCTCCTGTTAGCACTGAGAGCCATTACAGCTCTGGGGGAATGAGATGGATTCCATTCTGGCTCATAAGACAGCCACACCATTGCTACCTAGAGAGGAAACGTGGCCTAGCAGTGAGGGCACTGGGCTAAAAGAATATGGGTTCCAATTCCTAGTTCTGTCATCGATCTGCTATGTAGCCTTGGGCAAGCCACTTCCCATCTCTGTGCCCCCCTTTTACCCTTTGTTTGTTTTGTCTGTTTTGACTGTATCCTCTTCAGGGACTCTTACTGTATGTGCAGTATCTACTACAGTGAGGCCCCAATCTCAGATGCAGCATCCAGGCACCACCACCACCACCACTTCATTATCATCAAATTTCCAGGGCTGATGGTTTGATCTTTTAAAACTTTTTACTTGTAAATTGAGAAAATCTGAACTGGAGTTGAAAAAACATGCAACAACCCCATACTACTATTTTCACATTTTAGTTATTGAAGTTTTGAACAGCTTTACCAAAAATCGTATAACAGAAAACAATCTGGTGAGTAAGTGAATTTTTGGGGGAGAAAGGCTGTTTTTGCCAACAATGTAATGATTTCACAGAGTTCTAAAGACAAAGGTCTGGCATCGGATGCAAGCAGGGATTCTCTTCAGCTATGGGGAAAATTTGACCCTACGAAATTCCTATATTATACCACAAAATATTTTTAATGACTCTTTTCCACATTGCCCTAACATAATCAAAATACACATCTTATCCCAGATATTCTAAAAGACATACAGAAGGAATTGATTTTTAAAAACCTTACACTCCGCGATGTGTAGCTTCTTGTGTTCAATTACAGAATTCCTCCCTTTGTAATAGGATAAATTGTTGATTGTTGCGGTAGCGTTGATCACCAGCTCCTCACAGTCATCAATTGACTTGTATTCTGATATTTTAAAAAAATATATACATCAGTCTTACCTTAGAAGATTGATTACAGCTCAAGAAAATTAATTCACAGCCCAATTGACTGTAGTGTTGTGGCTCCCAAACTCTGTGCAAACAAGGGTTATATTGATAATCTGCCTGGACCATGGAAGATTACAACTAATTTGCATCAAGTGAAGCAGATTGCCCTGCCGAAGATAAACCATCGTCTGCTGGTTAGTGCTGGACAAAAGAATTAATGAAAAATATGTCCTGATTTTCAACCAGCTCTAATATTAGGGGCTGTGGACTCTGAGGCCTGCACTTCTGTAGTACAGAAGAACCACAGAGTTACGAATATCTCGGGAACGGAGGTTGGTCATAACTCTGAAATGTTTGTAACTCTGAACAAAACGTTAGGGTTGTTCTTTCAAAAGTTTACAACAAGCACTGATTTAATACAGCTTTGAAACTTTAGAATGCAGAAGAAAAATGCTGCTTTTAACCATCTTAATTTAAATTAAACAAGCATTGAAACAGTTTCCTTACCTTGTCAAATCTTTTTTTTCCCTAAACTTTCCCTTCATTTTTTTTAGTAGTTTAACACAGTACTGTACAGTATTTCTTTTTTTCCTCCTGTCTCAGCTGCTGTGATTGCATACTTCCAGTTCCAAATGAGGTGTGTGTTTGACCAGTCAGTTTGTAACTCTGATGTTCATAACTCTGAGGTACTATTGTAATAGTGAATGGCACAGCAGGATTGCATTTAGTTTGAAGGCCACTTGGTAGCTGCCTCCATTCTAAGTGTATCTGTACTGAAGCTACAGAATCCCTAATACTATTACAAACAAAAACTTGTAGCAAAGATTTCATGAATGCTGGCACTGTTGAAATTGTTCTTGCTCTTAAACCTATATGAAAACAGGATGGAAACAATTTATAGTTCCAGCCATCATGCTGCTAGCATGCCAAACTATTCCATTTTTTAGCAAGATGAGTTATAGCTGCCAGCAGCAGCAAGTAGCTCAGAAATGCCAATAAAAGCTCCATCCTCCAAGCTCGAAATATATAGAACTCCCCTTGATTTGGATAATAGTGTTTAAAATATACTGGCATGTAAGTTTTGCAGATTGTTTCTGCTGTACGAAGGCAGAACCAAGCAGAATGTGCTTGCAGAAACAGGTCCTTAATTACAAACTTTTTGTTTAAAAAAAAATCCTCTTATGTAGGGAGGAGGCAAGAAGGCAAGCTCACTATATGAGTTTTCAGTCAGACATGTTCAAAAGAAAATTCCCACGGTTTACTAATCTTTTTGTGTAGTCTGATTTATTCTTAATAATCTGATCTATAAATCCTATCTATGCATGAGGCTCCTTTGAATGCCTTGCAGGAAAGATGCTGGAAAGTTTAGTATGAAGGTGATAATTCTGCTACTGTTTAAAGTAAGTTAGTCTATACATTGCAATTATTAACATTAGCAGATTGATTTTCCTATTTTAACATCATGGCAGATTTAATTAAGGTTCTCCCAATAACAAAAGCTGAAGTAATGAAGTACTATACCTGCCTGACAGATTGAATGAAAATAATACATGAAAAAATGCACATAATATACAAACTTTACCTAGAACCGTAACAAGCAATGCCACAATGCGATGGTTAGCTGCCAGAACAGCACCTACACTAGGATGAATGGAGAGATTGGCAAGCACTCTAATAAGTTTTATAAGGACATCCTCTGTTTCTGAAGGATGCTTTTGTTTTGATTTGTTTTCTTCTTCTTCATGTTGTTCTTTTTTTGCATTCAAATCAAGTTCATTGTAGGTTTGGAATAATGATATCAAGGTGTCAGCACTTCCTTTCTCTTTAAAAAATTGTTCACGGGCCTGGTTGTTCTTTGCTGTTAAATTGCCAAGAATGAAAACAACACGGACAACTAAATCCTGCAATAAAATAAACAAACTCTGTTACACCGAGAGAAAAGTTGAAGTTGCTAGCGGTTTGAAGAACGTCAATATTTCATGTATTTCACAATTCAATGCAAATGGAAGAACACTAAATACAGCAAAAAAGGAAACAATCTTTGATGCTGTATTTGATTACTCAGTTGAGGGAAGAGTTTTAAAAAAAAAATCATCTCACAAAGGCAAACAGTTCTAGTACCATAGAGGTTATTAATCATGGGGGTCTCCTAAATAGAAGTAGTCTACTTCCATCAAATGACCAACAACCCAACAGGATAATAGAACATTTCAGATGGATATTCTAGTTATGTAAATGCCTTGCATTTGCAAGGTTTAATCAGTCTCCCAAATAAGCAGAGGGTTGCTTTGATGGCCAATAGGGCCTCATAAGCATTCTACCCTGCTACTGCTGCCCTAGAAAGCTTAAGATTTTAAAGCAATGGAAGTGTCACCTGATGTCCACAAGGAAGCACAAACCCAACAACGAGAATTCTGTTCAGATGGTGTCTATAAAGATTTATTTCCTCCTGGCATTTCTCTTTTAAATAAAGTGTGTGTGTGTGTGGGGGGGAAGAGGCGCAAATCAAGAGCCAATGAAAAAGGTCTAGTCTGCTATGCCACAGACCTCCCAATCCTAATACTACATCTCCCTCATTGCCTTCATTTCGACCACCATGGGGATACAGCAATCTGTGCGATGCAGGAGCTGACTGACTCAGGTGTCATCCCACAACAATACCCCCAACTGCTATTAATTCAACAGTATGGGCTGGTTTAGCTTTCAGAATTCTCCTTGTTTTCTCTCCCAAAGATGAAATTACTCAAAAAACTGTCTCGACCCCCATCAACACCTAGCTAGTTTCCAAAATGGAAAGTCCAAGTACTGGCTCTGTTTCAACAATACAGGGAAAGAAGTGGCAATCCCCTGAGTGCAGCATAGTCAGTCTACCCCTAACCGTTAAACGACTGTACTTGCACTAAACCACTGCTTTGACAAACACCCTACACGTTGTTTTTCTTGAAATACAGGAATCCCATTCAGACACTGTAATCCCCCAAGGAATAAACCCCATACTTTATCAAGAGACATTCAAAGAATGGCAACTTGTTACTGTACATGTATTAACATTTGATAGAGAAATTTTTGCAATTTAATCAATGGATCATATATTCCTCCACTAATAATTTCTCCTCTTTTGAACCACTCCCACAAGGCCTTGCATCACAGAGATACATCTATGTCCAAAGACAAGAAAATGAGCTTCAGCGTTCATCACAACTACTAATGAACTTGCCAGGGGGTCATCAATGAGTGACCTCTAATCTCTCTCCCTCACTTTGGGCTAGACACTCTGACTCTCTATGGCATTGCTCCCACTATTACTATTTTGCAAACATCTGAATGTCACCAACACAAGATACGTATAAACATTTTTATTTTATAAGTAACTGTCTAGAAGCTTTTTACCTAAGCCATCACAATCCCCAATGGAAGCCTTCCCACAAAGGCTACAAAGAATTTGTTGTTTCAAACAGTTGATGAATCAGAAGAGAGAAGTGAAAAAAGAAGGCAGTCTAGTTTAACTTGCTTTACACTGACTTTCTAATTTTGGTTAAAACAGTACCAGCTTAGCAACAGCTCTAGCCAATCAGGGAATAAACAGACAGGTACTGTAAAGCAATCAATTTAACTGATATTTTGAGAAGTGTGATCTCAGCTATGTTTTCCACCTATAGACTATGAAACAAGCCTACAAGATATTATTTCTTTTTAGCATAGCACATCCTGTTTTAAAAAGTATTACAGAAGTTTCATTACCATCCACTGACAGAGTTTAAATAACAGTCAAATACAAGAAATGCAGATGTGATTTTATATTACTTAGGAATTATAGGCTATATTTTTATGTATTTTTGGCTAAATTTTCAAAAATGTGCATGCCATAAGAACAACTAAGCTGAGTAATGTAAAACCAAAAACCACTGTTCAGACAGCCATGCATGGAGTTAGAGATGAATGCCACTTTGAAAGCAGGTTTCAGAGTAGCAGCCGTGTTAGTCTGTATTCGCAAAAAGAAAAGGAGGACTTGTGGCACCTTAGAGACTAACAAAAGCTTATGCTCAAATAAATTTGTTAGTCTCTAAGGTGCCACAAGTCCTCCTTTTCTTTTTACTTTGAAAACAGTTACAAGAATAAATGTACATAGACACATGGGATATTTGCACATCTGAAAAAAATCAGCAGTAGGCAGGGTTAGTATATAGCCAAACATTTGGAATATTTACTGAGAAAGCATGCAGGCATTTCAGGCATATCTGCAAATAAACGAAATACATACGTATTTATCAGGTTGATTTATACAACACAGGTAGAGCCCTATGTGGATACAAAAATTTGGATCCACATCTAATCCGTGATCTGCAAGGATAGTAAACAATACAACCACATCCGCAGATGCAGATCCCTGCAGGTATAAAGCAGATATCTGCGGATTTGCAGGCCCTAAACATAGGTTTCAACAGTAAGACATATCTTTTGAAACTAGCGTGCACAGATTCAGTACTGAAGACAGAGGAACACTGTAATTTCTGTTTGTATTGAAGCACTCTTTTTAAATTGAACAGGTTTGTCAAAGCTATTGATTTGACAAACTTTATTTGATCTCTGTTAGAAGCTAGACTAAGGATGGGTGACCTATTTCTTCTTAAGAATTTGAATCCTGTCCCTAAAATGAACCCAGTCTGATTTGCAGGCTATATCTTTGAAAACTCATGGCGATTGGGAGAGGTCCCGGACGACTGGAAAAAGGCTAATGTAGTGCCCATCTTTAAAAAAGGGAAGAAGGAGGATCCTGGGAACTACACCCCAGTCAGTCTCACCTCAGTCCCTGGAAAAATCATGGAGCAGGTCCTCAAGGAATCAATTCTGAAGCACTTAGAGGAGAGGAAAGTGATCAGGAACAGTCAGCATGGATTCACCAAGGGCAAGTCATGCCTGACTAATCTAATTGCCTTCCGTGATGAGATAACTGGCTCCGTGGAGGAGGCAAAAGCGTGTTATTCCTTGACTTTAGCAAAGCTTTTGACACGGTTTCCCACAGTATTCTTGCCAGCAAGTTAAAGAAGAATGGGCTGGATGAATGGACTATAAGGTGGATAGAAAGCTGGCTAGATTGTCAGGCTCAACGGGCAGTGATCGATGGCTCCATGTCTAGTTGGCAGCCGGTATCAAGTGAAATGCCCCAAGGTTCAGTCCTGGGGCCAGTTTTGTTCAATATCTTCATTAATGATCTGGAGGATGGTATGGATTTGCACCCTCAGAAAGTTTGCAGATGACCCTAAACTGGGAGGAGAGCTAGATACGCTGGAGGGTAGGGATAGGATACAGAGGGCCCTAGACAAATTAGAGGATTGAGCCAAAAGAAATCTGATGAGGTTCAACAAGGACAAGTGCAGAGTCCTGCATTTAGGAAGGAAGAATCCCATGCACTGCTACAGACTAGGGACCAAATGGCTACGCAGCAGTTCTGCAGAAAAGTAGCTAGGGGTTACAGTGGACGAGAAGCTGGATATGAGTCAACAGTGTGCCCTTGTTGTCAAGAAGGCCAGTGGCATTTTGGGATGTGTAAGTAGGGGCATTGCCAGCGGATCGAGGGACATGATCATTCCCATCTATTCGACATTGGTGAGGCCTCATCTGGAGTACTGTGTCCAGTTTTGGGCCCCACACTACAAGAAGGATGTGGAAAAATTGGAAAATATCCAGCAGAGGGCAACAAATAAGATTAGGGGACTGGAACACATGACTTATGAGGAGAGGCTGAGGGAACTGGGATTGTTTAGTCTGCGGAAGAGAAGAATGAGGGGGGATTTGATAGCTGCTTTCAACTACTTGAAAGGGGGTTCCAAAGAGGATGGATCTAGACGGTTCTCAGTGGTAGCAGATGACAGAATGAGGAGTAATGGTCTCAAGTTGCAGTGAGGAAGGTTTAGGTTGGATATTAGGAAAAACTTTTTCACTAGGAGGGTGGTGAAACACTGGAATGCGTTACCTAGGGAGGTGGTGGAATCTCCTTCCTTAGAAGTTTTTAAGGTCAGGCTTGACAAAGCCCTGGCTGGGATGATTTAGTTGGGGATTGGTCCTACTTTGAGCAGGGAGTTGGACTAGATTACCTCCTGAGGTCCCTTCCAACCCTGATATTCTATGATTTGATGCCAATTAAAATAATTTGTATAAGTGAATTCCAAAAATTCCAGAAGACTGGGACTTTTCAGCTTGGAAAAGAGATGACTAACGGGGGGATATGATAGAAGTCTATAAAATCATTAATGGTCTGGAGAAAAAATTAATAAGTAAATGTTATTTACTCCTTCACATAACAAAAGAACTAGGGGTCACCCACTAAAATTAATAAGCAGGTTTAAAACAAACAAAAGGAAGTACTTCTTCACATAACGAACAAACAACCTGTGGAACTCATTGCCAGGGGATGTTGTGAAGATCAAAACTATAACAGGGTTCAAAAGAGAAATAGATAAGTTCCTGGAGGATAGGTCCATCAATGGCTATAAGCCAAGATGGTCAGGGATGCAACTCCATACTCTGAGTGTCCCTAGCCTCTGTTTGCCAGATGGTGGAGTGGACGATAGGGGATTGGATCACTTGATGATGGCCTGTTCTGTTCATTCCCTCTGAAACACTTATCATTGGCCACTGCTGGAATACAGGATACTGGGCGAGATGGACGACTGGTCTGACCCAGTATGGCCGTTCTTATGTTCTTAAACGATATTTCTTTTCTTTAAGTTCCAGGAAGGGATGACAGAATACCATGAGTTCTTTCTTGTTCAATCTAATAGGCAGACGATAGGACACCTTTACATATGTAATTGTGCACTAGCACCAAATATGTACACGCATTTAGAAGAGCCAAAGCACAGTGTACATATACTCTTCATTAACTCTTAACTTTGAATTGGCTGACAATAATGGTGATGGACAAATATTTTTGTCCAGTTAAGTCTAAAAGTCTATCCCCTACATTGCACTTGCAGCAAAGGTTAGTATTTGTGTTTGCAGACCCCCAGTATTTTACAGAAATTTACATTAGAAACTAAAAAGAATAGCTATATTAGACTTCTGTGGTTAAAGACGACTGGTAATGCTAAACTTCATAAGCCATTTTTCTGAACCTCATGATGAAAAAATCCTCAAAAGTTCAGATTTATTAAGCAGAAAGGGAAAAGCCAAGTGGCTAAATAATCTTGACCTAAATATGTTTTATCAAGTGACCCAATAATTTTTTTTCAATCTGCAGTATGTGATGTGCTATCACCAGACATGAGACTAAGCCCAGTTTTTGGTTTGTTTGACATCTGTATCAGGCTCTGAGGGGAAAAATGTAGCAAGCCAAAAACGCAGATTCCACCACAAGGCTCTATTGTGTTCCCGGCTTTAAACTAAATTTGCTCTTCCTCTTCTAGTGTAAACGCTGACGGAGGGTGATGGTAATTTTGCCTGTCCTCCAAAGGGGTGAATCCCTCCTGCAATACTCAAAGTAGTACTCAAAGTGGTCTGAAAAAAGGGGATGGTCTATTATATTCTACAAAAATGAAAGCAACATAATATCTGCTTGTCTCCCATCAATTGCACCCCCTCCAGTCTCCACATCAGTTTTGCCAGCCTGAACCTCTGCTCTCCCTGCAGCTCCTTCACCCACATCTCTACCAGGGCTGGTGTAGAGGCTGCAGCAGGGTCCTCTCTCCCCATTCCTAGGCCAGGTGTTTCAATGAGAGAGAGGGGAGGAAAGAGAATCAGAGGAACAGTCCCATTGCTCAGAGGAGATGGGGGAATAGGAATGGTAGGATTTTTCTTCTCCCCCATCCCCTCCTGTGGGAATGATTTTGCCTCCGGGGCGGGGAGGGGAGAACTTTGCTGGTTCTTGCAGAAGCTCTGACTGACTACTTACACCCCAGAAGGCAGAAAGTGGGAAGCCGCCAATCACAAGGGGTTTCCCCACCGCCCTGGACAGGGATAAAACGTGCACCTCTCAACAACACAGCTCAAGTTGTTGAAAATTTTATTTGCTGGGTCTTATGACCCCTTTTGACCACATTCACTTTAAGCACCTGATACAAAGTGGGGTAAATTTACTCTTCACTTTGCCAGCACTAAAAAATCTGATTTTCTGCTTTGTAAAGTATTCTCTGAAAGAAGATATGAGTGTGCTCCTTTGGGCTTGACAGTCTGCCCAGAGGGCAAACAAACAGCAGTCATGTCAAGCTGTGAGGGAACTTTTCCAAACACATTCAGGACACATCTTGAAGCGACACACCAGAAGTGAAAATTCAAGGACAAAACCAAAAATAATCAGTGACCCAAAATGAAAGTTACTGTTGCACTTAAAAATGTGCACCTTATTTCTGAACTTGTCCAATTTCCATTTCCAATCACTGGCTCTCATTATGCCTTTTCTGCTAAAGAGTTGCCTACTATCAGACAAGTCATTTCTTAACTTTCTCTTCAATAAACTAAATCGCTTGAGCTTCTCATTATAAGGCATGTTTTCCAGATCTCTAATCATTCTTGTAGCTCTTTTCTGAACCCATTCCAAATTTTCAGCATACTTATTGAAGAATGGACACAGTATTCCAGTAATAGTCTCGCCAATACCATATACAGATGTATACATATACACCTCCCTTATATTCATGCAAATACTCCAACAGTTGCATTCACCCTCTTAGCTACAGCTACCAACCATTATACCTGAACAACACGTAGGTATGTGACACCAGCTGGTGAGACAGTTTGGATCGTATCTTTGAGCACTACATATTCTAAGCCAGTCATGTGCCTAAAGCAGTAGTTCTCAAACAGGGAGGGTCCAGAGGCCCCTGAAGGGGGGCACAAGCAGATTTCAGGGGATAGGCCAAGCAGGGCCAGCATTACACTTGCTGAGGCCTAGGGCAGAAAGCTGAAGCGCCACCACCTAGGGCTGAAGCCCGGGCTCCAAGCCACATCACCCAGGGCAGAAGCCGAAGCCTGAGCAACTTATATTCACAGGGCCCCCTGTGGCATAGGCCCCGGGCAACTGCCCTGATTGCTACCCCCTAACGCTGGCCCTGGCTTTTATATGCAGAAAAACAGTTGTTGTGGCACAGGTGGGCAGTGGAGTTTTTATAGCATGCTGGGGGAGGCGGTCAGAAAGAAAAAGGTTGAGAACCCCTGGTCTAAAGTATATATTTAGACTCTTTCTATTACATCTCTTTAGAGAAAAAAGAATTATCATCACAATTTAAAAATTTGAAGTTATGCATGTTGTTAGCCAGGCATGTTATAAGCCATCATGCTGTAGGGAAAGGCTGACCCTCTGTGGCTGTTTAGATTAATCACCATGAAAATCCCCTTGAGATTTTTTCAGAACATTTGTCCCAGGAAGATCTTTTCTCTAAGCAAAAATTAATAATACAAGAGAGAATCAAGCACGAGTTATTTATCATACTGTATCTGTTATATTTCTAGAACTTTATATACACACTCACATATATATATATATATATATATACACACACTCACATATATATATATATATATATACACACACTCACATATATATATATATATATACACACACACACTCACACACACACACCACCCTCAGGAGAAAATCTTAAGAGTTCTTGGCTCTGTAATGACCAACCATCATAATCACTTATTACACTGGTATGCCGGGAGGGTGGGGGGAAGGGGTAACATAAATTTATGTTTTTGAAGGGTCTCTGTCACTATTGTATTAAAAAAGGGAGCTTAAACAAAAAGCCTAAAATGATCAAACATATGGATCAAGGAGAAAAAGTTATGTTAACCCAAAATAATTTTTAAAAATAGAGAATCCATATACATCTATTGAAACTCATCAGTGAAAAAAACAACAGCTGAAGACAAAGTAACAGAAAAAGATTTTTTTTATCAATATCTTGTAGGATTGAGATGTCTCAAAGCAGAGGAGATGCCAATAGTGGTCTCAGGGTATTGAATAGGCACTTTTATAAATTCAGCTGTGGCATTAGTAACCCTTATGAAAAACATAGGACTGCTTGTATTAATCTAGGAATACTATATATTTTATAAGGTTGTCTGTTGTAAGGAATAGGTACTGGGTAGCTATAATGAGAGATGAATGCATAGGTTGGTTCAGTTTAAGAGCAGGCGGTTAGAAAAATAGCCAGGAAGACCAGACAGTGGATGCAGGTAAGTCAGCTCCTGACAAATACATCAGGAGACAAGACAGGGAGGGACAGGGACATTGGACAGAGAGGGCCAGAGTTAGGGCTCTGATGTGGCACCAAGCAGTCTCTCTCTCAGATGCGTGGCTTGCTGGTTCTTGCTCACATGCTCAGGATCTAACAGATCACCATGTGTAAGGCTGGAAAGGAATTTCCCCCCAGGTCAGGTTGGCAGTGACCTTGGAGGGTTTTCACCCTCCTCTGCAGTGTGTGGGTGGGGGTCACTTGCCAGGATTATCCGAGTACCTCTTACTTAGAATCATAGGGTTGGAAGACCACAAGGGAAGACCACAACCCCCTGCCAAGATGTAGGACTTAATCATTTCCCTACCATTGTGGAACCATGGGCACTGGTCCACCTCAGTCCCTCCTGTTCTCTGTCTATGCGATATAATAATCTAGTCTCCTGAGCACTGTTATACTTTGGTCTAATTTTGGTTGCTGGGTTTAGTGTATGGCTGCTGGGTGATGTTGGTGGCCTGTGATATTCAGGAGGTCAGACTAGATGATCTGGCGGTCCCTTCTGTCCCTAAACTCTGATGCTATGACAGAGTATTTAACTGTAAAGATCCCACTTAGAGGCTCCAGCTAAGAGTTCCACAGTTGTCCTACCAAGGCTGGAACATAAAATCAAAAGGACACTAAACAGTTAAAAAGTGATTCTAGAGATCTGGGGTGGGGTAGTTGTCAGGGGTTGCTCAAGCAGAGCAGAGCAGTTTGTTTACTAATAAATGCTGTTTTGGCCAACCTGAAACTATTCGTAAAGACGATCCAATAATTTCAACTGGGGGGAAAAAAGGGTGGGGTGGAGAATATGCAAGATCAAGATTAGTCTCTAATTATATTTACACACACACGTCATTGTATGGAAATCGTCACCTCATTTATATGCTTTCTTCCTGTTTTAAAAGAGGGCCTCCCTGCGGCTAATGACATCACCATCAGCGGCAAGCTCAGCAGGAGGAGAAAGCTATGCTTCACATAGCTGCAGCTCAAGAAGTACATGTGAGAGGTAGGGGAGCTTGAACGGAAGAACTGTGCTCAACTGCCTTTCCAAATAGCTCTGAAGAAAAGGTGAGAAACAGCCTCAAACACTATTCCAGTGACAGCTGGGAGCTTGGGGAAAGTACACATGGCACAACATTACGGGATATTGGATCCCAAGATAAGCATCCATGGCAGCCCATTGTGCATGACATTTGAGAGGTACAGAGCCAACAAAGGCTCTCCAACAAACTCTAAAAACAGCTGTGGAGAAGGCACCAAGGAGAACCAGGTCAGTTACGTGTCCAAAAATGGGACCGCTGAGCTCCCTTGCCCAGGCCTGAAGATCCATCTTGCCAACTCACACATATTTCCCTTCTTATGTGAGATGACAACACATGCAGTTATGTGAATCTTGGCAATTTAACTCTCCTAACAAACCCTCCCTATCTTCTCAGAGCAGTCAAGTGATAAGGACAAGCTGCTCAGCAGGCTCAATAACTGCGGTGTTTCCAGCTCTCACATTTTTAATCCCAAGTCATCATGACATTTGGCGTTTTTCTGAAAGTCACAGCTCCTTGAAAGTATTTGATTACTTGTTTGAGAATGACTCTCACCATTCTTTTTTATTTTTTAAAGTAAGTTTCTAGCTCTCATGGTTGCAGAGCAAAGCTTGACACCCCAACCCAGGTGTATACTAAAGCCCCAGAAACCAAGAGACAAAAAAAACCCAAAGAATATTTTTTTTTAAAAAAAATCTCACACGTTTAAGCCAATCTTTATGATTTTTTTGAGACCTGCCTCATTATTTTGAATACTTGGGACTGGCAATACTGTGATTGATCCATTGATACTCTCATTGCTCATCCTCCCAGACAGTTTTTGCTAGGTTGTGAGGTTTGTTTGTTTTTTAAACAGATAAAAGCTGATCTATAAATTCACTAACTCTCAGTATTATACATTGTAGTGATGCCAACTGCACTTCAAAAGCTTGCATGCATCCTCACAGTTCTAATGTTTAAAATACTATAAATATTAGAGAGGAAAGTGATCTGTTAGATCATTCAGGCCCCCTCTCTGCCAGCATCGGCCTTCAGTAACTTACTGTAACCCACACACCCCCTGGGTGTGGTGCTCTGTCCCCTCTAGTGGCACCAAGACCACTTACAGAGATTAATGAGTCTGTTACAGCCTTAGCTAAGGGCTATATGACTTTTAGCTCATGCAGTAGAGGATCATGTTTTTAGCTCCAGAGTTCCCAGGTTCGATCCCAATGACCGGGGTCTGTCGGCAATACACTAGTACAAATAGCTCTGGGTGTGTGCATAAGAATCCCTGTAAGGAGAAATCATTCTGAATACATACACAAAATCATCGCAACACAGTAATAAACGTGTTTTAATAAACAGTTAATTTGCTTACTAAGTGATACTTTGATAAAGAAGAGATGGTGCTTAACATGCAAAAATAAAGCTGATCTATGGGATGAGAACCATTTATTAAAAGTAGAACTATGACAGGTTAAAAATCTCAGCATTCTCAGGCAACAAACATTTTGTGCTTACTTAAGAACCAGTTATTTATTATAACATATAAAAAGGATACACTCATAATTCTAGCCAACCTTTCGGATATGAAAATTCCCAAATACTTTTATTTCTAGCTATCTGTTACAAATAATCTTGTGTTGCTTTGGTAGAAGGCACTATATATTTTTCAGGCATAACAAGAATCCATACTTGGGGGTAGGTTAAATTGTAATAAAAGACCGCCGGTATGGCTGCAGCTGGCTCGGGTCAGTTGATTCAGGCTTGAGGGGCTCTGACTGTGGTGCTAAAAATGTCAGTGTAGATGTTCAGGCTTGGGCTGAGGCCTGGTTCTGAAACCCTGGAAGGCAGGAGGGTCCCAGAGCCCAGGCTCCATCCCAAGCCGAAACATCTATGCTGCAATTTTTAGCCCCTCAGACCAATTGATGTGAGCCTAAGGTCCGAGACTCAGTGCCTCGGGGTTTTTTATTGCAGTATAGATGTACCCTTTGATAGCTTGTCTGGATATTTGATAAAAAGAAGTTGTAGCTTTTTCCACAATTGAAATGTGGGGTTTCTTAAAGTTAAGCAATTTTAAATATGGAAAAAATTTTGTTATTCAATAAACCACTTGCTTTTTAAAAAACATTACTACTACTTAAAACCTTGGAAAAAATATAAGTATTCAGAGGATAGCTTATATGTGTGCTAAGGATAGACAAATTAATCAACTGTCTGCCCTCTGTGCTGCCCTCTTAATCTAAATGATTCCGTTTCCTTAATATAGAAATGCTGTCAACTGTTTTAAATTATCATCTTGTAAATGTGCATGAAAGTAGGTCACTGAAAATGGGCTTACACACATACAATAACAGAGACACACAGGATTAAAATATAAAAAGCAGGAGATGAAAATACTGACCTGCTTCTTTTGGTGTTTGTTTAGAAGGGCTAAAAATAAAACATAACACCTGGAGCAGTCTGCCAGAGCTGCACAGCAGTCATTGTAGGATGAAAATTTGCTATAAAGGTACAAAAATAAAATATATATAAATTACAGCATTTTATTTCTTCTGCAAAATAAAAAAATATTAATTCTACTTTCGAGTCTCAAAGTAATCTTTTCCAACATACAGAATGAAATACTAGTACTTCTACTACAGATACAGGCAGCCAGTCACATAAGAGAATGACACTGAACTTCGATGAATATATAGTAACAACTATTGTGTATGTGTGACACAAACAATGAACAAAATTCTAGTTATTCCTGTGCCAGTACAATGAGGGACAGGAGAGGGCATGAGGAGCCTTCCTCAACACATGTGCCTAGCCCAGGCACGAATGCCAACACTAATAGTATTCCTTAAGCACTAAGCAGAGGCCTTTAGCCTCAAGACAGCATGGGATGCCAGGTAGAGACAAGAACAGGACCTCATTTCATCTGCATGCGTGCTTGTGCCCAATATAATTCCATCGGTGCTATTCTTTAACCAGCAGGGATGAGGAGTACCCTCCCAACACTCTTCAAGGCATTCTCTTCCTGCATCTGACCCAATGTTATAGCTCCTCAGGCTGCTATATCTCTGTACCCATCACCTTAACGATTCAAAGAGGAGCGAGGGCATACTTTGGCCTACAGTTATCACTGCTATATGGTTAACTGGCTAAGCCTTTACCTCCAGTTAACATTGTACCTGAAAATGTCTGCAGAATCAAGTAGGATTACAAGAGGTTATAATATTTATGGGCCAGACAAGTGAATAATCAAAACAGATTTGAAAACATGAATTCTATACAAAGAACCTAGCTAAATTTTATGTTACAGATTGGGAAAAGATAAACGGTAAGACTAATAATGTTAGAGGAAACAAAGAACAGCATTTAGTTCTATATTCTACGCTACTTATGCAATTTCCAGGTAGCTGGTTAATTTGGTTTTATAGCGGTTTAGTACCATCAGAGCATCCAGATAATAGGAGAGGAATCAGGGTCTGTAATTACCAAATTAAAGAAAATATCTGAAGAATTAAGATACTCTAAACAAGACAAATCTATTTCTGCATCTGTACGAGGGATGGGCAAACTATGGCCCACGGGCCGCATCTGGCCCTCCAGCCGTTTTAATCCAGCCCTCGAGCTCATGCTGGGGAGCGAGGTCTGGGGTTTGCCCCGCTCCGACGCTTGAGTCGGGGGCTGCTCTGCGTGACTCCTGGAAGCAGCGGCATGTCCCCCCACCGGCTTCTATGCTTAGGGGCAGCCAGGGGGCTCCGCTCCGCACACTGCCCCCACCCCAAGCACTGTCCCTGCAGCTCCCATTGGCCAGGAATTGAGGCCAATAGGAGCTGCAGGGGTGGCGCCTGCGGATGGGGCAGCATGCAGCAGAGCCGCCTGGCAGTGCCTTCGTGTAGGAGCTGGAGGGGGGACATGCCGCTGCTTCTGGGAGCCACTTCAGGTAAGCACTGCCTAAAGCCTGCACCCCTTAGCCGCCACCCCCCTGCCCCAGTCCTGATCCCCCTCACCCTCCGAACCCCTCAATCCCAGCCCGGAGAACCCTTCTGCACCCCAAACCCCTCATCCCCAGCCCCACCCCAGAGCGTGCACTCCCAGCCGGAGCCCTCATCCCCCCACACACCTACTCCACTCCCTCTACCCCAGCCCGGAGCCCCCTCTCGCACCGTGAACTCCTCTTTTCTGGCCCCACTCCAGAGCCCACAACCCCAGCCAGAGCCCTCTCCCCATCCCACACCCCAACCCCAATTTCATGAACATTCATTGCCCGCCATACAATTTCTATAGCCAGATGTGGCCCTCGGGCCAAAAAGTTTGCCCACCCCTGATCTATACTGAATCACAGATGTAATCTAGGAAATGCTCCTGTCTTCTCAGCCTTAGCAACTTGCCAGGCTACAAAGAGAACAACCTCTCCCTGGAAGAAGTAAATCTACAGAAAACATACCAAAACCCCAGAACTGACTCATCTTTGGAGACCAGATTACACAGACAGAGAAGAGCAAACTGATACAGAACTAAGTCCTGAGAAGTGTTTTGTGGTTTCCCTGCCCAGGAAGCCTATGGAAACCATCCTGCACAAACCATAAAGAACCAAGCTCTGCCTGTTTTAAAGGCTGAAAAGGAAACCAGGGCAGAACTTAGAAGCAGCTGCTCTCTGTGGCATGCTCCCTTTAGGACTTGGTGCCTTTGCCAGCTAGAAAGCAGAGGCTGGATAGTTGTTGGGGATAGGAGTGAGCATTTAAGCCAATGGAAACATTGCTTTTCAGTAAATCTTGCAGTCAACAGCAGCACAGAGGCAAAGGCAAACTTTTAATTCAAAACTAAACCCAGAATTACTCGTACCTACATCCTTTCCACTCCCTGAAAATTCCTCAACACCTTATTATCCAGCTCCTGCAAAATTCTCAAATTACTTACCCACCCCATTCAGCATTTGCAATATTGCAATCAACCCTGCCCAGATTTATGCTGGGACACAGAGAACTCTTCAATGCCTTGTCTTCACGGAGGGGCGGGAGGAGCAGGTTTGACCTAAGATACACAACTTCAGCTACGTGAATGGCACAGCTGAAGTCAGCGTATCTTAGGTCGACTTACTTGGCTGTGACGACGGAGGCAAGTCGACCGCTGCCGCTCCCCTGTTGACTCCGCTTCCACCTCTCGTGAGCTGGAGTTCCGGAGTCGACAGGGAGCGCGCTCGGAGATTGATTTATTGCGTCTAGATGAGATGCGATAGATCGATCACTACCTGCTGATCTGGCGGGTAGTGAAGACCCACCCTGAAGGGTTCTCAATTTGAGGTAAAATCCTACTAAAGACAAGGCATTGGCTTGTGTGAAAACTATACTCTACCTGCTAACTTTTGTCAAAAATACAAACTACACTGTCTTCACTAGAATTTTACCTAGAGTTACCTAACTTGAGTTAAGAGCACATCTTCATTTCCTCGTGAAGATGAGGCCCAAAGGGCTATTCATACATACAACAAGATACTTTCTAGGGATATGTCTACGCTGCAATGTAAGCCCAGAATTAGTGGAACTTGAGTTTGGTCCCTTGGTTTGTTGACCTACGGCTAGAGTGTCTACACTCATTTGTAACCCTAGGTTAGGCATTGTTGAACCCTGGAGCCCAGCATCTACACTGCATTATGCGAGCCCAATTCCAAAGACCCATATTTCACACTTTCTAGTGCCCTCCCAAAATGTGACTGCTCTAGGCCTTTGTTCATGGTGCAATGTGGGAAAACTTGATCGTTCAACAAACTTGTCTGTCTAAAGGACAAAGAAAGTTGGCCGTGGGACTGTGGGAAGCTTTTGGCAGACTCCCAGAACACAAGTTCAGTGTGGCTGTGTCTACATTGCAAAGCAACAGCACTTGAATCCCTGGTCCCAGCTTGACTCAAATTTGGAACCTTCATCCCCATGGGGTCCTGGGGCCCTACGTCCAAGTCCTGGGTTAGCATGATTTGTGCGAAGACGGAAGGGGAGTTAGGCTTGAACCTGAGTTCAAACCCTGGACTTATTCTGCAGTGGAGACATACCCTAGAGGTGACCCACTCTGGCAGATTTCCCTAGCAAGTACCACATCTTCTTGGGGAATGGCCATTGAACTCCCTGGGTAACAATGAGATTCTTCTGGGGAAACTAACCAGAAGTCCTTCATCTGCACAAAGAAGGCCGATCTCCGACACCTAATCTCCTAGAGTGTTCTGTGATGGCTGAAGTAATAATGTCCCTGTGTCTCACATATTTTTGTGCATATGCAAATCCAATCCCTGCTGTAAGGTTTGAGCTGTAAACACCAGAAGATAACTTTTGTCCTTTTTAAAAACAAATATTAAAATAAATTACTAACAATAAAAACAATTTCTCTCTCTTTAAAGGACAGGAAATGGCATCTTAAACAATAAAATCTAAATTTGGCCCACAGAGATTAACATGACAGTGGTACAAAATATTTTTTTTAAAAGGGAAAATAAATCCATGTTTGTAAGGCCATGGGTTAAGGTTACGTTTATGTCACGGAGGTCATGGAAGTCATGGAATCCGTAACTTCCAGAGACCTCCATGATACTATTGACTTCAATGGGTGCAGGACCAGAGCTCAAGAGATTGGGGGGGTGATGATCGAAACAGTGTTGCATACATACCTGAATATCCTGACAATATTGGTACATATATCCCTATCATTTATACGCTGCTCCAGCACCACCCAGAGCTCTGAAACTGCACCGCTACTTAGGAGCTGGCATCTTGAAAGAGGTAAGTCAACCAAGTTTCGCAAAGTAGCTGTCACCTGTAGAAAGAATATGTAATTGTCTATTATGAATTCCATGTGCTTCTGAAAATTTAATAAGTTCAGATGTCACCGAAACCATCTTGGGAATTGGTAACAATAAAGCGGTTAGGACTTCTAGAAGCATGTATGGAGTAAGCATCTCTAGTTTTGGATGTGTATGACTTGTATTTAAATTATATAGATTAAAATAAATGTTTAATAAAAGAAGATCAATATTTGTCTTGTGCCGCTCATGCAACTTTCTTCTTTTAAAGGCCAGATTATCCTTCATTGTGGGTGCAAGGGGGGCCGGGGGGAGACATGCCACTAACCCCTCCTGCATAATTTAGTAGTGCTGGTTAGTCTCAGAAGGGAGTGCATGCCACACAGTGCTGTACAGCAGTGGTCATTTATTTTTCACACTGGAGGGTTCTCAGGGGCTTTGTACAATGCTTCTCAGAGCTCCCAGCGGAGTGATGAGGCTCAGCACTCCCCCACACTTGAGTTTGTGCCCCACACAAGCATGTTCATATAAAGAACAACAGACCCCTTAATGTTTAACCCCATTTTAAGTCAGGTACTTAGCATTATTAGCTTGTGGTATTTTCTGCATTATTTAATAATCAACATTCTTAATGCCATTTTATCATGATTTTTACAATCTCTTGGCCAAATCTTGCTTGCCTAACTCACTGTACATACCAAAATAATTTCATACTCCAATAAAATGCAGTCAATTTGCATGAAATGCAGCAATCACTTAAGGAATACACACCAAGACTACATGACAGGTTATGACAGGAAGTGGGATTTTAGATAGGCAACACACGATTACTTAGACTGTAATTTAGCCTTATTGTATACGTTTTCCTTGGAAGTCCCCCTTATAAAGTAGAGAACTTGTCTACTCTGGCTTAAAAATGAGATAAGTGAGGGTATGTCTTCACTACCCGCTGGATCGGCGGGCAGCGATCGATCCCCGAGTGCTCTCTCGTCGACTCCTGTAATCCAGCGCCGCGAGAGGCGCAGGCAGAGTTGACGGGGGAGCGGCAGCAGTCGACTCACTGCGGTGAAGACACCACGGTAAGTCAATCCAAGTATGTCGACTTCAGCTACGTTATTCATGTAGCTGAAGTTGCGTAACTTAGCTCAATCCCTCCCCCGCCCCCAGTGGAGACCAGGGCTGAGAAAAAAAAACAGTCCAAGGAGGTACTGCAACAAATAACATTCCCACTAAAAAAAGGTTTTAAAAATTTGCATGCACACACACTGATACAAATGATTTTAAGCTTGAGCCAAAGATGCCTATTTAATACATATGTAGAATACTTATGGATACTTAACATATTTATTAGACACAGAATTTATGATGATTTGTGGAAATCCACATCTGGATCTTCTGAAGACGTCCTATTTGATCAAGAGCAAATTAATATAGCCCCCCACTCAATACATAATTATATTTTGGTAGCAACTGCATGTAACAGTTTTAGCAGCAAATTAAAATGGTGAAGAGTAAATTTAAAAAAAAAAAATCTGTTTTTAAAGAGTTAACATGTAACAGGCAGGACACAATCTGCATCCAAAAGCACAAAAGCCAAACACAGTCTGGGTCTTCAGTTTATGGAGAAGCCAAAATATTTTCAGGTGAAACAAATCTATTTTGAAGAGCTTAGCTCATAAACTACTACACACAGATTCTAGTAATGAAAATGGGGTGAACTGGTTATTGCATATTTTAAGGATCTTTGTTGGATTCTCCTCTGAGATAAGAGTATTAAAATACTAGAGTCATACAGGCAACTATGCATAATTGTTAGTTTGAATAGAGATGTCTTGAAAATTTCAAATTCAGGTCATTAATACTAAAGCAAATACAGGAAGAAATCCTCAGATTTTCCTAATTCTCAAATGAGTTTTTAAAGTTGCATATAGGCTAAAAAGACATAAAGACTATCTATTTAACATGGTTTCAGTCAGCAAATCTCTAGACACATAATACCTTCTCATTAAACGGAACTGTCTGTTCAGCAATATGAACTATACACTTTATTTTTCCATAAAGATCAACAGAAAACAGGATAAGCAGTTGTCTGAGCAGCTTCTACCTACTGTATTGTTTTAAACAAACATTTTATTGTCACATCAAATCAAATGGGATTTTATGCTGCTACAAAAGAGAAAATAAAAGCTATAAACCTTCATAAAACACACAACTCTTGCACTCCACAGTGTGTACTCTTCAGTGAATCTTATTGTTTAAAGAAAAAAGAAAAGGAAAAACTTTTAATGTATACATGCTAATGCCATGTATAGAGTCAGTTTTAGAAAAGAACTAACCTCTGGGAAAACACATTTATACAGAATTTAAAAATTCTTAATAAAGCACTACATATATAGTGGTAGTACATAGCAGTATTGGTGAACAGTAATGTAATTGTGTAGAAAAGGTTTCAACTTCAACCTTGTCACAGATTTACTAGTTGAATGTGAGCTTGGGCAAGTCACTTAATGTCTCTATGTCTCAATTTCCCTATCTGTAAAATTAAGTTTAATAATACTTCCTTGCCTCCTTGGGGGACTTAATAATAAAATGAATAATAAATTATATTCATAATTATTATTATAACAAACACCTAATAGATCAAATTTGGATCAAACTTACTATTTGCATACTACCGTAAAGCCAAAATCTGCTCTCATTTACAGTGGGGTATAACAGTTTTGTCTCTAAGAGAGTTGCCCTGGATTTACCCCAGTAACATAACAGAGTTTGGCACTGCCTACATATACTCGTAGCAGCCAATTCAAATGGAAAAATTATAAAAAAATGTTATTCCTCTAAAGTTATTATAGTCTTAACATTTATCCTAGATTTTGGAACAATTCTTCCACATTTCTAATGCTATTTTCCCCTCAGTGTTACTAATTCCTGGTTTTAGTTATGACCATAGAAACAATAAGATAATTGCTTTTGTTTCTGCTACTGAATGTGTGAAATTTATTCAAATAGTAGCGAGTTCAATACAAAGAACTGTATTCAGATTTTACACTGTGCTCTGGACATTTTAAGAAATACAAAAGTGCTTATCACATCTCTTGATTTGCTCCTTACAAATGTTTGGAAGTTCATCACTGTTCTTTGCTTTTATTACTCCTGTTCTTTCTCCAGATTGTGAGCAGAGATCGCTAAACATCTTATACAAATTATACATCTTATACAAGTTTCTTGGCCGAATCATCTGCCATTCTGTGGCCTCAGGTAGAGTAAGAATAGATTAGCTGGGTCAGAAGTGTGTCTTAAGTCACAGACCTCTGCTATAACCACTACATAAAGTTCCCGAAGCACAAGTAAATATTATGGTTACAGACATTTTTAAAATTATATTTTGAGCTTCTGTCAAATGACCATTGCATAACAAAGCTAATTTCTTCAAAGACTAAAAACTTGTTTGTATGCTAAAAAGAAAAAAAAAATCCTGTAGCCTATGAAGACTATTTATATAACAACATCATTTGATGACATACTATAACACAGTCAATGCAAGAGAATCTGGCTTCATAAATTCACACATTTAAGTTACCAGCTAACAAAGTGCAGTCACGAACCACACTGATCATTGTGGGTAATTTGATGCATCTCCCTTCTATTGCCTGTAGTTCACTGTGGACTTCACCAGATTCTGTACTTCTGAAAGGATTTCTGACTGTATCTACAACTTCTGTATCTATCATTGAATACTTGGTTTTTCGCTATATCCATTGGTGCAAACACTTAATGTCATTTATTATTCTCTGGATGTGTATCATAGAAAAACGCTTCTGTATTGTCTATGTCTGAAAACATGGAAATATTATGGACAATATTTCTCTATGATGACTGAGTAATTCATTCTAACTCAGAATCAGAAATCACATATTTTAATGCATCAAAAACAGTGATGTAAGCAAATCATGTAGGGAATGCTAATAGCAGAAAAAATTACATTTCTAAGGGTAAAAAAAATAAAGTAGCTTTACCATTCCAAAATATTCAGAGGCTTGCTCTACCTCCCGTCTCCCAAAAAAAAAAAAAAAAACGAACAAAAAATGCCAGTTGAAGTCACTGGATGGTTCTGGGAACTGGTACATCATTCTTTACATCCTCACCTTTTGCAATTTCTCTCCGAATCTAGGCCATCCTTTCATACCCAAAAATGGTTATCCAAGATCACACATTCTGACTCCCAGCCTCCTACCAAACTGCCTCTTAGGACGGTATAGGAATTAGGGGGAGATGGCTGGAAGATGTCCAGGTAATCTCCGTGCCAGAATTTAGCATTGAGAGGAAAGAAAATGAAGTAAGAGTGGATACAGCCATGGGTAGGAGGAAGGGCAGTGTAGATACAAGTCTAATAGGTTATACTGGTAGTAAAATGACCGTGCCTAATAGGGTACAGAATGTGAGTGAAGCCAAACAGCAAAAATTAAGATGTTTGTACACTAATGCGAGGAGCCTAGGTAACAAAATGGAGGAACTAGAGCTACTGGTGCAGGAAGTGAAACCAGATATTATAGAGATAACAGAGACATGGTGGAATAGTCGTCATGACTGGACTACAGGGATTGAAGGGGATGTGCTGTTTAGGAAAGACCGAAATAAAGGTAAAGGTGGTGGAGTAGCACTGTATATCAATGATGAGGTAGAATGTAAAGAAATAAAAGCGATTAAATGGATATGACTGAGTCCATCTGGGCAAAAAGTAAATTGGGGAAGAAAACTATTAGAGCCTCCCCTGGGATAGTGCTTGGGGTGTGCTATAGACCGCTGGGATCTGATATGGATAGACCCCTTTTTAATGTTTTTAATAAAGTAAATACTAATGGAAACTGTGTGATCATGGGAGACTTTAACGTCCCAGATATAGACTGGAGGACGAGTGCTAGTAATAATAATAGGGCTCAGATTTTCCTAGATGCGATAGCTGATGGATTCCTTCAGCAAGTAGTTGCTGAACCGACTAGACTGGATGCCATTTTAGATTTGGTTTTGGTGAGTAGTGAGGACCTCATAGAAGAAATGGTTGTAGGGGATAATCTTGGCTCAAGTGATCATGAGCTAATTCAGTTCAAACTGAAAGGAAGGATTAATAAAAATAAATCTGCAGCTAGGGTTTTTGATTTCAAAAGGGCTGACTTTCAAAAATTAAGGAAATTAGTTAGGGAAGTGGATTGGACTGAAGAATTTATGGATGTAAAGGTAGAGGAGGCCTGGGATTATTTTAAATCAAAGCTGCAGAAGCTATCGGAAGCCTGCATCCCAAGTAAGGAGAAAAAAATCATAGGCAGGAGTTGTAGACCAAGCTGGATGAGCAAGCATCTCAGAGAGGTGATTAAGAAAAAGCAGAAAGCATATAAGGAGTTGTCATAAATATAAAGGGAAGGGTAAACCCCTTTAAAATCCCTCCTGGCCAGAGGAAAACTCCTCTCACCTGTAAAGGGTTAAGAAGCTAAAGGTAACCTCGCTGGCACCTGACCAAAATGACCAACGAGGAGACAAGATACTTTCAAAAGCTGGGAGGAGGGAGAGAAACAAAGGGTCTCTGTCGGTCTATATGCTGCTTTTGTTGGGGATAGACCAGGAACGGAGTCTTAGAACTTTTAGTAAGTAATCTAGCTAGGTATGTGTTAGATTATGATTTCTTTAAATGGCTGAGAAAAGAATTGTGCTGAATAGAATAACTATTTCTGTCTGTGTATCTTTTTTGTAACTTAAGGTTTTGCCTAGAGGGATTCTCTATGTTTTGAATCTAATTACCCTGTAAGGTATCTACCATCCTGATTTTACAGAGGGGATTTCTTTACTTCTATTTACTCCTATTTCTATTAAAAGTCTTCTTGTAAGAAAACCGAATGCTTTTTCATTGTTCTCAGATCCAAGGGTTTGGGTCTGTAATCACCTATGCAAATTGGTGAGGTTTTTTATCCAACATTTCCCAGCAAAGGGGGGGTGCAAGTGTTGAGAGGATTATTCATTGTTCTTAAGATCCAAGGGTCTGGGTCTGTAGTCACCTAGGCAAATTGGTGCGGCTTTTTACCAAACCTTGTCCAGGAAGTGGGGTGCAAGGTTTTGGGAAGTATTTTGTGGGGAAAGACGTTTCCAAACAGCTCTTCCCCAGTAACCAGTATTTGTTTGGTGGTGGTAGCGGCCAATCCAAGGATAACGGGTGTAATATTTTGTACCTTGGGGAACTTTTTGACCTAAGCTGGTAAAGATAAACTTAGGAAGTTTTCATGCAGGTCCCCACATCTGTACCCTAGCGTTCAGAGTGGGGGAGGAACCTTGACAGGAGTGAAAGAAGGGAGGGATCAGCAAGAAAAGCTACCTTATTGAGGTCAGAACATGTAGGGATAAAGTGAGACAGGCTAAAAGTCAAGTAGAGTTGGACCTTGCAAAGGGAATTAAAACCAATAGTAAAAGGTTCTATAGTCATATAAATAAGAAGAAAACAAAGAAAGAAGAAGTGGGACCGCTAAACACTGAGGATGGAGTGGAGGTCAAGGATAATCTAGGCATGGCCCAATATCTAAACAAATACTTTGCCTCAGTCTTTAATAAGACTAAAGAGGATCTTAGGAATAATGGTAGCATGACAAATGGGAATGAGAATATGGAGGTAGACATCACCATATTTGAGGTAGAAGCGAAACTCAAACAGCTTAATGGGACTAAATCGGGGGGCCCAGATAATCTTCATCCAAGAATATTAAAGGAATTGGCACAAGAAATTGCAAGCCCATTAGCAAGAATTTTTAATGAATCTGTAAACTCAGGGGTTGTACCGTATGACTGGAGAACTGCTAACTTAGTTCCTATTTTTAAGAAAGGGAAAAAAAGTGATCCGGGTAATTATAGGCCTGTTAGTTTGACATCTGTAGTATGCAAGGTGTTGGAAAAAATTTTGAAGGAGAAGGTAGTTAAGGACATTGAAGTCAATGGTAAATGGGACAAAATACAACATGGTTTTACAAAAGGTAGATCGTGCCAAACCAACCCGATCTCTTTCTTTGAGAAAGTAACAGATTTTTTAGACAAAGGAAACGCAGTGGATCTAATTTACCTAGATTTTAGTAAGGCATTTGATACCGTGCCACATGGGGAATTATTAGTTAAATTGGATAAGATGGGGATCAATAGGAAAATTGAAAGGTGGATAAGGAATTGGTTAAAGGGGAGACTACAACGGGTCCTACTGAAAGGTGAACTGTCAGGCTGGAGGGAGGTTACCAGTGGAGTTCCTCAAGGATCAGTTTTGGGACCAATCTTATTTAATCTTTTTATTACTGACCTTGGCACAAAAAGTGGGAGTGTGCTAATAAAGTTTGCGGATGATACAAAGCTGGGAGGTATTATTGCCAATTTAGAGAAGGACAGGGATACCCTACAGGAGGATCTGGATGACCTTGTAAACTGGAGTAATAGTAATAGGATGAAATTTAATGGTGAGACGTGTAAGGTCATGCATTTAGGGATTAATAACAAGAATTTGAGTTATAAGCTGGGGACGCATCAATTAGAAGTAACGGAGGAGGAAAAGGACCTTGGAGTATTGGTTGATCATAGGATAACTATGAGCCGCCAATGTGATATGGCTGTGAAAAAAGCTAATGCGGTCTTGGGATGCATCAGGAGAGGTATTTCCAGTAAGGATAAGGAGGTTTTAGTACCGTTATACAAGGCACTGGTGAGACCTCACCTGGAATACTGTGTGCAGTTCTGGTCTCCCATGTTTAAGAAGGATGACTCAAACTGGAACAGGTACAGAGAAGGGCTACTAGGATGATCTGAGGAATGGAAAACTTGTCTTATGAAAGGAGACTCAGGGAACTTGGCTTGTTTAGCCTAACTAAAAGACGGCTGAGGGGAGATATGATTGCTCTCTATAAGTATATCAGAGGGATAAATACCAGAGAGGGAGAGGAATTATTTAAGCTCAGTACCAATGTGGACACAAGAACAGATGGATATAAACTGGCCACTAGGAAATTTAGACTAGAAATTAGACTGGCTGTTTCTGTTGTTAATAAAGGCACTTGAGAAAAAATGTTCCAGCGTCACTGTGCGGTAGATTCATTGTGAAACAGTGGTGCTGGAACATTTTTAATAGTGGGGGTAAGTGAAAGCCAGCCCCCTCCTATTCTCCACGCCCCACTCCCCAGAGCTGGGGCTGGGAGCAGAACCATGTCTCCAGAAGCAGGGGGATAGAGACAAGGTTAAGGGGTGGAGGCTGGGGCCACAGCTGGGCAGGCAGGAGCTGGGAGCGCAGAGTTAGGTGTTTAATTGCAATGATTCTTACTCACATCTACAGTATTAACTGCTTACTGTGTTTGGGGTGGGAAAACCAGGACATATTGGTAGGACCTTTGGAGTATTTTCACCTTCCAAAAGAAGATTAACCAGAGATCATAGGATCAATTTCCTGCCATTACAAGATGAAGACTCTGGTCATTTGTACTTGTTAGTTTCTCTAAAAACCCTGTAAGATAGGAGCCCTTAAATTTCACCAGTAAGTAATATATCTGAATTGACAATATATAGACTATAACATATAATGGGTCCAGAAGTCAGCAGAAGAGCCCCAGGTTTGGGGCGGCAGCCCAGCAGGGTCCCAGGCGTGGGGTTGGCAGGTGGGCGTAATGGGATGGCAGGAGCCAGGACCCCAGGAACGCGAGGCAGCAGCAGAGTTTAATCCTTAACTGAAACCGATAAGCATCAAGCTTATTGGTTAACCAGTTAAACTTTTACATTCTAGATCTAACCCCTGGTGTAGATGCAGCTAAGTCAACAGAAGAAGGTTTTCATTGACCTAGCTACCATGGCTTAGGGAGTTGGAGTTCCTACAGCGACGGACAAAATCTTTCATCACTGAAGTTTGCCTCTACAATATGGCTCACAGTGGAACAGATATATCGTTGTAGCTATACCACTATAGAGCCCGTAGCACAGACCTGGGGTGTCCACACAGGGGTTTCATGCAGTTTAACTAATTCACTTTAAATTCACACCTTTAGATTAATTTTCCTGAGTGTCCCTGTGTAGACAAGCCATTAGTCTAAACCAGCAGTTCTCAAACTGGGGTCCACAGACACCCAGTACTCCAGGGGGTCTGCAAGTCATGTCTGGGGCCACTGGCCCCGCTCATCAACTCCTCCCACTCCCTTCCAGTGCCTCCTGCACATCGCAGAACAGCTGTTCAGCAGCATGCAGGAGACGCTGGGAGGGAGGGCGAGGAATGGGGATGAGATGTGCTCAGGAGAGGGGGTGGAAAGAGGCGGGTAAGAGGAGGGGCAGGGGTGGAGCAGAGACAGGAAAAGGTGGGGCAGGGGTGGGGTTTTGGGGGAAGGGGTGAAGTGGGGGCAGGGCCTGGGGCTGAGCAGGCATTGAGCACCCCTGTGGAAAATTAGAAGCCAGCTTGGGGGTCTGCAAAAATTTTAAATCAAAATGGGGGTTCTTGGGTTGCTAAAGTTTGAGAACCACTGGTCTAAACTATTTAATTCAGGGTTAAATTTAGTAGCCACACTGATTTTTTTAAATTAAAATTGCCAAGCTGTTCACTGTTCAGATACAGACTATGTGCATTAGTCCATAAATCTATACTATCTATCCATGTGTATGGTTCCACTGAAATATATAGCTTTTATTGTTACATATTACTGATCATACCATACATATTTTTGACTATGTCGTCAGTCTTGTCATACACTTGCAGCAAGTGTGAAAGCAACTGTTCGTTAAATATGTAGAAAATAGTCTACAACTTAATATAATAAGTTGTTCATAAGTGTATCATTTCACTTAACAATAGGGACTCTGACAACGTATGTTTCCAGAGCTAATACAGTTTACCCTTTTCTGAACAAAATGTTATTTCCTAGAAAGAAATACAAGCAGCCAAAACATGGACAACTCCTCAACAACAATGTATGCACGGTGAAAGGGAAGGAAATAATTATGCAAAAAACAGATCAAGCTATGAACACATATTTTATCTGCTATATCTACTAGACTGAGGTTGGAGTACTCTTATCCCTCTACAGCAAAGAGCCTGTTGTGATGGTCATCGATAGCCATTGGAACATGATAGATCCCTGCCTTCCCAACACACCATTTGTCAGTTGATGGATCGGATATTATAAGTATCTTTTGTCTCCTTAAAACACATTGCTTCTTTAGAGTATACAAACATTAACCTGCCAAGCAAAGTTGTGGTATTATATTCTCCTCCTCCCCTTTTTTTTTTTTTTTTTTTTTTAAATGCACTGTTTTGTGGTAATAGCTTCTTCTACTCTCCTGGGCCATTATGGGGCTGATTTGTATTACCTGTCTATTCTGGTTGTAAGCAACATGGGGCAGGGATCATTGTCTTCCTCTAGTTTTGGTATTACATCCAGCACACTAAGAGCACTCAAAGAGCAATTATAAAAACGTTTTTTAAAAAATACTCCACAAACCTAAATTCTGGCCATGAACAACTTCATGACAATGCCATTTTTCAATAAAGTCTACAAATACTTAGGGCCAACTTTCTCTTATGTAAACAGGCACAACTTAGCTGCTTTAATTTAATTTGGTCATTGGAATTTGTATTTATATCTTTGAAATAAAAATAGATGCTAACCTGTACTAATAGGTGGCCCAAGTTGGAGAAACGTGTGTCATTTTCTTTAATATTATTAATCTGCTTCATGAACTGAACCAGTATTTCAACAGCTCCTTTGTTAACCAGTTCATTAAGGAGTATTGCATTTCCAGAAATGAATTTTATTGCTCCCAAGCAATACAGAAAAGCCTCACTGTTTGTTTGTAGATCCTCAAATCTCAGGATCTCCAACAAAGAATCTAAAAAAGAATATTAGTGTTTAGAAAGACTGACATTTATATTTGAACTACTTTAGTTTTAAAAAGATTAACTGCAAAAGAAAATTGGGGTTTACAGTGTTTATCATACTTTTCTCATCAATGGATTGGACAAACCAAGTATTTGGATAGAAACCAGGGGTAATTATTGAAGTATAAGACGTGTATACAAGCTTTGTAGGCACCGTGGTCATCATTAAAATCCTTGGTCAAGGTCTGAAAAACAATTATTGGTTTTATGTGCCTCAATTCTTGAATGCTCAACTTGAGACACCTTTAAAAAGGCCTGATTTTCAGAGAGCACATGTTCAGAACTTTCTGAAAATCAGGCCTCTTTAAGATGGCCACCCAAAAACTGAGGCACCGAAAAATCAATGACATTTTACTGCAGTGCTCCCTGTATACCAGCATTATCAGTAATGTCAGCATAGGCCTAAGCTTAAATGTGCTAGCTAACTGCTGGTCCAGACAATAGGAGGAGTAAATGTGCCCAAAATATCATTTTCATCTGGCATTATTTCCTCCCTATCGCCCAAACAAAACTAAGTAATCAGAATTTTGAAGATATTTCTTACTTGATAATTAAACAAATGTGAGGTTAGTTTTTGAACCTTTAATCTCTAGATAACTGGATCAGTTAAAAAGAAACTAACTAATTTCTGTTTCCAGTCATTTTCAGCATTTTCGTGGACTGAAAAAAAGTCAGCTGTTTGTTTTAATAATTCCTGTTGATGTTCTGTATCCCAGTAAAACATTTAATAAACAAATAAATCACTGAAACAATAGGGAAAAAAACTTTCCAAAGCATTCTTATGTCTTATATCACCCATTCCTCCATCCACAAATCAATCCCAAATTATAAACCCTTTCCAGCAAAAAAAACCCCAAAAAAACAAAAAAACAACCACCCCACAAAACCCACATTTTTTAACTAAGTAATGAAGAAAGCCATGGGAAGATGGGACCAAAAGCTAAACAATGATGCTTACACACAGATATGCTTTATCTGTCTATTCTTACTGAATTAAGTTTTAAGTATTTTAGGAGTTCATTGTATTAAAAATGCAAATGCTTATGTACTATTGAAGGACTGTATGTATTTCCATGAGGAAGGGGGATCACAGCCCTCCAGGAACTAAGAAGAGTGAAAGGTGGGAAAGAGAAGAGGGGGAAGGAAAATTCACTCACAGTATAACACTTCCAAAGAGCTACCATCACCACATATACTGATTCAAACTGGATTTTCCAGGGAACAACAGACAAGGAAAGGATTTTTGGTTCAATAGCCTCACTGACTCAGGGCCTTCTTTCTAATTCTGCAATCTGGCAGAACCTCTGGTCTGGCAGGGCCCAATCCTAAGGAAAGCATTGGAAGGTCTTTGGCCCACTGATGCCCCATCAGACTTGGGTTCTTGGGAGGCTGTGATGAACTTGTACCCATAGGAAAAAAACACCTTGTGCAGGCTTTTAAGGACCATCACCAAACAGAGCCCTTTTTGGAGTGAGGGGGTGATCTCTGGTATGCTTATTGTTTTAATATGTTTTCTCTGTAATGCTTGTAATTAAAGTGCTTGCTTAGAAAGAACTGGGTGATAACTTATAAAACTGTTGGCAAGGAGAGAAGTGAAGCAGGCCTGCTTCGGCAGACAGTCTTTGCTGGGGACACCATAGTACAGTCAGGGAACTGTTCAGCCTGGAAATAACCCAGTCAGAAAGGGAGGAGACACGGCTGGGGAGCCTGGAAACCAAGCCCCGATCTAAACTGGGGGTGGAATGAGGGAGGGGGAAAATCAGTCTAAGTTACGCAACTTCAGCTATGTGAATAATGTAGCTGAAGTCAACGTACTTGGATCGATTTACTGTGATGTCTTCACCGCGGTGAGTCGACTGCTGCCGCTCCCTCGTCAACTCTGCCTGAGTCTCTCGCGGTGCTGGAGTACAGGAGTCAACAGGAGAGCGCTCAGGTCGATCGCATCTAGAGTAGACATGATAAATCGATCCCTGCTGGATCGATTGCTCCCTGCCGATCCGGGGGGTAGTGAAGACATACCCCTAGAGTGCATGTCCTTGCTGGATGACGGGGGGGAATATAGGTGCAACTGCCCTGTACTGAGATACCTTGTGTCTGAACTCTACTGAGTTCCTTGTGGAGTTTTCCTTCCCCGGACCCATCTCCCATAGGTCTTACAACTGGAAGGGATGATCTGGCCAATCCTGCAAACACACACGCTTAACTTTAAGGAGGTGAACAGTCCCATTTACTTCAATGGGAATACTCATTCGTTAAGTTAAGCATGTTTCTGAAGTGTTTGCAGGGCCTAAGTTAAGAAGATACGTAAAAGTTTTACTGAAAACAACAAATTTAAAACAGGATTGCACATCACTCCCATGCTTTTCCATAATGTTCACATTTTTAGAGTGGGGAATACAGTTACAGCAAAAGTCAGCTGTCATAAATTTTCCAAAACATTTGAAGGACAAGCATTTTTACTACTGTATTTCAACATTTATTTTAGTATATATAAAAATGAATACATACCCAATAGACCATCATTTTGAATGAGCGAATCATTTTTCTCATTTCTACTAATTTTAAACACAAGCTTGCAGACATTGAGCAGATTCTTTCCACTTACTTTGAGCTGCAGAGAGACAGAAAGAAGAGAAACAAAAATCACATGTATATTTTGGGGTAAAAGAAAACATTATAATATTTTAGAAGTTAAGTACACCAGAGTAATCTAGTCAGTATGTGGACTTTCTAAAGTTCCTATAGAAGGCATTGACAACTAATCAGACTGGGCCTGATTTGGGACCAAAGTGAATGGGGGTTTACAACTGACTTCCATAGGACAGAATGAGGTTCAGCATTCAAAGGTTCTAACACCTCAATATTTAAAACAATTTAAGAAAATTTAAACTAGACTACTCTTTAAAAAAAATACAACACATGCTACTTGGGATCAGTTTTTAAAAGATTTTTATCTGACGAATTTGCAGGGTTTTTTTGTTTTAATTATTCCTATAGCACAGAAAAATAATCCCTGTCTCTCTTTGTTTGAGCAGGATCCACCGTTTATGCAAAATACAGTGGCTACACAAGAATATGAGATCTGTATATTAAACTCTATGCTAGAAAATAAAATATGATATGAAACAATGTATTTCACCATGAAAGATGCCCTCAAACTTCAGGGACTATCTTAACCAGTTAAGTTCAAGAGGAGAGAGACTTGACAGGAGAAGATGATCAAAGGAAAGAATGTAGGACTGTAAAAGGGGAACTGAAAGTTGTAAAGATACAATGACAACCTTTCCATGATTTTTTATGTTCTAATGGAATTGCATTCCCTCTTCTTTTCAAAAACGGAAAAAGATTTCATGGTAAAGTGTCTTTGTGGCCCTTGGCATCCCTGTATTCACACCCTACACACAACTGCAATGATGTTTGTACAAATGCCTTGCAATGTATCCTTTGAAAACAAATACAATGGTCAATATCATTGCAAAATATAAATGTAATAATGCTTATGTGAAATTATGGATACTCATTAATATCATGCTTTAAAGTCTGTGACTAAAAGATATTTAAACCAGGCATATCATGGGGAGTTGATAAACAGGTTTTCTCCAGACAAAGGAAAGAGGTGGACACCTCAAACCAGGTGCGGCCCATATTCAATGGGCTATTCATTTGTATCAGAGACTATAGCAGGAAGAAATAATTTGCATAGTAGCAAACCACCAGCAAAGAAGGAACTAGCATGGAGTCTTATCTTCCAGATTTCAAAGCTCCTTTACACAGCATGAAGTAATGAAATTTATCTGGGCGTACCTGTCAGAAAAATACATTTCAAAGGGTCACTGAACTATAAGGAGAGGGGCCGGAGCGAACCCCTAAATTATTCTTCACTTTAAGGATACAAAGTAACTGAGCAATTTGATCTCTGTGATGAGTCCAGGCCAGACCAACCAGTTAAAAGATGGACAGAAGACTGTGGGTGAGAGAAACCATCTTGAATAAAGACTGTATTTTGCTAGATTAAGTTTTAGACTTTTTAATGCGTGTTTTCACTTTTATTTAAGTGTAACTTAAGAACAGTCATACTGGGTCAGACCAATGGTCCATCTAGCCCAGGATTCTGGTATTCTGACAGCGGCCAATGCCAGGTGCTTCAGAGGGAATAAACGGAACAGATAATCATCACGTGATCCATCCCGTTGTCTATTACCAATTTCTTTCAAACAGAGGCTAGGGACATCACAGAGCATGGTTTTGCATCCTTGCTCATCGTGACAGTAACCATCTCTATCTTAATTTCTCTTACTTGGTATCACTTCATTTATGCTTCTTTGTTAATAAACTTGTTTTGCTTTCATTATAAATCATCAGCAACTGGGTAATTTCAGTAAAGTGTTTGCTTCTAGTAAGCTGACAGGTTGAAATGTTATACTTCCTGTACTGACAGTGAACCTAATACTTTTTTTGTGAGGGTCCAAAATAGATCCTCCAAAGGAAATCCCACTTGCAGACCCCTTGTACAGGAAAACACTAAGAGGGTGTTTCACATATTATTCCACCGAATAACTGAAGAATAACTGCCCTAAATTGAAAGAAGCTAAGCCCACACCCTCTCCAGCCCAGGTTAATACAGCTGTTCTTAACACAGGATCCCAAGAAAAACCTGCAAGTCTCCTGATTAATTTTGAGGGGTCTGACCCATTGGAGATGGACATAGAATTTGTTGAAGCAGCCAAGGTAAATGGCAAAGAATGCACTTGGTGGGTAGACACTGGTGCAGAGATTTCTTTGGTCACAAAAACCACAGTTGAACAGGTAGACATGCTCCCCGCAGAGTATGCAGAACTCCTAGCACTGGGGCAATACAAATTCATTGCACCTTTAGCTAAAGTACCCATGGAGTGGAAAGATCTGGAGAGAACTCTGAGAGTAGTTGTGTTGGATAATACTCCAATGGGAAATGACATTTTGTCTATGTCTAAAGCGATTAATATAGTAACTCGCAGCAAAAAGGAATATTGTTCTGTGATCTCAATACAGGATTATGCAGAAAAAGCAGCAGCAGAGCAGGGAAGGGATGGCCCCAGCCCTGGTCCCAGCTCAGTAAGAGAAAGCAATGTGCAAAGCAGAGGAAAGCAGCAAGCATAGGGTATGTCTACACTACGGAATAAGGTCGAATTTATAGAAGTCGTTTTTTTAGAAATCGGTTTTATATATTCGAGTGTGTGTGTCCCCACAGAAAATGCTCTAAGTGCATTAAGTGCATTAACTCGGCGGAGTGCTTCCACAGTACCGAGGCTAGAGTCGACTTCCGGAGCATTGCACTGTGGATAGCTATCCCACAGTTCCCGCAGTCTCCGCTGCCCATTGGAATTCTGGGTTGAGATCCCAATGCCTGATGGGGCTAAAACATTGTCGCGGGTGGTTCTGGGTACATATCGTCAGGTCCCCATTCCCTCCCTCCCTCCGTGAAAGCAAGGGCAGACAATCGTTTCGCGCCTTTTTTCCTGAGTTACCTGTGCAGACGCCATACCATGGCAAGCATGGAGCCTGCTCAGGTAACCGTCACCCTATGTCTCCTGGGTGCTGGCAGACGCGGTAAGGCAATGCTACACAGTAGCAGCAACCCCTTGCCTTGTGGCAGCAGACGGTACAGTACGACTGGTAGCCGTCATCGTCATGTCCGAGGTGCTCCTGGCCACGTCGGCTGGGAGCGCCTGGACAGACATGGGCGCAGGGACTAAATTTGGAGTGACTTGACCAGGTCGTTCTCTTTAGTCCTGCAGTCAGTCCTATTGAACCGTCTTATGGTGACCAGGCAGGCGATACGGATTGCTAGCAGTCGTACTGTACCATCTTCTGCCGGGCAGGCAAGAGATGAGGATTGCTAGCAGTCGTATTGTACCATCTTCTGCCAGGCAGGCAAGAGATGAGGATGGCTAGCAGTCGTACTGTACCATCTTCTGCCGAGCAGCCATGAGATATGGATGGCATGCAGTCCTTCTGCACCGTCTGCTGCCAGCCAAAGATGTAAAAGATAGATGGAGTGGATCAAAACAAGAAATAGACCAGATTTGTTTTGTACTCATTTGCCTCCTCCCCTGTCTAGGGGACTCATTCCTCTAGGTCACACTGCAGTCACTCACAGAGAAGGTGCAGCGAGATAAATCTAGCCATGTATCAATCAGAGGCCAGGCTAACCTCCTCGTTCCAATAAGAACAATAACTTAGGTGCACCATTTCTTATTGGAACCCTCCGTGAAGTCCTGCCTGAAATACTTCTTGATGTAAAGACACCCCCTTTGTTGATTTTAGCTCCCTGAAGCCAACCCTGTAAGCCGTGTCGTCAGTCGCCCCTCCTTCCGTCAGAGCAAAGGCAGACAATCGTTCCGCGCCTTTTTTCTGTGCGGACGCCATACCAAGGCAAGCATGGAGGCCACTCAGCTCACTTTGGCAATTAGGAGCACATTAAACACCACACGCATTATCCAGCAGTATATGCAGCACCAGAACCGGGCAAAGCGATACCGGGCGAGGAGGCGACGTCAGCGCGGTCACGTGAGTGATCAGGACATGGACACAGATTTCTCTGAAAGCATGGGCCCTGACAATGCATGCATCATGGTGCTAATGGGGCAGGTTCATGCTGTGGAACGCCGATTCTGGGCTCGGGAAACAAGCACAGACTGGTGGGACCGCATAGTGTTGCGGGTCTGGGACGATTCCCAGGGGCTGCAAAACTTTCGCATGCATAAGGGCACTTTCATGGAACTTTGTGACTTGCTTTCCCCTGCCCGGAGGCGCATGAATACCAAGATGAGAGCAGCCCTCACAGTTGAGAAGCGAGTGGCGATAGCCCTGTGGAAGCTTGCAACGCCAGACAGCTACCGGTCAGTTGGGAATCAATTTGGAGTGGGCAAATCTACTGTTGGGTCTGCTGTGATGCAAGTAGCCCACGCAATCAAAGATCTACTGATATCAAGGGTAGTGACCCTGGGAAATGTGCAGGTTATAGTGGATGGCTTTGCTGCAATGGGATTCCCTAACTGTGGTGGGGCCATAAACAGAACCCATATCCCTATCTTGGCACCGGAGCACCAAGCCGCCGAGTACATAAACCGCAAGGGGTACTTTTCGATAGTGCTGCAAGCTCTGGTGGATCACAAGGGACGTTTCACCAACATCGACATGGGATGGCCGGGAAAGGTACATGACGCTCGCATCTTCAGGAACTCTGGTCTGTTTCAAAAGCTGCAGGAAGGGACTTTATTCCCAGACCAGAAAATAACTGTTGGGGATGTTGAAATGCCTATATGTATCCTTGGGGACCCAGCCTACCCCTTAATGCCATGGCTCATGAAGCCGTACACAGGCAGCCTGGACAGCAGTCAGGAGCTGTTCAACTACAGGCTGAGCAAGTGCAGAATGGTGGTAGAATGTGCATTTGGATGTTTAAAGGCGCGCTGGCGCAGTTTACTGACTCGCTTAGACCTCAGCGAAACCAATATTCCCACTGTTATTACTGCTTGCTGTGTGCTCCACAATATCTGTGAGAGTAAAGGGGAGACGTTTATGGCGGGGTGGGAGGTTGAGGCAAATCGTCTGGCTGCTGGTTACGCGCAGCCAGACACCAGGGCGGTTAGAAGAGCACAGGAGGACGTGATACGCATCAGAGAAGCTTTGAAAACCAGTTTCATGACTGGCCAGGCTACGGTGTGAAAGTTCTGTTTGTTTCTCCTTGATGAAACCCCCCGCCCCTTGGTTCACTCTACTTCCCTGTAAGCTAACCACCCTCCCCTCCTCCCTTCAATCACCGCTTGCAGAGGCAATAAAGTCATTGTTGCTTCACATTCATGCATTCTTTATTCATTCATCACACAAATAGGGGGATGACTACCAAGGTAGCCCAGGAGGGGTGGTGGAGGAGGGAAGGAAAATGCCACACAGCACTTTAAGCACAGCACTTTAAAAGTTTACAACTTTAAAATTTATTGAATGACAGCCTTCTTTTTTTTGGGCAATCCTCTGTGGTGGAGTGGCTGGTTGGCCGGAGGCCCCCCCACCGCGTTCTTAGGCGTCTGGGTGTGGAGGCTATGGAACTTGGGGAGGAGGGCGGTTGGTTACAGAGGGGCTGCAGTGGCAGTCTGTGCTCCAGCTGCCTTTGCTGCAGCTCAACCATACACTGGAGCATACTGGTTTGGTCCTCCAGCAGCCTCAGCATTGAATCCTGCCTACTCTCATCATGCTGCCGCCACATTTGAGCTTCAGCCCTGTCTTCAGCCCGCCACTTACTCTCTTCAGCCCGCCACCTCTCCTCCCGGTCATTTTGTGCTTTCCTGCACTCTGACATTATTTGCCTCCACGCATTCGTCTGTGCTCTGTCAGTGTGGGAGGACAGCATGAGCTCGGAGAACATTTCATCGCGAGTGCGTTTTTTTTTTCTTTCTAAGCTTCACTAGCCTCTGGGAAGGAGAAGATCCTGTGATCATTGAAACACATGCAGCTGGTGGAGAAAAAAAAAAGGGACAGCGGTATTTAAAAAGACATTTTATAAAACAGTGGCTACACTCTTTCAGGGTAAACCTTGCTGTTAACATTACATACATAGCACATGTGTTTTCGTTACAAGGTCGCATTTTGCCTCCCCCCACTGCGTGGCTACCTTCTCAACCTTCCCCCCTCCCTGTGGCTAACAGCGGGGAACATTTCTGTTTAGCCACAGGCAAACAGCCCAGCAGGAATGGGCTCCTCTGAGTGTCCCCTGAAGAAAAGCACTCTATTTCAACCAGGTGACCATGAATTATATCTCACTCTCCTGAGGATAACACAGAGAGAGAAAAAACGGATGTTGTTTGAATGCCAGCAAACATACACTGCAATGCTTTGTTCTACAGTGATTCCCGAGTACGTGTTACTGGCCTGGAGTGGTAAAGTGTCCTACCATGAAGGACGCAATAAGGCTGCCCTCCCCAGAAACCTTTTGCAAAGGCTTTGGGAGTACATCTAGGAGAACCGTGAATGCCAGGGCAAAGTAATCCTTTCACATGCTTGCTTTTAAACCATATATAGTATTTTAAAAGGTACACTCACCAGAGGTCCCTTCTCCGCCTGCTGGGTCCAGGAGGCAGCCTTGGGTGGGTTCGGGGGGTACTGGCTCCAGGTCCAGGGTGAGAAACAGTTCCTGGCTGTCGGGAAAACCGGTTTCTCTGCTTGCTTGCTGTGAGCTATCTACAACCTCCTCCTCCTCCTCATCATCATCTTCGTCCCCAAAACCTGCTTCCATATTGCCTCCATCTCCAGTGGTGGCTGAACCCCCTAAAATGGCATGCAGCTCATCATAGAAGCGGCATGTTTGGGGCTCTGACCCGGAGCGGCCGTTCGCCTCTCTGGTTTTCTGGTAGGCTTGCCTCAGCTCCTTCAGTTTCACACGGCACTGCTTCGGGTCCCTGTTATGGCCTCTGTCCTTCATGCCCTGGGAGATTTTCACAAAGGTTTTGGCATTTCGAAAACTGGAACGGAGTTCTGATAGCACGGATTCCTCTCCCCAAACAGCGATCAGATCCCGTACCTCCCGTTCGGTCCATGCTGGAGCTCTTTTGCGATTCTGGGACTCCATCATGGTCACCTCTGCTGATGAGCTCTGCATGGTCACCTGCAGCTTGCCACGCTGGCCAAACAGGAAATGAGATTCAAAAGTTCGCGGTTCTTTTCCTGTCTACCTGGCCAGTGCATCTGAGTTGAGAGTGCTGTCCAGAGTGGTCACAATGGAGCACTCTGGGATAGCTCCCGGAGGCCAATACCATCGAATTGTGTCCACAGTACCCCAAATTCGAGCCGGCAAGGCCGATTTAAGCGCTAATCCACTTGTCAGGGGTGGAGTAAGGAAATCGATTTTAAGAGCCCTTTAAGTCAAAAAAGGGCTTCATCGTGTGGACGGGTGCAGGTTTACATTGATTTAATGTTGCTAAATTCGACCTAAAGTCCTAGTGTAGACCAGGGCATAGAGAACCGGGGGAGGGCGGGGAGGCTGTTCAGGTTGTCAGCCACCAGGGTTTTGTGGGCAAGCAGAAAGCAGACCCCATACTAGAAAGCATCTGTGGATAGATACTCGAGGGGAACCCAGTGATGGGAAATGGGGAAAGATTTTTTTTGAAGAGGAAGAGTAACTGTACAGGAAATTCCCATGGGGAAAGATAAAAGCCCTGGGAAACCTTACAAGCAACTGGTTGTGCCTGCCCAGCATCATGGGGAGTTATAGTTGCTAGTGTATGAATGTCCTTTTGCTGGTCACTTGGGGGGCAAAAGAAGGTTAAATAAGAATTTAGGGATACAGAATGATGTAGGAGACTATATCAGATCTTGTGACTTATGTTGAAAGAAACCTACAAGACCCCCAAAAGTCCCTCTACAATCACTTGCTAGTGATTCAAGAGGCACTTTATAGGGTAGCAATGTACACTGTGGGGGCTATGCCATTCCCTACCCAAAGGGGAAAAAAATATGTCTTGATGGTAGTGGATTTTGCACTAGCTACCCTGAAGCAGTTGTTCTAACTAAGAGGCTGATTCTGTGGCAAAAGCCCTTTTCACTATTTTTAACACAGTGGGTTCCCCTAAGGAGATTTTATCAGATCATGGGTCAAATTTCACATCCCAGCTATCCAGTGAATTATTATGGAAGTTATGTGGAGCTAAACAGTTAAGGACTGCCTTATATCACCCAGAAACAAATGGTTTGGTGGAGAGGTTTTGTGGGACACTGAAATCAATAAAAAGAAAAGGAGTACTTGTGGCACCTGAGAGACTAAAATTTATTTGAGCATAAGCTTTCGTGAGCTACAGCTCACCTCATCGGATGCATGCAGTGGAAAATACAGTGGGGAGATTTTATATACACAGAGAAAATGAAACAATGGGTGTTACCATACCCACTGTAACAAGAGTGATCAGGTAAGGTGAGCTATTACCAGCAACGGGTTACATTGTTTTGCTTTTGAGTGCAGTTATGTAACAAAACAAAAAAAATCTACATTTGTAAGTTACACTTTCACGATAAAGAGATTGCACTTCAGTACTTGTATGAGATGAATTGAAAAATACTATTTCTTTTATCATTTTTACAGTGCAAATATTTGTAATCATAAATAATATAATAAAGTGAGCACTGTAACTTTGTATTCTGCGTTGTAATAGAAATCAATATACAGTATTTGAAAATGTAGGAAAACCAAAAATATTTAATTAATTTCAATCGGTATTATATTGTTTACCAGAGTGATTAATTTTTTAATCGCGATTAATTTGAGTTAATCACCTCAGTTAACTGCGATTGACAGCCCTAAATATAATCACTAAAAACTATACCAAGAAGTGCTAAACAGCATCTTTCTAAAAGGTAGACCACCCCTCCACTCCACAAACACCATGCTAAAAAGCTAAGCTGATAGATTTAAAAGCACAGGCTTAGAACTGAGTTTTGTATTTTTTGTGAAATATCGTCCCAAATCCCATACTTTGTGAAAAGCCACCATTGTCAGATTAAGAGAGTTAGAAGGAAATATTCTGATGGCTGATTTTGTAGTTGACAGTTATGACTGAGATTTTAATGTGTAACATTGATGTTGACAGGTTTCAGAGTAGCAGCCGTGTTAGTCTGTATCCGCAAAAAGAAAAGGAGTACTTGTGGCACCTTAGAGACTAACAAATTTATTTGAGCATAAGCTACAGCTCACTTCATCGGATGCATTCAGTGGAAAATACAGTGGGGAGATTTATATACATAGAGAACATGAAACAATGGGTGTTACCGTAACAGCTCACCTTAAGTGATCACTCTCGTTACAGTGTGTATGGTAACACCCATTGTTTCATGTTCTCTATGTATATAAATCTCCCCACTGTGTTTTCCACAGAATGCATCCGATGAAGTGAGCTGTAGCTCACGAAAGCTTATGCTCAAATAAATTTGTTAGTCTCTAAGGTGCCACAAGTACTCCTTTTCTTTTTACTGATGTTGACAAAACTAAACCAAAACAACAGTTTTAGCTATCAACATTTTATGTAAACAATTCTATTACTATAAACACAAATCATTAAAGAAACTAAATTTAGCTTATAAATAAAGAAAACATGGCATGTTACAATTGAAGTTCCCAGTTACAACACTGAATTAAAGGATGCGATGCGAATTTACTAAACTCTCCTTAATTTTAGTAACACATTATGCAAACTATTTTTGTTATGTAAGGTTTTGAATTATATTAATTATAAGGTGTGACCAACTAATCAAGTTTTTTTTACTGGGAAAGTTATGATGTAAGGTAATTTAACTTTATTTTTATGTATTTACTAAAAATAAATTGGTACTAAGTTGCCCCTTCTGTCTGGTTATTGCAAAAGCAAAGGTAATGACGCTTTTACTTCATTTTGACATTTTCTGAAAAGCTTCCTACCCACCATCACAACACAATTCTGCTCAAGCTTCCCTGCCCTTGCAGAGATTACACAACAGGAATGTAATAGTCCTATAAGCAGTGACATGCTGTTTCACGCTTGGATCATCAGAGGGACTCATGAAATTACCACTGACAAGGAAGTAGAGAATTTCAAAGTCCCTTCTGAAACTACATGGGAGCACAAATATCATTGTCTTACCATAACAATGACAGTGTTCTCCAGTTTGAGTTGTGCTAATAATTCAACATTTACTTAGTTTTCTATTATGTTTAGACTAAAATCTCAGTTTTGGTGTAAAGTTGTAGAAATCACTAATTTTCATTAAGTTTGGAGTCCTAGGTAAACAAAAACAAAATGAAAAAAAGACTGGAAAGGCAGAGTGATTAGAGCACAGGACATTGAGCTGAAGGACAGTCTTGTGCTTAAGACACTAACCTAGGATTCCAAGGATCAATGCCTAGTTCTGTCAGATTCTCTGTGTGACCCTGGACAAGTCACAATCTCCGCCTCTCCATTCCCTATCAGTATAATGGGGATGATAATATTTCCATTCTCCTTCTCTTGTTTGTCTCATTTGTTTAGATTGCAAGCTCTCCAGGGCAGAGATCATCTCTTATTAAGTACATATATTGGGCTTAGCACAATGGGGTCCCCATTTCAGTTAAGGCCTCTAGATGCTATGATAATTCAATTAAATAATAAATAATAAAATAAAATAATAATGAACCAGAATAGATGGGTATTATTCCTAGCTCGGTCGCTGACTTTCTGATTTGGCCTGGAAGTTACTTAACCTCACTTTCCCTGTATAGGGATAATTATACTTACCCAGCTTTAAAAAAGGTGCTTTGATATCCTCAGATAAAGTTGCTTTATTAAGTACAAGGTATTATAAAACTGAACTTAATTTCAACTGTTTAGTCTTCCGATTCTTAGCAGATCAAAACACTACAGATCTCTATCCTGCAATCACAGGGTGCAAGTCCAGTTCACATATACATATCTAAGCTAACTCAGGCACTGGAGCAGTGACATTCAGACAGCACGGGCTGCACAAACCCACATGAAACCCTGGATAATTACTCTGCTGGCTAGCTCATATTGAAGCCCATGCTGCTGTTACTTTACTGCTGTGATGTCCAAGCTAGCTAGATTCAAGCTAGCTCAGATATGTCTACACAAGCTTCAATCACACAAAAGTAGATACATCCTTAAAGTATAGAACACTAAATTAGATAAAAGTTTTCAATCATACATACAGTATATGTGAATCATTGCACTCTTTCATATCACTAAATAGTTTAAGAAAAGACTTACAGCCAGAATCATTCTTGCCAGTTTCAGGCCAAGTGGGTCTGAACCAATGTCAACTAGTTTATATAATATCTTCAGAAGCGCACTTCTTCTTTTAAATCTCTTTCCAAACAGGTTTCCTTCTTCCAAGGCTTGATGGAGACTGGTGCAGGCAAGGTAGAGGTTTTCTATATTGTCTTCTATTTGTGAGGATGGAGAGGAAAATAAAGTTAATTATCAAGGCCATCCATTCAATCAACAGATACAGACAGAACACCAAAAAGAGAAATGTTTGCAAAATACTACACAAAATAAGGTACCCAATCAATTTTGTAGTGTTCTGATACTTTAATACAAGAGTTTACAAGCATTTTTCATACATCAAATCATTTTTATGTTACTCTTTTAAAAACAATAGCTCTTTTTAAGCCAAGTGATTCATAGAGGCTACAGCAACAAGACAAATCAAGACATTTGAGGATAAATCTCAAATGAAACGTTTTTTAATTTGTTAACAACTAGATTGACGAAATATCAACTAGGAACACTTAACTTGTGGTGAAGCTGGAAGAATTCATTAAGGATTTCCATCAAATGCTACAGGCAAAAAGGAACTGACAGCTGAAGAAAGTTATTCTGTCTATAAATCCAACCCACAGACAATCATATGCTTGCTGTTGTATGGGTTTCAAAAATAGATTTATATATGAGTTTTCAGAGCTCTTATACACACCATAGAGGTTCAAGATGAATGCAAAAGGATGTTTAAACAGGCATCCCATCTGCTATTCTGAGTGCCTGACATTATTTAGAAACGCAACAAAAACAAAACACACATGAAACTACCAGAAAATCTCTATCCTCACCATAACCCAATCACTCACATATAATCTACATTAGGAGAAAATAACTCACGTCTATCTTCTAAACATTAATTTTCTGTTTAAATATTGGATTTTTTCCCCTTAAGGTTATATCCATTTAGTATTTAAAGTATATCATAAGCTTACTTGAAATACAGTACTGCCATTATTCACATGTAATTTCACAGGTTGCATTCCTCAGTAGAGGCAGAGTAATACGCAAGTGGTTAAAAGCAGTTAGCTCAAACAAATAAAAATCAGTATCAAATTAGAAGGAAAAACTCATCTTAACTTCCGAGGCTTACCAAATTGCCCTATGAAAATGGGCCGGCTGGGTAGATGTTTTACAATATTTTTTGAAAGGATAAAAGGTACTTTTTTTTCTATTTCAACTGCTAAAGAAAAGACAGTTACCTTTTCTGTAACTTGTGTTCTTCGAGATGCGTTGCTCATATCCATTCCACAATAGGTGTGCGTGCTCGCCACGTGCACCGGTGCCGGAAGTTTTTCCCCTAGCAGTACCCGTGGGAGGAGCGCCCCCCATGACCCCTGGAGCGGCGCCTGCCTGGCACAGTATAAGGGGGGCTGGGCTCCCCCCACCCTCAGTTCCTTCTTGCCAGACAACTGCGACAGAGGGGAAGGAGTGCAGGATGGTGAACAGACAGGAGCGACACATCTTGAAGAACAGCAGTTACAGAAAAGGTAACTATCTTTTCTTCTTCGAGCGATTGCTCATGTGTATTCCACAATAGATGATTCCAAACTATATCTGTTGGAGGTAGGTAGGAGTTCACAAACTCTCGGGGTGGAGTACGGCCCTGCCGAACCCAGCGTTCTTCCTGGTCTGGGAGACGATCGCGTAATACGAGGTGAATGTGTGAACTGAAGACCACGTGGCAGCCCTACAAATGTCCTGAATGGGGACATGGGCCAAACAGGCAGCCGACGAGGCCGGTACCCTAGTCGAGCGTGCACTCACAACTAGTGGGGGAGGGAGTCCTGCCACATCATAACAGGTACGGATACACAAGATGATCCAGTTAGAGAGCAGCTGACAGGAGATTGGCCGACCTTTCATGCACTCAGCCGAGGCGATGAACAGGTGCAAGGACTTCCTGAATGGCTTCGTCTGCTCCAGGTAGAAAGCCAGAGCCTGTCTCACATCCAGCATGTGGAGGCAGTGCTCCTCATTGGACACATGGGGCTTGGGGCAGAGGACAGGAAGAAAAATGTCCTGACCCATGTGATAGGTGGAGACCACTTTCGGGAGAAACAAAGGGTGTGGTCAGAGCTAGACATTATCTTTATGAAACATCATGTACGGGGGCTTGGAGGTCAGGGCCCTGAGTTCTGAGACCCGCCTAGCCGACGTGATCGCAACCAGGAAGGCCACCTTCCACGAGAGGTATGACCAGGAGCACGTAGCTAGCAGCTCAAATGGTGGCTCCGTGAGTCAGGCCAACACCAGGTTTAGGTCCCACTGTGGGACTGGGGGCCTAACATACGGGAAGAGAGGATCCAACCCCTTAAGGAATCAGCCAGCCATAGTATGGGCGAATACCGTATGGCCCTGCACTAGCAGATAGAAAGCCAATATGGCCGCCAGGTGCACCTTGACTGACGAGAGCGCCAGGCCTTGGGCTCTAAGGTGAAGGAGGTAAGTCTAGAATAAACTGGATCGGGGCAGCCACCAGAGAAACTCCCCACTCATCTGCCCATCTGGAAAACCGAGACCACTTCCCCAAGTAGGATCGGCATGTGGAGGACACGCTGAACCCCTTCCGAGCAAGTCCTTTCCTCCCTACCTAACCATTGAGCAGCCACGCCGTGGAGTGCCACTAGGCTGGGGTGGAGGCGGCGGCCCTGGGCCTGGGAGAGCAGGTCTGAGCGGGACAGCAACTGTCACGGCAGCGCAACCACCAGGCCCGTGAGGGTCCCGTACCAATCCTGCCTGGGCCATGCCAGGGCAATCAGAAGGATCCGGGCCTTGTTCGTCTTTAACTTTTCCAGGACCCTGACAAACAGCGGGAACAGGGGAAAGGCATAGAGAAACTGGCTTGACCAGGATAGGAGGAAGGCATCAGATATAGTGCCCCGTCCCAGCCCGCCCCAGAGCAGAACCAGGGACAGCAACAGTTCTGCCGAGTCATGAACAGGTCCACTTGAGGAGTTCCCCACACTTGGAAAAATCTGTGCACCACCTCTGGGTGGAGAGACTACTCATGCTAAGAGGATAAGTCCCTGCTCAAGGGATCCGCCTCCGTGTTCCAGGCGCCTGGCAGATGTTGTGGGCTCTACAAAAGTCCCACAGCCTGAGGGCTTCGCGGCAGAGGATCTGGCCCTGCCTCGCCTGTTGATGTAGAACATCAAGGCTGTGTTGTCTGTGACGACCCTGACCACCCGGCCCTCCTGGTCATGCATGCCAGCCGTACTGCCCTGAGCTCCTTGACATTTATGTGGAGGGTCAAATCCTGAGCCGAACACAGATCTTGGGTCTGAACGTTCCCCACATGAGCCTCCCATCCCAGGTCTGACGCGTCGGACACCAGTTCCAGCGACGGGGCCCTGCCCCTGAATGGGATCCCTTGGAGCATATTTCTCGCAGAGGACCACCACCTTAGGGAGGTGATCACTGGCTCAGGCACTGTGAGGACTTCGTCCGTCCTGTCCCTGGCCTTGGAGAACTCTGAGGCCAACCAGAAAGGGAGGGGCCTCATCCTGAGTCTGGCGTGATGGACCACACACATGCACGCCGACATGTGACCCAAGAGCTGGAGGCATGCTCTGGCTGTTGCACCGGAAACCTGGTGACAGGTTTGAGACTCTGAAGGGGCTCATCGACACTGTCCGGTGGGAGGGAGGCTTTGGCCGACGAGGCATCCAGGACTGCCTCGATAAACTCTATGCGTTGTACCAGGCCCAACATGGATTTGGTGTTGTTTACCAACAGGCCCAAAGTAGTACATGTGGACAGAAGGAGTGCCACGTGATCCGGCACCTGCGACCGGGAGCTGCCCTTGACCAACCAGTTGTCCAGATAAGGGAAGATCTAGACACTCCCGGCGTCTGAAGTAGGCTGCCACCACCAACATACATTTCGTGAATACCCTGGGGGCAGTGGACAGGCCAAATGGGAGGACCGTAAATTGGTAGTGTTCCTGCCCCACTATGAAACAGACGAAGTGTCTGTGCCCCTCGAATATATGAATGTGGAAGTAAGCATCCTGCAGATAGAGGGCAGCATACCAGTCCCCAGGATCCAGGGAGGGAATGATGAAGGCTAGGGAGACCATGCAGAACTGGAGCTTCACCATGTACTGGTTCACGCCTCGCAGGTCCAAGATGGACCTGAGCGACCCCTTTGGCCTTTGGGATAAGGAAATAGCGGGAGTAGTACCCCCTTGCCTTTGAACTCAAGGGGGTTTGGGCAGGGAGGAAGTAAACTGGAGGTTGTATCCCTGGAAGATGGTGTTCAGGACCCATCGGTCCGAGGTCAGCCACGACCACTCCGGGAGGAAAGCACACAACCGATTGGAGAAGGGAAGTTTTACTGAGGGTAGATCCCTGATGAGAACTGGCAGGGCACCCCCAGGCATCCCATCAAAACTGCCTTTTCCCTGTCTACTTACCCTTCGAGGACCCAGGCTGGGGGGCAGGCCAAGACTGCCTCTGTGGGTACCTCTTATAGTCCTGCGACTTCTTATAAGCAGTCTCCTATTTTGAGTGGGTGGCCTAAGCAGGAGTCTGCTGCGGCTCGAACTTAGGTTTAGCTGGAGCCAGAACATAAAGACCCAGAGTCTGCAGAGTCGTGCGGGAGTCTTTCAGGCCATGCAGCTTTGTATCCGTTTGTTCCGCAAATGGAGCTTTGCCATCAAACGGGAGGTCCAGCAGGGAGGTCTGTGCCTCGCTGGACAGCCCAGAAAGCAGCACCCACAACACCCTTCTCATGGGCACAGCGGAGGTCATGGACCACGCAGCCATGTCTGCCACATCCAAAGCTGCCTGCAGGGTTGCCCTGGCAGCCCCCTCCACCAGCACTTTGAACTGGGAGCAGTGCCGACTAGTCCATGGCGCCGACGGGTCGCCACACACCAACACCGCAGTGCCAGGTGCCGACTTGGAGCGGCGGTCAGCGCAGACTCCATGAGGATAGTCCGGAGTCTAATGTCCCTTTCTCTCTTGGTCTGAAGCTTAAACGACTTGCAAATCTTGCAGTGATTGCGGAGATGGGTTCCCCCCCAACAGCGCAGACAGTCCATGTGCGGATCACTCACTGGCATAGATGGCCTACAAGTGTCGCACAACTTAAAACCCGGGGCATGGGGCATGCCCGGGCCCAGGTGTTCTAGCTAAACTAAACTAACTACAGGTACCAACACTGAACAAACAAGCAGTTCTGAGGACGAGCTATAGCAAAGCTGGAGTAGAGCAGTTCCGACACACCTTCACTGGCGGCAAGAAGGAACTGGGGGCGGTGGGGAGGGAAGACGCCACTCCAGTGGTCACCAGGGGCGCTCTCCTATGGGTACTGCTAGGGGAAAAACTTCCAGCACCAGTGCACGTGGCGAGCATGCACACCTACTGTGGAATACACATGAGCAATCACTCCAAGAACTTTTAAAAATACAGTCAAACCATATAGACTAGGACCTTAACTTCTGTATTTTATTAGAGTGAATTTAGCATTCATGAGAGGTTCTAGATTGACAGCAATAGAGAATAAAATGCTTTATTTATCCACAAAACAGGTACAGCTCCGGCATCGTTAATGAAGGCTTCCCCATCCTGTCTCATCAATAAGCTTCAACCTTGAACTGGAAGGATTATTCCTCTAAATGATGTGATATGCAATCTTAAAATGAGAGTTTTTGTCTCTTTGGCATCTCTCTTGGGACAATTACGACCAATTGTGGTAGTGGTATCTACGCTGTGGATAGCTGTCCACTGAGAACTGGACTGAAGCTACCAATTCATTTCACACAGGTGGAGAACTAGAGTACTTTTTCCACTGCAAAGATTTACAGCTAGTATACTAACTTGTCCATATCAGAAAAAGCAAGGTCATGATATATGTGATGCGAAAATGTCAAATCTAAATAAGCTTTCTAATCTATATACAGTCTTATACCTACTGATGAAATATATTACTTATTACCTACTCCTTGTAGGAGTGGTGGAGAGGGGGGCTCGTGAGCGCATCTGTGCATGCACACACACACACACAGATGTGAATTCCAAGGCAAAAACATTTTAAAAACAGATAAAATTGAGAGTACATATCAGCAATTTGTTAAATGTATAAACAGATTACATGAATTATCCCCAAAACAAATATCACAAACCCAGAACTTTCAAAGGCTTCTTTTGAAAGAAGTCCAACCATGTTAAGATATGGAAATGCATAGATGATGTACCCAAACAACCTTAAATCCACCTTCTAGTAATGTCATGAAGTACCCATACGATGATGATTAGGGTATAATAGTATTTGTAGTCCCCGATTCAGTGTAATTGATTTTTAAAGGCACATTAGATTTTCTCCCCCTCATGATGTCACCACAGGCTGGAGTCATTATTGAATTAGTAACCTCACCTCTAGAGTTAAAGGTGCATTAAATGTGCATTTCCATACCTTAATATGTTTGGATTTCTTTTAAGATTATATCACCAATATGTACTTCAATCCTTCTCCAGTTATTCATTGTTTTTAATCCAGGAATTTCCTTTTAAAAAAGGTTAAAATTTCACACATGAACACTAAACAAGAAACCCAGAATAACGTTACAATGTGATATTTCTAATGATCTTTTAAAATTACATATAATATGTAATTAACTTTTGGGGCTAGATTCAGCAGTACATTCTGGCTGATTTAACCAAATCAGAAGCAGCATAAAATGACCAGAGGGTACTAGTCAGTTTCCCCCAGGTACTACTCCCCACATTCCACTATGCACACCTCTCCCATAATTTCTCTCTTCTTCCCACCCCCATACTTCTTCCCTACTCACACTCCTCGTTATTTCCTCTCTCCTCCTGCCCCACACAATCACCTACACCGTGCGTGTACACACAAATTTCTCCCAATTACCCTCTCCATTGAGTAGATCTAGAAGCCTAGAGCCGGCACACCCTCTGGAAGCGGCTCCTAGATGGGGGATTCGGGGGGGGTCTCTGTGTTCTGCTGCCCACAGGCACCGCCCCCACAGCTCCCATTGGCCGCAGTTCCCGGACAGCAGGAACTATGGAGTCGGCGCTTGGACAGTGTGCGGAGACCCCACACCTCCCCCGTGGCCGTAGGGCCATTACAGCCACTTCTGGGAGCAGCACAGAGTGAGGGCAGGCAAGAAGCCTGCCTTAGCTCCGCTGTGCTGCCGGCAGCGGTGGCCGGGAGCCCCCGGGCCCTTTTAGATCACCAGGACTCCTGGGCAATTGCCCTCTTTGCCCCCCGCACTGGTGAGTCTGCTGTGCACTCTCTAGAAGGCTCAGTCAAAATTGCAATCACTGCATTCAATGAAGCGCAATGACTATTCTACTTCTATTCCCCAGATGACACAAGAGAAAGCAAGATCACGATTCTAACCCCATCTCTACACCCGTCAATGGAGAAGGAGTTGCATGCGACTGAGAGAAGAAATTAAAACTCATGAACAGCTGCACTCCATCTGCATGTTGGGGAACTGAGGGAAACAAAATACCTTGTGTTGCTTCCTCTGGACCGGTCCAGTTGTGCATCACCCCTGACACTGAAATTTGCAAAATGGCTAAATTTGCTCTTAGTGAATAGAGAAGTACTTTTTTGTCTCATAACAATCATCTGAAGGGAGTATGATAATTGTAAGAGCTTGGATAACAATCAAGGCCAGAATTTTTTCAAGCTCAGATTGTCAGTTTTGTACGAGTATTTTAAAAAAGGGGGAAAAGTCTCTCTTATTAATATACTAATATGCAGAACCAACCATATGACTTAAGTAAATTCATATGCGATTAGCTGAAAGAATTCGAAGTACAGTAGAATCTCAGAGTTATGAACACCTCAGGAATGGAGGTTGTTTGTAACTCTGAACAAAACGTTACGGCTGTTCTTTCAAAAGTTCACAAATGAACACTGACTTAATATAGCTTTGAAACTTTACTATGCAGAAGAAAGATGTTGCTTTCCCTTTATTATTTAGTCGTTTATGTTTAACACCGTACTGCACTGTATTTGCTTTTTTTTTTTTTTTCCTTTTCTCTTTTTTGTCATTGTCTCTGCTGTTGCCTGAATGGATACTTCCGGTTCCGAATGAGGTATGTGGTTGACTGGTCAGTTCGTAACTCTGGTGTTCATAACTCTGAGGTTCTACTCTATATGGTTGTATACAAACACTAAATATTGCATTACTAATAGATCCACTCATTTAAATTATGGATTCCTGAACTGGCTTAGAAATAAATACTGTAACTGTGCAGGGAAGGCCCAAATAAAGGAAGTATAGCATGCAGCTAAAAGAGGGGATGACTATTCTAACTTTAGTCAACAAGAACATTAAAGAAACAGCAAAATTGTTACCCTGAGTGTTTCATAGTACTGTATTCACCTATCAGTTGGTGAGAAAGGACTGAAGACAGATTTTTAAAAAGAAGAAAAAAACAGACTATTAAAAAATTAAAAATATGTTCTTGTTCTAATATATGCAAGTGTAAGATCCACTCCAACTCTATGCTCTGGAGAAGCTTTTTCTCCTTTTTCAACACCATCCCACTCTCCAAACCCTCTAACTAGCTGGCTTCCATTGGGCTATCTTAATTTAAACTAAGAGCTGGAATACGTGGCAGTTTCAAGTTTCTGCTCAGTGATCTTCCTTAAATCAGCTGATAAAAGTGACATATAGGCCAAGGGCACCGGAACAGGTGGGGCCAGGAGTAATGCCCCCCCCCCTTTTTACCAGCCATAATAGAGAGCAACGGAGAAGGGGTGGAGAGGAGCAAACAGAGGGCGGGATCTTGGGGGGGGAAGAGGTGACAGGGGAGCAGGGCCTCAGGGGAAAGGATAGTGCGAGGGTGGAGACTTAGGGAGAAGGAGCTGTGGGGGGCAGAGCCTCGGGGAGAAGGGGTGGTGCAGTGTCGGAGTCTCAGGGGAAGGGACAGCGGGGGGTGGGGGGGTGGAGCCACAGTTCAGGAACACACAGCCCACCCCACACACACACACACACTTTTAGGGACCTTCTGCCACTCCTGGTACAGGCAGAGTGTATCCTTTACTCCTAAATCAGAGGTTCTCAAACTGTGGTCCGCAGACCACCAGTGGTCCGTGAGCTCCATTCAGGTGGTCCGCGGATAGTTCCCTCTAAGGTGCGCACCTTGGCAGCCACACACGAGAGAATGAAGAGCCACCCATCTAATTAGTGGAGGTGCAGGCGTGGCTCCACTAATTAGGTGCCTGGACCCTGAAGATGCACATGTAAGGTGAGGTGGTGGCCTTGTGGGAGAATAGGGGGTAGGTGGGAGGGGGCAGTGGGGTGAGAAGAGGGGGTGGGGGGAAATTTGGGATGTGCAGGCCAGAGAAAGAGGCAGGGGTAAGAAGCCGGTACCAGCCCGTACGCTGCCAACGTTAAAGCTTTAACATCGCAGCCCCTTCCCAGCCTCAGCTTTGTGGCTGCTGTGGCAGAGGAGAGACCCCTCCCCACCCTCCTTCCCAGACCCAGTTCGGGGGCTGCCGTGGCGGTGGGGAGAGGGCACATCCATCACATTAGAAAGGTAAGAATACAGATATTAAAATAGGAGTTGTGTGCTTTTATCTGTAGAACAAAAAAAGTTTTTATATATATTAGTGTTTTTATCCAAAACGCTTTACAATAGTTAGCTAACGGTACAAGCAACATTTGGAAAGATCATTAAGTGGTCCTCTGAGACCCTCAGCAATTTTCAAGTGGTCCACAAAGATTGAGAACCACTGTCCTAAATGATTAAGCATTTTGGGCCACTTTCCTCCATTGCCTTGCACACATGTAATTATTTACACATGTGCAAAGTTTGTGTAAAACAATATTCTGATTTTGCAATATTTTACACACAAGGTTGCCCAGGGGTCAATGCAGCACAAAATAAGGCATTTTAACTTTACACAGACTTCTAACCTGCCTGTGAAAGATAACAAGGGTGTCTTCATATACTCCATTAAGGAAAGAAAACAACAACAATTTTGTACAAAAGCAACTTTAAATGGGTTGCCTTGCATGTAAGTCATGAGTGAGGAAATTCAAAATTAAGCCTTCCTCGCCATATTCAATTTGCTCTGTAAAATGTATATTCACCATTACTGAAATATCCAAAAAATATTACCTACCATTCTCTAATTCATACATAATTGGTACAATCTTTACATTCCAGTAGTTTTCTTCCTCTTCTGTTTCATTTACTCTTGAGTCATTCTCTGAGCCTTCAAAATACATTTAAAACATAATCATATATTAGGTGGAGGTTTTAACTGCAGCACAAATAAACTTTTACAAGTATTTTATGCACCAGGTTAACTGAAAATGTTGCAATTTGCTAACTTCTGATTTGTCCCCCAATCCCAATTTTTTAAATTTAAACTCTCTCAAAAATAAACCCTTCAAACAGAAATCAGATTGGATGCCTTTCTAAAAGGTATGCTCTTGTTCAATCAGAAGCCGAGGATCAAGATCAAGCCTTCATAAAGCAGCACTGGTGAAATTCTATGGCCTGTGTTATATAAGTCAAACTGGATCATCATAATGGTTCCTTCTGGCCTTAAAATCTATGAATTTATTAACTCAATTTTCAAAATTGCGGTAAATAACTTATTATAGCATTATTATAATAGTGGCCAGATGTCGTCTTTGATTACAGGGATATAAGTTTGAAGTACGAATGAAGGAAGGACCATTCCCCTCAACTCAGAAATCCCATTCTTTACACCCGCCATCCAAAATCTAGCAGAAAAACCTGGACTAGGAATAATATGCCTTCATATGATCTGTACAGTGTTAATTATAGCCAGCTGATCAGAATGCTCAAGAGAGTGTGGTAGTGCTATCCCTTTTGGTTCAAGCAGTTAGACAATATTTGCTGTGTCATGGGTTGTTTCTATTAGTAGAAAAAATGTATGAGAATAAGGTATATTCTTTGAGGCAATCATTATTTACAAATGTTAGCCTATATATATATATATATATATGTTAGGCATTATATACACCACATTAATAGGTATTAATTGCACGGTATTAATAGAATATACATTATATATATTTGTAAGTGGTGGGAAGTTATGTTAATAGAATGTATTATGCTCTCCCAACAATTCTGTTCACCCATGTCAAGAATACCACCGTATTTTGCAAAGCTGAAGTCAGCTTTGAACTTGAAAATAAGAAACCTGTCAAAGGCAAAATACATTAATGTTCTGCCCCAGTACAAACGGGGGAGGTACCTTCCACAGTAGTCCACAGACTAGTACGTGGACTACTAGTATACAAAAGAAAGATAAGGAAGGTACAGAATAACTGGGAAAAACTGGTGAGTTGGATTTTAGTGATGTAGAGAGAGTTTTGCAACTTGTAAAAATTGTCAAAAAAATGGGTGATCGGGCAACAAAATGGCAGGTAAAATTAAATTTTGATAAGTGCAAGGCAATGCACATTAGAAGACAAAATCCCAACCATACATACAAAATGATGGGATATAAATTAACTATTACAACTCAAGAAAGATCTCAGAGTCATCATAGCTAGTTCTCTAAAAATATCTGCTGAACATTCAGCATCAGTCAAAAAAACCTAACAGAATGTTAGGAACGTGGCAAATAATATGTCATAATACCACTACATAAATTCATGGTATACCCACACCTTGAATACCATGTACAGTTCTGGTCACCCTCTCTGAAAAAAAGATACCTTTCTCTGTACCTTTTCCAATTCTAACGTAACAAAAATGATTAGGGGTATGAACAGCTTCCATATAAAGATGGATGAAAAAGACTGGGACTGTTCAGCTTGGAGAAGAGACAGCTGGGGGCGGAATATGATTGAGGTCTATAAAATCATGAATAGCATGGAAAAAAGTGTTATTTACCCCTTCACATAACACAAGACCCTAGGGTCACCTCATGAAATTAATAGGCAGCAGATTTAAAACAAACACAAGGAAGTACTTCTTCACACAGCACACAACCTGTGGAACTCATTGTTAGGGGATGTTGCGAAGGCCAGAAGTATAACTGGGTTCAAAAAAGAATTAGATACTTTCATGGAGGATAGGTCCATCAATGGCTATTAGCCACTATGGTCAGGGATGCAATCCCATACTCTGGGTGTCCCAAAACCTCTGACTGGCAGAAGCTGGGACTGGACAACAGGGGATGACTCACCTGATGATTGAGAGGGAATGAACAGAACAAGGCAATTATCTGGCACTGGCCACTGATGGAAGACACCCCTGCCGCCCTACAGCTCTGTTGCTAACTGGCCTGACAATGAGGCCTGTATTTTGGGTGCTGGCTCCTGTCATTTCAGCTATCTTACTCCAAAAATGAACTTAACTGCTTCTTACATTTATCCTGAATGAAATGCAGCTGTAATGCCCACTGGCTTCACTGAGGTTTCACCCAACCTCCATTATAACAGTATATATCCAAAAAACACGTGAGACTTCCAAAGCAGACTGTGAAGAACTTCAAAAAGATCTCACAAAACTAAGCGATTGGGCAACAAAATGGCAAACGAAATTTAATGTGGATAAATGTAAAGTAATGCACATTGGAAAAAATAACCCCAACTATACATACAATATGATGGGGGATAATTTAGCTACAACTAATCATGAAAGAAATCTTGGAGTCATCGTGGATAGTCCTCTGACAATGTCCACGCAGTGTGCAGCGGCAGTCAAAAAAGCAAACAGGATATTAGGAATCATTAAAAAAAGGGATAGAAAATAAGACAAGAGAATATCTTATTGCCCTTAAATAAATCCATGGTACGCCCACAACTTGAATACTGCATACAGATGTGGTCCCCTCATCCCGAAGAGGATATACTGGCATTAGAAAAGGTTCAGAAAAGGGTAACTAAAATGATTAGGGGTTTGGAACAAGTCCCACATGGAGAGATTAAAGAGGCTAGGACTTTTCAGCTTAGAAAAGAGGAGACTAAGGGGGGATATGATAGAGGTATATAAAATCATGAGTGGTGTACAGAAAGTGAATAAGGAAAAAAGTTATTTACTTGTTCCCATAATATAAGAACTAGGGGCCACCAAATGAAATTAATGGGCAGCAGGTTTAAAACAAATAAAAGGAAGTTCTTCTTCACACAGCACACAGTCAACCTGTGGAACTCCTTGCCTGAGGAGGTTGAGAAGGCTAGGACTATAACAGGGTTTAAAAGAGAACTAAATAAATTCATGGAGGTTAAGTCCATTAATGGCTATTAGCCAGGATGGGTAAGGAATAGCGTCCCTAGCCTCTGTTTCTCAGAGGGTGGAGATGGATGGCAGGAAAGAGATCACTTGATCATTACCGGTTAGGTTCACGCCCTCTGGGGCACCTGGCATTGGCGACTGTCGGTAGACAGGATACTGGGCTGGATGGACCATTCTTATGTTCTTAAATGTGAGGTTTGTGATATCAAGATATAATTCTGCATTACAACACACAATATAAATGTTTCTCTCCCTGAGACTTAAGCTAAATGGAGTGTTTCTTTGGTGGTGGTGGTGGTGGTGGCATAGTTGCTCTCTGGAGTACCTCAAAACTGAAGTGGAGATTTTCAAAAGTACCTCAGGGATTTAGAAACACAAGTCTCATTGATTTTCAATGGGATTTGTGCTCCTAAATCCTTTAGGTGCTTTTGAAAATCTTATTACTAGCTCCAATGGTGACATCTTGAAGGCAGCAGTTGGCTTGCTATACAGGAAACAGAAAAAGGTTCAGAGAGGATGGCTACTAAAAGAGAGAAGAGGATTTTGAGAGGATTAAAAAAAATCATATTGCTAAGGCTCCTGAAAATTTTCTTGGACCTTTTTATTGGCTAGTTTCAAGGTGAACGATCTGTAGTATATTATTTTAGCTAATGGTGAACCTCAAATATCTGAGAATTTTCAAACATAATATTTTGTCTCCTTTACTCCATTAATATAAAATATCCTTAAAATACTATCCACAGCCCAGAGGAGTGGTATCGAACAGGTGACTGAAAACTGAACCTTGAATTAAGTTTTTTCACTTCCCAAATTGACAGGAATTAGGTGCAGTGTGGAGTTGGGGCACTTGCTTCTTAGGGGAATTTTGGAAAAAAATAACTCTAAATTGGTTTACAGCAGCATCAATTGACCAGAAGCATAACTCACTAAGTTCCAAGCCTCTTGGCCAGAGAAGAACAACACTGAGAAGGTAGTGAGGACCATACTTAAACAAAGAGTAGATTGTACATAATGACAACCAAAAACTAAACAAGATCTCCATGAAGGTGCAGTGAGTTCTACCAAATTCTCTACAGACATGAAACCTGCAGTCTAGACTCCATCAGATTGTCCCACATCTTCTGGCCTCCTTTGATTCCATTTTGAAAAAGGGTTGGATTGGTCATATCCCATGAGCAAAGAACATCCCCAGCATGGGGAAGTTCTTAGCTGGTACCGTGGCTGTTCCAAAGCCCGCTGAAGGCAGTGGGAACCTTTCTATTGACTTCAGTGGGCTCTGGATAAGGTCCATAGAGAGAGTTCCTCCCTTATCACCCTTGCACAGAGAATGAGAGGGGGTGGAGAGGAAAACCAAGGAGAGGATCATGAGTAAGTGCTCTGGCTATTCTCTCCTGATGGACAGCCTCTTAGGGCTATTGTAGAGCCAGCCTGCAGTCTCCCTGCACTCTGCAGAGCAGAGACTGGATGTAACAGGAAATGTGGGCCACTATTTATTAAGTCTTGTGGCATGTTTCTCTTATTCCAAAATTATTCAAACTCTGTTGTAAATCAGTCTTTTTTTTATCTCAATGTTTTAATCACGGAATCCAAAGAAACAGTTACAATAAATTTCTAGTTCAAGATAACTTGTAGGATTTACTTTTTCAAAAAAAAAAAAAAAAGCTGGAAAACAAAGTTCAGACATTACTTGGTTGAATAAAGTGATCCAATCTGTAAATACCAGAGTATTAGACAGATAAGATGGGTGAGGTAATATATGTTATTGGTCCAACTTCTGTTAGTGAAAGAGACAAGCTTTCAAGCTACACAGAGCTCTTTTTCAGGTCTGGAAAAGGTACTCAGTGTCACAGCTAAATACAAGGTGAAACAGACTGTTTAACATAAGGAGTTAACACATTCGAAGGGACCATTCAAAGCAATTTACTCTGTTAACACCCCTGAAGTCACAGGACAAAAAAGGGGGCGGGTGGCTAGTGGTTTACAGATTGTTGTAGTAAACCATAATGCCAGTGTTTTTATAAAAAGACCATGATTTTTAGTGTCTAGCAGTTAGGAATTTAAGCTTCCAGGACTATCTTTTGATAGCGTTGTGCAGGTTTCCTTTGAGCATGAGAACTGAGAGGTCAGATATGGAGTGACGCAGGGAAGAAAGGTAAGCAGCAGGATACGGACCCTGGACTTCAGGAAAGCATACTTCGACTCCCTCAGGGAACGGATGGCCAGGATCCCCTGGGGGACTAACTTGAAGGGGAAAGGAGTCCAGGAGAGCTGGCTGTATTTCAAGGAATCCCTGTTGAGGTTACAGGGACAAACCATCCCAATGAGTCGAAAGAATAGTAAATATGGCAGGCGACCAGCTTGGCTTAATGGTGAAATCCTAGCGGATCTTAAACATAAAAAAGAAGCTTACAAGAAGTGGAAGGTTGGACATATGACCAGGGAAGAGTATAAAAATATTGCTCGGGCATGTAGGAATGTTATCAGGAGGGCCAAATCGCACCTGGAGCTGCAGCTAACCAGAGATGTCAAGAGTAACAAGAAGGGTTTCTTCAGGTATGTTGGCAACAAGAAGAAAGCCAAGGAATGTGTGGGCCCCTTACTGAATGAGGGAGGCAACCTAGTGACAGAGGATGTGGAAAAAGCTAATGTACTCAATGCTTTTTTTGCCTCTGTTTTCACTAACAAGGTCAGCTCCCAGACTGCTGCGCTGGGCATCACAACATGGGGAAGAGATGGCCAGCCCTCTGTGGAGATAGAGGCGGTTAGGGACTATTTAGAAAAGCTGGACGTGCACAAGTCCATGGGGCCGGACGAGTTGCATCCGAGAGTGCTGAAGGAATTGGCGGCTGTGATTGCAGAGCCATTGGCCATTATCTTTGAAAACTCGTGGCGAACCGGGGAAGTTCCGGATGACTGGAAAAAGGCTAATGTAGTGCCAATCTTTAAAAAAGGGAAGAAGGAGGATCCTGGGAACTACAGGCCAGTCAGCCTCACCTCAGTCCCTGGAAAAATCATGGAGCAGGTCCTCAAAGAATCAATCCTGAAGCACTTGCATGAGAGGAAAGTGATCAGGAACAGCCAGCATGGATTCACCAAGGGAAGGTCATGCCTGACTAATCTAATCGCCTTTTATGAGGAGATTACTGGTTCTGTGGATGAAGGGAAAGCAGTGGATGTATTGTTTCTTGACTTTAGCAAAGCTTTTGACACGGTCTCCCACAGTATTCTTGTCAGCAAGTTAAGGAAGTATGGGCTGGATGAATGCACTATAAGGTGGATAGAAAGCTGGCTAGATTGTCGGGCTCAACGGGTAGTGATCAATGGCTCCATGTCTAGTTGGCAGCCGATATCGAGTGGAGTGCCCCAAGGGTCGGTCCTGGGGCCGGTTTTGTTCAATATCTTCATAAATGATCTGGAGGATGGTGTGGATTGCACTCTCAGCAAATTTGCAGATGATACTAAACTGGGAGGAGTGGTAGATACGCTGGAGGGGAGGGATAGGATACAGAAGGACCTAGACAAATTGGAGGATTGGGCCAAAAGAAATCTGATGAGGTTCAATAAGGATAAGTGCAGGGTCCTGCACTTAGGACGGAAGAACCCAATGCACAGCTACAGACTAGGGACCGAATGGCTAGGCAGCAGTTCTGCGGAAAAGGACCTAGGGGTGACAGTGGACGAGAAGCTGGATATGAGTCAGCAGTGTGCCCTTGTTGCCAAGAAGGCCAATGGCATTTTGGGATGTATAAGTAGGGGCATAGCGAGCAGATCGAGGGACATGATCGTTCCCCTCTATTTGACATTGGTGAGGCCTCATCTGGAGTACTGTGTCCAGTTTTGGGCCCCACACTTCAAGAAGGATGTGGATAAATTGGAGAGAGTCCAGCGAAGGGCAACAAAAATGATTAGGGGACTGGAACACATGAGTTATGAGGAGAGGCTGAGGGAGCTGGGATTGTTTAGACTGCAGAAGAGAAGAATGAGGGGGGATTTGATAGCTGCTTTCAACTACCTGAAAGGGCGTTCCAAAGAGGATGGCTCTAGACTGTTCTCAATGGTAGCAGATGACAGAATGAGGAGTAATGGTCTCAAGTTGCAGTGGGGGAGGTTTAGATTGGATATTAGGAAAAACTTTTTCACTAAGAGGGTGGTGAAACACTGGAATGCGTTACCTAGGGAGGTGGTAGAATCTCCTTCCTTAGAGGTTTTTAATGTCAGGCTTGACAAAGCCCTGGCTGGGATGATTTAACTGGGAATTGGTCCTGCTTTGAGCAGGGGGTTGGACTAGATGACCTTCTGGGGTCCCTTCCAACCCTGATATTCTATGATTCTATGATTCTATGATCATTTTATGAAAAGCATTCACCCATGGATGATAGGGTATTTTTGTCTTTTATCATTTTTCTGTCAGAGTTCATTTGAGAGCATAGTGAATGTCTGGTTTCACCCATAAAGCTCTCATTGGGGCATTTAGCACACTAGATGAGGTATATCATGCCTTGTTATAGGCATGTGTAAGACTCATGGATCTTGAAAAGTGTATTGGGAGAGTATTGATTATTGTAGCAGTGGAGATATGACTGCAGGTATAATATCTGTTATAGCAGGATCAGAAGAGAGGGTTCAGGAAAGATTCCTTTTAGGATGTGGTCACCCTAAAGTGTGGGTTGTAACTGTTTAGTGATACCCCATAGGGGATTCCAGTGTGGTGTAGTGGGTGACAACTATCGGTATGGCGCCAAAGAGGTTTTTTCCCCTGTATTGAAGTATGCTCTCTCAGGGTATTTGGATGGTCCGTTCCATGATGCAATCTACTCCCCTCAGGCGGGGTGTCCTTGTTTGAAGGCAGTTTTAAGTGTGCATCATGGACTTTCTTCCTGAAGCCTATTCTGTGATATCTGAAGGCCTGGCTGTAAATAACAGATTTTTTTTAGTGTGTTTGGGGTGGTTTCTGGATCTGTAAATGTGTGTTAACTACTTATGCTAAACAATCTGTTCCAGCATGTATTTAGCTGTGACACTCTGAGTATCCTTCCCAGACCTGAGGAAGCGTTCTGTGTAGCTTGAAAACTTGTCTCTTTCATCAAAGGAAGTTGGTACAATAAAAAAATATTACCTCACCTACTTTCTCTCTCTAATATTCTGGGACCAACGTGCCTATGGTGACACTGGAAACTCCAGAGCACGTATAATTTTACTTGACAGACTCCTTACCTGATCAGAAACTGTGTCTCCTGACAGCATGTGCAAACTAATGTAAGAATCTGCACAGTTCATTCATTGTATAAATCTTAGTGTAGTAATTATTTTACAAGAACAGAATATACAATATAATAATAACGTAAGAGTTAAGAGGCTTTCTTCCTGTGATCAGTGTCTCAAGCCTTAAATCTGTGCGTCTGTGCTGAGAGCATTTGGTTGGGTGAAACAAGGAGGATTAAGATTCATAACTGACCATTTTAAATGGTTTCACTTTTAAAAATCAAAATTCTGTAGCTTAATTTTCACTATTCAATGTGCCCATTGTAAAAATTTATAATATCTATTTCTAGGGCTTATGTAAAATGGCTGCTGTTTCATGTAAAATATACTGAACAGATAGGATTTTTAAAAGATTATTTCTTTTGCAGACTTTTTTCATTCCCAAATGAAATGAGCTGATAGTATTGTTTAGGTTCCAAATGACTAGTAGCTCATTTAATAAAACACTGCACAGAATTTGCCATGAAGGGAAGCTCTGCTCTGAACAATGTAAGAGAACAGAGGTGAAATAGGAGTATTAGAAAAGCTCACAGTGCTGCTTCCTGCCACAGTCTAGATGCAGATGAATTACTTTTCCTCCGCCCTTATGATTCTGACACCCCATCCCTGAATTCATGTAAAAAACTCAATATTGCAAGAATGTATGTAGCAACTTTATACACCTGATTAGTCCCAATGAATAAGATTATTTGTGTGCATGTTTGCAGTGTGAGGGTAAAAGGTCACACTAAAAACTAAAATATGCTGTAAATCTAAAAGGTTATTCAGTTTTCATCAGAGCATAGAGCAGTCTCTCTCTTAAATCTCTCACATACACCAAAAAAACATGGAATCCAAAAACCAAAAGTAATTTAATTAAAATCAGGTATTTTCATACTACATGTTTCCACAATACCTTTTGAACCTCCCTGAAAAAAAATCATAAGTAGCCTTTAACATGCAATATTAATTCAAACAACAAAAATTAGAAGCACAAAATGTTGTGATTATTCAAAAAGACAACAATATAAAAAACAATAAGGCTTTGTATTTCTCAGTCTTGGAAGATTTTTTTTTGAAGTGTTGGTGAAAATTAATAGTTTTAGTACGTTAGTGATAGTCCTTAATCTTCTAACTGTGTAAATTATGATTCAACGGGATACCGATACTCAAGCAAAAAGTTCAGCAAAAAAGTTTTCTGTCTCAGTGGTTTATAGGTCTTAACCACAGCTTCACATTCTGGTCACAAAGAAATGACATTAAATCGTCTGCATTTATTGGTTGCTGTTTTTAGCATGTAAATACAAGAGCCTTAGCAACACTGAGTTTTAGAGAGGGACACAGTACCTGATTAATCTTTTTAGCTTCTTTACAGAATACCCTCTGCCCACAAGCACACTAAACTTAAAATACACTATTTCCTCTCTAAAATGTTATAGTTAAAAGTGTATCGCTGAAGTCATATTTGAAAATATCTACATTTCAGTGAGAGATTTTTTGTTGTTGTACACAAATCAGGAGGGAAATGTAAATCTGAGTTAATATTGGTACCCCATAATTTATTCTGGAGATAGCTGAAGACCAAATGTGTGTCTGACCTAACAAAACTGAAGCATTTTATTTTATTTTATTAATAGGGTTCTTAATCAACTAAATTTGAAAATAAAAAGTTCTGCTAATACATATGGCCTCTTCCGTACTATATACAAATTTATGACACTTATGTACATGTAAAACATGAGCAACAAACTACTGATCACTTCCTGTAAAACCATAAGCACCCACAACTTCAACTAAAGTCACTGCAAGTAAAGTGAAGTGCACCTCACAGGAGGCACTCAGCATCTTCCAGGATCAAGCCCATACTTAAAGAAATATAGCTTTAAAAACCAGCAAAACAGCTGCTGTACGTTTACCAAGCATTTGTAACTGTGCACTTTTAACTTGCATGTTAAAAATATTATAAGAGAAACGTTATTTATTGACTATCTGATACGCAACTACAACAAAATTCACATGCACAGAAAAGAAGTTGAGGGCCATAACCTCAGCTGGTGTAAACTGGTATAGCCTCATTTTGCCCTAGGTATTCATACCCTTTACACTGGTGGTCCAAATTCTCAAGGCAAAATATAAGAAAATTAGTACTTCTGAAACATCAGGAAATCACATTTAACGGCTCTAAAGGTCAAATATATTAAATCTCAAATATTATTCTTCTGGATCTACAAAAAATTTTAACGTTTTTTAAAAAGCACTGTCCAGTGATGCATAAAGAAATGAAAAAAGGGAAACATAGAAATTGAATGATTTCTGCTTGTGTGAACTTCCATCTGCAAATGCAAGTAAGGTCAGGCTTGACAAAGCCCTGGCTGGGTTGATTTAGTTGGGGACTGGTCCTGTTTTGAGCAGGGGGTTGGACTAGATGACCTCCTGAGGTCCCTTCCAACCCTGATATTCTATGATTCTATGATTAAGTGTTGTAAGCAAAGAAAAACAGGACCAGAAAAATGAATTGAGAAGAGATTTCAGAATATTGTACCTGCTTTGCTTCCTGATTTATTCCAGCCACTGCTGCTTGGATTTGATGAAGCCTTGTCACCATTTTTAATTTGGTCACTAAAAGAAATAAGCACACACAAAAAATTCTACTAAAGTACAATAACCAAAATGTTTCCTTCTCAAATGCAATACCTAAAAGAACACTGTACACTATAATTAATAAGTCAATATATTTTTACACTTTCCAGTTAAATTATTATTTTGACCATTCATACAAATCAATTATATTTAAATAGAAAACTTTCCATGACATTTAAGAAGGAAAACTACAAAAACAATAACACATTTATGCCACAAGATGTCACTATTATGGAATGTAAAAACTGATGTGTTTCTATTTGTAGACATAACACTGAAAGCTGAAGAAACACATTTCACACAGATCTATTTTTTACTGTTATCAAACTAAATTTGGACTCATCTAATTTTAAAACTTGTAAATTCAGCATTTTACAGAGCCTTAATATAGGGAATATGATACAGCAGGGGTGGGCAAACTTTTTAGCCAGAGGGCCACATCAGGGTGCGAAACTGTATGGAGGACTGGGTAGGGAAGGCTGTGCCCCCCAAACAGCCTGGCCTCCTTTTCACCCCCTCCCTCTTCCCACCCCCTGACTGTCCCCCTCAGGACCCCCCCGCTCCTTGTCCCCTGACTGTCCACTCCTGGGACCCCCCTGTCCCAAATCGCCCCCCCCCCCCCCCAGACTCCCATGCCCTATCCAACCCCCCTGTTCCCTGACCGCCCCATCACAGGACCTCCACCCCATCCAACCACCCCCTGCTCCCTGTCCCCTGACTGCCCCCTGGGACTCCCGACCAAACCCCCCCACCGCCACATGTGTGCCACTGTCACCCCCTTACCATGCCGCTCAGAGCGGAGGAGGGGCCGGGGACTAGCCTCCCAGGCCAGGAGCTCAGGGGCCGGGCAGGACGGTTCTGCGGGCTGGACATGGCCCATAGGCCATAGTTTGCCCACCTCTGTGATAGAGTGATTTGTGTTTATCAAAATAGTTTGCGCGCTAAAAATTTATATTGAATATAACAGCATTCTTCAAGACTGGGGGAACAACTCAGTTGACCAACGTTCATCAGCGGAAAAGTTCTAATTTCCAAGTCTCTGAGAGAGCTATTGCTCATTGCATATAATGACTGTTCTTTTTGTCCATATACTACTGTAACCGCACCACCTAGCCCCTGGTTTGTAAAGCAATTTTGAACATAACAGTTATACTGGGTCAGACCAATGGTCCATCTAGCCCGACATCCTGTCTTCCAACAGTGGCCATTGCCAGGTGCTTCAAAGGGACTAAACCGAACAGGCAGTCATTGAGTGATCCATCCTCTGTCCTCTCCTCCCAGCTTCTGGCAGTTAGAGGCTAGGGACACCAAGAGCATGCAGTTGCATCCCTGACCATCTTGGCTAATAGTCATTGATAAATTCATGGAAGATAGGTCTAACTAATTCTTTTTTGAACCCTGTTATAGTTTTCTGGCTTTCACAACATCCCCTGGCACTGAGTTCCACATGTTCACTGTGAGTTGTGCGAAGAAGTACTTCCTTTTGTTTGTTTTAAACTTGTTGCCTATTAATTTCATTGTGACACCCCAGTTCTTGTGTTATGTGAAAGAGTAAATAACACTTTCTCCACACCATTCATGATTTTATAGACCTTTATCATATCCCCCCCTTAGTCATCTCTTTTCCAAGCTGAAACATCCCAGTATTTTTGCATAATGCTATTTTGATGTGTAAAAATTCCTATTCATTATGTGATCAGTTTTCGTTTCGACAAAAAGGAAACTAATGCATGATTTCAGCATCTGCATTCTGTTGTGTTTGACATAACTCTATATATGTGCCAAAATTGCATTGATATTTAAAAACACAAGTAGTAAACTCCCATTAAAAAGAGAATGTTTCTCTTCTTTAGATTCTTATTTATTTATCAACGAAGACATCATGGTCAAGGTGGTGTACATCTATGTTTTCTATTTTCAGCATGCATTTAACACATTTTGTTCCAACTATAGCTCACATACGGATACAATTCATCCCCTTAAATGTCCTTCATATAGAGAATAGAGATGTGCAAACAATGCTATTGGAAAGGTCTTATCTGTTCACTGGACTTCTCTAAGGTTTAAAGTTAAACACTTATTTAAAGTATTTTGCTGGTTTGAGGCCTAAATGCCTGGCAGTCCAGATAGTAGATAAAAGTTACTCTATCAACAGATGAAGACAGAATAAAAAACAAAACTTTTGTAAGTTTACTCGGCCTATGAAGTGGGCTAGACTGGCTGACTCTGCTTGATTAGAAACTTCTCAGGAAATTATGTTATAGTGGAGCACCGGTTCCACGTTAGAAAGTGCTGCTAAAACTTAGTTATTTAAAAGGACTACTTTTCCAGGGTCACGTCTACACCATAAACTTAAGTCGACCTCTGCTAGGTCAACTTACAGCCACTGCAGTAATTACTAAGATGGCTGATGTCCACGCTGCCCTCCTGTCAGTGGTGCGTGTCCTCACCAGGAGCGCTTCTACCAACTGAAGAAGGGGACAGTGGGAGCTGAGAGCTCTGCCAGGAGCGGGGGGCAGCCACCTGGGCTTCTTGACTCCCTGAGCAAGGAGCAGGAACCGGGGGCAACCAGAGCCCACCAGGCTTTCTTGTCACTTTCACGGCTCCAGCATAAAGCCCTGAAATTGACAAGAATGGCAGCCAACAGCTGATGTAAGTAAGGCAGTGTTTACATAGACACTGCAGCGCTGGCCCAACTACACCAACATAAGCCCTACACCTATCCTGGAGGTGGAGTTATGTCGGCGTAGTAGGGCACTTACATCGGCGGGAGCAAGGCTGTAGTGTGTACATATTTAGGTATTTAGGTCGATATAAGCTGCCCTGTGTCAACCTGTGTAGTGTAGATCAGAGCTAGGTGCTCTAAAATCCTCATTCTTACTCAGATTCTCTTGAAATTTGCTGTGCCTCATAAGCGTGCTAGGTAGGGTTAGGCGCCCACATTTATGATCTTGGGAACCCCATGCTCAATAGGTACAACTCTCCCTCCAAACACCAGCATTTTACAAAATCAACAGGTTATAAATTTTTTTTGCACACACCTGCAGCTCAGACCATGATGCTAATCATCTCCAATTAAGCTCAATCTCTCTGCATGGATCTCAGCTAGTGCATGGCACCCACTACCCCTTAAGGGAAGCAATATTGAAAAAGTTAGAAGAATCTGAATGTTTAGAATGGCATCTACTAAACACTCGCACACCAAAGTTATTGAAATGAGAGAGTGCAGCAAGGCTAGGAAAGAGGATTTCTAGGCAGCCCATTGTTAGATTATGTGGGTAGCTCAAGGGGACAGGCTGTGGCACTGGCCACTGAATCTGAGCTACCCCCACGCACTGTAAATTCAAACCCTACCATTGGCAGAAGTCTGAGAATGATCTGTAGGAATGATGCTACTTTACTACCTGCCTCCATACAGCAGATTTTTACTTTTGGGAAACATGTTCCACTACTATGTACAGCTAATTTAGAAAATACACAACTATTTTCTGAAAGAGAAATTACACGTACTCTATCAAGATATGATTGCTGGGCATGTTGCTACTTTTTCACATAGGGGACTATAATAGCAGAGCCTCATAGAATCATAGAATAACAGAGTTGGAAGGGACCTCTGGAGACTATCTAGTCCAACCCCCTGCACAGAGCAGGACCAATCCCAACTAAATTATCCCAGCCAGGGATTTGTCAAGCCTGACATTAAAAACTTCTAACAAAGGGGATTCCACCACCTCCCCAGGTAACGCATTCCAGTGTTTTACCACCCTCCTAGTGAAAAAGATTTTCCTAATATCCAACTGTCAAGGTTCCTCCCCCACTCTGAACTCTAGGGTACAGATGTGGGGACCTGCATGAAAAACCTCCTAAGCTTATCTTTACCAGCTTAGGTCAAAACTTCCCCAAGGTACAAAATATTACACCCGTTATCCTTGGACTGGCCGCTACCACCACCAAACTAATACTGGTTTCTGGGGAAGAGCTGTTTGGACGCATCCTTCCCCCCAAAATACTTCCCAAAACCTTGCAGCCCACTTCCTGGATAAGGTTTGGTAAAAAGCCTCACCAATTTGCCTAGGTGACTACAGACCCAGACCCTTGGATCTTAAGAACAATGAACAATCCTCCCAACACTTGCACCCCCCCTTTCCTGGGAAATGTTGGATAAAAAGCCTCACCAATTTGCATAGGTGACCACAGACCCAAACCCTTGGATCTGAGAACAATGAAAAAGCATTCAGTGTTTTACAAGAAGACTTTTAATAAAAAATAGAAGTAAATAGAAATAAAGAAATCCCCCCTGTAAAATCAGGATGGTAGATATCTTACAGGGTAATTAGATTCAAAAACATAGAGAACCCCTCTAGGCAAAACCTTAAGTTACAAAAAAGATACACAGACAGAAATAGTTATTCTATTCAGCACAATTATTTTCTCAGCCATTTAAAGAAATCATAATCTAACACATACCTAGCTAGATTACTTACTAAAAGTTCTAAGACTCCATTTCTGTTCTGTCCCTGGCCAAGACGACTAGACAGACAGACCCAGACCCTTTGTTTCTCTCCCTCCTCCCAGCTTTTGAAAGTATCTTGTCTCCTCATTGGTCATTTTGGTCAGGTGCCAGCGAGGTTACCTTTAGCTTCTTAACCCTTTACAGGTGAGAGGAGCTTTCCCCTGGCCAGGAGGGATTTCAAAGGGGTTTACCCTTCCCTTTATATTTATGACACCAACCTAAATCTCCCCCACTGCAACTTGAGACCGTTACTCCTTGTCCTGTCATCTGCTATCACTGAGAATAGTCTAGATCCATCCTCTTTGGATCCACCTTTCAGGTAGTTAAAAGCAGCTATCAAATCCCCCCTCATTCTTCTCTTCCGTAGACTAAACAATCCCAGTTCCCCCAGCCTCTCCTCATAACTCGTGTTCCAGACCCCTAATCATTTTTGTTGCCCTTCGCTGGACTCTCTCCAATTTATCCACATCCTTCTTGTAGTGTGGGGCCCAAAACTGGACATAGTACTCCAGATGAGGCCTCACCAATGTCGAATAGACGGGAACGATCACGTCCCTCGATCTGCTGGCAATGCCCCTACTTATACAGCCCAAAATGCCATTGGCCTTCTTGGCAACAAGGGCATACTGTTGACTCATATACAGCTTCTTGTCCACTGTAACCCCTAGGTCCTTCTCTGCAGAACTGCTGCCTAGCCATTCAGTCCCTAGTCTGTAGCGGTGCATTGGATTCTTCCATCCTAAGTGCAGCACTCTGCACTTGTCCTTGTTGACCCTCACCATATTTCTTTTGGCCCAATCCTCCAATTTGTCTAGGTCCCTCTGTATCCTATCCCTACCTGCCACCGTATCTACCACTCCTCCCAGTTCAGTATCATCCGCAAACTTGCTGAGGGTGCAATCCACACCATCCTCCAGATCATTAATGAAGATATTGAACAAAACCGGCCCCAGGACCGACCCTTGGGGCACTTCGCAAGATACCGGCTGCCAACTCGACATGGAGCCATTGATCACTACCTGCTGAGCCTGACAATCTAGCCAACTTTCTACCCACCTTGTAATGCATCCATCCAGCCCATACTTCTTTAACTTGCTGACAAGAATACTGTGGGAGACTGTGTCAAAAGCTTTGCTAAAGTCAAGGAATAACACGTCCATTGCTTTCCCTTCATCCACAGAACCAGTTATCTCATCATAGAAGGCAATTAGATTAGTCAGGCATGACTTTCCCTTGGTGAATCCATGCTGACTGTTCCTGATCACTTTCCTCTAAGTGCTTCAGAATTGATTCCTTGAGGACATGCTCCATGATTTTTCTGGGGGTGAGGTGAGGCTGACCGGCCTGTAGTTCCAAGGATCCTCCTTCTTCCCTTTTTTAAAGATTGGCACTACATTAGCCTTTTTCCAGTCGTCCGGGACTTCCCCCGATCGCCATGAGTTTTCAAAGATAATGGCCAATGGCTCTGCAATCACTTCCGCCAATTCCTTTAGCACTCTCGGATGCAACGCATCCGGCCCCATGGACTTGTGCACGTCCAGTTTTTTTAAATAGTCCCGAACCACTTCTTCCTTCATAGAGGGCTGGCCACCTCCTCCCCATGCTGTGCTGCCCAGTGCAGTAGTCTGGGAGCTGACCTTGTTCATGAAGACAGAGGCAAAAAAAGCATTGAGTACATTAGCTTTTTCCACATCCTCTGTCTGTTGCCTCCCTCATTCAGTAAGGGGCCCACACTTTCCTTGGCTTTCTTCTTATTGCCAACGTACCTGAAGAAACCCTTCTTGTTACTCTTAACATCCTTCGCTAGCTGCAACTCCAGGTGTGATTTAGCCTTCCTGATTTCATTCCTACATGCCCGAGCAACATTTATATACTCATCCCTGGTCATTTGTCCAATCTTCCACTTCTTGTAAGCCTCTTTTTTGTGTTTAAGATCAGCAAGGATTTCACTGTTAAGCCAAGCCGGTCGCCTGCCATATTTTCTATTTTTTCTACACATCGGGATGGTTTGTCCCTGTAACCTCAGTAAGGATTCTTTAAAATACAGCCAGCTCTCCTGGACTCCTTTCCCCCTCACATTATTCTCCCAGGGGATCTTGCCCATCAGTTCCCTGAGGGAGTCAAAGTCTCCTTTTCTGAAGTCCAGGGTCCGTATTCTGCTGCTCTCCTTTCTTCCTTGTGTCAGGATCCTGAACTCGACCATCTCATGGTCACGGCCTCCCAGGTTCCCATCCACTTTTGCTTCCCCTACTAATTCTTCCCGGTTTGTGAGCAGCAGGTCAAGAAGAGCTTCCCCCCTAGTTGGTTCCTCTAGCACTTGCACCAGGAAATTGTCCCCTACACTTTCCAAAAACTTCCTGGATTGTCTGTGCACCGCTGTATTGCTCTCCCAGCAGATATCAGGATGGCTGAAGTCGCCCATGAGAACTAGGGCGTGCGATCTAGTAGCTTCTGCGACTTGCTGGAAGAAAACCTCAGCCACCTCATCCCCCTGGTCCGGTGGTCTATAGCAGACTCCCACCACAACATCACCCTTGTTGCTCACGCTTCTAAACTTAATCCAGAGACTCAGGTTTTACTGCAGTTTCATACATGAGCTCTGAGCAGTCATACTGCTCCCCTACATACAGTGCAACTCCCCCACCTTTTCTGGCCTCCCTGTCCTTCCTGAACAGTTTATACCCATCCATGACAGTACTCCAGTCATGTGAGTTATCCCACCAAATCTCTGTTATTCCAATCACATCATAATTCCCTGACTTTGCCAGGACCTCCAGTTCTCCCTGCTTGTTTCCCAGGCTTTGTGCATTTGTATATAGGCACTTGAGATAACCCGCTGATCGCCCCTCGTTCTCAATATGAGGCAGGAGCCCTCCCCTCTCACACGCTCCTGCTCGTGCTACCTCCCGGTATCCCACTTCCCCACTTACCTCAGGGCTTTGGTCTCCTTCCCCCGGTGAACCTAGTTTAAAGCCCTCCTCACTAGGTTAGCCAGCCTGCTCGCGAAGATGCTCTTCCCTCTCTTCGTTAAGTGGAGCCCGTCTCTGCCTAGAACTCCTCCTTCTTGGAACACCATCCCATGGTCGAAGAATCCAAAGCCTTCTCTCCGACACTATCTGCATAGCCATTCATTGACTTCCACGATTCGACGATCCCTACCCCGGCCTTTTCCTTCCACGGGAACACCACTTGCGCCTCATACTCCTTTATCCTCCTTCCCAGAGCCACGTAGTCTGCAGTGATCCGCTCAAAGTCATTCTTGGCAGTATCATTGGTGTCCACGTGGAAAAGCAGGAAGGGGTAGTGGCCCGAGGGCTTGATGAGTCTTGGCAGACTCTCCGTCACATCGCGAATCTTAGCCCCTGGCAAGCAGCAGACTTCTGTTTTCCCGGTCAGGGCGGCAGATAGAGGACTCAGTCCCCCTGAGGAGAGAGTCCCCGACCACCACCACCTGCCTCCTTCTCTTGGGAGTGGTGGTCGTGGAACCCTCAACCTTAGGACAGTGCATCTCATGCCTTTCAACTGGTGGAGTCTCCTTCTGCTCCCTTCCCCCAGACGTATCATCTAGGCCACTCCCTGCAATCGTACCTGTGAAGAGAACATGAAAATGGTTACTTACCTGTATCTGCATTGCTGGTACATGGACGTTCCCCCTTCTTCTTCTGGAGGTCACATGTTGCCAAATTCCTTCACCGTCCTCCTGTCCCCGCTGCGCAGCCTGCTCTGAATCTTCAGAACCTTGTGCCCGTAGAAGCATATCCTGACTCAGCCTCAGCATTAATCAATTACTACTGATAACTTGAGGTAAGATGAAAGAGTTTGGATAATGTAACCGTGCGGATTTGAGTGTGCTTAATGTCAAGGGGTTCCTGATGTACAGGCCCCTAACACAAGGTGCTCAGTGTATTTTTAGATTCTTATTCCTTTTTTCACGTAGAGCTGGGGAATACTGTAAGAGGGTTTAGGCATTACGAGGAGTAGTAAGTAGGACATGGAGGTGAGTTGTGGGGAGTAGAGGAAGGAGTTCTGTCACATTTGCCCCTCCCACGTGTGCCAGAACTGGAGGGCCCTGCCCTGCAGGGAGTCAGACACTCTCTGCCCCCCAGGTGGGGTGTGAGTATTAGGAAAGACTGAGATGTCATCTTTGAGTGTCTCGTCAAAACAAGTGCTTCAAGCTGCCCGAGCGTTTAGTGGTAGATTGCATCAGCCCTGAGGAGGAGGTCAGTGGAGGGGGTCTATGCCTGATCCCTTTGTTCTTCCTCCTCTGCTGGTCCTGTCTGGCAAGATGCGCAAAATAGTGTCCAGTCTGTCAAAGCCTGTAGTGTTTTCTGGGCACTGCTGGTGTATACCGACTGTATATATATACTGTATACAGAGACTTAAGGACACTAAGACAGCCCTAAAGTCCATGGAGTTTGGTGTTTGTTTGCTCTGTAAAGAGCGAGGACCCTATGAATGGGAGATCCTGGAGGGTTTGCTAGACCTTCTGAGGAAACCCCAAGGACTGTAACCACTAGCTTCAGCACATGGTAACAGCCATGGCCATCAACTGGGCCACAGAATCAGAGGCATCCAAGACTGCCTGCAGGGAGGCCCAGGTGACTGTCTTCCCTTCTTCAACCAGTGAAGAGGAGAACTCCTGTCTGGCCTCTTTGGGAAAGCATGCTTTAAAATTTTTGCATTGCCTCCCACATATTAAAATAATATGGCAACCTTGCAAATCATATAGCCTCCCACGTAGCAACCTAGCAAAGCTTTCTAGTTTGCTATTCAGAATTATAGCCTACCTGTTGAATAGGCTTTTCAGCCAAAACAAGTCCAGCTTTTTGAGGTCCTTTGCCTTGGGCCCGCTTGACCCTGATGGTCCCTCTCATTGGTGGCCACCACCACTAGAGACCTTGGAGGAGGGTGTGAAAACAGAAATTTGTACCCCTTGGCTTGTATGAAGTATTTGTGCTCTGTCCATTTGGCTATGGGAGGGAGGGAAGCAGGGTTCTGCCAGAGCGCTCTAACTGGATCCATGATTGCCTCATTAAGATCCACTCAAGGGAACCCACTGCTGACTAAATGTCTAGTAAACTATGTGTTATCTCTTTGACCACTTTGGCTTGGACACCCAAGTTCGAGGCTACCTGCTTTAATAAGTCCTGGTAGGCCTTCTGATCATCTTGAGGTGGGACACACACTGCCTCATCTGGGGAAGAGGAGGAGGCGGCTAAAGCTGGTTGAGGGGCCTCTGCTCCTTCCTCTGTCTCAGCCAAGACCTGTGGGACCTCCTCTTGAGGTTTGGCACTGAGCTCAGCACCAGAGTCTGGGTTAGGGGTCTCACGGCACGGTACCAGAGGTGCCCTACTTTCCAAGGCCACAGAATACGAACACCTTGAAATGATGCCCTGGACCACGGGAAATCTTCACAGGTTCCAAAAAGTCCATTGCATGAGTGCCGTTCCCCACAGTCCTGGATACCGAGCGTTTGGTGGCATCATAGTGCCTGAGGCTCTCTCAGGGTAGGAATGGTATGCAGAGTAGTGCAGGTGGTCCTGACAGTGGAAAGAGAAGGACCCCACTTTGGACTTCGATGAGCTGGAGTGTGGAGACTAAGGTGGTGCCAACCCTCTCGGTGCTGGTGAATGGCATCATGGAGAAGTCTGAACCAGGCTACCATAGGTGGATTTCCCCTACAAGGTGGCCGTGGTGCTGCACGAAAGCTGAAGGATGGCTCTCTGCCACTCATTGGTACTGGTGGTGCCAAGTCCTGAATCTCTGGGGACCCTTGGACTGGAACAGCGAGCAGGTTTCTAGCAGCTGCAAATGCGTCTGGCATTGATGGTACCACGAACTGACTGGTACACTGTCTGCTGGAGGATGGCACTTCCCATGCCAGAGTTAGCAGAGCTGGCGGGAGTACCAAGGCTGACAGAGGCGCCTGTTGCAGTGCCAGAGAGTGAGAGCGGCCTGATACGGCTCTCGCTCTACCCTGATCCCCTTGCCTGCTTCCTTTCAGCACTGGGGGAATGACTTCTCCTGGTGCTTATTCTTATGCACCAGGGAGAAGCAGCAGTGCAGGGACTCTCAACAAGTGGAAGGAGCACTGTGCAGCAAAGCTGAGGTGTTTGGTGCCGAGTCGAAGCGCAGCTCCGACACTGGTCTTAGGGCAGTCTCCATAAGGACCTTCAACCTCACCTCCTGGTCTTTCTTGGTGCAGGATTTGAAGTCCCTGCAGATCTGGCAACAGTCTTTCCTATGAGCTTCCCCTAAACACATGAGAAAGCTCAAGTGTGGGTCACTCAAGGACACTGACTTGCCACACACAGGGCGTGAAGATGGGTGAACAAGGCCCCAGGGTCAGACAAGCCTCTCCGACTAAGACTGGAGGCATCCAAAACTCACTAACTACTAAAACTACCACTAACGAACAAACTAAGTAAACTACAATAACTACACACACACACACACAAAAAGAAGTAAAACCACTGGGATAAATTGCCTGAGCAATGAGGAAAGTTCCAGCAACTGTCACAGGCGGTAAGAAGGAACAGAAGCGGGAGTGGGTCCCCTTATGCCGGCAGTATGAGCGCACGGCTCCAGAGGGCACTGAAGTTGACTCAACAGATACCACGAAGGAAAAAAATTCCGGCAACTGTGATTGGGGCACGCACACACCTATTTTGGAATGGACAGGTGCAAGCACTCAAAGAAGAACGAATCTTCCTGCCAATCTGGATCAGATTCAGATCAGTGGCCCAGCTAGTCCAATGTCTAATAGCTGCCTGTACCAGAGGGTTCTGAGAAAGGTAAAAGAAATTGTGTACTCAGACATTTACAAAATAGCTTATTCATATGAGAAGTTTCTTCCTAATTCCAAACAGTTAGTGATTAGTTTATGCCAAGAGATATGATATTCTTCATATCACCCATATAAAGTTTTAATCCTTTTTTGACTCCTGCTTTCCCCCTCTGTTTCTGATCCCTTACCCAAGGGAAACAACTGGACTCTGAAACTGAGCTGGGAAACCTCCTGCCCCCACCCCCAGTTTGAATTGCTCAGTCTGTAAGCAAAGGGCTGGGGCCATTTCCCAAACAGAAGGGAAAACAGGGAGGTAGGAAGCAGCCCAAGGGAGGCTGATCTGGAATAGCAGCCAGGATGGACTGAGTCACCCCTCATCTCTCTCCCCTTGGGCCAAGACCCTGCAGAGTGAGGTCCCAGATTTCCCAACCTTTCTCCCCTCCCACAGCTGCCTGGAGACCCCAGGAGTTTCAGGAGGAGAACAAACTGTGACTTGGCCACTGCTGCCCCACCCGGGCTGCCTGGAAGAGCCATCCCAAGACTAGGAGAGACTTTTTGACTGAGGCATGTCCACTGGGCCTGCTGGGTCCCAGGCAAAGCCCGCTATATGCCCCCACACCTCAACCAGAGAGAGCATCTACATACATACAATTATATTACTTTTCACTTATTTGGAAAGTTATTTTTCTTTTCTTTTCTTGTTTTAAATCTGATATGTATTGTAGTTAAATATCAGTGACAAATAAAAGTAAAAAGAAATAAGTTCTTCTTGGATATAAAAATTGTTTTTAGACTTTTAATTATAGATGAATGTAACTGGTAATTCTATTCTGCAGTTCAACCACAGACAAAATTCCCCCGGTTTTCATGACAGAACTTGACTGATATTCGCTTTACACGTACAGAACTCCTTTGACATCATATGTGGATCCTAGATGTAGATAGAGCAAAACACCAGAATCAAGATTGGTCATCTGTATCCAGAGACTGTTTCTCAATTTTTCAATTAGTAAGAGACAGCAGTACACAGACTAGCCGTGGGAGAAGGCCAGTTAGGCCCCCCTGGCTCCTAGATCCTGGGACACCTGACCCCTACACAAGTCACACACAGAAGCTTCCTCACCAGGGGAGAGCTCTTAATGGTCTCTTGTTCCTGAGGGATGATTACAGTGATGTAAGAAAACCAAGAACAGCAAAGAGAACATAATTCCATGTCAGCAAAACTATTAAACCAACCTAACCATCACATTGTGATGTTAAAGTAGAAGACGGTGCTCAGGGGTTGAAATGCTCATGGCCTGAAGGGAAGAGACATAACAAGTAAGTATTAACTTTTTTTTCCCAAAGATATAACAAAGAGGGTTAAGAAAAAAATGTAATTACTGTGGGAAAGGCAGTATAGAAGAAGGGCACATTGGATCAGCAATGGCAATAGAAAACTATTGTTTGAGGCACCAGAAGAGAAAGATGGAACACAGGGGAGAGCTTGGGGGATGGAGGAATGGAGGAGAAAGAATAAATAAATAAAGATTAAATAAATGTTTGTAGATATAGTGTATCCTCCTGGTTAACAAACAGAAGCACCACATTTAGTATAAAAGCTATTTTTATTTTCAAAGCAACATGTTTGAATGGGTTACCAACAAATGAGAATTAATCTTTCCTTAGGAAAAACCTAAAAAACAGAAATGCAAAACAAAAGGAAAGACATTCTCTTTTTTTAATACATAACATCTACCTCTATTGAGCCACCCATAATAACTACTGAATATTATTTTCCATTGTGTCAGCTATCCTAGGAACAAAGTGAGATGCAAACACACGATGGGTACCATCTACACAGCACAAAAGAAATCCCCAAGGCAGCAAGTCTCAGAGCCAAATCAACTCACTCAGGCTCATGATTAGGGCCCTACCAAATTCACAGCCATGAAAAACACATCATAGACCGTGAAATCTGGTCTCCCTCCCATGAAATCTGGTCTTTTGTGTGCCTTTACCCTATACTATACAGATTTCACCGGGAGAGGAGGGGGAGGGGAGACAAACGTTTCTCAAATTGGGGGTCCTGACCCAAAAGGGAGTTGCAGGGGGGTGTCGCAAGGTTATTTTAGGGGATCACGGTATTGCCATGCTTACTTATGCACTGCCTTCAGAGCTGGGCTACCGAAGAATGGTAGCTATTAGTCAAGCATGGAGCTTTGAAGGCAGCACCCTACCTGCAGTAGCATAGAAGTAAGGGTAGCAGTACCATACCATGTTTCAGAGTAACAGCCGTGTTAGTCTGTAATCGCAAAAAGAAAAGGAGTACTGGTGGCACCTTAGAGACTAACCAATTTATTTGAGCATAAGCTTTCGTGAGCTACAGCTCACATACACATTGTAAGGAGAGGTTTCAGAGGAACAGCCGTGTTAGTCTGTATTCGCAAAAAGAAAAGGAGTACTTGTGGCACCTTAGAGACTAACCAATTTATTTGAGCATGAGCTTTCGTGAGCGTGAGCTGTAGCTCACGAAAGCTCATGCTCAAATAAATTGGTTAGTCTCTAAGGTGCCACAAGTACTCCTTTTCTTTTTATTGTAAGGAGAGTGATCACTTTAGATAAGCTATTACCAGCAGGAGAGTGGAGTGGGAGGAGGTATTGTTTCATGGTCTCTGTGTATATAATGTCTTCTGCAGTTTCCACAGTATGCATCTGATGAAGTGAGCTGTAGCTCACGAAAGCCTATGCTCAAATAAATTGGTTAGTCTCTAAGGTGCCACAAGTACTCCTTTTCTTTTCGCGAGTACCATACCATGCCACCCTTACTTCTGCGCTGCTGCTGACGATGGCTCTACCTTCAGAGATGGGCTCCCAGCCAACAGCCACCGCTCTCCAACTGCCCAGCTCTGAAGGCAGCACCGCCTCCAGCAGCAGCACAGAAGTAAAAGTAGCAGTACTGCAACTCCCCCTACAATAACCTTGTGACGCCCACCGCCCACAACTCCCTTTTGGGTCAAGACCCCTACAGTTACAACGCTGTGAAATTTCAGATTTAAATAGCTGAAATCATGAAATTTACAAATTTTAAAATCCTATGACTGTGAAATTGACCAAAATGGACCAGGAATTTGGTAGGGTCCTACTCATGAAGCTTGAGCTCTGGGGCTAAAAACAGCAGTGCAGATGTTCCCACTTGGGTTGGAGCCTTGTTTCCTGGACCCACCCCTCTTGCAGGTTTTAGAGCCTGGGCTCAAACGCAAGCAGGAATGTCTATACTGCTATTTTTAGCTTTATAGTGTGAGCCCCATGAACCTAGCCCCATGAACCTCAGTTGACCCCAGCTCTGAGACTCACTGCCCCAGTGGGTTTTTCGGGGTTTGGTTTCGTTGGTTGGTTGGGTTTTTTGGGGGTTTTTTTTTTCTTCTTCAGTGTAGACATATCCTAGAAGCATAAATCAATATTTGTAATAGGTGTTCCTCACACAAAATGGAATTATTACAACAGCTACAATAATCATGTTTTAAGATGAATATTTTCCTTTGTAAGACATAATGGAATTGCTACAAAATTTTGTACAAATAAGTATAAATCAGTCTGTAACAGAATAATTATATGAACACATACTCAGTCCTGTTGTTCAATGGTGCAAATTGCTTAGCAATTTTAAAAAAAGCTACAGCAAATAATTAAAGAGATAACTGATGAATGCTGATGTCCTGAAATAATTTCAACAATTACACATTATTTGTAGCAAGAGTATTGCCAGCAGGAAAGAACGAACAGAATGAGGGGTTGGAGAGAGGCTACTGAATTAAGGAAGGGAGAAATAGTGGAATGGAAATTTAATTTTCAAAACTGGCTACCAAGGACAACTTCAGGCCAAGGATATTTTGTCTCATGGTCAGTTCATCCCAAAGATGAGCAAATAAAAAACAATTCCTCTATAACAGAGGCTCTCAAACTGTGGTCTGCGAGCTCCATTCAGTGGTCTGTAGATAGTTCCCTCTAAGGAGCGTGCCTGGGCGGCCATACATGAGAGAATGAAGGGCCACCCACCTAATTAGTGGAGTGGTGCAGGCATGGCTCCACAAATTAGGTGCCTGGACCCTGGAGAAGACGTACATGTAAGGTGAGGTGGTGGCCTTGGTGGGGAATAGGGGATAGGTGGGAGGGGGCAATGGGGTGAGAAGAGGGAGTGAGGGGAATTTGGGACGTGCAGGGCTGCGGCGGCCAGAGTAAAAGGCAACTTTCCCCAGCTCCAGGGCTGCGGCTGCTGAGGAGAGACCCCTCCTTCCCAGCCCCAGCTTGGGGGCTGCCACGGCGGGGGAGAGGACACATCCACTGCATTAGAAAGATAAGACTACTGATATTAAAATAGGAGTTGTGAGCTTTTATTTGTAGAACAAAAAAATGTTAATTATCATCAAGGTTTTTTTTATATAGCACTTGTATCCAAAGTGCCTTACAATAGTTAGCTAACAGTACAAACATTTGGAAAGATCATTAAGCCAAGACCCTCAGCAGTTTTCAAGCGGTCCACGGAAAAAGAAGTTTGAGAACCACTGCTATATAAACACATAATGGGCACAGTCCATTATTTATGACAGTTCCAGCAAAACAATAAAATAAAGTGCTACATTGTTATATTTAGATAGGTAGTAGATCAAAATCTTTGTATGTATGTTAGAGACTAGAAATGGAGTTTGGAAGTCAAATCCTGCATTGCCACTAACCTCCTGTGTGGCCTTTGCACTTTCTGCTCAATATTAAGAAAACACTGTGGCCAACTAAACATTAATATTCAATGGCAAAAAACTACATTAATTTAGAGTTAAGGTTGCTTGGTGGTATGTCGTCCCCTTTTAGAACACTGAGTTGAGCAAAATTCAAGCCTGAAAACCAGATAATACACAGTTAAGGTTATCCATGCAACATTAACTGCTCTCTTTCAGCCATTTAGCACATACCCTTTACTCTGACAACCCCACAGTTGGTGAAATGTACAAGCTCTTTGCCTCCTTTTACAAGCCATTCACTTTCACTCACAGGATTCCACCTAACACTATTCAAGGGCCAAAAGGAAAAGAAGTCAATGCCCAGTGTGAAGGACAACTTACATTACAGTGGAATGGTGTTTCTGGTTATGTTTCAGAATGGTTGGAGGGTAGAGTTTGTGGCAGGGCCAGTGAGAGAAATCACACAGTTTCTGTTCCAAACTACTGACAGTTCCAAGAGAAAGATCCTCAGACTCCTGTCCATTAGGTGTACCCCATCTCTGAGAAACAGTGAGGTTGGACAGCTTGTAATGTTTCTATACCATATAGTACACACTTTCTGATCAGTCATGAACCCTCCAATTTTCCAATTAATGGTCTTACAACACTTAATAGCTTTCAAGCTATACCAATTATTCAGTTGCCGAGCCTGGACACAAATATCTGCTGCAGTCCAAATCTGCTTACAACATTGCATAAGGTGTACACCAGGAATAAATCATTTCTGCCCAAGTGAATTATACCACAATGTCCAGTAGATCATAAGTTCTTAAGTCACTAGTCAGATGCTGCAGAGTAGGCAAAACATGATGCCAATGCAGGTCACCTATCTCTATCCAAATCAGCAACCCCTATGTCATAGTGTACTCCTTGCTCTTCCACAAACTTGTACAACCTCAGGATCCAGGAATCATCCAGAATCCACGTGCTGAGAACGCTGGCTATTCAAGGTACCTGCATTGTCAGTTCCAAACCTACACATTACATGTCTTTGGAATCACCACATTAATCTGCCCCAAGCAGGTAAGCTACTACCCACCCCCAGGAGCTAGTAAAATACAGATTTTCTCCAGTAATTATTTCAAGGCTTGCCTACTCATCCTCATTGCCTACCCTCCCTGCAGACGTAACTCCTTTCCCTGTCCCTACATCCCAACCTACTTCCTTCCATCTCATACAGTCCTCTGTCTCTGTCTCCTCCCCCCCTCAATATAACAAGAATGTTGGTTAGACTGCCCAGTGACTGTTGTGTTCACAATAAGCTTCCCCCTAAAATAAAAACATGCTGCACTGTAACAGACAACTTGCATCAAGCAACGTAAATTATTAAATCTCTATTGCACAGATGTACAAAAGGTTCAGATTAGGAACATCAGTGGCAGGACGTTCACCAGGGGCAATGGCGTCAGCCACATTCCCTTAAGGTACCCAGATAAGCATATAATGACTGCATAGAAATCCTCTCTCTCCAAGTTTTTTTTTCCCTTTATTGATTCATGAGCAGTGTAATCCTTCCAGACTACACATCTGCACATGCAAAGAAGTGAATATATTCTAAAATACCATTCTTAATTTGGGTCCCCCAAAGATTTTGGGTTTGCCATGCACTACCTTGGGTAAAATTCAACAGATTGAGACCATTTTGACCCACATCACATGGAAAGGTTCATCTCTAGCTCTGCGCAAAGAAACCCCACCTAGAAACTTTTTGAAAAAAAAAGGCTACTTTTGGGGGGCTTATATCTTAGCTCAACTTAGCTCAAATTACCCCAAATTTGGGCACTAACACTACGCTACAACCCCCAGAGGCATACCAAATTTCAAAAGCAATTCAACCATGCATCTTAATTTTAGAGGACTTAGCAGCATCAACCTTTGATCAGAAGTCATAAAGGAACCCTAACTATAATGGTGTTGCCATGCCACTGTAGTTTAGTAGTGGTGAGGTATCTTCATACATGGACATGTTTAACATACACCATCTTATCCATTATGAGATACTATTACCTGTGTATGCTGCATCTGAATGTTATGCAAAACCGAAAGCACTAACACAAATAGTACTCAGTTCCAAAAAGTGTAAGGCTGCCTGTGTTTCTATTTCTAACCTCTATCTTGCAAAGATAGCCTTCCCAATTTCTCACTCCCGCCAAAAAGCCAAATTCTTTGTTCCTATGATACACACACATCTCCACACTAGGGATTGAATTACTGTTCATGACATGAGGACCAGAGGCTCTAAATTTCCCAGAGTTTGAGACCAAGGACCTGATCCAAAACCTATTGATAACAGCAGAAAGACTCCATTTGGATTAAGCAATAAAAAGAACCTGTGAAGAACCTTAATCGGCTTTCTCACAGTACAACTTTTATACAAGATAACAGACTGCAGATAACACCTGACTTTGTCCGCTTCTCATGAACAACTAAAATTGAGTTTAGAAGCTTTAGAAACTTCATTTCTGATAGAGCAGATATTGTACTCTGTCCTAGAACTGTCCCTCTTCCACTCTAATCCTAGATAAAACATGCTCTGTTGGATAGACATCAGGCTGATCTTCGGAAAAACATATTACAAATCCCTGCCTTTGAAAGCATTGCATCACTTGACCAGTTGTTTCTTCTACAAATCACACTCTGACAGTTGAAAAAGAAGACATTAAAAGGGTAGATTAATTCCTGGAGATCTGAACAAAAAATAATTACTACCACACTGTCTTTTACTGAACGTTCTGGAAAATGGGCATCCCCACAATGAGATAGCAGGATACTGGACATATTCTGATGAGTGAAATTTAGAACACCTGTGTCAGGGTCCGACACAAACAGCTGCTACATCAATACAGGTACATACTTAACATACACACACAGAGCCATTAAAAAGGCCCTTATTTTCAAAAATGTATGCATTTATCTTTCATGTGTGTGATATCCAATGCCCACACTTTACTTTGGATACTTGTGTGCATGGTGCTTTACAAAATTAGAAGACATGTTGCTGTCCTGAAGACGTAACAGTCTAAGGCTCTGATCCTGCACTTCACTGCACCAGAATAAGGCCCATAGAAATCAATAGGACATAGCAGTGTACTTGCATACAGTAAACCACACAATCAAGGCATCAGTAAAATAAATGCCTGAGTGAGATAACTGAAGGAACCAAAGGGCAGTTTCCAGACTGAATCTGGATTTTTTGTTTCATCTTTCTAGGTCAAACACTCAAACTCCACAGTACTTTTTAGGATCAAATATGCAAAAATGTACAATACCTGCATACAAACAGCCACAGTGGGTCATAGCACTGGTCCATCTAGCCCAGTATCTTGCCTCCGACAGAGGTCAATGCCAGATGCTTCAGAGGGAATGTACAGAAGAGGTTAATCCCCTGTCATTCAGTCCCAGCTTCTGGCACTTGGAGCTTTAGGGATATTGAGAGCATGGAGTTGCATCCCTGACCATCTTGGCTAATAATCATTAAAGCTGCGAGTTTGTCACAGAGGTCATGGATTCCGTGACCTCCGTGACTTCCGCATCGGCTGATGCGCCTGGCCTGGGAGCACTTCAGGCAGCCCCTGAGCCAGTCGACAGGCCGCTGCTGGGGCAGTCTCGGGCCACCGCATTCCTCCCCGAGCAGCAGCAGAAGTTTGGGTGTGGGAGGGGGCACGGGGACGGGATGGGGTGAAGCAGGCTCTGGGAGGTGCTTACCTTGGGGGGGCTTCCCGGAAGCAGAGACATCCCCCTCACTACAGGCACCACCTCCAGAGCTCCCATGAGCTGCGAAGCCAGCACTCTGGGCAGAGGCAGCACGCGGAGTTACCTGGCCACACCTCCGCCTAGAAGCTGAGCAAGGGTGATGTCCCCGCTTCCAGGGAGGCATGGAGCCAGGTAGGGAGCCTGCTGGTCCAGCCACCCACATCCCCCCAGCACCAGCAGGGATCCCGGCCCGCATGCCACCACCTTCCCCACCCAGCACCAGCAGGGGTCCCAGGCCGTGTACGCCCCCCACCCCCGCCAACACTGCCATGTCGCCCCCCCTGAAAACCCTCCACCCCCGCCCCCGATTCAGTCAGGGCCATATAGAAGTAGTCATGGACAGGTCACGGACCGTGAATTTTTGTTTACTGCCCATGACCTGTCCATGACTTTTCCAAAAAATACCATGACTAAAACGTAGTAATAATCATTGATGAACCTATCCTTCATGAACTTAGCTAATTCTTTTCTGAACCCAGTTATACTTTTGGCCTTCACAATATCCCCTGGCAACGAGTTCCACAGATTGTGCGTTATGTAAAGAAGTACATAACCTGCTGCTTATTAATTTCATCGGATGACCTAGGTCCTGTGTCACATGAAGGGGTAAATAACACATCCCTATTCACTTTCTCCATACCATTCGTTATTTTATAGATCTCTATCATATCCCCCCCCCCACCCCCGTCTCTTTTCTAAGCTGAAAAGACCCAGTCTTTTTAGTCCCTTTTCACACGGAAGCTGTTCCATACCCCTAACCATTTCCGTTACCCTTCTCTGCACCTATTGCAACTTAAGAACACAGGTCTAATACAAAGGAGAGGAAAAAACTCCTACTGTACAGCTCTCCTGTGTTGGAGAAAACTTGCTCAAGAACAAAATGACTGGAAACCAGATTTTCCCTAATTGTCTTAAGACAAGTACTTAGAGCTCTAACTGAAGATACTGAGTGTTTTGATTATTCAGGTTTAGCTGCCTCTGCTATTCATTTCCCTAACTCAAACTTGGCTTCTGCTGTAAATTATTAGGATTTTCTGGCAGATTTCCATGGTCAAAGTGATAGGTGGCTTCTAACCACCAGGTTAAAAGGATGGACAAGCATGAAAACTACCGCCAATTCAGCGATACATCACAAAGAAGAAATGAAGCCAACAAGATTTTATTGAGAATTAATCTTGCCAACTTAAATTCTCAACACATGTGAAGACCTACTTGAAGAAAACAAAGTTAACTGATTCCTTCCCTCCCCCCTTGTTTTGTATTATTTGTATATTTTTCTAGCTCTCTCTCACACTTTCTGCAGGTTTAATTATTGAATCAGAGCATGTATATTTTCTGGAATATAATTTAGAAGAGTCTTATCCTGTGACCTAGATATATCTTCTCTACTGAAAATCCATGCTTCTCTGATAAGTTATTAGTTACCCTGTTAGGATATAGATATTCAGGCCTGTCTGTAAAGGCCTATACTCTAAGAATTTAGGTGTATTCTTATCACTTGGCTCGTTATAGAGGTATAAAAGAAACAATCAAAATCACTGTCTGCCGGTGTAAGGGCCTTCTCTTACTGTGACAGTCTGAGGTCCTGTTCTTAGGCTAAGGCTTTTGGCTAAGCAGCAGAGGCAGCCATAAGCTTGGAAGCGAACGGTCACATCCTAACACTCCAACCTAGTCACATTGAAATAAGGTGCTATTGAGCTGTTAGGAATACAATCCTGTCCTGATAATGCCTATCACCTCCAGAGAAAGGGAAGTGCCTAGAAGATGTAAAAGGAAACTTAGTTTGATAGCATCCTGTCTGGCAAGAACTCACTTATCAATAGCTGGGATGTGAAATCCTCATTTCTTTGTTGTTCTATCACTGTAGTCCCCATTTCCCTATTGTTTGTCTGTATAATCTCTGTCTGGTTCTGTGATTGTTTCTGTCTGCTGTATAATTAATTTTGCTGGGTGTAAACTAATTAAGGTGGTGGGATATAATTGGTTAAATAATCATGTTACAATATGTCAGGATTGGTTAGTTAAATTTCAGTAAAATGATTGGTTAAGGTATAGCTAAGCAGAACTCAAGTTTTACTATATAGTCTGCAGTCAATCAGGAAGTGAGTGGGTGGGGGGGAAATGGAAATCATGAATGGGAACAGGGACACAGGTAAGGCTCTGTGGTGTCACAGCTGGGAAGATGGACACTAAGGAAGGAAACTGGAATCATGCTTGCGGGAAGTTCACCCCAATAAACATCGAATTGTTTGCACCTTTGAACTTCGGGTATTGTTGCTCTCTGTTCATGAGAGAAGGACCAGGGAAGTAAGTGGGTGAAGGAATAAGCCCCCAACGTACCCTTTAAATGGTTTTTATTCATTCAAGCTCTAAAGTTATATAAGGATTTCAGAGTAGGGAAATTAGAAACAACACCATTTTCTGAAGATAATTTTGACATCAAGTACTTGGCCTCCTCCCCTGGTCACTAATCAGCTGCAAATTTAATAAAATGTTTAGCTCTTTTGTCCCTTCCCTTTTACTCATTAATCTCTATTATATCCTATCAATAGCTAAGGACATAGTTCCCACCACTGCACTGTCCATAATACACGCTTATTGTATTTGAAGATTGCCAGGGGAGAACAATTTAGTTATTCATGGCTCAGTATCAGATATTCTTTTACATCTACAAAGTGTTTTGTTTCCCCCCACCCGAGCATTTGCAAAAGGTCTGAGGGAAGGAAGAAATGTACTTAGACTGCAAACTCTTTGGGGTAGGAACTGTCTTTTTGTTCTGTTTGTGCAGTGCTAGTACAATGGGTTCATGATCCATGAATGGAGCTCTTAGATGCTAGGTTAATATAAATATATTATTAAATAAATAATAAGCATAATAATAATGTTGTTACTGGTTGGAAAGAAAGGGATTGCTTCAATTTTCTTATAGTGAAAGGAATTTTGGATAATTGTATTTATATATACACACATATGTATACATATTTGTTCGTTGATGTGACATTCTCAAACAGCAGCAGTGGATAGAGCCTAGCATAATGTTAGGTTTGTATTTTTTAAATTAGACTATCCAAGTTGCAATATGTAATGACAAAGATTCAAAACCATAAGCACCTTCAAGACTTGAAAGGGCACGTTAATGTGGCAATACTTCATTTGTGAGAGGCTGTGCCAGCTACACCATTTTTACAACCAAAATTGCCAGAGGATCCATGGATTGGTACTTATTGAAACTTCACATCACATCCTCAGAAGTGAAAAAATATTACATTTAGCAAGCTTGAGAGTTTTAGGGAGGAGTGAAATGAAAAGAAAATCTAGAATAAAGAAGAGATGAGAAATCACAGTCCACGAACAGAATAAATCAAAAACAGAAGAACATGTATTTGAACAAACTGGAAACATATTTTACATGGAAAAAACTCCTATTAAGTAAAAGAACTGCTCTTCATATCAGCATAAACAAAGGGTCTTGGAAGGCATCAACCCATCTTTAAAAAACAAGTCTTTAAGAATAGTTCAATACAGTAGTTAGTCACCACCTGAATTGTAATGATTATTATAAGCAAAACAGAACATTCTGTGGTTCAAACTACTGGACATTTCAGTATATGTATACGTATACATGTATATACATTTCAGTATATGGTATAATGTGCCATATGTACGGCAAGCTGTATAAAAGCTGTAGAGATGAATTAATTTAATAAAGGGTAAGTAAATAACTTTGTACAAGATAATTTTAGCTCACTGTACAGAACTTAACTATTTTAGCATGCCTGCTAGTTTTACAATTATCACTCAGTTTGAGGTTCATTCTTCTCAATTATTAAGAACAGTAGTTGACACACGTCTTGTGGTTAGGACCCTCTTGGGAACCATAACTAATTTCCAGGCATATATAGATAGATACATCCACATCCACACAGTGTTCAGTAATCTCTGTTCACCTCCCTGACCCTAACCCCACATTCTTTCAAATTTTCCTTCCCTTTGCTCCCTCTTTCAAAGATCAGGGTAGAAGGAGGAGAGCTAGAATTGCTTTATTATGGAGTTATTGAAACAGCTTCATTACATGATACTCTCCAAATTATCCAGTACTATTAACAGGCTTAGAATTAGAGGATCATCATCTTACAGTAGCAGAAATTGTGCATTATGATGAATTTTGAGAGCTACTTATTACAAACTCTGCTAACAAGTTTACTGTAACATTTTATTAATATAGTAGCAATAATTTCAGCGTAGATATACAGTAGTTTCTGTGACAGTAATCTTAATTATAGTTGCCACATCATAGTACCCAAAATATACATACTTAGGAGAGCGATCTTCTCACCTAAGCATCAAAAGCATCAGTCATCTGTAGAGACTGTAGGAGGTGCCAGTGTCATGAGCGCACCAAGTAGTTGCTTGCCCAAGGTAGTGATTAAATCCTAGTATACCACATCCACTAGTGGGCAAAAGAAAGAAATGGCAGGCTGATAATACTAGTGAATTCAATGCCACTGAGGCCTGATCTACACTGGAGGGAGGAGGGGGGAATCGATTTAAGATACGCAACTTCAGCTACGAGAATAGCGTAGCTGAAGTCGACGTATCTTAGATCGACTTAGAATCACTTACTTCGCGTCCTCGCAGCACGGGACCGACAGCCGCCATTTCCCCGTCAACTCCGCTTCCGCCTCTCGCTGTGCTGGCGTTCCGGAGTCGATGGCAGAGCAATCAGGGATCGATAGATCCGGCGGGTAGTGTAGACATGGCCTGAGTGTTACACAAGTGGTAATGGTACAAAGGACATCACAGTCAAGATACAGTAGAAATGGATTGTAAGCACAATCTTATTTGTCTGCTGAAACACTGTACCTGTTAAGCCACCCTACGACTCTCTCTCTCTGCAGTATGAAGATGAAAGTAAAGCTATTAAAAAAAAACAAAAAACCACCACCAGAGAGTACAGTAACTATACTTAAAGAAAGCACTTCAGAATCTAGTATGGGTGCACATACACACACATACTCGTACATACGTTTTGCTTTTGTTGATAGGGACACTAGCACCAAAAAGTACCCAGATTATTTTTTCTGCTCCTTTATCTTCAATTTTTGTTCCATGCAACTTCTATGAAGATAAGAAGCTTGGGAGCATAGAATGTGTAGCAATGTGGCTGTGAGGTGTAAAAGTGACTGTCAAGGTTCCTCCCCCACTCTGAACGCTAGGGTACAGATGTGGGGACCTGCATGAAAAACCTCCTAAGCTTATCTTTACCAGCTTAAGTCAAAAAGTTCCCCAAGGTACAAAATATTCCACCCTTTGTCCTTGGATTGGCTGCTACCACCACCAAACAAATACTGGTTACTGGGGAAGAGCTGTTTGGAAACGTCTTTCCCCCCAAAATACTTCCCAAAACCTTGCACCCCACTTCCTGGACAAGGTTTGGTAAAAAGCCGCACCAATTTGCCTAGGTGACTACAGACCCAGACCCTTGGATCTTAAGAACAATGAACAATCCTCCCAACACTTGCACCCCCCCTTTCCTGGGAAATGTTGGATAAAAAGCCTCACCAATTTGCATAGGTGATTACAGACCCAAACCCTTGGATCTGAGAACAATGAAAAAGCATTCAGTTTTCTTACAAGAAGACTTTTAATAGAAACAGAAGTAAATAGAAGTAAAGAAATCACCTCTGTAAAATCAGGATGGTAGATACCTTACAGGGTAATTAGATTCAAAACACAGAGAACCCCTCTAGGCAAAACCTTAAGTTACAAAAAAGATACACAGACAGAAATAGTTATTCTATTCAGCACAATTATTTTCTCAGCCATTTAAAGAAATCATAATCTAACACATACCTAGCTAGATTACTTAGAACTTTTAGTAAGACTCCATTCCTGGTCTATCCCCGGCAAAGACAGCATAAAGACAGACAGACAGAGACCCTTGGTTTCTCTCCCTCCTCCCAGCTTTTGAAAGTATCTTGTCTCCTCATTGGTCATTTTGGTCAGGTGCCAGCGAGGTTACCTTTAGCTTCTTAACCCTTTACAGGTGAGAGGAGCTTTCCCTGGCCACGAGGGATTTCAAAGGGGTTTACCCTTCCCTTTATATTTATGACAGTGACTATATAGTCATTTTAAACCTAACAATATATTCTGAATGTTACTAGCAGACCCACAGCTTTGAAATGTTAGTGATCAAATGAAATTAGAACACATATACATCTATTTCATTCATTCTTCTCATGTCAAGCAGGTATACTTACCTATATTGAACTAAACTTTACTTTTGTCACAAGAGGAATAAATCTCTTTAGGTTGAGGGAGGGAAATTATAAGTTTTTACTGATAAATCATTTACATATAGTAATACCAATGAATTTAAACAAAACAAAAAAAATCTTTGAATTCTAGCAGTTCTATATATTTTGACACACGACGTATTATGCAATTAACTGTGACTGGAAAGAGGAAAAAGTAAATACTGACCTTCCACTTCTGAATTGCAATGGAGATGTTGCTACTGCCCCTTTTAAGAAGTCTTGGTCCTCTGCCGTATTATGCTTATTGTAAATTAGTGGAATACCATCATCCTTAAAATTGGAGTGTGGACTTAGTTCTGCAAAACAACTTTTATTACTTCTCCTTGAAAGATCATCCATGGTAGCTGGTTCTTCAGAATTTACCCCCTCCTTATCTGCAAAAACCAGGAATAAAATGTTTTGCAAAAATGTTCGTACAAGATGAAAACACAGCAAGGGGTCTTTAAAATGTAATATAGGAATTTTTACTTCATACCATCTTTCCTATTATCGCAGTAAGCTGACATCAATTAGAGAAATCTATCAAAGTAACTAAAACACAATGTTCTACTTTGTATCAGAGATCTTTTTAGAGACATTTCATTCTTTTTTTAAAAACCTAATTTTTAAAGATACCCAATATAGTTTAAGGCTTTTGGCCTTTCAATTATTTTGAAACTTTTCTTTCTGCTTAGAACTAGGAAGTGTTTCAGTATTAAGGTTGAGATTACCAACCAGAAATTGGATATAAAAAGTAATTTAAACAGTAGGTACAATCAAGATTAAAGGAAAACTCTCAAGGTTAACATGTCCTCAAAAGGAACCTATACTAAAGCCAATGTAAATGTTTCCCTGATACTGAAAAATGTATTACTCCTGCAAAATAAAGGCTGCACCACCGTTAAATTCTCTTCTCCTTAACCAGACAACAAAGCAATATCATGGTTCTGGGATCTATGGATCAGATTGTAGATAGGCACATGATAGGAGGGCATAAAATCACATGGTAGAAGCACATATTGTAGAGTGCCTCTTTATATGCTTATTTTGGAGTAAGAACAAAAATGGGATAAACAGATTGGTACTGGCATACACTCTGTGCCTCACATTACAGTTTGATTATTATACTGAATATCTTGCCATTTTTATATTCCAAATGACTCCTCATTACAAAGTTTTAATTGATTTTCTGTAACTTATTTTCAGGATAGCAATGCATCAAATAGTTCTCCCCTTCCCCACAATAAACTACTGTTAACACTTTACCATATTTAGAGTTTGTATAAACCTACACAAATAAAACCACATAACAGGGCGCACATAATCACAGAAATGTAGGGCTGGGAAGGGATCTTAAGAGGTCATCTCGTCTGGCCCCCTGTCCTGAAGTAGGACCAAGTACACCTTGACCATCCCTGACAGGTGTTTGTCTAATCTGTTCTTAAAAATCCTTCAGTGATGGGGATTCCACAACCTCCCCTGGTAACTTATTCCTGTGCTTAATTATCGTTATAGTAAGAACATTTTTCCTATTATCTAATCTAAATCTCCTTTGATGCAGATTAAGATCATTACTTCTTATCCTACCTTCAGTGGACATGGAGAACAATTGAACACGAGCCTCCTATTTGGAGACTGTTACCATGCTTCTTTTCTCAAGACTAAACATGCCAAGGTTTTTTTAGCCTTTCCTCATAACCTTTTATAATTTTTGTTACTCTCCTCTGGACGCTGTCCAACCTGTCCACATTTTTTTAAACGTGGAGCCCAGAATTGACCACAGTACTCCAGCTGAGGCCAGTGCCAAGCAAAAACAGGACAATTACCTCCCATGTATTACGTACGACATTCCTGTTAATACAGCACAGAATGATATTAGCCTTTTTCACCACTGCATCACATTGGATTTTCAGGTCATAAAAGAGCTCCTAATGGAGCATTACTGGCCTCTTACTATCCTTCCTATCTTTCCTTCACATTGGGACAGACAATATTAAAGGTACAACAGCAAACTCTTTGAGAAACTGCCAGTTCTCCTGAATTCCTTTTTCCTTTGGCTTTTCTTTCCGTGAGACCTTACCTACCAGTTATCTGAGTTTGTTATAGTCTGCTTTTTTGAAGTGCACTGTCCTTATTCTGCTGCTGTCACTTTTTCCTTTCATTAGACTCATGAAATCTATAATCTCATGATCACTTCCACTCAAATTGACTTTAAGCAACAGACACATGGGAGCCTAGTGATTTAGGAGCCTAAGTCCTGTTTTCAAAAATGAAAGTCAATGGGGATTTAGGCACCTAAGTTATATTTTAAAATGGGACTTAGGTACTTCGAAATTTTTACTCTAAAACATCACATGGCTCTAGATTTAGGGCATGTCTACACTTACCTCCGGAGCAATCGATCCAGCAGGGCCAATTTATTGTGTCTAGTGAAGATGCAATAAATCAACTGTCGAAAGCCCTCCCATCAGCTCCAGTACTCCACCGGAGCGAGAAGCGTAGGCAGAGTCGACGGGGGAGCGGCAGCAGTCGACCCACCACAGTGAAGTAACTCTAAGTACGTCGACTTCAGCTACACTATTTTCGTAGCTGAAGTTTCGTAACTTAGACCGACTTAGCTTGCCCCCGCCAGTGTAGACCAGACCTTAGATATTTGAATTACATTGAAATGCTCTTACTCTCATCAGGAAGAAATATTTTATCCAGAATGAGATTTCCCTGAGAAGCTGTTCTATATAAGCGAGCCCGGGCACAGCTGACTTTCCTAACCTCCATTGGGTCCACTGGAGGCTTCGGGAAGGAAATGGAAGAATCTTCATCTTTTATAGGTGATGAAAGTAGTTTTGGCTTCTATTACAAAGAAAGATGAAGATCAGTTTATACAAATGTTATATCCCATTTGTATTTCCATATAAACTAAAATTAGCAAAATAAAACTTTGTAACATTCATCATATATTTTCTTCCAACTTCTGACTAACTTTAGGTGAGAATTACACAGCAACCAGAAAAAAATCTAAATTTTCTTTAACAAAAATCATAAGACATTCCATGCAACAAAACAAGTTAGACCAAATATGTCAGTATGACCAGAGAGAGCCAACAAAAATAGGCACTGAGGAAAGCAGGTCTAAAACAAGTCCCAAGAGAAAACTCAATTGCTAATAGAATTAGCCATAAACTAGCTTTAATTTAGCAATTTATTAAATCTAAATAATATTTATTTCCCTTAAATAAGCCATCTACATTAAACATGTGCTCCATCACAAAATTTTGTGCCCAATCCTGAAAGACACTAAGTATGCACATCTCGAAGAAGGCCAGCTATTTGCAGTCCTACTTCTTAGGAAGTTGACTTAATTTGTAGAAAATTAAAAGTACCCATTTGAATACTATTAATACTGGTTATGCCAATTCCTATTATACACTGTCCTGGGCACATGGATCCACACATCCATGAACTCTAGGCTACTGCAACTCCATACACTGGATGAAACCACAGACCCTGTAAAACCTCCATCTGGTACAACATAGCAGTCCATGTGCTTAGCAACTCAGATATCCATGAATTCATCACCCTCGGGGCTCTGCTTTCTGCACTAAATCTCCATAAAATATAGAGTCCAGCTGAACAACTCTGTTTTAATCTTCAAAATTCTCTAGCTACCCAAAAAATTGTCCCCACTACCTTAATAACCATGACCTCCAACAACAGCTACATTCCACTGGAACAATAAAATTTTCTACCAACAGAGGCAAGCTCATGAGTATGGAAGACAATTTTCACAGAAGCTGGACCTAGACCAGGGGTCGGCAATCTTTCAGAAGTAGTGTGCCGAGTCTTCATTTATTCACTCTAATTTAAGGTTTCGCGTGCCAATAATTCATTTTAACGTTTTTAGAAGGTCTCTTTCTATAAGTCTACAATATATAACTAAACTATTGTTGTACGTAAAGTAAATAAGGTTTTTAAAATCTTTAAGAAGCTTCATTTAAAAATTAAATTAAAATGCAGAGCCCCCGGACTGGTGGCCAGGACCCGGGCAGTGTGAGTGCCACTGAAAATCAGCTTGCGTGCCATTGGTTGCCTACCCCTGACCTAGACTATAGAACCCACTCTCACAAGAGATAATGACAACCACAGACCTCTTAACTTTTAAAACTAAATGAAAAACTCACAGCTTTAACTTGGCTTTCCTCAGTAACTTATTTTCACTACCCCACAAACCTACCAAAAGACCCCCACTATAAACTAATCAAATTATTGCTTCTATAGGCTGTGGCATCTGGCACTGGACACCCTACTGTGTTAGCCCTCTGCCTCAGCAAGAGTGAGAGCTTTGCTGCTGCTAAGCTAGCTGTGTGTCAGCTCCCTAACCTAAAAGCCTGCCTGCCTTGCCTGGAAACTTCAAGACTCTGCTAGTCTAAACCTTACCCCCAAGGTAAGAACCAGTGAACCCCAGTTCCCAAAAGACATAATCCTGCAACATCCAGTCCGTCTCGCTGGACGCTCATAGAAATTATTAAGTTCGCGGTCTCCGAAGAGACAGAGTACACATCAGCCTACTAGATTAGCTCAGTGGTTCTGAACCTATTTACCATTGTGGGCCACAGCTTTGTGCTGATTGGGCTGCAGGTTGAGAACCACTGGGTTAGCTAAAAGAACAGTAGTACTTGTGGCACCTTAGAGACTAACAAATTTATCAGAGCATAAGTTTTCGTGGGCTGCAGCCCACTTCATCGGATGCATAGAATGGAATACATAGTAAGAAGATTATTATATACATATACACACAAATATACACACACACACACACACACACACACAGAGAAGGTGGAAGTTGCCATACAAACTGTAAGAGGCTAATTAAGAGGAGTATTATCAGCAGGAGAAAAAAACTTTTGTAGTGATAATCAAGATGGCCCATTTAGACAGTTGACAAGAAGGTGTGAGGATACTTAACATAGGGAAATAGATTCACTATGTGCAATGATCCAGCCACTCCCAGTCTCTATTCAAACCCAAATTAATGGTATCTAGTTTGCATATTAATTCAAGCTCAGCAGTTTCTCATTGGAGTCTGTTTTTGAAGCTTTTCTGTTGCAAAATTGCCACCCTTAAATCTTTTACTGAGTGGCCAGAGAGGTTGAAGTGTTCTACCGGTTTTTGAATGTTACAATTCCTGATGTCAGATTTGTGTCCATTTATTCTTTTGCGTAGAGATTGTCCAGTTTGGCCAATGTACATGGCAGAGGGGCACTGCTGGCACATGATGGCATATATCACATTGGTAGAAGTGCAGGTGAACGAGCCACTGATGGCGTGGCTAACATGATTGGGTCCTATGATGGTGTCATTTGAATAAATATGTGGACAGAGTTGGCATCGGGCTTTGTTGCAAGGATAGGTTCCTGGGTTAGTATTTTTGTTGTGTGGCGTGTGGTTGCTGGAGAGTATTTGCTTCAGGTTGGGGGGCTGTCTGTAAGTGAGGACTGGTCTGTCTCCCAAGATCTGTGAGAGTAAGGGATCATTTTTCAGGATAGGTTGTAAATCTTTGATGATGCGCTGGGTTAGCTGATGACTCACCCTTCACTTCAATATACAGCACTGAGATGGTTTTGTAATAAAACAAGAATAAGTTTATTAACAAAGAACAGAGGTTTAAGTGCTACTAAGCAAGAGAAAAAAAAAGACAGGTATGGTTACAAACAAAAAAATTTGAATACACTTTCTAGTGACTAAAACTTAATCTTAGCACATTTCAATTTTTGCCTAAGCAGTTTTCTTATTTACGTCTAGTTACCAGCACCTCCCACCTCCAGGCCAGGGGACCCAATGTTTACAGAATCAAAGAGTGCTGTTCCCTTTGTTCCTTAAGTGATCAACAACTATATTAACCTTTTATATTGACCAAAGTCCATTATCTCTGTCTCAAGAGCCAGGAAGGCTTCCTGGGGTGTAGACTGTCCTCCAGTGTGCTCACTAAGCTGCTGCTTGCTAGCTTTCTTTACTGTATATGTAAATATTCTTTTAATGTCCTCTGCCAATAATCAAACTGAGGAAACACGAAGTCCTTGGTCTATGGCAGGCTGAGTTTATGCACTGCTTCCCAAACACATTTTAAGAACATATTTCGAGTACAAACACAACTCTGTACACAACCTGTACATACATCACATAATGATTTTGGGGACCAGCATATCACCAGTTTACATGATACCTTGCTTGACACCTGTTAGATACATATTATGACAACAGTGTGTCGGGAGTGATGAGTTTGTCAGGCCTGATTTGAGTTACAGTACGGTGGGCCCTCTGCCAGCTGGCAATGAGGAGCTTTTAGTGTTACACAGGTTAGGAAGAAAAAGCTTGTTATTCTACCTATAAAACACTTGGGAGACTCTCACGATACTGCAGAGCTACGATACCACAAAGATTGTAAGTATCTAAATAGATCATACTAATATAGTAATTACAATAATTGTATAAAAATGCCTAATACCCCACAGTGTAAACCCCATTTTAAAGATAAGAACTAAACAAAGGTGCTTTGTTCATATATTTTTCTTTGATATATCAAAATAATTGCAATGTTATGAAATTGGAAATAGACTCTAAAATTTCCCAAAGAACTCAATATTGTGTGAGCTGCTATTATGAACAGAAATATGACTGCAATGAATTACTGAATGATGTTTGTACTGTACCACTGATGTTACTGATTTAGTGTGCACTGTACTACTTCATTAGACAACTTAATATTTTTAAAGTGTCCATTACCTTGTAACATATTAAAGACTAATCTCAGCTACAAAACTAGCACATCTATAAAATAATTCAGCATTTTCTCAATAGAAGACATCAATATATATGTTCTTAAAAGTAACTATCCCAATTTTAAATGTCACCATTTGAATGGACTAGAACTGCCGTACGTTATAAATAACTCAGCCACACTTTTCAATTGCAAGTTGCAGACCAGCAATTTCTAATTTCCTTTTCAATGCCAGTGCTACTTGTTAGTGTTTTGCACTTCACTTACCTTAAATATGAAAACAGACTGAGTCAATTTTCGACTTCTGGTTCTTAAGCGCTAATGCAATGCTGTTGTATTGGGTTAGAATGCTACACAGGAATACTTAAATACCTAAAATACTGTTAGAGAGACAAGGTGGGTGAGGCAATACCTTTTATTGAACCAACTTCTCTGTTGGTGAAAAACTTTTTGAAAGCTTGTCTTTCACCAACAGAAGTTGTCCAATAAAAAGATATTACTTCACCTACCGTTTCTCTCTAATATTCTAGGACCAACACAGCTACAGCACCATAAAAAGAACTTGCACTCTCATTTTTTGAGGAAAAAATTCAAGAAATCAATTTTACTTTCTCATCCCCACCATTCTAATAAACCACGCAAAACATCCACTTAACCAGTTTTCACATAATCCTTTTATACCACTACAGTGGGTTGGTACAATTCACAATAATTTATTTCAGCATTACATAACATTCTTTCTAATAAGCACTCACATGGTCCAGTGGGCTGAGACGTGTACCAGAAACCAGTCTTGATTCACCGGATTCAAAACTGGAAGCGTGGAGACTAGCATAAAGAACATAAACAGAATATTAACCCAGACCCCATTTGGTTTCCCCACAAAGGATCTTCTCCCCCATTGCTCATAAACAAGTGGGAGTATCTGCAATACTGTTCTTCTTTCCCCATAATCCTACAGATGCTATTCAACTTAGGTGTCAAGTAGAATAGCTCAGTGGACGTGAGGAGGAAATCAAAGGACTGCCTGAATACTGACACCCTCTTCTACTTATTGTGTGGACAAAAAGAAAAGGAGTACTTGTGTCACCTTAGAGACTAACCAATTTATTTGAGCATAAGGTTTCGTGAGCTATAGCTCACTTCATCGGATGCATAAAGTGGAAAATACAGTGAGGATGTTTTTATCAACTGTCTGTGTGTATAAAAACATCCTCACTGTATTTTCCACTTTATGCATCCGATGAAGTGAGCTGTAGCTCACGAAAGCTTATGCTCAAATAAATTGGTTAGTCTCTAAGGTGCCACAAGTATGCCTTTTCTTTTTGCGAATACAGACTAACACAGCTGCTACTCTGAAACCTGTCATTGTGTGGACAGATAGAAGAAAAGGAATTAAAGTTGCTTGAACATGTATAACTCATTGTAAGTCCTTGCTACATCTGCTTCTGAGCAGTCATAAGGCGTGGCTGCAGGCAATGGCAGTGCAGCTCCTGCAGAAGCCATGCTGCTGGATAGAGGAACACCAGAGAAGGCAGGAGCCATCCCTCCAGTTGGCTCCTGCCACTATCACAGAACTAAGATCTTGCCCTCCGTGAACTGTGCTAAGCCACAAGCCTCTCCCACCAGAGGAGAAGATAACCAGTTATTCCATAAGGAAAATAATCTTAAACCTGTTTAAACATTTGGAACTCAAGGAGGACTTTTCTGAAATAAAAAAAAATTAAAAGGCTTTAGAAACAGAAATCTTATGGAAACGGTGAGATACACCAAATCTGGTATAATGACTGTCACAGTTAGTTTCAAATCACAGGAACTTCTAGGACACACCATTTAACAATACCAGTGAACATCATTAAAAAGATGAGTGTCTATACTGCTAATTACATCCTAACATAGGAAAAAAGAACCATAAACATTATAATAAAGAAAAAGAATCAATCCTTTTGTTGCTAAAATATAATAAAAAAATCTTAAAGTGGCTGTACCTAAAAGTGGAAGGTGGTCTATTTTCTGGTGTTCGTGAAGATGCAGATCCAAAAAGTTTCCTTTGGTCCTCTCTAGGTGTAAATGGCCTCTGAGTTCTTAAAGTCCTTAGTGCATTTCGTGCTTCATTTATTATCTCAGCACTGGTCTTCTGCTTAGGTACTAAAGGTCTATAAAATGGTTCTGGCTTTTCTACATTTTTATTCTTTGAAGAATGCATTCTTCTACAAAATACTTTACAGGAAGCACTGTGTATAGGAGGCACAAAATACAACACTACTTACAAGTGATTAATAATTAAGACACTAATAAATAATTCAGTTATCCACATGCAGTTAAAACAGGATTTAGGAAGAACAAAATTTGAGACCAGGGTGAGGGTGGGGAAAATATTCTCAGATACCTCCAGAAATCTCCTTGTACCATTGGAGTTCAAATAATATTGTTCTTCCCTCTTCATTTTTCAATCCTATGGAAAATGCTGCAAATGTAGAACGTGTCCAGCTCAGAGAGCGTCTTTGACAGCAGGAGAGGGAGTTTAAAAACCAAAACCAAAACACCACACTTAGAGGCTGCAATGCTTTCAGAGTCACACACAATAGTTTCCAGACACCATAGAAAACTTCAAACAACACTATTTCAACACCCAAAACCTGATGATTCAGGGAACACCACAGTGATGTTACCACAGCAAGAACTAGACAAAGAGCACGTAAAGAGAAGACTTTCTTGATCATATACTTAGAAAACAAGCACTATAAGTTATCAGTCTTATTAAGTTCTCTATTGTAACAAGCTAAAAGAGGCGCTTCCCTGAAAACGTCAACTGTAACCAGAGCCAAGGAAAAGCAGCAAAAACCTTTAACTTTTGTAAGAACAAACATTCACACATTACACAATGAATTATGAATTAAAGCTGCAAGTCAGAGAATGATCCCACGTGTACCCTTACAGAGCCACTGAACAACAGACTTGCTTCCAAAAATTGCTAAGTCTAAAAAGTCAGTCAATATCCCAGTTCAGATTTTGTAGACATCAGTTTTCATTTTTCAGCAGGTTACCATCCTCATCCAAGTCAGAATTCTGCAGGAGGCTGAAGTTAGCTCCTTATTCATGGTACCACTGCCATACTCATGGTTCCCAGTTCCTTATTCAAAGGCCAAAATTATTTTAAAATACATTCATGTAAGATTTTTCTTCTTTTTTAGAAATTTCATCAAATTAATGTTTTAATGTGATAAAATTTTAAATTACTAATTACTTATTTATTAATTAAATAAGGAGCTGAGTTATGACTGTCTGTACATGACAAAATAATGCTTGGATCAACTCAACTGACATGTCACTGTGACCCACCAGACTGTTCTGAAGGACCTGAGACAAGTCACTCCCTGATCCGAATCTTTGTTCCTGAACAATATACTGCAACATCACACCACCATCCCACATTGTGCATAGGGCTTGAAAAGGAGATGGGTTTTGAATGGCTGTTTGAGACAAAATACATACTGGGTCACTCCAAGTTATACGTCCCCATGATGGTTTTACATTGTGAAGGGATGAGGATATGCCACTTTCCACGCTGAACCTTTATTTCTGGTCTGACAAACATATTACTCCCAGTTTTATCGTTTGTTTGCATTGTTAGTTAACATGCAATACACATGGGGGGGGAGGGGAAGCAGTATTCAATCAACTTGCAAATCCAGCTGTAATGTTTTCACAGAAACAATAGCTACAAATGAAGTCTACAGGAATTTTGCTTTGTTAGATGAATTAAGAATAGGAAAAATGGCTAAATTTATTGAAATTTGTTTGTGTTAGATATACAGACATTTGTTTTTATTTAAGTTGTGTGTTTTGCTCTTTACATAACAAAAATAAAATGAAGACACTGGTTGGACATAGTTGGGTCCCAAATAAACATGTTTATTAACTATATACAAACATACAAAGTCTAGCTTAATGCATGCTGCTGCTCTGAGTGGTTTCTAATGGCTTCTAAAATATAGAAAACAGTGACCATCACTAGAATGCCCACAAACTACTTAAAAGAAATACTAACCTATTCCTCTATACTAAAATTAGTTGAACCTGCTAGTATCTTTGCTGCTGTACATGCCTCATGGCAACACTAATGTGGCTTGGTACACTTTAATGGAATTTGGAGAACTCTCTCTCTATCTCCACCTCCTTTTCTTTTTAATTCCAAAATTCCACCATAGAAATGCCCGCCATAAATCTGACTAAGTCTGTGGAAACATACAAAATGATTCCCAGAGTTGTGCATTATCTCCAACAACTTTGTAACTAAAATGACAACAACTTTTCTTTAATGAACTCTATGGTTCATGCAAATGATTTTGATGACTTCTACTGAACTAATCAATATTTGAAACAATGTTTTAAAAATTAATGCTATATTCGAGTTACATGGAAAAGTGTTACCGAGAGGGCAGATGAAAGATTTTTCTGGGGAAGAGGCATTTCATTTCAGGTTTCAGTAATGCCAGTTATATATTTCCCCCCATTAATGAGAATTTCTAATTGCTCTTACTTGCTACCCAGACTTCAAGCATAAGTATACAAGCAACTGAAAAGTGTCTTTTCTTCGCATTTTTGTCACATCAGTTAAGATTTGTTCATAACATCTTGAGTGTGAGTTTTATATCATATTTGCCTCTTCAGCACCCTCCTTTGTGTTAACACTATCCAACCCATTCTAGCTAGTCTCCAGCTGAGAAGGTTAGCTCTCTACCTGTGAGATACAGGCCCCTCTCCCACTGCAATGGGGCCCAATGTTACACAAAACCAAAACCTTCAGCCTCACACCAGTCATGCAGCCAAAAGATCACCTCCAGTATTCAATGGACTGGCAAAATCTCCAAAAAGATCAACTGGGCTTTCCTTTTCTTCCACTTACTTCCAAAATGCCTGAGATTTTTCAGAGTAGCAGCCATATTAGTCTGTATCTGCAAAAAGAAAAGGAATACTTGTGGCACCTTAGAGACTAACACATTTATTTGAGCATAAGCTTTTGTGAGCTAAAGCTCACTTCATCAGATGCATGCAGTGAGCTGTAGCTCACGAAAGCTTATGCTCAAATAAATGTGTTAGTCTCTAAGGTGCCACAAGTACTCCTTTTCTTTTTGAGATTTTTCATAATCTGTGTAGTTGCATGTGGCACTGTCTCATTAGTTCCAACGCGTATTATCATCAGTGGAGACTTGCCAGAGGACTTCATAATGCTGTTTAATCCTGCAGTTACATCTTGTATCTTCACTTCAAGAAGACAGTACACTGTCCTATTGTCCCAAGAGAAGTTCTTCAGATATCCTAATAATGAAGCTCTCTTGGTTGTTGCTTATTTTACACCTCAAGAACATCCATCAGATGTGTCCCCTGTAGTTTTCTTCTCCATTTCTCCAGAGACAGTTTCTTTTGGAGTTGGCTTACTAAGTTTGATACTCCTAGTGAAGTTGAGCCTCCCAGTTCTTATTTCCTTCTTGGTCACAAATAACCTGCTCATTCCTTTCATTTCTACTCCCTTCAGTTCCCTTAACACTGATCCTTCCCCATGCGGCATCTGTAACAATGATTTCCAAAATCCTGTTGTCCAAGAAGTGTTCATTTTCTCAGGTGCCTCAGTGTTGCAATTTATGCTTTCAGACTACATATCTTCTCCTCCCAGTGTGGCCACCAGCTTGGATTTCACACTCCAGAAATCTACTCTGTCTTCCAGCAGAAAGGACAACATAACACATCCAAGAAACGTCACAGCATCATCCATATTTTCTACCTGGAGCAGAGTCATACCTAAAACAAGAATCACGCTTCCTCTCTAAACTGCCACTGAAACTCATCTGGTTTGCCACTTCTGTTCATCTGACAACTGACCTACACACTAAGCCTCAATTTTGGCTTTGGGGGTTGGACTAGATGACCTTCTGGGGTCCCTTCCAACCCTGATATTCTATGATTCTATGATTCAATGCTCAGCCCCCTCCCTTGCAAACAAGGAGGGAATAACCCACCTCAGAAACATCAAATACAGGTTTTGTTCAAAGATACAAAGGTCTCAGTGACAAGGCCCACACTGAGACACAAACAGACCTGCCTCACCTGGCGAGTTCTGGAGTCCACAACTCAGTCACATCACCCTCACAGAGAACAGACAGACAAGAGATGGAACAAACACAACACTCACCAAATCCCTGGACCTGTAAGCATAGGTTCCACAGGTTTCACCTTCTGAAACATCCGTCTGCTGCTCCTTTTACCCTGATAAAGGGAGTGGATGTGTTTGGAGGTGGTGGAGGAGGGCTGGTGAAATGGGCAATGCTTTTCCATACAGATAAAGGGCTTGTCTATACTTACAGTTAAATCAGCACTGCTGTGATTAATGCAGTGGTATCGATTTAGCGGGTCTGGTGAAGACAAGCTAAGTTATGGCAGAGCACTCTCCCATCAACATCTGTACTCCATCTCCCCAAGAGGTAGAAGGTAAGTGAGCAGAAGAGTGTCTCCCAGCATAGACACCACTGTAAGTCGACCTAAGTTACGTCAACTTCAGTTACGTAACTGAAGTAGCATAACTTAGGTCGACTTACAGCTTTAGTGTAGACCAGCCCAAAGTTTCAAGTAAAGGAGTTCCATGTTTCAACTACTTCATAACAGAGTAACGGTTTAAGGGACATGTCACTTTGGGTTACCCGAGACTTATTTTGTCACGTAGAGCCAGTCAAAATCCAGTTCTTTATTCAGTCAACATTTACAGTACAGAAGTGGGGTGAGAGCTTCACGTGGCAGCATATTTCACCAGAACAAAGCTTTAGGTCAGGGAGTTACTTGTCTCATCTCCTTCAGAACACTCTGACAGCCACATGGACCAGTCATTTGTCTCTCTCACCAACAGAAGTTGATCCAATAAAAGATATTGCCTCACCCACCTTGTCTCAATTACATAATTAGTCATTTAAATTTGTCACATTCAACCAAATGAATTTGATAAAACTTCTAAAAATTTAATCCTACATTGATATATTTTTAAATAATTTTGGCCTTTGAACAAGGAACTGGAAACCATGAATAAGGAGCTGGTACCACAAATAAGCAGCCAACTTCAGCCTCATGAGTTCATCCTTTGCTCCATGAGTGGTTCTCAACCTATTTACCCTTTTGGGCCACATCCAGTACTACCTGTATGGCCCTGAGGATGTCACATGGGCCACAGCTCTGTGCGGATTGGGCCGTGGCCCATAGGTTGAGAACCACTGAATTGTTCCACTAACATATTGAAGAAAAAGTATATTTTGCCCAGTATTTGATTAAACATTTAGCAAAATGCAAGCTGGTATCTTCTATCCTTTTGTATTTATTTATGAATAAAAGTGAACAGCAGAAGAGACTGGAAGATGCCTTCTTTGATCTTTCTAAGCTCTGAAGCAAAACCTCACTTCTCCCACATCACTGCTCTCATATCCTTTACTTCCTCCTGCTTCCTTTATTGTCATACTTCTTTCCCAACTGCTCCTTTTGGGTCTCCTTTCAAGTAGAGAGATTGTCTCCAAAACAGTCTGTACCAAAACTGCATATGAGTTTATAGTTTGGTTAAAAACAAAACTATTAATTGTCCATTGCTAAGGTGTAATTTTAGAACACTACCTCTGGCACAACCCAGGCCCATATTAATAGCATTAAAATAAGCTTTCAATTTTTGGTGTAATTTTGTTAATAAGGATGGTAGGATTTTTTCCAATTTCATGCAATAAAAATAGAATGAACAGCAGCAAAAGGAGCTGATCCTACAGTCCTTAATTAATATAACAACTCCTAGCACAGTCAATGGAAATTTTGACCAAGACGAAGACCCCAATATAACCAGCACCTGTGGAGTAAGAGGTGACCTGACTCTTAGAGAAAATTAAAAAATTACCAGCAAAATAAGAGGGTTGTTTTTTTTCAGATTGCTTTTAAACACAAAAGGTTCCTCTATCTAATCACTTCTAAAAAAACACCCATACGCCATAGTAAGCTTATGCTCCCTGATCTTGTCTTCATACTGTAAACTAGTCAGCACAGAACTTTATTAAATGTTTGGTCTAGACCAAACCCTACCTGCCCTTCCTTGTATATGGGTAAACTTTGTTTGGATGGGCCATTTTCCCTTCGTTTGCATGCCTTTGTGTCCTTCCTTCCCTGTTACTATCACAGCATAGATTAGGGGCGGAGTGGGGGGGTGTAGATTTTGCACCTGGCTATATCAATACACGTTACATAACCAGGGGAAGAATAAACAACAATATCCCAGACCTCAAAGTGAGTGAAGGCCTTCTCGCCATGCCCCAGCGCGTGGAAGGTGGGGGGAGGGGCAGGGAGCCTCCATCAACTCCTGCCCCGGCGCGTGCGTGTGGGGGCGGGGCGGGAATGCAGCAGCCCCGACGCCGGGATGAGCGGCGAGGCGGGCAGCCCGTCCGTTTCCATGGCAACCGTACACAGAGCGGCCCCGTCCCTTTCGGGCTGCGAGGAGGCACCTTGTCGGCGGGTCTGTGCGAAGCGGGTCCCCTCCGCGGCCGGTCCCCCTTCCTGCCGCCGTTGACGGCTACGCGGCGCTTTCCCCCCAGCCCTCGGCTGCGTCGAAGGTCGGGCGTCTCCAAACAAGCCGGCCGGCCAGACACACATCGCCAGCGAGCATGCGTAGACAGCAGCAAGCGCATGCGCAGAGCTGCCTTGTCCCACGCTGGCTTCTGAGGAGAACGGGGCGGGGACAAGTAGGGGGCGGGGCTCGTGCCGGGGGGACTGGAGTAAGGAAGCTGGCAGGAGCGATGCGCTGGAGGCAATCGCCTAGTGCTGTCTGCTGCCTTTCACCTCCCAGCCGCAAGCTCCACAAGTTGCGGGGCGGGGCATATGCTGAGGGGTTGTACAATAACCTTTCTGCCTGCCCCCCGGATTGGGGTGGAAGGAAATTTACCCCCCACAATAGCCCCAAGCAGACACTTTTTGTGCCTACCTATCAACCACCGTGGCCCTAATGTGGAACCTGCTGTGTGACAGAGGCCCAAAATGAGGGTCACTGAATGTATTTGTGAAGGAAACTCAGGGTCTGTTCCTTTAGTTAGGATCAAGGTGCCAGTAACCTCAGTTTCATAATTTCAGATCATTTTCAACACTAAAAGTGAAAGGGAGTCCAGGGACCTTTCTGTCAAACAGAGAGAACTTTGAGACTAACCCAAATGATGGCTATGGAGATGAGATGCAGACAGGCAAGACTCCAGCACAAAACCAGTTTACTCTGTCATCCTAGTCAATGGCAATGTCCAGCTTTTGAATCACTGGTTATTTTCATCATCTTGCCATCAAAAATTGGAAATGTTGGCATATCTCCTGGCCATCTCAGTCTTTCGTATGGAATATTGTCTTAGGTATTTCCATGTCATTCAGTCGTACCAGGTCCAGTCTATGCAAATCCCTCTCAGGAATCTGGGGAGAGATATTTTATATAAATACATGTACACCCACACCTTGGTCTCAGCAGCATAGAAATTATAACCCTGACCATACCTATCAGATCCTGGGCACACTCCCTCTCACATGGTTGATCTCTGCCGCTGAAAATCCATCTCATGATTATTGGAATCATTTTGCCAGAGGCAATGAGAACCAGTTCAGTGATTCCCAGTTATACTTAACCTCTCACCCAGATGGGTAATTTGATGGTTTGCAGTATTGAAAACCATAGATGCTGGAACTAGGAGTGCAGGGGATGCTGCAGCACCCCCAGGCTTGAAGTAGTTTGTGTACAGAGTTTACAGTTTGGTTCAATGGCTCTCAGCAACCCCACTGTAAAAATTGTTCCAGCACCCCTGTTAAAAACTTCCCAAATATGTAACAAAGAGAGGCCTGTGTTATCTGTTGTGGTGATTAGATCACTTATGACTCTGAAAGGAACGGTCTCTGGGTTTAGTCCTATCTGAATACATACTGAAACTTATCTAGAATATTGCCCCAGAACAGTGGGTAAGGAACTGACCTATAATTCACACATACAATATAATGAGTAAGGTTTTCTTTGACCAGGGCTTCCTCTTCATTTTCTTTAACAAAGAAATGGGAACACAACTAGAGCCCTGCAAAGCTGTGGATGTCTACTTTATATGGATTTCCACGGATGTGGATCATGGATGGATGTGGATCCAAATTTTATATCTAGAGCCCTGCAAATCTGCAGTTAATCCTGGACCATGTTTGGATGCTGCATCTCTCTTCTCCCTGGGGTATATCTTGGCTGACCAGTTTCCTGTCTTCTCTGTGTTACTGCAGAAAGAGTCTGCTTAAGCATGCCTCCTTTCTTTCTTTACAGGTACTAATAACAGTATGATTGCCCACAGTTATAAGTTACACACAGCTCTTTCTAAGCAAGCACATTTTATTCTTAAGGTAGAAGCATTACAGAGAAAAGGTATTAAAAACAATAAAAGAACCTACACACATACTAATAAATTTACCAAAGATCATCCCAACTGCAACATGGGCTCTGGCAGAAGTACTTCAACCCCCACTCAGGGGTTTTCTCGTGGTTTCAAAAGTCATTACACCCTTTTCTCTGAAAAAGAACACAGTCTTAGGGGGCCTCAGTAGGCCAAAGTCCTTCCTATCCTTCCCTATAATGATTGGGCCTTTCGTGGACTGGAGGTCCTGCTTGTTTGCTGGATTAGAAAGAAGGCCCCGAGTCTGCTTTAACTCAGGCATGCCAGGTGAAAGACAAACTCCTTTCTTTGTCTGTTTAGCTCCTGAAGAATCAAGTTTAGGATGAGAGCATAAAGCATAAACTGGTTAGGACTGGGGAAGGACAATACTTGGATTACCAAGTTAAAAAACAATGTTCTGCAAGGAAGTGTTATGAGTAATTTCTCCTGAGTCAGTATTGAACCAATGTCCCAATACTGTGCTAAGGTATACCATGCTCATGGAAGTGCCATCTTTTTTAGGCTTAGAATTTAGGTCCTGAACATTTTTTATCAATGATCTCTTGGGATTCTAAACCCATGCCACTCATACTTGCTATGATCAGACTTAGGTGACACACAGCTAAAAACACTAATTGCCACAGGAGCCTTGCCTAGACAAGGGTTCCTACTGTTGCAACCTAACACAACTATCTCTAATGGAGCTGCAGGAGTGGTGGCAACGAGGTGAAACTTTTGCTAAAAAACCTAATGTTGACAAAGTTTTCCAGTCCTATGGTAGTCTGTATAGTCTTGCTGCATGTGCTGTTAAATTAGTGCCATGTTTTACCTCAGTTGCAGCTGCATTACAGAGGAAGATGAAGCAATTTATAACAAAGATTCTTGAAAGCTTTTTTTGAGAAGCTGTAATACTTCAGAAGCATGCCAAAGAAGAAGAATGTCCAAGCTATGTTCTTTGAGATCCTTCCTGCACCTTGAGCAAAGGAAAACAGAAGGCAGAAAATTCTGCAAGTGAATTGCTAGGTGGGTAAGAGGTGTAGACTTTGGTTTTGTGGAACATTTGTCCACCCTCTATGGGGAGAGGGGCTATATAGGTGGCCTCCACCTCAGTAGAAGGGAGACCAATCTCCTTGGGAACAGGCTGTCTAGAGTAGTCAGGAGGCGGATAAACTAATAGCAAAAAGGGAGAGTAAAAGAGGGACAATATGAATACTCAGCACAAAATTGAGATGTTGAGAACAAAATTAATCCAGGAACCAAAGGACCTAAAGAGTAGAAATTCTTTAACTGCCTCTACACCAAATCTAAGAGCCTGGGTAATAAACAAGAAGAATTGGAATTGCTCACTGATAAACATAAATTCAATCTAGTTGCTATTACTGAAACCGATGGAATGATTCACACAATTGGAATGTTAAAATCTGTGGTTATAACCTATTTAGGCAGGATCAAGTGGGCAAAAGGGGAGGGAGAGTGGCACTCTATGTTAAAAATGGCATTACCTGTTTCTGAATCACTGATAACTCAGAAGTTATTGATGTTGAATGTTAGGGATCAATGTATAATGGATAAAGCACAAGATAGAGTACTAGTTGATGTCTGCTACACACCACCTAATCACACTAGGGGACAGGATGACCAATTCCTTACGCATCTATCTATGGGAAAAAAAAGATGTGTGATCATGAGGGACAATTCGAGTGACATATATTGGAGATCTCATACTGCCCGTACTAAAACATCCTTGGAATTTCTAAACATAATCAATGACAGTTGCCTAATTCAAAAAGTGTGCAGCCAACATTGGGGGGCAATTATATATTAGACCTTGTCCTAACACAGAGGTGGGCAAACTATGGCCCGTGGGCCATATCCGGCCTGTGGGACCGTCCTGCCCAGCCCTTGAGCTCCCGGCCCCTCCCCTGCTGATCCCCTTCCCCTGCAGCCATGCTGCAGTGCAAGCTCCGGCAGGGCAGCGCAGCAGCGTGTCTGGCTCCGGCCAGGCGGTGCTCTGGGCGGCCAGACGTGCTGCTCTGAGCAGTATGGTAAGGGGGCCGGGAGGTTGGATAAGAGGCAGAGGGTCCCGGGGGGCAGTCAGGGGACAGGGAGCAGGGGGTAGTTGGATGGGGCGGAGGTTCTGGGGGTGGTGGTCAGAGGATGGGGAACGGGGGGAGGGGTTGGATAAGCGTGGGAGTCCCGAGGGGCCTCTCAGGGGGCGGAGGTGTGGATAGGGGTCAGGGGACGGGGAACCGGGGTGGGGAGTTGGAGGGGGGTTGGATATGTGTGGGGTCCCAATGTTTCTCAATGGTTGGCTCCCTGACACAGTTTAGGCAGCAAGTCAGTGCCTGGTATCAAAAAAGTTGAGAAACACTGATCTAGACCATGCCTTACAGGTATCTGTCTAACCTGTTCTTAAAAACCTCCAACGACAGAGATTCCACAAGCTCCCTAAGTAATTTGTTCCAGTGCTCAACTGCCCTTACAGTTAGGAAGTTTTTCCTAATGTCTAACCTTAATCTCCCTTGATGCAATATAAACCCATTACTTCTTGGCCTAGCCTCAGTGGCTGAGGAGAACAATTTATCACCCTCCTCTTTATAACAACCTTTTGTGTACTTGAAGAACTATTATCATGCCCTCCCTCAGTCTTCTCTTCTCCAGATTAAACAAATCCATTTTTTTCAATCTTTCCTCATAGGTCAAGTTTTCTTGATCTTTAATCATTTTTGTTGCTCTCTTCTGGGCTTTCTCCAGTGTCTCCTACACAATTTACACTGATGTTCACTATGTTATGTTATGTTAGTCATCCAATCACTGCTAACTTGTTTGGTAAAAATGGAAACAAAAAAGGCATTTAACACTTTGGCCATTGCTGCTTTTCTCCTATTGTCTTTCCCTCCTCATTGAGTAATGGGTCTACCATATCCTTGGTCTTCCTCTTATTTCTCATGTATTTGTATCATGTATCACGACCTGATCACATATATAATGTCTGAGCAGACTAAAGTCCACACCAATAATATATATACTTGGTGCTTTAATAGGGCCAATTTCACAAAGCTAAAAACAATTATGAGCCAAATCAGCTGGAAGGAAGAATTTAATCAGAAAAATATGAATGATAATTGAGGATCATTTAAGAACCCCTTATTAGGCTTTGTCTACGCTGCCACTTTACAGCGCTGAAACTTTCTCGCTCAGGGGTGTGAAAAAACAAACCGCGCTCCTAGCAGTGTAGCTACTTCCCCTGTTGGGGTGGTTTTTTTACAGCGCTGGGAGAGCTCTCTCCCAGCGCTGGTGCCGCGACTACACGGCCACGTTAAAGCGCTGCCGCAGCAGCACTTTAACGTTGCTAGTGAAGACATACCTAGAGATTCCTGAAAAGCAATTGAGGAAGAAGGCTTTACTGGTTAAAAAAAATGAACTGATTTAGAGAGAAAGTGAAGGCATCTGTGAAAATAAATAAATAAACAAATAAGTAAATAATGGAAGAAAGGGGAAGTTGATAGTAATGAATATAAATTAGAAGTTAGGAATTGTAGAAAATTAATAAGGGAAGCAAAGAAAGACAAGGAGAAATCTGTGGCCCGCAGAGTTAAGGATAATAAGGAGTTTTAAAAATATACTAGGAACAAATGAATCTTGACAATGGTATTGGTCCATTACAGGCTGGAAATGGGAGAACTATCAATAATAATGCAAAAAAGGCAGAAGTGTTCAATAAATATTTTTGTTTTGTATTTGGGGGAAAAAACAGATAATGTAGTCTCATCATATCATGATGATAACACTCCATTCCACTAGTATCTTTGGAGGTTGTTAAACAGAAGCTACTAAAAGACATTTTTAAATCAGCACATCCAGATAACTTGCGTCCAAAAGTTTTTAACGAGCTGGCTGAGAAGTTTGCTGGACCATTAATGTTGATTCTCAATAAGTCATAGAGCACTAGGGAAGATCCAGAATGCTGGAAGAAAGCTAAAGTTCTGTCAAAAGGGTGACCCAGGTAGCTATAAGCCTGTCAGCCTGACATCGATTCCAGGCAAGATAATGGAGTGGCTGATGCAGGACTCAATTAAAAACAAACTAAAGAAGGGTATTGAAATAAATGCAAATCAACATGGGTTTATGGAAAATACATCCTGAAAAACTAACTTGATTTTTAATTGATAAAGGTAATAGTGTTGATATAATATGCTTAGTCATCTGTCAAATGTTTGTGTTGGTACCATACAACATTTTGATTAAAAAACAAGAATGATATAAAATTAACAGGGCAAACATAAAATGGATTAAAAACTGGCTAACTGATAGGTCTCAAAATGTAACTGTAAATGGGGAATTGTCATCGAGTGGATCTGTTTTCAGTAGGGCTCCACAGGAATCAGGTCTTGGCCCTACGCTATTTAACATGTTTATCAATTACTTTAAAAAAAACATAAAACATTGCTGATAAAGTTTGCAGATGAGAACATAAGAATGGCCATACTGGGTCAGACCAAAGGTCCATCCAGACCAGTATCCTGTCTACTGACAGTGGCCAATGCCAGGTGCCCCAGAGGGAATGAACCTAACAGGTAATGATCAAGTGATCTCTCTCCTGCCATCCGTCTCCACCCTCTGACAAACAGAGGCTAGGGACACCATTCCTTACCCATCCTGGCTAATAGCCATTAATGGACTTAGCCTCCATGAATTTATCCAGTTCTCTTTTAAACCCTGTTATAGTCCTAGCCTTCTCAACCTCCTCAGGCAAGGAGTTCCACAGGTTGACTGTGCGCTGTGTGAAGAAGAACTTCCTTTTATTTGTTTTAAACCTGCTGCCCATTAATTTCATTTGGTGGCCCCTAGTTCTTATATTATGGGAACAAGTAAATAACTTTTCCTTATTCACTTTCTCCACAACACTCATGATTTTATATACCTCTATCATATCCCCCCCTAATCTTCTCTTTTCCAAGATGAAAAGTCCTAGGCTCTTTAATCTCTCTTCATGTGGGACTCGTTCCAAACCCCTAATCATTTTAGTTGCCCTTTTCTGAACCTTTTCTAATGCCAGTATATCCTCTTTGAGATGAGGGGACCACATCTGTACGCAGTATTCAAGATATGGGCATACCATGGATTTATATAAGGGCAATAAGATATTATCTGTCTTATTCTCTATCCCTTTTTTAATGATTCCTAACATCCTGTTTGCTTTTTTGACTGCCGCTGCACATTGTGTGGACGTCTTCAGAGAACTATCCACGATGACTCCAAGATCTTTCTCCTGATTAGTTGTAGCTAAATTATAACCCATCATATTGTATGCATAGTTGGGGTTATTTTTTCCAACATGCATTACTTTACATTTATCCACATTAAATTTCATTTGCCATTTTATTGCCCAATCACTTAGTTTTGTGAGATCTTTTTGAAGTTCTTCACAGTCTACTTTGGTCTTAGCTATCTTGAGCAGTTTAGTATCATCTACAAACTTTGCCATCTTACTGTTTATCCCTTTCTCCAGATCATTTACGAATAAGTTGAATAGGATTGGTCCTAGGACTGACCCTTGGGGAACACCACTAGTTACCCCTCTCCATTCTGAAAATTTACCATTTATTCCTACCCTTTGTTCCCTGTCTTTTAACCAGTTCTCAATCCATGAAAGGATCTTCCCTCTTATCCCATGACAACTTAATTTACATAAGAGCCTTTGGTGAGGGACCTTGTCAAAGGCTTTCTGGAAATCTAAGTATACTATGTCCACTGGATCCCCCTTGTCCACGTTTGTTGACCCCTTCAAAGAACTCTAATAGATTAGTAAGACATGATTTCCCTTTACAGAAACCATGTTGACTTTTGCTCAACTATTTATGTTCTTCTATGTGTCTGACAATTTTATTCTTTACTATGGTTTCAACTAATTTTCCTGGTACTGACGTTAGACTTACCGGTCTCTAATTGCCAGGATCACCTCTAGAGCCCTTTTAAAATGTTGGTGTTACAATAGCTATCTTCCAGTCATTGGGTATAGAAGCTGATTTAAAGGACAGGTTACAAAACATAGTTAATAGTTCCACAATTTCACATTTGAGTTCTTTCAGATGACACAAAAATTGGTGGAATGATAAATAATGAAGAGGACAGGTCACTGATTCATTTGTAAACTGAGCGCAAGCAAACAATATGCATTTTAATACAGCTAAATTCTTCTTACTTTAATATCTATTTTAATTATACTAACACAAATGTGAGCCAGACTTGTTTCCAGCTATCCATTTGTCAGTGAGGCCTGGGTTCTTGGCATGAGCTGGCACCTGGTCTGTTAGCATCGCACTGTTCCTCTCACAAATTATACTGAAGTCCTTATTAGTGTCACTCTTTTTTCTACACAGGCCATTCCCTGCAGGAACAAAGGCTTTCCACATTCAATGTGACTGTCACTTGAAAGCCCAAGAAAAAGGCAGCCCATAGGCACTGACTCCAGGGGTGGCTTGGGGGAAGGTGCCCGATGGTGGGAGCGTCTGGGGCAGAATGGGGGTTGAGCACCCCTGTGGAAAATTAGAAGCCGGTGCCTGTGAGGCAGCATACATTTTGAGCGCTAACAATGGAAGAAAACCATCCTTTTTTGTTCCCTTCCCATGTTATGGTTTGTTGTGTAACAGCAATAATCTCTGTTGTAGTGTACTCACAATAAATGGCTTTTGAGATTGATTAATAGTCAAAGCAAAGTTGAATCATGTAATCAATCTCAGCAGCTGTTTATTGCTTTGTACATTACAAAGCAGTACAGATTATCCTTTAAAGAGCTGCTAATGCCTCATGGAAAACTTTGAAAAACATTTTACATAGAATTGGTATGGCTGATGTATCATTTTCTGGGTTTTTTTCCTCCCTCCTCTCCATTTTTTAAAAAAGGAACTTAACATGTCTCTAACCATCTTTGTTGCCTGTCTTGAGTCCTTTCCATGCTCATTTATATCTTTACTAAGTTGCTGAACACAGCACTTCATGTGAAAGCACACAACTGTTTGATATAATGGGCCACATTCCTCCTGTCCCACTGTGTCCTGGGAAAATTCACTTTCAGGGACATGGATGCAATGATTTCACTGCCATTCTCCCCCAAAGACTCAGCCATGACAGAGTAATTTTTGGTGAAATTTACTAGCATAAATACAGTGGGGTATATATATATAGTGGTATTACCTCTGTGGACACTCTTCACACTGCGAGTTATACCCATATAACTATAGCAGTATAATTATGCTGCTAAATTTCCTCTTGTAGACAAACTCCATGCTCTAGACCAGTGGTTTTCAACTTGTGGTCCATGGACCCCTGGGGATCCCTACACAATGTCTAGGATTTGCAAAGGAGTCTGCACCTCCATTCAAAAATTTTTAAGGGTCCACAAATGAAAAAAAGGTTGAAAACCACTGCCCTAGACTGACATGCTCGACCTCGAGTAGACAGGAGGTATTGGATTTCCCTAGCTGGTGAGGAGAAAAGGCTGAGGAAGCAGAGCTATGAACCAGCCATAGAAAAGTGGACATCTGTGAACACATTGCACAGGTATGACCAAACAACCTCTTACTGCCATCTGGCAAGGGAGTGAAGAGTGGTTACAGGAAACTCCTGATTCTGTTACACACATTCTGGTTCACCAAAAAATGTTATGTTATGTGAGGTCTCTAGCGAAAGCCCATATCACACTGATCATCAATATCATTGTGAAATGTATGTACAGGTACAATTGTATGTAAGGAGCCATGTATATATACTGAAAATATGTTCTTAAAGTCTGTATCAAGGTATTCATCATCAGTTAAGGTGAAAAACAGGTTTTTGGTCAGGTAACAGATGTTTAGCCACCTATCTGTTTACATGTAAATTAACTATTTTCTTGTTCACAGTGGTTCCCCTACCACTAGTCTGAAAAAAATGTAAATAGATTGTAAGGGCAGGTCTACACTACAGAATTACTTTGATATAACTACGTCACTCCAGGGTATGAAAAATCCACACATCTGAGCTATGTAGTTATATTGACCTAAGCGCTGGGGTAGAAAGCGCTATGACGGCACGAGACATAGCTATTGCCTCTTGTGGAGGTGAATTAACTACACCATTGGGAAAGCTCTCTCCTGTTGGTGTAGAGCGCCTTCATTAAAGCAGTACAGCGGTGTAGCTGTATCGATGTAGCTGCACCAATGCAGCCTTTTAAGTATAGCCCTGCCCTCAGAAAGAACTTCAGAAAGAATACTGGGAAGAGAACCAGAGCTGGGGGGAAAGAACCTTTTCTTGCAGGGCATATCAAATGTTTGCCTGAGTATATTTGAGGGGATGTTCAGGCACCCTTCACTGAGGAAGTAAAAGGACAGTACTTTTGCTTCATGAAAAGGGATCTCAACCAGGCTTGGCTGAAAACACCAAAAAGAACTTTGGGTGAGAAATTTCTTTAGACTAGAGAGTAATTTGTTAGTTCAGTTTAATCTCTAGAAAGCAGGTTATTATTTTGCATTAAATGTAGCCATTTGTTTGCAATATTCTTACTCACTGTTACTGGAAACTCTAATCTTTGTCAGTGCGTTTATTCTTTTTTTCACTATCAATATATCTAAGCTGTGGTGTTAAATTAAGTGCTGGTCCTGAGTTGAATCTTATAAGCTGGTCTATACTGCTCCTTTGGAAATAGCAGGCTGGGTAGTTCTGAGAGTGTACAGTGGATAAGGGGATGGACATTGCAGAGAACGCTTCAAGCATTTGGTTGATTGTGTGCCCATTGCTACCTGTACAGAGAGAGCAAGGTCTGCAGAGGGCTGGAAGGTTAGTGCTTGTGCTGCTGGAGGCTGTTGGTTTCAGGGAGCTGATACACAGCAGGCACAGACAAGACTACTTCACACTAAGAACAGGTAGCAGGGGGCTGCCTTGCATGGGTATCTCTGGGGAATGTCACCATGGGAAATGCAGGCAAAAGAATACAACAGGAATCAGAAGCAGAGCTACGTGAGAGAGAAGGAACTGCACCTGGCATACTATACGTGCAACAAGCAGCTTGGTGCTGAGCCTCAGACCTGCTGCTTTTACAATGAGCTGCATGCTGTACTTTAGATAGAGACTCTACAAGAACCCCACAGATCACCGTGGACACTTCAGAGGAGCCTGACACAGCGAACCCTGCCATGGACAGTGGGACATACAAAGGGGGCTCTACCCCACGGCCTGAGCCAAAATATAGTCGAGACTCCACCACAATCTCGCCAGTCCTGCCAGATGAGTGCAGACAAGCCTGATAGAAGGGGAAGGGACCTTGGGTAAGTGTGTGCATACATTTTTCCTTACAAAATTTAATATAAAGATGGTGCCCATCCCCCAGTTAACAAGTCACAGGTATGGACTTTCCATTGTTTTACTCAGACAAGAAGAGGTATCAGGACAACGAACAGAAAGAGCTGTTATCTGTATTTCATTCTCTTGTTGGGTTAGGTGCGGGGGTGGGCATGCGATGCAGTTTGTTTATGTACATAGGGTTGGCGCTTGTATCCTCCTGGGAGATCTCAATGAAACTTTCATGGAGATACTATGCAATCGTCTCCTATTGGCTTCTAGGGATAGCTGCCTTATTTCTTCCTCCGTGGTAGAACACCTTCCCACACCATTCTGCAATAAGTTTGGCTGGCACCATTGCAGCACACAGGCTACTGGAATGCAGGACTGGGCAGCTTCAGGATGCCAGTAGCAGCTGTGTTCTCTATGTCTTTGTGACCCTCAGGAGTCAGGAGTGTTATCAGCTAAAATCATCACCACCCGTGGAAGATAGTGCCATTGCTCTATACTCATACCTATGGGATAGGGACCAAAATCTTATTATTTCATGCAGCTGAAATTCTTCTGCACTTCCCCTCTCCTGGCAATGATACTCATCATGCCCGGGGCTGGAGAGCAGTGCTGTGCAAAGAAGGTGAAAAACCAAACTGTAAAAAAGCATATCTTATTAAAAGTTTTTATGGGGATGCAAGGGAGTTTTGAAACTTATCTTTCCCTTTCCATTGTGACTATAAATTAGGGTGACCAGACAGCAAGTGTGAAAAATCGGGACGGGGTGGGGGGTAATAGGAGCCTATATAAGAAAAAGACCCAAATATCGGGGCTGTCCCTATAAAATCGGGACATCTGGTCACCCTACTATAAATCCAATTACACCTGTCTTTTTATCAGCAGCTGCTTCCATTACAGCCTTCAGGGGTGCCTTCTCCACATCCACAGAACACCTGATCCAGAGGAGGAAAAGAAAGAAGAGGGTCAGGGAGGACATGTTCAGCAAGATCCTGCAGGCCAGTGCTGTATCAGATCATGAACAAAGGTCCTGGAGGGTGATTATGGCAGATGGCATGGAGAAGGAAAGAGCAGACAGGAGAAAGGCCCAGGAATTCCAGCAGGAAAAGGAGAGGGAGATGCACCAGGATGTAATAGGGCTTTTCAGGCATTAAACACAAATCCTGCAGATCGTGGTTGGCCTACAGGTCCAAAAATCCCAGATTCTCCACCATTTACAGTTCTTGAAGAACTCTACTGTAGCAGCTGCCTACACCCCTCACCATTCACCATGGCATCATGGGGAACGCATCTTTATCTTTACCACTCTATACTGGGGGACAACAAGGAAAACCACAGCTTCATATACCCTGATCTGTGAGAACCACAGTAGGTGTATGTGTGTGATCATAACAGACTACATTTGTGCACTGAAATGAACAGAAAGGTTTGAAATTGGAACGGCAGCAAAGTCTCATTCCATTTATTTATGTTTAAAATTTGTATTTACTTGTTTGTGGCTTTTTTTTTTTTTGCCGTTGTTTGTCTGCACTGTTTTTGCCATGCAATAAATTTCTATTTTTGAAAAATAAAATTATCTTTATTAGTTCACAACACCATGTATTGCAGAATGCATAGCGGTACTGAAAACACACAGTGCTCATAAACATGCAGCAAGCAACAATATTCATAGCTTTGGGACCAGCATCCCTTCAATCTACAAAAAGCACATTCAACTGTCATTCTGCACCTGTTGAGCCAGTAGTTGAATCTTTCCTGGGTGCTGTCGAGGTTGCTAGGGCACCTTCATGAACCATGGGAATAAGGGGTAGGCTGGATCCCCCAGAATCACTACTGGCATTTCAATATTGCAAATACTAATCCACTGGTTCGGAAAGAATGTCCCTTGCTTGCAGCTTTCTGAACAGTCCTGTGTTCTTAAAGATGCAAGCACCACACATCTTCCCTGATCAGCTCACAGTGAAGCATCCCCAGTGATCCACCAATGCTTGCATAACCATAGAAAAATAGGCCTTTATGTTGATGTATTCTGTGGCAAGGTGGGCTGGGGTCAAAATAGGGATATGCATACTGTCTATTGCCTCAGCACAGTTCAGGAACCCCATTGCTGCAAATCTATCCACTACATCCTGCACATTGCCGAAAGTCACAGTCATGAGTAGCAGGAGATGATTAATAACCTCACACACTTGCATGACACCATCCCTACTGTTGATTTTGCAACTCCAGAATGATTTCCCACTGATGAGTAGCAATCCAGCGTTTCAACCTTCTAGAGTGAAATCTCCATATGCCGTGTCAATGCAGCTTTTATTCTGGTATCCCTGCACTAGAAGACTGGAGCAGGCTTGGCAGACAAATCCAGAAATGTGGCCTTTCACATCCGAAAGTTCTGCAGCCACTGCTTGTCACCCCAAACGTGCATTATGATGCAATTGCACCTCTCAGTGCTTGTTTCTTGGGCCTACACCTTCTGCAGCTGCTCTGTGAATGTCACCAACAACTTGAATTGCTTTTCGTTATGTCTCTCAGCAAACTGTCCTCAAAGAAATCGTCATGTCCCCTATTGTTGCAATACTTCCTGCGGGTCTGCAAATACAGGGGAATTGTGTATCCTGTATTTGCAATATTCTTGAGAATAATGCAGAGCCCTGCAGCCTCCATGCTTCTGTCAAATGTTTTCTGAATGAGAATGTGGAACTTTAAATATGACAAGGTAACGGAGGGCAAAAATCACAAAATGTATCAAGGTAAAAAATTTTAGACAGAAAGTATAAAGGAAATTGGAACATGGTAGAGGGAAGAAAAAGGAAAACCAATGCGAAGTGGCAGAAGGGTTAATTCTTTTTCAAATGGCACCCATCCTAAGGATTTTTTTTAAATCATCAAATTTGCTTAGAATATATGGTTTCCATTTTTGCCAGCTGATAAATCCAATCCACTCATTCTGTTAGTGTTGATCTATTATTCACTTTCGTAATGGTAGTCACAAAAGTGTTCACTGTAGATTGATATACACATGAGAGGAAAGTACTTGCACACATAAGAGCCGCTATTTTTAGTAGCTATACCAAGTGGAATGAATACATAGAAGAACCTGCCATGAAGAATTTTTTTGGTGAAACTGACATACAATATCAAGAGAAGTTATTGTATACAGAGAATATGTAGAGAAGGAGTAGCTGCCTTTTGAGAAGTTACCTTCTAACTTCCCTATTTTTCGGGCAAAAATTCTGAAATGTATATAGGCAGCACCAAAAATTACTCTTAAAAGATACATAAATTCCTACTTGGTAAGGTTCAAAACATAATAGGAAAGTCAGAGCTGCCAGATGCCATGAAATGTTAATAGCCAATGTTACGTGAAGACAGGCCTAAAAATAGCCCAGCCCTAACTGTAATAAGATTTTCTGCTGCATTTAACGAGTACATATGATGGAAAGTGGATTATGTACAAATTGATATAGCAACATGACATAATTTATTTCAATTTCATCAACGTAAACCATTCTTAACACTTACAAGGAAAAAGTAGATCATTTATTTTTTAAAGGGAATGTTACGCTTGTGACGATAGCCCTAGAGATGAAAGCTGCTTATATATTCACAACAGAGGTCCAGCATGGTAGTGCTAGTTACACTGCCTCAACCTGATTCTAAAGGGATCATACCTAGGAGTGAGAGGTAGTTCAGTCTCCCTACCCTTTGAATCTCTGAGCTTTCTGATGAGACTGCCAACAAGGCCTGTGTGATAGCCTATGGGACGCCTATCTGCTTTTAATCTTTTCAGTACTTACGACTTTCTACTTCTCTATTGCAAAAAAATAAGCAGTCCTGTTGGCATTATGCAACTGAAACTTGCTTGCTTTGTACCATGGATTTAAAAGGGTGATCTAGTCATTTTCATGTTAATGGAATTTTATGCAGGACTGGTCAAGTAAGAAATATTCATGATAGTTAGTTTGCACAGGTGTATGAGGAACACGGCCAATAAGGAAAGAAATTAGCATTAAGTGTATTTTAGAATCACAATAGAAAAAGAATCCCATTTTAGTAGTACCTTGAAATCAAAGACCTAAACCATTTAATGATAGGGGGTAAGACAATCAAACCTTAGTGAATATTGCAAAGGTTGATACCTTTATTTCAAAGCTTGGGGAATTATAAGAGGAATTGCTTGGGTATGACACAGCTATATACATTCTCTCAAGTTCATCACTAAGCTAGGAGTTGTAAGTAAAATGTATTTCTTTGAACTTTCTTCTTTTATCATACTAGCTTTTAGGGTACTTTCTACTTCTCCATTCACTGGCATTGGTTCAAGTCATTCCATTCAGACAGCAGAAGGTAGCACTGGATGAGACTAGCTCAAGGGGTTCTTACAGATCTGATTCTGCTGCTAACCATTTCTGTTGGTCTCTAGCTGTGACACAAGCAGAGTTTCAAGATGACAATAGATTTGGGAAAAAAAGAAGGGCCAGATTCTCCTCCCTATTATACCAAACCAGATTGGTATGAATGAGGTTGAACCAAGGAGAATATTGTTCAAACTGTGTAATCAGAATGTACCAGCCACATAAATTCTGAGTTCACATTTTTTAAAAGATGACTCTAGGAAACATCCCAGGTTATTTATATTTCTCCTAATTTACATTATAATCTCATAGGATGAAGATTAAAGTACTGGTGAGAAGGACATCTATGAATGTTAGGTAGACTTCTCTCTGGTTTTTCTTTGCTACAACTGTGGCCTCTCCTTGAAAGCTACGTACCAACTAGCTAGCCAACAAATTCAGTGAAAAATTCTTATGTGCCCAAAGGCTGAGGGAAAGTGTCCACATCAGAATGAATAATTTCTTTTCTTTCTACTGCTGCTCTTTATTGTCTCTCCATTTCTTGTTTCTGTGTCTCTGGCTCCTCAAAATATGGCATCCAGGAGGAAGGCTAATGAGAAAATACTTGTTCTATTATTAGGAAGTTATTTTCCAGTTATTAGTTCAGGTATTGAGCAACCTCTATCCTCATCCAGAATAATATTGAGCTTGGAATTACAGCAATTCTTGAGGTAAAATATCAATTTGAGAAGCTATGTTAAAGATTGAAAAAGGTTTTTAAAAAGTGAACATTAAAAAGTAAGGGGAAATGAAGTCTGCTTTGTTCCTTTCTCTATTCCTTCAGAATGAGAAACAAATCTTTTTTCCTGAATATATCATTCTTCCTTTATTCTTTTTGCTGACCTTTCATAAGGTAATAAGTTTATTTGTATTTCTTTATGTCTATTGTTCTCTGTACTTTTGTGGTGAAATATAGACTATAATAAATGCAGACCAGATTCATGAACTCTTTGGGGTCAACCAAAAAATTATGAATCCCCTCTCCTTCTCCAGGCTCTTTGATTTTCCTCTCAGCCCCTCCAAATGGACTCTTTCCCTGGATCCTTCCTATCCAAAACAATCTCTTCCTCCCTGTCTGCTGCTTTTTACAAGACGTTCCCAGATCTCTCTCTCCCAGACATACTTAGGGTCAAATGCTACCCTTCCCAGCTAACAGCATAGATAAGGACTCATTAATCTCAGCTGCATGCCCTTTTTAGGCATTCTGAATGAACTCTTGTAGGAGGTGGGGCCAGTGGCAGAACAGATGGCAGAATTCCAAGTTAATGGCCAAGACCAATGGGAAACACAGAGCCCTAATTCACAGACCTCAGCCTGGCCATGGCTACACTCCTCCCCCACACTTCCTGAAACACTGGCAACATGGATTTTGTCCCTACCATGCTGGGATTGGCTGGCTCTCTGCCAGCACCTGCCCACAACTCGCCAGCAGATTTTTTACTCGGGGCGGAGGAGGAGGAGAGGGGAAGGAATGCATCAACTGCTGCTCCAAGAAAGCAGCAACTCTTAATCCAGTGATACTCAGACCTCAGTGGTTCAGGAGTCAAATTAGCAATCAACATTACCCACAGAGCCACAGTAGGGTGAATTCATTGTTTCATTTACTATTTTTACATATATAATTCTCAAAGCAAAATTACTGTCCAAGTATTATTATTTTCTCAACTACAATGGATTAATAACAAGGTAAAAGGATCTTGATTGGTTAATAACTTAGATTAGTTAAATATTAAATCATACAGTGTTTTAATATCATGTGCTGCAAAGAGCTGCAGGAGACACATTAAAGAGCCACTTGCGGCTCACGAGCCTCAGTCTGAGTATCACTTAGTCTTAATCGTAAATTCTGCTGTCCTGATAGGGATCATGCTACACTGAGAACGCAAAATGCCTCAACCTTCTTTTTGGTTACACGTTCTTTAACTGAGCTCTAGTAGATTAGTGTCAGAGAGGAAGATGACACCATGCCTGTCCCTTTTACATGCCTCCCCCGAACCCATTTCCATAGATTTCCTACAATATGGCTTCTCCACACATCAGCCAAAAGAAAGGGGCACATGCCCTTCAATTTTTCACTATCTTGGCTAATATGTCAGGCCCCTTTAGACTACCAGGCCTGGATCCTACCTTTATCTGCCAATGTACACCTGACATTTAAGGCATCAGAGAAAACATAAATTTTGATGGCATCATTGTGTTCTTCTTGATTTTGTAGCAAGGATAGGTGAAGAAGCAAGTTGCAGAGTTAAGTAGATAAGGTTTTCTTTCTAAGTAGAAGCACTTCCCAGAGGAAATGGCAGAAGAGATCCACTTCCTGGACACTATGGTGCTAATAAGCAATGGTCACATAAACACCACCCAATACCGGAAACCTACTGACTGCTATGCCTACTTACATGCCTCCAGCTTTCATCCAGACCACACCACATGATCCATTGTCTACAGCCAAGCTCTACGATACAACTGCATTTGCTCCAACCCCTCAGACAGAGACAAAGACCTACAAGATCTCTATCAAGCATTCCTACAACTACAATACCCACCTGCTGAAGTGAAGAAACAGATTGACAGAGCCAGAAGAGTACCCAGAAGTTACCAACTACAGGACAGGCCCAACAAAGAAAATAACAGAACGCCACTAGCCATCACCTTCAGCCCCCAACTAAAACCTCTCCAACGCATCATCAAGGATCTACAACCTATCCTGAAGGACGACCCATCACTCTCACAGATCTTGGGAGACAGGCCAGTCCTTGCTTACAGACAGCCCCCCAACCTGAAGCAAATACTCACCAGCAACCACACACCACACAACAAAACCACTAACCCAGGAACCTATCCTTTCAACAAAGCCTGTTGCCAACTGTGTCCACATATCTATTCAGGGGACACCATCATAGGGCCTAATCACATCAGCCACACTATCAGAGGCTTGTTCACCTGCACATCTACCAATGTGATATATGCCATCATGTCTCAGCAATGCCCTTCTGCCATGTACATTGGCCAAACTGGACAGTCTCTACGTAAAAGAATAAATGGACACAAATCAGATGTCAAGAATTATAACATTCAAAAACCAGTCGGAGAATACTTCAATCTCTTTGGTCACTTGATTCCAGACCTAAAAGTGGCAATTCTTCAACAAAAAAACTTCAAAAACAGACTCCAATGAGAGACTGCTGATTTGGAATTAATTTGCAAACTGGATACAATTAACTTAGGCTTGAATAAAGACTGGGAGTGGATGTGTCCTTACACAAAGTAAAACTATTTCCCCATGTTTATTCCCCCACCTCCACTGTTCCTCACACGTTTTTGTCAACTGCTGAAAATGGCCCACCTTGATTATCACTACAAAAGGTTTTTTTCCCCCGCTCTCCTGCTGGTAATAGCTCACCTTACCTGATCATTCTTGTTACAGTGTGTATGGAAACACCCATTGTTTCATGTTCTCTGTGTATATAAATCTCCCCACTGTATTTTCCACTGCATGCATCCGATGAAGTGAGCTGTAGCTCACAAAAGCTTATGCTCAAAAAAATGTGTTAGTCTCTAAGGTGCCACAAGTACTCCTTTTCTTTTTGTGGATACCGACTAACACAGCTACTACTCTGAAACCTGTAAATATACCTGATATGCATTTATGGGAAGATAATTGGAGAAGAAAAAAAATAACACTGATTCCAGGCTGATTTTTGGACTAGATGACCTCCTGAGGTCCCTTCCAATCCTCATATTCTATGATTCTATGATTTGGGGACTGAAATGGCTCCTTGATATAACTAGGCAGCTAGGGGAGCTATTAAGTTACAACAACCCATTCCAGGGTGCCTATGGGCAGCAGGGCTGCCCAGAACCCTTCCATAGCACTATGTGCCATAGCCTCCACCCCTGCATGTTCCCTGTGCTAGGGTTTGCAAGAGGCCCTACGCAGAGCAGACTGTAATTGTGCTATGTAATTTCTGAAACAGAGGAATTCTCCCTCAGCCAACTAAGGGCATTTCACAGCCCTTGTATACTGCTGTAGCTGCATACAGGGGCTGTAGTGGGAGGGGTGGGGGCGGGGGTGAAAATCTCACCCCAGCTGTTCTGACATCTAGTCTAGCAGTTTAACCACAACATTGTCATTTCTCCCAATAGCATATAACTATTGTACTGTATATTTTCATAGCAGAATCAGTTACAGAATTCTTACACTATCTTAACTTTTATCTCCTATGTTTTACTATTAAGAATTAGTACTAACCAAAACTATAACTGTTTCAGGCCTCGGCACTGTTAATTATCCAGCAACAAATTAAATTCAGTGGAACCCTGAAATACTTAATATAAAATCAGATTGCAGTTTTCATTTTCAAAATAAAATTAAATATGTTTAGTTGATCTTCAAAAGGAGCCAACCTTGAACCTAATCTTGCAGTCCTTATGTAGTAGGAATGCCATGTGAAGTTAATGGAAATTTCTCTTGGAAAGAAAAAAATATTAAAACCCCACAATTCTGCAGATGTATTTTGTGACAAAAGGGGTCAGATTGATCCCTGTTTAATATAATTTCATTGACTTCAATGGAATAACAACAGGGATGAACTTGACCCATTAAATTAAGTGGATTTTTGGTCTTGTTTTGACTGCTTGCCATTTATCTCTATAAGCACCAACTAACTGAAATGTCATCTTATGTTTTAAACATACGTTTAAAAATTATTCCAATAGCTTTCAATAGAAAAGGTGCTCTTACTTTTTCTCCTTTATTTTCAAGTGTTGCTAACCCCCTGCATTCCAAAATCATGATGCAGACCCCCAAAATCATAGAATTGTTTTAAAAATCATGATATTTTTAAAGTAATAAATGTTGGATTCTTTGTGTTTGCCTTCTGGCTTTTGAGTCTTCAGGGTTCACATTTCAAGCTATTCTCCATAAGCATGAGAGCTAAAGACTTATTTTTCTTTAAATGAAAGCAGAGATTCTCATGTGAATTCAATGACCTCAGGAAGCAAGTCTTTAATAAAGACACCAAATATCACAAGAATCATGACAAAAATCACAAGAGTTGGAATGGCCTTGCATCTGGATGACACATCCTTCCAGTCCATAAAATTGGGACCTAGCCTTACTACAACCCTTCAGTACCCCTCCTGAGTTGGCCCTGAGGAGTGTGTCATTACTGAGAGAGTCAAGGAACTCTTCCCCTCACAAGGGGCTGCATGGTGTTGCCTCTGAATGGCACCCAGTCCCTCCTGGGTCTGGGAGCAAGAGGCAAGATGAGAAGCTGAGCTCAGATCTCTACAATACAGACTGACAATAATTTTTGATAAAGTGTGTAATTAATTTCAATTAACAGCTAGCGATCCAAAGCCCATTTTTTAGCACAGTGGGTGTCTAGTTCTCAGACAAAAACGATGACTCATACAAAATCTAGGACTTAATTTTTTTCCTGTGGTTAGGAATATCTATTTAAAGGAAGCTGAACATTTCATAAAAAAATTACATCAAACTCTGCAATTGTTTCATGTTGCTATTTGGTGGATTCTGAAAAATTTTAAAACCTTGGATGGGCTCAAACCAAAAGCCTACCTGTGAACGCAGCAGGAAAAACAGGATCCATCACTATTTGAAAACAAGATATTAAAAAACAAAAAAACAAAACGTGACCACAAATCATTTGGCCCCTTAATAGAGAGAGTAAACTTCATTACTATATCTCTTCCCCTCTCTGTCAAAATACCTGTGCTCAAAAGCAGACCGAAAAAGGAGCAGGAAGAAAAGAAAGAGAGTTCTTGGAGTGGGTGAGTGAACATAGCCCTCAGTTTAAAATAGGCTACTATAAATATTAAATAAATATATGCCAAATTGATGCACTGTTGTTGGAGTGCATAAAGGAAAATGCCTCTTCCCCTTCCCCTATACTACCTCCCACAAAAACTAGTGGTCACGCTGCAGATCTTCTATTACAGCAACCATGGAGTTGTGGCTAAAGGATCAGAAGCATGTTGGGTGTGTTAATGAACACATGCTCTCTGACAAGGGCAATGGCTGTATGCAGGACCCCAAATAGATTATTCCTCCTCTTAGTAGAAATAGAGCACACGGGGACTCTGCATGACATTATTCTCATCCAGAATATAATCATACATGCTGCTTTTGCATCCAGTGAGTATATGTCTGTCTCTTTGTGGAGGGAAGGAGATTATTGCTGTTGCCAAGTGTCTCCCTGAATTTTGCTCTCCATTAGGAGTATTACAGAGATCAGACTAGATAGCATTTATTATTATTTAGATAGCACTGATAATATGGAAGGCACTGTGCAAAAGATCTTACAAAGACTTACACATGCTCAACTTTAAGCCTCTGAGTAGTCGCACGGAAGGCATTAACATGTACACTGACTAAAATTCTCTAATGTTGAGCACCTATACTGGGGCTCCTAAATCTATATTTATGCATCCAATAAAAGTGATCGGGTTTACAAAAATGCTGAGTATCCAGAGCTCCCATTGACAACAGATATTGAAGGGTTTGCTTCTAGCATACTGCATGTATTTTGCTTGCTTGCCCAGTACCTGAACTAGGGCCTTGTCTACAATGAGTTTTTTCTTAAAACTTCCCATAATTGCACCACCAGCAGTGCAGCTCCTAGTACAGACAAGACATCAGAAGCCACTGACATTTTTACCATTGTTATCTAGAGTTGCACTGAACAGGGTTATATGACACCGTGGGGGAATAAAACAGTGCCTTCTCTACACCTGAGCACCAACCATTGCTACCAGTGATGGAGCTGCAGTAGTGGGGGAAAATGTTAAAAGAAAAAAAAGCCTAGTTCAGACTGTGGGCAAGTGATCAAAATGCATGCCGTATGGAAGATGCAAAATCTTAAATATATGTGTGGTTTACAAAATGTCTAAAATTGGAGATATGGCAACTGATTTGATTAAGACAGAATATAAATGGAATCAAAGTTTGTTTCAACTATGCTGATAGATAAAGGCCAAAATGTTTTTCGAAAATAAATTTCAAGGTGAGATTGAGATAATTAAATTGCTTTTAATATAACTATTTAAAATGTATTTTGCTAAAGCAAAAAGACATTTTTGTTTCTTTTTTAAAATCATTGATCAAGGAATAATGGTCTAGTTTCAACAAGCTGATTGACAGAAATGCTATTTCCTTTTATTTGAAAATATTTTAGTCTCTGCCAAAAGTAGATTTCCTTAAGTTCGCCTTTAAAACCATTGCTTTCTAATACCATGTTTCCCCTTCTCAATAAAGTAAAAACAAAAAAAAGTGTTAGGAGGAAGGTTTTTTTAAATGCAGACACGCTGGTGAAAAACAAACCAATTCCAGTAATATTAATCCCCCTCCTATGAGCTTCCAACAGCACAGGTTGCATTTACTGCCACAAGTCTGGTGAGAGGTCATTTTTTATTATTCACCAGACTGAGAATCTGAAATTAAATGTTCAGCAATATTTGTACAAATGAAGAAGCCCCCAGCTCTATACTTTGACATAACTAGGACAATCTAACATAATAACTCTATAAAGATTAACTTTGCCCCAAACCAGCGCCTGATAAAAACATATGGCACCGTGTTTATCAGAATGAAACTCCCTGGTAATAAGCACAGGTTTCTTATATTTACTGCATGTGAACAATGCCACTTGAACAATGTCTGAAACATTTCTATAATTAATTGCTATTACTGAGACACTATCAAAATTAAAATCACATTTTAAGAACCATTCCTTACCTTTGTTAACACTTTAGATTATTAAAACTGAAATTCTCTTTAAAATCTGGTTTTCTTTTAATAATTTTTGCTGCTTGTTTATCTTTCACACTTTGCTCTGGCTGGACAGGAAACGTCTGGATGGCTACCTCACTTCCTCCTCAGCCCCATTTAAACCACTTTTTGCTAACAAAGCCTGCACTAGGAGTGAGATTCTGTGCTGCAGGGGGCTATGGCAGCTTTAAACCATCATTGTGCCCTCCGCTCTTGGTCTGTACCAAGCTTCCTGTAAGTAACACAGGGCTTGCATTGTTAACTCCAGATACTACTCTTGAAGTACTTCACGCCGGCTATTTAGCTCAAGTGAGAGCATCCACACTGCAAAGGCTAACTACAGCAATCCTCAAGTTACTGCGTGCACACTGTTGCAGTTCTGACTGGAGTGGAGGTGCTTGTGACAGGACTTGAGTGGTGGCATATCCCTTGGTTCTTAGCGCAACACTACAATGAGTCACAAATTGAATGAGTCAACAATATGTTAATACACCAAAAGACTAATATACTTCTGGGGTGTATTAACAGAAGTGTCATATGTAAAACCAAGGAGGTAATTGTCACACTCTATTTGGCACTGGTGAGACCTCAGCTAGAGTACTGTGTCCAGTTTTGGGCATACCACATTAGGAAAGATGTGGACAAATTGGAGAGTCCAGAGGAGAGCAACAAAAATGGTTAAAGGTTTAGAAAACCTGACCTATGAGGAAAGGTTAAAAAATGGCACATTTCGTCTTGCGAAAAGAAGACTGAGGCTATGTCTACACTGCCAACATTACAGTGCGGCCATGACAACGCTGTGACGTGGGCTGTGTAGTCATGCTTTATCGCTGGGGGAGAGCTCTCCCGGCAATAAAAAAATAACCACCTTGAATGAGGGGTGGTAGCTTTATTGCCGGGAGCCACGCTAAAACTTTTGTTGCTCAGGGGTGTGTTTTTTCACACCCCTGAAGGACTAAAGTTTTAGCACTGAAAATGACAGTGTAGTGTAGACACAGCCTGAGGGAGGACCTGATAGTTTTCAAATATATTAAGGGCTGCTATAAAGAGGACTGTGATCAATTGTTCTCCGTGTCCACTGAAGGTAGGACAAGAAGTAATGGGTCTCATCTACAACAACAGAAATTTAGGTTAGATATTAGGAAAAACTTTATAACTATCCGGGTAGTTAAGCTCTGTAATAGGCTTCCAAGATAGTTCTGATATTCCAAGATAGTGTGGAATCCCTCCATCACTGGACGTAATGGGCGGCGGGTATCATTGGCCAGGGGAGGCCAAACAGGGCCCTGCCCAGGCTCTGTCCCGAGGCCCCCTCCTGCATCCTAGTCTCCCCCTGTGCTCCTCTTCCTCCCCTTGCTCAGCCTCTTCCCCAAAGCATGTGGGGACTGAGGCTAGAGCAGGCTGGCTGGCCGGTGGCCTGGGACTCGGGGCTGCTGGGGCCAGTGTTCAGGCTGGCCAACTGGGGTGGGGGCCACCCAGCTCTCCAGGGCTGGGGCCACCTGGCACTGGGGCCATCTGGTGCTCTGGCCACCCAGCCAGTCCAGGGCGGGGGCCACCTGGGGCTGGGGCTGGGGCTGGCTTGTCTGGGCTGGCTGGCAGGCCAGGATTCGGGCTGGCCGGTGGGCCTGGACTTGGGACAGCTGGGGTGGGGCTCCTCTGGCCATGGTGAGGGGCTCAGGGCTCTGACAGGGGAGGAGGGCAGAAGGGGTAGGGTAGGGGCAGGGCCTCAGGAGGAAGGGGTGGGGAGTAGCCTCCCTGAACGCGGGGGTTGACATGGTGCCCATGCTGGGATTTTTAAAAACTGGTTGGACAAACATCTGTCAGGGATGGGCTTAGTTTACTTGGTCCTGCGTCAGCACAGAGGGCTGGGCTTGATGACTTTTTGAGATCCCTTCCAGCCCTACATTTCTATGATGCAATGTCCATCGGAGTCGCAGAGGATTCCAGTTATGAAATACAGTTATGTCACTAGTGACTGCTGCCTGTACCTGGGTTATGTATTTTGTTTCTAGGCCTGGAAGTATTTGTAGATGCTTGTGTGTCAAGCAATTGCCCACTCTTGAATCATCAATGTGCATGTACCTATGTTTTTAATCATGTATTTGTAACCGTGAATATCTCTGGCATATGGCGAAGTTTCACATGCATATTATAGCAACAGGTTTTTGGTGGAGAATGGTGGTATCAGGGAAGGATAAAGGCCTTTGCTTGTCTCTCAGACTGCACAGGACCAGAGCAGGGGTGGGCATTACACCCCAGTGGCAGCATGTAGTAGTGCAAGATACTGCAGATAACCTTGAATAGTATATAACATATTGTTAGTATGTAGGCCTGTTTGTTAGCCCGAGATAGAATTTTGGGTTTGATTTTTGATACTCTTATATCCTTACTAATATGTGTGAACAAAGAATAAAGACACTGTGTGTTGCTTCTGCCCAGCCAGATGGGTTTGTTAGTATAATGAGAAAAGATCAGGAATAGAGCTAAAGTGTTGCTGGGTAGAGTATGAGTTTAATATATGAGCGTACACTTGAAGGACAGTCCTGTCTCAACTCCTCTACCAAGAAAAGATCAAGCAATCAGTTGGGAGGGATGAGGGGGATGTAGGAGGGGAAAGTATAAGAAACACTAAAAGCCAAAGAAATGCCTGTCCCTGACCGAAGCACATCCTCGCTTCCTACCCATCCCATGGAATATAAAAGAGGTGGTACCAAAGTCCCCAGACTCTCCAAAATGGAATATGACCATAAGTTGTAAGAGGTGGGACCAGGGGCGAGCACTGCAGGTATATTTGGGCTTGCTAAGGAGGAGGTGGAGGTGGGAACAGGGACACAGGGAAAAAAGCTCTACTGGTGTGCAAAGCTATGGATATTCTTGCTTGATTAACCCCAATAAACATCGTATTGCCTGCACTTCGGACTGTCTGCTTTCTGTCTGTGTGACAAGAACCAGGGGAGGGGCGTAACACAAATGATAAAACTTAAATGGAGCTAGAAGGCTGTTTAAGGGAAACTCCGCCTGTCTTCTTACAGTGAATGAGGAATATTCCTCCCCACCCGGTCCCAACAACTGGGGAAGATATATAAGCCAGATATCTGGAACCATCCAGAAAGCAGCATGGCTAGTGTTTCATACTGTATCAGAAACTGATCTCTACCAAAGATAACTGCTGGTTAAGATCCTGATTCAGCAAAGCATCCCTGTTCGGGAAAGCACTTAAACATGTGGTTATGTCCCATTGTTTCATCACTTAACCTTCATGTCCTGCCATGCTGCTCTCAGAATATTCCTAGAGATCTGAATTATATATTCACCACAATTGTTGGGAAAAGTTTATTCCTGAACTGAGGCCTAAGTGACTAATATTTCTTATATTTTATTTACTTAAGAAGGTCCCAGACGTTTCTAGTCAGGATAAGTGTTATATTCTATTTCCCCAGTTCTCTAAGGCGTTCCTTAAATAGACACTGTAGCTTCTAAGGCCAGAAGGGACCATTATGAACATCTAGTCTTGACATCCTGTATAGCACAGGCCATAAAACTTCCCCAAGATAATTTGTAGATCATATCTTTATAGAAAAACATTAAATCTTGATTTAAAAATTATCAGTAATGGAGAATCCACCATAACCATTGGTAAATTGTTCCAATGGTTAATTACTCTCACTATTAAAATGTACACCTTATTTCCGGTCTGAATTTGTCCAGCTTCCATTTCCAGCCATTGGATTGTATTATACCTTCTTCTGCTAGATATAAGAATTAAATATTTGTTTTTCAAAACTGGTTGAATATGTATTGACCCTGACAGTTATACCTGAAGAAGGTTGTCTATAGCATACCTGTCTCCAGTGCCAGGAAGGTTAATACTTTCTCCATTTTCTTGAGTTGCTGGCCTAACAGACAGTGGATGCTTCTGGGTTGCAGTAGCAGTCACTAGAATCTGACTTCGGGCAGCCTAGGGTCTCTAAGGTGCCACAAGTACTCCTGTTCTTTCTAGGGGGTAGTGTGGAGCAAAGACCAAGCAGGCTATATTCCTCTCAGCAAGTTACAGACAGACTTGACACTTGAATAGTATGATTTTTCTAGCCTTTGTCTGCGCAAGGTTTATTTAATGTGGGAAAGTTACAATTTAGTTTACATTTGCAATGGAGTTTTGCAATGGCACAACCAGATGGCAACATTTAAAAGAGTTTGCTAAAATTGTGGGCTTAGAAAATCAATATGCCTAGTAGCTGGTGAATCGCAAAGAAAATACAATCAGTAGGAGTTTGAAATAGCTTTGCCCCAATATCATAGAATTCCTGCAGTACATGACCATACACAAAAATCAAACATAACTGAAGAGGAGTACTTGTGGCACTTTAGAGACTAACCAATTTATTTGAGCATGAGCTTTCGTGAGCTACAGCTCACTTCATCGGATGCATACCGTGGAAACTGCAGAAGACATTATATACACACAGAGACCATGAAACAATACCTCCTCCCACCCCACTGTCCTGCTGGTAATAGCTTATCTAAAGTGATCATCAAGTTGGGCCATTTCCAGCACAAATCCAGGTTTTCTCACCCTCCGTCCCCCCCCTCACACAAACTCACTCTCCTGCTGGTGAGAGTGAGTTTGTGGGGGGGGGGCAGAGGGTGAGAAAACCTGGATTTGTGCTGGAAATGGCCCAACTTGATGATCACTTTAGATAAGCTATTACCAGCAGGACAGTGGGGTGGGAGGAGGTATTGTTTCATGGTCTCTGTGTGTATATAATGTCTTCTGCAGTTTCCACGGTATGCATCCGATGAAGTGAGCTGTAGCTCACGAAAGCTCATGCTCAAATAAATTGGTTAGTCTCTAAAGTGCCACAAGTACTCCTTTTCTTTTTGCGAATACAGACTAACACGGCTGTTACTCTGAAACCAAACATAACTGAGTGACTGTGACTGCTAACAAAAAGATTATTCCAAGAATGCAGAAGAAAGTGGGATAGCCAATTTGTGCCAGAGAGCTTTAGATATGATATTTTAATCTAAAAAGTTCAACAAAACAAAACAAATGGTCCCCAACTACAAGAAGCCAAATTGTGTCTGGCTCTTGCTCCAGTATGCACGGGAGTTGTGGAAGGAAAGAGTCTTCTCCTCCTTGAACCTGCTGAAGGACCAGACACAACTTAACTCTGTAGGTCTGATTTTCATTGCTCTTACCCCACTCCCAGTCAGGAGTATTTCCACTGAAAATAATGGAACTATACCAGTTTTACATAGTTACACGAGAATTAGGTCCTCTGGGCGCTCATAGGAGTGGTACTCTGGTATCATGCCCTATGGTGCAAACCACTACACTAGGAATTGGGCGAAGCTGTGCCATGGGCCTGTCCCCTCCACACTAGCTGCAGTTGCAGCAGGCCTGCTCACCATGGCTCATCTGGCATGGGGAAAGGATTTAACTTGTTACTGAGGACTGTGTTTCAAACACTTTTCTCTGGCCCACTAGTGGAATTTACATACAACATCTCCTGGGTAATGTCTTAAGGAAGCATTCCATCTCAGGTGGAGGTGATTATTAAAGCATTTCATTACAGTAGCTATAAGGCATAAAACATACAGCAGAGAAAAAATTCCCATTATGAAAGGGCTGGATCTCACGACTGGGTGTCTTTCTAAAACATATGCTCTACCACAAATAGAAGCTATGCGCTTGATGTAGAAATTATTGGGTGAGGTTCCATTGCCTCTGTTATGCTGGAGGTCAGACTAGATGATGAGAGTGGTCCTTTCCGGCTTTAAAATCTATGACAGCTATAATAAGTTTTTCAGGCTTTTGGGGTAAAAACTGTGGCAGCAAATTTTGAAAGATAATCTTAAAATCCCTCCCCCCTCTCCACACACACACACAGCGAGAGACCAAGGAGCTGACAAGCATCTACATGCAGTGTGTGACTGCTCTGGTGCACTCCTCTTTATTCCCCTTCCTTCTATGGAAGATTTTCTAGAAATTACCAGAATTCAAACAAAAAAAAGGTTCTCTAAGAAATTACTCTAGAACCTATATAATTTAATAGGAATGATATCCTTTCTGCAGAACTTGAGAATACAATCCCTCGTATAAAGTGCTATAGTGGTTTTCGACCTTTTTTTCATGTGCAGACCCTTAAAAAATTTCAGATGGAAGTGCAGCACCTTTGAAAATCTTAGACATGGGCTGTGGACCCCCAGGGGTCTGTGAAACCAGGTTGAAAACCACTGCTATAGGTGGTTTAAATTTTCTCTGTTTAATTCCTATAGACCCTCGCCACTCGGGGTTTAACTTCCTAGGTCTCATCCACCTCTGTTCCTTTGGGAGGACTGAGAGTAAGGTATTCTCAACTGCTGTCTGGTCATCCTTATATTGTAGCTCCATTTAAAATTAACTTCATCTGTCTTCTGATAGCGATTTCAAAGCAAGCAATTTAACTTGGGGATTTGCATCACAGGCATCCCTCCTCCCCACTGACAGAAAGTTTAAATACCAGTTTGGGCCCTTCATTCATCCCAAGCCCTGGCCCTGGCCCTAGCCCTAGGCGTTCTGTCAGGTGTTTTCACCATTTTTTCCTCCAGCAGTTTTGAAACTCAGGCCCACATTTTGCAAGCAGCTCTGTGTTTGTGAATTCCGATGTTTGTTATACAAGCCAGTGAGTCTCTATGGTGGAGTGCAGGGGTTCACTTGTGTGGAACAACTTGCAAGATTGGGCCTCAGATTTCTCTTTCTGGATCACAGAAGGGAGACTCTTCCCGCCCCCCTCCCCTGCATTGAGGTATTTAATGTAAAAATTACCACTCCACCCACCCTCTTCCTAGGCCCCAGGATCAAATTAAATTTTCATTTGTTCAGTTTTTGTACCAAAGGTGTTTTTTTTTAATTAAAAAAAAAATCACATGGTAAAATATATCATGTTACATATAGTGACAAATATTACACAAGCTCTCAAACAAGCCAATACTGACAAGCTGACAAAACCTTGTATTCTGTACAAGTAAGAAAATAAAAATATCTGCACTTTTGGTGGCATTACATGTGAGACATATGACATAACATTCTTGCTCATGCGTCTGTATAGGAGGGGCCAGAATGTAGACTGGACAGGCCACTTAAGCCCCAGTGGGATGGTGGTCGGAGGACTGTTTGCAGCTGTGGACTCATTGCTCCAGTGCTTCCTGTCCACACTGGCACTGCACCAGTGGAGACAAAATAATGGCTACCCTTACATTTTTGGGAGCAGTTTTGTGTGTGGACACATGCTGTATTGAAGACATGTTTGGGTGGACATAAACTGGTTAGTATTCTCGAATTAAGAAAAGGAGTACTTGTGGCACCTTAGAGACTAACCAATTTATCTGAGCATAAGCTTTCGTGAACTACAGCTCATTGCATCCGATGAAGTGAGCTGTAGCTCACGAAAGCTTATGCTCAAATAAATTGGTTAGTCTCTAAGGTGCCACAAGTACTCCTTTTTTTTTTACGAATACAGACTAACACGGCTGTTACTCTGAAACCTATTCTCGAATTCTAATTCTCTAGAGTAAACCAGGCCTAGGGTCTGATTCTGCATTTCTTGTACATTGCAAACTCCCACTAACTCAAGGGGGAGTTTAGGGTGCACAAGAAATGCAGGCTCAGGTACGATAATTAGTTCGAGAGAGAGTGCAATTAGAGTGTCTGAAACAGGAGACCACCTTTGAACCTGGACACTTTCTCTCAAAAACATGACCATCAGCACTCTAAAGGAAAGATGCAATTGATAATTGTGTTGCTTTCCTAGTCCTGCTCTTGCAGTCCTTTTCTGGCTAGAAATTGCTAATCAGATCAAATTGTAATGAATTATCTACAGTAAATGCACTGTGATATTTCTGACAAACTGCTATCCAATGAGAGCAATTGCCTGATCTACCAAACTGATCTAAAGGTGGTTTTATAAACTGATTCCCTAAACAAAGAGAAACTGTGTTTTAGTTTTAATCATTAGTAGCTGCTTTTCCTGGAAGAAAGTGTTAAATCTGAATATCTCCATGGTTCCAAAACACAGTTTTTAAAAGAAAGCTACAACAATTAGTGTCCATCGGTACATAAGTCTGGCTCATTTGACAGCACATGCTTCTTTTCTTTTATTTTTTCTCCTACAAATGATTTAAACTGAAACGTAAATAGGTACACTATGTCAAAAGTAAAATAAACAGACCGTTGCAGCCGATGAAAGCCAGGAAAATAAGATGGAGCCCAGCCTTGCCATCCTTTGTAGTACTGTACCACTGCCTCTTCAGTTTTTACAGTGTCAGCTTCTGGGGATTTTTTTCTTTGTGAGCTCGGATGTCAGTAACTTGACTAAAAATGGGAGTAAAAGGCTAGTTGTGCTTAAACCCTCCCTTTGCTCTGCTCCCGCCCCCTTGGAAAAAATAACAAAAAACTGTCACATAGATTTCTCTCTTTCCCTCTCTCTTCAGTCAAAGGATCATGAAATAAATTGTGCTTAATTTTTAAGACTAGAACTGTCCGTTTGATCCAGGCGGATGAAAGATGCAGTGGTGCCTATAGCACTGGCTAATTGAGGATTTCCCACAGAAAACACATTTAAAAATTGAAAAGCTTTGCTGTGTCTGCTCAGAATGTTTTGCATAGGTTTTTCTCCCTCCTATTTTAAAAACAGAGCAGAGACTGACCCCATCCTGCACTCTGAGGGCAGCTGAGTCTTGCACCAGACTAAAGAATAGCCTTTACTGTAAAATCTGTAAAAAAGATTCATGGGGAAAAGAAACATGACAATATCAATCTCTCACCAGTCAGGAACAGAAATGAGTTCTAAGGGCTAGACTATAAGACTAATTCAGGAGTTCTGGGGACTATTTCTGGTTTGCCACTGACTTTCTTTGTGAGCTTTAGTAAGTATTAGCCTCTCTGTACCTCAGTTTACCCAGCCTTAAAATAGTGACAGTACCTCCAGGGCCTTTGTTCTGAGGCTTAATTCACCAATATTTGTAGAACACTTTGAGATCCTTGGGCAAAAGCTACTATAGAAATGCAAAGTATTATCTTCATCAAGATTTCATACAGAGATTTTATATTTTGGAGAAATATTGAAATAAGAATTTCTTAAATTTTTTTTGTTAAAGCTATTTTGTTTTTGTTAGGTAATCATAGAATCATGGAATGATGGGACTGGAAGAGACCTTGAGAGTCCAGTCCCCTGCACAAAAGGCAAGACTAAGTATTATCTAGACCCTGACTGACAGGTGACTGTCTAATTTGCTTAGCTTATTTTATTGTGCTATCATAAGATATTAATCCACAGATTTTTTTAAGGTGCATTCATATTAGTTTTGAACAAAAGGTTGTCCATAATTATGAACTACTGTATTGGGTAAATTTGAATTGACACTTTGAAAGTGGCTAAATATAGTCTCAAGTAAATATTATGCACTGTTTGAAAGTGCTATTTCAGCCCATAATACAGTATTGGCTTCTTCCTTTGTATGAGTCTTTAGTCTTTGGATGTCTCTGCTCTCCTCCCTGTAGGTTCTATATCACAACCACCTCTTATAGTCTAGGCTGGCTGGAGAGCATTCTCTGTGGAGTCCATCGCTCCATGTCTTACTTGGTCTCTGATTCAGGAAAGCACATAAGCACATGCATACAGTTAAACAAGGGATGCTTTCCTGTTTAATAGGGGATGCTGGAGAGCAGTGCAAAGCACTCTGTTTTCCTCAACAGGTGTTAGGCCCTCTTGTCTTGATGCTGCTAGAAGTCAGTGGTAAAATTCTCATTGGCTCCAATGGGTCAGGATCAGGCTCCCTGCTTTCACTGTATTACACAGGAACAAGGGAATTCATAGAATCATAGAATCATAGAATATCAGGGTTGGAAGGGACCTCAGGAGGTCATCTAGTCCAACCCCCTGCTCAAAAGCAGGACCCATCCCCAATTAAATCATCCCAGCCAAGGCTTTGTCAAGCCTGACCTTAAAAACTTCTAAGGCAGGAGATTCCACCACCTCCCTAGGCAACGCATTCCAGTGTTTCACCACCCTCCTAGTGAAAAAGTTTTTCCTAATATCCAACCTAAACCTCCCCCACTGCAACTTGAGACCATTACTCCTTGTCCTGTCCTCTTCCACCACTGAGAATAGTCTAGAACCATCCTCTCTGGAGCTACCTCTCAGGTAGTTGAAAGCAGCTATCAAATCCCCCCTCATTCTTCTCTTCTGCAGACTAAACAATCCCAGTTCCCTCAGCCTCTCCTCATAAGTCATGTGTTCCAGACCCCTAGTCATTTTTGTTGCCCTTCGCTGGACTCTCTCCAATTTATCCATATCCTTCTTGTAGTGTGGGGCCCAAAACTGGACACAGTACTCCAGATGAGGCCTCACCAATGTCGAATAGAGGGGGACGATCATGTCCCTCGATCTGCTCGCTATGCCCCTACTTATACATCCCAAAATGCCATTGGCCTTCTTGGCAACAAGGGCACACTGCTGACTCATATCCAGCTTCTCGTCCACTGTGACCCCTAGGTCCTTTTCCACAGAACTGCTGCCTAGCCATTCGGTCTCTAGTCTGTAGCTGTGCATTGGGTTCTTCCGTCCTAAGTGCAGGACCCTGCACTTATCCTTATTGAACCTCATCAGATTTCTTTTGGCTCAATCCTCCAATTTGTCTAGGTCCCTCTGTATCCTATCCCTGCCCTCCAGTGTATCTACCACTCCTCCCAGTTTAGTATCATCCGCAAATTTGCTGAGAGTGCAATCCACACCATCCTCCAGATCATTTATGAAGATATTGAACAAAACCGGCACTCCACTTGACACCGGCTGCCAACTAGACATGGAGCCATTGATCACTACCCGTTGAGCCCGACAATCTAGCCAACTTTCTACCCACCTTATAGTGCATTCATTCAGCCCATACTTCTTTAACTTGCTGACAAGAATACTGTGGGAGACCGTGTCAAAAGCTTTGCTAAAGTCAAGATACAATACATCCACTGCTTTCCCTTCATCCACAGAACCAGTAATCTCATCATAGAAGGCGATTAGATTAGTCAGGCATGACCTTCCCTTGGTGAATCTATGCTGACTGTTCCTGATCACTTTCCTCTCATGTAAGTGCTTCAGGATTGATTCTTTGAGGACCTGCTCCATGATTTTTCCGGGGACTGAAGTGAGGCTCACTGGCCTGTAGTTCCCAGGATCCTCCTTCTTCCCTTTTTTAAAGATTGGCACTACATTAGCCTTTTTCCAGTCATCCGGGACTTCCCCCGTTCGCCACGAGTTTTCAAAGATAATGGCCAATGGCTCTGCAATCACAGCCGCCAGTTCCTTTAGCACTCTCGGATGCAACTCGTCCGGCCCCATGGACTTGTGCACATCCAGCTTTTCTAAATAGTCCCTAACCACCTCTTTCTCCACAGAGGGCTGGCCATCTATTCCCCATGTTGTGATGCCCAGCGCAGCAGTCTGGGAGCTGACCTTGTTCGTGAAGACAGAGGCAAAAAAAGCATTGAGTACTTTAGCTTTTTCTACATCTTCTGTCACTAGGTTGCCTCCCCCATTCATTAAGGGGCCCACACTTTCCTTGGCTTTCTTCTTGTTGCCAACATACCTGAAGAAACCCTTCTTGTTACTCTTAACATCTCTCGCTAGCTGCAGCTCCAGGTGCGATTTGGCCCTCCTAATTTCATTCCTACATGTCCGAGCAATATTTTTATACTCTTCCCTGGTCATATGTCCAACCTTCCACTTCTTGTAAGCTTCTTTTTTATGCTTAAGATCCGCTAGGATTTCACCGTTGAGCCAAGCTGGTCGCCTGCCATATTTACTATTCTTTCGACACATCGGAATGGTTTGTCCCTGTAACCTCAACAGGGATTCCTTGAAATCCAGCCAGCTCTCCTGGACTCCTTTCCCCTTCATGTTAGTCCCCCAGGGGATCCTACCCATCCGTTCCCTGAGGGAGTTGAAGTCTGCTTTCCTGAAGTCCAGGGTCCGTATCCTGCTGCCATAATGAAGCTGACCAGAGTTCTGTATCATTCAGTATCCCATCTCTGGGTTTGTCTACACTTTGAGCTGGAAGTGTAATCTCCAATTTGAGTAGATGTACCCACAATAGCTCTGATTAAGCATGTGCACTAAAAATAGCAGTGTAGCTGTGGCAGTGCAAGTGATAGGAGGGGCTGGCTGCCCTGAGTACAATCTGAGATGTTAGGTATATATGCAGGAAAGCTAGGGCCTCCCACCACTGCCGCTACACTGCTATTGCTAGAACTTTAGCTCGATCAGAGCTAGCACATGTCTGTTTACTGAAACTGGCAATTACACCTTCAGCTAAAGTGTAGATGTACCTTAAGACCATGGACCCTACCGGGTGCTTGAGAAGAGGACGGTATAAGAACCCCACAGTAGGAAGATGTCGGGTAATCTGCTCCCACGTTGTCTCATCCTGATCTCTATTTGTTAAAGACTATCTTAAAGCCCCGAAGCACAGGGTTTAATACCACTTCCAAAATTTGTTATAACTAATTATGACAGTTCTGGACATTCTTGATATCCATATAATTATCCAGTCCCTTTTTGAATCTTGTTAACTTCTTGGCGTCAGTGACTTTATGTGACAATGAGTTCCACAGTCTAATTATACTTTATGTAAAAAAGTATTTCCTCTTATTGGTTTTGAATTCCCCCAGCCTTATAATTTCATTGAATTTTCTTGAGTTATGAGACAAGGAAAACAGAAGTTTCCAATTTACCTTCTCTAGACCATTCTTTATTTTATATTCTTCTATTATATTCCCTCAAAGTCATCTCCTTTTTAAAGGTAAACAATCCCAATTTTTCAATCTCTCTTCATATAAATTTTTTTCCAGGACTTTGATCCTTCTGTCTCCCTTCTCTGGACCCCCTCTAGTTCTTCAACATCCTTTTTGAGATGGGATGGTCCAGAAGTGCATCTTTTAGCATGTATTCCAGATGAAACTGCATCATAGAGCCAAAGGCATTATGATATTCTTTGTATTATCACCATTCTATTGTTCCATATGCATGCTAACATCTTGTTGTTTCTTTTAAACTTCAGCTGCACAGTGAGTGGAGGTCTTCATTGAGCTGTCTACGGTGATATCTAGGTCTGTTTTCTGATACAGTTTATTTAGAACCAGACAAGGTGTAAAAGTAGCTTATTCTTTTCCCTCCAATGAGCTTTTGCATTTATCTACATTGCATTTCATTTGCCATCATTTTGCCCATTCAACTAACTAGCTCAGGTTACTCAGGACAAAAATGGAATTTCTGAGAGACCTGGATAACTATGTTAGCTGCAAATGTTGCTATCTCACTACACATTTCCCTTTCCAAATCATTGATAAATATATTAAAGACCTCAGGACCTAGTGCAGAAACTTAAGATACATTGCTGTTAACCTTTTGCTATGATGAATATTAACTATTCAATCCTGCACTCTGCTTTCCGTCTCCTACCCAGTTTTTGAGCCAAGATAAATATTTTGTCTCTCAATCCATGACTTCTTAGTTTCTTTAGTAGCTTTTTGTGCAGGACCTTTGAAGTCTAAATAAATTATGTCAGCTGGTTCTCCTTTATCCAGTACTTTACTGACACATTCAAAGAACTTTAAGAGACTAGAGAGACATTATTTTCCTTGGAGGAAATCGTGCTGGTTAGACCCTATCATATCATGATTTTCCAGGTGTTTTGTTGTTTTATTTTTAATTATTGTTTCAACCAATTTTCCACGTCTATATGTAGGGCTTACTGGTCTGTAATTCCACAGATCACCCATCAAACCTCTTTTAAAAAATAGGTACAACATTTACTATCCCCCAAACTTCTAGATCAGTATTTTGTTTTTAATGAGAGATTGCATATTTTTGTTAGCAGCTCAGCTACTTCTAACTTAAGCTCCTTCAGAACTCTTTGATGTCTATCAACTGGGCCTGGTGATCTATTACTTTTTAATTTATTTATTTTCTCTAGCACTTCTTCTGACACCTTCATCTCTGAGTACTCCATGTTTAATACCAGAAAAAAGCAGGTCCAGGGTAGGAATCTCCACAATATTCTTGGCAGTGAAGACTGATTCAAAGAAATCATTTAGCAATGTCTTTATCTTCCTTAACTGATCCTGTTAGTCACTGCAGATCCAGCAAACCACTGATTCACAGGCACAACGAGCCTGTGGAGATTGAGACCAGCACAGAAATCCAATCCTGGTCTCTGGCGTGTCAATGTAGAGTGCTAATTACAAGATAATTTGTGTCAGGCCAGTCCCATTGCATGCATTTTTAATCTTGTCCACACTAACCTTTTAAAAAAAAATTCTCCCCCTTGCTACCACCTGCACAACTACACCTTTGCTAGCAACAATGGGATCACTACTGTAGACAAATCACTAGTGGCCAGAGACGTCTAGCAGCCTACATCTAGCTCGCCTGCCATTCCTACCAAATGAGAACTGAATCTGTAGTAGCAACAGTGGGAAATTTTAAAGGAAGACAGGCTAGAGTAATATATCTCAAGTCAATCCACTATGCAAAGTCAGAATAGTATAAATAAGTATATGTCAATTACACATCTTTAAAATAATGTAATTGTTTGGGGAATTTTCTCTCTCAGGTATTTCTGAGCTGAGTCCATGTTTGCCTTGTTTCAGCCCAGAGGGAATATTGAAGGATAAGGCATACATCTCTGTAAAATAAAATATGATGCTGGAAACATGAGGGGCCAAATTGTCCCCTGATTTACACTCTGTGCGACACCACTGAAGTCACTGAAGGTTTCTCAGGGTGCCCAGTCTCCAAAGGCAGGTTTGGTGTAAAATAGGGTAAAATTTGGCCCCAAAAGACGCATCATGATTGCAGGACCAATTTGAATGCATAATAGCACCTTTAATTTCTCTGTTAAAAGAGGTTTGGAACATGGCTTATTTTAAAAGCTTCATGTAAACATTGTGCAAACCAGATTAGATATGTGTTTCAAAGTGAGCTATAACAGCAGCCTTAATATTAATCCAAATACTTAATTTTAAAGATTACCATCAGGAGAAACCATGCTGCTATAAACTATTTCAGAATTAGGGAGCGAGAATGTGTGTCTATATAAACCCTTCAGATAGAAGGGTGCCTCGATTAGGCTTTAACATTTTGGTTCAGTGTGCAGGTGTGGTGGGTCACTTATGTTCATCTCCACTTGGATTTAGCCAGTGCACTGTAAATAATTCAGCTTGACAAGATTTTCCTTTCAGTTTGTCTTATTACTAACCTCTCTCCCCACCCCCTTTACAACAGCCACCCTTGCTTACATCATTGTGGTTGGATTTAAATAGCTGTACATACCATATTTCTCCTAGATACAAAACACCTGATTGGCCATTACAGCAGCTAGCCTCTACCTACCAAAAGGGATAAGCCAGCATCTTTTACCCAATAGCAGCACTGCCTCTGCTGTTGCTAGAGTCCAATGACATCTCTGTCACTAAGGGAGGGAAATACATAGAGGCATAAAAGCTCTGTCATGTGTATTATAATATTTTCATGCCATGTCAGTGAATTATTTTTATGCTGATCTTAATATATTTTTTAATGTACATTTAGAAGATCATGGATGGATTCTTTTCTCTGTGTTCATTATCTGGGTTCATCAGGTAACAGGACTCAATATTTAGCTACATGATGTAGTAATGTCTGTTTGGGGGAAAAAAAGAATTGGAGTAAAGTGTTCAAACTACAGTTTTCTCCTTTGTTTTAAGGGATACAGTAGTCACATCCTTGGGGCAGTGAAATGTAGCATAAATATCAAGCTGAGTGTAGCTGCACTGTGTTTTTCTTCATGGAGCTTTTGTAAAAAATTACTGATGATTTGTGGGTTAACCAGTCTGCTGAGATTTAATAACCATACCTTGTGAATTTTATGGAAAAAGAACAAGATGAAAATATTTATAATAATAGTAAGAAAACACGGAGAGATAAATGTATCGTATATCCTATCATAGTCCTTGGATTTTTGTAAAGCAAGTGAAGGATCCAGAACCCAAATTACTATGTGATAGGTTGGAATGGACTATGCTGCCGTTGCCTGAAAATCTCAATCATTATTCTACAAAGGAAAAGCTTAGCTACCTGTTAGAAGCCAAAGTGCAACAATTTTTTAATAGAGAACGACAAAGAATCTTTTGATTTCCTAGTCAGCAAAGCTAGAATTCACAAGGTGCCACACAGATGGATTGCACGACAGCAATTACTCACGTATATACATAAATGCCACTTTACAGACACATCATACAAAAAATGAAAGCATGAATGTTATACATAGCATAGGGAATCAAAAGTGCAATTTAGAGAATAATCATTTGCTTCTTTTTCTAAAGTAAGTGTGTGTGTGTGTGTGTGAGTGAGAGAAATATTTAGTCCTCATAAAAGTGAAATACAGCACTCAGAACAAAACCCACTTATGGAAGCTTTCCCATACAATTACATCCATTACCTCAATCCTGATATGCAATTCCTTGCTTTTTCTGTCCTGGGCCTGTTCTAAACACAGACTTTTACTTATGTTTAAGAACTATGTCAAATCATGTAATGTTGTGAGATGGATAAAAATCCATTAAGATCTAGACTGAGACAATCTAGCTCATTTCACTTGCTATCTAAGTCATGTCTCCAGACTTGAGAAGAGAATGTACTAGCGTGCTTTACCACCAAAGCATAATGTTGTTTTGAAAATTTCCATGTAGCCATTATTTACTACCTTATGCCTTTCAAGTTTTTCTAAATTGTGTTTCTTGTGTTCTTCTTTTTTATTTAAAACAAAGTCTTTTAATACATTATTTAAAATCTTAAAAACATTGAAGTGATCTCAATGTGAGCCCCCGAAGTGAATGTTTGTGTAAGAAGTGTTGTCATAACTGGGTTGAGAAATTTCTGGGCTCTACGCCCAGGTGCTGGCTTCCTCTGTGGCCTATGGCAAGTCACATAACCTTTTTGCCTCAGTTTCTCTACCTACATAATGAGAATAAAACCCAGGTCATGGAGTGCTGTGAGGATTAAGCTTTTATCTCTTTAAAGCTGAGACGTTCTATATAATGCTAGATACAAAGGGGAAGATTTAACTTTGTTTTTTGGAAGGGCTCTGGAAAAATCCAAACCTGTGTTGATGCCATCTTTTGTTTCTGTATGACATACTGAATGAAGTCTTTATTTTTTTATGAATGTAACAAAAAAAATTCTGACTGTTTTCAGGGGTGTCAGGTCTCATTTTCCCATTTTCTGTTGGAGGACTTCTCAGATCATTCAGAAATAAGTACTGGGAGTATTCTCAGCCCTTAATTAATTATATAAGGCACTGAGAGCCCAGTTCTCTGTTGCCTTGAATCTTGTGCTATTTCCAGCAGCATAGGTAGGTATAAAACACAACCAGAACAGAATGGTAGCATTTTACACCCATTTTGCACTGGTATAAATGACTACACACAAGGTGCGGGCCAACCAAGAACTGAGGGTAAAATTGTCAGAAGTGCCTAAATTCCATTTTAAAAAGGATTTTTTTGAAAATTTTACCGTAGGGCTTTAATCTCAATTAAAAAGACTTTCCTCCAGATTGTTTTAGGTAAACAGGTGCTAACCAAAGATACTGGGCCAGATCCTCTGGTGGTGTGAATCAGTATAAACTGCATTGATTTCAGTGGAGCTCTGCTGATTTAGACCAGCTAAAGGTCCAGCGCAAGGAGTTTTAGACAGTCCGAATAAAAATCACTCCCCTTTTCAATCGGATTTCACCTCCTTGTTATTTGTAGAGTCATAATCCTACTACTTCTCCAATCAGTCAGACAAGACCTGAATTTCTATTGTAAGAAATGAGTGGAAAAAAATCTCCAGCCACCTTAAAAAATTATACATCATAAAAAAGGCAAAAAATAATGAAGGTACAAATCCAAGTCTTTTCTCTTTCCAGGTCAATTTAGATTAATTTGTTTTTACTGGTATTTTATAATATTAAAGTTGGGGGGGGGGGGTGGTTCTCAGACAGTGAGAACAGATAATAGTCATTGGTGTGCCACCGCCTGTTCAGACTTTGAGAAAAACAATGTCATAAATAATAGCTTCATTCCCATTATTCTTTTTACACAATAGCAACAAGATTGAACCACCATTTCTAGCTATTACTCAATGGAACTCTTAATCTATACATGTGTCAGTTCAACTGTAGTTTTCTCTTTGCATGAATGTGAACCAGAAAAGTCTGATCTAGGTAGTCTCAGATAGCACTGATTCCAATGATTTGATCATGTCTGAGATTTTACCCATTACAAAAGTCTGAATAACATTAACATGAGGATTTAGTATGCTTTTCTGAATATGAGCTATACATTTCAAAAAAATAAATACACAAAAAGATGGCAAATAAAACATTCTGAAATTATAAATCCATAATAATATTCTGACTTAGATTATTCAAAACACTATTACCATGAACAATATAAAATAGTTATGTAATAATAAATTTAAGATCAAATGTGGGTTCCACATCTTTTTTAATGTCTCAGATTGCCCTCTGCGTTACTACATAATATATCACAAGGGAATATATATGTTCATTTCCTTCAAATCACTCCGACATTGGTGGTACTAAGCCCTTTCTCCAATGATTTTCCATTTCTCCGTAATACAAGTACTTGCTACTGCTAGTTGCTCTCAGCTCTGCTCTCTGTTATTGTAGTTACGATGCAAATCATAACCATCCTCTTGCTGTAAAGTTCATTGTATATTTCACTCTCCATCAATTATAGACTATGTTATTATAAACATAGCCTTTTTCTTTTCCCATAACAACAATTTGCATACAGTCTCCCAAGTCACAAACTGATCTGCTTCCTGCTCCTCATAAAAAAACTAAACATGCTTTTTTATATTTAAAAGCATCTGTACACAGCCACTCAAGTAGTATAACAAAGGTGGAACAGGCCTGTTTTTGGAACAGACCTAGCAAAGACTAATTAAAAATACAAAAATGTCACAAAATACTGAGATATTATTTAAGGGGATAAAAATCCATAATGAGTAATCAAACAGAATATAATCATAATCACAATCATAATCAGCCCTTAGACAGATTATAAAATCTAGATTATATATTATGAGATGCAGTTGACAAAAACAAGAAAAAGGAGGGTTGGTCTTTTTAACGATGTGTAATTCAGAACTCACTCATTTGGAAAGAAAGCGAAATTTTCCTTGTCCCTTCATAAAAAGATGAAATTGACAAGAGGAACTCCAAGCTAATAATTAGGAAGGTTGCTTGATATTTACTTTCTTATCTTTCCTACATGATGATCATTTACTGACTGAAATAGCATAGTAATCTAGTCTGTTATTGTTGCACCAATATGGTATTTTTTCAGACGACCTATTTGTTTAACAGGGCCTCAATTATGAACGTTCTGAAGTAGGAATATATTGTGATTTGGTATACTGGAAACGTAGGAATAAATTCTACTCTTATTTACACTGATATATATCCAGGAATAACTCAGTAAAATGCCAGTGCAACAGAGGATTTGACTTATATTCTTTTAACAGATTTTCTGATTTAACAATTTTCTACTGCATTTTTACCTTTCAGTGCACTCAAAGTTTTAGCATTTTTTGTTTTGTTTTAAATAAAGACTCGTATTCAGTCAGGTTTTGGATTGGTTCATGAGAAAAATATTCTTTCATTTTATTCCTTTTGCAAGTACTGGTATTTGTTGCTTAGTAGTTCTCCAATGAGAGATTAACCAAGAAAGACCACAATGGCTGAGATAAGCCATTTGTCACAGATGTTCATATAGTTCAATATTCTATTCTTAACTATCCCTACATGAGAAAAGGAAGAGGTGATCGATGTTTAACATGGAACCTTCGATCAAAGGAGAGTAAGTTGTTCAGGTTCAGACTAGTCTGATAGTATGTGGAACTGTTTCTGGATAACTGTATGAGAGCTTGGACACAAGAGTGTGAATTTGGAAGTGCTGGTGCTGTAATTTCTCAAATATGTTGCTTTAGTGCTAAGGAGTTATGCGGACAGGAACCAAATTACTATAAACCAGAGTACATTTTGCTATAAAATATTTTTGCTCTATTAACACCCAAATATTTTAGCACAAATGGCTGAGTTCTGTAGAACACAATGGGGCACTCCATCTTGAGAAGGTTAGCATGAAATGTGATTTGGGATAATGTCTCCAATATCAAAGAAACATATACACAGTTTACAGTATTTTATAGGTTTATAGACACATTATTGAGAATATATTCGATATTGGAAACAGATATTTCAAGACAAACTGTAAAGTAACATTTATTTAATCTTTTTCAGAGATGCTGAATTACATAATTAATAAAGAAGAACACACAACCAATACCTTTTGAGTGGGCCTGTGACTAGGGTTATTACAAAAGGGATATTTTTAAAATAAAATGTGGAACCCTTATTTTATTTGCTGCTGTTATTTAATTTTCTCTTTTGGAAGTTACTTCCTAACCACCATTCCCTCAATAGAACTGCTAATCCAAAGAAAGAGAAAAACATGTAATTCTTACAGTTAATTTCTGGTTAGTCCATCAAAGTTATATTTCCTTGAAATAAAAACAAAGTGTGACACTCTGGCACCCCAGGGGGAACCCGTCACAAAAAGTATGTGTATTAATCTTCTAGATTTTTAACTACTATTTTGTACTGTAAATTTTAAAACCAAATGAGTGACATCCATTTTAATGCAGCCTAGTACAGTACAGTGGCTATATACTAGCAGTATTTCCTCTCTATTGGCCAGAGATACGCAGATATATCAATATATTTAAGTACCTTAATACTGACCTGGAAAGAAATATTTTAATACAATAAACTTTGCATTTCACGCTGTACTTCCATTTGAGTTTTATAAGTAGGTACTAATTAGGCTGATTATCAAATAATCAAGACTTCCATAATCATGCCTGGCAGTTATCTATTCTTTATCCCCCTGCCCACACTTACCTTTTTTAATTTTTTTTTAAAATGATTTTCAATTGCATATTATTATTATTATACATTAGTTATATACAGAATTCTATAAGCCATATACTTATTGCATAAGAGATATTTATATACATGAGCAATATAAATGCTAGAAAAATTAAATATTAACACATGGGGTTAAAACATTTTTTGTATCATTGTTTAACACATTTACACATATTATAATGTAGCTCACCTTATATCATCAAGTCCTTCCCTTGCATAGGGAATTAGGATGATCCTACATAGTAAATGTCCGTCATAAGAAAAACAAGAATATTCTACCAGCTTTCTATTAATTCTAAAGGTGGCAATGCTTTCTTAAGAGGTCATTTTACTATTCACCTTACACAGGAACAGAATTAATTGCTGTAGACAAAATATGTAACAAATAAATTGGGATGGTGCTCTGCTAGAATAATTACTCATTGTGATGAATTCAACTTGTAATAATAGAATGCTACTCAAAAGATCAGTATATCTGCTAATGCTAAATCTTACCCATAGGTGGCAGTCTGCTTTCAGTATAATAGGGATATCGAACTTATATACATGGTGTACTTAGTTGACCTGAAACTATTTTGATGGTGTGTATGTTTGTGTAGGTGTGCATGCATGTGTTTTTGGCTAGATGGGGGGGGAGGGGGTTGGGTGAGGGAAAGAGGTCAGACTAATACATACATATCAAAGTCTGCCAGAAGCTGAATTACTATAGAAAAACAGTAATGGGGCTTCTCCTATAACCTCATCTGCAGAAATTACTGTTTTATGAAAGAAAGATCCAAACTTCGGGTGTCTTTTTATTATACACATTAATTTTACATGGATAATCAGCAATGGACAAACAAAAATATTTAAAGCTGTATTAAACATTTTTTTTGCCCCTCCAAATCTTCTTGAAAAAGAAGACGTGCGGTGCAAATTAAATATATGTTTTCAGGCCAACATTAAAAAGACAAGTAATCCATTTCCGCAGACTGTACACCTGTGAATGATTGGATTGAACCAATGCTGTAATGAAGATGTACTTGATAATGAAATCCAACAATACACTCCATTAAAAAGCAACATGGGCCAGAGTGGGGAGGGGATATTTAAAGCAAATTTCTCCTCTTAGATATGCAGAGTGAATCTCTGTTATGAGAGTCTGCTTTCCCTGTGCAGCGCTCCCACTGATGTCAGTGGCATAACCGTATGTGAAGAAAAGTAACAAAGTAGAGATCTACTCAATTTTGCCCTCAGCTCTTTTAGGGATTTATGAGGATTTCCTTTTGTAATATAAGTAAGGAGGCGCTTGGGACTCCAGCAAAACTGGAGAAGATGGAAAAAACTAATAAGGTGAAATCAGTTCAGTTTAAAAGAAACAGCATTTGTCGAACTACACATGGCATGTTAAGACCAAAGAGATCTTAGTGAAAAAAATAAGACTGAAAAATAAAATATTTGACTAGATAAGTCACAATTTTTTCTGCTACAAATGTATTGGGATTGTTTTCAATTAAGATAAATCTAATTTTGTCTGGAGCTCAGATACACGCGTAAGAGAGGGCAGAAATTGGCACTTTAAAACATTTAAAAAATAAAAATGGCCCTTTTTGTAAATATATAATTATTTATTGTTGCAGGAGTGTTTCAATGTCATGCAACCTTCTTGCCTCAGAATGAAAACAAAATAGCAGAATACTATTACAACACAGAGGGCCTGATTTTCAAAATTAGTGTGCAAAATATGGGTGCCCAATTTCATGCTTAATTGCACAAGTAGTTACGATGATTGCATGCACAAATTGAGTATCTTTACATATAGTCAGATTCATAACTGGACATTTATAATTTCTCAATTTGTTCACCCAACCACAGTAATTACAACCAGGTTCTGCATTTTTGCACACTTTTGTGCACCCTGTTGAATCCAAAAGTGTGGCACATTTGTGTAAATCTCCACACAGTTTGCACATTTTTACACAGTTGTGTGCACAATTTGAAAATCAGAGCCTGGAGGCTCAATTCTCTTCTGGATATGTGTGTGAAACACCTACTGATGCCAATGATACTTGCACCCATGTATTTGGAGACTGAATTATTCTTATTCAGGGGGATTTTCAAAGTGAGCAATTAGGGCATGCTGGAAGAAAGTTCAATGCTCTGTTTTGGGTGTGGTAGAAGTCAGAAGAAATCATGGTGGAGGTTGGGAGACGTGGCTGAAAATTCGCTTCCACCCTCACCCACCTCTCACTCTAGGTATGCAAACTAGCTGGGCCCTCTGGCTGTAGCTGCTCACTTAGACTTTAGTCTACCCAGAACTGTTATATTGGCATTGCTACACCAGTCCGGGGTGGTGGTAGTAAATAAACCACATTCCTGATCAACATAGTTGTGCCAACATAAACCCCAGTGCAGGAATAGTACTTCCGTTGACGTAGCTAATGTTGTTCAAGGTGGTGGTAATCCTACACCAACAGAAAAATTCCTTCTGTTGGTGTAGGCTGTGTCTACATTAGGGGACTATTCCACACTAACTCCTCATGTGGACACTCTTATTCCACAAGAACACTGCCTTTCTGTACATTAGCTTAATCAGCTTCTGAAGTGCAAAGTAAGAGTGAATAACAGACATAAGGTATCAAAGTTACAATCATCTTCAAGGATGGGTGATGAAGCAACTTGGTTTAGGATTCTGCTGGTTATTTTAAAATTTGTTTCCTCCCTTTCGACCATTCCTGAGCAGTAAGATAGGATGTCTTTTGCAGATAGTCAATGCTCCTGAATTTTTATATTCAACCCCAGATGAGTGGTCTTTAGAAGAGCATTTATGGCTGGACTCAAGGATAGAGAGTGGAACTGAAACTGCCTCTCCACCAACCAGAAAAGTGATGCTAGGCCAGGGCCATATAAACCTTGTACATCAAAACTAACAAGGAAGCACAAATGTATCTGGGATGTTTTCAGCTTCCTGCCTTCAAGGTCCTGTCTTGACTATTCTGATGCTCCCAAATCCATGATGAGTCCATCCACACTGCAGTTCTACAGTCTTTCTGGTTTACAATCCTATATTTCTTAGTGATGTTTTGAAGTGGTTTGGAGGGAGATTTGTTGGAGTCAAATGCACCATCTTCCCAAGATGATTTTCTGCTTTTTGTGAAAATCTTTGCATTTGCTTTAAAAACTGGGAAGTTTGCTGATTTCCACCACATATCACAGCTACTTCTAACAGTGTTCTGCTATGTTTGTATAGAAACAAACTCAATGCACTTACTCTTAGAATCAAAATGTTTGATTTCTCTTGATTGTTAGATTTCTTTGTTCTGCCTAACTCATTTTCTAGTGTCCACAGTTCAAGAAAAATGTTGATAAATTAGAGAGGGTTCACAGAAGAACCATGAGAATGATTAAAGGATTTAAAAACATGCCTTATAGTGATAAACTCAAGGTGCTTAATCTATTTATTTTAACAAAGAGAAGGTTAAGGGGTGATTTAATTACAGTCTAAGTACCTACATGGAGAACAAGTATTTAATAATGGGCTCTTCAATCTAACAGAGAAAGGTATGACACAGTTCAATGGCTGGAAGTTGAAGCTAGACAAATTCAGAATGGAAATAAGGTGTACATTTTTAATGATGAGCGTAATTAATCATTGGAACAATTTACCAAGGGTCGTGGTGGATTCTCCACTGACAATTTTTAAATCAAGATTGGTTGTTTTTCTAAAAGATATGCTCTATGAATTATTTGGGGGAATTTTGATGGCTTGTGCTATGAAGGCCATATAATTAAAAAACAACAACAGATCATCACCATGGTCCCTTCTGGTCTTAGCATCTATGAAAACACTGGGGTGCAATCTTAGCCCCGCTGAAGTCAATGACAAAACTCCCATTGATTCAACAGGGGACAGGTATTCACCCCAGGTAACTACACTGGAGAGAGTATCCAAAACGATATTCAAATGAAAGCTGTTTGTGGAAAGGTGGCTGGTCTAGTTGAATTCTAAACTGAGTGCATACAAGTATTTTATCAGCAAACAACTACATAGAATTTACTAATATTCAGTAACTCCTGGGTACCAAGTATGAAGTAAGACATTAATTGAAAGATGAATTCCTGGACACTGTGCTATCTGTTGACTTTTTTCCTCTCTTTATGGGATAGCATGACTTAAAAGTTTATTAATAACAGTTCTTGCCACAAAGTAGAATTGGTTAAGCAACTAGAATGAAGCAGAATTCATGAAGGATATAATAGGTGAGGAGTCAAATGTCATCAGATATCATGGGTCACATAAAAAGGGTATTTGACTAGGCCATATGCCACATGATAATCCTACATGGAGATCAAATTTGCAAGATCTGGGTCAAAATAATCTTATGTAGGAATGAAATAATATATTCATTACTCTATTTACAAAAACAATCTAATAGATTATTTTTTAAAATTATATGGCCTTCATGCCCAGGAGTGAGCGTATAAACGTTACTTGATTTTGAAAAGATTCAATGAAATTTGGAAAAAAAAATCCCCCTCCAAAATTCCCATTCCAACATGAAACAAGATGAAACTACCACCACAAACTACAAAATCTTTAACTTTGATTGGAAGGATGCCACAGATCAACTCTGCTGTACAGTCAGATGGATAAAGTAGGGGACGAAGAGTCTGGTAATCTTCAAGATGTGCATCAGTAACTTTAACAACTGCATAATCCCCTTGCCATAGCCCTGGTCCCTCTCTTTCTCCTACTACCTCAAGGATTTGTCACTTCCCTATTACATCTCTTGAACTGTAAACTCTTTAAGACGGGGACACAGGGCAACACTTTCAAAAGCACCTTACTCCCATTTTCAAAATCACTTAAGCACTGTAGAAATAGAACTGTATAATTCTCAGCTCTTCCCTTAACTTGTTTCATGAACCTGAGTAAGTCACTAGCTCACTTTGCTTTGATTTTCTCATCTGTAACATAGGGATAATTGTATTCACCTTCCACCATAAGATGCTTTGAGGGCTTTGGATCAGTGGTGTTATATAAGCGCAGAATATTATTTATGGGTATGGGTGGGGGACAGTATTCTAAATGCAACTATATTAATTTTCCTCTTGGTCAGGGAGTTGACCAAGAAGCTTAAACCCATTTCCCACGTGATTGGAAAAACAGGGTAGCATGGCATATCCAACTTCAGATGGACTAAAAACCATTTTGCTATATGCAGTGCTAATGTCTGACCCTCATGCAACTGTACCTGTGTTATTGAAGGTTCTGACGGGGTTTGGGAAAGTGCACTTAACTAAAATAAAAATAAAAAACTACAGTAATGATATTGGACTCAATACATCAAGTCATATTTCTAACAGAAAAATCTCTAATCAGTTTATAGTAATGTTGAGATGTGTTGCCCGCAGGCTTATCAGGAGAACTTGTGCAACTTTTGCCGAGATCTTTATGCTAACAACAATTCTGTTGGAGAGGGATATTATGAAATGGAAGTGTCACTATGTTTGTTGGGTGTTTCTTTATTAAAACATATATCTGCACTGGGGTTCTCCAATACAAATTGTTGTCCATATATGTAGAGTACACGGGAAGGAAGCAAGAAGATTGATTTCTTCTAGGATATACAAGAATTGTTTCACATGCAGACATATTCTGAGGTTAAATAAGGAGCCACATTGCAGAGATAACTGAAACAGAGGCCTGGTCTACTCTACAGGGTTAGGTCGATATAAGTTGCCTTGCGCCAACCTAGCCATGGAAGTGTCTTCACTTAAATTTGTCTCCTGCTGACGTAAGTGTCTCTGTACACCAATTTAGTAACACCACCTCCCCGAGCAGCGTAGAGTCACGGTCAATGTAATTAGGCTGACGGTGTCAGTGTATACACTGCATTGCTTATATGGACTGTTACTGGCTTTCAGAAGCTGTTTCACAATGCCCCTGTCATAAATATAAAGGGAAGGGTAAACCCCTTTGAAATCCCTCCTGGCCAGGGGAAAACTCCTCTCACCTATAAAGGGTTAAGAAGCTAAAGGTAACCTCGCTGGCACCTGACCAAAATGACCAATGAGGAGACAAGATACTTTCAAAAGCTGGGAGGAGGGAGAGAAACAAAGGGTCTGGGTCTGTCTATATGCTGCTTTTGCTGGGGATAGACCAGGAATGGAGTCTTAGAACTTTAGTAAGTAATCTAGCTAGGTACGTGTTAGATTATGATTTCTTTAAATGGCTGAGAAAAGAATTGTGCTGAATAGAATGACTATTTCTGTCTGTGTGTCTTTTTTGTAACTTAAGGTTTTGCCTAGAGGGATTCTCTATGTTTTGAATCTAATTACCCTGTAAGGTATCTACCATCCTGATTTTACAGGGGTGATTCCTTTACTTCTATCTACTTCTATTTCTATTAAAAGTCTTCTTGTAAGAAAACTGAATGCTTTTTCATTGTTCTCAGATCCAAAGGTTTGGGTCTGTGGTCATCTATGCAAATTGGTGAGGATTTTTACCAAATCTTTCCCAGGAAGTGGGGTGCAAGGGTTGGGAGGATTTTGGGGGGTAAGATGTGTCCAAACTATGTTTCCTAGTAAACCCAGTTAGAGTTTGGTGGTGGCAGTGGATATTCCAAGGACAAAGGATAAAATTAATTTGTACCTTGGGGAAGTTTTAACCTAAGCTGGTAAAAGTAAGCTTAGGAGGTTTTCATGCAGGTCCCCACATCTGTACCCTAGAGTTCAGAGTGGGGGAGGAACCTTGACAGCCCCACACTGACAATACAATCAATATAAGCACTCCTGGTGAGGACATGCATCACCGACACATGGAGACAAGGATGCACACACACAAGCGATTTAATAACTGTGGTGGCAATATGCCGACGTAAATTAGGTTGACATAATTTTGTAGTGTAGACATGGCCAGAGTTTGCTATGAAGTAACATGCTTTTTTCCAGGATTTACAACATGAGGTTTTGTCGGCTGAGTAACAAATTTCATCAATTTGCTAATGGCAGGGGGAAATGTGGTGGCATTAACATCATAATGGATAAGCAATCCTACTGCCTCAGTTAAAGAATAGCTAACCTATTCCCTGCTGAGAGGAGGTGCCTATGAAATCAGTGTTCATAATGTGGACAGTGTCCTACAACTAGGGTTCACCCATCATGGCTCATTAGAAAGACAGACACTCATTTAAATTGTGATATTTCAGTTACCTTTACCAACACAGGGTGTAAACCAACATAATCAAGGACCAGATAGGTTTTGGGTTCTTTAACATTCAGCTGCAGGTAGAAGCTTCCTGGAATGTGAAAAGCCAACACACTGCCTTGATAACTGCTTTTAAAATAAATAGCATAGAAGTAAAATTACATACTACCCAGCACACTGATGAGCTAAGAGACAGATCCTGTTGTTGTGCAGCCACTCCTCTTACTACTACTCTTCCTCCTTTTGTCAGGTAGTCACAGAAAGCAGGAGGTACAATATGTAGTGCTAACATTTAATACAAATAGTTAAACAGCAGGTTTCTGCAGTTAGTAGGCCAATTTCTGTTGTCACTTACATTGATTCAACCCCATTAACAGGAATAGGATTACAGCTGTAACTAAGGCCAGAATTTGGCCCATTACACCTGGTCTTTTAACTGATTGTGATTTTCATTGTTTTGTATATGCTATTTTTTCCCTTCTTATTCACCAGGTTTTCTCTCCGATCAGTTATTCAGAAAGGTTTAACAGATTTTGTTTTGTGCAGGGTACAAGTTTTGGTTTGTTAGCTTCAGTGGGATTTAAAAAAAGAGGGCCAGTCAGATATGAAATACTGTTAGAAAAACTTCTAGCAATTGTGGCAAGTCTCTTGGCAGGTTATTATGTCTAGCCTCCTGTGTTTCTTGTCAAGTGAATTTGTTACGCATCTAGTACAAGACAGACAAATATTTTAACAATTTATATACCAAGTTAGTCGGATGGTGGGATTTTTTTGCCCCCCCCCCCTTCCCCCCATCTTCAATGGCAACAGGTTCTAAATATTAAAGAGCCTGCTCTACCTGTCATCCAGGCTAGCTCTTCCGAGGTCCTATTCTCAAATAAGAGACTAGGGAACAAGACAGTCCTAGTGGTCATCATGCAGTTTGTTTTCAACCTGATCTTTAATTAAAGCTGGTACCTTCTCTTTTCTCTCTCTCACACACACCCAGTCCTGACCCCCTTCCTTAAGGCACAAAGGCATTAGCTACCTAAAAGACTGTAGGGACTTAACTTCAGCTTGTCATTAGGAGATGCTGGAGAATAATGTACTCTGCATTTCCTGAGGCCATAATTGCCATTTCTGCAATGCGCCCAGCCTGGGGAGAAAGAGACCCATAATAACTCCCAAAAGGAGTTGTCCCAGACAACAGTATGGTGATCCATCCACTAAGCCATGGGGCTGGATAGGATAAAAGCTTTAAGATTACTCTTATCTCTCTAGCCCAGGGAGAATCAGAAATGAGTGAAATATGCCAGTCTAAAATTGTCTTGAAGGAAGAATTGGGCTCTTTGTTTTCTGTTTTAATCTTCATGGTCTCATTTTAGCAAGCTCTCTTTTCTCCTAATTTGCAATAAACAGTATTGACCTACTAACCCAAATCATCACCTAATTTGTATTACATCATACAGAAGTATTGTCTAATTGTTAGAACACAGACATGGGGGTCTGTAGTCCTGGCATCTGTTGCTGACTCTGCCACTGACTTGCCATATGATCATGAGTAAATAATTTAATATCTCTGTATTGTCTCAGTCTAGTCACCTGTACAGTAAGTGTTACCGTAACTACATCATAGGGCAGTTGTGAGGACTGATGTTTGTAAATGTTAGCTTTAAACTCCTTAGATGGAAGGAATAGTATTAGTACCTGATTTATATTACTGTCGCCAATAATTTTAGTTTATTGTTCATTATTGTGTGATGTTATGATTAACTCACATGTTATGTCATATATAATCATTGTATGTTAAATAAAATGAATGTGTGTGTGGTCACTACCCTTGGTCTTTATGTGTTCCTAGAGACTGTAAATCTGAAGCAAGTAGCAGAGGTGACTTACACTCTGTTAAGCTTAAAACTGTAGCCACCAGAGCTGAACCCACAGTGGTGTAATATCACATTACAAAATTCAGTTTAAATAAAATAAAAGGCTATATTAGCAACTGATTTATATCAAACAACTAAGATATTTTTGGACTAAAAATGGTTTGTAGCTTATTCTGTCTTGAAGTGCTTTCACGACAACATAAAATATCTTTTTGAAGAACTCTGACTAGTATAGGTTTGTCAAAAACATTAGTCTAAAAACATTAGTCTAAAAGCTGTGTACTTCGAAGTCTGTAACCTCTATATTTGTTTATAACACACTGATGAGACAGACAGAAGGAAGCGAAGAGGCCTTCTGCCAATATTAATAATAATTAAGCTGTCACTAAATTTGTACCCTAGTTTGCTTGAAGTGCAGGAGAAATTAATTGAATTGCAAGGGGGAAAGTGTTTTGACAATAATGGAATTCTGGCTGAATGACTCCATAACATATCAATGTTTCTGTTTCTGGAAGTTTAAGTTATTTCTGGAATAAATAAAAGGGCAACATTCTCCATTGATATGGTGCAGCTCCGCCAACTTCAGTGGGATATATGCCAGTTTACACTGGCAGACTAGTTTGGGCCATGTTTTCTAAGTATATACAGTATACATTAAAAGTCAATGGCAAATTCACATTCCATGCCAAATCCTGGTCAAAGAACATCTACTTTATGTACAGAAAAGTCTTAAGAGGAAGTTTGGGATGTGGCAAGTTGAGCCTCTCAGTAATACATATGAAATATCTTTCTTATATTAAAAGCTTTGATGATGACTGCTGGAAAACTGTGACGGCTCCCAAAGAAAAGTGGAAGACGGTTCATTTTCTACAGTGCTTCACACTGCACAACACACCCTACTTATATAGAGCAGAACAGAGTAAATCAAAGAATGCGGGGAAAGGTGGACAGTAAGGAGGATTAAGTACAAATGAACAGGAAGATCCTTGAAAGGATTTGTTCTTCTTTTCAATCTGGTGCACATATTCAAGTTTCTCCCAGGCAACACGTGCATGACTGATACTTACTCAGCTGATAACCCAAACCGACAGTAACCTTGGCACCAACACAGGGGCAATATTTACAAAAGGATGAACTATTTTAGAACAATGTCTCCAATGTACTAGGCACAAATGGGCTTTTCTTCAACATCAGGCATGCATGTCGTCTTGTTCCAACAATTTTGTTCATGTACAAATGTATTCATTGTGGACAATGCAAGGAAAATGTCACTCTCCATTTATATTCGAGTTTCCCTTTGTCCCTCTTACAGTATCTGAGGGCAGTGAACCAGTACAGAATCTTGCTCCAAACTCACACATTTTTGCCCCTAATCCCCCTTTAAAGCTCCAGTATTGCAGAGCAATTCAGAGTTAAGAGGCTCGAAATAGCAGATTTGTGGGGGAGTATGGGAATTGAGATTGGTCTCCCTCCCTCCACTTCCTCCAACAGAAGATTCCAGTCCTGCCTTTGCCCCATCACTTAAGAGTACACAATGTCCCTGGCAGCAGAGGATGGGGTGGCAGTAGCTTTTTGAGTTGTGTAAGTGGATGCACCTGGCACATAAGCATGAATAGACTATGTTAAGGCAATTCTCCCACGCTGATGTATGAAGCCATCCACTTCATGAACAGCCTCACACTGATAAAGGCTGCCTCTTTGTTGACTTGGACAAGTTCCACGGTATGGTCAAAAAGGATAGTGACAGACTTTGAAAGACGAACCCTTGCACAGAAATTAATTCATTTAGCAGTGGAAGGAGCATGGAGAAAGATTTAGTTACACTGGAAGGGAAAGGTTAGACCTACACTAAAAGATGGGTGTGGACCAGGATTTTGAAATAAACAAAGAGGAAATAATCTACCCTCAGAAAATAAATCCAGGGTTTCACATGGAGTACAGTGCATCTTCGGAGAGGAGTTTGGGAATGTAGTGTTATTTATTTCACTATGGAGTCTCAGTGATTTAATTCAAGGATATTCCAGTAACATGGGAAACAATATATGCACCAGAGAAGATTAGTTCACTAAGCAATACAGTAAGTAATTGGGAAGATTCTATGAGCTATAGAAACTATGCCTTGATTACACAGTATATTGTTAATCAAAAACAATCTTTTAAATAACATTTTCAGAACTATTCAAATATATAACCAAAGTATGAGAATACACAAAGATATAGCAGCATTACAACCAAGGCATCTATTAAAATACAGGGATTTATGCCACATTAAGTACAACTCAATGTCTATTTTTTGTTTTGTTCTTTGTTTTCCTTCAATACTCTCAATACTTTTTTAAAAAAGCCAGGTTTCCACTTGTGACATTTCTTGCTCTCCTCTGTAATCAGGGCCGCCTGGAGGGGGAGCGGGGGGGGGGGGGAGGAGGAGGAGGGGGCAAGTGGGGCAATTTGCCCCAGGCCCCACAGGGGCCCCCACGAGAGTTTTCGGCAGCACTTCGGCAACCGGGGGTCCTTCAGTGCTGCCGAACACACCCGCAGTGAAGAACCCGCCGCCGCTTCTTTCGCTCCGGGTCTTCAGCAGCAATTCGGCGGCAGAAGTCCTTTCACTCCATGTCTTCGGCGAAGTGCCCCAAAGTCCCGGAGCAGAAGGACCCTCACCGCCGAAGACCCCAGGCCCCCTGAATCCCCTGGGCGGCCCTGTCTGTAATATTCTTTTAAAGTGAGCATACCTTATTAAAGAGGAACTGAACTAAGGCCCCATTTCAGAAAGGTACTGGAGCACATGCTTAAATTTAAGTATGTAAGTAGTTGTACTGAAGTCAATAGGAGAACTCACATGCTTAAAGTTAGGTACCTTCTTAGAAGATTTAGGGCCTAAAGAAGGAGAGACAGCTATTGCATGTGTAAGGGGACTGTTGCCCCTTTACTAACATTCAGTGGGGGTGTTTTGGTTGGCTAGCTCCTAGTACTAAAATGGGAAGAGTCTATGGGAAATCAGGACCTGGAGACTGATAGGCCCCAGGAACAATGGGGAGAGGCCAATGCTCCAGGTCAGCCTGAATGACAGGGCGGGCAGGCTAATCAGAGAGTCAAGAGGCCAGGAAGGTCCCGTCCTCCCTGTGAGCTGTAATTGCCTGGGTCAGACAGAGTGGGGCCTAGCTAAAGAGAAAGCAGGGGTGAAAGCTAAGCTGGGGAGCAGAGCTGTGCCAGATCCAGAGAGAGCAGACCCTGTGCTGGGAGCAGAGCTGCAGCCCCAAAGCCAGAGGCACAGCCCAGAGAGAGCAGACTTGCCCTGGGAGCAGAGCTGCAGCAACCAGAGCCAGAGGGGCCAGAAAAGCAGCCCAGGAAGCAGGTCAGTGCTGGGAGCAGAGTCACAGAAGCAGCAGGCAGAGCAGACCTGTCCTGGGAGCAGAGCTGTAGCAACCAGAGGCAGAGGGGCCAAAGAAGCAGCCCAGGGAGCTGGAGGCAGAGCAGCAGCAGGAGCTGCAGTGCTGAGACAGAGTGGCGGAGCTGGGCCTGGAGCAGTCTGGAGCTGGGTGTGGTGAGCAGCTGAGGAGAGCGAGGGGGACCCTGGGCAGCGGGCCCAGCACAGGGAGACACCTCAGCCAAGAGGCTCTGCAGGCCAGGCTTGGATCGTAACCCCGACAGGGGAGGGACGACACTGGGAAGAAGGGTCCTACCACTTAGAGCCTGAGAGCGTGTGGCCACCACCAGAGCAAGTGTCCAACCCACAGCATCCCTGCAGCACAGCCAGGGCCTGAGAAGAAGGCCTGGGACTTACAAGGAAATGTCTGCCCGGACATTGCAGAGACACTGTTTGTGATGTTCCCTGCCGCAGAGCGGGGTGATGTGTTTCCTTTAACCTTTCCCATTTTCCCTTATTCTTTTTAAAATTAATTGTTGATTAAATAACTTGCATGTGCTTTAACTTGTATGTAATGGTCAGTGGTTCAGAGAAGTGCCCAGTGCAGAGAGAGTACCCCAGAGTGGGGACACCCTAACCCCTGTCCTAGGTGACCACAGCAGGGTTGGGGGTCGAGCCCCCCAAGAATCCTGGGCCCAGCCTTGTTGGGGTTACGAGGACTCTGCCACACAGGAGAGTGGAAGGGGAGTCCTCAAGGGCAGGGAGGCCACTGGGTAAAGGAAGTGGGAGCGAGGACTCAGATCCTTTCGCTAGCCCACTTCATCAGGGTAGTGCAGAAGCCAGGAAAGTTCCCCACAATAGCGGGACTATTCCCCCGCTTACACATGGATACATGACAACACTTGCCATTCTAATATTTCTTTCTTAAGAGGGTGCATGTACATGAATATTACTATGAGACAAAATCAGGCATCATGGCAAAGCTTAAGCTCTGAGCTCCAGAGGAAGGGCCTGGTCTGTGCTTCTAACATGGCCAGGCTCCCATGTTCATTGTGGTAATCTGGACATAAATTATGTGTCAAGACCCCTGGTTTTTCTGCAGATTGGAGATTCTGTGGCAGCTTCAGCTAAATTAAATGAATAAATACAACTAGTGCTATAATCCAGCTGTTATTTATTTTTCTATTGATTTCAGTTTATTAGTAGCATGCCCTTAAATGGTCAGGCTACTCAGTTTTCAACTGACACTGTAGAAGTGTATTGTAAAAGTTGTCAGGTGAGGAAGTGGGGACAAGCTGGAGTTTTTAGCACCTGGACAGTTGAAGCTTTTGACACCATGGAAGGCATCAGAGGCTGTTTAAACCTGTGTAATTTGTAAGTTATCTGGATGTTTCTGCTAAAACGATCAGCAGTGAAATAGGTAACAACGGTTACATTTTAATTGGCATCATTATGCTCCAGAGGCAGCCCACTTGAGATAAATGAGGGAATTCACAACACTGTACCAATCTACACCAGGTTCAGGTTTTACAAGTTTTATTTGCAACCATACGTGCTAGCAACAATAAGGCTCTGAGTTCTGTGGCAAGTTATTGCAATACAGTATGAATAATGCTGCCATAGCACATTCCACAGCCATGGATCCATGGAACATAGGGGCACATAGGCACCCGTCCTGAATTGGGTGGGACAGTCCCAAAATGCAGCTGGTTCCAGGCTGAATGACTCCGGGACAGCATTTGCCTGCTCTGTGCCTGCTCGAGGCTCAGGAGCACCGCTGGCCTCTTCCTGCTGGGGGAGGGAGGCAGTATGAGGTGGCCCTTTTACCCCCATCCCTCCATGAGGTCCCACCCCTTGTTCCTCCTCTCCCCCTCAAGGCCCCGTCCCCAGCCAGGCCAGAAGCCGGGCAGTAGTAAGAGATACCCAGGGAGTCTGGACCACTGTGGGGAGTCCCTGACCCTCCACCTGCCCTGAGCGGCATGCTCTGGAGGGAAGGGACTTAACCGGGGGCTGCTCTCGGGCACCCCAGCCCCCCGCTCAAGGCAAGTGGAGAGTCCAGGGCTCCCCACAGCAGCCTAGGCTCCATGGGTGGCTCTTACCATGGCTCAGCTATGCCTTCCAGGGTGGGGCCACGGAGTGGGGGCAGGGGTCGTGCATGTGTCCTGCTTTTGCCTTTGGAAAAGGTGGTCACCCTAGGGGCACTGGGCCTGTACACATCAGTCCCAAGACCAGGGGAGTTTCTTCTCCAACTTTTACCATCTTTTCATACATAATCACAGACCTGAACTGTGTTCCCCAGCCATAGGTGACGATCTGGCCCAGTATTTCTAAAACGTAACTATGAACTGATCAGCACTTCCTAGTTACATTTTTAAGTACAAAAACTGAACTCTCTTCTATGTATTGATATGGTAGTTGTTATCTCAAACATTAAAGATGTGATCCTCACAACATCGCTGTGAGGTAGGGAAGTACTGGCATCCCCATTTTACAAATGGGGAATTGCTGCACAGAAAGATTAAGTGACTTACCAAAGTCAGACAGGAAGTTGTGGGTAGAACCAGGCATTGAACCTAGCTATCAGTCTTCAGATGAACCCCCGCCTCCAATCTCCTGACAACTGCTCTTACAAAGGGGTCTGAGCTACTTTGAGATCTTACTTTCACTGAAGCAGCTAACAAGAGACCATTTTAAACAGCTTTCATTTTAGTTTTATATGAAACACTGAGGACCAGCTTTTGAGGCAGTGACAAGCATGGCAGCCAGGCAGCTGGAAGAAAGACTTAAAGGGAGAATTAAATGCCCCTGCAAATTATGATATTCAATATCTTTAAATGAAATGTAAACTAGCAGGAACTCTAAATGTCCCCATCAATGCCAGAAACATCTAATATAGCTATGATATCCCTAAGTCACCCATCACTATCGTACCTTAGCACCCAATACAGGGGCCAGATTCTGTCGCCCTTTCTCACACTGAACAGTGCCTTATTCATGCCTGCTAAGTAGTACTTTACTCAACAAATCATCGTATTTATTTCACTGGATTTCTAGTAGACAGAATCTGGCCCACAGTAATTAAAATGTACATGAAGTTGTCCTTAGCGTACTCTGCTCTTTGCATCTCCTAGCTTTGGCAGATTTGGTTCACATTGTGTGAAGGCTTGTTGCCAGCATCTGAGGAGTAAGGTATTATACAAGTTTGTAAGTCTCTCCCTTACTATCCAAGAGTGCACATAAAGGCAAATTAGTACATATACCATGGGCTTATCCTTTAGTGGGTTTACTATGGTGGAAAAAACTGCTGAATAATATCTTTGAATTAACAGCTCAGCTCCTTGTGGTGTCAACTTTTGCTTTTTTGTTTCCACTTAAGTATAATTTAATCAATATCATACCAAAAAAAGTGTGCAAACCTAAATCAAAATGTCTACACCTAGCTATAATGGCCAAGAGATGTCTTACAGGAAAATCCAAACATCCCCTCCGTTACTGGAAAAATCAAAAAAGGCTAGTTCATAATCAACAAGGACTTTCCCTCCTTGAAAAAACTACATACAAAACTACCAGAATAGCTGAGGAGTTTTACCTAATATAGGATTTCTACTGTATTCCATACAAAAGACTTGATACAATTAACAGATAATCATGACTTTTTACTTGTTATGTGATAGTTTGACTAAATTTATTTAGTGAACTAAATAATCTTCATGCGTGAATGTGAAAACAGACCTATTATGTTTCTATGGCAGGCTGCTCGGCATGTTTACCTCTTTCTGTTGAACAATGTGCTCTCACAGTATTCTAAGGCGATCACTGGCTCAGGTTCTCTGCTGTGCTGCGTTTCCACTCAGTGCACTGGAGGAGGAGGAGGAGGAGCCGCCATCAGGAAGCCTGTTAAGACAGATGAGTGCAGCCCCAGCACAGGGTGGGCTACTCCACCCTATGAGAGTTGACAATGGTCCCCAAAAGCACTGTGGACTCCACCCATACCCCCTTTGCCAAGATCTATTGGGGAAGGATGGTGCAATAGCCAAGTACACTTACTCCACACCATCTGACAGCTCCCCAGGGCAATTCTCAGCTGGCCAAATCTGCTTTCCAGCCCTTTTGACTTCTGGAGCAGCACAAGGGGGCTGACATTTTTCTCTGCTGGTCCAAAAGGGCTGTAAAGCAGAGAGATTTGGCAACGTACACAGGCATATATGTATGCTACATATGCACACATACAAATTCTAATGACAGATCTTGCTCTACTGTCTTCATTCCCTTTACTTTTGTTCTTGCACCCAGGAAAAAATCAAAGCTGTTGTGCTCTGTCTTGCTTTTGAAGTTGCTGTGTTTCTTTGAATATTGTCTATGTTTCTTCCTTCCACCTAGTGGAGAACAGGCTGGAACTTGTACGCTTCTAACTGGAATAAAACTGTTCCTATTCTTTACCTTCATCAGAATTTCAGACTGAGTTTCTTTCAGGGCACCATGCCATTCATAATTAGAGGCACACAAGTATTCAACACGTGTGCAATACCCAGTGTAGCCTGATGTTTAGAAAGCACTCAAGGTGAAGAGAAGATACGTTATTTTTTTAAAGAATTAAGTTTACAAGCACTCCACTCAAAATGAACCTGATCAAGTTTCTGGAAATATCTGGTTGCCACTGGGCATGCTCAAAAGGTTTAACAACTATGAGCAATTATTCACTTACTAGTGGGGTTACCATGTTTTGGGGTCCCCAAAAGAGGACACTGATGTGGGCTGGGGGAGAAAAAGGTGAGCTGGAGAGGTGAGTGTACCGGGAGGTGGTATTTGGGGGGTGTATTGGGGAGCATCTGAGGCCTCACTTGTGCAGTGGGGGCAGGTAGTATTGCTCTCTGTCACGGTGGTAGGGCGGCTGGCACAGGCCAGCTGGCACAGGACACAGCGACAGATGTCTGTCACACCTCCCTGCAGGGCTCTCCCCCTCCCCAGGGCTAGGAGCTGGGGTGGGTAGGAGGGACCAATCAGATGTGGATGCAAGGGAGTGACCAATTGGGAAGCAGACGTCTGCTCCGCAAAAAACACAAACATTGCCTCCTATTTGAAAAATCCACCCGGACAGAGGACAGAGGATCAACAAAAGGGGCAATATACAGGAAAACCCGGACATATGGTAATCCTACTTACGAGTAAAATTAGGTCAGCTCCTCAGCTAGTGAACTGACATAGTTCCACTGAAGACAATGCCAATTTGCACCAACTGAGGAGCCGGCCCATAACATCTATCCTTACAAACCGAAGTAGAAGTAAAACAATGTCTAGATAACAAATTGCACTGGGAGGGAGGGAACAGTGCCTGCCTTAAACTATATTACATATATTTGAAATAAAAACTCAAAATATGTACCAGCTCTGAGGTCCCTTTTCCTAGAAGGTCTTCCAGAGCAGGGGTGGCCAACCTGTGGCTCCGGAGCCACATGTGGCTCTTCAGAAGTTAATGTGCGGCTCCTTGTATAGGCACCGACTCCGGGGCTGGAGCTACAGGCGCCAACTTTCCAATGTGCCGGGGGGTGCTCCCGGCTCAACCCCTGACTCTGCCACAGGCCCTGCTCCCACTCCACCCCTTCCCACGCCCTCCCCTGAGACTGCCATGCCCTCGCTCCTCCCCACTCCCCCCCCACCCCCCGAGAGCCTCCTGCACACCAGGAAACAGCTGATTGGGAGGTGCAGGGAGGGAGGGGGAGGAGTTGATTGGCAGGGCTGCTGGTGGGCAAAAGGTGCTTGGAGCGGGGGGGAGCCGCTGAGGTATTACTGTGGCTCTTTGGCAATGCACATTGGTAAATTCTGGCTCCTTCTCAGGCTCAGGTTGGCCATGCCTGTTCTGGAGGGAAGATATCCCCAAACCTAAAGACCTTTGCTAGGATTACAAGAATGCAAACACAGACTGAGTGACACACTTTATTCTGGACCTGTTTTTGTTATACTAGCTTATAGTGCATAGCTGTATCAAATTTAAATCAGTAAATGCCACTTTATAAAAGGAATGGCAATGCCTCTGATTTATTTTATGATTTTCCTGCAGTTTAGTGATGTGTGAATTAAGTAAGTTTGTACTTTAGAGGTGGAAGGAGAATTCCTATATCTACTGGGCTCATCCCCTCAAACAAACAAAAAAATCTGAAAAACGGTACTTTTATCTCCCCCCAGCACAGGATCCTTGAACTTTGCAAACATATCCCATATTCTTTCTGAACCTCTCCTATTGTAGCTTCTACCCAGAAGAAGAACATATGACTGAAGGTTCAGCTTGGTGAAACCAGCTGCTCAAAACACTAGTCTAGCAAATAGGATTTGGGATTTTTCCTGGCATTTCAAGACGACTTCCGTAACAAAATATACACACATAAAAATAGGATGGTTTAATAAAGAAAGAGCTTTAATTGCTTCTAAATTAAATGAACCCTTTCCCCCCAAATCACTATTTTCTCTCTTACTTTCTTTTCTAGGCTTTCAGTGTAAAAAACAGATCTGTACAGAACACTTGGTGTGGTTAATGGGCTACCCAAATGAAAGGATAGTTCTTGTTCTTTTTGTGTAGCTTTACACTGCACAGGACCAAAGCTGGTAGATATGCTTTAAGAAATTAAAAGAAGAAGTAGGTGTGCTCGAGTCTGTTTCCCATCCAGAATTATGGTTTCAAAAGCTTTGATTTGCAGTGGTAAGTAACCTTTTCCTCTCATTCTTTGTAATGTGTAGAGCAAAATTGTTCTCCCTCAATAGCCCCTTGACTTCCCACCCACACCACATCAGTAGTAGGAAGATGTTGTGGGACCTTCCATCCAAGCCAAGAAGATGAGATACATTGCCTCCACTGAGGCAGCCGCTGATGACACACAGCAAGGAGCTCTGAAAATTAGGTACCAGGTGGCTCAGACCATTCCTCCTGCACACCAAATGGATCGACTCTCTGCCACATTCTTTTTTCAGTGCATTAGAAATCAGAGATCTCAGAGTTGCCTCCATACCTAGTTCTCTCTCACAGTGGCACACACCACTCTGCCATTGGACTGACCTTTAATATTCTTTCACTCCTCCTGGGTAGAGAGCTCTGAATCTGTATTCTGTCTATATTCATGAAGGGCAGCATTGACAGCAACTTAGTTACACTCCTATTGGCAATCAGAGGACAGAGACTGTAAGATATTAGTACCGCTGAATGGGCTATTCCTGACAGAGATTAACAAAACCTATTGCCAGCAAAATAGCTCTTTTAATCCTAACTGAACATCCATTGCTGTTGCACTTGCTAGGTAGAAATGTTTTTGCCTTTTAGATGTAAAGTGACTAATGGGATACATTCTTAATTCGTCAGCAAGTACTGGAGTCATTTTTTCATACCTTAGTGCCCTTTTAATATCAAGCTGCACCTGGAGTAAGTGGTAGCATTTAAATTAGACATAAAGAAAGATGGGGGAAATTTTGTTCTACGATAATCACATTGTATGTGGTTAACAAGGTTTATACCCTGCATAAGGGAAATTTTAAAAAAAATCTGTTTTTTTCATCTCAAGTGTTTTGCAATAATGAAGGATCTGATGGTGACTTTCCCCAAATGAGATTAAAAATATTATCTATGATGTGGGCTTAAAAATGGGGGGAAATAACACTTCCTACAAAATCCACCTAAAATTAAAATCCATCAGAAATATGTAAAAGGAATGGCCTTTTTAAACCTGAAGTGCAACCTTATATGGAAAATACACATCAATATGTGCCAAAATGTATGATAAGAAAATGTGTGTTCTAACTGGCATGTATGTAATAAAGGGTTAACTTTATTTTGGTTTAAGGAGAAGATCTTTAAAAACATAGGCCTACATTTTCAAAATTAGGTACCTACATGCCTATTTAGGCTCCTAAATAAGTGGCCTGATTTTAGAGGTATTGAACAGCTGCAGCTCCTATTTCAGGTTTGAAAATGTATCTTTCAGTATGTCACTAGAAAATGTCTAATTAATCTTTTTAAGGTGCCCTTCTAATTTAACTTCAATAAAGCACTCCTAAATTACCAAACACAGATTTACTTCTGTGCCTATTTCAGTCATTGGCAAAACTGACTGATTTCCCTGGAAGCACATTCCACTGTTATTTGCACTTCCATTGCATACTCGCTGGTCCCAGCATCACCAGACACTTACTGCTCCACACTCAGTTGTGGGTCCAATCAAGCTGTACAGGGTGAGAGAACATGGTCATCAAATGTATGTCTACAGTACAATTAAAAAAAAAGCTCACGGCACTGAGTCTCAGAGCCAGAGTCAAATGACTCAGGCTTGCAGGACACAGGCTGCAAAGGTGAAAATTGCAATGTAGACATTCTAGCTCAGTCTGGAGCCTGGGCTCTGAAAGTCCACAAGGGAGGTGGGTTTCAACTGACTTGTGCTCTGAGACTTGGTATCATGGGTTTTTTATTACAGTGCAGGCATACGCCTGGTGTCCATATTCTCTCAGCCTGCACAGCACGACTGGACCCACGACTGAGTTAGAAGCAGTAAGTGTTGATAGATGTTGCCCGATTGATCTATCAGTAGGAAAAGAGAATTTTAGGGCAGGGAGAGGGAAAGGACAAGAAAGAAGAAAAAGGAAGTTGTGAGGATAAAAGGAAACTGGAGAAGAGGAGAGAGACAGGATGAAAACAGAAAGAGAAGAGGAAAGAGACAGGGAGCTCAGGTTTGGGGATCATTCTGTGCTGTTCTTGATGTTACTTAATGGAAAATATGTTGTGCAATAAACATTGCACAGTTTTTGTTGTTGTAAGCTACTTACACTAAAAACTTTATATCCTCATTGTTTTGGGGAGATACTGAATGTAATGGATATACTGGTATAATGGAGGAGCCAGCAACCAGCACCAATGGGCAACATTCTTCAAACTTTTGCTATAGAGCAGGGGTCATGAGGAGTATGGTTAAAAACCAAATTTAAACAGGCACCCATTGTCACTTCAAAATATACTAGCCATACAAATATACCTCACCCCCTTCTGTGTAAGCTGGAAGGTTGAGGCAATTGGTAGGTTCTAAGGTTAATGAAGCATATACAGTAACTCTAGCCCCATCCAATCTGGAGTATGCAGTCTGCCAATATTCTTTGAGTCACTGTAGATTATGATATCTAATTTTAGATCTAGAAAGAGAGTCCAGGTAAAACCAATTCTACTGCCACCCCCTCTTTTTTAAACTATTTATTTAGGAAGTATTAGCAGGTTTACAAATCCTTGCCATGTAAATATCAGAAACAAAAAAATAATCACAACAATGAGCTTTTGTATAATAAGACATTATATAGGAATAAAGGCATCGGATCTCTCTAATAAGGTGTTACCACATTACTGAGTGAGAATCATTACAACAGCTCTCACACATTCTTTCTAGTGATTTTATTAAATTGGGTGAAATCTCTGATTATACACACTCAAATTTGGCCTGTCTATCAAATGTTAATATTAAAAAAAAATTGGACAAATGTGTTGGGTTTTTTGCAGGTGAATATACTTTGAGTATTGAATAAATGGTAACCAAATATATAATAAGTATCTATTAGTCCTCTGCTTATTTTTCTGGATACATAATTGGTGTATTATTTTTTCCATAACAATATCCTCCCATATCTTTTTGAATCAATCCTCTACAGCTGGTCAATTTTTTTTTCCAGTGAGAGGCTCTCAGTAATTGACCAGATGTCGTTGCTTCTATTAAAGTTAGCTTTCAGCATAGAACAGCTTTTCTAGAAATTTGAGAATCATATTGCCTAACTTGAAAGTACAGGAACCATGGGAGAGTAAGCCAGTTAAAGTTAGTTTTGATTTCTAACTAGGTTAGAAAAATTTATTTGCTGAATAGCTGGCCAACCATATGTATGCCATGGCTCTCCCAAACTTTAAAGCTCTCTGGTTCATGATTTGGATTAAGATCTGGATTATTTGCAATGGGTTTCATTGGAAAAGGAAAAGAATTTATCTCTACTTCTATCACAAACCCGAAGAATAATGCCACCACCTCTTTATACTCTTTTTTTAAAATCACCCTCTTATTTTACCTGAGTTTAAAATTATTTTGTGTACTTTGAAAGTATCAACAAGATTTACAGATTGAGACTTTACAGGGACAAGGTGGGTGAGGTAGTATCTTTTATTGACCAACTTCTGTTGGACAGAGAGACAGAAGCTTTTGAGTTTACACAGAGCTCTTTCACAGATTCATCTCTGTGAAACACATTCCAAATTGTGGGACTCAAATTGGGTGCAACCAACTTTTGTGGGTTTTTTTTCTTTAAACCCCAAAGGGGGGCTGATTCTTGCCAGGAATATAGAAGTTATTATAGAGTGAAGCTCCCTTACCATATGGCAAGACTCTTTATCTTGCCAACACTGTTTTATGCCTTGCTACAAAATTTAAAGAAACGAATCAGCAGCATGCTTTCCTTTGTGCTCTGAATGGGCGGGCATTTGTTTTTATTGCTATCCTTCAGTTTATTTAGTTTTCGTTAGTAAAGCATTTCAGCATTAGTTAGTAAAGCATTAATATAAAAGAGCTTCCTAAATTAGGCTTATCCCTGAACTTAATTTATAATGTAGGGACTAGACCACATGATGGCTTTTGAGTCTTTGTTCACGCCTGTTGAAATAAAAGTGAAATCGCCTCTTTATATGCATCTATCTCAATGTTTTAATGTTCCACTGGCCTTCTGGATGAAATTGACATATATTCCATTATTCTTATCAGTGAAAAAAATTAAATAAATTGAGAAGGGTGAACACAAATGCAAGTTATGATAAAAATATTTTTGCTTCTAAAAGAACTCAGCGCTAAAAGAACCAGAGAGAATATTTCAAAATTTGCAAAATAACAATGTTTAAAAGCAAAATTAAACATTTTCTTATTCAAATATTTCCCAAAGAAAATCAATGCACCCTTGAAGCTTAAAATAAAGGCTGCATGACAGACTTTTTTTTAAATGGCAAAAGTTATTTTCTGACAGTCTTTTGACTGCCTAGCTAAGAGTCTGATGAAAAAAAGAGTCAAATACCATGTTTGTATTTTTTAGATAATATGAAGATATGATGGTAACTTTAGCTCAAAGGGAAAAAAGTTTCAAACTGGTGAATTCATATATAAAGAATTTATGCCAGGGTTCTGAGTAAACAAAAATCTAATACACAAGAATTTTAAATGAGAAAAACTGGATAGTTTTGAAACTTTTTGATTTAGATCACCAGATGGTCTCAATTAAACTGAACAACTAGATTGAGAGGGAGGAGCAATGGAATTGATGTGCCATCTCAGCTATAACCCTCATGGTTGGAAATGCCTGAATTACTTTGCATATCAATGATATAGCAGCATCCTTTCAACTGCTTCCCCACTCCTTGGATATCTTAATGTCCTGATTAGAGCTGGCTGAGAAATTTATTTGTCCCAGGAACACTTTTTATGGAAGCAAGTTTTCCCCCATTTACTTTCAAATAGTTTTTAAGATTTATCAGGTTTCCACTGAAAGATCAAAAACTGTAACATTCTAGTTTTGAACAAAACAAATTCAGTTTATAGTTGCTGAAACTGAAAAAAAAAATGATGAAAACCTGCAGAATTTCAATAAAAACTGGAATTTTTTACTAAAATGTCTGTTTAAAAAAAAAAATCCACCCCATTGTCCATTAAAAAAAACCCCACCACAACATTTTAACTAACTCTAGTTTGAATTATGCCTCTGTCTGAATTAAGGATCAAGTCCTGCAGACAATTGTTTATGTGCATGACTACACCCAAGTCAATTTTGAAATCGATGGGACTACTCACATGAATCTAGTTACACATGTGCCTAGATGGCTCAAAGGAACCTGGCGGGAGGGGGGGGGGGGTTAGGCATGCCATTGTCTTTCAAGCACTGACTTTATTAAAAGAAGACCATACTGCCAATAAAATAATTATGTGGCAAATACTGTTATTAAAAAACAATCAAAGCTGGGAATTCTAAAGCAATTTAACACCTAGATAAACACCACTCATTCACTTGGCAGTGGCTGAACATATCGCCATTAAGTAAAATTTATGCAAGTATTGTCCCAGTTAAACAGTTTGTGTGACTAACAGTATTATTAAGTTTCAGAGTGGTAGCCGTGTTAGTCTGTATTAGCAAAAACAACGAGGAGTCCTTGTGGCACCTGAGAGATTAACAAATTTATTTGGGCATAAGCTTTCGTGGGTTAAAACCCACTTCATCAGATGTATGGAGTGGAAAATACAGTAGGCAGGTATAAATACACAGCACATGAAAAGATGAGAGTTGCCTTACCAAGTCGGGGGCCAGTGCTAACAAGCCAATTCAATTAACGTGGAAGTGGCCTATTCTCAACTGTTGATAAGGGGTGAATACCAAGGGAGGGAAAAATCACTTTTGTAGTGCTAATGAGGCCAATGCAATCAAGGTGGCTTATGCCCAGATAAATGTGTTAGTCTCTAAGGTGCCACAAGGACTCCTTGTTTTATTATTATTAAGCTAATTTTGTTCCTTGGGAGATGTCCCAATAGAGCCTCCATTAGATTCAGCATGTCCTAATAAATGGGAGTTCAAGCTCCATATAACAGCATAAGTGTGTACAGAGATTCTGTTTTTACACCTTGTTGTTTAAAGATTACTCTTTCAAGAAAAATGGCTTTTTAAGATCTCAAATCTATGCTACTACCTTTCAATAGACTCTGTAGATAAACTTCTGGACCACAACTTCTTTGTATATGTTCTAACACGAAGCCCAATATTTGTATTTTGTTTGGTCTATCAACCCATTTTTGATAGGTTTCTTTGAGGTTTTCTTCTGTAGCTTTAATTTATTGTAATTTATTAATTTGTTGTCATGTTTAGGAAGCTCAGTTTCTTCTGTTTCACAGAGTTTCCAGTCTCCTACATGGAAGTAAACCAATATCTCTCTGTAAATTTTTCTAGTGTCTGACAGTCTTTCTTGGAACAGTGAGGGAGACATGAGGAGTGGGATCTATTCAGATCAGAATAAAAAAACCTGTGAGACTCCCACTCTCCTAGAAATGACCCTCTCCAATAGGAATGTGTAGATCTGGCATTTCCTAATTTTACAGTGCTTGATTTTCAAGCCTAAACAACATCCTTTCAACATAATTTTTTGTATGTAATATCCAAGGTGGGTTTTTTTAGAAGGAAAAAGTTGAAACAAATTCACTTATGTCCAATTACAACAGCCCCCTTTCATGCGTCATCAGTAGAGTTTGAACCCTGACCTTTCAACATTGCAACACAGTTTGAGCTACAGGTCTAATTACACTAGGTGGCAGCAGGAGAAGGCTGTTATTTAAGTGGTTGAGTGGGGAATGAGCTGTGGGGGCCATGTTTTGCATCTCTGAGGGAGGGGGAGGTGTTGTTGGGGTGTGCCCAGCCTGGACCCCTCTCGCTCACCTCTGTGACAGTCTCTCATGAGTGCCTCCTGTTGGGTGGGTGTGAACCTGCACTCTCTCTTTTCACGGTGTCCCACCGGCCCTTGCCCTCATCAGGTGGGTCGCCAGTGGCTCAGCCCTCTGGCCCAGTCATGCAGAGTCAACATGTGAATGAACAAACCCCTTCCAGGGTAAATGTGCAACAGAGCCAGTCCCTGTGCCCTCGGTAATGTCTTTAGCCTTTAGGATTGGGGAGCTGCTCATGACGCAGGCACATTACTCACTGACATGGATGAAGGTGGTGGTGAAGGGCCCCACCCCAGCAGAGCTACTGGGCTCAGTCCTCCGCCCCTTCCGAGCTAGCATTAAGTCCGTGTCTGCCCCGTATAGAGCAGTATCCCCTGTGCTTTCTCCCTGTAGACTCTAAGTCCTGCCTTTCACTTGGGTCTCTAAACAAGCCTTATCCCCTTCTCAGGGCTTTGACCACCCTGCCAGTGGTGGGATTCAGTCCCCCACATTACTCCAGGTCCTGACCCAGGGACCCTATAAATAGCAGCCAGGTGCTGCTTCCTGTAATAGTTGCTGCTGCTATTCGCTAGGCCACTTCCCACATAGAATCATAGAATACCAGGGTTGGAAGGGACCTCAGGAGGTCATCTAGTCCAACCCCCTGCTCAAAGCAGGACCAATCCCCAATTTTTGCCCCAGATCCCAAATGGCCCCTTCAAGGATTGAACTCACAACTCTGTGTTTAGCAGGCCAATGCTCAAACCACTGAGCTATCCCTCCTCCCACATAGCCCCTTTCTCTTCACCCTTACCTCAGGGCTGAAGTTCTTCCTCACGGAATGCCAGTGTCACCAGAACCCATCTTCTGGTTCTCCCTGGAGCTCTAGCAACCAGCCAGCAACTGACCCGCTCAGGATATTATATGTGCATGTGTGTACAATGAGTCATTTTAAAGAAGGATGATGCCCCCTCCCCGCCACTTTCATTGAATGAAGCTGTAATAATTGTTTTAGCTTCCAAAGCAAGAAAAGATTCCCCCAGATCTGCTCTTCATTCTATCCAACTTCATGAATTAGCTCTGCTTTCCAAATCCTTTCAAAAGTGTTACCCTAGCAGTTAGAGAAGACAATTATCTTGCCCAGGTGGGTGCATTGCCAGCCAACATCTTAAATGACGTTACAGAATTTTTTTTCCCATTTGGGTACATTTCTCAAAGTACTTTTTAAATGCAGCATGGATTTCATTGGCTTCTGAAGAGACATTTGAACACTTAGATTTCCCTTTAATGTTTTATAGTATAACTTAACAAATAGCCCTATTCCTTTCCAAATGTATGACACTTTTTGGAGAGGGTCAGCTTTCAGGAGTATGTCTACGCTGCAATTAAAAGCCTGTGGCTGGCACATGCCAGCTGGCTCAGTGGTAAGGGACTCAGGCTAAGGGGCTGTTCAACTGTTGTGTAGATGTTCAGGCTCAGGCTGGAGCCCAGGCTCTGGACCCCATGATGGAGAGTGTCTCAGAGCTCGGGCTCCAGCCTGTGTCTGAACGTTTACACTGCAATTAGACAGCCCCTTAGCCCAAGCCCAAGCCCCACAAGCCTGAGTCATCTGGGACAGCCTTGCCGTGGGCGTTTAATTGCAGTGTCGACGTATTCCAGGAGGTCACATGTGCTGTTTGTGCACTGGATCAACCTGTTATGAGGTGGGGTGAGGAAAGGGGAGATGAGAAGGTCAGCCCTATGCAAAGTGAATGAAGAGCTACCCACCCTCTCTGTGGCTGGGACTGGGGAGCTGCTCATGACTCAGGCACATGACTCACTGACATGGGTGGAGGTGCTGGTGAAGGGCCCCACCACAGCAGAGCTACTAAGGTTGCTCCCCTACAGGAATGTGGCTTCCACCTCCAATTACTATTTGCAAGAGTGAGGCTGGTTTGAGGGAAGGAAAGAACTCTTCAGCCCCATAAGGCCTTTCCCCTGAATGATAGCTCCAGCTGTGTTTCAGAATGGGAAGCCAAGAGTTCAGCTTCAAGCGAGGCAGCCCCCTTAAATTTTTTCCTTAGCTAACTGTATTTTCCTGTATTAGAAGACTGGGGGGAAACCACAATACATTCAGTGCCTTTCTCCTTCCCCCCCACCCCCGCCATTTCGAAAGGCCCAGTTGCCATATATGGGCATTTAGGTGGAACTAAGTCACAGGCTCGGCTCTGGAAATGGGAAGGGCTTGTGCAGGCTATAAAGCCAACCTTTGTGCAAGCTGCATCATCTGTGTGTGACCCAAGCAATCACTTCATAATAAGGCCCCTACTGAACTATGTATTTAAGCACTTGCTTAAGTGCTTTGCTGAAGTGGGACCTTAAAGAGCCACCATAGAGGGTACACTAAAGTCTTGGTTCAGCGTACCATTTCTGGATATATAGTAATGGTTAAAAATCTAAAACTGGGAGGGAAAGGGGGTTGGCAGCCCTAGGCCATTAGTGTATCATTCTCTTGTTTCTTGTATCAGATTACGGGATGAAATGTAATTTCATCCAGTTATGTGCTTGGATGGAGTGAATGAGTAATCAGGAGCAGGAAAATCCAGAGTTGGATATTGCCTGTACTGTATGTTATCTATCTGCATTTCTAATGTACCCATCCCTGTAGTATCTGGGTTAAATAAGCACCTATTTTCATACCACAGAGAGATAGTGGGGCTGGACAGCTTCGCTGATGAGCTGTACGATGTGTAGGCACCAAAGCAGGCTCCTAGCCAGTGAAGGGATGTATTAATGAAGGGTGTTATAGTGGTTGGAGATACAATAACAGTAATTATCCTGTTTTAATGAAATAGTTGGGAGTTAAGACCCAGAGAAAAAGGAGAACCAGGAAGTGGGATACTGAAGGGATTGTTAGCTGCATTTCCATGGAGAGACTCAAATGTATAACGTATAAGTTATCAGCTAAGTAACTCGCCCAAGGTTACAAACAGTGGTCCATGGACCAACGACAGTTCACAGAGGGCAATACAGAGTTGGTGTGTCACATAGTGCCTGACTCATCTCCATATTCCCACTTGCTACATCATCCTAAAAGAATCTAAATACATGACATATTTTCCTACTATTACTTCTCCACGTGACCAGTTGCAGCAGTTGCAACACACTTGTTACATGCTTGCCAGTGACGGGGAAATAGTCCACATAAGTGTGAATGGGAAGGGAGGAGTCCAATGAGAAAATCTTTGCATTAAGAAGTGGTCCACTCTGTGCAATAGAGTCTGAGAACCTTTGTACTAGATCATGTTTCCTAGGAATGCTTGGAAAATCACAATAAATGAATATGAAAGTGAGGGAATGGACTTGAAACACCATTTTTCTGGTCTGTTTTTTCTAAATAGCATTTACAGCTCTACAACCACTTGCCATTCTATTTTAAAATACAGCCACCTGGAAACATACGGACTATCTGATTCCCGCTTACAATGGAAAACAAACAAGTGTTGCAGAACCTTGCAGCATATTAGCAACTACCTACCCCTTTGGTACTGAAAGTTCAGTAGTCTTATAGCACAGAACCATCTACTTTCCCACACTGCCATCCCTCTGTTCCAAACATGTGATTGCAGGTCTCTCAGGGAAGGCATACACAAAAGAGTCTTGATTATTCTGAGGGACCATGTGTTTTAACGGGGATGAGCAGAATGATTTGGTAAGCATCTTGGAGCCCAATAGTGTGTTGGGTTGAGCTGCTTGTGACTGAGGTTACCAGGAGGACTGACAGCTGGGAGGGGGATGATGCAGGATTTTGCCTTCAGAAGATGTGGGGAGTAAAATGATTTTGCTTATGGGTAGGAAATTTTGTGACTGAGGTTTTGGCAACTGCAGGTAGGCACATAAAGCTTATTGGATCCATATGAAGATCTGGAAAATGGAGAACTGACAGTTGTTTGTGTACTCCCTTTGTCAGTATGTTTTATCTACCCTTCGAGTGCTCAGGAAGATGAAATGCGTCAGAGTTCTCCCAATTAACTATCTTATCCAAATATGCAATACCCTTCCAGAGGTCTTCAACCTTCACGATGGCCAGTGCCTGGTTTGGCTAATCAGACTTTGCAGCAAACACCTTAAAAGATTAACTTTAACTTTAAAAGAATTTGAACAGTCCAGAAGTAATGAAATTGCCAGACATTATGTTCTCACTGTGTCTTTCAGTTACCTGTCTAAACAGTAGCTGAGACTCTAACAATACCCTCAAACTGTGAACTTAAATAACAAACACCAGAAACATCCTCACTGTGTTTTCTGGTTACTTTCTCCAACATCCCTGCATCACCACAGTCATGTCTAGTTTGAGCTGCATCTATTTGGCTCTCATTCATGACCCAGTATCAGACTAACACGGAGTCAGAAAGCTGACTCGACCAAAATAGGAGGCTCACTGATGGTCTTGAATACAAGCTCTGTGACTGCTCAGCCCACAATTCACTGGACTCCGCATTGTCACAGTTCACAGCCCATGTTAAGGCTGTTTTGTGAAAACACAGACTGTGACTTCAAAGACAGTATTGTCTCATTGTTTCCTTGTGCTCTCTCTGCCTGTCGCTCTGTATTCACCAGTTGCATCTTGTCTTATATACATAGATTGTAAGGTTTTTGGAGCAGAGACTGTCTTTTTCTTCTGTGTTGTACAGTGCCTAGCACAATGAGGTCCTCATCCATGACTGGGTCTCTTAGGTGCTACTGCATGGGAGAGAGAGAGAGAGAGAGAGAAAGTCACATTTGACATCTGCATCCCATTATCTGGTTTTATCTATCTGACTGGATCCTAGTGTATGATTGGTAAAATGAACATCCAAAATACACAATCATTAACTTATTACTTAACTAATTAATAATTTTAATTTAACCAATAATATTCATTTTACCAATTGGTTAATGGAAATGGAGGAAGACCCTCCATTTTCTTGTGTTTTGCCCAGTCTTGTTTAATTCATCCTTCTAAGACTGCATTGAACTCGACTGGCCACAACACTAGAAAATGTGTCCAAGAGAACAATATTGCACCAGTAGCAGGATGGCCTAGATGATCTAACAGGTCTTTTCCACTGCTGATTTAGATTTCTTTCTGTGACTTCTAGGAACACTGTGCAGCCAAAGCACCCATTAGCTGGCATGCACAGTGTCTATAAATAGATACGTATCTCAGAACAAAGAGACAGAACAAACCATTAAGTGTTGACTCATTAATTAACATATTGATTCTTACTTGTTTCATGGTATATCGAATGGTAATTTATAGTTCTTCAGAGGCTACCTCATCTTGCAGACACTGCAGTGACTAAATACACATGTGCAGGGTCACAACCAGGGTGGGGCGAGTAGGGTGCAAAGCCGTGGGAATGGAAAAATGCAGTGGAGAAATGAAGGGGGGAAAATGGTAGAGGTCACAAATATGCTTGCTCGCTCTTGGCGCTAAAATGCCTAGTTATGGCTCTGCACATGTGCAGTATGGAGGTTAGTATATTTACTGTTCAATTATATAAACCAGATTCTGGAATTGTTTTGTATCAGGAAGGAGACCACAAGCATAAAAACAAAGGCATTAACACACAAGAGCAAAAACAAACAAACAAACTTTATGAGAGACTTTTTAATTGATATGTTATTTTAATTGTGTGCCATCAACTATATTTACTGAGGGGCTCCCCTATATTTATATAGCTATGCACACTACAGAAGTTTCATAAGAGCAGGCTTTCTTGGAAATAACCTTTTACTTTTTCTGTGGGGTCTTTCGCGGAGAGGGTCTTAATTTTACAGAACTGATAGTCCACTCTTATACTAAGCAATCCTAGAAGAGGCCTCATAGATAGACACTGATTGCAGGCCAGAAGATCCAGTCACCAGTTTCATATTGTCCCAGCACTCTACAAGTCCTGGAAATAAAGTTTAATTTCTAGCAGACTGAAAAGAATGGCTTTGTGAGGGATTAATTTTCCTTATCCAGTCACTACAATTAGGAAGAAATAATGTAGTCTCACATTTGTATGATGTGAAATCATGAAGAGTAGCCAGTCTTGAAGGTAGCCTGTGGAAAAATTAAGTGCAAGAATGCATTGGTTAAAACATGCTGCCCCACCTCGTTCATACCCAAGTCTTACTGTCAACGTCTTACTGCCAACCCTTCTCCTTGGTCCTGGAGGACCCGAGACACAATAGAACCACTACAGGAAGTGGGGTGTAAGCTGAGGAGACAGAGGAGACAGAGGAGGGTGAATGTCACCCTTTGTGAGAACCATGAAATCAGCTGTGACTTCCATTGACCTCCATGACATTTTCTGCCCCAGGGCTGGAGCTCCCAACTGCCCCCCCCACCCCCGCAGCTCCCAATCCCCACCCTGGTGGGGGGACCCCGCTGCTGTCCAGCCACAAGGGGTAGCAGGGGGACCCCTCCCCACAGCTGCCCAGCCACAGCGGGCAGCAAGGGGACCCTGCAGCTCCCGGCTTTGGCAGGCAGCGGGGGACCCTCTGGAGCTCCCAGCTGCCATGGGGAGTGAGAGGACCCTGCAGCAACCCAGCCCCTGTGGGGGGCAGGGAACCCCAGGGCTCCCTGCCACCACAGGTAGTGGGAACCCTCTGGAGCTCCCTGCTGCCACGGTATGCAGGGCCCCCCCAGAGCTGCTCAGCCACCACACGGGGGGGACCCCAGAGCTCCCACTCACTGCACTGGTGGGGGGCCCCAGAGTCCCAGCAGCAGTGGTTGCTGAACCTACCTCCCCATTTTGTCAGGGATATTTTTAGTGAAAATCAGGGACAGGTCACCGGCTTCTGTGATTTTTTGTTTATTGCCCATGACCTGTTCATGACTTTTCCTAAAAATATCCATGAAAAAATCGTAGTCTTACTCATAAGATACAGCTAGGAACTACTACACTATCCACTCAGATACGTGATCCTGTGCATTGCAGAGTGTAGCTCTGGGAACCGGGCCTCCAGGCATTTTCCTATGCAGGGGAGTTTGGAAGGTGAGGGAACAGGGATTAACCAGGTGACCACTGGAGGATTTTTTGCTATGTAGATTCACTGGCCCTTGTCCTGTACAGCAGCTGGAGCTATTCTAGCCTGAGAGCTATAATAGTGGCCACAGAGTAATTCAGCTGCTGTTTTTGTGCTAGACCCTCCCTTCTCCAACCCCAGTTACTCCAGCTTGAGTCAAATGCTGCCCTTAGGGCAGCATTCTCCAAACTTTTTCTGTCACACCACGCCCCCATCCCCTTACCGGTAATGGAATCTACCCGCACACCCCTGGGAGCCACTGTCAGGAGCCAGGCCGGGGGACGAAAGCGGAGCTGCGGTCGGGAGCTGGGGCTGTAGCTGGGGGGCCAGGCTGTGGTCAGGACCGGGGCTGGGAGCAGAGCCCAGGCTGGGCCCAGAGCAGAGCTGGAGCAGAGCAGGGCGGGGTGGCGCACCTCCCCATCCCCTGTGGGGACTGGCCTGGGCTCTGCCATGCCCTCCTGAACATTCCTCTCTGCCCCCTAGGAGGGCACATCCCACAGTTTGGGGACCTCTGCCTTAGGGGTTGCACATATAGAAGTGAGGGTAGAAATCGGCTCCAAGCATTTAGTGACACAAAATTACAAGTGTTTTTAGGGGGTACTTTAGCTCTTCCATGACTGGCTTTTCTGACTCCTACCAAGTTCTGGCTGATAGTGAGAATTATTAACTTTGAAAGCAGCACAAAACTGTAGGCTTTTTGTGCTCTGAAAGGAAAGAGAGCATGGGAGAAAAACCACCTAAGGTCTTGAAATATAGAAAATAGGTCTGTGTTATTTCAGTAGACTTTCACTGCTAAAGACATAGGTTAATAAAATCTCCTTGGGCCACAAATGAAAGTGAGTAAGGCATTCTCATCCCAGTACTGTATATATCACAAAACCATCTTACAATTTGGTGCAATTGACAGTCTTATTAAGGAGAGACCCTGGACTAGAATTTTAAGGGTGTTGGAGGAGAATTGAAGGTTGCATTGGCAGAGTTGTGAATGGAAACACGCACTGTCCACACCTGGACTATTGCAAGGTGTAGCTCATGCAGTTAGTCCTTTATCTTACAGTGACTACTAAATTACAGAGACAAGGTGGATGAAGTAATATCTTTTATTGGATCAACGTCTGTTGGTGAGAAAAAAGAGCTTTTGAGCTGCTCAGAGCTCTTCTTCAGGTCTGGAAAACTGTACTCAGAATGACAAGTTTCAGAGCAGCAGCCGTTTTAGTCTGTATCCACAAAAAGAAAAGGAATCCTTGTGGCACCTTAGAGACTAACCAATTTATTTCAGCATAAGATTTCGCGATGCATCCGATGGAGTGAGCTGTAGCTCACGAAAGCTTATGCTCAGATAAATTGGTTAGTCTCTAAAGTGCCACAAGGACTCCTTTTCTTTGTACTCAGAATGTCACAGTTAAATACAGGGTAGAAGAGATTGTTCAGCATAAGTAGTTAACACATATTTCAAGGGACCATTCAAAGTGAAGTGGCCCGTTACCATCCCTTCCAGTCATAGGGAGGAAAGGAAAGAGGGGAAAGTAGCTGGGGTGGGGGGCTGTTATGGGTTACAGATTGTTGTAATAAGCCATAAATCCAGTGTCTCTGTTCAGTCCATGACTTTTAGTGACTAGTCTCTATATCTGACCTATCTGTCCTCATCCTCAAAGGAAACCTGCACAACAGCACAGTCAAAAGATGAGCTGGGAGCTTAAATTCATAACTGTGCTGGACACTAAAAATCATGGACTGAAGACACTCTAAGCTGATGGGAGAGAGCTCTCCTGTCGACTTAATGACTTCACCTCTGCGAGAGGTGGTAGCTATGTTGGCTGGAGAAGCTCGTAAGTTATACCGAAGTAAGTGGTAGTGTAGACAAGCCCAAAGTTAATAAAAAGATATTATTTCACCCACCTTATCTCTCTCATATCCTGGGCCCAACACAACTACAACAACACCGCATACTAAATTACACACTTTTTTTTAAACAGAAGCAGCTAAAGGAAAATACAGTGAAGTAGGTTCCTTTAGCCTCACAGCCTTCTTCAAATCCAGTATTTCTTTCTGCCTAAGAAATACTACTAAACTGCTTAAAATGTGGGACAAGTAAGTTAATGGGTAGGTATCTGATCATGTCAGTCAGCTTCTTTTAACATACCAGTCCCTATCAAAATTCAGCAGCCCTACTAATGCAGTCCCCTGCAGTCAGCAAGAAAGCAGCAGCGCTCCACAGATCTTTGATCCATCATTCCTAAAAATCATAGGCTACTACTGGATGCAGACTAAAGCACAGGAGGTTGGGTATTTTTATTTCAGCAGTTTTGCCTATTACATTTGTTCTGCTTATCCATACTCCATAGCACATAATCACACTGCTTACTTTGCAACACACACTAGAGCTACCTATAACATGAAATTGAACTTCCTTGGGGTAGTGCCACAGACCTCCGCATTAATGTTACTGTAAATGCATTCTGACACTACATGTCTTTTGTCTGGCAACTTTGGGATAGCCCTGTGGACGCGGCCAATTTATAGCACGTGTTGAAAGAAACATGTATTTTTATAAATAAATATTACATGTACAGCACTGTGAAGTATAAAACACCCTAAAGAATTATGCCATATTTATCACAGTTCTATATTATACTCCCACCCTTCTGGGAGAGGCCAAAAACCTTACAACCCAAATTTTAAAAAGTGTGCACTAACTTTGCGTGTCTGGAGTTTTGAGTGTCCAATTTGAGACAACTAGGGCCTAATTTTCAGGGGTGTTGAATGGCCACAACTTCAGCTGAAATCAGTGACAGCTGGAAGTGCTCTGAAAAATCACCTTTTATTAGTTGTCTGTCTTAGACTCTGATCCTGAAAACACTTACACAGGTGCTTAACTTTATACGCTGCGATCAGCCCCACGAATTCAATGGGGTTCTGCGCCCATACAGGAATACACTGAAACAAAGTTCATTGCAAGAACAGAGCCTAAACTGAAGCTGTTCAGGCCACGAACTGTAGGCACTTACATATCAGTGCTGCCTCAAGCACGGTGGGGCAATTAAACAATAAATAAAAAGTGGTACATACACATCTTTGCATGGAGTTGTTTTTACCAGTTTCCAGTCTTCACTGCCTAAAAAATCTACTGGTTACTACTTCACCAGCTGTTTCCCTCACTTTATTTAAAAATTGTAATTTAACCGTACAAGACAGTGTCATTTAATTTCCTAGGAAACAATGGTTTTTAATTTTGTTCTGTAAATAATGAAAATACTAGACTAGAATGCCCTAACCTGGATGTTGACAAAACCAGCAGAACAATGTCCCCTGTGATTTTAAATTTTATGAGCATGGCCGACTATGGATTAGAATAAATTGGCAGGGGCTGAAAGGTGTCAGTCACAGAGTTGCCCATTCTCATTTGATTTGGATTAATTTTTAATGTTATTTTTTGTGAAGAAGTCTTTTGCATTGTATTGCACAGAGACATTTAAAATCTCCCCTCTTCATCCCCTATGGGAGGTGGGAGCAGATGCAGTCAGGCACACTGAGGGAGTGGGGAGCTGGTAGCAAAGCAGTGGGAGCCACAACTCAGTCAAACCCTGGGTTGTATCACAAGGAGATTAATATTGGGAGACGCAACACAAGGGAGACTGGAAGCTGGATTTTAGAGAAAGAAGAAATAAGGAATGGAGAGAAAGCATTCTCCGACATGCCCAGAGGTCAGACTCAGAGTGACTGAGAGATTCACTGAGAACCAGGAATGCAAGGTATGAGTCCTGATTGGGTCTCACAAGGACCCCCAATTTCAGAGAAAAAGCTAAGCTCCCACACTGGAACAACCAGAAAGGAGGGCAACTTGGCAGAACCCTCTACCACCTATAAAGGACCCTTAGTCTCCCATAGTAGAACCCCTGCTGTAATCCCAGAGAAACCAGATAGACCAGGCAATGGCAGTATATGCCACCCCCGGCTTCTGCACCATTAGGCAGGAAGTGCTTCTCCTGTGGACAGGCAGGCTGCTTCTGAAGGGACTGTCCCTATATGGAATGTGACTATGGGCAAGTATGGACTACATAATCTAGGACCTGTAAGAAGAGCCCCACCAAGTGAGTACTCCCAGCATGGGTAGAGGCTAAGAAAGTAGTAGGGCTGATGGACTCAGGATCTAATCAGATCCAGATTCGCCTGCAACTCATAGACCCAGGGAACAACACAAGAGGAACGATCTTCCTCTATGGGGATGTAAGGCCCTACCCCACACAGTAAGTACGACTGGAGCTAGGGGGGTATATTCAGTGAATATATGGGTGAGCGTAGCATCTGTGTAGGGCCTACCCAGTTATACTAGGCTGGGACTGGGAGCGTTTCAATGAGGTCCTGGCAAAACAAGCAAACCCACAATCACCAGACCAATGTCACTCCACTATAGAACCTTCATGGGTAGGGGTGAGTGAACAAGAAAACCCTGGAGAGAGACCATCAAACCATGGCCCAACCCTCATTCCATCCAAGCCCTCTGCTCAAAGCTGAGATCTATAATGACCATGCAGATATTCTAGCCCGACACCAACTTTGTGCAGGAACAAGTGGATCCCACCCTCTCCCACATGTATGAGCAGTTAGCTGTGGTAAACAGGGAAGTCATAGACCCCCAGAGAGAGACAATGGCCCTGTTTCAAATTATGGGGAAAATGGCTTTATTGTACAGTATAGAGTGAGCAAGACAGACTGGAGAAACTAGGGCCCAACTGCTAGTCCCCAAAATGTATATGCAGGAGGTACTCCACTTGGCCCATGAGGTTCCCTGCGCAGGATGCAGGACCGGCTCTAGGCACCAGCAAAGCAAGCACGTGCGTGGGGTGGCACATCTCCAGGGGCGGCATTCGGGCCCTCCTTTTCTTTCGGGGCAGTTGCGCTCTCGGAGCTGTGTCACTTAGACGGGGCGAGGGCGCCGCGCCCCTGGCCGCAGCGGGAAGGGAAAGCCCTGGCTCCGAGATGCTGAGCTGCCAGGGCCCAGCTGCTACCTGGGGAGGAGAGGGTGAGTCTGCTGGGGAGCCGGGGCTGCGCTGCCTCATCTGCGCACGGGCTGCTGCGCTGCCTTGTGCCACCCCTTATATCGGGGCTTCTCTGCGCGGCCGGGCGGGGTCGGGGGGAAAGCCCCTGCAGGCGCTGGGAGAAGGTGACATCACTCCCTCCGCTTCCAGCGCTGCCTGCGAGCCCCAGCCCCACCTGAGCTTGGGGCGGCAAAAAACCTAGAGCCGGCCCTGGCAGGACGTCGAGGGAGGGAGAATATAGATGATCGCTTCACAGCTTGCTTTTCCTGGGGTGTTCCATGATGTTGCAGATTACTTTGCATCTTGCATGGACTACCAACTCTTAGGGGCTTGGTGAGAGTCAAATGGGCACCTCCTGTCCCATTTCCCCTAGCTGAAACTTTCTTTGAGAGGATAGATTAGATCTAGTTGGTGCCTTAGAAAAGAGCTCAGCAGGCTATCACTATATATTGGTGATAGTGAATTATGCAACATGTTACCCAGAAGCCATTCCCTTGTGATCTGTCAACATAAGCATGTTAATGAAACTCTTTGTCAGGGTAGGCCTGCAACAGGAAATCTTGACGAACCAGGGACCCAACCTTACGTCCAACCTGATTGTCTCCTGAAGATAGGCATGTTAAAAACTTTGGTCTACCATCTGCAGACAGATGGCTTAGTGGAACATTTTAACAAGAGCCTCAAGGGGATGTTGAAGAGGTTTGTCACCACAGACTTCAAACAATGTGATCAACTGTTGCCCCTATTACTATTTGCTGTCCAGGAGGTTCCCTAAGCATCAAAGGGTTTCTTCCCCTTCCAGTTGTTATATGACCAACATCCCCGCGCCCAGGGCATCTTCAATTTATTATGGGACTCCTGGGAAAGCCAGGGACCATGAGCAGAAAACTTAGCCCAATATGTCCTTCAGTTGCACAAGCACCTTAAAAGGTTGGGGGACCTTTACCCATGAGAACCTACAGGAGACCTAGCAACATCAGGCAGTGACGTACAATCATGGGACCCACTTACAAGAATTCAACCTGGTGGGAGGGGGCTGAGTTCTTCTGCTATTGGTGAGCACAGAGACCAAGCTACTGGCCCAAAGGCAGGGGCCTTTTGAGGTGTTGTGACACATAGGCCCCATCGAATATGAGGTATGACAACTAGGAGAAAGAAAAGACACCCAAATCTACTAAAGGCCTGGTGTGACAGGGAAGCCTTCCTTATCACTCACCTCACCACTGACTTGGAACTAGGACCTGAGATTCCAACAACGGAGTCTGGTAATGCTGTCAAGTTGGGGGAGATGCTTGAACAAAAAGCCCAGATGGATCAGCTGGTATAAACATTCCCTCAGGTATTCCCCTTCCTTCCTGGGTGTACTCACCTGACGTATCATCATATTGCAACCAATCCTGGACAGACAGTGAGGGAACACCTTGGACCCCTACCCAAGAAGATGTGGGACACTATCAAGACCAAACCCAAGCAATGCTAGACTAGGCATAATGGAGGAATCCCACAGTGAATGGTGAAGCCCCACAATTCTTGTCCCAAAGCCCGATGGCACAACAAGGTTTTTCATTGACTTCCACAAGGTCAACATGATCTTGAAGCTTGCTGCATACCCTATGCCACAGGTGGACCAGCTACTGGAACAGCTCAGGGCAGCCAGGTACCTGTTCACAAGTGACCTGACAAAACGCTACTAGCAGATCCCATTGACTCCAGATTTCAGGGAAAAGACAATGTTCATCACACCCTTTGGACTATACCACTTTCTGACCATGCCATTTGGACTTCATGGGGAGGCCACAACCTTTCAGAGACAAATGGATTGGGTGCTCCTTCCACGTAGACACTATGCCACAGCTTATCTAGACAAAATAGTAATATATAGCCCAGATTGGGACAGCCATCTATACCACATCACTACAGTATTAAAGTCAATTGCCAAAGCCAGCCTGCCATCCAACCCGGCTAAGTATAAATTCAGAAACAGCAAGATCATATCTGGGGTATATGGTGGGAGGCGGGTATATTTACCCACTTGTGGACAAAGTACAATAGCTACCAATACTCATGGCCAAAAAACAAGTTAGGCAATTTTTTGGTCTGGCCAGATACTACAGACAATTCATGCCTGACTTCGCCGCCATTGCAGCCTCACTTTCGGACCTGACAAGAAACGACAGACTTCAGAAGGTGCAGTGGTCAGATGAGTGTGATAGGCCTTTTAAAATGTTGAAGGAGGTGTTGTGTCATGATCCGGTGCTCTTGAACCCCAACTTCTCAAAAAGGAGTTTATATTCCAGACAGATGCATCAGATGTTGGTCTTAGGGGAGTACTATTCCAGACCTTTAAGGGAGAGGAACACCCCATATTATAATTAAGCTGAAAGATGTTCCTGCACAAAAGAGACTACTCTGTGATAGAAAATGGGCCTGGCTGTGAAGCGGGCCATTGATACATGGTACTACTATCTACTGGGAACCCCTCTCTGCTAGTCATGGGCCACACGTCCCTCTGATAGCTACACAGAATGAAAGACATCAACACTAAGATTATGTGTTGGTACCAAACCCTTCAGCCATACTGATTCCAGGTGCTTCATTGGGCTGGCAGGGCCCACACTAATGCTGATTTCTTCTTGCAGAGTACGAACACCATCATGGATAAAGAACACACATCTACCACCAGGAGCAACACCTCTGTGTCACTTTTGAGGTGGAGGGTATAGACCCCACCCAGACGAGGAAGGGGCAGAGAGGACCTGATGGCCAGACTAGCCCCATCCCTCCAGCCCTGTCAATCATGCATGATAGAGAGGAGGCCTTTAACAGGGAGGAAACTGCAGTTAGCAGGGGAGGAAGGAGCAGGATTGCCTTAAGCAGCAGACTTAGGAGCAGCTCCTGAAGGTGTGGATGGAACTCCTAGGCAGGAAGCCTTCACCCCAACCTTAAGGAGAGTATAGCAGTCTCCCAGCATAAAGACAGACAGTCTGAGCTGGTCTCAGAGACCCAGCCAGAGTGATTTCCCCAACCCATTGCCTGGGGCTGGATCATTGGCAGCACTATAGACTCATCACCCCCCTTCCATCCCCTGCTTTGCTGGGACTGCAGGGGGGGAGTATCTCTGAATGCATGGGGGTTAGTGGCGTTCATTTTGATCCCCCTGCTGGAAAGAGTTAAGGAGGCCCACAAAGGGCAGAACTCCCCCTCCCCACACAAAGAGTGGGAAATGGGACCCAGGTAGTGACCATCCAGTATGGCTAATTTGGCATGGTCAGATTCCCCCATGCCCCACAAATGAGGAACACCAAGGACTCTATTACAGTTCATTTTAAACAAAGTTCTTTAAAAAATGGAGGAGGAAAACTCCCTCAAATTCTTTGTTGTGAATTTTTCATTGTTCAATGGGACTTATTACGGAGTGCTTGGCCAATATAAAAAAATCTCTTTACATGCCGGTGGTGCTTGATTATTATTATTTACTACTCAAGTGAATCATTTTTACACAAAAGGGTGAAACTTACCAGTTTTAAATGTTTAATTCTAATACTTAGAAATGCAAAACGGATTATACTCCTATGTATATTCCACTTCTCTGGTTCTGACACTTTCCCCAAGTGCCTGGATAATTATTACAGATAAAAATTAATTGCTCCATATTAAAAAATGGCAAACTAGAACCTGTCCTCCAGGAAATGGAATGAGCCCAGTTCAGTTCATATAGGCTGAACAGATCTTTTAGAACTTGAAGCCAACTCCAGTCTGGGCTATATTTGAAACAGTGACTGAAGTGAAAGTCGATAGCTCAGGGATCGGCAACCTTTGGCACGTGGCCTGCCAGGGTAAGCCCCTTGGAGGGCTGGGCCGGTTTGTTTACCTGCAGCGTCTGCAGGTTCAGCCGATCACAGTTCCCACTGGCTGCAGTTCACCACTCCAGGCCAATGGGGGCTGCGGGAAGCGGTGCAGGCCCAGGGATGCGCTGGCCGCCACTTTCACCAGTGGGAGCTGCAGACGCGGCAGGTAAATAAACTGGTGCGTCCTACCCGGGGATTTAACCTTTGGCATGCGGCCCGCCAGGATGCCGATCCCGGCTTTAGCTTGTTTTACTGATTCCCCTAATCTACCCACTGTTCTACACACTCATTTCTCTTGAGATGATCATTAAAGTAATTTCATAACATTAAAAAAACCCTTTACATTGTAGTAATTTACACCTTTCAAATTACAAAGCAGGTTTGCTGGTAGAAATTTATCATTTATATACTTTCTAAATTAATTACAGGTTTGCAAAGTTCTTACATCTGAAAATATATTCTTTCATATTATTCATACAGATATTGTTGGGGTAATTAGTGACGAAGAATAAGACTTGGAAGGTTGACACTCTAGTCTTTCAAAACTTTTGGCGTGGGTTATGCAAGCCACTAGTTTAAGTCACATGAGCAGTAGGTCTACAAAGACTTCATTTGTTCATGCTGAATATCTTCTTACTGGGGAAAGGAATTAAAAACCTCCAGCTAGCCAGCGTATTAATGTTTATTGTCTCCATTGAGTGGTTTAGTCATCATGAGTAAGGAAAGGCTGTTTTTTAAAAGAAAACACACATCACAAACTACACAATGCTCACAAGAATAATAGAGGCATGGAAATGCCTTTATGTTTTCTCTTTTTCTTCCTTCTGTATTAAGGTTGGGTTCAGTTATTTACTTAAAACAGCAATTCACATTCTCTGTTTTGTATGAAGAGACAGTGTATCCTCTCCATCACCCCCCACCCCAGTATTTACAGCATGTAATCTGTGGATAAAGATTTAATTTTATGGGGATTTTCTAGTGAATCTCTTAGTGTATATGAGTAAAAAAAAAATTTTTTTTAATGGGATATTTAAAAATTTCTAGTATCTCACATTTTTGCCAACTATGGCTGGTTTATTATCCTTACTATTTTCCATATAGTTTAAACTCTTTGCCATCTACCTTCAAATATACATCTTCCAAAATTTAGGTTGTAATAAGCAAAGTTATTTACACATTATGTTTATATTTTAGGCCTTAATTATGACATTGTCACATTTAACCAACCTTAGTCCCATTTAAATAATTTTTTTGTTTATGGAATTTAATTAGATTAATACAATATATTTCTTGTACAGTTGCATTTGAAACTGTAATTTGAATAACAGTGGTTTCAACTATTTTAGCACGTACACATCTTTTGTTGATGAATCTCCTGATGTATATAGTAGAAACTCATCATTGGATAAACAAGGTTTTGGACAAAAATACTTTTTTCCATTACAAATAAAGCATATCAGGGACTTAGCCCAATTTCATATAACTGGGGTTTTCAGATAAGAAGGTCAGATAAATTAGGTTCTGCTATGTAGGTTACTATATAAGTAGAGGAAATAAAAGTTACAATTCCACACTCCAGGTACCAAATCCTGCCTACCTACTGCTTTTGCTAATTTGGCTTTGTGCTATCACTCTCAGTATATATTGCAGGTGTCTGAGACGAAGTGGATTAACTGGATTCAAGAAAAGTATACATCCAGGTATGTCAAGGGAGGTGGTTGGAAATCAGACACTTTAAGAGGTCTTTCCTGAACTGTGAGCTAATCAAATCTGTTAATGATATATGTGTCCTTTAGAGCTACAGCCTTGAAATTTGGTACATTTATTTAGCAAGGACTGACTATTACCATGGAAAAAACAAATTTGACAAATTTTTCTCATAGGTCACTAAAAGGTCAGTCTAAAAATATCCCCAAACTGTTCATTTCTTCCATGAGATCATTATGTTGGGTAGGAGGCTTCCAATTCAAAAAAACTAGGGTGATCTGAGGTCAGCCGTTCTATGCAACAGATTACAGCCCAGATAATTATTGAAGGTGAGCATGCCACAAATTCCAGTGCTGATAGTCACGCCCACCCTTAGCATGGACGGTTGTCAAGCAGGATACACACACACACACACACACACACTTTTATAAATGCACAGGAACGCAAGTTTGATTTGATCAGTCAGTGGAAGTTCTGGATTACATGCAAACATTTTTATTATTTACCACTACTTAGCAACATGATTTGCTCGTAGTGCAGAAGGAAGAGACAAATGTAAGGGTTTGTTGCATTTATTGTTTCACAGCTTCTGCTACACTGATGTACACTGAAAAGTTCTCTCTAGTTACTTTGCTCAACAGGCAGCTACAACATTCAAAAGTGTCCACGCCCTTGTGTATCCCACTCTCATCTCTGTCTCTGTCATGCACATAGCTTGACCCTAACAGGAGAGAGGAAAGAAAAGGAGACAAAAGGGAACAAACAGAATTAGCTCACTCTAACGATAGGAGAGCTGCTCTCTTAAGAGCAAGTATTTGGGGAGAAGGGTGACAGACTCTTGAATGGCTGGAGAAACTTCACAAGCAAGAAGAGATGCCTTCCAAAGGAGGAGCAGTCAGATTTGGAAGAAAATATGTTTATTCAAAACAGGTGCGTCTCTGAGGTCTGGGTCAAGCACACAAAGTGAGAAACAATTTCATTTTCTGTACCTCTGCCTGTGCGAGCTTGAATTGTGTAGAGATCAGTTTAATAATTCCAAAAAACAGATTTCGGGAAAGTGGAGCCAACACCTCACCCCTTAAGCCTTTTAAAAATATGTACAGCCAAGGGCTGCGCCAAAGAAGCAAAGACAACCATCCTGTAATATTTTACAAAGGTCTGAGCTCTCTTCCATGTTTTCTGGGGATGTTAGTTTTCTTAGTCCAGAATGTGACTAAACCCTACTAAGAGGAAACTGAATAGGGACCAACACAGGGACCATCTCCTATGGAATGTGTGATGGAGGGGCAAATTTAGTCCAATCACAAGGGGTAATTTTTAGAGACCCCCCAGCCCTTCAAAAAGAACAAATAGTCCATTGAAGGCTGTAACCTTGCTACTTTGTGCAAAACTATATTTAAGGCCTAATCTATACTAGAAAAGATTTGTCAGTAGATGCATCTGTGACAGAGATGAAATTTCCTGCAATATCCTTGAAAAACCTTATTGAAATAAGTTTGATTAGCTTTGGATTCCATTGTACTAAAAATGCAAAGTTTATGTATTATTGTGGGATTGTATGTACTGTAACTCCTTGAAGGGGGTGACATGAATAATGTAAAGCCTGGGAACAGTTATGCGCTTCAAAGGACTATTTGAAACAATGTGCCAGACAAGAATGAACTTGTGGGACAAAGTTAAGCAGGTTTCCCAGGAAATCTCTAGGGAGAGGTGTATGCAAATGTTCCCCCTCTGGTTATGCAAGAACTCAGCCTTTTGAAGTTTTGGCCTGAGGAAGGGACCTTTATCTGCTGATCATCTGTTACATGAGGACAAGATCAAAGGCCCAAACTGTATAAAGGAAAGAACGAACAATTCATGGCGGGGGAGGGGGGGTAAGGGGGGGAGAAGGGAGGGACCTGTTCTGATCTAACAACTATTATGAACTTGTAATCACACACACACACAAATCTCTTGGTGAGAGACACACACAGGTCTCCAGCCAAGAAAGGTGATGGCTGAGGAGCTGGGAGTGCATGCTGGTCCACAGAGGGGGAGTACAAGTGCAATTGCCCTGAACTGTGTCCTGACATCTATGGTGGCAGCATGTGTGGATTGCATAAGTGCCAACAGTGGTGAAAGCAAGTACACTAGAAGGGAAAAAGTACAAAGAACAGTCTCAATAGTCTATTCAAGAACGGAATAGGAAAAAGAGAGACATGGGAAAATGGATTATGTATAGCTGAAGAAAGGTAAGCTGGTTGAGGTATGCAAAGAAAGGCAGCTCAACCCTGAGAACCAGACAAAAGACACAGCTAGTTGACTTGCGATATTCTGATGACCAGAAGAGGAATGATAGTTCAGGTTCACAGGGAACATCCAACCCTTCCTGGAGGGAGGCTGGAAAGAAGCTGACAGAGGCAAACCATGTTCTGTCCAGCCCAAATGCATCACTGCTGCTGGAATTAGGGATAGGTCCACAGGTGGACCAAGAGAGGATACAGCTAGAGAGGGACTGACTTCATCTGGAAATCCAACAGACCGGGAGCAAGACAGAACAGATCAGGAGCACCAGCACAGGTAAGAAGAGAAGAATTAGGACTGTCAATATTAGCTTGAGATGGAGAAACTACACCAGCAGGACCTTAGTCCGGTAGGTGAAGCCAGATCTTAGGTACCTATCCTGGTGGGTGGCATAAACTCCAAACTATTTCCTTACTTTAGCGAGGCGGATGACATGGATGTGTTTCTAAATGTTTTTGAAATGGGGTGTGAATTGAATAAGGTGGGGAATGCAGACGTAGTATGGTATCTGGCTCCATTGCTGTCAGGGACACATACCTTGGACATTTTCACCCTTATGGACAGGGAGAGTTATAAAGTTTATGAGTTATGTAGACCAGCTTTGATGCCAAAGTTTAAACTGACCCATGAAACAGACAGGTTTTGGAGAGTTCAGAAAAAAGGGGACATGATCTGTGCTGAGGTTTCAACTCTAATTAGGGGTTATATAAGGAAATGAGGAACTGGTTGGGAGGTTACCATAGTCAATGAGGTCTACAAATTAATAGAACAATTCTGTAAACTCTGCCACTTCAACCATAAATAATGATTAATAGGCAAAAATCCTAGAGATGTAGCTATAGCTGGATAATGGAAAGACCAATAGGCAGATAGGTTTTCTATCAAACCCAGAACAACTAACAGGGAAGGAACGGGATCAGAAGACAAGGATCAGGCCTAAGCTGAGACCCATGCCAGTGGGTAGGGAAACCACCACTGAGAAGTCCTCGGACAAGTGAGGAAAAGTGGTGTTCCATATGTGGCCGGTATGGCTCAGGAGTGCCCAGTATGGCCCCTGATGTCCAGTGCAGTGCTGGAAAGGCCAGCCGCACCTCAGCTTCACAAAGTGAACTGTGTGCCTGAATCTCGGTAGGGAGGGAGTCACATAGCCAATTAGTTGATGGCATATAAATTCATGTTGAGCATTCACACCCCTAACCACTGCCCAAATGTCATGCTGCACCCTCCCGGGTGCAGATCCAGCCGATTGTTAGTGGGAGCGGAAGGTGGTAGTTAATGGGGAGACACTCCCTGGATGGAGAAGAACTGGCATTGCCAAGACTATAGTTAAGCCTCATGCTGTGAAACCTCATCAGATGCTCCTAGAGTGTGAAATGTGGGTTAAAGTTCCTGGTGCAAAAGCCTTCAGTCTCCCCACAGTCCAGATTTCTATTCAGACCCAGGAAATGTTGGGGCGCTGACTGTCAGTGTTTTGTCAGATACTCTGGATTCTTTGTTTTTGGGGGATGGTATTATGGCATTGAGAGCATTAGGGGTGAATCAGACCCCCTCAGTTAGCTTCCAACTGGCCAGAGACTGCAAAAGCCAAAATGCAATTGGGGTAGCTGATAGGCAGGAGGGAGTGACTCCCCCTGCCACTATCTAAAAGGAAACTGACATGAAACTTACGGATACGTCACTTCCCTTGACCTTCTGCAACCTTGGGCAAGTTACTTCATATCTCTCTGCCTCATTTCTGTTTTAAAGAAAAGAGGAGGATAAATATTTCCTTTCTCTATCTTGTCTCTTGACACTATAAGCTTCTCAGGGTAGGGACTGTCTTTTTATAATGTGTGTGTACAGGGTCTATGGCGTCATCCGAGCATACCCCGAGCCCAGTCTAACAACTAAAACTACTAACTACTAACTGCTAACGCTAACTAGAGGTACTACTAAGAACACTGGAAAAGGCTGCAGCAGAACTGGAGCAGAAGTTCTGACTACCTTCACTGGTGGCAAGAAGGACCTGAGGGTGGGGGGAGTGCGCAGCTCCCCTCATAGCGTGATATAGAGGTGCCACTCCAGGGGTTGCAGCGGTGCTCCCCCCCTACGGGTACTGCTAAGGGTAAAACTTCCAGCACCGGTGCACATGGTGAGTACGCACACCGACTGTGGAATACACCTCAGCAATCACTTGAAGAAGCTGATAGCTACTGAACAAAGTTATTCTGTCAAAGAAAAAGAATGTCATACCATATTCTGGGCAATGAAGCAGTTCAGGCCCTATCTCCTTCACAAGAAATTCAGGGCCTTTGCTGACCATTCTCCATCAGTCTGGTTACACAGAACCAAGGGAACCACCTCTAAACTGCTGTAGGACAGCATGACATGCCAAGAATCTGACATGGAAATTGTGCATACTAAGGGAAAAGAAAATATAGTGCCAGATGCCCTGTCCAGGAAAGAGGGTTCTGACCCACTGCCTATGGTTCTGCCAGTAGCTGACCCTCTGAAGCATTGTAAGAGGGGAAGTGTGAGCCAGAAAGACAGTCATTGCCAATTGGCAGAGTGCACACCATAACCCACATCAGGCCTGACACACTCACTTCCATAATCTGTATCAAAAAGCTGCCACGTAAGGTATCATATGCAAACTGGTCATTAATATTATTGTGTGATGTATGTGCAGTCCGTGTATAAAGAATTATAGCGGTGTACTGGAAATATGTTCTTACAAGGTGTTTTTCAAGCAGTGCATAAGCCCTGACTGTTCTAGACAAAGGGATGTTCTTTCACCTGTTTTCCTGTGTCTCCAACATAAATTGAGTTAGGTAATACCTCAGAGGACAATGAAAAGTACATCTACATATGAGGTAAACAAATCCATCAAGCCACATGAGTGAGGGGAAAGACCACTTAACTAGCACAATGAGGGCTGGAGCCTGCATATCCAGGAAACCTTCCTGGCTCTTGAAATAGAGACAATAGACTTTTGAGAAATATAAGCAGAAGCAGAAAGCCATTTTGGTTTTCATCACTGGACGGACACATGGGGCCAGAGTTCTTGAAATCTGAGAAAGATGGATCCTTCAACCAAGGGAGCTGATGTCTCTGAAAACTGATCTTAGGCGAGAAACGGGCTTAGACAAAGATTGTAACTTGCTGAAGTTAAGGGCTATTCACTAGAAAGGGTGCTTTGTTTTACTTTGGGCATAAGCTTTCGTGCGTAAAAAACCCACTTCTTCAGATGCATGAAAAAGTGGGGTTTTTACCCATGAAAGCTTATGCCCAAATAAATCTGTTAGTCTTTAAGGTGCCACTGGACTCCTCGTTGTTTTTGTGGATACAGACGAACATGGCTACCCCTCTGATACTTGTTGTACTTGTAACATAGCTGGGTCTTCTATTCTTACTATTATCATTTAAATATCTGTTCTTTAACAAAAACAACAGAATGTTTATTAAGACAGTGCCATCTCAGTGCTCTGTCTTAAATGGAAGGGTGAACTCCTCAGCTAAACTAACAGGTGTGTGTGTGCTCTGGCTCTTTGGAGGCAGTGAATTGATTAACTTCTGCGAGTATCCAGTAAGAGGCACTGGACACTGCAGATGAGATGGTTTTGGGAAGACATGGGACTGGAGGCGCTGTTGGTGTCACCCTGCAAGGAGTAACCAAGTTGGTGGAAGCCAGGGTGAGGCTATTGCGCTGGGAGCAGGCTGTTAGTATCTATGAGGGCCCTGAGCAAAAGCTGCATAGCACAGAAGTGTTGCAGTGCACATGGTGACAGAAGCTCTTAGTGATCAGTCAGCAGGAACATCTGTGGGTGGCTTCTTTGAAGCTGCTAGTTCATCTGTCTGCCTCCGGCCCCTCCATCTCTAACAGGGACCCTGAAACAGCTGGATACAGAAGCAGACAACATGGGTAGGCAAGCACACAGCCAGCTGGTGGCAACTTCTTCTGGCAAACATCAGTCAGTAGGGCACAGATGTCAGAGAGAGGGAGGGTGTGTGTGAAGAGAGATGCAGGACTATCAGCGTAAATGAGGGGTGGAGTGCCATGCAAGTAATTGAGCATTTTGGGTGGGTGAGGCAAAGTGGAAGGGGATAAGGTACTTAAAGTTGTGAGAGAGGCCCACCAAACTTGGGCCTGGACCCAATACAAATATGGTTGCACCACCACAGAGCAAGGGATATTCTTTCCCCCAGTGTGCAGAGTCAAATTGTGGGGAGAAAGGAATCTGTTTAATCTAGATTTTACACCACCATAAATAAGAGATCCTCTCCTTGAAAAGGGAGACTTCAGTCATAATGGTGATGAAGCCAATCATGAAATAAGGTATGCTACCAAATCTGTTTACCTTAATCCCTTTAAGAATGCCCCGACTTTTTGTGACTTGTTTCAAATGGATGACAGCCAAATGATAAATGTGGATCATTGTCTTCAGTGGTCTGGCCTAACTAGCCACTGAACATATGTGGTCAATAGTTCCAAAACAGCTCACAGTCAGAGCCACAGACACGGAGGTTTTTGCGGGACTGGGGCAAAATCTGAAACTAAAGCCTCCCACCCTTCCAAAAAGTTACTGTTGAGGGGAGGCAGGGCAGGCAGGGGGAGGTTTGGAAAGTGAGCCTGCACTGCACTTACCCTGCAGCGGCAGCTTAGCTCTGGGCCAAAGAAGGGTCAGTGGGATAAACTGCCCCCTCCCCCAGACATCCCTGTTCCCAGTTTCTTCACAGGCATCAGCAAGAGCTTGAAATGATTTTTGTCTTTTAGGACTTAGTAAAGTTTGAAAATATTTTCAGAATAAAGCCACGTGTTCAGATAAGTATAATCGTACTTGAGATTGAGAGTAGTGAGCTCACGGTCATGGTTGATGCAATGCACAGCATAGTGAGTAGATCTTGTTTAATGTAGCATGTACCCCATCTGAACAACCTATACTCACTGCTGCCCCACCTAAATTCAGGCCAAGCTGTTCTGATTTGAGCCCATCTGTCTTGATCCCCACGTCTCCTAAAGTTGCCATAAATTGTGAATTCCAAGTCTACTATGAGAGCAAAGAAGTGAGGACAAGGTTTCCCATTCTGCACAGGTCTAATGTACATGAATTTGCTCAGCTCCAGACCTATTAATGGAGTCATCAGGAAGCACAGTAATAGATGCCAAAAGCTAGGTCTGAGACACTTTCTTTGTCTTTGCAATTTGCTCTGTTCAATCTTTTACTCCGTGGGTGTTCATACAAGTTCGAGTCAAGATTCAGGCTATTTTTTTTGCCCGCACTTTGCAAAGTGTTTCAAAAATCTCTAAAACTGAAATTGTGTTTAGCAGCCATGTTAGCTGCATTAATCAAGCTGGCAAACTTGGGGATCTCACCATGTTGCATTTTCCACAGCAGTCCAGCAATAGGAGCTTTTTGTGGACAAAGTGACATTTTCTGTTTCCATGTGTTTCACATGAACAGTAGAGTGGTTGTGTGCATACACGGATTCTGCTCTAAAAGTCATGTGCTCTCATGTAAAAGGGCCCCCCTTTTATGAAAGTTTATGCTTTTGGAAACTTATACAAAACCTATGAATACATTGCTTCCCATGGATGTGGGTGAGTGGGGGTTTTTTTGGTCTAAGTTTCTTTTATTCCTTATCATACTCTTCTATGCCATGTGCTTTCCGCTTGCTTCGCCCAGGGCTGAGAGTATTACCTTCTGCTGATGGTTTTCTTACCCCAAATCCCAATGTGGTGGCATCATGTGTTTCAGACGTTTTTCAAATACTGTGTTACACTAAGCAAGTCTGTGAGTATATAGTTCTCATACAAATGTGCTTAAAATAGCAAGTGTGTAAGACAAAGATTGATTTGCAAATAAACCTGTCTCAACCTGGCAGGAGCAGCTTACACGTGCAATAGCAACGAAGTATTAGAGAGAGGCCACCACCTTCCTGAAATCAAATGAAATTGTGTTTTTGCAACAGCAGCAGGAAATCTAATTATTGGTTATTTAACCACAAAACCTACTCTGGCTTGGCAGACTAATGGAACTGGTGCTTTCCTTCCTCACAAAAAATACTGGCTTTGAAGTTTGAACTATCTGACTGCAGCCTGCAGGCCTTATTCTCTCTCTTTAAGGCTATGTCTACACTGGCAATTGAACAACAAAACTTTTGTCTTTCAGAGCTGTTAAACACCCCTCCCCCCCGAAAGACAAAAGTTTTGGTGACAACAAGCACCAGCGTGAACAGCGTGTTGTCTGCAGGAGCGCTCTTGCAAACACCGCTCGTTGGGGGGTGGAAGATTTTTGTCGGCAGGAGAGCTGACAAACAGTGGCTACACTGTCTGACTTTCAGTGGCACGGCTGTAGCAACACCGCCGTGTTGGTGAAAGCTGTGTAGTGTGGACGTAGCCTTTAAGTCAAACCAAACCTCATCCTGCAGCAGTTGCTAAATTTGCAAGGCTCTAGGAGTGTTTATACAGCCCATTCTGGCTTGGCTGGAACACTAAACATGCAAAGCCCAAACCTATTTCCTCCCTCCACAATCACCCCAAGGCTCTAACAGACAACTCATTCACAGCGGGGCTCACTGAGGCACCCTCAGAAGTTTACTTTCCCCTGATCTCACCGCCTTCTCCGAAGACATTACTTGTCTGGCTGATGATATCTAGGCCCACCCTTCTCCCTTCTGACTGGCACTACAGTTTGTTTGCTGTGCTCAGCCTCTTTTCCTTCCCCTGTTCCTGAAGCTCCAGTGTCACTGACCCTGTGACTGGCAGGTGAACGGTGCTACTTCTAGTGTCATGCAGCCTACCCCCAGGCTCTGCTTTTGTCCTGGTTTGACAGACAGCAGACCTGAAACTTGCCCAGTTAACACTGCTCCTGAACCTGGTCAATAGGCTTACCCCAGCATGGCTGGGGTGTGCATGGGGGTGCTCTTACACAGAACACAGAACACAGAACAAACCGAAGTGACCACATGATTTTACTCTTGAGCTCCCCTCTCCCCTTCAGTGGGTTTGGTCTCACTCGTGTCCTGTCTGAATGGAGGCTGTGAGCAATTTGGGGCTTGGACAATATCTTTTTATTTATTCGTTTAAAGCACTGCAGACACTTTGGGGCACTGTAAGTAAATGGTGATGACAGCAATCTCCTGGCATATTCAGTCCCACTGCTGGAAGCCATTTTTCTAAACAAAGTCTTCTCCTGCTTGCTCTGTAAACTAAAGCTGAGTCATGGAGTTTAAGGCTTGAAGCGACCACTAAATCATCTCATCTGACCTCCTGTAGAAGGCCACCAACACCACCAGCACATGCACCCTAACCCAGGAACTGAAATGACACCAAGGCATTACAGCCCACAGGAGACTAGACTACTAGCCGAGAATAGCAAGAACCAAAGTGCACCAGAGCTCAAGACCCCCTGCCATGGCAGGGAATTGCTTAAGTGAGATATACCCTGACAATCCGGACAAGTGACCTGCACACACATGCTGCAGACAGAGGAAGGCGTTTCTTTCCTAACCCTCTCTCCCACCAGTTCTCAATTTGTTCTCTGTATTTATCATTTTGGTTTCTATCATCAAGTTTTGTTTGTTAGTTAAAAATTGGTTTACACACACGTATCCCACGTTCTTCTTTTACCATCCCAGTGTGTAATGGCCTCGTAGTTCTTAGCCACTATTGTGCCCGGTTCCTCCAATTATAACCTAAGGGAAGAATCACTGTGTGAGAACTGGCAAGCTAGTCTGGGCATGAGACCTTTTCCACAGGTGGGTGAGACCCTGAGGCTGGAGGCTCTACCATGGATCTCTAACATCTTGAAAAACATAAAGCCTGGCTACATCAGCATTGCGGACTCCACAAAAACTTTGGTCCATTCCCAACCTCCAGGATGGAAACAGCCCTCCATATCTCCTCACCAATTCTGAGCAGGATGCCTGCTTCCCCCCCCCACACCTTTTCTTTACTTTTGTGCTGGCTTCTTCCCTTCAGAATCCTTGGCTCTAGAAATTTCCTTTGGGTGATGAGGTAGAGCTGGTAAGAAAGTATACGTTGCCCCAGACAAAGGACTTCTGTGGAAGAGCATGTGTCTGCTAGAATGAATCACCCTTCTGTATTTGTGCCCCTCCCCCTTTTCTTGGGTCATGATGGCATGACCTGAGTGAGGAAAGGCATCCATTCCCTGTATCTCCTACTTCTAAGCTTCTTCCTGAGCAGCGCTCGCTTCCTCCAACTGTTACCAACAGGCAATCAGCACCTGGAAGGCAGCCTGTTGGGAGTAGAGCAGCAATCAGCTATGACACAGCTAGTAACAGGAGTACAGAGAGGTCAGAGCTGCAATCAAATGGCTGTATGCTCAATGCTTGCTGCCTCTCTGGTAGTGACTTGGATCTGGCCTTTGAACACCTCTGAATTCCCTCCTAGCGGGAGGCCTAGAACCATATACCCACTCTTAATCCCCTTTAGAGGCAGCATTAACTTTGGGCATGGGCAGCTTTAAAAAAGCAGACTTTAACGCACTCAGATAACTGGTAGGTAAAGTCCCATGGGAAGAAAATCTAAGGGATAAAGGAGTTCAGGTAAGCTGGCAGTTCACAAAAAGACAATATTAAAGGTACAATGGCAAACTATCCCAGGCAAAGGAAAGATAGAGCCATATTTGTCTCTTATTATCCTTCCTATCAGGAGCTCTTTAATGATCTAAAAATCAAAAGGGAATGCTACAAAAAGTGGAAATGTAGACAAATTGCTAGGAGGGAGTACAAAAAAATAGAACAGGCATAGAGGCAAAATCAGAAAGGCTAAAGTACAAAATGAGTTAGACCTAACAAGGGACATAAAAGGGAGTAAAAAGAGGTTCTGTAAATACATTAGGAGCAAGAGAAAGATGAAGAAAATGTAGGTCCTCTACTTAGTGGGGAAGGAGAGCTAATAAAAGATGACATCAAGAAGGCTGAGGTGTTTAAGGCATATTTTGCTTCAGTCTTCTCTACAAAGGTAAATTGTAACACAATTAATGTTAACAACAAGGTGGAAGGAACACAGGCCAAAATAGGGAAAGAACAAGTTAAAGACTATTTAGATAAGTTAGATATATTCAAGTCTGCAGGGCCTGATTAAATTCATCCTAGGGTACTTAAAAGCTAGCTGAAGCAATGTCAGAACCATTAGCAATTATCTTTGAGAACCCATGGAGGACCGGAGAACGGTAATCATAGTACATATTTTTAAAAAGAGGGAAAAGGAAGACCCCAGGGAATTATAGATCAGTCAGCCTAACTTCAATACCTGGAAAGATACTGAAACAAATGATTAAACAATCAATTTGTAAGTACCTAGAGAATAATAGGGTTATAAGGAACACCCAGCATGGATTTGTCAAGAGCAAATCATGCCAAACCAACTTAATTTCCTTCTTTGACTGGGTTCCTGGCCTACTGGATGGGGGGAAGCTGTAGACGTGATATATCTTGAGTTTAGTAGGGTCTTTGACAAGTCCCATATGACCTTCTTGTAAGCAAACTAGAGAAATGTTGTCTAGATGGAATTACTATAAGGTGGGTGCACAACTGATTGAACAGTTCTCAAACAGTAATTATCAATGGCTCAAAGTCAAACTGGGAGGAAGTATTTAGTGGGGTCCCATAGGGGTCTGCTTTGGGTCCGGACTGGTACTATTCAATATTTTCATTAATGACTTGGATAATGGAGTGGAGAGTGTGCTTATAAAATTTGTGGATAATACCAAGCTGAGAAGGGTTGCAAGCACTTTGGAGGGCTGGATTCGAATTCAAAATAACTCTGACAAATTGAATAATTGGTCTGAATTCATCAAACTGAAATTCACTAAAGACAATTACAAAGTACTTCACTTAGGAAGGAAAAATCAAATGCACTGTTACAAAATGGGGAATAACTGGCTAGGTAGTAATATTGATGAAAAGGATGGGGGGGGGTTATAGTGGATCACAAATTAAATCTGAGCCAACAATGTGATGAAGTTGCAAAAAAAAAAAAAGCAAATATTCTGGGATGTAACAACATGAGTGTTGTATTTATAATACAGGAAGCAGTTGTCCCTCTATTTGGCACTGGTGAGGCCTCAGCTGGAGTACTGCATCCAATTCTGGGCACCACACTTGGGAAAGATGTGGACAAACTGGAGAGAGTCCATAGGAGAGCAACAAAACTTATGAAAGGTTTAGAAAACCTGACCTATCAAGAAAGGTTAAAAACAGGGCAGGTTTAGTCTTGAGAAAAGAAGCCTGCTGGGATAACCTGATAACAGTCTTCAAATATGTTAACAGCTGTTATAAAGAGGATGGTCAATTGTTCTCCATGTCCACTGAAGGTAGGATAAGAAGTAATGGGCTTAATCTGCCTGAAGAGATATTTAGTTTAGATATTAGGGAAAACTTTCTAACTATAAGGGTAATTAAGCACTGGAATAGGTTATCAAGGGAGGTTGTGAAATCCCCATCAGTGACAGTTTTTAAGAACAGGTTGGACAAACACCTGACAGGGATGGTCTCCTTGGGACAGACTCACTGCAGGGGGCTGGACTTGATGACTTTTCGAGGTCCCTTCCAGCCCTACATTTCTATGATCCTATGACTTTATCAGCAGAGGTAGCACATTCACAACTGGGCTATACATATCCTGAAAACTCCATAACTCTGCAACATATTTTATGAATACATGTCTAATTAGAGCCCTGCCACCCGACCCAAAACTGACAGGAGCTGACTACAAGTGTCAAGGTTGGGTGGTAAAACAACTGGACCCTCTTGGGCTCGGGTCAGCTTTCCTCCTCCTGCACATGGGGTTGGCATGATGGCAGCTGTGTGCCCGGCTCCTGCTACCTCACCGTGCTGTGTGCACTGTGGAGCAAGTGTGCCGAGGAGTCACAGTGTCTCTCATTCCACAATGCGCACACAACACAGCAGTGGGTGGTGGCTGGCAGGAACAGGGCATGCAGCTGCTGCTGCACCAACTCCACAGGCAGGAGAGGCTGCGCTGCCTCAGGGTTGTAGGGGAGGGGGAGGGTCAGGCTCAGGTTGGGTGGGCTTGGGTCCAGGTCAGGCCTAAATATTAGGCCCATGCAGATCTCTACTTCCAATATTCACACCTCTTATTTATACCTGATATTTCTCACCATGGAGTATTTCCTCCATGCCTACAGGGGGCTCAAGGCACAGTGGAACCAATCTAATTTTGCTCTGCAGGACATGAGGGAGGTGTAGGCTTTGGGATATCTGTTTCTGAAAGGCAATGGCGGTGCGGGGGTGGGAAGCAGGGCATGCCAGGGAGGAGAGGGGATAGGGTCAGTGGATTTGTCGTTTAGCTGATATACCGGATACTGATCCTTGGAGAGAGAGAGAGGGCATATGAGCAGCATGAACTGCAGCCTCAGGCCTGCAGTGGTGGCCACAGGATAGCTTTGCTGCCATTTCTCCCTAATCTCTGTGCAATACTCCTACACCAAGTTTGGCTATTTTTTTTGGTGCAGAAATCAGGGTTTAGTTCTATATATATTAGAACCCAGGGACCCCAGAGCCTGGAATAAGAGACTTTATAAATGTGTCTGGGTTTAGCTGCATTTTTCATGGGAATGAATCGTCCCGAGTCAAGGGATTGCTACTGAGAATGCCCTGCCCTATTGCTCTTAATGTCTCAACCTTCGGCTAAACGGGGGGAGGGATCGCTCAGTGGTTTGAGTATTGGTCTACTAAACCCAGGGTTGGGAGTTCAATCCTTGAGGAGGCCATTTAGGGATCGGGGCAAAAATTGGGGATTGGCCCTGCTTTGAGCAGGGGGTTGGACTAGATGACCTCCTGAGGTCCCTTCCAACCCTGAGATTCTATGAATGTCTTCAGTATAGGCTTGATCCAATGAAGGCTATGTAAATAAGCATTCTAATTGACATCATTGGGCTTTGATGAGCCCCCCCTTCTCCCTCCCCCCCACACCAAACAAACAAAACCCAACTATATTTAGTTAAATTTATAAGTTATTTTTTCCCCTCCAGATTTCTAGGTTTAAATGTCTGAAATGTAATAAAATAGAATGACAAAAACAAAGCTGCACATTCAATGTAGAGATCCATTATGCTTTATTTACATGCGGCACCATCTCTTTTACAAACTAGATTACAATTTAAAATGGAATACACAAGGCAATATCTACTAACACCAAGTGGAGTAAGCACTGCATCTCTACTTCATTTGGAAAGGGGAAGATTTTAAAATCAAACATGTTTCCAATCTTTGTGTAGTAAGGTAGTATATTCATCCAGGGCAGCAACTAATTTACAAAGTCCTCAGTAAGAACGCAACATGAAAGTGCAAGAAAGCCCAAATTAATTCTTCAGTTCTTCAGTATGTAAAGACAGCCATGCATAAAGGCTGTCGATTTAATATTTTTCCAATGTATATGGCTTGACATGGTGAAACAAAAACAGATAAAACAGGTTTACAGATACTGTATACAGGTTATTTTCCAGTCATGCAACTTTTTTTTTTTAAAAAAAGTTTAACATGTGAAGCCAAAACGTACAATCATTTCCCCCCCCCCCCATATTAACAAAATGCATCTGGTCCTCCTGCACGTGTTGACATTTCCAGTGTACATAATGTACTAAAACAATTATAGGAGCCTGATTGCCAAGCAATGACATAATTTTAGAGCAATGTATGTCCCAACATTCAGCTTTGTAAAGCAGTAGTACAATATTTCTGGAGTTAGGCAGTGGCCTATTAACCAGCTATTCATATGAGAAGATATTTCACAAAGAAAATTAAATAAAAGCAGACTTGTCTAAACTGCATAAGCATTACCCTTTTTAGAATGTTTTAAAACACAACATTTAAACAATCACCTGTGCATGTGTTCTGAGACTTTATCTGTTGGGCATGATTTTTGTGTGTGTGTGTGTGGGCGGGGTGTTAATGCTCAAAAATATTCCTGGAACAAAGGCCAAAGTTTCAAAAATTCCTGAATCCATACTTTGGCACCTAAATAAGTGATCTGATTTGCAAAGGTGCTCAGTCCCCATGGCTGCCGTTGGATGCTCTAAGAGATGTGACTATTCTGCACCTCTGAAAATTGGGGCCCTTTTTATGTGCCTAAATATACATTTAGGCCTGGGATTTTCCAAGGGGTCTCAAGGAATGAGGCACCCTACTCCCACTGAAAAACAATGAAAGCAGAGCACCTAACTCCCTTATGCCCCTTGAAAATTCCAGCTGTAGGTGCTTAACTTCACATATTTAAGTTTGAAAATGTTGGCCGCCAAAATTAGAGAGAGAAAAAACCTCTATGTTTTTCTAGTCCATCCCTCCCCAGGTAGTGCAGGTTTTTTCCCCTAACACTAGGAAGCCAAAACTGCACTGCGGAAGCCAATGAGAGTTTTGTCATTAACTTCAGTGGGAGCACTGAATAATAACTTCAGTGGGAGGCCCCTTATTTGCTTGTGCTTTGATTTTGATTTGTTTGAAAGGTTCTATAACTTCTCTGCCATTGATTGGATGTCTCTGAACCGACTGGTATTTCTTCATTTTCTAAAAAAAAGTGGACCATATTTTGCAAATCTGACGTAACTCCACTGATCTCATGGGAGTCACGCTGCATTAACACTGCAGTAACAAAGTTTAGCCCAGTTTGTTCAAACAAGCAGTCTTTCCCTTCCATTAGACATATTAGTTCCGTACCAAGAAAAAATAAAATTACTCGTCTTTGTTGCCGTAGTCATAACGTCAAAACAGAACTTTGTTGGTGTTAACAAAGGACTCTAACAACACAATCTGCACTCCTTATGCAGGCAAGCCCATTTAATGGGAGATTTCATCTGAGTAAAGACTGCAGCACTGGGCCTTATCTCCTTGTGTGCAACTGTGAACGATGGGGCAAATCCTGGTCACTGGCATAAATCCTGTCCTCCAAAATGGGTACAAGCAGGTTCTGCCTGCAGTGGAAGAAGAGGGGCAGTTCTGCTGCAATGTGAGTCTGCAGGAGTTGAATATCTGAAGACGTGGAGCTCACCTCAGTATGTACTGCCCAGAAGGGATTTGGGGATGGGGCACAGTTGGTGGATCTGCTGCTACGTGGATCTGATGGCCATTCCCTGCTGTGGAGGGGCACACAGGCAAGGCAGTGCTAAGGCTATTTCTGCTCTGATGCTGGAGTACCAGCTATGGAGTGGCCTGGAGAGGAGGATTCCTTGTTCCTGCTCCCAAGAAGATCCCTAGAGCAGAGCCTGGGTGCTTGGGTTGTGCATCAGGGAGAGACAGTGCTGTAAATCTGGAGTAACTCACTACCATCAGTTATTCCAGATTTACATCATCATAACTGAGAGCAGAATTTGACCCAATATGTTTTGTTATTCTGCTCTATAAAGTGGGCCAAATTTTCTGTTGGCACTATGCCCTTTAAGTTATGTGAGCAGACAGGTTGGTCCAATATTTCTCCAAAAAATCCAAATAAAAAAGGTGCAGTCAGTGAATATATACGGTAGGTAGATTCAGTACCAGAATCCTGTCCTACCTATGTATTTGTAACCTGCCTTAAATTAGACCATGTGAAAGGGAGAATCTGCTGCTTGCTCTATGACAGCGCCACGATGTATTCCATCCTCCAGTGGACAACAGATAGTTCAACAAAACGTCACACCAGAAATAAACACAAAGCCTGCTTTGTACCAGAGTACTTGTGCACAGCCCTCCTATTAATCAGAGAGTGAGACTTTAAGATTGAAAAGTGTCAATCAGCAAGCACAATACCACAGAAGACAAAGAAAGAAAACCACCCTCAGTTTAATTCACATTTAATGATGTACCAAAAACCTGACAGATACTGTTATACACGCCGAGTACAGTGAAGGCTTGCAGTAAAGCTCTTTACTAACTTTGGTAAAAGGTGCCTGCATCTGGACTCCTGTAAGTGAACTGACCCCTAAAACAGATGACTGCTGTACACCATTGTCGTACTGGGTAGCTGGTTACCCGAAATATCATCTCAGCTGGGGAGATCAGTAATGTGCATCATCAACTAATTCTGATGATAAAGAAAAAAACAATAAACTAGTCCCTGCCATTGATAAATAGACCACCTTAATTTAAAAAGAATGTTGTTTCACCTAATGAAAATGATAAACTCTTAGCTGCTTGATATGCTACGGGTCTACTATAATCACAACTGCACAGAGTTTACATATTCAGTAAAGGGCAGGATGAAATCAACAGGTTCATCTATAAAACAGAACAGCACAAGCATGAGGAGGTTACAATACAAAACAAAATTTCCATCACACTAGGAGCTGTTATTTCACCAATATTACTTCAGGAAACTGGAAAGTAAGGAGCAAGATGGGGCCCACAAATGTGTGCGTGTGAGTTTGTGTGTGTGTGTATGCGTGCATGTGTGGTGGCAGCGGTGAAAGGGAGTCACTCCACATTGCATGGTACATGTGTCAGTGGGAACTCATGCACTGAAACTTTGGGTTAAAATGCTAGCTTGTTTTCCTAACATCCATGCATAATGATCCATTTCTGTACATAATAAAATATATTTATATATTTATATGCATAATGCTTTTATGCAAAGAAAAAAGTCTTCATATATCACTTTGGAGAAGTATGTATACACTGTCCTATTCAGAGCATCTTCATACCAAGTTCTTATGTACCATTGGTGTTTCCTCCTCTTTTTTCCTCCCCCCGCAAAAAAATAGTAATAAAAAGTAATCAAGCTTTCCAGATTATAGAATCTATACAGCAGCACCATACCTTTTATTCATTATTATTCATTTTACAAAAGAAAACCCATATAAGCAAAACATAAAAAACTGCCTTGTCTTTCAGTGTCATTTATCCAATTACAATCTAAGCTTATATGAAAAGCTGTTTGTATAGCATTACTTTCTTGCCTTTCCCTCTACAGCTTCTTTCAGATTGGATTACGCATAGTGAGAAGGAAAAAATAATCAAGGATATGTATGTAAAAAAAAATCACTGATGTAATAACTTACCCTGCAGTGATCTGCATTTGAACTTCTGATGACTCTACTGTAAGTCACTGTTGATGCATATACTGTAAGTTATCTTTTCTGCAATGTCATATATTTTACTTCCCTTTCCTTTTTAAACCATATCCTCACAAGTGGTTACATTCAACTTGTTTGGCAATGGGTGGACAGCTTATCTTATTACTTGTTTTAAGATCAACCAGTTTCCAAACTGCTGAGGCAGACTAATTCTATTCACTGCAACCATTAGGGCAGCTGTGCTAACATAATGCAATAGGTGAGATCGATCAAATCAAATCAGGTGCCGAATCAGTAAATATGATGAAATGGCACCCTCACTCAGTCCTTATAAACACTGGACAGGACTAGCAACCTTGCTAGTTTCTCTCGTTATGTAATCAACTCTGGTTTGCTGTTTATGAAAAACAAGGTATGTACCATTAAATTGAAGAAAAGGTTTGAAAAAACAAACAAACAAACAAAACCCACAAGCCACCTCTCTCTGGACTTCAGTCAGTTGCTTGGTGTAATGAATGCTACATACTCAGGTAGTGCTGATGTCTGAAGCTATGTTGGGTAATGGTAATTAGTATAGCCTTTCATTGTGCATACACTGTATTTCAGATGCACCAGGAGAGAAAGAGAAAATGGTTAAAACATCTTTAAAAAACAAAACAAACTGAAGGTTAGAGGGGTGAGATGGAGACCCCCCCCAAAATAGAAGCCAACTTAAAATAACCCACAAACCATTAATATATTGAAACACCACATACTCATTGACAAATAACTACTGTAAAGGCTACACAGTGTGTTCTCAACAGGATGGTGCTGAACATTGTCTCCACAGTAGGTGCTTGACCATCCCATAAAAGGAAGATTTTGCATACTTTAGAACGAGTTCAATTCCGAAAAAGGAGGCTCTTCGCTTGGGTAAGGGGCCCATTAACAGTCTCTGCTTCATTAGGAAAATAATGCAGGGCTCACAAAGATCATAAGCTGTAAACGGTATCACTGTCCACTTGCTGACAGCAGATTTGGCAAAGGGTTCTCTCTTTAGGTCTCATGTCAGTTTAAGGGCCTGGAGAGGAAGAAGGAACAAAAGAAAAGAAAACAAGATTATTAGGTGTAAAAAATAACCCACCTGAAATCAACAGACAACATTAACCATTTGGAACCAGCAAGCTCAGAGCTCTCCTGCCGGAAACATGGTACACTGTATAACAACCCTAAGCATCAAGCAAATGCTGGCTTCTGGCATGGAAGGATTAATGTCAAATTGTTTAGCGTCTCCCAAAAATTAAACAAACCCTCCTAATTAAAGAACACTACGGATCAAGTCTGAATGACAGAAACCTAATCAGGGGACAAGGAGGGTGAGGTAACTTTTACCAGCAGAAGTTGGTCCAATAAAAGAGATTACCTCACCCACTTGGCCTTGCTACCATCCTGGGACCAACATGGCTACAAACACACTGCAGGAAAGCTAATAAAGCTTCTGCAAATGCAATATATTTCCAGATGGTTGGTGGAAGGATCCACCAGTCTGTCTACCCATTCCTCTCTACCGTCCCTTGTGGGCCTTCCCAACATCACCAGATGGCTGGACACAACTTCTGTCTGAGTCAGACAGTAAATATCACTACAGGCATCAGCTAGAGCAGAGGTTCTCAAACTGTGGCCCGCGAGCTCCATTCAGGTGGTCTGCGGATAGTTCCCTCAAAGGTGCGCACCTGGGCGGCCGCACATGAGCGAATGAAGGGCCACCCGTCTAGTTAGTGGAGCCATGCAGGCGTGGCTCCACTAATTAGGTGCCGGACCCTGGAGAAGACACACATGTAAGGTGAGGTGGTGGCTTGGAGGGAATAAGGGGTAGGTTGGAGGGGACTGTGGGGTGAGAAGAGGGGGTGGGGGGAATTTGGGACGTGGAGGGCTGCAGCGGCCAGAGAAAGAAGCGACTTTCCCCAGTTCCAGGGCTGTGACTGCTGGGGAGAGACGGCCCTCCTTCCCAGCCCCAGCTCTGTGGGTGCTGTGGTGGTGGGAAGAGGGCACATCCATCGCATTAGAAAGGTAAGACTACCGATATTAAAATGCGAGTTGTGTGCTTTTATTTGTAGAACAAAAAAACATTAATTATTATTAAGTTTTTTTTTAATATAGCGCTTTTATCTAAAGCGCTTTACAATAGTCAGCTAATGGTACGAACAACATTTGGAAAGATCATTAAGTGGTCTGCCAAGATCCTCAGCAATTTTCAAGTGATCTGCGGAAAAAAAAGTTTGAGAACCACTGAGCTAGAGGATGCTGCCAAAGAGAAGCACAAGTTGCTCCCTTCCTCCCTGGGATTGAGGGTGCTGCTTCCTCTGTACTTCTGGCCTCTGCTGGTGCAAGGAGCAATGAACTAAAAGCTCAGGCCCTGAACTCTGACCTTCCACATGGCACAACATGCCACCACTAGACCAACAGGTGAGCCCCTACAAATTCAGTGATAATCAAAAACATTAAGGGCCACATCCTCAGCTACAGCTGAGGAGCACACAGAGCAAGTCGGGGTGTGCAAGGTAGCATAACGCTCACCTCTACATTCCCCCAATGCTGGAGCTGCTGTACTGTATATGCAGGACTAATCCCCAAGAATAAATTACACTGATGGATCCTAAATTAGTAACTGGAAAAGACCTGGATGTCATTGTGAAGAGCTCAATGAAAACCTCTACTCAGTGTGCAGCTGTGGTCAAAAAAAAGGAAAGAAAAAGTTAGGATATATAAAGAATGAGATAGAAAATAACACAAAAAATGTTCTAACGCCATTATATTAATGTATGTTATGCCATCACCTACTGTACTGTGTTCAGTTATGGTCACTCTATCTGTAAGAAATTGCACAGTAATCATGTTTGTGAGAAGAAGAAAAGCTAAAGAAACTAAAAAGCTAGAAAACACCAGTTTGGACTAACACTAACTCTGTACTGCTGGGAGAGGAGAATTAACATGGAAATGAGAGACTAATAAGTATGTATAAGAAAAGGTAACAAAAAGTTACAAATAAGTTTGTGTAACTTGTGAAGCTGTATTGTCAGGTGCTGGAGGCGACTGCGATGAGATCGTCCTCATCAGCTTCCCACTTATGAGTAAAGGGACGTGATAGAGGTATATACAATTATGACTGGTTCAGACAAAGGGGACAATTTTCAAAGCCACTTAGGGACAGATTTTGAAAGGTATTTAGGCACATAACTATGCAGTAGAGGATTTTCAAAAGCACAAAGATGCCTATCTGCATTGCTAGGGGCCTAAATACTTTTAAAAATCTGGCCCTAGCTGACTTTTGAAAAGGGGGTTTAGGCTCCTACTTCACATAAATGCTTTTGAAAATTTACCCAACACAAATTATTTAGCATTTTGTGTAATAAAAGAACAATGGGGCATTTAATGAAACTGAAAGGCAACAAAATGAAAACTAATAAAAGGAAATGTTTTCTCCCTCTGAAACATCTCGTCTTGGTCACTATCAGGCAGTGTCACTATGGACTAGATGGACCACTGATCTGATCTGGTCTGATCTAGTTTGGCTATGTTCCTTATTTCCAGGGTGAGTAACAACAAAGGAGATCAACCAGTGAACTAGAATGTTGTCATCAAGTGACTATCTCTGGCTGCTAGAATATTCTGAAGTCTCCACCCTCTAAGTTGCCAGACACTGATCCTATAATAACATTTTACTAAAATGACCTATTCCTATACTACCAAATGACTGACAGAAATTTAATTCTGCCTCTTGGTTACTGGAGCAAGAGAACGACAGCTGCTCCCTGTACCATTACAGGAGAACTTCATTCTGAATGCCTTGGAAAGCAGATGAATTATTGTTTCACTCAATCAAAATTTGGCTTCATCCTTAATTATGTATTTTTAGATAGACTATATTTGATGAATAAGGGGATTTCTGCATGGATAAACATATCGATTTTTTCATTTCTAAAGAGTAAATTAACGTCCGCCATTCAGTAATTTGGCTGGATAGCAGGGATTCCATTTAGTAAATGTGCGATGATGCTATCACAAAAGGTCATTTGATGAAAGTGAGCCAGGTCTAGTACTCACAATATAATCTGGGCAGCGATTTATATAGTACAATAAGTACACACCCTTTTCGGTCTCATACTCCCACATTTTCATTAATTCCTTGGTACTGGTGGTGTTGGAAGCTATCACCTTCTGTAAATAGAAAAGGAGTACTTGTGGCAACTTAGAGATTACTAATTAATTACAGGAGAAAGACTCACTCCTCAGCATCAAATGAAGTTCCCTATTTAGCAGAGCATTTAAGCATATGTAAAAAGTCCCACTGACTTCAAAAGGGACTATTCACATACTTGAAAAGTTAAGCATGTACTTAAGCATACTACTGAATCGGGTCTTGAGTAAGTTATTCAGCATTTACATAAAAAAAACTATTTCAAAATTGTATTGAGAAAGAGTAGGAACAAAAAAGAAAATACTAAGGATAGACAATCACATATCTAATTTTTGTAATTTGCACCATCAAATACTCTTCTGAAACTACAAACAATATACTGGGCAATATAAAGAATAGCTAGAATGAGGCTTAGCAAAGAGACAGTGTTAAATAAGAGAAACATGCAGCTAAGGTAGCATCTGCCTGGACTGTCACTAACAAAAAGAAAGAAGTAGGTTAAATTCGTAACCTATAGACTTTAACATTGTCCCATTACAGTTTATCATATACATAGACTTGCCCATGATAAACTTTGTTAGCTTTGAGTTAAGATGGCTAGACTGCAATATCCCACCACTAAAACACAGGGAAATAAGCAGTTATATCATTCAACACTCCATCCATCCCTCTGCTGATCAGTTCTCCTACTCAACTGTAAATACCTCCTTTCCATTGCCCACAGGTGTCCACCTGTGTCCTGAAGCACCAATAGGCATTCTTTCCTTTTCACCCCCGCCCCCACATCCCTGGGAAGTCCTAACCCTCCTCAACAGGCGTTCCAGTCTGATTCCGGTCAGTCAGTCAGGGGGGACCCCCATCTGGAGAACCATGAAAGTTTGCTACAGAGATACAGTCTCTGAAGACAAGTTGGTCGATCTTCAATTGAGGCACCAGTAGCTGTCCCGGCCACACCATTTCCCTTATTACTGATGGAGACAGGGTGAGAGGAATAATTAAAGCTGAAGTGTGAACAGATGTAACCAATGCAGAAAAATGTCTAATGGAGTTAGGGCACAGGTGAAGGGCAGCTGAAGAGAAGGTCAGAAGTTGGCTGGGTTTTGTGGGATATGGGGAATCCATGTAGGTGGGTGGGTAGTGGACCTGGGTAGCAGATCTCTTAGCTGACTCCCTGGACTCCTGCCCACTTGTCCCCAGCCCAGTCAATTCTCTGGCTCCTATGGGTAGGTGGGCTCCCTAGTTCCGTGGGTTTGGCAGAATTTCCAATAGGGAGCATATCTAAATGTTTCCTATGCAAACAGAAAAGTCAATGATCCTTTGAAGAGTTTCTGTGCCAAATTTGGAGACTAAATTGAACCAGCAACATGCGACACCAAGGCATTTCAGTCTCACTGTTAGTGTAAACCTCAGTGCACCTTGACTACGGAGTTAATACCAACAACTCTAACGCAAACACACACATGCACGCACCTGCACTAAATTCAGAACCAGTGTAAGCAGATGTAGCAGCTTTGCTAATGATAGCTTTGATTTTGGCCCTCTGCACACAGAAGTCCACAGTAACGAAGAGAGCCACTGGACTTTTTCCACAGTGGTGTGTAACCTGTAACAAACGGGAATGTGTATGTGTGCACACGCATGCAAGCAATATTAAGAAAATAGGGTCCATATTTTTAAAATCACTGACTATAAATTCATTTTGACTACAGATAGCTCAAGACTATGTTCTGTTCTATAATACGCAATTAACATTTTGAATCCTAGATGATGGCTCTGTTAATTCCACTAGGAGAAGGTACAAGGTAATCAATCAATCAATCAAATGCTTTAGTATTTTCAATGTATTTAACTTGCAAGTGACTGTGTGGCAGACAACACACAGTCCTTTCATTCTGCCCCCTCCTCCTCCTCCTGTCTTATTCACCCCCAGCTTGCTCCCCACAGGTTATGAACCACTTCTCTTTGCATACTTTGTGACTTGGTTGTTTGAGATGGGATTTCCCTCTATGCAATAACATTTAATTTACCACTATATAACATCATTCCACCACTGTTAAATTGGAATTAAGTCCCCCAAGCCCTGATCTCAACTCAGGGACCAAGAGGGAAACTCTATAAGCATTACCTAATACAGACTGCTTTCCCCCTTTGGTTCCCACTGGTGTTCATTATACTGCACTGGAAACTTCTTCAAAATAGAAAGGTGACGCACTGATGTTCCCCAAGTGCAAGTCACAGCAAATGTGCTCCTGCTGAAACTGGCCTGCTCAAAAAAGTTTAAGTACAGGACATTATGTCTCTACAATATCCGAGAAGCCTCTGATCTTACCGTTCGATGGGCAGAACTCTGTCTTTCCCCCACAGACCTACACACGGGGAGAGCAGTGGTATCAACCGTGGGTGAAATCCTGGCACCACTGAACTCAGTGAGACTTTTGCCATTGACTTGGGTCAGGATTTCAACTTGCATGTTCAGCACTACCGGCATTCTGCAGTTGCAGGGCACGATGCTGCTGACCAAACGTACAGGTTAGTTAGCTGGAGGAAGAGGATTTAGATATGCCTGCAAGATAGTGAAATCATGCTCTGCATGAGACATTGTGTGCTAGCTGGCACGGTAGATAATTCCTATGTTCTCTGGAACACGAGAGAGAGGTCAGGTCTTGCTACATGTGTTAATAGGAAGAGGAAGTGGTATCCTAGTGCCTCTATGAAGTAGAAGGAAGGATTTTACCACCACTTTTGTATCTGAAGAACAAATGCCACTTTCGCAGTGAGAGGGTAAAAAGTATCTTGCTGACTGACAGCAGAACTAGACATAGTGAATTCTGGATTATATTGCAATAGAAACATAAAATCTACTCTTCATTACTCCACATGTATTTACCGACAACTTGCTTTTCCTCTGTCAGATTAGGGTAGTGAGCACCTCTTTAAAAGGATCCTTCCTGCCATACAGACTTCCCATTTTCTGCTGAAGTTAACTGAAAATGACAGGCCAATAAGCCAAGCAAAAATCACTAAAAGGAAGGCGCGCCCTATAGATATGATAGAGGAAAGGTACAATCTCGTCTATCACAAGCTCCAGAGGGGCAGAAACTCAGAAGGAAATGCGACAGAGAGAAAGTTCTCCCACTACATCAAATTTCTCTAGCCCTCCTTGAAATCAATTACTTTTCTGTGAAAATCAGGAAAAGAAGAATTTTGAAACAAGGCAATATAAGAAAAAAGACTGGAGAAAACATTAACTGAGAATGAAAATGTGCATAAACACCCACTGTTCTTTCTAGAATAATCCGGAAAGGCATTTTTCTCTTGAAACTGATCTCAGACCTTCAGGGCCACGCCGTGACCTCTGTGAAATGAGTTTAGTGCTCTCAGTCCAATTACCACTCAACAGATGTCCACCTCACACACCCCACAACAACTGCCACCCTCGCTGGTCATCTCAGTAGAAAGACCAAGGATTAAATGCTCCTGGAGACTGAGAGCACAATTTACAGGCTCTTATGGCATTCATTATTGCAGTATCTGAGTGGGGAAGCTTGAACTGCTGCGGTCTGTGCTGTACCTATCTGTGAACATAATAAACAGCAGTCTCCAGAACTGTCCATCACCTTAATCAAGCACAGAATTCACATGAAAAAGTGTTTTTTAAAAAAAGACCGCTCTTGACCCTGTGTTTCTAAAATGAACCTCTATGTGCTTGATTCTTTAAGAAAATTGTGTTTTTTAAAGGATTATTAAAAAAAGGCACCGTGTTCTTTAAAAAGAAATCAACTTGTAACCATCACAGTTATTAGGCAGTAGGACATTTCAGAACAAATGCTAACCTGCAGTTCTAAACAATCACTACAGCTCATTCACAGGAAAAATTTTTTGCAAAGACCCATCCTGTAATAAAATCCTAATGCTGTTGATACAAAGAGGAAAGCATTTGGGAGACCAACTGATGCAGGCTGTTCTAAAAATATCAGTTTATGCTGTCATCTGGTGAGAGTATGTCATCCTGTAATCTTGCATGGATGGCATGCAGGGATGGCAAGTTTCAGCTAATTACTGCTCTTGAATCACATGACAAAAACATACTGTACTAAAAAATAAAATACAATCCATAAAAATAAAACAAATCCAGAAAAAAAAAGAGGCAACATTAGAAAATTTCTGGTTTTGCAGTTGTCTTTTCACAACTCTATTCTATGGAGGGGATGCTGATTTTTATAGATTATTTTTCTTAGTTAATAAAAAATAACAAAAAGTAAAATCCAGCCCAACTCCAGATAAACCAACCTACCAATTGCAGAAGTAGTGAACAATTCAATGATTATATTTTGGGGCCTGTCACAGGTGACTGGCCCCTTTATGAGCAAGCAGGGTCCAATGCAGCTGGACTGATTACTTACTGCCCAATTAGGCTTAAGGGAAGGCACCTGAGTCTTTCAAAGGGAGAGACAGCTGCAGGTGATTGTTGGCAGAGGTGTGCAGACAGCAGGGAGTAAAAAGTCTCCTGCAGGGCCGTGAGTCAGTAGGGGGAAGACACCAGCAGGGAAGGCCTGTGGAGAAGGTCAAACTCCAGGCAAGAGGTGCTGTGAAAACAGGAAGCCAGACCCTCAGGAACTGGAGCAGAAGAGTGTTGGAACTCTGAAGGGAAGCGCCATTTGGGAATGGGGTGAAGAAATGAATTTTAAAGAAAGGACAGACATTTAGGAGCGAGGGGCTAAGTCCAACTGAAACTGGGATGAAGACTTCATACTCTTTGAGTTCTATTTTGAAAGACTTTGTACACGTCTTAATAAGCTGAATCCTTCCTCTCAACCAGGGAATGTGCTAGGACCATGAGAACCACTTCCAGCATTAGGCTGGAGTAGTCTCCCTTGTTGCTCTGCAGTCTTAAAGGGAGGATTCCTCTCTTTTTGGACATACCTAGTGCCTTGCAGAGATCTTGGGCGGGGTACATAGGGCCGAAATTCCCTCTCGTGCATAGTCATCTGGATGGTTCAATTGTCAATCTTCTGGAGTTGACTGTAAATCCCATGATTTGACTGTTAATGTAGTGTATTTATTAATGATAAGCACATCCCTGCCATGGACCTGTACATTTTATTAATTGGAATTATAATAATCTATAAAAAATTTAAATAAAGGTATTTTTTATAAATGACAAAAGCTGGTGAATGTGATGTTCACCTGGACACAAACCTGATACGTAAAAGCTTGCCTGGGGTGAAACAACACTTAACATTAAAGTACACCGTCAACTCAAATACTAATCCATTAACAGTGAGTCAGAAATATTTTAGGTACTACACCTTCCTCTGTATCCTCCTGCCAAAACTTTTGTGGTTTACAAGAACATTTCCTAATCGTCAGCATATTTCTTTCTCTCTTCTTACTATCACCTTTAAATGACCCACACAAACAAGTGGGGAACTCACTAAGGCCCTGATGCTGCAAAGGGATATGGAAAGTGAATGGGGCATAAAGTTTGGTGGCATAAAAATTCACCAGCACAGAATCCCATTGATTTCCTATATTCCTTGCAAGGTCAGACCCTGACTTACTACTCAGGGCAACAGTGAAGTAGACTATAAGCAATGTGCGGTATATGCACAAAGTAAAAGAACAGAGAAAAGCCAATCTTTGGGAAACGTTTCCTGAAATATGAAGAAACTGACAGCACAGTTTAGAGTAAAAATAAAAACACCAAACTAATGTCTATACATTTTTACAAATAACATACTGAATGCGATAATTAAGCACCCAATCCTGCAAGGTGCTGAACCTCTCCTGTAAGGTACTGAATGCCAATGGGAATTGAGAGCATTTGTAGCAGGTACTTAGTGCATTGAAACAATAAAGTTTATTACATGCAATAATGAAGCACATGCCTTATTCAGATTTTACTCAATCTTTATCCATGGACACTGCTGCGGCAATGTGCTGGCTATCAAACTTAAGATATACATTTGTAGTCATTGCTACCTACTCAACCCATATGAAAGAAGAATGGGTTGTCAGCATTGAGAATAAACTCAAGGCCTGAATCATGCAATAGAGTCTGCTAGTTCTGACCCATATACCCATGGCAATTGCTTGCCTACATAGTACTGTCCTCTATGGCGGGATTTCTAAAGCACACTAAGGTGCTGCACATTAATTGGTCCATGTAGCCCCTGCTGGTGTGAACTAAAGGTTCCCTAATGCGCTTTAACACCATGTTAAAGCACTCCACCAGTGTCTACATGGACCAATTAATGTGCAAGATGTTAGTACGCTGTAGAAATCACACCCCCATAGTGCGCTTTGCTCTACCTTCTTCTCTACCCACTGAAGTCAATGAGACTCTTCAAGGGTACATGGTCCAAATGAAGGGACTGCATTGCACCTCGTACCTCATAATTTCACCAAACAAATAAAACAGTTTATCTCATCCTGGTCAATGCAGAAGTCCCAGAAATGGAGTGCCTCTTGGCAAAGGGCCAAGGATCATGCTCTGCCTTGCCTGTTGATGTAGAACATCGAGGCTGTGTTGTCCATGAGGACTCTGACTTGCTGCCCGGTAGGTGAGCTAGAAAGACTGTGCATGCTCTGTGCACTGCCCTGAGCTCTTTGACGTTTATGTGTAGCATCGACTCCTCTGGGGACCACATACCTTGGGTCTGGAGGGTGCCAAGGTGCACCCACCATCTGAAGTCCGAGGTGTTCAAAGCCAACTCAACTAAGTGAGGGGTGCTGACAAAGGGAACTCCTTCCAGGACTTTCCCGGGGTTAGTCCACCATCGCAGCGATGTAAATACCATCATGGGGATGGTGACAACCTTCTCTAGGTGGCCCCTGGACTGGGAGAAGATCATCACTAGCCACTGCTGCAGGGGACACATCCGGAGCCTGGTGCGGAGCACCACGTATGCACATGTCGCCATGTGACCTAGTATGCGTAGGCAAACCCTAGCTGGGGTCAGGGGAAACGCAGAGACTTCCATGAACTTGGTCATGGCCTGCCACATATTAAAATCATAGTGGCCTAGTAAGGCCTGACAGTTGTCCACCCACAACTGTAGACTGGAGAATGAATAAACTTTATGCCCAACCAAGTCTAGTCTCCTTGAGTCTTTATTCTTAGGGGTAGCCCCGGGTTGACCCTGTCTCTCCCTGTGGTTGACCGCCTCTACCAGTAGGGAATTGGGAGCAGGGTTGGTATAAAGGTACTCGTGGCCCTTGGATGGCACCAAGTACTTGCGCTCCGCCCTCTTGGAGATTGGAGGCAAGAAGGAGGGGGCTTGCCAGAGGGCATTTGTAATTTTAGCAACCCCCTCATGTAGGGGCAAAACTACCCTGGCCAGGGCCACGGGGCAGAGAACATTAAAGAGGGAGTCTGTGGGCTCCTCTAACTCCTCTGCCTGGAGTTGGAGCCAGGTTGGCGGCGACCATTTTTAGCAGCTCCTGATGTGCCGTAGCATCATCCTGGGGAACCGGTAGAAGGGGCCCTACTATGGCCTCACCTGGCGATGATGAGAAGGAAGCTGGTACCAGGGGGTCCTCTGCAACCAGAGGTGGTCTGGCGGCTTGCTCACCCACTTCCTCCTGTGCCTGCGGGGTGCCTGCAGCCAGGGTCTCTTGGGCTGGAGGGGGATGGAAAAGGGCGGTTGCCAGTCTCTCCGAAGCTCCGGACACTGAGCAGGTGGCCTGAGAGGACTGAGTGAACCCCCATGGGTTCCATGGGTACCATTGTGCCGGCCATGGAGTCTGAGGCCACAGGCCTGGCTGCGGTGCCATTGACATAGTCTGCACCGTAGGTGCTGGAGCCTGTCTTGCTGCTAGGGAACCTTGCTTCGAACCTGAGCCAGAGCCCGAGCAGTCGCTCCCCTGCGACCAAGACGGAGCTGATTGGTGGCTCTGTCCCGATTGGTACCGGTCGCCCCTCCCAGAGTTGGATCTGGTTGACCTCGACGTGCATCTGGACCAGGGCCTTGGCAACCGGCAACGCTCAGCGGATCCGCGATGGCCAAAGGCTGGTGATCTATGCCTCACGCTTCATGAGTGGTACCGCGATGTGGAGCGGGATCGAGAACTAGAGCGGGCTTGGCGTCGAGAAGATGCAGCTGCATGTGATGACACCACCCTGAGGGATCGGCGACGCTTTGGGGAACGGTAACGTTGGTCCCTCGATCTGTCCCTGGAGCAATACCGATGCCACACAGATTCTGGGCACTGACTCCAGAACTCCTGCCGGGGGGCGCGTGCCTCCAGAGGACTGCACCCGGTCACTGGCGAGCAGCGCCTCGAACCTCTCAGCCCTTGTCCGAAGTCCGGATGGGGCTATGAAGCGTCTGCCTATCATGATCAGAAGCATGTCGGCTGTGACGGGAAGACTGCTGGCATGACATTCCCCCATGACGGGAAGCGTTGCTGGAAAGGTGGAGACTATGCTGGTCCCAACATGGGTTTACCCCGGGACTGTGATCCCGAAGGGGTCGGAGTGTGCGACACTGGGAGGGACATACTATTTTGTGCTGCTTGGAGGGCCTCGGGCGAGGATGACACCCAGAGCTGATAACCTCTGCTGCTATCTGGGGTAGCCGACGCGGAGTGGGATGGGCTGCACCTCTCAACCTGAGCTGGGGCCCGAGATCCCAAAGGTGGTTAAGAGGCGCCTGAGACAGGGCCTTGGTCCACCCCAGACTTGTCCTTTCCCTTGCGGGAAATTGGAGACCTTCCTCGCCCCGTCTTCCTGGGCTTCTTGGCTGGAGCCACGGAAGGAGACCGGCACCGGCTCGCAGACGGTACCGGGGGGGTGCTGCGCACCGAGGTCATGGTGTTCAGTGCTGAATCAGAGCACTGCTCCAGCATCGGGGTAAGGGCAGACTCTATCAGGAGCGCCTTCAAGCGAATGTCACGTTCCTTCTTCATCCTGGGCTTGAAGGACTTACAGATTTTGCACTTATCGCTAATGTGACCTTCGCCCAAGCGCTGTAAACAACTGTTATGTGGATCACTAATGGGCATGGTCACAGGGCTTAAGGCCTGGGGACCGGGGCATGCCCCCCCAAGGTGAAGTCCCTTTAGAGACCTACTAAGTCTCTAACTTAACAAATAGGTTGAACTAAACTAGAGGGAAACTGTATACAGTAATATTTGCAAGAGGCAAAAGAATTCGAATGAAAGAAAAGCAACAGCTCTAGCTGAAACAGCAACAGTTCCATGCACCATCACTGGTGGTAAGAAGAAACTGAGGGTGGAGGGTGCCGGTGGTGCCCTATATGCCGTGGCACACGTGTGCCACTCCAGCAGGTGCCAGAGCCAGTCCCCTACGGATACTGCTGAGGGAAAAACTTCCAGCACCGGTGCATGTGGCGAGCACACACACTTAAGTTGAATGGACATGAGCAATCACTTGAAGAAGAATTGAACCTTATTTAATTGTTTATTTCTAAAACACTGCCATGATAAGCAGACATGAATATTAAATTTAATATCCAAAGAGGTCAAATCCACACCTACTAATTAAATTGCAATTTTAGAGAAAATGAGCCAGTTTCTAATCTCACCCGAGCAACATATACTGTCATCAAATATCTCAGTAATACTATAGTGATAAGCACTTTAGAAATGTTAATAGATAAACTGGCAAACATCTACAAAATGTCTAGTTGATGATGTGCAGTAGAAATCAGAATCTGTTATACATCTGAAAAAATACAAAAATACAGATATGTTATAACAAGATTTAGGACTTAACTGATTCCTTTTAGTCCTCATTATCTTTTTAAAAATGGAGAATTCATTTTATGCTCATGAAAAGGTTTGGCTTTATACAACAGTTAGAAAATATATCGGTCTTACATGTACTAATGGATAAAGGTGATGGTTTCACAAATAATTAGTGAAAAAGATAGTCCCACAAGTATTTCTGTGCTGTCTTCCATATTGGCCTCTATGCTTGGAACACATTCCTTCTTCCAGTCTGCCAAGCTGCTAAACTCTCCTCATTCAAATAACCTCCTGAAGACTCGATTCTGCTGAAATGCCCACGTGAGCCAACAATTTATTATCATATCAGCTACTATTAAAAAACCCAACCTGATGACTGAATCAGCCTGGGAGAAAGACTAATCTTGGTAATTGTGTAATCTTGTTGCTATAACTCACACAGCACCCCATATTACCTATTGGTTGCAATCCCCATTTCTTGTATCATGTCACCTATTGAATTGTAAGATCCTCAAGGCAGGGATCATGTCTTCTGTCAATGCTGTGAGGTGCCTACCACATGTTTGGGCATTGTAAAATGATAAATAATAATAATAATAATAATAGTAATCAAAATCAGTAATTGCTGATTCAAACTCAGACCTGAATATAACTTAGATCAGAATGTAAGTGAACTGTAAAGTAGACAGCATTTCTTCAACCCCATAAAATTGCCTTCTAGTCTGGCCACAAACTAGGCAGGGTCCAGTCTCAATAGGGGCAAGAGATGTACAAATATCCATTAAGTTCCTTCAGCATTCTGTGTGGGTCCTTGTGCCACTTCTCTGAGTCCTACCTGCCATCCAAGGGCCTCTCTGAAATCCCTTAATCCTCTGGTGGCTTTAAAATCCTTTAGATTTTGAAAGCAATCTCTATCCTATCTCCATCTATATAAACCTAGATAACTACTGCCTGCTGACCCTACACTTAAGATACAAGCTTATTTGAGGGTGCCTTCTTTCTGACCAGCACGGTGATCCCCATGATGGTGTTTACTTCAGAAAAGGGAACACGTATGACCCTGGGACAGTCAGACTCCTTGGACAATAGGTGCTCAATCTCTGCTTTCTTAATTTCAACTGCAGCAGCAGCAAACTTATTTTCTACAAAGACAAAAACATCTTTGTGGAACATTCTCTAGGCAAACCTCTCCAATTCAAAGGGTGGAATTTATCCAAGTGTAGAGGCTTTATGCACTGCTTAAGCTTTAAACATGAGTTTCAGTGGGCCTTCAGTGATCCACGGAGCCTTGTGTGAGCACAGGGGTGAATTTCACTGAGAGAGGCTTAACTGGTGAATACAGGTATAACAAATCAACAACCAGCCCAAAAATTCATCTCATTTGCTATATTGTGGAGGTAATTGTTGTTTTCAGTGATGTAACACTATGGGTTACCCTTTGTAATTTGGGTAATCTACAACTATAGTTAGCTGACCTTGCCAGGACTCTCTGACCTAGGAATGTACTATTTTAAATGATGCCTGAAGGAAAAATGAACGTCTCTAGCCAATTTTTGAGGTATTTTTGTTTTCAATTTTTAAACAAGTCAACTCAATCCCCCTGCAACTATATTATGGAACCTAGAGGAATCCGATGAAATAGAAATTTAAAATCTCTCTTCAGAAGATGCTGATCACCAGCCCATGACATTCTGATATAAAGTTCCAAACTATTTTACCTTTCTAGGTACGTTTTGGTCAGTACTGCTTCCTGAGTGTTCAGTGGGTGAGAACAACCACAAAACGAAGAAGAGCTGTTGTGGAACACCCAGGTGATAAGAAGAGACATTAACAATCAGAAGTACTCTAAAGAGAGGTTAGGGAAATAGTGACTGAAAAATTGTCCTGATTATTGAGGGTGTTGGGGGGTACATTCAATACCTTTGGGAGGGGGACAAAAGAAAGGAAGCTAAAAAGGAACACACGCCTCAACTGTCTGAACAGGAGGAAATCGCAGACAAGTGAATGAAGTAGGAGAAAGTTTACTGATTCTCTCCCTTTCCTTCTTCTAGACTAAAACCAACAACCATTATATCATGCTCCAATCAGGTCCCTCTGAAATGCTGGTCCTGGTTACCATCAGAGGCACATAGCCAGTGTAACAAAAGTGGGGAGTGTTCTATCTCAGAAATTTCTACATAAACTAAATTCATAACATTGGATTATTTGCACATTTGCATTGGCCCTATAAAGAAAGTCTTTGGATTAAAAAATAAAAAAAAAAATCCCACGTAGAAAATAAATTCTAAGCACAAACAAAACAACTCTATTTGTTCTTTCCAAAAAACTGACTCCCAAGAGATTTTGCCGGTTTATGGAAAATTTAGTACTTAGTATTCTATGTATGTTGATAACCTGTTGAAAATGATACATTTTGGTTTTGAAATCCCACTCAGCCTTTTTCGTGGAGCAGATTTCAAGTTTGCAATGGCTGAAACATTCTGCTGAAAAGTAGTTTCTTAAGCTTTAATCTTATAAAGATTCTTTACTGAGATCAGAAAATTGCTTAGAGAAGCATTTAATTCAAGCTCCTTATAACTATGGTGAAGCAGACAAATAATTGAAAAAGCAGTGCAGAATTACTGCATAATATTTTATGTGAGACACTTTTACCAAAATAAGAGACACTCATATGGAAGCAAATTCTCAAATGGGATTGTTTAATAAACCAGGAACTATTCATAATCAGTAAATTCAGACAAAAAACACATCTACCCTTGCACCTGGTACCAAATGAACCAATAGCACCAGGTCCAATAATCAGAGGCCATGACAGCCTTCCACAGAAAAGTGGCCAGTACTCCACCAGAGTTAACAAGTCTGTCCTTTGTAAAGAAAGGCCTTTCATACACAAGTACCAGTTTCTTTATTCTGAGTATTCAGCCTGGGAAAGATCAAGACATCTATTCTTTCCATGAATGACAAAGGGCAATCTTTTATGAGGCAGCTGAGAGAACTTTGCAGATATTCCTCCGCAGAACACTTATTATAATGTTGCCCAGCCAAGGCTCCATGTAGATATCCTTTTCGTGTAAGTGGCATAGCGATGCTACTAAAACATGGTGTCAAGGCATTTCCTTGGATACATTTTGTCAACCAATATTGTCAAGGGCATTTATTTTTGTGAGGCCTGTTGGCAAACGGTGACCTTGTACATTTTACTGTGATAACATTCCTGCTTTGTTTTTATGCATCACTTGAAGATTTGGGATTTCTAACTCAATACACTATGTATGCACTGAGAAGGAAAAGAAACAAACACACACAGAAAAAAACCAGCTCTCTCAACAAGTATGGAGTTTTGGAAGTTTTTGTTAATAGTTCAAGGACAAGGGTTCTAGAGTCTGAGGGACGGCAATCATTCTTTTTTAAAATTATTAAAAGACAAAACTGAAAGAGAGTCTGAGTCTTTTGAATTTCAGTAAATAACCACATAGCATGCACGGCCTTGTCAAGGTGCTATCCTACAGAATGATCAGCAGGATGAGATTAAGATTCTTCAGCTCATTCTCTCCAAAGACCATCTCCCGGCCTTGCACTTCAGCAGTCTGACATGTGGAAAGAGTTTGGCTTGTACTGCAAAGAAATCAGTGAAGCTCCTTTCTTCCAGACAAGATAAAGGATGGGGGCAGCCAACTATCACATCTACTGAAGTGGCCTCTGAAGACTAAATGAAGGAATTCTGTACATGGCACAGTCCTTTCTGTTTCAGACAACAAATCAATCTGTATCTTCTACAATGCTCAAAACATGCAGCTGGAAGCATCGCTCACCACTGCTGTTCCCCAGCTTCAAAGCCTTTCCTTAACCGTCTAACTGTGAATTAGAGAAAGAAATCTCCATTAACTACAGAATACCTCAAGTAGCAAGGGTCAGCGGGCTGTTCGTCAGCACGTTATGCAATTTAAACTTGAAAGACAAAAAAAAAGTTTATAGTATGTCGCAAACTATTAGCCTTGCAGTTGGGGTATTCTATACATTAGTCTAAAGTTAATGGAATTTCCACACTCTAATTTATAACTAACCTTTTGTACTCCTGTATTTTGAAATCTATTCCCCTATACTAATAAACAAACATTGGAGACAAAGGACACTTCAGGAGGAATCTATAACATGAGAGAGTGAATGTGTGTATGTAAGAAGATGGATGTATGGATGCAGATGAAAACCCAAATGATCTGCAGAAACAAAGAGGAGCACATTGACATCAGCGGCAAGCTTGACAATTTCCACTATTAAGGAAAAGAAATATGGAGAAACCCCATGAAACTGTAGTCAATTCAAAAAGATGGGAAGAGGCTAACGCCTAACCAGGAATATATTACAGCCCAAATCCGCTGGTGTTATGTGAGTGAAACTCTAAGTGAAGATACCAGGAGTCATGCATAGGACAGATTACAGGATTGGGCCCTAAAATGGAAAGAGTTGGCGACTTTTGGCTGTGATTACCCCTTACACATTTTACACATTTAAAATGGCTGTTCCCTGGGCCCAGGTTCCTAATAATTCCATGATTTTTGCATATTTTTCCTTGAGAAAAGAATGTGAAAAATATGTATAGCAAAAATACAGCTCTGATTAAGTCCCAATCCGTTGTGCACTTTACCGCACCAGATTCATGCACTGAGTAGATCCATGAGTGCAATCTCTTATCCTATGCTGTACTGCTGTTCCATACACCATGGGGCCCTCTGCCACCAACCATCCCTGCATATCACCCCGGTTATTTGGTTACTTGGGCTGTATACTGTGGTGAAGGTTCAGTCTGGCGTGATATAAAAATAAGTCATTTCTGAGTTCCATGAGTCCTAAAACACATATCTTCCACTGTTAATTGGTTTTTCATTATTTTCTGTAACTAAAAAGTTTGGTTTAATTAGTAGTTAACATTTCTAAAAACTAAATTAAAAAAGCCGGTGGCTTTTGACACTGTCTCCCTCAGTGACAGTGTTGCAGCTGAGAAGAAACTGCCTAATTGGGGTCTGGGGGTTAGCCCTGAACTTTGAACTTGAAATCTTTACAACCTTTAGCTTTTCCTCCCCTCCCTCAACACCTCCTAAGTTTGCTTATATCATATATATCACAATACAACAAGTTCACCACAGACCACATTAATATCATTAATGCACACAAACTATTGACTACTCAGGGTAACCACCAATAAAAAACAACAAACCAAATATTTTTACCATGTCTACAGAACACTGACCTGCTTTGCCCATTTCTCCTTTTCTCAAAGATCCTTCAGCCTGGCACCCAACTCTGTGACGAAGCCTGCTTAGCACCAGTGAAGCTCCCCACGTTCAGACTGACAACGTTCTGAGCTGAGATGAGGGAATCGAAGTTAAAATCCAACCCATCTGCATCCATGAGTTCACTGCGGATAATGGACTCCATGTCACATTCCAAGCTTCCATTGAAAATATCCAGGTCCAAATCACTTGGGAATTTATCATGCCCCATGACTGGAAGGTTCACACTAGTGGAATACAAAGAAGAGCCTGAGAGCGAGTCAGAAAGTGTTTGCATAGATTGATTGACAGGTGACTGCTGCTGGTGTTTGGCCGACCCCAAGTTGTTCGTATCATTTAAGCCCATGTTACTGATGGAATTTGACAAGGCACGACTGCCACCAAGAGAAGAATTCTGAGATTGATGTTGGTGGTGGAGCAGGTTCTGATTGACCAAACTTCCCTGGTTGGACTGAGCAGCAAATGACATCATTGGATCACTACGAAGCATGATACTCCTGCGTGAATTCTGGGCAGACACAGCTGTGCTGGCTTGAGACATGAGTGGATCAGACTGCGTCATCATGACATCACTGTGACTAAGTGAGTCAGATGCCAGCAGATCCTGCAGCGTCTGGTTGTTATAATGAGAAATGGAAGAAAAGGTAGCTTGCTTGTTCTCTTGAATGGTTTGCATGGGAGACTGACGAAGAGAATTCAGAGATGATGGTCCAAACACAGCACTGTTGAAATTACTTGATGGAGAACCAAGTCCGGAACCTTTGGAACCATATGGAAAACTGGAGCTTCTTTGCATGAGCCCCCCTGATGGTGACTGTTGGGGAGAGGGGAGCGTTATATTGTCCAAAAGATCATCCATGATGAGGTTATCTGTCAGTCCATCATTCAAGTTCATTGTGCCTGCCATATCAGTCAACCTCGGCAACTCAACAGTACATGGTTTATTTACCGATGGGGACATGCTTGATGGACTATTGTACAGCATTGGAGAAAGTGGAGCATCATCATCCTGAACGTCATCGAGTTCGGTACTCGCCAATATCGGTGACAAACGGCCACTTATTGTACTGGCATTTGAATTTGTACGAGAGCGGAAATCTGTCCAAGCATCCAGCTCATCACTGCTGCGGGAAGTTGGGCTCCCTGGCCACTTGGAAAGCTGAGATGGGCTGTCCTCGCTAGCTTCTTGTGCAGCTTGCAGGGCTGCCTTTTTCTTAGCTGCTCGGCCTCTGCTCTTTGTGTACTTGTTGCTATTGTCCATTGAAACAGCACGTCTCCGGGGGGGCTTCCCACCTTTTCCACCATCTGGATTAATCATCCACCAAGAGCTTTTCCCAGTTCCTTCATTCTGTACCCTGATGAATCGACTGTGAAGTGACAAATTATGCCGGATTGAGTTCTGTGGGAAAGGAATACAACAGAAAGTCAGGGCAAGTACCATTTCCACTGCTAGTCTAATCTCAATCATGCAAGCCCAAAATTAAACGAAACTTTGAAATCCGATCAAAACACTGGGCTGCTTAGGCAGGGGTCAGATACTGCCTGTAAATTGCGAGCAGGGAGTTTTCCTTGTGGAGAATGTCATGCTGCTGTAAAGCAGAGCCCGCTCCTTATCCCGCCTCACCCTTGACATAGAGAGCACTTCCAGGGAGAAGGAATGTGGCAGAGCTCCACTCTGCTGGGCCCATCCTCCACTGGTGTAACCATCACCCAGGCTGGGGACTGCAGGACGAGGGAGCTGCAACTGACACCCTGACAACCCACCCTTCTTCTGGGCTGAGCGTGACAACTGAGCCCTCTGTAGGTTGCTCAGACTTTCAAATCATTCAACAGCAACAAACAAACAAACCGCATCACCAACTGCAAAGCCCCGGTGGATCTGTACCGCTTCTATTTTTGACTGAATAAAATGTCCTGCATACAGATTAAATTATGAGTTACTATTGTTCCAACTCTCTCAAAATGAGAACTGCAAACACTTCAATAAAGGTGATTGAAAGGCTGTCTACTCTCATTGCAGCTTCTGTAAGTACCTTTGTATTCTTTACTGAAATGCAATTTTGTACATGTATTATAACAATACTCCAGTGCAAATCACAACTGCTTTCCCGCCTCCTCCTATAGAACTGCACACTGGAGGTGGGATGTACTTTTTCTTTCCATTGTTGGAATCTGAATTATATATACAAGGTAGCCAGACTGTTGCTCCCTGCACCCACAGCATCCTCATAGTGTCCCAAAGTTGGAATGCCATTATGCACAATAAGATCATTAGCACAGCAGGCTGTTAGTAACAGAAATACCCATAAAAGGTCCAATGAATCCCAAATCTTGCCAGGTGCCACCAGATACACTGGGCACAAGAAATGAAAAATAGTCCTGTATTCTGCCTATGCATTCTCAAAAGAGTGGTGTGACTTCACACTATGGCGATTGAACCCAGTACAAAATCCTGAGAGAGACCCAGAAAACTAGCTCCCAGTAACTCAGATAAAATGACACCAGACTTACACAAGTGTAACTGAGATCAAAATCTCACTCTAGAGCCTCTGCTTAAAATACAGCTAAAAAGACCATAAGAAATCTGCTAATAAGAATTTGTATGTTTTTTGATTTTATGCTCAAGTTAAAGAGTTTTGGAGCGATGCCATATTATTTTGGCAAACCAGTTGTACTAATGCTGTATATTAAATATGAACAAGTTTTAAGTCATAGATGTTTTTAAAATATTGGCAAACATCAGCTGTATCTATGTGGAGGATACAAATACATGTGTTCCACCAGCATGTTTTAAAAAGAGAAAGTCAACAGGCTCTCATTGTAATCAAACAAGCCAGAATAAGTGTTTTCCATTTACAATGTACTGAAGGGATTCCAGTTTCAACTGGACAAAGAACACACACAACCAAACAATTATTCATAAACACATTAGCATTCATACTATTAACATAAAGGGTCGTTTGATGTAAGTGAACTGAAGACACATTGGCTGTGTGAAGAAATGTAGCCCAGATTATTTTTTTTCTGTTTTGTTGACTGTAAATAAATTTTTTAATGTTGTATTTTTGGTCAGTTTCAGAACTGCCCCCCCACCCCCCCGCCATTTCTCTCAAATTCTTCTCACACATGGGCCACAGAAACATTCTTGTTTACCACTCATGAAAAAGAAAAATTAATAAACTACAGTTCAAAACAGGAGTTGTTATTTTTAAACAATTTGCACAGCATAGCAAACAAGACTCCATAATGACACTATAGTTAAGTTTGTATCAGCATCTCAATTATACACTCTTATATTTCCAAGGGACTATATAATGCCTTGAAAAAATTATTCTGGGTTCATTCTCAGCATAAAATTTCCTCAGTCTAGCCAGGAGGGAATTTTTTTATTATTGAATTAGTGAGATTTTAACTATATTTAGGGTCCGGCAGAAATATGTTTTAAATTATATTAACCAGATGCCACTACCCACTTTCCCACTCTCCCCCAACAGGGCTCTTAAATAAATCATTTGAGTTTTTAAAATGTAACTAACATTTCCTACCTGAGGCTCCAATCCTGCAACTGGGTCCATGTGGATGGACTCTTATGCCCATGCCTTGCTGGCTTCAATGGGCCTCTGTGCAGGAAGTATTTATGTCTGTCCATATGGATCCAGTTGTAGGATCAGGCCTAACTAGGGTTGCCAACTTTTTACACAAAACCGAACACTCTTGCCCCGCCCCTGCCCCTCCCCTTCTCCGAGGCCCTGCCACCTGCTCACTCCATCCCCACTCTCTCTGTCGCTTTTTCTCCTCCACCCTCACTCACTCGCTCATTTTCACTGGGCTGGGGCAGGGGGTTGGGGTGCAGGCTCTGGGCTGGGGGCAGGGATGAGGGGTTTGGGGTGCAGGAGGGAGCTCCAGGCAGGGGCTGAGGGGGTTCAGAATGTGAGAGGGGGCTCCAGGCCGAGGCAAGGGGTTGAGGTGCGAGGGGGTGTGTGTGGCATATGGGCTTCGGGAGGGAGTTTGGGTGTGGATGGGGCTCAGGGCTGGGGCATGGGTGCGGGAGCAGGCTCTGGGTGGTTTAGCCTGGAAGCGGCGACATCCCTCGGCTCCTACGTGTAGAGGTGGCCAGGCGGCTCTGTGCTGCCTCCACTGCAGGCGCCACCCCTGTAGCTCCCATTGGCCATAGTTCCCAGCCAATGGGATCTGCAGAGCTGGAGTGGGGGCAGTATGTGGAGCCCCCTGGCCGTCCCTCCACTTAGGAGCTGGAGAGCCATATTGCCGCTTCTGGGAGCTGCGCAGAGCGAAGCAGGGAGCCTGCCAGCCCCACCAACCAGACTTCTAATGGCCCGGTCAGCGGTGTTGACCAGAGCTGAAAGGGTCCTTTTTTGACTGGGCTTTCCGACCGAAAACCAGACACTTTGCAATCCTAGGTCTAACTGCACACATCAGTAAGAAAAAGTCACTCAAACCACTATAACAAGAGCACAACGAAGACTGGACACACAAGTAAACTGGCCAGTGATTATGCTAAAGAAAACGATCTTCTTACGGAAACCAGTAAAAAAAAACAAGAGTTGGTATGTAAATAGTACTTTATGTAACTTAAGACATACAAACATACTGCCTGAAATGTCAATCGCCACCCATTTTCAATGCAAAACAACCCACTGATGCTTGCCAGCTCTAACCCTATCCCATAAATCTCTGACATGCAAAATGCTGAGTGGTCTCAACTTGCATTGACTTCATGGAGTAGAGAGAGCTTAGCAGTTTACAGGATCAGGTCCTAAATGTGGGGGGGAGGGGGAAGGGAGATGTAGTTTGTATTTTTATATGGATCATCATCTCTTTGAGGCACAGTGTTGGTATTACACAAATAAAAAAATAATTTTTCCACTGAAAATTGGTGGTTATGAAAAATCCAAGCGGTTTGTTTTCATTTAAGTTACACGAAGTGCCATTTACATACCAGCTCTGGTTTTCCTTTATTGGTTTCTGTAAGAAGATTGTTTTTTGTAGCATAATTGCTGCCTATTTACTTTTGTGTCCCACCACACCCCCACCCTGCTCCACGCATGCCTCTCTGCTTCCATACATGAAGGGCCCTCCCATTCCCCTTTCAAATACTTCCTTAAAACACAATTATTTTGGGTAGCTTTCCCACATTACTCTCTTCATAATGTCTTGATACCTTCTTGTGCTGGAACTATGGTCCCATGTATCACATCTATCCAAGTCAGTCTGAATTCTGGCCTGATCCTGCTAGTGTTTCTCTTGTTAGCATTCCCACTAAAGTCAATGCAACTGATTGGTCTCATGAGCAAAGGCGATAGGATCTGTCCATCATCTTGTAAAGTGGGAGTGACCCTCTCTTTTACAGGATTTCTGAAGTGTCACGTGGACTTATATCACTGTCATAAAAAAAATGTAAAAGATTCTGAAAGAAATATTCACTCACAAAAATCTGCATTAGAAATATATCATCCTTGTGACAAACCACAAAGGGACCTCCCACAGGAAAACGCCAAGTGAGGATTCAATCCAGCTCCCATTCAAATCAATTGGAGTTTTGCCTTTGCGAATGGGAGCAGGATTAAGCCATTAAGATGGAAATATAACAAATCCTTCCATGCCCAATGAGACGCTTTAAAGATACTATAATGGCACTCTCGTGGCACTGTACTGGAGGACATATGCATGAGACAGATGCTAGTCATGTTGTTTAATGAATCAGTGAAAGGGGCTCAGATACCTCAGTGATGGGCGCAATATAAGGATCTGGATAAGAACAGAATAGAAAAAATATGGTGCATTGCTCCCTTTATTGTCTGTGGTGCCCAAAGTGTGCTATATATTTTATTAACAGATAGAATATCTGTGGTCCTTACAGTCTAAAATCAAATGTATAGAGTACTTATGTGTTTGTATAGGTGCCTAGCACAACAGAGCCCCAATCCCTCAATGGGGATCTAGGCATTTCTGCGCTACAAATAGTAAATAATAAAAATAATAAAGATTCAACACAAAAATGAAGAACAATAGGAAAGATGCCACGAGGAGAAAATAAGATGGTGGCAAGAAAATAAGAAAAAGCTGAGCCTTTGTTTGGCTGCACACTTCTCAAAGTTACAGGCAACTCAATTATTTGAACACTGGTGTTAGTGATTATGGATTTTAGCGGGTGGGAAAGGCTGAGATGGGTACTGAGCAGAACTGGAGCTGGGACAAGTTGTGGTGTTCCTGATGAGATGCATGATGAGCAGGGGGGAGTGAGCCTAGCAGCAAGGGGGCATGCATGTCAGAGAGTCAGCAAGATGTTAGAAGCAACTGGAGATGCCACTGTCAAGATGAAAAGTCCAGGAAGAAGAGAGTCCACATGAAGTCAGAAGGCTGCTGCGTCTGAACTGTGGCTCTTGCTGTTGCAAGTGGCTAAAGAACTCTGCTGGGATTTCTGGGGGGGGGAGGGGAGACCTTTTATAGACCACGTCTGGAAGGAGAAGTCTGGTGGAGGTGGGCCACATGGGTAGGAGGAAATGCTTGGGGCCTGAAATTTATCTAGTGGAGCTATGAAAATAGGGCTGGAGTGTCAAACTCTCGCCCTTGGCTCCTCTGCTGTGTGCTTTCTTGTGTCTGTTATATATCTCAACCTTTAATTTTTTCATGTTGTTTTGTATGTGAAAAGGACAGAATGCTGTATGCTAGGACAGGGCTCATTAGCATACAATGGTCCCTTCATAATGAATCAGCAGACCAGTGCTCAGATCAACAGCACTCATGGAGGTACTACTTTTATAGAACCCAGAGCTATATTTTCAAATTTTAATGAGCAAACTTTTATCCACTGCATAAAACTTCCTTAAATTAGTCTTCCCTCAAAAAATCAGCTATGTTTTGCTCTAGAAAATGGATGTACCTACTATGTCCTGATAACTTATTTCTCTGACCCTTTTTTGATAGGATTACAAAAAGGTAGGATTACATACCGGGCATTTTATCATTTCCAAAATATTATATACCAGATTTGATATAGACACCTAACTGCTCCTTGCCACAAAAGCCTTGCAATTGTAAAGTATTTCAGCATTTTATCCTCATCAGGCAAAACTGGCAGAACCCCTAGTCTTTAAAAATGCAAGAATTTCCCCGCCTCTCCTAGCCAGTGTCTGTTTCAGTCTCTTCCAAACTGTGTTTACCTTGTGGAGCCCATCCATTAACTCAGACACCAGCTGCAAGTGCTTCCACAGGAATACAGAGACTTTTTTGTCTGGAAGCAACATGTGGTATCAATTTATCATTCTCAACAACGCAACAAGGAATCCACTCACTTTAAAAATAAAAAGAGAGTTGTGTAACTTAAATCTTCAAAGCCCCCCCCCTTATTTATTTATTTATTTTTTTTAAAAGGCTGAAAATTATCATCAATGCAACAAGGAATCTACTCACTTAAAAATAAAAAGAGACTTGTGTAACTTAACTCTTAAAAGCCCCTGTTAAAAAAACAAAAAAGCCTGAAGATTAGCATGATGAGGTACAGCTGGTGAATGCTGAGACTAAGTTACATGTCCCTCAAATAATTCTACTCGTCTGGTGAGGAATGATTTCCCTTTATAAAAGCTGTGTTGACCCTTCCCCAACAAATTGCGTTCATCTAAGTGTCTGATAATTCTCTTCTTTACTATAGTTTCAATTTACCTGGTACTGAAATTAGTCTTACAGGATCACCTCTGGAATATTTTTTAAAAATTGGTATTGCATTAGCTATCCGCCACTCCTCTGTTACAGAAGCTGATTTAAAAGATAGGATACATACAACAATTAGTAGTTCTGCAATGTCATATTTGAGTTCCTTCAGAACTCTTGGGTGAGTACCACTTGGCCCTGGTGACTTATTACTGTTTAATTTATCAATTTGTTCCAAAACGTTCTCTACAGATACCTCAATGTGGGACAGTTCCTCATATCTGTCACCTAAAAAGGATGGCTCAGGGGAAGGAATCTCCCTCATGCTCTGCAGTGAAGACTGATGCGAAGAATTAATTTAACTTCTCTGCAATGGCCTTCTCTTCCTTGAGTGCTCCTTTAGCATGTCAATCATTCAGTGGCCCCGTTGATTGGTTTGGCAGACTTCCTGCTTCTCATATACTTAAAATATTTTTTGCTTTTAATTTTTGAGTCTTTTGCTCACTTTTCTTCAAGTTCTTTTTTGTCCTGCCTAATTACACTTTTACACTTGCCTTGTCAGAGTTTATGCTCCTTTCTATTTTCCACATTAGGATTTGACTTTCAATTTTTAAAGGATGTGTTTTTGCCTTTAACCACCTCTTTTAGACAGTGTTTTACTCGGCGAAGAGCCAACTTGTTAGTGTTGGAAGGACCTTTCCTACATAGCTCCACAGGACTGCCATGTTCCTCTGGTTCAAGAAATTTAAAAGATCCAGAGAACTCAAGAACATTTTATCTTCTCTGTCCCTGTTTTCCTTTAAGAATACCAGGGACATGCAACACAATAACTAGTGTTAATGCATTGCAGACGCAGAGAAACAAAGCACTCAGAAGTAAAAGTTCAAATCAAGCTTTCTCCCACAACATTAACTCAGCTATGTTACACGTATGTAATTTTTATTTCCTGTGTTTCTTGTTGAATATAAACCTATTTTTAAAAATATATTCCTGTTTGTTATTAATGTTAACCTAAGCAGTTAAAGTTGCAGGGAAAAAAATACAGAATTGGAGATTTCTTCACATTTCAGTGCTCGATTTCTCAATCTAAAACGCTGCATTAGCGCTAAATTTTGCATTCCATATTCTCTCCATAAACTGTGTATCAGCATGAAATATAGATATTACAAACACACACAAATTGAAATGTTCTTGATATAGTTTCATTTTCTAGTCTCAATATCTGATGAAATCTGTGAATCACAACAGATGTTCAGTACATGCAGTGAAAGAACAGTACTGTTACCAAAGTGAGAGCAGCGGCCCTTTATATACAGTTAACAATGGTTATTGCACTTAAAGTTCTGAGCAGAAATAAAGTAAAAGTGAGCCATGGGCTCCTTTCTGCTAGCCCCAGATGACCAAGCTGGGGTGACCTTTCTGTAGAAAAAAATTGCAGGAAGAGAAAAAAGTCAGCTGGAACTCTGAAAAGTTTGCTTTGTGGAATTCCCTTCTTATTCTCTTCTCAAGAGAGAGGTATTTCTGAGTGTAGTTTTAAGAGAGGAGCCAGGAGAGAGCCTTGCTGCAGTTAGCTCTCTCCCCCACGCACATCCTTTCTCCTACTCTTCGAAAAGGTAGGTTTCAGAGTAACAGCCGTGTTAGCTCACGAAAGCTTATGCTCAAATAAATTGGTTAGTCTCTAAGGTGCCACAAGTACTCCTTTTCTTTTTTCGAAAAGGTAGAGGGCATCAAGGGAATAATTAGAACTGCTTGAAGCAACATTCATTGGAGTGAAGATTTACACTCTGAAATCTGCTGTGGTCAGATAGGAGACTACCCTGCAGACCTCAGTCCACCCGAAAGTGAGGATCCCAACTGTGCCATATTGTGATGGGAAAGTTTGCTTAGAGAAGGGGAAACTAGCTCTCCTACACATGTACTTTCTGCTGGCTTTTGCTCCCTTACATCAGCATAAGTAGAAAGAAACTCCCATGTGTAGGAGTTTTACTCCCTCCCCATTTAGCTGCTGAAAAGGACTTCTTACACACTGTTTGAAAGTGTATGTACAATAGGGAAGTTATAGCAAAACAGTTATATGAGTTAGTTAGTTAAATTTATATTTAATCAAATGTTTTACACAATAACATTATCATTAAAACATGCTGCTGCCCTGTTCTTTAAAAACACTGACATTTAAAACTACTACTCTAACAACACAAAAAACGGGGTAAAAGTGTCTGGGAATTGGCTGAACACATCACACTTCCAGTTAGCAGCAAAATTTCCAGTTATTTTACAGACAGCCATCCAATGACCACAGGAGGACTCAAATAACTACCATTTGTTTTGCTTTTAGTAAAGCACGCTGGTTTCAGTTTACTTTTTTCCACTGAGTGGGGGAAGGGAGTGAAGTAAATCTCAATAATGTAAATAATGTAATTTTAGAGGACGACCAAACAGCAAAAAGTCAGAGGATTAAAAAAAGAAAAAAAAAAAGCAGAAACAACCTCTCACCCTAAAAAACCACAACATAATGAATGTGCCGAAAAGTGAAGTAAACTTTATGAAGAGAGATGGCAACGGCTGTGCGGCGTTTATTTTTTCAGATTTAGAAATTGTCTCAGTAGCCTATTTCCCAGCTGGTTTTGTTCTTGGAGGAGTACAGAGAACATTCCATTCCACACAGCCAAACCTGTGCTTCCGGCACACACTGGACTTTGGAAGCCGCTCTCAGAAGGTTTTTTTTTCCTTTTGGCTGAGCACTCCAGCAATTCCTGTCAACATTAGAAAACTGCACACATACACTTTAACACAGAATACTGTGCAAAAATAAAGTATCTGCATCCACACTAGGGTGACCAGACAGCAAGTGTGAAAAATCGGGACGGGGTGGGGAGTAATAGGACCCTATATAAGAAAAAGACCCAAAAAACAGGACTGTCCCTATAAAATTGGGACATCTGGTCACCCTAATCCACACACACACACACGCACGCGCGCACACCCCCCAAACTAATTTAATCAGGAGTTGAAGATGGGTCTTGTAAACAAGAGCTCCATTATCCGCCCCCATCCAGACACTAGATCATGAATGCAAATACTTCAAGATCACAACATTATTTTCAATTAAGAATAAAAATTTACTATCAGGGTTTGATCTTGCAAGGTGCTGGGTACCTACTGACATGCTAAGTGCCCTCTATTGCCATTGAAGCCAATGAGCACTGAGTGCAGTCAGCTAGGATCTAGATAGATTCCCCACCTGGCAGGACAGACCCTACATTTGGATACATTAAAATCTTTTCTGGTATATATCACAGCCCCGTAATAAAATTCCTATTTGAAATCTTAACTTGTACAAAATTCAAAAATGAAACGTTTCCAGTTCCCATTGTATTTAAAAAAATATATTTTTCAAACTTTAAAAATCACATCCAAGGGTAAAGAAACTGAGGGAATCCAGTTTTTTATATTTATTAGGAGGTACTATAGAGAAGAAAAAGGATTAGAAATGAAAACACCTACAGCCAGCCATTCTGTTAAACAGAATCTTAAAAATTATGGGCAAACTCATTTCTGGTGTGACTATTATTTTCAACAGAGTTGCAGCAGGTTTGAATTTGGCCGGTATGCTGCCCTCCAACAGGTCTGGTTAAGCAACAAGTAACTGTATCTTGTAGAAAGTTTGCTGACAACTGCTAAACTGAGCTGCCCTGTAAAAATAGTTTAATAAATGAAAATAAATTGGGCCTGATACTGAACTCACAGCCATGTAAATATGGAGTATCTCCATTGAAGGAAATGATTTTACACTGAGATAAAACTAGTGAAGTAAGGGTATGTCTACAGTGCAACTAAAAAAACCATGGCAGGCTCATGCCAGCTGACTATATTAATTGTTGTGTAGAGCTTTTTGTTCCGTCTGGAACCCAAGCTCTGGGACACTCCCCATCCGGGGCCCCAGAGCTCATGCTCCAGTCCAAGGTCCGAAGGTCCGTACTGCAATTAAACAGCCCCTTAGCCAGAGGCCCACAAGCCCCAGTCAGCTGGCACTGGCCAGCTGCTGGTGTCTAATTGCAGTGTAGACATACCCTGAGAAGTAAACCAGGCCAGTTCAGATTACCAGGGTCACTGCAATGAAAGCGGAGTTTGATTTGCCATAATAAAAAGCTTGATTTGGAGGGGTGGTCTGGTATCTTTGCTGTTTCAAATGTCACTTGAAATTACTGGACGCAATATATGTTGTTGTTTTTTCATATCTGCAGATGCACTTTTTGTAAACGTGGTTAGAAACAACAAGGCTGAAGAGAACACCATCCATTCTGCAGACACTGTAGGCAGTCTTTTGGGTGGATTCCTACTGATTAGTACAATGTTTTTATAAATTTATTTTTTTATTAATCTTTTGGTATTTTGGAAAACAATCAAGTGTTTGGAAATAACAGTTTGTACATCAGGTGCTGCAACATGTAGGTGCTCAGAGTCCCACAGCTCTGGGTAAATTGTTATATATAGCCCATACTGTGAGATACATCCCATATTGTCTTTTATACAATATAACAGACTGGGCTAAAGCAGAGCACACAGAACACGGACTACCGAAGCACTCTGCTGTCAGGATCAAGACCCAGCGTCGTTCAGTGGATGAAGAAGCCACCAAAACATCCCCCTCTGTGCAATACTTGGAGTGGGGGGAGAAGAGGGAGGTTCCCTCACCATCAGCAGGATGGGGAGGGATGGAGTTGCCAATCCCCTCCTAGCAGACAAGAGGTGGAGGAGAAGCAGGATAGAGCAATGTGTTCTAAAGCACAGTGGGCCTGAACTTTGTGGCCAATCCCCCTACCCAAGGGTGTGCACACCCGCACTGAATTCTTCTTCAGCAAACTGGAAATTATGGAATAGTGAGAAATATATGGAAAAATATTTACTAACGTATTTTACTGTCTATTATAGCATCAACTGTTATGCATTATATCCTTTAATTAATCAAAGTCTTCTGTATCTGATGCATGTATTCTCTATGCATTTCAGGCAGCTGCAGAATTTTCATTAGGCCATGGTTGGTTGGAGGGGAGGGGAGGGGCCCTGCTGCAGAATTTAGGTTTCTGCAGTTTTCTGCACTTGGTTGAAATGGGTGGACCCTGACAATTTGGTGCTATTACAGCTTAAAACCCTTACCCGAGTTCACATCCTTCACTATTTTTCATTAGTAAACTATTATTCACCAATCTTTTTTATAAGAGGGTTGTACAGTAAGTATACGCCCATTAATCCGAAACCCTCTTATCTGAACCTCCAATTATCAGAATCCCTACATAATGTCCCTTTATATATTACATGTATGTTCTTGTTTCCTGATTTTAGTCATTGATTCATTTTTAATGTTTATGTCCAAGAATCCGAGTGTGTGTGTGCTGGAAGAGAGATGTTACTACACTCGAGATTTGCTAACAATCCTAAATCTACCCTCAGTTCCAGACAAGCTTGATTTTTTTACTAAAATGATCAACAGTGAAAGAGTTAATGTAGATATAAAAGCAGTCATCATTAGTGTTCAGATTTAACTCACTGAGATGAATAGGAGGAACTCACTGCTCACGGAGCTCTCAGTTTGTCTGTCTGCTGACTCAATGAGGCGGCTCTGCACTGGTCTCACACAAAACGTTTTCTTCACAACGAAAAGGATTGAAACAATTTCTTTTCAAAACAAAGCATTAATTTCTGTAGTAACCACGGAGATCCTCAAAGATGTTGATATGATGAACTACTGTACAGAAACTCTGAATCCCTACTTATGATCAGTGTCATTAGCATGTATGTCTTATCGTTCTTTTAAAAATAGTTATTACTTAAAACGTTTTCCCCATGATAACTTCTGAGATTATATCACATTATGTTTATATAGCACCACAATAGGAAAGTACAATTCTCCCTCTCAATTCAAGAAAGTCCCAGGAAAAGAGCAGGCACACACATCACTAATCACAATGTTATTCAATACAGTAATACTCAAAAATAGTTACCCTGTTCACCATGGGCTCGATCCAATGCCCACTGAAGTTAATGAAAGAATTCCAATAGACTTGAATTATCTTTGGGCTGTGCATCATGTAAACATTCCAGTTTTATTCTAAGGCAAATTCTTGGCTTGCAGATTTTTAAACTACAAGAGTGTATTCCCTCTAACTGATTAAAAAAAGAAAGAAAACCACCATAGCAAATACCTCACACATTTTTGTGGGAACTGAAGTATTAAATAGCTATTTTCTTTCTTTCTCAACATATGGCCTTTACTATACATTGACTCCTTAGATGAACATGTAGGTGTCCTTTCATACTGTTCTAAATAAATGTGAGTAAGTGCTGCTACGGCCTATAATAATCCACTGCTAGAAATATTAGTTTTACATGAACGATCACTAGGGTGAGTCAATGTTATACCATCCTTTATAAATACACACATTTTATTGAAATGTACCAAGCCTAAGAAACGTGACTAAACTAGCTATTCTATAACAAGATTCACCATACTGTAGGAGGTAAAGAATAAAACTAATCAGCTCCACTTGTATTTATAAGCATTCCAAAATCTCAGTACCTCTCTCATGCAAACAGTCCTGCTGACCTGCAGGATCAGACCCTAGTTTTATACAATAATGTATATATGTTAACCACTATATAAGGTAACGAAAGATTAAAATAGTAAGTGATATTACCATTAGGGGTCATGGCAAAAAAGCAGTCATTAAAGTATTAACATGTGCCAAGAACATCTGAGATTACCACTTCTTTTCCCTATACCCAACTGGAGACATCTGTTCTAGTGACTGGCAAATTTTTGACTTTTTCATGGTGTCTGTGTTGGTTAATATATCATATTAACAATGCAACCTTTCAAAGGGAATGCCTGATTTACAAAAGCGTAATAATGTGCTGAGTTTAGTTCAGCAAAGAGTTAACTCTGAAATAGCAGGTCAGCAATAGATTGTTAAATATGTGGACAGTATTAATCAGAAGCACTCAGCTGCACATATTAACTTTCAAATCTGGTGACAGTATATAGCTAACATGTGACTGATTAGAGAAATAGATCAACACGTTGTAAACTGACCAAGTTTCAGCAGGCCTGTACAGGCCCTTCAAAAGCTGGCATGGAGTAACAGTTCTCCAAGCAAGAGGCTTTACTACCTCCTGCATTGTCCTCGGACTTTCTATTAAGAAGACTAAACTGAATCAGGAACTCTATTCTGAGCTATTTAAAACACATAATTAGTTTATTATTGAACCAGAAAAGATGATCTACTTTTAAATATTTTTTTTTATTTTAAAATATGATTAATTTCAGCTGGCCATGGGCACGGCAATAGTAACAGTCTGTATGACAACCCCAAGACCATGATGCAAAACAACTTAAGGAAGCATTTGAAATGTGATTTTAAATTTTTCTTTTTACAATGGGCCTGATTCTGTGGTCTCTACTCAAGCAAAAACTCCTGATGGCTCCCACAGGAATTTATTCCTATGTGAGAAATGCAGAATTGTAACCAGAATTATTTACAGGAGGCCAAACAGTTGAATGAGCTCGAGAAGTTGGTATTGAAGTGATGGATGAGTGAATTAAACAGTTTGAAAAATGGGCATCTCCCCTTTAAAAAAAAAAAGCTGAAGGTGACTATAGGATACCAACAAGTATGTAGCCTGCACCATCTTCAAGCTGTAATGCTAGCTATAAAATATTAAAATGTTTTTAAAAATAGGAATCAACTAGTTTTCATCTTGAGCTGTAATTATTCCACTCCAGTATGTCAGAGAACACCCAAGCCCTGTCTACAGTAAAGATTTTCTCCATTTTAGGAAACAAGTTTTAAGCACAGAATTTGGAAAATACATTTTAAAATGGGTTTATAATTGGTTTCAGCAAACACATGTTAAATGCATGGTATGCCAAATGGTGCAGGTGGGGCAATACATGTCTTTAAACCATTTCTGAAATGTTTTGAGACAGTAGATACACACCCCTATTTAGTACTCTTTATTCCAACTTCCCTCAGTATTGCATGAGAAAAGAGTAAGAGATCTGGAGAGAGCTCTCAGTCTCAAAAACAACACTATCCCGTCCCATTTAATAGTTTAAACGCAGTTATGCACGCTCCACACTCTCGGGCATAACAGTATTTAACCTGTAGAACCCTTTTTAAAAATCATAGGGTAGATGGGGCCATGGTCGCTGTATGGCTGACTATCACTTTGGTGTATACAGTGTTATTGTGGTTGTGTTGGTCTCAGGATATGAGAGAGACAAGGTGGGTGAGGTAATAGCTTTTATAGGACCAACTTCTGTTGATGGGAGACACAAGCTTTCGAGCTTACACAGAGCTCTTCTTCAGGTCTGGGAAGCTTAGGGCTTGTCTTCACGTACAGCACTACAGCGGTGCAACCGCAGCACACTAGTGAAGATGCTAGTACACAGACAGGAGAGCTTGTCCTGTCAACATAGTTAATCCATCTCCATGAGAGATGGTAGCTCTGTTGACAGGAGACACTCTCCCATCGACACATTGCTATCTATATGGGGGAGAAGGGAAAGAAGTTAGGTTGGTAAAACTATGTGTCATAGCTAAATATAAGGTGGAACAGATTGTTTAGCGTAAGTGGTTAACACACATTTCAAGGGACCATTCCAGATTAGGTGGCCCATTAACACCCCTCCAGTCACTGGAAGGAAAGGAAGTAGGGGGAAGCAGCTGGGAGGAAGTTGTTAGTGGGTTATGGATTGTTGTAATAAGCCATAAATCCAGTGTGTCTATTCAGTCCATGATTTTTAGTATCTAGTCTCTATATCTGACCTATCCAGTCGTCAAAGGAAACCTGCACAACACTTTCAAAAGACGAGCCTGGAAGCTTAAATGCATAGCTTTGCTAGACACTAAATATCATGGACTGAACAGAGAAACTGGATGTATGGCTTATTACAACAATCCATAACCCACTAACAAACCCCCAGCTGCCCCCCTTTTCATTCCCTTCCTTCCCTCCCTATGACTGACTAAAGGGGCCACTTTACCTTGAATGGTCTCTTGAAATGTGTGTTGACTACTTATGCTAAACTATCTGTTCCACCTTGTGTTTAGCTGTGACACTCAATGTTTCCTAGACATGAAGAAGATCTCTGTGTAGCTCGAAAGCTTGTCTCTCTCAGCAACCGAAGTTGGTTCAATAAAAGATACTACCAGACCCACACTGATGACATCTTTATCATCTGGACCCATGGGAAGGAGGCCATTGAGGAATTCCACCAGGATTTCAACAATTTCCACCCCACCATCAACCTCAGCCTGGACCAGTCCACACAAGAGATCCACTTCCTAGACACTACAGTGCTAATAAGAGATGGTCACATAAACACCACTCTATACCACAAACCTACTGACCGCTATACTTACCTACATGCCTCCAGCTTTCATCCAGACCACATCGCACAATCCAAGTGTTCTTAAAACTACAATACCCATCTGGTGAAGTTAAGAAACAGATTGACAGAGCCAGAAGGGTACCCAGAAGTCACCTACTGCAAGACAGGCCCAACAAAGACAGTAACAGAATGCAACTAGCCATCACCTACAGCCCCCAACCTCTCCAGCGAATCATCACGGATCTACAACCTATCCTGAAGGATGATCTCTTACTCTCACAGACATTGGGAGACAGGCCAGTCTTCGCTTAGAACCTGAAGCAAATACTCACTAGCAACTACATACCACACAACAAAAACACTAACTCAGGAATCAAATCCTGCAACAAACCCCGGTGCCAACTCTGTCCGCATATCTATTCAAGGGACACCATCATAGGACCTAACCACATCAGCCACACCATTAGGGGCTTGTTAACCTGCACATCTACCAATGTGATATATGCCATCATGTGCCAGCAATGCCCCTTTGCCATGTACACTGGCCAAACTGGACAGTCTCTAGGCAGAAGAATAAATGGACACAAATCTGACCTCAGGAATTACAACATTCAAAAACCAGTAGGACAGAGGTCGACAACCTTTCAGAAGTGGGGTGCCGAGTCTTCATTTATTCACTCTAATTTAAGGTTATGCGTGCCAGTAATACATGTTAACGTTTTTTCGAAGGTCTCTCTCTATAAGTCTATATTATATAACTAAACTATTGTTGCATGTAAAGTAAACAAGGTTTTTAAAATGTTTAAGAAGCTTCATTTAAAATTAAATTACAATGCAGATCTTATCAGTTTAGTGCAGTGTTTCTTAACCTGGGGTGCACACACACCCTGGGGGTGCGAGATGCCCTTTCTGGGGATGCAAGACATGCGAGATTTGTTTAGAAGGTAAATCATCGAAAACACAAATTAAGCACAGACACATAAGTACAACTACTTTGTTTCATCAAACCTATGTATTTATTAACATTATACATTTTTTAACGATTACTGTAATATACAAAGTATTTAAGTTTTCACGTTTTTAAGCTAATTTTAGTGTAATTTTTGATAAGGGCTGCAGAGCGCTGAGCCCAGGCCAGGAGCAGAGCAGGAGGGCTGAGCTGGGCCGGAGGCCTGGATACTGGCTGGCAGGGGGCCAGGCGGTTGGAACTCCAGACCAGCAGTGAGGTGAGCGGGGCCAGCGGCTGGTATCCCAGGCCGGCAGTGGGCTGAGAGGGACAGATGGCCGGGACCCTGGCTGGCAAGGGGCTGGTGGCCAGAACTCCAGACTGTCAGTGGGCTGAGCGGGGCTGGTGGACAGAACCCCAGACCGGCAGTGGGCTGAGCCGCTCAGCCCGCCGCTGCTCTGGGGTTCCGTCTGCTGGCTCCTGCCAGCCAGGATGCCGGCTGCCGGCCCCGCTCAGCCCGCTGCCAGCCTGGGGTTCCGTTCACCCAGGCAGGCAGCAGGCTGAGCGGGGCTGTTCACCCGGCTGGCAGCAGTGTGCCAGTAAAAATCGGCTCGTGTGCCACCTCGTGTGCCGCAGGTTGCCGACGTCTGCAGTAGAAGAACACTTCAACCTCCCTGGTCACTCAATTACAGACTTAAAAGTGGCAATTCTTCAACAAAAAAACTTCAAAAAACAGACTCCAATGTGAAACTGCAGACCAGGGGTAGGCAACCTATGGCTCGCGTACCAAAGGCGGCACGCAAGCTGATTTTCAGTGGCACTCACACTGCCCGGGTCCTGGCCACCGGTCTGGGGGGCTCTGCATTTTAATTTAATTTTAAATGAAGCTTCTTAAACATTTTAAAAATCTTATTTACTTTACATAAACAATAGTTTAGTTATATATTATAGACTTACAGAAAGAGACCTTCTAAAAACATTAAAGTGTATTACTGGCACACCACTTCTGAAAGGTTGCGGACCCCTGCTGCAGATGAATCAATTTGCAAACTGGACACCATCAAATTAGGCCTGAATAAAAACTGGGAGTGGATGGCTCATTACAAAAACTGATTTTACCATACTAATTTCCCCCTACTGTTACTCACACCTTCTTGTCAACTGTTTGAAATGGGCCACCTTCATTACCACTACAAAAGTGATTTTTCCTCCCTTGGTATTCGATTGTTAATTGCATTGTCTTATTAGACTGACCCCCCACTTGGTAACTCCCATCTTTTCATGTACTATGTATATATATACCTGCTACTGTATTTTCCACTCCATGCATCTGATGAAGTGGGTTCTAGCCCGTGAAAGCTTATGCCCAAATAAATTTGTTAGTCTCTAAGGTGCCACAAGGACTCCTCGTTATTGATTCATCTCAGAAACTGTTTTTGCTTTAATCAAACCTACTGGTTTCACTAGATTTTTTTTTAAACCACAGGAGGTAAAATATGCCTCATGACTGCCAGGATGGAAGGTGGGTGTGGTAATATCTTTTACTAGACCAACTACAACACCGAAGAGAGCATGGAAGGTGACACTTACTATACTTTCAGTGAATCACCCTTTTAATATGGCAAGCAGGATGTTCCCATGGTGTCTGTTCTGCATGAAGCACCACCAACCAGGAAACCCCAGAGTCAAGGCAAAATGAACAGGTAAGGAAAGTCTATTTTCATTGGCTATTTACTTTACTTGAGAAACTAGTATCATTGTAGGTTAAGTGTTGACTCTAAAGCTAGGTCATCAGAGTTTTTAAATACTTCCAACACATTATTAGCACCACACCCTGACACCAAATCCTGAATAGCAAAGTGATGAATGGAGTCATTTCGTGTTCCAAATGTGAACCTGTAACACCGTAATCATTTATTTTGAAACTGAGATTAGGACAATAGTGGTATCTTAATATTTATGTTACTTAATATTTGTGTTTCAGGCCTTTTTAAAAAGTGAAGTAAAATATTGAATAACTTAGGATCAAATTCAGTTCACAATCAAAACATGCTGATTTCAAAAGGATTGCATGGAATGTATCAAGGCAAAATTTGGCCCTTAAAGTTTGATAGATCCAGAACTCTACTCAGAATGCAAGGTAATGCATTCCAGGACCTTGATTCTGTAAACAGTTGTGGTCTTTGTGATACATTAATACAAGCATACAATAAGCAACATCCCTATCATATATTAAGTTATGCTGATAGCATCTGGAAGCCCCAGTCAGGATGGAGGCACCATTATGCTAGGCCAGGGATCGGCGAATCTTTGGCACATGGCCCGTCAGGCCACACTGGCTGCGGTTCACTGTTCCAGGCCAATGGGGGCTGCGGGAAGCGGCGGCCAGCACATCCCTCGGCCCGCGCTACTTCCCGCAGCTGCGATTGGCCTTGAATGGCGAACCGCAGCCAGTGGGAGCCGTGATCGGCCGAATCTGCGGACGCTGCAGATAAACAAACCATCCCAGCCCGCCATCGGATTTCCCTGATGGGCCGCATGCCAAAGGTTGCCAATCCCTGTGCTAGGCATTGTACAAATAAAGAGTATGACATTGTCTCTTCCCCAAAAACTTATAAATCCAATAGACAAGATAGACAAACAACAGTATATCATGCAAAAAAACAAACAAAGCAAACTATTAAACCAAGACACTACCATCACAACAAAAAATAGTTTAAAAGTATAAAATAGGATAGCTTCATTTTCACTTGTTAGGTTTTGTTTAGTTCCCACAAACTGCTCCCATACTACCATCCTTTATGTACAGCTGTTCCAGACAATCTGGTCTACCATTACTCATCCGAAGTGTCTGCCCCTTCGGTCTCCTCACTTCACAAAAAGAGCTCCCTGCCCAAAACAAAATAAGCAGGAATCTTGCTAACGTGTTTGCTTTTCTGGTTTTGTTGTTGTTTGTATGTTCTCCTGTCGGCCCCCAAGCTTTTGAAGGCATATGCTCTCTGATGCTGCTGCTGCTCGGCCTCTTGGGGGTCCCATGCCCATGAGATAAGATGATGCATGCCCAACATGCTGCCCTCAGAGGGAAGGGAAGTCAATGAGATTGCTCATGCACTTAAAGTTAATCACCTGCTAAGTGTTACAGGACCAAGACCTTTGTAAGACAGACTTTAATAGAGAATATCCAGAATCATGATCTCATGATCTCTGTGATTCATAGATTCCAAGGCCAGAAGGGACCATTGTTATCATCTGGTCTGACCTCCTGTGTAACACAGGCCACAGAACTTCCCTAATTATAATTCTTACAGCAGATCTTTTAGGAAAACATCCAATCTTGGTTTTAAAATGGTTAGAATCCACCATGACCCTTGGTAAGTTGGTCCAATGGTTAATTACTCTCACTTAAAAATGTACACCTTATTTCCAATGTGAATTTACCTAGTTTCAGCTTCCAGCCATTGGATTATGTTATACCTCTCTGCTCAACTGAAGATCCCATTATTAAATACTTGTTCCCTATATAGATAAGTACAGACGGTAATCAAGTCACCCCATAAGCTTCTCTTTGTTAAACTAAACAGATTGAGTTCCTTAAATCTATTAGTGAGGCATGTTTTCTAATCCTTTAATTATTCTCATGGCTCTTTTCGGAACCCTCTCCAATTTATCAACACCTGTCTTGAATTGTGGACACCAGAACTAGACATAGTTTTCCAACAGTGGTCTCACCAGTGCAAAATAAAAAGGTAAAATAACCTCTCTACTGCTACTCAAGAATCCCATTTATGCATCCAAATATTGGATAAGCCCTTTTGGTCACAGCATTGCACTGGGAGCTCATTGCACTGGGAGTTCAGTTGATTATCCACCATGATCCTCAAATCTTTTCCAGAGTCAGTGCTTCCCAGGACAGAGTCCCGCATCCTGAAAGCAGGACCTACTTTCTTTGTTCCTAGATACATATATTTACATTTAGCTGTATTAAAACACATATTGTTTGCATGTGCCAAGTTTCAGAGCAATCTGGATCGCTTGGTAATCAGTGACCTGTCCTCTCTATTATTTACCACTCCCTCCATTTTTGAGTCATTTGCAAACTTTATCAGTGATGATTTTTATGTTTTCTTCTACGTCATTGATAAAAAATGTTAAATAGCCATAGGGCGAACAACTGATCCCTGCAGGACCTCACTAGAAACAGACCCGTTTGATGATGATTTCCCATTTACAATTACATTTTGAGACCTATCCGTTAGCCAGCTTTTAATCCATTTGTTGTGTGCCATGTTAATTTTATATCTTTCTACTTTTTTTAATTAAATGTGGTATCAAGTCAACTGCCCCACAGAAATCTAAGTATATTACATCAACACTAGTACCTTTCTCAATCAAATTTGTAATCTGACCAAAAGAAGATATCAAATTAGTTTGACAGGATCTATTTTCTATAAACCCATACTGACTGACATTAATTATATCACCCTCCTTTTTAATTCTTTATTAATCAAGTCCCATATCAGCCACTCCATTATTTTGCCCGGGACTGATATGTGAGTCAGCCCATTTACCGTTTTTAAATATTGGCAGATTAGCTTTCTTCTAGGTGTTCCAAGACTTACTGAAAATCAACATTAACAGTCCAGCAAGCTTCTTAGCCAGCTCTTTTAAAACTCTTGGATGCAAGTTACCTGGCCCAGCTGATTTAAAAATGTCTATGTTAGTAGCTACTGTTAAACATTCTCCTGAGGTACAAGTAGAATGGGAAAAGTGTTATCATATGATATGAGTACATCATCTGCTTTTTTCCAAATATAGAACAGAAATATTTACTGAACACCTCTGCCTTTTCTGCATTATTATTGATAATTCTACCATTTTCATCCAGTAATGGAGCAATATCATTGCTAAGATTCTTTTTGTTTTTAACATACTTAAAAAACTCCTTCCTATTGTCCCTAACTCAGATGGCCATAGATTTCTCCTGGGGTCCCTTTGCTTCCCTTATCTGTAAAACTATGGAGATGAGACACTCAAGAATTCCACTAATAGGACTATTCAAAGCCAATACAAAGCCATTTTGTTCAGAGTGTTCTCTTTATATTGGCCCTGTCTGTATCACACTATACAAAGTTAAGTCCTGAATCTGTAAAGACTTATGTGTGTGCTTAACTTTAGGCACCATGAGTAGTTTCATAGACTTCAATGGGAATACTCACAGGGTGTAAAAAGCTAAGCATGTGCATAAATCTTTGTCAGATGAGGGCCTTACTTATGTAAATAACAATTTTTTTTTTAAATAAAAATCTGGCTTCCAATTTGTGTCACAGACATGATCTAAAGGCCAGCCAAGTTAACAGGAGCTTTCAATGGGCTCTGTCTCAAGCTCTGCACAGGGTGAAAATATACCATATTAATTATTTTCAGTAGAAAATATCTCTTCAAGTTTATCCAATCACAGCTATCATATAATCCTAGCAGTCCTTCAGAAGCAGAGTGACCACTGAGCTACTCCCTAATGCTAACTTGGGGACACCAAAAAAAAGGTGAAAGAGAAGAAAAAAGGAACCCTCGAGGAGCTAAATGCAATATAATGTCATCTTTTTATAAGGTTAACAAGTCAGCTGCTTGTGAATTGCTGCCATCATCGTAAGTACAATAAGATGACCCTGGACAACCCATCTCAGTCTAGCTCTCTTTCTCTACTGACATATAAAGGAGGAGAATGAGATGGGGCGATAGCCTAGTCTTTCAGCATGTTCTGAACATTCATGAAAATGGTTAGTGATAGCCACATACGGTTTCAGTAGAAGAAATAGCAGTGTTGTCAACAAAGGGCGGGGCGGGGGGAACAGATGGGGAACTTGTAAACTTGTATTTTCCTGCATCCGTAGCAGCTGCTATCTTCGTCAGCTGTTGCCCTCTGTGGTGTTCTGCCTCTACCAATGGGAGTAGAGGGAATTTTGGTTTCCCTTGTTTAATTAACATTTAAGAATTCCTCCCCCTGCTCCTATGAGTGCATTATAATCAGATAAAGTCAAAATAACAATCCACCTGCCAGCTATAAGCATGAAGGAGCTCCTTCTCTCCAGAGACCCAATCTCACAAGGTGCTGGGCATCTGAGTACCGTGCCCTTAGCACCCAGAGGAGGGAGTCTCTTATGAGCTATATTTTAGCAAGATTACTTTACAAGGGGCCATATTCTGGCAGATGTTACACACAGGCACATGCCAGAAAACGTATGTCCAGCAGGAGACTCCACAGGCCCTCTTTGTTAGGAAGCACAATATGTACTTATTATGTATTAGGCAGCCCCTGGGCCTGAGTCTCCATTACTCTGCACCTTATGTATTATTATTATTACTTATACATATTACCATAGCAACTAAAAGCCCAAGGCATAGACCAGGATTCCACTAGGTGCTAGACACACACACAACAAAAAGTTGGTCCCTGCCCCAAGGAGCTTACTATCTGGCCATTTACACCAGTGCACAGTGAGTGCATAGTAGGGGGAAACTGCTACCATTCTGATTGGTAGTGTACTATGCATTGACTTCGCACTAGCTTAAATGACTTCACAAGATGCAGAACAGAAAATTGGGCCCCTTGTGCAGATGATTCCTGGCAACAGTGTAGTTATGTGGCTCCTCAGAAATGCTGCCAACTTGCACATTAATTCTGCTTTTGCAGTGTATGTGTGAGTCCTTTTCAGGGAGCCATTTCACATTTTTCCAGAGTTTGACCCCAGTGTGGGTCATTTCTACTTAATAAACTCCTTGTACCCACAGTATTCTTTAACAGTATTTCACCTAATTTAAACCACTTTATGACTGTTATCCTAAAACCTGGCCAAGTTACATAGAATATTTTAAGCAGAATCATAGTGTGGTCCTTATCTGCAAGCCCTTACTCACGAGAGTAATCTTTGCTCATGTGAAAAGTCCCCTTCACCTTAACAGAACTCCTGATATGAGAAAGGGTTTGCAGGATCAAGTCCTATGCTTGAAGACAAGATTATCTCTTCCCTCTTCCCACCCCTTCTATTCAGTATACAATGTTCTCTTCATTATTTTGACATAGCCCTGGTCTACACTAGGACTTTAGGTCGAATTTAGCAACGTTAAATCGATTTAAACCTGCACCCGTCCACACAGTGAAGCCCTTTATTTCGACTTAAAGGGCTCTTAAAATCGATTTCCTTACTCCACCCCTGACAAGTGGATTAGCGCTTAAATCGACGTTCCCAGCTCGAATTTGGGGTACTGTGGACACAATTCGATGGTATTGGCCTCCGGGAGCTATCCCAGAGTGCTCCATTCTGACCGCTCTGGACAGCACTCTCAACTCAGATGCACTGGCCAGGTAGACAGGAAAAGAACCGCAAACTTTTGAATCTCATTTCCTGTTTGGCCAGCGTGGCAAGCTGCAGGTGACCATGCAGAGCTCATCAGCACAGGTGACCATGATGGAGTCCCAGAATCGCAAAAGAGCTCCAGCATGGACCGAACGGGAGGTACGGGATCTGATCGCTGTTTTGGGAGAGGAATCCGTGCTATCAGAACTCCGTTCCAGTTTTCGAAATGCCAAAACCTTTGTGAAAATCTCCCAGGGCATGAAGGACAGAGGCCATAACAGGGACCCGAAGCAGTGCCGCGTGAAACTGAAGGAGCTGAGGCAAGCCTACCAGAAAACCAGAGAGGCGAACAGCCGCTCTGGGTCAGAGCCCCAAACATGCCGCTTCTATGATGAGCTGCATGCCATTTTAGGGGGTTCAGCCACCACTACCCCAGCCGTGTTGTTTGACTCCTTCAATGGAGATGGAGGCAATATGGAAGCAGGTTTTGGGGACGAAGAAGATGATGAGGAGGAGGAGGTTGTAGATAGCTCACAGCAAGCAAGCGGAGAAACTGGTTTTCCCGACAGCCAGGAACTGTTTCTCACCCTAGACCTGGAGCCAGTACCCCCCGAACCCACCCAAGGCTGCCTCCTGGACCCAGCAGGCGGAGAAGGGACCTCTAATGAGTGTACCTTTTAAAATGCTATACATGGTTTAAAAGCAAGCATGTGAAAGGATTACTTTGCCCTGGCATTTGCGGTTCTCCTAGATGTAGTCCTAAAGCCTTTGCAAAAGGTTTCTGGGGAGGGCAGCCTTATTTCGTCCTTCATGGTAGGACACTTTATCACTCCAGGCCAGTAACACATACTCGGGAATCACTGTAGAACAAAGCATTGCAGTGTATGTTTGCTGGCATTCAACCAAAATCCGTTCTTTATCTCTCTGTGTTATCCTCAGGAGAGTGAGATATAATTCATGGTCACCTGGTTGAAATAGAGTGCTTTTCTTCAGGGACACTCAGTATAGCCCATTCCTGCTGGGCTGTTTGCCTGTGGCTGAACAGAAATGTTCGTCGCTGTTAGCCACAGGGAGGGGGGAAGGTTGAGGGGGTAGTCACGCGGTGGGAGGAGGCAAAATGCGACCCTGTAACGAAAGCACGTGTGCTATGTATGTAATGTTAACAGCAAGGTTTACCCTGAAAGAGTGTAGCGACTGTTTTATAAAATGTGTCTTTTTAAATACCGCTGTCCCTTTTTTTTTCTCCACCAGCTGCATGTGTTTCAATGATCACAGGATCTTCTCCTTCCCAGAGGCTAGTGAAGCTTAGAAAGAAAAAAAAACGCACTCGCGATGAAATGTTCTCCGAGCTCATGCTGTCCTCCCACACTGACAGAGCACAGACGAATGCGTGGAGGCAAATAATGTCAGAGTGCAGGAAAGCACAAAATGACCGGGAGGAGAGGTGGAGGGCTGAAGAGAGTAAGTGGCGGGCTGAAGAGAGTAAGTGGCGGGCTGAAGACAGGGCTGAAGCTCAAATGTGGCGGCAGCGTGATGAGAGGAGGCAGGATTCAGTGCTGAGGCTGCTGCAGGACCAAACCAGAATGCTCCAGTGTATGGTTGAGCTGCAGCAAAGGCAGCTGGAGCACAGACTGCCACTGCTGCCCCTCTGTAACCAACCGCCCTCCTCCCCAAGTTCCATAGCCTCCACACCCAGACGCCCAAGAACGCGGTGGGGGGGCCTCCGGCCAACCAGCCACTCCACCACAGAGGATTGCCCAAAAAAAAGAAGGCTGTCATTCAATAAATTTTAAAGTTGTAAACTTTTAAAGTGCTGTGCTTAAAGTGCTGTGTGGCATTTTCCTTCCCTCCTCCACCACCCCTCCTGGGATACCTTGGTAGTCATCTCCCTATTTGTGTGATGAATGAATAACGAATGCATGACTGTGAAGCAGCAATGACTTTATTGCCTCTGCAAGCGGTGATTAAAGGGAGGACGGGAGGGTGGTTAGCTTACAGGGAAGTAGAGTGAACCAAGGGGCGGGGGGTTTCATCAAGGAGAAACAAACAGAACTTTCACACCGTAGCCTGGCCAGTCATGAAACTGGTTTTCAAAGCTTCTCTGATGCGTACCGCGCCCTCCTGTGCTCTTCTAACCGCCCTGGTGTCTGGCTGCGCGTAACCAGCAGCTAGGCGATTTACCTCAGCCTCCCACCCCGCCATAAACGTCTCCCCCTTACTCTCACAGATATTGTGGAGCACACAGCAAGCAATAATAACAGTGGGAATATTGGTTTCGCTGAGGTCTAAGCGAGTCAGTAAACTGCGCCAGCGCGCCTTTAAACGTCCAAATGCACATTCTACCACCATTCTGCACTTGCTCAGCCTGTAGTTGAACAGCTCCTGACCACTGTCCAGGCTGCCTGTGTACAGCTTCATGAGCCATGGCATTAAGGGGTAGGCTGGGTCCCCAAGGATACATATAGGCATTTCAACATCCCCAACAGTTATTTTCTGGTCTGGGAAGAAAGTCCCTTCCTGCAGCTTTTGAAACAGACCAGAGTTCCTGAAGATGCGAGCGTCATGCACCTTTCCCGGCCATCCCACGTTGATGTTGGTGAAACGTCCCTTGTGATCCACCAGAGCTTGCAGCACTATCGAAAAGTACCCCTTGCGGTTTATGTACTCGCCGGCTTGGTGCTCTGGTGCCAAGATAGGGATATGGGTTCCGTCTATAGCCCCACCACAGTTAGGGAATCCCATTGCAGCAAAGCCATCCACTATGACCTGCACATTTCCCAGGGTCACTACCCTTGATATCAGCAGATCTTTGATTGCGTGAGCTACTTGCATCACAGCAGCCCCCACAGTAGATTTGCCCACTCCAAATTGATTCCCAACTGACCGGTAGCTGTCTGGCGTTGCAAGCTTCCACAGGGCTATCGCCACTCGCTTCTCAACTGTGAGGGCTGCTCTCATCCTGGTATTCATGCGCTTCAGGGCAGGGGAAAGCAAGTCACAAAGTTCCATGAAAGTGCCCTTACGCATGCGAAAGTTTCGCAGCCACTGGGAATCGTCCCAGACCTGCAACACTATGCGGTCCCACCAGTCTGTGCTTGTTTCCCGAACCCAGAATCGGCGTTCCACAGCATGAACCTGCCCCATTAGCACCATGATGCATGCATTGTCAGGGCCCATGCTTTCAGAGAAATCTGTGTCCATGTCCTGATCACTCACGGGACCGCGCTGACGTCGCCTCCTCGCCCGGTATCGCGTTGCCATGTTCTGGTGCTGCATATACTGCTGGATAATGCGTGTGGTGGTTGATGTGCTCCTAATTGCCAAAATGAGCTCAGCGGCCTCCATGCTTGCCTTGGTATGGCGTCCGCACAGAAAAAAGGCGCGGAACGATTGTCTGCCGTTGCTCTGACGGAGGGAGGGGCGACTGACGACACGGCTTACAGGGTTGGCTTCAGGGAGCTAAAATCAACAAAGGGTGTGCCTGTACATCAAGGAGTATTTCAGGCAGGACTGCACGGAGGGTTCCAATAAGAAATGGTGCACCAAAGTTATCGTTGTTATTGGAACAAGGAGGTTAGCCTGGCCTCTGATTGATACATGGCTAGATTAACCTCGCTGCGCCTTCTCTGTGACTGACTGCAGTGTGATCTAGACAGGGGAGGAGGAAAATGAGTACAAAACAAATCTGGTCTATTTCTTGTTCTGACCCACTCCATCTATCCTTTACATCTTTGGCTGGCAGCAGACGGTGCAGAAGGACTGCATGCCATCCACATCTCATGGCTGCTTGGCAGAAGATGGTACAGTACGACTGCTAGCCATCTTCATCTCTTGCCTGCCTGGCATAAGATGGTACAGTACGACTGCTAGCAATCCTCATCTCTTGCCTGCCTGGCAGAAGATGGTACAGTACGACTGCTAGCAGTCCGTATCGCCTGCCCGCTCACCATAAGACGGTTCAATAGGACTGCAGGACTAAAGAGAATGACCTGGTCAAGTCACTCCAAATTTACAACAAGTCGTATTGCACCGTCTGCTGCCAGAAGGCAATGGGTTGCTGCTACTGTGCAGCAAAGCCGTACCGCGTCTGCCAGCACCCAGGAGACATAGGGTGACGGTTACCTGAGCGGGCTCCATGCTTGCCGTGGTATGGCGTCTGCACAGGTAACTCAGGAAAAAAGGCGCGAAATGATTGTCTGCCCTTGCTTTCACGGGGGGAGGGAGGGTGGGAACGGGGTCCTGACGATATGTACCCAGAACCACCCGTGACAATGTTTTAGCCCCATCAGGCATTGGGATATCAACCCAGAATTCCAATGGGCAGCGGAGACTGCGGGAACTGTGGGATAGCTACCCACAGTGCAACGCTCCGGAAGTCGACGCTTGCCTCGGTACTGTGGAAGCGCTCCGCCGAGTTAATGCACTTAATGCACTTAGAGCATTTTCTGTGGGGACACACACACTCGAATATATAAAACCGATTTCAAAAAAACCGACTTCTATAAATTCAACCTAATTTCGTAGTGTAGACATACCCATAGTCTTTATGGCTTTAGACCTGTAACAAGAAAAACAGAATATGCAAGTCCTGTGATTCAAGGATATTTAAAAAAGAAAAAAGGGCAACTGTTACTCAGAATCTTCCAAGAGAAAGAATGTGTGTGTGCCAAGAAGCAAAGAGTTCATAGTCTGAAATTCAAAGGCCTTTCAAGAAAGATTATCTCAATATACTTTCAGACACTACTTTAAACTAGTCACATTCTGGTATTGTTCTGTTGTTTTTTTATAACCTATTTCTGTACCTGGTGCAAGGTACAACATTTACTGTACTCTTTACGTGCATTTACACATCAAATGATGCTGGAATGATACTGGATTGCTGCCATATGTCGAAATAATATATACTCTGAAAAATTATCGTCAACAATTAAATGCCATAAAATTGCGCAACAGTTCAACCTCATTCACCCTGTGTGGCATTTTGGCCAGCGGACACAAAGAGCTTTCTTTAGCTACCCCTCCCTTCCCATGAATCAGAACATTACTTTAATTTGATATAATGCTGTTTGTGGTCACATGTGATAAAAAACAGAATGACTGTAGGAAAACAGGCCCATTTCTCAGACTGCCTGAAATCCACCACACAAACACTGCCCCAAAAAACCCACAAAGCTAGAGCTTGCATGTTTACATTACAATTGTAGCAAAAAGGGGAAAAATGTAAGTAACCCATTTTCAATGCATACAGAATAGAATGACTGCCAACAGATTTTGGCAACAACCAGCAAATTAAGAACATCTGACTCGTTTCACTCCCAGGTTTCCATTAGTTCCTAGTAGTTGGAAGCCAGTTCAGGATAAAAGAGCTATAGAAGTGCAAGGCACCTGCAACTCTCAGTCTGCCAGGAGCATGGTCATGTGGAGCCAGCCCACACTGACCCAAAAGTGAGCAGCGAAGGCTGGGGCGGGAGCAATGTACAATAATCATGAGACAAAATACTCTGCTAGTGGGGAAGCAAATGAGAACATAAGAACGGCCATTCTGGGTCAGACCAATGGTCCATCTAGCCGAGAATCCTGTCTTCCGACAGTAGCCAATGCCAGATGCTTCAACAGGAATGAACAGAACAGGCCAATTATCAAGTGATCCATCCCTTGTTATCCTGTCCCAGCATCTGGCAGTCAGAGACTTCGGGGCACCCAGAGCTAATAGCTATTGGTGGACCTATCCTTCATGAACTTATCTAATTCTTTTTTTTGCATCTAGTTATTCTTTTGGCCTTCACATCATCTCCTGGCAATGAGTTCCACAGGTTAACTGTGTGTTGTGTGAAGAAGTACTTCCTTTTGTTTGTTTTAAACCAGCTGCCTATTGATTTCATTGGGCAACTCCTGGTTCTTGTGTTATGTGAAGGAGTAAATAATACTTCCATATTCATTTTCTCCACACCAGTCATGATTTTATAGATCTCTATCATATCCCCTTTTAGTCGTCTCTTTTCCAAGCTGAACAGTCCCAGTCCTTAATCTCTCTTCATACAGAAGCAGTTCCAAACTCTTAATCATTTTATTGCCCTTTTCTGTACCTTTTCCACTTCTAACACATCTTTTTTGAGATGGGGCAACCAGAACTGCACACAGTATTCAAGGCATGGGTGTACCATGGATTTAGAAGACAGCGGCATTATGATATTTACTGTCTTATTAGCTATTCCTTTCCCAATGGTTCCTAACATTCTGTTAGCTTTTTTGACTGGCACTGCACACTGAGTGGATGTTTTTAGAGAACTATCCACGATGACTCCAAGATCTCTTTCTTGAATGAGAACGGCTAATTTAGACCTCATCATTTTGTATGTGTAGTTGGTTGGGATTGTTTTCCAATATGCATTATTAGTTTGCATTTATCAGCATTGAATTTCATCTGCTGTTTTGTTCCCCAGTCACCCAGTTTTGTGAGATCCCTTTGTAACTCTTCAGTCTGCTTCGGACTTAACTATCTTGAGTAATTTTGTATCATCTACAAACTTTGCCACCTCACTGTTTACCCTTTTTCCAGATCATTTATGAATATGTTGAACCGCGCTGGTTCAAGTATAGATCTCTGAAGGACACTGCTATTTACCTCTCTCCATTGTGAAAACTGACCATTTATTCCTACCCTTTGTTTCCTATCTTTTAACCAGGTATTGATCCACAAGAGGATCTTCCCTCTTATTCCATAACTGCTCAGTTTGCTTAAGAATCTTTGCCAGAGTTTATGTTCCTTTCTATTTTCCCCATTAGGATTTGACTTCCAATTTTTAAAAGACATCTTTTTGCCTCTAACCGCCTCTATTACTCTGTTGTTTAGCCATTGTGGCATTTTTTTGGTCCTCTTATTATTTTAACTTGTGATATACACTTAATTTGAGCCTCTATGGTGTTTTTAAAAATATTTCCATGCAGCTTGCAGGCATTTCACTCTTTTGACTGTTCCTTTTATAATTTCCATTAAACTAGCCTCTTTGGTATTCCCCTCCCTCCCCCGGATGTTAAATTTAATTATATTATGGTCACTATTACTGAGCAGTTTGGCTATATTCACCTTTTGGACCAGATCCTGTGCTCTACTTAGCACTAGATCAGGAACTGCCTTTTGGGTTCCAGGATTAGCTGCTCCAAGAAGAAGTCATTAATGGTGTCTAGAAACTCTTATTCTGCATCGCATCCTGAGGTAATATGTACCCAGTCAATAGTGGGACAGTTGAAATCCCCCATTATTATTGAGTTTTCTATTTTTAGAAGGAGTTATAGTTATAGTCTCTCTAACTTCCTGGAGCATTTCACAATCACCATCACCATCCCAGTCAGGTGGTCAGTAGTATTCTCCTACTGCTACATTCTTATTATTCAAGCATGGAATTTCTATCCATAGAGATTCTATGGTACAGCATAATTCATTTAAGATATTACTATATTTGACTCTATGCTTTCTTTCACACATTGTGCCACTCCTCCACCAACTTGACCTACTCTATCATTCCTGTACATTTTGTACCCTGGTATTATCGTGTCCCATTGATTGTCATCATTCCACCAAGTTTCTGTGATGCCTCTTATATCAACATCCTCCTTTAATACCTGGCACTCAAGTTTAACCATCTTAGTATTTAGATTTCTAGCACATGTATACAAGCACTTTTTACTATCACTTTTTAGTTGTCTGCCTTCATGTGATGTAATTCAACGGGACTCCTTTTTTTGTTTGACTGTTTCTTTTCAGTTCCCACCTGTACTTTATCCTCTCTTCTTTACTAGAATAGAGAATACTTGTTTATAGATCCTCTCCTATGGACTGTCTGTGTTCGAACCATGTGCTCCTCTGCAGTGATGAGCTGCCAAAATCTTAACAATCGGTTCCCTATAAAAAGTTCTGATTTAAGGGATGTGCCCAGTATGTATTTTTTGTACCAACAGGGTTACCATACATCCGTATTTTCCCGACGGCGATTTAAGAATCAAAAAGCCTGACCTGTCCGAGAAAATATGGATGTATGTTAACCCTGCCTAAAGTTCTTTTTTAAAAAGATGGGCCTGAACTAGAAATGAGCTCCATTTCACATGTGGGTCCCCGCCACTCCCTGGGGGTGTGCTAGGGTGACCAGATGTCCCTATTTTATAGGGACAGTCCGGATTTGGGGGTCTTTTTCTTATATAGGCTCCTATTACCCTCCACCCCCTGTCCTGATTTTTCACACTTGCTGTGTGGTCACCCTAGGGTGTGCACATGTGTGGGTCCCAGCTGCTCCCTGCCACCCTCATTGAAGCAGGTGTGCAGGGTTACTGCCCTGGGAACTGCAGGGCACCAGTGGACATGGGGCCAGCTGCAGACAGGGACGTGGGGCAGGGCTGGCTGCGGGCAGGGCAGGGGGTGCGGAGCTGGCTGGAGACAGGAGGGTGCAGGGTTGGCTGGAGGCAAGGGGGTGTGGGGCTGACTGGAAACAGGGCAGGGGCTGACTGGAGGTAGGGGCTGGCTGCAGGCAGGGCAGGGGGGTGCAGGGCTGGCTGGAGACGGGGCTGGCTGTGGGCAGGGGGTGTGGCAGGGGCTGGCTGCGGGCAGGGCAGGGGGTGCGGCAGGGGCTGGCTGCGGGCAGGGCAGGAGGTGCGGCAGGGGCTGGCTGCGGGCAGGGCAGGAGGTGCAGGGGTGGCTGGAGACAGGGGCTGGCTGCAGGCAGGAGGTGCGGCAGGGGCTGGTGCTGGCAGGGCAGGGGGTGCGGGGATGGCTGCGGGCAGGGCAGGGGTGTGTGCGGCTGGGGATGGCTGCAGGCAGGGGGTGCGGCGGGACTGCTGCGGGCAGGGGGTGCAGGGGTGGCTGGAGACGGGCTGGCTGCGGACAGGGCAGGGGGCGTGGCAGGGGCTGACTGCAGACAGGGGGTATAGGGGTGGCTGGAGGCAGGGCAGGGGGTGCAGCAGGGGCTGGCTGCGGGCAGGGGGTGTGGGGGTGGCTGGAGGCAGGGGCTGGCTGCGGGCAGGGCAGGGCGTGCGGCAGGGGCTGATTGCAGACAGGGGGTGTGGGGGTGTCTGGAGGCAGGGCAGGGGGTGCATGCGGCAGGGGCTGGCTGCGGGCAGGGGGTGCGGGGGTGGCTGGCTGCGAGCAGGAGGTGCAGGGGTGGCTGGTGGCAGGGCAGGGAGTGCGGGGGTGGCTGGGAGACAGGGGCTGGCTGCGGGCAGGGCAGTGGGTGCGGCAGAGGCTGACTGCAGACAGGGAGTGCGGGGGTGTATGGAGGCAGGGCAGGGGATGCGGCAGGGGCTGGCTGCGGGCAGAGGGTGCGGGGGTGGCTGGAGGCAGGGCAGGGGGTGCGGCAGGGGCAGGGTGCGGGCAGGGGGTGCGGACGTGTCTGGAGACAGGGCAGGGGGTGCGGGGGTGGCTGGAGGCAGGGGCTGGCTGCGGGCAGAGGGTGCGGGGGTGGCTGGAGGCAGGGTAGGGGGTGCGGCATGGGCTGGCTGCGGGCAGAGGGTGCAGGGCTGGCTGCAGGCAGGGCAGGGGGTGTGGCAGGGGCTGGCTGCGGGCAGGGGGTGCGGGGGTGGCTGGAGGCAGGGCAGGGGGTGCGGCAGGGGCTGGCTGCGGGCAGGGGGTGTGGGGCTGGCTGCAGGCAGGGCAGGGGGTGTGGCAGGGGCTGGCTGCGGGCAGAGGGTGCGGGGGTGGCTGGAGGCAGGGCAGGGGGTGCGGCAGGGGCTGGCTGCGGGCAGGGGGTGTGGGGCTGGCTGCAGGCAGGGCGGGGGTGTGGCAGGGGCTGGCTGCGGGCAGAGGGTGCGGGGGTGGCTGGAGGCAGGGGCTGGCTGCGGGCAGGGGGTGCGGGGGTGGCTGGAGGCAGGGCAGGGGGTGTGGCAGGGGTTGGCTGCGGGCAGGGGATGCGGGGCTGGCTGCAGGCAGGGCAGGGGGTGTGGCAGGGGCTGGCTGCGGGCAGAGGGTGCGGGGGTGGCTGGAGGCAGGGTAGGGGGTGCGGCATGGGCTGGCTGCGGGCAGAGGGTGCGGGGCTGGCTGCAGGCAGGGCAGGGGGTGTGGCAGGGGCTGGCTGCGGGCAGGGAGTGCGGGGGTGGCTGGAGGCAGGGCAGGGGGTGCGGCAGGGGGTGCGGACGTGTCTGGAGGCAGGGCAGGGGGTGCAGGGGTGGCTGGAGGCAGGGGCTGGCTGCGGGCAGGGCAGGGGGTGCGGCAGGGGCTGGCTGCGGGCAGGGCAGGAGGTGCAGGGGTGGCTGGAGACAGGGGCTGGCTGCAGGCAGGAGGTGCGGCAGGGGCTGGTGCTGGCAGGGCAGGGGGTGTGGGGATGGCTGCGGGCAGGGCAGGGGTGTGTGCGGCTGGGGATGGCTGCAGGCAGGGGGTGCGGCGGGGCTGCTGCGGGCAGGGGGTGCAGGGGTGGCTGGAGACGGGCTGGCTGCGGACAGGGCAGGGGGCGTGGCAGGGGCTGACTGCAGACAGGGGGTACAGGGGTGGCTGGAGGCAGGGCAGGGGGTGCAGCAGGGGCTGGCTGCGGGCAGAGGGTGCGGGGGTGGCTGGGAGACAGGGGCTGGCTGCGGGCAGGGCAGGGGGTGCGGCAGGGGCTGATTGCAGACAGGGGGTGCGGAGGTGTATGGAGGCAGGGCAGGGGGTACAGCAGGGGCTGGCTGCGGGCAGGGGGTGCGGGGGTGGCTGGAGGCAGGGGCTGGCTGCGGGCAGGGCAGGGGCTGATTGCAGACGGGGGTGTGGGGGTGTCTGGAGGCAGGGCAGGGGGTGCATGTGGCAAGGGCTGGCTGCGGGCAGGGGGTGCGGGGGTGGCTGGCTGCGAGCAGGAGGTGCAGGGGTGGCTGGGGGCAGGGCAGGGGGTGCGGGGGTGGCTGGGAGACAGGGGCTGGCTGCGGGCAGGGCAGTGGGTGCGGCAGAGGCTGAGTGCAGACAGAGGGTGCGGGGGTGGCTGGAGGCAGGGTAGGGGGTGCGGCATGGGCTGGCTGCGGGCAGAGGGTGCAGGGCTGGCTGCAGGCAGGGCAGGGGGTGTGGCAGGGGCTGGCTGCGGGCAGGGGGTGCGGGGGTGGCTGGAGGCAGGGCAGGGGGTGCGGCAGGGGCAGGGTGCGGGCAGGGGGTGCGGACGTGTCTGGAGGCAGGGCAGGGGGTGCGGGGGTGGCTGGAGGCAGGGGCTGGCTGCGGGCAGAGGGTGCGGGGGTGGCTGGAGGCAGGGTAGGGGGTGCGGCATGGGCTGGCTGCGGGCAGAGGGTGCAGGGCTGGCTGCAGGCAGGGCAGGGGGTGTGGCAGGGGCTGGCTGCGGGCAGGGGGTGCGGGGGTGGCTGGAGGCAGGGCAGGGGGTGCGGCAGGGGCTGGCTGCGGGCAGGGGGTGTGGGGCTGGCTGCAGGCAGGGCAGGGGGTGTGGCAGGGGCTGGCTGCGGGCAGAGGGTGCGGGGGTGGCTGGAGGCAGGGCAGGGGGTGTGGCAGGGGCTGGCTGCGGGCAGGGGATGTGGGGCTGGCTGCAGGCAGGGCAGGGGGGTACAGGTCTTGCTGGAGACGGGGGTGGCTGCAGGCAGGGGGTGTGGCAGGGGCTGGCTGCGGGCAGGGGGTGCGGGGGTGGCTGGAGGCAGGGGCTGGCTGCGGGCAGGGTGGTGGGTACTCACAGGGAGAGCAGCAGGACGCAGCCCAGGCCCAGCAGAGCAGCCGGGTCCCACCAGGCAGCAGCGGGAGCCCCAGGGCCAGGCGGCAGCCCACATGGCTCCTGCAGCACAGCGCCCCCGGCAGCTGGAGGAGGAATTACATCACTTCCCGGCGGGAGCCCATCAAAGCCTCAGCTCCCCCTGCAGGGAAGCGGGTTAACAACCGGTTCTAAAACTGCTTCAAAATTTAACAACCAGTTCGCATGAACTGGTGCCAACCAGCTCCAACTCACCACTGCTCCTCTGTACCTGTCAGCTTTCCCCCGTCTTTAGTTTAAAAACTCTAAGGCTTTTTAATTTTACATGCCAGCAAATTGGTTGTGTTTTGGTTAAGGTGGAGCCCATCCTTCCTGTAGAGGTTTCTTTCTTTCCCCAGTTCCTAATAAACTAAAACCCTCCTCCCTACACCACTCTCTCTTCCACGCATTGAGGTTGTGCAGTTCTCCCTGTCTAACTGGCCCTGTGCATGGAACTAGAGTTATTTCAGAGAATGCAAATAATTATAAAGACTGAGCAAACATTAGTTTTCATCTTGCCATAGACATATGCAGGTTGACTAACTACTGCTAGCGTTGACAGGAGTCACACGTATTCATCAGAAGTGGAGTCTATGGTACCCTTTCATTAGCTCACACTGTTATTTTTGCACTGGGAGAAATTAAAAATCTTATCAACAGAAGATTCAAGACATCACTATCAGCATATTTTGCTAGTATATTCATTGCAAAATAATCCAATACACTGGCTAAACTCTAGTCTCAATAAAGACCAGATCCTACAGTGTGTTGAGTGCCCACTGTGAGGTGCAGAGTTCACTTCAACTCCCACTGACTTCAACAGGAGATGAAAGCTCTCCACATGATCAGTCATTTAGTCACTGCTGACAGCTGAATTTAGCCCACGAAGCACAAACATTTATCTTATAGACTTACTGTGGTCCTACAGGGCAAGGGACAAAAGTTCAGTTACTTTAGTTCATTTTTTAAAAAACATCTAAATAAAAGAATAATTTTATTCCCATTACAAGCAGAATTGGGCTTTACATTGCGTTCCACTGAGAAAAATTACAATGACTGATCCTCTTGTGAGCCTGAGAGGGTAGCTGTGGTGGTATCTGTTTAACAGCACAGACTCATATGCCATTATGAACATGCTGCAATCTTTTATTCATATAGCTGAGTCTTCCACGTAAACCCCTTGACATTATAGTCAAACCATGTAGTATAAGTACTGTACTCTACATTTTTACAGATTAACATTGACCATTAAAGTAGAACAAAAATTGTTTTTAATTTTTTTTAAATCTATTTCAAGGATTGGAAATTAAACTAATCCTATAAGACTTGTTATATTCTCTCCCAAATCTAAACAGCAGTGCTAGATTGAGGACAATAGGAACAGATATAGCCAGATACTCCATGCACCATAAGTGCTAGAAAACAAATGCATTACACCACCAAAATGATTGGAGCTCCCATCCTTCAACTGGTACACAGCAATTGTTACCAGGAAAGGCAGACTGCAAGATACTTACAATATAAGACATTACTATGAGATCACTTGATTTCCATTTTACTGTCTTAGCGTCTTATTGGAATCCAAATGATGGCGATCTCTGGAACTACTAGATCCAGAAACCTCAAAAAAAAATTTTTTTTGTGAAGGTTTGGATGAAGGGTCAGGGTTATTTTATCTAACAGAAAAAGGCATAACAAGATCCAGTGGTTAGAAACTGAAACTAAACAAATTCTTAAAAATGTTCCCTATATTTCTAGGGTGAGTGAGGATAATTAACCATTGGAGCAATTTACCAAGAGACATGGTAGATTCTCCAACACTTGAAATCTTTAAATCAAAGCTAGATGTTTTTCTAGCAGATATGCTATAGCTCAAGCAGAAGTTACTGGGTGAGGTTCTATGTCTTGTGTTATGCAGAAGATCATATTTTCTATGATCCTTTCTGGCTTTAAAATCTATGAATCCAAGTTTAGTTGCCCAGTCCTAGTTTGAACAGTCTTTTCTGCTCTGATATTACTTTGGCACTTGCAGTAGTGATGAAAGTTAAGAGTCACCACAAGAGATCATAACATGTGACACAATAAGTACTTTGGGGAGGAAGGGGTTATATAAGAAAAACTCTAAAACATTATGTGTGAAGTACACTGCTTTCATCCCCATCACAAGAAATTAATAGCATCTTATCTTTGTTTTCTGTGCCACAAAGAACTTAAAAGTGATTGATCTTATCTTGTATTTCAAGTTAGTTATGGTATCTGTTTAGAGGAAGAGGTTCACATGACAGGCTTGAGGCTCTGATGGAAACTTTTTGTTGAAATGGTAGCAGCATTCTGCTATCTGGACATAAATAAATTCATGCAAGGATTCTCGAGTTGTTGTTCTTTATCAACCATGAGGCTGTTGATTTATGTAGCAGTTCTTTATGCGACTCTAGATATTAGCATTTACAGCAAGCTGCATTTTTACATACATGACAATCGCCATGAATTTTAAGGGCCTATTGCAGTCTTGTGCTAATTTTCACTTGATGTGTAATATAGTGGTACAGTGACGGACTAAAAAACTATTGAGTGACGTGGTTCTGTCTGGCATGTCATGACATCTTGTTTTAAACAGTATCATGATGTAAGTGGATTTACATTTATAACAAGAACACATTCTCTGCTGCTCTTGTCTCACGTGACAATTCAGTCAATGCTGTAGGTAACAAAAGTAAACTAAAGCAGGACAGAAACAAAGGCATTTCACCAACCTCTCATTGTACTGCAGGTCTCATAATTAAAATTAAAAACTATGCAGTGAGGGAACCTAGGATTACGCATATCATCATGAGGGCAACACCTCTGATTGATGTAACCAAATGAGACTTGCCTGCTAATTTGATTTCTGCAACTCATTGCACGAAGTGATGACTGATGGGAGCTGATAACCAAGGGCTAACTACAGAGATGGATTTTGCAGGGCCCATATGCCATAAGATATGTTTAACTCTCCAATTCCATCAAAATCTCTCTCCACTTATAACATTCACTGTGGCTGGTAAACCTGCTGTACTCACACAAGGACTCTGTATCAGCAGGACCGTATGAAGTTGTGTAGAGAGCAAAAGCCAGAGGGTGCCACTGCTTATTAGAGTAAACATCTTCACAGAGCAAGAAAAGATGCAAGGCAAGAAAAAGACCCTGGGGAAGGACACAAAGCACCATATATTCAGAGGCAACAACAACTAATTTAATGCCTCTAAGAGATTAGAAAGAAAACCAAACACTACACCACAGTCTAACTACGAAGGGTTCAAAGTTAAGATGGACAAAAAAAAATTGAAGGCAGCTCAGATGAAGTTTTTTGGAATGGACATGTCAAATCTGGAGGAGGCTAATGTTGGGAAAAGTCCTTGGTACAAACTTCCGGAAAGAAAAGGAGGGGGAAAGGGTTTACAACATGCAGGACTCCACAAGACTTTTCAAAAAGAATATTGGCAGAATGGATGAGCAATTGAGTTATAAATCACCTGAATCTAAGAAATCTCCAGATGGGTGCCTGCCAACTAATTTCCCTTTTCTCTGGAAAGCCAATGGACAGGTAGGAAAATGCAAGGAGAGAAGAAAACCTAAGAACCACGTGTCCTGGAAAAGTAGATTTTGAAAATGCCAAAACTCTCAGAGGAGACCCAAAAAATAACAAAGGAGCCCTGCTCAAAAAGAACAGGCCCCTAGAACTAGGCACGTTGTAGAAGAGGCCCTTCTGGAGTCCTTTTACCCAGCATCCTCCTCTCTCAAAGGAAACCTGATTAACAATGGGGCTGGCGCTAGTTTATGATATGACCATGCCTAGTCTCCTAATTCCTGTCCCCCAAAGCAGAAAAAAAAAATCACTTCTTTTGTGTTATCCATAAGTAGCAAGTTCATCCTAAACCAACAACAATAATAATATAGTGATGGTAATAAAAATACCCAAAGCATTTGTTACAGGGCTAGTTAAACCTCTCATTGCTCTCTAAGTGCACCTACTCAGGTCTCAGGCCTTGTGTCTTCACCAATCCTTCCACTTGTAGACAGAGTCCTAGGCTGAAGTACCCTGTGGATCAACTGGGCTTACCCCAAAAAGGTCTGACTGGGTTCAGGTATCTGTGGTCCTTCCCTTTGGGAGCTGTGACCAGTGATAAATAAAGTAGTAAAATAAAGCAGCCTTCTCAAACAAAAGCATTGTTTACTCTGAGCAACAGGAACAAAGCAAAACATAACAGAAAAAGGGTTTGAAAAACAATAAAAAGTCTATATAAATGTCTATTTTACCTACCCCTGCCTACTCACCATTCCCACCCCATGTAGGGAGCTTAGGAAGGCTGAGTTTCTTTAGACCCCCAAGTGGGTGTCTCTGGTTGTCAGTCTGTTCCCTGTGTTCAGCTCCCAAGTGACTGCCTCCTCTCCAGATAGAGAGAGACTTTTTAACTGTTTGTTGTTCTTTTGATCTGTTGGTTCCCAACACTGGTAAAACAAATTGTGTAACCTGGATGGAGACAGGGAGTTCACTTCAGATCTTCCCAGTTAATAGTTCAGGCATTGACTCTTAACTCCCTCCCCCGAAAATACTTACCTAGAGGGGTCTTATCTGGAGCCACTGTCTTGTTCTCCTGCTTGTTTTTCCAACAGCCTGCTTTTAAACTAAACCTACATATTATATAGTAAATATCCCAATAACTAGCTATTCACAAACTATTACGGAGCAGCTCCACGTACTTCACATTAAGTTAGTCTCTCCTTTCGATTTTCCTTCTCTTTGTCTTTTAGACTGTAATCTTTTGGGGGGCAGGGTCTATCTTTATCTTTGCATTTTGTACAGCAAGAAGAAATAAGCCAAATAATAATAATAGAGAATATAAAAATACTAATACAAATAAAAACCTGGCTCACAGAAGACCAGCTGGGTTACAAAATAAATAACACCACAAATAGACTCACCTCTTCACCATCCCTCTAGCCTTAGTACTCCTGGACCAAGGCAAGGAAAGATGACAAAAGAAGACATTATCTCTATCCTCCAACATAGGGAAGGACTGTGCTGAAGTATGAAGGTTTCTCCTCGAATAAAGCAGACTAGAAAACTAGGTGTAAAATTCTGCTCTGAGCCAGTGAGTAAATTTACACTTTAGATGTATTTATTTATTTAACAAAATCAGATGTTGCCTCTGGTGCATGTACAGTAATTAAAATACATCAAATGACTAGACAACAAATTGATAAACGTCAACTCAAAGAAGGAATCCAGCTACCCTAGTTACGGCAGAAACTTGTCCTACTCAGGTATACTCCCTGCGACAAAAGCCAGAATAAGTACATATATTATGTTTTATCTTCCTCCTGACCTTCAGAAAAAAATACCTCTATTCAAAAATTACTCAAGGGCATGGCTGTCTAGGAAAAAAAAAAACAGAGTAAACCTTTAGCTCCTGAAGAGATCCCCTTACATCAGAAATGTGGTCACTCCAACTCATGAACAGCCAAGTGGGATCCTTAAAACTGGACATTACTGCTACTCTTCACCCTTAGTGAGGCAAAAAAAGATCCAAAACTGGGGGCGGGGGAAGAGTACAACTACAGTAATTGGCATGAGGTCAGAGAAGTGACAAAGAAGTACAGATGGAATGCCCCTCCACATAAAAACTGGTGTGATATGAGTAAAAAACAATTCACCTTATCACCACAATGATACAATAAACCTTTGGGTTGTGAGGTGGAGGGGTGGTTGGATGGTAAGAAGAATAGAAGACCATACACAAACTGATAAAACATTACCTCCCCCTCCCCACCCCAAAATATTACCTCTAACATGGAAACCCTCTAGAAATGAGAGTTTATTGTAAAGTTTCTGGGAAAATATTTTAACTGGTTACCTTCATGTGGATAACTCTCAATGCTGTATCTAAAGTGACTCACTCTCTTACATATCTAATCTCCTGTCTCCTTGCCTCCTATCTACTTTAATATCCTAAGACTGAACTGAATGTTTAAAAGACTAAAATCCTTCAAGGTAACAAGGTCTCTTTTGTCCTATGTTTCTAAATCCACTAACATTCTTCTCAGCTGAGCTCCTAACTTTGTTCATACTGGCAGAAATCTTGCAGTGGTCCTAAAATTCTCCACCTACATGGTCTACAAATGTCTATCACCATCTGTAGAAGGTTGCTAGAATTGTTCTTAGCTAACTCTGTCTATGCTAAATTAATTAGTTAAACAAAACCAAACTAAGACCACTTCAATTCTGTATGAATGTCCACACAGGGATTTAATGCAGTTTAAATTCACACCTTTAGTTTATCTGGATTAATTTTCCTGAGTATCCCTACATAGGCAAGCCCTTAAAATGCTGTGGCCAAAATACTCTTGTACTGCAAGTAGTTGGATCATACTGCTCCCAAACTTAGTCATACTCATCATTCACCTGTAAAGTTAAATTGTTCTCAGTAGTCTCAACCCAACCCCTAGCCCAGAGGTCCCCAAACTGTGGGGCACGCCATCCTAGAGGGGCACAAAGGAACATTCGGGGATGGGGGGGGCAGGGCCCAGATCAGCCCCCACAGGGGATGGGGAGGGAGCACCCACCCAGAAAGTTTGCTATTATCTATATAAAATGACTTAAGTACCATAAGAGAGAGACAAAGTAGGTGAGGTACTATTTTTACTGGACCAACTTTTGTTGTTGGAAAGGATAAGCTTTCGAGCTTCATAGAGCTATTCTTCAGGTCTGGGGAAGTTAACCAGAATGTCTAAGCTTAATACAAGTTGGGAAAGTTTGTTAAGTATAAGAAGTTCACTTATGCTACAGGAGATCACTTAAAATGAAGTGGGCAATTAAAAGTTAGCAGGCAGTAGGGTGTGTTACAAATTGTTGTAATGAGCCATAAAACCAGTGTCTTTGTTAAATCCATGGTTTTTAGTGTCTAGCAGAGTTATTAAATTAAGTTCCCAACTCAAGTTTTGAAGGTGTTGTGCAGTTTCCTTTGAGGATGAGGACTGAGAGGTCAGATATACAGCGATCACTTTGTGGAAAGCATTCGCCCACGGATGATAGGGTGTTTTGTCCTATATCATGTTTCTGTGTGAGTTCATTTGAAAGCGTAGTTATTGACTGGTTGTTGCTGGGTCATCTGATGCACTGGAGGAGTTATACTGCATATTGTGATAGACATGTATAAGACCCAGGGATCTTGAAGGGTGTGTTGTGGCGGTGGTGTATGGAACATTATAGCAGGATATATGTCTGCAGGTTTTGCATCTGTTGTTCTGAAAGGGTCTAGTGTCGCTTTGAGTTGGTGAGTCCTAGTTTGTGGGGAGCTTGCTTCTGATGATGAGCTTGGCAAAGCTGGGGAGTTGTTCGAAGGCCAGAAGAGGGGATTCAGGAAAGATTTTCAAGATGTGGTCCCTAGAAAGTATGGGTTGTATCTGTTTGATGATACCCCATTTGGGTTCTAGTGTGGGTGGTACAAACAGGGTTACCATTTGACAGTTGCTGTAGATAAACATGAGCTCAGAAAACATTCACACCACCTCTGATAGCAGGTAATACCTTGACACTGAATTCTGTACTCCCACAATTTTACCCTTCAATCAAAACTGTATGGGAGGAGGGGGAAAAAAATCACAAAAATAATCACTGTCTTTCGTAGCCCTCTCCCCAAAATCAGGAAAAGAGATACATCATCAGATATGTAATGTGACAATCTCTCTAAAATAATCTTCCCTATCCTCAAAAGCATTTTAAAACTAATGCAGGAACAAAACAAACATACCAGTTAATGTACGATGTATAACTTAGTAAGAAACACAATACACCCACTCAGCCTTTTTACTTGATGTGGTTGGAAACGTCTATGTAGGGTGGAAAAAGTAAAGGTAGGTTGATTTTATTTTTGGCATTAGTTTCAAAGTTTAGACTTTCTACACCAGTTATTTTACTCTATCTTTGTGTTGCTTCCAGCCAACAGCATAAAGCTGCTTTTTTAGACTCTAACTTTGGAAAACAAGAGATGTATTACCCCCAATTATTTCTCCACTGCACAGCACTTCCAAGCTACTGCCAGAATAGAATTCAATTCAAAATGCATGATGCAAAATAACCCACTCTCTCAATAGCATAGAAAAGCAAGTTAAATCTCAATATAATCAATAAAGCTCATTGCAACAAAAGTCTTTATTAAACACAGTCTTATCAGAGACCTGTTTGTGGAGCTCTAATTAGTCAAGGGTACAATGTATCACTATTTTAATATCTTAAGCAAAGATTATGAACCAGATTCAGAGGGAGATAAATAGTGTAAATTACAACCCTAGTAAGCAGGTGTAAGTTACATGCTGAGGGGGAAGAACAACAGGGTTTTAGCAGAAGTAGTAACTAATGAAAGGGTGCGTTAGGAACTGAGAAGTAGGCAATCTTGCCTAGTGGTCAGAGCAGGAATTCAGGTTTAGTGGGTGGAGCAGGCAGGCCAGCAAACAGAAGTGGGGGTCAGACCAGAGTCAGCTGTCAATTACCAGAAGCAGGGGTAGAGCCAGAGTCATGGACCAGAACCAGGACTCAAAGCTGACGATCGGCACCAGGCTCAGACACCAAATGCCAGAGCGAAGGGTTGAGCCAGACTCAGAGCCAGGGGTCAGAGCCAGAAATGATAGCCAATGATTACAAGCAAGGCCTCAGGGCAGGAACCAGAGGAGAGGCAAGGATCAGGGGCAAGGTGGGAGTTAGGAGCAGAGGGAAGCCAGGAGCAGACCAGGAACAGGGTTTGCAGATTGCAGTAGGCAGGCAAGAGCAGGGTCCAATGATGGTGGTGGTGATGGTAGTGGTGGTGCTCCAGCTGCTGCAGCAAGTCTTCACAGTTGATTGGACAGCCCACCTGAGTCACTTCCTGGCTTAAGTAGCAGGAGTGAGCCAATCAGGCAGCTGCAGGCCTTGGGTGCTCCAACAGGACTTCCCATGGGGCCTGGTGTACCAGGACTGGAGAGATGTTGCTTTGTCCATCTTCCTTGGTGGCAAGCAGGACATGTCAGAGATCCAGGTCACCCACAGCCCAGGGTCTAGACCGGCACGCTTGGATCCTTACAGGGTGGAAGAAAGGGTAATATGAAGTGGATTCCAACCCCGTCCCCAACACCCTCCTGTTGGCCGTTTTTTCAGCAGTATCCCTCCCTTCTGCTCTCGGAATACATGATACACACAGACTAACTGACCAGTGTGCACCACCATTTATGGGAGCACTGAACTTAAAGTTTGCCTACCTGTGCCAACTCTGGACCCATCTTAGGACAGTGCTTTTTAGGCATGAGTAGGAATAGATTGTAACTCCAGTACCCTGTGTGTGTATGTGCATGCATACATTGGGTGAAGGCATGAGCTGGTGTTTGTGGGGGGATGTTCTGATAAGTCTCTTAACTACTGAAGTTACATCAAGCAATCTCAGATTCTGAAGAGTATACATTTACTACAAAGCAAGGCAGGATGTCAAGGGTTGGCCAAAAAGGAACATGTGCCCTTGGTTCCATAGTGACTGAAGAAAAAACTAAAGGCCAAAAGTTCAGCCCTAAGTTAGGTCAGCTTCTGCCAAGGGCAGGAGGCTCCCAGTGGTGGGAAGTCAGCAAGGAAAGGGGTTGCACTGACTCAAGTAATACGAAACCTCTGTTCTGCCAGAGGGTGGCGCTGACCAGCACTGCCCCAAAAGTTGGTGGCAGTGACCACTAAAGGACATGGCCCGCACATTCAAGGGATAAAAATGATTCAACTCATTCCCCAGGAAGCCTCTGCTGTAGCTCCATGCACAAGATTAAACTACATCTACATTCCAATCCACAAAATTAAGCTGCCTATACTTGTCAAAACTTCTGGAGAAGGGTTGCTTGCCTTCCCTTGGTGTGAATCACTGTTGGGCTCAGCAGTCATTGGACGTAGAGAGGATGCAATGCTCACACTATTCAGGGGTGAATCAATAGCTAAATGTAGGTTTAATTGGTACTAAAAGCTGATCATATTACTGATGAAGAATCTGCTGAATGTTTTCTTACCATCATATCATACCAATAAGGAATCAGTGTGAATACAGTGTCCTTTCATTAACATGAAGATGAAGGATCTACACACTGCCCTTTCAAGCTGAAACTGCAGCTCAAACACCATGTTAATCTTTTGCTGATAAGCACTGGAAAATAATTCACAGTGAGATGTCATTAAAATCTGATTGTTTATTAGTTTAGTATATAATATTATGAGTATGAATTACCTTTTGTACTAAGTAGTCCTAAAACTGTATCATGTTCTTCCATCTATCATGGCAGCAATTTGTAGCTGCATTGCTATTACACACTTTCATTAAAAAAAAAAGTATTGTGTAAAAAGTGAATTCTAAAAGTAGCATGGAAGTAGGTGAAGTGCTATTAAAATCAGCAGTTCCATCAATAGTTCATATTGTTTTCATATCCTTCCCCATCCTCCAGCACTGTTCTTGAAAGAAGAATACAAAGAAGAAAAAAATGGAAGAAGGGTAGAAAAGATGGAAAGGAGGTACAAAAAAAGAAGGAATCCACTATTTCCTTGCATTTATTTGTTGCTGTATTAAAACCTCTCAGATGAATTGTATAATCTTGTGCTTAACACCTGCACATGTGTTGACCGAAATGTACTTGAGATGCCCATCATATCAAGAGCTTCCATATTAATAACTATTGAAGATTTCACTGTGTGTTTCCCCTGTATTTCAGGCAGCCTGGCATGCTTTCCAAGTTCCAGTAAAGAAAGGATAAATAAACTTCAGTACATGCCTAAGACACAATGATTTTTGTCTTGTTAGACCCTTCTGTTCCCCACCCAACTTAATTTACAGTAAGTTTGAAAAGGTCAGACTTGACACTGAATGCAATTGTGAGCACGAAAAACTCTAAATGAAATTGCCTGCAGCACAAAAATCAGCACACAGTTGATTTACTTCTTAGTTAAAAAACAAAAATAAACTCTGCACACAGCATATAGAAGGTGTCATGTAAAAATACAAACTTGGAATAATCCATTATTCCAACCACTTTACCCTTGGGAATCAGGTGCAGAAATAGCTATGCAGCAGTTATTCAGTGGTGATTAGTCACTGCATTAGTGCTGGGAAATCCAAACTTGCACATCAAAAAACAAACAAACAAACAAAATAAACCCCCAAAAAACAGCTATAAAAATACAATGGCCCCTATTCTCCCCTAAGCCTTTAGACACAGCTCCTATAAACAACAATAGGAGTTCAAGATGCAGAGCAATAGTAGAACATGGCCTATTATGCCAAGGATTCTTGGAAGTAACTAAATGTTTAAACATACAGCCTCAGACTTAAAAAAAACCTCAACAACCCGCAATGATATTCCATGTGCAAATTTTAAATTATTAAACATTTTCACTTGACACTGACTTTAACATAACACCAAACTAGAGCAAATTAAGTTTTTATGCTGCTTTCAAGGAGTAGGATTAGAAACGGACAGGAAAAGATGCAAGATATGAAGTGAAGATAATATCATTTGAAATGCTCTTCACTCCCTTCAACATGGCTCTTTCCTTTAAAACAGTCTGATATAAAGAGACTTTTACAACTTTCCTCCTAACTATATGAAAACTGCTTATTACCCATGTGGTAAAAATTTTTTTAAACACTCTCAAACTCTTTCCCAATGTCAATACTCCCCCTCCCCCAAGATGTAACAGCACAGGTCAACTTTGATTAACAAAGTAAATAAAAAATTGAGAAATGTATCACAGTTTGGTGCTGTAGAAGTGGAGTTGCAGTGGAACTGCAAAAGAATAGAGGCTTAGGAAGAAGTCACAAACATCAGAAAGATGAAATAAAGAAAAAATGAACAAGTTGTGAATACAGACTATTGCATGGCCAGGACCTGGGGAAAATGAAAAATAAGCTGAAAAACAGAACACACACGTACTAAACTAGCATAGGTACAACTCATCTTAAAAAATCCCAGTCAGCAAAATTTTTCTTGTAATCTGCTCTGCACAGACGTTAGTTGAGATATCCGAGCCACATACTGGCCTTGTGCAGCAGTGTGGTAGAGATAGAGTTCTGACAACTGAAACTCTGAAAGAAGAAACAAACAGGCGAAGGGGCAAAATATCAAATGATTCTCTTGTCTGCTTCATTCCCTTCAATCAGACGTGCGACTCAAAAAAAAATCCAATAAATCTGCAACTAAGTCCAGTATTCAATTTATTTATGTTTAATTTGTCTGCTAAGACCTTCACAGATATTAACAAGACAAGAGCCTCAACCCAAAGAACTTATATGGCTTCTTAAAGACTTATGAATCTTTTTATACATGAATTGAGAAGGTTTTCACTAAGACAAAAACCTAAGAGGAGATTTTCAAAGGCACAAAGGACAGTTAGGTGACTGACTCCCGCTGAAAGTAAGTGAAGGTTAGGTGCCTAATTCTCATTTGTGTCTTTGAAAAATCTCTCCCAGAGTGGTTTAATACGATAAAAGGACCAGGCCAAAAAAATGTTTGTTTAGATTCTGGTTCTCTAATAAAGAATAAAAATTACACGTGACAAGATGCTGTTATATGAATTTAGCGGTGTTTTTGTATATGTACATGAAAGGACTAACGGAGGAGTTTTCAAACTTTTCCCAGCAGCAGGGAACATTGCTGTCACTGTCATTTTTCATACAGAAGTCACTTCAGAGATACTCTAGTTCCCATCATGCAACATGCCTTGATCTAGTTTGCCTTCAATTTGGATTGAGATTGCATGCCATGGTCAATAGACCCCAAGAGCCTCGTACCTTTTAAAAACGATGACTGCACTATGCTTTTATAATGTCTGGGGCTAATTAATGCTGACTATGATTTTATCATGGCTTTGGCTCAAATTAAAAAGGATTAATTTAAATAACCCCACTGTGTTCCAAAGCCTGCTGCCTCTTCTCTTCTAAAAGCATTAATTTCAAATTTCTACAGCACCTTCTCTCACAATGGTATCATATTCTGTAGTTATCCAGATGTAATGCACACCTACTAAGAAATACTGAGAAGTTTATCAGTGACTAAAAGACATATCCACTGTGAAGTGACCGTCACTGCTCTTACTGGGCACCATAAAAACTAAACAAAAAGTATAGGTGGGCCAAGCACCCAAAGTTCAAATGCAGCACACACTTTCCCAAAGTTCATGGGTGTTTGAAATCAAGGTTTTGGCTTATCTTGGAAAAGAGAAAGGGGTTAGATGCAAAGTTCAGATCCAGAGCCAATTTTTCCAGTTTGTTTCGATTGGGAGGTATGGTTCAGGCACATCTCAACTAAAAAACCCACCCAGACCTCACTGGCTTACAAAAGGCACTTCAGTTGTGAGAAACTAACTGGCACTAAAAAGAAAAGGAGTACTTGTGGCACCTTAGAGACTAACCAATTTATTTGAGCATGAGCTTTCGTGAGCTACAGCTCACTTAGTTATCTTTCATCTCTCTTACCTCCACACTTCTCTCTGGGCTGCAATTATTAATGTTTGTTAACATGTTAAAGAAGCTTGAAGATTCTGATGTGGCCTAGAGTCCCACAAAAATATTTCAACCAACAAAAACATACAAGTATTTGGAAATACTGGACAAAAAGGTAAGGAGATAAATAGCCTTTTATGTGGTAACCAAGGACGAGCATCAAGGTAAGTGTCAGTGTGGTATGGAGAAAACATATTGCAATAAGCAGCACAGGTTGATTTGTTACTATATAAACAAAGGCTGGGTCTTTCAAGAGGGCCTCAGGGAGTTCTCGATGTATTGAAATTCAATAGGATTTGGGCACTTAACTCCCTTAGGCTCTTTTGAAAATCAAACCCAAAGGAATCAATGCTTCCATAATTTTCCATGTGTAAAAAATTACTCAAATTAAAAGAAGTTGCTAAAATTTTTGAAGTAGCTTTCTCTTTTTCAGCCTGGATTCAGAAAAAGATGCCTACCTAGGAAAGCACTTATGCACATGTTTAGTTTTAAGTATGTGCTTAAATCGCACTGAAGTGAATGTAAATTAAGCACATGCTTAGGTACATTCCTGAACTGGGATGATCATAATCACATGTTTAAGTTTTTTCCTGAATCGGGTCACTTCCAGCATTAAACTCTGCCTTGGTTCTCTAAGAGCCAGACAATAACTCACTGTACAGTTCATAAACATTTTTAGATCCAAATGTAATATTCTCATACGGTGTTACAAAGTAACAACATAGAGGGCACTTGCTTATTTAATATTTTATTTCTCAACAAACAGAAAGACATTTTAACATACCCAATTTTTTTATTTTTTTTATAGAACTAAACACATTATGTGACTCCCATTAAGTTACATATAGTGTAACTATAGAATATACTGAATCTTCCAAAAACTTCTAGTAGTAATCTTTTTTTAATCAGTCCATAAGCAGTTATTTGAATTTTGCCCTCTCTATTTTTGGCTTATGGATAGCCTTCCTAAAAACAACTGACAAATGGCATTAAAATTACAGAGCTTTCCTAAGATAGCTACATTGGATACATTTGTATTCATCTTGTTTTAAGCAACTAATGCTAATTTTAATGTCCTAACGAGTTTGGCAAAAATCTTTACAAAAGATAGACATAAAAGTACTTGCAAATGAAAGCATGTAGCATAAGGGGAACCCTTGTACAAAAATCACTGCAAACCCTTGTACAAAGATCATTTTCATCTAAGTCATAAACCTGTGACCTGTACCTTGAGCCTTACCAACAGATACTGAACTGACTGCAGGTCCCAACAGATACAATCTTCCCAGTAGATTCTACCTCTATCCTAGGGCCAATTCAGGAAAAAACAATACTCAAGAGTCCTCAACTTATGACTTCCTTCTTCAGAGCTGCCCTGTTATGCAAGTCTAACATTTTAAAGATTACTGTGTTCCAAGATCCATAGAAAGCAGAACACTCACTCCAATCCTTATTAGATCTCCTCTATAACTAACTCAGAACCTTGGGAAATCTAATCTATTGTTCCCCTCTTTAGCAGCAGTTAGCTTCAGTAGCCTATAATGAAAAGAACTACATGCCAAGAACAACATTAATACCAAGTACATATGAAGAACTATGTTAACGTTGCATTAAGGTTGAAACTTCTACTGTGCTTCAAATGTACAGCTCCTGTTGGGGATAGTGAAGGAGATCACTGGCCCTGTGAGAGCTCTGGAAAACACTGTGACTCAGCCAGGCATAATGCTTCCTAGAGGTCCAGAGGGCATGGCTGCTGTGACAACCTTTTATCTGCACCTGGCAAATTTTATTGGTAGGTAGGTCAGGGTTTGTGTGTGTATGTGTTTGTGTGTCGGGGGGGGGGGGGGGGAGGGACAGAGAGTGCAGTTCACCTGCAAAAGGGAAAAAGCACAACCTTCTCCCAAGATTTTAGCTAGAACTGGACAAATAACATATTATTTGGTCCAACGGCAATTTTGACAATTCTCAAAACAAGTTTTGTTTCAGGTCACAAACCAAAATTTCCGGTGAACCAAAAAGTTGGAAAAAAATTCATTTCAGGTCAAACAAAATGTTTAATTTATATTTTGAACATTCTTAAATGATTTTGATTTTTTTTTAAATACAATTAAAGGAAATGGGGTCCACCTGGCCAAGACGGGGAAGAGCATCGTCACACACCAACTCACCAACCTAGTGAGATCTTTAAACTAGGTTCAAAAGGAGCAGGTGACAAAAGCCCACAGGTAAGCATAAAAAAGGGCACCCTTAACGGAGGACTAGATGCTGGGGGAGGGACATGGGAAAACTGCAATAGGGTCATAGGAGCAACAAGAGGAAAATCAGTTGGAAAAGTCTAATCAGCATCTTAGATGTCTATACACAAATGCAAGGAGTATGGGAAATAAACAGGAAGAATTGGAAGTACTAGTTAAGTAACCAAAATTATGACTTAATTGGCATCCCAGAGAGTCGGTGGAATAAACCTCCTGACGGAACAGAGGGGCATAGCCTGTTCAGGAAGGAAAAGCAGGGAAAAAAGGGAGGAGGTGTTGCATTATACACCAAAAACATGTTCTGAGGCCCAGAAAGAGGCGAGAGACAGATCAGTTGAAAGTCTCTGGGTAAAGATAAAAGGGGGGAAAATAGGGGTGATGTCATGGTAGGAGTCTACTATAGATCAACAAATCAAGAAGAGGAGGCACTTCTAGAACAACTAATAGAAATATCCAAAACACAAGACCTGGGAGTAATGGGGGATTTTAGCTACCTAGACATCTATTGGAAATATAATGTGGCAACATACAAAACTTCCAACAAGTTACTGGAATCTTTTAGGGACAGCTATTTGTTTTCAGAAAGTGGAGGAAGTAACCAGGAGGACAGCCATTTTAGACTTGATTCCAATCAGCCAAGAGTAATTGGTTGCAAATCTGAAGATGGAAGGCAATTTGGGTTAAAGCGATCATGAAATGACAGATTTCATGATGCTAAGGAAAGAAAGGAGTGAGAGCAATACAATAGGAACAGTGGACTTTAAAAAAAAGCAGACTTTAACGAACACAGAGATCTGGTAGGCAAGGTCCCATGGGAAGAAAATCTAAGGGATAAAGGAGTTCAGAAGAGGTGGCAGTTTCCCAAAGAGACAATATGAACAGCATAACCATAAACTATCCTGATACAGAGGAAAGATAGGAAGAATAGTAAGAAGCCAATATGGCTCCATTAGGAGATATTTAATGACCGGAAAATCAAAAAGAAATCCTACAGAAAGTCGAAATATGGACAAATTACTAGAGGATTGTAAAAGAATAGCACAAGTATGTAGGGACAAAATCAGAAATGCTGACGCATAAAATGAGTTGTACTAGCAAAGGACATAAAAGGCTATAAAAAGAGGTTTTATAAATGCATTAGGACCAAGACAACAACAAAGGAAAGTGCATATCCTCTACTAAGCAGGGAAGGAGATCTAATAACAGATGACTACAAAAAGGCTGAGGAGTTTAAGACCTATTTTGCTTCAGTCTTCACTAAAAGGGTATATTGTGTCCAGAACTTAACACAATTAATATTAACAAGGGGAAGAAACACAAGCCAAAATAGGGAAAGATCGGGTTACAGAATATTTAGACAAGTGAGATGTACGCAAGACAGCAGGGCCTGATGAAATTCACTCTAGCGTGTTTAAACTAGTTCCTTAAGTTATCTTGGAACCGTTACCAATTATCTTTGAGAACTCATAGAGGACGGGTGTGGTCCCAGAGGACTGGTGAAGCGCAAACATAATACATATCTTTAAAAGCGCAAACATAATACATATCTAAAAAAAACAAAGAGGACCTGGGGAATTACAGATCAGTCTGCCTAACTTTGATATCTGAAAAGCTACTCACACAAATTATTAAATAATCAATTTGTAAGCACCTAGAGGATAATAAGGTTAAAAGAAATAGCCAGCATGGATTTGTCAAGAACAAATCATTCTATCAATCCAAGTAAGATAATGGATCAGCTGATATTGGAGTAACTTGGTAAAGTCTACAAGGAGACTTATGTAATTAATTCTAATCAATGGGGTTTATGGAAAATAGAGCCTACCTAACTAATTTGTAATCTCACCAAAAGAAGATACCAAGTTTGGCTGATAAAGATAACAGTGTTAACATATTATATTTAGACTTAGGTAAGGCATTTAACTTGCCACCATATGACATTTTGATTAAAATCCTAGAACAATATAAAGTTAACATAGCACACAGTAAATGGATTAACAACTGGCTAAGTGATAGTTCTCAAAATGTTACTGTAAACGGGAATTATCATCAAGCAAGTTTGTTTCCAGTGGGTTCCCTGAGGGATGGTTCTTGGACCAACGCTATTTAACATCTTTATCTATGACCTGAAAGAAAACATAAAAATCATAACTGATAAAGTTTGCAGATGACTCAAAAATTGGATGAGTGGTAAATAATGAAGAGTACAGGTCACTGATTCAGAGTGATCTGGATCGCTTGGTAAGCTGAACACAAGCAAACAATATGTGTTTTAATACAGCTAAATGTAAATGTGTGTATCTAAAAACAAAGGAAGTAGTTCACACTTACGGGATGGGGGGATTCTGTCCTGGGAAGCACTGACTCTGAAAAAGATTTGGGTTGGACAATCAGCTGAACCTGAGCTCCCAGTGTGATGCTGTGGCCAAAAGAGCTAATGCGATCCTGGGATGCATAAACGGGAATCTCAAGTAGGAGTAGAGAGGTTATTTTAACTTTATATTTGGCACTGTTGCAACTGCTGCTGGAATACTGTGTCCAGTTCTAGTATGCACAATTCAAGATGGACGCGGACAAACTGGAGAGGGTTTAGAAAAGAACACCTATACTGATTAAAGGATTAGAAAACCTGCTTTATAGACTCAAGGAGCTCAATCTATTTAGTTTAACAAAGAGAAGATTAAGGGGTGATTTGATGAGTATCTGTAAGTACCGATGTAGGGAACAAATATTTAATAATGGGCTCTTCAATCTAGCAGAGAAAGGTACAACATGATCCATTGGCTGGAAGTTGAAGCTAGACAAACTCAGATTAGAAATAAAGCATACATTTTTGACAGTGAGATTAACCATTAGAACAATTTACCAAGGGTCATGATGGATTCTCCATCACTGACAATTTTTATGTCACTATTGGATATTATTCTAAAAGATCTACTGTAAGAATTATTTTGGGGAAGTTTTATGGCCTGTATTATATAGGAGATCAGATTAGATTATCACAATGTTCACTTCTCGGATGGAAATCTATTAATCAAACCAACCTAATTTTCTTCTTTGACAGGGTTACTGGTGTAGCAGACACAGGCGGAAGCTGTAGATGTGATATAGTTGATTTTAATAAAGTCTTTGACATAGTCCCACATGAATTTATAAGAAAATTAGGGAAATGTGGTCTAGATGAGGACTTCAGTAACTCAGCCAGAGATTAGGAGTCTATCTCAGGAGTGGATCAGGTTCTGTGGCCTGCAATGGTCACGAGGTACTAGATGATCACAATAGTCCCTTCTGACCTTGAAGTCTATGAGTTTATGAAAATACTATGAAGGTGGGCGCACAACTGGTCAAATGGGAATACTCGAAGTGTAGTTATCAATGGTTTGCTGTCAAAGCGAGAGGATGCACTTAGTGGAGTCACACAGGGGTCTGTCTTGGGTGTGGTACTATTCAATATTTTAATTAGTGACTTGGATAACGGAGTGGACGGTACAGCTTGTAAAATTTGTGGGTGACACCAAGCTACATGGAGTTGCAAGCGTTTTGGAAGACAGGATTAGAAATCCAAATGAACCTCAGAAATTGGAAAATTGGCCTGAAATCAACAAGATGATACTCAATAAAGGTAAGTGCAGAGTACTACATTTAGGAAGGAAAAATCAAATGCCCAACTATAAAATGGAGAATAACTGACTAGGATGTGGAGGCTCAGGTGTATTAACAGAAGTATGATAAGACACAAGAGGTAAATGTTCCACTCTACTTGGCATTGGTGAGACATCAGCTGGAGTAGTGTGTCCAATTCTGGGCACCACACTTCACGAAAGATGTGAATACACTGGAGAAAGTCCAAAGGAGAGCAACAAAAATGATAAAAGGCCTTTGAGGAAAGGTTAAAAAAACTGGTCATGTTTAGTCTTGATAAAAGAAACCTGAGGGGGGAACCTGAAACCATTTTTCAAATATGTTAAGGGCTGTTATTAAAAGGGTAGTGATTAATTGTTCTCCATATCCACTGACGGTGGGACAATGAACTTAATCTGCAGCAAGAGAGATTTAAGTTAGATATTTGGAAAACTTTTTCCTCCTGTAAGCGCTGTTAAATTCTGGAACAGGTTTCCCAGGAATCCCCATCACTACAGGTTTTTAAGAACAGGTTGGACAAACTCCTGTCAGGGATAGCCTAGGTTTACTTGGTCCTGCCTCAGAGCAGGGGGCTGGGCTCAAGGTCCCTTCCAGCTCTGCATTTCTATGGTTCCAAGAAATTTTGACTCAAAACAACTGAAATGTTTCCTTTCAAAAATGTCAAAATCAAATATTTTGATTTGGGGGGGGATTTTAAAAGGACTTGTTCCCAAGTGAACAATCTGGTGAAATTGAGATGAATTTAGGAAACATTTTGTGATGCCAAATCTGCATTTATTTATTTTTTTGCTGAATAAAAAGTTCTGATTGACAATTTTTGCCCAGCCCCAAGTTTAACTGCATTGAAGTCAAAATAAAAAAAATCCCTCTGATCTGTTGCACACTTCCATTACACACTTAATGATAACATTAAAAACACAGCAAAATAAAATGTTACCTACCAATATGTGCATCTAAAGTACCAGTACAGATCCTGTGTAGAAGATGCTGAATGATACATTGCATTGTCCAGTGTTGTGCACAAAGTTTATGAAACTGTCCCTCAGATGATCTGTCTTTCATTCTAGAATACATAAGGCAAAACTCAGCAGCATTTTGAGTTAACTGGATGAGTCTACAGGGCACTCCAGCAGGGTGTCTCAACTGAGTATTAATAGCACCTTTAGGAAGAACCTCCAGCATTTTAACAATTTTTGAGAAAGCCCATTTTGCTCCTTCATGCTTTTTCTAATAGATTTCCATTTAAGGTGCCATACTATATATACACTCACCTTCCACATTTATTACCCAGTCACATGGTAAATTGTCCTATCCTCCTTTCTTACCTTGAACTGTACTTGCCTCCAGTATGTCTCACTTGCCAAGTTTCTTAACTTATCAGGCTTTTGTAAGCCAAGAATGATTGAAGTTCGCATGCAGTACTTCCTGCATGCAAAATCCAGAGTCAGCTAAACTGTGCACAAGATAGGTTATTTCTGCATCATCAAATGTGCTTATTGCAATTACAAGTTGCAAGGAGAGTAACATTTTGAAGTGAACTAAATGGTACAGACTACAGAAGGGGGAGAATCAGAAGAAGAATGAAGCAAGCCCAAAAGTCTTGTTCCTTTGCAAGAGAGGGCATCATCCACAGTTCTCAATATACATTAATAATATTAAAGGCTCTGGGATGGACTCATATTTTTCAGATTATTAAATATTACAGGAATGACATGCTTAAGTTTTCTGACATTTGTTAAACACAGGAGGCCAATTAGGAGGCTTTCAAATACTGCTTCTAATAATACAAAATGATGCAATTAAAAGACACTAAGAGCATCTCAAAGGGAATTTGATGGAACAGGCTATCAGTCAAGAATGTGAATACATTTGCAAAATCTGGTAACATACAATACCACATACTTTTCAATTCCCATTCTTCCACCTGTAATACTCTTTAAAATAAAATAAAAAATGCTCTCCCTCTCCTAAATTCCTTCTTTAATGGCTGTTAAAGCTGGCATCTTTACTTGAGAATGATGCCTAAAGTTCATGCCCTGTTACCTCCATTGGGCCACTTGAAATACTGGAGGCTCCTACATCAAATGACAGAAAGCCTTTATTTTAAAGAAAGCCTGAGATGTGAATGCCTTACATTAAAATGAGAGATTGGAAAAGAAGAAAAAGATGATAAGCATTAGGTGCATTAGTTGGCATCCCTCTGTATATAAAACAGACAGCAAGATGTCAATACAAATGAATTTTTACTGGGATCTTGCACATATGAAACAGAAACCGATTGAAAATAATAACTAAAATGAAAACAGTCAAACTCTTAAAATCTTGCCAACACTTCTTTTTGCGATACCACATTTGAAACATAACACAGTGAAATTTAATGAGAATTAACCTAAGAAGTAAAAATTCAATGCTTATAAATTTTGAAAGAGAGAAAGCTGTGAAGTATCCTTCAGGGCATAATTTATGTTTCATGTACATCACGCAGGAGGGTATGAAAATGTACACACAATATGCTGCTACATATTGAGAGACATTGTATCAGTCCCATGACCTCCATTCTCCAGTCTCTTCTTAGATGTTCTCCATATGGGCCAAGAAGCTATTAAAGGCAAAAGATCCCTTTAATTTGTTTGTAATAAGAATTCTTGTTTGGGATGTTCAAACAAAATGTGTTGTTCATCTAAACAGGTTGGGTTTTTTAAAATGGAGAACACTATGTGAAACTATTTTGATTTCTACTTGGCAGTTGTTTAATGTTTCTCTTCAGAAATACAGTTCTGAAGATAACAGAATAACACAAGTGCAGAGAGGGACATCAATGTCAAACACAAGCATAACAGGACTAATGCTTCCGTCTCTTCCTACTCCCTTCTGAGACTGCAAGATATTTGCTTTTATCATCACCATCATTTGACTTCCCAATCCTGACTACCAGTTACAGTAATACAATAGGTACTATCTAGAGTTGCTGAATCAAAGCAAAGTAGCCCTAGAAATTAAACCATAAACAAGAAAAAAATAACTCCAAAGAAGCCCCCACATATAAAAGCTACAACACAAATTGTGAATCACGCCACGGCAATCTCACATCCCATAAGAAAGCCCTGCCCTTGCTCTTTCTTTTGTTGCTCTTGTGTGTAGAGAAGATAAAAATGATTCATTTAGGCTTAGTCATCACAAAACATTAGCTGAGCCTATCACTTGTCTTCTTCATTTTTTTAGCACAGGGCATCTCCAGATGTCGATTTCAGTTTATGAACTGTAGCTATTGGGGGCGGGTACAGGGAGGGGACACGAAATCTCTCAACTATCCAGGGATACATACTTTCAGATACAGATTCACTGATACAATGCTGGAACGCATAGCCAAAAGTGAAAATGCATTTGCTTCTACACGCTGCTACCAGTGCATTCACTGCGAAGAATGAAAATGGCTGAATAATCAACTGCAGACAACTGCTGGGGTCATGGAAGGAGGTGGAGAGGTTGAAACCTTGAACTACTGTTGCTGATGTATAGTATCTTTATCTCCCTGTTCCCTATGGTGTGTAGTTGCTAGTTATCTCAAAGGATGAATGACTTGCCTGACATGAATTATGTCTGCTTATCCTTGAGACGGGGCATGCATTAAGTGATTATGTCATCTAAGAATACAGCCATTAGGGAATTACAATGGTGAACAAAAATGTGTGTCTTGCTTTTGCCATCATATCAGGGGCTTCTGTATATTTCTGTAGGGCTGAGGTGGGAAAGAAATGGAGGGATCTGTAAAAGAGGATGACTGTCACCTGTTGCATTAGCTACCTGTTAAGTTTTCTGCTGTTATTGTTTTTGCAGAAAACCAGACTACACTGAGAGTGTTTTAACAATAAAGATCTCCTTGATTCTGCAGAGGATTTTAATCCATCTGATCACCAACAAAGCAAAAACTTATCAGCGAAGATTAATGGCCAATGTAGGTAGAACAAAGAGCTCTCAGGCATTTCTCTTGCATTGGGATCATGTCTACATGACCGAGTGTATTTCTTCTGAAGAGCAACATGTATTTTTTAAAATTAAAATCAATAGATTTAGTGACAGAATTTACAATAGTGTCTTTGACAAGTCTATTGACCTACATGACACACGCACAAGACCCTTGGCATGGTTAATTCAGAGAAGCAGATTGTTGTTTACAATAATAAAAATATATAACATTTAAAGCATAAACACCTATCAAAGTACAGTTAGTTCCTACTAAGCAGAGTGGGCTAAAGGAGGCAGAGAGTCAGGAATGTTGCACTGAATTGAACAGTTAGCTCTTCAGGATAACACCTGAGCAAGTTAGGAGGATAAATCACATGATTAAATTGAAAGCAAAGCACAAGTCTATAAAAGGCTCAAACATGCGTTATTACAGTCTTGCAAAATTCTACTCAACCATTTCCCCGGGACACTTTATGTATTATCTCCTGGTTTCATCAGTTCCCAATACCAAATAACTGAATATACCAGTTAAATGCTCCCTTTCAAATGTTACTACTATACGGGGGAAGGAGGAAAGCACCTTTAACTGGCAGGAATAAAATGATTCCAGACATGGAAGTAGTATTTATAGACACAATGGCACTGGTTGGGCTCTAGGCTCCCCAATTGTTTTTGAAGGGACTGCCTCTCCTACTGTGGTTTCACAATAGTAGGTCTTCCCAAAGGTGACCACCAAACATATCATCTGTTAACTATTTTGTCATAGTGCATTTTCAGAAATAAGTTAAAACACTATACTCTGGACCCTCCTGCACTGTGCTCTGGATGAACAGCAATTTAACTTCTCTCTCGTCTGACCTGCAGTTTACCTGGTGAAAATTTTTCTGAGAGTAAAAAAAGCTTGTGTAACTACAAACCGCTCCTTTACAGAACTGCCACACAAACTCTAGGCTTCTGTACTTCAGTGTCAATGGTACATGAATGCATGGATAATGCAATTTCAAGAGAGTGTATACTGCTCCAATCAACCCCTACAAAACTTTTAAAAAAATAACTTTGTGTGTTTACTTCTTTTCTTGCAATCTTTACTAAGTGAACACCCTCCTGTCCTGGCAACCCTGATAGGTTGTCCTGAACATTACCAGATAATATATAAAACCTAATCCTCATTTGAACATTCCTGGAACTGGGCCAGAACATTTGTATCTTTCCAGGGCACAGCTCAAGCTAGTACTTTTGATATCTGTTTATGCCAAGAAAAGCCTTGGTAGGACATGGAAAGAGGAAATCATTCTCTTATTTCCATGTGGACACAGAACACTTTGCCCAGGAACAGAAGATGCCACACAAAGGGACAAAGAGCAATCAGATTTAGTTTAGAAAATATCGATCCCACTCATTGTATACATAAAACTGAATTTCTTTCTGACACAAATTTATTTTTAAAAAATAAAGATCTTGGAAGTGAGTATAAAGCCCTAAATAATCTATGCTTTTGTTCAGATAATACTTTATCTGTGGGTATAAACAACTTTGAAAATTTGGTATTAATCTCATCTCCCTGTCCATATTGGTTTAAATTTTCATTCTCTTACATAAAATCTATTTCCCCCCCCAAACTGCCCCTTCACCCACCACCACAAATGAGGAGTTATACTGCATGATTCCAAGAAAGGTTTAATTAATACACTAGATCCCAAACTCAAGAATAATCTGTTCATGGAAAAATAAAGGCAACAGATTTACAGGTTTTTGTATGCAAGGGGAGAAAGGACTCCCTTGTTAGTTTCTATTTATGGACCCATAGCAGATGACCTGAATCTCCTCCATCCCCATCCCCCTTCCATTGAGCCTATAGCTCAGATTATTCTCTTCCTAATGAAAACACCACCTGCCATATGGATAGGAGATTAATTACATTACATTTATATTAATAAAATACATGAGTCACATTTGCACCACACATATTTTATGTGTTATAGCAGTGCTTTATATTTGGGTCTGTATACAATAGAAAGACACTCAAAAATGGGATTTTCCTCACTGAATTTTATGAAAATGAAGATCAGGTCTGATTCATATTTCAGTCTGAATGCAAATCAACTTAAGGGTAGAAAGGTAGTTTTCTCTTTCCACTTAGTCACAGGGCCTGAGCCTTAGGCCAAGGTTTAACTGCACCCCTTCTCCACCCCAAAAACACCACCTTCCTCACCTGAAGCCTGATCCAAAGCCCAATAAAGTCAATGGCTGGCTTTCCATTGACTAAAACAGGCTCTGAATCAAGCCCTGATTTTTACCTGGTTTAGAGATGCTGGCCACTTCCCCTTAGATTTTTGGTAAATGTTGTTTTCCAAGACTCCCAAAACGTAATTTTCACATGCTCCAGATTAATGCACCTCAGAACATGTTATGTATTCCAGAGCAAGTTAGACTTTAATTCTGTCATGTCCAGACCCCAGCTTAGGGAACTTCTAGAGCTGCGGAGCTCTATAAAAGGGTCTTTCAAAGGCAGGGAAATGAGAACAGAGTAGATTACAGAGGAGAAGGGACTTGGGGCTCCAATGGAAGTCAAAAAGAGGGAGTGACCTTATCTGACCTTGATCAAAACTTTTGGGTTTAATTTGCCGGGTGAGCAACAGTTCAAGCGAATTATTTCCCCTATCCCTAATGCTATACTCAGCACTCAATTTACAGAATGCTCTACCCCTCATGTTGTGTCTCAGGGAACATTTCCATCTCTCCACTAAAAGATGCATTATTCATGTTTCTGGGAATGAGGAGTGGAGAATTAGAAAACAAAATGCCTGAATAGGAGACGTTGCACGTAAGAGTTTCACCACTCAAAGATCACTGCAAAATGAGTCACTTACTGTACTGCTGATGCATTTGTGTTGAATTAAGGAGTGCAGCAAATTGATTTTATCCCCAGATTTAATGTTCTGTCCTACAAGCATTATTTGTTTGGGAGGGAGTTCTGTCTTTGGCGACAAGACCAGCATGGAATTCTCTGCTGGTCTAGTCCACTTCCCTTCTCCCCAAGGAAAGCCAACTAATACAAAATAATATCAATCTTTTAACAAAAAAGGGAACAAAGATTAAACAACAAGAAATTCCACAAGCACTGTTCTGTCTTAATGATTAGGAAGTACCTAAGCATGTTTGGTTTGTCCAAGTAAAGGCTGTGGGATTTTTTCAACCCACTCTTACATTCCTGACTTCCATTCCCTGCTTATAGCAGAACTGTGACAGAAAAGATTCTCCAGGACTTTAATGCTGCTTGATACCAGACATTAGGGTAAAATCCTGGTCTTGCAAGGGAGTCTTGCCATTAACTTCAATGGAGCCAGGATTTCACTGTAAGGGTGCAACCCCCCTCAACATCATAACTTGCATCCTCTCTGAAACTTATCTCCTCCTCTTGCACAGAGCATAGGAATGAATATGGCTGGCACAGAAATGGTACTTGCCAACAAAAGACACCCAAAGTTTCTCTTTAAAAAGACTATTAAGATTCTGGTGAGAAAGGCAAATGGAGGGAATCCCAGAGTTATCCCTTTTGTTCTTAACCAATAGCCTTCCAAATCAGGCCATCTTGACTATCTGGCTGAGGACTGGTTGTGAATTTCTTCAAGGCAAGTCAACATCTCTACTGGTTTGGCAACAGCTGGAAGGCAGAGATTGCCTGAGATGCAAACTTCCATCCCAGCAACTGGACTGCAGATCAAACCTCATGGTCAGGACAGATTCTGTCCCTCAATGTTATATACACACCTATTACGTCAATGTGCATACATAACCCACTCTGACTTTGCAGGAGCCACATGTGGATCCAAGAGCAGATTTTGTCTGGAGTTGTTTTTAGCTTCGTAATGGTTTCTATCTCTCTTAAATAACAGAAAACATGCTGTTTATAAATCCAATAACTTCTTAAATGTATTCACAAGTTTATTCCTTTAACAGACAAACAACACCGAAGTTCCATTAGATGTACGTATTTTATATTTTTACTTTTGGGAACAATAGATTGTTCTTTTAACAAGTATGTTGTGTAACTGGAATTTATATTTTCATGTACAGGAACCGTATGTTTTATCAGAGCAGTCTTTTACAAATGGACTGACACAGATGCTATTTGTTTCACAAGTTCCACTGGCCTGGTCTAACCTGATCTAAGGAAGACATGATTAGATTGGTGCCTAAGTCATAAGTCTATACATCCAAAATTACCCCCCCCCCAAATTTTAAACATACAAAAGAAAACCAACGTTCACAGCACACAGTGCAGGTAGCTAAAGTTTCAGTGCATTCGTTTTCCTAACCTATCCCCAGCATTTTCAGCAGAGCAGGGATACAGGTCTCAATACTTGAATGCAGTAAGGTTTATTGCACTAGCTTGGTGATTCACTAAGTACAGGATGTGCCCAATTATCCTGTGTATTTTTCCAGTCCGATTTCATAAACTCCAATTGCACAAGTACAGGAATTCATCTTTTCTTGCTTGTCCATTAAAGCTCATTTTATGGAAGATCCTCCACCTTCAACAACAAAAATGCAAGCTGGCTACACGCATATTTTTTGGTTTTGTTGTTGTAACCATGGAACCAACAAAATCAGCTGCTGAGTATGTATATTATGTGATGAAATAACCAGTTTGGTCTTTGTCTGAACCTGTTAAAAAAAGCTTTGCCTTTTATACAGGACACAACTTCTGCTCCAAAATCCAAAAGTTAAAAACAGCAGTTCTGAGGACACATGTATTCTAAGCCAACAACATTTGGCTGCCTAATATAAAAATTTACAGAATTGTTACAACTAAAAACAAATCATTGGAGCTTTCCAAGATAAATAATTACTAAGAATTCTGGTTATCAGGCCATAAATGTGGCTTCTAATCTAATTGGTTTCAACATCATTGGAGTGATAAAAAGGAACAACATAAATTTACGGAGCTGTAAAGAGAACGTCTATATCCCAGGGAAATTGGCCAGATGTTAATGCTTCACACTTTTCCTTTCGAAACTAATCATGTCAGGTAAATAAAACACTGTATTTTGAAGTTAAAGTACATGATCAAGGTAATGTGGCCAACAATAAACCGACTTATCTTGACAACGATCTTGTTTCACCTTCTAGAGTTCAAGGATGCATTTTTATTTACTTTCCCAACCAAAACTTGCTTCCTTAGTAAAATTAATAAAGATGGCATTGTGAAACTGTCAGACTAATAAACCACCAGTGCCGTTTCCTAGTTTCCCATCCTGGTACGTGTGCAGCATTTATTAGCATTTATTATTATTATTCCTAGAAGCTAAAAAAGGAACATAGAATGGCAATACAAGACGTAGTTGCTATACAGTGCTTTTCACCTATAGATCTCAAAGCAGATTAAGTGAAGTGTCACTGTGCCTCTTTTGCAGATGGGGAGACTGAGGTACAGAGAGGTGAAATGACTTGCCCAATGAAAGGACAGCAGGTCAGTGGAAGAGCTAGCAACTGAACCTATGTTTCTTAATTTGATGATTTATCCACTGGCCCATGCTGTCTCCCCAGTGTGAATATCTGTTATATTAGGCGTTCTCAAACTTCATTGCACCACGACCCCCTTCTGACAACAAAAATTACTGTATGACCCCAGGAGGGGAGACTGAAGCCTGAGCCTGCCTGAGCCCCATTGCCCCGGGCTGGGGGGGCCAAAGCTGAAGCCCAAGGGCCTGTAACCTGAGCCCTGCCACCCAGAGCTGAAGCCATCAGGCTTTGGCTTCAGCCCCAGGCAGTGGGTTTCGGGTTTCAACTTCGGCCCTAGGCCCCAGCAAGCCCCAGCAAGTCTAACACCAGCTCTGGCGACTCCATTAAAATGGAGTCACGACCCACTTTGGGGGCCCGACCCACAATTTGAGAACCGCTGTGTTAGATCAACTAGCTTATGTACCTGGCAGTACATTTTCAAGACAGTCACATATCATCTTATTTGTTAATTTTAATACATGAAGCATGAATTATTTGCTAAAGTAAATATACACTTCAATTTCAAAAAGGTAAGAGTCTGAGGTAGATCTGTCTTCTGACCTAATAACCTTGAAAATGTGGGAAGGATTCTACTCCCTGCTCTGGTCCCTATATACTCCTCTATTGCTTATCTGCCTATCCCACAAGCCCCAACGGAGGAGATGTGTAGCAGGAGCTGGGCACAGGAGAGGGCACCTCAGAGACCAAATGGACGGCCAAGGGGGTAAGATATGAAAATACACATCTGAAAAAATAATTTTTAAAATGTGTTCCAACTTTAACCCAGCTTGAGAATTCTTTCCTTCTCTTGAGCACATCAGTCAGAGACACAGTACACTGTTTAAGGAAGTTGGTGCCACTTCCCAGGTGTGTGTATCTAGCAGTCATTTGTCAGGCTTTGCAACCCCACTTAAGAGAAAGACACGCCAAATTAAAATTTTTAAAGCCATTAATCACACCCTCACAATTTCAGATAAGGCAACATATGCTTACGTGGGTCTTGCCTTTAGCCATAATCAGGAGGTATTAACCTCTCAGTGAATAGGCTGTGTGAGGTACTCCAATAACAAACTGTTACAGAAATGTTTCAGAGTAACAGCTGTGTTAGTTTGTATCCGCAAAAAGAACAGGAGTACTTATGGCACCTTAGAGACTAACAAATTTATTAGAGCAGTGTTTCCCAAAATTAGCGCGGGGCCAAGGGACGTACTGGCCGCCGCTTCCCGCAGCCCCCATTGGCTGGGCACAGCGAACCGTGGCCAGTGGAAGCCGTGATCGGCCGAACCTGTGGACGTGGCAGGTAAACAAACTGGCCCAGCCCGCCAGGGGCTCTCCCCAAACAAGCGGTGTCCCAAGTTTGGGAAACACTGTATTAGAGCATGAGCTGTCATGGGCTACAGCCCATTTCATTGGATGCATAGGATGGAACATATAGAAGATATAGATATAGATATATACACACACACACATACAGAGAAGGTGGAAGTTGCCATACAAACTGTAAGAGACTAATTAGTTAAGATGAGCTATTATCAGCAGGAGAAAAAAACTTCTGTAGTGATAATCAAGATGGCCCATTTAGACAGTTAACAAAAAGGTGTGAGGATACTTAACGTGGGGAAATAGATTCAATGTGTGTAATGACCCAGCCACTCCCACTCTCTACTCAAACCCAAGCTAATGGTATCTAGTTTGCATATTAATTCAAGCTCAGCAGTTTCTCCTTGTAGTCTTTTTTGAAGCTTTTCTGTTGCAAAGTTGCCACCCTTAAGTCTTTTACTGAGTGGCCAGAGAGATTGAAGTGTTCTCCTACCAGTTTTTGAATGTTATGATTCCTGATGTCAGATTTGTGTCCATTTATTCTTTTGCGTAGACACTGTCCGGTTTGGCCAATGTACAAGGCAGAGGGGCATTGCTGGCACATGATGGCATATATCACATTGGTAGATGTGAAGGTGAACGAGCCTCTGATGGCGTGGCTAATGTGATTAGGTTCTATGATGGTGTCACTTAAATAAATATGTGGACAGAGTTGGCATCGGGCTTTGTTGCAAGGATAGGTTCCTGGGTTAGTGTTTTTGTTGTGTGGTTGCTGGAGAGTATTTGCTTCACGTTGGGGGGCTCTCTGTAAGCGAGGACTGGTCTGTCTCCCAAGATCTGTGAGAGTGAGGGATCATTTTTCAGGATAGGTTGTAGATCTTTGATGATGCGCTGGAGAGGTTGGGGGCTGTAGGTGATGGCTAGTTGCATTCTGTTACTGTCTTTGTTGGGCCTGTCTTGTAGTAGGTGACTTCTGGGTACTCTTCTGGCTCTGTCAATCTGTTTTTTCACTTCAGCAGGTGGGTATTGTAGTTTTAAGAATGCTTGATAGAGATCTTGTAGGTGTTTGTCTCTGTCTGAGGGATCGGAGCAAACATGGTTGTATCTTAGAGCTTGGCTGTAGACAATGGATTGTGTGGTGTGTCCTGGATGGAAGCTGGAGGCATGTAGGTAAGTATAGCGGTCAGTAGGTTTCCGATATAGGGTGGTGTTTATGTGACCATCGCTTATTAGCACAGCAGTGTCCAGGAAATGGACCGCTTGTTTGGATTGGTCTAGGCTGTGGTAAATAAATTTGTTAGTCTCTAAGGTGCCACAAGTACTCCTGTTCTTGTTACAGAAATGAAGAGGGAGAGGCAAAGGTCAATTGAATTCACTTTCTATATAAAAAGACATTATGTCAGAAATATCTTAATACCTGAACACAAATGGGTTGATTAACATTCATGAAATGAGACTAATCAATTCTTTACATAAAATGAGACCAAAATTTAGGTCGCATTCCTATTCTTTGACACTTTAAATGCTTGGAGTGGAGTTCAAATGAATCATTGCAGCTTCAGAAAGTTCCCTATAAAGAGTTGCCGAAGGAGACAAATCATATGAAACACTGCTTTATTATTCTGCTGGCAGAGGCAAGATGCAATTGTACAAATGACAGTTGAAGGTATGCAATTCAGGTAGCACTTTTAACCTGCTGCAGCACACTGAAAAAGCTGTTCTGTCCTGTTTGTGAACTGCAGGGAGTTAAATATCAAAGTAACTTAAAGCTTCTATTTGCAGACAATACTGCACATATTTTTGGATTTGTGTTAAAACATTTTAAAAGTGCCTATTCAATTTGCTTCATTTCTAAGTTATGTTAAATGGTAACACTGAGCTACTACTGTACTTAGTATCTGATCCAAATGCTTTGTATGTAAATAGACTAAATTTGGGCAGGCTGGGGGAAATGGAGGTGGTGGAAATTCATCCATGAAAAAAATGATATCTAGCTAAAATGTCACCCATTTTCTAATTAAACTACTTTTAAATAAAATCTTTGTCTTTTCTAAAAAGAATGTTCCAATTCTAAAAGTTACTGGCTCAATACAGGAATTACTGGGTGAAATTCTATAGCTTGTTTAATGCAGGTCAGATTTGATGGTCACATGGTTATTACTGACTCTAAAAATCTATTAATCTTAATAGACAAGTTAAAAAAAGACAGTTAATTCTAACTGCCCCTTATCCAACACAGAGCTCTATGCAGCTTCATGAACTGTAGGAACAAAGGAACTACCTTACTCCTAATTGTGTCTTTTTTAACTCAATCATTTAGTTAACCCATTCCTGAGCATGTGTGAGTATACAGATCTTTAAATGATTAATTTTTTCCCCTAACCAAGCTTTTCAAAATGTGAAAAAACTTCTTGGATCAGCTCTCACTTTTTGAAAGCAAAAAGGTAGACATTTTAATAAAACTACATCCTTAACAGTATGTGGACTTCTATCTCTGCTACAGGCCACAGCTAGTGTGGTGGGTGCCGAACATTCAAGCCATTATCAGGGCTTGAACATTTTATCAATGTCTGTTCCCTGGTGTATTCCAATATCTATGTGTATATACAATTTAATGCAAATCAAAACTTCATTTTCTTTATCACCAGAGAGAAGTGAGGAAAATTTTTACATTTCACCTATTATTTCTCCATAAATAGAACAAGTATTTAAATGTCTTTTTTAATGTGAAGTTAGGATGAAGAGGTCAATGGAGAAACACAACAAGAATAAAGAGTACAATATACTGTGAGGACAATACCAAAGACTACCTATCATTTTTGGTCCTGTAAGAATAGTGCTATTTCTAATTTGGCTTGAGTCACTGCTGTGACTCTCAATCCCTTTACTCAAAACAGAGCAACAGCAAAAGAGGGAGTGATATATACGTGAAGAAACTGCAAGAATTTGTTCCACTTATATGTGGAAACAAACCTGACGGACGCAGATCACTTTGGGGTGTCTGAGGAGGAGGGGTACAATGCATTCAATAGTATGTGGTGAGATGGAGAAGAGGAAGAGTAGTTCTTCAGGAATGTGCACATTAAACGTCTCCCCTTTCCTGTATTCAAGGTTAGACCCTGATCCTGCAACTGATTCTGAGCACGTGGATCCCTCTATTTGTTACGTCAGCACATCTCAGCATGGGCAGACCCCTGCTCCGAGCCCAACTGCACCGAGCCCAACTGAAGTCAATGGAGCATTGCACAGGTGCAGGGGCGCACCAGCATGAAATAAGGTGCAGGATCGCTGTCTAAGGTTTGATCAGAATCAGTTATGTGTTCCTATTCCAAAATCTGGACATTTAAGCCCTGATCCCATTGAGCTCAGTGGCACTACTCACACGACTGCATACCAGCATTGGTGGCATCTAGGCAACGTGTAGCTATATGCCACAGTGAAAAGCAAGCTGCATCCACACTACAGTGTGTAGCTACATGTGTCAGTGAAAACCTCTGCCACCAGGGAGGCAGCGGGGAAACACTCCAGCAATGGGGAAGCAGCGGAGTAGACAAGGAGGCACTGCTTGGGCGAATAGAGAGCCACGTACGGTATATACCTGGATACCTCCCCCTAGGGTTCAGGCACATCTTTACTCTACTCACCTAAGCAGAGCCTCACCATCTACGCTCCTCTTTATATCTGTGCTAGGGGGTATACCCACGTATGTACCCTACACGCCTCCAAAAGAAGTGAGCAGAGTGGGCGTACCTTAGTTACTCTTGTACAGAAGTCTTTGCAGAACTGAAACTATACTAGGGAAAGGGCGAGTCTCAAGCACTAGTGTACAGGTAGCATTATCTGAGCTGAGCTAACTTTTATATACAAAATGCCTAAACTTATTCCACCCCACCCTCTCTTTTTCCCAAGCAAAAACTGAATACTGCTTCTAATTGTACACTGTTGGTTTGTGTTCTTTTCATATTAATTCCTCCAACTCCCTTAGAAAAATAGTAGGACTATGCTCAATGTCTGAGGTGCAGGGTTTTAGCCATGATACACCCATTTGTGCACATTTCGGAGAACCCTCCCTCTTCATTTACACCAAAGAGACACTGTCAGCTCAGAACATAGTCATTTAAAAACAAACGAACTTAAAAGCAGTTTCGGGGACTACCCTGAATCACCCTGATAATTGTGGTTTTACAAATCCTACTGTCCTATTTTTAAAGAGTTTCTCTCTCCCCTGCTGTGTGAAAGACCCACACAAACAATACAGGAAAGCAACTGACAATAAAGGGGAAAGAGTGAAATCGACTCTACCCAAAGGGCCTAGTCCCAAATCCTCTGAAGTCATCTCCAAATGACTTCAATGTACTTCATATTACGTCCAAAGTGCTGTCAAGTGCACAAAAGTAAACAGACTTAAAAAATCATGAGAAAAAAGTGTTCTTCTCTAATATCTTTCATTTACAATAATCTTAGCTGTTGCTTGTAACAATAGCAGGTAAAAATAATCCAGACCATAAGTGACTTTTAAACTGTTCCTTTGATATTAGTGAGTCACATGGTTAAATACTTACCATGCTGTAAACCTATCTCAAGGCTTTCAGGAGCTGAAAATAAATGTATATTAATACAAAAACCACAATGTTGTATGCCAGTTAAAGCTGGTCTACAATTCACTGATACACATAAAACAAAATCACCCAGCAAGGAAATGAAAATTAAGACATCTAACAAGTACACACTCTCTGCTCCTCCATCAACCCCCCCCAACTCACCTCACCACCAGAGCTAACTTCATAACCTGAACCCTTCCAGCACCTGTTTCATTAAACTCAGCACTACTGCCGCCACAAGCAGAGGGACTTTACCCCCACTATCCTTTCTGTACAGCTCGGGGGCAGGGGGATCACCCTCACTCATGTTCGGGGCAATGGGTGCTAGAAGGCTGGTATCCTTATTGCGGTAGAGAACATATGTGTAAACTATCTTTTTAATGGCAGCCGCTATATGTCAGTATCATATTATCGTTAAGAATGTTAGCATTAATGTTACTCTATAAGAAGCGTATAAGAAAAAAACCCACTCTCAAGAAATAGGTTACCCTTCACCAATAGTGTTTGTAATTAGGAGGCGTTCTCCTAAATGACCTTCTTCATGTAACTCCCCCTCAAGCCAAGAGTACCCAACTACTAAAAACAGCTAAAGGTAAAACCTGCTGCATGAAGGTCCTAAAAGAAGATAGCAATGCTGCATGCCTGGAAGGTGTCATTTGTCCGTAACATCTCAAGCATTCAGACAGGGATGGACAGAGACACGCTTGACTTAATGCTTCTCCCCCCCTCCCCTCTCTTGGAGCTGGTATTATGTTTGAACATTTTGCCCCAAGTACTTATAGCCGTTACTGATTTTACATGCTACTTTCCTGCAGGAATCATTTCCATACACGCCATTCTATTTATGTTACTCATTTCTAATCAGAGAGTGAAAGAATAGCACTTGCTAGAAATGACTTCTTGGTATACAATCCATTTTCAGGCAGTGTCAACAACAGTACTGCTTAAAGCTAATCCATTAACTCAGCTTACCTGTTACACTCCCATCTCCCTAATAAATGGGAACTGCACTGAACCTGAAAACTGCTTTTAAATGACATGTGTCATGTACTTGGAAAGCTGTCGATTTGGATTAAGACACAAGCAAACCAAAATTGTCATATGAGTTTCTCACATACTGCATATGACATTCAAAAACTACCCAAGCAAAGAATTTGAAAGCTTCTCTCTTTTTTGAGTTACAGCTGGAAGTGTTGTATGCATTACTGCATATAAACTGTTCAATGTCTATACTTTGCTTTCAACAAATTATACCCCTAAATGACAGCATAAACAGAGAATCTCTAGTGTTGAGGAAGCAAGCGTAAAGTATGAAGTTAACCCTTGTGATTTCTCTTTTCAAAATTCTCCTTGCCCCTCTATAAAAGCGGAGGGCAAACTACAGGATCCGGCACATCACAGCTTTCAATCCGGCCCGCGGGATTGCAAGCCCCGTGGCACAGCGGGGCTAAGACTGGCTCCCTGCCTGCCCTGCCCCACGCCGCTCCCGGAAACGGCCAGCACCATGTCCCTGTGGCCCCTGGGGGAGGGGGGAGCAGAGACCTCCATGCGCTGCCCTCTGCCTGCAGGCCCCCCCCACAGCTCCCATTGGCCGGGAACAGGAAACCACAGCCAATGGGAGCTTCGGGGGTGGTACCCACAGGTGAGGGCAGCGCACGGCAGAGCCGCCTGCCCCAGCCCACCGCCAGGAGCCACTGATGGACATGCTGGCCACTTCCAGGAGTGACGCGGGGCCAGGCAGGTTGGATAAAAATCAATTATTATTTTTTAAATAAAAAAAAAATCAGATTTTTTTGATAAAATGCTTTTTGAGGAAAAAACCTATCTAAAGATAGTTTTAATTAAGATACATTATAGCTCAAAGATATCACATCATGGAATAGGGATTATAAATTCTAATTCTATAGTATGAGACAATATACTCATGTAATGTTTAAGAAAAGTTTTGTAAATGAGTTCCAATAGTTCATGGATTAGGGACCCAATCTTATGGGGTTCCAGGGGCTTCTGTATAGATTATTTAGGTTAATCTTTTTATCTACCCACTGGGACTCAGTGCTCAGTCTAGAAGATACCATCAGAGATGCTTAGTTTTGAAATTCTCAAACTGTGGATTTGTGTCTCCAGAGATAACATGCTGGTTAACAGCAAAAATGTTTTTAAATAAATAAATAATATATAGAGGCGAGAAATAACAGACTTCAACCTTATTGTCCCTCTGCAAATTTGTGTACACAGAGTCAATCCTTTACCTCTCTCTAAAAGTGCAAAGTTTCAAAAAGTTCAATGAATAGAAGATTGTTGGGGGTGGAATAGATCTGGACAAGGAGAAGAAGTCTGGAGATAAATGTGAGAAGGGAGGGACAGGCAGTAGAAACAAAAGTGAAACTGTTTGAGCAGCATATTCCAGAAGTCTTGAGGTCTTTCTGAGTGTAGACTTCATTGATTTGAGATCTACCATACCATTCTCTCACTAGAAGGGAAAACCTATAATGACAGCAGGCCGTAAAAGAGACACTTTGGGAATATTTTAATGAAGTTCCTCTACCTGTGGGTAAGACAGGCATGTGTGCAAAATGCAATCAGTGCAACAAAGAAATGCGAGGCCTGATTGCCCAAATGAAACAACATCATGAGAAGTGTTCCTTCTCAGGAGGAAGCTGAGTTGAAGATGATGAAAGGAACATGTCTGAACATGCAGGATCTTCAGATTGGTAAACTTTTATTTCATACTTCTTTCTTAAGGACTGCCTGTCTTCCTTCTGGACTATTCTTGAACTCTCATGTTTGAGCAAAAAATATAGTTGTTACTCTATGGTACTATAATTTTAGATGCAGTTGTGATAAAAAATAAATACCTGAAATAGGCAGATCTTCCTTTTACAATTTCACCTTTAAAGTAGTACTGAGTATCAGTAAATGTAATGAGCAATACTAAATAAGCAATCTGGTAATAATAATTAAATAACTGCATTGACTTATTTTGCTTAGGAGAATCCATCCTCAACATACAGGATTCTGAAGACTATCCACCTTCAAGATCAGCATCATTTTCTACAGTTTCAGAGTTATCTGCCAATGATAGTGTTTCAGTGACATCATGTATGTCACATAGCCACAGTATATCACCCGTAGCAAAAAGAAAAAAAAATCTCCATCATCCAGAAACAACCATAAATAAGTTTGTGATAAGAACCAGCAGATTACAAAAAGAGGTAACTGATGAAAAAATTGCCCTGTTTGTTTATGCAACAAACTCTCCTTTCCGTATGATTGAGAACCCACACTTCATTAACATGGTTCAGTCATTAAGACCAGGATACAGTACACCCAACAGAGCAGATGTCTCAGGCAAATTCCTGGATAAAGTGTATGAAAGAGAAATTGAGCAGTGTACAAAGGATCTAGAGGGTGAAATTGTTAATCTGAGTCTTGATGGGTGGAGCAATGTCCACAATGATCCTATTGTATGTGCCTGTGTGACAACAGAAGAAGGGAATGTCTACCTTACAGAAACAATTGATACATCAGGAAATGCGCACACATCGCAGAATACTTACAAGATGTAGCAGTAAAAGCTATAACAAACTGTGAAAAAAAATTCAAATGTCTAGCATGCAGCTTGGTCACAGACAATGCTGCAAATGTATCCAAGATGAGAAGAAATTATTTAGAAGAGACTGAAGAGAGTCCCAGGCTAATAACATACCACTGCAGTGCTCATTTGATGCACCTCCTAGCCAGAGACTTCAGTGTTCCAGAAATTAAGGCTAATGTTGTTGAAATTGCAAAATACTTCCATAACAACCACTTTGCAGCAGCTGCTCTGAAAAAAGTGGGAAGAACCAAGCTAACTCTCCCACAAGACGTGCGATGGAACTCAGTAGTGGACTGTTTTGAGCACTGTGTCAAGAACTGGCCTAATCTGATGACAGTTTGTGAACAAAATCGTGAAAAAATAGATGGCACCCTCACAGCCAAAGTTCTCAACATTGGGCTTAAGAGAATTGCTGAACACGTGCAGAGTACCCTCAAGCCTATTTCTGTAGCCTTGAACAAAATGCAGGGAAATAGCTGTTTTATTGCTGATGCTGTTGAAATTTGGAAGGAACTGAGTGCGATCTTAAAAATAGAAATATGCAATGACAGAGTTAAATTACAAGCATTAAAAAAACGAATGGGACAAGCACTATCTCCAGCTCATTTTCTTGCAAATATTCTCAGTACTCGGTACCAGGGTCAAACCTTAACTGCTGAAGAAGAGGAGTTGGCTATGATATGGACATCCAGCAATCATCCCTTCATAATGACAAGTATAATAAACTACAGAACTAAGGGTGAACCATTCAAGAAATACATGTTTGCTGGTGATGTTTTAAAGAAAGTCACACCAGTGAACTGGTGGAAGTCACTTAAGCACTTAGATTCTGAGACTGTTGAAGTGATAATCTCACTTTTAACAGCAGTAGCTTCTTCTGCCGGTGTAGAAAGAATGTTTTCTTCCTTTGGACTAAATCATTCCAAATTGAGAAATCATTTGGGACTTGAAAAAGCAGGAAACCTTGTTTTTCTTTTCCAGATTATGAACAAACAGCAAAATGAAGATGAAGACGACTGAGTTAGCTGCAGAAGCCAAAATTTTAAGTTTTTCATGTTGACCTGGCTGACACAGTCGATTTAATTTTGGGGTTTTTTTATAAAATATTTCATTTAACTATTTTAGTTAAAAACAATTTTAACAAAAACAAACCTGATTTTAAAAAACTTGAATGTTTAACTAAATTCAAAAATTCACATGCTTGTTTTGTTAAAATATTATATGTTTGCTGTTGAAGAAAAAAATCCAGAATACATAATGTTGTTGTTGTTTTAGTTAAATAAAACAATTTAAATGTCCGTCTGGTGATGTTCTCCTCCTAATATAGCAGGGCAAGAAAATCCTCCAAATATTAATGATTAACCTGTTGAATTGGAAATAGTTCACCTCCCAATGACTTCATAAATATCTGCCTCAATTACCTTTGGTAAATGAAATAACCAAACAATCATTCATTTTCTGATATAGCTGTAAAACTAATCTGAAAAGTTTTCAAAATAAATCACTTAAAAAGTGTATGGTGTGTACTTTCTAAAAATGAAACCTACATCTATCTCTGAGTTGTGAAGAATATGTATTAAGTTTATAACAACCAACAAGAATGTACTTTTATGTAGAAATCCATGATTAAATAGAGTCTTCCTGACTAGTGATTTAAATCAAATCCACCCTGGGGCCAGGGCAGGCAGGGCTGTGCGCTGCTGCCACCCTGGTGCCCCTCGAGGTAAGCGGCGCCGGGCCAGAGCTCGCACCCCGAACTCCTCCTGCACCCCACACCCCAGCTCTGAGCCCCCTAACCTCCTGCCTTAAGCTCCTTGCCGCACCACTCCTGCACCCCAACCCCCTGCCCTAAGCCCCCTCCTGTACTCCGCACCCCCTCCTGCACCCCTGCCCTGAGCTCCCAACCTCCTGTCCTGAGCCCAAGGCCGCACCCCTCCTGCACATCGACCCCTTGCCCTGAGCCCCTTCCTGCACACCGCACCCCCTTCCACACACTGCACTCCCTCCTGCACCCCAACCCCCTGCCCCAGCCCAACATTCATGGCCCTGCATACAATTTCCCCACACAGATGTGGCTCTTGGGCCAAAAAGTTTGCCCACCTCTGCTCTATAACTTTATCAGTTAGAACGGCTAAACTTTGCTGCATTCATGAAACAAAGGGAAGAAGTTAGCTGCTTCTGTGGTAGTTAAAATAAAAGGGCACTTAGCAGGCTTTGATTCAGATTCAGCTCTTTTTAAAAACACAAAAAATGAAAGGTCAGAGGGCGAACGCGTGATTCAATCTATACAAAAGCCAATACTGATATTTTTTGCCACTTCTAAAAATCACCTTATATTATATTTTGCCTTCCTTGATATTTCTTACGTCATCACTGAGGCAGAAGAGTCTGTCAAAATGTTGTTGGAAAAACCGCTTGCAGCTTCATACAAGAGGTTCTTCCACTTCAGGCCTTAGTATCCTCCTCCTCAAGTTCTTTAACCTTACCTCCATTGTCACAACCTACCGCAAGCTAAAGGCAAGAATAAAGAAGAAGCAGAAGATGGAGTGAGGCGCTTCTTTGGGCTTCGATAAGCAGCACCTGCTGCGGCCACAGACTGTTACAAGGAGCATTCTCAGGAAAATATGGATAGGTGAAAAGCCTGCTTGAATTGATCCTGGCAAGAACTGGTAAGTTACAAACTTCAATGACTAATGAATAATAAACAAAACTATCCTGTATGGACAAGCTGGAGGAGAGAACTGGATCAAGTGTACTGCAAAGAAAATGAAAACCACACTCTCCTAATTAAAAAGCTACACTTCTCACAACTAAATTTTAGTCTAAAGAAAACGTCTCTCTCTATATCCCCTGTAAGAGAGGTAAGTGAAGACTCTGGACAAACAGACCCATGCCCATAATATATTGGCCGTTCTGGACAGACAGATGGACACACATGCAGCCTCCTGACCCCTTTATTATTTAAAGAGTGGATACTGAGGCTATAATACAAATGAACCCTACAGAAGATTTTCTTTACACAGAAAATTGCTACCTGACACTGGTGTGCAATCGGTCCAGTGCCAGTGTGATCAAGAGAAACAATTACTGTAAAGTGACTACTGAATGTAATTCTCAGGGAGGGAACTCTGAGGACCACAGGACAAAAGGAAATTTAACTCTCAGGGAAAAATTCCATCCTTTCAAATTCTGAGGAGCACAGCTGAACACAGACTAGTGAAGCAAGTCTTTCCAGATGCTGGCATGGAAACAGAATTACTGTTCCCCACCAAACTTTGGATCAACTTTAAACATTAAATTGACCTCTTTATTTGTTGGTGAAGACAGAAGAATATTAGCATCACAGTGGCACTGAAAGATCAAGAGGACTAAATGAGTATTTCAGTGTGTATATTCATATGTATTTAACTTAAGATTTTGAAAGTTTTTTCTGTTCACCAAATGCTTAGCTCTGGAAATTCCATCTGAATATTTATTTAAAATATTTATTTGGGTTGATATGATAATAAAGTTAATTAATAGTAATGTTGAATCTCATTGATTGTTCATTTGCTTATAGAATACAGAGTTATTTCTAATAATAGATTCTGTATTTAGATTTAATGCCTTCTTATTTTATATTACCTTTCCACATTATCATAACAAATTCTGATTGATAGCTATACTCATGGTCAGAACTCAGAGAACCACTCTGAGTTTACTACCTCCCATCTCTGCTACCACAAATGCTGATCATACAGCTCAATACTTTATAATAATGCAGAATCTTATTTTTAGACTACTTTGGTCAGTGCACTTTGTACATCTCTCATAGCGTTATATTAACGACTAAGATGCAGTTCAATGTTGACTCATATGCGTAACTTTACAAAATAGGATTTTCCTTTATTGCATTGCTATTACTGTATTCAAAACCAAACAGTAACGAGATGTAAATAAAACAAAAACCACAATTTACGAAAGAATGGTTGTTAAGAGCCTTCCTTGCAGTCAGAGCTGCAAAAGTGCATCACTAACTTACAATCTAGCAACTCTGAAACAGAAACTAACATATGGACGATTTGCAAAACAAGTTACAAAAATGGTGTTTTGTAGCTTTTATTTCACAAGGAAATTCAGCTCTGAAGTTCCTGCATTTCTAGCTGTGAGTACTAATTAGTCATAATCTGACACAGACATTCCCAACACTAAAGAAGCAGGGCTTGATTGGCCTCTAACAGACAGAATCCTTATTTACCTTGCAGATCTGCAAAATATGCTGAATTAGCCATTTGCTGACACTACTCCACCTCTTTTAAACGTTTTGTTCCAAACCAGATTTATCACTTCTCATAAATAGTTGAGATTTTGACATGAAAGCACATTCACTCAATAATGATTTTCAAAAGCAATTAACTATTTAACTTTCCATGTTTATATTTTAGAAAATTAGCCCTCATTTCCTTGATCAAAGCTGATAGTTTCTGTTACTGAAGTTCATTGCAAAGATAGCTCTTACTTGATCTTCAGCTGCTTGTGGATGTATAGATAACAGCAGTGGCTGAATAGCCTTTTCCATCTTCATTTAGCAGAAGACTAATTTTTGGAGGGAGTGTGGGGGAGGAGATCAGCTGGAATATTGCAATGCCCTTTACAAATAACCATCTTCTCTGGTTACCTTCCCAGCCGACCAGCATCATCTTTGTCTTACCTGAATTGAGTGTCAGTCATTTTACTTTCATCATCCAACCCTCTAGCTCAGACAGACTATGGGAATGCTGAATGACTATATCTCCTGGATCTAAAACAGATGCACAGTTGACTTTTATCAGCCTACTGGCAGCACTGCAGCCCAAAATGTCTCACTATCTCTGCTGGTGACCTGATATATGTCCCACTAGCAACCTATGGAATGCCTTACAACAGAGCCCTCAAGGCAAAACCTCTAGGTCCTTGAAGGGAGAAACGAATAGAACCAATTAAAAGCAACTTTGTGTATCCATGCCAGAGTCCACAAACATGTCAACAACACATTTTCAACAGTATCCAAGGCAGCTAATGGTTCTAACACAATCAGTGTGGACACTTGATCTTTGTACAGTTCCAAAAAGGAGTTAATTGGCCAATGAGATCAACAGTCTGTGCACTATATCCCAGCGAAGAACCACATTGCAAAGGGTCAAAAGAAATCTAAAAAGTAAAGATAGTTCCAGCACTGCTTCACCATAAACTCGACAATCTACGACCACAGAGACAGAAAATAATTGTTGAGATTATCATAGTCAACAACGATTTGAGTGATACAGCTGCGCTCCCAAGAGGTGTTAACAGTCTACTAAAAGTCCACTTCAGTTCCCTATGCATGATTTTACCAGCTAACCAGGCTCCATTGGTCCAAATCCACCTCCAGTACCTCAATAAGAAAAACAGCCTGAATTCAGTTCAGAAGTGGCATATATCTGTCTTCATGGAATAAGCAAATCTGGCTCAAGTCCAAGCCAACCTCTTCATAAAGTAGACTGGTAACTCCTTGCAGCAAGAAATATCTGACACTGTCTTAGGAGGGACCGTTCGGATGCACCAAACTGTCTGCCGCCCAGAACAGTTCAATTTCTGGGAACTTCAGGCCTGACGTGACAGAGGAAAATCATCTTTTCTCTGCTTCTATCACTGCTCTGGCACAAGATTCCAAAAATTCTTTATGCTGCAATCAGTCAGATTCAGAATGCAATGCCCATCATTTGTTCTTTAGCTTCCTCCTTTCCAGCTTCCTCCGGTGTGAATCATCTACCTACCAAAGTGACCTTCAAAGATGGCAGAGAAAAAGGGGACATTATATTACTAAGGGACAAAAGATAATCAAGATGTTCAGTTAGATATCCAGAGTGGTTTACTGGTGAAACAGCTGACCAGTTCCACTCAATCATTTCTGAAAATGTACCACTAATAAGAGAATCCAACTATGTCTATTAATCGCTGAGGCCACACCATTAAAACAGATCCTCCACCCAGCTGGAAGCAAAGTTGAGGCCCAACCTCAAATGAGATGAGGTAATAGCATTATTTTTAAAAGATACTTGTTTTCATTTAAAAGTTTGATCAGGAGCAAGAAAGACTACCATAAAGCTTTTAGATAAGAATTAAAAATGAATCTGGGTGTGTTCCTTTGACACAAAACCAGGCTGGATTTAGACCAGGATGAAATATAAAGATCAATTATTTGTGATAAGACAGATATCAGAGAAGTACACAGAACACAGCCAAAGCTATTACAACCTTACAGACTTCAAACAGGCTTTTGATAGTATTCGGCAGAAAGGGTTATGGCTAGTTCTGAGAACGTATGGTATCCTCCCAAAATTGATCAAGCTGATAGAAAACATCTATAGCAAGTCAATGAGTGCCATAAGAGTAGAAAAGAAGCTGACAGAATGGTTCAGGACTGTAGAAGTGAGACAAGGATGCACACTATCATCACATTTGTTCATCTTGGTTCTGGAAGCAATAATGTCTGCAGCACTGTGAGATGAAATGAGAGGAGTCATGCTATGTGGTAGGACAATGCATAACCTTAGATTTGCAGATGATATTGATGTCACAGCATTGACCAAGGAGTATTTACAGAGAATAATTGATATCGCAGACTCGGAAAGCAGAAAATTAGGAGTGAAGAATAGCATGGAGAAGACAAAAATTAAGGAAATTGGAAGACAAGAGAAAGAGGCAAAGATAAAACTTGGAGGCAAAGAACTAGATCAAGTGGAAAATTGTGTGTACCTTGGAGGACTAATATCAAAGAATGGGAATTGTGAAGATTACATAAAAAGAAGAATCGTACTAGGTGCTAGCCAAGATCTGGAAGGCTAAAGACATTTTGATAAAAACAAGGATCAGTGTACCGTATTTGAGACAACCGTCATATCAATACTGCTGTATGGGTTGAAATGCAGGAGTATGAAGAAAGGCAGTGAACGAAAGATTTTGACTGCAGAAATGAACTGGCAGAAGGGAATACTGAGAGTATCAAGACTGCAGAAAATAAAAAAGAAGGGATAAGAAAACAGCTAGGGCAGTAAATAACACTTTTATGGAAGATTCAAGGAAGACAGCAGCGTGTCATAAATGGACCCAGAAAGAATACCATACATAGCAATACATACCAGCGTGCAAGGAATTAGAAACAGAGGAAGACTGAGGATGCGTTGGATACAGAGAAGAACGAAAAGAACAAAAAGATTTAAAGATGAATGAAGCTGGTACGAGATAGAAAGTGGTTCGAAAAACTTAATTTGGCCCCACCATAGCTGTTGATCTGACAGACAGGAATCAAAGAAGACGAAGCTGGTGTGAATAATCATTAGAGAAGCCATGTCCAGAGGGCAAATGGATTTTAGAATTACTTCTTTTGTACTATTCTCCTCGATCAAAAGTTGTAATTCATGGGTGTGATGTCATAAAACTAAGACCATATCAGCTCTTTGCTGCATTGCACAGAGGAAATGAATCTTCTGAATATACTGGCCAAATAAGACAAACGCAACAGTGGTGGAATTTCAGAGTCATGAACATTGTATGGTTGTAGCTCTATATATTGGGAGTGTCATGTCAGTCCAGAGGGTGGGTTGAGCTGGAGGACAGTTGGTCTGTACTGTATCATCCTCCAGCAAATACACAGACCTTCTAGTGGAAAATCCAGAGGAAAATAATACTGAGAGTTTCAGCACTAACCCTACAAGGAAGGGCAGGTCTACCAATCATAGCACAACTCCTCAGTGAGCTATGTTCCAAGACAGCTTCTGGCAAAGTCAAAAAGCTTGCCAAACTCCTCAGTGAGCTATGTTCCAAGACAGCCTATGGCAAAGTCAAAAAGCTTGCCATTAGATGTGGTCAGGAATTTTCCATAAGAATGATATTCCAAAGGAAAATGTAGTTTCCAGAAAATTGACCTTTTCCATAGGAAAATTTTGATTTTGCCAAAAATATATGATTTTCCTTCAGGAAAATCAAAATGAAATATTTCATATCAGGTCAATTTGACCCCAATCAGCATATTTCATTTTTGAATTGACCTGACATATCTTCTTTAAATCAGTTTCATAAAACATTCAACTGCAATTCTCTATGGGAGCTGTAGTTCCAGCCCACATTTTCTCCTGTGGGCCAAACTCCCAGGAGGACTAGATCTCCTATAAGGCAACACACTGATTTCTTTCTGGTGGAGCTAAATGGTGCATGATGGGAGATGTAGTTTGACCAGGGAGCCTGGCCCACAGAAAAGAATGGGGGCTGGGATCACAATTCCCATAATGCACCATAAGGAAATGCAAATTCAATGTTGAAATTACTCAAAACAATGCATTTTGGGACATTTCTATAAAGTGAAACAAAACATTTTAATATTGTGAATGCTGAAATGTTTTGTGTTGATCAAAAATGTCAAAACAAAATGTATCAACATTTCTGAACTGTAATGTTTCAGAATTTCCATTCCACAAAAAGTTTTGAAATGTCAACTGTTCTGAGATGAAAACAAATGCTGAAATGTCAGTTTCCCCCAAATTTCGCTCAACTCTACTAGCCACGTAGTTGCTGAGAGACCCAGAGATTTCCTTGCAATTCACATCATCTATGTGCTTGGAGGTGCCTTCCACTGCCCCACAAGGGGATGAGGAGTCTAGAACTCCGTATAAGTCACTGTATGCTTACCCAGCACACCACTGGTGGCAGCATGTAGGCTATGTGTAGCTACATGCCACAGTGAAAAGCAAGCTGCAGCCATACTGTGGTGTATAGCGACATGTGTCAGTGAAAGGCTCTGGCCTGGGGAGGAAGCAGGGAAATGTTCTAGCAGCGGAGAGCTGCTGGAGCTTTTCCCCGCGGCCTCCTCCTCCCAGCAGTACCAGGTTTACAATGGCACCACTGGTGCCAAGCCCACACTCAAAAGGGGCCCCAGCGCCCACACCGTGGCCTCACCCCCCTGCTCCGCCTGCGCTCTTCCCTGAGGCCCCTTCACGGCCTCTTCCCCCTGAGCCCCTACCTGCCACTCGCTCCTCTCTGACGCCTCCCCACCTCGCTCCTCTCCACCCCCTCCCCCATGTGTGCGTAGCAGGCAGGACCTTAAGGGGAAGAGGCCGAGCTGGGGTGGGGCCTTGGAGCCAGGGCCATCCCTACCTATACGCAAAGTACGCAGCTGCGTAGGGCACCAGGGAATTTGGGGCACCACATTTCCTGGTGCCCTGCGCAGCTGCTGCTGCTCCTGCCCTGCCTCTTCCCCACCCCTGCTCCACCTCAGCCCAGCCCCCGCCCCGCCTCTTCCAAACCCGGCTCCACCCCCGCCCCGCCCCTGCTCCCCTGAGGACTGCTGCAGGGGTCAGGCCTGCACTCACCGCGTGGTAAATGGAGCGCCCCGGCCCCAGCCTGCTCCACTCCCCTGACTCCCAGCCGCGCTGCCAGCAAGTGCTGGGTGGCGCTTTTCCTCTTTCCCCCCACAAGGCTGAGAGCCAGGGGAGCGGAGCGGAGCGGGCTGGGGCCACGTGGCGTTTCCCTCTTGCCCCTCAGCCCTTCGCTCCCGTGGAGGCGAGATTACACCCCCCCCACCCGGAGGTCTGGGGCCAGACTTCCCCCCCAGAGGCCTGGGGGGCTGTGTAGGGCACCAAAATGGCTAGGGCCGGCCGTGCTTGGAGCAAAGGGTGGGTGGAGCGGGGCCTCAGGGCAGAGTACAGGGACGCAGGGCCACGGTCTGGGCACCAGTGCCTACAAAAGATTAATCTGGCCCTGCCTGCCAGAGCCTTTCCCTGCTGCCAGAGTCCTTCCCTTCAGTGGGAAAGACTTCAGCAGCTCTCTGGCAGGGAAAGGCCTCAGCAGCAAGAAGCTGCCAAAGCCTTTCCCCACTGCCTCAGCCTTTCCCCACCGTGGGGAAAGGCTCTGGCAACAAGTCACTACACTGCTAAGAACAGCAGTCTAGACAGGGGAGGCATTGTTTGGGTGTGTAGGGTACATACCTACTGGGTTCAGGTGGTTCTTTCATCCCCTCAAGCAATGCCTCACTGTCTACACTGCTATTCATACCTGTGCAAGGGGAGTGTGCAACAGATGTACTCTACATGCCACCGTAAGGAGGGTGCGGTGTAGATCTACCCTTAGTGGGAGTTTCTCCAAATAACTATTCTCCTCCTATTGGAGGGGATGGTTTAGGCCCAAGTTTTTAAAACATCACATATTAGTTTCCCTTTACCTAACGACCATGAATTACACACTTCCTGACTCCTAAAATCAGTTAAAAATTGTACAGCATCTATATACACATTCACTCCATGCCTGCCAAATACAAATTATACTTTCTTGTGCGTTCAGCTGTACTTGAAAGTAGTAACTTATTAATGGAAGAATAAATAGGATTTCAGACATTTCAGTTTATTAAAAAAAGCTTCGAACAAAAGTATAATAAATCATACATGTACAAAAGAATTATTTCAAGAAGGCCTGTCTCATGGTGAGGGAGTTAAGATATTCAATCTATCTAGATTATTTAAGAGAATATTGAGAAGTGACTCAATCATGATCCATAACTACTTACACAAAGAGAAAATTTCTCACAGTAGCGGGTCTCTTTCATTTAGCAGACAAAGGTATAACAAGATCCAATGGCTGGAAGTAGAAGCTAGACCAATTGAGAATGGAAATAAGGTCCAAACTTTTACCAGTAAATGGAATCAACTAACAGTACAACTTGCCAAGGGATATGGTCAATTCTCTATCACTTGCTGTCAACTTGAGATTGGATGTCTTTAAAGGATATGCAGTAGCTCAATCAGAAGTTATAGTCCTGATGCATACGTTACTGGGTGAAATTCTATGGTCTGTGTTAAACAAGAAGTCACACTACATTATCTTAAGTTTTCCTTCAGGCTTTAAAAATCTATGAACTCCCATCTATGCATTATCAGAACTCAAAAACAGTTTTGTAATTACCAAGACTACACACACTTTTGCAGTAAACATAAACCCAAAGAAGAAACTTTCATTAGAATCACCAGACGTGGCATGAAAGGAGGCGTTTTCCTGAACAATTATACAAGTGTCAGTGCCTGGGACATGGGCGGTCTTGCCTAGTGCTTAGGGCAGAAGCCAGCGGACAGGCACCAGACCTAAGGGTCAAAGCTGAAATCAGGAATCAGGGCCAAGAGTCAGGTTACCTGAAGTTTGGCAAGGCAGGGGCAAGCTGGGGTCAAAGCAGGATGTAGGGGTGGGGGCAAGGCAAGCAGGACTGTGAACAAGGCAGGGGCAATTGCAGCTATGAGTGAATGCTTTTCAGAAGCCAGTGAAGTGCTGCTGGAATTAAGAGCCGGCCTGCTGATTCTTCCAGCCAATCAGGCAGCCTACTACAGGCCAGCTGCGCTCATTAGGTTGCACAGAGACTGGCTCTGCTGCAGGCCCTGATTCCTGACAACAAGAGTTCATTAATCATTCCAAAACAAAAAGACACAGAGACAAAATGCATGTGAATCTAATGTAATTTCTCCACCTCGCATTACCACTATGGTAACTTACTATTCTTTTGCTAACATTGCTTTGCAGTACAAAGTGCATTTACTTTTTTACTGTGAATAGATAAAGATAAAAAGTCAGGGGACAGTTCTCTTTTAAAATATATCATCTAGCTATCAAATGATATTTTGTTTTCCTTAAATGTGCTGAACTCCTACTGACTTATATGTACTGTACTGATTTCCCCCTCCATGTTTTTAAAGAACAAAATCCCTTATTTGTGTTACTGAGAACTTCAATTGTTAAGACTGACAGAATTTTAATATCTAACTTATTTTTTAAGGAGCATGCTGTATGGTTATTTTCTGCTTTGCAATCAGCTTGGACAATAACTAGACTTGTCAGCACTTTCACTTTCTGATTCTCATGCACTAGCCTGATACTATTGTCTGTATTTCCAACTCTGGAGGGGGATATGCTTAGTTTTGTTTAATTGTTTTCATTGAAATTAATTCTATTTACCAATTTGTAATATCTCTTTTTAAAATAAACTTTGTTGTTGTTGTTTTGTTATTATTAATTATTTATTTGTACTGTGGTAACTCCAGTCATGGATGAGGGCCCCACTATGCTAGGCGCTATACAAACACACACAGCAAAAAGATGGTCCCTTCCCCAAAGAGCTCAGTTAAAGTAAATTGACAATGCCTCTTTTGTATCCACTGGTAATATACACATAGGTAAAAGAACTATACTACACAGAGACCTCAATGACATATAGCACACACTGGTCTTTCGATCTCTCTCTTTAACACTCATACACACCTCATCTCCCACCCCTCCTTTCTGAGGATTAACTGCATGTGCGTACACACTGGTTACTTGATTCTGTTTCATTACAGCTCTTGTTCAATAAGATGAACTATATATGATTCCATCATATTTCTACATTAATGTCCATTTAATCTGATCTCTTTATTATACTCAATAATAAGGCACAGTTTTCAAATTTGCAGTAAATTAGTCATAGAAAATCTTTCTGGTGACTTTTTTTCCCCTTAACAAGAAAACAGAAAAATAACTATTCCTGTCTTTCTTTTTAACAGAACAAGCTTTTTCTGAGTAATAAAAGGATCATATGACAATAGTTTTGCAGTGTATCATGCAAGCTCTGTTGGAGTCAATCCAATTTCTATACAAGTACTGCCATCTTGACAACAAAGCAGCCTTATTGAAACAGGCAGGCCTCATCTTAATTCTGGCACCACTGAATGGAGAGTACACACTGGCCAGGGAACAATGAACCAAGAAAAGAGTTATAAATCTCTAATGACAACTGCACCCAAAGAAAAAGAAGATGCACTATGATAGCATTGTTTGCCATACTCCTTCAGACAGCCACTTTCATACAAAAGATTGATTTTTACACAGAAAACAAAAATGCTCTTTCCAGATTTTGCACATGTATACACCTCCCATCAACAATCCAAAACCATTATCCATTATTTCAGTAGGAAAATTTGCAACAGATCTGTATAGAAGAAAATATCCAATCATATTATTTCCTTTCTTCTCTTCCTCCCTTGCCTCATCAAAACAAGTCATTTAGAGCTTTCAAACCTATCTTAATTCCCAGAACACATATAACTGGACTGCTATGCAGTCCCGGAAAAAAATATCTAGACTTTATTTACTTTGCATCACTTATCCTTCCCCAATACAGTCTAGACTCTTTTCCTGCTGAGATGGATTTACTGTAGAAATTCTGTCTTGGGTTCCAATCCTGAAAATACCTATGCATGTGAGTAACTTTACTAACATGAGCAGTCCCTACATTTATTGGTTAATTCAGACAGGAAACAAAATGAAAGCCTTGGGTGATAGGTTTTAATCTATCATTAAAACAGAGCAATAGACACTTCTGGTAAAGGAAAAGAAGTCACAAGATGCCTTAAATACCTTAAAGAACAGATAAAAGTATTCTACCACCTACTAATTGTCTTCTCCAGATGAATTTTCTAAATGGAGAAGAAATAAACAATAAAGGTACACAAGGGGAGCAGAGGGGGAAGAAAGATTTCAAAAAGTGAACACAATTGTGCATCACATCCTCATGTTAAGTAGTAGTGACGTGAAAAGTCCCATTGCCATCAATGGCACTACTCAGGTGAGTATGTACCACTCAGCATAAAGAGTTGAATGCTTTTGGGCCTGATTCTCATTTCCCTAAGGCCCCTTTTTACACTGCTTTGGCAGTGCATGTAAAATTTAAGCCCCCTCTATTGTGCCAGAACAGAACAAAGGAGTCTTGGTGTAAATAAGAATCTGGCCCTGTATGATAGTAAAACAAAGCATTTCTCTTTGGGTATCAAGTCTGATTTTAACAGTGCTTGAAGCAGTTCGGGAAAAAGAGATGGCAACTTGGACCTGTCCTGACCTAGGAGAGTTAATTGTGATTCCTTTTTTAATTGACTACAGCTCTTCAGACTACTTTCCTTACAGGATGGGTAGAAAAAGCCAGCAGCACCCCTCCACCCCCATCCCACACACACACACGCACACCTCCCCTGCCCCCAACCTTGTGAAACCTGAGAAACAGGCTAGCTCAGTCCATGAGTTCCAGCATAATATTCCTTATAACCTTTCAAGTATTTACTCAGGCAAATGTCAACTGAGAATACAGGTATTTGTAACAGAAGAAACCAAATACAAGCATTAACAAAAATTAAACCCAGTCAAATACTCTTGCAAAATCAGTGTAAGTGTGTGCAAGGCTCTGCTTGTTAGTTCTGGTAAGAAATTCAGGAAAGTACTAGCTAAAAGTCTTTCCCAAAATACATCCCCATTACTAAATCGGAGACAAATCATTTAGGGAGACATTTTCAAAAACACAAAGGGCAGATAGGTGCCCAACTTCTACTAAAAGTCAATGTGAGTTGGGTTCCTAACTCACTGTGCATTTGAAAAATCTCCCCCCTTATTGTCCAAATGGTGGTCATAGAGAGCACTAGGAAAAGCAGCTAAATTTGAGCCATTTCTGCTATTGTGTGGTTTCAAAAAACTCATAAAGCCAGTGTTGATTTACATATGAACTTTTTTTTGAGACCGGGGGGGGGGGGTTTAAAAAACAGATTTGGTATATACACATTTTTTACACATAACACACATATACAGACGAGGTAACAGAAACTTCACTCTTTCTAAATAGCTTTCAATTCACACCCATCATAAAGGAATTATTTTTCCCCCACTAAATTGCTATATCTTGGCAGCAAATACCAGAACAAAAGTTTAATCTTTCTAGACTAAGTCTGCAAAGTTTGATAATGTGAATGAAACCATTTTATGGGGTTTTTCTTTCAGCCACTAATTGGGCTGAGAGGAAATTAAAGCAAGTTGCAGAGCTAATGAACAGATTTGTTCAGGCCAGCCATTTTGCTGTACAGTGAGAAGAACATGGCTTTCATTTTCTGATTAAATTAGCTTAACGCTCAGGTTGCTTGTGAGAAGAGAACTCTGAGTGTACAGTCTGCAACAGTTGTCTGTAACTAATACATTAATCTCTATTTTTTAAAAGATGCAAAAAATTAAAGGCATTAGAGGCATGGCAATTATTTGAGAATACTATGGAGAGCCAAAGAACTAAAAAACCCAACCATACATAGTTAGCAAACAGGCATTTGGAATTGGAATTGATTTGTGTATGCACTCAGTATTTACAAAAGGAACTGCCCTCCCCCTGTTCTCCAGAATGAGGGGCATGGCAGATGGAAAGGAGACTCCTTCTATGCTTGACAGGCTCTTCCACCAAAAAAACAAAACAAAACCCAAACCCACAACCCTGACACAAAAAGGTGACCTACGGCAGTAATTACCCAATCAGCTAATAAGGGCAAAAGGTTATCTACAACAGCCAAAAAGCTGCTAACATTGTTACTTAAAGATTTCAGCCTTTGTTTGACGGTCTCAATAATATCAACTTTTAAGGAAAAGTTGTACCCAAAGAACAAATCAAGGTCCTACTGGGAAAACTTTGTGTGTGTAAATGGCTAGAGAAGGCCTCAACTGTTAAATTAAAAACAAAACAAAACCACAACTTTACTTAGTATGAAGTGTTTTTAGTCACAGCTGAGCTACTAAATTGCTCCCATCTATTTCAACTCAAAGCTCTGAGAGAGTTAACCACGGACACCACAAACACCACTGTGTGCAGCACATGCAAACCCACAACTGATCCATCTGATTAAAAATTGTTTCTCACCTGTGACTCTTCACTACCTGCCACTCTAAAAAAATAATGTTATTATAACAAACTACTAGAGAAGGGGATTTTACCCTTACTCTCAAGTCCAACATTATAGTCACCATCCTTCAAGCCAAAAAAGAGAGGATGTAACTGCTTTGGAGCCAGTCAACTTTACCCCTTACTCAGAGGGGAGGGGTCATTGTTGCGAAATGTAATGCCTAACCAAACAAATAAACTAAAGAAAGTGAGTAATCGCCAGGATTTATCAAGTGTCCCAAGACTGCATTTGGACAGTCAGTGCAAAGGAAAAGAGGAGAGAGGGTTTTAACTAATGAATACTTTGAAAATTTTCACAGGAGACAGTGATAAGTACACAATACAATAACATATTATGAAATCTGCTGCAGCTGATTCAGGGATTCCTGAAATCAAAAAACAAAACAAAAAAAAGTTTTAAATAAAGAGATAGTAAGTAGTGACCAGCTTTATTAACATAAGATATTAAATGCTTTTAAAATGAGCACTTTTAAAGAACTAAATTTTTGTGGTTTTGATTACATTTTTAAGCTTTTTGGGTTCTGTACTCACTAGGGTAAATTAACATATTTAGACTGAGACAGGGATGTCTGGGAAATAAGACAGATCAATATGAAACTAAATATCCATGTTACACTCCACCAAAATATCAAATGAGTTAAGAATTAAAGAAAAAAATTGAAGTTATCTCCCGAACTACATCCTAAACTCACTTTCTGGTGCCTCGATAGACTACAGCTGTTCAACACAAACTGCACACAGCCTTTTATGATTACAAATTGCCAAAAAGGTAAACTAAGGGTATTTCTTCACTGCAAAGTTACCTTTAGTTATTACTGGAGTGTTGCCCCTAACCTGACTCCCATCCACACACAAAAATGTTGACCTCAACCGTGGTAGTGCTGGTTGCTCTCTCGGGGGAACAGTCTGACATTCGAGCTAAGACAGGCTGTGTGGATTCAGCTTAAACCATTTTATTTGACTTGGAGACTGGACAGCTATGGGTGGATATGGAATCTTTCACCCCGAGACCTGAGCTAGTTTACATCCAGCCAGGACAGGCTGTTTCATAATCTACCATTAAAGGAACCAGCAGCACAGCCAGTGTATTGCAATGGATATTTCAGTGCCCCCTGCCACACACACAGTAATGCTTTAAAGCAGTTTTAGGGGTGGTATGCGTGAATGAGTTGGTGGTCTCAATTCCATTCCTAGTAAACAAGACTCTGATTGATAAGAACTCCTTCTATAGTTGACAATCTCATCAGAAATGTCAAGTAGGGAGTTGGCTCGGAGACTGAACTACCCTTTCACCCCTGAGATGCCTTCCTGGAGATGTAGTATCAGAGGGGTAGCCGTGTTGGTCTGTATCCACAAAAACAATGAGGAGTCCGGTGGCACCTTAAAGACTAACATTGCACTGCTGCTGCGTGTGCTGTACCTGGCCTGTTGCTGACAAGAGGACTTCATTCTCCAGGCCTGTCAAACCAGCACCATTCAAATGGCAATACATTTGTTTTTTTTTTCATTATTATTGTCCAATTATTTCTGAGTGAGAAGAGAAAAACAGAGACACGCACATTCCAGTCCCTGGAATTTTTCCAAGACAATTTAAATCAATTAATTCAAGGTTTACTTTAAGACTGTAGAAGGTGGCGGGAGCTGGAGGAGAAGCTATCTAATACTCTCAAGATGCAAGCATGTAAAAGTACACACCACTTGTATTTACTTGTCACAATATCTTTGTTAGGAGGCAGGCTTTTCCACTAATGGAATCTTTAGGATGGGGATAAGAAACCGAATACATGTATGGAGGAACCACCATACCTTATTATAAACAATTTAAAACACATTTACTTCTGGGTTGAGACTCTGTATGCCAGGTTCCAACATGGACTAAGTTGTCACAACCGAATTATAATAAGATTAATTATGAACTCCTTGAAAGAGAGTGGTTTCTTGCGTTAATACTGGCCATCCTTAACTAGAACAGCTCTTGAGATTGCCACCTTAATTTCATGTGCCAAGCAACTAAATCCTTAAAGTCACTTAAAATATATAATGGTAGGGATTCCCCAAGCTCCTAAGGGGTGCCGGCCCTACCCCAGTTCACTTTGTAGCCCTGCATTTATCTTCCCTTATCACACCAAAATGACTGCAATGGAACTACTCACACGCTTAACTTTAAGCATGTGAGTGCTTGCAGGACTGTAGCAGAAAACAATTTTTTTCATAAATCTCTTTCATTTTTGAGACTATTTGTTAGTTTGTTCCTATTGATTCCCCCAAAATCTTGTGAAAAGCCTGAATAAAAGTGGAGTCTAAATTTCAAAATAACTGAAGTCATTGGTGCATGTTAGCTCCATTTGACATGCCCTTTTGTCTTGATTTGAAAGGAGGCAAAAGACTATCCTGTTTTAACCAAACATATATCAAATTCTAGATAAGTCATACTAGTGGATCCACAGTAGGAGAGTCAAAATTACAAGCAAGAAAAGCCTTTGCTTTTCTCCTGCTTTGAATTCACTACTCTGGACAGAAGTCATAACTCAAGAGTGTAGCGAACTGTGACCTCAATCCACATAAGGAGGTTAATAAAATAGTTAAACATGAAAATTGTCTTTAAAAATAAAGAAAACAGAAAGGTGACAGTAGGTCAAATACAACTAACCACCGAGTAATCCTCTAGAATTAGTCTGAGATTTAAAAGATGTTCTAAAGTCCATTCAATTAGATTTAAATGCAGAAATTACTTCCATCCAGAAGAAATAATTTCACCTATCTCTATAGAGTATTCACTCTCCTGTGATGTAATTATAATTATTAATACACATATTCATCCTGAAATGCACTAAGTATTTTGAAGTATCTGTTGCCCAAAAATTGTATAAAAAAATAGCAACTCTATTTTGTAATGCACAGGAAAAGAATGTATCTGAAGGCCATTTAGAAACACTGCAGGTTTCCTCTAAAGAGGGCTAGAGTTAATTCATCCATCATGTTGCATATCTTCAGCAGAATGAGTCACAAAATGTCAACAGAGATTCCTGGATTGTTGACATCCATGTCTGGATAATGGGATCATTTAATCCATCTGGCAACGTAAGTCTTGGAGGATAATGTAGTCCTTTCAGGATACTGCCAGACACCATGAGAAAGGCATGAAACGTCCTCCATATATTAGACTGGTTTAGATATAAGCTACTGTACAAACTTTTTCCTGAGAATGAAAATATATTTCTAAGTGGTCAAAAGATTATGACTGAAAGAAGGAAATGACGGCTTTAAATGAGCTCATTTTTATATGTGGGGCACAATTAGGGTGACCTGTTAGCAAGTGTTAAAAATCGGGACAGGGGGTGGGTCGTAATAGGAGCCTATGTAAGAAAAAGCCCCAAATATCAGGACTGTCCCTATAAAATCGGGACATCTGGTCACCCTAGGCACAATCTAGGATTGATCTATGGATCTCATCTTATCCAGACAGCAGAAAACAGGGTCTTACAAATGAAATAACATAATCCAACAAACTTAACCCTCCTACTGAACTGAAAGTCATGGGACAGGAGAGTTAGAATTGTAAGCTATGAAAATGCATTCAAATGAAGTTTTAAAGAGGACTTGTAATATCACATTCGAGCATTCTGGGCTCCCATGTTATCTTATAGGTAAGCAATTGTGAGGTACAGCTACAAAACAGTGAGAAATAGCTGGGTGCAGCTGAAGACTGCTGCAGAAGAGGAAAGGTTGCATGGTATGTAGTGCTGAGACTTGAACCTAAGTGACTTCCTTTTCAGACCTTGTGGAAAAAAATGTCTATACCGGAATTTTACGGTAACATCATGGAGAAAAAGAGGAATCATATTTTATCCAGGGTCACTCTGGAGCTAGAACCTCTGAATGGTTCAGACCAAGAAGTGACAGTTTACTTAAGTCTCAGGTGAGACACTGCAAGCAGTGGAGAAAACGGAACCCTATTAAATCAGGTTCACTATAGTTGGAAAGATACATTGTTTGACGTTGGCAGAGCTATGATCAGTAGCCTCTAGGAGCTGCTAGATCTTATTGACTTAGCTAATCTGTTAGAAAAAGTGCTCTGGCCTGGATGTACAGGGCTTGGAAGAGAACTACTACTCACCTGGTAGGATAGAACCTCCTTGGTTTCCCACTGAGGGACCAATGCTAGGGAAGATGCTTAAAGGTTCTTGTGCTTTAAAGACCTATACAACTTTTATAGTAAGCCTCTGCTCTGGACCAAGCAAACTATCATAGAGGTTCCCCACACCCAGGGGTGAAAGTAATATTAAACTCTTACCGGTACGGGGGACCAGCTCCAGGGAGGGGAGGCAGGGGCCCTTGGACGGAAGGGGCGGGGCCTCGGTCTGAAGGGGCAGGGCCTGGTAGCAGCAGCAGTGACCAGGAGCCCCAGGCTCTTTTAAAATCGCTGGCCCTGGGGCAGCTACCTCTTTTGCCACACACACACACCCGTCGGTGGCCCTGCCAGTAGGATCCCTCACCTTTAACTGTAAATGTCCTTCACCTTTAACTGATCTATTAAGATCACACCATATTAGACAACAATACTTGAGTGATTATGTATGCCATATGTCCTTGAACTTCTGAACTTAAATTTTGTTGGCATAAAGGCCACAGAAGGGAAGATGAAAAACTCTAGAATATACAAGACATTTTGAAATGGTCTGGTCAAAGTGGGAGTGGCCCAGAAGGAAAAGGGAACATGTTTGTTTTCTCTTTTCTTTAGAACCAGCCAATCTGCTTTGTAATCAGAGATGGTGAAGCATGATCTGAATTGGTTATATGTCTTATGAAAGTGCAGCACTAACTCCAAATGAACAAAATAGCTGAAAAGGATAGAATTGTCCTAAAAAATTCAAGTGGGGTGGGTGAGGGAACTGTCTCTAAACACTGTACAAGAGATGTTCATCACAGAAGGAAGAGTGGGTCATAATGAGGAAGTCAGGTAAGATACATCCTTGAGGGCCTTCTCTGAAAAGACATACTTTCAGTTTAAGCCCCTTGAAAAAAGGGAGAGGATTTTTAATAGGCAGGTTTGTTTGTTTGTTTGTTTGTTTTTAATCAGAAAGCTCTGAAGTATCACAAATTTTATTATTTTTTCCAGAGACCTTGGGAGTACCTATACCCTTGACTAGGATAACTTATTTGGGGACTGATGTGGCCCCAACTCTTGGTATTTAGTACTTTGAATGGTGAGATTAGATGGAAGAGGCAAGTTGAAACAGCAATAAGTGTATTTAACTGCACCACTTGGTCAGAGAATCACATCTATTTAGGATCAACCTTTCTAGGGGCTTAGTTTAGACTCAAGCCCTGACCTGGATGTCTTCCTAGAAGATTTTGAATTCCTATTAGGAGAACGCTGTGAAAGATTGGGAGCAACATCCATTGAACCTGCCTCAAGATCAGGAAAGGATTGGTGAAAAACACATCTACTTCTGACTGCAATATACCTTGAGAAATAATGCTTTATTTTATATTTTTGTTTGGTCAGGCCGCATTCTTTACTGCCAGAAAACAGCTAAGAAGAAGCAACAGTTACTGGCAGGCAGTATGGTACAAACTGCTAGACCTCTTGCTTCACAGCTTTACATACCCACTGAAAATTGAATTACACAAGCTACCCTAGGAGCAGGACCCAAGGAGAGAGAAATAAAGAATAGTAATTTGTTATTATTTTGCTATCATAAATCACTCTGGTTCACCATTTCAAGACTGAGGGGGCTTTTTTCATTATTGTTTTGCCCACTTGTAAGACAGAAAGGTCCAGGCTCCAATGAAGTGAAAAGAGTCCTGGTGCTAAGACTCTCCTGAGCACAGGACATATCCTGAGCCAACTACTTGATTTTCTGCACACTATCTACATTACTACCCCCGCACATCATCTTGCTTAGAAATAATGAGGCACATTGAAGTAAATATGGTAAAAATGAAAGAATAGAGAAGGTCTGCTAGTGAGCCCTGCCTCCTTTATAAGCCACTTTGCACTTAGGGACCTGTTGTTTTAAAGTAACCATAGACTTAAGTGTTCAAGGTACACAAGCACCACCACAGGAAGTTCCAAGTTCCGTCAAATCTTTATAACTGAATTACAGACAGATAGTGGTCAGTCAATCCAGCATGGAGGGCACATGGAATGTGTGAGTAATTGTTTTCAGGAATTGGGGAGACAGAGTAAAAGGAAAAACCAAGTACAAGTGTGCAGGCCCTCCGCAAAGCCAACTCTGATGGTTGCCTGCACAGCACCCCATTGAGGAAGCTTTCCTCCCCTTATCTGAACTTTCTTTCAGATTTGGTGACTTTATGGGTCAGGCAGAATTAGTTCAAAAACTGCTCTGCTCCTCTCTCCAAACTGATCTTGAAGGAAAGGCAGGCTGGTGTGGGGTGCTAAAAATCTTTTGCTGACTCTTCCAGAGCATCCCCAATCTTCTCTGCAGCAAAGCAGGAGGCAGCTAAACCACTAGCTGCTGGGGCATGTGAAGAACTGCTGAAGTCTGCTGGTGGAGGTAGCACAGCGAGAACACTTCTAATGCAAAGGTAATCTGCCTCAAGTACTGCACTCCATTCCAAATGTAAAATGCTAGGGGAAAACAAAGAGAAAAAAGAATCCCTTGTAAGAGGTTCCCATTAACCCTGATCCAAAACCCACAAAAGCCAATGGAAATCTTTCCACTGGTTTCAGTGGGGCTAGGATTAGGCCCAAGGAGAACAGAAGTGGAAACATCTGCTCTTTTCCATGAAGAGGGACCTACTGGGGAGAGTGTTCTCAGTTCAGCAAACATGCCAGCAGGAGGAGCATTATGGATGTCTTTGCACTAACTGTTTTTTCCCCTTGTATTTCCTACCATTGCTAGTAATAGTGAAAGATCTAGTTCTAACTAGCATGTCATCTAACCTTGCTAAAGCTAAGACTAAACACATTGGTTAAAAACTGACAGCTTGTCTACACTAGCACACCTGTGGTAGAGCTACATTGGCAGTGAAAAGTGCGGGAAAGCTTAAGAAAAAGAGAATGGCGAGGACAAGGTCTCAGTTTTGAAAGGAAAAATGGAATTCTGTCTCCATTCCACTAGAATGAACAGAAATACCCAACAGTTACGACTGTATCCAGAGTAGATGATACAAAGCTGGAGAAACATTTTTTATCAGACTCAATATCAGCAGATTATCTCCTGAATAAAGTATGTTTTCTGTGAAAGACACCAAACAAAAAAGAGTAACAAAACAGTGACTCTGTAAATGACCTGGGTAACTTTGTTCCGATAGCACCACTGGAATGCACAGCCCTCTTCAGACATATAAGAGAGGGTCCCTGCCCCACAGAACTTGCGTTCTAAATTACACATATAACAAAAAAGCAGGGTGGATAATAATAAAGGATTTGTTTTGAAAAAAAAATTAAAAATCAGATTTTTATTTAGTTATTTAAATTATATGGTTTTCTTTTTAAAAGTAAACCTGCTTAAAATGAAATCTGAATTTAATACAAAATATGTCAAGGCCTAAACATAAAATCTCTTAAAACATCTAAATAAAAGATAAATATGCTGAATCCATGAGTCGCTATCAAAAACAGAAAAATCTGGGGAAACAGAAATTTTTTAGGTCATGCTTTATAAATATGACACAACAGGTCATGTATTGTATGAAGGGCTTGTTTTTATATGCTGTTTTTGTGTGTTTAATTAAATTCCAGTTACTGTTCCAATGCAACTTGACATAAATCATGAGCAAAAAGTTAATTATCGAGTAAATAAGCAATATATCATTCACCATTTTCTAACATACTAAGAATGTACAATTTAACGGTTATGTCAACCGAGACCGCACCTCTCTTTAGAAAATAACTGAAGTACAAACAGACAAGTTGATAAAAATTGATGATTTACAATCAATCCATCCTGCAAAAAAGAGTTTCAAAACCCACTATTAATAGGGATAGAGACGGTGGGTGACAGGAGACAGCAGTAAACAATGGGAAGACACATAACAAAAACCTTTCCCTGCATACAGTTGTTTGACAAATGCAGGCTATCAAAGCTATTCAGTCATGGCATTTTCACACAACAATTGTACAGCCAAAGACATTACTTTTAGAAAACTTTGTCAGCCCTCTCGAGCCATTTGTTAAATGTAGGTTAATTGTAGAACACAAAGGTGACAGCTTTAGTGAAAACCTTCTTACTCTTCTTCACTTGCTACAAAAAACAATAATTTGCATTCCACACCAACGACGGCCTGCAAAATACTATGCTACATGTGTTCACTCTCTCAAAAAGAGAGATTGAAAGAAACATGAGCTTCAAACTACACACTGAATCCTTCAGAATCAATTAAAAATACTGATGTCTTGATTTACTAAAACTCAGTTTTTAGCATAAAAATATTAGTACATCCATCCACAAGATTTATAGAAATTGTTAGCTTTACTTACTAGGAAACAAATTCTGACTACAATTACATCCACCCAATCCCTGATGTCTTCAAACTGAAGTACAAACTATTGTCCTGATTTTCAGAGGTGTTGAACATCCAAGAGTTCCTGAAATCAGTGGAAATTGCAGGTGCTCAGTATCTCTACTAATCAGGTTGTGAACTCTTAGATTTCTTCACAATATCTTCATTTTGTGTATTCAGAAAGTATTGTGCTAATGTCTCAGCTCCACTCAATTACAGTTACGAGCCTTGCATCTATTTAAGGGGCTTTACAAATATTTCTGAACAGTGGTTTTAATTTTTTTCTAATGCTACTTATTTAAATAAAAAAGACACAACAAATTTAAACTTTGTCCCTCTGTGGCTCAATCTTGTCATGCCACATAGGCTCTAAGTGTAGAGTAGTATTTAGAAAGAGCTGGAAACATGCCAGATTAAACAAAGCTGGATTTGGGAATGAGAACAGCTAGTCAATTCCACATTGCTATACTGACCTATATTAACTCCCAGTCAGCTGAGAAAGCTAAAACCAGTTGGCCAATGAGGTGAAGGGGAGGGAACGACCAGAAGCCTATGGAAAACAGCCAATGCAGCACAGCTCAGATTTGCTTTATGTATTTTTAGAGCTGGAGGAGGCAGTAAGAACAAGAGCAGCATGGCCCGAGCAGTTAAGAAGAAGGGGGAAAACAGCTGGCTCTTACTGAACACCAACCTACTTTAAGCTAGTCATGTGGGAAACTGAAAAGGAATCTCAAAGAACTCTTACGCAACAAATTTCTTCACAAAAACAAATATAAGCCAAATTCGACCAAATCTAATGTTGCACCTTCTGTGTAGCTCTACTTAGCACTGCAGACCTCAAAAAAAAAAAGGGGGGGGGGGGTAAAATAATATTTTTGTTCAGAACCTGCTGCAAAGTTCAGAGTCAGGAGATGGAATTGATAATGGAATAGAGTTATTCATTTCTAGAGCATCAGATGAAATCCTGCCAGGTTGCTGCTAGTCACTGTCTGATAGCTGTTCAGAGGCCTGTGAAAAATGAGTTGGTTGTTTTAATCCAGTTTCCAGTAGACAGTCTTTAGATTCCAAGTTAGCAAGAGCTTTAGATATCAGATAGACAGGCATCCTTGTCCCAAAACTCAATATAACTGGGCAGTAATTGGCACCTGTAGCAAAAAGACTGAGGACTGAATGGGGTATGGAGATTAAATTTCCTCCATTCCTAGAAATGATTCATTCAGATAAAAGTTGAGGAATAGGGGCAGGACAATGTCAAGTGGTTTGCCTTTGTTCTGCATATTCTGTGAATAAGTATTTCAATTTCCTGTGCACTCAATCTAGCAATTCTCTCCAGTACTAAAACTTCTATAAAACATGTTTTTGCACAAACCTACTCCATATTTTCTGTATGTACTGAAAAGTATTTGCTATCCATTTATCCTCTTTACATATTCAAAAACTCTCTTCTTTCTCCCCAACAAATATTTAATTCCATTGAAAAAGCAGTGATTCATTTTTGCTCTATTGTGCTTAAGCTTTTAATTTTAAATGTTCTTTAGTTTTAAATTATCTTTTTTATACCTCATTCTACTTTTGGAAGGCAGCACATAACTTCAACAATTCATTCAGTAAACAATTAAAAAGCACACTAGATTCCTATTTTCTATATATTACTTAACAGAAGGGCCTTTTTGTTACCTCAGCCCTCATGTATAGTAGCACACAAGGAAATCTGAAGTTAGAATAGGGAAAAAAATCTTTACAAATGAAAATTCACAGCAGACACTCTTAAAAAGGCAGGAAATGCTCAGGAGATTTGGGAGAAATTACAAACATGGATGTAATAACTTTACATCTTAAGTTCACACAATCATTTCCTCCTCGTGGACTGCTCTGAAGAAAGGCATATCTGAAATCTTGCCTATTTAAAAATGCCTGTCCGAATCAAAAATATTTTACAAAACAAGGAATGACACTTTACCAACTCATTGACTGCAATGGTATTTGAGGGTGTAGACACTTGAGACACTTTGCAAGACTAGGTCCCGAATTTCTGTCTTTACAAACATTTTTCCATCAAAATTGAATGCAACCTGAAAAATATTTTGAATCTGTTATGTACAAATATCTTCTCCAAGTAAAATCTTCCAACTACACAAAGCTATTAGCTCATGCCACACTTGTCTGGTTACATTTGTACATGTTATATGCTATCATAGAATGTGCTAGCCTTTACCAGTGTGTCAATGGCATTGCATCATTATCACAAGAACAATAAAGCTCTCTCTCCATTTTTTTTTGTGAAGCCTAATTTCATTGCAATATGTATTACTTATCACACATTTAGCTTAATTTCATTGTGGTATACCTTACTTATCACACATGTAGGCTAACTTCATTGTAAAATCTATTTCGCACACATCAATTTTTTCTCCAACATGAACACACACAAAAATAACCCTGTCTCAATCCTAAACATGTCATGACTAAGCTTAAAGATTGGCAGCCATGTTATTGACTGTTATCCCCTTAGGTCTCTGAGTTTACTGCTTTCACTGACCATGATCAGAGCTCTCTTAGGAATTGTGCTGCTTTAAATGGCTACTCATATGGCCTCTCAAATCCACAACAAATGGCGAATTCTGATAAGAGGCCCCAGGTGTAGCTGATAAATCCTAGTACCAAAATATCTTAAACTCTTCTCTGTATTAACACAGAAACTAAAACAGGTGTGATAAACACTATCTCACTAGGATACTGTCCTTAGTTATTGTTCAAGGGACAAACACATGCACCACTCTTCCCCCATCCTGTTTTCAAAGAACTCTAAGGTTGGGCCGACAATATAAAAAGTTTCCCTTGCCAACTTTAGCATGTTACTTTGTCCACTGTTTCAGAGTAGCAGCTGTGTTAGTCTGTATCCTCAAAAAGAAAAGGAGGACTTGTGGCACCTTAGGGACTAACAAATTTATTTGAGCATAAGCTTTGGTGAGCTACAGCTCACTTCATTGGATGCAGTGAAGTGAGCTGTAGCTCACGAAAGCTTATGCTCAAATAAATTTGTTAGTCTCTAAGGTGCCACAAGTCCTCCTTTTCTTTTTGTCCACTGTGTAACTTTATTTTACTGGCAAATACTCCTCTAAAAAAATTACAGTGAAAAGTTAGGTTGCTTGCAATCACTGATCATTGTTCAGTATGCTAGAATAAGACAGTAACTAAAGAACATGAAGCTGAGAAGGCATCTTGCACCAAATGTAAAATGACTGACCAAAATTTTTTAAATATATTCTACAGTTTCTTTAAAATAAAGTTTATGTCAAGTGAAAATCCCTTTGTTCTGCATTTAAAGATTACAGACCAATTCCACCCCTGGTGTGACTCTACTAAAGTCAATGGGTTTTTCACGAGACATGGATTTTCCCCAATTTTTATTTTAAAAAAGAAATACTAAGTCTCTCTAGATCCATAGATTCATAGATATTTAGGTCAGAAGGGACCATTATGATCATCTAGTCTGACCTCCTGCACAATGCAGGCCACAGAACTTCACCCACCACTCCTAAAAAAGACCTCACACCTATATCTGTGCTATTGAAGTCCTCAAATTGTAGTTTGAAGACCTCAAGGAGCAGAGAATCCTCCAGCAAGTGACCCATGCCCCATGCTACAGAGGAAGGCGAAAAACCTCCAGGGCCTTCCAATCTGCCCTGGAGGAAAATTCCTTCCCGACCCCAAATATGGCGATCAGCTAAACCCTGAGCATATGGGCAAGATTCATCAGCCAGATACTACAGAAAATTCTTTCCCGGGTAACTTGGATCTTACCCCATCTAAAAACCCATCACAGGCCATTGGGCCTATTTACCATGAATATTTAATTACCAAAACCATGTTATCCCATCATACCATCTCCTCCATAAACTTATCGAGTTTAATCTTAAAGCAAGATAGATCTTTTGCCCCCACTACTTCCCTCGGAAGGCTATTCCAAAACTTCACTCCTCTGATGGTTAGAAACCTTCGTCTAATTTCTAATCTAAATTTCCTAGTGGCCAGTTTATATCCATTTGTTCTTGTGTCCACATTGGTACTGAGTTTAAATAATTCCTCTCCCTCTCTGGTATTTATCCCTCTGATATATTTATAGAGAGCAATCATATCTCCCCTCAACCTTCTTTTAGTTAGGCTAAACAAGCCAAGCTCCCTGAGTCTCCTTTCATAAGACAAGTTTTCCATTCCTCGGATCATCCTAGTAGCCCTTCTCTGTACCTGTTCCAGTTTGAATTCATCCTTCTTAAACATGGGAGACCAGAACTGCACACAGTATTCCAGGTGAGGTCTCACCAGTGCCTTATATAACGGTACTAAAACCTCCTTATCCCTACTGGAAATACCTCTCCTGATGCATCCCAAGACGACATTAGCTTTTTTCACAGCCATATCACATTGGCAGCTCATAGTCAACCTATGATCAACCAATACTCCAAGGTCCTTTTCCTCCTCCGTTACTTCTAGTTGATGCGTCCCTAGCTTATAACTAAAATTCTTGTTATTAATCCCTAAATGCATGACCTTACACTTCTCACTATTAAATTTCATCCTATTCCTATTACTCCAGTTTACAAGGTCATCCAGATCCTCCTGTAGGGTATCCCTGTCCTTCTCTAAATTAGCAATACCTCCCAGCTTTGTATCATCTGCAAACTTTATTAGCACACTCCCACTTTTTGTGCCCAGGTCAGTAATAAAAAGATTAAATAAGATTGGTCCCAAAACTGATCCTTGAGGAACTCCACTGGTAACCTCCCTCCAACTTGACAGTTCACCTTTCAGTAGGACCCGTTGTAGTCTCCCCTTTAACCAATTCCCTATCCACCTTTCAATTTTCCTATTGATGCCCATCTTATCCAATTTAACTAATAATTCCCCATGTGGCACAGTATCAAACGCCTTACTAAAATCTAAATAAATTAGATCCACTGCGTTTCCTTTATCTAAAAAATCTGTTACTCTCTCAAAGAAGGAAATCAGGTTGGTTTGGCACGATCTACCTTTTGTAAAACCATGTTGTATTTTGTCCCATTTACCATTGACTTCAATGTCCTTAACTACCTTCTCCTTCAAAATTTTTTCCAAGACCTTGCATACTACAGATGTCAAACTAACAGGCCTATAATTACTTGGATCACTTTTTTTCCCTTTCTTAAAAATAGGAACTATGTTAGCAATTCTCCAATCATATGGTACAACCCCTGAATTTACAGATTCATTAAAAATTCTTGCTAATGGGCTTGCAATTTCTTGTGCCAATTCTTTTAATATTCTTGGATGAAGATTATCTGGGCCCCCCGATTTAGCCCCATTAAGCTGTTTGAGTTTCGCTTCTACCTCAGATATGGTGATGTCTACCTCCATATCCTCATTCCCATTTATCATGCTACCATTATCCCTAAGATCCTCTTTAGTCTTATTAAAGACTGAGGCAAAGTATTTGTTTAGATATTGGGCCATGCCTAGATTATCCTTGACCTCCACTCCATCCTCAGTTTTTAGCGGTCCCACTTCTTTTAATTTTACCAGTTAAATAATTAGATTGCAATTCAGCATTGGGTGCTGTTCCAAAAAGTCTGACTGAACACTGCAAGCTGTACATCCTTCAAGTGCATTCATATTACTACCTTTATCCTTTCCCTCTACTTTGACCAAGTTGTAACAATTTAATTAGATACAAGACAAGAATTTAACCCATGCTATTATTCATGGCCATCACTCAAAGTATTATTTTTAGCTGAAGAACACTGATGGAGGAAACGGTGTCCGGGCAGATTTTCATGTACAACTTCCTGAATTTGTGACCGAAACCTGAACTTTAGGCAAAACTTTAGTTTAGATTCTGATCCTTTTTGATCTCACAATGTAGTAAGAACTTTGTTTTCTGTGCTTGTAACTTTGGTGTCTCCTGGTTCTATAATCTAAAATTCAACAGGTACGTTAGGGGTAAAACAATGTTAATATCTTTTAGTGGACCAACTTCTGTTAGTGAAAGAGACAAGCTTTTGAGCTCCACAGAGCTCTTCTTCAGAGCTCTTCTTCTTGGTCTCTCTCACCAACAGAAGTTGGTCCAAGAAAGATAATATCGCACCCACCTTGTGTCTCTCATATCCTGGGACCAACACAGCTCACAACACAGCAAAAAGCTTTATAAATTATAATCCCCACTTATGCAGCAATGAAGCAGAACTACCAACTTCTTCTAATTCTTGAGGTATTTTGGGGGGTGGGGGGCTAGAAATGCACATAACCGTATGTGCAGGAGGTATCATGTTACCAGAGCTTCATGTTCTTAGACTCACTTGCAATCTTCACTTCATAGTACAGAACAGTCTGTGCCTCACACCATATAGGTTTCAGATGAGAATTCCAGTGTCTGCAGGGATTTTTTTAATTCTAGAATATATTGGACTTTACTGTCAAGCATTTCAGTGCAGCTGCTATTCTTTGATTCTCTTAAAATACACACGGTAGGTACTGTACTATCACACACACAAATATTTACTTTCCTACCACAGCTATTTATAATTAAAGTAATTTTCCCCCATTTCTGATTTCATTTCCTCAATCTCAGCCCCATTCTGCATCCTTTAGAAGGTGCTCAGCACCTTTCAGGATTGGACTCATAGTGAGAAAGAACTAACTTTTAATATGACATGAAGCTTTCATAATTAAATTTTAACCTGGTTAGACATTTATAATTTAAAAACAAATTTCCTTAAGGCTGATCTATAAATCATTTTAAAAAAATTAGGCTTGAGTCATTTTTGCTTCTTTATGCTGCAGAAAGAAAACCTGAAGGCATTTTAAAGTTTTTTTTCCCCCTTTTAACTTAGAAATATCAGGAATGACAACTCTGGTCTTCTTTGGAGTTGCTGGATAATTTATTGGGTATCTCAGATCTTGTCTACACTGGAGATTTGACCCGATTACAGTAACATGATCCAATGGCTAGAAGACAGAGCTAGATAAATTCAGACTGTAAACAAAGTGTTTGTTTTTTTTCACAGTGAGGGTAATTAACCACAGGAATAATTTACCAAGGGTCCTGGTGGATTCTCCATCACTGGCAATTTTTACATCAAGATTGGATGTTTTTTCTAAAAGATATGCTCTAGGAATTATTTTGGGGGAGGTTCTATGACCTGTGCTACACAGAAGGTCTGACTAGATAATCACAATGGTCCCGTCTGGTCTTGGAATCTATGACTCTATTAACTTATTAATCTAATTGATGGCCAGCAGCTGGTGTAGCTGCATTGGAGCAAATCCCAGTGTAAACCCCAGTGTAAACCAGCAAACCACTGTGTACAGAGCTGGTTCTTACCTCTGCCTGAAACCAGAGAATAGCCACTTTTTGTTTCTGGAAAGAGAAGTACACACACTTTGGCAGCTATGAATGCCGAAGGGGGAAGGGAGAGGGTTAAATGACAGATTCTATCTGTGTACCACAAGAGAAGTTAATGTAACATGTAATGGTTCCCAAAAAACGAAATGCAATCTACTACTGAATGATGGGCCATAATGATCCCATGTAAGGTACAGAAATGGTTTCCAGCCACTGGTGTCTGTACCAGTTCTGGCACTTCAGGCTCTAGGAACTCAGACTCTAAACTCTCCTTCCCTACCTTGATGCTGAGACCCTGTGGTCCTGCTGAATGCCTTCTACTGAGGGCTCAAACTATGTCATACAGCTAAAGTGTGATAAGGAGACAGAGGTTTAGACCAAGTTCTAATGTGATATAGAGTGAACACAATTGAATGGGAAGGCTGCATCTATACTGACAGTGTGTAGGGTATGTGAAGCTACACACTTCAGTGTAAAGCCTGCTACATCCACTCTGTGGTGTGTAGCTACATGTGCCAGGGAAAGGCTCTGGCAGGGGGGGAAGACAACGGGGAAAAACTTCAGCTACTCTCCACTGCCAGAGCTTTTCACTGAAGCGAGGAAAGGCTCTGGCAACCTTTCACTTCCAGCTCCAGCAGCGGGGAGTTGGCAGAACCTTTCTCCACTGCCCCTTCTGCCGGAGACTTTTACTGCGGCGGGGAAAGGCTCCAGTAGCAGGACATAGTTTGGGCAAGCAGAGAGTAGGCAGGGTATATACTCACATATACACCTACATCTTTGGGCATGTCTTCACTCTATTTGCCTAAACTGTGCCTTACCAGCTACACTGCTGAATATACCCATTCGGGCAGGTGGGAGACGCTCTGTGGGTATGTACTCTACATGCCACTGAAAGAAGTATGCAGTGTAGATGTACCTGAAGTGGCATGCGGTGGCTAGTGCAGCTGAAATGTTTCTCTGGTACAGCTCACTATCTCTAAATATTCACGACACCAATAGCCACATTAGAAGCCAATTCACAATTGCTACTTATATAACTGCTCAATATTATTACTGTACCAATACGCTAACAGAATGAAATCCAGCAAAATGCTAAACACCACAGCAGTGGAAAATACATGCACTTCACAGGATCAAGCCAAATATCCTTCTCAAACCACCAGACGCTATCTCCCACTCCTCCTGGACTGAATCCATCAAATACAGCAGGATACATGTGTATATAAATACACTCACAACTCAATGTTTACAGAAACAAGTTTGTAATCTTCCTAAAAGCAACTACTTTACATGATCCTTAATGCTCCTTTTCCTTGCATGTAAATTCCATTGAACTTTATCATTAAAGACTCTGCATGACAACTCTACAAAGTTCATTAACAAAAATCTCTCTGGGCTGTAGGAAAGTGATACAAAATTATTGCAAAAACAGAGTGGTCTACATGCCATTAACAATTTAAGAAAAACTATTGGTTTACAACATAGAAATTCACAGTTAAAACTCAAAATCCCATCTGATGCTCTAATCTCATTCCATAATATGTTGACTCTGGTTTGTAAACCTTTCCTCCCCCGCCCTGGAACCAGAATTTAAAACAAACAAAAGACACAATGGAAGCATTAATACCACTGAGACATTGTGAGTTTTCTGGTTCAACTTTCAATTTCTTTGATTTTCTGGTTTCAGAATAACAGCCGTGTTAGTCTGTATTCGCAAAAAGAAAAGGAGTACTTGTGGCACCTTAGAGACTAACTAAGACTAACTAAGATGCTCTAATAAATTGGTTAGTCTCTAAGGTGCCACAAGTACTCCTTTTTTTTTTTGATTTTCTGGTTGTGTCAGATCTTTGATGTTGCACAAATGTGGTTATATTTATAGCTGAATAGGTTAACATTTTTGAACTGGAATAAATTTCAATACAAGGTGTGAAGGCTGGAAAATAGAAGTTATTAAAACACACACACAAACTACCTGTGGGTACATCCTAATAATTGGATTGTGTTTTAATATCTACACAGCATTCTCCAGGGACACATTGGCTTCATTTAGGTATTACAGCAGAAATAATTTATCTGCAGTTTAAAAGTGAATCTTTTCATTATAAAAAAGTATGTAAGAAAGGACCCCTCGAAATACGTGCAAACAATCCAAAGAAAAACAAAACAGCTTTAAAGTCACAGAAAGGTCTATAGAAGAATTTCCTGCTTCTCAAATTTTAGTTACTACTAAAGCCTCAGCCCAGTCTTGGATACTTGACAGAAATGTTCCTTTAACTTAGTTCTATAGTTTTGTAAAACTGTAAATGATTAGAGACTGATGCACTGCAATCCAAGAACAAACTGTGTATTGCAGATTAATCACTTTCCAAGACTGGAAAGGAAAGATAGGATTTAGAGATAAATCTGGCCCAGTGTTTGTGCAAGCATATCATACTTCTTAGTACTGAATGTCCCAGTACTTACAGAGGAAGTAAACAATGTTCTGTGTGTGTGTGTGTGTGTGTGTGCCCATACACACAGCACTAAATATGATAGCTTGTGAAGAATGTCTAACTTTCAGTTATGAAACACATACGTCAGAGATCTCCCAGTTATTGTTGGCTACAGTGCTACTGCTCAGGAAAACTGAAAACAAAGGCCAGTTGAGATACAGACTACATTTCTCTAAGCACAAAGAGAAAAGTAGAGATGGATTAAGTATTTGCTTAAAGCCCATGGCTACACTGTTATATCCAATAAATTACCTAAAAACAATTTTAAAATCCTTAGGTTTCACAGTCAGAGAAAAAAAGATAGCCTTTTAATGAAACATCTGCCTGCTTTATCATCAAAACCAATCCTGTGCTCTTTTTGACCCTCTTGTATAAATAGCCATAGTACATAGCATATTAGAAAGAAAAATATTTTAAGCACTGCTTGTTGGGATTTACTTCTGGGGGCATACTTAGGCAACCTACATTTTCAGTGTCCCTCTAGCATCTAATCATGCTGCTTTTGGCTGCTTAAGCAGTGCCAGCTTTCATGCATTCCTCATTTCTATGTAAACATATTTACATTTGTAACTCCTGACTGGCTTAATATTACATAGACATTCTGAGGAAAATCCCACCAGTGCCTGAATTAAATGCAATGTTTTGACAGTCAATTACATACAGAATAAACAACAGACAACTGTGAATGATGGGACTATAATTCCATAGGGGATTTCTTGTGAATTCAGGAACTACAAAAGTGCTAATGTAAACAATACCTCATCTTAATAGACCTGTCAGATTTCCACAATATACCTGCAAAAAATGAACATGTGCAACTATAAAAACATGTACCATGAAAAGTTAATAGGGCATAGTGGTCAATGCAGTAGTTTGTAACCTAACTGTTAGGTCATAAATTAAAAGTAGCTTAGTACTGTCTTCCTAGTACATTACAAAATGACCACACAATGTCACATGATTAGCAGTCTACTCAAGACTTGCAATGACTGGGTAGAAGGTGGTGCTGCAGATAAAAGATTGAGGTACACTGGCAAAACTTGTGTAGAAAAACTTGCAAAGGGCCGGCTTTGTAATAGCTTGGTTCACAAAAATGCTATTAGTCCCTCATTTTTAAGAGGATAAAAATTCACCCACATATTACCAAAAGACAAGAGCATCTGCAGTGGTTATTGCTGTCACCATGGCCCTCGGAACATATTCATGTGAAGTGATTCTAATAATTTTCATTATAATACTATACAAGATGTTACTGTTAGATTCTGCATTTTCTAAAACTCCCCCCCCCTTTTTTTTAGTTTGTTTTCCCCCTCTTTAGTTTAAACATGTATGGTACAAAACTACAAAACCAAACATTAAAAACATCTTGGAATCAAAAGTAAAGGACTTCTGCAATATAGTAGATTAAACATTACCCCAAATTAACTTGCTTCAAGATCCCAAGTTTATATTTCCAGATGACCCAATGATATTTTTCTAAAAATATAAACGGCACAAAACTTTTAGAGTATGTGTTATAATACTGCAAGGAAAATACTTAGCAGAAATCTACTGTTTAAGTTCCCTCCCCAGCACAAATATCTGACTCCATATTGCAGTAGAACACCTCAATTAACAGTCACCCATTCATAACAAGATTGTGATGCAGCTGTAAGATTCCCCTACAGCAAAATCCCGCCAATGCTAGTCATTGATCCAGCAGTATGCTCTAGCTCAACTGCACAGGGTGTCTCCAATTCTTGGAAACATTACATCCCTCACTCCCTCCCCTCCCCCCAAGGTCACAGCCTCTCAGAAAATCCCAGTACATCATGACCCAGAGATGTGATTAAACAGCTGTTATCAATAGTCTGGAGCACTAAAGCACAGTATCTGAAGTACAGCAGTTAGTACAAGTGAACCCTTTAGCCTATAGAGCCACGACAGTGGCCTTGAGAGCACTGACAGCGAATAAAATATATATTTCACACTAAGGGGGGGGAAACAACAGCTTTGACTTTGAATTGTGTATGTACCTGTGCATGTGCTCATTCACATTATTTCAACTGAATGAAGTTACAGGTACATAAAGAAAGATTTAAAACATGCAAGCTGTGTGCAAATCTCTGTATTTTTTAAAAGCAAATAAATGGTTGATCTTACCATTACATGAATTGATCCAACTCCCAATAAAGTCAACAAGAATCTTGACTCTAAGGCCTGTCTACACTATACCTTATGTCAGCATAATTTATGTCACTCAGGATTGTAAATAAACCACCCCCTGAGCGACATAAATTACACCAATAAAAGTGCCATGGGGACAGTGCTACATTTTCAGCACAGCTGAAAACTCTCTAGTCTAATAGGAGTTGGGTCGGGCCCTAAGAAAGAAAGGAACAAATTCTGTACCCAAATACATGGGGTATATTGCTGCATATTTAAGCATCACCTTGCAGTTTTAGATAAGGGATCAGACGGATTCTCTCTGTATTTCCTATCTCAAAAAACTGCTCTCAGTTTTTCATGCATATGTGTAGTATTTACCAAGCCTATTCAAGAAAGTGCATAAGGGTAGGAGGAGAGGTTGAAGAGTTCAGGAAAACAGGAAGTTGCCAGGAAAAATCTCCTTGTATTTCCTATTCCAAATATGCAGATTAAAAGGCTATGTGCTAAAGGCAGGTATAGATTGTGCATTGGCTGTGGGCTCTATATCTTTATACTTTGCATATTATCAAAGAGCTTCCTCCTACTCTTTCTTCCCACCAATTGTTTTTGAAAACAAAACCCTCACCATTGATATTAGAACAATTGTTATATGTAACATATTTTGTCAGCATTTTTAGGCTTTGATGTTTAAAACCCAGGTAAAAGGTTAGTGTGTGGGAACTGGGGGGCGGGGGGCTGAGCTAAAGTAAGAGCCCAGGTAACTCTGCAGTGAATACACACCCTAGCAGACGGAGTAGGTGGGGGCTTTTATGAGACAAACTCTGCTGACTTCACTGTGGCACCCACTTACATTAAGGCCACATTTGGCTCTATCACTATGAATTGACACAAGTGGCCATTTGTGTAGATTTCTCTCTTTCAAAGCCTTGCCACTCTCACTTGTCCTTTTCACTAACTTGGTAAAATAGGAAAGACAGCTGCCTATGGGCTTGCTAAGGCAAGAGGGTGGCAAATGGAGCACTTCTGCAGTTCAGCTTATAACCTGTTGTTTTTAAGTCTGTTTTTACTTGAAGTATTTCCCTTCACTAACAAATGTATCTCAGAATTACGGGAAGGTTGGAAGAAACTATGATTAATTCACTCCCATCTGTCACAAAGCAGACAAGGAATAGAATTCTAAGACTTTGTCTGAACTGCTCAATAGTTTAACTACTGCTCTGTTAACATCATGGGCTGTGAGTACTGAAGTACCATCCTAGATGATTTTTACTGTTTAGCGAAGAGCCGCAGCAAAACAGAAATTTAAGTCTGCATATTTAGGGCCTGATCCTGCATCCTTCATACAAACAAACAATCCTTACTTCCCAGGGTGGTTTGATTGAAATCAAAGCGACGTTAGCATCATGATTTAAATCAGCAAGCAGGAAACCTTGATTTACCATATCCATTTTAATTTTCTTTTGTATTTGTACTTTCTAGTTATTTTCCTAAAGAAAAGCTGATTCTCATTAGTTGGTACCCATAAAAACATGTGATTTGTAATATAAATATAGTTTTTACACTAGATTTGGTGCTTCTTTTTGCTAACCAGGAGAATACACTATATCCATACACATTTATTTCAGCAATTATACAACGTACATTTATTTGTTATTTTAATTTTTAAACTTTGTATTATGTTAGAAAATGATGAATGATGTATTTCTTATTTACTAGATGATTTTTTTTTTTTTTACTTGTGATTTGTGTCGAGCTCTATTTGGACAGAAATTACAATTCAATTAAAAAGCACAAAACCAGCATTTTAATTTATGTATTAGTTAAATAAAACTACCTTTCTGGATTTATAAGAAAAAAGTTTATCAAAAACATGTTTATCAAAACATGTTTTACATTTAAAACTAACTGAATTATTAAACAAAGGAAGTATTTTATCTGTAGTTAGTGAACAGAACAAATTGTTTCTGGTCACCATGCCCTTCAAGATTTTATAACCAGTAGATCTCATCTTCTCACCCCTGGTTTTTATTCGTATATTGAAAGAGGACACCAGGATTTCCTGCTTTTTCAACTCCCCATTGATTTCCTAAATTTGAATTGAGCTGAACTAGTTTAACAGACTGAAATAAAAAATCTATTCTCTTTGCACCTGCAAAAGAGGCTACTGCTGTGAAAAGCTGGTTTAGCACTTCAATAAACCCTGGTTCCAGATGTTTTACCAGTGACTTCCTCTGTTCAGTGGTCTGTTTTTAAAAAAAAATTTGGCAACAAACATGTACTGCTTAATATTATTATTCTCTAATTAACTTAAATTATTTTAATATATGATAGTAAATTTAGGCCTTACCATAGGTTGTCAAAATTTCAGATTTAATTATAACTTGCTTTTAAAAAAAATATAAACCTGTATTTAAATCAAAAATTCTACTTAAATTAAAAAAATCAATTTTTAAAAATTCATTTTTTTTATCCACCTTGTTACTTACACAAGTAGTTCCAATGAAATGGATACGACCACTCAAGCAACTACACAGTTTCATAAGTAAAGCAACAGGACTACTCATAAGTAAAACTGTAAATTATAGATGGTACTGGTAGCTCTGCCTATACTTACGGTTGCCCAACACTTCCCATTATAAAACCCTGTTTCCACTTGCTTATAACGATGCCAAACTTTAACAGCTAAAGTTTCCCAGGCTGGCAGCTGCTGAGGTAATATTTTTAATTTTTTTTTCAAGTTTTAACAAAAATTGTTCAGTTGTTTCCGACAATGACATCAGGGATAAATACATTGCTGTGCTCGTGTTAAAAAAATAATAATCTTACAATAGTTTTTTTTTTTGAGAAGCTCTAGCGTCCCATGCTTTGGAGCCTGACTTAAAAATTTGGTAGCAGGTTGCCTTTGTGTCAGGGATACGCTTTTTATTGTTTGCATGAAAAACAGGCAAAAATTGGCCATGTTATAAGCGTCATTTTACCATGTAGGAAACATTTCTCTACGTTGGCCTTAACCGTTGCAAGCAGACAGAAGTGTTGATTTATGCTCTGACTACCTCTAAATTAGGCTACTTCAGTGCCCTATTTTATACAATTCCTGACAGGTCACTATTTTGTACAAAAAACTATTGTCAGAGTGTTGCATGGCAAGGAGTCTTCACAGAAGTAGGAAAACTGTTGCCAGTGTGTCACATGGCAAGAGGAAACTTCACAGTTAATGCTCTAAGGCTAAAATTCTTAGTAAATAAAGGTACTAATTTACGTGAGATCCAAAATATGTATCATACAATGCACAGGACAAGATTGAAAAAAATGATCTTGAGGAAGCCAAAATAGGTCATTCAATCAGTGTTATTCCCCCTTCATTTTAAACACAGTACAAAGCAGTCAACTAGTTTTTCTTGCAATTAGCATCATCTTCTTCCCTCCAGGGTCTAAAATATAGAAATGGAGCTGTTCTTACCGTACAGGGACCTAGCTTTCCTACCTAGCAGTACTCCTTTTAAAATTATATACACATGCAGTGAAATCCTGGCTCCACTGACTTCACTGGGACCAGGATTTCACGCACAGTATTTATCTTCTTGGATTCCTCTTCCACATTCAGAAATGGCAGGCAAAATTAGGGAAAAAATGTACACATCCTCCCACAGATTGTAATGAAGTCTTATGGGTATGCACAGGAAAAGTTCTGTCCAGCTGGCATGTCCAACTCACCTACCAAGGATGGTTGATATGTTGTTGAGTCCTAGAGGAAAGGGAAGAAAACACTAGGGGCGAGGAACACTTGCATTTTGGAGGACTTGAGTGGGTGGTGAGAGACATTCAACATATATTTTAAATATATTTTAATTTTTAAAGATACTGGGGGAATTATTTTTTTAGATTAGGTAACAATTTTATTCTGCCACGTATTCTAAACTGCACCTCCAGGTCCAGTATATCTGATTTATAGACACCTCATAGCTAATCACTTTTTGCATCAAGTTCGTACTCCTCCTCTCACTCCTCCTACATCACCACCTCCTTGTGCCCCAAATAGCTTTGCTTTGCCTGTATTGAAAATGGTCTCCCTTTGCCCTTCAAATACCTCCTTAAAACACACTCCCTTCCCCGAAGACTTTTAACAAACAGTACCCCATATGGGATTTCTACCCAATTGCAAACACGTGCAATCATCTAGTATATCATTTTAATTTGAACTGCTTTGTCTGTGGCTGAGCTAAGTTGTACATGCTTTACAGAGTGATCGACATACTGTCAGCAGAATAACAACAGCAACAATAATACTGCTGGATTTTGAGATGTTAGTCACTGCTTAAACAGAATTTGAAATCTCCTGCCCTAGCCATTCAACTCTCTGAGATGATTTCAATTTTACACTCTTGGATAGATTAAACGTCTCTTTAATTTGATTATGTTTACAGCCCAAGCTACTGAAAAGTAGCAGGTGGTTATGGGAAATTCATAAAATTATCATTTTGATGAATAAAAGACGACCATTCAGTTGGAAACCTGACCTGTTCGACAAATGGTTTTTGAGTTTCAGAAGAAAGTGAAACTTCTAGTAGAACAGATTTTGTTGCATAAAACTGGGACGGTGAGTTTACATGTCTCAGTTTACACATCTTGTGCAATGACTTGAAACAGCACTGTCTCCTCTTGCAAATTCCTGGAAAATCTTTTGAAAGTCAGAGCTGAAGTCTAGAGCAGTCTAGGAAAACAAATGGCAGTTGAGAGGCTTTCAAGAAACCACACCACTGTGCCCAGAGCGTGACCAATCTGAGAAAAAGTGACAATTTAGGAGCCCTGTTAAAAGTCTCACAAAGGCATTGTTTGTATTACAATATTCTCCTCTTATCAGAAGGCAGCTTTATGTACTGGGCTTATCAAGAAACCAATGAATACAACAGGTAAATTGCCTCCATGAGGTGCCAGCAAACATATATTTATGCTAGAGATAGGTCTATACCAGAACTTCAGGCATCAACTCGCACAAACTTTGGGAAAGTTTTGATCTGAATTATATTCTTGCTAGGCCCATCCTTTAGCAAGATTTTAAGAACCAGGAAATTCAACTTCCATAAATACTCTAGGTCAAACTGTGAGACCAGAAGCAAATATTCTGAATATAAACTGCAGAAACTTGAGCACTGTTCTATTCAAAAGCATGGGCGGAAAAAGAGGTAACGGTGGGGGTGAGGAAGGAAAACTTGCTTACACACTTCCAGATGGACTGTTTTCGTAACGCTACCTCCTTGGGGGAGAAATTTTCAAGTACAAGCTGCTAAGTACAAATTCTTCCAAGAGTCCAAGACCTTGATCTTGCCAAATGGCTTTGGACAGATAATGTGGCTCCAGAGAGGTGCCAGGGTGTGTGTGCAGCATTGTTCTCACTACATGACCAGGGCCTCAGTCATTTGGAGTTTTATTCTGAGACTGTTGGAAACAGCTGAGAGAAGCACTGACCAATACAGCACCAAACAGAAGGTGGAACAATGGATGTCTACAAGTCCTTGAATTTGTAGACACAAGAAACCAAAGGGAGGTTTTCAGCAACGAAGTGGAAGGCGAAGAAGAAAAAGACAGATGTGAAACCTATCCTGCTGTCTGAAAGGGTAAACCAACATTTTCTGTAACATCTCTGAAACAGAAAGATTTAACTGGAGAGCTCCAGGCGTAGATGCATTTTGTTCATGACTGCTGCAGTTATACCAAAAGAAGCTGATTAGAGGATCAGGAGGTACTGGGGAAATGATCAATAAAAAGACGGACTGATGGATTAAACTTTCTCTGAAGAATTTAAAATGAATATTCACCTCTGAATTAAATGAAAATATTGCTAGTACACATATTAAAAGCCCTCGACTTTTTTCAGACCGTTGTAAACTACGCTTTGCTTATTAACAGTAAATCCTTGTTGTGATGCCCACAAGTACGACTGTTTTCTTTGATACCACCTAATTGATAGCACAGCCAGAATAATACTGAACAGACAGAACAACCCTTTCAAATTTGCACACAGATACAGATGACAGAATCAAAATTATAACTGAATGAGAGAAAGATGCAGAGAAGGGGTCTAGATGAAATGCAGGGGTGGTGCTGGGGATAGCTAGTACTAGAGATTGGAAATCAAATATCTTTGTGGTAGTAGTCATGGTGAAGAGTGGGCTAATCCATACAACATGATCCATAAAGAACACAAATGTATCTCCACAGATTAAAGGCAACATTTCCAAGGGTGACCACTGATTTTGGTTTCAGAGTAACAGCCGTGTTAGTCTGTATTCGCAAAAAGAAAAGGAGTATTTGTGGCACCTTAGAGACTAACCACTTTATTTGAGCATGAGCTTTCGGCTCATGCTCAAATAAATTGGTTAGTCTCTAAGGTGCCACAAGTACTCCTTTTCTTTTCACTGATTTTGGATGTCTCTGTTTTTTCAGTGCCCAACTTGGACCGGATGTTGAGCACAGGAAGCTCCTTTTGACTTCAAGTTGAAATTTGCTTTGAGATATTTGTAAATGGCATTCACTAGAGAGCCTCTGAACCCTCTGTGTTTATGCTTGCAGAAAAAGTGAATCTACTATTTTCAGTATTAGTCTGGTTTAGCAAAGCATATTAATTATGAGACTTTGGAGACTCATTACTTTGTTTCTGGTTATGAACACACCATGCACATTGGTCAGATTCCCTGTCAGGTGTTAACAATGACTGAGCAGGGTACAAAGAAGCTACACTAGAATTTGCATCCGAATTGTAGCAGCTCCCCCCAGGCAGAGGCTTCTGATCTATGTGGATAAACAGGGGAGGGTGGGAACTGTATTGTCAGAATGAGTAATCAAACAGTTTTCAGCACAGCAAGGATAACAGTGAGCCCTTGAAATAGTAATGCTTACAATCACAGACTGAAATTGTGTCAAAACAATCTTCTCAAGTACAGCTATATTGAAGTATAAGTTAGAGAGGACTTACATAGGTTACTTCCTTCTGAATAAAAATGAAGTTATAGAAGATGACTCTACCTCTTCTAAAACTAAAATGTTCTATACAGGTGAAAACTGTTATACAGTATAACTGTGCAGGAATCTTGTACAGCAAAACTCTCCATAAAGATAAGGGGAAAAGACAAAACACTCCCCCACCCCCTTCCGCACCACCCCAAAAAAACAACCTCTGACTTTTGGAAGATGCCTATCTACCCAAGCTGCAAGTTGTATCAAAGATGAAATTCACCCCAACCCTGGGAGCCCTCATAAATAAGGGTCTACTTAAATGGCGGAGAAATCCCACATTTTTCACAACTTGGTCATGGCATAAATAGCAAATTTCACAGGTGTGTTCATACAGTATATATACAACAAGTATTGTACTGTACTACTATCACCTTTACAATGAGGAGTGAAGAAGTGGGTTTTTTACCCACAAAAGCTTATGCCCAAATAAATCTGTTAGTCTTTAAGGTGCCACCGGACTCCTCGTTGTTTTTGTGGATACAGACTAACACGGCTACCCCACTATACTTACTATCACCTTTGCAAGTTGCCCTGAATAAAGAAGGCTGCTAAATGAATTAGTAATAATAAAGTATAATACACAAAGTTGTACATAAAGCTTAGAAATACATATATATGCTTACTTAAATAAAATAGTCCATTTTAATTGTTAAACACCGGCATGCAGCATCCACCAGCAGTTGCAGTTCATTTTTTCTGTCTCAGTGGGGTGAATACCTGTCCATACATTGAAACTGCACATTCTGCATCCACAGAATTGGTAGGAACTGTAAGGTAGCATTTTGTCAACTTGTAGAGATTTGGAAACCAATCAGAAACAGAGTCCCAAAACTGAGTTACTTTTACTGGCATCTGGCATTCTTTGACAAAGGTCAGGTAAGCACATTCATTGTCATTATCTTTCTCCCACCTCAGGAATTGCTTGAATTACCTCAGGGTCAAACCACAGAAAAGGCCCCTGATTTGGGTTGAAAAAGTGAAAAGCACTCAAAAAGTAAGCAGCTGGTTGTTTAAACAGAGGTGGAAGTGACTGATCATACCTGTAGTAGTGGTTTAACTTTTCTGCTCTTTACTGGAACACTTCTTGCCTGCAGCTATTTTCTGTTTGCCAGCCTGAAAGTTGCTCCGATGCCATATCTCGGATCAGATCTATTAGTTTGTTGTATGCTTTGTGAATCAAAACCTGCCGACTTTCAAACCATGTTAGAAGCTGCATGAACTGGACTGCATTCTCAGCCACGAACTTCACCTGGTCTTCAATGTCGCTCAGAGACTTTAGGCAAAGACTGTGTGCCTGATGTGATTTCAAGCGCCTCACACCCAAAGTGCTGCTGGTAGTATTTAATATTCTTTGCATGGTGGTAAGCAACTGCATTAAACCATGAATTTCACCTTGTGATCACTTCAGGTGGAAGCATCACTGCTTGGCTAACACTTTGATTGGCCTTGAATCGTAGTTTACAGCTTAGACAATGCTTGAATATTTTTTTAAAAGAAGAATCCAGCATATCCACATGAAGGAAATGTGTGCACAAGAGATCAACGGCCATTAAAAGGAAATGTGCATTACAGGTAACATGAATTACACTGGGCATCGTTCCTTGTAGTACATCAGAGAAAGCTTTGCACATGTACATCACGTCAGAGAGAAATGCTGAGACCTTGCTGAAATCTAAGCCTTAGTTTACAACAACCTTTACTACAGCTTGTGATTCAGTTGAAAAATTTATGAAGTCAAGCAGAATGGTTCTGTTAGGAAAACAGGCATGCAGTTGTCTTTCCAGCTGCCAGATACAAATAAAAAGTGGAGTAAGTACATATCCTGTGCATCTTTTTCTCCATCAGCTACAACTGAAGTGGAATTATATTCCACCAGCACAGATTTTGTAGACTGAACATGCTTCGCAATTACTTCTTCTAGATAATCTTGGCAAAATTCGTTTGCACATGGGAGCTTTCTAAAGTACTCTCTTTGTTTCAGATTATCCATTTGTTTCTGAAGGTATGTTGACAGCAGTGAAGGTCTCCACTAACTCCACTGTAGGTTTCTTTTTGCTAAACTACTTTCTTTGTTCTTTTAAACAGTGTGGCCACCGTCGTGAGTTTTGTGTTCTGATCCGTAGCCTCTGCACATGCTTTTTGGTTCATAGGTGATTCAGAATCAAAATGACGATCAATCATGTTTTTTCTGAACAAACCTAGAGTCACGCTGCGAGATGAACAAAACAATTCACCACCGTCTGCAGGTAAGGTTCTTACTAGGTGCTGCTTCACACGACTCAAAGCAGAAATGTTTTTTGGCTTTTGTTGATTTGTCAGCCATCTTTATATGCAATAACGATCCTTTCGCTCGACCTGATGGCTCCCGTGCTCACTTATTGTCCTAACCATTGACACAGTCTCAATCTAAGATCTACTATATTGACTGTCGTGCTCACTTCAGTCTATGTCATGCAACTTGACAGACACTCTCAATCAACTATACACTATGATGATTGCAGTGATATTGCATTATAGACATCTGTTTTTGCATTGTGGTAATCACAGAAGTTTTGCAGCACATTTATGAATAATACATATTTATATTTTGAAGGTTAATTTAGCAAACAATCCCGTATTTCACAATTTCAGTGAAATCCGCAAAACTGAGAATTAAGTAGGCCCCTACTCATAAATCTCTATACTTTACTTACATTTTATATTAAGGACTTATGTGGCTTAGGTAGTGCATAGGGCCTTGTGCTGAACCTCAGCACTGGGGGAAATTTCACCCTGAGAGAGGAGGAGTTTGCAAATAATTAGTAAATTCTACATTTACAAACTTTTAGCTTTGAGACTAAGTCTCAGGCTAGGGCTACACCACACAGTTAACGCAGGTGATTGGCACTCAGGTCTGAGCACCCAAGTTAGCATAGCCCAGGTTTGGGTACTTCCATAGCAAACGTCTACCTGTGTTACTGTGTCCTCATTTTTCAGAGTAACAGCCGTGTTAGTCTGTATTCGCAAAAAGAAAAGGAGTACTTGTGGCACCTTAGAGACTAACCAATTTATTTGAGCATAAGCTTTCGTGAGCTACAGCTCACTTCATCGGATGCATACTGTGGAAACTGCAGAAGACATTATATACACAGAGACCATGAAACAATACCTCCTCACACCCCACTCTCCTGCTGGTGGGATGGAAATTGTTGAAATTGTTGAAATCATGGTGGAATTGGCCCAACTTGATTATCATACACATTGTAAGGAGAGTGATCACTTTAGATAAGCTATTACCAGCAGGAGAGTGGGGTGGGAGGAGGTATTGTTTCATGGTCTCTGTGTATATAATGTCTTCTGCAGTTTCCACAGTATGCATCCGATGAAGTGAGCTGTAGCTCACAAAAGCTTATGCTCAAATAAACTGGTTAGTCTCTAAGGTGCCACAAGTACTCCTTTTCTTTTTGTGTCCTCTTGTTTCTGCACTCACTCATGTGCATCTGAGTGCATAACCCAGGGCTCTTTGGGCTGAGCTGTTCTAGGATTCTTTCCCAGTCAACTGTGTCAATTGAAAAAGAATGTGGGAAGGGAACTGGAGGAATATCAGTATTTGAGTAATTTTATCTGCATCCTCACTGAAAAGTGGATGGATTCCAGACTGAGATAAAGTGAAGCCTGGGCTCTAACCTGCACCCCCAGTCAGGTAAGCTAGCCTGGGCTTAAAGCACCCCAAATCCAGGCCAGAGATTTTCTGTGTGCATAGTAGAGGAAGTTAAGGCTATAAAATCGGGTAAGAACATGTTATGTAGACATACCATCAAAGTCTGTACTATCATGGCTTTTCATCTCTCAAAATTACACTCAGATTCTTCTCTTGCTTGTTTTCTTTAGTTCTTCAATAAACAATATTTTAAGTTTGAATTTGATTGTTAATGTTGGGGTACAGGTGCTGACTGAGCACCCAGAAAGAAGAAAATCTCTATTTACAGGTAATCAAGTGGGCGAACAAGTCCAGAACTACCCTTGCTCAAAAAAAAAGGGGGGGGGACCTTTGGAGGATCTGAAATCTCTGTCTAGAGCTAGAGTCCCATACTGACGTACAAAGAGTGCACACTCTCAGACTATAAGGATGCTGGTGTATGGTTAGAGGAATATAGATCAAACTAATACAGAAGGTCTTCTAGTTAAAATAAACAAATGCCTTTAGATCATGAAAGCGATGTTCCAAAATTATTCAATTTAAATAATTTATTCTTAATCATTTATTCCATGTGGTAGAAAAGCTGAGGCCAACCTGCCATAGCATGAGAACAGAGTAGAACACAATGATAAATATACAACAATACAGAAGTAAATACAGGTCCAGTCTAGACAAGGAAAATAAGTTGTGTTTGAAAACATGTTAGGTAACACGTTAGCTAACAAGTTTTTAAACATGACTCTGTACCTACCATTTAAACAACACCTTCAGTAACATATTAGCTGGTCATGGTCAACTCTAGAAAGGAATCTAGGGTTCACAACAACCTGCTAGCACATTTTTAAACGCTGCTGAGCCTGTTTCTGGTTTATATTAAGGCCGGTTTACATCTCTATGGCAGTGTAAAGGGTCTTAATCTCTCTAAACTCTAAAAGGGGCCACAGGCTAAAGGAAAACTAGGCCCCTGTCTTTGTTTACCCTAGGTGCTACGTGGTGTTTAAAACATGTTAATTAACACGTGTTAGCTATCATGTTTGCTAAACACACCACATTTTCCTAGCCTAGACAGGACTGAGAACTATAGCGTGTAGTAATGGTCAGGAAAGTGTACAAAAATGAAATAGCATAAATAATTGTCATTAAACTGCTGTGGTGCTAAGCAAGCAGTATTGAATTGAATGATTTTGCACATAACTTGACAAGTTACTACTAAACACTGCAATACATTTCGGTAGCCACACCGAAAGCAACCCAAACCCCAGAGTGTTCTGTTATCAGGTAGGTCATTCTGCACACTTATCAAGAGCTCTGTCTACCTCTGCTGTGAACGCTATTTGGGCCTCACTTAACATTTTCAGAACCTGTGATTATTTGGGGATAGCGACATCAGCTGAGGTGGCAGACACATCTGTATCAGAAAGGCCCTTCAGTAAAGGCATTCCTCAGTTGAACATGATTGGAGAAACACTGTCAAATAGCTCCATCGCACCTACAATAGCTACTACATGGATGCAAATGTTGGAGAAACTGAGCAATTTTAATGCAGGTTATTCAGATATCTAAAGCATAGGTAGATGAGTTAACAGATATAAGATGAAATAATGGATGTAAGATGGTCATGACCATCAGTTTATGTGCCTTATTACCTACCTCTGACTTCTACTGGAAGGTTAAAAAGAAAGCAAAAAAGATTTACCATTTTAAATAGTGAAAAGAAAAGGAGTACTTGTGGAACCTTAGAGACTAACAAATTTATTTGAGCATAAGCTTTTGTGAGCTACAGTTTGGATCATCTTCCATCCATCTGATGTGAGAACTGTATAGTCTGCCAATTTAGAATTTTGGGCAGGAACTGTGTAGTCTCTTTATTTTGTTCAGTTCTGAGTACACTGACCAAACTCACTTAAATAGTTCACCAAAGCACAACACACTAAGGCGTTGAACTAGCAAAGCTCTGAAACATGTATTTTAAGCATCCAAGTAATATCGCAGAAGCCCCAAAGGGCTACTCACATGTTTAAAGTTAAACATGTGCTTAAGTGCTTTACTAAATGGCTATCTAAACAGTCATACTACAGTTCCTTGTCCACACACTTCTGTATGAATCATTAAACTACTTTAGATTTCACATAAAAATAAAGAATATAGTACAAAGCTGGAAAACAATTACTCCAGATAGTCGGGTCCCAGAAAAGGGAAGTAGTGCACAGAGTGCAACTGATGCGATTCTGGTAAATTTCATTCTGCTGCTCCTATTAGGCTGTGTCTACACTTCCACTTTCAGCGCTAAACCTTTTGTGGTGCAGAGGTGTGAAAAAACACACCCCTGAGCAACAAAAGTTTTAGCGCTGAAAAGTGCCAGTATAGACAGTGCATTATTGCTCGTTCGGGGTGGGTTTTTTTTAATCGCCGGGAGAGCTCTTCCCCGGCAATAAAGCGTGTCTACACTGCCCATGTCACAGCGCTGCTGCGGCCGTGCTGTAACATGGGTAGTGTAGACATAACCTTAGAGAAGCTAAGTGCAGTTCCTACTGGAAGAGAAGTGAGAAGGGAAGAGATTGGTGCTGCTCCCTCCCCACAGTCTTTCAAAAACGGTGCTGACCTTGGATGTCACTGAGGGCTTGTCTACATGGGGAGTTATTCCAAAACAGCTATTCCTGATTACCTATTCCTGGCACATTTACCAGATATCTAGATGGATAACTAAATCTCATAGACAGAGGCTCATATCAAAGACGTGTGGGACTCTCTGTCTACACATAAAAAATAATCCAGAATAAGGCAGGATGTGAATTTAAACTATTCATTAACTATTGCCAGTTACTATACCTGATTAATTGCATGTGTGGATGTTCTTATTCTAACAGAAGACTGCCTTATTCTGAATTAGCTTAATCCACTTTGAAGTGAATTCAGATAATTTGGAATGAAACATGCTTATTGCAGAATAAGAGTGTCAATGTGTGGAATTAATCAGGAATAGCTATTATGGAGTAACTCCATGTGTAGACAAGCCCGCAGTGACATTTAACAATTACAACATCTAGGTAGGTTTTACAGTCACTAAAAACAAAGCTGAATTATAGTATATTCATGTTTGGTGTCACCTTTCAAATAAAGTTTCCAAAAACAATTACACATACTAGTAACTGGTCTTTATCCTTCGTAAGGAACATGTGAAAAACTATTAGGCTCATGATACAAAAATAAAACAAAACAAATGGTCTGCATTTAAACTCAGGAATTATTGGTAGATGTTCATAAAGGACCAATTTCACAGTCTTGGGATTCTGCTCAATAAAGAGGAAAATAGTCCCTCTAGTGTACTCTTCATGTAGAGAAAGAATTGAGTTTCACAAAGTATTGCCATAAGAAGTTACAAAATAATATTATAGCAAGAGATACCAAAGTACTTACAGAAGTTACAGTGAAACTGCACATTCCTCCAACCTACATACAAAGGTGCCTGAAGATACCATTCAGGGCAGATGGAAAATATTGAGCAAAGGAAGTTACTGAATCCTGAACAATTTAACAAAGTAATAAAAATCAGTTCTAATACACTGATTTTGTGAATGCATATTTTTAATGCAGCATTTTGATGTGGCATTAGATACTTTCATTTAGAAACTGAACACGTGCAAGTCTGGTGAACAGGAACCTCTGTGGTAGTAATGATAAAATTCGCCTACATATTGTGCACTGACAAGACACTATCAGGACATGTGCTTCTGTACAACAGAGCATACACAGTCTCTTTCTTTCAAAGCATTTTTTTCATAGACATCAAATACTAAAATACTCACTTTTATCACTCTTCAAAGCAGTGAGCAGATATTGAATCATATATCTAAATAACTGTGGGTGGTTTGGAAACATATAGGTCAGTATTGAAAAGACTGCATGTGAGTATACTAGAGTGTATGCTGCATCTAGGAAGATTTATTATATTACTGCACTAGTTAGCTGCCAACCACCATTAGATAAGCTAACATTCCAATGGGTTGCGAGTGGGGGGGGAAACAAATCAGCCTGTTGGTGTGTGAACTGGACAAATCTTATTTGAATTAGAGGAAACATAATGTTGTCTTCCTAACCACACCTGAATATTCATTTCTGCTTTAATGCCCTAGGCAAAAAAAAAAAAAAAAGCAGGTGAATGATAGTTGTAATTTTAATTTATAGCTTTTAAAGTCATTGTTCTGGGGGAGAATAATCTAAGATAGTTTTATGAAGTATGTTCTTCTGCTGATTACACTGGAAACAAAATTAATATTTCATATATAACATGTATGATAATAAAACTAAGTTATCTTTTTCACCTTTATTTAAAATGACAGTTTCCCCTTTTGATGCAAGCGGGAAATAACACTGTTAAATGTGTTCTTTGTCTATGAAGCTCAAATTATTTATATAATAAAATAATTGTAGACTATGGTAAAAGGCTTTCTCATACACAAATCTTTATCATTTTTAAAATCTCAGTTTCCCTGTCACTTTTCCCAAGGTCCAAAGTGAAAAGCTTAGTCATATGTCCTTTAAACAGTTATATCCCATACTTATGAGGGAAATAAAATGATAAAACAGTGTATATTCATTTACTGTGTTTTAGATACCAATAGGATGTCTACACAGCAGCTGGGAGGTGTAATTCCCAACACAAGTATATGTATGCTCCTTACTCTGCTTGAGCTAGCGCCTAAAAAGAGCAGAGTGGCCACGGCAGAATGGGCAGCAGTTCAGCCTAGCCATCTGAATACATTCCCAGGGCAGTGGGCAGGACTTCACTCAGGCAGCCAGCACAAGACACCACCTCTGTGGCCGCACCCACGCGTCTTTATTTAGATGCTAGCTCAAGCCGTGCTAGCACACAGGAGCTGGGAATCACTCTCCAAGCTACTGTGGAAACAACCCATTTCAGATGTAGATGGAGTCTAACAGGATTGTTTCCACAAAAAAGTAACTGATATTCCAGTCAAGAAACAGAAAGATCCCTGTTTTAAATGCATATGCACACCTTAAAAAGAACACTAATCCTGTCAGAAATTAAAACCTCTGTTTTGGGATGCCTGGCAGATTATTAGCTCCTGACCTCTCCTTTCCCGACTTTATCACATTCCTATCAGCCACACACACACATATGCACAGATTGCTAACAAAATCAAACATGTTACCGTCAGTTTCAAAGACAACTTGCACTCAACCATAAACAAGATTTTGAGCTTCTAATGTGCCCTCATCTTCTGATGAAGGTCATTTTAGAGACCAGTGAGAAACTTCTGAACTAAATTATATCAGTGAAATCTCAAAGGATCCAAGTTTTTAATATTTTAATTAGCTCCGAGTACCAGTTAATACTGCACAGAAATGGAATCAATATCAAATTAAAAGTATAAATTGTCAGAAAAACTGCAAGCGTATTAAGCATACTAATCAATGTTAGCACTTTGCATGATGGCCAAGATCCTACTTCCACTAAAGTCAGTAGGAATTTTGCCACCAAATTCAATGGAAGTAGTATTAGACCCTATACATTATAGGTTGTGTTATAATTTTTAGTTCCATTTGATTTGATATCATTGACTGAAAACTCAAAGTATTCAATAAAAGACTGGATTTGTCATAGCAGATAAGACAGAACAGCTGAGGTCTGAAACCAATGCTTTTGCAAAGGACATAAAGGTATATATTTGAAAGCAAGGATTGTCATATTCGATTTAAGCCTTATCACACTCTCTATCATGCTTGTGGAAGCTCATCAAATTCAATGTATAAAATAGGCATCCAATTTTAAAATGCATCTGTTTTTAAGATATCAGTCTTGAATTAAACAACTGGCCTTTTTTCTTAAAATATTTCCCTAACCTGAGTCAAATGCAGTGCAAACATTTTTCCTGTAATGCTCCATTTGGGAGGGGAAAATCCTGCATCTGTATTCAAATTAATTTCCTAGTGGTATGTCTTACTCAGAAATCAAAACATAAGAATGGGTTACTAGCATGAGAATATATGAGACTCTTCCAGCTTATACATTTCCAACTCATTTGTTTTATATCATGTAAGCTCTCTATTATTTGAATCAAATAAGGAGATTTAGCAGGAAAGTTAACTTCTATATAATACTGTATGCTAAAACTTCCTCAAGAATCCTCCTCCTATCATCCACTAAGACGCTCAATCCTAAATGGCACATAGTGGCACCACGATGTAATTTAACTGAACCAGTCTTCCCTCCTTTGTAAACAGCACCTACATCGTGCAAATGCCCATTCTTACTGTGCAGCTGCAACATTTAAATAAATGGCATTTTAGCAAATGGCATACTAACAGATGAACATGCAATACCAAAGCAAACGCTTTTTGTAAAGTACTTTTAAAATGTTGTCTACCCAATATTAGCTACTAGTAAGACCTTTATTTTAAAAGCGATCTTCAAAAGCAAAAGCCTGACTATATACAATGTGTTTTCACATGCACAAAGTAAACAATCTGGAAAATGATTTTTTCTCTAATGTCTTTACGTTATAGTAATCATAGGTGTGATTTGTAAAAACTGTAAATAGAAATTTCTCAGATATGTGTGATTTTTCAATTGATGTTGTCCCTATATGCACTAACATACCAGGAAAAAAATTCCAAACATTCAGAGAAGTCACCCTTTAAAGAATTCCACCATTAATTTAACTTTGTAAAGAAAAGCATATACCTTTCTTGGCTTTTTTTGGGTGGAGGGAGGAATTTGAATTTTTCTTGAAAAACTAGTAGTAATTCTATATTTGAACTCTGAGATTTGCATCTGTATATTTTTGGCCTACTACTGTCACATGCAACAGCTAAGATTCCTATAATTGAAAAAAATTGAAGAAAACATATTTGTCTATTTTCAGTTTGTTGTTTTGATCATTTGACAGCATTCTGTGTATAGTCTTCCCACTGTTTCCTCTGTATTTAGTTAATTTTTACTGTTTCTGTGAGAAACAAGGTGGGTTAGGTCATCATATCTTTTATTGGACTAACTTCTGTTGGTGAGAGAGACAAGCTTTCGGGCTTGCACAGAGCTCTTCTTCAGGTCTGGCTGAGTCTTCTGCAGAGCAAGGGAAGAAGGGGGGACTTTTTTTTCCTCCGAATTCAGAAAATGCGATTGTAAAACCACAAAAATTGACAGGTTTCAGAGTAGCAGTCGTGTTCGTCTGTATTCGCAAAAAGAAAAGGAGTACTGTGGCACCTTGGAGACTAACAAATTTATTTGAGCATAAGCTGTCACGACCTACAGGGGGATTCCAACGCAGATGTGGTCCCCGCAATTACTCTTAACTCATTTTTAACTGACTAGATTTCAGGTTGACGGTGTCCATTTAAGCACATCAGGCTAAGCACACCGAGACAATTCGTCCAACAGTTAACATTTTATTTGGCTGCAGCAGGGTCACTGTGATCTCAGAGGCCACGCCACACACCCCCTTTAAATCACGTGCCTCGAGCATTAAAGAAACTGACGTGGGCCAACAGAGAGGAGTCAGCCAAGTTCATCTAAACAGAGAGCCCCTCTCCCAGCCGAGAAGCCGCCTGTTTCGCTAGTACATAGTGGAGGCAGTCTGGGTCACTCTCAAATTAGCAAACATCAGCTACCGGTTCAGTCAGCAGCAGGTGCTGGGGCCCGGCCAGCCAAGCAATAAGAAGAGGAGTCTCACCAGAGCTTTCCAGGAAGCTCATTGGACTCCGGTGCCTCCCACGTTTAATATTTAACTGGAGAACCGTGCAAGGCAGAGTTTGCCTGGCAGATGTCACTCCAAGGAAGAGGAAGGTGCAAGACGAGGAGCTCAAATGGTTGAGAGGCCCAAGAGTCCAAGGTCTCCCCCGAGTATCTGCTTCTTGCATTTCAAAGGCAGGAAAGCCCTACTCCCCACGCTCCCCCGGCTGGTGCACTGACGGGCCCGCTGCCTGCGAAGTGAGGGGCTGGGATCGAAGTATTGTGCTCCACGGACGCTGCACGAACACGCTGCTCCTCAGCGTTACGCGAACAAGTTAATTACTTTAATTCCGGCCGAGGGCGCCTCGGTCACACATCGCCCCTCCGACCAGGGGGCCAGCCCGCCCCGTGCCACGCCAGCTCCTCCGCACCAGCGCACCGGGGGTGCCGCACACGGGCCTGCTACTGGGTTTACCTGGCTGAGCGCGGGCGCTTCCCCGCGGGGACCGCCCCCCCCTCCCGCCTCCTCCCGGGCACCCTCCCTGTACCTTTACCCCGGGACCGCCGCCCGAGAGCCTCCCTAGCCCCCGTCCCGAGTGCCACTCCTGCCCCCCCGGGGCACCTCCCGGCCCCCTGCCCTCTTCCACCGGGGCCCCCCGCCCCGCCGCCATCGCTCCGCCACCCCTCCCCTTCCAGCCCCCCTCTGGTCCCGGGGCACCCCGGCCCCCCTCACCTTCCAGCCGGCCGAGCTGTTGCTGTCGCCCTTATCCTTGAAGTAGGGCACGCAGCGCACCATCCAGTCGTAGATCTGGGACAGGGTGAGCCGCTTGTCCGGGGCGCTCTCGATGGCGCGGGTGATCAGGTCGGCGTAGGACAGGTTGCCCCACGCGTTCCGCCGGGACGAGCATTTCCGCGGCGCCGCCGCCGCCGCCGGCTGCCCGCCGCCCAGCCCGCTGCCCCCGGCGGCCGCTGCCCCGGGGGCCTGGCCCGAGCCCTCCGTCCCGACCCCGGACAGCGGGGCCAGCAGCCGCGCCGCCTCCTCCGGGGCCAGCGCTTCCCCTCCGCCGCCACTGCCGATGGCCATGGGCGAGCTGCCCCCTTCCTCCTCGTCGTCCTCCTCCTCGGGGATCATGGAGGCGGCGTCCGCGGCCGCTTCCCCCGAGGGCTTGGCCGGGCTCGCCTGCAACTCAGGCCTCTGTAGGGGCCAAGTGCAGGAGCGGGGCCGGCTCTGGGGCTCGAACTCGGGGTCCAGCTCCACGTCCAGGGGGGAGAGGGGGGCAGCGGGAGACGCCTCTGCCATCTTGGCTTCCCCTCCTCCCGCTGCTGCTGCTCCTGGTGCTGCGATGGGATAGACAGGTCCGGACCCCAGTCCTCCTCCTGCCGCTGCGGATCAGTGCCTACCAGGCAGGGGGGAGCGAGTGAACATGCCACTCTCCATTAAAGTCCTGCAGCCTCCTGCCTTCCCCCGCCCCCTCTCCCAGCAGACAGTGCACGCACACACACACACAATACCACTAATAATCACAAGGCGATCAATAAGGGATCAGGCAAGGCCAGAGGTTCCAGATGCGCCCCTTGTGCGCGATGGGTGGGGGGGATGGCGCCAGCGGCAGCCCAAACGCAGTGGAGTTGGTGCAGCTCAGTGGTGTGTGTTTGTTTATGTTTCACTCCATGCAGCTGCAGAAGCGCTCCACTGGCAATCACGCTGTATCCAGCGGAGAGAGACCCCTCCAACACCACCAAGCCTGCTCCCGGCTGCTCTGGCAGACGTGTCCCTTTCTCTCTCTCTCTGGCCGGGGGAAAGAGAGAGGGGTCCTTCAAATTACATTGATGACTTTTTCCTCCTTCAAAACGCCCCAGAGGGAGCTGAAGTCTTAATGTACCTCCAATCGCACACTAGCATTTGCCGTACTTATGCATTCCACTTTCCAAAAAATATACAGATCTATAGATATATATATACAAAACTAAATTTCACAACCAACCGAACAGGGGAAGAAAAAGCCACTCTGGATTTTTTATCCTTTTTGCGAGGAAAGCAAAACAAAAACAAATCAAATCACCAGTCTTCCAACAGGTCCAGAAGCTTTAAGCCCTCCGTCGGGCTGCCAAGAGGATGGGTTTTGTTCCAGCATCAACACCACATTCATAACCTCCTTGCTCCTGCTGCTGCCATCTTGACAGTTTTTCCCCCCTCCGCTCAAGTCATTTAAAAAACACTGGCAAAAGGGACAGAGGAAGACACATCGGCAGGGGAAGGAGGGAAGGGGAAGAACCAGCAGCAACCTCTACCCTCTCCAGCAAAAATAAAGATCCAGATTCACAGGAGGAAAAAGCAGTGCTGGCGCATGGTTTCCTGATTCTCCGGCTGCTGCGTCTTCGGCTTCTAGTCGCCTTCCCTTTAAAGGCAAAGGAGGAGAAGGCAAACAACCGCACGGTACCTCTGTAAACAGAAGGGGAAAAGCAAATGATCTGCCAGGGAGAAATAATGCTGCTGCTGCTGCAGCTCGCCCGACCAGCCTGTCACCCTGCACTCTACTGACTTCCACATTCCTTCTCCTAACCACCACCAGCAGCAGCAAGCAACACAAAGTTATAGACGCACGCAGCGAGGCTCAACCTAACCATACAGCAGCCGTGTCCCCGCCCACTGGGAGGGCTGATGAGCTAAGCCGCAAGCAGAGGGGCAAGTTTCCAAGCTACTACAGAAACCTGTGTTATCATAGAGATCTGTCTCTGTCAACTGCTCTGTTAATAGTCTGTCTTTAACTCCTCGAAAGTCAGGACATTCAGAAAGTAGAGTCAGAGTGTGTCATATGGTATCAGGCCATGTATGTTTCTATCACATTGCAAAGAGATACAGACTTAAAGAGACACCACCCTATTAACTATATAATATTGTAAAGCCCAGTGCCTGGCTACAAACATCTTAATTTATTCAAAGTAGAGGGCGGGAGAACATCTAACTTACTTTTTTTTATTAATCCACTCTGCCACTGTCTCTGTGTGATCTTGAAGATGTCACTTCATTTGCTGTACCTCAGTTTCCCCATCTGTAAAATAGGGATTATATGTATTTACTTCATAATGGAGTTGTGGGGTATAATTGATTTCTGGTTGTAAAGTCCTTTGAGATTCTCATATAGAAGTTGCTGTAAAAGTGCAACATTGTATTTTTGTATTATTATTATTATACTGTTTGTTGACTTTCTGTATTTATCTCATTTTGGACAATGCAAATAGACTAATTAGTATCACTTCTGTTTATAGTTCATTTTAGTCAGATTCACTTAGGTGCTCATCCACTAACACATTATTTCAATATATATTGTTTGTAATCATTTCACTATTGGGTTGTAAACACAACAGAGGGGTTTTTTTGTTGTGTTTTGTTTTGTTTTGCTTTCGTTTTGTTTTAAAAACTGTTTTCATTGTAATATTTGTTCTACATTCATGGAATTGTTTCCCTTGATTTTAAACTTTGTAAAAGTTATTTTTAGAAAATCTATATTTTACGCCAAATATAATATGACAGTGTCTCTTCAAAATTTCATTCCGCACTTTGAGTGACTAGGGGAACATGTTCAGACATGTATGTATATGCATATAATTCCACTTGACTTCCTCTTTGGAGTACATACTGTAATAGAAACCACTCCTAAATAGCTCCATGGAAGGCTCTGTTAATTACTTCTACAGTCTGGCAAAGCCAACGGGTATACCAGATATAGAACTAGTAACATAAATGTAGGTATAAATATACAACATAGCAACATAAATGTATGAGTACTGCACAGATTTGTATTTACTTTTTAAAATTCGATTTAATACAAAAATAGCATCTTCCCAAGTACCAGTTATAGACAACTGCCTATTGAAAAATTGGTTTGCTTCTAATGTGTTTCATGGCAGAAGAAAAAAATAGAATTAGCTCAGAAGACAAATAAAATTATCCTTGGTTTATTTATAATTATGGATTAGCCGTAGTGTCTGAAATAATTTGATTTTAAATGGTTATAAAAAAGTGAGGCTCTGATGCTGCATGCCTTTCTCAGTAAGTCAAAACTGAGTATGGCTCAGTATTTGGCCCTAATTATGTATTTTGTCTCCATTGCAAATCTGAGTGGCTCCCATTAGGAGTCTTTCACCATTATTTTATTATAGGAGACAACACTTCAACAGATATAGGATATAATTTAGATGTCAACTACAAGATTTAGTACATTTTAATATGGATACAAGTAATCCTCAATTTTCCTGATGGAATGGGGACATTGAATTAATTGGGATAAACATAGGTTCCAACAACAAAGGGAAATTTCAATGCAGTTAACACACACCTCATTTAGGATCATCAAGGTTTGACTCTGTGAGCATGTCTGCAGAGGCCACCTATAGGAATTAAAGGGTAGTTCAGACTCTGGTAAGGATATCACCAAGGGTACAGTTGTGACACTGATATTTGTCCGCTGAGAACTAAGCTAATTATTAGTTTGTATTATTTATAATGTGGTAGCACCTAGGATCCCCAATCATGGTTCAGGACCCCATGATGCTAGGCACTCTACAAAGAATTTAGCCCACCAGTTCATCTCTGAGCAGTCACTAAATGGTAAGGACCTTCAATAGTTCACAGGCTGGAACCATTGACCTATAGGTGATAGGCTCTCCCTCCTAATATTCCCCTGGTCTATTGAGTGACTGAGGTGTGCACTGAGATTTTTAAACATAATTTATCCTATTTAAGAAAAGTTTATATAGCTCAGTATTCAATGAGACCAGCATTGGATAGTTGGAATTAATTTGCCAGAATTACCAGTAGAGTTAGGCCCACTTTTATTTTTCCCAGATTCACATCACAAGAAGAGACCAGGCTTCCTTCTTGACTACCGGGGCACAGTCCTGGCATGGACTGAAATGCTTAGTTACTTAGAATCTCTTTTTAAAATGGTCCCTTCTGTACTTAAATTCTATGAAATCTATGAACTAGACTATTTGTTAAAATTGAAATTGGCTGGCACACCTTCCATGTCAGTAAATACCTTCCAAAAGAGATCAGACAGAAATATGTTGTAAAGAAAATTCATATTTAATGGAGAATGGTGAGAACACTAAGGGATGTATTTCCACTTCCTGCACGTGGGTTGGGGGGAGAGGTAGCAGGCTACACAGAGCTGCTATGTCCCTTGCTCGTGCAGTGGAGTAGGAGAGGGTAGGAAGCAGAGATAACTTTGACTCTGCCCTACCAATGTATTTGGAGGCATAGTTATGCTGGCATGCTGGGCACCCCAAAAGAGATTGGCCTCATTGTGCTAGATGCTATATACACTATATGTGTATGCTATATGTATAGATGGTAAGAGCCAGATTACGTCCCAAAGAGTTTACCATCCAAACGGGCAAGACAGACAAAGTATAGGAGACAAGAAGTAGTATTATCGCTATTATATAGATGAAGAACTGGTGCACAGAGAGATTAAGTGACTTTTCTGAGGACACACAGGAAGTCTATGGCAGAACTGGAAACTAAAGTTAATTTTCCTGAGTCCCAATCCAGGGCCTTAACCACAAGACCATCCTTCCTTTTAAAAGTCCACTGACATGTCAGCCATATAGTCTTTATCAAAGGGAGTTACAACTAACCAGTTCTTCAGAGCTCCACATAGAATTTATTGTCTTCATTTTTGCTGTGTAGAGGAAGAATGAAAAATTAACACCAAAATTTTTTACCTGCACAGACCTCCATATAAAAAAGGGGTAAATGGGCTAAAAGCTGCTTATTACAATCCCAGGAGTAGCCCCACTGAATTCAACATGTAAACTGAGCAGAATTTAGCCCAAAGTCTTCATGATCTGATCACTCTCTTCCTTCAAGTCTTTCCCTAAAATTCACTTCTTCACCACTTCTTCCATATCTCATCTCAAAATCCTTAACTGATCTCTCATTACAACATAAACACACACACATATCCTTTGGCACATGCCAAATAAAACTGCTCACTCACTTTGCTCACATGTTGCATCCATTCCCTCAGCTCCATTGATAGGATTCTCAAAAGGGCTCAGCTTACAGGAGTTTTATCATTGGCTTCAGTGGCTAAGCAGAATTAGGCCAGCACAGACACCTTTTGAGAATCCACCCATGTATTTTGTCTATTCAGATTGAAAACTCTTCAAGGCAGAGCTATGTTTTCTTGTATGGCCCTCTCTCTGCATATGATCTTCACACACTCTAGCTAACTACTTATTGTGGTGGGTCATGCTTCTACACAGCGGTATGTGATGCCACTCTTCCCACATGGAATGTGGGATTCAGCAGCTTCTGTGGCAACATCCCCTTTCCTGAATTGTGGGGAAGGCTATCTACAAATCCAGAGGTTGGCATGGGTGAAAGAGTACAGTGAGTGAGTAAGGAGGAGTGGACTGGTTGGGGGCAAAGCTGGTAGGGCTGCAATTTAGCATCCATCCAGCAGAACTTGCTAAAAAAAAATCAGCCTGATGTTATATTACCTATTTTGTGGAGCCGCCTCCATTGTGGGAAACTCTTTAAATGTACAGATATATTTAAATCAATGGTGCACCCTCACCTGGATACTGTGTTCAGTTCTGAGCACCCCAACTCAAAAAAAGATAAGCAGAAATAGAGGGGATTCAAAGATGGGCGACAAGTCACAAGAATGATAAAAGACAAAGAAAAACTTCCTTATGAGACAAAATTGGAAAGACTCGCAGTTTTTACCTTCAAGAGGAGACCAATACAAGGGATTAGGGTGAAGTTATGCAAAATAATGAATGGTAAGAAGGCAGATCAGAAACTTCAGTTCACCACCCTGTCTCATATACAAGAACAATGGAACAGTAAGTGAAACTAAAGGCAGCAATTTTAAAAAGATAAAAATAAATGTTTTTTCACACAGTGCAGAATTAGAATGTGGAACTCACTAGCACAAGTTATAATTGAGGCCAAGAACTCATCATGATTCAAAAAAGGATTTGGATATCTTCAGAGAAACTAGAATAGCTGTCCCGAGTTATAATAGTAAGGTTTGAAAAAATAAAACACTCAGATAGTTTTGGAAGGAATATAAATGCTCATGTTTCAGGGCATAAGTCAACTTCTAACTGAGGAGATTAGGAAGAAAATGTCCCTATGGGCAGGCTGTTCCATAGCTGTCTACTGCGGGGTTTCTTGCACGTTCCTCTAAAACATCCGGTAGGATGTCAGAGAGAGGATACTGATCCAGCTGGACTTCAGATCTGACCTAGGATGGCTGCTCCTACGCTCTGTAATACAATACAGTTATATAATGAGGCAGCTCTAAAAATTTTATTTTGTCCTAATTTTTAATGTGTGCCAGCCTGCCTCGTTCATTACACACCATACAACAAATACGCATGCTGAATAAAGCTGACGTCCAATTTTGCAGTGAATGAGTCCAGGGTTTGCCAGAGAAGGTTACAAGAGCTGTGCCCCACAAACATTCCCTCTGAACAATGGACACTGTGATTTAGAAGACTAAGGGTGGGTTTTGACTGTGGATTACTAACTCACCAAATATCCTTATGGGGGGCAGGGGCGGCTCTACCAATTTTGCTGCCCCTAGCAGTCGCAAAGCTGGTGCCTGGATGAGGGGAGAGACAATGCAGTAACAGATGAAAGGGTTGCATTGCTGTGGAAAAGGAAGGAGAATTCCTTCCCCTGACCACTATGGAAACCTCTTTTACCAAGAGAGCTTGACTCAGGGTTGAGAAACGGGCCCTAAAACTGGGCAGTTTTAAACTTAAATATGCCTGCATTCAGTAGAAAGTATCTGCCACCTTCGACACTCTGCAGGCCCCAGAGACTGCAGTTGCTGGCTCCAGTAGACAGGCTGACCAATCTAAGGGAAAGCGATCTATTGCAGAAGGCCCAAAAGATATAAATCTCAGTAAGGAATTATAAAGCAGACTGGAGAAGTGAGAAGATCTCTTCTACGCTACAATTCCCAATTACAGTCCAGTCTGCTTTCCACCTGCTGGGGTTGCACTGCCACAGTTTACCACAGCTCTCAATCTTGTAGTCTTTACTCAAGAAAAACTCTTACTGAGTTCAAAGAGTGTTTGGACTGAGTAAGGACTGCAAGAAAAGGACAATCCACTAGGTGGGAGAAGTAGATTTTTAACCATTTATTTTATTTAAAACAAGAACCCCAAAGTGTATATAATTTAAGCATTTTCTGTGTTGCCAGCTTTCACAATTTCATTGTGAGTCTTGCAATATTTGGTGTTTTTCCTTAAAGACCCAGACCCTAAAGTCCTATTAAATGAAATCTCCCCTTTAATTTAAAACAACCATACAGTCCTAGACCTTATGGTTTCAGAGAAAAGCTTGAAAATGTCATCTGTGTGTATTCTAGGGGTTCAAAAACTAGAAGTCAAATAGAAAGAAACCCACATGTAGGGGTTTTTTTAACAGCTCATGATTTTGTGGGGGGGCCTGTTTTGTGGATTTTTAATACTAGGGGGTTTGCAATAGTTCAGTTTGTATAGTGGAATTAATCTAAGCTGCTAAAACCTACCAGCCTTTAAAAAAGAGAGTCCTTTTTTGCACTAATTTTTAGGCAATATCTGAAGTATTTCACCTCTATGCTGGAAGATTTTGCTCTGTGTGTGTTATTCAATGAGGCATTTAAAAATCTCAATGTTTTCACTCAATATTTCGCAGATTGACAACTCTGATCACTTGGTTGGGTGCTTTATTCATTTCACCAGGATTCCTCTAATGAGTCAGGAAATGTGGTTCTGCTCTTGGCTCTGACACTGACTCGTGTAATCTTCAGAAAGTCACTTAACCTGTTTATGCCTCAGTTACCCCATATAGGAATAATACCTGTTTATTACTTAATTACCATATTAGTATAATTTAACATGCCCCTTTACCTAGATATTTGAAGATATGATCCCTACCCTAGGCGCATACAGTCAGTCTGCCTCAGAGAGGTGTTGCGAGATATTATTTATGAATGTTTGTAAAGTATTTTGAGAGGCTTCCAAGAAAGGTGCTATATAGAACAAATATCACAATGCACCTATTATTATTAATGTAAATAAAGCACCTTCCAACTGAGAGACTCAAAAGTGCATTCAGGAACCCTTTGCCCCTCTCCTCTCCTTTCCCCCATGCAGCAGAGTTATTTGCAAAGAACTGAGCAGGACGTCAGAGTGTACTGTACAACAGTGCTTCTCAAGCTATCTGATGTGGGGGACCGGCAATTTTTTTGTCCAATGTGCGTGCAGACCGGCAGCCAATGGCTCGCGGACCGGCACCGGTCCGCGGACCACCACTTTGAGTAGCACTGCTGTACAAGGCAGTGAGTTAAAAGCTGCTGGCCTGACCCCTCTCCTGACCCCTGAGCAGCAGGTCCATGGACACTTTCTTGGGGGCTGTATACAATATGCTGTACCAGGCATGGACGCATCAGCAGTGCATGGACTGGGAACTGTATGCAACGCAGAGCAACTCTCTTCGCAGCCTTCTCAGGGGTTTATAGGAGCCACCAGGTACCCGAACTGCAAACAACCTACACCCTCCCCTCCCGCCCCCGCCTTCTCGTAGGTCGCTCCCCCTCCCAGCCCGCCTCTCCCCACCAAGCTAGGCTGCGGCGTGCAAACAGATGATGTCATGCTATAAATAAGCGCGTGATCACAGGGACCCGCCCTCTCCCGGCATTGGCCGGACACTGCCATCCGTCTAGGCAACGGCGTTCCTGGTTGGTCGTGCGGGGCGCCCCCTCCCCCGCCCATTACAAAATAATAAACAAGCTAGTAACAGTAGGCGAGGGGCGTGGGCAGGCTGCTGTCGCCTGCGACCCTGCCGTGCCCGGGGAGGGGGCCCCGGCAGCGGCGGGCGGCCTCTGGGGCCGCTGCCGGGGGGAGCCCCGGGCAGAGGGCCCTGCGGCAGTTCGGCCGGGGTGGGGCACGTGGCAGGGCCCGGGGAGGTTCCTTGGGCGGGCAGGGTGGCCCCGCGCTGTGTCTGTGAGCGCTGCGGGGAGGAGCGTGGCCCGGGCCTGGGGCTATACAGCGCCCCCCGCCCCCACCGGCCTGAGGCTGGGCAGGGGCAGACCTCCGTGCCTGTGAGAACTTGGGGGTGGGGGAAAAGAAGGGGCAGGTGGAAACCTTAGGGTTAAGCTGCCTTGGCCGCCCGCCCGTGTTGACGAGGGAGAGGAGGAGAGCGGTGGGGCCTGTATGAACTAGCCTTGTGACAGCGGGGAGTAGGGTTGCCAGGTCAAAAAGGGACCCTGGCAGCGCTGAGCAGAGCTGACCAGGCTGTTAAAAGTCCAGTTGGCGCAGGGCTGGCAGGCTCCGTGTGGCTCTCGGGAAGCGGCCCACATGTCTTTGGCTCCTAGGTGGAGAAACGGCCAGGCAAGCACTGGCTCTGCAGCTCCTATTGGAGCTGACCGTCTCTGTGAAGACCGAGGCAAAAAAAGCATTGAGTAGTCAGCTTTTTCCACATCATCTGTCACTTGGTTGCCTCCCCCATTCAGTGAGGGTCCTACACGTTCCCTGACCTTCTTTTGCTAACATGCCCGTCGAAACCCTTCTTGTTAGCTTCACATCCTTTGCTAGCTGCAACTCCAATTGTGCATTTGTCTGACTGATTACACCCCTGCATGCTCGAGCAATATTTGTATACTGTTCCCTAGTCATCTGTCTAAGTTTCCACTTCTTGTAAGCTTTCTTTTTGTGTTTAAGCTAACCGAAGATTCTGTTAAGCCAAGCCCGTCGTCTGCCATATTTGCTATTCTTTCTGCACATGGTTTGTTCCTGCGCCCTCAATAAGGCTTCTTTAAAATATAGCCAGCTCTACTAAACGCCTTTCCCCCTCATATTAGCCTCCCAGGGGATCCTGCCCATCAGTTCCCTGAGGGAGTCAAAGTCTGTTTTTCTGAAGTCCAGGGTCTGTGTTCTGCTGCTCTCCTTCCTCATTTCAGGCCACACTCCAGAGCCTGCACCCCCAGCCCAGAGCCTGTACTCCCTCCCACACCGCAATCCCCTGCTCCCTCCCACACTCCTAGCCTGGAGCCCCCTACAGTACCCTGAACCCCTCATTTCTGACCCACCCTGGAGCCTGCACCCCCAGCTGGAGCCCTCATACCGTTGTGCACCCAACCCTCTGCCCTAGTCTGGTGAAAATGAGTGAGTGAGGGTGGGGGAGAGCGAGCAATGGAGGGAGGGGGGATGGAGTGAGCGGGGGCAGAGCCTCGGAGAAGGGGTAGGGCTTCAGGGAAGGGGCAGGGGGTAGGGCAAGGGTGTTTTGTTTGTATGATTAGAAAGTTAGCAACCCTATGGGGGGGGGGTATTCTAGAAGGGGCCTAACTGGGGTAAGAGGTATAATGCATGTTCAGCTAACCTGGTGAGGTGCACACACCAGTCATATGTGCCTCTGTTCATCTGCTGTTGCAAGTCAACTTGCACGTCCTTACACACATGACTAACTCTTATAAAGAACATAAGAATGGCGACACTGGGTCAAACTAATGGGCCGTTTAGCCCAGTACAGTAGAATCTCAGAGTTACGAACACCACAGTTACGAACTGACCCATCAACGACACACCTCATTTGGAACCAGAAGTACAGGCAGCAGGAGAGAGTAAAAAAAATAAAAAGCAAATACAGTACAGTACTGTGTTAAATGTAAATTACTGGAAAAAAAAGGAAAGCAGCATTTTTCTTCTGCATAGTAAAGTTTCAAAGCTGTATTAAGTCAATGTTCAGCTGTAAACTTTGAAAGAACCGTAACGTTTTGTTCTTGAGAACTGTGAACATTTCAGAGTTACAAACAACCTTCATTCTTGAGGTGGTGTAATGGTGAGATTCTATTGTATTCTGTGTTCTGACAGTGGCTTGTGCCAGAAATTTTAGAGGGAATAAACAAAACAGCAAATTTGAGTGAGCCGTCTCCTGTTGTCCATTCCTAACCTCTAACAGTTAAAGGTTTAGGGACACCTAGAACATGAGGTTGCATCCCTGACCATCTTGGTTAATAGCCATGCATGGACCTGCCCTCCATGAACATAGCTAATTCTTTTTTAAATCCAGTTATACTTTTGGTCTACAACAGCCCTGTGTCAATGAATTCCATAGGTTGGCTGTGCGTCGTGTGAAGATATATTTCCTTATGTTTGTTTTAAACCTGCTTGCCTATTAATTTCATTGGATGACCCTTAGTTCTTGTGTTATGTGAAAGGATAACACACACTTCCTTATTCACTTTCTCAATATCATTCATAATTGTATAGACTTTTGTCATATATGCACTTAGTTATCTCTTTTGTAAGATGAGCAGTCTCAGTCTTTTTAATCTCTCCTCATATGGAAGTTGTTCCACACCCATAATAATTTTTGTTCCCCTTCTCTGTACTTTTTCCATTTCTAATATCTTTTTTGAGTTAGGGTGACCAGAACTGCACACAGTATTCAAGGGGTAGGCATACCATGGATTTATATAGTGGCATTATGATATTTTCTGTTTTATCTCTCCCTTTCTTAATGGTTCCTAATATTCTGTTAGTGCTTTAGACTGCTGCTGCGTATCGAGCAGATCTTTTCAGAGAACTAGCGATAATGATGCCAAGAGCTCTTTCTTGGGTGATTACCGTGAATTTAGACCCCATCATTTTCTATGTATAATTGGGATTATGTTTTCCAGTGTGCATTACTTTATCAACATTGAATTTCATCTGCCATGTGTTGCCCAGTCACCTAGTTTGTGAGATCCCTTTGTAACACTTCTCTATGTGCTTTGGACTTAACTATCTTGAATAATTTTGTATCATCTGCAGACTTTGCCACCTCACTGTTAACCTCCTTTCCAGATCATTTATGAATTTGTTGAATAGCACTGGTCCCAGTACAGATTCCTGGGAGACCCTGCTATTTACCGCTTTCCACTGTGAAAATCAACCGTTTATTCCTACTCTTTGTTTCCTATCTTTTAACCAGTTATTGGTCCAAAAGAGGACCTTCCCTCTTATGCCATGACTGCTTAATTTGCTTTGGTGTATGACCTTGTCAGAGGCTTTCTGGAAATCCAAGTACAACTATATCCACCGAATCACTCTAGTCCACATATTTGTTGACATCCTTAGAGAATTCTAATAGAGTGATGAGACATGATTTCCCTTTACAGAAGCAGTGTTGATTCTTCCCCAACAAATCATGTTCATTTATGTGTCTGATAATTCTGTTCTTTACTACAGTTTCAAACAGTTTGCCTGGTACTGAAGTTAGGGTTACCAGCCTGTAATTGCCAGGATCACCTCTGGAACTTTTTTAAAAATCAGCATTACATTAGCTCTCCTCCAGTCATCTGATACAGAGGCTGATTTAAGCGATAGGCTATATACCACAATTAGATATGAAATTGCAGAACAACTGAGTTCCTTCAGACCTGGGGTGAATACTATCTGGTCGTGGTGACTTATTACTGTTTAATTTACCAATTTGTTCCAAAACCTCCTCTACTGACATCTCAATCTGGGACAGTCCTCAGACTTGTCACCTAAAAAGGATGGCTCAGGTGTGGGAATCTCCCTCATATCTTCCACAGTGAAGACCAATGCAAAGAATTCATTTAGGTTCTCTACAATGATCTTTTCTTCCTTGAGTGCTCCCTTAGCACCTCAGTTATCCAGTGGTCCCACTGATTGTTTGGCAGGCTTCCTGCTTCTGATACACTTAAAATTTTTTGCTGGTTTTATGTCTTGCTAGTTGCTCTTCAAATTCTTTTTTGTCCTGCCTAATTATATTTTAACACTTGAGTTGCCTGAGTTTATGCTCCTTTTTACATTTGTCAGCAGGATTTGACTTCCAATTTTAAAAGGATGCCTTTTTGCCTCTCACTGCCTCTTTTACTCTGTTGTTTAGTCATAGAGGCATTTTTTGGTTCTCTTACCTTTTTTTTAATTGGGTATACATTTAGTTTGAGTGTCTATTATGGTGTTTTTAAATAGTTTCAATGCAACTTGAAGGCATTTTACTCTTGTGACTGTTCCTGTTCTAAATGGGATGTACTGATGGTGGTGCTCTAGCTGAAGGGGCAGCAGTACTGCTGAAATTAGCTAACTAGGATGCCAAAAAGGAAAAAAAAAAGAGCAAACTGTTACTATGATGATTTTTTTAGATGACAGTCAAGATGTAGAGAGGAAAGAGGCTGCATACTGCTTAGGGCCATTAGGCAGCTGGGACACTGAGAATGAGAGTTAAATTATGAGGGACATTTTAAATGTCTCATAGATTTTAAGACTGGAAGAGATTATTATAATCATCTAGTCTGACTTCTGGTATAAGAGAGGCCATAGAATTTCTATGCAGTAATTTCTGCATGAAGCCCCATAACTTCTGGTTGAGCTAAAGCATATCTTTTAGACATTTAGTCTTGATTTAAAGACGTCAAGTGATGGTGAATCCACCACATTTCTTGGTCTGACTGAGACACATGCAGAAAAATTCCCTCATCCTTCAAAGGAGAGACTTTAAACACTGCCTAAAAATTAACTGCCAAATAAAAGTCTCCATTTAAAGGAGACATGAGGCACCTCTCTGTTTATGTAAATTACTGCACAAGATTTGTTCCATTCCCAGTGATAGTAACAGTGAAAATGATTCTATGTTAAAAGTACAGGGAAACTTGCACTAAAGACCACCTTCAACAGGCCACTTTAAAGCTTCCCTCAGAGTTTCTCGTATATTTTTGTTCAGCATTTGAATGAAGACTACCCTCTGCTTGCTTGTCCCTTGAGTAGTTGCTTAAAACATGCTTCACTATGTATTGTATCTTTCATTTGGTTATGGTTGGGGTTTGTTTTGAAATTACAGTATTAGTTGCTGTGTTATTAAAACGATTGTAAGTTTTGTGATATCTGTTGAAAGTGTAATTATATTTCATGCGGGGAAAAGTTCAACTTTAATGTCTGACCTCTGAAATATGGAGAGAGGATTTAGGGCTCTGAGTGAACATACAGTGAATCTGTCATTCTTAAAAGTCCAGTGGGCTGAGCTCCCACTGAAGTCAATGGGAGTTTTTTCACTGAAATAATGGAAGCATGATCAGTCTCATAGATATGAATATATCTTGATCTTTTCAAGTGAAATCAAAAACTGTTGTCAGGTTTTTTTTGGAAAAAGCAGTGACTTTCCTACTCCATTTAAAATGCATTTCTCCTGTGAAAAATGACTGTAAAAATGAGAGTGTGAGATTCCCAACATGGGAAATTCTTTATTAGACCCTGTCATAATAGATAAAGAGGAACTGATCACAGAATTAAAAATTAATGGTAGCTTAGGTACAAGTTATCATGACTTGATCACATTTGTAATGTGATAACAGAATAAAGTCCAGACCAGTTATGTACTTGGTGCTTTAATAAGGCCAGTTTCACAAGGCTGAAAACAATTACAAGCCAGATCAGCTCAAAGGAAGAATTTAATCAGAAAAGAGTGAAAGATATTTGGGAATTATTTAAGAACACCATACTAGTTGCCCAAACAGCCACAATTGAGAAAGAAGGCCATACTGGTTAAAAAACCAACCTGGCTTAAAGAGGAAATGAAGGTAGCTATAAAAAATAATATATAACAAATGGAAGAAAAGGGAAGTTGATAGTAATGAACATAATTAGACGTTAGGAATTGTAGAAAATGGATAAGGGAAACATTTGAATGAAGACTACCCTGAAGACTACAAGGAGAACTCTATGGCCAGCAGAGTTAAGGACAATGAGAAGGAGTTTTTAAAATATATTAGGAACAAAAAGAATCCTGACAGTGGTGTTAAATGGAAATTGTAGAAGTATCAATAATAATGCAGAAAAGGCAGATGTGTTCAATAAATATTTCTGTTTTGTATTTGAGGTAAAAACAGGTGATATAGTCTCATCATATAGTGATGGTAACACTCTTTCCATTCCACTAGTATCTCTGGAGGATGTTAAACAGAAGCTACTAAAGTTGGACATTTTAAAATCAGCAGCTCGCTGAACCATTAGAGATAATTTTCAGTTAGTCTTGGAGCACGAAGAAAATTCCAGAATACTGGAAGAAAGCAAATGTGCCAAATTTTAAAAAGGGTGAGCAGAATGACCCATGTAATTATAGGCCTATCAACCTTAACTGGATCCTGGGCAAGATAATGGAGCAACTGATACAGGACTTGATAAATATAGAATTAAAGCAGAGTAATGTAATTAATGCAAATAAAATGCATTTGTAGAAAATAAATGCTGTCAAACTAATTCAATATTTTTTATGAGATTACAAGTTTGGCTGATAAAGGTAATAATGTTGCTGTAATTTACTTAGACTTCTGTAAGATGTTTGAGTTGATTAAAAAAATGTTATACTATAATGGCACACATTAAATGGGTTAAAAACTCGGTGATAGGTCTCAAAATGTAGTTGTAAACAGGGAATAGTCATTGAGTAGGGTGTGTTTCCAGGGGGATTCCTGACCTGGAATAAAAACAAAATCATCACTGATAAAATTTGCAGATGACACAAAAATTGGGGGAATGGTAAATAACAAAGAGGACAAGTCACTAATTCAGAGCGATTTGGATCACTTGGTAAACTGAGTGTAAGCAAACAGTATGCATTTTAATACATCTAAATGTAAATGTATCCATCTAGAAACAAAGAATATCGGCCATACTTATAGGATGGAGGACTCTATCCTTGTTAGCAATGACTGAAAAAGACATGGGGGTCATGGTGGATAATCAGTTGAACCTGAGCTCCCAGGGTGACGTTGTGGCCAAAAGAACTAACGTGATCCTGGGATGCATGAATGGGAATCTTGACTAGAAATAGAGAGGTTATATTTCCTCTACCTTTGACATTGATGCGACTGGTGCTGGAATACCATGTCCAGTTCTGGTGCTTACAATTCAAGAAGGATGTTGATAAATTGGAGATGGTTCAGAGAAGAACCGCAAGAATGATTAAATGATTAGATAACATGACTCAAAGAACTTAATCTATTTAGCTTAATAAATATAAGATTAAGTGGTGACTTGATTACAATCTAGAAGTATCTACATGGGGAACAAATATTGAATAGTGGATCCTTCAGTCTATCAGAGAAAGGTATAATATGATCCAAAGGCTGGAAGTTGAAGCTAGACCAGTGGTTTTCAACATGTGGTCCACAGACTCATGGGGTTCTGCAAACTATTTCTAAGATTTCCAAAGGGGTCTGCACTTCCTTTCAAAAATTTTTAGGGGTCTGTAAATGAAAAAAGATTGCAAACCATTGTGCTAGACAAATTCAGACTGGAAATAAGATGATTTTTTTTAATGGCGAGAGTAATTAATCATTAGAACAGTTTACCAAAGGTGATAGTGAATTCTCCATCACTGACATTTTTTTAAATCACGATTGGATGTTGTTCTAAGAGATCTGCTGTAGGAATTATTTTGGGGAAGTTCTGTGGCCTGTGTTACACAGGAGGTCAGACTAGACGATCACAGTGGCCCTTCTAGTCTTGGAATCTATGAATCTATTCTATGTGCCTCAATGACTTCTACTTTAAATGTGCTTAATTTAGAAGTGGATGGGTTTGTGTGTGTGTTTAATTGCCAGCCCTACATACTCTTCCTGGGATCTGGCAAATTTACTTGAATTCTTCCCTTCTTGTGCATTATCAATAACAGAGGTTCTGCAAACCACATTATGCCCTCATTGATACCTCTGCAATCTTATTGCCTTCAATTTAGTAAACAATAGTCCATGCACAAAAAAGAGCTATAATTCAGTTTACTTTCAGCTGTTTTAGCTCTGAAGGGCTAAGAGGAATAAAAAACAGTAAAATCTGACAACTGCTTCTTCCTTTTTTGTTTGTTTTTGGTCATTGAGATGAGCATATAACGAAATACACAGGGAACAGGTCTCTTCAAGAAAGAAGGCTCACATTTCATAATATAAATACACATTAAGCTTAAAATATATAAGTGATGAATTATTGCAAAGACTTGCTTTTTTAAAATTGATTTTTTTCCTGGCAAAGTAGAGTGGAAAACTAGGGTGGGAGTGTAGTTTGGGGCTGACATATGTTCAAGTACAAGAGGCTTAAGGAGGAATGTATGCTATTCAATTTGCTTGCAGAGGCTTTATGTCCTGTGTCTTTGCAGTAATGATGACACAAGCAGTTTTTGAGTAAAAGGAGGAAGAAATTAATTGTCCAGGCTGATGGCATCCTTGCTAGCTAGCTGACCAAGGACAGCATTTGATTATGAAAGCTGTTAATTCACCCAACCTCTCAGCTGGGGAGAACTCTTGAAGTGTGTGTGTGTCCATGTCCACATGTTAGAAAATCTATTTAAAGCTTTTTAATTGGAAAATTAAACATAAATTGCTTTAAAACAGTAGTGTACCACTTTTAAAAATGAAGACCATATGGAGCCATGTATTACTTTTCAGTATGTATTCAATCTCTCTGGTGCAATTTTATGTACCCACTAATGCATAAAGTCTTCTGAAACAGGAATAAAGCACCACAAAGCATGATTTAATGCTATAGGGTCACCAAATCTGTTTCAGATTACTGCCTATATCAATCAGTTGAAAAGAAGGGGACATCCCTGAACCAATGAAACTGTGACAACACACAAAAGCCCATAAAGTGGGAAAACTTTGGAAACATGGTACACACATCAACAAAAACTTTCTTAAATAGTATTTATGGGGCATGCAATATATACTAATATGAAACAAACTATATTTAAATAATCTGAAGGTTGAAACACAAACAGATTCAGTGCTAATGATACAGTACTTGTCTTGATGGGTTTGAATTTAAGATGCCTTAACTTTCAAGGGTTATGTTTTCAAATGGAGAGGCCAACTTGTACAGTCACTGTAGCCAAGCGTGAAAGTAAGGTATTTGTATGAGCAAATAGGTGTCTTTTGCTTATGAGTTTGTGGTAATTTCAATTGCATATTTTATGCTATTTTTTTAATTACCTCTGCTTCCCTCTTTATGAAATGCTGTCCAGAGGTCTGCTTTGATTTTGACCTCAATGGAGGAATATTTTTCTTCAGTCTTTAACACATCATTTCTACTGCTCCTCCCTCCCAGTTCTGTGTTACAGTGACCTTTCTTGTCCAAATAAGCCTGGATAGGTCTCCCTTCAGACACGTCAACACTCTGATGTCTCAGCCATTTGAATCACTGTGGACTGACAGGACATGGGGCAATCTTTGCCTTCAGGATCAGAGCATTTTCCCTTCACAGCTTTCACGGTTTCTGCCAGGAGAGCAATAGCTTGTACCTAAAAATGGACCCAAGTCTCTAATGTGTCAGCAGAGAACTTTACCAGTTGGGTGGCCTTATCCAATCCTTATTATCCGATAGCATGGAGACGAGTGTGGTGTAGATGCCTGACTAGTTAGATTTTAACATAAAGCATGTTTTATTTTTGGTTTGTTGATGGTAGAGTTATTTTGACTTCTTTTGCAATGTCACCTCTACAGTCTCTCAGTGAGCGTGAGCCTTCAGTTTTGTTTTGTATATCTTACAGAAATTATACTTCTAAAAAAAATTCTCTTTAAAAGATTTCAGTGAAGAAAATGATAGGTAATTCATATATAGCCCACCTAGTTACTGAATTAGCACAAAATTCTTACTTAAAGGCAAATATGAATGAAAAAGAGCGGTGTTTAAAAATCATTTTTACATTCGAAGCAATAGACTAGAACAGATTTTGGGGCACGGAGTGGGGAAGGGATATGTATTTGTTTTCACATGAACCAATAAACCAGTTGATTGCCTCTTCCGCCAGGATAGCATCCTCTGTTCCTACTGCAAATTTTAGGAAAAAAAGTTAAATTTACTCCATCATGTAGGACAGAGGCATGTTTGTTAGTGTTTTGTGTCTTTCAAACATCTTAAAACATCACAACAAAAATGGACCTGAGTAACTTCAGAGTAAGTTCAAATCTTTAGTTTAAAACAACAAAACACAGGATCATTGTGTCCACACTTTATTATTTTTATTTTGTCTTTCTAGACTTTATAATGAGACTTCTCTAGATTGTTGACATGTGAGCATCATAATATAGTTGTTCGGCCAAAAGTAGGCCATTCAAGTGAATACTTAATGTTATAACAAACGCTTTGAGAAGTAATTACTGGAATTAATTTAGTTTTCCTCAAATTATATAGCTTAGCTGTTACAAGATATTTTAAAAAATTATTTAAAATCCCTTAAAACTTTCCTGACTGTAGTCAGAATGTGACCAGTTCAATATATGTTTCTACTTTGTATTATAAAATATGAATGTTAATGCTACTACTTACCTATAGGTGGCAGTAACATTTCATTGTTGCAGTAATTCCCAGCCTATGGAATCCTGGTATGATGGTGAATATTGATTTCAAGAATGGGTTGAAAAATATTACTATGACTGAATTTTTGCTGCAGACTGGTTTTGGAAACAGCTCCACTTGCATTGCTGTTGGGCCCTCTCATATGAGAGAAGATATTTGAACTATCATGTAGCATATTTCTCATTACTTGTCAATGATCAGTTGTATTTAAAGGAACTTTCAACAGAGGCCCATAACGAGGAACATGACACCAAAGAGCAGACAGGGATAGCTTGAAGTGAGGTAAGATACAGGTCTTCAGTGTATGAATTGCTTTTTTTTTTTTGCTTTGTTTTGTTTTTGAGCTTTGGGTTTGTGATTCAGCATTTTTATGTCACTAATTTACAGAAAAATTAATAATACATCAGGAAAATAAAACGTCTGTGGGAAGGGAGAGAGGCTTGGATGTAAATATAAGATGTAAGATGTAAATATCTTTTTATAAGATAGTAAAAATAAAAGACTGATTTAAAAAAATGTCCAGTAACTAATGGTGAGATGGGTGGAGGATATCTTGTCTCAAAAATTCCCTCATCTGAATATTCCTGAAATTGGAAGCAGTTGTGGCTTTGGAATTTGAACTCAGCTATGGATTTCTCAGATGTCTCCTATGTCTACAGTGAATCTGAAAACCCTGCAAATTTTGTTGGATTAGAAACTTGAATTGTATTGTGTTGTGCAGGCCCAACCTTACCCATGAGACACAGATATATTTGGGTCTAAAACAAATAACCTACCCAATAACTGGATGTAACTGGATTAAAGTAAGCTTTGCTGAATGCACCCAATTCTAGCTTTTGCTGATTTATTGTAGTGGTTAAAACTAGATCAGAGGTAGGTAGTAGACCCAGACAGGAAGTGCCATATTTGTGCATATTGTGAGGTGTAAGAAGGAATAGAAAACTGATCTACTTTATTAAAGGATTTATACAGAGGAGTCAACTTCTTGCACTTCAAGCAGAGAAACCCTGAATTAGTGGCTTTTGAAAGGATACAAGGTTTGCTGTTAGTGTTTGCCAAAGTTCTGTTAACAGGTATTTCTAGCTCATGATGGTCACATCTTATTGCCATCTATGGCTAACAGCAAACTGCTACATTTTCAGTGTTATGCTGTGCTCCATTCAAGAAGGAAAGCATCTCATACATAACTTACATAAATGGGAGACTCTTTGTATTTCCCACACATTAAAAGGAGGGCAGATTGAAGTTATTATATCCCTTTAGCTGGATACCTCATCTCAGGACAAATGCACAACTTCTGTTTTAGACTTCATTATAGTGTCATCTCTGTGGATGAACTACTCACCAGCTGCCATTCATGTAATTTCATACAAAACTAGCTTGTTGGCCAAAGACTCTTGTGTGTCTTTGACAGGGTGGACTAGGCCCTGAGGCCCCTCTGCGGGAGGTCTTGCGACTCTGCCACACTCCACCCCAGAAAACGGCAGTGGAATGGGTCCTCCAAGCTGCCTATACTGGCTGTGTGGGATGTAGCCAGTCAGAAGGGGCTGCAGGGAGCAGCCAGTCTGGGCCCAGCAGCCCCATATAAAAGAAGCTGCAGTGCAGAGCAGAGATCAGTTCCTTGCTAGAGGTGGAGGAGAGTGGATGGTGCACCTGACTGGCTGAGGGAGCTACAGAGCCTTGGACAGAGCAGTGCTGGCAGAGGCCGGGGGGAACATGAAGGAGCTCTGGACTGGCTGCTGGAACTCAAACAGGACAAGACTCTGAGGTAAAGGTGAAGAACGTGCTGGGCCACAGGGAAGTGTTGCTCAGGGAATTGTAGCAACAATGCAGTTTATTTAAAGGGATGTAGTGGAGAGCTGTTATCTATAGGGCCCTGGGCTGGGACCCGGAGTAGAGTGTGAGCCCAGGTCCTGCCCCACCAGCCACTGGGAAAGTGGCCTGAACTTTGATACACCCCAGAAGGGGTACTGAACTTTTTTAGCTGAAGAGTTGGGGCCAGAAAAGCCTGGAGAGGCAAAGATGTAAGGAGCACATAAAAGTGGAAGAGTCAAAAATGTCTGTGAAAGACTATAATGGAGGAACAATTCCAGTGTTTGGAGAGAACACACTGACACTTAACTACAAATGAAAAATGATAAAACAAGAGTTTGTGGTGGTACACAGAAGCAAGCAACCGATCTTGGGCATACACACGTGAGGTGCTTGGTCTCTTAAAGAGGCAGTGAGCCACAGAGAGACAGAAAGACAACTGGCTATGAAAGTAGTTATCATAGGAAGATGTATTCACAGGAAATGGGCTTCTTTCAGTACCATACAAGACACTGTTAAGAGAGGTTACAGAACCTGAATTCTGGCCAAGACAATATACAAGTATCTTCACAGGAAGAAAATAACAGGTACTAAAGGGCTCTGTAATCTGTCAGAGAAAGACCTAACAAGAACCAATGGTCAGAAGCTGAAGCCAGACAAATTCAAAATAGAAATTAGGCACACATTTTTAACAGGGCGGATGATTAAAAATCAAAGGAACAAACTACCAGATCAAGAGTGGAAGATCCGCTTTAGCCAAATATGAGTTATGATTTAGTCAATACAACTTATTGCACCCCGTACAGGGGCAACTGGATGAAATGTAAGAACCTATAATATACAAGTACATGATCTAATGATCCCTTCTTGTCTTAAACTCTACTGAAGAGCTGCACTTAGACGAAAGTGAAAGAAAACAGTCAACATGAAGGCCAAACACTGACACAGAAATTTGTCCAAAATTTCTAAGAAAGGTGTATCTTTTACAGCTACTTGTTCAGTGCCTTATAATATATGCTGAGTACAGAGTTCTTCCCCAGTCCACAAACCCTGTGCCAATTGGCGTCAGCTTCTTTCATTTTATTGGATTGAGTGTAAAAGGCACCATGCTTAGCAGCCCATATGGTAGCCCCATGCTGCTCTGCTGTCACTATCCTCATCGGTTTTCTAATATAACCTTTGTCTCAGATTCATGAGTTCCCTTCTTTTCTATGTTGGAATATGAGTGGTCTCCCTTTGGATTGTTCTTATTTCATCTCCTAGAGACTTGGAACAGCCTGTACTCTAGACTTCCTAATTTCCCTAGGAACTGGTGTATGCTTACTTTCCTTCTACTCTCAAGCTGAATATACTGTATTATTCATGGGCATAAACAATTTGGGGGTCTAGCTCCCCCTGCCCGCCCCCACAAATAATTAGGGACTGCATTAATGAATAAAGGAAACACTGAGTTTGGTTCTGAAGCTCATTTATCTCACTTGTTAAAAGAGAACCAATTTAGTTATGGTACAAAATTACTCCAGTGATATTCAGCAGCTATTATTTTTTACCTCTAGCCCCCTCCCTCAAATAAAAAAGGCTGTCTCTGTCCCATCTATTGATAAGCTCTGGCACGGGAAGCCTTAGATGTTTCCCAGAGCAAATTCTGGGAGCAGGCTCTGTTTCTTTCTCATAATATGTTTGACAAAATGCATCAGTTCTCCCTCCTACAAATGTATTGTGGCCTGGGTCTGTTAATGACATGGTATTTTAGATGCCCGTGTTTAGGTACATGTAAGATCCTAGCACTGGAGAGTGGCAAGACAGTGTTTGAGGGAGCATAAGCCTCCAAACTGGGGAAACAGAACAGATCACCCTGGAGGTAGGACTTGTGAACAGAGGGAAAGAAACGGATTTATTAAACTCCTGGTAAAGTCCTGCCTAGGGTTTCTGCCATTCTTGTATGTTGGCTTGCATGGGTCTTCAGTATAGTGATCCAAACCAGACTCAAATTTTCTATTCTTTAGGGGACATTCAGCTCTGTAATTTTATGAGTGGGTCCCTATTTCTAGATCTGGAATCAAACCAAAACCATGAATCTGAAATCTGCCCAAACAGTGGGAAATTTTTAATTGGGAACTCAGCCTTGTTGGTTGAGGCCATCTCTAGTTTCCAGGTGGGTAAAGATTTCCTCTGGGTGTTAAAATATCCCCCCTCTCTCCCCGCTGTCTAAGCTGGAATTTAGCGTACCGTTTCATTCCTTCAGTTTCCTCTTGGCTTCTCTTTCTCTCTCTCTCTCTTTTTGTACCTCAGTGTTAAAGCTGGGGTAAAATAAGTGATTGGTTCCCCAATGCTGTTTTTTTTTTTTCTGCATGGTGTTCACAGGTTTCAGTCACTCTTACAATAATGTATCACTGAGAACTGATAGCTCGGCCCAGCTGGCTTAGATCCAGTTCTTGGGCCAGCACTGTGAGATCCCTTTCTATTTTGAGTGCTGTGGAAAGCCCTCCAGGTCTCGGAACACTAGCACTAGTAATCAATTTGTGCAGAAATATTTCCATGATACCACAGAGTCCAGCAAACAGACGTTGTTAAAGTGAAACCTGTTTTCTGGGACAGCCAGTTTGTCTTAATTTTGGGGGGTCCATACAAGTTTGTAGCAGATCTCTACATCTCTCGGTGTGCTGATTTGTGTTCCTTGGCCTTTCCAATCTGGTTACCCCAGCAATGCAGCTAATTATCTGGGGAAATCAATTCTCTCAAAAGTCATTGACTTGTTTTGTTAATGTGCCTCTTTTCTATGTTAATAGAATTTAGTATTGTCTTATGTTCAGTCTTAGGCTCTTTAACAGGGTTGGAATCCTTGTTTTCCTCAAAGATGCCCTACAAAGAGAGTTATTGTTTCACATCTTTGGTTGTGTTTTTTCTTTGTTTCGCCTTTGATTTAGCTTGACTGATCATCTTTCTTGCCTGCCAAAATATTGCAGCTTCTACCCCTTTTTATTTATTTATTTATTTAGTCCTGCCTTTTTTAAAAAAGTTTTCCTTGTTTTTAGACAATATTAGACCTCTGTTGTGGCAGATTCTTCCTAACAGTGAGGCTTTCCAGCAACATTACTTTCACTACATGACCCTTAAATATGTTTTGTGTGTTTATATTTCTGAATCATGGAGAATTTTTACAGAATTGTTGTGGTTTGAAAAACCCCCAAAGGTACAGTCACCACATCAGTAGTGCTCACTAGACAGAATTTGTATATGCAGGAAAGAATGGAATATGATTATGCAATATATTTGTTTTCCTTTATTTGCTGTCTGAAGTAGAGAGGGAAGGTCCCAGCATGGTTTTTCTCACTTGTTAGGAGTAAGAAGAAATATCTTCCATTAAGTTTGCAGGCTAGTGAAAGAAGTCACTTCCTTCCCAGCTGTTTAAAATCAGAAATATTTTATATTCAATTATCTGATTGTGCCATCTTGTGGTCTTAATCATACTTGCAGGCAAATTCCAATTAAAAGCATGGAATGTAACATAATCCTCCTTTTCCATAAGTTTCTTACTGGTTCTTTTAAATTTTGAAAAAAAACTTATTTGAAAATAAGAGAAGGAAGAGGCCATAGGCACCATCACAATATACACAGCCCTTCTATAAGTGGTAAATGTGTAATTACAGGATAAACAGACAATTTTTCAGAGCACCTGTAACTGTCACTGACTGTACTTAGAATTAGGGGTGTGTAGCACTTCTGAAAATCAGGCCTCATCTGTAAAAGTCAGGAAAGACACTAACTGGAGTGCCCAAAATAGGCGGCCGCTTTTGAAAATGTTGTCCTGTATGGTGGAAGGTAACTCCCACAGGAACTAAGAACCAGCACAAACCTCACCACCCTGCGCTCCAAGTGTAAAGTGCACTTCTACCTGCCTTCTCTAACAAACAGAGCAGAGTGTACTTTTAAAAACCAATAAAGCACTACCAAAACAATACTCTCCACTGCATACACAGTTCTTCCCATGAGAGAGAGCTCATACTACACACATGAGATACTGTCGTCACGTTGCTTAATGCACTACTGAAAAACTACCATGAGGAGGGCTGTAGAAGAACCTCTATAGGCTAGAATTTTTTAATCAATTATCAAATACCTGTAAATAACAAAAGCTCTAGAGATTGAAATAAAAAGGAGATTTTATTTTTGTACTCTTAAAATTCATTAAATACAATTGTGTTTTGGATTTAACCATGGTTCCTTTTGCAACCGGTCAACAAAATTCCTTCTTCATTCTTTAAGATAAACATTTGATTGTTGTTCTTGGCAAAACGTAGTCAGGCTCTTCCTCTTCTTTAAAAATGACACATTTAAATAATATCAAAATTTTGGAAACAGGGGAAATACATTAAAAAAAGTTTTGGAAAAAAACTAGGACAAAATTTTCACAAGTGGTGGCTTGTTTTGGGTTCTTCAACTTTTGGGTGCCTAGTCTCAGTTGCCGTGGGCCTGATGGTCAGATATGCCCAGCACCTGCAGCTCCCATAGTCATCAATTGTGGGTAGCATGGCCTTCCTCGTAGGTAACCCAAGCTTTCCAAAATGTCACATGCATATAGAGATGAGTCAGTACCAAACTCCTGCTCCATACAATTGAACTTTGGGACAGTTCTGATTATATACAAAGTGCCACCAAGTGCACAAACAAACTAGGGTGGGAGGGGAGAGAAATGTTTTGTTCTCTTTTCTCTACTAGCCTTCAGTCATAGTAAATGTTAGGTGTTACTTGTAACAATAGCAGGTAGGAGATTTTCAGAAAGACGTGTGTTTTTTTTTAAGTTGATTGTGTTCTTTTAAGTTTAATTCCATTAGTTCAAAATGACATGCTCCCTTGGATGGTGGACAAGGTCAGACTTGTGCATTGAAAAGGATGGAAGGGAAGTTCAGGCAGTCTCTATGGGATGCTGTGAATTGCATTGAAGTCTCTATGGGCTCAAAGGGAATACCCTTAGCATCTCTGTGGGAGGGTGGGTGGATATGGGAGTGAATCAGGCTCCAAAGTTTGAAGGGGAAGAAGCAGCAAAGCCCAGTGATGTAAGCTTTGTATATGACAAGTTCTTACAAAAGTCTGGTACCTTACTTCTAAAAACATGGCTCCCTCAGAGTCCAAACACAACCAGAAACCAGCAGGCCTACCTCACGATTTTCCTGCCATTAATGCAGCAGGAATGGCCATGTTTTTCAGGTGCATATTCCTGCAGAATGTCTGTGGAAGACTAGAGGATAAGACCCGATTGCAGAGAGTACATTTATCTCTGAAGTGTTAAGGAAGCACGCTGGATGATGCATTTGATTTATGTATACAATGTATATTGAATATATTAAAACATTTAGAGGTTTAAAAAGTGTACTATTATGGGCCAGTTGGTATGTAATGGGGTTAGAAATAAAGAGTATCTTCTCCTCTTCCCCTACTGCAGAAAGATTTGATCTCAACACTTGGTGGAGCTAGATGATGACATATGAAAAGTAACATATATACCCAAAGTAAAAATGTTTTTTACAATCATGAGGGACTAACTACCTATTCATGGCTTTCAGTCTTACATGATAGCCTAGCACATGCACTATTTTATCTTGAAATGTTTAATCCTACATTTTAACTGGATTATTGAATTATACTATATAAATTAATTTTTAAATACAGTATAGAATACCTTTCCTGATCTGACATGCCAGTGATGAAAAGGTCAAAAAAGTAAAGAAAACACACCAACCAGCATGCATTTATTTTTTTCAGAAGTCAATTTTCCTTAGGTGAAAGTTATGAAAAATAAAACTAGTAGCAAAGTTTATGTATAGAAGCCCCTAAATCAGATACAATCGCACATGTAAATATTTCCACGTATACTTTGTATGGTCCAATATTTGCACAGTGTGGTTCAAACAGCTTGAACAAGGAGAGGTAATCTCACTGCACCAGGGGGAGGGGACCCGTGAATAACCAATACCAGGAAGAAGGGGGATGGGAGAGCTCTATTCTGCTTTTAGCAGAGAAGGGGGAAGCTAGGCTCCACCCCCTCTTCCTTACTTTAACCCCTGATCACCCACACAGACCTAGACATGTTACATTGAATGATCTTCCTGTTTAAAAGGCAATGGGTAAAATTTTCAAAAGCAACTGAGAGACTTAAGAGCCAGAGTCCCATTTTCATGAGTCACTTAGGCCCTAAGGAATGTAAATCTCATTGAATGTCAATACGATTTAGCAGCCTAAGGCACTTTTGAAAATGACTCAAGTCATTGAGCTGCTTTTGAAAATTTTACCTAATAGCTGTAAACTAAGTAAATGCTGAAGTCCAAGCACCATGAGGCTATTGCTAGATATAAAACTGTACCATTTCATTATTAAATAAGAGAAAGTTGGGTTTAAAATGTTTACTTTTAACAGTAGGAAAAGCTGACATTTTTCTTCTTGTCAGCAGGGTAAAATGAAAGTTGAGGCAGTCAGCATAGTTGTGGCCATAGGGAGAGCGATTCTAAGGCAGGAGAGAATGAGTGAGCAGGAATTTGCACACTGTGGTTAGAGAATTCCTGTATAATGGTGAGTCAGTAATTTTAGTTCTTAAAGTGATCTGAACAAAGGGGAGGGCTTGTCACCCCCACAATCTGCCCATCCCCCTGGCCAGTAATTAATTCTACCCCTAAGCCTCAAATCAGTTCCTCCCTCCCATCAGTTTGGTCCCCCCTCCCCATCTTATGAATTAAGCACCTCCCAACCTCACTTCTGCAGCTTCTGAAATTCTTCATCTCCCTCCCCAGGCCTGCAGCAGAATCCCTGCTTTGCAGTGTAGGGGAGGAGCAGCAGAGCCATCCCATTCCTCACGGGGAGGGGGGAGAAGAGCTGTTCTGAGCTCTTTCTGCTCCCCCTCCCCAGCATGAAAATAGTCTTGGCTTCAGATAGAGGTGTGGGGGGAGAGAGAGAGAGAGCTCTGCAGCAGCTCTGATTGGCTGCTCTACCTCAGGATGTGGGGGACAGCTAGGGAAAGCAACCAGTCAGAGGGTGTTGTTTCACAGGTGCTATGAAGATCATGAGTCCCCGCACCAACCCAACTCATTTTTTAGAAAATGTATTTCCCAGGTCTTTGGCCCATTTCACCCTTGCGCCCTTTAAGCACTGAGGGGTTGTCTTTACTATCGGGGAGATCGACGCTGCCGCAATCAATGAGGCGGGTGGCGATTTACGGATCTAATGAAGAGTCACTAAATCGACAGCAGAGTGCTCTCTGGTCAACCCTGGTACTCCTCAGTTCTCTGAGGAGAGTGAGGTAAGTCTACTGGAGAGCGTCTCCCGTCAACTCAGCGCAGTGCAGACACCAGGGTAAGACGACCTAAGCAACGTCGACTCCAGCTCCGTTATTCACATAGCTGGAGTAGCGTAACTTACGTTGACTTACCCTTGTAGCGAAGACAAGCCCTGAGTAATTGTGCCTCAGACTGGCAGGCTGACTGGCTGAGAGCAGTATGAAATAGGAATGTGTAACTGGAAAGAACCAGAGTAAAACTCCAAAGAATTATACAGACTGAAGAAAATATTTTAAAATGAGACCAACCAATTACACTGTGGCTTAAAGGAAATGATTATAACACATGTTGGTGTAATGGGGATGTCCTAGGCACAGAAGACATTTAACTTTGTGCCTTATAAAGCACCTACAGTGCACCATGCCAGGCTATTATTAGGGTCAGTCTGACCTGACTAAGGTATCCCCAAGTATCACTCAAATCACTTTGCTGTGTCAATAACCAATTTCAAGAATCAACAGATTAGAGTCCCTTAATGAAACTGTAACTCAAGCCTATGGAAGCAATTAGACACGCCATGAAGACACTAAATCCCATTAAAAGGTCTCTGAGTATACCACATAATATGCTATAACAGCTCTGTATTAGCCATTAGTAAATCAAGTCATCAATGCATGTGAAAGAGCCTGCGTCTACAGTGACAGATAGTGTCGTAAGCACAGTCAATTCACTTGTAGCTTCGCTGAAGTCGGAGAACGAATGTAATGCAATTTAGTGTCTTGCATACTCCACTGAGAGTTTTTCTGTATTTAATTTAATTTACACGTATAAATCTATGACTTTAGTACTTAAGTCAAACACTTGTGGGCAGGGCATATTAAGAAAAGAATTTCAGCTCCAAGCCTAGATTTCTTTGGTTATGGGGTTAGAGCCATAATTTCAGTGTTATTTCTATGTGGCTCAGGCCACTATGTGGGCCTGGTGCTGTAGGATCTGAGCACCTTACAATCTATAATGTACTTATCCTCCTACACCCAAGGGAGGTAGGGGAGGGTTGTTCTCCCCATTTTGTGCACGGGGAACTGAGGCACAGGGTGAGTTGCCCAAGGTCACACGGGAAGGCTGAGGCACAGCAGAGAATTGAACCCAGGTCTCCCAAGTCCCAGGTTTAGCCCCTTTACCACTAGCTCACCCTTCCTCTTCACTTGGACAGTTTGTAGTGTAATCTTGAGGGAATATTACAGTGCAGTTACATCTGATCGTTGGAACCACAGAAGTGTTTTACCATACCTAGTACAAAGGAGTCTCAGCCCTGACTGGGGTCTCTAGCTGTTACTGTAACACAAAAAATTACTAACTTACAGTACAATTTTTAGTAATCACTGCAAGACCAGAAGACTATCAGCAGAGGGTGTGCTTGAGTGCAGATTTCAAAAGTGGCCTTACAAAGGGAACTGTACAAACAGAGTGCTGACTGAGCCCTTTACACAGCATAAGGCAAAAAGCAGCAGCCTCTGTTGTGTACTGGTTTGGTTTCATAGCAGAAGGGAGGAAAACCCTTGCAACACATTCTATTCATGCTTATCCTCCAGTCAAGTTCTGCAGCTCCAGCTGGCAACAGAGTAAGGCAGCATTAGAGTGCTGAGTGGTGGAACACTAGGATCCTTATACAGAGCAGAAGGGAATTGGAGACATTTCACTTTGATACCTAACTATTTTATGCAATACACATAAAGGACAATCACTTTTTCTAACATGATACTTGAGCTTGCTTAGAAAATATCAGTTTCTGTATTGCTGGTTCAGTGCTCGTACACAGCATCCTGTTTTATTACTGTTTTATCAATAATTCCCTACTTATCATGGATAGTTCTCAGAAAACATCTGCTCAATGTTCAGTGGCAGTCAAAAAAGCCAGCAATGTTAGGAAACCTTGGGAAAGGGAGAGATAAGACAGAAAATATTATAATGCCACTGTATAAATCCATGGTACACCCACATCTTGAATACTGTGTGCGGATCTGGTCTCCCAATCTCAAAAAAATATATATTAGAATTGGAAAAGGGCAAAGAAGGGCAAAAAAAAATGGTTACGGGTCCAGAACAGCTTCCATATGAGGAGAGATTAAAAAAGACTGGGACTGTTCATCTGAGAAAAGAGACGACTAAGGGGGGATATGATGGAGATCTATAAAATCATGAGTGGTGTGGAGAAAGTGAATAGGGAAGTGTTATTTACCCCTTCACATGACACAAAAACCAGAGGTCATTTGATTAAATTAATAGGCAGCAGGTTTAAAATAAACGAAAGTACTTCTTCACACAAGATACAGTCAACCTGTGGAACTCCTTGTCATGGGAGGTGGTGAAGGTCAAACATACAATTGGGTTAAAAAAAGAACTAGATGAGTTCATGTAGGATAGATTCATCAATGGCTATTAGCCCAGATGGTCAGAGATGCAACCCCACGTGCCAGGTGTCCCCAAGCCTCTAACTGCCAGAAGCTGGGACTAGATGAAAGGGGACGGATCTCTCAAAGTTGCCCATTTCTGTTCCTTCCCTCTGAAGTACGTGGCACTGGCCACTTTCAGAGACAGGATATTGGGCTAGATGGACTGTTGGTCTGACCCAGTATTGCCATTCTTATGTTAAAAACCACTATTTATTTAGGAAATGTAGGTAAACCATACATGTAAGCACAATCATACAAAAAATTCAATATTAACCACCACTAAGAGGAATGTGTCACTTTTTTGTGGAGAAATATTATTTATGGTCTTAAAGCTTTTCTGTTAAAGTATGAACCTCTTCAGAACATCCAGGACATGTTTGTGTGGATTTTTTCTTGCACTGAAAGATAATTATCTTTACTCAGATTAACAATGTGCAACAAGTTGATGACACTTATTTGTATTCAAAACATTTGCCAAATGCAATTTTCCTTTTGCAGACCAGTGTACTTGGAGTATTGAATAAATGGTAACTAGATATCTAAGGATCTATTGATGCTGTTAATTTGCACACAGTTTTTATGCTTTGTCTTGATCTCAAACATTGCAAAAGGCAGCTTTCCTAAGATATATTAATGCAAAGAGGAGGAACACTTTTAATGCTTCATTGCCTGTGTCTGTATACTCTTTGGATGCATGAAACCAAAACTGGACAGGAGTCTGTGACTGAAATTTCATTTGTGTTGTGCATTCAGTGGACAGTTCAATCAGCATTTTCCAACAATTTACTTGGCAAACAGGCACAACTGGCAGCTGCCTCATTAAATGGGCCTCACACTCAGTCCAACTTTACAATTCTGGAAAATCTCTCTCTCTGCTAGGATATTCTATAGTGATCGCCACCATAGTATCCAAGCGTTTAACCTCAGGTTTCTCCCAAATACAACAACTTGGTCAGTCATTTGCAGAATGTTTAAAATCTTATCTCTATAGGGAAACGCTGAATGTGCTCAACACATCAGCCAGATCAAGAAGATCTGAGCGCCAGTAATAGTCAGAACAGAGTTGGTGGAGAAAATGAAAGAAAGAAAACAACCAAAACCCAATCCTCATCCTAAATGGAGCTAGCACATGAAAGACATTTCAGTCTGTTCATAGCATACATGAGCTCAATGTCATTAGGGACTATAAACAGAATGAACTCTGTGCTTGCTGTGTGAAGATTTTTTTGGCTTTAGCAATTCTTAAAGATACAGCAGAGGACGCATTTAAGACTTTTTCCTGAGGCAGAGGTAATCCTTTGCTTTTCCCAGCTTGGTTAACTTCAGCTTAAAATAATATATACATAGTTATTTGCTTCATTTTTAGTGGTCCCTCAGGGCCCCAATTAAGATGAAGGCCCTGTTGTGCTAGACACCCTACAAACATAGACATCTAGTTTCTGAAAGGCTAATGTAACCCACAGGGGCTTTGGGAATTCAGTGTGACAAGTATAAGTTAAGCCTAAAGCAAAGAAGCTACAATTATTCCTTTCAGAGTAGCAGCCGTGTTTGTCTGTATTCGCAAAAAGAAAAGGAGTACTTGTGGTACCTTAGAGACTAACAAATTTATTTGAGCATAAGCTTTCATGAGCTACAGCTCACTTCATCGGATGCATAAAGTGGAAAATGCAGTGAGGATGTTTTATACACACAGACCATGAAAAAATGGGTGTTTATCACTTCAAAAGGTTTTCTCTCCCCCCACCCCACTCTCCTGCTGGTAATAGCTTATCTAAAGTGATCACTCTCCTTACAATGTGTACGATAATCAAGGTGGGCCATTTCCAACACAAATCCAGGGTTTAACAAGAACGTCTGAGGAACAGTGAGGGGGGGACGGGGACGACGGATGGACGCGCAGGAAAAAACAAGGGGAAATAGGTTACCATCGCTTATTAGCACTGTGGTGTCCAGGAAGTAGATCTCTTGTGTAGACTGGCTGCCTGGACCAGTCCACACAAGAGATCCACTTCCTGGACACTATGGTTCTAATAAGCGATGGTCACATAAACACCACCCTATAACGGAAACGTACTGACCGCTATTCCTACCTACATGCCTCCAGCTTTCACCCAGACCACACCACATGGTCCATTGTCTACAGCCAAGCTCTATGATACAACCGCATTTGCTCCAACTCCTCAGACAGAGACAAACACCTACAAGTTCTCTATCAAGCATTCTTACAACTACAATAGCCACCTGCTGAAGTGAAGAAACAGATTGACAGAGCCAGAAGAGTACCTAGAAGTCACCTACTACAGGACAGGCCCAACAAAGAAAATAACAGAACGCCACTAGCCATCACCTTCAGCCCCCAACTGAAACCTCTCCAACGCATTATTAAGGATCTACAACCTATCCTGAAGGACGACCCATCACTCTCACAAATCTTGGGAGATAGGCCAGTCCTTGCCTGCAGACAGCCCCACAACCTGAAGCAAATACTCACCAGCAACTACGTACCACACAACAGAACCACTAACCCAGGAACCTATCCTTGCAACAAAGCCCGTTGCCAACTGTGCCCACATATCTATACAGGGGACACCATCACAGGGCCTAATAACATCAGCCACACTATCAGAGGCTCGTTCACCTGCACATCCACCAATGTGATATATGCCATCATGTGCCAGCAATGCCCCTCTGCCATGTACATTGGTCAAACTGGACAGTCTCTGTGTAAAAGAATAAATGGACACAAATCAGATGTCAAGAATTATAACATTCATAAACCAGTTGGAGAACACTTCAATCTCTCTGGTCACGCAATTACAGACATGAAAATTGCGATATTACAAGAGAAAAACTTCAAAACCAGACTCCAGCAAGAGACTGCTGAATTGGAATTCATTTGCAAATTGGATACAATTAACTTAGGCTTGAATAGAGACTGGGAGTGGGTTAAGTCATTATGCAAGGTAACCTATTCCCCCTTGTTTTTTCCTACCCCCCCCCCCTTCCTCAGACGTTCTTGTTAAACCCTGGATTTGTGCTGGAAATGGCCCACCTTGATTATCGTACACATTGTAAGGAAAGTGATCACTTTAGATAAGCTATTACCAGCAGGAGAGTGGGGTGGGGGGAGAGAAAACCTTTTGAAGTGATAAACACCCATTTTTTCATGGTCTGTGTGTATAAAACATCCTCACTGCATTTTCCACTTTATGCATCCGATGAAGTGAGCTGTAGCTCACGAAAGCTTATGCTCAAATAAATTGGTTAGTCTCTAAGGTGCCACAAGTATGCCTTTTCTTTTTATAATTATTCCTGTGTTTTATAACCTTCTGCCACTTTGTTTCTGCTTCCTTGTCTCTTGCTTTTAGATACCAGAATGTGGTGTCTTTTGAAACCAACCAACAAAAAAGGTGGGACGGGGAAGGTGGGATAGGGTTTGTGCCCAGCAGAGTTGCTGTCACCAAGGAAATGGAGTACTCCACAAGCTATATGCACTGCAACTCAATCAGGATAGAAAGGTTACCCAACTTCATGGAGAGGAACATCGTTCCTTACATTTCCTAGCCATTACTGTTACAGTGCTGCTTCCTCTACAGCTCCTGCCATCTGCAAAAGCCTTACAGTGTCTGACCATCTTATTTCAACTCACAGTCAAACCATATCGCTTCACCCTTTAGGTGACTTAATAGCAGACAGTTGGAGAAATGATGAGACTCTGCAGTTCTGTTATGCACAGTAACCCTAATGAGTTTTTTGCACTACAGTTCACATAGAATAAACTTGTATCATATAAATCATGGAGCTCAACTGTGTGGAATAATCTTTTTGAAGTAGAAGAACATGACAGAGCAATGTTTCATTGTTGAGGGAACTGATAAACAGATAACTGTTGTCATCACTTGAGATCTCCTAATTATTCTTTCCTATGCTTTTTATGGATGAGCTTGCTGATTGGAAGGTGAACTGAGGGCATTCTGGACAGCTGTTTGTGAACTTGCTTTGGACAGGTCGAGACCCTGATTGCACTGAAAGAAGAATTTGGAATCTTTGTATTAGAAGTGGGAATGGAATTTTGGAATACAAGATTCTCATCGGAAAGGACTGGGTTTTATAATGATTTAAATGAACAATTTCAGCTAGCAAGTGAAGTATCAGAGCCAAGCAAACCCTTCACCCTGACAAAAAACTGCATGGTAAAATATAAGAAACTCAGCCAAAATTTTACCAGCATGAATGCAGAGTGATAGGTCAGAAAGAAACATTTCTATATTTTGATGGCACTCAAAGAGAATTACATTCATTTTTAAAACAAAAGTAGTCTTACAAATATGTGGAGAATGCAGAAAGCTGGAAAGGAGAGGAAATAAATCGCTTGCATGCTCCATCTGTTGTCCCTTTCCTGTTCTCTTAGACAGTGGATTGCAGCTATAAATGCTTCTTCTCAGCAGGAGGAAATGGGAATGCATCCATTGACCTAACCAAAAGGTAGGAAAAATATTCCATTTCAAAGGCAGCATGGACATTCCAGATTTACCATGCTATTTCATTCCAACTATTAAGGGAAGTGGTGCACTTCCAGAAGAAAGAAAATTCTCTACAGTTATATTCCTGAGAAAGATTTATGCTGTAGAACTCTGCAAACCTAATGAAAATGAATCCCTACAGGTGCCTTATTAATGTGGAATACTCTGGGGTGTCTCTCTAAGCCCGGGCAAAGAAAGGTGACATTTGAAGGCACACCTTTCCTGGTCCCCTGCTACCTAATAGTGAGGTGGACAAAGCATCCTGTCTTTGAAGATGCTTCTCTGATGGATTTGTGTTAGTGGGGCCTGGCTACATTGCTTGGAAAGGTCTTGCCAGCCATCCACTAAAGACATTGCTTGAACATCGGCCTAATAGGCTGGTGAGGTACCCTTACCCCAGAAAATGACAGAAGATAAGGGGAGCCTAGTATCTGCTGGCAGAGAATACTTGAACCCAAGTAGCCTTCCTAACCCTTCGGTGGGAAGAAGTCAGCAACAGGGATTTTCTCTTTTAACCTGGCTGAGTATAAGGCAACGTGATCGCAAATTAAGTTCAGTGTTGATAAATACAAAATAATGCACATTTGGAGGGAAAAATTTGAAACTACTCTTTCATCTCATGGGGTTCCACATTAATAGTATCAGCTCAAAAATGGAACCTGGTCATCATTATGGGCAGCTACAATAAAAAGGCTAAACAAAAGAAACAAACAATAAAACACAAACAAGATGCAAAAGGAATGAAATTAGGAACAATACAGAAAATATGACATTATATAATCAATGGTATGGCCTCATCTGAAATACGGTGTGGAGTACTGCTCATGTTCACCCTACCTCAAAAAAGGATATTGCATAATTAGAGAGGGCTCAAAGAAGGGCAATGAGAATGATCAAGGGCACAGGAAAGCTCTCATATGAAGAGAGATTGAAAAAACTGGAATTATTTATTTTAGAAAGGAGACAGTTAAGAGGAAACAAGTATATAAAATACCGAATGGCACAGAGAAGGTAAATTGGGAACTTCTCTTCACCCTGTCTCATAACACAGGAACAAGGGGACATTGAATGAAATGCAAAGGTGGCTAATTCAAACGGATACAAGGAAATACTTTTTCACACAATCAAATAATGGAAATCATTGCCACAGGATGCCACTCTAGCAAAAAACTTAGCAAGGCTTACAAAGGGACCAGACATTTATGTGAATAATAATTTCTAGAGTTAGAATAGTTAAGGTTAATGTTAATTTTGGAGGAGATATTAAACTTCATGCTTCAAAGTTTAAGCCTATTTTAAATACCTGATTTAAACAAACCTCAGCCATACCTGACAGAGCATTAAAGGATCTTATGATGAATACATCTGGTGTATATAAGCAAGCTCTGTGACCAGGCCATATCTGGTATAGAGGAACATGACATGGTAGTAAGAATGGGATTAAGAACAGAAACAGAAGGAACAAAGCTACAAAGGTTGCAGGATCTCATCAACGTGCCACTCTTCAATACCCCAGAGAACTTCAGCTTTGACAAATCTTCAGCATCGACTGGAAGCAAACTGGAAGCAAAGCTCTTCAAGGAAACTGATATACCTTTACATTCTTTAATTTATGCTATCAGGAAGCAAAAGCAAAGTCTATCTTTAAATCCTTTGACTTTACAGAAGACAGTCACAAAGATGACTATGAAAGGGTTCTGGCTATGTTTGTTGCACCCTTTATACCCCAGAGCAATGTGGTTTATGAAAGACCATGTTTTCACCAGCGAATTCAAGAACGAGGGGAAAATGTTGAATGTTTTATAAGAGCTCTGCATACATTAGCTGAAAACTCTGGTTTTTGAGCATGTAAAATATGAAAATATCAGAGGCAGGCTGTTTATTGGGTTAACAGATAAAAACCTTTCACAACAGCTACAATTGAAGAGATTTAATCCAAGCCACAGCTATAAAGAGAGCAAAGCTGTCTGAATTAAGCAAACAGAACAAACATCAGGAACAACTTGAAAAACCTGAAAATAGTTTAGAAACTGTAAACAGACACTTGAGTGTTAAGTCATTATCATAAAACCCCTATACGTGGCAGCCATGATGGACCTAGTGAGAAAGGTGGAAGAACTTGACGGACAATTTGATGATACTGGACTTTTGATAGGAGAACCAGTACAAATCAAGTTAAGAGACAATGCTGAACAATACAGTGTACAAACACTTCTACCAGAGAGACCTTGGAAGAGACTAGCTGCAGATGAATGCGAATTCAGAGGACATCATTGCATGGTCATAGTGGACTGTTTCCCCACATATATAGCATACATGTCACAGTGCTCTTTTTCCTCACTTCAGTATTCTAGAACAACTAGTGATGGACAATGGACTAAAATTCACTGTAGCAAAATTTAAGTCATTCTGAACAAAATATGATTTTGACCATATTACAAGCAGCCCACATCGCCCATGAGAGAATGGAGAGGCTGACAGAGCTGTACAGACAGCCCAAAAAATCCTACAGCAGGAAGATCCATTCCTTTTCTGAGTTACAGATCAACACCAACATTAGCTACTGGATATAGTTCAGCACAACTCCTAAATGGGAAGACAACTCAGAACTATTATTCCAACTTTAGAAAAGATCCCATTTTCAAAGAGGCCAGACATGAAGAGAATAGCAAGCTAAAAGAGTTTATGAACCCTTTTTTACAACAGATGTCATTCAGTTAGAGAACTGCGGGGTCTAGAACCTGGTGACTGTGTTCATGTCAAATTGGATGGGGAAAAAGGATGGACAACTCCTGCTGTTATAAAAAAAATAATTCAGTGCCCAGATCATATGTGATCAAGACCAACAGTGGAGAATTTGACAGAAAACATCAATATCTTTGATGTTTGTTCCTCAGAAAGAACAATCAACAGAGAAAACTCTACAAATAGCAGATGCAAAACAAGATGACTCCAAGGGATGCCAAACCAACCACAGCCAGTCATTGCAACCAATAGACAGCCAGATGACCAAGTTGTTATGCATTTGGGTTACATAATTAGAAAACCCATAAGATTCAAAGACACTTAACATACTGACCTTCAAAGGCAGCATGATAGTTTAGATATTGTAAATGGTAGGCATGGAAAACTTAAAGGGGGAGATGTAATGGAATGCTAAACTGTATTATACTGTATTATCCCTGGCAGAGCATTAAAGGATCTTATGATTAACACATTTGGTGTCTATAAGTAAGCTCTGTGAACAGTCCATATTTGGTACAGAGGACCATGACAAACATATACACAGCACATCAATTAAAACACTTCGACAAATCTGGACTCTTCTATTAGTTTCAGACTTCTTTACTACAGCATAAATTGTTTTCATGTAATTGAAGGACTTAAAATTGTTTAACCCTTTATACATTAGACTGAAATTATAATTTATAAAATTCTCAACAAACAGTGAAATGAAAATCCAAACAAAGTTAATGCAGATACTGTAGCTGACGACAACAGGTCACATCCAGTGAAGGTAAAGCATTAAAGTAACTCAGTCATTACAGGAAGAAGAAAAACTGTAAAAGAATTGGATAGAATTGATCACAAAACTAAGAAGTTTCTTTTCACATATATACAAATTGTGCAGAGGAAAGGCACTGCTACAATGAGGGATGTGGTTGGCACAGCTCAGCAACTACCTAGAATTTAATTGATGCACTTATTCTTTAACCTTCTTTCTTGTTTAAATTTAAAAAACCCTAATATTTACTTTCAGAGGCTGTCTTTAATTTCTAATGCACTTTTTACTACAACATCTGTCCCTAAAATATTAATAAATGAAGTCCAGTAACAGCTTTGTGAGTGTTAGTAAATTGGAAGTAATATTATCCCCATTTTATAGATGGGGAAAACTGAGGTACAGACAGATCATTCTGGGGCAAATCCAGGAACAGAATTTCCAGACCACCAGCCTCTCAGTTCTATGTCTTGTTCACAAGATCATTCTGCCTTCTCAGAAGATACTTGGCCACTATGCGTATCTCTTTTTAAAAGGTGGCAATTTTGTATAGTTAGTTGCTGGAAATGACATTTGCAGGTGATGTGCACACCCAGTCAATTGTTGCTTTTCACTATGGTCAAACGCATTCAAAAAGCCACTTCTGGCTTTAACAAGTGATTCTCTTTTTTACACAAAGGAATTTTTTTTAAAAGCCTTCTTCATTCTCTGCATAGAGCTTTAGAAGCCCATCTCATTATACCAAAAATACCTAACTGATCCCTTTATTTATATGAAGCTAGAAATGAAAACTGTTAGTACAGAAAGAGGGAAAAAAGGTTTCAAAGTTCCAGTGCACATAAAGGATAAGAATGGCCATACTGGGTCAGACCAAAGGTCCATCTAGCCCAGTATCCTGTCTTCCAACAGTGGCCAATGCCAGATGCCCCAGAGGGAATGAACAGAACAGATAATCGTCAAGTGATCCATCCCCTGTCACCCATTCCCAGCTTCTGGCAAACAGGCTTGGGATGCCATCCCTGCCCATCCTGGCTAATATCCACTGATGGATCTACATAGCCATTGATGGACCTAAATGAAGTGATTACGCATTTATAACTAAAGTTTCTATGCTTATTTGGAACCTAATTGAAGAAAGTTCTACTTTAATACTTGGGGCATTAGAAATACTTGTTTCAACTAAGTGCTTGTAACAATTAAATTATCTGACACCTATTTCACTAAGGTTATTATAGATTTATAATGGAATATAGGAAAAAACTGTACATATCAAACTCCATTGTAAAGATTTTACTTAAGCCTATTATGTTAACAAATATACAAGAGCTATCAGATTATTCCTAGAAGACATCTTAAAATAACTTCATAGCAATGTTTTTACTTACTTACTAGTCATTAAGCAAACAATGTGCACATCTAGTTTATGTCTGGACTGCATGGGAAAAAAAACGTCACTCGTATTTCATTTAGTGACTGTCAGAAATACACCGTATACGCACATAGTTTTAAGGCCACTGAAGAGTGTGCATAATTTAACTACAGGTATTTTTCTGCTTGTCATTACATGGCTGGCATTTTCCTGTCTTTTAGAAGTAAAATATTTAAATGTAGAAATAAAAATGTAAATCAGCATTGATTGGCTGGACCTGCAATCTAGTCACAATGCACCACAGGGACTCAAGTGCCTTAGTAATGCCGTGGGCTGGAAGCACTGTGGAGATAATATGTCCTGCTTTTGGAGGGTGGGGGACACGTGGAATAATTTAATCATTCTCGAGTAACACTCTCTGGCCAGTGCTTTTTGGCTTTAGAGGTGCCCAGCCAGTCCTCAGCCGGAAGGAAGGTTAGCGCAGTGAGAGCCCTTTGAGGGGAAGAGAAGTATTGTAAATAAATGTGTTGGGCCTCAGTTTTAAAGAAATCAGGTAATTTATGTGTGTAGTCACTGCACTTACCCCTGCCAGGCACCCCACGTGTTGAAACTACTTGGTCCCTTCAGTCTTTGGCTATTGTCCAGATCCAGAAGGGGCCATAGCCAGTCCACCATGTGTAATTTGTCCACAAGTACAACACAGAGCTGTGAGCGGCTCCTCTTTGTCTCACACTCTCCATAAGTGACCCTGATGAGTTTTTTTTGTGGTTTGCCTGTTGCAGCAGAGTGTGGGGTGGGTCATTTGCTGGGATTATCTGGGTGCATTTCTCTTAATCAATTTGCTGCTGTTGTGTGGCCTCGAGCTCTGGTGCACCTCCATCCCTCCTGTTCTCTGCCAGTGGCATGTAATAGTCTCCTGTGGGCTATAATACGTTGGTCTAATTTTGGTTGTTGGGTTTAGTGTGTGGGTGCTGGATGGTGTTGGTGGCCTGTGATATACAGGAGGTCAGACTAGATGACCTAGCAGTCCCATCTGGCCTTAGACCAGGGGTGGGCAAACTTTTTGGCCTAAGGGCCACATCAGGTTTCCAAAATTGTACGGAGGGCCGGTAAGGGGAGGCTGTGTCTTGGCCCCCGCCTCCTATCCGACTCCCCCCGCTTCTCGCCCCCCTGACGGCTCTCTTGGGACTCGTGCCCTATCCAACCCCCCCGTCCCCTGACGGCCCCCCCCCGGGACTCCTACACCATCCACCACCCCCTGCTCCCTGTCCCCTGGACCCCCCACCCCTGACTGCCCCCTGCCGCCCCATCCAACCCCCCTTCTCATTCCTGACAGCCCCCCCGGGACCCCTGCCCTATCCAACCCCCCTGTTCCCCGCCCTCTGACCACCCCGACCCCTATCCATACCCCCACCCCGACCACCACTCCCAACTCCCCTGCTCTCTATCCAACCCCCCCGCTCCCTGCCCCCTTACCGCGCTGCCTAGAGCACCGGGTCAGGCCGCGGCTCTGCAACTGCGCTGCCCGGCCGCCCAAAGCATTGTGCCAGCGGCATGGCGTGGCGCGCTGAGGCTTTGGGGAGGGGGCACAGTAGGGGAGGGGCCGGGGGCGAGCCTCCTGGGCAAGGAGCTCAGGGGCCGGGTAGGAGGGTCCCGCGGGCCGTAGTTTGCCCACGTCTGCCTTAGACACTACTAGGACTCTAAGTACTTCTGGAATGCCCTCCACGGCCTTTCCATGACAACTGCAGATGCCTTCCAAAAGCTCCAGCAGAACATTTTCTTGCTGAGCATGGAATGCAAGCTGACCACTGATCCTGACCGCTATTTTGTGAAAAGGTCTTGGAAGTGACACTGGCTCCAGAGGATTTATGGGAATTGGATCTCTTCTCTCATAATTCTCCAGGGCTCACCAACATATCCCAGAAGGCCTTTTCAAAATTTCCCAGAGCCAGCTTCTTTTGGGGGCAACGCCAGGGATTTTGGGATCGGTACCCAGAATGCAATACGTTGGGAAAAAGTGTAGAACAGCGCTAGTGAGGTGCAGAGCAAAACTGTGACAGCTAACATGAGTAAGAATGGCTCTGGGGGCAAACTGAACTGCATGTGATTAAACCAGTTCAGTCTCCGATTACACCAGATCACTGAGAGACAGTTCCATTTTTTAGCTCAGGTACAAGCTATTTAGTAGCAGGGGAAACCAGCAGAGCAGCATCCTCTCTCCATATGAGTCCCCCAACCCTTTTCGCTAAGTTTTTGGCCCTCCTAGTCCCCGCCACACAAAGTGGGAGAGCACAGGGGCTGCGTTTATAACAAGTTTTAAAAACCACGCAGATGCTTCACCCAAGTGCAAAAATGCATCTGAAAAACGTCATGAAATGAAAAATGCTTTTGCAGTCCTGTTTATAGCATCTCTATTGTTATTCCGATGATACTACCGCTTTTCCCGTTCAAATTCAAACATCTCATTTACTATGAATGGGTTTTTTTCATAAATACTTTACAATTCTCTTTTATCACCCCTTTGTGTGAATGAAAAATCTTGTATTTATAGAAGTATACATGTACAGACTTTGAAAGTGATTTGAAGTACAGGTGTAGCAAACGTGGGTGTCTTCCAGTGCAAAGAGATGATCAGAGTGGCAAACCTTGTAGGATTAATACACCCAGCATATGGCTCCAAAGAAAACCAGGTCACGCTGGAGTAATACATCAAGTATATGGCTCCACCACCTAAAAAAGTATACGGCCATGAAGCCCAAAGGACTAGTTCCTTTTAGACAGTTTCATGGTAGTAGCTGTTATAGCAGCAGTTTGATCAGGTTGCTAATCGATGGGGAGAGAAAAACAATAATACTGAGCCATACGCGGTACATGGATTCTTCTCAGAAGAACCAACGGTGAGATGGAAATTCAAACAAAATGTGTCTTTACACAATAAAGACAATCCTTTTATGCCCTGTCTGCAACCATTTGCTCTATCCAGTGAAACTGTTTTGAAACATGCTGTTACAAATGGTTTCTAATAGAAATAATGTACTCGTCAGAAAGGACAGTACATAGCTTTATTAAAACTAGGCTTAAAAAATATCCAAGGCAATTTTAACGAAAGGCAAGTTCATGCTACAAGTAGAGGGGACATGGTTACACACCACTGTTAAGGTTTCATCTCCACTGTAAAATGTAACCATGTTGGAATTAGAGCCCTGCGCAGATACACAAATGTGTATCTGCATCCGATCTGCTATCCGCAAAAATTATCTGCAGATATCCGCGGGCGGATTTGCAGGGCTCTACCCTGGGGGCTGGGCTGAGGCTTGGAGGCATCCCGCCCACCGGAGCCCGGTCGGGGAGAGCCATGGGCAGCTGTGGGGAGCCCGCGGGGAGTCGCAGACCCTCCCGCAACTGCCCTCAGCCAGGCAGGGAGCCTGGGGGGTGGGGCCACGGCCTGCTTTCGGCCTCCCCCCCGCACTGGGAGCAGATGGAGGGCCTGCTGTGGCTGGTCCAGGGGAGAGGGGAGACCTGTGGAGCTGCCTGGGGGCTGATTGGACACCTTGCCCAGGGGAGGCAGAGGGTCCGCCATGGCTCCCCACCACTTCCCCCACCTGACTCTTACCGTGGCTGGGTTGTGGCTCCGAGCTGCCCGCCTCCCCAGCCAGAACTGGGTCAGGGAGAGCGAGCTGGCAGCTGTGGGGAGCTGTGGCGGACCCTCCACCTGCCCTGGGCATGGGGCCTGAGCATCCCACTGCCCAGTGTCCCTGACCCCCAGGCTCCTCACCCAGGGCAGGTGGAGGATCCGGGCTGTGGTTCCTCACAGCTGCCCGCCCAGCTATTAACATCAGAGCCCTGCGTGGATACAAAATTTGTATCCACATCTACACTGCTATCTGCAGAAATGGTCCACGGATATAAAGTGGATACCCGCGGATTTGCAGGGCTCTAGTTGTAATCTTGTCTCTTGACTCAATTGTACTATAAAGTGTGATCAAGTCACACCCAAGTCAACACTGGCCAGTACACGGCTGTTTATAGAAACACAGGAGAAAATGTAGTGTAGCCCAGGCCTTAGAACTTTTAGGCTAGAAAGTACCAAGTACCATGAAGTCCCATCCCCCATCTTCTGGCAGGAACACCCAGCTGGCAGTAGAGATGGACTCTTCTTTCTTGTGCTTTGATGGAAAGTCTTGAAAAAGTATTAATTTCCACTTTTCTATTACATTTTACTCTCTCCCTTGCATAGTTTATTTTTTTTTTTTATTTAGTCACCCTTTTTAACTTGGACCTCTAAGGTGACAAGTACCCTCACCTCCAGCTAGGGCTCATCCCGTCCCCAGGATCAGGCCCTTGGCTTTCAGGCAGTAAGATGGAGCAGCAGCCTCATTAGAATGACAGCAAACAATATGTACCTCAGGAAACTATCAGAGAGTGAAGCATATCCTTGCAGTAGAAGAGAGGAAATTTGAAGTTCAGCAGATGGCTACAAGTCAGAGTTACAAAAATAAAAAGATAGGACACAGGAGTTCTAGAATCTTACAGACTGACTCTAGAGGGAGCAGAGTAAAAAATACAAGTAAATTGGATTTGTGTGGCTTTGATCTTTCTTTTTGTGCAAACTCTCATAAATATGACAAAAATAGTGCATAAACCACTAAGATGTGCATCCCTGATTTACTGTGACCCCTGCCTATATGGTTGACTTGAGCAGCAGACTAAGAAGTTAACCAGTTAACCATGTTGAATACTGAAGTCATGCTGTACTGGACAAAAAAACTGAAATATAAAAGGCATAATAACAGATCCACAAGCTGCGGGTGTCAAAGAAACCTAAACCAAAACAAAAACCACAATTTACAAAGCTCTTAAATTTGAAATGGCAACATTGCAGATGAAAAGTTATGGTCCAGAGGATAAGTGCAATAATAATCAATTCATTTATATTAAAAATGCTTCCAATTCTATTAGAATCTTTTTTCTTTATATACTATTTTTGTGTTCTCAGAGGTTTTGTTCATCTTTGAGCTACAACTATTTCTTGCTTCTGTCCCCATCTTTCCAATATTGTTCAGTCTGCATTTCTGTAAGTCGTGAGATAGTTCGTTGAAATGCAAAGATTTCCTCCTCTCCTGTAAACATGGAAAGTCCTCCAGCTGAATCCTAGATTGATATATAAAAAACGACACAGAACTGTGAGGCACGGATCTATTTTGATCAGCATCCCATCCAAACTATACCTCTGAATTCTTTAGAGAGCTAAATAATACAAGACAGTGGACAGTATAGGGTACCAAAAAGGAAATAAAATGTAAAAACCCTCGAAGTAATGTTAAAGGAAATCCCTGTTTCAGCCACTCAATTCTCTGTAGAAATATGACAAAGCAATATATGTGGGCTAAAAGGAAAATGATGATGTTGGCGCCTACTTCCACTTTTTTGTTGACTGACTCAGTACAGAGCTACATTTTCTTGATTGTTTTAACATACAATTGCTACAGTTTAATGGCTGATTACCATCACTGGTAAAATATGGTTTTATTCTTTCCTTAAAATTAAATAATTATAACAAATGTTAAGTAATCCCAAACCTTAGATGAATTTAAGCAATCAGAAGACAGGCAATACTTTTGGGGGCCAGTATTGCTTGCTTTGTGTACACCGTAATGCACATTGCCAGAGGTTTAATTCATTTGAGTCATCCAAAAAAATTGCAGAAAAATGCCCTATATGGAGCGATCTAGTTAAAAATTATTTTAAAAGCTATTAGCAATTGTAATAAATCAACTAGGTAGATTCCCTTGTAACAAACACAAACTTATTAGGAACCACTCAGACCAGTAGCCAGTGGACAGACTTGTAAGGTAGCTCTGCATCTCTACAAAGAGATACAACTGACAATTTATTTGTCATTTCCAGTTGTTAAACATAGTGAGCTAAACTGATGCCTGGTGCAACTCCACTGAACTCACTGAAATTACATCAGGGTGAAGCTTGGGTCTGTCAGTATTTTCATAATTGTTGAGCAAATACATAGAATATTAAGATATAAAATGATCCCTAGATTTATGCAAAATGGATCCAAATCTATTGATCTTTTCCTTGACCATACAGATACAGTAAAATATGTAATTAGAAAAGTAACAACTGTGGTGCATGGATTCTACTACACAGCAGCAAGCCACCTGGTAAATGTTTACCTCATTCTTTCTCCTGCACTGGTGCCGTGATATCAGACCAAAGACAATTATGCTCTTTTGTAACAAAAGGAGATGATGTTGATATCACTCACCTGGCTCAACCCCAAATCATCCATCAGTATTCTGCTTTCCTCCAGGCCACTGTCATGATGCTCTAGCAGAAACAAGCTTTGGAGAGGTGTCAGTGCAGAACAAATAATGCGTATCTGAAACAGGGAGAAATGTGCATTGGCGCCATCACTTGTGTTCTACACACACATCTCGTATGGGAAAAGCTTTCCAGGACTTCACTTCGTTTTTCCAAGTATCTTAACTTTCACCCACCCACTAGCACTGCAGCTACCTGGATTTATTATTTAGTCACTTGTGAGAGACAAGGAAATAGATAGTGATATTAACTCTAATTAACCAGGTCTTTTTCTGAATAACAGCTTGCAGACTTTTTATGCACATGCCAGGGTGGCAAGTGCTTTCTCCCCTCAGTGAGTCATTCAGCAGGAATGGATCCACCTAACTGTGTCACCTCAGAATACTTGTTATATGACATAATATTTACCGCTGTAATCTACCTTTTTAAAAAAGCAATATGAAAACCACCGGGAAATTATGGATTCTCACTAGTTAGGGTTGCACTGAGAGGATAAATGAACTGCTCAGACATTCCAATCAGCTGAATGTTTAAGGAATATGAAGTCTTTCTAAAAGTTCAGTTTGGCCACTTCATTTTGGACTCTCAAAATTCAAGTGAGTTAAAAATTTAGCTTGAGTTTTATCATTACTACTTTTTAATAATACTATTAAGGCTGGAATAACTATTTTCAGATTGGATTTGAAGAGCTACTGTATACAGTGAAGTACCAATATCCCTATGAGGTTTATGATATAAACATACTGTAATAGCATTGTGGACAGTGGACAGAATATGGATAGATCCCAGACAAAAGATTTCCATTGCAGATCAGTCTCCACAAATATTTAGTTTCACAATGATGGAAAAAATATAGATTAGTATGTATTAAGTTTTAACTGTGATTTTTTAGATGATTTTTCCACAGGATTAGTCATAGGGTAAATAGGGATAATGTTGCTTAATGCTCATATGTACTTTGGAGGAGGTCATATTTCATGATCACCTGATGTGCTTCTTAGAGATGATACTAAGAGGTAACAGATTGCAAAAATAAGTATCTCTGATTTTGTTACTCCATGCCTATGCATACATATTTTCTAAGACACTGTATTTTGTCCCAGTTCAGCATGGTATTTAAGCAGGTTCCTAACTGACTTCAATAAGACTAAACTTCACATGCTTAAAGTTAGGCAGGTACTTAAGTTTCTTGGTGAATCAGGGTCTTTATGATCATCTTGTAAAAGACTGATATCTCAATTGATATTTCCTGATTGCATACATATTTAAGTGTGTACATATATAATCACACACAGGATGGAACTTAATATTTTCATTACTCTTTTAAAATGATCAGCTTAAATATGAAATGCCTTTTTTGTTGTTTTAATAGTGCTGATTTTGCTTCCCCATGATTGAAACCTTTGTAAATCCCAGTTAAGTGGGTGCATTTATCATTACTGTTCCATTAGCAGTTCTGCGACCTGATTTAAAATCTACAATCAATGTTTCTTCTACAATGAATATCACATTTTAACAAATATATTAACACTTTAATATTCTCTTCATTATTAGTCCCGACTGGCTGTGCTAACATGCCAATTGTCCCTTCCAAATTAAAATCATCTAGCCTGAGCTTAGCTCCAGAATACTCAGTGGCACATTCTTTAGTTACTAGAATGACACCACCCATTTAATTGTTTATTTCTTGATTCAGTAAAACATCCCTATTCAGGAAGGACAAATAAGGACCTACCTAAATTTAAGCACATGCTTAAGTCCCATTGAAATCAGTGTTTGTTTTAAAACATCATCGTATTATGCTAAGCTCACAAATTTTCAAAGTGTTAACAATAATTTCTCACTTTAAAAAAAAAACACTTCATAGATTACAAATGTCTAGAAATGGCCAGATTTTACTCCTAAGCGAAGGTACCTTTAATAAGGGAAAATATGTACATTTCAGATATGGAAAAAGCCAAAGTAAGTTATGTTTTTGAAAAATAAAAATAAAGGAAAATTAATTCCCTGTAATTCTGCTTCTCTGAAGACATCACATAGGATTTTCAATCCTGGAATTAAGCTGGAAGTTTTGTGACATTGTACTAAGGAGCACAAACTCAAGAGTCAGAGTAACAGCCGTGTTAGTCTGTATTCGCAAAAAGAAAAGGAGTACTTGTGGCAGTCTCTAAGGTGCCACAAGTACTCCTTTTCTTTTTGCAAACTCAAGAGTGAGAGTCTTATAGGAGTAGGTCTTCAAAGAAGAATATTCAACCTTATTGAATGATCAAAGAATTTTCTGGACATGGTCATTACTTTCTATTTAAATATGAAAAATGTAAGTGACCTCTTTCCTCTCTCAGTACCCAAGCCACTCTTACTAAGGGTAAAGGAAGAAATTAAAATATAGCAGGACCTTGCTAGTTCACACTAATGCCTGGGAGACACCTGGCCAATTACTTGAAACTTGCGAAAAAATAAGGCCCTGATCCTCCACTTAGCTGCCTGTGAGCAGACCCTTCCACCAGCATGGAGCCCCAATGGCTTCATTGGGGTTCTGTGCGGGCTCTGGGGTCAGCCCCCATGGAGCTCTGTCCTGGATTGGTGAGCAAACAATTGTGCACTAAAAGTGATAACAGAGGTGATAGCAGTCTATTTGACTTGATTTTTTAAAATGGATGTTGCAACATTTATTGTGTATTTGAATGATTGTAAAGGCACCCAATGAGTCTTGGCTGGACATGATCATGGCAAATTTTATAGTAGTAGTCATCTCAGTAATATACTACCTCTGTTGTCAAGTCTTTGCCAAAAAATGCAGAGAAACTGCCATTTTTGTGTGTGCAAATTATGTATGTGACTGAACTAAATGTGAGATTCTACTATAGCTGACAATGTTATCTAAAATAAGATGGTCTTACTTGTTACCTGATGGAAGACAGGATTAATTTATAAAATGGCCAAACAACATTATAATACATGTGTAACTGAAACACTTAGTTCTCACCTTATGATCATAAAATGTATCAATAAGAGTAATGAAGCGGCGAGCTTGGGTCCTTTTTGCTATGGTAAATAGTGGTATGTTACGAACAAAGACTGTGTCAAAATTCTTAGATATTTCCAAATAGTCGCTAGCTCCAACTGGCTGAAATTAAAAAAAAAAAAAAAAAAAAAAGTGATCACTGGAATGCCCACTACAGAGAGAATGATACATTAACCCTACATTTCAAAATACTACAATTACAGCATGGTGGATGAAAACTCTTCCAAAATATTTCTTCTTTTCCTTCTTTATATCGTTTGTCTCAGAGAAGCTTCGGTTTCAACGTCTTCCATTTCTGATTGCACATTCCTATTGTTGATGTCTCAACCTAACAGTGCTTGATTGTTCAGAATTTGGCTCATCTGAAAACTTCTCATCTGCTTTTTGACAACACATTATGACCCCTATGACAATCTTAACACAATAACAGCAATAAGGCAAAATCAGCAGAGGAACAGACTGAACATATTGTTTAGCTACAAAATCAACCCAAATTATGAATAATTTGGACTGCTATTAGAAATAACTATTATTGATGCTTTTCAGTAGCAAAATCTGCAGTCAAAACACAAATCCATAGTTTAGATACTAAATCTTAATTAGAAATGTATTTGGCACAACTAAGAGCAATTGTCTAACTTTCCAGATTCTGAAAGAGATGTCACGATATTACATACAGTTCAAAACTTGATCTACCATTAATACTGAATTAAAAGCTTTAATGAAAAGGTTAAATGTTCATTTAAAGATCTGAAATCATTAACAGAAGATACACACTGAGATAAATATCACATGCAAGAACACACAAGCAAATCTGTTTAAAATGATTTTCTGCACTATTTATACATCAAGACCTAAGCTGTTTGCAGTGTTTTTGTAGCCATGTTGGTCCCATGATATGAGAGACACAAGGTGAGTGAGGTAATATCTTTCATTGGACCACCTTCTGTTGGTGGAAGGGACAAGCTTTCAAGCTTCACAGAGCTCTTCCTCAGAGCTCTTCCTCTTCCTGTGAGAGATTGTCCCTTCCACCCACACAAAGTGATCCAATAAACAATAATTACCTCATCCATCTTGTCACTCTCAAGACCTAAGTTCACAGGTCTACATTTTTCCTGCAATAGTCAATGATGTCCCCAATACAGTTAACACTATATTACTACAGGGAATATTTTATATTGAGCTATTCATATGTAACTGTGCTTAGAAGAAAAAGTCTTGCACACTGATTTACAACTTATGGGCCAAATCCTATTTGCCTTACTCATAAAGAGGTAGTTCAGTGCCTTGAATGGAACATGCAGGATTTTTCTCTATCAACACAGAAATCCCTTCATCCATTAATGAAATGCATCTACTTCTACAATTAAATATGGTGACAGTGCATAGCAACACCTTTAAACAACAGCTTAGAACAGGAAGTAAAAAAATGTTATCCAACTGAGAGTACCAGGGGAAGTTTTTTGTAGGTCAAATGCAATTACCCAACTGGAATTTCACCTGGACCTCAGGGCTCACACCTCTCCTCTTAAAAGAAATTGTAGGAGATCTTTAATTACTAGAAGTGACCAGGACCTTGGTTTCAAGTCTCTCTCCCTACATCCAAAGCATCAGTCAAATGGAAGAGAGCCACAAGAATTAAGATCTTGTAGAGAAGAGGTTGTCTATATAAGATACACAAACAAGGGAGAGTGAAGTTCTGAAAGACATTCCAGAAAAATCTTCTCAAGAAATAGTGAAACTGAGGCAACCAGTTTCCAGCTCCTTCAGCAGAGGAAGGCATGGATGCTCCTAAAACTTCTCTAATATCTCAAGGGTTCCCATGGATCCCTTCCCCTCCCATTCATAACCATGCAACATTCCTATGCCAACTACAGCAATTACCTACATCATGGAAAAGTAATATTAAAGTATATAAGTATTTTAGCTGTCTTTAGGGTGTTATATATTGGGTAGTCACTCAACAATTAAGCACAGAGTTTATTTTTCACTTCATTTCACCTCCCCATTCCATGAGTGATGTATCTCGCAGCTGGAATGTGGACCAAGAACAGCTGCATCATCTGGATCAGATAAAGCAGGAAAAGTTTAAGGAAGTTGTGGAAGAATTTGTGGATGGAAATTCTGCAGAAGATATCAAGCTGAAACAATCCAGTTTAACACCAGATTAATCTGACTGAAATACCAGCAAACTGGACAGCAGTCATATTGTATACCAGAGCAAATGATGTACAGTGTATACCATGATGCATCCAAGGATTAGTGAGTTGGCCATAATCAAATGTTTCAGCTAGTGATAACTCCTATTCCAGGTCTCCTGGAATACGCAGAGAAGACTAAATACTTCTGCATTCCAGAATGCATGTAAGGGACACTGGGAAGTGTCCTGATGGTATTTGAGAAGAAGAATAAGCACATATCTGTAATTCCAAAGAAATACATAAGTGAATAACCACTCAGGTCCATTCTAGCACATGACCAGACTAAGCATTCTTCTACTGCAGCTCCAAGTTCTAAGGCATTAGTAACCCATACAGGGTAGTTTTGCACTCTACTTCTCAAGTAGTGACTTGGGCTGCCCTGACTCATTTTAGGGACAGTCCTTTCAAGGATGGAGGCAAATCTCCCAAACTAAAAGCCAATTAATAAAAGAAAAGAAAAAAGTACAAAATATTACAGAACTCCAAACCAAACACCCATCCACCATGGTGGATTGATTTAAATCAAAGTGATTTAAATGAGCAAGCAGACACCCTTGATTTAAATAATCTATTTTAATCTTGTTTTGCATTTGTATTTCTTATTTTCCTTAAGAAAAGTTGATTCTCACTGTTCGGTAAAAATTGGTATCTCTTTTTGTTAACCAGGAGGACACACTATATCCATACACTTTAAGAAATTATATAGCTTAACATACAATTATTCAGATTCTGATTTTTTAAAAATTGTGTTAGAAGATAGTGAATGACTTTTTTAATAGATGATAATTTTTTACTTGTGATTTGTGTCATCTTGCATTTGGATGGAAATTGGAATTCAATTAAAACTGCACAAAGCAGCATTTAAAATTGCTTTTTACTTGTTAAATAAAACTACTTTAAACATGATGGATACTTTTTTCTTATGTAAGTTTAGCAAAACATGTTTTGCATTTAAAAATTAACTGATTTTAGATTGGACATTAGGAAAAACTTCCAGTCAGAGTGGTTAAGCACTGGAATAAATTGCCCAGGGAGGTTGGGGACTTTGAAGAGCAGGTTGGACAAACTCCTGTCAGGGATGCTCTAGATCAGTGCTTCTCAAGCTATCTGATGTGGGGGACCAGCAATTTTTTTTCCCAATGTGCGCACAGACTGGCAGCCGATGGCTTGCGGACCAGCACTAGTCTGCAGACCATCACTTTGAGTAGCACTGGTCTAGATAATACTTGCTTATTATATTAGATAATAATGCCTTGAGTGCAGGGGACTGGACTAGATGACCTCTCAAGGTTCCTTCCAGTCCTATGATTCTATGATTTATTAAATAAAGGAAGTGATTAGTGAATTGAACTAATTGTTTCTGGTCACCATGTCCTTCAAAATTTTAGAACTGGTAGATCTCATCCTCACACACCTCATTTTTATTCATATATTAGAAGAGAAAAACAAGCTTTCCTGCTTTTCAACACCCAGTTGGTTTCTTAACTGTGAATGAACTAGTAATCGAATTTAACTCGTTAAATAAACTGAAATTAAGAAAATATTCTCTCTGAACCTGCTACTGCTTTCAAAAGTTAGTTAAGCACATCAACAAATTTTGCTTCCAGGTGCTTAGTGAGCGACTTCCAGCATGTTTGACTTGCTTTAGCAATTTGGCAGAAAATGTTCTGCTTGTATATTTTTAATGTAAATTATTGTAATGGATTATACTAAGTTTGTGCTTTAACACAGATTGTCATAATCTCACAATTAATTTTAAATAGGTTTTTTTAAAAAGAAAAATGTTTTTAAATCAGATTTTTTTAATTTAATTTTTTTTATAATCATAAATTTTCATCCATCCTGCCACCATCCACTTAGATGTATATCTTCTGACAATAAAAATTACAATTAATTAACCCAATGGACTCCCACTCATGGAGGCTAAAAAGTGCGATAATGCAAATTATACTTTAATAGAAACTGAAATAGTTGTAGAACAGACAAAAATAAAGCTAATGTGTTTCAAATCTGTAAAGAGCAACAAGGTTTTTTATAAACTATGGTTAGTTTTTATGTATATCAAGATCTAATATACACACACTCAATTTATAGACAGCTAAAATATACCTCCTAACAAGTGTAAAAGAAGACCTTGAGGTACTTCAGCAATGCAAAAGGTGGGCAATTTAAACAAAGAGATATCCCAAACCAAATAAAGCTACAGCTAGATGAGTTTGAGCACTCCTCAAGCTTGGAAATAGGTTCTATACTATTGATAAGCCAAACCCATATTCTTGTTTAGAAGCCAAATCTACGCAATAATGCTTGGTAAATATGTGCAGAGAGCACCATGGGAACTGCTATGCAAATCTCCTGAACAGAGAGACCTGGCGACCATATCTGTTCTATTCTGACTGGAATGATCTTTGACATCACTGCCAAGCTGCACACCTGCCTACCTGTAACTGAGATGTAGACAGTAATATCTCTTGGCAACAGGAAAAACTAATCACATTAGTGTCATATGAAAGACAGACCTAGGCGGGCTTTCTAAGAGCAATAGTTCTCTCCATGTAAGAACTCTATGACCTTTTCTTTTCCAAGTTTGTGTAGAAGGGCGTGGGCCTAGCAAACAAGCACAGTGGATTTTAATCCTAGTTCCAACAGTGGCTTGTTTTGTTATCTTGGATGAATCACTTAATGACTTTGAGTCTTACTTTCCCCATCTGTAAACTAGGCATAAGAATAATTCCTCAATTTATAAATGCTTTTATGGTACTTTAAAGCTTATCTTTGCACTCCCCAATGTACTGCTGCTCTGGGTAGGCAGCTCCCTCTCTGCTGTGTTTAAGCAGTTTGAATTTACATTAGGTAATATCAGAAGAGACCAAAAATGCAGCTGAGGGTTAATGTGACAGGGCATCCTGATGATACCCCCTTCCCCATTCTCATGTCCCTGCTACATGGGCAGCATGAAGGGTGCATGGCATTAGCACCCCTACATTGGTGCTATCCCACTGAAGGATCTCTGGGCCAGTTAATCAAGCTTTATGGCCAGATTACACCCGCACTACAGCAAAAAGCAGTTGCATTGTACTGGAGGTTCTGGCTTTTTTAACTGCAGTAATATTCAGAGGCTTCAGTCAGGATTAGGGACCCATTGTGTTAGTCATTGTACAAACACAAGAAAACATGGTTCCAGCCCTTCAGAGCACCTCAAAAGCTTTCCCCCCTCCCATATTTCCAGCTGGTCCTTATCCAGCTGCCGCTCTCTGGCAAGCACTGTGATAGTGTTGGACACACCTGCTGAAGAAATATAAATCTGGATGTGGCCAGCATATCACTGGCAATGGAGCTCATGCATCATCACAGACAGTTATGCTTCCTTCTGTCATGATTCATGATGGAAAAACTAGGTCTGGCAAAAACAACTTCTTTTCTTCTTTCAAAATATGACAGCACGTACAAGTATAAACTAGTAAATATTACAGAAACCCAAGTACTACTTGCTACTAAGGAGGCAGTGTTGCCTCATAGAAGGAGACCTGAGTTCTATTTCTGGTTCTGCTATTGGCCTGCTACGTGACCTGGGGCAAATCACTTCACCTCTCTGTGCCTTAGGTTCCCACCTGTTAACTTTGTAATGCACTTTAGGTCAGATTTTGAAAGGTATTTAGGTACCTAAAGATGCAGGTAGGTGGCTAGTGGGATTTCTAAAAGTGCATATTCAAATTCCACTAGTGCCTACCTTTATTGTTAGGCACCTAAACGCCTTTCAAAATTTGAGATCTATGGATGAAAAGTTTTATAAAAGAGCTGGGTATTATTTTTATAAAGCAAAAATATATTCAACTTAAAAAGTCTGGTTAAACCTGAGACCCTGCTCGGATAATACTGAGCCCTCAGCAATACATCTCCTTTGAAGTTTTGCACATTCTGAAAGGCTCCTGATCACTCAACACAGATTAGGTTCTGACTACCATTAATCTATGTCTGCAAGATTGGTGGCAACTGATAGAGAAATGGCGGTTTTCTAAACTTTACAATTCTGACAGGCTGTATTTTATTTTATTTCATTTCATAAGCCTTAATATAATGGACTTTTCAAGCCATAATTAATATTCTGAATTCACATATCCTGTCCCAGAAATACCAGAAGTTGGCTGATTTATTGAGTACTGAATGGCACTTTAGTTAGTAACATCTCTGAGTATATTACTCCATCTTTTAAATTTTAGTTAGGATTACCTCATACCAATCCGTCACAAGGTAATGATGATATTCCTCATCCCCCTACCTGAGCAATTAAAAAGTTCAACATTCTTGGATGTATCTGGTTATCTGAATAATTTTCCAAATGGGAACAATTAAAATCTACTTTTTGATTGATTGTGCATTCTTTGGTATTGTCTGAATACCTTTTGTTTTTGTAAAATTCTGATCAAGACTCAAAGAACTTTAAAACGATCAGGAGTCTGCAGGACACATTTGTCATTTTAAATTAGCAGTCAGCCATCTCATATGCTGAGCAGACTTTCTGTAATAAGCTTTCACAGATAAGGATCTGATTTGCTGTTGATCTCATTGCTCCTGTGTAAAACATGCAGGTGAGGTAAAATCATTGTAGATTTCTGTAATTAACTCTGATGCCAGGCCTCAAGATTTTATCAACAACACACTAATGCAAAATGCATTAGCACTAACATGGGCTACCTCCTGACCAAGAGGCTAGTCCACTTCAGTTTGCCTGACTGCGCTGTCAACTTTATACTTTTTTGTTTCTCTGTCTAGTTAATGCATGTTCTGCTATCATCATGTCCGTTCAAGTAGGAGGTTTATTATTTAGTGTTCTCTGTAGACTGTACTGTTCTCAGAGTTACTCTTCTATTTCCATTATATATTCCTGGTAGAGATACATGGATAGCTAGCTCTTCATTTAACAAGAGTATAAAACATCCTGCTCAGCAATGACAACACAGTATGTCCTATAGAAACTAGTTTTTCGTAGATAAAAGATGCCTTACATAAGTTAGGATGAAATGTCCTTTTCTAAATGAAGGGAAAATATTATATTGATTGATGCTGAACTAGATTATAGGTCCAGACTTAATGAAATACGTAAGACTAGTGATTGATAATTAAGAATACTGAGTGCTGAAAATCATGTACACAACAATACAATTTAGAATACATACATTTACTAAAAGTCAAAAACTGTTCAAAACCTAGAAGCTTGTGAATTTACATATTGAACAACATAAATATATAAAGTCCTTTCTACAGATTCCAGGGAAATCATTCTTCTCTAAGCAGTTTGGCTGATGATGCACAGAATCAAGACAATACCCTTATGATTATGATTCAAGAGAGAAATAATAAAACTTGGGGCATGACCCGTAATTCAGTTACATGTCTGAGGTTGAAGATGAAGAACACAGATAGCTAAAACACTCTGATACCATGGTGAGGCGTATGGTATAAAAAATGTAAAACTCAAGGCATGGTTGACAGTGTAAGTGTACTGGACAGCTTTGTGAATTTAAAGGTAAAAGACAGTGATTACATTTTACCTATGGTTACATTCTGAAGATTTACTCTAAGAAATTTTCGTACTGACCTACTGACATGAGCTATATGGTCTGACTGTTCTTTAAAAGGTCCACTGTGGGGTTTCTTGCACCTTCCACTGAAGGCTCTGATATTGACTACTTCCAGAAACAATATACTGAACTAGACAGACCAATGATCTGATCTGGTATGATGGTTCCTATGTTAATTACACACAAAAAACCTGGGTTCAAATAACATTATTAAGGTTGCAAAGTTAAGCTCTCAAAAGTTAGGAAATGCCAGAATTAAGGTTGCCTGTACGACCTTAATTCAGCTTCCTTGTGCATATGCATTATGATAAAGTCTTTAATTACATGATCACATACTATTTTTTCAATAGGACCCCAACCTCTCTCAGGAGACTGTGTGAAGGTTGGATCTCTGGAATTCAAGCAAGAAGTGTGGGTAGCTGAAATAGTGGATGATAATTTGTTTGGAGTTCATTGTGGCTAATAACTGTGTAATCAATGCCAGGAAAGGGGTCTTATAAATTCAGTCTGTAGAAATTCCCTTTAAAGATATGGCCCAGGTTATACACGTGGTTTGTATGCAATTGGTTTGCAGTGAAAGAGTTGTCGTGCTCCAAGGAGCAGAAACCATTATAACAGCTACATGCTGTGGTAGCTTTCCAGCAAGGGAAAAGATGAGGAGTGGCTGAAACCTTTATGAGACTTGGGGAGCAGGAAGCGGAGAAGTGTCTCTAGGCGGAATCTGAGATACTAAAGTGCTTGTGGATCTGAAACAAGAATTGATCCCTGTTTGTTTACTTATCGTTTGACAAGTGAAGCAGCAAACATGAAAAAGGGAACCACGGTTGCAAAGTGTGAACCGGTAGATCTGGTAAATGCTGGTACAAAGTAAAAGTACAAGGGAGAAAAGGGTGAAGGTGAGCTCTCAGAGTTTCTATCGGACCTGTTCCAGGGCAGTGTTATACACTTAAATGAGGATTAGGATTCAGCTGTTCTCTGAATCCAGCAAAGAAATAGGTTGTTCTGTACTGGTCCAGCACATGGTTGGTACTGGGGGGAAACCAACCCATTAAAGTGCCCCTTCCCTGTTTAACAGTAGCAAAGAGGGACAAGGCATTATAGGCCATTGCGGAAATGTATGGGGAAGGCATAAATAATCAACCTGCAACCAGTCCTTGGGCCCTTGTGTTGGTTAAGAAAAAGGATAGCAGCACCAGACTTTGTGAAAATGAAATGAAGTAACTTTAAAAGATTCTTATCCATTAGCACAAATAGATGATATCCTAGCAGGTTCAATTTGGTTTTCCATAACGGATCTTCAAAATGAGTATTGGCAAGTGAAATTGAATCCAAAAACTAAGGAAAAAACTGCTTTTCGTAGCAGGTCAAGATTTATGGGAGTTTATAGTGATGGCTTTTGGCTTGTGCAGTGCATCAAGTATATTTGAGAGGCTAATGGATATTACATTACAGGGTATTACATGGCATCCCCTCTCAGCCTGTCTGCTATACTTAGATTATATCCAGGTGTGCACTAAAACATTCACAAATGGTCTGTGATAAGCTGAAGGTGGCCAATTTGAAACTGAACCCAAAGAAATGTGAGTTGTTTCTGGGTACAGAATGAGTGAGTAGGGAATTTCCAGTGTCAAAAGCCAGACACTCACACAAGAGCAGAGTTTCTAGAGCTCTGCTCTTATGGTTTATTTGTGGATTTGACAATATTGCAAAACCACTGTATATGTTGGGTGAGAAAAGGAAACCAACTGTTTTAATTGTAGTCCCAGAGGGGGAACATGTACTAAAAATGTTGGGGTATATAGGATAGTCAAATCCTGATAGAAGGGATCAGATTGAACAATGGTTGTGTTTTCAAAGACAGGAATAGGGGAAATCACTTGATTTCCAATTGAGGTAAACTGCTTAGGAGTAAAACAGAAGTTTGGATCTGTGACCCGACACTCCAAGGAACCAAAAAGGAACCTTTCCTGGTTGGTTACTATGCAAAATTGGCTATTTCCAGCATTGGTCACCCTCTCTGTAGGAGTCTTCCATCTGGTCAGTTGGACCATACACCCTAACGATGATTGATTCTGGAGCTCTCCCTGCAGTCGACAGAAGATAGTGTTTGCCTCAAATACATTACATCTGCAGATATACTGAGGCCCCTTTTTAGAGCAATAGGCCATCTGTGGAACTTTCCATTTTTGGGTTAGAGTGTGATAGACTACCAAGGTACGCACATTGACATGTTCCTTGTAGATGCCATCTTCAAGGTGACCTATAACCACCTGACCCAAAGTTGAATATATACAATTGTAACTTGAGGATTAACAGGTTCTTGCCCCAAGATCAGGTCCAGTTAGATTACTGTAAAATTATCATATAATTTGGGAACCCAAATGTACACAGGTGCAACACTCACACTATAGGAACTATATACATACACACACACACACAATTAAATGATTTATTAATAATTTAGCAAAGTTATACACACACAAACTCAACAAGGCAGATAGAGATAATACAGAAAGTACATTTAGATGGCCATACTTACACCCTGGAATGTTAACCATTATCTCTCTCATCACGGTCACCGTCCTCATCTTCCCCAGTGGCCATCATTCTGGCCCCTCCCAAGGTCTACATCTCTCTACTTGCTGCCCCTGGGAGGTTACTTTTATAATAGGTTATGCTGATGTTACCATGTCCAATGCATATTCAATAAAGGTCCTTATTTGTATTTCCTACCCTTAAGGTGTCAGTTTTCTATAGGTTAGTATATGTATGATGTTACACGTCAATTTGTTACCATGGCGCCTTTGCGGTCGGACATTCTGTCCAGAACCTTCCAGATGCTGGCATCAGCTATGTTCTGTGGGTGGCTGATGTCGGTATTCTGGACAAAATTCCCCCTCTTGCATGCTACTTTCAGTTCCCTATAACTTATGAGTTACTTAAATTTATCTATGCCAAAGGTTATAGGCCTCAAGCCTCACACTATCTATTAAAGCCAAATCTTACAGGATAAAAGCCTGTAGGTTCCTCGCAGAATAACAAAGCAATGAGTATAATATAGGTAAGCTGGCCCACTGGGCTACAGGGGACTTGTTCTCTTAAGTCACTTATGTGCTTTTGAAAATTCCACCAGTGAGCTTCTTAACTTAGTACTAAGTCCCTACCTCTCTCTCTCTCTCTCTCTCTCTATTTTAAACGCTTGCTACATCTGTTTTCATATTAAAGTTAATCTATTCAAGCCAGGGACAGGGTCTTCCTATAAATATGTACATCCCCAGCACAGTGGGGCCCCAATCCTGATTGGAGCCTTTGAGAACTGCTGTACTACAAATAATAATATAATGTAAATTACAGTTTGCAGGTTACAAGGAGGCAAAACAACTTTCAAACTAAAAACATAGTGGGAACACTTTGAAAGATATGGATTGCTGTATTTTTTTTTTTTTTTACTTTGCTGTAGAATAGTATGTGATCTAGTGGTGAGAGGCCAGGACTGGTAGGAATCCTTGGTTCTCCGCCAGTAATGACTTATGTTGGTCAAATCACTTAATCGTTGTTCTTCAGTTTCATAGAATATCAGGGTTGGAAGGGACCTCAGGAAGTCATCTAGTCCAACCCCCTGCTCAAAAGCAGGACCCATACCCAATTAAATCATCCCAGCCAGGGCTTTGTCAAGCCTGACCTTAAAAACTTCTAAGGAAGGAGATTCCGCCACCTCCCTAGGCAACGCATTCCAGTGTTTCACCACCCTCCTAGTGAAAAAGTTTTTCCTAATATCCAACCTAAACCTCCCCCACTGCAACTTGAGACTATTACTCCTTGTCCTGTCCTCTTCCACCACTGAAAATAGTCTAGAACCATCCTCTCTGGAACTACCTCTCAGGTAGTTGAAAGCAGCTATCAAATCCCCCTTCATTCTTCTCTTCTGCAGACTAAACAATCCCAGTTCCCTCAGCCTCTCCTCATAAGTCATGTGTTCCAGACCCCTAATCATTTTTGTTGCCCTTCGCTGGACTCTCTCCAATTTATCCACATCCTTCTTGTAGTGTGGGGCCCAAAACTGGACACAGTACTCCAGATGAGGCCTCACCAATGTCGAATAGAGGGGGACGATCACGTCCCTCGATCTGCTCGCTATGCCCCTACTTCTACATCCCAAAATGCCATTGGCCTTCTTGGCAACAAGGGCACACTGCTGGCTCATATCCAGCTTCTCGTCCACTGTCACCCCTAGGTCCTTTTCCGCAGAACTGCTGCCTAGCCATTCGGTCCCTAGTCTGTAGCTGTGCATTGGGTTCTTCCGTCCTAAGTGCAGGACCCTGCACTTATCCTTATTGAACCTCATCAGATTTCTTTTGGCCCAATCCTCCAATTTGTCTAGGTCCCTCTGTATCCTATCCCTGCCGACCAGCGTATCTACCACTCCTCCCAGTTTAGTATCATCCGATTACAGTGGGGGATGTTGAAATGCCCATATAGATCCTAGGAGACCTGGCATGCCTTACAGCCGTGGCTCATGAAACCTTATATGGGAAACCTGGACAGCAGTAAGGAGAGGTCAATAACAGACTGAGTATGTGCCGGATGACAGTAGAATGTGCCTTTGGCAGATTAAAGGCGCTCTGGCGATGCCTTTATGCCAGGCTAGACCTCAATGAGGATAATATTCCCGTGGTCATAGCCGCATGTTGTACATTGCATAATCTTTGTGAAGCTAAGGGTGAAAGATTTGCTCAGGGGTGGAGTGTTGAGGCAGACCGCTTGGCTGACGTTTTTGAGCAGCCAGATACCAAGACTATCAGAGGGGCCCAGAGGGGGGCAATTCGAATCAGGGAGGCTTTGAGGCAACACTTTGAAATTGAGAACCAGTAATGTACATCTCTGTGATTGGTGCTGCTATGTTACATTACATGTAGTTTTCCTTGGAAATAATGGTGACATTTGGGGCCTTACATTCCAGTAAGCAAATGATGAAAGTGCCTGTGTAGGTATTGGTGGTGCCTGCTATCTCAATTTGTAGGAAACAAATAAAGATGAGTTACCATTCAAAATCTTTGCTCTTGTTGCACAAGAAACAAGACACACACACAAACACACACAAAGATGCTTGGTGGGAAAGGCGGAATCAGGGAAGGGCAGACTTTCAGAGCTATCTGTAGGTCCCGCTATCCTTTTGAAAGTTGTCCAGGGCGTGGAGTGAAAGGGAAACCGAGAAGTCCCAGAAAGCGGAAAGGACTGTAGGTCAGAGTTTGGGACAGGGTATAGAAAAGAGTTCTGAATGTGCTGCAGGGGAGAGTGGGCACGCATCTGCTCAGTCTGCAGCATTATTAAGGACTTCAGCATCTTTGTTTGCTCCTCCACGACTTTAATCATCCTCTCAGTAGCATCCTTAAACTCCTGATTTTCTTTTCTGTCCTGCCTTTCAGCTTCCCTCCACTCCTTGTGTTCCCTTTTCTCTGCATTGGAGCAATGCAGTGCCTCCTGGAACGTGTCGTCTTTGCTCCTTCTTGGGCGCTTTCTCATCTGGCGGAGACACTTGGCTGGTATATGTGGGGTGTTCCTGAAGGCTACATCTGCTGAGGCAGAGGGAACAATCCACAGAAACATGATTGTTATGTTCATGCACAGCACTGAAACATTTCAGTAAAATACACCTTTTGTAACATAACAATCACTTTCTCACTGACCCTTGGCAAGCACACATCTCGGTGAACACCCAAAGTGTGGTGAGTGTTGGCTGGGGGTGCAGGTCACTCTACATGGGGTAAAGGGCACTTTGCAAGGGTTGCGGTGCAGCTGACTAGGGAAAAAATTCTCCCAACCTTTTCCACAAGTGGGGGTCATTATAGCAGACATCTCACTGCTTAGGGTAAGCAGGGAAGCAAGGGCACATCTACTACACACTTGTGGCTTCCGCCCTGGTCCCTATGCTGCTCACCTGTGTGCTGCTTTGGTCCCTGCCCAAGTGACTGCCGAATGGCGTGGAAAAGTTTCCTACAATGGGGGAAGGAACAAAGCAGCTCTGCCAAGGAACCTTTGGCAGAAGATTGCTGAGTACCTCCAGGAAACTTTCCTAGAGATCTCAGCATGCATCAACACCCTGTTCCGCTGTACTAATTAGCTGTACAGGGGAATGTCCAGCACACAGAAACACAGCCAGCTTTGTATATTTCTATACCCTGAACCCACCTCCACACTACACAAACCACAGCCACGTACCAGGCATCTCCTCTCCTGCTTCTTGCTCGCTGAAGAGCAACGGCTGAGACTGGTAGACACCTCCAGAGTGGTGAACAGTTCCTGGCTGGCTACCTACCCCACCGGACGACCCTGCCAGGAGCTCCACTTGGTCATCTAACTCCACCTCTTCATCAATGACTTCGTCCTCAGGGTTAGGTGCTCTTTACACCACCTCCAGGCCTGCTGAAGTATCCACGGGGCTCTTGGCAGTGGAAGTGAGGTTGCCACCAAGGATAGTGTCCAGTTCCTTATAGAACCGGCAGGTCTTAGGTGCAGCATTGGAGCGATGGTTTGCCTCCCCCGCCTTATGGTACAGATGCCTCAGCTCCTTTATCTTTGCTCTGCACTGCAGCGTGTCCCAATCATAGATCTTTTCGCAGAAGGTATCAAAATTCCTACTGCTCAAGCGCAGCTGGGACTGCACAGCCTCCTCTCCCCATATACTGATCAGATCCAGCAGTTCTGCAATGGTCCAAGCTGGAGAACATTTGCTGTGATAATTTGCCATGGTCACCTGGGAAGGTGTGATGAGACCTCTCCATGCTGAGCCAAAAGGAAATGGAATTTCAAAAATTCCCAGGGCTTCTAAGCAGGAGGGGCAGATGGTTGTTTACCTGGCTGCAGGGCAGTGGAGTTCAAACTGCTGACCAGAACGGTCAGGATGGGCATTGTGGGACACCTCCTGGAGGCCAATTAAAGTGATAAAATCAAGCGTGGTGTCAACACTGGCACTTTGTTGACAAAAATTTTGTGCAAAAAGCCTTATGTCTCTCGTCGGGGTGGTTTTATTTTGTTGCCAAAACAGGGCATTTTTGCTGCCAAAAGTTGCATCGCAGTGTGTATGCATTCACTGTTTTGTCGACAAAAGCTGCCTTCTGTCGACAAAACTTTGTAGGGTAGACAAGGTGTTAGGTCGACATAAACTGCATTATGTCGACCTAACTATAGTGTAGACCAAGGCTAAGATGTGCTTTGGATACTTTTATGTAAGTGAATAGTGCCAGCAGAGGGCAGCATTTGCTATGCATAGGTGACAGCATCTTTGAAAGGTGCATCAGGCAATATTGAGAGCAGCTAGACTATGTTCTAGTCCTTAAGAATAAGGAGAACTTTCCTATATCTAGAATGTATACTTCTATCTATTTAATTTATACTAGACTAAGACTGAAGAGTCACAGTTGTCACAGTTATCCATTTTAAAACTAGGTCAAATGTAAATAAAACAGAATGGAAGAAGCAGCAGAGGAAAAGAGACTTTCCATAGAGTCATGAAAAACTTCATGTGGCTTCAGTCTCATGAGATATTTTATTTACAATTTTATAATTTCCAGTTGGCAAATTTGAAAATTTTACATCTAATTAGTATCTGTGCTTTTAAAATAAACAAGGGAGAAATGTTTATTTGACCTCTCTATATATTTACATTATCATAGCTCTTTGACTGACCAAATGTGTAAGGAAGGAAAGATGTTGTTTATTAAACATTTTGTTAATTTAAGGCATCTGGTCTAATCCATCTGAAAGTCTTCTAAAATCTGGTAATTAGTGATAATTATAGGTGCTATTTAATTGACAGGATCCTGATCCTTAGGCTCCAGTTTAATTGCAACCTTTTTCTTAACATACTAGCTATGTGGTCTACCTCACTTTGCAAACATTTTGTGTATAATATAGCACTTTGTGTGGTATATAGCACCTGACATAACTAAACTTTGCAACACTCTTGTCATGTAGCTGAGTTTATTCTTCACATAGAGGTGTAGTGACAGAGAGAGAGAGAGAGAGATTAAGTGACCTATCCAAGGGCACAGAGAGTGGAAGGGGTGTCAATGTCACCATTAGAACTCAGGAGTTGCATCTCAGTCCTATGCTCATCACCTCTCTCAGGTACCTCTAATTAATTAAGTCTGTTTATTTATTTGGAACAGAAGAGGATGTCGAAGCAAAGAATAGATGTTTGATAAAAACAGACAGCTATATTCTGGAACATCAGCCAACATTGAGAAATGTCTTGGTACAGAGAAAAACAAAATTATAGCATCAATTCCAAATGGTAGAAGATTACGTGCAAGTCATGGCAGTTTCTGAACTACCAGCATGAATCTTTAGTGCGTCTGAAGTACAGAAAGGTTGCTACACATCATGATTTTGTTAAAGCAAACAAAATAGGTTAAACCTCTTTCATCCTGCTTTGTTATAAATTATGTTCTTGAACACTGTCACATGAACCAATAAACCAAATAATTAATTGTATATGTTTGTCTTATCTTTCTGCTTTCTTGATCCTATGTTAGTTGATCATAACTGAGAATTCTACCTATTTCAGGACTTGTATCATGACAGATTGAATTGTCCCTGAGTTTACCCAAGACCCAAATTTATGACATACTGCCACGGAGAACAAGTCTGACTTTGTGCTCAGTCGGTAAATAATTACTTGTTTCTACAACTTATGCAAGAGAGTTGATCCTCTCACACATCCTCTCCAGCATAAACCCATCAAAGAATTTTGGCACTCTGGAACATGCAAGGGCTCTAGCAGATTTGAGAAAAATCTGTAATGTATTAAATTCATTGCTGTGCTTTTGTGCCAAGGAGATGATCACATATCAGACCATATCAGCTGGCATATGCTTGTCTGGGAAAACTTCACCTGATATCTTCTGAGATGTTGCTGCAACATTACAGTGCAATCCATAAGAATTTCCAAGGACAACTGATACTCACTGATACTCTGAGTCATTTTTCCTGTCCTAAATTATGTAATGTTGTTGGATATGCTAAACCAAGGATAAATGAGAAAAAGACTTAATTAATGTTCTGTATAATGCTTTGAGGACCTCAGGGGAAAGGTGCTACAGATACAAAGATGTCTACCCACACTATTTTATTTTAGGTAAGACAACATCAGAGATAGATTAGATAGAAAATTATCCATGGCAATGGTAGCTACTTTCTGTTATAAAACCGTGTTTTCAGTTGCTTATAACTATACTATAAGCAAAGTTTGGCCTGAAATTTTCCATACCAGATGGCTGCCTCAGACTGATTTTTTTTGGAAAGTTTCAGCTAAAACCATTCTGCTGTTTGAGAATGAAGCTAAGAAAAAAAATATTGTTCTGCCCATGTTAAATTTTTATAACTGTTTTATTGAGACGTTCTAGTGCTGCCATCGCCATGCTTTGGAACAGTGACATGACATGTGTCAGGAGAACTGCCCTAATGTTACGCACATGTCTTGAGCTGTTCTGTGAAAATCTGGGAGCTGCGTGTGGAGCTGAGAGCCCAGGCTCACAGCCCCCCACACTGCCCCTCTTAAGCTGTTGGAAGTGCTCCTGGTGAGGACACATGCCACCTACACCCTCTCCAGTTTTTCAACATCCTTTTAAAAATATGTACACCAGAACTGAATGCAGTATTCCTGTGTCTATCTTACCAGTGCCATATACAGAGATAAAATAACTTCCATATTCCTACCTACTGCTTCCCGGTTTATACAACCATGGATCACATTAGTTCTTTTTGCCACAGCATGACACTGGGCTCTCTTGTTGAGTTGCTTGTCCACTATGATCCCAAAATCATTTTCAGAGTCACTGCTTTCCAGGATACAATCCCCCAGTCTATAGGTATGGTCTGCATTCCTCATTCTTAGATGTATAACTTTGCATTTGGATGTATTAAAACAGTTTATTTGAATGTATTTGAATACAGCCAAATGCAAAGTTGTATTTCTAGGAAAGAGGAATGCAGTGACACAGATCACTCTATGCTGTAAAACTGCATGGTCTCTTACCCCTTTAGTGGCACAGGGAGGACAACAGCCATTAGGTCAAGTGGTAGAGGTGTGTGCTGCGGATCTAAAGGTCCCAACCCACTGATGACCGAGGTGGGGGTCAATATGGTTCCACATAATGGAACTTCTGTATTTTTAGTTTGCTTTTTAAAAAAACCTAAGAAATTACATATGAAAATAACTTGGTCAAAAGAAGATTATTAAGGTTGCAATATCAAGCACTCAAAAATTAGGAATTGCCAAAAGTAAGGTTGCTCATGCTCATCCCAGTCTTCCGCCACCTCCTCTTCCCAGTTCCTTACCCCTAAGCTCCACTTCCGAGACCACATCCCTGCCTGCTGTGTTGTACCCTTCCATTGTAATTCATATATGGCAATGGGGTGAAGTGGCTTCTCTGAGCGGTTTCACTCATTGTTAAGAGGAGGAGAAGTAAGAACAAAAGGCAAAATTAAAGTTGGAATTGGAACTTTCCCTGAGCATTGTCAGTATCAGCTGTTCAGGTTTTTTTTTTAAAACTAAAACCTCATTAGTTGATTTTCACATATTTATTGTAAAAATTAACTCTCAATACTCTGAATTTTAAATTTATAACTTTTCTTGTTACTGTTGTTTTAAATTACTCACAGAAACTTATGACTGTAAAATAATTTTTTATATGGAAAGTTTCCTAAGTTCACTTTTGCTTTTATTAAACAAATTTCTACCACTAGGCCTGCTTTTGTCCATCCACTGTAAAAAAAAAAAAAAAAAAAAATAACAGAAGGCCCTAGGGAAGAAACCTGGTGGCATTTCCCCTAAATCACTCTATGGGAAGACAGAAGTTTGAACCTTGGTGGAACAAACAAGAGATTCCACAGTAGAATTTTTAGGCCCTCCTGAGATCCACATGGATCTTAGGGAGATGGGCAGGAGGCCAGTACCTTTGGCATGAACTCAGCGTTTCCCTATCCACTATCCTATGGTTTCTAGGCAGCATAACTCATCCTGCTCTTTCCCAACTCAGCCCCCAATAATGGAGGCTCTACAGTACATGGGGAACACAAAAATCTCAATGGAGCCTTGGTTACCTCAAAAATCAACCATCAAACTTTCCACAGAATACTCAAAGGCATTAGCCTTCACTGGAGATCAATGAATAAAAAAAAAAATCTGGAGTTTATAAACAAAATAGTTTTTGAGATAGTAAATTAAAAATGTTAGACCTTTTCTGAAAATTAAAATATTATCAAAATATTATCCTCTCTCAGGAAACTGAGCAGAAAGGTATTATTTTTGTGTTTTGTTTTTCAGGAGAGTGTATGTAAAAAAACCAAAGTATATGGAGTTTGCTATCATGTCTCTCTAATAAACAACAGAGTTCAAAGATGATATTTTACTGAAATGTATTTCTTATTAGAAGTATTTTCATGTCATCCCTACTTCATTGCTCTAGGAGTAAGAAAGCTGTTGGTATATTGCTCAGATTCTCAGCTCAAAAGAAAATAATTTTTTTATTTTGCACAAAAAGGAAAAGTATGTGTCTTTCTGGAGGTATGTAAAACATGTTGAAAATTGTCAAGATCTGAGGTCCAGAAAACTTGCCTTACAATAAGAGATGAAAGGAGATCAATCTAGCTAGCTTACTGAAGAGAAGGTCAAGAGGTGGCTTGATCAGTCTTTAGGCATCAGCACACTAGAGGACTCTTTAATCTAGCAGATGGATATGTAACAAAAGCCAGTGGCTGGAGCTGAAGTCAGCAAAGTTCAAATTAGAAACAAGGCACACAATTTTAACAGGATAAACCACCACTGGTTTGGCACAGATTTCCAAAGGATGTAGTAAAATTCTCCATCACTTGGAGTTTTTAAATCAGAATTGGCTGACTTCTAAAAAGAAAAAGTGGGTGTGGTAATATCTTTTATTGGACCAACTTCTGTTGCTGAGAGACAAGGTTTTGAGCTACACAGTCACTCTACTTCAACCACAAATTGTTGGACTAGATTCAGGAGTTCAGAGTGAAATGTATGGGTTGTGTAGTACAGGAGGCCAGACAAGATGATCATAACAGTCCCTTCTGGGATTGAAACCAATGGATTTAAAGGTAAAATTGCCTGGCTTCACATTTTGATTCTGGTTTTGTCAGACGGGAGTGAATCACGGTTTCTGAAACCTAACGCTTTTGGTTTGCTGAGATGGATCACACCAGAGCTGGCAGGTTTTGCAAATCTTATTACTATGTTTCATCCAACAATTTGTGTCATAATGCAGACAACCTGAATAATTAAACAGTAGTACGCTGACATGTTACTTTTCATATTTGAATAAGCTGTGTCATCCTGACACAGAAGAAAGGTAGGGAAGTTTAGTTATCTGCAAATAAAAATATTAAGAGGGCAATTTTATTTTTTTTAAATATTACTTCATACTCCAAAATTAGAGAAGAAACAAGGTTGGGTCCAGCACAGTCTATTGTGACACAAGGACCCATTAGTACCAGCTGGCAAAGGGTTCAATGTTCTATAACAGCAACTCCTATCAGCCTGACAAACTGACTACACCTAACACACTGCTTTCATAATATTTAGGTCATGTGAGGTGTCTAATAAAAAGGCCATGTGAGCTGTCTAATACAACTGTATGTCATATAGAGCTTCAATCATTGCAAGATGACTGTAAGGATATTTAAGGAGCTATGTGTATGTACTGAAAATATGTTTTTGAGTCTGTGTCCCAGGCATGGTTGACAAACAGGTTTTGCCAGACAAAGGGATGCATGTTCACCTATTGCCTAGGTTCACATGTAGATTAAGCATCGTAAACCAACACAATGGAAGTCCGTTTTGGACTCAACACCAGTATGTGAAAACAACTTGGAGCCAGCACACCAAGAAAGGAACCAGAGGACTCATCCTGACTCTGGAGGAAAAACAATGAGTTCTGGTAAATACAAGGAGAAGCAAGGACATTTTGTTATCCTGCATTGAGGAAGTAAATGGACAGTGTGTTTACACTCATGAAAACAGGATCTCAATGAAGATTTGGTTGAATGCACTGAAAAAGGCTTAAGGATGCGATAAACTTATTTAGACAAAAGGTAAGACTGCTAAGCTAAGTTTAGTTTTGAAGAAGTATGTTATACTTTTGCTTTATATGTAACCATTTCTCTTTCCATTATCCTTGTTCACTATCTCTTAAATCTTAGCCTTTGATAATAAACTTGTGATTGTTTTCACTAGAACTATATCTCCGTGCTGTGATGTTATAAAGGACCTGATCCGGAGTTGTACCAGTCAAGTTGTACGTATACTGTTCTCTTGGGGACAAGAAACCAGGTAATTTCTGTGGGTATCCAGTGACAGGGGCTGGATACTATAAGGGAACGCTTTCAGAGGGGGCCAGGGGCTGGGGTGCACCTGTTGCTAACCTGCAAGGCAAAGTAAGGGCTAGCAGGACCCTGAGGAGATTGTCTGGGTGGTTAATGGGCTTGTGGGGTCAGGGAGCTGACATCCAATTAAGTACACGCAAATCTTCCTCTCGCCAGAGACAGGGAGGTAACAAGGTGACTCTCAGTCCAGGGTACCCTGAGAAAGTGGCACATCTATCTACAACTTCTGGAATGTAGAAATCCCAGAAGCCCATGAATGCTGGCTCTGGGTAGGCCAATCTTTTTAGTCTGAAGGTCAATTTGTTGCACAAGTCTCCTTTTTCTTTCAGCCCCCAAAATGTTTTATACTGGGAAAGACTGCACAGTGTAAGTGAGGAGTGATGTAAGTCTAGGCCAGGCGTTATTTCTCCCTTGGTTGGGAGAGCTGAAAGCATCAAGCCAGTGTGTGAAAGTATTTTGAGTAAAGCACAAGAGTTCCAGAAATTCTTCTGCACCTCCTCTATCCCAATAGCAAGTGGTTACATAACACATCACCCATTTTTATTTGCAATGATGGTTCTCTAACAACTATCATCACTGCATTGGGGGACCTCTCCTACCCATACTATTAGAAGAGTTCATGGGTTTCCACCCTCCCTGCTCCCCAGCTCCTCCTCTAGCCTTTTTTTTTTTTTAAACGTGAGGGGGTTTGGTTTTGGGATACCTGGTCCCTTTGTTTTTGCTGGTTCAGTTCCTGTATGGAGCAGCCCCCCAAAAGAGCCCAGTAACGTTAGCTGCAGCCCCTTTAAATTTCTTTTCCTAGTCAGCCCCATCTAGGGCTTAATGAGCCTGCTTCTATACTATTTTTAAGATCCAGGTTGTCATATGGTGATGGGGGGGAAGGGAGAGAGATTCCATCTCTGAGCAAGGATACTTGTTGGATGTCCAATTCTGTATTCTGCAATTCCTTGCCTAGCCATTCAAAGTCTCCTCCTTCACGCTCATTGAGTCCCAATTTCTTTCCCCAACTCCTAGTCTCTCCCTCTCCCCAGTCCCAGTCTCCTTACCCAACCAGTTCTCACTTCCATCCCATTCCTCATCTGATCCGTCTTGCTCCTTGTTCCAATCTCCTTGTCCAGCCAGTCCCAGTTCTCCCATCACACCCCAGCTCCTTGCCAAATCTGTCTCTCCTCCCCCACTGCCCAGTTCCTAGTCCCCGTCTCCTTGCCCAGCCAATCCCAGTCTCCTTGTTGCTCTTCCCCCAGTTCCTTGTCCAATTTTTTTGTTCTGCACCCCCAGCCAACTGGCTCCCAGTCTCCCATCCTCTCATTTCCCTCACTGGTTCCTAGGCCCAGCATCCCTTCCCCTGCGTCTGAGCCTTCTTGTCCAGCCAGTCCCAGCCTTCCCAATTCCAACTCCCAGTCACAGTTTCTCTCCTCTTCTCCAAGCCCAGAATCCTTGTCCCAATCTACTCCTTTCCCTCCAGTGCTGGTCTGGCTTTTCCCACCGTGTATTCAAATCAGATGGCTTCCTCCATCCAGCTGCCTGGGTGCCAACAGGGGCATGATCAAGAGCATAGGAGAGACAGGTTCCCTGCTCTCACTTCCAATGCCTGGTCCCACTCAGGCCTGAAGCAGCTGGGAGCAACCCTTACAGGGAAGGTCCTTTTGAGCCCCTGGGCCTCTCTGGCCAGGAGTGTGCTCAGTTGCTCTGTGGGGAGGACTCATGTACAGTCTGGTCAGCGCTATGAGGGGATGGAGCATGCTCAGTAAGGAAGTTCAGAGATTTTAGTTGTTAAGCTCTAGCAAGTCTCTACTGAGCATGTGTGGACTGTGATTTTTCAAAGGCTTATAACTTGGTCAAACTCAGGTGGATTTTCACAGGGTTGGCAAAAAGCACATCCCTGACATAAAGGCAACCTTCTGCCAAATTTCAAGTTCCTACTCCATAGCCTGGGGGCACAACAGCATTTAACAGAAAAGGTCTCCATTTTTAATACAGGCAAAACAACCCATTTTTCCCTAGCCTCGTTCTCAGAAATGACTGAAACATTTTGTCTGAAATGTTCTAGTCTACTTTGAAGTAGACACTCAGCATGGGAAATTTAAGCCCAAATGGTTAAAGTTTGCCATAGTTATAAACACCTGAAAACAGAGTCTTATAATAACAAGTGTTTGGTATCACTAATAATAGGCAGTGCTACCAGCCATGCCTGTAACACAGTTACGTAACTGGCTAATGTTATAATTTTAGAGTCCAGCTGACAAATTATCACTGCACTAAACTTTTACCTCTAGAGACCTATCTTCAAACCTGGGTTAGGTCATGTCTGAACAAGGACTTCATGGAACATCTTTAACTTATGACTACATCACATAACTAGCAGAAAACTTGGCACTATTCATCATCATTGGCAATCTTTGCTTAGAAGAGGCACAGAACTGAATAGCAGGCAATGACAGAGATGTGCAATGATAGTTGTGTGGAGAAGCTTGCACAGCACCTGTCTCATGCTTTGAAGTGCCATCAAACCATCACTTGAATGAGCATCAAGTTTACCCAAAATTTTAAACACATTATAATTTTGTTTACACGTTAATGTGTTTTGAGTTTTAATATTCAAGCAATAAAACTAATTATCCCAGCCACGTAATTCTATTTAGATTTTTAATTATATTCTAGGTTGCCTTCAAGAGATTATTATTGCACCATTATCCGTAAGGAAACGTTCATAGGCGTTCACCCCTTTTTAATTTTGAATTCACATCTTTTTTTGTCAGTTTTAAAAAACCATCTTTGGGATACCTGGGGTTTGGAAAATACGAACTTTAAAAAAAAGCCCAACAACTTTGAAAAGACTCAGTGTTAAACTGATCTAGATTTGACTGGGTACTCACTCTGTCACATAGCTCTTCAAATGTGAAGTCTGCAATGGTTCCACAAGCTTTATTCAGCTTCAGCTCTCTGCCTTGCACTTTTAGAATCCTTGGTCTAGTTACTATGGGAACATGAACAAAGACTCAATCTTGTCTGGATAATTACTATAAAATTCATCTCTTACAGATAGGAAATGCATAGCTTGATGAATAATAGCACATGATTCAACACATAAATTAGACAAAATGCTGATACAATGACTGCCACTTGAGTGTGGCATCAACCCATATACAGCAATGGAACTTATTAATTGGTCAGTGGAGATTGGGCATTGTGTTCTAAATGTATTCTCTTTCAAGAGAAATTAACTTACGCACAATCATTTTGTTTCTGAGCCAGCTCATCAAACAACTTATCCATGACAGCCTCCACATCAGCTTCACTTGTGCTACAGTGAAAAGAATAATAGAATATGAAATTAATAACACTTGAAGCCAACATCAAACAGCTGCCTGAGCCTGCTTAGCTTTTTGCCCATAAAAAACAGAGAACAGGATGTTATGCTCTAAATACAAACATTAGATTTAGAATACACTTAAAAGCAGAGAACATTAACTCTCAGGTAGATGATTCTACCTTATTTGCATACACTGAAAGACTTCTGTGTTTTGAGCGGTTTCCAGTAATGAGGCAATACAGGCAAAGCAAATCCATTAACACTATGTGTACCCAATGAGAAAGAAAGGCTTCTGGCTCTATCCTGCATGCAAAATAAAAGCAAATAGACAAGGCAAGGCAAAGCAGTCAAGCATCTGAAGACGTATCCTTTGAAATCTCTGAGAGGGTACATTCTGAAATTAAATATTGAAATGACTATTTAAAAAAAATCAAGTCAAACTGACTGTGCTGATCAAACATTTTCAAGTTAAAGTATCAGCTTTGAAATACCAATCTGATCAATCAACATCAATAAATTTATCAGACTTCTTCCCTTGTTTGGGAAACATCAGCTATAAACAGCAAAGACTCTCACAAAATCACCTTGTGGAGCACACAAACAAACTAATTAGAAGACACTATATGGTTTATAGAGTCCAAATTTATAAGTGTCATCGTTTCTGTGACCTTTTTTCTCATTTTACTAAGCATATTATTTACACTTCTCCTTTAAAAACAGAGTATGAAACCTGATAACAGTAACAAAAAATTATTGTATATCATCAAGCCAAAACTTAAGTATACAATACTTCGTCCAAATTCATACACAGTGATCTGTCAGTGAATTTACTGTTGGTGTGGAAGTCCACCTTTAAGAAGGTATAAGACGCAATGAAGTTTCATTGGTAGCGTAGTTGTAGGCCTTTCTTAATTGACAAATAATGATCTATCATGTTGTACTATTATTCTTTCGTTTACTGTGCCTTAAGCACTTTAACTACAATTAACATTGAAACTAATTAAAATCAACTGAATTAATTTCCAAGAGGAAATTTAACTACAAATAATGTTGTAGGTTTACAACACAAAGCTGTTCAGCATTTCTGGGGTAGAGGTGAGTGGCTGTGGGGAAACAAAACCCCACATTGTTTTAAACTGCATCATGAAGTATAAAGTCAGTCTGAAGTGCTAGGAATGTTATATTTTTCAGTGACACCTTCTGCAAGTGCCATTTCAAACAGTAACACTTATAAAAACCAAATCTTCTAAACGGGAAGTTGTGTCAGCGTAACAGTATAACTTTCTTTAATTCGTATTAGACTCTCTCATTAATGGTATTATTCCAGTGGCACATTACTGCAATGAAATGACATTAGGAAGGAAGTAGTTCAATCAGAAACAAACCAGCAAAGGGATAAGAATATTAAAAATTATTACAAAATGTTTGACCTGAGGGCTACAATGAGCAGGAAGTGCATGAATACAGTTTTTTTAGGTAGATATTTCATTCCTAAAATTCCATACAATTCCTGAGAAGATTTGTGTTGGAAGCTGACAGTGAAACCAAGCAAGTTTACTTCGATCATCACTCTCATAACTTTGATTATTATATGCAGAGTCCATTTGAAGAGGAGTGGAATACAGTTTTATCCACATTTATTTGCATGTTTAAAATAATAGACTATGCAGATTACGAAGGAAGAAGAGGATTGTGTTTTATAAAATAATTCTAAGTGATAACACTATAGCCATATTATATAGGTGTCCTAATGATTGCCTTTACCAGAAAATTGAGTCATGTCAGAGCACACCTGAAGGAGTCATGTTTGATGTTAAACACAATTTCGCAGTCACTGTAGACAAGGACAAGCTGCGTTTAACATTGCAGTAGTTGGTCATGGTTAAACCCTGCTTGAAGCAATAGAAATGTAATTGTAGTAGGGCTGTCAAGTGATTAAAAAAATTAATTGCAATTAGTCACGCGATTAAAAAAATTAATAGTGGTTAATCGCACTGTTAACAATAATATAATACCATTTATTTAAATATTTTTGGATGTTTTCTACATTTTCAAACATATTGATTTCAATTACAACACAGAATACAAAGTGTACAGTGCTCACTTTATATTTATTTTTGATTACAAGTATTTGCACTGTAAAAAAACCAAAAGAAATAGTAGTTTTCAATTAACCTAATATAAGTACTGTAGTGCAATCTCTTTATCATGAAAGTTGAACTTAAAAATGAAGAATTATGTAAAAAAACCCAAAACCCTGCATTCAAAAATTAAACAATGTAAAATTTTAGAGCCTGCAAGTCCACTCGGTCCTACTTCTTATTCAGCCAATTGCTCAGACAAACAAGTTCGTTTACATTTGCAGGAGATAATGCTGCCCGCTTCTGGTTTACAATGTCACCTGAAAGTAAGAACAGGTGTTCACATGGCACTGTTGTAGCCGGTGTCCCAAGATATTTATATGCCAGATGCACTAACGATTCTTATGCCCTTTGATGCTTCAACCACCATTCTAGAGGACATGCGTCCATGCTGATGATGGGTTCTGCTCGATAACAGTCCAAAGCAGTGCGGACCCACGTATGTTCATTTTCATTATCTGAGTCAGATGCCACCAGCAGAAGGTTGATTTTCTTTTTTGGTGGTTCGGGTTCTGTAGTTTCCGCATTGAAGTGTTGCTCTTTTTAAGACTTCTGAAAGCATGCTCCACACCTCGTCCCTCTCAGATTTTGGAAGGCATTTCAGATTCTTAAATCTTGGGGTAAGTGCTATAGCTATCTTTAGAAATCTCATATTGGTACCTTTGCATTTTGTCAGATCTGCAGTGAAAGTGTTCTTAAAATGAACAACATGTGCTTGGTCATCATCCGAGACTGCTATAACATGAAATATATGGCAGAAGGCGGGTAAAACAGAGCGGGGGACATACAATTCTCTCCCGAGGTCAATCACAAATTTATTTAACACATTATTTTTTTAATGAGCGTCATCAGTATGGAAGCATATCCTTGGCCAAAGCATGAAGGGGCATACGAACATTTAGCATATCTGGCATGTAAATATCTTCCAATGCCGGCTACAAAAGTGCCATGCAAATGCCTGTTTTCACTTTCTGGTGACATTGTAAATAAGAAGAGGGCAGCATTATCTCCTGTAAATGTAAACAAACTTGTTTGTTTTAGCGATTGGCTGGACAAGAAGCAGGACTGAGTGGACTTGTAGGCTCTGAAGTTTTATATTGTTTTGTTTTTGAGTGCAGTTATGTAACAAAAAGAAATCTACATTTGTAAATTGCACTTTCAGATAAAGAGATTGCACTACAATACTTGTATGAGGTGAGCTGAAAAATACTATTTCTTTAGTTTATAATTTTTACAGTGCAAATATTTGTAATAAAAAAATACATGTTGATTTCAATTACAACACAGAATACAATATATATATAAAAATGTAGAAAAATATCCAAAATATTTAATAAATTTCAATTGGCATTCTATTGTTTAACAGTGCGATTAAACTGAGATTAATCGCAATTAACTTTTTTAATCGCAATTAATTTTTTGAGTTAATCTTGTGAAGTAACTGCAATTAGTCGACAGCCCTAAATTGTAGTAAATATTATAATACTAAATTGTTTATATGGTTGATAAACAATTAATAAACCAATTCATCATCTATCAGATGTATGAAGCTTTCAGTGGCATGCTAGTCACCATTTAACTTTTAAAACTTTTTCAGGTGGGCACTTAAAAGTCAATTTTTTCTATATGAAGCCTTAAAAGGAATTGCAGCTTTGTAAGTTTTGTAAATTACAGAACGGCAAACCTGATCTTTCTTTATAGTATCCTACTTCGTGCAAAAGAAGGTCCCTCAACTCCAAATTTCTGTAGCATTAGACAACACAGCCGCTCCCCATCAATAATTAGAAGATACAACCACTCCCCCAAAAATGTAACAGGGAATCTTAATCTTCATTTAAAAAAAAATAAAAATAAAAATGGAAGCTTCTAGTATTCAGTAGGATGCTACTACCACTGAGGGCGGTGTCTTATTTTGGTATTTCAAGTGGGTGGACTTATTTTGTAGATAGAGCTTGGAAGATTACTACTACATTCCCCCGCCCCCCCACCCCCCGCCCATGCCTCCCCACAAAAATCTGACCTCCATTCTAAACACAGAGAAATTTCCATTTTTCAGGACACACACATACCCTGTTTATTTATCGAAATTAAAGTTGTGCTGATCATACTTATTAATAGACAGCAGGGTGTGAGGATGGTGGACAAGAATCAGTCAACAGGGGGTGGGGGGGGCAGAAGGAGGGGCATGGCAGAGTTGGCAGCAAAATATTTCAGAGATCTGACAAAAAATGTCAATGCCAGCTCTTCAAAGACTGAAGGTCCTCGTGCATGTAAAAGAAATGTGTATTCCTATGGAGATGGTGAGAAAGAGAGGCAAAATGCATCCATCTCTCTGCTGGAGTTGCAAAGATTCTACTAATTTTTCTTTACTTCACATTACACTATTTCAGTGATTTTCAAACTTTTTTCTGGCGATCCAGTAGAGGAAAATTGTTGATGTTCGTGACCCAACAGAGCAGGGGATGCGGGGTTTGGGGAGGGCTCAGGGCCAGGCAGAGGGTTGAGTTCAGGGGTGAGGGCTGTGGGGTGGGGCCAGGAATGAGGGGTTCAGGATGTGGGAGGGGGCTCTGGGCTGGGGCAGGCGTATGGGAGGGGGTCAGGGCTCTGGGCTGGGGGTGCAGGCTCTGGGCTGGGGCCAGGTATGAGGGGTTTGGGGTGCAGAAGGGGGCTCAGGGTTTGGGGGGCTCAGGGCTGGGGTGCAGGAGGGGGTCAGGGCTCTGGGTTGGGGCTGGGGATGAGGGGTTTGGGGAGCAGAAAGGGGCTCTGGGTTTGGGGGGGACTCAAGGCTAGGGTAGGGGATTGGGGCACGGGGTTGGGATGCAGGCTTACCTCGGGGGGGGGCTCCTGGTCAGCGATGCAGCCAGGGTGCAGAGGCAGGCTTCCTGCCTATCCTGGCACTGCAGAGCACGCTGCACCCCAGAAGCAGCCAGCAGCAGGTCCAGCTCCTCGGCGGAGGCGCGCAAGCAGCTCTGTGTGGCTCTTGCCCGCAGGCACCTCTCCCCGCCCCCAGCTCCCATTGGCCGTTTCCCGGCCAATGGGAGTGCGGAGCCAGTGCTCAGGGCTAGGGCAGTGCGTGGAGCCCAGTGGCCCACCCACCTAGGAGCCAGACCTGCTGCTGGCTGCTTCTGGGGCGCAGCGCGGTGTCGGAACAGGTAGGGACTAGCCTGCCTTAGCCCGGCAGCACTGTCGACAGGACTTTTAACTGCCCAGTTGACGGTGCTGACCAGAGCCTCTGTGACCCAGTACCTTACATTCCAAGACCCAGTACTGGGTTGTGACCCACAGTTTTAAAACCACTGCACTATCTTGTGGGTTCAGGAGGCAACCAGCATCCTTTCAGTGACGGAAAGCTGGATGGGACTACCTTCAGTCTCCATCACTATCACTTGGTCATAAGTTTTGCAACTAGTATCATGTACTAGAGCACTAAGCCTTGGGGCAGATGTGTATGTCCCAGTTATGGTCCTTTAAACTGGGAGCTGTAATTGCAGGTCAAATTCTTGTTCTTAATCATTTGGCTTACAGAAAACAGCATAAAGCTTTCTGCCTCTTAGGTGCGGAAGCAAACAAGACAGATCCAGGGTCAGGGCCCCGCGTGCCTCTTGGACAAAAAAGACTTGAGAGGGAAATAGGTGCAGGAAGCAAAGATCAGACGGGAAGAGTGTGGGGAGAGGCTGTGAAGACCTGGGGCAAGGGTTAGAACGAAACCCTGCTGGGTGATTATGACTGTTACAGTCCGTATTTCTAAATGAATATAGAAAAGCCCTGAGTAAAAAAACTGGAACTGGACAGTTTCCTGGAGCATGATTTCACCTTTTCCAGGTGGTATCTGGCCACTTGCTTCCATACTCCTTCCCACAGAGGCTAACTATGCCAGATCCACAGTCACAGCCTTTGAATAAAAGCTGGCTTTTGGTTTCTGGGCTCCCATAAGGTACAGTACAGTACCATTACGGATTCACCAAATGTTTGTTCATTAAGTATAAGGCCCAGATCCTGCAAAGATTTACACATGCACAGTGAAGTCAGTGAGACTACTCATAGGGATAAAGTTAAAAGGTGCCTAAATCTTTGAGGTATTGAGGCCTAAATAAGTACAATTTTGATCTAATAATTCCAAGAATAAAGAAAAGCACCATGTATTTAGAAAAAAGGAAAAACTTTCTAGTATTTAAATTCTCTTCCTCTACAATGCTTTTTAATAAAATGAATACTCAAGAGTAATTTCACTGTTGTAATTTTACTAACTAGTTCTTTCTACGTCTAGAGAAACAACTGTAACTCTTTAATTTTATTATGTGGTACAGGGACATTTAATTTCAAGAGGTCTGTCTCCCAGGCTGAAGCCCCTGAAGGTGCTCATAAACCTTTGTTACTGGAAACATGCTTTGCGACTACATTGTAATTACACCATGGGCAAGAAGATATTACAGCTATAAATCTCATTTAAAATAAATTTGTCTGCACCACTCTGGTTGCCACTGACCTAATGATAGACTTGCCTTAAAAGCGCGTTGGCAAAGACAAAAGTCTGTGATGCAAAGGTGTTCCAACATTTTGACTCAAAGAGAAGATGTTTCTATCAGGCAGATGTATCCACTTGTACTTATGGCTGTATTGTGTATCATTTAAATATTTTTATTATGTTCAAATACAGAGTAAATGCTAAAGTAAATTCATCGTGGTAAATACAAACAGATCATCTGTCAAAATAAGACTTTTTTTTTATACCCACACCCAACATTAAATGAATCCTTGTCAGAAGATTTCTATAAATACTTAATTACTTTAATACAATATGGATGTTCTTCTATTATAAGTGAATTGCACACTCTCCTACAAGAGGATATTCATTACTTTCTAACCATCTGTCACTTCAGTTCTCCAAACACCACACCTCCCCAAAAATCTAATTAGTTTTGATTCAGTTGCACATTGTAAATGAAGCTAGTGTGGATATTGAAAATGTAGTTTAATGAAGTTAACATTATGGTATAATGGAAGGCAGTCTGCTGTACAAAATGGATCAGAAGGCAAAGAAAGAAAAAAAAAGTCACACTCTTCTAATTGTATTATACATTTTTCCTCTCCTACTGAGTGAGAAGTTATTGGCTATTAAGAAAAAAAAAAGGGGTGGGGGGGGCAAAAATCCCACAATAGTTCAACTTACAGGTAGTAAAGTTTCCCTGCTGCAGGAAGAACCCGTTTCCTATAATCTATTCCAGAATCAAGTTGGATTGTGCTGCAGTATTTCTACAGAAACAAAAGATAGCATGATTACTTTCCTCAGTTCTGGCATTAGGGAATGCAGGTTATAAAAATAAAACTAAAATACTGAAACCATACAAACACAACACAGTCAATCATACTCTGGAAAGAAAGAAGTACCCTACAACTACTTCTAATTTGTAGCAATCTTTATATTTTTTTAGTGCAACCAAGATTATAAAAATTCTTTAACTTGACTGAAACAGAAATACAGTTTTTAAAATCATCAACTAATTAGGTTTTGTTGGGAAAAGGACTGAAGCACAGAACACAAAGATTAAAATGCTCTCCCTAGACCAATTATTTTCTTCATGCCCAACTGATGTAAGTCATAATAAGGAACATATTTTTTTATTTTTAATAAACTATTATAACCTCTCCATTTCCATACTTGAACCATAATGTATTCATGATCGCTCACTGACCCTATTGTCATAATAACTATTCAAGCAGAAAGCATAGAACCAACAGTACCAGGTTGCATACTCTTTGGGTGAAATCCTGGCCCCATATAATTCAATAGCAACCCCCTCATTAACTTCAGTGGGGCCAGCATTTCACTCTTTGACGGGGACTATGTCAATGGGGATGAGGGGATTGGGTTTTTTTAGTTTTTTTTTTAAGTGCCCAAAACACATTTGGGCACTGTACAACCAGCAACCACAACAGGAGCCTCAAGAGAAGAAAGGTCTTTAAGGGAAAAGTCTGAATAGATAAACTTGAATCAAGAAGATAAACAATAAAGCAGAATTTTTTTCAGACAGCTCAACAATATTAAGATTACCCTTCATTCCACAAATCCATACAGTACCAAACTCCATGAAATTGTTGTGGATCTCAGCTTTCCTCTGTATTAATAGATTATCTTTAACAGTCTTAGTAAAGATTTCATACTTTGTCTGACTGTTCGACTAGGTCTGATCATTGATCAAAATTACTTTAAGCAGATAACTAATACAATTCACAAGTGTCAAATCTAGTCTATAACAACTAGATAGCAGAATGAATAGGTTAAGGAAACCTTAGAATACCTTCACTATAAATCTAGGAACACTCTCTTTTTGATGAGTGTGATGCTTTCCTAGGAATTACTGATGAAACAAAAAGTTCACAGGAGGGGACTGTGATGATAGGGAATCTTGCTATCACTTTATAATTTTTCTTGGACATTGCTGAAGATTCTGTAGATCTAAAAGTATCAGTTGTATATTTTGATTTAGCCTTCTTCCTCCTTTTAGAAGACATAAGAGTAAAGGAAAAAAGTGAAAAGGGCACCTTAAAAGAACAAAATCCTAGGAAAGAGAATTATTAGAATTTTCCTGGGAAGGAAAATAAAAACCAACTCCGCCCCGCCCAAATCAAAACAGCAACAAACCTAACATAGTTTAAATGGCCACAAAAGTAAAAAACAGAGTAACATTGTAATTGGAAAAAATACGCTCTGGAGATAGGCAGCAGCATGAACAAGCAAGTGAGGGATGTTTGAACTTCCCCTTAGCATCATCTGTATCTACTGGTAAGCAAGGCAAAGTAGCAGAGCCCCAGAATTTTACAGCAAGGCTGGTGTAGTCTGCTTTTCTTTGTCAGGAAGCCGTACTCAGCATTTCACTCGCTAGAGCTTTCTAGTTCAACAGAAACGGATCAACGAAAATGTAATTTTTTTTGTCAGCCAGAGAAACAAATTTTGGCAAGAGTTATCAGTGCTCTGAGGTCATATAGATCAGCTTTGGGTCTCTGATAATGCTTTGCACTGGTTTCTTTTATCTGGAAATAGTGATCCCTCACTCTCACAGATCTTGGGAGACAGGCCAGTTCTCGCTTGCAGACAGTCCCCCAGCCTGAAAGCAAATACTCACCAGCAACCACACACCATACAACAAAAACACTAACCCAGGAACCTATCCTTGCAACAAAGCCCATTGCCAACTCTGTCCACATATCTATTCAAGGGACACCATCATAGGACCTAATAACATCAGCCACACCATCAGAGGCTCGTTCACCTGCACATCTACCAATGTGATATATGCCATCATGTGCCAGCAATGCCCCACTGCCATGTACATTGGCCAAACTGGAAAAATCTCTACGCAAAAGAATAAACAAACACAAATCCCGTCAAGAATTATAACATTCACAAACCAGTTGGAGAACACTTCAACCTCCCTGGTCACTCAATTTCAGACCTAAAAGTCGCAATTCTCCAACAAAAAAACTTCAAAAACAGACTCCAACAAGAAACTGCAGAATTGGAATTAATTTGCAAACTGGACACCATTAAATTAGGCTTGAATAAAGACTGGGCGTGGATGGTTCATTACACAAAGTTAAAATTATTTCCCCATGATAATTTTCCCCTTACTATTACTCACACCTTCTTGTCAACTGTTTTAAATGGGCCATCCTGATTATCACTACAAAAGTTTTTTTTTCCTCCTGCTGATAATAGCCCACCTTAATTGATTAGTCTCATTACAGTTGGTATGGCAACACCCATTTTTTCATGTTCTCTGCGTGTGAGATATCTATATCTATCTATCTATCTATCTTCCTACTCTATTTTCCACTGCATGCATCCGATGAAGTGGGTTTTAGCCCACGAAAGCTTATGACCAAATAAATTTGTTCGTCTCTAAGGTGCCACAAGTACTCCTCGTTTTTTTTGCTGATACAGACTAACATGGCTACCACTCTGAAACCTGTGGGTTTCTTGGAATTTTGCAGGAGATTATGGGAGTTTGACCTCATTTTCCACAATCACTTAGGGCTTTTAGGAGGCTTTTCAAAATCCTCCACTACTTCAGGGAGTTGTGGGATAGGTACCCAGAGGGCAGTGCAGCTGCAATGGAACAGAAGAGTTGGAGTATGGCTAAGGGGCAAAGTGCATCTGAAACACGATAGCTAGTTTGGTCACACTGCACTGTAGATACTTACAATGATGTTATCTCATTAGTTCAACTACCAATAGTTCTAATTTGCTAGGGAAGATGCTTTGCATACTTTCACTTTGCTGGTGAGGAATGGGGACCGATTACGCAGACTACTGTTATGAGCAGGGTGAAACCTTGTTACGGGTTGCGTTTAAACCTCCTTCAGAGTGATGTGTGAATGAATTCCCCATTGAAGGCAGATAAGGGCCCACATCTAAAACAAAGCCTCACAGAGTCTGCCCAGAAATAGCACTAGGTTTGGCTGGGTATTGTGATCAGACGTATGGGGGTGGGCGGCAGAACTGGGGAGAGAACACCCAGAAAACTAAAAGAAAGCCTGAAGGAGCAGCTGAAAACTCGATGGCTGACTTTGCAAGTGGTTTTTGTGTCAGGGTGCAGGCTGAAACGATTGCTCTTGAGCAAAAGCAGCTGCTTCCTGCTATTAGATTCTGTCTGCATCCAGAGACACAGGACTTTGTACGTTCTTTTTAAATAAACAAATCCTGCATTATAAAAATACCGATCACCAATTTCTATTCCCAACTGGAACACCCACAGGGCCCCAAAAATTGAATACTGCACGGGTCAAAAAGGGGCAACACTACTGAGGTTGGCAGAAGTACGGTAGCATTTGTTGCTACTGCTATTCATAGCTTGTTTGGCTGATGGGGAGTTTACCATTGTGAAGAAGGTAGGAGTTTGTTTTAATCATCCCAGTGATTTAATCTGTATAGTGAAGGAGTTTATGGAGATGAGAATTGTGAATATACATATTATCAATAACAGCTACGAAGTACCTTTGTTGTGCTCAATTTGTGGTTGATTCACTCTTTTGCTGTATGTCTGCCTTGCCTCCTTTTGTTCATAGGTTAGAAATCTTTTTTAGAAGTGAATTGCTATATTGATATTAAATGTAAAATGATTGGTATAGGATCACACAAAATCTATTCTGAAAAATATCTGTATTAGAAACACAAACATGCAGACTAGCTGCAATATCGAAACAGGGTAACTTTAACCAGAAGGGCAACAGAATATGTACATATCAGGGACATGAAATATACATTTTGTGGGTTTCTATTTTCTTTGCTCTGCTCATGTGCAGGGGTGGAGAGCCACAGAATGGATTTAGGGGGATTGGAACGCAGGAGCAGTCCGATATGGAGCATTGTATTATATTGAGCAAGTGGTACAAGCACTGATTTAGGGGTCAGTTACTGGAATAGACACAATGTCTTCCTCTTTAGAAGCCTTTTGGTATTTATTAAATATTTCTCTTTGGAATGGCCATGACCTTGTTTCCGTGTCATGGCAGATATAGTTCATTGTAAGTTCTTTGTTGTCCTGCTTAAAGCTGTCCTGCCTTTCTAACAGTCCTGGTTTTTCATCTTCAAACCAGAGTAACTAGAATATTCATAGTCCTGTTTCATAATGCTCTTTGTATCCCTGGCCCAGGCATGCTTATTATTGTCCCAAAATTCATTGAATTGGACTTTAAAGCCAGCCTCTTACTGCCACCGCTTGCCAGAGTGATGCTATACTCGGCAAGGTGCTTCAACAGCTGGTTGTAGATGATCGTGTTCCCAACAGAGTTCAGCTGCAACAAAATCTCCTTACCTTTCTCTGTGGTCACCAGTGTCTGTATGTCTGCCACTGTCTTTTCTTTTTAAAAGTGAGATAGCTCAATGAGGCCCTAAAGCCTATTTGGCTAGGCACTGTGTACAAATAACAAAAAGATGGCCCCTGCACCAAAGAGTTTATAATCTAGCTTGCAACATGCTCATAGGAAAGCTTTCTCTGAAACATGATTGCTGTTAATTAGATTGTAAGCTCTTTAGGGCAGAAACCATTTTTTCCTTATGCATGTGTGTATAGTACCTAGCATAATTGGACCCTGATCTAGGAGTGGGGCATCTAGCTGCTACCACCAAACAAATTAATAATATAAATAATAAATCACAAAGGAGTGGATCATTGGAGAGTAAATATGCAAGAAACTGATGCTGGCAAAAGTAGCACACAAATGAGCTCTGGTGTGTGCAGTATTTTTGCAAAGGAGACTAAAGAGATTTTCATTCCAGGTTTCTCTAATATAGGCATGGCCACTGTTGGAGAAGTTTAACAAATCCCAAGTTTTGTTTCCATATTTGTAAATTAGGAATAATTTTAATTTACCTACCTCACAGGAGTGTTGTGAGGTTACAGTTAATGTTTGCAAAGAGCTCTGTAAGGGGGAAATGCTGTAAGTGTTAAGTATTAGGAAATGTAACTGGTATGTATTGTAAAAAGAATGAAAATATGCACTAGAAATATTGTATAAATTCAAAATTGAGGGCTTTCAACACTTGAGATTTATAAAAGACGAAGATTGACATACATAAAAAAGGTAAACATTATGGAAGGGCTATTAGTATGTGCTTGTATGAAAAGATGTGTACTGTTCACAAGTACAAATAGTGAACATTATAGAATGTATATAAATGTATTGTGGCAGGTCTAGAAAAATGTCCTTTTCTCCCCCTTATAGATGCCTGTAAAGCTTTATTTATAAATTTGGGAACTGGAAAAAATGATAGTAAAATTTTACAAACTCTTCATGTTCTTAGATGCACTGTCACAGACTTCCCAGCCTTTTAAACTTAATCTTTTATTAACATTTAAAAAAAAGACTAATATGAACTATAGGTTTTAATTTCTCTCTCTTTGGATAACTAACTTCTCCATCTTCAGACTGATTAAACCCTACAAATGTGATTGCATTCTCATACTCACTAATCACCACCAAGAAATCCTAATCAGCAGCAAAAGAACTTTAACTGGAGTCCTCAGATTGTTAGTCCTTAATTGTTAAAGCCACAATCCTAACTATTGGTTTACATTTTTAAAATGGAGCTTTAAACTTTCAGATTTCATCTGCTTGTGCTAGACTTCTCTTATCTTTGTCCCTAAATAAAAACTTAGGGTCAAACCTAGAGTTAGCCTACTCAGGCCTTGTGCTGCTACCTTGGGTTTCCAGCAATTTCTCTGTGCAATGAAGGTATTTAAGGACTGTGACTTCTTACCCCATTCAATTCAAATGCATAAAATTAATCAGCCTTACAATTTATTTTGAACTGGTTTATGTATTTATGTATACAAAGGACAAATACAATTACAGTCTGAAAATGCAATTAGTAAGTTAAAAATAGAGAGTTATCATGTACTCATTACCATATAAGTGGGAGAAAAAGCTTCTGGTTCTGGAAGGAAAAAATGTGAAGCCTCAAAGCTCAAGTGGGGGTAGACAGCACTAAAGAAGAGGCCATAAAACTTAGAACGGCCAATGGGTTGGATTTTACACTTTGAATAGCTCTAATGCTGCGGTTAAAAGTTATTAAATGCACAATGGCTGTATAAATCATCATAGAAATGCAGGACTGGAAGGGACCTCGGTAAGTTATCGAGTCCAGTCCTCTGCAATGAAGAAGGACTAATTATTGTCTAAAGCTTGTCTGACAGGTGTTTATCTAACCTGTTCTACGATGGAGATTCCACAACCTCTCTAGGTAATCTGTTCCAGTGCTTAAGTACCCTTACAGTTAGGAAGTTTTTCCTAATGTCTAACCTCAATCTCCCTTGCTGTAATTTAAGCCCACTACTTCTTATCCTGTCCTCAGTGGTAAGGAGAACAATTTGTCATCCTCCTCTTTATAACAACCTTTTATGTACTTGAAGGCATCATGTCCCCCTCAGTCTGCTCTTCTCCATGCAAAACAATCCAATTTCCCCCCCAATCTTTCCTCGTAGGTCATATTTTCTAGACTTTTAATATTTGTTGTTGCTCTCCCCTGGACTTTCTCCAGGTTGTCCACATCTTTCCTGAAGTGGTGTGCCTAGAACTGGACACAGTACTCCAGTTAAGACCTTATAAGTGCTGAGTAGAATGAAAGAATTACTTCTCATGTCTTGCTTACAACACTTTTGCAAATACATTTTTGACGCATATTTAGTTTGCGATCCACTATAACCCCCAAATCCTTTTCTGCAGTACTCCTTCCTATGCAGTCATTTCCCATTTTGTACTCATGCAATTGATTGTTCCTTCCTAAGTGGAGTACTTTGCATTTGTCCTTATTGAATTTCATCCTCTTTATTTCAGACCGCTTCTCCAGTTTGTCCAGAATTTTGAATTCTAATCATGTCCTCTAAAGCCCCGGCAACTCCTCCCATCTTGGTATTGTCTGCAAACTTTATAAATGTACTCTCGATGCCATTATCCAAATAATTTATGAAGACACTGAATAGAAATGGACCGAGGACACATTCCTCCAGGACCCCATTTGATATGCCTTTCAAGCTTGACTGTGAACCACTGATAACTACTCTCTGAGTACACTTTTCCAACCAGTTGTGAACTCTCCTTATAGTAGGCTTGTCAAGGCTATATTTCTCCAATTTGATTCTGAGCAGGTCATGTCAGATAGTATCAAAAACCTTACTAAGTCGAGATATATCACATCTACTTCTTCCCTCCTATCCACAAGGCCTGTTATCCTGTCAAAGAATGATATTAGGTTGGTTTGACATGATTTGTTCTTGACAAATCTACGTTGAGTGTTACTTATCACATTTCAGAGTAACAGCCGTGTTAGTCTGTATTTGCAAAAAGAAAAGGAGTACTTGTGGCACCTTAGAGACTAACCAATTTATTTGAGCATAAGCTTTCGTGAGCTACAGCTCACTGAATGAGCTGTAGCTCATGAAAGCTTATGCTCAAATAAATTGGTTAGTCTCTAAGGTGCCACAAGTACTCCTTTTCTTTTTACTTATCACATTATTTTCTTCTAGGTGCTTACAAACTGATTAATTGCTCCATTATCTTTCCGGGTGCCAAAGTTAAGCCAATTGATCTATAATTCCCTGTGTTATCCTTATTCTTCCTTTCATAAATAGGTATTATAGTTGCCCTTTTCCAGGCCTCTGGGATCAATCCTGTCCTCCACAAGTTCTCAGCAATAAGCACTAATGGCTCAAGGATCTTTTCAACCAGTTCCTTAAGTATTCTAGGATGTATTTCATCAGGCCCTGCCAACTTGAAGACATTTAACTTCTTGTCTAAGTAATTCTTAACTTGTTCTTTCCTTATTTTAGTTTCAGTTCCTACCCCATTTACATTTATGTTCACTATATTAATCCTCCAATCACTGCTAACGTTTTTGGTGAAAATAAACAAAAAAGGTTTAACATTTTGGCCACAGCTGCATTTTCTGTTATTGTCTTTCCCTGCCTCATTGAGTAATGGGCCTACCCTGTCCTTGGTCTTCCTCTTGCTTCTCATTTGTAAAATGTTTTCTTGTTAAATAAATCTTGTAAAATAAATATTCCTTCCTTTAAACTCTTGTATTATTTATTTGCTATTGCATTCATGTTCGGATACAAGGCCGTTTTTAAATGTTGTCATGATACTAATATATAGTATCTTGATACTAATATATAGTATCATGATACTAATATATAGTATCTTGGACTAGATGACCTCCTGAGGTCCCTTCCAACCCTGATATTCTATAGCACAAAAGTCTGGTAAATAGAGGGACAAAGATTTTTAAGAAGCTCAAATGAAGGTCAAATAAAGTTAATGTATTAACCTGGCAGTCCCCCAAGTAAAATTCCCCTAAGTCGCATTAACATATATGAAACCAAAATAGGTATATTATTAATAGTAAATATTTATATTATGCTTGTACCCAAAGACCTTTCTGGGATTGGGGCTCAATTGTACTGGGCACTATACAAAGAGAAGAGAAAATTCTGTCCTGGATGACTTATCCTCTAAAGAGACAAACAGACAAAGAATAGAGGATGGCTACAGAATATACAAACAAATGAATTTGAAGAACTGGCCCAAGCCAGTATTGCTGCTTTTATTTATTTGGGGGTGCAGTAGGGAGTAAAGCAGCAGGGAAAAGAAAGAAGAACAGAGGGGCAATTGTAGTTCATTGTCTGCCTAGCCATTGCCAGCAGATAAAGTTTTGCAGGCACCACAGCAGAGGATAGTCTTAAGCTTGGACTTGGAGGAGGAGGATGTAGTAGTAGTTGTATGGATTTTATTAGGGAGTTTTCCCCATGTAAGGGTCACCATGAGAGAAAGCATGGAGGTATTTGAGCAGCTGATTAATGGGTAGTAAAGCCAAGAGTTAAAATCGTGAGAAGTTACTAAATCAGATAGCAGCTGAGATGATGGGTTCAGAGTGACAAGCCAGAAAGTTTATTTTACTACATTTGAGGAGAATGAGGTTGCCTTAGTTAAGGTCAGAAAGAAGGAGGTGGTAGCATCACAACATGAAATGAGGATTCATGAGAACAAGACTTTTGGCTGAGCAGATAGACAGGAAAGGCCAGATTGATTAGGATACACAGGCAAATGAACGACAGACACCGGGATGGATTTAAGCGGCAGGGTGCAACTTTATTAAATTAACACTGGGAAGAGGTGCTACACATCCACCTCTGTTCTCATGTATCAGACATTTAACTAATCCAGTGCATGGTTACAGGGCTCCCATCATGTAACTAATAATTTAGGATAGCCCCTGATTGGCCTAGCCCTAGGACTCAGATCGCTTCTCAGTCCTCTCACCCTCAATCCACATGCGGAGGGGAGAGGGTTTACCAAGGAGGGACCTCAGTCCATGAAGACTTCAGGTCTTCCCTTCTCCTGTAGGTTCACCAGTGAAATCCTTGGTCTCATTTGCTTCTGAGAGTTAGTTTTTTTAGCTTTTATTCACATTGGACACCAAACACAAGTTGCGACAAGCTAAACAGTCTTACCATTCCTAATATTAAACATTCAAGACCTATTCCATTCAACCCAATCATGCCTCAACAATACTGTGAGGTAGGTGAAAAACTCCACCAGATCTCAGACAGTCTGATCCACTGTGAAAATCTACTTCCTGATCCTAAAACAGGCCAGCCAAATCCTGAAAAACACAAATCTTACACAACAACTAAAAGGAGAACAGGGGCAGCTAAATGGGGTTTGAGGCTCTTCAAAAGCCCAGACGGAGTTTAAATACACTGGGCAGGTTGGAGGAGAGGATAATGGCCAATCAGCACACCCAGTCCCCAAAGCCTGGCTAATGGGAGATGCAGGACCCGAGAATATGTGGCCAGCTCCTGCCTCCCCACTCTCTTTCAGGGACTGTGCCTCAGTCCTACTGGTCTGATCAACAGACCCTGTGTTCATTTAAGGGGGATGGAATGGCAAGATTTAGTCATAGTAAGACCATGCAGTCAAACTGGGGACTTATCTCTGCTTTATCTACTTATTGAAGGGATCTAGATTACATTTTGCACAAGTATTAAGAACATAAGAATGGCCATACTGGGTCAGATCAAAGGTCCATCCAGCCCCGTATCCTGTCTTTTGACAATGGCCAATGCCAGGTGCCCCAGAGGGAATGAACTGAATAGTTAATCATCAAGTGATCCATCCCCTGTTGCCCATTCCCAGCTTCTGGCAAACAGAGGCTAGGGACGCCATCCCTGCCCATCCTGGCTAATAGCCATTGATGGATCTATCCTCCATGAACTTAGCTAGTTCTTTTTTTAACCCTGTTATAGTCTTGGCCTTCACAACATCCTCTGGCAAGGAGTTCCACAGGTTGACAGTGCATTGTGAAAAAATACTTCCTTTTGTTCGTTTTAAACGTGCTGCCTATTAATTTCATTTGGTGACCCCTAGTTCTTGTGTTATGAGAAGGAGTAAATAACACTTCCTTATTTACTTTCTCCACACCAGTCATGATTTTATAGACCTCTATCATATCCTCCCATAGTTGTCTCTTTTCCAAGATGAAAAGTCCCAGTCTTATTAATCTCTCCTCATATGGAAGCCATTCCATACTTCTAATAATTTTTGTTGCCCTTTTCTGAAACTTTTCCAATTCCAATATATCTTTTTTGAGATGAGGTGACCACATCTGCACGCAATATTCAAGATGTGGACTCAGCATGGATTTATACAGAGGCAATATGATATTTTCTGTCTTATTTTCTATCCCTTTCTTAATGATTCCCAGCATTCTGTTAGGTTTTTTGACCTCCGCTGCACATTGAGTGGATGTTTTCAGAGAACTATCCATAATGACTCCAAGATCACTTTCTTGAGTGATAACACCTAATTTAGACCTCATCATTTTATGTATATACTTGGGATGTTTTCCAATGTGCATTACTTTGCATGAATCAACATTGAATTTCATCTGCCATATTGCTGCCCAGTCATCCAGTTTTCTGAGATCTGTTTGTAGCTCTTTGCAGTCTGCCTGGGACTTAACTATCTTGAGTATTTTTGTATCATCTGCAAATTTTGCCAACTCACTGTTTATCCCTTTTTCCAGATCATTTATGAATATATTGAATAAGACTGGTCCCAGTTCAGACCCCTAGGGGACACCACTATTTACCTCTCTCCATTCTGAAAACTGACCATTTATTCCTACCCTTTGTTTTCTACCTTTTAACCAGTTACCAATCCATGAGAGCACCTTCCCTCTTATCCCATGACAGCTTACTTTTCTTAAGAGCCTTTGGTGAGGGACCTTGTCAAAGTCTTTCTGAAAATCTAAGTACACTACATTCCATGGATCCCCCTTGTCCACATGCCTGTTGACCCCTCAAAGAATTCTAGTAGATTGGTGAGGCAAGATTTCCCTTTACAATAACCACGTAGACTCTTCCCCAACAAATTATGTTAATCTATGTGTCTAACAATTTTGTTTTTCACTATAGTTTCAACCAGTTTCCCTGGTACTGAAGTCAGGCTTACCGGCCTGAAATTGCCAGGATCACCTCTGGAGCCCTTTTTAAAAATTGGCGTGACATTAGCCATGCTCCAGTCATTTGGTACAGAAGCTGATTTAAATGATAGGTTACAAACTAGTTAGTAGTTCTGCAATTTCACATTTGAGTTCCTTCAGAACTCTTGGGTGAATATCATCTGGTCCTGGTGACTTATTACTATTTAGTTTATCAATTTGTTCCAAAAACTCCTCTAATGACACCTCCATCTGGGACAGTTCCTCAGATTTGTCACTTAAAAAGAATGGCTCAGGTTTGGGAATCTCCCTCACATCCTCAGCTGTGAAGACCGATGCAAAGAATTCATTTGGTATCTCCGTAATGGCCTTATCGTCCTTGAGTGTTCCTTTAGCATCTTGATCGTTCAGTGGCCCCACTGGTTGTTTAGCAGGCTTCCTGCTTCTGATGTACTTAAGAAAAAAAATTGCTATTACTTTTCGAGTCTTTGGATAGCTGTTCTTCAAATTCTTTTTTGGCCTTCCTAATTATATTTTTACACTTAATTTGCCAGGGTTTATGCTCCTTTCTATTTTCCTCACTAGGATGTAACTTCTACTTTTTAAAGGATGCCTTTTTGTCTCTCACTGCTTCTTTTACTTTGTTGTTTAGCCACGATGGCACTTCTTTGGTTCTCTTACCATGTTTTTTAATTTGGGATATACATTTAAGTTGAGCCTCTATTATGGTGCCTTTAAATAGTTTCCATGTAGCTTGCAGGGATATTACTTTTGGCACTGTACCTTTTAATTTCTGTTCAACTAACTTCCTCATTTTTGTGTAGTTCCCCTTTCTGAAATTAAATGCTACCATGTTGGGCTGCTGTGGTGTTTTCCCCGCCACAGGAATGTTAAATTTAATTATATTATGGTAACTATTACCGAGCGGTCCAGCTATATTCACTTCTTGAATGAGATTCTGTGCTCCACTTAGAACTAAATCAAGAATTTCCTCTCCTCTTGTGGGTTCCAGGACTAGCTGCTCCAAGAAGCAGTCATTTAAGGTGTCAAGAAACTTTATCTCTGCATCCCACCCTAAGGTCGCATGTACACAGTCAATATGGGGATAGTTGAAATCCCCCATTATTATTGAGTTTTTTATTTTTATAGCCTCTCTAATCTCCCTGAGCATTTCACAGTCACTATCACCATCCTGGTCAGGTGGTCGGTATTCTATCCCTACTGCTATATTCTTATTATGAAGTACATTCTATTGAACAAGCCAAAATCTCGAAGCATTTAAAAGTTACTTTTTTGAAAATTTTCTCTAGATTTTAACATTTTTTCTACTTTAGAATTGTTCAAACTTAAACCACTCAACTATCCATACTTATACATCTTAATGCAGGGGTAGGCAACCTGCGGCATGTGTGCCAAAGGCGGCATGCGAGCTAATTTTCAGTGGCACTCACACTGCCCGGGTTCTGGGCACCGGTCCGGGGGGCTCTGCGTTTTAATTTAATTTTAAATGAAGCTTCTTAAACATTTTAAAAACTTTAAACTTTACTTTACACACAACAATAGTTTAGTTATATATTAAAGACTTATAGAAAGAGACCTTCTAAAAATGTTAAAATGTATTACTGGAATGCAAAACCTTAAATTAGAGTGAATAAATGAAGACATGGCACACCACTTCGGAAAGGTTGCCGACCCCGTCTTAATGTCTACAGTATCAAGTAGGATGAACTGAAAGAGACTTCATACATAATAAAGGAATTATTTAAATGCAGGTTTTATATCAGCTATCCTATATTGCCACAGTGCCCAGTGCACATATATAAAATATATATATACATGTGCACCTGGTTTCAGGTCAACTCTCCTCTTACTGTAATATCTACTCTACACATGTGCAGCAGGTTTCAGGTTCACTCTCCCTTTACCGTAACATTTGGGCTATGTCCACAGAACTGGTTTTACATCAACTCTCTCTTTATCATAATGCCAAGACTATACAATTGTAGCTGGCTGCACATCAGCATTCTCCGGAATGCATGGACTATACATACACACAACTCTCCCATTACTGATCTACACACAGCTGGTTTCAGATCTCGTCTCTTTTACCAGTATAGCAGCACCATACACATACTGACAGTTTTACATCAGCCACTCACACTAAAACACCTCACAATAAAGTGTTAAAACTTTTAAAAAATATTATGCACATTTCAAGCAAAATTAACAAAATCATTTCCCCCCCTCCCCAAAAACAGAGGGAAAGCCAAACAAATAACAGCATTAACACGTTAAGGTTCCTGGACTCCATTCATAAAAACACAATCATTAAAAATAAGGAACTCCTGAGTTTAGGTTCTCTTTCAAAATTTAAGAGAAACTTCCATAAATACTCACCATTTCAAAAACAAAGCATAGCAACTTTTAACTCTGACCATGTTCACAAAAATTTTGTATGTTGCACTTATTATCAAAACAGATTCATATGGGCAAGTTATTGTATAGCACACATATGCCTTTAGGGTAGAAAATGAGCTTTAAAATATAACTTTTATAACAATGCAAGACAGAAATTATTACATTAGTAAATTGTTTATGAGTAAGATAATCTATTGTTTGGCAGACATGCGGTTATGTGTTAAAACATCAACATTAGAATATGTTTCCAGCTACAGATTTCAGATATCTAGTCACTGTGACATTTTAAAAGAACTAAAGAATGATTTATGAAAACCTCAGCTACAACTTAAGCACAAAACCCCCCAACCCAACATGAATGGATATGCTGCATTATATGTTCTCTATGAAAATTTGTGAATGATACAGTGTTTCTTGAATTACATAGCATCAGGGTGTTTAAATATTGAAATGCATCAGCTATTAATATCTTGTCCTATCTCCAATTACTACAGTAATCCAATCAACATTCTCTCTCAAAGCCATTTGATAACACTTTTTAAGAGCAAAAATGTGTACATATATAAATTGACAGTGTATTCAGGGTCTTGTGGTACACAATCTGTTCTACATAATTCTTGTTAGAATCATAGAATCAGCAGGTTAGAAGGGACCCCAAAGGTCATCTAGTCTAACCCCCTGCCAAGATGCAGGATTTGTTGTGTCTAAACCATCCAAGACAGGTGGCTATATTATTTTTTAAAAACTCAAATAAAAGCACCTGTGAAGTATAGATAGAGAAGAGATTACATTGCTATCTTGTATAAATTGTGGAGAATTAATTGTGTAGATGTGTGCTATGAAATATTTTGTATAGAATATTTACTGAACTGTAATCTGTGATTTAATATTTTATTAAATAATGCGTGTGTACGGCAATATGAGATTGCCAGAGTTGAAGATGCTTTTTTGTTTTTATTTTTACCTACATGTGCAATACATGAAAGATAAAGTGATTTTTAAATATTGAGAAGATATATACATATGCATATACGCACATAACTATTAGCTTTATAGAAAAACACACTTTGATGAACCTGTGCAAAAAAATAAAATGGTAAGTGTGGTTTTAAACAAGAGATTACAGGGATAATGACACCACCTTTGTAAAGTGTTTTGAGATCTACTGATGAAAACCCCTATATAGGAGACAGATTTTTATTATTTATTATTATTATTATTATTAACCAGCAAGGATGGCAAAGTACATAAGCTAAGGTCCCAATCCTGCAAAATTTATGCACATGCTTAACTTTAAGCTTCAACTGGACTATTTACATGTATAAAGTTAAGGACATGTATATGTGTTTGCAGCACCAGGGGCTAAAGAGTATAAGTTACCATCACTGTTCTGAACTACTCCAATATGTCCTAAATTGTGAGTATCTTAGGGATGGGGAATCATAAGAAATGGGAAATAAAAAAAAGAAATGTTTTAAAGAACCTGGTACTGTTCCTACTATTGTGTAAAATAACCAGAGTTACATTCTAAATTTCAAGTTAACTAATATGAAGTCATGGTATTTTGTTTCATGGCAATCACTTTTTCTGCTACTATTCCACTAGGATGCAGTTGTATGGATAGAGTGCACTCTCTTTTACAGCACCATTAGAGAACAAAATTCCATACAATCAGTTGCTTCTGCCAACTAACTTGGCAGAAACCTGCTTTCACAAATACATCTGATGGCAAGGACTGCTTCATACTACTGAAGTGAGCTAAGATTAAGATCTTTTCTCCTGTTCTCAGACTCATAATGCTATATAATCAGCTATTACACTTACACATACATACACCATAATTAATTTTAAAAAGAAATATATATGAACACCAACTGTTTATAACCAAGGGCAAGCTGAGCCTGAGAAGTGCAATTCCAACAGAATTTTCTCAATGAAAGGATCAACAACTACTGTTTTAGACTTCAATCTTCCCTTTTCAAGTATATCCTCTCTAGCTAACTCCTTCACGTTACATGACGTCCAAACAAGTATCCAACAGTAACAAGACTGCACAACTGATTTAGACTTCCCTGGCTATTCATGACGACTGAAAATCCCTCCTTCCGTCAAATTATCCAACAACAAGAATTTTCATTAATCATTCTCCTCCCCACCAAGGGATAAAAAACACTCTCCCTTATGATGGAATGCATAAACGTATTGTGGGTGTCTTCCATCACTATTACAAAAAACAGTAGTTTTACTTTTCTTGGCCACAGTCTGTTATCTTTTCTGGTTTCCTTGGTATTTTCATTAATTGACCCATATCAAGTGTCTAATTAAAAGCAAGAGTTTTATTTGAGGGTTTTAAAATTCTTAACTGAGGGATATCAGAAAAAGGCTAACAGACACTTCTCCTTCTGAAGAACACCACTGGAATGGAAATCATTCCAAATAATTCATAACTATAGTAAAACAATAATACTTTCTTAAGTAGGCACATAGTATGTTTAACGAACACATTTGTTTTCTGAGCCACCATATATGATTAACATTAGACTAGTTACAATGGATGGTCTTGAAGTTTTCAGCTAATGCCAATCACCATCTTATTTCAGGATTTAGAGTTAGTCAAGCAGGCCTTATGATTTATAAGACCTGCTCCTCCAGCTGTTTGAAGTTAGGTGGGGCAAATTGGACCGCAAGTTAACACCATCCCTTGTCCTGTTAAGAGAGAGAGAGAGAGAGAGAGAGAGAGAGGGTATGCTGGCAGTATACTGGTTTCTCTCTGGGCCAGCTTCTGAAGGAGATAGAACTAGGCCATGAGTTACACAACATGTATGGGATGCAGGACCCTGAGAAGCAATGGTTACTTGCATTGCTTATACTTAAGGTTAGTCCTGTTAAACGAATATACCGCATTTTCAGCGCTCCTAATACTCTGCTGTCTAGACTCCTAAGAATTTAAATTTACAACAACAAAAGCAGGAAAGAGGAATCGTCAGGTATTTCATGGCATAAAAAACTTGATCAAAGTCTTGTTCGATATGCACTCAGTTTTCGTCTTCATGTTCAGATGCTATTGAAACAGTAGACTTAAAAGAAATAATGTCAATGAATCCTCCCAAGCACTATACATGACCTCTGGGGTAATTAGCAATCATTCAAAAGCAACAAGACTAAAATGTTCTATTCTTTATTACTGTCAGCTCTTATCTTGATCAGCATTTTAATAAAGATGGTTCGTTTCTAAGACAGTTTCATGAATCAGTCATAATTACATTCTGACATGCAGTGAATAGTAAAGCAAAACTAAATATCACTTCATCAACCTTTCTAACCTTTATGCAAGTATTAACTGTAAATAATTTTTACACAATCCTACAACAGAAAATCTGCATATTTCTTAGCTTTGTACATATTCTACCCTAAGTGAATTTCCTGTGACCTATACCTGAAAAACACAATCAGCCATAATTATTTAGTCTTGTGAGATATTCAGGTGTTGCCTTTCACAGCTCAAATCAACTTCAAGTACAAAAGACTACTTGTAATGTATAATGGCACAATGCTTCAAAAGGGTTAAATGAAATGCTACTTTCTTCACAGGGTTTTTCCTATTATTTTTCAATAACTGTGGAATGATACAACATTGCAGGTTACTACAGTGGTGCTAGAAGCATCATTCCTAATACAACTTTAAAAACACTAGAAAAAATAAATTTTGTGGACAATTTTCAAAATGTTACCTTGGTCAGATTTTGCATTTTAAATAATACAAAAACAATTGGACTGAGTTGTTGTAGTTAAGACTGATCATGTATGACAAATGCAATTCTTATTTATGATATTTTAAAATTGTTATTCTAAATAGACAACAAAAATCTAGGCAGTTACGTGTTGACAAACAGAATTTGTAATATGGGTCTTCTTACACTTGTGATAGAAACATTTTCTCTTTAATCTGAGTAGTTTAACAGGAAAATCATTGAGATTAAATCTATGGAATTACACAGATTTACATCATAGAATCATAGAATATCAGGGTTGGAAGGGACCCCAGAAGGTCATCTAGTCCAACCCCCTGCTCAAAGCAGGACCAATTCCCAGTTAAATCATCCCAGCCAGGGCTTTGTCAAGCCTGACCTTAAAAACCTCTAAGGAAGGAGATTCTACCACCTCCCTAGGTAACGCATTCCAGTGTTTCACCACCCTCTTAGTGAAAAAGTTTTTCCTAATATCCAATCTAAACCTCCCCCACTGCAACTTGAGACCGTTACTCCTCGTTCTGTCATCTGCTACCATTGAGAACAGTCTAGAGCCATCCTCTTTGGAACCCCCTTTCAGGTAGTTGAAAGCAGCTATCAAATCCCCCCTCATTCTTCTCTTCTGCAGGCTAAACAATCCCAGCTCCCTCAGCCTCTCCTCATAACTCATGTGTTCCAGTCCCCTAATCATTTTTGTTGCCCTTCGCTGGACTCTCTCCAATTTATCCACATCCTTCTTGAAGTGTGGGGCCCAAAACTGGACACAGTACTCCAGATGAGGCCTCACCAATGTCGAATAGAGGGGAACGATCACGTCCCTCGATCTGCTCGCTATGCCCCTACTTATACATCCCAAAATGCCATTGGCCTTCTTGGCAACAAGGGCACACTGCTGACTCATATCCAGCTTCTCGTCCACTGTCACTCCTAGGTCCTTTTCTGCAGAACTGCTGCCTAGCCATTCGGTCCCTAGTCTGTAGCTGTGCATTGGGTTCTTCCGTCCTAAGTGCAGGACCCTGCACTTATCCTTATTGAACCTCATCAGATTCCTTTTGGCCCAATCTTCCAATTGGTCTAGGTCCTTCTGTATCCTATCCCTCCCCTCCAGCGTATCTACCACTCCTCCCAGTTTAGTATCAGTTTAGGGTGTGGCCCTATAATTTTAGTGATTAAAAATAAACACTTCTAGCTACTGCAGGAGAACACACAATTCATTTTAGAATCTTGCTACAAATGATTTTAAACCCTGTCTATAAATGTCTATAAATACAGTATCCAGTAAATAATTAAATTTCAAACAATGGGAAATGGGTGTAACATATAAGATTCTGATGTTCACTATGATGTATAATATTTCAGATCTTGAAACTAAACAAAATGTTTTTTATATGTGGGAGGGGGAATGGGGCATGTGGCTGGGCACAAAATGTCTTACTTTTTCCAGCCTTTTGAAAGAGGGAGAAGAAGGATAAAGAACAAGCTGTGTGCAACAGAAACAACACTAAATTAAACAGCTCTATTTCACCTTACTCTTTTGAAGGTCACCCTGTCTCCGAGTATACATCATAAATCTTACATGTTGCTTTAAACCTACATATATTTTGTGTATGTGCATACATACACCACCCCAACTATTGTTATTACTAATGGTTCTTAACAGTCTTTAAATAATAAGCAGTGGTTTGCTGAAAGACAGAACCCTAGCAATATCTCATACTAGATTAGAAGTGTAATAATTTACAAATTAATTCCTGGTATAATTCTGTATACTTTAATGAAGTTACACTAACGATAAAGTTGGCTCACCATGTTATGATTTTTTTTATTTTTTAAATTCTCATTTTATTTCTTTCCCTAGTATTAGCCTTTGCTCTTGCAAGAGCTGCTGGCACGGAGGGGGGGGGAAAGGAGTGTTGATTTAAGAAACTAGATTTCCCAGAATAAAAAAAATGCGATTAAGATCTAAACAAAGGCTAAAGATGGCTTACGCTTAGCTCTGATGAGGTCCACTACCTCATTACCCACAGCTGAAAACTTCTGATGCATTTTGTTTCAAGAGAATCCAAAAGTCCTTGCTGTAAAGCAGACTGGGGGGTGCAGAGTCCATTCACTCTTTCTGTATCACAACCATTATGTAAGAAGTATAAAACACTGCCTTTATGCTGCCAAACCACAATGACTCTTCTTACATCAAAGCATTTTCACCAGTAGGGTTTTTTCTTCTAAATTTATTCAAGCCAAGGGCAGGGAGACAACAATTCATACAGACTAATTACACCTAATTATCTATTCCTTTTTTCCCCCACCAACTTCGGCCAGTGTTATTTGCTATCTGGGTTTCTCACAACCTCCCCTTGCCCTGTCCATCCAGCTCAACAGTGAAGTCTTTGAAGAAAACAGTTGTGGCTTTTTACAATTTTCACAATATAAGGTTCAACTCAAATTAAATTATTCTATTATTAGTTTTGACACGTTTATGTGTTAAATATGAAGGTCTCTTGGTTAATTTGGCAAATTCCTCACATCTCTTCATGGTTAGAATCACTGGTAACACCCTCTCTTGTAGGAGCTTCTCCTCAAGCTTTCTTTTCATGATCTAAATGAAATGTTTATTGGATTAAAGTTCTTCTCTGCAGACCTCCATGGTGGCCTGTGACAAAGAGCTTAAAAGCTTTATTAATTGGCTCGGGCTTTTTTGGGGAGAGGGAGGACCTTATTTCACATTACATCACAAGCAAAGAAAACTGCCACGTGTAATTAAACTAATTTATCCTGTTACATCAAGAACTAACGATAACATATCTGTAATATACTTTGATTTGCCCATTTTAATCAAAGAATTCATTCGCTGAAACAGAACTGAGGAAAACCATTATGATTTAAGGGGAAAAAAGAAAAAGAACACAAGACTCAGCTACAGTAGCAATTATATTTACCCTTGGGTGATAAAACCTAGGAGTCTGTATTTGAACAAACTGCCGGGGGAGGGGTGGAATGTCAGATATGACTTGAAAAAAGGCTTGTAATATTATATAGTTCATAGTATCTACAATGCAATGAATAGATCACAAGAATATTATAATCCCTAAAATGTCTTTGAACTACATAAATACAATTAAACAATCCTTGCCTGTAAATATTTTATATATCACATTCTCTCACATGCACACATACACTTATTGAAAGTATTTAGAACAAAACTGTAAACCTCTAATCAGGCACACAGTAATCTGGATGCAATGTGTTTTACTTGTTAAAATGTTCTTTGAAAACTAATCTGTGTCATAAACAAAAACTGTCCTCAAACAATTCTGATATTAAGCACAGTAATTCATGACTACATTGTAGATGAAGAAGTTATTTTTATCCATTTGATTACCAGATATACTTCACAAAAATAAAATAAGCACTTCCACACCTCGCAAAAAAAGTACCTTCTACTTAAGAGCTTGCTTGGTTACATAATAAGAAGGGAAACAAAAGGCCTAACATCTTCAGTAATGAAGAAGTCAATTGATAAGCAAAGCCATTACAATATCAAAGAATTAATCCCCCCCAGTTCTGACTCAGGTGACAGTTCAGCAGAGGTCAGAGTGGCTGACACTGACCTCAAAAGCAGGTTTTAACTATTCAATGTACTGAAAGCTCCTGAGCTATCACAGCATTAGAATGGAACAAGCTGACAAATCAATTTAATCAGCAAAATGACTTTTTTTAAAAACAAATTGGCAGATCAGCCAATCAACAAATGTGTGTGTTCCTATCACAGATGGATGGACAAAGTACAGCACACAATTAAAAAAAAAAAGTTATATCTACCAATTCCTTTATATGAAATGTAAAACCTACAGATCTCTCTAAGAGTTTTAAATTGGTTAAGTTTTAAACACCTTCATTTCTCTGAACCAAAACCAAAAAAATACAGTCAGCTGATAAATATTTTTAAATTGCTCTGAAGATGGTTTTGTAAGAACAGATGTACATTTTAATATGAAAACCCTATAGAATAACTGAAGCAACCTAAGTATCACTATATCACCACCAACCAATGCTGCAAAAAGTGATATTGAACAGTACCACTCCTGTCATTCTGAAAGCAGGTTATTGTGGTTAGCATCGAATTATTTAAACAAAAATAATTTTAAAAAAAATGAAATATTGATTTATTTTGACCCCAAACAAGGAAATAAAAAAATGATTCAACTGAAAGAAATCTTATAGTGGTTTAATCTCTTATAAATACCACCAATTATGGATATCTGGTTTATATTTTGTTTTATTTCAGTTTAAAAGATATGCTCAAAGTTCAAGATATTACTTTAAAACTGTACCTGTCAATGATATACCAATGCTTCAGAATTGCTTATTTTTAGTATTAATAGTAGCTTTATTGTATGTAATAATAAACTTGACAGAGAAAATATTTTAGCTATATGATGAAATTGCACTGTGTGATTGTAATTTACATAGCATTTTACAAGAAATCTTTGGATGTTGAGAATCACTATTTATTGATAGTATTTTTGCACATCAAAGTACGGTTCGTAGAACACCAATAGTCCAAGGAGCCCCTCCTGCTGGTCCAAAGAATTCAATGTTGAACCAAACAGAGGGGGATTAGGTTGTTGGAAAGGGCAATAGTCCATGAGAGGATCTCTCTTTTACTAAGTGGCCTGCAGAATGAAAAAAATTGGTGAACTACTGCCAAACCATGTATTAAAGAATCCCTTCACCTCTCCTGCTAATAAAACAAGAACTCACTTTAGATCTTATGTCATCAAGTTTTTAAAGTATTGGTTACAACTCTACATGTAAATTATCTCTGTAAAAATGTCTGGAAATTTTTCAGACTAAATCACTAGGTACTTAGGCTCCTTAACAATTTGTGGAGTACCTGCATTCTCAAAGCATTTGGAAACTGAAGCTGAGCACTTGTTTGTGAGAATCAAGTAAGCCGTGCCTGTTAAGAAATTTTTGTGAATGTGAAGAAACTTTGTCCCATACCTGCCTACTTTAGAAGGCCCCAAAACTAACAGCACCTTAGAAAAGTATGTATGCAACTATGGAATTAAGGGATTTTCACCAAAATATTTCATATCTGTGGTATATTATATTTAAAAAATGGTATGGACTGAAGAAGCAATCTGATTGGTGGAAGATTACAAATCTATATGAATATTTAGCAACAATTTTTTCTCTGCAATCCATACACCTACAAGAGGGGCAGGATCATGGAGGAGGTAACACTGGACAAAAATGTCCCCTCCCCCACCTTATATTTGTTTCATTTTAGGACTGTGTAAAATCAGCCAATAGATTTTTGAAAATAGATACTTAAATTTAAGCAATGCAGACTTCTATTTCTAATGCTTTCATTTCTAACCACCACAGGCCAGACACATAATTCAGACAAGGAATTCTGCCCCAACAGATGATACTCCCCACTCCTTCCTTTTTTACATCACATTTTAAAGTAAGACTGTCGTTTCTTGTTGTTGAGCTTTTCTGAAGCCATCTTTCGGTTTGCTCAGAGAATCTGGTTTTACACTAAACTCTAAAAGCATCAAGATTTGGTTTGAACCTGATCTCCAGTGGTAGAAAACCAAGCCCTTTTATAATGAATACTCTACCTTGCAGAGTTTCAGCCATGGCATCCTTGTACAACGCAGCTAAGCTGAGAGTTGCCATTCACTCTGTATTCTCTGAAATAGCTAAGTCTTAACCTACTGACAGCTTTAGAAAATTGAACCTGGATTTCAGAATGGATCCAGAATTGGACAGGGAGCCAAGTGCACTCCATGAAGAACTGCCACAGTGTGATCTCATTGGTCAATCCCACTTGGGAAGCAGGCTCCCGTAAATTGAACTAACTGGAGCTTGTATATGGCCTTTGTAATCAAGCCCAGATATTATTTATTATTTTTATTGCAGTAGCTCCCGAAGACCCAAATCAGGATTAGGGCCCTATTGTGCTAGGTGCTGTATGAACACAATGGAAAATACAAGCCCTGATGAGTTTACAATATAAAAAGGCAAGATAGACAAGCATATAAATAAAATACCAAAGGTATACATCTTGTGAATTACTTAAAAAAAAAATCTTTCCCCGACCCACCTCTGCTTCCCTTGTTCCCCGAGCTTGGGGCCCAGCCAATCTGCATCACTAGTGTTGAATTGATATGCCTTCTTGCTCACCCTACAAAAACTGATTCAGGAATGAAAAAACATAGGCATTGCAATTATACAACTTGGAGACAATGAAAGAAAGGATGAATGTGGGTTAAGTCTGTATCTGAAAATAAAGGGTAATTTGCTGATGAGCCAAAGATGGGAAAAGATATTTCTGGCCACTACTACTATCAGTGTGTCTAGGAGCAGCAGTGTCTAATGCATTGCAACTCCTAAATCGTACACCACATTGACAACTCGGAGGCAGATACTCTCAAAGGGTGAGAAGCTAGTTCCTTCCAATTAGTCAAAGTGGTTTCTCCGTCCCACCAATCTCAACTCCATCTTGAGCATATTGAGGTTTAAAGCAGGCAGTTTGACATTGACACTATTTCAAGAGAAGCAGCTCTTTTCAGAAATATACCATTTTCATCCCACTAAAGAGCACTCCCTAAAACCTGGTATAGGAAATTAAAGCCTCTTCTGCTGAGTCATTCTGGATTCAGGCGCTAAAACCTACATTATGATTCAGGCTAATTACTACTGAGTTATGGTGGCAAGTGAGTCCAATTAGCTCCAAGCAGGATATGTGAGACTGGGAGACGCTCTATGTGTGTAAAGGGAATTGAGAACAGAAGAGATCCCAGAGAGAACTCCTAGATGCAGTTAGGACTGATAATTTATGTTTTATTATTTTTTAATTATCCATAAAGCCAAACCCTAGGGAGGGGCTGAGGATGAACTAACTCATGGTCTGTGGACTCTGTTGAGGATAGGGTCAGGATGAAGACCATTCGTAAGCAACCAATTTAATATTTTCCTCCTGAAGTTAGATTGTCATGGAAAATTTCAAGGAACACCTTCAGTTTAATTTGTGTGTGTGTTTTTTAAAAGCTTAAATAGCATAATTGTGAACATGAACAGGAAATGGTGGTTATAATGAGACAATGTAGATGAATACAATGATATAGTTCACATACAAGCATCATGCTTTTGGGAGGAATAAATTGTCATGGTAAAAGCCTATGGCAGACAAAAAATTAGTTTATGTCCACACCTTCTGAACTGCATTCCACCACTTAAGACAATTTGTGTGTCTTATTTTTAAATTTATTCAATTTTAAAAAATGACTGTCCTGCTCCCACAAGTGCCGTATTAAAAATATGAGTTTTGAAGGTCGTTCTTTACTTTATATACAATGCTACCGTTGTTCAGTGTTTGTTATCGAGGACAGAATCCCGTTGCCTGATAAGCCTCCTATGATTTGCTTTTAAAATTTTAAGGGGGATCCAAATTATTTACAAGTACTGTAACATTTACTAAACTAATATTAAAGATGGATTTAATTACAGAAGTATTTAAAAACAAAGTAACATGAAACATACAAAGAACACAGAATAGCGAAAACACAAAGATTACCCTAATAACTAATCTCAGGAGGGAGAAGGTATCTCTTAATATTCCATATGTAAGGTCCTGCCTAAAATCTTGAGATAACTTTAACAGTCAGGATAGTGATCTGGTTTAAAGGCATGTAGTCATTCATTTTTTTGATAGCAAAAGAGGATAAATGACAAATAAAGGGTTTGGCAAGATAGATTCCATAAACCCAGCAATTACAGCAATATGTGTGTGTGTGTGTGTGTGTGTGTGTATGTGTATATACACATATACACACTCCCAGTAAGGAATGAAAGAAGGTCAAGGAGAAAAGACTGATTAATGGCAAAATGAAGGAAAGGTTCCAGTGATGCAGGCTGAACACAGTGTTGCCGCTCAGGAAATTAATATAGTTACAATTACTCCTAAGAATTAGGGCCCTGCATGTTCTAGGAGCACAGAATTTGCTGCAGAATATACCTCTGGCTGCAGAATTGTGTTGGAGAATCTCAGGCCTGGTCCACACATAAAAATTAGATTGACCTAGATATATCGCTCAGGGCTGTAAAAAATTTCACACTCTGAGCACTGTAGTTAGGTCAACCTAACCCCCAGTATAGGTGTGGCTAGGTCAACAGAAGAAGAATTCTTCCATCGACCTAGCTACCGCCTCTCAGAGAGGTGGATTACCTACACTGATGGAAAAACCCCTTCTGTAGATGTAGGAAGCCTCTACACTATGGTGCTATAGCGGCATAAGTTGCAGTGCTGTAGCTATGCTGCAGCAGCAGCTGTAGTGTAGACGTGGCCCATGCTTTAATTTTTAATTGAGTTTATAACTTTTATGGTTATGAAGAAAACCTTTCAACATTGCCTTCTTGACAGCATGAAACAGTAATTCTGAGACATGTGAACTGCCACATTCATCTCAATGAGATGTTAATTTTGAAGCCTGATAAGTTTAAATGTCAACACTGAATGGGATTTTCAAAGGGGCCTAACACAATTATGGGTCCTACTGCCATTAAGCTTTAATGGGAATTGAGTGTCTAACTCCCTTAAGCCTCATTGAAAAATCCCAGCCACTATTAACTATTTCACTGCTGATCACTTTAGCAGAAATATCCAATTAATATATTCATCCCACAATCCCAAACTGCTTCCCACTGATCCGTAGATATCAAAACCTCCAGCTTCCCTTCCCTCAATTTCTACAATACAGTTACCTTTTGTGAATTAAAAAAAATCTGTGCCATACCAAAACCTGAAAGTGTCGATACTGCATACATTCATTTTATTTATTATCAAAACAAACCAACCCCAGTGGTTACTCAACTGACTGCATTATTCATATTTAACTCAATGAAAACCTCCATTTTGAATTTAAATGAAGGTGTTGCAGAATTTCCAGTTTGTCATACCAAAGTATGCAGATGTCAAGGAGCTTCCTACAGAATTTAAGTTCCCCTTGCCATGTAGTACTGGAGTCTTTACCATCCCCACTTAGAAAGCCACTTTACATAGGAGAAAATATATTTAAACGTAAGATGGACTTGAATGTTGAAAAAGTGAGGGACAGTCGAATTCCAGAGAAACTCCAGAGAAACAATTATTTTTCTGAGTGAGAAACAATGAGACCCAGCAATTAAAGTGGTGGTGTAGCAGAATGGTTCCCAAACTGTGCTCCATGGCACATTTGCTGGTGGCCTGCAGAGAGCTGGATGATCACATGGTGCTAATTCTTATATTGTTTGTATAGGTGTCCATGGACATCACAGTAAAGGAAAGCTTGGAAATAAGGGGTTGAATCCAGCCACATGCTAGCCACAAGCAAAATAAAAATGTCCATAAGCAGGGAGGAAAGAATGAAGCAGATTGGTAGTAGGTTCCTTTTCTCCCCTCATCAGCTGGATTAAGTCACAAGGAAAGCATATTGGGGGGTGAGGGGGGGAAGGAAGGGGACAAGGCAAGAAAGAAGCATGTGCATGGGAGCAGAAATGAGAGATGAAATGAAAAGCAAAAGTAGACAATGTGATAACTTGAAAAAATTACGTATTATATAACTGAAAACATAGGAGTACCAGTAACTATTCCTTTACTTAGTGTAGTTTTTCAGTTGCAAAGCCTACATTGATGGAGTGCTTACATTTTAAGATAACATCTTTATAGAAAATGCCATTGGCTTGGGAAAAGTATGCTAGCATGATAAATCTAAAACGTCAAAAAATATTGCAGCAACATTTGTTATAACAATTATAGAAATATTACAGTCTCAACTTGCACATACACAGCTGTAATAAAATTCTGTCCAAACAAATATTTTCTACTATGTTACTTATAGAAGCTAACATTTTGCCCTGTTACATGTTCAGCTTTTCCATTAAATACAGATATTAATGTTACAGATGAAAAGTTGTTCCCCCCCATTACAATTTGCTTCAATGCCATAATAAATAAAGCATTTTTCCTGAAGTAAGATTGAAGTAATCCTGTACAAACCCTTGATTATCAATATGACAGGCAAAGAAAGAAAGCATTCAACAAGTGACTTTCCTTACCTTCAGCACAGCGATGAATGGTACAAAGTTAGCTCTCTGAAGCCCATTTTTATAGAGGTCTGAAAGAGAAAACTGGTACTAGTTTTGCTACTTAGCCTTGCCCCTTAATAATAATGCCAGCTTGTCTTTAAATCTGGCAAATAAAGCTCTATGCTGTTAGACGGATAAAGGAATGAAAGGGAATTGAAATTGATTTCTATTCTTTTGCTGCATGAAATTCATTACATTCTTAATAAGGGGGAAAAAAACAAAACAAAACAGAACAGCCCAAGAAAATCTCAAAAGGGATTCAGTGAAATTAGATTTAAATCTCTACTGAGAACTAAGTGATTTTAGCAGAAGAGATACAAAACCTTTGTATTAAAATAAGCTCATAAAAGAATTGGAAACGTTATGTATCAATCAGTGCAACTATAAGGCCAAAATATACAAAAGGCTTAATCTTAATGATTTTATTTTTTGTAAAAAGATTTAAACTACGAAGAAATAATGTCAATTGCCAGAGTTGGTAATGTCTTTATTCTGTTGATTAAGGTTACTCCCTTCATCTTCTAGTAATTCCCATCACATATACCATTTTTTTCAAGGCAAGAAAATACAATTTGCTTTGTAGGCAAACAATAAAATATGACAGATAAATACATTACCTTTGAAAAAAGGTTTAATTTATTAAAATATTTTATCATTAAATGCATATTTAACATTTATGAAATAAAGTGTAGATTAATAAATATAACTGGTAAAACAGAATTTTATATCTATAATAAAAAGGTCTCTTTTCTGGAAACTATGTAACTGTAGGGACAGGATGAATAGTTCCATTACAGCTTTATCATCATACAATAGTTATGATGTGCTACTTCACTTCATTAATACAAGTCTCCATCTGACTGCAAGGTCGTAACACTTGATAACTGGGCAGGTCAACAGAAGAATGTAGACACTCTGTTACAACTGCTCACCTAAATTCCCCTGCCTCTGACACAGACCATGTCAGATGATTATTATATAAGGATTAGATTTTTATCGCTAAATGTCGGTACATGTTGATTTCCCTATACACACAGGCAAACCAACAAAAAAATAAATCTATAAACATTTAAATTTATAGATCGGCAAAGTAAGAAAAATGCTGTTTGAGAACGTATTAGAGTTTCATTTAAGAATATTTACTTTGTCTATTTTACATGCTGCTTCAATGCACCCCCAGCAGCAGGGGACATTGAAACTGCAGCAGCATCCAATTTGCCTCTCAAGGAGAAGGTGATTTGGGGATCTCATATTCCCCCCTCCAACAAAAAGTGATTGTTAAGTCTCCAACTTCTTGTTAACTGAGTTGATCCAGCCCCAAGCACCATCCCACCCTGGTGCCACCTATCCTGATGGCACATGGCGGACTGCGCATCCCAACTGTGTTGCCACTTTTGTTGGTCTTGTTTTGAACACTTGCTAAATTGACTGAGGATAACTCAGGCAGGGAGGGATGCCTGCAAGCTCTGCAAGGGGCTGGGCAGGACAGAGAGCAGGAGGGCAGCTACCAGTGCTACCGCGGCTTCCTTATTTATACATGTGCTAGCACAATGAGAGCTAGTGTATGTTTTCAAAAACAGGGGAAATCACACCCCTGTAGACATAGGACTTGTCTATACCACTGATTAAGTCAACATAACTTACATCACTTACTCAGAGGTGTGGAAAAGTCACCTCTGTGAGCAACGTAAATTACACTGACTTAAAGCGGTGTCTACACCACGCAATGTCAGCGGGAGATGCTCTCCCGGCGACGTAGCTGCAGCGGCACTGAGGTAGCACGGTAGTGTAGACAAGCTCACAGCCTAAGAATGGGGAGGGAAGAAACAGTTACTCATTCACTCTCCCTTCTGCTGGCCAGGCTCTGCCTGTGTCCTTGAGCCCACCCAATCCTGAGGCAGTTTCTCAGCTTTTCTCCCCACTGTAGAGATAGGAAGGGTTACTAACATCACTTAAAGAAGCTGTGGAAGCAGAGAAAAAAAATATTTGGGAGGGGGGAGAGAGAGGAGGGGGATAGGACCCAGGATGAACCCTTTCTTCCATATATGAGAGAAAACTAGGAGGGGTCTGCATGGCATGGACAGAATACCACAGATTTTTAAAACTAGAGATTTTATCACCATTAAATTCGAATACATGTAAAGTGGCTTTTATAAGAAATGTGTTAGTTTCACTGTACTTTTATCATACTGGTAGCATGTTTGTGTTTACCTTCAGGTGGCCTATTGGATGTTGCCACAACGACAACCCCGTTTTGGAACAGATTTTCAAAAAGCTGTTTCAGAATCATGGCATCAGCAATGTCAGTGACCTGTGGAAGACAACACAGTTGTTTTTCTTGCTTTCAACTTCTGCCATAATAGATCTGCAAATGGTTTCATAGTCAGAAAAAAAAATGGCTTGTTAGTAAAATCCTGGAGAAGGATTCTAATTATTGCTTGGGGAGGGGAAGGGGGAAATAAAGGAGATAATTAATAAGCAGGGAACGCATGGCAATCTTTTAAAACTTGCCTGCTCTTTATTACAGAACCCCATCATTTCTTTACCAATTGCTAAATGAGTCCATGTTAACTTCTATTATAAAACTACAGGTGGGAGACACAGAAAACAGACCTACACATTTCAAAGAGGCCTAATTAATTAGAACCAACATGAAAAATAGAAGATAAAGAAAGAAAATACACACCAGCTGTTTTACATTTCTATTACCTTTCTAGTAAAGGTTGGTAGAGGTGACTTTAAATGGTCATGGGACTTCAGAAATAAGGACAAGTAGCCAACTATACATAATCAGCTGCTGTAGAAAATAGAATGATATGACATAGATACTATTGTGTGATTGTTGCACAAAACAATTCAACAGATGGCCCATCACAAAAATAAGCAATTTCATTGTTCTTTTTAAGTGCCTTCTATTACTGTCCATGAATAATCAAAAGGCACTGCAGTCACTTCCAGCACAGTCAGCCTCTTCTAACCTTCAGACAAAACATTCACTTAAAAAACATGAAAAAAATTGGGCGCTACAATTAATAGTGAAAAAAATTAACAAGCAGGAAAATGAAAATTCTTAGCAAAACTATTTAATAAGGCTAATTTTAACTAACCTTAGGGTATCTAGAAACTGATACTATAGACTTGCAGCATACATAATGTTATACGTCAGAATGGAGAAAAATGTAATAAACTTTTCTGAACAGAAGAAAAATTAGATATGACAGTATAATATATGGGTTACAGAATCTCACAGGCTAATAAAAAAAAATCAATGTACCCAATAACGAAACCATCTTAACTACTGTTATCTATTTCAGAGTGGTAGCCATGTTAGTCTGTAACAGCAAAAAACAACGAGGAGTCCTGTGGCACCCTAGGGACTAACACATTTATTTGGGCATACGCTTTCATGGGCTAGAACCCACTTCATCAGATGCATGGAGTGGAAAATACAGTAGCAGATATAAATACACAGCACATGAAAGGATGGGAGTTGCCTTACCAAGTGGCAGGTCAGTCTAACGAGACAATTCGATGAATGTTTTCCTCATATTTTCCCTCCTATTGTTCATTACATCAACTTGTTATACTTTGTCTTAATTTAGGCCCTGATCCCACAAGGGGGGTCTCTGTGCATCTGGATTGTAGGTCTGGAGCTGCGGGCTCCAATCCTGCAATAGATAACACATGGGTAGACTGCTATACCCACATAAAGCCATGCTTTTCACAGGCCAAACAGTCCATCTATGTGTTATCAGTTAAAGGATTGGAGCCTTAGGCCTAGGGTATGCCTACACTTAAAATGCTCCTGTTGGCACAGGTAATCTACCTCCCTGAGAGGCAGTAGCTAGGGACATGTCTTCACGTAAAATGAACAGCTGTACCGCTGGTGTAGTGCTTCAGTGAAGGCACTACCTACATTGACGGGAGGGCTTCTCCTGCTGGCGTAAGTATTCCACCTCCCTGAGAAGCAATAGCTAGGTCGACGGGAGAATTCTCCCATTGACCTAGTGCTGTCTATACCAGAGCTTAGGTCAGGGTAGCTACATCTCTCAGAGGTGTTGATTTTTAAATTCCCAGTGCAGACCAGGCCTTAGTCTACATTAGAAAATGTATAGCTATACTGGCAAACCCTCCTATTATACCAGCAAGAGTACTTTTGCTGATATAGCTCGTGCCGTTCCCCAAATAAAAGCACTTCTTTGCCAGTATAACTGTGCCTACAATACCAGCAAAACCCCTATTGTAGGCACAGTTATACTACAAAAAAAAAAAAATCACACCCCTAACCAACTTTACTATACTGGCAAAAGTTTTGTGTGTATATCTGGCCTTAAACGTTTGGGGGTTTGAGGGTTAAGTAGTTGAAGCCACTGCAGCCTCCACTTAATCCACCAATTTGTGGGGAACCAAGGCAAAAAGGGGGAAAGGAGGAAAGAGTCAGGCTTTGTCTACACTAGCACTTTTGTTGGCAAAACTTTTGTTGGTCAGGGGTGTGAAAAAAACCACACTCTGACTGACATCAGTTTCACTGACAAAAATGCCGGTGTGGACCGCGCTGTGTCGGTGGGAGATGCTTTCACGCCGACGTAGCTACCACCACTCGTTGGGGGTGGTTAAACTATACTGGCAGGAGAGCGCTCTCCCAGCGGCATAGAACAGCTACACAGGAGACCTTTCAGCAGCGCAGCTGCAGCGGTACAGCTGTGCCACCATAAGGTCCATAGTGTAGGCATAGCCTTAGACTCTGCTCCTGACAGCTAGTTTGGAGACAATGGGGGAAAGCTTTATTAACAGAAGCAGTTTTCTCCTTCCCTGTGATCCATCCTTCAGCAACCATTCACTTAATTCTTGTGGGAGGACTAATATTTAGGTGTATTTTTTTTACATTTGCTTTTCTTCCTCAACAATAAGTTCAGTAACACACTCCATGGAGTGCATGCATCATCCAGCAACCCTCTGGTGTGTTCAGGACAGTTATTATACTTCTATCAAAGTATGCATGTATTGGCTGAGGAACACACAACCTGTTGAGTATAGCTGCTTACAGGTCAGCGACGTACATTTTCCTGAAGGCTCTTCTGAATTATTAAAACTTCAGAAACTTCCAAAGCTGTCTTCAAAACTCAAGACATGTAAAGGAAAGTGGTGCTGACATTATTTAATTTGAAAGTTAAGATCCCTGTTATTTTTAGTTTCTACACACTCAAACAGAAGCTTCTTTTCAACTGCTTGAATGCCACTGTTATTTCTGATAAGAAATCAGAACATAATTTCAAATTTAAAAAGAATTTGGACTTTTTTATTGTATCAGAAAAAAAATCTCAGGCATTGGATTTTTTAAAATTATGATACATATTATTTTACTACAAACTTGGTATTTTTTTTAATTACACACTTATGTGGCAGAATATACTTTCGCAGGAGCAGAGTCCATAATGGAGGATTGAAGAGAATTATAACATTTATGCACACTCCAGTGCAAATGTTTACAATGAAGTAAAAGAAAGCAATGAATAAAGGCCTGTTACTGAGTTATTATTTGATGTTACAGAATTTTAGTGTTTTTGCCTTACCAGAATAAATTAACTTTTGAAAGCTATATAATTAATAAAGCAAGAGTCATTTTGTGTACTGGGGTGCCAATTTATTTTCTTTTGATCTTGTACAGCTTTGGAAGGGAAAGATAATTTTACAGCGTAAGCAAGCAGAAGACAATAACTGAAGCGTTCTCATAGCTCAAGTTTTTTCTGTACCCAGCATTCATTACAACCAGGAACAAAAGAGAAGGCTACAAATTACCAATAAGGGGAGTCTGCTAATGGAGAGAATGGAGAAATTTCATTAGCATTTAAGAGAAAAGATTTTTATGACCTAGTGCTGCTTTCCATTATGACTCACTTAAGTAAAAAAGAAAAAAAAATCCAATAGTTAATTTACATGTGTAAGTGCTTGAGACTCAGTCATCCACTGATTGGTACTGCTCCATATAATGAATGACAAACATAAGCATGTATTATCAGTAATTAGTATTAGCACAAAAATAAGAGCCTAGTTTTTTATTAGAGGCTTTTAATAGCTTTGCTGGCTTGTAAAAACTGTCTAAACTGTAGTTCTTTTTTAAACCCAAGTGATACTGAATAGTATTTAAATACTATCTCTGCGCGATCATTCTGCTTACCAAAAAGTAGGGATTCTATTTTCATTACCATTGCTATCTACCACAGGTAATACAAAATTAGAAGCCTAATTACTTTTGTATAGAGTTATTTCAGCACTCGACAAAATAAAATAAAACCCAGATTTTATTTTGTATCCTAGCACCCGTTAGGATACTGAAAAGCACCAATTATAATTACAAATGGCATGCAACTCAGGATTTTACATTTAGGGCCATCTATTAAAGGAGTATATTATTTATGTGGAAGCAAAAAAGATGGGTTGTTTTATTTATCATAAGCACTAATGACAAAAGATTGGGAAGAATACTATTTATTAATCTGTGCACAAGCAGCTCATATTAAGACTGATCAAGCTTTCAGAAACATCTAGTTCATAAGGCATGCTCAGAGGCTTAACTTAGGCATTCGTATAATGGCACCCATACAGTACTTGCAACATGTACTATTACATCTCCACTTTAAGATACCTGAATTCTTTCAATAAGAACTTTAAGAAATAATAAGTAGAATAAGTCAATATATCCTGAACTAGTTTTCTAAGTCACTTAGTCAATACATTATTTTAATTCTGTATTTCTCTGGTTGTTTCTCACCCCCACTCCTACAGGCTCTAAATGATTTACTCCAGGGTCACTATGATGTGGCTTCAGCCAGGTGTTAAATGGAACTCAGCAACTTCAGCAGTGCTGTTGTCTTTAACAATTCTGCATGTGGTAGTCTCTGAAAAGTGGGCATCTTCATTGCTTTCTGCTGTCAGTGTCACAGAATCTCATCTCCTCTATACCACAAAGAACCACATCTTTAACTTTTTCTCCTATATGCAAAAGGTATCGAAAGGAAACCTTCAATATTTCAACTAAATCTCAACAACTACTTCTGTCCATTTCCACAATGCATGATCCTGGGTTCTGCTGTAGGAATAACGACTTGCTTCCACTGTCATTGTCTTTTCTAAAGTAAAAGGATTTTTCAGCTGTCATTGTGGACAGCAATTTTGTCTGTATGTCACAGTTAATATTTGTTCTGCCTCTTTTGTTTTTCTTCCAGTTGTATTTGTAAATCTAGTATTTGCTTAAATTTGAGTGAATCAAGTCTTGTGTGAAGACTGCCAATTGGCATCTTTGCTGGGGAAACCAACTAGGGAAATGAAGGATAACATGTGTCTTTCTTTAAGAGTTTGTTCCCCCCATTTGAACAGCTCTTCCAGTCATCACATCACTTTGTGACTATTTCGGCAGGAAGATGACATATTCAGAAAGAGAGGCCTTAGCAAATTTGAAAATTGAAAATTGGGACTCACTGTCAGTAATTCAAACCTATACAGTAGCACATGGCTTACATATTCTATGACTTGCTACAAATGATCAGCAATCTACTGTCTGTTTGATCGTTTTGAAATCTCTGAATTCAGAGTAGTACCAAATTAATAAATACATTTCTAAAATTGGCATAAGTATTCAAATACTAAATTTGTTGTTTCCCTCCCAGCCACACCTTGGAGATAGAAAAAGGAAAGCGTTATTTTATTCAGTAAAATGATGGTAGTACTTCTACCTTGACAAAATGGTGATGAGGCAATCAACTTGAAAAAAAAAGGCAATCAACTTGAAAAAAAAAATTCCAGAAGGATCCAAGCCTACCTTTGAAATGTGGAACGAAAACAGAAAACTCCTCAGTACTGGAGTAACCAAGCAGTGGGTATCCATATGGGAAAAGAGTTATTTATACCAGTATATCCAATACTGGAATTAGCAAAGAGGTTCCTTTACCAAGTGTTTAAAATGTACATCTCTGGCATATCATGTTTACTCAAAAACTTCTCATTGCTTAGTAGTATAAATACAACATGGCATGTAGTTGGATTATGTAGCAGAGCTCTGTTTTGTGATACTATTCATACTCACTGGATGAAGTAAATATAAAATTACCAGCAAACAACTAGGTTAAGAATCAGAAATAGTACTTCATTCAAAGCCAAGAGTTAAAACACATGGAAGAGGAAAAACTAAGTGAGTAAGCCTGGTACAAGTGGTTTCTTTTACCAAAGGAACACAGGGAAAAGCAAGCAAGCATGCAGTACAAAAACTAAAGCAAACTCTGAGGAAGCGTAATGTGGTGGTGAAATCCTTGTGCCTGACAAGGAGTGTAGAAATGCACTGGCAGTGTTTTCTAGATGGAAGGAGGAGATTGGGAATAACATATAATCAATAAGACAAATGAACTCTTCTCCCATCTGGCAACATGATTTTTAGCTTCTCTTCTGCCTGTGAAATAACTTTAAAACACAACCAGTCTTTTGCAAGAGAGAAAAAATGGCACATTTTCACTAAACTAAAATTTTACTTATCTATTACAAAGTGTGCTTGTATTTGCACAAGCCAACTAATCAGCCATCATGTATTTTTTGACACTTTTGCATCAATGGTGGTGCACACACACACACACACACACACACCTCCGCCTCCCCACAAGTCTTTGTATTTACAATACCTACACACACAAAAAAATTTTGACATGAGGATCTTCCTCAAAACTTTACAAAAGCCAGGCGATTCATAGCTAAAGTTGAAACTTTTTCTTGATTTCACCCTGCTGTCCTTAAGTATTGCCTGAGTTGCCACCTCCACTCATAAATGAGCAACCAAAGTTAGAAGCAAAACAAAATCCCAAACCAAAGGCTGAATATCTCAGGCTTGCAGAAGCTGAAGGATTTTATACTACTGTACGGGCAACAAAGCCATTATTTGAGAGTCTTCTGAGAAAGTTCAATCAGATTAGGGAAACAGTATTCTACCCAAGTTGCCTTATTATTATACTTGAGGATTTTTTAAAAAACACCACCACAACAAACACACGAAGGTCTGCCACCTGGTCAGTTCATAAATTTGCAGAATTGACCACACCACACCTTTAAAAGAGAGAGAGAGAGAGAGAGAGAGAGAGAGAGAGAGTGTGAGTGTGTGAGTGTGAGAGTGTGTGAGTGTGAGAGTGTGTCGGGGGGGTATTGTCCAACTTGCTGGGGAAGAGGGAATAGCTCTTTATGGCCAAGAGTGGGAGCAAGAATCAGAAGCTGCTGCAAAAGGGGGAGTGGGTCAGCGTGGCGACACCGACTCATCCCCAGGGACCAGAAGAGCTGGGAAGTTCAAAAGGGGCAAGTCTGGCAGGAGAAGCCCCTTTTCCCCGGACCAGGTGGAGCAGCACCCACCCTGCCTCCCCTTGAGGGGGCAAAATAACAGGTTTGCTCAGGCCCTGCTGTGGGCTTCGTGCTAGCTGCTCCTTTCTAGGGGGGCTGGGAAGGAATTTTTCCCTCACCACCAGATTGGCATAGATGGAGCGGGGTTTTTTTCACCTTCCACACAGTGGGTTCAGGAAGGGCTTTGTTATCGTGAGTAGGGAAGGGAGTTAGGCTATGATGTCACAACTCATTATACAAGTGTGGGGCAGAAGTCTATGCAGGTGCTTCACAGGGAAGGGATAGAGCGACCAGATGAATAGCTTGGTAAAGGACTCAAACACAGAGACGACCTGTGCCTGCCCATTGGGGGGGGGGGAAGAGGTGGCGCAGATGACAGAATGAGGGTAGCCAGCTTCAGCAGTGTTACTGAGCATGCTCAGTACAAGCCAAGCAGCAAATCTGGGGGTGCACATGACCTCAAATGCTCGCCCACATCACCACTGTTTAAAAAGGAGCAGAATGCGGGGGGGAGCTCCTATGACTGGTACAGCAGGGAGCCAACCCCCTTACTTATAGCCAACCTTAACCCTTGTTCAAGAGGGGGATGGTAAGGTCCCAGCAAAGGGTTTGCTGCGGGACCAGGATGGAAAAAGAAAGGGTCTGGTGGAAGCCCATCAGGTAGATATTGAATGAACATGGAATTACCTGCGCTGTACATTTTTATCTGCTGAGTAGTCCCAGACATCTAATAATAAAGTTGCAACGGGATTAAAACCATATCAAGTGTCTCTTGTCCTTCTTTCAGTATAGCCAGACAACAAGTTTTGACACAAAAGCCAAAACAAAACACAGTAGTCTCACTCCATGTCTCAAAGACATATCATAACATCTAGTTATTTGTAAATATTCAACTACAGTATATAACTAGCATACTAACTCATATAGTTAAAACAATATTTGACAAAATATCAAACAAAGGTTATTCTGTGATACAGAATCCTTTATCACAGTTGTTCACTTACTCATTAATTTGCATAATTCAATAATGTGCATTTCATCCTCAGTCACTAGGACAAAAAACAAGTTCTAATAAGAGACCAGCGCTGGCTTTTACCTATCAAAAGATATGCAAGAAATTTTCTTAAATAGAATTTTTTTTATTATTAACAAACATTCCTATGAATGACACTGCACCACAGCAATGTCCTTGTCCATTCTGCAGCCATACAGTTTACTAAAGAATTCACTGTTGCTGCAAAATTATACTCTAGAACAGAAGATTTAATTTTTTTTTTAAATTAACTTTATAGCACTAATGGCTATAAAAAAGCATTCCAATATGAACTGACTATAAACTGATGGAAATAAACAATTGTTCTCAGCGTCCACCGAAGGTAGGACAAGAAGTAATAGGATTAATCTGCAGCAAGGGAGATTTAGGTTAGATATTTGAAAACATTTTCTAACTGTAGTTATGCTCTGGAATAGGCTTCCAAGGGAGGTTGTGGAATCCCCATCACTGGAGGCTTTTAAGAACATTCTGGAGAAACATCTGTAAGGCATGGTCTAGGCCTATTTGGTCCTGCCTCAGCATGGGGGGCTGGACTTGATGAGCTCTTGAGGTCCCTTTCAGCTCTACATTTCTACAGCTCTATGATGAAGTGTTGTCTTCTCAGGTCGGTAGATTGCCTGAAACAATGGCTGAAAGGTGTAAGCTTCTCCATTCATCTCAACAGGATATATTAACTTTAAAAACTTAATGACAATTTAAATGTCAACACGGATAACTACTTAATTGCTGATCATTTTAGCAGTAATACCCAGCAAACGTCTTTATCCCAGACTGTCTCCCACAACTTCTCAGAAGCCAACAAGCCCCAATCATCTCAAGCTACCACAACCTCCAGCTTCCCTGTGGACAATTTCTATAATGCAGTTGGTGTGTTTTCAATATAAATTTGTGAGGCACAATTAAAATTAAGAATTTAGGGGTAGTACAGAATAAACTGAATTAATCAAGGTAAGTTAAACAAAGAATATTTTATCAATTTATTATTCATTTTCTTATTTAATTCAATAAAAGCTTCCATTTTAAAATTTATCTGACATGGCCACAGATTGATAGCCCAGTGCACAAAGTCTTCAGGACATTGCCACAGAATTTAGGTTTAATTTGATATATTGTTCCCATGTCCTTGATCTCAATGAGTCAAATTATTATTTTGTTATTTCAATTTCAGGAATGCCGGGGGGGCAAACATGGACCAGTGTACCACTGTGCTAGACGCTGTACAAACTCCTTATAAAAAGAAAGTCTCTTCCCCAAAGTGCTCATAAGAATCTCATCAAATTCTATTTGTCCTCTACAGTGAGCTTTAATGATGTTGATTAGAGCAGATAACTGAAAGGGACTCAAAGTAGACTGAAGCAGTCAACTTCCACCTCTTTGAAAAATATTTTCTTCACAGTCTTGGAAACTCTTTCTATTTCTGAACTTTTATCTTCTACAGTTCACCATGGGCTAGTAACTTGAATACTATACTAACAACAAAGGGTATTATATTTAAGGTAAAAGATCAAACAATACTTTAAATGTTTTATTGAAGCCAGGAAACTCTCTCTAATTAATTACTTACTTGAAATTCATCAAAACACAAGAGACAGGCCCCCTCACTTATTTCCTCAGCTATAGGGGCTATTGGATCATATGACTTGGCCATTAGTCCTGGCTTCCTTTTAGGCAAGCTCTGTTTAAGACGATGTATTCCTGTAGTGAATAAAACAGAAAAAGAAACAGTGGAAGTGCTGCATTTAACTCTGTGGAACATATAAAGCAATAATACACACATATGTAGTTTAGATACAGAAATACAAAAATCACATGCATTATGATTTTAAAAGGCACACTTGGTAATTTTTCAACCCTTTAAAGCAAACTGCTAAAGCCTCACAGAGTCAGCAATCTGTGTTTTCTTGTTTACAAATAAAGTAAAGTATTGTACTGTAGCCCCACAGATGCCTGCTGTTACATACTTTTTTAAAATGGTGCATCTATCCTACCATTGTTTCAAAAAACTTTGATATTGTAATTGGTACTCTATCATTTTGTCTTGCTTCAAATTTATTACCTTGATTCAGTTGCATTTCTTTGAAATTATACCCACTCTCTCCTAGTCTATGCTCTAATAATCAGAACCCTTAAAGCATTTAGAAGTCAGCTGCAAAACACTGCACATTCCATTTCCCTAAAGTATGTTTACAACCTGTAGTCAAACTCTGAAATAGCAGGGAAAAAATCAACTCAGAGAAACCAATCCCTATGGTTTTAAAAAAAGGAAAACTGACTAAGATGCAAAGATTGTACAAAACAAGTATTACAGTAAAAAAATGTACGATAAGGTGTTAGAGATTGTACTCTATGTATGTATTTAAGATAAAGTGAACATTAGGAAAAGAAAGGCCCTGTGGTGGGAGGTTAGCTTTATTACTAGTAGACATAAAGGAACACACAGATAACAAGAGATATTGTCACTCTGGCCCACCTACAAGGGGTGCAAGTGGGGCAATTGCCCAAGGGCCCGGGCCCTTTTAAATCACGTGTGCGGGCTGCACGGCTCCTAGGCACACACGACTGCTCCAGGCCCCGTGCTTTGCGCGACTGGCCAGTTCGTCAGTCCTGGAAGTGACAGGCGGTCCCAGAAGTGACAGATTCGTCACTTCTGCCCCAGGCCCAGCCCTGGGGCCCGTAATTGCTGTCAGCGGGCCTGTTGTCACTGCAGAATGTATCTATTAGATTTCCAGAATATGGATCACCACCAAGTGCAAAATTGGTCATGTATCACAGAAAGCAATTGCTGTCTTGGAGTAGGTGAAGCATAGGGTCCCAAAGAAGGCAGATCTTAATATTTTATAAATGAAGAGGTTAAGTTTTAAGAAACAGTTTAGGGAAACTCTCATTGGAAAAGAGGAGACTAAATAAACTGGGTTTAAAAAAAATTACTAACCGTTTGTAATTGTTGTTCTTTGAGATGCGTTGCTTATGTCCATTCCATTGTAGGTGTGTGTGCTCGCCACATGCACTGGTGCCTGAAGTTTGTTCCTCAGTGGTATCCATAGGGGACTGGCTCTGGTGCCCTCTGGAGTAGCACACATATGCGCTGGTAAAAGGGGCTCCGCTGGCCATCTCCCTCCCTCAGTTCCTCCTTGCCAGAACTCCGACAGAGGGGAAGGAGGGTGGGTCATGGAATGGACATGACCAACAAACTTGAAGAACAACAGTTACAAAAGGTTAGTAACCGTTTTTTCTTCGAGTGCTTGCTCATGTCCATTCCATTGTAGGCGACTCCCAAGCAGTACCTCTGGAGGTAGGCAGGAGTTCATAGATGTGTCGATTGCAACACAGCTCTGCCAAATCTAGCGTAATCTCTGGCCTGCTGGGTAATGGCATAATGCGTGGTGAATGTTTGCACTGAAGATCACGTCGCAGCCCTGTAGATGTCCTGGATAGGGACTTGTGCCAGGAAGGCAGCCGGCGCCTGAGCCTAGTAGAGTAAGCCTTCACTATCGGTGGAGGCACAGCCTGCATCAACTTGTAACAAGTGAGGATGCAGTTTGAAATCCTCTGAGAGGACACCGGAAGGCCCTTCATCCTGTCAGCTATCGCAATAAAGAGCTGAGCTGATCTGCGGAAGGGCTTGGTGTGCTCCAAGAAGAAAGCTAGGGCACACCTGACAACTAGAGTGTGCAGGTGTCTCTCCTCGTTGGTTGCGTGCATCTTTAGATAGAACACTGGGAGGAAGATATCCTGGTTGACATGGAAGTGCGACACCATCTTCAGCAGGAAGGCTGGATAGGGCTGCAGCTGAACCTTGTCCTTGTAGGACACCATATACGGGGCCTCCGAAGTGAGGGCGTTAATCTCGGAGACTCACCTCACCGAAGTAATGGCTACAAGGAATGAGACCTTCCATGACAGGTGCGAGAGACAGCAAGAGGCTAGAGGCTCAAAAGGAGGACCGGTAAGCCTGGAAAGGACTAGATTGAAATCCCAATGGGAAACCGGATCCCAGAACGGAGGAAACAGCCTCTAGAGGCCTTTGAGGAACCTGACAGTCATCTTATGTGAGAATACTGATCGTCCCTGGACGTGCAGATGAAAGGCTGATATGGCCGCCAAGTGCACCTTGATTGATGAAAAGGCAAGGCCTTGGCACGTTAAGTGCAGGAGGTAGTCAGGATGGATTGTAAAGAGGCAGTAACAGGGTAGATATTTCACTCTGAAGCCCAGCAGGAGAAGCGCTTCCACTTTGAAAGGTAAGTAGCTCTAGTAGAGGACTTTCTGCTTTCCAGAAGAACCTGCTGGACCTGACTGGAGCAGGCCAGCTCCTCGGGGCTCCGTCATGCAACATCCACTCTGTGAGGTGGAGAGAGGTGAAGTTCAGGTGCAGCAGTGATCCTGAGAAAGTGGGTCCGGACATACGGGAAGAGTCCACGGTGCTGCCGCTGCCAAGTCCATGAGACTGCCAAACCAATGCTGGTAACGCCAGGCCAGGGCAATCATAATGACTCACGCCTTGTCCCTCTTGATCTTGGAAAGGACCCTGCTGATCAGTGGGATTGGCGGAAAGGCATACATGAGACCTCTAACTATGACAGACGGAAGGCATCTGACAGTGAACCGCTGTCGAGGCCTTGTAACGAGCAGAATTGATGCCATTTTCTGTTCTGTCTGGTGACAAACAGGTCCATTTGGGGAGCTCCCCACCTTTGGAAGAGCATCTGGCAACCTCCGAGTAGAGGGACCACTTGTGGTGAGAGAAGAAGGACCTGCTGAGGCGATCTGCCAGCATGTTCCGTATGACGGGGAGGTGCAAGGCTTCCAGGTGGATAGCATACTGGATGCATAAGTGGCTCAGAGCTTCTTGACACAGGACAGATGATGTGATGAAAGATTTTGCCTCTGTTGCCTAAAAAGCCTTATATCACTTTAAATTGAAGGTTTACAGAAAAACCTCAGAAGAGGTTTAAATTTCGGAAAAATTATAACTTGTTTAATTGGATATAAAAAGGGTGGTGACAGTGTCAGGACCCTTTGGGATGCTTAGAGTAGTGATTAGTTTTAAGAATAAGGTTTTAATTAAATAGAAATTAATAGTAGTTTACATTAAGAAAATCCAGAAATGGTGGCTATAGGATGATGTACTGTGGTGAAAGACTCCATAGGAACACATAGAGGGCCCATAAAACTGATGATGCAATCAGGAGACAGTATTATATCAGCCTCCTATGGGGAATGACTCAGCAAAACCCCATTGAAAGAAGCTACCTATCAAGGGTGAAGCTAAGAAATGTTGGAAGCTGATTGGCTGAGCTTGGGAGAACAAATAGTGTACAAGACCGACAGCCGACAGACTAAACCCTATAAGTGGGTCTGGGGTCCTGGAAGAGAGAAGACACCTGCAAGGAAGAAGATGCTTGCACAGAAGAAGCCACCTGAGAAACAATATCAATGGCAGCAGAAGAAACTAGGCAGCTTTGGGTGGAGGCTTGTTTGACGGAGCAGAAAGACAGCGCTTATTGACGGAGCAGAAAGACCAATAGATGAATCAGAGGGAATCTGATTGGAAGAATGTAAGTTATCAAGGAGTGTATGGATTTTGCCTCCCAATAAAGTTGGATGTCTGTGGTCTGAGAGAGATCTTCCCCTACCCATTCAATAACTGCCTGATCAGCACTTATTGGATGTTAGTGTAAATAGTTAAATATTAAATATGTGTTTAATTGATATATATTATATGCTTAATTGTTATATTGTTATAAGATACAGAGTATTAAGTGAATGATTATATTGCTCTATTATCTGTTATAGTGATATTGAAAGTGTTATTGTAGTGTTGCGTCTTTATTTGCCACGCCGTTTCACTCCTGCAACTGTAACCTTTATCATATTTGTTCCTACAGTACTTTATATCCATCTCTAATCTTTTACTGTGATCACTCATTCTAAATAAATATTATTTTGTTTTCAAAGATTTACTGCTTACCTGTCTATTCTTGATCGGAGGGCTGTATCTGTGTCCTTTCAAGGGAAATCAATCTAGCTGCAGCTTTCCCTGGCAATTCCTTTAGGGCAGGCCACAACCTTGGCTACCGATTTAAATAGTTAATAAGAAAAGGTTTTAAATTAAAAGCATTATTTTAGAGCACATCATTGGTTTAATATAATTGAATTCAAATCTTCCGGTAACCAAGACCGGGCTCCCCCTTGTCTGTTGATGTAGAACATGGAGGCAGTGTTGTCTGTCAGTACCTGCACCACTCAACCAGATAGACGGGGAAGGAACACCTCGCACACCAGGCAAATGGTCCTGAGCTCTCCGAAGTTCACGTGAAGTGACAGCTCCTCCCGCGACCATAGTCCTTGAGTTTTGAGGGAACCGAGGTATGCTCCCCAGCTGAGGTCAGATGCATCTGACACCAGGGACACTGTGGGCCGTGGAGCCACAAACAGAACCTCTTTCATCACCGAATTTGGATTGCACCACCATTAGAGAGAGGTGAGTACCTGAGGCGGTATCGTGAGGAGCCTATCCAAGCGGTGTCTGGCTGAGGAATAGACGGACAACAGTCATATTTGAAGGGGCCTCAGTCGCAATCTTGTGTGCCGAACTAGGAGTCTGAGACAGACCCAAGATCCCTTCTGACCTAAATATCTATGAATCTATTTGGTGAGTGGGTGCGCAGTGACTTGGGCAATCAGATCTGACATTGCTCTGAACCTGGCTTGTGGGAAGAATGCTCTGGCTTGGGTAGAGTCGACGACTGCTCCGATGAACTCTATCCTCTGATCAGTGACCAATGTTGATTTTTGTTCATTTATCAACAGGCCCAGGGCGTGACAAGTGGCTCATAGCACCTCCATACTGTGCTGCACCTGCCCTTTGGAGCGGCCCTTGATGAGCCAGTCATCCAGATAGAGATTGATTTGGACCCCCCCACCCGACACCTGAGGTAAGCTGCGACTACTGCCATGCACTTTGTAAACACTCTTGATGCTGTCGCTATGCCGAACAGGAGCGCTGTGAACTGGTAATGTGCCTGACTGACAACAAACCATAGAAATCTCTTCTGTCCGGGAAATATTGAGATGTGAAAGTAAACATCTTTTAGGTCAAGGGCAGTATACCAATCTCAGGATCCAGTGAGGGGATGATGGAGGCCAGGGAGACCATGAGGAACTTCACCTTCTTGAGATATTTGTTGAAGTCTCAAGTCCAGGATGGAGCATAGGCCCCCTTTGACCTTCAGAATGAGAAAATATCAGGAGTAAAGATATTTCCCTCTTCGTTCTGTGGGAACTTCCTCCACGGCCCCCAGCCGCAGAAGGGCTTGCACCTCCTGGGCGAGCAGTTGCTTGTGAGAAGGGTCCCTGAAAAGAGACAGGGAAGGGAGGGTGGGAAAGAACAAAATACCCCGATGCCTCTGTATTGAGGACCCAGCAGTCCGTAGTTATGGCGGTCCAAGCGGGGAGTAAAGGTAACAAACAGTGGGAAAATAAAGGGTGAGACAGATCCTGGTTGCAGGCTGGGAGTTTGCCCTCGAGTGTCCCCTCAAAATGATTGCCTGGTTTTGGGATGGGCATGGGTCAAGCCTGAATGAGCCCCTGCTGTAGGCTGTTGGCCTTGGTGACACCTATATCTGATGTCTCTCTCCTTTCTGATCCAGGGCTTGAATCCCTTGCAGATATGGCACTTTTCATGAATGTGGGACTCACCCAGACACTTCAGACAACTAAGATGTGGATTGCTGATTGGCATGGACTTCTTACAGCAGGGCTTGAAGCCCGGGGAGCCGGGCATTCCCTGTTCCTGGGCAAAGTCCCTTAGGGGACTATGAATAACTAAGTATGCTAACACTATTAGGAACTGATGACTATCTACAACTATTTACACAATAAAAGTTCAAAGAGAAAGAGAAACCACTTGCCAGAGCAGGGTGGGCAAACTTTTTGGCCCGAGGGCCACATCTGGATATGGAAATTGTATGGCAGGCCATGAATGCTCATGAAGTTGGGGTTGGGAGGAGGTGAGGGCTTTGGATGGAGGTGCAGGCTCTGGGATGAGTCTGGGGATGAGGGGTTTGAGGTGGAGGAGGGTGCTCCAGGCTGGGATCGAGGGGTTTGGATGGAGGGAGGGGGCAGGGGTGGGGCGGGGTGGAGGCTCCGGTCGGTACTTACCTCAAGCAGCTCCCGGAAGCAGCAGCATGTCCCCCCTCCGGGTCCTACACAAAGGCGCGGCCAGGTGACTCAGCACACTGCCCCATCCACAGGCACCGCCCCTGCAGCTCCCAGCCATTGAGAGCTGCGGGGCGGCGCTTTGGGTGGGGGCAGTGCGTGGAGCCCCCTGGCTGCCCCTAAACATAGGAGCCGGAGAAAGGACATGCTGCTGCTTCCGGGAGCCACACAGAGCTATGGCAGGCACGCATGGAGTGGCCACCAACCCCGCTCCCGGATTGGAGTGTGGGAGCGGGACAAGCCCCAGACCGTGCTCTCCAGCGGGAGCTCAAGGGCCACATTAAATCGGCTGAAGGGCCGGATGTGGCCCATGGGCCGTAGTCTGCCCATCCCTGTGCTATAGCAAGGGGAGCGTTCCAGCACTGTCACTGGCAATAAGAAGGAACTGAGGGAGGAAGGGGGCTGGCAGCGCCCCTTATACTGGTGCATATGCACGCCACTCCAGAGAGCACCAGAGCTGGTCCCCTACAGATACCACTGAGGAAAAAACTTCCAGCACCAGTGCACGTGGCGAGCACACACACCTACAATGGAATGGACATAAGCACTCACTCAAAGAAGAAGAATTAGATAAGTTAATGGCAGATAGGCCCATCAGTGACTATTAGCCAAGATGGTTAGGGACATAACCCCATGCTTGGGTGTCCCTAAACCTCCAAGTGCAGAAGCTGGGACTGGATGACAGGGATGGGTCATTCTAAATTGCTCTTTCTGTTCATTCCCTCTGAAGCATCTGGTTCCGGCCACTGTCAGAGACAGGATGCTGGGCTATATGGACAATTTGTCTGACCCAGTATATCCGTTCTTATTATGTTAAATACCCAATCTGATCTTTGCAACATAAAAGGTACATTGGCTAGAAAAATGTCCACTCAGAGGGTGGGAAAGGAAAGAGGAAAAATGAGGGTGGCAATGAATGAAATAACATGATTCTTTAGTAAGGCATACACAGATCTTGACAGATTTTTTTTAATTAGGTCATCTAGTCCACCTTCCTGAAATTTTGCAAAATCGCTTTAGTTATTCTTAAGTTGTTCCTAGCAGACATATAGCTAGTATAGCCCTAAATAACTCAAGTAATGGCAATTACATAACCCTTTGCAGAAGCTTTTTTCACTGCTACCTGTTCTTAGAGCTCAAGTTCTCACTGAGAATAACTGATTCCTGTCCACTCCTAACATTCCTTTTCATATGTGTAAAGTTATGTTTCCTGGACATGGAAGATATCCCAACCCCTAACCCTTCCTCATCTTATTTTCCAAACTTAACTTTGTTTGTTTTCTTTCTTAAATCGTTGTACCCTCAACTGAACACAGATGCCAAATAAGTATCAAATAATTTAACTGTAGCTTTTACATAAACTATATCTTTGGGACACCATCACATTATTTATCTCAGCCAATATAAAATTCACTATTAGCATATAACTTCTTCCGAATGGAGTGTAAGTTAATTGATAAATTATGGGTGTTTAGTTAAGGGGTAAATTAATCTTGAATATACATCTGATTTCACATACATCGCACACTACATTATCTTTTGAGTGGATATTCCTATTAATATTGGATATTGTAGCTATTAATAGCTATACTGGAATAACAGAAGATTCTAACAATGCTTTAATAAATGTATTTTTGATTACTTATGTAAAAGAAAGTGAAATTGGCTCATATGCTAAGAAGAATAAACCAGGGTTGCTTTATAGATCAGAGGTTCTCAAGCTGTGGTCCATGGACCACCAGTGATCTGCGAGCTCCATTCAGGTGCTCTGTGGATAGTTCCCTCTAAGGTGTGCACCTGGGTGGCTGCACACAAGAGAATGAAGAGCCACCCGTCTAGTTAGTGGAGCCGCGCGGGGAGGGGGGAATTTGGGATGTGCAGGGCTGCGGCAGCCAGAGAAAGAAGCGACTTTCTGCAGCTCCAGGGCTGCGGCGAGATGGCCCTTCTTCCCAGCCTCAGCTCAGGGGCTGCCGTGTTGGGGGAGAGAGGGAGAGACCCCACCTCCTTTCCAGCCCCAGCTCGGGGGCTGCCGTGTTGGGGGAGAGAGAGCACATCCATTGCATTAGAAAGGTAAGACTACTGATATTAAAATATGAGTTGTGTGCTTTTACTTGTCGAACAAAAAAGTTAATTGTTAAGTTTTTTTTTATATAGCGCTTTTATCCAAAGCGCTTTACAATAGTTATCTAATGGTACAAACAACATTTGGAAAGATCATTAAGTGGTCTGCCGAGACCCTCAGCAATTTTCAAGTGGTCCACAAAAAAAAAGTTTGAGAACCACTGTTATAGATTATACACTCAATGAGACTCATGTAAATGTCAGAGTATTTGCACTTACTTTTGTGTACATCTAGCATGAAACCATGAAAATGGACTCTCTTTTTCTTCTCTACTTCTATATGAGAATAAAACATGTCCATCACCATTGTCTTTCCTGTGCCTTCAAATAAAAAACAAATAGACTCAACAGGTAGTTAATTTAAAAACAGTATGTACTGATTACAGTAATGATTGTTCATTAGCTTTGAACTAATGAAACTACACTCTTCAGCTGAACAGTAAAAAGCTTGCTTGTTTGGGAAGAGAGATTATATTTTATGTTAAAAGAGCTAGGAGGAAAGTTGTATTTCACTTTATCAAGGACAAATTCTGAAAAAATAAAGTATGACATTTTGAGCCAACAAGTGGCCCTATTGTCTCCATCTGAGTCAAGGCATTTTCATGGTACATTGACATGACTAGAATAAAATCTTCATCTCTCTGCCTCCTTCTTCTTACTTTACACATGTTGTTAAATAGTGGTTATTTAGGAAATAACATGTCACAAACAGAAATACATTAATGCACGCCACTCCATATACAGCAACTGGATCTATACTTAATACCATTCCATATTCTAAAAGAAACAAGTATGAAAAGTTAATTAAAATAGTAACTTGTTATACAAAAAATAAAAAACCTTTGACATTAAAGGCTACATTAGAACTTGAGTAAGTCCTCTGTAGAAGGGCATGCCTGTCCTGTAGCATCCCCTGCTGGTCAAGTGTGGCCCTGCCTCAGTTTCCCCTACTCTCAGCATCCCTTAAGAATTCCACACAGTCCAAAAGTTATAAGACAAAATACCTATCCTGGGGTTCTACTTTATTAAGTTAAAATAAACTTAAAATAAAGTCTCTTTTTCCCAGACTCCAAGTAAAGTCTCCCTGGGCTTTTTTCTCTTCCCTCAGGTTCAGAGGGTGGCAAAGCCATCCTTTCTTGGGGTTATGTTTCTGGGCTCTCAACAGCTACCCCAACAGCTTTCTTCAGGAATCCTTCTAGCACCTTTTCCCTGCCTTTCCGGGCTGAGAGAGATTAATGGGTAGCAGTCCTTCCCTTGTTGCTACCTTCCCCTTTGTAAGGCGCAGATTCCTTCCCTTAAACCCAGGTAGGCAGCAGGCAATCAGTCACAGGTGCACTGGATCCTGCTCCCTCTTAAATGGAAACTCTGTGAAACCCTCATTTTGCCAAAACTTCCAATGAAATCTTTACTGAAACTTACCTACATCTCCATAGATGTAAAGACCTTTCGGAGGTTTGCTTTTTGCAAAGAGCTGCAAAAAAGAGAAGGATCACTTTATATAAACACGGTGTGTAATTAATGTGAGCCTATTGTTGAGGGAATGAAATCAGGTGGCTGGATTTAATTAACTAAGTAGGGCTACCATAAAAAATATTATAAATAAAACAGTTACTAACCTTTCTATAACTGTTGTTCGAGATGTGTTGCACATGTCCATTCCACTGTAGGTGTTTGCGCGCTCCAATGCATAATTGTTGGAGAGTTTTTACCTTTAGTAATGCCCTCAATTTCCCTTCTCTCCTGACCAATGTAATAGCTACTAAAATGCTATCTTCATTGAAAGGTGCAACAGAGAGCAGGTCTGTAGAGGTTCAAAGGGGGGGAATCCATCAGTTTTGTTATGACTAGATTCAGGCTCCATGGTGGAAGAGAGCTCTGTATGTGTGGAAATGGTCTGCCCAAACCCTTTAAAAATCTTACTGCGATCAGGTTGGAAAAAAGGGAGTGATTATCCACAGGAAGGGGAAATGCCAATATAGCTGCTAGGTATACCCTGATTGAGCTAATTGCCAATCCTTGATGATTCAAACACAAAAAAGATATTCTTGCTTCTATTCAGAATGTGTTGGACAAGGGGAGACCCCTTTTAGCCTCGACCAGGTGAAAAACTTATTTTACTTCTCAAGGTAAGTTGACCTCATTGATGGTTTTCTACTAGTCAGCACTACCTCCTGCACCTTTCCAGAGCTGGACTCATTTGCCAACGTTAACCCTGAAGTCTCCAGGGCCTGAAAGCTGGGATGGAGGAGGCGTCCGTGATTCTCCAAAAATAGGTCTGCATGAAGTGTGAGTAACAGTGGGGACTGATTGAGAGGTCCAAGAGCTGTGAAAACCAGTACTGACGGGGCCACGCTGGGGCAATCAGTATAAGACGGGCCTTGTCCTGCTTGCCTGGCAGACAACTCTGGGCAAAAGAGGGATTGGCAGAAAAGTGTACTGCAGACCTTCTGACCACAGCAGTAGAAAAGCATCGGTCAACAAACCTGGGTTGTGTCCTGCCCCCCAGAGCTAAAAAAATAACCTTGCTATGTCTGGGTAAAGGGACCACTCATGGTGATCAACCTTGCTCAGTCGATCTGCCATTATATTCTGAGTCCCTGGGACATGAGCTACTTTCAGAAGTATAGTTACTGATACACAAGTCCCAGAGCCAGATTGCTTCCTGATAGAATAGTGAGGATCGGGCTCCTTCCTGCTTGTTTACATAAAACATGGTAGTCATATTGTCAGTCAGCAACAATATGCCGCTTCCTACTTGGATGTGAGAAAGGAACGCCATGCAAGCTAAACGGCTAGCACCCTGGATCAACTTCTTATCAATCAGGGAATGGTACCAAGATCCTTAACCTCTGGAGGAATGGTGCTACCACCACCATACACTTTGGAGCCGCCAAGAGACCAAAGGGGCGGACTGTGAACTGATAAAGGTTTCCACTGACAAAGAATCTCAGAATTTTTCTGTGGCTCTGATGAACTGCCATGTGAAAGTAGGCATCCTTTACGTCAAAGGCAGTGTACCTGTCCCCCTGGCTCCAGAGAAGAAATAATAGAAGCTAGATTGACCATCCGGAATTTTGATTATTTTTAGGAACTTGCTTAGCTGCCTTAGATCTAAAATAGGTGTGAGACCCCTTTTACCTTCGGGATCAGGAAGGATGAACCTCCTCTATAGCTCTTACAAGATGAAGTGATTATATCTCTTGGAGTAATACTGTCTCTTGGGAGGGGTCCCTGAAGAGAGATGGGGAAGGGCAGAGAAGGGGGTTAGAGGCAGAAATAAAATGGAATGTATATCTCACCGCCACCATGCTTAGAACTCACCAATCTGTTGGGATGTGGGCCCAAGCACAACAGAAGTGGGACAGGCAGTTTGAAAAAGCTGGAAAAGAAAAAGATGGCACTCTTGTATGTAGTGGACTGCTCTCAATCCACCCATCAAAATGAGCTCTTGGAAGATGCTGCTGCCAGCCTCGCTGAACTGGTGGCTGTGGAAGCAGAGGCAGTGGTGGTCATCGTTTGTAACCTCTGCTCCTTCTCCTTGGTAGGACTTGGGGTCCAGGGGCAAATCCCTGAAAACACTGGAACTGAGAAGGATGAAACCCCTTCCACCTCTTTGCTGGGGTGTTAACTTCACAGAGTCTCATCTGTCTTTTCTGTGAAGCGCAATGTTGCTTCATAAGGTAGGTCCTGGACTGTATGTTACACATCTGGAAAGAGGCCAGAAGAGTGTAACCAGAATGATAGCATCACGATAGCAGAGGTCAGGTGGTGCACTGCAGAATTTGCTGCATTGAGACCTGCCTGCAGAGTTGTTCCGGCAACAAACGTTCCCTCCACTATGAGAGGCTGGAACTCTTGTTTCACCTCATCTGGAAGTTTGTCTTTGAACTTCAAAGCATATAGATTCATAGATATTAAGGTCAGAAGGGACCATTATGATCATCTAGTCTGACCTCCTGCACAACGCAGGCCACAGAATCTCACCCACCCACTCCTGCGAAAAACGTCTCACCTATGTCTGAGCTATTGAAGTCCTCAAATTGTGGTTTAAAGACTTCAAGGAGCACAGAATCCTCCAGCAAGTGATCCATGGCCCATGCTACAGAAGAAGGTGAAAAACCTCCAGGGCCGCTTCCAATCTGCCCTGGAGGAAAATTCCTTTCCCACCCCAAATATGGTGATCAGCTAAACCCTGAGCATATGGACAAGATTCACCAGCCAGATACCCAGGAAAGAATTCTCTGTAGTAACTCAGATCCCACCCCATCTAACATCCCATCACAGGATGAAATCGTAGTGCCTCAGCAAAGCTTGCTGGTTTGGAGGATGAAGCTGTAATTCACCTGTGGAATAAAGCTTCCTTCCAAATAAGTTCAGCTTCTTGTCCTCTTTATTTTTTGGCATTGGTGCCCTATCTTTCTTTTACACTGGCTGCTGCCACTACAAGGGAGCCTGGAGGAGGATGGTTACATAGGTGTGTGAACCCCTGGAAGGGGACAGAATACCATCTCTCCCCTCTTTTTGCAGTTGGAGGCAGGGAAGTGAGTCTGCCAGAGCGCTTAGGTAGGATCTAAGATAGTTTTACTGATACATGAGGCTATTCTAGCCAGAGCTGCAGATGTCAGAATGTCCACCAGTTTGTGGGATTTTTCCTGGATGTCCTCTGGGTGGATATCAAGGGTGATAGCCATCCTCCTCAACAACTCCAGATGAGCCTTAAAATCATCAGGAGATGAAGAAATAGGCTCTACCACAATTGGCTTATCAGGGGATGAGAACGAGGCTGCCAATGGTACCGGAGGCTGATCCAGTTCCTGCTCCTTTTGCAGCTGTTCGTGAGAGGGATCCTGACTGCTTGGTGCTGGGCTTGGTACCAACACTATGGTGTTTGAGGTGTTAATGCTCCTGATGCCCAGAAGTTGGAGCCAGCTGATGTGGCCATGGGGATACTCTTGATTGAGAGAGGAAGCCCCATGGTTCCAAAAGGGCCACTGGTGCAGCCTGGTCCCCAACTATGCATAGTCCAAAGGTCACAGCTGAAACCAGGGCAGGCAGGTGACATATCCCCTCGGATGGGACCGGCTAGGAGTTTGATGAAGAAGAAGCTTCTTGTTAGTATGTTGGTGCCGTACCCATCAATACTAGTGAAGAAGGCTGACTCTGAAGAAAGGGGAGCCAAGGAGATCATCTGTGGCTTTCCCCTCGAACAGGGGTGGGTGAAGCTTTTGGCCCAAGGGCCACATCTGGGAATAGAAATTGTATGGTGGGCCATGAATCTTCAGAAAATTGGGGCTGAGGTGTGGGAGGAGGTGAGGGCTCTGGTTGGGGGTGTGGGCTCCAGGGTGGGGCCAGAAATGAGGAGTTCAGGGTGTGGGAAGAGGCTCAGGGCTGGGGTGGGGGTGTGGGGTGCAGCGGGGGGGAGGTGAGGGCTCCGGCTGGGGGTGCAGGCTCTGGGGTGGGTCTGGGGTGCAAGAGGGTGCTCCGGGCTGGGACAGGGAGTTGGGGCACGGGGAGAGGCTCAGGGGTGCAGGCGCTGGGTGGCACTTACCTCCATCTTTAAAAAAGGGAAGGAGGATCCTGGGAACTACAGGCCAGTCAGCCTCACCTCAGTCCCTGGAAAAATCATGGAGCAGGTCCTCAAGGAATCAATTCTGAAGCACTTAGAGGAGAGGAAAGTGATCAGGAACAGTCAGCATGGATTCACTAAGGGAAAGTCATGCCTGACTAAACTAATTGCCTTCTATGACGAGATAACTGGCTCTGTGGATGAGAGGAAAGCAGTGGACATGTTGTTCCTTGACTTTAGCAAAGCTTTTGACACAGTCTCCCACAGTATTCTTGCCAGCAAGTTAAAGAAGTATGGGCTGGATGAATGGACTATACGGTGGATAGAAAGTTGGCTAGATTGTCGGGCTCAACGGATAGTGATCAATGGCTCCATGTCCAGTTAGCAGCCAGTATCAAGTGGAGTGCCCCAAGGTTCAGTTCTGGGGCCGGTTTTGTTCAGTATCTTCGTTAATGATCTGGAGGATGGTATGGATTGCACCCTCAGCAAGTTTGCAGATGACCCTAAACTGGGAGGAGAGGTAGATACGCTGGAGGGTAGGGCTAGGATACAGAGGGACCTAGACAAATTAGAGGATTGGGCCAAAAGAAATCTGATGAGGGTCAACAAGGTCAAGTGCAGAGTCCTGCACTTAGGACGGAAGAATCCCATGCACCGCTACAGACTAGGGACCGAATGGCTAGGCAGCAGTTGTGCAGAAAAGGACCTAAGGGTTACAGTGGACGAGAAGCTGGATATGAGTCAGTGTGCCCTTGTTGGCAAGAAGGCCAATGACATTTTGGGATGTATAAGTAGGGGCATAGCGAGCAGATCGAGGGACATTATTGTTCCCCTCTATTTGACATTGGTGAGGCCTCATCTGGAGTACTGTGTCCAGTTTTGGGCCCCACACTACAAGGAGGATGTGGAAAAATTGGAAAACATCCAGTGGAGGGCAACAAAAATGATTAGGGGACTGGAACACATGACTTATGAGGAGAGGCTGAGGGAACTGGGATTGTTTAGTCTGAGGAAGAGAAGAATGAGGGGGGATTTGATAGCGGCTTTCAACTACCTGAAAGGGGGTTCCAAAGAGGATGGATCTAGACTGTTCTCAGTGGTAGCAGATGACAGAACAAGGAGTAATGGTCTCAAGTTGCAGTGGGGGAGGTTTAGGTTGGATATTAGGAAAAACTTTTTCACTAGGAGGGTGGTGAAACACTGGAATGCGTTACCTAGGGAGGTGGTGGAATCTCCTTCCTTAGAAGTTTTTAAGGTCAGGCTTGACAAAGCCCTGGCTGGGATGATTTATTTGGGGATTGGTCCTGCTTTGAGCAGGGGGTTGGACTAGATGACCTCCTGAGGTCCCTTCCAACCCCGATATTCTATGATTCTATGATTCAAGCGGCTCCCGGAAGCAGCAGCATGTCCCTTCTCTGGCTCCTATGCGGAGGTATGGCCAGGTGGCTTTGCATGCTACCCTGTCTGCAGGCACTGCCCCTGCAGCTCCCATTGGCTGCAGTTCCCGGCTAATGGGAGCTGTGGGGGCGGCGTTTGAGGTGGGGGCAGCGTGCAGAGCGGAGCCCCCTGGCTGCTCCTACGTGTAGGAGCTGGAGGGGGGCCATGCCGCTGCTTCCAGGAACCACGTGGAGCAGCCTCTGACCCTGCTCCCCAGCTGGAGCAGGGTCATTCCGCTGCTTCTGGGAGCTGCGTGGAGCGGCTCCCAACCCTGCGCCCCAGCTGGAGCACTGGAGTGGGGAAGCCCCAGACCCCACTCCCCAGCGGGAGCCGAGGGCCAGTTTAAAACGGCTGGTGGGCTGGATCCGGCCTGTGGGCCATGGTTTACCCACCCCTGCCCTAGATGGTACCAGCTCAATTGGGACCCAGGTGCAGAGATGAAGGTGTTCAAGGTGGTACCTTGGGTGCCAGTGCTGAATGAGTCTCTTTAACTGATGGTGACAGTGGCACTGAGAGGTTTAACAACTCTCTTGCAGCCTCAAACACCTTAGGAGAAGAGGGCATCAGTGGCATCTCAGCGCTTTATGCCTGTGTGGTGTGTGAGAGACTGCAGAGGCTGCCCCAATGGGTAAAAACAAGGGTAAAAACTCTCACATCTGCACACTGCTGTGCACAAACATCTACAGTGGAATGGACATGTTCAATCACTCAAAGAAGAACCTTGCTAAATTACTAACTCAGAAGTTTTCAACCAATCTAATATTACAACAATATGTGGGTTGTGCAAAGGGGAAAAAGAGGAAAAATATGTACAATTTTATTTAGAACTGTTTAAAACAATCATATCTCTAGGAATGCTTACAGTATTTAACACCACACATCCAAACTCCACAATTAAACTTTTCCCAATCCACCATCAAAACAGACTCTCTCATCATCCACTAAACCCTTTGACCACATAGCCCAGCAAGAACTCGGGAAAATAGATTTTGTTATATAAACCAGTATCATAATATTTGCAAATACATACTGTAGATTACCAGCAATGTTTAGGATGTGAAGTTTCTTGGCTTTAAAAAGGAGGTAGGGTTGCGTGGAGGATATTCTTAGTCTCCATCCTTTCTACCTAGAGCTTTTGAGCAAAAGTTATCTCTGGTTTAAGCTTCATTCAAGACAACAGAGTTACAGTAGGGACAAGTCTGTCTTTTTAGGTCTAAAAGTGTTTCACTTCAAAACATGTATTTTACTAACTCACAGTTTATCTAATAGTAAGTTGCATTTATCTTGAATGAATATTGCTGAAGTGTTTTCAGCCTGAGTGGCTGTTACTTGAGACATACCTGTTGTATTTGAAAGTTTGTTTTCTAAGTTACACTTAATAAAGGCATTCCTACTTGCAAATATTTCCATATAGATGATTTTGCTAAGCAGTTTGCATTTATCTTAAGATTCACAATTCACTTCCATTTTTCAAGTAACCGAACAGAAACATTTACAAGTGTATACATAATTCCAAACAGAAATCAGTTTCTAAAGTAGAGAACTGAATAAAAGTCTGATCAGCTTATGAGACTGGACTGACATCCACTACAATATTTCGCACTTGTTTGGTTATTTTAAATGCTGCAATTTCACAAAGCAATAAAAGCTAAGCAAGAACAGAGGAAAATTAAAATTACAACCCTGTGGTCTCATTTGGATTTGTGTAATTGCTAAACAACTTGAATCTGGAGCACATTTCAAAACACAGTGCTACATTAAAGAAACAGTAGCTTCTGTAGCAAAAACATTCATTAATGGGCATACAAAAACATAATACATGACCAAAAACAGCAAGATGCAAGTCTCAGAATAACACGCCTTTTTAGTACCAATATCCTCAACAAATATGCAAGTCTGACTATAATGGAACCACTTATAGTTTTAATTTAGAGAGCTATATTAATAGAAATGCCCCAAAATTTTATTAATTTAATCTGTAGTTGAAACAAGGTTTCAGATGTTCGGAACAGTTCCGCTAATAGATTCCAAGGCCAGAAGGGACTCCTGTAACCATCTAGTCTGATCTCCTGGGTAACACAGGTCATAGAACTTCCCCACAATAATTCCTAGAGCACATCTTTTAGGAAAACATCCAATCTTGATTTAAAAATTACCAGTGACGGAGAATTCACCACCACCCTTGGTAAGTTGTTCCGGTGGTTAATTACTCCTACTGTTAAAAATTATGCCTTATTAAGAGTCTGAATTTATCTAGCTTCATCTTCCAGCCATTGGATCATGTTATACTTTTCTCTGATAGATTGAAGAGTCCATTATTAAATGTTTGTTCCCCGTGTAGATAATTACCGACTGTAATTAAGGGACCCCTTAACCTTCTCTTTGTTACATTAAATAAATAGGTTTCAGAGTAGCAGCCGTGGTAGTCTCTAAGGTGCCACAAGTACTCCTTTTCTTTTTATTAAATAAATAGAGTTCCTTGAGTCTATCATCATAGGACATGTTTTCCAATCCTGGGTCTTCTCTGAATTCTCTTGAATTTACCGATATCCTCCTGGAATTATAAAAACCAGAACTGAACACAGTATTCCAGCGGCGGTTGCACCAGTGCACAATATAGAGCTAAAATAACCTCTCTACTCCAGTTTATGCATCCAAGGATTGCATTAGCCTTTTTGTCCACAGCATCGTATGGGAGCTCACGTTCAGCTGATTATCCACCATGACCCCCAAATCTTTTTCAGAATCACTGCTTCTCAGAATAGAGTCCCCCGTTGTGACAATATGGTCTACATTCTTTGCTCCAAGATGTATACAATTACATTTATTCATATTAAAACACATATTGTTAGCCTGCGCCCAGTTTACCAAGCAATCCAGATTGCTCTGTATCAATGATGTGTCCTCTTCATTATTTACCACTCCCCCTGCAAACCTTTTTAGCAAGGTTTTCTTCCAGGTCATTAGTAAAAATGTTAAATAGACGTAGGGCCAACAACCAGTCCCTGCCGTACCCCAATAGAAAACCCATTTGACGATGATCCCCCTTTACAAATACATTTTGAGACCTATCATTTAGCCAGTTTGTAATCCATTTAGCATGTGCTATATTAATTTTATATCTTTATGTTCTTTTAATCAAGTACCAAGTAAAATACCTTATGAAAGTCTAAGTATATTACATCAACACTATTACCTTTAACAACCAAAACCTGTAATAGAACTGGCTGCAACTGTTTTTGCTTGGGCTTTGAACATATAGCAAGATAATTTAATTGATGACTTTTTCCTGTGTGCATTTGTGCATTTTTTTAAAAAAAGCTTTCTCTCAATATAGTTGCAGAATCTCAGAGTTGTACAGCTAAGGAACAACAACAAAAACAAAAAGGATATTTGTATGAAAATATAGATCTACAAATTTCTTTTTGAAAATAAAAGGATTTCTCTAGAGTAAATTTAGGATTATTGACCGCACACCTGGTCATTTTTCATTTTTTATGAGGCATAAGATGTAATACTTATTAGTAAATAGAAAAAGTCTGCATTTTTAAAAAACTCAGGTTCCACAACTTAAAAAAAACAAACTAACTCTCTCTCCCACAAACACATACAAATAAAAATCAGGAAATGCAAATAGGTCAAAGCAAAAGTGAGGGTGTTGTTGCACAAATGTTTCCATTCTAAATGGTCTGTCTGAGTTGCTTGTAACTTCCTTGAATTTCAACCTTTTGGACAGATACTTCTGTTTGATTCTCACTCCAGGAGTTATCATCTCTGGAAAGTCTGAGAAAAAAAACTGTTTTGGGTCAAAGGAAGGAAGCATAATTGCTTGGACTCTCAGAACATCCAAGATTAACTTTTGAGGATGAAAGCAGAATTTGTCTTCACAAAAATTTATGACTGGTGAATGAAGTATCCCTCCGTTACTTCAATTCTGCTACTGAAGTGGTCTGAATGGATGTTCAGTGAGAGCTTCTGAAGATGTAGTTAGTCCCAGGAAAGGGCCCTACATACTTGGAGGAATTCTAGTGGTTTAGGGGATCTTTTCACATGTAAGTGAAACGATGTTCTATTTTATTTGATGTTGCCAGGAGAGAAGACACTGTAGTCACCTTTAGGATAGCTCATTTTGAAGACAGGTGGAAATTATAAGAATGTAAGAATGGCCATACTGGATTAGACCAATGGTCCATCTAGCCCAGTATCTTGTCTCTGAGAGTGGCCAGTGCCAGACACTTCAGAGGGAATGAACAGAACAAGGCAATTTTGAATTATACATCCTGTCATCCAGTCCCAGCTTCTGGCAGTTGAAGGTTTAGGGACACCCAGAGCATAGGGTTACATCTCTGATCATCTTGGCTAATAGCCATTGATGGACCTATCACTTATCTAATTATTTTTGAACCCAGTTATACTTTTAAATGCTTTTAAATTTTAGCATATGGTTTACTTGGGATTCCTAAAAGTGTCAATTTTTTAAAAAATTGAATCTCCTCCAAATTAAAAGAATAACTTGATTAATAGATTTCCAGAACTGCCAAGCCTAAACATTCAAACACGATGAGTCAGGCATCCAAAATCATGAGATCATGGTTTGTATCAGGGCTCTGAATCACCGCAGCATAACATTTAAGGCACCCAATGATGCAATACAGATGTTGACTGAACACTTTACTGGGCTGAATAAACCCCAGAGCATCACAGCATCCAACTGCTGAAAAAACCAGGCCAGCACTATGCATACAGAGGGGAACTACATACTCTCCACCCTGGAGCAGAAAAGAAATATTGGATCTCCTGGACCTGTGGGGGATAAGAGGCTATACAAGCACAGCTATGGACCAGCTGTAGAAAATGTACATCTAACGGGCAGATTGCATGGCAGTTGCAGGCAAAGGGATACAATGGGAATCAGTAGCAGTGCCGTGTGAAAGCGAAGGAACTTCACCAGGGATACGATAAGGTGAGGGTAGATAACAAGAAATGTGGTGCTACCCTGTAGATCTGCCACTTTTACAACAAACTGCATGCCCTACTTGGCAGGGACCCCGGCAGCGCTCCGTGTACAACTGCGGACACTTCATAGGAAGCTGAGGCAGAAACCCCTGTGGTGGACAGTGAGGAGGGAAGAGCACGTGACATGACAGAGGACTCAAACCATGCCACAAGCTCTTTGAGACTGTGAAGTCAAGCCAGTCCCACCACACAAACACATAGGAGCCCAGTGATAAGGGGGAAGGAACCTTGGGAAGGTTTGTTCAGGAATTATTCCTTGTATTAATTTTTCCCCTTGCTGTTGCTCAAAACCTGATCTCTCACCTTCTTCCTCCCTCCCACTGCCCTTCTTCACCATTTAAAAAAATGGCACCCGTCCCATCCTGAATTTTAGAGAACAAAGGCATTTACTTTTGATTGATTATTGATAAAGTGTTAGAAAATATAGTGCTAGAGAATACATTCTAAAAAATAGTATGGCAGTCAGGTCACACAATCCATGCCACATCAGTGGCCTGTGCTCAGGTGGAGATAGGTAGAAGAAACAGAGGTAGAATCCATATCTGTTTTTCAATATTTTGGCTTCTTGGGTTAGGCTGAGAGGCCCAAGCAGAGTACTTCGTTTATCTGAACAGGGATGTCCCTTTTGTCCTGTTGAGAGTTCTCAGTGAAACTTTAATGGAGATACTCTGTGACCCTCTCCTGAACATTGCTAGGGATGGCAGCCTTGTTTCTTTCCCCACCATAGAAGGCTTTCTCCCATGCCACTCTGTGATGAGCTCAGATGGCATCATTGCAATAGGCTAGCAGCATATGTGCCTGGATGGCTTCAGGACGACAGTAGCAGCTGGTTCTCTGTGCCTTTATCATCCTCAGGAAAAAGATGTTAACAAAAGTGACCGCTGCCGGTGAAAATATTGCCTATATTCACTGCTTTTCCCCCATACCCACAGGCGCCTAGTTTTTAAAGCTTACATGCAACAGAAGCCCACCCTCTTCTCCCCAGAAGGCTATGTCACAATGGTTTAAGCTGAAGAGTGGTTCTGTACCCAGCCTCCCCAAAGCAAAAGTGACCATTAGCATTTGTTAAAAATATTTATGGGAATAATGCAAGGGAGTTTTGAGACTTATCTTTCCCTTTTCTATTGGGACTGCAAATCTAACAGTGTATCTGTTTGTTGTAATCAGCCTCCTGCATGGTGGCCTTGAGAGGTTCCCTCCTCCACACCTGCTGAAAGTCTGACTCCGATGAAGAGGAGAAAGAAGAGCACTCAGGAGGATATGTTTGGCAAGCGCCTCCAATCCTCTGTGGCCTCGGCCCATGAAAATAGGGCTTGTAGAGCCACGAACACATAGAAAGTATGAGAATGGAGGGTTCAGTTGCCGCAGAAGAGGGAAAAGGACTGAGAGGCACATCAGGAAATCCACCAGGATATAATGGGTCTGCTCAGGTAACAAACACAAATGTTGTAGAGCACCATTGACTTACATGCTCACAGAATACTGACTCCACAGATTTTTCAGTCCCTGGAGAACTCTTTGGTCAGTGGTCCCTACATCCCACAACACAACAGATGGCATCACGGTGTGCACCCATACCCCTACTATGCCACACTGGGGGGAAAGCAAGGAGAACCACAGTTACACATACAGAGACCTGTGGAAACTACGCTATCAGACAATACTTGTTGCATTCCATTTTGGACTGTGGGTTTAAAGTTTGGTTAACCCTGTTACACTTTTGCTAGACTGTTTTTACTGAGTTTTTTGCACATTACTTTTGTTGGCTGTTGGTTTGCAATTTTTGAAAACTCTGCATATCTTTATTATTATAGGCAATAAACAACCCATATTCATAAGTTTAAACAAAGCATTACAGATATTATAATAATGTACACCAAGCATTACTGAATTCATAGTGACACACAATCCCTTCCCCCCTCCCCATTTTAAGTAATTTACACTAAGCATTACAGATTCAAAAATGGGAGAGACAGTAACCTATTCCTGAACACTGTTTCATAAAATGTTCAGACAATTCTACTGTGCCTGACTGCTAAAATGGTCTTTTAAGCCTCCCTCAGCGATACAGCTCCGTGGTGAGCTCTTCTAATAGTTCATGTGTCTGATTGTTCAAATTCAGCAGACAGCTGATCCACCTCACTCCACCACCACAGGATAACTTTTCTCCCTTCACTTCACAGACATTGTGCAATAAACAACATGCAGCAATAACAATGCCTCGCTGAAATCCAATCTAGTGGGCAAACATCTCCAATGACTCCTCAATCTACCACAAGCACATTCAACTGTCATTCCACTGAGCCAGTCCCTGAATCTTTCCTTGGTGCTGTAGAGGTGGCCAGTGTATGGCTTCATGAGCCAGGGGAAGGCTGAGTCACCCAGAATCACTATTGGCATTTCAACATCCCCAATTTGAATGCACTGGTTGGGGATGAATGTCCCTGTTTGCAACTTTTTGAAAACTCTTGTTTTCTTAAAGATGCGAGCATCATGAATCTTCCCCAATATCAGTGAAGTGTCCTGTCCTTGCATAACCATTGAAAAGTAACCCTTTCTGTTAATATACTCAGTGGTGACATGGGCTAGTGCCAGAACAGGGATACGTGTGCTGTGTATTGCCCTACTGCAGTTTGGGAAACCCACTGCTGCAAAACCATCCAGTATTTCATGCATGTTACCAACAGTCACAATTCTGTGTAGCAGGAGATGATTAATGGCCTTGCACATTTCTATGATGATGGCCCCACACTGTGGATTTTCCAACTCCAAAATGATTGTCCACTGACCAATTTGGTGTTGCAAGTTTCCAGAGTGTGATCGCTACGCACTTCTCCACTGCCAGTGAAGCTCTCATTTTGGCATCCCAGCACAAGACAGCTGGGGCAAGCTCAGCACACCCCTTCAGGAGCACAGGTTTTTGCACCCGAAATTTCTGAAGCCACCACTCATCATCCCACACCTGTTTTATGATGAAATCCCATTAATCAGTGCTTGTTTCTTAGGTGGCAAAAGTGGTGATACACCGTGAGGAGCTGCTTTGTGAATGCCTGTAAGCAACCAGGCTTTTTTTCCCCCACCATGTCCAATCAGCATGGAGTTATTGAGCCCAAACATCTCTGCATCTTCCTCATTACACTCCCAGTTGTAGTAGTATTTATTCAAGCTCTGCAAACAGGAGAATCATGCATCTTGTACTAGCAGCTGTCATGAGAATTCTGCTGAGCTGTGTAGAGTCCATGCTTCTGCCAGAGAGATAAGAGAAACCTAAAATGGCATGCAGGATTGTGGGAGATTTAAAAAACTGTTCCAGTACTATGGGACGGAACAGGTGTCACAGTTCAGAGCAACTGCATCTGTATTTCCCTAGTGGTCCACCAAGGGAACCCAGGCTCAGGCTTCTGGCTCCCCAGCTGTTGCCGTTTTTGGGTGGAAACCCAAGTCTCTCTCCCTCCCGACTGGTCTATTTCCAGGCTGAACAGTTCCCTGCCTTCATTGTTTTATGCCCAGTATACAACAGTTGGCCCAAGCAAGCCTGCTTTGCTTCTTCCCTTCAGAGATGACACATGGTATAACTGCCAACATTTGTAAGTTACCACACACCACTGCCTATGAAAGCCTATTTTATTAGTTAGGTAGAAACACTGCAGACAAAACATTAAAAACAATAAAGTAACTTACATGCATAGTAATAAGCTTACTCGAGATCACCCCAACTATCTTTGGCAGCTGAGTCATTCAAACCCCAAAAAGGGGTCTCATTTGTGGTCGTTAGTTCATAACAGCCCTAGCTCAAAACTAGGACATCATGAAAATTTAGTCCCTCTGTTATACAGTTTGGAGATCTTAGAACTGGAGATTTCTGGAGCAGGTAATCAATAGACAATCAGTTTCTTTCCTCAGGGTGTAGCTTCAAAGGGAGGGATTCAATGAGAGTCATTTGCATTCTCCTCACCCCAAGTAATTCCCAGGAAATCCATTTCAAACACATTGTCCCAAAAAGTCCTTTGAAATACCACACATCTCCCAGAGATTGCATGAATCTTGTCTTCCTGGTAAAGGAAATTTCATACAATCCCACAACAGTAAATATTATAGAATCATAGAATATCAGGGTTGGAAGGGACCTCAGGAGGTCATCTAGTCCAACCCCCCACTCAAAGCAGGACCAATCCCCAATTTTTGCCCCAGATACCTAAATAGCCCCCTCAGGGATTGAACTCACAATCCTGGGTTTAACAGGCCAATGCTCAAACCACTGAGCTATCCCTCTCCCCCCTAAACATTGCATTTTTAATACAATTGACCCCAAGCTATTAAATGCAATTCAATAAGGTTTAACTCAATCTTATAAGTTTTGCTCAATATATTGCAGGATACTGTCATATCTGTCACACTAGGCATTATTGGATGAAGAAAGTGGCATGACAGAAACTCAGTCTCTACTTTCAGAAATCCCTGGGTGAACTGGAGGCATCCCAGGAATTAAGGTGGATGGTGGCTTTGGGCACACTGGGATACCGACCTGTTGTGCACCGCATTTTATGTCAGTGCAACCATTCACAGAGAGGACACACACTGCTTAGGCAAGCACCCAAGTGTGCACATGTATGAGCGACATGTTACAGTTGGCAGCTATTCAGCAACATAATTTATGTTGACCAAACTTTGTACTGTAATGTAGACATGGCCATAAACTGTCAGATGGAAGTAGAGTAAACTGGAATCATAGTGCAGTGCTGCAGCAAGCCAGCAGAGTGTCTGAATTCAAAGGAGAAAGGACAGAAAGTAAAAAGAAACTTGAATTTTGATGGAGTGAGCAGATGTAAACCAACAAGTAGTATCCAGACCAAGGGATTGCTAATGAAAGAGAAACACTGTGGAGAGCCGTGGAGAGTTATTGTAGTTAGCTTATTCCATTCTTCAATTTTAGGAAGATTTTACACATACACTCCATACGTTTACCAAAAAGGCAGTTCAAATAGTAGGATTTTTTCACACTGCTCTGCAACCAGATCTCCTGATGAATATGGACTGACTTGGAATGGATCTGTAGAGTCCTTCTGGTCCTCTTTTATGGATATTAACCACTTATCATAGAATCATAGATTATCAGAGTTGGAAGGGACCTCAGGAGGACCTCAGGAGGTCAAAGCAGGTCCAATCCCCAATCACTTCATGGGGCTTTGAGTCGTAAAGGAGGCGGGGAAAACAAGGTAAAGTAGTGACTGCACTCAGATGTCTAGTAAAAATACTTAAGTCCACCTCTCCCTCAGACAAAATAGATTCTTGGACAGCTTTGTTTTTGCAGTGTCATCATTTAAAGATAACTAACACTTAATACCTACAAAAGCAAAGAGGTTAAGGCATACCACAAAAGCTGACTTGCACAAGGAATGGTCAAAAATCCACTATATCAATACGCTCCCAATAACCTTCCCAAGAGATGCAATCAGTACATTACCATACAGTCTTAACTATTTCCTTCTTTAAATCCTGTCACATCCAGCCCTGTGATAGACTGCTAACTCCTACTCCTCTGCAATATCCATAAAATACACCATGCTTATGATACCACATAATGCATAGAATCACTGGAACAGGCACATAGTGCGGGATACATATTTTTCTTTTCCTTTTTTATTTAAGTTGCTTTGCAAAAGTTTTGAAAATTGTTTTATATTCTTTAAAATATTAATTTTTCCAAAGGAGAGGCAGAATTTCAAACTATGCTCCCATACCAAATTAAATTAATTTTGTTCTCTACTACTGAGATCCTTTTTATCCTATTTTTAAAAAGTAATTTGTGTCTCTCACAGCGTGTTCTACGCTGGTTCAGACTGGATTTTTTTCTATTCCTTTTTTAATGTCTCTTTGATTAATCACTATTCTTTCCCAAGTGGTAATATGGTCAGAATATTTCATTTCAGTCTGAGAACTCTCCATTATTTCTTGAGTATTTTTAAAAGGGTCTGACAATTTTTTCTGTCTTGGATACTACAGTATGATAGGTGCCTTAGAAATACCTAACTGCCAATTTTAAACGTATTTGGATCATAATGTATTTGCCGATATGAAATTAGTCTAAATATGCAAAATTCCAGATGCAATTCTCTATATTTATCAGATTAGATTAATACAGGCAGTATCAAGTTAAAACATATTAGAGAATATTCCTTATTTAAGAGCAGATCAGTCTCTTTCTCATCCTCTTTTCAGAGCTCCTTTTGGTTGCAGCTATATTTGAAGATATTTTCAAGGTCCTGAATCACATTTACTATTGTTCATACCCTATTTCAAAACATGACCTCACTTAGAGTTGAGCTTATTTCGAGTAATTAATATAGTTGCTCAACAACACTTAAAATGCCTCAGTTGGTGTTTATTCTGAAAACCTGGAGATCTGAAACATTTTTACAAACTCTTGTGGCCTTGAGCCTCAGATATTTTCAGATCCTCTGAACTGAACATACACAAGGTAATTCCTTAATAAAATTAAAGTCATTGTTTAAAATTTGAGGCTAATAATTTTGAAAATTTATTCTATTTGCATCAATAGACTTCATAGCTTTTTTTTTTAAACTCGAGTTCATTTTGAACTAATCCAAAAAAAGCATCTTGAAGTACCAGCAAATTTATATCTATATTTTCATAATGGAAATGTTGTTTCAATCATAGATAATAATAAGGTTTAATAATAAATCTTATGTTTGTCATATTTTAGTGAATAAAGCTATTTGAACCACAGCAACCATTACATTAAACATACAAAAAAAATCAAAACCCAAAGTGTGTTGTGCTTAGTACAGTTCATATCTTCAAGAAGCTCGCAAGTTATCTGCACTGCGGAAATGGGGCCAGATTATTCCCTGATTTCTAATGGTATTAAACCTGGAGTAAGTCCATGATTTCACGAGGTACTCCAGATTTCCGCTGCTAGAAGTGAGGGAAGAAGTCAGACCATGAAATAAAGTGACGTTGCTCAGACTAAATGCAATTGTACTATCAACTATTTGTGCCTGTTTCTCTCCTCATCCTCTTCACCACCATTCCTCATATACATTATCTCAAAAAATGACAGAATCAAAGACAATGATTCCAGCTGGACAGCTGCATATAATTACTTCTTTTAAAAGAACTAGTATTTATCACTCTGAACAGAAAGCATTTCTTGATAAAAGTAGATCATTTCAGGTTTCTAAGAACATCCGTAAAAACTAAAAAGCTGAACTACATATAAGCACCCTCCAACTCCTACTAAATAAAAATCCTTTTGTATATAAAAATATTTTAGCTAATTGCAAAAAGCATCTCTGTAATCTAAAATACACCAATCTGTTCAATTTAATTCCATAACCAATCCTAATTTAAGTATCTCAATAACCAATAAAAAAAAAACAAAAAAAGAAGTCCAGATTTTAGCATAAAAATAACTGAATACCCCTGCCGAGGTTTACCTTGATCTGTTAGGTTTCAGAGTAACAGCCGTGTTAGTCTGTATTCGCAAAAAGAAAAGGAGGACTTGCGGCACCTTAGAGACTAACCAATTTATTAGAGCATAAGCTTTCGTGAGCTACAGCTCACTTCTTCAGATGCATATCGTGGAAACTGCAGCAGGCTTTATATATACACAGAGAATATGAAACAATACCTATTCCCACCCCACTGTCCTGCTGGTAATAGCTTATCTAAAGTGATTTCCAGCACAAATCCAGGTTTTCTCACCCTCCACCCCCCCACACAAATTCACTCTCCTGCTGGTGATAGCCCATCCAAAGTGATAACTCTTTACACAATGTGCATGACAATTAAACTGGGCTATTTCCTGCATAAATCTGTTAATGTGTCAACACTACAAATGATCTTTTCTTCACTAGAATTTTACCTCATGTTAGTTACTGCATGTTAGCTAATTGATGGTAAGAACACACCTTTGTTCCTTGTGAAGATGAACCTTTGAAGACAGGATCATACTCATTAATTACTGGCACAAAACTTGGCTCCACGCAGTCATGAGTTTTCCAGAGTTATGATACACAAATGATTCCAATCAGACAAGCTGTTCTAACTCACACTATATAATAAACCCAGATGGAATGACCACGACAGAACACCCGACCGACTCCTGCTGTGAAAAATAACGAAAAAACCGAAAACCGAACAGCCCCCGTTCCCGCCTAACCTTTTACTTTTTCCTAACACTGAGTGAACCTGCAACAGCATTTCAAATCCTGTGCTAAATACACATAGCAGAAAAAACACACATTGCCTGCAAGTACCTTGCTACAAACAGAGATATTATCATAAGAATTGAAATAAATCTGTGACACCACCTGCAACCTAGGCTTGTGCCCCTCTTGGCTGTCTAATACCAGTGGAGAATGCCTTGGCCCTCAGCTAACAGTAACAGTCAATGCCTCTTTCTGAGACAACACTGAAATAGGTGGTAGTCCCAGTGTCAAGAAACACTAGATGCCAGTGACCTCACCATTGACTATTCAGTGTTGAAATTCTTATTCCTGGGCAAGATTTTAATCAAGACTATGACAGTAAACTAAATGTAGCAACACCGGGCTTCCATTGGTATTCAAACCCCAATCAACCTGGCTTACGCCCAGGTCATGTAACTGAAACAGCACCATTTGCACTGTGCCACAAGTACTCCTTTTCTTTGTGTTTCACCTCTGCCATTGCTGAAGAAAAAGGTGGTACTATGTGATCTACTCTGCCATCTGACATGGATCATGAGGTACTGCTGCCCAGCTACATGTGCTGGCAAGAGTCAACAGAATCACACGAAGCTCATTATACTCATTCTTTTCAAACAGATCCAAAGGAGTTAGGATAAGCAGCTACTGCTCCTGACCAAGAATTTTTGGTGTGTAGAGTCCCACAGAACTCACTCTTCTCACTACTCTTATTTAATATTTCTATACCACATTAGAGAAACATTTTGTGATGAAACAAGTTGCAACATGAATGATATGCCAGTGACACACAGCTCTATTTACCTTTTTCATCCAGTGCAGACGGCATTCCATCCCAGATATCAAAATGAATGAAGGAGACAGAAGCCTGAATTTGGAACAAATGGCTCAACTGGAACAAGACTGAAGCGAGGCTAACTAAAAGTGTTTTAAAGAACCAGTGAACACCAGGGTCTCACTCTGCATCAGGGGCATCTGATCACATTAAGAAAATGTGTCATCATGGGGTCCTACTGGAATCAACATTGTCACTGAATAATAAAGTACCAGATGCTGTCACAGGCACCATTTCCAACTAAATGACAACTACAATCATTCCTCTCATACAACAGCTCTACCACAGTATTTTGTGCACCTGTCACCTCAAGGCTAGACTACTGTAGCTCAACCAGAAGCTTTATAAAATGTTCAAAAAGAAGCTATAACTGTGCAGTCTCCTAAGCAGGATGAGCCAAACACAGCATATCACTTTTGTTCTCTGCAACACACATCTGCTCCCCCATTCACTACAATACCCACTTAAAGATTCTTGTACTGAAGCCCTTAAAAGTCATCTACCTTAACAGCTGCAATCATTCAGTATAGTCTAACATAATTAGGTATAAACTCCAGGAGACAGAGGTAAAGCTCCTTCAACAAGACAAGAGGTTCAAAACTCTGGAACAACTACCCAATGGAGATCAGAGTCCTAACATTCCTATCCTCAGGTCATACTGTAAGATTCAACTCTTTTTCCCCAAAGAACCACAGCAGAAGATAGCCTGGCAGAGTGCTCAAGAGGAGGGAAGATCACTGTCTGCCCTTCTGGACAGTTATGACTTTTTATATATATAATTCTCTGACCAAATGTTGAGGAAAGTAACTGAAAGGTAAAGAGCTCTTGGAAATGAGCTTACCTCCTCTGGCTTAACAGATTTTTGCTTCTTTAAACCCAACACATGCAACTATTCTGCAAATGGGAGTTATGTCAGCTCTAGAAATGACAAACTGTCTAATGTCCCTAGAAATTGTGTGTGTTTGGAAAACACTGAGGAAAACTGATCCCAAAGATCATCCTCACAAAAGTTTGTGATTTTGTTTCCTTTAACTTAAACAGAACTTGAAAGTTTAGGTGAAGGAAGGTGAATGTGTACGCAGTCCCACATGGCCAGGGTTTTTATTTTATTAAAAGATACTTGATACATCTTCAGTTCATGCAGGATATCTTCAATGTTGTTTGTCAGCTGATTGTCTGCTTTTGAGGTTGTAAGGCTGAGCCATTTGCCTCTCCATTCTGATCAATAAAAAAAAAATTAGCAAGCCAATATCAAGAAGGCCTGTTAGCAAGGGAAGACGACAGAGAATCTGAAATTTCAGCTGTGGTCCAACAAGAAGTAATTTTTCTCTGCTTACCGGCTACATCAGGATGCCTAGAATACTCTCAGAACACGTTCAGTGTATATTGTGTTAGCTCTCCTTCGCAGATACACTCAGGAAAACATGTCCCATACATCACAACTGGACTGTAAGGACTCAGACACTGTGTGATGGTGGTAGAGAATGTATAAGCAGATGTTTCATGACTGTATTCCCCCCTCTAACCAGGATTAGCCTATCTAGCCGTGGAACACACTAGGGCTACAAAGCTCCTGTGGGCCAGCAGCTAAAGATGTTATTTTTTACAGGATTAACTCCTTAAAATTGCAATCATAGAATCATAGAATATCAGGGTTGGAAGGGACCCCAGAAGGGCATCTAGTCCAACCCCCTGCTCAAAGCAGGACCAATTCCCAGTTAAATCATCCCAGCCAGGGCTTTGTCAAGCCTGACCTTAAAAACCTCTAAGGAAGGAGATTCTACCACCTCCCTAGGTAACGCATTCCAGTGTTTCACCACCCTCTTAGTGAAAAAGTTTTTCCTAATATCCAATCTAAACCTCCCCCACTGCAACTTGAGACCATTACTCCTCGTTCTGTCATCTGCTACCATTGAGAACAGTCTAGAGCCATCCTCTTTGGAACCCCCTTTCAGGTAGTTGAAAGCAGCTATCAAATCCCCCCTCATTCTTCTCTTCTGCAGGCTAAACAATCCCAGCTCCCTCAGCCTCTCCTCATAACTCATGTGTTCCAGTCCCCTAATCATTTTTGTTGCCCTTCGCTGGACTCTCTCCAATTTATCCACATCCTTCTTGAAGTGTGGGGCCCAAAACTGGACACAGTACTCCAGATGAGGCCTCACCAATGTCGAATAGAGGGGAACGATCACGTCCCTCGATCTGCTCGCTATGCCCCTACTTATACATCCCAAAATGCCATTGGCCTTCTTGGCAACAAGGGCACACTGCTGACTCATATCCAGCTTCTCGTCCACTGTCACCCCTAGGTCCTTTTCCGCAGAACTGCTGCCTAGCCATTCAGTCCCTAGTCTGTAGCTGTGCATTGGGTTCTTCCGTCCTAAGTGCAGGACCCTGCACTTATCCTTATTGAACCTCATCAGATTCCATGATTCATGATTCCAATTCCATGATTATTATTAAATCAAAATCACTGTGTGTAGGCTTATCGTTGTATGTCAAAATAATACCTTAAGCCTTTAAGGGTACATCTATACTCCAATTAGACACCTACGGCTTGCCTGTGCCAGCTGACTCAGGCTCGAGCTAAGGGGCTGTTTCATTGCTACAGACTGATCTCTGGGACCCTCACAGCTCCAGCCTGAGCCCAAACATTTACACCACAATTAAACAGCCCCTTAGGCTGAGCCGCAGGCTTTTAATTGCAGTGTAGACATACCCTAAGTATGACCTTACAGCAAAGGTCAAGTACATCATTCATCTCTGACTTTACATGCAAAAAGTGTTCTATGAAGAGAAAAGAAAAATAACATCTGCCAGCGATGATAGCAGAGTGTATTTTCCAGTAGGTTTTACCATGCTAAGGTGTCAGGCTGCCAACCCAGGAAGGGAACAGTTGTCTTCCTTCTTGAGGTTGGGTGCTAGCTAAATTGAGGAGGCAAACGGGCCACTGACAGCATAGCCAGCGAGTGGCTGAAGAAATGGCTAAAACAACATGAATAAATGGGCCCCAGTTTCTTGCGTGTCCCTCGATCTATTCTACAGCGGCGGCATGGAGGCTGTCCCCAATGAGAGGCTGCTAAGAATCTCAGGGGCTACAAAAAGACTTGCCCTCTCAGTGTGTACCTACAACTGTAGGACACTGATAAGGGATGACTCGATCAACCATTTAATGGAGGAGAAGGCAAGGCCAGCCTGCAAAGTCTTTGGTCTCTGCGAAACATGATGAAGAAAGGAGATGAAAGTGAAGTGAAGAGATAGAAGCACCATCATATTGGGAAAAGGAGAAGGCGCGAGAACTGTTGGACGAATCGATTTTATTGTCAACAAGGAATGGTCTTCAAAAATCATCTCCTGCAAGTTCAAGTCATCACACATCGGAATGCTACACCTCCAACTGAACAAGAACAGCACCCTCAAGATTATCCAGATCTATGCTCCCACAAGCACAAGTGAAGATGATAATGTGGAAAAATTCTATCAGTAGCTCGAAGAAACCCTCACTCAAAAATCCACAAATACGATTGTGAAGGGAGACGTCAATGCCAAGGTCGGAAGAGGGAAAGAAGGCGAAAAGTTCATTGGAAGGTATGGCATCAGCAAACGGACTGCATGAGGAGAGTGACTGGCAACTCTGGTGGAGATGAAAGAAATGTTCATTGGTAACATTGGTTTAAGTAGAACAAGAGAAGGTGGATCATGCCCAATGTGAAGAACAAGAATGAGATTGACTATATTCTGATCGATAAGCGGCACATCATACAAAACATCTCAGTAGTGTAATCATTCAACACCAGTACTGACCATCGCTTGCTTAGAGCGAGACTCATCTTCAACGAAAAGGTAGAGAAGAAAGCGTTACTGATGGCAAATCAGAGACAGGGGCCAAAAATATTCTATGAGGCAATCCTGAAAATGAACATTTCCAAGGAAGACTGAAGTCTCATAGAATACTGTGATGAGTACTATAAAAACTTCACTGATAAGCTGAGACAATGCATGCAATTAGCTAACAAAAAAAGACCGAAAAGAGCAAAGGTAAGAGTCTCAGAGGAAACAAGGAACTTGCTACAGAAATGGAGAACTATGAAGAGAAATGATGGCAACAAACTCAAGTACTCCCTCCTCTGCAAGCTGATAAGACGACGACTAAAGGAGGATTTTGAGAAGTACTGAAATGAAAGCTTCTTAAAGATGGCTAAAGATCACAGAAGCCTCAAAAAATGCCAACGGGAATTGACACTGTACTGGTTGACAATAATGGCACTGAAGAACAAGGATGGAAAAGCAGTAATTGACAGAACAGGGATGGAAGCAGTCTGCAAAGATTTCTGCACTGAACTGTTCATGTATCAAATAAATGTCCCACTACCAACACTTCAACAGACCAATGAGCACATACTCCCAGTCCTCATCAGCGAAGTTCGACATGCAGTTTATCAAATGAAGGAAGGAAAAATTCCAGGAAAAGATGGACTGACAACCAAAATAATAAGAACTGGAGGCCAAGACCTCTGGGAAATTCTTGCTAAGAGGTTTAGCTGGAAGGAGTCCAACACCATTTTGCTGTATAAGAAGGGTGATCGTGAAGATCTAAATAACTATTTTCCAATATTCCTGCTTTCACTTGTTTATAAGCTGTTCCAGACTAATAACAAACTGACTCTCAAAGTTGGGATGAGCAGCAGCCAAAAGAGCAGGCAGGTTTTCGAAGGAATTTCAGCACTATGGACCAGCTAATGGAGCACTCAAGGCAATACAAATTCCCTTTATGCATTGCTTTCGACAACTATGAAAAAGCATTCGACAGTGTAGAGATCAATGCAGTGCTGAAAGTTCTTGCAGAGCAGGGCATCGACACAAACTACATCAACCTATTAAAAGAAGCAAACTCTGACTGCACTATGCATATAACTCTGTTTGACACTCCCCTTCGTACCCCAATCAAAAAAGGTGTGAAGCAAGGAGACATGATTTCACCCGAACTCTTCACAACCTGCCTCGAAATGGTAATGAGGTGGATGAACTGGAAGGGTGGAATTAGTACCAATGAAGAGCAGTTAATCCACCTCAGATATCATGCTGATTACTGAAAACACTATGAAACTACAGAAAATGCTGCAAGAACTCGACAGAAAAAGCAGCCAAGTTGGACTAAAAATGAACAGCTCTAAGATGAAATTTATGCGGCCTGATGCCTTGCCTAAAGCCCAAATAATAGTTAAGAAAGAACAAATTGAAGAAGTCAAGCAATACGTTTATCTGGGCCAAGAAATTAATATGCACCACGATCAGTAAGACGAACTCTCACAAAGAAAGAAAGCTGGTTCGCACGCATTCAGTTCTATCAAGGATGTCCTCCAAGGAAAAATCAACAAGGCAACACACACCAACCTCTTCAACTCAACAGTACTGCCAGCAATATTGTACAGCAGCGAAACATGGATACTGATAAAAGGTAGAGGAGCAACAACTGGCTGTAACAGAGACAGCAATGGAAAGAAGAATTCTGGGGATGGGATTTCAATCCACAACCGATTCCCCAATGAAATGATCAAACAGCAGAGTGGAGTGCAGGACGTCGTTGTTGAAAGCAGGTACAGTAAAATGCGATGGGCCAGGCATACAGCTAGGCTCACTGTCAGTCGATGGACTGCAGCTGTCGCTGAATGGTATCCACAGGAACTGAAACAACCATTTGGCCAACATCCAAAGAGATGGGAAGATTTTATCGTAAAAAGGCATGGCCGCACATGGAGAAGTAAGGCCAGGATAAGAGAAGAATGGAAGGCATGTTGTGATTGGCTCAATCTATATGAGGGCTGAAGGACTGATTGATCAAGGTGAGATAGGAGGCCAAACTCAGCCAGTAAAAAAGTTAAATTAAACTTTTAAAAGTTCACATGGGAACAGGTGCACAAATTATTATTCTAGAATAAATTTGGTTGCCCTGTTATTACTGTACCTATTTTAATATATACCACGGAACACCTCATTTTGTTCAACAGAGCACCAGGCAATTCCCAACATTTATTAAAAATGCATATAGATCATTAAATTAAAACTCCTGCATACCATCCTCATGGAGAAGGCAAAAGAAATCCCAGTTTATTCCTACATCAACTGGCCTCCAGATATAGATCTTTGGCATTGTAGAGTATGTCTACATAGGATTTTCCCTGACCTACACTAGAAAAGGAAGTGTATTAATCCATCCCCCTGCATCTATGTGAAAAGAAGATCTAAGCACCACATCACATGCCCTCTGGATATGGAATATGGGAGATACCCTTTGTGGGTAATTTTAAGGGGAAAAATATCCCTTCCTCTGCTGGTAGCCCAAACACTGATTTCCAAGTGTCTGCTTTTGGATTCAGAAGCAGAATTAAAAAGGAATTATGGAAATCTAGGGCCCCAAGAGCACACATCCACATACCTAGACTTGCAATAGAAGTTTCAAAATAGAGGTTTGTTTTCAGGTAGTGTCCCTCATTTTGGAAACAGTCTTCAATTATTTATTTATTTTTAAGAAATCCCAGAATTGGCATTTTTCAAAGAAAGGCCCTGGAAAGTGATGCGTTAGTCCACAAGCTGGAGAAAGCGAAACCATGATCTGGTAAATAGTAGTGTAAATAGTAATGATGTAGGTCCGATATTTAAGTTTTGTTTAAAAAATATTTTACAAAGCTTAAAATTAATTAGAATCTTGGCATTAATTGAAAAATATTAATTACAAAGTTTGTTATGACAAACGTTTGCCTCCAGTGTTTACAACTCAAGCACTCCAGCATTCTGCCTGTGCACATGCACCAGAAACTGACAAGGCCTTTTTGCCAAAGCTCAGTGAAATACAAAAGCAGACAGCATGTGTGACAAAAAGTACATTTGATTTAGTTTTAGAATTCTTTTAGTTTTAATAACTTGATTATTATTATTATGGTGTGGCAAGCTTTCTAGGGGATGTCCATAAACTACGTAACACATTTTTTTGTTATTTTCATCACTCACTTTCCTCCCCTTGTAACACTGAAACAAACATGCAAAATTAAGGACTCACCCACCCCTAATGTGTTACATAATTTATTGACAGCCGCTTATATACTGAAAGCAAAGAATGGAGTTCCATGCAGGAACAAGAGTCTGATTGCAGAACTGGGGCCAAAGTTAGTAACAAAGAAAGATTTTTTAAAACGTGACAGTCTCTTTAAACATACCCATGTAGACAAAACATTTATATAAAAAATAAAAGTTCTGAGGACAAACATTTAAAGCGGTTTTCTATTATCACCATAAGCCTCACCTTTGACAGAAGATTGTTTGGACTGATACTGTAGCCTTTAAGGCTCTCATGTAACTTCTGCAAGCATTGTACAACTCTTCGTTGTTGTTCATCATTCCCCAGCTCTTCTGCTTTGATCAGAAAGTCATAGTGTTCTAAAGGTCCATTGCAAACCAACAAGGCCCTAGAGTTAGCATCTGCTAGAGTATTAGGGGCTATGTTCTCAGCTGCCTGAATTGTGTATGCTGTAAAATAAGAAATAATTAACTGTTAATAGAAAGGTTCTGAAAGTTGTTTTATTATATCCTTAAACAATATACACATTTACACAAATTATGTTCAAAAATGGCTGCTACTTTAAATAAGTAGTAACAGAACAGTATAGATTAGCTAAATATGCACCAATATATTATATGCAATCTCTTTGTATTTCTCTAAATAAGCTTTTTAAAATGTAGTTCAAAACTGGAAGTTGCTTAGTACAGGGGGGAAGGGTTAAACATGTTTATATATATATATATATAGTGACAAAGCTCTGTCCTTGCCTCCATGGGTCCCGCGTTTCTTGGCGGATTTCACTAGCCTCAGAGGCTCACTGTGACCCTCCACATAACCCTTCTTTCTCTAGAGACAAGGGTCACAGTCTACTGAGCCATTTTAATCATAAGCCAGCGAGGGAGGTGAGGAGAAGTTATCCTTCCTTACACAGTCTCTGTTGTCTCCCAGTCTCAGTGATTAATCAGGGGGCGAGGGGGGGGGGAGGAGCCCGGGCCCACCCTCTACTCTGGGCTCCAGCCCAGGGACCCTAATAGTATCAGCTATGGTAGCTGACCTTTTAGAAACATGACATGTACAATTCCCTGTGCTACTTCCCCCACAGCAACCCTCACTTCCTCAAGCTCCACTTCACCCTTACCTCAGGGCCTCCTTCCTTGTGCCTGATATGGTGTGTACTACTCAGCCTCTCCAACAGCGCAACTTCCTCCCACAGCTCCTGACATGCACACCCACCTGACTGACTGGGAGGCTTTTAACTAGTTTCAGCCAGCCCCTGATTGGCTTCAAGTGTCCTAATCAACCTAGCATTCTCCCTGACTTCTGGAAAGTTCTTAATTGGCCCCAGGTGTCTTAATTGACATGGAGCAGCTTCCATTTCACTTAACCTGGTACCAGGGATTTGTTTAGCCTGGAGCTAATATATCTATCTCCCCCTACTTTTCTATAGCCATCTGGCCTTGCCCCATCACAATATATATATATATACATATACACACACACACATATATAAAATAAATACACAAACTTTAAAAAAAAAAACAATTAGAGCTGGTCAAAACTTGCGATTTGCATTCCACAGGAAATTCTATCATTTAGAAATCTGGCTTTGTTCCAAATTGGAACAAAAACAAAACATTTCAAAACTGACCACAAAATGAATTATTTTTTAAAAAATTATTCAATTAAATTGAAACATTTCATCCCGATTGACTTTAATTTTATATTTAAACTAAAAATCAAAATGATATGATCCAATAAGATAGACAAAACAAAATCAAAACAAAATTTTGTTGAACAACGTTTTTCTGTGGCAAGTTTTGATTTTGCTGAAACATTTTCTGACAGAAAACAGCATTGTGTCAAAAAAATTTTGACCAGCTCCACCCCAACAAAACACTGACAACCAGACAGTGCTATATATCAGGGCAATCCTCAGATCAGTCTGGATGGTCCACCAGAAATCACCATCCCTGGAGGCAAACCCCAGCTATTCCTGATTGGACCTGTGAGTTTGGATCCTGTATAGTTTCTTCAGAGCTGTCTTCCCTCTACACTATGTGGGGGGAGTCGGTGATATGGGAGTTTTGATTCGAAGGGAAGCCAGTGCCCCCATCAAACCCACGGAGCCCCAGTTCCTATTGGATACCCCAAGATCATAGAACAAGTAGCAGCATGAAACCTAGATTTATGGAAGGGAAAGTAATCTGGTGCCGTACAGTTCCTGAACACAGGGCTGAATGCATCGTAATAGAGATCTCCCTCAGTAGACCACAACAGGCTCTCCTTAAAGAAGGTGCATCTTTGTGCCTTGGACTTCACCTGTTCTGTCTTGCCAAACAGCAGCAGAAGGTGATAAACCCTCAGGTAGTCTCTTGGGATGGAAAGGAAAAGTCTTCCTCATTTACAGACATGGGAGATAGAGAGCATGTGTAAGTGCTGATAGAGGGTTCTGTGGGAGAAACTGCTCACGGTTGTCCCAAAATAAACATTTAAAGCCGAGGTTTGTGAAAGAGGAGCACTGCTGCAACTTCACCACTAGATGGACAAGATCTGGTGGGTGACAGAAGAGGCATGGCTAAGCCCCAAAACCTTGGTGACATGTCTGGTGTTGGGACTGCTTCCAGTATCTACAAGATGTAATCCCACTAGAAACAGATTCGGAGAGAGGTCAGGAGCCAAACTATGTCATTCCACTGCATCATCTACCCTACAACAATAATTTGATACACATGGCCAGAATAGACTTCTCAGTCATCCAGTATTTTACAGGACTGATCCATATATCATTAACACTGCTTCTCTACTGTTACCTGTTCTTGAACAGATCCAGAGAAGGGGATTCTTCATTATTATGAGCAAAACGTAGCAAATGTACACCAGAATATTCTTCCATCCTTATTCTTACACTTCTTACAACTTCTTATTCTATCATTTTGTGGTAATGTCAACAATGCTTTCTTCATTTACGGTATATATCACTTCCCTGCAAGCTTTTATTTTCCAGAGTGTAGAAACTGGGCTCTGACCATTTCTCTTCCAGCCTACCCTCTAATGCTTGTATTATATATCACAAAGCTCTGTGTGTGTTTTCTCTATTTCCCTCCACACTCAAAAGTATCCTTCTTAAACTGTGAGGATTACATGTAACATTTCTGATATGGTCACAGCAGAGTGAAAAGCCATATCAGATTCCCCTAATTTTATATGAATTCTGTGTATTTATACAAAAACAGAATTGGCTTTTTTCACAAGAGTGCTACATTCCAAGCTTGTTTATTTTGTTATACATTGTCACTCTCTCTTCTTAAATTCACTGCTTTCTAGAGAGCTGACTCCAGTTTCTATCAGTATTTTTATTTCTGTTCCTAAAATCCATGTATTCAAATTTAATCTCATTTTATTGCATGCAGCCAATTTTGCTGCCCTGCTGGCTGTCTACTACCCAAATATTACTGATCAACATGCCAGAAGATATTGATAATGAAATAAAGTGAAAGAAACCTCTTACTAACAGAAAATAAAAAACAAAACCTGAAGCAAACAAGAATACATGAACTTAGGGCTTGAAAAATCCATTTACAAGTATAAAAATTTTCCTGGCAAGCGAGGAACCTAAGAGCAACTTCTGCTGCATCTAATCTTTCTTTTTTAGAATATTGTTTATTGTTGCAAAGATCACCATTTGAATGTAAACCAAACATAAAACAATGCAGTGATATCTTCCTACATTTGTGATAGACAATTCCAGTCCCCTAGTCTTACCAACCTACAGCAGGGTGAAAATTAAATTGAACCTTGTCAGTTTTTCCTGCTGCTATTCAGAAACTTGCAGCAGCACTGAAACTGATCAATCAGTTTTGATTTTGATTCGAGCTGTAAAGCAATTAAAAAAATTAATTGCAATTAATCGCAGTTAATAATAGAATACCATGTATTTAAATATTTTTGGGTGTTTTCTACATTTTCGAATATATTGATTTCAATTATAACAGAATACAAAGTGTACAGTGCTCACTTTATATTTATTTTTATTACAAATATTTCCACTGTAAAGAACAGAATAGTATTTTTCAATTCACCTAATACAAGTACTGTATTGCAATCTCTTTATCATGAAAGTTGAACTTACAAATGTAGAATTATGTAAAGTGCCAGTGTAAGACAAGCCCTCAGTATGTATTTCCAACTTACCAACGTTGATGTTTCAAATTCCAAGAGGCAGCGTTACAGGAAGGAAATAGTAGTCAGGACTTCTGGGCTTTATTCTCATCTTTGCCATCAGTTCACTACATGACCCTGGGCAAGTCACTTACCCCGCCTATAGTTTACCCGTTATGGTACTATAAAGCTCCTCAGAAAAAGTATAAAGTATTGTTATTAGCCCTGGAATTCCGTTTTTTCCCCCAGCTGCTTCACTATTATGATATGAGAGGACTGCCTGTGCTACTGCTGCTCATAGGAATAGCCCCATGTATAGTCCTTACGATTGGAAAGAAAAGCTTGAAAACATGGTGTGACAGAATATACCCATGTCCACTATTGTAGAAATCTTTGTACAAGGTATGCCTTGTGAGGTGTTATTTGAAAACTCATAATTTGCTGGTCATTATTGTCCTGGTAAAATCCTGTATATGAATTTATAAGATGCCACTGTTTAGTGGTATTAACACAGGTTCCAAACCACAGCCCTGCCCAAACAGAAGTTGGCAAACAGGTCTGTCTCAAAGAAAATGTGTGCTCTGCTTAATCTGCATTTAAGCAGTAAACAGAGTCATCAAGCAGGAAGGGAGACAAAGGGTAAACTAGGTGTAAACAAGGCTGATGGGCCATTACATGCTAAGTGACCATTCTCTGGCTGGAAAGGGAGCAGGGGCAAAAAGAATCTACATTAAGGTCTTGTCTACACTATTGAGTTTTGTCAACAAAAGGCCGCTTTTGTCAAAACACACTACAATGCAACCTTTGGTGGCAAAAATGTCCTGTTTTGGCAACAAAATAAAACTACCCCGACAAAAGACAAGGCTTTTTGCACAAAATTTTTGTCAACGAAGTGCCAGTGTCGACGCCACGCTTGATTTTATCGCTTTAGTTGGCCCGCAGGAGGTGTCCCACAATGCCCATCCTGATCGTTCTGGTCAGCAGTTTGAACTCCACTGCCCTGCAGCCAGGTAAACAACTATCCACCCCTCCCCCTTAGAAGCCCTGGGAATTTTTGAAATTCCATTTCCTGTTGGCTCGGCATGGAGAGGTCTCATCACATCTTCACAGGTGACCATAGCGGCTTATTACAGCAAACACTCTCCCACTTGGACCACTGCAAAGCTGCTGGATCTCTTCCAGTATATGGGGAGAGGAGGCTGTGCAGTCCCAGCTGAGAGTGAGCCATAGGAATTGGGATACCTATGGGCTGATTTCTCGAGGCTTGTGCAAAAAGGGCTATGATTGGGACACGCTGCAGTGCAGAGTGAAGATAAAGGAGCTGAGGCAGGTGTACCATAAGGCGAGGGAGGCGAACCATCGCTCCAGTGCTGCACCTAAGACCTGCCAGTTCTACAAGGAGCTGGATGCTATCCTCAGTGGCGACCCCACCTCCACTGCCAAGAGCCCCATGGATACTCTGGTGGGCCTGGAGATGCTGGAAAGAGGACCTAACCCGAAGGACGAAGTCATTGATGAAGAGGTGGAGTTAGACAACAATGTGGAGCTCCTGGCAGGGTCGCCTGGTGGGGCAGGCAGCCAGAAACTGTTCACCTCTCCGGAGGTGTCTACCAGTCTCAGCAGTTGCTCTCTGACGAGCAAGATGCAGGAGAGGAGATGCCTGGTTAGTGGCTGTGGTTTGTGTAGTGTGGAGGTGGGTTCAGGGTATAGAAATATACAAGGCTGGCTTGTTTCCGTGTGCTGGACTTTCCCTGGTACAGCTAATCAGCACAATAGAACAGGGTGTTGATGCATGCTGAGATCTTTCGAGAATCCACCAGAGAGATCTCTAGGAAAGTTTCCTGGAGGTACTCGACAATCCTCTGCTGAAAATTCCTTGGCAGAACTGCTTTGTTCCTTCCCCCATTGTAGGAAACTTTCCCGTGCCATTCGGCAATCACTTGTGCAGAGACACAAGAGGCACAAAGGCAAGCAACATAGGGACCAGGGCAGAAGCCACAAGCATGTAGTAGATATGCCTTTGCTTCCCTGCTTACCTTCAGAAGTGAGATATCTGCTACAATGACCCCCGCCTGTGGAAAAGTGTGGGATAATTTTAGAATTTTTTTCTCTAGTTGGCTGCACTGCAACCCTTGCAGAGTGCTCTATTCCCATATAGAGTGGCCTCCCACCCCCAACCAACACTCATCATTCTTTGGGTGTTCGCCGAGATGTGTGCTTGCCAAGGGTCAGTGAGAAAGTGATTGTTATGTTATCAGAGTGACATGAGTGCTGTGAGTGAACTTAACAATCATGCTTCTGTGCATTGTTCCTTGTGCTTCAGCAGATGTGGCCTTGGGGAACATCCCACACACACTTGCCGAGTGTCTCTGCCAGATAAGAAAGTGCCCAAGATGGAGCAAAGACGACATATTCTGGGAGGTTCATTGCAGGTCTCCAATGCAGAGAAAAGGGAACACAAGGAGTGGAAAGACAGGACAGAAAAGAAAATCATGAGTTTGTTAAGGATGCTACTGAGCGGATGATTAAAGTCATGGAGGAGCAAACGCAGATGCTGAAGTCCTTAATAATGCTGCAGACTGAGCAGATGCGTGCCTGCCGTCTCCTGCAGCATATTCAGAACTCTTTTCCATGCCCCCTCCCAAACTCCGTCCACACAGTCCTTTCCACTTTTTGAGACTTCTCGTTTTCCCGTTCACTCCACCCCCTCGGACAACTTTCAAAATGACAGCTAGACCTAAACACAGCTCTGAGAGTCTGCCCGTCCCTAGTACCTCTTTTCCCTCCAAGCGTTTGCGTGTGTGTTGTTTCTTGTGCAATAAAAGCAAAGTTTTTGAATGGTAACTCATCTTTATTTGCTTTCTACAAATTGAGATAGCAGGCACTATCAATACCTACACAGGCAGTTTCATTATTTGCTTACTAGAATTTAAGGCCCCAAATGTCACCATTGTTTCCTAGGAAAACTACATATAATGTAACACTGCAGCACCAATCACAGAGATATACATTACTGGTTCTCATTTTCAAAGTGTTGCCTCAAAGCTTCCCTGATTCGAATTGCCCCCCTATGGGCCTCTCTGATAGCCCTGGTATCTGGCTGTTGAAAATCAGCAGCCACACCTGAGCAAACCTTTCACCCTTAGCTTCACAAAGATTATGCAATGTACAACACATGGCTATGACCATGGGAATATTATCCTCATTGAGGTCTAACCTGTCATAAAGGCATCGCCAGCACACCTTTAATCTGCCAAAGGCACATTCCACTGTCACCTGTCACCTACTCAGCCTATTGTTGAACAGCTCCTTACTTCTGTCCGGGTTTCCTGTGTAATATCCCCCACTACAATCTTCTGGTCTGGAAAGAAAGACTCCACTTGTAGCTTTCTATACAGGCCAGTGTCCCTGAAGATGCATGCATCACGCACCTTCTTGGACCAACCCACACTGATGAAACGCCCATGGTGATCCACAAGCACCTGCAACACCATGGAGAAGTATACCTTCCTATTGATGTACTCTGTCGCAAGGTGGTCTGATGTCAAAATTGGAATGTGTGTGCCATCTATCCACCCCTCTTTTCCCATTTCTGAAAAACCGTCCGCTATTTCACGCACATTTCCCAGAGTCACAGTCCTTCGTAGCAGGATGCAATTAATTGCCCTGCATACTTGCATTAACACACCCAACAGTCGACTTCCCGACTCCAAACTGATTCACAACTGGCTGGTAGCAGTCTGGAGTCTGGAGCAGTCACCAGCTTCCACACAGCGATTCCCATTCTGGTGTCCTTATGCACACAGTTCCAGGAAGGTGGCTTTCTGCATCCAAAAGTTCTGTAGCCACTGCTCGTCATCCCAGATCTGCGATATGATCCCACCATTCAGTGCTTGTTTCCCGAGCCCAAAAGCGACGGTCCACCGTCGCAGCTGTTCCGTGAATGCCAAAAGCAATCTAAAGTTGCTCCTGTCCTTAACACACAGCATGTCAGGCAACTGGGAGTCTTCTTCGATTAGGAACTTCGTGATTAACTGCACTGCCATCCGCAATGTCTTCATGACAGTGATCAGAGCATAGGAGAGCAGTGCGGGATCCATCCCTTCCCACAGAGATGGCGGGGTGAACAGCAAACAAGGGCCGTTGAAAAATGCCATGAAAGAAAGCTGGAAGCCAATGGAATGCTGCGACAGAAAACAATGTATCATGGGACACTGAGTCTGGTCCCAAGATGCACCGCAATCCCCTCTGCCCTCCCACAAGACCTAGCAGCAGAATGTGTTGAGCTGGACTGTGGGATACGTACCCACAGTGCATTGCTCACATTGTCGATGACAATGCCCCAACTGTGGACACACTTTGCTGACAGAGGGAGACTGTGTGAATATGCAATACTGATTTTTATTATAGCACTTCTTGATTGTCGACATATCTTTAGTCGACAAAACTCTGAAGTGTAGACAAGGCCTATGACGCCCTTCCTCCTCTCTCTCTGTCCATTGATTTACTGCATGAGAAGGAACAAAGGAAACAGCCATTAAACAGAAGAATGAGTCCTGGCCTAAAAAGTTTGGCCAGTAAGCCTGTTGAGGACCTGTGGTAAGAAAAACTTTGCTTTGAATTTAACATAGTTAAATTAGGCATTAGTTGCATTTTATCTCTATTTTTCTTGTAAACATTTCGACTTTTATGCCTCATTACTTGTATTCACTTAAAAAGCTCTCTCTTTGTAGTTAATAAACTTGTTTTACCTAATCCAGTGTGTTTAAACTGAAGTGTATGGGATACTCCATTTGGGATAACAAAATGTGTGCATATTATTTCCATTGATGAAATAACAGATCTATATAAATTTCTATTATCCAGAAGGCTGGGCAGTACAGGACATACACTTCTTGGGGGAAAATCTGGGACTGGGAGTGCGTTGGGGTCACCCTACAGTATAATTCAAGATACTAAGAGCCTAAGTGTGGATGGCTGGCTGCAGCCCAGAACTGTGAGCGACTTGCATGCTGGAGGCTGTTCGTGAACAGTTCAGGTCAGAGGCTGCAGCAGCAAAGCTTTGTAAAGGGCACCCCAGGTTGGAGGGCAAGGGTGACACAGCTACGCATTAGTCTGGATTGTACTCTGGTTGTGTCACATGGGACAGAGCATAAACCAATGTAATGATGGATTCCCAACTCTGCAAAAACCCTAAAACAATAGGTCTGAGAGGGAAGACCCTATTGATCTCAATGCATTAAGGCTGTGTCTACACTATAAAATCATGTTGACCTAACTTACATCGGCATATAGCCACCGTAGTTATTAAATTGCGAGTGTGTGCACACATTTGGCTCCTTATGTTGGCAGTGCACGCCTGCATGAGGAGCACTTGTATGGATTTTATTGTCAGCATGAGGCATATTGGGACAGGTCCTGAAAGCCAGTAACAGTCAGCATAAGCAACACAATGTCTATGCTGGCACTGCATTGACCTAATTATATCTACACTGCTTGGAGAAGTGGTGCTACTACATTGGCATAGAGATGCACTTACATCAGAGGAAGCCAAACTTAAGCAAAGACACTTCCACAGCTAGGTCAACACAAGGCAGCTTATGTCAACCTAGCCCTGTAGTACAGATCAAGCTTAAGTCTGTAACTTAAAAGGGTCAAGTTAAGTAGCAACATTGTTAACTATTCCAAAGCTTATCGTTTTTAGTATGAACATACAGCTCATGTGTCTTCCCATAATCCCAAACTGCTCTCGTTCCTCCACTACGGCAAAAATTTGTACACAGCTGCTAAAGCCTCCAGATTTGCTCCTGACAAATTTTATAAGGCAGTCACATGATGGCAGCCCAACCCCCCAAAAATATTAAATAAACTAAAAAAAACCAAAAATGCTGGTAAAGTAAATTGAATGTAATATCAAAATAACAGTGACTACTTAAAACCCTCCTGAAAGCTGGAGCAACTTGGAGATCACAGCAGATCCTCGGATGACCTAGGCCCAGGACTGCACTCCTGTCCACCCTTCCCCCTCTCTTCTTCTTACGTTACACCCAGGCTTGGCCAGCTTTGGATCGGGCGTATGTAAGTATGAAAGTGGGTTAGAGTTTGGTGCACTAACGCTTTCTTCCTTCCTTTAAGTGATGTGAAAGCATTTCCAGCACTCTCCGCTGTTATTTTATTATTTTATCAATAAAGCTTTAAAATTTAAACCCTTGGCGTGTTCCGTTATCTCCTCCCTTAATGATCCTGTGGCCTCATACTGATCACCTGATGCTTCAGGCAGATTGGTAACAACAATCTGTTTTGGTGGAGAAATGTGGAGGGGAGGAGCCCTGCGGAGACCACCAACTGTTTTGTCCTTGGTATTTCATGTTTTCTGTGTCCGGCACTGTTGGTATTGCATGTTAAGGATTTTATATGATTAAAGGTGGCCCCACCCTCAGTCATAGCAGGATTGAAAACCGGAGGGAGGTTTAGCATTCCTCTTTCCACCCCGATCGGCGGTGGAAGGGTGCAGGTGGGTCTACCCCCGGTCGTAAAAGTACCGGGCAATGGGAAGAGGGCTTAGAGTCCCTCTCTCCAAACGGAAGGGATAATCCTCGGTGCATGAGACCTCAGCTGTAGTATAACTAAGCAAAAAAGAAAAACTTAAAGCTCCTCACTCTGTCTGCGAAGGGTTTGGGATTTAGTGCATAAACCCTCGGTGGTAGAGGACCGAGTAATATGGAGGGAGACTTAGCGTCTCTCCCTCCAGCCCAGGGGTGAGCATTGCAAGTCCCAGTGCTAACGTGGGCAATGTAAAATCTCAAGTAATTAAAAACACCTTAAGAGTGGTACTACCAAATTGTAATAACATGTTCAAAAAACAAAGGGTATAGCTCGGGACTTGGGTGTCCTGCAGTCATGGGCGATGGCGTCAATGGTGGGTTCATGGCTGGACGCACGGGCATTAGGGGGCGCGGACACGGAAGTCCGGCTGCTCGGCCCGCTGGTGTCATGGAAGTCCGAACCATGGGAGAGGCAGCAAAGAGGGACGAAACCCTGATGCCTCTTTCAAAGGGGGGAGAGAACCTCTCCCAGTTGGAGAGGGCTCTCACCAAGGTGGGATACAATCCCTGGAGTTCTGTGGCGGAGCTTCAAAAAAGCGTACATACTAGGCAGGACTTGTTAGACCTGTATGCCAAGTATAAAAAGCAAAAGGGTAAAAACCTAGCAGCAGCTGTGGGATTAATCTAAACTGCAGCGGCCATGTGGTATCAAATGTTGTTGAGACAAAAAGAACAGTTGGGGAAAAGGTGTGTACCTGATTGCTGGTAAAAATTAAGCAACTAAAAATGCAAATTACTAACCACGCTGCAACAAGTTGCAAGCCTTAAAACAAAACTTCCAGATGAAAAAGGCAAAACGCACCTGCCTGGAAGCACTGGCTATGCAAGTACCAGTCCTTCAAGAACTCGTTGAGGATTTAACCATTCGTACGCAAAATACACCGCAAAGGCAGTGTGCTCGCCATAAAAAAAAAATTAAACAGTTAAAATGCCAATTGGCCGTGCATTCTGTCCAAGTGGCAAGCCTCACGAAAAATAAATCAGGTAACCCTTGTAAGGGCTTTAATCTCTCCCTCTGTGAGAATCCTCAATTTTGGGCAAAACCTTGTTGCACCCCCATAGCAGCCCTCATTAAAACTAAGGAGAGGTCCATCAAACAACTCCAGGATGGGGCTTGGGTCGAAACTCAGAGTGTTTCAGCCAGAATTCAAAGTCTGCTGGGCCCGGCTAACATCTCCATGCTGGCTCGCGAGTTTGGCCGGTTTAAAATAAAAAAAGCTGCTACCTGGCTTCTTTCCTTCTAAAATATCATACCTGTAAATAATTTGTCCCAGCAAAAAATTAAGCGGGTGCTCACCGCTGCCAGTTCAAAGCTGGCCTCCACCCTAAAAATCGCAGTGGGTCAGCTGCAGGGAGAGGGGTTGCTTGTTGTGCAAGCTGTGGCGAAAGTCCTTCTTTCCACCCAAGAAAAATGAAAATATCTGTCAAACCTGGACCAGGCCCTGGAACAAACCAGGTTAAATTATTTTTATCAACAACGTTTAATCGCGCTGGTCGTGAAGAAAATCCAGCCAGTGACCGCAGCACAGTGTCACTTGTCCCAACGTCCCTGAACCATTGCTCAGTTACAAAAGCTTACAAACGGATAAATAATTGGTGAAGAGATAAATTGGGGTTTTGGGCCAAGGACAAACCTGTCACCTGGAAGGCATTAAAAAAATAAAATTATGCAAATTGCTAAGCATTTCAAAAAAACAATTAAAAGGGTAAAGGTGGCAGCGCTCCAGGCCACCCAAAAGGTGGAAGGTACCCCCACATATACTAACTGGGTACCCAGGAACGGCGAAACAAAGCCAGTTAAAAGCCAATCAAACCGGCGCCCCAAAGAGGGCCAGTCTTTGCCACTAACTAAGAAGAAGGTATATAAAACCAAAATGGCAGTCCGCAAGCTTGGAGCTCCCTCCGGGCTCTGGCAGAGGATATGAACAGATGGTATAAAAAACCCACTTTAGTGTTAGTAAAAAGGCTCTTGGCCCTCTCGGCCAGGTGGGATGAATGGGCCGCCAGCATCTCCAAAACCCAGGCCCACACATTGGGTGATATGCCACCCCTGCCCCGGCCTGTGGCAGCAGCCACCCCTTCCGCCCCATCGGTGGAGAATTATCGCCAGCTCCACAAGCAACTCCCGTGGGCTAGGAACCCCAGGGAGGGCTTCAGTTAGGGCAGCCCCATTGTCAGCCAGGCGTCCCGCTGGCAGTATCAGGGTAAAGGAACCTAAAACTCCAACCGCCGCCCCAAAATTGCTGTTGTAGTCATTCAGAGTCCCTGCATGGCCCTGTTGGACAATGGGGCTGGTATAAATGTATTAAATTTTATCCCTGCTAAGGGCAACCCAGGGCCTCCTACCCGGGTCTCTGCCTTCAATTCGAAGCCGCAACAGCAACTAACCGGGAACCAAGTCCCAGTAACGATTGTAAAAACAGTTTTACATGCCTCATTTACCATTAACCCCTCCTCTATAAAAAAGGTAATTTGGGGAATGCCATGAATGCTGGAGCAGCGGCTGTGGTTTAATCCTTACGATCAAGGGGGCACACTATGGCAGGAGAGGGGCATGCCCCTGCCCCGGGACGAGGGGGGTAGGTTTGCCACCGCCATATTGGCAGCTTTAACTGCAGAGGAGGCGGCATATTGAAAACAAGTGGTGCCAGGGGTCTGGCAAACATATCCCTCCAAGTGTGGTAGTCATAAAACGGCGCTAGTGGAGGAGATGGAGTCCCTGGTTCCCCTGCAACAACAACATCCTTATTCCAAAGCAGTGGAGGAGGTTATTGCAGGGGTAATTGCCAATTTGAAAAGACAAGGGGTGCTGCAAACTACCCATAGCCCCTTTAATAGCCTGGTCTTTCTGGTAGTAAAGGCGGGAGGGCAGGCCTAACGCCTTACCGTAAATTACCAAAAAAATAAAGCAAAACACCCCCATAATGGCACCAGTAGTCACTTCAATGCCTAAGGTCTTGCTCCATGTGCAGCCACAAAACAAATGGTTTTCAGTTATTAACCTAGCCAACTGCTTTTTTGCCTTACCCCTTACCCCTGCCTCCCAAGACCGCTTTGCATTTCAGTTTAGGGGAAAACAGTTGACTTTCACATGCGTCCCCATAGGATTCCACAATGCCCCCTCCATCACCCACTAGCATGTGGTGGCTATGCTAGATGAATTGCCCCCGAAGGTCCGTTGCCATGTCATTTCATACGTGAATAATTTGTTGGTGCATGGAAAAACAAAACCCCTGGCACAAAACTTTACGAAAACAATTCTAAATAAAAAACTGGGTTCAAGGTGTCATTAAAAAAGGCACATTTGGTCCAGCGGTCAGTCATCTACTTGGGCATCACCCTGTGGGAAAGGGGCAGGCTAGTAAATGTAGCCAAGGTCCGTGCATTGTGTAAGATGAAAAAGCCCACCAACTTAAAACAATTGCGCACTATTTTCGTGGGCTTTAACTTTATTCGAAACCATATTCCCAATTTTGCCACTCTCACTTGTGGGCACTGCTTAAAAAGAGGGCTCGTGGCACTGGGGCGAGGAACCACAAAAAAACACCTTTAATGCCTTAAAGCGGGCTGCCTTGCAAGCACTGGCCCTCGCTTTCCCAGGCATTGCCAAGCCCTTTTACCTTTGGCTGTCCTGTGGTCCGGAGGCACTGGGGGCCGTCCTCCTTCAAAAAATCACGAAGGGTCTGCTAATCCCAGTTGCATACAATTCCCGGGCGCTACAGCAGCCAAAGATAAAATATAGCCCCTGTAAAAAAAAAAAAAAAAAGCTTGGCGGCGGTATGGGCAGTGCAAACTTTCCAGGCATACACTGAAGGAGCACCAATAGTACTGCAAACCCCGCACACACACTTAAAATACATTTTAACCGGGTCCAAAATGAGTTCAGTCTCAAACACCCGCTTGGCACAGTGGACTCTGTTTCTCACTCAAAGGAGGGTGGCCTCAAAAACTCTGCAGTCCCCGGACCTGATCAGCACGGCCCTGGTGAAACGGTGCAAAGCATTCCTGCAAGGTTGCCAAGCGGAAATGGACAGCTGCCTGGGAATGGGATCCCCTCCCAATCCTTCACAATCCAAACCGGGCCAATCATTTATGGTTTACCAATGGCTCCCTCTTTTTCCACCAAGGGAATTGGTACGCCCAGTGAGCAGCTTTCAGTGGGGGGGATGGGGGTGAGCCTCACCAAAAACGTAGCGCATGGCTCAGCACAAAATGCCAAAATAAAGGCAGTGCTCCAGGTTCTAAAATATAACGCTCAGTTGGGGGAGAACTGTGCGGTATACCTCATTCCAAACAATAGATATGTGGTGCAGGGGGTATCAACGTATATGTTTTATTAAAAAAAAAATTAAAACACCGCAAACCGCAAGCCCATCAAACATCAAAAAAGTGGCAAAAAATAATGGCATTATATAAAGCACAAAAGGGGAAGGTTTACATTGCCTGGCTAAAATCACATGCCTATAAGGATAAGGGATTACTTCATAAATAAAACAAACAAGTAAACAAACTAACTCAAATTTGTTCAACTAAGGTAGCAGCCTTAATCACAAAATTAGCTACCACCAAGCAAAACAACATGGTCTGGAAATTACATGAGTGGGCATATGAGGGGGTGGAGGAAACCCTATTCAAAGTCAAACAGTGGCACAGTGGCCAAAACAAAAACAAATGATGCAACTAATCGTAGAGGGATGCCTTAAGTGTGCCCAGGTAAAGCGAGAGGCCCAGCTCCCTGTTTTGCAGGGGCAAAAAACCCAAGGGGTATGGCACCATCTGCAAATAAATTTTACTAATTTACTACCAACAACATAAAAGGGATATAAATACCTCCTAGTAATAATTAATGTATTTTCTGCCTAAACAAAGGCATTCCAAACCCGGGTTAATACTGTGGCAGTGGGGCCAAAAAACTCTATAAGAAAATCTTCTGCCAGTATGGCACACCCTAAATTATGGTTTCTAATCAGGGGGGTGGCTTTTGAGGAAAAAGTCTTTAAATCCTTGCTGGCGGCCTTAAACATTAAGCAACAAATTCACATCAGTTATCGGCCACAAAGCAGTGGCACTGTAAAAAGGCAAAACCAAAATCTAAAAAATGCCCTCTGGAAAATGTGCTCTACTTCGAAAATGAACTGGCCCCAAAAGCTGACAACCATTTTGGCAGCTTTACGCAATTCAAACTGCCTAGGTACCGGGTACACCCCCTCCCATATTCTTTTTGGTTGTGGGGCAATCTATGAAAATGGGAGAAAAGCTCGCCCGCCAATTCACCAAATGGTTGGTATATTGCCCAGCTTAAAAAAAAAACTTTCTAAAACCCGTAAAGCAGTAAAGGGCGCTCTAAACAAACAAACAAACAAAGGCCAGATGCAAAAAAACCTTCAAAAAAAAAAACAACCAGGGGTGGCAAGTCAAAAATAAGGTAATGTTACAAAAACTGGGGAGAGGGGCCCATACCTTAAATGTTAAGTGGATGGGCCCGTACCCCGTGGTAAACTGCATTTCTCTGGTAGTTTACCAGCTGCAGCTACCCAGTAAATTAAAATGGGCACATGCCAACCAGCTTAAAACCTATGCTTCTTTCTCGGTTTCTAATCATAACGTCGTGGGCCTCAGTTGTGAACCAGCCACCTGACTGAACCATCCAGATTTCCATCTATCCATGGAATTATTTGAATTACAAACAAACAAACAAACAAAAAAGTACTTCCAAAGGCTCTCCATGGTTCGAGCCACCAATGGGGCTCAAGCCACAGTATGGCGCAAGGCTGGAGGGGAGGGGCCATGGGAACAATGCATAGTCCAAATAAACACCGTAGGGCCACAGAGAAATACGTGGTGGGTCGCCCCGGACCTTCCATGCATCCCCGAGGGACAAACTCTGTTCCCCCTGTGGTGGCCTGAAGCAAAATAAAAGCCTAAGGCAAAATGGAAGGCCCCTTGGCAAGCAATAGCCACCCCTAATCCCTAAACAAAATATTGTTGTTACAACCTCCTAAACCAGGCAAACAACATCCATAATAAAAGCCCAAACAAGCCATAGCAAAATAACTAAAGGCTTAGAGGATTTTATGTGCCTCAGTTTCCCCAATAGATGCACTTATAATATGTTGCTTTTTTTCCCCCTTTGCTTTGTTAACAGTGCAAGGCAGTAACAGCAAAAGCCCCAAAACACCCCAAACAAAAGCTGTGGAACCGCTCTTGCTGCTTTAAGCCTATGGAATTCGTCAGGGCAATACAGTGTATGTATGGTGGTACATTTCTATCGAAATCCTCGTGTTTCCGGCGCTTTCAGCCTCCTTTGTTAATTTTACTGTTCTTCAAAATTGGCCCTGGTGAAAAAAACAATCGATTATCCACTGGCAGGGGGGCAATTGTGGCTTAGCATCCTGGGAATGTGGCGTCACATATTACCTGGGCATTTTCCCAGGGGCGGCCCCCTGCCGAGAGCCCCGGGTCCCCTGGCCCTGTGTATCCCTCCCAAATTAAATCCCAAGCAAAATTAATCCAAAAAGGCCCTAAGCCACGCCAAACATCATCATAAAAAACAACATTACATCCCTGCACTACCTAAGCCCACCTCCTAAAAGGTGTGTGTCTACCTGGAAACAGTGGCCCCTACCTTTAAAGGAAAAAAAAACCTCCATCCTTACTGCCAATGCTTGCGGTTCCACAGGGAGGGAAAAATCTAAAAAAAAAAAAAAAAAAAAAAAAAAAAGGCTCAAATAAACTACCAATGGCAGGGTACATGGGCAGGTGTTCAATGTCACAAAAACATTCAATTTGCCATCCAAGTCACTGCTCCACATGAACAGCTGGCATAGGGATGTAGCTGCAATATTAGTCCCCGAACGGTGTAAGGTGCAACCTGACCCCCACAGTTCCACATGTTGGTATATCATCCACTCACACAGCCTGCCAGTGTAAAAAGGCACATATTACCTGCCTCAAACAATTTCCAGCCTCCCTTCTTAAATGTAGCCTCCTCCGCTTAGTCCCTAGTCTTCAAAAAATAATCCTAGAAAGGCACCTCCACCTCTCCCCTCACCAGCATTGGTGGCAGATGGCACCCGCCACCAACTAGGAGGCGGCCACTCAATGCTAAATCCTCCTAAATGCCACCTTAAAAGTATTAAACATTGACCTACCCCTACCACGACTTCAGGCAGGGCTGGTGTAACCACTAGGCAGACCAGTCGGCCGCTTAGGGCGCCAAGATTTGGGATGCCAAAAAGAGGTTCCCCCCAATTTTTTTTTTTTGCTTCATCCAAAATGGGACAGGGCGCAGTTCAGTCCTTTCCCCAAGCCGCCTTCCCCCATACCTGGGTCTCCCTCGCTCTCTGTCTTTTCCACACACTACATTGGGCAGCTCTGTCCCATTATGTGTGCAGGTTGCCTCATGGCAACCCAGTTGTGCACGCAAGGAGGGTTCATCTTTGTTCCTTTCTTCTTCCAGGGAAAACCTCTGCCTGGGGCAAATAAATCAAGGAGCCGGATCAGAGAGCTTGTCAGGAATGGTCTAGATCAGTGGCTCTTAACCTGGGGTGCATGCACCCCCTGGGGGTGGGAGATGTCTTTTCTGGGGGTGTGAGGCGTGCCAGATTTTTTTAGAAGGTAAATCATCGAAAACACAAATTAAGCACAGGCCCGTAAGTACAACTACTTTGTTTCATCAAACCTATATATTTATTAACTTTATACATTTTTTAACGATTTCTGTAATATACAAACAAAAAAATATATCTAGGTTTAAAGAACTGACCTACTTCAACAATTTTTTATAAGGGCTGTGAGAACATATTTTGAGAACCAAAGGGGTGCAGGCTGCAGTAAAGGTTAAGAACCACTGGTCTAGATAATACTTAGTCCTGCAATGAGTGCAGGGGACTGGAATAGAGGACCTCTCGAGGTCCCTTCCAGTCCTACGATTCTATATCCATGAGGAGATGTCAGAGAGACAGGCTGAGATTTTAGTTGAACAAGAGAGAGGTCCAGAGTAGAGAGGTAGGTCTGCATAAAGATGGTAGTTGAAGTTGTGTTTGTGGCTAAGATTACCCAGAAATAAGGTGCAAAGGAAGAGAAAGGAACCAAGAACAAAGCCCTGTGGAATCTCAGACTGAAAGTTGCAGAGGGTGGTGGTGCGGGCAGGGAGGGAGAGAGCAGGGGGAAGGATCCTCTGAAGGACAGACTGAAGGAGTGATTTCAGAGGCAGGAGGAGAACCAGGAAAGAACAGTCACAGAAGCCACAGGAGAACAAGAATCCAAGAAGAGCATGACTGACTATGTTAATATGGCTGACAAGTCAAGACAATTATGATGGAGTGCTGGGTTCTGAGCTTTGGCTAGGAAGAGGTCATTAGGGACTTTGCCAAGAGCAATTTCAGTTGAGTGAAAGGGACAGAACCAGGATTGGAGAATAGTCTCAGATAAAATTGGAAGAGAGCAACTCCAGACAATTATTGTAAACAGTGCATTCAGTGAACTCAGAGAAGAAAGGGGGAAGGGAGATGGGGCAGTAGTCAAACAGGCAAGCAGGGTCAATGGTGTGGATTTATTTATTTATTTATTGAGATGGGAAATACTAAAGCTTACTTGTATTGTGACAGGGAAAAGCCAGAGGAAAGTGAGAGGTTAATGAGAAGAGTAAGGGAGGGGAGGAGAGTAGATGCAAGAGAGACAGGATGGGATGCCTACAGCATACAGAGGGGTTAGAATACATGGGGCCTTGCTCATAATGCTTTCCGCTCAGGCTAAAACTGGTAGGTATAAAAAAGCATAACCCAACATCATCTTCATTCTGTTTCATTCTGAAAGGAGATTCACACGTGATCTCCTCTACTGCTATGGAAAAAAGGTATGAATAATAAGGAGGGGAAGAAAGAATTAAACCTCTGCTTGTGTACATATTACCCCTGTGGCTCAACAAAAGAAGCAAAATGAAATTAACAGGAATACAGTCAGTTACACCTGACTGCTGCTTCCCCCAGGCACTGTTGCAGAAATACTGGAAGTCAAAGCACAGATGCAGCAGAAAAGAAAAAAATGCTAAAATGGGATGGGTTGTAGGAACAAACAGAGGCTTGAAGAACAAATGTGGAGACTACAGAAATTTGGCATACAAAGCACCACTTGGTCCATCACATATCTGCACAAAAAATGTTCATAATGATGCAAAGGTAATCAAACTGTTTGCATTAGATTTCCTTTCAGCAAGGCTAACCGTTGTATGGTCTTCCACTATGCCAGTCTTCACTTGTGCAATGTGGACAGAAATTGCTGGTGTAATAACACCAGCCAAGCAAAGAGTCTACTTTCCCACAGTGCACTGATCATTACTTAGGTGGTCTGCCTGCTCTATTTTCTTTATGGCAATACACAGAGTCATGTTTGCAGGAAGCAACATACTGAACAAGTCATACTGCACACACTGCAGCTCATTTGCATATTATTTCACAGCAATCAACTTCAAGTATCTCCTATAAGAGGACTTCTCCCCATGAAGATATTCACAAATCATGATCAAATCATTTCTTAAGCTTCTCTTGGTTAAGTTAAACGGAGTTGAACTTCTTACGATTCTCACTGTAAAGCATGTTTTCCAGACTTCAAACCATTCTCATAGCTCTTTTCTGAACTCTTCCCTATTTTTCACAAGCACTGGATACAATATTCCAGGAGTTCTCTCACTAATGCTGTTCGCAAAGGTAATACTACCTCCCTTCTATTCAATCTTCCCCTGCCTATACATCCAAGGATCATGTTGGCCCCCTTAACCAAAGCATAATACTGTGGGAAGTCATGTTCAGTTGGTTTGCCTACCATGATTTCTAAGTCCTTTTCAGAATCAATTCCTTCCAGAATACAATCCCCTATCCCATAAATTTGATCTATCTTCTTTGTTCCTACATATATGTTACATTTGACTGTATACCTACACATGCTATTCATAGGAGCCCAGTTTATCAAACAGTTTACAGATTACTCTGTAAAACTGACCTGTCCTTATTCTTATTCATTACTCCGCTATTTAGTTACCAGCTTCTGTTCTCCAAACTCAACAGAGGGTGATGAAGAGTGCAGTTCCTCATCTCCTGCGGCAGCCCCAGCTGGTGATCAATCTGTGGCTCACTGGTCAATAGTCTCACTTTGACAACCTACCCATAGTTTGTTAGACCTGAACTTGCAGTTGGCAAACTATGAGTGATCACCCACTGAGGACTTACAGAGCTGGAGGCTTTACTGGCATGGAGGGAGAGGGGAAGGTACAAAACAGCAGGAAGCAGAGAATGCAGCCTCACTTAATGATCCATAACTGGATCCAGACCTGCAAAGGTATAGTAGGGGGATCAAGACAAGGGAGGCCCATGGCTGAGCCATTTCTAGGGAGGAGCGCTAAAGACGATAGGGCGAGGATCAGAGAGGAGACTCAACCAGTGAACTAAGGATGTTTGCCAGCAGAGGGAACTGTCAACTCTGACAGCTATTGATTATGTCAGTGGGAGATGACCATACTAGCATTCAGTTGATTGAGATGCCATCAGGGTCTTACCTCTACAAATTACAGGGGTAACTCAATGATTGCGGCTGCCCTGATAATCAGCTGAAGCATTTGTGTTTGGACACACGTGTATTTCAATCAATTGAGGGGGAGCAACTGGTGTTTATGCTAGTAAATTTCTCCAGTAGAGAGGAGGACTCCGAACATAGGAGTTTAGGAAAAGGGACCTCATCTCCTTATACGTCTGGGGCTTGGAAAATGTCCTCGCCCACATGCCAGAAAACTTCTCCTGGCAAGCAGGTGAGGGCAGGTACACGTAGCCATAATGGGACACTGAGCGAGAAACGTGGTTTGTTCCTTGGGAGCAGGGCTACAGCTGCCCACCAAGTGTCAGTTACACAGAGGCTCATTCTTTCCACTGCCGGGGGAAGGAGACACTGTCCTTTGCTCCTGGCTCTCTCTTTCCTTCTTGCACCAAGGAGTGAGCTGAGCCTCCCCGCCATTCTGCTGCTGCCTGCGGGTAGCTCCGTGAAGCTTATGCGTATCTGAGCAACTTACCTGCTGCTCAGACAAGGGAGAAGAAGCCCCCGACCCCACTTCCGTCCCAGCAGCCGCGGGGTGGGCAGAGGGCAGCGCCGCTCGCTTTACTCCCAGTCGCAGGGAAGGGAGCGCCGGGCGCCCCAAGCCTATCAGACCCCCAGAGCCAGGGGAGCGAGCAGCAGGGACACACCGCAGCGCTTCTTCTCCCTCCAGCCCTGGCGGGGGAAGGCCCACGTGGGGGTGCCCAGTGCCTGGGGGGACCCCGCGCAGAGCATCACAGCGCGGGGCACCCCCGGCCCATCAGCCTCCCCGGCGATACGGGCAGAGCTGGCGCTGGCCCGGGCCTCCCAGGGGCGAGGCGGCGCCGCCTGCACCCAGCCCGGGCTCCCCCCCTTTTGCGGCCGGCACTGACCTCTCTGCGGGGCCGCGGCCCGAGCCGGCAGCAGGCGGGCTGCGTGTCTGGCAGCGGTAACCAAGGGCGACACGGGCGCCGCCATCTTCCCGGCAGGGTCGGTCCTCCCCCGCCCTTCTAAGTAACTTCACTCAGAGCCTGGAGGAGAAGCGGCCAGAGCCGTCCCCCGGCCGGGTCGCTGCCGCCGTGCGTGACACGCCCTCTGCGCGCGGCAGAGCCCGAGCTCGGCCCCACCCTCTCTCCCTCCGTTCGGGGCCGAACCGCATCCCGCAGGGCCTACAAGCCCCAGCATGCAACGCGCCACCTCCGCCCGCCAAGCGACCGGGAGCGATGCGTGCTGGGAAATGCAGTTTATTCTGGGCTGCAGGAGGAGCTGGGCGGGCAGCTCCTTCGTGGCTGGGCCCGAGGTGAGGCGCGTCCCTGGGGGGCTCATGGGCAGCCTTCTGCCCGTGCATTTGCTCAGTTACCCCTAGGAGGCTGGGACTGGTTCGGCTCACGTTGACTGAGGATGTCTGCCTGTTGCCCCGGCAGGAGAAGTGGTGTGTGTGATTTTACCAGGTTCCTCTGTCTCAGAGGGGGATTTTTCATGCCCCTCTGACTCCTCAACAGGGAAGAAGGCTGGTCTTGTAGGGAAGGTTAAGGATGTGGATGTGGTACAGCTGGGTTCAGTTTCCGTTCTGCCACATCCTTCCTGAATAATGTTAGGCAAGTCACTTAACCTCTCCAGGGCCTGGGTGACTGATCCCTGCGCTGGCTGGCTCTAGGGACAGAATGGGATGTTGCTTGTGTTTCCCTTGCTCAGGGGATGAAGATGTAGACTAGGGTAGCCCTGAGACCTCTCACTTGCACTTCATGCTGCTGGAGCTCCCGTGGGACTTGTGGCAGTGAGGGATGCTTAGGGTAGGGTGCAGATCTGCCTCAGCCATGCCTCTAGTCCCCACCGCTGCCATATGCTAGGGCAACTGAGTAAGAGTAGAGGAGTAAGTGGTAATGTAGTGTAGCATGTGCTGATTTGTCATTAAGTAGAAGGGTGAAACAAGCATATTGTATGTGCAGAGAGGTCAAAAAGGAAATGTACAAAACAAAGTAAAAGAAGGGTGTAAAATAAAGCAAGCCTCAGCCACTGATTATTTGCAGTTCCTACTTAAACCCCTTATCCCACTTGGCATAAACTGTACTCATTCTACAAACCTACTGAGTGCCAGATTGCTGCAATTTACACTACTTTACCACATGTATCCACTTACTCCAATTTTTTTTAAAACTTACATGCTGCATATAATTTACACCATGGTTTACAACACTACTGGATTTGATTCAGAGACTTCCATGGAAGTAGCAACTGCTTACCCTCAAGTGTGCCCCAAATTGAATGTGAGCTTCTTTCTGTAACGCAGATTGTTGCAGCTTTGCTTCAGCATAGTGAATTTATGAAGGATCTTTGCAGTTAATTTACATTTCTTGGTGTTGGTCAGCTTGTGGGGTTATTTTTTTCAATTATGTAGATTTTGTAACTGAAAGTGAAAGGCTAATACTTCTGGCTAGAGCAAGATCTGGGGCACAGAGATGCTGTGCCTCCATTTGCATGCCAGTACACTTTGATGTTGAACAGTAACATCCCAACATTTTCAGTGGGGAGCACATTTTGCTGGTTTTAAGGCAAGACACAGGGACTTGAGCATAAGGAGTCTCTTTCCCTGGTGTAGTCAGGTCAGAAAACCTATCTCATACTCAAGAGAGCATGAGGGTAGGGGATGGGCTACTTCCCTAGCTTGGTATGGCCAATTCCCCAGTCAGCTAATGTGGGCTATCTTCTGCAGCCTGTAGTACAGGGGTGGGCAAACTTTTTGACCTCAGGGCACATCCGGGTTGCAAAACTGTATGAAGGGCTATGTAGGGAAGGCTGTGCCTCCCCAAACAGCCTGGCCCCCATCCCCTATCTGCCCTCTCCCACTTCCCGCCCCCTGACTACCCCCTCTGAACTCCCGACCCATCCAACTCCCCCTGCTCCTTGTCCCCTTACCGTCCCCCCCCCCGGGACCCTACGCCCTACCAACCCCCCTTGCTCTCTGTCCCCTGACTGTCCCAACCCCATCCACACCCCCGCCCCTTGACAGGCCCCCCGGGACTCCCACGCCTATCCAACACCCCTGTTTCTCATTCCCTGACTGCCCTGACCCCTATCCACACCCCTGCTCCTAACTGCCCCCCCAGGACCCCACTCGCTATCTAACCCCCCCTGCTCCCCATACCCTGACTGCTCCCCCCCAGAACCTTCGCCCCATCCAACCTCCCCCTGTTCCCTGTCCAACCTCCCTGCCTCCTTACCATGATGGAGCCAGCTACGCCGCCACGCTGCCTGGCAGGAGCTTGCAGCCCCACCGCCCGGCCAGAGCCAGCCAGGCCGCCGCATTGCCCGGCAGGAGCAGTGGGCGAGAGCGCTGACGGTGTGGCAAGCTGAGGCTGTGGGGGAGGAAGGACAGTAGGGGAGGGACCAGGGGCTAGCCTCCCCGGGCGGGAGCTCAAGGGCCGGGCAGGTGCCGTGAGCCGGATGCGGCCCACAGGCCATAGTTTGCCCACCTCTGCTATAGTAGCTTGGTATACATCCTACTATTTTTGTCCAAAGGAACAACAGTGGGTGTCCCACCATGCAGTGCTGCTGCCAGCCCTGATAATTCTTGTGCTTCACCAGTAAAATGGCACTAGCAATTACTGCATTGTTAGTATTTCTCTGCTCCACGTCCCATCCCCACAACTGCTACTCCACCCAGAAAGACCAGATTTTCAACCACTAGTTTCTACTGCCATCTCATCTTTTAATGGCCTCCACAGCAGCCAACACAAACATAAACAAGTTTCAAAGCTTATCATCACATATGGCAGCTCCTCCCATAGTCTGTTGCCTGTAACCATTACACTGAGACCACATCTGCACTATAGAATTATGTCGACTTAAGTTATCTTGGTGTTAAGCCGCCGCAGATATTATATCGCTTGTGCATCTCCACACTATGCTCCTTGTGTCAGCAGTGCATGTCCTCACTAGGAGTGCTTGTATCGATGCAGAGAGCAGTGTACTGTGGGTAGCTATCCAACTGTGCAACTTGCCACCATGTAGCACTGGGTGTTTTGAGAAGGTTTTGCAATGCCTCATGGGACTGAAACGAGTTGCACAGTGGTGACTGGGAGCACGGGTTCAATTTTATATAATGCAATGTTCTCCATCCCATAATGTTTCACTCCTCTTTTCAAAATCACTCGCACAAACCTGCGCATCCCTCCTTGCTGTCCGCCATCTGTGACAGAAGTATGGATCCTGCACAGCTCTGCACTACTGTGATAAGCATTGTAAGCATGGGCTGCCTGATCCTGCAGTATTTGCAGAGTGACAAGAGAAGGCGCAGAGAACATGATGATTCTTTGGAGGCTTGATTGCTGTGGGACATAGAAACTATCCAAGGTTGTTGGCAGTTTTCATGGAGCAGCTTCAGATGATGGAGCACCAGTTCTGGGCCTAAGAAACATGCACTAATTGATGGGATCACATTGTGATGCAGGTTTAGGATGATGAGCACTGGATGCAGAACTTTTGGATGGGCAAGGCCATATTCCTGGATCTCTGTGCAGAGCTCATCCCAGCCTGCCCCCACAGCCATACCAAAATGAGATCCACACTGACAGTGGAGAAGCAAGTGGGAATTGTTCTGTGGAAACTTGCAATGCAATTTGAAGTTGGGAAATCCTCTGTAGGGGTTTTTGTAATGCAAATGTGCAGGGTCATTAATCACCTTCTGCTATGAAGGACTGTGATTCTGGGCAATATGCAGGACATAGTGGATGGCTTTGCATCAGTAGAGTTCCCAAACTGTAGTGGAGCAATAGATGGCATGCACATCCCCATTTTGACACCAGACCACCTTGCCACAGAGTACATCAACAGAAAGGGCTACTTTTCTATGGTAATGCAAGCTTTGTGGGATCACCGGGAATGCTTTACTGACATCATTGTGGGCTGGTCAGGGAAGGTGCATGATACACACATCTTTAAGAACACAGGACTGTTCAGAAAGCTGAAAACAGGGACTTTGTTTCCCGACTGGTGGATTACCATTGGCAATGTTGAAATGCCAAAGTGATCCTGGGAGACCCAGCCTACCCCTTGCTCCTATGGCTTATGAAGCCATACAGAAGCCACCTCAACAGCACCAAGGACTGCTTCAACTACAGGCTCAACAGGTGCAGAATAGTGGTTGAATGTGTCTTTTGTTGGTTGAAGGGTCGCTGGCGCTGTCTACGCACAAGCTTGAACCTCAGTGAAAAAAATATTCCAAGGGATATAGCTGGTTGCTGTGTCCTGCATAATATATGTGAAGAAAAGGGGGGAAAGTTTCTGCTGGGGTGGAGGGCACAGGTGGAGTGGCTGTCTGGTGATTTTGAGCAGCTGGACACCAGGACTATCAGAAGGACTCAGTGCAGAGTTATATGGCTCAGGAAGGCTTTGAAAGACCATTTTAATAGTGAACCGGAGTAGTGAGTTGCTGTAGTTTGCTCTACCTGTCTTTGGTCTTTTGCAGCCCTGTATGAACCCTTTGGTGAATGCTGTGTGTATAATAATATAACATTGCCAAAGCACCTTTTAATACTGTCTGTAAATGATGTCAGCCCCAGCCAGCATGTGTTGTGAACAAATAAAGATGAACTAGGTTTCCATAAACAGACTTTTATTCCATAACAATGCAAATAGAAAAATATTTATAACTTAATAAAACTTCATAAGTTCTTTTTCCGTAATTTATTAAGGGAAAGAACAGTCATTTCCATTTCAGGTCAGTGTATTGGCAGCTGTACATATCTTTAATGTCACCTGGGGTAGAGTGGTAGGTGTAGTAGGGAGAGAGCCTGAGATATAAGCTCTTGTATTAGAGGCCTAAGCTACAGTAGTGGGCAAGCTTTGCTGATGTAAAGCAAAGTTAGAAAAACTCAGGCTGTGAGCAAACATCAGGCTCTGCCTCCTTGCAAGTTCACAGAATCTGTCAAGAACAGGGCTGATATTGCAGAAACACATATTCTTACGAAGTGCTAGGCACAGAGTACTCATGCAAACACATTCCAGAAGATTGGTACCAGAACATCCCAATATCAAGGATGGGACAAAAACATTCCCCCAGGATAATAGGAACACACAGACGCCTCCTAAAAGATAAGGTCAGGATGACAATGTGATGAATAAAGATGTTTTGATCAAACCCACATGTACAAGGAGATGGGTAATAACTAGCCACGTCAAGGGGCAGTAACTAACTATGTCAGAGGGGCAGTATGTAACTTGTTTCTACAGTATGTAACTTGATAGAAACAAGAAGTATCTCTGAGAGAGTGTCTTGGTCCAGCCGAGGGGGGAATGGAAAGTCCCACCATTCACTGAGCTGCATCCATTGTCATGGGCATACATGTCTTAGTATCCTCGTAGAGTGTGCCAGGTGCTATTTCCGTGCTTTGTCAACAATAAACCTGGCTAGGTGCCTTCGTGCCTTAATGGATCTTGTGGTCATTGGGCAGTTCGCTTGAGGTCTGCTGTGCTGGCTGTCTGCACAGAGCTGGGGCAGCACACAGAGAACACACACACACACACACAGCTGAACATCTAACCACAGTAGAGATAGTACAGCAGCCCCTGATGCCACGAGGAATGTTGAGAGGAGGTGTAGGGAGGTCCTGATATGAAGCTCTCTATGGGCTGCAGAGGGAGGCGAGCATGGGATTGTTGAACCTTCAGGTCCACCAGAGTCAGCAGCATGTCTGTTTGCTGCCTGAGAAGTGCAAGAATCTCCTGCTGCACATTCCTCTTCTTTTCTTATGCCTGTCTCCTCTGCGCTCTGTCCCCATCCATGCTGTCTGCAAGAGTGATCCTCCAAGCCCTGTGCTCATTATCTGAAGCAGCAGAGCCTTGCAGAATTTCTTGAAACATGTCATCCCGAGTCCTCTTCCTTCTTCTCCAAATTTGGCTCAGCCATTCTGCTGGTGTGGATGGAGAGACCCTCAAAGCCACATTTGCAGCAGCTGAAGATACAATACACAGAAATACTATTATCACTGTATTCGCGAGATAAATCAAAACCTATGATATTGAACTCACTCCCCTTGAGTTGCGCAAGTTGTAAGCACTACATCCTCATTTCGCCTTAGGATTTATACAGCATAGTGGCAGTCACAGCACCAGTGTTATGGGGTCACTCACCATACTGGCACCTCCTGGTGGGAAGTTTGGGAATTAGCTCAGCCCCAGCAGATGTGCCCTCGGGTGGTGATGGCTCTCCCGTCCTCACCTCTGCCTGCAGACCCGTTAGGCTCCTTTCTCTCCGTGTCTGCTTCGTGCAGGGCTGTCCTTACGCAGCTGCGTAGGGCACCTGAAAATTTGGGGCACCACTGGGTCTTAGTGTCCACCCATCAGCCTTTCCTATCCCTGTTCTGACCCTTCCTGCAGGCTCCGAGTCTGAAATGAAATGAAAATGAAAAGGCGTTCCAGGCTGCCAGACCTATTAGCACAACATTGAAACTGTCAAAGAGCCATTCAAGGGGTAATGAAGCCATTTAACAGGCATTTGCCAAACCCCAGGTATATACTGTCAGTTTCTTAATTTACTGACAAAAACAGTTGTGCATTACTGTAATATTTACTCAGAACATGTCAGTCTACAGGACCTTAGTTAAAATTTGCTTTAAAAATATTTCAGTAGTGTGTTGGCGAAGATTATAAAATCACATCTCTAAAAAATCCTTGCATAGATTTTTAGATGCACAGTCATCTTTAGCCTTAAATGCCTGGATCTTCAGACATTGTTTTTTTAAATAAATCCTTCAAAAGACCACCCTTATCTAAAATACACATTTTAATTACTATAGTAAAAAAAACTTGCTTCCAAAGTCTTTCTGTCCTTTCTGTCCATCCCTTTCTCCCTTCACCCACTCTTATCCCTCTTACCCCCATTGAAGAGGTTCCTTAAAGGGACAATACCCCTTTCCTTCCAGATAGCTGGACAGAGTTTCCCTTTCTTCTGATTATCTGATGAACTAGTTTTAAGAGAACCCGCCGGAAAAATCAGTACCTTAGTAAGATATAAAATCCTTTGTTATGCCTAAATTTTTGGAGACATATTTTTTAAAGTTGGTGAAATTTCATAAATGTGTCTATTGTTATGGAGATCACACAAAGTAAATTAGTGTTCCCTTTCCTACAAGCAATGAACATTGTTATGAACATTCTAAACCTCTGTGACTGATTACTACATATTTAACTCACTGAAACAAAGACATTATTTTAATTAATCTGGAATGATTACTTTATGAAGGCTTTTAAAATATAAAATCATCTTAGAAATACTGATGAAGAAAATGTAAAACAGAGAAGAGCTGCATCATGTATTCCATAATATAGCAAGACAGCCGACTCACCCTTACTACTAGTGACAGGTTTCAGAGTAGCAGCCGTGCTAGTCTGTATTCGCAAAAAGAAAAGGAGTACTTGTGGCACCTTAGAGACTAACCAATTTATTTGAGCATAAGCTTTTGTGAGCTACAGCTCACTTCTACTAAGTTTTTGCAAATAAATGTCTGACAAACTTCAGGGCATATCAAAAACCCTGTGATTGACATTTTTTATACTCAAGTTTAGTGCTTGTAATTAGGTACCTTCTGCATGAAGGAGAGGGTATGGGGGTCTCTGCGGGGAACTGTGACTCTCTGCCACCGTGAGGCGGGCCAGGCATCTTATTATCCTTTGCTGCTTTGTCCCTTCCCGCCGCCAGGCTGCGAGCTCAGGCTGCAGTCGGGCATAGGAGCACCAGTTTAATAATACTGCATAGGGCCCCATAAATCCTAAGGACAGCCCTGGCTTCGTTGCACAGCCCTCCAGCTGTGTCAACATCTGGTTTCCCTTTCGGGGGACTCCTCTAACAAGAGTCCAGCCACTCCTCACAGCAGCTTGATGGTCCACAGCCAGGTCACTCCTTCCTTGCTAGCACCTACCCTTCCCCAGATATTGGTCTCTCTGTAGCCCTCTAGGAAGGCAGTCTTCTCCCTAGGGCTTGCTGCAGCAGACTCATTCGCTCTGGTTCCCCTGCAGCCATTCCTTTGGCTACCTACTGCTCACCCTCCCTAGGCTGGTTTTAACCTTCTCAGGGCCAGTGCGGGGCAGATGCCCCGTCACAACCAATCATGGTGAGTATGGCCCTGGGGTGGGAGGTGAATTGGGAAAATGAGGGGGGATAATTCACAGGCATGAGTATGTGGCTATAGGGCAAGCAAAAATACTGCAATCGTTTTCCACAGATGGTAGTGATTTTAGCCGATATCTCACTCCTGAGGGTAATGGATGCTGAAAGGGAACAGCTTTGGCAGGCATCTGTCTGCTGTCTGGGATCATATGCTGCTAGCCTGTGTGCTGCAATGGTTCCTGCTGAAGTAATTGCTGAGTGGTGTGGAAAAGTGTCCTACCATGGTGAAAGAAATAAGGCAGCCCTCCCCAGAAACCTACAGCAGAGGATTGCAGACTACCTACAGGAAAGTTTCACTGAGATCTCTGTGGAGGATTCACAGGACATCCCAGTGCACATAAACCAATTGTTCCACAGGGCCCCCTCTGCCTAACTTTAGAGGTGGGGAGAGAAGCAGAGAGCAACTCTACCTCTCTTGTTTGTTTAACTACCTCTTCTAGCATAAGTAAAGAGAGTAAATCAAGAGATGTGTCCTGCTGTTTTGGGGGTTCCCTCCCTGTAATTTTAAAGCAAACAGCATACTTACCAGAGGTTCCTTCCCCTGCATCAGGCTTGTGCTGAAGTCAAACACATGTCCTGGCTCATCGTGCAGCTGCACCCGATTGCCTGTTCCTCATACTCCTCCTCTTCTTCCTCCTCCTCACTGTTCACGGAAGGGGGTCCTCTGACTCAGGCTCCTTCAAAGTATCCTCACGGTTCTTGGAGGTGGTGGCAGGGTCTTGTCTGAGGATGGCATGCAGCTCTTTGTAAAAGTGGCAGGTCCGCAGTTCCACACCAGAGGGGGGGAGGGATAACTCAGTGGTTTGAGCATTGGCCTGCTAAACTGAGGGTTGCGAGTTCAATCCTTGAGGGGGCCATTTAGGGATGTGGGGCAAAAATTGGGGATTGGTTCTGCTTTGAGCAGGGGGTTGGACTGGATGACCTCCTGAGGTCCCTTCCAACCCTGATACTCTATGATTGTTACCCTCCCTTGCCTTCTGGTACACCTGCCGCAGCTCCTTTGGCTTTCATGCAGCACTGCTGCCTGGTCCCTCTTGTAGCTCTTCTCCTCCGTGCCCCAAGCAACCTGCTTGTAGATGTCGACATTTATGTGGCTGAAGCTGAGCTGTGTCTGCACAGCCTCCCACAGACGCAGGAGATCCAGCACCTCCTGTGTATTCCAAACAGGAGTGTGTCTGCAGCGTATAGCCAGCATGGTCAGCTGAGCAGTTGTTAGATGAGCGCTCCAAGATGGGCAACCACAACCAGAAAATGGAGTTTCAAAAATTCACGAGGCTTTATAGGGGAGGGGTGGTTCCCTGCCAGCTGGTACCTAGGCAGCCGAGTTCACAGTGACCAGAGTGGTCAGGGTGGGGTATTGTGGAACAGCTCCCAGAGGCCACTAGCATGCAATGTGAGTAACGCAGTGTGTCAACCTACATTGACCTTGGCTCTGTACTGCTTGGGGAGGCGGTGTTAAGTCAATGTAATGGGGCAGCTACGTTGCCGGGAGAGAAATTTAAATGTAGATGCATAGATAGCTATGTCGATGTAAGCTGCCTTGCATCGACTTAACTGTGTAGCATAGACCAATGAGACATAACCATCATAAAAATGTGAGCAACATGGCACCTCACATGCTGCTTTTCCTTACTACCATTTATACTAGCATGAAGGCCAGGTCCAAGTATCAGAGCACATGCCTACCTTTAATATAACTGTGACAGGTTGGTCTGCCCTCTTACGGGTAGTGGTGCCTAATGGTCAGCTCACCCCATTGTGTGGCTTGGCCCTTTAAGGTTTGAAATGTCCTATATATTTAGGGACCTTGGGGTTATTGATAAAGTGGTCCTGGGAATAAGTGGTGCTTGGGAGAAAATCTTGACACTGTATCTTTAAAGGCCTGGGGCCTCTCCCCCAGGCAACTGAGCAGGGAGAAGGGAACTGCATAAATGCCTCCTGCTTCATAGTAGGACAGATGCCAGCAGGAGAAGCCTGAGGATTAATTGAGGAAAAGGGCTATCTGAGGAAGAAGCTGGCTAAATTATAACCCAGCTCCAGGAGGAGTACTGGGACAACTAACAAAGTAAGCCACACTTTGTAGAAAAAATTAATAAATCAAACCCCACAAACGGGGTTCACGTTTTTGAATCAACTCAAGTCTGGTAACTGATTGAAAGAACCCAAGGGAGTGGTGAGTGAGATAAAGTGGGGTAGTACAAGGGGGCATGTTGGAGACACACTCACCCCTTGACAATATCCCATGGATACAGCTCATCAAATCTGAGCTGTAGTCGATGGATCTACATAAGGAGCCTTTGCAAATGAAGGAAAAGCATTTGCAACAGTAGCTCCCAATGGGTAAAACTTCCTGTGGTGGTTCAATCAACTTAGGTGCCACTGAGAAGATGCACTTCTTCCATGCCCTCTACCAATGCAAGAGCAATGTAATATCATCCAGCCAGAAAAGCTTCGCGGTGAAAGAAATTCCTCTAAATATGTTATAAAGGCAAAGAGAAGGTGGGTCAAGTTCAGAGGCGAGTCTAAGTAAATCTAGAGAAAGTCTAAGTTGAGGTAACTTACGTCTTTGTCACCCAAGTACAGACAAAGACTTAGACTTCCTTATATTTACTTACACCAATTTGCTGAGGTGTAAGTAGGTTTAAAATAGTCTTACTGCATCTATAGAAATTTAGGTCTAAGGGTCTATGAAGAAGTCTAACTTACATCATCATACATGGAACTTCTGAATCTGCTGCAGTGAATTTGAGAGCCAGTAAGGCGGCTCCAGAGTGAAGACCTGCAAGGGGAAAGAGAAGTGTTGTCTTTCCATCTTAGATGGCCTCCTTATCATAGTATCTTTAATGTATTTATTCTCACAACACCCTGTGAAGTAGGGGAAATGCTATTATCCCCATTTTATAGACAGGGAACTGGGGTACAGAGACAATAAGTGATTTGCTCAAGGTCAGACAGAAAGTTTGTGGCAGAGCAGGGAACTGAACCTCGGTCTTCCCAGTGAATGCCTTAACCACTGAACCATCCTTGAGCTCATTGTCAAGCTCTACACCCTTCCAAGAATCTGCTTATTATATTTCTCTGGTCTGTCCTTCTCAGTCTATGTTAAATTTTCCAAGCGCTCTGAACTCTAGAGCAAGAGCCTTGTTTGGCCTCAGGAACACTATTCTTGGTGTGATTTATCTGATTCCATCCCCATGCTTCCTAGGAGATGGAGTTTGTCACAAAGAAAGCAGAACAGGAGTGGGACTCTCAACTGAGGGTAGCCAACTATTTGGATTCCAACAGTCAAGAGAACTAGATAAAAAGGACAGTGGGAATGAAGGAAGGAACTAGATATAAAAGGACAATGGGAATGAATGAAGGAATCATCAACCATAATGTGTGCTTCTGGGTTATTTGCATAGCTAGCTGCTAGCCCCTTGCTCGTCCTCCTTTGTTGGGGGGCATTGATCAGTGTTCACATCGCACTCGCCGTCAGTACCTGGCCCAAGCTGGGGAAGCTAATGATCCAACCTGCGGACCTAATTCAGTGATGAATCCTGGTCCCATGCCACCTGAGGCATGTTGCACATATGCTTAGAAGAAGTGGTCAGTGGGTTCATTGCAAAACTGACTTCCCCTCTTTTCTCTGTGTTGAAGTGTGGAGAGTGTCTGCAGTGCCCTCTGCAGGCTCTGCTGATTGTCCTTCCAGCTTAGCAGAAACACACCCAACAAGCAGATTTGAGCTTCAAGAGTGTTGCTCTCTGAGTACTTAGTGTGGGGGAAAAAGCTGAGATAATTTCACAATCTTCTCATCCGAGAAACATGTAGGAAATACTTTGGATTACCACAGAGACATCAGTTTTCACTGATATATACCTTTGTGACATCCATTTCCCATAAATTACTTCTGAGGTAAATTTCTGCATTTCATGGAAAAGAGAAGTCATTTTCATTGAGCACTGCTCAATAATTTCTTCTTATAAGACTGTTTACAAGCTGTACTTTAGTGCCTTAGTTTGCATTTTTGCTAGAAAGCAAAATATGTCCTTAATGCAATTACTAATTTTTAAATAATTATTTTGATATTGAAAATACTAACAATGATTAAAATGTACTTTTGAACATACTATTTAAAAATTGTGTGGTTGCTCAAAACACATTTTCTGTGCTATATATACCTAGTTTAGTAGTGATCTAAAATGCCATTTTTATCACATCTTTAAAGAGTTGATTTTAGTGTATTTCCTTTCTACCCTGCCTTTACTGAGCAGTGATTGGTTTTGACTCATTCTTGTATGATACATACATCAACACCTGTGCCCATTTAGCAGTGAATTTCAGTACAAATCACAGTGACTTGAATAGACATCTCAAAAGAAGCATTACAATTGTAGCAATATTTTTAGAAACTCAAACAAGGAAATAAACAACTTCAGTAAAAGTAATTTAAATAACAAATAACTTATCTTTATAAACTGCTTCTCTCCTTGAGAACAAAGAATAAACAAGGAGACAAGCCTCTTTTCCTTCCATTATTAACTCAGATCACAATATGAATGGGTGAAATGTCAAGAATAATTGGAGCAAATCACAGCATAATCTTCAGCAAAAACATGTGATTTATTTAAATTGTCACTGCTTTTCTTAATAGATCCTCTGTTTAACCTTGTTATCCAAGACAGCATGTAAAAAAAGGCACTCTTGGATTTGTTCTGAAATTGTCAGCTTAAAGGCATGTACTCTACTGTTGTGTTGTGAACCATAATCTAGGACACTTTCGTGTTATGAAACATCAATATATTGTATTGTGACCCTAAGATGCTACAATTACACTGGTGCATGCACCCCAAAACAGTATTTTTCCATTCATTTAAGAGTATTTTGCCATTCATGGTCATGGGGATTCTCTTGATTAAGACCATGTAATGGGTACTGTAATGAGAGATTTTGCTTTGAATGTTCTGAGATACCTTGCAGCACCTTAATAGAAGCTTGCAGAAAAACCTTGGAGGGGGTTTAAAAACACCGTACAACTCACTTCTTCCCAGTAATATAATGAAGGTGGTGACAGTGTCAGGACACTTTGACTTGCATAAAACAGCAGTTAATTTTAAGATTAAGGCTTTAGATAAATAGTAATTAGTGATAGTTTGAAATTAGAAATCCAAAATGGTGGATGCAATAATCCTATATGAAAGACGCAGGGTTAGGATAACAAGAGTTCCAGCAACTCACAGGGAGAAGCTTTGCTTTTTAAAAATAGGTTAGAGAGAGGAGCTCTACCCAACATGGCAACCGGGGTAGGAGCTTTACTATCTAAAAATAGGAATGATGTAATAGGAAGGATCTAGAATTATGCTAATATCTGGAAGCAGATTGGCTGAGATAAGATGACCTTAAGAGAGCAACTAGTATATAAGGTTGACAGCCAGCAGGCTTAGTTGTGGGAGTTTGGGGGCGGGGGGGGGGGGGGGGATTGTGAAGATCAAAAGCCTCAAGACGCAGCACGAACAGCAGAAGCTGAGACAACTGCAGCAGTATCTTAAGAAAATTCTAGGAAGCAGCTACCTGCAGAAACAGCAGCAGTAGAATCTCCTAGAGGGCAGCAGCTTTAGAACATAGTAGGTATGGAAGCCTCTAAGGCAGACAGCCTGAGGGAGATGGTGGCGGCAGCTTTAATCACCACTACAGCGGCAGCTCCTTCAAGACAAACAGCTGCCTCAACTCCATGGAGACAGCACCTGCCGTCATTTCTGGTGCCATCCCCACCCAACTGACAGAACAGAAGGACCCCTGAGATGAGTCAGAAGGAATTGAGAGGAAAGAGTGTTAGGGCATGGCTACACTTGCAGATGTAGAGCGCTTCGAGTTAAACCCGCCTTCGAAAAGTGCAGTAGGGAAAGTGCTGCAGTCTGTCCACACTGACAGCTGCAAAAGCACTGGCATGGCCACATTTGCGGCACTTGCAGCGGCACTGGGAGCGGTGCATTATGGGTAGCTATCCCACAGAGCACCTCTTCCCATTCTGATGCTGTGGCTTGTGGGAAGGGGGCGGGAGGTGTGGGGCATTCTGGGTCCTGTCCCAATGCCCCGTGATGCATCAGTTCACATCCCAGCGATCCCTGTGCTTCTGTCCACATTTGGCGCCATCTTTCAATATTTTTTGTACTGCGCACTCTGTCTTCCCTTTCGGTCTGCGGGAATGGAGCCCGAATTGCTGAGGAGTATGCTGATGAGTCTCGCCAGCACATCACGTTTGGCAGTCAAGTTATTCCTTATGATCCAAAATGACAGTGAGGGCTCCGATGATGATATCGACTCGAGTAACTTATAGGACACGAGATTGCTTGTGGCATTCACGGACATGCTCACCACCATGGAATGCCACTTTTGGGCTTGGGAAACAAGCACTGAGTGGTGGGATCACATCGTCATGCAAGTCTGGGATGACGAGCAGTGGCTGCAGAACTTCTGGATGAGAAAAGCCACTTTCATGGGACTGTGTGAGGAGCTCTCCCCCACCCTGCAGCACAACGACATGAGACTGAGAGCTGCCCTGATGGTGGAGAAGTGGGTGGCTATTGCAATCTGGAAGCTGGCAACTCCAGACAGCTACCGATCGGTCGCTAACCAGTTTGGAGTGGGAAAGTGGACAGCTGGAATTGTGTTGATGCAAGTTTGCAGGGCCATTAATCGCATCCTGCTTAGAAGAACCGTGACTTTGGGTAATGTGCATGACATTGTGGATGGCTTTGCACAAATGGGTTTCCCATCTGCGGAGGGGCGATAGATGGCACACATTCCAATTCTGGCACCAGCCCACCTAGCCTCAGAGTACGTTAATCGGAAGGGGTATTTCTCTATGGTTCTCCAGGTGCTTGTGGATCACCGTGGGCATTTCATTGACATTAACGCAGGCTGGCCCAGAAAGGTGCATGACGCATGCATCTTTCGGAACTCTGGCCTGTTCAGGAAGTTGCAAGCCGGGACTTTTTCCCCAGACCAGAAGATCACCATAGGGGAAGTCGAAATGCCCATTGTGATCCTTGGAGACCCTGCTTACCTTTTAGTGCCGTGGCTCATGAAACCCTACACAGGGAGCCTTGACAGCAGCAAGGAGTGTTTGTCACGCCCCAATGGCCTCCTCCCTCAAGGAGTCCCCAGGGAAGGCAGATCAGCATTGTATGTGGCTAACACTGTTGCAATCATTGCAAAGCATTTTGGAGAGGGTCAAAGGTGTGTGAGTGGAGAGTGGAAGTTTCCTTTGCAGAGTACGAGAGGCCGGGGGAAAGAAAGAAGAGGAGCAGAGAACGGGTTAACTCAACACTTCAGCTAGCTCCGTGTGAAGATAAAACGCTGGCCCCAGCCCAAGGTCATGGGCTCAACAAAAAATCAGCAGCTGCCCAGCTGTAAAAAAAAAAAAATCTAAATTAAGCAAAGCTGCAAAAATAGCAGCAAAAACAATAAAAGCAAACAAAACAGCAACAGCAAAGGCCAATAGAAGGGAAAACAAAGTCTCCAGAGCTGGAATGTTTTGGGAAACAGAGGAGGCCACAGCAAGCCAGTTTGGACTGGCACAAAAAGCACCAGGAGCAGAGGTCCCTGAATGGAAACAACCCCCCCCCCCCCCCCCCAAAACGAGCCCAGGACTTAAAACCCTCCTAAGAGCTGGAGCAACTCGGAGATCAACAGCGAATCCTTGGATGACCTGGGCCCAGGACACCACACCCATCCACCCTTCCCCCCTCTTCTTCTGACTTTACATGCAGGCCTGGCCAGTCTCAGGTAGTGCGTGTGTGAGTATGAAAGTGGGTTAGGGCTTGGGGCGTTAACGCTTTCTTTCTTCCCGAGTGACATGGGAGCATTCCCAGAATTCTATGCTGTTATTATTTTATTAATAAAGCTTTTAAATTTAGATGCTTGGTGTATTCCAGTACCTCCTCCCCAAACAATCCTGCAGCATCAGCCTGATCAACCGACGCCCCAGGCAGATTGGTAACAAAAATCTGTCACAGTTTTGGTGGAGAATTGCAGAGTAGGGGAGCCCTGCGAAGCACACCAACTGTTTTGCCCTTGGTATTTCATGTTTGCTCTGTCCTGTACTGTTGGTATTACATGCTAAAAAATTTATAATTAAAGGGGTGCCCACTCTCAGCTGTAGTAGGCCTGAGAACCCGAGAGAGGTTTAGCATTCCTCTCTCCACCCTGGTTGGCAGGGATAGGGTACAGGTGGGCATACTCCCAGTTGTAGAAGTCTGGGGTAGTTGGAGGAGAACTCAGGGAGTCTCACTCCACACATATAATCCTTGGTGCATGTGCCCTCAGTCGTACTATGACTGAGTTGAAGAGGAGGACATAGGGTGTCTCACTCTGCCTGGGAAGGGTTTTAATGTATGGACCCTCAGTAATATTGGACCGAGTAATACGGAGGGAGGCTTAGCGTCTCTCCCTCCAGCCCAGGGAGGTGAACATTGTAAGCCTCGGTGCCAATGTGGGCTACATAAAATCTCAAGTAATTAAAAAAATCTTAAAAGTGGTACTAACAAATTGTAACAGTATATTAAAAAAACAAAAGCGTGTAGCTGCGGACTCAGGAGTTCTGCAGTCGTGGGCAATGGCATCAGCGATGGGTTCAATCCTGGACGTAGAGGCATTAGGGAGCACAGACATGGCAGTCCGGCTGCCCAGACAGCTGGCATCATCGAAGGCTGGTGGACCTGATGTCCAAGCCATGGGGGAGGCAGCAAAGAGGGACGGGACCCTGCTGCCTCTTTCTAAAATGGTTGAGGACCTCTCCCAGCTGGAGAGGGCTCTCACCAAGGTGGAATACAATCCCTGGGGTTCCGTAGTGGAGCTTCAAAGAAAAATGCAGACTTGGGAGAATTTGTTAGACCTGTATGCCAAGTATAAAAGTCAGAAGGGTAAGAACCTAAGGGCAGCTGTGGAATTAATTTGGACTGCAGCAGCCATGTGGTATCAAATGTTGTTGGGACAGAAAGAGGAGTTGGGGAAAAGAAAAAAGGTGTGTACCTGACAGCTGGTGGAAATTGAGCAACTAAAAGCACAAATTACTAACTAGGCAGCAACCCAAGCCTACACCCAGGACAAGTTGCAGGACTTCCAGGCGGAAAAAGCGGAACATACCTGTTAGGGGGCTTATTCCTTCACCCACTTACAACCCTGGTCCTTCTCGCATGAACAGAGAGCAACAATACCCGAAGTCCAAAGGTGCAAACAATTCGATGTTTATTGGGGTGAACTTCCAGCAAGCATGATTCCAGTTTCCTTCCTTAGTGTCCCCTTTCCCAGCTCTGACACCACAGAGCCTTACTGTGTCCCTGTTTCCATTCCCCCCCTTAGCAAAACATGATTCCAATTTCCTTACCCCATTCCCTGTTCCCATTTCTCCCACCCACCCACTTGCTGATTGACTGCAGACTATATAGTAAAACTTGAGTTCTGCTTAGCTATACCTTAACCAATCATTTTACATTTAGTTTGATAGCATTCTGTCTGGCAAGAACTCACTTATCTATAGCTGAGATGTGAAATCCTCACTTCTGTATTGTTTTGTCATTATAGTTCCCACTTTGCTATTGTTTATTTGCATAGTCTCTGTCTGGTTCTGTGATTGTTTCTGTCTGCCGTATAATTAATTTTGCTTGGTGTAAACTAATTAAGGTGGTGGGATATAATTGGTTAAATAATCATGTTAGGAAATGTTAAATAATATGTCAGGGTTGGTTAGTTAAATTTCAGTAAAATGATTGGTTAAGGTATAGCTAAGCAGAACTCAAATTTTACTATATAGTCTGCAGTCAATCAGCAAGTGGGTGGGGGAATGGGAACAGGGAATGGGGAAATTGGAATCATGTTTTGCTAAGGGGGGGAAATGGGAACAGGGACACAGGTAAGGCTCTGTGGTGTCAGAGCTGGGAAGGGGGACACTAAGGAAGGAAACTGGAATCATGCTTGCTGGAAGTTCACCCCAATAAACATCGAATTGTTTGCACCTTTGGACTTTGGGTATTGTTGCTCTCTGTTCATGCAAGAAGGACCAGGGTTGTAAGTGGGTGAAGGAATAAGCCCCCTAACACAAACCATCATTGGAGTGCCTGAGGTGTACATTTTGGGGTAACTGTATAGGTATATTCTTACCTGCAGTATTTTGGTATAGCTCAGCCATACTGCTTGTCCCTCTCTCTGTTCAATTTCAAATAATGGGATTCTAACTGGGCAAAATGTAGATCATCATTAAGGGCCCACTCTCAGGTTTAAAATCATGGGACAGATTCACTCTTGCTTGCCCATGGAGGTATAAATTATACCTCCCTGTGCCGGCCTGGTCCACTGACCCCCAAAGGGAACTGGCCTGAGGGTGGGGAGGCAGCACGATCTCCATGTGTCCTCTTCTGGGTTTTTGCAGGAGGAGAGCAGCTTATTTGCGCTTCAGGCTCCATGACAGCCTCACCAGTGGAAGCTGATCCGGCCATGTCCCCCTTTTGTCCAGTACTTCTCCCATTTTGGGCTGTGCTGGATGCCTGTTGGCAACCTGGTAGAAGGGAATTTGTAGTTGCTTTTCACTACGGCAGCTTCCTCCAGACGTCATCCTGTTGCTGGGGTCCTGTACCTATGTTTACACCAGCAGAATTTGGGGGTAAATCTGGGCTGATTTTAGCCAAATTTATTACAGAAAGAAATCAAATGTTATTACCAACCTGTGTTGCTTACGATACTTAGATGAATAAGAATTTTACAAATCTAATTGACTTCTCACTGTTTAGGCTGTTTTGTTTATATTTTCCATTTCACTTGGCTTGGACAGTAAATCTTGTCAGAGCTGTCCCGGAACAGTGAGCAGGAACTTTGTGGTATATGCTGGGAGGAACAAGTGTACACTGCAGCTTTAACACTTTGACGTCCTGTTCACAATGGCACTGCAAAGGTGAAGGATGTAACGGTGCTCAGCTTTACTCAAAGCCAGTGCCTCAGAGTAGTGGTACGAGTGCCTCTGGATTGTTGGAAGAAGTTTTGTGTGCGGACAGGAAGCACATTATAATCATGCTTTTAGATGTAAGCAGGGTCTGAATGAACTCTCCCCTGACAGCTAGTTGGGGAGGGGGAGAGACTTCAGAAGCAAACTGTATTTACATGAAAACACCTACTCTTCACAGGTATCTAGCAGACAGGAACTGTGTAGCTCCATGTGATCAGTTTTGGCTGGTGTTGAGTTACAAATCACATTAGTACTGAATGCAGGGGTAGTGAAATGTTGTTATCAGTGTTATCTTCATTGTATGAGTAAAGGGGATCAGAACTGTGCTGAGCTAAAAGGAACTCTCTAAGCCAGGGGCTTGAATGCCAGACCCCCGTGAAAGTACAGGAGTGGGGGACAGGTGTTCCAGCCAGGAAGTGTGGACTCTCCCTAAGGGTCCCTGGTCTGTACCTCCCCACTGTTCAAAGATAAAGCTCAGTAGGCTTCATTAGGAGCCTTTTGTTATTTTTAGTGCTCAAAAAAGAGCTGAAATCATTTGTGGTGGGGCACATGACTTATGAGGAGAGGCTGAGGGAACTGGGCTTGTTTAGTCTGCAGAAGAGAAGAGTGAGGGGGGATTTGATAGCAGCCTTAAACTATCTGAAAGGGGGTTCCAAAGAGGCTGGAGCTAGGTTGTTCTCAGTGGTAGCAGATGACAGAACAAGAAACAATGGTCTCCAGTTGCAGTGGGGGAGGTCTAGGTTGGATATTAGGAAACACTATTTCACTAGGTGAAGCACTGGAATGGGTTACCTAGGGAAGTGGTGGAATCTCCCTCCTTAGAGGTTTTTAAGGCCTGGCTTGACAAAGCCCTGGCTGGGATGATTTAGTTGGGGTTGGTCCTGCTTTGAGCAGGGGGTTGGACTAAATGACCTCCTGAGGTCTCTTGCAACCATACTCTTCTATGACTCAATGTGGCAGGGGGCAGCTAAATAGAAAAGCTTAGACTTTTCAGCTTCCCTGAAATAATGCCAGTACTCTTCTATAAATTCACATTTGAAGTTCTGAACCTGGAGTTTGATCCAGATGTGTGTGTAATCAACAGTGGAATTCACAAAGTTTTCCCTGCATGACTGCATGATCAGTGTAATATCCAATAATAGCATAAATATTTGCAAAAAGAAAAGGAGTACTTGTGGCACCTTAGAGACTAACCAATTTATTTGAGCATAAGCTTCCGTGAGCTACAGCTCACTTCATTGGATGCAAACACTGAATGCATCCGATGAAGTGAGCTGTAGCTCGCGAAAGTTTATGCTCAAATAAATTGGTTAGTCTCTAAGGTGCCACAAGTACTCCTTTTCTTTTTGCAAATACAGATTAACACAGCTGCTACTCTGAAACCTGTCAGCATAAATATTATTATGTTTATAGAGTTGGGAGTTGCTACCTGGGAGAAAAGAAGCAGAAAGGTGAAGTAAGAAAAGGGAGGAGCGAGGCTGGAGGAACTGTGGGCAGCCTATACATAGAGTGCAATTCATCTACAAACAAGGCCTTTAATGGCTTTTCCCCACCCATCATCTCTCATTCAGTATCAGAAGGTTGACTCTTGCCTCTGGCCCATGATGCCAGCTGCTATTGCTCAATTTACTTGTTCAATTTTCAAACAAGCACTTTTGTGCTTTCTGCCATGCTGCACCTCATGCTTGAGAGGAATTCCCTTAAACAGACTCAAAACTAACTCATTATCCTTCTTCCAAACCCTCCCTTGCTTTGAGATCTACAAAAACATGAACAACAAGGTACATCAATCCACACTTCAATCACTTCCTTATGAACCTATATTGTGAATCATCCCCCACTCCCATTTTTTAAGTGGCCTTGTCATTCATAACTACATTGCATGGCAATAAAGCCACCCCTTCCACAAGCACTGAACCCCTACTGCAACACAATGAGCACCATCCCCCGCACCAAGTGCATTCATAAAGGTACTATTCCCCTGTGATGGGTTGGATCACAGAAACCCTCTGGGAGCTGCCACCTGATGTGCTAAGACTACTTCTGCTCCTGCTTTCCTGTCCTGCCAGCTTAGGACTCCAGTACCCTGCCTGGTTTGAGCCAGATCCGCTAGCCTGCTGCAAACCCAGACCCACGTCTGAACCACGTCCCCTAACAGCTGTAGGCTTAACTGAAAGCAGCTTACAAAAGTGTTCCCATCTTTAACACTCAGATGCCCAACTCCCAATGGGGTCCAAACCCCAAATAAACCTGTTTTACCCTGTATAAACTTTATACAGGGTAAACTCATAAATTGTTCGCCCGCTATAACACTGATAGAGAGATATGCACAGCTGTTTCCCCCCCCCCCCCCAAGTATTAAAACATACTCTGGGTTAATTAATAAGTAAGAAGTGATTTTATTAAATACAGAAAGTAGGATTTAAATGGCTCAAGTAGTAATAGGCAGAACAAAGTGAATTACCAAGCAAAATAAAATAAAACCCACAAGTCTATGTCTAATAAAACTGAATGCAGACAAAACCCCACCAGCTTCAGTAAGCTTCTTTTTACAGACTAATCTCCTTTTAGTCCAGGTCCAGCAATCACTCACACCCCCTGTAGCTACTGTCTTTTGTTCCAGTTTCTTTCAGGTATCCTTGGGGATGGAGAGGTTATCTCTTTAACCAGCCAAAGACAAAATGGAGGGGTCTCCCACTGGCTTAAATAGACTTTCTCTTGTGGGTGGAGACCCCCTCCTCTCTCCTATACAAAGTCCAGCTCCAAGATGGAGTTCTGGAGTCACCTGGGCAAGTCACATGTCCATGCATGACTCACAGTTTTTACAGGCAGAAGCCATTGCCCACATGGTATCTTGAATGTCTCCAGGAAGACTTCTTATGTGGATTGGAGCTTTCGAAGATGCATTGTTCCTTAAGTGCTTCTTAACTGGGCACTTAACTTTGCAAATTCCTTTCTCCAGGAACTGAGCAAATGCTCTACTAAGGTTATTTAGAAATCAAGCCAGTACACGGCCAATATTCATAACTTCAACTACAAAAATGATACAGGCATACAAATAGGAGGAATAGATTCAATAGAGCATAACCTTTACAGAGATATTTTACATGGCATATGTAGCATAAAACATATTCCAGTTATGTCGTTTATATACATTCATAAGCATATTTCCATAGAGCTTTATGGTGTGCACTGTCACATCCCTCTCTTTCATTGGGTCACGCAAGTCCATAATGTGGAAGCACAAAGAATCCCTGACTTCTGTTGCTTGGGTGCATCCAGCTTCAACCATGGTAGGTGCACTGTCTGACTGAGTGTACCGATTCAGGGGCCGCTCACTGTCATAGGTCTATTCAGGGGGAAATGGCTCACCTCTGGCTTCTCAAAGATTGCGAAGATGATACACGAGGCTTTTAGTTGCTCTATACTGTGTAAAAAAAATCAGCAGCATCAAGAATAGCACCCAAGCATGCAAGAAGGGGAAGAAATCATCTTAACATTCACCTCCCCCAGTTATCATAAGAAAAGTAGTGACTGGATCATAATGCTTAAACATGGATAGTTAGCACTGTTAAAGATTAAAGATTTAAGGCTTTTGATAAGTAATAAATAGTAAGAGTTTAGAGTAGGTATAGCTAGAAATCTAAAATGGAGGACTCAGACTGAATTGACCAGTAGGAGACTGGGGTGAAATAAAGTTCAGCAGGGTAAGGCTGAGTTCACTCCAAAATACCTGAAGGAAGAGGTCAGGAGCAGGCTCTTAACTAGGTTCAGCTCAAATGACAGATAAAGGTGATTGGCTAAGCAGGTATTGCCCCACTGGGGGATCTATGCTAATAGTTGGAATTGAGAAAGCAGCCAATCAGAGAAGGCCAAAAATCAAATACAAGGCAGAGAGATGGCAGGCTTGGGTGTGTGAGTGGAGAAGGAGAAACACAGAAAAACAGCACCAGAACCAGAACGAGCAGAAGGACCAGAGATGGTCCAGAGGGGTATAATTCCTCCTTAATCATAAGGAATGCATAATTATGATTGTAAATAAAGCTGGATGCCTGTGTCTGAATGAATTTTACCCCACCTATTCCATGATTTCCTGATCACCATTCTTAGAATGTTATTATTTAGTAATGTTCTTTAAGGTGTAATGTTACTTTATACATACGTATAGGGGATCTATGTGTTACATTGTAATAGGTTTAATATTATGTCACAGCATTGTATTAAGGCTTGATACCAGGGGTGGCCAACCTGTGGCTCTGGAGCCACATGCAGCTCTTCAGAAGTTAATATGCGGCTCCTTGTATAGGCACCGACCCCGGGGCTGGAGCTACAGGCGCCAACTTTCCAATGTGCCGGGGGGTGTTCCCGGCTCTGCCACAGACCCTGCACCCACTCCACCCCTTCCCATGCCCTCCCCTGAGCCTGCCATGCCCTTGCTCCTCCTCCTCCCCTCCAGAGCCTCCCTTATGCCACGAAACAGCAGATTGGGAGGTGTGGAGAGGGAGAGGGAGGTGCTGAAGAGCAGGACTGCTGGTGGGTGGGAGGCACTTGGAGCGGGGGAGGTGATGGGGGGCTGCTGATGTATTACTGTGGCTCTTTGGCAATGTACATTGGTAAATTCTGGCAGCTTCTCAGGCTCAGGTTGGCCACCCCTGCTTGATACATATATAAGGGATCACTCTGTACCATATCATGCAACACTGTATCTGCATGGTTTCTGTAGTCTATTGCAGTGGTCTCCAACCTAGGGTATGCGCACCCCAGGGGGTGCGCGAGATGATCCCAGGGGGTGTGCAGCAGCAGGAGTGCCGCTGGCCGGCACTCTGCCGCTTTTTTCTTTGGCGGCAGCTCTGCACGTCCACGGCTGGTGTTCCCCTCCGGCAGCGCGTCTGCGGCTGGTCTTCCGGTCTTCTTCCGTCGGCAGCGCATCTGGTCTTCTGGTCTTCTTCCGTCAGCGGTATGTCTGCGGCAGGTCTTCCGATCTTCACCCTGGGGGCGTGTGAACCAAAAAGTTTGGAGACCACTGGTCTATTGTGTCACCGTAGTATATGATTTCTAAATGAAATGTAATTGTGTTATGCTATGTGTCATGTATTGCAGTGTATTCTATCTTGCTTATTAAGTGTATTGTAACTGATTATTTTCTTTAAAATAAGTTATTTTGTTTTTGAAGAATTACTCTTGAGCATCAATCCTTTGAGTGGAAGGCTGGATTCAGGTCCTCTCATGGGTTAACAGAACTAGTCTGTTCTGGGGAGTCTTCTGAGATGAGACACAAACTCCCTGGTAAAACCAGGGCAATTCCTCTAGGGTGGGCCACCTCCTGTTACCCATTGATGCAGACCAAATTGACAATTGCTTTACAGTTATAGGTAAGCCATTACTGGGGTGCCTTGGGTCCAAATTTTGGGGTAACAGAGCACAGCAAGCCACAGTAACGCAGACAACATTGATGACACTGCAATCCAAATGGGCCTGTAGACAGCTCCAATGGGATTTCAGTCTGCCAAAAGCACATTTAGCAACCATTCTATACCCACTGAGAGTGTAATTAAACCTTCTTTTGCCGGGGCCTCTGAAATCAGGGAATGGTTTCATAAGCCAAGGCAAAAATGGGTATGCAGGGTTCCCCAGAATAATGGTGGGGACAGTACCTCTCTTTATGACAATGTAATTTGGTGGGAATAGTGTCCATCCTGTCTGTGAATGTAGACTCCTGATCTGCAAAAAACCCTGGCATCATGAACTTTCCCAGTACAACCCACACGGACATTCATAAATCATCCTCTGTGGTCCACTAGGGCCCACATAACAATGGAGTAGTACCCTGTGTGGTTTATGTACTAATGCTCCTTGAGGTGAACAAACTATGGGCACATGAGTCCCATCAATGGCCCCAGCACAGTTTGTAAACCCCATTGCCATGACTTTACCCACAGTCAACTCTCAAACACCAAACTGCTTGGCAATGGACCTACAGAAGTCTGGGGTAGCCAACTTCCAGATGGTTACAGCAACCTGCTTCTGGACCAGTAAGGGTGACCTCATGTGTGTATCTTTATGCTAGGGGGTCGGGGCAAGCTGCTCACAAAGCTCCAGAAATGTAGTTTTTTTCATGCAAAATTTCTGAATACACTGCTAGTCATCCCAGGTCTGCATGACCATGTGATCCCACCAGTCTGCACTTGTGGCCCTGTGCCAAGAGCACAAGTCTAAGTAGGGGGCGTCAGTGGTTGTACTGAGTGTAACAGCAGCATTAACCAGTTTGAGTCTCTTCCTCCTCTGCCTCCTCCTGATCAATCATAAGCTGTATCAAGTGCCTTTGGTGGGTCAGAAAACACCGCCAAAACGTCCACCAATGCCTTACAGAAGCTCTGCCCGTTTCCTGACACAGGAGTGTAAGTGCAAGCAAGAGACGTTCTTCAAATGGCATCTCTGCCATGTTGCTGGTTCCAGTAGCTGGGAGCACACAGACCAAAATGACTGCTTGGCAGCATGTGTTGTCAGTTGTTCAAATTTCCTGTAATGTGCAATGTGGACAGTCCAGTTTTCCCACAGTCCATCACAGTCCAAAGGCTAGAGCAGCCACATTTCAGGTGGGTGCTAGAGAGTCTTGGATATGATTGGTTTGACTCGGGACTGCATACTACAGTGAAGACATTGGATCCCAGGTTAGAAAATTCTTAACATGTGGTTAACAATCAGTGCCAACAATCAAGCCCTGGGTTATCTAACCCAGGATCAGCTGACTCAAGTCCCTCTACCTCTGGGCTTACATTGCAGTGTAGACATACCCTAATGCAAATTGCTGGTGGCAGGAGTCATGGACTCTGGATGTTGCTTCCCTCTTGGTTTGCCAGAACATTGTTTTCAGGGTACAGTACAAGCATTACCTTGTTGGGAAGGGGGATTGATATGGTTATTCTGGTGTAGATAGTAGGGAGGAATTTCATTTGTTTCATGGTTGTAAAGATATGTTGGGGAGATATGTTGGATATATACAACATTATCTTCAGAGGCTAGCTGAGCATATACAATGATTCTTTTGTTCTGAGCCTGGGCAGATCTTTCTGAGTAATAAATGAGTAATAGAATTTAGTTATTATTTTAACTGTATTTATGACAGCTTTCATATATGTGGGCTATCAAATATTTTCCTAAATGCCTCAAGATTTTTGAAAGTTGCAATAAATCAGATGGAAGAAATAAGTATGATTACCTAATAGAAATCCTGAAAGCCAGGTTTAAGAACGTAAGAATGGTCATACTGGGTCAGACCAATGGTCTATTTAGCCCAGTATCCTGTCTTCTGATAGTGGCCAATGCTGGGTGCTTCAGAGGGAATGAACACAACAGGCAATCATCAAGTGATCCCTTGTCGTCCACTCCAAGCTTTTGGCATTCAGAGGCTTAGGGATATCCCGAGCATGGGGTTGCTGCCCTGACCATCTTGGCTAATAGCTAAGGCTACGTTTTAGTCATGGGTATTTTTAGTAAAAGTTATGGACAGGTCACAGGCAGTAAACAAAAATTCATGGCCCATGACCTGTCCATGACTTGTACTATATACCCCTAACTATAGTGTTCTGGGGGGAGCGGCTCAGGGGTGCTGTGGGTGTTCTGAGAGGGGCAGCCCTGGGGCACCACAGGTGCTGGGGCGGCGGGCAGCAGTGTGCAGCCCGGGATCCTCACTGGTGCTGGCGGGGCTGGCAGGCTCCCTGCCTGGCTCCACACGGCTCCCCAGAAGTGGCGACATGTCCCTTGGCTCCTAGGCGGAGGCGTGACCAGGGAGGCTCCAGACACTGCCCCTACCCTGAGTGCCTGCTCCGCAGTTCCCATTGACTAGGAACCACAGCCAATGGGAGCTGGGGGGGCGGTGCCTGCAGGCAGAGGCAGCACGCAGAGCCGCCTGGCCGCACCTCCACCAAGGAGCTGAAGGAAGTACATGTTGCTGCTTCTAGGGAGCCCCCCAAGGTAAGTGCCACCCAGAGCCCTCCCCCACACACACCCCAACCCCCTGCCCCAGCCCTGAACCTCCTCCCACACCCAAACTCCTGCTGCTGCTGCTGCTGGGGGGTGGGAGGGGCATGATGGCCCAGCCAATGGAAGCTGCGGAGCTGGTGCTCAGGGTGGCACCTGCACCACAGGCATGGGCAGCGCACAGAGTCCCCCATGTCACCTCAGGAAAGGAAGCAGAGATAAAGTTTCTTGACACCTTAAATGACTGCTTCTTGGAGCAGCTAGTCCTGGAACCCACAAGAGGAGAGGCAATTCTTGATTTAGTCCTAAGTGGAGCACGAGATCTGGTCCAAGAGGTGAATATAGCTGGACCCCTTGGTAATAGTGACCAAAATATAACATAATAAAATTTAGCATCCCTGTGGCGGGGAAAACACCACAGCAGCACAACACTGTAGCATTTAATTTCAGAAAGGGGAATGAGGGAAAATGAAAAATGAGGAAGCTAGTGAAACAAAACACAAAAATGAGGAAGCTAGTGAAACAAAAATTAAAAGGTACAGCGCCCAAAGTGAAATCACTGCAAGATGCATGGAAACTTTTTAAAGACACCGTAACAGAGGCTCAAGTTAAATGTATACCCCAAATTAAAAAACGTAGTAAGAGAAACTATGGTGACAAATCTGAGGAACTGTCCCAGATGGAGGTGTCATTAGAGGAGATTTTGGAACAAATTGATAAACTAAATAGTAATAAGTCACCAGGAGCAGATGGTAGTCACCCAAGAGGTCTGAAGGAACTCAAATGTGAAACTGCAGAACTACTAACTGTAGTCTGTAACCTATAATTTAAATCCTACTTCTGTACCAAATGGCTGGAGGATAGCTAATGTGACGCCAATTTTTAAAAAGGGCTCCAGAGGTGATCCTGGCAATTACAGGCCAGTAAGCCTGACTTCAATACCAGGCAAACTAGTTGAAACTATAGTGAAGAACAAAATTGTCAGATTAGCATAATTTGTTGGGGAAGAGTCAACATGGCTTTTGTAAAGGGAAATCATGCCTCACCAATCTGCCAAAATTCTTTGAGGGGGTCAACAAGCATGTGGACAAGGGGGATCCAGTGGATATAGTGTACTTAAATTTTCAGAAAGCCTTTGACAAGGTCCCTCACCAAAGGCTCTTAAGAAACGTAAATTGTCATGGAATAAGGGGGAAGGTCCTCTCATGGATTGGTAGCTGGTTAAAAGATAGGAAAGAAAGGGTAGGAATATATGGTCAGCTTTCAGAATGGAGAGAGGCAAATAGTGGTGTTCCCCAGGGGTCTGTACTGGGTCCAGTCCTATTCAACATACTCAAAAATAATCTGGAAAAAGGGGTAAACAGTGAGGTGGCAAAATTTGCAGATGATACAAAACTACTCAAGATAGTTAAGTCCCAGGCAGACTGCAAAGAGCTACAAAAGGATCCCTCAAAACTGGGTGACTGGGCAACAAAATGGCAGATGAAATTCAATGTTGATAAATGCAAAGTACTGCACATTGGAGAAAATAATCCCAACTATACATCTAAAATGATGAGGTCTAAGTTAGCTGTTACTACTCAAGAAAGAGATCTTGGAGTCACTGTGGATGAAAAACTCCATTCAATGTACAGAGGCAGTCAAAAAAGCGAACAAAATGTTGGGAATCATTAAGGGATAGATATTAAGACAGAAAATATCATATTGCCTCTACATAAATCCATAGTACATCCATATCTTGAATACTGCAAGCAGATGTGGTCACCTCATCTCAAAAAAGATATATTGGAATTGGAAAAGGTTCAGAAAAGGGCAACAAAAATTATTAGGGTTATGGAACGGCTTCCGTATGAGGAGAGATTAATAAAACTGGGACTTTTCACTTTGGAAAAGAGATGACTAAGGGGGGATATGATTGAGGTCTATAAAATCATGAATGGTGTTGAGAAAGTAAATAAGGAAATGTTATTTACTCCTTCTCATAAGACAAAAACTAGAGGTTACCAAATGAAATTAATAGGCAGCAGGTTTAATACAAACAAAAGGAAGTATTTCTTCACACAACACACAGTCAACCTGTGGAACTACTTGCCAGAGTCTGTTGTGAAGGCCAACACTATAACAGGGTTCAAAAAAGAACTAGATAAATTCATGGAGGATAGGTCCATCAGTGGCTATTAGCCAGGATGGCGTCCCTAGGCTCTGTTTGCCAGAAGCTGGGAATGGGCGACAGGGGACGGATCACTTGATTATTACCTGTTCTGTTCCTTCTCTCTGGGGTATGTGGCACCGGCCACTATTGGGAGGACAGGATACTGGGATAGATCGATGGACCTTTGGTCTGACCCAGTGTGGCCGTTCTTATGTTTGACGCTGCGCCTAGGAGCCAGCGGGACATACGAGTTGCTTCCAAAATCTGCACAGAGCCGGCCCCTGTAGCCAGCTGGACTTTTAGCAGTCTGGTCGGCAGTGCTGACCAGAGCCATCAGGGTCCCTTTTCAACCCAGGGTTCCAGTCCAAAACCGGATGCCTGGCAACCCTACCTATAAATGAGAAAGGAGGAGAAGTGACTGGGGAGCCTGCAACTCCCCCTCCCTCACAAATGCAGAGACTATGAACTCAATCCTAGGGCGAGGGAAGTTCCTGGCAGTTTCCCCATAACTATTATTAGGCCCCAAGTACTGATCTGGGCCTGCCCCATGTAGCTTTCCATTTCCTTCTGCGTGCGGGCCCATGAAGACAATTTTTTTCAAAGACCTGCCTGTTGCGCCCCTTCCCGGTGCAGTATGAGAGTTGTAGTTTTCTCGTCCCTGCCCGTGCTAGCTCTGAGCGAGTTCGGCGGCAGGGAAAGGACTACAAGTCCCGGGATTCCCTGCGCGGCTGGTGGGCGCATCCGCTCGTGCCGGGCGGCGGCCGGGTCGCTGCGCGTTGCTGGGGAGTCAGCTGTTTGCCGGAGAATAAGAGGGCGAGTGGGGTTAGCTTGCTACGTTCCTGCTGTCTCTGCGCGGCTGTCTGCGAGGGAGGGGCGGGGACCCGGCGCGGGCGGGCAGGGAAATGGCCGAGACCATCGCGGACACCAGGCGGCTCATGAGCAAACCGCAGAATCTGAACGACGCCTACGGGCCTCCCAGCAACTTCCTCGAGATCGACGTGAGCAACCCGCAGACCGTGGGGGTCGGCCGGGGCCGCTTCACCACCTACGAGATCAGGGTCAAGGTGAGGGGGGAGGGTCGGTGTCCTGGGGCTGCCAGCGAGCGAGCGGGGGTCCTGTTGCTGCCGCCCGGTGGACCCCCAGGGTTGTGTCTCCCCTCCCCCGCCGCGTGGGTGAGGTAGCGTCTTCTCTGCTCCCTCCCACTCCAGGCTGGGACCGTCTCCCCAGCCCCTCTGGGCTGTAACCGTGACACGGCGGGGGGCTGGGCCGTGCTGGGGCCGCGGATCCCCCCCCCGCGGGTAGCGCCGTCTCTCACATTCCCCATCTTGCGGCTGGGAGGGCCCGTGCTGGCGGGCCTAGGGCCCGGCTACGAGCCCCGCCTGAGCAGCTGAGGTGATGCCGCCCCTGTTCCACGGTGTTCGCACCAGGTGTTAAAACTCCGCCTAACCTGTAGTGTAAACCTGCCGTAAGGGGGACACTTGACTCTCCTTTCCCGCCCACTCCACTTTTGTGAGGGTGGCACTGAGAGACCAGAGTGGGGCTTGGCTCCAATGTGAGCCAGTCTGCCTTGGAGGACTAGGGGAAAGCTTGATGAGGGCCTTTGTATGGTTTAGCTTATCTAACTCTCCTGCTAGTTGGTGTGTGCCCTAGAGAGGTCTTATTTATGTTTGTGACAACTTGGCAGTGTTGTTGCTGTGGTGGCCTTGGGATATGTGGGGGATGGAATATCTTTTATTGGACCAACTTCTGTTGGTGAGAGAGACGCTTTTGAGGTTCCCTAGAGCTCTTCAGCTCTGTGTCGCTCCAATGTGTGTAGTGCTCCTCAACAGAAGTTAGTCCAATAAACAATGTTACTTCACCCACTTTGTCTCTTTAGTGAGAAGTGACAGGTTCACTTTAAGGAAGATGTGCAAAACATAAAATCACATTTTTATTTTTAAATAAGCAGCTTCTGCTATGTATTTGGGTGTCTGTCAACAGTTTCTCAGGCTATTGAAACTGGAGCTCAGGCCTTAAGTAATCTTCCTGGCTAACATATGCGTATGGATATCTTGTAGGCATCTGTTTGCCAGGGTGGATAGTAATGACTGAATATATTTTATTGGTGTAATGGGGCTCAGCTAATAGAAGCATGGGAATTTATTTTAGATTATAAACTATTCCTGAGAGGCATATGAAAGCTGTGTGATAATGGATCCCATCCTTATGCAGAGCAAAGGAGCTAACCTTTTTATTGGGGGGGGGGGGAAAGAGTCTGAGCTGGATACAGGCTTATTGATGGAAATAAAATACTGTAAATAAAACTGCAACTGGCTTTTTTGCTCTTGACTAAGACAATGAGGAGAATTTATAAATAAAAAAATGTTGTCTTGTGTCAAAGTTCCTTCCCCACTCTGAACTCTAGGGTACAGATGTGGGGACCTGCATGAAAGACCCCCTAAGCTTATTCTTACCAATTTAGGTTAAAAACTTCCCCAAGGTACAAACTTTGCCTTGTCCTTGAACCCTATGCTGCCACCACCAAGTGTGTTAAACAAAGAACAGGGAAAGAGCCCACTTGGAGACGTCTTCCCGCAAACTACCCTCCCAAGCCCTACACCCCCTTTCCTCATCAATTTGTACAGGTGAACACCGACCCAAACCCTTGGATCTTAAGAACAATGAAAAACAATCAGGTTCTTAGAAGAAGAATTTTAATTAAAGAAAAGGTAAATACCTTACACGGTAATCAGATTCAGAACATAGAGAACCCTCTAGGCAATACCTTAAGTTACAAAAAGAGACAAAAGCAGGAATATACATTCCATTCAGCAGAGTTTATTTTACTAGCCATTAAACAAAAGGAAATATAATGCATTTCTAGCTAGATTACTTACTAACTAACAGAAGTTCTGAGACTGCATTCCTGATCTGTTACCCTTTGTTCTCTCCCCCCCGCCCCCCTCGATTTGAAAGTATCTTGTCCCCTCGTTGGTCATTTTGGTCAGGTGCCAGCGAGGTTATCTTAGCTTCTTAACCCTTTACAGGTGAAAGGGTTTTGCCTCTGGCCAGGAGGGATTTTATAGCACTGTATACAGACAGGTGATTACCCTTCCCTTTATTTTTATGACCTCTTGTAAAGTGTTAATGTAGGTGGGTGCTATTTAGATTTTTGTTGCTGCTGTAGTACAGGGGTGGGCAAACTGCGGCCAGGGGCCGCATCCAACCCTCGAGCTCCTGCTGGGATCTGGGGTCTGGGACTTGCCCTGCTCTGGTGCTCTAGCCGAGGAGTGGGGTCTGGGGCTTTCCCCACTCTGTGCGGCTCCCGGAAGCAGTGGCATGTCCCTTCTCCGGCTCCTATGCATAGGGGTAGCCATGGGGCTCCATGTGCTGTCCCCACCTCAAGTGCTGTCCCTGCAGCTCCCGCTGGCCGGGAACCGTGGCCAATGGGAGCTGCAGGGGTGGCGTCTGCAGACAGGGCAGTGTGCAGAGCTACCTGGCCGCACCTCCACGTAGGAGCCGGAGAGGGGACATGCTGCTGCTGCTTCTGGGAGCTGCTTGAGGTAAGCACCACCTGGAGCCCACACCCTGAGACCCTCCCATACCCCAACACCTTGCCCTGATCCCCCTCCTGCCTCCAAACTCCTCAGTCCCAACCTGGAGTACTCTCCCACACCCTCAACTCCTCATTTCTGGCCCCACCCCAGAACCCACACCCCCAGCCAGAGCCCTCATCCCCTCCTGCACCCCAACCTCCAATTTTGTGAGCATTCATGGCCTGCCATACAATTTCCATACCCAGATATGGACCTCTGGCCAAAAAGTTTGCCAATCCCTGCTCTAGTAAATGGAGCAATTGTATTGCACAGTAATAATGTAATATCAAACTGAAGTATATTACCAAACCAAGTGTCTAAAAGTGTCTCTGCTTGTACTGTCAAAATAATGGGCTGAAGTAAACTTGCATGATGTAATGTTCTTAATCTTCTGAATTACTTATTAACAAATCCCACGCAGAAATATGCTAACTGAAAATGGTGCCAACCTTGACATATGAGCAAAATATTGAATCTTGAACTTAAATTGTAAGTTAAATGTATCTTTAATGATGAATGGTGTGTATAAAACAGGGTAGGGAGAAATAGAATTTGATACTTCAGTTATCTAGTGTGTATTCTGCATGTCTACTACACTCTCTAAATAATTGGATTTTAATGGTCTTGGAGCCTAAATTCTGAAATGCCTATGAGTTTGGATGTATCTCGTTACTTTTTTCTATGAAATACCCTCCTCACTCCCTTTGACTCAGAACTATTATGTTAAAACATTGGTCTCACTTGACTTGGATTGGCTAACATAGACACTTGTGGTAAAATCCTGGCACTAGTGAAGTTGTTGTGAGGCAGATTTTGCCTACAATATTGATGTAGTGCAAGACTTAGAAAAACTTACTAGCTGGATGCCTAAAATTATTTACAGGAGGGGTGGATTGAGTCCCACTACCAAGGCCCAGGGGCAGTGTTCTCCTAAACCCAGCCTTCTGCTGGTTTTGGTGGAGAGGGAAAGGGAGAATGCTGGGATTTTTACTGGAGTGTTGTTGCTAGACTGCTTTTTGGGCTCAGTTGCTTATAACTGTTCCTGAGTAGTAAATGGCTAGTATGTCATGTGGAGCTCTACCCCCTTCTAGATGCTGGGTGGTAAAAGTAGCCTTGTCTAGTCCCTCCCCTCCATAGCCTCCTGTCTACTGTTAGGGAGGTGGAGGAATAAACCTGTGCTACTATACTCCTCCCCAGTCTTTTTTTTTTTTTTTTCCTGCCCCTGGGGTGGGAGAGAGATCCTCTCTTGTGAATAACTCCAGCTTGAAGCTGTTCTTGATGGCTTCACTAAGACCCACAGGGATATAATTAGTAGAAGTGAAACTAACCGTTTCTCTCAATTTTACTCAGCTGCTGTTTGGGTAAACAGCAGTGGTGGCACTGGAGTTGCCAGTCTCTAGACAGAAGAAGATAACATTGTCAACCTTGCAAGTGTTAAATGCATGTAAACTATCTTCATGAACAATGACTAGAAACTTTCAATGAAAGCTTTATCTATGCAGAAGCTGATGGCTTAATTCTCTGTATGCATACAAGAGAGCTTGCTGCCAGTCAGCAGATGAGACCTGATATAGTAGTTCGTGAGTTTTTAAAGCTTATCTACAGTAGGCCCCTCTTAGAGTTTGGAATCCAAGGTTAAAATTACTCCTAAACTACCTTTTATCTGAGAGCTTGGAAGCCTTGGTTGGCAGGGTTTGATATGACTACTTGGTTCTACACAAGTTTGTCCTCGTTTTAAAATGCTTCTCACTTAGTTAGCTAAAAAGTTGGTGGCTGAATTTCAGTTGGAAGGATCAAGTTATTTCTAGCAAGCTTAAACTTCTGATACTTAAAAGCCACTGTGCATTAATAACCCCACTTGCCAATATTAACTTCAAGTGTTTCTTAAAGCCTAGAATAAATTCCTCCAGCATCTACAGATTTTAAAAAAGAAACTGTCTGCAAACACTTGTCAGCTAACAGTTTTATTTGTAAGTTCTCATTCATGCTTTTTTGTGACTAGACAACTCCATAATAGTCTTACTCTATCCACTTTCCACTTTTAACATTTCAGTTGCTCTGACCATGACATTGGAGGCGAATAAGTGGTAGAATTTCATATTTGTTATATTCTTGCAGCACTTCAGTCTTTTTTTCCCCCCCCCCCTCTGAAATCCAAACAGGAAAATAATTGTGAATATATCTGAAGCACATCTTTAATGAATGTGCTTATATGATGTATACAGCTAGGTGAGTATTTTAGCTTTGAATTTGTGAATGCTTAACCAATGGCTCAGGATGAATAGTACCACTTGATGTTAAGTAAAATATTTAAAAGGGCATAGGTCCCATTGTCAATTGACTTAAGCACTTAAGGTGGATAATAATCTGTACTTTTTTCTAAAAAAGCCTATGCTTTAAAAAACAAAAAACAAAACCTATTGGAAATTGACCACCTATAGTATGGTCTAAACCAGTGGTTCTCAAACCTTTGTACTGGTGACACCTTTCAAATAGCAAGCCTCTGAGTGTGACACCCCTCCCCCCATTATAAATTAAACACACTTTTTTAATATATTTAACACCGTTATAAATGCTGGATGCAAAGTGGGGTTTGGGGTGGAGGCTGACAGCTCGTGACCCCCTGAGGGGTCCAGACCACCAGTTTGAGAACCCCTAGTCTAAATGTATTGAGACAATGTTTCAGCTTCCAGTACTTCCATTTTTGCAAATGACTTAGGCAAGAAGAATTTACATTGTATACTTTATGCCAGGAGGATTAAATATGTTGGTACATGTAATATGCCAATAGTTTGAACAATATTTATGGAGATCTGCTCTATGAAATATAGAATTGTAATGTAACTGAGTTCTTTCATAACTAAGCAGTAGTGTTGTCTAGCCTTTATAGTAAAGTACAGATTCTCTGCAAGAGATTGTATCAGAGAAATAGAGAACTCAGCTATGCTTGTACAAGGAATGTTTCATGCTGTAAGGGTATGTCTACACTATGAAATTAGGTCGAATTTATAGAAGTTGGTTTTGTAGAAAGCGTTTTTATACAGTTGATTATGTGTGTCCCCACACAAATGCTCTAAGTGCATGTAGTTGGCGGAGTGTGTCCACAGTACCGAGGCAACCGTTGACTTCCGGAGCGTTGCACGGTGGGTAGCTATCCCACAGTTCCCGCAGTCTCCGCTGCCCATTTGAATTCTGGGTAGAAATCCCAGTGCGTGATGGGGCTAAAACATTGTTGCGGGTGGTTCTGGGTACATATCGTCAGGCCCCCCTTCCCTCCCTCCTTCTGTGAAAGCAAGGACAGACAATCATTTTGCGCCTTTTTTCTTAAGTTACCTGTGCAGACGCCATACCACGGCAAGCCTGGAGCCTGCTCAGCTAACTGTCACCGTATGTCTCTTGGGTGCTGGCAGACACGGTACTGCATTGCTACACAGCAGCAGTTTATTGCCTTTTGGCAGCAGAAAGTGCAGTATGACTGGTAGCCATCATCGACATAGTCCTGGGTGCTCTTTTAACCGACCTCGATGAGGTCAGGGGTGCCTGGGCAAACATGGGAGTGACTCGGCCAGGTCATTTCCCTTTTAAGTTTTGTGTCATGGCAATTGAGTCCAACGGGCAGTGCACTGTCTTTTAATCAGCAGCCAGCAGAAGATGATGGCCAGCAGTCATACTGCACCGTCTTCTGCCGAGCACGCAGGAGATGACTATGTACTGCACAGTCTGCTGCCAGCAAGATGTATAAAGATGGATGAAGTGGCTCAAAACAAGAAATAGACCAGATTTGTTTTGTATTCATTTTCTCCTCCCTCTGTGAAATCAACAGCCTGCTAAACCCAGTTTTGAGTTCTATCCTTGAGGGGACCATTCAGGTTCTCGCAAAGCAACCCCTTTTGTTGATTTTAATTCCCTTTAAGCCAACCCTGTAAGCCATGTCGTCAGTCTCCCCTCCCTCCATCAGGGCAACAGCAGACAATCATTCTGTGCCTTTTCTGTGCAGACGCCATACCACGGCAAGCATGGAGCCCGCTCAGATCACTTTGGCGATTAGGAGCACATTCAACACCACACACATTATCCAGCAGTATATGCAGCACCAGAACCTGGCAAAGCGAAACCAGGTGAGTAGGTGATGTCAGCGCAGTGACGAGAGTGATGAGGACATGGACACAGACTTCTCTCAAAGCACAGGCCCTAAGAATGTGGGCATCATGGTGCTAATGGGGCAGGTTCATGCGGTGGAACGCCGATTCTGGGCTCGGGAAACAAGCACAGACTGATGGGACCACACAGTGTTGCAGGTGTGGGACGATTCCCAGTGGCTGCAAAACTTTCACATGCGTAAGGGCACTTTGATGGAACTTTGACTTGCTTTCCCCTGCCCTGAGGCACAAGAATACCAAGATGAGAGCAGCCCTCACAGTTGAGAAGCAAGTGGCAATAGCCCAGTGCAAGCTTGCAATGCCAGACAGCTACCAGTCAGTAGGGAATCAATTTGGAATGGGCAAATCTACTGTGGGGGCTGCTGTGATGCAAGTAGCCAAAGCAATCCAAGATCTGCAGATACCAAGGGTAGTGACCCTGGGAAATGTGCAGGTCATAGTGGATGGCTTTGCTGCAATGGGATTCCCTAACTGTGGTGGGGCCATAGACGGAATCCATATCCCTGTCTTGGCACCGGAGCACCAAGCTGGCGAGTACATAAACCACAAGGGGTACTTTTCAATAGTGCTGCAAGCACTGGTGGATCACAAGGGATGTTTCACCATAATCAGTGTGGGATGGCTGGGAAAGGTACATGACGCTCGCATCTTCAGGAACTCTGGTCTGTTTCAAAAGCTGCAGGAAGGGACTTTATTCCCAGACCAGAAAATAATTGTTGGGGATGTTGAAATGCCTATAGTTAACCTTGGGGACCCAGCCTACCCCTTAATGCCATGACTCATGAAGCCGTACACAGGCAGCCTGGACAGCAGTCAGGAGCTGTTCAACTACAGGCTGAGCAAGTGCAGAATGGTGATAGAAATGTTCATTTGGACATTTAAAAGCACGCTGGTGCAGTTTACTGACTCAGACCTCAGTGAAACCAATATTACCACTGTTGTTACTGCTCGCTGTGTGCTCCACAATATCTGTGAGAGTAAGGGGGAGACGTTTATGGCAGGGTGGGAGGTTGAGGCAAATCGCCTGGCTGCTGGTTACGTGCAGCCAGACACCAGAGCAGTTAGAGCACAGGAGGGTGCGGTGCACATCAGAGAAGCTTTGAAAACCAGTTTCATGACTGGCCAGGCTACGGTGTGAAAGTTCTGTGTTTCTCCTTGATGGAAACCCCCCCCCACCCCTTGGTTTACTCTACTTCCCTGTAAGCTAACCACCCTCCCCTCCTCCCTTCGATCACCGCTTGCAGAGGCAATAAAGTAATTGTTGCTTCACATTCATGCATTCTTCATTAATTCATCACACAAATAGGGGGGTAACTACCAAGGTAGCCCAGGAGGGGTGGTGGAGGAGGGAAGGACAAGGCCACATAGCACTTTAAAAGTTTAAAACTTATTGAATGCCAGCCTTCTGTTGCTTGGGCAATCCTCTGGGGTGGAGTGGCTGAGTGGCCAGAAGTGCCCCCCCCCACCGTGTTCTTGGGCTTCTGGGTGTGGAGGCTATGGAACTTGGGGAAGAGGGCGGTTGGTTACACAGGGGCTGTAGCGGTGGTCTGTGCTCAACCATACGCTGGAGCATATTAGTTTGATTCCCCCAGCAGCCTCAGCATTGAATCCTGCCTCCTCTCATCACGCTGCCACCACCTTTCAGCTTCAGCCCGCCTCTCCTCCCGGTCATTTTGTGCTTTCCTGCACTCTGACATTGTCTGCCTCCACGCATTCGTCTGTGCTCTGTCAGTGTGGGAGGACAGCATGAGCTCAGAGAACATTTCATTGCGAGTGTGGGGTTTTTTTTTTGCCTTCTGATCTTCGCTAGCCTCTGGGAAGGAGAAGCTCCTGTGATCCTTGAAACACATGCAGCTGGTGGAGGGGGGGAAAAAAGGGACAGTGCTATTTAAGACACATTTTATAGAACAATGGGTATGCTCTTTCATGGTAAACCTTGCTGTTAACATTACATACATAGCACATGTGCTTTTGTTCCAAGGTCGCATTTTGCCTCCCCCACCGCGTGGCTAGTCCCTCCACCCTCCCCTCTCCCCATGGCTAACAGCGGGGAACATTTCTGTTCAGCCGTAGGCAAATAGCCCAGCAGGAACAGGCACCTCTGAATGTCCCCTTAAGAAAAGCACCCTATTTCAACCAGGTGACCATGAATGATATCGCTCTCCTGAGGATAACAGAGATAAAGAACGGATGTTGTTTGAACGCCAGCAAACATACACTGCAATGCTTTGTTCTACAGTGATTCCCGAGTACCTGCTACTGGCCTAGAGTGGTAAAGCGTCCTACCATGGAGGGCGCAATAAGGCTGCCCTCCAGAAACCTTTTGCAAAGGCTTTGGGAGTACATCCAGGAGAGCCACGAATGCCAGGGCAAATTAATCCTTAAACATGCTTGCTTTTTAAACCATGTATAGTATTTTAAAAGGTACACTCACCAGAGGTCCCTTCTCTGCCTGGCGGGTCCAGGAGGCAACCTTGGGTGGGTTCGGGGGGTACTGGCTCCAGGTCCAGGGTGAGAAACAGTTCCTGGCTGTCGGGGGGGCGGGGGGGGAACCGGTTTCTCCGCTTGCTTGCTGTGAGCTATCTACAACCTCATCATCATCATTATCTTCTTTGTCCCCAAAACCTGCTTTCGTATTGCCTCCATCTCCATTGAAGGAGTCAAACAACACGGCTGGGGTAGTGGTGGCTGAACCCCCTAAAATGGCATGCAGCTCATCATAGAAGCAGCATGTTTTGGGCTCTGACCTGGAGCGGCTGTTCACCTCTCTGGTAGGCTTGCCTCAGCACCTTAAGTTTCATGCGGCACTGGTTCGGGTCCCTGTTATGGCCTCTGTCCTTCATGCCCTGGGAGATTTTGACAAATATTTTGGCATTTCGAAAACTGGAATGTAATTCTGATAGCATGGATTCCTCTCCCCATACAGCAATCAGATCCAGTACCTCCCATTCAGTCCATGCTGGACCTCTTTTGCGATTCTGGGACTCCATCATGGTCACCTATGCTGATGAGCTCTGCATGGTCACCTGCAGCTTGCCACACTGACCAAACAGGAAATTGAAATTCAGAAGTTCGTGGGCCTTTTCCTGTCTACCTGGCCAGTGCATCTGAGTTGAGCGCACTGTCCAGAGCGGTCACAATGGAGCACTCTGGGTTAGCTTACGGAGGCCAATACCATCTAATTGTGTCCACAGTACCCCAAATTTGACCCAGCAAGGCCGATTTCAGTGGTAATCTCCTTGTCGGGGGTGGAGTAAAGAAATCTATTTTAAGAGCCCTTTAAGTCGAAAGAAAGGGCTTTGTCGTGTGGACAGGTGCAGGGTTAAATAGATTTAACGCTGCTAAATTCAACCAGCTCCTAGTGTAGACCAGGGCTAAGAATGTTGGCTTTAATTCTAGTTAAGTTCCTCCTTTTTTAGTGTGTGTGAGAAAGGGGAGAGGGGGACAATGAGCTGCTGTGGTGGTGGTTTATCCTTTGTAGGCTTTTCAAAAACACTGATTAGCACAGGAGGAACAAATTTGGTACCTGTTTTTTGAAATTGTGTGTGTGACTTTTTATTGAAAGTTTTACAACTTTACTTATAATACAACTGCATTCACAACTCTCTCCTAGACTTGTTAGAAACATACTGTTGAAGGGCAAGTGCAGAACTGGAAATACATTATAGGATACTAGCTTAGGAGAAATAATTAGAATGTCAACTTCTGAAAGGGGAAGTGGTTTAAGAAATAGTAACTCCTTGTTTCAGGACAATGGGAAGGAGACCAAATATGCCCATCCATTCATTTCTAAATGGTTTGAGTATGAAGTCTTAATTTAGATATTTTCCTAATGACTACCTACACTAAAAATTAGAATTATTGAAGTGTTGTCCACATTCATCATAATATAAAATCTAGGAATTCCAAACCTTTAGTCGAATCACATTTCTTCAATGCCCTTCTATGTGCTCTATCATTATATTGATTCTGAACACTCTGATTTGGTTTACACCAATTAATGCAGGTCTTAGTGGTGTTTTGTGTTCATATAAATACTTCTACTTTGTATGTAAAATGCAGTTTTCTACTCATAATGTTCTGTGCCATACTGATTAGAACTTAGTGAAATTAATCATTGTTACATTTGCTAGGGCAAGTAGGCATGTGATAGCAGAATATTTCAGATCTCTCCTTATTTTAGAGGAGGCTTGCCAAAAACATTCTTGTCAGCTCAAATTTCATACTGTCATATTTATCTTATAGAAAATAAGGAAGCCTTATAATATCAGATGTCCTAGCTAGGACTGCAGCAGTGTCATGATGTAGGGTAGGGAAATGTCATGGATACCATGATTTTCCCGTTTGTCCACATCTTGTCCATGATTTCAGTACTCACCTTGCAGGCTGGGCCTCGCTCACCACTCTTGGCATTGCCACCTGGCATATGGGTTCACGGCACCGTTCACACAGATTCAGCCTGGCCATTGACCAGCCAGGTCAACTTTGAGTGAGTGAGTGTGCTGCAACCACTTGTGCCAGGTCACAATGACCAGAGTAGTGAGCCAGGCCCAGCCTCATAGGATGGGAGCTGCAGGAGCTGCCCCAAAGGGTAAGTATGGGGGCAAGCTAGCTCTCCTTCCCCTTTCTGCTCTCCTTTCTCTTCTCCTCCTCCCCCCCCCCCCACACACACTGTCCCTGTGTCTCATTGTCACTTGTAGCAAAAAACAAAACCCATGACTTCTTCTAAACTTACTAGGACTGCTCCATGATTTTGGTGTGGGGGGGTGTGGTTTTTGGATTTTTTTATACCAGGACAAGTCTGCACCCCTACTCAGCCTTATCAAAACTTGACTTGATATTATTAACTGCTTTATTTTAAGGGAAAGCAAAACTTAATCGTAAAGGAATCAATTTCTCTGAACTAAGTGACCATTGTAGCATCAGAGAACCCTATACTTGCAAGAAGCAACTTTGTGCCTCTATCTGGCCATTTGAAAGACTTACAATGATTAAGATTCCTTGATATCAATCTTCAGGAGTTTCTTACACAACCGTTTAGACACAAAGTGCCTGTAATGCAATCCTAACTGCACAGTTGAAGATTAGCCTAGCATGGGAGAATATTCAAATGGCATAGAACTGGTACTTCCATCTCTGGGCCCTCTCTGATGTAGAGAGGAATGTCCTACACATTCCAGGTTATGTTGTTACAAGGTAGAGCAGTAGAGAGCAGCCCCAAGACTGCTCTAAACTATGTTGGTGACCAAGATAATGAAAAAACTGATTCCAGGATTAAAGAACTGTAAACAACTGCTTTTTGGGTCTCCAGCACTTAAGCCCTAAGTGAACAACCTACTGGAAAATATACCTAATCGGTGCCAAAGAATTCATTCAATAGCTGATACAAAAATATGTAAAATCCCAGGATATTTATGAAATAACAAACTGATTATCACTTTAATCTAGAGTGATCGATTATGTTCAAGTCAGTCAGTTGGCTGGCTAAGATGTTTTTCTTAGTGTGAAGGGAATCTTTTTTTAGAATTTTTAAAAACTAAGTGTTTATGAACACCAAGTAACTTCTTTTTTACACTAATATAGTTTTCCCTAACTCTAGTTAGGAATCTGAGTGTATGAAATGTTCAGCTATGTTTGTAGGCTTATCTTGAATTCAGTAAAGGCATATGAAAATTTCTGGTCTGACTGGCATAAAACATTGTATAGTTCATAACCTGCAACCAGGTGCTCTGGGTTCATATTTAACAGCAATGGACAGCTGTGTGAAAGCAGATATTGTTTGATCATTTATTGAGAATAAAGCATGTCTTGGTTTAGACTGCTGGAGATGCAAAACTGCTGCTCCCTGGTGACATAAGTAGTAATGATGTCCTTCCAGTCTTTAGATCTCCTGAAAGCTCTTGCTATCTCAGTTTATATTTGCCTCGTGTAATTGTGCATTGGTGACAATTGGATATTTTAGAGGAAAAACAAACTTAGAATGAGGCAATAAGATCAAATGTAGAGTTGATGGACTGAATTCTGCCCTCAGATGTTTGACTTCTACCAGAAAAATAGAGTAGAGTTTGGTCCTCTTTTTACTGCACACAATGGTGCTCCCAAAACATACCAAACTATATACAAATAGCTACTATAAAAGCTTGCTGCTTTTCAAATTTGGGGGGCTGATGTAAGCCAAGGACAAACTAAAATATGAATGAGAGAGGTATAATATATAGATACTCAAGCCTTCTCTTCTGAAGTTAGTTTTGCTAACTCTTTCCTGTGTGGAATAGAGGCAGCTTGTGAGGGGAGACTTCAATCCATCCATATTGGATATGGAGAATGACTTCTTGGTTTGGTGGGTTGTGTGGAACTACACTATAAAAGCAGCATAACCGCTTTTGTGGCAGCAGCATTAGGACCAACATATACACTTTTGATACTTATCCAGGGCTGAGGGGAAAAACTTCCAGAAGCTAAACCCACTGGCTATAGGCTTGCACAGAATTCTCATCTGTCAGAGGGAAGTGGTAGGACCTCTGAGAGGACTATCCCTTCCACCCTCTAGGTGGGCTTCCATCTCCTCCCCAGAAACTGAAGGATGAAGCTATTTGATAAAAATGAAATCACCTGTGAGAACAGGTTTTTTGTTTTTTTTTCCTCCTCTAGAGTTCTATTTTACTTCACTGAGCCTCTTTTCTGACCTCTGTGAATACGTCAGTGCCTGGCTCTGCTGATAACTTTATTTAGGAGCAGCAGAGTGAAACCGACAATTCTTACAGTACACTCTCAACAAAGTTCTAATCTAAGTCAGTGTTCTGTTGGTGTTTAAAGCTCTGAGCAGCACCATGGGCACTAAAGTGATCTACAGTCTTAAAGACAACAGTGCATTTGTAAGGTTTACTCTGCAACCAGGTGGACTAGAAGTTTATCTTAAGGGAGTCTCAGTTCTGCAGAAATCGATAGTAAGTAGCTTAAGTCATCAATGGCAAGTTGAAAACTTATCCTGACAAGCAGGCGTTGGTTTTTTTTTCGAGCCCTAGTCCAATGTGCCATAGCTTGAAGTATGAAATTCAATAGTAACATTAGTGGGTGTGTCCACAGAATATATTCTTATAAAGTTGAACTCCATATTTGAACTTTAAATTAAAACAAAATGCTTTCAATATAGGAATGTCTTTATAAGACTACAGCACTATAAAAATTCTTGTCTGACTTATCGCTTCTCTTTATATCCCATTAAGTGGCAATACCGGGGAAGAAGAGGATGGTGTGACGCAGATGTATATGTAACACTAGTTCAGAATGAGCAAGAGCGTGTTCCAAAAAGTATTAAATAGTCTTGAATACCCTTATTGTACTTATATCTAACTGTATTTTGGAATCCAAATGCAAGACATTCTTTTCCAGGGGAGCATATTGTATAAGGTAACTCAAGTGTAGGGGCAGATCTAAACATCTTGGACAGTGGGGGGGACTCCTGGATTTTAGATAACATTCAATCTACTCTTGAGATTTTTTTTCCTAGGGAGACCTTTTACTGTAGCTTCTGAATTTGATTTAATAACTTGCTAGCTTTGTCTTCGTACTTCAGAACTCTGGTAATGTCAAAATATTCACTAGATGTCTGCCATAACAATGAATGGGCTATATGTTAAAGCCCTCCATTTTCCAGTTGGCTGGCAGAAGGTAATAAAGGATCACGACTCCAGGCCTGAATGTTACTGCTTTACAGTGTCAGAGCTCCACTGGGATGATGCATGTTTTATTGCGGGACGATGGAAGGCTCTTTTCATTGCTGAAGACAATGTTCTATTTAGTTTTTTACAGGTCTGAATTCAAAGTGCTGATTCAATTGTAGCTTTTTCCATAAAATGCAATAAAATCTTTTTTGAAAGTTAATTGCATTTAAGCTTGTGCCATCAAAAGTGAACTTAGTGCATTTTTATGAAGACCTACTATAGCTTACTTCAAAAGACTACATCCAAAGAGGTGCTATGGCAACAGGGTAGTTAAGAGGAGAGCGTATGCGGCGGGGACAAGTACTGCAATGTTTCTCATGAGTTCTACTTGCAGATAGTTTTTATTTTGAATAAAACTGTCCCATACTGAAGGAAATGCAAAATTACTGTTAAGTATCTAACTCATGCAAGTGTGTGGGTGAGCTGCCAGAGCATGCAGAATGACTTACAGATGGAATGTCAACTTCAGCTTTCCTTCCTCTAAGACAATCTGTATAGTGTTTAGGTTACTTTAATGTCTTTTGCATGAATGTTTTCAAAATGCATACTGGTAATAGGAACATGAGTGGCTGCTGTGGAAGGGCTTCTTCAGATCAATTGAGTTTATTTTAAATATTTTCTAAAAACCATCTAAAGCTTGATTACTTTTACTTCTATAATAAACTTCTATTTACAGGCTAAATGATTAACCCTCTAAATTCAGCTTCTACCTGTCTTACCATATGTATAATCTTGGCTAGTGGGCTGCTTTTTTTTTTAAGCCTGAAGGGGATTAGACCATATTCATGGGCAACAGTTTGCCAAATTTCAGTTTAAGGATTAGCCTTTCTAAATTAGTATTCAGCTTTTCATTTATATAACAAGTTCTTCTCTTTTTTTTTCTTTTTTTTTTTAAAGTGCTTAAATCTTGGGCTGAGCATAGCTGTTACCCAGGGCAACTTTTTACAACCAAGCTAATGCATCTTGAAAAATCAGGCTCCTAGTATTGTCTTGTCATAACCAAGAGCCAGTTCTGAGATGTGTGGGAGACCTGGAACTCTCATTGAACTTGAAGTTGCAGGTACTTGGAACTCTGTAGGAGTGGGCCAGTAAGTCACTGTTCAGTGCATGTGCCAATATCTAGCCTTTTTGAGAGGGGAAATTGATTATTCCAAGTCCACAAACCTGTCCTTGGCCTAAACAAACATTTAATCCAATTCATAGCTATACTCTTCCTACTTGTCATATACTGCTAGGGAAATGTTTCTTTGCAGAATTAATCTGTTAGAGAATAGGATTTTAGTAAATTCCGTTTGACGTAAACCAGCAGAATGGAGCACAGCAACACAACAGGAGAGGAGATATAGCTGACACACAATGGATTGAAATGGGAGAGACCACTGAAGTGCTAACAATGGCAAATCTGATAAATTAAACCCCTTGTTTTGAGTGAGTGAAACTAAATGATAGCTGGTAGCTAATCTTGGTTATAATGAATTTATTTCCCTTGAAGTTCTGGTATGTTGGCTCAACCATATCAAACATCAGATTTTGTTTGTGGTGCAAATACAATTTAATACGCTTTCCATAAAGACTTCTCACAACAAAAATGTAAGCGCTCTTCATGCTTATGTTGAAACAAAATACAGCAGGTATGACTTACAGCATATTATGCCTTTTTACACTTGGCTTTGAATTTTGTAGCCCTTTCATTGTGTGTAAGTGACGTATTAATTCTGCAGTTCTCTAAAGTAATTTTTTGTGTTCCAAATGTTCCAGTTGGGACTGGGCATCCAGTGTTCTGGATGCACACAGCAGTCCTTGACCTGAAAAGCTTACTCCAAATACAGGGTAGATGAAAGTTATGGGAAGGAATGCAGTTTGGTTAATTCAGGTATCAAACTTGGTTTTGGTCCTTTGTACATTAGTGGAGGACAAAGGTGGGGGGGGGGTGGATGAATTGGAGGACAAAGGTGGGGGGGTGGATGAATAGGAGTGAAGGGTAGGGGGGGAGTTCAGCAGGGCTGTGAGTGGATGTTCATACCAATATGATCAGCAAGTAGGAAAATACTCAAGCAAAAAAGTTCCTGAAATTACCTGTTTCCAAAGGTGCCTCCATATCTCCCATCATATAGCTGTCTGAGCTTCCAGCTCCTACCAAGAGGGAGGGGAGTCCTTGTGCCCTGAGGTCAAACTCTGCCCTTGGAGCAACATGGGCTAGAGGAGGAAGTATGGGCTACAAGGAGCTGGTTATGAAAGATCTCCAGAGGCCAAAAATGCTGCAGATTTGCATGGATGCAAATCTGCAGCCTCTGTTGGTGATAGTTTCTTTAATGGAACTTGTTCCAGGAGTTGAAATATAAATTCTTAACATTGTTGCTTTCCTCTTCTAATGGGGGGAAAACAAAGCATTGGTTTGAACAGTCTGATCATTTTGGCATACACAGGATACTCTGATGGTGTCTTTGTTAAAGTAGATGGATCCAACCAAAATAAACTGGACTCCTTTGGAATCATGAGGGCTAAAATCTTTAGCAGAATAACTCTTGATGCAATTCTGTTCTGAAGTAACTTGGAGTCCAAAGATGCCTTTGTTTTTCTCCCTCTGTGTTGTCTGATTATGGACACATCTTTAGTTCTTGTTAGTCTTGCATAGCCAACATTGCTGTAAAAGAGTGAGCTGGATTATGGTTAGTAACTCCCTCCCTGACTCAAAGTCCAGACAGATTGCAGAATATTTGTTGTTTGACCTAGAAAGAATACATTTGGACTCTGATTCCAAACAGATTTTGTAGGGCTGGTATTTTGAATCTGTATTGTCATTTCAGAAGCATCTGATTGCACTTCTAGTATTCCAGAATACCAACTTCATTTTCTCTTAGAGAACTGTGATGCTTTGTGGAATCAGTCTGTAGAATTTATGAATTCTGGTTTCATTGTGATTTTTTTCTTATGAAAATTGCTGTATCATGGAATGTCTGTATATCTGTATCCACCACTGTTCCCTCTAAGCTGTGCACAGGTGCACACGCACACAGATCCTAAACACCACACACACAAATTTGCACAGAAGCACAACAATTTGCACAGAAGAAATTTTTTGCACACATGGTCTGTCAAAAATTAGAGGGAACATTGGTATCCACCATTGCTGACAAGCCTCTAACCATGTCTCTCCCAGGCTAGATATAGTGGAGAGGAGATATATTAAGGAGGCTGGCTACAGCTGGAAGAAGCCAGTTCCTCCCGCTTGCCTGTAAAGGGCTGGGATTTGGAGAGTGGAAAATTACAAGACACATGACACAAGGACTCAGCTGTTAGTGGTGGGACTTGAGACTCTCAAAGCCACACAGGAAACTTAGGGCAGAGGCAGGAATGCTTTTGTAGCAGTAGAGGCTTGGCTTAGCTGCAGGATCAACCAAGGTCAAAGTATGCTGGCAGAGAGGGGGTCCATAACTAAGAAGAAAACACATGTGCTGCAGCAGAAGGACCCTAGACAGTCCACAGAGGATCCTGACTGCAGTCCTAATTTTTCAGAGTGGTGAATAAACTGTTAGAGAAATGTATGAAGGGGGTATTTTTGTATATTTCTCATGCTTAAGTAAAGAGCAATGATTTAGAATCCTGTGCAAAGTCTCTGTTGTGACATCTATCATATTCCCTGAAGTTAACTGTAGACCCTGAACGCCCATGTGGATGGGTTCTGGGAGAGGGTGTGTTTAAGCTATGCAGGAGTCTGGGGGGTCAGTACTGATCCTGGGGGTTGGACAACTAGACCTTGAGGTCTAAACTCACAGGATGGGGTGCAAGATTGGGAATCTCTTTTCTGAGAATGTGCCTAGGGACCTTTAAACTAAGGGCAATATGTGACCTTCCACTGGTGGTATCTGGACCAGTGATCTGCGAGGTCACTCCAATCCTCAACTCTGGAAGCCAGCCTTACTCTACTCTGCTGTGAGAACCCCCACTCCCAGGCTGTTCATGCACAGCCTCTAGCATGTAAACTGCTCCCAACTATGGGAGTGAGCACTTCTGGCCAGCCGCTGCTTGGATTGTGCAACTGAATGACACTACCCAATACCTCTGGCCTCAGACACAATCCTAGGAATCTCCATCTTGCAGTGTCCAGTTATGCCCAGTGGACGCTGCAAGCTTCTGAGTTTGTCAATTTAACAAAGAAATTGATATGTATCAGGCTTGTTATCCCAAGGGGAGTCTGACATGCTTCAAACCAAACACACACTGCTTCAGGTAGAATAAACAAATGTATTACTTAAAAAAAAAAATCTCTTTTGTAGTTGATTATAAGTCAAAGCACAATAAGTCGATTTGCTTTTATTTCATTTGACCGAAACGCATTCTAAGCTGATCTTAATGCTTTCAGTGCCCTTACAAACTTAGGGCATGGCTACACTGGAAACTTCAAAGCACTGTCACGGAAGCGCTCCTACGGCTGCGGTTTGAAGTGTGAGTGTGGTCGCACATGAGTGCTGGGAGAGCTCCCCAGTGCTCCTGGTAATCCACCTCCATGAGGGAATTGGCTCCGAGCACTGGGAGCGCAGCTTCCAGCGCTCAGCCTGTTTACACTAGCGCTTTAAAGCACTCTGACTTACTGCACTTGGGGGTGATTTTTCACACCCCTGAGCCAGCAAGTTAGAGTGCTATAAAATGTAAGTGTAGACAAGCCCTTAGATGCTTCTCACCACAGGCTGGCTGGTTGACCTTCAGCCAGGCTGTCCCCTTTGATCAGCGCTTCAGTCGAGTGGTGGTGGTGGTGTCTGTAGATGGAGGTGGGGGAGAGAAAGAGAGCATGGCAAACATCTCTCCCTTTCATAATGTTCTTTCTTCCCTCTTGGCTTTGATTTGGGGGGGAGAGCAGAGTCAGGTGAGCATTACCTCATTGCAGTCCCAAACTGACCAGCAGAAAGGGGGTGACTCACCTGAGTCCAACAGATCCTTTGTTGCTGTCTAGGCCAGTGTCCTTTGTTCCTGTGAGGCTGGGCTGGGTTTATCCCATCCATGCCCTGATGAGGTGTGAACTGCTCCTGGAGAGTTTTTACCTGGGCTTGTTTTCAGCTTCATAACTGCATACATCAAATTACAACCTATAACAAAGCTCAGTGCATCATGAGCCTTCCGAAGACACCCAGCATGACAAACTTTGCATTGGATAAAGAAAAGGAGTACTTGTGGCACCTTAGAGACTAACCAATTTATTTGAGCATGAGCTTCCGTGAGCTACAGCTCACTTCATTGGATGCATCTGATGAAGTGAGCTGTAGCTCACGGAAGCTCATGCTCAAATAAATTGGTTAGTCTCTAAGGTGCCACAAGTACTCCTTTTCTTTTTGCGAATACAGACTAACACGGCTGTTACTCTGAAACTTTGCATTGGATACCACACAATCCTATTAGAAGGATGAACATGTGGGTGCAGTGTGTTTCCCTGAGGTACAGAGTGTCACACGGTGCATGAACCTTGTTCAGACTTCGGAGGAGTAAAACAGATGGAGTGTGGTAAGGTGGGTCCCCCTCACAGCAGCCTGGTGAACACTCAAGATGGGGCAGTCTGGTGACTATGCATTGGATAGCAGTTTGTAAACAGTAAAGGGCCCCAATAAGTATTTGACTTTTTTGATGTTAGATGGGGAAATAAAACAAGAAAACTTTTAAAAAGACTTGAATCCCTGAAGTACTTCAGCTCTTTTGTGGTCCCACTTTTTTAACATGAGCCATAGCCAGCCACCCTTACTGTGCCAGCTTAGACTGATGCAAAAAAGCTGTTTCTTTTGTTTTCACCTTTATTAGACTAAGGTTATTGCTTATTTTGATGGGCTGGCTCACCAGCCTTTATGAAACAATTTAGTGAATTTTTCTTACAGAAGTAGTGCAAACTTGTGCTGTAAATAGGAAACAGTTAACTGTAGCAGCAGCTACTGGAATCAGTGGCAATTCTCCCTAATCTCACGGGTCATGATGATCTGTGGCTCTTATAGTGAATAAGTGAATGAATGTTGCTGCTCATATTAGCCAGAGACTCTAGTAGGCTTGGTTTGGATCTCTTGCTTGCTGGCATTGTTACCTGGTGCCATAGTTTATGCCTCCTTGCACTGTCTTAGCAGGAGCCCTCTTCATGAGGAATTGATCCCAGCCTTCGCCTGCTGGCAGTTACAGCTTCTTCATGAGTCTTTGGTACAATAGGCAGCTGCCTGGCTAGATCATCTGATGCCTGCTCTTCTTGTTTCTTCATCAGAGGTTGAAAGGGATGCAAAAGCTATTTCACCCCTTCTAATGAGATTCATCTTGGTACTTTGGGTTGCTCAAGCCCCTCTATCAGCTCCTGTAAAGAGGCATGTATAGCCCACTTCCACTGGGAATACAAGGTAGGTTAACAGAGAGAGGCTGTAAAGTGAGAGCAGGGTGGGTGAGAAACAGGAAAGCAAAACAGTGCTTTCAGTCTGCAGACTTGCTTGAAAGCAGATCCACTCAGATGTGTCAAACAGGTGTACTTCTGGGAAATGAATATGGCTGTATCTGCACTATTTAAAATAGCTGTAACTGCAGTGATTCTACTTCCTTCAAAAGGTATGTTAAATGAAAAAAGGGGTTAATACATTGCTAGTCCTTTTTCATAGCTTCCTTCAGGTCATGGATTTGAAGTATAGTAAAAGTACACTGGTCAGTCCACATGACTTCTCATCAATAACTTTCAGTTATGAAATACTTGCTGTTATGTCTAACCCATTATGTTTTTCAGGGCTTTGTGAAGTAGATTTAATCAATACCAGTAGATGCTTTCACAAATGCTGAAACTGCATCAATTAGCCACAGGGTATTTCAAAACTGGAGGAACTGATGGTTTGTTTCCTGTGCCTCCCAACTTCTAAGTGCTGAAATAGTTAAACTTATGAGTCAGATTTAATCACAGTTGTGCCAAAAGTTCAAAAAGGAAAATGTGGAAGGTAAAATGAGCTGAACTGGCATTTTTACCCCAACATTGTACCTGTAAGCCTGATATGTTGTTTAAAGATTAACTTTATAGACTTCCGTACCCAGAAGTATGAAAAATCTTAGGGAACTCTTTTCATAGGCTTGATCTTTGCATTGAATAAAAGAGCAGCTAATCCCTTTTATTAAGTAACTTGAGAGGAGGGAATCTAAAATGTGAAATCTCACCTGCAGAAAACACTCAATATTGTAAAGGCCTTTCTATCTTTAGACACTTACAAAGACTTAATATTTTAATGCGGAAGGTTGAACTCAGTTAAAAAGCCAATAGGTGAAATCAGAGAGAAATAATCCAGTTCTTTATTTCTGGGAATCCTCATCCTGCACTCTGGGGGACCTAATTTATTCCCTGCTGGGGATAAGAATAGTGTTCTGTACAGAAAGCCAGCATCTTTAAATATAAGCCTGACTTTTAGTATAATAAGAGTCTTGTTAGCTGCATTTTTGCACTTAGTCATTAGTACAATGAACAATGTTGTGGTTACCTGGGAAAGAACTCAAATGCTGTCAGACGTCCAGTGAGCTCAGATTTAATGTATGAAACATACAGTGTTATGCACACAAGCATCTGTAGAAAGTACATGGGAGTATATGTAAGTAGCATAGCGTAGAAGTTCATACACCTCAGAAAAGCTTAATACTAAACAGAACTGCTTTACTACATTAGGCATAATACAAGCTCTTACTGACTGGCAGTTACACCTATGTGTGCAGTGACCACTAAATAGGCCTGTTTCTCTTCTATATAGAAGTAGTTTCGTAAGAGGTAGTGCAATTATAGGCAATTAAATTTGTCCTCAGTGGCTTAACTCTTCATTCAACCTCAAAATATCATTTGGGTAGCCACAGAGCTTAACTGCCCACTTCCTTTCTTAAATGGAAACTGTCTGAGTTGGGCCCAGAATTTGACCACAGCTTACTAGTTTGTATAGTCAGTAACGGTCAACACGTGTTTCCAAACCGAAATTTTCATCAGTCCACCACTCATCTGTAATTTTAGGGTTGCTCATAACAGTGTATGATAGACTAAGGAGTCTCAGCTCTTCCTGTGTAGTACACCTGTGGGAAAGATACTAGAGGGTCACACACTTAGTTGCTTGTGTAGGGTGAACTATACATCCAGTTGGAGAAAATTAAGCGGGGGTGGGTTTGGGGGTGTGTGTGAGAGAGAGAGCAGGGATTGCCAGAGAATCTTCTACCTGCAGCATGGAATAGGCACTCCATGGGCCTGTTTGTTTATGGTTTTTTAAAAACTCTTCCTTCCTTTTTTCCCCACGCCTAAGAGTGGAAATCAGGCTTTTCCCATTGATGCATAGAACACTCTGAAATTTTGGGATTGATCCAATGTGTGGCACAAAAAGCCTTCAGGCCAAAGCTCATGTGCTTGCCAAGGAGTCAGACTAGATCAAAGGTTTCAGAATAGCAGCCATGTTAGTCTGTATCGGCCAAAAGAACAGGAGTACTTATGACACCTTAGAGACTAGATCAAAGGTCATTAACAAACTGTTAATGTGTGTTAGCATGGTGCATGTGGACAGTTAGAGTGCAGCAGGCTAATGGGGCAAAGATACCCAACCATTTAGTTCAAGGCAAGCTAAGGTGTGAATCGCTGCTGGAATGCCCTCCCCTCCCCTAGAGCAGTGCTTCTCAAGCTATCTGATGTGGGGGGCCGGCAATTTTTTTTTTTCCAATGTGTGTGCAGACCGGTAGCCGATGGCTCACGGACTGGAACCGGTCCACAAACCACCACTTTGAGTAGCACTACCCTAGAGCACCATCCATCTGAAGATATCAAAGCCTGAGAGAATTCACCCTTTCACTCTCCGGACCAACAAGAGACAAAAAAAGTAAGATTAGTCAGTTCCTGCTGCCTTGATCCCCCTCTGCCCCGAGCTTCCCCACCACCCAGGCTTGCAACCTCCACGTTGCCTTTTACTCCCCTACCCCCAGAATGCTATTGAATCCTGTTTTCCATCACTGCTAAACCCTGGTCCCTTGCCTTGGTCATCTCTCCCCGTGATTCCTGTAATTGTTGCCTCTGCAGCCTTGCTCCATCTCCCTTTGCTGCCCCTTGCCCAGCCAAAGAGTCACTCACTATTTCAGATCCCTGCACAGCTTCCCCTTGCTTTCTGCATCTAGGGCAGATTTCTCACCTGTAAGGCCCTACCCAGCTCTTCCTGTCTGTCTCCGTCCCCCACTTTGCTCAGCCCAAGCTTCCCTCCACACCATGCCTTCATATTCTTTCACCAACACCTTTATGCTGCCTTTCATGCCCCTGCCTTCTGTGGGGAACAGTCTCCATCTTTCTGTAGGTCACATCTCAATTCCTCCTTCATATTCCTCCCTACTGCAACTTCTGAGATTCCTGCACATATCCCTCGGTGTGCTCCGTAGGTCTGACCTGCTGACTGGATCATAGTCCTTGGGACAGGGACGTCTGTAGAAGCTGTCACTGGCACACTGCAATTCTGAACTTCTAGTACAAAGCTCTCTGCCACTCTGAAATGGAAAATGCTTTATTATGTAGGCTGAGCTGTATACCAATGAGAGAATAGCGTATTAAGCTAAGTGTAGGCAGGAGCAAGGGATGCCAGAGATTCCTCTGTCTACAGCACCAAATAGGTATTCTGGACCCAACCAACAGAAATCAAGGTATTCCAATTTGCTAGTTTTTCACGAGAATTCTACCCACACATGCTTAGAACAGTCCCTGAAATTTTGGAATTGAGTGATTGAATGCTGTAATGAAAAGTTGCCATGTTAAGCAAAGAGACTTCCATCAGGTTGAGTGTAGGGGCCTGACTTTAGTTGGCCAAACCCATTCATCCATCAGTGACTTATCCAGGGTGGTAGGTGTATGTGAAATAGCAAAAGGGAGACCAAAATCTTAAGTGTGTAGCTGTCTAATATCTACTACTGTTCTCAGCGATGAGATGAGCCAGGATTATTGTAGACTATAAGAAGCCAATAGGATTCAGTGAAGTAGAAAGAGCTTTAATATATGTATCTAAATGTTGGCTCTGATTTTGTTTGTAATCTCTCAGTATATAAACATACAGAATCTCAAGCTATGAAAGTAGGTTAATAAATTACTTTAAGTTAGTAGATCTCAAGCATTGCCAGGTAATATTTCCCTTTGCCAGTTGTGAGCAAGTTGCTCAGTGCAAGTTTGTCTGATTAGTTTTGTACATAATTGACTGTCAGACTTTTCTGCCATGTCCACTCTGTCAAGTGGCCTTAATATGGTAGTGGGAGTCAAAAATTCTCTTCCTTTCTCTGACCCTTATATGCTATGAGACAGTGTCACACATCTGTGTCTTATTTCCTCATCTGTAAAATGGATACCAGGCTCTGAAGGAATGTCGAGGACTAACATCTCTACAGTGATCCAACTATGGAAAGCCCTGAGGGGAAGGTTATAAGCGGGATGAAGACTCTTTGGCAGGGGTACCAGAGGAAAAAGTGTCCAGTTGCCAACCTTAAAATCAAGTACCACCTCCTGTTTAAAAATAACTGCACACAGGAAAACCTCTTCATTATCCCTTCTGCCCAAGAACTGTTGTGAGAATCCTGATGAACAAATGCATCTTGCATTTGATCCGAGTTTTGAAAGATGGGGATTCCAGTATTTCATGAGAGTCAGATCGGTAGGTGTGGCATGCTCCTGAGAAGGCCTAACCAGAGAACCTGCCCTTAGGGCTCAATTTTAGTTTAATGACTTATGGAAGTTCTTGACATCGGAAGTGAGCGCTAATCCTGACCCTCAGTGTCATTGGAAAATATTGCTGAATGTGAACTGTTGGAGACCCATTGCTATATTTTCACATTTCACGGAACTTAACGATCACAGGTTATTTATGGTCTTATCCCCCTTCTGTCTCTGTTCCTAGGTCGCAACAAACTGCCTAAGTGACATTTGCTGCCAAAAAAATCTTTAATACTAACTAGTAAATAATTATGTAGCCTATTATAGGAGGAGCTGGTAGTGTTGCTTGTAGTCAAGGTTGCTTAACAAGTTGTATCACAAGACCTTGTCAATTGCTTATAAGCTATACCAGGCTGAAACATCCCATGCTGGATGTCTGCCTTTGGCTGGATTTTTTTGGGAAAGGTGTGGGTGTGGGTTTTTTGTTGAAGCCATCCAGCCAGGTCATCCTATAACTAGGTTGGAGGGGGATGGAGGTAAATGCCCATGTCAAAAAATCTGTTTCATTGGGAAGCTGTAGTGCTTCCATGCTCTGGTGAAGGGACTTCAGATTTGGCAGGGGTATCACCCTGGAGTCAGATACACATTTTTCACATCCCTGTAAAGTGTCTAATTTGGCCGAAGTATAACCCTCTGAAAAATCAGCCAGCAAGTGTTTGCAGGCTTGTTAAAAGCTGGCAGCTAAATTCTCTGAAGATTCAGTCTTCACTGAACATGCTTATTCCCCCCCCTCTCCCCCAGCTCCCACATGTGACTGGTCTGCAAATACTTTATCCCCGCTGAGCAGGACTTTCCCTGTAATTGCTGCATCTGGCTGTTGAGAGCTATTGTGATGCCAGGCACCAGAACAGAGAGCAGGGAGACTCTTCTATTCCTTTTTTAAATTTTATTTATTTATTTTAAAGGAATGCTACTGATGTTGCTAAGTTAAGCACTCAAATTTTAGGACATGCTAGATGTAAGGTTCTCGCTGCAATCTTAATTTGTATGTATTATGATAGTCTCTTTAATTGGTCACACTTTTTCCACAGGACGGCTGCCTCATTTAGTGCACAGGATTGACTCTGCCCACTGAATGGGCAACTATTTAATATTTTAATTCTTGTCATTCAGTGTGTGGTCCCAGTCCTATTCATGTGCGGAATAGAAAGTTATTAATTGTATCATGGTCCAAGGTATTGATTTGAACACCCAAAAAACCGAACCCACCTGTGAGGCTTTTGGTTGAAGTGACTTGTCTCTTGTTGCATTATAACTCTTTTGCAGAGGCACAGATAGAATACTGTTTGCCACAGTGGCATTCAACTGCCTTTACAATGAGATTCTGCTTTCTGTTCCTGGAATCCCCTGTCTCATTCACTACACACCTTCCAACTTCCTGAGGCAGGGGTCATACAAACAACACAACTGTGATTCTTTCCCAGAGCACAGTCTATCCTGTGCACAAAATGAGACTTGTATCTTGAGGGGTGGCAGGTGAGGGAAAGTATGTGATCATGTAATTAAAGACTGTATCAATGCATCCAAATTTACAGCTTTAATTCTGGCATTTTCTAACTTTGAATGTTTGACTTCACACATCAGTGTTTAACCTTTTTTTGTTTAACTTAAGAGCAATGATGAGGAAAAACATTGACTCCTTTCCTCCTTTTTAAGGAAGGGTATTGGGGAATGTCATGACTCAGAACTTAGCAAGAAACTTCAACCTATTTTTGTCATTCTTCCCCTCCCCCCCGCATCAGTTGTTCATTTTGAAAGTGTAGTCACTTAGTGATCTATCTTTGTATTTCAGACAAACCTTCCTATTTTCAAATTAAAAGAGTCTACAGTCAGAAGAAGATACAGTGACTTTGAATGGCTGAGAAGTGAACTTGAAAGAGAAAGCAAGGTGAGTCAAATACTAAAAAGTAAATATACAAATCTACTTGGGAAAGCTTAATTATCACAACATATTAACCTTTAAATTCTCTACTGGGGTGCTGAAGACCATATAAAAGCTGTAGAGAGGCTTCAGGTTTTAACTCCAAATTTAAATGTCGTAATCTTACGGTCTGACACAAGTATAAAATCGCTTTTTCTATGTGGACTAACTTTCTTCATTGCTTCAGTGTAGGCAAACCAATTCCTTTTTCACAGCCTAAATGCAGTATTGCTTATTGAGGTGGTGAGGGGGTGTTAATCTGCTTGCAGGCTGGAGTTATGGTTACTTTTTTTTTTCTTTTAAATTGTTTTAGGTTGTGGTACCACCCTTACCTGGAAAAGCTCTCTTTCGTCAGCTTCCTTTTAGAGGAGATGATGGAATATTTGATGATTCATTTATAGAAGAAAGGAAGCAAGGTCTTGAGCAGTTTATAAACAAGTGAGTGAGTTTATTTCTTAGCTTATGAACAAATGAGTTTTATTAGCTCCTTTCCATCTTTTAGTGTTAAAAGGTGGCTACACCATGTTTTAGAACAATAAGCTAGATGCTCAAACCACAAGTTTTAAAACATAAAATGTTAATATCCAAATCTGATGATCATATCCGATATTCAGCATTTACTCATTCAGCCATTCTCATGTGTTGACCAGAGTTCTGTATGTTTTGCTTAGTTAATTTATGCAAATTAATACTGAAATTACAGCATTCAAAAAAGTTCTACTTGTATGATTCTTTCTGGAAAAAGGTACGTTCCGTCAGACAAACATTTTAAGCTTACAGACATTTTGTTTGATTGCAGAAGTGAGGTATTATCAGCTCATGTCATGGGGCACATTTTTCTTTTTTATGGTAAAATGTGTTCTTTTGAAACTGTAAAAACGCTACTTGATTGAGACAATCTGGTATATTCTATTTATTAAACTAAATATCAATTTGAAACAACCAGGTTGAATCAGGTTGTCTAAAAGCTAAAATAACCTAAAGGCTTATGCCAGGAAGCAGAGGTGGCCCAACTACTTTTTTTTTTCTTCCTCCCTCTCTCCATGTATTGACCCAAACAAAACTCTTTAAAGTAACTCTAAGCTTTCTAATACCATTTACTGTAAAGCAGACTTTCAAAGGCAGTCCAAAAAAGTACTAATTTGTAGGTGGGAGTGCTGTGGGGCTTTTGTAAAGTGTACCTCATCTGTTTTGAGAATCAGTGATGACTAAAATTAAAAAAAGAAATCTAGAAGTTATCATTCTGAAAGATAAGCATTTATAAAGGACAATAAACAATTACACTGGCATTTAATGTCATTGAGACCTAAACTGCATGAAAGTTTCAACTCTTGGGAGTAGCACAAATGTCTGACACTTTATGGCAGATTGGTTAATGGCTTGGTTTGCTCGGAGGCAAAATGTTCTATCCTCCCCCTCTCCCCCTTCCCCAGTATATGTATAGATTAGAATACTGCTTCAGAATTTAAACAGCTGAGGCTAGGAACTTTCAAATATGGCCTGTCAGTGAGGATAAAAGCTGAGGTAATACATTTTGACTTTGATGCCTTTAACAAAAGCATCTGCCAAATTCAGGTGTTCATACTCTTTGAAAAGTACAGAACTGAGTCTGTTTTAAATCTAGTTGAGATTGGGGCTATCAGAATTTTAAATTTGGGTTTGGACAGATCAAATATGTCCAAGGTACTTCAGTTTTTCTCTTAAGGAAACAGCACGGCTTCTTTTAATCAGGAGACATTTGGGAATGGGTACTGAAGACCCTCTTTTAAAAGCAAAACTATGAATACTTGCATGTCAGACAGGATAAACACATGTACTTGCTACACTAGATCTGGACAGTGAAAGGGTGTTTTGTATGTTTTAGAAATCTGGACTTCATGGACATAAACATAACCCTACTAATGATGCTACTAGGATAACATGACTTAAAACCTGCAACCGCTAGGTTCTTGAGGCAGGCACCCCTACAAAAATTATTCTAAGGATAGCATTGAATAATAAGTGCTACTTCCCTATCCAGGTATCTTACTACTAAAATGCCTTGCATCATGTCTCAAAGCTCATTTAATCTGTCTAGCAGAGTGTACCAAGGAAATAAACTTGAGAAGGAGATCGCAAATGGCTTATCTGCAGCTTAATGTTTTGTGCTATGGATACGTAGTAAGGCTAAAAGTACCTCTTACGCTTTGTTGAACAAACAAAAGGTGAAGAATAGAATTCTATAGCAAGTCACCTATCTGGAAAAAATGCATTCTAAGTTTGTAAGTGGTATGTTGAGTGTGATATGTTGAATGTCACATTGACTACATATGCCTTGGAAAAATCTAGCTTGTTTCATTCTAACCTGCTCCAAATGAACTTGCTCTTTACATTTAATTTACAGCCTCTTCCAAAAGTAACATATATCCAGGTACAAAAGACAGCTAATCCAACTGCAAGTAGAGTACACTGTTGATGCCCATAAACTTGCTGGAAAAGTTTAAATCCATCTTGAATAGTTAACAATATATTCTGAAATTGTAGAACAAATTATTCAAGTCAGCTTCCCTTCTTTTGAAAGATAAAAGCAGATTTTTAATGCAGTTATTGATGCCTCTTGAGTACAGCTGGAACAGCAGCCATTACTGTGTAAAACTCCTGATTGCTCTGAACTTGTTGATTCAAGTTTAACATATCCTACTTTAATGAAAAGAGCTGTTTCAGGTAATAGCGTGTGCTGTGGCTTAACAGAGAACGACAGTGGTGAACCTTGAGAGTTGGACCCTGGTCCTCTATGTTGTAAAGCAGATCCAAATATTAGCGTTACTGAAAAGTACTAAAAAACAAATCACCGCATTCCCGAATTCTCTTGCAGCTAAGGTTGAGTGTTTCAGGGGAGTCTTGCTAGCACCCAGAGAGCACGCTTTCCTTACCAGAATTCTATACTTAAGTCTAAATGAGTAGTTAAGGTGTTGGCTTAATGATTATCTACTGGCACCTTCATCAGGTCGCACTGCTATCCACACTTTTGACTGCTGGATGCTTGAATACAGAGTTTTCTGGTAGCCTATGTCTGCACAGGTGCGTAATTTAAAGAACCAACTAAATGACAGCAGTGTAACTTGACTGAATTACTTGCAGCCATTCAGGATTGTGGCTGGGTTAACCTTGAGGTTGATAGTACCATCTTTGCACAATGCAGTTCTGACACCAATTTTGTTGTACCAATAAAATAAAAACCATCAGGATCTTATTAAAAGGGGAAAAAAGGCAAAATACCACATTTATTGTGAATATAGAAAGAATCATAGTAAGCAGTTATAGCTGTAACATTACACACGTACGTACGTACGTACCTACGTACGTACCTACGTTCTGCAAGGTTATCATAGTTACCAGCCTTAGAGTTGCTCATGCCAAGCCACTGGCCAAGTGGCCTGGACATGAGCAGGGAGCAGGGCCTTGTCTGATGCTCCTGGAAGTTGGTTTGCAGAATCAGACCCCTAAGTTCTCACTTTTTAGAGTCTGTTTTTATAGGAATTTCTTCCTATGCCAGTCTATGGGAATTGCTTCATCATGCTGTTGCTGATTCAATCAGCGGATAGCACATTCCTGACAGCTCCATGCTGCTAGATGTTATCTTGTTCTTTGGTTCTCCCATTCTTGAGGCTGTTGGGTGGATTCCAGTCTGCCCTCCGGGGGTCCTCTGGTTATTTCCACTTGACGCCTTCTTCAGCCAATGGACACTGGATTCTTAGGCTGGCACCTCCCTGATCATTCAGTTATTATCCACACCAAGCATCCATCCACATACATCCTCTATCTCTATTTTAATCACAATTGTTAATACAACAAAAGGGCGGGGAGTCTCTGGGTGCTGTTTCTGTTACAGAATATTGCTTTGAGTCTCTCTGTGTGAATTGCTTTGAGAACAGACTGTCTTAGAATGTACTAATGCAATCAGCAGCTTGCAAGTTTCACACCTAGAGGGAGAGAAACAGTACCAAAACCAAGAGACCTCTTAATTAGTAATACCCTGGAATTTAAACTATGGGGAATCACACTCATACAGAACTTCTTTAATATGATCCAACAATTTGGGACACAGCATTCTGTGCCATACTTGCATCAAGACTGACTAGTTTCACCAGTGTGCACAGTGCAAACATCAACAGCGATGATGCAGCCTGTGCTGATTTAGTATTTACACAAAAATTCAAGGGCAAGAACAAAGTGCCTGGTCCAGGTTGCATCTTACTCTGGATGATCTGATGTTGAGCTGTCACACCTTTAACTCTTTCTCCAGCTTGGTGGAAAGACTTTCCCATCCTCCATATAAGAGCAGGGTGACTAAGACTGCTATTGCTAAAGAAAGGATTGTCAAATTCCTTGCACAGTGCACCAGAAATGTAAGGCTTGATGCTAGGACTTGTCTGGTAAAGTCTGTGGCCAAACTGAAGCTGCCAAGATAACAGCTTTTGCTGGCAGGTTAGCTGACCTACATAGCCAAAAGTCACTTCAAAATGTGGAAGGATTGCTCTGGTCAAGAATCTTTACAGAGAACAGAGCCAAGAGCTGTGGAAGGTCTTTTGAGGGCATTGACCTCCCATGACATCAAGTTGCTAGCATGCAGTGGAAAGTGCTGTTATCAAAAGTGTCTTGCTGTATGGGCTGGCAAATGTCTGGCTTCCACTCAGATCCAGAAGAAGCTTTGACTAAACTTTGATTCCAGAAGAACGTGTTCAAAAAGTACAGGCCGTTTTACAGGAGGTGAAAGACTAAGTCCTCTATAATCTCAAACGATCAATAAAATCAATCTATAATCGTCAAAACTCAGATAGGCAAAGTAAGAAATGCTGCCTCACTTATTACTTTGGTATAAGGATATTTACTTTGTATATTTGGACATGTGATGTTGACAGTTTGTTTTAACAGATTTGAAAAGTTAAAGCTTTATAACCTCTATTAATTAGTCTGATCCTCCCCATAATTTTCCACACAGTGAAAACTTTATTGATGATGCTTAAAACCCATAATTTTGTGCTACTGTGAAAATGTAAATAAAATTTAAATGTTGAAATATTAAAAAAACTGCAGAGCCTAGTCATGTTATAGGTCATCTGCCTTATGCTGGATCTTTTGAATTTCTATCAATTCAAAGAAAAGTTTAAAGATGGTCATTCTGGGGACTCATTCCTTTCCAAGAGAAAAGGGGAATCGGAGCCTTCTGATTCCTGCATGCACGTTCTGACCACAGAATGAATCTCCAGTTTTCAGTAGAACAGAAGTGCTAATCTTGGTCTGGAGTCAGTGTTGCTCAGTAATGGTGGCCTAGTTGCACAGACTCTGAGTAACATGTTCCCTGACATGAATGATTGGGATGGATTACACTACTGTGGAAGGTACCCTAAGATTGACTGATTCTTAGATATGTCTACCCTGCAATAAAACACCCACAGCTGGCCCATGCCCACTGACTTGGGCTCAGAGGGGTTGGGCTGTGGGGCTATAGAATTGCAATATAATCATTCAGGTGTAGGCTAGAGTCTGGGCCTACAACCCCCTCCCCTCCCCAGGGCACAGGCTCCAGCCTGAGCCCAAATATCTACTCTGCAATTTTATAGCCCCTCAGCCCAAGTCAGCTGGCACAGACCAGCCATGGGTGTTTTATTGCAGTGTAGACTTTAATCCCTACTGGACTAGAAGAATGCCTACATGCGCTGCTAGAACTTACTCCAAAGCAAAAAACCTTCCTACATCAGGGTGGGATCAAGTATGTCTGAGGACTTGCCTGAGCCAGTGAATCAGTCCTTGTTACAAACTTTGGATTTGGCCTTATTTTTATGGTACCAGATTGACTGACTGGTCTGTGCAACCGCTGTAATGTGGAGATAATTTAATAAATTAACAAATGAATATGCCTTGCTGTAATCTAGCTGCTTTCCCTCAATGTTTTAAAGACACCTGACTCACTGGAGAACATCCTGTCATGTACCTCCAATATATGGTATAAACACAAATATCCCAGGGGTCAGGATGGGAAATTGAAGAAATACGTGAAGTCTCATTCTTGCGTAATGTGTTGCATTTTAGGTGTATACATTTCTTATCTGGGGTTGGGGATTTAAGTGTCTTCAGGTTAAGAACCTGAAGGGGGTTTTAGCAAAATGTATTAAGCTTTTGTTTCACTATTTGTCTGGAACTAACTTTTTCTTTTCTTCCTAGAGTTGCTGGCCACCCTCTAGCACAGAATGAACGCTGTCTTCACATGTTTTTACAAGATGAAGTAATAGACAAAAGCTACACGCCATCCAAAATAAGACATGCTTGAATGCTCTAAATATACACCTCAGAATAAATGTTAGTGATTAATACACATGGTTTAAGAGTTTATAGTTAAGCATGCTGCAGATACTGGCACAATAAGCCTCCACTATACTAACGTGAGTATGCTGCTCAGTCTTTGCATTAATTTTATGGCAGTAAAGAACTAATTTGCTTTAGCTAAATCACTCCATGAATCTCTTACGATTATACTAGCATTAAAGCTATTTAGAGTCCATCCACACTAGTGATGGAGTCCTTTCCACTCTTGTCTGCAGTGACCCTAACAGTTTACTGAGTTGGCCTTACTTGAACTAGCACTATTCCAGTGTCACATGTTCACTTGCATTTGATTAAATCACTTGACTGTTTCTTGTTAAAATAACTACTATATTATCTGTTTAACTTTTGTGTAGAGAACTGAGGCACTCTTTCAAATATCCCCATGTGTAAGATAGACACTTCTGCAATTGTCTTGAAGCTTGTAAAACACTTTATACTGAAAAATGAGGGAATTATCTTTATATTCTGTAAAAAGAAAAATCAAATTTATATACTAAAATCATTTGTCAAAAGTTGTTTTGAAATAAAAGTGAAAATGCACTTCCAGTGAGTCTGTTGCTCTGATACTGACATTGAGTTGGGGAGGGAGAGAAATGTTTTCTTCCCTTACATTCCTTCACCTCCTGAGCAAGTTGGCTCACCTCAGATACAGTATAAATTTGATAGTCTTTCCACTTCTGGTGATATCACATACTGCTAGCCAGTAATAAGTTACAAGTTCTTGCATTACAATAGTGCACCCGTAACAAGGTTGTGGCTCAGAATGTATGAAAGTGAGTAAAAGGTCACCTGTAGAAAACCTAGCCAATTTGAATTGCAGAGTTGGTCACTGGCTCTAGATGCAATCTCTACATTGCATCTGCCGCTTACAAGAGAATGGGAGGGAGCAATGTTTCTTACAAGGTTTTCACTATCGCTGGACTTTCCTTGGAAAGGAGGATGAGTTGTGATCAAACTGAAGATGGAAGCCAGTTCATAGTTGGATACAACTAGCATGCTTACTTCTTGTACTGAACTTGCCCAGAAAAAAATAGTTAGTTCTCTTAGTAATGTAAAAGGAACCTGTTTGAAACAAACAGAACTGTATGATAGAAATATATTTAACAAGTTAATGACATGCAAGCTGGTGAATCATGAGTTCTTAAACCCTGCAATTCTTTGACGGGCTCAAAAATACTACAATATCTTACCTTGGCAGCTTGGACTAGAGTAGGGGCTGGTTGCTACAATCTAGGAATAAATCTGAATTTTATATACTAAGAATTGCCTATTAGGGAGTCATTTGACAGAACAGCATTGGTGGTTCTCATTCTTTTTAAGTGTTGCACAACTTCCGTTTTTATGTAAATGAATTCTTAATCTTGGTTTGCTGAAGACTGAGTCCAAGAAAAGCCATGAGCTTCAAGTAATACTCTGGACAGTTGCAACAGAATGAGAATACTGACTCAGCTGTACATAGTTGACTTTTTAGTATAAAGACCCAATTTGTGTACATACAATCAAACTGCAATGCTTGCTGAAAACACTCAATATCAATCCAAATGCTAACACCTGCAGTCAAATGTACTACAGTGTTCTAAGAACACCGAATGGGTTTGTAGTGGCTTTGATTTTTTTTTTAAAAAAAAATCTGCATGGTTGCTGTTCCTTATGCTCCCTCTCTGAAGCCCCTGGACATTCTTTTAGTTGCAGAGTCATCTGTCTATAGAACATTTACAAGTTGGGCTGTTTATGAACAGCTGTTGTATCACTACATTATGGAGCCCCCTACTGGGAGTGAGTTGCATTCGTCTCACATTCCCCTCCCCATCCTTCCAAGATGCTGGGGGCCCTCGTCTGACATTGCTCAAGACTTTGTGGCGCTTCAGAGGCTGAATCCATAGAATGTGTCACTCAGTTGCTTCCTTGCTTATAAGTTGTTTCTACGTATAGATCACTGGATTCTATTCTAGTAGTCTTTAATACTGGATGCATATTACTAGTAGCTGTCAAACTTCGTTTTCAAGTATGGTCAGTTGAGATCCCAAAGGAGTTTAGTTGAACTCCTATTCAGTGTAGTAAAATGTTTACTCTTAAGCTGTTTAAGATGCATGTTAAGATGTCAGTGTTACTCACCTTAAAATCTGTTAAAGTGTATGTGTTGCTCACGCAAGGGGGCTGTTCATAGATAATGTCTAAAAGCCCCTCAACAGACTCTTGTGCCCATCTAAGGGATCTTTAGGGAGCTGTTGAAAGCTCTGTCTTGTTCCCCTCGCTGCACAAAGGTCTTCCTAAAGCTTTGCGGTGCTCTCCCAGTGGTTTAGGGGGCCAGCCTGTTAGAGCAGAGCCTCTATATTCTGTCTCTATTCCCTTTTTATTGGGGGTCTGGTTGCCTTACATGTGGAAGGAAACTGGGATGGAATTGATGCGCTGGGCTTGTCTGAGTCCAGAAGAAAAAGCTGGAGGCTTGAGCTGAAATAAGAACAGAGGCAAAGTGACCCCTATGATCTCATGGAAACACTAACGAATCTCTACCCTTTCTATCACAGCCCCCTGGTGCTTTAACTCTCAGCGCTCTCATCTGGGACCTGTCAAGGCCACTGTCCCAATCCAAAGGAGGACCTTGTCCATTCCATGCCTACTGTCATTTTAAAGCCTACCTATATATGAGGGCCCTGGCCATGTTTCATGCCCAGAAGTATGGTGTTTCTCTGTGCTATATAATCCCAAATACAGCCAGGGGAAAAGTCCATCCTTGTCTCCCCATCTCCTGGCACATAAGGTCTTCTGGGGTGGAGGACAACCCCTTTACTCTGTTGAAGAGCATCGTAGCTGAGCCCCTTTCCCTACTGCCTGAGAGGGTGCAGGAAGTAATGGGGAAGGTGACTGAGTTTGAGTTTTGGCTAAACCCGCCTTGGAGGTGACTGGAGGCAGCACCTCTACAACAGCTACCTGCCCTGCAAGTTGAGTTATTTAGAGGCATGCTGCCCTAAGAGCTGAGTTAATTTGTTGTGGCCCCTGCAACCTCCAGTACTGCCTCACCTTCCCATCTACTCTGCCTGAAGCTGAATCATTCTCAAGGCAGTCACTTCCTTCTGGGGCCACCATCTCTCTTCTCCTCACCTGTGTGTGTGTGTGTCTCCTGGCCAAGGGCCTCCTGGTCCCCAAGAGAATCATCAGAGTCACAACAGAGAAGGGGGAAGCGCTGAGTGATTTGGGGATGGGAAAGAGCAAAGAAGCCCTTGAGTGGGAGGAAAGACACTTTCCTTATGTGCCCCAGAACTCCACAATTAATCAGGTTTTATGTACAAAAATAAGCAAGGGCCAAATTCAGCTCTCCTTTACAATTGCCTTCTCAATAATATTGCACAGGTTTTTGTGAGAATGGAATTTGGTCCCTTAAGTATTTTTATACACCAAACCTGCTGAGTTAGAGTACAAATATATGGTAATGTGGCATTGAGAGTGCCATTCTGTCATCTAAACACTTCTGAATATTGCAATGCAGATTTAAACATAATTATCAGGTGCGAGACCATAGCCATCTTAAAATACAGTTGTGATTTTCCCAAAGTATTTGATTTTCCTCAGATGACCATAACATTTTTACAAAGAAGGATCTCAGGAGAAGTTGTAATGAAAGCAGACTGGGTTTGGGTAAGCTTCTGCTGTGCTGCTTTAGGTTTGGACTCTGGTAAGTTACACTGTTTTTCTTTTCAAAGGGGAATTGTTTAACGCTTTTAGAGGAAAACGGCAATGAACATAAAGTATAGAATAGTATCCGGTACGAAACTGCAGAAAAACCTGAGTGTCTCTGGATTAAGTTTAGAAGTGTGTGCAACAAGAGTGATGTAGTGGTGGGAGTCTGCTATAGACCACCGGACCAGGGGGATGAGGTGGATGAGGCTTTCTTCCGGCAGCTCACGGAAGCTACTAGATCGCATGCCCTGATTCTCATGGGTGACTTTAATTTTCCTGATATCTGCTGGGAGAGCAATACAGCGGTGCATAGACAATCCAGGAAGTTTTTGGAAAGCGTAGGGGACAATTTCCTGGCGCAAGTGCTAGAGGAGCCAACTAGGGGGGGTGCTTTTCTTGACCTGCTGCTCACAAACCGGGTAGAATTAGTGGGGGAAGCAAAAGTGGATGGGAATCTGGGAGGCAGTGACCATGAGTTGGTTGAGTTCAGGATCCTGACGCAGGGAACAAAGGTAAGCAGCAGGATACGGACCCTGGACTTCAGGAAAGCAGACTTCGACTCCCTCAGGGAACGGATGGCCAGGATCCCCTGGGGGACTAACTTGAAGGGGAAAGGAGTCCAGGAGAGCTGGCTGTATTTCAAGGAATCCCTGTTGAGGTTACAGGGACAAACCATCCCGATGAGTCGAAAGAATAGTAAATATGGCAGGCGACCAACTTGGCTTAATGGTGAAATCCTAGCGGATCTTAAACATAAAAAAGAAGCTTACAAGAAGTGGAAGGTTGGACATATGACCAGGGAAGAGTATAAAAATATTGCTCGGGCATGTAGGAATGTTATCAGGAGGGCCAAATCGCACCTGGAGCTGCAGCTAGCCAGAGATGTCAAGAGTAACAAGAAGGGTTTCTTCAGGTATGTTGGCAACAAGAAGAAAGCCAAGGAATGTGTGGGCCCCTTACTGAATGAGGGAGGCAACCTAGTGACAGAGGATGTGGAAAAAGCTAATGTACTCAATGCTTTTTTTGCCTCTGTTTTCACTAACAAGGTCAGCACCCAGACTGCTGCGCTGGGCATCACAAAATGCGGAAGAGATGGCCAGCCCTCTGTGGAGATAGAGGCGGTTAGGGACTATTTAGAAAAGCTGGACGTGCACAAGTCCATGGGGCCGGACGAGTTGCATCCGAGAGTGCTGAAGGAATTGGCGGCTGTGATTGCAGAGCCACTGGCCATTATCTTTGAAAACTCGTGGTGAACCGGGGAAGTCCCGGATGACTGGAAAAAGGCTAATGTAGTGCCAATCTTTAAAAAAGGGAAGAAGGAAGATCCTGGGAACTACAGGCCAGTCAGCCTCACCTCAGTCCCTGGAAAAATCATGGAGCAGGTCCTCAAAGAATCAATCCTGAAGCACTTGCATGAGAGGAAAGTGATCAGGAACAGCCAGCATGGATTCACCAAGGGAAGGTCATGCCTGACTAATCTAATCGCCTTTTATGATGAGATTACTGGTTCTGTGGATGAAGGGAAAGCAGTGGATGTATTGTTTCTTGACTTTAGCAAAGCTTTTGACACGGTCTCCCATAGTATTCTTGTCAGCAAGTTAAGGAAGTATGGGCTGGATGAATGCACTATAAGGTGGGTAGAAAGCTGGCTAAATTGTCGGGCTCAAGGGGTAGTGATCAATGGCTCCATGTCTAGTTGGCAGCCGGTATCAAGTGGAGTGCCCCAAGGGTCGGTCCTGGGGCCGGTTTTATTCAATATCTTCATAAATGATCTGGAAGATGGTGTGGATTGCACTCTCAGCAAATTTGCGGATGATACTAAACTGGGAGGAGTGGTAGATACGCTGGAGGGGAGGGATAGGATACAGAAGGACCTAGACCAATTGGAAGATTGGGCCAAAAGGAATCTGATGAGGTTCAATAAGGATAAGTGCAGGGTCCTGCACTTAGGACGGAAGAACCCAATGCACAGCTACAGACTAGGGACCGAATGGCTAGGCAGCAGTTCTGCAGAAAAGGACCTAGGGGTGACAGTGGACGAGAAGCTGGATATGAGTCAGCAGTGTGCCCTTGTTGCCAAGAAGGCCAATGGCATTTTGGGATGTATAAGTAGGGGCATAGCGAGCAGATCGAGGGACGTGATCGTTCCCCTCTATTCGACATTGGTGAGGCCTCATCTGGAGTACTGTGTCCAGTTTTGGGCCCCACACTTCAAGAAGGATGTGGATAAATTGGAGAGAGTCCAGCGAAGGGCAACAAAAATGATTAGGGGACTGGAACACATGAGTTATGAGGAGAGGCTGAGGGAGCTGGGATTGTTTAGCCTGCAGAAGAGAAGAATGAGGGGGGATTTGATAGCTGCTTTCAACTACGTGAAAGGGGGTTCCAAAGAGGATGGCTCTAGACTGTTCTCAATGGTAGCAGATGACAGAACGAGGAGTAATGGTCTCAAGTTGCAGTGGGGGAGGTTTAGATTGGATATTAGGAAAAACTTTTTCACTAAGAGGGTGGTGAAACACTGGAATGCGTTACCTAGGGAGGTGGTAGAATCTCCTTCCTTAGAGGTTTTTAAGGTCAGGCTTGACAAAGCCCTGGCTGGGATGATTTAACTGGGAATTGGTCCTGCTTTGAGCAGGGGGTTGGACTAGATGACCTTCTGGGGTCCCTTCCAACCCTGATATTCTATGATTCTATGATTCTATGATTCTAACTGCAGCTCCTTTTCATGCGTATTGTTTAGATGCTTCTTACAAATTAGGAGCACAACTTTCTGAATACTTTAAAAAAAAAAGTTACTTGTGCATGAGTCCCTACTCAGTTTTCTGTTGCACAATTATTTAAAAAATTTAGAAGTTGCAGTAAAACATGCCTATTTTTTCTCTAATACTATGAAACCGTAACTCAATAAAGTGGTGTGTAGGTGCTTTATTATTTAAATAGTGCATAGAAGACTTTGTAAATTTCCTTAGTTTTTCAAAACTTCATTTAACATTAGTTACGGTTGCTCTGATCAATAAACTATACCATAAATTAGGAAATACGAAGTCAAGGATTTAAAGGTTGCAAAGTCAAGCATGCTCAAGTTAGAAAATGCCAGAATGAATGTTGCTCATGCAACCATAACTCTCCGCCCTCCCACTGCCACCTTTGTATTCATTATGATACAGTCTTTAATTACATGATCTCATATCATTACAAGGGAACACTGGTTCAGTCAGTGCATTGGATCAATCTGCTCTGGGGATGAATCAAGATTGTGTGTGTGTGTGTGTGTATATACATACATACACACACACACACACACACACACAAAGAAAGATTCTTGTCTAGTTTATTGTAGAAGTTGAAACATTTGTAGTAAATGAGATGGGACTGCAGGGAGAAAGGGTGGTCTCATAGGGCATTTACATGCCACCCTAGAAACCTAGATTCTATCCTTGCTTCTGCTCAGAGTTCCTATGTGACATTGGGTAATTCACTTACACCATACCTTTCACAGATACACTTCTGCATGTAATTTAAAGGATCTATTGTAATGCATACTCATAACAGAGCCAAATTAAGGTTGCCTGGGCAACATTAATTCTGGCATTTCCAAATTTGTGAGTGCTTGACTTTACTATCTTTAATTCTTAACTTTTTATTTCCTATTTTTAGGGTTTAGTTTATTGATGAGAGAAACCTAATAATAAAAAAAAGTTTGTAAATTCAGAGTGCAATTCCAAAATTTTGGATCCTTCTATCCTACTAAGAAGGCTGGCTTCTCTGTCTCCCTAATTACTAGAAAACTAATACTATAGAGCTGGAAAGCCTCAGCACCCCCAAACAGAGGAGTAGTCTTGTATACTTCGATTTGGCTGCCTTGAATAGGCTGCCATGCAAAAAACTTAAACTGAACATCTGGGAAACAGACGAAATCTTAGCCCCACTGAAGTAAATAGATGTTTTTGCCAGGATTTCACCCATGGTCTTTGTTCCTTGACATGGTTTATGTAAACCTCTATATCAAATTTCTAATGTGTATATTCTCTTCATTCACTGATCACCATATGGTTACAGTGCCTTTCCTTCATTTCTACATTTCTGCCTTTTCTGTTCCCACTGCCAGTTTCTTTCTTGCGTTCTGGGAATTACATTATCTGATCTTTGGATTGTTGATATAATTGCACACCTAAAAGTCATTTTAATTGGGGGGAAGTGGTGTGCCCCTCCATCCCATCAACAGTGCCTTGTTAGCTGTCTGGTTAGTTGTTGACCATTTTAACATGGAACAAAAGAATTGTCCAGGTAACTTAAACCCATGATCCACTGAGTCCAGTACTCTGTCTTCAGAAGAGGTCCATGCCAGCTGCTTCAGAGAAAGATTAAAGAAACCCTGCGGTAGGCAAGATCACTGAATACATCCAATGAAGTGAGCTGTAGCTCATGAAAGCTTATGCTCAAATAAATTTGTTAGTCTCTAAGGTGCCACAAGTACTCCTTATATTTGAAGAATGTTTCTGTTGTCTGGCAAGCAGTGTACAGTATTATCTGGAGGAAACTAATCCAGGAACTGAGGGAGAGAAGTGAAAGAAACAAAGGAAGGATTGTTTAAATTCAATATATTTTTATTCTTTGTAAATACAATGAGTACAACTTTTTAACTTCACAAATCAGTTAATCCACTTTGTACAAGAAAAGTTTTACTCATTCTATGATAGTTCAAGTGCTGATTTTTCTCAGTGCTAGTTCCTAATAACAAATCAAAATTTGAAAAGTACAGCAGCTATCTTTAAATGTGTTTTCTACATTTTTCATAAGTAGTCTTATATCAAATAAGCAGCTTATAATGTGTCTGTGTGAGAGAGATCAAAGCTTTAATTAAACCAGAAGCTTTCTAAAAAGGCATTGGAGAGTCTTGGAGACTATTAGCATTGTATCAATTGACCATCTTTATTTCTTCATAATTAAGTTCTTTTCATTGTCTTTTGTAAGTTGGTTCACCTTTCTGCATCTCATTGACAAAGAGTTTGGCCACCATTGCCTTTGGTTTCAGCACTATGCCAATGGGACAGCGATCAGCTCACTGAATCAATCATCTCCATTTTATTTGGTTTTGCTGTTTTAGTCTCTTTTTTGACTTGTAGTCATTTGTTTGTGTGTGCACACAAAGCTCTTCTGTCTTTGAGATGTTAACCAAATTGCAAGTCATCAGAATTTCATCAAAGTTTACCAGTTCGTTTTACAGGAAGGCCTGGTCTGCTGAATCCAAAACGTAACTGCCAGCATTTAAAATCAGTTCTGAAGGCCACTTTATGATATATTACAACAGAAGCAATATTTTGGTAACCTGTTTTAGATGTTGTCTAGAATATTATGAGCATATTCACCAATATAAGCTACTTTTAAAACCGATCTGAAGGCCACCTCATGACACATTATAACAGATGCAATGTTTAGTTACCAAATGTTCCAAATGAAGGAACTAAAGTACCTTCTTTTTCTCAGATCTGCCAGTTAAATGACAGAATTGCACAGTCTTTCTTAACTATGACTGACAAATTAATTGCCGCCACTGTGGAGAAAGAGAAGCAGCAAAATTCCATCCAATTCACTTTTTCTGTAGAGCAAAACACTCTCTCCATGCTCTAAATCACTCTGTTCAAGGCAGCAAAATCATATCTAATGGGATTTTTTAAAAAAATTTCTCAATGAATTTAAAAGTTAAACATTCCCAGGCTTATGCTTCCTGTAGATTTTGTTAGTTGAGGTTTATTCTCCATAGATAAAAGTTCTTATCAAACTGTCCATCCTGATTGTTTATTTTTAAGGTAGTTTATATGTCACTGGATTTGTACATATCTGAAAGCAGTCTTGTAATTGGCACATTCCCAATGGTCTTTTTGAAAAACACTTCTTCTATTGTAGATGGACTAATTGAACGTAAAGCTGGCAAAAGCAATAAGAGTTTTCCAAAACGGCAGGGTTGTGTGGGGTACCTAGAATATAAAACGAAAAAGAATGTTATTGAGGTGTTGTATGTTTCTCCAAACAGCAAAATCACTTGCCTTAATGAGCAACAAAACCCAAATTAAGCAAATTGTAGGGTTTAGTTCTGACTGAGTGAAATCCTACTTGCCTTTTCATAAAAGTAGACATGTTGACTTTATGGGAATGTTGATGTGAGTGAGGTAAGCAGGCTTTGGGCCTGTTTTCACATTTTGTTGTTTGGCCATTTTGTTTGATCGCTCAGATGAATAACTTATAGAAGGCCAAACTCTGCCCTGACTTACACCTCAAACAATAACCTTGAATTAGGTGTAACTCAGAAGAATTTGGCCCATGTTCAATAAACTGGGTTTATTAAATTGAACTTGCAATCTACCCAGTATGCTGCAGATGTTTGAGTGCAGCGTCACTTTTAATAGTTGACATTTTGAATACAAAATTCTGAGTGAGAAGCAACATTTCCTTCCCCCTGAAAATATACATCTATAAAAGGCTATTTTCCATCCTCGTTAGCCACAGAATTCTTCACAACTTTTAAAGATAAAACAATATGGGCCTGATTCTGATCTTGCTGGTGCTGATTTTTTCACCAGTGTAACTCTGCTGACTTTGGAGGCATTACTCTGGATTTTGCACTGCTGTAAGTAAAACGAGAAATAGGCCCACTATCAGAAACATTTGGAGCCCGATTCTCCAATCTTCTATCACTTTCACTAATGTAAATCTGGAGTTACCTTATTGAAATCAAGACTTGCACTAGGGTAAAACTAGAATGAGAGCAGAATCAGACCTCTTTCTTCACATGTCACATAATACAAGATGAAATCCTGACTCTGTTGAAGTCAACAGGGAGTTTTCTCTTAGACTTCAATGGGTCTAGGTTTCACCTACAACATTTCCAACACTCTTATGGAAATACATCAACGTACAATGGAAACTTCTACGACGTTCCAAGGCTATTGCATTGACAAAAGAAAATAAATCTCCTATGATGGGTCCTAGCTCCATCAAACGTGGCCAACAATATTTTTTGTATGTCCATCTTTCCAGAAAAGTGGCATAGACTTTGATATACCTAAAACTGCAGGGGAGGAGGGGAATTATGCTGTTCCTAATTGCTGGCTTTATTTAGACTGCAAGATTTATTTATGGTGTATAGTCATTCACCGCTCTTTACCCTTGTGGTGCAGAGCTAACCATTCCACTCCTGCACACATACCCGTGGAAAAATACTATCTATCTAGTCTGTAGTATTGCTTTGGCATCCATGCTGACAGGCAGCCCCTCTATATTGCTCCACTGCTCTGTGCCTTTTTGTTTACCTCAGAAACATGGAGCACTCTAGAACCAGGAGACTGTAGATCCCCAGTTCATGCCTGTTCTCACAACCCATTTGTTGGTTCTCAAGGCTGGATTCTCCTTTCAAGTCCATGTAAATAACTGATGTAAATAGTTATACTGGTGTAAAACTGGTGTAAGTTAGAGGGCTTCCAGAGCATTGACCAGTAGGAAAGCTGCTGAGTTTGGAAAGAGGACCATTCCATGTAAAGCAGCTGCTTCCTGGCTTTTTTTTCCCACTGGCTGGCCATGTAACCCTAACTCTCACTGAGCTTCAGTGGCACACTATTCATGTGGAGGGGCTTCAATGTGGGTGGAGAGAGCATGCCACACAGCTGCTGCTTTTTCCTTTTTAGTATGTACTGGCTGGTATTTTTAAGTTTGCTCACATCAGCAGTGAAGGATTCTATTTATAGTCTAAACAAAGGACTTCAAAGATTTCTGCCAGTGAGCATCATTGTTTTTAAGAGTAGGCAATTTTTTAATTTATCCTTGGATTTGCAAAATAATTGCAGTCGGTGGTGGAACTTCAGTATAGCTTATAGCTAGGCTTGGCAGAATTCAGTTTTCCCCCTACAATGTCAATTGATGATATTAATGTATGTTTGTCAGCATTTTTTATTATTATATACTTAAATTTTCACAGTTGTGTGAAATTCTGGGGGCCGGGGTCAAAATACAAAGTAAACATCCCTAAGTCAAACTTTGATAAGTTCTCAAGCAGCATTGTTCTTACTTTGCCTAGCTCTAAATTTTGGTTATTATCAATGGAAATATCTTTTCATCGGTCGGTGTGTGTGTGTACAGTGAAATGGATATTTACCAATATTTATAGATTAAAAACCTAACCCTTTCAAGGCTAGTTATAGCAGTACTTGATGCTGATAGGGGGGATTTTCCTAGAATACATTGTCATCTGGATTCACATGTGTAACTCTCAGATCATTGAATTACGTCCTCTACTGGAGATTTTATTATACCATGCTCATCACCATAGTATTTGAGTGTGTTAAACAGTGTGACTGTCTGTCATTGTGTGTGTTCTCTCATCTTCTCGCCGGGGGCAGAAGTGTGTGCAATGGAGTGTTTTGGATTTTATTTTTAAACGATATATAACACATACACACAGACATGTTGCTATGTGTGTGTTAGAGAAGGCAAGGTCAAAGAAATGTGCCTTGCACATAGAGCAGAAGGTGATGATGAGATTTGTGATGGTCCTTAGTTTTTGGGAAAGTTCATACCACAGTCTTGGGTTAGCCCACGAGAAAGCCCTGTCTCCCACACAGATAGGCTTCACCCTTATTTGTACAGAATTCCATTATGCCAGAGGAGAAAAGTTGTTCAGTGGAAGTTGTAGCTTTTATAAAATGGGTTAGGTCAAGAAATAAATAGAAATTAGGCTTTGGCTTTAATTAGGCTAAGTATAGAGGAGTTTGGGAAATTGAGTTTGTTAGTGTGCGTAAAAGTTAGACAGTAAGATGGGAAAATTGAAGTCAGCAAGGACATGACCCAGGGTTATGTTGTGGCTATGTGTTGGTTAAAACTGGTTTTGGAATGGTTTTTAATGAGCAGTTTTGAGAATTAGGAATGTTTTACTAAAATGCTATGAACACTGATAGCATGGAAAGAACATTGGTGCAAATGTTAATTTAAATGTGTAATGTGAAGAGCCAATGCAGAGGTGGAAGAAATGTGACTATGGTAATGGACAGGTTTAATGTTAATTAGTATTATCATGGGTTGTAAAAAGAGTAGCCTTTTAAATTGGACGGAGCTCCAGTGCTGTGGCTTGCATTGTGCAGGAGGTCAGACTAGATGATCATAATGGTCCCTTCTGACCTTAATAGCTGAGTCTATGAGAACACCGAAAGGGTACTGTTAGGTTATAGGATTATAAGGCTGTACTTTATCTGGTTGTCAGTGGACTGATCATCTGTTGATACACCATTCCACCTTCAAATGTGAGTATAATTGTAGTACTGTGTAAATGGTAATTGTATGCCTGTTTGCTTAACTAATTTTTCTCTTTTTTAAAAAGTTTGGTTCTATCATTCAAAGTGTCATCCAAGATCCTCTACTAAATTAAATTGTCTGTAAGTGACCTAGAGGCTCGAAAACTAAGGTTGGTTTATTATATTCTTAGCTTTAGTGAATTAACATTTAATTGACAATGTTTAAAATTCAAGGTTATAAAAGTGAGGGGAATTGACAGCAGTGAGTCTAAGTATTGCCCCTTTTCAGAATAATCGTTTAAGAGGAGGCAGTTTGGTGATATAGATCAGATGTACTTCCTTCAATGACACCAGACAGAATCTGGCTAAAAAGTTTAATATTTCAAGCTGACATTTTGGAAGGGACAGGTGAGGATAGGTGACACAAAAGAATGGGTATATGGAAATGCACAGACTGGAGGTTAGACCTTTTTTCTTTTGGGTGCACCTCCATGTCCACTATGGAACCCTGAAGATTCTCCCTTCTCCCCCACCCTTGTGCCGCTACTCAAATTCCACCTGCTCCAGGCCTTGCATTACAGCCAGTTTATTTCTGGCTGAGGACTGGACAAGACGCCTTTCAGAGCTCATCACAATAGCTCCTGAAATGACTGGAGGAAACACTATTGAAGGGTGTGCTTTGCATCTCATTCCTCTGTCTCCTTTCCTCCCCACCCAATTGCCTAATGAATTGCTTGGGCAGTAGTCCTCCTAGCCCTTGTGCTCCAAGGCTGGAGGATAGTTTTAAAAAGTATTCAAAGCATGGTGCTCTAAACTGGTCACATTAAGACAACTGCTCACATAGTGAAAATAACAGTGGTTTTCTACATAGTACAATTCACATATTCCCAGTTTTACCCTTGTTAGTTTCATGAGGTGGTGACTTATATAGTTGGTATAAAGGTTTGACTTATGACTTTATAGTTGGTATAAAGGTTTCTGTTTCATGTTTTATGCTGAACAAGATATATGGAAAACCTCATTTCAAAACTACTATTCTCATCATTCTGGTTAAGATGTACCGAGCTAGGAGTCACAAGATCTGGATTTTTCGATTTCCAGCTCTGCCATGACTCACACTACAGTCTTGGACAAGTCACTGCCTCTGTTTCCTTATCTAAAAAGTGGGAATAATACAATAAAAGATTCTGAGATGCTAAAATGTAAAGCACTTTATGTGGTGGTGGTGGTGTTGTTTAATACAGTGAGCTGTAGCTCACGAAAGCTTATGCTCTAATAAATTGGTTAGTCTCTAAGGTGCCACAAGTACTCCTTTTCTTTTCACAAAAACTCCAGTTTTCTAAACGTATTATGTTCCTTTTCAGGTATCACATACCATGAAAAACTCCCTCTTTTTCATTTTCTCACTTATTTGAATACATTCCATGTTCCCCATTCTGTTTGGATAACCCAAGTTCTCCTACAGGCATACAGTCACCGTGAACACGGTATGAAATCCTGGCTCCACTGAAGTCAATGGACATTTTGCCGTTTACTTCACTGAGGTGAGAATTTCACCCAGAGTGTTTGAAAAAAGTATTCAAAGAAAATATTGATCACCTGGTGTGGATGTAACTGTTCAGAGTGAGCTGAGCTTCATCCTGAAGAGCTGCAATGGCAGCAGCATTTCGAAAACTTCTCAGTTCAGAACCACTGTGTGTAGGTACTGGAAAGCAGATCAGTAACTAGTCAGGTGGACTCTTAAGGTCAAAATATTTAAGATTTACCGTAAAAATAAAGATTCATTTTTAAACATTTAATTTGTAATAGTTAAAGTGTAACACTGCCTATCAGAATTCAACAGCAGAAAACCTATTAGCTGATGTAATCACATCACTGTTTTAAAATGTCCGTGTAGACTTTGAAGTGGCCAACCAGCAAAATAGCTAGTTATCAAAAAAAAAAAAAAAAAAAAAAACAGATTATTTCTGCTTACCAGCTTTAAAAGTGACAATGCATTTGAGACAGGCAAATTCAGTAGCATCTAGCCGAAGTTGTCTAAATCTAGCCACAACCTCCTGTAAAGCCTGTATTTCTGAAATAATTTTATTCAGCTTCTGAGAATCTGTATTGTCACCATTCATGCCTAGAATAGAAACATATGAAAAATACTCTATATTAAGGCATTTGCATTAATATATATTGATTTCTGACAATCCTCTGTATCAATATCTATTCAATTGTCACTTAGATATCCGATTCCATGTAAACTGACTATATTGTGTGAAAGTTAATATAAAATCTTCTCTTGGATGATAACAAACACAGTAATTTGCATTTAAATGACAATGCAAGCAGTCATGAATACAACAAAACAACATTATTTGCATTTAAATATAGATTTATAAATGACAGGTATGCTCTATTGTTCAGTGGGAATTTGTTATTCTTTACATGTTGTTCTTTTTTCAGTAATGTATTTTTATGGTAATTTCTATAACAAAGTCATTAAATTGTGCAATTCTTACCAGATACAGCCAGTAGAGTGTTAGCATCAACTGGAATGGCCCATTGTGCTATTCCTAGAACAAACAGTTCTCTCCAAGCATCTTCCAAAAGCATCAGCTGCCATACAATAGATGTACAATATAACATGGTGTATAATTTATAGATTTATAAACATTTTCAAAATGTAAATTTCTGTTATTTTAAAAACTGCTTTAAATGCCTGTTTTTGTATTTTCCCCTGAATGTTTTAGCTCTTTCTTTATCTTTTTGATAAGGTATATGGGTAAGAATAGCCCTGGAAGAAATATTAGTATTAATTACTTGTATTACTGTAGAACCTAGAGTCCCCACCCACACTCAGAGCCCATTGTGCTAGGTGCGGTGCAAACACAGAGGGAGAAAGACAGTCCATACCCCCAAAGAGCTTACACTCTTCTTAAAAATCTACTCATATTTTTCAAAAGCAGGCTTGCTCAATAAGCGCTCTCTTCTCCTCCTCAGTGTTAATAGACATGTGTATTGAGAGCAGAATGGATGCCTGACAGTTCTTTTAATGATTTCTGTACTATTAGACCTTTTTTACCCTGCAAATATGTGATTTGTGAAATGAGTGGCAGATTACTAGATGGTGGCCTGAACTGACACCACTTGATAGAGAGTCAGTTCAAAGCACTACTACACAATGGCAGACATCCTCTTATTTACATTTAATCCACTGTTGGTTAAACAAATCTCTAGTCTGTTAAAGGACAATATCAAGGTATATTAAAATCTTTGTTTTCCTACTTTTGCTGAAACTAGCCCTTGAAAGCTGGCTACTGAAATCTGGTTACTTTAGAATGTCACTGAACTTTGGGGAAGTTTGAATCCAGGTCCAAACACCTTAGATTGTCCCTCTTCAACAAGGGACGAACCCCAACTCCACAGCCAAACAGGTGTGGAGGCTGGAGCCCCTCTGATTTGGATCCAGGTATTGCAGCTCTCCATAATCTTCTATCCTGATTTTGTTTTGTAGACTTTTTTTCCTTGCAAGGGCTGAGTGGCAGACTCTGTGCCCAATTTGCTTCTCTGTTTGCACTGGGGCAATCCCATTGATTTAAGTACAAATACACTGTTAGGCACGAGAAGAAAATTAAGATCCTTAGGAATTACAGTGGCAAAGCCAGCAAAGAATAATTTAAGTGCACATACGACATTTTGGCTTAGCACACCTTCTTTGCATGGACATGAAGGGTCCTACATTCAGCTGAATCTCATCAGTTCCATGGCATGGTTTGAGGGGCACACCACAGAGCACACACAGTAGGGACTTGATGCCTCTTTGCGGTCCACAACAAGGTGGAGGTGACTTTGTGAGCAGGTCTAGGCTCAGGAAGTATTGTCTGGTGGCTCTAGGCTGATACATTGCCCAAAACTCCTACAAGGAAGGGAGGCGTCACACAAGGGCCTGTGGCTGCTACTGTCACCCTAAGACTTCAGTAGCAGTTGCAAAGACACTTCACTGTTATGCAATTGGCAGGAAAAGAGAAGGGATCCCATCCTCAAGCCTCAGGATAACACACGCTTAGACTTATCGTGTTGGTCAAAGGTTTTGCTGAGAAAACGTTACATGGATTTTGGAAATGCAGGGTATACTGGGAACAAGGGAAGAACACATTTTGGAACTATTAAGTTTAGTGATGTCCCTTTATAACATTAAAAAATAGAATCCTTTCAACAGAATTTTGTTTTTCTGACACATCTGAATTTAAGAGATGCATTTCAGTTGCACTGAAATCCTCCAACAATTGGAAATTTCTTATCTAAGTTCTAATTTTTAATACCCAGTATTTTAAGCCATATTGGTTTGAAGTCATTACAGCACTACTAGAGAGACAAGGTGGGGGAGCAGTGAAAGAGGCATCATTTGTACTGAAAGAGGTGCTGAGGCTCAAGCAATTTTTTTACATTCATAACTGGGGCAGCAAGCCCAGAGGTGCTGGGGCTATGACCTGCCAAGCCTAGAAGTGCCAGGGCTGAGCCCTGGCACAAATTAAGCACTGTGGATGAGGTAGTATATTTTACTGGACCTAAAAGATATTACCTCACCCACTTTGTCTCCCTAATATCCTGGGACCAACACGGCTACAATGCCACTGCATTACAGAACTATGACCATCACAACGTCAGTTTCTTTCTGAACCATCTACTTAAACTTTGCAGAGCTTTTATTCAACTCTAATAAAGAAACTGTGACTGAAATGGAAATGTCTGCACAGAATATGGGTTTTAATTAATTGCATTGGCTTTTATAGTAACAAAAACTTCCCAGAGATATGAAATTATCTGAAGTACCATACCCATCTCAGGTTTCTGGTGAGAGAAACAGAACTTGCATTGCTAACCAGCCATTCCCTGTGCCTTATAAAGAACTGATATTTCATTTAGATATGCAGGTTTCTATGTGGTATAAAGAAATTGATTCTTAGCCATTAATTAATTGGCTTTTGTAAAACTTTTTGTCACTTGTTCATGCAGATGGCAATGAACAATGATTCCTAGATATCAACACCATGCAGTTAAAGTCAGAAGACTTTAGAAATTAAAGGAACTTTCTCCTCCAACTAGCTAAGCCTCTCCTGGTTCTGATGAATATGTCTTTAAAGCCTCCAGTTGGAATAGCTCATGCTGACCTTAGTGAGGGCTTATAAATGGCCTTCATTCCTCAAAGGAATTAGAAAATCCCAGGCTTTCTAAAGGACCTACTTCTGCTTTAGAATCAGGCACTATCTGTAAGGATAACCTGCTGTTGATTACTTGTGTTTTGTCAACTGATAGGGTTCCACATTTTTCAAGACAGAAAAGTGCCACATAGTTTATAGAATTGTAATGTTTTAATTTTTCTAGAGGTGCCCAAAACAAAAGCAGATCCTAGGAAAAGATTTTAAACTCTTAGCTAGATGTCAAAAGACATGCAGAGGAAATTTTAGACATTTTTATCTGTGCCACTATTAAATTAAATGAAACAGTACTATTGTAAGGATCATCTATCTGATTCTATAACTATGGAATAAGGCTATTAAAACAAGAGTTATTTCCTTTGAGATTCTCTTGAATATGAGAGGAAGCTGAGGTGCTGGATAGAGGTTCAAACCATAGTTCCATATCTGAACCTCTCTGAATTTTGAGAAATGTGGATCCAGGTCTAAACTTTTCAACTCAAACCCATCCTTACAACTTGGAGGGAAGAATGGTGAAGTTGACATTGTTAGAACTTTAAAACAGATTCAATTGATGTTACAATTTGCTAACACTTGCCTTTCATTTAAAATGTAAGCCATGTCGCTGGCTCATTTAAGATGACAGGATAAACTGATTTCTGTGAAGAATTTAATGGGAAACGTTCAACTATATGGAATGTGCATTAGCCATTGCTACTGTATTGATGAGCCTCTCTCTTGAAAGATGTTTCCTTCCTCCCACTCCCTTCACTCCATTCTTCCTGGAGGGATGATCGCTTGGGGAATTTTTACATATTAGACCAAACTGAGCCCTGGCCTAGGTGGATGCAACTGCTGTTGATGTCAATAGTCCATGGCTGAATGTGATTGTTGTAGCATTATGACAGAGATTGTTTTCTTTGAAATGGCAGTAGTTTTCAAAGCAAAAACCATTTTCCATGATGTCTGTGTAAAGAAGTACACTCTAGGTCTGATTCTGCAGGTCTTTCATAAGCCTGATCCAGCTTCCCGATCCACAAGAGCAACTGTATTTGAAGTTGACGGAAATGGCTTGCATGCAGCAGCTGATGAACTGGGCCCATTCCTATTATCTTCCTGTCAGTTGTTCCCTGTTGACTGTTAAGCCTTTGGCTTATGGCAGTTCTGCAGCCTCTTTAAGATCCTACTCATCCAATGGCCCTGAATGTATGTACCTGATTTGCTGGTGACAATACATAGAGGGAGGTGAATGAGGCTCCACATAGCTAACCTCACAAAAGGGCTCTCAAAATCTGGGACTAGCTCTAGAAAAAGGACCTTTCAGTTTATCTAAGCAAATGTCTTTTTGTGCTATATGTGATATGTATTTAGGTAGAAAACTCTATTGTCATCCTGAAAATCTTTTTCTGTTCACAATATGCATTTGTTTATGTACTTACACTAACATGCCACAGACCAAATATTGTATTTTATTTGGTGACTATTATAAGAGTCTAATACAATTAGTTGTAATATTTAAGATATGACTTTTATTTCTAGTTATTGTATTGCAAAATTAAACTCAATGATATTAGATACATTTTTGTGGTTGGAGCTTTGTATAGTTTTTTCCTTTTATTATTGTCTGATTACTTTTCAGAACTAATGCATTATATTAAATAGATCAAGTCCTCATCAAAAATCAAGTAATTACAAAATTGCTTTAGTTACTGTGGTTCACTCACAAATCACTTGAGGCAAAGGCAAGTTGTCACAGAGGAAAACAAGACAAATTAAGGAGGATTTTAATTAGGATTAAAAAAAGAGTAGGCTGAATTCTGCTCTGAGTCAGATCAGTGTAAATGTGGAATAACTTCATTGAAGTCAGTGTGACTCAGAGAACTATTTGGCCATTGTACACTAGTAGGATTAAATGGTAAAAATGTTTACTGAGAGTGCACTTTTCATCCAGAGAGCTCAAAGCACTTTACAAAGGAGAATAAATACCACTATACTCAGTTTGCAATTAGAGAAGCTGAGGCACACAGAGATTAAATGACTTGCAAAAGTTCAGATAGAAGGTCAAGGGAAGAACCAGGAATAGAACTTGGAGGCGAACTTTTAACCCCATTTAAGTCAATATGAGCTTTGCCATTGACTTCAGTGGGGCCAGGATTTCATCCCCAGTCTCCTGACTTCCAGCCCTGTGCTCTGTCCACTGCAACATGCTGCCTCTCATAATATTTGTCTTATAGCAACATCTATTTCCTATCTGAGTTTCACCTACACTATAACATATCCATTTCAGATTGATGAAAATTGCTGTTAAAACAATATATTATTTTAGAAATGGGCCACATCAAAAACTATGGGGGCCAATTCCTTTGGAAGGGTGAAAAATCTGATCTAGATCTGAATTTTGTGGACCATCTTTAAATATGGTTGCCAGGCTAAGGACAATTACTTGTCGTATAAGTCTTACCTGATCTTGTAACGACAGAGTGGAAAAGGCTGGAACGCTCTTGGCCCATTTGATGCTCATAAAGAGAAGCCTGGCAGCAGATTCACAAACAGATTCAGTGGCCACTTCATAGAGGTACATAGGTGTACCATTGACTTCATGTGGATACTAATATAAAAAGTAAAATAAGGAATAATAAAAAGTGACTAAGATAGCCATAGACTTTAAGATCAGAAGGAACCACCAGATCATCTTGTCTAACCTCATGTATATCCTAGGCCACCACCCATGCATTAAACCCCAGCAACTAACATGAGACCAAAATATCAGCCTCCAGAAGACTAGGCTATTATGTGCCAGGCAGAGAATAGGAGGGACTGAGATCCAACAGTGTCTGAAGCCCCTGCAAGGGCAGGGAAATGATTAAGTGAGATATCGCCAGATAATCCTGGCAAGTGACCCACATGCACATGTTGCAGAGGAAGGTAACTCTTTCCCCCGACCTCCCCAGATCACTGCCAGTCTAACCTTCTCAACTTATAAAAATTCCTTCCCAAACCAGCATGTGGTGACCCATTAGACCCTGAGACTGTGAGCAAGAACCAGCCCCCTGAGCATGTGAGCAAGCACTAACCAGCCAAGAACCTAAAAGAGAGAATGCTCTTTGCCACCTCTCGAGCCCTGGCTCACCCCAGCCAATGTCCCATCTCCAGCAATGAGCATCCTGATGCTTCAGAGGAAGGAGATAAAAACAAAAAATAAAATAAACAACAAAACTAAACCACCCACCCAGTATACATTGGGGAGAGGAAGAATCCTCCCTGCAGGTGGCTGGCTGAAACCCTGAAATGAGCTTTCAGGAACATAAACATAAAACAAAAACCAGAAGTGAGACCACTGGCTGCTAAGCCCTGCCCTCTTTTTATTCCTCACCTCAGATATGCCTGCACTTCACTAGTCATTCCTGTATATAGATAATTGATGCAATCCCCCATCCTGCACCCACTGAAATTAATAGCAAAACTTCCATTGGCTTCTGTGGGCCCTTTATAAAGCAGGCTATTTGCTTTGCTATCCATGGGGATGAATGGGACCATATAAGCATAAGATCACAGTATGGCAGAATTAAATTCTAACAGTAGAAGAAACCTATTAAAAATATAGTTTGATTCCCGGACCCTGTCTCATTACTTTATTCAGTGTTCCCTGTTTTCAGAGCAGATATAGATATATGTTTGAATCAGTATTTTATTTTGTCACCCCTAATCCACACCCAGATTCAGCAGTATATCCCTATTCCTCAAAGCACTTACGCAGGTGCTTAGCCTTAGTCACATACTGAAGTCCCACTGAGTTCAGTTGGATTTAAACATGCACTTAAGTGGTTTGCAGCAAGCACAGAGTAAAATGCATTTTCTTTCTAAATAATTTCTGGTTTAATATTTTTGAATTTACATTTATAAAAATAGAAATATGATTTTTACAAGCAAGTTCACAGTGGGTTTCACCAAGCTATAGACCAGGGTTGATTTACAACAATTTTTCTGTAATTTGTTGTGTACTCTAAATACAAACGTGCTTATGAATATTTTGGAAAGGAGAGCATGAAAATATTTGAGTTATCAATTTAAATAACTCATAGATAAGCCTCATCCACCAAGTTATGACAGCAATTTCCTATGCTGCTTATTAAATGTCAAAATCCAGAAATAAAAAGATAAATATATTTCTGTACCTAGATATTTGGATAGGCTGCGATAATTTGCTCAGTTCATTACAGTGCATTATGGGCTCAATCATGACATTTTTTTGTCCAGAACGTCAATGATTCTCCAATCTTGGGTCATTTTAATAATACTGTGTCCAAGACTGAAACATGTAGGTTGGCGGGTAGTCTGCAGGTGGCAGTATTTCTGAACTGTTCCACTGTGTGTAGGTCTTTCCAGGGAATGCATATTTATACATATACTATAAAAGCTCACAAATGGTGTGTGCTTATGTCTAAAATGCACTGGTGTGTATTTATCTCCATATAGCAAGAATGATTTTAACTTGCAGACAATTGTTCTCTTGTTCTCCACCAAAATAGTTTTTTTTTAAGTGTTGAGGGGGCCAATCATAAAGTTCTTATTCAAACACAGTTCTCCTTAAAATCAATAGGAGCATTTACATTTCATAGTATTGGGTCCGAATTTGTATTCTGCCATAGAACTGACTGGATCTCACACAAACACACCCTGTGGAGACACTTAACAACCCCAGCTCTAAAACAAGACTTGCCAACCCCTGATTTCAGGACCAAATATTTTTGCCATAATCTCTGAACACTCTCTTAGTGCACCTCATTAGAACACGGAAGGCAGCTCTGACCTTTGGCGTTGGTTGTGCCAGGCCCACCAACGTCTGCCGTTCAGGGGTAGTCGATACAGCAGCCAGCTCTAGATTGTGGGGTTCCAGCTGCGAGACAGCCGTAAAGAAGGTCGGAGCAGGTAAAGCTGCAGAGGGAAAGTGAGGTGTAGCTCCATTCTCGTCCTTGTGTCCCCTGAAATACAGCGCAACTTGCTTCCTTATTGTGGATGTCCTTGGACCTCTTTCGTGTTGCACAGCTGGGAACAAAGGGCTCATTTAGTGAATACATTACCCAGTTGCGGCCTGATCCCAAAGCCCATTGAAATCAATGGAAAGACTCCCATTAACAGCAAAGGGCTTTGGAACAGGCTTCACTGACTTACTCTATTTCATTGTCCTAGATTATTTACTGGTGCATGCGGAATTAAGTGCCTGATATTGCATACCATAGCATTACTTTCAGTACCTAATATTAGGTGGCTGACCTTAAATGCAACATAAACCTCCATATTTCTCCCCCCCCCCCAAAAAAGAAATGAAAATAGTTATCTGAAAGTTTGTCTGGATTTCATGTATAGGCATTAGTAGCCATCTCTTCAGCATGACAATGTTATTCATTTAGTGGCACTAGGCGTTTTATAGCCCTGATTTTCTTTTCCTGTGATGTCCAGTTTAGGATTTCTGTGGGGTTCTTTGAGGGATAGTGTGGTAACTAGTTACTGGGTCATAGAATCTCAGGGTTGGAAGGGACCTCAGGAGGTCATCTAGTCCAACCCCCTGCTCAAAGCAGGACCAATCCCCAATTTTTGACCCAAATGGCCCCTCAAGGATTGAACCCACAACCCTGGGTTTAGCAGGCCAATGCTCAAACCACTGAGCTGTTGAGGATCAAATCAGTAGGATGCTAACGTCCTGTTTTATTAGGTCAAGATATTCCACAACTTTGATTGTGCTATTCAGCAGGAAGTGTCTAAAATACAGGTTCAGTTTTGTAATCTGGAGTCAGCAATGCATTAGCCTTGCCTAGATTTTGTTGCCTAAGGTATTATGGGGCAGCTCTAGTGAATCTGCAAGGAAATATTTGCCGGTCCCCACAGCATTAGGGTTGCCAATTTTGGTTGGATGTATTCCTGGAGGTTTCATCACATGACATAATCTTTAATTAAAGATTAATCTTTAATACCTGGAGACTTCAGGGCCATCCTGGAGGGTTGGCAAGCCTAGTCAGCAATGACAGCACACTACTTTCCAGACTCACTCTGGCAGGCATTAGAACCCGGCCATTAGAAAACAAACAAACAAAAAGTTTACTGCAGAATTATAACGGGAAATAGCCAAGACTCGATAAGATTGCAACCCAATGAGTCACTTGGAGTGTTTGCACGACTAAATTCTGTTGCTGGTCTCCATAGGATCATAATCGGATTCAAGTCGAGAAGATTTATGCCAATAACTGTGGCAAGCGCATCAGGAAATTTCTCTGTTTAGGCATCTTCAATGTACAGCCATTGTCTTACATGTGCTAATAAAACAACCTGAGTGTGAAATCCTGACCCCATCGAGGTCAAGCGGAGCTTTGCCCAGGACTTCCCAGGAGCCAGGATTTCACTGTCCTTGTTTCGGACCGAAATGTGTTGAAAGGTTTATTGGGCACTAGAAGACAGTAGACGGTTGCATACGAGGTATACTGAATGAATGCCAAGCCAGGCTGACTGCTCGTGGATTATCAATCGAAAAATTCGTCATTGTTTCGGGCTACTGTTTCCTCCACAGAGACGATCTGTGGCTCATCATATCGTTTATTGTATAGGGAAATCTTACAGCTCACAGTTTGCTGACCTATGCCAGGCCTCGCGGCTTCCAAGTGACGGACTTTAATTGACAGTCTAATTGAGTCTTAATTCTAGTATTAATAGCATCTCAAAAACGTTAAGGTGAAAGGCTAATTTTAACAGCAAGGTTCTTAATTCTCGAATAAAGCACGGGGTTCCTGTCTGCACTGATGACAGTGGCAAAAGTCCCGTTGCCTTCAATAAGCTGAGGGTTTCACCCACTGCCTACACTTCATTACATTGTTTGCAGAGCGACTTTTTTCTTTCTTTTTTGGGGGTCTACAACAAGGGACTGGATTGTGTCTAACCTGATCAGCGTTTAGGGCTGTGGAATAACTGGGTCCTTCTTACTCGGAGCTCTATGACATTTCTGTTCCCTGCACAAAAATCCTGCAGCTCCTTAGCACACGTTGGATCTGGACATTATGGGTCAAATCCATCCCTGGCATAGCTCTGCTAAATCGCATGGATCCACGCCAAGGGCTGGATTTGGCTGAAATACATTAATTGGTGGTTTCATTGCGCTTGTTTCAGTGTTTTAGTTGCTTTTGTCATCAACCCAAACAATTTGCCCGGCCCTGGCTTTGGGTCCATTGTACACAGCTGAATAACAGACGTTCCGATGGGAACGGATCGGCTCCGAATTGGTGGCAGGGGCAGGAGGGCTAAAGGCAGTGGCGTTCATTGCTGGGGCAGGAAGGGGTGCTGGGGCAGGGCGTTAATTGCTCGTTGGCAGGAAGGGGTCATTGAGCTGAGCCAGGCACGGTGGACGGGAAGGGAGAATTTTGCCGACAGGTGGAGGGCAGCTGGGAGGGAATACTCCGGGCCGTGGGTTCCGGGCGCTTACTTTACAATGCGTTTTCCCCATACATGCGATTCATGTTTCATATTACTCAGCCACAAGGAGAAGGGTAAAAGGATGTGCAAATACCATCTTTGTTCATGTTGACTTCCAAGCATTTCTTCAGTCGACACGCCCTGCATTGGTTCCTGTGTGTCTTATCCACGGGGCAACCTCCCTAAAACAGAGAAACTCCTTTCGTTAAGAGATGGGCTTGCATAGGGCACGGGGTGGGGAACTGACAAGCGAAGGGCGGGGCAGCTAAGAACCTGCTTAGCGATCGCAGCATTAGGGAGTACTCCCCCCGTCACCCAAGTATGTGGCTGGTGCCCTTTCTGCTTGTCGTCCGCCTAGGAAGGATTTGTGAACGGAGGGATTTATGGTGCCAACGATTTTCCAACCGGAACATCAGCCCGAAACCAGTGGGAAGTTCTGCTTTTAAACAGATGCCACCATATGACCCTGTGTATTTACACTGCCTAACCTTCCCTGGGTCACCTGTGTGCACGGCCCTTACTCAGACAAAACTCCCTGCGACGCCAAAGAGTAGATTGGCCTGAGCAAGCAGCTCAGGCTTGGGCCCTTGGTCAGCGCAGTCTGTAGCTGGAGAGGACAGGGGTAGAGTCATTTGGGTTTGCAGGATCCCTTCGCTTCAGCGGTTGGGTTGTAGGCTGTGCAGAAACGAGTTACTTCTACAGAAACAGAGAAATGAAGGGGAGACTATAGCGTGTGCCGAAGTGTCCCGGTGAGAAACGGAAGAAAGGGCTCGTTTGGCGGGTGTGAGTCCATGCTCCTGGAATCCGATCTAGTCACAAAGGGGTTCCTTTCTGGGGAGACTATACCGAGGGTTATACGAGTGTGTATGTAGGGTTTAACGAGGTGTAAGGGACCAAATCATGTTGTCCTCATTCCTGGGAGCAGCCCCGGTGAAATCAATAAAGCAGAATCTGATCTCAGTCACATAGAGGGGAAAACCGGAGTCACTCCACAGTGACTCCAAATGGAGCTACCAAGGATTTCCACCAGTATAAATAAGATTAGAATCTGGCCCAATAGGGCTACTGGAGTGAGTAAGGCGAACAGGATTTGGACCCTAACAAATGAGTGGGCAGGTGGTTATGGACAAATCTGTTTCAGCACCTTAGACAGCTCCCCACCCCCAGAGGCTCCAGCTGCGCCCCGGAATAACAGGGCTCCCGAGGCCTGCAGATGCAGCAGGAGCCCCTGTCCGAAGAGGAATAGTATAGACGTAGAGCCATCCAGAGTCCCGGAAAGTCACATACAGCCCTCGGCTCAGTCAACCAGAACTATCTAGCCACAAAGCCAAACTTCAGCCGATACTGAGGTAGTGGACATGGAGACCTTAAGAAGATGGGACAAGATGGGGGTGGGTGGATTTTGTAAATTAGTGTAAATGCTGGTGACAGATATCAGAATTATAAAAAAAGTCACTGAACCAGACACACTATGTGTATGTGTCTGTCTGTGTTTATACTCTGGCACCGGCTATATTCATTTAGCCCCGGAGCCTCAGATAACTTGACTTACGCATGCAAAAGTTAATGGTCCTTCAGTCTGCCCCTTATCCTTTGGTACTAACTCCGGGCACCATGTGTGTTTATACCGCCATCCCCCCACGCCTCCTGTGCCCTGTGAGACATGATAATGAAGGAAAACCCCTTCTCAGAAAGGTGGGAGCCTGGTATAAATTGTTAGTGTTAATTGTTCAGAAACAATTTGGCTGTAACTGTGCCGTTCTGGCTTGCGGTGAGCTGGAAACCAGTTCACACCTGCCGAGACCCCGTAGAAGTTAGAGTCCTGAATGCATCCGATGAAGTGAGCTGTAGCTCACGAAACCTTATGCTCTAATAAATGTGTTAGTCTCCAAGGTGCCACGAGTCCTCCTGTTCTTTTTACTCCTCCTCGATCAATGGAAACTCGCCTTTCCCAGAAGTCAGGTTGCAAAGCGAAACTTATTCCGGACTCCTACGGGGGTCTCCAGCTCCCACTGAAGTAAGGTGCGAAACACCCACAGACTTAGGTTCGGGCCCGGATCGATGCGCTCTCTTCTCTAGCTCTTCCAAGTGCCCTCAAACAAAAAAGCTTCCCGCCTAAAACCCCTTCCGAGACAATCCAATGAACAGAAGCAGAGGGCGCCTAACGCAATATTGTTATGAGTAAGGGGGATTTATAGCTGCTTCGGAAAAATCTGTTTACTCTCCCTGCACGGTTCCCTTGCCTAGAAGTACAAAGCTGACGCTGTCTGATCAATTTACTTCAATATTCTCTTTGCCATCCGCCTTTTGACTTGACAGCCTTTTCCTTTTTTACTGTTACACATTAGACGATCTTTAAATGTGTGAGGGTGAGTGGAGGCGACACACGTTTCACAGCAGCCTTGTGGATGCACTATATAATGGTTGATTCGCCGCTGTCCTTGCTCGGACATAGTTCACAGTGAAGTCAGTGGGAATTCGCCGGAGACAGGAGCGTGTTTGTAAACACACAGAGGAGACAAGGAGGAAAGTGAAAATTCTTTTCCGCAGTGAGTGAACAGTTCAAATACTCCGGAAAGGGGAACCCTCGATTAATTATCCTAGCGCTAATCCTTCAGGTATGATAGTACCGTCATATCATTTCCCACCACTCCTTATTCTATTTACAACACAGGCAATGAACCCTCTACTTGAATCTACTAGCTGCCTTTATTATAATATGTTTGCAGCGTTGCTGTAGCCTTTTGGTCCCAGGATATTAGAGATCACAAGGTGGGTGAGGTCATCTCTTTTATTGGGCCAACTTCTGTTGGTGAAAAAGACACGCCTTTGAGCTCCACTGTTCTGAAGGAGAGCTATGCGGAGCTTGAAAGCTTGTCCCTTTCACTAACAGAAGTCGGTCCAGTAAAAGATATTACTCCACCCGCCTTGTCTCTTTTATTATAATAGGTATTTATTAGATAGTTGGTGGGAGCTGGAATTTTTACTGTCCTAAATTTCATAGTGACCTGGAAAAGAAACTCTAGCGAGAGAAGCTTGTTCAAAAAGTTTGTACAAACGTCTTTTCCAGTGAGATGGGCGGGGGGAGGGGGTTGTTTTCAAGAAATCTTCCCTGTAACTATGGTATTGGCTTGGCTTGAACTCATCAGCTCCTCCGTTCACCCCCTCCCTCTCTCTATAACTGCGCTTTTATTTTAATTAAGGGGGGCTAGAGGTAGGGGACACAGAAATCAAAAGCTGGGGGGTTGATTTTTCTCAGACTTGGTTATATTTGAATAGCAAAGTTTATATCAGAACATTGTCTTAAAATATTTGCGAGTCTTTGCCCTCTTTTATGCTTAAATAAGCTTGGTAGAAGCGCAGAGTTGGCCTGACCTGCACCATTATGTAGCGAGGACAAACAGAACCTGTAGCAAGAGAAGGCCACACCAAGTTATGTCACTGTAGTTAAGGTAAATTGGTTTAGTGTTTGAATCTATTTTGTCTCTGTGCTGCTGAACAGAGTATTTATATACCGATACACTTCCACATATGCGCACAACCAGAGAGTAATCGGAACACATGGAGACCAGGGCATTGGCCCCGGAAAACTGCCCAACCTCATGCTAATATACATTGCGTTAATTGACACATAACAATCTACTCGAATTTTGAACTTCTCTTGCTTTAAGAGGAAAGATCTGACGTGTGGAATCAGACTCTTGGTCCATGAAATCCCTTATCCTACCGCAGTCCAATATCTAATGCTTCAGAGACCGTTCGGTGGCCAGTATATCTGGCGAAACTCCGCCACAATGCAGAGGATGGGGCAGGCATTTCCTCCTGACCACCGCAGGCGATCGTTTGGTCCTGAAGCATGAGATCTGATTTTTGATTTGCTGTTTAAATCCCCCCACCCCCGGAAGCTGACTCCTATTCTATTATAATACGCGCCCGGAAGAAGCTTGCGTTAAACATACTGTTAAAATGTGAATATCCTTAAAATGTTTAGCAAACATCCTTGATCTGCTTAAATCTATCACAGACAAATTCTAGTCCCCCAGCACCGCATCTCCAGTCTGTATTAAGCTGGGATGGCATCCAGTTGGCAGGATGCGTATTAGATTTTGATCCATATTTCGGCATGCCGGAGGGAACTCCGGAGCGACAGTACCATAAATAACTCTTTGGAAGTGGAAGGGAAATGAGCCAATGCTGTCACTAGTACCTGATTTCCAGATTTGCAGACGTACGTCCTGTTCCTCCTGATGCTCCGTTTGAAAAATCCTGAGCATCCATCGCAAGCGTAAACCCCATAGTGCTTGCCGGAGCTGCGGTCCCCACACACTTTACAAGGGATGTCTAATATACGACCTGAAAAAGCAGAGGCAAGGGAGCGGGGGGAGGGAGAGAGAGAGAGAACTAAGCAATCTGACCTCTGAAGGGATTAGCACCAGAGCTGCGATAAAAGCAAATAATGAAGTGGTTTTATAGGCAACCTTCTTTCCCTTGAGCAAGTGTCAGTTTTCTACAATGAGAATTATTCATGCACCGCTACATTTATTTGGATCTTCTATAATCGCCAAGACCCGTTTTGGAACGAAAGATTACAGCAGCAGCAGTAGCAAAAACCTCCCTGCTAGGAGAGAAAAGTTTTTGCTGGGTCTGAAGTGCTCTTCAAGCAGGGGGGAAACGACGTTCTGTGTGTAGGGAGTGGCGAGAACCGAGTCACAAAACCAGCTCACGGTGGGGTTTGTTCCCGCCATTACCTTGGATGGGTTTCCATTACCCTAAAATTTAAGCAAAACTTTCCGCATTAACTGTGGGAAAGTGCGTTTATGTACTGCCGAACGTACTTGAAATGCCTGGTTTGTTCCTTTCTTCTATCTAATCTATCAATCAGCCACACAGTCTGAATCGTGTTTCCTTTTCAGAGACTTTTACTGTCAGTGCAAATGCACTGAAAGTCATATAAAATGTATAGAGATTATTAAACCCCATTTCAATGAACGCACCACAAAACCCCTACTAGCTCCTTTCTTTTATTTTTGTTAGCATCAGTTCAAACAGCCTCCTTCCCCCCCAAAAGGAACTCAAGCTAAAAGTGCAGCTCTCTCACAAAACCTGGGTTTGAGAAACCTGGCCGATTTGGTTTACAGCAATTTGCTTTGCTTTGAATTAGCTCAGTGAGAGTGTCTTAAGTGTGTGTGGGGGGGTGGGGGGTGGGGTTGGAAGAGGGATGGGGGAAGGGGTTGGAAGCTGAATTCAGAGAAGTCTCTTCTGCTCCCTAGAGAATTTAGGAGCCCGGGATGTTTTCAGACATGTTTATCTGGAGGCTCTAAAACAATGCTTCCTGGCAGACAATAGGGACATTAGATAAAGTGTTAACTTAATGATTTTCCCCATTGAAACTCGTTTGACTGCCTCCAATCAGCACAAGCTGCCAGCTTCTCCCCTAAATGAAACTCGACAGCTGCTATATACAACACGGCTAGAGGAATGGGGATTAGGTTAGGGACTGGGGAAGGGAGGGAGCTGAGGAGGGAGGGTAGAGGGGTTAAAGAATAGAAAACTTTTAGGCAATTAATAAGAAGTCCAGCTAGGAGAGCCACCCCGCACCCCTCCCCCTACAGACTGTAACGCAAATTGTGGCTCTGGGTCTGCAGGTAGGAGATCGCGAGGAGGGTTTGGGGACAAGGAGTGATTCCTGGGATTGTGTAATTACAAGCCCTCCTTGCCACCTGCCTATTGGGTCACCAGTGACCCGTCAAAAAGAGTAGCATGGGAATTCGGATATCACACAATGCCAACAGGGGCGAGCACTCGACTCCCCCCACCCCCTTCAGCTTCAGCATCCACAGATAGACTTTTACACACACACACACACGAAGAGGAGGAGGGTGAAGAAAAGACAGTGAAATTATACATGCATCTGTGCCATCCCCTTGCATGCAATGTCACCACCAGACTAAATGCAGAGTTCACAGGCACTTTGGAGTTTGATTTTAGCTATGCAAATCCCAGACTTTCTTCCCCTGGCTGGAGCTTGCAGATAAATCGGAGCTTCCCGCTCCAAATAAACCCGAACTTTGTTTTCAATCACAGCAAGGAATTTTTGAAACCAGCCTCAGACTAGGCAGTGAACCAGTGAAATGAAGGAGTGCGTTTATTCTCTTTTTTGAAAATAAATAATCCGGATGGGTAGCAGTATATGTATAACATCAGAGCGGGACTTTTATTTAGTGTGAAAGACCGTTTTAATACTGAGCGGTTTCTATTTTGTATTTTATTTCACCATATCCAGAGATGATAAAATAATATTTTAAATCCTCTAGACCTAGAGCTAGTAAAATAATGCTAGATTCAGCATTCGTCGCTGTAATTGTAAAAGGAGGGGGGTGGTGACGCAAATTGCAGCCAGATGTATAGTAATTCATGTAAAATATAATTCTATCAGTCGGTTTCCCCGCCCTCCATTCAATACCTAACTAAACTTACTTCTTCTCCCAGTCCCAAGTGTGTCCATCTCATCTGATCACTTTTGCAATTATTCTGACTCTCCCCCGACTAATCAACATCTTTAGTGAGTGTCAGCCCCTCAGACTATTGTAGACGTGGCTGTTGTTATGAGAAAATTCTTGGGCAGAACAAATATGAAAGAAAAAAAAAAGCGAGCGAGAGAGAAATGTTAACATGACACGGGGTCATGAGATAACCGATTCCCCCTGTTTAAAAAAGCTCCCCTTTGACGAAGCAGAGCTTGGTCTCCGAAGTCCAACGTTAAGAAAATTGAATTTTGTTGATCTGGGAAACCGTTTTTTAACATCCCTCGACAGGGGGTCCTTTGCAGCTTTTTGTGTGTCATAATTGCTTAAAGATATATGGCAGCTTCGATTACTGTAATTACCATCAGAGGCTGTTGAAAGAAGTTAGTCTGGGTTTGAGGGACTGCGGGACGGGGTCTTGTTGCCACCCAGGCAGAGATCACGTTTGACATAACTATACACTCACTGGAGGGGAAGTGGAGCAAGATCCACACGGCAAACTCAGGCCAAGGAGAAAAGCCACAGTAAAAAAACAAAACACCCCCCCCTCCAAAAACCAAAAAACAAAAAAACCAACCCCACCTCGTGCCTGCATCTCCCCGGGCTATTCCATCACCACTGGCTGAGCCTGCCTTAGGTCTTCAGCCGCAGACCGTAGACCTTGAATGGCTCCAGCAGGGCTAGTACTCATCCTTTCGGGAACAGCTTGCAGGTTTCCCTTTAGATCTCTCTCTCTCTCCCCTGATCTCTCTAAATTATAACTTCTCACAAGAGTCCCTTGGATAAAATCTTATAATTTAGACCAACTTGAAGAAAGTGCCAAGAAACCGCGCGGGCTCCAGTCAAACCTTTAACCGCACCAGTTACAAGATTATGGATGGTTTCCTGAAACCAGGGGATGCCCCTTTTTGAGCTTTTCTTCTTTACTAACCACCAGCCTCGTGCGCGCACCTAGAAGAAGCCATCCTTTTCCCATGCAATGGTCCCGCGTCCACGCAGCAAATCAAGGGACACAGAAATAGCCCTAGCTTTAAATTAAAATGTAGTTTGCTTCCCTGCTCCCCAGAACTGAAAGAGGAAACGGAAAATCTGTCCCGATTTTGGGAAACGAGCTGTTGGGGAGGGGTGCAGCTGGTAACAAATCTATTTCAAACGGCAGTCGGTGCCGCCAGCTCTCGCGGGAGGCAAACTCAGTAAGTAACAAGGTTCATTTGAAAGGGCTCCAGGGAGGATCGGAGCCAGAAGTCAAAGTGCTATTGATTTCACGGTGTCAGAAATGAGGAGGGTGATGTGAAAAGCACCCAACGATGGGGAAGCCGGCCCAGAACTAAGGTTCTAGATGCGTTGAGTTTTCTCTCCCCCAAAATGTTTTCTATCCCTTCAAACATTTTTAGGGGCACTGGGCTTTTTCCCTGCACCCCTCCCCCCGTTTTATTTTATCCTTATCTTTAGAAAAATATGCCAGGAAACTATTTAATTTGCTGCTTTCGCTCCCCCATCCTTTGCTACCCAATTCCCCTGGGGTGTGGGCTTCAGCGGGAGTTTTGGGTGCGCCAGCAAAGCAAGATCAAGTCCTTACATCTTCATTTTTTTTGCTCGGCTTTTGTTAGTGACACAGATCAAGTTCCTTAGGGAGAAAAAAAGCCTTAACGCATCTGTAGGAAAATACTTAACGCAACTCTCTGTGCATAGACAGAAATCAACTTCACCCGCTCGCTTTTCCAAAAGAAACCCCTACATTCAAGCCAGTATTAATTGAAGTAACAACGGCAAAACTCCGAACAAGAATGGCCAGGCAACCAGCAAAAACAGCGGCTTCTCCCTTGGATGGATTCAAACCTCCAAGGGACAAAGGAGGATTGGGGGGCGGGGGAGAATAATAGAGGCTAGAAGCAAAGATAACCATCATGGGTGAGTTAGATGTACATGCATGAGCGTGAATGTAGCAGTTATGTACATATTGTCACAAACTCACGTGTACACCCACTTTTCAGGCGCCTGTTTAAATTGCACTCCACCACCATGATCCTGCTCTGCACAGTGTATTAAATAGCAAGGAATATAAAGGTCCATTCAGTCACCTGTCATACATTAAATTGGATTGCGTATTTTTTTCTTTTGTTACTGACTTCGTCCATATTATAAACTCCAAAAGTGCCAGCTGGGATTAGAACCGATTGAGCCGCTCTTCGCAAGAGCGGTTAGTCATACTTTAAATTCCCCAGTTATGAGGTACACGGATTTAGGATTAAGGAAAATGTGACTTTTAAGTTGTTTCTGCTTTCCTCTTTGCAGGATTATTTGGTATGACTGGAAATGGTGTTCAAAGTATTGCATTTAAATCCTCTTTCAACAGAGTTGCTTAATTTAATGATCTGAGTTTTAAACTCTTTTTTCAAAATAAAAATATTGTCCTATAGAAAAAAGGTTGAATGAGGCCCATGAGAGAAGCAGCACGTTTCAGCTCTTTAATGCTGTTTTAAAACCAAACACCCCCAACCCACAAAATCACGCAGACCTCCGCACAAATGCTCACCTCCAGGTGGAATATAACTAACACTCGCTGCACGTATAACTGCATTTCAGACATGCTCGACATCAAAAGTGGAGCAAGATTTCATTAGAGAGCTGTACGATCAAAACAAGCTGTTGGAAATGACAAACCCAGCATTTTGCAAGCACTTGTCCCAATCTCCCCAAATTCCATCTGGGGCCTGACTGTGTATTAACTGCCGCTACAGATGGAAATATAACATGCTTTTGCAAAACACCCAGGCTGGGCCAGCTCTTCTAAAGGCGGTTAGAAACCTGCATCACATATTACCCACTTGTTGATCCTGCCGGCTTGCTCATGCTCGAATCCCTTTGGAAATCGCTAACTCTGGCTAAAGTCTTGCTGCTTTGGGGAGATCTCTATTCTCCCCTTCCTTGTTTTTCTCTCTCAGTGACAGGTGTTTCCCAAGCAGTCAGAAGTCCTTGCCCGTTGGGAATCGACACATCCTCGCGTCTCTTCCCAGCTCTGGCAGCTTCTTGGGAAGGTTTCTGGAGACAGAGACAAGTTTGCTGTGGTTTGTTGTTCCTGCAAGAAAATCCTTCCCGGAGCCGAGGAGAACCCAAACGGCTTAGACGGGGGCTCGCTAGTATTGTCCTAGAAGAAAAATAATACCAGCAGCAATGAAAGGAGAAGGTAGGATTTGTGAGCTGGATTCTGTGCTGAGTGCCTCAGTGCAGCTAGGAGAGATCAGAGCCTGGAAAATAATAGAAGGGTGCCGGGGGGGGGGGGGGGAGCGTCAGAGGAGGCAGTCTCTGGCTCTCACAAGCTGAATGGCACAAAAAGGGAAAGGTTTCCAGAAGTTCATTACACTGGATGACTTTGTGCTTTGAGCTTCAGGCTGAAGCCCCTGTAATATCCCCCGAGAAGCTCTGACAGGCAGCAGTAGGGAGGGGAATAGGACGCCCCTTGCCCACTTAGCTTCTCCTTGCTCGCCCCCCCCCAACTCCTGGAGGGCTGTGACGTCAGCCCTGCGCTGGGCAGGGAGTGGGTTAAATGCTAATGATATTAATGAACCCCCAAGCGGCTTCCATAGAAAACGCAGGCGTTTGCCAAGCTGATTTTCCCCTTGGTGTGTGTGTGCATTGCGCCTTTCCTGTAATAAAAGCGGGTTTTTACAAGTGAGATTGGGTTTTTCTCAAACTCCGATTTCCCCTTATTCCCTCCGCCCGGTTGCTGGAGTGTGAAGTGTGTGTTGGGGGGGAAGTGGGGGGGCCTTGCATTGATGGAAGAGGTGGGATCACTTTCTGAATATAAAGGTGTCAACTGAAGGCCCGTCCCTGGGGATAAAACTTGGCTGGAACACAAGGTAAGCGGACGATCCTTTGCAAGCTCTGCACTGGGCCGTGTTTGTGGGCGAGAGACGGGCCCGAGAAGGACGAGCGAGTGGGTGGGTGGGGTGGGTGGAGGCCCAGTTATCTTTAAAACCAGCGCATCCTGCAGCTTGTCCATCCCGCACCTGCCGGGGGCGGGGCTGGCCTGGCCTGGCCTGGCCTGGCCTGGCCTGGCATGGCATGGCATGGCTAGGCTAGGCTAGGCTAGGCTAGGCTAGGCTAAAGGCATCCTTCTCGGGCCTCTCCTGGTCTGTTACGCGATTAATACGGGTTTACATCGAAATCGGAGGCTCTCGCAGCTCCTTGACCTCGTTGCACAAGATCCTGTGAACCTCTGCCAGGTGTGTGGTTTTGTTTGGCGGTTTCGGTAATTCCTTCTCCCGGGCTATCATCCTTCACCCCACGGGAGCTGGGAGATTTAAAGGGCTCCTAACATTGCTTTACTTGCTTGCAGGGGGATGTTCTTAGCCCTGGGCGCCACAGATCTTGCTGTGTATCAGCAGTCAGCAAATTCAATTAAATCCGCGACAGTTCCCTAACGAGAGGGGTCGCTGGCTGTACCAAATTGGTCATGGCGTATTTATTCCTCAGGCTTCGGAGCAAATCCCTGGCTTGAAAGGGGAAAGTTTTGTTTGTGATCAACTCCTTAAGTGATTCAGGTTACTTAATTTCTGCCGGTGCTAGTGGCAGGAATGCAAACCCCAGGTCATTAGCCCGTCGGTGGGTATCTACAGTACACCAAACACGTGACAACGCCTTTCTGTGCATTGCAGTCTGGGGAAACCCACGAGAAACGGGTAGAAAGGAACCAGCATCAGACAACTGCTGACATTGTCACACATGTGCAGAAGAGTCACTGAACCTGCTGTTCTGGGGATCACAGCCCGATTTTACATGTGGGGTTGAGTGGGCAGCCTGAAAAGCACAAGCTAAAATCCCAGATTTCAGCATGATCAAACCTACTTTTGTTAAAGTGTCAATAGTTTGCATTTGACTTGGGACCACAGCTTTATTATTGTGAAACCGAGTCAGATTAGCAAGGAGACTAAAGAAGTGGGGGTGGGGCACACAAACCCCCACCAGCCCTGGATAAGGAACCTAAAAAGGCACCTAGATTTAGAGTTGAAGAAAGGAGGAAGCTGAGAAATGCAAACCAAGGCAACATGGTTTTAACCTAGCAACTATATTGATTCAAAGTGTGACTTAAAAGCCCTTCCTTCTGTGTTGAAAACTCTTGGTCAAGGTCAAAGCAGATACGCCACAGCGGCAAATGGGCAGAAGGATCTGCTGGAAAAGTTGGGAGGACAGTGTGTATTTAGGCAGGGGAATCAGATCAGAAATCATTTTGATTTTAGGTTTGATGTTCAGTAGGAGCCGAGGCCAGATTCTGAAATCGCCAAGCGGTTCTGAAATCTATGTAATGTTACTGAGCAGTACCCTGTTTTCTCCTTCATGTAACTTTCCGTGGTTTTCTTACCGTTATTGATATTTCATTTGTTAACAGCAGACTATCTTGAGAATGCGACAGCTGAATAAATCATCCCAAAGCCTAATTGAGGTATTCTGTTTCCAGGCCTTACATGGCGCACACAAACACACACATCATTGTATTTTCTCCCTTTAAGTCTAGCAATAATTATTCCCCAGTTTTGCATAAATCCCGATGACAATACTGAAATCATAGTCATCACTTTCTGCTCTCTATTTTTGTGCCTGATATGTCAATAACAGGGAGACACATCCAACAGCGATAAACCAAAAATGACATTTTGTACTATTTAGAGACACCCAAATGGGAATGTTAAGTGAATGGAATCAAATGGGGAAGGTATTAGGAGAGATCCAAAACAACAAATAAATCGATCAAGTCATTTAAAGCAAGACTTTCATTCCAACCCCGCATAGTTATTAATTCCGTGCAGTAGGAGTTTCAACCACTTGTGTTCTGTCTGAATAGCATATAAGAATAAGCATGCAGGTCCCCAGTTCTATCCACATGTGACCCCAGTGGGGTTACCCGAGTGCAAGTCAGGGTAAAATATAGTTCAAGGTAGACAGAGAATCTAGAATCGCTGTTACAGATTGGAACACAAAAGGTAGGAGTAGCTGCAGATGTCAGATACAAATGAAGTCAAATAGCTCGGAACTCTTCCTCCCTCAGACATCAATAGCAGACGGCACCTACACTATACGGGTCTATTATGAGCAGGCCATAAGCACTCCTACCTCCTGCCTGCCTAGTAAAGCACATTAAAGCAGGATTTTCACTTTACTGATTGTGCATATTCCTTAGAATGCAACCCAAGGCATTTCAGAGAGATTGACATTGTTAGTTTAAATTGGAAACATTGAAACTATGGGCAAAGGCCTTTGCCTAGTTCTGCCTATCCGAAACCATGCATAGTCGCAGACATTTACATTTTTGGAATGGGGTTTCTTACAGTTTGTATAACCCTGCTTGGCAGATACAATAAAATCAACTTTTTCATCTTCGCCAGGTTCCCAGCACCCAGCCTTATGGGGCTGAAGGTGTCTTGATCATTGTGTTGTGATCATGAGATGGTAGAACACAAATTGCAGGCAACAAGAACAGAAAAAGTGTTAACCCCTTTAAAAAAATATGCAGAAGCCATTGTACCATAGGTGTGAGTGGGTGAGAGAGCCCCCTTGATGACCTGTAAAGTTCAATCACTTCTCAATGCTACTTACTAATCTTTCAGTCATGGTCACTGGAATTCCAATAGCTGATATCAATTAAATAATTTAACTTTTCTATTGTTTCTCTGGGGATTCTTTATTGTTTCTCTTAAACATTTCAGGGTAGTGCTCAGAAAGATTTAGGGTGTGATTCTGCTGGCTTTGAAGGTAAAGGCCAGTTATTTCAGCCAGAGCAGGTTTGGATAGTTATCCTCATAGAAGTCCCTGGGTGAGATCTCTCTGTTTACCTCCAAAGTTACTTTGTCTTGACTGCACCAACAGGAGGTAAAGAAGTTGTCAAAGATCACAGACAATAGTGTGAATTTTTGACTGAGATGGGAATGGATTAAAGCACTTAAATTTTTAACCCTTAAAATACTAATATATTTCATCCTTATTCTTTAACTGGATATTTTATTTAGGAGGAAGATAAGCAAAACTGACCACAGCGAGATCACTTCACAACCCTCTAGGGATGAATATTCAACAAATAGCCTACATTCCTTCCATTGCCTTCCTATATATGATAGTGGATAGTGCCAAAGTTACCTATGGAAGATGTGTCACTACTATAGAAAACAGCTGCACTCACTAGAGCAAGTTTATGGCTGTAACTGCGTGTGTGAAAATGTATAAATTCAATTTCATTACAGTGCTCTATTAGCAGAGAACTTGTATACTTTAGTTAAGATTTTAAAAATTGTGTGTGTAATCTCTTGATCTAAAATAATGTAACCGAATGAGTAACAGCTCTTTTAAACCATAAGAAGAATGTGCCGATATTCTAGTTATTCATACAGGCAGAATGGTGCATTCTTGAACACTTCCACTAAAATTGTGAGCAATCACAGAAGAAAGACTTGCTAATTAAAGAATCTGGAAATCGTATTGAATCAAGCAATTTTCTGTAACACATGTATCCCTTTTCCTCATCTTTGGTCAGAGTTTATTAATACATTGAATGATATTTTAATAGCAAACCACTCTTTTGATAAGTAAGTTCTGTACATTTCCAGATCACTTCCCATCATTCTTGGAGGGGGTGAGGAAATCAAGAAGAAATTAGAAGAAAAGTTGAGTATCAGATAAAATGGTCATTCTTGTGGATGCTCATGTCACTGCTTGGAGCTATTCCTCTTGTGCAATTATTATTTAGTACATTATTTGGCACAAAAAGCTGTTGTTGTTGGAAGGGCCAGTTTTGCAAACTTTTGGGTCAAGTCCCATTGAAATGAACAGGACTGGGAATGGGTGACAGGGGGTGGACCACTTGATTATTTCCTGTTCTGTTCATTCCCTTTGGGGCACCTGGCATTGGCCACTGTTGGAAGACAGGATACTGGGCTAGATGGACCTTTGGTCTGACCCAGTATGGCCGTTCTTATGTTGTAAGAAAAGATTTGCAGTAATGGGCATTTTTAATAGGTAATATTGAACTATTTGTATATGTAGCATATTGCAATTCCTGCTTGGGGAGTACAAACAACTAGCTATTATAGCATGAAATTGGGGTTAATAAACTTTTCATCAAATGTCTTATTGGTCTTCAGCAAAACATAGTTCTTATAAAAGTGATTTCTGACTCTGCTGATCTATAACACCAGATACAAGGCTCTCTGTTATTTGTCAGCAATATTTTCTTTCCTCTGATGGTGTCGAAGAGCAACTCATGTTAAAATCAAATGCCCTCCTCCAGCCCCCCGACCTTATCCATATTCGCTATTAACTTGAAATGAGTCTTAAACATCTGGAGGGAAAGAAGTTCCATTGCTAGGGAGAGGAATATGGAGGAAAGAGGTTCAGGTTACAACAGGTAGTTTTTCTACTTTTCTTTTCCATTGAGGAAGGGCATGATTAGGCAATGAGAATCTGCCTTCATGGGTGGCTGTGTTTGTGTGTGGTAGACTTGACTGGAAAGTCAGGCTCTTGTTTCTCTTTCTGGGGCAGATAGGAAGGATCAGGCAAGCATAACCTACCCCTTCTCCTTTTTGTGGAGGTGATGAGGACTTTAACAGTGGATTAGCTCATGGGAAGCCACACCCAATTCACTTCTTCCTTGGGGGTATCAAATGGCAAGGGCTACCCCACATCTCCCGTAAGACTGAGATCTGTGCATGCAGGGAAAGTGGCCTATAAAAGGGAGCTGGTACCTAGAGGGATGATATTAAGGTCTTCTGGATTCCTGTGTCCACTCTGAAGGTTGTGGCTGCTTCCACCCACCAGCCCCCCTTCCATTTACACCTCAACCTTAAGTTACTCCACCAACAATCCCCATTCATTTTACTATGTGGGAAAGGAATTTGATCATTCATTTCTTTCATGTTCTTTCCAAACATTTTGTAAGAATTTCCCAAAGGTGAGTGGATTATGACAAGAAAACCCCAATAGAAGTCTGGACCAAAGGAAAAATATGCAGCAACCCTCAAACAACATTCCACACAGTCACTTACCAATTGTAGTAAACAGCTCATGCAAGGGCTGGTAAAGATTTGAATGGTGACCATTGCAAAATTGTCACCCTGGACTGAGTAAGGAGTTTTGTGAGCAGACTGTTCATTTATATCTTCAGCAATTATGGCAGGCCAAAGTACAGATTCTCCAGGACACAGCAGAGTGGTGTTTGTTGTATTGGTAGAGGTTATAACTTCAGCCTCTGGAACTGGAGGCACATGCTTTCTTTGACATTTCTCCTCACTGTACTCCAGAACTTCTGTAGATCAGTTCACTTCCTATGTTCCGTACTTGGCTGAATTTGATGTCCTTTTTAGCCTTCAATTTTTGTCCTTTAGTCATATTTTGCTTTAGTTGTGGAGTGACAACAATGCTTTTCATCATGAGTCCTGTTATAGTTTTAAAGCTTCTTTCTGCTCCCTTCTTTTTGAAAGCCCCTACCCCATGATGACAGATATTCATTTTGGAGGATTATACTTTATATGTTCAGCGTAATACACTAGCTCTGTAACTCACACTGAACAATAACTATTTTAATCTTCCCAACACTCAGTATAAATTATCTCATCCAATATGGCTGCCACCTAGGGAGGTCAAGGTGTTGCCTAGCAACACACCCATATAACCATTTTCAACCTTCTTGAAGTTTTCCTGTGGGCGGGTTATTGAGGAAACTTTGGCTTCTCTTAGGCAATGGCCAGCTTGGAGCCCTGAAGAGCCCCAGTAAGTTGCCAGATGGTTTAAAAAAAAAAAAACCAACCCAAAACCACGTAGTGCCTCATGTTGCAGAATTTCTTTTATTATTTTAAAATGCTTGTGCTATTGTGCAGGGCAAGCGTCTTCCTTTTACTTTCCTGATTTCTATTTTTGCTGGTTTTCTTATCAGTTTTTAGGGTACCTTAAATTTTGTGGCTGAAATCTGAGCCTGGGCCTTACTCTGGCACAGGACGAGGTGTATTATGGAACATTGGTGGCAAAATGAAGTCCAAGCCTCTCATGGAGGGAGAGAAGTGCAAGAGAGGGCTGGATATCTCACACAGCAGAGGCTGGAGTGGGTTGGACTGATTAGCTATTGGGATGTGAAAGTGTTATTTTATTCCTTTCTATATAGATTCTTATACCGTTCTTATTGCCTAGCATCTGAATGTTGTCCACTAGTGCATTAAGCAACGGGACTAATCTGTCACGTGTGTGTTCTCTCATCCTCTCTCTAGGGGGAGAAAGGTGTGCAATGGACTGATCTGTTTTGGAATTTATACGCACATTGTGGTATGTTTATGTTAGAGGACGTAAATTCAAAGAGCTGCACATTGCACTTGGAGCAGAAGGATTGGCCTCAATTCTTCTGGGAGTTCCTTCTACAGTCTTGGGCCAGCCACCTTAAAGCCCAAATAACTAGAAAGTACAACAGGCTGTGTTTCTCACAGGGGGGACATATGCCTTGCAGTGGAAGGAGCCATGTGTCTCAAAGGGAGTGCGCATGCTGGAGTATGTTAGAGAAACAGGCATGTGAGGGATGAATACTTATGGGGTGGGATGTTTACTGTGGGAAGAATGGGTGTCTCTGCTGTATGACAGTGCACAGGGGAGTAGCACGAAGTGGAGGTGTGTGAGTCTAAATGGGACAAAAGGCCATCAGCAGCCTCCTCATCATGGTCATGCTTTCTCCATTCTTGGTGGGCAGGGAAGATGGATATCAGCTGCCTCCCACTAAATATTCTCTCAAGCAGAGCCTGGTAGTGACCATCACTTCCTGTATTCCTTGCTGACCAGTAATTATGCTTCTAGGCAAAATCAAAACAAGTTAAAGTGAACTGTTATTAATGTGAACAGGAATCATTAGGTCAAATTCTATGACCTGTGCTATGTGGGAAATCAGATTAGATGATCGTGAATTAAATAAAACTTGATTTTTCACATTTAGTTAATCACTCCTGCGACATGTCCAGAATATCTGACCAAAAGTCTTTTGATGCAAGCCAAGTTTTTTCTTCAGCTGAGAAAAAAAAAAATTTCTGAGTGGAAAAATAAGTGGATGGGCTGCTTAAGGTTGCCCTGTAAATACTATGCCTGCCCACAGAATATACAAAATTTAATCTTATTTATTATTACATTTGTAAAATTGGCACAATATTCTTGTTGATACCTCTCTGTTTCGATCTGTGGTTGATGATTTTTTTCATTTTCGGGGTTGCAGTGACTATATCACAATATCTTTGGTCGTTCTTTTACTTCACTTGTATTCAGTGAACACATTCCCTCTGGTTATCCATCAATCAATAAGCTAAAAAACACAAGGTTATACGTATCTGAGACAATTTCCAGCGGGTGCCAATGATAAGGTATTAAAATTCATAATTCTTTACTGTGCATGCTCAGTTGAATCAACTGATGACTATATTAGATGATCATATATCCTATAAGTATGATCACTGTATATATTATATGTATATCCTATAAGTGTATGTTTCTAGTGAGTGAGGATATATAATATACTGTGCATAAAGGGGGTGGGGGAGTGATATCTAGGAGAAGACTGGCCACTAACAAAGTTTTCTAGTCATTGAACAGTCTCACATTCTCTTTATTCATAGATGAAGCAGTGCAGGCAATTCAGACCAAGTTCACTTGCATCAGTGAAAATCTCCATTAATCCCAAATATAAACTTTATAAAAGGAAATGCCAGGGTTGGCTTTTATGCCCACATTTGTACCTGACCCCATCAGGACAACGTGAAGCAAGAATCACTAGCAAAGGTGTTCTAATTACAATCTTGATTTACTTGTTAATGAGTTAGAAGTAAATACAAGTATTTTAGTAATCTAATAGTTCCGTTCACTTTGGAGAGAATGGTCCTAATTTTGACCCGGCACTGGCTCCTAAATCAGGAATAACTCAACTGAAGTCAGTGGAGTTACACTGGTGTAAAACGAGTGTGAGATCAGGATCAGGCCCAATGCACTCTGATATGGGAAAAGTTAAAATACTATCCTTTTAAACTGCGAAGGAAAGATAACTGACTACAAGTGGTCCATGTGGTTTGCAACCACACTTCAGCTTTTCAAAAATCATTGTACAAATGTGTTAAAGCAACGACCACGGCTAAGCCCTGAGTTCTTTTTTTGGTGTGGGTAGAGGAGGGGGTTGTGTCAAATATGGCCCTGTTTTAATATCGGTTAGCCTAGGATTTTTCCATCTTGTGGACTGGTTTTGTAGCGTTGGCTGCAGAACCATATTAATAATTGGATCTCCTAGGCAATCACATAATACATGGCATAATGCCAACAGAGAAGGTCCTTCCAAAGGGCCAAATCCTTAGCTGCTGCAAATAGGTGCAGCTCCATTGATTTCAACAGAGCTGTGTCTATTTACAGTAGCTGAGGATGTGGCCCAAAGTGTCTAGTTAGGGCAGTGAATTTAGAACCAACACACACAAATATTCCTTTAGGAAGCACAGAGCCAGCGTATGGCATTCTCTTCTGCTCAAACAGATTAAGTCAATTTCTGTGTCTGGAGTTTAGAAAGGGTAGTACACTTGTGTGATCAGTAGCAATGTTTACAGCTATGCAGGCTAAAATACAGGTGATCACTCGCTTCACAGAACACAAATCACATACTTCAGGGTATAAAGTGATCGTCTGCAAGGCCAGGAAGAAAATAGCACCATGTATTGCATTGCAGTATTGGTTGGGTGCTTTATGAGGTCATGCAGGGTTTGCCTTCTTCTGAAATCTTGGACACTGCTTCTTTGTATTTATGATCTGTTTCAGGGGCTCTCAAACTGTTGTTCCTGGAAGAATTGCTGGTGGACTGCAGAGAGTTGGCTGATCGCATGGTGTTAACATTCTAGGATTTCACCTGCTAAATTGCTTTAAAAGAAGCTACAGATATATATTAAAGACTTTCCCAGTGTTACTTTTCCATGTGCACAGTTTGGTGTAGCTATCACAGGGATATTTTGTGATTACAAACACAATGAAAGGAGCTCTAGGGGACTGGGAATGGGAGGGAAGATGGTACATGAGACAGTCTCTTTAGCAAGATGTGGCCCACATGTTAAAGGCTGAGAACCTTTGACCAGGTAAATTCAAATATTTGACATCTTTGTTGGGAGAGATCCTTCTAGTGAAACACAGATCAGTGTAAGCGGTGCTGGGAATCATGGGATAGTTCTTTCTCTTGTGTCATGATTCTGTGAATGGCAATATACAGTATATTTAAACATCCTCTCAGGGTTGGTGTGGATGGTGTAATGGCAATAACTATGGTGTGATGTAATATGGTGACATACATGTAGAGAGTATTTTTATAAATATTAATACTAATATTTTTAGTGTTAACCATTTTTGATTATTTATTCTGCTTTGGGGTAATGATAGCAGAGTGAAAGCACAGTTGCCTGGCACTATAATATACAGCTATTACTTTTCAGTTAGTTACAAGGAGTCAAAATTGGAGATGACATTTTTTGTTCTAACAAATACTTTTTGTTCCAGCTAGAAAAGATGGTTCAGAGGGGACTGTCCTAAATATTAAATAATGGTTTATAAAAAACATTTTAATAATGGACAAAATACTGCACATTTACAGGGAGAATTAACTACAAAGCCACTGCCTGGTAATTAACCAATTTTCTGTTGTCAAGTACATTTGTTTAAATACTATTGACTTTTTGTATGTATTGTCATCTGCAGCAAGTAGCGGCTCAAACTGCTGAAGCCTTGTTAGAGACCACCTAGAGTTTTTCCCTATATGAGGTTAAGTACCTAATCACCTGATGGATGAGCAAAGAAAAAGTGCTTTCCTTTCACCTTTCACATCGTACACATGAGTGTCAAGCTACCCTGCAGTGGCGTAAGATCCTGCATACCAATCTCAGGGCAGACTGTTAGGAAACAGGGCACAAACTCCGAATTGGAGATTTTACCAACTGTAAACTCTTCAGGTTAAAGTTGTTATGGTGCCTGGAGTCACAGACAATCCTCTTGGGTACTCTGATCTATCTCACCACCCAGGCAAACTGCCTTTGTGATAAATTCAGATTACTCCCAGTCCCAAAAGCCCAATCACTTAACCCAGCTTAGTTGCATGCTAGATCTTACACCAAAGATAATCATTGTAGCCAATCCTATAATAAACTATCTAAAGCTTTATTAACTAGGAAAAGGAAACAAGAGCATTATTTACAAAGTTAAAGCAGGTAAACATATACACACAAATGAGTTAGTCTTAATTTTCAAAAGATGATAGAAGCTTCTCTAATAAGCAAGCTCTATATGTCCCTTAGGGCTAACCCAGGCTAAGCACTGAGGATCTTTTGCTTATGTTTAGTAAACCTTGCCTCTCACAGTCCAAGTGGTATAAAGATATAGTTCCTCCCTGTTAGGGCTTTTTATTCCTTCCCCCCTTCTGCTCCAAGTTGCAGACACTGGCCCATGGCCTCTTCATGGGGGCTGGGAGTGGGGAGAGCACTCAACAAAGTCTTTTGTCCTGTCATGTTCCACAATAGTTTGTCTGGTGTGGAAGGGCTTTTTTTGTCGGGCAGGACCCAACACCTTCTGTTGGAGACTAGTGTTTCGCACTAGTTCCTGTTTCTTGCCTATCTGGTGACTTACACAGTTACAGAGGCTTATAATGCAAACCCTCACCTTACAATATGAGATGTTATCTGTGAGATTAATGCATGCGGCAACCTACAAACATTCAATACAGACTAAAGACTAAGCACATTTCTATAACTCTAATACCTGTTTTGACAATTACTAACACACAGGTGAACCAGGCTAATTCTAGCTCTGTATTTGTCAGTGTTTAGTTGAGACATGGGGCCCTTGGCATGAGCAGGCACCTGGTTTGCCAGCGTCACAATGAGTGGAATTGCACACTGTAAAACCACCTGTTTGTATTTCTGGTCTGTAAAAGATCATAAGCAAAGCCATCATCTGATGAGCAAAGTACGGCTCTGCTTATGTTAACTTCATGAGCTTGATTTCCCCTCACAGAGGCAGAGGCTCCTTTCCAGTGCTCTGCCGGGGAAGGCAGCTTTAATTTACCATTGGACTTCCATAGGAATCCCACTGGTGGAGGTTCCCCATAGGAGATGTTGAATAAGCATGTCTCCTGGGTGTCCTGACCGCATTTGGAGTTGTGTTAGCCAGTGCCAGGCCAACTAGCAGAGCTTGCGAATGCCTTGGACCACTGCATCCTCCCTGGACCCCATCCTTAGGTGGATTTTCCATGTCTAGAGGCCCAAAGTCCAGGTCTCTCCAGGAGACACAGCCCCATATCGTCATGATTTTGACCAAAACAATATCTGAAAACACAGGACTTGCTATTAAATGCTAAAGGGCCAGTATTTGCTTTTAACAGTGAAGTCACAGGGTCTCTTTTTGGAGGGTGAGGGAAGTGTTTTAAGGCCTGATCCTCTGAGATATTTGGTGCCCTGGGAGTTGAGGGCACTTCTCACCTGTCAGGAAATGCTCAGCATCTCACCGGATTGAGCCCGAGTGAGGTCAGTGTGGGCAGACTGGTTTAAAAAATCAACCCTCCCATCCACACCAACCAAACAACAACAATAAAACTGAAGAGAACCGCCCCAAGGTGGATATGCTTAAATTGAGCGACCACATGATTGCACTGCTGGGTAACGCTTGCCCTTCCTTTGCTTGTCCCCTTCCTACCTTTTGTCACCCTCCCATTTTGTCATCTCTAGTATTTAGACTGTTCGCTTTTGGGGACAGGTGCTGTGGACCAAATTCACAAGCATAAGGAGGTCTAAGTTAGACACACACCCATGCTTACTCTGAGAGCCATATTTTCACTTAAACCTGGTCTACTGATATGCACAAGGCTTTAAAGCACTGGCTTTCCACCTTTCCAGACTACCGTGCCCCTTTCTGATTTCTCTTGCGTACCCCTAAGTTTCACCTCACTTAAAAACTATGTGCTTACAAAATCAGACTGAAAATACACAAGTGTCATAGCCCACTGTTACTGAAAAACTGCTTCTCATTTTTACCATATCATATAAAATCAATTGGACTATAAATATTGTATTTACATTTCAGTTTATCGAGCAATATAAACAACTCATTGTCTAGATGAAATTTTAGTTTGCACTGACTTCACTAGTGCTTTTTAATGTAGCCTGATGTAAAACTAGGCACATATCTAGATGAGTTGATGTACCCCTTGGAAGACCTTTGTGTAATCCCACGGGTACGTGTACTCCTGGTTGAGAACGACTGCTTTGAAGGAGTGGAACTTTCCCACTGTGGAGCCAGAAGAAGGAATTAGTTAAAGCCGTCCCAAACATCATCTAACACCTCACTTTATAAGTTACACCCACTGACATTCTACTACCCACCAAAAGAGCAGGCAAAAGCAGGGCTACATGATCTTAAGTGAGTGTCCACCCCTTTACGCTCATCTTACACATCACTCTGAACTTGGTCCCATATTTTTCAGTCTTCTGTGAAGTTCCTAGTAAACTTTTGAGTGCTATAAAATAGCTAATAAGTCAAGCTATGCTCAAGTGATGATGGACTTGAATGAAGTAGACTGTCTTGCCTTATCTCTAGTAGATTTGAAGTGGTCCCACAGAAGATCCAGACCTGTTATCTCCCAATGATGTAATTTCATTTGCTCCCCGCAAAAGTGTAGGGCCAAGATAGCTGGGCTAGATACATTTCTACTGCCCCCTCTTTGGTAGGCAGCCTGCCGTGGGCCAGTCTCAGAGATCTCTGGTTTTCTTGGCTTGGTTTGTGACACAGAACCCCCCTCCCTCGCCTGACCCGTGACCCAGTCCACTTTAAGGGCTGTGGATATGGGCCCCTATTACAAAAGAACTACTTATTAGTCAATGAATTGGGCACCTTTGCTGAGGATGGGCTCCTGGAATTGGGCAAATTCCATGTACATTTGCCTAATCCTGGGTTTGATACAGTTCCTTGGCATGTACAAGGCTGATTCTATGAGTCAGGCCACTGAACCCCTCCCAGCAGTTTCTGGATAAATAGAGGGCTTTAATTTCCAGCATCACAGAGCTCACATAAACATCACATCTACCCACATCCTATCTGCGCAGGAAAGGGTATTATAGGAAGGAAGGTGGAGTCATTGGGGAGATCAATCATGTGATTCACGCTCTCTCAAACTGTTGCTCTAAACTGAGTTTATTGAAACTTTATCCTTGCAATAGCTTTACTTCCTGTAGCGTGTGCATTTCTGTGTGCTCGATAGGGTGGCACTGCTCCTAAACGCTACCCTCCAGCGGGCCTGTACTCCTGGGCTAGGCTGTGTGCATGAGTATACTCCTCTGCTTGTGTGGCCAGGTGCAAATAGCTGTGTTTTGCAGCCCTAGGGGGCAGATCCTCAGCTGGCATAAATTGACTACAAGGGAGCGATGACAATTTATACTAGCTGCTGAAGACCTGCCCTAGCACAGTGAAGCAGCCCTGCTCCTGAAAGAGACTGCGAAGCTGCTTTGCCCTGGCCCTGCCCGTTGGGCAGTCATTCGCCCCAGTGCACTGCATGCATGAAGTCTTCCCGTTCCGCTGCGGTAGCACTTTAAGTCCAATTGGCGCTGGTGTAAATGACAAGCCCAGGCCTGTTGCTCCAGCCCTGCCAGCGGCTTTTCTGGAGTCAGTAAGGCCTGCTTGGCCTAACGCAATGCTGTGGAGCAAGCATGCCAACGGCATGTCAAAGAACACTCTCCCCTGAAGGCTTTCAGAACTCAGCAGCCATACAGCGGCCTGGGAGCGTGTTTTATCTTCCCTGTTGTATCTGTCAGGAGATGAATAAGAGCCCCAGCCATGCCATTTACCCTTCCCTCGACATGTCTTGAGGCAAACAAGCGCCCCATCCAGGCCACTCAGCTCTCCCCGAGCTCAGAGCCAGGCTGCGTCCCTAGCTCACCTCAGCAGGCCCGAGCCACAGTCAGAGGGATGCACCTTTTTTTTTTCTTTTCCTGGTGTGGCTTTTTGCTTTTACAGGTTGCTGCTGACAAATCTATCTATTTGGGGCAAATTGTCAGGGAGAAACTTCCGCTCGAACTCTTTGGGACAAAACTGGCTCTTTGAAAGGGTAAATCCCATTGCACGAAGGGCTGAACAATGGGCAAATGTGTTGCTGCTGCAGCCGTCGCTGCCGCGGCCGCTGCTGAGGCCGGGGCTGCGACAAAGAGCGGATTAATTGGTGCCGCGGCTGACTGGTTCGCGATGGCTCCGCTCAGCCTGCGCCGCAGGGAGCCCCATTGACTGGGCCCCGAGTCCCACTTCTCACAAACTCCAAACAAAAGTCAATTTCTTTTTTATAAGGCCGGGGGAAGAAAAAAAAAATCCGTTCGTGTTTGAGCTCGGGAAGTTGACTTGTTGGATTATAGGGCCTCGTGCTCTCTCTGCCTGTCTCTCCCATGCTTTAAAGTTACTTCTCCCCTAAGACAAGAGTGAGCAAAAAACAAATGAAGAGACAAACCAACCATCCACACTGGGTGTACGTGTGCATGCCAGCAAGCCAACTGGGTCCTAGGGACCTGAGTGTGTGTTCTTGTGCACGGGGGATTTAACGTGAGCTCTTGTTGAATGGTGGTAAACTTCTCCGTAGATTATAAGGCCATTCCTGCAGTTTTCTGTAATGCTTTATGCTCCTTGGATGCAAGGCACTGTATGATGATCATACTAATAACCTGTTCAGAGGACATCATGGCCTACTAATACTTCTACCATTCTTCCTTTCAATTAGGGAGGGGTTTCCCATGTGGAAATGGGCAACAAGCATTGATTACTTTGTGTTGGACTTCGGTGGTCTCTCTGGCTCACCCCAAAGTCCCAGGTGACTTCAAGGTGAGATTTGGATGTACAAGGTTAAGTCCCATACTTGGTTGATTTAATGCATGCATGAAAACTTTGCAACTTACAAAGGAGCAGTCAGAAAGGAAAAGAGAGAGAGAGGTGATGTATCCTTTTCAAATATCAAGCTACATACAGATCTTTCTAGACATTTCAGATTCCTGCAGTCATTCCATGGTTGAGGTTCTCTGGGAATATTTTGGGGGTAATTAATCACTTTAATGGTTGTGATGATCTCATGACACTTGATCACCATTTCATCATATTGTTCCTCCTTTCAGAAAAGGTGATCCTTATTCTACCACACATAAAGAAGAGAGACTCTTATCAGATGGTGTTCTCTTCATTAGGGTGGTATAATAGTATGTTATATGCACACAAATATCAACAAAGTTACCTGCAGTTCATTTTCATGTATTTTTTTCTTGTAAGGGAAAATCAGAAATTTGGGTTCCCCCCACCCCCTTTGACCTAGTTATTTGCTTTTCAACCTATTTGTGTGCATTGCCTTGACATATAGGGGAAGGCATACTACAACTCAAAATTAGAATTGTTCCATTTAAGAGTCTTTAAAATAATATTTTAGACATAATTATTAGTAATCTAAATATTAACTTTTACGATAAAATATGTATTAGCTATGCTAATAAATTAGTATTATTAGCTTTGTATTTGATTACATAGTACGAAAACAGAACATGAAATAAGGCTTAAGAGTATGAATTGCAATGATTTTGATTTTCCAGGTTAATCTGAAGCTTAAGATGATTCCCATATATTATGTGTGTATATGCTCTGGGCATGAAGTTGTAATGTAAGGTCCACATAACTTACTATAGATTTTATTACATACACTCTTCCAGCCGAAGTAAGGTGTTCTAAAAATGGTTACAATTAGAGTTGAATGTTGCATATAGCTAAGAGCTCTGTAAGTATTTTCCAACTTGGAAAGAGCCTTCTAATGAGAGAAGGTAACTAGCTTCATCGCTGAATCAGAGGGCGGAATGAAAACCTCTTGAACCTTCTATTCTAACCCATCTATGTAGCAGGATCTGCTTCTACTAGATAGTAAAACCTTTACTGAGAGTGGCTCTACTGCATCCACTGCCTGATCCTCTTACCTGTATATTCCCCTCCACCCCATAGGTGTCCGGAATTGCTTCATGTTTAGTTTAGTTATTGACAACTGAACTCCCAGGCTCAGATAATAATGAGTCTGGGGCAGTAGACAATTAGATTATAATCACAGAAGATTATTCACTGTTTTCTTCTTCCTTAATAGAACCCACTTAGGAGACCATGAAGATTTTAAAGGCAATTTTTTTCACAAGTCTAAAAGAGGTAGGCCTGGCCTTCCCCAACCTGGATCTTCCTGACAGCTGGATTTTGCTCTTAAAATCTTCATGTGGAGCCCATTTAGAGGGCAGAAGACAATATAATAATGAGTCTTATTCATTCTTCCCCTTTATTATCATGATTCTTTCTATGCCACTACCAATAACTAAACCTAAACATTTTCAGGAGAGCACCCAAACTGAGGAAGGCCAGGCCAGCTCCAAGAGCAGGAATTATCATTTTTTTTCAAAGGTTTTGGAAAAATCAAAGAGACAAAGGCTAGAGATGGGGCATTTAGATCTGCCTAAAAGTCAATGGTGGCTTTAGCAAGAGCAGCTGCAGTGGAGTGAAGTGGCTAAAAACCAGATTGGAGAGTATCAGAAAGAAATAGAAGAGTATGGAAGTAAATGAGTCATTTGAAGAGATGAGAGGAGAAAAATGTACTGAAACAACTAGATCATCAAATCTGACCTCCTGTATGTCACAGACCACCACCTGCACCCTAAGCCAAACAATGGAAATGAGACCAAAGTAAATGAGATCCACGCATAGAGAATAGGAGAGACCAATCAGTGCTCAAGGCCCTGAGATGGCAGAGAAAGAATTAAATGAGATATACTGAGATAATCCTGGCCAGGGACCTGCAGCCCTGTGCTGCAGAAGAAGGTGGAAAAACTCCCAAGGTCACTGCCAATCACAAGAACTGTGAAGTGGATAAGAAAGTGGCTAACGAGGAGAAGGCAATGGATTGTGCTGAAAGGTGAGTTATTGGACTGGACGGAGGTCACTAGTGGAGTTTATCAAGGATCTGTATTGGAGAAAATCATATTTTTGTTAATGATTTTGGCACAAAAAGTAGGCGTGTGCTAGTAAAATTTGCTGATACAAAGTTGAGGCATCATCAGTACAGAAGAGAATTGGAATATTATACAGGAAGATCTGTATGGCCTTAATGATTGGAGTTACAGAAATGGGATGAAATTCAGTAGTGCAAAATCATGAAATTAGGGTCTAATAATAAGAATTAGGGCTGTCAATTAATTGCAGTTAACTCACACAATTAACTCAAAAATTAATGGCAATTAAAAAAATTAATCACTGTTTTAATTGCACTGTTAAACAAGAGACTACCAATTGAAATGTATTAAATATTTTGGATGTTTTTGTACATTTTCATATATATTTTGTATTCTGTGTTGTAACTGAAATCAAAGTGTATATTTTGATTATAAATATTTGCACTGTAAAAATGATAAACAGAAGAAATAGTATTTTTCAATTCATCTCATACAAGTACTGTAGTGCAATCTCTTTGTCCTGAAAGTGCAACTTACAAATGTAGATTTTTTTTTTGTTACATAACTACACTCAAAAACAAAACAATGTAAAACTTCAGAGGTTACAAGTCCACTCAGTCCTACTTCTTGTTCAGCCAATTGCTAAGACAAACAAGTTTGTTCACATTTCCAGGAGATAATGCTGCCCTCTTCTTATTTACAAGGTCACCAGAAAGTGAGAACAGGCATTTGCATGGCACTTTTGTAGCCAGCATTGCAAGGTATTTACTTGCCAGGTATGCTAAACATTTGTATGCCCCTTCATGCTTCGGCCACCTTTCCAGAGGACATGCTTCCATGCTGATGATGCTCGTTAAAAAAATAATACATTAATTAAATTTGTGACTGAACTCTTGGGGGAGAATTGTACGTCCCATGCTCTGTTTTACCTGCATTCTGTCATATATTTCATGTTATGGCAGTCTCGATGATGACCCAGCACATGTTCATTTTAAGAACACTTTCACTGCAGAGTTGACAAAATACAAAGAAGGTACCAATGTGAGATTTCTAAAGATAGCTACAGCACTTGCCCCAAGATTTAAGAATCTGAAGTGCCTTCCAAAATCTGAGGGAGACAAGGTGTGGAACATGCTTTCAGAAGTCTTAAAAGAGCAACACTCTGATGCAGAAACTATGGAACGCGTACGACAGAAAAAGAAAATCAACCTTCTGCTGGTGGCATCTGACTCAGATAATGAAAATGAACATGCGTTGGTCCACACTGCTTTCGACAGTTATCCAGCAGAACCCATCATCAACATGGACACGTGTCCCCTGGAATGGTGGTTGCATCTGGCATGCACATCTGGCACATAAATATCTTGTGATGCCGGCTACAACAGTGCCATGTGAATGCCTGTTTTCACTTTTCAGGTGACATTGTGAACAAGAAGTGGGCAGCATTATCTCCTGCAAATGTAAACACACTTGTTTGTCTGAGTGATTGGCTGAACAAGAAGTAGGACTAAATGGACTTGCAAGCTCTAAAATATTACATTGTTTTATTTTTGAATGCAGTATTTTTGTACATAATTTTTGTACATAATTCTACATTTGTAGAATTTTTTGTAAATTTTTTTTGTATTTTGTACATAATTCTACATTTGTAGAATTGTAGAATTTTGTACATAATTCTACATTTTGTACATAATTTTTGTACATAATTCTACATTTGTGAGTTCAACTTTCATGATAAAGAGATTGCACTACAGTACTTGTATTAGGTGAATTGAAAAATACTATTTCTTTTGTCTTTTTACAGTGCAAATTGTAATCAAAAATAAATGTAAAGTTAACACTGTACACTTTGTATTCCATGTTGTAATTGAAATCAATATATTTGAAAATGTAGAAAACATCCAAAAATATTGAAATACATGGTATTCTATTATTGTTTAGCAGTGCGATTAATCGCAATTAATTTTTATAATCACTTGACAGCCCTAATAAGAATTTCTGCTACAAACTGGAGGCTCATCAGCTGGAAGCAACAGAGGAGGAGAAGAGACCTGGGTGTGTGGGACAAGCACAGGATGACTATGAGCCACTAATGTGATGCCTCAACTTTGTATCAGCACATTTTATTAGTACACTCCTATTTTTTGTGCCAAAGGCATTAATAACAATATTAAATAAGCTTGGTCCCAATACAAATCCTTGAGGGACTCCACTAATAACTTCTCTCCAACCCAATAATTCATCTTTCAGCACAATTCATTGCCTTCTCCTCTTTAGCTACTTTCTTATCCACTTCACAATTCTTGCACTGATCCCCATCTTTCCTAATTTAATTCCTATTTGGTACCATATCAAATGCTTTACTGAAGTCCAGCTATATTAAATCTGCTGCACTTTCCTTATCTAAAAAGGACCCGTTATTTTCTCAAAGAAGGAAATCAGGTTAGATTCTCACAATGAACCTTCAGTAAACCCAAGTTGCATTACATTCACTTTACCATTTATCTCAGTGAATTTAATTATTCTTTCCTTCACAATTTGTTCTAAAGCCTTGCATGCTTCTGAGGTCAGACTAACAAGCCTATAACTGCCCAGATCACTTTTTTCCTTTTCCTGAATATAGGTACAACATTAACTAATCTCCAGTCATCTGGTACTACCCCATACAGATTATTAAAAATTCTTGCTAGCAGACTAGCACTCTCATGTGCCAGTTCTTTCAGTATTCTGGGATGGAAATTATCTGGTTCCCACCCATTTGAGTGTATTACACTCTTTAAGATTTTCCTCCTCCTCAAAGGTGGTCATTTCCACTTCTAGACACTCATTTCCATTAGCCATACTGCCTTCATGGCTATGTTCCATATGATCACCCTTGTTGAAAATTGAGGCCAAGTATTCATTTAGTTTTGGGGCCATACCTAGATATCTTTAATCTCTTTCCCATCAACATTGCATAGAAACCCAACCTCATCCGTCCTTATTTTCTTATTATTTTATAACTAAAAAAACCCCCTCTTATTATTTATTTTAATTTCTTTGGCAGGAGCTAATTCAACTTGACTTTTAGCAATTCTCACTTTATTTCTACATTTTCTAACCTCGGCAATGAAGCTTTCTTTGCTGATCAACCCCTTTTCCCATTCCCTATAGGCTCTCTGCTTACTTCTAATAACCTTTTTGAGGTGGATATTCATCCAGCTGGGTCTGGAGCCTTTCCCTACATGTCTTTTCCCCTTGCTTGGGACGCAAATTTCAGATAGTTTTTTTGTATAGTTGTTTTGAAGAAATTCCAAGCTTCCTCCACATTTAAGTCCTTAAGCTCTTCAGTCCATATCACTTCTTTGATTAATTCTCCAAAATCTTCCCTCTTTGAAATAAAAATATCATAGCTGATGATCCGGTTTGGCTTATCCTTCCATTATCCTATAGAGATATAAGTGGAGATGGAGAGAGGGATGCATTTTTATGGAGGATGCAGGGAGATGTTTGAAAATAAAAGGAAAAGGAGCCCAAGGCAAGAGTGAAAGTAGAGAGGAGAAGATAGTCCAAAGCTTAGTGGTTAGTGGGGACGAATAGCCAACAGGTATCAAGCGTTGAGGAGAGCATGAAGTTATAGATAAATACAATGGAATCCAATGGATTGGAGGGAGGGTGGAGAGAGTCCAAGTCTGCAGCAAAATTGGAGAGGTGAATGAATGGGAAGTCACAAACGGGGTGAGGGGAAGGTCAACAGGCAGCGGAACAGGCAAGACTGAAGGAGTGGAGATAGTGGTGAGAGAAGAAATGTGGAGACAGAGATGTTAGAACCTGAGGATAAATTGGCAAGTCAGCCAATGGGAGAGCTGGTCCATTGCTGGAGCCCAAAACAGAGGAGGTGAGGGGTGCTGGGCTTGACTAGATAGTCGAGGTGCTGTCTCAAATCCCAGGAACCTCCAGGTGAAGACTAACATTAGAGGAAGAGAGACAGGAAGCCAAGCAACAAAAATGCAGCAGAGGGGGAGGAGGAGGTGCCAGGGAGATTGTAGATGGCAGGGAGAGAAAAGACTTGGGCATCAGATGTAAGTCCCAGTTAGGATTATACTGAGATGAAGGAGAGACTGGATGCCTTTCAGAAAAGGAGATTTGAGACAAGAATAAATCTAGTCCCAGATATGGGATTATATTTACCAAACACTGTGTGCATCATGAATCCAGCTCTGTTCTGTTGTATTGTTCCATTTCTTACCTGCATGTGCCAAGACCATTAAATCCCTGGGATAAGGACCTAGGTCACAGCAGTTGACCCATAAGGTTCCAGAAACGTGTGCCCAAAATGTACATATAACATAAAAGGCAAACATCATGCAGTTCCTCTGCTGGATCCTCAGTCAAATCCATGATTTCTGTCATTCAGAGTTTAGTTTGCAAAAGAGTCTGTAGTATTTTGTAGGAAGTTGCAAAAACTGGCCCACTGGGGTTCACAAAGCCCAGGGTTGGCAGGGTCTCCCTTTGTTTGGGGGACAACGAAATGTAAAGGAGAATCTCAGCTTTCATTCAAAAACATAAACCTAAATCCTCACCCTCCTTGCAGAGGTAGCCTTGAAACTATAAGCAAAGCAAACTGACCTCTCCAGTTGAAAGGTCGTCACCAATCCTGGATTATTCGCTATCCCATCATAGCCACTCAGAGCTGGACTTTTGGTCCAGAAAAACTTGCATCATGAGTCTCTTGAAAGCTTTAGATCCAATATTTTGTAATTATCCAGGGTGAGAAATGAGAGTTTTATACCACTGGGAAAGGGACAGTCCCAACTTCCCAATGGGATACCTGTAACTCACCTTTAGCCGTGAAAGGCCCTGTGGCATTGGATTTTTAATTATGACATTTGTAAGGCTAAAAATATTCTTTAGGTTAATTTTCGAGGTGTTTTGAATGGCTTAGTTTAATTTTTTTCTGCCTCTGAACCTCAAACACCAGGTTTGCTGGGGGATAGGTACAAGAAATCCCCCCCCGCCGAGTACTCTGTACTCACATGTGTAGTCCCGTTGACTTCAGTGGAGCGACTCATGTGAACAAGGACAGCCTGCTTGAGTGAGGCAGCTGTTCTCCATCACTGGGAAATCTAAGGAGACTGAGGACATCTGAAGAGACTTCCCCCAAGGCCTCTTCCCCACCCCACCTCTTCCCGTCCCCACTCCACCCCTGCCCCTCCTCTTCCCCTCCTCTTTCCACCTCCTCCCCTGAGCGCTCCCCTTCCCCATACCTCCCCCTCCCTGGGAAGGAGGGGGAAGAGTTAATCAGCGGGGTGGGCAGCCCCGGTTATGACTCCAGGGGGTCCATGGACCCCAGTTTGAGAAACCCTAAATTAGAATGTTCACTCAGGTGATCTGCTCCCTGTGCGTATTTAAAGTCATATCTGCTGACATGTTACAAAAATGAGTTTTATCCCTTCTGTTAGCCCTGCAGAGCCAAAAGAGCTAAGAAAGCGTAAGCTGGATTCTATTCCTTTTTGTACGTCATCAACGGAACTGTTTACCAAGTTCCCATTAGTTACCCCATGTGCAGCCTCACCAAAGGCAAAGGGGTGGCACAGGTGTCTCTCCAAACAGAAACTGGGCAGCAGAACCTTAATTAAGGTGAGGTAGAAAAGAGCCCTGATTGATTCTGAGATCCCTGGGTGAGTTTGAAGGGTCGTGGGGTAACAAAAACCATCTTTTTCTGAGTAAACTGAGCACATGTGATGTGGAAATCACTGAGAGATAATAAAGGCATGTTTACCCTTATGACAGAGCTACTTTTCAGAGTAGAACCTTGCATTAAGCCCATAAGCACAACAACTGACACATGTATTTTTGATGAGTTGACAAGCTGCCTTCTCCAAGTGAGAGTTTTTTCCCTCCTTTGACAAGGTCGGCTCCTTGTTAGCACACAGATCCCATGTTATCCCTCGGAATCCATAAAGCCAGTGCGACATGGCCTTCTTGTGAAGGCATGACAAGATGGAATTTTTAGTCAAAGAAGTAACTCTGCTAAAGTTTCAGAGCAGCAGCCGTGTTAGTCTGTATCCACAAAAAGAAAAGGAGGACTTGGGGCACCTTAGAGACTAACCAATTTATTTGAGCATAAGCTTTCATGAGCTCACAAAAGCTTATGCTCAAATAAATTGGTTAGTCTCTAAGGTGCCCCAAGTCCTCCTTTTCTTTCTGCTAAAGTTGTAATGTTTACAAGGCCTGAGCCCAAATTTGCAGCACTTCAGAAGTCGTGATAAAATGAGCACGCTGTCGGCCACAGTTTCATTGCTGGCTTCATTTTAAACCATTCAGATATAGACGTTGGCACATGGTGAGTCAGGAGCAGAGCTAAGAATAGACCACAGGAGTCCTAATTTCCAGTCCCCCACTATAATCACTTGCAGTGGTTACTTGTGCTAAATTGTTATTGATTCTGTACAGCCACTGAGTACAATAGAATTTAATCGTATACTACAGGGTTCTGCAACTGTAAAATAATTGTGTTCAGCCAAAACGTGATAGAGTGATATGAAAAGGTGTGACCAAATTTTAGCTGGTGCATTGATCCTTGCTTGTGAAGTCTGATTTAACTAAATAGGTTCAGCTAACTAAATCAGACCCTCGTGTGTATAAAACCATGTCTAGATTATGAGAGATGCCAAGAAAAGAGACAATAAATGTCTCAAATGCTGTGAAATATTGTCACAAATAATCCGTTCAGTCTGACAAATGTCTGTTTAAAGCATTTTGTTGCGTGTTATTAAAGAATAGACCTTATGTTTACTGTAATGTTTATCTTAACTAAATATACAGAATTAATTAGCCATGTCATTATTAAAACACTTTAGAGGTGCACAGGCAGTTCAAAGGAAGTTTACAGTGCATCTAAGTTATTTATTTATTATTCATTATTTTGATTACAAGTACCTACATTATAGCCATCCAGACTGGGGGCCCCATTGTGCTGGGTTCTGTACAGACACACAGTAAGAGACAGTCCCTGTCCCAAAGGCTTACAGTCTAAGATGAGAAAAGCCAAGGTTGGGAGAAGGGAAATAATATTATCTCCATTTCACAGAAGGGGAACTGAGGCACAGATAGATCAAAGGACTTACGCAAGGGCACCCAAGAAGTCTGTGTCAGAGCCAAGAACAGAACCTGGGTTTCCTGTGTGCCTTAACCACAAGGTCCTCCCTAAGGATCTGCTGCTGTAGGAAGAAGGCCTCTCCACAGATGGAACCTGGCACTGGGGACACTGAACACTTTCAGCCAAGTAAGCCACCAAGATGAAAGGGCCAGTAATAACGGATCATCTGTCTCCCCCAGAAAAGTCCATCTCCTTATCTTTTATCAGTCTGAAATATACAAACCCTGCCTAATTGCCTGTGATTTTTTAGTCACAGGGTGGCAGAGTTCTTGTCTTCCTTCTTCCTCTAGTTGGACAATGTCACTGACATTAATAGTGTCTCTGCCTTCCAATGCCAGGAGGAGAAGATATGCTTCAATTCACATTTTTTCTTGCAAGTTTAGCCGCAATCAGCTTTCTTTTTCTTACAGAGATCCCCTGTTGAAACTCCGTTGTATGTGATCCCATAAATGGGACAGTAGCGCTCTTGCTTGGAGAACAAAATTCGAACACAGCCACGCTATAATTAAAGCACCCATTCCAGCTGACAGTGTTTCCAAGATGGCCAAATCTCTGAAGCCCAATAATATGAGGAAAAAACAGAGCACGCATCTGCTTACCTTCTTAAACCATAGAACTTCTGGAAAAGCGTGCCATGAATTAGTGTTGCAGATGTTGCACCAGGCACAAGTCATTTGGAGCCATGCAAGAGCAGAGCTGAACCATATCTGTGAAGACCCATATCCTTAAAACAATTTGCTACAAATGTTGATTCTCACTGTCCAGCTCCACTCTAGATGCAACTTCCTGTTTCTGAGAAAGGCAGAGAAGAAAATCTTCAACGGACTGGGAAGGGCTTTGAATCTAAAATAACTCAGACCTGTTTTGAGTTGTTGTTTATTATTGGGCATATGTGAAAGAAATATTCACCTTGATGCACAGTATTATACATTCCCCCCATCGAAGGCATTCAAATCATTACCAAAAATGTGTTCTCACTCAGTTATAAGATTAAAGCAGGCCAAGTTCTGTCCTTTTGAAGATCTGTGACCAACACTTGTAAATGTTCCTAGATCTGTACATACAGTTTCTACTGAGATTAGTGGAAGCTCAATATAGGGCTTAGAAGCAGTATATGGCCTGGCTACGCCCACAGACAGAGGACAGTTTAAAGGGCTCTGTCCTGTTCCTGTTGAAATCAGTGGCAAAATCGCACTGACTTAAACAATTGCAGGATCTGGCAAGTGACGGGGCAACGGGATTGATACCTTCTGTTTCCGTTTGATATGTATCAGTCAGTGTTGGTGTATCTGGCTGTGGATATGATTGTTCAGAGCAATATTTCTCTAAAACATGGTCAGTGTTTAATCCTTGCATTGATCCAGAGAAATGTGTCAATCTGAACAAGTTTATGTCTATTATATGCATCATTTTGACTGTCCAGTTCAGAACAGGCTCCCTAGTCGTATCTTAATTTTGACTTCTATGGTTACAAAATACTTATAGTTCAGCACCACAGCATGTCTTCCACTAATTTTTGTGAAAACAGCTTCAATTTTTTCATGTTCTCTCACACATGGTGTTCTTAAGTAAAGGAAGACAATTTTAAACCATATCACTGACTTGATTATACCTGGAGTACAGCAGAACCTCAGAGTTACGAACTGACCAGTCGACCACACACTTCATTTGGAACATGAAGTGTGCAATCAAGCAGCAGCAGAGACTAAAAAAAAAAAAAAGCAAATACAGTGCAGTACGGTGTTAAATGTAAACTACTAAAAAATAAAGGGAAAGCAGCATTTTTCTTCTGCATAGTAAAGTTTTAAAGCTCTATTAAGTCAATGTTCAGTTGTAAACTTTTGAAAGAACAGCCATAACCTTTTGTTCAGAGTTACAAACACTTCAGAGTTACAAACAACCTCCATTCCATTTTTTTCCCCACTGAATGCATCCGATGAAGTGAGCTGTAGCTCATGAAAGCTTATGCTCAAATATATTTGTTAGTCTCTAAGGTGCCACAAGTACTCCTTTTCTTTTTACAAATACAGACTAACACGGCTGCTACTTTGAAAGCTCCATTCCTGAGCTGTTCATAACTCTGAGGTTCTACTGTAATAATTAAATGAACAATATTATAAACCTCTATCTGTTGCAGAAGTAAAAGTCACATAATAGAATCATAGAATCGTAGGACTGGAAGGGACCTTGAGAGGTCACCTAGTCCAGTCCCCTGCACTCAAAGCAGGACTAAATAATAACTAGACCACCCCTGACAGGTGTTTGTCTAACCTGCTCTTTAAAACCTCCAAATGATGGAGATTCCACAACCTCCCTAGGCAATTTGTTCCAGCATTTTAACTACCCTGACAATTAGGAAGTTTTTGCTAATGTCCAACCTAAACAGCCCTGGCTGCAATTTAAGCCCATTGCTTCTTGTCCTATCCTCAGAGATTAACGAGAACAATTTTTCTCCCTCCTTCTTGTGACAACCATTTATGTACTTGAAAACTCTTATCATGTCCCCTCTCAGTCTTCTCTTCTCCACACTAAACAAACCCAATATTTTCAATTTCCCCTCATAGATCATGTTTTCTAGACCTTTAATCATTTTTGTTGCTCTTGTCTAGACTTTCTCCAATCTGTCCACATCTTTCCTGAAATGTGGTGCCCAGAACTGGACACAGTTCTGCAGTTGAGGCCTAATCAGCGTGGAGTAGAGCTGAAGAATTACTTGTCGTGTCTTGCTTGCAATACTCCTGCTAATACATCCCAGAATGATGTTTGCTTTTTTTGCAAGTGTTACACTGTTGACTCACATTAAGTTTGTGGTCCACTGTGACCCCCAGATTCCTTTCCTCAGTACTCCTAGGTAGTCATTTCCCATTTTGTATGTGTACAACTGATTGTTCCTTCCTAAGTGGAGTACTTTGCATTTGTCCTTATTGAATTTCATCCTATTAACTTCAGACCATTTCTCCAGTTTGCCCAGATCATTTTGAATTTTAAACCTATCCAAAAATCCTATCCTATCCTACCAGCTTGGTATCATCCGCAAACTTTCTATGCCATTCTACTCTCTATGCCATTATCTAAATCATTGATGAAGATATTGAACAGAACTGGACCCCGAACCGATCCCTGTGGGACCCCACTTGATATGCCCTTTCAGCATGACTGAACCACTGATAACTACTCTCTGGGAACAGTTTTCCAACCAGTTATGCACCTACTTTACAGTAGCACCATCTAGGTTGTATTTCTGTAGTGTGTTTATGAGCCGGTCATGCGAGACAGTATCAAAAGCCTTACTGCTCCCCTGGAATTCACCAGGAGCAGGAGCTGGCCTGTGTTGCCCCTGGGTCCCAGATATTTCATCTGAATCTTTGGTTTAGGTCAGAGAGATGGAAAAACTCAAAGCCGAATAGCTGCTTATTGCCTACACAGTTGGAGAGGATCAAGCTATATGTTATTCTCTGTTAAACTCAGCGGCAATTTGTGCTCAATGAATTCACACCACAGTCACCAGTTTCAGACAGTAGTTGAAAAAAAGTATGGGGCAAATTAGCCCCAGTTACACTGGGGAGTTACGTCAGGGATGCCTTTGACCTGACCCTATATACCTGATTCCCTCTTACTCTTTTTCTGTGATGAACACAGGAAAGTGTATGTGTGTGGAGGTGGAAAGAGGGAAATAAGATGGGCAAAAGTTGTTTAAGTCACCTCTGTGTCTCCTGAATTCTGGCCTGGATTAGGGCCTCCTCATCCCTTTCCACTGCAACCTAGAGCAACCCAACTGCTCTAAATTGCACTGGCTTCTATGATTCATTCAGACGAGGACAGAATATCTGTGCTGTGCTGTAGGGACTCCTACCCTGTCCCTAACCCTTCCCACCTCTGGCCCGTCCCCTACACTGCAGGCTGTGAGAGTGGCTGGTATAAAGCCATTACTTGGGTTCTGTGCAAGCCCAGGAACCCTCCTGAGACAAAGGGGTTCTGAGGGTACCATTCTGTTTCCATTGCAGCCCCTTTATGTTACCTCAGCGCAATTCACAATCTAGCTCTATATGTATAGGGGATAGCCAAGCCATCCCCTTCTGAGTAAACTATAGCTCCTGTTGGGCTTTGCCAGCACAGATGCAGAAGACCTATCAAACCAAAGTAAACTTTAGAAAGAAGATGGAATTCTAGTGTATCAAAAGTTAAGCAACCAGGGCCATGTACTTCCCTGGATTTGCACAGGGAATGCCTATTGGTGACCCTGGGAGTTCTCTATATGAACTGAGGGCAGGATATAACAAAGAGGCTGCAGGCCAGACCTTACACTTGACCTATTACAAAATTCAGAGCTATGCAACGTGCACACAGCAGCAGAATCGAACCACTGTAATAAAAGACTTAACTATTTGAAAACCTAGAGCGTTTGGTTTGTTGCTTAATATTTGTCACTACTATTGTGCTTCCCATGTGAGGATCTCAACGTACTTTGTAAACATTACGTTACTGGCACCCCTACCACAGAGATGGAGAAACCGAATCAAAGAGAAGCCAGGGTTATCTCTTCACTAGAAATGCGGCAGCAGCATATCAGTGTAGACACTCACTACAGTGACCGAGAGGTGGTAGCTAGGTTGACGGAAGGGGTTAGGTCGGCTTAACTAAGTCGCTCAGGGGGGTGGATTTTTCACACCACTGAACGACGTAGCTGGCTTGACCAAACTTTTTAGTGTAGACCTGGCTTAAGTGGCTTGCCTAACATCCCACTACAAGTCAGTAGCTGATGCAGGAATAGAACGCAGGTAACCTGATTGCCAGCCCTGTGTTTTAATCACCAGATCAGACTTCCTCTTACTCAATGCAAAAAGTGCTCTAAATTATCCCTCCCAAGGCAACGTTTTTGAACAAGTAAATTGTTGGGGCTCTGTATTCCTGTTTATGTAAGAGAAAGGAGCTGTTTGTGAGTTTGTGTGTGAGTGTGCATATGTGTGTTATATTGGGAGAACTATTATTATCCTATTCTGTACTGTCTTATTACTATTCTACATTAGTTAGAGAACTGTTAATTCCATGTGTTTTCCCAAAGCCACAGAAACACTCATATTCATTACTTTTCAAGACACCATTCATTTCAGGTTTATTAACTTCAGGTTGCCACCATGAAGTTTTATTTTTCGTCCTACACCGTGGACTTTAATAGCAACTTCTGAAAAGAATCCACTTGACTTCAGTAGGGCTGCATAGGTGTGAAGGATGGCAGAATTTCACTGAAAACATTGTAGACACAGGAAAAGGCCACCCTTTTCTGATTGCATCAGTCTGTTTGAAAGGGAACTGTGTTGATCATCTTTGATGTCTGCAGTTCAATGGTCGGTCCATATTAGATTTCACAAAAGGCAGTGGGCCAAATTTAGTTTGACACTATTCCATTGCTTTCAGTGGTTTTACCCGGGATAAATCTGGCCCAATATTATAATATTAGATTTTGTGTGTGTGTGTCTGTGTGCATACTATTAGCCCATACTCTTTGCCTGAGATCATTCAGTAAAAAGACTGATTGCTGTTGCACTTGCAATTTGCACAGTAAATCTGAATCCTTTTGTTGACCTGCCCAAGTTCACATTCTAAAAAAGTATGCATCTGAATTTAGATGCATTTTGCTAATTTGTTTTATTATGCTTGGAAATATTGGTATAAATGGTGTTTCAATTATTTTCTAAGGCAGGGACCTATGCATTCTCTGTAGTCACAAAGACTTTAAATGGAGTTATTTTTCTCTGCCTATAATCATTCCCCCTTTTAAGTATCCAGGCAGAAAAAGTAAGTTTACTGCTCCTAGCACAATGGCCCTCTTCACTTTTAGGTTTGGGAGACCTGGGTGACCTATGAAAGTTAATTAGAAGGTTAACAAAGACTAAGGCAGAGTAGAATACATCGCCTCTCCTCCAGCCAAAGATGTCATCCATTAATTAGGGAAATCGTTAAGGTGGCCTTTATTGAATCCATAGAAAATCGGCAGTTGGCGGTCGACAGTTTTGATCAGATTTTCCTCTCCCCAATAATGCTCCCCTTAATAGTACGAAAAGCAGAGGGCTTGGGGTGGGATGGGGGGGGCTGGCCAGGGGGAAAGTGGGGGGTGGAAAGTATGTGTTTCAGCGACATTACAGTTAAACAGCCGCCAATTGTGATGGCTTTGAGTCTCAGGCTACATTGCATGCTTTCTCCATGATGTAATCTTTATTGAACCTGGAAGATGGGGCTGAGGGGGAGGGCGAGGAGAGGAGCAAGAGAAACTCATTGCTGCTGCTGCCTCTCAGCCCGAGGAGCTAATATCCCAGTCTCCCTGGGAAGAACTCATTGCTTTTGCCTGGTAAAATGCTATCCATCCCCCTTTCCTCCCTAACGTTAAACCAGTCTGTTAAGCAATTGTCAGGGAACGTGCATCTGTGCTGCAAACGTTTCATCCCACGCTGACACATTCCCTTTAACGTTGAGGGGCCTTGATGGAGACGACCGCTTTTTTGCCCTCTTTGAACCGCTGCGGTTCCACAGTGTCGTGGCTCTGGAAAACGCCAGGGGAAACATTACAGAATCCCCGTATTTTAAAATGAGACTATTTTCTTTTACCTACCATGAGCAAGGGGCGGGGACGTGATTTTTGGGACTAGTTTATTTATAACTGTGCACTTCACGTTTTGAACAGATGGGGTGCTTTGCTGTACATGTGTCTCTACATATCTACCGAAGCACTTATGGAAAATCCGACGTGCAGTCATTGCCCCATCAGTCCCATTGCAGTCTCTCTCTCTCTCTCTCTCTCCAGTCGCCCTCTCAATGTATTGCTCATCACCATAATTTCTGAGCAACACTTCACACGGACACGAGGGGCTGTCGTTTTGCAGAGACTGAAGGCAGGGACAACAGTTACCCCAAAATGACATATTTATGTTTAAAGCCCCAGCCCTGCGTCCATGACATCTGTTGACCACAGTGAGAGTTCTGAGGACTTCAGAAACACAGGAGCTAACTGTATATGAATGTACAGATGCCTTCAATGATGCCAAGTGATAGAAAATGTTTTCGTAACATTTAAAAAATAAAGTAGTTGGATGAATAGCACTTTATTTCATTGGCTTTCTCCACGATAAACAACAAAATGTATGCAATTTTTCAGGCCATTAAATATTACCAGGACATTGAAAGGATGTCGGGCCTATGCTGGCACTTGTAACTCAGACAAAACTTCTCCCGCCATCAACAGGAATTTTGCTACTATTCCATTATACCGTGAAATAGTCTAACGTTAAAAATCTATCACTACATTTTCAAAGTAAACATTAAATAAGACACATGCAGGACAACACTACTTTACTGTCTGTCTTTGTTATACTCTATTGCAAAAGTCAATACTATATTTTATATCACATCTTTCATGCAAACGGTACCTTAAAATGTTTTAGAGTTAAATACCATTACCGTAGAAAGCAATTTGCCCAGTTGAAAAGGAACTGACAGCATCTCTTCCATATAAATGGTGTAGAAATCTCAATATACTCACTAGAAGCTCTTCACTGCAACCTCCACTCATGTGAGTAGTTACCTTGCTTTCAAAGGAACCGCTTGGTGAGTAAGGATTACTTGGTGAGTAAGGGCTTTAAGTCTCAGGGCCTCTGAATGGACATTTTAAAATGTGATCCCAGACCTAAGCACACCTCGCTCTATAGCAGTATTTCTCTCCTGTGGAGTGTGATCTGAAAGGTGGTTACACACCTCTTCTGTTTGGGTCCTGGCTAGAGCTGATCATAAATTATTATAGAGCTCATGGACCACATGTTGTGAGGCAAGAGGGGAATATGGGAGTAATGTAGGCCAGTGGATAGAGCACGGTGGTGGGGAATATCTTGGTTCTATTCCTGTTTCTGTCAATAACTCACCATAGGCCAAACTTTTCAAAAGTGTCATCTGATTTTGAGCATCTCAACTGGGATATGTAGACCCTGACTTCTGGAGGGGCTGAGGATCCACAACTCCAGTTTTGGTCCTCATTGTTTTGTGTCTTTGTTTCTCACCCTGTAAAATGGAACAGATACCTCTCCACCATCGTAAAGCACGTTGAGAGAGGAAAAGTGCTATATAAATGCTCAGTATTATTACTGTATTATGTAGCAGCAGTAGGTTCCACAGCAGTAAATGAAGATTAATAGATTTATAGATTTTAAACCCACAAGGGACCATTTATGATCACCTAATCCGACCTCCTGCATAACACAGGCCATGGAATGTTTCCCAGAGATTCCTGCATCATGGCCATAACGTCGGGTGGACCTCGAGCTTGTTCTTTAGAAAGACATCCAATCTTGATTTAACGACTTCAAGTGATGGGAAATCGACCGGAGCTCTGGGTAGGTTGTTCCAATGGTTAATTATTCCCACTTAAAAATTAGCACTTTATTTGTAGTGTGAACTTGTCTAGTCACTGGATTTTGTTTATGCCTTTGTCTGCTAACCGGATTTTCAACCCCTACCCTTAACTTCTCCCGAAAGAACCAAATTCCTCTGCCACTTCCCAACTGAAAGGAAAATTTTTTCTGGGAAGCCTGGAAAAAAATTGGAAAGCAGTTTTAAGATTACGGGGTGGGGAAGGATTCCTCTTCCAGCTACCTGGGCTGTGATAGCCCCTTAGCTAGCTGGGGAGAGTTTCCCTGGGGGTGTAATCCATGTGAAGGCTGCTGTATCCAGGCCGCGTAGGGAACGTGCAAAGGGCAGAAAGGGGTGTGTCCAGGGGCGATGGACAGTCCTTGTAGCTCGTGCAGCTATGTGGCTCCTCCACTGTGTGGACTGTAGAGCAGTCCCTAATTAGCCTAGGAGGTTGGGCAGAGTACTGTGATTTAGATTGACTCCTGGCTGCTCTGACTTACACTGGGAGGCTGCGGTAGCTCCAGGAGGAATCCAAAATAGGGAGGATAAAAAGGTGGCCCAAGGCAGTGCCTTTCTGTGCTGCTCCTCTTGGGGCTGCGTCCCAGAATCCCACCCTTCACGTTTAAATCATTTCCTTGGTTTTTCACTTTTTGAAAAACGTCCTCATTTTTGTTGGTTTTGGCTCATCCTAGCTCCAGAAGGGTTGGTCTACAGCCACCACCTGCTTTCTGTTTTGCTAACCTTGCTGAGGAAAAGCAGTGTTTTGAGTGGCTGTGGTGGAGTGTAAGCATCCCATGCTACGGTAGGCTAGCAAGGAGTTTATTGGGGCACATTAGAGCAGGGATCTAAAAAGGAGACACAGCTAAAGCACCTTCTTTCTCTCACTCTGCCACCCCACCTCCACCAAGCCCAGATAACAATCAGAGTCAGGGAGTTCCCAGGTCCAGGCAACAAGGAAAATTGGCCATCTTGCTATGCATAGGTAAGGACTGCAGGGCAAATCATCAGCCAGGCTAAATCAGTATGGCTCCATCTACTTCTATGGAACTATGCTCATCTACCTCAACTGAAGATCTGGCCCTCTCTGCTCTTTTCATTTGGCTGAAGCAAGCCACCCTTTCCTGGCAGTTTTTCTTTTTTGTCTGGTTTTGGTCAGGATCCCAGTCCTGATTCCCCATAAGTGGGGAGAAATGCTCTGAGCAGACAAGGGTGTTCTGTAAAGACAGTCGAGGGGTGGGTTACCAATATAATTCTTCGGATACACTTTTTGTGCAGTAAATCATGTGTGTGTGTGTGCGTGTGCACAAACAGCTAGCTGATCCAGAAAGGGAGCCCAGATGTTTGCATCCTTCAGCCACTGCAATTGGTTTACATCAGTTTATCTTTTGAAGGCTACTTTCAAAAGGAAAGGGCTAGAAGTTACATTGATGTGCTTTTTAAAACCGAAAGCTGAGATTCTCTTTCCTGGGGCCCAAAGGTTGCCTCTGCTATCAAGGAGCCCCCTCTTGCTCTTTAGTGACACAGAGCAATGGATACAATTATTTGATAATGTTAAAAACTGTAAATTGACCTGCTGCGGACTGACTCAATGCTATGCTTCTGCAGTTGCGGGGATGGGAAATGGATGAAGGGGAGGAGAGTAGGGGAAGATTTGGAGGGGTTGGAGTAAGGATGGGGATATGAATGACGGGGATAAAGAAGGAGCAGGGGATGGCAGGGACCATCTGTTTGTGTTGTGTTTGTACAATTCCTAGCACAACGAGGGACTGATCCATGACTGGGGATATGACTACACTGCAATTAGACACTTGCGACTGACCCATGTCAGCTGACTTGGGCTCACGGGGCTCAGACTAAGGGACTGTCTAATTGTAGTGTTGCTATTAAGGTGTGGGACCCTCCCACCTCGCAGGGTCCTAGAATCCGGGCTCCAGCTCAAGCCCAAAGGGCTATACCTCAGTTAAAGAGCCCCTTAGCCTGAGCCCCGTGAGCCCAAGTCAGCTGGTACAGGCCAGTCGTGGGTTTTTAATTGCAGTGTAGATATACCCTCCTAGGTGCTACTACAATACAAATAAATAGAAGCACTATTAATAATGAACTAGAGGTAGGGTACTGGGGGCATGCAGAGGGAAGATACGGGGTTCTGTTCCCCATTCTTGGAATGAGGAGATCCAGGGATGGTAGGAAGCTGGCATGCAGGGACTATAAAGGGGGTGCTGGGAGCTGGGGGATCATAGGGAAAGGACATGGAAAGCAGAGGAGATAGGGAGTGGGGAAATGGACAACATGGCAGGAGATGCAGAAGCCAGAGGGATGGAGAAGGTTGCAGGGAATTGGAGAGCACAGAGATGGGGACAAAGGGACCAGAAGAGGTAGAGAATAGAACAGGGGAAGGCAGGGTTTCTTTCCATGTTAAAGCTTACACACTTACATTTTTAGATCTAGAAATTTTAAGTGGTTCACACCTCCCTCCACTGTCCACCTGCTTTCTGTTTTACCTGCCTGTCCCCACCTATCTTCTAAGGACTCAGTAACATTTTCAGGAGAGAAGCCCTGCTTTGATGGGCATTCTGAGATCTGCCAGGCAAGGCTTCCCTCTGGTAGACTGTAGACGTGTATGCTATGCTAATTTAAGCCTTTCCTGTTCAGGAGAAAACAGGCAAATTCACAAACAAAAAAACTATGTTCAGAAGAGTTAAGGTTGTGAGTGTGTGTCAGGGAAGCCCAGCTAACACACCAAAGCAATGTTCATTTTCTCTGTATCGAGTTCTACACCTTTATAAAGGGTGGAAATGAACAGTGAAGGGATCCAGCCAGGTTCCAAGGTCCATATAAGCCTTCGTCATGCACTATTCCCCATCTCATTTCCTCTCCCCGCCCAACCTGAAAGTTGCCTCCTCAGGTTTGTAAAAATAGATGCAATGGTCCAAATAACTAAATGTTATGGGCTCAACTGTGCCTTTGTCATAAAAGCTGAATAAGAAGCAGCAGATCTACAGTGAAGACCTGATTGTGACCCAGAGGGTCTGGTCCCTGATTCCCTCCTTGTCCCAAAGGGGAAATGATCTTTGCCAGCCCTGTATCTGGTGCAGATTGCTTCCCGCTCCACACCAGCAGCCCAGCTGTGTGTTCTGGTGCATGGGGGTGAGTGGGCAGAGCCAAAAGTTCAGCTACTCCCCACCCCTGGCTGCCCACCTGTGTGGGATGGGGACTAACGGCCTCAGGGAGGCTATTGTCTGCCAACATTGACATCCATCCCACAGAAGAGTTACAATCTCAGCCTATATTAACATTATCATTTTTATTATTACAGTAATGCCCAGAGGCCCCAGCCAAGAGTGGAGTGCCCATTGTGCCTGGCACTGTACAAACGCAGGACGAGAGACAGTTCCTGCCCTAAGGAGCTTACAGTTCAAATAGACAGGACAACAAAGGGTGGGAATTCTAAACTTCCTAATCAAAGGCTCTCTTTCCAGTGTCCTGTAAAATTAATAATAATACTTACACCACAAAATTACTTACTACACAAAATTACTACACAACACAGCAAATATATTTAAAATACAAACTTCCCAGGTCATTTACTTTAACACTATAGAACCAACACACTTCATAACACCAAACACAGCAGTCATTCCAATTGTATTCATTAAGATATTCCTCTACTCCACCATCACATTGTGCTCTGGAGAAACTGATAGAACACTGAGATTGCTTAAGGTACTATCCAAAGTCTACTGAGGTCACTGAGACTCTTCCATTGACTCGGATGGGCTGTGGATCAGGTCCCGTGTTCCTTTTGAAATCTTTACAAACAAGTTTACATCGGCTGGTGTAATCAGAAACCAAAACTAAATTAAGAGATCACCTGCCAGCAGCATAAATAAAACAAGGGAAATATTTGTTAACCAGAAACCACCATGGAATAAGAGTTTTGACATAATAGCAAAATCAGGGTTTAGATAACTGGTATTCTTCAACCAACTTTGTAGAAATATTCCCTGGAACGAGCCCGAGAAGAGAATCCTCATTTAGGCTATTCTTTTTCAGATGTAATTGAATTCACTTGCTTAGCTTTCTGCCTTCCCCCACCTTTTCATTCAGTGGTAATGTGAATTCTGCTAATCTCTCTGCACAACAGTCAGTCTCCTCCTCTTTTACCAATGATCATTCACAGAGCCGGTAATGTAAAACAGCTTTAATCTGCCTCTCCCTGCCCGCCCTTTACTGCAGCTCCAAAAAATAGCCTTGCGTAAAAAAAACCGTTTCCTTCATAAAATTTATCATTTGAAGTGACATTAGCTAGTTTAGTATGTTTTTTCCTCTGCACTGAGTTGTTTGTGACATTCTGAGACATTCTAAGAAAACCACACAAAGGTCCCAGAGCTGTGGGATTGGGTAAAAAGTGTTCTGATATAGGTGGCAAATGATTACGCATACCATGAAATGATATATGGAGGAGGTAGGGGGAAATATTGAACATTCAGGAAGCAGATTACTTGGGAAATGTCTTTGGATACGCTGCTTATCAATAAATCTCTGTTTGTCACCGATCCTTTACACACATCAGAGTGCAGAGTGCAACAAAAGTCCTATTGCATGCAACTACCCAGTATTCATAAAATTCATAAGATGGTAGTCCTGATAAATTGGCCAGTGTTTCTGATATCTATAAAGTGAAGATACTTGAAAACCATCTCCACAGGAGATAACATTACTTGCCAATCAAATTTACGCTAACCAGTCTGGCCACTGCCACCACATTGGGTCAGGGTTGCTTGTTGGCAACCTAGATATCCTTATCTGACGCATTTTTCCACAAGGTTGTTTTAAAATATTAATTTTACATCTTCTCAGTCAGGTTAAAGTATTTTCAGGGGGCTGGGAGGGGACACACACACACACAAAGGTCTCTACTCAATGCTTTTTCTTGGGTAAAGAATAGAGTTGCAGAAATTGTTAGAACTTTTATTTTTGTCATACAAATGAAATTGTCATACAAATTCTATTTTCTCAGAATCCAAAGAAGCTACATTTTTACAAAAAGAGCCAGTACTTTACTTTTAAAAGTGGATGAAAATTCCCATCTTCTCTGCATTTCATATAACACACAACTAATTTTATAAGCCACGAGGGTGCACTATTTCTGCAGTGAACCCTTGCAGTCCAAGAATGTATTTTTGCGGGATGATTTCACGGTAAATATTATTTTAATTTTCAGATCTTGGGATCCCATTGTGTTCTGGTGAATAACATATTTTCTAACCCATGGGAAAAGTGTTACTATACATTTTTGAACTTACATAGTACTCTTCAACCAAGACTCGCAGAGCATAGTGCAAACATTAACTAATAAAGCCCTATAAGACCCTTACGATACAGCTAAAGCCAGGAGAATACTGTGGGTAAATAATTTCATCAACTAACATACAAATATATTTATATACACATACAAATGTGTGTCCTTTTATTTTTCATAGACAAATTGGTTTTGGTAGCTTAGCCATTGTCATCTTCTGGCCCTGTGCTTTATACATGCATTATCTGCGGCAAGGGCTGTCACTGAAGAACTGGACTTTTTAGCCATTTGTGATGCTGCAGCAAGACACACAGGAACTGAATGGCTTTGGCACTTACACCATTGTCTTTCTAGATGGCCAGTTGCCAGTCAGAATTACACACTGCAGCATCAGTGGCATGCAGAATTCTTCACTTCCTGTCCTAAATTGTTGTGTGCAGCTAAACAGCTGCTGTGTGGTTGATGTAAATAAACTTCAACCAAATAGCTGGTGATATAAATTTTTTTGGCATGCGTTTAGGATGGATACATTACTCACAACTGGCAAAACCGTGAGTGGGTTACGCAATTCCTCTTAGATGAGACTCACTAAAATCTGTTTACCGCACCATATCCTTATGTACTTTGCACATGCCACATACATTATAGAAATGCTAACTGAGATATGTTTCAGAATTTAAAGACCTTTCATTAGGATTATTTCTTGTATCCCTCCAGCCTTAAAGTGAAGTGCCTTAGTTATCATGGGCCAAATCATTCTCTTCCTTGTCAATACCCATAGGAGGGGGGGCTAAAAGAAGGAAACGTGCCAAGAAGTCCCTCAAAGAGATTCCTCACATCATGCCACCAGTGGAAGTCAGGTTTATGCCTCCTGGTGTAGAACACAGGACTGGAGCCCCTGTGCTCCTTTGCCCCTTTGTATGTTTATCACATGATTTTGCAATGTATTGCATGGATATTACACAGGTGCAAATCTGGTGGTGATAGCCATCACCTGCAGGGTCATGTGATTAACAGCACTCATTGTTCCCCTTTGATTGCCTTACCTAATTAGTCCTTCTGGGCAGCCTCAAACAGACACCTTTTTAAAACAACCTTCCTCCACAGTGGTTCCTTCCATTTGCACCGCAAAATGACACTGGGCCAAGGTCCAGGGTGGACAACATACAGGCCTGCACCGAACGCAGATGTAAGAGCTGCTCGGCTGAGGTCCTGCAGAATTTGTGTCATATACTTTTGTTTATAAGTTAGCACACCCGTTTTTTTGTTTGCTGATATCTTCAAAGTCAATGGGAGTTAAACGGTTCAGCTGAGATTCACATATTCATTAATTTGCAGCAGTGACATACAGGGTTTAGAGCATAGAGTAGTCTTATTAATAATGTAAACAACTTTCTGCATCACAAAGCTATTGCAGAAATTAGGTCCCATTGTACTGAGCTGAGGGGAATGAGTTAGGAAATATTTCCTTTGCAAAGCAAGCTGTGCCCTCAGAGCGACAATATCATTACACGAAGTAATCTTGGATGTTCTCCACCTGGCGAGCCGAAGGATTTCTGCAGTGCCGCAGTTCATTGCAGCTCAGCATGCATTTAGCATCTGTTAGCAGAGACTTGAAGAAGTCCTTGACTTTCTGCGAAATTCCTATGGAAATAGATAGGGCATCTGTAGGAATACAAAATAATATACTGATTCAAGGGCAATGCTAATTGAAATGTTAGTCAGTGAAGAGAGAGTGGGCCATGGCCTTGGGAGGGCTTCTTCTGGAGGAAATTGTCACAAGCACATGCTCTTGGGGATCCCCTCAAGGCCAATTGGTGGGGTTTGTCTATTTGTGGAAGAGGCCAGAGAACAGCCCCCATACAGTAGATCCCTTGGGACTCGAGAGAGAGGACAGGGCTATTTGCACCAAAGCCCTTTGCCTCTGCCTGGCTCCTGGCTCCCTGAGACTGGTTATTGGAGCTAGTGTGCTTCTCCCAGCCCATCCCTCTCCTTTGCCCAATGTGCCAGGTCTCCCCCTCACAGAACTCACTGATCTGAGAGGCTTTCCAGGTCCTCAAGGGAAGCGAAGATGGTGCAGGGGAAGTGGTTGAACCCTCCTTCCATGACAGTGCCTCCAATTAGGAAGGGCTGGAGGGGGAGTGAACACTTGCTCAAAGTTCCATAGGCTGCAGAGCCAGGGGATGGGGGCCTGGGCCTGGCCACGTTTAAGCAGTGATCCCATCAGTAGGGCAGCTGCTGGTCGCAATGCCGCTGAGATTTGACCCAGCTGCCCCTCTGAAATTGTCCCCAGTGCAACTTAAGCAGCTCAAGTAGCTGCTCTAAGTTGCAGCAGCACTTGCCTGGGCTGCCTATAGCCATCTCTACAACCCAGAGATACCCAGAATGGCTGCAGTGGCCTGGTCTATGCCCCCTTCCCTGGCACACCCTTGGAGGGGCCCCGCACAGAACAACCTGTGGCTGTCTAAGGTAGTTCCTGCACTGGGGGGTTTCTTCCCCAGCCAACTAAGAGGCTTTGACTGGGCAGTAATGGAGGGCCAAATCCCTCTCAGTGACTCTAGAGCCATTCTAGAAGGGAGCTATAGGAGGTGTTTGCTGTTCCGTTACCCTAAACAGATTGTACTGTCACAATTCCCTTACCTGACCTGTGCCCTGTGTTTATTGTGAAGCTACAGAACTGCAGAAAACTTACAACACAGGCATGGCTCCACTTTACTTAATTACAGTGTAGTAAGATCCCTATAACATACCGTACGCAATGCTATCAGAATACATTCTTCATGACTTTAGCAGTGGAAACAGCTAAAGGAATTCTCCCATGTTCACAAAGAAAGCCGTCTTCTCTTCCTGCTTTTCATTGTCCAGGCTTGCTCAGCAGACATCTGTTGCAATTTTGTATCACACACAGATTCCTGTAAAAATCCAACTCACAGTTCAGTAAGTTTCATGGACACTCTGACCCATCCAGTAAGGGCTGTTTTAGAGCAAGACAAGAACACTCCCACTTGATTGAGGCAGGGCCAGATTCTTTTTGCCCCCTATCTCCCCCCATCAGTTTGGGGAACACCTGACCCATTCCAAGTGACTCAGAGTGCAGAATCCGCCCTCAGAGTTTGGAAATGCTTTGGCCTGCTTCTTTTGAGCTCAGGGGGAGTTTTGCCATTGAGACCATAGGAACAGGATCAGACCCATAGGAAGGCAGGGGGTGAAGGATCCTTTTAGGCTCTTGCTGATGCTTTCAGCGCCTTTGAGGGAGGCAGTGTGTACAGATCTGATTAGCGTTTGTACCATAGGAAATAAAGTCAGAAATGCCTAGACTGCAAGCTCTCTGGGGCAGGGAATGCCTTTCCTGTTTCCTGTCTGCAGTGTGCCTAGTATAATGGGACCCTGGGTCCTTTAGTGGAGTTCCTGGGTGCTGCCACAATAGAAATAATCAGAGGGTATAAACACTGCTCCAGCTAGGTGATTATTAAATCAAAGCCTGACACCAGCTTATGAGTAAAGATGATGGATGGGCAGCTCTGTAAAGGAGGCTGGCATGTTTAATATCATGAAGTGGCTTGATTGTTATCTTTTTTCTAAATAACAAGACAGGGCCATCGGCGTTCGCCTCCTCCTCCCTTCACCCTCCCAGTCACCCCCCTCTTCAGGCATGCTGCTTGTTTCTTCTTTTTTGGGGGGGTAGGGGTAGGAGGGGTTGAGAGAGAGAGACATTTTCTTTCACACGAGCCCTCAGAATTACAGTTCATGAACTATTCAGTAAACTGACCGGCGTGAACCTCCCCTTCAACGGCCTAATCTAAGGGGTGGATCTATGTGTTTTGTTGCTTGTCAAAAACAATCACTCCTCGGCCCATTACATTTACAGCACGTCGTCCTTTAATTGGTGTAACACACTGAGGGCTGAAAGGAAGAAAGTCCCACAAAAGAGCCGGAGTGAATGAACCCTGACTCACACAAAAATACTCTTCAGAAGTTCAGAGCTGGGCACTAACAAGGAGGTAGAGAGTTAGCTTGAAAAGGGGTTAAGTTCAGAAATGTGCCACCTTGAAGACCCTCCCATCAAAGCCATGATAGCATTGACAAGATGCAAGGGGGGAAAGGTTAATATTCCCGGTTTGGGAGGGTGGGGGGTTAGTATAAGGGATCGAGGATCCCTCTATCCCCCCGACCCCGATCTCTTCATTTTCATTGTACACTTCCATCGTGCATAAGGGGGAAAAAACCCACCCTGAGCCTGTAAAGCATTAAAAATGGCTCAGATAAACAAAGCCACCTAAAGCTGCTTGTATGTTTCATCCCCCTCGGAATATAATCTCCCTTTCTCTTCCTCGCCTCTCCCCAGAGCCGCTTTCCCTGGTCCTTAATGATTCGACTAATTCAACAACATCGAGGTTTAAACATCTCAAACCATGCTCATGCGGTGGGTGGGGGGGGAGTCCGGTGCAAGCCGAATGCCAGGGGCCAGAGCGAAGGGCTCTCTCCTGCACCTTTCACGCTAGGAAAGCTAACCTGGACGTGATCCGAGGAAGGCAAAGAAATAGCAGAGGCTGGGGGCGGAGGGAGGGAGAGGGGAGCGGGAGAAAGTCGAGTCCTTTCTCTGACAAGTTTGATTAGTGTGATCTGCGTGGAATAATTACAACATATCGTCTGTGTCACAACGTTCTGGGGCAAGACTTTCCCTTCTGCGAGCTCCCAGCCAGCGCTTTGGGTTAGCGGCTGTCAGTGAGGCGGCGGGCGGGGGGGTGGGGGGTGGGGGGGGGGGAGAGAACCCCTTGCTTTTAGCCTTCGGTGCAACAGAGCTGAAAAAAAGTCAAATTCCTACATTCTGCTCATCTGTTCCTAATTTTTCACTGGGTGTCCCTGATTTTCCTTAAACACGCACACACACTCTTGGCCTTTGGGGGTTCTTGGCTTTCGGGGTTCTGCAGCGACAGCCGAGTTACCGCTCTGCCCCCGATACATCTAAGCCTGCTGTATTCATTAGTAGCAGTATTTTGTTTACCAGCGTGGGTGAATTGCAAACTCCCTGAAGTCACTGAGGAGTCTGGCCTGAGTGAGGACTGCAGAATGGGATCTACAGCTGGGAGGGGGAGAAGGAGAGAGAGAGAGAGAGAGAGAGAGAGATCTGTAAGGCACTTCAGGGTGTGAGGAGCAGGCGGGGGTAATCAGTGTCTTCTTGTGAAACTCTGTCCTTACTGGGGACGAAGTCAACTTCCCTTTCTCCCCAGCCTTAATGAACCTTCCCAGAAACTTGCACCGCTCCACTCAATGCATCTAAATCCCTGTCCAGAGCTCAGATTGCTGGTTTTCTTTCTTCCTTTTCTTTTCTCCGAGCTTTTACACGGAGTTTTGCTGCTGTGGGATTTTTCTGTCTAAAGCTACAATAACTATTTTGATGTAAATGGCAGGCTTTGGGTGGGTGCCTGGGGTAGGGAGTTAATGATTCTTCTTGCACTGGACTGTTCTTTCACTTTGCCTGTGTGCACCATGTTAATAAATTAATGCACCTTTCATTACTCCTACATGCATCAAACCTCAGCTTTGTGTTTTCGGGACTGACCCTCGTTCCTATACTTTTGTGAGTAAGCTGCCCCCATGCTAAGGCTGGGGCACTTTTAAATGCAGCTCCATAGTTCTGTCAAGGTTTGTAATCCGTCAAAAAGCCGTTGATTGCTGCAAGCGTTACTTTTCATTAAGAAAACTTAGAAGCAATTTGGGAGAACCCTTCTCAATGAATACATTTACCCCCAAATGCTTTTTATTCTTCGTCTATACTTGATGAGTTTCTCTGGCACAAATCAGTTCTTACAGGCACAGAATGGGCAATCCCTTGATCCCCATCAATTGTCATCCAGCGTTTGGGCCACTTTGACCGCCAATAGTGGGGAAGTCAGAGCTAATCCGCAGAAGGAATCACGGGAAAAGAAAAGCAACAATAACCAAGTCAAGCGTAAAAAATGAAAGAGAAATCTCTATTATCACTCACTACATTTCCCAGCGATGTACTGAAAAAATCAGCTCGTTTGTCATTCGAGTCAGACACCCGGAGAAGAATATGGGGTCGTGGTGGGTTGGTAGACTCACACGACGTAAGGAGCAATATTTTAGAGCAAAAGGGCCCCTTCATGTGCCAAATCCTCCTCACATCCGCCATAACCATTAAATACAGACTGACTTTATTCTGTATGGGAAGAACAAGGAGGAAAGGAGCCCTCAGCCACAGATCTAGACAAAAAGTCCAAAGAGCGAGGGCGAGGGAGGCGAGGCAGAAGAAATAGGCAAGTCGGTAGCCTCCGCACAGAGGGGGGGTGTGTGTGTGACAGAGAGAATGCGTGATGCATGTGCTTCAGAGAGAAACTGTCTGGGAGAGGAAATACGTGTGTGAGTGTGCATCAAAGAATAAGTGTGAGCGTGAGAAAGGGAATCGGGGGTGTGTGTAAGGAGGTGCGAGACAGTGTGTGTGACATGCCTGGCTGTGTTCTCACGGGCCCCAGAGGAAGAAAATGAGAGGGACTGAGGCTGTGGGTGTGGAAGGAGGGAGTGTGTATACGGGTAACAGTGTGTATATGAGACAGAGTGAGAAAGTCTGTGGTCTGAGCGCTCCTCTTTCTGCCTGTAATCTCAACCTGATCTGATCTTTTTCAATCCCCCCTCCCCCCCCCAGCAGTGCATCTAGACGAGGAAGGGGCGCAGCACCGCTAGTGGCGGGAGCTGTTAAGGGGAAGAGAGACAGGGAGACTTTTGCGAGCCCCTTTCCACGCTGACACCCGCAATTGCCCCAAATGAGGCCAGGCTTCCTTTCCTCCGCAGCCAAGTGAGGGGCAAAGTCAGCCCCAGAGACCTGGCTGCCGGTGCCAAGCGCTCACGGGAATGATTGGCTTTAGGCAAGAAAACAACTTGACAGATCTGGAAATCACTGCTGCACGCGTTCAGGTTTCCTTACCCGCTACTGATTTCCCCCCTTAGGTCACCTCAGTGTTTGTTTGTGGTTTGCACGGAACCCGCACGATTGATTTCCTTTGAACCTCCAGAATAGATTGATCGTTTTAACCAACCCTTCGGGAAACCAGGGAGAGCGGGCACCTGGGTTGTGATCCGGCTGTTTGGAGCCGGAGCTGCTAGAAGACTGGGCTCCTATGTAACGGAAGCCGACGAACAGGACTCTAATTTGGTGGAGAGAAAACCAGACTTGTGAGGCCAGCCTGCTGTTCCAGGACATTTCCTCCTCGCTGATGCCAGGTCGGCGGGAATGTAACACACAGCCAGGAACCGTGCGATGGACACAGGGGCTCTTTCCCCACCTCGCCCACCAGGGCGAGTGCAAACCAGTAGCAGCCCTGGGGACTCCGCTGGGAACAGGCAAACCGTGGTGCACCCTCCTCGCCTTCTCCTCCCGCCTTCAGGAGGGACAGTTGCTGAAATGCAGCCCCATTTCGCGCCCCTGGTTAGCACGACGATCTCTGGAGGGTGGACACAAAACCTGCTAGCCCGTTTTCCTTCAGCAGCCCGGAACATTTCCCAGCAAAAGCAACCCTATCCCCCCAAACAAACAAACACGGGGAAACGCCAAGTTCAGCCCCCTTCACTAGCGGTGTTTTGCATGCCGTCTATTGATCATTAATATTGTGATCATTAATATTGGCGTGCGCGGGACGGTTTTTATAGTGTTAAGGACCTGGAGGGGGAAATCTCCTGCCTGGAAAACAGCTACGGTAAATGTAGCAACTTGTTAGACCTGGCTATTTAACTAATCAAAGAATCAGAGTCTGCTAGCCCTGCTTTGTATTGGCATCTCCCTGTGAGTTTCTTGGACCAGAATCTTTTGTCTAAGTCATTATACGCGTCTATACGTGTGTATACACCCCCGATGTGTTATATAGACCCAGAGACACCCACGTGGATACGCACACAGACTCTCACACACTCCTATTCGCATACATAGCTATGCATCTAAAAGGGCGCATATCTATCTATCTATCTATCTATCTATCTAGTTTTGAAATGCTGTCAACATGATCACTTAGGTCTAGTTTCCAAAAGCTATCTGCTAACCATAGATTCACTTTTTTTTTTTACTACCTTTACTAGTCTTTTCTCTCAACAACCCCGAGGAATATAGTTCTTTTAAAAGCCGGATCGAAATGAAATTGTTAATGAAAATAGCTGCCCTGGGAATCCTCGCTGACAGGGCAGTGTTTGGTTCAGGGTATAGAGGGAATGTACCAAACTGTAGAATGGGAAGCCTTCAAGTGTATCCGACATGAGTAAGCCCCCGCTCTCCTCGCTGTCTCCTCCTCATTCATTTTGGTGCCTGAGAGCGTCCTGGAATCTCTCTAGCAGAGTGCCCTGCCCCTTGATCAGGCCTGCGCCAAAGAAACGGTTTGGTAATTGACAGACGCATGCAGAAGACAGAGGACTTTTCAAACGGGGCAGCGAGTGAGACAGACCACTCGCAATTTTTAACACAACGAAATGCTCTCTCCAGACCTTCCCAGCTCTCTCCGGGTCCCTTTTGCAACGCAGATCTGGTCCATAACGCTAGAACTGGGCATCTCTCTCGCTCGCTCGCTCTCACTCCCCACAGGGCTATAAAACCGCTGTCCCTTGGGGCTGTCAGGAGTACTCAAATAGTCGCTGCTTATAAGCAACATTTCCACTGCGATGTCCTGACCCAGATTTCCATAAAAGTGCGATCTTCGCATCATCTCTCATCTCCAAAGGGTGCTTGAAGAGCTGGAGACACTCTGCAATCCTAATTAGTGATTTTTGTCCTCTTGTTACTGGGCTCAGCAGCTCATGCAAATGAGCTCTTCAGCGCAGCCACCATTACCCCAGCTCCAGAATTAACTGACTCTTATCTTTAATGATATGCCGCCGAACTCCTCGGAGCCCGGCTAGCTTTTTATCTTGATTACTCTAATCAATAAGAAATGATAGAGTAGAATTATAAACTCTATTGGCTTTTAAATGTTGCCGACAAGCCCTCGAGGTGCACGTCCCTGTCATTGTTATTTATTAAAATGATCTTCAGTTAACAGCGGATGCAAATAGGAAAATGAACCAGGGGAAATTACCCGGGGGGCTCCCCCCCCCTTGCCGAGATCCCCGCTGGTTGTTAGTTTAGGGCTGGGTAGGTGGGAGATGGGAGCGCTTTGAAAACCAATTGCTCTTTTATAAGGTGCAAGAAAAACAAAACAACAAATTAGGGCAGAACAGGCTCCCCCCTCAAGGCCATCCGACCCCAGCCCAGCGAGCGCCCGGGCACCGGCTCCATTTGGTGGGTGTGTAACTGAGGAACACGCTCAGTCGTGCCCGATGTGCAAGGCGAGGTACAACGGAGGCACAGGGCCAGCGGTGGGAACGGCGATCAGCGCCAGCCCGCCTCCTTGGGGAGGCGTGGGGGGGGGGGGAGGCAGACGGGCCTCTGCAACTTGTCGGTTTCATTTCAGGGGCCCGATCCTCGCCTTCTTTCTGCGGCGAAACCGCTGGGAAGCAGGGGGCGATTTTGCCTCCCCGCGCGGGATCGGGCCCCGATGTATGATTCTTACCACTGTGGAGTCTCGCGAAAGCAATGACATTTGGAACAGCCACGTGCTCTGTAATGATGGGGCCGAACCCACATAACGGGCCGGATCCCGCAGTCCTTACTCAGGCTTCCCTCTTGACTTTCCCCGGAGTTGAGTCTGGTGGCTCGGAGGGCAGGGAGCGCCTCCCTCCCTCTGCTCCTCCTGTCCCACCGCCTCCTGGGGCAGATGAAAACGTCTTTTCTGATCTGGCACTAGTAATTAGTGGCCCCTCCCTCTTGACACACAGATCCACAGCACCGGCTACTTTGTTTCAGGGAACTTGTTGGCGGGGGTGGGGGGCGAGGAATCTAATCCAAAAAATATATATAGCCAGCAAATGTCACCGTGTCTTTTATTACAGACCCGCAGAGAGCGTCCAGCAGCGCGTTCCTGTTGGAAATCGACAAGTGAGGCACAGGGTGGAGCGAATTTCATTTACACCGAATGTCTGATTCCCAGGCAAACATAAGTGCTGGCGTAACTATGAATTTGTGGTCTCATGAGAAAATGTGTGCAATGGATGGAATACGGAAACATCCGGTCCCAATAACCCACTGGCATCCCCCTCAAAGCATTCCAGTCTCTTCTGGCGTACTCTTTGCTTGCATTTAGGAGTGTGCTTTATATTAATACTTGAAATGTATCTACATTGTTAGCTGGTTAAAAGTAGATTATTTTACATGAAAATTCTCAGCGAGGACAAATAGAAATTATCAGATTTAATGACAGGTTTCAGAGTAACAGCCGTGTTAGTCTGTATTCGCAAAAAGAAAAGGAGGACTTGTGGCACCTTAGAGACTAACCAATTTATTTGAGCACGAGCTTTCGTGAGCTACAGCATCCGATGAAGTGAGCTGTAGCTCACGAAAGCTTATGCTCAAATAAATTGGTTAGTCTCTAAGGTGCCACAAGTACTCCTTTTCTTTTTGCAGATTTAATTAGCTGTACACAAGTGGAATTCCTCTGAAACGAATTTCTGGTAGATAAACACTTTGGGGAAAGGGATTGAGGTCCCATCTTAGGGGATTCCATGGTATTTCCAAAACACAGGGCTGAAGATATTTAAAACAAGGACTGTATTTGTATGACTCTGCATGTATCGCCATTTGTAGTCACGAATAGGAAAAGCACTACGCATTTATATCATTTCATAGTATTTTAACTCCCTATGTTAAATAAACTCGTGCAGCAAATAATTTCAATTACCTTTCATGCATGTCTTTATATCATTGTGTGTTAAATACAGGGGTATTTTCTTATGCATATAATTAATAAAAGATTGTAAACAGTTAAAAGGCTAAAAAGAGTTTTATAGAAAAATAAAAAATACAATTACATGCCCAATAACGTATTGTTTGTCCAGTGGTATGCCAGATCTATCTATCTATCTATCTATCTATCTATTGTAATTTTGGCATATAACAGAGTAGTCTGCAGGGCATGATTAACAAAGTAGTCGTAGGCATGAAGACAGAAGTTGTGTACCACAAAGACAAACTCTTTTATGGGGGAAGGGCTGCATGTAGCCAAATCATGTCAAATCGCTGTTCTTAGTAACATGCTCGTTATTAGGAATGATGACTAAACCTCCAGTATTATTCTGGACTGTAAGTTATCAAGAGCCCACTAATTTCACATTAAAACCCATTGACTGCAAGCGCGTGATTGAAGGGTTTTTAACAATTAACATAATCAGAAAATGAGCGGAGATAATTTTTATTCAACTCATTACTTTTTAATCATGTATTTCTTTCAATTAATATCTTCTCTGGGAAAATAACTGCAATCGGAGTCGGAGAGCCTGTCCGGGCAGTGCGAGGCAAGTGAAAGTGACAAGTAAACATTTCACCGCAGCATGACAAATGGGATCCGGAGTCAGACTGGGGCTGGGGGGGAGGGCGAGGAGGGGGGAGCGGGAGCCACACAAACACTCGTCCTCCAAAGTCACAATCTTGTTTTGAAACGCAACCGATTTCAAAACGCGTTGAATTCCTCTCTGTGTGTGTGAGAGAGATTGTGGGCCACAGAAAGCTCACCTTCCGATTTCCCCTTTAGCAAAGGAGCTGCTGAGGTCACCTCAGGCTCTGAGCGGAGGAGAACTCGCCAGCCTGGTGCAGGGGGCTCGGGACGCCCCCCGGGGGCAGCAGGGGAGCTCCCGGGCTCTCACCTGCACGCCAATCACTGCCGGTACTGAGACCCGGGAGCGGTTCCGCTCGCCCGCTGCCCCCGGCAGGGATACAGCCCGAGTCCCAGGAGGGGTTTTGTCCACGGAGACAAAGTCCCCCCTGAGGCCAGCGGCGGGCGCGAGGCCCGTGGAGAGACACCCCAGGGAGCTCTCAACAACCCGCTGCCTCCCCGGCAGCCTCAGACCGTTCCCGAGAGGGGGCCGCGGGGCGGGACAGCGGCTGTTGCGCGCAGCGGGAGGAAGCGGCTGGGCTCTTGCCTCACAAATCTACCTGCCCCATGACACTCCCCTTCCCCGAGACTCGCTCCGAAAGCTACTTTCCGCGGCTCCTCAGCCGCCAGCTAGATCCCTCCGGCCCCTCGCCCTCCCGGAGGAACTCCGCCGCCTTGTGTTGTTTTCATTCTTGCTGCTTGGGAGCAACCTGCAGACGGGCTGTGTTAGGGCTTGAAACAGAGTCCTAGAATGTCAAGGGACCGGGGGAGGTCCTCTTGTCCAACCCCCTGCTCAAAGCAGGGCCAATCCCCCATTTTTGCCCCAGATCCCTAAGTGGCCCCCTCAGGGATTGAACTCCCAACCCTGGGTTTAGCAGGCCAAGGCTCAAACCACTGAGCGATCCCTCCCCCCCGTGCGGGGCCACCATCAAACTGCTCCAAAGAGCTTATCTGAAGGAGGGAGTCACGTCGGCCGGGAGGAAAAAAGAAGCAAAGTCGACCCCTGGTGGAAGAACCTGGAAATCGGAGTCTGCTACGGACCAAAACTAAAGAAGTCAGCTAGTAAAACTCCCCCGGGAGCGTAGCTGTCCGCCCCGCCCCGTGAGAGATGGCGGAGCCGCTTTCGGAGCAAAAGCTCGGTCCTGCATCCGGAAGAGGCAGCCGAGTCCGCCAACGAAATGCTGGGGCCCTCTCAGTCCTTTTTATTGGCGGAAAGGAGTCAGACTCTTGTGGGAAAGACCACTGGGCATCACAAACTCCGCTCCCATCCCCTTCATGCCAGCGGCAGTTCTGGGCTTAACCGCGCCACCCCAAAATGAAGGGGCAGAGTAACTGGGGCAGCAACAGCAAAGGGATTTGGGCATTCAGGATCATTCGAGCCTCGGTGTTTTGAATATATATCGCATTCCCATTTGTTACCCATTTACAATAAAGGCTCCGTTTCAGGACCTGCCATACCCCTACCCAAAAGGTGGGGTTTCAGTCTAGGGCTCCTGTGGTTTGGAAACAGGGCCTTTTAAAATGTTATCCAGGGTTGCAGGTTTAATCCGTGCAGTGCAACGCAGCAGACGCTTAAAATGCGGAGCTGTGGTTCAACATTCAAGTCCAAGTATGATACACAGTGAACTCCATGTAGACAGAGATCACGGCGAAATGTTGAACTTCCATGGTGCAGTTCAGGGAGGAAATCTCCACTGTATGGAAGTTCCACTGAGCTCAATCCTTTACATTTATCGCCTGTTTTATTTTTATTGTATTGCTCCAGCCATTCTCCCTTTCCTCTTCTGTTCCTTCTCTCATTAACACATACCAGCTCAGACCCCTCGCCCCTCCTCCCTGCCTTCTCTCAACATTCACGAGGAGATCATGACACAGTAACCTCGTCTTGAACAGTTCAGCACCTCCACCGCCTCCTGTGCTGACAACAGGTTGAATTTCCCACCAGCATGGTGGTGTGATTTGCAGCATTTCTTTGTAAAACCCTTGCTCTTCACTGAAAGCTTCTCGGGCACGTTCGAGGCTTGTGATGAAGACAGGGTTCCCTGGGTGAATGGTAGTAACAAACCAAGGCTCACAGCTTCGATGGGCTTGTTGTTCTCCAGATTTCACAGCTTTCCTTAAAAGTTCACTGCAGTTCTTTTTCAATCCACTTTAGACTGAGCCCAGAAGGTGACGTGCATTAATCAAGTATACGTCAAAATATTTGTGTACATCATGCAAGAGTGATAGGACACAGCAAAGCTTTAAAAAAATCCCTTCCCCAAAGATTTTTTTATGGTTCTGTGTCAGAAAGGCAAGATCAATTTACAGTACGGACTAAAGGAGCAGAAATTCTGTAGAGGTCAGAAGGGACAGTACTTGAAAAAAGTTTGGTTGAGAATTGGATTAATGTGGGGCACAGATGTAAGAGGGTTGGAGGGTTTTGTTTGTTTGCTTGCTAGTGTTAAAGCAAAACTAGACTAAAAGACTGCATGCAAAACTCCCACTTGAACACAATGGAAGTTTTGTCATTTTAAGAAATCCAGGTTTGGGACCAGTGATAGTCATTAATTCTGAAATTAAGCACAGCAGGGAGGAAGATCTTTCTTTCTTTCTTTCTCATTGAATTTTCCTTCCCTCCCCAAAATAAGGGAAAACAGAGAAAAAGACAAAAGAACAAAAGGAATGGGAAAGGAGGGAAAGGAAAGGAAGAAAGAGGGGCAGGAGAAGGAAGGAGAGCAACATCTTGCTTTCCATCTCATAGAGATTAATCAAAGGGTTCTAAAAAATTAGACCAAATCGTTTCAAATTTGTCCGAGGTCTCTCTTCTTCAAAACGTTATCCACTCTTTAGCTGCCAGGTCAGCCAAGTCACTGTGCCAAACTTCTGCTCATGGAGGCAGTTTGCTCTTCCACCAAAACACTATGAGTCATTTGGCGACAAGCACTGCTTCAGAGAACTGTGCTTTCCATGAGATGGAGCGTTTACAAGTTGATGGGATAGATCCCCAAACAGTGCTGGGAAGTAATTTTAAGGAGGTATATCCACTGTCATATTAATCCTCCTACCTACTTCCAGCCAGAGGCATTGTATCCTGGGACAGTCCCAAAACATGTGAGCCAGTGTGGCTCTGGGAGCCCCACATAATCTGGCCTGTGCACTGTAATGAGGGCTTCTGATTTTAGATTTTAACTGCTTGACACTGATAAAATACCCTCAATGCAAACAAAGAAGAAGAAGAAAAAAATGAAATCAGTGTTTATCCAACAAATACAGGAAAAACACCAGCAATGGTTACTTGTATCGATGAGTTTACTTACATGGAGCAGTAATAAAGACTATGGGGTTGTGATTTCTGAAGTGCACTAAAGTGTGGAGTACTAATTGGTCCATGTAGACCCTGCTGGTGTGCACTAAAGATTTCCTAGTGTGCTTTAATGTAGTACTGTTTGAAACAGTACTCCTTAAAGCACTACAAAGAGATTACTCACTATAGTATATATTACTGTAAGGAGTAATGTATGTCATACACATTACTCATTATGGTATATGCAAACAGAAAGCGCTGACAAACCCTGATTTTTGGAAATCTATATAAAACTCAAAAAATGCTAAAAAATAAACCCTGAAAATTGAAATGAATAAACCCTGAAACGCAGAAGCCCTAACTGTAACCTATGTGGGGACCAGTGTGAACGAAATGTAATGTTCAGTTGGATTAGTCTTAACTGTAGATCAGTAGTAGAGTTTTCAATGCTTTTCAAGGCACTTCCCCATTGGCTAGGGTTCAAGGATTACAAAACTTTTTGTTCCAGGCCTGGCTCAGGCAATCTAAGGCTATGTCTACACTTGGAGCTACAGGGTTGATGCCAAGCTCACGTAGGCATATGCACGCTAACTCTCATGGAGCTAGCATGCTAAAAATGGTAGAACGGCCATGATAGCATGGCAGAGACAAGTGGTGGCATGAACTAGATGCCCCCGAATACAACCCTTCCTGGGCCCTGGGACATGTACTCAGGGTGTCTATGCTAAATTAGGAAGGAAGTCATAACAGACTCCAGCTGGCTGGATGAACCTATGGAGCTCTTTCCACATCCAAAAAATTTCTGGAGTCTCTGGTGCACCCAGTGCATTGGGACCAAATATGTCCTTCAAGAGATGCTTAAGCTGCAGATAATGACATGCATGCTGGACCAGGTAGGTTGCATTGCTGTTGAAGAGCTTGGGATGGCAGAAACTGATCCTTTGAGATCAACTGAGAGACTCAAATTATCCCTTTATCCATCCACTCTCTTTGTTGACTTTTCATAATGGGATGCCTTAAAGTACAGAATCAATGTGTGAGAAGGGATGCAGTTCAAAATTGCTAGCCAAACTGACCCATGTTTGCCTGGTAGGTAATATTGTAGGGGACATTTTATGATCAAAAGGCTGAGCCCAGTATTCCTGCCAACGGGAGGGGATGGACGAACCCCCGTTCCACTCACAGCTGGGTAGGAGTCTGCAGCAGTGTAGGAGTCTGTTCTGGAGCCACAGAGCTGCCTGGCTAAGGATAAGGGCGGTTTGATAATGCAGCAATTTGGGGAAATGGAAGCCTCCAGATTTGATTGGGAGGTGGAGTTTACACAAAGCCAGACGTGGCCACCCACTCAGAGAACTATTTTTAAAATGTCATTAACTTTCCTAATATAAAATGGAGGAACAATAACTGGGAGACCTCTCAGGATATATAGCATTCTGGGGAGCTGTCAAGGTTCCTCCCCCACTCTGAACTCTAGGGTACAGATGTGGGGACCTGCATGAAAAACCTCCTAAGCTTATCTTTACCAGCTTAGGTCAAAACTTCCCCAAGGTACAAAATATTACACCCGTTGTCCTTGGACTGGCCGCTACCACCACCAAACTAATACTGGTTACTGGGGAAGAGCTGTTTGGACGCGTCATTCCCCCCAAAATACTTCCCAAAACCTTGCACCCCACTTCCTGGACAAGGTTTGGTAAAAAGCCTCACCAATTTGCCTAGGTGACTACAGACCCAGACCCTTGGATCTTAAGAACAATGAACAATCCTCCCAACACTTGCACCCCCCCTTTCCTGGGAAATGTTGGATAAAAAGCCTCACCAATTTGCATAGGTGACCACAGACCCAAACCCTTGGATCTGAGAACAATGAAAAAGCATTCAGTGTTTTACAAGAAGACTTTTAATAAAAAATAGAAGTAAATAGAAATAAAGAAATCCCCCCTGTAAAATCAGGATGGTAGATATCTTACAGGGTAATTAGATTCAAAAACATAGAGAACCCCTCTAGGCAAAACCTTAAGTTACAAAAAAGATACACAGACAGAAATAGTTATTCTATTCAGCACAATTCTTTTCTCAGCCATTTAAAGAAATCATAATCTAACACATACCTAGCTAGATTACTTACTAAAAGTTCTAAGGCTCCATTCCTGGTCCATCCCTGGCAGAAACCAGCATACAGACAGACACAGACCCTTTTTTTCTCTCCCTCCTCCCAGCTTTTGAAAGTATCTTGTCTCCTCATTGGTCATTTTGGTCAGGTGCCAGCGAGGTTACCTTTAGCTTCTTAACCCTTTACAGGTGAGAGGAGCTTTCCCCTGGCCAGGAGGGATTTCAAAGGGGTTTACCCTTCCCTTTATATTTATGACAGGAGCACATTCATTTTGATAGATATTCAGTTTGCCGCAAAGGCTGAGTGGAAGGATTCGCCATCTGCCCAAATCTCTCACTACCTGGGCTCAGGTGGGCTCTCGATTAATTTTGACCAGACCTGCATAGCTGTCTCATCATATCAAACACCTGGGTACCAATGAATGTTGTTTTAAAATAAAAGAAGAAATATTTATTTATTTAAATGTGGGCTTTCTCCTGTGAGGTGCTGAGTACCCCCCCACTCCCACTGACATCTCATTGACTCTCAGCGTTACTGCAGCCTTCAGTTTTATCATTTTGAAGACAGATTTTATGGAGCACATCCAGATCCTCAGTATTGTGCACCTCTGATATGATGTGAGATCAAGTCACGTCATATTAGTTTACTGTCCAAGAAGATACCAAGTTTTGATATCTATTTGTATTGAGTGTGCATTCTCAATAAATAGCCTTCCTCAAAAATTTTAGTTAAATGCTATATGAATTGGCAATCGCTGTGCAGATCAGAAGATACGAACACACAAAATCAAGTAAGGGTATTAAAATGGAATGTCATCTTTCTCTAGAATAGCACAGTTAACTAATTTATCCTTCAGGCCTAATCCTGCATTCTGTACCCAGGCGAAACTCCCATTGGATTGGATCCTGAAATGCTTTCTTCACAAGAGGAATATTTGCTCACATGAGTAGTCCCATGGAACTAGCCAATGGGACTGCTCATTTGAGTAAGGATTACTCCTGTGAGTAAGGGTTTGCCCATTGATTGGAATGGAAATATTGCCGGAGTAGTCTAGATAGTTGCTCATTTGAAAAGGTGTTGTTTTACAATTCATCTGTGCATAGAAAAGATTAAACAAAGATTTTCTGTTCTGAATTTAAAATTGGGAATGATTTGGGTTTTTTTAAAGATCTAGTGCAGTGTTGAAAAATATCCTGAAGGTGAAAAAAAGAGAGCGAGAGAGAGAGAGAGAGAATTAAAAATATGTAGTGCCCAAAAGTCTATCCCAGCAGGAAAACACAGCTTTGATTCACTGGTTGTGTTGCCTAATAATTGTGAATCCTTGAAAAAGTGCTGAGTGAATTTAAGACTTTAACAAACAGTATGGGATCAAAATCATGCCACTGCGATTATTTTTAATTTTTCATTCACCACATTCAACCATTTGTAGTCTCTAGAAGGCTCCTTTTTTGGCTCACGCAAAGCACAAGGAAAGTCATCTGATATCCAATATGATATTTATACTCCTTTGAATCAAATTCTGATTACCTTAATTTACGCAAGTAGTTCCATTGAGGTCAACAGACGTACTTACATGAATAAGATAAGCAGATTTGGCCCTTAGTGGCAAACGACTCTAGAACAATGTTTGTAAAATTTGCTGTAATGTTGAATAATACTTAGCACCTTTCATTCAAGTATCTCAAGGCACTGAACAAATATGAATTAATCACGCTGCACAACACTCCTGTGAGTAGGGAAGTATTATTAACCCCATTTCACAGATCATGTAATGGGGCTACACAGCAGTTAGTGGTAGAGATAAGGGACTTGTTCAGATTCACGCAGTGAGACAGTAACAGACCCAGGAATGGGACAACAAAAGCCCCGCTCCCTATCCAGTGATCTAAGCACCACACTGCACTTCCTCCCATAATTTCACTGAAGGAAACTCACGCCTATGGAAACCATTGTTTTAATACTGGAGACCTCAAGTTTTTGGATCAGTGTAGAGACTGAGTTCCTCAGTGCAGTTTCAGACTACTAGAACAATGGATCCTCAGGCTCTGAGTAGGCCTTCACTGAAATAATCCAGTGTTCTTTAAAGGAAGCTCTTCTGTTACTGTTTTCCTTGTTGGGAGAGTACATCTCCTAATTAGCAGGAGGGTGGCAGAAAGCTGTCAGCCAGGAGCAGTGTTAGCAAAAAGACCACTTTGTGTTCTTGAGGTAGCATAAACAGAAGCCCTAAAAGCTAAGCAAAGAAAAGAAGAGGCAGAAGCTGGTATGTTAGAGGACTGACCAGAACAGGTATCTCTAGAGAAATAACTAGCAAACTGGAGACATTTGCCAAATTCTTCTCACTTTGCTCATATGAGTAGACTTCTGCTATGCATGTAAACTGCCTAATGACTGCAGTGTAAAATGGAATGGGGAGGGAAATAAGGAGAAAAGGATGCTAATTTGCTTCTGTGGGACTCTTTGTACAAGGAAGGTCATCTGGATTAGACCCATTCTGGGGATTAAAGATAGGAAGACATTGTTATTTTTTCCCTTCACCATCTCCATTTCTCTTTCATAGATGAGGTTACAATAGCTTATAGCCAGCTAAAAGTGCAGGTGCCATCTGCACCGATGTCTGTAGTATTCATGTGAACTTGTTACCACTTCCCAAATGAAGGCCCTAATTCTGCCCTGACATACATCCTGTGTTATCCATGGAGTGATCATTAGGGAATATTCTTCTGCATTTCTGGAGAATAGCCAGCCCCTGAGCAGCACTTCTAATAACGATAAATAGGGATTGTCTGTTATGAAAAGTGCAATACATAAAATCATATTGCAGCTACACCAGGACAAATATAAAATATAAGATGAGATTCTGCTTTTCCTGAGAACCTGATCCAAAGTCTATTGAAGTCAGCAGGGAAGACTTCCGTTGACTTCAACAGGCTATGGATCAGGCCTGTATACTTATGAAATCCCACTGAAGTTCAATGGGGTTATATGGATATGAGAGTAGAATCTGGCTCTGAATGAACTATACATAGGATTTGCAGAATTCAATCTTTATTTTTGATATTTCTGAGGGATACTATCAGTGGTTATTTTTAAGAATTTTTTTTCTATTTTTATCAATTTAAATGTTCACTGTTTCAGGAAATTATGGGGGGCAAACAATAGGGGATCAGAAAATAATTAGTTAATGATGGTAGATGCTGAGATTCAAAAGGTAAAAGCTTTATAACTGTTAAAACACAAATTGTCAACATCACATGTCAAAATATACAAAGTAAATACCCTCAAATCAAGTCTAATATGTTCTCAAGCAACAGTTTCTTACTTTGCCTACCTGTACATTTAGATTATTACTCTTGGAAGTATTTTTTGTTGGTTTGTGTGCATATGGTGAAATCAATGTTGACTGACATTTACTGATAAAAATCAAATCCTTCCGAGTCTAGCTATTCAAGAAAAGATATCTATTTATTTTTATATCCTAGTTAGTGCATCTCAACAACAAATATAAGTGGACAGTTTCTTATATTAACAAATATGCCTTTTAGAGGTGGCAATACATTAGTTAAATATATGGAGATATGGAGATGAAAATGGAGTTACCCTAAACCGACCCCAGAGAAACTTACAGCATAATTTGGCCCAGTACAGCCATCTGAACGTAGATAGCCATCCACCCCAAGTGGATATTTTTATGATTGTTAATAACCATGTACCTTTAACATCACTGATGTCGATCGAGAACTAGTGTTACTTATAATAATTTTACTAATATGCAGTTTTTTAATGTTTGTGTCGTTTTTTCAGTGTTCTTACTTTTAAGAGGCTTGTTTGCATTTTTTTTCTTTTTCAATACGTTAGCTCTTTTACAAGGATCATCCTGTTTTCCTCTCATGAAAGGTACCCAGTCTAACAGCTCTTCTTTCACTTCATATGGCACAATTAAGATTTAATTAGAAACGTACGAGTAAAAGAAATTGAGAGCTACCCAGGACCCCTAAACAAAATGTTGCACCATTAAATTGTTCAGATGTAGAATTCCCCTAAAAGAACACCTAAAAAGAAAAAACGTAAACTTATTTCAGGATGGATCTTTTCAGCATAACATGATTGCTTATTAACAATGAACCATTTCTAGTCATGCTTAAAAAAAAACCCTCTTATTTTGTTTCTAAAGAAAATAACCTGACAGGTGCATTAAAATAACATTTTTATTGCATTTGATTCACAAAGAATGCTATGTGCAAACATTTAAGGGTGAGAAGAGGATTAGATGGTCCCATCTCTGCCTTCTCTATCCATAACAATCCCAATAGTTTTACAAAGAAGCGAATCTGAAGCAGAGAGTTATTATTTTTTCTGGAATTGTGGGTGTGCTACATGGGAGAGCGGCTAATTGGGGAATTTTCTGCCTACCTGAAGGTTTATTGTATACGGTTGTGGGTGCACGCGGTGTGTGTGAGAGTTAATGATGGCTTATCTGCCTGCCTCACTTTAGATCACCCTATGGTCCACCCTCAGTGGCAGCGAGGCGGGAATGCTTTGGGTAGTTTCCCCCTGTTTTGATTGAAGGTGGGTGACTTATTCATCAAAGAAGAGTTCACTATGGGGGCTTGTGGCAATGGGGTGGGAAAGATTAGTATCTTGCAGGAGAGTTTGGGGGAATTATGCCTGCGAGTTATGGGGATGGGGGGTATTTTATTTTTTATGAGGGAGCTGGCAGCGTATGTTGGAAGGGTGGTGGTGTGTTGGGAGCGTGAAAGACAGCTTGAGCCTTTGTAGCCTGCCCTGGAAAGCCCTTATCCTGGAACCCAGCTCAGCTGCAGCATTTGTGGCCCTATGATGGCCAGTTGGAGAGTGGCAGAGAAGCTGTATAAGGGAAGTAAAGGTCTGGGGGATACTGAAATCAGTGGTGAGGGCTTGGGCTCCTTGATTTCTGTGGCAGTGGACAGGGTAGATATGGCAGAAAAAAGCATGTGTATGGCATAAACTAGAGTAGAGATGTTAAATCTTGTAAGGGGTTGGCAGGGTTTGCCTGGAACACCCGCACATTGTTAGCATTGTTAGCAGGGTGTTCCTGCTGGGAAAGGGATTAGTGGGTTCTGATGACTCACAGAGGCCAGTGATTTGTGAACCCAATTGGATCCAAGGGAAACGTTAATGGCTTTGAGGAGAAAGGATTTAAGGTGTGAGCTGCATAGTCTTGAGGGAAGTACCCTGGGAGCAGTTAGCACTGCAGAGGGGCATCTGCGGGAATCTGTGTTATTTTACTGTTAATGAATCCAAACACCAAGAGAAGGTCAGTTCAGAGTCTCTGGGGGTGGGTGCATTATGTTTTGAATCAGGGTGGGAAAATCACCCACTCACAAAATGTTTGCCATTTCAGTGACCAAGTTAAACAAGATACAGTTCAGGTTAACTTGGCCATTGAGGCATCATGAACTCAGATTAAAGATCCTTGGAAAACCAAGTTATTACAATTGTACCTTGTTTTATTTGGTCATTTACATGACTAACCCTTTTGTAACCTGGCTGCTTTTAGTACGCAACTCCTTTTATGTGCAACTAGTTCATTTCAGGGTGTGGCTTTCCAGATCTCATATTAAGCAGGCTACCTCAAAATATGAACAGGAAACCTTCAAAGAAATCCCAAGGTGCTGCAGGAAGTGATGCTGGTGTTTCAGTAGGGGGCTCTTTCTCATCTAAGCCAGGGTTGAACCAATACCCCGAGAGGATGGTAGGGCACATTGTGTCACTTGGTGGTGCCATCTTTAGGATGAGGCAAAAGTCCACCTCCTGATCACTTGTGTAGCCATTAAAGTTCCCCTGGCACTTTTCTCAACAGCAGAAGTGTTAAGCATAGTGTCCCAGGAACTCCCAACTAAATGCCAGTTAGGGCAGCATAACTCCCTCCTGCCAACCTAACACGGCTCTGCATTTTCCATTGGTGATGGTACTTTTCATGACGTGCCCTGCACTGTTGTGTAGTGCTGTGTGCACTGTTCAGCAATGGCTGTGTTTCACCACTCAGGTGTCTGCACCTCCATGTAGAGTTAGTGATTCCCATATAGCCAAATCACACTCAGTTGCTAGATTAACAAAGAAGTATCCGAGAAAAGTATTGGGTGTAAAGTTTGTTTTAGGATCCTTCTGGATGAAAGTCATTGTATAAATCTGAGCTCATTAGCATTCATGTACCTTACCTGCTTTCTAACTTGGATGTTTTTGCTCATGTTTAATGTTTTGGATTACATATGACTTCAGTTTCTTGTATGAAGCATGTTAATTTAGTGAAAACAATTTAGTTTTCTTTATCACATTTACAGAAAAACAACAATAACCACTCCCAACTGGATTTTTGCCTATAGACTCCATAAACCAGCCTCGTTAGATATGTTAACTAGATGACATAGTGGTTTTGGTTGTAAATTGCTCAGCTTTACATGGATTAAATTAGCCACAAGAGGGTGCCAACTTTGGTCCTTTGAATTAAAGTAATAGAGACATATAGGATCATAGTAGTTAGAGATAGAAAAGATTTATTAGATTAAATCCATGTTTTATAAATACAGGATACAGACCTCCAAAAGAGGAGGCATTACATATTTAATTATACCACACTAGACCCTGGGTTCATTCCAACTTCACCATGTATGCAAACTTGTAAGGAAATTATTTTATTTACTATATGCTCTCTTTCTCCAACAAGTCGATAAGAAAAAGCTCATCCATATAACTTCAGTGATCATCTCTATGTAGACATTTCTCAAATTTATCTCTCCATCCTAATATCTGCCTTTTTTTCAGACTCAGATCTGCCAGTGCTTCTGAGACACCTCTCCTGGATGTTCTGCCTTCAACTTACATTCTAGATGGCAAAACCAACCAGAACTCTTTCATTTTCCTACTAGTCCCTCCAACCCTCTCCTTTCCCCTTTCTCCATCATGATAGACAATTTCATAATCCTTCCCATTCTCCAGGGCTGTAACCCCAGTGCCCTCATTCTTGATTCCTCCCTCTTTTACCCTTCACATTCAGGCTAGTGCTAGATCCTCTTGCATCTTCCTGTACAACATAGCTAAACTCTTTCTTTTCCTTTCTATCCCTGCTGCTAAATCCTTTTGTCAGAGCTTTGATAACCCCTATTGAAAATTACAAGAAAACATAAGGGAAAAAAGGAATTGCAATGATTAGTGAACATGACACCTCCACCAATAGATGGTGCTGTAGCTTTATCGGTGTTAAATTGTTGTTTTACATTAGTATGGTGTTGTGCCTGATCTTGAGTGGGGGTGGGTGTTAGCAGAAGTTCAGTCCTGCCTATGTGTGCTGGAGTTGGTACTTACAGTGTTCCAATAAATCTCTGTGATTCTGCGAGGGAGTATTACAATTGGTGGCAGTGCCTTCAAGATGGCAAAACCACTTTTGCTTGAGGAGACATCTACTGGACATGCAGATGAGACTGGAACTTGTGAGTACTTGATGGACTTTGAGCTGTTGCTCCCTGTGAATGAGTGGACTCATGAGAGAAAAGCACAGTGCTTAGCAGTGTTCTTGGATGGTGATGCCAAAGCCTTTTACCAGCAGCTTCCAGTGTGGCTCGTGAGTCTTAGAGATAATAACACAAACACATATGACTGCTACAAGGAGGTTTGGCCCTTCTGAAATAGAGGCAGGAATGGCAAACCAGGAGGTGGCAGGGAGGGAGCCCCTGCATAATTATTTGTGTGCACTGCAGAGACTGCTCAATAGGGCTTTCCCTGTGCTACCCTGGCTGGAAGATGATTCAAATGAAGCAGAACTTGTTGCACTGAATCTGGAGCTGGCAATGCAGATTGGGGCCTATGCCCAGTGGGAAGTCATGAGAGAATCCTTGTGAAAAGTCACTTTATAAACAGTTTAAGAGGGGAACTTCATAACCTGTTGGTGAAGGAAGATAACATGCTGCATAGACCTATGGACTGGCTTACACAGAGTTGAAGATATTGGAAAAAATTGGTGTTTCTTTAAAGGTATCAGCCAGCCCCACAGTGACTCCTTTATACCAGAGGCAGCTCTCTGAGAAAAGATTGCTAGGAAAGTGGCAAAAAATTGGAGGATGCCCAGGTGCAAGCTATTCACAGGCAGCCTGTGTGTCAGATGAGAGAGACTATTTCCCAAGTAGATCCCAGGTGACATTTGCAGGTGATGAGGAGGCAAAGACCATTCAAAATGGAATTACCCAAGCAGAGGGAAACCATATCAATGGAAACTAGAAGTTGCTGAGCAATAGGACCACCATCAGCAACTGTTAGAACGGCTCATGTGAAGAGCTCCCCAGTACCTGTTACTATGTGTCTGGAGACATCTATGGCTGGAAAACCATAACGGTGTTGGACTCAGGAACTGAAATAAGTCTGGTCAATGGAGAGCACCCAGCGTGGAAGGGGAAGTAAATTTGTACTGCAGGAGTTAAATTGGTGACTACTAATCATCAGCCACTGGAGATAACTGGAGAAATCCAGCTCCCACTGAACTTGGGGTCTCTGCATACTAAATGGACTTCTGCTGTCATGACCAATATTTCTAGTGCTGTTGTATCGGGAGTGGATTTCATTGGAGGGCATCACAAGAGCGCCTAGACTGAGTGTTAATAGAACACACCTGCCCCTGGACAATATTCAGATACTTTGCTGTGTGCAGGCAGGAGGAAATGTGGATCCTGGTCAGCAAGTTTTGGAGGCTTAGAAGTGCCTCTGCAGGATGATGGAGAGGAATTTCCTTCCCCCTGAGGTGGCTCAGCATAAAGTGGTGAAGGCAGGTCATCATGCAATAATACTCCTCAGGGTAAAGGACTGCCTCGGAGAACCTGGAAGACTGGTTGACGCTACTGATATCCAGTCCGGATTGCTGTTTAGTAGAACTGTTTCAAGCTGGACCAAAGTATGAGTTCTGAGTAAGAGCAATTTATGTGACTGACCAGGAAGTGCAGTTAGTAAAAAATCAGCTCCTGGGGACAGTGTCCAGTGTAGCTGATGTCTGAAAGCCTCTTTTCCTCCTTTACCTGTCAATAAAGGAAAGCACCAGCACGGAGAGGCAGAACTCCTTTAGGAGAAATGTCCCAACTTAGTAAGCCCTGGGAGTTCAGACAGATTGACTTGAGTTCATGCAAACTGGAATTCAGTGTGTGCTGGTAGTGTGTGAAACCTTCTCAAGGAAGGTGGTGAAGCCACTGAAGGATAAAAGGACTGAGACAGTTACAGATGCATTGATGAAACATGTCGTGTTGATTGGCCCATCAAGCTGGGTCTGCAGTGATCAGAGGAAGGAATCTGAATAGTTCCAAATAACCAAATAACCAAGGCCCAGTGTCACCCACCCCGTGAATAATGAGGGAATGGAGCAAGCAAACTGCCCCATTGGTTCTAGGCTTAGAGTCTTGGTCAATGAAGACCAACGAGACGGGAATATGAAGACACCTTTTGTCATCTTTGGATATAACACCAGCCAGCATTTAGCTATCCATTACTCTCCTTATAAGATTATTTTTGGACTCTGCAAACCCATGCTTCCCTGAAACTTGATGTTCAGGCAGCAAGAACTGGCAAGGCGCCCTGCATCTACACAGGTGAGAGACAAGGTTGAGTCTCATATCCAGGGGCTTGAGTCTCATATCCAGATTAAGGCAGGGGCTTTAGGGGCTGCAGCCCAGGGCCTTGGGCTAAGCGGGAAGCAGCAGGCCGGATGAAGCCCGCTGCTTCTTTTCATCTGGCCCACGGCAAGTCTCCGCGCCGGGGGCTGGACACTGTTTCCCGAGCCTTGGTGCCCCCTCTGGGGTAGAGCTGCAAGCGCCGGCTCGCTGATGTGCCCCTGCGGCCCCTAGGTGAGGGGCGTTCAGAGAAACGCTGCGCGCTGCCCCCGCTGCCAGCACTGGCTCCGCAGCTCCCATTGGCCAGGTATCACAGCCAATGGGAGCTGCGGGGGTGACACTTGCAAGCACGGGCAGCGTGCACCGTGCAGAGCAGCCTGGCCCCTCTGCCTAGGGGCTGGATATGTCGGCCACCTCGAGGAGCAGAGCAGCGCGGAGGCAGGGCAGACAGGGATCCTGCCTTAGCCCTGTTGCGCCACGGACCAGGAGCCGCCCGAGGTAAGCGTCTCCCAGCTGGAGCCTGCACCCTGCACCCCCTCCTGCGGCAACCCCTTACCCCAGTCCAGAGCCCCCTCCTGCACCCAAACTCCCTCCCAGACCCCAAACCCCTGTCCTAGCCCTGAGCCCCCTCCCCGACTCCAAATCCCCAGGGGCCCCACAAAATCTAATAGCCCCAGGCCCACAGGAGAGTTAATCTGGCCCTACTCATATCAGTGACCACCGGACAGCATTCAAGAAGGTGAAGGAACAGATGAGTCAGAAGCAAGTATGCCAGGCTCGAGAGGCCAGGAAAAAGAATTGCATGCCCATCCAGGAAGAAGGGAAGGTGTGGCTGTGCAACTGGAAAAAGCAGCCTGGAAAGAATCCCAAATGTATTTCTCTTTGGAGAGGACCTTACAAGGTAATTAAACTTAACAACTTAGCCTTGCTGATATAAAAAAGCAAGAGCTTACCCCTTTATAGTGCATCAAGAACTGGTGCACCCATTCAATGAGAGAATGGGGAGGACAAACACTGAGGATACCCAACCACCATTCCAAAGGGGATGCAGAAGATTTGGAGGTATCTTAGCAGGTTCCTGTGGCTTTTGGTGGGAGACCAATTGAGAAGGAGCTGCCAGAGTGTCCTTGGAAACTCAACACACTGCAGTCTTCAGCAGAAAGTCTGTCCATAATGGATAGGCCTATCCTGGAGAATTTGGCCCATGCTTTCTTTCAAACCTGTCTTCCAGTCACTGCCATGACTCTAAGTTGGAGAAGCGAGATCATTTTTAGTTTTGCTTCATAATTTATTCCATTTCTGATGTTAAGAAAAATAAGAAACTGTTTAGCAGTTCAATAGCAACACTTTCTTCAATCTCAGAAACTGTTAGACTGCTTTGTATTCTGTGCGACTCCAGCATTATGTCTTGAATTTTTTTACAGTTTTTCCTAATCTGAACAGTCTCTCCTCAGAGAGGATAATGTGGCAGTATTTCTAAAGAGAATTTTAAATTTTGATAAAAATATCCATTAGTTTTCAGTTAGCCTTAGTGGACATGGGAAAACCTGTCTCTGACCTGTAGCCTTTAATCTAGCTACAGATATGGATGCCATAAAAACTAGTTCCTTCCTAGCAAGCATGTAATTCATTAGAAGGGAAAACATTAGTGAGCAAGACAATCACAATGAAATGAATGGTTACTCTTGCTTCTTTCTGTGAACAAAGTGGCTTGTTGGATTCCTGGTGCTGCTTATCTAGTTTGTAAGTAGGGTAATTAACAGTAAATTTCTAGACCTCAGTTTAACAGCTAAAGAGAATGGTGTTCCTTAGAACAGCAAATTGGTGAGAAGAATGAGACAGGGTCAAGACTGGGTATACTGAATTTTCTTAAAGCAAAATCATGATTCTTTGGGGCAAAATGTCACTCCAGTTGTGATGACAGTTGTTATGCACTGGGTTGTGTGTATGCATACTGCTGCCCTCTACTGGATGGCATATTTCAGACCCCCTCATTTTTTTATCAGTTCTTTTTACTATCCAAATTAATTGATTTGTTCCCTAATCTATTATAATTTGTATTATGGTAATATATAGAGTCACAACAAAGACTGGGGCTCCAGCGTGGTAGGCACTGTACAAATACAGAGGAAGACAGTCACTGTCTAAAATGCTTTGTATACAAGATAAAAGGGTAAGGGGGGACAGAGATGAAGCGACTAGGCCAATGTATACAGCAGACATAGTACAGACAGTAATGGAACCAAGATCTCTTGACTCCCAGTCCAATGCCATATCTACTGGACTTCAGAGCTATTTGAATCTGATTTATGCAACACATTTCTAGTGAACCCGTCACTGTAGCATTTGGAAACCAACAGAATTATGTAGGAAATTTCTGTTCTAAGGACTGTACTCCACTCCTCTTTTGTTTACGGCTCCTGGTGTGGTTTCTGTTTGTTTCTGCTCATTGCCTTGGAACCTGGTTTTTCAAACAGGATAACTAGGTAGTCACAAAGCTGAATGTATGAAATTAGCTGTTATCCATTGTGTTGTCTGTATCCATGCCCACATACAATCTTCCATGCAGTTGTGTTTTTATCCCTATACAATAAGTCTGTCCTTGGCTCTTAATCTGATAACGCAATTCAATGATTTGATGTTAATCAAAGACTCATAGAAATGTAGGGCTGGTAGGGACCTCAAGAAGTCATCACGCCCAGCCCCCTGTACTGAGGCAGGACCAAGTAAACCTAGATCATCCCTGTCAGGTGTTTGTCCAACCTAGTCTTAAAAACCTGCAAGATTTCCTGATAGAGACATATTAGTCTTTTACTATTCTTCCTATCTTTCTTTCACATTGGGATTGTTTGCATTTGTGCCTTTAATATTGTCACCTTGAGAAACCGTCAGTTCTCTCTTAGATTTTCTTCCCATGGGACCCTACCACTTCTCTGAGTTTGTTAAAGTCTGTTTTTTTAAGTCCATTGTCCTTATTGTGCTGCTCTTACGCCTTCCTTTTCTTAGAATCATGAAATCTATTATATCATGATCACTTTCATCCAAATTCCTGTCTACCTTTAGAATTGCAACAGATAACGAATGGCTGTTGGTCAGAATCAAGTCTAAAATGGCTGTCCCCCTGGTTAATTCCTCTACTTTCTGAAACAAGAAGTTGTCCTCAATACATGCCAAGAACTTATTAACTTATTACTAATGACGATATTTCCAGTCTATAACACTTACTACAAGGTGGCAGCAAGACTATTCTAGATGCCTCAGATAATCTTGAACCTTGCAAGTCTGGGAATGAACCTGGATACAGCATAGAGATTGCCCTAGTGGCAGGGGTAGATGATCTCTTGCTGGCAGTAGGTGATTAGGTGACCCTTCTGATATTATTAGCGCTATCTGTAACCTTTACTATTAATGGGTCATGAGGTGTTATTGACTCACCTGATGATGGCAGCAGTGGATGGCGCTGCTCTTAGCTGGCTCTCTTCCTCTTCTGCTGAGGGAGGAGCCTGGCAATGGTTCATCATCCCTAAAGACATTCCTGTTCTACGGCGTTCAGAGTTCCATCTTGTCTCTCCTCCTGTTCAGTGCGTATATGACTAGGATATTAAGAGAATAGGGCTTGGTCAAAATCCCCTTGAAATCAATGGAAAGAGTCCTATTGACCTCAGAAGGCTTTGGATCAGGCCTTAGTGAGGGGGGATGTTGTTTAGGGGCTGTGAGAGGGAGCTGGGGGAAGGAGTCAGGAGGACATTGTGCATTAGAAGCTCAGATCAAGAAGGTCTCCATTTATTGGGAGACTGTGTTTCTGTCCCAGAAGGGAAGTACTTTATTTTGGGGACTGTATTTGGTCTTGAGAGGAGAGGCTGAGAGTGTGGGCCAGAAGGTGGGCATGGAAGAGCCCACCATGGGACAGACACAGTAAGGGTCCATATTTGTGATATGAAGGATTTTGTTTGCGGTTGATTTTCTATTTGGTTGGTTATTGTTTTGCTTTGGGGTTGGGGAGAAGATGATGGATTTATTTTGCATATTGCTGTATTTTTAGTGTGTGTTAAAGACACTTAGAAGCCGAGAGGTACTTTTTAACTATTCATTATAAATTGAAATAAAACATTGATTGAAATAGCAGCTGCATTTAGCTGCAGAATATATCATATGTTATTACCTGAAATTGGGCCAGGGAGGACTGATAACGCACCAGAGTTTGGCAGAAAGCAGCACGTTTATTATACTGATAGCTAATCTCAAAAGAAGGGGTGTGGGGGCATCACACTCACATTCGCATACTGACACTCCCAGGACAGGCACGGCACTGGAGATATCAGGATCCTTCAAGGTAAGTGTCCCACAGCACAGAGATGAACAGTGTGATGAAGGTAAGTCTTCCCGAGGCACGATGGAATGCAATGCGGCGAACCACTGGCCAGGCGGGCCGGGCAAAGGGCCTTCACGGGAGGTACAAGCTTGTGAGTGCACTCCTGAGCACGTGGCCCCTTTTAAGGACCTGCTCCTCATGGCCTGCGACTAGAGATGACTTGGCTGCGTCTGGTTGGTCACACTCCACCTCGGGCAGTGTCCATGCAGTGTCCATGCACTGGGTGTGTGAGCACTGCCTAATTAGAGTCCCAGACACCTTGTCTACCTGGGAGGTCTTCTGATCTTCCAGCTGTTCAACGAGCCCATTCATCCCACAAGCATTCCAGGAGGGAGGGGAAGGGGGAAAGCCACTTCACAGATATTCAAAGAGGGAGAGGAGACAAAAGGTAGCGGAGGGGGGGTGCGGGGGGGAAGGTGTAACAGACCTTTTGAACATACAGGTTATACAGAGAATACAGATCACTGCTGCTCCTACAACAATAGCTAGCTCACTGACAGAGTATATTTTGTCACTTCTTTATATGTTCGATGGCACTCATCACCATCATGTCTGAGATCCAGGGCTGGATTAAGGTATAGGAACATCAGGTCATAGGGCCCCAGCTCCTGGAGTCATGTGATTACAGCAGAATCTCAGTTTTCATTTTCTAAGAAGTAAGGGAAGATCCTAGCCTTCATGATTGTGAAGAAAAGCTTGAAAACATGAACTGAGTGTTGCCGCTCTCTGCTTGAGTCTGCAGACAATTTGGAACAATAGTTTTGAGGGAGTCAGCTGTTCATGCATTTCCCTCAATGAGGTGTTAACCCTAAGATGCACAGCTCTGTAGGGCTCTGTCAACATCACCCTAGCAAGGACTGTGCGTATGGGAGTAGGGGAAGAGTGCAGCCACCGACCTGGCCCACCCACTGAAGCATATACACACTGGCTACTTCCTATGCATAGAAATTAGATTTGGGAGACACCAAATGGACCATCCAGTCCCCAGGAAGAAATGGAAGCTCTGGCAGCAGTGGTTCCTAACCATTTTTGCTCACTTAGGATGGACAGGCAGCTAGGCCCTTGTGTACATTCTCTCCTTCTTTCCTGTTTATTTTCTCTTTCATTTGTTCTTTCTTTCTTCTTTATTATTTATTTTTGGCTTCCATTCCCCAACCACTCAAAAGTTACATGCTACCTAGGAAGAGACACCAAGAGATTCCATCTGAGGCTGAGCTGAGTGCTGCAAGAGAAGGGAAATTTTTGGATTAACGAGAGAGGAAGAAGGTTGCCAGCAGAGCCTGCAATCTCCCATATGTGTGAACTGTCCCCAGTCAGGGCTGCCATTAAGCAAGGAGGGAAGAAAGGCATGTTCAAGGAGCTGTATAAGACCAGGTCTACATGGGGAATTTGCCTTGCTTCCAGCAATTAATGGCCAACCACTGGTGTACCTGCATCACTACAAAGGCTGCAAATGTAGACAAGGAAAGCTGCAACTTGCAGTTCAGGCCTGGTCTACACTGCAAAGTTAGATTGGTGTAAATTGCCTTGGCATAAGCCTATTTGCGTATGTGTCTACATTCAAATTTGTCTCCAGCCAACATAAGTGTCCCATTGCGGCAACAAAATAAAACCACCTCCCCAAACGGTGTTGAATTATGGTTGACCTACAGAGGTTGACAAAGTATGAGCGTAGACACTGTGTGACCTATGTTGACCCTAACAGGGTAAATCCAATCATACAACTGTCTGTTTGTGATCTGGAGGGGTGCCCCCTTCCACATGTGTGGTACGCCTGATCCTGAGGAGGAGGAGAAAGAAGTGGACTGGGAAGGACATGTTCTGTGATATCCAACAAGCCAGTGCTGCATTGGACCGTGAACAAAGGGCCTGGAGGCTAAATATGGCAGACAGCATGAAGAAAGGCCCAGGAGTCTGAGCAGGACAAGGAGAGAGACTTGCAGGACATAATGAGGTTTCTCACACATCAAACATAAATGCTGCAGATTCTTGTTACCTACAGCTCCAACAATCATGCCTTTGCAGTCACTGGAGAACTCTCGTTTAGTATCTCCCTATATTACCGCTCCATGCTGGGGGACAGTAAGGACAACCACAGCGTCACATACTCTGACGTGTGAGAGTCATGGTCGCTGTATGTGTAGCTAAAATGGACCGAAATGGACAGGAATGTTTTCTACCTTTCTAATTTTAAACTTCTGTTCCATTAACTTATTTTAGACGTTTGTACTATACTGTTTTTTTTAATTGCATATTGATTTTTTTTGCACAATTTTTGCGACATGATACATTTCTATTTTTTGAAAACAAATTCATCTCCATTACTTCACAATATATACTGCAGAATGCCCAGAGCTTCTCAAAACACCCACTACTGGTAATTGTACAGGACTGCAGAACTCAGAGGTTCAGTGAACCACACCGTGTAATCATTATAAATGTACAGCAAGTGTTGCATAATTCATTGGTTCATTAAAGGACAGTGTGCTACTCATACATGTACCATACCAAGCACTACACAATTCCTAACAACCCCCAGAACTTCAGAGCCAGCGAGAGCACAGTACATCACACCACGTTAAGGTGGCTGACCATTACAATGCACCTTCATGGCTGCCCTCTGCTGCACAGGTTTGTGCTGAGGTCTCGTAATGGTCCTTGTGTCTGGCTGTTCAAAATCAGCAGACAGATGCTCTACCTGTTCCATTGCCTCAAAGATATTGTGAAGGACACAACAGGCTGTTATAACCAGTGTGATATATTTTATCACTGAGATCCAGTCTTGTGAGTAAAGACCATCAGTAACCCTTCAATCTACTGAAAGCACATTCAACTGTCTTTCTGCACTTGCTTAGCCAGTGGTTGAATCTTTTGTTGGTGTTGTCAAGGTGGCCAGTATACGGCTTCATGAACCAGAGGAGGAACGGATAGGCTAGGTCCCCCAGGATCATGAGTGGTGTTTCCATATTACCAATGGTAATCCGCCAGTCAGGAAAGAATGACCCTGTTCGCAGCTTTCTGAATAGTCCTGTGTTCTTAAAGATGAGCATGCATGAGCCTTCCCTGCCCAGCCCACACTGATGTCAGTGAAGAGTCCCCGGTGATCCATCAGTGCTTGCATAACTAAAGAAAGGTAGTCCGTTTTGTTGATGTATTCTGTGGGAAGGCGGGCTAGTGCCAAGATGGGATGTGTGTGCTGTCTTTCACCCCACCACAGTTCTGGAATCCCACTGCAGCAAATCCATCCACTCTGTCCTGCACGTTGCCAAGAATCAGAGTCCTGTATAGCTGGAGATGATTAATGGCCCTACACACTTGCATGACATTAGCCCCCCCACTGTGGATTTTCCAACTCCCAAATGATTTCCCATTGACCGGTAGCAATCCAGCATTGCAACCTTCCACAGTGCAATTGCCACGCTCTGTCAGTGCAGCTTTCATTCTGGTGTGCCTGCGCTGGAGGGCTGGGGCAAGCTCCGCACACAGATCCAGGAATGTTGCCTTTTGCATGCGAAAGTTCTGCAGCCACTGCTCATCAACCCAAACTTGCATTATGATGCGATCCCACCAGTCTGTGCTTGTTTCTTGGGCCGAAGGGCGGTGCTCCACTGTCTGCTGCTGCTCAGTGAACACTACCACCAACCTCGAATTATTTTTTGCTATGTCAGGGGTGGGCAAACTATGGCCTGCAGGCCACATCCGGCCCGCGGGACCCTCCTGCCCGGCCCCTGAGCTCCTGTCCCGGGAGGCTAGTCCCCGGCCCCACCCCCGCTCTTCCCCCTCCCCTGCAGGCTCAGCTCATGGCGCTGCCGGTGCAACGCCCTGGGTGGCTGGGCAGCGCAGTTGCAGAGCCGCGGTCTGACCCGCTGTAGCCACCTGCCACCGGTGCTCCAGGCAGCACGGTAAGGGGGCAAGGAGCAGTGGGGGTTGGATAGGGGGCAGGGGAGTTTGGGGTGGTGATCGGGGGTGGGGGTATGGATGGGGTCGGGGCGGTCAGAGGGCAGGGAACAGAGGGGTTTGATGGTGCAGGAGTCTGGAGGGGCAGCCAGAAATGGGGGGGGGTTGGATGGGGCAGCAGGGGGAAGTCAGGGGTGTGGGGTCTGGGGGTGGTCAGGGGGGCAGGGAGCAGGGGGTGGTGGATGGAGCAGGAGTCCCAAGGGGGCCGTCAGGGAACGGGGGGGTTGGATGGGGCAGGACTCCCCGGGGGGCTGTCAGGGAGCGAGAAGCAGGGGGGGGTCAGATAGGAGGCGGGGGCCGGGCCATGCCTGGCTGTTTGGGGAGACACAGCCTCCCCTAACCAGCCCTCCATACAATTTTGGAAACCTGATACAGCCCTTAGGCCAAAAAGTTTGCCCGCCCCTGGGCTATGTCCTTTAGCAATCTGTCTTAGAAGAACTCATCAGGTCCCCCATCGTTGTGTTTCTTCCTGTGGCTCCGCAAATGCTGAAGGATAGTTCATCTTGTGTTTGCAACGTTTATGACACTAGTAGAGAGCTGTGCAGGCTCTGTGCTTCTGTGGGAGATGGTGGGAAGCGACAAGTGCCATGTGGGTTTGTGTGATTTAAAAAAAAACAGGAAAATGATAGCATATGGATGGCATTATGCAATGGAGAAAGGTGTATGATGGCCTTGTGACCACTTGTTACCTAGTCTCTAAGGTGCCACAAGTACTCCTGTTCTTTTTGTTTTTATCCCACAATGCACACATTGTGAAAATTTGCCAAAAGGCTGTGTGCATGCAAGCTGCAAAGTATGCATGTGCACGAGTAATAGACTAACTCTGGCAGCTTTATGCTGCCATAACTTGTGTGGACCAAAGTTTGTAGTGTAGACATGGCTTTGCAATGCTTTAGCTAATCAGCGCCTGGCCATTGATTACAGGAAAAACAGCAAAATCCTAATGTGGGCAAGGCCCAAGTGTTTTTCTCTGGTCCCTAGCACCATGGTCGGCGAATGCCTCCCACCATGTTTTAACAAAAAGAGAAATGACGATCTCTCTCTCTCGTCCTGCCTGGCCTAGAGGGGAAAGTTGGACTGGTTGATATGTGGTACTTAATACTCATTGATGGAAAGTTATGCTGAAGAAGTGAGATTCACATTAGTTCTGAAATTGGCCAGCGGTCTGTGATAATTAGCTCCGGGACAGAGTGTCAGGCACCTTTCCCTGGAGACCCTTTTCCTCTGTGCTGTGCATTAGCAGGCAAGGCCCCGCTCTCCAGGACGGGAAGCCCGGCCCGCTTCCCCACCAGCCAGCGTAAGTGCCCGCCCGGGCCTGGCCTGAACACAGCGCGTCCCACCCTGCCAGGCCACCCCCCCGGCCCGGCAGCCCCGCCCCTCCACCCCGAGTCGAACCGCCACCAGCCAATAAGGTGGCTCGTCTGACCTAGCTCCGAACGTTGACATGTCTCCGGGCTCCACGTGACCCTGGTTCGCTAAATCGCTCCCAGGAGCCGCGGCTGTCGGCAGCCATGGGCCCGGCCGCGCGCCTGCTGTGTCTGCTGCTGGTGCCCGGCCTGAGCGCGGGGCCGAGCCTGGGGTCCGGCCGCCGCCCCCCGCCGCAGAGCGGCCCGAAGGGGTGGGCGCGCGGGGGCGGGCGCCGGCTGCTGTCCCTGGAGCTGCTGGAGGAGGCCGAGGACCTGTCGCTGGCCCTGCTGGGGACGGGGCTCCCCGGGCAGCTGCCGCCCGAGTGCCGGGAGCTCCTGGTGGGCTTCGCCAACAGCAGCGTGCGGCTCGCCGGCTGCCTGGTGCGGAGCGCCCGGCCCGTGCGCCTCTGCCAGAGCTGCTACCGCCACTTCCAGAGCGTCACGGAGCAGCTGGAGAACATCACCCGGGCCGTGGGGGTGCGTGCGGGGAAGGGTCTCGCAGGAGGGCCCGCGTGCGCGCGCGTGTGTGTGGGGGGGTCTGACCCACAAGCCGCCTTGGGGTGCGGCTTAGCCAAGCCCCAGCTGGAGGTGGCCTCCCCCAAGCTGTTGGAGAGAGGCAGGGTGGGGCAGTCCCTTGCCGCCTTCGCCAGGCCAGCTGGGAGACCGGCCGGCCTGTGACTGTGTGGAAATCAGGGAGGGAGGATAAAGGGGCTTCCTGGGTATCCCTTTGCAAACGACTCCCCAGCAGAAGAGGTGTCGAATGGATGCTCCTTCCCATCGGAGTGGGTGTTCCTGGCAGACTTATTAATGGAATCGCGTGTGACTGAAAAGAGGAACTCGTGGTGTCGAGCAAAATGGAGGCACAGACCTTTTAGTGTTATCAGACTTGTGTTCTATGCAGGGAAATAGCTCTTGGAGCACTAACTTGCACTGCCTGATTACTCATTGATATTGACCGTTCTCGGGAAATGCCCAATCTGCTGTATATGATTAATGACTTCAGGCCACATGCACACAATAAAATAGCAAAAGAACATCCACTACTTATTTGCCCTGTCACAAATTTAGAAAATATTTGATCCTTAAAGATCAGGGTGTTCTAGAATTTAGGGATTCATAACTAGCTGGGCCATCGGCTTCTCACGAATGCCTAGGAGCTCTCTTAGACATAAGTCATTGCTGCTTAAAGTGTTTTGCTCTTGTAAGCTTTATGCTTATTGCTCTCCTATGTAGGACTAAGTTCTCGTGTCTGAAAGGAGATGCCTGTTTCTTCTCTGTGCATTATATTGTGGGATTGTATTGCTTGTTTGTGTGTCTTTCCTGAATGTGAATACTTTTGCTTTCAGTATTAGGTTGTGTATTAAAGCTTACTTATTTTGATTTTGTACAAGAGATAGTATGTGCCCTCCCTTTCCCTTAGTATATGTAAAATTTACAATCTGATCTAGCTCCCAAACTCAATAATTCCACTAAACTCTCCTGTCTTCCCCTTACAGAAGGGCAAGAAAAAAGATGAGTATTGCAGTATGTTTGGAAGTTAACAGATCTGGGCTCTGAATGTTGCCACTAGTGGTAATATGGCATGAACAAAGCAGTGGGTCTCCGGTAACCTGGACTCAAACCACTTCTTTGGCTCTCAAAGTCATTACCTACACCTTTAATTCCACCAAGAAGTGCATATGCAACTGCAGCTTGGTGGAGCACTGTAAAGCTCCTCTTAATAAGCAAGCTGCCATATTGTGGATTGGCTTCAGCTTCTAAAATAGTCATCTTGTGGTGTAGCCCAAGTAAAGTGCAGGAGTCTTATCTCAGGGTGTGAAGGCATGTATCATGGTCTGCATCTGAAGCAAAAGATCTTGCTTGCCAATGGAAAAATATCCAATAGCAAACCTGACTTGTCAATAATGGCTGCACACCATCAGTGGTGTTGATGTAACTTAGGCCAGTTCTTCCAGTTGCATTCGCCATCTTACTAATGTTGTGTGTTTGGTTTCTTAAAGCTGGACATTTGTTCACAACCAAAGGATGTTAATAGTTCTGCATCTTGCAAAGCGTTCTTTAACTCCGATAGTGTATCAACTTGTACAAATTTGACACATCTCTGAAAATGTGGAGTTTAAAGATGGGAAATCTAATGACCAATACTATCATTTTTATATGGGAATGCTGATAGTGGAGGGCCTCAAATGCCTTACAGATTCTATACATGCAACTCCACTAAGTCACTGCTCCCTAGCCATTAGTCAGTCAACCAGCTGCACAACTCTTCTGGGTAAAGGTGGGGTGCCAGGATAAACCCTAACTCCGACAGTACTGGTACACCAGCTAGGATCATGTTTTTATCTATCTGCAGACTATTTGGGGCTAATTGAGTGTCCTCTGAAAGATCCAAATGTAACGAACTGCATGGTACTCAGTTTCGCTCTTTAAGAAGAATTAAAGGAGTGAGATGATCCTGCTGAAATTTGAACCAGTGGCTGCAGAAAGTAAAAATATTTTAAATCTGATGTTTAGAACTTTGTCATCCCTTCAATCAGTTGTCATCAACTGATGTGAGAAGTCAGGGGGAAAAAGAAGCCCAGTTTAATTCTGTGAATCTAGGTAACTTAATTTTTGTTAGTATCAGTGATTTTAAACCTTTTCCCCAAAGCTAAGTCTCCCATGGATTTGGAAGTTCAACTTTTAAGGAACCCTCCCGGAAGGTAGTAGGCCCCTGCTGTTTACACTTCCTCAGCATTTGCTAGGTCTTTTCTGCTTTCGTCCAGGTATGTACATCACCTAGTACAGTGGTTCTCAACCAGGCGTACGCTTATCTCTGAGTTCTGCCGGGGGTACATCAACTCATTTAGATATTTGCCTACTTTTACAACAGGCTACATAAAAAGCACTAGTGAAGTCAGTACAAACTAAAATTTCATAGGGATGGTGACTTGTTTTTCAGTAATAGTGTGCTTTGACACACTTGTGTTTTTTATGTCTGATTTTGTAAGCAGGTAGTTTTTAAGTGAGGTGAAACTTGGGGTACACAAGACAAATCAGGCTGAAAGGGGTATAGGAATCTGGAAAGGTTGAGAGCCACTAGCTTGGTAGGTTTGTGTGTGTGTGTGCATATGACAGTTCCCCGTAGAAGTTACCAGAAGTAGCAGTAATGGAAGTTCTGATGATCCTTAACCATTTAGCAAATCTTCCATTTTAAGAGGGAAAAAAATAGAATACATAGGGAAATAGATCTCTCCCAAACTTTTGTAGGGAACACCACATTTCAATAGAGACTCTTGTGTTACATGTCCCATTCCATTCATGACCACTTGACATGTCTCTGTCAACTACAACAATTGCTTGCCATGAACAACAACTTTATGGCAGTATCTAAATCAACTTAGCAGCTGGGAAGCAGGAGCCAGAGCCATGTGTCCAGTTAGCTCTCCAGAGATCACAGTTTGAGAACCATGGGGTTGAAAGAAAACTGGTTTTGAAAAAGGGAAAAAATACGAAAGAATCTGACTGGACTTCTTTTGCAGTAAAGACTCCTAACTTAACAGTTATTCCTACACTTCTTTCCCATTCACTTCACCCTACTTCTTTGGTACTAAGCTCACACCCAGACTGCATTGTCACAGGAATTCCGCCACTATCTCTTTCCACTGTGATCCCTGAATATATTGGATACTTAGGTATCAAATCATGGTAGAGAGGAAGAAAAGGAATTTGCTATTAATAGCAATAAAATCTTTGCTTGCTGTAGCCATAGATAGTTTGTCATGACTCACAAAAAGGACGTCAGCTGTCTGTGATATGAGCCTGGGTGGTAGATGGATCCACTATATCACAAGAGGCACGTTGTAGCTTTTCTAGGCCAAAAAGTCAACTCTTGTTCATATTCTGGAAATAAAACAACGAGGAAAAGAGAAGAGGAAGTACGTAGTGTACATGTTTTTTTCAGGTGGAAAATCTGTTCTTGTATGAAAGGGTGGAAAAAAAAAAACCCAACTCATTAGCCAAAGGCCAGTGACTAACTATGTTTAAACTTAGTGTCGGATTACAAGGGATACCTCATCACTCTGTGCTCAGCTGTGTAGAGCTTTGCCTTTTTCTCTCAGAGTTAGTCAATTTAAGGCTAAAGCCTTTTCCTGATACTGTTTATGTTGTTCTAGCTCAGGGGGCAGTCAATAAGGGGACTCTGGACCGCCAGATGCTTTGGAACAGACCCCAAAATCTTTATTTTCTTATTTAGTATCAATTTTTTTTTTCCATTTTATTTTCTTCCCTAGAGCCTGGACCTTGACTATACCCTGACCACAAAATTTGGACCTTGACAAAAAATAATTGATTATCCCTGTTCTAACTTTTCCCAAATAACCTTTCCACACCATGTATCTATATGGTTGTGTGTGGCTCTGAACTGATTCGTGAACCAGCTACCCAGAAAAGCTGGAGTGTAAATACCTGGGCAGGGGCAGTCTTTGTGACTTGCACAGACCTAAGCAGGTGGTGGGCCTTAAACAAATAATAGGATTGGCATCTCTTATTGCAGATATCATGAGGCTGTCCTTCCAGGGGCTGTCTTCTCATGGCATTCGTAGCTAACTAGCTTGTATGTGTTTGGGAGAATTTGATGGGAAAGGCAGAGAGAGGATTCCTTGGTTATGGGTTCGACTCAGTTTCAGGTTAGTAGTGTGTGAAAGCAACTGCCATCAGATGTCTGTTTGGCCTGCATGAAAGCTAGTTCGTGTAGGGATGTTTCATCTCTTGCTGGGCTGCAGGTGAGCTAACCTCTCCTGCAGGTGGCTTATCCAGTTCAGGGTTGAGGCAGACAGGCTGTGATGAGACAGTAACTTGTGCTCTTGTGGCTGACATTGTACCTGCTAGAGCTGAGTGAAATAGTCCCACTGAACCTCAGACTCTCTTAAACAGGGCTTTGTTTGAGCTTTTGTGGACATAGTTTGATAGCACAGCAAGGGAAACTGCAGGGTCTCTAATCCTTAAACATCTCCTGGTGGGGTTGGGGAAGGTGCCCCCTCTTTCTCCTAGGCTACTAGAGGGTCCCAGGTGGCTGCTCCTCTTCTCCCTCCCTCTTCAGGGGCCTGCTTGGTAGAGGCTTTTACATCCCAAATTCTGCAAGGCTCCCTACCCCCAAAACAGGGTAGCAGACATGTCCATGCTCCCTCTGCTAGCTGGCTGTGCTGAACCAGGGCTGAGAAGTTCCATAATTCTTAGCTGGAGTTGCTTGGGAACTCCGAGCGCCACAGAATATCCTCTAGGGCCGAGAGAAGCAATCCGTCTCTCTGGGTATGTCTACCCAGCCTTTTGGAGCCTGCGGGACCAAGCCTCCCAGTCTAGATTGACAGACTTCAGCTAGAGGGGCTGGTGCTGAGATCATAGCTGTGTTGACAGCGCTTTGAAGTTGCAGCTCTGGCTTTGAAGCCTCGGGATGGGGGTGGGCTTCAGAGCCCAAGCTCCAGCCTGAGCCGTGACTTCAAAGCGCTGTCTCCGCAGCTGTTTTTAGAGCACTAGCACAAGCCCAGGTCTGTTGACACAGGCTCCAGAATGCTGTGTAGATGTACCCACAGCTCAAGGTCTATGGGGTACGGAGGCTAGTGGGGAGGGTAGTTGTCACTCAGAACAAAAGAACGTGTTTCACTCGTTAAACATGGATCTTCCATTGTCAGTGTGTTTTAGTACTTTAATCAACCTGTATCTCTGTGTATCCAGCTGTTAGTTATATGGAAATGGTGTCTTGGCTAGGGTTGGGTGAGTGATAAATTATTGATCTTCTACCCCAACCTCAGCATAGCTCATTAAAAACCTTATTTTCATCAGCAAATGTTTGGTAGTCTTACTGACCCTCACCAGAGCTTGTACTCTATATGCCAGACCAGTCTTTGTGCTTAATCTGGTTTTGGACAAAAGCTGCTCGGGGTGAGATCTGTTCTGTTGCGGCTGGAAAATCAGCCTGGGGGTGCCTGGCTGATTCTGTCAGTCTGTGGTTTGGGGGTGGGGGCCGGAGACAAGAAATGATGTTCCCAGTCACTATTTTGAGTCTCCTTTTAAATGGCATGAAACCAGATATTTGCACACTTTAAAATACTATTTGGAGGCTTGACGTTCCTCTGGGTTTGCAGTTAGCAACCTCTGTATCAGAAGGCTCAGATGCATGCTAGGAGGGATTGACTCCTGGCGGAAGGCAGGTTGGGGTGACACAGGGCCAGGGGAGAGCAACTTGAGGACTCCAGAGGAGTCGTGCTTGCAGGTGTGCTAAATCAGCCAAGCAGGAGTTGTAGGCTCCTTGCGCCAATCGGATTTGTGGAGCTCTGAATGCTGGGTTATGCCAGCTTCCATCAGTATAACCCAGGATGGAATCTAACTCTGTAGCTGTATTATGGGAACACTCAGAGGGCCCATTGTGGGATCAGGGTCTATTATGCTAGTCGTACACATGCGTACTGAAAAGTGCCCCTGCTCTGGAAAGCTGTTGGTGTGCATGGTGCTGTTGGTGCCACAAGTACTCCTTTTCTATCTTGACTGAAGCTCCTGCTGTTCTCGTATTAAACCTTTTAAGAACTTACCTAAATCCCCAACGTGGTTATACCTCTCATCATATTTAACGTTTTTTTCTTAGTCCGTTGTTTGGAAAGACACTGGCTTTGCCCTGTCGGACTAGTTCTCGGCCTTTCTCGGGATTCTGACAAGGGATGTAAAACTGGCCACACTACTCCTGATGGGTGAAACTAACACGCTTAAAATGGCAGACTTGGCCTCCATGTCACCCGTTATCTGAAATAGTTCCAAAGTTGTTGCCATATGAATTCATCATACTGTGGGGTTTTTTTTTCTTCCAGAATTCTTCGGAGAGCAACTGTGCAAAAAGCCTCTTGATGTCTGATAGGGTACAACTAGTTGTGATCCTTTCGCAGTTCTTTAACAGTACTTGGGAGAAGGCCAACTGTGCAAGTACGTGATTTGTTCTGTCCTTTTCATGCTACCATTATGATTCAGACGACAGATTTAGCCTTGCCTTTAAAATTTCTCAGTTGATCAGAACTGAACAGCATTGATAAGATTAAGTTATTTAAATTGACAGAAACAAAGAGCTCTTTATTGATACATCCTGGGTACTTTTATTGTACAGGGGATACCGTTCAAAGTTGACAGATTCAAAAAACCAATTTCTTCTTCCCTTGCTTATCTAAACACACTAGAGTCCCCATACGAATATTCACCTTGCACGAAAGCCCCTGCCAAAATGACAGCTGCTTTACTCAAGGGGGCATGGGGAAAATAAGAGATCTATAAATACAGCAGAGCTGTAAAAACTGATGGTTTTTACTTACTCTGAATAAACCGTGCTGGAGATCTGCTACAGCTCTGCTGTATTTATAGATCTCTTATTTTCCCCATGCCCCCTTTTTCCTACTTAAGTAGAAAATGTAACTTGAACTGTTTAATAAAAAATCAGTAAGGGTCAGATTCTGATACCCTTACTCATGTTGAATAGCATTGTGCTCCACAAGTAGTCACTCAGTGTGACGTGGGGTATCCGACTCTGGCTCTGAAATTCTGTGGACTGGTTCTGGCTGTAATATGTTGCATGCGGCTTCTTTATGGCCCTTAAACGCCACCACAGGAAACAGGAAAAATTCCCTTGGCACAGGAGCTGTACCCCGACCAGGGGAACATAGGTACTTGAACTAAGGGTGTGGGGGGTGCTGGCCTCTGGCTTGAAATGGTTTCCATCATATCCAGGGTTTACAGTTTGGTTCAGTGACCAGCACCCCCACTATACAAATGGTTCCAGCACCCTTGCATGGGAGGGCGCCAGAGGTTGGAGGGGTGGTAATGTAGAGCTGAGTGCTGCAAAGGATGTTGGGCTGCTACAGAGCCCATAGGTAGCCCCAGGGAGATTGGGTTCAGGCTAGCTCCAGTAGTCCCCAACATATGTTACTGGTTGCCACCAAAGTGTGTGAAGGAGAGGTAAAACAACCTCCAACTGTCCTCCCATCCTCAGGCTCTGCCTTCTGTGCTACGTCTCCCAGGAGGGGAGCATAGACTCTATCCCGTAATGCTTAAGATGTTCTCTCACTTCCATCCTTCAGGGAAGGTCACGTTTGGAGTCTGCCAACCTTCACAGTGTCCTTTTTAATGGAATGCTACGTAAAACTAGCAGTCCTAGTTTCCAAGGGTCTAATGGATCAGAATAGAAAAAGTGGAGTAGATGGAAGGAAAGAAATACCTGCAGGGACTAGAGCAGTATCTGACAAGGAGTGTTTCAGGAGCGCCCTGCAAGGCAGGTAAAATTGGCTTCCACTTCCTGACAAAATTGGTGCACGTTCTGTGACACTGCTTAGTGCATTTTTCAAAAGCATTTCCTTTTTTTTCATAAGCATAAAGATTCCCTCTATTTCCTAGCTGTCCCTTGTTTCAGCTACATGTCTGACACTTATACTTTCAAACAGTGCACACTAGTTCTGATGGGCAAAGTCAGACTTGCAGGGTGAAAAGTAAAAGCAGCGTCTTGTGTTATCTGAAAGCCCAGTGAGAGCTCAAATCCTTTCTTCAAAATGCTCTTGATAATGGTCTTTATTTTTTATTTAATCAAGGCCAATTAATTCTGAAATGTATCCTAACTGAAGAGAGAAGCCCGAGTGAGTTAGGATAGCAAATCTGAGACATCTGCATAACAGCAACCAAATAGGAAATGCAAAGCTGACTGAATTGGTTTTTATAATTGAGAGCTCTTGCTGTAGGGCCGCCAAGGGACTTGTTGGCTGTAGATATAGGTTAGAAATAAGGATATCTTGATTCACGTATTTTTTTTTCTTTTTGACAGATTGTTTGAAGAACAACAGTGAAGGGCTATCAAATAGTACAGCAGAGTTCCTGGACTTATTCAATACAACACTGATGTGCTTCGAACATAACTTCCAGGTATCTTTGCTGTGTATCTGAGGACAGCACTGAGCCCTCTTCTTGTATAGTAAAATATCTTCTTTTCACAGAACAAACTGCAGTGGATACATATTGAGCAACTGCAATTGACAAATTCTGAAGCAGTTTAGGCAGATAGAACAATTATCTATAAAATGCAGATGTTCACAATTGAGAGCACAAAATGTATTTTAATTGATGCTCACCTTGACTCTGTCTTGTATGCAATTATAGTGCCATTTCATATTGGGATTTCTGGATTCACAATAGCTGATAATTATATAGTAAGAGTCACGTAGTCTCTGCATACAGTAAGTCACTTTTCCTAGTTCCTTCTGGAGTTATCATTGCGTGACTTAACAATGTGGCTCCTTATATCATTATTTGGTTGTATTGTAGATTAGTCCAAAAGGGCCAGCTACCTGAAAACACTTCTTAAGACTCCTATCCATTAAGGTTATGAACAATTAAAACTTTTGCAATTAAATATCCCTCTTTGTAAAATAAATGTGGTAATTATCTCCCAAGAAAAGTGTATCCAAATAATTATGCATAAAAATTTTGTAAATTATGCTAAATTTAATCCTAAAACTAAATTATGCAAAAATATTCATAAATTTGATTAAGCAGTTAATCAATAAAAACTGTCCAAAAGGATAACATTCAAACTAAAGTTCTTGGTGCAGAATAAACATGTGGATCTAGAAGAGGATCTGTGGTTACAATATGCTTTGCAGCCCCCCTTACTGGTGGGCTAGCTTTCCCTGCTTTTTTGCTTGCCAGGCAGATCTTGCCCCCCACTGTAGTGATTTATAGGGCATTTTTTAACTTATGTAGTGCCATGATCAAATCCATAGACTTCTAGAAATAAGATTTGTGCTCCTTTAATAAGGTAGTTGGTTGTACACCAGCATAACACACTCTCCTATGTTGTTTCTGAGTGTCTTACAATTTTGTATAAATCCAAGCAGGTAGTAAAGATTCACTTTGGTTCTGTCCTCTAGCCCCGCTTCACAGACAGGTGGGGAAGCTGCGCCAAAGATGTTTTTAGCATTTCAGTCTGGGGGGTGGGGTCTATGCTCATGCTTAACTGTTGTGGAAGGAACAGTTGCTGAGAGAGACTGGTCTCCTGTTGTTCTCGCTGTTGGTGGTTCCTGAGATGTGCAGCCTTTATAGTAGGTCTTGGCAAGGGGAGAGAGCTTGGGCCTGGTCAACAGAGCACTTTAAAGGCAAGACCTGGACCATGAACTTAATCTAGTAATACTTGGGTAGCCAGTGGAGTGATTGCAGCATTGATGTGTTCTTAATGATCTGTGCTGGTCCGCAGGTAGCCTGGAGTTTCTTCAGTGCCTGCAATTTCATTCCTACTTTATGGAGATCATAATTTCAAGGATTACCGTGGTCAAGTCTGTATCTGTTAGGATGGGGCATCATCTCCTGGCTAGCTGACGGTGTTCCTAAAAACTGTTGCTGTTTGAGTATTGAATATTGCTGAGACATTGAGGAGGACCAAAACTAGAAGGCCCCTTTACAATCTTCACCATGGGATGATCTTAAGGAGTTGGCTAAATCATGGAAATGTTGCCTTCTGCCCTCCAACCTCACCATTATCTTGCCTAGGTTTAGCTTCAGAGAGTTGCCTTTCGTCCAGGTGTTGATCTGATTTGCCAATAGTAGAGCTGCATATGGGGCTTTCATGGTAGATGAAAAGGAGATGAACAGCTGGGTGTAATTTGCATCCTGCTGATGTTTAAGGTCAAGGTGTCTTATAGTCTCTCCCAACAGCTTGTTGTAAATAATTGAATAGGATGTGGGAGAAAATGAAGCTGTGTGGAATTTGTCCCAGTGCTTCCTCACAGCCATCTCTGCACATTACTGTTTGTTCCTCATAGGTCTCTGTGGTGAGCCCTCCACACTGTCAAGGGCTGAAGTGATCGAGACAAATGTGTGGAGGTTGCCTATTTTCTGTGGCTAATAGGAGATAATCTACTGTTGTGACCATGACGATTGCTGAGCCAGAGCTGGGAGTAAAGCCCAGTTGGGAAGGATCTAGGATGCTGACAAAGGTTGGGTGTAGTTGGTGATGGTCCTTCACTAGCTTCCCAGCTCCCTGGCTCAGAAATGGGAAATTGGAGGTAGCCTGTGAAGTTGATCATACAAGAGTTTGCTTTTTGAGTGCTGGATGAAAAGTGATGTTTTAAGGTAGATAGTAGCCAGGTCTCTTCTGTAAACTCTGGCTATTGTGGGTTCTGTCATTATGCCTCCGTGACGAGGCTTAAAAAAATACAGAAGAATCTAGAGATCTTATAATTATCTTCCCCCATCCTCCCCCACAACCCACCCAGGTCATCAGAATTTTCAGGGAGGTGAAACTGCTACTACAGTAAAACTACGTGACTTTCCTGTGTTTTTTATCTGAAATCCATAAAGGATGAAATTCACAGTTAAGCAAACTTCCATTGGGTTTCCTAGTAGGAGGAGAGATGATCTTATATCCTCTCAGCATAGGCTGGGATATACAGTTCCATTGTATTTGGGTGCCCAACTCCTTTAGCCTCTTTTGAAAATCCCAATAGTGTTTTTAAGGGACTGTGTTTTAAAATATGATCCGGATTCTTGCTATTATTTACTACATAGATTGTAAATGCGGGACAGGAGCAGTGGCTATTGAAACTCAAAATAATTAGGCCAAATTAAAATACCTATTCACTCCTCCTTCCTGTGTGGCATATTCATATAGACCAATGAAAAATAGCCAGCTGGCGGGAGAAGCACACCTGTGTTTCCAAGGCAAACTTGGTATTAACAATCCTTGTTTTGTTTTTATTCTAGACCGGGGTGGGCAAACTTTTTGGCCCAAGGGCCACATCTGGGTGGGGAAATTGCTTGCAGGGCAGGGGGTTGGGGTTCGGGAGGGGGCTTAGGTCAGGGGGTGTGGGGTGCAGGAGGGGGCTCAGGGCAGGGGGTTGGGGTGCAGGAGGGGTTCAGGCTCCTGCCTGGCACCGCTTACCTAGAGCGGCTCCAGGGTGGCAGCGGTGCACACCGGGGCCAGGACAGGTTCCCTGCCTGCCCCGGCCTGGCCTGGCCCAGTGCTGCACCATTCTGGGAAGCGGCTGGCACCATGTCCCTGTGCCACCCCTGGGGCGGACACAGGGCTCCATGTGTTTCCCTTGCCTGTGGGTACCTCCCCCGAGGCTCCCATTGGCTGCAGTAACTTGTTCCTGGCCAATGGGAGCTTTGGGGGAGGTACCCACAGGCAAGAGTGGTGTGCGGAGCTCTCTACCCCTCCTCACCCCTATGGGCCCCAGGGATGTGGTGTGACCGCTTCCCAGAGTGGCGCAGCACCACGGGGGTGGCAATCCCGCAGGCCAGATCCAAAGTGCCAAGGGGCTGGATCCGGCCCACGGGCGGTAGTTTGCCCACCCCTGTTATAGACAGTCAATAGTTTCAAAATACATCTTTTCGGGGAAAAATAAGATCAACTTTCAATTCACTGTGAGCTTTATTTATATAAAATGGACCTAAATCCCTAAATTTCAGTGTAACACTTTAGGATGTTAATATTGTAGATTTTGGTTCAAGTTCAGCTCTAGTTTTTTAAAGTTAATTTTATATTGTTTAAAAATCTAAATACGTGCTGCTTATAATTTTAGGGGCAATCCATCAGTCTTGTATCAAGCAACCACACAGAAGTATGCAGAAACTGCAATGGAACTTACAGAAACCTGAATACCATGTATAACAAAATGCAAAAAATGACTGGACTGGGCAGCCACTCAGAACACAGAACACACTTGTGCATTGATGTGGAAGATGCAGTGAGTATACGTATTTGCTTCTGGATCTTCTTGCCTAGCTAATATCCAATGGGTGGGTAGATAAATCTGAAGAGCAATCTTCAGTGGTCCCTTAACTGTTTTATATTGTTTTCTCTTGGCACCACTCTTGTCCTTTCAGCGGTGGAAGCTGCTTTCATGAGCAATTTCTTTAGTGAGCTATTGTCACACTGCACCTACCGCTTTGTGCTGTGACTTCCTCACGTCTCTCAAGCTAAGGAGGGGTCAGGCTGGGTTCTGGTCAGTACGTGGAGAGAAAACGGTTAAAGAACACTTAAATACTTCAGGAAACAGTGTTGGCGACCCAGTAGGTTGCACTCTGAGTTAATACTGAACCAGGGCCCCCAGGGTACTCCATGATGTTGCTGTTCATTTGGATGAGATATAAAATAGAGGTCCTGACTGCTGCGGGTCATTAAAGACCTTGTGCTACTCCTGAAGAGGAAGGGGTCTAACCTTGATGTCCTGACATATTTCAGCTTAGACAAAAATAAAGTTTCAACTGCCCAAGAGATTTTGTGAAGGGAATATTCCACTCCCTATCTCAAATGGGGGTTTGGGGGCTGGGAAATCCCTTTAATCTTTGGCTTTTATCTGACACTTCTTGCTAAATTCCAGTTAATGTTTCCAGTTAGTTGCTTCCTAACTACAGCAGCTGATTATTGGGCCAGGGAATAGTAGCAAGTTTTTAATGTATTTAGCTGTCTCTCAATGTGATTTTTAGCAACTGGGAAGAAGGAGGGTTAGTAGCATGTGATCAGCCAGCTTTCCATGAACCACCAGTAAGTGCTCTAAGAATCACAGTGTGGGAATCACTGCTCTAATAAATGTATTGGGTGGGAGTCAATGGGAGGTTTGCCATTGATTTCAGTGGGGCTAGGATTTCACCTTTGTCTAATTTTTTGAGGGGAGATATTTTAAATGGCTCTTATTCAAGTAGATATTATGGTTTAAAGGTAATTAGGTGGTCTTGCTATACTGAACTTTGCGATGTTCAGTAAAACAGTGATGCAAGCCAAGGAATGTGTTGCTCACCATGGTCGTTTTCCTTTTAGATGAACATTACACGAAGGCTTTGGAGTAGAACTTTCAACTGTTCTGTCCCATGCAGTGATACGGTCCCAGTGATTGCAGTTTCTTCATTCATTCTCTTTTTACCAGTCATTTTTTACCTTAGTAGCTTCCTTCACTCAAAGCAGAAGAAACGTATACTCATTCTGCGTAAGTAATGTTGTCAGAACTTTACTTACAGAATGCGGGAGCACAAGGAATCATCTTGGGCACTCTACTTGACCAACGTACTTGGTATGGGGTCAGGCAATTCTGTCACTGTGCCTGCAGCAGTGGGTGGGAGCTGGTGTTGACTACTTGTCCTCTTGGGGACTGCCTTTATCACTTGAAGAGCCGTAGAGGGTGGGAAAAGTAGGTCCTTAGCCATGCTTCTCTGTTGAAAAGTTTCAGAGGAACAGCCGTGTTAGTCTGTATTCGCAAAAAGAAAAGGAGTACTTGTGGCACCTTAGAGACTAACCAATTTATTTGAGCATGAGCTTTCGTGAGCTACGCTGTAGCTCACGAAAGCTCATGCTCAAATAAATTGGTTAGTCTCTAAGGTGCCACAAGTACTCCTTTTCTTTCTGTTGAAAAGGAAAACCATGATGTTAACGGAACACTGTTCAATAGTACGTGCTCAGTTAAACTGAGTGAGTGGGGAAACTGATGGTGGGAGTCTTTTTTTTTATTTTTATTTTTATTTTCCTTCTAGCCAAGCGTATCCAATCAAATGCCAGTCTTGTGAACATCCAAGAAAAATACAGCTGAGCTGCAACACAAAACCAGAAAACCACAACTGGGTATATATTGGGTACAATTGTGGTGGAAGGAGGACCGCACAAAAGAGGAGTTAATTACGGTTTAGTGTTGCTCTGTATCATTATACAAGTTAAACAAAATGCTGTCTGACTCCTAAACGGGTATATTAACAAACATGACAAGGCAGGGCTATGAGACGCAGTATGGACTTCTGATTTGAAAAATAAGTTAATTCTTTCCAGACTAGTGCTGAAGCTGGTTATTTTCTGATTCTTTGATTGCAGGTTTTTGTACCTTTTATCAACAGAATATGTACTTCTCCTGTATGTTTTTCCCTTTATATTTAATTTTCTATATTGACTCCATAAAAATCTAGTATGACAGTTGTGTTTATTTCCAGGCATGTTAGTACAGTCTGAGATGTGATCATCTTTCCGATGTGGTTCTTATGAACTAGCAAAGCTTAATATAATTTGTTTTGGTTTAATTCAGTATCAGAATTAGAACATTTCAAAGTAAAAATGCCATCTTACCACCTTTGGGTAGACTTGTACTACAGGTTTCAAAAACTAGCCCCCTTACATAGCATCTCTTGATAGACACAGTCATGCTGCTTAGTTCATTTTAGTGGTGTCTTTATTATTTAAAAAAAAAAAAAAAACATGAGAGATGCAAGGAAAATGATAAATTTCTGGCAATGAATACAGCAGATCTGCCAGTGCTAGACATTAATAGTAATTTCAGAAAATGTACCATATTAGCACATATTTGGGCACTTGCACGCTTAAACCACTAAGTCATTGCTTTTCAAATGGTTAGAGGCTTATTTTTAGGTATGATGCATATCTGTATGTGAGGCCAGATGTCTTTGTGTTTGTCCCTTACTTCACTTACGTGTTTAATTTCTTTTATATATAAAAAATATTTTAAAATGGTAACCTGAGGTAAAAGTCACTGGAGATGCTGAATTGTGCTTGGATTAGAACTTCCTCTGGTTTAAGATACAAATGGGTTTACATGAAAAAGATATATTTTAGTAGTGACTAGGGCATAGGTGTTCTATAACTTCAGAACTGGCATAAAGTGAATGTGCTGTGCCTGGATCTTTGACTTACTCTATCCAAATTTGCAATCGGTACTTCCTAGAAATTTACTGGAGATGAGGTCCATTTAGTAGATTAAAATAAACTCAACCTCTGTAGGAAGTTGTAGAGCTGAAGCAAAAGGTCACAGCATTGTTATTAAAGTTGATGGGACTGTTGAAAGGACACCATTCTAAAGATGTGTTAATACAGGATATCCAGGCTGATAAATCCTAGGCTTATATTTTTCTGAATTTTCTACTACAGTAAAATGAAAAATTTCAGTGTGGTTGTAATGAGGTTGGAGGCTTCACTCTGATATTAAACCCATCCCATACTACAACTTTAAGACTAAAGGGACACATCAACTGGGAAATCACATTTCTTTTTGAAAATGTTATGCCTATGATTATTCAACAACTGATAAGTTAGCAATTTGTTTCTTTAATTTAGCTTGTCTTTTGACAGCACTTTTGTGTTTAGTTAGTTTCACTGTTTTGCCTCCATAGCCAATTAATCACTTTTTTCCCTTGCCCAAACAAACATCAGCAGGGGAGCAAAATAATCTTAAAGCACTTTAAATTATGTGTGTTTTTTTTTGTTTGTTTTTTTTTTATTTTAAATTAAGGCATACTGTCAGTTTAAAAAGAGAACCAAGTTGATAGTGTCTCAATATTAAGTAACATAATGTGTTAACATTTGGATATCCATACAACTGCTTCCTGGTATTTTGTGAGTAGGAAGTATCTCCCTCTATTAATCACATGAATCGCCTTGAATGATTGGTTTGGTTTGTGTTGAAAGCCTAAATAGGGTTGGATTTCCTGTCTGAGGAAATATATTTTTGACACTTTGGTCTGCTATAGATAAGGTGTCAAAATAGTAGAAGAATATATTTATGTTGCTTATCAGATGAAGTTATCTTCATAGGGCAGAGGGGAAAATTGCCTTTGTTTTAAATGGCTATTTTTACATCTGTTGTGCTCAAATTTCAGCTTACTGGGCCTTATTCAACTGCTGTCCTAATAGCATTCCTTTGATTTTGAGGCATCATATGATTGCTTTGAACAGCCCTCAGTCTTCCATTCATGCAGATAAAACCCATTTGTATGTGCAGAGTTATAGAATGATAGCTTTCATACCGTAAGCAGTGGCTTTTTGAGCACATTCAAATTAAGTAGGTCTGAAAGTCATTACACTTGGATATGGTGGTTAAGCACTTTATTAAAAAAAAAAAAAAAAAAAGCAGCTTTTGTTTTTTCCTGGCTGCTAAGCCAAATGAAAGTACTCGTGATTTTTTTTTTCAAGCAGCAGCAAAGTTTACACTCTAGAAATAATTTATATCCTACGTCTTCTCAAATGTCAGTTTTTCCTTTTTGTTCCCTTGTAATGCTAGCTTTCCTTACATGTTTTTAAGAGTACAGTATTTTTCATATAAAATGCATTGGGTCTTGTTCATATTCTGATGTTTATGTAAATGCTTACAGCCTCCTGTCCCTAAAGGAAATGGTGGTGGTGCAGAAAAAATCTTAACTTTATTTGGCTGGTAATTTTTAACCTTCGTTTGCCATTTTTATGACTGTATAAGATATACTTAAAATCTTTCTTTGAAATACCAGTTTGTATTTTTGGTACAAGTGAATGTTTTTATTCTTGGGTAGCATTATCTATTTTTGGATTAGAAAACCTGTATACACTGAAAATGAACAAATATTGTATTGAATAAATGTGTATAGAATTGATTGCGCTTGATTGTCCCATTTTCAGTATTGAGATGCTTCGCCAATGCTGTTTTTAATGAGTGGTGGGGAAAGGATGGGACAGGATGGCCCAAGTAATAAAATTCTCAATTTACTACACTTTCCTATTATGGACTTGTGTTTGAAGCACTTGGTTACTATAGAAACCGAATGCAGGTAAATAGATAGTAAATGCAACTTCACAATGTTGACATTTATTGTTAGTACTTTGTTCTAGACCTGCAGCCAGTTATTATACTTAGTTATATAACTTAGGACTGTGCCTAGTTCTACTCTGACCAAGAGGGTGGACTTCCTTAGAGTTTGGGTGAAGTCTGTAGGATGGCTCTGTTGGCTGCAAAGGGCTTTGAATCAGGCCCTTGTTGCATGAGGAAAAAGGGGATACTGGGAAAAATTGATCTAGTTGTTATTGGAGAGTTTCTGGGATGAATGATATACATGTGGAAACTTCCTTAGCTTTTAAGCTTTAATTGAAGGGGCAGGGTGTGGAAACCTTACCAAAGAGTCATGTCCCTTCATGCACCACCCCCCTTCCCCCCCCAACTTTCCAGTATTCTAGTTAAATGCAAACAGAAATAGTCCTTTCTCTTCCTCTCCCTCCACTTTCTTCTTTTTACCTTATAAAGTAAAGTTTTACATCTTTCTTTGCGGGTCCCCTCTTAATAAGTGAATTACTATAGGTTTACAAATGTAGGTTCTTGCTGCTGGTGGAGACAAGGAGAGTGGGAGTGAACATAAACCGTGATTGTTTTATTTTGTCAGGATTTCTTTTGGTACCATAGGCCAGTAATGCAGCAGTCAAGCTACTCCTGTTTAAAAAGGTTTATAATTGGCATTCCTGTTTTGGATCAAGAGCCCTGAAACCTCCAGCACAACAGGGATTTCAAAGCAACCATTTAGTACTGAGGTTCCAAGTTCATTAAAAAAACAATTTTTTAAATTTTTTTTCTAACTTTTTGTGTGGTCAGAACTCTTTAACATTGTCACTAGGCACCTATTTTATTACAAAATTACTTTAGAACGGTGCCGTTTTATGTCTGGAACTCACTGTCCAGTGAATCAAGTGCTCTGATCTGTCTTTGAAAAACAAAATGTAGCTCTTACTTCATAGCAATGATGTACTTTAAGTGGAGCATTATTTCAAGGGGACTGTTGTACCTCCATGTAGTTTCAGAAGAAATTTGAAGTCATTTGCCTGTAATCTTATAATCATGTTATAGGTGTGTATATATAAATTGGAGTTTATTGTCTTAGATTCTTTGATCCTGCCACTTTTTTTAATCACTATGTTCCCTTTGCCTTCAAGTGATCACAGTCACCTGGCATCACCTCCTGGGAATGGGCACCTGCCTGCCCTTGCGTCTTTGACAGAGTGCCCCAGGCCAAGAATCATCTTAGTCTGTTTCTGCCTCTTGCCACCAACCAGTTTTTTGTTCTCTTTTTGCACTGAGAACTGATCTCCCTGGCTGTCCCAGTAAGGTGTCAAATTCCAAAATCTTTAGATGTACTCAGATTCCTAAATAAAGGTTAAAGTAAATGGCATAAAACCACATTGTGTCTATACTAAGGTCTGGATAACAGTATTGCTAGATAAGGTAAAATCTTGCTGTTATGGATTTAAGCAGGAATAAAATGTGTGTATTCTCAGAGCTCGTTTTTTCTCTACCCTCATTATTTATATTGGGTAATAATAGAGGCCTTGGCCAAGTCAGGGCCCTGTTGTGCAAGAGCCTGTTTATAATGGATAGTCCCTATCCAAAGAGCTTAACAATCAATGCCTGTTTCTGCAAAAGCTTAAGCACCTGCTAACTTGAGTCATGTGAGTAGTCCCATTAAGGATGAGATGCAGCAGGTATGTGAAGACAAGCAGGGGTAGGGTTAACCCTCATAAGCAGGTGTGGTGCATACAGATGTGCAGAACTTGTATATACAGCAAGTGAATTTTTCAATTCCTGTTTTATGTATTTAGAGGGGAACAGAAATGCTCTCTGAACTGTTTAAGGTCTCAAATCCTTAACAGAATATATACTTAAAAATGACCAAAGAAAACCGTTTCCTCCTAGCTAGCTACCAGGATCTAAATTCAGAGTTCTGCCTTCCTGCTTAGAAAACTTGATGGTGTTATCAGCACCAAGGACAATGTAAGGGATCCAGGTTGTGGAGGCATTGGTGATAGCCTGAGACACACACAAGCCTGGGTGCCAGAATTCTGGTTCTAACAAGTTACAAGCTTTACGTTTAACACTTTTTTCAATATAATTGCTTCCAATGTTCAGTCTAGACATGTATTCTGTTATTGGTTAAGGATTTGTTAGCTTGAGTTACTTGACAAACGTTATTCTCAATATCTTGACCAATATTCCTCATCGTTCGTGTTGCCCAAGTACGGAGTCAACCAATTTGTGATAATTGAGTCTTTTCCGGTTTTGAGCTGGTATTTTCTTGGCCAGTGTCAAACCTGTTTGTGCTTTTACTAATCTGTATATTAGGCATCATGCCAAGAATACAAGTTCATTGGGAAAAGGGATCTGAATGATCAGCAAAGCTATGATACTTCTAATCGGAATCTGTGGATAACTTCCCTCCCATCTTTTTATGGTGAATTTCCCTTTCTCACTTAGATATTTCCAGCAACCGTAACCAGGTAACTCAAAGTATAAAACAATTTGTGTAATATATTTTAGTGTATCCTAGCTTCACACTGCCCTGTGTAAAGGGTTCAGATATTATGTGAGTTGAGCCATTGAATTTTCATAGCATTCTGTAGCTGTGCCTATAGCTACTTTCTTTGGCAGCAACAACCAAAATAATTTATTACTGCAGCACCCGATCAGGATAGGGACTCAGGCTGTAGCCTGACAGTTTAGCCTAATATAAGGCAAGGTGCTACAAGAGGAAGAAACGGACAGGAGGGTATGATAGTGCTATGAAGAGGATAATGGTGACAGGAGTATGCGAATATAGACTGTGTAAAGGCATAACTTTTCATAGATACTAAGGTCGAAGGGACCATTATGATCATCTAGTCTGACCTCCTGCACAACGCAGGCCACAGAATCTCACCCACCCACTCCTGCGAAAAACCTCTCACCTATGTCTGAGCTATTGAAGTCCTCGAATCATGGTTTAAAGACTTCAAGGTGCAGAGAATCCTTCAGCAAGTGACCTGTTCCCCAGGCTACAGAGGAAGGCGAAAAACCTCCAGGGCCTCTTCCAATCTGCCCTGGAGGAAAATTCCTTCCCGACCCCAAATGTGGCGATCAGCTAAACCCTGAGCATATGGGCAGGATTCACCAGCCAGATACTACAGAAAATTCTTTCCTGGGTAATCAAATGTTTTTAGTTTCTCTCTTCAGAGTACAGGTTATTAGTAAAGTAGACATCAGCAGTCTTTACAGGCCATCTGACCAACCTATAGCTTCAGCATAGTTTCTGGCATGATCTATGCACAGGCCTGAGTGTCAGCCCCTTCTGTGATCTAGTCCTAGCTGACTTCCTCTGGGGGCTTGGAGAGTCACTTAACTATCACCTGAGTAAGCAGATACATGTCTCAGGTGAGTTACAAATATCTCACGAATTGAATTGTATGCTTATATGTAAATCAAGCTTTTGCTTGCATACTTTATTGTTGTTGTTACTAGCACAAAATATGCCAAAGCTTTTCCCTATTGCTGCCTTGCTTCATCTTACAAGGCCTATTAACTACATACCTCGCTTCCCCCCACCCATATAGTGATGTAGTGGGGAGGGGAAAAACATGACATGGTGAACATCATCACTTACTAGATCCCAGTCCTCCATCTCCTGTCTGTTTTGTCTCTTTAGTCTCAAAGATCATTGGGATGAGGTCCTTGTTTCTGTATTCGTAAAGTACATAGCACACTTTACACTTTATATACTTCCCGGGGAGGAAATTAAGACAGAAATTGTGGTATTTTTAGTATGTGTGATAGATTTTTCCCAAGGGTGCCACTTGAAACTGGGGTACCACTGAGCCTGCCTGACTCACCAGCTTGGGCTCCCTTTAACTGTTCTGCTATGACAAGCTGCAGACTCGTTCCTGGTCTCACACTTTCACCAGCATACATACAGGTAGGGGGACACCCAGCTGTTGTAACATGCAAACAGGCTTTCTGACTAGCCCCTGCATGGGAAGGCTTCAGTTAAGGAACTGCCTAGATACTCAAGTACAATCCCCCCTGAGTGCAAACCCAAAATTACACCGCTTTGTGCTGTACAGCATAAGCTTATGCAATTCGTTCCCTCCCTCAATGTGAGCGATATGTAACAGCTTTTTGCCCACCAGTTATGAATGCTACACCCTGGGTTAAGACCAAACAAAACAAATTTATTAACTACGAAAGGTACATTTTAAGTGATTGTAAGGGATAGCAAACAGATCAAAGCAGATTACCTACCAAATGAAACAAAGAGGCAAGCTAAGCTTAATATACTAAAGAAACTGGTTTTAACTAGCAAATTCTCACCCTAAATATTGTTTTTAGGCAGATTGGAGAGGTTCTTGAAGACAAGCTGCTCTTGCTTGCAGCTTAAAACTCCAGGTATTTCTTTCACAGGTCAGACACCCTCTAGCTTGGGTTCAGTCACTTCTTCCCCAGTTCAGTCTTAGGTGTTTAAAGCAGTCATCTTGGGTGGGGAGACAGTGAAGAACGAACCACGATTATGTCACTCCCCTGCCTTAAATAGCTTTTACATATGGTGGGAATCCTTTGCCTTCCAGTGTGATTCTCACCCTCGGTCAGTGGAAAAGTACTAATTTTATCATGGAGTCCAGTATCAGGTGACATGATCCTGCAGCTATAACTCAAAGTCTATTTGCAGGGTCTACAGGAAGGCTTTCCAGAAAGGTGGGAGATTAGCATCTCCAAAGAGCTATTGTTCTTTCTAAAGGCCCTTTCCAGCCAGCAATCTAGACTGATTGCATTCTGTCTAGTGGGTGTTCCCCAGGTGTAAACACATCTGTAATTGCTGCACAGACAATATTCCCAACTTCAGATACAAAAATGATACATGAATACAAATAGGATAATCATATTCAGTAAATATAACCTTTCCAGTGATATCTCTCATGACCCATTTGCATAGAATACATTTCAGATATGCGATAGTCACATCATAACAATATCTTATGAAGAATATGGGGGTGTAGTGTCACAGTATGAACCAGAAATTATGTAACTCCACTCTAGAAATGGTCTAAGTGGAAGCTGCTCTTAGTTTCTTAACTGTATCTAACAGAATTCTGAAGTGGCAAGGGTATGATCTATATAGATATAACTATAGGCAGACGATGTGAGCTAAGTGGGGTCAGAGTTAAGGTGGCTTTGTGGAAGCTTAAGTATGAATTTCCTAACTTTCTAATACTGTTGGGCAAGGTGAGGGGAGTTGGCTTGTAACAACAAATAGTAATTTTGTTTAGTTTTTTTGTTTTAATTGGCAAATGGTCTTTTAGAAAGTAACCTTTGAGTTTGGCTTGCTGTGTTCTAAACAATATGCAATGGGGATTAACCTTAGGAATTTAAGAATACAACACAGTGGAAATGGCCTGCCATTAGTTGGGTTTGGGCTTTTTCCTAATATGCAGCTTCCTAGAAAATGTGCATGAACAAAATCTGAATCATAAAGTGGCAAACACACAAAGTTTTCAGAGTAAACTTTGCTGATTCAGACTGTGACAGAAATTTGCATCAAGTATCCGTGTTTAAAAAATCCTAAATAATTTTGAGTTAATGAGTCAGACTGGAAAAGTCTTTTCAGATTCAGTGAGTGTTCTGAAATCTTCACCTATCCTTGTGTGAAGTGCAAATATCGGAAAGTTATTTCAATTATTTAAGAAAAGACCACACTTGCTAATAACTCAGTAAAGCTTTAACTTAAATATTGAAAATTCCACTCTGGTGCCAGCACAGTAAGTATCATGGATTGCTGCAATTAAAACCAGGGCCTTAAGTTATTCATAATACTCTTTCTGGGCAGCATTCCCACCTGCTTAATCTTCACTATACAGGCATTTATTAGAACTGACTGTTGAAAAACGCCAAGCTAAATCGGACATGAAAAAAATCAATATGATTCCCTAAACTGCTTTAATATGTCTTTCCTCTTCCGTAATCCCACGCATTACTGATTTATTTGCCATAATGAACATGCCATTCAACTGAAACAAGATTAGCTTCTTAAACCACAGTATTAAGCACAGAGCAACTTTAATGCTGCTTTATGTTTCATTGTAATGCTCAGCAGTTAAACTGTACGAGTGTTGTCTCTTTCCTTCCTCTGTAATAAAAAGAGTTTGTTTGAGGATTACAAATTGCTCCAGCGTGTTATTTTTTTAGATCATATGAAGCAGTAAATTTGCGTATACGTTCAAATGAGGCAACCCTCCATCCAAACCTAGTTGAACTGAATTGCTGAGAAGAATTGGCATACAATTTATTATATTCTCTGCAGAATTTTCAAGAGTTAACAGTGATGTAAATGGTTTACATCAAACTGATCTCTGGTAACACTAAGGGGCAGCTAATAGTGCACAGAATATTATCCTGGATTTTATACAACCTTTTGTTTAGAAATTGAGAAACTGTCATTTAAAAATGTCTGCAATTTATTGTGCTTCAGGAAGTGTGCGATACAATCAGAGCAGATATATCTATTCAGAGAGTGGTACAATGATCATTTCAGATACACATGCCTTCAAGATGTAATATTACTGTGCACTGTACATGCAGTGAAGTTATGTTTTGCAATGCCATGATGCCAACAACTGAAGAATGACTTCATTTCACAAAACACAAGAGAGTGGCCCAAATCCACAGAAGTCAGTGTACTATATTTGAAGTGAGTAATGCCAGCAGAGCTTGACCTCATATCAAAATGTCTACTAGATATGAGAAACAGAAGCATTGCCAAGCAAACTTTAGCTGCCACCACCTAATCCAGTTTTAATTTTTTTAAAGTTGCATCTTACTTAATAGTTTGTTTCTAGGAGAATCATTTTAAAAAAAGATCATTATATTTAACACCCTTATAGGTGCTCTAAGTTTATCTTAAATTTTAATATACAGCTGTTTCTTTTAATCTGAGGGCTCTCAAACTATTTAACTGAGAGACACCCCTGTGCTACACCGACCTCTAGAGTGGTGGAGAGCAGCTGCTGCCATGTACACAGTAAAATGACACAACAGTTTACAGAGGGAATGATTTAGGACAGTAAAATTAGTGTAACTTTTCAAACTGGAATTTGTCCAGAATGGTGGAGCTAATATCTAGTTTTGCGAAAAGTGCTTTTAAAAAAAAAAAAAAACACCACCCCCAAACATGGCCGGGTCAAGGGGCTTGGATCTCACCTGACCTATGGACCTCTAGCAGTACAGTTTCTCCTACTGCGTCACTAGAGCTTTAGTTCAGTAGTGAGCTTGGAGGACAGAATGCCACCCACTGAACCATCTCTACATCTTCCTGCAGCACGTGAATTTTCCTTGATCTTCTATGCATGTACAGAGCATACCTGACCCTGCTTAATTTGCATCAAAGCCTGAGGTCATAAGGCTGTGGGCAATCTAGTGAATGTGTAAAACTGCACTTTGCTGAATAGAAAGTTGACAAATTCCATGGGACCCTCCAAACTTAATAGCTGTAAGTTAGGATATTTTAATACTTCCCTCATCAGTCACAACATTACTGTTTTACAAGGCTGTATTCCCTGCTTGCTGATTTAAAAAGCCAAATCGCATTTGGTTAAAACACCAGTACAGTCTCCATAATTCTAAAAATTGCTGTGAATTTTCCAGAGAAACTGTCTGCAGTTCAATTTATATTTCCCTTGCTTCAAAAGACCATAATTAGCTCCATATGTTATTTCAGTAGCATTTATAGATGCTGGAGTCAAACTTAGCATATTAAGAACACTTAAATGAGAGCTCTAACTTATCCTGCTGAGTAGATACTCTCTTAAAGATGGAGAACTGGGTGAAACGGACACTTTGATCTGTTGAGTGTCATTTCAGGTTTGCCTGAGCTATGTAGCCTAAATGGAATTTGGGAATTATCAACTGGTTGACTGTTTAGATAGCTGTGGTCTCAGAGGGTTTGGCCTGTTAATCAGCTAGACTATCCTGATTATTATTAGAGTGAAAGATCCGATGAGCACATGAGTATCAGCTTAAGCTAATAACGTTTTCCTTTATTAACAATTTTGCTAAATTGAGAAACAATCCAACAAACCCTGCAATATAACAAAATAGAGAGAGAACAAAATGTCCAGCACTAGTACTTGCATCACTCATGTCTCCTGGTCATCAGTCCTGCATATCTGGATGTGTCCCCCTGTTTATAGGCAGGGCCACACATAATAATAGGTTACACTGACACCCACAGTAGTCTTTGCATATTCATGATGGGTTCATCCCCTTTTCCTTATCTGTAGTTCTGTACCCTTCTGGTATGATGGTTCCTGTCTCCAATAGGTTCATTAGCATGTACTTCGGCTAGTTACCATCACGTTCTGTGGATTAACATCTGCAAAGCTTGCTCAGACCCATTTCAATTACTCCTGTTTTGCGATTGCTATTTGCACATGCCTCAGCACTTTACTGTAGCACTTTATCTTATTTGCTAGGGTCACTGACAGGATAGCTACTCATGTCAAGCTAAGTAGGCCTTGGCCTTGATTAGTCTGGTTAAACTAATTGTTTTACAGGCCTTGGGCCTGAAGGCCCTTACATTCTGCCTTAATCAATACTTTAGATGCATCTATGTAATATGACAAGCTCAAGGTGGTTCTGCCTTAGGAACTTGCATTATGCTTTCTAGCAACATCTATTTTTTTCCTTCTCTTTCTGGCCCGCTCCCCGGGCAATGTATCAAAAACTCCAAATAGGAGCATTCTTAGCAAAAGGAAGTATAGAGGGATTCAAATCAGCCATTGCTGAAGGGTAAAGGAAAAGATCCACTTTAAGGAGTTGCAAGAAGGAACACTGCTTCTTTTTAAATGGACCAGTCTAGAGCAAGATGTCTGCGGTGAGAGATGAGCATTCTGGTGGTAGAAGGGGATAGGACATGGTGTTGGGTACCACATGTTATCAAGAAAGTGATGTGATGTAGCACTTGCTCAATATAAAATAAAAAATTTAATTGAATGTGTGTTTATGCAATTTCTTTGCTATAAAGAGAAAACAGATTCCTCAGCAAGTAGTCTAAAGTTGTATCCAGTGTATGAATAACTTCTATGATATCATAACATTGAATTGTTAATATGAACAAAGGAATCTTTTTCTCGGTTACAGTACGTTCCATTGATTTTTTTTCATGGGTTTGCATTGGTGTATCTGACAACAGATTATGACCCAGATATCTATTTTAACTGCTTCTCACTGCAAAAGAATTGCTGGTTAACTACCACACATTTCTTAGAATGTTAGATAAATAGATATGCAAAATCAGAAAAGGCAACGTTACTAGTCATTCAGTTGAATTATTGTAGCCCTGTTTGTGAATGCTGGAGTTCACATTTTGTGTAAAGATCAGGAAGTGTGTTCACTTTCTCTTAAATGAAGGTAGAGCACAGGTTTATTGGTAAGCAGTGAGCACAGAGTGTGGATACAAATGGATGTGGATAAAGGAGCAACAGCAGCACCAAAACTGAGCAAGGGTAATGCTGCTGCACGACTGAGCGCCTCTCCCACCCCCAAAATTTGGCTGTGAAAGTTAGAAATGCCTCTGGTCCGCTTTAGCTTGTGCAACTGGGTCTTACACAACACATAACCCCATCTGCCCCTGCCAGTGTTTGTGGAGCTATATTTTTACTAAGATTAACTTTTTTTTTTCTTGAACAGTTTCTCCAAAGTACTTAGTACAATCTAGCTTTCAGCACATGTCCCTTACAGTCTATTGTGATCAGTTCAGTTACGGTTGTCCCCTGCTGTTGGATACCTTTCTGCAGTGCCTGTCGACATGAAGCATGAGCAGTCCCTGTGTGTCTTATTTAAGTGTTTGTGCAGCACCGAGTGCAATTTCATCCTTGAACAAGGTCCTTAGGTGCTCCTGTAATACAAATAACACAGGAGTAGCTGTGTGCTTCAGTACCTAGAAAAATCACCTCCCTTGGAGCTGAAACACAGTCCTCTCTAGGCCACAGCCATTCTGTTTCCTCAAGAGAGGAAGCAAAAATATCCGTCACTTTAGGGGGAATTCAGGGAGGCAACTGTAATCTACCCAAGGGAAATCTGACCAGACTGCTGGGATAAATTCACAAGAAGTTCATGGGATCTAATAGCCACCAGTACTCTGGGACATCGCCTCCTAGCACGAACATGGGACACTGGTTCAGTGCTAAGCGTGCTGCCTACTGAAGTCTGAGTTCCCTAGGTTGACAGAGTCCAAGAGTAATAGGAGGAGAGGGCTCGAGTACGTGTGTGTCTAATGCCAAAGGAATAACTGATAGTGTTAATGATTCGCCATCATTTCCAGTCATAGAGATTAAGGCCAGAGGGGACCACCCCATCACAGTCTGATCTCCTGTACATGCCAGGCCACCGCCGCTTCTGCCACCACCCCCACCCACCCACTAAACCCAACAATCAAAATTAGACCTGAAGTATTAGAGCCCCCCAGGCACCTAGACTATTGTCTGCCACAGGCACAGAAAAGAAGCAACCAAAATGCACCAATGCCTGAGGCCCTAGCAGTGGCAGGGAATTGATCGAGCTATACCCAGATAATCCCGGCAAATGACCTGTGCCTCATGCTGCAGAGGCATGAAGGATGTTCACAACACTGCCTTCTATGCACCCCTCCCATATAAAATTAAACCTGAACCAAATCAATCAAAACAAAATACCCCAAGTGAAGTTTTTACCCTAAAAAGAGAGACGTGCCAGAGAGACTACAGAGTCCACTGCGGCCTTCACTAGCACTATTGATTTTATATGGTTTTCAGAAACTCTACTGATCGGAGGTGATATAAAACTTAAGCTAGATAAACCCTACGGCAGGGACACCATTCCCCCTCCCCCTTAGCATATGAAAAACTAGCTCATGTTCTTTGTTCTCCTGCTATAGGCCTGACAGCATCAAATGTCAAGGGAACAATTTTTCCTGCATCACAGGAATTAGCATTGGCACAAGAACTATGATAACATTATGCTCCCGTCACGCAGCTGATCCTTGTTCCTCTACAGTCAATAGCAAAACTTCCATTTTCCTCAGCGGGAACACGCTGAGGCCCCATATGCAGTGCAACCAATCTATTCTTGTTCACTCTTAAAAAAACCCCCAAAAGAATCCAGTGTCCTCAGCCTAACCTGCAGCTGCTCCGAGGATGTTAAAATGCAACAAAAACTGTAGTTCTAGGCACTACCACAATACAAATAATAATAATGATTAGCTGAGCAAGTAGAGGTGGCATTATCTGTCACATCGGTATTAGTCAGCACAAGCTTTTTGGGCAGAAGGGGGAGGGCACAAGTTGCAAAGAAACCAAAAACTGGAGGAGCAGCATCAACCAAAGCAAACTCAGCCCCCAATGATTTAAATTCATTCTAAAATTAGGCTAAGACACCAGTTGGGCTCCAGCAGAGGTTTGGGGTTCAATAATGATACTCACGACATTCGTTTACTTACAGAAATACCCACTTCTGCTTGTGCATATCACTGATTCAATGATGCACTGCTGTTCACAAGCCGATAAGGAGACGAGAACTTTATATCTGTTCCTAAAGTTAAACTGAGGGGAAAAATCAACTGCTTTTCAACCACAGCTTTAAAGTGGCAACATTTTCGCTTGTCCCCCATGTCAGACATTTTCCTTCTTGCTAAGAATCTCTTTTATGGCAGTGCAGCTTTTAAATGGTTTATTTGATGTTGGAAAGTGACTCAGAGTGCCAGGCAAATGCTAGCAGCTGGGCTTACACCTACAATCTGGTTTTTGAAGATCTGTTTGGAGAAGATTGTCTTCAGAGGATGATCTGTCCCTGTGTCCTCTGCGCCCACAGGAAAATTTCTGGGAGGTCTGAGGTTAGAGTGCACTGCTGAGAGGTGGGTGAGCCCCTATTCAAATCCTTTGTACTCCTCAAGCAGAGGGGGAACTTGAGTCTGGGTTTCACACGTCCCTTGTAAATGCTCTAACCACTGGACTAAAAGTTGTAAGAGGCGACCTCTGAAATAGGCCCTGAAGGTAAATGCCTGTCTTCCCCGAGTTTGTGGATTGCTCTGGGGCTTAGGTGGGAGATAGTTATCCAGATGCCTAGAGGAAGGCAGCAGTTTGCATGGCCAAAGACAGAAACGTAGGCATTGAGGGAACTTTTACAGTGAAAATGTAGGCACCAAGTGAGTTTAGGCACCTACAATGTTCAGTGTGTAGATCACAGTGGAGCATAAAACTGGGGCTTAGGCTCCTAAACTACAGGCTTAGATACTTAAGTCTTGGGTCTAGGTGCCTAAATACCTTTGTGAATTTGGATCTAACTGTCTTATGAACCCAAATACCATTTTCAAAAGTGGCTTAGGCACTTGGGAGCCTAAATCCCATTGACTTTCACTGAGACTTCAGTGCATAAGGCCCAGATCTTCAAAGGTATTTATGTGTCTAAATTTATTTCAGTGGGAGTTAGGCGACTATATACCTTTGAGGATCTGGGCCTATGTCACTTTTGAAGTGCGAGTTAGGTGCCAAAATCACTTAGGTGTGTTTGACAGTGTCATCCAAGAGATGCTCTAGCTCAACCACAAGTTATGCTGCATGGTGCTGGAATCGGGGGTTAAATTCTATGACCTGTGTTACGAAGGAGGTCAGACTGGATGATCATAATGATCCCTTCTGGACTTAAAATCTATGAAAGACATTTATCAGATCCACTGTGCTCTTACCTCTTGGCTTCAGGTGCCTCATCTATCTTCTTGTTAGGTCTGTCATTGGAGAAAACAGCTTTGTACTGTTTGTACAGTGGAAGAAGAGTTTCTATAGTATTGTACTAAGTTTCTGAGAGTTTAGGTTCAACTGCCCTGAACGGGATAGGAGAGGTTCACAGTAGTTTGGGATGGAAAGCACCTAGGTGATCAGGAAGTCTGTCCCCCTGTAAGGGCAGGAGGGACTCACCTGAAAGAGAGAATATTGGAAATTAAAATGACACTATGCAACATCTTAGCCAAAAGGGCAAGCAATGATGATATTACAGCCGAATCATTTCACAACCTATAGACATTTTAGAGCACAGTTATAGTAACTGTAATATTCAATGCCATTTTCCCCACGCTGCTTACCAAAGGCTCAAACGGAACAACAAATCCGAACATGGTTTTTTTCTTTCCCCTAATCAAATATGCCGCATGTTGAACGTCACTAATTCAGCAAAGCTACCCGCCAAAAATAGATGTTGTAAGATTAGGCTGGGAAAATACTAACGATGGCCAATGTAGTTCCTTTGGGCTGTTTAGATATGGAGCTAAAATGAGTTAGGTAAGGAGACCGATTGCAGAGCTTCGTACAATGCTTTTCAAAGGGAGGGCTAGGAAGGGGTTCACTGACTTTTGCCCTACACCAGTGAAGACCATGCAGCAGGGCTGATAATTTAATTTTTCTCTCTTTGGAAGCATCTGGCCTAGCTATGTAATTTGGATGCAGCATAGCACAATGAATTTTAGTCCCGTCACACTTTCTTTTTTTGGCATGGCTGCTCTCATGGGGCTTGAGCCTGCTCCCACTGAAGTCAATGGCAATACTCCCATCACACTTCTGTGTAGCAGTATTGGGGCCAGATTGTAAGCGGTATGGGGCTGAGACTGTCTTTTTGTTCTTTGTTTGTACAGCACCTAGTAGAATGGGGACCTGGTCTATGACTGAGGCTCCTAGGCACTACCATAATATAAATAATAATAATAGTCATAACTTCCTTGGGCAAAGACTGAAATAATGTTGTGTGAATAGTGATATTATTTAGCACATAGAGCATTTCACATCTTCAAAGAAGTCTGTAAACAGAGGTTGTGTTTAGTAACCAATGCTCCATATATACCTGACTTGTTAGGGAGTGTGATTGTGTACTGCAGTGATAGGGTAGACGGTGGTGAAGGTGGAGCTGGAGAATGGTTTCCTGTGTCCAGTTTTCTTCGTTATACCTCATCATTTTTCCTGGCAGATTTAATAAAAGTGACTGTGTAACACCTGGTGACTCTGAAGGTGTGCTTGCTCAGCGTATTCCAAGTGAGATCTGCTCACTTTAATTACAAATAAGTAAGATTTTAACCTTTTACTCCTGGTCAACTCTGCAGAACTAACGCACCTCCAACAAAGTGAACTGAACTCCCTTCTGGCTTGTGCATTCTCAACAAAATTGTTAACCAAGTTGCTATTGTGCAGGGCCATGTGCACAATGTACCAATGACACCCTCTCATTGATACACATGCAGTTCAAATGAAGGCAACAGCATTGCACAGATGTAACAAAGGTAATAATTTGTGGACAATCAGGTATCACAATATGACTCAGAGCAGCATTCGGTACTGGTATTAGGGTGACCAGACATCCCAATATTTCGCTGTTCGTCCCGCGTCCCGACCGATGTGTGGTCGGGACGCCATTTGTCCCGATATTTCGCTTCGGCGGCACTCCAGCTTTTTTGATTTTTTTTCTGCTTCGGCGGCACTCCGGCTTTTTTTTGGTTTTGTTTTGCTTGGGGTGGCAAAAAACCTAGAGCCGGCCCTGGTGTGGGAGTGAGCCTGTGGTTGTCCCCCCCCATGTGTCCCGATATTTTGTTCTTGTCATCTGGTCACCCTAACTGGTATTATAGCTGTGAATGTTAGCTTTAATAACCCCCCTCCCTGAGATTTATGATCTTCAGCTGCAGCTCTGTCTAAAAATTTGTAGGCAAAATTCTCAGGTAATCAATCATTTGGAAAAATCTGTTATGAAACTGTCTGTGTCTTATTTCTTCAGTGCCTGAACTGACTATCCTGTACATTTATAAGACAAAGGTATTGAAGTCAGGCAAAGCAATCTTGTTCCTTGTTCTCTTTTTTTATAAAAAAATTAATTCAGTGTTTGAACTGTATAAAAAAGAGACTGACTCTAAACAGATCAGACTATTGCATGAATGAACTGTAGAATCATGTACATAATCAAAGTGAAGATTAAGCTGTATTCTTTCAGTATTAGAACTTTGTATGAAATCATAAAACATATTCTTCACCGTGGAAACTTTAGAATCCATTCTAATATGACATCAGCTGAAGGTTAACACAAATAGGTATATAGCAACAGCTGTAAGGAGTACAGGTTTTGTGAAGATTGTCTACAATCCTAACACTTTTCCCCCCAAGTACATTTTTTAAAAAAAATTTCAAAGCATATTACTTTTCAGGTGTTGTAGTGAAGAGCAGTAGTGGGCAGCAGCAAGGTGACAAATGAGAGAACTCTATGTGCAAAAATAATATAATTTACTGGCTTTCAGGATTTGGAAAAAATTGGGAAAATTTCAAACTTTATTTGACAAAAAGCTAAGAGAGCCCTTGTTACTCATCAATGGAAAAAAGATATATGCTGCAAGAAGGGAGGAACAAAAGAGGGGAAATTCCAAGCATATGAGTCTCTTGTGAAAAATGACTAATTAAATGACACTGGTAGCTCAACAATCGATCTTGTTTTAATGAGAAAATATTTTATGAGCCCTTTGGCTTGCCACATTTAAAAAAACAGGAAGGGTCAGAGCATACGAATGGACACTGGGACCTATATTTTGTTATTTCTTAGATGTAAAGCTAATTTCAGGGGCAAATTTCAAAAACAGTGCCTGCAGTGATAATGCCTAGCACTTACAGTCCTTCTGTGTGTTCAAAGCACTGCACAAACACTAACTAGGTCTGTAAAAAGCCCACTGAACTAGGAAAGGAAGTACTATACTGGGACAAACTAATCAAAGCTGCTGCAGGGAGAAGTGTAAAGCATACCCTCCTACACCAGCAAAGTCCATAGAACCCTATGGAAGTAGAAGCGGTTTCTAACTCTGCCTTTTGGCAGGAGGTTGAATTCTCCCCCAGAGTACTTCTCCCACTCTAGAGCAGTATAACAGGAAGGTGGTGATTGCCTGAAACTTCCCATCCTATTAGCAGATGTTGATTCAGCTGGCAAATGTTAAATGGGTTCTACTGACTCACTGATGCGGGTGGGTCATTCATAGAATCATAGAATATCAGGGTTGGAAGGGACCTCAGGAGGTCATCTAGTCCAACCCCCTGCTCAAAGCAGGACCAATCCACAACTTATTCCACTTGGATATAAGGGAGGTGGAGGGAGTTGTCCTGAGGAGCTAGGATTTAGGTTGTGCTACTCAGTGGGAGTAAACCTACAAGCAGCCAAGCCTGGGGAGACTGTTAAAGCTGAACTTCACCTTATTGTTAATTGCTGTGTTGATAAAACCAAATCCGGGGGGGGGGGTAATTTGGACTCCACATAAGGTGTGAACTAACTGAGAGCAAACTAGTAAAGGGTCATGTTCTCAGGGAGATATGGCATCAATAGGCTTTCTGGCTGCTCTACCTACACCCTCCTTGGTCTACTTTTAGAGCTGTGTTGGCCCCTCATGGTTCTTCCACAAGTCTGAGGGACACTATGAAAGCTTTGTGCCTATACAACCTTCCTCCCCTTTCCCTCACCAACTGCAGTTTATACCAACAAGGTCCTCTCAAACCATTAATAGTGGCATGTGATGGTGATGGCCCATAACTTTCATTTTACAGATAGGAAAACCGAGGCAGAGATGTGGAGGGACTTGCCTCAGCCCCCTAGTAAGTCAATGGCAGAGTCAAGATAGAAATGCCTGAGTTGTCCACTCCCAATGTGGTTCATTCCGCCTGATGAGGCTGCCTCTGGCTTGGGGCATCATCAGAAGGCATGATCCTGTAACAGAAACTGCTAGCCTGGATCCCATGGGATCATATTGATGTCAATGCAGGATTGGGCCTTAAGCCATGGCTTGCTCTGTCTTTTTAGTGATTTTAGCACAATATTAAGATTGCTCAGCCTGTGTCAAGTGCAGTATGCCTCTCTAAAGGAGTTTGGAGTATTCTGCCTCCCCAAGGTCAAAAGTAGCCTGAATTTGCTGACTTTCTGGGCATGCTGCAGAGTCCATCTGTTGGAGTGGGCCTTGGTGGAGGGCTGAGGCCACTCAGAGTGGGATTTCTATTTAGCAGGAAAGTGCAATGGGGGATTTAAGTTGTGTTGGTCATATGACTGGGGATCCAGGTTTGTATGGTACAAAGAAGTGGTTCTGCTTTGGTTAATCTTTACTTTGTATTTCCTGGTTTTGTGTATTTAAATGTCTGTCGAGCACTCGGAACTCTGGATGGATAACCTTTGATGTGCAGTGTGTATAAGACCAAAATCTAGATAGCTAGATAAAGAGGTAACATTTGCATATTTTGAGAAGAACCAGCTCTATCTTGGGCAGGGGGACAAGTATATACACAACATAAACAGACATTTCTCAAACTGAGGTGCCTGAACAGCTGCAGGGTAATATTTTTTAATATTTATACAGTGAAAACATGAAAAGGATTAACTAAAAGGAGAAACTTTTGATCTCTTCCACTAATAACCATATCAAAAGCTCTTTTCAATGCCTTTTGTTGAAACATATAAAAGTCATGAACTCCCAGGCTCCTAGTTAAATACATCACAGTTTATGGGCCAAATTGTTGCCCATTGTAAGCAGCACCAAGTCTGAATTTGATCTATATGTTTAAAGAGATGCTTGTCTCATCATGGCTGCTATAGGTTCCAAGAAGAAATTGGATGAACTGTTTCAAAAACTGTGAATACCTTTGAACAAAGAGGCTAGTCCACAACTAAGGTAAACATTACCATGCTAATTACCAAAGGAAGCAGAGGAGTGAGACACACTGGATAATACCTTAGATGGAGCTTTAGTAAAAAAGTCTTAATCGGAAAAAAGATATAGGTGAACCCTTTCTAAATACTTAACATTATCTTTTTGGATGTCAGGTTTCAGAATATCAGAGGAGTAGTTGTGTTAGTCTGGATCTGTAAAAGTGGCAAAGAGTCCTGTGGCACCTTATAGACGAACCGACGTATTGGATGCATCCGACGAAGTTGGTATTCACCCACGAAAGCTTATGCTCCAACACGTCTGTTCGTCTAGAAGGTGCCACAGGACTCTTTGCCAGGTTTCATAGTGGTAGCCATGTTAATCTGTATCAACAAAAACAACGAGGAGTCCTTGTGGCACCTTACAGATGAACAAATTTATTTGGGCATAAGCTTTCATGGGCTAGAACCCACTTCATCAGATGCATGGAGTGGAAAATACAGTAGCGGTTGCCTGGTACTATGTATAAATATACCTGCTACTGTATTTTCCACTCCATGCATCCGATGAAGTGGGTTCTAGTGCACGAAAGCTTATGCCCAAATAAATTTGTTCGTCTCTAAGATGCCACAAGGACTTCTCATTCTTTTTAGATGTGAAATTTCAGTTTGCTATAAACACTCAGCCTTTGGTTTTAGTGTTTATTCAGCCCAAGATGCAATTCTCTCCTTATAAATGAGAAACACCAGTTATTATTATAATGGTAAAACTTTGGTGTCTACTTAAAACAAAATGACACAAACAAACAAAAAAAAACCCACTTAATTCTTTCCTCCTGACCTGAACGAAGGGATTCAGATCTGGGAAGAAAAGAGTTTTCCTATCTTGAGGGTTATTTTTTATTGTAGTTGAGTGACTCTGAGAAAGGCAGGACTAACATTATTGTTCCTTGTAGTTTTATTATGGTATTAGCTAGAGGCTTCAGCTGAGGTCAGAGTTGCATTGTGTTCCATGCGGTACAAGCACACAGTAAGCGACAGTTCCTGCCTCAGAGAGCTTACTGTCTAAATAAAAAAGACAGGCAAGTAAGTGGTGGGAGGGGAAACCAAAGCACAGAGAGATGAAGTGACATGATCAAAGTCATGTTACAGGCGTGTATACAGGAGTCTGCATACATGTCAGGTGCCAGTAGACGGTTCTCAGGAATCTGTAGCCTAATTGCTAGGTTTTGTTGGACCAACATAATTTCTCGTTATTTACTACAAATGGCTTCTTCTGGCTGCTCTTTACATCATCTTTACATTAACAGGATGGCAGAAGTAAAACAGCTTTGATTACTTTAATTTTCATTGTGGCTGATCAGAGGCATTTCAGCAATGCCTGGGGGCAAGACTCCACTCCTTGCTGCAGGGCAAATGCATGGGGATAGCTGTGAAAACTTGCACAAGACCATGTAGCAGTTGAGAACTAGGAATGGAACAGAGTTCTCCTGAATTCCACAGTATCATCCTAGTCACTGCACTGCAGTACCTCTCAGCATGGTCTTCTAGCTTGTTCTCTCCTCCGACGTGATGCCTTTAGATCATCCTTAACCTCTCAGGTCAGTAAAAGTAACATTGAACCTTTCACTACAGACTGGATTTAGTATCTCCTTCCTCACAGGTGTCCCAGATACAAGACCTAAAAAGGTGTGTAATCTCCTGCATCAGTCCTTTGGATGTACCTACCTAAACAATCAGCCCTTGCTGACTTTTGTTAATTTCAAACCTCTCTTTGAGGGAGTCATAGGAGCTTGCAGGCTCTCTGGCCTGAGATCAGCAGTTCCTTTACAAGGTCTCTGACTGAGCTGTCTTTCTCCAAAGCAGAGAGGCTTTGCCCAAAACAAGTGTTACAACCTAGCCCAGTACCACTCTGTACAGTGACTAGTTTGTTGGCAGGAATGGAAGAAGGGGTGGGTCAGCAAGGAAAGCTACCTCTTGGAGCATAGGTGCTGGAACTAGCAGTGCAGGGGGTACTTCAGCACCCCCTGGCTTGAAATGCTTTCCATCATCTACAAGGTTTACAGTTTGGTTCAACGGCTCTCAGAATCCCCACTATAAAAATTGTTCCAGCACCCCTGTCTTGGATGTCAGAAAGCATAGAGGATAACGTGAGAACTGCCAAAAGCCAAGGAGAGCTGGACCTTGCAAAGGAAATTAAAACCAATAGAAAAAGATTCTATAGCCCTATAAATAAAAAGAAAACAAGGAAAGAAGAAGTGGGACTGCTAAGCACTGAGGATGGGTTGGACATTAAAGATAACCTAAACAAATGGCCTAAACAAATACTTTGCCTCAGTTATTAATCAGAGTAATGAGGAGCTTGGGGACAGTGGTGGGGTCGCTGATAGAAACGAGGATATGGAAATTACCGTATCTGAGGTGTAAGCCAAACTCAAGGAGCTTAATGGGACCAGATACTCTCCATCCAAGAATATTAAAAGGAACTGGCACATGCAATTGCAAGCCCAATAGCAAGGATTTTTAATGAATCCATAAACTCAGGCATTGTACCCTATGACTGGAGAGTTGCAAATATAATACTCACATTTAAGAAATGGGGAAAAAGGTGATTTGGGAAACTACAAGCCTGTTAATTTGACCTCAGTTGTATGCAAGGTCTTAGAACAAATTTTGAAAGATAGAGTAGTTAAGGACATAGAGGCCAACGGTACTTGGGATAAAATACAACATGGTTTTACAAAACATAGTTCATGCCAGACCAACTTGATCTCTTTATTTGAGATAACTGCTTTACTAGACAAAGAAAATGCAGTAGATCTAATCTACTTGGATTTTGGCAAAGCATTGGATACAGTTCAACATGGGAAATTATAAATTAAATTGGAGCAGATGGGGATTAATACTAGAATTAATATGTGGGTAGACCAACATGGTTCATGCTGAAAGATGAACCGTCAGGCTGGAAGCAGGTTACTAGTGGAGTTCCTCAGGGATTGGTTTTGGGACCACTCTGATTTAAACATTTTCATTAATGACCTTGGCACAAAAAGTGTGAGTGTGCTAATAAAATCTGCAAATGAGACACAGTTGAGAAGTATTGCTAATCTGGAGGAGAACCAGAATATCAGACAAGAAGATCTGGATGACCTTGAAAACTGAAGTAATAGAAATGGGATGAAATTTAATAGTACAAAGTGCAAGGTCATGGACTTTGGGACTAACAACAGGAATTTTTAATATAAATTGGGGATATTTCATTTGGAAGTGGCACAGGAGGAGAAAGACCTGAGCGTATGGTCAATCACAGGATGACTGTGAGCTGCCAATGTGATGCAACCATGAAAAAGGCTAATGCAATCCTAGGATGCATCAGTCAAGGTATTTCCAGTAGAGATAGGGAAGTGTTATTTCCATTATACAAGGCACTAGTGAGACCTCATTTGGAATATTATGTGCAATTCTGGTCTTCCATGTTTAAGAAAACTGAATTCAAAGTGGAACTGGTGCAGAGAAGGGCTACTAGGATGATCAGAGAAATGGGGAATCTACTTTATGAGAGGAAACTCAAGGAGCTTGGCTTGTTTAGCTTAAGGAAACAAAGGCTGAGGGGAAATATTATTGCTCTGTATAAATACAGTACAGGTACAAACACCAAGGAAGGAGAGGAGTTATTTAAGTGAAGGACCAATGCTGGCCCAAGAACAAATGGTTGTGAACTGATCTTCAACAAGTTTAGGCTTGAAATTAGATGAAGATTTCTAACCATCACAGGAATGAAGTTCTGGAACAGCCTTCTAGTGGGATTATTGGGGGCAAAAAAACTAACTTGTTTCAAGACTGTGGTTGATATGTTTATGGAGGGGATGGTGCAGTGAGGTACCCTAAAATGGCATATGGCCCATTCGCGACTGCTATTAGGAAAAAGAAAAGGAGTACTTGTGGCACCTTAGAGACTAACCAATTTATTTGAGCATGAGCTTTCGTGAACTACAGCTCACTTCATCGGATGCATACCGTGGAAACTGCAGAAGACATTATATACACAGAGACCATGAAACAATACCTCCTCCCACCCCACTCTCCTGCTGGTAATAGCTTATCTAAAGTGATCATCAAGTTGGGCCATTTCCAGCAGGAGAGTGGGGTGGGAGGAGGTATTGTTTCATGGTCTCTGTGTATATAATGTCTTCTGCAGTTTCCACGGTATGCATCCGATGAAGTGAGCTGTAGCTCACGAAAGCTCATGCTCAAATAAATTGGTTAGTCTCTAAGGTGCCACAAGTACTCCTTTTCTTTTTGCGAATACAGACTAACACAGCTGTTACTCTGAAACCTGCTATTAGGAATATCTCCAGCAACTGACGATGGGACACTAGATGGGGACAGAACACTACAAAGAATTCTTTCCTGGGCCTCTGGCTGGTGGGTCTTGCCCACATGCTCAGGGTCTAATTGATCACCATATTTGGGATTGAGAAGGAATTTTCCTCCTTGTCAGATTGGCAGAGATCCTGGAGTGGTTGGAAGGTCTTCCTCTGCAGTGTGGGGACTGGATCACTTGCTGGTTTGAACTAGAGTAAATGGCGGATTCTCTGTAATTTGAAAGCTTTAAATCAAGATTTGTGGACTTCAGTAACTCAGCCAGAACTAGCTATGGGCCTATTGCAGGAATGGGTGGGTGAGGTTCTGTGGCCTGCAGCCTGCAGCAGGTCAGACTTGATCTTGATGGGCTCGTCTGGGTTTCAAGTCTATGAGAATTCTTATAGAATTTAAAAGAAAAGAGCTTTTCTTTAGGTATTATGGACCAGCCTATAGCTATGTAATAGAGAATTATATCCTTATTATACAATTCAATGGGACGGTTATAAGAACCAGGTCATCTCTATGCAATTTGCAAGGGTTAGGGAGCAGTTTCTGTAGAACTCGATTGACTTAATCCCTATTATATTCCAGAGGTGACACGAAACAGTGGATGGTGGAGGGGCACAATTAAAGGGGGGGGGCATGTGACCACCCCAAGCGTTGCCTCTGCCTCCACCTCCTGACTCACCTCAGCGGGCGGTCTGCAAAGCAGGCAGTGGGAAGCTCTGGACTCCAGTAGCAGGGAGGGAGAAACAGCCCCATGTAGTGGGGAAACAGGGGGCTCAGCCAGCTGCCCTACTGCATCCTCCCTCCCTGTGCTCCATGGACACATGGTGAGTGCCGCCTCCAGGGGGAGATGCTGCCCCCTCACTGCTGGGTATCCTCGCAAGAGGCATCCTAAGAAATTGGGGGGTGGGGCACCAGGCACGTGTCCCCACGCCAGGGTGACCAGACAGCAGATGTGAAAAATCAGGACAGGGGTAGAGGGTAATAGGCGCCTATATAAGAAAAAAACCCAAAAATTGGGACTGTCCCTATAAAATCGGGACATCTGGTCACCCTAACGCACGTCCCTCTTCCCCAACATGCAACCTCTGTTAAATTCTATAAGTTGGAGTGCACCTGTGCCTGGCCCCTGTGCTGGAGGGAAGGCAGGTCTACCCATCCCAGCATCTGCCCATCCAGGCCTGAGCTTGCCCTCTACTTCTCTGGGGAATGCACACCTCCCAGGTTCCAAACAACATTCGTCCTCTCAAAGTCTGGTTTACTACAACGGATTAAAAGATGAACATAAGCATTTTTTCCTGGTTTCACAAGTAACCCATTCCTTGTAGTCCTCTATGACTTTGGACTGTAGGAGCATCCTACTCCCTGCAGATCTCTCCAAATGTAAGAAAAGCAGCGCCTCTTACAGTAAGCACTGCTGCTAGGCTGCTGTCACATGATCCCTCCTGGCTGTCTTTTGTAATGGTTACAAACAGCTGCTGCCACTCCTGGGGCAGAAGAGTTAGCTTTTCCTCCGCTAGTTTAGGGATAGGATCTGTGCACTTTGTTGCATGCCCCCCAGTAGGAGTGTGGATGTCAGCAGTAGATGTCATGGAGAGAAGCCTGGCTCCTTGCCAAATAAGGGGTGGGGTCTTCACACCCATCACACTACCTTATAGGGGCCAGCCAGAATCTTGCCTTAAATATGTAAATATCAGAGCTGGTTGAAAATGGTTTTAAAAATCTGATATTTCAACAAAAAAAAATAGCAAAAATAAACATTTGTTCTTCAGGTTTTTCCCCCCATCTCTAATAAATGTAATGACTGGGATGTCAGGTCACCATCCAAACCCGCATCGCAGCAGGGACAATGTTCTCATTTTTGCAAGACAATGTGCCCAGTTCTTATTTACCCAAAGGCCCTTTTACATCACTCTGATAAAGGGGACTTTATAGGCACTTGAGGCTCCTCTATGCTGTCAGAGTGGTGGAAAAGGGCCTTACTGTAAATGGGAATCAGTCCCAATGGAACTTGGATTAAGTCAGTGGTAAAACTCATTTATTTCAATGGAATCAGAATTTGGATCTCAGAAATGTTCAGATCACAAGGAGAAACTTGAGCCCTTAGTGAAGGTAATTGCCACAGAACTCAAGTACAAGAGGACTTCCTCCTTGTTACTATGGTGTTCTATGCTGTACTGACTGAACAATACTTTTCAGTACAATCATTTTCCATAAAGATTAGGTAAAGTCAAATATTTCTGAGGCTCTTTATCATGTGTGAAATCTCTTTATCCATAGTATGCATTAATATTTCTCCCTAAACCAACAAATACACTAAAGCTGAACTCAAAACTTTACCTTTCAGCTGTTGCTGCTTAGCTGCTCTCCTCCTCTCTACTTAAAAACTTTTTTTTTTTAAGGCGAGAGCCTGAGAGAGGTCAGATGGAGCATAAGTGCTCTGCTTTTTTCTTTCATTAGCACAAGTGATGGCTACCCATGGATTCAAATTTGTTTCAGCTCTTACTAGAAGCTCTTTGCAACAGAAAGCACGGATTGATTGTCAGTGAAGAGGTTCTGGAATAATAAAGACAGAAGTCATACACTAAAGGTTCTGACATGTGATCTGACAGAGGTGATGTCACTAACAGCTGACCTATCATAAGACTTTAGGAAAAAAGCCAATGGGAGTCTTATTTTTGAGTTTCTAGTGCACAGCTTCCTGCTAGTTTGTGTTTGGAAACAGATTGACTAACATAATAGAGTGATTTTGTAATCTGTCATAATACCATAAGCTACAGATCCACAGACTTTGACCCCTCACAGGTATAATAAGCCCTTTTATTCAGCTGCACATGCTCTCTCGATGAGGGACAGAGGGGGGGCTTTTTCTAATTATATATCCAAAGCATATGTTTTGCCCAGAAACAAAGCATTATATTCATTAGTAAAATCCTATAAACTAGACTCTTTTATTAGCCAGTTAACTAATTGACAGTTAAGAACTCGTATTACTATCATGCTGCAAAACCATGCAGTCACTTAATCTGACAGCTTTATTAAAATTATAGCAGTGCCCTTCAATGCCACTATGGTTAAGGGTCTGTCAGCATTTCCATTATAAACTGTGTTTAGGAGTTTATAGCTCAGGGGTAAAAATTCACTATGATGCAAACTGTCAAACAAGGTCTCAGCCTAGCAATAATTTATTTATTTTTAAGGCTGAGGCAGGGAGAGAATGTTAGGGGTTTTTTTGTTTTTTTTTTAAATCTGTTTAATCTATTTTAAGTTTTAGGAGTGCAAAAATATTTTGGAAGTTGACTTTTTTTCACTCAGTGTTGTCACATGCACAGCATTACACAATTGAAGGAGTAATTTCCGCTACTCAGGAGTGTAGCCACGCAGGAGATCTCTATGCAGGTCTCTGCTCACTGTGCAGTGGTGGTTAAAAAAGGCAAATCAATGTCAGGCTGCATAAGGAATGGCTTAAAGAATAATACTGAAAGTATTATGTCATTGTATAAATGTTTGCATCAGATGGTCTCACTTCAACTGAGTAGTGATTCTCCATGATGGTCCATGTTTTAAAAGGCTGTGGTTGCAGAAATATGTTACAAAGTGCAGTGTGACTCTGTGATGAGTAATCATAAAGATTCTACAGGCTCAAACTGCGCCCTCAGCTACCTGTACAGCCTCAGAATTTGGCCTACAGAATAAACTGGTGCTGATTCATGAGTCAGGGAGAACACAGCTTGATTTTCAGATGCCAGGAGGAGTTTGCAGGACTGGCAGTTAGGAAAAAACATCTGCTTACTTGTAAACTGAGCATATCTGATCTGGAAATCAAAATAAAATAAATATGGAACCTCACAATGATATATTTGAGTCATTTTGGGATTTAAAAAAGAAAGCACTTTCAAATTGGGTGAAAGGGAGGGGAATAGCTTTAAAAAACTGTCCCACAGAATATAGAAATGATTCAGCCCACGTAACTCCCACTAAGTTCAATGAAAGTTTTGCATGTAGCAGGACTGCAGGATTGGGCCAAAGCTGTATTTTGTTCACTGAAGTGGATTGAATCAAAATATGGCCACTGCACAAAGGCGGAGAGTATAGTAATAATTATTCTCTGGAGCTGTCAGCTGGTTTGTAATGAACTACCTGGGTTTGTGTACCACTCCCCGCTGCTGGATGGAATGTACACAATTTTCTCAAGTTTTTATCATCTATGGGCTGAAGTAGAACAGCTGCTCCATTAGTTCACTGAGCAGAATATTATGTTCTGGCACTAAAGGACATCAGTCCTATTCCTGATTCCCTGTGTATGCATTTCACTGCTGACCCTGGTGTCTCTCTATGTAGGTAGCTATAAACCATTGCTGCTTTGTTTTTTGTAGTCTGTCTCTAACTCTGTAAAGATATTGATTCCTCACGAATAAATCCTGTTGCTACTGCTCTGGTTCTACACTGGGAGTATAATAGTCTGAACTGCTGCCATGGTAAATCAACTCAGTTTGAGAGCTCTTGTTGGCTCTACAGTGGAGTGTCTTACAAAAGAGGGTTTCATATCATCTAAATTGTGAAAGCAAATTTGCTAAAGGTTTAGGGGATCCAAAGGTCTGGTGGAGCAACATGTGAAGGTGAAATGGAACTGCAGGAACAGTATATGTCAGATCTTGGGGGAGGAGTAGTGCTATCTCCTCACCAGCTTCAGCAAAAATTAGTGCAGGAGGAAAGGGGGAGAACTCAGTGTGGGCAGAGAGAAATACAGAATACCTCCCTGCAAGGACATAAAAAGGGGAAAGATTGAATTGTGGTAGGGGACAAAGGGTCAGGAGATCTGTTAAAAGTTCTGGAATAGTTTTCCTGCTTCTTTCTCTCTTGATGTATGAATTTAAAATGTGGCTCTCCTCTGAAAAGTCATTCTGTTTAAAAAAAAACAAAACAAAAAAAATCCAACCCACTCTCTCATAACTTTGCTGCTTGGGAGTAAATACTTATTTTTGTCACAGAGATGACTGACTACATGCAGGGGGCAGATCTGCTGAGCAAGAAGATGCCATTTTTACAGTCACTATTTTGGCTGTAAGTCCACTTTAATATTTGTTGAATTTAGCTTTTAAATAAATATTTTTCCTCAGTTCCCCTTCAGACTCCACAATAACTTTAAATTCAGGCACAAAGCCTTTGCCCTTTGTGTATAAAGCAGATTGATGCTGTTAGTAAAAATAGAGAGGATAGATAAATAAGAGAATTGTAATATAACTGTAAGTCATTAACAAAACATGTTAAAATCCTTCGGACAACCGCATACATAATACAAGCTCTTATGAATGACATAATGTTCCCAGTCCTACAGTCTTTTCTCAGGCAAAACTCCCACTGATATCAATCAGACATTGATGTCACTGAAAGTTTTGCCTGATTAAGGACTATAGAACGGGACCCACTGAGAAGTAAATAAAATGCATGAGAGAACACTTGTTTAAAAAACAACAACTACAGGAATGCCTGTAAACACTGTACTGTTATCTTATTCTAAGCTGTGGTGTTTTGGATCAATACCGTCGAGTGGACCATAACATCATGATTCCCTAGCACTTTTGGTGTGGCAGTGGAGTAAACAATACCTCTAATACTAAATTGGAGGTAAAAGGAATTGGGTGATAACCTTTTAAAAAAAAAGTTATTTTGTGAGTCTCTGTACAAAGACCATTTGAGTTCTAAACCTTATAATCAGCTTGGAAAATATTTTAACCAATAGGGATCTTAGTGACTGAGTCAGTTATGTCTTCCCCAATTCATAGGGTCAATCATCAAAACAGATATTGTTAGAGGGACTTTGAATGCCCAGTATTTATCAGTAACGTACAATTTAATGCCCACTTTTAAAGATTATACTATTTAATAGTTTTAGACCAGATTAAAAACAATGGCTTAAAATTATTAATTTAAAGAAATAAGAGAAACTGAGAAAAAAGGCTTTTCAGATAATCCACTTACTGCATCTTTGTTGTGCCTATCCTCATAATACGCTTGAGTCCCAGTTGCTGGATTTAACCACAACACTTGTTAATTTCTAGAGAAGCAGCAGTGGCCTCTCCAGCTTCTACTGTTGTTGTTTACAATATTACTGCTCTGTTCCAACTCTTTTAAAACACTTCAGCAAATCCACCTCTTCAAGTGCACAACCCTTACTGGGGTATTAATCTCATTCTCTGGGGAAGCTGCTCTCTTTGTGGCTGAGAAGGAAAGGGGAGAAGGAGAGTTAGTTTCCCCCCGCCAATGTCTGATGAAGCTGGAGAAAGACCTCACTTGATTGACCAAAAAAAACCAAACCAAACCAAACTAAAAATCCCGAACAAACAAAAGGCAAAGAGAGACACATCATTCTAAACTCCCAGGGGAACGTGATACTACCAGTACTTTCAGCCGAGGCCAATGAAAAAAATATCAATTAAAGGAACACTGGACTAAATTCTCCCATCCCACAGAAGAAAACTACTGGAAGGGGGAAAGTACTCAAATTCAGACCAGATTCATTCTTGATGTAACTTGGAGGACTTTGATCAAGTTACACCTGCGATGAATTTGCCCCTTGAGTTTCAGTTTGGAGATTTAGAGGGATTCTATCCCTCAGGAAGAGTGTGGTTTGTGGCAGTCCTGAGAGGTAGGGATAGGAGTTACCTGGCAAATTGAAACATATACAAAGCATCCCGCCCTAAAGTCTGCAGATTCTGGAACAATCATTAGGTGTGTTGGCCCCTCCTAGGTCTCTCCCTTCCTCCTGCCAGGTCTCTCCCTTCCTCCTGGCAGCATAGTTCACCCAAGACCAGGAACGTTATTGTCATTGGATCCCATACTGTGGGTGCCCACAGTCCCCCTCTGCAGATGCAACCTTAGTTGCTAGCAAGTTAGTAGGGGAGCATGCTGCACAGAGCAGCTGTTTTCTTGACTTTGCCAATCTCTCTACTTAGGAACACTCCTAATTTCCTGTTGTATGTAACCACACATTTGAACTGAGGAGTTTCTACAGGCTATGGGGACTATGTAATGGAATTTCTGTTTCCCCACTTCCACTGTGCTGTTTTGCTACCCCCTCTCCCATTGGCAGTAGGACTGGCTGAATCACCCTGTCAACCCATGGAAATTTCACCAGCCTGCAGGGAACTGGGCCAAGGAGAGCTCCAGTCCCTTTTCCTTCCCACATTGGCTTCACCTCCAGCTGTAGCCAAAGCACAGGGGTATCTGCAGAGTACTGGTGGAGGCGGGAGTGATGCTATGAATGTGGTACTCCTGTGCAAACTCTAGAGAGACAGGCCAATGAGGGCACAACTCTAGTTCAGTCTTGATCACCATTTAATCCATGGCTTCTTTGCTAAAATGCCAGCAATGGTGTCAATTAACATGGTAAAAAGAAAAGGAGGACTTGTGGCACCTTAGAGACTAACCAATTTATTTGAGCATAAGCTTTCATGAGCTACAGCTCACTTCATCGGATGCTCAAATAAATTGGTTAGTCTCTAAGGTGCCACAAGTACTCCTTTTCTTTTTGCGAATACAGACTAACACGGCTGTTACTCTGAATTAATATGGTGATGTTCTTAGTGATGTGAACACCTCTCCAACTGGAACTGGTCTGAGACACATTCCCCCTATGGGACAGTACATTTCCCTTCATCAAGGTGTTTTTCTTCCAAAATTTTGAGTTAATCCCATGGAATGCTTGATGACCAAGACTCTTTTTTATTGATCATCCCATGTCACTAGACATGCACACAGAGACATTTCTAAAATAGACCAAATACAAAGGCTCTTATGTACTGCTGATTGCATAATACAGGTGCCACTGAGTCCTGATGAAGGTGCAGAACAAAGACCATATTTTGCACTGCCACTGAAAATCACTGATTGCCTGAGGCAGATCCCTGATTATATATACTGGACTATCTCTACAGTCCTTCCACTAGCTGTAGTTTATCACTGGTTACAGGTGCTTCTGAAGCTTCTACAAAGAACTATTCTATCAGTAATTTCCATTTCAATAATAAACATGTCATACAAATCTGTTGGGGTTTCTTCTCTTCTCCTTACCTAAATATAAAACGAATGTTAAAGTTCTTCCTTTTTATTCAGTGCACTTGCACTAACCCAGGTATAGTAGGTACATTAACCCAGATTCAATAGGTTTAGATGATGTATTACTAGGTTTTTGAAACTAGAATCATTATAGAGCTGGCCAGTTGTTTGAAATCCATCATCTTTCTATTATTTGACTTATTTAGCAGTGGCATGAGATTGTAAGCTTTAAATTTTATATTGTTTTATTGCCATCTGCTGGTCATTTACAACCTTTGAAAACTCTGGCTGTTGCAGGATTCAGTAGCACTTTCTTGTAGTTATTTTTGAAGGTGGTCATTAGATCATAGAAGTTAAATGTAGTGGCATAAAAGCTGAGTGTGTGTGACACAGAGGCCCATTGGTGCCAACTGGCAAAGGGGTTACTGTTCTTCACAAACAATTCCTGTCACAGACCTGGCAAACTCACTATACCTAATACATCACTTTATGGTATTTATCCATAAAGGGTAGCATGTGAGGCCCCTACTGAAAGCTTGTAACTTATGGATACTCATAATCATTGTGAGATGTGTGTACAGCTAATATTTATGGAATAATGTAACTATATTGAAAATTATGCCCCTATGGTCTTAGAGTGCAAGTGGGTCACCAAGGAATCATATGTTTTGATGATGGCTCATCTCAAGATGGAGGGAGCTGTCATCCCTCTTTGGCTAGCTGATTATGTAATGTATTGCTCAGTTGTCTACCTTTGCACCAACCCAGAAAAGTAAATGGAAAACCATCAAAGACAAACTATAAACATCAAAACCACTTAGCAGTGAAAAGGAGTGATGACATTGAGGGGATCACCCTGCCTGTGAATACAAACAAAAGACTGATTCAGTATATCGCAGGCTGGAGAAAGACATCCTGGATCCATTCATTGAGGCATATCTTGAAACAGTGGGAATGCTTCATGAATGATGGCCTCCTGGCCCCTTGGGGCTAGCAAACTCTGCAAAAGACTTAACTTTGGGGTGATAATCTACTTTATTAGATAGGAAAGGTAACTATTAATAACTATAGGCTCTAGTTTGCATTTTATGATTTTGTTTTGTATAACTGTTTGCTTCTAACACTCACACTTGTGTCTATTTGAATGTCTGTTGTTTCTTAAAATAAATATCCTTTTGTTTAACTATAATCAACCTCAAATGCTGTATGTGACAAAGGAGCCATGGACTAAAGGAAAACAGGTAAACTGCAGTACAGTATTCCTTTGGGAATGGAGCATCTGGGATTTCTGTGGGTATCCAGGGATCAGGGGCTGGATACCACAGGGGGACACTTTGAAAGGACTTGAGGGTGGGGGTGCATGTATTATCAATTGGCAGGGCTGATTAGTCCAGAAGAGAGTGCTTGAGTAGCTGACAGGCTGGTTGCGTTAGGGAGCTAACGCCCAGCTGGCACAGGCAAGACTCCCTCATGCTGGAAGAAGGTGGTAAGAAGGTGACTCACAGCCCTGGGTGCCTCAAGAAGTGTTACAGTGTATCCTCTCAATAATAGGGGTATCTGTTAGATTGTCATTTCCATCCCACTATTTGTAACCTCTTCCCGCAACTCCTAAGCCAGCAAAATCCACTCCCATCTGTCACTTTACGTACACCTTGTATTTATGTACCCACTCTGTGTCACTGTAGAGGTGTTCCTTCTCTCCTAGTTAGTAGCCTGTACTATTGCACAGGTGTAATTCGAAAGGTCATGTGCAAAAAAGCTGAAAATGGCTGAGAACTTAAAATTGGACAGTAACAGACCATGAATCCTAGTGATGATTGAACCTGGTGGTACAGTACTGTAAATAAAAAGAATCCGCAACCATGCTTGCAGCTATTTCCATCACTTCACACTGGCTCAACAGACATTCTAGGCTTTAGAGTGATGTTTGGGGTTACTGTGTGTGCTAGCTGTATTATTTGTGTGTGGGTTGTGTTGGGAGAATTATGCTGATTTGTGAAGGTGGCGAATGAGGAATATGTGCTGTGGAGAGCAGCTGTGTGAGGTTGGAGCTATTGTGTATGCTGGTTTTGTTGTTGTTTGGGTGGTTGTGTTGATCTGTGTCTAAGGAGGATTGTGCTGGGAGATCTATGTGTATGGCAGTTGGGCCAAGTTATTCACCATCTGTGCTGTTTCCCTCATACAACCAATGAAATTGGTGCATGAAAATTAGCTGTAACGATGGTGTTTCATTACCTCTTATTACAATGGTCTAGGACAGTCGTTCTCAACCACGGGTACGTGTCCCCTGGGGATATGCAGAGGTCTTCCAGGGGGTACATCAACTCATCTAGATATTTGTCTAGGTTTACAACAGGCTATATAAAAAGCACTAGCAAAGTCAGTACAAACTAAGATTTCATACAATGACTTGTTTATACTGCTCTATACACTGAAATGTAAGTACAATATTTATATTCCAATTGATTTATTTTATAATTATATGGTAAAAATGAGAAAGTAAGCAATTTTTCAATAATATTGTGCTGTGACACTTTTGTATTTTTATGTCTGAGTTTGTAAGCAAGTAGTTTTTAAGTGAGGTGAACCTTGGAGGTACGCAAGACATATCAGACTCCTACAAGTACAGTAGTCTGGAAAAGTTGAGAACCACTGGGCTAAGACTCTTGACATGACATAGATACATGCCTTACACCACACAGGTGTAATTTGCAAAGTCAAAATGGCTGAGAAATTAAAAATCGGATGGCAACAGGCCACAAAACCCAATGATGATTCAACGTAGTGATATTCTGAACAAAAAGAGCTCTCAACTATGCTTGTAGCTGTTTCCATTGCTTCATTGTGACTCAACAGACAGTTTAGGCTAGAGTGACACCCAGTGACATTCCTGGAATCTTATTATACAGATTACTCCTCCTGTTGAACCAGTTCAACTACCACCTTTGCTGCCATGATAGGATTTTGGGTCCTCCCCAAAGAGATTCTGAGATCTTGTCACTCTGTTGGGCATCTCTAGGTCTGGTTTCTCATCCCTCTGGTCCACTGAGCTATTATTTTTCTCCTCCTCCACACCCATCATAATTAAACTATTAGGTGCTCCCATACTATTTAGTAACACAGCAGGCTGGGTGGAACGGCAAGTCCTGAGAATCTGATCCAGCTGTTTATAAAATGGGCACATTTTGATCTCAGAGCTTGACCAATAGTCCAATGGCTTAATATACTGAACCTTAATATATAGTTCCTTTATCTTTCCATGACACTGCTTACCACTTCTGCTGACACCCATCTCTGCCACACAGTCACACACCAAAGTACCGCATATGACTGAGCTCAGCAGGTCCTTCCTCTTCTCCTTTCCCAAGATAAATACCAGTGCCCACACATTGGCCTCGAGCCTTCTGGCAGGCAGTTTCTAGGACAGTGTCTTCTGAGACATGCTGGTGAAGCAACTGGATTGCAGTAGATGTTGATCCGTGTGAAAACAGTGTTCAAATGAGCATGCACCACTATTTGTGTAGGTAAATGGCTTCTGGCCAACGTATCCCTATGCAGTGGAGTGCAAAAAGGAAACCAGACTAGCCACTTGATAAGTGACCAGTTCACTGTGGAATGGTAGTGGGAGGACTATTTGCACCATTAGAACAATTGCAACAGCAATACACACTCTCAAATACACTGCTGTGGTAGAGGACTACATAGTAATTACTGGTGGTGTGACTGCCTGTATGCCATGGGGCGGAGCAGTTTGTGTGTTGGTGCAAAGGGTATTAAAGGCATGCTGAGACCAAAGAGTGGTAAGCACACCAAACTTCTCTAGTATAGACATGTCTATCCAGTGGGGGGTTCCTTTGTTCTCCTGTAACATCTCCTCTTCCCTCAAAGGGACCAAGATGGTGCCTTTTCTGCAGGTAGCTAGGCTGTTTTCTCCTTCACACTAACTCAGGGGTAGGCAAACTATGGCCCAAGGGCTCCCTCCAGCCCACCAGACCTTTTAATCTGGCCCTCGAGCTTCTGTCGGGGGGCTTGCCCCACTCCGCATGTGCCATGGCTCCTGAAAGCAGCGGCATGTCCCCACTCTAGCTCCTACACATAGGGGCAGCCAGGGGGCTCCGCACACTGCCCCCACTGCAAGTGCCGTCTCTGCAGATCCCATTGGCTGGGAACAGCGGCCAACGGGAGCTGCAGGGGTGGCGCCTGCGGATGGGGAGCACACAGAGCCACCTGGCTGGTGCCGTGTCTTCGTGTAGGAGCTGGAGGGCAGACATGCCACTGCTTCCGGGAGCTGCTTGAGATAAGCGCCACCCGGAGCCTACACCCGACCTCCTCCCGCGCCCCATCCCCCTGCTCCAGCCCTGATTCCCCTCCCGCCCTCTGAACCCCTCGGTCCCAGCCTGGAGCACTCTCCTGTACCCTAAACCCCTCATCAGCAGCCCCACCCCAGAGCCTGCACCCCCAGCTGGAACCCTGACCACCTCCCTCACCCCGCACTCCGACCCCTAATTTTGTGAGCATTCATGGTCCGCCATACAATTTCCATACCCAGATGTGGCCCTCAGGCCAAAAAGTTTGCCCACGCCTGCTCTAACTGGTCTTCAGCCAGGCAGCAGCTGGGAGAAGAGGCCAGCATTGGCTCTTTTGCTTTCCCACTACCAGACCTCAGCAAAGGGTAAGCATGAGTTCTGCTGCTGGTTATGAATGCATACAGCCACACAGGTGGACAGTGGTAGCAATATCAAGACTCTTTATTAATGTATGAGGAAGAGCTTGACTACTGTTCAAAAACCTAATCTATTTAAGAGTGGGAGGAGTCCAACTAAAAAGGTCTGAAGAAGCCTTTAAGGGCAGGGGGTCCAACTAAACAGGCCTGAAGTAACAGTATGCAAGTGCTGGGCATTTCACTGGACACATCTCACAGCCCTGTGACATGCATCCCTGTGATGTCACATGTCCAGCAAAATGGACAGCAGGAATTCCTCTTCCCTGCTGCCAAAGATGGTACCTGTTGATCTCTCCTGCTTCACAATCAGAATAAACTGGCAGGAAGAACGGAGGTAGCAACAAAGTGAGAACATAATGCCAGCTGCAGCTGCCCTAGAAACTTCCCTGACTGCCAACCCATTCAGTTGCCCCAGGCACCACTGTAACCAACCAATGTTCTCATATACTGTTTTTCATCAGTAGATCTCAAAGCACTTTACAAAGGTAATTAGTAACATTATCCCGATTTTACAGATGGGGAAACTGAGCACAGAGCAGGCAACTGATTTGCCCCTGGTCACCCAGGAGGCCAGGGACCACGTTGGGACTAGAACTCAGGGTCTCCAGAGTCCTAAGTTTTATCCACTAGCCCACACTGCCTCTTCTATATAACACAAGCAGTCTTGTCAACAACCAATGTTCAAAAATCACAAGCTGGGCTCTAAAATCATGAGACTGGCTTAAAAATAATGAGTTTAAAAATTATCTGGAGTTCTTTCTCCTACCCTCCCCCCCCCTTTCTGATTTCTGAGCCTTCTCCATTAGGGTAACATTGTCAGCCTTTTCTGCACAACTGTGAGGGTTACAAAGGTATTTTTTCCCCTTCAAACGAAAGCTGAGATTCTCATGTATTCAGTCCATGGTAATTATTGCAAGAATTGTCAACACTGGGTAGGGTGTGATAGAGAGGAATACCAGTCACAAAAGCCTGGAGTACCAGTAGCTTGAGAAGAAGGCCAGAAAAGAGAAGGGATGGAAAGGAATGTCACAAAGGTTGACAAAATCTAAGTGCAAAATTTTGCAGAATAGATGGGGATGATTACAAAGAATCACAGGAAAAGTAAAAAAGCCATCATTGTTTAATTTAATAAACTGCAGTGTGAGAACCCAGCCCTGGAGCAACTGAGCTGAGACGGCAAAAAAACCGAGGAGTACTTGTGGCACAAGTACTCTGACACAGACTAACACGGCTACCATTCTGAAACCTGAGCTGAGACTTTCGTCCTTCTCTGAACTGCCTCTCACTGCTGCTGTGACATTCTACCACAACATCCTCCAACCCTTTGTTTCTGGGGGCTAGTCTACACTGTCAATGCTAACGCTGCCGTGGCAGCGCTTTAACGTGGCTTGCGTGGTTGTGGCAAAGCACTCGGAGAGAGCTCTCCCAGCGCTCTAGAAAAACTATCTCCACGAGGGGCGCGGTTCCCAGCGCTGATGCACAGTCTACACTGGTGCTTTACAGTGCTGAAACTTGCTGCGCTCAGGGGGGTGTTTTTTCACACCCGTGAGCATGAAAGTTGCAGCGCTGTAAATTGCCAGTGTAGACAAGCCCTGAGATATCATGCCATATCAAGATTCTCCCTCATGCTGTGATATAAGCAGCTTCCTTTGTGATGTCACTCCTTTCCTGCTGCTAAAATGAAATGATAAATCCCTCCCCTTATGACATCACCCCTCTTGTCATCCCTAATTTGTGATGTCATCATTGCTCCTGTCAGCAGCAGGGCAGTGACACATGTCTTTACCAGAGGAGCTCGGTAGAGCAGTTTGTTCTTGAGGAATCTTCTAGGTTAGTCACATGTGAATGAGCAGTGTCATCAATTCAAACACTTAACAATGAGTCAAACTGCACATAATCATAAGATTTGGCTTAAATATTATGACAGCACCAACCCCTTTTATATTCTGTCCAACTTCAAGCCTTTAGGGGAAGCCTCCCATCCTCAATTTCAGCATGATCATTTTCAGGTTAAAAATTAAATGTTCAACACACAAACACAATCGTGAGCCTTTACCAACACCTCAGAGAACTATTTACCCTTCCCCATCTCTTCCTTGCTTCATTCAGTCTCCTGGCATGCATCCGATGAAGTGAGCTGTAGCTCACGAAAGCTTATGCTCAAATAAATGAGTTAGTCTCTAAGGTGCCACAAGTACTCCTTTTCTTTTTGTCCTTCTTACAGTTACTCTCTGTGCTCTTCTGGTCTCCTATTCCTCACCTGCCTCTGTATTTCCCCTCCCATCTCCCTTTGTGTTTCCATATACTTTCTTACATTCTCAGTCTTCCTCCTGCTTCCCACCTACCCTGCACAGTTCTTACAGTGGTGTGTAAAGTATAGACACTGCATGTCCCCCTAGCACAGGTATAAATAGCAGTGTAGATGGTGAGGCACTGTTCAGGCAAGTAAAGACATGCAGAACCTTAGGGTATGTACCCTACATGGCTCTCTACACACTCAAGTAGCATCTCCCATCTACACTGCCATTTTAATAGTATAGTGTTCTGCTGTTGGAGCTCTTCCCCGCTGCTTCCTCCTGCCAGACCCTTTCACATGTACCCTACATGCCACCACCAATGAGAGTGCAGCGTGGATGCAGCCATAGTCTCCAGCTCCCGAGTCAGAGAGTTGCCATCTTCTCTGGGAGTGATCTAGTCTCAGTCCCTATGGAAATGCTAAAAGACTATTCTGGCAAACGGAAACTAGGGACACAAGGATGGGGGCACTCCAGTCACAAATTGCTACCATTGTGAAATCTCTATTTTAAATTTAGACACAAATAAAGAGAGGTATTTTTGCAATTTGGAAATGCATTCTACAGAGTTAAACTTCTGGGCTATTATATATAAAATCCTGAATGAAAATATTATTTAGATAAAGATATAATAATAATAATTAATAATTTATTTAAAAATACCTCACTACTTCCTGCAAAGGGCATAGGTAGGGCCCTACCAAATTCAGGTCCATTTTGGTCAATTTCACAGTCATAGGATTTTAAAAATCATATTTTCAGCTATTTAAAAGTGAAATTTCATGATGTTGTAATTATAGGGGTCCTGACCCAAAAAGGAGTTGTTGGGGGTGGGGTGTCACAAGCTTATTGGGGGGGGTTGAGGTAATGCTATCTTTACTTCTGTGCTGCTGCTGGTGGCAGCAGTGCCTTCAGAGCTGGGCAGCTGGAAAGCAGCGGCTGCTTACCAGGAGTCTTGCTCTGAGGGCAGAGCCCTCATGGTATGGTATTGCCTCCCTTACTTCTGCACTGTTGCCTGCAGAGCTGGGCCCTCAGTCAAAAGCCACCCAGCTCTAAAGGCAGCGCAGAAGTAAGGCAGCACAGTATGATATTGCCACCCTTACTTCTGCGCTGCTGCTGGTGGGGCACTGCCTTCAGAGCTGGGTGCCTGGCCAATAGTAACTGCTCTCTGGCCACCTGGCTCTGAAGGCAGCGCAGAAGTGAGGGTGACAATACTGCAACGTCCCCGCAAATCCCTTCTGGGTGAGGTCCCCCAATTGAAGAAACGCTGATCTCCCCTGTGAAATCTGTATAGTGTAGGGTAAAAGCATACAAAAGACCACATTTCACAGGGGGAAACCAGATTTCATGGTCCGTAATGCGTTTTTCATGGCTACAAAATTTGGTAAGGCCCTAGGCATAGAGAAATAATGGGCTTTTGACTGAGGGCACCTTCCAGCTTCAGTGTCACTAGAGAGGAGAGACATTTTAACAAAGGAAAAACTTTGTGAGTTTGATTCCAGAAATCATGAAAAACATCCCCCTCCCCCCAAAACAAAAACACCGCGTGATCCATCCCGGGAACGGCAAGGCGGCAGGTAGGGGGAAGAAGAGCAGCCAGGACAGGGCAAGATCTTCTCCTGACTCACTAGCTGTCCTCGCTACCCACTAGCTGTGGCTGCAGAGCAGCTTGCTGGTAAGTCACAGTGGCCTGGCCTGGGCCTGTGCAGAACCCCAAACCTTGAGCCTAGCCAGCCCCAGCCCCGTGCACTGGGGCTCAGCCCAACACAGGCCACCAGCGCCTCCCGGCCCAACCACAGACCCCACCCTAGGCCAGGCCAGGCCAGAGCCAGAACTAGCTCCCCCTCGCGCCCCGGGCCGGCCAGAGACAGGCCCTCCCCCACACCTGGCCTCAGCCAATCAACAACGCGCCTTTTCGGCTCCCAGCTACAGACACGCTCCGCACGCGCACGCGTCCCTCGCTCCCTGTGGGCTTAGGGATCCAGTCACAGACGCGTCCCCTCCCGAACCCGCCCCCGAGGCTTGCGCGCGCCATACAGCCTTTCTCCCTTCTTCAACAGGCCTCCTAGCCAAGCCATTATTCCACGCGCGCGCCCTCCCCCCTTACGATGTCACAGCGGGCGGGGGAAGTGGATCAGCCAATCCAGGCGCAGCGTCTGACGTCACAATGGCTATGGTGGCTGCACAGTGACACGTCTTGCTGTGGTGCTGGAGCGGGGCGGGGCGGCCTTCATTCTCGCCGGATCCCGGCTCGGCTCGCGTGAGCCAGCGCGGTGCGGGCCGGCCGTGCGTGCCCCGGCGGCGGGGGGAGGGCGGCGTGGATGAGCGGCCATGGCGGGGCAGCAGTTCCAGTACGACGACAGCGGCAACACCTTCTTCTACTTCCTCACCAGCTTCGTGGGGCTCATCGTCATCCCCGCCACCTACTACCTGTGGCCCCGGGACCAGCACGCCGGTGAGCCGCCCCCCGCCGGGCCTGCCCGCCGGCCTCTGCCCGCCGCTCTGCCCGGGCTGGGGGAGGGATCCCAGGTGCCCCGCGCCCCCGTCGGGGAATCGGGGGGTGGGGGGGGAGATGGAGCGGACCTTTCCCGGGGCGGGGTGGTGGTGAGCGAGTCGGGGCGAGCGCGAAACCCCTTCCCCGCTGGGTGCTTTGCGGCTGGGCAGACCCCTGCCCGTGGCCCCGTCCCTGCCGTGCCGTGTTGGGGGGCGGCGCGGGGCGGCCTCGTGCCCCGGAACCGAAGCGTCGGGGGCTGCTGAACCCTTGTCCGAGACTTTCCCTGAGAACCGTTAGTGGCTGGAGTCGGTTGGGTGTCATGTAAGGAAGCAAAAACTCCAGCGCTTCAAACCGTCTGTCCGAGAACTCCGGCTCTGCGCTGCTCAGCGGCCGCGCGCTTGCGAAATCCTCCGTTCGCTGCTTTCCTGGAGCCTTTCCGGGCTGCTGACCTGACTTCGTAACGCAAAATACTCGTGGGGGGTGGGCGGCGAGGTGCAGCAAGGAGACAGCCCTCTCCTGCTGCATTTACGCCTCATGGAGTGAAAAGGGCACAAGCACAGAGTTTTGTGTCCCCCCCCCTTTGCAGGTGACCTTTAAATGTCCCAGGTGGATAGGACTTTCTCTGCATCCTTTGGGAGGCTGCTCTTCCACAGCCTAATAGATGTGTGTGGTTCCCTTGAGTCCCTTGTCTGTTTTTATAGAGCTATTCCCCTGTTGTTCTCCATCCTTAGCAGGAGAGAGCAGTTCAGGATTTTGCATTCTGACAGTATGAGCTGTAGAAAAATAGGGTGTTTTTGACTGTGAGATAAGGAAATCAGAATGAGAGAAAGAGTATTGAATTTCCCTAGCCCTTTGTACAGTTGCTGTATATGAGATAAGATATAATAGGTAATACTCACATAATACAAATAGGTGACGTTACTGGTCTTTTATCATGAATGTTTGTGTGTCTTGTTGCAGGAAAATTGGGGATTTACTGTATCTGTTTAGTGTTGGAAATAAATTAAAGCCATGTGTTTTTTTAACAGTATTTTAAATTATTCTTTTTTTTTTCCAATTAAAGGGAAGCCTTACTGATGAAAGGAATGCTGAACAAATAAGCCTCTGCTCCTAAGGGCATGTCTGTACTGCAAAGTGAAGGCATGATTCTAGCACAAGCAAGTATGCCAGTGTTAAAATAGCAGTGTAGATGAGTTTCAGAGGAACAGCCGTGTTAGTCTGTATTCGCAAAAAGAAAAGGAGTACTTGTGGCACCTTAGAGACTAACCAATTTATTTGAGCATGAGCTTTCGTGAGCTACAGCTCACTTCATCAGATGTTTACCGTGGAAACTGCAGCAGACTTTATATACACACAGAAATCATGAAACAATACAGCTCACTTCATCAGATGTTTACCGTGGAAACTGCAGCAGACTTTATATACACACAGAAATCATGAAACAATGATTGTTTCATGATTTCTGTGTGTATATAAAGTCTGCTGCAGTTTCCACGGTAAACATCTGATGAAGTGAGCTGTAGCTCACGAAAGCTCATGCTCAAATAAATTGGTTAGTCTCTAAGGTGCCACAAGTACTCCTTTTCTTTCAGTGTAGATGAGGTGCCACAAGGCTTCAGCATGGAGGAGCAACCAGAGAACAAACCCTCTAGGGAGTCTGGGTACATACTCTGGTTGCTAGCCTGTGCTGAAGCCCACTGTGTCTACATTAAAAAGAAAAGGAGTACTTGTGGCACCTTAGAGACTAACAAATTTATTTGAGCATAAGCTTTTTGTGAGCTACAGCTCACTTCATCGGATGCATACAGTGTAAAATATAGTGGGGAGATTTCATATATACAGAGAACATGAAACAATGGGTGTTACCATACAGACTGTAACAAGAGTGATCAGGAAAGGTGAGATATTACCAGCAGGAGAGCTGGAGGGTGGGGGGAATGGACCTTTTGTAGTGATAATCAAGGTGGGCCATTTCCAGCAGTTATACTGTTCTTGTAAACTGCTGGAAATGGCCCACCTTGATTATCACTACAAAAGGTCCATTTTCCTACTCCCCCCTCCTGCTGGTAATAGCTCATCTTTCCTGATCACTCTTGTTACAGTCTGTGTGGTAACACCCATTGTTTCATGTTCTCTGTGTATATGAAATCTCCCCACTATATTTTCCACTGTAAGCATCCGATGAAGTGAGCTGTAGCTCACAAAAGCTTATGCTCAAATAAATTTTAGTCTCTAAGGTGCCACAAGTACTCTTCTTTTTATGGATACAGACTAACACAGCTGCTACTCTGAAACCTGTCATGTCTACATTGTCATTGTTACCCATGCTAGCTAGATTAAAATTAATACGGGTATGCTACCTGTACTATAGTCATACCTTCATTTGCATTGTAGACATACCCTAACTCTTGTTTACCTCTGGCTAGTAGAAAGATGAAGGTGGGAGGATTTGCAAGCAATATCTGTCTTGATGACAAGCCTAGGGCCTTTACCAGCCTCAGTTGTTAAGGAGGATGCTGTCTGTAGAACCCATTTAAAGGATTCATCTTTTGTCTTTGGCTAGTAGGTGTTCTATTTATCTTGCTGCTGGAAGGGAGAAGGAGCTGTCTCTTTTGACTGTTGTTGCAACAAGTGATGTATGAGGGAGAGAAGATGTCTCTTTACTGTATTCATCCCTAAGCCTCAGCTGTGGCTTTTATTTTGAGTCCTTCTCAAGTTTGATTAGATCCAGTACCTGGGTCTCTTCTTTTTTTTTCCAAACAGCAGTTGCATGAAACTGACATGATTGTTGGTGAATTTCTCAGTTACTCTTCAGAACATTGTGGGCAGCTGCCATACTGTCACCCTTATTTATGTTACTCTGCTGCAGCTTGGCAAAGCTATATAAGCAGCAGCAGAAGCACTGGAAATGTCTGCTGACTCAGAAAGACAACATTGCACAACCAGCATGGCTAGGAACTGACTCTTTCTCAAAATGAGAGCTTCAGTTCTTCAGAAATCAATGCCTTAAGCTTCCCACTGGTGAGTGAATTTCTCAGGCCCTTGTCAGTTGAACTGTAGGCTGGATCTACACAAGAATTGTCAAACATAGTTGAGTGTCAAGCACTGCTTCTCACTGATTTCCCCTTAGCTGGCATTGTGGGGAGAGCCTGCTGCTTTCAACATCTATTTTTTTGACAAAACAATATTGGGAGTAATTGATCGCATATTGTTAAAAGAGGTGGTAAACTCAGTTGACCCTTCTCCACACTAATAGGACAACAGCACTCCATACTGGTTATTTGGAGAGGGAGGGAATGGAGGAATGGTGTTTGGTAATGTCCAAGTGCAGTTGAAAATTCCTGTGTGTAGATACACTCCTAGTCTGTGTAAGTGACTTGGTAGTGATTAAGTAATGAACTCCAAATCATGTCATAGTTTGTGTTCTACATAAGCCAAAAAGTTCTTGTGGCTAAGAAAAAAGCCAGTTGGAGTACTGTACAAATAGTAGTCCACCAGTTTTTCTATGCATTTTTTTTTTTTTTGCTTCATTGTATACTTTCAGTTGTTAAGGGTATTGTGCTTGTTTAAAGTTAGTGTGCTGAATGCACTGATTCTGCCACATTTCTAGTGCACACATCTGTATGTCAAAAAGACTAGTGTTCCTCAGATAGCTTTGTGTCTGAATGTTTGCATGTGACAACTTGAATTGGTGTCAACTACATGTAACCTGTAAACTATAATAATGTTGGACTTTAAGAATAAATTATCGTGTAGACTTGCTTTTCATCATCATGTGGTTTTAAAATAAAGTGCTGATTGCTTAACCTTGGCTCTTCACTCTTAAAACCAGAGTGACAATCCATTTTAGTTTTCAGTACAATATGCAGAAGGCTGAGCTAAGGAGTATGCTTTAAGAAGATAAAGTAAAAACTCATTTCCACTGCAGTCTATCACGGAGTCCCTTATAAGCACCTAGACTTTAACATCTGTATCAGCATCTGTGTCCCCTCTGTAGAGGAATATTTTCCATAACAAATAAACTTAAGGCATTTTAGTAAATGTTTGTAGAATGAGATGAAAACACACATTCCTTTTTGTTACAGTGTGAACGCAAGAATAGAATGACATAGGGCCCAAGCCATTGTTATTGTTCTGCCTACCCATTTAGAAAAACATTTAAAACAATGTGAATCAAGTGCAAGTGGTTAAAATTGCTATGAAATAGTGTTTCTGCAATTTCTAATGAGCGGTGTACAGATATTTGAAAGGCCACTCAGAGTATTATTGGCATGAAAGTGACTTGTCCCTCTCTTAAATTAAACACAAGATAAAGTGATAATTTGAGATGCTTTTATTTTATATATTTATAAACCTAAATGAAGAGGATACATCCTGACCAACATCAAGAGTTTACTACCTTTTATGCCTTGAGGTGTGCACAGGAACCAGTAGATATACAAGAATAGAATTAATACAGTATCTCATCAGCTTCCTGTTAAATCTTGCTTTAATTTAAGATTTTAGTTCTTATTGCTTTATAGATTCTGTGATGGTTAGACTATTCCAGTCTCTGACCTCACCAAGAGCAAGTGTGGGTTTCCAAGACATTTTGGAAAAAGCCCTGTGAAATACAATTACAACCAACACTGGGGAAGGCAGTTATTTCTGTTTATATTACTTTCATTGCTCTGGTAGTCTCAGCTAAAATGAAAGGACAGTGTATCAGAAAACAACTAAACATGCAGGTAACTGGTTTGAAGGAATGATACTATAAAAGAGGCACTCTTCTTGCTTATTGTGATGTTCCCGAGGCTGTTTTAAAGGGTAAACTATCTGGTTTTGTATTTAATTCCTTGCCTTCAACTTGTATTTTATAATAGGCAAATGCATCTTTTTTGTTAAACATACTGGGTTATCTGTTCTTGGGCATCCAGCAAGAGAACTGTGGCAGAAATTACTTTTAAGATTGTTGTGAACAAAGGTCAACAAGAAAATAAATTACTCCAAGTAGTCGTAATGGTATCAAAAGTGATCTATAAAATAAGGAGGTAACTACAAATTTGAGTGTAGTGCAACTCCCGAAAACTCTGAAAGCCAATTTTAATCAACTTTTCCACCTATCTTTTTACAGGCAAGTATAAAGATAGAACCAAAAGAGCTTGAAGGGATGGATAAACATCCCTCAAAGTCCATTGATATTACTGGATTTATTCTCAAACAGTTTGGTTGCAGGGTTAGATAGGAGTTAAGTCTCAAAATCCAGGAAGGAGGTAAAGAGCAAGAGGTGAATAAACCTAGTTGTTGACTAGTATACTGGCTGTCCCACAATGCTGACGTGTCTCTTACTGAAGTGATGTAAGACTGACAGTGCTCACCTAGGTATCAAAGTGAAACACAACATGATTATATAGACTGTTAGAGAACAGGTAGGCAGATGTTTGTATGCTCTGGTTTGTGATATTAGAGCCTGCTATCAATGCAATTTTAAACTTGGTTAGAGTGCCATAAGCATACATAGCTAAGGCTTAGAGTCTGTGGAGCTCACAGAAGTCACAGATTCCGTGGCTTTCTGAGACCTCCATGACTTCTGTAGCTGCAGCAGCCGGTGTGGCTGATCCCAAGACTACCTGAGTGGTTGGCCCTGGGGGCTGGCCAAGCAGCAGTGGCCCGGTGTGGCTGGCCCCGCCCGGGGGCTGGCCTGGAGGCCTTTGGAGTAGTGGTCCTGGGGGGCCTTGGTGCAGCAGGTGGCCGGGGACAGTCAGCTCCTGCTGTTGGAGAAGGGGCCAGTGGTCAGGCCCCCCCCCCTCCCACCCGCCCGCTCAAGCAGTGGGGCTCCAGGAGCAGCTAAGATTTAGTCAGAAGTATTTATAGTAAAAGTATGAATGGGTCACGGCTGTGAATTTTTGTTTATTGCCTGTGACCTGTCCATGACTTACTGAAGATACCCATGGCTAAATCTTAGCACATCACAAAAATGTATAAGGTTATGTGGAAAGAATAAGGTCTCTGTTCTGAAGCTTAGAGGCTAACTTGGACAAAACAATACATGGGACAACAGTTCAAGTGCCTGGAAACATTGTACCCTCTCCAGTGGAGAGATGAATGTAAGCAGAAGAGAGACTTGAAGGAGGAGAAAACATAGTACATGAGAGAAGGGAGTCTGTCAGTCATAGGGGATGTCTGTTGCTGATCAGAGTGGAAGAACTGAAGTTGATCTGTAATTGCTTATTTCTTTTCCAGTTAAAAATCAATATAAATGTACTTGCATAAATTGGATAATGAATGTACAGCTGGACAACTTTGTCATAGAATTCCTTGCAAAGTGTTTTAGATACATCCACATATGAACAGTTTATGGACATATGTGCACTCGCTTATTTTTATGAATTTGTTCCTCAGTCAAATGTAGTCACAAAGTTTTCCTCAAGAGCCAGAGTGAATTGAATCACTAGTGAAACCAACATCTATAGATATTTTTAGGGTATGAAATATGTATTAAACCTTTCACAGTGCTGTTATATGCATGAAAAAAAAAAATAAACCCAACCACCTCTTGTGATCTAGCTCCATGTTTGAACTGGGACATAATAGTCCATTTCTTCTGGTTGCGATACTGCAAAATGGTGGATTTTGGGGGCATTTCAGTGATGTGTAGCTAGGGGAACATAAAAAGACAATAGATTCTTCTCAGAAGGGCCTCTAAATACTCCCAGTTGTTTGTTGCACCACCTTGTGTTGCTGAGGTTCCCAACCTAGTGGAAAGCCGCACCCTCCTTTGACAGTGCCGCCATAAGAGCTCCTAATGTCTGGTGTCAAGAGACGGCAGAGGTTATAAAAGTGCACAGAAAGTGCCACTGCTTCGGCTTCTTCCATTGGTCCCAGCCCAAAAATTGAAATATGCAGAGTTTCTTTGAGTGTTGTTAGGTTACTTACCAGTAACTTTCTTTATATAGCATTTTTTTCTGTAGGTCTCAAAGCACTAGTGAAGTAGATGAGTATTATCCCCTTAGTGATGTGGAACTGAGGCGCACAAGGTTAAGGTTAAAATCTTATTCAAGACCATACTGTAAATTAGCGGTGGAGAAAAAAACTTGGATCTAATTCCTCGATCTGTGCCCCATCCACTAGACCGTGTTGCTTCCAAATAAACAGATGAATGCCATCTTTATTTTACCACCCTCATTTATGTGTCTCTGTGCATAAGTGTTGGATGGGGACAAACAGGAGCAGAAAATGGGGACACCTGCTATCAGGAATTCAGGAAACTTAGATTTTGCAAGTTTTACATATTTTTTGTTAATCCACTGGTGAAAAATGGCTCATAGCACTGATAGTTCAGGGGCTACCAACATCAAAAATTTTAAATAAAACTGTTAGTTCTTATTAGAAAAAGTGTATACATTGCTCTGTCTTCATGTGGAAAACCTGCATTAAATTCCCTGATCTGATCTTGTGCTCCCATTTGAGAAGAGCTGCAGAGAAAACACTGTGTCCCGGGGTTCTCACAACAAAAACTTTGGTGGCCTCAGAGTGTGGCCACCAACTCTTGCTGGTGGCTGCTCTGATGCTTTTTCCTAAAATACGTTAGGAAAAACAAATAAATATGCACATATACATGTCCAAATCAGTATAATTTATTTATGTAGGGCTTTATGCAGACTCAATCATAAAAATAATGTACAGTTGTCTGTATTCTTTACTGGACCTAAACAGAATAGAAACACAAGGTGCTCCCCGCCACGCCCCTGCCCTCAATCACCACTGAGGAGGCTGTGGCCACAAGAAAAGCCTGTGGTGGCTGCATTTGAGAAATGCTGGTCTAGGAAGTGCTTTATGTTGCTCAGTACTGAGCAGGTGATTGGGATTTGCCAGTCTGATGTACATAATGTTTTTGTGAGTATGTTTACACTACAGCCTCCGGTTTTAAAATACCGGGCATGCGCCCACACAGAAAGGGGAGCATGCATGAGCACTGCATCAGGAAAGCATGTATGGGAGCACTGGCCACATCTATGTACGTGCATTAGTATCTGTCTGCAGACCAATCCTGATCCTGGTGCAGTTCAGTGGCACTCTGAGCAACCTGGTTACTTGGAGGGGCTCTTGGGCACAGGATAGAGCTGCTTTCTGCTACAGTTGTACTTCACCTTTCTTGTCCCACCCCCTTTCAAGGAGGTTGGCCTATGCCACTGCTATTATCTTATTCTCCACAGTCCCACAAAGGGGTGTGGGGTGGAGGGGTCACTTACCTTTGTTTTCCTGGCACGTAGCCTCTTCTGCTTTTCCCATGTCCTGCAAAAGAGCTTAAAGCAGCCAGGGTTCTATCTGAGCCTGTGGAAGGTTCTGAATGGTGAAGATGAAGGGGACCCATGGACTGCCCCATGAATTACTTCCAGGCACCCTTGAAGTGTCCAGAGTTGAAAGGGGGCTGTGCCAGTCTTCCTCCCCAAGTTGTGTAAGAGTCTGGGAAAAGACACTTACCTGTCCCCAAACTCAGATTGGCTTTGCCGCTCCTCCTGTTAACCACCTTTTTGTCAAGGCCTGTAGAAGAATGTGGTGGTGTGCTTCCTCAGGGCATTGCACAAGCCATGAAATTCTAGTGTGCCAGACCGCAAAATGGACTAAATGTGCTGTGCTGTCAAAGGCACAAAGCAAACTGAAAACTAGAGGTTTTTTGTTTATTTCAGGTGTTGTAATGTTTTCTATTTGTAAGAGTAGGTTAAAATATGACTTATTTAGAACATTTTAAGTTTCTGTAGAAGAAATGCATGTTCAAGAGTAGGTTTTAAATTCTTGTCTCAGTGTGGGTTGGCAGACGCTAATGTCAAATGAAGGAGATGCATAGTGCGTAGAGGAGCAAAATGGCTTATTGCATTATGAGGACCACCCCCTGACCTATGTTAGAAACCATTTCAGTATCAGCCACTTGTCACTATCTCTCGATGGAAGGTAGAAACTTCTGAGCACAAAGCAGAGAGATCAGATCCTCAGAAAGGGGGTCTGCAAGCAAAACTTCCATTGTAAATTTCAAGAAGTCTATGCTGCTTGAATCTCTCTGAAGTAACTTAAAATGGCATTACTACATTAATAGCTCCTTTTAACACAAAGTATAGCTCATGCAGTTATCACAAATAAGTATTCAGTGAGGATCAGAGCTAATAAAGTGAAAACTGAGGCTTATGGTGGAATTTAAAAATGGATGATTTGGAGGGATAAAGGGAGAGTTCTAGACAGATGGGGGGGGAGGGTCACATAGCTGAAAATGATCATTCTTCCCACCTCTTCTTCCAAAAATTGACACCTCATGCTAAGAGTTGCACAAAATTAGCACTTTTAATTAGTGTCTACAGCTTTTCCTTCAGAGGCTTTAAAGCTTAACTACTTTAAATTTGCCTGCTGAAAAGGGATTCTTTTAATTCTTACATGTATATTAGGAGTAGTTCTTGAAGATAGGGTGATACTTTCAGTCCTGCTAAAACATAAAAGGATTTGTGTGCCTGCACTACCAGTTAAGCATTTATTCATTTGAAGATTGGTGCTAAGGAAGAATGCTGTAATGAAATTATCTCCTTTATTTAAAACTTCCTTTGCACAGAAAATTACTCATCGCAGTGTTTTATAATCTAATAAACATCTGATGGGCATGAGAATTCAATCTTAAAATAAAAAAAATACTGAGGGCTTGTCTACACTTGCAAGGTTTGTTGCCAAAAAAGGCTTTTGGCGATAAAAATGGCTTTTGGCGACAAAACAGTGATAGCGTACACACTGCAAGGTACTGTATGCAGCTGCTCTGTGAATGCACAAAGCACTGATAAGTTGCTGCTGTCCATATCACACTTGGGTGCCTGCGATTCATCCTCTGCTAACTTTGTGAGTAACTCTGCGAGTAACTGTGCTGTCATGCGTGTTGTCCTCATGACAGCTAACAGCACATAAGAGAGAAGTGCGGGATCCATCCTCTATCACCGCAGATGCTGGCGTGCGCTACAAAAGAATGACAGTTGGAAAAACGGCGCAAAAGAAAGCCAGAAACCATTGGAGGGGTGGCAGACAGAGTGGTTCATGACGGTACATTTTGCACATCCCAGGATGCGCTGTGCTCTGTTGCCGTATTCCCACAATGCCTAGTGATGGATATTGTTGCCAGGCACTGTGGGATACATACCCAGAGTCCATTGCTCTCACTGTCGACAAATGTGGACGCGATCTGTTGACCGTGGGAGCAAATGTAGACACACTTTGGCGACTTTGCTTTTGTCAGGTTTTTTTTTCCCTTGTCAACATTAGTTTCATTGACAAAACTTGCCAGTGTAGACCAACCCTGAATCTGGTTGGTTCAAGTATTCAAAACTAGGTGAAGTAATCAGTAGTGTGGAAGAAGAGATATTTAGACTTAAGTACATGATGTGGCATTTTGACATGATCATGACCAATAAGAACTCCTCTTACATAAAATGAAGAATTTGAAGGAGGCATAAATGTACTGCCTGGAGAAGGAACTGATGCATTCAGACTTCCGTTGTGGCCTTGTGCAAATTGTTAGAGCTCTGGCTTGAGTCCCCCAAGTGGACTATCACGAGTATTGTATTGGATCCAACTTTTGGGTCCCATATACTTCCAAACCAACTAGGTTTGAGCAGCATCCAGACATTCTCTAGTCCTGGCCACCCAGGCACACTCTCAGGGTGCAGACTCCCTGTCTGGCATCCCTCATTTGGCTGCAGAACCCATCATGAACACAGGGCCCTGAGGCCAGTGTTGATACTCCTAAGCCTCCCCAGTAGCTAATGCATGCTCTCTCATCCCTACAAGCATTCTGGTTTATAGTTCGGTCTTTTGGGGACCATGTGACAATTTTAAAGCAAGGAACTCAGACTTTTTAAAGAAAGGAACCTGTGGGTTTCTGGGCATAGAGGATTCCTAGAATCATAGAATATCAGGGTTGGAAGGGACCTCAGGAGGTCATCTAGTCCAACCCCCTGCTCAAAGCAGGACCAATCCCCAAATTTTTGCCCCAATCCCCAAATGGCCCCCTCAAGGATTGAACTCACAACCCTGGGTTTAGCAGGCCAAGGCTCAAACCACTGAGCTATCCCTCCCCCCAGAGTTAATGGTTCTGTCAGAAGGCAGTGCTGTTTGTTTGTATTTATGTATTACTGTAGTGCCGAGGGGCCCTAGACAGGGACCAGGACCCTGTTGTGCCAGGCACTTTTCAGACACAGAACACCAACAGAGTAGAACTATTCATTGTTGATTCAATGTTCCTTGGTGGCCTTGTCTTGTCTTTCCAGCATATTACCTTGCTACATGTCAGTTTACTACTACCAGATTATGATTTAATTCACTATCATTGTTATTTGTACAAATAGCATAAAACCAAATGGAATTCGTGACTGGACACAGACATATTCCCCAAACTGTCACACAAGTCACTTACTTTGTTTCCCCATAGGAAAATTGAGGAGAATACCTAGATCTCTCCATATCACAATCACAGTATTCACACCTTAAATTAATCCTCACACACCTCAACCAAGCAGAGATAACGTCTGCCTCCACAGTTCTGTGCAGCTACACCTGATTTCAAACACATGCACTTTACCTGGAGTGCATCGCAGATAATAAATGCGTGGACTGCTCTCATATCCCCTCTTGCTACTGACAATACACTTTATTATAAAACTCATGTGTCACAATTCAGGGAAACTGCACATGTATTTTTCCCTCCCTAGTCCACCAAGGGCACCCACTTTTAGGCTTTTGGCTCCCATATGTCACCTCTCCTGGACAGAGCCTGTGTCTGTCATTGTGTCCCGTCCCCCCGACCAGGGTTTTTCCAGGCTGCATAGTTCCCTGACTACATTTGTGGTGTTCCCAGTAAATCAGGCTGTCTAAACAGGCCAGTGTCTGTGCTTTGCTTTTTCCTCACAGGCTATAAACAGCACAGGCGCTGGCTTCCTCCGGGCCCCAGGGGTGCTCAAGTCCCCGCCCCACCCCTTCACCCAAGCCCCCACCCTGCCTCTTCTGCACATTTCCTCCCCATTCCCTTCCAACGCCTCCTGCACTCTGTGAAACAGCTGATTGTGGTGGGAGGGATGCGCTGGGAGGGACGGGGGGAGGAGCTGATCGGCGAGGCCACCAGTGAATGGGAGACACTGGATGGGGGGGCGGGGAGCTGGTGGGTGCTAAGCACCCACTAAATTTTTTCCTGGAGTACCCACGGAGTTGGCACCTATGATAAACAGTAATTGCTCATGGTTCTGTAAGTTATCACACAGCCTTTTCTAAGCAGATGTCTATACTTAAAATGCTACAGCTGTGCTGCTCTAGCCCTTCAGTGTTGACCAGTGGTTCTCAAACTGGGCTGGCGTTAGACTTGTTGGGGCTCAGGGCTGAAGCCTGAACCCGACAGCTTCAGCCCTGGGTGTCAGCGCCTAGGTCATAGGCCCCCTATCTTGGGCTGAAGCCCTTGGGCTTTGGCCTTCCTGCCTGGGGCAGTGGGGCTTGGGCAGACTTCAACTTTGCCCCCCCCCCCTCGGGTCATATAGTAGTCTTTGTTGTCAGAAGGAGGTCGTGGTGCAATGAAGTTTGAGAACACCTTGTGTAGATACTACCTACCCGGAAGGGAGGGGTTTTCCTGTTGGTGTAGGTAATCCACCTCCCTGAGAGGGGTAGCTACGTTGATGGAATAATTGTTCCATCTACCTGGCTCTGTTTATGCTGGGGGGCGAGGTTGGCTTAACTATGTCACTCAGGCATGTGGATTTTTCACACCCCTGAATGTAGTTAAGCTGATTTAATGTTTTAGTGCAGACCAGGCCTAAACAAGCACATATTCTTAAGTTGAAAACAACCTACACTCATGCTAATAAACTTACCAGAAAGCACGCCTTTCCTCTCCTCAGCTCCAGGAGGGCTCTGGCAGGAGTCAGGCCTTCAAAACCCCACAAAGGGTTTTTTCTGTGGTTACAAGTTCTTAACAGCTTTAATTCAGAACAAGTACACCCATGCATAGGTTAGTTTTTCTTCTATACAGTTTGGGCCTTTGATCTTCAGGGTCTGGGAACAAGTAATCAATAAACAATGGTCCCTTCCTCAGGGCATAGCTTCAAAAGGAGGAGTTTTGCATAACTGGAGGTGGGAATTTGCATTCTCTAGAGATTCCTCAGGTAAATACTTGATACTGTTTGTCCCGAATATCTATTCTCTCCTGGCCTGTTGTTCAGTACAGTCCTTTGAGGTTCATATGCTTCCCAGGGTTCACATCCCATCTCCCTCTTAGGGAGGTTACATGCAGTCCCAGCCTACAGTAATATGTAACCTTTTAATTAATACAATAAACTCTAAAGATACTTACTGGATTATGTTTAAGGTTTTGCAAGGATATTGCAGGAAATTGCCATATCTGTCACACCCTGTTACATAATGTACACAATTCTTCACTGAAGGGATGCATTCTGCATCCTGAAGGTACACATGCAGCTCTTCCCTTTGTTCACATGCATCGGGTGTGTTTGTGAAATTATAGCTATCCTCAATCATAATCACAGCTCTGTCACATATCACAATAAAACCCACACATGGCCTCATATTACTAACACACCTTTACCAAGCAGGCCCAACTACTGTCTCCACCTATTAGTGTAGGAGCACTTAACAGCCAATACACTGACTTGTACCTGGAGTGTATCCAAATAATTGCCATTGGCTACTGCCAGTTCCATGGAACAGAGGGGACATGGTGTGGGCAACTGTGTTTATTCCTTTTTGCTATTTAGTAGTGTTAAGTGAAATCTTGCAGGGGTTGTAAAACAAGATGAAGAGCTTGCACATTTAAGCAACTGTGGAGTTGGCAGAATAAAGGTATGTGTGTTAATAGGGCATATGACACATTTCTGAAAGACAGTAGAGTTAAAGTTGCATGGGCAACCTTAACTGTGCATGTCCTGGTTTTTAGAAGCTTAAGTTTTGCTCAATTCGGTATTCTGCAAGGTGGTGATGTACCACCAAGCAGCAACTCTGATAATGTGTTTTGCCATTGAATTTATTAGTTTCTTTTAACAGGAGAAGATACGTTAGGAGTTGGTTATTTAGGCAGTTGTACATATCACGTCCTGCAATTTGTGTACTGAGCTAGCCACCCCCATCAGCTGGGCCCCACGCACCCTGCTCCAGCACATCATGCCTCAACCCATTCAGTGTGTGCGTTCCCCACTCCAAGCTGTAAGTGGGCCTTCCCACCACAAGCAGGGAATGCATCTCCCTGAAGTCTTTGCTCCCTGGTGTGCAGATGTTTCTGTTGCTGTTACTTCACCCTTTTATAATCTGACATGCATCCAATGGCTGGAGCAAAGGAAAACTATGGTACAGGAGAATAGCTGTGTGCAGGAAGGTTGGCAGAGCTGGGAGTTTCGGATAGTTGCAGTGCACTGGCAGAGCTGGAGGCTGCAGGGGGTTGTGTGGGGTGCTGGCAGAGCTGAGGCTGCAGGGCACTTGGGGGAAGTGGCAGAGCTGGGGGTGCCATAGCTTTCTTATGAGCCCTCAACCTCTTTCACCTGCCCTGCTATCCATCCCTATTTATCATAGAATCCTGGACATGTAGGGCTGGAAAGGGACCTCAAGAGGTCATATAATCTAGCCCTCCTATGCTGAGGCAGGACCAAATACACTTACACCATCCTTGACTGGTGTTGTCCAACCTGATCTTAAATTCTCCATTGCTGGGGATTACACAACCTCCCTCTGAAGCATGTTCCAGGGCTTAACTACCCTTCTACTTAAATATTTTCCAAATATCTAACTTAAATCTCCCTTGCTAAAGATTAACCCCATTACTATTTGTCCTACTTTCAGTGGACAGGGAGAACAGTTGATCACCATCTGCTTTATTACAGCTCTTAGCGTAGGTCCCTCCTTCGGTGGTCTTTTCTTAAGACTAAACATGCCCAGTTTTTTTAATCTTTTCTCACAGATCAGGTTTTCTAAACCTTTTTCCCATTTTTGTCACGATTTATAGAGATTCTCCCACAAGAACATAGTGAAGAGCTTAAATTCATTGTATCTGAAGGATAGTTAGTCTCCCAGATGTCGCTACAGGCTGCATTAGATGCTTCTGATACAGTAGCATGTTCAATGGCCACTTCCATAGCCACGCTGTTGCTCTGCTATAGTTTGAGCATTGCTTGATGTTTTAAAATATGGCTGTCCTAAGGGCTCTAAACTCCACTTACTTTCCTGAATTATCTTGAAATTTGCTGTGCCTCATAGGACTGTGGAGATAAGACTAGTGGTCAAAATTTGGCATAATTTGGGTAAGGGTTCTCTGAGAGAGAGAGACACCATTAAAACAACCAACCTCCTCTCTCTGCTCCCCCCCACCCTAAAACCAAGTTGTCTACAAAATCACCTTGTATAAAGATTTTTGTGTGTGTGCACACCATGGGCTCAAATTAAGCCTCTAATCATGCCCAAACTGACCTCAGCCATTCAGGATTTATCTCAATCTGCCATCCCTTTAAGCAATATTGGGATGGAAAAGAATCTGTAGAAGCATATCTGGCCAAGTCCCAGAGTAGCTGAGGGATACAGCATAAACCCCAGCCGTTCTCATTGACTGTGCGTTCAAGTCTGTTGTTTGTAGGCATCTGGGAGTGACTGCTGGGCATAAATATAAAGTAAACAATGAAAAAAGGTATTTATTTTTTCAGTTTGGCATGAAACAGCTTTACCAGAAGATGCTAAGCTGTTTCATAACTAGTAAATCCATGTGTGAATTGTTAGCTTCCAATATGCTGCAAGGTAATGTATGGTTCATGTAAAGTTTACTTCAGAAAGTAAGAGTCCATTAGTCAAGGGGTTCCTCAGAAGATAAAGAGATTAAGAACTTGGTATATACCATGACAATGAATAGGGAACAGTTTCTGATGCCAGTGATGGGTCACTTCACCATTGGCTTTCTCCTCTCTACTACACCGTGCAGACACTCATAAAAGTGAGAGAGAGGGATGCCTTGAGCAGTTAGGGACCGTGTCTGGCCCATATCTAGGATTGGCCTTTAGCTGTGTTACCATGTGACAAAGGCTTTGTTTGCCTTAGACTTCAAAAGGATTGGGAAAGTACTTTTGGTACAGCAGGTGGTAATGAGGTGTTCCATAGAGACAGCTCCTTCATAGGAATGTGTTGGCTCTTGAGGGCCTTTGTGTCTGTTCACACAGGGAGGGTGTGAGGTCTCCTTCAAGTGGGTTAAGGGGGGGGTCTGCTAGTCAAGGATGAACTGGCATAATTGATTAGTTCTGTTGGTTGCTGTAGTAGATAGAGCTGTAATCTGAGTTGTGTGTTTGAGTTGCAGTACCTTTTACCACCGACTTCCATGAGGTAAACTTAGGCATCCACATAGCCTTCTGTACCTCTGCCTCATAGTCTGTTTATATGGCCGTTGGAGGAGCCTTCTCGAGACCCAGGTCGTGGCAAAAAAAGATGTCTCCCTCTGCAGCCCTTCTGATCTGTGGAGACCTTCTTTTGTCTTGTCAGATCCATCTGGGGGTTGTTACAGTAGGATGTTTCCTTCAGAACTCCAGGAAGCAAAGCTACAGTGCAAGCGTTGTAGAGAAAAGTGACTTGCAGGGATCTGGTTGACTTTATAACTGCCAAGAGAGGAGAAAAGGTTGCCTTATAGAAATGGGCTCACAGGCAGTGCAGTACTTGAATCAGATGACATGAACCCCTCAAAAAACCTTCCGTGGAAATGTTGCATGGTGTCTTGATGTGATTAGGCTTAGGACACTATTGTCAGAAAACCTTTGCGCACAAAAGTGAATACTTGGCACCCCTGTGCTGATGCTTTCACAATGTTTCACAATGCCAAAGTGCCTATGGTTAGGGAGAGCCATTCTTTGCATACTAACAGTGTGGGGGTTTTTTGTTTGGTTTTGTTTGGTTTTTTTGGCCAGGTACTCATGAAACTCTGTGTAGATAATTGAGTTCTATTGCCCTCACAAAACTAGTGTAGCATCAAGGAGAAGTATTCTCATGTAAACTTACACCTGCTACACAGGAGATTGTGAAATGTTTCTTACAGGCTTTGAGTAGCCATGAAATGATGGGACAAATCATCACATGGTCCTTGCTTAGCAACCTGAAGCATAGCTCTGACAGCTGTCAATCTCCTGCACCACTTTTCTCCCTCAAGAAGGGCTCCCACTTGTCCAGCTCTGTATGCCGGACTTCTTTCTTGCACTGTGCAGAATTTACAAAGCTGAAGCTATTACATGCTGAAAAACAGTATGGAAATACTGAGGACTGCAGTATATCATGAGTGAGACAGTGTAGGGATTTTTCGTTATGCTGTGGAGGGGAGGATACCTTTACTGAACCAGGGGGAAATAAGAGGTAGTGAGTGGTGGAGTATGTTGCCTCCACAGTGGGTGCCAAAACTTCTATTAAAACAAAATCTAGAAAACATATCAAAGTTAAGATGATAAACTAAAAATAAAACTATCAGATCAAATTCAGATCATATCACACAAGTTAATCTCAGTAATGGATTGGAGTTACATCATTAAATTAATACCAAAAATAATTAATCATTGTACATTTTAAGGAGTATAAGAACATGGCTGTCCATTTGGGTATAAATCCTAACTAAAGAATTTTACCATAGTCAATCAAATCTATAATTTGAAGCCAATTAAATATCTTAATACTGAAACCAGTATTAAAACTTCCTTCGTAGCCACCACATAGGAATTAAAGTCTGACACTTTCCTCTCCTCCATATCCCTCAAAGGAGATATTACAATATGGACTTCAACATTTGTCTATCAAGAGTTCTGTTAAACTTCCTATTTACCAGAAATTAGAGACGATAATCTCAAGTCTCTCGGGACCTTTAAACACAGAACACACTCTGAGTGTCTTTGAGACAGTATTTAGGGCCGTTTAAACCTGAGGAACTCCTTTCAGATGCCTTCTCTGGGCTTGTTGTATGGATGCTCATACCAGATGTGTGCACACAGCTACACTTACTTTCACACCCTAAAAATAAAAAGGCTGGTACATCTCCCAGTTAATAAAAAAAACAAAACAACCCAGAGTAAAATATAGAAGCTGGAAAAATAAGACACTTGTTTTCACAAGGAGTTCACGAACTTTTCAGCATTTGCGTGCAGCTTGCTGGATGCTTGTAGAGTAGGAGTTGGAATGGCAATTAATACAGTGATGTTCTGCTGGCACAATGTTTCCCACTAGTGGGCTGCCTCTGGTGCAGGGAGAGACTGGTCAGAGGCTGGAATGGCTTGTGGATGTTGAGGCTTCCTCTCCCCAAGGTGATCACTCTTGGAAATTCTGGAGCTTCAGTCTTCAGTTTTCTTGTTGATCAAAAGGCAAGGATTCTCAGTGTTACCTTTTGATTCATATGATTGATGAATTTTGCTTGTTCCATCCAAGGCTTTTGGGCCAGTAAGATGTGAGGCCATTGTTAGCAAGCATCAATGTTGGAAAAGTCCCTCTAAGCCAGAAATTAAAAACAAACAAACACGTTTTCCATATCACAGTGACTCTTGGTCTGTGATCCTGCAAAAATCAGAAATCCAGACACATAAAACCTCTTTTGAGGAGGCTGACATGGTCTTATTTGGATGAAAAGTCTTAAGATGATACTGTGTCAATAGTTTAGGGAAAATTCAGATCAAACTCCTATAAAAATAACTAATAGGAAAAACTTTAGCTTAACAAAACCAGTCACTCTATATTAATCTATTAGCAAAAATAAAATTAATTAAAACATGACAAATTTCATCATCTCCACTTTCTTCTCTGCTAATCTAAGTGTAGACAAATGCTCTTATTCTTGCAGATAAAGCAATTTTAGTTTCTTATGAAATTTACATCATGATAGAGAAAAGTTACTTTAAAACTAATCAAGAAGCCCATTTATAATATAAAATTAATCCTATAGAAGGTCTATACAGCCATATAAGTTATGCTTCTCACAATTGGTGGGATTCTCTTCCCATCAAATCCATTATAGGGTTCCATAAACTGTCTTCACTTTCCATCACAGTGTACTTCTTTTCCTGAAACCTCTCTCTCACCACTAGCTTGATCCCAGGTAATACCAAAATATAATTAAAGCTCTTTAAATATAGACAGATTGCTCCCACTCTTGGGGAAATTTTGTACTATAGATTTGCCCCACCCACTTTGAAATGTTTGGGGAAGAAACCTCTCGGTGGCTAGCCTCCTCGTTCTTTGCTATTTATTATATTTGCCAAACATCCTGTCAGAACTGGGACCTCGTATGAGATGCTGTTCAAACATATAGGTAGAGTCCTGCAAATCTGCAGAAATCTGCTTTATAACCACAGACTATGTTTGCGGATCAGATGCGGATACAAATTTTGTATCCATGCAGGGTTCTACATTTAGGTAGATACGTCTCTGCCCCCAAAGAGCTACAGTCTAACTAAAAATAAACTCTCAAAGTGGGTGTTACAAAGAGGAAGGGCGTAACAGTATTTGAAGGTTTTTAGTTCTTCCAGTGCCTTGCTCAAAAAATGTCCCCAATTCACACTCCCCAGTTGTATTCCAAGATCCATTTCATATGCTATCTTCTTTTTCTGCCCCTGCATACTGCAGCTGATATCAAAGGGGGAGATCATTTGCTGGAGTTAACTAGCTTTAAAACTGCACATGTGAGACTAGTAGGGCATGGAATAGACAAGCTACATCTCCTGACTTTGTTTCAGCAGTGATTCTTGTTTCAAGATACACAGAAAAAAGAGAATTGATTCCTGTAGTAGGTAGTGTAGAGCAATCCAAGTTAAACCGTTACTTACAAATTTGGTACCATTTAAATGCCTAGGAAACAAATCTGTAATTCACTCTCACTGCTTTTTTTGATTATGAAGCTCTTTCAAGTCTCAAACTGGAATTGCACTGCAAACCCCAAGATAACAGCTCACTTGTCACTTTGCATTTGATGTAAATTCTAATTAAATTTTAACTAGCCATTTAAATTTTTTTTGCAGAGCAAATTCGATTAAAAAATATAAGAAAAGTATATGGAAGATGTCTGTGGTATCGTTTGCGGTTATTAAAACCACAACAAAACATAATTCCTACAATAAAGTAAGTATATTTCATTTGGGTAACTTCTCATTTAAATTACTACTGTATTTTGTATTTTTTTTACATAAATTTAAAGTTTTAATTAAAGCATCTGGAACTAGTTCTATAATAAAGTAATAGGTTTCATAACTTTTTAAAGAAAGGGACTATTAGAATCTGCTACAATTGCGTAATGAAAATTTGTTAATTATTAATATCTAATAGGGCTTGAAATTCAGAGAGAAGCCACTCATGTTACAGCTTCTTAAATTCCTGTTCAGTTAACCTAGTAGACCGCAACAGTAATCAACAATTTCTCCTGGATCTTATCAATAATGGAGCAGAATTCTGTTGTCCCTTTCCTCAAATTACCAATACTATTGATGTCCAGTTAAATACAATACATAGAAAGATGTTCAAATGTTTTGCTCGCTTAAATGTAATGCCTGTGTTTTTATTCCCCACTATTTGTTACGCTTTCTCACATCTCCTCCTCTCTCCTCCCTTTCACTTCCCAGCTGTTCAGTTTTATTCCTTTTTTCTGTATTTTGCTTTTTTTTTAAAAAGCAGAACTTGCATCCATTATTAGGTGCAAAATATTCTATGTAAATGAGGAACAGAGACTTTCTTGTTTGTTAGTCTGTTCTGTTTGTTGAAGGAGATTTTTTGATTTGTGGAGGTAGAGGGTGTGGAAGTGTAGAAACTCACTGTTTTGCTTGTCTATGTAAACAGCAATAAAAAAGCCCAGTCATTCAACAGACGAAACCATTTTATCACCAAGGGTATTTGTTCTAAAACTGGTTTTTTGGATCTCATTATTTAATGTGGGGTCCTTAAGTTTTTTTTATATAAATTAGCCTCACAAATTACCTGTACAGTGTTATGTTAGAAGTAAGGAGGATTGTGTGTATTTTATTTTACCCTTCATATTCTTTCTAAACAGGAAAGCAATTCTTCTTGCTGGATGGGCGCTGTTTCTGTTTCTTGCATACAAAGTTTCAAAAACAGACAGAGAATATCAAGAATACAACCCTTATGAAGTCTTACATTTGGACCCAGTAAGTAATAGTGCCCTTGTTGGGTAATACACATTACTTTAATATGGCATGCTTAGGACTTGCTTTATATGTAAAACTAAGCCGGAGGAAATACTAGTGAGAGCATCCGTGAGGGTTGAAAGCATGCCTCAAGATGCAGTTAACTTTTACCTTCTGAACATTGCTAGTGTGTATTTTTTAATTTGTAACTATAATACCAAAGTCCTTCAAGTCTCTTATACAGTATACTGAGATGAAGATTTCAGTTTTAATCTGTTTTGAATGACTCACATGATCGTAGCTAAGCGTTGTCTGAAAAAATTTCAGAGCAAAAACCAGACTTGTGTGGACTGTGCTGGAGAGAATATCCTTATGGGCTGCGGACAGTCATACATATTGACAACATAGTAGACCTACCAAGAGAAGTTAGTCTGAGGTGCAACGTTGCACAAAAGCCCTTTATGCACATTAGACTTGTGGAGCAGTTTAGGTGATGTGGGTGGGATAAGCTGTATAAACAATCCCTACTTCATATGGGTTCACATCTACTTGCTGTGTTCTAGTTTTTCTTCTTAATGTAAGGTAAATTGTGCCATTTATGTAAAACTGCTGTTGAGGCACTTCCTCCTTTGTTCTAAGCTCCACAGAACTGTTACAATGGGTACTTCAGCCTGTTTGTTGTTTCGGGGCAGAACCAAACATGGCCATCAGTGGCAGCAGGGGAATGCGCCGCCTGCTGAAGTTCCTTCCAGTTCATCTTTGAGTAATTGTTCACATGGATTCCACTTATGGTGTGCATATGCCCCATGCATGCAGAATTCAGATTTATTTTTACCACTGTGTCCATTGGGGGGGGTCTCACCTGCATTTTAGATGTCCTTATGCATCTTCACCCCCCACCTGAGGGCATAAAGAGTGGTGCAGATCCAACTATCCCTCAGTTCCTTCTTACTGCCCATGGCAGTGAGATGGAATCCCTGCAGTGTCTGCCTGGTATTGCTATTGAAGGAAGAATGTTGCTATTTTCCCTGGTGGTCAGGAACTCATTGTTTCTAAGTGGGGGGAGATTTTCACTAGAAAGAGTGGCCTTCACAGGCAGCCAGATGCAGGCAGGCTTTCATGTCCGAGCTCTCCTTTGGGCGCACACTTTCTCAAGTGGCATCAGAACAACAAAAATAAATATGAACTGTGATCTGATACCAAAGAGTCTCCACAGGCTTTCACAAGCAATGCAAATATGGAGAGACAAGTGTTGCACGTTTGGTTCCCCTCAACATAAAAATCTCACAGCCTAAGGGCTTCTCCCTGTGGGGTGAAAAAGACATTGGGATTTGAATCTGTTTCATGCAGGTATATGGGACTTTGATCCATGGGATCAGATGCTCTGGAAAATCAGTTTCCAGCTATCCTAGTGATACAGTGGGAAACTTACGGAAAACAGGGTATTCAAAGTAATCAGAAAAGTCAACTCGCAGTCCTGCTAGACACTGTAGAAAAGAATACAGGTCATTTGGCAAATTTAAGGAGTCTGAAGTGTTTCTTCCTGTTTTACCCCTTTACACGTGGAAGCTAAAACAAGTGCAGGGTGAATAACTGCCCTCCGTGGCCTCAGATGCAGGTCTCCCAACCAGCGCTGTCTGGTGTTAGATCTCCAATTGGTGCCAGGCTTTTTCAGCAAAAGAGTTACCTATATCTTTGACCAAATGAGGTCACTATACGTTGTCCAGAGGGAGTACCCAGTGAAGCTGTGCTAGAATTACAGGAACAGCTTTGTCCCATTCCCAACTTCATCAATCCTGGAAAGGCCATGACATGAATGAAATCATCCATCAACTACTTCAGATCAGAGTATTACAACCTGTTCCCCATCCTATTTCTAGCCTGAGAAAATCAGGGACAAACAAAGCAGAGGTCCTGCCTGAAACATCTAAATAGGTTCCTAAAGGAGATTCAACTTCAAAGCATTCCCATTTTCAACCTCTGTCTCTGACAGACAGTCTGTATTGTGAGGCATTCACCCCTCTACCTGCTGGTTGGAGTCAGAACAAAGATTGACAGTTAGCCTGTGGCCAAGACCACTCTTCTGTGGAGAACCCGAGTTTTTTTCCTCTATTTCTGGGAAGACTGGAGACCTAGTGGTCTTCTCTTTATAGCAATGCCTATCAGGATAGGACATAGTCACATTCAGATTTTTTTTAATTGGAGACTCCTAAAACTTTTTTTTTTTTTAAATGCTCTGTTTGCTGGGGGTTTCTGAACCAGGTTCACCTCAGACCATGTCCTGCAGAGTGTGTTACTGCCAGAGCAGATTTGTTTTCCCCATCTTTCATGGGCTGTGGCAGGTAGGGAAAGAGAGGGTCACAAATGTTCTCAAGTCTGTCTTTTTCCTGTTCAGGAGTATTAGGACCGGATTGTCCAGCTGCAAAGAAGATCCTACAGCCACACTAAACGGTGACCTGAAGGTGCAGGGGTGGGCCAGGTCCTTATGTAGCTCTCCAGTCATGGGGCCTAAGCCGCTCAGCCAATGTGAGGGCCAGATCTATGCCAAGCCAGAAAATTGGGCTATGGAGTTAGTATGCAGTAGGCAGCACAGGCAGATCTCCTAACCCAGAGCCTTCTGTGGGGAAGAGCTGCAACAGCCTGTGATTAAGCAGATGATCTGTTTAACTCCTCCTGTCCACAGTGCAGACTGTTGGGAGAGGGGTGGACAAGTGACCATTCATCTTCTCCCCCACTAATAGCTCCATGGCGATTACCACCCCTCTCAACCTCAGTATTGCCCTCTGAAATAATGAAGTGATTGCACTTCAGTCTGGGATGGATAGGCAGGTTACATGCCAATGAAGCATCTTTCGACAAAGGAAACAGCTTTGGAAGGAGGAAGAGATTTTTTTCTATCTGCCCCCCTCCCGAACCTCCCTGCCTCTACCCGGGAGATGGCAGGACTCTTTGGAAAAGGGGTAAAATGTGACGTTGCCGTAGCCATCCTGCCCACAACCCAAAAAAATTATTGTGGCCTGAAGGGAACCTCAGGGTGAATACCTGTGGCTACGTTTGCCAGAAAAGGCAAGAAAAGAAAAAGGAAGTCTGCAGGTTCAAAATGCTCCTTAGTTCAGACTCTGTCATTGAGTCTCCCATTACAAGCAATAAGGAAGGTGCTTTTGCAGGGACTGTGGCACTTACATAAAAGGGACAATCAAAGAAGAGGGACTCTTCCTCCTCTACCTCATCACCAGTATATTAAAAAAAAAAAGAGAGAGAGAAAAGTTTAAGGTTCATAAGATCAAAAAAGTGAAGAGATTGGAGAATGAGAGGGAGATGTGAAATTCTTTCTTCTCCTCATCCATCTTGATCCCCTTGGAGGAAGGGGAATTACCTGGCTCAGACTGAACAGAATTAGAGGATGACTTGCAAGAGAGGCTTTCCCTCCACAGGTATTTAATCATGTGTTATGGAAGGTGCTCGCCACTCTGGAAATGCTGCCTGAGACTTTTGAGGAGCCACCAATTCTAGAGTAATCCAAGAAAGCCTCTTAGAAATATTTTCCAGCTAAAGCAAAGAGAGAATTGTGTTCCACTGTACCTGGTATTTGAAGAAGTAATCAAGGCTTGGGTGGGCGTTTCCTAACAAAGACAAGCACCCCAAAAGACACATCGAGGTGTTCTCATAAACATTTGGTCAAAGGTAGATGTAGCAGCTGCCACTTTGGTCAAAGGTTCTCTGAAGGAATGAGAGGGAGAGTTTACCATGAGAGCCAACAGACTGAAAAAATCCAGTCATTTCTAAGAAAGAACTTAGAGGCCTTTGGGCATCTGCAGCAGACTCTTGTTTTGTCAGGGTGATTCTAGCCTGGATAGACTGTATGATCCAATGAGGCCTGACTCAAGATAAAAAAACTGAAAACGAGCTTGAACAAGATCTTGCTAGCAGTTTTCTGGATTTCCCTTAAATTAGAGACCATGGAGAGAGCCACTAATATGGTGTCATGACACACTTGGCTTAGTGTCTGGAAAGCAGAAACACAAATAAAACACTTTGTGAGCTCAATGGGGGCAAGTTGTTTCATGAGGATGTGGACTAAGCAGTAGCAGACGCTAGTGAGAGGAAACTCTCTTCTGTTTCATCACCTCCTGCCTCTTGTTACCATCTTCCTTTCACAGTTACTAGCCCATAAGAAATCCACAGATCTGGAAGAGATAGAGAAATTTAAAATAGGACTATACAAGACGATCCTCAAGACTGCTCATCGATTTCTGGTTTAAGAGCCCCATGTCCAAGAAGATGTCTTATTTGGGGGAGAGGCTTCAGAAATTTGAACACACATGGGAGATAAGGGAGTACTAGACAGTTTTACAGGGTTATGCCATCGAGGGTTAGTTAGATAAGTGAGTACTAGATGGTTCTACAGGGTTATGCCATCACAATGTTATGCAATCAAGTCCCCCAGAGACAGTGTTCATAGTCTTCCCCCAGATCAAAGAATCTGATCAAAAACCTTCTATGCAGTGGAGCTGTAGAGCTGGTATCAATGAGACAGATTTTGGTGGAGTCTACTCAATATTCTCTATGTTCCCAAAGAAGGATGGGGGAAATGAGCCATATTAGAGCTCAAGTCCCTCAACAAATTGATGGAAACACTAAAGTTTATCATCATGACTCTTACCCTGGGATTTCTTGATTGCATTAGACCTCAGGGAGGTCTGCCTACATATGCCATTTAGGGAGAGCTGCTGAAAATTTCTAAATTTCTGTTACAGTGGGAAGCATTTCAATAGAGAGATCTCTCATTCAGGCAAGTGATTACCCCACGAGTCTTCACAAAGATCCTGGTGGTCTTCGCTGTTCTTGGTGGATGTTAGAGATGGGGATGTGGCCTGTCTTGCCCAGTGCATTGAGCAAGAGTTGGAAGCTAGAAATAGGATTCCAGGGTCAGAGGCCAGAGTCGAGGATTAGAGCTGAAGACAGAAGTCAGGAATCGGAACTGAGGTTCAGAGCCGGGTTACCTGGAGTGAGGCAGGATGGGAGAAGTGCAGGGGCTGATGCTGGAATAAGGAGGAGCAAGGCTGGCAACAAATAGGCACAGGAACTAATGTAGTTGTGGGCCAATACTTTGAGTAGCTGCTGCTGGGCTTAAGAACTGATCTGCTGACGCTTCCCATCAATCAGGCAGCGTACTACAGGTTAGCTGTGCTCATAGGTTGCTGGTAGACTGGATCAGCTGCAGGCCTGATTCCTGACAGCTTGTGTGGGGCAAAGACACTCATCCTTACTTAGATCATATCTTCTGGTCCTTGTTCTTTCAAATGGCTTTTTGAGCTCTAGAGGAGATTAACATTGTTACAAGACTGTCGTTTTCTGGTGAATATAATCTCCAGTGAGTCTCCCCTCCAACCATCTCAGCAACTTCTGCATTCAGAAGTGATCCTGGACACAAAGGTGTTCACTTCAGAGGAGATACGACGGAAGATCCTCTCCTTACTTCACCATGTGTCATCAGATATCTCAAAAAATCCTGACGCAATTCCTCAGTATGCTAATTTCATGTGTGGATGCCTTCCAATGGGCCAGATTTTATCTGAGAATGCTCCAAAATTTCCTCTTACCATAGTAGCAAGAAATTGCAACCAATCGGGATTGGAGAATCACCCTTCTTAGGTCAATCACTTCGTCCCTCACATGGTGGGCTCATCCCTTTGAGATTCCAGCAGGTGAATCTGATGTCAGAGCTGGTGAGACTTGAGATCACCACTGGTGCCAGCTTGTTTTAGCCTCTGCTTTGCCTCCTAGTCCTATGCTTTCAAAAGAGATTGAATGGCATACACTGGATGTTAGGACAACTTGTGTTTCTGTGCACTTGAGATAGATTTAATCTGAAACCCACAGCTGTCTTCATCTTATCACTCGTCAGTCAAAAGGAGAAAAAAAACTGGAGTGAATCCACCAGGTAACATTACTGCCCATTCTGAGGGTTCAACTACCTCTTGGGCAGAAGAGTCTTGTGCTTCATATGAAGAAATTTGAAAGGCAGCTACATAGTCATCATGGTTAATGTCCTTTCTTCTTTGAATATAGCTTTTGAGGGGTGGGGGAAAGGTACTTCAGAATGTGCTGCCACAGCAGTAATCTGGGGTCAGTCTTCCGTGTATATAGTTTGAATCCTCCTCGTACCCTAAAGGTGAGTAATGCTTTGCACATCTCACAGTACAGGTTGCAAGATATAGGAAGGAGGGGCTGGTGAGAAGAAAATTTCCTTCTTACCTGTGAGCTTTCTTTCTAATGTCCTACATATCTGATGGTCTGGTCCATTTCCAGAGATTAACTAGTTTCAGAATTGAAGCCATTGGTTCTCTCTGATAGCCAAATGCACATTTTTAGCAGTACCTTGTTTTAGCGTTCATTGTGTGTGGAGGGTTGTGTTGTGGGTTTTTTTTTTTTGTTTTTGTTGCGTGCATTCTGAATGTTCAAGATCCTAAATTCAAATAAACTACCTGATGATACCTTGTCACTGTTGAGCATTTTGAAATATTAGCACTTATTACCAGATGTCACGGAGTCACCAGGCAATTCTCTGGAACTAGTCCATACGAAGCCAGTCAGGACTCTGGGGGGGCCTCCTCTCTGTGAGCATATTGTCTCCAGGGCAAGAAGCTTACACAGCTTCGGCCTTCCTGGGGCTGACCTCGGAGCATTCAGCATCCCCTCTTTACGCCGTGCGCTTCCCACAACAAGTCCGCACCGGTGGGGCTCTTGGGGAAGCCAAAGGGCCCTGCACTCCAATTTCGCAGTCAGATGTGACTCTCAGCCAGACAGTAAAACAGGAGGTTTATTAGACGACAGGAACACAGTCCAAAACAGAGCTTGTATGTACAAGAAAAAGGACACCTCAGTCAGGTCCATCTTGAGGCCAGGGAGGCCAGACCCCGGGTCTGGGCCTTCCTCTCTTTCCCCAGCCAGCTCTAAACTGAAACTTTCCAGGCCCTCCTCTGGCCTTTGTCTCTTTCCTGGGCCAGAGACCACCTGATCTCTTTGTTCTCTTCAGTTGGCACCTTTGCAGAGAAGGGACCCAGGCCATCAGTTGCCAGGAGACAGGGTGTCAGCCGTTCTCTGTGCAGACCCCTGCTCCTCTAGGGCTCTGCAACAATCATACACCCTTAACCCACCTACCTAGATACTTTTTTTTAATGAAATTTCACACTAATATTTTGTATAAGGAACATAACAAATGTACCTCCTAGCTAATTAAGTCTGTATTAGCAGTATAGCATGTTGGTATGCTCCCTCCTCCCCCTGAATCTAGACAAAAGGCATGGTTGCATCACTAGGATCACTCTGAAACCAGAGTGTCACAGAAATACAGTACACAAGGCCCAAGTACAAAAGATCCCCAAAGTCAAGGATTTCTGCAATGAACAGAGAAGCCATCAGTAAGAAGCTAGACCTGTGCACCCACTAAACACCCAGAGGCAAGACTAAACGTTGTCCGTGATAGAGTGGCACCACCATCAGTCAATGTAAATGCACACACTTGGAATTCGCGAAATGCAAGAATTTTGAATGTAGCTCTCCCATATGTTTCTCTGACACACTACTAAGGATAGTAGAGACACGAGTAGTGACAAAGCATGTACAGGTTGGTCCAACAAAGGTATTTGACGCTAACCTTATCTATTAAAGAATGATAGACCTACAGGCAAGTTCATGAGGGGTTGACATCAAGAATATTTTGTCATATGATTTGGATCCTTTACCAATGTCAATGTTCACGGACTCTGGTGACCTGAAGATTGCCATGGCTAAGTCTACCTAAAGAAGCAGCTGCAGACAGAGGGGTCAGTAAGACATATTCACAAGACACCTGCACAGTCATTGGTGGTTCTGCAGTTCTTTGGGTAGTACAGGTTAGCAAGTAGTATCATCAAGGACTCTGTGATCAATTTCAGAGTCTGCGTTGAACACAGACTTGCAACAGGTAATGTATACCTTGTCTTTGACAGGTACAAAAACTTCAGCGCAAAGAGTGGCACAAGATGTAGCAGAGCTACAGAAGCAAGCAGAGCGCATCAGTTCACTAGAAGTACACAGCTACCTCCATAGAAAGTTGTCTTGATGGTTACTGAAATTCAGAAACAATTGATGACATAATTTGTACAAAACTCATTTAAGACAAGAAGTTTCACTAGTGACGCACACATTATTAGCTTGCACTTTAATCAAAGGTAGAGACAACACTCCAGTTGAAATAAACCAATGAGGTGTGGTAATCAACAGGGGAGATACAGCCACGTCACATGAGGAAGCTGACAACATCTTTGTACAACAAATTGTGGTGATTGCAAAAGAGAAACTGGTGGAAATATCAGTATTATCAGATGATACTGATGTATTTTTCTTACTCTTGCACCATTACCTTGAACAGGGCCTCGCATCTTTAGTGAATATGGACCAGTTAAAGAGAGAGCTGTAACAGGCATTTGTGCTACTTCAGAGGAACACGAGAACATTGTACCAGGACTGTTAGCTGCTCATGTACTTTCAGGCTGTGATACAACAGTTTCCTGTTTTGGTCCCAGTAAAGGCACTGTGTTGAAGATCTTGTGAGTTGGATACTGCCTCTCTCTGTGGTGACATCAATGCATCACGGGCAGCAAAAATTGGCAAAGGTACCACATGAGGACCAAAACTCAGTTCCTTATCACCACCAGCTGAAACATTTATAGGAAATGTAAAATGAACACATCTTCAGGCATATATGTGGGAAAAGTGCTTTGGTCCCAGACGCACCACTGCTTGATCCGCTGCAGTATGGATGGATATGTGATGACAGTTCCAAGTCTATTTTCCAAAACTCTACCAGACAATGTTGTGCTTGGTCCCAGATACTCTAAAGTTAATAAAGTGCTCTTGTGCGGGTGATTCACCTGGTAAATCTGAGATGTGGCTGCAGCAGCGACAAACCAGCATGTACCATAATTTGTGGATGCCAAGGAGGTGTGGTATGTGTTGCAATTTCCTGACAAAATCAGCATTAGCATTTGCAGATGAAAACAGCAGTGACAAGAAGTGACATGTATTACTCATATTGGGATGCTCAGTTGTAGTTTGAATGAGAGAACACTAATAATTATGCTAAAATTATTATAATTTGTTGAATACGTTTCTAATTTGAATATTTTTCACATTAAAATGGGGTCACTGTATCGAATAAAAATTAAGGTCTGTGCTATACCACCAAGCCTCCTCTTATACCCTTATTATTCACATATGTATTATTGATTTATATTGCAAATATTAAATACATGTTTTTCATATATTAGAACTCTTCTGCTTTGATTTTTTTTATGCCCCATTTCATCCCACCCCTCACCACACTTCTTGCATAATCTTACTGATTATGCAAGAGGTATGGTGAGGGTGGGATGAAATGTTGGTCTTTCAACATGCTTAAAAGCAATAGTGTCATCAGGTGGATTCTTAATGTATGATCTTGACATACAAAATAAAGCGTGGACCCTAAAGCAAGGTTGACTACAGTGGCTGCTGGACTATCTCCTCTGTTTTCCCAGATGAGAATGGAAAATACATGTTTGCATAGAGGAATGTTTCTGTTTTGCTAAATCTGTTAGTATATTCAGTTAGTATTTTTTAGTTTTGGAAAGCTATAGTACTGGGATTTTCCACAGATGGGCAGTCCTAGCCCCAGGCTGGCCATCACTCTTTGCTCTGCCTCTAGGGAGAAGGGAAAGCTCCACAGTACAGACTGTTGGCCATAAGTATTAAAAAGAAAATTCACACGTAAGAAGGAAATCTTCCTTTTTACAAGCCTACAGACAGTTCTTGCATTTTTCAGATGGATGGCACCATTTTTCTTTTCTCAACATTGGTCAACCTGACTTTTGACCTGACTTGTGTTCCCAGGGTCTCTTTCAAGATCATGGTGGGCAACAATATTGGCTTTAGGTAAGAAGGAAATTCACTTATCTCTTTCTGGAAAATGTTGTTCTCATCAAGGTTCTGTACAATGGCAAAGTTGAAGGAAATACACAAAATAATATGGTTCCTGGAGTGTTTTGGATTCAAGACAGACGCATGGTGCCAGGAAAGTTGATCTCAGACCTCTGTTGAGGAAGAATACAATCAGGTACAAGAAGATCTTATCTCAGATGAATAATAGAAGATGAAGATGGCTATAATGGAAACAAGCAGTGTCACAAACAAAAATACAATTCTTGTTGTACCTTATTGGGAATGCCGATGTCCCACATTGGCATGCTTCAATGATCCAGAATTCATGTGATACTTATACAGTAATTCTGGGCATTCCCTTTACATCTTACTGTATCTGATCCATTGGCAGAGATCTAACTCCAGTTGTATATTCTCTGCTCCCTCAACTGGTAAATAAAGAGAATCAGATTTTGTTTTTTAAAGTGATCTTCCTGTTTCAGTTCAGGAAATGAATACCAGAAATACATAGCATAGCATCTATCTGCTAGAATACAATGGTTCACTGAGGTAGTGGAGCACTATTTCCTCCATGAATAACGGACATGCACTAGTCATGACAATCAGTATGTCTGGGAAGGTTTTTAAATAAGTGCGAAGAACATGAGTAGCCCTATTCCAGAAAGAAAATTTCTGGTTCTGGGTGGAGCAAGGTTTCCTATCTCTTTGTGAGAGAGGAGAGATTATCCATTGGTTAGGGCACTTGCTTAGGACTTGGAGACATGAGTTCAATTCCCTTCTCTGCCACAGACTTCCTAAGTGACTTTGAGCAAGTCACTTAGCCTGTCTGTGCCTCAATTTGCCCTCAGTAAAATGGGGATAATTGTACTCTGTCCTCACAGGGATGTTGAGGATATATACGTTTAAAAGTTGAGGTGCTCAGATACCGTGATAAAGGAGGTGCCATAAAAGTACCTTACATATAGATATGTGCACTACCCATTAAGGAGGAAGATTGGCAGAGTGGCACCTGCACCCAGAAATATCTCACTTATTGAAAGTCAATGTTGTGTGCTGCTGATGGCACAGGTAACCTTAATTCTGGCACGTCCTAACTTTTGAGTACTTGACTTTACAACCGTAATGTTCTTTTAATGTAGTTTATATGCAATTTCCCAAATTTTTGAAAAAGCAAACGGAAAAAACTGACTTCATCATGTGTCATGATGTTGACACCCTCATGTGTTATCAGTAGAGTTGGAACCTTTAGCCCCACCACATAGGTCTCTGCTACTAGAACTGACGGGATAGCAGTAGTAAGTGATCATCAGCCACCAGCACTAGAGGGGGATGGGGCACTTTGCGAGTGGATTTGACCGATATTTGTTGACAGAGGAATCCTAAGACTTAGGAATCTTCAATTCTACTTCCAGGATCTTGTGCTCTAGTAATCAGACGCTTCTGCTCATTTTCCCCAAGTTTTGACTTTGCAACCCTAATGTTCTCTTAGTGTGTGTGTGTGTACACATAATATAGGATGTTTTGCATTTTGGATGTCCAACAATTAAGAATGATCCTGCTTCCCATCCTGTAAGTAGACTCGTATGATGATCCCTTTGTAATGGGTCTGTGGACCTTAGCTTGAAGTAGAATTGGAAAATATTTGTCCTTACCTGAAAACTTATTTTATTTTGAGTAATAAGGTTCACAGATCTGACATGCCATGGAAAGAAATGGATCATACAGAACAGAGATGAAAATAATCATCCAGGAATTTGGGTTTGTCATCATTACTGGAATTTACCATGCTTTGTGGCAGGAGATACTGTACATTGTCCTCAAAATGTAGTTAACACAATATGAGTTCCTGGCAATGAAAGCTAGCTAAACTAGAGGGAATTTCGGGGTGTGGTGGGGGTGGGCATTCCACTATTTCCAGTGACTGACAGGTCTGGCTCTACATCCAAGCTGAGGTACCCATTGTATGGATCTGTTAAACTTACTCTCCAGAGACAGGAAATCTTGAGGTAAGCGCAGATAAGTGTGTCCTGATCACAAGATATGTTCAGATGAATGCTAGATTTATATCAGTTGAAGAAAATCCTGCTTTCTTTGGTTTTGTTTTGGTGGATGAGCAAGATCACTCAAACAGCTCCTTTCAACTCTGTCTTCCAAAAATTTTCTGTGTTAAATTGCAACACAGAGTTTGAATTCTGCAGGTTTAATGATATTTGGTTTTTATAAAATGGAAATGCTTTGAATGTATGTTTCAGTATGATCATGAAAGTTGTTTGAATAGAACTCCCTGTTCTTATGCTGATTGCAGTATTTTTCTGAGCCAATCAAAGAGAAACGTGTTAGAGTACAAACATGGTAGAATAGGCGTCTTTGATGTAATGTGTTTGGTAATACAGTACTAACATGAAGCTTTTCTTTTAAGGGAGCAACTGTAATGGAAATTAGAAAACAATACCGTGCACTGTCGCTAAAATACCATCCAGATAAAGGAGGAGATGAGGTTATGTTCATGAGGATTGCAAAGGCTTATGCAGCGTAAGTTCCTGGCTATTTCACAGAATAGGAGATTGGGATTGGTGGGTGGGAGGGAAATCAAAATATAACCGTAGGATATTAGCAGAGACTGACTTTGATATCATCTATGAATACTAATTCAATTAAATACATAATAAAGGTCAGCTGCTTTTCAGTTTGACAGCTGACTCATTTACTATCCAACTGAATTGTTTCTAGCAGTATCTGTCAATATGCTCTAACATCTTAATTTTGATTAAACTTCGACTTCACATAGTTGATATGGTGAGATACTTTCTATTATGTAAAGTTAAAGATTGTGTTGAACAAAATAAGTAGTCTTGCTTTAAACTAAATTTCAGAATTGCCATAAAAGGGTAATTATTTGATATCCAAGTTTTGGTTTTGAAGCATCAATGTACTGTTTCTGTTCATTTTCATCTGGCAATAAAGATAGATATGACTAAAGAGAGAGAGGGAGACATTGTTTCAATTTTTCTGCTTTCATCCACTAATGGAGACATCTCATTTTGACCTCTGACTCATTTCCTTTGGAACACTCCCTCACCACTTTCTTTACCTCTAGTGTCTTCTTGCCTGGCTTGTTCTCCAGACCATTGAACTTCATGCTGGCTTATATCTCTGATTTAATGGCCTTCTCAAATTATCCCAGTAGTTTTTAAGTGACTCTCGCTAAATCCTTTTTTCTCCACTGCATCGCTTCTAGTCATTCCTCAGCTAACACCTTTATGGTTTTTGATATGATGTGTAATGAAGCCTTGGTAGACCACCACCAAAGGATGTAGTCTACATTCTGTTTTAATAAAGGAAATATTTCCAAAATTGAAGTGTGTATTCTAACATTATTCAAACACTGAATCTTAAGATAGGCTTAATTTTCTCTCTCTTGAAGACAATCCAAGGACCATCCTTGGGCGGTCTTCATGAGAGAAATAAAATTAAGCCTAACAAAGTGGCCTTTAAATAAAGGTTAAAAAGAAGCGTCCTAAATGTTTTATATACGGTAAAATGACTATTTAAGATGATTTGTGTATCAGAAGTGATCCTTAGAGCAGGTTTTGTTGTAGAACAGGAGACAGAGTGTTTGCTGGGGCCAGCCCAAAACTATGGAATGAGCTCCCACAGGAACTAAAGACCATCACAAATCTCATCACCCTCTGACTGAAGTGCAAAGCATGTTCCTTTGTTCTTGATTTCTCTAATATAAGCACACGGTATGTGCATTTAAAAAAAAATTGAAACGGACATTTCATGCACCTCTACCTCTGGGGAAAGGACAAGAGAACAAACGCGTGACAGATGTTAGTCACGTTGTTTAATGCACTACTTAAATGCACTCAGATGCTAAGAGGATTGATCCTACTTTAAGAGCCTGATATAGGATAGAGAAGAAGACAAGTTTCCGTGTTAAATGCTTTACTTAAATGTTGATTTTTGTCAAAATTCTAGATGTTTAATAGGGTATTTTGAGGAAAGTTGTTCCTTGTTCCAGTGGTAAACTTTCTAAGTGACAGTGGCTAGCCAGGTGGCCTGTTACAGATTCAGTAATATCTTGTTTTAAATCACTGTTTCAAATCACATTTGAAATCTGTAAATTAAGCACAGCTAGAGTACATAACCATATGTTCATGGTGGAGCCAGAGCATAGATACCAGATGGTGCCCAAAAAATTGGTATCCAGTGAGTAGTCTGGCAGAGGGGGGTTATAAAATGTCCTGCTTTATCTGTATTCAGTGTGCTGCCAAAGCTGTGGATTTTGAGTGGCTGCTTTTTAAAACGAGTCTGTTTTGTTTTTGCTCAGTTTATCTGGTATTGTTTGGACAGCTAGGATTAACTTCCTTAAACTCAGTGTCTGTGTGATACTAAATTAATGGAACTTTGTGGCTGAGAATTTAAACACATGTCAAGATAGTTTTATTTTCCAGAATGACTGTCATACCCCTTGCACATACATAATTTGTATTTGTCTTAATATAAATTGTGCAGTGTGACTGAGTTATTGTTGTGTGGGAACCATAACCTTAAAAATCTTGACGTGTGCATTTAATTTCTCAACCATTAACTTAGTTTTTGTGCTGAATTATGTGCAATGTGAGTTTCAAATGGATGGGTCTCCAGATGTATTTATATAGCTGAACCTCTGCACCCTAATGTGGCTCTTTTCTTTTTTTTTTTTAAGTCACTTATGTACATGAGTTTCAAACACACACAACTTTTATTTTAAAATTAGTTTTTTTCAGGTCAGAGGAACCTGTCACTGAGCTGCAGAACTGCCTTGGAAAGCTGTAGCTGTTGGGGGTGCATGAGTGATCTTGCATGAAGTTGATGTTAACACTCCACTCTGTTTAAGGAGGTGCACCTCCAACTGCCCCAGTGCCTTCTGTGTAGCAGAGAACTAAATGGAATGCGCCTTTGTGTCCATGGGAGAGATTTTTGTAGTCTAGTTCCTTTAATATTTGTAAATAGTTTGTGTTAGTGTAGAATAGAATAGCATGGTGTGTGTAGCTGCCTGTTTGGTGTATCCTGAGCCCTGTAAGTGCATCGAGAACTGCACTTCCTGCTCTTCAATAATTCTGGAGACACATTTGAGCTCTTATGCATGGATGAGCACCTCTCTGTGTCATTATGCAACGTGCCACTCTTTACATGAGAGGGGAGAGACATCCGAAGCTGAGATGTACTTGGCTTCTCAAAGCCTTTAACCTATTACTCTGGAAAGTCTCTTGGTAGGGAGTATACCAGCCTCCATGTCAAGGTCCTCTAAGGTACATCCAAGGATGCAATTTCTCATCCAGGGATCAGTGCCACTCTCTGTATTGAGTCAGCTAAGCCAAAAGTGGCATCAAAAACATCATGGATGATGCCCAGACTACTCGCTGGACACCAATATTTTGGGCTCTATGTGGTATCTGTACTCTGGCTCCACTTTTGCAGGTCTCTTCTGCAATCCCTCAACGTGAGAGAAAGGAGAACATTTGGCCTCACTAGACAGCCATAAGCAGCATCATCATCATCATTCCTCCTCCTATCTGCATCTGACAACGTGGGGGCCCTAGAGATTCTTGACCTGCACTAACATCACCTGCCCTTCAATGCTTCTTTGAAGCCAGATGTTTTGTCACTTGTAAATCTGGATAATTCACCTGTGCAGACGCTGGTAACGCCATCAGTATCTCCATGCCTGAGGAGGGGTCTTCCGTCGAGGCTATGCCTCTGTATGCAGTTTGACTCAACAGTTACTGACTGGTTTCCATCCAGAATGTCCTGAGGAAGATGGGATCCCTTTGAAATTGAACCTGGAAGGTCCACTACCTTGTTCAATAGAGCCTCGTCACCTTTCTTTTCCTAAATGCAGAAGTCTGGAGGGCTCTTGTTCAGGGCCTTCTCCAGCTCCTCCTGTGGCCATACAATCAGGACTCCCTACTGGAAGTTGCCAAGCCTAACCTCGTGCTGAACTCAGCACTTTCATTAACACTAGCATCAAAGCCCTTTATAGTATCCTTTCTTTGCTTGACACCCCTGCCTCCACTGGTGTTCATTTTTCAGTTGCTGCCAAATTCAGCACCACTGGATCCACAAGAGGAATTGCTTCTATCATATGAGTGGGATGAGACCCCCACTCTGAGGGATGGTACAAAGCTCCTGTCAAAGAATGTACAAATGGTATCTCACGGAGGATCAGATTGACACCTCATAATTTTCTCCACCTGATAATCAGAGGCAATTCCAATTGCCTTTGGAGAGAATGTCTAATACCTTCCAGTATCAAGTGGATGTGTTGGCATTGGAGTAACTTGATCCCTTCTTTGATATTTTCCGACTACAAACTAAAGAGAAGCAGGCCATCCCTATCATTTCAAGTGTCCTAAATCTGATCAAGGATATTTTGCTCTCTCCTTTTTTCCTTTCTACTAGCACCCAAGGGAGCTCACGGGAGGTGCCGGGTGCCAAGTGAGAGGCATCAGTTTCTACTCCACCACCCTGGAGCTAATACCATGATGGTTCCACAGCAAAGGAGGCAGCCAGAGGTAACAAAGCTTCTCACTCTACCCCTTCAGAAAGGGAAGAATGCAGACTAGGTGCCTGGGCAAACAATTTAAGAAGGTACCTTGGGTTAAGATCTGCAAGCCTCCTGAATCCCAGGAAAATATTAAAGACCTTCCTTTCAAAGGCATGGGCTTCTTCAGTGGCAGGACTGATGACACTGGAAAAGATTACCACAAAATTTGCTGCCATGTCCTTGGGCATGACTCGGTCCATGACCTCTATCCTAAGGAGAGCTTCCTACCTGTCATGTCATCGCCAAAAGCGGTCCACGTCTCTGCAACAGTAGCAGATACAGCCTCAAGGGGGCAATGATTGCCTTCTTCCAAAGTGGCTGTTAGCAAACTGTCATAACAGAATAGGAGTTGGATACCTTGTTATACATCAGCTCAGCCTGGGACATCAGGTTCCAAGCAGCAGTTTTGATGGGATGGTCAAGAGCTGCGTGATGAAATGTGTTACTGCTCCAATCCTCCCTCCCTTCTCTCTTCTGTTTTTACATTGTCTGGTGCAGGTTACTTTATATTGTTGGGTACCAGACACAATCCAATAGGTTACTCTATTCAGTTCTGCACCAAACCACATTGCTTTCATCCCCCTCCTCCCTCTCTTGAGGGTCCGATCTTGTAAGAAAGTCCTGCTAAAAGGAAGTGAGTCCCCTCCTACAAAAGAGAGCCAAAGAGGGAAGTGTCAAGAAATTGATCAAAACATTCAAGTTCAGGGTGCTCACCCCAGGAGACATCATTCCTTACTTATTCAGGGGGATTGGTAGGTGGCTTTTAAAGGAATCCTACTACTTTCTTGTGGCAATCAAATGCACACACCTCAAGTTTCTCAGGTTCCATGTGGGCACAGGTCGTCATTACCATTTCAGAGTCCTTCCATTAGGATTATCTACAGCCCTGAGAGTTCTTCACAAAGTCTCTATTATTAGTAGCTACATATCTCAGGTGCCAGGGCATGTTCAGTTATCTGGCTCCTGATAGCCACTTATATCACAGAAGAGAGATCCTGCTGACATTACATGTGCAACCTCTTGCAGTCTCTGCTAATCAGCTGAGAGAAAAAACTGTGTAGATTGGACAGATGAATCACCTTCACTGGAGCAATCCTAGATTCCACAAGTCGGGGCCTTTCTCCCAGAAGAGATTTCTAAAAATAAGACTCCTTGATAATCCTCAAACACGCAGTACAAACCACACAGTTCTTAAGACTCCTAGGCATGCAAGCTTCCTTGAACTCTGTTGCATCTTTTGCTCATTAGTATGGCCCTATCAAATTCACAGCTGTGAAATTGGACCTCCCCCATGCAATCCAGCTATTTGAGGGGAGGAAGAGGGGCAGGAATGGGACAATCCAGCTGGGGGCTCTTACTATTCACCAGGCTCCAACTGCTAGTCTGCCAGGCCGAGGAGGGATGGGACTTTCTCTTCCCCTGCACGGCCGCTCTTGGGGGGAGATAAGACTCACCTCCAGGTACCTCCCTAGTTGCAGGAAGCTCTGCAGTTATGCTGCCTTTAGAGCTGGACTCTGAGGGCAGCAGCCACGGAGATTCTTGCAGACGGAGAAGGTTCCTGGAGGTGGATCTGATCTCCCCCATGCTGCTGGGAGTGCCCCAACCAGGGGTTCCTAGCTGCTAGTCCCAGCCAGGCTGGGAGGGGACAGGACTTCGTCTTCTCCTGCCCGGCCGCTCTGGGGCGGAAGGTGGGGAGATCAGACCCTCCCCTAAGTACCTCCCTGGGCTGCAGGAAGCACTGTGGCTGCACTGCCTTCGGAGTCCAGCTCTGAGGGCACACAGAAGTTACCCTCAGTTTTGCGCACACAGATAAGAGGTCTCATGATAAATTCCTGCTGGCCTGGAGCCAAACCCCTTTTATGTCTTCTCTCCCATCACCTTGATACCCAGGGTTATAAGGAAGTTGAGGTTCGACAGAGCCAGCAACTTGATAGTATCAGTGTGACTAGGCCTGCACTGGTACATCATCTGCAGGTGGCCAGGAAACTCTCATTACTGCTGCCTCTGTCTCCAGACCACCTATCTCAGCAGAAACGGAAAGTCCTACGTCCAAACTCAGAGACTCTCCCTCCAGCAGCATGGAGGAGATTAGTTTACTAGTTAGCATGGACTGCTTCTATACATAGAGGATTCAGGCCATTATTTTACGTTTTAGAAAGAGTTCTGCCTTGAAGTGTTACAAATAGGGCTGGTCAAAACATTTCCATTGAAACTGTTTTTGACTTAACACATTTTTTTTCCTGAAAAGTGTGTGTGTGTTTTTCATTTGAAAATTTTGATATTTTTGTCAAAATATTTCAGTTGAAAAGGAATACTTCAGCCAAAACTGGAAGTTGTAATTTGCTCCTCATGTGTCCATTCTCCTCTAGGGGCTAGGATCTCCATCTGGACTACATCTGCCATAGTGCAACACAGTCTCACCTCTTAGAGGAAGCTGTGCATGAGAGAATCCCTAGCTGTAGTCCACTGTGGGAGGCGTAGTCCAGTTGGGGTCCCAACCAATAGAAGAGGATGGGAAACATGAGGAGCACACTACAGCTCACACTTTTGCCTGAGGTATTTGAGTTTTCAGTGTAAAATTGAAATTTTATGTGGACAATCAGTTAAAAGGTTTCATTTTCATCAAACTTTTTTGCAGAAAAGAACCCTTTTCTGGATTAGTTGTACTTGTAGACAGAAATGGAAATGATTTACCATTTGGAGCGATAGTAAAGACTCTCTCAAGTGGAAGTCCTGTTTCTAAAGTATATGTTACCCCTTAGGTCTTAGGGTTCAGCCTTAGTCTCCTTTAAGGTTCATTTGGCAATGTCTGCTCACCATGATTTTAAGAACAAACCTCTTCTCTCAACCCATGGTGTTCAGGTTCCTTCAGGGTATCATGAATGTTTCCCTACCATCAGAGAGAACCTCCAGTGTCTTGGTACTTAAATCGTGTTCTACCAAAGCTGTGGACTGTTGGTTTGAGTGCCTCTGCTCTTCCCAGTTAGGGTAGTATCTCCTGGATACTGCCTTTTAGGTAGCCAGGTCCCTCATCTAATTTCATAAGTCAAACCAACACTTAAGCTCTGCCTGGAAACCCTTAGGCAGCAAATGCAGACTGTGTGCTCTTGGTATAAAATGTCACATTCTGCATTAATTTAACTGGGCTAGTTTCTTCAAAAAGTTTTTGTTTTAAAGTACATGTAATGTCACCAATACCTACTTTGCATTGTTATGAATCTTCTCTGGCTTTGAGTGTTGAACCTACCTTTATTTTGGCCAGCATGTATTGATGTATAGCTTTTAAAGCTTATACTTTCCCCTCTGTCTCCTAAGTAACTGAAGACAGTACTACAGAATTCTGTGCCTTTCCAGGTGTGAGGAGCTGAAGATTAAGCTTAGAATTCAGATTCCTGTCTTCTCCTTTGTCATACATTCTGCTACTTTTAGGCCATCAAACCAAACCAGCTCTCAAATATACTTAATGGGGCTTGATACCACTTTTTTTTAATCTGTATTATTAATGATGCAGAGAAACTTACTGTACTTTCTACTAACTTGCTAACTTTTCTTTAAAATTAGTTTAACTGATGAAGAATCTCGAAAAAATTGGGAAGAATTTGGCAACCCAGATGGGCCACAAGGTAATAATTATAAGTGATATGATTTTTACTGTAGCTGTTGTGCCACAATCTGTGTAGTATCTCAGTCCAGTTGAGTCAGACTCATTTCTCAGTGTATGTAAAATACATTTTTTAATTTGGCTGAAGGAACTTGTCAGTTCTCAAAATGTAAAATTTTAGGAATAATGGTTCTAGGATAGATGAGGAACCCAGAGAGGCTTTGCTAATTTAGAATTATTGTTAGAACTTTGTTTCAGACAGCTTGCTAATTTCAGTAAGTATCCAGAGAGAATTACCACTAATTAACAAAATAGAGGGAATGAGGTGCAAACAAAAAATGTAATCTTTTTAGTTGTCTTATAAACATTTCAAAAACATTTTCAGTTTTTAGTCAGTAACCTGTTTTCAAAAGTTTATTTATAACATGAGGTTCTGCTAAAGAGAAATTGTAGCTTATAATGAAGTAAACAGCTTTCTGTAATCTTTAAATGTATGAAAGGAGGTCTTCCATTAAGTTGGACAATGTTATTCCAAAAATTCATGCCTGTACACTGTTATGGCTCTATACCGCCAGCACTTTGTTATAGAACTCCCATTGAGGTCAGTGGGAGTGAATGTCCTGACAGTAGAGTCTTAAGGGTCAGATTCTGCCACGTTTACATTAAGGTGCTACTTCATAACATGAGTAAAGGTGACAATCCGGCCCTACATGAGGTGCTCAAAGTAATATTAGAACTGGTCACACTTTGCATTGTAGCATTAAGAGTACTACGATAATTTCCAGAACAAAAACCTTTTAATACAAATTTAAAGTGCAATAGAAATATGAAAACGTCAGGAAACTTTCAGTTAAGATTTCCCACACTAACAATAACTGTCGTACTTGGAAGTACAGTATATGTTACAATGGGGATAGGTGAACAAGGTCAGCAAAACAATAAAAAGAACCCCCCCCCCCAAATTTACCTTATCCCACAAAAGGTGAGTATGTTACAACTCTCTTCCCAGGTGTGATGGGGGCTCAGAGGACTGGGCGACCTTGTGGTTAGTGCACAGATACCCCTCTCCTACAACCTGTCCACCACCCTTTGCCTCTGCTTCTGAGCACTTTTTAACCTGTTCCTCCAGTCTTGGAGCATGGTCAGCAGCTCTGGAGGGGGAGGGCTACCTGGGCCCAGTATTGCCTTTTAACCCCTTCAGGCCCAGCATGGGGTTTGTATACCCCGTCGCACCAGGCTCCAACAGTAATGACATTCCATCATGTATAGTGTGCTTCCAAAACCTAAGATGCCACACTTTCCACATTTCCAAATACTTTGTACAGTGTGGAATGTGACTGCTAGGGAAGCCCAGACCAGGTCTAATTTAATGCTGGCATTGCAGCTACCTGGGTAATTGGCTGCAGATGCCATCAAAGACTCCTCTCACTAGAGAGGAAGACGTCAGGACTCCTCCAAAATGACTCTAGTAGATCACAAGGCATTGCTACTGAAGACTGAAGCCCTGTGAGTGGCCCCTCACCTCAGTTTCCCTCTTGAATTCATAGTAAATCCAATACAACCTGTCCTCCAGTACATCATGGTTTATTAACCGAGCCACACTGCAAGAGTCCCAAACCAGAAGTCCCACAACATAGTCCACATCAGCTCCATGCATGCAATCTTTAAAAACCCGGCTCTGTTCTCACCATCTTGCTGTCTTCCACCAGACCTGGACTCTTTCAGTTGTCCTCTGTCCCTCCACCAGGACAGCCAACCCAGGCCTTCCTTCTGGGGCACAACCCTGCTCTTCCCAGTGGGAGCTCATAGCATTTCCACAGGGACCTCTCCTGGTTCCTGTGGGGACCCAGCTTCATGGCAATGAGATGCTAGTGTATAAGCCCCTTGGCTGCTCCCTCCCTTCAGCCCTCTGCTCCAGCTTAGAGGCAGCAGGCATCTCCCTCTGCTTCTCCTTTCTGCCTTCAGCCCTCTAGCCCTGGTTTTCTCAGCCAGCAAACCCTTTGCTGCTCTTGTGCTTTCAGCCGTCTCCCAGGAACCTCTCTTCCTGACCAAACCAGTCTGCTCTGACCCTTTTAACTCACTCTTAAGTCTCTTGTAGCTTCCCAGATGCTGCTCCGCTCTCTTAATTAGCCCAAACAGGGAGTACCTGAGCTGGAATAGGAGAGCTGCGCTCAGTTTCCTTTAGTGGGCCAGCCATCCTGTTATAAATCGCTACTGATTTTATTTTGGGAAGGTATGGAAATGGATATTGTGTGGATATATCATGAGCTTGGAGACTTAGACTTTGCAGAAGACATCTGTTTTATAAATAAATCAGTTTGAAGATATGCAATAAAAGACAGAGGTCTTAACGTTCATCACTTCAATTTTTGATTTACTGATAATTTACCTGCTGATGATTTTATCTACTTGGAAGGTGAAGCCTTGAGAAGCTGTTAATAAATTTATTTATCTGGGTGAGGTCATTCACCATAGTGCATGTTTGATGTAAAGTCCAGAATAGCTAAAGAAAATGCTGTATTTCAAAATCTCAATACTGTATGGAACTCCAGTGTGATTAGCAAAAAGACCCAACTTAAGATCTTTAGAAGCAACATCCTAAGCATCCTTATATATGGAACAGAGTCCTAGGGAAAAATGAGTCCATCCAGGACAAACTGAACAGCTTTCAATGCAGGTGTCTGCATAGACTATTCAAAGTAAAATGAACTTCTAGAATAGGTAATGAAGAGTTCCTAGAATGGGCACAACTACATACAACAATGCAAGTAGAAAAGAAGAAGAGATGGACATATTTGGGATATCTTTTAGGAATCCCTGATAAGCTACCTAGACTAGCATTTCATTGGCAACGCAGCAAGAGATGGAGAGGCTGACCAGAGGCATGTTCCATAGCACAATAATCACTGAAGTGGCATGATTAAATCTGAATATAAAAGACCTGGGAAAATCAAGCCCAGCAGTGTGGTGATTGGCACTGTTTGGCTTCTGCCTTATGTATCTGATGGTGCGGGATTGATGACGATCTAATGTTATTTGGCAGCTAAAAAAAAAAGTAGGGCTAATACCATGTGACCAGCCAGATTGCCGCAGACCACTTGTGGTCGATATACTATAGTTTGAGAGCCAATATTATAATGCATGTCTACATGAGGCGAGTTGAGGCTGGTTTGGAAACATTTAAATGAAAATTTCTATTTTTGGTTAAATGCAAAGTTACAGGTGAGAACTAACAAACCTTGTTGTTGGATTTTTTTTTTTCCCCTATTGCCCAGCTTTTCCCCTCAGTCATGGCTAAGTGTAATGTTTCCCACTTGTGGAATGCAATGTTGTTGCTGGAGACTTCAGGAGTAAGTCCTGCCCTTCTACTCAGGCCAGCAGGATTACTGCCTCTGGTGATTAAACAGACTGGTGGGTCAGCTTCTCCTGGCCACTTTGTTGTAAAACATTTTGATTCCTTTTTGTTCAATAGCAAATTCATTTAAGCTTCTAGCTCCTCCCCTGAGCCAAGGAATCACTAAAACAGTGAGTTTCTAACTGTCTTGTTTTTCCAGTACAGCACCTGTTGAGCAGGCTCCTTTGTCCCCTACAGTGGCAGCAAAGAAGCCTTGTAAGCATTGAGCAAAGTCCAGAAGGTGCTATAGGCAGCTTTTTAGGATCCTCAGAGAGTGAGATCTGCTTTGCTGCCACAAACAGCCAGTAGATGCTCTGCCAGTTCATGAGGCTTTGAGTTGCACGTTCGTGCCTGGCCCTTGAACCTGTCTGAAGCCTTTTGCCACCATGGGAAGGTTTGACCAAGAGTGACGATTACCTGTTGCAGCCTGCACAGAGTAACTGTCAAACTACAAAGATTTCAGGTGCCAAAAGAGCAAAAGCAAAGCATCTTCATTGTAAGCCAGCCACGTGAGGAAATGCTACACATAAATTTCATTCTCAGTTATAGCCATTCACACCAAAAGATTTTCCTATATTTAAAAAGTAAAATGTGTTTAGTTGCAAGCAAGTGGTTTGTCATCTAGGGGTATGATTCTCGCTTGAAGTGGGATGTCTTAAGTTATGTCCTGGTGAGACACTTTATGTGAGTGGTAATGAGCAATATCTCCTTACTCAGTGACTACAAGGAAGCTGTGTTACACTCATGCATAGCAATCAGTCATATCGGATCACCTCGTATCCCAGTGTCGAGGTGTGAGGATGTTTGAGGAAACATTGGCAAAAAAAAATAGCTGAATGTGTAGAAGCTACATCCCTCACTATCAAAACCAGCATAGCAATCTATTGGTCACTACCAACAATGCTTTTTTGCCTCTGTCTTCACAAACAAGGTCTGCTCCCAGACTACTGCACGGGGCAGCACAGCATGGGGAGGAGGTAACCAGCCCTCTGTGGAGAAAGAAGTGGTTCAGAACTATTTAGAAAAGCTGGAGGACCACAAGTCCATGGGGCTGGATGCGCTGCATCTGAGGGTGCTAAAGGAATTGGCAGGTGTGATTGCAGAGCCATTGGCCATTACCTTTGAAAAATCATGGCGATCGGTGGAGGTCCTGGATGACTGGAAAAAGGCTAATGTAGTGTCCATCTTTAAAAAAGGGAAGAAAGAGGATCTGTGGAACTACAGGCCAGTCAGCTGCACCTCAGTCCCTGGAAAAATCATGGAGCAGGTCCTCAAGGAATCAGTTTTGAAGCACTTAGAGGAGAGGAAAGTGATCAGGAATAGTCAGCATAGATTCACCAAGGGCAAGTCATGCCTGACTAATCTAATTGCCTTCTATGATGAGATAACTCCCTCTGTGGATGAGGGAAAAGCAGTGGATGGGTTATTCCTCAACTTTACCAAAGCTTTTGATACAGTCTCCCACAGTATTCTTGCCAGCAAGTTAAAGTAGTATGGGCTGGATGAATGGACTACAAGGTGAATAGAAAGCTGGCTAGATAGTCGGGCTCAACGGGTTGTGATCAATGGCTCCATGTCTAGTTGGCAGCCGGTATCAAGCGGAGTGCCCCAAGGGTCAGTCCTGGGGCCGGTTTTGTTCAATATCTTCATTAATGATCTGGAGGATGGTGTGGACTGCACCCTCAGCAAGTTTGCAGCTGACACTAAACTGGGAGGAGTGGTAGATACACTGGAGGGTAGGGATCAGATACAGAGGGACCTAGACAAATAAGAGGACTGGGCCATAGGAAATCTGTTGAGGTTCAACAGGGACAAGTGCAGAGTCCTGCACTTAGGACGGAAGAATCCCATGCACTGCTACAGACTAGGGACCGAATGGCTCGACAGCAGTTCTGCAGAAAAGGACCTAAGGGTTCCAGTGGCCGAGAAGCTGGATATGAGTCAACAGTGTGCCCTTGTTGCCAAGAAGGCTAACGGCATTTTGGGCTGTATAAGTAGGGGCATTGCCAGCAGATTGAGGGACGTGATCATTCTCCTCTATTCAGCATTGGTGAGGCCTCATCTGAAGTACTGTGTCTAGCTTTGGGTCCCACGCTACAAGAAGGATGTGGAAAAATTGGAAAGCGTCCAGCAGAGGGCAACAAAAATGATTAGGGGGCTGGAGCACATGATTTATGAGGGGAGGCTGAGGGAACTGGGATTATTTAGTCTGCAGAAGAGAAGAATGAGGTGGGATTTGATAGCTGCTTTCAGCTATCTGAAAGGGGTTTTAAAGAGGATGGATCTAGACTGTGGTGGAATCTCCTTCCTTAGAGTTTTTTAAGGTCAGGCTTGACAAAGCCCTGGCTGGGATGATTTAGTTGGGGTTGGTCCTGCTTTGAGCAGGGAGTTGGACTAGATGACCTCCTGCGGTCCCTTCCAACCTTGATAGTCTATGATTCTAACACCAAAAGTATTCAAGGGGAAAGATTGTAAAAGAGGCTCTATTAGGATAGTGTTAGGGGTCTGCTATAGACCCCAGGATCAGACTTGGATATGGATAGAGATCTCTTTAATATTATTTAGAGAAAAATATTTTTGGGAATTGTGCCATAATGGGAGACTTTAACTTCCCAGGTATAGATTGGAGAATAAATGCACTTAAGGTCTAATAGTGTCCCAGTGTCCCATCTCCAGTTGTAGCTGTCCCTGATGCTTCAGAGGAAGTAGATAAAAATGTGCACTTAAGGTCTAATAATAATTTCTCCTACAAGATGGAGATGCATCAGTTGGAAGCAACAGACAAGAGAGATCTGGAGGTGTGGGTCAATCACATGATGGCTGAGCCACCAATGTGATGTGGCTGTGAAAAAGGCAAATGAAATCCTAGGATGCATCAGGTGAGGCATTTCCAGTAGAAATGGAGAAATATTAATGCCATTGTGCAAGGGACTGGTGAAGACCTTATTTGGAATACTGTGTATAATTCTCATCACTCATGCTGAAGAAAGATTAATTTAAACGGGAACAAGTGCAGAGAAGAACTACTATGATGACCTGGGGAATGGAGGGTCTTATGTGAGAAGACTAGAAGAGCTTAGCTTGTTTTAGTCTAGCAAAAAAAGGTTGAGAAGAAGGGATGTGACTGGAGTTACAGAAATGGGATGAAATTCAGTAATACCAAGTTCAAGGTTCTGGAACAGCCACCCAGAAGGAGTTGTGGGGACAAACAACTTAATCAGCTTTGAAAGAGAGCTGAACAAATTTGAGTGTAGTTGTATGATGGGGTTGTTTGTGATGGTAGGGAGCAGGGCTCAGTTCCAGTTTCTTATGTTCCTAAAAGCTCATGCTTCAGGGTTTCAGCCAGCCACATGCTAGACTAAGGACGGGATTCCTCCCCTCCCCCTCAATGTATTCAGCTTTTTTTATCTTCTTCCTCTGAAACATCAGGGATGGTCACAGCTGGAGATGGGACATTGGATTGAGTGGGCCAGGGCTCTTGAGGTCGCTCCAAGCATTCTGTCTCTCAGGTGCTTGGCTGGCCGGTTCTTGCTCATGTGCTCAGGGTCCAGCTGATTGCTCTATGTGGGGTTTGGAAGGAAATTTCCCCCAGGTCAGATTGGCAGTGATCTTGAGGAGGTTTACACCTGATTGTGCAGTGTGTGGGTCACTTGCCAGGGTTATCTAGATATATCTCACTTGATCATTTCCCTGCCATTCCACTGGTGTCCTGTAGTCGCTCCTAGTCTCTGCCTGTGGTGCTTAGTAGTCTAGTCTCTTGTGGGCAGCAGTATTTTAGTCTAATTTCAGTTATTGGGTTTAATGTGTGAGTGGTGGGTGGTGTTGGTGGACTGGGTGGGATATGGAGGTGGTCAGCTAGAGGCAAGGACTGTAGAGAGACTCTGAAGGGAGGCACTCTCTAGAGCACTTCTCATCTAAAAAGAATGGATTGTTGACTCCGGAACCTGTGCCAGGTCCATCAAAGCCCAGCACTGAAGTATCCTTACAAACGCACTGTGGTCACAGATCAATACTGGTATCAGTGACACCAGAGGCATATGCAGCCCCAATAGAACTGCTTAACCTCTTGGTACCTGTGTCCCTAGGAGTGCAGGAAGGTATCCAGTCAGTACCAATTCCTTGGTTCCTACACCGCCTCGTCAGCAGCATGCAGTATCATTACCATTCAGCTTTCGGTACTTCAGAAGCCAATGCAATTGAGGAAAAAGCCAGCAATGATATTCCTGATACCACCATCTCTGGGATCTGACCACCTATCTCCAGTTCCAACGGGCTCTGCTCCCCCACTATCAGAGGACTCTGTGTCGTGATCTTGTGTCCCTGTCTAGGTGGGATGCATAACCTCTGTCAGAGATTTGGAGGTCACAGATCTCACAGCAGTCCCAGTAGTGGCTGCCTCCTAGGAGGCAATGGCATAGATAAGGGTGGGTCCCAGGGCCATATCCTCCTGCTAGGATGTCTCTTCACCCACCTCAGTCAGTTTCCTTAAGGATGCACTGAGAGCATCAGCACCACAGGCAACATTCTCTGGTGTTAAGGATCAGAATCAGTCCCGAGCAGCTAGAAGTTGCTTGGGCAGCTCCCTCACCAAAGACACAGAGCTGGCACTGGTGTTGCATCATGTTCTTTATCACCAGCTAAACCTGTAGAGTCAGTAAGTGACTCATCAAAAAGTAGGGGTCCACATGTTCCTGTACCTGGATGATTGGCTGGTCAAATGCTGGTTCCAGACTCACATGCTGTCCAGTGTATCCATCATCCTGTGCACATTCAGTGTGCTGGAGCTCCTAGTAAACTGGGACAAATCAATCCTGAAACCAGTACAGAGAATAGAATGTATTAGGGTGGTCTTACACTCTATGAAGGTCAAGGCTTGTTTACCGCAATTGCGGTTCAAAACACTATGGGGCTTAGTTCTAGAATTGAAGGCACATCCTCTGACCATAGTGTGCAGCTGCCTCAGATTCCTGGGACACATGGCAGTGTGTGCCTGTGCAGTGCAGCACATTGGACTGCACCTCAGCAAGCTGCAAGGATGGCTTGCTTCAGTGTATGCCCCGAGTTGCCATCATTTAGACACAGTGGTTTGACTACCAATGTTAGTTTTGTCTCTGGATTGGTGAATGGACCCTAAGAAAGTCTGTATGGTGGCCCCCTTCATTCCCCACAAGCAACGCTCACTTTAGTCACAGGCGCATTATCCCTGGGTGTGGGAGGGTGGGGGCACATGAGATCTGTAAGTCTTCAAAGATCTAAAGACTCTCATAAATATCAGGGAATTGCAAGCTGTTGGTCTAACCTGTTCAGATTTCCTTCCACATATCAAGGGGGAAAAAATCTGCTAGTTTTATGTGACAGCACAGCGACTGGTTTGATGTAAAGAGGCAGGGAGGAGTGAATTTTCCTCAGCTATTCCTGTGCAACTTTTGCATAGCTAATTGGATTCACCTCAGAGCTGCTTACCTTCTAGGGGGTGCAGAATACATTGTCAGATAAGATGAGCACATCCTTCTCCATTGGCCATTAATGGTTGCTGAGTCCCAACATGGCCAGATCCATCTTCCAGCTATGGGGGACTCCCCAAGTGGACCTTTTAGCAACAAAGGCCAATAGGAAATGCCATCAGTTGTGTTCCCAGGGAGGTCTCGGCAAGACTCATTGTCAGATACATTCCTGCTGTCCTGAAAGATCTCCATCCTGTATGCCTTCCCTCTGATTCAATCACTGCCCAGAGTTTTGTCCAAAATCAAGCAAGACCATGCTCACCTCATAGTGTCTGCATGGCCTCAGCAACACTGGTATTCGATTCTGCTACCCTTGTCACTCAGACCTCCACTCTTTCTCCTGTTGGACCCAGACGTGATTCATAGGGCCATAGGCACCTGCTCGACCCCAGCCTGCAAGCCCTCCACTTGACAGGTGGATGCTTTATGGTTAACATTGTTAGAAAAGGCTTGCTCTATGTATGGTCAGGAAGTACTTCTGAGTAGTACATCTCGTCCCAACAGAAGGATGTCCCTCTGGAACACGCTCCCATCAGTCACATATTAGATTACCTTTTACACCTAAAACATAAACTTCAGCAGTTACCTGTATCAGATGTATCTCTGTCAGTTTTCTGCCCCTTAGCGGACAGTAGATCAGTTTTCCCTAGCCCCATCACCATTAGGTTTCTAAAGGTCTTGGACAGATTATACCCACAGTACGTGATCCTATTCCTTCATGGGATCTGAACTTGGTGTCAGCAAAATTAATGGGGGCCATCTTTTGGACCTCTTGTAGCTTTCCTTCCTCCTGTCTACAGAGGTGGCATTTTTAATTGTGATTACCTCGGTAAGGAGAGTGGATGAGTTGAGAGCCTGGGTATCCGAGCCTCCCTGTACAGCTTTTCATAAGGATAAAGTTTACCTCCACTCTTGCCCTAAGTTCCTGCCAAAGATGGTGTCTAATTTTCACATTAACCAGGGAATTTATTTACTCTTTCTTTCCAAAGCCTCACTCTTACAGAGATGAGGAGACAATTCATTTGTTAGATGTGATGGGAGCTTTAGCTTTCTACGTGGACCTGTACTAAGTTGTTTAGGTATTCACTAACAAATTGTGACCATAAACAAAACTGCATTGAAGGACCAGCCAGTCTCTGCTCAAATGATTTCATCCTGGACTTCTTTGTGCGTTCGTTTATGCTACAAGTTGGCTAATGTGACTCCACCAGCTAGGTGTTGTCCCATTCAACTAAAGTGCATGCAGCATCACCGGTTTTTCTGACTAAAGTACTTATTCTGGACATTTGCAAAGTGGCATCTTGGTCATCAGTGCACACGTTTGCTTCTCATTATGCTATAGCCCATCCGTTCAAGAAATGCGCCACTTTTGGAAGTGTTGTTCTCCAATCTCTATTGAAGTAGATCCCAAGCCCACCTCCAAGTTGTTCTGTTAGTGAGTCACTTACAGTGGAGTAGATGTGTAATCACTTGAAGAAGTGGTTGCCTACCTTTCCATAACTATTCTTCGAAATGTGTTGTAAATGTCCATTTCATGATCCACCCTCCTTCCCTTCTCTACTGGAGTCTATCTGGTAAGAAGGACCTGATGGGGGGCTGGGGACAACTCTGCCCTCTTACACCTGCACACAGTGGTGTACGATGGCGTAGGGCACTCAAACTGCCTCGACGAGGATCACTGAGGGAAAATGTTCTGACAACTGTGCACAGAGCACACGTACCTATACTGGAATAGACATATGCAGCACATCTTGCAGAACAACGATTATAGAAAGGTAGCTAACCATTTTTTCCCCATCAAGGTATTTACTGTACTGTATGTGTTTGTACCAGTGGAAGCATTGCAAATCTGGACAACTGTATTAAATTGTTGCATCTTTGTATTCACCTGTTCTCTTTTGATATATTTGTACATCTTGCATATAGTTATTGAGCCAAAATAGTTTTGGTGAAATTTTCAGAGCTTCAGAAACTCTTATCAGTTCTCTGCATCCTTGAGTAGACATACTTCCAAAACCTTTTTTTAGTTTACTGAGTTTTAGAATTTTGTTGTTTAAATACTGACATGGATAAAAGCTTCCCCCTCTCCCCCCCCCCCCCCCCCATTTGAAAGTCCATGTGATTTTAAAAGAATCCCTTGCCATTTTGTAACAGGTTTGTTTTTCTTATTCTCTCCAGCTACGAGCTTTGGTATTGCATTGCCAGCTTGGATTGTGGATCAGAAAAATTCTCTCTTGGTGAGTTAACGTAACTTTATGTAATATTCCATGACACAGCCTCGGGCATTAATCCTGCAAATATGTTAAGCCCATACTTAACTTTATGCATGTGAGTAGGTATTGATTGATCAGATGTTTCTACTTCCAAGCCTATCACTCATTTAGAATGTATCATTGTTCTCTGTTTCCATGGAGAAAATTTCAGAATAAGAAGTGATAAAATAGCTTAAATGTAATCTTTTTGGGAGCAGGGTACTAACACATGCAGAAATGATGTTGATGTGGTAGCCTGGTCATTATACCTTCTATAAGTGTACCTTTGCTATTGCATAGAATAGCTTAAATCATAGTCATAGGACTGGAAGGGACCTTGAGAGGTCATCTAGTCCAGTCCTCTTCACTAATGGCAGGACTAAGTATTATCTAGACCAGGGGTTCTCAAACTGGGGGTTGGGACCCCTTGGGGTCGCACGGTTATTACATGGGGGGTCGCGAGCTGCCAGCCTCCACCCCAAACCCTGCTTTGCCTCTAGCATTTATAATGGTGTTAAATATATTAAGTGTTTTTCATTTATAAGAGGGGGGGGGTCAGAGGCTTGCTATGTGAAAGGGGTCTCCAGTACAAAAGTTTGAGAACCACTGATCTAGACCATGCCTGACAGATGTTTGGCTAATCTATTCTTAAAAATCTCCAATGATGCGGATTCCACAACCTTCCTAGGCAATTTATGCAAGCACAGAATCAAATATACACATGACTTCAACTTATTGGTCTTTATATAGAGATATAATTTCTTTCTATACAACTTACTGTACCCTAGCAATTCTGCACCCACAGTTTAAAAATCCTTTCTATTACATTACATTGCTAGATGTTAGTGCTGACCCTTACCTGCTTGCTCAAGAATAGAATAACTAGATGTCTTTCCTTAAAATCACTACTTAGCAGACAACTTTTGGATAATTAAAACAACCCACCCAAGACAACAGATGGGCATTTTAAAGAACTTACTCATACAAAACACTTACTATATTTAATTGGTGAAAATTTCTGAATGAGATCTTGCTTCTGATCCATTTAGTTGTAGCCTTCAAAATCATAAATTTCAAGATCTCTCCTAGAGCGATAAATTTAGCTAATTAATGCATATGTATGTAACACAACTTCTTGTTTGAAATATAGTTAGTAATAGACTTGTGTACATCAAATATGTTTCTTTTTAGGTTTTGCTGGTATATGGACTAGCATTTATGGTTATTCTTCCAGTTGTTGTGGTAAGTATTACCTAAACTAAAGGGAAAAGAATCTTTATTTTTATGAATGGGGGGAATGAGGAGCTCAAGTCTTACTCCTAAGACATCTTTGTGTACAGTCTAGTAACTGTGTTTGCTTCCATTTAAAGTGCACTTGCAGAAAAGCTCTCATGAAAAAAGATGCTATGCCATGGTGCTTAATTCTGTTGAAATTCATGACCAATTGTTTGCAGAATTTGCCCATCCCTTTGTCATGCATTTTTATGTATACACAGTATTGTCAGCCTCACTCAGAAGTCATGAGTCAGGTGCTCAGAATATTAGCTGAAACATGAAATGTTAAAAAATTATTGGATTCTTTTCATCTGCCTCTTGGTATTTGACTTTTCAGGATTCATTTTGTCAGGCTTTTCTCTGAAATTCTGAGGGATAAAAACTTTTAAAATGAAAGAGATTCTCATGACTCCAAGAGCTGGGACTTTAAGAAAAAACATTGACTATCCTGAATGTTTACAACAGTGTATATATTCTGCTGCATAGCTTCTCTCCTTATTCGTCACAATTGGGGAATACCTTTCATCTATTGGTTTTGAAGTTAATTCAGGGTTGTTGCTGAGCCTCAATGTTGAACTAAGGCCACTAGAATTACTTCCTCTAGGGATGGAACAAGTTGATGGTCAGTTGATGGTCAAGTTTCGCTTGATAACTTTGTTCTATAATTTTAACTTTTATTCATTTTTGTGTAGTAACAATTTTATTTCAACCTTCAGTTTTGTGTGAAAGCGTGGTCTCTCTCTTCCTTGCACACTCTTTGTGAAAACTCCCTTTGTGTTCTCCTTTCTCCATGCATAGAGTTTCATATGGAATTTTGAGACTCTGGATACTACTGCACATGGCCAGCTTACAGGCAGCTCAACTCCACCGCTGCTGGTGGCAGGTGGCTACTGAACCAGAGAAAGGGCTGGGGAGAGACCATGCTTCTGCTGACCTTTATCTGCCCAACAGAGCAGCACTAGATTGTGGCAGGATGTAGGAGGTGGGGGAAAGTGAGCAAGTGAGGAGTACAAAGAAGTGAGTGTATGTGGTAGAATGAATACACGTGGTGATTATTTTTATTATTTGTATTACTGTAGTACCTAGGAGCCTCAGTCAAGAACCAGGACCTGATTGTGCTAGGTGCTGTACAGACACAGACCAAGGGACTGTCCCCACTCCAGAAAGTTTACAATCTAAATATAAAACAAGAGACAATAGTTGGAGATAGATGGGGTGTACAAGGAAACAATGAGACCATATTGGTTATAGGGAGGTGGGATTTAGGGAGAGGAGAAGACTTGGGTATAGAGAGAGGAGATGGGAGGATAGGTGACAGTAGGGGGGAAAAAAAAGAAGGCAAAAGCATAGAAAACATAAAAGGGTGGATTGGGCACCATTTTCTCTTTCCCCTATCTGTCAAAATCACATAAACACTCCTCCCTTAGAACAAGTAATATTCTGTTTTATTCCCCTTTGAGAATCTGGTCACACTAGAAACAGCGTTCATGCTGCATATCTGAACTATTTTTGTTTAAAAGTACTGTAAACATTTGCACCAGTTTCAAAGGTTCAGTGGGACCTTTATGAATCTAAAGGTTTGAGTAGGGGATTGGACTAGATGACCTCCTGAGGTCCTTTCCAACCCTGATATTCTATGATTCTATGAATCTCTGTGTACAGATTCGTCAGACTGTTGAGCGTAACCCATTTTGACCATTCATATTCTACTGACATCATTGTAAAGCTCTCTTGGCCCATCAAAGACCTTAATTGGCTTGTTTAAAAACTCTATTCTGCAGAAGCCAAAGTAAAGGGCACAGTCAAGAACATGCACTGTAAATGTGTGTGGAGGGACTGAGAGTAACCTGTGGTCTTTAGGAAACTTAGGTGACTAGCTTTCAACTCTAGTGATTGGTTTGTATCAGTTTGTTTTCAAGGCTGTCTCTGCAAGAAAAAGAGCTAGAAAAATTAAAAAAACATAAAAGCTGAAGCTGTTTACATTTGGAAGTCCCCCAAATGTGGAGGAAAGGGAGGTGTGGCTGTCAATCTCCTAGGCTAGCAAAGCTCAGCTGTGATGCTAATACATTAGATAAAAATAAGTTTTCAGAATTATTTTATACATAAATTTATACTGTTACAGATTTCTTGAGGAACAAATTGAAAATAGTTTCTAGTCAATTTCACCTTCTGGTTGACATGAGCTAACACAATCCTTTAACCTTTTGGTTTATAAACACTTCAGGGGGATATTTTTGGTAACTTTTAAAATGTTAGAATGACCTTTAGTCTTAGAGTTGGTAAAAGGTGATCTTTACAAAACTGAAATTGAACTGGCATTGTTCCATCACAGCTATGTTAAAAAGACAAATTCAGACTCTGTAGGGTGAATTTAATTTTTTTTTGTATTGATATGAATATTGGAGGTTGGTTCTGAATAAATTCTGAATTGAAAAGCAGTTTAGTTGTGTTTTAATGTATTCTAGTATTTGATAGTTATAATTAAAAGATTAATCCTTGACACAGTATATCCTTATTGAATTTCTTAGGGTTCTTGGTGGTACCGATCAATACGCTACAGTGGAGATCAGATTCTCATACGCACAACTCAAATCTATACATATTTTGTTTATAAAACGCGAAATATGGATCTGAAACGTAAGTAAAAAAGGTATCTGAAAAAACAGGGTGAAGTTGGTTAAAGGTACAAAGTTGCCTTTTAAACTCATTCTTCATTTGAATACCTCATTGCTTATATGGGGTGATTAATATAACCCCATTGTAAGGTTGGTTAAATGGAGGCACAGAAGCTGACTTGTCCATGGTTATACATTGTGCCACTGCCAATCAGGATTGTAACCTAGGTCTGCATGCCCTCTTTATTCCTGCTGTAAACATGCTGTCACTCATAAGCTTACTGTTGGAAAAATTCCAAATACTAGAATTCTGGGGACCCAGAGTATTTTTAAACATTTACATTACCAAAGAGTTAAATGTAGAATTGGAGGCACCAGACATAATATCCTAGCTAAAGTTTGTCATTGTAAATATCTGCTCTGAAAGCCTTACACCTTGCTTCATGCCAAAACATGGAATGTCCTTTTCAGATGACTTGTTCATTCAATGTATATCGTATGCCTAATTTTCTATCTACTCATACTAAGTTTAAAAAAAAAAAATCTTTAGAAGTAAAGTCTGCAGAACTCTCACAATGGGTCTAACCCCTTGGAGGCAGAATCGGACCCGTCAATCAAAGCAGGGTGACAGTTACTGCGCCCTTGAAGAGCTGGTTAGGTCTAGAATCATCTGTCTACAATGGCTGAAGGGTTTACCAGATCTGCTAGAGCAACCAGAAAAGAAAATGATTAAAATGGGATCCTCTTTATTCTTAATATTTGACTTCCTGGATTCTAAGACTTACTGAGGTGTTGTTTAGCCTTGGGGGCTCTGCAACAAGATTGCTGGAAACACCCCTTTTGATACTCCGGTAGAGGCAGGAATACCTCACAGGCAACCAGAGAAATAGAAGATTTCAAGGAAGAGCACAAAAGTGCCTTCGTTAACTGAACCCTGCTCACGCCATGGGTTGGCCACGTCCCACTGCTTTTTCACTCTCCTCCAGCTGTAGATGAATGAGAGAGAATAATTCTGAAAATTCTGTAAATATCAGACATGGAGTAACAAGCAGGCTGTAGGGGGCCTCTGGGCCGACCGCTTTCTTCTGACCATTTCCTCTGCACTCTTTAGCAAGATGTTAATCAGCCCTTATGTGCCATTGCCTTGCTCACTTTGGCATTTAACTAGATAACAGGGCTTCCCTATGTGAGGGCTTCCTCTGGCCATCTCTGAACCTCTGTAAAGTTTAAGGAGCCTATTAAAGGGGTGTTTTCACAGCACAGTTAGCTTGAGTATTACCCCTAACTTGGCTCCTGTCCACACACACACATCTCTAGCTTGAGTTAAATGGTGCTTTAAGATCAAGCTAGTAATACAGTGAAGGTACAACGGCTTGAATTACAACTCATCATCTAACCCACTCTGCTAATCCAGTCACTGTGTGATGTCAGTCAAATAATTCTGTGTAACTCGAGTGTTGTTTTGAAGTGTGGTTGCTTTCACTGGAGCTAGGCTAGCTCAAGTGCAGTTAGCTTGAGTTAGCACACATGAGCTAACTTGCAGTGAACTCCACCCATTAGAGATCATCTCAAGAGTGAACTTTTCCAGAGTTACACTTATTTCTATAGCACAGGAGCAGTTCTCTTTTCAGATTCCCTTTTCATTGATATCCTATTATCTTAGAACATGGAGGCCACTCTCCCTCTGTGCTACAAGAAATGGGGGAAACCCTGTATGGTCAGGGAGAAATGTGAGGATACTCAGCAGTAGGAAGTTTTTATCTGAATTTCTTGTTCTACCTAATAACCTGTGAATTAAAGTTTTTAAAGGAAATAGCTCTACAAAGCAGCTTCGGAAGCATCTCAAACTGGGTAGGTCTTCAGGGGTGTGGCTATTCCCTGCCTGTCGTAATTGACAAGTCTGGTTCTGCCTCTAAGGAGCTGCAAGCTGGGGTAAGATGCATTATAATGGATCTGCAGTCTGTCCTGCTCAAAGAAAGGAAATTTTTGAGTAAGTTATGATATATTTTTCTATACTCTGTGATATGTCAAAAGACAAACGTCCTAGCAATACAATAGAGAGAAACTAAACTCTCCCTGCTTAACCCATGCCCTGAAAAAAAAGCTTAGAGGAACAGATACACCATACAACATATACCAAAGGCAGAAAGGAAAAACTTATTCTGTCAGGCTAACTGGGAAAATAGAGCAGAGAACCCTTCCCTGAGAGGACCAAGCCTCCAGACTCACAAAACTAGGGACAGTATCTCAATCATCTAGGCCAGTGGTTCCTAAACTTGTTGCGCCGCTTGTGCAGGGAAAGCCCTTGGCGGGCCGGTTTGTTTACCTGCTGCATCTGCAGGTTTGGCCGATAGCGGCTCCCAATAGCCACGGTTTGCTGCTCCAGGACAACGGGAGCCGCTGGAAGCGGCACAGGCTGAGGGGCCGTTGTCAGGCAGAGGTGGTGAGCACAATTTTCTATCTAAATCAATCTGACAGGGGCTCTACTAAAGTTTATCATTATCTGTTTACTATTACCATTGCATTGGAGCACCTCACAATCTAATGTATTTCACAATATACCCATGAAGCAGAGAGGAACTACTATCCTCATTTATAGATGGGAAATTGAGGCACAGAGAGGCGAACTCACCCAAGGTCACACAAAAATGTCTGTGGCAGAGCAGGGAATTGAACCTAGTTTTCTTGAGTCCTGTGTTAGCACTCTACCCAGAGGACCGTCCTAAATGGGGTGAAATCAGCATCATAGGTGGAGAGGATGGCATGTGGGTCAAAATAGACTCAACTGAATAAAGAAGAAAAGACAGAGTTGTGAAGGGCCTTGAAGTTGAGGACAAGAAACTTGAACTCACTATGGTGGCAAACTAGCCTTTTCTCTGCCTGAGTTCTCTCCCCCCATCTGTAGAGGGTATACTGATACTTATGCATATTTTTGTAAAGTGTTTTGAAAACTATATAGCAAATGTAGTACTAAATATTTGTTACTACTGAACCGAATTTTGTGAGCCCACTCTGTTTGTTTGTGCATGTGTCCTACAGTGCTGCCTATGCATCTTCTTAGTAATTAAAACGTTTTTCTCTCCCCTTTCTTGAGGATTAAGGGACTAAGGGAAGAGATGAGTTATCATCACTGTGGGGAAGGAGGATACTTTATGACTAGGTGTTTTAAATTAACAGAGTTGCTTTCCTTCATGCTAAGGTCCACAGATCCACTACAATAGGTACTTCAGGCTGCTTGCAGGTTAGGGGCAGAATCAGACTTTACAGTCACTGGCAGAAGGGGAATGCCTCATCTCCTGAAGTTCCCTCCAGTTTTTCTGGTTCTACAGTGGCTGCTGGCTCAGCCAGGCTTCCCTGCTGCAGCGCTTTTCTGAAGGAAATTCCAAATTTTGTATTAAAAATTGTAGACCAGTGGTTTTCAACCTAGTGTCTGCAGACCCCTGGGGGTCCGCAGACTGCCTAAGGTTTTCAAAGGGGTCCGCACCATTCATTTGAAATGTTTAGGGGTCCACAAATTGGGGGGAAAAGGTTGAAAACCACTGTTGTAGACTAATAATTCAGCTCAATAACATGTCTGTGTAATGTCCAGCCATGTGCTATGGCTGCATTTGCCTTTTGAGGGATTGTCCCCTCAGCTCTGCTTCCCCTTCAGAGGTATTTGTAGCAGCTCGTACTCCTGTAGGCTGCAGGGAGAAAGGTAGGCCAAGACAAACCAGAGATGGAAAAAAAGGGTCTTTGTCTCCTTTTTCACCCTACTCATATCTGAGATCTCCGCGGGAAGCACGGACTTATCTGTCCCATGCAGATCCCATGTCATTAGGCTTGGCAAGATTTGACTTAAATTAACAGAAATTGGTAAACATTGATTTCAGCTGACACACTAAAATCAACAACAAAAAATCCAGTGGTAACAGTTGGCTTGAGTGCAGGACACCTACCCCCCACCTTGTTCCTGTAGGGATTGGGTGTCGCTGGCCTCGCGGCAACTCAGATAGCCCTCTGCAGCCCCGCTGTCACAAGAGTGAGAGAGAAGTGCTGTGACAGCAAAGCTGCAGAGGGCTCTTTGCACTTCCGCAGGCCTGTGACACTAGATCCCTGAAGGCACAAGGTGTGGGGAAGGCTGTGGCCCCGACGGAGCAGAGTCCCCATGGGGAAAAATAAGGGGAAATAAATGAATGAATAATATCAGCCCCTTTTCCTTCTCACTTTCATGGAGTGCAGCAGAGTGGACAATCCTCAGTGCCCAGTTTCCCCTGCTCACCTGTACAGAATACAAAATGCGGATAAATGCAGAAAAAGACCCGGTCGTAGACTTTTGCTGATTGCTCTAGTTGTATACCTCCCCACCCCACAAAGTGAATTCTTGTTCCTTAAGGAAGGAACGGTAGCAATCCAGAACAATTATAGAATCAAATAGTAAAATATATTTAAAACAAAGAATTGAAGACTCTTTCAGGCAAGAGTGTATTAAGTATTATGAAACTACACTTAGGAGGTGTGCAATTGCCCTAGACAAGATCCAGCTCTATATTCCCATCTCTCACATCCTGGGAAGGGAGCACTCAATGTCCAGAGGAGTATCCATTGGAGCTGGAATGACAGGAACAGCTTTTGTTCCATTCGCTGTCTCTTCAAACCCTGGAAAGGCTATTTCATAATGGAAATCCTCCATCTACTTCAGACTGAAGCTGATGCTCCCCATCCTATTTTTAGCTTTAGAGGATCGGACAAGCAGTGCAAGGCCCTGTCTGAAACATCTAAATAAGTTCCTAAAGGAAGATTGTCTTCACAGCATTTCTATTTTACCATTGTCAGACAATTCTTATGTTTTGTAGATGAATGACAGCCTTTTTATTTCCCTGACTTCAGTTGCTATCGTTTGATCTTACATGAATCAATATGCTTTGCAGCATCATGGTAGTACTAATATTGGCTTTAGGGAAGATGGAAGTTCAGTCTTCCTGGACAGAGTTCTGCTCAGGGTTCTGTACAGAGAGAAAGCTGAAGTAAATACACTGAGTAATACAGTTCCTGGGGTATCTTGTAATCTAGACAGTCTGTCTTTCTCTCTCTGCGAGGGAAGACGATCATAGGCTTGGGCTGAGGAAGAATACTGTCTGAGGTACAAGACCTCATCTCAGGAGAATGTTCTCCAATATGGCCACCTTCATCTTCTGTTAACAAGTGGTTTAATAAACACAAATTCAATGCTTATTGAAGCCTATTGGCAATTCTCATCTCAGACAGGCATGCTTCAATGATCTAGAGTTCATATGCTACCTATCCAGTAATTCCAGGCATCATCTACATCTTACCCTGTCTCATCTGTTGGCAGAGATCTAGCTCCAATTGTTTGTCTACTCCCACAACTGTTGAATGTAGAGTCAGATTTTTATTTTAAAGAGAGATTTCCAATTCAGTTCAGGGAATGGGTACCAGAAAGAAAGCACAGCATCCATGAGCTGGAACACAGTGATTTATTGAGGTCTCGCAGGACTGCTCCTTTCATGGATAACCGATCTATTCTGGTTATGACAGGGTTTCATAAATGGGTAGAATACAATGGACCCTACCCCTCAGAGAAATTCTCTTGTCCTGAGTGGAGCAAAGTTTCCTATCTCTATGTGTACTGCCCATCTAGGGGGAGATGAACACCAAGATATACACGGTGGACGTCAGATTAGCAGTATGGTTCCTACACCCAGAAATGTCTCGCTCATGGTCAGTCAGTTAGTTAAGCTGGTGATAGACCTCTTTGAATCTGGAAACAGCTAATAAAGTGCACTGTGCCCTCTCTTTGTGTCAGGACCTGAGATATGAGGTGGTGAATGAGCTCTCATAAAGTTGGACAAGGTCCCAGCTATGTGTCTATTCCCCTTTTCCACTGCTCCCCAGAACAGTACAAAAGCTAGAAATGAGAGAGTAGCAGTGATACTGTTTCAGTCTTTCTATCTGAAGAGATTTTAGTTCTCAGGTCTGATTTAACCTAGCATTGGATCTTCAGATATCTATCTCACAGAGATCTGAAATTGCAAATCTAATCCTTCATCTGGGACCAGACAGGTTTAAAATGAATACTTGGATGAAGTGACTGTTGCTTTCATGCACTTCAGAGAGAAAGCAGCAAAAAGAATTTATTCTTCTAGCTAGTACATAGTTTAACTACCATGTTAAACCTGTGAACATACCGATAAGTTCCCTCCAGGAGGGCTTTATTGTGGGTAAAAAGGTGAAGTCTCTGTTGTGTAATGTTCCCATGTTGTTCAGAAAAAGGAAGCTATGTACAAATCCCAACACTAGGTGCTTCCTGAAGGCATCAATCACATTCCACAAGATCACAGAGGAAAACGGTAGAACCTCCTTCTGCTCCTTACAGCAATACCCAGATCGAGCCCCTGCAGGAGGTGGTGTCATATTTCCTATCCAGTAGAGTAGGCGTTCTGATGGCTGCAGTCTTCAGTTAGCTGAGTGTGTGTTTGAAGTCAGAAGATATCTCCAATGTACTTCAATTCAGACAGGTAGTCCTCACCATTGTCAGCATTCATTTCCTAAGTAAATTCAAGAAATATTTCTCCTTTGGTTAAGCATCAAAGTACAGTCCTTAGGAGCACTAACACTCTGAGATTAATCATGTCTACTCTGTTGAGATCAGTTAGATGGCCATATGACCATCAATACATAAATTCATCTAATTCTGCATATTGAGCTTCCAATCTTTAGCCAAAGCCATTTCCTTTCATTTGGCAGACGTCTTCCCCGGGCACTAAAATATGAAGAAGATATTTATATATAATCTACCTCATTTGGGATATCCACATTTAAAGGCTGATCCTACTGTGTGCATCCTGGAGAGACACTATCTAAATCCCATTTTAACAGTTCTGTAGACCTTAGCGCAAAGAATAATATGAAAATGTATCTGTTTACCTGAAAATTTCCTTACTTTGAGTAATAAGGTCCACAGGTTTGGCCCACCTTGAAGACAAATGGATCATCCAGAATAGAGATGGAAATTGACCTCCAACTATTTAGGTGTGGTCATTAGGTGGAATTTACCATGCCCTGTAGCAGAAGAAATTTATTTTTTTCCTCCAAAGTATAGTTAACTCTCTAATGTGGGAAATTAGGATTGAAAGGACATTTTCAGGGAAGGATGGCTAAATCTTCCTGGCTTCATTGAAGGAATTCCTGCTTTCCATGTGTAAGGAATTAGTTTGTAGAGCTACTTTTTACTGCAAAGGGTTCATCTAATTTAATCATTTAAAAAATCTAGTACTTAACAATATTTGTTTTAGAATTAAAGGTTCCCAGAGACACTTGAAAAAAACTAATCTAGTCACTTTATCTCGGCTTCAAACAGATGCATCCCAGTACAGAGCTGACTCCCAATTTGAAGGATAGGCAGTGTAGCTTTACAGAACGTCATGCCTGTGTTATAAATTTTTGAAAGCTGACTTCTTGAGTCAAGGGCAGATGTAGCCTCCCAATTCAGTGGGTGCAGTATACCAAACTGTTGAGGGGGGCACCGGCCACCTGAAGCAGCACCCACTGGCCTGGCACTGCAACCCTAATCCCAGCCCAGTGAGGAGAGGAGACCAGGGGGAAGAGGGCTAGAGAGGGAGGCTCCCCTCCCAGCCCATTCACACACTGTGATGGTGCTTATCTTGCATGGCTGGGCCTGTGTCCGCATTCCTGGCATTGCAACCAGGAACATGAGGTACAGCACCTCTCAGGTTTGGCCAGTCCAAATCAGAGTGGTGGCATGATCCCTGCACTAGGCTGCAAAGCCCAGACTGAGGAGCCGGGCCAAGCTCCACAAGACTGGAGCCATCAATTCGGGTTGGTTTCTGTGTGTGCAGTTGAACTCAGAAACCCTTGCTAAAGCTTGAACAGAAAATGTCAAGCGAAAACAGTCTTCCCCCCCACCACCCCCCTTTTGTACACCACCCTTTTGCCACTTTGGGGGGTGCAAAGAGAGAGCCCCAGCCACTTCAGTTAATGTGAGGGGAAGTGTGCATAAGCACGTTAGAAGACTCTCTGCACAGCAGCTTCAGCTGCTGTCAGGAGGATGGGACCAGGGACTTCTGCTGCCTTTAGGGCCACAACCATGTGACAAGTCTACTTCTTTTAAAAATATCAGCATATCCTGCTAGATGTGGTATCACATGGAAAGCCCATCTTGTGGCCCAGAGCTACTTTGACTGATTTTTGTCAGGCGTTACGCCAGAGGCAGCTGTAATATTAGAGGCAGTACTGGGTCTACTGAATATCTTACTCAGAGTAGGGACTTGCTATTGATATGGAGGGATTGAAATAGCTGGGAGTTTTCTGTGTGAGGATGCTGAAAAGTCACTTATCTGGCCTAGTGGGATCTTAATTTCAGGAAGTGAAATTCTAGAACTTTGTGTTTACTTTGCTGTACTTTGTCCCCAATTATCTTTGCAGGGCTTATAATGGTTTTAGCAGGAGCCTCTGAATTTGACCCTCAGTATAACAAAGATGCTACAAGCAGACCAACAGATAACATTCAGATACCTCAGGTTAGTTAATCCTGAAAGATGTTTCACTATTGTGAGAACCACAGACTTAAAAGGGGGAGTTGGTTAGGCTTTTAGATTGACTGACTGGATGGTATCCACCCAGGTCCTCAAGGGTTCTGGACCCACGTTGCTTATTGAACGACACGTACATTTAATAAAACACTTAAAGAAAAATAAAATCAAGCAATATCACCAAAGCTAAGCTCCTATTAATATTAAACTAAACTGAAAATGAAGCATTACAACAAATCAGGATCAACAGATCAAACAAGTTAGTCCATATTGGATTGGAGTTAAGTCATTAAATTAGTTATATCAAATTAATACTAAAAATAATCAATCCTTATAAATTCGAAGGAATAGTTTAAGAAGTTGGTTATCCCTTTGATTACAAATGCCAACTAAAGAATTTTATCAAAGACAATCAAATCTATAACTCAAATCTGGTTAAACATCTTAATACTGAAATCAAATTATTATCTAATGTCTGAACCACCATCTCAGAGCCAATATAAAGCTTCCTTCTCAGACTTCAAATCTTGTGGAGTGACTAACCCTTCTTTCCCGTCTGGGTCTCTGAAAGATATTATCTTGGAACCATGCAGCTTGTGCAGTCACGTTCAAATTAGGTTGTCTGTAAGTAGCGTCAATTTGGAAAAGTCCATCTTAAATCAGTAATTTTAAAAAAGTGTTCTGCATACCCCAGAGACCATCTCCCATCTATCTATCGATCTATCTAAATTTGAGGAAGCCGGCATGGTCTTGTCTGGGTGAAAGGTGTTAAGATGAAATTGTCACCAGTTTACAGAAAGTTTAATATTAAAACCTTATAAAAGTAGCTGATTGGAATAAACCCTAGCAACAAAACTTATCACTCAACATTAGTCAACAAAATTAAAAATAAATTCAAGCTTATGATCAGTTTCGTCATCCCAGTTTCTTCTTTGCTAATGTAAAAACAAATATTCTCATTCTTGGAAACGAGGCATTTAAGGTATAGTTCGGTTTTGGAACTGGGCTATAAATCAAATAGCTGCTCTTCTGCAATCTTCATCTTGACATAGAACAGTTACTTAAGTTTATCAAGATGAAACCTATTTGAAATATTAAGTTTAAATTTTTATATAAGGTCTGTATATTGATACAAGCTGTTTTCCTTGTGCTATGTTTATCATTTTGGTACTAAAATAGCCATTTGTATTTGTAATTGTTCTGTTTCCTGTAGCTAATCAGAGAACTTGGTAGCATTAATTTAAAGAAGAATGAGCCTCCGCTTACCTGCCCTTACAGCTTGAAGGCTAGAGTTCTCTTACTGGCTCATCTTGCCAGGATGAAAATTCCTGAGACGCTTGAAGAAGGTAATTATGATTCTCCTCTTAGAAAGGCTCTTTAGGAATAAAGACATCACATGTTGCATTGTTCGTAAATTTACTTGTTTTAGTCCAATTAGACAGTTTTTGCACATTGTCAGTTTCAGGGTTAACTGCACCTTTGACCCCCACCCCCTTCTTGGTCCCTCTTGAGGCATCTGTTTTAATGTTTTAGGCTTTCCAGCTGTCACGTCTCCTCAGGTGGAAAGCTGCATCTCTCTCCCTTCTGACTGGGAGCTGCACAGCCACCTGTCTTGCACTGTGATATCCCCAGCAAGCCAGTCTGCTCATGCTTTGCTTTCTTTTTGAGGGCTATCAATGTTGTATTGCTAGCAGTTAAACATTACCACACTGCTTTTTCTAAGCAGGCACCTTTATTCTTAAGGTAAAAGCATTATAGAGAAAACATACAAAAAACACTAAAAGTTCCTATATGCATGCTAAAAGTTTACCAGAGGCCACCCACCATGGCCCTACTAGGTCGAAGTCCTTCCAACCCTTCCACAAGGGTAGAAGGCCTTGGACAGAAGGGCCTGTCCATTTGCTGGATAAGAAAGAAGGCCCTGAGTCAGTTTAAACCCAGCTTTTTTTATATCAAAAATCCTTTTAGTTTTTTGGTCTCTGGAAAACCTAGTTTGAACCAGTTTATGCAAGGCTCCCCATAGGGTGGTATCTTATTATTGAGATTTACAACCTAAGTGTTTTACCTTAATCACTCTTCCATGTTTTTATCTCTTGGTGGAGCTGTGGCAACCCTCCCCACCCCTGAGTTGCATACAATATCTGCCCACAGAAATATAAACTTACAATATGGTCCCCAAAAGGTATTTTATGGGGTGGCAGTATGTGTCACACACAGTAATCTATATGCTATGTGATAACTGTTTCAAAATAAACCATGTCTACTTCAACTTGACTATTCATCTCCCAGTGTTCTTTCTGAAGCCTCATTCTTCCAAAACTGAAGAAATATTTCATACCTTGGATATTCAGACGCTTCTGGCATTTTTACCTGGACCACATAGTCTTTGAGTGTGTGTCCACACGATGATAAAAAGACCTCTGGCTGGCCCAGGTCAGCTGACTTGGGCTTGCAAGGCTCAGGCTGACAGGCTATAAAGTTGTAGCATAGCTATTCAGGGTTGGGCTGGAACCCAGGCTCTGAGACCTTCCTCCGTTGTGGGGTCTTAGAGCCCCAGCCCAACCCTGAACCGCTACGCTGCACATTTTTAGCCCCACAGCTGGAGCCCTGTGAGCCCAAGTCAACTGACCTAGGCTCTGAAGCTCGGTTCTGTGGAGTTTTATCAGTGTAAACGTACCCTCAGATTCCCCTAGACTTTCTGTAGCCTATGCTGACAGTTACTATATGTGTAACTAAACATCTTTTTTAAATAGTCTGACTAAAAATCCCTTTCCCTCTCAGTTGCTCCATTTTCAGTCTACTGATTCTTGTGATGTCATAATTTCTCTAGTTCTCAATAGTTTCTTCCAACTTGATGATGATTTAATTTCTGTTGTAAAGTACAAGTAGAAAAAACTTTGATTAAAAACCTTTCAGGCCTTGACGTGAAAGAGTCAAAAAGAGCATAAGCCTATTTTTTTTCCTTAGTAGCTAACGTTTAAGAGTAATTTTTTTTAAAAGTTCTTTTAAAATTACATTCTAAATGTTGTTGTTGTTGTCTGACTTTTATTGAAATGTGTAACCTTTGTGAGACTTCTTATGTAAATACTTCTGAATTGTTGGAAGGCGATGGGAGTTGAGTGTGACCAGCATCTGGCAGATTCAGACCCATTATGGTTTAAAATACATATATGTTAAACAATAGCATGGAGAGAAGAGAAGAAAAAGAAATAGGGGGTGTGACTGAGTAGGTGACTTTATAAATAACAGTGGACAGAGGTGGGGTGCACACAGTTAGAGAAAACAGTGAGTAAGCAGAGAATCTGAGGGTTTTATCAAATCATTCGTCTTGCAGATCAACAATTTATCCTGAAAAAGTGTCCTGCTTTACTTCAAGAAATGATAAACGTAATCTGCCAGTTAATAATAATGGCGCGTAGCCGTGAAGGTAAGGAAGAAATCTTAATATTTTGTATTTGAACTAGAAAATCTCACTCTTTATTGGACCTGTCCTTAAAGGAGTTGCTGAGCTTATGGGAAAACATTGCTATTGTACAGTTAGATATTTCACTGTTCCTGACCAATGGGAGCTGCAGGAAGCAGGTGGCAGGCATGTCCCTGCGGCCTGTAGCTTTCCACAGCTCCCATTGGCTGGGAACCATAGCTACTGGGAGCTGCGGGCAGCTGTGCCTGTGGATGGTCAGCATAGACAAATGGTCTTTTGGCCTGTCAGCAGATTACTCTGACGGACCTCTGCCTTATGTTCTCTTTCTGAAGAGTTATACCTTCCATACTTCCCTATTTGCACTGTAAGGGTGTGTCTACAGTTGGAGCTAGGAAGCAGACATAATTGCATTATCTCCTATTGAGCTAGCGTGTGGTAATATGGGCAGCGGTGAGTGGCAGCCCAGGCTAGCCACCCTTAGTACATACCAGTGGGGTCCAGGTAGGTTATATTTGGGCGACATGCTTGAGCCACCATCCATGCTACCCTGGCTGCACTGCAGAGCTACATCTATGTGAGCTGGGAATCACACCTAGCTCCAAGTGTAAGTGTACCAAAGCGCTGAATACCCTCCTTTTCTGTGTTAGAACCCTCCCCTACACTGTCTTGTGACTTTATTCCTTGATGACCCCATATCTCCAATGCACTGTGACATTGCCATTCAATAGTAGAATTACAGATCTTCGGAAAATAACAAGTCCTGAGATGCACCCTCAATATCTGATCTCACCCCTTTGGTGACTCTAAGGTCTAGTCAGCATTTCAGTTAGAAGTGCTCTGTCCTCTCCTTCTAATATAAGTATTAAAAATACTCTGCAAGAGAAGAATCATATATAAGTATTTGTAACATTACAAGCATTTTCTTTTTTTATTTGTGGCTTAAAAAACACTGGTAAAGCATAACGACTTCCTTTGTGCACCTCCACCCAACTATGGTTAGGGCCCTTATTAAGCTTCACAGGGTATGTGTATATAGAGTTGTTGTATATTTATAAGCATATTTTTCCAGGTTGTTTTTAAAAGAATAGCAATAACCTCCCCAAATTAATGTTTCAGTTAATTATTTTTAAAATGCTACCCTCTCTCTGGAGGGATTATGCAAAAATATTCTAAAGCAAACTAGTTTCTGTTATCACAGAAATTTGTAATCCTGCTGCTTAATCCTTTTATTAAATATTCAAACTGAAAACTGTTTGATTGTAATCAGTAGGCAGGCTACCCCACCTCTCTCCTTGATGTCTTGACCAACCTATAATGGTTAGGAAAGAAATCATCCTCTCACACAGCCCTTTGACTAGTTTGGCACAACCTGAAGAAAGAAAATTAACAGGCACTAAATTGTTTGCTAAACTATACTGTAATAAGTTTTATAGCAAGATGGCCATCAATAGTAGGCTCAAATGGTAACTATGTGAAAATGGTGACATTTTCTTTATACTGTAAGGTACAGCTTTCCTTATGAACTTTTAAAGTTGCTATGCTGATCAAAATATTTTGATCAAACATGTAGTGTATTATACATGTCCAGAGTATACTGGGAAAACGTAAAAAATCATCTTGTAAAATTCATTCTCCCCAAGAAAGGGAGTTCCGTGCTCCATCATTGGGATCTTTGGAAAACTGTATGAAGCTTTCCCAGATGGCTGTCCAAGGGCTTCAGCAGTTCAAGTCTCCCCTTCTGCAGCTCCCTCACATTGAAGAGGACAATCTTAGGCGAGTTTCCAATCATAAAAAGGTATAAAGCTACAGATGAGACTCAGTCATTTTTATCTTTCCATTATCTCCTTTAACCTACCTCTGTCTCTCACTAAGCAAGCTTATTAATAGTTCACAGAATAAAAAGCATTTGCTCAGGAATGCAATACCTCATGAGTCCTTGTGCTTTATGTTCCTTAAACTGTATCACTGTTTGCTTTATAAATAAAAAGGAGTGACTATTCACCACAGGTAATAGGAGTTATGATCTGTAGTATGGTTAAGCATGGGATAGGTATACTGGACAAAACACATCATCTTGCTTACTTTATTGGAGGGCACAGTCTGATCTTACTAAAGTGTAATCTACAGTTTTTTGTGAGAGTATAGCTGAAATACCAGACCTATGTTGAGTTGATTGCCTAGTTCCCGAACCTATTTCTGAAGAAGGTATATTTTAGATGTGATTATGGAGGAGTATCAGAATAAGAAAATGTAATAGTTAATGGAACACAAATTCAATTTCTACTTTATTTCAAGGTTTGTAATCCTTTTAGTGGGAATGAATCAAATAAACAGTTTGCTTGTGTCAGTACTGCTGGAATACACAAGTGATTACATTAACTAGAGTTTAGTTTTGTGGAATATTCTCTTGTAGTATTTTTCTTTTTTCTTTTTTTAACCAAGTTCAAAATCAAAAGTATCCAAGACATGGTGAGTTTGAAAGGAACTGATCGCCGCAACTTACTGCACTTCCTTGAAGATGAAAAATATGATGAAGTTATGGCTGTATTAGGTAGTTTTCCACATATCACCATAGATATAAAGCCACAAGGTAAGATGGGAGGTCATTTCATTGCTGTATATGTCATCCCTCTTGACAATTTGATAGTCTGCTGGCAGTAATCAGTGAGGATTCTGAACACCAATTCCTTACATTACTTATGTAACCTGGAAAATGGCAGACTTTCCTGAATGACATGGTCTTGCACTTCCGATTTATAGTTTGAGGAAAACAAAGTACATTAAAGCATCTTGCGTTTTCCAGGCCATCAGCAGTTTCATCTAGAGGGACTGATGTAGCATTTAATTGTTTGATTTAGCATTGTGAGAGCAGTGTATAATAATGGTTAAAGTGGCTCTTTATTTTTAAACCTTTGTATCCTTTGCCTTGTAACATTAAAGAAAAGGGTGGCCAAAGATTTCATGCTTGTGCTTAGCCCGAATATCAAACTATCAGTTTTTTATTTGAGACATTAAATCGAGACCCAGGTCATTAAACAATTGAGGGTATTTTTGTGAGAGGGAAGGTATGTTAACCTTGTGTGATGAGTGTATTCTGCTTGGGATAACCAGGTAGTACTTGGCAAAAATTCACTACAGTTTCAATTGTATATGTCACTCTCCTTCGCTTGCTGTCTGAAGTTGTTGTGCTGTTAAACGGTTGCCTTTAGGCTGCCTTTCAGTGGAAGGTGAACTGATCATTGGTCACCTTCCTCACAGATAAGCTGAGATTTAATGTTAGTAAAGGTCTGAATGAAATATTTGGTAGTACAAACATATATTTGTAGTTGCATAGAATGGTCTTTCAAAGTTTGTGTTTTCCAAAATCTGACACGTTTTGTTCAGCTAGCCTAGTGTTGGATTTGGCATATACATGGTCCTCGGTAAGGCGCATGTATCTGGTGACCGTAAGTTTCAAAATGTAAAAATAAGTAAAAAAAATATGCCATGCACTTTCAAATCAGTATCTTACCTTTACCAATGGTTAGTGGACACAGAGTGCTGTTGTTTAGTTGTGTTCATAATTGTCAGAGAGTCCTTGACAAACTTGTACCCCCTCATGTTCTGGCAAGCTACCCCTCCCCTGCGCACATTTTGCATTTGACAAATACAGATATTTAAGAAGTTGTGCCAAGGAGGATTTAACCTTTTTGCTCCTCCCCAGATTGACTGTTTCTACTTCTAATTATAGGTGAAGGACGTGTGAAGAACTTTGAGGAATACTTTTATTTTTCATACCAGAATAAAAATGTAGTATTTTTCAGTCAGTAGACTGAATATTCAACATTACTGCATTCTAAGATATGAACCCATAAGTCCACTGACCGTACTACAGGTCTTCTGATCAATATTCTAGTCAACCTATTCATTGCTGTTCCTTTATTTTTTTCTCCCTCTTTTTGAAAAAAGAAAAGGAGTACTAGTGGCACCTTAGAGCCTAACAAATTTATTTGAGCATAACCTTTCGTGAGCTACAGCTCACTTCATTGGATGCATTCAGTGGAAAATACAGTGAGGAGATTTATATACACAGAGAACATGAAACAATGGGTGTTACCATACACACTGTAATGAGAGTGATCACGTAAGGTGAGCTATTACCAGCAGGAGAGTGGGGTGTGGGGGGAACCTTTTGTAGTGATAATCAAGGTGGGCCATTTCCAGCAGTTGACAAGAACATCTGAGGAAGAGTGGGGGGTGGGGAAGGGAGGGAATAAACATGGGGAAATAGTTTTACTTTGTGTAATGACACATCCACTCCAAGTCTTTATTCAAGCTTAAGTTAATTGTATCCAGTTTGCAAATTAATTCCAATTCAGCAGTCTCTCGTTGGAGTCTGTTTTTGAAGTTTTTTTGTTGAAGAATTGCCGCTTTTAGGTCTGTAATCGAGTGACCAGAGAGATTGAAGTGTTCTCCGACTGGTTTTTGAATGTTATAATTCTTGACGTCTGATTTGTGTCCATTTATTCTTTTACATAGAGACTGTCCAGTTTGACCAATGTACATGGCTGAGGGGCATTGCTGGCACATGATGACATATATCACATTGGTAGATGTGCAGGTGAACGAGCCTCTGATAGTGTGGCTGATGAGATTAGGCCTTATGATGGTGTCCCCTGAATAGATATGTGGACACAGTTGGCATCGGGCTTTGTTGCAAGGATAGGTTCCTAGGTTAGTGATTCTGTTGTGTGGTGTGTGGTTGCTGGTGAGTATTTGCTTCAGGTTGGTGGGCTGTCTGTAAGCAAGGACTGGCCTGTCTCCCAAGATCTGTAAGAGCTATGCGTCGTCCTTTAGGATAGGTTGTAGATCCTTGATGCGTTGGAGAGGTTTTAGTTGGGGGCTGAAGGTGATGGCTAGTGGCGTTCTGTTATTTTCTTTGTTGGGCCTGTCTTGTAGTAGGTGACTTCTGGGTACTCTTCTGGCTCTGTCAATCTGTTTCTTCTCTTCAGCAGGTGGGTATTGTAGTTGTAAGAATGCTTGATAGAGATCTTATAGGTGTTTGTCTGAGGGGTTGGAGCAAATGCAGTTGTATCGTAGAGCTTGGCTGTAGACAATAGATTGTGTGGTGGGGTCTGGATGAAAGCTGGAGCCATGTAGGTAGGCATAGCAGTCAGTAGGTTTCCGGTATAGGGTGGTGTTTATGTGACCATCGCTTATTAGCACGTAGTGTCCAGGAAGTGGATCTCTTGTGTGGACTGATCCAGGTTGAGGCTGATGGTGGGATGGAAATGGATGAAATCATGGTGGAATTCCTCAAGGGCTTCTTTTCCATGGGTCCAGATGATGATGTCATCAATGTAGCGCAAGTAGAGTAGGGGCATTAGGGGATGAGAGCTGAGGAAGCGTTGTTATAAGTCAGCCATAAAAATGTTGGCATACTGTGGGGCCATGCGGGTACCCATAGCAGTGCCGCTGATTTGAAGGTATACATTGTTCACAAATGTGAAATAGTTATGGGTGAGGACAAAGTCACAAAGTTCAGCCACCAGGTTTGCCGTGACATTATCAGGGATAGTGTTCCTGACAGCTTGTAGTCCATCTTTGCGTGGAATGTTAGTGTAGAGGGCTTCTGCATCCAGAGTGGCCAGGATGGTGTTTTCAGGAAGATCACCGATGGATTGTAGTTTCCTCAGGAAGTCAGTGGTGTCTTGAGGATAGCTGGGAGTGCTGGTAGCATAGGGCCTGAGGAGGGAGTCTACATAGCCAGACAATCCTGCTGTCAGGGTGCCAATGCCTGAGATAATGGGGCGTCCAGGATTTCTAGGTTTATGGATCTTGAGTAGCAGATAGAATACCCCAGGTCGGGGTTCCAGGAGTGTGTCTGTTCTTGTGCTTTTTCAGGGAGTTTCTTGAGCAAATGGTGTAGTTTCTTTTGGTAACCCTCAGTGGAGTCAGAGGGTAATGGCTTGTAGAAAGTGGTGTTGGAGAGCTGCCTAGCAGCCTCTTGTTCATATTCTGACCTATTCATGATGACAACAGCACCTCCTTTATCAGCCTTTTTGATTATGATGTCAGATTTGTCTCTGAGGCTGTGGATGGCATTGTGTTCTGCACAGCTGAGGTTGTGGGGCAAGTGATGCTGCTTTTCCACAATTTTAGCCCGTGCACGTCGGCGGAAGCACTCTATGTAGAAATCCAGTCTGTTGTTTCGACCATCAGGAGGAGTCCACCCAGAATCCTTCTTTTTGTAGTCTTGGTAGGAACGTCTCTATGGGTTAGTATGTTGTTCAGAGATGTGTTGGAAATATTCCTTGAGTCGGAGACCTCGAAAATAGGATTCTAGGTCACCACAGAATTGTATCATGTTCGTGGGGATGGAGGGGCAGAAGGAGAGGCCCCGAGATAGGACCGATTCTTCTGCTGGGCTAAGAGTATAGTTGGATAGATTAACAATATTGCTGGATGGGTTGAGGGAACCACTGTTGTGGCCCCTTGTGGCATGTAGTAGTTTAGATAGTTGAGTGTCCTTTTTCTTTTGTAGAGAAGCAGAGTATGTGTTGTAAATGGCTTGTCTAGTTTTTGTAAAGTCAATCCATGAGGAAGTTTGTGTGGAAGGTTGTTTTTTTATGAGAGTATCCAGTTTTGAGAGCTCATTCTTAATCTTTCCCTGTTTGCTGTAGAGGATGTTGATCAGGCGGTTCTGCAGTTTCTTTGAGAGTGTGTGGCACAAGCTGTCAGCATAGTCTGTGTGGTAGGTAGATTGTAATGGATTTTTTACCTTCAGTCCTTTTGGTACGATCTCCATCTGTTTGCATTTGGAAAATCAGAGAACGCTTCAATCTCTCTGGTCACTCGATTACAGACCTAAAAGTGGCAATTCTTCAACAAAAAAACTTCAAAAAACAGACTCCAACGAGAGACTGCTGAATTGGAATTAATTTGCAAACTGGATACAATTAACTTAAGCTTGAGTAAAGACTGGGAGTGGATGTGTCATTACACAAAGTAAAACTATTTCCCCATGTTTGTTCCCTCCCTCCCCCAACCCCCACTTTTCCTCAGACGTTCTTGTCAACTGCTGGAAATGGCCCACTTTGATTATCACTACAAAAGGTTCCCCCCCCCACCCCGCTCTCCTGCTGGTAGTAGCTCACCTTATGTGATCACTCTCGTTACAGTGTATATGGTAACACCCATTGTTTCATGTTCTCTATGTATATAAATCTCCCCACTGTATTTTCCACTGAATGCATCCGATGAAGTGAGCTGTAGCTCCCGAAAGCTTATGCTCAAATAGATTAGTTAGTCTCTAAGGTGCCACTAGTACTCCTTTTCTTTTTGCGAATACAGACTAACACGCCTGCTACTCTGAAACCTGTCTTTTTGCAAAGGAATTAAGTGCATGACTCTTAATGCACCTTTGAAATTGAGATATTAATCATTGAAAGATCAGGAAAATTATAGTTATGGTTCCCAGAACAACTGTAACTTAGTCCCCTTGCTCATATGTGGTATTTTATAATATGAAAGTTTTATGTTTTAATATACAATGCTACATAGTTATGATTCCCAGAGCAGCCATAACTTTGAATACCCTAACTTTCCTACAAGTTAAATCACAACCTCAATGTTTACTTCATGTAGTTTTATGCAGTTTATTGCTCCTCATTCTGTTAATGTATTCTAGGTAATAGAGACTGTTTAAAGATGCAGATGAAAGTCTTTATTCTTGCAAATATTTTCAGATTATTTTGTGTTACATCTTCTCTGGGAGACTTGTGATTACGCTCACACTTTTATCTGTCACTGAGTAATGCTTAATTTAAAAAATAAATATGAAACTGATTAAGAAACAAAGGTTAACTGGAAGTATCACTTTTCTTTGACCTTAGTTTTGGATGATGAAGACAGCAACAATATTACAGTGGGATCGCTAGTCACTGTTTTGGTAACATTAACAAGGCAAACAATGGCAGTAAGTAGTCAAAGTATTTACAACTTTGGATGAATTGCAAATGCATTGTGATAACTTAGAATGTTTTGTTAGGAGCTAGTTTCTTGATAATTTTGTGGTAATGGATTGGTTGATCACAGGATGACTATGAGCCGCCAATGTGATATGGCCATGAAAAAAGCTAATGTCGTCTTAGGATGCATCAGGCGAGGTATTTCCAGTAGAGATAAGGAGGTGTTAGTACCGTTATACAAGGCACTGGTGAGACCTCAACTGGAATATTGTGTGCAGTTCTGGTCTCCCATGTTTAAGGAGGATGAATTCAAACTGGAACAGGTACAGAGAAGGGCTACTAGGATGATCCGAGGAAAGGAAAACCCGTCTTATGAAAGGAGAATCAATGAGCTTGGCTTGTTTAGCCTAACTAAAAGAAGGCTGAGAGGAGATATGATTGCTATCTATAAATATATGAGAGGGATAAATACTTTGGAGGAAGAAGAATTATTTAAGCTCAGTACCAATGTGGACACAAGAACAAATGGATATAAACTGGCCATCAGGAAGTTTAGACTTGAAATTAGATGAAGGTTTCTAACCATCAGAGGAGTGAAGTTCTGGAACAGCCTTCCTAGGGAAGCAGTGGGGGCAAAAGACCTATCTGGCTTCAAGACAAAGCTTAATAAGTTTATGGAGGAGATATGATGGGATAGCCTAATTTGGGCAATTAATTGATCTACTAGCAGTAGATATGCCCAATGGCCTGTGATGGGATGTTAGATGGGGTGGGATCTGAGTTACTACAGAGAATTCTTTCCAGGGTGTCTGTCTGGTGAGTCTTGCCCACATGCTCAGGGTTTAGCTGATCGCCATATTTGGGGTCGGGAAGGAATTTTCCCCCAGGGCTTCTCGCCTTCCTCTGCATGGGGCACGGGTCACTTGCTGGAAGATTTGCTGCACCTTGAAGTCTTTAAACCACGATTTGAGGACTTCAGTAGCTCAGACATAAGTTAAGGGTTTGTTACAGGAGTTGGTGGGTGAGATTCCATGGCCTGCATAATGCAGGAGGTCAGACTAGACGATCATAATAGTCCCTTCTGACCTTAAAGTCTATGATTCTAAAAACACCATTCTTGAATCAAGCTCTTCCATTGTCAAAATGTTAACGCTCTCTCCCTCAAAACTTTTGTTTCATGTTAGAAATCTCACAGGTCACTCTATTCACTACACTAGTCCATGCCCAAAGGAAATAGCCTGCACCGGAAAGATTATGGAGTAATTTTACTCCTGATATGTTGACAAATAGCTTTTGCAGTAGTTCATCAAAAATTCCAATGGTAATGCCTGTCATCTGAATTAAGTAGTTAGAACACTAAAGTTACTTTAATAGATAAATCAAGTAGCAAAGGTGCATCTTTAAAAGATAAGTTGAAGTTTATCTTTGTGTATGGTGGTGTTCTTGTCAATTTCATGGTTCCTGAGCCGTGAAATTAACACGAAAGCCAGCTCCCCAGCCTGGCTGTTGCCCGGTCTCTGCTTCAAGCTGGGCTGCCACCCAGGTTCCTGGCTTGGGCTGCCACCTGGGCTCCCCGCTGGCAGCCCTGCTGCCCTCCAGGGTCCCGGCTCCCTGCTGGGAGCACGGCAGCTGACCAGACTTCCAGACGGATCTCCCCATCGTAGGCAAGAAGCCCTGGGCGGCTCCCCCCAAGCTCCTCTTTGGGAGCAGGAAGGAGAGAAGCCTTGCGCCACTTGCCCCCCCCCCCCATGTCTGGCTGGGAGCACAGAGGCAAGAAGCCCCGAGGGGCTGTCACTCTGCGCCTGGCTGGGAGCGCAGAGGCGAGATGTCCTGGAGGACAACTGAGCTCCCGGTGGGGAGCTGCGCAGAGCTGAAAGCCCTGGCTCTTAGTCCCCCACACTGCCCCTCTTTAGTCGGTGGAAGTGCTCCTGGTGAGGCTACGCACCAGTGACCAAAGGAGGATGGTGTGGACATCAGCCACCATGGTGGTTAATGAAGTGGCTGTAAGTTGACCCAACATAAGTCAACTTAAGATTGTGGTGTAGAAATAGCTGTAGGCCATGCCTATGCTATCGCTTTTGTTAGCAAAACTTGCGTTACTCAGGGGTGTGGGAAAAGACCTCCCCATAGTGATATAAGTGTCCCCGTCATAAGTGGTAGTGTGCATAGTGCTATGTTGGCAGAAGAGCTTCTCCCTCTGACGTAGCTACCGCCGCTCATTGGAGGTGCTTTAATTATGTCCACGTGAGAGTTCTCTCCCATTGGCATAGAGTAGCTACACGAACAAGCTGTGCCACTGTAAGGTCTCTAGTGTAGACATAGCCTTAAGAATCCTTAAAGAAACCTCTCTGATCTTTTGTCTAGTACATGTGCAGTGAAGGAGGCAAATAGGATGCCAAATTATACATATAGGGACATAGAAGGAAATAATCTATAACTTGTATAGCTAAATATTATCACCTTATAGAATACCTTAAAGAAGATAAACTGTAGTTGCTGAATGGGTAGCAGTGGTTGATGCTATGTTTCAAAGTCTAAACATCTGGATTGCGTGATGTTTGAAATTTTTTCAGTTTTTTAAAAATATCCTTAACGTTGTTTCCAGGTTTAAACCCTGAGCCCCCTGAAACTAAAGAGATTGTCCACCTGACAAGCCCCAGAGTGTAAACATGCATGACTCCGCCCTTCAGTCAAAATCGAGCATAAATGGAGCTTTGCATTATGCCTCAAACCTAAAACACCTTGGCATCCTCAGACCAACAGAGGAGCAAACTTTAGAGTCCTCCACTGAATATGCCTTGCTGGTAGCACCTAAATGTTTATATCTTTGAACCGTTGGAATACGTGATCTGATCACAACTGTTTGTTGCAGTGCATGATAAGAGAGCAGTCTCTGATATAGCCAGGACCCAGAACATGTCAAATATTAAAGATTGGTATCAACACCTTCAACTGTACCCAGAAGTGAATTTAAAAGATGCAGCAATATATAAAGGATTGGTTTAATGTGCTGTCTACAACTAACGCCACTAAGCAGTCTGGCTGCTTTATTCTGCATCCCCCAGTTGCTTATGTATACTCCCTCAGTTTCATTTAGGTGTGGTCACCCAGGACTTCTAGTTTAACTTCATTGCAGACAATGTGACACAAAAGCAAGGAACACCAGCTTAGCAAATGATTTTTTTAAACCATAATTACTTTAATTCCTGAATTCTTTAAAGAGTACAGATCTTAGAAAACAATCCTGAGATGTTCCGGCCGCAGTCTGATCTCTCACATTCTGAGAGTTGGAAGTTTGTCTGCTTTTCAGACAATGTTACACAGAGCACTTCCTGTCATCTCATTCCTCTGCATGTCCAGCTTGTCTGTCGAGGTGGCCTGTCCTTCTCCATCCTTCAGTCTCTCCTTTTGCCATGTGACCAAGCTGATAGGCTGCAGATGTAAAGGGCACTTCTGTGTAGAAAATGCATTGTTTTGGGCAATTGGGCTAGCAGTTGAGAAACTATCAAAGTTGATGTCTTCAGATTGCTCTGTAATGTCTTCTACCTGATGGTCTTTCAGTAAGCACCTTTCCTGGGCAGGGCGGCTATCTGCAATACAGTTCAATAGTATTGCCTGGGGCAAGGTTAGATGTCTTCAGGGCACGATAGAAAATAATCTACAGTTTTGTGCACACACATCCCGCTCTTTCACAAGTACAGTATAGCACATATTACAGTAGTCCCATCTAGAATTTTACAAGGCATGTGTAAAATGTTGATAAAGCAGTAAAAAATAGAGTATGGGGCAGACATCTTCCAAGAATGCAAAATAAGGCATGGAGATGCCAGTCATGGCTCCATAATTAAGATTTAGTTTAGTTTTCGCGTTTAAAGCGGGGATTTTGAACATACTATGTCTGGGCAGCTACAGTACATAGTGCCTAATATACTATTTATGATATGCAGAAGCACTGCTTTTTGTTAAGGTTGCCTGGTACTTCCCATTATAAGACCCTGTTTTCAGTTGCTTATGACTTTGTGGAACTTTATATGCAGCGTAGTTGTAGCCATGTCGATCCCAGGGTATGGGAAAGACAAGGTGGGTGAGGTCATATCTTTTATTAGATCAACTTCCGTTGGGGAGAGTCAAGCTTTTGAGCCGCACAGCACTCTTCTTCACACCTGGGAAAGGTACTCCCAGTGCCACAGCCAAATGCAAGGTGGAACAGATGGTTCAGCATAAATTAATTGTAATTACCTGTGCAACCTTAATTCAGCTTCATTGTGCGGATTATGGTAGTCATACATTTCATGGTCACGTACTATTTTTTCCCACAGGACTCCTGCCCTATTCAGTGCACAGTGTTCTGGGGATGAATCAACTTTGTGTAGTAAAGGAGGCTACTGTCTGTAAGACCCCTGCCTCAGCAGAAGCAGGAAGGTGTGTAGTGAATAAGGCAAGGCTTTGCAGAAAGGGAAGGGAGGGTCTCATGGTTAAGGAACTTGAATGATGCCTTGAAGAATAGGATTCTACCCCTGACTGTGCCATGGAGTTCCTGTCTGATGCTGGGCATGTCACTTAAACCATACTTCTTACAGGGTGGTCATTAATTGTGCTTTCCTCATTTTCTGTCACCCAGCATGATACCTTGGGGCCTGATTAGCAGAAGAGCTGAGTACTCTCAACTCCAGTTTAAATTAGTGAGAGCTGTGCTTGACTGTGTTAAGTGCTATACAATGCTATGTAGTCTGAAAACCCAGGTCCTTCATATCTCAACTGGGCACCCAAAATTAGTGGATGCTTTTGACCTTAATCTCTCTGTAGCTCAGCCTTTCATCTATAAAATGGGGATAAAACCATACTCTCACTTCATAGGGGTTTTGTCAAGATAAATTAAGTAATGTTTGAAGCGCATATACTGTAATGATGAGCTCCATTGAAAATCCCTTGAGGAAATTAATAATTCTGTCTTTAGAACAGGGTTCAAATTGTGTGTAGTAAATAAAGCCTAGGGGCCACACATTGAACAATGAGGATAATACACAATATTGAATAGATGTTCATAAGTCCATTTTGTGCTCTGAATGAGGTGAGGCAGGGGTCCTGTAAAACCCATTGGTGTGTGATCATGAAACTGAAGGTGGTATCATACACGCTCTTAAGGGGGCTGAATTTAGGTTGTACCGACAGTTTTAATGCTGGCATTTCCTAACTTCTGAGTGCTTGACTTTACAACCTTAATAATGTTTAACATAACTTTGTGTAATTGTATTATGTATGTATGAAATAAAATTGAGGAGATTGAATCTCACTGGTGAATAGTGTTTTGGATAGTTGTATGTTTAGGCAAATACAATATGTACCAGTACAGCGACTTAAATGAATTTGCTATGCACCATAACCTTGGCAATACCAATGCACTGGAATGTAAAATTCAGTCACTTTTACCATGGCTGCTGTGTCCAAAAAAACTCTTGAAGCAGGTTTAATGGTATGTTTAAACTTATCATGGTTGAAAAAGTGAACAGATATCTTTGTCCAAAATTTGAATGTTTGTTGGCAACTCCCAATTTTTTCATGCAGTCTGTGTGTTCATGATATTGCCAGTAAATCGCATTTGCCCTCTTAATATAGGACAATTTGCTATAGCAAATTATATGTCTGCATTTGTTTTGTGCCAGATAACTAGTATCTTTCTGTGTAAGTAAAAAATGAAAAATACTTTTCCACCTACAGACACTTCTGAGCTAATAGAGGGAGGCAGATAAAGTGTATTGTTTTACTGATGTAAACATTGATATTTCTGGCTTGATTTGTGCTCCTGGATCCATGAATGACAGGCTAGATATTGAGTTTGTTTCTTAATATTCTTGTAACTGGGGTAGAATTTGCATTTTACTACTACTGCTTGCTTTTGTGATACAGAATTTTCACACTGTACAGCATAAGTACAGTAAAAGCTTTGTAATCTTGCATGTTGGGGGTGTGGGGGATGCTGGTAAGTGAAAAATTCTGGTTAACTAAGAGAGATGGAGTTTGAGTGCAGGGGGGGCTCAGGGCAGGGGGTTGGGGTGTGGGGTGCCATATCCAGGCAGCGCTTACCTCGGGTGGCTCCCCACGAGTGGCGACATCCCTGCTGCTCCTAGGTGGAGGTGCAGCTAGGCGACTCTGCATGCTACCTCTACCTGTAGGCACTGCCCCCGCATCTCCCATTGGCTGCGATTCCTGGCCAAAGAGCTGCAGATCCAGCGCGCGGGACAGGGCAGGGGTAGTGCACAGAACCGCCTAGCTGTGCCTCCGCCTAGGAACAGCAGGGACATGTTGCTACTTCCGGGGAGCCACACAGAGCTAGGTAGGGAGCCTGCCAGCCCTATGCCAATCGGACTATAAACTGGGCTTTCAATGAAGATCAGAAATGCTGATTTATAGAGCTTGCCTGTTGGTACAGGGCTGGATAACATAGTTTTTACTGTAAATCTTTCAGCACAAGGGACCACTGTAATTATTCTGAGAATTTTTTTAATAGATGAACTATGCTAGTATTGGTAAAATCCTGTACAAAGGATTCAAATTTTGTTTAATCTTTTTCATACTTGTCAATTAGTGTCTTATGTTTGTCACTGAAAAGAGAATTCTCAGTAATGGACAAAACCCCTCAGATTTAGTCTAGTTAAATTTACTTTAATATCTAAGTGACAGTGTAATTTTCTAAGCATCAGTGCCGGTTGGCACAGACAAAGATTAAGACTTCATTTCCTCCCTAATCAGGAAGTGTTTGAAAAGGAACAGTCCACCTGCGCAGCAGAAGAGCAACCTACGGAGGATGGGGTAAGTTGAGAATTAGACTATATTACAGTGCCTCTGCTTCCTAGTTGAGAAAATGAACCTTCATTCAGATTGAGTGACTCTTTCATGTACTTGTGATAGATTTTTTTTCACAAAGACCTATACAAATATCCAGTAGAACTTAGCTTTTAAGGTAGGATCATATCTTAAAACATTTGAAGCATGTGAAGATGGCTGCCTCAAGTTAAAATATTTAGTGTAATTTAATCTGCCTACTATTTAACCACCATGTTTCCTTACAGCAAGGAGATGCCAACAAAGTTAAGAACAAAGGATGGCAGCAAAAGAATAAAGGAACCAAGAAGGCTTCAAAATCAAAGAAAAAGAAACCTTTGAAAAAGAAACCTGCTCCTCCTCCATTGCAGCAGCCAAAGCAGCAGAAGCAAAAGCAAGCTAATGGGGTATTTCATTGAAAGATTTCAAAGCCAAAAGGGACTGTTAAATCACCTAGTCTGACCTCCTGTATATATCACAGGCCATTAAATTTCACCCAGTTATCCCTATATTGAGTGCCAGGAACTTGTGTTTGACTAAAGCAGGGGTGGGCAAACTACGGCCCGGGAGTCCTATCCGGCCCTTCAGACTGTTTAATCCAGCCCTCAAGCTCCCGACAGGGAGTGGGGTCTGGGGCTTGCCCTGCTCCACATGTGCCGGGGCTCCATGCGGCTCCCAGATGCAGCGGCACGTCCCCACTCTGGCTCCTATGTGTAGGGGCAGCCAGAAGGCTCTGCACACTGCCCTGCCCCTGCCCCAAGCGCCGGTCCTGCAGCTCCCATTGGCCGGGAACTCTGATCATTCATGGCCCACCATACAATTTCCATGCCCAGATGTGGGCCTCAGGCCAAAAAGTTTTCCCACCTCTGGACTAAAGCATATCTTCTAAAAAGGCATCCGGTCTTGATTAGAGGGCTTCAGGAGATGAAGAACCCACCACTTCCCATGGTAGTTTGTTTCAGTAGTTAATCACCCTCATTATTAAAAATTTGATTAATTTCTGCTTTGAATTTGTCTGGCTTCAACTTCTAGCCACTGATCCTTGTTAGGCCTTTCTCTGCTAGGTTAAAGAGCCCTTTAGTACCTGATATTTTCCCCCTGGGAGGTACTTATACACTGTAATCAAGTCACCTCTTAATCTTCTTTTGGTAAACTAAACAGATTGAGCTCCTTAAATTTCTCAGCGTAAGGTATTTTCTTCAACTCTCAAATAATTTTTGGGGCTCTTTGCACCCTCTCCAATTTTTCAACATACTTTTAAAAATGGATGCAGTATTTCAATGTTGTTCTCATCAGTAAAAGAAGTAAAATCATCTCTTCCTATTCCCTTGTTTATATATCCAAGGATCACATTCGCCTTTTTTGCTTTATCACCACACTGAGAGCTCATGCTGAGTCACTTGTCCATTATGACCCTTACATCTTTTTCAGAGGTTTTCCAGGATACAGTCCCCCATTTTGTAGGTTGGGCTACATTCTTTGTTCCTAGGTGTAGGACCTTCCATTTGGCTGTGTTAGAATACTTTGTTTTGAACGGGCCCAGCTTACCAAGAGATCCAGGTCGCTCTGACTGCCCTGTCGTTGTCATTTATCACTCCATCACTGTGTGTGTCATCTCTGAATTTTATCAGCTATAAATTTATATTTACTTCCAGATCATTGATAAAAGTAATGAATAGCATTGGGCCTAGTACTGATCCCTGTTGAACTCTACTAGATGCATCTCCATTCTATGATGATTCCACATTAGCAATTACTATTTGAGGTCTGTTAGTTAACAAGTTTTAATCAATTTAACGTACTTTATTAATAGCGTATGGTGCTCACTTTTAATCAGCATGTCATACAGTACTAAGTCAACCCCCTTACAAAAGTCTAACTGTATTACATCTGTGCAGTTATCTTTATCAACAAAACTTTTAATTTTAAAGAATGAAATCAGGTTTGTTTGACAAGACCTGTTTTCCATAAAGCCTTGTTGACCATCACTAATTACATTCCCATCCTTTAATTCTTTGTTAATAGAATCCCATTTCAGCTTTTCCATTATTTTGCCCGGATTGATGTCAGACTAACTGGCCTATAATTACCTGGGTCATGCTGCTTCCCATCTTCTGAATATTGTCACATTAGCACTCTTCAAGTCTTCTGGAATTTCCCTGGTATTCCAAAATTTATTAAAAATTAATGTCAACAAGCCGGAGATCTATACAGCCAACTCCTTTAGGACTATTGGATGTAAGTTGTCCAGGGTTTCTGATTTTAGAATATTTATTCTTGGCAAATGTTAAATAACATCCTGTTTAGTTACTAGGGGACTGGAATGTACATCATCCCACTTCTTTCCAAATACAGAGCAGAAGTATTTATTGATTTCTTCCACCTTTCTGCATCATTAACTATTTTACCATGTCTCTCGAGTAATGGGCCATTGTTAGCTTTTCTCTTGTTCCTAATATACTTAAGGACATTTTTTTTTAGTGTCCTTATCCCTGCATGCCTTGGATTTTTTCCCTTGATGTCTTTAGTTTCCCTTATCAGTGTCTACAATTCCGTAACTTTTTTAAAATTTATATCAATTGCTATCAACATCCCTTTTTTGCATTTGTTTTATATATATTTGCTGCCTTCGCTTTCTCATTGAACCAGGATGGACTTTTACCCAAAGTCTTTCTTGATTGTAGAATGGTAGCTTTTTGGCCATCTAACCAAAGTCTTACTAAAGAACTCCCAGTTTTCATTCACCTTTTTCCTCCCAATCAGTTCTACTCTTACTTTTCTTCAACTTTGGAAAATTAGCCCTTTTTGAAGCACTATGTTGTGTGTATTTTACTGGTTGGGACTATTCTCCATGATCTGGTTACATTCAATATGGGTAAACAGTCACTGATCCCAAGGCAATTACCAACTTTCAGTTCAATGACTAGTTAATCTTTAACTGTCACAGTGAAGTTCACAATAGTTACCTCATGTTGGGTGCCATAATTTTTGTGTTAAAAAATTATCTGACTTTTAGAAATTCTAATGGTGTTTTAGTACTGACTGTATGAGACCTGCATGTGTTTCCCAAATTGAAGTCCCTCATAAGTTTTCTTTCTTTGTGAACACGTTAGAGGTGTGTGTAAGGAGTAACTCTCCCTCTGATCTGGTTTGATTTGCTTCTTCCTGGCTTTGTTAGTTAACTGGGAGCATATGGATAAAAGGTATTTTTGTTTAACACAATAAAAAAATTAGCCCAAATACTATGGGAATGACAAACACAACTGAGACACCAATTCTTAAAGAGATTCAATTAGATTGTGACATTAATGTTGTAGATGATACGGGGGAGGAGAAGAGATGGTTCTCTTTCAAATGATGTATTGCTGTGTGAAAGGTGTGTGCTGTCCCTGCTCGCCCCCTTGTGGCCATGTGCTTTGCTATGGATGTGCCCTGCCTTAATTTTCCTGAATAGGTTATCACATAAAAGCCTTGCTAATTTTATTATCAATGTCCTTTTTAGAGGGAATCACTTATTAATGGAAAATGTAATAAATTCAGGTAAGTCCTTTACCCAGGCTTCTTACCTGGAAGACATATTTCATCTGAGTTTCAGTCCTGCCTGAATTCATCCCACTCTCAGGCACTTTATCTGCAAGACACTTTCAACCCTGTTTCCTTAAATGGAGCCAGGGCCTCTTCATGGCCTTCCTGACTGCCGCTTTTTTCCAGGCAGCACAAAGCTCCTTGCAGGCTGGGCCCCCGACAGCTATGTGGGAAGTTCTTCCCTAAATTCCTTATCTTGGTGTTCTCTTGCTCTGTTCTGTGGGAGCTCCTCTCCCTTAGGAACACCTGAGTGCTGGTAGCCTTTTATCAGGTCCACGTGCTTGTTAGCCAATTAGATGCCAACCAGCCACTTAAGCAATAAATTACTTACAGGTGGGCTGAGATGGGCTTCTCCCCTTACACCCATCATGGGTAGACTGGGCCCTGACTCCCCTTAAAGGTGAATACAGAACTGGATTTTTAGAGCACTTCACATTTTAGTAATGAAAAGTGTGTATAATGGGGGACTTACAATAGTGAACTAAAAATCAGTAGTTCCTAAATAGTGGACAAATGTAACGGCTATTAAGTCTTTTAGTATCACTGTCTCTGATATCGCAACTCTTTTAGTACTTTAGGATGTTAATTTCCCCCGTATATCAACCAGAAATGGTCTTGAAATGTGTTTTACATTTCATTCAAAGAACCCTATCTGAAACAATGCAGTACCCCATGGCATTGCAGTGTCACATATTAGGCACTAGTCCTCAAGTGGGACTTAAGAGCCCATGGCCTTCAGACTTGGAGCACAGGAATGCTGCCCATGGGAATAATAGATTGTTTTGTTTTTGTTTAGGAAGTTGTAATAAGGGAGGAAGATGAGGAACTTTCTGATAAAGGAAGTGAGTCTGATGAAGAAGAAACTAACAGGGACTCTCAAAGTGAAAGAGATGATGGAAGTGAAAGAGACTCCGACAGAGAACAAGATGAGAAACAAAACAAAGACGATGAAGCTGTAAGTCTCACTTTGTGGTGAAGGGTGATTTTGCCTCTGGAGTTGTGGGGAAAACATGGTATCTCTTTAGCAACCACCTCAGGCTGAACAACACAAGGATGAAGTAGTAGCATCAACTCTCTCAGGAGAAAGTCGTATTAAGTCGTCTTCTTCCAGTGTGAGGTTGCCATGATGCATGTCCCTTAGTGCAGTGTTTCCTTACAGAAAAGAAAGAGAGATGTTAAAATTACAGAACAAGAGAAATGAAAACTTCAATTTTAGCGGAAGAATGTACTAAAGTTTTTCAACTTAATTTGACAGTTAATCAACTTTGATGCTGTGAGATTTCAATATAAAACCTCCCCTTAAATTTTAAATCCTTGACACACCTAACTATTATGCATTGTACAATGCATCCCACACACATAGCAGTGGGAGAAGTGTGTGTGTATGTATGTTTGTATATGACATTTGGTAAGTTAGAATTATTGTGAATTTGGGTTGTATTAGCTCCAAGAGGCTTGTTGTGCTAGGGTCTCACACACAAAACAGTGGCTTCTTCTCCAGAGATCTTACAATCTAGGTATAAGATAAGAGAAAACAGTTGGATGCAACAAACCGGGTGAGCACAAGGTAGTAGTGCGATAATTAAGTGTAGTGAACAATGGTCGTGGCCAACCAACTGCTTAGCCATTGATGAGTATTTTGTAGGCGACATTGAAAAAGTAAGTTTTGAAGAGTGATTTGAAGGAGAATAATGTAGTGGCTTTGCAGATTTTTACAAGGAGCGAGCACATTTTCAGAAGTGTCCATTTGGCTGGTCTCATGTATTTCACTGCCATTTGATTTTTAAGCATCAGGCTTTCGAACTTGAACCCTGTCTGCACTTGCCTGTTTTTTGTACAAAGCTTAGCACACACATTTACCATGCTGTCTGTGTGCTGTTCTTGATGTGCTGGGATTTCATTTTTAATAGGAGAAGAGATGACTAAAGTAACTCTTTAAATCCTTGTTGTCTTCAACAGGAGTGGCAAGAACTACAGCAAAGTATACAGCGAAAGGAGCGGGCCCTTCTGGAAACCAAATCAAAGATAACACATCCTGTTTACAGTCTTTACTTTCCCGAGGTCAGCAACAGTGAACTTTATTAGAGCTGTGACAAATGGGAATTAATGCAACCAAAGTATACAACTTAATAGTTTAGAATTTATATATTGTTTTAAAGTTAAAATTCTAATTTTTAAAATTGCTAATTTATACAGAGCAAAATTGCTGGTTTGCTTGAGACTTTCTTTCTATATATATGTATTATATAGAATATATATTTTTAATATATTAAAAAAAAACTTCCAGTATAGCTTTTTTGAAAACTGAATTTTTCACTGGATTCTCAAACTTCGATGTGTGAACTCCCAAGTCCCTGTTGAGCAGAAATGATATAAAACTTCTGCATTCAACTTTTGTTCTCCTCCAGCTAAGCTATTGCATATAATTTGGTCACAAAACCATATCTGTCAAGATCTGCTGCAGAGAGCTCTTCTTGGATGGTGACTTCTTATAACCCTTCTGTCATTCCCCATTCTCTCTATAGAGTGGTATAGCAGAGCAGCAGTTCTGCTATAGTTAAGGTTGATAGTCATCTTTCAAACAGTAAGTGACTATCCTAAATAGTCTAAAATCCCTATGATGTCTCTCATATCTAGAAATCTAGTGTACATTATGGGAATATAGGGTAGTATTAGTGGTCCAATTTGGGGTTATTTGAGCAACGGGGTCCCTAAGATAAAGCCCCCTTAAAGTTAAATGTTTACAAAAATCTCCTGGTGATTCTAAAGGGGTTTTGCTCTGTACACGTGAGGCTGATTGACTGTAATCCTCCCCAAACTGATCTCACCTGCTCAGAATTGAACTCCGTTAGTGTGTGGCCCCCACTGCCTCTTTTGGGAAGCAATAGTTCAGAAGTTATTGAAGGTTAAATTTAGACAGGTCAGCTGGAGCCATACTGACCAGCCAAAGAGTGAAACGTGCATGTGTAGCAAGACTAGAGCTTGTTACAAGCTGCAGGGTTTTCAATCAGCCTTTGTTCACTCTAACTGGGTAGCTCAAGATGACATGCTGAGCATTTACCTAAGCAACATGCATGTACTATGAGTTCAGGCCTTACCCTTTGCAGTTTTGATAGAATCTGTGTTGTGCACGTTAGTTGTTTTCTGTCTTCATTCTGAAGGGGCTCCTTCTGGAAGTTTTGCCTGAAGACTAAAGTTTCTGGGTTAAGAGCCAATATTTTCAAGTGCTCTAAAATCCACAGGGAGTCTGGTTTTTACTTTAGAAGTATTGTGAAAGCAATCAGCATTAATTAGAGGGAAGATGAAAGAATCTAGTAAGAAGTTACAGCAGTGTAATCATGACTCCTGCTCCTTGCCTGTTTCCTGAATAATGGGACTGAATGTGATGAAAGGAAGCAAGTCACTGAGTCATCTGGTCAAGGGGTTAACTGTAACACAGCTCCCATTTTCAGATTCTCAACTGATTTGGTGAAGAGCTAGGGAATATGGGGGGGGGGGGGTTGGAGCAGTGAAGGGAGGTATCAGAGCAGTGCAGGCCACAGTAGGGGGTTGAGATGGTGCAGTATAAGGGGTCTGCCCCTCTGCCACCTAGGGCTGTGCTCTGGCACAGCTACTGAGGGCTCAGCACACCCCTAGGCAAAACCTTTAGTGTAAGGGATCATCCAAACACTAATTTTGAAAACCCAGTTTCGGTGAGTAGAGTTTGAACAAAGAACTGGGTTTCCAAAAATGTAACTTTCTATGATTCCTTAACAAATAAGGGATCATTATCAAAGGGAACGTTTGGTCTTAAGGAGCTCGAAAGTGCGGACACAGCAGAACCATCAGGAAAAATTGGGTATTGTTGGGTTAAAAGCACTCTCCACGCCAGTTACTAAGCTTAGCTGATTTTAAAGCTTTAATAAGAAAAATTTAGGACAATTAATTAAGCATAAAGCAGTTTGATCAGGATAACATAAAGATCAGTCCTGGGGCATAGGTAGGCTTTCTGTCATCATCAGATCTATGCTGATCCAGTCTGGTATAAGTCCTGTGTTGCTCCACCCCCATTTATTAAACACACACCCTTTATACATTGTCTCATAACATTGCACAGGTACAAATTATTAAAACTATCTCAATTATAAATATTTCATTTAAAACCAATTTTAATACCTTTTTACTTCTGCTAAAACTCCAATTGATACCTCATATCTATTTTTTTAAGCATTGTTTCTATGTATTCATTATTTCTTATGACATTTATCTTATTGTTACTTATTTGATTTTTATGGCCTTGGAGTTGCTGGTTAGTTCTGCCCACTCAGTGTTTATCCTCCCTACTCTGTCTTGCTAGTAAATTACACGTTGTATGGTTCACTTCATCCTGTTATCCACACATCAAGAATCTGCTGTAGATAAGACACAAACCAACTTTTTGATTTTTTTTCCAACCTTTGAAAGCTGTGTCAAGAAGTCACATACAGAAAGCAGAAAAATTCCCTTTTACGCTTTCTTATAACACTATTAAATATATATCTACTTCTCTAATGTTTAATATACATTTGTCTAACACAGTTCATTATACATTTCTTTATAGCACCTTCTCCTCCTGTGACATACATGGAGGGGAAAGAAATGGAGCCATCTGCACCTTCTTCCACTCCTACCATACTCCCCTACAGATACACCCCTCCCCCCACATCACCCAACAATTCCCCTTCCATCAGTGGCTCCCCTTCCCTCTACTGCATCCTGATCAGTGGAAGGAACCCAGAACTCCCCTTGATCCTCTTGCTGCCTCCATCAGTGGGAAAGGAACATCAGGGTCACCTTTCCCCCTCAGTATTTCTGCTTCTAGGGGGAAAATGGAGCTCAGAGCAGTGCATGATAGCGTAGGGAGGAAAGGAACATGGTCAGAGTTGTGTAGTGTAGGATGTAGGGGGGCTTCAGTTCTGCCTCCCACACCCATACGTCCACACCATTACTGTCCCCTCTTTAAAATACACCCCCCCACTAACTCCATGTCAGTGGCTGCACTGTTTCTTGTTCTTCTGCCCAGCTCCTCAACCTTTGGGGCCCCTGTCAATGCCCACTCCGCCATTGCTGGGGAGGGAGGACTGGGCTGTCTGGATAGGCAGGGAGGTGAGATGATTCATGGGCATTGAAGTCACTAATATGCAGACAGTGTCTTCTGTTTTCTGTATAATCATTTCCAAGGAGCCAGCAGCAGTGGAATGGGGAAAACTGAGCTGTAAACCTGAGAAGTTATTTTAAATAAAAATAGGAAATTAACTACCCAAAAAGTTTAATTCAGACTTAAGGTTGCCCAGTGATGCCTAGTGCCGTTTCAGAACATCAAGTTACCTATGCTCAAATCTCTGAAAACCAGCAAATGAAGAGTAACGATACACACTACCTCCATAACACAACCTTAACTCTGCCCTCTTCAGGTGATGCCCCAACACATTCATAGCACATAGTAGTACCCTACTCTTACAATTGCTACAAATACTGTGGATACAGAATGCACTGGATACTGAGCACAAAACAAAACTTGGGTTAGAGCAAGGTGTAGTGAACAGAAGCTGTCTAAACTCAAACCATGAGCCTGCACAGATCACCCCAAAGTTGCTAAATGTTACCACCCATTCACCATTGCCAGGAGTATTCCTTCTGAGACATTGCTTTCACTTACCCCACTCACTGTTCACAGGAGATCGCAGTCATGTATGCCACTGGACTGCTGAAAATCCCCATGAGGAGAAGATCCTGGTGCACTGCTACTGAGGCACCTATAGAACAGAACATTGGCATACTTGATCCCTCGAGGTACACATACACCTCGGGGGGGGAAAATAGTGGGTGCTGAGCAGCCACCAGCAGGCCCCTCCCCTTCTCCCCCCTCCCCCCCAGCACCAGGCCCCACCGATCAGCTCATCCCTGTCCCCCGCAGTGCCGCCATCAGCTGTTTGGTGGCATGCTGGGAGAGGAACGGGGGCAGGCCTGGGCAACGCATGGCCCAGATGCGGGGAGTGGAAGGGGTGGAACCAGCTGCTTCCAGCCACTGAGACGCTGCTCTGCAGCCCTGCGTGGCCGTTGCCTGAGAGACCATGGCTGGGGAGGTGCCTCCTGCTGCCTGCTTGGGCTCGGGTGCTGGAGTCCCCAGTAGCTGAGCCAAGCAGGGAGCGAAAGAAACCTCCTCCCCAGCCAGACTCTCTCAAGCAGCTGCTGGGCAGGGCTGCAAAGCAGCGCCCGGGAGGGGCCGGCGTTAAAAGGGTCTCCCTTCTGCTCCCCGCCTGGGCTCCTGGGGAGCAGGGAGAGCAGCAGAATGTGCCGGGAGGGCAGGCGCAGTGGGAGGACAAAGCGCCTCCCATTCTGCAGGTAACATGGGGCAGGGAGACTGGTGGCACTGGGCATGGGGGGACATGCATGTGACCTGCCCTTTTGCTTGTGCCGCCTCCTCCTCCCCACTCCCCCATGGGGAGGCACCAGTTATATATGGGGCATCCTCCGGGGAGCGGACAGAGCAGGGGGTCGAGCACCCCCAGGAAATCTGGAAGTCAGCAGCTATGCCTCTCCTCATATCACAGTTACAAGTCTTCCAACTCCCACTAATCCCTCCACCATTCAGTGCAGCTACATCTGACACCGTGAATGCAGCTGGAGTGGGTGCAGATAAATGCTGCAAATCAAATCTGAAGCTTAGTGCAAACAATGACACCTCCTAGTTCTTCATGTGCTACTTATGCACTACCTTTACTGAACAATTCCTAGTTGTTATTGCCAGCTCAAGGGGAAGAGTTAAGGTTACATTGTGGGAGTGGCATATATTTTAATTCTATATTTCCTGGTTTTCAGAGGTTTGAGCGTGATTGAACGCAACATTCTAAAAGGCCATGAGTCAGCACTGAGCAAACTTAACTCTGCTTTAACAAACTTCTTGGGCAGCTAATTAATTTTGTTTGCCAGGGCTGTATCTTCACTTGATACATATTCCTAAATAAATAAATCTCTTCTGTTCCCTCAGTCATAGATCCAGAAACTGCACAGATTGTGGCTTTGACATTTTTAGGTAGAATTATGCCCCGATATTCCAGCTCCATGAACATACTGGTTCCCTGGCATGCCTGCACTTGTACCCATCTGTTAAAAGGCATTTTGCCCACAGCATAGTAGCCTGCCAGGTTCAAATAGGCATACACTGTTGAATCCAACCACTAATCGGTTTAGAAAGAATGGGAAGGTGGCACCTCTCTTGCAAGATTATCCCTCTGTGACAAACCATACCGAATTAGGATTGCACGTTTAATTACAAGTTGTATCTGTTGACCTCTGTGAAAGTTATAACTATCAATGTGTCCTGATTTTTTCACAAAAAGAAAAGGAGTACTTGTGGCACCTTAGAGACTAACCAATTTATTTGAGCATAAGCTTTCGTGAGCTACACTTAGTGAGCTGTAGCTCATGAAAGCTTATGCTCAAATAAATTGGTTAGTCTCTAAGGTGCCACAAGTACTCCTTTTTCTTTTTGCAAATACAGACTAACACGGCTGTTACTCTGAATCCTGATTTTTTGTTTTCCTGTTACCGTTACTGTCGAAAATTGTTTTTAACACCAACTTTGAGGCATGATCCATGCCCTAACAACTATATCTATTGCTTAACTGTATGTTAGAATGTAAGGGAAAGAGGTACAACATGTAAACGGTCAGGATGGTAATTGGCCACCTCCATAAATATTTGAACACAGTATTACAATGTAATACCTAAAATATTCATTGGAGCAGAGATTGGAATGCAACTCTCGCTGCTCACAGGTGAGTGCCCTAAGCCTATAGAGTCATTCTCTTGCTGGCCCATTGTATATAAAGTATTTCCTACAAGGTAGGACAGCTTCAACAGGAGTTATTGAGAATGAGACATCCTAGAATACCCCATAGCTCAATGGTTAGGGTACTCTCCTGGCAGGTGAGAGATCCAAGTTCAAGTCCTTGTTCTGCATCAAATAGAGTGGGGATTTGAACCTGGGAGTTCCACATCCCAGAAGAGCTCTCTAGCCACGGGGCTATTCAGTTCACCCCCTTCTCCTGGGTTTTGTGAATGGTGCTGAAGGCCCTTATTAATCTAGCGTGAAAAATCAAAACATTTCATTTAATAAATGTCAAAATGAACCATTTTGACATTTCCTGATTTTTTTCTCTACTGAAAACAGTTAATCAGAATTGACATACATTCTCAAAATATTTTGATTGACCCCAAATCTGCATTTGTCAATGAATAATTTTAACTGAAAATTTTTGCCCATCTCTGCTATGTTTCTCATAATTCATAGTGTGTACTTGGCTCACGCTTTAGTTATCCATTGCTGAATAGCTGCCACTGACTCTCATACACTTAAATGCAAATTTCCTCTGCATAGGATCCTTCTTCACTATTGAAAATTATTTAAAAATAGTAATCTGATTCTGAATTTTAATTATTAAAATGAAAAATCAATCTGTACTCAATATCCACATGTGATAACATGCACATAGGAAACTTAATAAAAAATGTAGTATGTTGCTGTAAGTTTAAAAAAATCTAAACCTTTAAAAATCAGTTTATGGATAAGTTCCTGCATGTCCTGTTTTCAGTGACTGGCCCATTAAACACACAAAGCTGTGCTACTACCGAATGGAGATGCAGGTGCTTTCCCATTGATTGATATCCCGTAAAAATGGAAAATTAATATGTCAAGTTAATTTCACGTTCTCCTCACCTTGAGCTGATCAATGCAAAATAGATTTTGTGCTAATCAGCCTTAGTGTTCACTAGTGTGATAGGAATCCAAGATTTCTATTGGTGGTAGTAAAAAATAGATCCTGCTATATGTCCCATGTGAGTATTTTAGTGGGATTTCTGTGATTTACTAGTCTTATAATTAGTCACTTTAAAAAGTAAAAGAACTTGTAATGTACTGTTGTTTTGTAACTTAAATTTCAATTTAATTCATTGATTAGTGTGCAATTCTTCTGAAAGGCTTCTGAAATATTTGCAAGCAAAAAATGTAGTTAAAATACTAGTTGAGGTTGAAAGTGTATTTCAGTGAAGTCCAGACATCATTTCACATTCTATACATCTTTTAATAAAAAATATCTCCCACCTTTGGAATTTGAAGCTGGTCCAGTGTTGCTAGAGGTTCTAAGCCCTGCCCTTCAGCATGGACCACCAGAAAAGTTCCTTCAAAGCTGTAGAAACACTCCAGCAACCATTTATTAGCATTGAAACAACTTTCATATAACACATTAATTAACCATAAGGCAACAATATGTCTGTCTCCCTCTAGAGAGAGAGATTTCAATTTGTTGATATTGTATTGCAACTGTTTACCAGACCACCAAGATGAGTTGAATGAGGAGAGAAGTTGCTTACAGAAACTGGCATTCTAGTTTCTCCCAACCATTTTGTTTTATAACCTAAACAAAGACTATACATCTTACCCTCTGTTTTTTCCAGTATAGTGCCTCTTGAGGGGCTGCGTATGCTCCATGTTTACACTACAGCGTCACAGCTGTGCCTCTGTAGCACCAAAGAGTAGCTGCTTCCTGCCTCAATGGAAGGGGTTTTTCCATCGATGTAGTTAGTCCACCTCTCCAAGTGGCGGTGGCTAGGTTGACAGAAGAATTCTTATCTACCCTAGAGGTTAAGTCAACCTGACTGTGGTACTCAGGGTCTGAAATTTTTAATAGTTCTGAGCGATGTAACTAGGTCAGTGTAATTTTTAAGTGTAGACCAGGCATAAGTAACCTCTTCCTCTTCAATGTGCAGTAGGTACTGTAAGTTTTTAACTCTTACAACGTAGTTTATTCTTATATTATATATCTGCACTGTAATAAATTATTATGGTATACCAGGCCTTTTAAAATGTTACCTCTACTTTCTAGTCTTTCATATTATTATTTTTTTTAACAGGAAAAACAAGAATGGTGGTGGCTGTATATTGCCGATCGGAAGGATCAGACATTAGTATCTATGCCATATCATGTGTGTACGCTCAAAGATAGAGAAGAGGTAAAGTATTTGTAGATTTGAGTATCAAACACTTAATTTTAAATATTTCTAAAATACATTGAAGTGGTTTACAGAAAACAATAGTATAATTACATAGCATATTCTGAACTGTAATGCTGTGTTTCCATAATCTGTTTTTCTTAGGTAGAGATAGACTAGATATAGTTTGTCTTCATCTGACTGATAGGCCAGGATCTTATATTACTGAAGAACTTCGTGGAGGGGAATAACTTTGAGCAGTTTTATTCTGGCTTCTTCTCTTTCCAGAATTGAGGTTGAAAATGGTGAGGTTGACAAGGAGGAACTGTGATTGATTCTGGCATGAAAAGCTGATGGCCAGCAGGATTCATGTGCATAGATAGCTTTTAAATAAAACTGTTTAAATGTAGGACAGCTAATATTGTTAACTTCTCTGTAAAACAGAGATTTGGTGAATTAGTAATCTCAGCAGCTGGTTTTGGATGTTGATATTCCACAGTGTAATATTATTAATGTTATATTTCTGTAGAGAAATTAACTGATGGAACATTCTTGTTATAGGCTATAGTGTTATAAAATAAAACTGTTACATGAAAAGAATCAGTGTAAGACATACTACTTAATTTCATATGGGTGGTTTTTGATATCAGTCAGCAAGGTGGGAGGTTTACTGTGTTAGGGCTGACCTGATTTCTGAGGTCAGAAAAGGGCATGTAAATGTTCTGTTACTTTGTTATACTACATGGGTTAATTTAATAATGATTTAAGTCATTATAAAGTATTTCTGAAAATGATGTATTTTGCTTTTTTTATTGCTTACATCAGTTCATCCTACAGATTTCACAGAACTTTGTTCTTTCAACTAGATTCTATTTTATTATTGGAAATAAAACGTTCTATTTCTACGCAGATGAAATTTTTCAAGTTTGTTTACCTAGTTTTGCCTTTGGCAGTATGGGCAATAAGCGTAAAAATCATCCAAATTATTAAGCAGTTATATGCAGTTCAGCTCCCTCTGTGTTTACTCTTAGCACTTTACCTTTTCTGTTTTTCTTGGACTTCTGAGCAAATTCCCACTGCCACAGAAATATTTACTTGTCATGTCGCAATTATTGACAGTGGCTTTTAAGTTCTTAAAAGTAGAATTGTAAAATTTCTTTCATCACTTAAAATTGCATTAATTCCTCCCTATTAATATCCTATTTGAATGTTTAATCCTTTCACTCTGCATACAAGAAATAAGTGCTGCATTTTTACTTAACTATATTGCTAATTAAACTTCAGTATGATATAGAAGTGGTGATAAGGTACATGAAATACTTTCCACAGACTAGCTATTAATCTCTAATTTTACTATCCTTTTTTACCTTCAAAAGTACAAAATAACTTTTTTTATGAAACTTAAAAAAAAAAAAAATTAGGGTCATTTTTCCAGGACTACATATAGTAGAAATGTGATGATGTGATAAAATTAATCCTTTGCTCTAGCTATTGTGTTTAGATATCTCCTCTCTTTGGTACCCATTTGTGGCTATTAGCATGTATCTCATGCATGTATTTTACTATGTTGTGGCTTATGGACAAAGTAGCACCCTTCAGTAACTAAAAAGCAATCACTATTATTTTGTGATATGTACTGTATGTTAAACTGTAGAAGTCAATTATACGTTGTTCACACACGTCCTTTGAAGGTCTGCTCAGAATAAAAAACATTTGGAATTATTTGTGTTTTCTAGGTAGAACTGAAATTTCCTGCACCAGGCAAACCTGGAAACTACCAGTACTTGGTTTATTTAAGATCGGATTCGTTTATGGGTTTGGACCAGGTTAAACCATTGAAGGTGATATTTTAACCCTAGTAGATTTCTTGCTGAAAATCACTTAGAACAGATGTTAATGTGCACATAGCTAGGCAGAAGTGAGGCAGCATGAAAGCACAGCTTTTCAGCTTTAGATTCAACAGTTCTAAGATTTAAGATTTCAAATCTGAACAATCCTTAACTGTAAATTACTTGCCTGATATAGAATGCTAATATAGACTCTTTCACATAAAAAAACCATAATGAATCAGTCAGGTTTTTTTTCAGGAAATGCCAGGCATGTGGTCAAAAACAGCAATTTCGTTTTATTAAGTCACCCAGTCTCAGATAAGTTTGTATATGTATTTAAATATACAGGTGTGCTTTTGTCATTGGGGGTTTGCCCCATAAATCAGTTAGTAAAGAATATTCTTTTTCAAAATGTAGACACACAGTCAATGAGAAATTCTAACACACTGACTCCTCAAGACAAACTTGTTTACAATTTTATGTGGTATAAGAAGCAGATCATTTTTCATGCTTTTCTGATATTTGTTGTTTCATTCAATCACCTTTTTTGTTCTCTCTCTCTGCCCAACCGCTCTGTGCAGCTGGAAGTTCATGAAGCTAAACCAGTGCCAGAAAATCACCCACAATGGGATACAGCAATAGAGGGTGATGAGGACCAGGAGGACAGCGAGGGCTTTGAAGATAGCTTTGAGGAAGAAGAGGAGGAGGAAGAAGATGATGATTAAACAGTACTATTAATTAACTACAACATTTGCACACACTGCAAACTTTGGTCTGACTGTGGAACTGTACAATAAACAAGAAACACCGTGCAAAAGCATTGAGAAGGCTGAGTTTAGTTTCTCTCTTTACCAAGTGTTGAGTGCATTATATAACTTCTCAGTGAAGGTCAAACAAATGTGTTATGATTGGTACAACGTGGAAGATGCTTATGGCTTGTTACAGCCATTAAGTGCAGGATGGTGAATTTATTTCAATTGAAAATAAAATCTTTTTTATTATAAATGTCCAAAAGCGTGGGCTATGTATTGTCTGATCAATTTAGGGTCCAATAAAATAAAAGGTACTCTTAGCTAGGAGCAATCTTTAAATCAATTTTTCTTGAATTTATTTTGGAACACGTTTAGGTATGATTTACATCTCAAGTCTCTGTTGTTTGAAACGACATCTGCTCAAGTTTCAAGCTTGGTAAATTCTGTGATATTCATTTGATATTTTGCAGTGATACAGCTTAAATCATAGCTTTAAATCTTCTGTTTTTCTTATGTTGGTCATCACAAGTTGGCATCATACCTCTGGGCACATTCCATGTAGGCTTGGGGGCTGCCTTTTGGGACTCTACTGCCTTTTCTTCATTGCCCAGAATTATCATGCAGATTACAAACACTTCTTGACAAGGTCATAAAATGTTATTAATGGCTTAAAACATTTTTAAGCCTATACTTCAGCAGATCAGTGCAGGATCTGATTCTTTTGATAAACTATCTGTCTAAAAATGAGTGTGGAACCATACGTTACACAAAGTTGGTAGCTTATATGTAATACCTTTTGTAAAAGGTTCACTCTGAAAGTTGAAATACATTCTTAATTCTTATCTACCTGACACTGTCAGAAAACTTTTAAGGGAAAAATAGTGTGCAAAGGAGGCATGTTTTGTATCAGTTTTGAATTCCTAACAATAAACTGGACAAAATTTGATGACTCTTTGCATTTGTAATTTTGTGCATCCCTTTCTTTTTTATCCTTGTCACAGGACTAAACAGGGTCAGTAACATGGGAACACACTTTATTTTCCAAGCAAATGATTACTTAAGGGGTGGGGCACCCTACGTGGCTGCTAAGGTAGCAGGTATTTCGGCACAGCTTATAGGTTTCCCACCCCAATATAACCAGTAAAGGTATGCTGTATAAATGTGATTACAAATGTCAATCATGTAAAGAGAGATGTATGTCCATTACTAAGTGCTGAAGAGCTACAAGGCTGCAATACCATAATACATATTGTGTGACAAATGTAAGTTTGTCCTACAGGGAAATTTCCACCCTATGGAAGCCACCCAAATGCCAAAATAGCTGCTCACTAATTTGTGACTTTGCTTATTAAAAAGGGTTGTCATTTTCAATGCAAATTTACATTGATATATTCTTTGTAATTGCAATAGTTGTAAATAAAATTTAAAAATGTCCTAAATGTGAATATAGTATCTCTTCTGGGGTATAGCACTTCATGCTTATGTAGCAGCAGCAGTGTGGTAGCTACTTAGAAGATAAGTATGAAGATGGGACTCCTGCCTGAAAGCCTGATTCAGTTTAGATGGCTTGTCGCCTTTTAACACCAGAGCATTCTTTTTTACTTTGTATGGTTTGGGATTAATTTTTTGTCTACTGCATTATGCAAATAGGTGATGCAATAATTCTTTCCCAGAGAATTCCAGTAATTTGAACTCTGCAAAAGACATTTCACTGTTGAAAGAAATGGGAGAAGAGGAATCAGACCTACTGTATCAAATAATTCAGATGATTTAGTTGGGGATTGGTTCTGCTTAGAGCAGGGGGTTGGACTAGATGACCTCCGGAGGTCCCTTCCAACCCTGAGATTCTATGATTCTATGAAATAAGCAAAAGAAAAATGTTAAACTTTAATTTAGTTATGTTAACTGCACCTGGAAAAACAATTTACTGTAACTTTTAATTGTGCTTAAAATGCAGGAGGTGGTTTGGAGAATCTGAGATGGGTGATATATTCTTTTATGCTAATATTTAGGCACTTAATTTCCTGAGAGTAGCAACTACTAGGTGCTTAGCACTTCTGAAAGTCACTTCCCTTACTTTTAGAAATCTTGAGTTGAATATCTTCCAAGGCCTAACACACAGAGAAGAAAAGATTGTATTAAGAGAAAATAAATCATTAAACTGATCCAACCACAGAGCATATTTACTTAAAGTTGATAATATGGAAGCTAATATGATATAATTAATAATATTATAATATTATGAATATTATAATATGATGTATGAATATTGGGAGTACTTGGAAAGTTAGAATCGACAAACCAGGTTGAATTTTGTATTTATAAAAGAAAAGTCAAATACCTAAAACTGACTTTGAGTAAAATATTGGTCTAAAGGTATCTACGGCCCACAAAGATAACTTGATAACTAATAACAAGCACTGGTCAAAATGGTCACTTCACACCGTGAAGCAGAAATGCAGATATTTTGGGAGATGATAGATTTGGAATATGTTGCCAAATAGTTTATCTAGACTCAAGAAGTTTTTCAGGGAACTGCAGAAAAATGAGATGGGGAAGAAGAATAAAATAGCAGTTGAGCAGTTAAAACCCCCGGTCACTAATCCACAGGTAAAAAACCCCCACACTATTGTATCCGTTACATTGTCACCAGTTGATCCATGTGGAGCAATGTGGGTCTGATCTCATACTCACTGAAGTAGAAACACACCTCTATCGTTTTCAATTGGTTTTGAATCAAGCCATGTGTGCATATTGGAAGATAACCCAGGTAAAGCCAGCAGGACTTGTAGTGAAATGCCAAAAAAGGCACAAAAGCTACACCCAAAGGAGATACGGGCAATAAATAACCTTTTGTCTAAACATGGTAACAAGGGCCATCCTTTATACAGTTGTACAGGAGTGAGAAGTGGGGGGAAGTGTGTGTTCATTGTGACATGCACCTTGCTAGTGCCTTAGAGGCAGTAGGCATGAAATTAATTTCATCCTCATAAACTGTGACTTAATGGACTTTCCGCAGTTGAAGAACAAGGGGCTGGAGAAGTGGAATCCCCCTGATGCTACACCCAGCCTGGGGATAGGAAGCTTTTGGTTATTCCTGTGTCACTTGTGCAGTTACTTAGGGCTACTGCATACAAGGAAACGGATCTTCTGGCCCCTCCCATGGCCTGCACCGACTACAGTGGGCTGGCACAGACACACCTTTATCTCCCTCCTGCACACGGGAATTGCCGATCTCCTCCTGCCGTGTAGGGCTGTTCCAGTGGCAGCTTTCCTGGACGTCGCCACGGGAGGATTAAGTGGTGAAGAACTTGCACTGGTACTTTGCACGAGGGTGTATTTCACCCTGGGATATCACAGCATGCGGCGACCAAATACAATCAAAATGAGTTATTCGAGTGCTTGCTTATGTACGTTCCATTCTAGGTGTGACCGAGCCCTGGTGCGCGGTCGTTGGAGACCTTTGCCTTAGCGGTATCTGTAGGACCAGCGGTGTCCCCCCTTAAGTGCCACGCTCATGCGTCAGTCTATCAGGTGCCGACCCCCCTACATGCTCTCTGTTCCTTTTTACCCCGTGGTGGTTAGTCGTAGTGCCTTTCCTTGCATAGCAAGGGCTAGCAGTTTTGTCTCTGACTTTGAGCCTTAGGGCCTTGGAAATAGTTTGTTTATGGTCCTTAGTGTAAAGTAGTTAAGTGTAATTACAAGTTAGAGTCCCAGCAGGGACTTTGCTGGTCTCCAGGATTTAAGCCCTTCATGGACTGTAACAGGCCTATGCCTGTAAGTGACCCCCACGGCAGCTGCCTCAAGTGCTTGGGGGAATCGCATGTGAAGGGCAAGTGTCATATTCGTAAAAATTTTCAACCCAGGACTCAGAGCAAGATATTCATTTGTGTGCCCTCCTTATGGAGGCTGCCCTTTGTCCAGCTTCCGAGCCGTCCCACCAAGACTTGCCTAGTACCTCAGCCTTGGTGTGCAGCGCACCCCTGGCACTGGGCTCTGCCTTGCACCGTTCCCCGTCACTGGTGCCCAAAAAGAAAACACAGAAGCAGGCTCCCTGGCACCGAGCAAGCAGGGCCATGGGACTTCAAGCAAAGGACTCATTTGGGCCGCGTGGTCACTCCAGAGCCACGTATATGTGCCTCCCCTGTCAGCGCCCATAGTCCCTTAAAGGATTCATCACTGACTCCCGGGAGCAGTAGGAGACCCAAACTCCTGACTGCATCAACGCCTTCCCAATCTCCCTCTGTGCCAAGAGAGCAGAGGCCTCTGCCGGCACTGCAGGAACGAGGGCAAGCCAGCCACTAAGACCTCTCGGGCCAGTGGAGTGCCACCGAACCCTTGAGACAAGGCAGAATTCTCCATCTCTGCACCACAGATCTCTGGAGTTGCAGCCCAGCTCCTCTGGGTCTTGCCCTCAGTCACCAGCACTGCAATCACGGTCCCCATCGTCTTGACGTGGATTGCCTAAGGGGAGGCGCCGGTCTCTGTACTATCAGAACCATTCTCCCTCCCACCAGTCGTCCTCTCAGCGCAGATGTCACGGTTCCTCCCCCACTCTGAACTCTAGGGTACAGATGTGGGGACCTGCATGAAAAACCTCCTAAGCTTATCTTTACCAGCTTAGGTCAAAACTTCCCCAAGGTACAAAATATTACATCCGTTATCCTTGGACTGGCCGCTACCACCACCAAACTAATACTGGTTACTGGGGAAGAGCTGTTTGGACGCGTCCTTCCCCCCAAAATACTTCCCAAAACCTTGCACCCCACTTCCTGGACAAGGTTTGGTAAAAAGCCTCACCAATTTGCCTAGGTGACTACAGACCTAGACCCTTGGATCTTAAGAATAATGAACAATCCTCCCAACACTTGCACCCCCCCTTTCCTGGGAAATGTTGGATAAAAAGCCTCACCAATTTGCATAGGTGACCACAGACCCAAACCCTTGGATCTGAGAACAATGAAAAAGCATTCAGTGTTTTACAAGAAGACTTTTAATAAAAAATAGAAGTAAATAGAAATAAAGAAATCCCCCCTGTAAAATCAGGATGGTAGATATCTTACAGGGTAATTAGATTCAAAAACATAGAGAACCCCTCTAGGCAAAACCTTAAGTTACAAAAAAGATACACAGACAGAAATAGTTATTCTATTCAGCACAATTCTTTTCTCAGCCATTTAAAGAAATCATAATCTAACACATACCTAGCTAGATTACTTACTAAAAGTTCTAAGACTCCATTCCTGGTCTATCCCCGGCCAAGACGACTACAGACAGACACACCCTTTGTTTCTCTCCCTCCTCCCAGCTTTTGAAAGTATCTTGTCTCCTCATTGGTCATTTTGGTCAGGTGCCAGCGAGGTTACCTTTAGCTTCTTAACCCTTTACAGGTGAGAGGAGCTTTCCCCTGGCCAGGAGGGATTTCAAAGGGGTTTACCCTTCCCTTTATATTTATGACACGCCCCCCAAATCTCAGCTAGGGTGAAACACTGTCTGGGATTTCTTCCTGGAGCTCTAGGAAAACAGAGTTAATAAGACACATGCATCTCTAAATATACTACCAAGTACATAAAGACTAACAATATTTTCCACATCTCAAGGACGATTTTAACCAGTTGATTCTGGGAAACTTTCACGGGAGAGTGCATCAGCCACTTTGTTAGAAGCTCCTGAGATGTGTTGGATGTCGAAATCAAAATCTTGGAGAGCTAAACTCCACCGAAGAAGTTTTTTGTTAGTTTCTTTGACGGTGTGAAGCCACTTTAGTGCAGCATGGTCGGTTTGCAGGTGGAAACGCCGTCCCCAAACATATGGGCGTAGCTTTTCCAGAGCGTAGACAATGGCATAACATTCTTTTTCAGTGACTGACCAGTTGCTTTCCCTCTCAGACAGTTTTTTGCTGAGAAACACTACAGGGTGGAATTCTTGATCAGGTCCTTTCTGCATTAAAACTGCTCCCACACCACGCTCGGATGCATCTGTGGTTACCAGGAACGGTTTGTCAAAGTCTGGGGCCCTTAGTACAGGGTCAGACATGAGTGTCGCTTTAAGCTTGTTAAAGGCCTTCTGACACTTTCCGGTCCACTGAACAGCATTTGGCTGTTTCTTTTTGGTTAGGTCTGTCAGTGGGGCAGCGATTTGGCTGTAGTGCGGTACAAATCGTCTGTAATAACCGGCCAAGCCTAAGAAGGATTGAACCTGTTTCTTTGACTTTGGGACAGGCCACTTTTGGATAGCATCCACTTTGGCCTGTAGGGGGCTGATAGTTCCTTGACCCACCTGGTGTCCAAGGTAAGTTACTCTGTTTAGGCCTATTTGACACTTCTTAGCCTTAACAGTTAGTCCTGCCTCCCTTATGCGCTCAAGGACTTTTTGTAGATGTTCCAGGTGGTCTGCCCAGGAATCCGAAAATATGGCCACATCGTCAAGGTAGGCGACTGCATATTCTCCTAATCCCGCTAGGAGACCATCTACAAGTCTTTGGAAAGTGGCGGGTGCATTTCGCAGCCCGAAAGGGAGTACATTAAATTCATACCGCCCGAGATGTGTGATGAAGGCTGACCTTTCCTTGGCAGATTCATCTAGCGGTACCTGCCAGTACCCCTTGGTTAAGTCCAAGGTAGAGATGAACTGGGCCCATCCCAGTTCTCTAATAGTTCATCTGTGCGTGGCATGGGATAGTTGTCTGGGCGAGTTACAGCATTTAGCTTACGGTAGTCCACGCAAAAACGTATTTCCCCATCTGGTTTGGGAACTAGAACCACTGGAGATGCCCATGCACTTTCAGAGGGGCGGATTACACCCATCTGTAACATATCCTGGATCTCCCGTTCTATAGCAGTTTTAGCTTGAGGAGACACCCGGTAAGGGTGGACCCTAATTGGGTGAGCATTACCTGTGTCAATGGAGTGGTATGCCCGTTCAGTCAGTCCTGGGGTGGCTGAGAACGTTGGCGCGTAGCTAGTGCACAGCTCCTGGATCTGCTGTCGCTGCATACGCCCAAGGGTCATGGAGAGGTTCACCTCTTCCACACCACCAGCACATTTCCCTTCGTAATAGACACCTTCAGGCCACTCAGCGTCATCTCCTCCCTGGGCTGTAAACTGACAAACCTTTAATTCTCTGGAATAAAAGGGCTTTAGAGAATTAATATGATACACCTTAGGCTTTCGGTTGGAGGTGGGGAATGCTATGAGATAATTAACAGCTCCCAGGCGCTCCTGGACCACGAATGGCCCTTCCCACGATGCTTCCATTTTATGGGCCTGGAGCGCCTTTAAGACCATGACCTGGTCTCCTACTTTGAAGGAACGCTCTCTGGCATGTTTATCATACCAGGCTTTTTGCTCTTTTTGAGCATCCTGTAAGTTTTCTCTAGCAAGGGCTAAAGAGGTTCGGAGGGTGTTTTGTAGGTTGGTTACAAAGTCCAGAATGTTAGTTCCTGGAGAAGGTGTAAATCCCTCCCATTGCTGCTTCACCAACTGCAATGGCCCCTTAACCTCACGGCCATATACAAGTTCAAATGGGGAAAACCCTAAACTGGGATGTGGTACAGCTCTGTAGGCAAAAAGCAACTGCTGCAATACTAGGTCCCAATCATTGGAGTGCTCATTTACGAATTTACGTATCATGGCCCCCAAAGTTCCATTAAACTTCTCCACCATGCCATTTGTTTGATGATGGTAAGGAGTGGCAACCAAGTGATTTACCCCATGAGCTTCCCAAAGGTTTTTCATAGTTCCTGCCAGGAAATTAGTCCCTGCATCTGTGAGGATGTCGGAGGGCCAACCTACCCTGGCAAAAATGTCTGCTAGTGCCTGGCACACACTTTTAGCCCTGGTGTTGCTTAGAGCTACTGCTTCCGGCCATCGGGTGGCAAAATCCATGAAAGTCCGTATGTACTGCTTTCCTCTGGGTGTCTTTTTCGGAAAAGGACCCAGAATATCCACAGCTACTCGCTGAAATGGAACTTCAATGATGGGGAGTGGCTGGAGAGGAGCTTTGACCTGGTCTTGGGGTTTTCCCACTCTTTGGCACACCTCACAAGACTGGACATAGGTAGAAACATCCTTGCCCATTCCCTCCCAGTGGAATGACCCCCCCAAACGGTCTTTGGTCCTGTTCACCCCAGCATGGCCACTAGGGTGATCATGGGCTAAGCTCAAGAGCTTGGCCCGGTATTTAGTTGGAACTACCAACTGTCTCTGAGGATGCCAGTCTTCCTGGTGTCCCCCAGAAAGAGTTTCCTTGTATAAAAGTCCTCTTTCTACAACAAACCTGGATCGATTAGAAGAGCTGAGAGGCGGTGGGTTGCTCCGTGCCGCCGTCCACGCTCTCTGGAGGCTTTCATCTGCTTCCTGTTCGGTCTGGAACTGTTCCCTTGATGCTGGAGACATCAGTTCCTCATTGGATTGGGGACATAGGCTTGGTCCCTCTGGAAGCGATATAGGGGATGGAGTTGTTTCTGTTGACTGTGAACCGCTCTCCGCTGGTGCACTATGTTGGGATTCAGGCTCCGGCTGAGCCTCTTGTGTAGGGTTATCGGCTGCTGCCAGTTCAGGTTCGGTGGGGCCCTCTGGTGTTGAGGTTGCAAGTACTGGATTCAGTGCTGGCATGGGGTCTGGTGTTGGTTGTTTGGCTGGTTTCGATTCTGGGACTGGTTCCGTCTGGGTCTCTGGGACTGGATCCACTACTGCTGTTGCAGACATTGGCCTGGGGTCCGGGTCCATCACCTCTGACCGGGCCCTGATAGAAGTTTCCGGAACAGAGCTAGGCCTCACGGCTTGTTTAGCCTGGCTGCGGGTGACCGTTCCCACCCTCTTGGCCTGCTTCACGTGATTGGCCAAGTCTTCCCCCAACAGCATGGGGATGGGATAATCATCATAGACTGCAAAAGTCCACATTCCTGACCAGCCCTTGTACTGGACAGGCAACTTGGCTGTAGGCAAATTGAAAGAGTTGGACTTGAAGGGTTGAATCGTCACTTGGATCTCTGGGTTGATTAAATTGGGGTCCACTAAGGAAGCATGGATAGCTGACACTTGTGCTCCGGTGTCCCTCCACGCGGTGACCTTCTTCCCGCCCACACTCACAGTTTCCCTCCGCTCCAAGGGTATCTGGGAGGTATCTGGGCCTGTGGACCTCTGGTGTGATTCCAGTGCAATGAACTATAATCTGTTGGGGTTCTTGGGGCAGTTGGCCTTTACATGCCCCAGCTCGTTACATTTAAAACATCGTCCAGCTGACGGGTCACCGGGGCGAGGTGGGTTGCTGGAGAACGGGGTGGTGGGACGATAAGGGGTCTGGAGGGTTCTTTGGGAGGTAGGTGGGGCTTTGGGCGGCCCCCGGTAATAGGGTGTGGTCTGGGGTGGTCCCTTCTGGTCTCCGCTCCAACTGCGACCAGTTTTCTTCTTCTCTGCCACCTCCACCCATCTGGCTCCAATCTCTCCTGCCTCGATTACAGTTTTGGGTTTCCCATCTAGGATGTATCTTTCTATTTCCTCAGGAACACCCTCTAAGAATTGTTCCATTTGCATTAGGAAGGGCAAATTTACTGGAGATTCAACACTTGCTCCTGATATCCAGGCATCCCAATGTTTCACAATGTGGTAGGCATGTCGGGTAAATGACATGTCTGGTTTCCACCTTAGGGCTCGGAACCTCCGACGAGACTGCTCGGGTGTTATCCCCATTCTGACTCTCGCCTTGGATTTAAACAGTTCATACTTGTTCATATGTTCTTTAGGCATTTCAGCTGCCACCTCAGCTAAGGGTCCACTGAGCTGCGGCCTCAGCTCTACCATGTATTGGTCAGTAGAGATGTTGTACCCAAGGCAGGCCCTTTCGAAGTTTTCTAAGAAGGCCTCAGTATCATCACCTGCCTTGTAGGTGGGGAACTTTCTGGGATGGGAAGTGGTACCTGGAGAAGGATTGCTAGGGTTTGTTGGTATATTCTGCTGGGCCTTTATCCTCTCCATCTCCTCCACATGCTTCCTTGCCTCCATTTCCCTCTTGTGGGCAGCCTCCTGTACCTCCTTCTCCAGCCGCATGAGTTCTATTTGTCTTTCATGTTCCCTTTGTTTTTCCTCAGCCTGAAATTTGGCTAATTCCAGCTGTAGTCGAGCCGAGGATTTGGCCATTCTAACCTCTCTGTTTTTAACTAACTTTACACCCGAGGTTTAGAAATAAACAAACAAAACTTGGCTGTAAAATTTTGCTGTGCTGGAATAGGATACCTATTCTCTGATAGTGATTGTCAGCCTACAGAAAAAGACAATTCCCTTGTCTCTGCTCTGGGCCCAAATTAAAGCAAAAAACCTCCAACTACTTGGAAACCTGCTTACCCAGCCCAAAGAAAAAAAAAATTTCTTTTCAAACCTGTGCTCCTTGTAAAACAAAAAAAAATCAAAATCCTAAAAAAAACCCTGCCACTTTTGTATCCAGGCAAATGGGTAGAGCACGCACCCCCTATTTACTTTTAGGAAGAAAAGAAAAAAAAAAACCTCTGGGTTGGAAGACTGTGAATTTCCCTGCAGGAGTTAAGTACCCTGCCTCCAGGCAAAGAAAACCTGCAATTCACAAGATAATCCCCTTTTGTCTCTGCTTGGCCACAAAGCAGAGAGAAACCAAGCTGCTTTCGGTTTCAAAGCTGCCTTCTGGACTTCCTAAAAATTCCTTTTTAAAATCTGTATTTCTAGTTCAAAAAATCTCAACTGGATCTCAAAATGATTTCAGGTTAATCCCACCACTGTGCCACCATGTCACGGTTCCTCCCCCACTCTGAACTCTAGGGTACAGATGTGGGGACCTGCATGAAAAACCTCCTAAGCTTATCTTTACCAGCTTAGGTCAAAACTTCCCCAAGGTACAAAATATTACATCCGTTATCCTTGGACTGGCCGCTACCACCACCAAACTAATACTGGTTACTGGGGAAGAGCTGTTTGGACGCGTCCTTCCCCCCAAAATACTTCCCAAAACCTTGCACCCCACTTCCTGGACAAGGTTTGGTAAAAAGCCTCACCAATTTGCCTAGGTGACTACAGACCTAGACCCTTGGATCTTAAGAATAATGAACAATCCTCCCAACACTTGCACCCCCCCTTTCCTGGGAAATGTTGGATAAAAAGCCTCACCAATTTGCATAGGTGACCACAGACCCAAACCCTTGGATCTGAGAACAATGAAAAAGCATTCAGTGTTTTACAAGAAGACTTTTAATAAAAAATAGAAGTAAATAGAAATAAAGAAATCCCCCCTGTAAAATCAGGATGGTAGATATCTTACAGGGTAATTAGATTCAAAAACATAGAGAACCCCTCTAGGCAAAACCTTAAGTTACAAAAAAGATACACAGACAGAAATAGTTATTCTATTCAGCACAATTCTTTTCTCAGCCATTTAAAGAAATCATAATCTAACACATACCTAGCTAGATTACTTACTAAAAGTTCTAAGACTCCATTCCTGGTCTATCCCCGGCCAAGAGGACTACAGACAGACACAGACCCCTTGTTTCTCTCCCTCCTCCCAGCTTTTGAAAGTATCTTGTCTCCTCATTGGTCATTTTGGTCAGGTGCCAGCGAGGTTACCTTTAGCTTCTTAACCCTTTACAGGTGAGAGGAGCTTTCCCCTGGCCAGGAGGGATTTCAAAGGGGTTTACCCTTCCCTTTATATTTATGACAGCAGACCTCAGTCGCCATGGGTTCACTCCCTGTCACGACTCCAGTCCCCCCCGGCCCAGGCACTAGTCCCCTCGATTCCGGCACCGATCTCACTCCAGGCACCGGTCTCTGGCAGCGATGGTCAGCAGGCAGACGCAGGCATTAACAGCCACACTGTGGTCACCGGAAGGGGATTCCTTCAGCATGGAAGGACAGTTCAGCCCCTCGCCCAGACTCCACTGGCGCAATTGGGGTCCCAAGGCCACGTCGACATCAATGGTGCCGCCTTGGCCGCATGGTCAATGGCCAGCGCAGTAGCCTTATTGGAACGTGTGGGGTGTGCCGGTCATGACAATGCGCCCTTTGCACCGCTCATCTGCTGCTGCCTTGGAGCCACAGTTGGCGGCACTGGGCTCAGTGCATGAGTTGCACTCAGAGGTCAGGGTACCCACCCCTAAACTTCCCTCTCCCATGGGAGACGGTGCCCTGGGGCCTCCCCAGGTGGTACAGTCTTCGTCTTCATCCCCAGAGAAGGCAGTTGCGGGACCCTCAAGGGTCAGCCCGCCAGAAGATTTTAAAGAACACCAGGCCCTGCTTTGACGGGTGGCAGAGAACTTGGGCCTAGAGGTGGAGGAGATGGCTGAGCAGGCAGACACTTTGTTCAGTGTCCTCTCAGCCTCTACCCCAGCATTTGTTGTACTAACCGTGCATGACGGGGTCCTGAAAATTGCCAAGGCTCTCTGGCAAATGCTGTCTTCCATCCCTCTCACCTCCAAAAGGGCTGAAAAAAGTACTTTGTCCCTGCCAAAGGGTTCAAGTACCTTTATACCTAGGCACCTCCAGGCTTGATGGTTGTCTCTGTGGCCAACAAAAAACACAAGTAGGGGCATACCAGCTCAACTCAAAAAGATTGGACCATTTGGGGAGAAAAAATTATTCCACTGCCAGCCTGTAATTCTGGGTGGTGAACCATCAGGCCCTCTTGGGCAGATACAATTTTAATTTATGGGACTCCCTCCATAAGTTCAAGGAGTTCCTCCCTCAGGGTTTGGCCCAAGAATTTGGCATCCTAGTAGGGGAAAGCACGCGGTGGCGAGATGCTCCCTCCAAATGGCGTGGGACTCTGCAGCCAGGGTGGTCGCATCGCAGTGGTTATGAGGCACAGCTCCTGGCTTCAGACCACTTGCCTTTCCCAAGAGATGTAGACTTCGATCCAGGACCTCTCATTCAATGGGAATGGTCTCTTCTCCAAACAGACGGCTACAAGGTTGCATGGGTTGGACAATTGGGCCACCCTTCGCTTGCTGAGCATGCTTATGCCACAGTCTGCACAGAAGCAGTTCTGGCTGCCCCCGTCACCAAGGCCTTGGCAGCTTCATCAGGGGTCTGCCAGGCGAAGGGGTAGAGACACGAGTGTTAGTCATCACTGCCCTTTTTCCTCCCACTTACCCTCACAGCCTGGCCTGGCGAAGCATCCCGGGGGCCAGAAGTACTCATTTTGAAGGTGTGCTCAAACACTCCAGTCAATTTCCCAAATGCACCTTGACTGTCTTTGTCCCTTCTGTTCAGCTTGGTTGTGGGTCACCTCAGACCGCTGGGTGCTGGACATAGTTTCTCAGGGCTATACCCTGCAATTTTTGGCTGCCCCTCCCTGCCGCCCCTCCCTGCCACCCCCCCTTTCCCCATCCCTTTTCAGGGACCCTTCTCATGAGTAACCCCTCGTCCAAGAGGTTGAAAACCTCCTGCATCTGGAGGTGGTGGAGGAGGTCCCTCAGGACATGAAAGGAAAAGGGTTCTATCCTTGCTACTTCCTAATTCCAAAGGCAAAAGGGGGGCCTCAGACCCATTCTGGACCTGCATCGCCTCAACAAGGCTCTCTCAAAAAGTTGAAGTTTTGCATGGTCTCCCTGGTCTCCATCATCCCCCTCCCTGGATCCGGGAGACTGGTACGCCACTCTTGACTTAAAGGTTGCTTATTCCTAGGTCACAGATGCTTCCTCTGTTTCATAGTGGGCGGGCGCCATTTTCAACTCACGGCATTGCCCTTTAGCCTCTCATCAACCCCAAGGGTGTTCACAAAATGTATGGCACCAGTGGCTGCTTATCTGAGATGCCGAAGGGTCCAGGTCTTCCCATATCTTGACTGGCTCATCAAGGGCAGGCCTCGGGAGCAAGTGCAGAGAAGCCTCGATCTGGTGTGTTCCTCTAGCTGCGACCTGGGCCTGTTAATAAACGAGAAAATATCCACCTTAACGCCGGTCCAGGGAATAGAGTTTATCGGGGCGGTTCTCGACTCCATGCAAGTCAGAGCCTTCCTTCCAGAGGCGTGTTTTCAGGCCATGTCGGACCTGATCTCCCATGTGAAGAACCACGCACTCATCACGGTTCATACCTTCCTGCCTGTTGTTGGGCCACATGGCCACATGCACATACATGGTCTGTCATGGCTGGCTTCATCTCCAGCCTCTGCGAGCATGGCTGGCATCGGTCTACATCCCTAAGAGGTAGTCAGGGTGCGGGACCTCATCAAGTCATCCCTGGATTGGCGGTTGGACCCCAGATCAGTGTTGGAGGGACTCTCTTTCGTGATTCCATCCCCATCGCGGACCCTGGTCTCTGATGCTTCAGACCTAGGCTGCGGAGACCACCTGGGCGAGCTGAGCACCCAGGGCTGCTGGTTGCAAGACAATCTGGCCCTCCATATCAATGTCAGGTAGCTCAGAGCGGTTCACCTGGCCTACCAGGCATTCTTGCCCCACCTGAAGGGCAAGGTGGTGCAGATCCTGACAGACAATACTGCTGCAATGTATTACAACAGGCTGGGTGGTGCCAGATCTTTGGCCCTTTGTCAAGAAGCTCTCTGCCTTTGGGATTTTTGTGTGCGGTATGCCATTCATCTGAGAGCCACGCACCTGCCTGGAACCAGGAATGTCCTTGCAGATCACCTCAGCAGGACTTTCTCCTCTCGCCACAAGTGGTTGCTTCATCCAGAGGTGGTCAGTATAATCCTACAGAGGTGGGGCACTCCCCAGGTGGACCTTTTCGTGTACAGGCAGACCAGAAAATGCCATGTGTTCTGTTCAGTCCGGGGGACGGACAGGGGCTCCCTGTCGGACACCTTTCTCATTCCATGGTTGGGGCACTGATGTATGCCTTCGCACCAGTGCTGTTGAGTCACAGGGTCCTTGTGAAGATCAAGCAAGACAGGGCAAGAGTTATCACAATCGCTCCTGCGTGGCCTCGCCAGCACTGGTTCAGCACGTTACTGAGCCTTTTGGTAGCCCAGCTGCAGCTGCCCCTGTGGCCGGATCTGCTGTCATAGACCCTCATAGAACCATGGCAGCCTTTTGCACCCGAATCTGCCAGCACTGCAGTTGATGGTTTGGCTACTGCATGGCTAAGCACGGACGAACGGGAATGCTCTGCCCGTGTCCAGCAGGTCTTGCTGGGTAGCAGGAAACCCACCACCAGAGCAACTTACTTGGCCAAATGGAAAAGGTTCATGAGCTGGGTCTTGGAACGGCATATTCGGGCTTAGCAGGCCCCACTGCAGGAGATCCTGGATTATCTGCTGCACCTCAAATGCCAAGGTTTGTCCCTGTCATCGATCAAGGTCCACCTGGCTGCTATCTCGGCTTTCCATCCTCCATTCCAAGGCAGGTCAATCTTCGCTGAGGACGTGACGGCAAGGTTTTTGAAAGGTCTGGAGCATCTGTACCTGCACATGTGGGATCTTCTCTCCCCACACCCACCGGGACCTGAATCTCATGCTGTCAAGGCTCATGGGGCCTCCCTTCGAGCCCCTGGCTTCCTGCTCTCTCCTGCCTCTCTCCTGGAATGTCTCATTCCTGATCGTGATAACATCAGCCCACAGGGTGTCTGAGATCAGGGAGCTTACTTTGGAGCTGTCCTGTATGGTCTTCTACAAGAATAAGGTCCAGCTGCAAACGCACCCAGCATTTCTGCCATTTAATCGTTTCATACTGGCCAGGACATATACTTGCCCATCTTTCGAAAGCCTCATGCGTCAGATGAGGAGTGCAGGCTACACAGATAGAACAAAGCCGTTCCGTAAGTCAATGCAGTTGTTCACTGCGATTGCAGATAGGATGAAAGGTCGCCCAGTGTCTGCTCAGAGGATTTCGTCCTGGATTACACCCTGCATCTGCTACTGCTATGAGCTGGCGAAATGGACTCTGCCGGCTATCATGACGGCACACTTGACTAGGGCACAAGCGTAGTCAGTGGCCTTCCTGGCACAGGTACCGATCTAAGAGCTCTGTAGGGCCACTAACTGGTCATCCGTCCACATGTTCACATCTCATTATGCCCTGACCCAGCAAGCTCGAGACTATGCTGGCTTTGGCAGAGCAGTGCTGCAAGACTGAACTCCGAGCCCACCTCCATTGATACTGCTTGTGAGTCACCTAGAATGGAATCGATATAAGCAAGCACTCAAAGAAAAAAATGTCCATTCCGTCACCCACCCTCTTGCCCTCTATTGGAGTTGTTGGCAAGAAGGAACTGAGAGGGCGTGAGCCGGCAGTGGCTGATATCTCGACACATGAGCGCAGCACTCAAGGGGGCACCACAGCTTGCCCTATGGGTACTGCTAAGGCAAAAATCTCTGACCCTGCACGTGGGCATGTGTACACCTAGAATGGAATGGACATGAGCAACACATCTTGAAGAACAACAGTTACGAGAAAGATGGGTAACCGTTTTTCCCCTGATTAGGACTAAATTGCCAATTGGAGTACAGCATTGAGTCTTGGCCTCAATGTACACATGAATCCCAATGTAATAGTGGTAAAGTATGTATAGGAATAGGGAGATTGAAATGTCTTCAGTGCTAAACAGATTTAAAAATCTGAATGATGGAAACACTATAATAACTGGTATTTCCTTAGTGTCTCCCTGCGACAGGGCTGAGCCTGTTGCATGGCAATTAAAAATCTACATTATAATAAAAATGATAAAACTTTCAAATGTACAAATTCATTAAAACAGAAACAAAATCCTAAATTAAACAATACCTTTTCCTCTTTTTAAAAGCTACTTAATGTAGTTCCTGATCTGACTCCAGCAGGGGGAGACAGGTGCATACATTTCTTTAGGGAAAAGAATTTTCCTCTGATCAAGAAGATACCTAAAAAAATTTAATTCTCAGAGGTTCTTTTCCTTTTGGGTGCAGGAGGGTGTTACATGTGCACTTAACTTGTTTCAAATTATGCTTTTAAAAAATTCACTTTATCTTTAGGTTGTGGCAAAGTAACTGGAAGTGTGAATTAAATGATCCTTAGAACTGATCAGTTGTTTGAATCATAATTCTAGTTGTTCTAAATAATAGAATCCTAGCAGACTAACTTTATTTTAAAAGTCAACCAACCACCTTTCAAACATAGGATGCGGACTTGCATAAAAAAGTGTAATTGTAAAACATAAACCTGTAGTTATAAACGTCAAACACATCAAGTAGATATTTAAATTAAATATTTAGTTATTTTGAGGAATGGCAGAAGTATGTTATGATTAAACATTCTTGGTGATATAAGCAATTAATTGTGTGTGTTCCCATAGCTCTAAAAACTGCAGACCTTACCATTTTCACAGTTTCCTGGTGGCCATTCTGTGTCCCGGTACATGTAAATATTATTCAGGTTTCAGAGTAGCAGCCGTGCTAGTCTGTATTTGCAAAAAGAAAAGGAGGACTTGTGGCACCTTAAAGACTAACAAATTTATTTGAGCATAATCTTTCGTGAGCTACAGCTCACTTCATCAGATGCATTGTTTAACCCATTTGAAACTTAGTAACCAGAGATTTAGCATTTAAAAAAATATTTAGGTATCTCTCACCTAGAAGCTAATTATACATTTCTGCTGAGAAGGGAGGCAGTTTTAGAGCAGGAGTCGAAAGGCAGGACTCCTGAGTTTTGTTTCTTCCTACCTTTCCCACTGACTCGCTATGGTCTTTGAACAAGTGCATTACTTTACATTTATTTTCTAGCATTTAATACATCAATGCATTAAATACTGGTAATTTAAAAGAATGGCCGAAATGCCACCCCTGGAATTGTGCCACCCCAAGCATGTGCTTGCTTTGCTGGTGCCTTGAGCCGTTCCTGAGCAAAGCACCTAAGCATTTGCTTAACTTTTAAGCACTTGCTTAAATTAATCCCTATTCAATAAAGAATTTAAGCACGAACTTAATTGCTTTTGCTGAGTTGGGGACTTAATAAATATGGAGGGTAAGTAGGAAAGAGTTATTACGCAAGATAGGTACAATGTTTGCATACTTATGTTAACATTGAACTTGAATGTAGATTAATTACAAATACTGTACAATATATATTGATATACATGGCTTGTACTTGCCTTCCTCCACTCTCTTGTGTAAACCCCTTAGAAGCCACTACCTTAAACACACAGAGACTTCACTTAAATAGTTTGAAATAATCTGCTGCTGAAGTAACTGGAACTCTGGCATTCAGTTAAAAGCTTAAATAAGTTAATTTTAATTAAATTATGTATATTTGACTTTGCAATAATGAAATTAATATAAAATGTAATTGACATGATTGGTCTCAAAGCTGGTATAGAACCCTGCTTTTTGTCAGAAAGTTATGCCCACTGAAGTGAGGTAGAATGTTCTTTTTTAAACAATGCGTGAAATAAATGATCATTTTAACAGTTTTACTTAGTGTGGCCTTTTTGCCTTTACTAAAAATGAAATGGAAAAATAAGCTTTTACACTTGCCATGTAAATGTAATGGAACAAAGGGTGTTCCACAGAACCTTATGGGCAATACTTTCATCTTTAATTTCATTTAAAATAATGAATCTTTTTGCTTTCTCTGAAAGCAAGGGAGCTGACTTCCTGGGAGAACCAGAGACACCACTGAATGTTGGCGTACATTCCCACCCACATTTTGGGGAGTGATCCTGGGGAGTCCTGCATGCAGAATGGCTGCGGGATCAGGTCCTTACATTCAACTAAAGGGAGTTTTTGGTTGAGTCTTACAATGTCTGTGACTCTGAGAATTTTCACTTTTGTTTCTTTCAAACACTTGATCCGGATTCTTCTATCGAACCCAGGCAGGCATACTCATACACCAATATAGCGTTCTGTAAAAGACGGGGCACTCTGGACAGACACAAGTAAGTGCCCACATGGAGCAGGATCTGAACCTGCATATCATTTTGCACTAGGAATGGCTGTAGAATGAGCATTTTACAAAATGTAATGGCTTTGGTGTTCTTGAGCCTTATGGCTCGTTTATAGATTCAACTGTTCTTAGAAAAGCCCTTTGACCAAATTCACCACTGGTACAAGCACGTGCGTGTCAGGTGAAATCAACACCACCATATACTGACTGAATTTGGCCTATGGACTTTGTGTAATGTGGATGATCAGTCAGTGAGAAGTATTTATGAATACAGGCTCCAATGGTATGTGTGTGTGACTATAGTACATAAGAGCCAGTTTAAGATAGATACACTATTGATAGCTAAAGTTTCCAGAGCTGTTAACAGTATCCACAAACTTAAATGGTTGGAGATTTCCATTCCTGTACATTCTGAGATCACTATCGCTCCGTTTTATGTATGTTATGAGCCCTTGAATGCTTGGAGGAGAAATCTCTTTAATTATAAAGGAGCAATAGACCTGGCACTATAATAGGTTCTTCCCAAACCACCTGGAAGTTTGAAGGGGCTGATCATAAAGCGTGGGGAGAGGAGAGGGTTGTGCAAACCATGCTGCTGGCTACCTGCACTCATTGGAACATCACAAGGACTCTCAATTTAAAATATGTAGAGCAGAGCAAATACCCTCCTATACCTTCCATTTGTGTGTGCGTGTGTGTATATATAGAGAGAGAGTCATTTCTTATCAGTAGTTCCATTGACTTCACAAACTTCCCCCTAAATTGCCCCCTGGCTATCAATGTGCACGTGTGGGCAGTATGTTGTTCACTTTGGCATTTATTTTTCTCCTGTGCATTCAGTCTTTTGCTCATATATCTCGACTGTGCCATTGGGATGTACTAATTTATGCATGTGCAGTACAATCATTTATATTCAAGTTGAGCAACCAATTTATTTACATCCAAAGCTCCAGTCATTACTGTACGTAAATCAAGTTAGATGAGATTAGGTTAAAAAGGATGAAAAATATGCACTGTCCATGGCAGGGTGGTGGCATGACATGACAGATTTTAGAGCAAGCTATTGATCACTCGAGACATGCAACGTGTTTCAAAATGAAAATCTGAAATTTGCCACTTTCTGCTTTTTGTTTTGCTTTGTCATTTTGGGTTGATTTGCAACTCAGATGCACGTGTGTGCACACAAATTCAAACAAAGCCCTAGAGATGAAATCCCCAGAGTTTTGCATTGCTCTGCTCACGGTTTCCTAGAATGAAGTGATGGACTCTGCCTATGAGCAGGTTCCTGCCTACTATTTAAGTTGAGGGATCTTTTTTTACCCAATTACTTTCTCTTGAAACTCCATGTGGCTACTATATATATATTCCTGCTGCCCCCCAAGTTATGAAGGTTTACTTTTTGCAGTTAACTTTCTTACATAAGGTTTTCTCTTAGTTGTATGTTTTTATAGCTCCCTACAGAAGTTGATTTATTAGACATATTCAATCTCTACTTTTTTTTTCTTTAGCAGGCTCAATAGTGTCCAGATTGGGTTCACTAAAATGCTAGGAAGCTGCCCCCTGTACGTGCATATGTACACAGGCTCTGGATTCCCTGCCAATAACTACATTTAAAATCTGAAAATATCACCTAGCTTCCTAATACATTAAGGAGCATTAACATGGCAGCCAACAGATGATAAATACACCAGCAGCATATACCCATTTGATTCCACTTAAAATCCCTTTCCCTCTGCCCTCCGCAGAACTCCTACCATACAGGTGGGATTTACAGTGGGTCCTGGGTGTTAGAGCTCTGGCTATTTCAGAATCAGGTAGGGAACTAAATCCAGATCCCCTCCCAGAGAATGCTTTTGCTGCTGCCCCTTCTTTTCTATGACAGGTAGGGGTCAAGCTCAAGTCTCCCCGGCCTTAACTGGAGTAACTTGGCATGAGGAAAGAGGTGACCCCGCATGTGCCTGGTCTCTTAGAACAGCACTATTTCTATTACAGTAGCACCTAGAGGCTCCTAAGTGGGGATCAGGACCCTATTGTGCTAGGCCCTGCGTGCGTAAGTACACGCTCTCTCTATTCCCCCTCTAAAAACACTGGTCTGACACCAAAGAATTTACAATCAAGACACTTGATGAGACAACAGGTGGATAAAAGCAAATGAGCTGGGAAGGACAAATTAAACAATAAAACAATCCTGATTGGCATCTTAATAAGTGGAAGTGTCTGCCTAGCCACTGCTTATAGGTTAAAGCCTACACCCTAAAGCTCTATCCGGAGATCACTCAGCAGCATAAGCAACTTGGGCACTTACTGTTAAACGCTAATTGTAAAAAAATTAGAACCATATTATTCAAACCCTAGCACCTTTTAAGAGAGAAGCCTGGTCATCTGGTCGAGCATAGGACTGGGAGACTTGCAGGAATGATGGCAATTGATCTTTGTACTGCACTTTGAAGTGTTAGGTAAGTGCTAAGAATTAAATATTGCAATAGCTTCCAGCCTGAGTGTAACACCAGCCTTTGTAATACAGGTTTCAGTGGGTTTAAGGTTATAGGCCAGGCAGTATTAAGATAATTCATAGACATGGGCAAAGCTCTTTAGGGTGCACTTCATGACAATTTACAAATGATGGAAATATCGTAACAGCAGAGGGACATTGATACATGTCTATATTTAGGGAAAACCCTAAAATCGCTTGGTAAGAAATCACTCCCAGAGCTATAACAAAATTAAGCTAACTATAATATGAAATTTAAAATTCATTTTTGGGTGTTAGTCAACTAACTCAGATATTATAACAAAAGAAAAATTTCCTCTTTGTTACCAAGCATAGTTCACTTCTGGAGTTTGCAAAGTTTGAGAGTCTTGTTTTATAAGAGAATTTGACAAGCCGTTGCAGAGTTATACCTGGGTGAAGAACATGGGTAGTTTGTTGTATTCTTAATTGGATGCAACTTTGAAGTCCTTTGTTTTCAAGCCTGTGGGATTTAAAGCCCTGTTTTTATCCCAGATGTGAAGATAACCTCACAAGCTATTTGAAGGGTGAATTAGGGGGCTTTGCTGCATCTCCCTTTACTAATCTTTATTCTTTTGAAGGGAACACTGTCTAGTTGGAATCTAAGCAACTTTAAAATATGATTTTATAGTGGTTTCAGGCACTATACGGGCTCAGGAATACTCAGTCTATATTTGACAGGTTTCAGAGTAGCAGCTGTGTTAGTCTGTAGTCGCAAAAAGAGCAGGAGTACTTGTGGCACTTTAGAGACTAACACATTTATTTGAGCATAAGCTTTCGTGAGCTATAGCTCACTTCATCGGATGCAACGTACTCCTTTTCTTTCAGTCAATATTTGTGGTTTTGTGCTCCCACTTTAGTTCCAGTTCTGACACTGATGACTCCTGTGTCCATATACAAGTCTTTGGCGAGCTGAGTCAGTGGTTAATCTGTAAAATGAAATAATACATCCAAGGACCATTGCAATGATTATAAACTTTTGGAAAGTGCCTTGGGAAAGTGTTCTATAAATTCTAACTTATTGCTGCTTTCCTTAGAATAGCCATGAAAAGCGTGCAATAACCTTTAGCATTAATATTTTATTTAAGATTTTTAAATAATGAAAAACTAGGGCCAAGGTTTAAAAACCAGAGCCTGTAGTTAGGTGCCTAAATCCCTCTAAATAAGTGACCTGATTTTCAAAAGTTGCTGTGCGCTGAGCAGCACCCACTAAAGTCAAGAGGTTGGGTACTCAGTGACTTCTGCAAATCAGGCAGCTTATTTAGGTGCTGACCTCCATATTAGACACCTAACATTAGCCACTCATGGGCAAAATATTGAAAACCCAATTTAACGATTGTGCTGTATATGGGGGAAAAACCATTTTGAGTGCACTGCAGAAAAACAAAATGCCAAAGCTAGCAATATACTGAAAGGGTAATAGTCTGATATTAAGCAAAGAAGATTATGGATCATGACTGGTTTTGCTTCTAGACATATATGAAAAATAAAGACCACTTGTCCAATCAATTTTTCATTAGATGTTGAAAAAGTGTCATTCTCAAAATCCATGTTTGTCTGGGTTTTCACTTTGCTGTGTGTATGAGTTCCAGCCCTCTTTACGCTACAGAGAGTTATTAATGGTCTTTTTCTTGATACTCCTAACCCAAGAAGCTTTAAAAGGAGAGTTGCCTTGGTTGATCTTCCTAAAGCTCCTGATCCAAATAAAAGGTCAAACACTGTTATAAATATTAAAGTTTTTGCACGCATGTGTCACTCTGGTACAGACCAGTTAATGTATCCTCTCTTTATACTATCAACTAGAAATAGAAACTATGACTCCGGAAGTAGATCCTCTCCCGCAGCCAAGTCAGATTTGGTTGTACACACTTTGGCTGCTGCAGTTGTGTTTCAAACATTGTAACTGGATTTATTTCACTGTCCAGCTAATGGTACAGCCAGACAACAGATGCAAACATTGATATATTGGTTTAAATACAAATAATGCTACTAAAATATTTTCTTAAATAGAGGATGGCCAGACAATTTTTGTTTGCAGTGCTGTTATAACTGTGGTGATCCCAGGGCATGAGAGAGGCAAGAGCGATGAGGGAATATTTTTTTATTGGGCCAACTTCCGTTGGTGAAAGAGACAAGCTTTTGAGCTCCTCAGACCTGAAGAAAAGCTCTGCAGAGCTCCACGTGTCTCTTTCGCCAACCAGAGTTGGTCCAATAAAAAGTATTACCTCACAGACAATTTTTGTCTTTGTCTGTTGACTACAAAAATTTCCTATGATTGTACCTGAAAAAAGCTAATGTTGTTTGGCCCAGGTTCTAAATAGTATTCTGTTTCACCGCTTTTTGAAATTAGTGAGATTGTGACTGAGAGAACTCAGATTTTGTAAATTACATGTAGCAATTTTTAGTCTGTCTAAAATCTAATGTTCACAAACACATCTGGTCTCTCGTTTAAGCAGCATTCAGCGGCTTGTGCTACACAGTTAGAAGCAGCTCTTAGATTTCAGCACAAAGTGGATTCATCCAGGTTTGACCAAGCTGCTATGGTTTATTTAAACGAGTCTTAGACCAGCTCTACTAGACATTGATTTTAATATATCCTGCAGATGTGCACTCAATTGTGATTCCACATTGGACAGCAAGAATTTTGCTGGTAATGTTTCTCATACTGCAAGGAGCGTCTCCCATAGATGGGCAGAGATTTACTAATGGAAAATGAAACAAAATATTAAGAGATGTTCTGCATCATGCTGGTTTCCGTGGGACAGTCCCGGAAACTGAACATTGGTGCTAAAAGACTTGGGGGTGAAATCCTAACTCCCCCTGAAGTGAATGACACAACTCTCACTGACTTCAGTGGACCCAGACTTTCACCCTTTGTGAGGAATAGAAAAAAGCTAGGGTGTGATCTGATGTAATTTTCACAAAGCATCTGAACCTGTGAGGATCTGAGCCCCAGCAACTCTTACTGATTTCACTGGGACTGTTGAGAGCTCAGTGCTTCTGAATATCTGTCTATAAATGTTCAGGAGGGTTCGCGTAGGAGACCACACCAGTATAGTATGTTCATTCCAACCATACAATTGACTTTAAGACTTCTGGTCTTAAAAATCCATAAATCTGAGTGAAAGTGCCATTTTAATTGATCTCTTAGGTCGTGACTATTATTCAAAAATCCCCTGTCCAGAGAGAGGGAGATAATTATAGTGAGTTTGGATAGCAACCGGCTTTCCTTTTTTTTTTATTGAGGGAAATACAGCAGGGAAATGATATGAAAACCCATTTGTATATATAATATTTTACTGCTGCAGTAACAACTGGGAAAAATCAAATCCCACAGGACTTGTACATCTTCACATAGTTTTGTTTCAATAGTTTTCTCTGCTTGGGTATTGCTTGTTAGTGTTAGCTGGGCATGCTCCAAATGACTATATATAATATTCTTATTGCAGGATTTAGCAGATGGTGCTATTGCACACAGTAGTTCAAGGATTTTGTTTGTTTTAGTGTGTGAGCAAATGTTCAGTTTTTGGAAGACATGCTCTGTCTTCCAAAAGGACAAAGGAATCTGGGCCAAAAGGAATCTGATGAGGTTCAATAAGGATAAGTGCAGGGTCCTGCACTTAGGACGGAAGAACCCAATGCACAGCTACAGACTAGGGACCGAATGGCTAGGCAGCAGTTCTGCAGAAAAGGACCTAGGGGTGACAGTGGACGAGAAGCTGGATATGAGTCAGCAGTGTGCCCTTGTTGCCAAGAAGGCCAATGGTATTTTGGGATGTATAAGTAGGGGCATAGCGAGCAGATCGAGGGACGTGATCGTTCCCCTCTATTCGACATTGGTGAGGCCTCATCTGGAGTACTGTGTCCAGTTTTGGGCCCCACACTTCAAGAAGGATGTGGATAAATTGGAGAGAGTCCAGCGAAGGGCAACAAAAATGATTAGGGGACTGGAACACATGAGTTATGAGGAGAGGCTGAGGGAGCTGGGATTGTTTAGCCTGCAGAAGAGAAGAATGAGGGGGGATTTGATAGCTGCTTTCAACTACGTGAAAGGGGGTTCCAAAGAGGATGGCTCTAGACTGTTCTCAATGGTAGCAGATGACAGAACGAGGAGTAATGGTCTCAAGTTGCAGTGGGGGAGGTTTAGATTGGATATTAGGAAAAACTTTTTCACTAAGAGGGTGGTGAAACACTGGAATGCGTTACCTAGGGAGGTGGTAGAATCTCCTTCCTTAGAGGTTTTTAAGGTCAGGCTTGACAAAGCCCTGGCTGGGATGATTTAACTGGGAATTGGTCCTGCTTTGAGCAGGGGGTTGGACTAGATGACCTTCTGGGGTCCCTTCCAACCCTGATATTCTATGATTCTATGATTCTATGATTCTGTTTTGTTATGCAGTGGTCGCTGGAGAAAAGTGGTGGTAGATAGCAGTTTGCTCTCTGGTGTATTCTCTGTTTGGAGGCAATTCTTGGGACAGAGTAGCTTCATGGAAACCAGGCATTGGTGGATGGGATTTCTGGAAGATCAGTTTGTCTGCATGCTGTTTGACTGTTTGTGTTCCAGGAGTAGTGCAAATAAAGCAAGTTGCATGTAGAAATTACCCAGACTTTGTTATTTCTCCTCCACTGGGAAGCTGATTTACAAATCCCTGGACATCTACTACCCCTTGACAGGGAGCCAAGAAATGGAACACCGGTGTCAGAAGAAGGGGCAACAGTATTAATGCCAAATATCCAAAACCAATATTTGTCCAAAGGCCATTTGGTCCTTCTCTCAGTGCTGCACTAACACAGCTAAGCTCAGCACAAGGTACTCAAGCTTTTGAACCCTCCTGCTAATGAACTGTCTTGTTTGGGCTGTGCTTTGTCTGTGAGGTGTGTTCTCAGAGCAACGTTTCAGGCTTTGCTATTCTGAAAGATGGTCCAGGAGTTAGGGCAATCTCCTGGGACTGAGGAGACCCAGCTTCAATTCCCTACTCCATTACATACTCTCTCTGTGTGTCCTTGGGCAAGTCACTTAGTCTCCCTTTGCATCAGTTTCTTGCCTGTATGACAGGGATATTAGGTTAGTTCCCTACCTCAGAGGAGTGCTATAAGGATGAATACATTAAAGATTGTGAGGTGCCATATGCATACACAGACAGACGCTGCTTTTCAATGACCTGGAGTTGGGCTCTGAGCATGGGGCTTTGAGTCCCCTGATTCCTTCTCTCCCACTATGGCATCTCTGCTACCCATACCCTAGCATGAATTACTGAAGCTCAAGGAAAAAGAAAAGGAGGACTTGTGGCACCTTAGAGACTAACCAATTTATCTGAGCATGAGCTTTCGTGAGCTACAGCTCACTTCATCGGATGCAACCTCAAGGCTTTCTGGTGTGGATCCTTGTTCCTGCAGCTTGCAAAAGCATGGAATTACACATCCCAAAATGCCTTGCAAGACATATCTTGAAAGAAGACATTTTGAGATGATATCCCAGACTCTCACAAGCTGCGGCTATTACTGGCAATTAACTTTGAATAGGTATTTGAAATGACTTCCCTGAAGCTGGGTGTATGAGCTTCAGATGTCTCGCCAAAAAGGTCAGAGAGGATTATATTAAAACTTTTGATTATTTATTTTCCTTTTTAATTAAAAAAAATATCAAACTCAGATGACTTAGATTAGTCAGGCATGACTTGCCCTTGGTGAATCCATGCTGACTGTTCCTGATCACTTTCCTCTCCTCTAAGTGTTTCAGAATTGATTCCTTGAGGACCTGCTTCATGATTTTTCCAGGGACTGAGGTGAGGCTGACTGGCCTGTAGTTCTCCGGATCCTCCTCCTTCCTTTTTTTAAAGATGGGGACTACCTTAGCCTTTTTCCAGTCGTCCGGGACCTCCCCTGATCGCCATGAGTTTTCAAAGATAATAGCCAATGGCTCTGCAATCACATCTGCCAACTCCTTTAGCACTCTTGGATGCAGCGCATCCAGCCCCATGGACTTGTGCTCGTCCAGCTTTTTTAAATAGTCCTGAATCACTTCTTTCTTCACAGAGGGCTGGTCTCCTCCTCCCCATGCTGTGCTGCCCAGTGCAGCAGTGTGGAAGCTGACCTTGTTCGTGAAGACAGAGGCAAAAAAAGCATTGAGTACATTAGCTTTTTCCACATCCTCTGTCATTAGGTTGCTTCCCTCATTCAGTAAGGGGCCCACACTTTCCTTGGCTTTCTTCTTGTTGCTAACATACCTGAAGAAACCCTTCTTGTTACTTTTAACATCTCTTGCTAGCTGCAACTCCAGGTGTGATTTGGCCTTCCTGATTTCACTCCTGCATGCATGAGCAATATTTTTATACTCTTCCCCGGTCGTTTGTCCAATCTTCCGCTTCTTTTTTGTGTTCAAGATCAGCAAGGATTTCACTGTTAAGCCAAGCTGGTCGCCTGCCATATTTACTATTCTTTCTACACATTGGGATGGTTTGTCTCTGTAACCTCAATAACGATTCTTTAAAATACAGCCAGCTCTCCTGGACTCCTTTCCCCCTCATGTTATTCTCCCAAGGGATCCTGCCCATCAGTTCCCAGAGGTTGTCATAATCTGCTTTTCTGAATTTCAGGGTCTGTATTCTGCTGCTCTCCTTTCTTCCCTGTGTCAGGATCCTGAACTCGGCCATCTCATGGTCACTGCCTCCCAGGTTCCCATCCACTTTTGCTTCCCCTACTAATTCTTCCCGGTTTGTGAGCAGCAGGTCAAGAAGAGCTCTGCCTGTAGTTGGTTCCTCCAGTACTTGCACCAGGAAATTGTCCCCTACATTTTCCAAAAACTTCATGGATTGTCTGTGTACTGCTGTATTGCTCTCCCAGCAGATATCAGGATGATTGAAGTCTCCCATGAGAACCAGGGCTTGCGATCTAGTAACTTCCATTAGTTGCCAGAAGAAAGCCTCATCCCCCGATCCAGTGGTCCATAGCAGACTCCCACCACGACATCACCCTTGTTGCTCACACTTCTAAACTTAATCCAGATACACTCGAGGTTTTTCCGCAGTTTCATACCGGAGCTCTGAGCAGTCATACTGTTCTCTTACATACAATGCAACTCCCCCACCTTTTCTGTCATGTCTGTCCTCCCGGAACAGTTTATATCCATCCATGACAGTACTCCAGTCATGTGAGTTATCCCACCAAGTCTCTGTTATTCCAATCACATCATAATTCCTTGACTGTGCCAGGACTTCCAGTTCTCCCTACTTGTTTCCCAGTCTTCTTGCATTTGTGTATAGGCACCTGAGATAACTTGCTGTTTGTCCTGCTTTCTTAGCATGAGGCAGGAGCCCTCCCCTTTCGCGCTTTCCTGCTTGTGCTTCCTCCTGGTATCCCACATCCCCACTTACCTCAGGGCTTTGGTCTCCTTCCCCCAGTGAACCTAGTTTAAAGCCCTCCTCACTAGGTTAGCCAGCCTGCTTGCGAAGATGCTCTTCCCTCTCTTCGTTAGGTGGAGCCCGTCTCTGCCTAGCACTCCTCCTTCTTGGAAGACCGTCCTATGGTCAAAGAATCCAAAGCCTTCTCTCCGACACCACCTGCATAGCCATTTGTTGACTTCCACGATTCGACAGTCTCTACCCAGGCCTTTTTTCCTTCCACAGGGAGGATGGACGAGAACACTACTTGTGCCTCAAACTCCTTTATCCTTCTTCCCAGAGCCACGTAGTCCGCAGTGATCTGCTCAGGGTCATTCTTGGCAGTATCATTGGTGCCCACCTGGAGAAACAGGAAGGGGTAGCGATCCGAGGGCTTGATGAGTCTCGGCAGTCTCTCTGTCACATCGCGAATCCTAGCTCCTGGCAAGCAGCAGACTTCTTGGTTTTCCCGGTCGGGGCGGCAGATAGATGATTCAATCTGACCCAAGTCAGACAGTACCCTGGAAGGTCCAACCCCTGTCATTTTGCAGTATGGATGCATGTCAATCCACAGACCTGAATCAGAAGGTCTGTGTAGTGCAGTACGGAAATGTTAGCCTCGCTGAGACACCCAGGTCCGGGAATTGTAAGCCCAGGTTTACAATGCAGTGTGGACTCTCAAGCATGGGATTGGAAACACTGAGCCCCCAAACCCTGGTTCCACAGACCAGGCTTAGCGTTCAATGCAAACATATCCAAAGTGACTAGGAGTCTGATCTCCTGCATTCTATTCCCATCTGACTTGTTGTCACCTTAGGCAAATCATTTAACTCCTGTGGCTCAGTTTTCCTATCTGTAAAACAGGAATAAACATGTTCCTTAGAAGTGTGTTGTAAGAATTAATCAGTGGTTTTGTATAACACTTTGAAAATGCAAAGCACTGTGTTGTCTGAGTACTGAACATTAGTAGATTGAAACATCCTATGTTGCTTTTCAAAATAGGGTTGGTGGACAAATCTCTAAGCCTCAAAAATTTAGCCCTCAATTCAGGAGAGCACTTTAAGCACATGCTTATAGTTAAGACACTATTGAAGTGCCCTTCCTAAATAGGGATGCTTTCCTGAATCAGGGCCATCGTTTATTAAATGGTCCCTCCTGACCGACAATATACAGAAACTGCTCCAGGTCTTTCAAAATAAGTGATAACCCACAATTGAGAGGGAACAGGAAAACAAAATACCCACAGAAAGAAAGGGGGGAAAAAAGGTGGTTTTCAGCTTGTCACCTGCAAGGAGCATATAAGTTACAACAAAAACAAAATGCTTGCTGCCAGTTTTTGTTTTGTCTGTGCTTTACATAAGTTTATTTCAAATAGAAGAACATAATGTTTTGCTTGGTAGTTAAAATGTCAATATCTAGGATACTGAAAGAACTGTGCCTAAAGCACTTTTTGGCTTTAGTTCAACAAAACACTTCAGCATGTGCTCAAGTGCTTTGATGATCTAGGATTCGAGGGCCTAAAGTCTTAGGGCACCATACTGCAAACACATAGGCAAGTGCTTAGCTTTATGTACCTAGTGCTACTGCTTAAGTGTTTGCAGGATCAGTGCCTTTGAGTAGTACATAGCTAAAACACCATGATGGTTTTTAACCACGCATTCTGAGTTTAAAACCCCTGAGGGCTGGTCTACACTCCAAAGTTAGGTGGATGTAAGTGTGGCACTTCAAAGCAGCACCCTGGAACCCCCATATTCACCCGTCATATAATTGATATATTTCATACAAAGCATGCCATGTAAGATATCGTGTGAAAGGTCATGATCTGCTGAAACCCATTGTTCTATCAAAATATGTATATCGTTAGTGTGTATGAAGTTATAAGATTTTGCTGTATGGTTGTTACTGAAATATGTAAGTTTGGAGAACTGGCCGTGGAGACTCTCAGTGACAAAGAAGGAGACCCATTCCCAGGACTGTTTTAAATTATCAGTAATCAGCAGGGGAGTTGTAATCAAAGAATTTACAATGCTGTAAGAGGGCTGTGCAAGAATCACATACTGGGAATTGCTTAACTGTGACTCAGCAAAGCCCCTTAGGACGTGTCTGGGCTAGTGTTTTCCAGGCACATGGAGTGAAGATATAAAATAGAAGGATATAATAGAGGATATAAAATAAAAGGCATCATGCTTTTGCCTTTCTCCTTCCCTACCTACACTGGAAGCAACAAGAATGCTGGAAAGAGAAAGACCTGAACTGAGGTGAATGGTCCCAGGCTTGAAGGGAAAGCTCTTCTTCTTTCCAGGCAAAGAATGATGGGAGGGCCTGTGGGGGAGGAGGGGTGTCTTTCAGCCCAACCTTAGAAAATGTTGCTCTGGTCATTCAGTCATTCCATTCTGCATTTGATATTACTTCTGTGCTTTATTGTGCCCTTTTTGCCTTTATGTTAGCTTTATCTTTAATTTCTTTAGTGCCTAGGTACCTTGGGGCATGTGTACTAGAAATGCCTGGATGCATTGAACACCAGCCATTTGGGAACCATTGCTCAGATGGTGAATCTTTTTCCTTACACTCTTGTCTGTATTTTTCCTTTTTAGATTCTAAACTCTTCAAGGAAGGGACTATCTTCACCTATATATTCATATAGCTTCTAGGAGATTTTGGGCGCTACCCCATATAAATTACTGCCAATACATATAGTACCATATATATTACTGTGTAGATAATGTTCAGGTTATCTTAAATTTGGGAAGTCAAGAGGCAAAGAAAACACTTCAGTGGAAATTGACTTGATGCCATTCTCATAATGTCATGATTCTACCACAGGCAGTCAGCAAGGTTTAAATGTAGGAATGTTATTTAGCACCAAAACACACAGACCTCTACTGCTTGAGTTAATGCAATAACTCTTCTTACTGGCAGCAGTAGTGGGCTGTTTTCCTCTAGCCACTAGAAGGGTCACAGTACACACTTTACAAACACGCTGTACCTACACACTGCTTTGAAAATGTACAGGGTTAATTTGCTCATTTGCAAGCTATTACCCAGAAAGCTTTTTCCAGTTCCCAAGCTTCTTTTTTTAAACACCATTGATGTCTCTGCTCTGAGAAGGAACCCTCAAAGTTTTGGACGTTTGTATGTGTACTGAGCTCGGTTTTGAATGATCTATAGAATTGCCAGTGGTATATAATCACTTCTGTAAAAATCTTGAATAATCCCTGATTTGTTCCGTATGGCCCCAAATCCTGGACTGCAGGCCATATCAGTTCCACTGCGGTATTCAATTGAACTGACCTACTCAACAAGCCTAGAAGGAGTTCTGGCTAAAGGAATGTGGTGGTAGCCATTACTGAAAGTGTTCACAATATGTGATAAAACCTGGATGTATCAAAACCTCAGTCTGTATATATTGTCATTCTTACAACGAGAGAGCTCATTTTTCAGCATGTTGCCTCACAAATAATTATTCTGATGAGCGCTCAGTGGAGAGTTTCTGATTCAGCCTTTCAATACCTTATCCTTCTCATGCGGTTGTAATGTAGTTAGCAACAGAAAGTCATGCAAAAAATAATTCTGCCTGTTCCTTGATCTTTACATGGAATGAAATGCAGTAATTGCCATTCGTTCTATAATTTCTGGAGCAATACTCTCTTCCCAATGTCTGCTGAATCTACGCCAAACGCAAGCTAATGGAATATGCAATAATTTATTGTTGTGTATCCATCCTCCTGGGACAATTTCCAGGAATGCTAATTTGGGAGCCAGCATAATCTTGTTCAGTCATATTGAGAATATTATAGTGAAGGTTTCCAAATACTGAAGCCTAATAGCAGAGCAACTTCCAAGCTGATCTATTTCTGCAGTATCTATTTCCATTGCTTTTCTTTTTAAAAACTGTTTTCACTGGGGTAAAAATTAACTTTTAGCAAGACTTAGGTTCCCAAGTGCCTAAATCATGTTTGAAAATGGGTCTTAAGCTCCCAGGTCAGGGTAAAAATGTCAAAATACCCGAAGTCTATAATACTGGGCAGTGAATGAGGCACAACGAAGAACTTGTATATTTATATTTAACGTAAATAGTTTGTTGGTTTGGTCATGGATTAGACATCCAGCTATTTCTGGGGTGGGGCTGGGGGGAGGGAAGGAAGGGAAAGAGCAGAGCTCAGTTTCCTTTTGCCACTAGGAACTTTTAGATACCATAATGCCTCTCCTAGAAACTTTGTTACCACATCAGGCCAACATGAGGCCAGTATCTCAGCCTGGTTTTTGCAGGGGCTCTGGTTGATACCCCTCTCCCCATCCTACCTTGCCATAAGGAGACAGCATTGTGCAGGCATGTGCTGAAGTTCCTCCCTATTCAGGCCAATACGTAAGTATGTGCTGAACTATCATCAATTTCAGTTGTTAAGTATGTGCTGAAGTGCTGTCCTGACCAGGAAGCTTTCCTGACTCTCAGGCACTGCGAGCCTGGTCTAGACAAGGATTTAAAGTGGTTTGTTAGGATGTGTGTTCAAACACATTCCTTAGCCTGCACTATCTAACTCTAGCGTAGACAAGGGAGTGTATGTATTAACACATGCTACAGTGATCAAGTTAAGGGTCCCCTTTAAGTTTTAACTCAACCAGTTTGGCATGTGTTAACAGCCACGTGACTTGTCTACACTAGACTTTTCAAAGGTGTGTGTTAGCGAATGCTTTCTAATAATAAATCCAAGCAGAGACCAGGTCAGACTCACTGTATGACCTTTGGCAACATCTCTATGTCCAAATTTCTTTTGCTGTAAAATCGATATAATGAAAATTATCTACCTGGCATCAAGTGCTTTGAGATCTACAGATGAGCTTCTCAGGGAAGGTAAAGGGGCTCCAGCTTCATCAGATCACTTAGGATTCAGGAAGAAAAAGGAGTTTGATCTGATGAGATGGAGGTTGGGCAACTGGGAGTTAAGACTGCTGGGTTCTGTTCCTGGCACTGCCACTGACTTACTGTGACAGGTTAGGTAAATCTTGTACCCTTAGTTTGCCCACCTGTAAAATTACCTACCTCCTTTCCTGGGGACGCAATTCAGCAAAACATTTATGCATGTGCTTACATTTAAACATGGGCTTAAGTCCATCCCTATTCAGCAAACCACTGAAGCACATCCGTAAGTCCCATTGATGTCAATCAGTTTTAAGAATGGGCCTCAAGTTACATATGAGTGTAAGTGATTTGCTGAAGAGGGACTGACTGAATTTGGGCCTGCATGTTGGAAGCCTTAATTAACTATAGTCTGTAACATGCTTTGAAATCTTTGATTCAACCGCTATATATGTACAAAGTACGAGTTTGGGGGTTTATGGCTCTCCGTGATGTCTGGAGCTGGGTTCCCTCCTAGCCACTGCTGTTAAAGGCTCACAAACCTCTATGACTTAGCCAAAGATGCTCTCCCTAGGGAAATTGCTTTCCTGAAAGATGATATTGCTGTTGTAATTAAGGTAATTGTTTAAATTCATTCTCGTAGGCCAGATCTCTCCCCAGCCTAACCAATTATATCTATATCAACATAGGCGTCACATGACCATTTCAGTATCTGAATAGATTTACGAATACAAACCTAGTTAAACTGAAAAGTCTCATAATAAAAGACTCGGAGAAAATCAGATCAGCAGAACAGAGTGGACTTATGGCCTCTCTTAAGTCCTGTTATCAATGCTGCATCCACTGGCTACTTACTGAGCTAATGTAGGAATTGGAGTCCAACATTGTTCTATTCAAAAAGACAATTGAACAAATACCCCAACCCTGTAACACTAAAATTTCCAACTTGCTGGCCATATCTTAAGATCAAATAGGACACAGGACGTAGGCTGCTTTGGGATATTAATTTCCTTTTGACTTATCGCAGATGCTTTATAATTCCATTGAAATCTTAAGATAATTGAATGTAATTGTTTAAAGAATTATTTAAATCACAGTGTAATATCTGAAATAAAATGACAATCTGCAGGAGTTCATTCATTTTGTTGCCTGGAATAGATACAAGTAAAGAACTTCATCTAATCAAAGTCCTATGCATGTTGTGTGTATATAGTACATATGTGCAAGTAGTGTGCATGTAAGGTCCAATTCAGCAAGGTGCAGCAGGCTTCTGTGGTTCTGCAGACAAATACAGGTAGGTGGCAAACATAGTGATAATCCTGTTTAATGTTACTGGTAAAAAATAATTGGCTTGGTGCGGGTGGGAGGTGGGAAGAAGAGGATTATTAGTGGTGGTGGAAATTTAAGATGCGGCAACGCAAGGGTTTGTAAGGTTTGATTCTAGTGCATGGAAAAAATACCCAAATGCTTTGAAGGGAGATAAAGAAAACCATCCCAATCCATCTAGTCAGATGGTTTATGCCTCTTCCTAGGCCAGTGGTTTGGCTGTCGCTTGGAGGCAGGTGTGGTCTGGAATCTAGCCTGTGATCCAAGAACTCTTGAAGTCTAATCCTGGCTGTAGTACTAACCCCCGCTGCATCCTGGGGCAATTCACTTAGCCGTCCTCTGCCTCCATTTCCCCATCATTTGCTTTGAAAGTTCAGTTCACAAGTTCTTGGGTTCATTTCTGCTTGGAAGAGATTGTGAAGGAGAGCAGCAGCGGGGAGGCAGAAAAAAAATCAATACAAAATAATTGGTGCAAAGCAAATACAGAGGGACTGTGATAAATGGAATGCCAGGGGGAGGAGGGCGGTGAGAGAAGGATCAATGCATCTGGTATATTTACTGCACAGAGTGACCATATGTGCCAGGCTTGGGTTTAGTTGGCTCACCAACCCTTGTGCTAATCCACTTGGGAAGAAGCTGGATTTTTAAAAGCTGAATTGCCCTGAGATGGAGAAGGTTTACATTTTAGGTAATAAAGCCCTTTGCCAATACAGGGTGTGATCCAAAGCTCACTGGAGTCAATAGAAAGCCTCCTGCCGAGTCGAGTGGGCTGTGGATCAGGCTCATAGGGTGAGGTTCACACAGCGACATAGGCTTGGTGCCACGTGGTGTCACCACGCCTCACTTCTAGGCACCTAGAAAATCCCTGGGGTTCTCAAAGCCCAAGTTAGGTGCCAAGGTTCCATGCGCCTCAGAATGGGAGTCACAGAAGCCAGCGCACAAGGTGGCTCGTCACCTAAGTTAGCCGATGGGAGATGCCAAACCAAAGGGTGTGTGCTGAACCCCACCCCTCTCCGAGATGGCACCTAAATCCAGGCTGGAGGGAGATGCCCCTCCTCTATTTGGGATTCTCAACTGCAAACCCTCTCTTGGTGTTAGGTGCCTATGTCTGGAAGATGTGCCGGGGCAGTGGGGGGGACACCTCCCTCATTACTTTAAGCCCAGTGGTTATGGTATGCACTTGGGATGTGGGAGACATCCGATTCAAGTCCTCTCTCCACCTGAAGGAGAGAAGGGATTTGAACAGAGATCCACCACTTGTCTAGTGAGTGTCCTAACCAGTGGGCTATGGGATCTTCCCCCATGGGGGTCCCTCAGTCTCTCCTGGTGAAGCAGTTCCACTGTGCCTAAATAAAAAATGCTTTGGCATGGGAGGATTGGATCCTCCCAGGTGAGTGGTCTAACGGACTAACAAGCTCTTGAGTCATTCCATGTGTGCTTTCTCTCCCCACCCCCATGCTGAAGCTGTTCTCCACTGTAGTTATATAATGAAAGCCTCATGAGGCATATGTGCGTGAGCCATGCATGCACAGGTCTGTGTATATGCAAACATGTAACCAAATGTGTGTTCACATAAACACATGAGAGCAAGCTGAACCTGACACTTTAAATGGCTGTATGGCAACCTCTTTGAAAACATACTAGCCACACAGCACAGAACGGGAGGCAATGTAACGAGAGGTGAAGTGGTAAAACAAAATGAGCAAAGAACACACAGTTATTTAATGGACAGAACAGGCCTCTTTCCACTGTGAATAGAAGCTGACCATAAAAGACAGGATTGCAAAACTACAGTATCCTTCCTTCCCTTATGGAAAATCCTATGGAATGTCCTAGAACACGCTCTTTTGTACAGTGTTGCACGGACATTCGCTGCATTCATGCAGCTCCTAGTGCGTGCATTCAGCCCCAACACATTTGTGCAGAATAGAAATGTAACTACTTAAGTAATGAAAATTAATGATGTGCCAGATTCTTAAACAAACCTGCTTTTTTTTTTTTTAAATGCATTCTCTCTGTAGGGAGGTTTGTTTACCTACTACTCACAAAAGTTCGGTTGTAAATTAGATTTCGCTTGAAACCAGAATGCTGGGTACAAACCCCCTCATCTTTGAGGGTGGATTAGGTTGAAATTCAAGTCTGAACTCTACAAATAGTCAATATCTTAATAATGGACCAACCCAGAACCCCACACCTGAATCAGGCCCCCATTTCAGTTCTGTGATGATCAAAATCTGGCCCTGCAAGTGAGTTCATCTATTTTTAACGCTTTGGCCATTTTCCCACAATATCTTACCCTCCTTTTTGTTTATAAATTATGTTGCCTTTCCTAATACCCATATGTTTTAAATTCCTAGGGCCACAGCCTCTCACTGGACCCTGAAGACGTTAGCTGAGCAAATTCTGGGATCCTTCATCAAGCAAACCTTTCTCTGAAATCAATGACAATTTTTCTCTATTTAAAGACTGCAACATTTGGCCCTAAATTAAAAAAATGAACAAACTTTTTTAGTGTTGGAAAATAGCAATTAAAAACAAACAAACAGTCCAGGCTGATGTCTTGGTTCTGAGCTGCTATGTCACCCGCTCATGTTAGATGGCATTGGTAACCTCATATGACAGGATTGACATAACTGGACATGATAAACCACAACAACATATTTGCTGAGGAAAATGTAAAAAGAGAGGGATGCCTGAGAATCATGCTCCAAAATTTTAACAGATTAGAAGAGAAGGAAGGGTCTTTAAAAAGACCCTATCAAGATATTTTTTGATCACTAATAATTGTTATTGTTAAAGCTATTGGAAACTTGAAATTGAAATCTGCATAGGTTATCAGTTTTCCCTTGTTTTGTTTGTTTGTTTTTTGACTGTAGGGTTCCTCATGTGTGCTGGCCTGGTGGTACTGCTTTTGCTTTTGTTCTTTTTCAAATAGCAAAGAGAAAAAAGTAAATTTAGGACCTGATCCGCAGTCGCCATAAGCCCTTTGCTGAGAGGAGCTTGCCTTTACTCTTGTTAAACACATATACACACACACATGCCAATCACATGGGTTTCATAAACAAATATACGGGAGGAGAAAGGTCGGTCAGATTTGTCTGATGATTTTCCTTACATGCGGAACTCCTGTTGACATCAGCAACATGGCCAAGAAATGCGGCATTGCGTCGGTTGGGCTTAACATTTGTCAATCCACAAGCTCTTCCCCGCACCCTCACCCCCCACTTTATTTTTTTTTGAGATATTAAGGTTTCTGGAACTATATTTTTTAACAAATAAGGAAAAAACACCATTGTAATCACACTAATACTAATATCACACACGTTCTTTATGAAGGGAATTAGTGGTGTGCGTTGAAATGTCTCATCTTACCTGCAGATCGTTGATTAATAGCTGTATGTCAGATGAATGCCGTTCTAGCCAACTCTTTTTAAAAAGAGCCCTGTTTCGCTAACATGTCATGCCTGAACATCAAGCGTCAAGACTTAGGCCTCCTGCTTTTACTCGTATAAGTGGAATTTTTCTTGTTTCTTTTTCTCTTTCCATCTGCTGCTTCGTAAATATACTGGGTTCAGTTCTGATCTCAGTGTACGCAGTTGTAAATCAGAAGTGACTTCACCAAAATCAGTGAAGTTACCCCAGGGTGAAACCAGTATAAGTGAGACCACAATCAAGCCCATCACAGGTATCCACAAAAGCATTCATGTGAATAGCCCGAATACTGGTAAGCAGTACATTTTGGCTTGTAATAAATACTTAGTAGCAATGTATGCAAGTATGTGAAGTGGACAGTAGGGAGCTTTGCAACACTTTTAAACAGCCCCTTTCCTAGTATAACGTTATCTAGAACAGACAAGGCAATGGAGCGTGATGGGATTATGATAATTATTTATTGTATTTATTATAGGGTTGCTTTTTTAGCATCACTGTGCTCAGCGCCGTGCAAAATAAATGAGGACGCAGTTTCTTCTTGAAAGTGTTTACAGTCCCAAAGCCAGGAAAATCAACTTCTTTATCCTGACAAAGTACAATGTTATGCTGATCATAACCCAATATTTTCATGTACTGTGAATACAGTTTTCTGTGCATCTCTATAGTACTGTACAGCTATACTCCACACTCTAGATCTGAGTGTGTGTGTGTGTATAAAGCTATTCCAATGCACGTAGCATCATTAACTGAAATATCTGCAGCAACAAATCATTGATCTCTATTTTAATTACCAAAAGTCAAACAACTCATCCTTCAGGTTTGTGGAATCGTGTAAGCTCAATATTGGGCCACATTGCCGCATGATCGGGACAAAGAGATGATGATACAGTCTGGTTTCTATGGCAACAGAGGAGGGGTAGTTAAAACAGAAATGTTGCAAACACCCGTTCTGATCATCATAATATCATTAATGTTATTGCCAGAGACATTACTCTTAAAAAAGTGAAAGTGCCATTGCCTTTCAATTTGTATGGATTTTAAATAAATAAATTAATTAAATGGCAATTTTTTTTTCTTAGTTTAGCTGCTAAGCGAAAGGAAACAACACACAGGCCTCCTTTTCTGCGTGTAAAATGTGTGTGTTCTTTAAAAGGCAGTGGTTGGCTGGTTTTCCGGACATGATGTGGTTGAAGCTGTCATCGTAATGGAAATTCATTGCTGTAGCTATGGTAAATCGAGTTTTCTGCCTGTGCTGAATGCATTAGTCTAATGAGCTGTTTGCAGCTGGAGAGCTGAGCTGCTGGAGACTTACAGTGTGCTAACAGACAGGGAGAAGATGGCTTTTGCAATAGTCTGTGTGCATGTGCTGAAAGTCATATGCCCGTTAGGTCGAAATACCTGGTCTCTGTAAGACACTGATCAGTGTTTTAACATAAGCAATAGGTAAGGGGAATGCATGCTTCTTCTGTGCCTTGTTTTTGTTGTTGAGCCCTGTTTTAAGCAGCTGTCATTCTGTTGTATGCACTGCTGTATGATAACTTTAGCAATCCTAAATTGCACACTGTATGTATGTGATATATGCATACAGTGACCGTGCTGTACAATTACTATGTACACTGAACCACACCTTAACTTAGTCATGTACTAATATTGTGTTTTCAGGAACAGTTTAATAAAGAAAGGTGCAGGGTATCAGTGTATTCAGCAGGTTTTGTCTGTGTCTGCGTCTCTGCTAGTCCATGAGCGTAACTGCTTCTCTATTTAAACTGTTTCTTTGAATACATAGAGTGTCTTCATGCTTTTTTCAAATGTAAATCAAAGTGGTTTTCTTTCTTTTCCTTGCCAGGTGCATGTCTCTTCCATTTTTAAAAGCTCCTTACCTTGAAACGTGAATAGCGGGCAGCAGTATTTACAGCATGGATTTTGTTTTTTAATGTAGATCCTCGGGCAGTCAATCTAAAAAATGATCTTTTTAATTCCCCCAAATCATGTATTAAATTGGATTTAATCCTTAGGATCCTTAACTGACAATTGCCGGAGGCAGTGTTTTTTTGTGCTGGTTTTACCTTTAAGGACAAGAGGCATCTAACTTACAAAGGACGCAGAGGAGGGCACTTTAGTTTAGTTGATTTGTCTTTTCAGATGTTTTAAAGATAGGCTTGAACGTGAATTGGTACAACAGGCACAAATAATTTCTTGATTAAGTAGACACACATCACCTGGGTGGTGGGTGTGTGCAACTCCTGTTAGCCCTTCAAGTGTGTCCCTTAACTTCACACGCCATCACACCGTCCAGTCTACAAAGAGCGAATCTTTTACAGAGGGTGCAGTCCCACCGGCTCAGTGAGTAATTTAACAATTGACATAGCTGGAAGTTGTTTCTCTCTCCAGAGCTCAAATGAAAGAGGCTATGAATGCCATTTGCTTTGCTTGGGGTTTATCGAAACCTGCTAATTTGTTAGAACGAAATAGCGTTGGGATTTTCAGTATGGATGAGGCAAGTTCCAGGAATCCAAAGCCAGTGTAGAAAGCTGCAGAAGGAACATGTGCTAACTCGTCTGTTTGGGGGGGGGGGGGGACACTTTAATTTTAATTCTGTATTTTATTTTAAGAATACTTTGGAGACATTTTGACCAAGTATAGACCATGGGTCTTTAAGGTGCATAACACAGAGAGTAATGAAAAATAGATTTAAAAAGGGGTTAGGTAGCAATATCTGGAAGATGCAGAATTGTTTGTGTCCACAGGACTGTACCCTAAAACTTACCTTTGTGTTCTGATAATACGTACAGCTTCTTCAGAAATGCTGTGCAGACACTTTTCAGTTCAGATTAAACATTTAGAGCCAGTCAACAGTTTGTGTAAATTGTCATAGCTCCATTGACTTCAAAAAACCTGTCTCCGTTTACACCAGCTGAGGATCTGCCTTTTAGTTCTGAATGCCCAGTTTTAGAGATCTTGTTTAGACTCAGGAGCTTCCAGTCCTATCTAGCCACAGGTGACTTTTTGAAACTAAGATCTCATATTGATTTTTCCTGTACAATAAAAGACAGAAACACAGTTATTTAGTCAATGCAAGCCACACTTTGTGCCAGAAAGAATTCCACTGCTGGGTGCTGTTTAACTTACGCTTCTGGGGAACAATAACAAAACCCCTCACTTCCTGGGCTCGATCAAAAACTCTTGAGACAAACCCATTGTTAAAGTCTGTGGTGATGCAGTCTTGTCCAAAGGGGGCTGCTGGATAGATTTGCTATTTTTTTCATAGACCTATTTGAAATGGTGTAACCAGAGCACTCTTAATACAATGGTGGACACTATGCAGAAAAGAATTAGTATAAATCGTTGATTTTTTAAGTTTGGCCACATCCTGAAATCCAACAGCAGCTGATAACGTATGAATGAATGAGGGACCAAATTGCCTATAAAGAAGACACTGCAGAGCAATATCTTTCTCAGGCATCCCCTGAGCTCTGTGCTTGCCACAAAATGTACTTGTTTCTACTAAAAATGGACAATGCAGGGTTATAGAGTTACGGTATATTTCAGATGTGTCATCCCTAGAACTTTAAGAATATTCAATTTAATTTTGCCATGTATTTTTTTCTTTCTATAACATAATGTAACGTACTATTAACCACCCCCCTCCCTGACTGATTCTAGTCCGTCTGAGGTGAAGTTAGAAAGTGGGGTGTTGAGTGGAGTGTGCCACGAACAACTTGTGTACACGGCATCTGAAAGCCCTGCTTACTGAAGCCACCCTGCAACTCAGCGTGAAGAGGCGGTTCCTTGGTTCGCAGCTCTGGGACACTGAGAGCCTGCACTGTCCATCAGGCATACTGACAGCTGTGTACGGGGCAGCGGTCGGGGGCTACCCTCGCAAGAGACTGCAGCTTAGCTCTCAAAAGAGCATATTCACAACAAAATGAAACGAAGCGTCTTCAAAGCACAACGGCTCGCGACTCATTCTTTAATCAATGGCAAGATTTATTTTTTAACTTCATGTTCCGTAGTGGAGCCTTTGCTGCTGCAGTACAGCTTTGTTCTCCTCTGGGCTCACACCCTGACTCCGTGCCCCTGTCCCTTCGCTGCGCGTTTCAACTGGGAGGCAGCAGGAGGACCGATGAGAGGGCAAGAGTAGACTAGTGACAAGACTTCCAGCTGTCACAGTGTGTTGGTCTGTCACAGGCAATAATATCACAGTCTCAAGGCAGTGAAGAAAAGCAGGATGCCCCGATCTCATTCCGATCCTCCGTGCATCTGGGTCTTTTTGGAAACCTGAACCTGCAAACCTTTCCTTACCCCTGCCATCTCTTTGGGCTCAATGGTATCTTTAAGGACCTCCCCTGAAACAGCACTCTCACAGGCTGGCCTTTGGGCTCAGTGCTATTGTTCATATGTCTAAGGTACGCCTACACTGCGGTTAGACACCTACCGCTGGTCTGGGCCAGCTGACGCGGGCTCGCAGGGCTGTTTCATTGCAGTGTAGCTGTTCTGGGTTGGGCTGGAGCCCAAGCTCTGGGACAACTCCCCCTCACAGGATCCTAGAGCCTGGGCTCCAGTTTGAGCCTGAACGTCTGCACCTCAATTAAACAGCCCCTTAGCCTGAGCCCCGCGAGCCTGAGCCAGCTGGCACGGGCCAGCCGCAGGTGTCTAACTGCAGTGTAGACATCTTCTAAGTCTCAATGTAGCATGGGGCCGCGGAAGGCAGAGGGCTCAAGACTCCAACAGTAGAAAGAGAGAGAAATGCCCGATTACTTTAAGTGATTATTTCTATTATTTGTGCTTGTCCTTGCACAGAAGGCCAATGTCCGCCCAGTAAGGGCTAAGCAGGAATTCTTCCCTGTTAAGGAAGGCCCTTACGCCACTCCAGCTAACTAACAGAGTTATTTTGTTGTTCTCTATACATACAAAACATGTACATGGCATGTACAAATCAGAGAGGGAGACACATTCTCTGCCCCAAACTACTGGCAACGGAGATAAACGAGGCAAATAAAAACAAGCCCTACAGACACAGGCCAGGTCAGGCAGGGGGCTGGCGAGGTGTGTCAGGAAACTGTTTGGTGAGAACGAGAAAGTTTGGAAGAACCGGGTTACAAGGCAAAATTTGAAGAAGCAAAATCCTTAGGCTCGGTGGGCCTGATCCAAAGCCCACTGAAGTCAGTGAAGGTCTTTCCACTGGTTTCCATTAGATTAAGTGCTGTCCATACTGGTATTTTCAGCAGTATCATATCTTCAGAGTGTAACATTGTAAAAGGGAGGTGTTAGTAAGAAGAAATAGAATTTTTCCCCTAGGGTCCTCTTCCGCCCCGCCCCAGCTGTATAGTGGGTGAAGGAAAGGGTTAGTACTAATCCCAATGTGAAGGAACTCTCAGATGGCTGGAAATCATCTTGCTGGCCATTAGAACTAGTTACCATATTTAGCAGGTGACTGCTACCATGGGTTTCACTGGACAGTGAAGGAACAATAATTAATAGTGTCTATTTGTACAATGGGAGACATGCCAATCTCACTTTGAATGAAAACGTATTTCTGGAATATATTATTTGTTTTAAGGTGTTGCCATATGAAGAATTGGCTTCCTGAAGAAGGGAAACAAAATTATCTTTCCTTTTTGCTATGTTCTTAAAAGCTCATTCACGACTGTGTCAGGGAGATTACACATTGTTCTATGCACACGTGCAAGAGAATTACAGTTGATGTGTGTTAAAGATGCTAATTAATTTGTTATTGACATATATATATTTAAATACAGTCTAAACTAGCCTCTTTGCACCAAGTTTTTCGACTGACAAGGGTGAAGGATTTGGCAGAAGAGGTGAGGGTGTGGTTAAATTTTCCTAACTAATCATTTAAATGCCTAATGTTGTGGGGGGTTAATTGCCTTAAAACATCATGAAAACTAGAGGTTGTTGACTAAGATTGCATGCTACCTGAAGGAAATAGTGTAAAATTGGACAGAACAAACACTGGATGGGTAGTTATGTTACATGGAAGGATGGATAATTCTTCTTGTACTGGATGGCTTGCTCTTGTTCTGAGTCCACCTTTCCGCACTCCCACTGATTTTCATCACACAGGATACTCTGAACTACAGTCCAAGCCTTTTGCTCTCCACATGTTTTCACTTGTTGTTCTTTTTGCTGGTGGGAAGGAAAAAGTTTCCTATTCAGCCATCCCTTTCCCGACCCCAACCTCTTTGTGATGCACCAGAGCACCCCAAAGCCCTATCTCTACTGAGGTACACTTTTCTTCTGAAAACCCTTCCTGCTCCTTTATGCATATGTCTGTCTGTGTAGCTCTCCGTCAAAAGATAGCTGGCAAAAAGGAGCCATTAGCACTTTACCAAATGCATATCTGGATCATAATGAATATTAATTAGTAACTGGAAAATATATGGCAGGCATAAGAATTCCAGGTAACTAGGCAATCCCTTCTGAAAACTTCTTAATTGCAATTAGGTGGTCTTGACTGCAGTTTGTAAGGCTGGAACCCAACAGGAGCTGAAGGAAACTCTGAAAGAAGCCTGATATTCTTTATATTAGAGATTGTCTAAACATCAGAGGCCAGAGCCTCAGCTGTGCTGACGGTAAATTTGGCCCAGGTCAGGGGAGTTTGGACTAGGGAGGGGAAAGTGCCTCTAAGCCACTTTTCCATGCCCATGATCCTGGGTTGGTGTAACTTAAAGCATCTGAAATTAGGGCTGCTTGAAATGACATCAGCTGCCGTGGTTCTAGAGGGACTGCGATGCTGGCTGAGGATCAAATGGAGTAACATGTTTTTCACCTTGTCCCATTCCCACACAACCCTATGCGGAGGGTGTCGGAGCAGATTATTTCCCTCTCTCAGGGGAAATCCTCCCCTCACCTGCTTGGGCAACTTTTCAACCACTTCAAGGTGCTGGGGCAGAGCAACACTGCCAGGGCTGGGGCCAAGAACCTGGCCCTTGTCTCTCCAGCATTTTAAATGACCCATGGAACATTAGTCTGTCCGCTTAATGAATGATCTAGGGAGATCCACATTTTGGTTCTGATCCTGCAAACACATACACGCATCCTTACCTCTACTCACACAAGTACTCCCAGTGGTGTTTCATTGATTTCAGTGGGACTACTCACATGAATAAAATGAAGCCTACAGGGTCAGAACTTGAAATGATTTTAAATCCTAGTGTTGAATTTATCCTCTGCAGAGGTTATACACATATCCACATATGTACATTTACATACATTGTATGTGTGCTGGTCAACAGGCTCTTCTCAACCTGTTGCATCATGTGCACACTTTCTCGGCATATCCTTCTTGGTATTGATGCTATACTGAATGTTGAGCAGGTGTCTATGTAAAACAAGTATGTCTGAGCATGATCTACACAGATGGTTAAGGCAACTGTGACAGAAGTGTTGATTTCTTAAACACAAGGGGTTAATTTAAGATACACTGAGATGCAGCACAAGAAGTAGCATGTCACCTTAGTGTGACATAACACTAGTATGACCTCATTTGTGATCTCAAGCAAGACAAGTTGTTTGTAAAAATCAGCTACTTTCCTCTTTGAATTGCTCCTCAGGTGTGAAGTGTGTGTTTGGGGGGGTACTTTCTGCTGAGGGAAAGCCTGTAACTCTAAGTGATAGAGATGCTCTATTTGTGCATTGTGCGCACACATTTTCCTGGCACTTGCCTGATTCTCTGTGTTTTGGCCTGTACATCAGTGCACTGAGCAGAGCAGTGCAGAATGTAACCGGTGAGGGGAGGGCAGTGTACAATAAACTTCCCACTTTTTTCCACAATAGATATTTCTGTTCAACTCCCTCTGTTTTTAATAGATTAGCTTGTCATTAACATATTTATTTTCACAATTGCGCTGGGTAAGATGCCCAAAGGTGGTTTGATAATTAACTGAGAGCTGAACCTCTGCACCAGAGATGAAGGAAGGTCTTGGGCAAGCTCAGGCCGTAACCAGGGCTTTTAATTCTGCACATTAAGGTTTCATTCTAGCAATGCAATTTGTTAAGGAGGACATTCTCCTGATACTTCAGGTGTGGTGCAGTTGATAAAAGAGAGAGAAAAACACAGGCTTTGCCAGAGCACGTGACTGTTCCATCAGAATCCCACTTGCAGCAGTGGCTGGTACCTGATGCCACAGGGAGAGGCAAGTCTCTAACAATGCATCCCAGAGAGCATTCTACAGTGTTTCCAGATACCTCCAGGAAAGACTAGACTGATTGAACCTCCCCTGCAGAGATAGGTGAGGAAGAGCTCCCTTGTGCTGTGTAGCATATATTTCTTTTAGCTTTTGAAAAGTGGAGGTGTTTTAGCAAGACAGGTCCCTGGAGGGAAATGCCTCCCTGATATGTCCATTTAAAGGATCAGGTTGGCTTGGCAACAACAGTTTTCAAGAGGGGCTTTATGCTGCACTCCCACTCCACCCCCCCTTTCCCCCTTCATCCCACTCTATGTAAAGAGAGAGACAACTTCCCACAGTGAGGGGGAAATCCCTGGGGATATGAAGTCCTTGAAAGACCATCCCACCCCAAATAACCCCATTATATCATTCTTCAAACAGGGCAAGCAACTCCCCTAAGACATGTGAGATTCCAGGCCACAGACCCTGTGTAATTCCACAGTTGGATTTATTATTAATAGTTATTAATAGATGTCTGGAGGCTCCCACCAAGATTAGGGACCCATTTTGCTAGGCCATAGTTTGAATGAGGAACTCTCTCCAATAACTTACAGCATAAAGAGACAAGAAACCATGTGCTGTTGTTCCCATTTTATAGCTGGGGAGGGAGACAGATTGTGACTTGCCCAAGCTCCCTCAGGATGGCTGTAGCAGAGCTGGGAATGAAGCCAAGCTGTCCTTAGTGGTGCCTTAACCTCAAGACAGACCCCCCAGCCTCCTTGATATGAAATCTCCCTTTCCTCTCTGAAATTACCTCAGTAATTAGATATGGGATGTAATTCAATTGCAGTCTCACCAGAGTCTGTCACAGCCTGAGTTTTGAGAGGCTAAGAGGATAGGGCAGAACATTGTAGAAATTTCTATATACACCAGCACTTTTCTGAAAGAGTTTTGGTTTGATTCATATACCTGTATAAACGTAAAGCTGGGCGAACCACTGAGAAATCCACATGTTCACAGGCAGCATCCATACCCACTTTTCCTGACCTACCTGTGCCACTGATGGAACCATTGAGTCTGTGTTCCACTCCCAGAAAGGCCACCTCCCAACCAACCTGCTAGTGTCCTCATAAGTACATTTTATCCACTCTGACTAATGTATTCATATTGCACCCAACGCCTTAGTAGCTAAGCATCTTTCAGGAGGGGAAGAAAGAAGCCAAAGGATGACAGAAATGTTATAAAGCAACTGGGGTTTTTTGGATGTTTTATATAAAATGGCTTCATTTATGAAATTTAAACATAAGTTTACAAATGCTGGTGCACTTAGGAGAGGCACTGGGAACATATGCGTAGAAATAAAAAAGATAGAAACAGGAGAGAGAGAGAGAAATCCTGGATGAGGGTTCCTCCAATTTCACCAGAAATAATACTTGGGCCTAATAATAAAGTGGATTTTTTTTTGTTTTTTGTTTTAAATGGGAAGCAGTGGTCAAAGGAGGGAAAGGGGCCTGAGACTGATAACTAGGGAGAAATTGCAGGGGCATGTAGCATGATGGAATTATAGTTTGGAGACTAAGCATATTTTCTTCTTTGCTGATGATCTCCATTTGTATCTGAGCAAATTAGGACTGAATTGTTGAATATTAAGTCTTCATTCCTGAGTATGCTGGACTGGGTTTCTGGTTTAGTTAAGCACCAAACAAAAAAAGCATGTGTTGCCTGTAAAGTTCTTGGAGAACCGCCACTGAAAAAAGGCTTGAGCATGTGGAAAGTGTGATTATTTAGTTCTTCTCCTAGGCCCTCTCTCCCCTGTTTATACATGCAGACTGGGCTTGAACATCCCTGGAAGGAGTTCAGAGTCTCCCCACAAGTTTGAGAATTTAACAGGGATGAAAGCAGTGGGGTTCTAGAGAATGTAATAAATAATGAGATCCTTGTTATAGATTTCTTTGAACCATCCTACTGAATTCGGTAGCAGGGATATCATTCTCTTTTGAAATTCCTAGGGTGGGATAAAAAACCCTGACCCTAAACCTGTGGAAAAGTTGTTATTTAGGACTTTTCCTAAAGAGAGAGAGAGACATAGCAAAGAGTAAACCAACGAACTAAGTACAAACGTAATGGGACATGTTGGTGTGAAAGGGAAATAAAGAACAGTTCAGTGCCCTTTGGAGGATACACCTCTGTGCAAGGCATCTTTCAGTCACACCTATTGCCTGAGTGACTTGAGGGGTTTAAGGAGATGGATTAATACACTGTCCACTACATTTGAAAAGTTTCCTTGGTGCAAAAATTGGTTTTCTTCTGCTATGCAGCACCATTGACTTTGTTCTGACACTCTCCCATTGGTACCCTGTCAAACAATCCCAGGAGAAAAATGTAAGAGTGAGTTAGTTTTTTTTATTGTCTTTTTCCTCCCTGACTCCAAAGGCCATTATTGAATACACTTGGCTTTTGGTGTCGGGAAACCAAAGGGTTAAAGAGGGGTGACCCATCTTTCCAAGGCAGGTCCGCTTCATTCATGCAAGTTGGGAAGCTGCCAAGTTACCAATGAGACCCTGAATGAGTAACCCATTAAAATTACAGAGCATTAGTCTACTGCCCAGGGGGTGGGTGGGAGGGAGCCCAGTTTAACCAAGACAGAATGGCAATGCAAGAAACAAGGATTTGGAGGTGGGTGCCCAGCACACAAAAAATGAACTAAACAGAAGACAGAGCATCTGAGAGAAACTCTATTTATTATCATTATTTATGTACAGGCAGAGATTCTATGTCCTTTCCCCCACTGCAACAGAAAAAATACATTTATCTCCTGATTTCATCTGTCAGCCTCCATCTATTTCCCTATAAACGATGAATGAGAGATGTGCCTGGTAACTATCTCTTATGGCTCAGAAAATATTTGAATGTATTTGCATATTAAGTTAGCCACATTTACACTGCGCTTACTAAATGCAGCAACACGAAATCCTACACAAAGGGGGCTCGTCAGCCATTAACGTGTCCAGGATTTATGTGAATGGCTTCCCTTAGTGGTAATGGGAGTTACCTGCACAAATTGCCTGTGCTCCAAGAGGGGCTAGTGCATGTAAATACGTATCACTCGGTATGATTTATTTAAAAAAAACAGCACCCTGGCACACTAAGATATTGCCACGTTCCTGATATTTGCCTAGTTTTTCTCTTCCATGGTGGCGTGATGCCTGGTTATTGACTATGAGGCACTCTTCCCTTTTAGGGTCCAGTCCTGCAAACACTTACATGCATGTGCAGTCCCATTGATGTCAGTGGGGCCTACTTGCGGGAGTAAAAGGTTGCCAGGAGCAAGACCCTACTGAACCAAAGTCTCAATATGGTGTTAGGGCAGCAAGAGGGAGGGTGTTAATTCCAGCCTGCTTGTCTGCTGGCCAAACTTACACTGTTTCTACCTACTGTAAATTCCCCCTCCTTTTTCAGCTGGGTAAGGGATTCTTCACCTCTGGTCCTAAACTGGCATGTAGTCTTGCTGTGAACTGTTCAGCACCTGCCACTTTCCGCCCCTGGCATATCTGCATTTCGGTGTCCATGCTGTGACTCTTTTGCTTATACAGGGCCTGATTCTCCTGTCATTTACTCTGATGTCAGTGAGGAGTAAATCCAGTGCATTCAATGGAGTACCATGGCTGTGTCACCCAGGAGAAAATTCTCAATGACCAATCTGTGGACCTGCGCCAGTCCCTGAGATCTCCTTGGCACAGTTTAGGAAGGCAGCAAGCCCGTCCCTGGTATCAAAACAGTTGAGAAACATGGCTCTAGCCTTTGTAAAAACAAGAGAACACCCCTATAATGAGCTATCCCTGAGAGGAGAACACAGGGCTGCCCTGTGACAATCCATTTCCCTCTGGCTGTTGCCAGACTCTTCCCTACGTTGCCCCACTTTCCATTAGTACCCTGTGTACTCTATTTATGCAGTGCTCTCTTTGAATACAGCCCTATTCAAAGCACTTCACAAGACAAGGCCCCTGCCCCTTGTCTGGCTCAGGTGAATAGTATACGTGATAACTGCTCAACGGCAAGAAGGCAGAGAGCCCATGGACCTTATTCCCTTTTATACTAATGCCTCTCTATGCTGGCTGAGTGGTATAAAGAGGCCTTAGTGTATAAGGCACCATGTCTCTGCAGAGCTTAGAAAGACTCCAGGCCTGACTACTATAAAGCACAGTGTAAATCCGACCCTTTTGCAAAAGCCTTCCCTAAATACCAAGAGAAAGAATTGAAAGGAAGGAAGTAAAGAAGAAAAAGCACCTGCAGCTGGGAGTAGCCAAGGGCGAGGGCCACAAAGGACAAACCAATGCAAGTCTGAATGGTCTTGGTGTCTGTTGGCCTCTTTAGAAAAACCTACACTAGGTAGATCACAATAGAAGATCATCATGAAAGGTGATTTTGGGGGAGGGTTATGGGGCCTGGGAAGTGGGAAGCGGGTCTAAGGGTAATAGCGGTGTGGTGAGAACTTGTGTGTGTCAGAGAACACACACTAAGCCAGGAGATACGTGGATCCCAGCCTATCCAGACAAGGAGGATTTGCTAAGTATATTCAAGTGCTTCAGCACATCTTTCCTGCAGATCACCTGGGTTTTCACTGCCTGCCGTCCCCTCTTGAGCGTCTCCTGCTTTTCCAATCACAATCAAAGCCACGGGTTTGGTTTCACAGAGCCTCAGTGCACCTCAGGTCCATGAATACTTTTCAGTACTGAAGCTGGGTGTGTGTTTCCTTTTAGAGAGGGCAGACAGGGAAGGCCTGTTCCCAAGTTTCCTGTTAGCCTACTACTTCGTGCTGTAGTGAAACAATGCATTGTATATGCAAATGATATTGATGGCCTGCAAGATTTGGCCAGGCCACAGGAAATCTTTTATGGTTCCTCCATGATGGAGTTGCTCCATTAATCATTTCATTCAGAGGTGTGCACAGATTTGCACCAGATTCTGTGCTGAAGGCTGCCCTTGTATTGGTTTTGGTTAGAACATGCCACTTGGGAGTGTGTTTCTTGTAGGGGAGCAGTTGTTGAGAGAGGATTCTCGTGCTTGCCAGAATTTGTCATGCTTTTGATCAGAGTGGTTTTTACTTGTCAGTCTTGTTTGTATCTTCCCCCTGGCTGAATTAATCCTGTGTCTTGTGGTGTTGGCAACATTTTCATTATTTGGGGTATTTTTGCTAGCTGCCAGGCATGTGTTTTATCCTCATGTTAGTGAAATACACTCTCTCACCAGGGATGCAGTGTCATTTAGTGCAGGGGTTCTCAAACTTTTGTAGTGGTGACCCCTTTCACACAGAAAGCCGCTCAGTGTGACCCCTCCTTATCAATTAAAAACATGTTTTTATATGTTTAACTCCATTATAAATGTTGGAGGCGACGCAGGGTTTGGGGTGGAGGCTGACAGCTCATGACCCCCCCATGTAATAGCCTCGCGACCCCCTGTTTGACAACCCCTGATTTAGTGGATGGAGCACTGGACTGGGACTCTGCAGACCTGGCTTCCATTCCCAGCTCTGTCACTGACCTGCTGGGTGACCTTAAGCTAGTCACTTCACTACTGTGCCTCATTTTCTCCTCCAACCCTCTGTCTGTCTTGTCTACTTTGAGGGTGAGCTCTTCAGGGCAAGGACTGACTTACTCCATGTTTGCACAGAGTCTAGCACAATGGGCCCTGATCTCAGTTAAGGCCCAAGGTGCTAACTGTTATAATGATTAGTTATTATAGTGAGTGGCTGGACACATTATGCTATGGCTGACACAGTCAGGTACAGGTTTAGTTTAGGAGTTTGAAGGGGATTGTGCAGAGATTTTTACTCTTATGGCAAAAAGTTTGGGTTCCCTCCCCCCCGCCCCACAGCCCTTTGAATGGGTTAAGATTTGCACTTATATACATCACGGACCATGCTTATAGCTGCAATTCTGTGGCTTTTTTTTTTTTTTTTTTTTTGCATTACTTGTGTGTTTGTGGGGAGTCTAGATTTAATTTTGTGGTGATTAATTTGCCCAGACATTAGAGTGCAGGTTATTCCTTGTCTTACCTACACTCAGCCCAGCCCAGCCCAGCCCAGCCCATTTAATTTGGAGACCACTTCCTTCTCTGTGGGGATATCCATCTGTTGTCTTGCTACTTCAAGCATCAGCTGGCAAGCAGTGCTCAGGCAGCAAGCAGCTTTCAACCTTCCTCCAAGCCAGCCTTAGAAAAGTGCTTCAACAACTCAGCAGAGCTGCCCCAGCCAGGGGAAGAAGGAAGACACAGAAGCCAAGATTTTTCAAACGAGGCTAAGAGAGTTAGGCACCCACTTCCCACTCAGTTGGATTTGAGTGCCTAAATCCCTTAAGCACCTTTGAAAACCACAGCCAGAGAGACACCTTCCGTACTGCAGAATGCAGGGCTGCTACTGAGCCAGTCCGTGTTGTTTTTCAAGAGAAATCCTGAACACTTTTCATTAGAGCTATGCAGTGAAAGCTGAAGCTGTGTGCAATCTGTCTGGCTTGAGGAGGGATTCTGATGAACCTCTAGCTCAGACCATCCAACTATTTGCTAAACTTTAATCTAAAATTGCCCTTTCTGCGTATCCCTGGGGCCTGGTCCCGCTCCCAGCGAGTTCCGTGGTGAAACTCCCATGGACATAGATGGAAACTGGGCCCAAGCTCATTGTTTGTTGTCACGGGTGTTTGAAATTGGTACCCACGCTGGCTGATCTATCTATCTTTGGTATCTGTATGGCTCGCATTATCTTAGCATCCGAGCACCCACAGTCATTAATGTATTTATCCTCCCAACACTGGTAGGAGGTAGGGAAATACTGTTATCCCTATTTTACAGAGACAGAGTCACCAAACCTGGGTGATTTGCCCAAGATCACCCAGGATATTCTGTTTTCCAGAAACCTGAGTTTCTCCAAGTCCCAGGCTCATGATCTAACCACCAGGCCACCCTTCTGCTCCATCCAGTGTCCCCTGCCACAATATAGTCATGTGTTTTTAAGAAGACTATGTCCTTCTAATAATACATAATATGATTACTAATCAAGGAAGACCAGTTTCGGTAGGGATCTATTAATAAAAGGCCTTATGACTAGAGAAACCCAACATAAGAAATACAGCTCCCAGGGAACAGAAAGCTAAACGGTGTGGCATACATGGTGTACCCTACACCCAGGTGTGTTGTCAGCAGCTGCTACACATTCCAGGATGTTATTTGTTGCCTGTCTTTTTTTTGGATCGAATTTGCCCACTGCAGAGTAAAAAACCCCAAGAGCATGCAAAGCTCCTTCTTTGTGGTACTTCCTGGGGCTCTAAGCAGCACTCTGTCACGAGCCTGCGCCAAACGCTGTTTTCTTGTGGGAATTACGGAGAGAGAGGAGAAATAATTTTTTTCAAATAGACTAGCTGAAGATAACTCCGTGTTAAACTGAAAATCAAGTCATTAGGCTAAAGGGGTTGATCACAATGTTATTGTTTCGGTCTGTCTTAAGAACTCAGATGGCAATTAATTAGTGAAAGGACCACAAGTTGCTGAATTTCAGCACTCCGCGAAAGGAGCAGTTCCTGGCAATAGCAGGAGCAGCATTAGCAGCAATCTAGTCATTTTACAGTAACTGCAGTGGAAGATAATGGCAGTGCTTTTGTTAACCTAATTCACACGTCTATGAATCATATCACGGTAAGAACCCAGTGGGAACAGAGGCTTTTAAGGGGAGTTCTCGTCCCTTGTTAGGTCTGCACATGAGTGGCTGTGCTTTGTTTCACCCTGTGTTTTCCAAATAGCCATGGTGATCACTTTAAATCACTTTCTAATTCTAAAATGAGCTTATTACACGGAATTATGTTAATGAACACGGTGACATTGACATTATAATGGAGCACTCGCTGGCTGACACAGCAGTCTGTCGGTTCATGTAGGGAACCTTGAAATACTAGCACAAACCATGTGGAATAGCAACCCCATCATTTTTAGTGACGGCCTTGACCCGTCTTCTTTAACGGGAGATACTATGCAACAGTTATGCCTGGCCTGTTGCTTCTCTGCAGAGCTGGCCTCTTGCTCACCGTGCCTGGTGGGCTTGTGGTTTGCGTGCTGTGCCCTGCTTTTCTGCTCACCTCTGCAGATCTGACAGTGACGTCCACGACCTGGGTGTGTGTCTGCATGAAAAGACCAGGATTAAAGAGAGAATGTGGGGCAAGTGAGAGGAAACGAGTGTACAATTAATTTGAGATGGAGTATGTATCTTAATGTCCACGATTCACCCCTAATCCTGGTTTTAAACAAGTAGTGACAAAGATTGTGCAAAGAAATGGTCTGAGCAGTAGCCTGAGAGCCAGGAACTCCAGAGTCTCAATTCAGTATTAATTCTGATTCTCTCCAAGGCCTTGGGAAAGTCACTTATGCCTAAATTTTGAACACTCAACATAAGACATCTGAGGCCAGATTTTCAAACATGCCGATCACCCACATCTCCTGCTGAAACAAAATGAGCGCTGCTGATACCCAGGCCTTGTCGACACAAGAAAATTGTAACAATTTAAGTCCTTTTTGAAATTGACCTAGTTAAATCAGCCTTTGGACTGTGTATGGACACTCTCTTGTTTCAGCTTGAGCATTGATATCAATTTTAGCTTAATCTTGTTCCTTAATGATATAACAATTTGTCAGTGGAAAGATTCAAAATGAAAATGTTCATTTCAAATCAAATCAATTTTGAGGGGGAAGGAAGGGGTTTGTTCTTGCCCTTCCTTTCCCTTGTTTCCTTTTCTCTTCCCACTTTTTTTCACCAGAAAAGGAGGGGAGGGAAAGGAGCAAAAGGGAAGAAAAAACCTGAAGCCCCCAAATTTGGTTTTGTTTCAAATCATTTTTGTCAAAAAACCTGGAAAACATCCAAACAAACATTTTCATCTTGTTTAATTTTGTTTTTTGTTTTTCAGAAAAAAATTCCCATTTTTAACCTGCCCTAATGAAAGTTCTATCTAAATGCCAGTTATTACTATTACATGCAGTGTTTTAGTCGTATCGGTCCCAGGATATTAGAGAGACAAGGTGGGTGAGGTAATAGCTTTTATTGGACCGACTTCTGTTGGTGAGATATGGAAACGTTTCTGGAAAACATTTAAAATATTCATTTGATCATTTCTGACCTTCTGTATTGTAATTTGGTTTGAATACAAATTATGACCACATGTGCTCCTGACATTTATGGGAATTACATACAAAAAGGAAAGGAATGTCTCCCCTTATAATTTACTAATCCATATAGATGCATTTCACTTACAGTTTAACCTGTTTTAAGCCTGTCAACAAAAATTGTTTGCATAAGAGAAATGGTTATTTAATAAGGCTTGGGCAGAGCTGCACTAGGATTGTATGGAATAACTTTTGGGGGTGGGGTATAGTCTGCCAGGATAGGAAATCACCCAAGGAAGGTGATCTCTTGTACAAGCTTCACTATATTCTCCATTCCCTCAATTCCCTATCTCTATGGGGGGGAAATAGTCTTGTAGTTAATGCTTTGCGCTGGGATGTGAGTTCAATTCCTGGCTCAGGCACAAACTTCCTCTGTGATGTTGGGCAAGTCACTTGAGCTAGGGCTACACAAAAGCTTTTTGCCAGCATAGCTGTGTCCATCAGGAGTGTGATGAGCCATGATCCCTAACCAACAGCTGGGCTGGTAAAAGACTCTCTGGTGTAGACACAGTGAAATCAGCAAAATTGTAGTTTTGTAGTGTAGACCTGGCCTCAGTTCCCGATATGATAAATCTTCCCTCCCTCACAAGGATGCTATGAGGATAACATTAATGTTTGTCAGCATTCAGATACTACCGTGACATAGATAAATAAGTAGCATTAACTGGTGTCCATGCATTTATCCCTCCCAAGATAGACGTAGGAGAAAATGGCACTGACCAAATGTGTATATTTATATATGATTTACATATTTATGTAAACACTTAGGACCCAGTAATCAGACACAAGCACAACTAGACTGACTTCCACGAAGTCTGGTCTGCTTATGCGAGCTGTGAATTTGGCCCTTTGAATGGGTTACTTTCTTACTGAACAGATCCCCAATCTAATACAGGAGTATTAGAGGCAGTAACATTAGTGTGATGTCAGGTGTTTCAGGTAATGTTACGTTTACCTGCCGCATTTCCACATTAACCGATTTCTAATTAACTGAGGTTATTAAATTGGGAGAAAATATTGCAACGAACAATTGATCTCTTAGCCTTAACCATAATTTTCACACAATTAGCAGTGGCGTCTCGGTTGATGAGACACCAGTACAGAGCTAGCAAGACAACTAAATTACTTGCGATTGTTAAAAAGAAGATCCATTTGGCTGTGGTTCCATTTGTCCTAAGATAGCAGGCCTTTGACCCTTGAAACATTTTAGAATCCCAGGGTCCTTCAGAAAAGGAATTCCGTTTTTTTCTTTTGTTTATATTGGTATGTTGGAGAGCCTTTACTGTGGTTAGTCAGAAAAGTGACGGTGAAAATGTCCCATCAGAGTTCTTTATTTTTTCTCTTTCCACCTGCATAAAACTTCAAGTCAAAAAGATTTTCATGTGTCTGTCAGCATTGCAAACTCAGCCTGAAATCTGAAAATCAAACTATCTCCTTTCTGCCTCGTACATGATTCATCACCAGTAATAAAGATTGCGGAGTCAGAACTCGGCCAACAGTTTTGTTGATGGGTGAGCTAGAAGAGAATCTGACTCACTCTCTCATAGCTATGTTGGATGTGTGGGGCTGTAACTTTTTATGTCTCAAACAAACAGAGGGCAAGAATGTTACGTTGGGTGGGAAGGTACTATTTTCATAGAGGGGCTGATCCACACCTCACTAGAGTTAGTGGAAAAACTCCCATTGATTTCCTTGGACTTTGGATCATTCTTTACTGATAGGTCTATAGTCATGTTTTAGACAAAAGAACATTCACTTTTGCAGACCCTCGAGGCTTACACTGCGCATGCTTGTGCCAATAGGGCCCCCATCATGAGGGAGGGCACAGGCAGTGAAATTGCAACCCTTCCTTGGGTCTTTCAGTGCATCCTGAAGCATCCCTGGCCATCCCCTCCTGTCAGTCAGCTTTGCCCACTTTTAGACAAAGAGGATCCACTCTGCTCAGCCACAGTCTCCCCCCGATCAGGGTCTCCATTTATGGGGGACTGTGCCAAGATCTACTCTGGCTTCTCCCAGTATCCTCTCCAGGCTGCACCTTGCCCAAGGACTTTTGCCAAACTTCTTTGGCTCTTTCTGCTGTGCTGTAGAAAAGTCCCAACTCACTTTATATGCTTTGTTCAGTGTCCTCTGCGGGCCCAGGCCTGACATCAGACAAGCCGGTGCCGATTGCTACAGCACATCTTTTAAAATGATGTGCTGCGTTCGTGCCGGTTTGCACAGTAGTGGATTTGACAAGCTGCTGAGCAATGTGCTCCCACCTATCTGAGATCACAGTCAGGCACCGTGTCTTTATGATGGGAATAAACTGATTTCTCTCCACAATGAACCAGTTGGCGGTGTAATAAATGCAGTGTCGCATAGATGTTTCATCAAGGGATCTGTAGATTACATCTCCTGAATATATCCTCATCACATCTGTTCCTGGGCAACCTTGCAAAATAAGCAAGGAGCCATTCTAGTAACCCATCTAGCAGCCATTGTTTTCATTAGCTCCTTTCCCCCCTGGTGGCTATGACAGTGCTTAACTTCCACATTTTATTCAGAAAGCCGATTTCACTTTGTTTATAATTAAAAGATGGCAAGTTGTAGTAAGAGTTACTGTCATCTACCACCATAATCCAAATGCCTGGTGGAGCATGAAACATTACACATTTCAAGGAGGATTGGAGATTAAGAGGGTCTTGGTGAGGAGTAAGTCCTCCAGGAGGCAGGCAAATGCCATATTGCCTGTACTTATGAGATGCAGTTTGCTGGGACACACTTCCTGAAGGGTAGAAACAAAGCAGCCCAGGACAGGGCAGTCACAGGCTGCAGCTGCACCAAGCAGTAAGAAGAATTGTTACCTCATTTCTGTACATAGTTCTGTTCATTATAAAGGATTTATCTTGGCACTGGTCTCTGCACACCAGTGAGATACTACCTGGTACCAGGAGCGAGAGGAGGCAGAGCATGCTGGAAGACATAGAGAGAGGGTAACATTGCAATGGCTGCTACAGCATAGCCTGTGCTACTGAAAGTGACTCCAACTCCCTTACCTGAATCAGAGGAAATGCTGAATACATCTGGAAAGAAGTTCAAACAGCAATGTGAGCTGGATATAAAAGCCACAGCAGCAAATAAACTGGAGGATGAGCAAAAGATTGTTCTGCTGTTAACAGGGGCGGGTACAGAAGCCCTGGATGTACACAATGCACTCCATACAGATAGCTGTTGGGAGGGAGAGAGGAAAGTTTTGCAGAAATAATCAAAATGTTTCAGGATCATTATGTTCCTTAAAAAAAGTGTTCTTTCTGAGAAAGATGTTCAGGATAAGAACACAGGATGAAGGGGAAACAATAGAGGAGTTTGTCACAGACATACAACTAAGAAGTGAGTCCTGTGAATATGGAAGATTAAAAGACTCTCTCATTAAAGATCAGATTGTCCTGGGATGCAACAATGAGAAAATATGTGACTGGTTCCTAAGGAAGATGGATCTAATACTAGAAAGGGCGATAGGTATAGATGAAGCAGCAGAATAAACAGAAACACAAATGAAAATCCTAGAGAAAGGAAGAAAGCTCATGACTTCAAGTGCTACAGCTCAATCAGCAAGTGAAAAGTTCACAGAAATTAAATTAACCAATTACAGAAACATAGAAAACAGGAACCAATGCCAATAATGTAGCAACCAGGAAACAATGCCAGCATGAGTACAAGAAATGCCCAGCACCCAGGCAAATATGTAGGAACATTAATAAATGCAACAATTAAGCTAAAATGTGCAGCAAAAACAGGAAAGTACATATATTAAGGGCAGACAGGAATTCCTTCAATGAAGAGGAAGAGCTATTTTAAGGCCAATGATAGAAGAGGCTGAAAACTCAAAATATTGGCTAATTAAAATGTGCACAAATGGCACATATGTGACAATGCAAGATAGACAATGGGGTTCAAGTAAATGTAATAATGGAAACTGAGATAGAGAGATGTAAGGAGCCCTTAAAAGTGGAAGAGTCAAAAGTATCTGTGAAAGACTATAATGGAGGAACAATTCCAGTGTTGGGAGAATACACACTGACACTTAACTACAAAGGGAAAATAACAAAACAAGAGTTTGTGGTCGCATACAGATGCAATCAACCAGGCTTGGACCTACATGCATGTGTGTGCTTGGTCTCTTTAAGAGGTTGTATAGCATAAAGAAGACAGGAAGATGATCAGCTATGAAAATATTAATAGCATCACAGGAAGATATATTCACAGGAAATGGATGCCTCCCAGCAAGATACAGTTAAGAGAAGATGTAGACCCTGTGGTACATGCTACATGAAAAGAAAGAGGCAAGAACTGCAAAACGTGACAGCAAATGGTACTAGAAGAACCAACAAATGGAGTTCATATCTTCGTAACGGTAGAGAAAAAATAAGGATTCTGGGTTGTGTATGGACCCTAAGGAGCTGAACAAAAATATAAAAAACCCACTTCCACTTGCTCACAAGAAGTGAACTGTTGTCTGAGATGGCAGGAGTCATATTCTTCAGCAACATAGCTGCACCAGCAGGATTTTGGCAGATCCCCATGGACAGCGAGATCTCCAAGATCTGCACATTCAACACACCATATGGGAGATACAGTTTCCTCAGACTGCCTTTCAGAGTATGTTTGATTCTGGAAGCATTTCACTGTACAATGAGCCAGATGCTAGAGGGTCTAGCAGGCATGAAAGTGGACATTGATGACTTAATATTTTGGGGCAGCACTGCCATTGAACATCAGGAATGACTGAGGAGAGTACTGGAAATTGCAAGAGCTCATAACCTTAAACTGAGTAAAATCAAACGTCAATTTCAAACAACACACTTGGGAGAGAGATTGACCTCCAAAGGAATCTTGCCTGACAAATCAGAAAGATTCAAGCAATACTGAACATACTGAGATATGAAAATAAAAGGGCATTCAAAGGCTGCCAAGCATGTTGAATTATGTCAGCAAGTTCATACTCAACTACAGAGCTCTCACAACTCACCTAATACATCTCCTCCTAAAGGTCACTGAATGGGCATGGATGCCAGAGCATGAAAGGGAGTTCAATAATGTAAAACACATTCTGTCAATCAGTTCCAGTGCTTCAATTTTTTGACTCATCAAACTCTCCACAGATGCCTCAAAAGGAGGGCTGGGAGCAGAGCTATCGCATCATGGATCTGATTGGTTGCCAGTCTCATATGCATCTAGCTATGCAGTCGCAGAGGTCACACACACACACACACACACACACACACACACACACACACATTGAAAAAGAGTCACTAGGTCTGACATACAGATATACAAGATTTTATCGCTTTTTCTCAACAGTTTCAAAGCAGAAACTGATCACAAACCTCTGATTGCAATACACCAAAAGGGGCTTGAAGAAGCACCACCAAGGACACAGTGACTATTTTGGTTAATACAGAAGTATGATGTGACTTGGTGTTCCAACCTGGATATTGCTTAATAATGGCAGACACACTCTCAGGATTGTCTCCATCTGACAATACACAGGCTGATGATCTGGAGCAAGCCTTACACATACAGCATGTGATGCTTTTTATCATGTTCACAGGTATCTCCAGGCATATTGGATGAACTGGAGACAGAAACAACAAAAGATTAAATGCTGCAAGGAGTGATACGAACTATAAGTAAAGGAGGGGAAAAAACCAACACTTCCTTACGTGCATATTCCCACTATAAAAATAAGCTTCCAGTGCGCTCAGGAGTGGTTTTCAAGAGATGATGAGAAGGAAAATATTGGGATGAATACATGACGGGCACCTGGGAATGACCAAATCAAAAAGGGTAGCTAGAGAAGGTGTATTCTGGACATAGATGTATAGTGACATCAAAGAAATGGTGGCAGTTGTGTTAAACAAAGACTCGGTGAGAATTTGGCAAGATGGGCACTGGCCAGTCAGAACTACAGTGATCAAAGGGGAATCACCTCTCCATATTCAGTGAACACAGGCTTCACAGCTGAAGGCAAAAATCTTACCAAGAAATCATAAGTAACTGCTCAAGATACTTGACAACTTGGCTGAGACAAGCAAAGTAAGAGCAGACACACAAGTTGAAAACAATTCACAAGTTGACCCTGTTACTGACCATGAGACTAAACAATCTGTGACAGACAAGGATTCGACTAAAGAGGGTTTGCAATACAGCAGATCAGGAAGATTGCTGAAACAGCCTACGAGACCGATCAAGACATTGTAGGGTTGTGTTTAAGTATCGCGAAGAGTTGTTAGTTATTGTATTGGCAATAATATGATAGTTTAATAAAGTTTTAGTTAAGGCAGGACATTTTTAAAAAGGGAAGAAGTGCTATAGCGTAAGTCCTCCAGGAAGTGGAGGAATGCCACAATTCCTGTTCACACTGGATGCAGTCATTAGTTTCCTGGGACACACTTCCTGCTAGGGCAGAAACAAAGAAGCCCAGGATAGGGCAGTCACAAGCTTCAGCTAGACAAAGAAGTAGGACATTTTTGTTACCCTATTTCTGTAAATAGTTCCTGTTCATAGTAATAGCTAGTTCATAGTAATAGCTCCTGTTCATATCTTGAAATCGAGCTGCTCATCAGTAAGTTACTGCAGGTGTGAAACACTAAAGACCATTAGCAATTCTTTACGGCTGAGTTATATTGAGCCACACAAATGGTGTACAAAATACAGGCCTCATATGCCATTTTGTTACTTCAGTTTTCTGTCAGTGTTATGCCATTGATTTCACTGGAGTAAAGCAATGGTGGATTATGCCCCACATATGCATGTGTCATTACTCAGTGCCCTTGGAGAAAATAAATGCTTTCCTAAAGGTGTGTAACATAGCCCAGTATTCTCAAACTATTTGTTATAGAATTGTACCTGCTGAAATGCCCAGGCACAAGTGAGAATTTGCTGAGTCTCTTGGGTTTATTTATGAAGACAAATAAAACCCAACAACCTTAAAAAAGCCAGTACGCTTTTCTTTGGGCTGTGGGCAAAGACACCTCACGCTGTGGTCTAGGGAAGTAGTAGAAAAATTCTCTATAGAACACTGGTATTGGTGATACTTTACCCCTGGGTGGAGGGGCCTAGGCACCACTTAAGTGCCATTTTAGCCTCTGTCCAGGGGCGAATATTACTCTCAGACTCTATTTATGATCCTTTTGTGTTAATTTTCTACAAACATCCAGCTGAGGAGAGCTGTGCGTGTAACCAATATTTCAGTTCAGTGGATGAATCCAAAAAAAAAAAATCCAATTTTTCAGCAAAATGAAAAAGTTAAAAAAAAAGTTGTAGGCTGCATGAAACATTTTGTTTCATTTGACCTTTTTAAGCCTTTTTTAAGTAAAATAAAATTGAGGTAAAATTTTAAAATGAAGTGAATAAAAAAAAGGAAATATTTCATTTAGAAAATGCCAAAACAAAACATTTTCGATTTTTTGGTTTGTTTAGGGTTTTTTTGTTTGTTTTTTACAAAAAAAAACCTGACAAATTTGCAAATGTTTCAGTTGACCTGAATCTGCATTTTTCTGGCAAAAAAGGTTTCAACTGAAAAATTTTGCCCACCTCTATTGCTTTTTCTGTTCACAAGAACCTTCCTGGGAAGAGGTTTCAGAGTAGCAGCCGTGTTAGTCTGTATCAGCAAAAAGAACAAGGAGGATTTGTGGCACCTTAGAGACTAACACATTTATTTGAGCATAAGCTTTCATGGGCTAAAATGATGAAGCGGGTTTTAGCCCACGAAAGCTTATGCTCAGATAAATTTGTTAGTCTCCAAAGTGCCACACGTACTCCTCGTTCTTTTTGAGGAAGAAAAATTCTCAGATATTTGTGAATTTTTTTTTGCAGTACGCAGCTCTTCTAAAGCTTCCATATTGTAGCACCAATCACCTCAACCATCCTGTCCACCTCAGCGTGCACACAGGGCCAGATTCCAGCTAGTGTAAATCATCATAGCTTCATTCACATCAGTAGAGCTCCACTGATTCACCTGCTCTGAGGATCAGGCCCATTGTATTTCTTTAGGAGGATAAGAACTAATGTAGAAGTGCAGTAGATTCTCTTTCAGTTTCCAGACTAAAAGAAGTATAGTCAATGTACAATCTGCAAGAAGGCAAGAGCAGAATAATCCCCCCCATTCCTGAAGAAGGAAAACACCTGCAAAATGAGAGGAGAAGGGCTAAGGGTTGTGGTTGCTGATTTATTGTAATTAATTTGGAATTGTTCTTAAACTCATAAATATTCCTCTCTGCAGGAACAGAGATTTTATATTTAGCAATACACACTAGGGAGTCAGTGACACACAGGAACCATTTGTCCTTCTTGGGCAAAATCTATAGACAGTGTGAGCAGCCAGGGAAGGAAGGCTGTGAGACACCAATTTCTTCTCTCTTCTCTGTCTGCGCTGGCTATGAGACTCAGCTTTTAACAAAAGGGAGGTAGTTCCGAGTTCAGCTGCCACATCATCCAGCTCAGCTCAGCCTTGTTGTCCCTCAGAGTTTCAGCAAAGACTTCATAGGAGAGTGTTCCCCAAGGAGACTGAAATGTAAGGGCTAGCTTGGAATACCCTCGCTCACGCTGGACAGTTCTTTCATGGACTTCAATGAGGCCGCTCGTGGAGTACCGTGCTGATATTGCAGAGCCCTCACTCACAAGGGTGAGCAGTTTCTGATGTGAGCAGTCCCTCTGTATAGATGCACAGCTTTTCAGCCCAGATTAACCTCTAAAATGACGAAGCAGAAACACATCTCGTGCCAGAGATTAATTGAAATTAAGCGGAGAGAGCTTTATTTGTGTTTTCAGGCTGCATAGTCCACAATGTGATGTGTACATCAGAATCTATGCCCATAAAGTAATCTCCTAGGTAGATCCTGAGGGAAAGTGGCCCTTTGGGTTGAACTGTTAAACCAACCACCCTGTTGGTGAGGAAAGCCAGCAGGCCAAACAAAGAGTGATCAGTTTGAAGGGTACAGAACATGCACTGTAGACCTAACAAATCTATATGCTTTATGAGGTTTCAAACTAACCGTTTTTTTCCTGAACTTCATGGTAGATTAAAGAAACATTTGATATTTCAGTCCAAAGGCAGAATAAAAGTGTGTTCCTCTTGAGTTATTTCTATCAACTGGGCCAGCATGTGGCCAAGCTGATTACCATAAAGGTGGAACGTTATGTCTGGCAAAGAATAAAGCAGCTGTCCTCTGGGTTACTATATTATCAAAGGTTGATTTAAGTGCCTCAGCTCCAGCCCTGTTTCTTCAGAGTATTGTGCTTGCAGATTAGATTAAACACTTAATCTTGTTTTCAAGGTCAAGCAGGGTTTGATTAAGTTTCCTGGCACAGGTCTATGAGATTAAAGCCCCCGCACCCAGGAAAGCATTAGCTATTTCCCCAAACAGGATGGGGTTACCCTGGTGGACAGTATTCCTCTCAATGAAAAGCTTCCCTTGGGCTTTCAAATATTCCTTTTAAAAAAAAAAAGAAAAAAAAGACACTGCAGTGATTTTTGTTCTTAGACATATTTAAAATCCCAGTTTTTGTTTTTTTACACTCCTCTTTTCAAGATCTATTTGGGTTTGTCATTTTTTATCTTCTTTCTTAAACCAAATTTCTCTGTCTTCATTTACGCACCTGGTTAGTTCATTGTTGATTGCGCCGAGGCTGATGGGTGTTTGTATTTTACCAGCTAAATGAAAATCCTAAGGAATAAGGTCTGTTGGAAGTGACTGATCATGTTGTGTGCTCACCCCTGCATCTCCAGCTGCGAACAGAGCTTTATTTATTGCTAGGTGAAGAAGTGCAGTAGAAAGGTAGTTCAGGGGTATTTTGTGTTTATTATTATTAAATCTGGAATGGCGTGAGTGATTTTTTTTTCTATCATAACCTCCCTCCCCCAACTGAAGAGTGACATTTGCCCACAGTGATCATCACTATCAGGTTGTGTGTGTTAATTTGGGGGCAGTAAAAAGCTTGACATGGTTATCTTTCTAGCTGGTGCCTGTTAGAAAAGGCAGAGCTCCCTGGTATGTGTGTGGAGGTTACAGAATCAGGGGGAAAAGTGGTGCAACCTGAGAGGACAGCAAGGAACGCTAAGTCAGGGCAATCTATGAGGGAGTTCAAAATAAAGGAAAGTTACAGGAATCAATTCTGGGAAATGAAATTAGTAAAGTATGAAATCAGTCCAGATATTCCCGAGGCTCCATTCATTATGTACAGTAGATGGCACCGAGCCACGGACCCTTGCAGACTCTCTGCGAGCATGGAGGATATGTCCGAATGAGGTATGAGAATCTGATTACAAACTTCTCTTCTTGGGGGATGAAAAAGGAGCCAAGAAATCTTGAGAAAAGTGATAAACTGTGTGGGGAAAAAAATAGCTTGAGCCAAGCAATTTGGGGCATAAAGATGACATCGATTGCATTGGTTCCCATATGAAATACAGTGCAGTACAGTAAATATTCCTTTGGGATTCAAGATGATACAAGAAGTGCACATAGCAGGGAACCTCTTCTGTCTGATTATGGGCATCCTGAATATGTCCTATCCAATCCCATTTCAATTTAGCTTAGGCTTTTGTAGAGCATTTTTAAATCTCCTATAGAAACATAATGGATATTTCAATCTATGATCATTGTTGTTTTTCTTCTGGTAGCACATGGAGGCCTCTATTGGGGATTAAGACCCAGTTGTGCCAGGCACTATACACAAGTCCCTGCCCCAAAGATCTTATAATATAGCCATGTGATGAGACAGTGATAGACCAATAAATGAGGGGGGAGGACAAGGTAAACTGTGAAATTATCCTGAATAGCTGAATAAGTAGAAGCATCATTACCACCTACTGCCTAGCTGCTATTGAGTGAATTGTAGGCATCAGAGCTAAGGTGATACGTACAAATATTTTATTTGTGTAATAATCATCTTCCTTTTCATTGGTGGGGGAACAATGTTAATATTGATAACATTCCATTAAATACTTTTTGAAATTATTCAGGAGAGGATAGGAATATGACTTGAAACCAAAGAAGTTTCTGGACACTTTCAAGTATAAAATTGGAAGGTTTAGCACATTTAGAGCAGAACACACCACACTCATCACCTGGGCGTAGCAAGGCATAAAAAGAGTTGTTAAATGTTTTAGGCTGAGCAAATGCAGTGTTTGGCAGGGGAAAGAAGCCTAAAAGAGAGCTCTTTTCCAGAGAAGGTTAACACTCCATTTGTCAAAAGAAAAGGAGTACTTGTGGCACCTTAGAGACTAACCAATTTATTTGAGCATGAGCTTTCGTGAGCTACAGCTCACTTCATCGGATGCATACCGTGGAAACTGCAGAAGACATTATATACACAGAGACCATGAAACTATACCCCCTCCCACCCCACTGTCCTGCTGGTAATAGCTTATCTAAAGTGATCATCAAGTTGGGCCATTTCCAGCACAAATCCAGGTTTTCTCACTCTCTGCCCCCCCCCCCCCCCACACACAAACTTACTCTCCTGCTGGTAATAGCCCATCCAAAGTGACCACTCTCTTCACAATGTGTATGATAATCAAGGTGGGCCATTTCCTGCACAAATCCAGGTTCTCTCACTCCCTCACCCCCCTCCAAAAACTACACACACAAATTCAATCTCCTGCTGGTAATAGCTTATCCAAAGTGACCACTCTCCCTACAATGTGCATGATAATCAAGATGGGCCATTTCCAGCATAAATCCAGGTTTTCTCACCCCCCCGCCCACCCCCATACACACACAAACTCACTCTCCTGCTGGTAATAGCTCATCCAAAGTGACCACTCTCCCTACAATGTGCATGGTAATCTGGATTTGTGCTGGAAATGGCCCAACTTGATGATCACTTTAGATAAGCTATTACCAGCAGGACAGTGGGGTGGGAGGAGGTATTGTTTCATGGTCTCTGTGTATATAATGTCTTCTGCAGTTTCCACGGTATGCATCTGATGAAGTGAGCTGTAGCTCACAAAAGCTCATGCTCAAATAAATTGGTTAGTCTCTAAGGTGCCACAAGTACTCCTTTTCTTTTTGCAAAGACAGACTAACACAGCTGTTACTCTGAAACTCCATTTATCCTCTCTGATAGCTCATATACCAGTAAACCCTCAAAAGTCAATAGGGGATTCACGCTATAGGTCAGTGAGCATTCCTTGATGTAGTGGATGAGAAGCTTAATCTGACAATAGTGTTAATCAGTGGAATCATAATAGGATGTTGTGCTAAGTAAAACAACGTAGCTGGTGACTTAACGATTTTGGCTTTTGAGGTTGATTAGAATCATAGAATCATAGAATATCAGGGTTGGAAGGGACCCCAGAAGGTCATCTAGTCCAACCCCCTGCTCGAAGCAGGACCAATTCCCAGTTAAATCATCCCAGCCAGGGCTTTGTCAAGCCTGACCTTAAAAACCTCTAAGGAAGGAGATTCTACCACCTCCCTAGGTAACGCATTCCAGTGTTTCACCACCCTCTTAGTGAAAAAGTTTTTCCTAATATCCAATCTAAACCTCCCCCACTGCAACTTGAGACCATTACTCCTCGTTCTGTCATCTGCTACCATTGAGAACAGTCTAGAGCCATCCTCTTTGGAACCCCCTTTCAGGTAGTTGAAAGCAGCTATCAAATCCCCCCTCATTCTTCTCTTCTGCAGACTAAACAATCCCAGCTCCCTCAGCCTCTCCTCATAAGTCATGTGTTCTAGACCCCTAATCATTTTTGTTGCCCTTCGCTGGACTCTCTCCAATTTATCCACATCCTTCTTGTAGTGTGGGGCCCAAAACTGGACACAGTACTCCAGATGAGGCCTCACCAATGTCGAATAGAGGGGAACGATCACGTCCCTCGATCTGCTCGCTATGCCCCTACTTATACATCCCAAAATGCCATTGGCTCTCTTGGCAACAAGGGCACACTGCTGACTCATATCCAGCTTCTCGTCCACTGTCACCCCAGGTCCTTTTCCGCAGAACTGCTGCCTAGCCATTCGGCCCCTAGTCTGTAGCGGAGCATTGGATTCTTCCGTCCTAAGTGCAGGACCCTGCACTTATCCTTATTGAACCTCATCAGATTTCTTTTGGCCCAATCCTCCAATTTGTCTAGGTCCTTCTGTATCCTATCCCTCCCCTCCAGCATATCTACCACTCCTCCCAGTTTAGTATCATCCGCAAAGGTCTCTCCCTTTGCATTGGTGTGTTCTCTCTTGTCCAGATGCATTTTCTTTGTGCCTTTCATTTTTGTCTTACCCTTCTTCTGCTGATTTAGCTGATGGAATGTCTGTACCCATGCAGTTTACAAAGGCGTCCCTAAGTGGAAGACATTCCAAGTATGTTTGCTGTAGGAGGGAATGTGTATTGTCAGCTTGGATCTAGACACAGGAGAAATGAAAATGCTGAAGATCTCAGGCAGCAATTGTTTACCAGCTCTGTGCATCATGGAAAAAATTCACTCCTTTCAGAGGTCCAGCATGAGATCCTAATCACCACTTAAGTCCCACTTAAGCTTGTTTTGAAGGGTTAAGTTGGATTTAACTGTTCTATAGGCCATTTGCTAGCTCTCCATACACAGGGTTACCATACGTCCTGGTTTTTCCAGACACTGCCTCTTTTTGGGTCCTGGTGAATTTTTCAAACAGGAAATGTCCTGGATTTTTGCAGAGCAGATGCTGTAGCTCAGAAAGAGTTCCAGTTGGTCCTTTCCCCTGCAGCCAGAGCTGCTGGATCCTGCCCACCCAGGCCCAACTCCCAGCCCTGAGGAGAGTCTCACAGGGTGGTGCTAACTGATGGTTGTTGCTGCGTCCCAGGGTTGTGTCAGCCACCCTGCCCCAGTGACAGGGAGCGACACTGTCCCCAACCTCCAGTGAGTACCCTCACCACAGGTACCCCTCCAGTGCCCCCCAACTGTACCCTCCCTCCAGCTTCCCTTCCCCCAGCTCTGCCCCCCCCAACCCCCACAGGATCCTCTTTTTGGGAACCTGAAATAGGATAACCCTATCCATAGAGGAGTGAAATTCACCCCAGGGGAGCACTGTTGCAGTTATACTGGGCTGAGCTTCGTGACTACTAGCTAGTCTCCATATAGAGTCTGAAAGCTCTCAGCTACCTGGTTCTTGTGAATTCTAACGAGTCTATGAGATTACTGAGAAGTGGTTTTTCTACTAGCTGCCAATTGGAAAGGTAAAAAATACACCATTCAGCAATAATTTTGACGTATGGTTTTTAAAAGAAGGTCAAAACTGTGAAAGCCGATATCTAATAAGCAAAATCCTATAAAATATATTGCTCAAGATGTATATGCTGTAGTGTACAAGCCAACCGGGCGTGGGTTTGGTGGTGGTTATTTTTTTAGTGTAGGGTTTCTAGATGAACTAAACAGTTGTCACCAAGCTACCTGTAAAGTAAAAATGCCTTACAAAACAGGAAATAGTGGTTGGCAGTGGTGGTTGGGAGGAAAAGTATCATAGCAGTTCTGAAAAGTGAAAGTAGTATATCTGCTTAGAAAATTAATTCAAGCTACAACTGGATTGTCTGACTGTAGTAAACATGAGCATCAGGTGACCTGTAGTATATTGTATGGCGTTTGTTTGACTAACTATTCATAGTATGTATCCACTGTTTTGTGTTAGCCTTAATATGTTTCTCAGTTTGTTAATGCAATGGGTGGTTTTCCTGTGGTTAAGTTGTAGTAGTTTGAGCAGGGTCCTGAAAATCAATATTCCAAGGTTCTAATCCCTTTCTTTGCTTGCTGGTTTACTGAATGAGTGTGAGCAAATCACTTCGCTTCTCTTTGCCCAGGTTTATCCAACTGGAAAATGCTTCACAACAGGCCTGTGGGGTAGTTGCATTTAGTTAATATTTGTAAAAAGTTTTGAGATCTTCTAATGAAAGGCTCTAAACACTCTGAATGAAATCCTGGTCTACATGAAGTCAATGGGAGTGTTGTCATTGACTTCAATGGAGCCAGGATTTCATCTTCTTACTGCAGAGGTGGGCAAACTACAGTCCGCAGGACCGTCCTCCCCAGTCCTTGAGCTCCCGGCCAGGGAGGCTCGCCCCCCAGCCCTTCCCCAGCTGTTCCCCCTCCCCCATAGCCACGCTGCTAGCACTCTGGGTGGCAGGGCTGCACTCTCCTGCAGGGCAGCGCAGCTCCAGACATAGAATCATAGAATATCAGGGTTGGAAGGGACCTCAGGAGGTCATCTAGTCCAACCCTCTGCTCAAAGCAGGACCAATCCCCAATTTTTGCCCCAGATCCCTAAATGGCCCCCTCAAGGATTGAACTCACAACCCTGGGTTTAGCAGGCCAATGCTCAAACCACTGAGCTATCCTTCCCCCCCCATGCTGCTCTGAGCGGCATGGTAAGGGGGCTGGGGTTGGGGTGGGGGGTCCTGGGGGACAGTCAGGGGACAAGGAGTGGGGGGGGTTTGGATAGGTGTGGGAGTCCTGGGGGGCCTGTCAGGGGGTGGTTGGATGGGGCGGAGGTTCAGGGTGAGGGGGTCAGGGGATGGGGAAGGTCGGGGTTAGATAGGCTTGGGAGTCCCAGGGGACCTGTCGGGGGGTGGGGGTGTGGATTGGGGTAGGGGCAGTTAGGGGACGGGGGGTTCAATAGGGGGTGGGGTCCCAGGGGGGATGGTTAGGGGCAGGGGGTCCCAGGAGGGGGCAGTCAGGGGACAAGGAGCAGGGGGTTGGATGGGTGAGGGGTTCTGAGGGGGGCAGTCAGGGGGTGGGAGGGGGCGGATAGGGGGTGGGAACCAGGTTTTTGGGGAGGCACAGCCTTCCCTACCCGGCCCTCCATACAGTTTTGCAACCCCAATGTGGCCCTCGGGCCAAAAAGTTTGCCCACTCCCGTCTTACTGCAACATAGCAGTGGTATTATGGTCTGTTATGGTGCCATGTAATCCTTTATAGCAAAATGTACGTTAGCAATATATTAAGGATATATATTTTTCTTGTTTTAGGATTTAATTAATAAATTATCTTCCTATTGGTTATATCACTGTTTTAATTATAAAACATGATTTTAAATATGATTTAAATCATGGTTATAATAACTAATATATATATATAGCCTGAACATGAAGATAAAATCTCCATGTATCTTCAGTATATCTGAAGTAGAGTACCTGTTTTCTGTAAATGTAGAAATACAACAATCTACACCAGCTCAGAATCTGTTCCTTAGTAATTCTTACTTTTCCAAAATGTAAAAGTACTGCTGGTTCCTAACAGGAATGCTATTTATTAATTAATTAATCCTTTACTATTTTCTCTTTGAATCCAACACAATAAGCCCCCAATTTAAAGCTGTATTATAAGATGTTATAGTGAAATAGCAGGCATGGGGTTGCCAGCTGTCGGCAGCTGTCATTCCATGTTTCTAAGATTAATGGTAAGAAACAGAGAGACTGATCTCATCTCAGGTTGTAAATTGGAAGTAACTCCTCTGAAATCATTGGAGTTACACTAGTGTAAAACCAGCATACTGGCAGAATTAGGCCAACAGTGTATGTGCGTGTATAGTCTATGGGGGAAGTGCCCAATCCTCTTCCCACTACAGTCAATGGAAGTATTGTACTTTATTATTACTATTTATTACATGTATAGTGCTAAAACTGTGCTAGGTGCATAGACTTTAACATGATAGGATTGGGCCCCAAATATACGTACCCATTAACCATTGCCATTTGTTTGAGTAGACCTACATTTCAGAGGGCAAGGGTCGCTGGAGTTGTATTCCATTTCGTGGGCTCATGTAACGCAGGGGCAAGTGGGAGTTGTACATCGAACTAGGGCAGGCTGGTGTTAAGAATTTATTGACTCAGTAAAGTAGTTTCACATTATATTATGTAAGCAATCAGGGAATGCTTAGAATAGTACACAAGGCAGTAAATGTTGTCTGGAATGACAGCACAAGAACATCCTGGCTGCAGTGTGCTGAGCAGCACAAAAATTGTTCTTCTCTGCTCTCTTTAGGATGCTGTGCTCTCTTATTCCCTATCAAACCAGAGGGAAAACTGCTGAAACAGGGCTGGGAAAAATTATTCAGCATTGCTCCAGTTTTTTGTTTTCTTTCTTGCTTTCTTTTAATGACTCTTCCGCTGCTAATTGCAAATCAACTGGACTATCGATTGGTTGGTGTTTTATTGGCTGATAGTTTGCCATGCTTCATGAAAGAAATATTACAATCCCTTAAATGAAGTTAGATAGCCAGAACCACTTTTTAAATATCTAAGGGCCAAAGTGGAATCCATTGCTCACAATGGGGAGCAGTTACAGGAGTATTCTCACTAACTTCAATTAGCCTGCTCCTTTGAACAACTGTTTATCAGTGTGAGCAAGGTGTTCCCAATCTGCCCCTTAGTGAATCCGAGAATGAGGGGGAGGGGTGCGCGCACACACACACAAAGCTATGTTAAAAGAATGTCTAGGTTGCAAAGTGAAGTGCTCAAAAGTTAGGAAATGCCAGAATTAAGGTTGCCACCTTAATTCAGCCCTCTTTGTGCATATCCATAACGATACAGTCTTTTAATTACATGATCACATTTTATTTTTTCCAGGCTTACTTCATTAAGGTTTATATACTCCTTTATGATCTTTGAAGTGAAGGTGTTACAGAAACGCTAATGTGAGTATCACTAGAGTTTATATAGGCCTAGAGATGAGCTTATCAAATATAACCAAGCTAAATTATTGCCAGTCCCCTCAAACCTGAATTTCAATCTGGATCAGTTTGGTTATGTTAGTCCTCAATTGTCTATTTCTACTTTATCTCGTCTCCAGCCTCTCCCATTACCAGACCTTCCCTGTGAGAAGCAACTTTCCCCTGCAAAATCCTCTCCTCCTAGCTACTGCACTAAACCCCTCCTCATCTGGTCTTGTGACAATTGCACCCCCAAGAAGGAATGCAGGTGGAAGTGGGAAAGGAGAATGTAGGGGAAAAAAGTTCAGATAATTATCCAAACTCTTGAATTCTTATCTGAAAAGAACTAATGGACCTTCTGAGGCTTGTCCATCACTGTTGTGTATCATTTGAAGACATCTTCATAATGAATACGTTATTGAAAAATAAAATAAAACAATAAAACAGAAAAGGCCAGATCAGTGCCAGACAACCCATGATGGAAAAGCTATGAGTAGCCGCCAATGATTTAGTTTGGGACTAAAACAAAAGATATTACCTCACTCACCTTGTGTCTCATTTATAAATGAGGTAATATCTTTTATTGGACCAACTTCTGTTTGAGAGAGACATGAAGCTGGTCCAATAAAAGACATTACCTGGCCCACCTTTTCTCTTTAACATTCTGGGACCAACATGGGTACAACAACACTGCACACAATATACAAATGTGTGTATACGTATACACACACACACACACACACACACACACACACACACACTAATCTATGTAAAAAGAAAAGGAGGACTTTAGGCACCTTAGAAACTAATCAATTTATTTGAGCATAAGCTTTCGTGAGCTACAGCTCACTTCATCACGAAAGCTTATGCTCAAATAAATTGGTTAGTCATCAAGCCCTCGGATCGCTACCCCTTCCTGCTTCTCCACGTGGGCACCAATGATACTGCCAAGAATGACCTTGAGCGGATCACTGCGGACTATGTGGCTCTAGGAAGAAGGATAAAGGAGTTGGAGGCGCAAGTGGTGTTCTCGTCCATCCTCCCCGTGGAAGGAAAAGGCCTAGGTAGGGACCATCGAATCATGGAAGTCAACGAATGGCTACGCAGGTGGTGTCGGAGAGAAGGCTTTGGTTTCTTTGACCATGGGATGGTGTTCCATGAAGGAGGAGTGCTGGGCAGAGACGGGCTCCATCTTACGAAGAGAGGGAAGAGCATCTTTGCCAGCAGGCTGGCTAACCTAGTGAGGAGGGCTTTAAACTAGGTTCACCGGGGGAAGGAGACCAAAGCCCTGAGGTAAGTGGGAAAGCGGGATACCGGGAGGAAGCACAGGCAGGAATGTCTGTGAGGGGAGGGCTCCTGCCTCATACTGGGAATGAGGGGCGATCAACAGGTTATCTCAAGTGCTTATATACAAATGCACAAAGCCTTGGAAACAAGCAGGGAGAACTGGAGGTCCTGGTGATGTCAAGGAACTATGACGTGATCGGAATAACAGAGACTTGGTGGGATAACTCACATGACTGGAGTACTGTCATGGATGGTTATAAACTGTTCAGGAAGGACAGGCAGGGCAGAAAAGGTGGGGAAGTAGCACTGTATGTAAGGGAGCAGTATGACTGCTCAGAGCTCTGGTACGAAACTGCAGAAAAACCTGAGTGTCTCTGGATTAAGTTTAGAAGTGTGTGCAACAAGAGTGATGTAGTGGTAGGAGTCTGCTATAGACCACCGGACCAGGGGGATGAGGTAGATGAGGCTTTCTTTCGGCAGCTCACGGAAGCTACTAGATCGCATGCCCTGATTCTCATGGGTGACTTTAATTTTCCTGATATCTGCTGGGAGAGCAATACAGCGGTGCATAGACAATCCAGGAAGTTTTTGGAAAGCGTAGGGGACAATTTCCTGGCGCAAGTGCTAGAGGAGCCAACTAGGGGGGGGCGCTTTTCTTGACCTGCTGCTCACAAACTGGGTACAATTAGTGGGGGAAGCAAAAGTGGATGGGAATCTGGGAGGCAGTGACCATGAGTTGGTTGAGTTCAGGATCCTGATGCAGGGAAGAAAGGTAAGCAGCAGGATACGGACCCTGGACTTCAGGAAAGCAGACTTCGACTTCCTCAGAGAACGGATGGCCAGGATCCCCTGGGGGACTAACTTGAAGGGGAAAGGAGTCCAGGAGAGCTGGCTGTATTTCAAGGAATCCCTGTTGAGGTTACAGGGACAAACCATCCTGATGAGTCGAAAGAATAGTAAATATGGCAGGCGACCAGCTTGGCTTAATGGTGAAATCCTAGCGGATCTTAAACATAAAAAAGAAGCTTACAAGAAGTGGAAGGTTGGACTTATGACCAGGGAAGAGTATAAAAATATTGCTCGGGCATGTAGGAATGATATCAGGAGGGCCAAATCGCACCTGGAGCTGCAGCTAGCCAGAGATGTCAAGAGTAACAAGAAGGGTTTCTTCAGGTATGTTGGCAACAAGAAGAAAGCCAAGGAATGTGTGGGCCCCTTACTGAATGAGGGAGGCAACCTAGTGACAGAGGATGTGGAAAAAGCTAATGTACTCAATGCTTTTTTTGCCTCTGTTTTCACTAATAAGGTCAGCTCCCAGACTGTTGTGCTGGGCATCACAAAGTGGGGAAGAGATGGCCAGCCCTCTGTGGAGATAGAGGTGGTTAGGGACTATTTAGAAAAGCTGGACGTGCACAAGTCCATGGGGCCAGATGAGTTGCATCCGAGAGTGCTGAAGGAATTGCGGCTGTGATTGCAGAGCCATTGGCCATTATCTTTGAAAACTCGTGGCGAACCGGGGAAGTCCCGGATGACTGGAAAAAGGCTAATGTAGTGCCAATCTTTAAAAAAGGGAAGAAGGAGGATCCTGGGAACTACAGGCCAGTCAGCCTCACCTCAGTCCCTGGAAAAATCATGGAGCAGGTCCTCAAAGAATCATCCTGAAGCACTTGCATGAGAGGAAAGTGATCAGGAACAGCCAGCATGGATTCACCAAGGGAAGGTCATGCCTGACTAATCTAATCGCCTTTTATGATGAGATTACTGGTTCTGTGGATGAAGGGAAAGCAGTGGATGTATTGTTTCTTGACTTTAGCAAAGCTTTTGACACGGTCTCCCACAGTATTCTTGTCAGCAAGTTAAGGAAGTATGGGCTGGATGAATGCACTACAAGGTGGGTAGAAAGCTGGCTAGATTGTCGGGCTCAACGGGTAGTGATCAATGGCTCCATGTCTAGTTGGCAGCCGGTATCAAGTGGAGTGCCCCCAGGGTCGGTCCTGGGGCCGGTTTTGTTCAATATCTTCATAAATGATCTGGAGGATGGTGTGGATTGCACTCTCAGCAAATTTGCGGATGATACTAAACTGGGAGGAGTGGTAGATACGCTGGAGGGGAGGGATAGGATACAGAAGGACCTAGACAAATTGGAGGATTGGGCCAAAAGAAATCTGATGAGGTTCAATAAGGATAAGTGCAGGGTCCTGCACTTAGGACGGAAGAACCCAATGCACAGCTACAGACTAGGGACCGAATGGCTAGGCAGCAGTTCTGCGGAAAAGGACCTAGGGGTGTCTGTGGACGAGAAGCTGGATATGAGTCAGCAGTGTGCCCTTGTTGCCCAGAACGCCAATGGCATTTTGGGATGTATAAGTAGGGGCATAGCGAGCAGATCGAGGGACGTGATCATTCCCCTCTATTCGACATTGGTGAGGCCTCATCTGGAGTACTGTGTCCAGTTTTGGGCCCCACACTTCAAGAAGGATGTGGATAAATTGGAGAGAGTCCAGCGAAGGGCAACAAAAATGATTAGGGGACTGGAACACATGAGTTATGAGGAGAGGCTGAGGGAGCTGGGATTGTTTAGCCTGCAGAAGAGAAGAATGAGGGGGGATTTGATAGCTGCTTTCAACTACCTGAAAGGGGGTTCCAAAGAGGATGGCTCTAGACTGTTCTCAATGGTAGCAGATGACAGAACGAGGAGTAATGGTCTCAAGTTGCAGTGGGGGAGGTTTAGATTGGATATTAGGAAAAACTTTTTCACTAAGAGGGTGGTGAAACACTGGAATGCGTTACCTAGGGAGGTGGTAGAATCTCCTTCCTTAGAGGTTTTTAAGGTCAGGCTTGACAAAGCCCTGGCTGGGATGATTTAACTGGGAATTGGTCCTGCTTCGAGCAGGGGGTTGGACTAGATGACCTTCTGGGGTCCCTTCCAACCCTGATATTCTATGATTCTATAAGTCCTCCTTTTCTTTTTGCGGATACAGACTACCAAGGCTGCTACTCTGAAACTAATCTATGTGTGTGTCTGTCGTTTATTCACTTCTGCCAAGTCTTTGTCGTTAAAAAAATTTCTCAGACCACCTATTAAAGGCAGAAGAGACCTTTGCATTATCGGTTTAATGAAAACATCACACCTTTATGTGATACACTGAAGATGAGAAAGAAAGTAACTACATTTTAAAGAGAAGTTGGTGCTTTGCTGAGCTGCAAGTTGCAGATAAATATAAGAGTGCTTCTTTCAGATGTCTTTTGTTCAAGGAGGACTAGCTGGTTAAACCATGTGAGTTTCAAAAATATATATAGAAAGTTTTCTCTAGTAACAAGCTACTGGCAAAATGATACTCCTAGAAGGTAACCTGTAAATTATACTGGCAACAGTGTATGATTGGTAATAAAGTAATTTGAACTAGCAATTGCTTGGCTGAATTTGTGAAACAGGACCTGTTAAAATACCAAATCCCAATTCAGTTGTAATTGCTTCTGGAACAGAATCAATCCAATCTAAGTTTTGAAGGTTAGGGCCCCATCAAGCCATATACCCAAATATCTATGATGAGACTTTTGTTTCATTGTTGTCTGACTAACAGCGGATATCTTGGCAACATAAATATCTAGTGTCAGATTCACTCCAGCAGGGGAAACCCAGGCTCTGGGTATGTGGTGGTGGAAAATCTGCTTGGAGTAGCAGGGAGAAGACAATGATGCAAGGTGCTTGCAGCCCTCACCCTGCTGGGCTGTATGCAACTGGCAGGTGCAGCTGAAACAGTGGGCAGGGCCAGGCAAGGGGTGGATGGGGATAGGATGCTCGGGAGATCTGCTGATAGACTCCCAGCAGGACTGGAAAGCTCTTACCATGGCAACCCCCCTGGTGGCAGTAGCACCGCCCACCCTCCTTCAGGTATAAATGCCTCCAGGAATGCAGAGAAGGGCTGTGATGGGTTGTACTTGCCTCACACTGAGTCAGGTAGGGAAGGACATAACACTTTGTCAAGGGAACAGGGGAAAGGACCTCTCCTGCTCCAGAAAAGCTTCTCAGCTTGTCAATTAGGATGGGGGAATTCCCACTTGGGCTAATTAGGGCAGGAAGCTAAAGAAGAGACAGTGGTAGACTGACAGAGTAAGGCTCTCCCCGTTCTCAAAGAGAGAAATCATCTCTTGATTGCCAGTCCACTGAGGGTATGTCTACACTACGAAATTAGGTCGAATTTATAGAAGTCGGTTTTTTTGAAATCGGTTTTATATATTCGAGTGTGTGTGTCCCCACAGAAAATGCTCTAAGTGCATTAAGTGCATTAACTCGGCGGAGCGCTTCCACAGTACCGAGGCAAGCGTCGACTTCCGGAGCGTTGCACTGTGGGTAGCTATCCCACAGTTCCCGCAGTCTCCGCTGCCCATTGGAATTCTGGGTTGATATCCCAATGCCTGATGGGGCTAAAACATTGTCGCGGGTGGTTCTGGGTACATATCGTCAGGCCCCCGTTCCCACCCTCCCTCCCCCCGTGAAAGCAAGGGCAGACAATCATTTCGCGCCTTTTTTCCTGAGTTACCTGTGCAGACGCCATACCACGGCAAGCATGGAGCCCGCTCAGGTAACCATCACCCTATGTCTCCTGGATGCTGGCAGACGCGGTACGGCATTGCTACACAGTAGCAGCAACCCCTTGCCTTGTGGCAGCAGACGGTACAGTACGACTGGTAGCCGTCATCGTCATGTCTGAGGTGCTCCTGGTCGCCTCTGTGAGGTCGATCAGGAGCGCCTGGGCAGACATGGGCGCAGGGACTAAATTTGGAGTGACTTGAGCAGGTCATTCTCTTTAGTCCTGCAGTCAGTCCTATTGAACCGTCTTATGGTGAGCGGGCAGGCGATACGGACTGCTAGCAGTTGTACTGTACCATCTTCTGCCGAGCAGCCATGAGATGTGGATGGCATGCAGTCCTTCTGCACCGTCTGCTGCCAGCCAAAGATGTAAAAGATAGATGGAGTGGATCAAAACAAGAAATAGACCAGATTTGCTTCCCCCCCTCCCCTGTCTAGGGGACTCATTCTTCTAGATCACACTGCAGTCACTTACAGAGAAGGTGCAGCGAGGTAAATCTAGCCATGTATCAATCAGAGGCCAGGCTAACCTCCTTGTTCCAATAACAACGATAACTTAGGTGCACCATTTCTTATTGGAACCCTCCGTGAAGTCCTGCCTGAAATACTCCTTGATGTAAAGCCACCCCCTTTGTTGATTTTAGCTCCCTGAAGCCAACCCTGTAAGCGCCCCTCCCAGCGTCAGAGCAATGGCAAACAATCGGGCATCTGAGAGTGCTGTCCAGAGCACTCACAATGGAGCACTCTGATGGGGCTAAAACATTGTCGCGGGTGGTTCTGGGTACGTGTCGTCAGGCCCCCGTTCCCTCCCTCCGTGAAAGCAAGGGCAGACAATCGTTTCGCGCCTTTTTTCATGAGTTACCTGTGCAGACACCATACCACGGCAAGCATGGAGCCAGCTCAGGTAACCGTCACCCTATGTCTCCTGGGTGCTGGCAGACGCGGTACGGCTTTGCTGCACAGTAGCAGCAACCCATTGCCTTCTGGCAGCAGACGGTGCAATACGATTGGTAGTCGTCCTCGTCGTGTCCGAGGTGCTCCTGGCCACGTCGGCTGGGAGCGCCTGGGCAGACATGGGCGCAGGGACTAAATTTGGAGTGACTTGACCAGGTCATTCTCTTTAGTCCTGCAGTCCTATTGAACCGTCTTATGGTGAGCGGGCAGGCGATACGGACTGCTAGCAGTCGTACTGTACCATCTTCTGCCAGGCAGGCAAGAGATGAGGATTGCTAGCAGTCGTATTGTACCATCTTATGCCAGGCAGGCAAGAGATGAAGATGGCTAGCAGTCGTACTGTACCATCTTCTGCCGAGCAGCCATGAGATGTGGATGGCATGCAGTCCTTCTGCACCGTCTGCTGCCAGCCAAAGATGTAAAGGATAGATGGAGTGGGTCAGAACAAGAAATAGACCAGATTTGTTTTGTACTCATTTTCCTCCTCCCCTGTCTAGATCACACTGCAGTCAGTCACAGAGAAGGCGCAGCGAGGTTAATCTAGCCATGTATCAATCAGAGGCCAGCCTAACCTCCTTGTTCCAATAACAACGATAACTTTGGTGCACCATTTCTTATTGGAACCCTCCGTGCAGTCCTGCCTGAAATACTCCTTGATGTACAGGCACACCCTTTGTTGATTTTAGCTCCCTGAAGCCAACCCTGTAAGCCGTGTCGTCAGTCGCCCCTCCCTCCGTCAGAGCAACGGCAGACAATCGTTCCGCGCCTTTTTTCTGTGCGGACGCCATACCAAGGCAAGCATGGAGGCCGCTCAGCTCATTTTGGCAATTAGGAGCACATCAACCACCACACGCATTATTCAGCAGTATATGCAGCACCAGAACATGGCAACGCGATACCGGGCGAGGAGGCGATGTCAGCGCAGTCCCGTGAGTGATCAGGACATGGACACAGATTTCTCTGAAAGCATGGGCCCTGCCAATGCATGCATCATGGTGCTAATGGGGCAGGTTCATGCTGTGGAACGTCGATTCTGGGCTCGGGAAACAAGCACAGACTGGTGGGACCGCATAGTGTTGCAGGTCTGGGACGATTCCCAGTGGCTGCGAAACTTTCGCATGCGTAAGGGCACTTTCATGGAACTTTGTGACTTGCTTTCCCCTGCCCTGAAGCGCATGAATACCAGGATCAGAGCAGCCCTCACAGTTGAGAAGTGAGTGGCGATAGCCCTGTGGAAGCTTGCAACGCCAGACAGCTACCGGTCAGTTGGGAATCAATTTGGAGTGGGCAAATCTACTGTGGGGGCTGCTGTTATGCAAGTAGCTCACGCAATCAAAGATCTGCTGATATCAAGGGTAGTGACCCTGGGAAATGTGCAGGTCATAGTGGATGGCTTTGCTGCAATGGGATTCCCTAACTGTGGTGGGGCTATAGACGGAACCCATATCCCTATCTTGGCACCGGAGCACCAAGCCGCCGAGTACATAAACCGCAAGGGGTACTTTTCGATAGTGCTGCAAGCTCTGGTGGATCACAAGGGACGTTTCACCAACATCAACGTGGGATGGCCGGGAAAGGTGCATGACGCTCGCATCTTCAGGAACTCTGGTCTGTTTCAAAAGCTGCAGGAAGGGACTTTCTTCCCAGACCAGAAAATAACGGTTGGGGATGTTGAAATGCCTATATGTATCCTTGGGGACCCAGCCTACCCCTTAATGCCATGGCTCATGAAGCCGTACACAGGCAGCCTGGACAGTAGTCAGGAGCTGTTCAACTACAGGCTGAGCAAGTGCAGAATGGTGGTAGAATGTGCATTTGGATGTTTAAAGGCGCGCTGGCGCAGTTTACTGACTCGCTTAGACCTCAGCGAAACCAATATTCCCACTGTTATTACTGCTTGCTGTGTGCTCCACAATATCTGTGAGAGTAAGGGGGAGACGTTTATGGCGGGGTGGGAGGCTGAGGCAAATCGCCTAGCTGCTGGTTACGCGCAGCCAGACACCAGGGCGGTTAGAAGAGCACAGGAGGGCGCGGTACGCATCAGAGAAGCTTTGAAAACCAGTTTCATGACTGGCCAGGCTACGCTGTGAAAGTTCTGTTTGTTTCTCCTTGATGAAACCCCCCGCCCCTTGGTTCACTCTACTTCCCTGTAAGCTAACCACCCTCCCCTCCTCCCTTTAATCACCGCTTGCAGAGGCAATAAAGTCATTGCTGCTTCACAGTCATGCATTCGTTATTCATTCATCACACAAATAGGGAGATGACTACCAAGGTATCCCAGGAGGGGTGGTGGAGGAGGGAAGGAAAATGCCACACAGCACTTTAAGCACAGCACTTTAAAAGTTTACAACTTTAAAATTTATTGAATGACAGCCTTCTTTTTTTGGGGCAATCCTCTGTGGTGGAGTGGCTGGTTGGCCGGAGGCCCCCCCACCGCGTTCTTAGGCGTCTGGGTGTGGAGGCTATGGAACTTGGGGAGGAGGGCGGTTGGTTACAGAGGGGCAGCAGTGGCAGTCTGTGCTCCAGCTGCCTTTGCTGCAGCTCAACCATACACTGGAGCATTCTGGTTTGGTCCTGCAGCAGCCTCAGCATTGAATCCTGCCTCCTCTCATCACGCTGCCACCACATTTGAGCTTCAGCCCTGTCTTCAGCCCGCCACTTACTCTCTTCAGCCCTCCACCTCTCCTCCCGGTCATTTTGTGCTTTCCTGCACTCTGACATTATTTGCCTCCATGCATTCGTCTGTGCTCTGTCAGTGTGGGAGGACAGCATGAGCTCGGAGAACATTTCATCGCGAGTGCGTTTTTTTTTCTTTCTAAGCTTCACTAGCCTCTGGGAAGGAGAAGATCCTGTGATCATTGAAACACATGCAGCTGGTGGAGAGAAAAAAAGGGACAGCGGTATTTAAAAAGACATATTTTATAAAACAGTCACTACACTCTTTCAGGGTAAACCTTGCTGTTAACATTACATACATAGCACATGTGCTTTCGTTACAAGGTCGCATTTTGCCTCCTCCCACCGCGTGACTACCCCCTCAACCTTCCCCCCTCCCTGTGGCTAACAGCGGGGAACATTTCTGTTCAGCCACAGGCAAACAGCACAGCAGGAATGGGCTCCTCTGAGTGTCCCTGAAGAAAAGCACCCTATTTCAACCAGGTGACCATGAATTATATCTCACTCTCCTGAGGATAACACAGAGAGATAAAGAACGGATTTTGGTTGAATGCCAGCAAACATACACTGCAATGCTTTGTTCTACAGTGATTCCCGAGTACGTGTTACTGGCCTGGAGTGGTAAAGTGTCCTACCATGAAGGACGAAATAAGGCTGCCCTCCCCAGAAACCTTTTGCAAAGGCTTTAGGACTACATCTAGGAGAACCGCAAATGCCAGGGCAAAGTAATCCTTTCACATGCTTGCTTTTAAACCATGTATAGCATTTTAAAAGGTACACTCACCAGAGGTCCCTTCTCCGCCTGCTGGGTCCAGGAGGCAGCCTTGGGTGGGTTCGGGGGGTACTGGCTCCAGGTCTAGGGTGAGAAACAGTTCCTGGCTGTCGGGAAAACCGGTTTCTCCGCTTGCTTGCTGTGAGCTATCTACAACCTCCTCCTCCTCATCATCTTCTTCGTCCCCAAAACCTGCTTCCGTATTGCCTCCATCTCCATTGAAGGAGTCAAACAACACGGCTGGGGTAGTGGTGGCTGAACCCCCTAAAATGGCATGCAGCTCATCATAGAAGCGGCATGTTTGGGGCTCTGACCCAGAGCGGCTGTTCGCCTCTCTGGTTTTCTGGTAGGCTTGCCTCAGCTCCTTCAGTTTCACGCGGCACTGCTTCGGGTCCCTGTTATGGCCTCTGTCCTTCATGCCCTGGGAGATTTTCACAAAGGTTTTGGCATTTCGAAAACTGGAACGGAGTTCTGATAGCACAGATTCCTCTCCCCAAACAGCGATCAGATCCCGTACCTCCCGTTCGGTCCATGCTGGAGCTCTTTTGCGATTCTGGGACTCCATCATGGTCACCTGTGCTGATGAGCTCTGCATGGTCACCTGCAGCTTGCCACGCTGGCCAAACAGGAAATGAGATTCAAAAGTTTGCGGTTCTTTTCCTGTCTACCTGGCCAGTGCATCTGAGTTGAGAGTGCTGTCCAGAGCGGTCAGAATGGAGCACTCTGGGATAGCTCCCGGAGGCCAATACCATCGAATTGTGTCCACAGTACTCCAAATTTGAGCTGGGAACGTCGATTTAAGCGCTAATCCACTTGTCAGGGGTGGAGTAAGGAAATCGATTTTAAGAGCCCTTTAAGTCGAAATAAAGGGCTTCACTGTGTGGACGGGTGCAGGTTTAAATCGATTTAACGTTGCTAAATTCGACCTAAAGTCCTAGTGTAGACCAGGGCTGAGGAAACAAAGGAAGTCAGGAGGCTCTGAGAATAGAAACATTGCAGAGACCCTGAAAGAAAGGGGAAACTGGAGCTCTTGGCTTCCCTTGCAGGGCTCTGCTGGCTGCCAAGTTACTGGCAGACATTGAGTTAGACTGCTTCTCCGGGGACTGGGTGAAGAGAGCCCATCCTGTAGTTGTGGTTGCTAGCTGGGATTTGGCTGAAGGAAGCCATGACTGAACCACTCTTACTTTGAGACTCCGCAGAACGAATCCTGGCCCTGATCTCATTACTTCAGGCCAGGGCTGAGGAAGGCATGTGAGCATCAGAAAGCAGCAGGGCTGTCCGTTTTCTGCCACTCTGGAATACAGCTAGGGACATGCACGCACACCATGTGCACCCCCAGAGGGGCAAATCCAGCCCTAAACATATCATCCCTGCTCAAAACCAGGAAATGAAGGCAGCAGAACAAGATTTCCTGTTTGAAATGCACTGAGTCTGGATTTAATTTCACAATCAAAATGTCACAGTTGATTTTAGATGGAGGTGTGCAATAGATGGCCCTCCAAAGCGCCACATTTAAGAGGGACATTGGGGTAGACATCGAACTCTTTATGGCTAGCCATGAGCACCTTGTTCTCTGCCTGCTAACCTTGGGAAGGGGACTTGGGAAATGGACTGCTCCTCCAGGCCAATCAGCATTCTCCTTTTACCATGCTCCAGGATTTAGGCATGCTGAATTTGAGATGCTCCTTTTAGCAAATTGGGATGGCCCCCTCCTCCTCACAGGCCTCTAGTAGGATGGAGACTTCTTCTGAGCTTGTTGGTGGGGGAGCGGAGGGGCCACTCATTCTGCTTAGGATTAAGGCAGAGCTTGTCTTGTAAATCATAAACCACATTCCGAGGCACAGATCCACAACAAGATCTGCCACCCCGCATACTCTGTGGCCTTTATAGGGTGAGTCTAGACACCAGCTTCCTTCTCTTTTCTCAATAATATCACAAATGGCAGTACTGGTGTTTCTGTAGCACTCACCAAAAAACCACAAAACCTTTAAAAAAAGAGAGGGGGAGAGAGGTAGAAAGCAAATTGCCTTTGTTTTCACCATTCAGTATGAGCACGTTTTGCACACGTTTGGTTTGACTGTCACGCAGAACAGCCCTGCCACTCATGTGACCTTGTCAGATCAATTTGTTCACATATTTCCTTTTTTGCTCTGCCTGTATTCTTTTTCTCCATAAAGCCTCATCCCACCAATTCACTACCACAGGCTACTAGTCTGCAACAAAAACGTCAGACCAAATCAAGAAAGGTAAGATCAAAGAAGAAGTTCGCCACTGCTACTCCTATGGGTCCCAATCTCACAAGGTTTTCAGATTCTTCTGGCTCATTAACCAAACTTAAGTTAGAGGGGCATGCAGCTACTGCTTTCCCAGTGTCACTGGGGTACTGTCCTTCAAAAGAATAGCTCCCGAAGGACAGCAAAGTGTCACTACTGGTGAATTCAACTTCAAAAAATCATGCTGTGGGATGATACCAGGACCCATTTTCTCCCACTCTTTGCTCCTAGTAGCGAGGATAGAAGCAGACATTTTTTTCCAGGTCCCGATTGACACTGTGTGATTTCTTATCAGTTACGTACTCCAGCTTTGAGACGCAATCCCTGAAAGTAAGAACCCCCATCCCCATTATTGTGGAACACCAGTTTCTTCCACAGCCCAAGTGTATCCAGGATCGTTGACAATCCATGACGTTGGGACCGTGGATAAGCAAGTACAGAACAAATGATCCATTTGCACAGACTTAAAGTAAGATCACTGCAAAGCCAATTTGTGAATTGATAGTCATTGGGATTTCCAATAAGTAAATACTTCATAAGGTGAAGCAGTTGACAAAGGCACATATAATTGAAAAGTTGCTTAGGGCCTGTTATCTGCTGTGACTTAGCTGTGCATAAACGGTTTTGAACCTTTACAAAATAAAGGTAAATGTAAGAGTTAAAAAAGATTTTTCCACTTGAGGAAGTTTGCCTTTGCTTTTTCAGTGAATTATTCATAAATGGCTTGGCTACACCTGATTCCTCTTGCCATGTTTTTTGTTGCATATTCTACAGTTGTATAAAGTTATGTGCACTCAGGGAAACAGGTTGAAGCCAGCTGTATGGCCAGTTGTGTTTCCATAGATGTGTGAGTTATGTGTGAGAAGTCAAACAATAGTTTGCAACCATCAGAAACATCCTATTCATCAATGTTTCAGGCTGCCCTCTGTACCCATTCCAGCTCCTGCAAACCAGATGTCCTCCAGAAACATGCAGCAGTAAAAAAACCCAACCCAAACCCAAGACTCTTCTATGCTTGCTGTGTAGCAGAACCTGACTTGCCACACTGATGAATATCTCTCCTGTGCCACAATTACCAGCATTGCAACCTCTGCCGCTCATCTTTCTGCCCTGGAATGATTGTATTAGACAATGTGGGCAAACTGTGTCTGTGCAGCAAAGGATGTGTGTGTACTCTGTTTTGGACACTATTACTACTTAGAATTCTATCAAGGAGAGTTAAATCTCCAGTATGCTGCAGTAAGGAAGCAATATATGGCCACCCGCTGCAGCAGGAGATCAGAGTGCCACATTCCCAGTGCCCGGGAACACCAGGGAAGAAAAGGCCTTTCATGCCTAGCTCTATTCCTCACTCATCACCGTAGTATCCAGACAGTTTATAACCTGTTTATCCATTTAACAGATATTATTAGCCTGGAGAGCAGAGCTGCAGGACGTTTTTCCCCCCCAACTTTTTGTGACAGCTTTTAATTGGAGTTTTGAATCTATGAAAAATTTCACCCCGCTATAAAATGGTCAAAAAACTGCAAATATTTTTAATGCAAAAATGTCCACCTAAGTATCCGCATGTTTTGCCATTGTTACTAATCAGCATGGTCCAGTGGACAGGGGACTGAACTAGGAGGCATGAGCTCCATTGCTGACTCTGCCACTGGCCTGTGTGGGACTTTGAGCAAATCACTTCCCCTTTCTGTGCCTGTGTCTGTCTTGTCTACTTAGATTGCATGGTTTTATGGGCAATGACTGTTTCTTATTCTGTGTCTACAGAGTATGTAAGACAAAGGAGCTCTGATCTTTTTTGGGACATCTAAGCACTACCGTAATACTAATCCCGAAGTTACACACAAGGAAACTGAGACACAGAGAGATTTAGTGTGTGACTTGCCACAGGGCACACAGGAAGCTGTTGGGAATAAAACACAGACTTTCAGTCCTATGCTTTAGTGACTAGACCATGCTTCTTCCTTGAGGAAGGGCCCTATTAGAGGGATCCCATGCAACTAAATCTCAGCCCATTCCTATCCATGATGTGTGAGTTTCAATTTCATAATGTACATTCTAAGAGGGCAATGCATCATGTTGCAATGCAACACAGTCTTTTATTAACTCAGCCTCACAACACGATCATGACCTGGCAGTGTAAGGTCTAAAAGTCATATCCATACAGCTAAGGGTAGCCTATTAACTCTTATTAACTCTGTTTTCTCCTAGAGCTCCAGGAAGAAATCACAGCCAGTGTGGTACAGGCTGTCCAGCACCGTCTGTGATTTGGGGGGGCATCATAACCATCCAGCTAAGGGTAGCCCAGAATTCCTCCTTACCTGTAAGGGGTTAAGAAGCTCAAATAACCTGGTTGGCACCTGACCAAAAGGACGAATGGGGAAAGAAGATACTTTCAAATCTTGGGGCGGGGGGAGGGGCAGAGGCTTTGTTTGTGCTCTTTGTTTTTGTGTTCTCTTGGGAAGCGGAGAAGCACCAAGTCAGAAAACTCCTTCTCCTATAAACCATCCTAAAGTGAGTCTCAATATTGCAAAAAGAGTAAGTAATAAGGCAGGGCACGTTAGATTACCTTTTGTTTTCAACTTGTGAATTTTCCCTGTGCTAAGAGGGAGGTTTATCCCTGTTTTTTGTAACTTTAAAGTTTTGCTTAGAGGGGAATCCTCTGTGTTTTGAATCTGATTACCCTATAAAGTAACCTTCCATCCTGCTTTTACAGAGGTGCTTCTTTTACTTTTTTTTTTCTTTATAATAAAGTTCTGTTTTTTAAGAATCTGGTTTACCTATTTGGTTGGTATGTTATTCTCAAGCCTTCCCAGGAAGGGGGTGTAGGGCTTGGGGGATATTTTAGGGGAATAGGAATTCCAAATGGTCCTTTCCCTGATTCTTGTCTAAATCACTTGGTGGTGGCAGCATACCGTCCAAGGACAAAGGATTTGTGCCTGGGGGAAGTTTTTAACCTAAGCTGGTAGAAATCAGCTTAGGGGGCTTTAATGCGGGTCCCCACATCTGTACCCTAGAGTTCAGAGTAGGGAGGGAACCCTGACAAAAACGAATACAAGACTCTAATTATCCCAAATGCTAAACTTGTGATACTCAGGATTGGCTAATGTATATAGGCTGGATGGCAACCTTGTGTCTACAGCTAATGCAGGTATGCAAAGACAGCCCTGGAAGTGTCTGACTTGTGAGTAAGAACCTCACACCTATTAATAAAATGTCTTCCCCATCAATTGGCACTATAGAGTGCCATAAAATAATCACATTTTCAAGCTGCACTGAAATCTGTGAGAGATGATATATCTATATGTGATGATGATATGTGCGGCATTCATGTAATTTATTTAAATGTATCCTTCCACTTGGCTCATGTTGCACATACAGCCCAGAATCTCTTATCAAGGGTCAAAGAAAAAGGAGACTTTCCAGAACAAACAATCCCCTCTAACCTTAACTCCTGATATCCGAAAAAGAGATGAGCTATGAAATGTGCCTTAGCAGGTAACCATTTCAATAGACCGTTGCATGGCATGACATTCTCATCAACCCTTCTCCCTGTGTGTTCGGAGAGATGGTCATCTTATGACTATGGTCACAGCCAAAAGACACATTCTGAGAGCCGAAAAGGAGGGGAAATTTGTCAAATTACTTGCTGCAAAGTGTTTGCTTGGCTACATTTTTAATATGCATATATTGTGTTCTTTACAATTTGATGGTTGAAAGAAATGAGCAAGAATCACAAGCCCATTATCCCTTATTTGCAAACAAAGGTCAAGGACTACCCAGAGCTGAGGGTGAGAAGAACTGCAGCAGGTTTCAACAGCTGGAGATTTCTAGGACTCCAAGGTTCTGCGACTTGAAACATATGAAAATGGGAAGAGTCAATACACAGGTAGACTGAGGCCCCAATCCTGCAAAGGAAACCACCTGCATAGATCTTCATGTCTGGGCAAATAACACTGAAGTCATCAGAGCTCAGCACAGGCATGTGGATCCTTTTGCAGGACTGGGGCCTGAGAGTGTATTGAAAAACTAAAGCATTCTTCTTAAGAAACTGGGAAATGGACACAAACTGCCCCATTTTGTGTCTATGTGGTGTGATTTAGCTCCAGAGAATTAATAGTCCATCCTTTCCTGAGATTGAGTCTGGAATTACTAAAACTTTCCATGTGTCAATCAGGGTAGGCTGGTATCTGCACAAGACCTGGTATAGTCCACCAGGGCTAGACTGTCATCATCTTGGTTTATCTAGGGGTTATTTGCACCTTCAACTCTTGCCGTTATTGGAGTCCAGGTTTAAAAAGCTGCATTTATTCTAGAGATGTGCTTTTATTACTAAAGGGTCTTTGTGGTCTATCAGAAAATACTAAACCTGGGGGAAACAGATTACAGATCTACTTACCTATCAGATCTACAGTAACTCATGGTGCTGGCTAGAGAGGGAGAAGTAAGTTAGATTATACTAACTCATCACCCTGGCCAAGCAGAGTGCAGATGGTATCCAGTAAGATTCCTCCTGTAACTTGCCAATGCCTATTGACAGTATTTTCCTATTCCCATCCTTGGCCTTCCCCAAGCTGAGAATGCCAGTAATGCGAAGATCTGTGAGTGAAATCTGCTTCCGTTGGTCAAATCCACGTCCAATGGCAAAACTCCTCTTGACTTAAGTGGGGCCAAGCAAGGTTTCTCCCTGAGTACAGTGGTTTGGGGAGGTGGGTGGTGATAGCCTGGTAGCGGTTCGGCTGTGGAGAGGGAGTTCTGAATTCTAGTGAAGGAGCAGCGTCTCCCTAGGCCCCAAAGGAATGATTTGGGAGGCAGAGGTTGAATGAAAGATGCCTAGTGCCCAGTATTTAAAAGGTGCTTAAGGAAAAGGAGACACGCAGTGCCTCAGACCTACTCTGAATGCAGAGAAGCACCAGCCCTTCCCGCTGTACAGACACTGACTTCTGCTTTTGTGTCCCTCAGCTCCCAGCAGCTGTACTTGGACTTTCTAGGTGCCATGGCATCCTCTTCTTAAGTAGCTCTGGCCTTACAGCTGACTGAGAGGGTGTGTTTTACCACAGCAACAACATGCTTCGGAGCCTCCTCCCAGCACAGATGAATACATACTCTCCCTATCCCACTCCAGGCTCTCCATCTTAGACAAGGGGAGGCTTTAATGTGCTTTGCCCCTGACTGACCCAGAAGGGAGTAAGATCCTTCTTTAAAAAACCAATAAGCAATCATGTTTGCTGGTACCTCTTGCAAATTACAAATGAAATCACAGACATGGGCAACTGGGGCGGAGGGGAGAACTTGCTAGTGCATTTCTCAGCAGGAAGTTCATCCCTGCTGAGCTCTTCCTGCAGGGTCAAAGGCATCTATAAAGCCTCCCAGGTTAGCATGCAGCTGCTCTAACAAGCATGAGTCAGCACCTGATCTGCAGCAGATCAAGTTTCTGACTCTCCACAGGAACTTTTAACTCTGGAAGAATAACACAGGAAAAAACCATGCCAGGAGGCTGCATTTGAATGGCATTTCCTTCTCCCTTACTGGCTTTGATCATACAATATGTTACAGAGTGCGAGGCCTGTATTTGGATCTAGTGGACGGACTTTAGAAAGGAAGGGGAGCTGGTCCCTCCATCACAGGGACAATGATCTACTGAAGACCATGAAAACAGATCGCTAGTTCAACGCTTGCATTGTCTTGTGTGGGCTTCCAACTTGTGGAAGCCAAGCAAGGGTTTGATCAAATCAAAGAGAAGAAAAAGAAAACTACCAGTGATAAAAGATAAGCTGTTGTAGGCATTGCATGGTCAGGGTGAAACTCCAGCCCGACAGACATCAATGACCAAACTTTCACAGACTTCAGTGGGCCTGTAGCTTTTCATATTAGAGAGAGCTATTTTCTTTTCTGTAATTGGGGATCCCTGGTTTATCAATGCCTTCATCAGCTCCCATAGGACAAAGAAGGCCTTTTTTTTTTTCCCCACAGAACAGAGAATACAAATAAAGCTCAACAGAAGCATTGGGCCTGATTCTGATTTCATATACACCAGTGACTCTCAGGAATAGTTCCATTGATCTCAGTGGAGTCACACTGGTGTAAAACTGGAATAAAGTGAGATCAGAAGTGGGCCATGTACATATTATTTTAATTTTGAGATTTTCAATTTAAAAAAAAACCCATAAAATTGTTGAGCTGGAATTGTCTAAAAGATAAGAAAATGTGCCATGACAAAGGAACAAAGTACCTTTAAAATCTCAAAGCAAAACTTCAGCATTATATTAAAGGCATTTGCTGCATTTAATTGGAATAATTTGTATCTGATTATTTTTGCAGCTGGTTGGTGTGATTGTAAATCTAATGAACTGTTAAGATGGCTAGAGCTTTTCATATGGGCTTTTTAAAAATATTGCTATTTAAATTTAAATACATTAAATAATACAGGGAAGAAAAAGGACCTGATTCTTCTGTGACACCAGTTTTACATCATTGTAAGACAACTGACTTCAGTAGAGATGCTCTTGATTTACACTAATGTAAATGAGAGAGGAATCAGGTTGTTGGTCATCTTTGCAATTAAATATAGTAATTACAATATATTTATACAGTAGATGAGTTTTTGGTTTTGGTGCATCAGTTCAAATACAAGACCGTGGTATGCAGAGTCAAATGGGTTAGCCGGGAAGCCAGTACAGACATAAAAAATCTTGATTTTTTTAAAAAGTCCTGGCAGATTCAAGAGATCACTAGTTCATAGTCTCCTGGGCAGAGGACAAAAACTTTATTGCCAACATTTGATGTGCTTCTCGGGCATAAGATAATTGACACTGTAGTAATTACACAAGAACTATGCACAAGGAATCTAGAACAGAAGAAATATTATAGCAAGTATGTCAGAGTTATTGCCATTGCACGTGGATGAGAATCTTAGAATTCAAACAGAAAGAAGCTGGCAATCTTCCCAAGAAACAGTTATATCATCCACACCAAGGGCTTATGACATAGCTGCCTTTGTGGGTCACTCCCACAGAAGGAATAGAAATCACTAAACAAAACCAAAGAAGACACTGTTTCCCTGTTTCCTGGGGACATTCAGAATTCTATTTACAACGCTTGGATCATGAGGAAGTGACAGGCGCCCACCCAGACACTGACAAAGTAAAACACACAGAGCAGCGGACACAGGTTCCATGAGGCACGTTCCCCTCAGGCCATTGCAAGAGGCGCTTTTTTGAGAACAGGAAGTGGCTTTGTGATAAGAAAGCCTCTGAGGTTCAGAGACAGTAGTCACATCATCTGTCCAGCGGTTTCAGCTCATCTGTCCTAACCACCTTCCTACGTGTATGTTGTTTTCATTGGCAGCTTTAGCGTGTGTGGTTGGTTGTGGTTTATTATGCTTTTGGTGTTTGAAAATCAAACATTGGAAACAAAGTCAGTCTCAGACTAGCACACTTTTAGTATGTTCATTACCCTAGCAGTACACTCCCTCCCCCACCATCTTTTCTCCACTTGCCAGTTCCTAGGCCTGTGCTCAGAGAACTTTATGCTTCATAAAACTAACTTCAATAAAATAGACTCTTGATGTGATAGTGTAATACTATCCCAGGGGATGGCTTAGAGCAACTGTATTTTCAGTTGTTGTTAAGGCATTTGTGATCTGAACAGTGAAGAGAGAGGGCATTCTATCAACACCTGGGCTTTAGAGTGAGGCTCTTGGTGATGGACTTCATGCCAATGCACCAGGGGCAGGAACGTGTACGTACTATACAAGAACATACAAAGTGGTGTTGTCAGGATGACACACTTGTATAATTGCATACCCTGCCATTTGGTTATGCCTTGTGTGGAACACCCTATAGCTTCTATTGTACTTTACTGCTTGGGTCCCGGAAACAACAGTGCTAGGAGCATTAGAAATGCCTAAGGTAGGTAGATAAATACAGAAAAAGTTCAATAGTGAGGATCCTTTGGCTTACAAAGTCAATTTGTTCTCTGAATGTACTCAATATAGTCAAGAAGAGAGGGTTCTTTGAATCATATTGACTGTACTGGCTTATTACGTGAATCCATTCACATGTTTTTTCTCACTTAAGAGGTTTATTCCTTTAAAATGTCAGATCATCATTTGCATTCACTCCAGGTGATACATACATGGACTGTAACTTCATTGAACAGGTTATTCCTGTATCAGATGTCCACTGAACAGCATTTTGTATTCAAATATAAGACATGCAAAGGTTGGAGTGGGGATGTAAGGGCTAATCCAAAGCCCGGTGAAGTCAAAGGAAAGACTATGGGCATCTTTCCATTGGCTCATGGAGTCTCTCCATTGACTTCAATGGGTTTTGGATCAGGCCCTTATTCCCTGTCATTTTGTCCTTTCTCATAAATGAACAAATACAAATGCAAAGTACAAACCCATGCTACTTTAGGTTTCTGACTGCCTGAGAGTCTCCTCTGTGAAGTATTATTTTTTCAGTCCTTATAAAAAGCAAACTAAAAAGAAAAAAACTAACTTTTTTGTGCCAAACTTTGACGTCTGTGTCTGTGAGTCACACCCAGGATGTTGATATGCTTCATCTTCTGTTTCTTTTCCTTGGAAACCACCTGATTCTAAGATGATCTGAAATCTCAAGAAGAATTTTTGTTTTGGGTGGCAGTAGAGGATCCGAAGGCATCATTCGGAAAGTATCACAGTAAAAAAACCATGCACTGTATAAGAAGGAAAGAAGCTGTGGTGCTCAAGATACAGAGAACCTTTCCATTTGACTCACGCTTGTTCAGTCTGCTGCTTTTAACCCGGCCTCTGTGCAAGAACAACCTGCAAATACAGAGGAGATTTGACTTTGTGTGAAGATAAGATTTACACAGCGGGTTTCCACATAGTTCCTGAGTTAGTGTTGTTCATCTAGGGAGCCTAACTGCACCACCCCTGGCCACTCTGTTAATTTAGACACTCTATATTTATCCTGCAGCATTTGCTTTGCTCTGGTGTACGGCATCTACCATTTGCTTGAGAGTGTTGTGCGGCTGGTGTTAAGCACTAATAATTTGTTAACTGGTCTGCAAATCTTACAGTACATCATGGGTCTGTTCACGCCGAGCAAGTCCCCATCATTGTACTAAAAGACTGTCGTTAACATGTTAAAAGTAAATCTATTTTTGTGGGGTGTTGGGGGCTTTTTTTTCTGATCCAGTAATAAACAGCAACCAAAAAAAAAAAAAAGTACAAATAAATGCAGCAATGGGAGTCTTGTTTGTCAATCATGTACTCGAAATTTATATTCAACCTTTTGATTAGGCAAAATATTTTTGAACCTCCATGATATATTGAGCCCTACTCTTGCGAACACTTATTACCAGGCATATTGCTCACTCTTGTAAATAATCCAATTGAAGTAAGTGGGTCTACAGTACTATATTGTCAGCCGTAAGCATTCAAATCACAAACCAGGTCTCCAGAATCATGAGATTTTTAAAAATAATTTGGGAGGGGTTCTTTTTAATTGCCTTCTGCTTTCCTAGCCATGCACTTGGAGCATATTTTCAGGCTTTTCTCTACTACCATGAGGGTTAGAAATGTATTTTTAACAATGAAAGCTGGGATTCTCATTTTATCACTTGCCTCAGGGAGTGGGGTTTTAAGAAAACCACCAGATATTATGAGAATCATGGTAAAATCACACTAGTTGGCAACACTGCATTACTAACCAGTAATGGGAGGAATGGCACCTGGATTTGTAGTCCAGAAGAACAAATGGCTGGACAGACAAATATATGAAAATTCAATTTTTTCTTTGGGTTTTCACATCTTTCGTTAGTGTTTTTTTTGCCAGAAGCTGTGAGGAAACTTTTATTCCCTCAATATTTTGCATATGTTTGTACACTTACTTTGTTTATTAAAAGCTGAATGTGAGAAAATGGGCTAGATTCTGCTCCATTAAACCTGCTCAACTCCATCGCCTTCACGGAGTTGTGGGGGAATGACAGAACATGGTGACAAAAACCTGCTTATTGTAGTTCAGTAACAGATGCTAGAAAAATTGCAGAGAGTAAATATTTAACCATAATAGTGGTAAATTGCCTTTCTTTAACATACTTCCCTTGGTCCCAATCTTACACCCTTTGCTCCTGGGAGTAGTTCTTGCACATCAGGTAGTCCCATTTGAAATCAGTGGCACAACTTGTTTGAGTAAGGGTTGCAGTAAGACAAAATAATAAAGTGAAAAAATTGCCTTGACTTTTGCAGGGTTTGAAAAATTATTTTCAATGTAAACAACAAAAAATGCTTGGTGTTTTTTGTTGTTGTTTGTTGATTTGTAGCTCTTCTGCATATGAGTCACTTGTCCTCGCTGCCTCCAAGACTGGGTACTGTTGACATGCAGTCTCCAAGAATACCCGGTAGAAAACGAGGAAGACCCCCACTCCATTCTACTCCGATGAAAATGGCTGTTCACAATCTCTATTCAGCGCCGTCTGGTTCCTTGCCAGTAGTGAAGATCCCAAAGAAGAGAGGAAGAAAACCTGGGTACAAGGTACATATACTCAACCCTGCCACTCCCCAGGTTCCTCTGCCGTTAATGATTGTGTCTGTTGCTTTAGGATATAGTACAATAGACATGAAATTTGAAATATAAGATAAATGCATCAAAGGCCTTTGTGGTGCAATGCAATAATAGAACAAGAACTAAGCTTCTCTTCAAGTAATTCATCAAACTGATAAAAAATGGGGGGAAATTGCAAAACTGTTGAAAATGTTTTCATTTGGAAGTATTTGAAAATAACTTATTTTTCAAAAAAAAAATTGGGAAATTTCATTCACATTTTTTGGTGTTCTGATTTTTTTCTTCCCTCACCCACTCTTATTTTTCTTTTTCAACGAGAAAAGAGGAAAGAAACGGGAAACTGGGTGGAAAAAATAGAAGTTTTCATTAAAATTACTTGAAATTTGGGGAAAATGGATTTTTAAAAAAGAAATGTGTATTTTTGGAGAAAAGGCCATTTTTCAATGACACTTTTTGGTTTGAAAAATTGTGACCGGCTCTCAGTGTAATGCATTACAGCTAGGGTTCCAGGGGAGTGCAGTGACAGCTCTCAGAGACTTTGGAGTTTAGAGTGTTCCCAGACTGAGATTCCTGAAGACGGAACGTGTCTCTGTCCATGAGACGATATCAGCACAGGCAGGAGCAGTGCCAGCTTCCCCAGGCTTCAAACCTGACCTGGAGGAACCTCTTCTAGGAATAGAAGGATAGTTCACTTCCAGTCGCCATGCCTTCAGCTCTCTGCTGAGGCTGCCAGCTGGGCTGCTAGTTCGTGTCATGGGGACACTTGCCAGGTCGCAATTGGACTGAGCCCACAGACTTCATTTAAACTAGGTGAGGAGAGAAGATTTAAAACCTGTCGCTGGTAGTGAACTGGAACTTTATGCCTTAAGGGTATGTCTACACTAGAATCGTAAATTGACCTATATTAGGTAATTACAGCCACCACAGTAATTACTGCAGTGGTGCATGTCCTCACTAACCTCTTTGGGTCTGTGGTGTGTGTCCCCAGCAGGAGCACTTCCACCGACCTAAGAGGAGCAGTGTGGGGAGCTGAGAGCCTGGGCTCTCAGCTCTGCTGGCAGCTAAGCCTGGCTGCCTCACAGGCTCCCGGCGGGCGGGCCACCCTCCGCTCCCTGTTCCCCACCAGGAGGAAGCTGCCTGGGGCTTCTTGCTCCAACTCCCAGCTGGGAGCGGGGTCTAGCCGCCCAGCTTTCTTGTCAATTTCATGGCTCCAGTGTAAGTAACGCAGAGTCTATACAGATGCTGCCTCACCCTAACTAACCAACATAAGCCCTACGCCTCTCGTGGAGGTGGAGTTATTATGTCGCTGTAGTGGGGCACTTACATTGGCGGGAGCAAGGCTGACACTGACAAAATTAGGTCAACGTAAGCTACCTTATGTCAACCTAACTATGTAGTGTAGACCAGGCCCTAGTGAGGACAGCCTCGTCTTTAGTTCTTGCTATGAAGACAGTAGACCAAATTCTGCTCTGAATTTGGGGGGAGGGGATTTGGGCTGCTGGAGATTACCAAATGTAGGTCTTTATCGCTTCTCCTGCCAAGGAAGATGCTGCGTGTTTGGAGCTAGCCACCAAGCTGTGCCGTGGGAAGAGCATGAATAAGGAGAATGTGTTTGGAAGTGTAAACAAGCTAGTTAGTTAGGTGGGTGTTGTTGGCAGCAGATTGCTCTGTTGTTTTCTCAGTGCATTTCTGAAGGCAGGGAGATGTATAATGCATGTTTGTTACTCGTGTTACTTTATTTCACCAGGAAAATTATAGACACGCAGGCTGTTTCTGAAAGATGGCAAATTGCCAAAAGTTAGAAAATAATAAACTGCTAAAGATCCTAAACAGAAACTCCAGGGACTCCTGTGAACAGGTAGTGCCTTTTCCAATCTTCCTTAAAGAAAAGCCCAAACACTGGTTAATTCTCTTCCTGGGAAACTCTTCTTGCGCCATCCTCTTCTGGGATTTTGTCGTAACAAATACATTTACAATAACGTAAGGTTCACCTCAAGCTTTCTTTCCAGGTCTGGCTGCTTCCCAAGCTCCCACTTCAGGGCTGCTCACCCTCGGCTTACATTCTCTCTGCTCAAGCTGCTCCTGCTTCTCTTATATCCAGGTGGGATAACAGCCACTTGGCTCTGTGAGTCAGGAGAACCCACTCAGTCCTTTCCGAGCTCAGCCAACAAATGATAACAGGACCAGGTAACATTGCTAGCCTGTTACACCTACGCACTAAAGATCCCACCTACAGTCGGAAATCCTTTGTCTTCTAAGCGTCCCCAAGGCTTCCTGAATAATGTTATTCAACCTCTCATTACACGTGCCTCTTCTGTTATTTAACACCGAGAGACCTCAAGCAAGCTGGGCCCCATTGTGCCCCATGACAATCCCTGCTTTGAAATGCTTACAGTCTAAGGCACCAAGGACATGAGCCATACGCCACTGGAAGGATTCCTGTTGACTTCAGAGCCCAGTTCAGAAAGGACTTAAGTATGTGCCTAACATTGAATTCAGTGGGACAACTCATGTGCTTAAAGTTAGACACATGCTTAAGTGTGTTACTGAATCAGAACCAGAATCAGAAAAGAGAGAAGGGAAAGATCTGGAAGAGCTGTACCCTCTGCTACTGCTTGCCTACTGCCTTCTGTCAGACCTCGCCAATGCTTGATGTGAGGGGTTGAGGGCACTGTGGTGTATTGGCTCCTCCGAGGGTCCCCTTCTAGCCAGAGGTTCCCAGCCAGTAGTAATCAGCCATGTGCTGTGCTGTCTGCTGCTCAGACCCAATGCTGCAGGAGGCTGCCCTCAAACCACAGGGCCTGGCAAAAATCCTGCCTTAATCTGAAACTGCCTGGTTTTAGCCCCTCCCCCCCATCCCTTTGATGATCCCTCTTATCCAGTCTCCTCCCTCTCTGCCATGTTCTACCTTGTTCCTATGACTATGACTATGGGTGGCTAGATGATATTTAAAAACAACGAGGAGTCCGGTGGCACCTGAAAGACTAACAGATTTATTTGGGCATAAGCTATGAAAGCTTATGCCCAAATAAATCTGTTAGTCTTTCAGGTGCCACCGGACTCCTCGTTGTTTTTGCGGATACAGACTAACACAGCTACCCCTCTGATACTAGATAATACTTAGTCCTGCCATGAGTGCAGGTCTCAAGGTCCCTTCCAGTCTTCTGATTTTATGATTCTATGACACCTTCCTCATCCTCCCCATCCATCCATCTTGCCCTCCCTTGCCAGACTTTGCCTTACTAGGGGTGAAGAATTTTCTCCTTTATCCCATACTAATCTTACCATAGCACCTTGCACCATCTCCAGTGCCTCTCTCGCCACCCACTGATACTTTCTCCTTCCTTTGCTGCCTTCTCCTTGCCCTCACCACTCATCCAGCACCTGGTTTTTCACTGTCCCCTCATGCGATTGATTCAAATTTTTAAGTGGCCATCCAGAGGTCCGGGTGCTGTGCATGCATACACACTAAAAACAGATTCACCAATGGCTAGAGAACATCTCCCAAGTCCTTTATCCAGGTCCCATAAAAAATGTTCCCCTTCACCTTTTAAGATTTCACATTAGTAACATACTTGTGAATAATGTAAGCGAATGACAAAGTAGCATTAAACACACATCCAGCTCAATTACAGGCTTTGGTGTCCGCTATGGAAATACTGAAGGATTCTATAGTACCTGTTCAAAATACCGTAGAAACATTATAAGAAGTAGTGGTGTTTTGAACAATTACTGTAGGATGTTGTGGTTTATTTATTTTAATACGGGATAACTAGCTATTTTCCGGTACACTATTTATTGTTTTATTTAAGAGTTATTATTTATGTGGTGCCAAAAGGGTGCATAATAAATACCAGTGTATTATGTCAGTACACTGGAACTGGAACTTTTTGATTGTTTTACACTAAGTATTTATTAGTAGCAACATTTGCACCTTTGGGGTATGTTTATACCAAAAAATCTCCAGATGCTCTCCAGTGCTTGGATAATACTAACTCTGCTTTACAGATGGGGAAACAGAGTCACAAGCTGATTAAATTATTTGCCCGAGCGTCACAAGAAGTTTGTGTGTAGAGTTGGAAACAGAACCCAGGTCTCCTGCTGCTACCACTCCGCTCCCAGTTTTTAGTACGGTAGCACTGCATTTCAACTTTAATCTGAACATGTTCTGGTGAATCTGTTTCTTCATCCCAGTCCTTCCCCTCCTCAGACTGTAGTTTTACCAAATACAGAAGACTTTCAGCAAAGAGAAGGAAACAATAGCAGGATCTGAAACAATGGAACTGCAAAGTGAGTAACAGTGGCACAGCACTTATGAAATATAGAATGTAGCCAATCCAAATGTTTAAAAAATTGGATCTCCAATGCCTCCAGCCCTGTTGAAGAGAGAGTTTTGTCCCCAAGAGACGTAAAGCACTGCTGCAGCCAAAAGAAATCAAATAGACTTGTTTCAAATCGTCTTTATGTACTGATTCTCCAAGGCATTGAGCGCTCTATTATACCTATTTGTCTGGCTTACATCACTGCAGGAAATGTGCACCACACCATCTTTAATGTATTTATCCTCACAACACTGCTGTGAAGTAGGGAAGTGCCAATATGCCCATTTCACAGATGGGAAGCAGAGGCACAGAGAGGCTAAGTGACTTGTCCACGATCACATAGACAGCCTCTGGTGGAGCAGGGAATTGCACCTGAGTTTCCCAGGTTCTAGACTAGTGCCTTAACATTCCTTTATTTCTTCTTCCAATCTCCATTCCCTTGAGTGGGAGTTGAGGAGTCTCATTACTTTGTCCAAGTCCTCAGCACTTTCCATGCAGTGACACCTTCAGGGACAGAGCCTTAGCTGTATACATTATCATAGGTCCATAGATCTGCTCCTCCATTCTGACTGAGCATCAATAAGAGTTTTACATAATTAGCGGAGGATGGTCTGGCAAAAAACATTCCCTCTCCTGGGTCTCAGTGGCTCCACATTTCTTGGCAGCATTAGGAGAAGAAAGAAAAGCAATGAATTGGAGATCATTCATTATTTATGGGATCTGCTTTAACGCAATCATTTCTGGCCTCCAGTGTGTGTGAATGGCATCTGTAGGGGCAATGCTATTTCTTGATGCAGGAAGGACAGAAATAAGACATCTTTTTCTAGCTGCTGGCTTAAGTTTCTGAAGTTGACATTCACAGTCTGTAACGTTCAACACATCTGGCCTCATGCTATTTATTTGCTTTATAGGATTTGCACACCAAAGCAATGTTTCTGCTAAGACTCTGTGTATACGGTGTCCTCTGCTGAAGTGCACAGCTCTCAATAAAAACACACTCTGAGCGCCAGTCAAAGATTACATCTTGTGATGTGTAGCTCTCGCTTGATTTAATTAGCTCACAAATTGTATGACTTTCTGATACCATGAGACTTCTATGCATTTTTAAAAGCGACTCCATGCCCAAATGGCAGACAACCAACTTCGATATAGCAACCAGCGAGCTGCATTATTACAGAACAGATGGACAAATGTTTTCTGAATTTTAGCAAACTATGAATTTACAGCCTGGATTTAAATTTATTTTTGACTGAGATTTGAACAACAAAGACATTGTATCATACACAATGTAGAATCTAATGACCCATGGACTTTTTTTACATAGACAGCTATTTGCTTTTAGTGTCAACGTGTTTCGAAAGTCCCATACCTCATGACAACATGCCCCATCATCCAGTGAAATTTTCTCCCTGAGACACTGCTCATTCAGCATCGCTCTTGTTCTAAGATTTCATCAGATGTTTTCCTCCTGTTCTAAATGCTTTTCCTTTCTGATTGTGATGACTGTTGCCGTAAATTCTTATCTCAAGTAATTTATAGGGTTAAACAGATTCTGATATGTCTCACTTTTTTTGCCCTTGACATATTGCTCTTTCACTTAAAGGGAACAAGTATCCTGTTGGGTGTAGTCTCTTTGTACTGCTGTCCTAGTCACTGTATAAACATATCAGAAGTGATGTCTAAGCTACATTAAATCTCTATCCTTAGAGTTTTTTAAGGCCCGGCTTGACAAAGCCCTGGCTGGGATGATTTAGTTGGGGTTGGTCCTGCTTTGAGCAGGGGGGTGGACTAGATGACCTCCTGAGGTCCCTTCCAACCCTGATATTCTATGATTCTATGATTAAAGCTGTGATGCAAATCATGACAAATGATGGAGTGAAGTGTTAATGCTGACACTTGACCCATAACTCATTCCACGTCCATGTGGTGTTACCACAGTATATGGTAGAGTATGTTTCCAGTAGGGCTGAGTGAATGGCTGATTTTTTTAGGAGGGTTGGGGGGAGGAGTCACAGACCTAACCAAAAACTTCAATTAAAAAATTTGGTTCACTTTGAATTAAAACTGACTTTTTCCTGTTTTTCTTGCTGAAACAATAAAAAAAAAAATCATTTCAGGTTGAATGAAATGTTTTGTTTGACCTGAAACAAATGTTTTTCAGGTTTTTGCTTGATGTCCTTTTGGGGGTATTTTTTATCCTTTTTATTTGCTTGTTTGTTTTAAAGAAAGTAGTTAAATTTCAAAATGAAACATTTTGAAACAAAAAGTCAAACTGTTGTGTTTCAAAATGGCTGAAACAAACTGTTTTGACTTTTTAAAAAAATCTTTTTTTCCCCCGTACAATATTATTCATCGGATTCAATCCCAACTTTGCAAATAGTTTTGGCATCTGAAAAAACCCCTTTTTATCTAATTTACTATTTGCTGAAAAAAAATTCTCCCAGCTCTAGTTTTCATTACCTTCTGGTTGGAGACTTCTGGCAATATCTCTAGTTTGTGTAACAAGCATGGGCCCTGATCCCACAGTCAGATTTACAAAGGTGCACCCTTGAACCTACTTAGCCAGTGAGCCCCATTGACTTCAGTAAGCCTCCACGTGGTGCCACTTTGGGGAACCAGTTGCAGGATTACAGCCTGAAAGCCCAGTTCTGCAACCTTTCGTGATGCTGAGTAGCACTTATTCATCTGTGTGATCTCATTGAAACCAACATGACACCTCATGAGTATAAGTACTACTCAATGGGAGGCAAAGTTGCAGAAATAGGCTCTTACTATTACTTAGAAGGGGGTATTAATTTGCTTCCCTTGTTCTTCAAAGAGTAGGAATTCCTAGAGGAAAAATGTGTCCCAGAAGTGTCCAAAGTGAATGCCAGAAGTGTAGGGCGGATCGTCCCTCAGTAAGGGTTCTGGACTGAGACTCAGGAGACCCAGGTTTAATTCTCTGCTATGCCACAGCCTTCCTGTGTGACCTTGGGCAAGTCACTTAGGGTAACACTTTCAAAGGTACCAAAGTGACTTAGGAGCCTAAGTTCCATTTTCAGAAGCCACTTAGGAGCTGAAGTCTCACCGAAAGGCAATGGAACATAGGGTATGTTTACACTGCAAGGACAAACCTGTGATTGGCCCACGCCAGCTGGCTCGGGCTGAGGCGCTGTTTAATTGTATGTAAACATTTAGGCTCAGGCTGGAGCCTTGGGTCTAGGACTCCGAGGTGGGAGGGTCCTAGAGCTCCGGCTGCAGCCTGAGTCCATAGGTCTACACCGCAATTAAACAGCCCCTCAGCCCGAGTCCGAATCAGGTCAACCACAGCAGTCTAATTGCAGTGTAGACATGCTTCTAATTGCCTAGATCACTTTTGAAAATGGCACTTAGACTCTTAAGTCATTTAGGCATTTTTTTAAATGTTACCCTTAGTCTCTCTGTGCCTCAGTTTCCACCTGTAAAATAGGGATAATAGCACTTCCCTACCTCAGAGGGGAGTTGCAAGGATAACATGTTAAGGATTGTGAGGTGCTCAGATACCATGGCTGGGAGGGCATATAAGTACCTAAGACAGATAGACAGACTGTTGACAAAATAGACTGCATGCTTTTGTACGTGTAGACTTATTAGGTGGAATCCTGGCCGCAGTGAAGTCAATGATAAAACTCCCCCTCATTTCCATGGGGACAGCATTTCATCCTTTGTGTACAAAGGCCCCAGTCCTATAAAGATTACTCAAGCTAAATGTCCATTGGTTTCAACTGGTCAAATCCTGGCCTCGTTAAAACCAATGGCAAAACATTAGCTCAATCCCCTGGCAAAGCTTTTGAAAATTTGTTCCTACGTGCTGAACATTAGTAACAATACATATTTGGGGCCAGATCCTCAGCTATGTCTCTGTTGTGCTTGTGCACGTGAGTGGACCAGAGGAGGGGAGCATACTGCAAGAGGCTTTCTGTCAGCAGTGCAAGCTGGAGAAGTCTGAAGACTGCTCTAATCTGTATTGGCTGGATGGGCTCAGGATCCATTGAAGCATTATACATTGTGACAGAGAATCTGCCTAGAAAACTAAGAATGCCTTCCCTCTCTTTCGGTCTTAATTCTCAGCATATGGTGGCATAAGTAATGGGTTAGCTATATTAATAAACCACCCCGTGACTCAACCCAGTGCCTTTCTTTAAGCCTAAATGTACTGTACCACTTATGTAAAATGCTCACTGACATCAATGACACTTATGCGTGAATAAGAAATATACGATCAGGGCATGGATCTAATTCACATACTGTATCATCCATTGGATTGGTTTAACTAGTGAACATTCTGCCCTCGAATCATTTGCTCTGACATTTCCACGAACCTGTTGTCATATTGGTTGGGGCATGGCTAGATATAGTCCCACGAATCATTCATGAGCTTTCATTTTGACTCTGTGCATAAAATATATTTGAATGATTTACAGGGAGGATTTTCCATATATTCTACACCATTTCAACACATTTGCTCTGACTGTCTGGCTCTCTCTGTTTTTCATTTTTCTTCTACATCTGCCCTATTTTCTTCATAAACTCACAGTCTGTCATGGGTTTGGTTAGATTTCCAAAAGAACAGAGTCAGCCCAAGAAAAGAAGAGTGTTAGTATTAAATATTCAGAGACTCATGGACAGCAATAAGTCAGACTGAGATACTCAGTCTCCAAAGGCATTTAAGCTTCAGCAGCACTGTTACTATATCATCTCCTGTAATCCTGCTGTTACTTTATTATGGTCTAAGTATAAAATTCCCCCCTTCCTTCCCCCTAGAAGTAGCATTTATTTGTACCTCGATGCTTTAGTGCAAATTCAGTTTTAATTAGATTTGCAGAAAACTGTTCACTAAAAGAAAGAAAGAAAGAAAGAAAGAAAGAAAGAAAGAAAGAGGCCTCCAAACTAGTGAGCTCACAGTGGATTAGTACCCTGTTTATTTCCTCTTAAGCACCAGCCTGAATACTCTGACTAGGATGAAGATGCAGAAGAAAACGTTAAAGATGCATAAGCTGACAGATCTGCAGCGCTCACCTCACGAAGGGCTCCTGTTAAAGTGATTCAGGAGGCTTGAGCTCTCGGGGGTTGGGGGGGACTAGCGTGTGTGAGTCAAGTTTGAGGCCAGCCTGCTGTGAATCACTAAGAAGGACAAACAGCCAAACCACAAATAAAATAACACTTTTGGGTACCCCTTCTCCAAAACAAAAACAAACAAACCAAATCAGACTGAGTAGGGTTGCTAACCCTCCCAGATTGGCTGGGAGTCTCCTGGAATCGGAATCAATCTCCTGGTTGCTACTGAAACCACTCCAGATTTTAATAGCCACTACAAGTCAGTTCTGCGACACAGTGGGGCTAAGGGAGCCTCCCTGTCTGCCCTGGCTCCATGCAGCTCCCAGAAGCAACTGGCATGTCCCTCTGGCTCCTAGGTGCAGAGGCGGCCAAGGGGTCTCTGCACACTTCCCCCACCCTGAGCACCGACTCCGCAGCTCCCATTGGCTGGGATCCACAGCCAATGGGAGCTGTGGGGGTGGTGCCTGCAGGCAGGGGCAGCGCATAGAGCTGCCTGGCCTCCCCTGAGCCTAGGAGCCGGACAGCTCGCCATTTCCAGGAGTCACGCGAGGTAAGCACCACCTGGAGCCTGCACCTCTCACCCCCTCCCACACTCCAACTTCCTGCCCCAGCCAGGTGAAAGTGAGCGAGGGTGGGGGAGAGCGAGATGGAGGGAGGGGGAATGGAGCGAGTGGGGAGCGGGGCCTCGGGGAAGTGCAGGGCCTCGGGGCAGGGGCATGGCAGGGGAGAGACAAGGGTGTTTGGGTTTGTGCAATTAGACAGCTGGCAACCCTAACTGAGAGAAGGAGCACAGAACTCCAGCATGAGGGACACTATAAGTTTTGTAGCATCAACCCACACTACCATGGATAAAGTAACAATTTCACTTTCTGCCTTACCACATTCTGCAAACCCCAAACCAGCTCCAGCTTAAGACTTTCCAACGCTTATCTTCCTCCTCCCCACCACCATTGATTTTAATGGTTTAAAAATCACCAGTGGCTCTGAGCAAACTTTCTCAATTCTAATTTTAACACCCAAAGGTTCTCTAAGTGTTGAACTAAGCATAATGCTGCTAGAGAATGGACCAGAATGAATCACCTGACCTGCCTAGCTCCCTGCAGGCCTGACCTGTGCATTGACTTAAATCAGGAAACCATGTTTTATAACCTGATATCACAGCAAATTTAAAACTGGTGAAGTAAATGCTTTTTAAAACAATGAACAATTAGCCTGTGGAGCTCATTGCCACAAGATCTTATCAGGTCCAAGAGCTTAGCATGCTTCAGAAATGGATTGAACAATTAGGCCCTGATTCAGCAAAGCTCTTAACCAATTCTTAACTTTTAGCACATGTTTAACCCCCCTCTTCCTCCATCGACTTAAGTGGCATTGATCATCTTACTTGTTTATAAAACACCAGGTACCCCTCTAGTCCTATATATGGATCATTATTTATCGTAATGAATAATGACACAACTAACATCACAGTAGCCCATTTAATCAACGAGCTATGTGAGGCACTGTACAAAATGCTAATATACAATATTTCATGCCCACACGCGGGCATCCTGCTGCCCCAGGAACCTGGCCAAAAAAAAGTAGGCAGTAGTAACTCTGCAATCATCTCATAAATATTTCAGCTCCTTTGAATGTGCTAGTCAGTCCCATGGTTTTGATTTTGCACCAAGGGCCACTAAGTATACCAAATGCAGGGGCTTTTGCTTTGTGTCTTCACAGTAAGGCTGAATGAAAAGTAATCGCAGTAGTATTATTGTTCTATAGTACCACAAATGAGCTTGTCTCTTTCCAGCTAGCAAGGAGATGAAGTCCCTGCCTTAAAGAGCTCACAATCTAATCAGACAACAGAGGGGGCTGGGGTACAAGAAAGAGCACAGTGATGAAGTTTAGATTTGATTTTATTAGGTATATATTGTATCAAGCATTCTGGAGCAAGACTAGGTTTTAGAAACCTCATAGAATCATAGAATATCAGGGTTGGAAGGGACCCCAAAAGGTCATCTAGTCCAACCCCCTGCTCGAAGCAGGACCAATTCCCAGTTAAATCATCCCAGCCAGGGCTTTGTCAAGCCTGACCTTAAAAACCTCTAAGGAAGGAGATTCCACCACCTCCCTAGGTAACGCATTCCAGTGTTTCACCACCCTCTTAGTGAAAAAGTTTTTCCTAATATCCAATCTAAACCTCCCCCACTGCAACTTGAGACCATTACTCCTCATTCTGTCATCTGCTACCATTGAGAACAGTCTAGAGCCATCCTCTTTGGAACCCCCTTTCAGGTAGTTGAAAGCAGCTATCAAATCCCCCCTCATTCTTCTCTTCTGCAGGCTAAACAATCCCAGCTCCCTCAGCCTCTCCTCATAAGTCATGTGTTCCAGACCCCTAATCATTTTTGTTGCCCTTCGCTGGACTCTTTCCAATTTATCCACATCCTTCTTGTAGTGTGGGGCCCAAAACTGGACACAGTACTCCAGATGAGGCCTCACCAATGTCGAATAGAGGGGGACGATTACGTCCCTCGATCTGCTCGCTATGCCCCTACTTATACATCCCAAAATGCCATTGGCCTTCTTGGCAACAAGGGCACACTGCTGACTCATATCCAGCTTCTCGTCCACTGTCACCCCTAGGTCCTTGTCCGCAGAACTGCAGAAACTTCATGAAGAAGTGTGTTTTAAGGAGGGGTGATTGGCTGTATGGCAGGCTGGGTCAGGTAGATAGTTCCAACAGAAATTGCTCCAACTGCAACAGGAAGTTGTTTTTTTTTTATTTAGAACAAAAGTATTTGCTTCTAGGGGAGGTGGTGTGGCCTGGTGGATAAATCCCTGGCCTGGGATTCAGGAGACATGGGTTCAGCTGGCCCATAGTCACCCAGCTCTGCTGCTGGGTGACTGTGGGCCAGTTGCTTCCCTTTTCTGTGCCTTGGTTTTCTCAGCTGTAACAACAGCCATCCTAGGGCTGACTGCTGGTCCATCTAGCCCAGTAAATTGTCGTCTGACAGTGGCCAATGCCAGGTGCTTCAGAGGGAATGCACAGAACAGGGCAATTATCAAGTGATCCACTCCTTGTAATCCAGTCCCAGCTGCTAGCAGTCAGAGGGACACCCAGAGCATGGGGTTGCATCCCTGGCCATCTTGGCTAATAGCCATTGATGCAACTATCCTCCATGAAGTGATCTAATTCTTTTTTGAACCCAGCTATACTTTTGGCTTTCACAACATCCCTGGCAATGAGTTCCACAGGATGGTTGTATGCTGTGTGAGGAAGTAATGAGAATAATATAGATCTCTTCTGTAAAGTGCTTTGAGACCTACTGACGAAAAGCGCACTAGAAGAGCTAGATGGTGGTATTATTACACAACTGAGCTCAAGAGATGCTGAAGCAATAATTGGAATGAGTCTGTATTTGGGGCATGATCCAAAGTCCATGAAATACAATGGAAAGACTCTTATTGAGTTCCGTAGATTTCGGATCAGACTCCTGATCCAGCTGTTTTTACCACCATGATGAAACAAAGTGGTGGCTGTTTTAAGCATTTGCAACCATTGGCAGATACCTGTCTTGCCAATAAATTGTTGGACAAGACAAGTCTTTATCAAAGAGTGTCTGTCTCTCCACAAGATCTTGGTCATGGTTTGGGGTTGCAGCTAATGGTGCTGACTTCCGTAGAGCCTAAAGGACGCTTTGCACACCTTCGCTGGTTTGGGTGAAGGTTCGTAGGCAGCGACATCCCTTATAATGAGTATGGACGTTAAAGCTGTTTAATTTTCCCCAAACCATTGTTCTCTAGCATTCTGTAGTCTGTCCATTAAAAACAAAGAAAAATCAGTTGTAAGAAGAAGATCTTGAACTGGCAGATGTAGAATGTGGAATTCAGCGTTTCGTGTGCTGTAGAATAGCCAATATTCAGTCATGTGCTCTTGAAGCTTATCACTATACCAAAAGACAAAATGAGGGTGATGCTTTCAGGGCCCATATATCATCATGCCAGTACTCTTTAATTACAAGGTAACCAGCCATCATTTGATTGGATCGACATCGGCAGGGTAATTGCACCGTATTATTACACGGTAAATACTCACAGAGCTTATGGGTATGTCTACCCAGCAAAACCCCCCTCTCCCCTTGCCAGTCTTCAGAGCCCAGGCTCCAGTCCAAGCCTGACCATCTACACTGCTACATTTAGCCCTGTAGTGTGAGACCCGTGAGCCAGAGTCAGTTGATCTGGGTTCTGAGACTCACTGCGGCAGTACTTGTTTTGCTGTGTAGACGAACTCTTTGTCTCAAAATCGTACCACAAGTTAGCAGGATTACTAAGTGTAACTACATAGCAACTGACATTTACTAGATAGAAAAAACATGATACTAACCCGTAAACCATGTTAAGAGTCAAATCCCATTTTCATTCGCCCCACTTGAGTCATTGAGTTTTGCACCCGATTTACACTTGTGAAACTGAGAGCAAAACTTGGCCCTAATTTACTATGTAGAAAAAAGAGCCCGATTCTCTGCTGCTTTGAGCCTCGGCTAGTTATTTAAACCTGAGTAGAATGTGTGTAAAATGCCCCATTGCAATGTGTTTGATTTTATACCCACTTTGCTCAAGTGTAAATAAGTACACAATGGGGGTATAATACTGTATCCTGCTACTTAAAGTGTTACTGCTCATTGCAAATCAATGTCAGTTACTTTTAGTCCATTATCTTTCAAAGAGTGAAAGGAGTCTCTTGGCTGGAAGTAAAATGATGCAAGAGCAAATTGCTAATAAGTGGGAGTTCAGTGGAAGTGAAATGTGAGGGATAAAAATAAGATGCACTGTATATATTTTCATTACCCAAATTGGTTATGTCTTGCAGCTGAAGTCGCGTGTCCTGATGACTCCTTTAGCAATCTCTCCTCCAAGAAGCACACCAGAACCTGATATTAGTTCAATCCCTCAGGATGCAGCTACAATACCCAATTCAGCTGCCCCACAAGCTCTCACTGGTATGTTGAATCAAATGCCGCATTGCGAAGCAGTGGGAAGGTACAGTAGTTTGATCGTCAGATATTTGTGCTTTCTAAAACAAACTTAATCCCTGAAAAATGCAGACTGAAGGATCTAGTACGTTTGCCAACTAAACTGATTGCTAAACACACAGAGCAGAGATGGAGCATGTTGCCTTGTGAGCTGTAACTTTTTATAAGACTGTATATTCAGGAGTGCTGGAACAATTTGTGCAGTGGGGGTGCTGAGAGCCACTGAGACAAACTGTAAACACTGTGTTTGACGAAAACCACTTCAAGCCGGGGGGAGGCACCCCTAGTTCCAGCACCTACGTGTACATTTTGACTGAGTAGTTTGAGGGTTGGTTAAGAGAGTCAGTGGGCCTGATTCTCCTTTGCACTGCACTTTGTATAGTCATTTCCACCTGTGCAAAGTTCAGGTAAAACAATATCATTCTGATTTTGTAGCATTTTATACACCCTTTGAATAGGTGTGAATACCTATACAAGGTACAGAGAAGTGGAGACTCAGGCCCATGTATAGAAGTCCTGCTTCTGTGTTTTTAATCCAGGTTTGGAACAGATCTCAATTCTATTCTCCATGAATAAATATATCAGCCTCTCCCGTGCACTTGCATTTCTAATATCAAAGTTGCACTGGCATTAATGAAGCAATAACCGGAATCAATGGTGTAGTGTGAACTTAATTTTGGGAAAAGAAGAAACTTACATTTATTGGAGAGGGAGGAATGTGATCTAAGGACTCTGGGTGAGATTCTCAGCTGTGTAAATCAGCATTGGTCCATCAAAGTCACTTACATGGACTTATACCAGCTGAGGGTCTGGCCCTTTCTATCTGACAAGGTTTAATGATTTATGGAAAATAAGGGCCTGATTCTCTTCCCACTGACGTTCGAGTTATCAGAAGTAACCATTTAAGTCACATAAGTGAGAGGAGAATCAGCCCATAATTTGGAGGAGGGTGGATTTATCCTGAGACTTCGATACAGAAACAGGTTTGATAATGCTAGATATAAACAAAACCAAAAATCCTCCTTAGCTCAGGCATGCAAAGAAAAAATCTCCCTTCTTCTTTGGTAGCATTCTAATAAGAATATAATATTTTGCACTTATTTAATTCCTTACATTCTGGATCACAAAGTGCTTTACATATATTAAAAAACAGAGCTTCACAATACCCTGGTGAGATAGATATTGCTATTCCTAATTTACAGGAGGCTAAGGTGAGGCCCAACGGGTGAAGTGACTTCTTCAAGTCTGTGGCATTGCTGGGAACAGAGTTCATGAAACTTGAGCTCCTAAATCATTTAGGCCCTTTTGAAAAATTCCCTCTAAGTCTCTTGAATGTTAGGAGACTAAATGTTATCCAGGAGACGCCTCCTTCCACCAGATCCTTCTTATTCATTCTTATGACCAAGAATTGGGTGCTGCAAATGACCAAATCTAGTTTTAGGCAAATGAAACAGATCCCAGAGTCAAATTCAGAAACACAAACACAGATAGAAATCGAGTCTTGATATTCTGTTCTATCAGAGGTTCCCCAATGGTGGATGAACGTTTTGTGGGGGGTACGGCGGGGCCTGGGCCAGCCCCCATGGAGGGTGGAGAGGGAGTGCCACCCAGTCCTGCTCTTCTGCTAGCTCTGCTCTGGCTCCACCCGCAGCTGCGGCCCCAGCTCCTGGCCCTGCCCCAGCCTCAGCCCTCGACCATGGCCCAGCCACAGCTCCACACCTGGCCACGGCCCCGCTGCTGGCCCCACCCCCAACCTCGGCCCCTGGCTAGGGCTCTGTTCCCAGCCCTGGCCCCAACTCCAGCTTCAGCCCTGGCCACGGACCCCTTATCCCTCTCTGTGGGCCCCCCTCCTCCCAGGAGCCACAGCCCTGCTCCCAGCCCCAGCTCTAGAGGGGGCATGCACAGGGGTAAAGTGGGGCGCGACCCTGAAAAGTTTGGGGACCACTGTATTATATCTTATGTTGTATTTGATTAGTAAATCTATAGTCTAAGAGCTCTCCATAGCTCATACACCCTGCTTATATTTTTAACTATATTGCATCTTTCTATGTACAGCACTGTGAAGATATAAAGCGCTATGTAGTGTTAAGTATTAAGTATTCATTAGTATTCATTAGGGTGATGCAAACTGTACATTCCTTCCAACATTACACAGCTGTCACCATGTCCTCCGCTATGTTTGATATTTGTTGTCACAGACCCGATTTCTGTCAGAGGATGATGTTATATTGCCTGGAAGATCAGAACTCCAGCACACTCAGTCAGCTATTACAATATATCTTACTTTAGACTTACCCAGGCCTGGTCTTACTCACCACGGGCTCATCGATAGTCACCCGGAAACTGAGATAACCTTCCGCATGCTTAAACAAGGCTCCTGCTAGCCAGGTGCTAACAAGGATTACCTTGGTACATCTGGGGCCCCTAACTACATTATAAACCATTTTACAAAACGGTGCTGCAGGACGCTTCAACGTGTGGCTGCCTACACACAGGTTTAGTCCCAGCAGCGCCCTCTGTTGGGGAGCTACCCATCCTATTACTGGTTTCAGAGTAACAGCCGTGTTAGTCTGTATTCGCAAAAAGAAAAGGAGGACTTGTGGCACCTTAGAGACTAACCAATTTATTTGAGCATGAGCTTTCGTGAGCTACAGCTCACTTCATCGGATGCATCTGATGAAGTGAGCTGTAGCGCACGAAAGCTCATGCTCAAATAAATTGGTTAGTCTCTAAGGTGCCACAAGTACTCCTTCTCTTCATCCTATTACTGTTATCCTTATTCTCTACTTCTCTATTCAAAAGGTTTACAATATAGGGGCAAAGTTTCGCCCTCGCTTCTCTGAAGGCTTGGGATGGGGGCAGCTGAGTGTGTGGAGTGAACTATTCTGCCTTTGCAGGGTATGATGGCTCCTGAGGAATTTGGAGGCAGCCCAGTCCGCAGGTCTCTTCACTTCTGCTTCGGAAAGGCTCAACACGTAAATCTCCCAGGCAGTGCCTGTTGCAGGATAGCAATTTGTGTGCACAGTCCTGGGGCCTAGTTGGCCCCGCACTCTGCCCAGAAATTGCCCCTAGCGACCACCTTTCTGAGGCTTGCATGCAGGACCCCTGAGGTGTACAGATCACATTTCTAGCTTGCCCTCACCCTCTTTCCCATACACAGCCCCACTGCAGATCTTAAAATGGTGCAGAGGGCCTTCCTGTGGGGCTTCTAAACTCCAGGCTTAATTTCACTCCAAGTGAGAAACTTTTCAGAGTGTCGTTGGTCATATGACACAATCAGGTAGAAGCAGAAGGAGTCTGAGCTCAGGAGTCTGTGACAGTCCCTGTGAGCTGGCACAGAGACAGAACTTGGCACAGCATGATGGTTTTAGTATCATACATGACTCAGCCATTTTTTCAGGAACTTCCTTAATTGCAGGTGACTTGTCATCACTTATCCAAATATATACAGGGCCAATTTCTGCTTGCTTTACTCATCCAATGGGAGTAAAACCAGCAGCATTTAGTCATTTGTGTCACTGCGCATCATGATATTTCACACTGGAAAGGGCTCTTAATTAAATATCATGAAATATACAAAACCAGAAAACAGGGTTGGTTGTGATGTTAATATCTTTTAACAACTGTGTTGGGATTTTGTGTCTACAGTGTGCATTTACGTCAACAAACAGGCAAACATGGGGCCATACCTCGACAGGAAAAAAGTGCAACAGCTTCCAGATCACTTTGGGCCTGAAAGACCTTCCATGGTCCTCCAGCAAGCAGTGCAGGCATGCATTGACTGCGCACATCAGCAAAAGACTGTCTTCTCGCTTGTCAAGCAGGGCTATGGAGGCGAGATGGTGTCAGGTAAAACATTTTAAAAAGGCTTTGCAATAAATCTGAAAGTGCTATAAAATCATAACCTTTCTTTTAAATCTCAAGGTCATATCAGCGTTATTCAGATCATTGGGCCAGCCTCATTTCCATCCATAGACGTTAGGAGTAACTCTACTGAAGTCAATGGAATTGTACAGACTTGAGATTAGAATTAGGCCCCAGGCATACAGTATATTGGCACAAGAGACTACAGGATCTGTTTTTGGAATGCTGTGAAGTGATGGTCTCAAGTTGCAGTGGGGGAGGTTTAGGTTGGATATTAGGAAAAACTTTTTCACTAGGAGGGTGGTGAAGCACTGGAACGGGTTACCTAGGGAGGTGGTGGCATCTCCTTCCTTTGTGGTTTTTAAGGTCAGGCTTGACAAAGCCCTGGCTGGGATAATTTAGTTGGGGATTGGTCCTGCTTTGAGCAGCGGGTTGGACTAGATGACCTCCTGAGGTCCCTTCCAACCCTGATATTCTATGATTACACAGCCTAGTTCTTGATATTGACAGAACACATCATGTGTTTGAAAATGTCACTTGTTTGGCCCAACAAAGCAGCCAGTAAAAATCAAATATCAAAAGCACTTCAATTTCCTATCTCATTTTAAATTAGTTTCCTTTTGTCTTCTCACTTTTTTCTTGGCTCAAGAGGTTTTTTTTAATTAAACGGTGGGAAAAGAAGCAGTACAGGGGAAACAAAAGGATTGGACTAACATGGGCTGTGTATTAAATTTAATTTTACAGTGACATACAGCATTATCCATTTGCTTAAGCTATATGCGTTATGGGTGGGTCAAATACTACTCCTAGGTAAAACACCCATTGACTTCAATGGTACAAGATTGCCCTCTGTGTACAATCGATGGGCCAGATCTGCTCTCAGCCACACCCATGGAACCCCAGTGAAGAATAGAGAATAGAATTTGGGCCCATGTCTGGGGCAGCTAAGAGTGGAGATCACTGTGAACTGAAGGCTTAGCATGAATATTTTTTATATAGCAGGAGGATTGGGTTGCAGCTTTGGAACAACGGAATAAAATAAAAATAATAATTTTCAAATGAGCTCCTGAAGATAGAGAGCTGCAAGCAAGCAGTAAGGTTGAAATCACTCAGGATCCAGTCCAACCTGCATAGCAAGGACCACCCCAGCTTTGCCCTATCACTGAGACTCTCCCTCCGCTTTGTGACCTGGAGCTCTGTCCTGATGGGCAGCACTTAATGATTCCTCTCTACTCCTTTTGTTTCCCTTGGGCACTCTAACTCCAGCTACAGCTTTCTTGAGAGACACCAGATACACTCAGAAAATTATTCTAACTCCTTCCTGAAAACATGCAAATCAGCAGTGAGCCGTGCAGTGTAGTGTGAGGTTTCTACTGTTCATTTATTCTTCTCTCCTTGCGTGAGCACGATTCTCATTAACATTACTGAGGGGAATCGCCCCGTGGGCCAGGACTGCAAAATTCATTGGACTCAGGTCTTCTGATTAGAATTAAACTCAAGTACCAAAGCTGAAAACCTTATTCCGATTTTTTTTCTCTTCCTTCCCTCCCAGCAGCAACAGACAAGGGACAGGAGTGACCATCAGGACTGACCATCAGCTGTTTCTACTCTTAAAAAATGATATTGGTTCAGAACCTCAGCTGATATAAATTGACACAACTCCATTGAAGTTCATGGAGCTATGTTGATTTACATCAGCAGAGGATCTGGCCCATAATCTCCCACTCCCAGTAAGAAGCACCGAGGAACATGAGTCCTTCCAGCGTGAAGCAGAGTGGGAACCTTCACCCTTTGTTTGGAGTCATCTCAGCAGATGAACTTCCTGGATCTAGGAGACTTAAAGCCCTTATCCAGGAAGTAGCTCCTCATTCGCTCACCACCCAATTGCCTCCTTCTGGCAGGCAGTTGAGTGAGGCTTCCAACACAATTTCAGGCTGTAGACTTCACCTCCTTCCAGCCTAACTCCTTTACATAAATATTTTCTTCAAATGCTTCCCAGTCACACACCACACTTTCCACTACTTGAGCCACAAAGTTTGTCTTCAGATCTGATCTTCATCAAAGTCCTGGCAGGACTAGTGTTTGAGGTTAGATCGTTACAGAGGTGAGGGTCAGCTGCAAAATGTGGATCTGGATCTAGGGTTGTGGTTCAGATCCCTCTCTATGGAAAATATTCTATGCAACCAAAACAAACATTGCCTGGAACCATTTTCATATGCCATTAAAAAGACCTCTCAAACTGTTTTGCTCCCATGCATCGCTGAGTGTACTGAATTGTCCTCACTTGCTTTTCAGTTTCTGCTTCGTTTGATGGGAAGCAGCACCTCCTGAGCCTGCCAGTAGTGAACAGCATTGGCTATGTCCTGCGCTTCCTCAAGAAGCTCTGCCGCAGCCTACTGTGTGACAATCTCTTCAGTAATCAGCCTTTCCCACAGTATAGCAGCACCTCTGGAAACCCAGCGCAGTATGAGAATGGAAGACTGGAGTCAGGTGGGTTTTGATTCCACTACTGTTAAAGATGTGAGGAGGACCAGTGAAAATGAGGCTGTCCTCCTGGAGCCCTGGGTTTGCTAATGGACTTCTGGTTCTCGTCTAGAAGCCATTTCTCCAGCAAAGGAAGCAGCTCGCTATACAGCAAAGCTTCAGATAGTCAGACCACTAGCTCATTTCTAGTATACCCAGTGCTCTCATGACACCTGTGGGAAACTCCCAGCTGATAATGGCTTGGTTGATGGGCAGTAGGGACTACAGTAATCTATTTTATGTGTTCACTTTTCACCTCAGTGACCTGACACTAGCTACCATGTGCTTGCTATCCCCGTTCAACCTCAGACTCCCTGCCCTCTGATTGTTATACCTGTCTGTTGCTTCTTGTCTTCATTTAAAGGTTAAACTCTTTGATGGTCTCTTATTATGTGTTTGTGCATTATCGATCCTGACTTGGGCCCCTGGGTGTTACCGCAATGCAAATAAGAAATAACAACCATAATTAATAATGTACACTCTGGAATATTATGTTTCAGCGATTAGCTATGTGAGTGTTTCTTCTTAAAACTACTTTGTTTTGCAACTGATTCTTGAAAGAATGTGGCCTACCCAGGACTACATGCAAGGCAGCAATATGTTTTGTGGGGCCGTGCAAAGGATCTATACTTCAGACTTGTCTAGACCAGTATTTTTTAAACCCATAATACCCAGTGAGTGCAGCTTCACAGATGGAAGCAAGGGTGAAGGCTGCAGTGTAGACAGGGCTTAGATGTAGCGTAACTGCTCCAGAGTGTCACCTGTTGGGAGTTACAGGTCCAGAAATCCCAGCGTCCTCACAGCCGATGCGTGGTATTCTGACCCTGTTGAAGTCAATGGGAATTTTTCCATGAATTTACATAAGACCAGGATTTCACTCAGTATGTCCATAGACTTGTGCTTAGAGAGAGTTTTTATTTTAGAATAAGGAACTTTATACCTCCTGTGGAATGAAAGGTGGGCTTTTCAGTGCTAAGCCAGAAGATAACGCGCATAGATTCCAAGCCCAGAAAGGACCATTGTGATCATCTAGTCTGACCTCCTGTAGAACACAGGCTGTAGAACTCCCCCAAACTAATCCCTACGGCAGATCTTTATGAAAACATTCAATCTTGATTTAAAAATTGCCAGTGATGGAGAATCCACCACAGCCCTTGGTAAATTGCTCCAATAGTTAGTTAGTCCTCACTCAGACCAGGAAAGAAAGCTATTCTGTATGTAGCTTGTGGCAGTTTGTAAGCAATCCAACACATTGGGCCAGGTTCCTATTAGTTACCCTACTATAACTCCAGAGTAATGCCATTACCTTAGCAGAACTATTCTGGATTTACATAGTGGTAAACTGAGATCAGAATCAGGCTCCAACTTCTCTCACTTTTAGATCTACCCAATGAATATAAATCTAGATTGGATTTGTGATTCTTTAAAAGATTTGGTTTATTATGTGCTGAGCGCAGGCAATGCGCTCAGTGCTGTACAAACAGAAAAAGGAAGGTCTCTGCACCTTACAGTCTAAAGCAGATATAGACCAAACAAACCATGCATTGAAAGCCAAAACATCAAGCAATGCACTTTTAGTGTTCTCTCTCTCTCTCTCTCTCTCACACACACACACACACACACACACACACACAATGCTTGATGATTTAATGTTGCTAGGTCTTGCAGATGCTGTGTGTTTTAAGGGAGCTGTTATGTTTCACAGCCTACAAAGAGAGAAATTAAATAAAAACATAGGATACTCCTGCTGGAAGGTTGCAACGTAACACTACTTTATTCCTTACAATTCAGAACAGACAAGAAACCCAAAACAGAGAAATAAAACCTGCTGCTCCCTAAAACAAAAAGGCACAACTTGCTTTAAGCTGTCTCTTTTCAAACTGACTCTGATCACACCCACTATGCTACAGAGCCCCCTAGGCTGCAAGCAGGACCGAGGAACACCCCACCCCCTCTGTCTTAAAGCAATAGCTTGGAATTCTAGCACAGTCCTCAATACATCACAGATTTTGAAAATTTGAAAGATTTGAAAGAGGAGGAGTGGCTGATTGGTATCACAGGAGAGAAAGGGCATTACATTTGTAAGCAGCAGCCTTCAGGAAGATGGAAAGACCAGGCTTTGAATCTACAGTTCATCTGTATCCTTTTTCATGGCATAGATTATTTTCCTTTCCTTTTATTAACAAGAACATCATTATTGGTTTGGGAGCACATTCTCCTGTTGATGGTGTACATTTCATGGGAGTTACTTGTCTGCAATTGTGAGGAGAATGCTATATAGTGGCCACAGTTATGATCCCCAAATCACTCATTCATCTGGAAGACCCTAACCCTGTCTTCTTTACAAACCATGCTAGTGGGAGTTTGGGGTGCACAATCCATGCAGGAGCAGACTTTTCTGGAAAACTGATCCAGCTGTCATCTCACTCTGAAGCCACATGTTATGGGGGAAGAGAATTAGGAAACCAAACATTGAAAAGTTGTATTGTCCTGCTCAGAATAAGGCATTTCCAGCACCCCTAATGTATCTGTGAAGCCTGGACATTTGTATAGTAGTTGAGGGCATGCGCCTGGAGGCTTTGTGTGGAAAGTCTGTTTCTGATGGAAGGCTACAGTTCATTAGATGGGACTATTTTGTACTCTCTGCATCTCCTTTACAATGTCATTGTGTAGCCGCTATTTTGGAATACACTGTCTGCATTAGATACAGGGTTCAGTCATGGCTTTGCACAAGGCCAGAGTAAGGGGCAGCATGCTGTTACATTGCTTCAGGAGCAGCCTGGGAGGGAACCTGTGACTGAGAGAATTGTGCTCTCCCTCTGGATCCACTCCCTCTGGAGGGAGAGAGTAAACTGCAAGGTCTATACAGCGTGCCACGTGCATTCAACAGCACAGCTACGCCCTCCCCATTCCATTCCCCCTCCCACCGGCATGGGGCTGGGAACATAGTGGCTTTACAGAGCCTGCTTCCCTTTGTCTTTACCTGCACTAGCGAAGTTTCTCTCTCCTTCCCGAAGCCAGCTCTGCAAAGTCTCCTCTGATGTCCCATGTGAACCAGTACCTGTGGCCAATCTGAGCATAGGTATTAGCACCAAATTCAGACCAGCTGTAAACAGGTGCAACTCCCACAGAAGGTTCTGAGCCAAATTTAGTGGTGGTATAACTGACACATCAGACATAGTGGGTGCAGGAAACAAGTGCAAGTAGTAAAGGAATGTAAATGCATCAAGTCAGTGGGCGTGTCAAATGAGTGTCATTTACACACCAAAGGGGCGTAGCAGGAAAAGCAACATACAGAGAAGTGTAAGCTACAATGATGAGAGCTGGGTAGGTGGGAAATCAGTGGGAACTGGAGGGCTCAGCTCCTCTGAACATGAGGCCACTTTCAATCATGCGCCTAAATGTGGATTCAGGAGCCAAAGGTTAGGCATCCAGTTTGGGATGTTTGGCCTGTAATGGTAGAGAATCTCTCATTCTAAATGACTGACAAAACACCTTGACCATAATCTGCCATCACTGAAGGGTTATTTGTAGTGCCATTTTTCACCCTGAACTCGTGTTGGCCTTGGTGCTCAATTGGCAGTCAATGAAGAGTGTCACTTCAGAAGCTGGCTGCACATTCTGACTGCGGAGTAGATCATGAGGCTGTTCTGAGTGAATAGCCCCAAGAGGGGAAAGAATTTCTTTTTCATAAGGTTAACAGAAATAAAATGAGACAGAACTTACACTTATGATTAAACTGAGTGTCAATTACAGGCTGATTCTCCTGTACCTCACCTTGTGCAAATGTCATAACATGTCAAAAGGCAGCATAGAAAATCCCCTGGAAGCCACAATTCCAAGCCTCAGTTTGTTCAAAAGTATTTTCCTAACACGACTATCAACATCAGTGAATTTTGCAATGGGAATGCCGTAGTGATCTCATATCACTTCCTGTCATGATCTGTTAGACCAGGGATCGGCAACCTTTGGCATGCGGCCCATCAGGGAAATCTGCTGGCGGGCCAGGACAGTTTGTTTACCTGCAGCGTCCACAGGTTCAGTCGATGGCAGCTCCCACTGTCCGCGGTTCACTGTTCTAGGCCAGTGGGGGCTGCGGGAAGCGGTGCGGCTGAGGGATGTGCTGGCCGCCACTTCCCGCAGCCCCCATTGCCCTGGAACAGGAAACCCCAGCCAGTGGGAGCTGCGATCAGCTGAACCTGCAGACCCTGCAGGTAAACAAACCATCCTGGCCTGCCAGCAGCTTTCCCTGACGGGCTGCGTGCCAAAGGTTGTCAATCCCTGTGTAGACCATTGGGGGCAGTCATTGCTCTGTCACCGACACGATTTTTCCTTTCATTTTTAAAGTGCAGTTAATACTTATGAAAGATGCCAGGTGAACAGAACTGGGAAGCGAATGCTTATCGTTAGCTACCAAACTGGCGGGGCAGCAGCAGTGTGAGGTTCCCTACAGTGACCCATCCAATCACTTCTTCTGGCTTGGAGGCACCAATTCAAGGGGAGAGAATCTCACGTCCATGCAGTCCTTAGCCTCTCTGCTTATGCTATCACTAAGGGGGTCTGATTGTGATGCTGGTTTTTGTAATGTGGAGATCTGCCTACTGGGAACTGGACTGAGTCAGTTTCATTTCACGAGGAAGAGACACCAGGTGGTAACAAGTCTCTGTCACTAACAGCCTGGTTTGGATTAGAACAAGTGAACTAGAGGTGAAAGGTTCTATAACCAATGACTATTCCACTACCTTCATTTTTCATCTGAAGTCACATTAAGTCAGGTGCTTGCCATGCGACACGCAAATCTGACAGAGCATAGCACTATTATACATCAACCTGGCGCTATTAGTTTGGAATGGCTAATATCAGCTTCACATCAATCACTTTCAGCCTTTTAGGAGTGAGCAACTTATAAGAAACATCATCCGCTCCCCACTCCACTCCCCCACCCCGCCATGCCTACAGTATTTGCACTGCAGATGTGACGAGTGGCAATGTAGCTTTGAATCCAGTGTTATAAGAATGATTGATTATCACATGTAGTTTTGTTTCTCAAATATTTTTTTCTTAGGCATTCAGGATAATGTTTTGGTTTTTAGCCAGCCACCACCAGAGAGGGGGGTTGTTTATGTAGTGTGGCCATGGTTTCTGCCAGTGCCGGTGTTAGCCTATGGGGGCCCTAAGCCAGAATATTTTTGCCTTCCCCCCTCCCCCACATACACAACACATACTAATAATTAATAGGGGGTCCCCTTGAGCTGCTCGGGGCCCTAAGCAATTGCTTAGTCTGCTTATGCCTAGCACTGGCTCTGTTCTGACTGATGAACTATGAGCCAGATTCCACCATCCTTACTCACGTTGAATAGCAGCTTACTGTGCTACCGGTCCCATTCATTTCCTGGTACTACTCAGCCTGAGTGCGAATGGCAGAATCTATTCCAGCCATGCTACCCCCTTTGCAAATGCCATCATTGTAGATCAGGCTCTGTTCTGTGTGGGGTAAGTGGACAATGATGAGCCACTGAAGGGATTATTTTGGCACTTCATAGCATGAGGAATCCATATAGTGCCAGCATGTTATGTCATTGTTATAAGTGAAAAGATTACTTTCCTATGTATTGCAATATTGTATATATTGCAATGCAGCCCAATCCCATTCAGCCATATACTCCAGGAAATACAGTGAAAGCTTGGCACACACAGGATTTTGGTGAAACCGGGGAATCGATGCATGGTACATGTTGCTGTTCTTGTGCTTCTGTTAAGTCGACATTTTGATTGAATGAGGAGGCACATACTGTACTCTATAAATACCTCAGTGTATGTATCCTTGCTACAGTCAGTTATTATTGGTTTTGGAAACTCATTTACAAGATTATTGTCCAGGATCAGAAAATACATAAAAGCATTTAATGAGAAATTGACTTTACCCACATAAAGCCTATGAAGTGTAGGAGGGACGTTGGGTGTGATGAAGACTACCCTGTCAACCCTTAGCCAACGAATGGAGCTGAAATGCAGCTGCTACTCCAGTCTGTGAACTGGATAAGTGACCCCAGCCCCTTCATGCCACATCTACAAATAGGGTGACCAGATAGCAAATGTGAAAAATCGGGACAGGGGGTGGGGGGAAATAGGAGCCTATATAAGTAAAAGCCCCAAATATCAGGACTTTCCCTATAAAATCGGGACATCTGGTCATGCTACCTACAAAGAGCCAATTGACCAAGTACTACTCCCACTTACAGCAGTGTGAATCCTCAATCACTCCGTTGCCATCAATAGAATAACTCCAAATTTACACTGGTGTAAGTAGGAGCAAAGCTTGGCCTGCTGAATTTGTGTACTCCTGTGTCTTATGAACCTTCCTCTGACCAGCTACTAACCCCTCCTTCTGCATCTATGCAGCAGGGTCAGTACAGAGACCCCGCTCTGTTATGTGCAATGCAGAGACCAATCCCTCTCCCCACCTCTGTAGCTACTTCTGCTGTTGCTCCCCTTGAACTCATCATAAGAATTCCTCGTACTTAGTGAAGAGGGATTGTGCAAGGCCCTGTACACCTGGGTGAATTTCACATTGAAGGTGAAATTCCCATAATAAAACACCATAGGACATCGTGCAAAGCAGCAATGCTTTTCATGGTTTCTGTTCTCCAGTTTGGAATCTAGATGGTCTTTATTTTTAAAACTGCGTGTGCCTTTTAGCCTCTGTGCGCCAATGAATGTAACCCATGTGGTGACTTGAGGGCAGTTATTCTTGACTTACACCGACAGAAGAGAGAGGAGACTGTGCTATTGCGTCTAGTCATATTAATCCACTGACATCATGCAGTAGTCACCTTTCAGTCCTGCCCTTGAGGTATTATTCACTTGTGCCCACAGTCAGCTGCCAAATGTTAATGGCTACATAAAGGCCTGGTGGGAATTGCTGATATATTTATTTAAGCCTATATCATGTACAATGTTTTAAATGTCTGAGAACCCAGAACCATGAGGCCCTATTTATAGCTAGCCCCTGTGCCTATTCTTAGCACTGCTACCCTCATCTTCCCTTCTTCATAACCCATACTGTTTGTTACAACCATTTGTTGCCTCATGAATTAGACTGTGAGGCGTTGGGGCAGAGATCATGTCTTCCTGCGTGTACAAGGCCTAGCACAACGGGGCCCTGCTCCTTCTTGGGGCGCTATCACAGCCAGAGTGTGAGCACTCAGACTGAGTGGATGGAGTTGGAGTCAGGGGCCGAGAACCAGAGCTGAGGGTCAGAACCAGAGCCCAGGAACCAGAGCCAAGCATCAGACCGGAGCTGGAACCAAAGGCCAGGAATCAGAAACAAGGCAAAGGAGCAGGGTCTGTCACAGCCGCTGGCTGGGGATCCACCTAGCTGCACAGACAACTTCCTGGTGTCCCCGCCAGGTTTAATTAGTACGCCTGGACCAATCAAGGACCCCGGGACCACTGCCAGTCAGGTCCTTTATGGGTAGCCTGTCCTATAGTTCTTGGGCCCACAAGGCTCACAGCCTGTCTATCACTGCGCTGCCAGAGTTATCAAGGGGTGGCTTGAATGCAGCAGTTGCCAAAGGACTCGCAAACCCAGGTTCTAGCCCTCTCGAGCCTCACAGGTGCCCGTGCATTAGTACTACTGCTAAGTCCCACAGCCACATCACTCTGTGTTCTGATTGCGTTCGGTTTCACATGTGAAGTGAGCATAGGCTTAAGTAAATATTTGAATGAGTGATCACCAGAGAACTCCCAGGTGTACTGGAGGAAGTTGTGCTGGTGAAACAGAAGGTGTCAATTTCCCCCCTGCATCATTCTTGACCCAATACCCCGTGCAATGTTAAGCGGCATTGGCCTTCTGGAGATACTATGTTTTGGATGAAGTTCTGACCACATGTGGTCATCGATATTCCAAAGGCACTTTTAATAAAATCTGGAGCATTAACCCCAGTAGCCACTTTCAAACCTGCCAGCTGTGTTTGGCTTCCTGAAATTCCTCCTCCACTTTCAACTGCATATTTAATTTGTTTACTCTTGTTGTCTTATGTTGTATTGTGCTATCAAACGACTGCTGTGTTCCACCCCGGGGGTGGCTGCATTTAAATGATGGGCAAGAGACAATTCCTCACTTCACCCAATGGCTGGAGTGGCCGCTGCCGATCTTTCTCCTCCCCAATGAAGGAATAGGAGGATCTGTGAACAGTGAATCTTCCAGATTTAAAGTCATAGAATCATAAGACTGGAAGGGACCATGAGAGGTCATCTAGTCCAGTCCCCTGCACTCATGGCAGGACTAAGTATTATCTAGACCATCCCTGACAAGTGTTTGTCTAACCTGCTCTTAAAAATCTCCAATGATGGAGAGTCCACAATCTCCCTAGGCAATTTATTCCAGTGCTTAACCACCCTGACAGTTAGGAAGTTTTTCCTAATGTCCAACCTAAACATCCCCTGCTGCAATTTAAGCCCACTGCTTCTTGTCCTATCCTCAGATGTTAAGAAAAACATTTTTTCTCCCTTCTCCTTGTAACAACCTTTTACATATTTGAAAACTGTTATCATATCCTCCCTTAGTCTTCTCTTCTCCAGACTAAACAAACCCAATTTTTTCAATCTTCCCTCATAGGTCGTGTTTTCTTTAATCATTTTTGTCGCTCTTCTCTGGACTTTCTCCAATTTGTCCACATCCTTCCTGAAATGTGGTGCCCAGAACTGGACAAAATACACCAGTTGAGGCCTAATCAGCGCAGAGTAAAGTGGAAGAATTTTATTGAATTTGCCCTTACACTTTCCCAGTCCTGGCTATGCCAATGCTCTGGAAAAATATCTATGGAGCAGAGATCTGACTGTGCAAGGGATGTTCACATCCTGTATTGTGCTGCCTACATCAGGCACTAGCAAAACAATACCAGTTCCCCTGCAAAAGGCCTCTCACTGGCTGCAAAGGAGGAGGAGGGATTGCTCCTCTCTTTGTAAACACACTGTGAGCCTTGCACAGAACATGGTATAGCAATCAAAGTAGTTGTCTGGTCCAGTGGAAAGGGCACTGGAGTGGGAGTTGGGAGACAGGATTCTATCCCTGGCTCTGCCATTGGCCTGCTGGCTGACTGGGGGCAAGTTTCTTCATGTCTCTGGGCCTCTGTCCTCATCTGTCAAATGAGGATAATGATTCTCACCTTCCTTTGAAAAGCCCTTTGAGCATTGTAGATGAAGAACACTGTATAAGAGCTAAGGAATATTATTGCTATCTAAATTATTATGGAAATCTTGTCCTCAAAGTGACACAGGAGATACTGAATAAACAGAAGCACAGAAATTTCAAACCCTCAAAGGGCACGAAAAACAGTGTTTTCTCTTTCTAGTGTTGTGGCTTGTTAAATCTTGTCCTGTCATGCACTAGGAACAGTGCTCATGGTTTTAGCGTATGCTCATAATAAATGGCTTTTATGGTTATCAGTAGCTTCAGCTTGGCTTCAGTGTTTAATTACCTGCAAAGGCCATTTACTGCCTCATATATTCCTCTACCATGAACATTATCCCTTAAATGCTAAATAAAATATTACATTCACATTCAAAGGGGGAATGAAGGCACTGTGCAAGCCACCCAACCACAGCCAAATCTAATATAAAACATTTGCTTAATCTTTAAGTTGTTTGAGTTTGGTTTTTTGGGGGGGGCGAGTGGGGGCGCAGATTGACCACAGTGCTTGAATTGGGGCAGAGGGGGAAAGTATTTGTATTCTCAGGCTCTTTTCTTTCTTTTCACAACCAGCAGCTCTGAAAAGAGGGGGTATGACATTACCCCCCGCACAACCTCCCTCCCCTTTCAAGAACCGATTGACTGAATTTCAGTGAGGGGGTGTTATGTTACAATGATAAGTCATTTGTAACCCTTCATTTTGATGGAATAGAAATTGACCTTTATACACAGTCTTGCTTTCTGGACATAAAATTTAAGGTGGTGACTCGGTGAAGGAGCAGCAAGAGCTGCAAATTTTGAGTAATTTGTTACTTGTGAACTTGTCTCTCAAAAATGCCAAGGAGGGAGAGGAATGCTTGAGGGTGGTACCTGGGGATATAAGTAGGAGTAATAGGTGAAGTTAAGTAACAGAAAATTAAAATACAGTATCAAGAGAAGTTTCCCTATAGAGTGATCTGTTAGGTTGTTGATAGTCTCCCATTGCAGGCAGTAGAAGTCCCATTGTTTGCAACCTTTAAAACTAAACTGGACAAAACCCTAGTAAAGGTATAACAGGGAATAAATCCATCTTTGGCAGGGAGAGGGAGAGGGTGATCCAGTAGGTTAAATTCACCCCTGGTGTAGATCCACTGAAAACGATGTAGTTCCACTGAGGAGGAACTTGACCCAGAAGATATTTTTGATCTCTAACATCTATGATTGTATGTTTGGTAACTCAGTGATGGATTGAGAAGGCCTCCGAAAATTCTGCTATGATGTTATCAGTATTCAGACATGAATAAATGGCTTCTCTTACTTAACTCAGGAATGACCAACACTTTGAGCTATATTTGAAATTGAAACTCATGTGCATGCCCAGTAATGGAGTTGCTCCCACTTCCTTGGAACTCTGTGTCAAATGATGTGAACAAACCTCCCTCCAGCAGTCAACCCAAGAAGAAACATTTCTCATTCTCCTCTGGATTACTGCATCCATGCTCAATCTGAAAACAAACCATCCCCTATGAATAAGACTCGTCACACGTTGAAGGCTGGAGCCTTGTTGATCTCTCTCCTTCTACCAAGTGCCACTAAAAACAACTGAGAGGGAACATGAGTGACTTGCATTATTGAACAAACAGTTCTTTCAGAGCAATGGCTTGCAGTGACCTGGTTCCAGTGCAAGACGATTTACAGCAGAATCAAAATGTTGCTGATGTTGAGATTAGGGCAAAGGAGCCAAATATGGAATGGGGCTTTCAAAAGGAATCTAGATAAAGCTGTTTTTGATAACACATAATTCAAAGTGTGTCAACAAAGAATTTGGATGAAATGATTAGAGTAAGTGCCCAGAGTGTGATGGATGAGATAGCGTCCACTATGAACAAAAACACGCATGAGACAAGCATTTTAATTCATGTCTTACATGTCCAGACGTGCAGAATGAAGGTAAAATATACCTAGAGTTCTAGTAAGATGTAGAATATCATGCTTATGGTTAAATTTGTTTTAACTTGCTAGGATTTTTAAGATTTTCTTGGAATTTTTTTTCATTCTTTTGAAGCAGTTTGAATGTAAAATATCAGCAAGTGCTTTATTTTCAAATGAGTTAAATGAAAGTTAAATATGAATCTCCTATTCCTAAAACAGTGTGTAAAATATTTCATGTTGGTTAACAATGTGATACAAAATGCCCGTATTGCACGATGTCAGATCAACAGATGTGCTTAAAAATCCCACAGGCAACAGTCCACCATTATCACAAATATCATTTACCCAAGTGACATTTACATTAGTCAGTAACTTATAAAATTATTCATGGCCAACAGGGGAAGAAGGTCCTCTCAAACTTTTACCTCATGCCAGTTTGTGCCATGCTATATAGGGTTATTAATGTGTTGTGTGCAGTGTGATCGTGAACTTAGTGATACTGTGGAGAAAGGCTATGAAATTAAATTAAATGCACTTAGTGATACTATGGAGAAAGGCTATGAAATTAAATTTTTCATTGTTCATGTACAGGAAGCCCACATATGCCCACACGTGTAATACCAACAGACTCTGGTCGTCTGCAGGCAGGATCAAACCTGGGGTTTCCGGAGTTTAGTGCATGAGCCTCTCCTGCATGAGCTAAAAGCCATACGGCTGTTAAGCAGACTCATTAATCTCTCTCTCTTTAAATTATCTTGGCACCACTAGATGGGTCAGAACATCACACCCAGGAGGTGTGTGGGTTACACATGCATTATGTGAATTTGATGCGTATGAAAGGAAAAGACTGATAGAACTGACTAGAGTGAAGTACAGTGCATAATGGCACTGTGCAAACTCCTCCTCACAGCTATACCTATGTAACTTGGCACTCAGGTGAAACACTTCTGCTATTCTAGTTTTGAACCTTTTCTGATCAGAGACTAGTCAGGTGCACTGAATGTTGTGGTTTGGTGATAAGGACCAAGAACATGGGAGCATTCAATGGAATTGAAAGGTAGCAAATATAATATTGGAAAGAGGAAATACTTTTTCACTCATCATGTTATTAGACTGCAGAACTCATTGCCACAGGACACTGTTGAGGCCAAGATTTTTTGGGGGTGGGGTGGGAAGGAATTGGGCATTTATCTGGAAGAAGGATATCAAGAGTTATAATAGTGAATGCTTTAAAAAAAGTTTTGGGTAGAAAATAAAAACTCATGATTCAGGATTTAAACCAATGTCTAACTATTAGAATCATAGAATATCAGGGTTGGAAGGGACCTCAGGAGGTCATCTAATCCAACCCCCTGCTCAAAGCAGGACCAATCCCCAACTAAATCATCCCAGCTAGGGCTTTGTCAAGCCTGACCTTAAAAACCTCTAAGGAAGGAGATTCTACCACCGCCCTAGGTAACCCATTCCAGTGCTTCACCACCCTCCTAGCGAAAAAGTTTTCCCTAATAGCCAACCTAAACCTCCCCCACTGCAACTTGAGACCATTACTCTTTGTTCTGTCATCTGCCACCACTGAGAATAGTCTAGATCCATCCTCTTTGGAACCCCCTTTCAGGTAGCTGAAAGCAGCTATCAAATCCTCCCTCACCCTTCTCTTCTGCAGACTAAATAATCCCAGTTCCCTCAGCCTCTCCTCATAAGTCATGTGCTCCAGCCCCCTAATCATTTTTGTTGCCCTTCGCTGGACTCTTTCCAATTAGGCATCAGGGTGAGACCTTCACAGGGGTAAGATTATCCCATATCTTCCTACTGTGGGGTTCTTGAACCTTTCTCAGACATTTGAAGACATTTCTCAGACTATTGAAGACAGGATACTAGACTAGATGACCCTTGGGTCTGATCATTTGGCAGCTCCTATGTTCCTAAGAGCAGATTTCCATTAAGGCAGAATTTGAACTTGTGAAAGGTGGAGGAATTGCCCAAAAAATGTGTAAAGTTGAAAGGTCATTTTCATTGCCCAGGTTCCCAAAAGGAATGATATTTGTTTATGCAAAATTCTTCATGAATAACATGTTTACAGTTTTTCCTCCCCCCACTGTTTTGCCCTTTTTTTTAATCTCCGTCCCCTGCTTTTTCAATTCTTTTCTGTTTCCATTTGCCTCTTACAAAAGACAGGGGGAAAGGGGAAGGAAAACCAAAAAAGAAAACACTGCTACATTTCCATTTACCAGTTACAGCAAAATAAACAGATCATTTTTTTAAGAAGTCATTTTTCCACAAAATTTTTTTAAGAAGCCATTTTTCCACAAAATTTTCAACCAGCTGTAGTGCAAGGTGAGTGCTTTAACCCACGCTGCTACCCAGACTCTGGGTAGTATACATTTATTAGTAGCCATTATTTTATGGCACCCAAAAGTTTGCTACATGCTCATATGGATGTCATAGAAACACAGAGCCTGCCTCAATTAGACTAAATACAGGAGAAATCACTCTTTAGCAGTTCGTCTCTACAGCAGTGCCATGATTTCAATATGCATAATAAATATAGGCACAAATGGATGGGGTTTAATTATATTTCCCTGGTCCTGCCTATGGTTTGATTGTTTTAAAATTAGTCCGATCACATATTCCTGTTGATGATGCAACAACTGCCATCCCATCATTAGAAAAATTCAGATGTGGCTGTGATGAAATGCTGTCATCAGATGCCACATTCTTGCTGCTCACTGGCTGTTTGTGGTTGCCTCAGTGATGCTTTGACTCCTGAGGGAAGCATCTCTGTGTCCCTCTCTTCCGGTAGTAGTGAGTTGCGTAGCTCTGCTGCCATAAAGCAGATGTGGCTCCTTTAAAGGTTTTATTGCCTGACTAAGCTAAGACAGCCACGGCATGGTGTGGAAAAGGTACTGTAAGGTTAAATTGCTTCTTTTGATCTGGCTTGTGTTGGATTGTTGAGGGATATTGGAGTAACTTGTGAGCGGATGCTTTGTTTATAACCAGAGTCACAGACGGTGCTGCTGCCCTCAAGCCTAGCACTTTCCTGTAAAGGGCACCTCTACATATTGCTACTGGAGATAAGGGCATGACAGTTATTTCTTGACAAGCAGTGCCTAGTGTATATATGTGTGTAATACGATGGTGTTGAGACTCTGGAAATGCCTCTGAGTGGGTGACTTCATATTTTCATGGAGTTGTATGTCTGGAGTGGGGATGGAGCTAAAAGGAGTGGGTGGTGTTGTCATCATGATGTAAATCAGATAATTCAGAGCTGAAAACCCCCAATTCATTATCATCCTCAGCTAATCGTATCAAATATTAAACTACTGTGGAGACAAGGCATAAAGAAGTATTTTAACCAGACAGAAATGTGTGAGACTGTGTTTGATAGACACAGAAAATGTTCTTTTCTGATCCTTTTGGAGTCCAGGTTAAAAGGATGGTTGTCAGCTCACAGCTAATGCATGCCTGGTTGGTAAATATTAGTTAAATCTTCCTCTATCTCTTTTTTTCAACAGGTTAGATTAGCATGAAATGATGGTATATAAAAGTGGACCGTACTGCACCTCTTTATTTGATCTTCCTGTACTCCCCTATTCTCTTTTTTTGCATGTAAAGTTTGAGAGGCAGTGTCTTCATTCCTTGTTAATTGGAACTCATCGGATGAAAATGCAACATGTTTTCACAATGATACCCTTTGTTGTACAGAAAGCTTCCAGTTAGTTAATACAGATGTCACTGTTTCCACATCCATTCCATCTCCCCAATGCATGAGCACAATATGGGAGTTTCCTGAGGAAACAGGGTTTAAAGATCCAGCATAGTGGATCTCCTCTCTCTTGCCAAGCCTTATAACCCTAATGTGAGAAAGAAACAAGCAGTGGCTGTTGTGGGAAAGCTGTATAGATTAGGTTCCGTTTTGGCTAGGCAGCACCTCTTACGATTTCAATTAAAAAAAAAAGAGAGAGGGAGAGAGAGAGAGAGAGAGAGAGAGAATGCATTCCCAGCAATGAACAGAGCATTTAGCTATCTAGAGACTCTATCCACATTAAACACAGGAATCAGGAATTTTCTGGGTCAGATCTTGAGTCTCTTTAGTTTCCTTCTGAAGGTTAGTGAGGAAACTCTGGCTCTGCAAACAGGATGGCAGGGTTTGTTCCAAGTTTTGTTGCTTCTCCTCTGGACTTTATTCATGAATACTAAGGACCAAATTCAGCCTTGGCATAAGCAGGGGCAACTCAGTTGATGACTTCGTTGATGTTACACTCACTTAGGCTGAATTACATATGAAGTGCTTTCCTAATGTATTGAAATATCAAATACCAGGCTTCCACCAGTGTAATATGTGACCTTGGCAATAGACAGTCCACCCAGAGGGAACTGTGGCAGTGCCCAGTAACCACAAGCCCTGCTCGGATAGGAGGCCTGTAAGCAGATAGCCTAGCCCCAGAAGTGGGTGATGCTGGCTGGGGAAGGGGTGTGGCCAGGAATCTGATTCAACAAATCCCCTACGTTGCCTCCAGCCCTTTCATAGAATCCCAACTGCAAGTTAAAGCTGCTGTCCCCAGCCAATCAAGCTGGGGAGGGTGGTGATGTAGACACCCCTTTCCATTCAACAGGGTGAATCCCTTTCTGCTACAGGGGTTGAATCAAGCCCAGTGAGTATAAAATACAAAGGAATTAAGCTGCTTAGGGAGACTTTGAAAGAGACCTTGAGACTCTGGTTGACTCCTCTCAAAATGTCTGGCAATGAGAAAATCCTAGTAGATTAACCAAAGTCATGGCTAGGAAAGGAGTGGACAGGACTGAGGAAGACATGATATCATGCGGCTTAAAATAGTGAGTTCACGTCTGGTCAACCCATTATAAGAAAAAATATTGTAGCACTTTAAAAGGTACAGGAAAGGGCCATAGGGTTGAGCCCACGACTAAATGATATGAGCAATGGGAGACAGGCTAAAAAGAGTGAGAGAGAGAGAGAGAAAGAAATCTATATTAGCTAGAAAAAATGTTAATGGGGAATTTAATGGGAGGAAATAAAATGACAAACCAGTATAAACGGTGGAACAAGAGGTTATGAAGAGACAGTAAAGAAAATCAGAGTCAGAACAGAAGTTACAGAACAGTTTTCCACACGGAGATAAAAACAAACAAACACCAGACCCTGACAGTTGTTGTCCTGGGAAGCTCCCAGTGTGTTGAAGAGGAAGTCTCTTGTTTAGGGAACTAGTATCTATGTCGCCAATTAGCCTCTATGGGGATTTTCTCTAATTATCCTCTGTCCTATGTGCACATGTGATACAGCATGAAGCGTACCAGACTGAAGGCCCTGCAGCTCTTTGGCAGGCAGGAACTTATTGTGTAGCCTATAACACTGACAGGGGTGGGGGGCTTCCTTTTGAGATGCTGTCTTGGGAATTTTTGGCAGATGTTCCTATATGGGGCGAGGCAATTTGTAGCTGAATAACTGGCGTTGTGGCAACAGAGAGGCAGCTCGAGATATACTAGTCTAGACACAACTCATTACATCTAGTGCAAGGTAGTTGTCAGATTTGCTTGCTGTGGTCTCTTTGCTGAAGGATGTGTCTTTTGCATAATGTCTGCAGCATATAATCCAGAGCTTTGACAGTTGTGTTTTGTTGACCTGAGTGGAGGGCTTTCTGAGCTGTGCTACGGGGATGTGGATTCATTATTATTAATAATAGTTTAATAAATGATACCAGGCAATAAATGTAGGTAGCATGTTAGAAATATATGACCTGATCCTTCAAACTGATCCATGCAGATGGACCCCCTGACACAGCACAGAGCCCTGCTGATGTCAGCAGGGATCTGCCTGTGTGACACAGTTGTCTGCCTGCGTGGATCAGGACATTAGATTAAGACACTGTTGTGATGCATGACATATAAATGTACACATGGGGAAGTAAATAGATCCCTTCCCCCTTATAGGAATTTATAAGCTAAGGCCTCAATCCTGCAAACAGGCTCAAGATGAACTTTATATATGTGAGTCATCCCAGCATGGAAATATTCCTAGGAGTGAGTTTAAGCATGTACATTTTCAGAATCCGGACCTTAAATAGACAAGACAAAGAAAGGCACAAAAGTTCAGGAAAGGGAGAGTGCAGAGAGATTTACGGGTGAGAAAAATAAAATAGGAAAGCTTCTGGGAGGAAATGTGGTTTAAGGGGGATTTGCAGGAGGAGAGAAAGGGCACTTGGCAGGAAAGAAGAGGGAGATTGTTCCAGGCATAGGAAGGCAGCATTAAAGACAGTACAAAGTCGAGATGAGGGAAAGAGATGAAGGAATCAGTAAGAAGAGGTGATAAAGGGGAGCCTAGGGAGAGAGATGGGGGAAGAGGATATAAGGCCAGGGATTTATAGATATAGATAGTTATGGAGGACTTGAGTTTTAGGACAAACCAATGTGGTAAGAGAGAAAAGCCATGGAAGGATTTAAGGAGGGAGGTGATGTGGGTGGAGTAGTAGGAGAAAAAGATGACTTAAGGAGGTTTTGAACAGTCTGCAATGGGCAGAAGCAGGCAGGCTGCAGAGGATAACGTTTGAGTAATAAGGAGAGGGGGAGCAAGGTGTGGACAAGGGGCAGGAGGGACGAAAGTGCAGTTTTTGATTAAACTAAAAAAAGAAGAAGTAGGAAACGGATCTGCCTGGAGGAGAAGGGCTGTCCATCCTGTATGTTCTCTGTTCATGCTTTGCTTGTTAAATGTGTAGTTTAATGAGGGGGTTCAGCTGAACCTGAACGGAATTTCGGGGTGGAAAAGAAAAGGCCCTTGTCTATTCTCAGGGTTTTCTCTCTGACACATTTAAAGGCTTGCTCCAAACCATGGAGGTGGTAGCACTTCCTGAATAAAAGTTCTAAGAATCTCGTATAATAGAAAGTGTTAAGCAACCTACGTTTAAGGGGTTGCTACCAGCTCCCCCTATATACACTGTACACACAGTACCATCCATCCTATGTATTCAGGCCACTGTCCTTCCCAAACCAAACCCCTACTACTCCATCCCCTCCAACCTCTCTCTGTCGCGGTCTTGTCTCTTCCCCACGTCTGGCTAGTTGTCCCAGTCCTATTCTCCATTCCTCAGGCTTCTTATCCCAGTTTCCTTGCCCAGCAAGTCCTAATCTTTCCCCTTCAGGTTCCCAGTCCAAGCCTCAGTCTCCCCGCACTCTCTGTCTCCTTGCCAGCCAGTCCCAGTACCCCTTCCTGGCTCCTTCTCGGATCTGCCTCTCCCCTTTCCACAGCTTTCAGTCATCCTCCCACACCCTTGTTTCTCCCTGTCCCAGTTTTCCTCCCTGGTCTTCTCAGCTAATCTCAGTCTCTGTTCCCCACTACTCCATCCATGGCTCCTTGTCACAGTCCCTTAGCCCAGCTGGTCCCAGTACTGCTCCTGCTCCCTGGTTCCTCATCAGATCTGCCTTGCCTCTCTCCCCATGCTGGTTCCCTGTCCTCTTGTGCAATCAGTAATAGTTTCCCAGTTTTCCCCTTCCCTCATCTGACCTCAGTGTCCCCCCTGCCAACTGGCTCTCAGTCCTCCCCCATTTCCCTCCCTACCTCTCAGTTCCACCCTTCCCTTCACTTGCTCCCAGTCTCCGGTTCCTTGCCCAACCAGTCCCATTTCCTCCCTGGCCCTCCGGTTCCCAGTCACAGCTTCACTCTCCCCAGTGCCAGTCCCAGCAATCTCCTTATTGCCATCTCCTCCTCTCTTCCCATCTGGCTCTTGTGCCTTCCTCCCCTTTGGTGTCTGGGCCTAGCAAGGGGGTCACTGAGAGAGACAGGTTCCCTTCTCTCATTTCCAGTGCTTGGGCCCATCCTGTGGATGGACCATGCTCAATCACTCCATGGGGATGGCGCACTCATGGTCTGGTCATACATACAAGCTGCAAGCAGCTGGAGCATGCTCAGTATGCATGGAATCTTTGGTGATCTTAGCTACAAATCTCTAAGTCTCTACTGAGTGTTTGTGCACTGTGATTTTTTCAAACGCTTTATAATTTAGCCAATGCAGGGAGATTTTCATAGGAACAGCAAAAGGCACATCCCTAACATGAAGTTCACTCCCTTGACAAATTTCAAGTCCATGCTCCAAAGCATGGGAGACACAGATAAAAGTTTGCCAGAATGTTTTCAATATTGAAATACAATGTATTTTTCTCTAGCCTTGTTCTTGGAAGTAGCTGTACTGGTTTGACTGAAACTTTCCAAGCTATTTCAGTCTGAGGCAGACACATGGCATGGAAAATTTCAAACCAAACAGTTTAACTTTGGCAATGTTATGAAAACAGGGCCTTATCATGGAAATTGTCAGGCAACCTTTACAATAGATGGTGGTATCGCTCTTGCCTACCATATATGCAAAGTGCCATGCACATCTATAGGACTATATAGATAATAATATAAACTGATGGCTACATGGTAAGAGGAAAGGATATTCTGTTTGGGTTTGGATAGTTATTATTTCAGAAAGCAACAACTGTACAAAACTGGGAAGGGACGCAACAGGGCAAAAACTTGTAAGTGGTTATGTTGCCTGTATTCATGTTTGCACCTGAAATGTATTTGGAAAGCTCAATTATCTCTCTCTGTTGGTAATCAAACTTGGGAGTGCTCATGAATTATCTAGTTTTTCTTTCCCTTGGGGAATATCAGGCCTGATGTCTGATTATATTTCCTGATTAATTTTTGTAATTGCAGCCAGAACATTTTGGTTTATTATCTTTACTCTTTCTCATTGGCTGACAGGAGTTTTTACCCAATAAATTGCATGCCCATTTGTCCTCCTTTTCCTTCTGACCTTCATGCTTTATGTGCAAGGGAATAAGAGAATGATGGATGCATAACCTGCATACTCTGTTATTCATGTAGCACCATTAGGCAAATGAGACCTGTGCCTCATCCCATCAGGACCATGCTTCCCCCATCCTCCTTTCAAATTTAATAGTAAATGCCCCCTGATTCTGAAGAAATAATTGCTCCAAAACAAAACTAACACAGCTGAATCAGACTGAGCCACACTCAACCCTGCTGTAACTCCAATGACTTAGGTGGAGTTACACCTGTTGTTGTTATTTAGTACCGGAGGTATGAATTTGTCTTATTACCCATTGTCACTTCTTAAAACCCAGAAGATGCATTCAGTTGTCTGTACGGCTGTTGCACCAGCAATTACTTTTGAAGTTCCCAACAACATAACTGTTACTCTGCCCATGCTGCAGTTCAGCACAGGCATCCCATTGAGGGCTCTGGCCGGTGGATTCCAGTTGGCTATGTGTGATATTGCAAAGAGAGTTAAACTAATTGTACAAAACAACTTTTTAAACAAGGTGTTCAATGGCTGACCAGAAATGATCTACATTTCATTGATCTATATTTCTCTTCACTGGCTTCCCGCCAAGCAGAAACTATCGTACCTGAAGATTACCTGGTTGACCCTATGAACATGAAGCGCTACAGTGTTGATCCTTCTGATTCTGCCTTTAATTGCATGAGCTCCCTGTATACCATGAGACAAAGCTCTGGAGATGGACGTCTTGCTGGAGGCTCCCCTTCCTCTTGCAGCCATCGTTCCGGTCCGATGTCCTCCGGGGGACCATCATCTACTGGTTTGAGGCATCAGACATCCAGCCCAACTAGAAATGGAACCTATCTTGAAGGAAACAGAAGTGGTAACATAATATATCTATATGATTCCATCTTGATATTAACCATGTGTGTTATTTTGTTCTCCTGTGGCTCCATCGCACAGTCCTTACTCACCGCAAACTCTGTTCGATGTTAGGTGAGTTTCATGTAAGAGCTACAGAATAATAACCCCAGTGGTCAAATCATAAACACTGTGAGTTAGAGGAAGCAATAGCAAACTATGGAGAAGGAGAAATAAATGATGAAAAGGTTGTCCAGTAGAAAACGTGAATGTTTTCTGGTACTCTTACTATTCAATTTAAATCTGTTACGTGTAATGCATATGACAGAACTGGAGTAACTGGTTTTATGGCTATAAATATTTATCTGAATATCAAATTATTCATTCCCCAAATTCGACACAGTTCATTATTTATATAGCTCCATAAGTGTACATGGTGCTGTGCAATGCAGATCCCAACAGCCAGCCGGCAAAATAAAGGCATGATTCTTATAATTAATTATCTCAACAAAAGGGATTATTTCCGAGCTGTACTTCATAGCCCACTATCACTCTTCACCTACGAATTATGTCAAATTTCGTCACAAAAAGTTGGTTGAGAAACATGTAATCTTTATAAACCCAGGCTGCTTACTGCTCATTGCTCCATTATCCTTTAAGGGCTCGCTTCTGCTCCCATTAAAGTTAATAAGAGTTTTTCTACTGAATTCAATAGATGTTGGTTGGGCCCTATGTATTTAATGATTTTTCCCCTTCTACTTTTTTGTTCCAGTATTTTACATGGGCTTAATCTTATATAGCCTGATCCTTGGCCCCATTAACACTGCTTTGTACTGCTCTGGTTATACAAAAGAGCCTTTAAAACAGTTCCGATGGCAATTGGAGTATTCTCTCAGTGAAGAATTCTCTGACTGCATAGGGCCAAGGTCGGGGTATGGATGGGTTAAAGAGGCAGCCAGCCAGGGGTAAAGTAGAGGAGCCCTGTGGGACCAGGTAGAGACCTATCCAGCAGCCAGATGGCCACAGAATCAGGGGAGAATGGAGGAAGGAGTCACAAAAATGGCTTACTGCTACCTTTCAATACATCCCTTCTGAGCTGTGCTGATTGCAGGGTAGGATCTCAGTCATGGCACAGTAATTACTAGAATTGTTCTTCTTTCCTTTTTTTGGAAATCAGAATTAATTTACTTTTCCCCAGCCTTTTAGTATCCATGATTTTTCAAAAATAATTGTCAGTGTTTCATTGTTAACTAATTCTCTTACTCTAGAATCCATATCTTTGTTCACTTTTTCCAAGTATTCTATTAGCTTCTCTTTATCATTAGAGTGATTTTAACAGTGTCTTCCTTCCTTTCTAATTATTCAAACTCCATTTATATATTTTTCATCTAAAAGACAGATTTAACAAAGGAATTAATTGTCTCAGCCATTTTAAGTAATTAATTTCTTTCCCTTCCTCCTTTATTAATGGAACCTTCTGTCATTCTAGTATTTCTTTTCACCTTGATATATTTGCAGAAGCCTTTCTTATTTCTCTTCAAATCCCCCGCCCTTGTCTAGCATTAACTTATGACAGCAAAAAAAGCATATTTCCCTTGTGTCATAAATATAAAGGGAAGGGTAATCACCTTTCTGTATAAAGTGCTATAAAATCCCTCCTGACCAGAGGCAAAACCCTTTCACCTGTAAAGGGTTAAGAAGCTAAGGTAACCTCCCTGGCACCTGACCCAAATGACCAATGAGAGGACAAGATACTTCCAAATCTTGAGTGGGGGGGAACAAAGGGTTTGTCTGTCTGTGTGATGCTTTTGCCGGGAACAGATCAGGAAGGCAGCCTCAGAACTTCTGTTAAGTTAGTAAGTAATCTAGCTAGAAATACATTAGATTTCCTTTTGTTTAATGGCTGGTAAATAAGCTGTGCTGGATGGAATGTATATTCCTGTTTTTGTGTCTTTGTGTAACTTAAGGTTTTGCCTAGAGGGATTCTCTATGTTTTGAATCTGATTACCCTGTAAGGTATTTACCATCCTGATTTTACAGAGGTGATTCTTTTACCTTTTCTTTAATTAAAATTCTTCTTTTAAGAACCTGATTGATTTTTCATTGTTCTTACGATCCAAGGTTCAATAAGGATAAGTGCAGGGTCCTGCACTTAGGACGGAAGAACCCAATGCACAGCTACAGACTAGGGACCGAATGACTAGGCAGCAGTTCTGCAGAAAAGGACCTAGGGGTGACAGAGGACGAGAAGCTGGATATGAGTCAGCAGTGTGCCCTTGTTGCCAAGAAGGCCAATGGCATTTTGGGATGTATAAGTAGGGGCATAGCGAGCAGATCGAGGGACGTAATCGTCCCCCTCTATTCGACATTGGTGAGGCCTCATCTGGAGTACTGTGTCCAGTTTTGGGCCCCACACTACAAGAAGGATGTGGATAAATTGGAAAGAGTCCAGCGAAGGGCAACAAAAATGATTAGGGGTCTGGAACACATGATTTATGAGGAGAGGCTGAGAGAACTGGGATTGTTTAGTCTGCGGAAGAGAAGAATGAAGGGGGATTTGATAGCTGCTTTCTACTACCTGAGAGGTGGTTCCTGAGAGGATGGTTCTAGACTATTCTCAGTGGTGGAAGAGGACAGGACAAGGAGTAATGGTCTCAAGTTGCAGTGGGGGAGGTTTAGGTTGGATATTAGGAAAAACTTTTTCACTAGGAGGGTGGTTAAACACTGGAATGTGTTGCCTAGGGAGGTGGTGGAATCTCCTTTCTTAGAAGTTTTTAAGGTCAGGCTTGACAAAGCCCTGGCTGGGATGATTTAATTGGGGATGGGTCCTGCTTTTGAGCAGGGGGTTGGACTAGATGACCTCCTGAGGTCCCTTCCAACCCTGATATTCTATGATTCTATGATTCAAAGGGTTTGAGTCTGTGTTCACCTGTACAAATTGGTGAGGATACTTATCAAGCCTTCTCCGGAAAAGGGGGTGTAGGGTTTGGGGGGATATTTTGGGGGAAGACGTCTCCAAGTGGGCTCTTTCCCTGTTCTTTGTTTAAAACACTTAGTGGTGGAAGCATATGGTTCAAGGCAAAGTTTGTACCTTGAGGAAGTTTTTAACATAAGCTGGTAAGAATAAGCTTAGGGTGTCTTTCATGCAGGTCCCCACATCTGTACCCCAGGGTTCAGAGTGGAGAAGGAACCGTGACACCTTACAAGCCTTAACTGGCTATGAGCATTGCTGTGGGGTTGCCTCCCGAATTACAGTTTTCAGTAAAATATTATATTAACATCAGATCTTTGAATAATCCTTCATGAATCCACACTGATCTTTAATGCATTTCCTGCATTTTGCACACTGAATTGCATTGAACTGTCAGCCATTCCTCTTAACTGTAGTGTCTTTTTGGATTTAACAGTCACCTTTCAAAATGGCACTGTGACAGACTGACAACCTTCTGTAATATCCCGAACAAACCTTATGGAATTAAGATAAACTTTATTGAATTAAGTGAACTCTTATAGAATGAAGGTTAATACCTTTGGGGTACATTAAAAGTGCAGTTGTGTATGTGGTGTTGTGGCTTTGTGTGTACCTTCTCTAGTAGGGAGAGGAGCTGCCACTGTATTTGCTCCGTTATCAAACCTTTGAAGCCCCCTCGTCCCCCAGAGAGGTATGCATGCACTACATGTGTGCAGTCTCTTTTATTGTTTTTCATGTGTTTTCTCTGTAGTGCTTTCCTCTTCAGAATATAATAGGCTTGCATAGAAAGAACTGTGTGGTACTTATAACTGTAGTAATCACCCTGGTTAACCATCCCTAAAGAGAAAGCAAGCAGGTGTCCTCAGGCAGCCTCTCCCTGCTGGGAATAACACAGTGAAGGCAGGGAGCTGTGCAGCCTGGAAATACCCTGGTCAGAAGGGAGAGAGATGTGGGTTTCCACCCAGAAAGGCAATGGCTGGGGAGCTGGAAGCCTGATACCAGGTGCCATTGCTGGACCAATGACGGGAAATACAGCTGCAGTTGCCCTGAACTGTGACAGGTGCTTTTTCAAATGTCCTTGTATTTCACCTCCACATCTCTTTAAGCCTTGACCCTGGTCTTCTCATAGGCTATGTCTACACTGCAACTGGCCTGCAATCGAAGGTGTGGTTGCAGCTTAGATAGGTATACCCACACTAGCTTTAATCTGGTTAGCAGCCCTCACTTCAGCACAGGCTAGCAACATGAATATGTACCCAGGATTCGCACCTTGCTGAAGCCCATGCCACTGAGTCTTCATTGTTATTTTAGCTGTGCTAGCTAAATGAAAGCGAGTACGGGTATGCCTAACGGGGCTTCCCGTTCCGTTCAGTGGCAGTGTAGACATAGACCCAAACGCTATCATGTTCTGCAATATTGTTTCAAAAATGACTGTGTCACTGTCGCATTCTGGTCAATCAGGGTCCACTCGAGTACCCATTTAAGTGAACCTCTCCATTGACTTCAATTGGTGTCAGAATGGTTTTTTCTGTAGTATCTTTGCCATTCAGAGACTCTCTTCTCAAACACCTAAAGGTCTCTTGCGCCCAGCCCAAGTTTATGCACCTAAAGTGTCTTTCCAGCATCCCATCTGTTCCCATTGGGTTCTATCTAGCTGCATTTTGTCCAGAATCTGGACAACACCAGTGACTGCCCAGGAAGCAGTTTATTACAATTTTCACAAAACCGATTGCCTTTGAAACTTCCTAGACATTTCCCAAGACTTAGAGTCAGCTCTTCTGTAGCAGGTTAGGAAACAAAGCTGGGGAGGGGAGAGGAGAAATGTTTTAAAAGGTAGCTTGGGCCCAGGCACTAGAGCCATTTGGCTGTTTTTGAGGTGAGTTGGCAGAACTTCAGGCTGCCACACAAAACACAAGGCGATAATGAGTCTCTGCCAAAACCGTTTAATACTTTTTCATGTGACTCATGCACACGAGACCAGCAAGACCTGGCCAGCCAGGTGTTCTAGCCAAAAAAGGAAAGGATGAGAGTTCCATGTCGCTGATATTTGTTATTTGTACGTGAAGCTGAAAATTGGCAGATTAATCCGCAACGTAACATTGATATGCTAGGTATTGTCTACACACACAAGAAGACAAAGACCTTGCCCCAAACAGCTTACAGTCTACAACAATATCAATATTGGTTTCCACACACATCTCAGATACTCTAACATGCTGGACTATTGCAATGAACTGGCTAGTGTGCATATGTACCAATGCCACCTATTTAATCAGAACTGCTCAGCTGTGTGTCAGAGGCTCTGTACTGCTAGCTGAGATTCTCCTTTAGCCAAGGTTAGAAGCTGGTGCTTTCTGGAGTGGAGATGTGAATTCTACTACACGGTGTCACTGTGAAGTTGTGAGTGGCCTATGTGCTACACAGTGATACCCGCAAAGTCACAGATGGTCATGGTTTTATTACAATATAGCACACAGATTCAGGGAAACCGTTACATTCCCATTCACCATTTGGTTTCATTTTTCCTCTAGATATTTGTGATCGCATCAGTTCTGAAGTACTTCTCCACAATAACACTGAAGTTCTTACCATAGTTTTTACAAAGTATTGTGCATGTTTTCTTAAACCTTGTGTACGTCTTCACACGGATCATATGTTTCAGCTAACTTGCTGCATTCACCTTCAGTGGTATTGCTAGACTTTGTTAATAACAGATCTTTGTGAACTGGTTTCAGTGCAGCAGGCGTGTAGTTTATTTATTGCCTTCACAACACACTCAGCTGCAAAGGTTTCAGAAATCTGCAATCTCACTAGGATGCTTCTTTGTGTTTTTCTTCTCCCTAGAACTAGTTTACATGCTGCTCAATCATAAGAAAACAGAGATGAGCAATTGGAATCTGCACGTATCCATCTCTGTTTGCATACTGACAAGAAGGGCTCATTAAACTGAGGTGGCATTAAAAGGGGAACAAATTTAGGACTTTTTTTTTGAAGCCTCAAGCCAAATTTTCTTTATTCACTGATATTTTTGTAAAAGATCATGTATTATTTACTGTAAAGGACACTTTTAAAAAAACCCACATAATTCAGGCTATAAAATATATACTTATGCATAGCAGAACCCATTTTTAAAGTGCAATGCATAGGTTTTAACCTCAAAGTTCCCATGATGGAGTCAGGTGAATGGGAGGCTGGTGGCCAATTCCCCACAATTACACTAAAAACATCTCCAGATTATGGCTTTAAGGAGGTGCCTCCACATTGCCACCTGCTGTGGCTTCTGCCTCATTTTAGGTCATTGTATACAGACAATCTGCTAGGGATGTGGAATTATTCTGCTGTAACCCACATAGCCTTGGAAATCCTCCTGCTTTCTCGAGCTTTAAGAGTTTGGAGAAAACTGCCAGTTTCCCTTTTCACCAGGCTTTCTAATGTCAGTAGTTCTCTCTCTCTCTCTCTCTGACACCCTTCCAGATTCTCTAAATCAACATCTTCAGATGCTGACTTCATGCCACTCACATGCTCTCTAATAAGCTTGGGCTGCTCTTGTATTTAAGGAGCACATTATTTATCTTCTCTTCTTTTGCTATTTTTATCTCAGTTTCTGCATTATGTTTCTTTACTATGTTTTGACACCAGTTTAGTTGTTGGGCTTTACATCACTTCATCATCCTCTTTGGGGTGGTTCCAGGCCTGGGAGGAAGGCCTAAAGACTAGAGTCAAAGAAAAGGACAAATGGGGCAGAGAGCCCTTGAGCTTGGTCGCCCCAAGGTGGTGCATATGGGCCTGATCCAAAGCTCACTGAAGTCAGCAGGAGTCTTTCCAGTGACTTCAGTAGGCGTTAGATGTTGTCCATGAGTCTCAGAATTCTTGCTGAAAGCCTCCTTGGCACATACTGTTCTGCTTCTCTTCTGCCGCAACTATGCCCTGTTTCTGATGTATTTTTGTCATGGACTTTCCAAAAATTGGTTCATAGAATCATAGAATATGAGGGTTGGAAGGGACCTCAAGAGGCCATCTAGTCCAACTCCCTGCTCAAAGCAGGACCAATCCCCAACTAAATCATACCAGCCAGGGCTTTGTCAAGCCTGACCTTAAAAACATCTGAGGAAGGAGATTCCACCACCGCCCTAGGTAACCCATTCCAATGCTTCACCACCCTCCTAGTGAAAATTTTTTTCCTAATATCCAACATAAACCTCCCCCACTGCAACTTGAGACCATTGCTCCTTGTTCTGTCATCTGCTACCACTGAGAACAGTCTAGATCCATCCTCTTTGGAACCCCCTTTCATGTAGTTGAAAGCAGCTATCAAATCCCCCCTCATTCATAGATTCATAGATATTTAGGTCAGAAGGGACCATTATGATCATCTAGTCTGACCACCTGCACAACGCAGGCCACAGAATTTCACCCACCACTCCTGCAAAAAGCCTCTCACCTATGTCTGTGCTATTGAAGTCCTCAAATCGTGGTTTAAAGACTTCAAGGAGCAGAGAATCCTCCAGCAAGTGACCTGTGTCCCATGCTACAGAGGAAGGCGAAAAACCTCCAGGGCCTCTTCCAATCTGCCCTGGAGGAAAATTCCTTCCCGACCCCAAATATGGTGATCAGCCAAACTCTGAGCACATGGGCAAGATTCATCAGCCAGATACTACAGAAAATTCTTTCCTGGGTAACTCAGATCCCACCCCATCTAATATCCCATCACCTATTCACCATGAATATTTAATTACCAAAACCATGTTATCCCATCATACCATCTCCTCCATAAACTTATCGAGTTTAATCTTAAAGCCAGATAGATCTTTTGCCCCCTCTGCTTCCCTTTGAAGGCTATTCCAAAACTTCACCCCTCTGATGGTTAGAAACCTTCATCTAATTTCTAGTCTAAATTTCCTGGTGGCCAGTTTATATCCATTTGTTCTTGTCTCCACATTGGTACTGAGCTTAAATAATTCCTCTCCCTCTCCGGTATTTATCCATCCCTCTGATATATTTATAGAGAGCATTCTTCTCTTCTGCAGACTAAACAATCCCAGTTCCGTCAGCCTCTCCTCATAAGTCATGTGCTCCAGCCCCCTAATAATTTTTGTTGCCCTCCGCTGGACGCTTTCCAATTTTTTCACATCCTTCTTGTAATGTGGGGCCCAAAACTGGACACAGTACTCCAGATGAGGCCTCACCAATGTCGAATAGAGGGGAACGATCACGTCCCTTGATCTGCTGGCAATGCCCCTACTTATACAGCCCCAAATGCCATTAGTCTTCTTAGCAACAAGGGCACACTGTTGACTCATATCCAGCTTCTCATCCACTGTAACCCTTAGGTCCTTTTCTGCAGAACTGCTGCCTAGCCGCTCGGTCCCTTGTCTCTAGCTGTGCATGGGATTCTTCTGTCCTAAGTGCAGGACTCTGCACTTGTCCTTGCTGAACCTCATCAGATTTCTTTTGGCCCAATCCTTTTGTCTAGGTCCCTCTGTATCCTATACCTACCCTCCAGTGTATCTACCTCTCCTCCCAGTTTAGTGTGGATGAAATAGGATCTATTCCTCTTCTTCCCCATCATCTGGTTTTAGGAAGAATGGAAAAGTGCTTTCTTCTCCCTCCCTTTCATTGCCTAGCTTTCCACATCCCATTCCATTAATTTGGTAATTTTTTGCCACCTGTCAAAAACGGGGAAATTGGATTTGACCTAGATTATGATCTCTAAAAATAATTATTCATACTGAACATTCACATCTCTTTGTAATCTGAGTATTCATTAACATCTTGATTAATTCTGATGACAGGATAGCATAAAATACCCATGAGAGATGAGACTTCTTCATTTATCTAAACCCTGTGTTAATTGCAAGTACCTTCAGACACAAGAAAGTACAGTATTTATCATACAACCATCAAACAATTTTGTTTATAATGTAGGATTCTTCCAGCAAAATGATGTTACCAAATCACCTTGTATAACATGTAATAAAGTCCTGTTGAAATTAAGTTTTTGTAAATGAAGAAGTTTATGGGGCTTTTTTTTAAGTTCCCAGATCAATAGACTATATGGCCAGAGTGAAAAGCTTGAAAAATGTTCTAAAACATATGGAAAACAGATCTTCCTGTACTTGCTTACCAAGACCCGAGTTCTGGATTTTGTGTGCAAATTAATGGTATGCCAGTTTCAACAATGCCCTGTTACTTTAATGCTTACTCATATGAGGTGGTGATACTGCAGTGATAAACCCCGTAAAATAAATATGGGTAAATTGGCTCTAAAACACGACAGATAATGTCAGCAAATAATCTATTGTAGGTGCTTGTGATGTCATTAACTAATGTCAGAAAAGCACAGAACCCTGAATTCAGGTTGTAGCAGAGAAGTGCTGGGGGAAATGGATTTCAAATATTAATATTTGGGGGAAAAAACAGTTAATGGTTTTCAAATCAGTGCTCTGTTACTGATTTGGAATTTGAAAGAGTGATTTTAAATTTCTGGGGCTTTTCAGATATCCTTGAAGAGTTCTACCAATACAGTCTGCTTAAAAGGGTCGTTTATATTTTATCTTAAAAACCTTAGCTTCAACTTATTGATTGTTTCATTGTCAGGGGTGAATTGAATTCTCTTGTCATTTCAACCTTCTCTTTTCTCCACCCTCCCCCTTCTTTTTATTAGAGAAATGGGTAATACTGTTAAAGACTTCCTGCTGTTCCCAGTGGGCCATCTGTTCTCCTCTGCCCTTCCATGGCATTTCTGGAAGCAATGCACATCAGACAAGAGTCACTGGGCCATACTCTGCCCTCACGTACACTGGTGTAGATGCACTGGGGTTGCTTTATATTGACACTGATGTAATCAGAAGCAGAGCTTTGCCTGACATTTTCATTTTCATGCTCATTCAGCACAATGGAGGCTAGATCACCTAGCAGGAGCAGTATCAAGGTCATAGTCTTCTACAGTTTATAGTGTCAGGGTAGAAACTTCCCTCTCAAATTCACTAGGTGCATCTGACTCACTGCGCCACTACCTAACCACCCTTTTTGGAGTGAAAACCTAAAGTCTGCCCTGGCCACTGACAGCCTTCCATTTGAACGGCCAACTGGCAGTTTTCTAGGTAGCTCCACACACATGCCTATATCTGGATTAGACTGAAAGCAAGGTTCCACCTTGATCAAGAGGGATAGAACTTGGTGCTTTTTTCAGCTAAGATAATGAGAACCTATTTCTGTCTAGCTGAAATTCTGCTTTCAAGATGCATCCTGTTTCTTTCGCTCGTCCCTGACAATGTATTCTACGTTGCTGATCATCCGATGGTTGGCAGAGATGGTACCATTCATTTGGCATGCTTTTTCTTCACAGCTTCATGCCAAAGATCCCAGATGTGCACTGCATTTATTCTGCTAGCAGAGCCCAGAGTTGCCTGATTGCATATGAACATGAACACTAGCAGTCTACTTAGAGGACCTGCAGCTACTCCTTGTCCTGTATATCCAAAAGAGTGACCTAGTAAATGAGAGTATAATTATCACGATATTTACATCAAATCCCAGTATGAAGCCCCGTCAGTCAGATTTGCACATCCATAGTATTGCTGCTTATTGGAGTCCATCTTTCATAATTGCAAAAATATACCGAATTATGTTACACTGTGAGATATTTTGGATGGCAAAAAAGTACCAGTATGCACAGCCTGGACATTAGGCAGGGATCCTGCTTGTAGGGGCAGATCCTCCGATGGTGCAAATCAGCCGAGCTCCATTGAAGTCCATGGGATACCAGTTTACATGAGCCGCTAATCCAGCCCATTCCATTTGCTCACATGTATTATAGTGCTCTCACTGGTCTGTGGGATTCTTACAGAGTTTATACATTTTTTCAAGCTCAGTGTTTCTTTGGCTGTCTCAGATCTTCTCTAATCAGCCACTTTGAGCCTCTCTGATTCCCCTATTGACTACTCTGGGCTTCTCTGGCCTCCAGTTTTTCAACTCGTCAGGTATTCTGATCTCCCCCTGCCTGCTCTGTTCTTTTTCTGTTGTGCCTGGTCTCTTACTATTCATATCTACTCATTAAAAATTCTGCTCTAACAAAGAGAGACGAGGCGGTTTTGGCTACTAAGGTGTTATGAGTCTATACGCTGCCTCCAGTTAATGTGAAGTTTGCTTTGTATAGACAAATGTAAACAGCTTTCCTGTAATCAAATGTCATCACATAGCACTGCAAATAGTGCAACACCATGAAGGAGGGGCGGGGGGCAGGTTGCATACACGTAGTGACTGAGATTTATAATTCTGCAGAGACTAGGAATAAAAACATAAATGCACTTTCATTCCAATGTGCCTTTATTGCCTTGATTTAAGGCTGGAACAGGCTGAAGTGACCTTAAATCATCCTGGGCTTATACCATTAAAAAGTCACATGTGCAATGTTCATCTTCGCACATTTTAGTAGCTCTCCAAATAGGCAATCACTGGGGACCTTCAACTTTGTGAGAGCCCGAGATTAGGAGGATATCAAATGGAAATGCTCTTTTAAGCTGCAGGATAAGTCAAAATATCTGAACACTAAGAACAAACAATTTGCTAAATCCCCATTTCATCCAGCCTTTGCACTGGATGGCTAATTCCTTTGTTTAGCGCTGTGGTGTTTTATCTCCAGGTGGGAGAGCAGTGCCTTCTTGAGCCAATATTCCTGCTGCCTGCAGATCAGACAGCAGTGGCTGCTCTGTTATGAGCATGGCAGCTGGTACGTTTTTTCCTTTCCCAGCAAGAGACTGAGCATTTCATCGTTTTTAACACAATTCACCAGCTGGGACCAAGTCTCCTAGTAAGCAGTCAAATACCTTCTCTTCTCCCCCCTGCCCCCCCGACCCCCACACCCACACCAGCCCGAACACCAACACCGTAGCAACCACCTAAGGCTGCCCTACTCCAAAGTGCTCTCAAAACTCATTAACTGGTATTAAGTTGTAACATGCTGTTATGGGCTTTTTCTATCCATAGCCTCAAGTCCTTCGCCAGAAAGACAAGATGCAGCTCGGCCGTCAAGCAAGAACCCTTCGACCTGGACTGTCGATGATGTGGTTTGGTTTGTGAAGGATGCAGATCCTCACGCGTTAGGTCCGCACGTGGAGCTTTTCAGAAAACATGTACGTAGGAGGCGGTCCATGGTGTAACCCAGCTATTTGGGCTGAGTTTACAGGTCATTGACTTTACCAAGTGAGAGTCTTATCTTGTGAGGCAAGGAGCATCCCCAACGCCTGCTGGCTGCAGGGGGAATTGCTTGCACTCAGCAGTTTACAAGACACAGCTGATGTTAACATCCAAGTGTTGGAGTTTAACTCTACATTAAAAGAACTTCTAGGTCCAGCCAGGTGATTCGTGTCAGCAGAGGCTGAGAGTAATGTGTGGAGGAATTGCTCTCTCAACCCCTGGAGGGAAGCAATGGCTTATGTCATTCTATAGCTAATCCCCTGAGCTGGGTGCTTAAGGCCATATCTTAATTAGCTCCAGCACTGTGTTTAAATGAAGTCCAGGCCAGTAAGGAGCTAACTTAGTTTCCTTGACCATTACAAACACCGTATGGCTTTCCTATAAACCGTTTGACAAAAGCATGGTATAAACCAGCAGTGTAGACAACATAGTTTAGCCATCTGCAGTTGAACAAAAGTTGCCTTGCTGGAAGGTTTTGAGACTGGGGCGGGGAGATGTAAATCAGGGGAAGCGGGTGTGAATGTGAGGGAGGATCCCAGAAACATGTGCAGACTTTCCCTGCTATTCCTCGCCCTGTCCCAGAAAGAAGAACGTTTGGGAAGTGACAAGTCTGCCTAGTACAAAAGCATCAGGGCGGTTTTTGTTTTGTTATTGCATATGTGGCAGATTCTGACATTATATTGTCTTATACAGCATGGAGCCTGGTGCGCTGACACAACAGCCTCTAGGTGAGCTATGCTGTAGGATTTTATGTGGTGCCATAGTCCTACAGTATTTGTGACAAAAGAGACCCAGTTAAATGGGCACTAAAATTTGCCACATCTTCCATTGTGAAGTACCCAGCACCTGTTGTATATACTTAGAGTCAGTTTCACTGTAAAATATGCAATAGGTCTGAGAGCTTGGGTGAGGCTACTGCACAACTCAATTCAATTAGGCCTTTGAAATATATATATCCCTGCAATTTTTCAACCTTCAAATCTAAGCTGGATTAGCATGGAGACCCCAGAGGGGAGAGGCAAGTGATTAGTCCATTAACCTTAGCCATATCTTCCTGTGTGTTAAATCTTTCTATGAAGCGTAATTTACTTTGAAGCACTTAATGTCATTGACAGGCCCAACAAGCACCTGAAATCATTGCTTTAGCAATCAACTAATCTTAGCCGTGACACCACCGTTGTAGCAGGGTGGTACAATGAAGAGAAAGTGGGAAAAGGAAAAGCAAATGAGGACAGTGCTATCTCTTGCCCTGTTATATTTAAAGTGACCATCAGGGATTGGGGATTGACTTATACTTACTGTGCCAAATTCACCTAAACAGCTGTAGGGAGAGATAATCCACCTTAGCCAGTCTATTCCCCTATCTCCACAACAGGGAAGGCAGTGAGTGGTACCATCACAGCCCTCCCTTGTGTTTTTCCCATGTAGGAAGGCAGCTCTTGCTTGTGGCCAAGATTCTGCAGTAACTCTGTCAAAAGTGGCTTCTGGGGGTGTGCACTGGATCCGCGAATCCCCCAACCTCCTGGGCTGTTTTCTGCGCTGCAGCCTCTCCCAGGGAGAGTTTCTGCATCTGGAGCCACTGCAACAGGGTCCAGGCTCAGAAGAGTCTAGCCCATAATTTATAGGGTCACTGAAGGGCGCAGAACTGGTGTGAGACCATCAGCTGTACACCTCTCTTGCAGTAGCATTTCTGGCAATGAGTGTGTGTGGTTTTGCAATGACCTCTCAGCAAGAAGAAAGCAGCAAAAGTGATACCCAGCCGTGGGAGAAGGGAAGGAGAGAGAGAGAGAGAGTTTGCAGAGGATAGTACATGACGGAGGAATACATGGAGAATTAACAAGTAGCAAAATCAAACTAAAAGGGAGCAAAGCAATGCAACGCTCTGATAGTTTAATTATGGTCAGTAATTGGCAAATGCATATGTGAAGGAGACTAAAATCTTTATGTTTAAGGTAATTAAACCTGTTCATTCAGAATTATAACCTGCCTCTTCCAGTGATGGATATTGTAATTGTGAGCACATATAGTTTTCTCGACCTTCTTCATATTGATTATTTTAGCTTTGTTCCAGTTAGCTTACCACTCGACAGTATTGCTTGCAGAGGGTGACCTTACTGAGAGGGGAAGCCTACATTTCCAGCCTCTGAAGTGGGACCAAGAAGTGGGAGGCGCAGTCTCATTTTGCTGTTTTAATCCTTTTATTCACGAGCAGCCTGATCCTGCAAACACTTATTACTGAGTATAGCGCTAGCTACTCCGAATAGTTCTAGTGAATCAACCCCACAGGGTTAGTGCCCCTTTAGGGATTACTCACCATGCTGAGAAATATGCTCGGGAATAAGTGTTTGCAGAAACAAGCCTTAATGCTTTCCTATTGCAGCTGGAAGCTGCTCGCTATCTCCAAATGCTACTGCAGTCTTGCAGGCTGTACTTGAGAAACCTGTGTCACTTCTTGCTCCCAATCCCTTATAGAAACACTCCAGTAGTCTACAATACTGGTCCAAATTACTGTGGGCCAGACCTCAACTAGTGTAAGTAAACCTGACTCCCTTGGCTTCAGTGAGTTACACCAGCTAAGGATCTGGTCCTGCATCTTCTAATAGTGCTATTGCAGAGTTTTAGATCATTACTGACATAGTATTAATAAAGAGAAATCAAGCAAACATACTTTTTCATCAGAGGGACATAGCTATTGCAGGATATTTAATTAAATATGAATGCTCCCTCTGGCACACTCTTGTCATGTAATTTAATTCTAACCCTTACATACTAATAATGTTAAAGGGAAAAAAACATTTTGAAAAAGCCGGATTCACTCTAATCACTCGATAGTATTTTATTTTACTTCATTCTAAACTCCAGAAGTTTGTTTTTCTTTATGCTATGCACATGTTGGTTGTATCCATATTTGAATGCAACATTGATTCTTCCTTTATCTTACCTTCTGAAAATGATAGGAAGAAGCGATAAGGAGAAAGTGGTTTCCAATGTGGTGTGTGGGGGCAAGAGGAGTGGAAATTGACCATCAACTGCTGATTGAGTGAATCATAAAGTGATCTTACTGTGGATCAGCACTAAGCACAATAATGGTCCGTGCACAGTAAGCTTGATAGTAATGCTTCATTAGTATAACTTGGATCACACAGACAAGCTCTGACCATCAAACAGAAACGATGAAATGTATGGAAGTCATGCTAATACTTAGCACTGATATGGCACGTTTTAACATCAAGGTGCTTTGATGAAACTTTAAAATTGACAAAATTTCAGCCAGCTCTACTCTGAATGAAGCCATTTGAAGATGCAGCTGGAAGATGTCTTAGCTGCAATGGAATGCTTGCTCTCTTACTTTTTCAGCACTGGTCACAGGTTATACATCTTGATTTTTCTCTCTCTTTTTTTAAAACAGGAGATTGATGGCAATGCTTTATTGTTACTGAAAAGTGACATGATCATGAAATACTTGGGGCTGAAATTAGGACCAGCATTGAAACTTTGTTACCACATCGATAAACTCAAGCAAGCAAAGTTCTGACATTTCCTTCAACAGTGGCCCAACATAATCCCAGATAGCAGACAAAAGGTAACATGTTGCCTTATAGAAATACATCAACTTGTGAATTGTTTTTCCCTCTTTTTTAACAAAGACTTTCTTTTTTAATACTTGTGCATCTTCACCTTTTTTTAATCCAATGGGGTCTTTTAGCTGTTCTGTGTTAATAATTTTCCAAAAAGTATATAATTACAATAATTATTTTATATCATTAATATTGTTATTATGATTATAGTAAGTCCTATTTTTGTAATCAGAAGTGGGAAATCGGAAACAAATACAGCTTTGACACATGCTGAGGACTGATGAGGGACTATAGAAGAGTCACTCATTAGCCACCTGTCAGCCTCTGGGGCATAATTAGTAATTTGCCAACATCTGGGGTGTGGTTATAATGCAGACCCAAGAACAACAGCATTATGAGATAAAAGGCCTGGAAAAGGTCAGATTAATGCCCTTTGTTTGGTCAGCTATTGTTGTCTTATGGGCACTACCCCCACGTCTTGCACTATCTGGAAAACTTGAAATTCTTTAGTTTAAAAAAAAAAAAATTCTGAAGACTGAAGTACCTTGTTTTCCCACTAGAGGGACAAATCCTAATAAACTCCAGGCTTCAGCTGCTGATGACATGGTGGCTTTCTATAGGGTGTGATTGAGCCACCTTGATTTTACATCTAGTATATACACAAATTAGGAACTGCAGCTCCTAGCATGATCGACCCTTCACTGCTCACCGACAACTAGTTCACGATTTAGAAAAACCAAAACGCAGAAAGCGTTCCTGATAGGATGCCACAACACACTGCATCTCGTTAAGTCAAAAAGTGGTTGGATAGCTCCCAGAGCATCTGGCATTCTCAGCAGTCTGCCTCCTTCCTTGAGCCATGCCTGTATGCCATATATTTTGTGGCACTCTTTAAAAAAGCAAAAGAGTACAGTGGAAATGTTCTCCAAAAAGAAGTTGAAAATACAACGCACACTGTACATTTGCAACTGTGTTGGATCTAAAAGGTAGATTTTCTAGATTAATTTCCTTACTGAAGCTGCCATTGTGGGTAATCTTGTTAACGTTCAGCACATATGCAGAGGTGTTGAGCATTAGGATTTAAGTGGATTCAAAATGTCCTTCTGCACCATAAAAGAACCAAAAAAAAAAAAAAAAAGACAAAATGTCCACATCCTATACAGCCATGTCAGGACAAGTATATTTTAAAAAAAATAATAGATTACTTATGGGTTGGATATGCTCTTATTTTCTTCTTTAAAAATGAGATTTATCAAAAGGATACCTCTACCCGTTCAGCTTAAACAGCATTCTCTTTAAATGAGTGTCCAGATTTTTTAGCAACTCTTTGAGATATTAGGGCTGTGTGATAGCCAGACTCAACCTGTCTCAGAGAATGGATTCCTGAACCTTTACATGGCAGTGATCAGATGGTACCATCCAATTCTGTTCATGTAGAATAAAATGTTACCAAAAATGTCATGCAGAACAAAACTCATTTTTATGTGCAACATTAGAATAAACCTGCTGCAAAAAAGATACAAATTCTGGGCTTGATCCTGAAAACACATATGAATTTGAATAATTTTAATCCCATGAGTAGTTTAATAGAACTCACTGGGGTTATTCACATGAGTAAAAGTTACTTATGCCCTTATATGTTTGCAGCATTGGCTCCGCAAATGACTGACCAGTTTTCAACAAGTTCTGTATGCACACTGAAATGCCTTTGAAATGAACACCTGAATAAATGTGTTAAATGAAATTCCTATAATACTAAGTATAAAATATACTAATATCTAAACATATGGACGATTAGAACTTTAAACTGAGCTGCATTGCTTTATGTCCGTGTTGCACAGAATGAAAATCTGCTCAGCCAGATGTGTGCTAGGGACATAAATGTGTTCACACCAACAAGACGGTTATACAGTTAATTGTTCACTGTTGCATTTTCAAAAGTTAAGTCTTTTACTTACAATAATGCTACTTATTTGACCTGCTTTTAAAGTCAGCCCAAAAGAGTGTAAAGACCTTGATATATCTGTAATGTCATACTCAGCAAATCCTAGGACAATCTAGTTTTCTTACGTGTTCTGCAATGTAGCCCATCTTTCTTATTTTTAAAAAAACTTCTGATTTTAGTTCCTTCCATCCAAAAACTCACTTCACTGTAACATAGCTAACTCCAAAAGAGAGCAGGTCAAACATTTTCCAGTGGGATGTTTTTTCCATTGCGAAATGCTGTTTCCTCAAAATCTAAACTTTCCAAGGGAACCTGCTGATTTTGAGAAAATTTTGTTTTGGAAACCTCCCTGAAACAAACATTTCACTATTATTGAAACACTTCTCTTTTGACATTCTTGGGAGGAATATTTTGGGGGTTTTGTTTTCAAAACAACGTTGTCATTTGAAAATGTTTTTGATTGTATATTATGTAGAAAGTCAAATTTGAATGAAATGTTTCAATTGACCCAAACCATTTTTTAAAAAAATTCATTTTGTATAAAATATCTAAATTCAGTGTTTTGCTCTGATTTGGAAGAAACCCAAATTTCAAATTCTGGAGTTTCCCACAGAACAGAAGTTCTGGTTCCTCACAGCTCTACTCCTAACATACTTTCTTTCCTCTCTCTGCCCCTCTTTTAGCCATTAAAACTGAATAGTAATCAGAAGGCAGAGACAATACTAACAACATATATAAATTAGCTAGCAACAATGATATTTTTACATCCAATGTGCTGGAAGAATTTTCATACACCATTGTATGAAACTTGTATATACAGTCAGTGGTGCTATTTTTTTTATATTAAACTTTTAAATATGACAGACTGTTGAAGTCAGGATGTTTTAATGTTTTGTCCTTGGTGTTTTGTTTTCATTGATTGTATTGCATAGAAGTACAATATATAGCAAAAAAAAACCCTCCTTTTTGTGTGTTTTGAAATTAAAGGCAATTAGGGGGCAAGCATTATTGAAGCAATATTGCGATTATAACTAACTTTCCCCCTCACAAGTCTTGTCAAAGATGGTAGTTAAATAGCTCTGCTGTGTAAAACCGGTCAGGCCACTTCCTCTGAACAAGCACTAAAGAGTCAGAATATACATGTCATTCATTTCCAAATTAGATGCATTTTTAAACATAGTTGGTACAAATTACTTTGCTTCTTGTTCCGTTCATGGCTTTCACTTCAGACTGTAGCCAATCAAGTTCTACTTTTGAACCATCCTGAGAGGTGTGTGTGTATGTATGTATCCTCATAAGCAACTATGTGGGTCTGTTTTCTACTTTAAAAGAATCATAGCTGGATCAAAAGACATTTGCTACAAGCAATTTCAACATTTTATGAGTATTCCCTTTTGTTTACAAATGTAGACATAGTCTAAGAATTTGGGGGAAAGTTGTGAGTGAGTTCTTTAGCTACTGTAGCTAAAACAGCCTATCCCCCAAATATACCTGCTGCTGACCTTTTTTTAAAATGGCCGACCAATTCGACCTATTCTGTTCATACAGCTCATTCATTTTTCCTTCTCACTGACCACTGCTGCTGTCATGGCATCTTCTCCCTCACTGACAAATGCGTCCCTCCAGAGCAAGGGCTGGATTAGCTCCATAAATTGCCCCCTGGCAATCCAGTGCTGTCAGCCTCCACTTGGCCTGAGCCTACTTTTGAACCTGGGCCCCTCTTGTGTGGCAGCAAGGGGAGCTGCTGCTTCTGCAGAACAGTCTTGCTCAGCATGATCAATGCATAAAGGTACCCTTGAAACAGGCTGTGGCAAAAGCATTGCTGAGAGCCATATACTGCCCCCAAACCATACACTGAATTCCCATGGGAGTGAGCTGTCTTAAAAAGATGCTGTCTTTTTTTTTAAAAAAAAAAAAGGGGGGGGGGAAACGACATCGGGGGGAAAAAACAAATAGAACATTAGTAAAAGATTGGGGAAAATACTGACTGGACTTTTGTCTTAGAAAGATTGTTTGCAGTAACAAACGCAATAGTCTAGCTCAGTTAGCACCATTACCAAATGGGAGGTTGAAAATGGCTTAAGAAATGGGCTTTAGATTGAAAGGTTTGAGTGCTAGGGCCTGATTCTCATTGGCGTAAGCACTCCTTTAAAGCTCTCTGGCCTAACCTGCTATAAGCCCCCTTTGTTCTGCTAGAACAATGTAAATTGGCCTGGTTGTAAATGAGAATTGCTTCCCCCACCCTCGCCCCGTAACCATGCTTGTATCTTTAGTTTTTCTGATCTGAAAGACAGAGATGTACCTGCCAGTGGTCCGAGCAGCAATATTTGCATTGAAGTAGGAGGGGGGATGTCATTTCCCCCTCTAGACTGGGATACACAATCCCTGTCGTGGGGGAAGGTTGAGCCTTAGCTCACAAAGATATGTCCGGAGAGGAATTTGATTTGACCTTTGGAATACTCCTGCTCAGCTGCAAGGGGGGAGCAGTGAGTGGAGAGGCAGTGAGGTTAACTGCAGAGCAAGTGCCCCAGCGACCCCCAGTAGGTGGTGGAGCTACTGCAGGTCATCCCTGCAGCCCAGCTGGTTGTGTGAGGATTCAGCTGGGTTGCCAAATGGGTGAGAGGGATATCAGAGGTGTGAGTGCAAGCCGAATGGGTGACACCCGACAGTCCTGTTCTCTGCTCACACTACTTCTGATCAAGAGCCCACTGATGTCATTAGAAAAGAGTCCCATTGGCTTCAATGGGCTTTCCTCCAGCCCTAAATCATAAGGTGCCACAAGTACTCCTTTTCTTTATTCAAGTCAATAGTTATACTGGTGTGAAACTAGTGGAACAGAGAGGAGACTCATGCCTCTAGTGTTCCAGTCCAGAGGATTACTGTGTATTATTTGTAAGCCACAGTGAAATGTTCAGTTCTGTACACTGAGTCTGTTTCTACACATGGGGTTTTCTCCCCTTTGGAGTTAGTTATAAGAATGCTCTGTTGGCACATGCTTCTTCTGTATCGAAGGACTTGGGACTATTAGAAAAATAACTCACAATAAGCCCTTTGAGGGAAATGTGGAGGAGAATTGTGTCCTTTTCCAAAAGCAAACCTTAGTGCAAGGGTTCTAGAATGCAGCACACGAACACATAAAGTGTCACACTCTTTATAATATTGCAGTAGCTCAAACAGGGTTGCAGAAATGGGAAAATCCATACCCACAATATATGGTTCTAAATCTGTACAGCTTTGCCGGAAAATGCCAGCAAATCACAGCCACACTACCTTCGAGTGCTTGCAATAGCTACATGCTGCTTCCTAATCCACACTCCCTTCCTGGACAATTGGAAACGGTTTCTTTTGGAAATCTAAAATTGTACTTGAAAAAGAATCACTTTTATTCATTGCCCCGAGTTCAATATTATGGAAACATGTCTGCTAACCATTTGCTTTGTGTAATTTGTACTAATGCTAATAAGAAACAGCTGCGATGCTTCCTGTTGTAAATTCTTTTGTGGTGGTAGTGGCATTATCGCATACACTTCCCCAATGTGATGGACTCTAGTAAGACAGAGCTCTTATTCTGACACTGTGCAGCTTGAGCAAATGCCATCAACTCAAAGTAGAGCTATGCAAACCTTAATTGAGAGGATGTCTCTCTTTGTTCCCAGTCTCTGAACTACCAGGTGCCTGGCTCTGAACTGTTGGGTGAGTTCACATGATGCATTGGAGATAAGTCACTGCGTGCGTAGTGTTTTCAGCACTACTGGATTCAGCATAAGTGTAAGTGGCAGGTTAGGTTACTTGCAGTTTAAGCAACGGGCTTTCAGTCTGAGGTTAAGCAGTAGAGGAAGGCAGTTTATTTTTAAAAGAAATGTTCTAGTAAAATATGTTGGCACTTTAAGACTCAGACTGAAGCACAGACGGCTTTTCTCAGCGGCAGTCCCAAGTAAAATGTTTCCCTTATCCATGGCTAAATAAAGAATCTTGATCCTATTGAGGCCAATGTAAGTTTTACTATTGACTTCAGTGGGACCAGAGCTTGGCCCAGAAAGGAGGGCGAGCTTCAGCCAAGTTCTAAAGTAAGCAGAACCTAACAAGGCCTATTTCATCCTCCCTTGATCTACTAAGAAATAACAAAAGCTCACCAACCTACTCCAGTCCCTCTCCCATACAACTCCTTCCCTGCTGGTTTATATACTTATCTGCTGCCCAGGGAATCATTTCCTGTTGCTAATGAAGCCTATTAGTATTCCAATAGGGAGCTTTGCTAATACACCCATTTTTGTCAGCGAAGTGCAGGTTGGGTGGCAGTGTGAGAGGGGGAGGTGTTAACGCCCTGCCTACCAGAATCTGTGTAGGATCCTTTCAGCTGCGTGCCAGAAGAAAACATTCCATAAGGCTGTTACATACACATGGATGTTTGATGAGTTCTCAGTTTTGAAAGGCAAATTAAATTAATAGAATATCAGGGTTGGAAGGGACCTCAGGAGGTCATCTAGTCCAACCCCCTGCTCAAAGCAGGGCCAATCCCCAATTTTTGCCCCAGATCCCTAAGTGGCCCCCTCAAGGATTGACCTCACAACCCTGGGTTTAGCAGGCCAATGCTCAAACCACTGAGCTATCCCACCCCCCTAATTCTACATACAGAGCTTCTAAACACTGAACCAAACAAAATCTCCCATTGATTTATACATGACTCCACTGAGAGTTTTCCCAGCATAAGCACTTTGGGATCAGACCCCTAGTGAAATTTAAAAACTGTTTAAAACCAATCTAAGTGGCCCATTACATTTAGCCACTTTAATAGTAATGGCACTTGATAGTGCTTCAAATGCATCAGTCTCTTGGATGGTGTCATACTAAAATAATAAGGCCAGATAGGACAATAGGAAAGAGTCCACCTGCTACTGAAGTCTTTTCCTTTGGTTTCTGGAGAGCTGCCAAGAACAGTGCTTGAGACTGGGCAGGAGAAGGATGATGGGCATGTGTGTGGCTTAGCTAGGCTGGCCTGGTTTTGTAGGCAGGCGGTGAAGTGAGTAAAATAAAAGCAGGGCTCACAAGCTGAGAAGAGCAGGTTTCAAAGAGGAGGAAGTCCTGTGTTTTCCTGGTGTCCCCTTGTCATCTGTGGCCTACTTCCAGACTTGTATAGAATCTTTCCTGAACATATCCATGTTTCTTTATAGCCCATTGTTATTGTTAAGGGCAGAGATCATGGTGCCCTTCTCTTTTAAAGATAAAAATACTGGCCACCAGTTCCCGATTATAAGTACTTTATAAAAGAACAGGAATCAGTAAAGGGCTGCAGACAAAGGAAAATAATAGTAAGGACATTTTAGAATGTAATTGCTATGCAACTGTCACTGTCTTTGCACTCAGAAGTAAGGCAGGGTGAGAGAGAGAACTTCTGAACTTGGGTGAATCTAAACCAGCGAAAGATTGATGTTTAATTGTATTCCTTACTTTGATGGTTGCCTGAGCCGTAATGTGTTTTCTGACTATGCGTATTTGCTGCAATGGCAGTACTGAGAATTGATCAACACACCTGAGTTTCAGAGGAATAAAATGACTATCTGTCAAATCTAATCTCTCCTCTCCATGGCATTTCTAACGTGCTGTAGTACTTCGGAGTGTCCTTACCAACTTGATCCCATTTTGTGTTGTACTTAAGGAAGAAGCGCTCTTCTTTTCTTATGGCACAGTAATGCAAAAAGTTCAAAGAGCAGATGCTGCCGGATGCTGTAGGCCAGATTCTCAGCTGGTATACATTGGCATCACTCCATTCACTTCATTGGAATTACACTAATTTACACCAGCTGAGGTTCTGGCCCTGTACATTATATGTACAGTAGAACCTCAGAGTTATGAACACGTTGGGAATAGAGGTTGTTCATCTGAAATATCCATAACTCTGAACAAAACATTATGGTTGTTCTTTCAAAAGTTTACAGCTGAACACTGACTTCATCCAGCTTTACTGTGCAGAAGGAAAATGCTGCCTTTAACCATCTTAATTTAAATGAAACAAGCACAGAAACAATTTCCTTATCTTGTCAAATCTTTTTTTAACTTTCCCTTTATTTTTTTAGTAGTTTACATTTAACACAATGCTGTGCTGTATCTGCCTTTTCTTTTCTTTTCTTTTCTTTTCTTTTCTTTTCTTTTCTTTTCGTCTCTTCTGCTGCTTGATTGTGTACTTCCAGTTCCAAATGAGGTGTGTGTGGCTGACTGGTCAATTTGTAACTCTATGGTTCTACTGTAAAATATGACTGGCAGAAGTTAGGAATCTAGAGTCTGTGAGGGGGAACCTGTGTGCATTTTTTACACCACAGAGCAGAAAATCAAGATCCAAACCATTAGTCCACTATTCCTCTATCTCACACAACCCACTGCCTGATTCATCTATGCACTTTGCAATCCTAGAAGTGAAGGGCAGAAAAGAGCTATCGGCTCATCCAGTCTGTGTCCCCATAAGAAGCCAGTCCAGATTCCAATCTTTCAGTTCCACTGCTGTAAATTCAGTGGAGTTACTCCACATTTACACCAGTGTAACTGAGAGCAGAAGCTGACCCTCCATCCCTTGGTGCTAATGAGGTTCAAACCCAAGATCTCTTGTTTACATTTGTTCACAAAATGGCATCCTCCATGCACATTCGGGGGCTGGACAGAATTGTCCCATGGATGTAGCTGGTCAAGAGGTCATAGTCATGGCTTTCATAGCGTACAATGCATGGGTTGCCTACATAGACGGCACATCACTGATTCAGGGTGCTAGTGGTGTGAGAGGGAGAGCGAGAAGTCAAGAGGAGAGATTGTGTTCAATAGCACATAAAGTATCCTGTAAATATAAAGCTTGTTACTTTCATTACAATATTTGCATGGTCCTCATTTCATCCTGAAACGTGCGGACAGATTTGAACTCACTTACACCAGTGTGAATTCAGAGTGACTCCTTGGCACTTCTCCAGCTTTATCCCAGTGTTACTGGAATCAGAATTTGGCTCCATATCTCTTGTTTCAACCAGTGGGAGGGACATGTGCAGGAGAGTTTTTATCCAGCTGTGGAAGGTGGCAGTTCTACACCAGGCCTCAAAATAGCACAAATCCTGCTTACACTTTTTAATATTGCACTGAGTTCCCTTCCAAATCCCCAGTATTAGATCCCACAGCCAGTGAAGTGTGGATTATGTGGGGGGGAGGGGGTTAGTTGCTAATTGGGCTCAGAGTGTGTTAGCTTTGATTTTTAATGTGCTGTAATTTGATAACTAAGCCTCAGATTCTGCAGTGACTGGATAAGAAGGGTTGCTTTCATCACATTCTGCAGATATTTTACAATCTCAGACTGTTTTAAAAATATAATATATATTAACCTTGACCTCATCAAACCGTGAATTGCATCTTCTCCTTCTCCTTATTCTAGATCCCTAGAAATAGCTATTTTGCAAGGGACTTTACATATCAAGTGAGTTTGTAGATACTTTTCATGTATGTACAGTATCCAGCGGAAAACTGAATAGAAGACAGTGAAATCCTATTCAAATTCTCAGACTCATGCTGTCTTCAATTCAGTTTGCCCCAATTTGTTATCATCTAAACAATTTACTACTGATAAATAAAAGACCGCTGCATCACAGATTATTAAGAGTGAATACCTGCATTACTGGTCTGGTTCAAAACTCATCAAAATCAGTGGTGCCTTTCCATTGACTTCCAGGGGCTTTCAGTCAGGCCCCATGTATCTCGTCTCCAAATGGATAAATTAGCTTAGATATATTAACTTACCAGGACTCTTCAATAGCAATTTGTATATTGCAAAATAGCTTGTAAATAAATGAGATTTCCTTTTTATTAGCCTTGTGTTATCATGGTGCAATTATGGGATTGAATGACGTTGACTGAAATATTAGGTCTTGTAACTAAATGTAAGGTGTATACATAAGCCTCTTTCATTTTGAAACTCTTTGATTCGAGAGCCCTGATTACTTTCATGTTTCTGCTTCGTTATTTCACCTTCATACTGCCATATTGGACTGACCAGGCTTGCTACTAGCAGCCTACCTGTGAAAGGCAGCTTGGTGCATTTCCCCAGCAGGATTGTTTCAGTATAAAACTATTATCACGGCATACAGCGTAGGCCGATGGCAATGGCTCAATTCAAACCTTTCTCATCTTGCTAAGAAAGACCCAGGATCAACCTCTTTCCCAGTGCATCATCCACCAGTAGCTGTAGATTCTGTTTCCTTTCGTGCTCTTATTGGCTTTTTTGCATCACAGGCCAGTTTACCAGCATGTCTGATTCATGCATTAGCTTTTAAAACTTTCAAAACCTGATTCTTCTCTCACCTTGGTATAAACTGGGAGCAACTCCATTGACTGGAGAGGAGAACTGGACTCACATTTTTCTCGTTTGGCCTTGGCACTGGGTTTTTTCCTTCAATGAGAGAGAAATCATCGTGGTCTGGGAGTTCATTAAGGCCCTGATTCAGCAAAGTACTTATGCACAGGCTTAAACTCCATTGACTTTAATGGGACTAAGGCATGTGCTTAGAATTCAATCCCTGCTTAAGTGCTTTGCTGAATCTGGGCCGAAGCTATGCAGTTTCTGAGTCTGTGAAGCCTGATTGTATGCAATAGGCAATTCTTTCATGTACATGGGGTTTATTCTGCAGCTCTTTTGGTTCAGTCAGTGCAATATTTTAGCATTACTTTATTTTTTAAATATTTTCTGGGGATTCCCAATAAGTTTGTGGGTTACAGAGACAATTTAGAGGCCTGTGATTTTTTAAAAAAGTTTATTTTACTACTATTATTATTATTTTGATTATTACTATTAATAATAATTAATAATGCAAGTGCTCTCCTATTTCAAACCAATCATACTTACTAAAGATACTCTACGGTATATTGTTAATTATGCCAGTGTTATAGTATGGTACTAACATCAGGGAAAAGATGTCTTATTCATATTTCTGTTTCTTGGAAATGCGATGCTGCCTCTTTAACACTTTAATGTTTTCTCAAATGGCAAAACGTCTCAAACATTCCTGTTTAACAATAATCGTTTCATACAAATGACCACTGTATTATATGAAATAGTTTTGTATTCATTTTGCGAATATGCAAACAACAGAGACCTAGCAGTAAAGACAAATGTGGAACTTATACAATGGGTGAGAATAATTAAGAGATAAGAAGCCCGGAGTTCTAGGAATGGCATGATTATGACAAAGAACATATTAGTATTATCGGCCTCAGAATTAAAGAGATTTGGCTTCAATTTGTATGCTGTGTGCGCACATATATTGTATTATAGATGCAACCCACACCCCTGGATACATACACACATGCAAACAAAACAAAGACTTTCAATTTAGTATGTTCTGTATGGGTGGATCTAATGTATTCATTCTTACTATGTACAGTGTTTTCATACCTTTATTATCATGTAACAAACATTGTGTCAAACTGTGCTTTTTTATTTCTTCATATCAATTTTTTTTTATTATTTGTAACTTATTCCTTCAAGTGGATTCTCTGTCACTATTAGAGGCATGTTTTAATGTATAGTTGTATACTGACTATTCTGTGTGCTGTATTCTACTGTTTGCATCTTAATTAAGCTGATTATTACTGGCCTTAATGTTTTACAGTTGTTTAAAAACTAAATTTGTCTGGGTTTCAATATTTGATGCAGTATGTTTAAGATGCAGTAAATTGGAGGACCAGCTGTGATTAAACAGACAGGTCCCAAACCTTCAAATTTATGTTTAATGAGCAATGCCAGTACTTTCTTTTACTATTGCAAAATTATTTCTGTATTTTTAATAAAGAATTGCATTTACTTGGTTCTATGTATGTTTTATCTAATAAACTGTATTTTTTAAATAACTGTCTGATCTCAATAATATATCTTTATGCATGCATGTATATACACACATACACATAGCATTTTTACTAGCACAACGCAGCTAGCTTGAAAAATTCCCGATGGTATTACACACTTCATGAGCCTGCAGTGGTGTTAATAGTAGAATTACCACCTAACCTGTCCTGTGCAGAGCTAGGCTCATATTTTTAGTCTGACTCCTTTGGTACACAAGCAAGGGATGGATACTGCCGTGTCAGCCTATTGATAAATCTCCACTGCAGCACATTAGCATCAATGATTAGTTGCAGGAAAGGCAGTTTCTCCGGTTTCTGCACTGAATCAGGGGTGTTGAAGCTGCTACAAACGCTGTCAGATTCCTAAAAAAAACCAGGAGTACCTGTGGCACCTTAGAGACTCACAAATTTATTAGAGCATAAGCTTTTGTGGGCTACAGCCCACTTCATCGGATGCATAGAATGGAACATAGAGTAGGAAGATATATGTCCACACACACGTACAGAGAAGGTGGAAGTTGCCATACAAACTGTAAGAGGCTAATTAATTAAGATGAGCTATTATCAGCAGGAGAAAAAAACTTTTGTAGTGATAATCAAGATGGCTCATGAAGACAGTTGACAAGAAGATGTGAGGATACTTAACATGGGGAAATAGATTCAATGTGTGTAATGACCCCGCCACTCCCAGTCTCTACGCAAACCCAAGTTAATGGTATCTAGTTTGCATATTAATTCAAGCTCAGCAGTTTCTCATTGGAGTCTGTTTCTGAAGCTTTTCTGTTGCAAAATTGCCATCCTTAAATCTTTTACTGAGTGGCTAGAGAGGTTGAAGTGTTCTCCTACCGGTTTTTGAATGTTATGATTCCTGATGTCAGATTTGTGTCCATTTATTCTTTTGCGTAGAGACTGTCCTGTTTGGCCAATGTACACAGCAGAGGGGCATTGCTGGCACATGATGGCATATATCACATTGGTAGATGTGAAGGTGAACGAACCCCTGATGGCGTGGCTAATGTGATTAGGTCCTATGATGGTGTCACTTGAATAAATATGTGGACAGAGTTGGCATCGGGCTTTGTTGCAAGGACAGGTTCCTGGGTTAGTGTTTTTGTTGTGTGGTGTGTGGTTGCTGGAGAGTATTTGCTTTAGATTGGGGGGCTGTCTGTAAGCAAGGACTGGTCTGTCTCCCAAGATCTGTGAGAGTGAGGGATCATTTTTTAGGAGAGGTTATAAATCGTTGATGATGCGCTGGAGAGTTTTTAGTTGGGGGCTGAAGGTGATGGCTAGTGGCGTTCTGTTATTTTCTTTGTTGGGCCTGTCCTGTAGTAGGTGACTTCTGGGTACTCTTCTGGCTCTGTCAATCTGTTTTTTCACTTCAGCAGGTGAGCAAGTATTGTAGTTTTAAGAATGCTTGATAGAGATCTTGTAGGTGTTTGTCTCTGTCTGAGGGACTGGAGTAAATGTGGTTGTATTGTAGAGCTTGGCTGTAGACAATGGATCGTGTGGTGTGTCCTAGATGGAAGCTGGAGGCATGTAGGTAGGCATAGCAGTCAGTAGGTTTATGATATAGGGTGGAGTTTATGTGACCATCGCTTATTAGCACCATAGTGTCCAGAAAATGGACTGCTTGTGTGGCTTGGTCTAGGCTGAGATTGATGGTGGGATGGAAATTGTTGAAATCATGGTGGAATTCCTCAAGGGCTTCTTTTCCATGGGTCCAGATGATGAAGATGTCATCAATATAGCACAAGTAGAGTAGAGGCGTTAGGGGACGAGAGCTAAAGAAGCGTTGTTCTAAGTCAGTCATAAAAATGTTGGCATACTGTGGGGACATGCAGGTACCCATAGCAGTGCCGCTGATTTGAAGATATACATTGTCCCCAAATGTGAAATAGTTGTGGTTGAGGACAAAGTCACAAAGGTCAGCCACCAGGTTTGCCGTGACATTATCGGGGATACTGTTCCTGACAGCTTGTAGTCTTTGTGTGGAATGTTGGTGTACAGGGCTTCTACATCCATCGTGGCCAGGAGGGTGTTTTGTGAAAGATCACTGATGGATTGTAGTTTCCTCAGGAAGTCAGTGGTGTCTCGAAGATAGCTGGGAGTGCTGGTAGTATAGGGCCTGAGGAGAGAGTACACATAGCCAGACAATCCTGCTTATAGGGTGCCAATGCCTGAGATGATGGGGCGTCCAGGATTTCCAGGTTTATGGGGTTTGGGTAGCAGATATGCCTAGAACCGTGACCAGGGGTATTCTGTGTCTGCACAGATCTGTTCCTGTGCTTTTTCAGGGAGTTTCTTGAGCAGATGGTGCAGTTTCTTTTGGTAATCCTCAGTGGGATCAGAGGATAATGGCATGGAATGCGTTACCTAGGGAGGTGGTAGAATCTCCTTCCTTAGAGGTTTTTAAGGTCAGGCTTGACAAAGCCCTGGCTGGGATGATTTAACTGGGAATTGGTCCTGCTTCGAGCAGGGGGTTGGACTAGATGACCTTCTGGGGTCCCTTCCAACCCTGATATTCTATGATTCTATGATTCTATGGCAAACCTGGTGGTTGACCTTTGTGACTTTGTCCTCACCCACAACTATTTCATATTCTGACCCTGCCCATATGGCAACTTCCACCTTCTCTGTATGTGTATATATATATATCTTCTTACTATATATTCCATTCTATGCATCCAATGAAGTGGGCTGTCGCCCACGAAAGCTTATGCTCTAATAAATTTGTTAGTCTCCAAGGTGCCACAAGTCCTCCTGTTCTTTTTGCGGATACAGACTAACACGGCTGCTACTCTGAAACCTGTCAGATTCCTTATGCTCTAGGCTGTAGTCATAGGGCTATATTGTAGTGTCGGTTAATCTGGAATAACACCACTGAAGACATAACTCCAGTGAAGATAGACATGCTAGTCTCTAGGCAGACATGCCAGTCGGACTCTGCCCAGCTAACTGACTAAGGACAGTTAGAGTAACCCAGCAATGCATTAATAAAGGGCCTGATGAAGCTCAAAAAAACCTAGCCAATTGCCGTAAGAAATGCTGTTCCTAGAAAATTAGCAACAGTTACACTGTCGCATATTATGGCACCTGGCTACTTCCACTATACCCATGCATTAGATAAACCGCGTCTCCTTGTCTGTCTCCCTCATTGTAGTTCCACCCCTAGAATGCTACCAACCCTAAGGCATGTTGTTACTTCCATGGCAGTCAATTTGCCATTTTCTTCAATGGAAGCAGGCAATTAATAATTCCCAGGTCAGAATGGCTTCTATTTCGCTATGTCATGTGATTGGAATTCTCAAAAAGTGTTACAACAAGACAGATTCATATTTATCAAAATACCTTGAATTCATATTTCTTCTGGCCTCTTTCTGGGGATCCTGACTTTAAAGTCAATTTTTAAAAAAAATATTTTTTTGTTTTTCTGCTGTTGTTCTTTTCCATGGCCAGGCCAAGAGTAAAACCCTATAAGAGCCAACCCTCCTAGCTGCAGCAGCTTGGATGCTCTCCTTGTCCCAGCTGCCACGGGCTGGGATGTGGACTGGTCGCAGGGTGGTGAGAAGCTGCAGTGCGCAGAACACTCTCCATATCCCAGTCAGGCTGGCTGAGCAGGGAGCATGGAGGTAAAGCAGCCTTATAGAAATGCTGAGCAGAGAGGCGCCCTAGTCAAGGTCAGCACACAGGGCCTGCTCCAAAGCTCACTGATGGCAGCAGGAGTTTTTCCTTCGACTGTGGTGGAAGTTGGATTGGAGCCCAAATTCCCTGCCACTGCCACCCATTGACAGTCGCTCTGGGGCCCGTCCCAGGGTTGCAGAGCTGGCACCTTTCACAAACCCTGACTTCACAGCCACTAACTGCTCTAGTGGAAGAAGAAAAGCTGCCTCGGATGCTAGTTGCTCCACATCAGAGACGGTCCTGCACTCAGCTGCTGTGGTGGAAAATGGAGTCCCACGCGAAGGCTGCAGCCCCTGTCGTATCTGAATAATGCCTGACACTACATGGAGTTCCTCCCCTGCCCTATTTCACGACAGCTAACCCAGTCCTCCGCCTGCCATGACACTGTAGAAACATCCCCGTGGGGTGGCTGCTCTGCTAGAAGTTTCTAACCACATTTGGAGCCCGTCCAAAAATCCAGTCTGAGCTGTCTTGTACTTGCTGGGTGATCCCAGCCCACAGTGTGCAGCGTGTTTACTGCTCCAGCTGTGGGGAACCAGCCTCTCCCCCGAGACAGTGCTTTCACCCTCAGGCGTCAAAGCTGATGGGAAGGGACACCTCTAACAGTACATATGCAGTTGCAATCTGAAGTCACTGAGGGGCCGGATTTCTCAGAGGGAGGTGTGCAGCTTCTTACAGTGTCCGGTCTGTGTGTCTATAAAATGCCCAGTCACTGTGAGCTGAGGGGGCTCAGGATAACGGCTTGGCTGTACAAACCTAGGAAGCCGCCTTCTTCAGAGTACTAGACGTCTAGCGGCTAGCGCACAGGATTGAGCCACAAGATTGGCACAGTGCTTGGGGAAAAGGCTATGTATTATTTTTAATTGCTACTTCTGCTGCAGTAGGGTCTAAGGACCCCAGTCAGGGATCAGGGCCACATTCTACTCGCCTTTCTACGGGCATATGACACAAAAACAATCCCTGCCGCAGAAAGCTCACACTAGGATTTAGCCACCATGCAGCAGCTGAAAAACCAGTCAGGGCCTGGGTAACAGTAGAGGCAGCTGCATTTCGATGTGCACTTCTATGTACGAGTTGCTATATAATTATTGGGCATGATTGGTTTCCTTGTACAAGTTACTGGGAGTGAGAGTTTTATTGTAGGCAAAGCTGGTACACCACCTGTAGTTATAGTTGCCTGACACTTCCCAGTATAAGGCTATGTCTACATTAGCACTTTTGTTGCTAATATTTATGTCGCTTGGGGTTTGAAAAAACACACCCTGACCAACATACATTACACCTGCAGAAGAGCCAGTGTGCACAGCGCTATGTCGCCAGGTGATGCTCTCCCACTGCCATAGCTACTGCTGCTCATTGGGGGTGATTTAATTATGCCAGCAGGAGAGCTCTCTCCCATCAGCAGAGAGCAGCTACATGGGAGATCTTACAGTGGTGCAGCTGCATTGGTACAGCTGTGCCGCTGTAAGCTCTCTAGTGTAGACAGAGCCTAAGATTCTATTTTCAGTTGCTTAACAGTTTGCAAAATTCCAGCTATTTAGGCTGAAATTTTCCATGTAAGAACATAGGATAAGAACAGCTATACTGAGTCAGATGAGTGGGCCAGCTAGCCCAGTATCCTGTTTTCTGACAATGACCAATACCAGGGGCCCAAGGAAATGAACAGAACAGGTTGCCCACTCCCAGCTTCTGGCATTCAGGCTAGGGACACTTCAGAGCATGGTTTTGCATCCCTGCCCATCTTGGCTAATAGCCATTAATGGATCTATCCTCCAGAACTTATCTAGTTCTTTTACAGTTTTGGCCCTCACAATCTCCCTCACCCCCCGGCAATGAGACCCACAGGTTGACTGTGCTTTGTGTGACGAAATACTTCCTTCTGTTAGCTTTAAACCTGCTGCCTATTGAGTTCAGTGAGTGACCCCATTGGTAACCACCATATCAGGTGTCTGCCTCAGGCTGAATTTTTTATGGTAAGTTTCAGCTACAACGGATGAGCTATTTCCAAAAATTAAATTAGGGGCAGAAAACGAAGGTGTTTTGCTCATGCTAAAAAAAAAAATCTTCCAACTGTTTCACTGAGACAGTTCAGCACACACGTGTGCACACACACACACACACTTTGGAACAAGGACTTAAAACGCGGCGGGGGGTTGGCCTGGTGACAGGGACATACCTTTTTTCCATCCCTGTGAAAAAAATATCCAAATTTGGCCAAGTTTACAGGTCTTTGAAAAAAATCTCAGTTTGCACATGCTCAGTAGAGACTTGTTAGAGTGTGGCAGATAAATTTCACTGAAAATTTCCTCTGTACCGAGCATGCTGCAGCCCAGGACTAAGCCAGACCCTCCCTCCCGGTGCCCTGGGACTGTTGTGGCACCAAGCACTTGAATTGAGTGAGACTGGTGCTCTCCTGTGCTCTCAGTGATCCCCGAGCCAGTACCCTCAGGCAGCATGGAGGATGAGGAGAAACAGCCTGGCTGACATGCAAAGGGGTGATGAGCCAGGCTGGGGGTGGGTAGCAGGAATAGATTGAAACAAGGAGCCTGCGGGAGAGTGTTACTAAGACTGGCACTGACTGGACATTTTTGAACTGGGAGAGGAAACTGGGCTAGCTGGGGAGGGACTAGGATTGGAATCCAGAGTGTATTAAAAACATCAGACCTGGAACCAGGCTGGAGAAGATTGGGCCAGGCTGGGAAGGGGACAGAGAGCTAGGGTGACCAGAAGTCCTGATTTTATAGGGACAGTCCCAATTTTGGGGGCTTTTTCTTATATAGGCACCTATTATTCCCCACCCCTGTCCTGATTTTTTTACACTTGCTGTCTGGTCACCCTACAGAGAGCCTAGAAGGGCAAGGACTGCGGGAAGAGACTGGGTCTGGCTGGGCAAGGAGATTGGGAGTTTGGTTAGAGAGAAGACTTGGACTCAGACAAGGAACCAAGAGGGGGAGATTGGGACTAGCAGGACAAGGAGACAGAAACTGGGATAAGGCGTGGAGTGTGGAGTGTGGAGACTGGGGCAGGGACAAGGAGCTAGGGGGTGGGGAGACTGAGATGAGGAACTACAGGGAGACAAGTCTGGCATAGGTACAGGCTGGAGGGAAGGGAACGAAGGGGGTCAGTTGGGAGGGACACTGATAGAAGAGCGTGTGACCCTTAGACCACCTTCCCTTCCTTAACCTGGGCTGGAATGCCAAGATCTCTGAGTCTCACCGTTCCTCTGCTGTGAGCAAATAGCTATGAAACCCAACGGGAAAGTGTGGATCACATCCTTCTTTGGTACCTGGTCCCCACAGAGGATGAGAATTTACCACAGCTACCCGTTACTCCTTTAGCTGAAGTGGCAGAGGCCTAGGCTGTGGCTCTAAAGGTTCCAGCCCGTAGGAAACAGAATGCTGCTGCCACATGGCAGAATTGGGGTGGCGGGGGGGGGTTCACTTTGCCTTTTTCAAATAATTGGAAATCACACACCCATGTTTAAAAACGCTCTTCAGGTTGCCAAGTCAAGCCCTCAGAAGTTAGGCAATGCCAGCATTACGGCTGTCTGTGCAGAAACAGAGGGGAGAGGCAAAAGTGACTTCAAGCTACTTTTGTACTTCCCTAATTCTCAGCCCCGCCTGGCAACCGAGGTAAATTAGAGCAACTTCAGAGCTACTCTACAACAGGCTCAGCTACAACAGCCCCCAAAGAGCTGCTCATGTAGCAAAGGACAGTTAGATCAGGGCAGAGCTCCAGCCAGATCCCCACCCCTCAGTCTGACATGCTCCCTTATACCTGAGGCTGAGAGGGTGGCTGGTGTGGATTCATTCCACCAGCTGTCCTCTGTCCAGAGTGCCCCCTTACAAGGAGGGTATACCCTGATGCTGGCTCTGCTCTTTTCACAGACCTGCCTGAATCAGACCACGGGAGTTTGTTCCTGTTGGTCCTAACAATGCACAGTAGCAGGCCTTTGCTTCTGGTCACTGACTTCTATTTTGCATTCCTTTTTAATCTCTTTGACTTTTAAAACTAATATGCACGTTTTGCTCAAAAGCAAATAAACCAACTTTATAAATACTATTACTGCTCTCCTTGAATGTTTCCCCATGAAAGACTTGATGTTAGTCTGGTAGTTGCTCTTAACTAATTGTTAACCTATTAGTTGAAGCCATAAAAATTATTGAAAGGCCAAGGCTAAAGCTGTTTGAATGAGAAATATTTCTATACAATTCCCCTGAGATGAAATAAAAAAGGCCCTGCCGGCAGAGTGGCTGCCAGTTTCAGACTAACAGGTTTGAAGATGATGTTTTGCTAACAGCAGTTAATCAGTAAATTCCCATTACTAATAAGGCCATCACTCTTGGCTGAAGCTACAAATTATGTGTTATGTTTCTCAGTGCTGAAGAGAAAATGTTCTTTAAATGTTGCATCTGCATCTATAACATTTAGAACAAAACACTATCAGGAAAAACAAGAGGAAAATTGAAAGAGAGTGTCATATACATTCAGCATCAATTTGCTTTTCTGTCACTGAAATTAAATGTCTTTTTGTTCAAGTATTTATTATTAATACTTGAAACGTGTATTTATGAAGGGAGAAAGCAAACACAGGAGGGTGGATTCTGATTTCACAAGTCAGATTTAATCAGCTATAATTGAAATCAGAATCTGGCCCAGTCACTAGCACAATCTTTTTTTAAAAAGCTTATTGTACTTACTTAATACTGACTGTACTTACTTCATATGACATGCTGGTTATGGGGCAGCTTCTTCTCTCAGTTAAAGTAGGGTAAATCTGGAGTAATTCCACTGAAATTACAGCTTAATTCCAGAGTTCCACTGGTCAGTACAGTTTTAGGCCTCAAATGTCCAAAAGGGGAGGGGGAAGGTTTGACCCTTCAAAGAATTTTTAAAATTAATTAGTTAATTTCTGCTCTGTTGCATCGGAGTAAATCTGGAGTAACTTCCATTTACAATGGCTTAAGTGAGATCAGAACCAGGGCCAATTACCGGGGTACGGAAGAAGGTGAATACCAATAATTAGAGGGTAGGAAGGAGTTGTCCAATGTGGAATGTTCCTGAGCTCTAACTCAAATGCTAGCTGCTACAATCAAAACTCATCTTGTTTGGTTCTGAATGATTATTAGTGAGCATCATCAGCCTGGTGTGTCTCATTTCTGCCAAGCACCTGGGTTTAACTCTGCTCACCTTTACACTCATTAGCACTGGTGTGAATGAGAGCAGAGTTTTGTCCCCTGAAATATAGATAGTTACAAAACAAACAAAACCTGTGGGCCTGCCTCAGACCTCAGTGACGCTGGTTTAAATCTGGAGTAAATCATTTGGCATCACTGGAGTCCTGCGACTGAGCTGACAATCAGGCCCCTATGTGATTACGTGCCTGTGTTTTCAGCCTGCATGCAGAGGACCCGAGCCTTTCTGCCTTAGACAGAGAAAGTGCTTTCCTATATCTGTCAACTCCAGCCCCATTCTGGAATATATACAGAATGACTGACCCCTGTGGAAGGAAAGATGGTGTAATGGTGTACAGGCAGCAGACAGGAAATACTGTGCTTGGCTCCAGGGGAAGCTTACTCACCCAGTGGGATAAAGCTGCAAGACAATAGTTGTTTTGAAGGCGAAACATATGTGACCCAGGAGAATACACAATATGTTCTATATGTTAAAACCCCTCTGCTGGAGAGAACAGTGTCTCTAACAGGCTGAGAGAGAGCACAGAACAGGGTCACAATGAAGCTGCCCTTGTCCATCATGCCAGAGCATCTTTAGAATTCCTGACGCTGCATTTTCTTGGCACTGACTAACCAACCAGAGACATTTTCAGTTAAGATTTTGACCTCATTGCCAGCTGATGATGTCTTGTGTTTTCTTCTTCCCCTTCTTTTCTGTTAACACCCTGGTATTTCTTAGAGCTGCTTACAGTTTCCAGCTGGGTGGGACCTTGTATTTTTTGGCTGTATTTTTCTTTACATGTTTTATGCAGAATTTCCCCCCATTTCGTTGCACCGCTGTATGCTTCCTTCAGCCCAGTGAGCTCTTTTTCATTTTTATTTTTCCCTCCCAGCTCGCTTAGAACAGCCATGTTCTTCTCTTACATCTTAACATTTTCCACCAGCAAATTTGCATCCAAAGAAGTCTTGTGAAAAATTCTGTCTGCACTGGTCTCCTGGAAACAGAGTATCAGTGGAACGGTTTCTGTGTCAAACTGGGAAATTGTAACAGGCACAAAATACGTGTTCCAGAGAGCAGGTCTGGAAAGTTAAGAATTCGTCTTCAGTTGTAGCTATGCCAAACGAAGGAAAGGAAAGGGTGCAGGTGAGCTGGAGTCAGTGTTTTTCAGTCCTTTTCCCAGTGCTGCCAATCCCACTTATTCTATATCTCAGTTTACCCAGCTATAAAAGGGAGTTAATAATAGTTCTTGTCTACACTAGGGATTTTAGCCAGAGGGGCCCAGACACTGGTCTTGTTGCACCAGTCCTAACCCTAGCTGCTCTAAATTTGAGATTAGGATAAGATGAACTAGTGCTAATTTAAGTTTACAGTGACTTTGCCTATCTACACCAGGGCTTTGCACTAATGGCTGTAATTAGGGCAAATGCAGTGGGGAGAAGGCCACAGTTTTGTCTTTCACAGGAGGGTTGTGGAAATCAATTACTGTACGACCTAGAGATGGGCCTGAACAAAACTCCTGAATCTGAATGCTCCCAGATCAGATTTGAACTCCGTAGCCAGGCCCTTGCTCTAAAAAGCCCACAACAGAATCCAGAAGCCAAGCACACTCTCAGTTGAGATCTGGATCTAATTTCTCAGCTCGGGCTGGTCTCTTCTTTATATGGAGCTTTGAGATTCACCAATTAAAGGTGCTTTACAAGTGTAAAATAGTATTAGATATTTTTAGTCACATTCAGCCCCACTTCCAAGAAGAAATTTTGACCTGGATTCTAATTTATACCAATAAGTATGTATCTACATTGCTTGTGACTGTGGTATCTCATTGCTGAGGCCATTCACAATGCCATTTATACAGGGCCTTTCATCCACAGATCCTCAAGTGTTACAAACTAAGGACCAAATTCTGGCCCCCTATAGTATGCTCCTCAAAACACATGCACATTAAGGACCAGATCCTGAGAGTTGCACAGTGCGCTCAAGGCCCCTCTCTTCCCAATAAAAAGAACAGGAGTACTTGTGGCACCTTAGAGACTAACAAATTTATTAGAGCATAAGCTTTCGTGGGCTACAGCCCACTTCATCGGATGCATAGAATGGATTTACACCTGTAGTCCACATGGTATTTGCCATTTGTTGTGTCCCAGGGAGTCCTGTTAATACAGTTTCATTTGCAACAGTGGCCAGGAAGAAAAAAGAGTCCAAGAGCTTCTGATTGGGACTCTGCAAGAAAGATGCCAGTTTAGCAACTTGACCCTGAAGCCAGAGGTGAATGAGTTCCCTTATCAGGGCAGAGGGACTACCTAATCCTGCCTGCCTTAGCACCTAAGGCTTTTTGGTAATATCCAACAACAATTTAATTAGATTAGTCTCCACAGCCTCATCTGTACCTAGAGACATTGTGGTTCCCAGGAGAATCTCCATCCTATTGCTGTTTCGTGCTTCCTCTCTTTCATCCATCTATTTTTCATGACCTGTCTCTGCAGCAACAGTTCACGTTGTCTACAAGCCATCTGTCACATGTGCCCTTCCAGCCGACTTCCCATTTGCCACGGGGTATGTAGTATAGTTAGCTAATGCCCATGTGTGTGGTGGGAGTTAGCCCCCGTGAAAGAGAGAGCCATTCACTGCGGGTGCTGGTAGGGTGTTATAGAATTGGCATTCCATTCGTTTGTCCAGCCTTTTTCTATAAGTATGCCAAACTTTTTCTGTTCCTGATTTTCAGTTTCCTGAGGGAGGCCTGGCCATCTCTGGCGTTTTCACTATCTAAATTTGGGTGTTTATTGGCTCCTTAGGTTTGTGTAATGACCCCCACCATGGTTTATCTGCTGGGATTAAAGAGGAACCTACACAACCAAAAGGACATGGCCACTACCACTCGAGCTAAAGGAGTAACTGCTACCTGTTAGCAACAGTAGATTCTGATCTTCCTTGAGAACCAACCACATGATGGAAATATAAGACATCTAGCCAGTGTGTTACATAAACAATGCCCCCATTACCGTAAATGGATTACTCTGGGTTTCCTTTAGTATCTGCTGGACCTGTTAGTGAGGTCACTGGTTGTTCCTCTTGCAGAGACTTGTGAAATACAGGTTTTAAAGGTGAACTGATTCACTGAAGAACCAACAGTAGATTCCAGATCGCTGTGTATATACCCAGAACTGCCGCACAAATTTAGCGCAGGAACATTTTCAAATTAATGTCCGGGGCAATAGATTATCCAGTTTAAGAAATAATCTAAATTAAACAGAAATAGAGTGATTTATTGCTGCAGCTTACTTAGCTACTGAATTTTCTGCTTGCATACTTGCCAGAGCAATGAAGGCACCACACATTTGGCGCTAATAAAAGCTCTATTAATACTAATTAATTTTTACAATGTAGATTTATTACAAAGAATTTAATGCTCTGCCAATATATTATGTAACCCTTCTGCCAGTCACAGTTGGCAACAACAAAGGCTGGGTTCAATATCTAGGGATTCCTTTTCAACAATACAACACCAAACTGGCTCGAGTGACCTGGGAAAATTACACAGCACCCCCTGGGCACCTCTGAGAGGCAATACTTCCCCACTCGCAAGCACAGAGTCTGAGTGTAGCACAAAACTTTTAATAAAAGGAGGGAAATAATGAGGCATTAATTTGGGGGAACACCACAAACAGGGTTTATAAACATAAATCATGAGCAAAGACCCACCACCAAGTAAGTTGGGCAGTGTCCTTCTCCCCTCGGGGTCTTAGTCCAGCAACCCAAAAGTTCCTTTCACGTGCCCATCCCTTCTCTGCACCCCACTCACAGTCGCTGTCCTTGGTCAGTGCAGCCCCTGAGTCCAGAGGTTCATCTTTAGAGTTCACTTCCCATCTTGGGTCAAAAAGGACGTAAGGAGGCACCTTACACACTCCACTGCTCAGGCACTTGCTCACCGCCCCACTGGTCACTTGCCATGCCCTTCTACAGGGCTCTGCTCTAGCCCTATCCATCAGCCACCCTGCTGGCCACTTGCCACACCTCTCTGCCAGCTGCCCATTCACCAAGATGTCTTCAGGGCCCACCACTTAACACAGCTCTCAGCAATTAATGGGCCCCCCACACACACCTTACTGCTCTTGCACAATGGGCAGTCTCTTGCACCAGAGACATTGTCCCAAAATGTATCAGTGATTTCAGCTCTGCATTATGTAACAAGACTTTCAATTGAGTCTAAATTAGCTCTTTTATTATACCACAGAGAGAGGAAGGATCAAATAGTGTCTAGGACCCTTAAACAAGTCCAAGTCCCAGCCCGGCACCCCTTTTCTCCACTCACCAGACTTTGGAACCCATGTCCCCTGCCTAGCGAGTGCCATTTAGTTGAGGGTGAGTCCCTCCATTGGGGGTATGCCAGGTACAGTTCTGCTGCCCTCGATTCATACAAGTATAACAACACTTTATTACTCCTGCCCCAATAACAAGGGGACTGGGGATCCAGCACCAGCCACAGGTGATCATTTGGGCAAACAATCCCATCATGCTGAGTACCTCAGCAGGGTGGGTGTGCCCATTCAAATGAGATCAACTCCTGAAGTTCTTTTCCACAGCTCACCACTAGATGTCAGGGGAGAGCTCATTCAGACTCTGCTTACAATTGTATAAGCATATACTATTTCTAGACTGTCTGAAGTTCTTGAATGGACACTTGTATTAATGCTCAGCCCAGCAGGCACTGGCATTTTCATACCCATCTTGGAGAATACAGCACTGGGGCGAGCTCTTGATTTCATCAAATGCATTCTCATATTTTGAAAATAGTAAAGGGAGAATCAGCAAGGAGTGGTCCATGCCAAGCAGAGGGGCCCAGGCTAAGCAGAGGCAAAAGGAGTTGATGAGGGGTAGCAGGTTGAATAAAGGAGGTGGCAGAGTCAGCAAAGGCCCCCAGGCCCAGCAGAGAAGGGGCAGGGAAGTGGCAAGGAGGCCCAGGCCCAGTGGAGGAGTCAATGAGAAGGCTCCAGGCCATGCAAAGGAGGCAGAGAGAGATGGTACAAGGAGAGTGGAGGGAGCTGGCGAAGGTGGGACTGGTCCAGGCAAAGAGTTGGCTGACGGGGGGGAGTTGGCAGCGGCGCTGGGCTAAGCTGGGTGTAGAGAGTCAGCCAAGGGGGGTGGGCCAAGCAGAGGATGGAGAGAGTCCAAGGAAGGATTAGCTGAACCTCTTGAAATAATAACTTAGCACAAATGTTTGTGCAACACCGACAGAGCCCGGCTGTCGGTGGGTGAGATTGAACCTGTGGCCTCTGCAGCTAATGCATGAGCCTCTACTCCGTGAGCGAAAAGCCAGCTGGACTTTAGCTAAGGCTCTAGAGCAGACTCATTAATCTCTTGGTGCCACTAGATGGGACAGAACACCACACCCAGATGGTGTGTGGGTTACATTTGTCTATAATACGAAGTGTCAGGCTTTTTTTTTTTTTTTTTTGAGGTTGTAAAAGCTCTGTTTGCTTTTATTAAATTTTGTTTTCTTAAATTATCACCTTTCCCTGGGCTACATGGTCTTACAAACAGCTGAACCTTTTTTTCCCCCCGCCTCAAACTTTCCAAACAACCTTCATTGTTAGGTAACGAGCAGGCCTGGAAAATTTCAGTCCTTTAGGTGAGACTTTTGAATAGCTATAAGCTACTGAAAACAGAGAGAGAGAGAGAGAATCTAATGGAACCACTTTGGCAGCCTTTACAATAGCCGTCAGTAACACTCCAGCTCTAACGAAAACTTTCCTGAAGTGTGGCAGGGGTGGGCTTGTTAACCCCAGGAGGGTCTTTCAGCTCTAATCTCAAGATAACAGCCAGAAATTCAGAAGCCCTTTGGGGCTGTTCATTTCCAGTGTTTGGGGCATCTTGACTAGTCTCATGTTCCTGCTTCAGGCTCTTGTTCTGCAGCATTTTGACTGCACTCTGAAGCACTCTCATGTCCTCCTTGGGTTCTGTGATAGGCGCATCATGTGCACAAGATGTATTTTCATTGTTGTTGTTGTTTTATTATGGTATCATCTAGAAGCCCCAGCTGAGATTGGGGACCCCTTGTATTGATCTCTGTACAAACACAGAGTAAGAGTTAGTTCCAGCTGCATGGACTTCACAGGCTAAATAGACAAGAGGTAGGAGGGGAAATAGAAGCATGGAGAGCAGAAGTGACTTGCCCAAGGCCACAGCAGGGGCACGTGAGAGGTTTTGTGCTTGTGTTTCTCAAGAAATGTGAGCTGGTATTCTCCTAACTCCCGTCCCAAACACCAGTTCTGGACATATTCCCTGTTCTCTTATTGCACTCCCCATTATGTCACACTGGAACTCAACCCACACCATAGCTAGCAAGGGGAGAATGCTGCATGCTGGACCTCAGGGCTTTCTGCTAGGGCCTTCCTGATCAAATAGCTTTGACAAGAGGCTTTGGATTTGCTTTTTAATAGAGGTTCACAGTACATTAGGTGAGGTATGTTGTGCATTTGTACATGTGTAGAGCCAAATTTTGCTCTCCGTTGCATTGCTAGAAATCCATCATAACTCCAGTGACTTGAAACTCAGTGAAGTTACTCCAGATTTCTGTGGGCGTAACTGAGAACAGAATTTTGCCAAGATACTATTTATATTAGACATATTCCTGATAAAATTCTATCTGTTGGATTACTATTGAATACTGAAAAATTAATAATTCAGATCCAGATATTTAAAAGTATCAAGGCATTGCTCCACGGAGTGTGGCAAGGCCTAACTGAATTTAGCCTCATTTACAAAAGTGATGAAGGACCAGATTTTGAAAGGTATTCAGGTGTCTAAAGCTGCAGCTAGTCAGCTAGTGGGATTTTCAAACCGCACCTAGGCACCCAACACCCAGTGATTTCAATCGCAGTTAGACACTGAGGTGCATTTGAAAACCCCACTGAGCACCTCGCAGCATCTATAGGCACCTAAATACCCTTGTATAAAACTGGGCCTCAGTCATTAAAAATCACTGTCTGTCCAGACCATCAGGAATCCTTTCTATTTGGTTATGTGTGTGTACTCTTTATGGCCTGAATAAATACACACACACACACACACACCCCAAGAGTGAATTTAGGACTGTGGAGTCTTGCACTAAAAGAGTACTGCAGAAGGTCATGGCCCAATAAAGCAAGCCCTTCCTCACTTAAGGAGGCCTGATCATCATAACTAGTTCCATTGACTTCAATGAAACTATTTAACAAAGCGAGGGCCATAGTCAGAATTTCAGGGCAACTGCATCTGTATTCCCCTCCATGGTCCACTGCACGAGTGCCCAGTCAGGTCTCCTGCTCTCACCTGTCTCTGGACAAGGACCTTTGTCCCACTCCCTCTGACCACCGGTTTTCAGACTGCACACACCCCTGCCTCACACCGCAATATCCCCAGCAAGCCAGTCTGCTTAAAGGCCAGCACCTGTGCCTTGCTTTCTCTTCAAGAGCTATGAACAGAGTATTGGTAGCCACACAGTTACCACACAGCTCTTTCTAAGCAAGTGCCTCTATTCTATTCTATTCTTCCTAAGCAAGTGCCTCTATTCTATTCTATACTATTCTATTCTTAAGGAAAAAGCATTACAGAGAAAACAGACAAAAAAGCAACAACAAAACATATGCTAAACACTTACAAGAGACCACTCATCAGTCTTCTTTGGTCTACTAGGTCCCCATTCTTTCCAACCCTTCCACAAGGGTAGGGTACCCTTGGACAGAAGGGCCTGTCTGTTTGCTGGATCAGAATGAAGGCCTCGAGTCAGTATAAACCCAGCCTTTTCAGGCCAAAAGCCCTTTCTTTGTCTGTTGCCCTCTGGAAAACTGTCTGAACCAAGCAAGCATCCCCCCAGGGTGGTGCCTCTCTGGAGGGGTTTACAACCTAAGAGATTCAGCTTAATCACTCCCCACTACTTTTGGGCCCTGGTGAAGCTGTCACCCTCACCCCTGGAATTGCATACTATCCCTGACCCCCAGTGATACATAAACTTAATACAGTATGGTCCCCAAAGATATTGCATGGGATTGTCCCAGCTAAGATTAAGGGTCTGTAGAAGAAGGCTAAAAAAAAAAAAAAAAAAAAAAAGGAGGACTTGTGGCACCTTAGAGACTAACCAATTTATTTGAGCATGAGCTTTCGTTGTATTTCACGTGCTGTCTCCCATAAAGGTTATTAACTTTTCTAAGCTCAGGGTCCAAATTTGTTTCCTTTTTATTATTAAACCAGTGATCTATATCAAACATCATTCTTCTACAGTGTTCTCCGATACATTTACTGCCAACAGGTGAGTTATGATGGTTTTACTATCACACAAGGGACTAATTGTACCGCTACTATTCACTGTCACGGGCTGCCTATACGTCACTGATGAGTCACCTATATAAATGCATGGGACAGCAGAAAATCTGCAGGATGCCAACAGTGACGTAAAGGTCCATTACAGTATGTTGTAAAGACAAAATCAAACTGACCTTACTTACACAAGTAGTCCCCTTGATTTCAATGGGGTTACTTTGGGACATAGGTATTGTTGCACCTGATGGGTCTATCTAGTCCTGTACTCTGTCTCTGCCAGTGCCAGTGGCAATTAGCAGATGCAAAGAAGGTGCAAAGAATCCCCCTAATAGACAATTAAAGAATAACTCTTCTTAACTCCTGTCAGTTAGTGGTTGGCTTGTGCCTTGGAGCATGAGGGATTATAGCCTTATAATATAACTGTAAATCTTCTCATTAGCCATATAAAACCCAAAAAATTTTTTAAATCCCACTGAGCTCTTGGCCTCAATATCTTCTGGCAATGAGTTCCATAAGGTTAACTGTATAGTATGTTTAAAAACAAACTTTCATTAGGGTTTAATTTGTTGTCATTCAGTTTCACAGAGTGCCCTCTTGTTGTTGTGTTCTGAGGGTGTAAATAGGAGTGTCCAATCTACCTTCCCTATACCATTCTACTTGATACTTCTAGTAAGTCTCTCTTCTTCATCTCCTCTGTAAACCCAACAGTCCCATTCTTCTCTGTCTCTCTTCAGATGGCAGTCTCTTCATGCCTCTAATCATTCTCATTACCCATCTCTGTCTGCTACACTTGTGTGAGAAGGCAAGGTTGTTTTGATGCCTAAATCACTTATGGCCAAACCCTGTGAACACTTACTCACCTGGCAGCTCCTGATTACCAATCAGTATTGATGTATTATTGCTTCTTCGAGCTCTTCCGTCTGTCTCTCCGTGTGCATCTGTTATCCCATCTCTTATACTTACATTGGAAGCTTTTGGCGACAGGGACTGTTTCTTTGTTCTGGGTTTGTCCAGTGCACTGGTCAAAATGCATGAAATGGGCACTAGTTCATAGATGGGGCTCCTACCAGGGGGGAAGAGGTCACAGGGGAGCTGAGTCCCAGCAGAAGGGGGGAGCTGGGGAGCAGTGGGAGGCCCTGAGAGGGAGCAGTGGGGAGCTGGGGGTTAGTGGAAGTGGAGGGAGCTAGGAGGAAAATAGGGGCAGCAGGGGAGCTGGGGAGGCCCAGGGAAGCAGAATATGACTTCTTGCATAGCTATCCCATCCCTTCCTCCCCACTACCCTTCCTGACTCCTGTTCCCTGCAATGGCTCTGCTGTCTGGATGGCCTTGCAACGCGGATCTTGTTCTGCCCCAAGTTCCTGGTAGCTCTAGCCCCTGCACTCCCCTGCCTGGTCTTGGCTGCAGCCTCCCCTGCTGACCCACCATCACGCACCTGCCCCTCCCATTCAGGCATGGTACTAGCACCTGTGAATGCTCTGTATCCAGGGAGTGAAAGGAGCCACCTGGCCTGGCTCCCGCATTAGGGTCCTGGCGCTGGAGCCCCTGGGCAGGGTTCTATTGCAAGTGGGGTCACCCTGGCATTATCCATCCTTGATCCAGTTTTGCCCTTCTGTGGGCTCTTGCCCCAGAGGCTCAGGAAGGGGCGACAGGGAGTATTCCCAGCTGCAAAGCCCAGGTGCACACTGCACAGGGATGCATAGCATCTGTGGCTACACAGGGAGGGGGGTCCTAGACACTACCACAATACAAATAAATAATAATAATTAACCAAGTGCCCCCAAGTCCAAGTGAACTCAATGGGAGTTGAGGGAGCTCAACATCTTGTGAGATTGAACCTTAATTCTGCCCTGAACTTCCAAACACAATTAAGCAATAGATCATGGAATCACAGATACGTAGGGCCAGAAGGGACCTTGAGAGGTCATCAAGTCCAACCTCCTGTGCTGAGGCCAGACCAAGTAAACTTAGACTATCACTGACAGATGATTGTCTAACCTGTTCTTATAAACTTCCAGTGATGGGGATTCCACAACTTGGTAACCTATTCCAATACTTTTCTATCCTTATCATTCATTTTTTTCTAATATCTAACCTAAATCTCCCTTGCTGCAGATTAAGCCAAGGGTGCCAGAACCTTTGTAGAAGTGTGGGGGCCAAGGCCAAAGTGCTCCCTCCCTCTCCACAGTTGGCTGCTTCAGCAATGTGCCTGCTGCCCTCTCTTCTGGCGCCACAGCAGCTCCTGGTGGGTGAAGGTGTAATTGCAGCACCTCCCCAGCAGAATCTATTATTCTGCCAGGAAAAAAAAATCTGGGGGGGACATGAATTCTGTGCTTATGTTTCATTTGTTTAAAAGTGTGGGGGGGGAGGTGGAGTGATGGCCCCCAGGCTCCTGCTCCCTCCCCCCCCCCCCAGTTCCGGCACCAGTGGATTAAGCCAACTACTTCTTGACATACCCTCAGTGGACATGGATAATAATAAATCACCATCTTCTTTAGAGCAGCCCTTAACATATCTGAAGACAGTTATCAGGTTCCCCCCTCAGTCTTCTTTTCTCAGGACTAAACATGCCCATTTTTTAACCTTTCCTTACAAGTCAGGTTTCCAAAACCTTTTATCATTTTTGTTGCTCTCCCTTGAACTCTCCAATTTGTCCACATCTTTCTTAACATGTGGTGTCCAAAACTGGACACTCTACTCCAGAGGTCTCACTAGTGCTGAGTAGAGTAGGACAATTCCTTCCCATGTCTTACATATAACACTCCTGTTAATCTACCCCAGAATTAGATTTGCCTTTTCACAACTGTGTCATATTATTGACGCAACTTGTGATCCACTCTAAGCTCGAGATCCTTTTCCACAGTATTACTGCCTTGCCAGTTATTCCCCATTTTATATTGTGCATTTGATCTTTTCCTTCCTAAGGGAAGTACTTTGCTCTTGTCTTTATTGAATTCATCTTCTTGATTTCAGACCCACTCCCCAATTTATCCAGATCCTTTTGAATTTTAACCCTGTCCTCCAAAGTGCTTGCAACACTATTCAGTTTGATTTCATCTACAAATTTTATAAACACACTCTCCACTCCATTATCCAAGTCATCAGTGAAAATATTGAATTGTACTGGACCCAGGACAGACTTCAGTGGGATCCTGCTAGGTATTTCCCACAAGCCAGTTTGACCATGAAACATTGATTACTCTTTGAGCATGACTTTTCATCCACTTGTGCACCCACTTCACAGTAGCTGCATCTAGACAACCTTTCCCTATTTTGTTTGTGAGAATGTCATGGGGGACTGTCCAAAGGTTTACTAAAACCAAGATAAATCATGTCTACTGCTTCCCCCTTTCCACTAGGCTAGTGACCCTGTTAAAAAAGGAAATTAAGTTGGTTCGGCATGATTTGTTCTTGACATATCTATGTGCTTATTATTTATTACCTTACTATCCTGTAGGTGTTAACAAATTGATTGTTTAATAATTTGTCCCAGTATCTTTCCAGGTGTTAAAGTTAGGTTGATTGGTCTATAACTCCCTGGGTCTTTTTTGTTCCCCTCTTTAAAACCGGAACTACGTTTGTCTTTCTCCAGTCCTGTGATACCTCACCCCTCCTCCACCGTTCTCAAAGATAACTGCTATTGGTTCTGAGATTGCTTCAGCCAGTTCCTTGAGTATCCCAGGGCAAATTTCATTGGCCACTGCTGACATAAATACATCTAATTTATCTAAATATTCATTAACTTGTTCTTTCTCTATTCTGAGTTGTGTTCCTTCCCCCTTTTTTATTATCATTAATTTTGTTAAGTATCTGGTCACAATCAATCTTTCTAGTGAAGATTGAAACAAATAGGTAATAAATACCTCAGTCTTCTCAGTGTTGTCTGTTATTAGCTCTCTTTCCCTGCTGAATAGTGGACCTTCATCTTTCTCTTGTTCCTAATGTATTTTAGAACCTCTTTTTATTGCCTATTATGTCCCTTGCTAGGTGTAACTCATTCCATGTCTTAGGCTTTCTGATTTTGTCACTACATGCTTGTGCTATTCTTTTGTGCTCATCCTTAGCAATTTGTCCGTGTTACAACATTTTGGAGGATTCCTTTTTGATTTTCAGGTTATTAAATGGCTCTCGATGCAGCCGTATCGGCCTCTTCCTATTCTTACTATCTTTTCTTTGCATTGGGATAGTGTTGTGGTTTTTATAATCTCAGTTTCTAGACTCAGCATTTCTGAATGTATTATTCAGTCACTTAAAACCATAGTGGGGCGAACCCTAGGTTTGTGCATAGCAGATGGAAATTTAACTCTGAAAAGAACTATGTGCTTCGTAAGGGAGAACAGCTGAGAACATGCTTCCTGCTTCTTACCTAGGGACTGAGGAATACTGCTTTGGGATCTAGCATCTCTCTAGACATAATAAATAACCATACAGAGCAGCAAAAAATGTTTCTCCATTGATTTCCATGACTTAGGCACATACCTGAGAAAACTGTGGGTCACTCAGTTGTTTCCTGAGTCCTACAAATAAGAAGAAATTTATTTAAAATGTGATGTATTTTAGTCTACATCTTCATCTGGTGTGTATCCTTGTAGCAACATCCAAGTCTATGGGATGATACTGATTGATGCCTGCTAAGAATCTGGCCCATAGGGTCGGGATTTCAAAAGTAATTTAGTTACTTAGGAGCATAAGCACCATCAGGTTTTTTTCAATAGGTCCTCCTAAATCACTTTAGGTCCTCCTAAATCACTTGGCACTTTGAAAACCTTCACCCCTAATGTACAACACCCGATAAGATGCAGTTGTTATTGTTTTTAACTCCTACATTTCATTCATGGCCAATATTTTCAGACGGGTTTATAAAAAGAGAACTACAAGGAGGCACTGTAAAAATAACCAGTGAAAAACGTAGCTGAGAAATAGAGTGAATACAACAGTATGCAGATGATGTGGGGACAATGGGCATAAGGAGTATGGAACATGGGTTTTTTACTAGGGTTTATCGAGAATGTTAGCCTTTCTGTTTGTCTGATCACGCTGCCTTTCCCCTAGGAAGGATGAGTGTCACCCACCCCAGTTCAGATGGCCATTCAGCTATAACCCTAAGGAAACAAAATCCTTGTAGAATGACCTTCCAAGTTTCTCTAGTGTTAATTCTTTAATCAGAATTGAGGTGAATGTGACTAGGATAAAGGATTCTTTTTACAAAATAGGCAAAGGGCCCTTTTTAACCTTTAACCTCCACAAGGCAGAGCCGCCAGTCCTGCCAATATGCACAATGCTCTTAGATGCATATATCCCCCTGTGTGGATAACAAGCAAGGGGTCGGCCCGGAGAAGTTGGCTCCAGGGGCTAACCCTTGCCAGGCAGCGCTCTTTGCTGAAGGCAATGCAGACCTTTCCCGGAGCTGGAGCCTTGCAAGCCCACTGCTGACACCTTGTGGCTAAGAGGCAACATTCCCGCCCTTTTTCTACCTAATTAAACCAGGCAATGACACGCGTTGGTCTGTGAAGACAAAAGCCAGAACGGATTTAGGGAATGCGGGTTGATCCCTCCTGCCCTCAATTCGTCCTCACGGGCGGAGCCGTCCCCACCAGAGGAACGGTTCAGCGGCCGCGGGCAGGTTCACCGCAGGCCCTGTCGCCCGCGCAAGGAGCCCCGCTTGGTGGCGCCCCCGGGCCAGAGGCTTGCAGCAGCTGCAGTCACAGTGGGGCACTTCCCCGGGGATACGAACTGAACAAAATAAAGGCGTTTGCTTTATTTTTAACAAGAAACCAACTGTTAAAATCAAGCTGTGGTTCAGTTGATTTCCAGTTGAAAGACAGAATCTGATTTTTTTTTAGAGCAAGGCTTTTAAAGAGAAGGAACTCCACGTATGGGCATTGTAGCCCGGGCTAATTATCCCAGCCATGGCCAGAATTTGCTCACGGTGTGGGAGAGGCGAGGCTTCCCCTGGCCGTGATTTCAAGAGTCTCATGCAAATGCAAGGAGCTCTGCAGAAATGCGGTACTTGCGCTCTAATGCAAGGGGCAAGATCATTCATTGGTGAGCGGAGCCTATTTGTGTAGGGAGCTATTCATTGATAAATCCCCCTTTGCTACTTTCTCTGGCTAGATTTTTTTGTGCTTAAAAGGCCCCTTTCTAAATACATTGTCCTGGGGGTTTTCAGGTCATGTAACAATACAGTTGTGTTTAGATTGTGGTTTTTATCAAAGCTGCAAATGTGGTCTTTAATTGTGCCATTCTTTGTTTCTAAAGGCATCATGGGGTGCAGAACTTGATCTGTCCACTAGTTACTGCCCTAAGGGAGCCACAAATAATCCCAGTAAGCCCAGATACAATGAAACGAAAAGTCTCCATGTCTACATCTTAAATTATTTTAATTCATAAATGATACAAAGAAAAATCCATTCTGAAAACGAATGTTATCAGCTGTGACACTGATGGACCATTTGAGGCCATACTGTGCACTTTAGAGTACACTGACCACTAATGTCTCCTCAGATCTTCTTTGAAAGAGACTTTAATGATACTTCAGGCCAATTACCAGAGGAATGACCGGGAATTGTGGAAATTGCAGGGATTTAAAAGTGTGTTAATCTTAACCCTGAAGAATCTCTGTCAAAGGAGATAACACAACATTATTCTGCTTGTCAAGTGGAAACATAATATGTGCCATGAACAAGGAAGCTGCATTCTGTACTGGTCCAATCGTCTTCAGTTTCTCTGATTCTCCACGGTGGGCTGTTAATTGTTTAGTAGAAATATGTCATAAATAAATAGAAGTATCTTCTCTGTTGTGTCAGAGTTATAGGATCATTCTTTCTTCCCAGCCATTTAAATTGCAGGCCCTCTTCCGGTTGTAGTAATGATAGTAACCTTTCAGTCCCACTGATCCAGCTGGCAATCAGTGGCAGAACATCCACATGGCATGCTGGCACATTTAGGAAACATAATGAACTCAGGTGACTGCCAGACTCAAAGGTGAACTTAGAGAGGGGCCTTATCTGATTGCACTCATGCAGTGTTTCATTAAAGGACTTTGCACACACCAGAATGATGGCACATGGGCCCACATCTTGGCTCTGCAGGCTAATTAGTCTCTCAGACCTTCTGCTCCTCTGGAAGGTCCAGCACTGCTGGACAGGACAGTGTTTTGTGCTCCTGGCGTCAAGTGTCCAGGTTCCACATCTGTGGTGCTGGTATTTGGTTGGTCCGTACAGCTCTCATTTGGCCTGTAAAACGCAAACATCTGCTGGGGTTATGGTCGGCTTGTTGGCTGATTTCAGCAGGGGTAGTGACCTGCTGTACTAGTCAATTAGTTCTGGAGGAGCAAATTGGATGCAGCGTGGAGGAGTTTGAGAGAGCAGGAAAATCATTCAGCCAGGGAAAAACAAAACAAAACACAAATATATAAACAGGAAAATGCTGCAGTGCAATACTGCAGTCTGATCTTCTAGGTGAGACTAAATCCTGCGATGTCCATGCCATTGCACGTACCATGTGGCATTCCCCAAACATTTCATTTCCTCGCGGGCCGGATAGTATTTTCTCATATATGTTGATAATTGAGCAGGTTATTTTATCAATCAAATAAGAGAAACAAACACCCAAAATCACTTAAGAGGAAGTAAATTAGTCAAGAGGAAAACATTTCTTACGCCTATGCCAATAATACTCTTAATGATTTAGTTAGGGAATAGTTTGTTTTAAGTGATATAAAATTAATTAATTCACTGTCATAGCGCTGATCACAATGAAGTATGTGGATGTCATGTGTCTCTCCAGAGAGATGTCACTGTAATTCGGCAGAGTGAAAAAGGAAATGTGTACAATAAAATCTGCTCTCTGCTACCCCAGTGTGAAGCCAGAGCAATTCCACTGACATCACTGTAGTTACTCTGGATTGACACTGATGTAAGTGAAAGCAGAATTTTGTCCCGACGCCCTACATTTTCATGTTCCTACCACTTTTTAAAAATTCACTAACACTGACCCTGGTTTTCCTCTTTCTTACACCAATGTGAATCTGTTGAAGTCAATGGATTTACATCAAGAGAGAGCAGAGTCTGGCCATTCATAAGCAAAATGTATATAGTTCTTCCCGTGTCAGTTCTGTTTCAATGCAATAGTTTGGGTAAGCATTTGTAGATGAGAACTACTCCTTCCAGGATTCTGTATAGACATTTAACATTTATACCCAGGACTACCAAGCAGTAGGTATAAGTGACTCAGCATGAGCCAGTAAAAGTAATGTATTTTAGGCCCAATCAGGCCATCCTTTACAGGCAAAACTCTTATAATGGTTAATGTAAGTATGCCTGAGTAAAAGCTGCCTCGTCTGTTAAACGTTTAATGAGTTCGTTTTTCTCAGTTGCTGAGTTCGGTTAAATTAGTTCAAGAAATCAAAATGTATAGGGAAATCCTGTATATTACACAGTGATTTAAAAAGAAATACATATATATATATATGCAAAGCCACTGCTGTTGTTCCTCACTCTCCTATAATTTCCCATGAGTGCAGATTGGAGGAGAACCAGCTGTCTTATCTTGGTCATATTCCCAACCTTTTCAACAATAGCATTTTTGGGTATCACTCAATGGATTAAATTATAGAAAACATTTCATGAAATCGTCCACAAGATTTGCCTGCCTTAAAAAATGTTGTGTCTGGCTGGATTATGGTGCCAATCCACCCAGGTTCTCAGTGATCACTTCTCCCGCTAATACTGCCCAGCTCTCATGAAACTGAATGGCATTTGAGCGCCAGCTCCCTTAGACTCCGATGAAGATCCCAGCCTGAGCATCTGTTAATCAGCACCACTTGTGAAAAAATCCTATGGCGTTTAATAAGGATAAAACCAGGAAAGTTCTACAAAAATTACTCTGAAAGCTACAGAATTTAATGGAGAATGAAATCCTGTCTGTTGTTTCTTAGCCATCCTATAGAATCCAACAGCAGGGAGACAATTTTCTATTAAAGTTCTATATGATGGCCAGGTTATCACTTTCTATTCAATTCTGTAGGACTTTACTGTAAGGGATGACAAGTCTGAATGATGATATATGGCATCAGACAGAAGGACATTTATCTAATTTATAGTCAGTACTGCAAAGCCACCAGCAGTAGGATAAAATAGTTCTCCATATGGTACTCTGAAGCTTCCAAAAACTATAGTTAAAAAAACCCAACAACTCTTGTAGCAGAAATCTTTCTATTGTATAAAAAATAGGGGATGATAGCAGGGGATGACCCCTTTGGAGGGAACGACCCCTTTGATTGTTCTGTATAAATACATAGCATTGGTATACAGGATTACGAGTATTAGATGCATCTTTGTGCTAACAGAGCTCATGTTTTCAAGTATAAGAAAACTCTACAGTTACATTCTGTGGAGGCTTCACGATAGAGTTTGCCAAATGGAAAAACATTTGGAGGTTTGGAAAAATCTTGCACATAAATTACCAAAGGCACGAAGCGCCTGAAAGATGGATGAAATCAGAAGCCAAGGAAAAGCAGCATGCATGCCAAAGGGGGAAAAAAAAGATGCAGTGATTTCTTTTAATGACTTTCCTGCAAAATGGAGAGCAAGCTTCCAGGGCATGTCATATTCTCATAAAAGCAGCTTGCTTGGATGATGAGAAATACCTTGTCAGTGGTGAGACCAAGCCCCCATTTTTCATCCTTTCTGCACGTAGCTCTGCATTGATTATGTTAAGTGCTACCCACTGGTTAAAAACACAGAAACCTCATTGTCTCTGACTGTGGCAAAGGCCAGCTACACACTTGTTAATTTCCTGATTTATGACACCATACAGAAGGAATTGAAAGTGGGCATTTTTTTAAACTATTAAAACAGAGGCAGATCAGGAAGTTTGTGATAAAGAAAAGCCAGGTTCTTGTCTGACATGTAATCTCTCTTTTGGCTTTAAGTAAACCTGCTCCTTCAAGGCTGTGCCATCAACAGGGTCTGGCTCAAGTTTCACCACTAAATCTTAGTCAACAATCTCTAATCTGGACACTGGGCTCGGGATTCAGGCTCAGGTTGCAGTTGGAAGCAGACAACAGCGACAAGAGGGTGGAGGGGCCAGGGGAAAAAGGCAACCTTTGTTTCACATCTGATTGTCCAAGCAGGCCTGAACTGAGGTCATGTGTCATTTTTTTGTCATCAACAAGATAAAAGTTTGCATCACTCTGGCCTTGAAATTGCCTTCTTGACACTTATATTAAGTACAGAAAATATATATGTCCAAGAATCAGGGACACAAGTTTGTGGTGCAGCTCAGATTTGGAGTTCTTTTCATCTTTCTGACATGTGATACCCTGCCATAAGCTGCCTGCAGTGAGGTTGCTATGCAGATATACAATTTCTGAAAAGTTACACCAGGAAAACTAAAACCTACTGCTGGATTAGCTTTTCACAAAGAAGCAGGATAAAATGTGTAGCCGATAAACTAAAAAGGTGAATTAAAGTTTCATGAAAACAATCTCCCTAAAAAAGGATCAATAAGTATAAAAGTATCTTGTTGCATTCCTGGCCTTTGGTCTGATGGCTTAACCCAGCTACTGTATATAATAAAGGAGATACTTTGTGTTTCATGGCAGAAAGTGGGGGGATAGAGGGGAAAGAAAAGCCAACCAAATTTCAACTCTCTTTTTCGTCATTGTTGCTGCCTCACGATCATTTTATTTTGAAAAATAAAGACTGGGATAAAAAAAAATATTGTCCAGGGCGTAGAGCCAAAAATATGCCAGCACTTTCCCTCCTCACCCCACCCTCAGCCTTCTAGGCCAAAAGCCTTAACAAAAGCTGTTTTCTGTGTGGAAGATCTCTGGGTCCTCCTCTCTCTTTCCTAACCCCTAACACAGGAAATGATTTTATAATTCACATTGTTAAGAAATTCAACTCCCCACCCCCATTCTCTGGATGCCAACCTACAATAAGGCTCTGGCCCGTCTTTTTTCCTCTCTGACCCTTTTGTGTCAAGCTCCTCTACCTGACCCTGCTTGTAAATCACTCTTTGGACCTCTCCACCAGCAAGTCAACGGCAGGATTTCCCTAGGGCTCTGAGGCACTTCTGTTTCGCTCCTGGTGACTGCTCCAGCCACTCCCCAAATGCTCCGGCATCCTGAATGACTGCTGTGTGGGTTCGTTTTTTCTCCTGGTGGAACATTCCATCATAGCGGAGACAGTTGTTCATTCCTTAAAAAGCTACCTGTAGACTAAAAAGAGCACTGTAGAGGGGGAGGAGAGGAGCACAAAATGATTTATAATCCATTAATACATACCACTGAGGTGTTTTTTCAAGGGCCCAGACTAATAATAACAATTAGTAGCTAATAATTCTTCACACTTCGCACTTACAGAGTACTATTAAATCTCAAAGGTGGCTGACATGGATAAGTCATTTACACTACCTGAGCCTCACTTGCCAACTTTAAGCAGTTAAAATCTTGCAGTGTCTTGGATGATTATTGTATTTAATTTGTATAAGGTCACACTCCTGATTGTGAAGTCATTTTTCATTTGGTGCTCAGACTGAAGACAATGAAATTCTGCTGGCGGAGGCCAGGAAATTCAAGATTGGGAAATTGAGGAGCAGGAAAGTGATGTGACCCACCCAAGGTCACACAGCAAGTCAGTGACAGTCCTGGTAATAAGCTCCTGACTCCAAGTCCAGTGTTCTATCCTAGTAACTTCCAGGCCTGGCTACCACAGAGGGCCTGATACCCCACTGCATTACTTCACTGAGTTACTCCCATGTAAAACTGGAGTAAACACAGTGATGAATCAAGCCCAGACTGTCTATTGACTTTATTATCCATGCTAGATGCAAAATGCCTACAGGCTCAAGAGTATGTCCTTATAACAATGCTACCGCAATCACTCAAAGTTCCGCAGTATTTTGCTACTACTGTATCCTACAGCTCTTATGAGTGGCAATGTTTTAGACTATGCCTGTAGAATAATTGATATTGTTATTATTTCTTATTTAAATTTGATTTTAGTGTGTCCTCTTCTTCCAAGTCAAAGTTCCAGAAGTGCTCAGACTAACAGTTGAGTTTGATCAGGATGCAATAGAGCCTAAAATAGTCTTAGGGGCAAATGCCACTGTCAGTTACATCTCTGTAAATCCAGAATCATTCCACTGAAACCAACATTTATCAGAGTAAATTAAAGCAGAATTTGGCCCTTCATTTGTGCACATAACTGTTATTAAGTGAAGCCTTGTGGTCGTCTCACTACGTATTCTTTTTTAAGCCCATTTTTAAAAGCAAGGCATCAAAGTTTGGGCCACCACTTCCATAGATAGGCACTCCAAATGGCACTGAAATGCCTAATGAGTGTATCTGGGTGAGTGTTAATTTGGATGTCCAAGTAAGGCCTTGGGAATGAGATATCCTATTTAGATAATTATGTTGGTAACTTTGGCCCATAGTGACTATTTGAACAAAGCAAATTCATTTCAAACGTTTAGCAAGGGAAAAACTCATGAAATACTGTCATGTGATAGGACATTTTACTTCACAAAAGTGGAGTAAATATTTTTACATTTTTTATTTTGTTCTGAATCCCCCTCAGTCAGTACAGGAGGTAATTAATTCAGGGTCTTTACAGGGCTCTGTCCTTCTTTTTTTTTAGTCAAGAGAAAAATTCTCACTGCCTTCTATGAGAGCAGGAACAAGCCTTTATTCAATGAGAGCCTATGCTGCTTTCTCACAAAAAAACCTCTTGTTAATTTCAGTGGCAGCATGAAGAAATGCAGGCCTGAGATATAGTTTGTTAGAGACCTAGTCTAAAGCTTCTTCTATTCACCTTGTGAAAAGATTCTGTGTATCTCAGAACTGTGCATATGGAAGAACTGCAATGACTTCTCTTATGGGTAGGAACCTACCTGTGAATCTCTCAGGGCATCCTGCCTTTCTTTGGTTGCCTTCTAGGTATTACACTCTCTCAGAAAAAAACTGGCTTGGTCATTGCGGCTATATTGTGTGTAATAAATAATAATAATAGTGAGCAAGCATAATGGTGTGCTACTTTGCTGAGATCCCATTAATCACAAAGGAACAAATGTATCCCTTGCTAATTCTACTCATTTTGTTGGGTTTGTACCAGGAATGAATTTGGCCTAAAAAAAAAAAAAGTTTTCCTTTGCATGATGTATCATACCATTTGGTCTAGTTAGTTGAAGTTTCATGTGTACTCAGACACTTCTTCATTGGAGTGCAGCTGTCGATGGCAAACAGTGACCCAACCAAACTACACAAATTCTGATTTAGAAATTGGGATGGTTTGATAAATATAATCTAGGCAAATTTTCACAAATCCAAAGTTGTTGTGTAGCCCACCTTCAAATTGTATTGCTTTCTGAACCTCTTGCTTACCTTGTGATTTTTTTTTTATATATTTTATTTCTGGAAAAAATAATTACAGAGAAAGAGAGAGATTGTAATCTTGAAAACGAAAGGGTTTTCAGAAGGGTCGCAATGTGTGCTAACAATCCTGGACAACTGACAAAAGCAAAATCAATATACACAGCCATCCTGGCATGGCCAAGTTCAGATGATTAAATAAAGATACAGGAAGTTGCTTACTAGGAAGGCAAGCTTTGGTGTACAGTTCCTTCAGAGCTGGCATGCGCAGTACCTTGCTTGTTGTACTTACCATGAAGCGTAAATGAAATCATCCCTCCAAAAGCAACAGAGCTCACTGAACATTTCAAAGTCCTCTAACAGTGAGGAACCAACATTGTGAATCCATAGGATAAAACTTGAAAGTTGAACACCACTGTATGATATTATTCAGAGCCTAATATGTGGGAATATGTGTAGACATTACAGCAACGTAGGTGAGAGTTCAGTGTGTGAAGATACTGAGAGTTGTGTCCTTACAGAAGATGGAAGAAATGAGTTGAAGCCTCAATCCTGCATAAAGTGCACTCAGGCTTCAACACTTGCACAGAGCTCCATTTAAGTCAATGAGGCTCTGCCCAGGATAATGGTCCAATCATATGGAGCTCTTTGAAAGATCAGGGCCTAACTCAACACTTTGAAGTGCTTTTCCCTTCCAAGATCACATGGAAACTGAGATATCATCAGAGAGGAAATAGCGTGAACATAGATTCAGCCTCTAAGAACCATCCGTCCATCTGTCTCCAATGGTAGTTTCCTGGTTTATACCTAAATTGTAAGCTTTGGGGTCAGGGACTGACTTTTTGTTTTGTATTTGTACAGTGCCTAGCACAGTGAATTACTGGTTCATGACTAGGACTCCTAGGCAGTACTGCAATACAAGTAATAATAAAAATAACACTTGTCAGGGTGCTTTTGCTTTTTAGATTTCAGATTGAATTTTGCTTGATCTGTGATCAGTCAGGGAGAGAAAAGAACAACTTTACGTGCATAGGAAAAAAAAATAAAACAACAGCACATTTAAGTGCATTTTTTTTCTTCGAGATTTATTTTCCTTTAATAAATCTGACACCAGTCAGGGAAAGAGAAAAGTGTTGTGAGCCCAGAAAGAAAGTGAGCACATTGAAAGTGCTTCGTGTCCTTTTTTTCTTGGAGATGTTTCTCTGGTAGCTCTTAGTAACTTCCCCGAGGCTTAGGAGCTCCCCCTCCCCCCCAATATTTTTTAAAAAGCGAGCTCGCTTGCCTGGTGTGTTTTCCAAGCTTTCACAGCCCTAATAAATAAGGAGCACCTGTAAAACAGTAGCTTGACTTGTTAAGTGACTTTGTACAAAGGAAAATATAGAAATACAGTATATACATAGTGCTCATAGTGCACCATCACTACAAGGCTCTGGTGTGACTGGCTTTGATACCCTGCTCCCAACTTCACTGAGACTAATAGGGACACTTCTTTTGCAAACTGCTTCTTGGTTCCTAACAGCAGCCTTATAGAAGAGGTGTACTCTGAACACTTGAGAGTGAACAATTGCTTTATTCAAGTTAGTAAACAGTTACACTGAATCACAAGGTGATTTGTATTTTTTTTCTTTTTTGTATTTGTCAGAATGGGTTACTCCACAACTGTCTTACCAATTCAGTGCCAGTCTACATGCTCTAGTGTACTTTTGGACTCTTGGCTACAACTGTACAAGTGCACACAAGTAAATTCTACCCTGTTATCCTCCACCCACTGATTGAGGATCGAATTGCACATTTCTCTTAACCATGACAGGAGAAAGCAAACAGTGAAACAGAATCATGGGGGAATCTTTCTCACTTTACCCCTTGTTTTCATTGGTTTGTCCATACCATTCTAATTATCATGAAAGGGCTATGCATATGGAGAGATTGTCTCACTGGCTTCCTGGATCACTGAAAACCATCAGGGTTGAAATTTCATCCAAGTCTTTCGTGACGCCCAGCAAATATTCCCCTCAGATTATTTTACACCTTGAGGGAATTTTGGTCTTTAGTTCAACACTCTTGCTCTGTTCCCAAATGGGGCGCTATTTAGGGGAATTTAAAGAGAAAGCTGAGAAGAATAAACATTTACTGAGTTCTCTTGGCATTCAGGCTCTGAAAAACCACAGTATAAACTATTCATGCTGCTTCTTACATCTGTCAAATCAAAAATTAAAAGCCATAAAAGTGTAACACTGAAAATATGGCATTAAAAAGGATAAAGGTGGCCTTTGTAAAAATAACAAGGAAAGTATATTAGCCAATAAAATATTCTAACTCTTCCTTTAAAAGTGCATCATGGGTAGGAGAGAGATGACTCTGAAGCGTTGCTACTCCAGTAAAACCCCTTTCCCCCATCAAAACGTGACTAGGTCCAAAACCATACAATGCAAATCACGATTCTTAGTGTAGCAGCAAAACCACAGCAGTTTTTGAAAAAAAAAATCCATATCATTGTCCAGTCTCAAATATCTGAATCTTGAAATCAGAGAGGGAAAAGTACCTACATTGGTCCGGGTGGTTTTTGAAACCAGAGGGAAAAATTCCCCAGCAAGAAACCAAGAGGAAAACATGTTCCTCCAAGGAGAAGAGGAGGTGGTAGTGGGAATGTGAAGCACATTACGTCGGTCCATGATAGGCTATCTTCTGGGCCAAAGGCACCCGTGGGACTGAGGCTTCCTCTGAGAGACTTAATGACAGAAGCTGCTTTATTTGTTTGACTTTTAGCCAGACGGGGTGGTGAGCGGCCCAGCTGGCATCATTCGGTGAAGTGACATGGTTTGCTCTGCTCCCTTTCTCCATGCAAGGTACCCTGTCAGTGAGCATTCCTGTAAAACAGACAAGAGGAGCTGGTCAGAAAGCGTTGGGGATGATTCATTGCAGGGAATGTGTGCACAAACTTGGGAACGCAGCTTAAAGCCCTGAGGGCAGCTTATGTAAGGACACTGGTTTCACTGCTTCATCCTCAGGTATGTCTGCCTGATACTACCAGGGCTGTGAGTACATGGAGAAGTCAGCAAAGCCTCCTTTGCAGCAAGATTGGTGGAAGTATATTAGAACATGGAGAACAAGCTCCTTAGAACAAGCTTAAAACAAGAGAGAGACACAATCATAATTAATACTTTTTGCCTCCCGCCTTTTAGTCTAGCAGATCAAAGGTGAGTAATAACCTCTTGCAGTTATCCAGTGCTCTTCACCTATGGATCTCAAAGTACTTTACAAAAGTATATGTACCATTATCTCCATTAAACAGATAGAAGGACTGAGCCAAGGAGGATATTTGATTTGCCCAGGATCCCACAGTGCCAGGAATAATGGTAGCATTGGGAAGACAGCACATATCTTCTACCTCTCATTTGCTTGTTTTAACTATCAGTAGAACCTCAGAATTACAAACACCGGAGTTACAAACTGACCAGTCAACTACACACCTCATTTGGAACCAGAAGTATGCAATCAGGCAGGAGCAGAGACAAAAAAAAAAAAAATTCAAATACAGCATAATACTGTGTTAAACGTTAACTAAAAAAATAAAGGGAAAGTTTAAAAAAATATTTGACAAGATAAGGAAACTGTTTCTGTGCTTGTTTCATTTAAATTTAGATGGTCAAAAGCAGCATTTTTCTTCTGCATAGTAAAGTTCCAAAGCTGTATTAAGTCAGTGTTCAGCTATAAACTTTTCAAAGAACAACCATAAAGTTTTGTTCAGAGTTACGAACAACCTCCATTCCTGTAACTCTGAGGTTTTACTGTACTACTGGTTGTCTCCCAGTAATTAGCCCTTCTCCCCTTTTTTAAGCTATCACAATTTAAAAAAAAAACTGTCTGAATACAATGTTTAGCTTCAGTATATTAAAGTCATGGATCATGCCAAACGTATCTTTCCATATCTTCCCTCTGAGTGGCAGAGCATTTGGGTCTGTACTGCAACCTAAGAGGAAGGGGGTTAAATTACCAAACCCTAACTAAGAGATGGGGTTTTCTCATATATCGTAGTTTTTTTTATTTCTGAGTGAAACATTGAGCTTACTGTGGAGAACTGGACTCAGCAGTGATAGGTGAACAACTCATCCTGGACACCAATGTTAGAGTTTGGTTGTTTATTCATGTAATTAGGCTTACTGTGCACTTGTACTCTAAGCACATTAGAAGGTTTTGAAACACACACCTTAATAAAGAATATTAGAGCAAGTTTAACAAATCTGCACCGTGCCCAGAAAACCTTCTCATCACCCTGCCTCCATCATACCCTGCATGACAGACTTCTCAATGACCCCCCTCTCCCTCCTCACTCAGTCTTCCCAGAGGAGTGCCTGACCATGTGTCCTGAAGATCAGCAACTCCAGGCTCTGGTGAGCAGGCAGAAGAGAGGCCAGAACCCAGGTTTCTCACCTAGAATGCCTTTCTGCCAACCTCTTCAGTTATACAATTATATAAACAGGGCTGACTCAGGCAAATGTATGGCCCCTTGCAAAGCCATGTGATTGCTCCCAGCTGAAAGCCCCAAGATGCAGCATAATACTTTCTCTCCCCCATATAACCCCACCCCATGCAAATGCCATGCCAGCTGAGGATGAAGTGAGTTCATTTCCATGAGAGTAGGGTGGAGGCATAGAATAGGGGAGCAGGCAGTGTATGCAGAAGTGCAGAACTAGTGTTTATGGAGGGAATTAGGGGAACGGTGGGTCAAAATTACCTATCAAACGGACGGGCAGGGAGCAGTGATGTAGCCCAGCGTTGCACCAAACAGGGAGATACCTCCCTTTCCCAAGGGGCTCAGTTATCATCACAGAGATCTCTAGCTGCTGCTCACTCTCCCAACCATGTGGCATTGAAACATGCATATTAAACCTCCCACTAGCTGTAGTGCCCCCATGACCTGGGCAGCTCTGCTGGCACCATGCTCTGTGGCAGCCCTGAATATGCTTTATGGTTCTTCCACTCTTTGCCATGAGGACGACAGGAGTTGTGCATGGGACATAAGTACAGAGACATAGGGTATCAGAGAAATTCACACTGCAGGTAAGGGAACAACAAAGTGGACTGAGGAGGAAAATGTTGCCCAGTGCACATACTGAGACTGATAATATGCTTTAGGATTTCCCTCTAAGGTTTTAGAGAATAATGGAGTCCAAGCCATAAGATTGTCTCAGTGTGCACCCAAAGCATTGGGACTGTTTTACAGAATTAAGAAAATACCCAGTAGCTTATTTACTTTTATAGTCTTTGAGATGAAGTTACAGGTAGGGAATAGGCATGCAGGAGAGGTAGAAGATAAAACTCCTTGCATAATACTGTAACCCAGACTAGCAGAGTGAGGAGTTTGTCCTGTCTAGTGGCCAGTCCACATAAGAGGTTTATGGATCAACTACTGACTCTAATTAATGAAGCTATAGCCCTTTACCTCAAGCAGTAGAGGCTCATGTTTTGAGCACTGAAGGTCCTCCTGGGTTCATACCTTGCTGTCAGCCTAAGCAGAAAGTCAGTTACAATAGAGTTTGTGATCATCTTAGACCCTTGAGCTGAGAGCTCTGTGATATAAAACACTACACACCTATATACATAGTGAGAGGGTATAAAACACTAACGGAAAACAATTTTTGTCATTCTTACTTTTTTCAGTCTTCAACTCCAACCGCAGCATCAAATTGTTCAGAAACAATATGGCGACTGAGCATTAGGCTTAGTCCCGGGTGATCATTGATGTGGGCTGGTGGAGTTTTCCGTCTTTTAACACAGTACTTAATTCAACCAGGCAATGAACATGAAAGCTGTTGATGCGCCAGAAGATGCCTGGTTCATAAATGGCCCCAGGGCGAAGGCAAGCCCATAATTTTCTCAGGGAGGCTCTGCTGAAGTCATAACCACAGGAGTGCAGCTGACGCAGGCATGAGAGCATGTTCAGCCCTATAAACTCGCTGGGGTCATCTGTTATTTGTAATAGCTCAGTGCTTTTTAGCAACTCTCCAAGTAGTTCAAGCTTTACCATTAAAACCTTCCCCTTTGAACAGTGAGTGATTTATCTTTCCTCTCCATGACATTATAGAAAAGGCACCACATCACTAAAGCTGGGGGAAGCATTTCTGCACACAGAGCTCTGACATTTTATTTCAGAGGGGACCCAAGGAGAAAGTTAGCTGGGCTCAAATTCAGAGTTCCTTACACAGTTCTTACCACGACAAATTCCCATTAACTTCAAGGGTATTTTTTTTTCATTCATGTCCTGCAAACTCTGGGTCTTTTGTTAACAATGGGTCAGATATGCAGCCCCTGGCCTCCTACTCCTGGCAGTTGGAGCTCTAACCTGTACAGACCTTAAAATCCAAACAGGGATGCATGGGACTTACTCTGTGTGGCCGAGCAGGGCTAGAGACAGTATTGTCGTAAGGGAACTGTGATATTGAATTGTCATACAGATACATTGGAGTTTGCCTGTAGATAATGCAATGGTCTCTGTCAATTTTATATTTAGGGAAGAACTTTCTGGGAGAAACTGGGAAAGAATAGGAGAAAGGATGCCAACTGCTAACTATTGCTTCTCTGTCTAAGATCTGCACCTATTCCTAGAAAAGCCTTCAGTGAAATTGCACCAGGTTAAACTAGGTCTAACTCTGGACCTTTTTCTCTAACCTAATTTAGTCTATCCATTTGGACTAGGGTATACTGTTAAATTAACGACTGGAATTTGTAAATATCGGCTGCTGCCATCTGACAAGGCTATTCGCCTGACCCTTGTCAGGTGATTAGAGCCAAGAAATACAGCTGAGACTTTTACTAGTACTCCTGTATGTCAAAAGTCAACTAAATCACTGGCAAAAATGGAGCAAATAAAACCCACAGAGTCCCTCACTCTGGACAGGAACTTGAGAGTTAACAGGAGGCAGTGGTTGCAGTTATTCCAAATTTACCAGGGAGCAAGTCCTATGGAAGAGCAATAGGAGAGAAATCCCACCCACAGGTACCAAAGGTAACAGCAGAGCTGCCAGGTGAGACCATTGGCCACTCTTAACAGCACTCCTGCACTTCACACCTTTCATACAGGAACTACAATCCAAGAGTAAGGAGGAGAAATCCCTACCAAACAAAAGAGGGAAAGGAAGAGCAGATAAAACCAGGGACACAACAGGTAAAGGAGAGGGAAGAAAAAAAATTAGAATATTTTGCCAAAAAAGTCACACATGTTGCTCTGTGAAGAGGCTGGGGGCAGGTGCAGATGAACAACAGCATCTTGCTCTGAGCCCCTCACCCCACCCAAAGAAAGGAGAGTTGAGATGGAGGCTCATCTCTTTTCTACACTGTCAGGCCAGGTGCTGAATAGCACCTCAAAGCTGAACAACAATATGCTGCTATGGGAATTTTGTGGGTCTTTGGCACCTTTGAAAAGCAAGCTGAATATCGAAAAATGGAGGCACTCAAAATCTGTGGTAACTTTTGAACATTTGTTTATCTAGCAATAGCACTTGCTACCCTTTTTTATTGCTTTGGTTTTTGCTCTGAGACGGTTCTAATGAGCAGCTGTGACTACTGCAACACAAAGACAGATAGGACCACACTGTATGGATGTTATATACATGGCTCCCAGCTCCAGGTGAGGTAAGGGAACATATGGAGAGGATAAATGGAATCTCTTCTCCCCCCTTATAGCCTACACACATGCGGCCCCAAACACAAAGGGACCTTCATAAATATTGAGCCCTGAATGCATATGTAGCTCTCCTTTAAAGCCAATGAGAACAGATTCACATGTGTGCATTAGTGAGCAGAAATTGGCCCTGTGTTTGGTTCCATGGAGTGGGGGTTGGGTATGGTGTGACTGTCACGCCATAACATGTTCTGGGTCAGCTTTAGGTTATTATTTTTTAATTTGGTCCACATCCATGGGGCAGGGCATTTCTACTTTCTATTTAGGACTGCATTTTGTTTTCCAGAACTGCTGAGATTGGGTCCATTGGACAGTCTGCAGTGCCCTGGCAGGGAGCAATTATTTTTTAAACTTAAAACATTTTTAACATCAGCGATCAGCTTCTTGTCTGATCTTGCTGACGTGCATTTCTTTTCACTTCTGTGCTCCCTCATGGTTTTGTGTTATTAAGATCAGGAGGGCAGACACACAGATTTCAGCCAAGATTCATAGATTCCAAGGGCATATGCAATCACTGTGATCATCTAGTCTGAACCCCTGTATACACAGGCCTTCGAACTTCCCAAAAATAACTCCTAAAGCAGATCTTTTAGAAAAACACCCAATCCTGATTAAAAAAATCGTCAGTGATGGAGAATCCACCATGATAAATTGTTCCAACGGTTAATTACTCTGACTGTTAAAGAATTATGGTCTTATTTCCCATCTGAATTTATCTAGTTTCAACTTCCAGATTGTAATCAAGTTACCTCTTAGCCCTCTCTTCGTTAAACTAACTGGATCGAGCTCTTTGAGTCTATCACTATAAGGCAGGTTTTCTAATCCTTTAATCATTCTTGTGGCTCTTCTCTGAACCCTCTCCAATTTATCAACATCCTTCTTGAATTCTGGTCACCAGAACTGAATACAGTATTCCAGCAGCAGTTGCACCAGTGCCCAATACAGAGGTAGAATGACCTCTCTATTCCTACTCAAGATTCCCCTGTTGATGCATCCAAGGACTACATTTGCCTTGTTGGCCACAGTGTCACACTGGGAGCTCATGAGTATCCACCAAGACCCCCAGATCTTTTTCACAATCACTGCTTCCCAGGATGGAGACCCCCATTGCATAAGTATGGCCTACATTCTTTGTTGCTAGATTTATACATTTACATTTAGCCATATTAAAATGCATATTGCTTGCTTGCTCCCAGTTTACCAAATAATCCAGATCGCTCTTTATCAGTGACCTGTTCTCTAAATTATTTACCATTCCTCCAGTTTTTGTGTCATCTGCAAACTGTATTAGTGATGATTTTATTTTTTCTTCTAGGATGTTAATAAAAATGTTAAATGTCATAGGGCCAAGAACTGATCCCTGCGGGACCTCACAGGAAACATACCCGTTCAATGATGATTCCTGGTTTACAATTATATGTTGAGACCTATCATGTAGCTAACTTTTAATCCAGTTAATGTGTGCCATGTTTGCTTATATCTTTCTAGTTTTTTAAATCAAAATGGCATGCAGTATCAAGTTAAATGCCCTACAGACGTCTATTATACAACTCTATTACCTTTATCAACAAAACTTATAATCTCATCAAAAAAAGATATCAAGTTAGTTTGACAGGATCTATTTTCCATAAACCCACGTTGACTGGAATTCATTATATTACCCTCCTTTAATTCTTTATTAATCGAGTCGCATATCAGCCTCTCCGTTACGTTTCCTGGGATCAATGTCAGCCTCACAGGCCTGTAATTATCTAGGTCATTGTGTTTACCCTTTTTAAATATTGGCACAACATTAACTTCCAGTCTTCTGGAACTTCCCCAGAGTTCCAAGACTTACTGAAAATTCACATTAATGGTCCAGTGAACTCATCTGCCTTCTTTTTTTTTTTTTTTTCACATTCTGGATGCAAGTTATCTAGACCTGTTGATTTATATATGTCTAATTTTAGTAGCTTCCATTTAACATCCTTCTGAGATACTAGCGGAATGGAAAGAGTGTTATCATATGATATGAGTAGATCATCTATTTTTTCCCAAATACAGAACAGAAATATTTATTGAACACTTCTGTCTTTTCTGCATTATTATGGATAATTCTATTATTTTCCCATGGACCAATACTATTGTTAGGATTTTTTTTCCCTAATATACTTTAAAAACTCCTTAATGTCCTTAACTCTGCTGGCCATAGATTTCTTCTTGTGTCCCTTTGCTTCCCTTATTCAATTTTCCACAATTCCCAACTTCTGATTTACACTTATATTCATTACTACCTACTTCTATCAATATAGATGAACTATGGCTAGTTCAAAAATTATTGTTGCTTATGTCTGATGTCCCCATCCCGCCCCCTCCTTACAGTTGTTGTTCATTCCTTGGTGCACTCCTAGGGTAAAATTCATCCCATTCCCGTGTCTCTCTTAAATCCTTAAAACAGAGTTTAACAGTGCATAGGGCCCTACATAAGTTCTTTGTGCTGAGGCAAATCCACTCCATATAACAATTTGTGTTCCTAACCTCTCACATTAATAACCCTGTCTCCTACAAACAAGCAAAATCTTTTCCTCTTAGCCAATTCTCATTTAATACCATTTTTGTGTAATTTCACACACTTTGCAGATAATGATCAAAAGATTAATGAAGCTCCACAACATTTTCAGTTTTACTTTTAAAAAATCAGCATTTGTGGCCTCCCCACTCCCCATCTCCCACTGATCGCTGAAAAGGGGGCCCACTGGCTTATACTCTGGTGACACTGAGAGACACATAAGCCAGTAGCATAAAAGCTAGGCCATGGTAAGAGCAGACAAACTCTGCACTTCTAATCTCCGCTGTAAGAATGACTTATTCTGGGGCCTCTGGCAAATCACTTAACCTGTTTGGGCCAGGCTCTGTTCTCGTTTACATGGAGGTTGTTTGATGTCACAGCACTGAAGCAAGGCTGCCAAGAGTCACGCTTCTGTCGCAACCCTGCCACATTTGGCAGCAATGTGGAGCGTTCCCCCAGCTCTGCTGAAACCTTATGTGTTCAGCAGGACTGGCCTGTTATCGCCAGTTTTGGCCTCCAGGAGCTGCTGTGGCACCAGGGCTGAGCACGCTCCCCTCAGGGTGTTTTCCGTGCTGGAGCCAAGTGGGAAAGGAGCAAGGAGGAGCAGCTGGCAGCAGCAGGAAGAGGCGGCAGCAGCAGGCAGAAGGTGAGGAGAAGGGGCTAGAGAGCGCCCCAGCTGCCCCGCAGACATCCCCACTGAGGTCCCTGCCCAAGTCCACTCGAGCACACACCCATACACGCGACACCTGCAAGGTTTGTGCACGCAGCGCTCTGCCCCTTGCTCAGGGATGGGTGTGTTGACTGTAAATTGAAGTTTAGGGTCATATGTAAATTATTTGCAAATATGTCAGCTGCATCTAGCTTATTTGCATAAAATATTACACATGGAGTGGCATAGAAGCTGGTAGGTGGGAGTGAAGACAGTCAAGTCACAGCAGTGTAAATGAGATCAGAATCTGCCCCTCTGCTTCAGATTCCCTGTCTGTAAAATGGGGGAAATAATACTGAGCTATCTTGTTGGGCTGTTGTGAGGGCTCCTTAGTTAATGCTTGAAAAGTCCTACAGAAGTGTTCCGTGTGTGTTGACTTGTTTACTGCTTCTGTACAAATGTTACCTATTCTGACTCCATTTACACAAATTATAAGATCTTGGGTTATATTAAAAGAGACATTTTAAAAAACTTATGTTTTGGATTTCTTAATATTAAATACGCAAATTAAAATACAGCAGCCACAACAAAGACTGTTAGGTCCTGATCCTGCAAATTGTTGCCACCCTGAAGCCAGTGGGACTACTTGTCTGTGTAAGGCCTACTCCCACAGGCAAGCGTTTGAGGAATCAGGCCCATTGTAGTCAAGACCCTGAGGCTGCAACCACGGGGCCTGATTCTGATCTCTCTCTGGTTTTACACTGACTTTAGTGGAATTTTTCCTGATTTATACCAATGTAAGGGCCTGGTCCATCTCCCACTAATGTTCGTAAAGCTCTGATTCATTTCAGTCATGCAGGATCAAATCCTGAGAATAGAATTCGATTTATCTAGTTTAATGGGTGCAGGATAGGGTCTCAAGTAGCCAAAAAGTCTTGCAGATTATGGCAGAGGAGGGGATAACAATCAAGAATGTATGGAGCAAATAGCTTGTAGCTGGAACATTTTACAGGTGCAGTGCCAGCGGCTTTAGAGTGTCCCTTGTGATTACTGGTAACAGTTTAAACTAGCAGTAATTGTTGCAGAGTTTGCTGTTGTTTAAACTTTTCTACAAATATAGAGACAATGTTTTTATCGCTGGTTCAGCAGTAATTGGTAAACTACTGCTGTATAATGGAAAATTTGCATCTTAATTGAACTAAGAAAGTAGGGGACAGCATTCAAGTCTGTAGTGACCTCATCATGTACCTCTTCTTCTGTATCAGTATTCGGACATCACTAGATTACAGAATTCCTGTGGGAAAGGGGTTTTTGGATAAAGTACTTAAAAAGGGCAGCTCAAGTGGATCATAAAAGCATATAAATATTTGAAGCATGAGCACGCAATAAATCATAATAATATTAAGATTTACATTTAGCCACAAGGGCTCCAAATAAATAGCTGAAAATTGCTTTAAACATAGGTTTAAAATATCAATACGTTGTTGATGGGCTGCAGAACTTTACAAAGAAATCTGAACCAGAGAGTTGTTTCCTTCTACACCACCCAATCTCCACAACTTTAAAAAAAAATACGCTTCCATAGAGGATGATTATATTACACAGTTTGAATGTCCAAAACAAGGACTGGAAGATGACATGTAGCGGGGGGTGGGGGTGGGGGGGGGTGTTCTTCCAACAAATGCAGTTCAGCCACTTTGTATCTAGATAATTTGTTGTTGTAGGTTGGCTCAAATTTAAGACAGTAACATTTTAGAAACACTTGGAAAACTAAACCAGCCGCAGGAAGGATATTATTACAAATTGAGACACATGTTGTACAGGAATACCATTCTTTTCAAATACCAAAAATATGTCTGGGGAAGCAAATCCATGCAAATGAGACTGAGATGGGGCCTACTCTTGTAAACTGCTGAGCACCCTCAACTCTCACAGGAGGCAGCGGGAGTTGAGGGTGCTCAGCCTCTCGCAGGATGAGGTCCATAGATTTAATACGCTTTTTTTTTTTTTGGAAGCAAATGTTTTAGATTTGCTGGCTCTGTACAGATTCCATGTTTACTTGATTTGTTGCTTTCATGGGATCAGCAAATACACTCCCAACACTAAGCCCTTTTCATGTGAGTATAACATAGTTCACTATCAAAAGAATACAAATGACCTGATGTACAATGAGGAGCACAACGGAGTAGCAAGGCTTCAATCTGGTAACGCAGTTAAGAATGTGTTTAACTTTAATGCTTTGTGGGATGGGGTCTAATGATAGACAAGGACAGTCACCTGGCGTTTAGACGTAAATGGGGCTCTGTCACAATTAGTTCAAGACCTTCCAGGCCAGAAATCTGGGAAGACATTATTGCTACTTCACATGAATCTTTTATTTACTTTTTATATGCATTTGCATTTTAAAATGGAATTTCCTAAATCCTAGTGCTCCATATTTAATTATGTCCATCTCTTGCACAACTGTTTCTTCTGGTTTTCAACTCAAGTTCAGGATTTTTGGGAGGCACTCCTAATAATGTGAACTCCTAGGGCCAGCTCTCCCCATAGGTCAGGACTTTTGCATGGACATTTTCAATCGTTGTTTTAGTCTCTCCTCATGCATATGAAGGCAATAATAACTTCATAATTTCTGACAGTGTTTCTGCAAGAGCCTTCAGTTCTTATGGTAAAGATCCATAAATGTATTTCAGAACAGCTGCCTGTTCTGGTTTCTGCATTTGAGCATGAGCTGTGATTTTTTCCAAACTTTCCCTGTGATACAGAAACCTTGTATCCAAATAGTACAAGAGTAAATGACAAAATGAAGAGCTTGATTCTCCTTTCATATCCATTTTACACCAACTCTACTGAATGGAATTACTTCTGCTTTACATTGATGTAAAAGGGAGGATAATCAGGTCCTAAATGTCTGAAAATGTTTATTTCTTTGGGGCCTGATATCAGAATCATTTATGTGAGTAACCATATTGTTTACAATCCATCTGAATGAGGCCTACTCACATGAGCAAGGGTTTGCAGGATCAAGTCATTGGTTTTCTCTTTCCTAAAAGAAGTATGGATTTTCTTCTCTTTTCCTGGGATGCACACGTTTCACATGTGGTGCATATGGGGTCATATCGGCTTAATGTGTGCTTTGAACGTGGTGTTCATTTTGTTTTTTTAAAATAAGCTTCTTCTCAGAAAGGTCACAGAGAACAATTACATCTGTAGCAATCAAAGTAACCTTTGGGGTAACCCCACTGAAGTCAGTGGTCCCAGTCATGAAATATTTGAAAATCCCAAGTGGCCTTAAATCTACATGGCCCAGAACCCCCGCCTGTGTTAATTGTTCTCGCTCAGTAGGAGAGATGACAATTTACACCAGCTGAGGAATTGTAATTTGTATGAAAAGAGGTGCAGGTGCTTGGCACCTTTGGAAATCAGGTCATTTTTACGTAGGTGGCTAAATATGGTTTCAAGAGCATGGTTTTATGTTTGAAAATTGTGGCCTATGGCAGTCGATTCTGTGGAAGAGTAAAAGGACCAGATCCTCAGCTGGTATAAATCAGCATAGGTCCTTTGACTTCAATAGATCTATGCTGATCTACAACAACTGAGGGTCTGAACCGTGGTCTGCTACTTTACTCCCATGCAGGCTGAATTTAGTGGCCGCAAAGCCTGACAGTCTAAGATGTGGGAACTGAAATCTAGTACCAAGTACGTCACCACTTAGAGAATCATTTCTCTGGGAAACTCTCCTTTAATTTAATATATCTGAGTGCTATCTGCCATGGTGATTCACAAATGTAAGAATCAGGCATTGTTAGTTAGGCATTGTTAGTATCAGGCATTTCTTGAGGGCTGAACTTCAATTCCAGGCAAACATGTACGTGTTTGTAATGTAAACAGTCTCCCCCAGAACGACTGTTAAAAATCAGGTAAGATGCCAGGTATAGGAGTTATTTTTGGAACAGCTTTTGCCTGTGGAGATACATCAGTTTACCCCAGCTGTGAATCTGGCCTATAGAGCTGTGTCAACAAAGATAACTAGCAGGAACCATTTAGACACATAAAATATGTTTTTGTTTGACATGTAGGGCCCGATCCTATCATGGTCAGTGCATTGAGGGGAGAACAGGATGCTGGTAGATACACAGAGATGCTGCAGTGAGGGTGTCATAGAAAACTATTAGACAGCAGAAAGGTTAATATATATGTTCTCTGTCTCAGGATTCCCACGACCCACAGCAGGATTTCTTGTGCTGGGCCAGTGGGGGAGGAGGGGATTTCATAGTGGGATACATATGACTTTGGCCCTGAAAAGAAGCGTTCTACGCTATGTGTGTCATTATGACCACAACATAGGCACTAGCCAGCTGCAGGACTAAGTATATGACCTACTCAGCAAACTGTGAGCCCATGGGGACAAGGTGCATGGGCTAGAGCAGTAGTTGGCCTGCTCTTAGCTCTCTCCGTAGAGCTACAAAGCTATTCTGCTTGCACGGAGTAAGAAGCCCCAACCTCAGCTTCCCCCACCTCTGCACCTGTGTGCGCACACACACACACAAAGGTAGGAGCTAGTTCTGAGTGTAGCCATGTGTGCCATTTAATTTTATAGTTCAATTTACCTGAAGTATTATATGAAAGCCAAATGGTCTGTAGCATTTTAACTTGTTCACCTTAAAAACCACTTACACTGAAACTGTAGGGTTAAAATGATTCTGCCTGGATGTACTATGTGCATGCGGCCAACACTATCACTGCTAATTTTAGAAAGCTCACACCATTCAAATTTGAAACAATTACACCCAGCAAAATATTCCTCTCATGAGCTGCATGCCTGCCTTGCACTGAGGAGCTGGCACTGAGGGTTTTTAGCTGGTTTCTTGAATTGCATCAAGCTAGACCAGCTTGACAGTCTACACCCTAATGGAGAGGCTAAACTTTAACATGGAGGGTTATGTTGCTGATTAGCATTTCCAATAATCAAGTAATTGGTATATTATATAATCTAGAGTGTTGGCTACTTGCCCAAAAAGGTCACACTTGAACTGATTCCTTTTTACAGCCATCCATGTTATTATTCCTCACATTCTATCTGCCTGCCCAGAACTCTATCATGGATGGATCTGGATCATTTTCCTCAATTAATACAATTTGATAGGAAACTAAATTCAGGAAAAGTTACATATTATGTCACATATGTTCAGATTTCCCAATTAGAGGAGCCAGAGGGAGAGAGAGCTTTCAGGACTGTTTCTTCTAACAAGTTAATGAGATTCTGGGACCAGCATAATAATTAAACTGCCAGGGCCCAGGTCATCAAAAATGAGGGACCAAATCCTTCCCTGTGTAGCTTATTCCTGCACGGGGACTGGGAAGCTCCATGTGTTCCTGAGTCTGTACGTGTGGAGTTTCCTCATCCCATTGCCAAGGGAGGTGGGTTTTATCTCTACCCTCACCATGGAACAGGTAGGGGGGTTGGGCAAAAGAGCTTGTGGCTAGGGTCATCAGCACAGAGACCATGTGCCTCAGAATTGCCTTCTGTTCACACCCACAGATACCTATCAGAACAAAGCTCAAGACGTTGGTTGCAAATATATTTGGGGCCTATCCTCCTCTTAAATGCAACAGTGCTATTCAAGTTAAACCATAGCCACAGAAGCAGCATCCTCTAGGCCTTTGGTAGTATGCATTCTGGAGGAGCTGGACTGCCATGGGCAGCCCCAGTCCCACTGTCATATGTTGCTGGGGAGTCGGGATTCATAGCGAGGAGGAAGAATTAAGCTAAAGTTGATGGTATTAACAGTGATTCAGTGATTATTCAGTGATTGCCCATGGAGCATGGGGTTAGAGGCTGGGCAACAATGTTTTGTTTCTCCATGCTCAGCCACTCTGTACCCACGGAACATCACCCCCGTGGAATGTTCATAGAGGGGCTTCTTGACGCTGGAGCGCGGGGCGGGAGAGTAGGACTGGGGAGCTGCCATAGACCTGGCGTCACCCCCCTGGGATTGCTGTCTTTTTATTTGCAGTGGCAAAGGAGAGTTTAGCCCCATCATTGGGTTCTATGTGAAGCTAAATAATCAAATCATTTCAAGGGTTCATCTCAATCCAATATGAGGTTTGTGTGGGTTAGCTGTATATGCTCTAAAGAAACACTGCACCCGCTGGCATTTCACAGAAACTATGGCGTCATTTGGAGTGAGGTGACTATTCACATCATTTTCTTCTATAGGGTATTTTGGGGCTATGCTCTTTCTTTGGAAATACAAATGGATTCTGCCTTTGCATTTCTTTTGTGCAACTTTTTTCTTTTAAGTCACAGGTGACCATTAACCATTTTCTGTGCTATTACACACAACTCTTAAAGGCACTGTAGACACCTGGGAACTGAAAACCTACCAGTAAAATAAGTGACAAAAACAATCCATACCCTAAGAAAAAGAAATACCAAACTATATATACACATCTTTGTGAACAGGAAAATGATTATTCATTCCAGTAATTGACTGATAGTTTTCAATGCTAGACATGCTGATGCTTGATGAATTTAAGAAGTGGGGGAAACAACAACTGACTCATGAATGTTCCTCTTTGTGTCTTTTGGGTGCTGTCTGTCTGAGCTCAGGTTATCCAGTTTCTGTGTGGAATATTATATGCAAAGTTATGTCACATACAATAGTGTCAGCACCACAAACAGATAAACATCTGAATGAAGCCAGAGCTTTCTGAGCTGAGAGTGCCTAACTGTGGAAGATGCGGTAGTCTGACTGATGTTAAACTAAAGTGAATTGAGCTCAGGTATAAACATGGTGTAGACACTGTGGATTGAGGTAAATGGGATTAATGCAAAAGGCATGGGTTAGCCTGATAATAATTAATAGGGAGATAGTCAAACAGCAGTATTCCCTATAGATCAAAGCACTGTTCCGATGTAAAGCATAGTTGTGTGTATGATTATACAGTTTGGCTCGAACAGTATTTATTATGATATGAGCTCTGACCATAGCATAGCAGTGTTTGCAACAAAGATCTTGATGCTTTAATAGCAAGGTAATATAATATGCATACTGCAAGGTCCATTTGTTTTCCCTAGCTGTGAGGGGCTGGAAGATCTTAAGTATGTTTTCAGCTTCTGGGTTATTATATACGTTAATTATTGGTCCAAGAAACTTACAGGTGTAGTCCATTTAATAAGTGTATTTTTAAATGTCAGTGTGTGCCTTGAGCATAGGATAGGGGTTCAATTTCACTGAACGAGTGTGGACATTAAAATAAGTAAATACGTGAAAAAAACTCTTTGTGAGCAAAGGGAGAGCTCATTCTGTATTCAAGGGTATAAGAGCAAGAACAGTAAATACAGTGGTCCCCATATAAAAAGTTAGCGGTTATCACATCCCAGTGTCTGTGATTGTGCACTTATTCTCTATTATGAGCATAGAGGAATATTGCAGTATCCCAGATACCACAACATGTTAATTGCTAATGGATACTGAGCTGTTAATGGCAACTTCTGTGAGTCATTACTGCACTACAATGGACAGCACAAACTATGATTTACTGGAGGTTATGGAATACTCTACAGATTGTAATAAAATTTGGCATGTCACCAAGCCATATCCGGCAAATCATCAGTATTTGATTTCTGAATGGATTCTTGTAACACCCACCACTCTCCTTTTTTTCTTAAAGAACCTCTCCAATCTCATGTATCTAAGGGAAATGCAATTACATTGTGCACACACGTTTGAAGCAAGAATAGACATATATTAAAGTATTAATTTTATAAAGGTACTGTTTTGTCACCAGGACTCAGCAAATTGGGGGGGTTGAAGGGAATGGGTTGCAGAACGTTTTTGCCTCTGGATTACTGTTTCATCTCAGTGGGGTGGAATTATTATTTATTATTTATATTGCAGTAGAGCCCTCTGGCCTCAGTCACGGACCATAATAAAAAATATAAATTTGAAAAAGAAGTGCTAACATGCTTTTAAAAGTGAGAGAGATGGACTGAGACAGGCGTCTGGGTTGTAAGGGAGCGGAGTTCTACATCCTAGAGGCCACCAGGACATAAACATCACTGCCAGTTAACCTGAGACAAGATGGTAAGATCCCTAATGGGAGATGGGGTCTAAGCACAGATACCCACTGGATCAAAACTCAAGAAAGAACTCTTAAACATAGCCAGGGCCTACACTGCTTTTAACTCCACCAGTGCCAGCTTGAAGTCAGTGTGTTACTCTGAATGCAGGTTGGAGTAATATGATTGTGGTTAACCAAAACAATGAGTAATCATGCGCTGAACTAGCAGCAAGCTGTGGAGTTGGTCTGCTCTGCTGAGGGGGAATGACGATAATTAAACATTGTGGTCATGAGGACATGACTTGCCGGTACCCAATTGGGTTAAACATTTAAAACCAGATTGACTGCTCAGACCTAGAACTTGTGATAGGTAGAGATCCATGAGTTCAGACATACACAACACAAGAACTTCACAGCCAGCACCATAGCGGAATGTTCTGTGAGCACAAAGCTGAAGACACTGCCGATGGGTGGAGGATTGACAGATACAAAGATGATACAAGACAAAGACAATATTAAAAACATAAATAATAATATTTTCTCTTTTTTTGTTAATAAATCGGAATCTCTCTCTTTGTTTTACAAACGCCATATCCATATGAGTGTGAATCATACCTGAAAACACTGATATTCATTCTATTCACACAGAAGGCAGTAGTGGTTACACAAACCTTTACTTATTCTGATTTCGAATTCGGAGACACCTCCTTTTCAATGGTGGCTCCAGATCCTCTGGCCCTGTGCTGAGTATTGGCGTTGAGATTATACATGGTGCCATAGCAGTCTTTTCTGCTGGTTTTGGCACAGGCTGGATCACACAACCTGTCTTGGGCAGCATCCGCAAAGCATATGCATGGTCCTCATCTGCAGGGTTGTTAAGGTTGGGGTCTTGCTTGTCTCCCCCAGTGAGGGGCTCTTCCCCCATCTTCTTGCCAGCCTCTCCTTCTAGGTGGCAGTTTGATGCACAGTTGTTCTCCTTAACAGATTCCAACTCACTCACTGCTGGCTCTTCTTGAGGTTGAGGCTTTTTCTGCTCTGGGGATTGTTCTGAGTTCTTAGAACCCTCTGTGCTCTTTGTGCCATTCACAATGACATTGCAAACTGCTGCACTAGTTTCTAGTCCTGAAGTGCCAGAGGCCAGTGAGACAGGACCACAGTGAGCTGGGTGGCTGCAAGGTAACATTTTTGTTTCAATTGGGCTGCAATTGTCCCTGCAGTTGCTGCAGTTCCTTTTATCTGAGCTACTCAAAGCCAAATTTACAACACTGTTAGGTTCACGTTCAACTTTAACTTGAGCATGTAAAGCCCTGTGGATAACATTGTGTAGCCTAGACCTGTGCCCTACAGTTAGGTCTATCACACCATCCTGTGGACCCTGTAGTACACTGGAAAAACTAAATTTATTGTTCATTGGACTACTAGGTCTCACAGTCAAATCAACAACTTCATTTCTACTATGCTCCTGAACCACTTGAGCTTGATTTAAGGACTGGCCCGAACAGCTAGGTGACGAGTCGGAGGATTTAGAAGGCCCTTGCTTTGACTCTCTAGGGGACGTAGAATTATTTGTTGGCTTTGCCCCTGCTGCATCACTGGAGGTACTTGGAATGAAGTTTTCACCATTGCTGGAGAAGCCATTGGGGGGCTTGGAATCATTGATGTGAGGGATGGGAATTGGAATAGGGATAGGTACAGGCAAAGGAACAATGACAGGATATGGCACTAAGAGGGTTGGGGGTGGCACCAGTGGGGCAAGAGATGGCAATCCAAAGTTCATCATCTGTGGCATAGGCATAGGACCATTTGGCATCATGCTGACGGGGGGAAAGGGAAGGCTAGGTAAAGGAGCTCCGGGAGGGTGAGGTGGTAGTAACCCTGGGGGATTGCCAGGCATGGTAGGTGTTGTTGGGGGATGAATATGAGGTGATAGCATTGGCCTGTGCATGGGGCTGGAGGTGGGACCTATATTCCTGGGACCACCTGGTGGCGGACCAATTCCAGGAATCATTGGATTGGACAAAGGGCTATTAGGATTCGAGGCATGATGAGGTGGCCCTCGAATAAATGGTGGACGAATTTGCTGCATAATTTGCTGTTCCATGAATATGGGCAGAGGAACTGGCCCCCGGTTTGTCATCACCATGGGAGGGCTTCGAGGTGGGACACCAATTGGAGGCACAATGCTAGCAGGTGGCTGAACAGAAACTGGTGGAATATTTGGATTCTCATTCATGGGAATAGGTTTGGGAACTGGCGTGGGGATTTTAGTGACAGAGCAGTTGGCAGTGTCAGACGGAGAGGCAGTGGTAGACGCTGATGGTCCAGGGCCTTGAATTTGGCCAGCTGCAGACACTGGGGATGGGGCCTTTCTCCGAGCATCTGCTAGCGGTATATTCCAAGAATCTGGAGTCAGCAGCTGTACCCCAGTACCTTCTGCTTTATTTTCGACTGGAGGATGTAATGTGCTGCACAGTCCAGCTGGAAGATTGGCCTGTGTCTCTTTGTAGAAAATGTCCATTTTGTACTGATTGAGACATTTTGCACTGCAGAACTGAAGCCTTCGTTCCCCGTCCCCAAAATCCAGATACTCTTTTGTGTGTCTTATGTGCTTACACCAGTCACATACCTACAACACAGTAACAAAATCAAAACAGGTAAGAAAAGTGATCTTCTCTTTTTGGTGTAATTTTAATAGTCATTTTTCAGTGCTTTCTAAATATCTGATTTATTTCTCTAACAGGGACAAATTAGAAACGTTGTGTGAAAATTACATTTTTTTACGTCAGAATATAACTGAACTAAATGTCCCAAATTTTTATGGCCCTCCTATTCTTAACTCTGTCTTATACAATACATTAAATATTATATATACATACTGTGGAGGAGATCCTCAGCTGCTGTAAATTGGCATAGCTTCACTGACTTCTTAGACGTAGCTTCTATGACAACTTAAGCCAGCTGAAGATCTGTGTGTGTGTGTGTGTGTCTCTGTGCACCTGCACATGTATGTGGCTATGTACCTACCTGGTACATAACCTACATGTTCTTTGACATGTTGAGTTGCTACACGATAAATATGATCAAGAAACAATTTGAAAAGGATTCCAGAAAGTTCCTCAAAAATGACTGCAAACAACGTCTGCTGAGCTACAGCACCTTGTAACATTTTACATTATTAACTGTGTTAGATAATAAGTTGGAAAGGGAGACGTATTTTAAATGGTATCAAAAACCAAAAGCACCATACATCATTTGCTATGCGTTCCAAATAGAAACTTGGAAACAGTCATGAAATCTGTGTAAGGTTCAGATATTCCCAACTTGTGATGTTTCGACAAGCTGGAATTATTTTCTGAGCTGTTTGCCCACTCTTTTCACTAGTCACTTTGTGTAAAACTTCTTGGCAGATGAAGTCTTATTTAGCAACTTTTCAAATACTATAGCAAAAACTTAGTATTACAGGCTTTTTCTTTTTTTCTTTTTTCCGTTTTATTCCTTTCTGCGCTATGACTGGTGTGGTGAAGGCATTGCCAATTTTTTTTTTTTAAGTAAGGATACAGAACTAATTAAGCTGTGAAAGGCTTTCTCAACTGTAAACCACTAGACACCAAAGTTCAAAAAATAGTCATTCTAGGCTTCAGAATCCATTACTTCAGAGAAATTATTGTGATTTCATTAACACATTAATTTTGCAACACCAACAGCTCTCACAGATGGTGAAGACATGATCTACAATTCAAATATGACTCTTGTTTGCACAAATGCCTTTCCTTCATATGGCATTTTAAACAAGAATTAATATGAGTAATCTTGCGATAGCTATAAACAGATAAACAGATGTCAGATTTTTCAGTGCCTTACTTTTTGACAGAATGTTACATACACAAGCCCTCCCACCATTTTTTGTCATTTATTTGAATTCTCAAAATATTCCATACACGGAGACTTTAGCGCTCTCTATAATCAGTATGTTGAGCCTCTGACCATGTCAGAATACAGTACTATATTGGGTGTATTCTTACTTTTCCGAACAGCTTTTTTAAGATGACTGTCTTTACATTATATATATATATATATATATAAAAACAAAAGAAAAGAATATCACTGTGAAATGGCAGCTTTAAAAACATAATTAATTTTAATAACTATTGGCCATATAAACAATTCAAAACAACATATGTCGGACATTTGATTACTCATCTCATTTAACTCTCAGCTTTCTTTCAATATAAACAGTGATGACATTTTAGAGTGTGTGTGTATGTATATATATATATATATATATATTTAGTTATACTATTTTTTTTTAGCTATGTAGCTCTTTGATTATCCTTTAACCATTTCTCTCTTTCTCTTATGCACTGTCTCTCTCTCTTTTTATTCACTCATGAGGTTTTCATCCTGACTCAAAGATTTTTTAAAAGTATTAAACTAAATGATCCTTTGACTACTAAATCACCTCTGAAGTCTGGAAATCAATAGGCCAGATCGTCATCCAGAATAAACCAGTGTAGTTCTATAGAAGTCAAAAGTGCAGCACTGATTTACACCACCTGAGGATCTGGCCATATGTAGCTTGTTATGCTCAATGCAGTCTACATTCTCATTTCCACTGCATTGATCCAGACAAGAAAGAGAGTTTCACTGCACGTTACAAACCTTACAAATGTGGCAATCCCTTCAGAGCTGGAAAAATAAAAATGTAATGTCCTACAATTCAAAATAAACTGGTAAACTCATAACAAAAGCACCAACATAAAAGCCTTAGCTGGAAAGATGCACCCAGACCTTTCTAGGACTGTAAAATGATGTGTACTCACAGTGAATACAGCAGAACTCCTTCCTACTGTATAGGAAGTATTAAGGGGGAAGAACTGTTGGGTTTTATTAATTGTAATAAGTAGTGAAATGCTGCCCAACTCTGGGTCACTTTTTGCCCTCTTCACATTCCCACAGAAGATACCTGCAAAATGGAGCAATTTTCTGAAGCGGAAAGAAAGTTGGGCACAAACCACAATTTCCCCATAGCTCCAGAAATCCCTTGTACTGAATGGGGAGCTGTGACAGGGGTAGATAGCTGCCAAGAGAGAGCTGAGGGATGGACTCAGCATAGGTCATTATCCCCATTTCCTCAGACCAGCTGGGATTCCTACAGTGTACTGATTCCTTCGCTGGGATGGGCGTTCCTCACCCCCAAACGGGAGTAGCTGCCATGGAAAAGCACATAAAAGCTAAGGGAATGATAGTGACAAATGGGCAGATGGGGACTGGGAAGTAGTGCTGAGTATCGGGCATGTGCTCCAGTGCCCAAGGCCTTTGAGGCTCTTGGAACACCTAAGGGTTTGTAAGGCAATCCCCCACCGCCTCCATGGGGCCAAACCCTGTCCCCCAACAGGATGATCCGGTGAAACCCCACAAGCTGAACCTGAGGCTTCTCTGGCTTTTTCAGAGTTTTTCAGGAAGGAGAGAGAATTTGGCTCTGAGTCTGCACTTCAAGTAAATAGAAGCTTTTCCTCAGTAACGCTGGCAATATTTGGCCCAAGGTAATTTTTAATGTAGAGTTTGCCAAAATGGTATTCACATTCCATTTATAGAATTGGGTATAAGGGAGTAAGGTGCCTCCTTAATCTCCTGGGCAGGCAACACTCCCCATGGGCTACAGCATGGGAAGGGCGCTACTCCCTCTGCTGCACAGATAGGTAAGGAATACGCAGGCAATGAAGAGAACATTGATCCTGTCTCTACTCCCAACATACTTTTCAGCAGAGCTGAGCTAATGCAGAGTGGTTGTAATCTGCTACTGATCTATACCAGCAGTAGAATACTTCCCCCTCCACCCAGTGGAGCAAGGGAGTAAACAGGGCTCCACACCACAACCTCCTCTCTGGTCTCCTGGGATGGTGTAGCTATGTGCTGCCCCTTCTTCAGGGCACATTGTAAAGTGGCAATCTACTGCTAAAGACTTCAAGACTGTAGGCAAAGAAATAATTGAGAAAAATAGGAAGGGATTAAAAAAAAAAAAGCTTCTTTATCTTTCTACTGAAGAGCTCAGTGGCTTTGGCCAAACAGATTAAAAGAAAAAATACAGCAGAAAACTCCTGGCATCTTTCTAATCATTTAATTGTATTGGTTATCAGTTGAAGAGTTCACTGAAATACTTCAGTGTTTTATTGCTGTATTGATTTGTTTGTCTCCAAGGGGTTCCTATGGCACCTGCAGCTAAACAAATATTTTCTCTTCTCTGCTAAAATAGTTAGAAATCCTGCTTAGAAATTCTCTACTGATTTGTCCTGTTTTCAATCATTCACTGAGGTACCAGAAATGCTCAAGCCAGTCTGCCTCACTCACACATTGATCACAGCCCTTTCAGTATCTTTTATCATCAGATAAAATTAAAGGCCCAAAAGCTAGATGCAATATTTCTATTCCTGTGAACATTCTAGATGGACCAATGTCTCATAATTATCTAACTGATTTTATGCAATATCCCAAAGTGATTAAGGTTAAGGTAACTGATACCTGCCTGTCTGAAATACTTTGTGAGGATGGGGAGGAGCGTGTGTGACTTCCTGGTAAAAGTACATCCTAGAATATAATGCTAAAAATGGAGAAAAACAATCCTTCAAAGCGGGGAGAAATTACTGGAGGAGAAAAATGTCACTTAAGAATTAATGTATCAAGTCTGTCTTACAGGATTGATCATTTAAGATGAGGTCAATGAATTTATGATACCAATGGCTATATCACTCAGGGTAATAAAAGAGAGCAATATCATTCATTTTACATCTAACTAATGACATGCTCAAAGTAATTACAGATTTCTTTAAGAGCCATTGCTGATTACTTAAGATGTGATAGCTAGGTGAAACATATATATCTTTCAGTTCAATAAAATAACATTTTCCTATCTGTGAAATATACAGCAAGTGTCATTTAAAAAAAAAGGAACTTGCATTATAGATTGATCCTCTGTGTTATTTTTTACAAGCTGCTTGAAATCTGTGTGCCCTCTTTTCATTTTCCTTTTTTATTATGTTATCTTTTCCCTTTATTGTACAGACAAGTGAGGAGTTAAGTTGCTGCAGAAGGCTTTTTAACAGTTGTGTGTAAAACGCTGTAATCCTTATGCAGGTGAGTAGTCCCATAGTCCACCATGGAATTGCTCATGTGATTTAATGCTGCATGATCAAGTTCTTATGGCCCGATTCAATGCCGATGGAAGACAATGTAAAGACTCCCATTTACTTCAATGGGCTTTAGATCAGGCCCTCAGTGCTAGCCTCTGCTTGCAATGAAATCAGTGGGAGTTTTGCCATTGATTTCAGTAGGGTCAGAAGCAGGGCCAGAATATTTTCTAAGTAGCTGCACAGTGTTCTACAGATATAAAATTCAGTTCATCATGCTAACATAAAGGAATGCAAAGCAAAATGCTAAAATGATTATATATGTAACCTTTCCCAACAAACCATTTCCAGCTGCACTTTCTATTTGCAAATTTCTAATAAAAAGGGATGTGGGGCCGTCAAATTACTGCCTAATGAATAATGTGTGATAATGAAAATTATGGTGATGAATGGTCTGATCTTGCGAGGCACTCACTGCCTCTTGAGCGCCTTCATGTCCCTTTGAATATCCTTCCAGCATCAATCCCTAGATCCAACTAGAACATTTCATACCTCAAATGCCATAAGACCTGAATGACAGAAAGATCAGAAATGAGATAAATGCATATCCCATTCAACTGTAACACAGCAACCCTCAAGAAGATTAAATTTACCTTACTGGGGCATGTCCAATTCTAAACAACAGAATGAACATTTCCTTAAGTACATTTAATTTATTTATATTTTAGTGGCAGGGTGCCAATGTACTACTTATCAGCTCCAATGGCTTGATATCATTCACCCTTTTCCTGTGAAATGTGTGGCATTCTATACCACTAGACCACTCGGAAGACACTGCATCAGCAGAAATATTACTCTCTCTTGGTATGGGAACACCAAAAAAACCAGAGCTGTGGGATCCTATAACTCTTTCCATCTTGTATTTCTCCAGAATAGAAAGAAAGCTATTCATGTTGGCAGTCAAGCCTTTATTTTGATAGAAACATCCGAAGTGGAGTCCAAAATTTACCATGAGGTTACCCACACAAGCACAATGTACACATTCTGCTGCTCTTAAACGGATATGCTTATAGCTCTGGGCACAGAATAATTAATACTTTAATCAGCTGTCAAATGCAGGAGTGAAGTTCATTCATTAGTGTAGCCCACCACTAACCTCTGGGCAATAATCTAGTATCAGACACTATTACATTAAGAAACACATTTGCTAAAACCGCTCTGTCTTTGGAGATATTTGCATCAGCCTAAGAGAAATCACACATTAGTAACACTCAAACAACATAGCCACAATTAAAAAGAGTATCCAGGCATTATCCCATGCTTCCACAGTATTTTGCATCAATGGCAGCTCCATTGTAGAGTTTAGAGAGACAGAAGAAAGGGACCAAAAAGAAAAGGAGTACTTGTGGCACCTTAGAGACTAACCAATTTATTTGAGCATAAGCTGGCCTAGTCTGTAGTCAATTCTGTGGCTCCAGAATCATAGAGATCAACAGAGCCTGCTGCAGTGGGCTCTAAATGTTACTACTGTTATTTATTATTTGTAGTGCAATAGTCCTCTAGAAGCCCTGGTCGTGGATTGGGGCCCTATTGTGCTAGGCACTACACACATATAACATAAATACAGTGCCCCAAAGGGCTTTCAATCCGAGTGAAATCCTGGCTCCACTGAAATCAATAGGAGTTTTGCTGTTGACATCAATGGAGCCAGGATTTCACCCTAGCTGCATACAACAAAGATACAGGGGGAGCACAAGGTAACGTGTAAATGTAGTAAATGACAGGCTACGAAAGTTCTGCTTTTCTGCTTCTCCAAAACCAGACGATGAGTAACAAAACTTACTTCCTTGGTCAGGGAAACACGTATACTGATTTCACTGTCTGATTGTCTAAGTAAGGCCCTCTGCATTGGGTCCTTACCAAATGTGGCAACAGCAAAAGGCTGCAGCCTGTCAAAGTATTTTGGAATAAAATCACACATTTAACTACATTTACATGTTACCTTGTGCTCCCCCTGTATCTTTGTTGTATGCAGCTAGGGTGAAATCCTGGCTCCATTGATGTCAACAGCAAAACTCCTATTGATTTCAGTGGAGCCAGGATTTCACTCGGATTGAAAGCCCTTTGGGGCACTGTATTTATGTTATATGTGTGTAGTGCCTAGCACAATAGGGCCCCAATCCACAATCAGGGCTTCTAGAGGACTATTGCACTACAAATAATAAATAACAATAGTAACATTTAGAGCCCACTGCAGAAGGCTCTGTTGATCTCTATGATTCTGGAGCCATAGAACTTTCTACAGACTAGGCCAGTTGGGTGAGGTGCCTCTAGCATCTCCACCCAGCCACACAAATCCTGTGTTGGTGCCTGCTAATTTCATTCTGGTCAAGCACCAGGTTGTGCCCCTTGTCTGCCTTTTCCTTCCACTCACAGGAAGGTTCCAGCTGTTTCCTTTGAGCATGCCCCATGCTGCATAAGATTGCCTGAGCTGTGAGAAGTAGCTACCCAAGCAGCTGGGTTTCTGACAGGAAGAATGAATCCTGAATTCTACAGGCCAGTTTTCCTGCTCTCATTAAGTTATTAAATAATCATCCTGGAAGCTGAACTTGCCAACACTGCTCCAGTTATATGTACCCTGCAGATTTTCTAAACCCCACTTGGCCTCGTACCCTGCCCTCCCATTCCCACCCATAGTTGCCTTTCCTTTAACCCAAATCAGGGCCCCAGCTCCTTCCCTCTACCTCCCCACACAATGCTACCATCAACTATCCCAGAACATACAAAGAGAGGAGGCAGAGGCCTCTCTCACCCTTTCACAGTAGCCAGAAGGGCCACCACCCTCTCATCCACATCTTCCCAGCAACCAAGAGGGAGTCTGATCGTACGTTTTTCAACAAGGCCCCCGATTTTTGCATTCTGCCAATACTGGATCCTGCAGCAAACCAGAAGGTAGGAGGTGGCACACAGAGAACTGTTCACTTACAGAAGTGTCTAGTAAATATTCAAATGAGTCACAATCAGGACTGTTGCATATAATTCAATGCACCTCCTTGTTTTTCAAATATTTTCCTATGCACAGAATAGCAAGTATACTGCAGAACCCATTGTGCTGCAGAAATTGGGGAATCTTGCCACAGAATTAGGTACCGCATGCCACAAAGTACAGAAGGCCCTGACCAGGTGGCCCTCTGGGCTGTGTATGGTGCCTTCACAGCAGGCTCTTGAGGAGACAAATTGGCCTCTCTGATGGACAAAAAGCAGCCCTACTTACTCAGGAGTTACAGAGCAATTGTGCAGAAAGTGTCATGCACCGCTCAAAAGGAGACTCATGTGGGCCTGTGGGATGTCTGTGGGGGGAAGCCTATTTTGCATGTGAGAGGTGTCTCAGCTGCTCACCATAATCAGCAGTGAAGGGTCTCCAACCCCAAACTAGAGAAGAGTCTTAAGAAGTCCCACTGCTGTTGTAGAGGTCGTCATCGACCAAAGTGAAGGCTCTCCTACTCCCCATCACCTCTGGGATTTGGAGGAGTGGAATGGCTAAAGCCTTTGCTATAATGGGCCCCTTATTTTCTCCCTGGCTGAGTTCTGCTATGGAGCTGCCAGCCAAGATAATATCTCTTGGCCCGATAGCGCGTTTAAAATTCTTCCCCAGCTGACTGAACCCAGGCCATTTTGATGTATCAGGGAGGCATTCACCAAAGTTATTCCCATGAGCCTGACTGTCATAGAAGGAAAGTCTAACAGGGAAGTAACTTCTTCTTGGTGAATTATGGTACCACAAATAAGACATGTGGTGCTGGATGCTGCATGTGCCTGCACTCAGGCAGATCCACTTGCATGACCCAACCCTTAGATTATAAACTCTTTGGGCCAGGGACCATCTCTTACTCCTGGAGGAATTCTGCGCCACTGCGCATATGCAGAATTCATGTCCCCCACAGATTTCTTTGCTTCCCCGCAGAAAAAATGACTTTCTGATAGGGAAGCAAAGGGAAGCTGCAAAAGCAGTCACACACCACTGCCTAGCTGTGCAGGTACATCATTTCAGGTATCCAGAGCAGCTGCTGGAGAGGTAAATCACCACAGGGCTGAAAACACCCCAGCCAGTGGCTCCTACCCTGAACCGGGATCAGCTGCTAGTCCCAGCTGGGCTGGAGGCAGGAGAGTATGGGACTTCCTTTTCCTCTGCAAGGAGTGGCTAGGGCTGTGTCAGACCCAGCCCCAGAAACCTCCCCCAGCTGCAGGAAGCTCAGCATCCTCCCCTGCTCCCTGCTCTCATTGCTCCTCAGCTGCGGGGGGAGGAGTCACTGTACGGGGAGCTGCTCCCCATCCCCCCAACCCCTGTGTCTCTGGACCTCCCATACCCAGGCACCCCTGCCAAGCCTCACCCTGTACACCCAGAACCCCGCTAGCTCTCCATACCCAAACCCCACCCCACTGAACCTCAACCCCTGCATCTGGAGTCCCTTGCACCCAGACCCCCTGCCTCTGGACCCCACCCCTGCACCCAGACCACCCCCACTGAGCTCCCTGCACTCAAACCCCTACCCTGATGCCCCATCGCCTGCACCATCTTGAGCCCCTACATCCAGACCCCCACCCCATTGACCCCCAATTAGCTGCACCCAGACCCCCACCCCACCAAGCCCCACTCCCCCAGCACTCAGACCTCCCTGCTGAGACCCCCATGCCCAGACCCCTCTGCTGAGCCCCAACCACTTTCACCTGGAAGCCCCTGCAGGGTCCCATTGCCCCTGCACCTGGAAACCCTCCCCCCACCCTCCCAATGAGCCTCTGTGCATCCAGATCCCCCCACACCTAGACACCCCACTGAGCTGCCTGCACCAGATTGTCCCACACAGAATCCTCTTACCCCACACCTGGATCCCCCCACACTGAGCCCCTCCACACTTGGATCCTGCCTGGTTGAGCCTGCCTGCCCCACACCTGGTGCAGAGGAGCAGGACCCCATGGTGTTTTTGGGGCAGGTCCAGGCCTTGTGCTGTGTCAGGATTGGGTGCAGCCTCACCACTGAGTCTGTGTCCCTGAGGTAAGAGGTGGGGAGGCTGCAGGGTGATCTCCCACCTTTGTGCAACCAGTGGCCTGTGCTCCCCACTGCCATGCTGACAAATAAAACTTGCAGAATTTTAAAATATAGTGCACAGAATTTTTAATTTTTGGTTTAGAATTTTTATTTTTTTGGCGCAGAATGTCCTCAGGAGTAAGAATCTCTTCATTTATGTGTGTGTACACACACAAGCAGCTAGTACAAAAGGAGCCCAATGCCCTTATCATGCTCTATCAGACAGTATCACAGTGCAAATAATAATAATTCTGAATTTTGTGCTGGCACTTCATCCACGGCCCTAGGCACCTCACTCAAGGATTCTAGTTTAAGGCTGCATTTGTGGTAGGTGTCAAGTCAAATTGGAAAGATGCCGTTGAACTGTTCGTAAACAAACATGCAGCAGTTTGACTGACAGAAAGATCACTCCAGCACACAAGAATTTCCTTTCAGCGTTTTCTGATTCCGATGAAAAATAAGTATTAAGCATTACAAACTAGGGCACTTAAATATATTTGTCAGTTGCTGTTTGTATAGCTTGCCCCGTATTGCTGAGGGACTAGAGCTTGCGAAGGTGTTTGCTCAGGTGAGCTGGGTTGGAGAGATGCAGAGGAGAGGAAGATGGGGTGAACATGCTCAGCCCAGAGACAACAACAAATAAAATTGAGGGAATAATAAAAAACCCAGGATTTTTCCATATAGCTGACCTGTAATTCATAGATTTCTGTTTATTTTAATGATGTTTTATTCTTTCTCAGTGAATTTAGTTATTATGAAAGGTGCTAGACTAACAACCCTGGAAATTTAAGTCTCCTAGTCATTGATAGGACAGGTACAGCCTAGCCAGTGGCAGCTCAAGGCTTCCTTTCCATACCCGGTGGATATGTCTCAAACCTCAGCTAAAGGGAGCAACCCTAGGGGAGAGAGGGCTGTTCAGACTCTGTACCCAGCCAGCTTTTGGCTTCTCGGCTGAGGCCAACAAAGAAGGGTGGCAATTATGGTAGGGGGTGTGTGCATGTTTGTGTGTGTGTGTCTGTATTCCCTCACTAGGAACCACACTGAGGCCACTAAGACGGCATAGCTTCAGTGGAGCTATGCTGATTTATGCCCACTGACAATCTAATCCAGAATGTCTGTTTAATATAATGAAGTGGTTACACCTATTTGTGCATAGGTATATAACTAATGTTTTTTAAAGTATTTGCCTGCTGGAATGTTATTTCAGCTATTTTCCTACTGCTATCTATTCAGTGACATGAATTACTTTTATTATAAGAATCTGAATATGTGGCATACCTTCTCAGTGTTGGTATGTAACCCAAGAACTCCCATCATGTAACTAAGGCCCTGTGTACACTACAATTACTACCAAATTCACAGAACCTGGTTTCAACACGAGTGTAACCAAGCCCTCTGACTCAGCTGTAATTAAAGTGAGATATGGCCTGAAGTCTTGTCAATACTATGAGTTCAACAGTTCTGGCAACAGGCATATTCTAAAGCAGTCATTCAGCACAGTTCTCCACACTTGATCACCATTTTCCAACACGGTGATTGCAAGAGAGATTGTAGCACGGTTTCCCTGTCCAGTGAGGTTAGGGATATTTTTTAAATAACCATTTCAGCTGAAATACTGCTATAAAAGGATCCTAAGGCAGGTTCTAGCATGCTTTAGGAATGTGGTTATAATACAGTTTGAAATCATATTAGGTGTGAATGCAAACATGTTATTACATTATTTGTAGCTTTGCATGAAACAGTTTACAAGATAGAACACTGCAGAGGCCTGTAATTTAAAACTGTCCTGTGACAATTTTAAAGTCTAGATCAGGGTAGGCAACCTAAGGCACGCATGCCAAAGGTGGCATGCGAGCTGATTTTCAGTGGCACTCACACTGCCCGGGGTCCTGGCCACCAGTCCGGGGGCGGGAGGCTCTGCATTTTAATTTAATTTTAAATGAAACTTCTAAAACATTTTAAAAACCTTATTTTCTCTACATACAACAATAGTTTAGTTATATATCATAGACTTATAGAAAGAGACCTTCTAAAAACGTTAACATGTATTACTGGCTCGCGAAACCTTAGAATCATAGAATCATAGTATATCAGGGTTGGAAGGGACCCCAGAAGGTCATCTAGTCCAACCCCCTGCTCAAAGCAGGACCAATTCCCAGTTAAATCATCCCAGCCAGGGCTTTGTCAAGCCTGACCTTAAAAACCTCTAAGGAAGGAGATTCTACCACCTCCCTAGGTAACGCATTCCAGTGTTTCACCACCCTCTTAGTGAAAAAGTTTTTCCTAATATCCAATCTAAACCTCCCCCACTGCAACTTGAGACCATTACTCCTCGTTCTGTCATCTGCTACCATTGAGAACAGTCTAGAGCCATCCTCTTTGGAACCCCCTTTCAGGTAGTTGAAAGCAGCTATCAAATCCCCCCTCATTCTTCTCTTCTGCAGGCTAAACAATCCCAGCTCCCTCAGCCTCTCCTCATAACTCATGTGTTCCAGTCCCCTAATAATTTTTGTTGCCCTTCGCTGGACTCTCTCCAATTTATTCACATCCTTCTTGAAGTGTGGGGCCCAAAACTGGACACAGTACTCCAGATGAGGCCTCACCAATGTCGAATAGAGGGGAACGATCACGTCCCTCGATCTGCTCGCTATGCCCCTACTTATACATCCCAAAATGCCATTGGCCTTCTTGGCAACAAGGGCACACTGATGACTCATATCCAGCTTCTCGTCCACTGTCACCCCTAGGTCCTTTTCCGCAGAACTGCTGCCTAGCCATTCGGTCCCTAGTCTGTAGCTGTGCATTGGGTTCTTCCGTCCTAAGTGCAGGACCCTGCACTTATCCTTATTGAACCTCATCAGATTAAAATAGAGTGAATAAATGAAGACTCGGCACACCACTTCTGAAAGGTTGCTGACCCCTGGTCTAGATACTACATTGTATACTACACAGACATACATTTTAAAGAGGAAGAATATAAGGATTGATTTTTTTTTCTTTCTCCTCATTTTATACGACTCTCATGTCCTGTTGGTGATGTGACTATCCTCACTCTCTTCTCTTCAAATCTTTACCACAGTTTTCTGAGAGGAGAATACTGGGTCATTTAAATATGAGACCCACTCTGTCTCCATTTTTCATTCTAATTAGTCTATGCTACGTGAAGCATAAGGAGAGAATAGAGCTATTTGGTAATTAATGGTTAAAGATAAATTGATTTCATTTTTGAATGACTGCACTTGTCATTTGTGGTATTTAAAACATACTCTATTCAAAGCTCTTGTGTTTCTTTATTTCGGGGGGGGAGGGGGACGACTCTTTTAATGTTTCCAGTCAAAAGCAATGAATGTAAGCTATGCAAATGCCCAGTGGAAATCTAGGTTGGTTCTTATTTCATCACAATGGCTGCATATCTGATTTTGTATATAAACAGCTGAACTCTGTTTTTTCAACTCCAGTCTGAGGCTTTGAAACTGAAGTAAGAACTTGGGATCTGAAACTGCCGGTGAAGCTCACAGTATTTGGAAAGCAAGACTTCAGGGGAAATGAATGTAGTGTGTAGTGGCATTCACCAAGAAGAAAGCACCAGAAATCTTCCTATCTAAAATATTATAGAATGCAATTAGTAATGGCATTTAAAGCTTACTCTTTCATGTGAGGCTGATATACTTCTAGAAGGGAAAATATCCTAAAAAGAATAAAATAATAATTTGCGGAAGATGTAAAAATAGATGGGGGTGGGAGGCTGCAGGATGAGGGAGGGTGGTTAAATACTCTCAACAGGACAACTTGGCAGGCAGAGTGACCAAGTGCTGGAATGATTTTGAAGTCTGTCACCTGCACTGGAAGAGTCGAAGACAATTGTACAAGTGCTGCTCTCAGGCTAGCTTGGCAGAGTGCATTCAATTTACATCACTCTTCTTTGCCTCTTAGATGCTACTCTTTGAAACTGCACTGTGGACCAAAATGCACATCACAGCATTCAGCCTGATTAACTGGCCTCCATGCTGGTTGGTTCCCCAGGATTTGAGGGGAAGGAATCCTCCCTCTGGGCTGTGGATGAACAGAGGAGCCACTCCGTAGCTCCTCCTGTAGTAGCCCCTATGGCTGTTGCACTTCCTTCCCCAAGGAGACTTGGCCAATGGGACTTATTTCTTACTTGTGAATCCATGGCCGTGTGCTAGGATATAGATATTCAAGCCTGTCTGTAAACAAGGCCTATACTCTAAGAATGTAGGTATACGTTTATCATTTAGCTAGTAATAGAGGTGTACAAGAAAGAATCTGTGTAAGGGCCTTCTCTCACTGTGACAGTCTGAGGCCCTGTTCTTAGGCCAAGGCCTTTGGCTAAGCAGCAGAGGCAGCCATAAGCTGGGAAGCGAACGGTCACATCCTCACATTCCAAACTAGTGAATATGGGGCTGTTAGGAAGGTGATCCGATCTGTCACCTCCAGAGAAAGGGAAGAGCCTAGAAGATGTAAAAGGAAATTTAGGTTGATAGTTTTCTGTCTGGTAAGAACTCACTTGTCAATAGACACAGCTGGGAAACCCTTATGTCTTTATAGATGTAGTTGTGAAATCCTCACTTCTGTATTGTTTTGTCATTATAGTTCCCACTTTGCTATTGTTTATTTGCATGGTCTCTGTCTGGTTCTGTGATTGTTTCTGTCTGCTGTATAATTAATTTTGCTGGGTGTAAACTAATTAAGGTGGTGGGATATAATTGGTTAGCTAATCATGTTACAATATGTTCGGATTGGTTAGGTAAATTTCAGTAGAATGATTGGTTAAGGTATAGCTAAGAATATTACTATATAAATTAGGGGCAAACAGGAAGTAAATTGGGATTCGAAAATAAGGAAGAAGGAACTTGGATTTAAGCTTGCTGGAAGTTCACCCCAATAAACATTGAATTGTTTGCACCTTCCAACTTTGGGTATTGTTGCTCTCTGTTCATGCGAGAAGGACCAGGGAAGTGGGAGAGTGAAGGAATAAGCCCCGTAACACCCTGGCCTATCCCCTGAGAAGCAGGTTATAGGCAAATCATACAGAGCACAGTTCTACAGCACAAAGGAGTTCAGAGTCCCTGTAGTCTCCTGGCATCCTTACAGGGACAGGGCAGAATTTCCCCCTCTGAGAAACACAATCTCCAGCCTACCCATCTAGCCATTTACACACTCACTTTAAAACTTATTTTGGAAACACCCTAAAGAAATGATCATTCCATTGTCGGATTTGATGTGTTTGTAAGATGAGAGGCTAGAAAGACACATGGCATAAAGAGACTAGAGGGAGAGGGAAAGTCAGAGCTGCTAAAAAGGGGGTTCCCTCTGATTAGCAGTTTTTGTGATTCAGACACTAGCCCACAAGGAACTAGATCAAGGGTAGATTTTTTAAAAGCACCTGAATGACTTAGGAGCCTAAGTCCCACTGAAAGTTAATGAGACTGAGGCTCCTCCATCATTCAGGCACTTCTGAAAATTTTACCCTCTGTCCTTCAACTTAATTTATGTGGGTCAACTACAGTTTTGCCATTGACTTCAACAAAACCAGGGTCAAGACCTTTCATTCTGTGTGTTATTAAAGTTTCCTTTATCAAAACATTCATACTCACCAGCATGAAATTTAGCAGGGAAAAACTAAGGGACTAGAAACAACAGTTAAATTACATAGGTGTAGCTCTCCGTGTTTCTGAACTACTGTAACAGCTTCCTAAAACTGGTGATTTTCCTTTCTGATCTGTAAGCCATTCGCACCACAAGGAGACCATTGTTTCCTCATGAAAACAGCATGAACTTTTGCCTCAAACTGCTGCTACTGCAGCCTTTCAAAATATCAAAAGCGAGGAACATTTTAAGCACCTTGATAACATGACAAAAATTGTCGACTTTGAATACTCATGAAATAAAATGAAAGAAGGTCACAAAGTAACAGCTGGAAAAACATTTCTGGAGTCTATAAAGCACTCCTCCACCACGTGCAATGCCTGCAACTGCTCTTGTGCAGGAGTGGAAAGGCATACTAAGAAAAATCCCCAGAAGATAGTGGAAACTCATTTCTTTATTCAGGATGAAGTTCACAGAGATGTCCTTGCAAGGCCCTCTAACCACATATGTCTCTGCTGCTCTTCTATAGGAGTCAGCATGGGTGGATGGCTGTACAAGGGTACTTCTTCATTCCCTGCGCACTGAAAACGTGGGGCTCCATATCAGCCCTGGTTTGGAGCAGCTGTTGGGGCCATCCACGGGGGAGGCAACTGATCTGCTCTTATATGGCTCCAGCAGCCCCAAACTCCTACAGAAGGGGCATGAAGACTTAGCAGCTGCTATTCCAGATAACAGGATTGAATATCAACTGCAGAAGGTCTATATTGCAGCCCCAGAGTTGACCAGTGGGTTGAGGGAATGGACTCTATATTTGCTATTCCTGGCTGAATTCTCTGCACCAAGCCCCAGTAACCAGGAAGGGGAAGTGAATTTCACCCTAAGAGTAATTAGTGTTGAAAATGTATTAGATCATTTTGAGAACTGGGAACATTGCTAAAAATGGGGAAACTGAAAGGTAAAAGGGGACGCAGCCAACTTACTAACTCCAAATTGTTTAATGGATGGCTGAGAGCTCACCACAGGACAAACACTGAAACCTAACAGTTTTGTAGTGTCAAATATTTAGATAATATTAGAAAGCTGATAAAAGATTTTTTATTCTTTAATTAATTTACTCCTTTAGTCAGCACCTGAATAAACATGTTCTCCCTCCTTTCAGTATAAAACTTTACTCTGGTCCTACAGCAACATAACATTTTGAGATGGAAAAAACCCCATGTGGCTCATCTGTCTAGAATTTATGCCTTGTAATATCTTTTTCTTCTATGTATTTTTCTCTAATATTTTATTTTTTATTTCCAAGTGAATATAAAAATAACAATCCTTCTTCAGTATGTTTCCAATATCCCATGAGATGGTTGACAGGAATATAAATGTAATAATGAGGTGGTTTGAGGGGCAGGTTAATGTTTTTTGCTCTCACATGATGCTTTTAGCCTTAGGCTTTGCTTCAGGCTAATACCACTTTGTCTGGGCCAAAATCACCAATGAACACCCATTAAATCAGTCAAACTTAAATCTACTGTTTACTGAGTGTGGTGAATAATACTGTAATCTAAGTCTGAAATATTGTAGGTCCATAGAATAGTAAATGGAAATGTAAGTCAAGACCTTGATAAATCTTTGTGATTTATCAGTAATGAAGAATTCTGGGCCTAATTCTCCCATCACTTGCACCAGGTTTATACTGGTGTAATTCTCATTGACTTCAGGGCAATTACTTCTGATTTATCCCAGTAAAAGTGAGAGGCTTGTGGACAGCGGACTCTGGGTGCTGTTAACTGTAATTCCATCTATCTATTTAAGTCGGGGATCTTCAAACTTTATTAGTATTACTTAATATTTGTATTGCAGTAGTGCCTGGAGGCCAGGGCTAGGCATGGTACAAACAGACAACATTTTCATGGTGTGGACCACAGCTCAAGAGAGTCTCTTGTAGTATACCTCACCTCCACACCAGCACAGACCATGTCCCCTCCCATTCCAAGCATATAACAACTCGGGGGGGGGGGGGGGGGAATATAGCAGTTGCATTTGTGGAAGATAAATATTGGGAAGTTATTTAATGTATTTTTAGTAAAGCTTGTTGAAAGTTGTTGACATTTTTCATGACCAAGCTTTGCTATTTTTCAACCTGCTAATAGAGTAGTAGTTCAGCTCTTTCCAAAATTGGACCATCAAGAGTAGACATTTTGAGAACTATTGAACTAGATTCTTACAATGGTGCCCATCTCCATGTTGCCTTAGCATCAGCTACAAAGCATAAATAGAAAGCCCGTGCTCCAAGGCCCTCTTTAATTTTGAACAACAGGGACCTGATCCAAAGGCTTCCATTGGTTTGAACGAGTTTTGGATCAGGCCTCAGAATTGTCACAGTGCCTTGCATGATGGGGTGAAAAGTGGGAAATAATACACTTGTGTCCAATATTTTGAGGCTGCATATGCATATGAAAGGATGTAAAGCAGAAAAATGTCTTTGACCAGCCCAGAGGAAGCATTCTGGATCTCTCCAGTTTCTCTTGCATGTAGGCCCCAATCCAGACTGACCGCCATCACAACGAGAGCTGTATGTATAGACTCATAGACTTTAAGAACCTCACCCACCCACCCTTGTAATAGATCCATAACCTCTGGCTGAGTTACTGAAGTCCTCAAATCATGGTTTAAAGATGTCAAGTTACAGAGAATTCACCATTTACACTAATGTAAACCTACAAGTGACCCATGCTCCATGCTGCAGAGAGAGGTGAAAAAACACCAGGTTCTCTACCAATCTGACCCGGTAGAAAATTACATCCCAACCCCAAATATGGCAATCATATAGAGTCCCTCTAGCCCTGCTTCCCAGTCTCTTAGCATAAAATCCGCATTTGAGACAAACCTAATCTATAAATGGACTATCCTCACGTTTGGACTCTTTTCCAAGTGAACAACTCATAATTAAGGCAACATTTAATCATGGGTATTTTTAGTAAAATTCCTGGACAAGTTACAGGAAGAAACAAAAAATCACGGGCCCCGTGACCTGTCCATGACTTATACCATAAACACCCCTGATTGAATCTTAGGGAGGGCTGCTGGGGGGGGAAACCCGGGGGCCCACTGCGGGAGAAAAGCCTTGGGAGGGGGAATGCCCCAGGGGCCCATGGCACCCACTGCTGGGGGGAACACCCCGGGCGGCCCGCCGACGGTGGTGGGAGAGCCCCGGGGGGCCAGCGGCTGCTCTGACCATAGATATCGGGAGGGAGAAGAAGGTAAATACCAGGGCAGAGTATACATCTTCTGCCCAACCTGAATACTCTCAAATTAGAAAGGGAAGTAGAAGAGAAGGAAAAAAAAAAAACCTCAGTGAAGTTCTCTGCAGTAGGGAGGATTTCTGACATTCCCTAGCATGACTGGGATGGTTCCTAACTAAACCGATTACTAAAAAAATTCCCCTTTTCAATAAATGTACTGAATGTATGAAATGAGAGATTATGAAGGTGAAAGACTAAGAGCACAGCAGAGCCAACCATATTGTAGGTAAGTGTTTGTACTTCCTTACAAACCTTTGCTAATGAACCTCTATTCTTTTTGGCAATACCCTTCTTAGTAGTCTGGGCTTCCTCTGAGCAGAATGAGCATTGTGCCATGTATTCTGTGTCATGGTGACAAATGTCAATAGGGTCTAGATTTATTTGTGACCTAACTGGCAGGTTGCAGAGTGGACAGATTGGTCTATTAATGCCCTGCCCCACCTAGTGCCAATAGCAATCTTCCTCTGAGCTCAACCATTTGCTGTCTTTGTTCAGGTAATGTGTAATATGTATTTCTCTTTGGTAATTTACCCACCCATTTCCCATGCAGGTGTGGACAGGGAATTTATGACTCAAAATCTCTCTAGGCCTTTCTATTCAAACTAAAATACAGAGAAATATTTCTTTTTCAGAAACTTGTTATTTATTTATCCCACTGTTTTAAGAAAGTTATAATCACTGGGTTGTACCAGACATACTGCTGTTTACATAATATCACATAATGGGCCAAGATCTACTCTGGTTTATACCAGGGTAAATCTGGAATGACTACTGAGGTCAACGGAGTTACTCCAGATTTACAACAATGTAACTGAGAGCAGAATTTGGCTGAAAGTATGCACTTCTGACCAAGCAGGGCATATTATACTACAAGGCAGCCAGACACGCAGTTTGGCAAAGAACACAGCTACAAAAAAACCTTTGTCATGCATTATGTTACCATATACGGCACACATTTCTTGTTGGTATGGATTACCTGCACGGTAACACTATAGATTTTACCATGTCAATACATCATGGCAAAACACTGTTGTCCTTACAAGTTCACACTGATAACTTCCTCATAAAACATAAGTAATGAAGTAGTTACTGTGGAAGCTTCACTTCAGTAAGGAACAAAATAACACATTGAAGCCCTGATCCTGCAACTAGATCCATTCAGGCAGACCCTTGTGGAGTTCCCTTGAAGTCAATAAAGCTCCACAGAGATGCAACAGTCTGCCTGCAAAGTTTTGATGGCAGGACTCATGTATTATTTTGTAACTGTGTGTTCCACAGGGTAGAACTTTAATGGAGCTATGCTGATTTAAACTAGTGGAGGATCTCATCAGTGAGTCAAAGACCAATAGTTATTATATACAAAGACTTCTAATCAGATATTTGTCCCATGCAACTAAAGAGACACAAAATATTTTACTGACTGAAGAAGTCAAATCAGGGTCAAGTGATCACGATTCAGTAATTCATAGAAAGTAAAGAAAGGATGATTCTGTAGTGAAAGCATGGACATGGGATTCAGCAGATCTAGGTTAAGTTCCCCACTCTACAACAGAATTCTTGTGACTTTGAGCAAATTACTCACTCTATGCCTCAGTTTCCCATCTGTGAAATGTGAATAATAATTCCTTTGTCTTTCTCAACTATTTAGGTTGCAAGCTCTTTGAAGCAGGGACTGGCTTTTACTATGTGTATGTACAGGGCCAGCGCAGTCAGGCCTCAAGTTCAGTTGGTGCCCCAAACCACTATATAAATAGTACAAAATATTATTATTGTCCTTCCTTCCATCCTCACCTCACCTAGTATACTGTGTGCAGTTCTGGTCTCCCAGGTTTAAGAAGGATGAATTCAAACTGGAACAGGTACAGAGAAGGGCTACTAGGATGATCCGAGGAATGGAAAACTTGTCTTATGAAAGGAGACTCAAGGAGCTTGGCTTGTTTAGTCTAACTAAAAGAAGGTTGAGGGGAGATATGATTGCTCTCTATAAATATATCAGAGGGATAAATACCGGAGAGGGAGAGGAATTATTTAAGCTCAGTACCAATGTGGACACAAGAACAAATAGATATAAACTGGTCATTGGGAAGTTTAGACTTGAAATTAGATGAAGGTTTCTAACCATCAGAGGAGTGAAGTTTTGGAATACCCTTCCAAAGGAAGCAGTGGGGGCAAAAGATCTATCTGGCTTTAAGATTAAACTCGATAAGTTTAATGGTATGATGAGGAGATAGTATGATGGGATAACATGATTTTGGTAATTAATTGATCTTTAAATATTCATGGTAAATAGGCCTAATGGCCTGTGATGGAATGTTAGATGGGGTGGGATCTGAGTTACTACAGAAAATTCTCTGCTGGGTATCTGGCTGGTGAATCTTGCCCATATGCTCAGGGTTTAGCTGATCGCCATATTTGGGGTCAGGAAGGAATTTTCCTCCAGGGCAGACTGGAAGAGGCCCTGGAGGTTTTTCGCCTTCCTCTGTAGCATGGGGCATGGGTCACTTGCTGGAGGATTCTCTGCTCCTTGAAGTCTTTAAACCACGATTTGAGGACTTCAATAGCTCAGACATAGGTGAGAGGTTTTTCGCAGGAGTGGGTGGGTGAGATTCTGTGGCCTGTGTTGTGCAGGAGGTCGGACTAGATGATCATAATGGTCCCTTCTGACCTTAGTATCTATGAATCTATGAATCTGCGTGACTGAGCAGTCAGCAGTAGTTTCACCTGAGTATAGACTGCAGGATTTGGACCAAAATGTGTGTGTACACACAGGGACACGTACAGACACCTTGTTACACAACATATAACTCATGAAATCAGTAATTAGAGGATGCAATATAGTAACTAATGGGGAAAAGGAAAAGTCATTTAAGGAAAGCGTGTTTACCCGGGAACATGATTGAGGGTACTGACTGTACTTCACATCTAGATGGGAGATGGTTAGAAGGTGGGGGGGCATGCTAGTTAACCTCAGGCATTTGTCCAAGTACCACAAGAGATCTGAGGGATGAGTTAGGGTTGAAATTCCATTATAGGTTTTAAATAATTAAATTCTACATGTTTGGAAACTCATTTCTTCCTATTACTTTTTAAATAATTAATCTGTATTTACATCTGTTGAACTTCATGGAGCTATACACATAACAAACTTGAATCAAGTTGAGAAAAGGAGCTTTTCCTGTCTGATGGCGGTAAGATTTTTTTTGTCATATACACTAACAGAAGTTTGACTATATTGGATTATTCAAATTATAGTTCAGCTAGATGATGTAGATCACAGACACATGTGTAAGTAGTTTTCTATCATATTAATCAAGAGTCATTAATCAAAACAATAAAATAAACTTTAAATCCCAAAAGAAAAATTGTGCTTCTAAAATCTTAAAACTGCAAATAATGATAAAAATTAAAGTAAATGAAAAACCCCAGGGACGGATCTTGTTCTTCACATTATTTTCAGTCTACTACTTCCACCCAGCTTGTTGTTTCCTGATTCAGTTCATTACATTTTGAAAGACAGTGAGCCAGCCAATCTGAATGGCACAGAAATACAGTAGAACCTCACAATTACGAACACCTCAGGAATGGAGGTTGGTTGTAACTCAGAACAAAATGTTATGGCTGTTACTTCAAAAGTTTACAACTGAACATTGACTTAATACAGCTTTGAATCTTTACTATGCAGAAGAAAAATGCTGCTTTCCCTTTAGTTTCTTAGTAATTTACGTTTAACACAGTACTGGACTGTGTTGGGTATTTTCCCATAACTCTGGTGTTCATACCTCTGAGGTTCTATGGTATTTCCATTTAGAGTAGTTCTTCTCCAATGGGTACATTATTTATTTACCTGTACTTCCAGTTTCATCTAACTAAACTCCTGTTGAATTCCACATGTTTAAAAGCAAACCATGCAACTGCAATTTCTTATTCATAAAACTTCCTAAACTATAAAATGCTAAAACAGTCCCCTTGAAGTGCTATTCTGCTTTGAAAAGTGATTCTGTAAGAATGGCATTACGGCTACATATTTATTGTACATGTGATTTCTAGCTCAAATTAGCTCTATTTACCATATAAAAGGATACACGTGCACACACAGGCACATTCTTCTAGCTGGCAGCCCAGCCAGTTCAGTCTGAGTTCTTTCCTTCTCACATCCCATTACTACTACTAGAAATTCTGCTGGCCGAACTGTAGCCTCAATTACACCCATATGGCACCACTGTCTTCAAATCAAGCTCTCAGTTACATCTATGCAGGTATATTGAAGTCTAATGAGATTGCACAGGTATACCTGGGGACTTAATTTGGCCTGTGGAAGCCTTAGTACTGGTGATGACATAATTAGGGGAGGGTGGGGAAGAAACCAGCTTGACTTTCAGATCCCAGGCTGACTTTGCAGTTAGGGGAAGAAAAACATCTTTGATCTGAGGTGAAGTAAGTTTGTTGGAAACCAAGGAAAAATGGTAAATAAGGAATCATAATGTCAATTTTAGAGTCACATTTCAGGACAGAGCAGCACTTAAAACTTCTTATGATTTTCCTTATTATTACTAAAAGAAACAACACACAAATCAGAGGACAAACCTCAGCTCTAAAAATGACAACTTTCCCATTTACTCCATTGACCCATAGAGCTCTAATTCAGAGTTCTGAGGAAAGAAACTAACCATCTCCAAACACTAGAATGCAAACATTGCTGCACAAGGAGAGAGCATGAGGTCAGATTTCAGTGGAATATGGGATTCTATGCCAGGCACAGAGATCAAGGACTGACTAATTCAAAGCACAGGAAGAACTAACACTTTAGATGTCAGCTGTTTCAAGGATTATAGGCCCTACTGTTTCTGGAGTCAAGGTAATAATCAGAATGGTGTATGTATTAGGCTTCTTGCAGAGATAGCCAAAAGTACAGCCTTCTACTCAGATTCAGTTTTAGGATTTTGTTTCCTTTTTGGACAAAGCTAACAGTGCAAAGTTTTAAGGCTGTTTTAAGGATCAAAACCTATCTTAATAAAAAGAGTTGTATGATTCAAAGTGGAAAATTATATGGGAACTATATACTCAGTTGAGAGCGAGACAGGATTCTGTGACTTTATATCAGGGTATCCCTAGGGCAGGTACATCCACTGACAGCTTCCTAAGTATGTTCCCCCTGCCCACCCCATCGCCCCTCCAGTATTCATGTTTTCACATAAATTCAGATTTTGGCATATTGCTTGATTCTGGAGACATCTTCTGTGTGCTGGATCGCTTATGCAAATTAAGCAAATGTCCTAGAAATTAATCTTGAAATACCTTGGGATAAAGAGCTTATCACATGGTGCTAAAGTAGTGTACAGCATTTTGTGATGGACTGTTTACAGTTTGGGAAAGCAGAAGAACATTCTAGATGTTCTCAAGCTACATACTCAGGTAGAATATTCCCCTGATACTGTATTTCTCAGACTTGAATGCAGAACTGACTGACTAGAATTTGGAAAAAAAAACCTAGGGGATTCCTACCTAAAACCTAAGCAAAACAACAATTCTGTGATAGAAAGAGAAGTGTGCCCTTTAGCTACTGTTACCCAAACATTCAGACCTCTGTAGTTCAGTTTGCCAGCACATTTAAGCTCGCTGAAGTTTTCTTGACATAGTTTTTATTTTCATCTGTAGGTTTCCCCACTTACAAACAGTATTTATCGTATACATTATACATTTGTAGATATATAAATGTATAATGTATACAAATATGGAAATAGGGCAGTCAAAGTCAACCATGTAAATCACTGGCAATTAAGTTTAGAAGAGTGTTGTCTATTTGAATGGCTACTTTGAGCACTAGAAAACCAGTTTGAGAAAGAAAACTAGATAGTTTTGTGCAATACTATACAGTTCAGTTGATTCCCTATCACAACTGATATTTTCCTTGTATTCGTAACCAAAATTCCCAAATGTATTTTGAAAATAAATGTCATATGTCAGTTGCTGTTTGCTAGTGACGTTCTAGATTTCTGAAGCATTTATTTATGAAGGGCTGATCTGCACTCCTGACTCAGGGAATGCTCCATTTGAAATACACTAGGTAAAACGCAGTAAATAGGATGGTAAACTTTGGTAGATATGTTTTTGTACATAACTGACATTTAGAATATAATAATTAAATCTAAATTAAATTTGTGTGTGGGCACCTTCATTTGAAGCATTACAATAATTAAATGACATTAGCACTCTGAAGTATGTATCTCAGAACAGCAAAGAGCTATTAGCATTACTTAGCAACAGTAAGAGCCTTAAAGGTCAATTTTACCTCTTTCTTTTATTTCTTTGTTACTGTTCCAAAAGTGGAGGGGGAGAAAGGGGGAGGGAGGAGGAGAGAAAAATAGAGATAAATTACCAACTGGAGTAATTGGACTGCCTCATTACCTGTCTAAGTACTTCCAAGGCCCCACCATGATTGTCTGTTAAGGGCTGCATGTAATGACCACCTAGAATAGAGGTGGGCAAACTACAGCCTGCAGGCCACATCTGGCCTGCGGGACTGTCCTCCCTGGCCCCTGAGCTCCTGGCCCAGGAGGCTGTCCCCCCTCCCCCACAGCCATGCTGCCATGCGGTGCAATGATCTGGGCAGCAGGGCTGCAGAGCCCGGCCTGCCCCAGTGCTCTGTGCTGCACAGCACGGCTGCCTGTCATGGTAAGGAGGGCAGCATGGTAAGGGGGCAGGGAGCGGGGGGGGTAGGGGGTTGGATAGAGGGCAGGGGAGTTCGGGGGGTGGTCAGGGGCGTGGATACGGGTCGAGGCGGGCAGAGGGCGGGGAACAGGGGTTGAATGGGGGCAGGGGTCCCAGGGGGGGCAGTCAGGAAGGAGAGGAGGGGTTGGATGGAGCAGCGGGGGGTGGTCAGGGGACAGGGAGCAGGGGTGGTGGTGGATGGGGCAGGGGTCCCGGGAGGGCAGTCAGGAAGGGGGAGGGGGGTTGAATTGGGTGGGGGGGCAGTTAGGGGTGAGGGGTCCGGGGGCGGTCAGGGAGAAGGGGTGGTTGGATGGGGCAGGGGTCCCGGGGGGGGGGCAGTCAGGAAGGAGAAGGGGGGGTTGGATGGGGCAGCAGGGGGCAGTTAGGGGCGGGGGGTCCAAGGGTGGTCAGGGGACTGACAGCTGGGGGGATGAATGGGGCAGGGGTCCCCAGGGGGCTGTCAGGGAACAGGGTGGGTTGGATGGGGCAAGAGTCCCGGGGGGTGGGGCTGTCAGGGGACGAGAAGTGGGGGGGTCAGATAAAGGATGGGGGCCAGGCCATGCCTGGCTGTTTGGGGAGACACAGCCTCCCCTAACCGGCCCCCCATACAATTTCAGAAACCCGATGCGGCCCTCAGGCCAAAAAGTTTGCCCGCCCCTGACCTAGAAGAAGGCATATGCAGTGCACAAGTTTTACTGAGCCTATAAAACTCGGGAACTATGCTATATATTCTTGAGTGCCATCTACTGGCACTTTATCTCATAACTATTTATGTTGAACACTCCTGTAACAATATCAGAGCATCACACACACTTTAATAAATCTGATTCTCTGCTGCACTGTATCTTGTACAACAATCTTAATGTTATACGGCAGAGTGGAGTCAAGAAGAGTTAGCACCATGTGCTTAGCCAATTGGTGCAAAAGCCCTGTGCAAAAAGACTGCCACTCTGGTTTGGTATCATTTGATATACCTAGTTGCAACCATGTAAATCACTGCAAAAGGGGGAAGGCCAGAGAAAATCAAGGCATGAGGAATGTATTATCACAATACTCATTTGAGGTAGAGATGGTACTGTTATCTCCATTTTACAGATGGGAAACTGAGGCACAGGGAGATTAAGTGACTTGCCTGGGGTCACACAGGATGTCTGCAGTCGGACTTGGACTTGAACTCAGACTCATTAATCCCAATCCAGTGCCTCAACCACAAACCCATCCTTCCTCTTCATTAGAAAATTGGGTTATAGGTTCAGAGTCCCAGGCCATATAAGGCCTATCATTTTGGTTATATGAGTGGAATGATCTGTACATGGTGGCAGGGAAGCCTGCTTCTTAAGATGGATCAAGACCATCTTCAGTGGGAGTTATATATTTTACCCAGAACTTTTTTTAACACCTAGCTAAAGCAATAGTTAATAATAAATAATAATAATTAATTATAATTAATAAATAGCTAACAAGTGAAGGAGCAGAATAGTCAAGGAAGCTTAAAAACAAGGGGAGAAGGGCTGGAAGGCTCAGAGCATATGTAATGACATCTACACAAGGACCTGAGAGAGAGGCGGAGGAAGGGAGATAATCGGGGGGGGGGGGGGTTGGCGGGTTGGGGAAAGACAAATACAGAACCAGAGGAGAGATGTAGGGAGGAAAAGAACCCAAAGTGACAAAGAACAAAAATAATGAAAAATGGAATATCAAACTCACAAAAATATAGGACAGTAAATGCTGATTGATTAGAGATGTCACAGGGAACATCCTCACTATGGATCATTGGTATTTCAGATAAATAAATTTCAGTTTCTATGTGAATTTTGAATTCAGGAGACTGTCTTATGTACAACCAAGAAAATAAAAAGAGAAAAAACAGGCAAAGGAGAGGAAATGAACCAAAACCAGGTGATACGCAGCAATCATGTCTCTTGGGGTTGTCTCCCATCTTTATTCAGACCCGTTCATCACTTGTGGTAGGCATAGCTTTAGTAGCAGCTATTTTAGTAATGTCTAAAACTTTCCTGCCCTCTTTTTCAGAGCCCTAGCATGCAGATTCAACCCCCTAGACATTCACATGCAATTATTTTCTAATGATGCTAGAAGCAGACCTTCCAGTCTACAGCTTTAAAAGACCCCATGTGCCAGTACACTGCTGCTGACCTTTTCAAGACATATATATGAAAGACACGTAGATACAATTGGCCAAATTCATCCTTGGTGTATTGCCAGTGAAGTCTGTGAGTTACACCAGGGATGATTTTGACTTGTAATCAGCAGCCCAAATTGCAGGAATTTCATCTTTTTACACGTACTGGTTCACACTAAATTCAATAGCTTGCTTGACACTCTCTTTACTTTGTCATTTAATATATTTTTATTTATGAGTATTTGAGTGTTATATTTCAGTGTGTATGCATTTACCTGTGCCACTTGTTCTCCACTGGAGAAGTAATGTTGTGTACTAGTTGTTATTTTACCTGGGCAGAATACCTCTCCTATTGCCATTGTGCAGTAACAGCCTACTCCATAGAATAAGATGAAAACATTTTGTGGCATTATAGGTTAACTAAATAGAAGGGAAATCCATCATCCTGCTTCAGTGTCACCACCAATCTGAAGGGATGAGGAATGAAGCTGATAGTTTCCACACAGCAAATACCAAAATAAACAGAAAGAGTTTGTTCATTTCAATTGGAAGAGCTGATGTGTTTAAATATGAATATGTTGCTTATAGCCAAATTTTAGTGACAGCAGCCCCATGCCATCTATCACTGTTTGCACTTTTACTCCTGCTAAAAATAGACACATTGTCTCTGGATTCTTTCACATTCCACATCTGCAGGAAGTTTTTTTTTCTCCCCTCCCTCTATACAGCCATTCCAGTTCCCTCCACTCCCCCCACCCCCCGGGTGAATCACATTCAGGAAGATGCTAAACACGCAAGGCTTATACAATAACAAAAAAGCCTGAAATTACTTCGCTGTCTTTATCAGAGGTTGATGTGTGTGTCTCTCTCCTTTGTGATTACAGTCGAGGGGGACCAGGCACAGCTACAAAATGATTCCCTATTTTCATTAAAGAATAAAGTGGGCTACAAGGTAGCAGGCAGAAACAAGACTGTGGAGCGGTTTTCCCCAGACTAGGTCAAACAACTTGCTGCTGCTCTTCATGTGGAGAAAATAAGCAATGTTTCACAATGTATTGCTGGCATGCTTTAGAACTCAGGTTTTGGCAGGGAGGTGGGGGAGGAGGCTCCTGGGTCTTTTCCATTTCTTGCTTCTATTATATATAGAAGTACATCCATACACTGATTTGATTGTTCTCAGAAAAAACATGTCTACCCCAAGCTCTAGTTGACCTGCCATCAAAAATTGTGTCTAACCATAACAAGCAGCAAATCCCACTCAGCAAACAGCAGCCAGTCAGGGGACACATACTGCCAGTCCCAAACTCCTCACCCCTCAGGTCCCCAAAGGAAACCCCACATCTAGGCTCTCCCCAAACGCCTTTTCATAAGTTTGAGCTGTGCAGCACTCCCTGAACATCAGCAAGTTCAGACTGTTTTGGATCTGCACTCTTACATCCCATCACTAGGAGGGTGGTATTTCACAAGGAGGGTGGTGAAGCACTGGAATGGGTTACCTAGGGAGGTGGTGGAATCTCCATCCTTAGTGGTTTTTAAGGCCCAGCTTGACAAAGCCCTGGCTGGGATGATTTAGTTGGTGTTGGTCCTGCTTTGAGCAGGGGATTGGACTAGATGGCCTCCTGATGTCTCTTCCAACCCTGATATTCTATGATTCGCTATGATCCTACCCTGAGAACTCCACTGACTTCTGCATAAGCACAGGTTTCCCCACGTGGATCTCAGTGCAGGGATGGGGCCCTGTATACCAAGCAAGCTCTGTCTCAAGTGCATCCGCTGGTCCCAACTGTGGCAGCATGACACGGAGTGAGCAGTAGTCTGTCCAGAAAGTTCCAAGACAATTAAGGTTTTGTAGGTCACAACCATCAGCTTAACTCCATCCAGAAGCCACTAGGCAACCGATGCAGATCCTAGATTACTAGCCAATCAAGCTACACTGGGGAACCTTAATAAAAACATTCCCACCGGTGCTACCACTGTGCCCGCACCAGTGGGAGCCCTAGTACAGACAAAGCTTTCACAGCCAGATCCATAGTTTCCATTATGTTGATTAGATTTGCTTTCATCAGGTTTAACTAAAACGGGAGTGGGGGTGGGAAGGGAATGAGTCTGGCCTTGTCTACACTTCAGCTCCCACCAGGGCTACCAATGACCGGTAAAAAGCACCAGTGGGAATATTTTTGTAAATTTCTTCAGTGTAGATCCAGCCTGGTGTCCATGTGCTCACAGTGAGACATTGCACTTAAGGTAAGGAAGCTGCTGCATTCTGCAGTAGCTTCAGCCTCAGAATGGATTGAAGTGCAGTGCATTAGCCCAGGTGAGAGATGACAAAGGCTGTGCAAACCACAGTGCCAAGGTTTGCATCTGAGAGGAAAGGTCTCAGCCTCCTGGTCAGGTGCAGACAGAAAGATGCCAGCTTGGTCACTGCCAGTATTAGATAATTTAAAAGCAGTTGGGAATCAAAATAGACCCCCCTTCTTCCCCGCCCCCCAAGATGAGACTTCTGATCACAAATGATGGCTCAACATCCTCAGATAAGTAGGAGAATTCAACATCAGCCAGATCCTCCGGTTGCTTCTCTTAACCCACCACAATCATTTCAGGCTAATCCAGGTTGTCTCAGACAGCTTGATCTCTTCCATACCCCAGCCTTGCAGCGAGACACTCAGCCCTACCTTGTGGGCAAGAGGAGATGGAAATATAAAAGATGAGCTTTCAGGACTGTCAAAACACTTCAGCCATGTCTCCTCTCTTAATGGACTCATATGAATGTTGAACAAAAGAGGTGACAGCATACAACCCTATTGTACCAGATGTGAGAGAACCCTTGTGAGAGGAAAGCATTTGCCCATCACAGCTTCTGGAATCTCAGAGAGAGGAAGAAATAAGATTGAGCTCTATCAAACTGGCCACAGTTTCAAACCCCTTTACAACAAGTGTTCTTGCAGAAATGTGCGTACACCTGTCATGCACAGAGAACCTTATGATGACACTCACACAAATCAGAAAACTGCATGTACAAATCACCTGTTTGCATATGCAACTCTGAGCAATTCCATCTACAAGTCAATATGGATTTTTCCACATGCACTTGCTGCACTGAAATTAGAAAATAAATACGACCCCTAAAATATCTGGTATAACATGATTTATATAAAATATAATTCCATAGATTTATTGGCACATAATGAAACATAACTAATATAGGAAAAAATTAATGTTTCTCTGTATCTATTCTGTTTGTTAGTTTATGAGTTTAGTTTATAGGATCTCTCACTCCATATATCTTAGTGCTGGACCAGCTGTAATCAGATACATGAGTGCAGTGTTCTAACTATAAATTGCTGTGTTAATAGAAAACTATTAGGGGCACATTCTCATTAACATTGAGTCCCTTTATACCATTCTGGTACACTGCATTAACGCCTCTTTACACCGCCAAAAGGCCCTTTGTTTAATGTCTTTAACAAATTAGAAAACTGTTATTTCAATCCGAAAGATCAAGCAAGGGTCAGTAATTGAGCAAGCACCAAATGCTTGTTTACTTAGCAGTCCTGGACCCAGATAGTTAGAAATGTGAAAATGTATTGGGTGTGTTAACCTCATAGTGAAACAAAAATCTCTTAGAAAATGAAGATTACTTTTTCCCCTTGACTAAAGAAACATTAATTTCAGTGGCATGTACAGTGAGGTTATATGGGTACTGGGCACAAGTGGTCAGTTACTTTCCTGGCTGTCTACAAAAAGCATGTTTATTCCTCATAATAAAAAGTTATAGTACAATGAAGTGTTTATTGCTCAATTAGGAATCTGACATGCAAACGACTTATAACATCTTGCAGGGAGTACAGTTAGAAATGATTTTTTCCAGAAGCATCAAATGCCTCCCAGCCCCACTCCCCATCATATACTCAAAAACAATACAACTTAAAAACCCACTGACAGGTTGCTTAGGGCCCATATTTAACTTGTTGTATATTACAGTAGGGAATGCAACATTTTTTCCACTTTAATTGATCTGTCAGGCACAGATTTAAAAAAAACAAGCACAGAATTTAATTTAGGTCCTAAACATAAACAAAGCTGTGCATTGAGTAGGATTTCAGATTATAGGATGCATGCACAGCTTGGTCTATGTGTGGGATTTACATTAACTGCTTTGCTTGTTTTTGTTACTAGGCATTGCTTGGACAGTCACATTATTTTTAAATTCATGAACGTGGAACAAGGAATATGTTTTCTACTAAAATGCATCATAATAATTCATAATACATGCACCCCTCCCCAAACAGTTAAGATGCAATATAGCATCATAAAAACAATTTAGAATACAATAAAAATTAAATGAGTCATCCTTAATGTTTACTGTATATAGTATTTTTCTCCAAGGATCTCAAAGCACTTGACAAAAGTGATCAGATATCATCCCTATTTTAAAGACGGGGAAATTGAAGAACAAAGAGCTTTAAAACCCAAGTCAGCAGGGTACTTAAGCATATGCATAACTGTAAGCATGTGAAAAGTCCCATTGTCTTCAATGGGTTTACATGCATGGTTAAAGTTAGGAACATGCCGAAATATATTGCAGAATCAGGTCTTAAGTGACTTGCTTGAGGTTATACAGTGATTGAGTGGCAGAGCTGGGAATAAAACCACAAGTGAAATCTGACCCTATTGAAGTCAATGGCAAAACTCCCACTGACTTCAGTGGGGCCAGGATTTCATCCCAGGACTCGATTCCCAGTATCATTCTCTATCCAATGGACAACACTGCTCCCTTCTGTAAAGCTTTACCAAGTAAAACGTGTCAAAGGAGTTGCCAGTGAGGAACAAGTTAATTTTTGGAATAAAAAGGTTTCAAGTTGTTTTATAAATGGGAGGGAGGCAGGTACTAGGGATTGCTGGTATCTGTTTTATTCATTTGCTTATTTATATCTTATCATTAAACAACAAACTTTAAATGACTCAGAACCATCAAGGTGTATATGATGTAACCTCATGTTCCCATCATGATTACACCAGTATGAATGGAAAAATGTAAATATGGCCCATTCCCATTTTTAAACAACTTGAGCCAAATTCTGCTCTTGTTTACTCATGTGCATCCTTGCTGAAGTCCACTGGAATGGATCGTGTAACTGACGGCAGCATTTGACCCTTTGAGTTCCATAGGAATGTCACCATTACGGTACAGCTAACATAGTGACATTTATGTGGTCCAAAGGATCCAGAAAACTGTGGTAATGGCCAGTATTTTGAAGACTTCACTCAAGAGTGTGTGTGTGTGTGTGTGTGTGCGCGCGCGCACGCGTGCTAATTTGGCTCAAAGGGGTGTAGAGAATTCAGCATGGAAAGGACTCAGATTACTACTATAAATGAAAAAGACTCCATTTCCCAAGAAAGACTGCCTTGTTTATGCTGCATCATATATGCTGTTCCATGTTAATGTGCATGTACACCCATTTATGATCTATCTATACTATTTTTCAGGATAGTTGTAGAACTGATCATTTATATATGGGAAAAGAGGGATTATTTTTCCCTCAGAGAGATACACTGAGACATCAAAGTCAGACAGTGTAAGACAACATTTATAAAAATGTTGACAGATATCTTACTGTGTTTGACTCATGTAGCCATCAAAAGCTCACTTTCACAGAGCATTTTTGGACATCTTAGTTGGCTGAATCACCAATTTAGAATCTGTCAGACCTCATTATGTGGCTTAAGAGCCTCTTCTTGGTGCCATTTGTTATGCATTAATAAGAAAACATTAGTGAATGTGTCCTCTGGTACAACCAAAATCATTGTGCCATTACATAGTAAATTTTGTTCTTTCTAGCGTTTAAAAAAAACCTCACAACAGCAACACAGCTTAATTGCTATGCAAAGACTTAGAGCCACTGCATAAGCATCAGTTCCAGAGTTTGGTTTGATTTGAATCAAGCCAAGCAAATTATGCCTGGATGTGATTTGACAAGGTTTTCCTGCTTGCCTGTTTCTCTCATCTGAGAGAGAGAGAGAGAGAGAGAGGCAAAGCAGAGTGTGTGCTCAATTTAGACTGGCCTTATTCCCCCAGCATTTTGTGTGATTCAGATCTATATTTACTGCCTTTCAGTATCATAAATAGAGCAGTTTGAGACACAGTGCTGTTACAAGGCTCTGTACCAAAAGGCAGATTTATTATGAATGCTGGTAGGGACCTTTTTTTCTCTCATTGACTAGATGTGACTCAAAAAGTTAATGGTAATTGTTATCATCTTCATTTAGCAAAGCAAGAGAGAGAGGGGGGAGAGAAATGGGAGCAATTTGCAGAGCTGAGAACAGGTCATTACAGGTGTGTTATATTAGTATATTCATGAGCCCCCAGGGACAGGCATGCTGAGATATCCAATAACTTTCTTAATGTGTAATTACACATCATTGAGCTATAATTGATTAATTGAAAAGAGAATGTAGGCAGATGCTAGGCCAAGGCTTCTGCTGATCATTAAATGAATATGTCCTTGCTTCCTTTTAATAAGTAAAGTGAACTACTCAAAAGCAATTAAGTCAGAACTGAAATTCATTAAATTTTAAGTAATTATTGGTATTAACTTGTATAATAAAATAAAGGTCTTATGGAGTTTTTTTTCTTTCTAATGGAAATACAATAGTTCAGTCTATCACAATTTGAAAGAAAAAAGAAAGAAATGCCTGTACAGAAAGGGGTTAACAGTGAAATATACACTCCCTGCAGGTACTCTTTGGTACTCCTTAAAATATCTAGGTATTTATTAGCACAGCTGATGTACTAAACTGAGATCTCATTCCTGGAAATTCTGTCTACCATTGAGAGAGTACCACCAGTCCCTGGGGTTGCAGGTTAGCTTTTCTTCCTGTAGGCTTCCAAAGATCCCTCTTCCTAAGATTTAAAGATACCTATATTTTTCTCCTTTCTTTTAATTACTACCTAGTTCAACAACAAAACGTGTAAAAGTTCATGTTTGTTTCGTTCCTTTTCATGGCAGCAAAACCACATAATTTTAAACTGTTTTTTTTTTTTAAAGGTAAATTTTGGGTCAACCTCATAATCATTATGGGCCATATCCTAACTCCATTTTTACAAAAACGCACACTGGATTCAATTCTGTATACAGGGTGTTATCACAAATCTATCTTTACAGGGCTTTCTGACTGGTATATATCCTTTACATGAGAGATCCAGGGTAAAATTTTCAAAAGTGTCTAAGTGACTTAGGATCTTAATTCCTGTTTTTAGAAGGTCTTGGGTGCTTAGGAGTCTAAATCCAACTTACTTTCAATGCATTTAGATTCCTAAGGGCTTAAACTCCCAAGGGACTTAGGTACTTTGATACCTTTGAAGGCATGGGCCTTAAGTGCCTAGGTCTCTCTTGAAAATTGAATTAGGATAATAAATCATTTATGGCCTGATTCTGCAAGACCTTATATACCTGCTTAACTTAACTACTAAACTAAATATTATTTAAAATATTACCCACAATCTATTCATAATGGAAATGTTGATGGATATTATCTCACCATTTTATTTTACATACAGTAAAGCGTATAATCATTTTTAACATGTAGTAGTTCCCATTGAAAACAGGCTGAATTTCACTAACCTTGGTTATGACTAGGGCCAGCCTATTCTATTTTTATCAAAATATTATTGAAAAGGTGGTCAGAATTTTTGCTTTCCAAGAAAAGGATTTTCAATAAACACAAGATTTTGATAACTACTTGACTAACTTTTCTGATAACTTTTCAACAAACTAATTTTAAAAAATAAAAAAGCCATCCTTTTGTTGAAATTTTACATTTTTTAAAAGCCATTTTTCAATTAAAATGCCTTTTTTTTATTTCAACTAACTTTAGTTATAACTCTAGTAAAAAGATCCAAAAGGTAAAGAGTGAAGATAGGACTAGACAGACACAATGAAGCATATGAGTGAGGACTTGATGTATGTATCTTGAAGTTAGTTGAGTATTTTAGAAGTTACTCAGAAACAGATGGTTGCTGCTCATTTATGAGAAGAATTTTTACTGCTTCTACTGGGGAGACAGGTGATAGAATCAGGGCTTGTAATAGATTTTGAATTTTTTCCGATTTTAAAATAAACTTTGCTCTTGATTTTAAAAAACTTAGTGATGATCAATGGGAAAAACTTGGTAATATTCCTTCTATCCACAAAACAGCTTATGCTCAGAAAGTATCATCTCCCAAACACAAGCAAGAGAGCATGCACCTCCTAAAATAGCATCCATGTCTATACAAAATGGTAATCTGGAAGAATTCTGGGATGATCTGGGAGCTATTTATAGTATTTACAGGGAAGGGTGGCGCAAAAGAGGGGAGGTGTATTGCCCAGAGCTGAATGGGTTTTATGTGTCCTAGCACCTACAAAGGCAGCTGTCATCCTCTCAAGTTCACCACAGTCACCTCTTTCCATCTTATCATACTTCTAGTCAATCCTGTTCTCATTTTTTACAACCTTTCTCCTTTTTCCTTTCTCTGCTGACTTTGTTTTCCTTAACTTAGCTTACCGTTCATTGGACTAAATGTAAAAAGAAAAGGAGGACTTGTGGCACCTTAGAGACTAACAAATTTATTTAAGCATAAGCTTTCATGAGCTACAGCTCACTTCATCGGATGCATTCCGGACGAAATGTGTGGCTTATGTCAGACTACTAAGAGTACCAGTCTGCTTCTTGCTGGCATGTATATCGCTAACTGTGGCGTCTCTTTGTTTCTTACTTGTTTGGGTCTGTTTCATATTACATGTTACCGGAAACTCACAAAACAATATTGCCCCCCAAAAGAAAAGAGCTGGAAAAACCCTCCAACCCTATCCCCACTGATATCGTTGTTCACTGACAGATGGCCCAGTTTCTCAAAAAGCAAAAATGGGGCATGGGGAGAATACTCTTGTTCTGAAAAGCTCTACAGGGGCTGAAATCTCTTCTAAAGCAATGTCAAACTGCTAATCAGCAGCAGCCCTATCAACAGCTACAGGAAAAAGTTCTCAGCAAAGACACTTATCCTCATTATTGTTCTCACATAGATAAACACATTCTGAGCACTTACATCAGAATAGAGAGGGAAAATCTCTCACTCTTTTAATGCTGCAAATCAGAGCTACTCTCTAGCCCACAGCATAAAAAAACCATGGGCTTTTGGATCTCATTTCCACTAAAGTTACTATATTTGACTCTCTAAATAAATTTCTTATCCCTTCAGAATAGATTGTATTTTCTATAACTTTCTACAGCTGGTCTCTAAGGCGTATTACAGTGTCCTTCAAATTAAATAGTGTTCTAAAAACCTTGTTTGCTACAGTGTTTAAATTATTTGTAAGCTCACGTATAGCAGGTTTTGGTCAAAAAAGCAAAAGAAAAACTGTGTATATATATATCAGTCTTTTGCTACACTTTATGGTACAGTTCCTCTTCTCCTGTCATACCCCACAGCCCAGTCCAAAGCCCATTTAAAGTTAATGGAAAGACTCTCATTGATCTCATTGGGCTTAGAATCAGAAGCTTAAGAGTTCTAAACTTGGTGTGGATGAGGCAAAATACAAATTTTAATAGCTACCAGACATAAGCAGGGTAAATATTATTATTGCCATTTTACAGATTGGGAAACTGAGGCTTAGTGACTTGCTGAAAGTCACACTGAAAGTCTGTTGTAGACCCAGGAAGAGACTCCAAATCTCCCAAGTCCATACCAGTGCTACAACAAAAGGACCATTCTTCCACTTCACTATATAGTAGAAAATAATATAATAATAATTAATAAAGGCCAGTGACAGTGGACATTTTTGTTCTAAAATTATCGGCTGTTCTAGTTGAGAGAGGTCTGAAGACAAATATATAGTATATAAGTTCCTGGTGACAGCATATCTTATGGTGATTGGCAGGTTGGGGTTCTTGTTGTTGTTGTCCTTGTTCTTTATTTGGCCATATTATTTACATTGTTATCTTTCTGTTGTACTGTCCCTGCTGAGTTAATGATCATATTTTGTGTCTACCTGCATGTCTATCTAGGAAGTATACTGTTGGCCAGGGGGCCAGCAGATTGGCCACTCAGTGTTTCTACTTATACCCATTTAATAGGCTTATGGCTGTCAGCACTACAATTTCACTCTGTGTTGGAACTTTACCTAGAAGGAGTGTGGGGTCTCTTCTTCTAAATGTGTGCGCTTAACTCTGGTGGACTTGAGGGGTCATTAAGTGTGTGCAATGTGAACAGACTATATCCCACAAATTCAGCCTGGCAGCAATACTTTTTTAAAAAACATGATTTAAAATCATTTTGCCTATTTTTTCAGACTTAAAGAGAAACAGAATGCAAGTTTTTTGTGGGTTTTGCGGTGTTTTTTTAAAACATGCTCCCTGACTCAAGAACAATTTAGTGTTTGAAAATGAAATGTTGCAGGCTGTTAGTCTATAATATGACTTAAGCCCTTTTGTTTTTTTAATCACAAAAAGGGTTAAAATTCACCTGGCCAAGATTACTGAGGTTTTAAGAACAGCAACATCACATCTCTGTGGTAATTACTTTTCCCTGAGATTTTACAGGGCCATAACATGCAATGCTGACAGCTCTGCATAGCCTGATCCAAAGCCTACTACAGTCAATGGGACACACTTTCCATTGATTTCAGTGGGTTTAGGGTTACGGTCTCTTTGCACTAGCTAATCACAGCATATACTAGGCTATTTTGCAGCTATTGAAATATATAAATTGAATCAGTAGTTCTCAGGAAAGGGGTGTTAACCCATTAGTGGACAGCAGGGGACTTGAAGAAATCTACTGATATCTGCGGAAAAACAGCTGGAAGTTGGAGAGTGACAAAAGCACTGCACTCTGGCAATTATAAAAGCTTTGGGCAAGATTGTGCCTGATCCCTGCATGGATGTACCCTCTCTCCTGCCCCCACCTGCGCACCTGAGAAGATGCCTGGAACAATAAGACTCTGTGAGCAAAGGGTCCTGCTGCTCTTGGCTAGGATAGTACTTCCCCCACGCCCCCAGGGACAGGAAGAGAGTGGGACTAGGGAACAGTGCAGAGAGGGAGGGGGAAGCTGTTGCAGTCTTTTCAAGGATGGTGCATCAACACAGCTTCTTCTCACTCCCAGGAGCTCTGAGAGGCATTGTGTCTGCCTGAGGCACAAGGACTCCTATGGTTTCCGCTGGGGCAGTGGAAATCTGTGCAGACCGCAAGGTGAGGCTGTGCTTCAGTGTCACGACAGAACACCTCAACCACAAAAGCTGCTAGAAGTATAGTTAACTAAGATCACACAATCCTATTCAAGCTCCCTGGTAGCAGGCACTGTGTATAACTGTTCCTTTCTGGGCAGGAATTGGAAGCTACTCTACCTCTCCCTCTGCTGGCTTGAACGTAAAAGTGAGAAGGAAAACCAAAGTGTTGGAAAGAGAAGTGGGAAAAGAAGGAAAAAGAGAGCAAAAGAGATAAAGAAAGAAAAAGAGATGGGAACAAACAAAGAAAAGAAAGAGAAGCAGGAGACAGAAACTCAAAAAGGCAAAAGGAAGAAAGACAATAGTGGAGAATACAAAAATATCTCTTCCCCCAGCTAAATATCCCCCATAATTGTTGCACTGAATATAATGTAGGATACAAGATATATAAGTGCACTAACAAAATTTGCCTTTTGTTTATGCTGAAGTGACTTTTGGGGCAGGTTGGGTTTTTTTGGTTTTGGTTTTTTGGATTTGTTTGTGGGTGGGTTTTTGTTTTTGTTTCTTTTTGGGGGGGGGAGTTTAGTAGCAGGGCATGGGAATTTGTTCTGATAAACTTAAAAAACAAAAAGCCATCAAGAACATCTCTTATAAGATAGACAATGAGTCAAATACCTGTAATTGTCAATCAGGTTAAATGTAAGCGTGAATGTCAATAATTTTTGTACTAACAAGGCCTCAAGAGCTTTTCAGAAAACATGTTGTTGTTTTTTGTTTGGGTCAAAAACTCTGATACATAAAAAATGTTTTAAGAGTACAATATTAAGGGTGTGATATAAACTAGCTATGGAAGGACATCCAAAGTTAAATCTGACTTCATCTTTAACTGCTGCTGCAATGTCTAGGTGTCACATGAATGCCACATTTTCTGATCTTCTATAAAATCAGTGCTGCAATATCAATGCACAATGGCACAAATTAAGGCAGAGCATCAGCCATAACTTTGGCTTTTGTTCATCTTTGTCATAACCCTAACTGTCTTTCCTTCTAGGGTGAAATTTTTCATGTCTCATATTTAAATCTATTTTTATGTGTGTGGGTTTTTTTTATAGTTTCCCTTTCCACTTTTGCTAAAGATTAATGATATATGTGTGATCACTGATTTCCATGTGCAGAGTTTTGTGTAACAACTGATGGCAGGGTATGGTTTATTTTGTATTTAAATAAGGACTTTTGCCCAGCTAGCCTATCTTTTAACTAATTGTGTAGTAGAGTCATAATGCAGAATTTATCATACCACAGCAATATAGTGCTATTCCAGTTACAATCCTTAGTGGTGTATTTTATATATCATTCCATAGGTACACATGGTGCTTACTTTGTCTCCTTAAAAAGTGATCTGAGAAAGCAGCCCAGCAATTCATTTCCTTAGCCCACCAAAATTATCACTTGCTCAGAAAGCAACATACTAATCCTAAAACTGCACTGAATATTGTTAAATATTAATATAGCAAAGGAGAACAAGAACAAACTGTTGTTTTTTATTTTCTATTTTTGTAGAGGGGCATCCCGGTATGGGCTCTCCCTGCTCTGACTAACCAGGGTATGAGCCTAGGAGGACTTGTACTTTCTCTAGGCAATGACTCAGGAATTTGGGCTGCTTAGAGGAGGAACTGTAGGCTTTTCACCAGTCCTTTCATTCTAGCACATCATTTTTCACTCTTTAATCCCATCTCTTTCCCAACATCCAGCACTAGCTGAATTGCATTGCTACTTGACAATCAGCTTCCAGGAGACTATACTCTGCCCTTTCCTCCTCGAAACAAAGAGATGTGCCTGTATAAAAGCTCCCGGCTGCTGAGAAATTTAAGTCCTGATGCAGGGAACCCTGGCAGTGGATTGCGCTGCCAGCCAAGCCACCATACTGGCCTTATTCTTTTAAAAAATATTTGCATTATGTAGTTCCCAAGATTTTATCATGTATTGCTCACCTTAGGAAAATTCTATATCCTCATTTTGTGTGTGTGTGTGTTCTGTATTAACTGTGATGGCACATAGCACATTTTGGATCTAAAGTGGGAAATCAATACCATAAAGTAATCCCATAACTGCACAACGGATTTTTATGCCAACCAAGTCTTTAATTGTCACGGCTTTCTTAATACACAGAGCTGCCATATGCACTCAGAGCTTTAATTTTTGTTAAATGATAACGTATTCTTCCTTCTACTTCTTATCTAGCTGTTTTGGATTTTTTTTTAAATAGCTGAGTTTTACCTAACTAGTCCAAATATTTCTCTTAAGCAATGAACAAATAAGCAAAGACGAAAGCATGCAATTTGCAATAGCATAACATAGGTTATTATGGTTATTATTATTATTATTTTATTAGACTTAAAAATCTATCCAAGTATTTAGGGGTTAAGTCTTTCAGTGAGCGTCTGTGACCCAGGATATTAACATTCTAACCATGTACTCTTGTTCTTGTGGGAGCACACTAGCATACAGAACCCATCAGTGCTTGATCCCCTAGATCCACCCTGGCAGCACCCTCGGAGCAGAAGCATTTCCAAACAGTAGGGACTGTATGTGCTGCAACAAACCATACTGGAAAATGGCAGATGAACCCTAAAGCTAAGAAAGCACTTTGAGCCTGAGCTTCCAATTTCATCTGACAGGCTATTATAAAATTTTCTCTAAACTGCAAAAAGAAAACTCCAAGGATTTCTGGATTCTCAAAAGAATAAACAAGTTTCAATTTCTCTTTCATTTAAAGTCTTAACTCTTCACTGCTTTACAGAAAGCAAGAAACCAACATCTGCCTCTCACTGTTAATGACTGGTTAAGCTTTCTCCATTGGGAAACAATCTTCCTGTAATTTTTTTTCCCCTTCTACTTTCTTTCTATTTTTTCCTCTTGTCCAGCAGAAAATTGCCCACAATAATATAGAAATATTGACTAGCACTTCAGACAGAGACACTACCCTCCCTTAACTTTGAATAAATTTGTTTTCAACTGCATTTTAACACAACATAGAATCAATGGAAATATATAAATAAAATGACTACCTGACTATAAAACATTTAGCATCCTATCCAAGTCATAGTATCCACCATCTCCAAAGGCTAGTACCTACATATTTTGAAAGAGAGGTATTCTCTAAGTATATCTTTAATGATAGCAGAAGTGCATATTCATAATTTTTGTCCTCTTTCTTTCAATGCAGATTGACTCCAGGCAGAATCCCTGCCAATTTTTTTTTTCCAATACCATCGGAAAAATAAAACTATGACAAATTACTTTTATTACTTCCTTAAAAAAGAACTGAAACCTGTCCAAAAAACACACAGAGGACAAAATACTAAGTTGGATGACTCAGAGCTTTTGCTGAGTACAACAAGAGTTACGCAATAGTACAATATTTTAAACATAGATTGATGGGGGAAATGTAACTGTACATTAAAACGATGCTTGGAGTGGGCATTAGTTGCTCCATTCATCTATTTTAAAAGAAAACAAAAAGTTACATTTGGATTAATAACTGAATTATTTCATGGATCAGCCAATGTTAGTGTACTGTGTCAGACTCTATCCTGCATTCCTGGTACACTCAGAACTCCTGATGACTTCAGCAGGAGTCTTGCACGTGCTGGGAATGCCCAGTATCAGGCCTGAAGAGACTAGTGCTCTTGTATTGGTTGTGGTCATTGAGGAATGAAACTTTTTATTTAGTAACTATATAATATTAGGGGAATAATTATAAATTTGGCTCAGTTTTCCTACTCTTTGGCCACTTAGGTCTTAACCTTGCTCCAATCGATCAATAGGAACTTTGCAATTGATTTCAGTGGGAGCAAGATCAGTTCTTGAGGCCCAGATTCATGCCTGGTGTAACACCTTTTAGTTCAAGTGGCATTCCATTATGGATGATTCTTGCCCTTTTGGGTAACACAAGTGGCACAAAGCAGCTAGAAAACATCTTAACCACCTAGTGAAGATTTCCTTAGTGAAGGGTATCCTTGGGTGACACATTGCTACCACTGTGGCTCTAAGCCAGTCCCTGTCCTGGCCTTGTTGTAGGGGGCATTACCAGGGAATAGGGGCATGGTCAGTGTGTCTCTGGGTTTTGGCTATTCCAGGTTCTTGGAATGACCCCTTGGTGGGGCTTTCACTGCTTTAGCTTATGCTGGATACTTGACGGATCCCAGGCTGATCCTAAGATTGGGGAGAAAACAAAGGTGATAGAAAGCCACCTATGTTCCCCATTTCCCCTGTCCTGTGCCAAGCACAGCTCAGCTGGACTGCAGAACCCAGCCCTTTGTTTTTAAACCACTGATGTGAGAGTGAAATCCCAGGGATCAATTTCTGCACTTAGTTACATGAGCGTAACTGACTAACTTAATTGGGGGTTTGCATTCTAGAACTGAGAGCATACTCTGGCCTACATCTTCTGTAGAGGGGATTTGCTGAGGCAGAGGAGTTGCAGCCAGTGTCTCCCCCACTCCGTTTTATATACTTATAATTAGAAAAAAATTTGTAAGTTGCTTCAAAATAAAACTGAGTGTTCTCATTTTTCCCAAATATTTCCACTTAGCCAGATGAGGTATTTACTTAATGGTGCTGGGAAGAAAAGGAAATGTAGGGAAAAGTTCTATAAACTCATCAAAAGCTCAGTTTTCAAAGGCAATGTGTGAATCTCTTTTTAAATAAATGACAATTCATTATCTGTTTACTTTAGGTAAAGAGAAAAAATCATTGTGGAGCACTCATTTTTGCAAGCTAATCAAGAATATTAGGTCCCAACAGATTCATTTAATAGAAATATAATAGGTATTCCTGCTTGTTTTTAACCTTGCCTAGTTGCAAATGCTAAAATGAACAGCAAATTAACCCTGCCTTGGAACAGAGATCCTTTCACAGCTGATATCATCTCTCTTACGGCTTATAAACATTCCAGGCTCCTTGTCAGTACTTCGCTGGCTTTCACTCCTTCCACAAAAGAGAAGAGGGGGAAAGCGCCTGACTACATTTCACTAAAAAATAGAGGAATAGTTGAATTCTAAAGGGAGTACTGCGTGTCAGCTCTGCTGTGTTTCCTAGCAGAACAAAATATTACAATAGTGTCTGAGAACAATGTAGAGCTAAGATTGGGGTGGGAGGAGGGGGGCCTTTTGCAGCTCTGGAGGCCAGTGGGTTTTTTTTGTTTTGTTTTGTTTTTTTCCTTGTGTTTTACTAGCCATTTCCTTCATGGCTCCTTATGAACTACTGTACAAGACAAGACAGTAAGACAAGGCCATTCAAGTTCCATAATCAGATATAAAAGATTTGCAAACAATTTGAGATGTTAAAATTGTTCAATGACATCAGCACTAGCATTAGAACTCTAAACAGGAAAAAAAAAGATGTAATATTTCATAACGTATGTAATCATGAACAAAAGCCTTTCAAAAAACTATTTTCACTGTGCTAAAGTAACAATCTAGACTTGTTGTAAGTATGTTATTCTTACAAGTAGTTCGCAGTTATTCTTGAAGGCAAGCCTTGGAGTTTCCTTAGCATAGTGCTGCTGGGGAAAATTTTCAGCATGTCCATCTTCATCTCTAGCCTGAAGGGAAATATAATGGCCTATTTAGGGACTTACAAATAATGGAAGAAAAAAATAGCTAAAAGCATAACAGCTCAGATCATTAAAACAACATTATTAAGAAATTTGTTTAAATACGCAGTACACCTTTTAGATATGAGAACTTGGGATGCTGATCGTTACATAGTTTAGGCTGAACATGCAAATTCACTGTGGTGTAATAATTAAAACAACAAGAGACAAACCCAAAATGAAATATTTGAGCTAAAAATTGTGAGCACTTAAGGGTTTCAATTTACTTCATTGCATTTTTTCAGGATTACATTACATACGTACTTGTTTAAACTTTTTTTTTACATGCTTAAGCAATTCCTAGATAACGTACCTCTATTTTCATTTTAACAGCAAGGCCATTACAAATAGCTTTTCATACTCATAATTTACATGTAATGCTATTAAAGATAAGTGGATTCTCCTTCCATTTTTAAGTAAAGCTCTGAAAAGAGCAATCATCTAACAAGAACAGTGATTCTTCAATCAAATGTGGTAAAATATTTAATTAAGAAGATGCATTAAAAGTTACTGGTTATTTTGATCTACACTGTCAATTAAGAAAGCTGAAGTTTAAATGGAGACATTAACAGAGCCCATTAGCAATATTGCTTGCATATAGTATTTTCCTTCTAATCTACAACATTTTCTGGTTTAGAGTTAAAGCAAAAGGGAGTAGTAGGTGAAAGGAGGAGTGTCAGCAACACACTCATTACACTGTTCATTTGGGTGACACTTGCACTCTGTTCCGCTTTCATCTCATCTAATCCCTGACTGTTCACTCTTTCTCAGCCTCCTAAAATTCACAGCTGAGCTGTCTCTTTCACATATGGCTTGCATATAATTATGCATATTCCATTTTACACTGCATTAAAATGATGAGCTTCTGGCTCCATGCCAGCTTATTTAAATAGGCCCCCAGTGAACTAGGAAAAAAAAAAGAGGAACACAAAAAAGCCATACAATAAGCAGCAGGTAGCTCGGTTTTCTGTCTCTTTAGATAAAACGTATGTCTGCTGCAAAAGGAACAGCTGAGAATTACCTGTTGTGATGTATGGACTGTGGGAAGGAGGGGAGGAGAGAAAAAACAATGAACACACATCTATGAAGTTATGACAGCACTAACATATTGTTCTTCCTTAATGTAGTGTGAACTGTCTATTTTCATGTGTCATATTCAGAGCTCTGAGAAATTTTTCTTTTTAGTGTTGGCATTTATGAAAGATATTTGCGCCTTGTAAATTCTATAACTTGTTGCTTGTCTTCAGATAAGCTTCTGTCCCTCTTTGTGGAGGTGGAAGATGTTTGGGGCATGAAAGGGGAATGACAGGGTTAACAATATTGAAGTTTTTAAAAAGCATCTATACCTGGTCCAAAGCCACTTGACTCCAATGGTTTCTGAATCAGGCCCCTAACTGTAACTGTGGTGTGGACACTAGCAGACTTCACTTCCCAGGGATGTTATCAATTTAAAATTCACTCATCTGTCTGAAAATGTTTTACAAATAATATCTAAGATAACTATGGCATAACTGTCAACAAGATGAAGGGGAAAATAACTAGGTTTATTTACTTTATATATTTCACAGCACTTTTGTCTCATCTATTGATCGGTTTCCCCTTTTGTCTGTGAAGATCTCTCACACACCAGCTAAGGAGAAAGATTTTTTTTTAAAAAAGGAAAATGTGATTGTAAAAGCACAAAAAACTGACAAGGGACTCAAGCAGGTGAAGTACCTGAAGTTACTTTTAACTCATTTTTTAACTGATGAGATTTCAGTTCACTATGTCTCTTTTATCTCTTCACTTTAAGAATGAACTCTCCCACACACCCCATAAATTTACCCATCCTGCCTTGTGGAACTAAGCATATCCAGGTTAGACTGTGTTGTCTACCCTGCCTTTTCCCTTTTTGAACGCATGCATTGTCCTTCCCTCTCCTTCTCCCTCCCTAGAGGAAGTAGGATTTAATTAAGGGTCTCTAGCAGGCCTTATGCCCATACCACTCTTCCATACCACTCAAGTGCAGCTGGGAGACAAGTATCTATAAAAATGCCCCTCTCAGAGTGGAATTTGAGCTTGTCAGCTTTGTGTCCCAAAGCAGCAGTATAGGGCTACTGACTAAGTCACTAGCTTTTCACCCACTCTGTCAAAAAAGAAAACTTATGATACCCAAATGAGAGAGAGAGAGAGAGAGAGAGAGAGAGAGAGAGAGAGAGAGAGAGAGAGAGAGAGAGAGAGAGAGAGATCTGTAGGTCCAAGGTAAGTATCATGTAAGGCTCTGAAGTGCTTCCTGGCTTCCACTGAATACAAGTTACAAAGTAATATCTTTAGATACAGTGTAACAGCCTGTACATGACAGTGTACACATTCTAGCTTGTCAGTGATCTTCTGTAGACATGTACTGCTGCGATCTGTAAGTACAAACACACACCTTATAAAACTAAATAGAAATTTGTGTTTATAGTGTGTGTGCATGTCAAAATATACCGTCAAACCCTATTTCGCCCTGCCCACCTAACCAAAATTGCCACACAAGCTGATGGCAATGCATTGCCTCCCCTACTTATCCAAACTTTGTTTTATCCAATTTCGAATGTCTCTGACAACTTGTTGGGCAAAATCTACATGTACCTATACTCACAACAATTTAGCTACATGATGCTATCATTTATGATTGTGGTAAAAGTAAATACAATTCAACTGTCTACATCCATAGTTAAAAATTCTTATTCATAGTGGTCAGAGCTATTTCTCCATACCCAACTACTGTGCATAAATCCTCCTCTAGGTTCTATCAGTTGCAAATTACTTTTGAAAGGCTATACTAATGTTCAATGTTGTGGGTTTTTTAATAAAAAAAAGGTTGCACTGAGCTTTTCTTTTGGGGGGAGGGTGCCTCTCACTCACTCACAGTTGGAACCATTTGACAACCACCTGTGACAGCCATGCTGACAAAACAGTGAAAGGAAGGCAATCTTTCTCAGTCACCTTTCACAAACATATGCCTGTGAGTTAAGAATGGATAGCACGGTGTGTGCAGGCAAATACAGAACATCAAAAACTGTTGTATTTTTCGTTGAGATCCCTGATCCCTATCTTTTCTTCTCTTTTACTCCCCTACCATCATCCTCAAAGGCCAAACTTCATGCTGACCTTATAGTGAAGCCAGCTCCATTGAGCTGACCATACATTCCTCAAGAGACCGACCATTAGTGCCATTCCATGCTTCGTGGGGGAGGAGTTCTCCCACAGTGACTAAGCAAATTACCTTTGCAGCCCTCCTCGTCTTTGTTTGTCTAGGCCAGGCAGGGACATAGCGAGAGTAGCCTATCAGAATCCACATCACTAACAAAAGGAAGACCTTCAGCTTCCAGAGAGCCCTGGAATCTTTAACTTCCACTTGAGTAAGTCTCAGAGGATGCATACACATAGTAACACTGGTCACTGCAGTATCCCTTTGCTGCCCTGATAGCACGGTGTATGATCTCACATCCTGGAACAGGTCTTAAGAATACTGATCCCAAACCAAAAGTGCAATAAGAGAAGTCACATTGCTATATGTAGTACCCCACAGCCATGCACTGTGCGTAATGCCGTTGACTCGCATTGTCTGAAATGGGTTTCTCTGTAAAGTTTTTAACAGCTTGTAAGTATTTTTAAAATTCAGGATACAACTTTTAAAAAAAAAAAAAAACAGTGGGTGTGGAGTGATTTTCTTAGTTCTATGTTGTGTCCACTCAAGTACTGTGCAAGTTACCTAGGAAAAGAAGTAGCAGTAAGCCATATTCTTTCAGTCCCATGGAAAGAAACTATATAACTCACTCAAGGCTGTCACCCTTAACAAACAGGAACAACAGCAACCTGCAGAGAAATTTTCTCCTCCCATGTCACTGGAATTTCTGCATGGATATTTGTTTCTCCTTGACCTTATTCTTAGTGCAAAATTCTCTCCTTGATCTACAGAGCAGAGCTCTTATCCATAGTGCAGGGTTTTTGGTTTTGGTTTTTGCATACTCCCTTAGTCTTCAGAGAGGAAATTTGTCCTTACCCAAATTATTTAGTATTTAAGTATAAGATTTTCAAAAATGCCTAATCACTAAATGCTCTCAAGTGTCTTAGGTGCTTTTTTGCAAATTTTATCCATAAATATTATAGGGAACAAGGCAGGTCATGCTGAATTATTTATTAAACTGGGTTTATTAAAGTTAACGGCCTTCTCTAAAGTAGGACAAAGCTTATAAGAAAAATGCACAAAAATCGCACAAGCTAGCCCATGAAAGTACAGTGCTATTTAGCTAAATATGCTTCAAACACCTGGTTGTTAAGGAGAATAATAGCAAATATCTCAGTAACCCAAACTCATAGAATATTTGACTACTTGCATAACAAAACTTGCAGTCCAGTTCCTGTGAAATGCCCTTTCAAACAGATGAGCCATCCCAATGTGATAGTTACATCCAGACACATGATAGATGTGCATGATTGGATGTTTCTGGTACGACAATCAGCTGGAAAAGTTTAACAATGCTGCTGTTTAAGTTGCTATAATTAGGTTTCAAAATTAACATCCTGTTAAAATGAATTTCCCCTGTTCATCTCAGTCCTGGTACTGTTGTTTCAGTCAATGTGACTACAGATGCAAAAGACAACAGGGCTGCCATTTTCATTGTGAAGGTTATCGTTTCTACCAGAAGGACATGGAGCTCCCTCTTGTCCCCCAGCAAAGTGTATCTTATGAAGAATACAGCAAAACTTGCAGGAAATCCACAGTTAGATGCTAATCCTTGAAATGCATGGTCCTCTGGATTTCTACTGTCCCAGCTAATCAGTTATTATTATGGTTCCTCTACTCACTTCAACCGGTAATGGTAAAAATAGTTCTCCACTTCCATTTCTGGATATTCACTCCATAAATATATTAGGACACTAACTAGCTAAATTGGGGCGTCACCACAAGCCCTGAACAAGGCACAGCCCCAGAAGCAGACTGTGGACCACAGTGGGGGCTACAATCCATAGAACATATTCCATTATTTCTGCAATCATGGAATAAACGGACAAATACGGCAATCCCTATTTAGGGGAAAGTCCCACCAGTGCTTAAGGGAATTTTGCCTCAGTAAGGCTCCTGGATTTTGCCCAAACCACAGAATGAGGCAATAAACCACGTTCATTTTTTTTAAACCTTTTGGCCTTCTCACCTGCACTCTGCCCATAAATCCATCTCTGCTGGTACTATTCCTAGTATTCCAAACCTCTCAGTACCTTTCAGACAGCCACTGTGAATTTTTAAATAGGCCACAAAATTGTTTAATAAATTCCCCTAAAAGACAGATTAGTGAAAAGCAAGGGTTGCAAATCACACTTTTAATAGTCAGTCCTGGACTATTTCTCAGGTCAGTTTGTTTATGGCCACCCCAGGCTAGAAATAAAGGCCCTATTAAATAGTTCCCAAACTGCGGTCTGCGTGCCACCAGTGGTCCTCTTAGCAATTGCTGGTGGGCTGTGGAGAGCTGACTGGTCACATGATGCTAACTCCCCTTTTTTTCCAGCTGCTGAAATGCATTAAAAGGCAGCTAAAAATACATTACTTTCCTAATGTTATTTTTCCATGTAAGCAACTGCTGCAGTCGCCACAGGAATGTTATTTGGTCGCCAAGGGGAGGAGAAGTAGTCCAGGAGACAATCCTTCTACTAGAGGTGCCTGGCAAAGGAAAATAGTATTTAAGTCTGTGCCCTTTTTTTACTTCTTTATGATGCATTAAGAGGGGGGTGGCCAGAAAGGGTTCTTCTGATTTTCCACACACACCCTCTTTCTGCTTATTTTTTATAGTAGAAACTAAGATGATGACATCAAGGGAATAGTAAACTGTTGGGGGACATGTCCGCACCCGCCCCCCTCCCGTGATTGGGCCTGTGCAGCTGGAGAGAACCTACACACAATAGTTTGCTGTCCAGTAGGCACAGCGTACTTTGATTTCACTGGCATGCATGGCAGCCACGGGCAACGCCATGGGCTCCACAGCTGGGGAGGGCTTTCTGATCATGTATGAGCTATGTGATCACCAAGGTGGCATAGAGGTGCCTTCAAGATTCAGTTCAGCTTTGCAGCTGCAGAGTCTAAGCAGATGGCACAGTTCAACACCTTGAAGGTACCTATGGCAAAACTTCAGTCTATCTCTTGGTAAAATTTGTTTAGTGTTTTGGGATCATTTGACAAATAGTGGTTTATAAACATCACTTCTTAGCAGGGATGGATCCAAATCAAAACCATGGGTGTAGTTTTTTGGGGGGAGGGCACTGCTTCCCCAAACTGCAAGTTTTGGGCAGATGCAGAATTCCCCCTCCCCCCCATGTGCAGCCCCATTGGCCTGACTGGAGCTGCCCCGCAAATACAGAACTCAAATGATGCTATCCTGTTTCTATAATAGCCAAAAGCAAATACCAAATCTGACCACCCCAACACTTAGGAGAATCTGGGTTCAGAAATGGATTTAAACCCCCTAAGTTGGGGAGTTCTGGAGCACAATAGTTTTGGTGAGGATACAGGTTAAGAAGCCAGAGGCCTGGCCTGAGGTTATTATTAGTAAGAAACTGGAGAAGCACATCATTAAGAACTTTCCTTTCCATTATGTCAACATACGAAATACTGTCTGATTTTGAAAAATAAATAAAGGCTCTGTGTGTTAAACAGGCAGTTCCTCTGAGAAAAAAATGCCCCAGGAAAATATAATATTGTGTGACAAAGGAGACAGGGCCGTCCTGTGAAATAACAGGATAACAACTGTTTCTGAAGTAATCCCCATCAAAGTGATCTCAGATAGTAAGGAGCATAATGTTCACTTTCTGACACAGCTTGAGCACATTTGTTTTCTCTGTGCTTGAAAATCTAATAAACAGTTAATTTGTTTTGTATGATCAATAAATACAAATGCCCCTGCAAGGGTTGTGGCTCATAATGGTATCATATTGTGCACTGGATTTTTTTCAGTCACATTTTTCTGGTTTGACAATACCATCAGCCTATATTTAAAATCAAGCTCCAAGCCCCATTGTAATGCAAGCAACATTATAACTGAATCAGGTAAGAAGAGGTAATAACAAATCACTCTAGTGTGCAGTGAATTCATACCTTTCATCCCACTACACTTTAAAGAGCCAGTCAAGACCTTGACAATGAATGAAGGACTCAACCCTCTGGATTCATTACCTTTTTTTTTTAATGTCTGTTTCATATATGGCGTACATAAGCAATTACACTCCACAGGTTTTTGACTCAGGCTTTTCTTGTATAAATTATTTATAATACTGTACTCTAACAGAACCTTCCATCTGATGGTCTAGAAGCACTTCATGAACATTAATGAACATCTTTAGTCTCACAACATGTCTGTAAAGTATGAAGTATTATTCACCCAAGTCCTGAAAGGCACTGAGAACCTACTGCTCTGATGCCTAACCTGTCTTGAGTTTTGTCCCCTTACATAACTTGTGTTTACAAGCAAATCAAGGCAGTGCCAGGACTAGAGCCCATACCTCTGTACTACCAGTCCTCTGCTTAATCATGAAACTCCCTTTACGTTTTCAAACAAAAATCCTCTGTTAACAAAGTAAACCTAGAGAAACTCATTTTCCCTTTAAAACCCAGGCACATCCCATCTTCTTCGTTTTTCTACTGGACACTAAATAGACAGTTTTTGTTATTACTGACTTCTCTAGGGCTGTGTTAACCCTGTCCTGACAGTTCACAGCATAGTGATATATGAGAAGTGTTCAGGTGGCTGACAGAAAAGCTAATTTTTTTCAAACCACACAAACCTTGACACTTATTATACATTTTTTATATCCAATGCAGAATCTTCAAAGAATAAATATTATAACAAATACATAACATCAGGATAATTTGAAATAAACTTTGCTTATTGCCCCGTGAACATTTCTTGTCAAGTCACAGCTACATGGGACTTTAATAAACGAGAGGTTATTCTGCTGATCTGATCTCTGATTAACAATAGGCCCCATTGAGAGACAGTAATGGACTGTGCCTGACAGTTATTGCAGCATATTCACTGGCAGCCTAAAATACAGCTCGAACACAAATGAAAATATACTACATACTTCCTAGCAGATTCCATCCTTGTAATGACTAGCTAACTCCAATGTAGACAAATGTTCCTAACAATCTCTCTCTCTCTTTGTGTTTTTTATTTATTTTAATTTATGAGATAAAAGCTTTCTTGAATTTATTTTGTGTGGTTCATTGTCAGGGAACTTGCGTATTCCTTTCAATTGATCCCATTAGTACAAGGATTCCAGAATACAGATAAGATGTTCATGTACAGAGAAAGCAAACACTTCCAATTAGCCTCCCAGAGAAAAGAGGAGGCGGGGACATAAAAACAACAATAAGGAAAAAAAATCCCTGAGATGTTGGTTATGGTTAGCTGAGGCCCATGAACCAAACAAATCACTGTCTCTAATGCATTTGTTTCAATATAACAGCTTCTCACAGGACTGTAAATATTGAACTAGCAACAGACAGTTTCTCTGATCGTGATGTCACATACAAGATTAATCAACTTGACTTGGAGCATTTTTTTTTTTTAAAGCAATCCCTAACTGGTTTAATGAACTCTTCTCCCCACTGGCTTTTATAGACTAGCTGTGATCAAGGTACCATTACTATAAACCTTCACCTCCTCCCTCACTGACAGTTCATCTTATTAGCCACACAACAGTCAATATCCAATTAAGGGGTACCAAATTTGATCAATGGAGAAGATAACAATGAGCCTTAAAGACTCAGTGGCCTTTTTAAATTCCTGTCTTTTGTATTGTACAAACATTTCCATGCTCTAAATAGGCCTGGAGAGGGAAAGAAAAGGCCAAATCTGGGTGATAAAGCCCTTCCCTAAATCTGTTGTTCCTGCAGGCTACTACTTAATAAATGTTAAGCTGTGATTAATGCTTTGTGTATGTGCATGAGGGAGATAGACAGGGAGAAGCATTTATTCTCTGCCATATCTCCCATTGTCTTTCTTTCAAAGTGTGACAATGTGAAGCTGTGTTTAAATAAGAAATAAACTTGTGACACAACTTATGGGTGACATGCTACTTGGTCCATCAATACATTCAAATCTAGGGGCTATAACATTTAATAATAATTATAATGTTAAGATCCCCATGAAGGGATGAACAATTTGGGAGGGAGAGGAACCTAACAGGCAGGGAGCTTAGTTGGAGGGATAGAGGGAGAAAGCTTCAGGACAACCTAAATTTCATCTCCCAGTCTTTCTGAAGATGATGAATGGCTGTAATAAAAGTTGGGACAGTGGCAGTTATAAACTGCAGAAAAGTAAAATCTGATTGGAGGTGGGGGACATTAATTACAATGCCAGACAGCTGAACTGGAGGTGAAGGACACAGGTCATCATTATCAACACTTGCTTTGATGATGTACCTTTAGATTACAATTCGTTTTTGATCCCTTCACTCTGAGTTATACCTTTAAAGGCAATGAAGGTTGGTACAGCAGATATAAGGCAGCCTGTCTTTCCAACTTTCCCTGTCTTCCTTAAAGTATTAGTTATTACCATGTGCTGCGTTCATGCTGACATATAGGACGTAACTTAACATGTCCAGTGTCTTCCTAGAACTATGCAGAAATTCAGTTCTGAATCAATAGTAGTGCACCTGTGCTTTCTACTGTCCTCTGCCACCACGTGCAATACTGCAGCACAATATTACCTGGCAGGGTACCAGCAACATATACAAGGAGAATGGCCGTCCAGACTCATGAGAACGTGGATAGCAATCTTCTTAGACAGTGAGAGGTGACTGTGAACTTTATCCTCCATGTCATGATTTTCTTTTTGTTGCACGCGAATTAACTTTGCCTGCCTGCCTGAGTACTGAAATCTATTGGGCAAGGGCTAGTGTTTTCAGTGCTGTGCACTGGTAACACAGCAAAAAAAAAACAAAAAAAAAACCCTCTACCATTCTCAAAGATGTGCTTACAGATGGAAATGCTTTTACTGGACCAAAGGCACAACCTCAAACACATCTACCATCTCCTCTGTCTCCCTCCTCGATCCTACACTTTTACTTGCCTCCACTGTCTGTTCCCTGAACTTTCCTCCTCCTACATGTCCCCTACCTGCCTGACTAATGCACATGCCTTATCCACACCAGACTCTAACATGTTCACAACTCTGATGCCTGTCTCCACCTGTGTACAAATAAATGTGTCCATATCACCCCTGTGTCAGCCAACACCTCAGGTTCCTCATCCATCTCAACGTCCTTTTTGAAATGGTACTCTGTTTTTAAAGGCCTCCAGGGGTTTGTTCCAACCTATCACTCATCTGTATTTAGTGCCCGCCCAGCCCCCTCTAGTTGTCTAAAATCAGTGACCTTTCGGTCCTTTCCTAAGCACTATTACCAGTGATGTAATAGCCTTGTCCTCTGCTGCTCCTGCTCCCCCCTCTTCAAATTTAATCTTACAACATACTTTCTTTCTCCCTAGCCTACACTTGTCATTGCCCCCCTCTCCTCCTGTTCTAATGCTTTAATTTATTCATTGGGTGGGGCAGGTCAGGTCTGGGATATCTGGAGCAATGGCAGATAGTTTTATGGTGCAAGGGTCTCTATAGGCCCAAGGAAAGGAATCAGCCCTGTCTTCTTTACCACAGGCCACGCAGCAGCAGAGAGCTGTTTGGTGGCCACTAGTGAAGCCCTCACACTCCTCCAACTCCTGCTGTGCAGGGGATAATGGCTGCAGGATCCACATAGCAGCTGGTCCACTGACCTCAATCCTATTCCCCAACTGACCCCTGCCTCACCCTCTAAAAACTTGTTATGTAGGATTTTAGGCTTCCCAATGTGCAGGAGTGCAAAATCCTTTCATGGGTTCCTGAATCCTAATCCTGTTGTATTGTGCAATAGCTTCAAAGCCTGTGGTTCCTGTAGTTAGTGCAGAAAAATACACGAACTTTGTGTCTTACTTTAGGGTAGATGTGAAATGGCATCTCTCTCTAAGAAGACTCCGTAGAGACCTGTACAGAAATGTAACCTTTCATCCTCTGTGCTCAATACAACCTGTTTCCCATTATTTAGCTGACCATTGTCTTTGCTTATGTTATGTATGAAAGTAGCAGGTTGCAAGGCTAATGGGAATTGAGTTCCTGTTGCTGTCATTGTACAAAAACAGAGCAGCATCAAGCAAAGAATCAATTCTAAGTAAATCCTTTAAGCAAAATGCTACTCTTGAATGCTGTCTCTAGCTGATGTACCCCCAGTATTTTCTATTCCACAGCTGACTCCACCAAAAGCTAGAGGGCTGTTCTCATTACTGGCTCCCATCCTGCATACCAGAGATATAGAACTGGAATGGGCCTCCTGGGTCACGGAGCCCCAGTCCCTTATCATATAACTTGGTCCATAGACGTATAAACTTCCATCTTATAGCTGGTGACATTGTTTGCCCCCACAACTCCTACTGGAAGGCTCCTCTGATAGTTAGAAATCTTCTTCTAATACTGTGAGTACTGGCTTTTTCAGAGAGGGGAATGGGTGTTGCTTCTTGTTGCTTTGGAGCACTTCTTAAAAACTGTGGCTAAAACTGCTATAAAGTGAATAAAGCCTCTTTTCCCTCAGGGTAGCCATCAGTAATTCTATGGTTAGACAAAGATTGATCCAGCAAGATAATCACTGGGCTAGAGAGAGATCACAGAATCATAGAATATCAGGGTTGGAAGGGACCTCAGGAGGTCATCTAGTCCAACCCCCTGCTCAAAGCAGGACCAATCCCCAACTAAATCATCCCAGCTAGGGCTTTGTCAAGCCTGATCTTAAAAACCTCTGGGGAAGGAGATTCCACCACCTCCCTAGGTAACGCATTCCAGTGCTTCACCACCCTCCTAGTGAAATAGTGTTTCCTAATATCCAGCCTAAACCTCCCCCACTGCAACTTGAGACCATTACTCCTTGTTCTGTCATCTGCTACCACTGAGAACAGTCTAGATCCATCCTCTTTGGAACCCCCTTTCAGGTAGTTGAAAGCAACTATCAAATCCCCCCTCATTCTTCTCTTCCGCAGACTAAACAATCCCAGTTCCCTCAGCCTCTCCTCATAAGTCATGTGCTCCAGCCCCCTAATCATTTTGTTGCCCTCCGCTGGGTGCTTTCCAATTTTTCCACATCCTTCTTGTAGTGTGGGGCCCAAAACTGGACACAGTACTCCAGATGAGGCCTCACCAATGTCAAATAGAGGGGAACGATCACATCCCTTGATCTGCTGGCAATGGCCCTACTTATACAGCCCAAAATGCTGTTAGCCTGGTGATGTTCCTCCTGGACATATGAAGGTTCCAGCTGACACTGGAATTGGCCCATGAGTCCCTATGTTAGCACTCACAGGAGTGCTGGAGTGATGTTAATATGCGCTGGTGGGAAGGGAGGGCTGTTATGGAATCTGTCCCCTTTTCCTCCTCAGAATGGGAGCTGTAGCAATAGAATTATAATCTAAATTAATTCCATCAAACCGTGCAATTGACACTGTCAGTTTACTACTGACATCCTAGTGATCCTGTCTGCGTAAGGCAACTTTACTGACTTTTTATTTATTTTTTTTTTGTGGGGAGGGAGAAGGAATAATTATTTGTCTGCCTTGCATTGTTTCACATATTAATTGTTAGTAATATTATTCCCATTATCCTAATTATGTGTATTTTCATCACTACATTCTGCTTAGAATTAAACCATCTCCATTGTTCCACCTGGTTTAAAATGCTGATGCTGAATCACTGGCTTTGGAGCTGGTGGAAGTGGATTACATGTGAGGGAGAAGGTGAAAGACCTGATGAGACCACTGGCTGTGAAAAGAAAAATACAGGTGTCTCTCCAACAACTGAGACACCTCACAGTCTGCAATGGCAAGAAATCTTATGCAGCAAATCCAAGGCTTTAAAAATCAGACTCTGTAATCCTTTGAAAGCAGCAAGGGTTTCTTTTGAAGGTCTAGGTCACATGCCTGGCAATACCTCATATGGTGTGTCTCTTTTGCCATTTGTTTATTTGCTTCTGGCAGTTTTGGCAGTGAAGTATCAGAGTGAAATGCACACCACGCTATACATATGGTAGGAAGAATCTAGTGCATCAGTTGAATGCATACTGTACTGTATACACATTCTGTTTTATCTCTGAGCACAGCTGTGCTGTAAAGGCTTACAAAATGTGAAGCCTTCTGTGCAGCAAAAACATCGACTAGAGAAGCTGGCCTATAACTTATTAGGCTGCAACACAAGCCAAAAAAAGCCAGAGTTAAAGCTGACAACTCCTGGCACTGTGATTAAAAAGTACAATGGCTTGAGCTAAAGAGGGTGTCATCCTTAACTTTGTGTTTTGGGCTTTTGGTGGTTTGGGTCACAAACGTTATTTTGTGCCAAGAAAACAATCCACAGGCCCTGCACTTGGCTTCCAGCTAGAGATGTGCAAGCAAATATGCAAATTATTCCCCAAGTGTCCAGCCTGAGTTGCCAGGCTTGCACTGAGAGGGGTTTCAAGGAGCAGGTGGGGGATGGAATCTTCCCCACGAAGTCAAAAAGCAGCAACGGATCTATTCCATACCTGCTACTGTAGCTGTGAAGCTCCCCTGGCTCAGTGGGCTGAAGTCAGTGGGAGCACATAGTGGGAAACAATCCTGCACTGGCTGGACTGAGTAGATTTTTCCATCTGTTATTTCTGTGAACTTCCAGCAAGAGCAATTTATTTTAGTTTGTTTAGCACATTAATATTGATATTTAACAAAACTTTTAACTTTTGTAAAATAGTCCCGGTTTCACAGAGTGGGAGTGATCTTAAAACACATGGCTCATTGCTTCACATGTTCTAGGAAGGCTCAGTTGTTGAGGCGTTTTTGGAGGAGATGTGGGCTCTTACCCTCCAGGTGTCAATTCACAACACAGGTGTTTCTATTGCAAGAAAGCTCATTGAAACTTAGGGCTTGTCTATTCTACCACTTTTGTCAGTATAACTTCTCCAAGCCTCCTTAGATGACAGAAATGTATTTGCATCACCCAGCTGGCTATCCTCACAAAGTCTCTCAGATACCATGGTGACCAGTGTAGTATAGATATACTCCATTCTATTCGCTCTCCTTCTCTGCTTCCTCAGTTTTCTTCCCTCTGTTTTTTCTTCCTTTTAGAAGGAGCTGTCCCTTCTCTAATTTTGATTGCAATTAAAACTAGTTTCATTAGCTACAGTACCTGTTTTTTTTAATCACTTTAGTTCACTCCTAACTCTGTCTTGTTGACTTTTATGAAAACATGAAGTCCATAATTGCAAGCCACTATCAGTCACAAGTTGTGACAAGTGGAATGAGTAAAATGTATACAATACTAGATCTATAGAAAGGGGAATATGATAATGGAAGCGAATAAAAACTTACAGAATTCATAAAGATATATAATTTCTCTCTTTAATTGGCACACAAAAGAGGATGTTAGAGGTAGGGGATGGAGTTTGTTCCATTGTTACGGAGAATTGTTTGGGAAATGAGTCAACTCTAAACAGGTTAAAACTGGTGTAGAGTTTCTTCAAGAGAGGGTGAAGCATCCTAACTTAGATGGGGTTGATCAAATGCTCTAACAGTTCATGAAAGCCTAGATGTTTTTAATTCTCTGTTTGAAAGCTCTGTTAAAGCCCAAAATGGATGAAAAATGGTTTAAGTGCTGCCTGCTGTACCAGAATCCCTGTGGCAAGTATAAGAATGCCTAAGAACTAAATACATATATATAAATATATATATAAAAAGAGACTCTTTAACCTACAAGGAGTACTTGTGGCACCTTAGAGACTAACCAATTTATTTGAGCCTAAGCTTTCGTGAGCTACAGCTCACTTCATCAGATGCATACGTGAGCTGTAGCTCACGAAAGCTTATGCTCAAATAAATTGGTTAGTCTCTAAGGTGCCACAAGTACTCCTTTTCTTTTTGCGAATACAGACTAGCACGGCTGCTACTCTGAAACCTGTCTTTAAACTACATTTGTTGGATCTGCGTAGATCAGACCATCTTTTTCACTTCCTTGCTCACCTTCACACCCACCAACTACCCAGCACAAATCTATTCTATTCATACTCCCACTACAAAGAAAGATGCCCGAGATCTAGTCCTCTGAAGAAGTCAGAATTAAAATACTCACTAATACAATTGACAGGCTTGATGGATGTACAGAGAAAGGAGAGCAAAGCTGGAATCTGCTGAATCTAAAGTCACTTCCTGTGAGAAAGCCTATCAGGAGGATAAATCTTACGTGCAATCCATGAAATTAAGAGTTTTTGCGAGACTGAGAGAAGGCTTAGAAACCAAGTACAGCACATGTTCAAAATAATCAGGTTCCAGGTTTCCCCCCTACAGCAGAAGGCACAGATCCTAGGGAGTTTGTCAGCAAGACCATACAGCAACTTTTGTTTATTAATGTGGAAAAACAACCAATATTTCTGGGTGGAGGCTACACCTTTAGAATTCCTATGAGGAGATCCTTTAGACATGATAAAAGGGTTGCCGCCTTTATAGTGGCTCTGACTGACAGGGAGAAGAGGGGCAGATTTTTAAAAGCTGCTACACAAAAATAAAGGAACAGAATGGTTTGTTAGCTATGCAAACAAAGCAGAAGGGAAGAGGGCAGTGAGCAAAAGAGCCTTCATTCCAAAGAAACCAACACACAGAGTCAGTGGTTCTCAACAAAACCAACCCAGCTTTCATATTTTAGGATGCAGTCTGTACAGTGAAACTTCATAAGATGGCAAGGACAAAGAGGCATGTCCTGCACTACAAAAGCAAAGCTGCAGACAACTGACTGGAACCACTGAAAGTCTCTCTAGAAGAAATTTTAAATGTTGACAAATTTTATAATGTCAGTATCTGATGAGATGAATCAGTTACAATAGCTAAGATTTTAAGTATCGGTATATAATGTTTGAAAAATAGTCATATGTATACTGGCATAGGGCTACTCGTATATACCTTCAGGCTCACCACTGACTGCCTATAAAATGAAAGAACTTACTCTTTGGTGGCCCCCTTTGATTTTTTTAAAAACCCTGAATGGAAAAGGACATGGCTATATAAAGGTAGGTCAGACTAGATAATCATAATGGCTCAGTCTGGCCTTGAAAAATCAATGAATAAGAGGTCTTCTAATTAATCCCTGTACTGCTAGGTATTGTATGCTCTACTACTATCCATTTTATATGGGGTTCCATGATCCCATCATAGCCTGGTCAGTGGTTGACTAAGGTTTAGCTGTGACTGCACCTAAGTCAGTCTCACTGGGCATTTGCCCCAGACCATCACTCCCCCCTTTATTTTTTTCAAAGTGTTTACAGTCTTCAGAGCTGTTTGATTTGTTGATCTGTTTCATCTATTACTGCAGCTTTATCCTAATAACATCTAGGATGTTTCATAAGCTCTTAACTCAAGAGAATCACACAGGGTGTAAGTTAGCATAGAATATGAACTTATTTGTTCATATGAATTTAATTTTTGTCTTTCTAGTATTTATCTGATTTTGAGGGCCTAACTGCACTACTCAGCTAACTGGGTAAACTGTAAAAGATTAATAGAAAACTGGAATTCCTATCCTGTAGAAAATTTTGATGTTTTCACTTTTTTTCATCCAGAATAGGGTTGAAAAGTTTGAAATACCGATTTTTTTCCCCCCAGAATGAAATTTCTGAAAAATTTCAATTTGGAAACCTCACATGATGCTTCGTGTGCCTCAGTCAGAGGGGAGACTGTAGTGTATCATGGGAGATGTAATCTGGCCAAAGAGCCCAGCCTATAGGGGAGAATGAGGGCATGAAACATCCAAACTACAACTCCTATGAGGTAACGCAGCCTCACAGAAAAATGCAGGCTAGATTGAATTTACTTGAAACAAAACATTTCAGTTCAACAATTCAAAAATATTTTGATTTTGGGGTCATACAAACTTGAAACAAAATATTATTTCAGGAAAATAAAAACATTTTGGCCATGTTCCTGCAGAAAACTACAATTTTACAGAAGCTTCAGGATCATGCCATTAATGTCCTGCCAAACCAGAGCTTCTCAAAGTTTTTTACAGTGTGGACCGCCGCATCTTTGAGAGTGTGTCTGTGGACTCCTTCCCCCCTCAGTGGTGATCAATCATTCCTACAGCAATGACAGCCACTGGTTACATGAAAAAATACAATTAGGAAAGTCCTTTAATGTATATTTAGCCTCATTTAGTGCAATTTAGCAGCTGGAAAGCAGAAGAAAGACTGTTTAACATGAAATGCCTGCTCTCTGCAGACTACCAGCAAGTACACCCTGTACCATCAGTCATCTACAGGCCACAGGTCAAGAGTCACTGCCTTAAACCACTTGATCTATGTAGCGTCCCTGGTATCTGTCAAGCTATGGCTGTAGTCTGAGAAAAGATTCCGTAAAACTGACACTGTGGGTCTTGAATTCTCTTTTGATGGTTGCGGTATCAAACTTACCCTGTTTATACATTTTTTGGTTTTGGTTTTAATTCTTGTGCCAGCACTGAAAACTCATTCTGGGCTCTAAAAATCAAGCTGTGTACTTGCTGCTTTTCATTGTTGCCAAACCAGTAATAACTTTTCTGTAGTTTAAATTTTCTAACAATTCTGTTGATGATGCCTAAGGCAGGAAACAATCTAGCTCATTCTTCCATAGCTATAATGATTCTGCAGTACTCACAGTAATAACATATGCTTTGGTCAGTAAGTAAATATGACACACAGAGAGAAAAGAAGATACATTAAGTAAGAAAATTAAGGTGGGTGAGGTAATATCTTTTATTGGATCAACTTCAGTTGGTGAAAGACATAAGCTTTCTCTAATATCCTGGGACCAAGGCGGCTACAACAATACTGCAAGTAAGAAAGTGCCATTGTTACACAGTCACTTCTCTGGATACAAATTCATTTTTAACAGAAGTAACTTGTCTCTTTCCTCCTTGGAGGAAAAGTACTGTGCTAAGATCAGCACTAGGAAGGGTACAGGATTAAAACTAGGGATAAGGGAGGGAGTATTTAGGAAGTTCAGAGGTACGTCAACTCTCAGAATATATTCGCTCTCCCAAAACAAAAACCTGCCATTCAGAACTTGAAATCTGAGACTCCTGGTATGAATTTGAGCTCTGTCAAACCAATCTGGTCTGCCATAACTCTAAAATGGAATTCTGTACAACAGCCGATGAAAACAGGTGGTGAGTGTCCAGTTCAAATTTGTAAGCAGTGGACCATTTTAAAATTCTCATCTTCCCACCCCCACATTTAAGAATTTCACTGTAAAAAGAAAATGGGCACCTAAGAAAAAATTAACACCTCCATTTTCATTAACATAGCTGAGACGTAAACATCTATAAATGTTTGTAAGAATAGAATACATAGTAAACAAATATAAAAGCATTGTTTTAAACATGTAGTATTTGCTATTCTGCTACCAAAACATCAGAGCTGTAGCTTATAGAAATAACTTGCAAAACTGCAAAATATGACATCTGCTTCTTCTCTCACTTAGTTCCCTTTTACAGCAGCATAACTCTGACTTCATTGCAGTTACTCCAGATTTATACTAGGGGTAGAAATGAAGAAGCAGGCACTCTCTCTTTTGAATAACTGATTTATTTTATTAAACTCTGTTTTTTTATCCTGAAATCGCTGGTGTTGTGTACTTAGGTGAAATCATTAAGAAACTAGCCAATGGGACTAACTAATGATTTGTATTTGAAAGAGAGATGCTTTTTGCAGGTATTTCTTAAGCCCATGGTATACTAGCAGAAGCACTAGGAATAATTATGTTGCACCACTCAAAGCATTCATTTCTATCCACAGAGTACTGGTGTTCTTATTTAAAGAAATAATCCTCACAAAACTGTAATAATTATTCAGTCCAAACAGCCCAAAGCAAATGACACAGTCTTTAGACAGCTGTCAGGACTCAATCTTCCAAAAGCTTTGATCTTAATGAAACTCGGTAAGGAAAGAAATTAACAGAAAATATCATTTGTCTTCTTTCAGAAAGCTAAATAAAAACAAAGGGCTTTTTAAACTGACAAGTAATTTTTCCAGTCAAAACTCCCTTGTTTCATTTAGTCTTGCCCACTGAGTAAATACATCTAAGTTGTTGATGTTACAGCTACATACAGTTTGGTGTATTAACACGGAAATATTAAAGGAGACTATCCTGTGTTAGAACAGCAGCACTGAGCAGCCTGTCTCTTAGCATCTGCACTCAGTGTGCTTCTACAAGCATGTGTAAGTGTTCAAGGTAATCAATATGCAACCTCTAAATATTCCAGGCTAATGAAAAATGAAGGGTAAAAAACTTTCTAGAGAAGGAATCTTACAGATGTATCATGACAACTGTTGTTTGTTTGTTTGTTCTGACACAGTCTCTAACAGAATAAAAAATATCCACACGTATCTTTTCAGATCCATGCTAGCTATCTGTTATCTCTGATTAACTGTCCAAAAAGACACCAAGAAACATTTTACTGTGGTTATGAATCTGTGTGGAATTGACAGAAGCATGCCATGATATAAACTGTTCAGAAAATGCAGAGATAAAACTGACATATCTCACTATACTATCTTCAGTGTGTTCCTTGCACTAAATAGATTGCTGCTTCTGACTGTTTGCTACATTTCAGATGGGCTGGTGCAGCTTTATTGAACCAAAACCCAGTTTGTCTACATGGGTGCTGGAAGGACTGCAAAAGTGGGGGTGGCAGGAAAGGAAAGCATTAAGACATGATTAATATCTGCAGAATGAGGAAAATCATTAATTAAGCATCACTAATTAAAGCAACCAAAAGGGGCAAATGTGAGTGGCATTGTGACCTGTGCACCAGGTTGTAATGCCATTCCCCCATGATGGAAGGTCAGTCAGGCCAAATTCATTGAGGGGCATTGCAACCTAGTACATGCAGTCACAATGGCACTCAAATTTGGCCCAGCTGCCCCTCCGTCATGTTAGCAGGGAATGGGCTCTGTTGTTAGACCACCCAGCTCCAGTCAAGGGCCCAGGAGGACAAGCCTGGGCTCCCTGGGTCTCCGCCTGGTACCCCTGCCAAGTTTGTGTTCTCAAAGAGGGAGGCATGGTCTTGCCCCACCCCATCCTCCATCTCCAGCACGTATGTCTGTCTATCTTGTCCTGTATTTGTTCAAGGTGGACACCTGGGGTGAAATCCTGGTCCTTTGAAGCCAGCAGCAAAACTCCCATTAACTTCAGCAGGGACAGAATTTCAGCCTAGGTGTTCCTTGGAAGGAGTGGCTAGGGAGGAGAGGAAGCAGCTAAAGGGAACAGAAGGTATGTTTAAGAGCCTCTGAGGGAATATACAGAAGGACCAGGAAAGGCATCAGGAGTCATCATAGAAAGAGTTACAGATGGAGGAAGAAGGGTACTTGGATCCATTGACAGAATTTGCAGGCTGAAATTTCCACAGAAATCATTCTATAATCCCCATATGTAGCTCTAAAACCAAGCAGACATGATTCATAGTTACATGAAAATGCTCGGTTCTGTTTATTCAAGAATTTGTTTTTATGCTAATGTTGATTTGAAGTGGTAGCTGGTAAACATGGCAAATAATTAAGTTAAAACAAAAAATTACAGGTGATTAAATAATGAATGTAAACTGCATTTGTGATTTCAAGTAGACTGTAATTTAAGTACCACTAACAATCAGTAAATGCAGAAGTTAGACTTATACCTATTATTAATAGTATTAAGCTCCTTGCCCTCCCAAACATAGAAATCAACCTATACCTATGCTAAAAATGTAACATTGTTTCCCGTTTGCATTTTAGTCATGCAGAATATGTAGAAAGCATTTTCACTTGTTTGTTTTGACTTTGGCTATTGGGGTCAGTAAAAGGAGCAACAGGAAAGGTGTCAGGATCTGGTAGGAAAGGTTCAGAGGGGGTTAGGTAGGGTATGTGGGAAGGACCAGTGTGAACATGCAGAATGTTGAGAGCTGTAGGTATAGAGTGAGGAGCAAGGGAGATGTGGCCTAATGGAAAAGCTGTTGAAAAAGTAAGAAGGGAATGTGGAGAGTGCAAGAGCCTTCATGCAAAGGAATTAAGCAGAATCAAGCCTAAAAAAAATCCATTCAAACCAATAGTGTATGTACGGCTTTTATGATAACATGGATCATCTAGAATATGGTTTTGGGAAATGGATTTTATCAAAGCTGTCTCAAGGTCAGAAAAAGCCATGTCTGTCTGAATTGGAATCAACTGTATCTTCTTTTTCTACCATCACAGCTCACTGGAAAATGCCCTCTACCTCTGAGTTGGACAGATCCCTCCTGACATTTATCAAATACCGTATAAACTTTCCAATCAAGAGTACAAACAGCAAAGTTCTTCAAAATAAGAAATACTCCAGACTCATGCCCAAAGTAGCAGGTCTGATTGTGATCGCAGCTGCGCCAACATAAATCAGAAGTAAGTCCATTAAAGTCACTGTAGAGAACCCAGTGACAGTGAGCAGAATAAGGTCCCTATATCCTAATGCTGCATGTGGGACAAACTAGGAAAGTCGGCTTTGCCTGTGCCACAGAAGCCTTTTGCTAACACCGCTATCACACATTAGTGGCTAGCTGAATTTCAACGAGTTGTGGAAAGCTTTTGGTTTATGTTGTACCCAACTGTCTCTTATCCTCATATTCTTTCAGACTATATATTATGTCCTTTTGTCTAGTAAAGCCAGTGAGCAGCTGGATTAGGAAAAAATTACATGAATCCTGTTGCTGTGTAGGGAAATGGGTCAGATAACCCACGAGAGGCTCTTTCTACCCCAAATAATTGTATGAGAGAGCCACCAGATGAGATACTTAGGAGTAGATGGAGACTCTAGGTCCATTGAGTTAGCAGCAGTGACTTATTTGTAAGGAGGAAGCCAGGAAAATAAACTCGCCTCTTTCATATACACTACCTGCTCCCTGATTCTAAGCAGCCGGTAACTTCTCTGTGGTTGGCACTATCACTTGATGAACACATCACATCACGCTATTTACTTGCAGCTTGCAGACTGTTCTGTGGCTCTCCTGCCCCACAAGAATTTCACACGTAAAGTCAACTAGTAAGCACCCTATTTATTTTTTTTATCCACTTCTACTTTTTTTTCAACCTTTGGACCAAATACTAATGTCTTTACTTTGGTTCCATTCAAACCTTAACTAGACAATCCTTGTACTAACTTCAGAGTCTCCCTGTTCAAGGTATGAATAAAATCTAATGGCCTGGGTTTTAATGGTGTTGAATACATACAACTCCCCTTACAGTCAATGGGCGCTGTGGGTGCTCAGCAGCTCCATAAATCATTTTACGAGTTAAGACTTCAGGATTTGGCCCCATGCTAGCTACTTCCAATACTGCATTTGGCAAAAAATATGTCACCTAAATTCCTTTACTATCTGGCCTTGCTTACATTTATTCTCCTTTATTGTGTGACACCAACTCACATAACTTCGTAATATTTATTATCTATACTTATTTAAGAACTGCATGTACATCATTGAGTTCCCCTTCTCATCTTTTTTTCTTCTTTTAAGCAGTACAAACTTAATTTGCATGAATAGGTGTGGAATCCAAAGGGGGTGAGGACTTCACTCAAGATCTTCAAATCCTAGCATCATTCTTATTACTCTGCTATTATTCCTATATGCATTTCTAAAGTGTGCGTCACAGTCGCATTTAGGTGCTCTTGCATAAATTTATTCCATTACAAAGAATGCCACTCTGGATAGGTCTGCACTGCACTAAGCCCATGTCTGTGATACGCAGGCTTGTGGACTCAGTGGGTATGCTACGCTGCAATGTTTGAGCCCAGCCTCAAGGCTAACCTCCCTTGCATCTACACTGCAATTGCACGGAGCCAGGGTCCCAGAACCTTGCAGGGCTGGAGGTCAAAGCTTGAGGTAAGCCGGCACCCAGGGTCCGAGCCCTATTACTTTGCATTATAGACACAGCCAAGCTTGTCTCAGGTCCTGGGAGTCAGCAAGAAGTATCCCGCAATTCCATGGGACAACTTCCTTAGTCCTCTCTATCCCAATAATCTGCAATTCACTCTACTGGAAACGGAAACCACCTCCCCCTTTGCAAATAGCAGCAACTCAGGTCAGCGTTAACCCATTTACTTCTGATCACTGACCTGCAAGCACACTGTGGGAGAGCCTCCTGGGTTTGCAATGGAGAGCGAACTGATCAAGCCTTTTGCAAACCAAGCTGCTTCCTGGTAATGTGCGGGGCAGGCAATAAGAATCATAGAATCATAGAATATCAGGGTTGGAAGGGACCTCAGGAGGTCATCTAGTCCAACCCCCTGCTCAAAGCAGGACCAATCCCCAATTAAATCATCCCAGCCAGGGCTTTGTCAAGCCTGACCTTAAAAACTTCTAAGGAAGGAGATTCTACCACCTCCCTAGGTAACGCACTCCAGTGTTTCACCACCCTCCTAGTGAAAAAGTTTTTCCTAATATCCAATCTAAACCTCCCCCACTGCAACTTGAGACCATTACTCCTTGTCCTGTCCTCTTCTACCACTGAGAATAGTCTAGAACCATCCTCTCTGGAACCACCTCTCAGGTAGTTGAAAGCAGTCATCAAATCCCCCCTCATTCTTCTCTTCTGCAGACTAAACAATCCCAGTTCCCTCAGCCTCTCCTCATAAGTCATGTGTTCCAGACCCCTAATCATTTTTGTTGCCCTTCGCTGGACTCTCTCCAATTTATCCACATCCTTCTTTTAATGTGGGGCCCAAAACTGGACACAGTACTCCAGATGAGGCCTCACCAATGTCGAATAGAGGGGAACGATCACGTCCCTCGATCTGCTTGCTATGCCCCTACTTATACACCCCAAAATGCCATTGGCCTTCTTGGCAACAAGGGCACACTGCTGACTCATATCCAGCTTCTCGTCCACTGTCACCTCTAGGTCTTTTTCCGCAGAACTGCTGCCTAGCCATTCAGTCCCTAGTCTGTAGTTGTGCATTGGGTTCTTCCGTCCTAAGTGCAGAACCCTGCACTTATCCTCATTGAACCTCATCAGATTTCTTTTGGCCCAATCCTCCAATTTGTCTAGGTCCCTCTGTATCCTATCCCTGCCCTCCAGCCTATCTACCACTCCTCCCAGTTTAGTATCATCCGCAAATTTGCTGAGAGTGCAATCCACACCATCCTCCAGATCATTTATGAAGATATTGAACAAAACCGGCCCCAGGACCGACCCCTGGGGCACTCCACTTGACACCGGCTGCCAACTAGACATGGAGCCATTGATCACTACCCGTTGAGCCCGACAATCTAGCCAACTTTCTACCCACCTTAGAGTGCATTCATCCAGCCCATACTTCTTTAACTTGCTGACAAGAATACTGTGGGAGACCGTGTCAAAAGCTTTGCTAAAGTCAAGAAACAATACATCCACTGCTTTCCCTTCATCCACAGAACCAGTAATCTCATCATAGAAGGCGATTAGATTAGTCAGGCATGACCTTCCCTTGGTGAATCCATGCTGACTGTTCCTAATCACTTTCCTCTCCTCTAAGTGCTTCAGGATTGATTCTTTGAGGACCTGCTCCATGATTTTTCCGGGGACTGAGGTGAGGCTGACTGGCCTGTAGTTCCCAGGATCCTCCTTCTTCCCTTTTTTAAAGATTGGCACTACATTAGCCTTTTTCCAGTCATCTGGGACTTCCCCCGTTCGCCACGAGTTTTCAAAGATAATGGCCAATGGCTCTGCAATCACAGCTGCCAATTCCTTTAGCACTCTCGGATGCAACTCATCCGGCCCCATGGACTTGTGCACGTCCAGCTTTTCTAAATAGTTCCTAACCACCTCTTTCTCCACAGAGGGCTGGCCATCTACTCCCCATGTTGTGATGCCCAGCGCAGTAGTCTGGGAGCTGTCCTTGTTAGTGAAGACAGAGGCAAAAAAAGCATTGAGTACATTAGCTTTTTCCACATCCTCTGTCACTAGGTTGCCTCCCTCATTCACTAAGGGGCCCACACTTTCCTTGGCTTTCTTCTTGTTGCCAACATACCTGAAGAAACCCTTCTTGTTACTCTTGACATCTCTTGCTAGCTGCAGCTGCAGGTGCAATTTGGCCCTCCTGATTTCACTCCTACATGCCCGAGCAATATTTTTATACTCTTCCTGGTCATATGTCCAACCTTCCACTTCTTGTAAGCTTCTTTTTTATGTTTAAGATCCGCTAGGATTTCACCGTTAAGCCAAGCTGGTCGCCTGCCATATTTACTATTCTTTCGACTCATCGGGATGGTTTGTCCCTGTAACCTCAACAGGGATTCTTTGAAATACAGCCAGCTCTCCTGGACTCCTTTCCCCATCATGTTAGTCCCCCAGGGGATCCTACCCATCCATTCCCTGAGGGAGTCGAAGTCTGCTTTCCTGAAGTCCAGGGTCCGTATCCTGCTGCTTACCTTTCTTCCCTGTGTCAGGATCCTGAACTCAACCAACTCATGGTTACTGCCTCCCAGATTCCCATCCACTTTTGCTTCCCCCACTAATTCTTCCCGGTTTGTGAGCAGCAGGTCAAGAAAAGCTCCCCCCCAGTTGGCTCCTCTAGCACTTGCACCAGGAAATTGTCCCCTATGCTTTCCAAAAACTTCCTGGATTGTCTATGCACCGCTGTATTGCTCTCCCAGCAGATATCAGGAAAATTAAAGTCACCCATGAGAACCAGGGCGTGCGATCTAGTAGCTTCTGCGAGTTGCTGGAAGAAAGCCTCATCCACCTCATCCCCCTGGTCCGGTGGTCTATAGCAGACTCCCACCACTACATCACTCTTGTTGCTCACACTTCTAAACTTAATCCAGAGACACTCAGGTTTTTCTGCAGTTTCGTACCGGAGCTCTAAGGTTTTCTCACAGTGTACCATGGTCCTAGGGCTAGAGCAAGCACATTGCGGGTGGGACACTCGGGATTTATTATTACCTTGACTCGGGTCTGTGCACTGCAGTGTGGATGATAGAACCCTAGGTTTAAGCACGGGTTAGAAAAGCCTTAACGTAGGGTTTAAATACAATTTAGCCACTCAAACCCAGGGTTCCCTAATTTGGGTCATCTGACTTGAATCCCACTAACCCTGGGTTTACATTGCAGTGTAGATATACACAGTGTTTCTGAGCCCATATTTGAGCATACATACTGCATTGTACACCTGCAAAATGACAGGGCTTGGATCTAAGTCACAGCAGGACTCGGGCTCTAACCAAACCCCTTAGCAGGATCCTAGGCCCTGGGTCCTGAGTGCTTGCTTACCCAAGTCAGACTGATTGGTGTGTGAACTGAAGAGCAGCTTGGGCTCAAACCAGAGTCACAGCGCAGACTTAGCATGCAGTGTAGACATACCCTATAAAACTCCACAGCTCCACTACCTTTTCTCCTTCATAGCATATCAGGGTCAGACTCGAAGCGGAGTTGGGGACCCCAGCAGTTCTTCAGGAAAAAGAGAGAAAACTGTGCCAAGACACGCATCAAGAGTATAAGCTTTACATACTGCTGAAATCATTCCCTCCCCATTTATATCGGATATCGCAGGTCATCTCAGAATTCTGCATCACTACATCAGAATTCTGCATCATCTGCTGGCAGTTACTGTAGCTTCCAAACTTTGTTTTCAGCTGAGTTAGTTTTTTATGAGAAAGGTAGCACGACATGAGCAAGTGGTCAGACCTTTAAATTTCTCTAATCTGAAATCATTGCTTCTTTTAGTCATAACTGATGGGGCATCTTTGAGAATTTAGTATGCTGGTCAATTAATTTAACTTTAGGCACTTTAAGTAAATATGAAATGGAAGTCATCTTTCCCATCATCATTTGTATGACTAAACTTAGTGGGCACTTTTTACTTTAACTTCTTTTTTAATGTGCTATTGCATTTAAATTATTTGGGACAGATTCTCGTAAAGGTTACTCTAGTTTTATGCTGATGTAACTCCATTGATTTTCTATGGGATTACTTCCATTTTACATGGGTGTAATCTGGTGGAAACTCAGGTCCTTCAACCTTTCTATTTTTGCTAAGAAAAATAACTGGATCAAATATTATATGAGAGGGTGTGCACCGTAATAGCTGCAGTGCTTGAAAAATACAGGTGAAATGAAAACACATAACACATGGCCTCCTTTATGTCAGTGGTAGCACATATGCTTGGTAATTCTATTGTGTCCCACTACAATAAAAGCAGGTGATGTTGGCCAGGAGGGAACAATTTCTGTAAAATCTCATAGCTACAGTATGTTTGCCAGAAGCTTTGCTTCAATTCAAGGCAAGTTTGAGGATCTAGTGGAGGCTCACTTTCTCACAGCCTTTAGAGCGGTGGGCAGGGACTCAATTACATGACTAGATTCTGTCTCATATTGGTGCATCAGCACTGCCAGATAGGTGTATCCTTTCTGATGGCTAGTCAATCAGTTAAGCCTAGGGATGTTTGTGCATAGTGTTTTAGCAGCGTGGGGAACACTAATCCTGCTATCTTTATTCCAAAATATTTGCAAATTCTCTAACAGTTGATTATTTATACATTAACCCTCAGTTTACATTTCTTCCAACTCATAACCATCCATTGTAGATATAATGTTGCTGCTACTTGCTCTGTTAGGCAGGAATTAATGTACCAGAGCCATGTAATTTATACATGCTATTTTGTTGAATCTATCCGAATAGAAATTGTATTGGAAAGGCACACCGCTCTTTTACTCCATGAACAGAGACCGTAGTGTGTGTGTGTGATATAAAATGTGACTCTGCTGCATTAATTTGTACTTAACAGAACAAGTGGCAAAAACATTATATGCATGCCTTTGGTGTCATGGATCAAGGTAACTACAGCAGTCACCAGCAAATCTTTGATGTGATTGAAATAGCACTGTTCTGTGTTTTTTGAGATTGCAGGTAAAGTTGATTTGTAAGCATAGAGGAGAACTATGACATTGGCGTAATAGAAACCTTTGACTACATGGATATTTTGCAAATACCATTAAAAGGACATCCAAAGAATCAAGGATAAAGGACTGATTTACGAAATTAGGATCAGCTTGTACATTTCTACCTTTTTAAAAATGACTGAGACTACTGAACTGCCATTCTTTCCTGAGAGACAGTATTACACTGCAGGCAGCTTGTACCACTTAAACATGCCCAATTGCAATAACTATTATTTGGGAAATAAAGACACAACATACAGCCTTTTCACAGAATTTCAAAATTCTCATGTCAAGTTCTAACACATATTACAGAGCTCTCGCTGGCAAATATTATTAAAGCTGTCATTAAAGACCTCCAAAAGTCTTAACTGCAACTGAAAATGTTTTCAAATCCTCTTATCCCAAACATACCAAATCCCACTGTTGTTAAATCTGATATTTTGTGAATTTGATACTACATGGTTTACTGGGGGTGGAGGGGAGAGATTTTGTGGAATAACAGATCTACAGAAAGGAAAAAATCAAGAGCACCTCTTGTCTTCATACTGTCCAATTCCAGGATTAGAAGGCACAACAATAATGCTAACCAATTACAGCTCTGTCTAGGTCATGTGCTATCTGTAGCTGAAAAAAACAAGATGGCAGATACCCTGGGTTATTTTAATTAATTTAATCATGTGACTAATTGGTCTCTGCTGGGTTTCTGTGGTAACTGCTTCCTAAGTGCTGATGGGCAATTGTGTTAAATGTAGCTTGGAAACTGCACGTAGGGTGCAGTGCCGTATAGAGAGCAAGGGGAATTGCACAGCTGTGCTTGGAAGGTGCGCCTGCTGAGGCCCTGATTATCTAAGAGCAGAATGTTTACAGCTGTACTGTCCTCTTTGCTTCTTTGTTAATAAGTTTTTACATCAGCTTTTTAAAAGAATATGCTTATAATGCAGAATATCTGGGGTCTTTCTTTCTCTTCTGTGTGTAAGTAGACTATATAAACATAGATAATATGCAAACACATGTGCGCAGAGTGTATATATCACTAAAAACAAAAGTATAGCTGTATATAGCACTGTGTATGTAAAATGGAGACTACTTTTGTGTGCACAGTATGACCCCCCAGAAACTAGAATGTCTTATTATTGGTGTCTGTATTCTCAGGTAAACCCATGTGTGAACCCTGATAGAATTAGATGTGAAGATGCTTTCTTCAACTGCTCCTATGTCTGTTGGAATATTGTCATGAATAATACTTCATCCACACAGATCACACTTAGCATGGAGTTCTGCAGAATGATACAGAACATTGTATAAAGCTGGCAAACATGAAAATGACTTGTACAAGTCATTCCTTGCTTCTTGTGCTGAATTTTGTAACACCATGAATAAGATGTTGTCAGACTACTGGGTCCAAACTTAAACTCACATCTACTCCTATGATTAATGTAACAATAAGAATGGAAAGATGATTCATAATAGCAACCTAAATTTGCATAATCTCAATTGCACATAAGAAATGACTGTTTAATGGGGCTGTGAGTTAAACCAAGTTAAGGACATAGACAGGAATCTGCTGAAAACCTTAATGGTAACTTGCAAGAAAATCTAGGCAAATGTACATAAGGCAACATAATGATTTACTACAAACACAGAATTTTACAAAAATAATATTTGTCATACTGCACCCTAACTTTGGCATTGCAAATAATCAATTAGAGACTGTAATAAAGTGTGGCATACAAGGGGTGGAAGTTTGGTAGCTACTTTGTGAAGGATGAAAGTGTTGCATTAAGTAAAACAGAAGAGAGTTGCTGGAATGGTAGAGGAAGAAAGATATGTGTAACATGGCTCCCCTTTGTGACTTAATTATTTAGGACCTGGGGCAACTTGCAGAGTAAGAGGCTACTCGATGTTGCTAAAAGTAGCAGAATCTGGCTTTTTTTTTTTTTAAAACTTAAATGAAGTTTAAATAAAATGTCTTATTTTCCTTTTGCTGTTGAAGCTGTGTTAGATGTACAAAAAAAAAAATACCCTACCTCCTCCACTTGCCTATTAGGCTTCACTGATGACATGAGTCTTTTGGTGAAATCCTGGTCCCATTGAAGCCAATGTGAGTTTTGCCATGGAATTCAGCAGGGCCGGGATTTCACCCTTTGGTTTAACGCTATAGCTAGTTATTGATATGTGAGTTTATATTTTGATCTGCAATTTAAATTTAGTTCAGTAAAATTAACTGTAAATGTTTCAGAGAAATATACCTAAAGGAAATACAATCAGAATTAGTTGATTTAGAAACCATATTGTACACGGTCTAAAAACACTGGTGCAATGATGTTTTGTGAAGTTTATTTATGTGGATTGAATTTTTTAATATTACACAAATAGCTGAAATTCCTGATGCCATAACTTATAAACTGCACCATATTCTTTATTATAAAATGTAAGGCATAATGGAAGTGCCTGCACATTCCAGGGGCCTTAGACATTACGTTTGTGCTGAAATATCTAGGGACAATAAGATAAAGTGAGTTGAAGATGGTGCCTCCTCTTATAAAAACATTTACTCAACACAGTGCACAGAGTTCTTGTGAGCCATTTATCTATGATTAGAAATTATATGAAACAATTTCATTTAAGCAACAAAAATAAAATAAAAACAAATTTTCCAGTGACGTTGTATCAGGCCTACTGCTCCTCCAGATCCAATGTAAAGTAAATGGAGCAATTACAATTCATATACTGGGCCAAAATCACAGGTGGCGTAGGCAGGCACAACTCCATTGACTTGAAGAGTTATGTCTGTTTACACCAGCTGTGATTTTGGCCCACTGAATAGGACACTTCTGTTGACATTTAGATTATGTGCACAAAGTCCTTCATGCTTGACATACCATCACTAGAACCGTTCTGATTAGGAACATAGGATTCACCATACTGGTCAGACCATTTGTCCATCTCATCTGGCAAATTGCCTCTGACAGTGGCCAACAACTGATGTTTCAGAGGAAGGTGGAAAAATGCCCCATAATCTATTAACTTGTAAAATGCATCTGGGGATGATCCTGGCAGGCAACAGCTCCAATGTATGGGATTTGGTTCCTGTTATTGTCTTAGCTAGCCTAGCTATAAATTATGTTAATGGTCATCAATATATTCCACCTGTTTTAAAGTCAATCTCACTACCTAATTTAATGCCTAATCCAACTCTCATTCAAGTCAATGCAAATACTCCCATTTAATTCAATGTCTTGGGGATCAGGCCTTTCACTACGACGTGTGGCCGTGAATTCCACAGGTTTACCTTACAGTCTGGTGAAGTACTATTTCCTTTTTGTTTGCCATATACTACCCATTTAATTTTCACAGCAGCATGGAAGTCAGAGATAGAAAAGACCATATAGCCAATTTCCCTGCCAATGCAAGTTTGTTCCCTAATGTACATTTTCTGGTGTTTTGTCCATTCCAGTTTTAAACATTCCAAGTAGTGGGGCTTCCCTCATGACACTATATCATGTGCTAATAGATCTAATCCCAATAGCTCAAAATGGGAAAAGACAAGCTCCTCACCTTTTCTCTTAAACCCACTGATCCTCCTTCTCTCTTGATGCAGACACCACCATCCTTGTCATTAACCAGCCTACCAACCTTGAGATTGTTTTTGACTCCTCCCTGTCTTTTTCTCTGCACATTTAGACTGCCACCAAGTCTTGCTGTTTCTTTCTCTGTTATACCTATTACAATAATCACCATCCCTTCCTCACTTTCCTATAGTTTAATGCTTTACCACACCCTATTTATCTCCCATTTAATTACAGCCACTTCCTCTCTGGCCGCCTCAATGTCTAATTTATTAGCCACTATCATCCCCAAATTCAGCATCACTGTCCAGATTTCTCCCTTTCACTGAATATCAGTTTCACTCTAGTTTTCCCTACATAGTATTAGCTTGCACTTTTCCAAGCTGAAGTTAATTTAGTTGCTTTCTGCCAATATTTATACTTTCTTGAGGGAATTGTTCTGTGTCCTCATTTGTGTTTGCAGCTCCTCCCAGTTTAGTATCATCTGCACATTTTATGAACATGCTGTCTTCTCCCTCTTAGAGACCATTAATGAAATATTAAATAAAACCAGACTTAACACAGGTTCTAAGGGCACATCCCTATCCATAACATGATGTGATGCTGTTCATCCTCACACTTTATTTACAGCCCATGAGCCTGTTTTCAGCCTGATTTGAATTAATCTCAGGGCCAGGTTTCATGGGATGCCATATTAAACGCTTTATTAAATTCCCAATATATTACACATCCTAATTTCCCTTCATCAGCTAACTTCGTAATTCTATATATAAACAGAAATCATCGTTGTCTAGCAAAACCTACGTGCTGCTTTGCTTGCGGAGCTGTTATCCCCTGTTTGTGTAGTTTAACTTCCCCCCCCTTTAACACTTGTCCATTATTTTATATGGGATGTAGGCTGAATTTATAATGGGCCCAGATCCAGGGTGTAGTGCTGCTGTTTTGTGCTGCTCCAGTGGAGGATAGTGGCCCTGAAGCTGGTGCAACTGGCCGCAGGAGGCTCACCACAGTCCATGGGAACCTCCAATGGTGTAAATCTAGAATAGTGTTCCTGGGCCATTCTGCTCCCTCAACTACAGTTGGCATGGCAGTTGGGGCGGGGTGGGGGGGTTGCCAGGGCTTTCCTATGGTTCACTGATCATCAATTAGTTGGTCACTTCCTACACCAAATTATTAATAAATATATTCAATAACATTGATCAGAATAGGTACTCCCTGGGGTACCCCATTATGATCTTCTCTCTGCTTTGAGAAGCAGCATTGAGTACAACTCTTTGTTTCCTCTTGCTTTTACTAATTTTGAAAATACGGCAAGATTTTGCTCTCACTTCATGGTTATTTTCCTTAATTGTCACGATGATGGTGATGATAACCTTTCCATTTACATGTTACTGTTCATTCCCAAAAATCTCAAAATACTTTACAGAGTAGATCTAGAAGTCTCACACGAGGGTGCCTAAATTAGACACCTAAGTTTACATGTATGCAGAGAGAGCACTGGCCTGGGACTCAGGAGACCTGGACTCTATTTCTGGTTCCACCACTGGTCCACTGGGTGACCTTGGGAAGTCACATTAGTTTCTTTGTGCCTCGGTTTCCCCATATGTAAAACAGAGGTAATGATACTGATCTCCTTTGTAAAGTGCTTTGAGCTGTACTGATGAAAAGTGCTATATAAGAGCTGTCTGATATTTTATTATACATGTCAGTGGAGCTGTAAACACAGCTAGGGCTGGTCAAATTTTTTGTCAAAACTTTTTTACAATAGAAAAACGGAGGGATTTTTTATTAAATGAATTTTTGCAAAAAGTGTCTGCTGTCTGTGGAAATTTTCAATTTTTTGTCAAAGGACCAAACACTCAAAAACTGAAATATTTCAGCCAAAAAACAAAATATTTTTTTTTAACTGATTTGGGTTTTTTGGCACTTGAATTTTTGCCAAAAAAAATCTAAATTTTCCATGGACAATTAGACAAACTATTTTTTCGCCATTTTCATCAAAATTTTCTGCAGGGACAGGGTAAACCATTTTTCAACCACCTCTAGACTCAGTACCTCTGGAAATCAAGCAATTTTTATTTAAATTGCTGAAACTGTGTTTAGATACCTAACTTTAGGCATCCAAGTGTGAAATTTTTGTCTGCATACACGCAGTAGTGCAGAAATGCAGCCACCTCTTGTGTGGAGGACATCAACCAACTGGTGTACAGCATGCTGTTTATCAGTATGCTCAACTTTATGAAGGACTTCAACAAATGCCAAAATCCAAATAAGTTATGTCCTCTGATTCACCCTTGTCTACTATGTTATTACATTCTAAAGCCCAATTTCTCCTTACAGAAGCAATGCTGGTTAGAGCCTATCTGGTTATAACTAACCAAAAGCTATACTATTCTGTTATTATATAAAATAAAAATAAATTAGACTCTCAACTGGATTTCCTACAACCAAGATGAAACTCACCAATCTATAATTCCTTTCTCTTTTTTTTTTTTGAGAGATAGGCACCACACAAACAACTTTCAAATTTTCAGAAACAGTTGTCTGTTTTAATAATATATTGCATATCCTTGTCAATTTCTTTGCTATTTCACACTTCTATTTCCTTAGGAACACTCGGATGAATACCATCTGGTCCTGGTGATTTACTGCACTTGAGTTTCTGAAGTTGCTCCACAACTTCCTCCTCAGAGACTTCAATTTCTGTTAAGGCCACATTCTGATTTCCTGTGAAAAGTGCCCTTGGAATAGGAATTTTCTCATAATCTTTTACTGTAAAGGCTGATGCAGAAAATTAATTTGATTTTTCTGCTCCTTCACAATTTCTGACTGCCTTACTCACCACTTGGTGGTTGAGAGGAGATAGTCTCACACACTCCTTTCTTGCTTCTATTGTGATTAGATATGTCCTTAATTTTCGAGATAACCTTATACATTTGTCCTTTAGATCAGTGCTTCTCAAGCTATCTGATGTGGGGGACTGGCAATTTTTTTTTCCAGTGTGCGCGCAGACTGGCAACCGATGGCTCACGGACCGGTGCCAGTCCGCTGACCGCCACTTTGAGTAGCACTGCTTTAGATCATTTCTTTGTCCTCTTTATTTCTAATGTATACTTTGGTATATTTGTGTTCTAATCTACTTATGTTGCTTATGTAGAATTTCCACTTTTTTGAAGGATGTCTGTTTTGCCTTAAATGTGCAAAAATGTGGTATTTCCAGTACAAATGCCCCAGGGCCCCCTTAAGTCACTTTTCCCTATTTAAAAAAGCAAATGTTTCTCACCCCTCTTGGTGTGTGAAAGACCCACAGGAACAACAAGTAAACTGACTGACTTCAGGCAAAACAAGGAAACTATACACAAAGTACTCTCAAACATACAAAAGACCTGATCCGAAGCTCATTAAACACAGTGGAAAGTCTTCTATTGACTCCAGTGGGCTTTTCATGAGGCCCAAAGTAAGCAAACTGAAAAGCAGAGAACATTTTTTTTTTCTCTAATCTCTTGTTACACTAATCATAGGTGTTATTTGTGACAGTAGTAGGTAACAAATTTTCTGAAAGGTGTGATTTTTAAGTTGACGTTGTCCCTTTAAGCTTATGTACTTCTCCATTTAACCATGCCAGATTTACTCTTTCCTTTTTACTTTTTCTTTACTCAGAGGTATATGTACCATCTGTGCCTCTAATATGGTGTTCTGAAATAGCCTCCAGAGTGATTCAGTGTTTCTTTTTTCTTAAACTTTCTTACTGTTAACCCTTTTCTTCACCTCTGTGGTTGAAAAGCAGCCTATTATTGTACTGATCATTTGCTCCTCCAAACCACAATGTGCCACTCAACTATTTAACACTGAGTAGTTAAAATCAACAATTATTATTGCATTGTAAGATTTCACTATTATTTACTCTCTTTCAATATACTGACTTTCTTCTTGTGTTTTTTCCTAACCTGGAAAAAATGTAGCACACTCCAACTGTAAGGGTTACGATTCTATCACCTGAGATTTGTAGCTAAAGAGATTTCACCCCACGGTCATCTCTACTTTGCAGTGATCTTTCAATAGTATCTAAATGGTGGCCTCCTTTCTGATAATCTCAATTACTCCTTCTAGCCTAAACTTAGTTTTCATGACCTCTCTTCCATGTCATTAGTATAGATGTACACCACAGATATGAAGTCCTGGAAACTAAGTTAATACTGAAAGGGCTCATCTAGACTGTTTCCACTACCTACACTGAAGATCCTACCTCAGGATCAATATCCAAATTAGTTGTTACATGGGTTCCTGCTGCATTGCTCATGCAAGGGCCAGACAGAATTCTAGTCCCTGTCCAGACTAGTCCCTGCTCTAACTCCTAAAATACATGGAGGAGAAGCTCTAGTTTCACTCTCTCAAGCTGCATATACCAGCCAACAGAGCTGACCTTCACCTGAGTAACTTCATCTATTTAAATGGAATTGCATGGATGTATATGGGGCAGAATTTGGCCTGACATTTTCTAGTTAGGGAGTAAAATAAATCCAAAGCATCTGAAACCACACAAAAAAACAGATTTTTTTATAACTGTGTCTAAAAATCATTAAACAGATGAGTGCCTTTACTTTAGATACAAAATTGCATCCAGGCTGATGACTTAAAGCATATGTTTACGTTCAGTCCAATTTAAATTCAAATGGATGAGTTATAAATGCTTGAGTTTGTAATAGAGAACATCCTGTAGCTGAACTTAGCTGACCCGCAAGCACTCTTCTACTACTAACGGACTGATGTTCCAGAGCTAAAATAGTTGACATTTTTGAAGCTTTTACCATATAAAACTTTCCTTGTTTCTCCATCAGGTTTGACACTTACAGATCCAGCACTGATTGATCTTACAGGGCTTGGCCTACTTTCACTTGCACCTTTCTGTTACTTGGTTTTCCTGTTATACCCCTCAGCATGTCAATTTTACCCACTTGAACTCCTTACACTCATTCAGATTCACTGGGTCAAATTCTGGGCTGATGTGTAAGGGCTCCCCTAGTCTCATTGTAAATCAGTAAAGGCCTGTAGTCTTAGGCTAAGGGAGTGTAACTTTCACACATAAGGGGCCAGAAGGTGCAAGCTACATCACTTGTTCCTTTAAATCGACTTAGAGTCCCATCTTAATATGGCCCAAGTATCGCAAGGAAAAATATTTCTCCAATTCAGAAGAAACCTTACATCTTGGTTTCTAGGTTAAAAAAGGTTTCAAAAACATTTAAAATTAAGGACCAGATCCTCAGCTCCATTGACTTCTATCTCTCCAGTAGAAATTGCTACTAGAAATTGCTGTGGTTTTAACTAATGAGGATAGTATTGAGGTCTTGACACGTGCTGTTGGAAAACTTTAAAATTGGAAATGACTTCCACCTTCATCTGAGTTCAAGGGTTTTACACCACTTTTCTTTTTAGGGTTTTATGCTGATGTCCACCACAGCACTATCAGAGCAGGAGGCTACAAGAGTTTCACTTAACTCATGTGCTCAGTAAATTGCATTATCTCAAACATTTTCCAGAATTCATAGTATACAATGGGTCCCATACACAGCATTATGGCTAGTCCAATAATAGTTTTCAAAAAATGAGTTTGTTGAACTTTTTTCAATAAATATAATTAAACTACTTTGTTTCAATATTTGTCCAACTTAATGAGCTGAGTGACAAGTTAACTCATAAATTAATTCAATAATTTATTCAAATAGCATGATATTTTTAAAATAGAATATCTGATTTAATATTTTCTGCTTTATTTGCCCAGCTCTTCTCAGTACTAATGATAAATGTGTACATTGAGAATAGAGAAAAATGCATCAAATATACTCTGTGCACATTAGATTTAAATGTCTTTGCATCCATCCTAAGTTTTCATCATAGTAAACAATATTTTCTATATTGAGCCTGAACTGACAGAGTGGAAACAGAGCTGAAGACTGCAGTCTTATATTTCATATGATGCTACGGTAACCCGAACTAATCTGAGCTGATGCGAGTTGAGATACTGGAACAGGGGACGAAAGCAATGTGTTATTGAACAACTGTCTCTGTCTAACTAAAACATAACTGAGCCAAAGAAGTTCCGAGGTAAAGTGAGGCTTTTTGAGTCATCTGGACTTTGAAATCAAAAAATCCCACAAGGTGATATAATAAATGTTCTTGGCAGAGACAGTGAAGCCTGTCTTGCCAAACTTCTTAATGCAGCAAAATATACATCCGTCACCCCCACAAATTCCTACTCCATACACATTCTTCTTGAGAGGTTTAAAATACTTCAAGTAAGCATCTCAGTAAAATTAAAATAACAGGAATGAGAAGCAGGGTTTCTTTCTCAGTCACTGTGAGAATGTAGCCAGTAAACAATGGCTTCTTCCATGTTTTAATCTTCATTATTAAAATGTCATAGTACCCTCATATTTAAATCTGTCCCAGCTGCTAAAAATCACATAGACCTAGTGTATGACAATGATAAAAGCTTATCCAGTCATGTCATAATGAAATTACTTCGTTGTTACATGTGTACATAACAAAACCTATTACTGGCAACACAAGCACTTTAGCTGTTCGGAAGTGATGTGAGGACACCTCAGATAAATGAGTCAACTCATTTGAATGAAATACCCATTGTCCAAGAGACAGTATATCTTGAACTCATAATTAACACATTCATCTCTATATAACCAAAGTAGCCAGAATGCAATATGACCTGAGATAATGTGATTTGGTGGTTAAAATTAAAAGCAAACACAGCTTTTAATTGGATTGCATACCTGCTAGTAATTCAGACAATGGGAACTTGATTCAAATTTATGGTATTAAATGGCAGCAGATGGACAGTAAAATGTCCATTGTTTGCAAACTGATGTGCACAGCCTGGCTGGCCAACTACCTTCATTAAGCCATTGGTGGCCTCAGTCAGGTGCTGGTGCATTTCTTCATGAGAGATGCTAACGCATTATACTTTCATGTTGATAAGCATGGGGAGATAATGAGTGATGGTACCAATGGGTTAATTTGGGATTTCACTCCTCTCTTCTAATCACAAGTAGAATCTTAGCCCCTTGGAAAGGGTTTTATCTGACTTCTGATCTTGTTAATTTAATAAATAAAAAAGCTGTAAATGAGATCTAGAGGGAAATAATCCCCACCCATCTTGATGACCCCACGCATCACTTGGTGGGACAGGAATTGCCTCATACCTCAGTAATCTGCTCCATTTTGGGATGCACTGTTCCAGACCTTTGGTCCCTATCCTGTGGAGCCTTCTACACTCCCACAGGCTCTTAATCTATTCTGCTCATGACGATTTTCTTCTCCCCTCTCTCCAGAGATTTAATCAAAAAGCTTGCAGTCATCCCCCACATTTTAAAATATTTCCTCTCCAAACCCAGTTTCCTATCTGCATTTGTTCATCAGTATTATATTATATCCTAACATAGCAATGGAGAGTAGTTTGGTTCCCCAGAGCCTTAGGAAGAATCCTTTGTTTCCTATAATGAACTGGAAACCCTGCTCTCTCTCTCTGTAAAGCAGCATCCCCAGTAGAAGCAAGACTGTGAACTACTTCTTAAATTACACTTCCCTACAAAATTTGTAAAGCCAAGCAACTGCAATTCCATGCTAACTGGGCAGACCACCTGCACTACTGTGACCTTTCTCAATACCTAAGTAAAACAAGGTGAATCGGCAGGAAAAATATTGATTTGCTGTTCATATTCCCACGTGTTTCAAAGCTTATGTTAGAAAAGGAACCTTAAAATGTTAAACCTGAGCTTTTTAATGTCAGGGGACATTAACTGCATTATATCTAGTGAAACAATTTCCAAAATTTTCATGAATGATAGTCACTTCACAAATAAAATTGTACAGATGTCTGGGGAAAAAAGGGAGCAGACAATTTTGTCATTATTCTTTGACTTAATAGCAAGATTGTTAAATATTTCTGATGCAGTTAGGCTGCATAATTAAGCCTGAAATCAAGAGAACTTTCTCTGACAATTTTCAGTATTAATTTGGGGGCAAACAATAGTCTGTTTACTTAGAGTTCTGTGTATTTTAATCATATAGTGGTATACATTAATTAGCCAACACAATTTGAAAGTGAAAAGAATTATCTAATGTAATATTACTCAGCACTAGATAAATGTGTATTACTTTTGACAGCCCCAATTGTTTTGCTGACACTAATTCTCAGTACACAACTGAGACAAAAATTTCCATAGTACAAAATGCATCATCTTCAGCATTTCATTCCAATGCTACAATGGAAATACCACTTGCCATTCCTTCCACCTTGAAGTGGCGGGAGGAGTAAAGCTAGATTCTCTCTTGTAGAATGATGCCATGTTTGCATGAGGGATGTCTGACTCCTCTGTCTCCTGAATGTATTACAGCCCTCTGGGAGATATGTTTTTAATGCCATATGAGCCTCACTAGGCAAGTTACCTGGCTACCTGTGCTACTGATTCATTTCAGGTATTGTAGATCAGTATTCCGCACAAGGAGAGAAAATTATAATTATTTCCATTTCCTTGTGCAACAAACTTTTAGTTTTTGATTTATGTTTCTTTGTTTGTTTGTAGAAGTGAGATTTGATTACGCTGTAAACAAAAACATTTATCATCTTTTTTTCCTGATTGTAAGGCAGTGCAAAGCAGCAACAAGGTCAAGTGTAATAAACTGCCTGACAATTTTGCACTCACTCTCTCTCCAATACCCTAGTCAAATCAAGAAAATCAGTCTCTAACATATCTATGTATGGATCTCGTAACCTGTATGAATTCAGTCTTCATTCTAGGTAGAGCCATTGGGTCATAATAAATTTGTTTTCTGACCCATTGATTCAATAAACTAATTTTAAAAATTAATCTTCTCAGGCTTCAGACTCAGTGGTCTAATTATGAATTCAATATTTTCTTTAAATGTAATATCCTGAAACTTGTGGGCCAGTGGGTTTGCAATGTGCTGCTGTGATTCTTGGACTTACATTGGCTAGTCGATAGAATGAAATCTATAAGGAAGGGAGCACTGGAACAGCTTTAACCCTAAATCTGTTCATTTACAAACAGTAGGATGAAAAACTCCCTTTCTTGCAACATTGCTTTTAATTGGTATTATTATGCACAACAGGTTATCATTATGCACTAGTTCACGGTGTACATTTGACTATGTATAGCAGACAAAACAGGAACAAGAGTTCAGATGCAGAAACAATCTAAACGTTTAATCTCTCTGCCTAAAGGGGTAGAAAAAATACGGAACTTTCTTTTATTCATTTATTATTAGTAATTTAGACAAGAGTCATATTGTGGTTGGGTCTCACTATATTTATCTGTCATATATACCTGCACTGCTGCTGGAGCACAAGGTTGAGGATTGCTACCCAGGTGTTGCTGTTCTAAAAGCCCTCTGTGACAAAATTCATGGAGAATCAATACATACCTATGACTTGGGCATACAGCAATGTAAGTCCATTCTATAGTCTTGCAATGATTCCTGTTATCCAGACCATTGCAACTCTTGGCAGGAATGGTACATGTGAGGGTGCAGGTGGTGTTGTAGTGTGCATGCAACTATGCACCTCCAACATACAGCTGCACATTAATGGTGCTTTTGTAGAGTTTGTGTGCCTTCCTTATAGATTTCATTCAATAGGGTGCTTTCAGCTGGTTTCCTCCCAGACTTTAAGCCAACTGGGAATTTGTAAAGAGAGCAGCACATCAGAGCCTACATTTGCCAAATGTATTGGAGAGGATTTTTGTTTTATTTAAATGCTGAGATAATCTTAATTCTATATGCAGCAATTGGTATTAAGATGTGTATAACTTGCATCATTATTTTATAATGTTTTGAGACATGAATGATGATTTATTCTTTACTGTTTGAACAGTCCTACAGTTTTAAGCAAGTGCTTATTATAGCAGTTCTTAGCCAGGGTGGGAGCGGGGAAGACTGCTTAATGCAATCCATTAGGAAATTCAAGCCTTAAATGAAATGACCACAAAGTCCTATCAGCTCACTGAAATACAGCAGCTGTACATATTTATTGTAATACAACACTATATTGTTGCAAAGATATGCTGTTTAAAACATGCATAAGGCAGGTGAAATGTGACCATTTTACTCCTGTTTGAAAAATGAGAAGCTGTAGAGTGGTGTAACTTTTCAAATACATAAATAAACATTAGACTCGTGGAGAAGACAGGTACATGGCCAGACTAGTAATAAGAGTTTAAAAGGTCATTGGGTATACCTGAAACTTTTGCAGCCTTGTTACTTGTAAATACCAGGAAAGGTGAAGAGCTGTTTAAACTAAAAGACAATGTTGGCACACGAGTAAATGGATATAAACTGACCATGAACAAATTCAGGCCAGAAATTGGATGAAGGTTTCTAACCATTAGAGGAGTGAAGTTCTGGAACTGCCTCCCAGTAGGAATTCTGGGGGCAAACAACGTAATGAGTTTAAAGAGAGGGCTGACAAATTTATGAGTGGGATTGCATGATGGGGTAGCTTGTGATGTGCGGAGCAGGGCAAAACTTGAGAGCCGTGGGGGTCCCTTCCAGTTTATGTTTTATGGCAGGACTTCAGCCAGTCACCTGTAGGGGTCAGGAAGGGATGTTTTTCCCTGCAATGTATTCTGTGGGGTTTTTGGTCTCCTTCCTCTGAAGCATCAGGGATGGCCATCATGGCAGACAGGACACTGGACAGCGTGGGAGAGTGCTCTCAGTAAGCATTCTCTCTCAGGTGCTTGGCTGGCTGGCTGGCTCTTGCTCACATGCTCAGCATCTAGCTGATCACCTTAAGAGGGGTCAGGAAGGAATTTTCCCCCAGGCCAGATTGGCAGTGACCTTGGGGATTTTCACCTTCCTCTGCAGCGCACAGAATGCGTCTCTTGCTGGGATTAACTGAGGATATCTCATTAATCAATTCCTTGCAATTGCAGGGGCATAGGGCATTGGTCCACCTCAGTCCCTCCTATTCTCTGCCTGCCTTGCACATAACAATAGTCTTCTGCGGGCTGTGATCCTTTGGTCTAATTTTGGTTGTTGGGTTAGGTGTACAGGTGCTGAGTGATACCGTGGGCTAATGGGAGTGCTTAATTTGTAATGAAAGAGATGCTGAAACTCAAACAATTAACTTCCAGGGATCAAGCGATTTTTTTTTTTTTAAACTTTCATAACTGACATGGCAAGCCCAGAGGTGCCAGGGCTCAAGCCTCGACACAAATTAAGCACTGGCTCATGGTATGCACAAGGTCACACTAGATGATCTGGTGGACCCTTCTGGCCTTAAACTCTATGACTTTGATCTTGTGCCGTGTTTCTCAAAATCCTGTTCTATTAGCTAGAGTGAAGTGAAAAATAATAAGGGCCTGCTGAACTCTACTGAACCTGCCTAACTTCAATAGCAGCATTAAAATTCCCTGAGTATTGCATCCTGTGCTTGTTCATATGGAACACCATGAATATAGAGGTGATAGAAAGTTCTAGATTTAAAATAATGTGTGGGCCAGGTTCAGGTCTCAGATTCACTCATGCAGCCACAGGCTCTCACAGGTGTAACCAAGGGCGGAATTTGGTCCTTTAACTTAAAGAAGGCTTTTAAGCAATGATCCAAATGCTGTCAATTGTGTTGCCTTGCCATGTCTTAATTCCTCAAGGCAAATGGGAAAGTAGGACACATGTTGATCCTTAATATTTACAGAAGAAAATCAGTTACTGTTGTGACCTATTTGAGAAAAGCGTAGAGCAATTTATTGTGGTGAAATGTGCATTTAAAAGAATAAGAACTTCTTTTGTTCTTGAGATCTATAGAAAAGGCTTAGAGGTATGCAGAGGTTTCTGTCTGAGGAGAGATTCAAAATATTTGGGACTGTTTAGTTTACAGAGGAGACAAACAGAGATGATATGATAACATATCTGATGCAAAGAATGAATGATACAAAGAAGGTATATTGGGCACTTCCCTTTACCCTTTCCTATAATACATGAACAAGGGAACATCCCACAAAACTGACAGGCAACAAATTTAAAGCTGGTAAAGGGAATATTTATTTACATAATACATGATTAATCTGTCTCTCTTATGGCCACAAAATATAATTGGATCCTATTTTCTTAGTCATAACAGGATGACACACTGATATGGATAATGACAACATCCATAATTACATTAAGTAGAATCTTTTTAAAAGGTTTTTTAGATGGGATATAAGCCCCCTGCTTCATGGCATAAGCCAAAGACTAACACATGGGTTTTAGGCCCCACTGTGGATTAGTAATTCCATAATTGTCCTCTACAGGATTTCTTGCCCCTTCCCCTAATGCATCTGGTACTGGCCTCTGTCAGACATACAGTACTGCGCTAGATGGACAACGGGCAATTCCTATGTTCCTGTGTGCTTCCTTGCTCAAGTAAATCCTGTCACTGGAAGCCAGGGGAGTTGCAGCTGAATAAGGAGTGCAGGACTGGATCCTTCATTACCCCAGAGAGCTTACAGCATGTGTGGCGTGCGCACACACACAGAGGGGTACTTCACTGTCCACGATCTGAACATCCAATTCTAAAAATCATCTTACATGAAAGAAATTTACTATTTTCATGTCAAAATGTGGAGTATTTTCGGTGCATTTCTCCCTACCCACCCCACATCCTCCAAATAAAAAGAGATAAACACTACACTTCACAGAAGCTTCCACATGATTGTTTAACTTGCCTATCTGCTCCAGTAAACATTATGAGCTTGATTCTCAAAGACTGCCACTAAAATTCCACTCTGCTGATTTTTACAACCTAATTCTTTACTTTTTTTTTTTTTTTTTGGGGGGGGGGGGGGAGAATGATGTGACCCAAATTTATAAAGGAGGGTAATTTGAAGCTACAATGTTTCTTGCATCTAAAATCCATTTTTTTTACTATAGATTCAAATATCAGATTGGGGGAGGGGGGATTATTTTTAAGATGACAGACTTCAAATGTTCTGCAGCACAAGGGTAAAATATGTAGGTTTAAGAAACAAAAATGTGAAGGATTTTATGAATAAATAAAGCTGTCTAGATCAATGAGTCTCACCCAAGGACTCCTCTATTACACTAACAAGTATCAAACTGCCATAGCTATTTTTAAAAAAAAGAAAAGGAGGACTTGTGGCACCTTAGAGACTAACCAATTTATTAGAGCATAAGCTTTCGTGAGCTACAGCTCACTTCTTCAGATGTTCACTTTCTTCAGCTGTAGCTCACGAAAGCTTATGCTCTAATAAATTGGTTAGTCTCTAAGGTGCCACAAGTCCTCCTTTTCTTTTTGCGAATACAGACTAACACGGCTGTTACTCTGATAGCTATTTTTGTAACAATTAAAAGTTGGTGTGTTTTGCAGCGGTGTTCCCTTTTTGTTTTTTAAAACAGAAACACCCTATATTCTGCTGCACAAACCAGCTGCTAAAATAAACTACAGGGCAACTTCAGTCACTGCACTTTACAGATTAGAATAATTTTTGTGTCATTTCACTTTGGGAAACTAAGCCAATATTAGAATTCCATTTTAACTTGAGATAAATGATCTTTCAGATTATTGGAAACATCCTCATGCTATGATAGATGGTTTTGTCACTGCTTACCCCACACAAAACACCAAAATGTCTGAGTTTTTTTAAAGCAATAAGTCCATAATTGTTTACATTTAAAGATAAACTTTAAAAGCATGAAACTAAGGTCCTGATCCAAAGCTCACTGAAGTCAATGGAAAGACTCCCATTGCCTTCACTGCACTTTGGGTCAGGCCCTAACTGCATATGCCATCGCCAGTGATCCTGCTGCTACTGAAATCAATGACAAAACTTCTCTTGACTTCAGCTGCACAAGATATAGCCACCTACCAAAAGTAAGACTTGTAGTTCTACCTCCCTATACACAGCTATGAAGATCCCTCCCCTAGTCTTACACATAGAGCAAATATAATAAGATTCCAGAGCAGAACCATAATTCTTATTTTATAGTGCATTATTAGTATAGTCTAATTAAATTCATCCACCCTCACAAAACTCAGGCATCAAGCTGAGGGAAACTGAGAAAACAGGTTACACATTAGTAAGGGGTGATAGTCCAACAGACAATACATATGGAAAGGTAAAGGGAACAGACAAAACCATAAGAACCAAAAAAAATATTTTTTGCTAGCTATGAAATGAAACCTGAGCTAGGCCTGTGTAGAGTTACATCTTTCTTTGGCTCTCTTACCTTGTTTCTCTTGAAGTATGCTCTTCGGCAAGCTGCAAAGCACTTCTCACTGCAGAAGCATTTCACTTCACTTCCCATACTCAGGGAATAGCGCTTGATTCCCACTTTCTGGCACCAGGCACACATTATTTGTACATTTGACACATCATCTTCTACAACAAAAATATAAAAATAATGTTTATATCAGATGCAAACACCAGACATCTATGCACTTAACCTCAGAACTCTATTGCAGTAACTTTGCCTTCCTCACTCTTTGTGAGCAGAAAGAGGCAGGCTTGTGATTAACTACTTGTTCCCTAGGCAGCTGGTAGCCTGTGCCAATCAGACCAGGAGACTGGCAGAACTTCTGAGATGGATGGAAAAGGTTATCTTAAAAAATGATGCATCACTGAAAAGCTCTGGAGGGCCTTTCGGCTTTTTAGCATGTTTAAGAAAGTGCCTAACTGTATTTTTTAAGCCAGTAACCAACATTAAAGACCAATGTAACTAATGCTGTTATATTCCCGTTACTTAAAATCCATTATCAAGAGCCTCGGAAAAATTCTGCTCAGCAACTAGATGATAAAATACTCATGGAAGCTACTGCACCAGAGCAATGTAATGAGGGCCCTTACAAACAGGATTCTAAATGGAATGTGAGGAAGGAAAAGGAAATATCCCATTTGGGTGTTGATTCCAAATAATGACTAGAAGAGAATGGGAGGAGGTTTTCTCTGAGTAAGACTGACACAAAAATACATATTTGAATGAGAGGGGAGTTGCCTAATTGTGACCCTAAAATCTCCAAAGCAATTCTTATTATGGTTGAGTACATTTGAACTCACCAAAAGTTCTCTAAGATGTGCTATTTGACCCTGTTTTGAGTTCTTCTGACATGTACGTGGAGATTTAACTTTTTAATATTTACATTAATTTTGGTGTTATTTCCCTGAATTTTAGGGAGATCATTTCAATCATTCAAAAGAAAGTGAGTGCAGCTTTGTACTCAATGCCATTTTCCTCACCTCATAGTCCTCATCCTCTTTCCAGTATTCTTCCTGTCTCTATTCTAATTTGATAAATATTTTCTAGCAACCATCTTGTACTGATTTAACCATTTCAGTTCTCTGGAGCCTCCAACTTCTTTCCCCAATTACATTCTTTGCCACTAGCTCTTTGTGCTGTTACCTACAGTTGTTTCTGTCTATCTAGAGTATGGAAGTACCTAGACTGTTGCTTTAAATTGGATTCATATAGTCAAGTGCAAGAAAATTCCCCATAATAATAAGGCTTACACAGCACTTTTCATCTTCAAATCCTGGCAACGCTACTGTGAGATCTGTGAGGTCTTATCCCCATTTTATGGAAGGAGAAACTGAACAGTTAAGTTACTCGTACAAAGCAATACAATAAATCAATGGCAAACCCATGATTTAGAACTAAGGATTCTATTCTTATATCCAGTCCATTAGACAACATGACTTTTCAGTCACTGATATTAACTATTGTCTGGTTTCTGCGGGGGGGAAATCCCCAAAAGATTAATTGTTAAAGCAATTTTCAGTCCAGGAGTGATGGGAAGTTCATGATTCAGAGAGCCAGCCATGCAGTCATCCCATTTCCCTGTAAAGGATTTGTTTTGAAGCAATGCTGTCATCATTCTGCAAAATTATTGGCAAACTAATTTTTAGTCGAGTGATTTGGCTCCTTCCCCTGGCTATCGTAACTCAGAACTACATGCTGCATTTTATTCACCTTAGCAGAGTAAATACTGCCAGTTTAATAATGTTTTTCCTTCCACAAATTGTGTTGTGCTTTATAGTTACAAATAAAATTGTACAATGTAAAAAACTTGACCTTTTAATTTGAATCAGACTGTACACCTTTAAAACTATATTGAAGGCCAAGCCATAATGTAGATTTGTGTTTAATATGCTATAATTATGACATTTTAGCACTTACTCTTTAGAGTGGGATTTGCCAAAATCTCATACATGTTCTAACATATTTGACATCAACGGAAATCAAATTACTTTGGGCCAAATTATAGCCAGCCACGCATGGGATCAAGAAGCTCACACTGGGGGCAGTTATAATTTTGGCTGCAGGATGCTTTGGAGTGCAGACTGGCAATAGGAGCTGCCTAGCGTTGTCATGGCCCCGGGCCTCCCCTGTGAACCAGCAGAGCTGTATTGGCAGCAGTACTAAGTACATCTATTCAAATGTGAGTCAAGAAGCTCTTTCCATCATGCTCCCCCACTGAGGGCAGTTTGCCTTAGAAAGGGCATTGTTTCTGAGAGAGTACAACTCCTTTCCCACCTTAGTGAACCTGTTCCTTTTAGAAGGCATCATTTTGCCCCGTTGAATTTACCTGGCAAGAGAAGAGCCGGGGAAGCAATAAAAACAAAGAGAAACCTCTTGCACCTGAAAACAGTAATGTGCAACATTAAAGTCACTGAATGTACTTCATATTTTCCCCTACCAATTTAAGAGTATTAACTCTTAGATTGTTCTACAATGCCCGAAAATGGAAGAGGTGCGGATGCTCCCTTTTGCAACAACCTTCATTAATGCAGAGAAGAGCTGAAAAGGGAACTCACCACCTGAGAGCAGAACTTACTTTCAAAGAGGCTAATTGCTGGGAGCACTCACTTCCAAAGTAGATAGGTGTTCTGTAACAATGTGGACTTAAAGAATGAGCACAAAATTCCAAAACATGAGTTTTGAAACTATTCCATAGTGTGGGCCACATCTTAATAGAGAGAATGTCTCCTGGACCACTCACCCACCTGTCTGTGAACAAACACACTCTCGCTGGTGATCAGGAAGATCACCTATCCACCCATTTACAATCACATAACATCCTTGTGGCAACAACAGCAATTGTTCCCACGAGAAAAGTAACCCTGGGGGGCTCAGTTGTACTCTGTTTTTTTGCAGCCATGCAGGTGGAGTAAGGCTCTCCTGTACCTCCTTGTGGGGCCACGTAAGGCCTTGCATTCAGCTCCTGGCAGAGAGGGAAGAATAGGAGCTGCCCACTCCCATATATATACTGTCCTCCTCTGTCTTAAATAAATCCCACTACAAGCTGCCCATCAAAACTAGCTGGGTACAAGGTGGGAGTGAATGCTTCATCCGTAAAGGACTAGTAAAACACTCCCACGCTCCAAACAGCAGTGGTGGAACTGTGGCTCAGGGATCTCTGAAGCACATGTCTCCTGGGACAGTGCAGCTAAGGCATCACCCTTTGCTCAGGGCTATACCTTAAGGCATAATCTTACCCTAAGAAAGTATATAATGTATTTTTAACTTCTCTTAATGCAATTTACCAGGTGGAAATAAGTAAGTAAAGGAGCCAGTGCCATGTGATCAGCTCTCCATGGACCACCAATGGGTGGGCCACAGACCACAGTCAGAGAATCTCGGTTCTAAAACAATGTATTTCTTTAGCTTTGAGCGAATAGGGCTGACAGATAAAGGTACACAGGATAAAATCAGGACAGGTGCAGAGCCAAGTGCTGTGGCTTATGTGGCAGGATATGTGGATGAAAGCTGGGGGCCAGATTAAAGTTCCTGATTTGTGCACATATTTTCTTCTTCTTCTTCTTTAGTTACAAGACTGTATTGAGCTTGTGAAAATATTTAATAGGAACCTTACATGACAGTATATTAACCTTAATGGTTGAACAAGTAGAGTACAACTTTTAAAACAGCTAATAGTTCAGCCACTTCTGTAATTATAAACCAAAGGCACTGAGAAATAAACCAAAAAATATCAATTAAGGTTTTGTATAGTAAGAAACAGAGTTTGGTTGTTTGGTTTTTTTTGTCTTATTCTAAAAAGAAACTGGAATGCTCCAAAAACTGTAGTTTAAGTCTTCCATAGAAGTCAAGATTCCCATAACTTTTTCACAGACCTTCATTTCATACTAAGACTAAATTCTTCAGAATTATATTTACCAGATACTTGCCCTTCTGTTAGAAAAATGTATCAATATATAGTATCTAGCACACTCAGTGACAAGAGTTTACAGCAAGAACGCAGAAAAGAAGGGACTCTAAAACTGAACATGTTCAGGAGGCTTGTCTACCCTCAATCTTTTCCAAGATTCTTTTATATGATTACATTAGGCCAGGTCTACAATGAGCATTTTTCCAGTGTAACTATACCAGTATATTATACTGACAAAGTGCTCCTCGTATGGACACAATGTATGCTGTCAAAACTGCATTTTGTATCAGTCTCGTTTATTTCAGACCACTTGTGCAAAATATGCTATCCTAGCAAAACCACAATTTTGCCAGCATGACTGCATCTACGCTTGTGGCTTTTGTGAGTACAGCTCTGTTGGTCAGGAATCACACCTCAGAGCACCCCTGACTGACACAGGTATGATAGTAACGTCCGTAGTGCAGATATGGCCTTCATATCATCATATTTTACAGTTGGTAAGACAAAGATAAAGTTAATTTTGGAAACTCTTCGATTGTTTTGCCAACTCTGTATTACTCCCGTGGGGTCCATTCCTGCCAGGTGTTTAGCACCTCTTTAGAGGTGCTGAGCAATACCACTATACTTTACACTCAACATTTATCAAAGGTAATGACAGTATTCACAGGCATCAGACAAGCAAGACTTAGCACAAAGTAAGTAGTAACAAGTGAGTTTTCAGCAGAACATCCACACGGATGTTTTCTATAAACACACCAGGTATTAGAACCACACATTTATTTCATTTACTGCTCGAGATCTGAATTTCCAGCCTCTATTTTAGTGAGATCTCAGCTCTTCAGAAAAGTTATTCTGGGAGTTCCAATCTTGTGTTTTTCTGCCCCTGGGTTATGCCATTAGGTGCTGAAAGAGTGCTCCCTGCAACTGCTGCACATATAGTGCTTATATACATCTCTTTATGGTTCTTAGCCTCCGTATTTTTCATAATGAACAATGCAATAAGCTCAGTATGTTTTCAGTGTTAAATCATGTTCCCAAAGGGAGCAGTTTGTACAACAAGATAAAATTATCATATTATAATAACTAAATATGCATCAGGCTAGAGCATGCTTCAATTAAGCATCAAAAGTTTGCACTTTAGGTCTTAATTAAGCAGAATGGTGTTGGGGATTTTGTATTGGTTGGTTTTGTTTTTCCCTTCAAACCAATGTGAAGGAGCTATCGAAAATTGTCCTTCTTAAAGCCACCAAGTAGCAGTTTTGGCGAATCCCTGTTCTATATACAGTAGTCATAATATGTGGGGTGGGGGGGAAGGAACAGAAAGTAACCAAGAATAATAAGAGTAAATCCTTTCTTTATAGCTCTGACCCATAATCCAGGCAAACAAGCAAGGCCTATTGTATTAGCAGGATGAATTCCCTAAGATTCTGGTGCTAAATCCTGCTCGTTTTATTCACAGTTTATGACTACAACATTCTAATAATGTTATTTTAAGTTATCCGATCTGCACTTACAACCCTAACTCTAGTTTCAAGAGTTTTGGGAAACTAAATGCAGTTAATGGCCCTGATCCTGCAATGAGCTCTGTGCAGGTGGTCCAAACATTGGCGCTGGAACACTTTTAATAGTGGGGGTGCTGAAAGCCAGCCCCCTTACCCTGTCTGCCCCACCAACCCCCCCAAGCTGGGGCCGGGAGCAGGGCCATGTCTCCGGGAGGGAGGGACCTGGCCAGGGGTAAGGTAGCTGAGGCTGGGGCCACAGCTGGGGGTGGGCCCCGGGCCAGAAATGGAGCCCCAGGAACGGAGTCGGCAGCTGGGACCCTGTGTAAAACCTGGGGGTGCTCCAGCACCCCCCAGCACACCTAGTTCCCGCACCTATAGGTCCAAAGGATTTCATTTCATAAACTCCTTGAACTCCATTCAGCCTGGGGAATTTACAGCCTAGTGAGATTGTAAATTCTTTTAACCTGAACTGTTTTGCAAGAAGAGTTTCTAAACTGGCTAGGGCTATGCAGTTCTGGCACTGAAAGGGTTATGTCTGGAGAAGTAATGTTTTGGACCTGGAACTTAAAAGGTTACATCTGCAGGGACTGAGTAAACTACAGAAGTGGTATCTGTGCTCCAGCACTGAAAGGTTTACACCTGCATGAAATGGTATGGGGAAACTGTACCTGTGATCTGGTACAGAAAGAGCTACATCTTCAGAGAAACCAATGGGAAGAATAGGAGGGGAGCCATGAACTTTGGCATTCCCTGTCCTTCCTGAGTCCCTCTCTTCAGACCTGTTTCCTAGCCTTCCAGGCTCTTTCCCACTCAAGCCTTTCAGTAGCAGTGCCTACTTTCCTTTTCTCTAAAAAGAAAAGGAGGACTTGTGGCACCTTAGAGACTAACAAATTTATTTGAGCATAAGTTTCATGAGCTACAGCTCACTTCATCGGATGCATTCAGTGGAAAATACAATGGGGAGATTTATTTACCTGATCACTCTCCTTACAGTGTGTATGGTAACACCCATTGTTTCATGTTCTCTGTGTATATAAATCTCCCCACAGTATTTTCCATTGAATGCATCCGATGAAGTGAGCTGTAGTTCACGAAAGTTTATGCTCAAATAAATTTGTTAGTCTAAGGTGCCACAAGTCCTCCTTTTCTTTTTGCGGATACAGACTAACACCTGCTACTCTGAAACCTTCCTTTTCTCTGTTTTCCTATTCTTTCTCTCCTCAATGCTCCACCTACAAGCCAGAGGCTTGCCCTTTAAAGGAATTTGGAGCCTAACTACATTTAATGAGCACAAGTGATCTCCTGCTGCATCCTATTAGCCCCTGGCTGGGAGAGAACCATGAATTTTATTTAATTCACTGGGGCACACAGTCAACCTTTTTACCCCTTTTCAAGACTATTTTTTGCAATGAAAAGGACAAAAACTTATTTTTTTAAAGAATGAAATCTTAGATTCTCTAGCATCTAAAGTGTTAAAATCAAACTTTATTAGCTGTACTGGGGCCTGCCAGAATTTACATAATGATTAATTTTGGAGTTCTTCAATCCAAAAACACTAGCTTTCCATTGAGGATAAGCAAATAAAACCAATTTGGATTTTCCATACCAAGCAGCTTTTGGGATAAAATATTCCCAAGTCAGACTCCTCCAAAATAATTTTGCACACTCATATGTTTAAAATGTCTTGTCTGACTAACCTCAATTTAAAAAAAAAAAATCTGGAGGTTTTTCTAGGACATCCATCACCACCATATCTAAGCACTGACCCTGTGACTGGGTGACATGCTTGACAAATTTCAGGTGTTGAAAGCAGCTTTATAAAACAGTTATGAGAGGGAAATCAGAGAAATGGCTTGTAATGGAAAGCTTGTTACAACTGTAGCTGTGTAATCACTACAGTGACTCTATAATGTTTCCTTTTGAAAGTCAATCTCTTGAAGTAGGCAAAATGGTAAAAAAAAATGGTAAAATGGAGTGTCCCAGTTCTTTTAAAAGTTGTTTTGGGAAACCACTGCTTCTCTCTATTTTCTATGCCTGAGTTACGAGGCATATTTTCATATATAGCTCAATAAGAACTGAATGCATAATACAAATGTATACTGGCATGTGGGCAGGTTTTAAGCATGCAAGCACACAGGCACAGATTACAAAAGGAGTGTGGGAACTCCCTTCTTATTCATCACATGCTATTACAGTGCATGTGTGGACTTTACCATTTTCTTTCTGGCACAAAGGAAAAACACTCTGCTGTCCAAAGAGAGCAAAAAGCATTGACATGGTGCTGGAATTAGAGAAGACTGGTAACCAATGGCATGTTAAAACAACATAAAAACAACCTATTATCACTGAAAGCTAGATAATTGTATCTGAAAAAATGAATGTGGATAAATAACAAATAGACACTTATAAAAGCTACATTGATACTACTGGACAGTACATATGTACCACATGGAAATGGTGCAAAAATTCAAGTGGGAACAGGATGCCTGTACACACTAAAGGAATATTAGTTGTCAAATACAAAGGAGGTGAAAACCAGCAATGGTAGCAGGCAGGTACAAATGTCCAGTGTTGGCCCACTGGACAAAATAGCCTAACAAACTCCATCAACACAGCCCTTCCAAATACACACACAATTTTCAGAGACACTGAGTCATTTTGCAACCTTTCTCGATCAGTCTCAGGAGTCCAGAGAAGCCTTTGGTTAATTCCCTTCAGTCATACAGAGAAGAAAATAGATTAATAGACTACAATAATTTCAAACAAAGAAAACAAGAGGAGACGAAGTCAAGTAGTAAGCACAAGAAGAATCATGGTTGTGGACTTGTTAGAAAGTTAAACCTGCAATAGGAAAAATAGTAAAACATTACTCAGATCAGTGTCAAATGAAATCAGAAGAAGGAATAAGAGTTGAAAAATAATGACATGGGAGCCAGAGTACACTAAAATTGAAACCACCTCAGTATATAACATTAGGGCTAGTCCTGCCGCTGTTATTTAAGCAAAACTGCTATTGAGCTGTGCCTGAATAAGGACAGAAGGATTGGGAATACAGCAATGGGACCATGGGGAATTTAGATAGGTAATCTTGGAGTTAATTTTACAACCAAGTTTATAAACCCTGGATAGAAAGCATTTTAAAATTCATCCCAGACTTCTAAATTCTTCCTACAGCATTTGAATCTTGATCATTTTTACAGCACACACTTCTAAAGAGTCCTTAGGGCTAGAACTAATATCTACTTTTATGCATTGCACACTGATGGTACTCCGTTATAATAATAATGAGAATGAGTTATCTAAGTGCACTTGTACTTGTAACAAAATTGTAAACTTCCATTCAAATATCCAGCTCTGATAAATAATATAGCTCATTTCTTTCGAAAATACCTCTCTTAATTATTCATCTTAGCATTCAAACATAACATTTCCTTGTTCCAAGTTTTCTTGACTTTTTTTCAAACATACAGTTTTATAATCTGATTTAATGTCACTTCCAAAATCTAAACATGCTTACTTTACAGGACCCAGATATTAGAAATGCTTTTGTTTGGCCTCAGGAGACCTTACCTCCTTCACTCTGGTATTTTTTGGGCCCCAATAACAGTAATAACAGTTTTGTAGCGTCAGACATTATACATCACTTTTTTTTAAAAAATGCCTTGATTGTTGCAAACCTTTCAGTGCAACAGCAGTCCTTATAATTTTGAAATTACCAAGTGAAGAAATGAGGTGCAGAGGAACAGAGCTGGCACTGTTCTAGGGCTTGGAGGACTTAAGATCCCTCCCAAAAAAATACAAATTATTGTTGTGGGGGTGGGGGGTGAATAGGAGATCATTTTATCCTTGTATTTTTGCCCTTTGGATGCTAGGTCAGCTCAGAAGCAGTCCTCCTTCCCTTTCACTGCTCCCCTTAATGACTGCTTCCCCACTCAGTGCAGCATAGCAGGGAGCCAGCTATTGTTTGAGCAGAGTCAAAGCTACTTAAAATAACTGATTTATTCTGTAAACCAGAGGCATAGAGAAGAGGGTGAGGGAAGGAACATTATTCCCTGCACCTCTATGCATGCCCCAGGCACAACGGCAGTCCTTCTACTGCCCTGCTGCTGCACCCCCTCCCGAAAGGGCCAAGACTCTGCTCCCCTCCCTCACATAGCTGGCCCCACGTGGACTGGTTGGTAGCACACACTGCACCCAATACAAGGGGTGGCACAGTGGCAATGTTCCCCTTTTCTTGTGGAACAACTGTGTTCCAAAAGCTCCCTTTAGGGTGGGGCATCTCTGTACCTCCATTTGGACCATGAGGCCAGGCAATAAGGATCCAATCCAATGTCCATTGAAGTCAGTGGAAAGGTTCCTACAGAATTCAATGGGTTTGGGATTGGATCGAAACTGAGCACATAATCTAATGGGAAATGTTGATGTTGTCAACATATACACACAACTAAAGTGATGGTTCTTTACTTGGCCAGAATTCCATATCTGAGAGAATGAGGAGCTGCAGTCGAAGAACTGTCGAAAGGCACTACCCTTTAGATTGAGAGTCAAAGGAAGTTTTAGATGTACAAGGAATGCTGTAAATGACAATAAGTGACAGCAAAAAGCACTCAAGGATGCAACTCTGGCACCTATAAGCTAAATTCTAGATTGAAGCAATGGCAGAGTAATAGGACTTGGTTGTGTTTGGCTGTAGTGGAACAATTTGGGGTGAGACACAACTGGGATCCTCAAGCTGTTCCGAGTGGCCCACAGAAGAAGCATCGGGTGTTTAGAACTCCATCAGCCCTACAGAGGCACAGAGAGTTCATGCTCCCCACTGTGAGAACCTGGAGAGGGAGAGAGCCAAAGAGAATATCTGGTGTGACTAGAGTACCTGAAACAGTGAAATCTCTACAAGTGTAGAGCCAGTGGGAAGGAAATGTGTTCTCTTGTGCATTTTGGGGCCAGACTCTGCAACCCCTACTCATGTGAATAATCCTATTAGCTGAAAGTGAGAAAATACTATTCAGTGTGTGACTAAAGGCTGCAGAATACAGGTTAGTATATTATATACTAGCATCATGGTTCCAGTACAAATATTATTCTTTTTCTGTAATGTTGCTGGCTGCTATTCCTTGTTCTTTGTTATTTTGACATCATTTGTTATTGTGTAGAAATAAATTCTCTTTTCCTTTTACATTGCTCTGTGGAACACAACATTTTTCTAAGGCTAGGAAGAAGTAATTTTAGTATTGGTATCATGTTGTTTCAATATGCTGTACTTGGGACTAACTTGAATCATCATTCAGAAGCTGCAGGTGGTGCAAAATGCAGCTACCCACCTGTTTGGGGACATTAGCCTCAAGAAGCATATTGCACCACTTCTCTCAAGACTGCACTCACTTCCTGTTTGCTTCCAGGTGCAATTTAAGTTCTTGATGTTGATCTACAAAGCCGTATATGATTAGGGTGCTGGCTGAGTCTGTTTCTTTTCTAACATGCTTCCACAGCAGATCAGGTCAGCTGGGGTATTCTTGGTAATAGTGTCTAGAATTAAATGTCTCGGGGAAGAGTATTCTCAGTGAAGGGCCATCAACTCGGGAATTAATTTCCCACACCAATCTGCCATATCCCAGGACTGTTGCCCTTCTTCAATACACCGGATAAGGCCCACATGTCTTCTCAGGCCTTCTCAGAGGTGTTTATTGTAAGGGGTGAGAGCCTTTAAATGGGAGCTGTTAATATTTGATCAGCTAGTGTTCTATAATTTTTCAGTTTTGTACATGCACACTTGTACCTGGGGTAAAATTTTTAAAAGCACCCTAGTATTTTATTAAGTTAATATTAAAAGTTGAACAGCTGAGAGGTGAGGTGAATTTGGGCAGGCTATTTAAAACTCTTTGGGTTTTCATTTGGTTTGAAAAAAAAAATCATATTTATTGCATAGTGAACACTTGGGGGAAAAGATAACTTTGTTACATATTCAATACTCCAGCCCCTTCAGATTGTGTAAGAGCTCACGATACACTTCTGCAAGACAATCAAAAGTTCTCAAACAGGAACATGAAAGATCAGACTTGACATCATAATATTTCTAAGGCAAAAAAGGTACAACAAAAAGTGAGAAAATACCTTAAACAAAAACCCAACCTTCAGATCTTATTTATACATCATAAAGTACCAAAAGCATGGTGGGAGGAACAAATGTAAAAAAATACTTTGAAGGCCAGTTTTATTGGTGGACTCTAATACTGAACATACTTGGTAAGTGGATGGGGGAAGCGCAGAAATAAATCTGCTTGGCCAATATTTTCCTGTGTCCCCATTGCTACAGTTGAGGTTATTTGTTTTTCTACGGCATAGTCAATCTTTTCCTGCCTGATTGCTGTTATTTAAATTCATTGATTATGACAGCATGAACAATTCATGCCATAGCCCTATGTTAGAATAACATAATAGTGTTGCCACAAATTCAGCATTATGACTTCAGTCTTGAATCAAACTGGAAGAGAAGATAGCTTGGGAAATACCAAGCCCTTGTTTAAATGTTCAAGGGCAGATTAACCCCATTTTAAGATTCAGCCCATATGGGTGAGATTTTGCTGTGCAAAGGCTGAAGGAGCGGGCCCAAACAGCTGTGGTAATTAGCAATAATGGTACAAAATATATGGAAAATTTTCGGCAAGGAGAATAGATTTAGTGATATGTTTGAAATTTTTTCAAATATTAAAATATCCTCTAATACTGAAAATGAAATGGCAAAAAAATAATTCAGGAATCCAACAATCAGCTTTCAGCCAAATAAAATATTAAACACAAAAATAGATTATGTATTATGGATTTTTAAATTCAACTTTTGTAAATGTGTTGAAGTGTAGAGAAGGCCATTCCACACTTGGCCCCTGATCCTGCAAGCTGCTCTGCCCAGTGTCAGTGGGGCTCTGTATGGGTGCAGGAATCCATTGCATGACTGGGACTTTAATAATTAAATACATCACCACGTTCCTGAATTCTCTAATAGAGGAATAGTGATTTTTCTAATATATATTTAGTACATTCTAGGTCCAGTTCTAGCCCCAGTGAAGTTAACCAAGTTCAACAACACTCCCAGTAACTTCAATGGAAGCAGGATTGAGCCTGCTGCTATATAAATTCACCAACTATTGCAGTGTGCTCAACAGTAAATAATAACAGCAATTATATATACTAGTATAGCCACAACAGTTATTTTAGCAGATAATGGTAAACAGCATACAGTGTGGAATAAATAATTTTTCAAACTAACTGAGAAATATCATGATGGAAAAATTGCTCCAGGTAAGAATTTCATAGAATTCTTAAAACATTTCAGTACAATCTCTTGGGGTAGAGTTTACATCATATACAAAACCCAAAGGACAATGGTCCAGAATTTCAATGAGAACTGAGATAGTCTTCCTGGGATGAGCTTGTTAGCCTGATACGAGGACATGTGATATTGATTTGACTGTTTGTTTGTTTACTTGTATGCTTTGTGTACCTTGTTTATCATCTAATCATCTTCCATCAATTTATGTAAAGACTTTTTTCATACAAGAAAATCATTTGTTTAAAACAGATATTGTTGAATTGCTGAGACAGTATAATTCAACATCCAGAGTTTCACAAGCAGTATAAATAGGTACATAATTTTGCCCGCTATGATACTGACAATGTTACAATAATACTAGCAAATAAAGTCACTCTGCTGCTTCCTACCTACGGATCCTTACAAGTCTACTGTGACAGCCTTTCAAAAAAATTAAACTTAACCTTTTACAAATGAGCCACAATCTAACAAGGTCAGAATAGCTATCTATGATAGTTATAATTCTTTGAAATGTTTGTTATGTGATTTACCTGCTGGTGGCTTTATGAAAGGTGGTGGAATTAATGGTACAATAATGGGTACATTCCCATGATCCTTTGACCCTGCTGGTGAGTCTGAAAGTCCATTTCCTGTGGCAAGCCCTGGATAGCTTGTGTTTATATTGTATGGTGAAATAACACTGTCCTCAGGTAATTTTGGTTTTGGCAAAGAATTTTCTGTAAAAGAAAAAGAACAAATCATACAGCTTGGCAGAAGCGTTGCTTAGGTGCCCCTACATATTTTCACAAATCTGTTCATGTAATTGTGTTTCTACAACACAAAGAACAAATAATAAAAATGAGAATATTTTCTCCTTCAAAAGCCACTACCACGCTCCAGCAAAATTTCAATATTTTGTCAAAAACTGCATTAAACTTTGTTGTAAGGTTTTTAAAAATCAGGCTCCCTTTCTTTTACATGGCCTAAGTATGCACGATTTATTCAGTGACATCACACTCCACGGTCTTTGATATCAGTTATTTTCATGGCAGTGAATTATGTCGTCACACACTGGATTGTGGTGTCAGCGGATGAATTATGCAAAAGGAGTAGACTGATTAAATAAGAGAACCTCTTATTCCTCTCCAATAACTAGTAATAACGGAAAAGAAGATAAAGAAAATAACAAAAAAATTGAAATTTTAGAAAAATATTTGCTAAATGTTGTTATAATTGTAATTCTTTAATACAAAACCACACCTGAACTCTTATTTACAGGCATTTCTCTGCTGTACTTTAACTCACTAAGGAACAGGATTTAATACCAGCTCTTCCTCTTCTCACAACAAAAGCGAAGTACTTTTTTCCCCTACAGATTCTGTAAGCCCATAGATTTCTACCTGGCACAGGTATTCACCATCTTTGTTTGTACTATAAAACATATGACTTGTATCATGTGTTAATAACGATACACATGATCCTATCTATTTTACATGGTGAGCAAAATATTATGCAGACTTATTCTTAAAATGTGCCACAAACGTGATTCCTCATAGATCGTGGCTGCAGAGAATCCCATGTAAGGTTAGTTTATTAAAATGTCAGAAGAAAATAAAATACCTTGGAGCATAGGAACAAGTTATTTTAAAGGTGGCTTACACATATTGCATTTTAAATGGAATACAAATACTAATTACTGTATCAATAACAGTATACAACTAATGGCTGCAAACATTTAATGTCTATACAATTAAATTGTTTTATCTTACCTCTACTTTTTCCACCTTTTATCTAGCACCCTCTCCTCCAGTATTGGGCTCTTTGGTGCCAGTATTCATATCAACACCCACTGAATACAATGCTGCTGCATGCCACCATAAAGAAACCCCAGAGACTGGTGGCCATATATGCAGCAAAATGTTGCAGTTCAACAGTGCAAAGCCTCTGTAATTTCCTCTTTTACCTCAGCTTTGAGAAATTCTTGTTGGATAAGTCAAGATCCAGCAATTTTCTACTCTTTTACTCTGAAGAAATGTTCTTCTTTTCACTGTGATTGCAATTCCCTATCCATCTGGTGTGGCTGAAGAGTCAAAAGGTAGCAACTGAACTGCTGAACAAAAAGACTGAATCCCATTGTTTAGATTTTGAACAAATTCATATACAGTACATGAAGGACCAGATATGCTGACCCCAAACAAGCTCCACCCCTTAAGCCTTTCTAATACACTTTCAGGAAATAATATATTAAAATAAAAAACATTATTAAGTAAACCTTTATAAATACTACTCATGGGTCTTTCATACATTCTGAACATTCTAGTTCAACATCTGACCTTATCAAAAGCCTCAGCCCAACAATTTTGTCAGAAGGACGGTTCATTAGACCCAGACTGCTAAGAAAACATTTCCACATTTCTTTTCTTTTCTTTTTTTTTTTTAATTTGTTGGCAGCTCCTTGGAATCTTGGGTGCATGAGTTTCAATTGGCTCAAAAAATGTTACTGTTGGAGATACATTAGTAAAAGCATATTAGCTGCTATGTTGTTAAATGTTGTGCGACTTGTATTCTATTGCTTTCTGCTTACTGGAAGGCACTGTAAGAGATGTATATTTAAATCAGCTGCAGAATAAGCAACAAAACATGAATCTCCGTGCAAGCCAATTCTGGCAGGTTGAGATAGTTAATCCTTCTTTGCATGAACAAAGGAACATTAAATGTCATTACCTTTGAGAACAGAAATGTGCTGCCGGCTCTCCCCATCTGCAGAGTAGTTCCTGAATTCAATATCTTCTCCATCTTTCAGTTCAACCTTATCATAACCATACCAGCCAAGGAGCTCATTCATAGTGTTTTCTGCAAAGTTCTGAAAGAGAAGAATTGCCTACTTATTTATGTAATCAATAATCATTTGGAACGAAGAGATGAATGCATAAATCGAATTCTATTTGCAGTGTACCATGAACTGCCAGATTGGTTCCACCTCCTCCAGACTAATGTTCATTTTTCAAATCTAGTAGATAATATAATACATTTAAATCTCAGTGATACACATATTTATGAAAGGCCTTTATTTTATTGTAATTTAAAGAAAATAAGGAAAAAAGAGGATTGTTTATGATTTTTGCTCAGGAATTGGAAGTCAGTTATGTTTTTAGAATATATTATTCACAAAAGTTTGTCTCATGCTATCATAAAATATTTAACATTACAGCAGAAAAACCAAAGATTTCTGTCCCAGCAATCAATCTCACTATACTACAGCCATTTCAACTGAAATAAATTACTGATCCTGAAGGTGTGTAAGCAGCAGATTGAATAAAATCACAATAAAAACTTTTTTTAAAATTAAACTTCCCTGAAATGTTGAAATTCCCAAAACAGCAGTATTATGCTAGGGCATGAGAACCAGAAAATGAAATTGACTAGAAACTGAAAGTGAAACTAAATAAACCAAAAAGAAAAGGAGTACTTGTGGCACCTTAGAGACTAACCAATTTATTTGAGCATAAGCTTTCGTGAGCTAGAGCTCACTTCATCCGTAGCTCACTTCATCCGATGAAGTGAGCTGTAGCTCACGAAAGCTTATGCTCAAATAAATTGGTTAGTCTCTAAGGTGCCACAAGTACTCCTTTTCTTTTTGCGAATACAGACTAACACGGCTGTTACTCTGAAACCTAAATAAACCAAGTTTGCTCAAAATGTAGCCTCAGAACTGACTGGGTCCATGGATCCTGATCTGAAGTATAGCCTTGCAAATGCAGCCTTCCATTGGTTTCCTACACTGCAGCTATGGAAACACAGCCCTGAAAGACTAACCTAACAGGATAGAATCCAGATGCCAAACTCTATCCTAACTTAAACCACAATTAACTTCAGTAGCTCCAGTGGATGCTTTGTTGACTAACTCAACCTTTGAGTACTGTAATTTCTAATCACTTGTCAGGGAATATGTAAATAAAGGCTGTAGGCAGTGGTGAGCTGCAGCCAGTTCGCACTGGTTCACTAGAACCGGTTGTTAAATTTAGAAGCCCTTTTAGAACCAGTTCTAAATTTAACTGGCCAAAAGTGGCACCGTAGGCAGTGCACCCACCGGCAGCTCCCTGCCCCACCCCCGGCCCCAGATCACCTCTGCTCCACCTCCGCCTCCTCCCCTGAACGCACCGCCTGGCTCTGCTTCTCCACCCGCCCCCCCCGGCTTCCCGCGAATCAGCTGTTCGGCGGGAAGCCGGGGTGGGCTGAGAAGCAGGTGACGGCTTCCTGCTCAGGCTCAGGGAGGCGGAGGTGAGCTGGGGCGGGGGGGCATGAGGAGGGCTGCCCACGCCGCAGCAGGTAACCCGGGGGGGGGAGAGGGGGCCGGCCACAGGGAGTGGCCTCTGCCACCAAATTTTCACCTCTGCCTTTCACCTCTGCCACCAAATTTTCCCCATGGGCGCTCCAGCCCCAGCGCACCCAGGGAGTCGGTGCCTAAGGCACCACTTTTGATGTGATCAGTGGGGGAGCAGCAGCTCCCCCTGCTCCCCCCCAGCTATGCTCCCCCACCCCTAGGAGCCAGAGGGACCTATCAGATGCTTCCTGGGAGCTGCCCCAGGTAAGCACCTCCGGGACTCCCCACCTCGCCCCCCAGCACGTGCCTCTTAGGGGTGGGCACCCACTACGGTGGCCCACAAGACCCTCCTGCCCGGTTCTGGGGGCAGTCAGGGGACAGGGGACAGGGGTGGATGGGGCAGGGGTCCTGGGGGGGGCATCAAGGAACGCGGGGGGGTTGGATGGGGCAGGAGTTCTGGGAGGCGGGGGTGGGCAACAACCCCCTCATGGGGTGAGGAGGGAACCCATTGTTAAGATTTTGGCAGCTTATCACAGGCTGTAGGCATTTATTCTTTACCTTTAAAATGCATATAAATCTATATACAAATTAGTTGCAGCCTTTAGGATCCAGCCAAGATGACAGTAATGGCCCACATTGTCACAAAGGTTAAGTAACTCTAGACAAATTGAACCAGCCTAGTCTCCAAGCTGAGTGAAGTGCAAAAAGTACAGCAACATGGTGAAAAGTAAATCTGATTTTAAAATTCTATTAATTTTAATACAGCCAAAGGCCTGATCCTATTTCTAGTGAAGTCAACTGTTCTTTTGCTATTAATTTGAATGGAAGTAGGATTTTGTCCTATGTTACTGGCAACCTGAGTGAAGAATCTTTTAAAAATATTATTTTTAAAGTCCCTTTAATTAAAAACAACTCAAAATTAATTCATCTTATTTATTTTGATTATTATATTTTAATATTAGTATTGTTGTAGCACCTAATGACCAGGGCTCCATTGTGCTATGCGGTCCCTGCCTCAAAAAGCTTACAGTCAAAGTTTGGAAGCACCTGCTTGTTTTTTGCCATGCTGCCCCTCCTGGAAGGAGGTCCCCATAATTAGTCACAAAGCACCTCATTATCCTTCTTCAAATCTTTTCTTAAGGTTCTATTTTTCCATGATGGCTGCAAAAAAAATTGACCATGGCTAGACTGCAGGTGTGCTGACACCACTGTCGATCATGCTGACCAATATTGTCTCATTATTTCCTTGTATTCCCTCGTCTGCTTGTATCCATCTGTTGTTTCTTATCTTAGACTCCCCAAAGAGCTTACAAACTATGTCTTTGTGTTCTGTTTTTAGAGCACCTACCACAATGGGGTCCTGGTCCATGGTTCTAAGGGCTACAGTAATACAGATAAGTAATAACCATAATAATAAAGTTTAAGATGGTGTGCACGTGACAAACAGAGCACAAGGGAACAAAAAGAGAGTTATGAATAATCAGCAATCACAGCACAGCAGTTGCCTAATCATTGTCAAGTGTTCTGTAGGCATGATATGGGTGGGTTTTAAGGAGAAATGTAAACAAGGATAATGTAGTGACCTTGTGGATTTTACAGGGCTAGCATGGGGGTACTCTTCTGAAAATCTGACAAATGGGCAATCAATGGTGAAGCAAATGTGGGGGTCTTACGTCTCTATAGCAAATAAGAAATTATAGTTAAGGTGAGTATAGAGCACAATGGGCCTTAAAAGTGAAGACAGGTAGTTTCTGCTTGATGTAATAGAGAAGGGGGAGTCAGTGGAGGGATGCAATAAGGTGGGTAACATGGTCAAAGTGATGAGCCACAAAGATTATTTTTGCTGCAGCAGCAAGATGTAGACACAGTTGGATGTGTGGGTCTAGAAAGAGGGCTGAATCAAAGATAGCACCTTGTTTATAGGCCTGAGTGAGTGACAGTGACTAAGAAAGGAGCAAGAGGGAAGGTTTTGGGGAAGAATCAAGAGCTCAGTTTTGCCCATGTTAAGCCTGAGTTGTGTCCTCAGAGACACCTGCCCAACGGAAGGCTGAAAAGTCAATATAGTAAAATCTGGGTTATGGTGAGTGCCAAACCTTTGAATGCTTCACTGGATGACTGGGCAACAAAATGGCAGATTAAATTCAATGTTGATCAATGCAATGTAATGCACTTTGGAAAACATAATCCCAAGTACACGTACAAAATGCTGGGGTCTAAATTAGTTGTTACCATTCAGGAAAGAGATCTTGGAGTCATTGTGGCTAGTTCTCTGAAACATCCACTCAATCATGTGCAGTGGTAGACAAAAGCACTAACAGAATTTTAGGAACCATTAGGAAAGGAATAGATAAGAAGACAGAAAATATCATAATGCCACTATATAAATTCATGGTATACCCACACCTTGAGTACTGCATGCAGTTCTGATCACCCCATCTCATAAATGATATGTTAGAATTGAAAAAGCTACAGGGAAGGTCAACAAAAATGATTAAGGGTAGAGATTAATAAGGAGAGTTTAAAAAAGATTGGGACTTTTCAGCTTGGAAAAGAGAGGACTAAGAGGAGATATGGTAGAGGTCTATAAAATCGTGACTAGTGTAGAGAAAGTGAATAAGGAAATGTTATTTACTTCTTCACACAACACAAGAAACAGGGATCACCCAATGAAACTATTAGGCAGCAGGTTTAAAACAAACAAAAGGAAGTATTCAAACAATGCACAGTCAACCTGTGGAAGTCGTTGCCAGGGGATGTTAGGAAAGCCAAAATTGTAACAGGTTTCAAAAAAGAATTAGATATGTTCATGGAGGATAGATCCATCAATGGCTATTAGCCAAAACAGTCAGGGATGCAACCTCATGCTCTGGGGATCCCTAGCCTTTGATTGCCAGAAGCTGGTAGTGGATGACGGGATGGATCACTCGAAGATTGCCTATTCTGTTAATTCTCTCTAAAGTACCTGGCATTGGCTACTGTCAGAAGATAGGATACTGGGCTAGATGGACCATTGGTCTGACCCAGTATGGCTGTTCTTATGCACAAACACAACAATATGGGCCTGGGTACATAATGCATAGCTGTATCTTGTGGTGGTTTTCTGTGACCTGTAGTGTTTAAATTATAATGCTTTGCACTCCTGTAACACATTCATCTGAGGTTCTCAAAGAGATATTCTAAATATTATGATGCCATAATAAAGGCTGTATAATCAGACTTTATCCCGATGCAGTATGGTGGGTAAGAGGTAGTGGAGATAAAATCCATCCTCCACTCAGGATGAGTCTCTGGAGATGCACCAATGGTTGCTACTTCAGTCTATGGGCCAAACAGTGGAAACAGAGCTTCTATCCCATTTGTGCAGGGTGATAGGGCCACTGGATCTATATATAATAGATACAGGGGCCTCTCTCCCAACCCATTCAATTGATAATCTCCACACTGATCTATGTCAAAGCAGGACAGAGACCTACCTTCTGGTGGGGGGTGGGAGGGGAGCAGAGGCCCTTTGCTTTGTTGCTCTGCCAGCAATCCCAACTGTATAGCCCCACTGTAAGGCTGGAGTACTCCAGAGGGCCTCAGGCAGGTCCTCCACACCAGGATGTCATCCAATAATCAATTGGGTCCCTATTATGCAATATTAGCATGGACCCCAAAGACTATATGGAGGCCTATTGAACCCCACTGGAGCTCTGCACTGGTGCAGATCACTGTGCTAGCAGATCTGATTGCAAGACTGGGGTCTTACACTTCACAAAACCCCAGTGAGGTAGGGAATCATGATTATATTCATTTCACATATGGGTAAATTGAGGTACAAGGTGGCTGACTAATACCCATGGTCACGCAATAAATCAGTGACAGAGCTGAGAGTAAGAACTCAGAACTCCTGACTCCATACTCAGACCACTAGACAATGCTCATTTTTTTTTGTCATGGCCTACTCCATATATCTATTATCCCAAGTTGTTGATAATCTCTTGAGCTGTAGTTCCTAGTGCATTGAAAGAATCACTTAAATCTCACAGAATGGCTAAAGTGAAATCTCCTGGATTATGTTAGCTGACAATGCAGGTGTGCAGCTGTGTGCTATCACATCTGCTTAACTGCCATGGAATTTACTAAGATTTGCAACAGACTCCTCTTTGCCAAAGAAATTGGCCTTAAAATGCTGTAGTATTGCAGAGGCCCTTGGTTATGTAATAACAATACCCTAAAGTTTTCAGCTCCTAATATACATATCTTCTTTTTTGCCCCCCTGTGAGTCCCAAGCCACATACTGCAATTCTGCAGTGTGGTTTGATTGCATGTTCTAACAGGATCATTTCTTTATTCTTGACAAAAACATAAATACCCTCCTATCTCCCACTTTGAAAAACTGGATCATTATGTTAGATTGTAATTTGAAGTGAATTTACTTCTCATTCATAGGATGAGGGAAGAAGATTTTGTGGATCTGACTATCTGTGATTTCTTTTATGAGACTAATGATATGAGGCAACAGAAATCTTATCTCCATTAACATTGATTCCCTTTACAGGATTCATTTCACTGTAATCACATACCTAAGGTTTGACCTTACTTCACAGAGGAGAGTTTTCCCAAATTTTTACTAATGGATATATTTTAAAACAAAATGGTGTTTTTTCCTTCAATTTTCTCTCTATTTTCTCTCCTTCTCTATGAACCTTATTCACAGGGGCAGGCCTGGCTTCATAGAGTGAGGCCTGGCAAAGACAGAGGCAGGAAACACAAAAGAGAATGAGTCTGTCAGACTAATTTTCTTCTAGGTTTTACTGTTGAATGTTTATTTCACATTTTGGAGGAAGCAGAGTGGCTCCATTCCATTTCCTTGCATGAGTGACCCACCAGATATACAGCACTGAGGATTCACCTCAGGTATATAAAGAAAATTAAAATGTGGGCATATTCACCACATGAACTTGATCACTTTTTTCCAGTCCACATTTTCTCTGCTCATTTGCATTGCCACCATTTTGAATATTATGCTGTCAATAAGTAGTGTTGCTGTCAATAAGTAAATTTTCCTGACCTTTCTTTAATTTCCTTTTTTCTCACTCAGCCACCCCTTTATTAGTGTTGTAAGGTGGGCTTTATCAACCTCATTTGTATAAACAGTTAATACACAGACCTCTTACTCCATTAAAGAGGATAGGTGCAGGTTTCTCATGCAGATAATACAATTCACTCTGTAGATATCTCATAAATCTACTTCCATGAAAACGGTATAGTAACAGTGACCTGGAATAGTACAATTGATAAAGGCTATCTGATTTTACTTTTACAAACACATTTTTGCTTTTCAGGAGAGAAGGGAGGAGTTTCCCTGGGATCTTTTTAATATTTACACTTATCTGGCTCATTTCAAATGCAGTCAATGCTGCAGTGTCTGTTACATTTTGACAGTGATCCTTTTAAATACGGGGAATATTAAAAAAACTAAATTGAAGAATCTTTTGATGAGTTTACTGTTAAACTATAACAGATGTCTTAAGTGCTAGGCATCAGGAATGAAGCCCAATTTTAGGTACAAATTACTTATTGAGAATATTTATAGATGGTAAACTCCTAGGGCACATGGAGGCAGCTCTGTGAAATTATAACACAGATTAATCGCTAACTGTGCAATTGACAAAGAATCTAAACACGTAGATAAATTAAGTCTTGTTTGTTTACCAGAGCTTCCAGCACACTATGCTTGATGCAATCACATTAATTTATTCTAGCAAATTTAACAAAATATATTTCAAATCACCTTTTTCACAATCTTAAGTTTTCCTGCTATCCCCAATAGTATAGCACAATAAAGTAAGTGTGGGTAGAGGGAATATGTGGAGAGGGGGGGAAGGAATGAGGTATAGAGCTGTACCAAGTCTTTAGACTATTGTATTGATTAGGCTGTAACAATTAAACTAGTTATTAAAAGTGTCAGATTGCCTTGATTACATTATATTCCTGAATAGAATACATGTTGTATTATTCATAATAGTCACTGAAAAGTACCAAAGTGATAAATGACACTGACTTAGTTTCAGAATAACAATTTGTTGTTTTTCTAGTTGGCATATGAACACACATCTCTGAAGATAAGTAGAAAGTATAATCTGAGGGGGGGAAGAGAATATAAGAAAGAAGGACATAAAAATAAATTAGGGAAAAGAGAGAGACTGTGAAGGTCACAGTGAAACAAAACACTTCTATCTGAATATTTTTAATTGAAACGTAACATAGGGAAACTATGCAGAGTCATGGTTTTTTTTGCATACGATGTTGTATCAAATTTAAATTTGTTACAACCATCATGTACATTGGGATAGGGATAACAAAAATGTAACTTAATATCTGGCATAATGAAACAGCAAGCAACACAAGTTTCCAATCATATTAAAACTGAGCTGGAAGTGACATTACTGATGCAACCTACGAAAACCGAGCAGTTTGGGTTTAGTAATCATTCTTGAGTAAATATGTAACTATATCAAACAGCAAATCATGAAGGAAGTCTTTGTGATGAGGTAATTTTATTGCTCATTCATAGTGCCTTGCATTTGCTGAACTTAAAATAGACACTTGTACCAATGGCCTTTTTATTACCCAAAGAAAAAAAATCACATATACACCAGTACTTTTTCTTTCTGCTAGCAAAGGGAAGCAATTTGATCCAACGTGGGCTGAAACTTGAGTAGGTCACTGTACACCATGATAAAATTCCCTAATCCCTGAGCCAAATTTCCCTGAGGGGGCCCTCCTACTACTCCTTCACTTTCCAAGCTGACTTTTCCATTCCCTCTCTCGTCTTTTCCTCCCCTTCATCTCTTTCATTTCCCCTACCTTGAAGCCATGATATCTGATCTGCTGCTGGTACTCAGGTTACAGTTTTTACAGCTTAGGCTGTCTATTGCTGTATACATTCCTTTCTTTCTGCTCTGCCGTGATTACTTACCAGAGCTTATTTTACACTGGTCCAGATGAAAGCAGTTCAGATGAAGGGAAACAGTCAGGCTGTTTGAACATTATAGATATGAACCTACAAAAGGGCACATTGTGCTCCATATGACATTTTGTTACACACATTTTATACAGTGTAACCAATATATGTCACTGTACTCTTCAGGTTTATGAAAAAAGAACCTAGAACAGATTTTTATTAAATGCAAAAATATATCAGGAAACGCATGAACCCTCCCACAGTTCTTAACATTCTAAACAGCACAAATATGCAAACTTTTTAAGTTTTTTCTTTTATTATAGTTAGATTATTATAAGAACCAACTGCTCTTACTAAAAAATGCGGTCTCCTAGCTCAATAGCATAATTGGCACTACTAGGTGATCTTGTGCTTTGTGAAAGCTACTGCCAACATTTACCTTACCCCAGCTCAGAAAAAAAATGAAATCTCTTCTAAATTCCAATCATATCAGCATATAACTTGTGATTTAATTATTAATACAGTTAAAATCCTAAGGTTTGTAATGTTAAACAGTAAAAATGATTACAAAAGAGAAACTCTACATCAAGGTTAATTCCAATCCTTAATACCAAAGCAATAGTTTAAAATTGTGTATTTTTTCTCCTTCACACAATGTTGTTTTTGTTTCTTCCTCACCATTTCAGACAAACATCTGTTATACTGTAGAAGAACAACTATCTCCCAAACCGCTGAGTGTGCCTGCAGCCAAAGTAAACAAAACAAACCCAGAGGATCCAGCACAGTCAGCCTTTATATCCAGCCAGGATAACATTTCACATGTTTTGATTAAAATTAACTAATTTGTAATTCTAGAACCTATGAAACTTAAAAACTGCACTCCATATATATCGCATTAAGTGGTGTTTTAAAATGTGATAGATTTGTGCAGCTCCCAAAACTATGTGATTATGATGAGCAATTACTGTTACTATCCACAGGCTTTAGAAAGTCCCATCCAAAAATAGGAAGTGTCACAAATCTCTCAAAGAAACAATAATGCTCTCTGGGGGTGGAATCGAGAGTGGTTTGCCCTGGATATCAGTGGCAACTCTCAGTTAGCCCTTATTTTGTTCATACCACTAATAGTACCCAAGTCCACAGTTCCAGTTCTGGTGAAACACACTCACTCAGTACACAGACAACATGGAAAAGAGAATGCCTACCTTAACCAGTAAAGAATGTCTAGTCAAATTAGTAATGAAGTTTGGGGGGTGTGGGGGAGGAATTGTATACAGCATTCCCCTTTAATACTGGATGAAAAACAATGCTATATTATAAAATGTCCTGTTAATAGGTATGTTATATATATATATATATATATATATATATATATATATATATATATATATAATGACATCTATAATGACATTTTTGCAGCAATATTCCAATGACTTTCTGTTTTAGTATAAATTATCCATTTACATTAAATAATGGTAGTTTTATCATATATATATATATATATATATATAAATTATATAAACTGCACTGTTTTAATTTATATTTGCATTTTTAAAAAGTAAGTTCAGCTGAAGTCCTGCAATACGTGCTAGTTGTGTATGACTCATGGAGAAAATACATCAGAGGTATAAAATAAATACAGGTCAGGGAATAAACTTGGAAAATAAAGGCACAAAATAGGACCAGTCCAACCTAGACCTGCGACCTAATGCTAAAAGAAGTCCTGAAATGTGTTTTTGTGCAATCGCTCCCATTCTAACAGCTGGAGGAACAGCCTCCAGCGCTACCTCTGGAACACAGCTGGACTGGCACAGTTTCCTATCAGATAGGAATAGACTCCAAACAATAAATAGACTCCTATCAACAAGAGCCCCTCGGACAGCTCTCTTTCAACAACACCTATGCTGCTTTGATTAACTGTGAAGTGAGGCGTGTAGAACAGAGGAGGAGGCAAGGAAGAAGAGAGGGGGGAGAAAAGAGAGTCCCTGTCTCTAAGCCCAAAAATGATGTGCAGCTCAGACCATAACATTTCACTTTGACATTTTAATTACACGGTTGCAGCTGGCTACTGAAAAAGGAGAGAAAGCCAGTGTTGAAAAAGCCCTCCCTCCTCCCCTAACTTCACAGCTTTCCAGTTAACCTGCGAGGATTGTAATAGAAAATGCACCCAAGGAGCTTAAAAAACCGAAGGAGGGAGAGTTTAAAAAATATATATCAAGCAATCAAAGGCGGTCAATGAGCTGGCTTTGCAGCCTGTGAATTCGGCTCTGTTTTCAGCCCAGGAGGCGGAGCTGAGACACATTCAGTGCATCCTACCAAAAAAAATGACAAGAGATCCTTTCTTATTTCACTGCCCTGCCCGGTGGAGGACTGGGGGGGGGGGGCAGAGGCGTCCCCCTTCCCCCTCGCAGGCACATACCTTCATCTCCTCGTTGATTTCCCTTTTCACCGGGTGAGCCGGCTTCCTGCTTCTTTTATTTTCGGGAGGTCTCCCTTCTTTCTCCATTTCTGCCATTTTTTGTGTCTGGCTGGTGGAGATGAAATGGCTGCTGGTGTCGTGGGGGGGCTGGGAAGCAGAAGTGGGGAGGGCGGCGGGGCTGGGCGGGGGTCGCTGGCTCAGCGGTGGAAGCTGGCGTGAGGGAGGGTCGGAGGCGAGAGCGGCGCGGGGAGGGTCGGGGATGCAGGCGGGCTGGAGGGTGGGTGATGCCCTGTGGAGTCAGCCATCTTCCGCCGCTCCGGCTGCTGTCTGCATGGGCGAGCGAGGGAGAGCCTGGTGCGTGTGTTTGGGAGAGAGGGAGAGAGAGACAGGGAGTGGGAGCGAGCGAGCGAGCGCGCCAGCCAGCCCCGCTCCTTCTGCGGAGCGGCTGGAGCCGAGGGGGTGGAAGGCGAGGGGGGTAGGACGGCCCCCGGCTCCGGGAGCGGGCGGGGCTTCCACGGCCACCGAATCCGCCGCGGCTCCGGCTCTGGGGGCTTCTCCTCGCGTCCCTGCTCATCAGCTCCTCCCCCCAGTGCAGCCGGAGCCCCCTGCGCTCACACGCACACAGCCCGCCGGGGGAGGGGCAGGGGGCGCGCTCTGTCCCAGCCCATCCTCCCCCGGCGGGGCCAGCGCGCTGGGGCAGCTGCCAGGGCGCCTCCGAGACCCCCGCTCGCCAGCCCGAGCCGAGCCGCCGCCGCCGCCGGGGGAGAGAGGCGCAGCAGTGGGGTCTGGGAGCGCTCGGGCTGGCTGGGCCGGGAGATGCTGCGTGTCCCCCGCAGGGGCTGGCTCCTGCCCGGCTGGGCGATCGCAGTCCGTGGGCAGAACAGCGCGGGAGGCCCGGCCGTGCAGCACACGGGAGTACACACGCTTGCTTCTCAGCCCCAGCATCTCCCCGGCCGGAGAAACGCCTCCCCGCTGCTGGGCTGCCTGTTACCCGACCCCTGCAGGAAGTGTCCCTCGCAAAGCATCGTGTTCCTAAGCCAGGCTCCACGATCCTGCCCAGCCCCGCTGCAGAACAGTCCCCCCACTCCCAGCCCCTTTAGGTGAACTCATGGCACTCATGGTTTGAAAGCGGCTACAAGCTTTCATTGAACGAGCTGCCATTCACTTTCTGATATCCCCCCCGCCTTTTCCTTTTTCCTCCTCCTCAACTTCCAAACCTGGGTATGTGCTCTGAGAAGCTGTCTCTGTCATGAAAAGGTTTGATTAACTCTGTTGGGTTTTTTTTTTCTTTTTTTGTCTGTGCCTAGGAAATGAGAATGAATGGTTTGATAGGAGGTACTTGAGAAATGAGGTACTGAATTACGGTACACACTGTGGGGGTTACATTGATTCTTCTTGGGTTGTGCTTTCTTACTCCTTGGCAGTTCGTAATTACCTGATACAATACGATATGGGGGTGTCCATTGTTCCATAAGTCAAAATTGTAATTGTAAAGAATTTTTCATTATGACTGCGGTACAGCTTCGAATTACACATTTTTTTAAAATATATTTGAAAGCTAAAATGTGTTCTGTATGTGTATGACTAGGCTCTCCATAAAAATCTCTGCTTAGCTTGTCAAAGCTAAGTTCGTTTTGTATGTTACAATGTCTAATTTACATTTTTTATTTCTTAAGCTTAAATCACTGACATTTGTGAATATAAAAAGTTGAGCAGAACTTTCTCCTTTAGAGACTAGAATAAGCCATGCTTACTCTGTTCAGATGGTGGAGCGGTTAGAGACATAGAGTCACTGTTGTTTATTTGTTTGCTCTGCAGTACTGAAAATATGAAGAAGTGATTTAAAATACGTTTGGCTTGTTAATGGAGGAGTAATAATCAAAATGTGTCAGGCTGGAAAGTTGTAGCGTACATCTATGTAGATGTACAGTCACCAGAACTGTTCAACAAAAAGAATAACTTTAATCACAGCCTAAACAAATAATGAGTAAGCAGGGAAACAGATTTGATCATACAGTTTAGCAAAGTAGTAAAAACCTGCAAAGGCTCTTGTATAGGCTTCCTTTGCATCAGTGTAGATGCAACAATACATACTGTACATAGAATGCTGCACAAAAGCAAAGTATAGACAGTGTTGGCTCTATCATGCATTTCAGTGGGAGTTTTGCATCCACAAGAAATGCAGATTCTGGCCTTATATGCACAAGTGCTAAAAGGTATTCAGATTTTTTTGTAATATTTTTAAATGTAATGGGTTTTTGCAAAATAATTTGTGTGAATTTGCAGAGATGTTCAGTACTTGGTATGTAACATCAAATTCATTGTGAATTTGTCATAAAGGTGCTTTTTTTACTCTAGTGGAAAAATATTAATGCCCCACATTTTCTCCTTGTTCGAAACTCATTACAACTGAATCACTGTTGTTGAGCTCCTATCAAACAGCAAAATCTTCAAGTATTGTTTCATCGGTTGTAAATGAAATATAATGATGAAAATTTGCTCACATAATTTCATGTACAGCTCCGGAACTTTTTGAAGCCTTTAGCTTTAATACATTGTCTCCCTCAGAAGACAACTGTGATTTGAACTGCCACCTGTTCAGTTTTATGGATATATCCTGATGAAAAAGGAAAAGTGAATTCTTGTATTAAAGTATCAGTTTCTACTATGAGCTGATAAGGCAGTTTTAATGAAAAATATGTGGACATGATGGTTCTGTTTAAAGAAACTTCTAAAAAAACCATGTACCAAAAGCACTAGTTTTAGAGTTTTACATGAAATACACTCTCTATGACATATGCTTAAGTATTATTATATCTTTTAATATATGTTTCTAACTTAATAATAATAATTTCTTCTGAAATTCTTCTTCTGAACATTTGCTGTAATTATGGTAATAAGGCATTGTTTTTCTAATAATCAAAGCAGATAAATAATCTCACAGAGGGTCCAATCCTGCACTCCTAACACAGGCAAAACTTCCATTCAAAGCAACAGGAATTTTGCAGAGTGCAACAACAGGCCAAAACAATGCAAATGGCCTCAAGCCATTAAATCAGGTAAGTGGACAAATATGACTAATTGCTTTTTAGGACTAAGCCAGTTAAATTAGTGAGTGGACAAATATGATTGATTGTCTCTTAAGACCAAATCTGGTATTCCTTGCATTTTCCTTCAGTGGGAATTTTGACTGTCAGTTTTCCTGTCTAAGGACTGTAGGATTTGGCTATAAATCAGGCATCACTTTGAATCTAGTGCTGCTAAGTCTGAGTTCTGATCCTCAGAAGTCCTGCTTTTCAACAGTTGCCAATAAATCTTTAACATCCTGATCATCCCAGAGTATGTACTGTTTGTCTGTATATCTACTATTGACTTTAGATAGGTACAGAAGTGCTGCTGCTGTTTCTCTTTTGCAATGACCATGGATCACCTCTTGGCGTCTGTCAGGAGTCATACCTCATTGAAAACTGGTGTTTTCATTCCAGTGTTTATTATTGGAATATCCAGTGATGACATAGGGCCTGGTGTCAACTCTTGTTTGCCTGGGAAAAGTTGAGTTTCTAATATTCCTGTATTTAGAATGTTCAAATTACAGGTATGATTTATTATAAATTTTCAACTACTGAAGTAAGTTTTGGAACTAAGCTGAGTATGAATTGTTCTACTTGTCATCTGAGAGACAGAAGCCAAGAAAAAGAGATAATTTTGTGTTTTAATAGTGGCTCATCCACTTACTATGAAGAGTTAGAACATCAGAAATTGTGAAAGTGGCTCCTCTTGTGTTAATCTTACAATGGAATAGGACTGAACATTTCCAAAAAGTATATAAAAATAAATCTGCTGTTCGCCTTAGAGAGGCCATAACTAATTACATGTATTTACTGAACGGTGACAGCACATATCTCTAGTGTGAGAATAACTGCATGATTTGGAAGGAATCCTCACCATTCCAATGGCTAAACAGTGTTTGTTTGATACTCTGCATTTTAACACCCTATAAATGATGGCATGCCTTTAACTTTAGTTGTTTGAGTGCAATGGGACTGCTCATGCATGTAAAGTTATGCACATATGTAAGTGTTTGCCTGAGTGGTACTTACGATTTTAACAAGTACTTACAGACTAAGGGTGAAATCCTGACCCTACTGAAATCAATGGCAGTTTTGCCGTTGACTTATGTGGGGCTAGGGGCTTCGCCCAGAATTTCAGAGGGGCATTAATCAGCCTGTTAAGGCTCAGTCCTCCACTTATTGAAGTCACTAGTAAAACTTGATTTCAGTTGGAAGAGGATCTGGCCTTAAATTTTTCCTCACAGTTTTACGGCCACAATCATTTGCACTTGCAAAAGACAAAATTTGTGTATACAAAGGGAACATGCAAATAGGTTGTTGAAAAAAATTCCCCACAAGTGTTTAATTTACTCTCTATTTTTTCTGTTTCTATTTACTGAGAGTCACATATTTTTAAAGGACATGTATCCATGCACTCTAGGTGCCCTTAACATAATTTTAAAATACCTACAGCAAAAGCCACACTTCAACATAACTAAATATCTTGTCCTACTTCAATTTAGAGGCAATTTAAGAGACCTTTTCCTAGCAGTGTAACTGAGGTCATTTCTCTTTGAAGGAAATAAATGGAAAAGCAGATTCTCCTGTTTAAATATGGAAAAACAACATATTGTTTTTTTAAAAAGAATGCATGAAAGGAAAGCTGTATCAGGTAAGGCATCAGTGACAGAGTGTATGGGGATGCTAGCAAAATATGTGGGATTTTGTTTGGGCATTACTGTAAGGTTGGGAAGCTCATGATAATTACCATAGCAACTTCATTATCACATGACATAGAAAAGCCAGTATAAAATCAGGGGTTAAAGGAAGGAAGGGTAGGGAGGAGAAAGGGATAGAGTAGCTCTCCCTTCTCTTCCTGTCTTGGGTAAGTAGAACTCCCCACAGGTCCCTAACTTCTTTGGCTGGTGTGATGAGAGCTCCCCCTCCTGTTTCCATTTACTTTAAACATTGTACAGAATGCATCATGGAACCTCCCAGATCATGTATTCAGATTTTCACGTACACTGGAAAGAAGGTAAAAGAAAGAAAGAAATATCCAATGGAGCAATAGTACATGTCACAGTTTGTGAAACTCATCTGTAAGAAGAAATATTTTCCTGTTGTCTTTCCTAATGGCTTGAGGTCATATTATCTCTTAAGACCCATCTTAATTATATTCAGAATCACAGAGTATATTCATTAATAACATAGATATTTATTGATATGTTGTTCATTTTATTATGTACTCTAACGAGGCAGTCTCTGTTTTTCTCTGTTTTGTTCAGCTATTCTCTTAACACTGACTCTTTGTAATAATTGGCAGTGTCCATAGATTAGATTATGACAGCAATAGTAAACTAAATAAATTAATTGAAATATCTGCTGCCAACCTGTTCTCCTTCAACCATTTCCACCAACAGGGAAACATACATATGAACTACTCCCTCAGTTCAGTTACATCAAATCCACATATACCTTCAATAATATTATTTCACATTCATACCTTTTCAGACCAACACATTCCATTCATTGCTGTACATGGATGGGTGCCCACAGCGTTATTCACACACAGTATGTCTGTAGATACTTTTCTTCTATGAGTCCTAATCTCCATCCATAGTTTTTTTTGTTAGCCAGTTGACTAAATGGGAGGCTGCCATGCAGAGTGTCAAAAGGTAGCCCCAAGAAAGCAGATCCCCGATGGCAGTTGTTGTGAAAGCAGTGGAGACTTTCAAAAATATGAAGTTCTGGAACTCTTTAAATGTTGATATACATCAAAGACAGTTCTCGAGTTGTATAAGGATGTCAGTGGGAGTTCTTGTGCAGATTGATGACAAGATGTGGCTCCAAAGTTGTTAGTTTTGTTAATTTTTTGTTTTATTAAATATGCTGGCAGACACAAAGTAACTTTCTTTGACTTATTAATTGTTGCTTCACTTGTCTTGAAATAGGAGCTACAGGTGATCTGATAAATGGATAGAAGTGTTGGCTAGTTTCAGTGTAGCTTTTCTGAGTAGTTCTGAATCTTTCACTGAAATGTTAAAAAACCAAAACCCTTCTAACATCTCCTACAGCAAAATGACACAAGGGCAGTTATTTTTCTTCTTCAGCATCAGAGCACACCAGTGTCATTAAAGGCTGTGTAACATCAACCCTTTAAACTGTTACCTAGAGGTACTGCATATGAAACCAAATTAGCAGAACCCACACCAATCACCAATATTGAAGTTCTGTAGTAAAATCTTTTGCTTAGAGAGCCCTAAGGTGTCTCTCTAAGCATAGCCTCTGATACTTTCATACTGGGTGCAGTGCCAGTGGCTAGGCGTGGGGCTATCGCTGGACAGGGGACTGAGGCCCATCATACAGATTTGGACTTGGCCTTGGTGATCCACACATTTGCAATCTTCAGGCTCTTCACTATTGTGAAGGATTCTGCCTCGGAATTAAACTGTGAAACTTAAAACAGCTCCAGGTGGTTCATCCCAGCACCCTGTTTGCTCAGCAACACTGCCAGCCAGTCACACTCTCTTCATTGAGTCCCCGTTGACTACTGATTCAAATTCAAGGTCTGGACCTTATTTTACAAGTCCTCCATGTGATTGGCCCAAGTGAGCTGTAGCTCACGAAAGCTCATGCTCAAATAAATCGGTTAGTCTCTAAGGTGCCACAAGTACTCCTTTTCTTTTTGTGAATACAGACTAACACGGCTGTTACTCTGAAACCTGCCTCACTCTAGGAGTCCTGATCTCCTGTATCTGCTGCATTCCACTGAAACAAAAGAACTGTCAAACTTCGAAAGTGAAACTGTATGCTAAAGCCAAAGTTTTCTCAGTGACTGCCCACACAGCTCAGAAACTCGCTCCCTGAAAATCTTAAAATGACTGTAAATTTCGGAATATTCAGCGCTAAATGTAAAAACTCAGTTCTTCAATCTAGTTTTCTCTCGATAACACCAAAAGCACATATTTAAAATATAACAACAACCCTACAGAATGAGGGAAGAACAGAGAGAGAGATCACATTGTTTTCCTTTTATTAAATATATGAAACACACAAACATCACGGTACAAGAACCTAACCAGACTGAAGTATTAGATAGGGAGTGACAGGAGAGTTTGGCCTGGGAATGGGGCAGAAAGCTCTCTAATGTTTTTACGTCAATTCTCTTTTTTAAAAATAGATCAGTTACACTGATAAACTCCTCAGAACACTATCACAGAAAACCTTATTGTTTCCACCCATAAGATCTTCCTCCTCCCTTTGAATTTATGGACACATTTTCCTTTTTTTTCTTGTCAATCTATGAAAAGAAAAACAAAAATCTGAATGTAAAGATACCTATTTATACATTAATCTAATAATTCTATATCTCCCTAGTGATCTTTGTTGAATGATACAATATGTCAATATAAGTAACATCTGTCATGGAAGGGAAAACAACTATAGGTTCTTTTCATTTATGAAATCATTGTAGAATTGCTGTATACTTAATTTACCTGTCATATTTTCAAACAAATCACATAATTTTGTCCAACTACCCCAGACATTGTACATATAAGAGCCCTTCTACAGTAAGTAGGTTATTCATTTATTTCATGGACCTAAAGAAATAAGGCCAAAACATTTAAAGTGGTGCATACAAAATGATTTACCAAGAGAAAAGTTAAGAATCAGCCTCTGACACCATTATTTGACAACGACTTTTCTACTGTAATGCTTTCTCTCCTGTTAGCTCCTCAACAGAATCATAAATGACATGTAATCCAATTTCTTGATCTTCTCAGATACATGCACATGAATTTCACATATCCTAATACATTATGGCATTGTGGTTAAGGGTCTACCAGAAAACTCCTCTTTTTCAGGAATTTATAACTAGATATGTATTCAGGACTATCATTTATCATATATTTCAGCCCAGGAAAATGTTCTTTATAAATAAAAATCTTTGAATAAGATATGATCATCATGATTTATTTATAAACTATTGTTATAGCTGTTTTTGTTTGAAGAAATACATGTCTTCTGATTTGTATTGCTCTTTCTAAGAAAAAACATATACAGTATAAGACATTATTGTTAATAAGTATCACCTTGTTTCTGAGGAACTCAAAGTCCTTTATAAATTTATTTGCACAACATCCCTTTCCAGGGCTGTATTAAGAAAACCTGGGGTCCTAAACACAGCCCTACCAGGCACCCTAATGCCCACTCTCAAGTCATGGGATAGTTTTGGTGAGGACCATGTACACACAAGCTCCATTTCCCCGGCTGGGGAGGCCTGTCACAGATTTCAGTCTGTGGGAGATCCTGGGACCAGCCTCCTGTATGTTCTGATTGTGTAATGGGATTGGAAGACCCACACCAGTGTATTTGTCACCTCCTGGGGCACCTTTGCAGTGCTGTGGTGCCCAATTTTGTCTTGAAACAATCCTGGTAGAGCACCATGGTTCCATTAAGCTCTGTGAGTGTCAGAGGGTGGCTGGACCCTGTGATTAAAATAGGTCCAGCTTCCCTGTGCCAGGGCATGCACTCCTAGTTGAACCAGTTAAGGGGGGGAGGCTGCACTTGAGCTATAAAGGGTCAACGGGAGCCACCATGACAGCAGAGTTAGAAGAATGAAGCTGTCAGGAGAGAGAGATCTCTTGCAGTGGTCACTGAGGAAGTGAGCTGGGACTGGGTAAGCAAACTGAGGTAAAAGTCTTGATTTTTCTTTAGGAGAAGGCCAAGTAGGCAGGCCAGGCGTTGCATCTTCTCCAGCTGGCCAGAGAGCACGAACAGACAGTACCTCAGGGGGGAAGGGCAGTGCCCAGTTTAAGGCTGGGTGGAAGACTCTTGTTTGTTTTTTGGAACTTGGTTAATTTAATTTAAAAAACAGATCTCAAGAAGGGCTGTGATTGAATGAGAGATACTGGAGCTTACAGAGCCCTGAAGAAGGGGAACCCCTGGCCATGAGCAGGTGGTCAGGATGCAGCCAACCTTGTTACTAGGTGCTTCAGCTGCTACAGCTTAAGCATCTGTCGTGTCCCACATAGCACCCTGCCAACTGCCTACAACCATCACTCATCTCTTATGGTAACCAGCCACCCTGCCTCTGACCCACTCCTCACCAACTGCCTCCAAACTTCCCCTGCTGGCAACCTGTACCCCTCCTGAGCAGGAGGAGCAGGGGCAGATTCATCACACCTCCATCCACTGGCTGATAACTGTTCAGTGGATTCATCACACCCTTGCTCTGTTCCCTGATTCAGGCAATCTGGAATTCATCCAGGAGTTGGAAAGCCTTAGCTGCTGTGTTTAGGGGCCCATCCTAGCATCCCAGCAGGTTCTGTGCAGGGAAGGGCAATCAGAGCCCTCTGCTGGGTGGGTAAGTGTTGGGGGATATGGGTCTTTCCTGGAGTGTCCCTTTACACGAGACTCTCTGATTCAGAGGTTGGGGGGTGGCCTGATCAGGGACAGCAGTAGCCGTGGGGGAAAAGGGTGGTTCCCCTGGGCTGCCTCAGGAAGAGGAAGGGCAGCAGGCTCAGGGACCCCATCCTCACTTGAGCTGGGTTTATGGGATCCCCATGAGGAGCAGACTGACTTGTGCTCCACACAAGTCTCCTCCAGCTGCAACTGATGACATGTCCTCATATGACCCCCATGCTGGACACTCTTGGGACAGGTTTACTGTGCCTCATGGTTAATCTGGCCCTACCTTGTCTGGTCAGGATGGTAATTATTCTTATAGCCATCTTACAGAAAGGAAAATTAAGACACAGAGGAACAAAGAGTTAACAGCTCTCATGCTGAATCTATCAGATTCTGAAGTAGAGAACCCAGATCTCCTGCCTCCCAGAACTGTGTGCTAACCACTGGAACAGGCAGCCTCTCCTCCATTCAGAAACTGAAACTTGGTGAACAGCTTGAACCAACTTCTGCCCTCCAGTTCATCCATGAAACACCATTGAATTTAGAGGGATTGCACAGGTGTAATTGTGGACAGAATTTGCCTCAACTGGTCTGCAAGTAAGATGATTTGAAATCATGAAAAGAATTGTAATATAGCAAGCTTTCTCACTGATTCCCACGGAGAAAGGAAATTCAGAGTTAAGAAAAAAGAAAAGGATTACTTGTGGCACCTTAGAGACTAACCAATTTATTAGAGCATAAGCTCACGAAAGCTTATGCTCTAATAAATTGGTTAGTCTCTAAGGTGCCACAAGTACTCCTTTTCTTTTTGTGAATACAGACTAACACGGCTGTTACTCTGAAAAGAGTTAAGAAAGGCCTTCTACAAAATGTAGGTGAAAAGTGTTGGTGCATGAGTTGGGGAAAAGTTAAATGAAGGAAGAAAGGAGAGGGAAATGACACATTTTCCTACAGCTGTTGTTGCTGTCGTGGAAAGTGAGCACCTACACTTTAGAAGTGTGTGGAAAGAAGGTGTTTGGTGAAAGAGAGCATGCAGGAGAGTTGGCTAGAATGAATGAGAGTGGTAGGGGTTCTATATTCTATTGAGGAGAATAGCTGGTGAATGACAAAGGCACAGAAAGGTAGCCAGAAAACAAGAATGAAGCTGGAGAGAAGGAAATGAGCTGAATGAGAGGAAACTGACTTGTGGCTATGAGAAAATTAAGAAGAATCTAAGCAAATTCCAGAAGTGATGGGGAAATAGGAAAAGGGATAGAATGAAAGCCTAGTGGACAGATAGAAACCTGTGTGGAGTGTGTGAATGGGTTAAAGTACAACTTGACACAGAAACACAGTTAGAAATCTAGCACTTGAATTTTACTGTTTGAGCAGATGTAAATGCCTGAGAAGGAACCTGGATAAGGCAATGGACATCCATCCATTTTTACTGAAGAGAGTCCAATCAGAGGGACAATCAGACTCCCTGGAACCTGCCGTGAAACATATTATCTTGAAAATATATTAAAGAGGGGAATGATATTATCCTTACTCATTTATTAAATGGGTCTGCTCGGATGGAACTATTTTGAGTAGGGGTTGTGGAACCAGTCTTAGGGGGTCTCTATTTTGCTCCAAAGCTGCCTGTTTTCTGTGCTTACTGCTGTGTGAAACTGACTCCAAGTCAAAATTTTCAAACTTGGGTACCTAAATTTAGGTACTTAAATTCCTATTTATACCTCTCCATAAAGTGTTCTTATTTTCAGAGGTACTGAGCACACGTGACTCCCATTGGAAGTTGTGGGTGCTCAGCACCTCTGAAAATCAGGCCACTTTTATTTAAGAGCTTAAACAAAGATTTATGTGCTTAGCTTTAGGTTTGAAAATTTTAGCCACAGTCACTAACCTGGTCAAATTCACAGTGGTGTAGTGCTGAATGTGAACTACTCTGCCGGACTGCAACAGGTTTGGTCATTAGATTCTATAACCACTGCTATCTTCTATAGATAATGTAACAAGAAGAGAGAGAGAGAGAATGAGAATGAGAAAGATGGTGAGAAGAACTAGCAGAGGTTAATAAAAAAAAAGTGGGTGTGTGTGGGGAGGGACAGAGGTAGTGACAGAGGATGGATTCAGGCATGTAGACCGCTCCTCATTTTTGGACTAACTTTGACATCCCACATGATCTTTGAACTCAAGCCATTAAAGGCAGTCAGTGGTGAACTAGCATATAGTAATCTTTTTGGTAGCTGACTGAACTAACATACTCTAGATCAATTGTTCTTTAGTTTATACAATAGCAGTAGCAATAACTGCTATACTATTATTATTTTAGTAATGGCAGCTAGGCACTTTAATTGCAGTGGTTAAAACAAGAACAAAAGCAGTGAGTCAAATGCTAAGTGACATAAATGTGTCTAACATTGTGACCTGAAGGTCATTAGATTCTGGCTCTAATGGACTGAAAAGTGGAGCAAATTTCAAAGGCAGGCAAAACCCAACTGACAAACCCCGGATGATGGACACAGAAGGTTTACCTAGATTAGGAAAAAAAGTTGAAGTTAGGATGCACTACCAGACCTAACTTCAACCTCTCCCCTATAAGAGATGAATGATAATACCCTAGTATAGATGAATGGTATCTTGATCTAGCAGGTTTTGATCTAGCTCTGTCTACCCTAGGCTTCCCCCTAGTTTACAATATGATCAGCTAACAGTCTATTAAAAGTGTTATACTGTTTACGCAAAGTATTAGGGATTGTTTCAAATCATGTTATCTAACTCAAGTTAACTAACTCAGTTTTAAAAAGCACCTTTTTTCATTGTCTAGACAGACCTCGATATTCAAACTTGGTTTCCTGCAATAAGTATTTCTCAGCTGACCATATCTCAGATGACTATGTCCCTGATCATTCAGGGCTTGAAAGAGCATGAGTAAACAGAAAACTAGTGCAGAGTCTCTGATCTTAGTGCAGAACATCATGAACACTTAACAGGAGCTTTCAGATTGACTTCCACGGGTAGTCCAAAGTGGAGTGTGCTACAGAAACCAAGAATGAAGGTAACAAAGAAATGGATAACTTTTGCAAAGTCTTCACTTGAGAAGAATGGTCCACAGTATCTTAGCCAGCGTCAAGGAATAAAACACAGACTATCTCAGATGTAAGAAAATAAAAGAGAGCAAAGGAAAAAATTATACAGCATCCTTTTTTTCTCAAAGTGATCATTGCAAAGTAAAAAGCATGGTAACCTAAACATTTAACATTTTTAACAGCAAAATATAAGTAAAGCTTCATAAATGACAATACACATATTTAAACACTGAGGAAAATAACTATAACAAAGATTTTTTTCACAATGACTTACATTTATTTATTTAACTCCTTAAATGCCTACCATGTTGTAGCCTGATTCACTTGATTATGCCACAATCCAATTTTCGTGGGAAGTTTTAGGGAGTGATTTTTACTTTTTTCACTCAGGACCCCTGGTTTCTTACTGGACCTTCCTAAATCCCACAGTTGTTTGCAACTATAAAGGGAGGTGGGATTGAGTCACTGTAAAAAAATCTATATGTATATTTTGGGTAGTGGGTGCTGCTGGGGATCGGTCATAAAGGGAGTGAGAACATGTCAGAGGGCCCTCACTCCATTGGTCTGTTTTATTTATTTCCTGTTGCATCCTGCTCCCACCTACACTGTAAGCTCCCTGGGGAAGGGACTGTCTTTTTTGTTACCCGTGTCAGTAGTGTGCCTACCACAATGGGTACCTGACTGGGGTTTCTAGGTACTGCTATATTACAAATAAATAACAATGACAATAATAATAAATATCAATAAGTAATAGGCTGTGGTGTTAGGGAGGGACAAGGCTGAGATGGCTGATTCTGTGTGGGGAGGCTGATGCTGGGTTGGGCATGTGGGATCTGGGTACATGGGGAGGTGGCACTGCATGAGAGAAAGGAGGGGTGTTGCTCAGGTGTTTTTCCCTTCTCCCTCCTTCACCAGCACAGCACTCATATTCTTCCTCCTAATCCTTCAGTTGTACGTTATTCAGCTCCAAGGCAATGCTGCTTCAAGAAATTGTGAGTAAGGTGGGATAGGATAAAGAGTTGTACTGGGATTGAGATAGAGTTGGGAGGGGTTAAAAACATAGCAGCTGCAGAAGGGAAGGGGAGCAGCTCTTTACTCACTTGCCTGCTTCTATATAGTGTGAGCAACTATGGGATTTTGATTAAGTTAGTTTTCTTTGCATCTTCAGCCGGTGGGGGTACAAAACAGCAGGTTCCCTTTGGCTATCTACCTGGGGGCCATGTTGGCCCATTAGCTGAGACATTCTGGTCTAACAGTTTGAGCTGTTGGAGACCTAGGTTCTAATTATTTACTGTATATTGACTTACTGTATGATCATTCTGTCTCTCATTTACCCATCAGTAAAGTGGAGAAGATAATTCTGACTTACCCTCTTGTGATCTTTGCATCTTTAATAAAAAAGTGTTCTATAAATGTAATGTGTTAATATTATTATCCAGCAATGAAGCATATTACAACATTGGCATTTGAGTAGCTATAATTAAGTGTGTATGTTAATACTCTTCAAGGACCAGTTTCTGCCCAGGTATGTATGACTCTCATTAAAGTCAACTGGAGTCTTACATGTGCAATTTTAACAGAATTTGATCCACAGTTAATAATATTAGAGCTCCACCACTGTCTTGGTGCTACTGTTTCAATGTCTGACTGCAGAGTCAATAAGGCAACTGTCCCACTTTATATTCTGAAGGCTAATGGGAAAGCAGGATCACCATGTAGTTAAGGCACAGGACTGGAAATAAGTTTGCCTTAGAGTTCTGGTGTGACCTTGAGCAAATCACTTACCTCCCTGCTTACTACAACTTCCTCAGTTGTAAACTGGATATAATAATAACTGGTTACCTCACAGTGATGCTGTGAAACTAAATTTATTAGTGTGTGTGTGTGCGTAAGGTACTTTGAGATCTTCCAATGAAAGCTTTGTAGATGTGCTAAGTATTATTGATTTTCATGTTTTAATAGATTAAATCTTAGATTATGAAGAACAGAGAAAAATCTGCAATAGGAAGTTTTAGTCAAACATACTAGTTAGTATATAGTGAGTATACTCCACTCATAAATAGTACACTTATTTGCAGACTGTGATTATTTTAAGTAAGATTGTGGTAAATATGAAAAGATTGAAAAGCCAGGCATTCCTCAGACATATATGTATGTCCTTGCAGAGGTGGAGGTATGGACAATGTTCCCACATTTCACTTGTGCTTTGAAAAGAAGATTGCCAGAACTGGCAGTGGTGGTAGGCATTGATGGGCTTTGATGTGTCCTGATTTGCATTAGACCAGAACATACTACTGCAAGCAGACACGTTTCTCTTCACTTTAGCTCTTTGTTTCCCATGCTGTGATGCTAGCTTCCCTACAGGAGTTTCTTTTCCTGGGGAGGCTTCTCGAAATCAACTGAAAATGAAGAAGGGGCTTTATTTTTCCTATCTTTATTGATTCTGTACGCTTAAGACTCATCAGAAGCAGAAGGAATATATTGTACACTGGTTTCAGAGTAATAGCCGTGTTAGTCTGTATTCGCAAAAAGAAAAGGAGTACTTGTGGCACCTTAGGGACTAACCAATTTATTTGAGCATAAGCTTTTGTGAGCTACAGCTCACTTCATCGGATGCATACTGTGGAAAGTGTAGAAGATCTTTTTATACACACAAAGCATGAAAAAATACCTCCCCCCACCCCGTCACCTTCAGCCCCCAACTAAAACCCCTCCTACGCATTATTAAAGATCTACAACCTATCCTGAAGGATGACCCAACACTCTCACAAATCTTGGGAGACAGGCCAGTCCTTGCCTACAGACAGCCCCCCAACCTGAAGCAAATACTCACCAGCAACCATATACCACACAACAGAGCCACTAACCCAGGAACCTATCCTTGCAACAAAGCCCGTTGCCAACTGTGCCCACATATCTATTCAGGGGAGATCATCACAGGGCCTAATAACATCAGCCACACTATCAGAGGCTCGTTCACCTGCACATCCACCAATGTGATATATGCCATCGTGTGCCAGCAATGCTCCTCTGCCATGTACATTGGTCAAACCGGACAGTCTCTATGTAAAAGAATAAATGGACACAAATCAGATATCAAGAATTATAACATTCATAAACCAGTCGGAGAACACTTCAATCTCTCTGGTCACACGATTAAAGACATGAAAGTTGCGATATTACAACAAAAAAACTTCAAATCCAGACTCCAGCGAGAAACTGTTGAATTGGAATTCATTTGCAAATTGGATACAATTAACTTAGGCTTGAATAGAGACTGGGAGTGGCTAAGTCATTATGCAAGGTAACCTATTTCCCCTTGTTTTTTCCTACCCCCCCCCCCGCCCCAAGACATTCTTGTTAAACCCTGGATTTGTGCTGGAAATGGCCCACCTTGATTATCATGCACATTGTAAGGAGAGTGGTCACTTTAGATAAGCTATTACCAGCAGGAGAGTGGGGTGGGGAGAGGTATTTTTTCATGCTTTGTGTGTATAAAGAGATCTTCTACACTTTCCACAGCATGCATCCGATGAAGTGAGCTGTAGCTCACAAAAGCTTATGCTCAAATAAATTGGTTAGTCTCTAAGGTGCCACAAGTACTCCTTTTCTTATTGTACACTGGGATTCTCTAAGTGGGTATTGTGGAATCCTGAGGAGAAATGAACTAACAAGAGACAAATTAGCAGGTTAATTAGCTGTCCACAATAACTTTAAAATACAGTAAAGAAATCATACCTTTTGTTTCTGATGGTTTCTGGAGAGAGACACTGCACAATTCTAAATTATAGGTGGTGCAGGTCAAGATACCTATAGATAAGGTTGCCCATCCTTTTCCATTATAAGACTATGTTTTTAGTTACTTATAACATTGTCAAACTTTAGCCATTTGGGTTGAAATTTTCCATGACAGGTGTCTGCCTCATGCTGATTCATTGATTTTTTAATTTAAGCAACAGTGGTTCAGCCATTTCTCAGAATGAGGTTAGGGGAAAATATGTTGTTTTGCCCATGTTAAAAACATTTTACAGCTATTTTATTGATAAGCTCTTGTGTCACAGTTCAGGGCAACTACACCTCTATAACTATGGTCTAGCAAAAGCACCCACCCTAAGCTCCCAGCTACTTAGCCATCACCTCTCTTGGGCACAGATTGCAAGTCTCTCCCTCCTGACCAGGGTTTTTCCAGGCTCCACAGTTCCCTGCCTACTCTGTGAATTCCCGAGCAAGTTAAACTGCCTAAGGAGGACAAATTTGCCTTCTTCTCAAGGGCTATAAACAGCATAATTACTCACAGCTTATAAGGTGCCACACCGCTTTTTCTAAGCAAGCACATTTATTCTTAAGGTAACAGTATTACAGAGAAAACATATTAAAACAAACAGACAAACAAAAAAAGAACATACCCATATACTATTAAGCTTACCAGAGATCTCTCCAACTCTAATGAGGGGTCTGATAAGAGTCAGTCCTTCAAGTCCCACTGAGGGGTTTTTCTGTGGTTACAAGTTCATAACTGCCATGGTTCATAGCAATCACACCCATGAATCTGTCAGTCACTCATTTACACAGTTTGGGCCTTTGATCTTGTTGTTGTGTAATACATGATCAGCAGACAAATGTCCTTTCCTTCAGTGAAGCTTCAGAAGGCTGAGTTCTTGCATAACTGGAGGGGGTATATTTGCATACACTTCCCTCCAGAGATTTCCTGGGAAACCCATTTAACTTTAGAAGTCCATTCTTCTCCAGACCATTGTTTCAAATAGTACTTTGAAGCTCATAACACTTCCCAGAGTTTATGTCAGGCATATCTCCCCCTAGAGATGGTACATACAATCCCACAATAATACATAAACATTTGCATTTTAAATACAATTAACTCCTAAGATACTTAAACTTAATTTAATAAGGTTTGTTCAGGATATTGCAGGAATTCCCTATATCTGTCACGTTTAGCACCTCCATGCATGATATTTGGCAGGGGGATTGCCCTGGTGTCTGGGAGTGCATTTTACAGTGCCCATAATAAAACACCCAGATATGGCTGACTTAGGTTGTCAGCTGGGGGTGGCTGTGAAGGCTCATGGGTCAGGGGCCGATGATGAGGTCCAAGGATGAGCAGTGTGTGGGGAGGCTCCACCCATAGGACCCACTTGAGGAAAGTGAGAGAAACAGGATGCTCAGGACAGGGGACGTGTTGGGTGGACAAACCTATGTGCAGGCCACATTCCACAGGCTCCACCCAGATCCTCCAATCATAATACAGAAACTGTCTGATTCTGGTGGCACCAGCCAGGAACAACCTCTGACATACCACAGGAGTGCCACTTGCACTCTATGGTGTGGATTGTGTAGCCGGGGTTCTGCAAGAAGGTCCTCCTCCTCAGCAGCCGCTACAAACCCGGTCACTGAAATTAGCTTCTAGGTCCTGAGGAGGTCCTGGTAAAAGACCAGCAGCTCAGAGAGGTCTCAAGGGAGACCTCTCAGGTGGAGGTAAAACAGCTGCCAGTCGTATCAGAGCCCTTAGAGATGGTGCACGAAGGCGTAAGCCAGCATCACCCTTGCAGGACTACCTGCACTGAACAGGAGTCTCTGCATGGCGTGAAGGCAGAAGGCATGGACCTGGATGTGGGTGCAGACCAGGCCTTATCAGCCCTCCCCGAAGAGGAGGATCAGGACACCCAAAGAGACCCAATGCAGTTCCATCCAGAAAAATGCCAGGATTTTCTTCCCATGGCTGGCCAGGGTTCCTGGGGGTAGGGGAAGGGTGTTGAACTGATGCCAGAGCATATGGACAGGACCAGATGGTGGAGCACCAGTTCCCACTCCGGTAGGGAAAGACACTGGAGTAGCCCCATCCACCTCCGCAACTGGTCAGATACCCTGGCCTCTAGATTGCTCCAGTTCTCCAGTGGGAAGAGATCGATGGCAGAAAGATAGATGCCCAGACAGAGCAGTGGACCCATGCCGCACTGGATGATACAAACCAGGGCTGGGAGGGAGCCTGCCTGACACATGTCCCTGTTCATCAGGCCAGAGCTCTTGACCAAGTTCACCAAGGCAGAGGAGGTTGCTGAATGGATGTCTTGGCAAGCCTCCACCTGCGCCAGGGCTCCCGGGTCCTGGGCCATAAGAAGCACATTGTTGGCACATGCCAACAGGACCACTCACAAGTCTGGCTCCCAAAGCACCAACCCCGTCATCCTCTTATCGGGGAAATGGAAGAAGGGATCAATAGAAATGGTATAGAGCTGACCGGACAGCAGGCAGCCCTGGCACACCCATTGATGGAAGGTGATGGGTTTGGTCAACACCTAGTTGACCATGACCAGACACTCTTCAGAGGTGTATAGCAGCTGGAGAAACCCCTTGAAGCGGGTTCTGAAGTCGAATGCTCACACAGTGACCACCTGTGATCCATCATGTCATATGCCTTCTCCATGTCCAGGGACAGGAGGGAGAACAACAGACCATCCCTATACATAAGATGGAATAGGTCCTGGACCAGATAGAGGTTGTTGAAGATGGTCTGGTCTGGGACAGCATATGTCTGGTCAGGGGGATCACATCTACCAGCACAGACCCCAGCTGCACTGAGATAGTTTTTGTGACAACCTTGTAGTTCACGCTGAGGAGCAAAACTGGGAACCAATTCCTGAAGTCATGGAGGTCCCCCTTCTTAGGCAGCAGGGTCTGTCTGCACAGAAGGGTGAGCACCCAGATGCCCAAGAACTTGGCACAAATGGTGGTAAGGTCTGAGCCAAGGACGTCCCAGAATACGCAGTAGAACTCCATGGTCAGCTTGTTGATGCCTGTAGATTTGTTGGTGGGCATCAGACAGAAGGCTTCTGAGAACTCAGCCAGAGTGAGAGGTTCCTCTAACTGGTCCTGGTCACCCGCACTGACCATAGGGAATTTGTCCCCTGGGACACCACAGGTGATGGCATCATTTAAATCTGGGGAGAAAAGGCTAGCATAAAAGAGGCCTAGCCCTTTCCCACATCTCCAATGGATTTGTGAGAGGGGTGCCGTCCTTTACCAGAAGGCAGGTGATATGCTTTTTGTCCCCCCCTCTTTTGTTCCAGGGCATAGAAGAAGCAGGAGCCATGATCCATCTCCTGAAGGAGCTGGATGCATGATTGAACAAAGGCACCTTGGGTCGATGGTTGTCAAGGGCCTGGAGGTTACCCTGCTTCTCCTGACTCTCTCTGTAGATGGAATGATCCCCAGGACAAGGAGTCAGGAGTCTCTACAGCTTCTAAGCCTCCCACTCCAACTGTTCTGTCATGGTGTCCCTCCTCCAGCTGGCCCCTGGAATGTAAGTGACAGCAGAAGAGCGCAGCATGGACTTTCCCCACATTTTACCTCCTCTGCTTGGGAGGTGTGAAATGAATGAGGAAGGGGACTACGGGAAGAGAAAGGATTGAGTAATTGTGGCAGTTGAATACTATCCTGGAGAAGTGGATTCTACCCCTACCTCTGCTTCAGAGGTCCTATGAGATATTGGGGAAGTCACTTAAACCAAATTTCTCACAGGTGGCCACTAACTATGTGTTCCTGGTTTTCTGCATGCTCAAGTTTGGATCTAACTTTCAGAAATGCTGAACACTCACAACTGCAAATGAAGTCAATAATAGCTGTGTTCTGAACTAAGTGCTATAAAATAATCTGAAAAAAGCCCTCCAAAGGCACATTCAACTGGGCACCCAAAATTTGTTGGTACTTTGACATTTATGGCTCTGTGCCTCAGTTCAGAATAATAATACCACCTCAATTCACAGAGGGATTGTGAAAAAATGCATTTATGTATTCAAAACTCTCAGATGCTACAGCAATGAGTGTCATAGAAAAGCCCATGTACAGAGTTGGAATAGCATGTAGTAAATAACACAGGAGGCCACACATTGAACAACAAAGACAAAGCAAAATACTGAATATTGTTCAGTGAGCACCATCCATCATGTGCACTTGGGCAGGGGTCCTGTGGAGAAAATAATATATGGTCATGTAATTAAAGACTGTATCACAATGCATATGCACAAGGAGACTGGATTAAAGTTCCCTAGCCAAACTTATCCCTGACCATTTCCTAACATTGCGATGCTTGACTTTGCAACCTTAACATTAATTTAGCACAGGCGATTGGAATGTGCAGGAGAGCGGGAAGAGGAAAACATTTTTACTGTGCCACAATGTACGACAGGAGGGACTGGATGGGGTTTCCCTGTGTGTGAGACTGACTCTCTGGGGACAGACTGGAGCGGGTGTCACTAGAGGAGTGATGGGCTCTCTGGGGAGGAACTGGAGGGGGTGTCACTGTGTGTGTCCCCGGCTCTCTGGGAAGGAACTGGAGTGGGTGTGTCACTAGAGGTGTGATGGGCTCTCTGGGCAGGGGCTGGAGGGGATGTCACTGGGAGTGTGACGGGCTCTCCCAGGGGAGGGGCTGCCCTGGGTGTTTCCTCCTGCACCCTCCCCCATTCGGGAAGCAGCGGAGAGAGGGCAGGTGGATTGGAATCCCGCCCGTGCCCCCCGCCCCCAGTTGAAGACGGAAAGTGAGGAAACGGGGAGGGTTCGAATTCCATGGTCGTCGTTGCTTTACGACTCGTGTTTTGCGACATCTAATATGGCTGCCCCCATGCCACAAGTAGCCCGGGCTGGCGGAGGTGGAGGCAGAGCGCGCATCTGCCGCGGGGAGCGGCGGTAGCAGTAGCATCAGCATCGTCCCTGTGGGAAGTGGGGTTGGTCGCTGCCCAGGCGGGGAGCAGGGGACCCGGCTCGCAGGAGTTGAGGGTCCGGGGGCCAGGCACTGCGCGGGGAGAAGGGCTGGACACAGGGGGTGGCTTCGTATCCGGCCGCCCCTGGAGAGGAGCCTGTTGGCGGCGGCGACAGTAGTTAGGGTACAGTCGGGCACGGGGCACTGAGGGGCTGCGGCAGGAGACCGGGGGGCCTGGGCAGCCTTAGCGCAGCCAGGCTGGGCGCGGCGGGCGAAAGCTGCTGGGGGCGAGGCGAGGCGCGGCGCGGGGCAGGGGGGACGGACTATTAAGGGGCTGGGAGAATGTGTCCCCTGCTGCTGTTGCGTTTAGGGGGCTGCTGCTCCCGGCTGCTGCTGCTGCGGCCGCCGCCCCCCAGGCTCTGGTCTGCTCGGGGAGGAGGAGGCGGCGGTGTGCGGTGGCGAAGGGGCCTGTTCTCGGGTTCTCCCTCTGCTGCGTCTCACTGGAGTAAAGTGGTGTCCGAGGCCGAGAAGATCGTGGGGTATCCGACCTCGTTCATGAGCCTCCGCTGTCTGCTAAGCGACGAGCTGAGCAACATCGCCATGCAGGTCCGCAAGCTGGTTGGGACCAAGCACCCCCTGCTTAACACCGCCAGGTAAACACCGGGGCCATGCCCCTTCTGCCATGGGTCCCTTTACTCATATTTTGTGATAACTTGTTTTCCTCCACTGAGACTCCTGTTATCCCTTCCATGAAGGGATACCTGCCTTTGATAATGTCTGGACTGTGAATAATTGCTGTTCAAGCAGGGCTCTTGGTCTGGTACAAAGTGAGATTTTTAAGTCCTTAGGGAAATTGTACATGTCACACTGTAACATATTCCTTTTCTCAAAATCTTCCAAGGAGAGAGACTAGCCTACAGGTTCCCTGCTCAGTCTTCTTTTTAATAATGGATAATCTCTTATTTGATGTTTGCACAGAGCCTACCACAGTGGGGACCTGACCTTGGCTGTGTCACCAGGTGCTAGGTGTAATAGAAATAATAAGACTTATTGAGGTTGGTTTATTTGTCAGGAGTTCAGGATTATGAAGCTCAGCTAAGAGGGAGATTGGCTTTATACATAACATAATCACCAACATATCAGCCTTAACTGTAGCACTTTCCCATATTAAAGGGTTTTAACACAACTGACACATTCTCTTGGAAATCTTGCCTTAAATTGTGCTACACTTTTCTGCTTTGGCATATAGTCAACAGAACTGGAATTTGAATTTCCTTGCATCCATTTTTATTCAAAGATTTGTCCCCTTCCAGCACATCAGAGAGTGAGTGATTTATCACATTTACAGTATGCAAAGAACTGGCTTACTGTACAAAGCTAACCTTTCTTCATTAACCATTGTACTTTCCAAATGTCGAGGATTACATTGGGAAGAAACCATCCAAATGAAGGAAAACAGGAAAAACTAGTCCAGTAAAGAGCTCAAAATGTTGCATATGTTAAACATATATTTTGTTAACAAGACTTTTTTTCAGAACATTTCTAGTGTGAGAAAATTAAGATGGTTACTGTTAAGTTTGTCCAGGCTGGTGGGACATTTGAAATCAAGGGACAGGACTACCTCACTCAATTATTATAAAGGTAAAATACTGATGAAGATGCACATGCTCACAAATAAGCAAAAGCAAGGTTTGTTCTGGACAGTATTTTCTTTGTCAATTTTAAGACACAAGAATCTGTGTCCAGATTACAGAACTTTTAAAGTATATTGTGTTGGTATGTTCTTGTGATTTAAAAAAAAAAAGTCCGTCTCCTTCAAAAGATGCAAAAAGAAAAGGAGTACTTGTGGCACCTTAGAGACTAACCAATTTATTTGAGCATAAGCTTTCGTGAGCTACAGCTCACTTCATCGGATGCATACTGTGGAAAGTGTAGAAGATCTTTTATACACACAAAGCATGAAAAAATACCTCCCCCCACCCCGCTCTCCTGCTGGCAATAACTTATCTAAATGTGTATGATAATCAAGTTGGGCCATTTCCAGCACAAATCCAGGTTTTCTCTCCCCCCCCCCCCCCCCGGCCGCCCCCACACACACACAAACCAGCAGATTTGTGCTGGAAATGGCCCAACTTGATTATCATACACATTTAGATAAGCTATTGCCAGCAGGAGAGTGGGGTGGGGAGAGGTATTTTTTCATGCTTTGTGTGTATAAAAGATCTTCTACACTTTCCACAGTATGCATCCGATGAAGTGAGCTGTAGCTCACGAAAGCTTATGCTCAAATAAATTGGTTAGTCTCTAAGGTGCCACAAGTACTCCTTTTCTTTTTGCGAATACAGACTAACACGGCTGTTACTCTGAAACCTTCAAAAGATGGTATTTTACATACTCCTATCACTAGAGTGGAAGACATGTTATTGGTGAAAGTATATTCAAGGTTAACAGGACCCAAATTTTGTATAAATGGACTTTGTGAACATGTTTAAAATGCTTAATTTCTTTTTTTTTAAAAGAAAATCCCAGTTGCCTAGTTTTCATGAGCAACTTTATAACACTTACGTTTCAAACTCTCAATGAGTTACTATAAAAATATAAGATATATGGAATGCTTGGGTTGAGTTTTCTCCAATTGTTAGATTAAGTATGCCAGGATAGTGTTGTGTGCGCAATTCTGATTGTTTTTATGGATCTCTATATTTTAACGATTTGATCAATGCAATGTAAAAGAAATCATTTACATTTTGTGGACTTTTGTCATATTTGATGCTAGTAGGGTTTCAGTAAAGGGCATATGTATTGAAGATTGCAGTACTAGCATATAATTAACTTTCTAATAAAATAAAAAATGAAAAGTACTTGCCGTTTTTGGCTTTTGAAAAAATATGGTCGGAAGAATTTTTGGTTGATCTGTTCATAGCTCTTAATTAATAGCATGATTTATACACAACCTTGTGACAGTTTTTTAATTTAACTAAAAGGTGTTTCTGTATTTGGTTGTATTTTTAAAGCTTTGTAGACAAAATATAATAGAGGTGGAGGACCCAGATTCAATACGGTTGGAAGTTTGTGGAAAGGAAGCCTAGTAGTGTCCCTGTAACTGGGTTAAATCTGAAGTTTTAGGTTCTGACTACTATAATAGATTAACAGTGCTCCCATACATTTTGGGTAGAGGGGGGTAAACTGTGTTGTAACCAGGGTAGGGGACAACTGAGTGTAGTCATGTCGTAGAGATACGCATGATCAGAGTTGGCTTATGCAGATGGACTTAAATAGTGCTGCTTTTAATGTATAGTTCTTATTTTTATTGGTTTATTAATGTAAACAACTTTTCAGATTAACACAGTTTTTTTTTTTTTTGGAGCTATAATACTCCTATTAAAATGGTACACATGAACGACTCAGGTGCTTTATCTTGCAAGCTCATGGAGCATAAACCAACTTCTTCCATAGGAGGCTGTGCATGGAGGACATGTACAATCAGGCCCACGGTTTGTTACTTCAGAACCTCTTTGAAGCTTGGTACTAAACTGACCAATTTGTAGTGGGAATAAAAGTACAACATTCGGTCATAAAAACATACACACAGAACTCAAGCTTTTTGTAACAATTTTATTCTTATTTTGCTACATTGACACAGAAGCACTTCCTATGGCCTTGGGTTATATATGTTATCAAAAGGGTTAATACAGTATTTGCAATACATTTAAATAGTTTATGTACAAATTACTACTGTAACTTGTTTTCGAGGATTATTTTGCACTAGTGCAGGGATCGGCAACCTTTGGCATGCGGCTCGCCAGGGTAAGCCCTTTGGTGGGCCAGGCCGGTTTGTTTACCTGCCTTGTCCGTAGGTTCGGCTGCGCTTCGTGGCTGCCGCTGGCCGCGCTTCGTGGCTGCCCCCTTGGCCTGGAGCGGCAAAGCGCGGCCAGTGGGAGCCGTGATCGGCCAAACCTGTGGACACGGCAGGTAAACAAACAGGCCCGGCCCGCCAGGGGGCTTACCCTGGTGGGCTGCGTGCCAAAGGTTGCCGATCCCTGACTTATACTATCACTAAAGGAAATAGAACTGCTCGTGCATAAATTATGGGATACAGTTTACTTTGTAGCCATTTTATCCTCGGACGGGTAGTAGGGAAAGAGCTGTGTTTTTTCGTTCCATATGAAATTGCCTATCATGATAGATATAAGTAGACCTAGACAAAGTGTTCATGGATTACTACAGAAAGAAAAGGCTTGGAATATCAGGGTTCTTTAAAGTGGAGTCTTTACTCTGTGCAGGTTTTGGACTATATTTTCATTTGTATCCAAACACTTAAAGTGAGAGGTACAGTAGCTTTAAGATTGCACAGTTTCTGGTAAATTTTTAAAATGATTCAAAATCAACAAATACTCAATCACCTCAATATTTGCATTCTAATTTAAATTTTTTCATCCCAAAACTTGCTTATCAGTTAAACGGCTGTGTCCAAATATTGCTTCATAGTGTTGGAAACTGTTTCCAATTCCTCTGTCCGCAACTTCTTGTAATGGGCTCGCACTCACCTCTCATGAGCATCCCCTGTCTGTGTGTGCCTACACACACGCTCGCTCGCTCACACTCTCTCTGATGAGTCTTCAGTGACTCACCCTCTGGCTGAGTCCCCACAGAGTCTCTATGTGAAATAAAAATCAAACCCCTTCTGCGATATAAGTCCAACAGGGGGCCTATCTCAGTGCTCTCTAACATCTGTTTTATCTGCAGCCATGTTCCTGGGCTAGATCCTCAATCAGTCCAACAGGGCATATTACAGTATCCTGGTTCAAACTGTCTCTCAGCCCCTTCTGGGCACTCTCAAATTGTCCCTGCTCTTCAAGCAGTCCCGGCCATCACATCCACCAGGGTTCCCTCCCTAGACACTCTTTGCCTCTCTGGGCCTTTCTGGCTCCAACTCTTCTGCTGGGCTACTAAAAGAATTCAGTTCCTCTTCTGCCGTGCATCAAAGTCCAGGTCACTTTCCCAGTGGCTGCAGGGGGAGGGGGAAAGAGACTCAGGCACACCCTCTACTCCAGGTCCCAGCCCAGGGACTGCCTAGATACCAGCCATCCACTGCATCCCTTTAGTTAAACTGTATTGCTGCTACAATTCTCTGGGCCACTTCTCCATGGACACAGCTAATTCCTCGCCCTTATCTCTGGGCCTTGTCCTGGTTGAGTCCCAGCAGCCAATCCGGAGCTCCTTTGTGTTTGCCAGAACTTCTCTGTCCGAGGTCCTGTAGCTCCCTCAGCCAGCCAGGCACACTATCCATGCTCTGTCATCAAGGAACTGATCTCTGCTCTGCACTGCAACTCCTTTTATATGGGTCTGCTGGGCCTGGATTGGCTGCTTCTGGCACCTGTGTCCCATGCCACTGCTCTAGGCTGCTTGGAGGACTCTCTCCACTTCCCTTTTTTGGGGCAGGGTCTGGCAGGACCACAAGGCCTCCAGAAGGTGGTCTCAGGGCCTAGTCCACTTTATCACACTTGTGTAAATAATTTAGTTATTTAATTTATTTATTTAATTTATTTAATTTAGTTATTAGTTTAGTTAGTGTCAGTTACCCACAAGCCATCGTAATCTGTTACTTATTAAAAATAGTGAGGTAAAAAGAGTTACTTTGGTATCTTGGATTTACTGCATTTGTGCTTTTTACCAAAGATGCCTATGTAAATGAAGGGTATGTCTACACTACGAAATTAGGTCGATTTTATAGAAGTCTATCTTTAGAAATTGATTTTATACAGTCAATTGTGTATGTCCCCACTAAGCGCATTAAGTCGGCAGAGTGCGTCCTCAATACCGTGGCTAGCATTGACTCATAGAGCGGTGCACTGTGGGTAGCTATCCCACAGTTCCTGCAGTCTCCGCTGCCCATTGGAAGTCTGGGTTAAGCTCCCAATGCCTGGGGCAAAAACGTTGTGCGTGGTTTTGGGTACATGTCGTCAGTCTCCCCTCCCTCCATGAAAGTGACGGCAGACAATCGTTTCGTGCCTTTTTTCTGGGTTGTCAGGTCACTGCTGCTGTTGTGAGCGTTGTAAACACCTCGTGCATTATCCTGCAGTATGTGCAGAACCTGGCTAAGAGATGCCAGCACGAGGACGATTGTGAGGAGGACATGGACACAGACTTCCTGAAAGCACGGACTGTGGCAATTGGGAGATCATGGTGGCAGTGGAGCTGGTTGATACAGTGGAAGGCCGATTCCAGTCCCGGCAAACAAGCACAGACTGGTGGGACCACATAGTGTTGCAGGTCTGGGATGATTCCCAGTGGCTGCAAAACTTTCACATGCGTAAGGGCACTTTCATGGAACGTTGTGACTTGCTTTCCCCTGCCCTGAAGCGCAAGAATACCAAGAAGAGAGCAGCCCTCACAGTTGAGAAGCCGAGTGGCAATAGCCCTCTGGAAGCTTGCAACACCACACAGCTACCGGTCAGTTGGGAATCAGTTTGGAGTGGGGGCTGCTGTGATCCAAGTAGCCAACACAATCACTGAGCTTCTGCTATCAAGGGTAGTGACTTTGGGAAATGTGCAGGTCATAGTGGATGGCTTTGCTGCAATAGGGTTCCCTAACTGTGGTGGGACGATAGACAGAACGCATATCCCTATCTTGGGACCGGACCACCTTGGCAGCCAGCACATAAACTGAAAGGGTTACTTTTCAGTGGTGTTGCAAGCACTGGTGGATCACAAGGGACGTTTCACCAACATCAGCATCAACGTGGGATGGCCGGGAAAGGTACATGATGCTCGCGTCTTTAGGAGCTCTAGACTGTTTGAGCAGCTGCAAGAAGGGACTTACTTCCCAGACCAGAAAATTACTGTTGGGGATGTTGAAATGCCAAGTTATCCTTGGGGACCCAGCCTACCCTTTAATGCCATGGCTCATGAAGCCGTACACAGGAAGTCTGGACAGTAGTAAGGAGCAGTTCAGCTATAGGCTGAGCAAGTGCAGAATGGTGGTACAGTGTGCCTTTGGACATTTAAAAGCTCGCTGGTACTGTTTGCTGACTAGGTTAGACTTCAGCGCAGCCAACATTCCCATTGTTATTGCTGCTTGCTGTGTGCTTCACAATCTCTGTGAGAGTAAGGGGGAGATGTTTATGGCGGGGTGGGAGGTTGAGGCAAATTGCCTGGTGGCCAATTTTGAGCAGCCAGACACCAGGGCGATTAGAAGAGCACAGCTAGGCATGCTGCTCATCAGAGAGGCTTTGAAAACCAGTTTCGTGACTGGCCAGGCTACGGAGTGACAGTTGTGTGTGTTTCTCCTAGCTGCAAACCCGCCCCCTTTGTTGATTTTAATTCCCTGTAAGCCAACCACCCTCCTCCCTTTAATCATAGCTGGCAAAGAAAATAAAGTATCTATTGTTTTGAAACCATGCATTCTTTCTTTGTTAATTTAAAAAAAAAAAAAGTGAGAACTGACAAGGTAGCCTGTGTGGGGTGGGGTGCGGGAGGAGGGAAGGACAAGGCCATACTGCTTATTGTAGCCACACTACAAATCAAAACTGTTTGAATGACAGCCTTCTGTTGCTTGGACCATCCACTGGAGTGGAGCGTCTGGGTGCCCGGAGTCTCTCTTCCCCCCCACCATTCTTGGGCTTCTGGGTGAGGAGCATATGGAACTTAGGGAGGAGGGCAGGTGGTTACACAATGGATGCAGTGGGGGTCTGTGCTCTTGTTGGCTTTCCTGCAGCTCCACCAGACGCCTCATCATGTCCATTTGCTCCCCCCATTAGCCTCAGTATCTCCTCCTACCTCTGCTCATCGCGGTCACTTAATGCATTCCTGGCCTCTGCCACTGAATGCCTCCATGCATTAAGCTGTGCCCTATCAGTGTGGGAGGACTGCATGAGCTCAGAAAACATGTCGTCATTGCGAGTGTGGTTTTTTTCGCCTTCTAATCTGCGATAACCCCAGGGACTAAGATGATAGGGGGAGCATAGAAACATTTGCACCTTGGGGGGATAAAAAGGGAGAGTAAAATTTAAGATGATACGTTTCTGAGACAAAAGGGAGACTCACAGTGAATCAAGCAATTCACAGCCTACAGCATATGAGCTTTAGGTACTCATTTTGCCTTTTATATTGAGCGCCTGCTGTTATGGTGACACATCACTCACAGCTGGGCAACAGAATTCGGTTTCCAGGCAGCCATGGTAAGCCAAAGGGTACATGGGGTTGGCTTCTTATGCCTTCATAACATGTGGGAATGGTTTCAAACTTCAGCGCCCGCCTTTCCCATAGCAAGCAATGCCGGTTGGGTTTTATATTTAAAAGGAGGGGCTTTGGTTTTCGGGTGGATGTGCAGCACCCCTTCTCCCCCCACCGCGTGGCTATTCTCCAGGGTGATCCCTTTTAGCTAGGCGCAAACAGCCCAGCATGAAAGGGGCCTTTTTACTGTTCCCTTACAAAAATTCCCCTATTTCAACCAGGTAACCATGAATTGTATCACTCTCCTGAGGCTAACACAGAAAGATATAGACTGAATGTTGCTTGAATGTGACCAAAACCCAGGACCATTCGCTGCCATGCTTTGTGCTGAAATGATTCCAACTACTTGCTACTGGCTTGGCGTGGTAAAATGTCCTACCGTGGAGGACAAAATAAGGCAGCACTCCCCAGAAACCTTCTGCAAAGGCTTTCAGAGTACCTCCAGGAGAGCTTCATGAAGATGTCCCTGGAGGATTTCCGCTCCATCCCCAGACACGTTAACAGACTTTTCCAGTAGCTGTACTGGCCGCGAATGCATCCCAATTCTTCAGGGCAAATCAAACATTAAACACTATTGCTTTTAAACCCTGTACTGTAGTTACAAATGTGCACCAGAGGTGCCTTCTCCAGCTTCAGGGTCAGGGATCCCGCCTTGGGAGGGTATTGGCTTCAGGGTGATGAAAAGGTCCTGGCTGCCGGGAAGAATGGATTCACTGCTTGCCTGCTGCGCGGCGTTCTCCTCCTCCTCCTTCCTCATCCACAAAATCCTCCTCCCTGTTGCATGAGACTCCCCCCTTGCAGGTGTCAACAGACAGTGGTGGGGTAGTGGTACGGTCCCCCATTAGAATGCCATGCAGCTGATCATAGAAGTGACATGTCTGCAGCTCTGACCCGGCATGACTGTTTGTTTGCCTCCTTTGTCTTTTGGTAGACTTGTCTGAGCTCCTTCACTTTCACGCAGCACTGCTGTGTGTCCCTGTTGTAGCCTCTCCACCATGCCCTGTGCGATTTTGGCATATATATTAGCATTTCTTCTTTTTCATCGGAGTTCGGCCTGCACAGATTCTTCTCCCCATACAGCAGTCTGATCCAGTGTCTCCCTTTCGGTCCATGCTGGAGCTCGTTTGCAATTCTGGAGGGACTGCATGGTCACCTGTGCTGCTGAGCTCGCCATGCTGACCAAACAGGAAATGAAATTCAAAATTTCCCGGGGCTTTTCCTCTGTACCTGCCTAGTGCATCGGAGTTCAAAGTGCTGTCCAGAGCGGTCACATTGGAGCACTCTGGGATAGCTCCTGGAGGCCAATACCATGAAATTGCGTCTGCGCTACCCCAAATTCGACCCAGCAAGGTCGATTTTTAGTGCTACTCCCCTCGCAGGGGAGAAGTACAGAAGTTGATTTTAAGAGCCCTTTAGGCCGATGGAACGAGGTTGGGTGTGTAGACGCATTCATTTTAAAATCTACCTAACATGGCTAAATTCGACCCAACCCCCATAGTGTAGACCAGGGCTGAGTTACGAATACTCACTGCACTAATTCAGGACGAATGAAACTATGTAATATCACTTTAACAATGTTGCACAGTTGGAGGACACTGGAGTTGTACAGTTGTATTTAACTTGCAGACTCTTGATTGCTGATACGAATGCATGAGCAGGTAAGAACTTGGTTTGCTTTAGGATCCCAGGCCAAGTTTGCAGAGATGGCAATTATGAAAACGTTTCTGTACTTACAAACAAAACAAAATTGATAGGGAAACCATTACTACAACACACGTGAAACCCTAGTGATTGTTTATCAAGTCACTTTTTCAGAGTAGAACTGTTTCTGAATGTAAATTTCCTTAACTTTGTTACCACCTCATTAAAACTGAAAGTGTGTTAAACATTTAATTTCACAATTAATTAGGATGACTATGAATCCCTGAAAACTGTATGGCTATGTTTTCATTGCCTTTATCTGGTGTCCCTATTTTTTTTGCAAAGGCTGACAGTATTGTACTAGTTCAGGAGGAGGAGACGGAGACAGGTTTGAGTGAACGCTGGGAGGCTGGCGAACAAGCTGAGGTGTTGAAATTGACATCAGGCTACCAGAACCTGCCTGTGCTGCCTCTCCTGGTGTTGCTCTGTACTCCATCAATCATAAGCCCTCACAGTGAGATACGTCTCACCTAACAGATGAGTCCACTGCTACAAGGTCAGATTAACATGGAGTTACTTGCTCTAGCTCTGGGCAGTGGTTCAATTGGTGTGAAGGCTTCTAGCGACCAAGTCTGTGCAGACATCTGTTTTCCTACTCCTCCTCATCCATACCTCAGGGGCAAGCAGGACACTGTAGAACAAAGATAGTAATGTCATCTCTTGTGATACTTAAACCCCCAAGCTCCAAGAGTCATGAGAATCTCAGCTTTCATTTAAAAATAAAGTTTTTAGTCCTCATGTCTGACAGAGAACAGGTTGGAAATGTGAACCCTAAAGACTCAAAACCTAAAGGTAATTACAGTCCCTCCTCCTCTGATATTTATTATTTTTTTAAAAAATAAATACAAACTAGATTTTTGAGGGCATGACTCATGATTTTTGAATGCTTCAGGTTGGCAGTACTGAGAGTCTGTTTCTAGGGGAAGGGACAAGTGATTGTGTTAGATATGTGTATACCAGGTATTCCATTTTTTTTCATTTGGAAGACTGACAATCCATTAATGCTTTTTATTTATTTATTTATTTTTTGCACTACAGTCTATTTGGACTGCAGAAATAGACTGGTTAGTTTCATTTTTGTTTTTTATCAGGTCCACTTTGTGGCTCATGCATTGTCAGGAGAAGGGCTTACAAATTAAAGCTTATTTCTTGAATCCTACCCCAGGACAACATATATGGAAGGTGTGTGAAGGAAAATGGTAAATTAGGGGAATAAAGTCCTGGTAGTGTGGCAGTAATTTCCTGCAAAGAGCAGGAGCTAAAGACTGGTTGCACCGGACACTTTCATTTGTTAAACTTTATAAATATGTTTAATATATAAAAGAATGAACTGTGATTCAGAGGTGGATTAGAGCTGATAGGTTTTACACAAGCAGTGAGTTTAAGGAGAGAATTAAACAAGGAGAAGGTGATTGTTAATGTTTGAGGCGTAATGGTAGCATGGAAGAAGGTGGCAAGCCATAGATCAGGTGGACCATATTCCTTTAATCTACCTAGTTGCTGAACTAGAAATGTAGAACAAATTATTCAAGAATAACAATGTTTACTAGTTAGGATATAACATTTGCATATGTGATAAATTTTAAGGGGAAAGATGATCAACTACTAATCTTTCCAATTTTCAATATTGGGTAATATCAAAAATAATCCCATTTCTTCTTAATGGCATTTTAAGAAGATACTTCAGGTAGCAGAACAACCTACTGAAAATGGTTTAGTCTGGTAGCAGATGATTGGCATCTGTAGACGTAGGGAGTGCGTGTGTTTTCTTATTTGGATGTCTGGCTAATCTGCCTTGAATAGACGTGGAGATTTGTTCTACCACTGGGATGCTGGAGTCATGATGGCCAGTTTCTGTTTTGTCTGCACAAGATCATTGGGGTAAAACTTTTTCTCCCTCTTCCAATTAAAACTGTTTTGACTGACCATCAGTAGCTTTCTTCTTTGTTACATTTTAAATTTATCATTTTCAGGGCTTGAAAAACACAGATGCCCACTTACTTGCCAGTGGCTAATGAAACTTTCTCTGAAAGTAGCCAGCAACAGGATAGTGAAACTGACAAGTAATGTATCTGGTCACTTTATAGCTTCTGCCTGTAGATGTCTGATCAGCTGCAAAACTGATGAGGATGATTTAAGTTTCACTGAGTTGCTGAGGATGTAAGGGACCTCAGAAGCATAGACTCAATCTTCTGCTGCTGCTGGGTTGGAGGTTAAAACAAGTTTAAATTATTCTTTTTTTTAAATTATTCTTCTTTTAAATTTTTGCAACATGCTGTAATGAAACTGTTATAGAATATGTGTCTGCATCATGGAGGTGATCTAAACATAATCATAATTTAAACGTCCATGATGTTAACTATAAGGGCATCAATCCTGTAATGACATTCTTACAAGTCGATCCCTGTGCTTACATGGAACCCTACTGAAGTAGTTGAAAGCACTAACCACCAACACTAAAGCAGACTATTCTGGTATAGTAATTGCTAGCAGTACTATCAGAAATGTGAAGAGATTTCTCATATTTGGTATATCTACCACTAATCGCATAACTATTGATATATTTGTCTTTAGATAGTGTAGAATAGTAACATGAAAAGCCTTCATGTGTTTTAGGAGTGTTGGATAAACCAAAACTGCTAATCAAGTATCACGCATGGGTTTCTGCCACCATATTCATAGCTAAAAGAGCGATTCTAAGAATCTGGAGATTTGGTTTCTTCTTATGTATTTTGGTAGAATGAACTGTTAAGGAGAGCTCTTATGGGGGGAAAAACTTTCTTTGTTAGGTAGAAAGAACTGGAAGAAGTGACATAACTTCTGCATACACATATAAGGCGCTCCAGTCCATATTCATCTGATTACCTTTGTATTTTTCCTCTAATCTCTTGCTTTAACTTTAATTTACAGTTCAACGTTGGATATTGTCTTGTGGAGATTTGGGCAACGATGTTTGGGTGTCTGTTACGCTACATCACCCTCAGTGCCTGGCTGCAGCAAGGAAGAATGAGAGAAACAAATATGTGCTACTATTCTCTCCCTCCCCAGATCGTTTTTTAGTTCACTTTCCACATGAATAGTACCATGTCCTGTCACTGCTGCTCCGCTCTTGTAGCAGTATGAAATTGACACCATTCTTATCAATTTTACTTCTTACCAGAGAGTTTTTGAGCAACTCTGTGCTGGAAAAACTGTCTGTCAGCAGACTCAAGAAGACAGAACTGCATCAGTTATCATTCAGTTCACATCTGGGAGGTTAACTACACAACAATAAAGGTTATAAAGTTTTAATAAAATGAATGATTTCAGTTCTGTTGAAATTTGTGATGATGAGCTCCTCAGTTGCAAGGGCATCCTTCACTCTAATTGGATTATTTAGGTCCTTATTAAAAAGTATGGGATTTCTGTTAAACAAAATTCAATTCAAAATTGATTTCTAGAGCAACTTTCATATGGACCTTTTGATGGTGGTGACCTATTTCAGAATCAATGTGTATGGTAATTTTAATTCTGTAATGTATTCAGTGTGATTGAGTTAAATTGATAGCATGCTCGCAATGCACTGACATCTCTTGGTTGATAGTGTCACCTCTTGAGGTTTTTTTTCTGTGTGTGTACACTTGCTGTACTGTCCTGCCACGGTAAGGATGTGATAGTTAGTGGTCTCAAACAAGCTATCCTAACCAATTAAAATGTAAAAATATTGACTTTGCATATAGTCTTATCCTTTTTTCATTTTCTAAGATTAACTTTTGATTTCTACAGTATTCATAATTTGGTGTCCATGAAAGGAATGGGAACTCATGGTAACAAAACCATGCTATAGATAGTATTAGCTTTTAGTTATAGTGAATATTGTGTTTGTAGTTCCATCATTCATTGTGTAAGCTTCTCCACAAAAATATTATCAATGCACATCTAGTCATAAGATACAATACTCTTTCTAGCTGAATCCTTTGTCTCTCCTAAGCAAAGTACAATTGGGTATCAGTTTTGTGATGTGGACATACAATAACTAGGGATTTGGCAGAGATAATTAAATCCACTTTCACATTTATTGTTGTTGCTATCATTCTCATTGAAGCATCTGCAGTGAACCTAGGTTTTCAATACTTGTAGGCATAGTGCATTAGCCCACCATGCAAAACAGTCTTGGTAAATGAAGTGTGCTCAGTAGGAGAAGAGGCTGGCTAGTATATCCTGATGTAAATAATTCCAACAGGAAATGTGGTCTTCTTGACATCAATCATTTCTAATATTTCCATCTGGATTTCCATGGGAGCACTTGTGTTATGCTGATTTGTTACAGAGTACATTTCTTGCAAGTCTTAACATTTCAGCAGAATTTCACATACAACTCATTTTGGTAAAATGGAAAGCTTTGGGATTTCTTAACTTTGATTCAGTGCATATGAAGAAGAATTGAATGCATAATGAACAGACTATGAATGGCAGTCAGCCCTAACAAGAGATGGCACAAAAGACAACCAGTTACTGTTACAAAAATGAGATGAGCTTAAACTAAGAGAACAAATGGGAATACCTTACAAAGAAAGGATCGGTCTGGACTGACTTGTGATGCCATTAACCTGCTGCACACTCATTGTACTTGACACACATAGTACCATCCGATCTTTTAAAAAGTGGTAACTATTTAGGTTCACATATACTCTTCTTCTTCACTTATAGCACAACTGAACTGTAACTTGAGTATACAGTACAAGTATTAAAAATGAGAAATTGAATATACTACTGGGCTAGTGACATGTCTGTGTGTTTGTTCCTGGCAGCAAAAGACAACTGATGAGTAAGTTTTAAAAAAAACAATACCACATTTCTGAATAAAGAAGAAAATTGTGGGTATTTATATAATAACGTGACGTAGTTTTAAAGCAATTTTCTTTCTAAACCAGGAAGGGAATTACTTACCAAATATACCTTACATAAACTACAAATAATAATAAATGTCACAGCACAAAGTTTAGATACTTGATAGGATAGGTCTACACAACTACTAGACACTGACGGCTAGCTTGTGCTGACTTGGGCTTGCGGGGCCTGGGCTGTGGGGCTGTCTCATTGCTGTGTAGAGTTCCAGGCTCAGGATGGAGCCCAAGTCTGGAAGTCTACACAACAGTGAGACAGCCTGAGCCTTGTGCGCCTGAGTTGTAGACATACCCTTAGAGTGAGAATTGTACTTACAGCCCAGGGCTCTGTTTTGTTACTTGTGATATTTTTCTCCTCTCTTTTGCTTCTGCGTTTAAAAAGGCTAAAATTTAGTTTCCAAGGTGGTGGTTTTTTTCTTATTTAGGGTTTTTTTAATTTAATCAGTTACTTCAGTAACTTTTAGAATCCATTTGTGACAACTCTTGTTTATTAAATATTCTCATTCCTTCTGTCCACCTTTTTCTTTCACACCAGCTACCTTCTGCTGTCTCCCCCTGGTATTCTGGAACAACATTAGGGCCCTGTTAATTATTTGAGGTCATCCTTTCCAAAATTCCACTGGCATGATAATGCAGATTCCTTTACAGTTATATTATACTTTACATTACATGAATAAATTTCAAGACTTTCACAAAGAGGACAAACATAAAAAGCTAGGAAATCTGGAAGGAGGTTTCATTGACAATTCTACTGTTTTCTGTAGAGGATGGGGAACCCAATATCGTAATATTTATTTTTCTCTACCCAACTTCTGAACGATTTAGTTTGCTTCAGGGGAAGCAGACTGTTTACACTACTTGCTCTAGAGGAACTGCTTCTGGAGACAAACCTGACAGACTTTAAAGGAATACCATGAATTTGAAATCTAATCTATTTCAAAAATTGAGTTAAAAGCAGTTTCATAAACTACCTGTCCTTGAATTTGCCACTGTTGATTCTTGTTTAACAATTACTTTTCCTATTTTGAAAATGTTTTTCTTCTCATTTGCAAATTGAGAGTGAATTTTTCAAGCTGTGCCATTTTTATATCTTAAGTTAATTGTTCTGCTGCCATATATGTACACTGGCAGCTTTTTCAAGACCTGTTGTGTAGTAGAGGTTAGGATTGAGCTTTGTTTTTTTTGTATAGAAATAGTGTTTGTACTTAATGCAACTTCATTTATTTTTCTATTTCACTATGAGCACCATATCTGTATCATGCTTTCAATATTATGCTTTTGAGAGTCCACAGTATCTTGTAAAGTATCTGAGTAATTTATAAAAAAGTTACCTATAAAAACAAATCCTTCCCCAAGCCAATGCAATGGTACAGAGGCAATGCATCAGTCTACAGGAGATCAATTTATCATCTGTTCCTGGTTCCTTGTGCTCTGGCAGCCAGAAGCTAGAAATACTGTGGAATCTGTACATTATACTTTTGAGGCTCTAAAGAGAGACACTGACACTCTGAGTCTCCCTATATAGTGTGAGTCATTACTGACAGGATCCAGAGGAAATAGTATTTAGCCCTCATTTTTCAGAAGGAGGGGTGCTGTGATGTGAGACCCTTTTGAGGTTCAGAGTGCAGTAGACCCAAGGGAGTGGGAAGAACAGGGACTTGAAAGAGTGTGGGAGGACATCCCTCCTTGCTTCACCACACATTGACGCAGAGAATAGAGCTCATTAAAGGTGTTTCTGCTGTTGGATTTTATAGTACATAGTAAGATACATCTTTCATTTTTTTTCATCATATGAGCTTTATAAAACTGCCTACTTTCCTATTGACAAGAGTATCATTCCATTTAACAACTGTACAGTGTCATAGCAACCAACTTTTAAAATAACAAATTCCAAAATGATGTGATCAAAAATGACATCAGAGAACAAATGTTTTATGTTGTTGTTATAGCAACAGGAATATAGAGATGTTTTTTGTTTGTGAATCATTGGGATCATATTTCTGTCGTGACTTTTGGGCTTGTAGAATTTTTTTTAAATTGAGCCTACTGACTTGATCTAATGTGTGTTCTCTATTTCAATTTTTCACCCTCTGAAAAAGGGGGGCTTGCTTAATACACAACAGATACTGTAAATGCTACGTTTAATTTAGAGGCAACTGAAAGGGTAAAGATTCAGTAGAGTGTTGAAGTAAATAGGTTGAGGAGCACAAAAGTCTCAAACACACTTTCAAAGTCTCAGAAAGAAAAGGAATAATTGAAATTAGACTGCTGCAACTCATGGATATTTATTGAGCCAGTGTGGGTGATGTAATTGTGAAGTTTTATTTCCTGTTGACTTTTCTCTTCTCAGATTTTTTTTTTTTTAGCAATATGTTTATTTTATATTTTTTCCCCCTAAGTGAATATAGCATTAGTGAAGGTTGCCAGACTGATAGTCCTGAAGTTTGACATGTTGTCTCTGCAGAACAATTGTATGGTGTACAGTGGAAATGCTGTCAAATCAATGTGCCTGAACCTGAACTTCAAAGGACCACCTCTAGGGGTGAAATGGCAATTCACTCTTTTGTCCTTTTAATCCATGTTCTGCTGAGACCACCAAAGGAGGCTATTGTGATAAAATTAAGACCGTTAACATGTTTAAAATAGTCCACGACATAGCCCATCAGATGGAAACTGTTGGTGGTATCAATCTAAGGTTGTCTACACTAGCACTTTTGTCGAGGTCCCTCTGTATCCTATCCTTACCCTCCAGCATCTCAACCACTCCTCCCAGTTTAATGTAATCTGGAAACTTGCTGAGGGTGCAGTCCACACCATCCTCCAGATCATTAATGAAGATATTGAACAAAACTGACCCCAGGACCAACCCTTGGGGCACTTTGCTTGATACCGGTTGCCAACAAGACATGGAGCCATTGATCGCTACCCGTTGAGGCGGATGATCTAGCCAGCTTTCTATCCACCTTATAGTCCATTCATCCAGCTCATACTTCAACTTGCTGGCAAGAATACTGTGGGAGACCGTATCAAAAGCTTTGCTAAAGTCAAGGAAAAACATGTCCACTGCTTTCCCCTCATCCACAGAGCCAGTTATCTCATCATAGAAAGCAATTAGGTAAATCGGGCATGACTTGCTCTTGGTGAATCCATGCTGACTGTTCCTGATCACTTTTTCCTCTCCTCGAAGTGCTTCAGAATTGATTCCTTGAGGACCTGCTTCATGACTTTTCCAGAGACTAAGGTGAGGCTGACTGGCCTGTAGTTCCTCCTTCCCTTTTTTTTTTAAAGATGGGCACTACATTAATCTTTTTCCAGTCATCTGGGACCTCCCCCGATTGCCATGAGTTTTGAAAGATAATGGCCAGTGGCTCTGCAATCACATCCGCCAGCTGCTTTAGCACCCTCGGATGCAGTGCATCCGGCCCCATGGACTTGTGCTCATCCAGCTTTTCTAAATAGTCCTGAACCACTTCTTTCTCCACAGAGGGCTGGTCACCTCCTCCCCATACTGTGCTGCCCAGTGCAGCAGTCTGGGAGTAACCTTGTTCGTTAAGACAGAGGCAAAAAAAGCATTGAGTACTTCAGGTTTTTCCACATCCTCGGTCACTCGGTTGCCTTCCCCATTCAGTAAGGGGCCCATACGTTCCTTCACCTTCTTCGTGTTGCTAACATACTTGTAGAAACTCTTCTTGTTACTCTTAACATCCCTTGCTAGCTGCACCTCCAGTTGTGATTTGGCCTTCGTGATTTCACTCCTACATGCCCGAGCAATATTTTTATACTCCTCCCTGGTTATTTGTCCAATCTTCCACTTCTTATAAGTTTCTTTTTTGTGTTTAAGATCAGCAAGGATTTCACTGTTAAGCCAAGCTGGTCGCCTGCCATATTTACTATTCTTTCTACACATCGGAATGGTTTGTTCCTGCAACTTCAATAAGGATTCTTTAAAATACAGCCAGCTCTCCTGGACTCCTTTCCCCCTCATGTTATTCTCCCAGGGGATCCTGCCCATCAGTTCCCTGAGGGAGTCAAAGTCTGCTTTTCTGAAGTCCAGGGTCCGTATTCTGCTGCTCTCCTTTCTTCCCTGTGTCAGGATCCTGAACTCGACCATCTCATGGTCACTGCCTCCCAGGTTCCCATCCACTTTTGCTTCCCCTTCTAATTCTTTCCTGTTTGAGCAGCAGGTCAGGAAGAGCCCTGCCCCCTGGTTGGTTCCTCCAGCACTTGCACCAGGAAATTGTCCCCTACACTTTCCAAAAACTTCCTGGATTGTCTGTGCGCTGCTGTATTGTATGTACATTTTGCAAGTTAGACCTCAGTGAGGAAAATATTCCCATGGTCATAGCAGCCTGCTGTGCTCTGCATAACATTTGTGAAGCTAAGGGGGAAAAAGTTTCCCCAGGAGTGGAGTGTAAATGTGGATCGTCAGGCGATTGATTTGGAGCAGCCAGATACCAGGGATATTAGAGGGGCTCAGTGTGGGGCTATTTGAATCCAGAAACATTTTGACAGTGAGCCCCTGTAATGTGTCTTTCTGTAATGCATTCAGCCAGGCATTGTTTCCTTGCCACCTTGAATGACCCTTGTAATGATTCCTGCCTGAGCATTAATTGGAGTCTGCAAATGTGTTATTGCCACTATGTATGAATTTCTGCAGCAACCTCTGCATGTAGGACACAAAATTGTATTTCTAAGACTGAATTTTTGTTAAACAGCAATACACAATTTCCATTTCTTACAAGGGACATGACACAGAGGAGCACTCTCACACAGCTGAGAGAGCCTCATTTGAGAAAGTCCAGTTGTCATTGTGAAAGATGTCCCTAAGGGTGGAGTATAAGGGGTAGGCAACATATGGCAAGCGTGCCGAAGGCAGCACACCAGTTGATTTTTAGTGGCACTCACAATGCCCGGATCCTGGGAACCGGTCCGGGGGACTCTGCATTTTAATTTAATTTTAAATGAAGCTTTTTGAACATTGTTTACTTTACATACAACAATAGTTTCATTATATATTATAGAAAGACACCTTCTAAAAATGTTAAAATATATTACTAGCACGCAAAACCTTAAATTAGAGTGAATAAATGAAGACTTGGCACACCACTTCTGAAAGGTTGCCAACCCCTGGTATAAGGGGTACTGTGATGGGTCAGGAACATGTGAGGAATGTGCGGGGGAGGGAGTTTGGGGAGGGCATGGAACGCAGTTCTGTATGGGCTGCAGGGGGAGTTGAACAGGGGTGTGTTCCAACTGAAGCTCCATCAGGGACCTTAGCATCTCTTTTTTGTTTGGTCTTCTGTCAGCTTTATCATCCACTCCTGCCCCTCTCTCCTCTCCTGGCTACCCATTCTGAGTTTTTAATTTGTCTCTCTCCACATTCTGTGCTCACTATCAGTAGGATCAGATGATTGAAGTACTTCTCTAAACATGTCCTCCTTACTATTCCTCATTCACCTCCTTATCAGACGGTGTGTAGGAGGTGGTTTAGGAAGGGGATCAGTACAAGTTCCTTGGGACATTATTCTGAATACTGGGACCATTTTCCACAGGTGGGGGTGACTCGAAGCTGATATCTCACTATTGAGGCTAACTGAGGATGCAAGGGTGCATCTCCTGCATTGCGGCTTCAGAGCGGGTTCTTATGTTGCTCACCTGTGTGCTGCTTTGGTTCCTGCAGAAGTAATTGGCATGGCAAGTGGAGGAAGAAACAAAGCTACTCTGCCAATAGGTTGATTTCACCAACCAAGTAACAAGTGTGAACTCCACAAGCACTATAACAGCCTTAATGTGGAGTCACAGACAGTCCTTTTGGCCACTCTTGCCTATCTTGCCACCCAGGCTAGTCTGCTTTTGTGAAAGATGGTCCCTTACACCAAAAATCACAATAATAGTGAGATTACTCCTAGTCCCAAAGGACCAATCACTGTTCCTGAGATCTCAAACAAAAGACAACACTTGCAGTCAATCCTATAATACTAAAGAGAGCTTTATTAAGTAAGAAAAATAAATGAGTTCTTTACAAGAGGAAAGAGGTAAACATACAGATACAAATGAGATGCAGTCTTAGGTTCCAAAAGGTGGTAATAGCTATTATAACATGCAAATTTATGATGTCCTTTAGGGCTAACCGATGCCAAGCAGCGTGGGGATTCCTTGCTTATGCTTAAAATTTTGCCCTGTCCAAATTCCAGGCAGTGTTAACTCCTCCCTGGCAGAGATTTTTATTCCCTTCCCCCCAGTGTGAGGGGAGGAGGGCTTGTGCATGTCCCCTTCTTCCTGGGTGTGGGGGAGGCAATCAACAAAGACTTTTGTCCAATGATGTTCCATAATGACTGTCAGGTATATATGGACCCTCTCTTGTTGGGGAGAAGATGACACACACCTCTTGTGGTAAATTAGCATTTCACACTTGGTAATGCTTCTCTCCAGTTTTAGCAAACGCTTTTATAGTTATAGAGCAAACACATAAATATTACCTTTATAACATAGGGTATAGCTGTTATAAGATTACTGCATGCAGCATCCAACAAGCATTTCATAAAGTCTAAACACATTCTTATAACTCTATTTTAATAATACTAATACACGGGCTAGTCAGACTGATTTCGAGCTATGCATTTGTCAGTGTTCAGTGAGGTCAAGGGCCTTGGCATGATCAGGCACCAAGTCTGCCAGCATCACAAGTTCAGTCTCTCAAAATGTAAAATTTATATTTAATATGTTGTCTGTAGCTAGTACTGGTGCCTTTAACTTTGTGCGCATTTGGGAATTAGTTATTAAATGCTATTTTCATGTTCTTACAGAGCTTTGCAGTGGTCTAAACACCTCTTTCTGGTTTCTGAATGCTTTAGGAGGCATGCAACCAATGGCATGCTTTAGGAAGCCTTCCATTAAAGCCTCCTTAAAGTCTGCATCATCCCAGTGCACAGGGGCCATGATGAATGGAGTCGCAGACAGGAGCCACATTGGGCAAAGGGGACAGGAAAAGGTTTAGGGAGGAACAGATTCCATCCCTGAAGTGCTTTTAAATTCTACATGAGTCCATGTGCATCTTAGAGTTTCAACGCACTCACTGTAAAGAGTTAGTATAGAAACATTTGTGTGTGCAGGATGGACAGATGGACTGAGGAAATTCCAAAGTAACAAGCTTAAGCTAGAGTTGAGTGAAATAATATATCACTATAGGAAAACACTTTGAGGAATTACAATGCTTTCTAACATGCACAAATGTTAAGCCTTTAAAGTCAAATGTAGTTTCTATTATGAGAAAAAAAATTAAGTTTTCATGAAAAACCTTCTCTGTCCTGAGATCAATAACAAATGAAGACAACCTTATAATTAAAGAACACAGGTTTGTTATCAGTGACTCCGAGAATTAAGGACACTTCTTTGTATCTTTATGCTTGAGAGTGAATACTGCCATATTACATAAAGCAAGCTGCGCATGTTTGTATTACAGACCCTCCTATCTGTAGGCTCTATAAGTCTATAACCCTCAACTTGACTATTAAGAGCAAAATTAAGACATCTAATAATTTTCATGAATGAATTTACAAAGCTCTGAAACTTTTTATAAAAATAATTTAAAAATCCTTCTTACAGACTTGATATCAAGGGTTCTCTTAAGTACAATTTTGTAGGCTATAGTAGGCACAGAAGCAAAGTGAAGGTTTTTCAGGTAACTTTATGGACTGATAGACTTTAAAGCCAGAAGGGACCAGCATGATCATCTAGTCTGACCTCCTTCACATCCCAGACCACAGAACCTCACCCACCTACTCCTGTAGTAGGCTGAGAACCTCTGGCAGAGTTACTGAAATCCTCAAATCTTGATTTTAAAAATTTCAAGTTACAGTGGATCCACTATTAACTCTAGTTTAAACCAGCAAGTGACCCATCCCCCACACCGCAAAGGAAGGCAAAAAGCCCCCAGGATCTCTGCCAATCTGAACGGGGGAGGGGCGGGGAGCAGGGATTCCTTCTTGTCCCCCCACAAATGGCAGTCATTTAGACTCTGAGCATGTGGGAGAGATGTACCAGCTAGACACCCAGGAAAGAATTCTCTAGAGTAACTCAGAGCTCTCCCCATATAGTGTCCCATTTTTAGCCATTGGAGATATTTGGTGATTGTTGTGTTCCCCTCTGGTGTTGTCTGGATCGGTGATCTACTAAGTCACTCCAATCCTTGACTCTGGGAGCCAGCCTTACCTTGGTCTGCTGTGAGAACTCCCACTCCTAGATTGTTCACGCACAGTCTCTAGCCTGTAAGCTGCTCCTTGGATTGTGCAACCGAATACACTAGCCAATATCGCCGGTCCTAGACACAACCCTAGGAACCTATGTTTTGCAGCATCCAGTTATGCCCGCTGGACACTCAGAGCTTATATCAGTTCATCAGTTTAACAAAGAAATTGATATGCACCAGGCTTGTTATCCCAAGGGGAGTCTCTGACACACTTCAAACCAAACGCACTGCTTTAGGTAGAATAAAAAACTTCTTTATTAACTACAAAGATACATTTTAAGTGATAAGCATAACAGGTCAGATTTGGTCAAATGAAATAAAAGCAAAACACATTCTAAGCTGATCTTAACAATTTCAGTGCCCTTACAAACTTAGATGCTTATCACCACAGGCTGGCTGGTTGCTGTTCAGCCAGGCTCTCCCCTTTGATCAGCGCTTCAGTCGCTTGGTGGTAGTGTCTGTAGATGGAGGTGGAAGAGAGAGAGAGAGAGCATGGCAAACGTCTCTCCCTTTATCATGTCCTTTCTTCTCTCTTGGCTTTGTCCTCCCACTTCAGAGTCAGGTGAGCATTACCTCATCAACAGCTCCTTTGCTGTTGCCTGGGCCAGTGTCCTTTGTTCCTGTGAGGCTGGGCTGGGTTTGTCCCCTGTGTGCCCTGATGAGGTGTGAACTGCCCCTCTGTTCTTGGAGAGTTTTTGCCTGGGCTTGTTTTAAGCCAGGAAGACACATTCTCAGCCTCATAACTATATACATGAAATTACAACCTAGAACATTACTAGAACATTACTAGAACAACCATGCTCGATGCATCATTGATGGCCAGTTTTCATCCATTTGTTCCTGAGCCAAATTGGCTTGTAACTTAAATAACTCCTCTGCTTCCCTGGTTTTTATCCCTCTGATGTATTTATAGAGAGCAAGCATTGCTCCCCTCAGCTATCTTTTGGTTAGGTTAAACAAGCCAAGCTCTTTTGAGGGTATGTCTACAGAGTAGAGAGAAACCCGCAGCTGGCCCGTGCCAGCTATCTCGGGCTAGCGGGGCTCAGGTTGTGGGGCTGTTTCATTGCTGGGTAGCCGCCTGGGCTTGGTCTGGGCCCTGGGCTCTAGGACCCTCCCACCCTGCAGGGTCCATCTTTGAGTTCAGTTTCATATAAAAGATGTGACAATTTAGGTCATATTTGGCACACATTTATACCAAGACTGAAATTGATTTTTGAAACAAAGGAATAAAAAATATCATTTGTGAATTTTTTCCCTTATGGGCATATTGCAGCCAAATAATAATTTACTTTGTAATAGGGTAAGTTGTGATGAAAGATACACTCATAAAGCGGAGTAAAAATTCTAGTCTTTATAATTTTTTGTTTTAGTAAGAGTCAGCTTTGATCATTTTATATCTAATTGTATTAACTGTGGCAAAAAAATTACAGTTCTTGTGGATCAAGTTATTTTAGCTTTTCATTTTTGCCCTCTCCTGTTACAGTATAATAAATACTACTTCTGAAGATGAATTGCAAAACCAAACATAAATAAAAAGTAAATTGGATCAAACAAAGACTTCTTTGTGAAGCCCCCATACTCTAGCCAGACAGTGGGAGAGATTTAACACCAAAATAAATTTAATCTTTTAAAATTTTCTTCCTTTCTTAGAAACACTTTCTTGCTACTTTCTGGTTTACTAACAATATTTCAGAGTGTCATAATGCAAGTACTTGGAATTAGATTGCAAACCTTGCTTTTCCTGGTGGAGAGGAGGGATAGCCCAGTAATTAGGGTGCATGCCTGTGACACAGGAAATTCAGTCCCTTGCTTTGCCACAGACTTCTGTGTGACTTTGGGGAAATCACTTAATCTGTAAAAAAGAGGCTAATAGTACTTCCCTACCCCACATGCCTGTTGTGATTATAAATACATTAAAGAGAGTGAGGTGCTAAATTAATGGAGACCATATGTTTAGATCGTATTGTCCATGTTATGGAATACATTTGAGATACTTCCTGATTTGCTGAAGGTTACCGAAAAGAATGTAGTGGGAAGAGAAACAACTTTTTAAAAAAGTTGGATTTTGTTTTTCCTTTTGCTTTGCATTGCATCTTTTAATATACATTCCAAAGGAGCCGTCATTTAATACATCTGCTTCAAGGAAGTATTCATAAACAAATCTGTCTGTGATGGGATATACAAACCCCACACTGGACTGGAAAGGGTTAAAGGCCAGTACTGGGCCTAGGTAGTCCCACCCCTCCAATGCCGCAGAGCATGCTCCAATTGAAGGAGTTGGAAAGGGAGCAATCCAGCACAGAAGGAGGAAGTCTGGGGTGGAGGACAGACGTACCCTGAAGGCTCCTGACAAGGGCTCTGGGGAAGCCTCCCTGAAGAAAATGAGATTGTATGCTGAGCCCAGTTGGAGCTGACAGTTTGGTTAACTTTCTTTTTACCTTATCTGGGACTGAAAATGGGGAGAGAAAAGCAGTGGTAGGAAGTAACTCCGAGAGGGTAACTCAGAGGGCACATTCGAGGGCCCTGGGTCAGAGCCCAGTGGAGTGGGCAGGCCTGGGCTCCCCTGCCACTGCCCCCACTGCAGGAGGGACTTGAACCACCTGTACTCCTCACCACATCTCTGAGTAAAGGAGGACCAGGATTGAAAGACTGACCCACTGGCGGGGGAGAGGTAGGGGAATTAGGTGAACTAACCACAAAGTAACCTAATCCACAAGGACTCTCTCACACTGTCTCTGCCCTCAAATGAAATAAATGTGGGACTAAGTTGGAGTATTAATCCAAGTGTCCTTGACAAATTCCAGCTGAGGTAATTGCATTCTGTATGTCTACATTTTCTTTGTGACTTTCTACACTGAAAGTGAAGTTGTGATTGCAGCATGGTCAGGCATACCTATGCTAGCTTTAACCTAGCTAGCACTGGTAACGTCAGCAGTGAAGATATATGGCGGCATGGATTTCATTGCAGGCTAGCAATCCATGTATGTTCTGAGGCTCTCCAGCAGGCTGGTACTTGGGTTGCTAGCCTGCACTGAAGCCTGTACCACCATCTCTTCACTACTGTTGTTACCCAGACTAGCTAGATTCATGAAGATGTGGTGATCTGGGCTTCAGTGCAGGCTAGCAATCCAAGTGCTAGCTTGCTGGAGAGCCTCAGTACATTTTGTTACCTTAAGTAGCTGGTATTATCTATGACATGTAATAGTGTATTTGTGATGGCTGGGATAGATGGTATACTTTTTTTCACTTACTGTGTTTCACTCTGGAAGTGGTTGCATTTCAGTGATGGATGAAGTGATGTCTGTATATGGTTAAAAAAATTATCAAGGATCATTTTGGTTATAGACTGTAAATGTAAAATATTAATAATGAAATATAGCAATTTTGAGATCTGAAAGCAGTAAAATATTTAAAAGTAATATTTAGGAATTCATAACTTAGTGTAAAATAAACCATAAGGGTTTTTTATATTTTCTTAATCACACAAAATACATCTTGCAATCAATTACTTCATGTGTACATAAGGTTATTGGTACTGCCATCCCAATTTATTATTTTTTAAGTCTATGCGTAAGTAGTTCTAACACACTTTTAGACTAAGGTAGGAAGTAGTTTCCAGGTGATAATAATATTTGCTAATTTAGGTATATATGCCTTAGTGATGATTTCTACAGTACAAAATACTGATGACCTACTACACAGAGCTCTCGTATGCCTGAGGCTAATGGTCTAAGTACTCCAGATCCAGATTTCTCCTTGCTGCTTGAAAAGTGGTTGATTTTCATTACATTTTTTTTAAAAAAACCCTTGATACAGATATCTGTCACATTAGAGTTTACATATGACTTTTTTCAGTTTGTCATGTTGATTTACAGTTGACATAATGCAGTATTTGTAAAAAGCTACCCATCAGAGAGAGAACAAATTTTCCCTTTCGAAACTTTTCTTTCAGCAAACTCCAGATGGCTCTATAATGTAGCATTTGTTAGTGGTATCCCCAAAATGATGTATTCAGCATGAGAACATTGGTTAAGCAATTTGTTAAATGCTTTTTCCCCCTCCTTAGAAACTTAGGTGCTTGCAAGCTCATCCCATTAAGGCCAGAGATGAGGCGCTTGTATTAGTTAAGGTTTTGAGATGATCAGGACTTGGATGGGAATGTCATCAGCGTGGGTATGGAGAAAGGGTCGGATCTTGGATTTGTTTTGCAGGGCAAAGAGTCAAGACTTAAGCCATGTCTACACTACAGACCTTACAGCAGCACAGCTGTACCGCTGCAGCTGCACCTCTACAAGGAATCCCTTGTAGCCACTCTATGCCAACAGTAGAGAGCTCTCCCGCTGGCATAATTAAACCACCCCTAATGAGCAGGGGTAGCTATGTCAGTGGGAGAGTGTCTCCCACCAATATAGTGCCGTCCACACCGGCGCTTTTGTCGGTGACACTTATGTTGGTCAGTTGTGTGTTCTTCCACATCCCTGACCAACAAAAGTTTTACCCACAAAAGTGCTAGTATAGATGAAGCCTTAGATGTGACCTGGATGTCAGGGTCAAAAGAAATGTTTTTTTTATTTAATCTGAGTAACTTGAAGCTACCTTATTGTACAGAATTGTAGACATAGCTGCATGTGCTTCAGGTCAGGCTAGCAACTAGAGTACAAGCCAACCAGGGACCCTGGGTATACAATCTGGTTGCAAGCCCATGATGAAACCCATGCTGCCATGCTACGCTACTATTGTTACCCATACAAAGTAGAGTAAAGTTAGCACAGGTGTGTCTACTCATTCTACAGTCATGCTTTCATTTGCAGTGTAGACGTACCTTCAATCTCGGAGACTCTGGGTTTAGATTAGAATACCTTTTAATCAGTATGTGATGTTGACTTTAGGAACTTTTTCAGTTAATTGTTTTCTCAGGGACTTGAAAAGCTTCTGTTAAGTATGTTCAAAGCACATCATTATAGTTTCTTTCCTTGCCCATGTTCCACTTTTAAATAAGGTAAAATAAATCTGTAGTATAGGCATTGGTTTGTCTTTGATTGTTTTACTTAAAAAAACGGCCTAATGGAAAGGCAAAAGCCTAGTTTGGGAAATTGAGTCTGATGTTCCTTTGTGGGGAAGAAGACTCTAATTTGTCCATTTCTTTGTGAAAGCAGTGGTAGTGTGATGCGATCTGTAGACAAACTGATTTTTTTCACTGTCAGCTATGCTATTGTATGCAGTTTCTGTGGCCTTTAAGTAGTGTTGGGTTAAAATTATTTTGAAGTACAAAGAAACCCTCAAACAAAGGATAGCTGTAGTATAGTGTCTTCTGTTATGCTTTATTAAAAAAAAAAGTTCCTTTATCACTTTTTAAAATGTGTTGCTGCTTCAGGCCTTTTATGCTGTTTTATTTTTGAGGGACTAAGTAGGAATTGGGAGGCAGTAGACGTGTTTCAATTTCGGGTCCTGCAGTTTCATTACCTAAAAGAAGGTGCTAAAATGCATATATTTGTCATGTATGTGTATAACTGAAATGTATACACATAAAGAAACTCCAGGTAACTGATTTGTGAGGGTTCTGTGCACCAGACAATTCCATTAGACAAGTATTTTCAATAAAATACTTTTAGCCCAAAATCTCTGCTAATTTGGGAGTTTAATGTGTTTTCCCCCAAAACTATTTGCCTATGAATCATACAAAAAGGAGGGTAGCATTAAGATGAAATAATAGAAGCAAATTGAAGTTGACCCTTTGATAAGAAGAGATTTCCTCTTGATTTAAAAGTGACATGATTAGCTGTTCACAATGATATGAGGGGACTCTTTCAGTATAGTTTGCAGGAATTTAACAGTGCAGCTCCTATTAACAATGTGAATTGCGTAGTTAAATATTCAGCATGATATATGGGGATTTATCACAATTACTCCTTTTCTTTTTGCGGATACAGACTAACATGGCTGTTACTCTGAAACTGTTCTATAATGATTCCCCATTTACAGTTGTGTTAAGACCTATCAATTAGCCAGCTTTTAATCCATTTAACGTATGCCATATTAATTTTATATATTTTATTAATCTTTCTAGCTTTTTAATCAAAATGCCAAGTGATAAGTCAAAGTTTACCCTTTTTAAATATTAGCACAATATTGGCAAAAACATTTGCTTTTTTCTAGTCTTCTAGAACTTCTCTGGTGTTCCAAGGCTTATTGAAAATCAGCGCTGTCCAGCAAGCTCCCTAGCCAGCTCTTTTAGAACTCTTGGAAATATCTGTACTTGCTGATTTAAAATATGCCTCTGCTCAAGGCAGTTGAGACATCAAGAATACCAGACATTAACCAGCATTGCCATGTTGCAAGAGGGGCAATGTTTTAAATCTTGGTGACGTGGCATTTGCAGATCATTGTCAGAGGTAAAGCCCTTCTATGTGGAGAAGTGGGAAGAAAGCCTATCAATTACCTACCAAAAGTTTTGGGTTGTTGCTTTGTTTAAATAGCCAGTGGTCAAAGGAAACCTAATTAGAACAATAACTACTGTATGCTTACTATAACTAACACTACTACTAAGTTACACAGTCATAAAGACAGATTCTGGAGGGGTTCTGTCTTGCATCTGTGGGTGGTAAGAAGGAATTGAGTGGCAGTTGAGGCAACTCTACCCTTTATGCCATCAGCTACAGAGGGCAAGCTTTCACCCAACGCACAGGTCCAACCACAAAGGAGACTGCTATTAAAAAAGAATCTGATCTCGCATGCATGGGGTGTATGCACACTATGTGGAATCTGTGCAGACAATCACCTAAAGAAGAACAATTAAAAAAAGTTACCTAAGTCCATTTGGGACGTCTCAAACTATACCCAACTAGACACGCCTTCAGAGTCTGATTTCTAAAGAATAGATGTTCAGGCTCCTCTAAGGTGTCTTAAGTTGGATGCCTAAAAATTGAGGTACCCAAATCAATAAGGCTATATTTTTAGAGATTAAAGAGTGCCATGAGATTTTAAGAATAGCTCTTGATATAGTTTAATTTTTTTGTAGATAATAAATGAATGGATGAAAAGTAAGTAGTAGTTGCTATATTTGAATTTTAGTAAGGTATTTAATGTTATAGTTTGAAAGACATTGCTCTTAAAATTGATTTGTATTGACTTGGATAGAACAGTAGTGGCTGGAGAACAAAAACATTGAAAAATAGTGAAATATAGAGTGGAGCAAGGCAGTATCGAACACCAAATTATCTTTTGAGATAGTTTAGAAGTGAAAGTCATCAGCATAGTATTTAAATTCACAGCTGGTGTGTGTGTGTGTGTGTGTATGTATATATATATATATAAAAAACCTTGTGTTTTTCCAAGTGGAATTTTTTAAATTTTCTGCCCATATTTCAAACTCTGGTCTCTCTGCATTATTTTTCTGTCCTCATTGGTTTTTGCATCTACCCCCAAAATCACATCAGCTGTGAATTTAAATACTATGCTGATGACTTTCACTTCTAAACTATCTCAAAAGATAATTTGGTGTTCGATACTGCCTTGCTCCACTCTATATTTCACTATTTTTCAATGTTTTTGTTCTCCAGCCACTACTGTTCTATCCAAGTCAATACAAATCAATTTTAAGAGCAATGTCTTTCAAACTATAACATTAAATACCTTACTAAAATTCAAATATAGCAACTACTACTTACTTTTCATCCATTCATTTATTATCTACAAAAAAAATTAAACTATATCAAGAGCTATTCTTAAAATCTCATGGCACTCTTTTTAATCTCTCAAAATCTAGCCTTATTGATTTGGGTACCTCAATTTTTAGGCATCCAATTTAAGTTTTCCCCTATATATATGCTCAGCTCCTCTAAGGTGTCTTATCTGAAACACACACATGCCAGAGAAATAGTAAATTCTGAAGGAGACCTAGGGCTGATATCAGATAGCATATTAAATGTATTTGCAATAGTATATAGAAGCAAAAAGCAAAATATGCTGTGTTTGTGTATACAGCCCTATAAGACAGGGAGCTAATTCTCCCTCCGTGTACAGCTCTGGCATGACAGCCTCAAATATTGCACCCAATTCAGGACATCATTTTACCAAAAAGATATTGACAAATTGGAGGGACTTCAGAGAAGAGCAACAAAAATTATCAGGAGACTTGAAGGAGTGACTAGAGACAAATAATTAAAATTAAACATGTAAGGTTTGGCTAATTGATGATTAAAGCAAGACGGGGGCGGGGAACATAAGAGTCTACAAAATTAGAAGAATGTAAACTCCAAAAAGGGAGAGAAATTTATTGTGGAAATACAAGAAGGTATAACTAGCAATTGAAGGCATTAATTTAAATTTCTACAGACTTAATTTAAATGTCAAAAAAATTTAGATTTAGTGAGATCAGTTAGGTTGTGGAATAGTTTCAAGGAAAGCACTGAGACATTTAAAACAAGACAGGGAGCAAATGTACAATAGTGAACAGTTCTACAGCAGCGGGGTGGGGGGGAACACCTACCAGGTCTTTTCAGTTTCTCGCTAAGATTAAGGGCAATCAGTCAATACTTGGTATTCCTTTTTGAATGCAGTGCATCCTGTCAGCAGGCCTGCCTTACCTCTTTTTCTGTCACCTCTCCCAATCTACTAGACTATGGAGTTGCAGTGCTGAGCATCAGTTAATGTTCACTGCAGGTGTTCAGGCCCTTTTCCCATGGCCATTTATCAGCTTTCAGTCCAAAGCAGAAATGGCATCTGCTTCCAGATGAGAGCAGTTGAGAGGCACTAAACTGTCTGAGCCAACCTGAATCCCTGTAGATGAGCACAATGGATGATTGTGGCCAAAAAGGGGACAGGCAACCATCGCTTGTCCAAACACAGCCCACGAATGTGGGTGGTGAGGAGAGCTCCTCTGCTTTCAGGCTATGCTCTGTCCAGGAGGGGAGAGGCAAGACAAGTTTGAAACAAAGCGGGGATCCTTCAGTATGAGGGGGTCGCTTCTATTTTTGCTGCATTCTACAATATTCTGTAAATATTTTAGAGGCTTATGATTAAGTTTTATTTTCCTGTTGTAAAGGTGCATCCTTTACTCCTTGGGCACAGTGGTGCAGAATTCCCCAATTATGTCCTGCACTGAATTTTTTTTTGTCTCCGCAGAAAATATATTCTGCCAGAGGTGCTGCAGTTATGCCTTTTGCCCACCAGAGACTGCTCTGTTACCAAAACAGATAAGCTGCTCCCAAACAGGAGCATCCGCAGCAATGGATAGGGAAGAGAAGAGGCTATGTTCCTCACAGTTCCCTGCCTGTGGGGCCAGGTCAGGAAGAACGGGATATGGGAGAAGGGACAGTGTGTGGCACATGGGGCAGCTGGGGGGGTCACAGACTGGGGTTCAGAGGGGCTAGTGGTAGGGGACAGACTAGGGTGGAGGCTGAATGAGAGTGGGGTTGCAGGGACACATGAGGACAGGGAGGAAGAAGGTGGCTAAGTGGGGATGCAGGTACATATGGGGAGAGTGGTAGGGGTGGCTGAGTGGGGGTGCAGAGACACATAGGGTTGGGGGCAGATGTGCCTGACTGAAAGAGGCTCTGTGTCAGCCAGAGCCTGCATGGGGGAGGATCCCTAACAGTCTCCCCCACCTCTTTAAAAAACAAACAAACAAACCCTGTTCCATACTTCTCTCATCTACACCCAACAACCCTCCAAGTTCACACCCATGCACCTTCCCATCAATAACTTATCTCTCCTTCAGCTCCTCCATTTTACCTGACTCCCTCAAGCCTTTGCACTTCTTCTGAGGGGTGCGGGAAATAAGTTTCTGTATTGTAGTTTCAATAAATTATTACTCAAAGTTCTGTATTAATATGTCTGGAAAGGAATCTGTTTGTCCAAAAACATTTCCTGAATCTTTTTTGACAGGTTTCAGAGTAGCTGTTAGTCTTAGTGTTAGTCTGCATTCGCAAAAAGAAAAGGAGTACTTGTGGCACCTTAGCGACTAACAAATTTATTTGAGCATCAGCTTTCGTGAGCTACAGCTCACTTCATCGGATGTATTCTTGTCTGTATTGTTGCAGACATACTTGCTGACAGGTATTTTGAAATAAGTTACCAAAATAATTGAAACTGGCGTGATTATATTGTGTTGTTTTAACAGATAAAATATATAAATGTTTGCAGAATTTTAAAATATTGGGCTTAGAATTTTTAATTTTTTGGCACAGAATTCCCCCAGGAGTAATCCTTTACACTGATAAAATACAGAGCCTTTCATCTCACCTCACCAGTTAAAATTAGGTATAAGTTGGGACAGAGTAAAAATAGTTAGTGTTCCGGTGGCTATTCAGTGATGTATGTAGAACATGTCAATGGAATGTATGCTCCTAAATCCCTTAGATGCAAGCAATTTGAAATTCTACCTCTAAAACCACTGATTGGCACTTCATTTGGCAGTCTCACAGGTTATTTCTACACTGTAGCGTATGCCCACGCTTAGTGGGACTTGAGTCAGCTGCCCCTTGTTAGAGAACACTGGGCTTTAGCATCTATGCTGATTCTTAACCCTATGTTAAGACTTTTATAATCCGGGTTCATACCTGGGGCTCTGGCATCCACACTGCAGCACATAGACCCAAATCAATCCAACCATATCCCAGAGTCCTTAGCACCCTCCCAAAATGTGTCTTCTCTAGCCCTTTGATGGTGATGCACTGTGGCAAAACTTTACTGCCCAGCCGGCTTGTTACAGGAAGTTTGAACAGCCCACCAACACAGCCTGCCGTGAGTCACTGGTGGACATTTTGGCTGTGTTTTCTGACCCACCAAAGACACCTGATGGATTCATGATGGAGCAGGAGGAGGAGCCAGAGAAGGAGGAGTTCCCTGGCATGGCAGACTCGCACTAGCAGATGCTGCTCAGTGCAATCAGCATAGCCACTGAGGCCCCCTACATAGACCAGCACTTCTGGTGCAGGGCCAGAAGCGTAGATTGGCGGGATCACGTCATTAGGCAGACCTGGAATGACGAGCAGTGGGTCCAGAACTTTCGCATGAAGAAAGCTACATTTTTGGAACTTTGTGAGCAGCTTGCCCTGACCCCCCAGCATAAAGACACACACACACACACAGGGGCACCTTGCTAGTCCAGAAGAGTGTTGTGATAGCTGTCTGAACTCTGTCTACCCCAGGCTGCTACTGGTCCATTGCAAACCAGTTTGGTGTTGGAAAATCGATTGTGGGTAAATGGTGGTGGAGGTGTCTGAGGCAATCAGGTGTATGATTTACCCCAAGGTGTCAGGCATAAAACACTTTCCTGAAGTAATTGCTGGCTTTGGGAGAATGGGGTTTCCAGACTGTACTGGAGTCATTGATGGGACTGATGTGCCCATAGTTTGCCCTCCTTAAGGAAAACAGGAGTACATAGACTTCAAAGGGTACTACTCCATTGTTGTGCAGGTCCTCGTGGACCACAGAGGCTAATTTATGAATGTCCATGTGGGCTGTGCTGGAAGAATTCATGATGCCAGGGATTTTTGCTGATTGGGAGTCTACATTCAAAGACAGGCTGGGACACTATTCCTAGCAAATGACATTGTCCTAAACAGAGTTACTGTCCCTACTGTTGTTTTGGGGGACACCGTATGTACTCCATTTTGCCTTGTCTTATGAAACTGTACCCTGATTTCAGAGGCCCTGGCAGAAGACAGTTCAGTTAGTCTCAGCAGGTGTAGAACGGTGGCTGAAAGTACTTTTCGCAGATTAAAATCCCATTGGAGGTGTCTGTTTGGATGCCAGTGTCATCAGTGCTGTCTGCATTACTGTTGCTTGTTGTGCTCTTCAAAACCTTTGTGAAGCCAGCGGTGAGCCATTTCCCCCTGAATGGACCTATGACAGAGAGGGGTCACTGAATCAGTACCCGCAGCCAGAAGGTGCACCTGCTACGGCTGGAGCTGGCTGCACCCAGGCAGAAGTCAAGGAAGATTTGTGCTCCCACTTTATTTACTTGCACAGCCCAATGGAAGAGGGGGAATAGTATCTGTAAGAATGTGCTTGTAGGGGTGGGGAAAGGGGCTAATTAATTTGAGGGTGGGTGGGTTCAGTACTTGGAAGGAGTATGGGCTTGATTGCCATGTGATGTACTTGTGAATGACATGATGAATGATGATTGGGGGTGAGGAAATGAATCCCAGTATGGGTTTCTATAAGCAAGTTCCTGAAATGTGAATTGCTGTACCTAATAGTATTTGCTTAGCAATGTATAATTGCTCCTGATCATATTTTTAGCTTTAGTATCTCAAATCATGATAGTTTATTGCTATCACTGCATTATACATTCTCGATGACATAAAAGGCCTTATTTGTAAACATGTGTTAAAACAGTACAACAGTCATCCATTGCTAGGCAGTCCAGCTGCCACTACAACACCCAAAATCAAGTAACAGAAGTACATTTCCAAAACAAAACAAATGAAAGTGCAGGAAACCGTGCAAACATGATACAAGCCACCTACTGCTGCATGTCCTCTGGCCCACCCCACTTTCTTCTTTCCCCATTTGTTGTGCACTTCGTGCTGGGGAAGGGGTGTGCAGTTATCCCCAGGAGAGAAGTTCAAGAAGGAAGGCTGCATGGGGTTTAGTTGTCCTGCCATGGACATGGAGTTGTCCAAGTTACTTCTGGACTGAAGGTACGTTGAAGGGGGTTCAGGCTGTGGTGTGGGAGAGGCAGCAGGAGCTGGTGCTTTTCCAGCCATGATGGAGATGAGTCGCTCAAACAGTTTTCTCCGTTGAGCTCTGGCTTCCTCCCTTAGCCTCTGTTCCTGTTCCAGGAACTGTGTTGCAAGTGGCTGCTCCTTAGCTGAAACCCTGTCCTCCAGCTGTACAGCGAGCCTCAACCTTTCCTCCTGGCTCCCAGCATGCTGTTCCTCCAATCTTGCGTCCCTCTGTTTCTGGTACTGGACCTACTGGTCTGCTCTTTCAAGAGCTTCGACCATAACTTCATCACGGAAATGCTTCCTCCTGGAATGGTCTGTGAAGGTACGTTGGGCCAGGGGTCAAGTTCTGAATGTACAGCAGCCAGTGGAAGTCGAGGTGTGTGAAATAGGACAAGAAACAGAGGGTTATTATCTAAAGTAGCGTTAGTGGAGGAGCAGAGAGTTAATCCTTGTGGAATCTCAAGGACAGAAAATGTTACATTTCAAAACTGAACTGCAATATATTGTGAAAGTGATGCTTCAGTCCACAGAATCTCTCTGGACACAGCCTGGGTAATTGCAGTTACAGAAGTGCAGAGACAATGGTAAGTTTTAAAATTACAAGCTTTTTCTATTTTATAAAAATTGCAAAACTACTTGGTTTGGGGTGTAGACAAGTGGGCTTGCTCTAAAAGGCTTTTTCTATCATTTCAGGCCTTTCACATTTTGGAGGACATAACTGTGCTTGTATTGGCAAAAGGAGATGTTGTTCCAAGCTGCTGGTGGGAAACCTGCAGTGTATGCAGCCAAAGTATTCAAATGTATAGTGACCGAATGGGACATTTATGAGTGGAGTGGGCTAGTCAGCCACTGAGGTGGCCCTAGAAAATACACCGTTCCCTGCAATGTGACTACATATCTGGACTTCCTGGTTCAGGAAAAGTTTGCAGCTATCAGCACCCGTGGTGGGATCCGAATCCATTAGGGAATTTAACAGGATGCCGTACTAGTTTACGCAGAGCTTACCCTGTTATGGCTGCATGCAAACACGCAGAACTCCTCCGCCTTCCTCCTCCCCTCCCATGCCACATTTCTGGACAAAAATTAACACCCCAGTCAGACTTGGGAGAAATGATTTTGTCTCCCATGGACTGCATGGACTACCTGTAACTGAAGTGGACTAGATTCAGAAATAGAATATGGTTTTGCAAACACACATTGAGTTCAGTGTTTCCAGGCGGCTCCAAAGACTGTTGAGTGATTACAGAGCAGCAAACTTCAAGCCGTTATTACTTAAAGGAAAACATGAATGGAGCCTAGCAAACATCTATGCCTTTCCAGTAAAAATACTCTTTAGTATTTGCAATTCTTGGTCTCCATTTTGAACTCTGGTGGGGATGAGGGGGAAGGAGGATGCCATGGCGCTGAGATACAATCTGCCATTAGTGGATATATGCTGGTAGCCAGGGCTTCTCATAACTTTTTTACATTGGTTCCTAAAGTGGACATCCCTCTCAGTGGAGTCAGAAACTTACGAGGCTCAGGGGTGGTTTCTGTCTCCTCCGGGTTTGCTGCAGGCTCAGCAGCAAGCTGTTGCTTGGGTTGGGGATCAAATAGCACGTTTGAATATGGACCCAGAATTTGCTGCTGTTCCTGTTCCACAGCTTGGTCTAGGACTGGTTTCAGAAACAGTCACTTCATGCTCCTCACTTGGAGCCTGCTGCTGTCTCCCATCAGTCCCTATGCTGGATTCAGAGGACATCAGGCACCATCCTGGCTGACCAGATCATCCTGCACCATGGTTGGCTCTGTGCTGGGCACAGTGCTCAGCACCCGGTCAAACTCCTCATAAAATGGGTTTGAGGTTGGCAAGTTGCCCAATGTGTGGTTTTAGTCTCTGGTCTTCTGGCATTCACTCTTGAACCTCTAAAACTGCTTCTTGTGCTGGTTACTGGTCTGGAAAATTTGCTAAGTTACCAGCTTTTTAGTTATCTGCTGGTACACGTGGTCATTCCTGGTACTTTTGCTAAAATCCACAGTTTTACTGGCCTCACCCCAGAGATTCACCAAAATCTGGCTGTGCTCTCATGACTACGAAGCAGTGTGCTTTGCAAAAGGCTTGATCTGTTTGGTCTCTGTTACAAACACAGAAGGCTGTCTAAAGGCACGTTTACAGCTCCGTGGTCATAGACAATGGAAGAGTTAATGCTGACTCCCTTGAGCTGCTGCTGTATGCCAATTGGGGTTGGATTCTGTTCTCAGTTAAGTCAGTAGGAGATTGTTGGGATAGACAGGAAGTTGGCCCACGGGACTGAAAGATATTTTTGGCAGACTCCCAGGGCATGAGTCAAACGGGGCTGCATCTCCACTTTAAAGCAACCAGGCTCAAACTCTGGGTCCCAGCTTGACTCAGGCTTGAACCCTGCAGCCCTACAGAGTTCTGGGACCCTGGTTCTGAGTGCTGGGTGAGCGTGATTTCTGTGTAGATGGAAGGGGGGTTAGGCTTGATCCTAAGTCTGAGACCAGGCTAACATTAAAGTGTGGACATACCCACGGAGGCAAAGGATTTAATCAGCATGGCAATTGAATTATCCTCTCAGAGGCTTTCTTCCAGATCTCAGTCCAGACATGCTGGCACTCATGTATACCAACAGGTGTGGGTCAAATGTAAACTAAGGTTTTTGCTTCAGTGCTGCACTTCCAGATTTCAATGCCACTTGGTATGGGGAAGCACACTACAAAGCTACACAGTTAAGAGAAGTACCCTAGAAAGGTTAAGGGAGGTTCCAGCTCCGATGGCAGGAATGGAAAGGACAGAGTTTGTGTGGTTTCCTTTTATAGACCTGTCCCTATGTCAAACTCATAGTTCTGTGTAGAAATAGCTCTTCACCGTTTCTTCCTGGGGCCCTATTCTGTGAATTGTATGAAGTGCTTTCTCCAGCCCAGCACCACACACTGCCAAACCAGTTTATTGTTCTCCTTCCTCTATTGTATTTCTCCTCCCCTGCCAAGTTACTTAGTAAGATTGCCATACCCCGTTCTCCGCACTGCAGATGTTTTCCACTCACAGGGAGGTGCAAATGGTAAAACGGGTGGCTGCTGTTTCAGCACTCCCAAGGGAAGAGTGCACAGGACAGCATCACACTTATAAATAAAAGTCTGGCTAGTGGAGGGGGAGTATACTGCTATCACTTCATATCCTGAAGTTGTTTACAGCAGTGGTGGCAGATGACAGAACAAGGAGCTATGTCTCAAGTTGCAGTGGGGGAGGTCTAGGTTGGATATTAGGAAACACTATTTCATTAGGAGGGTGGTGAAGCACTGGAATGTGTTACCTAGGCAGTGTGACAAAGTTCCTGCTCTACCTTGGTGGGTCTTGCGCTTATTGGCGGATTTGCTTGCCTTGGAGCTTCACGGCAGCCTTCAGCTTGGCCGTTTTTCTGAATTCACAGTCCAGGTTGACGACTCCTGTGTCTGGCCAGGGGTTGGGAGGATTTGGGGGGAGCCCGGGCCCCCCCTCTACTCCGGGTTCCAGCCCAGGGCCCTGTGGAATGCAGCTGTCTAGAGTGCCTCCTGGAACAGCTGTGTGACAGCTACAACTCCCTGGGCTACTTCCCCATGGCCTCCTCCCAACACCTTCTTTATCCTCACCATAGGACCTTCCTCCTGGTGTCTGATAATGCTTGTACACCTCAGTCCTCCAACAGTCTGCGTTCTCACTCTCAGCTCCTAGTGCCTCTTGCTCCCAGCTCCTCACATGCACACCACAAACTGAAGTGAGCTCCTTTTTAAAACCCAGGTGCCCTGATTAGCCTGCCTTAATTGATTCTAGCAGCTTCTTGATTGGCTGCAGGTGTTCTAATCAGCCTGTCTTAATTGTCTCCGGAAGGTTCCTGATTGTTACCTGTTACCTTACCCAGGGAAAAGGGACCTATTTAGCCTGGGGCTAATATATTTGCCTTCTATTACTCTCCTATAGCCATCTGGCCCGACCCTGTCACAGCAGGTGGTGGAGTCTCCATCCTGAGAGGTTTTTAAGGACTGGCTTGACAAAGCCCTAGCTGGGATGATTTAGTTGGTGTTGGTCCTGCTTTGAGCAGGGGGTTGGACTAGATGACCTCCTGAGGTCTCTTCCAACCCTCATCTTTTATGATTCTATTGCACTGGAGGCCCTGACTGGGATCTGGGCCACATTTTGCTAGACATTATACAAACATATAGCAAGAGAGAGTCCCTGCCCCAGAGGTTATAAACTAAATGTAGTGCCAGGTCCAATCCTAAAGTTAAAAAGTGGATCACAGTCTGTAGCTTTACAGCATCAACAACTTGAAATTTTGAACAAGAGGTCTTTCCTGTTACCCTCTGTGCTTGATACATAGATGTAAATGTGCAATATTGAAACTATTGTAAGGATATGTCTACACTACAGTGGCAGAAGTAAGGTGCTGCAGCTGTGCTGCTGTAGTGCTATAGTGTAGATGCTTCCTATATCAATGGAAGGTGGTTCCATTCATTTAGTTAATCCTTCTGTCTGACGGGTGATAGCTGTGTCAATTGAAGAATTCTCCCATTGACCTAGCTCAGAGGTTGGCAACCTTCGGCACGGGGCCCATCAGGGTAATCAGCTGGCGGGCTGCAAGTCATTTTGCTGACGTTGACCATCCGCAGCCATGGCCCCCTGCACCTCCCAGTGGCCGCAGTTCACCGTTCTTGGCCAGTCGGAGCTGCGGAAGGCTGCAGGGATGTGCTGGCCACGGCTTCCTGCGGCTCCCATTGGCTGGCAACGGTGAACCGCGGCCACTGGGAAGGGGGCCGTGCCTGCGGACGGTCAACATAAACAAAATGTCTCGTGGCCTGCCAGCAGATTACCCTGATGGGCCGCATGCTAAAGGTTGCTAAACCCTGACCTAGCTGCATCTACACTGGACTTTACATTGACTTGACTTAACTACAGAGCTCGGGGCACAACATTTTTCACAGCCCTCAGTGATGTAGCTAGATCGATCTAATTTTTAATTGTAAAACAGGCCTGTCTTGAAAGCAAAGAAGAATGGTTCTATCACAGATTAACTAAATGTTTAACCCTGTTATAATATAAAGGAAGTGCCGCTTGAGTACTCTTCTGTATAATTACATTTATATAATTTAATTTTTTATAACAATTAAGAAAGAAAGTTTTAATTTACACGAAACATCTTCCTTTCACTCTGTCACAATAATGTAGCCAGCTGTGGAAAACATAATCTGTGTTAGATTTAACTTTTTTAATTAATTACATTTGTCTGTATGCAGTGCAGTTATAGTTGTGTTGGTCTCAGGGTATTAGAGAGACAAGGTGGGTGATGTAATATCTTTTATTGGACCACCTTCTGTTGGTCAGAGACAAGATTCTGCGTCACACAGAGCTCTTCTTCAGATCTGTGTGGCTCATAAGCTTGTCCCTCTCACCAACAGAAGGTGGTCCAGCAAAAGATATTACATCACCCACCTTGTCTCTCTTACATTTGTCTGATAATTCTGAAGGATTGAGTGTGTTCTTTCTACAATCTGACCATTCAAATTTGATGTGAATTTGTTTGCTTCATACTAACTTGCCTTGGAAGCATCATAGATTGGATTATAAAAGAGCCCTTAGAATAAAAAGGGTTAACCAAGTACAATATTAGTCATATTAACTTTTGTGGGAATGCATTAGCTTATCTGAATTTTTCATTTTAAAATGATAGCAGGAACTTTTTCTTTAAGGTGGCAAGTACTTTCACTGCAACATGTGTTCCATAGTAGGTTCTTGGTGGTCACAGATTGAGATTAAATTTTAGAAGTTTGCACTATCAAGTCATTTACAGATGTTTATATAGAATTTTTTTAAGTGATGCAGTAATACATGGGAATCTTTGTATATCTCAAATATAGAAATTCTATATTTATCACGTAATTGTGCTGAAGTATTGTACTGCAACTGCAAGGACATAAAAAATCTTGAAATATAGAACTGACATCCTGAAATTAAGTGCCATAAAGCCCAGCATAAGATTGTATTTCATGATTTAAAAAACAAAAAGCAAAACCGTTGTAGCATATAAAGCCTTACAACACCATGCTAACCAAAAGTAACTTAATTGTGTTCTTTATATGTTCCCTAAGGTACTGAGTTTTTTATGCCTTAAAGCTAAATGTAGTTCAAACTTTCCAATCACTTAAGTTGTTCAGTTTCTATACCCTAGGAATAAATGTACCAAGTCAGTGCAATCAACATCTGAATGGTGGTGAAATTATCCCATGAATGAGGTAGACTCCTGTAATTCAAGAGTGGCAAAGTGAGAAGTAAATTAAGACTGTCTAAAAGAATAGATCTGATTCCATAGCCATAGTAACTAGTTTTGCCGCAGATCATCTGAAAATACTGTGCATCCTTGGGGCTATGGGGTCTATATAATCTAGAATGGAACTGTTCCCAATATTATGGGTACAGTTAATACTATTTTAACCTATAAAGTATGTTCATCACTTCTGCGGAGCCATTTGGCCAGTAGAATGTAAAAAGGAAGTTTCAAACAAACATTCTAACATTTTATTGTAGACAATTAGCTTTTACATACTTAAGGTTGGAACCATCTTCGATTTTAGCCTCCTTGTAACTTTGGTTTGAAAAATTAAAATTGCCAGACTTACTCTGAAGGCAAATGTGACTGTTTTTTTTCTAAAATGGAAGCATATTTGTCAAGCTGTTTTTGAGTTCTAGGTCATTAAGAATTTAGTTTGACTTGACTTTTGTTTTTCTTTGTCTCTTGATCAATAACAACTTTTGCTACTGTCAGGGCTAACTCCCCACTCTGGCACTTAAAGTGCAGAAGGTGGGGGCCTTCAAGGACTCTAAAAATTAATACTGGCCACTCCAGGCTTTTATTATTCCCAAGGTTACAACTTTTCTCTGATCTTAGATTGGTAGATGCTGCCACCACCCAAGTGCAGAACCCCTTTGAGAGCCCAGAAGGCGCACTTGGGAATTCCTTTCTGTCGGGTACCCTCAAGCCCTTTCACTCCCACCCTGGGGAAGAGCTGAGGGGGGAAAAAAGGGAAATCAGCTGTTGCCACCAGCTAATTAAACAACATGTGCACAAACCTCTTAAGACACACAAATCCAATTCTGTTCTCGAAAAAGGTAAATTTTGTTGTTTTAAAAAAAAAGAAAAGAAAAAGAAAAAACATCTGGGAACTCAGGCTATTGCTAGATTTTAAAAGAGCAATTGCAAGGGTTAAGCACCAAGAATAGCTTTCTTGAGGTCCAGTTTAAAGGTTAAAAGCAAAACAAAAGCACCTGGGGTTAGCACAGAGGAATCCACAAGCCATAAATAAATAAAAGGGATAAATCTAATTGCGTCTTCCTAGATGTTTCCTGATCTACTTACGTATCTGGGGTTTTAAATGAGTGGTTTCTAGGTATGATACTGGTGATTTTTTCATACCTGGCCCAAGCTTCTTACAGCATCGCAGCTGCCCTGTCGTCTTCTCCCCGGGAGAACAACAACAGAAAGACAAAAGGGGAGTCTTTCCTCCATTTTAAAAAATTCTCGCCTTCCCATTGGCTCTTTTGGCCAGGTGTCCACTCACTTCCTTTTACCTATGCATAGCAGTGAGACTTTTTAAACCCTTTACACCTAAAGCAAATAGAGAACAGCTACTAAGAGGGATTTTATAACTTGCTGGCTGGCTAGGCGCCCATGAAAGGGAGTTGCTTCCCCCCCGCCCCTTCATCTATCATAGCCATCCCTTCACATTTTCCATAGAGTTATCTCCTTGAAGACATGTGCACAAGCTACATTTGAAGAAAATAAGTTGTAACTAAGCCAAATTATTAATGATTTTTAATAGTTTTGGTACCAGTTCTGCTCATTGATTTCAGTGGTGGTTTTAAGCATAACTTTCCCTGACATCAAAAACAATGTTTTGTCATTGACTTAAATAAAAGCAGGATCAGCCAGTACTGTATGTTTGTGTTTATTGCCCTCTATTGGTTGTTTTAGTTTAGAAAGACCACAAAGTTCCTTTTATAGCTGAGAGATAACAGATTTTTCTTTAAAAGAAAAGGAGTACTTGTGGCACCTTAGAGACTAACTAATTTATTTGAGCATAAGCTTTCGTGAGCTACAGCTCAAATAAATTGGTTAGTCTCTAAGGTGCCACAAGTACTCCTTTTCTTTTTGCGAATACAGACTAACACGGCTGTTACTCTGAAACCAGATTTTTCTTTATCTCAGATGAGAAAGGACAGCAAATTTGATGTTCTAGGACAACAGTGCTAGCCCCAGCTCTCTGGTAATTGTGGCTTTTTGTTTTGTTTTTGTTTTTTTTAATGAAAAGGTAATAACCTCTACATAATTAAAGCTTTGTCTATATGGGGAAATTGACTGGAATAAGCTTTTTCGCTATAGTTATTATGGAATAGCTCCACATGTGGACACTCAATTCCAGAATAAGTGATTTTGTTCTGGAACAATTATTTCACTCACAGAGTGGTGTAATTATTCTGGAATAAAGTTACTTCCTTAAGGGTATGTCTACGCTACGAAATTAGGTCGAATTAATAGAAGCCGATTTTTAGGAAGCGATTTTATACAGTCGATTTGTGTGTGTCCCCACTAAGCGCATTAAGTCAGCAGAGTGCGTCCACAGTACCGTAGCTAGTGTCGACTTTCCGAGCATTGCACTGTGGGTAGCTATCCCACAGTTCCCGCAGTCTCTGCTGCCCATTGGAATACTGGGTTGAGCTTCCAGTGCCTGATGTGGCAAAAACATTGTTGCGGGTGGTTCTGGGTACATGTTGTCAGTCGTCCCTCCCTCGTGAAAGCAACGGCAGACAATCGTTTCATGCCTTTTTTCTGTGCAGATACTATACTGCTAACTGTCGTCATCCACTGCTTCCGCTGCACCTCTGCTCTCCTGCAGATGACCTACCACGGCAAGCATGGAGCCCATTCAGCTCACCACTGCTGTTGTGAGCATTGTGAAAACCTTGTGCGTTATCCTGCAGTATGTGCAGAACCTGCAAAAGCAGGCAAGGAGGGGACAACAGCACGATCATGATAGTGATGAGGACATGGACACAGACTTCTCTCAGAGCACGGGCCCTGGCAATTTGGACAACATGGTGGTAATGGGGCAGGTTCCTGCCATGGAATGCTGATGCTGGGCCGAGGAAACAAGCACAGACTGGTGGGACTGCATAGTGTTGCAGGTCTGGGATGATTCCCATGGGCTGCGAAACTTTCGCATGCGTAAGGGCACTTTCATAGAACTTTGACTTGCTTTCCCTTGCCCTGAAGCACAAGAATACCAAGAAGAGAGCAGCCCTCACAGTTGAGAAGTGAGTGGCGATAGCCCTCTGGAAGCTTGCAACGCCACACAGCTACCGGTCAGTTGGGAATCAATTTGGAGTGGGCAGATCTACTGTGAGGGCTGCTGTGATCCAAGTAGCCAACGCAATCACTGAGCTTCTGCTATCAAGGATAGTGACTCTGGGAAATGTGCAGGTCATAGTGGATGGCTTTGCTGCAATAGGGTTCCCTAACTGTGGTGGGGCGATAGACGGAACGCATATCCCTCTCTTGGGACCGGACCACCTTGGCAGCCAGCACATAAACTGAAAGGGGTACTTTTCAATGGTGTTGCAAGCACTGGTGGATCACAAGGGACGTTTCACCAACATCAGCATGGGATGGCTCGGAAAGGTGCATGATGCTCGCATCTTTAGGAACTCTGGGCTGTTTGAACAGCTGCAGGAAGGAACTTACTTCCCAGACCAGAAAATAACTGTTGGGGATGTTGAAATGCCTATAGTTATCCTTGGGGACCCAGCCTACCCCTTAATGCCATGGCTCATGAAGCCATACACAGGCAGCCTGAACAGTAGTAAGGAGCGGTTCAGCTATAGGCTGAGCAAGTGCAGAGTGGTGGTAGAACGTGCATTTGGATATTTTAAAAGCTCACTGGCGCAGTTTACTGACTTGGTTAGACCTCAGCGAAACCAATATTCCCATTGTTGTTGTTGCTGCTATGTGCTCCGCAATATCTGTGAGAGTAAGGGGTAGACGTTTATGGTGGGGTGGGAGGTTGAGGCAAATCGCCTGGTGGCTGATTACGTGTAGCCAGTCACCAGGAAGAAGAGCACAGCTGGGCGCCCTGCGCATCAGAGAAGTTTTGAAAACCAGTTTCATGACTGGCCAGGCTACAGTGTGACTGTTCTGTTTGTTTCTGCTTGATGAAAACCCGCCCCCTTGGTTCACTCTACTTCCCTGTAAGCCAGCCGACCTCCCCCCCTTCGATCACCACTTTCAGAGGCAATAAAGTCATTGTTTCAAAATCATGCATTCTTTATTAATTCATCACACAAATAGGGGGATAACTGCCAAGGTAACCTGGGAGGGGTGGCTGAGGAGGGAAGCACTGGGTGGGGTGGTGGATGAGGGGAGGAGGGAAGGACAAGGCCATAGTACAGTTCAAAACTTATTGAATGCCAGCCTTATGTTGCCTGGGCAATCCTCTGGGATGGAGTGGCTGGGTGCTCGTAGCCTCCCTCCCACCCCCGCGTTCTTGGGCATCTGGGTGAGGAGGATATGGAACTTGGGGAGGAGGGCAGGTGGTTATACAGGGGCTGCAGCGGTGATCTGTGCTCCTGCTGCCATTCCTTCAGTTCCACCAGATGCCTGAGCATGACAGTTTTCTCCCCCATTAGGCTCAGCATTGCATCTTGCCTCCTCTCAGCGTGCTCCTCCCTCCTCTCATTGCGTTCATTAACAATTTCCTGGACTCTGCCATTGTTTGCCTCCACACATTCTGCTGAGCTCTTTTAGTGAGGGAGGACTGCATGAGCTCTGAGAACATGTCATTGTGAGTGCATGGGGTTTTTTTGGGGGGGGGCCTTCTAATCTGCGCTAGCCTCTGGGATAGAGATGATGGGGGAGCATAAAAACATTTGGAGCTGCGGGAGGGGAAAAAAGGGAGAGTAGTATTTAAAAAGAAATGTTTTAGAGAACAAAGGGAAGACTTTCACACTGAATCAAGCAATTCACATTACATAGCACATGTGCTTTACCCCCCCCCCGGCGTGGCTAGTATCAGGGAAGATCCCTCTCAGCTAAACGCAAGCAGCTCAGCATGAATGGGCCTCCCCCCACCGCGTGGCAAAGGCTTTTAGAGTACCTCCAGAAAAGCTTCATGGAGATGTCCCTGGAGGATTTCTGCTCCATCCCCAGACACGTTAACAGACTTTTCCAGTAGCTATTACCGGCTGCAAATGCATCCCAAGTCTTCAGGGCAAATTAATCATTAAACACGCTTGCTTTTTTAAACCCTGTGTTATATTTACAAAGGTACACTCACCAGAGGTGCCTTCTCCGGCTTCATGGTCCAGGAGCCTGCGTTGGGAGGGTATTGGCTCCAGGGTGATGAACAGTTCCTGGCTGCTGGGGAAAAGGGATTCTCCGCTTGCCTGCTGTGTGCTATCCTCCTCCACCACCACCTCCTCATCTTCCTCATCCACAAAATCCTCATCCCTGTGGCATGAGACTCCCCCCTTGCAGGTGTCCATGGACAGTGGTGGGGTAGTGGTAGGGACCCCCGGTAGAATTGCATGCAGCTCATCATAGAAGTGGCATGTACTGAACTCTGACCTGGAGTGACCGTCTGCATCCTTTGTTTTTTGGTAGGCTTGCCTCAGCTCCTTAACTTTCATGTGGCACTGCTGTGTGTCCCCTGTTGTAGCCTCTGTCTATCATGCCCTTGGAGATTTTGGCAAATATATTGGCATTTCATCTTTTGGAACAGAGTTCTGCCTGCACGGATTCTTCTCCTCTTACAGCAATCAGATCCAGTACCTCCCGTTCGGTCCATGCTGGAGCTCTTTTGCGATTGTGGGACTCCATAGTCACCTGTGCTGATCAGCTTGTCACGCTGGCCAAACAGGAAATGAAATTCAAAAGTTCCCAGGGCTTTTCCTGTCTACCTGGCCAGTGCATCCGAGTGGAGAGTGCTGTCCAGAGCCCTCATAATGGAGCACTCTGGGATAGCTCCCGGAGGCTAATACCGTTGAATTGCGTCCACACTACCCCAAATTCAAGCCAGCGAGGTCGATTTTAGTGTGAAATTCCTCGCCGGGGAGCAGTACAGAAATCTATTTTAAGAGTCCTTTAAGTTGACAAAACAGGATTGGTCATGTGGACAGGTGCAGGGTTAAATCGACCTAACGCTGCTAAATTTGACCTAAACTCTTAGTGTAGACCAGGAAGTGATTGTTACTCAGGGAGCTAATCTGGAATAGCTAATACAAAATAGTTTATTCCATGATAGCTAGGTTGCTCCAGTTTCCAATGTAGACAAATCCCTAAAACTTATTTTATTCCCTCATAAGGAAAAAAGGAAAGAGTGCAATCGTCGTCATTTCAAATATTTAGGGGAGAGGCTCATACACAACTAGAACATGGTGGTGTACAGACATCCAGATGGAAACCCAGTCATCTTCCTTGAGGAATTCATGGAGAGGTGCCCAGCGTGGCACTGGTATCACCAAATTCCTTGTCAACCTCAGTATTCATACAGACTATGCAAAGGATACAGTAGTACTTTATTAAATGGCCTATGTGGAAACCTTGAGATTCTCCATGTCTCTTGACCCATAAGTGCAGCCAAACAGATGCTGGATCCTATCTTCAGTCTAGGAGTGGATATTGGAAACATCACCAATGTATCACTCTGTGGAGTTGGCCACTGCTTCATCCAGGCAAAGATCAGAGCCTGCCTTCCTTCGTGCCAGGGTAGGGAACAACCAAAGCTGGTCTTCCCCCACAAAACATCCTGGACCCTTTAGGTTTTCATTTTACCCTAGGAGAACAAGCTGCCAAAATAGAATGCCAAGGTGCTGATGAGTTAGTACATCAGTACCATCACCTTCTGTACATTACTACTGATGCCCTGGCCCTAAGCCATCCACTTCCTGCATACTGAAAAGAGCTTTCCGCTATAAGAATGACACTCTCAGCATTAACATCCTTGTCTACCCAGATATTCACAAACAACAAAAAAATGGAATCACATCAATCCAAAAACAAACACCCGCCCCAGCAGAAAGTATACACAAAGTAAATGTGTAAAAAAAAAAATAAATAAATAAAAAAGGTCCCAAGCAGAGATTTGCCTGGAAAAAAGAAAAGTGTCAGACTCCACGAAGTTCACTAGGGACTTTGCTTTTGCTGTCAGTGTTATGTGACAGGCACTCAAGATAATGCGCTAATGGGTGGCAATATAAAACCTTAAGGTAGATAGCACATCCTCAGAGTAGGTACTTTGTAGATCATAAAACCTATAAATATTTCCCCTTTGAAATGTTATCAGATGTCAAGGTGTTTTCAGTCAGGAATAGAAAAGTGTTTAAGAAATTATCATTGTTGGAAACTAGGTAGTATTCTTGCTCAGTGAAGCTGATACAGAAGAGGGGAAATAGTGATGGAAAATAGTTTTGTCCTCTGAAATGGCCAAGCTACATTTCAAAAGTGAAAGGAAACTTTAAATAAATACACCTTCACTTGCATTGCCCTCCAGAATACCCCTGGGCTTGGGGTTGAATAGTTAGAGGTCCTGAGTTCTAGGCTCACCTCATACGTTGAAGAGGCATAATAAATATCTAAACTTTCTCACCTTTATAATTTTTACCAGTATTTGAAGTGAAAATAAGCTGTGCTGCATATGTATGCATTGTTACAGTCACTATGTACTGAGATACATTACTGGGTGCAGATAGAACTGGGAGGAGCTCTGTTCTGAGCCAAAAGAAAAGGAGTACTAGTGGCACCTTAGATTTATATAAATCTCCTCACTGTATTTTCCACTGAATGCATCCGATGAAGTGAGCTGTAGCTCACGAAAGCTTATGCTCAAATAAATTGGTTAGTCTCTAAGGTGCCACAAGTACTCCTTTTCTTTTTGCGAATACAGACTAACACGGCTGCGACTCTGAAACCTGTTCTGAGCCACTGCATTTTACCAGATCTAAGTTGTGTGGGAAATTCTAGTCTAGTGGTATCTAGCTAGATAGTTGCAAAAGCTCATCCCAAGAAAATTCTGTACAAAAAGCTATGTTAAGTGAGCACTGAGGCTGCACAGTTAGGAATTCAAAATTTGGGAAATGCTCAAGTTAGGGTTGCACTGACAACCTTGTGTATATGCTTATAGTAGTCATGATATGATGACAAGCTCAGAATAATGTATGCTTTTTGTCCCCTACAGTCTTAGAGGTAAACTTGTAAGGGTACACTAGAGGTAATCAGCAGAGAGATCCTGGGACCTGCACCAAAAGCATTCGTCACTGCCACTTGAGATAAAGGAGATACCTGTGACTAAATAACAGGTTTCTATCCTCTGTTTAGTCCAGCTACTACAAAGATGCAGATCACATGAACTTAACCACTGTGTTACAGCAGTAGAGTGCAGCTAATGTGGCTGTATACTAAAAAATAGGCAGAAAATGCTCATGGGCTCCAGGGAGATCCTTGTCTCAGTCCTTGCTCATCTTGTAAGCTGCATAATAGAGGAGCTTTTCTTTTATCTATCTGTAAATTCTGCAGGAGGGACAGAAAAAGGCTTAGGAAGATTTTAAGGGGTTGGTAGAAGAGCTTTGTTAACTGTACATCCCTTCTAAGGTTGAAAAAAATTGATATTGATACAAACATACACCGTCTGCTTCATGTGAAAACATGGGAGATGTTCCCACCAAAAGACACAAAAGTGGAATTAAATATGCAGTAAATTAATACAGGAAGGTCTTTCTTGGCTCGTGATAAGAAACTACATAATGTAAGGGTAAAACTCCATTGTGAGTGTTCCTTAGTACTATTATATGTGAATATAATAAGAATAGTCTACATGTTCATGAGATTACTGCGTAAATCATAGGTGGTGAAAATGTGAAATTATTTTGCCAAACAGGCCTTCTACCTTTTTATAAATGTTGGCTCAAAGTAATTTGTCATCAGCATCTGACATTTCAAGAACTCTGAAAGTGCCTGGAATTATACAGTATGTATGTTACCTGTCCTTTATAGTTATGACAGCCACCCTGGAATTCCCTGCCTGATGCAGTAAAGACCTTAACAGCTTTTGAGACAATTGAAGCTAAATTAAAATGATTATTAATTCCTAATTTTTTTTTACTAGGTCCCAAGTTTGTTGTTTTAGCAAAGATGTGTTATGATAAATTGATGTAACCATTGTAGACTGTAATAAACAAGACATTAATGAGATGTTGCACCTTGCTAGACTTTAGCTTGTATAAATAATGCAATGCAGCTTTCACAGTACATTCTTCAAATGAAGTAACTCAGTGGTTTTGAGTGATAGAATAGAGAGAATGCTTTAGAATTGCATATCCTAGTTCTTTTACAGACATAATGTGAAACTGAGGTATGATAATAGGAGTAGAATAAAATGTCTGGAATTAGTGTGACACATACAAGTAAAAACTTTTTCGACTACTTATAGATGAGGAATATAAGATTTATTTTTAAAAGTTAAATTTAGATTTTAAATCTTTGGAGCAGGGATTGTCTTCATATGTGTTTTGTATAGTGGCTAGCACAGTGGAACCCTGACTGGGGACTAATCTTGACTCCTAATATCTTATAGAAAGATTAGCAAACCCAAGAACCAGGATCTCTCTTCTCCCTCACTTGTTTAGAAGGATCATTCAGGTTACAGCAAGATGTGGCATTAATACAGGAATTAGTCTCAGTCCTCTAAAGGGGTTGCCAAGGTCCTCTGGCAAAGAAGGAATCCCTGAATTTCTCTTTAATAGTGCTGAGTTGAATACATAGGAGCTCAACCTGCTAAGTTTAGGCTTTTATCAAGATTTCTTTGGAATGATTTCCAAATGGACCTATAATAGAGGCTGAGGAAACCTATTGTTTTGTTGAGACTTTGTACCAGGACTGACATTTTTCTTCAACAATGGAACCCTACAGACAACTATATGCAAGAAACTACAGATCACCACACCTATCTTCAGAGATCCGGTAACCATCCGAAACACACCAAGAAATCTGTTCTCTACAGACAGGCACTCAAATACCACAGAATATGCTCCAAGGAGAAAGTTCAGGATATACACTTTAACACACTTAATACCATCTTCACCAAACAAGGACACTCCACTAGAGAAGTAGATTGTGTCATGGTATGGGCCACCCAAGAGAATCTGCTTCAATATGGAAATAACCCACTCATATTTGTCCCCTAGCACCCCGTACTGGAACCCATATGGGGTATCATTAAACAGTTACATCCCATATTCAAGGGGGACCACATCCTGAAAGAAATCTTTCCTGAGCTCCCACTTCTGGCCTTCAAACAACGCCCAAGCTCATCGTCAGAGCTCCCAACAGACCAGGACGCACCAACTCAAAGCGGCACCAGACTCCACTGCCAGAAGAACAGACACAAAACCTGCAGATATATCTCCACTGCTACAATTATCAACATCCCCGTCACAACACACCTTTCAAAATCCATAGATCATACGCATGCCTATCATAAAATGTGGTGTACCTCATCCAGTGCATTAAATTCCCCAATAACAACTATGTGGGTGAAACCAGACAATCACTAAACTCTCGAATGAACTCATAAAAAAAAAATGATGAGACAAAAACACCATATCAACTGTGGGTGAACACTTTTCACAAAACGATCGCTCTATATCTGACCTTTCAGTCCTCATTCTCAAAGGAAATCTGCACAACACCTTCAAAAGACGAGCTGGGGAGCTTAAATTCATAACTATGCTAGACACTAAAAATTGTGGACTGAACAGAGACACTGGCTTTATGGCTTATTACAACAATCTATAACCCACTAACAACCTCCCCCTTTTGAGCTGCCTTCCCTCCCGCTAACGTCGTTCCAATCATATGGGGGAAACAGGCCACTTCACCTTGAATGGTCCATTGGAACGTGTTACGTACTTATGCTAAGCAATCTGTTCTACCTTATATTTAGCTGCGACACTCATGAAGATGAAGATGAGCTCTGTGTAGCTTAAAAACTTCTATTTCACCAACAAATAAAAATAAAATAAAAATATTACCTCACCCACCTTGTCTCTCTCTCTCTTTTTCTTAACAGCCTATATTGGCACTTAAAAGTTCTTATTTTCTTAAGTTTTTGACAGTGCCTTATAACTGTATTAGATACACGTCTGTTACCCTTTGCAGTGAGGAAGTCTGAGTATAGGATCTAAGGAGGTCTGGAATTTTGGAGGTGATCTGTCAAAATCTCTTCTGTGAATCCAGCTAGTTCAGGTAACCAAGCCTATCCGTTCGTTCTTTTGAGTTTTCGTATAGTACATCATATTGTTAAGAAATTAGCAGAATGCAAAATTCTAGAACATGCCATATGGGAAGAGCAAAAGTGTCCACAAAGGCTGTCACTAGTAGCATTTGCTTCAAAAGAGGAGGAAAAAGGCCTTTTTTGAGGTACAGACAGGGGTATATAGGTGTATCTTCATTTGATTAGCATGTGAAATGCCTCTCTGGGTAGAGATCACTCTCTAGTTCTTGCTCGGTCATCTTAGTTTGTGTGCTGCAGGATTGTTTTCTGGGTAACATGCTTTTAGGTATTTGAAGTTTGTTTGTTTGTTTATAGAGTCATAGATTATATTCTGACCTCCTGCATAATATAGGCCCTACATCTTCCCTGGATTAATTTCTGTTTGAACTAGAGGATATTTTTTAGAAAAAAATTCAATCTTGTTATTAAAATTGCCAGTGATGGAGAATCCAACATGACCCTAGGTAAGTTATTCCAATGGTTAATTACCTGCACTGTTCAAAAAAACAAATAAACCCATTATTTCAAGTCTGAATTTGTCTAGCTTCAACTTTCAACCATGGGATTGTGTTTATATCTTTGTTTGGTAGCTTGAAACTATTATCCAAGCCATTATCAAATATTTGTTCCCCACGTAGGTACTTATAAACTGTGATCACCCCTTTACCATCTCATTGTTAAACTACAGATTGAGCTCCTTGAATCTATTTCTATCAGGCATGTTTTCCAATTCTTTAATCATTCTTGTGGCTTTTCGCTGAACCCTTTCCTGTGTGTCAAAATCCTTTTTGAATTGTCACCAGAACTGTACACAGCATTCCAGTAGCCGTCTCACCAGTGCCAAATACAGTGTTAATGTAACTTCCCTACTCATACTCAATATTCCCCTGTTTATGAATCTGATGATCACATTAGCCCTTTTTGGCCACAGGATTTCACTGTGAGCTCATGTTCAGCTGATTATCCACCAAGACCCCCAAGTCCTTTTCAGAGTCACTGTTTCCCAGGTTAGAGTTCCATTTTGTAAATATTGCATACATTATTTATTCCTAGATGAATACATGTTTGCATTTGGCCATATTAAAATGCATATAGCTTGCTTGTGCCACCTAGCTTACCAAATGATCCAGATAGCTCTATATCAATAACATCTCCTCTTTGGGAGAGTAGTAAATAAATAACAATCTTTGTGGCCTCTGCAAACTTTATCAGTAGTGATTTTTTTTCTTTTAGATCCTTGATACAAATGTTAAATCTTCTCTGCACAAGGTAGAAGAAGCAGAGTATTTCTCTTTGAGAACTACTGCCGGGGGGTTGTCAGATCTTTTTGTAGCATCGCACAGTAGGGTACAGGAGTTCCTGACAACTCCATAAAGAACTTCTGACTGCTCATAACTCCAAAATGTATGTGCAACATTGCCTCTGACTTTGTCCATTTCACTTGAGTATCCCGTGCTCATCATCCTTGAAAGACTGGCATCTTTGCCTCTGGACTGTGAAGAAAAACAACAACAAAGTTTCTTCTTCTGGCCAGCCATGAAGAACCTTTCCTTTTCAGCATTAGAATGCAGCGAAGGAGGTGTGAAATGGAGGGAAATTACTGAAATCACGGAGCCTTTAGAAAGTCTAGATATCTGACCTGAATGCCAATGAACTGTTGCCAACTCTCATGCTTTTGTCATGAGTCTCATGATGATTGTTTTCCTTAAAGCCCCAGCTCCTGTAGTCAAGTTCATATGTGATGATTTCAGCCTCCATTCTTAAAGAAAAAGTAAGTTTCTAGTCCTCATAGCTGTGGAGCAAGCTTCAAAATGGGACCCCAATGCCTCCTTAAAGGTTCAGAAGGCAAATAAAAAGAACACCAAGTCTACTATTTTAAAGCCAAACTCATTATTTTTGGTGAGCCTGACTCATGATTTTTGAACATTTGGGGTTGGCAATACTGCCAATATGACTGAAGTTCTTATTTGCAGGATTTCTTTAAAGTGCCATCAGCTTCTTTTTATCAATAGGGTTTAGTAATATTTCTTTCCCTCAGAAAGGAAACATAAGTTGACCTTTGAGGCTAAATCCATTTTGTGAGAATTTCTGTAGGGAATCTGTTTTGGTTTTATATGCTTAAAGTTTGGAAATGTTTGGAAGGATGGTTAATATGAAGTCTTAATTTCCAGGGGGGAAACGACTGCCTTACCACAGGCTTATGGAAAGCTAACAATCCTCCTCATGAGTTTGCTTCCAAAATGAAAGTAGTACTTTCTAAAACCTTTGTCTTGTCAGAGTTAAGATAGAGAATTTTGGCTAGTTGCTTGAACAAAAGAGGCTTCACTATTCACTATTCTAGTTATAAAATATGCTGCTCTCCTTTCCTGAGAGGCATTTCACAAGGGTCATAGGAAGAAAAGCTGGATTTTTGGCTCATTAAGTATCAAAACTTTAAAATAGGTGGGCTGTAGCTGCTAAGTTTAAATGGGGGAGACAAAGTGGGTGAGGTAATAAATTCTATTGGACCAACTTCTGTTGGTGAGAAAGACAAGCTTTTGAGGTACACAGAGCCCAGACCTGAAGTAGCTGGAAAGCTTGTCTCTCTCACTGACAGAAATTGGTCCAATGGAAGATGTTACCTCATCTTCTTTGTCTTTCTAATATCCTGGGACCACCACAGCTAAACAACACTGCAAGCATGGTATATATGGGGCAGGAGTATATACGCTGCAGATGGTTCCTCTGCTTCATGTTTTATCTCTGGGTCTGTATTCAGTGTGTTTGGAGCTCTTTCATAAAGTTTCTACTTCAGCTTTTCTACCAGAACATCTATTTTCAGTTCCTTGAAGTAGGGTTGTATGCCTCTCAGGAGTCCATGTGAGGGGAGGGAAGACCTTTTTGGTGATCTTTCTTTCAGGGTGAATAGCCATAATAGTATAAATACAGGGAAACAGACTTTGCTAAAATGGGTTTTAGAGGAGAATCCAAGTACTTCATTTTCTGCCTTTGCTTTGTTTCCTAATCACTGACACTTCACCACAAAGCACTAATCGAATTTCAGTTTAAAAACCTCAGGATCCGCTGTGGCTGACCTCATAGGCAGAAAAGAGACATCTGAGCACAAATACACAGAGGCATCAAAAATGTTTAACACCGTGACTGTATAGCCTCTTAGAGATTTTCTTCTTCTCAGAGATTCTGAACAAATTTTAAAGGAACAGAAATATTTGCCAAGTGGGAAATGTCAAAATTGATGGATAAAGAAAATTTTCAAGCGCTCTGTTGTACATTGTAATTGTAGTGGTACAAATTATTTTTTTTAAAAGCTCTAATATACATGTTATTACATTTACATGTATTTCATACATATACACATTTTTCACTTGCATTTTGACATTCAAACTTGTCATTTTATGCTATTGTAATTTTACAGCTTATTTTACATACACTTTTTTCAGTGGCTAATTGAAGTCACAGATGAAGAGAACTTGGCTTGAATAGAAAATGCTTTGTGGAGGAACAGCTTCACAGTATGAAAACTGCATTGCTCGTCTGCAGTCTTCTGTGTGCAAATTAAGACTGCTCATGAGAGCAACGATGTGTTTTTTGTGTTTTTGTTTTTTTCCCCATGCTAAAAAAAGTTTTAAGGAAAGTGCAGATGGTTCCACGGAGTAGTAAAACGTATTCTATTGTAGCTATAGTGAAGAACACACTTCGTAATGCTCAAAAACTTGTCAGCACATTGCGGTAAAAATAACTGGACTAAAAGATTTTTTTGGGTAAAATTTAGCAGGCATGCCAAAAGTTTGGCTGTGATCCAGAGTGAAACTATATCCTTGGGATGTAAGATAATGTACAAAACGTTGTCTTTTTTTCCCTCCTCTCTAGATTGCCTATCTTCTAGTGGTGCTATCTCTCTCAAGCTTTAATGCATTGGTTTATTTTTCGAAGGTTGGAGTCATGGATCTCTTACCGTTAACATTTATGCCTTATTTCTAGTCTGTATTTGTCTATGTTCAATTTACTGCCAGTGGATCATCTTATACCTTTCTTTGAGAGATCGAAGAGCCTATTATTAAATATTTGTTCCCCATGTAAGTACTTATAGACTGTAATCAAGTCACCTCTTAACCTTTTTCGTAAGCCACATAGATTGAACTCCTTGAGTCTATCACTATAAGGCATGTTTTCTATTCCTTTTATCTTTCTTGTGGCTCTTCTCTGAACAGTCTCCAATTTATGAATATCCTCCTTGAATTGTGGGGACCAGGGCTGGACACAGTTGTCAGGCCCTAACTCATTCCAGCTGAATGGCTCCTGCTGTTGCGGTGGAGGCCTCCTGGAAGCTCCCCTTTGCTGGTCCTGGCCATCTGGAACAGGGGTGGATCTGTTGAGGCAGATCCAGTTCAGTGGAAGGAGTGAAGAGAAGGGCTGCCAGGTGCTGGATCACCCTCTCCTGCTTCTTTTGATCTTAAAAGTCAAAGAGTAGAATGTGTGTTGGGGAGGAGGAAGGAATAAGATATTTCAGCAAAGTATGTGGGTTTTGTAGAACTGATGAAGCACCCAAAGCCTGCCAGAAATATTTGCAGTAGCAAATAGTTATTTTAGCTTAGCACATCTCAGAGGGTCTGCAGATTGATCTCTAAAACATGAGTGTGGAGGGTGTCTAGTTGTGTTTTCATGTTGTTCTGGTTTAGTGTTTCTTGATAGTGTTCGCAGAAAAGCAAGTGACGAGGTAGCTGCTTGGCATCAGTGGAACGTACTTAGCATGGTTCTGGTAATTAGTGTAGTCCTACCACATCAGACTGTGAGTTTTTCATGGTGTGTCATGAGCTAATTGGGTCAGACCTAGTCAGTATTTAGATAAGTAACTTCTTAGAGGAATACACCGTGGGTCCAGGAAGTGGTGCTGACCATTCAGTAGGACACTATTCCCTTGGCACTGAACCAACTTTAAAGATAGCATCGGCAGACTTTGTATTGTAGGAGGTGCCGTTTTTTGGACAAGAGTTAAAATGAGCCCTGACTATGTATAGTCAATTTCCATAGAATTTTTTGCTAAGGCAAGGACGTTGGCTCAGGTGGCATGGTCATATTCACATTGGATGGGTTACATTCTCTGAATGGTAATTCATTCTTTAAGTCTTGTCTGAATCCTGCTTTTTCACTTCTTTTAACTTTATGGCGGGTTGGGATGATATGTGCTGTTAAACATCATTCTGAAAGACTAATGCTGTGTTCTACTCCAGATGTGGCTGCATTTTATTAGTGCATGTAGTGATTCTCCTATATCTGGGAAAAGATTATTTAATTAGAAAATATAATAACCAAAAGGCAGTAATTTCATTTTATATAGTTTATATTTATAAAGGTATTTGCAATATGTATTATTGATATTAAACTTCATATTTGGTTTTAAAGAATATAATGCCTATGGAGCTGTATTAATTTTCAATGGCTTGTATTTATAACATTGGTTCCGTTGTTATTTTGTTAACAGCCACAATAAGATACTTGCTTTTGGTATTAATTAGGTATATTTCATATAACTTAATTACTGTCTGGGGGCTTACTAGAAATGTCGTTAACATCTTTTCTCAGTTTGGTGTGTGTCTGTTTTGTTAAAATAATTTCCAGTTTGTCTACAATTAAGGTTTTCTAGATACATTTACATATTTTATCACAAATTATAAATTGTAATTTATATAAGTTATAGCATTAAACAAACATGTTTGCATTTCTTCAAACTAAAAATATTCTTCAAAAAAGCTGGATTTTCTGTAACATAATTTGCAATAGTATTTTTCATGTATAATAATGAAAATTCTACTATACTTGATCTAAACTAGACCACTGCTAAAAATGCAAATGCTGACTTAGAGCTCATGTCAAATGAAACTGTCAGCAAAGTTCTAAGCTAAACTGGTGATCATGTGCCATGTCAAAATATAATACAATCTCTATTCACCTTGCAAATCTGCATATCTTTATAATTCACACAAAAATGGCAGCCCCCTCACAGAATTTTAATATAAGTGGTGTAGTTTTCTGTCAGAGCCAGACTTGCCATTCCAGTACCAAGTTTCCCTCTGCTCTGTAGCTCCGGGAAACAGGACTGGATCTGTTAGTCATAGGAAGGAGGTTTGGCTCTCACTTCTGGGGATATTCCCTAGTTTATTCTGCCTTTATTCTGGCAGCTTCAGCATGAGCTCTCTCCAGATCTATTTTCCTGAGCTACAGAACACAGGAAAACTTTTGTTTTCAGATTGAGCCAAAATTCCTATATGTATTAGCCTTCTCCCCATCAGGTGTGTTTTTGTTTGCGGGGGGGAAGGTTGGTTGATTTTTTTGGTCATTCAGGACTGCCTAGTTCTAAAGCGTACAGCGCCTCCCCTTGCACCCTAGTCACCAAAATGGCAGCAATGCTGCTGCAAAATGAAGGGGGGAAAGCCAGGGGTGGGTGTCCCACTCATTTTCCCCTCCCCTTGCTCAGAGGAGAAATTTTTTGTTTTCTACTCCAAAGATGATCTCTCTCCAGTGAGATCCCTTTCTTTCAGGAAGTACCTGGTAGTGGCTCCTTCACCAATTCCTGCTGCAAAGGTGGTGAGTGCAGCAGCCTCCTTAACTCTTTTAAGATTAGCAGCTGTTTCAGATGTGTCTGCTACACAGCAGGAGGTACAGCAACTGCTGTGGGGAGCAGGGAAACTGCAGTTCCCATGAGAGGTTCCTACTGCCCATTTCAGTCTTGCCTTCTCCAGCCTGATTTTATTATGGACTCCAGCAACCCCTCAGCCCCATAGGCTGTGGTCCCAGTACTGCTGCTCAGGCAACACCAGGAAATAGTCCGTAGTCAGTACCATCAGCACCTTTTCTGAGTGACCGTGTAACCCTTCTGCCCGTCAGAGTTGGCAGCAACAAGGGCCGGGTTCAATATCTAGGGGTTCCATTCCAATAACACAATGCAAACCGGCTCGAGCCCCCACCCAGTGACCTGGGACAAATATATACCACCCCCGCTGGGCGCCTCCAAGAGGCAATACTTCCCCTCTCGCAAGCACATAGTCTGAGTGTAGCAAAAGTCTTTTAATAACAGAGAGAAACAATGTGGCATTATGTTGGGGAAACACCACCAACAGGATTCATAACACAACCCATGAGCAAAAAAAAAACCCACCCCAGGCAAATTGGGGCATGCCCTTTTCCCTTTGGTTCTTGAGTCCAGCAACCCCAATTCACCCAAAGTCCCAAAAGTCCAATGCCCCAAAAGTCTCTGTCCCTGGTCAGGGCAGCCCCAGAGTTCGAAAGTTTATCTGCGGAGCTTTACCTCCCAACCTGGGTGGAAATGGGACAGGGGTAAGAGGCACCTTACGTGATCTGAAGCTGACCGCCCCATAGCTCCATAGCGGCGCTCCGCTCCGCCAGCCGCCCCACGAACTCCTTCGCTCAGCTGCGCTCCGCTCCGCCAGCCGCCCCACGAACTCCTTCACTCAGCTCCACGGCCCACAAGCAGCTCCTGCCATCCACACACTGCGCCGCGTCTAACTGCTTCACCAGCCGTCCCGCAAACTGCTCCACAATACATCTTCAGGCTCCCCCACTACTTAACACAACACTCAGTGATTTCAGCTCTTAGGCGAATTCAGCTTATAATAGGGGAGCCCCAGTGCTGGTGCACTGTCAGCCCAAAGTAAGCTCAGCAGCCTATAACTAGACTTCTAATGAAATCAAAATTAGCTCTGATATTCCACAGTGGAGAGAGGAGGAAGTGCAATTAGCATGTAAGGCCCTCACCAAGGGGCCCATGCCACCAAGTATTAATACTTGTCCCCAGCCTCTCTCCATTCACACAGTTTTGGAACCCATGACCCTTGCCTAGCGAGTGCTACTTAGTTGATGGTGAATCCCTCCATCATAACAAAAGGCCACGTGCAGTTCCAAGCACAGTTCCCATAATCAGGGTAATAACAATTTATTCTTCCTGCCCCAATAACAGAGACACTGGGGATCCCACAGCAGCCAAAGTGACCATTTGGGCAGCTATGGTCTCATTCTAGGCGTGGTGGGTATGCCTATGCAAATGAGATCGGCCCCTGAAGTTCTTTTCCACAACTTGCCACACCTCACCACCAGATGTCAGGGTGGAGCTCATCCTGACACTGCTTACATCCTCCCCCCAGCCGAGACTTTGTCGTCCCGATAAATCACACTCCCTTTATACCAACTCATTGGTTTCCTCCAAAGGGCCTCAGGAAGCCCACTTTAGCTTCCACAAGCCTGTGTGCTAAATGTATTGTCTCCTCACTAGTCACCCCAGGTGCATCATAATTTAACCGTTTCACTGGTCTTATCACCCTGTCTCGTCTATTGAGAATCTCTGTTGCCGAGGTAGGGGGAACATCCTCTTGAGTGACGGATGGAGAGGCTTCCCTGGAGGGTCCCTCGGCTACTGGTGTAGGCCCCTGCACTCCTAGTTCTAACGCTGGAGGGTCCAAGGTGCCCAGGACATCCTCTACCTGTCTGTCCCCATTGTCCAATAACCTGTGTGTGTCATCACAGGGGGGTCTCATCAGCAGCACCGGGGTATCAGAAAGGGGCCTAAATAGTTCCGCCATTGGGTTTAGGGCGGAAGAGGGAAAACTCTCGTTTGGTTCAGCTGATCGAGACTGAAATCTTGTCTCCATCCCAGGATACACCAGGGTTGTGTCTTCCTCCTCAGACTCACTCTCAGATGTGCAGAATAGGGGTAAGTTAGCTGCAGGGGGCCCACTGTCTGTGTTGGATGGCGGCTTTGGTCTAGCACCTCTGTTCTGCCCGGCGGCCCTGCCGTGGCCCATCTCACAAGGGGTGCTTACCAATTCCCCCACAGGGAGCAAAAGGTTTCTATGTACCGTCTTTATTTGCCCTGGACCGTCTTCAGGTTTGATCTTGTAGACCGGCAGATCTCCCAGCTTTTCCATCACCAGGTAAGGTATTGCCTTCCATCTGTCAGCTATCTTGTGTTTGCCAGCAATACCCAAATTTCGCAGCAGGACTCTGTCCCCCGGCTGGAGCTCCTGCGAACGCACTCTAGCATCATATCGATGTTTGTTGCGGTCTGCGTTCTTCCGAGCCGCAGCGGTAGCTAAGCGATAAGCATCCCGCAGCTTTTTCTCTTAGTCGGGATACATATTGCTGATGAGTTTCATAGCTATCTCCATCCTCTGATACACCAAAGCACAAATCTATGGGTAATCTTGGTTCCCGCCCAAACATCAAGAGATATGGGGTGACTCCCGTAGCATCGTTCTTTGTGGCATTGTAGGCATGCACCAGAAATGCGACATGCTGGCTCCAGGTTGCCTTCTGCTCTGGTCGCAAAGTTCCCAACATATCTAACAGGGTTCGATTGAACCTCTCGGGCTGAGGATCACCTTGGGGGTGATAAGGCGTTGTCCTAGACTTTTTAATTCCTGCTATCTTCAGCACCTCCTTCAGAAGGTGACTCTCAAAATCCCGCCCCTAATCAGAGTGTATCCGAGCCGGGAATCCATAGACTGAGAAATATTTGTCCCACAATACTCGAGCAACGGTGGTGGCCCTCTGATCACGTGTGGGATATGCTTGTGCATACCGTGTAAAATGGTCAGTCACTACTAGAATGTTTCCAACATTCCTCTTGTCTACCTCTACAGACAAGAAATCAATGCATACCAACTCCAAAGGTTTGTTGCTGGTGATGTTCTTGAGATATGCAGCCCTCGTGGGCAGAGTTTTCCTTTGAACACATCGAGCGCAAGTCTCACATTTCCTGCGAACATCTTCAGCCATTCGGGGCCAATAGAACCTACTACGAATAAGTTCCAGGGTCCTCTCCATCCCTAAATGCCCAAAGTCATCATGCAGGGCCCTCATGGCCAGGGCTCTGTACTTTTTTGGCAGTACTAGTTGTGCTCGTTGTTTTTGTAAAGGGTCAGTGGTCATTCGGTGTAGCACTCCCTGAATCAGTTTTAGTTTGGTCCATTCTCTCAATAGTAGTTTACCCTCCGGGTTAGGTGGGACAACCGCAGCTGGGCTTCGCCCCTCCCTTTTGGCAAGTAGTGTATCACGAATGTCAATATCTTGCCGCTGGGCTTCTTGCCAGTCAGCCGCATTGAGCATGGGCAAAGGAGATTGGTCTAATGCAATATAGTTCACCGAAGCAGAAGGCATGCATTCAGGAGGCAGGCCCAAAGCTTCTGCAATACATCCCTGAAAGCCCTCACGGGCCTCTGGCTCTCGGCGACTCACACTGCAAATAGCTCTCACTCCATCTGTGGGTATCACAGCAACTTCTGGAGCCTGCGGACGCCTGGACAATGCATCTGCATCTACATTGCTTCTCCCTGATCGGTACTGAATGCTGAACTCATAGCTAGCCAAGGCGGCCACCCATCTCTGCCCTGTAACATCCAGCTTAGCACTTGTTAACACATAAATCAGTGGATTGTTGTCTGTCCACACCTGGAACTGAGCACCATACAAGTAGTCTCGAAATTTCTCAGTGATGGCCCATTTCAAGGCCAAAAATTCCAGCTTGTGGGTGGGATAGCGAGTTTCACTATCAGACAATCCTCGGCTGGCAAAGGCTACCGGTTTACATTTGCCTTCCACTTCCTGGTACAGGACTGCTCCCAGACCCTCCAAACTGGCATCAGTATGCAGGATAAATGGTTTGCTTGGGTCAGCAAAAACTAGGACTGGAGCATGAGTTAGGCAAGTAATGATTTCTCGAAAAGCCCTTTCACATCTCTCATCCCACCGTGGCCCAAATGGTGCAAAGGGGCCATTGTGTCTCTGCACAGGAGGCTTTGGGGACCTCCCCTTATTCTTGGACTTAGATTTGTTCTTGCTGGACTGATGTCCCCTGGTAAGATCATTCAGAGGCTTTACAATTGTAGCATAGTTTTTCACAAATCTGCGGTAGTAGCCACTAAATCCAAGGAAGGTCTTGAGTTCTCTGTAGTTACTTGGACGTGGCCATGTAGTGAGTGCTTCTATTTTATCAGGATCAGTACTCACACCTTCTTGGGACACAATGTGACCCACATACTTCACTGAGGTTCTGCAGAACTGGCATTTGTCAATTGAAAGCTTCAGACCATAATCCTCCAACCTATCAAGCACTTTAAGAAGTCTTTCTTCATGCTCCTCTAAGGTTCTTCCAAACACAATCAGGTCATCCAAATAAACTAACACTCGCAGTAAATTCATGTCTCCCACAACTTTCTCCATGAGACGTTGAAAGGTGGCAGGTGCTCCAGAAATCCCTTGGGGCATGCGTTCGAACTGATAAAACCCTAATGGGCAGATGAAGGCTGTCTTCTCCTTATCTTCTTCTCCCAGAGGGATCTGGTAGTATCCACTTCGAAGATCCAACACAGAGAACCACTGGCTTCCCAGCAAACAGTCTAAGGCGTCTTGCACTCGAGGTATAGTGTACTGGTCGACCACAGTACGGCTGTTTAGGGTGCGGTAGTCAATACACATCCGGATTTTCCCATTCTTTTTGCGGACTACCACAATGGGTGAGGCGTATGGGCTGCGGGACTCTGTAATGATGCCATTTGCAGCCAGCTCCTGAAGATGATGTCGCACATCTTCCATCTCAGAGAGAGCAATCTTCCTAGATCTCTCCCTGAAAGGTCGAGAGTCATGTAGTCTGATATTGTGCTCTACTCCTTTTGCACATCCCACATCCCACTCATGCAGTGAGAACACCTTGGATCTTTCACAAAGTTTCTTCCTCAGGCGATCTTTCCAGTCCTCGGACACTGGTGAATCTCCAAAGTCAAACTTTGCTGGGTCTATTGTCGGAACTTGAGTTTCACACTGGGGTTTTACAATCGACTCAGGCTCAAAGAGGTCTGCTATCTTTTGTCCTTGCTTCACAAAAATATCACGACTCGTTTCATTAGCAATCAGTATAGTCACCCTTTCCTGGGCTTCAGCAGGTAGGGTTATGACTCCACTGGGGACCAGCACTCCTTCAGGGAGCTCTCCTCCCATTGGCTGCTCTATCATTGCTAACGTCCCTTTACTGCCTTTCAGACAGGTACTCATGACAAGCACTTCTTGCTCCGTCCTTGCAGGCACTACTAAGGGGGTCGTGCCCGCGTACTTCAGTGCCCCAAGCGGTAGCTCAGATGTGTCCCTTTTAGCGCTCTCAATTTTCCTATAGGCTTCAGCACAAAGCGTATGGATCATCAGGGTATTCAGGTACTGGTCCCCAGCCCGCCTTCTGCAGTAATCCGCGAGTACCTTGAAGAGACTGGAGTTGGTCCCTATCAGCACAGACACATCAGAAGTCCCTTTAGGGTCAGGGCATATTAAGGCAGCTGTGTCTACCTCTTCTCTTACCCCAGCAACCTCCTCTGGGAATTCCAGGTGCAGTATGACATACCCTTGGTAGGGGTATTCATCCATGCTGAGGCCACACAGGCCAAGGCCAGTCAGTGGCTGTATAGGCAGGTGCCTAAGCATCTGTTGGTAGAATGACTGAAATATAATAGTCACTTGAGATCCAGTGTCAAGCACTGCTTTACACTCCATCCCTTCGATCCTCACCATGACCTCTGCTCGAGGCCCTATCAGTCCTGCAGGGATCCCAGCTGGACAGTCTTTTCTGGGGGAATCTTCAAATCCTGCAGACCTGGGGGGTCCCCGTCCCCAGACCCTCTGGCAGCTACCGGATCTCTCCCAACTGATCCTCAGCTTTCCATACACTAAGGAGGGGTTTTCTTCATTACGGCACTTGGCAGCACTGTGTCCATCCTGACCACATCGGTAGCAGAAGAAACCAATGAGTTGGTATAAAGGGAGTGTGATTTGTCGGGACGACAAAGTCTCGGCTGGGGGGAGGATGTAAGCAGTGTCAGGATGAGCTCCACCCTGACATCTGGTGGTGAGGTGTGGCAAGTTGTGGAAAAGAACTTCAGGGGCCGATCTCATTTGCATAGGCACACCCACCACGCCTAGAATGAGACCATAGCTGCCCAAATGGTCACTTTGGCTGCTGTGGGATCCCCAGTGTCTCTGTTATTGGGGCAGGAAGAATAAATTGTTATTACCCTGATTATGGGAACTGTGCTTGGAACTGCACGTGGCCTTTTGTTATGATGGAGGGATTCACCATCAACTAAGTAGCACTCGCTAGGCAAGGGTCATGGGTTCCAAAACTGTGTGAATGGAGAGAGGCTGGGGACAAGTATTAATACTTGGTGGCATGGGCCCCTTGGTGAGGGCCTTACATGCTAATTGCTCTTCCTCCTCTCTCCACTGTGGAATATCAGAGCTAATTTTGATTTCATTAGAAGTCTAGTTATAGGCTGCTGAGCTTACTTTGGGCTGACAGTGCACCAGCACTGGGGCTCCCCTATTATAAGCTGAATTCGCCTAAGAGCTGAAATCACTGAGTGTTGTGTTAAGTAGTGGGGGAGCCTGAAGATGTATTGTGGAGCAGTTTGCGGGACGGCTGGTGAAGCAGTTAGACGCGGCGCAGTGTGTGGATGGCAGGAGCTGCTTGTGGGCCGTGGAGCTGAGTGAAGGAGTTCGTGGGGCGGCTGGCGGAGCGGAGCGCAGCTGAGCGAAGGAGTTCGTGGGGCGGCTGGCGGAGCGGAGCGCAGCTGAGTGAAGGAGTTCGTGGGGCGGCTGGCGGAGCGGAGCGCCGCTATGGGGCGGTCAGCTTCAGATCACGTAAGGTGCCTCTTACCCCTGTCCCATTTCCACCCAGGTTGGGAGGTAAAGCTCCGCAGATAAACTTTCGAACTCTGGGGCTGCCCTGACCAGGGACAGAGACACTGGGGATCCCACAGCAGCCAAAGTGACCATTTGGGCAGCTATGGTCTCATTCTAGGCGTGGTGGGTGTGCCTATGCAAATGAGATCGGCCCCTGAAGTTCTTTTCCACAACTTGCCACACCTCACCACCAGATGTCAGGGTGGAGCTCATCCTGACACTGCTTACAACTGCATAACTTTACTACAGAAGCCCCATCTCTACTTCTCTATTCCCATTCTGTGTTGTTGTGCAATTGTTGTCCACCTTTGTTTTCTCATGTCTGAAACAAGTAAAGCCTTTCATGCAGGACCCATGCCTTCTCATTCATATTGTACACCACAGGGGTGGGCAAATTTTTTGGCCCGAGGGCCACATCACAGTTGCAAAAGTGTATGGAGGGCTGGGTAGGGAAGGCTGTGCCTCCGCAAACAGCCTGACCTTCTCCCCTTCCCACTTCCCACCCCCTGTCTGCCCCCCTCAGAACTCCTGACCCATCCAACCCCCCCTACTCCTTGTTCCCTGACCACCCCCTCCTAGGACCGCCCGCCTCCGGACCCCACCCCCTATCTAGCCCCCCCGTCCTCTGACTGCCCCAACCCCTATCCATACCCCCACCCCCGACAGGTCCCCTGAACGCCCACACCTATCCAACCCCCCCACCGTTCCCTGACCGCCCTCCCCCCTGAACCTCCGCTGCATGCAACTGCTCCCTGTCCCCTCACTTCCCCCTGGGACCTCCTGCCCGTTATCCAACCCCCCCACCCCTTTATCATGCTGCCTAGAGCGGCATGAGCTTGCAGCCTTGCTGCCCGGCTGGAGCCAGCCACGCCGCCGCACTGCCCGGCAGGAGTGGCGGGCCAGAGCGCTGGTGGTGCGGCAAGGTGAGGCTGCGGGAGAGGGGAGGACAGCAGGGGAGGGGCCAGGGGCTAGCCTCCCTGGCCGGGAGCTCAAGGGCCGGGCAGGAAGGTCCCGCGGGTTGGATGTGGCCCACGGGCCGTAGTTTGCCCACCTCTGGTATAGCACATAGCACACATTCATGTACTGTAAAATAATAAGATACATAAGGACCCACACTAAAAATCCCCTGGCATTCTAGCCCCCTCCAACCTGTAGAACATTCCTCAAAATCTTTTCACAAGTAATCTGAATCCAGTTGCTGAACTATTTATTCTGTTACCCTCGGCTAAAGGGGACTTTGTGAACTTGAAATCTAGTCACTTTACAAACGAGTTGCAGTTTCAGATTCTACTCCTGCCCCTGAATTCCTCTGACAGTATTTGTAGATTTAGTCACATTTTCCTGGTTTTTTTAAATGTTCTTTCTGCATTTGTCATTTTGTGTCTTCAACTCAAAGTAGTATTTTCTTTTATTCTCTTTAAGCTATAGAAATCGTAGACCTTACAAAAACAAGTTTTATAATATTCAGGCAGAAATATGGCACTCAGTTTTATGGGTTTCCTTTAACTTCTTCTAAGGACAAACAATAGAAACATAGTGGATGAAGAAATACACTTATTATTGAATAGAAGGGCTACAAAGTTTCAAGTCTGTTTTCTAGTTCATATTGAAATTTTGTTTGCATGCAGCATGAGATGAAGTATTTTCCTACATTTTAGCTATTGTTCTCCATATACAGAGCTCCCATTAACTTTTTAAAGTTATTTTAGTGTGTACAATATACAGTAGATAGCCCCCTTTTTTTCATGATAGTTTCCATGTTTTTTTCTACACTGTCTCCAGAGCTGGTCTGAAAGGTCACTACTCTCTGGTCATTCAAATTTTTATTTAATGCTTACAAGAAATGAGCTAACTATTACATTTTTATTTATTTATATGAACAATTCTTTACTGTGCTCTGTTGGTTGTTGCATAACTGTGTATGCAACTTACTGATGTCACCACCCATGTCCTTTCTCCCCCTCCCCAAATCTCTGACTACAGTTTTGTTGGCCTCTTTCTCACATCTGACCTGAAATTGGATAGTAGGCTCTTTGGGGCAGGGACCATGTTCCTCTGTTTGTAAAAGCTAGCACAGTTTTCGTTGCTGTAAAATAATAAACAAACTGTACTCTAGATTGGGGTGGCCAAACTTACTGCCTCTCTGAGCCACATACGACAATCTTCAGAAGTTTGAGAGCCGAGGTGCGCCTGAGGCACCTGCTAGGGCTTATGACTTCAGCCCCACTCCTGCTGAAGCCCTGAGCCAAGGCAGACGCACCCTGAAGCCCTAAGACCCCTCTCCCTGTTGGTGTTACCCCACCACCCTGCTGCAAGACAGAGGTCCCGAGCCCCTCCCGCGCCCCCCAGGTCTGGTAGGTGGAGAATGGGGCGGCTTGGGGGGGCTCCACAAGTTGCACTTTAACTGTGAAAGAGGCGCATGTGGCTTGTGAGCCACGGTTTGGCCACCTCTGCTCTAGATTCTCTCAGTGCTTAGACTTTTGTACTTTAAATTCATAAAATCACCAGAAACAGCATGCACTACCCATACACTACCCATCGCATGTAAAGATGTTTACTCTAATTTGGTAACACCCTGTTAAATAGAGAGATTTGTTGACAATATTACAGGATTACTGTGTGGTTTTTTCTAAACAAAGCTTACTGTTGTAATGATCATTGTTTTGTTGCTGACATGTACAGGGCAAGGATTTGTAAACTTGTTAAAACTTCCTAAATAAATATTTTAATATCACTTTTTGCTCAAGGATATATTTAAAAATATCTCTTGGATTCATCTGGAAAATGGAAACCCAAGCATCACTTTCATCTGCCATTAGTAAAAATTTTAAAATGTATTTATTTTTAATCTGTTGCCTGATACAAAATTTACATACCACCAGCTCATAATAGTTAACCTATATAAATGGGCCCCAAAACACCTGTTTTAATATTTAATGAAGTGCTATTTGATGTGCAGAAAGGCAAGGGTTCCTGCTGATTTTCCATCCTAGCACATCTCTGGCTGTTTTGTGCATATCCGAATGACTTTGAGATGTTTTTCGTTTTGCTTTCTATCCTCTTGAAGTCTTCCAGGCATCTGCAATACACTGAGTCTCCCAAAATGCATTAGATGGTGTTCCTGTGGAATTGGAGGGGTTGGGGGTTTATGGGTTATTTTGATATTGAACTTCAAGCTTGCTATTTAGTTCCTGCTATCGAATTAGTTAAGATTTTAATAGCATTTGTGACATCAGCAAACAAGAAATTTTAGTTTGTGGTTGAGAGAAAACAAATGGCTTGCAGGTATTTTATCTTTCTCTGAGACATTGCTGCCCAGCAAAAATGACATCAGATACTAGGTATCTGCATCTCACTGTTATCATCAAACTTGCATGCATACAGCAATTTTTTGGCCTTTCTTTTTTATTGGATATTCTCCATTCTGCTGCAAACATTGGCTTACACTGAAAATATCACAAATCCCATTGATTTCAGTGGGAGTAGGATCAGGCTTATTGATAGTATTTTTATTACTGTTATAATGAAGTTAAATAAAGTAATGCCTTCATGTACAATGGGTGTCAGATTTCTATAATATACTCAATATGCCTCATAAAAATTTAGTTTTTCTAAATTTTGTTTTCTGCTTATATCACCGTAAAGGCCTCCATAGTATTAGATCTATTGGATGTCCTCATCTAGATGTCATAGCACTGGCAACAACAGTGAGAAACTGCTGAATTGGAATTCATTTGCAAATTGGATACTATTAATTTAGGCTTAAATAGAGACTGGGAGTGGCTAAGTCATTATGCAAGGTAGCCTATTTCCCCTTGTTTTTTCCTAACCCCCCCCCCCCCCCAGACGTTCTGGTTAAACTTGGATTTAAACTTGGAGAGTGGTCAGTTTGGATGAGCTATTGCCAGCAGGAGAGTGAGTTTGTGTGTGTGTGTGTGTGTGTCCCCGGGGAAGAAAAAAGAGGGGGGGGGTGAGAAGGCCTGGATTTGTGCTGGAAATGGCCCACCTTGATTATCATGCACATTGTAGGGAGAGTGGTCACTTTGGATGAGCTATTACCAGCAGGATAGTGAGTTTGTGTGTGTGGTTTTTGGAGGGGGGTGAGGGGGTGAGAGAACCTGGATTTGTGCAGGAAATGGCCCACCTTGATTATCATGCACATTGTGTAGAGAGTTGTCACTTTGGATGGGCTATTACCAGCAGGAGAGTGAGTTTGTGTGTGGGGGGGTGGAGGGTGAGAAAACCTGGATTTGTGCTGGAAATGGCCCAACTTGATGATCACTTTAGATAAGCTATTACCAGCAGGACAGTGGGGTGGGAGGAGGTATTGTTTCATGATCTCTGTGTGTATATAAAGTCTGCTGCAGTTTCCATGGTATGCATCCGATGAAGTGAGCTGTAGCTCACGAAAGCTCATGCTCAAATAAATTGGTTAGTCTCTAAGGTGCCACAGGTACTCCTTTTCTTTTTATGTTGGTTGAGTTACTAAATGTTTTGTACCAAGCTTCTCAAGATAACAAACAGAGCGCATTCTAAACCATGATAAATGCCAACTCTTAGTACTTCTTCGCTAATTCCAAACCTTACCTCTGAACCCAGAGTACCTGTCTGTCTCCGATCACAGCTAGAAAATGAAAGATAAAGACTGAAAGTGTTCTTGTGCAGTTTGCAGTTCACTTGCAAGAATAGTCCGTTTTACCAATACATAATAAAATAAACTGAATTACATTTCACTACACTTCACTACATCTTCTCTGAATCATTCCAGATGTAATTTAACAAAAAAAAATAATAATTCTAAAGGACATTTTAAGACCAGAAGGTGTAAATAAAGTCACACTCTTATTTCCTATTAAAATTCATTATTTTACTCCCCGTCAGATTCATATTTGTGGTTATGTGCCCTGCATGGCAAGTGCTGAGAAAACATTTATAGAAAGCCTTGCCAAAGATGACTGTTGACTACATAGACTACAGTGACTGTACTGTTCAGAATCCTCATGTGATTGTGAAAAAACAGAAAGTGGTTAATTGTATTTGTCTGACTGAATTAGTAAATTTTGTTGCTAGACTACCCCAATTATTTAATAATGCAAATGCACTAGATATAGTAATACAGCAGTTTTATTGATATGCTGGCAAAGAAACCAACATGACCACTCTTTACCATCTGTTTATAATGCTATATAAAGAAGACCATGCAGGTTGCTATGGAAACGAACATTTCTGAAACCACAAATGTATGCTTAAATTCTCCAACCTTTTAAAGTCTTGATATTTTTTCTGAGAAGAGAATAGAGAAAATACATCTGAAATTTTCCAGTGATTTTTTTTCCAGCAATCACTTCTCTGTAAAATAGTTTCAGCATTTCTGTGCTATATTTTTGTTTCAGGGCTTCATAAAATTTAAACTGTCATTGATACATTGATAAGCTTATTTTGGCTTTTAGAAATAATTCAGGAAAAGATTGTTAATGTTGTCTTGTATATTTATTTTTATAAATGCTTCCCTCTTGAAACAAATTATTTTGATTATGATGTTGACAATAAAGGGAAAACATTATGGCATCTGAGTAGGGTTCAGAAACTGAAAATTGTATTTATCTGAGTAAAGAGCATATCCATCTTAATTATTATGGATGGCCACCTGGATCTTTATGGAAAGAGACTCTTTGGAATGTTGACTAATCTCTGGAAAAATGTAGAGCCAAGATAACAGTAATAAGTGTGATGGTTTGGATTTGTGTCTGTGTGTATGGGGGTTGGTTGGTTTAAAAAGTCTCTGATCCTTCAAGGTCCATTTTAAGTAAAAGCTTATGGGCACTGAGGTGAACTCAGTATGTTGTAATAGGAAGTAACACACATAACTACTATTATGGTTACTTTACATATTTATGCTTCTGTCTTCTTGGGACTAGTGTGGCACAAACATCCTTATGGTTTTGTACTGTCTGTTCTCAGTCGTCCATTGTGTTCTAAGAGGTAGGCTTTTTTCCTGGTACAATGGGGGATTTCTTTTGAATACAACCAGTCAACTTAATTGAGCAGTTCTAAAGCCAGAATCTTTAGAAGGGGTCCTCCAGCATGAATAATAGGCACAAAGTCAATAAACTGTGTTGCCAATCACTGCTGTTTAAGAAAAGAAGGATTTCTATTTACAGGCCCCGTAGTATATTTGGACTCTGTCATTGATGCTAAATAAACATGGTTTATCGACTGAGGTCTAAGCTTGAAGCCACTGCATTTTACGCTATTTGAGTACAGAGCCATAAAAATTTTTCTGGGAATAAATATTTATTATAAATTGTTCCCCATAATGCTGTGAAATTGGAAGGTTGCCGTACAAAGACATACTGTAGTATAGGGGAGGTTAAGACCTTTTTAGATCATTCTATAAAGGCATCACCTATCTTAACATTTTTGCCTTTTTATGTTGCATCCAATTGTATAGCATGCTGCAAGCATTTTTGTCTGGAGATAATGACCAAGAATTGACCTGACTCGTTGCATTTCAGTAGTAGGGTTTATTTAATGCAAAATGCTTTTCTTTGTGACAGGTTTTACCATTACAGTATTGCTCAAGTGACACTGGACCTCTAGGGGTCTCTGAATTCATTAGCCTTGTGAGGCTAATCATATTTCTGTCATTCATGAAGCTCTTTTGAAATACTTGTATTCCCTTCTCTTGCAGAATATCCTTGGATCCCTGAAAGCCTGTTTTCAAAAGGATAGTATTAATACCTGTTGATACTAGTTGACAGAGGGATGCTAGACCTCCCACTAGGTTTAAATAAAGTAAACATTGGTGGAGAAATCAGACATGCAAAAACTAGGCTTCTGTCTAAGTATATGTGGTTACAAAAATAAGGGTGCCAGACCTGCAAGTTACTGCTGCTCAGAGTAATTGCAGTCAAACACTAACTACATTTTTTGACAAAGGCAACTGCTTGCAAGTTATCCACATCACATTCCAAGATCAAATCAAACGCTGAGCAGGAAAAACAGAAGAGACTGACGGCTGGTAAAAATGTCATGAAGTACCTTTGGTGTCCTTGTAGGCAACTGAACCCTCCCATTCCCCTTGTCAAATCTTAGCTGGAGGTGAAATGGATACGGTCAAGAGCAAACTATATTTGCTAACTGTGTCCTAAAATGTGTGTTTAGTTCGTGTTTAAAAAATGTTGTATTACTGAAAACTATAGTTTGTAATTTATTGGCTTAAATACTGTTCTGTCCAACCAGAGTTAGGATAGGAGGAATTTACAGTACTTAAATACATCTGAAATTCTAAGTTTCTGAATAACTAATATCTTTGAGACTGTGTCTTACTGTGACTGCCCTTGTTTTTATAGCTGTCTTTCTGTATCTATAATAGTTCTTCTCCAGGCCCCAAATGGGCCACACAGTCTAAAGTCAGCTTGGTGCTGAAACTTCAGGCAATTCATTAAACAGCCTCTTTCACTCAGATGGAAACTGATGGCTTTCCTATTCCTGGGAAGCAAAACCCTCCTTAGCCATTTTAGGCATGTATTTTCTCTCTGTAGCTGACTCCTTGTGAAGTCAAGTTGTTCTGCCAACTCCTGGTCATGCATTTTACAAAAGTTCTTTTGGACATAATCCACCCCACCTTCCACCACCGCCCACTCTGACAGGGCTAGGTCAAGGAAAGTCCCCTAAAAATAAATGCAAGTCAGCCTAATTCTCTGATGACATATCCAGTTGACACATTTGTTCTCCCAAAATCTTTACCTAAGGAGAGTGAAATTTTCCATTCCCTCAGTTCATTCTGAACCCGATGATTCTGGTCACTTTGGCCTCAATAAGGATGTTCATTACTTAGTAGATCTTATTCACCCCACCTTAAAGACATCAGTTCCAGCTTCCATTGACCCAGGATGCCATTATGATGTAGGAAGGACAAAACATGTTCCTTTTCCAGAATCTTTGGGGGAAACAGTGGACTTAGAATGGTTGAACATCACCAGCAGAGCCTCTTTAGAACTTTAACAGTACAACAAGATAAGATCATCCATTTTGTATCTCTGCACAAACTGCTCTTATCATAGGAAAATCCTGATTCAAGTGGATGGATTAGGAGATCTTAATTACTTCATGGACTGTAAGTTCAAGAACTCTCTCTAAATTGGCATTCAGATCTTCAGTTGTCACCCTGTGAGCAACCGGGGTGCTGTCACTCTGTTGAACTGACAGCAGAAAAGATTCTACAAGCAACTGGATAGGGATTACTGGAAAATACCTTTACTTTACATATACCATCGTCTGTGATAATACAAGGTTCTCTGCCAAAACTTTTCCCTGAAATATTCTAGTGAAGTGAAATGCATGGCTTAGGACTTTTTATATGAGTATAGTCTCCAGTTGCACCCTCCTCCAGCCCCACTTTGATGGGGTGAAACTTTTCAGAGACTTTTCCAAAAGTCCTGAAGCATTTGTCATATTTCAGCAAGACTGCCTAACCAACCCACTTTGAGGGAAACACGAGGGAGAGTTGCAATTATGGCCAAAAGACTGAAACTTCACCAGAACTGCCAGTCCTTTCAACCCACTGGGGCCAGAAAAGACTCCCCAACTGACAGCAAGAGGGAACACATCCTAGAGACAGCTTTCCTATATAGCAGTGAAGTCTTGGAAATCCAGGAGCCTTTTTATCTGAGAGGGAGATTGAAGAACTTTTCTTCCCCATAACCAATACCACATCTGACAAATGGGCTCTCAAAATTATCAGTGTGTGCTTTGTAATAGCCTTCCAGGAATCGTCCCCTGCAATATTTTGTCGTCTCTTCCCCAGTATCCAAGTAATAGTGGACATTAGAAATATTTCACACATTTGGAGAGATGATCTCAGTACCAACAGAATACTGTAAACTGCTCAAGAGTATTTGTGGTAGACAAAAGAAGGTGGAGGCTTTGACCCAGAACTGAACCTATCAGCATTCAATCTTGCAGTTCACAAAGCTCATTTCAAGAATGAGATCCCGGCTCTCCTACTGTAAGAGATGGCTCCAAAATATGTCGGCTTCTTTGAAGGGTATACAGCACAATCTTCATATCCCAGTGCATCAGTTCAGCTAGTGTGTCCTGTGCTTCACAACTGGGGTTGAGCACTATGAACTCCAAGCAGTGCCCTTCATGCACTTACCTACCTCTTAAGTGTTCATGAAATTCATGGTTATTTTATTAACCTGGGACAAGAAGGGATTCAGATTTGCCACTGTCTAGACCAGTGATTCTTGACCTTGGATCCACAAGCCCAAAAAAATCACACACAACTCATAATTGCTCACAGTCCTTTGCAGTTACAAAGGAATTTTTGATCCTTGGATCACAGGAAAAAACAATGAGGAAGGCTTTGGTATCTTTAATTGCTTGTTTTGGGGTTGGTGGGACTGTTGGGTGGGGGTCTGGTGCTACTTTATCCCCTTTGTACTTTCTCACGTGGCATTCCTTCAAGAGGCTGTGAAAAAAATGGCAAGTATTGGCTCATTGATATCTCCATCTGGTTGGTATGATAGTAGCATATGTAGAAACTTCCACTGGGCAGAATTGCCTAATCAGTCATTTGAAATAAAAAGTGTAGGAGACTGGACCATTTACTGATCAACCCTACTCTGGTGAAGATCTTCATAGTACTTATTCAAACATATGCTTATAGTGAATGCCTGTTAGTCTGGATAACAACCAATGTCAGAATGTTTCCATGAAGGTCCAGATGAGGTCTATATGTGACAGAGCAAATTATTCTTCCAGGAATCCCAACGCTCCATCAGTTTCCTGGAGTTGTGAGCACTAAAGAACACTAAATTGCCAAAGTAGTCAGAATATCATCCAGGACCAAGCATCAGTGAAGCTTTTCACTCTGTATGGCCCAGGCACATGTGGTTTCTGAAATTGGTAGAGATATCAGTGTAATGGCTGTGGATTCAGTCAATCTTCTGGGATCTTGTTCATTTGGACCGCCGCCATCTTTTACCTGAGAAGTCACATTGTTGAATCAGTGTTACTCTCCAAAGCTTGTGGGACTTCCTTTTCAAATCTAGGAAGCCATCTATTAACTAGATATATATATCTATATCTATCTATAGATAGATAGATATAAAGGGATCTGGAGAATTTGTGGCCGTGGTGTGTCCAAAGAGAGATCTGTCCCTTGTTCCTAGCCATGGAGGATACTCTGGAATTCCTTCCGTAGGGTTTTCACAAAGATGTGAGCCTTAATCTCTTGAGAATGCAATTCTCCGCTTCGGAGGTGATGCAATTTATTCCTTCCAGTTTTGGCCTGTTGCTGAAACCCAACATTTCATCTCTTCTAAAATCAGCATTCCTATGAAGACCACATATTCCATGACATGTGGAGCGCTGAACATTGCAAAGACTGATTAAATCTCTTTCTGAACCATTGTGGGGAAATTTTCATTTTATTTCTTGACTCTGAAAGTGGCTTTTCTCTTAGCAATCATTTTAGCAAATAGAGTTGTTGAGGTCTGAGGCCTCTCTCCATCAAATAGTCCTATCTAATTTTTTTTTTCTGCACAAAGTAGTGCTCTGATCAGCTTTAAACTTAGTCCCAAACAAAAATGCAACCTTTCATTTGAATCTGTTTGCTTGGCCTCATCTGTTCCAAGTCCCCTCAATCTCTAGATAAACAACTGAAAACATTAGATGTGTTTCTGGGCTGTACAGTTCTACTTAAGTGGAACAAAACCTTGGAGGAAATAAAATGCTCTATCTGGGAGATATAAAAAGGCTGTCAAGCTTCTAAATCCACTATTTCCAGGTGGATAAAATATACTACATCCCAGTGTATGATTTATTTCAGTAAGCAATCTCTTTTTAAGTGGCAATAGCCCAATTGACCAGCCAGTGTCATCATCCTGGACTTGAACAGCAGAGCAACCTAAGCTGAGATCTCCAAGTGAACACTTGGTCATCTGTGCATTCTTTCACTACCCACCGCAAAATATGAGTTGGCCTTGGCTGATGTAGTGTTTGGATGAAGAATTGTTCAGTCTTTCCTTTGCCTTTCCTGGCAAAACCCCAGTTTTGTTAACAATGGATACCTGTATCCAATTTAGTCAACGGTCCAGAGGTGCCTATTTTCAGTCACTGCTTAGGATTTTCACCCTAGCAGTGTTTAGACTGCTGGAACAGCAAGTATCTCTCCTCCCCACCTTCCTTCCCTCTAATAACATTTTTCTTACCTACATTTCTTCATCTCTAAGTGAATTTCTGCTTTTCCATCAGTAACAGGTCTGGACCCTACCTTGTTATATTAATCTGAATTTTCTGTTCAGCATAAGGTGTGGGGGGTTGTTTTTTTGTTCAGTCGATTTCTTTTTCTTGTAAGGGAACTGAACAAGAGACAGACTAAGGTGAAGAGGTCCATTTAAATATTTTTGTTAGGCAGATAGACTAACATAAAATAGATTTACTGTGTCTTCAAGTTAATCTTGATTTACAAAAATTCTTGTTTGGATTGCTTATTTTATATGTCCATAGCTGTGGCAGTATGCCAGGGGGTTCAGTTACACTGCTGTGTTCTGAGGTTGCCGACAGGGGGAACTGGTAAGCTGCCCAAACAAACAAACAAACAAACAAAGCAACTCCTCCACCTCCCCTCCAAGAATCATCTGGGGCTTACCAATGGGGGGAGGGGGGGTACATTAATAAGTAGATTGGAATAGTGGGTACATACTTCAGGAAAATTTAGAACTATTGTGAAGACTAATTTTATTTATTCGTTTCATGTACTGAAAGTAGTTTGTGTCTGGCTTTTTGCTGAACTAGAAAAAACTGACACAAGGAATGGGTAAGGCTCTCCTATGATGACTGACAACCTATATGCTACTGTTCGATAGACTTTTGTTGTAAAGTTGCTCTAGCTTTGTTGAGCCACTCTGTAGGGAGCAAAGCTCCCTTTTTCTTCCAGAATGAAGCAGATGAGATTCAGGTGGCCAAGTATCTAGTCAATCTTTGAAATCCAAATGTAATAAGCTTCTTTTTTTTTTAACTTCATACTTGCCATGAACTTAGTCTTTAACATAGACAAGGTCTTTTGGGTGTTTGAAGAACTTAAGTTAATAGATAATAAAGTTCTAAGTATTTGTTAAATATGTAGTAAACAGGTGAAAATAAGTGACTTTACATTACATTTTTAGCATACTGTGCTTTATTTATTTAAATGTGATCACTTGAGCAAATTCAAATAAATATTTTGTGTTACATATTCGTTTATTTCTAGCAAGTCATTATTGAAGCAGATTGAAAACTAGCCATGAGGGTAGCAGAACTCTCACATTTGTAGTGATGACATGCTGTGCAGATAATGGCTACCTCTAGGTTTAGAAATGGCAATTGTAATTAATGTTAAAAAATACTTTTTGAAATATAATTATAGTTACAACTATACTGTATACCCTGTTAACCTCTTTGACTTGGGTTGAGCAAAATGGGTGGAGTCTTTCCCTGTATGTCATAAATTTAACAGCATTTGCTCTTTGGGGCAAGGACTTTTTGTTTTGCATTTGTACAGTGCCTTGCGCAATGGGGTCCTGCTCCATAACTAGGGCTCTTAGGTGCTATGATATTACCAATAATAAACAGTAATTTACAGTATCCCACAATACATATGTACAGTGTGGACCAGCTAAATTTTTGTGGGAAACACAGCTATGTGGCTTTCTTAATATTATTCCTAAATTTACTTACCACCTTTGTTGAGTTTTCTTGATTTTTGCTTACATAATACTTTTCCAGCTACTCCTTAAATCTTCCGTATTCACATTTCTGCTATTCCCCTGATTTGTTAATTTCCCAGTTGCTTATGCACTTTCTTTAGACTTTCCATTATCCAGTCAGCATCATGATATCTTATCCTTGTCTACTCATCTGCTTGTTGAACCAGCTGCTTATATTTCCCATTATTTCTTCTTATTCTCCATTTTAATCTCATTATGATATACCGTAGAAAGCAAAAGACTGGTCATAAAAATTTTTTTTATTTCATCCCACAATCAACTCCATTGCAGATATTCCAAATTTTGTTCTGTTGAGCAACCTTGATTTAATGAATAGGACTAATGCTAAAAATATTAAATATTCATTGCTTGCAACTAGGCAGTATTTTTTTTGACAAAACATGTCAATTACGAGTGGAGTTAAACCATTGAAAATTATAGGAGATTAATCTCCAAACTGCATTTTTAAAACAAAGTCTGTTGAAATAGGCACTACAAGTTGAGAAATGCACATAACATTAAGTGGAATGCTCATGTTTGCTTGATTTATTCTCTGTAACAGACGGACTGTGGTAATAGGAGGTGTAATTTGCAGCACATTAGCTATTAGCCAGTGTCACTGCTTGAGTGGGTGGTGAGTCCTTGTGTCTCTGTAGCATAATACGCATATTTGAGAGCTAGACTCTTCTCCCCTGTGCATCAACACTGTTCACACAAAAAAAGAGAGTTCTGTTTAAACCTGTGAATCTGACAGTTTTCAAATGGCTTATTTTGTCATATTCATAAAATCCAGCATAGATGCTTTTCTTCGAGCCTTTTTAATGTTTTGTAAAAGCTGGATTGTTGTAGGTTGTTAGTGAGACATACTCATCCATCTTTTTTATTTTCCCCTGAAGGTGCAGTGTATAATTCCAATCTGCCTCATCTATAACTTACAGCAAGCAAAATTCACTAATGTCTTTTTTTGGCTACTCTATGCTCACACTTGTAATGTTATTCTGCAGAAGTTTTCCAAAAGATTCCAAGCTTGACACTACTTGCATATGTGCCCAATTTCACTTGGGTTGCTTTCAGTTCACTTTTTCCCCCTAGAGGAACCTGTCTTCTGCCACATACCCATCAAAACTAATTGCACCATCTGGAAGACTTCTGTGTGGCTGTTACTTGGGCAGAATATCTCTCGGGAATTTAAATCAGGTAGAGTGTGAATGTGACCCCTGAAGCCATGTCAAATAGATGCTGTAGTTTCTAGTTTCTAAAGAATGGTCACCTTAGGCTTTTTTAAATTTGTCTAATGCAATTTGCTTTAGTATGGATATAATACATGTCAGCAACCCAATTTGTCATTTCTGTAAATGGAATTGGACTTTGAATAGTATTTTGCTCATAAATCTATATGTATGTGTAAGGTGTCCTGGCTAAAATTGTATTTTACTTATATAGTTGTGTGATAGACATACCACATATTTAGTCATTATACCTGTACAGTTCTTCCTCTTTTACACCTTTGAGCTCCTTGCTCTGTACTCTGCGAACAATTTGTTTTTAATAGTAACATTCTAAACCGCTGAACTTTCAAACAGTTGGATTTTTTAATTAATAGTAGTAATAGACTATTTTTTATTCCCTTCCCACCCCTAGTATGGATAATGTAAAAGCAGAAATTTAAAACTTCACTTGTTCTCTGCTTGCCATATCCATTCCTAAACCAGCAACTGATATGTACTTTGTGGCTCAGCAGGTCTGTGTCCCATAAGAAAGCTGAGTCCCTTACTTTTCAATGGTATGATATAATACAATTTGTTTCTAGCCCTGTCACATCATGAGATACTGGACTTCCAAATCATATAAAAATGTTTCTTCAGGTTATTTTTAAATGTTTAAAATTATTAGTACTAATTTTTCTGTACATGAGAACTAAGGCAACTTGGTTTTATGGGCAAAGGAATAGGAAGAAATAGTACCGGGGGGGGGGGGGGGAGAGGAGAGAGAGAGCGCGCTTTTCTCTAACATAAGTCATAAACAAAATTCATGAATGGTGTGAGGAAGTATGAAGATTTTATTTGCACATAGTTGGATGACGTGCATCTCTCTTGTGCTTAACTACGCATGAGTAATGGTGAATTTAAACTGAAGCCAGAAAACTGTTTGTACCACCACATGCCATCATGTATTCTGTACACAGGATGTGTATGCTGTATATAGTCAGAATATGTATTTTCTAACTTTTGCTGGACTATTACAGTATTTATGTGGGGCTCAAACTTTGGAAATTTACACAGTGTTAATTGTTTATATCATCAGTACTTTCTTGGCATGAGAAAAACAGTGTGGCTTTCCATCTAAATTTTTGAATAATGTAAGCAGATTTTTACTTATTCATTTGAGTCGTGAGAATAAAGATACAAAAACTGTAAATTCACTGAGTGCTGAAAACATTTTCCCTTTAAAATCCTTCATTAGGTATATATTTTCAGTAAAAGGAAACCTTATAATACAGTAACAGTTTTGTTAAATTGTGTTAACCTTCCATCCTTTGTGCACGATTCCTAAAATAATCCACACACGGTCTTTTATGCAAACTTGCTTGCAAGCACTAGTATCCAGATGGGGAAAAAACAAAAAGTTAAGTAACCTGCAGGGTATATGTCCTAAATGCCTTTCCTTGTTGGATGTTGAAATGTATAAAGACTATGTCCCTTTTCCTACTACAGTCTTCATGTGTACAGAGGGGGGGGACTTTTCTGTATTTCAGCACCACTTATATTCAGATCCAGAGGGTGCTCAACACTATCAACGGCTTACCTAGTTTCTTGATTTCTAGCCAGAAATAAGGTAGTATAAGAAAGAACATGTGACGGAACATTAGAAAATATGTGGGTTACTTTTTAGTCCCAAGACAGCTCATCTTGGATAGAGCATCTGGTTTTCATTGATGTCTTGCTAGTTTTACCCATTTTTAAAATTGGATTGTCCAAGGCCAATGAGTGAGAGCTAGTAGCTTGCTCAATGTACCATGGTAAGTAACATTAGTCAGATTAGGACTCGGAACTCTCCCTACTTCTGGTTTTTTTTCTTTAACCCCTGGATCACAAAGCTTCCTGGTTAAGAGAATATGACATTATTCAAGCAGGTGCACTCTTATTTTTGCAATGCTGAAGTAGTTCATGATCTGGCCTTGTGCGTTGTCCTGTGCTTGAACACTAAATCCCAGGCGGAATTTTTTTTTTTGCTAGAACCCTAATGTTCCCCGTGCTCTCATTGTTTTCAAGCAACGCTCAAATCAGTTGATTAAAACTTTACTAGCTATGTACTTAGACTCTGCCACAGCATTAATTACCATTTCCATTTTAACACCCAGTTTAAGAGATACAAGTGGTTTTCAACTGCATGGCACCAAATTGACTTTTAGGACTGGCAGCCAGTGGCACAGCTACAGGCTAAATTTTTAGCATCAGCTCTAAATATTTGTTGTCCATTTGGGGCCCCTAAAATCTCTAAATATTTGAAAGCCAAGCTCAAAACTCAATTCTAATCTGCAATTATTTTAAAACTTGAAAACAAAAAATTTGTACTCTTTAGTTGGCAAATTCTGCAGACATTAATAATAATCTTCTGGGACAGTTTCTTCCTAGTCACAGACAAGGTTTTGTTTTGGTTTGTTTTTTGTTTTGTTTTTAAGCTCTGTCCACAAAAACATCTGAATCACTGGTTTCTATCTGGTTTGATTGTTTCTCTCTCAATAACATCAATTCCCAAGAGAAGAATGTGAACTGTGGGCTTTAATGATAATTCTTTCTCTAATTTATTAATTGAGATAAATTTGTCTTGTGTCTGTATCCCAAATTTATACTAAGATTTGTCTTTGAGTTCTCCTGAATCAGACCAGTACTCTCAAATATGCCTTCTCATATGAAGAAACGTAGACACCATATCCGACTGGTCAAGAAAGTTTGGGCAGGGGCTGCTGGTTTATTAGGACCCACTAAATTGGGTTAAGCCCCACTAGCAATGCCACAACGTTCTGCCATACTATAAACCACTATAATTTGGCTGATGTGGCCAATGGGGGGAACATCCTGTTGAGGCTAAAGTTGGAGCATATGGGCTACAGGCAGCAGAGGGAGGAGGCACAAAGTAGGGAACCCAGAGTTTTGTGGGGCTACTTAGATCATCTACCTTCAAAATGTACAGCTCCCTGTACATGATCCATACTCCCAGCTCCTACGGTCCAGGTTTCACAACTGAGGGGTGGTTCTGAGATAGTTAGATGGGAAGGAGAATGGTTCTTCACACCAATCATTCCAAGTGTGTGTTGCCAGGGCAGGGGGAAAGACACATGTTTCTGAGCTGGGGGTCGGGGTGTGGGTGTGTGGACAGGATCTCTGAGCCAGGAGGTAGGATAGGATGGGGTGGGTTGGGTTGGCCGTGTTAAGTGCAGGACGGAATCGTTTGTGAATGAGGATTTGGCTGAATGGTGTGTGGGTTAGAGACACTAGTGGAAGAGGGAGGGTGTGAGCTATATTGGAGAGGGAGAGGTTGAGACAAGGAGAGAATAAGAGGTCAGACATAAATACTGTTTTTCTTCATGCTGCCTCTTACCGTCAAGTATCCCAGCTTTCATTCTGAAAGGAGGTGTAATTGGGAGAGTGGAAAGAGTGGATCGTTTTCTTTTCACTTCCTTTATCGCACACCAAAAAATTTTGGTGGTACCTCATAGAATCATAGAATACCAGGGTTGGAAGGGACCTCAGGAGATCATCTAGTCCAACCCCCTGCTCAAAGCAGGACCAATCCCCAATTTTTGCCCCAGATCTCTTAATGGCCTCTTCAAGGATTGAACTCACAACCTTGGATTTAGCAGGCCAATGCTCAAACCACTGAGTTATCCCTCTGCCTCCAACAGTAGTGTCCCACTTTTTCAGTTTGAAAATATGATCATCTTGCAGAGGAAGGAAGGATACTGGGGATGAGGGAGCGGAAGATGAGCAGCTTGCTATTAGGGTTGCCAACCCTCCTGGTTTCGCCGGGAATCTCCTGGAATCAGGCTCTATCTCCTGGAGGCTACTGACGCCAAACCGGGAGATTTTAGGTGCTAAAAGTCCAGCATTGCAGTAGAGTTAAGGCAGGCTCTCTGCCTTCCCTGGCCCCACACTGCTCCTGGAAGTGGCTGGCATGTACCTGCAGTCCTGGGAAGGGGGCAGGGGATCTCCCTGCGCTGTCCCAGCCTCGAGCGCCGACTCTGCAGCTCCCATTGGTCAGGAACTGCGACTAATGGGAGCTGCAGGGAGGGAGCCTGCAGGTGGGAGCAGCGCGCGGAGACCTCTTGCCCCCCCACCTATGAGCTGCTTCTAGAGGGATGTGCTGGTCGCTTTCGGGAGCCACCTGAGGTAAGCACTGCCCCTTCACCCCCTCCCACAGCACAACCACCAGCCCCAGCCCAGAACCCGCATCCTGTTCTCAAACTCCTTCCCAGAGCCCGATCCAGACCCCTCCCTCCCGCACCCAAACTTCCTCCCAGAGCCTGACCCCTCACCCCAACTCCCCCTGCCCCAGGCTTAGCCTAGAGCTCCCTCCCACACTCTGACCCCCTCAACCCCAAATCCAGAGCCTGCATCCATTCCTGCCCCCCCTGCCCCAGCCCAGTGAAAGTGAGTGACGGGGGGGGGCGCTCTGAGAAGGTGCAGGGAAGGGGCGTGGCCATGGGCCGAGGGTGGGGCAGTGGTGTTTGGGTTTGTGCAATTAGGCAGTTGGCAACCCTACTTGCTACCCATGACCTCAGAATATATTTTGGGCACCAGTTGCTCTTCCCTCAATGATGAATGTAAAGTGAATCCACCTGTCTAGTGGAAAAAGGCTGGCAAATGAGATGTTAGCTAGGATGTCAGAACATCAATTCTTATCTCTCTCTACCAAACTAAGATGGCATCAGTGTTTGTCTGATACCAGACTGGTATCAGTCTGATACTTATTTTGTGAAGGGCGGATCTGCAATTCTTGTTTCAGAATGTCACAGCTCACCTTCCTGGGGCTTGTGGTATTTGCTAGACTCCCAAAAATGTGAGTTTACTTGAAAAAGAAATGGTTACTTGCCGTAAGAACAGAAGTTCTTTCTGGACATTGCCTCTGCTTATTTGTACTTCATGCCCGCCTTCCCCTTTCCTCAGAGCTTTTTGGAACTCCAACCATTCAGTGGTGTGAGAGGATGCTCAGACTGCTCCAACAGGCACCACTTTCCTGTAGGTACGTGGCATGCAGGGGGAGGCACATGCCACAAGTGTGAATATAGAGGCAACACTTGAAGAACCAAACTTGATCTCCTTCGCCTCTTTATTCAGCCGACTCTTATTCCCTAGACTTTTCCTTCCTGCTTTATTCCTACCCTATATACCAGTAACATGCTGACTGGCTCTTCTTGACTTGCCAAATTATAGTCTGTTCTGTCTTTCTCTTCTCCTTCCCCTCTGTAATGATGCTGCCTCTGGCAGGAAGCTACTGAGAGTATCCGTTCAGGACAAATTGCTTAGATTAGGGCAGTTACAGCCCAAAGCTGGGTGTCCTTTATTACTAGGGCACATCAAACCAGCCAAACAGAGAGGACTTCGGTCTCGCCCCACTGGCTAACCATAAGTCATACAAACAATTCCATTAGACACTCCAGTTTCCCAGTATCACCACCAGTGCCACTTGTGATAGGGACAAATGAAAACCAATACCCCAGTAAAAGAAAAAAGGTTCTCCCGATCCCAAAGGACCAACCCCCAGACCCAGGTCAATATACAAATCAGATCTTACCCAAAAATCATGCTGTTGCCAGTCCTTTAGAATCTAAAATCTAAAGGTTTATTCATAAAAAGAAAGAAATATAGATGAGAGCTAAAATTGGTTAAATGGAATCAATTACATACAGGAATGGCAAAGTTCTCGGTTCAGGGTTGTAGCAGTGATGGAATAAACTGCAGGTTCAAATCAAGTCTCTGGAGTACATCCACAGCTGGGATGGGTCATACAGTCCTTTGTTCAGAGCTTCAGTTTGTAGCAAGGTTCCTCCAGAAGTACGAAGCAGGATTGAGGACAAAATGGAGATGCTGTTGCTGCCTTTTATGGTCTTTTTGCCATGTGGCTTGTGCTTTCTTTGTTCCAACCAGAAACCACTCAGCACAAGGCATGGAAAACCCTTAGCGTTCTGTCCATAGGCATGTGCCTGCATGCCTTGCTGAGTCACAAGGTGTATCTGCCTTCTCTCAATGGGTCAGTTGTATAGCTGATGGTCCTTAATGGGCAGTGCTGAAGCCAATTTGTCTGGGGTGTCACCCAGAAGCATAGCACAAGTTTGAAATACAGACAGTATAGAGCCAATACTTATAACTTTAAATACAAAAATGATCGCATAATCATAATCAGCAAATCATAACCTTGTCATAGAACCTTACTTAACCTCCTTTGTACAAGATTTGGTGCTACTATATGACCTTGGTTGCAACAATGATCTATATGGTTACACCCTCCAACAGACTAATTTTATTTTTTTTAACTATAAAGTGGTTATAACATGCCTGAAAAGCTGCTGAATGAGTTCCATCACTCTGCTATCCTGTTTTAACTCATCCTTTTATGGCAAGGTTTATCAGAAAAATCAATATTTCTGGATTGCATGTACTGCAACATTAATGTTTGTAAAGCACTTTGTAAATGTAAACCACTATAGAAGCAGTAAGTATTATCGAGACATAATAGAATGAGTCAAGGATTCAGGGGCAGCCTTCAATGTGAACATAATTGTCACTGAGTCTAACACAGAAATGGTGAATTTTCGTATTTATAGAACTGTCAATTCAAATACTGTCCGAAAGATACTCTAGTTTGTCTTTGGATTGTAAAATGGTGGAAATGTTTTGTAATATACAACTATGAAGTATTCTGAGATTAAGTAATGTATGTTAGATTTTCTTACACATAAATACCACCTAGCTAAAAGATACCATAGATTTTCCTGGAGCACTGTTGTTATAAAGACAGTTATGATCTAATTTCTTCCGGAGATCAAGCCAGAGAATTATAGCCAGGAATAATATGGGATACAACCTGTCTAGTAACCTACCATATTGTAAAATGAGCCTTATAAATACTAAGGCTATGATAATATCAAAGATCATGTACTCAAGTTCATTGGAAGTTAAATTACTGCATAACACTTGTGGTATATAAAATTCTTTTACTCTAAACTTTTAGCCTTCTTTAGAATGCTGAAGGGTAGGCCTATGAGGCAGAGATTCCAGAAATTTTGGGGTCCAGGAGGAGAACAAAGCTTGTTTTTAAGCAAACTAATTTTTGAGCTGCCACCTTCTATGCCGTAATTAAGAATTGTTCATGGCAGAAACAGTGAGAGAGAGCTGAACTTAAAGATAAAGCATTTGGAGCAGTTCTTCTGTTTGAACAAACTGGTAATCTTTCTCCAGTGAATTTAACTCCTTCACTTTTATGGAAATTTTCTTGTCTTATTGTTCTCTATGGTTTTACTAAGTTTGTTCCTAAAATGCACTTAATCTTGTTCTGATATAACCGGTCTGCTGTAAAAAATTATTTTTCAGTAGATTATAGATTTGGGTTGCACCCATCTTACATCTTTATGGCTGCTTTTGGGTTTTTTTTATACTTGGTAAAAATGTTTCATATTATTACTGTTGTACTGTATAACCATCAAATTATTTAGAAATATTCCTGGTGACAACTTTACAGAAGTGCTGGGCATACACTTCTCCTAGGAAATAGAAATGGGAATTCCAGATTGAAGTATTGTGTTTATTTGTAGTAGTAACATTTCATCATAAATTATGGAGTAAAGGTGACAAAAGATCTTGATTGAGAACTGCAGTTTCCTTCACCCACTGGTGTGAATAGTAGAGACTTTAGATGAAATTATGATGTCACTCTGAAGGCTGAGTCTTTCAATTTGGATTTTGTTTGAAGAGGTAAAATGCTTTATGAAAAATCCTGATCTTTTTCTTCCCCCTCCCCTCTTTCTTTTGGCAGAGGGCTTGTGTATGATAGCCGGAATAACCTACAGATGCGAGGTTTGGTCGTATTGCTTATTTCCAAAGCAGCTGGTCCCGGCAACACAGCAGAGCTTTCTTTCCAGCATGATATGGTCAGCGGGATTTATTCCAGGTATGGTGCAATCTCTTACAGCAAAAACCACTGACATATGTTTATTGGACGGGTGACTTCCATTACATCTTAATAGCTAGTCCCAAGGCCATTTGGGGAAAGTCAATATTGATTTATGTAATTATAAAACTTTAAAATTCCCTCTTAAAATACCAGATAAGTGTAAGTGTGCATGTGTGTTTGTATATATAATGTGGCATACAAAGTGATGGCCTCCCTTTCCCCAACCTTTTGTATGTTGCTCTTCATTGTAAGTTATCCAGGGTGGGGACTGTCTACCTACCTCTGTTTGTACAGCTCCTAGCATAACAGGGCCCTCATCCTGATAGGGGTTTCTGGGATCTTCCATGATAGTAGGATTTTTATGAGAACAGGGTCCCATGCTCTGTCCTGGCAGTTAGCTATCCCTGGAGCTGTGCTGAAATCATAAGTGTTGTTAGAACTGGTAGAAAAAATTAGAAATGTTGACAAATTTTTATTGAGATTTTATTTGAACTTTGGTGGATGCCCCTTCCCCCCCAAAAAAAAGGTTTTCTTCATCATCTTTGAAATTTAATTTTATTTGTGACCAGCTCTGATGCTGATAGACCAAAAACACGCAAATGCACAGAGGCATGTTTATGACCGGATCTATATAGAAATAGTGATTAAAGTTCCCTCGTATGCTTTGAGCTGCTCCACTTTGGAACAGGAGTACATCACTGTGCACTAGGGAAAATTGAGAGACAGCTAGTGCACTGTAGATTTATACCCCAGCTTGTTGCACACTGTTAGTCTAGGTCAGTGTTTCTCAATCTGGGGCGGTCACGGGAGAGGTTTGGGGAGGTTGCAAGCAGGCCTGGCCTTAGGGAGTACGAAGCAGGACAGTTGCCTGGGGCCCACGCCATGGGCGGCCCAGTGAAGCTTATTTACATGTTTCAGCCCCAAGCCCTGAGCTTAAGGTAGGGGAGTGCAATTTTTTCTAGTTTGGGGGTGGGGGCATTGGGTTTTTTTTCTGTAAGTCCAAAGCAGGTCGCCAGCAGAAAAAGGTTGAGAAACACTGGTCTAGACAAGCCCTAAGAAACATGCAAAAATATATAGTGGAAGTTTTGTTAAAAAAAGGCTGTGTTGTCACCTTAACTGGTTAATCCCATTCTTGTTTGTTTTTTGCACATAATGTCCACTTAAGCTATGCACCTCTTTTCTATATGTATACAAATAATGCAGTATGATACCATAATTCTAATTAATTATAGTATAGGAGGTATTGTAGTTTGGTTTGTAAATTATTTCGGAAAAGCTTATCTTAAAAATGCTTAAGACAGGGGAGAGGGGAAACAGTCTAGATAGTCCTGAATGTGGTCATTTTGAGAATGGAGATACGCTTTAAGTGCTTAAAGCTGTAATTAGACAAGTGACTTGAAGAAGCATTTAAAACACTGAATTAATAATGGGCCAACTGGTGCAGCTCCATGGACATCAGTGACACTATGAGAATTTAAGCCAGTTGAAGATCTAGTACAATAATTTAAGTGTAAAAGGAAGACACAACCATAATAATATCTAGAATTAGTCAGACACTCAGAAGATGAAAGATCTTTAAATGCTCCTACGCAGAACATTAGGGTTCATTATTGGCTGCAAAAGTGATAACAATGGAAATGTGTTAAATTTAAATCTTCTGTGACACTTCAAATCTGTAAAACGTGAAATATGGGAGCAATAATGCATTCTAGTAATAATGCTGAGGCACTGTTTATTTTGTACTATATATGGGCCAGATACTGCTCCCATTGAAGTCAATGTGGGTTTTGCCATTGGTTTTAAATGGAAGTAGGTTTGGGTCCTCTGTAGTTTTGTGAGCTTGTGTAATGCTTTGTGGCTCTCCAAGGACACATTGTATATGGAACTTATGCCCAATCTCTCTTTTTCTCAGTTAAACAGATAAAATAAAAAGGACAAAATGCTTATAAAATCAAGGTCTAAAAGCCATTTGCAATTCCTTTATGTATTACAAATGCTATTTTACAAAGACTAGTTTCCTGAATAGGAACCAAGGGAAACCATTTTCCATCCGTGTAGTTTTCTCTCAGATCTTGGTAAGGACACAGTCGCTATTCTATCATGATGCTGGTATGTATGTGGAAGTTAGAGGTGCATATCGAAGGCAGAATACACCCCTTGAGGATATGAAACAAGAAACTTTATTTTACTTATTCATTTTTATTATTTTATATACTTTTAACGCTTTTCAGACTATGGAGAATACTTGTTGGAAATATATTCTTTCAGGTTATTTTCAACTCTGCTGTAAATTATACAGTGTTTTTTGTTGCCATACTATGTAATTACTTCATCTATGTAAATATGAAAAATGCAGGAAATATTATTTCTGGCACGGTAAAGAGCATCTTCATTGCCTGATACTTGAATGCTGTGAATGGACATTATGTTGTAGGCTTTTAGCTATTGGCTATGGCTCACTTGATCTTTGAGCGGTTGGTAGTGATTAATTCAGTGCTTTCCTGAAGTCCTACCCTGAACTAAATTGTTCCAATACTAGTCAGAGATTATACCAGCCCAATATTTCTTTCCTGTGTTTGCTTTGGAATCCATGTCTGTGTTCTCTTTAAATCTCTGTCCCCAGAGTGGTAGCCCTTAACTATCAGCCTGACATATTTGATAGCCAGTATGTTGAAAATATAATTTGGGAAGAGAAGAAGAAAGGGGATATATAGTAGAATATGCTTTACCCATTTAATTCAGAAAAGGATAAGTCAGTTGCACTTTATATTTTGGAATGAGGTTTAATGATCATGAATTTTTTCATCTTCCATGTTCTTGAGCAAAATAAAGTATAAATAAGCAGTATGTATAATCTTATTTAAAATAGAATGTCACTGAGTAGTCGATTTAGATTAGGCCACTATTTATTTCTTCCTCTTCCTATCTCCAAATTAGTCAGTGTGTGGGACAAATGATCTAAATATAAATATGGGGTATCTGTTTATTTTTGGTGCATTTTTATTTTCTTTGTGTGTAAGCAAAGCTTTAGTTGGTGTTAAGTAATTGTAAAAAACATCGAACTTGATTTTAGTTGCACCAAATAGTCTCCTTCCCCTCCAGTTCCCATATATAGCACTTGTATATTTCTACCCCATACATAAAAAATGTAAATAAAGTATATTAGCACATGGCTTTTCTTTTTGTTGCATTATGTCTCCTGTTATCCTTCCTGTTCCTGCCATTTTTTCTTTTTCTCTTACTATCTTTTCCCTCCTTCCACGTAATATGAGTAGTTCTGCTTATGGAGAGCCCACACTACTAGTTATATTGTATAAAATCCAGAGAGTTGAGAGGTATGGATCTCCTTCTCAGTTCTGTAGTTTGAAATAAGGGAGTGGATGCCCAAACTTTGATAGACTGCTGCTGCTAATTTACACATAAAATTACCTACACATGTTTTTATCAAAAACAAGTGTAGAATCCTTATATTTGCAGGAAGCAAATTCATTTCTTGTCTGAATTCACCAGGGATGGAAATCTATTAGATTTAGACTGACCTGCAGTTACAGGGAGGAAATGGCCAACGGCTGCAATCTAGAAGTCTGAAGCGGCATTTGTTTCCCCCCTCACTACCTAGCCCAGTGAAATAAAGCATAGTAGAAATAAACAGAACATGTTGGATGGAAGTGAAGAGAAATAAAAATACTAGAAACAAGAAATAAGGTAGTCTGACATGGCGTATTTGTGTGTAGAAGTTCAGAGTAAACTCTGAAATGCAGAGTATTATCAGCAAATGGATAGGCTTGTTACCACAGCATAAGGACAAGACTGGGTCTCAGCTGCAGATATGGCAGAGATTTATCTTATTAATGGGAATGCTAATTGGTGTTTGACTTCTAATTATAGTAACAATAGACCTTAACAATCAATCCTCACCTCTATTGGTTCACATTAAGTCTCTTCATCATAAAAGTGATTTCCATCAGGACTTATTGTTCTGATCCATATCATCAGCATAGGTACAATATCCTAAGTAGTATGTGCTTTGAGGCTCAACTAATTAAGAAGTGCAGAAAATGTGTAATTCTAAAATATTCAGCACCTAAAAACATATTAAGTAAGATAGTATTCTTAACAAGATGGTTTGGTTGAAACATAAAGGAAAACATGATAAGCATGAAATCTAACCTAATTCTTTAAGGAATTTAGTTTTGTTTTCCATACCTTAATAAAAATTGAGGAAAATCTACTAAGAGGTGGTCTAAGCGAGTATTTAAAATGATTTCATTTAGCTTTTGATCTACAGGATTAATCCTTTGAGTTGCTTCATCTAATTTACAAGAGGAGTTTCGGGAGATGAAAAACACATCCAACCTGATTACATATTCCTATTGATCATCTTCCACCCACAACAGTAAAAATCAACTCTAAATACAAATCTAACAGTATTACTAATTCATTACAATCATTTCTTCATTAGCTTTTGATTGTTTTCAACATGTGCAATATTCACAAATACAGCAGTTTATATGTTGAATAATTGAAAGGAATATAATGCAGAGTACATCAGAAATCCTTGCAGTAAAGATTACGAAAGACTATTCTAAGAACATAAAATAAAATCACTTCTACAAGACAGGAGTGTTTAGAGCTAGAAAACTGGATATGCAAAGAGCTACCAGCCTACCTAGAACTGAGTTAAGTTCATTAAATATCATAACAGTTTAACGCTCTTAGTCAGGGCTTTTCTGTGATTCCTTAATGGTGGAGTTTGCCATAGAATCCACCCCTTGCTGCAGCATTCTGATCAAGAATCTAAGTTTTATGGTTGTGAAGAAAACCTTCCACACACAAGCCAACGCAGTGGTGTAAATACCTGAAACAATAACTTTGGAAGGTAAGACCTGTTTGTCCCTGGGATCAGTGGGGTGCTCACTCTGAAAAATCGTCAGCATTAACTGTTTCACTGCTGGTGATTTAAGCAGAAATATGCAGGTAGTGCGCATGTTCTGCAATCCCAAAATCTCTCCTGCTCTTTCCCAAAGCTAAAAATATCAGCTGTCCTCAGCAGCTAAAACCCCCAATTTCTCCCTGACAAATTCTACAAGTTCTTCTTTGAGTGCTTGCTCATATCGATTCCAATGAGGTGTGTGCGCGCCACGTTCACGATCGTCGGAAGATATTTACCCTAGCAACAGCCGGTGGGTCGGCTGAGGCGCCCCCTAAAGTGGCACCTTCCCAGTGCCGAATATATGCCCCAGCCAACCCAGCTTCCTCTCAGTTCCTTCTTACTGCCTGTGACGGTCATTGGAACTGTGGAGCGCCAACCCCTGGCCCAGACAGGACTTCTTTAGAAGACGCGGCTGAGGTGGTCGGCGGAGACAGTCTGGTCAGCAGATGGGCCAGAGCCAGGGTCCCCCGCCCAAACCATCGGCGGGACCCAAACAACACTTTTGAAGGTGCGCCTGAGGGCGGAGCACCAGTCTCCTTCCAGGATCCTTCCCTGCCTTTCTACTATTGCCTCTCCCATTTCCTCCGTATGTGGTCCCGTATAACATCAGACCGCTGGGTCCTACGCACGGTGGAAAGTGGATACAGCCTTCAGTTTGCTTCCCCCCTTCTCTCCTTCCCTCCCCGTCCCTCTTCAGGGACCCATCTCATGAGCAACTCCTTCTATAGGAGGTGCAAATGCTCCTAGCTATCGGAGCGATAGAGGCGGTTCCAAGGGAACTGAGGGGCAGGGGGTTTTACTCCCTATATTTCCTAATCCCCAAGGCAAAGTGGGGGCTACGGCCCATTCTGGACCTGCGCGGACTCAACAAATTCATGGTAAAGTTGAAGTTCCACATGATTTCCCTGGGGACCATTATTCCTTCCCTGGATCCTGGGGACTGGTACGCCGCCCTTGACATGAAGGACACGTATTTCCATATAGCAATTTACCCGCCACACAGGCGTTTCCTTCGCTCTGTGGTCAACCGACAGCACTTCCAGTTTACTGTTCTTCCTTTCGGTCTATCCACGGCACTAAGGGTCTTTACGAAGTGTATGGCCATCGTAGCTGCCTCCCTTCGTCAACATCTGATCCAAGTGTTTCTGTACCTCGACAACTGGCTCATTTGGGGCCGCTCCAGGGCCCAGGTGCAATCTCATGTTCAGTTCACCATGAGCATGTTCAGACAGCTAGGCCTGCTGCTCAATGTAGAAAAGTCCACTTTGGAGCCGACCTTCATCGGCGCAGTCCTAGATTCCAGACTCAATGTGCTTCCGGTAAAAATGCATGGGCTTCAGGCCGTAGTAAACATCATCCGTGGCCTACAAGGCTTCCCGACCTTGACAGTACGGACGTGCCTAGGTCTCCTGGGTTACACAGTATCTTGTACATTTGTGACCAGACATGCCAGACTATGCCTCCATCCACTTCAGGCCTGGCTCTCAACCGAATACCACCCAGGCTGGCACAGCGTGGACATGGTGGTCACGGTACCGCCGGACATTTTAGGCTCCCTGAACTGGTGGCTGAACCCCAAGTCAGTAGTTGAGGGGGTACCATTCCATGCCCCACAGCCCTCCCTGGCCCTAACCACGGACGCATCTTGTCTGGGTTGGGGCGCTCACCTCAGGAACCTTTGCATGCAGGGCCTTTGGTCCACACAAGAGAGATCCCTGCACATCAATGTACCGGAGCTGAGAGCAGTGCGCCTGGCTTGTCAAGTATTTCACAGGCACCTTCAGGGCTGTTGTATTGCAGTTCTCACAGACAACGCAATGGCAATATTTTATATCAACAAACAAGGGGGAGCACGATCGTCCCTCCCTCTGGCAGGAAGCCATTCTCCTGTGGCATAGCCCACTCGATCCATCTGGTGGTGTCTTTTCTCCCAGGAGTCCAGAACACCTTAACGGACTGCCTCAGCAGATCCTTCCAGGCTCACGAGTGGTCGATTCGCCTGAATGTCATCCACTCTGTCTTCCAGAAGTGGGGGTTTCCCCACATAGACCTATTCGCCTCTCACGAGAATCGGAAGTGCCAGGTGTTCTGCTTTCTCCAAGGATACTTCCCGGGTTCCCTATTGGACGCCTTCCTAATATCATGGAAAGACTACCTGTGTTACGCCTTTCTTTCATTCCCATTAGTCCATAGGGTCCTGCTCAAGTTGCACAGGGACAGAGCCCGCTTAATTTTGGTCACCCCAGCGTGGTCCAAGCAGCACTGGTATACCACTCTCCTAGAGCTGTCGGTGGTCACTCCAATTCCACTTCCATTTGGGCCGGACCTGATCACGCAGAAAGACGGACGACTCTGCCACCCTGACCTGCGATCCCTCCACCTCACAGCGTGGATGCTGCATGGCTAGCTCAATCTGAGCTACGTTGCTCCCGCTCGGTGCAACAGGTCCTTCTGGGTAGCAGAAAGCAGTCTACAAGATCCACATATTTGGCCAAGTGGAAGTGTTTTTCCTGCTGGTGTGCTCTGAGTGATACGGCCCCCCCTGCAGGCGTCAGTACCTACCATCTTGGACTACCTCTTGTCCTTGAAACACCAGGGCCTGGCAGTTTCATCCATCAGAGTACACCTAGCAGCAATTTTGGCCTTCCACCCAGGCGAAAATGGGCGCTCTGTCTTCTCCAATCCCATGGTCAGCAGGTTCCTCAAGGGATTGGAATGCCTGTACTCACAAATTAGGCATCCAGTCCCTACATGGGACCTCAGCCTGGTCCTATCCAGACTCATGGGTGCCCCGTTCGAGCCGATGGCCACCTGCTCACTCCTCTATCTTTCCTGGAAGACAGCCTCCCCGAGGTGATAGCTACGAGGAAGGCATGTGTCTGAGCTTAGAGCCCTCACGTTGGAGCCACTGTACACGGTGTTCCACAAGGACGAGGTACAGCTTTGACCACACCTGGCCTTTCTTCCTAAGGTGGTCTCTGCCTTCCATGTCAACCAAGACATCTTCCTCCCGGTCTTCTATCCAAAGCCACACGCCTCTCGACGGGACCAACAGCTGCACTCCCTAGACTTTCACAGAGCCCTCACCTTTTACATCAAGTGAACAAAACCTTTTAGGAAAATAACTCAGCTGTTTGTTGCTGTGGCAGACTGGACGAAAGGCCTCCTGGTCTCCTCCCAGCGCATCTCGTCCTGGATCACATCATGCATCCGTGCGTGCTATGACTTGGCTGGTGTCCCAACTACACACCTTACTGCCCACTCCACCTGGGCCCAAGTTTCGTCCTCCGTTTTCCTGGCTCATGTACCAATTCAGGAGATATGTAGAGCAGCAACTTCATCATCGGTACATACCTTTGCTACCCACTGTGCGATAGTCCAGCAGTCAAAAGATGATGCAGCATTTGGTTCAGCAGTTCTGCACTCCGTGACATCTCACTCCGACTCCACCGCCTAGGTAAGGCTTGGGAGTCACCTAATTGGAATCGATATGAGCAATCACTCGAAGAGGAAAAGCAGTTACTCACCTTTGTAACTGTTGTTCTTTGAGATGTGTTGCTCATATCCATTCCAAACCCGCCCTCCTTCCCTTCTGTCGGAGTAGCTGGTAAGAAGGAACTGAGGGGGCGCTGGGTCAGCTGGGGCATATATTCGGTGCCTTAGCCGACCCACCGGGTGTTGCTAGGGTAAAAATCTTCCGACGATCGTGCACGCGGCGTGCACACACCTAATTGGAATGGATATGAGCAACACATCTCGAAGAACAACAGTTACAAAGGTGAGTAACCGTCTATGCATTTTCAGTACAGATTTCTGAAGTACATTGAAAATTACAGGAATAAAATTATAGAAAATTAAATATTACAATAATACTGATTCTAATTTCTTATTTGATTCAGTCAAAAACTTCTATTTAATTTAAATTATGTTATCCTAGAATTTCCAGTCTGATGCTCTGGAGTGAGGCAGAAAACTTGTGGAGTATACTGGTCCCTCCCCATAATTTGGATAGGGATGGAATATATTTATATTTAATTTTTGTTAACAGCTTATTTCTGGATTGTGTACTAGTTGTTTAATGCCACAGATGGGTCTAGCTACTAGTGCATGTCTTCGTAGCTCACATTAAGCTTTGCTCATTATAGTTCTTTGCTAAATCTGTTTATTTGAAAGTGCTGTGATTTAAAAGTACTGTACAAATATATAAAAGTCCCTGCCCTGAAGAGCTAACAATCTCTGTTTAAGCCTAGAGACAACAGGTAGATAAAACAAGCAGACAACGGGTACACAAGGAAACAATGAGATACCACTTGTCAGCATGGAATACTGTAGTGACAGCAAACCAGCTGCCTAATCCTTATTTAATTGTTTATAGGCATGTCAGGAAAAGAGTTTTTAAGGAGACATTCATCTGAAGTGGGACAATGAGGTGTCTTTGTGACTATTTGCAGGAGCTTCTCCCATGCCTAACAGATGGAATGGGGTAAAGCATCAAGATGATGATTGCATTTTTTTTAAATGGCAGTCAAGCCTGGCACTATGTGGGAGCAGAGATGAGGGTTGACAGTTTGAATCTCAGTTGTGAATGGCTTTATAAGTGAAGACAAGTCATTTTTGTTTGATGCCACAATGACTGGGGAGTCAGTACAGAGAGACAAAGAAGGGGTGATGTGGTCAAAGTGATAAGCCATAAAAATGATCTTTGCAGCAGCATTTTGTATGGAGGTAGATGGGGCAAGATGGGATTTGTCAAGGCCAGAGAGAGGAGTATATTGCAGTAATCAAGATGCAGGATAAGAGCCTGGGTAAGAGCTATAGTTGTGTAGATGGGGAGGAAAGGTTGAATCTTAGAGATGTTAGGAAGCAAAATAAAGCAGAGGTTTTGGGACATGTCCTGGATGTGACAATCTAGAGAGAGGTCTGAGTTGAAAATGATGCTCAGGCTAGGGACAAGAGTGACAGGGAGGATGAGGATGGTACTAATAGGAGATGGGTGGGGAGATTTGTAGGAAAAGTTCAAATGCTCTGTTTCAACCATGTTTACTTTGTGTTGATGGCTGGACATCCACCAAGCTATGTCAGAAAGACAGAATGAGATTTTAGCTGGGACAAAAGGAAACAGGTTGGGAGTACAAAGGGAGAACAGTCTTCAGCCATAATGATGATAGCTGAAGTCCTATTTGCAAATAAAGTCACCATGAGTTAAGGAGGAGAGGGAGAAAAGGTGTCCAACGTGAATCTATTTTTATTTTCAGGTACAATGTCCTTTTACATTAAGAAGATCCTTATTCTTCCTTAGTAGTGCCTTGCCCATTGAATGGCAGCTATTAATTGCCTCTAGGGTACTAGAGTGTTGTATAACTTCAGCCACTGCTAACTTAAGGACTAGAGTTAATTTCCAAAGTAAATAAAAAAACAGTGCACGGCAGTGTGAAGTTAGCAAAATATAATGTAAAGGAAAGTGAATTGTGTTTGAACACAGGGGTAGACACTTCCAAACCTGAGAGCCTACAGTTAAGCTCCGAAATACGTGGTCTGATGTCACAAGTACTCTCAAATCTCGTTGACTTCAGTAGGAGCTGCAAATACTTAGCAGCTTTGAAAAGTCTGTCCCTAAATATAATTTATAAGTGGTCTCACTGAAGTGCCTAAATGACTTAGGAGCACAACTTCATTGACTTTCAGTGGGCTTTTATTCCTAAACCACTTAGGCAGTTTTAGGCACCAAGGGTGGGTTTTTCAAATATGAATTTCAGGAGGTTAACTTTAGGCACCCACATTTGAAAATGTTGGGTTCCATTCCAAATTTTGGAGAAGTGTGTGTATTACTTGTCATAGACCCCCTCTAGCCTGTCCCAGTTTGGTCTCTTCCCCCGCCCTCATGCTCCCACTTCAGCTTACCCACCTCCACCCTTCAGGGTCCTCATCCAATCTTGGTCTTGTTCTCACTCTCCACCACCACTGGCTCTCAGTTGTCATCCCCCAATCCCTCCCCTGGCTCCTAGTCCTCTTGCCCAGCCAATGTGTCTCTGTCCCCCCACCCCCTGCTCTTGCCCCTTCTGTAGTCTAGTCAAGTCACTTCTTCTTCCATGCTTCCTGGACACCAGCAGGAGGAGCATTAGTCTCCTGTGTCTGTTTTACTGTTCCATAAGTTTCAAAGCTATGAAGGTTTCCATTGTTAAGTCAGAAAAATGTCAGTTCTGAAATTCTTATTTTATATTAATTGAATTAGAAAAACAACCATCAATAACCCCTCTGGTAAAACTTCAGAAGTAGCAGGGCTAATAAACAATTGCATTTTATGGACCTCCAGGGAGGATGCCACAGATATTGCGTTGATTCTTAGAGGCTGTTTATTAGCTTACAAATCTCTCCCCAACACCAGGCTGGAGCAACTATCATTTGAATTAGTTGATACCATTTTTCTCTTTATTAAGATGCATAAACTGGATCATTAAGACACCAAAAGGTCAAAGAAATAGAATGTTAAATATCTAATTTAACTGATATACATAAGATATTTTCTCTTTCCTGCCCAAAAAAACCCCAAAAAACCAACAACAACAAAATAAAAATCAGAAATAGCACCACTGTGGTATATAATTGTGGGAAGAGGGAGGTCCTTTGCAGGGACAGATTTTCATTCACAAAATTACAAAGAAAATATTACACCAGTAGAAAATCTGCATTTATAATAATAAAACTTTGCTGACATCAATGTACCAAAATGTATCTTATTAAGTTGATAAGGTCCCAGAGGCAGCAGTAGTTGTCTGGCTCCAAAGAAATTTGTATCCTTTCCCTTCTGATGATTATATCAACGCAACTGGTGGAAGGGGAAAGGTCTCAGAGACAGCCTGCTGTCTCCCTTTAACTGTTTAGCATCATTCCATGTACATTGTAAGCAAGATCCATCGGTTACGTGGTTCTGTGTTGCAAAAACTGAGAATACAACAGTCTCATGGTAAGAAACACTTAGGTGTAGAGTAATAAGGTGTCAAAATAATTTTGAATTTTTAAAATCCGGTTGTGGGCAATGATAGCCATATCATAAATTGTGGAGCCATGAATTTTTTTATCATGGAACTTCAACCACCTGCTTGCTCTCCGCTTACTAATTAGTTTCTCCTGAGAGTTATTCTAACATTCTAAGCAGCTGAGTTTTTTGCATCTGTTCCCCAAAACAATTACACCTGCACAATGCTCAGAACAAGCAAGAGTCAATCCTGCATCAGTAACAACTTTCCATGCATAAAATGTTACAGGTTTAAAGTCTATTCTCTTCTGCTGCTGCATCAGGTTCATGCCATAGGGAAGTGTCGACCTCAGACTTCTAAGAGGAACGTGGTACTTGCTTCTAGCCCTGGAACGTCACGAGTAAAGGGACTTAAAGTTTGGATCACTCTTGCAGGTTATTGTGGCTCCCTCTGAAGCTTGTGGTGTTGGACTTGTGGTAACTAAAACACCTGGCTCTACAGGTGAAAGGATAAAAAACAGAACAACCCAGTTTTTTAAGAAACTACAGTATTTCAGAAATAGTTTTTCTGTAATGCATGTATATGACAGAATACATGTTGGGGTGATATGAAGCTTTTATTGACACTTGTTTGTGAGGACCTGTGTAACTTGGTTGTGACTTCTCCTCTTAAGAGTAGTGTACTCTTTCCAAATTCCATGATGATAAATGTTTGATATCACATGGGTATAGGTTCTTATATATGTATGTGTCACTCAGTTCCTTTCACTCACTAATGGCAGCAGTATAATAATTCCATTGGATGCAAGTGAGCGCTTTTGGTTCTAAATATAGTTAAATGTTCTGCCATTTGATCAATGAGATTTGGTTCAATATTAGTGCTTTAGAATATATATTATATTTTGATTTGGACACAGCAAATTTTTTAATTCCTTCAAGTAATTTTCCTGTTGTACTTTCTTCTTTTGTACACTCAGTTCTTCTTCGAGTGCTTGTTCACGTCCATTCCACATAAGGTATGCGTGCGCCACGTGCACGAGCGTCGGAAACTTTTTCCCTTAGCGGCTCCTGTCGGGCCGGCGGGGCCCCCCGAGTGGCACCACTGCGCCGTGCATATATACCCTTGCTTGCCCGACCCCCTCCAGTTCCTTCTTACTGTCCGTGGCGGTGTTGGAACAACCTCTCTCTCTCTCTCTCTCTCTCTCTCTCTCTCGTAGAAGAGCAGTCCCTTAGCCTTTAGAGTAGCTGTTATCAGTTCGTTAACATACCTATTGTGGACACTTAAGTCATCAGGTGCTTGGAGGCTTCCAGCACCCGCCGTGGGGCATGCCATAGGCCCACGGCTTCAAGGCTTGCGCTGCAAACCTATGCCAATTAGTGACCCCCACAACTTGTGTCTACGTTGCCTGGGGGACGGACATCAAACTGAAAGGTGTAGGATTTGCAAGGCGGTTAAGCCAAGGACAAGGAAAGAAAGAGACTTTCGTCTAAAGCAGCTGTTGCTGGAGGCCGCATTGCAGCCGCCATGCCCGGAGCGCCTGACGTCAGCTCAGGCTTCCTCGGTGCGTAGTGCCCCGGAGCCGTCGAGAGACCCGGCACTGGCTAAGCACCGTAAACTGTTGGCCCCGGAGCACCAGGCTAGGCCCCGGTACCGCTCGTCCTCCCCGGTGCAGCCCCGGCGCAGCCGAAAGGAAGGCGCGGTCGTTCCCCGCACAGGAGGCTGGTGCCTCCCAAGGCCCCAAGCGCCGACAAGAGCGGGAAGGCCACGGTACCGGCGCTGACACAGGCGGTCCCGGCAGCGCACGCCCCACCGAGCCCAGAGCTAAGTGAGCTCAGTGCGGACGATGGGCTCGAGGGCGTAACGGATCAGCCCTCTATGCCTGGCACCTTTGAGGCTGCAAAGGACCTCATCGAGCTGTCAGCGGTGAGCCCCCTCCCGAATGGGGAGAACCCTCCGGCACCCATGCTTTGGGTGCCGTCGAGGGGTAAGCCGGCAATGGTGTGCTGCTCAAGGACACCGTCCCGGCACTGGTCTCGGTCGAGCTCCGACTCTGCAGACTCACAGTTGCCAACGGCCCAGAAGGAGGTTGTGGCACCAGTAGTGGGTCGGCGCGAGGAAGCACCAGAAAGGGCGTGCTGCTCTCCGGCACCCCCCAGAGACCGGCACCGGGAGGAGTTGAGATGGCCCTCACCAGAGAAGTCCCGCGGACTGTCCCGGTCCAGGGAACACCGGCACTGGTCCCGGTCCCGGTCCTGGGGATCCTGGTACTGCTCCCGCTCCAGTTCGGCCAGGAGCTGCTCGTTTTCCCACCAGTGCAGGCACCACCATGGCCTTTGCGATTGGCATCGCCGCAATCCACTGCTGACTCTGGCCACTTTAGCTACCCTCACCGGGCCCCGGACAGCAGGGACCCTCAGGTGGGCTGGCAACCCCAATGGGGTTCTGGACCACGTGGGCCTATCAGGAGCGCCAAGGGGCCCTGTTAAGGGCAAGTTACTCAGTGCAGTGGTCCCGGTCCCCGCACCGACACCAGACGGTGCTGGAGGCTACAGTTTCCAGGCCTCCAGCATCCCCCCAGGATAAACGGAAGAGACCGGCACCGAGTCTGGCGCTGTCCCATGGACTCCAGCCCCAACCTGAGCCGGAAGCCCCTCCCACGGGAGAAGGGGAGCAGGAGGACCAACCGGAGGGGGTCGAGCAGCAGCTAACCTCCTCGTCTTCTCCGGATGAGGCGGTGGTGGGTACAGAGGTGTCCGGCCCTCGAGCAATAGACCATAGAGCCCACCAGGAATTGCGGCACTGGGTTGCCCAGAACTTGGGGTTGCAGGCCGAGGAGATGGTTGAGCAAGAGGACCCCCTGGTGGACAGTTTGAGCCACGAAGGTCCATCCAGAATAGTGCTCCCACTCATAGTTGGACTGAATGGTCTTAAGACTATATGTCAGACCCCGGCCTCCAGCGCTCCAACAGCCAAGGAAGTGGAATGTAAATACTTTGCCCCTTCTAAGGGCTATGAGTTCCTGTTCTGCCACCCGAGTCCATGCTCCCTAGTGGTCTCAGCAGTAAATGAGAGGGAGTGCCACGGACAGCAGGCCCTGGCCCCTAAGGCCAAGGAGGTGAAACGCCTGGACCTTTTTGGCAGAAAGGTGTACTCATCTGGGGCCCTTCAGCTGAGGATTGCGAACCAGCAGGCCATCCTCAACAGGCACAATTTCAACTCCTGGGCGGCGGTGGGGAAGTTTAAGGACAACCTCCCTCAAGGTTCCCAACAGGAGTTCACGGTCCTGGTGGACGAGGGCAAGGCAGTAGCCAAGACCTCTCTCCAGGCCTCCCTGGATTTGGCAGACGTGGCGGCTAGAACAATAGTGTCAGGGGTGGTCATGAGGCACTCGGCGTGGCTCCAGGAGTCAGGCCTGCCGCCCGAGGTCCAGAATACACTCCAGGACCTCCCCTTCGAAGGGTCCAGGCTCTTCTCGGACCAGACAGACACGAGGCTGCACGGCCTCCCCCTCAACGCCAGTACCAGCCTCGCCATAGGCATGAGCCTTACCGTAGGCGAGGCAGGGATAACAGGCGACGGCGCAACAACAGCAGTAACAATAATGCGCCAGGCCAGAACCAAGGCCAGCACAAACCGCAGCCGGGCACTAAGCCAGGCTTTTGAAGGTGCGCTCGTGGACAGCGTACCAGACCAGTCACCGGATCCGTCCCTTTGTTTTCTGAACCGCCTGTCCCATTTCTCCCATGCGTGGTCCACCATTACGTCAGACCGTTGGGTCTTGCGCACGGTATGGAATGGGTACTCGCTGCAGTTCGCCTCCCTCCCTCCCCCCTCACTCACTGCCCTTTCCCGTCCCTCTTCAGGGACCCCTCTTACAAGCATCTCCTAGAGAAGGAAGTCAGCTCGCTGCTAGAGGCGGGGTCGGTAGAGGCGGTGCCGCACAGCTTAAGCGGGAGGGATTCTACTCCCGGTACTTCCTCATCCCCAGGGCCAAAGTGGGCCTTCGCCCCATCCTAGACCTGCGTGGGCTCAACAAGTTCCTGGTCAAGGCCTGGTTCCGCATGGTCTTTCTGGGCACCATCATCCCGTCCCTGGATCCAGGGGACTGGTACGCTTCCCTTGACATGACGGACGCATACTTTCATATTGCCATCCACCCAGCACATCGGCGGTTCCTACGTGGACAAAGAACATTACCAGTTTGCGGTTCTCCCGTTCAGTCTAGCCACGGTCCCAATGGTGTTCACGAAGTGCATGGTGGTGGCCTTCTTATGGAGGCAGAGAATCCTGGTGTACCCGTACCTCAACAACTGGCTCCTGGTGGGCCGATCTGAGACAGAAGTGCAGGGCCATGTGGAGGTGGCCCAGAGATTATTCCGTGAGCTAGGGCTCCTGGTCAGTGTCTCCAAGTCCACGCTCGTGCCCACGCAGAGAGTGGAATTCATAGGGGCGGTCCTGGATGCGGTGCAGGCTAGGACAACCCTTCCTGTATCCCGATTCCAGGCTATCCAACAAGCAGTGGCCTCCCTGCGCCAGTTTCCAACAACAATGGCCAGGTGCTGCCTACGGCTGCTGGGCCCCATGGCAGCATGCAGGCACGTGGTCAGGCATGCCAGACTGAGACTCTGCAGGCGTAGCTCGCTCAGGTGTACCGCCCAGGCAGGGACCCCCTGGAGTTGGTAGTGACAGCCCCAAGGGACATGCTGGACTCCCTGCTGTGGTGGCAGTCCCAGCCTGTGGTTTGCGAAGGCATCCCCTTGCCGCCTCACAACCAGACCTGACACTGGTGACAGATGCGTCAGACCACGGATGGGGGGCTCACCTGGGGGACCTCATGATGCAGGGGTTGTGGTCTGGAGCAGAGTGGGTTGCTCCATATCAATGTGAAGGAGCTCAGGGCGGTTCATCTCGCCTGCCAGACCTTTCATGCCACTCTGAGTGGTCACAGCATGACAGTTCTGACAGACAACACTACTGCTATGCTTTATATAAACAAGCAGGGCGGGGCTTGTTCCTCGCCATTCTGTCGCGATGCTCTCCTCCTCTGGGACCTTTGCATAGCCCGTGTGCCATAAATATAAAGGGAAGGGTAACCACCTTTCTGTATACAGTGCTATAAAATCCCTCCTGGCCAGAGGCAAAATCCTTTCACCTGTAAAGGGTTAAGAAGCTAAGGTAACCCCGCTGGCACCTGACCCAAAATGGCCAATGAGGGGACAAGAATCTTTCAAATCTGGAGGGAGATGGGGGGGAACAAAGGGTTTGGTCTGTCTGTGTGGTGCTTTTGCCAGGAACAGATCAGGAATGCAGCCTTACAACTCCTGTAAAGTTAGTAAGTAATCTAGCTAGAAATGCGTTAGATTTCCTTTTGTTTAATGGCTGGTAAAATAAGTTGTGCTGGATGGAATGTATATTCCTGTTTTTGTGTCTTTTTGTAACTTAAGGTTTTGCCTAGAGAGATTCTCTGTTTTGAATCTGATTACCCTGTAAGGTATTTACCATCCTGATTTTACAGAAGTGATTCTTTTACCTTTTCTTTAATTAAAATTCTTCTTTTAAGAACCTGATTGATTTTTCATTGCTCTTAAGATCCAAGGGTTTGAATCTGTGTTCACCTGTACAAATTGGTGAGGATTCTTATCAAGCTTTCCCCAGGAAAGGGGGTGTAGGGCTTGGGGGGATATTTTGGGGGAAGACATCTCCAACTGGGCTCCTTCCCTGTTCTTTGTTTAAAACGCTTGGAGGGAGAATACGGTTCAAGGAGAAGGCAAAGTTTGTACCTTGAGGAAGTTTTTAACATAAGCTGGTAAGAATAAGCTTAAGGGGTCTTTCATGCAGGTCCCCACATCTGTACCCTAGAGTTCAAAGTGGGGAAGGAACCTTGACACCATGCAATTCACCTCGAGGTGTCCTATCTCTCAGGGGTACGAAACGAGCTGGCGGACTCCCTCAGCAGGTTGTACCGCATGTACGAGTGGATGCTCAGGGTGGACGTCGTGCTTTTGCTCTTCCGCAGATGGGGGTTTCCCCGAGTAGGCCTGTTTGCTACCAGGGCCAATGCCCAGTGCCTGCGGTTCTGCTCATTCCAGGGCCGCAGCCTGGGCTTGCTCGCGGATGCGTTTGCGATCCCGTGGAGAGGGGGCTTGATGTATAGAATCATAGAATATCAGGGTTGGAAGGGACCCCAGAAGGTCATCTAGTCCAACCCCCTGCTCAAAGCAGGACCAATTCCCAGTTAAATCATCCCAGCCAGGGCTTTGTCAAGCCTGACCTTAAAAACCTCTAAGGAAGGAGATTCTACCACCTCCCTAGGTAACGCATTCCAGTGTTTCACCACCCTCTTAGTGAAAAAGTTTTTCCTAATATCCAATCTAAACCTCCCCCACTGCAACTTGAGACCATTACTCCTCGTTCTGTCATCTGCTACCATTGAGAACAGTCTAGAGCCATCCTCTTTGGAACCCCCTTTCAGGTAGTTGAAAGCAGCTATCAAATCCCCCCTCATTCTTCTCTTCTGCAGGCTAAACAATCCCAGTTCCCTCAGCCTCTCCTCATAACTCATGTGTTCCAGTCCCCTAATCATTTTTGTTGCCCTTCGCTGGACTCTCTCCAATTTATCCACATCCTTCTTGAAGTGTGGGGCCCAAAACTGGACACAGTACTCCAGATGAGGCCTCACCAATGTCGAATAGAGGGGAACGATCACGTCCCTCGATCTGCTCGCTATGCCCCTACTTATACATCCCAAAATGCCATTGGCGTTCTGGGCAACAAGGGCACACTGCTTCCATGTATGCCTTCCCCCCGCTCTCCTTGGTGCACAAGGTCCTGCTCAAGGTGTGCAGGGATAAGGCGGTGGTGATCCTCATCGCCCCAGTCTGGGCCTGCCAGCACTGGTACACATCACTCCTAGAGCTGTCGGTGGAGGCCCCAGTACCTACCCTCCTACCCCTCCTACCCCCCACTGGGAGCTCATTACACAGGATGGTGGGCGGCTTCTCCACCCCGACCTGCAGTCACTGCACCTGACGGTGTGGAGGCTCTGGTTGCCATTACCTTGGCCAGAAGGGTGTCCGAAATGAGGGCCCTCACCTCTGAGCCACTGTACACAGTATTTCACAAGGACAAGGTGCAGCTCTGGCCGCACCCCAGGTTCCTTCCTAAAGTGGTCTCCCAATTCCATTTGGACCAGGACATTTGTCAGCCGGTGTTCTTCCCGAAACCCCATGCGGACTAGAGTCACTGCAGCTTGCACACCCTAGATGTGCATAGAGCGCTGGCGTTCTATTTGGAACGCACTAAGCCGTTTTGCAAATCCACGCAGCTGTTTGTGGCTGTAGCCGAGAGGATGAAAGGCCTCCCAGTGTCGGTGCAGAGGTTTTCGTCTTGGATTACAAGTTGCATCCAGGCGTGCTATGAGCTCGCAGGTGTTCCGGCCCCAGGCGGTCACGGCCCACTCGACCAGGGCGCAAGCGACTTCCACGGCGTTCCTGTCACAGGTCCCGATCCAGGAGATCTGCAGAGCAGCTACCTGGTCCTCAGTGCACACCTTCACGACCCACTACGTGGTCAACCAGCAGGCCAGAGAGGACGCGGCAGTTGGCAGAGCGGTCCTCCGAGCAGTTGTTCCATGACTCCTACCCTCCTCCGGAGGTAAGCTTGTGATTAATGTGGAATGGACGTGAACAAGCACTTGAAGAAAAAATGGTTACTTACTTTCTCATAACTGTTGTTCTTCGAGATGTGTTGTTCACGTCCATTCCACCACCCACCCTCCTACCCGTCTGTTGGAGTCTCCGGCAAGAAGGGACTGGAGGGGGTCAGGCCAGCAGGGGTATATATGCATGGCGCAGTGGCGCCACTCAGGAGGCCCCGCCGGCCTGATGGGAGCCGCCAAAGGAAAAAGTTTCCGACACTCGTGCGTGTGGTGTGCACGCACCTAATGTGGAATGGACGTGAACAACACATCTCGAAGAACAACAGTTACGAGAAAGTAAGTAACCTTTTTTTCTGTTCACACATTTAATTTTATCTATATGTCTTGCTCCTTTCAGTTTGGTAAATAAAAGATTTATTCTCTTAACAGGTCTACTCATTTGGCAGGTGTCCTTTCTTAATAGGCTTCAGTTGTATAAAATAGTTCAATGTAATTAACGTGTCATTAGTACTGAATTCGTTAACATTAAGGTTACTGCACCTTAACTTCCAGCTACATTGAATACAATTATATACCAGTTCCTTAGAGACAATGTTTTGGGGAAACACTTGGATAGCTAAGCAGTCACTGAGAGGTTTGCTGGTGTCTGTACATAATTGACATGACACAGTAATTGGAATCTGTATTACCCAGTGCGATTTCTCTCACACAGCATTGCAAATAACATTTGAACTGAATTTCAAAGACTTGAGGCCTGAGAATCAACCAATACAGAGAGAAGAAATATGGCCATAAAATTACTTGATTTTATCTTATTAGTAATCTCAGTCTTCTTTCAATAAGTGAGATCTTGTACAGTTCCGAGGCATTATATCTTAATTTAGGGATTTAAAAGTATTTTGAATTTATTTTCAATAGTAAACATACATTTGAGATTCAAAATGTTTGGTAGTCATTGTGGTATATTTATCATGAGATAGATGTTAGATCAGATTTCATGATTGGGTTCTTCATTGGGGAGTTAAAGGTTCTGAACTTAAGAAGAGAGCAAATTTAGATTAATTCTGGTTGGACAGAAGTCTTAACTGGTAAACAGTCATCCAGTAAGTAGTCTATGGCTGGCGTCCACTGTAGTTCTGAGGGAGGAGTCTTAGTAATTGCCAAAACTAAACTCCTGATTCTTTTCTCTCAAAGCCCACCCGCCTGCCTGTCACCTAATCCTTTAATCTTTGCTTCGTGTTTGCCTTTCCTTTTGACCCACACATTTAGGTCATGTTTGAATCTTATTGCTTTTTCCTGCATAACATCTCCAACATCTGACCTTTCTCTGCCTACTCTGCCAAAACTCTTGCCCAGCCTTGCTCCTCTCTGCAAATATCACCCTCCCTTCTTCTTCTCTTGGTTTCACAAAGTATCAATTAACTGTCACTCAATTCAGATAGGGAGGTATGGCTATCAAGTTGAGGAAGTTTTTGGGTTGCAGCTGTGGGAGGGCACAGGTGTATCTGGATATTGAAGTAATTATGTCAGCCTGCATGGCATAAGTAAATCTGGACTTATGAGTAAGTGAACACTGAGTAGGTTTCCTATGATGAGCAAATAAGATTTTTATGGTGCATTTAAACTGCACATTTCACAGGATCACAACTTCAGGGGATTTGTCTTGGGAGCAAGGATTAGATTTCCCACAGCGGGGATATAATAAATGGTGGGGTTAGTTAACTCCCCTGACTCCACAGAGATTGGGAGTTGAAATAATAAATTGGGCATCGGGCCCCTCCCCTGTTTCAGTGCAGAAAGTGGCTGGATTTTCAGAGAACCTCAAGCCCTCCTGGGAGGGCTCAGTGGTTGCTCTGTGCAGTTGTCTGCATGGAGGAGTAGCCTTGTTTAGGGATTGGAATGGCTTTAGGTATTGGAATGAGAAAATGCTTGACATTGGTAACAACTTGGCATAGGTGCTGACCTAGGAGCAGTAAAAGGGATAATATAAGTTTTATGTGTCCTTAGGAAGGATCTTGCTTGAAATTAAAGATTTCATAAGTATGTGGCCACTAGGCCAAATATTTCTTCTTGTTGGCCTCCTGCCATTACCAATAAGGAATTAAACTCCATTCACTGTCTGAATGGTTTAGAAAGCTGTTTTAATACAAAACAATTATCACAATCCCCTATATTGTGGTTTTTACTGTCTGCCTTCACCTTTAACTTAGTCCAATCCCCTGTGTACGTTATAACAGAGGAGACTTGGTTTTGTTTAATACTGGATGTACCTGTTTGCACAAATGTCAGTTTGGCAGATGGTGAAGGAGCAGAGGACACGGTTGTGCCAATGACAAAAAATAAATTGACAGGCATTAGACTGAACCTTATTAGCAAGTTACAACTTCCAGGCAGTGGAAACACTGTTCTTGTTGTCATGCTGGCACAAACAATGGGCAAAACCCCTGTCCCTGTCCTGAAGGGTTTTAAAATCTACAATTTCTTCGTGGTATAATTTGTATTTTGTAGACTCATTAAAAGACTTCAAAATATGACTTGTCAACACTGCCTGCCACTCTGAATTTGGGGGTTTGGCTTCACGTTTTTAACCAGTATGAAGTGCATCCTCATTTGTCTTGACACAACATTGAGATGTTTGCCACTGAGAAATATATAACTATCTTCACACCCACACAGCTTTTAAACAAATGTGAAAGCAAGAAAACGAATGTCCCCAAATATTGTTTTCTAATTGGACACCCACATATATAACTGGGTAAATAGTGTTTTAAATGCCTTAATATGGGTGTGACTAAGAGATGCCATTCCAGTCTTTTCAGTAAATGCGTTTTTAACCTTCCATGAAATATTTAGCAACTAATTAGTTACTAATTACTAATTAACTATTTAGTAGACCACACAGCTACCACTCTGAAACATGAAATATTTGGTTGTCTTTTGTAAAATTTTAAACACTGTTTAAAGCAATAAACTGTGAACAAATGAGGAAATTCAAAGCCAAGTCTGACCGTTCATCTTCGTCTTTTAATTTTGTGACTTTTATCACTTTGTGTCACAACCTTACTGTTTTTCATGTAGTTTTTCTTTAATTAAATAATATAGTGTTTGCTCATTTAAAATGGTCTACCTTTGTTCATCTCAAAGCTATACTGGCAGTAAATATCTTTTTTCTTTTTAGTGCCCTGTTAGATAATAGTTGACAAAATAATAGATTCCAGGGACCTTTGATCCACCATTACTATAAAATAAAATGCAACTTAATTTTTTTCCCCTGGCCATAATGGTTTTAACCTTGTGTACTAATTTGAATGTGCTTATGGGGACAGAGTCTTAAATGAGACACAAATGAAGGAAAAATTGCTAATGCTGCCACTGTATATCTAATGAGCACTGTGTAATAAACCATAACCTCTTCAACATTTCTGTGGAAAATGGTGTGATTATTTTGGATGGCTGGCCCTTTGTGTATGGCTCATTACCATCTGGCATAATGTGTATTGATAGAGCCTGTAATTGTCAACTCCTATTTGACATGCTGCCTTTAATAAATGTGACTTGCATGGCTGGAACCCACTAATGGTTATATGGTAAACTGTAATTAAAGAAAACACACACACACACACAATATTTTTGTAGATGGTCTCTCTCTTTCTCCATTTTCTAGTCTTTCTTTGTGTATTTCCCACTTCAGCATGATCGTGTAGCACCAAGTGTGTTGCTTTGCCAACAGAGGCCTAAGGATCAAAAGAGAGGCATGAGTCTTGAACAGTTTGTTTCCTCTTGCAGAACCTGCTTATAGTGAAATATTCTGAGATGATGATTCTCTGTGTATAGCAAAGTAGAATAAAAGTTGATATACTTGTGCTCGGATAATGGGATACCAATCATGATTGGGGCTTTTGGGTGCTACCATCACGTAAATGATAGATAATAATTGTAATGTGAAAAGGTGCAGTTCTGGTTTTGATGATTCTTAATTTAGGATTAAATTATTCTCTGGAAGAAATGGATTCACTAATAAGAAGTTTGTCTGTGGCAAATAGGAAGCTTTATACTTGCAAGTATGGACATCAACATTAATGGTTGTAGCATCTAAGTTTTCATTTAAAAAAAGTTTCTTATCCTTATGGCTTTGATGATAACCTTGAAATGTGAACAGACTGTAAATTGATATAAACAAACAACTTCAGGAGGCTGCTGTTGCTGCCCACAGTTTTCCCAAGACGTTGCAGAAGGAAATTAGCAAGAGTCAGGTCAGTATTATTCAGAACACTATTGGCAGCAGTGAAACTGACAGGTCGGTTTCATGCTCCTGTTTGTCAAAACTGTGAGGAACTGCAGAGGCAGACACTAGAGCTGTTCACTTGGTAGAACCAAATACAGAGATCGGAGAATAATACTGTAGCAGACCCCTTCCCCACCTCACCCCACATCCCAACAGCAACCAAGAGGTTTTAGAGTAGGTGGAGGAAGCAGAGAGAGAGAATGCACCTTTTCCCTTCCGTCAACAAGGGGTGGTAGAGGAACGCTGGAATTTATCAGATTTTGACCTGTTGGAGACTACAAAAGATAAAGCCACAGAATGGAGCCCAGGCACAGAACCCTGGAAGGAATTACTTGGGCATTGTCCTTGGTCAATAGGTGTCAGTCACTTAAATTAGTCTTTGGTTAGTAGGCTTAATCCTCTAGCTGTTAGGCCGCTGGAAATTTTTTCAAATCCTTTGTGTGAGAAAGAGATGGCTGAGGGGAAAGAAACTGATGTGGCATGCTGGGGGGGGGGGGGAGGAGTAGAAATTTCAGTTGGAGAGCGTAAAAGAATGTATCTCGTGTCTACACCCTACATACAACTGTAATAATCTTTGTACAGAATATGCCTTGTGAGGTGTAATTTGAAAACTCAAAGTTTGCTGCTCATTATTGTCCTGATAAAATGTCTGTGGCAACATTATATGTGAAGTTATAAGGTTCTTCTGTATGGTGTTCTTAACACATGTTTCAAACTGAGGTTGGCAAACAGGACTGCCTCAAACGAAGGAATGTGTTCTCTGCCTAATTTGCATTTAAGCAGTAAACAGAGTCATCAAGCAGAAAGCGTAGACAAAGAAACCTCAAACAGGTGAGGGAAAGCAGCAGGGAACATCCTTTCCTGTAGACCCTTTGGCTATGTCTACGCTACGCACCTTTTAGCGACACATTTGTGCTGCTACAGCCGTGCTGCTAAAAGGCACGCAGCGTAGCTGCTGTTTGTTCGCAGGAGAGCGCTCTCCCTCCGACAAAAAACTTCCACCCCCAACAAGTGGCAGTAGCCTTGTCAGCAGCAGAGCTCTCCTGCCGACAAAGAGCTGTTCACACTGGTGCTTTTCATTGGCAAAACGTTTGTTGTTTGGGGGGGTGTTTTTTTCACACTCCTGAATGACAAAACTTTTGCAAATGAAAGTCCAGTGTTGACAAAGCCTTTGTCTTCTCAGTTTCATGTGGAAATTTCATGATGGCGTATGTCACATTGGTATATGTGTAGGTGAATGAGCCCCTGATGGTGTGGCTGATGTGGTTAGGTATTATGATGGTGTCCCTTGCATAGACATGTGGACAGAGTTGGCACCGGGGTTTGTTGCAGGGTTTGGTTCTTGGGTTGGTATTTTTGTTGTGTGGTGTGTAGTTGCTGGTGAGTATTTGCTTCAGGTTGGGGGACTGTCTGTAAGTGGGGACTGGCCTATCCCCCAAGGTCTGTGAGAGTGAGAGGTCATCCTTCAGGTTAGGTTGTAGATCCTTGATGATGCGCTGGAGAGGTTTTAGTTGGGGGCTGTAGGTGACGGCTAGTGGCGTTCTGTTACTTTCTTTGTTGGGCCTGTCTTGGAATAGGTGACTTCTGGGTACCCTTCTGGCTCTGTCAGTCTGTTTCTTCACTTCACCAGGTGGGTACTGTAGTTTTAAGAATACTTGATAGAGATCTTGTAGGTGTTTGTCTCTGTCTGAGGGATTGGAGCAAATGTGGTTGTATCTTAGAGCTTGGCTATAGACAATGGATCATGTAATGTGGTCTGGATGAAAGCTGGAGGTATGTAGGTAAGTATAGCGGTCAGTAGGTTTCTGGTATAGGGTGGTGTTTGTGACCATTGCTTATTAACACTGTAGTGTCTAGGAAGTGGACCTCTTGTGTGGACTGGTCCAAGCTGAGGTTAATAGTGGGGTGGAAATTGTCGAAATCTTGCTGGCATTCCTCAAGGGCCTCCTTCCCATGGATCCAGATGATGAAGATGTCATCAATGTAGCGCAAGTAGAGTAGGGGCGTAAGGGGATGAGAGCTGAGGGAGTGTTGTTCTAAGTCAGCCATAAAAACGTTGGCATGCTGTGGGGCCATGTGGGTATGATGGGATAACATGATTTTGGCAATTAATTGATCTTTAACTATTCATGGTAAATAGGCCCAATGGCCTGTGATGGGATGTCAGATTGGGTGGGATCTGAGTTACTACAGAGAATTCTTTCCTGGGTATCTGGCTGGTGAATCTTGCCCACATGCTCAAGGTTCAGCTGATCACCATATTTGGGGTCGGGAAGGAATTTTCCTCCAGGGCAGATTGGAAGAGGCCCTGGGGATTTTTCGCCTTCCTCTGTAGCATGGGGCACGGGGTCACTTGCTGGAGGATTCTCTGCACCTTGAAGTCTTTAAACCATGATTTGAGAACTTCAATAGCTCAGACATAGGTGAGAAGTTTATTGCAGTAGTGAGTCGGTGAGATTCTGTGGCCTGCATTGTGCAGGAGGTCAGACTAGATGATCATAATGGTCCCTTCTGACCTTTAATATCTATGAGTCTGTGTCCAGCAATGTCCCTCTGCCATGTACATTGGCCAAACCGGACATCTCTACGCAAAAGAATAAATGGACATAAATCTGACATCAGGAATCCTAACATTCAAAAACCAGTAGGAGAACACTTCAGTCTCCCTGGTCACTCAATAACAGACCTAAAAGTGGCAATTCTTCAACAAAAAATCTTCAAAAACAGACTCCGTGAAACTGCAGAACTGGAATTAATTTGGAAACTGGACACCATCAGATTAGGCCTGAATAAAGACTAGGAGTGGTTGGGTCATTATAAAACCTAACCCTAATTTCCCCAATACTAATTTCCCCCTACTGTTACTCATACCTTCTTGTTAACTGTCTGAAATGGGCCACTCTCATTACGACTTCAAAAGTTATTTTTCCTTCCTTGGTATCCTGCTGTCAATTGAATTGTTTCGTTAGACTAACCTCACACTTGGTAAGGCAATTCACACCTTTTTATGAATTTACACCTGCTCCTGTATTTTCCACTCCATGCATCTGATGAAATGGGTTCTAGCCCACGAAAGCTTATGCCCAAATAAATTTATTAGTCTCTAAGGTGCCACAAGGACTCCTCGTTTTTGCTGATACAGACTGACATGGCTACCACTCTGAAAGATGTATATTATTTCTGTTGATGAAATGATGGACTTTATATACATTTGCATCATCCAGGAGATGGCTGGGCAGTACAGGACATACATTTCTGGGAGCAGTCTAAGACTGGGATTGAGTTGGGGTCACCCTACAGTATAACCAAAACTGGTAAGAGCTGTGGTGTGGCTGGAAGGCTGCAGTGCACACACATCCATAGCTGAAAGTGACTTGCATGCTGGAGGTTATTTGTGAACTGTCCAGACTGAAGGCTACAGCAGCAAAGCATTGTGAAGGGCACCCCAAGTTAGAGGGCAGAGGTGACACAGCTGCTTGTTAGTTTGGATTGCACCCTGTGCATGTCACAGAAAGGAAAAAGGAGACAATAAAATGTAAGTAGAGAGAAAGTAAGAAATATAGGAGGAGGGAGAGAATAAAGAGAAAACACCCTGAAGGTTATGCAGAAGATGCTATGATAACTTCTGGGGGGGGGGGGGAATAGTGGAGAGAAGGTAGGAAGGGAAAGATATTAGAAAGGCAAGATACATAGTATATTTTTTAATTGTGTGAAATAAAAAATCAGTTGGCAAAGTTGCAATTAGAGTACACAATAAACTATAATGAGCTGATTTATTCCTTTAAACTTCATGCATTTTGAGGTGGAGGATGACAGTCACAGGTATTTTTCACCCTAGCTGAGCAGCTTAGTCCTCAGTGTAGTAGGTATCAGGTAACCTTTACGTGTTGTGACTTTACAAGGGTACCAGTTATAGACATTGTCTTGCATAATAGATACTAAAGCCATGATCATATGATAGAAAGTTAGAGTGGTGTGTCTCAGGACTACTGTTTTTTCTTCAGGTTTTCCCTGTCAGCAGTGTAAACTGCAACCTCTAACAAAACATTTGTGGTGGTGGTGGTGTTGTTGTAGAGTAAACACACAACTTTCACTTCCCGTTCTCCTCTTGCTAAAGGGCTGTACTTAAGTGGAGAGCCAAATTTTCTACCTCTATGGTTCTGTTTACTGCTTGTTATATACTGACCCTTGGGTCACATTTCCATTAACTATGAAATTGACTTTGATGGACGAGTGGCAAAGAAATTGTAAAAATCTCACCTTTTCAGGTATGTAAATAAATGTGTTATCTCAGTTTGGCACATTATAGCTTCAGTATACAGGATCAATTTGAATTTATTATTTGCACTTATATTTACAGAAGCTTTTCTATACATCTTGTTGATATGTCACAAAAAGATATTAAAACTGGGTACCAAGTTAGCTCCAATATACTACCAGCACTTAAGAAATAATAATAATAAATAATAATAAATTAGAAGAAATAACCTTACCTCAAGTCACATTAGTAACTGCAATAATATTTTCTTCCTTGTACCTGCTTTTCAAGCAAAGAATTATTGGTTATTTTGAATTTACAGATAGTGGCACTTACAGTGTATTCTAAGTTGAAGAAATGTATTGGACATTTTTGAAAAAGAGAGAGATTGAACATTATCCCTTGCATTTTAAAGTAATACTATCAGGTTAAAAAATCATGGATAAAATTTTCAAGTTTGGGTGTCTAGTGTTAGTTACATCTATTAAGAGGGGCTGATTGTCAGAGAAGCTGAGCACCTATGGCTCCTATTGACTTCACTAGGAGCTGTGGGTGCTCACTGCTGAAAATCAGACTATTTAATTAGGTGTCTAAATATACATTTTGGTGACTAGTTTAAGGCCCTCATTTAAAAATGTTGCTCCATGTTCCTGCTATTAATAGTGTTTCAGATTATTGAAATTTTTAAAATATGTACTTATCACCATTTATATTGATCTGTTTACTTTTACACTTTATTTAGTTTTGACAGTGAAAATGAACTAGTCGAGTTCACTTTTTCTGATAACATAAGGTTGCAGAGTTTGAGTTGCAGCCATTGCAAGTGAAATGTTTAAACTGAACAAAGCTGTTTTCATTGTCTTTGTTTTAAAGTCATGAAAACACTTTTACATTTCTAGCTATATTAGGTTTTGGAAAAACATTTTATAACAGAACCTGAATTTTGAGCCTAAACTCCCTGACAATGACTCTTAATATCATGTTTACTTATGTATCATAACAGTAAATTGTACAAGACCATTTTAACTGTTTGTATTCAAGATGAATGGTTAGAATTTAGTATGAAAAAATGTGCCTGAATAAAATAAGCAAAAAGGACAATCAGGATGACATGAAAGCACATTGTTAAATATATAATTAAAAAATTCACATCATGGATTCACGATTCAAACTGTTCCGTCTTTACAGATATTTATTTATTTTGCATCAGTCTGTCAATCCTTTTGCCATTTGTCATAAATTGTAATGTGGGGTTCAAAACTTGCATTCATATCTGCATGACATGATCATCTTTGTAATAGATGTACATTGATTTCAGAGTAATATGATACTGAGAGTCAGTCTCATTCAGATGATGGGAAGAATTAACATAAAAAAAGTCTGTGTCATAAATATAAAGGGAAGGGTAAACCCCTTTGAAATCCCTCCTGGCCAGGGGAAAGCTCCTCTCACCTGTAAAGGGTTAAGAAGCTAAAGGTAACCTCGCTGGCACCTGACCAAAATGACCAATGAGGAGACAAGATACTTTCAAAAGCTGGGAGGAGGGAGAGAAACAAAGGGTCTGTGTCTGTCTGTAGTCGTCTTGGCCAGGGACAGAACAGGAATGGAGTCTTAGAACTTTTAGTAAGTAATCTAGCTAGGTATGTGTTAGATTATGATTTCTTTAAATGGCTGAGAAAAGAATTGTGCTGAATAGAATAACTATTTCTGTCTGTGTATCTTTTTTGTAACTTAAGGTTTTGCCTAGAGGGGTTCTCTATGTTTTTGAATCTAATTACCCTGTAAGATATCTACCATCCTGATTTTACAGGGGGGATTTCTTTATTTTTATTTACTTCTATTTTTTATTAAAAGTCTTCTTGTAAAACACTGAATGCTTTTTCATTGTTCTCAGATCCAAGGGTTTGGGTCTGTGGTCACCTATGCAAATTGGTGAGGCTTTTTATCCAACATTTCCCAGGAAAGGGGGGGTGCAAGTGTTGGGAGGATTGTTCATTGTTCTTAAGATCCAAGGGTCTGGATCTGTAGTCACCTAGGCAAATTGGTGAGGCTTTTTACCAAACCTTGTCCAGGAAGTGGGGTGCAAGGTTTGGGAAGTATTTTGGGGGGAAGGACGCGTCCAAACAGCTCTTCCCCAGTAACCAGTATTAGTTTGGTGGTGGTAGCGGCCAGTCCAAGGTGTAATATTTTGTACCTTGGGGAAGTTTTGACCTAAGCTGGTAAAGATAAGCTTAGGAGGTTTTTCATGCAGGTCCCCACATCTGTACCCTAGAGTTCAGAGTGGGGGAGGAACCGTGACAGTCTGAAATATAAGTTGGCAATTGTTCAGCAAATGTTCAAAGTTCTCTATTTCTGCTGTTTATCTATTTGTATATATAGGAATAGGACTGATGCCTCTACATGTGTGTTGGCTTTTCTGTGAGAACTGTACATTTTCCCTGCTTGGCTTGACGGACACAGCCTGCTGCTCTCAGGGTGCTATTAGGGCACTTTATCTGAGGACATTTGCAACTGATTCCATGCATGAAATACACATGGCAAGAGTCCTCCAAAAAGCACAGATTCAGACCTGTGATTTTTAGAGGCTGAAGTTCAGCAGTTTTGCTGCAATCTTCCATAGTCCACAAAACTGAAGTTTGTATTCACTTAAAACATTCCTAGCTTCCTATTGCAAACAAGTCTTCTGTGGCCCCTGTTAACCTGGCCTTGCAGAAAACTCTTATGATTGCTATTGTTATTACTTAAGAAGGATCCCTGCTCTGAGGAGCTCACAAGCTAAGAGCTGGTCTACTCACAGCTTTTTCATTGATTTAGTTAAATCGGTGCAAAAGCTGTGTGCAGACAGGCCTAAGGACAAACAACTAGATTTACTATAAGCAACACCGAAGAAGTGAGTGGTGGATTTTGCAAAAGGATTTCAATGTGGACAGGGTAGGGGTGTTGTAAGTGAATTTAGGGAGTTCTGTTCCCTGTTTATGGTACTCATGGAAGAAGGTGTAGGGGTTATTGTGTGAGAATGTGATAAACCGGCAGGTGATGTTGGGGATGTTAGCTGAGCAGAGGGAATGGGAGGCAATGCAAAGCTTGACAAAGGAAGGATAAGTATACAGGGGGCATATTTATGTACAGCTTTGAAGGTGGTGATAAAGTTTACATTTGTTATATCTCATGGGAAGCCAAAGGAGGCATTCATAGAGGAGACATATTTGATCAGGCTGACAGGGCAGGAAATTGACAGCAGCATTTTATATGGACTGAAGGGGCACAGTGTGTATTTGGGAGGCCATAGAGGAGGTTGCGATATAATGAGGGCCTGAACCATTGTCTGTGGGGATGAAAAGAAAGGGCTGATCTTAGAGATACTGAGGAGGAAGCAGGATCTGAAAGTGGCCTAGATATGTGGGGCAAAGGAGAGGGAGGAATCAAAAATGTCACTCAGGTTGCAGGCCTGAATATCGTAGAGGGTGGTGGTTTCAAAAGTGATAAAGTAGGACAGTGGTTTTGATCACATTCAGTGTAAAGTGACAAGACATCCAAGAAATATCAGAGAGACGAACTGAGATGAGGGATTGGGTGGAAGGAGACAGTTTAGTGGTGGAGAGAGAGATTTGTAAATCATCAGCATGCAGATAATCGCTGAAGCTGTGTGAGCTGAAGAGATCATCTAAGCACCTGGTGTAAAGATTGATTACCAGAGTGTCAAGGACAGAGCCTTGGAGAACCTCAACAGAGAGTGGGGAAGGAGGAGGGCCCACTGAAAGAGATGCTGAAAGTGCAGTTGGAGAGGAAAACCAGGAGAGGATGATATTTTCAAAGCCCAGTGAGGATAGGGAGAGAAGAGGATGTAAAAAAGAAGGGAAAGGTTAATAGTATCTAAAGCAGCAGAGAAGTTGGGGAGGATGAGGATAGAGACAAGACCCTGAGATTTGGTCAGAAAGAGGTCATTATAGACTCTGGTGAGAGTATTTTCATTAGAACGGAAATGTCAGAAGCCATAGTGGAAGGACTACAAGACAGAGTTGGAAGAGAAGTTTGAGTAGCAGCCGTGTTAGTCTGAATCTGCAAAAGGAACAGGAGTACTTGTGGCACCTTAGGCCTTGTCTACACTATGAAATTACTCCAATTTTACAGAAGTTGATTTTTGGGAACAGATTGTATAAAGTCGAGTGCATGCGTCCACACTAAGCACATTAATTTGGCGGTGTGCGTCCACAGCACCGTGGCAAGCGTCAACATTGCGAGCGGTGCACTGTGGGTAGCTGTCCCACAGTTCCCGCAGTCCCCGCAGTCCCCGCTGCCCATTGGAATTGTGGGCTGAGTTCCCAATGCCTGATGGGGCTAAAAATTTGTCGCGTGTGGTTATGGGTAAATGTAGTCAGTCAACCCTCCTTCTGTGAAAGCAACGGCAGACAATCATTTCACGCCCTTTTCCCTGGATTGTCTGAGCAGAAGCCATAGCATGGCAAGCATGGAGCCCGTTCAGCTCTCTACAGCAGTTATGACCATTGTAAACACCACATGCAGTGCAGTTTATGCAGAACCTGAAAAACCAGGCGAGGAGATGACGGCAGTGCGATGACGAGAGTGATGAGGACAGGGACACAGATTTCTCTAAAACTGCGGTCCCCGGCAATTTGGAGATCATGGTGTTAATGGGGCAGGCTCATGCCGTGGAACGCTGATTCTGGGCCCGGAAAACCAGCACAGACTGGTGGGACCACATAGTGTTGCAGGTTTGGGATGATTCCCAGTGGCTCCGAAACTTTCTCGGCATAAGGGCACTTCCATAGAACTTTGTGACTTGCTTTCCCCTACCCTGAAGCGCAAGAATACGCTTGTATTGAGAGCAGCCCTCACAGTTGAGAAGCAAGTGGCAATAGCTCTGTAGAAGCTTGCAATACCAGACAGCTACTGGTCAGTCAGAAATCAATTTGGAGTGGGCAGATCTACTGTGGGGGCTGCTGTGATCCAAGTAGCCAACGCAATCAAAGATCTGCTGATATCAAGGGTAGTGACTCTGGGAAACATGTAGGTCATAGTGGATGGCTTTGCTGCAATGGGATTCCCTAACTGTGGTGGGGCGATAGACGGAACACATATCCCTATCTTGGGACTGGACCACCTTGGCAGCCAGTATATAAACCACAAGGGGTACTTTTCTATGGTGCTGCAAGCACTGGTGGATCACGAGGGACTTTTCACCAACATCGGCATGGGATGGCCAGGAAAGGTTCAGGAACTCTGGTCTGTTTAAATGGCTGCAGGAAAGGATTTACTTCCCAGACCAGAAAATAACTGTTGGGGATGTTGAAATGCCTTGAGGATTTATCCTTGGGGACCCAGCCTACCCCTTAATGCCTTGGCTCATGAAGCTGTACACAGGCACCCTGGACGGTAGTCAGGAGCTGTTCAACTATAGGTTGAGCCAGTGCAGAATGGTGGTAGTGTGTACATTTAGACTTTTAAAGGGTAGCTGGCGCAGTTTACTGACTCGCTCAGACCTCAGTGTCAAAGTTTGACTCAGACTCACAATTTATCAGACCACTCTGTTTTATTAGCAAAGCTGCTCTGCTAATACATTTAGAAGTGAGCCCCCTGAGTGGGGCTTGTGTCTCTTAATTTATACAGTTTTTGGAGAACAAGTTAGAGAAGTTACAGACAAAAGAAGAAAAAAGACTTTAGTCACCACCCTTCGAGATCCCTGAGACCAGTCACGTATCTTCAATTACCTGCCACCCTTAACAATCTCCTTTAACAGCTTCCAGTTAACTTAACTAATTGCCCTTCACACCTTCCATTCTGATGCCTGCTTCTTAGACATGCTGGCTCTATCTTAATTGCTTCTCCATTCAAAAGCTAACTGTCCCTACATGTGCTCAGATACTTTGTAACATGTTTTGGCATGCCCTCTCATATACTATGTATCCAGCATGTCCCCTTGTACAACGCTATACTTATACAATGTTATACTTCCACATCAGCGAAACCAATATTCCCATTGTTATTACTGCTTGCTGTGCGCTCCACAATCTCTGTGAGAGTAAGGGGGAGACATTTATGGCGGGGGTCAGAGGTTGAGGCAAATCGCCTGGCCGCTGAATACATGCAGCCAGACACCAGGTGATTAGAAGAGCACCGCAGGAAGCGCTGCGCATCAGAGAAGCTTTGAAAACCAGTTTCATGACTGGCCAGGATACCGTGTGACACTTCTGTTTGTTTCTCCTTGATGAAAACCCGCCCTCTTGGTTGACTCTAATTCCCTGTAAGCCACCCTCTCTCCCCACTTTGATCACAGCTTGCTTGCAAAGGAAATAAAGTCACTATCGTTTAAAAACCATATATTCTTTATTAATTGATTATAAAATAGGGAGATAACTCACAAGGTAGCCTGGGTGGGGTGGGAGGAGGGTAGGAGGGAAGGAAAAGGCCACTTCAAAACTTACTGAATGACAGCCTTCTGTTGTTTGGGCTGTCCACTGGGGTGGAGTGGTTGGGTGCCTGGAGCCTCCCTGCCCCGCGTTCTTGAGCGTGTGGGTGAGGAGGCTATGGAACTTGGGGAGGAGGGAGGGCAGTTAAACAGGGGCTGCAGTGGCAGTCTGTGATCCTGCTGCTGTTCCTGAACCTCCACCAGATATCGGAGCATGTCTGTTTGATCCCGCAGTAGCCCCAGCGTTGCATCCTGCCTCCTCTGATCCTCCTGCCATCACCTCTCATCTCGATCGTCCCTCCTGTCCTCACATTCATTGGCCGCTTTCCTGTACTGTGCTACTGTGTCCCTCCACACATTCTGCTGAGCTCTGTCAGTGCTGGACGACTGCATGAGCTCAGACAGCATTTCATCACATGTGCGTTTTTTTCGCTGCCTTATCTGAGATAGCCTTTGGGATGGAGGAGGGAGGCTTGAAATATTTGCAGCTGCAGGAGGGACAAAAGGGAGTGAAGTATTAAAGATACATTTTACAGAACAATGGCTATACTCGTTCATGGTGAACAACACTATTCACATTACATAGCACGTGTGACTTCGGTACAAGGTCGCATTTTGCATCTTATATTGAGTGCCTGCTGCTTTGGTGTTAGAGATCACACACGCAGTGCCGGGCAACAGAATTCAGCTTGCAGGTGGCCATGGTAAGCCAGAGTCTTTCGGCTTCTGCAACTTTCATAACAGTAGCGCTCTCCTTTCCCAATGCCAAGCAAAGCCCGTTGAGTTGGCCATTTAGTGCTTCAGTTTTCGTGTTAAAGTACAGCAGCAGAAACCAAACTAACCCCCCCCCCCACCCCATCCAATTCTCTGGGATGATCACTTTACCACTCCCCCCCACCATGTGGCTGGTATCAGGGAAGATCACTGCTAGCCAAACGTGAACAGCTCAGCTTGGCTAACTGCTTGGCTAACTGCGGGGAGGATTTCTTTTCAGCCACAGGCAAACAGCCCACTAGGAACGGCCACCTCTGAATGTCCTCTTAATTAAATTCTCGTATTTCAACCAGGTAACCATGAATGATATCACTCTCCTGAGGATAACACAGAGATAAAGAACGGATGTTGCTTGAATGCCAGCAAACACCAGGACTATACGCTGCCAGGCTTTGTCATGCAGTGATATCAGATTACTTGCTACTAGCATGGTGTGGTAAAGTGTCCTACCATGGAGGACCGAATAAGGCTTCTGTCCCCAGAAGCCTTCTGCAAAGGCTTTTAGAGTACCTTCAGGAGACCTTCTTGGAGATGTCCCTAGAGGATTTCTGCTCCATCCCCAGACACATTAACAGACTTTTCCAGTAGCTGTACTGGCTACGAATGCATCCCAAGTCCTCAGGGCAAATTAATCATTAAACCTTGCTTTTAAAACATGAGGTCCCTTCTCCGGCTTGGTTGGGTTGGGAGGGTATTTCAGTCAGGGTGATAAAAAGATCCTGGCTGTCGGGGAGAACCGTGTGCTGTGTGTTCTCCTCAAGCTCGTCGTCCTCCTCCTCATCTTCGCCGTCTGCAAAATCCTTGGGCATGGTGGAGAGTACCCCATCATCGGAGTCCACAAACACGGGTGGGGTACTGGTGGCAGCCCCACCTAGAATTGCATGCAGCTCAGCGTAGAAGCGGCATGTCTGGGGCTCTGTTCCGGAGCATCCATTTGATTCTTTGGTTTTCTGGTATGCTTGTCTGAGCTCCTTAAGTTTCACGCAGCACTGTGTTGCGTCCCTGCTGTAGCCTCTGTCCATCATGGCCTTGGAGATTTTTTTAAATGTTTTGGCATTTCATCTTTTGGAACATAGTTCTGATAGCACGGATTCGTCTCCCCATACAACGATCAGATCCAGTACCTCCCGTTTGGTCCATGCTGGAGCTCTTTTTCGCTACTGGGACTTCATGGTTACCTGTGCTGATGAGCGCACCTGGCCAAACAGGAAATGAGATTCAAAAGTTCCCGGGGCTTTTCCTGTACACCTGGCCAGTGCATCGGAGTTCAGAGTGCTCAAGAGCAGTCACAATTGTGCACTGTGGGATAGTTCCTGGAGGCCAATACCGTTGAATTGTGTCCACACTAACCATAATTCAAAACGGCGATGTCGATTTCAGCACTAATCCCCTCCTCAGGGAGGAGTACAGAAATCGATTTTAAGAGCCCTTTATGTCAACAAAAATGGCTTTGTTGTGCGGACCGGTGCAGGGTTAATTCGATTTAACGCTGCTAAATTCGACATAAACTCGTAGTGTAGACCAGGCCTCAGAGACTAACAAATTTATTAGAGCACAAGCTTTCGTGGGCTACAGCCCACTTCATCGGATGCATATAACAAATACATTTTTTAGTCTCTAAGGTGCCACAAGTACTCCTGTTCTTTTTAGTTGGAAGAGAAGAATATCAGTTGACCGCACATTCCAACAATAGCAGCAGCAAGGATAGGGAATCCCCTACTCTATTTGCTTCAGTGGGATGATTCAAAGCTTAGTCAGTTTACGTTTTGATGGCTATTTGGTTTGCATTAAGCAGGAGCACTTTTTAATATATTTTTTTAAGTAGTGGGGAGAGAGCAGGGAAAAATATATTGAAATATGCTTAGTATGGTGATCTGTGCCCTTTGGCAGGGGAAAAACAGCAATGTTCCTGTTTTTGTGGCCTGTCCTGGGGTCCCTGTCACTTTATTTAAAAAGAAGAAAACAAAAATTAAACATGGATCTGTTCAAAATAGTAAAGTTTTGGTTTAGCTAACCCCATGTAATTGACTGCAGACTCACTGAGCAAATATATATCACATTTGACCACCCCTGTCTCTTACCAATTCCTCCTAGTGAGGTCTTCCAACCCATGCCCAAATTATTGTACCAGATCTCTCCCCGCAAATGGAGTCCTGTCCGCATAAAGTTAGAAATACCTTCTGATACCACACAGTTCTGTACATGGAAAGCTAGCGGCAGAGTAGATGCATTAAAATCAAAGCAATTTTAAATCACCCATTTTAATCATTATTTAAATCAGCAAGTCAGAAACCTTGATTTAAATCATAGATTTAAATTATAATTTGCGTTTTTTCTTGTAGTTATTTGCCAAAAGAAAGATAGATTGATTCTCATTAGTAACAATTAAAATATGTTGATTTACAACTAACTGTATCCTTTAGGTTAAATTTGGTGCTACTTTTTGCTAACCAGGAGGATGCACTCTAACTATACACATTTTATTTAAGCAATTACGTAGCTTAATTTACATTTATTTGTATTCTTAATTTTTCCACTTCTATTATGTTAGAAAATGATGAATGATGCATTTCTTATTTACTAGATGATTAATTTTTTACTTGTAATTTGTGTCAAGTGCTATTAGATGGATCTTCATATTCAATTACAAATGCACAAAAAAGAGCATTTTATATTTTTATTAAATACAACTACCTTAAAAGTTTTAAATACATAAGAATTTATCAAAAAGTTCATCAAAAGATGTTTTGCATTTAAAATTACCTGAGTTATTAAACAAAAGAAGTATTACGTGTACTTCTGGTCACCATGTCCTTCAAGATTTTAGAATTGCCCGTAGCTCTCATCCTCATATATCTAGTTTTTATTCATAGCTTGGGAGAGGAAAACAAGCTTTCCTGCTTTTTCAATTCCCATCCATAACAATACATGGGTGCTTAACGTTTGAATGAACTAGTCATCGAACTGAATTAGTTGAATGAGCTGAAATGAAGAAAATATCTGTGCCCCTGCAGAAGAGGCTACTGCTGTTGAAAACAGGTTTAGTACTTCAACAAGCTCTGTTTACAGTGCTTAGCCAGTGACTTCCACCAGTTCAATGGTTTCAATTTCTTTAAAATTTGGCAGCAAATATATACTGCTTAATCATTTTTTTTTTTTTGCATTTAATACAAATGATCTAAATATAATAAATGTAGGCCTTAACATAAGTAGTCAGTTTCAAATTTAATTTTAAATGTTTTTTTTAATTGTATCAATTTAAATAAAAATCTGATTTAAATTTTAAAAATCGGATTTCTTTTTAAAGTGATTGATTTAGGAAAAAAAAAAAAGGGTGCAGTAGTTGCTGAATCAGCCTGAGTGGATAGTCATGCTGCTTCCCATCTGCGTTGCCACAAACCAGGTGAGCATCAGATTGTGGCAGGGTATAGGAGGACAAAAATGGTGGAGCATGTGGGGCTCAAGGAAGAGGGGAAACAAAGGACTGAAAGAATGAATGTAGCTGGTAGTATAGGGGGTCAAGCAGGTTGAGAGCCGAAGAAGGCAGAGGAAAGGGGAAGTAGACTGAAAGAGCGCAGAAGGAATGATAAGAAGAGACTCTGAAAAGGGAAGTGACACACATAATATGTTGCCCAGCCCATTCCCACAGCTGCCAGAACACTCCCACACATGCTTACCTGACTCCAACCATAACTAGCCCCAAAATGGGTGTCCTGGTGTTTTACTTTGCAATTGCATCTGCCCACCCACCCACATGGCCCCCATTATTGTAGTATCTGAACCCCTCACAACCTTTAATGTATTTATCCTCACAACACCCCTGTGAGAAAAGGAGGTGCTTTTATCCCCATTTTACAAATGGGGAACTGAGGGACAGAGAGATTATGTGACTTGCCCATGGGCATACAGGAAGGCTGTGGTGCAGCAGGGAATTGAACACAGACTAGAAACCACTGGAGCATCCTTCCTCTCATCTGGTCACTGTAACTGTTAAGTTTGCACAGAGATGGCTAGACACGTGGTACTGGTTCTTCTTGTTTCCAATGGCTACTTTTCATTACAGACTGCTAAAAATACATTGGAAAGTCAATGGAAGTCACCAGTGCTCGGCATCTCTGATGATTACTTGACCTTTACTTAGGAATCAAACTTTAAGTAATCTGTTTTGAGAATTTTGGCCACTAAAATACTGTCATATTATTACCTTTCTCCATAAGCAGTCGTCGTAGCTGTCCTCGCTATGTCCTATGAGCTTGAGTGGGAGGTGGACTGCACATTCATAAATAGGAGGGGAAAGTGGTCAGTGTAATCATGAATGGGAGTAGCAGTGATTCCTGAGCAATCATTTTATTAAGATGTGGTCCACGTAATAGTGCAAATATGAGAATCTCTGTCATAAACCCAAGTTTCCATAAGATCACACATAAGTATCTTTATTTTTATTTGGATTCACGGGAGAACGAATCAGAAATCTAAACTTAGTTCAGTTCATTGATCAAGATGGAATATTATACAGTTGATATATATTTGGTACTGCCTTAATATGTATTGTTATGGATGAGACTTAAATGATAGTTCTTCACTAAGTAATGCTGTAGGATGGGTATTGTTGTAAATGTTATTGTCGGGGCTCTCTGCATTTTGTTAAGGGCTCTTTCGAAAAGGATAAATCTAAATATATAAATAAATAAGCTCTTTGGGGGGCAGGGACCATCTTTTTGATGTGTTTGTACAGTGCCTAGCACAATGGGCTTCTGGGTACTACCACAATAAAAATTAATAAAATAAATGAAATTTACTTTATTTTAAAAAATCTCCTAGGTTGATGGCTTCTGCAACAAGTTTGACAGCAGAGAAATTTTAGAGCCAAGTTGTAACTCCCCAAAGAGAAAGATAAATTGGTGGAAAATAGTACATTGGTTAGAAGATAAGTAATAGACTTTCTGTACAAGAGGACCTCTGATAATTTCCCCAAATTATGTGTATAACATGGTACTCATGAGAGCATGAATACTGTTTGGAGAGCAAACTGAATACAGAAAATAAAATGAAAAAAAAAATCCAAATACTGAGCATTTGAAAAGTATGACACTGATGTATTTATGCAACCTTTTCATGGAGAGCAGTGCTGAAGTCAAAGAGGGGACTTTGGTTTCCTTCATTAAAAGCTTATTAAATGAAGAAATAGGACAGTCGTCGTTTTGCTTCAATAGTTGGGGGTCAGAGAGGTGGGTCTGATCTCCTCAGAATATTAATGTCTGCCTTCAGCTGCGGGAAATGAGCCGTCACTTGAGTTAGCTGCAGCTTTATGTGCTCGTCACTAGGGATCCCCATATGTCCTGGGATCTTCAGCAGTCGGAAATGGCAGAACTCTCTTGTAGAGAGCAGAGGGCTCTCATTAGTATTCATAACAGGTAGCTCAGCTCAATCTGCCCAGAGCAAGTCTGTTTAATGTTGATCAGCTGTCCATCTGATAAATTGAATTGATATGGACATTTCCTCCAAGGGCTGCCCTGACAATGACAGCAGGAACATCGGGATGTCTTATTAGTCTTTTTTTTTATCAGTGCTTGAAATATTGTTAACCCTTTGGTATACCCAAGGCTAGAATATGTACAGTACGTTGTCATTCGTGTGGCTATGTATACAGAAAGATTTTCTCCCCTGCCTCTTTGAGAAACAATGTCAGGCTTGAAGTTTGTTGCCTAAATGGTGAATGCTTTGCCCCCTGCTGTGTCTCTCAAAAGTAACACTTCCCTGCATGAAGCAAAATAGTGAATAATAAATAATGTAATCTTTTAAAACCGTTTAACTGAATAATTTTTGTTCTATGGTAATAAATATAATGGAAGCCTCAGTTCACCTCCCCCCGTCACTCTACTTTCTCTCCTGCTGTTATGCTGCAGCAGAAATCTAACCTAAACATGGATCAGTATGGGTGGGTGGGGTAATTTATTTACAGAATAAAGCGGTGCTGAACCCCTTTCCTTGGGAATAAGTATGGAGAACCTAATAGGGCTCTGTGCAGGGTTACAGTTTAATTTTATGTTTGGTATCTAAGGCCTTGATCCTGCAAACACTTGAATACATACATAACTTTATTCATGTGAGTTGTTTTCACTGGCATCAGTGAAACTACTTAAGTAAGTAAAGTTGTGATTGTGCTTCCTAAATTTGCAAGATTAGGGCCAAAATATACCAATTTCATGAATTGCAAACTGTGAAATTAACAAAGTGGTTTACTGCTTTGCTACTTGAATGGTATTCTTCTTTCTCTCTTGCTTGCATTCAGTAGTTGTGCCTGCTTCATGTGTAGTGATTCTAGAATAGGCTCAGGTGTCTGGTCTCCTTGAAATCAGATTAATTGCCAAACATGACCACTTCAGAAAAAAAAATCCTTTTATCCTCTTCTTTTTATTTCATATTTCAACCTAGAAGGTCAGGTAAGCACCCTCTGAAAGAGAGGCAGGTGCCACTGCTGTTCATAGATTGCCAACCCTTAGCCAGTAAACAAAGTGTAATTTTCTCCTTTCTGTGGGCTGACTTGGATATGTGAACAGCTTCCCCTGAACATTCCTTACACTCTGATATTGGTCCACCAAATTTAACATTATTTTGTTCTTACAGCTATTACATCATTTCTCCTTCTGCAAAATTGAAAAGTGCCATAGAAAGGGGAGCCATATAGAAAGAGAAGATAGTTCTTTTTCCGTGCAGGGATTGGCGCCTCCTATATTGAGCTCATTAGAATACATCAGAATAAGAACTTGACACACAAAATTATCCAAGTAAAATTTAATCTACCATTGTGCTGCACAGAGCAATTTAGATAATCTCCACAATTTCTACTTAGATAAACTTAGTTTCATCATCAAATGTCATTTGCCCACTGCTTGTCCATTAGAAAATCTGGCCCCACTATTGAAATGTGTGGAGGTATCCTACTATTAATCCCCCTCCCCTAGTCAAGGAAGCAGTCATTTATTGCAGCACTTTTCTAATGCTCAGCTAGTTTTTAATCCAATCCTGACCTCTCATTCCCTCACCACTATGAGCACCCTATGGTTGGTTTCCTTAATAGTTTCTTTTAAGAGACATTGTCAAAATCTTTAAAAATATATAAAAAAAAATGTTGACTGGTTACCTGTTTGAATTTTTGAGAAAGTTGTTAAAATAAAACTGGGAGGAAGATTTTTTCCCTTTAGAAGCTGTGAGGATTTGACCCCATCATGCTATTACTTGCCCAGGTGATATCATACTCTAATTACTGCTTGTGAACTGCGATTTCTAAAGATCTATGGTGAAACAACAATTATAAAACATTCTTGTGTAGATGAGGAACTGTAGAATGGCTTTTTATCAAAAATCTGCATTGTGTTTGTGGCTTCAAAAATAAATCTCTTATCTTTGCTTTAAGTCAAAGAAGTCTGGCAGAGATTACAGAGCTGATCCACACTGCCTTTCTGGTGCATCGTGGGATAGTAAACATTGGCGAGCTGAAGTCCTGTGATGGCCTACTGAAGGACATGCAGTTTGGAAATAAAATAGCTGTCCTGAGTGGAGACTTTCTTCTAGCAAATGCTTGCACAAGCTTAGCTCAACTACAGAATACTAAGGTAAAAAATGGGTTTCAGAGTAGCAGCCGTGTTAGTCTGTATTCGCAAAAAGAAAAGGAGTACTAGTGGCACCTTAGAGATTAACCAATTTATTTGGTTAATCTCTAAGGTGCCACTAGTACTCCTTTTCTTTTTAAGGTAAAAAATGTTTCTACTACTCTAATAAGTAACAGCTCTGGTTGTTAACCACTGAACAGATAAGTCTGAATTGGGACATCCTTTCACTGTAAAAATGGGCACAATTCTATTATATATGCAGATGGATTGACAGCTGGATATTGCTCCAGGTACATCTACCACAATATTACAGAAATGTTACCACAGCTAACGTTTTAGTATCTCTTCTGAAGCAGTGATGCCATAGATAGTAGTGGATTAAAAGACAGGCTGGTGAATTAACATATATATGCTGCTGTGTCTTCAAGACATGTAGTACAGTACATCTCTGGCAACCTGCCAGGTGAAGTTCAAAACATATTTAGTTGATTATTTAGTTTTATATTGTGCTTTTTTTTTTTTTTTTGAGGGAAGAATGGATTCTGTTTGTTTTACATTTCGAGGATTCTTCGGGATCTTTCAGTTTTTGTCTGCACAGGTGTGATTTGCCTTTTTGCTATTAGTAAAATTTTGTTAGTCATCCAGACAGCTTTGGGCATGGAATGCCCTATGAACAAAAATGCATTATCATTTTAAAAGACAACTGCAGTCATTTTGCTCAGCCCAGCTGTCTGAAAGTTTACAAGATAGGAGGTGTTTGTCATTGTGAATAAACTGGGATGTGTGTGTATATGTACGTATATATGTGTGTGTGTGTGAGAGAAAAGGATATATTTATGCACTAGGTAAAAACCAGTACTATCACATGGGTGTAATTCATAAAGGGTGTGGGGGGAATGGCTGAGAACATAAAAATTGTATATAACAGACTGTGAATCCCAGTGATGATTGAACTTGGTGATATGCTAAACAAAAAGAGTTCTCAACCATGTTATCAGGCTGTTTGGAGTAGCTCATGAACGTGAGTGCCAACTTCAGGGCAGACTGTTACAAACCAGGGCACAACCCTCTCCCAAGTACCCGTGGCACCCCCAGCACCCTGTCTCAGAGTACCCAAGTTTTAGTTAGGGGTATATAGTACAAGTCATAGACAGATCACGGTCCGTTAATTTTTGTTTACTGCCCGTGACCTGTCCATGACTTTTACTAAATATACCTGTGACTAAAACATACCCTTAGTTATAAGTAAGATTAACAGATGCAACAACTCTCAAGCGTTTCATAAAGTCTAAACACTAAACACATTTTTATAAATCTAATACCTATTTTAACAATACTATTGCATAAGTGAGCCAGACTGGTTTGCAGCTATGCATTTGTCAGTGTTCAGTGAGGCGTGGGGCCTTGGCATAAGCTGGCAACTGGTCTGTCAGCATCACGTCCTTCTAGTTGCTTCACACTGACTCAACAGACATTTTAGGCTTCAGAGTGACAATCATGGAATCTTACTATATAGGTACACAAGAAAGTATAATCTATCTGTCCACTATTGTGTATAATAAAAATGTATATCTTATATAAAATATTTCCACAATGTTAAGTTATAATAACATTTGCTATTTCTGAGCCTGATTTTGTTCTGTTTAGCGTCTTATTCTGCAGCTTCTACATACCCATGGTATCTGAATGTGTATGGTACTTGACTGATATCATTTGTCACACTAGATGAGCTCAATATAAGAGAAAGGAAATCAACTTCCAACTTGCTTGACTAATGGTTTAAATTATCTGAGGAAAAAAATGTGATATTAAATCTTCAAAAAATATTTTCTTTAACCTTTACAGTGTTTTTTATTATTTAAACTATTACATAAATCCGTTTAGAAACTGATTTAACATGAACATGATTATACTAGTTTTGTATCTATTAAGGATTAATTCTTCAGCATTTCAGGAGATCCTGGATGAGGTCCTCACTGCAAATCAAAGGAAAATTTAACCTTAAATAAACCTAGGTTTTAACTCAAACTGAGGGAAAACTTTGAGAAAATAATAAATCATTACGCATACCAGCAATAAAGTATAGTCCCTTAAGATTTGCCAGGAATCAAACCTACTGTAAATTGAAGCACAAATACCAAAGAGATGCTTTATTTTTCAAGCAATCCTTATACTGCACATCTGAAAATTCTGCCAAAACATTTTAACACTTTTTTCATTTATCTGACATCTAAATAGTGTCATAGCTTCTACATGCTATAAGTAGGATACCACCATGGAAATTGATTGATTGATTTACTAAATTATTCTCTCATTCTTCTATCCCTACTGGAAAAGTTAGAAAATTTTAAGACAAGCTATAGAAATATCTTGACATGTGCCATGACTTAAACATACCGCATTTATTCTTTTGAAAGGGGTTAATTTTCAGTTCTGTGCAACTATTTTTTAGGAGTGTGAAATAGCCATGACTTTTTTCTTCATAATGTTTTGTGTTCTTTGCAGGGCTGTCAATTAATCTCAGTTAACTCATGCGATTAACTCAAAAAAATTAATCGTAATTAAAAAGTTAATTGCGATTAATCGCACTTTTAATCACACTGTTAAACAGTAGAATACCAATTAAAATGTATTAAATATTTTTGGATGTTTTTCTACATTTTCAAACATATTGATTTCAATTACAACACAGAATACAAAGTGTACAGTGCTCACTTTATATTATTTTTTATTACAAATATTTGCACTGTAAAAATGATAAACAAAAGAAATAGTATTTTTCAATTCACCTCACACAAGTACTGTAGTGCAATCTCTTTATTATGAAAGTGCAACTTCCAAATGTAGATTTTTGTTACATAACTGCACTCAAAACAAAACAGTGTAAAACTTTAGAGCCCACAAGTCCACTCAGTCCTACTTTTTCTTCAGCCAATCACTCAGAAAAACAAATCCGTTTACATTTACGGGACATCATGCTGCCCAATTCTTATTTACAATGTCACCTGAAAGGGAGAACAGCCGTTTGCATGGGACTTTTGTAGCCGGCATTGCAAGGTATTTACATGCCAGATATGCTAAACATTCGTATGGCCCTTCGTGCTTTGGCCACTATTCCAGTGTTTCTTACTGAACTCCGTGGGGGAGAACTGTGTGTCTTCTGCTCTGTTTTACCTGCATTCTGCCATATATTTCATGTTACAGCAGTCTCGGATGATGACTCAGAACATATTGTTTGTTTTAAGAACACTTTCACTGCAGATTTCACAAAACACAAAAGATACCAATGTGAGATTTCTAAAGATTAGCTACAGCACTCAACCCAAGGTTTAAGAATCTGAAGTGCCTTCCAAAATCTGAGAGGGACTAGGTGGGGAGCATGCTTTCAGAAGTCTTAAAAGAGCAACACTCCAATGCGGAAACTACAGAACCTGAAGCACCAAAAAGGAAAATCAACCTTCTGTTGGTGGCATCTGACTTGGATAATGAAAATGAACATGCGTTGGTCTGCACCGCTTTGGATCGTTATCGAGCAGAACCCGTCATCTGCATGGATGCATGTCCTCTAGAATGGTGGTTGAAGCATGAAGGGACAGATGAATCTTTAGCACATCTGGCACATAAATATCTTGTGACGTGAGCTACAACAGTGCCATGCGAATGCCTGTTCTTACTTTCAGGTGACATCACAAACAAGAAGCGGGCAGCATTGTCTCCTGCAAATGTATACGAACTTGTTTGAATGATTGGCTGAACAAGAAGTAGGACTGAGAGGACTTGTAGGCTCTAAAGTTTTACGTTGTTTTATTTTTGAGTGAAGTTATATTTTGTACCTAATTTGACATTTTTAAGTTCAACTTTCATGATAAAGATATTGCACTACTGTACTTAGTGAACTGAAAAATTCTATTTTTTTACAGTGCAAATATTTGTAATAAAAATAAATATAAAGTGAGCACTGTACACTATGTATTCTGTGTTGTAATTGAAATCAATATATTTGAAAATGTAGAAAATATCCAAAACTATTTAAATAAATGGTATTCGATTGTTTAACAGTGCGATTAATCGTGCAATTAATCACAATTAATTTTTTTAATCGCTTGACAGCCTTAGTTCTTTGCAAGAAAAAGTAAAAGTGATGGTATTGTTGTTTGTGGCAGTTAGTAGCTAAGTAAATTGGCTTATAGAAAAAGAAACATGGAATATATTGTAAACAATACTGACCATGATAAGACTACAACCTCTATCTAGGCATGTATATCTGTTTCAGTAATTAAAACTGTTGTATGCATTGTAATTTAAACTTAAGCCTGTTAGTTTAATTTAAGCCATTACTACTGAATTAATTGTATTGTGCTGTTAGATTCTTGTCTGTGCTTCTGTATGATGCATTTATCTCTGTACTTCTCTTGGGGCTTACAATTAGATGTAAATTTCTGCAGTCATAATGAAATGCAGAGCTATTTTATAATTGCCAAGGGTAAAATTAGCAAAGTCAATTATTTTCCCTTAGGCTTTTGCCTGTAGATATTAAAAGGCTGTAAGGTAATTGCCTTAGGTAACACTTTGATTTTTAAATAACATTAGGTATAGGAATTGTTGTTAATCCTGTAGTAATTTCCCCCCTCTTGCTACTGTTGTAGCATATCACTGTTGTGATGTTAACAAGATTCAGGACTAAAGGAGGGAAGTCCTTGAAATGTTATTTTTAACTAATGCTCGTGCTTCTCATTCACACGTTTTCATGTGTTGTGATGCAGAAGAGTCATTTAAATCTTTTTTACCACTTCAGGGTACAAGAACCTTGAACTAAAGATATCTTGAAATGCCAGCTGTGAAGCCATAAATTGCATGACCTCCTCCAAGATAGATTGTACTGTGCTGGGTTAATGTAAAACATCATTGTCCATCACAATGATGGGGCCAAGCCAGGGTCATCTAAATTCTTGTTGTTCGAGCATGCAAACATACAGAATAAGTTGAAAAGTATTGAGAAATGGAAGGAAGCATTATAATTTTCTATATTCCGATGAAGAAGTGCAGGTTACTCTCAGGCTATATTTCGGTTATTTTTTTCTATACTTTTTCATAATTGATATAGACTGTAATGATTAAAATAAAATGCTACAGGACAGTCATAACTTCATTATTTTTGTCATTAAGGCATAATTCTCAGTTGTTTCATCTAATAAAAGTGATTTGAGATTAACACGATAAATATTTTATTACATCTTTACCATTGTATAGAACTGCATGTGAATCTGATCAGACCACAGCATATTTACAGTACTTGAATTCAGGCATTGTTGGGTCTCATTTAACTCGTATCACTTTCTGGGATTTAAAAATATATGTACTCCATGTAAGGCGTGGCTTCTCTTGGCCTTTAACATCGGATATGCTTTTTGTCATAGGAGTATATCCTGCAACTGTTGGGAGATGGACTCTGATCTCTGATGTCAGTTGTCCTATTATGTTTAATGTCAGCATGTGGTACCTCTTGTGTTTAAAAAACAAAAAAACTGACTAACTGTGAATGGTACTTTATGGATTGTTAGACGGGCTATGGATTAGTACATTAATAGAAACTCAAATTGCAAATCAAAGGAAAATTTAACCCTAAATAAACCTAGGTTTTAACTCCAACTGAGGTAAAATTGATAGAGGGTGCAATGAAGATATACACATGACCAGGTCTGACATTCCAGTCATCTCAAGGCACTGATGCACAAATCTGTGAGAGGACAGATTGATGCTTATAAATGTAATGTAAACTGCTCAGGTGTAGAATTATATTGTACATATTATAAGGCACAAATAATATGCTAAAATAATCTGTAAACATCAGTCATATGTCAGTAGTTGGTTTTAGTCAATGGGCCACTTGGACTACATGTTATAGCATTGTTCTCTAGCATCCTGTTGACTGAGGACTTTAAGGATGATCCCCTCCAGTTTTTCTCCACTTTAATTTCATGACCCCTTGTATGGATGACTGGACTGTACTTTGAAGCACTTCCCACAATCTGCTATGTGAAATTCTAGGAATTTGAACTGAGGATTCCTGCCTGTCAGTGCAGAGCTCTACCACAAGACCACATTATAGATCATTGTTATATTAAGCATTAGTTGTTTATAAATAAACAGTGGCACAGATGTACTACTTATATAGTTGTTGCATTTCCTTATGTTAACTTTATGTATTCCTGAAGGCATAAATATGTTGTTTCCAAAATAGTCCTTGTGTTTGCGTAAATGTTACCAGTTTATTCATGTAAATCTTTCCTTTGCACAGAAACTAATGTACATTGTGATTCATTAAAGAAACTGTTTATCTATGTCTTAATATTATGTAAACATCAGCCATGGGTCTATAGTCAAGGTTGTGTTGAGTTTTATACTTAACGCAGGAATTCAAGTACTTTGTTACATATGAATAATACAGTGCTTTCTCCCCAAAATTAAAGCACTTGTTTTTTGAGTACAGAATTAATTTTTGAGAATTTACAAGTAAATAAGTTAATTAGTTTTGACTTGAAAATAATTTTAAAATCTGTGCTTTAGGAACTTTAGCACCCTTGGTCAGACCACCTGTTTCCTGAATGATCTTCATAAAAAAATAACACAAAACCCGTAAACCTCGCATATTGGTAAAACTCACTGATTATTGGCTGCATTTGAAGAAAAAAAATGAGGATCAGTGTTCATTTTTTCTTTTTACTATTCATAACTGAACATTTCTTCTTCAGGAGAGGTTCAAAAATTTTCTTCTGCAGAGAATTCCGTGAAGTATTTCCCTCTCTCAAATGGCTGCCCTCTCCTGCCACCTCAGTGTGAGTGCGGCTACAGGACTGCCATAGGCAGTCACCCCCTCGGGGGCCAGGGAGGTGCAGAGTAATGTGACAGTCAGAAGCTGAGTTAAAGGAGCCTGTTACTGGTGGTTCTGGTCATAAAAGTTAAAATAATACAAAAACAAATGTAGAGTGATACAATATTTCTAATGGTTCGAAAATATGTAGTATGGTAACATTTTCTTAGGGTTTCTTGTTTGTGTATAAAATTTTAAATTAAAAAAAAACACAAGGAAATTCTGAGATAAAAACTACATTAAACTTGGCTTAAGATTGAATATATTCTAAATTAACAGTATCAGTTCAAGAAAAGGACCTGGGCATCATTGTACACAGCTCAGTGAAGGCCTCTGCTGAATGTGCAGATGCAGTCCAAAGTCAAACAAGATGTTAGGATGCATAAGGAATGGCATGGAAAATATAAAATAATATGCAAAATATTATAGTGTCTTTATATACACCAGTGATTCAATTTCATCTCTAATACTATGTGCAGTATTAGTCATCTTATCTTGAAAAGGATATTGCAGAAGTAGAGGGGGTGCAGGGAAAGGCAATGAAAAGAATTAGAAGCATGAAAAAATTCATACAAAGAGAGATGGAAAAGATTGAAATTACCTCTAAAAAGAGGCAAATAAGAGAAGACAAATATATAAAATAATGATATTATAGAAAAGGTAGATCACCTCACAACACAAGAACAAGGGGACAAACTGAAAGGTAGAAAATTCTAAACTGATGAAAGGAAATACTTTTCACTTAATTCACAAATAGACTGTGGAGCTCCCTGCTACAGGATGTTATTGAGGCCAATTGCTTACAAGAATCAGAGCGAGACTGGATGTTAATATGGGTAACAAAAATATCCAGAGTGATAAAGTTATAACAGTTGATGCAAACAAAGATTTGGAAGGGATAAAAACCTCATGCTTGCAGGCTTAAACCAATCTCTATTAGGGAGTAGGATAAGACCTTTATTGTGACAAATTATACTACATCTGCCTTCTGTAGGATTATTGCACCTTGCTTCAGAGTGCTGATACCGTTGGAGGCAGGATAGTGGATAATGGGTTTGATACAGTATAGAAATTCCTATATTTATACATATCAGTAATTTAAGAGTAAAATTATTATAATTATCTCAAAACCAAGCACTACAAATGCAGGAAATCCACAGTTAAGTTAAATTTAAAAGGCATGCAAAAATGTTAAGGTATGGAAAAGTATAGTTACAGAATACAAACAACCTTACCTGTGCTCTGTAATGACACCACAAAGAAAGAAGAAAAAACACGAATGTCTTTAAAATCAGTTTAATCAAATCTGGGACTACAAATGCTATTATGCCATAATAATAGTTGTCATAGTTATTGTGTGGTGTTACTATGGAGTAGAATTAAGGCTATTTGGGTTACCCTGTATATTTCCATACCTTGACACGTTCATATTTATTTTAAAATTTAACTTCCTTAACTCTGAATTTGATGGGTTTGGAATACTTGTTTTTGGGATAACTACAGTATCGCAGGATACACAAATGATTTTTTTGTGTCAGATTGATTTCACAAAAGAATTTTTTTCCCACCCAGTATGATCAAAGATTGAGTTTAATAATAATATATTTTTCTCCACTGAGAAAAGAAACTCTGTTGAAATGGTGAGATGAAACAGTTTAAGGGGGTGAAACAGATACTTTATAAAATACTTTTATAAAAGCATTTAAGTATTTTACACAATTTTTTTTAATATATGTGAAGGGGGAGAAGAGTTTATCTGCTGGAAGTCAGTATTTTTTAATCTGCCCTATTTTTAAAGCATCCTTGTTTAGCTTTCTGATATCACCAGAGGTGACTATTCTCATGAAAAGTAGATAAGATTGTAATATTATAGTGGTAAATCTCTAATTAGTACAGTATAGTGGCACCCCCCAGTGTTAATATAGCTGAGTTCATCAGCAGTTTCATCATTTGCCTTTATTTCCAAATTATTCAGCCCTAAATAATCATTGTTGGCAAAAGCTTGCTAGATAACGTTTTAGCATGAGATTTTTTTTATGTATACATTTTATATGTTTTCAATTTTAATTTAATTATTTATAACTGACAGTATTGTTAAAAATAAGTACAAGCAAAATCCGGTTACCTGAATGGCTCAGGATATGGACCTGAAATTTGGAAAATTAGAATTTTTGAAAAACAGAATTGTAAATTTAAAGGACACTTCTGATTTTCTGGCAATAGGAGTTCAGATAATCACATTTATGTCTAGTTGTATTTATGTGGTTTGGGTTTGAGTAATTTTTTTTTTTTTTTGGTCTGTATGTGCATAGTTTTGTGCATAGTTTGTGCCTCTGTAGTTAGGCATAAGATACTGTAGACAAAGCACTGCTGTAGGAATGGTGTTCATTTGGGAATTTTCAGTGTATTAGTCTCCTAAAGTTGTTTAATATATTTTGAGGTTAGTGATACTTTGCTTAGTGAAGATTACTTTCTATAATAAGACTCTCCTCCTTATTTAGGTCTAGATCAGTGGGTCTCAAACTTTTTTTTACTGGTGACCTCTTTCACACAGCAAGACTCTGAGTGCGACACCCTCCCCCCCAATAAATTAAACACACTTTTTAGTATATTTAACACCATTATAAATGCTGGAGGCAAGCGGGGCTTGGGGTGGAGGTTGACAGCTTGCGACCCCCTCCCCCTCATGTAATAACCTTATGATCCCCTGAGGGGTCCCGACCCCCAGTTTGAGAACCCCTGGTCTAGATCATGCAATTTGGGAATAGCTGCATATTGGGGGCAATGCAGAAACATGCTGGAACTAAAGGCATTGGAGAATCCAGAATGCCTCCTGAAGCTACCTTGTGCATTGGGTGAGCATGCTTAAGAGATGCAGTATCCTCCTTGTCACCACTGCATCGGTGCTCTGGTTTGCCGGCTGTCACATACGTGAGGCAAAACCATAGTTGTACCTACTCTCCACACTTCCTTGGCCTTGGGGGAGTATCTAGGAAGCAGTCCCTGGTTTCCCATAAGTACAGGGACTGAAATTCTGACCTGCCTTTACATGAAAGGAGCAAGGAGGAGGCAGGTGTTTCTTTATATTCACCCTCCCACCCCACCCCATACAATATGTAAGGGCTAGGCAGAATAGAGCCCTAAACATTTGCTGTATGAAAAAAATCTCTTTTGTATAGAAAGTTTCTTATGTGAACTCACTGCCCTAAGAACAATGTTTGAGGAAATCCCAAGTATAATTAGACAATCCATTTTTCTTTGGGAAAACATGATGGTGATTAACCAATATTTTCTACTATTTTTGTGCACTTGTAACACATCCTCAATGAGAACTAGCCTCTAGGGCTATTATCAAGTTGAAGTGCAAAAGTTGAATTATTAGAGGCAGTCTCCTGTCTGATTGGTCAGTGATAGAGCTCCTTTGGGTTGCCATGAAGAACAGTCCAGCTATGTAACTTGTTGGCTCTCCCTTGGAGCCTCAGCTCAGTCTACATGTAAATCTGCTCTTTAATCTCAGGGTATCCCGTTCTGCCTCTGCTTTTTTGAATTCCTGTATTTCATGTTAAAATGTAAGAAACTTCGTAGTAGGCTCAGAAGTAATAGTGTGATAGTGTAGCTCCCACTGCATTGGAAGATGTCAGTTTTCCTTGGTTCTCGTCCATGAAACTGGTGAAAATCGAGTTTAAATTTTGGTCTCTTTTTCTCTCCTCATGCTTTTCTATGAAGAATTAGCCAATGGCTTCAAATAATACAAAAGCTGTTGTATCGTGTCCCTGTGGACAAGTATGGCTGCTATATCTGGTGCCTTGAAGCAGAATGGCTCTGCTGTGGAGTGTGGAAAGATCATGAGTGAGACCACTATGAAATTTGTCATAGATGTCACTCTGAATTCTTGGGTTCAAGATGGAAGCACTCCTTCCTACAATTACTCTGCAAAGTCATCCTGAAGGCTCTAATGCTTTGGTTGAAAGCCAGCAAGTAGAAAGTCCTGGGCACTGAAACTACATCAGCGGTGTCTGATCATCTAGCAAATTAATCTCTTGATATCCTTGCAGGAGATATCCTGCAAGATTTGATGTATTGTTACTAGAATACAAGTATCTTTTCACTGTTCTAGTGGTCTGTAATAAGTCTAATAGTTGAATAGCTGCTCTGAATTTTCTCATTGAAAGTCCTGCTTGTTCCTTTAACTTGCATCTGAATCTGTCCTCTATCCTGAAGCAACCAGTTGAGACCATGTGCCTGGACATAGACAAGATCTTCAATATTTCCTGCAGTCCTCATGAACTGAGCAGCCATCTTTCAACCAAATCTCAGTCACATAAAAAGCACAGCAGTGCCAGGTCCTGGTGGCAGCAGTCCTTGGAGCCCTCGGAACAGTGGAAGTGCCTACTCAAGGCACACATTCTGTACTTTAATTCCTCACTGCTGGTCTCTGGTGCTGCTTCCATCAACATAACCCACACTTGTGGCCTTGATGTATCTAGTCCCGATGCATGGTCAGGCCACTGTGATCCTTCTGTCCTTGGTACTGGTACAGCAACCTGCCATCTTTAACTTGAATGAGAGGGATGGTCTGGAAGATGATTATTTAAGAGTGATATCTGTACATACAAGAGAAAGGAGGACTCTTCAGAGACCACCTATATCAGCATCAGTGAAGAAGAATCAAGACTTTAATTCAGAGGAACCAACTTTCATACCACTTTGGGAGTATAAGTAAAGATCATCCAGGAGCCTGAAGACAGACACATCACCTGGTGAATGGTTGCCTCTGAAGCTGAGGTAGCAGTGCCCATCCACCCTACTCTGGATCAGCTGAAAGTGTGGCAGAATTCATGTATAGTTTGGTGGTGATGACATAGTTCTTACTACCCTTTCCACAACATTTTGGTGGCTGAAACAAGAATGGCTGGAGTAATGGTGAAGAGCTCCATGCCTCTGAGACAAAGATGTCTCTGGAAGTAGGTTTTACTAGTCAGTAATGTTTGCAGCCTTCTCTGGTAGCTACGCAGCCTTCATTGTCAAATATAAATTAAGGTTGTGGAAGAAAGGCCCATAAGTTGGGTTTTTTTTCTCTCCAGAGAGAGAAAAGACTAGTTCAGAAAATTTGACTTCTGAGGGTCTGAGACGTATAAAAGATGGGTGCCCTTGAGATTGATAATACTCTAACAAGAACAGCTACCTGGTGTGTTGGTCCTTGCCAGAGTATGGATGTTTTCATTAGACCTTCAAATGGATGTTCAAATGAAGCTTAAGGACTTTCCTTATGACAAAAGTAAGCTCTTTGTAGAAAGTGTGGGGTTTTTTAAAGAGGAAAGACGTTAGAATAAAAAATGTCCTTAATGTGGAACTGAAATGGTTTATCCAACATGAGATGAGCACTCAGTGAGACAGGGTTTCATCTGTGCACCTTACTGAAATGAGGCATGGAATCCTGTGAAGCCCTGCCTCATTCAATACCTACATAAAGCAGGTATTGCCACATTGTCTAGCACAAACCAAATTTCACAATCTGCATGTTCAATACATCACTTTCTCTTTATAACCATGAGGAACCATTATCAGAACAGTTTTGGAACTACATAACAACTGCACATGCATGAATTACAATTTTTAAAACATAACCATAGAATCAAAATGTAACTTCACCAGGATAGAATAAATTCAGGGCTGGAAGGGACCTTGAGAGGTAACCCGGTCCCCATGGTGAGGGAGAGCCAAGTACACCCAGACTAGTCCTGACAGTTTTTTTGTCTAACCTGTTCTTAAAAACCTCCAGTGATGGGGATTCCACAACCTCTCTTGCAAGCCTATTCCAGTGCTTAACTGTTCATATCATTAGAAAGATTTTCCTAATATCCAACCTAAATCTCCCTTTTTGCAGATTAATCCTATTACTTCTTGACCTCTTTATATGAACCCTTGAACATATTTGAGACTGTTATTGGATCACCCCTCAATCTTCTTTTTCTCAAGACTAAACATGTCCAGTTTTTTAACCTGCCTCATAGGTCAGGTTTTCTAAACAGTTTGCTCTGCTCTGGACATTCTACAGTTTATCAACTTTCCTAAAGTATGTTGCCCAGAATTGGATCCAGTGCTCCAGCTGAGGCCTCACTGGGACTGAGTAGAGCGGAACAATTACCTCCCATCTTACATATGACACTCCTGTTAGTACATCCCAGAATGATAGATGTCAAAAGGCAATTTGCCTCACTAAGGAATATGTGCATGCCAAATCCCCTCTTTCTGCCTTGAACTGCTGAGGAACTAGACTTGTTTCAAAAAGTCTCAATTTTTTTAATATAATGGAAAAAATATGTACGTGGGGGTAGAGTAAGGGTAGGAGTTTTATTCTTTTTTTGCTCAAAGAACAATTTTCCCAAAACAATTTCACTGTCTAAAGTAGTGGAACACCTGGAAAGTTCATCCAGAAAGGTGAAAATTTAAAAAATTTGAGCAACTTTGAAAAAGAATTCTTTAAAAAGGAAAATCCTTAAGCAACCATAGCTATAGAGGGCACAGCGAGCTTGCTTTCAGTAGTAGAGAGAACCTGTTCTGTTTCTATTGAAACATTACCGTAGAATATTGTAATCTCAAACACTACAGCATTGTGCATGAGAACTAGAATTAGAACTGATCATAAACAAGTTAGGTCCAAGTTTTCTGTTGAACCTGAATGAAATGTAAAAAGTAAACATTGCATAAATGGAGAAAAGTTAAATTAGATTTTTTGCAATTTAAAATGAATTACAGCGCAAATGAATCCTTAAAAAAAAAAAAAAAGATTTCTGCCTGGATGGCTTTGCTCTTCCCCTGCGCTGTTCCCCTCCCCGCCCCCCCAAGGACCTGGCTATTCATATAAGGGAGCCTATTTCCCTCCCACCTAGTATGTACACTGAAACTTAATCATCCCTAGGGAGTATTTTACCTTTGCCTACTGCATTGTAGCCCTGCTTTTTTGTATTGCAGAAAAAAACTAATAAATCTGTGTGTGATTAATACTGTCAGTACTGCCGATGTATGTGTGCACAGTCAGCTGTGGTCCTTCTGAAACAGCTGCTAATACTACTAGGAAAGATTAAGATGTGTAAATAGAGTGCATATCCTGTCTTCATGCGTTGTAGTAAAACTAGTCTTAAAAATAACCTTCGCTGGGGTCAAATTTTTAGGGAAGGGGACTAGAAATTGGGAGTGGCTTCAGATGTAATGATATACTGTGGTGTAGAGCGAGGAAAAAATTACAGTAAATGTTTAGAAAACATTAATTTTTTTAATAAGATTTGACACATTTGGCATCTACCTGATTTACAAGGAGGCTGGGGCATTAATTGATTGACTTCAGCTGATATTTAATATTTGTGTTTTGTGATTTATCAGCATTTCATTTTTAGTCAGGGATCTGATCACTGCTACTCATGATACATTAGAGTAGGCTGTTGATTTTCTAGTTTAACAAACATCTGCAGTTCTGTTTAGTCAATTCCATCTGTCAGATGCTAAATGACCTTACTCCTGAATCATATTTATTGATACAGGCACAGTCTACACAGAATAGTTAACACCACTTAGAGATATCATCTGTGTCAACTCAGGGCTGACCAGCTTTGACTGATATAATCCACAAATCAATTTGTGGACATCATAGCCTAGTTTCATGTGAATGTAACAGATGCAAATGGTGGGGTGGGGAGTATTTTTGTGAGTGTTTCCTCTTCCTTTTGCACTGTTTGAGTTTCCTGCAGCTGTGTAGCTTGGGGTCCTGTAATCATGGTACTTTTTTGTTCGCCACTTTGTATCTCGGTAAGATGAGCACTGAAATATAGTTATCCCTTCCAAAAGGATCAGGCTGAAGCAGTCAAGTACTACTTCATGATTGCTAACCATAGTCCCAGTCATCATTAGCTGGTTGAGTGGTCCATTGCAAGGGTCTGCTATATGAGATCTGTAAATATGTTAGTACATTAGTTTTCATTGCTTTGGGAGCCATGTGAGGTGGGGGTTGGGGGAGTCTGTAGTCCTGAATTTGCTCATTACTGAGGAAAACGACTATGGCCTGACCTACATTACAAAGTTAGGTCGACGTAAGTTGTGCATGTCTACCCTCAAAGTTGTCTCCCGCCAACATAAGTGCCCCGTTATGGAGACTCAGTAACACCGCTTCCTCAAATGATATTGAACCACACTTGACCTGCGGTGGTCAACTCAGTGCAAAGGTAGACACTACATCAGAGGTGGGCAAACTACGGGCCACATCTGGCCCATGGGACCGTCCTGCCCCGCCCCTGAACTCCTGGCTGGGGACACTAGTCCCCGACCCCTCCCCCACTGTCCCCTTCCCCTGCAGTTATGCCGCTGCGCGGGCAGCTCTCTGAAAGGCAGCGTGTTTAGCTCTGGACAGGCGGTGCAGCTGCCAGACATGCTGCTTTGAGCAGCATGGTAAGGGGGCCAGGGCCGGGGAGTTTTAATAAGGGGCAGAGGGTCCCGGGGGGCAGTCAGGGGACAGGGAGCAGTGGGTGGTTGGATGGGGCAGAGGTTTGGGGAGGGTGGGAGTGGGGAGGTTAGATGGGGTGGTGTCCTGGGGGGGGACGGTTAGGGGAGGGGTCCCGGGAGGGAGCGGTTAGGGGACAAGGAGCAGGGAAGGTTGGATGGGTGGAGGGTTCCGAGGGGGGCAGTCAGGGGGCAGGAAGTGGGAGGGGGCAGATAAGGGACAGGGGCTAGGCTGTTTGGGGAGGCACAGCCTTCCCTCCCTGGCCCTCCATACAGTTTCGCACCCTGATGTGGCCCTCAGGCCAAAATGTTTGGGGAGGAGTATGAGAGCATAGTATGGAGGTGAGAAGCCCTCCGTGGTGAAGGAACAGGTTAAGGACTATTTAGAAAAGCTGGACATGCAGGAGTCCATGGGGCTGGATCTAATGCATACAAGGGTTCTGAGAGAGTTGGCTGATGTGATTTCTGAGCCATTGGCCATTATCTTTGAAAACTTGTAGCAACTGGGGGAGGTCCTGGATGATTGGAAAAAGTTAAATATAGTGCCCATCTTTTAAAAAGCGGAGGAGGAGAATCCAGGAACTACAGACTAGTCAGCCTCACCTCAGTCCCTGGAAAAATCATGGAGCAGGTCCTCAAGGAATCCATTTTGAAGCATTTGGAAGAGAGAAAGGTGTTCAGGAACAGTCAACATGGATTCACCAAGGGTAAGTCATGCCTTGCCAACCTGATTGCTTTCTATGATGAGATAAATGGCTCTGTGGATATGGGGAAAGCGGTGGATGTGATGTACCTTGACTTTAGCAAAGCTTTTGATACAGTCTCCCACAGTATTCTTGCCAGCAAGTTAAAAAAGTATGGATTGGCTGAATGGACTATAAGGTGGATAGAAACCTGGCTAGATCGTTGAGCTCAATGGGTAGTGATCAACGGCTTGATGTCTAGTTGGCAGCTGGTATCAAGCGGAGTGCCCCAGGGATCAGTTCTGGGTCCGGTTTTGTTCAACATCTTCATTAATGATGTGGATGATGGGATGGATTGCACCCTCAGCAAGTTCGCGGATGACACTAAGCTGGGGGGAGAGGTAGATATGCTGTAGGTAGGGATAGGGTTCAGAATGACCTAGACAAACTGGAGGACTGGGCCAAAAGAAATCTGATGAGGTTCAACAAGGACAAGTGCAAAGTCCTGCACTTAGGATGGAAGAATCCCATGCCCTGCTACAGGCTGGGGACCGACTGGCTAAGCAGCAGTTCTGCAAAAAAGGATCTGGGGATTACAGTGGACGAGAAGCTGGATATGAGTCAACAGTGTGCCCTTGTTGCCAAGAAGGCTAACGGCATATTGGGCTGCATTAGTAGGAGCATTGCCAGCAGATTGAGGGAAGTGATTATTCCCTTCTATTCGGCACAGAAGCTGGTCCAATAAAAGGTATTACCTCAACCACCTTGTGTCTCTAATATCTGGGACTAACACAGCTACAACACCATTGCATACAATATGGAACACAGATATTACAAGATTAATGCATGCAGCAACTCACAAGCTTTCAATACAGTCTAAACGCTTTCTTATAATTCTAATACTTATTTTATCAATCTTAACTCTCAAATGAGCCAGACAGATTTGAGCTATGCATCTGTCAGTGTTCAATTGAGACATGGGGACCTTGGCAGGAGCTGGTGTCTGGTCTGCCAGCATCACAGGGGTCTTGAGAGCTCCCCCCTTAACACCAATGGAACGCCAGACCACGGTAAGGAGGAGAAAGAAGAGGACACAGGTGGATATGTTCAGAGAGATCCTGCAAGCCAGTGCTGCATTGGACCGTGAACAGAGGACCTGGAGGGTGAATATTGTAGAGAATATGGATAGAGAAAGAGCAGACAGGAGAAAGGCCCAGGAGTCGGAGAGGAAGATGCATCAGGACATAATAGGGCATCTCTAGCAGCAAATACAAATGCTACGGACTCTTGTTGACCTCCAGGTTCAAAAATCATGTGCTTGGCATTCTTTGCAGTCAATGGAGAACTCCATTTTAGTACCTCCTTATACCCCTCAACATTCCACATGGCATCGTGGACACATCCCTCGCCCTACCATTCCATGCTGGGAGACAATAAAGAGAACCAGTGTTGCATACCCTGACCTGTGAGAGCCATGGTAGCTGTATGTGTAGCCCAAATGAACTGAAATGGACATGAATGTTCTTTCCCCTTGTTCAGTTCTGTTCTGTTAATTTATTTCAGAAGTTCTTGTTGTATTTAATTGCACATTTTTGCACCTGTTTTGGTTGGCAATAAAAATCTATTTTTGGTAAATAATTCATCTTTATTATTTCACAATATATGCAGCAGAATGCATAGCACTCCTGAAGCACCCACTACTTGTTTTACAGGGCAACAGAACTCAGGATTAGTGATAAACACATGTAATAATTATAAATGTAGGGCAAGCACCACACAATTCCTAACAGTTCCAAAATGTAAGGACCAGATAGAGCACAGTACACCCCTCCACATTACTGTACCTAACTGTTCTAAGTACTCTTTCAAGGCCTCCCCCAGTTGCATAGCTCCATGTTGAGCTCTTCTAATAACCTTTGTGTCTGGCTGTTGGAACTCAGGAGACTGACTCTCCACCTCTGCCCTCCACCGTGGTGGCAGCTTTTCCTCCTTTGCCTCACAGATATTATGCAGGACACAACCGGAAGCTATAGCCATTTGGGATATTTTTCTCACTGAGGTCTGGTCTTGTGAGTAAACAACGCCAAGGTCTCTTTACTCTACCAAAAGCACATTCAGCTGTCATTCTGCACCTGCTGAGCTGGTAGTTGAACCTTTACTTGGTGCTGTCAAGGTGGCTGGTGTACGGCTTTATGAGTAAAGGGTAGGCTGGGTCCCCCAGAATCAATGCTGGCATTTCAGCATCACCAGTAGTAATCCAGCAGTTGGGAAAGAATGTCCTGCTTGCAGCTTTCTGAAGAGTCCCGTGTTCTTGAAGATGGGAGTGTCATGCACCTTCCCTGACCAGCCAACATTGATGTCGGTGAAGCATCTCTGGTGATCCACTAGTGCTTGCGTAGTCATAGAAAATTAGCCCTTTCTTTTGATGTATTCCATGGCCAGGTGCGCTAATGCCAAAATAGGGATGGGCGTGCCATCTATTGCCCCACTGCAGTTTGGAACCCCATTGCTGCAAATCCATCCACTGTGTCCTGCACATTGCCGAGACTCTCAGTCCTGCTTAGCAGGAGATGATTAATGACGCTGCACACTTGCATAACAACAGCCCCACCGTGGATTTTCCTACTCCAAATGATTTCCCGCTGACAGGTAGCAGTCTGGCTTTGCAAGTTTTCACAGTGCTATTGCCACTTGCTTCTCCTCTGTCAGGGCAACTCTCATTCTGGTGTCCCTGTGGTGGAGGGCTGGAGCAGGTGTGGCACAAAGATCCAGGAAAGTGGCCTTTCGCATCAAAAAGTTCTGCAGCCATTGCTTATTGTTCCCAATCTGCATCACGATGTGATCCCACTAGTCAGTGCTCATTTCTTGGGCACAGAAGAGGCACTCCGCTGTCTGCAGCTGCTCCAGGAACCCTACCAATATCCTTCAATTGGTTTTCACTGTGTTCCACAACAACATCTCCTCCACGAAATTGTCCTGTCCCCCATTGCTGCTGTTATTCCTGTTGTTCTGCAAATCCTGGAGGATTGTTTATCCTGCCTTTGCAATGTTAATGACAGAAGTGCAGAGCTGTGTGGTGTCCATGCTTCTGTCTGAGACAACGGACAGCGAGAAGTGCCGTGTGGTTTTGTGGGATTTGATGAGAAGTTGAAGCCTTGCTCCCAGTGACTCCTGCATGACTTGTTTCTCCCTCACAATGCATTGCCAAAATTTCCCAAAAGACAGTGCGCTGGACTATGATGAGTTGCATACTGAGAAACCTACCCATCGTGTATTGCACTGTGCATTGAGACAAGGATTCCTGGTGACTATTCACATTGCCGATGCAAGAAACCACATATACACATGCATGAGCAATATACTAATTGCAGCAGTTTTATGAGGGCCGTAACTTGCGTGGACCAAAGTTTGTAGTGGCCTAAGAACCTGTCTACATTAGGGATGTTTGCACCAGTGTAGCTATGCTGGTGCAAACCCTTAGCATAGATGCACTGTACCAGTGTAAAGTGGGGCTTTCACAGGTGTTACTTATCCCCTGTTGCAAAAATCCCTAATATAGACAGGCCCTAAGATATTTGAAAATATTAAGGAAACATGATAGAATTAAATGCTATAGCTTATTTTTGTATATTTTAGTAGCTAAATAGAGCTTATCTTGCAACCCAGAGGAATATCTATCAGTGACACGTTGACGTTGCACCTTGTACATTTACTGCAGTAAGTTCCATTATTAATATTATGAGGATATATGTCAAGCTGTTGCTATCCAAGGATTAATGACTGTTGCCAGAAAGATGGTCACTGTGAGGAGCATGATTTTTTTCATAGTGTAGTTGGACTGAAAGTGAGGGGACAGCTTTTAAAAAGGGCATTGGGGGAAGTGAGTAAAATGATGAATCTGGGATGCAGTTAACTTAAAAACAGTGTGTTATAACCTAACACATTTATTTACCTGTGTGACTAACCACACCTCAGATAATTAAAAGGGAAAGGATTTTAAAATTCAGCTACTTAGCACACTAGGCTATTGGTTTATTTTTTGCATTTGTTTTTGAACATTCAAAATCAGTTAATCCAACTTCACTTCCAGTTTTTTAATGTTGCAGTGTTTGTGTTTCAAACATTGCAGAGGAATATTTGTTTAAAAGTTGTTTTCATTGGCATTTTAAATGTGAAAATATTTCAAAATATAAAACCGTGTTTTGAAAAGTTTAAATTTTGAGTCAAATATCAGTTGAAGTCTCTCTCTAATTTTGGCCATTTAAGGGTTCCTAACTGTCTTAGGCTATGTCAACACTATCACTTATGTCAGTATAACTTATGTCGCTTAGGGATGTGAATAGGCTACCTCCGAATGATATAAATTACACCAGCCTAAGCACCAGTGTCAGTGTGGATAGCGCTATGTCAGTTGGGAAAACACCCTTCAGTAAAAAGATGGCACATATCTAGAAATAGGGAGGAGAAGGGTGTGGGGGAGCTTAACAAGCTAGTTATAATGAAATGGGCACTGAGTATTAAGCTTCCTGTTCCTGCTGTTGCCTCACTGGCCCATTCTTTTTCCTCCTAGCAGCCCTTTGATTTTACAGAGATTAGAGAGGAGATGAGGACCCATGCTTTCACCCACCAAGGCATTTGCAGAGAAATAAATATTTTCATGGAGATCATTTTATTCACTTAAATCAGCAAAATTGTCATTTGCTAATGGAGTTGTTTTTGGTGGGCGGATGGGGAGAGAAAACCCAAAACAGAATGTTTCATTTGGTCCTGCTCAGTGTGGAGTTTCAGGAGAGTGAGGAAAAGATCTGTTTATCCACAGCCAGATGCACTATTAAAAGTTCATACTATCACTTTGACATTTAGAGTAGGACTCAATGTCTTTGTAAATTCCTCTTCGTATTACCAGTATAGGTCTCTAAGCTCAGACTGTTTCACAAACCATAACATTTTTTAGTGAGTGATTGATCTGTATTATGTGTCCCAGCCATCAGAAGAATCTTGGGATGTTGCTTGTATAAACTGTAATACAATCTGATGCTGGGTATTTGGTTACAGACGTTCATAGACCTATTGGCGATACTCAATCCTCCTGGATTTGGGAATAGGGCTTATCTGATACCTTCAAAAAAAGCCCCTCATTTTCTCTGTTCCCCACTTAAATAACTCAACACATCTGGTAACACTGTAGGATCATTGTCCTTTCAGTTCCTCTGCAGCTCATATTGCTACAATATTTCTTAAGTATCTGGTTACCTAAATGGCAACATGATTTTTTTTTTTAGTCTGTTTTTATAGATCTTACAAATTAACCCATATGCATCACAAGGAGAGGAAAAAAAGCCGCTAATGAGCACCATTTCTAAAGTTAGCGCTCGCTCTTTCTCTCTCTCTCTCTCTCTCTCTCTCTCTCTCTCTCTCTCTCTCTGTCTAGGCATATGTATCAGAATTAGTGTTTAAAAAAGCTTTGTTGCAAATACTTAACGCTAGCATCAGAATGTATTTTTATTAGCAAATAAAGCATGCCTCAACACTGAAATTTCTGTTTGGGGCTTTATCATTTAGCTTAATGTCTTCAATTACAAGAATGATATAAACTGAAACAAAATCCTTTAATTCAATAAGAACTAGGCTGAATTTTAGGAAGCAAAGAGGGGAATCAGATATAGAATCATACACATAGGAAATTAAACATTCAAGAAATTAAAACTTTGTGAGCACAACTAAAGGGATAGCCTTAAGGTGTGCTTATTTGAAATGGCTGCATTTAATTTAACAGTAAATCCCAGTATTTTGTTCCAATTAAGACAGTTCATGCACACGGTTCTAAATTGTACAGTAGTTCCAGTGAGACTATGGACTGCTTGTTTTACATTCTGGATCAAGTTCAGATTTTTAGGCTTCGCTTGAATGAAATAAAAAGTCTGAAGCCTGAAGATAGTATAGATTGATAAATCTGATTTAAACATTCCTGTGTTGCAGACTGTTTCACTCTATGAGTACAGCTGACCCTTAGGCCATACACTAAATACATCCACAGAGCATTCCCAGTACACTCAAATACTAAATGATCACATTTGAAAGGTTAGCTTTCTATGGATTCTGACTTTTTCTGTATTATCAGTGAAGATTAGAATTTTAGTAGCTCCCAGTGAGGTATATAGTGAAATATCTACTTGGCAGCAAAAACCCCCAACAAACCCAGATGGGATTATTGTCTCATATTCATGAACTGGAATTTAGGAGTACTGTGTATATCCTTGTGAGGATACACTCTATAGTTCACACTCTTAGGAAAATAAATATTACTTGGTTCTCATTTGTATTAACTTAAAGCTTTGATAGAAAGAGAAAGGACTTTGCTTAAAGTTCCAGTATGGAGATTTGGATCTGGTTTCTTCCTCATTAGGTGGCAAAAAAAATAATCTTGCCAGAATCTCTTCTGGTAGCCCATGCAGCCTTCCTAAGCGATGATCCTACAAGGAATGTTAGTGAGGCTTCTAGGCACTGTGTTGACAATCAGGTAATTGATCGTATTTAAAAAATAATGTTGGGGTTTTTTTGTTTCATTTTCCAGGTTGTGGAGCTCATATCAAGTGCAATTGGTGACCTAGTGCAAGGAATATACTATGACAATTCTAACTTATCAGAGGTAAGATTTTTGAGTCCTTGCACTTTATTCAAGTAGTTTGTTTTAAATAAATGTGTGACAACAGTAAATATCATGATGACTTTTTTGTTTGCTTAAAGGAAAGAGGAGAAAGGGGGAGGGATAGCTCAGTGGTTTGAGCATTGGCCTGCTAAACCCAAGGTTGTGAGTTCAATCCTTGAGGGGGCCATTTGGGATCTGGGGCAAAAATTGGGGATTGGTCCTGCTTTGAGCAGGAGGTTGGACTAGATGACCTCCTGAGGTCCCTTCCAACCCTGATATTCTATGATTCTATAGGACTAATTACAGTCTCAGCAAGCTTCAGAAATGCTTTTAGTATGGCACCTCAATTCTGCCATAATGGATGATGGGAACCACTAGAAATGCTTAGAGAGAGAGATTCTGTAATTTTTAATTCGTAAACAAACAAACAAACTTGCAGTTAGCATGGACACTAAACAGACCTCACTCAGTAATGCCTCTAGTAAGGGTTCTGTTAAAACAAGCTCATCAGAATACCCGCAAATAGTGGACTAGAAACATATTCATTAGTATTAAAAGGTTTAAAAAATGTGGACCAACATGTTGTCTGTGAACTGGTGGACAAATACATTGTATAAGTAGATTTTGCTAGGTCACATAATTTTTCATATCCTGGCTGCTTGGGTGTGTGGAATTTGCAGTCACTGAAGCCAAAATTTAAACCAGGACCTTTCTATTCGTAAATGTAGCAGCTTTATTAGGTGAGCTAAATGGAAGTCTTGTGCTGAGGCACAAAGAGCTGTGCTATGCTCCTCTTTAAAAAAAAAAAAAAAAAAAAAAAGTCATTCTTGCATGTATCACAGAGAGCAATTGACCTGGTCAAAGAAAATGGTTCAAATCATTTACATGACTCTGAGGTGCAAAGTTTATTTCAAAGACAAATATAAATATGCCACACTACTGTTGTTACTTTGCTGCATGGCAGGACTCTGATGAACTGCTTTGATTCTTTTGATGAAACTGGAATTAAGATTTTTTGAGTCACTTATTAACGTGATTTCATTTTGGCAGAATGGTAAACTAAGAAATCTTGTTTCGTTTACCATGGTTATCTCTTAACACTGTGTGTATTAAGAAGTTCCTATTTTAGAATCCTCATTATTACCTCTTCATTTCACCTAATAGCATGTTTTTACTCTATCAAAAAGCATGGATTTACACTATTGAGATGATCACAAGTGTGTGCATATGCACATTGTAAGCTAGGATGTTTTTTAAGTGGAGCATATTAACAGAAACAAAACAATCTCAGATGGGCAAGCCATTTCAGAAATATTAACCTTAAAGGAATAACATTGGGAGGCAAGATGGCTTGGGGGATAAGTGATGGCATATGGAGCCCCTCACTTATAAGTCTTCAGTTTAAAATAGAGCTCAGGCTAATCCTGCTATCTTGTTGTTCAGAGCAAGTGAAATGAGTTATCTCAGTTTAGCTCCAAGTAGATATAAGTCTAGATCATATAAAGTACCATCACACTTGGCATCCATGTTAATGGTAGTGGTTAAAAGGGCATGGAAGATATCTTATTCGCTCACCCCTAGAACTTATTCCTCTAGGTTAGGGTTGAGGCACATGACAAAAACTATGTGGGAAGTTTGAACTACTTCTGCACCTGCTATACCTAATCTGTAGACAAACAGATGACTTCAGTCTTCCAGTTTGCCAGTTAAGCTACCTCTCTCAAGCTCTATATGCAAGGCTATATTTTAAAAGGAAAAACATATTTTTATTAATACAAATATGTTAAAAGAACTTTTAAAATTGTATTTTATATAAGCCGGGCAGGTTTTTCTAAATACAACCAAACCTCAGCTATGTTTTACTTAAAATAGCTTTTTTAAAGGGTAAAGTTCACATAGGTGACTTTAGCAATGGGGCTGCTTCACTGTGATTTCATTTGCACATTTTAGATTAACCACATCCTCTGTATTACTAGAAATGTTCTTGACTTTTTTGGGTGTCTGCCATTGCAGCAGGTCTTAGTCCTATTTCTCTTTACTTGGCAGCATGTTGGTCTGAGGGCTGTCAGGAGATAATCATACTACCTCAGAAGAGCTTGAAAAATGTAATGCTCTACCACATTTATAAAGCGCTCAGCAAGCATAGGGAAAGTGTAAGATCACTGAGCCCAGCTGAAAAATGTCAAGTTAAAGATACCAAAATAATGGTTTTGTTTTTATAGTAAGCAATGAGCTATTCTGTCTGGCAAGAGTTGGGAGTACAATGATGCTTTACTAAAATAAACTGGATTAATTTAAACATAATTAGTATGTTGTAATAATATAAATTAACACATAGTATAGTATCTAAAGATTAGACTTTTAGTGAGTCAGATATGGCCACCAGTTAAGCCCATATCAAACACAAATGTGTGACCTACTTTACTTCCTTTATGATCTATTCAGCCAATTGGAGAACACTGAGGCTTGTTTCATAATTACACATATTATCTTTGCTAGCTTCCCCACACTACTCTGCCAATGCAACACCCCTTTCTGCCTGCATCCATGTCCTGGACGTGTCTTGAGCAAACATTGCCTCATGTGCTATGTTATTTGGTGGTCCTGTCTTAGTTGCATCAAAAAGTCATAATATGTGACCAAATCTAGAATCTGAACTGAAGTTTCCAGTTGTAAAAGAGTAATACAAAAATTTACAATGCCACTGTACTCTCCAGTGTCAGATAACTCCTGTTTCTTATATAGAGATGTTAGTAGATAACATTCTTCATAATAGAGAACCTTGTGTTATGAATTTGGAAAAACAGAATATTTTTTAAAGTCCGAGGCAGAAAAATTGGGCTTCAAGTGAGAAGTATGACCATAAAATGGTGCTTACAACCATCATGTGCTGTACAACCTTTTGTTCAACAGTCTGTGGTGAGCTGTGCTAGATGTCCACTTTAATTGTTAGATTTAAACTAACTTTTACAGTGAACTACATCATTTGTTATAATTCACTCCTCTCTGACACATCAGGCCTATGATCCCTTGGAATGTTTTTGTTATACCATCTTTGGATGACTATAAAGATTAAATATATTTTTGCCCCAAGCAGATTGGCCTGTATAGACTCCTTGAAGACATTTATTGGATGTAATTATATGACAACTCTGTCTATCATTTTTCCTTTGCAAAGCCATACTGTGGCCAGCCCATTTTATCACTTTTTAGTTGAGCCCTCTTCATCATCATCTTATTTATATAGTGAGTAAAACCATTCTGTAACTGAAATGGGCAAATAAAAATAAAGATTCCTCCCTTTCTCTGTTATTTTGAATGATACTTTAAACCAAAAGCTATAGGCTTTAGTTGCAAAGGTAGCCTAAAGTTTAGTTTTATGAGTGTGAGTGGAAGGGACTCTTCCAATCTTCTTCCATTTTCTCAAACCTACATCTAGTTGAAATTAAAAGTTCGAACCAACCAAGGTGCCTCTTACACACTGTGGATTGCAATGAATAGCCGTGTCAAAGTGGGCTTTTTCTTGAAGGTTCAGTTGTGGGCGTGGTTGCCCTGTTTCAAAGAAAAATACCACTTATGGTGATCCTAGCCTCCATGCTCAGCTCTTTAGGAGTGAGTAGGCCTTCTAAAACTTACAAACCTCTTCTAAAACATTTACAATATACTTTAGGACTTCTAGAGTGCCTACATCTGAGGCTCTCAAAGCACTTCACACTTGTTAACAAAGGAAGCCTCAAAATCCTGTGAGTAGGGGAAGTATTGCTGTCCCCATTTTACAGATGGGGAAACTGAGATATAGAAAAGTAGAGTTACTTTTTCAAAGTCATGCAGCAAGTCTGTAGCAGAGCCAAGAACTTAGATGCACTGGTTCTTAGTCTTGCACTTTACCTACCAGATCATTCTTATTAACTTAAATGAGAAATTAGGAGCTTTTTGAAAAGGAACACTGCACTACTTTTCCTTAGCTCCTGAATCTGAATATTCACAATGTCTCATGCTAGACACAACCAGCTTGATTATATCGTTTTTAACAGTGGAATGTTAATAGTCTTTCTCGACTATTACTCTTTTCTCTGCAGTCTGAAGTAGTTCTCCATGATGAACTACTTTTTGTAGTAAAAGCATATGTTTAAAATTTAACTTTTCCCAACCATCTTTTTAAAAAAAATTCTATTGTTTTAGAGAGTCATGATGAAAGTACTGGAGCACTCCAGCATGTGTTTTATTGGCCCATTTGCGCTCACCCTTGTTCCTCACAAAGCACTGAAGGCATGTATTAATAGACCAATAAAACATGCTCTGTCATGTCCAACAAGCAGGAAGACATCTGTTAAAGCTTACATCAGTCAAATGAAAATGTTTTGTAGGATAAATGTGTTGCTACCATTAGAGAGCCATAATTTTATTGACTTATTTTTATCCTTCTGTGTAGAATAGAAGTTGTTGAACCATCCAATTTAAAACTCAAATCCTGAGATTGAATCAAAAATAAAATATGCTTGATTTATATATGCATTTTTATTTTAATAAGGATTAGACCAAAGTTTGAGTTGTAAATGGATTAGACAGTCTCATATTGTGCAAAATTAGGTGGCAAAGCAAGTGCTGCTGTGTATCCAAATAAAAAACCTTAGTTATAAAACGTATTCTGAATGTCTACATTTTTCATCCAAAAGATGTGACTTTGAGTCCTGCCAATTCTTGCTATGCATTTTGGAGCACTCCAATAAGGTGTGTGTTTTGTAACATTTGTATGCAGTGCTGAAAATGCTTACAAATGAATCGTGACATGTATTTATATAAATACCATCTAATTCTTCTCTGGGAGACACAGAAACCAGTTTGAGCTACTTTAAGGTGGTTTGGTGAGGTGGGGGGGGTGGATTTTAAGTGCTACTTTGTATTAAGTACATAAAATTAATTTAATATTTGCTACCATAAATGTGATAGGTATAAGTGGTAAAAATCTTGGTGTAAAACATGTGATGATTCTCTAGAAACTCTTTCTATTTTCCATTGCCTAGAAAGAGTATTTTTACAGTTTAAGCACTGTCTGAGAATTTAATGGCTTTACCTCCCAGCAAGCCAATTTCTTTCTAAAATCAAAACAGTAAATATTTGTATAAAATGTAAACATCTTTACTGATCTTGAGGTTGGTGAAATGGGAGCATCAGTTTTACTTAGAGTTTCCCACTTGCAGTTACAATATTTCAAAGTAAACTTTTAAAGCATCAGTTGTTAGGTTGTATAATGTGAAAAGTGGCAATGTTGTTTCTTTGTACTTTAAACTGTCAAGTCATTAAGGTACAAAGATAATATGAATATTGTACATAAGATGGATCTAATAATAAAAACAAACCAATTGCTAGACTTTAGTGTGTATAGTTTCAATTGAATTTAATGCTTAGAAAAGTGCTGGATTCACAGGCCTGGAGACCAATTTCTTCCAGTGCTGGCTTCCCCAGGGTGCCTTAACTATATCTTGGAGGGTCTGCCTCCATGAATGAGAGGTTAATTCAGCCACTGTTCATTCAGTTTTTGGCTCCTCTGACACAGCCAGCAGTGGTGCCAGTTGTGATGGTTTCTTTTGTGATTTAGACGCATCACGTCTCCTATGAATGAGTATGACTAAAACCATCGCCTTATTTCATATACGCCACTAAACAGTCATCAGATACTAAATGTCTGATCATGAACTAAAGCGATGTAAAGATGGAAAGTTCCAAATTCTGTTATCAATCCTTTGAGCCATCCAGTGACTCCTTCATCTTACTGATATAGAAGCTTCAAAAAATAAAGGGAGAAATCCCACCCATTTCACCTGCACAGGTGTAACTTCAGTTTTTGTGTAGTTTGCAGTCTATAGCTAATTATAGTTCTTCTCCTTGATGTGTTCAAATGATTTAGAGATGCTCTCCTATCAGCATAGCTACTGCCACTCATTTAGGTGGTTTTGTTGTGTCGACAGGAGAGCTCTCTCCCGTCGGCATAGCACAGTTACACGACCTATCTTACAGCAGTACAGCTGTATTGGAACTTGCTAGTGTAAACATGGCCAAACTGACACATGACAAGCTTTATCAGGAGGTAATGTTGTTGAACTGAATTACAGCTGTAGGTCTTTTTTTTGGGGGGGAAACAATGGTTTTTGCCTAGTCCAGTTGTTGCAATGCAATTTACAAAAATTTCACTGAGAGATGACTGCCTTCATGGCATTTGGTTTAAGTATTTTTACCATAGAGCGCTCCTGAAAGAAGGTTGTCAAGACTTTCTCTGACTGGACTGTATTATAGTTTGGCTCCCAAATTATGTATGCAGGGGATTCTCAATATCCATGTAAGAAAGTGCAATACATTGCCTTTGAGCATATTTTTTCAGCATAGAAAATTTAAATATGTATTTTGGATGTTTGAAAATTTTAAGTATATACAAAAGCTGTGTAGTATTCTGTTGTTTTATAAAAATATTAAGGAAACAGCAAAGTAGGGAACATTTTTTCAAAGTGCCTGTAGTAGAAGCAATGTAATATTGGTAAACTTTTAAATGTTAAGATTTTGCTCAGATCCTTCTAACAACTTTTTCACAATTCCACATTTAAGGACAAAAAGTGAAAATTTGTACATTTAAAAAAAAATCAGCATCTTTCAAAGATCAGTATCCAAAATCACTTTTTATTAGGGACAAATTTGGTGTTGTCACTGTAAATATATAATAAATCCACTAATTTCATTGGAGTTGCACTGGATTTACAGAAAGAGCAGAAATTAGCTCATCTGGTGAAATCATGCCCTCATTAATAGCCCAAATAAAGTATTTCTTTTAGATAACATTGTAGAAATTCAGAATAAGTTTCCACCTTTCTCAAATATTTTCAAGACTTCAAATGAAGGTCACAAAAATACTTAGTATTTCTACATTTTTGTCTAAAAGATGGCACTTTTGGAAAATGTTGTAGAATTACTTGCAATGAGTAAGGTTAGCAGGGTCTCTTCAGTAGCTGCAGTTCGTAGTGATGTCACAATCTGTATTTGGTGTGTGAATGTTTCAGAGGCTTGGTACAGCTAGCATTTTAAGGACTTTGTAACTTCATAAATGATTGTTTTTGTTAAACTTCCTAGTTTACTTCTCTTTTCATGCGGGTTAAAATAAATAATTGCAAAATCACTGCAAGTTGGTTGTCCTAATCTTCATCCAATAAGCTTTAATAAGCACACATTTTTATCTTAGCTGGTTGGTCCTGAGTAAAAAAAGTTGAGTCACAGCTTCCCAGAGCTTCATCTCCAGATTATTTTAAATTAACCTATGTCTGAGTGAGAAAATGATCGAGCATTTATTTTTGGTACCAGTTCTTATTTATCATTTTTGTCATTCTACCAATCATGGAAATTTGCATATATTCTGGGCTGAACTAAGGCATTATGAGGCAAATATCGTAGTAAAATGGGACCTACCTAAAGTTTAATCTTGACTTTGTAAATTATCATCACATACATAGTAGCAAACATGTCATTTTCTGTTCTTTCCCCTTCCTGTAAAAGGCAGGGGTGTGTCTGAAGGCAATGGAATTTTGATACAATGTTTGGTTATTTTGCATTACAGAATTCTGCTAATTTTCCCATCAATCTCGTATTATTTTCTATCCAGTAATGCAGCACTCCTTGGCAGTGTTCATAAGCGGGACGATTGGAGCTGAATAGAGGGATTTTATTTCATTTGTTACAAAATTCATGACAGATACTACCCAGTAGAAAATTATGAGGTCACACAGATTTAGTTCTTATTCATTTCCAAGCAATTTAATTGAAGTAACAGTAGGGGAGGGGGGTCTTCTTAGATGTTTCTTTTCTCACTTTGTAAAATTTTACCTTTTGGCTCAGTCAGTGCTGTAAATTTCATTGTATTGAGAAATTAAATATGATGCTTAATATTTAAATTTTGAAACCATTTCTTTACATACGTACATTTATAACCTATGTTTCCTTTACCTTTTTAAAGGGGACCTGCAAACGGGTCACAAAAACTGGACTTTGAGATCTTTTTTACTTCTTTACAATTAATAAAGAAAGCTTGACATTTATATATGTATATATAAAAATTAGAATGTCAGGATCTGTCTAGCCTTGAAGACACTGATTAGTGAAATGATGACATCACAAGAGCCAAGAGAGTTAAGCTGAACAATTGACTGGGGAAAAGTGTGTGTCAGATTGTTAAAACTGATTATATTTTCTTTTGGTTTTGTTAAAATATAAATTTAGTTAACATTTTGGATAAAAAGAGACTGTTAAAGGTTTAGCATCCTTGATCCTACAGTTAAGGCATTGTAGCTCACAATGAACATCTGAGAGATCTGTCAGAGTCCTCCAGGGAAATTGAAACTTGACATTCCTGATATTTCTAATGTAAAAAAAAATCAAGATAATAGAGAAGCAAAAAAGACGCATCCCCAAAACATCCTTCACAGGCCTTTGGTCTCTTTTTTTTCCCTTCATTAAAATCCCATATATATTAGAATGTATAGGAAGAGGCTGTAGTGTAGCATTTGATGTAATCATATAGTGTCTTGACATGTTTCTTAGAAATGCCACTCAATGTTTAAATGGTCAGTTCTTTTCTTTCTTGCTTGCTGGTGAGAGGTGCCAGTGAGTGGTGTATTGCACAGGACACTTTTTAACCAGTAAGTCAGTAGGAATGTAATTGGCTGCCAGTGTTCATATTGTAGTGACATGAAAATTCAGAGGCAAACCTATTATAAAGATAATTGAAGCTCTACCCGCTTTAGTTTTGGCGGGGGGAGCAGCAACTCTACAATTCAGCAATTAAAATGCGCTGTAATGTTTTCACTTTTCCCATCACCTCGTGCAGGAATACTCTTTGGGCGAGTGGCTATTTTGCATGACACATTAAAGTCCGCAGCCTTGGAATTTACAGTAGGTGGTAGTTTCCTAGGTGGCATAGCTGTGTTTTTAATTTCCTATGTCATAGTTTCGGCTTTTTCATTTTAGCCTTCATTTCATTTTCAGCAAAACTGTCTTACACATGATATTGGAATATCAACTTGGAAAGAACAGATTTTCCTATCCCATAGTGCCTTGTTGGCAAAGAGCTGCCAGGCTGCAATGGAATTAGCAAAGCATGATGCTGAGATCCAGGATATGGCATTTCAGTATGGAAAGAACATGTCTATGAGTCATAAGGTATGCCTATTCTCTTTGTTCAGTCTTCTACTGAAAGGGTAGATGAGAACCTCTCTAATCTTCTTCTTTTGAGTCTCTTTTCGGTCTGAGTTTAGTGGATACTTTAAATGAATTCACTTGTAATTATCCAATTTGGCAATATGTATAAAGAGCCATATGCTTGTCACAGAAAACTACTGTTTATAAAATATTCAGTGTATCAGAAATGTATTCATATTGCATCAAGTAACTCCCATAGGTCCTGGGAAATGGAAAATATTCTTATACCACTCACAATTTTAAAGAACAGAGTCCTTCCCATGAATGACTGGGTCACTCTCACCACCACATACTAACAACTCTCTTTCTCCCACTCCCTCACCTTAGTACGCACCCGCCGACTTCATACCCCTTCCCAGCTGTGGCAAACTGTCCCTCCCCACTTTTTTGCAGCCTCTGCTAAACAACCCCCATCACTTCCCCAATATGGAGCTAAGAGGGTGGAGCCAAAGTACAGCTATCAAAGCAGAGGAGGATAGTGTAGGAATAGATCAAGGGACATGGAATTGGAGATGGGTCTCTGGCTGATGGTTGAATGTGTGTATGTAGGGGTGGGCTCCTGGAGGAGCAGGATCACAAGTGGCTGCATAGATATCGGAAGCCTAAGGCCACCATTGTCTGACATATGGTAAAAGTATAGTAATTTAAATGTTAAGAGTTTTTTGATATATGAAGTTTCTGGTTTGTTAATCCAGCAGTGCTCCTTTCCTAAAGTTATGTGAATTTAGTCTGCACTGGAGTTATTCATATCATTCTGGGTTTTCTAATCTTTAAATTAGTTTTTATTTACCTAGAGATAATCATTTCAATCCCTAAAAACTAAGTTGTACCAGTCTTTTTTTATTTAACAAAAATGTTTTCACCCTCTCTTGCAGCTACACTCGGACCTCCAGCCATTTATTAAAGGAAAATCTAGTGACTCTGTGGCTTTTAGTTTAAATTCTGCTCCTGTAGTCCTGCATCAGGAGTTTCTTGGAAGGGAAGCCTGGATTAAGCAGATTAGAGAGGTAAATTATAAATTAAGTTTAAAGTGAATTTGTAGTGTTACAATAATTTTTAGATTGGTCATTCATCTCCCTCTTCTCCCAGCTTCTGGAAAACTCTAGGCTCAGTGTTATGGGGCCATCTATGAAGAAACACAGAAGCAAAGAGTACTCAAAGACAGAGGATATAGAGGTTAACCCCATTCCCTAGCTATTCAGTGTCTCTTTGACTGCTGAAACATGGAGATTAGCTTTTAGCTCCAAATTCCTCTTTCCCTCTAGTAATTCCCTAATAAGATTAATAGATAAGAACAAGATGATTGTGTAATGCAAACTTGTGTGTTTGTCCAATGTCTAGCACTGTGGGGTTCTGGTCCATAACTAGGGCTCCTAGGCTAAATAAATAATAATGACACAAGGAGGAGGACAAGAACAAGTAAGACCCACCCAAAAAAAGGCAAGACTTAGCACCATCTAGTGAGCCTACATCAATTGCATGGGTTCCCCATGTCTAAACAGTCTTGGAAAGCACCCTCCCAGGGTTCCTACCCTAGTTGTGCAAGCTGCCCACCTTGTCAGGAAGATTTTTGGTGGTAATGAGGTAATGTGGAACAAAGATTTATTAGTATTAGTTTTGGATGCCCTGCTGGTGAATTTCAGCATGTGAGTTCTGGTGGTACAGATATCCCCTTTCCCATAACATTGTAGCTGTACCTGACAAGAAGAACTCTACCTCCGTACGTTGTCTGTCTTCAACATGTTGGCCATTTTGGTGCCTGTAGATAGAGAGATGACCAGAATCAAATTAAAATGGCTAAACTAATTAGCCTTCAAAGATAATTTAGAAAATGAAAGAGAGATGCCACTGTAAACTAAAGAGCCAGAAATTCACATTCGAGGTGGGAGCTCTTTTGCTGCCTTTTCTGCTGTTCAAATTGAAAGTAAAATGCGGGAGGAGAGGCCAGGAGTGGGGCTTATGAGTAGTTCTACATTTATGACTGATAGGCTCAGAACTATCTTCATGTGCTGTGGGCGAAGAGGCGGAGTCGCAGTAGTGAGCCTTGTTAGATACATTCTCATAGGCGAATATAACCTTACTCTCATACAGGAAAAATACATTCTTTCTGACCAAACTGAGGCCTTCTAATTTTAAAGTTAGAGAATGGTAATTCAGCATATGACTAAAAGTCTTAGAATTCTGCAGCCTTGACACAAGACTCCTGTATGTGTTGAATGAAAATAGATTTGGATGAATATGTTTCAAAAGTTTTCATAAACTGCGCTGTGATAATACCATTACCCTCTCACTGCAATTTCCGATCTGCAGAATCCAGAATAGGTTGCAGGATTCCAGTTCTGTCTGTCCACTAATTAATTCTTTTTAAACTAAAAAGGGACATTATGCACGCACTGAAGCAATTCTAACTGAAAGAAAATAGGGTGGTAAAAGGTTTTTGTTTTTTGTTTTTTTCCCCCATGGAAAGCAAGTAGTGTTTCAATTAGCTATCATTACATCAAAATACAAAATGGGAAATCTACCATGCATCCTCTTAGATAATATGTTAGAATGTATTTGTTCATCAATGCAACTTAAGTTGATGATAGTTTTGCAGCTTCCACAAAAAACATCTCATTATGAGTAAAGGTTAGCGGTGCAAATCCAAATACTTCGTTATACATGTTCAATTAATAGAATCATAGAAATGTGGAGCTGGAAGAGACCTTGAGAGTTCATCCAGCTCCCACCAAGTAAACCTAGACCATCCCTGAAAGGTCAGTCCTGTTCTTAAAAACCTCCAGTGATGGGGATTCCACAACCTCTCTTGAAAGCCTATTCCAGAGTTTAACTACCTTCCTAGTTTGAAAGTTGTTCCTAATATCTAACCTAAATCTCCCTTGCTACCAGGGCCGCCCAGAGGGGGGGCAAGTGGAGCAATTTGCCCCCGGGCCCCGCAGAATACTATAGTATTGCAACTTTTTTTTATGGAAGGGGCCCCCGAAATTGCTTTGCTCCAGGCCCCCTGAATCCTCTGGACGGCACTGCTTGCTACAGATTTAAGTCCTTTACTACATGTCCTCTTTCAGTGAACATGGAAAACAATTGACTACTATCCCTCTTTATAAAAGCCCTTAACATATTTGAAGACTATCAGGTCCTCCCTCAGTCTTCTTTTCTCAAGACTAAACCTGCACTGTTTTTTTAACCTTTCCTCAATTCAAGCATCCTCTGCTGCCTCACACTACTGTGTGAAGGTATTAATGGCAGAACCACCCCTGAATCCCCTCAGTTGCCACCCATGACGGTTGCTGGAGCTGCTGCTGTTACTTTTGCAAGTCCTTTGTTTCGTCTTGTACATAGTACCCATTGGTTAGTTTTGAGAGTTTTAGCATATTTTAGAATTAGAATAATAGTTGATAATTGTGCTGGTGCCAATTCCGGAATCCTGCCTTGGTCTCTAGGCTACAAGTCCTGTTGCTCTTGCAGCAAATCAATGCCTGCCAAGAACTCTCAGTCCATCTGTCTTAAGCGCTGTGGGAAGCTCAGGTCAGTGACAAATGTCACACATCTGTAAGAGGTTTAAGCCCTGCTCTAAGAAGGACAGAGCAGCCAGAATTAAGGATTTACTCTTGGAGTCAGTGCGCCATCCATCATTAGAGCCTTCAGAGCGGGTTAGCAGTGCTTCTCCTGATTTGGCTGTACTGAGGGAAGAGATTGCTGTTGCCAGTACCAAAGAAAAGGCACCATAAATCTTTTAAGGACTCAGCACAAGATACTTCAAAATCTTTGGAGCAGATGTCTAGCTCATGCAAGGACATGTAAGTGTGCTCAAATAAGAGGCACTTTCCAGTGCAGGCCTCAAGTCATGGAAGATCATTGTCTCCAGAGCTAAAGTCAGGCCTATTGAGACTGATTCCTACAGTTTCTGCCTCAATGTTTGCTCAGATATCCGTACTGCAGGATCAGGAGTCTTTCCCAGTGCCGTCCACATCTGAAGCTTATGCAGTCACTAGAGAGTTGTTGAACCTGTCAGTACCCATTTCCCTGGCCATTCAGAATTTTTACCTGGCACCCATGCCAAAGGTATCGATGTCTACTCTTCTTGCTCCAGCTCTACACATTGTACGGTACTGTCAGACCCGATAGTTAACGTACCTCTTGGATTGGTACTGACCAGGGGAACCACACATGATCTTGCCAGTGCCTCCATCCTCAGGCTATGAACCTATCTTCCCAATACCAATGGGGTCAGCTCCTCCCAGTCAGAAGAAGCGGACTCCTTATTGGACTCTGAGGTCAGTTCTTACATGTCACAACCTGTGCACATTCATCAGCTCCCATGGAGTGCCTACTCACTATGGTACCCGCCTCAGTTGCAGCATGGCCCATATGACAAGGATGCATGGCCCAGACATAGTTGGGGTCCAGTGCCCTATCAGTGGCCTTTCTGGAACCCTTGGAGTCTACCTCCTCAATCAAGGGCATCCCAACACCATTCACATCCTGCTTTTTCAGCTGTGCGTTGTGAGCACCTACACCAGAGTCAACCCACCCTTGGTGTTGGACCTGGTACCATGCATATGGATGTTCACTCTCAGGAGCTGCTGCTAGAGGAATTGGAGGAGGCTCAGTCTCACCAGCCCTTGGCCTCTTCATCTTCATCCCCTGATGAGGCAATGGTAGCAGAATCTGTTTCTCCACCTGCTTATGATTACCAAGACCATCAGGAGTTGTTGAAGAGGATGTTTGTGCTTCTGGATATCCAACCAGAAAAGGTCCAGGAAAAGTTGTGCAGGCTTGTAGGTATTTTAGCCTCAGTGGAACCTTCTAGGGTAATGCTCCCGATTTAATGGGGAGCCTGTCAGGGTGCCATTACAGACCCAATCTTCCCTGCCCCCCTACCACTAAAAGAGCAGAGAGGAAATACTATGTCCCCTGGCAGGGCTTTGAACATTTCTGTAATCATCCCCCTCTTGGTAGCTCCTTGGTAATCTCTTCAGCTAATGAAAGAGAGGAGAAACAGGGTCACCAAGCATCCACACCAAAAAGCAAGGAAGCAAAGAAATTTAACATTTGGAAGGAAGCTTTATTCAACAGGAAGGTTACTGCTTTGAATTGCAAACGAGGAGCCTCTGCTGGGTTGTTACAATTTTCCCCTGAGGAATAACATTTCAAAATTTAAGGACAGGTTTCCAAACGAGCTGAAACAGGAATTTTCAGTGATGGTGAATGAGGGAAAATTAGTTATCAGAATGGCTTTGCAAGCTGATTCTGCCGCTCGAGGCATGGCCTCCGCCATCACTATGCTACGTGTGTTCATGGCTGCAGTCATCTGGTCTCCACCAACAGACTGAACACACCATCCAACACTTCCCTTTTGAGAGTCCTTCATTCTTTTCCAGAAAGACTGAGGAGAGGCTGCATAGTCTCAAAGATTCAAAAGTATCCCTTAAGTCTCTGGGAATATATATGCCACAACAAAGAGAAAGCCCTTTTGCCCACAGTACTTCCAACAGTATTGAAGTTTCATGACTAATATCCAGGACCTGTCCAGGAAGAAGGGCAGAGGTTACAGAAGACATCTGCCACCTTCCTCTTCCTCCACAGCTGCCAGTTCATCCAAGCAAACCGAATCCTTCAAATAAACAGTCTGATATATTGGTCAAGGACAGAATACTAGTGCCATCTTTTCCCATCCCCGTAATTGCCAATTACCTATTCCACTTCCTAAGTGCTTGGTCCTATATCACCAAGGATCATTGGGTCTTACGCATGGTGGAATTAGGATACATCCTTCAGTTTATTCCTATCCCCCAACCCACTTTCCCTGTCCCTCTTCAGGGACCTCTAGCATGAGGTCATTCTACTACAGGAGGCCCAGTCTCTCCTTCTCTTGGGCACCATAAAGAAAGTCCCTCTGTTACTCAGGGGAAAGGGGTTTTGTTCTTTCTACATCCTAACCCCAAAGTAAAAGGGGTCTTAGACCTATTTTAGAGCTAAGAGAGCTCAACGAGGTCCTAAAGAAAATAAAATGAGAAATAAATTGTCTGACAAGCAGAGGATGCTAAAGAAAATAAAGTGAGAAACAAAGAGGTGTGTCCCAGGTAAGAAGGATTTTTGTATATAGAAAATGTGTATGTTAGGCAAAATACGGGTCTCTGCATGACCCAGTGAAAAAATACACTGGAGCCCAACACTTTGAATCTTGCATCTGTATTGTTTTTTATGAGTTGGAACAGTTTAAAAATATACAAGAGGGACCCTGTCTGGACTAGTCCACACAAGAGATCCACTTCCTGGACACTATGGTGCTAATAAGCAATGGTCACATAAACACCACCCTATACCGGAAACCTACTTACCGCTATGCCTACCTACATGCCTCCAGCTTTCATCCAGACCACACCACACGATCCATTGTCTACAGCCAAGCTCTACGATACAACCGCATTTGCTCCAACCTCTCAGACAGAGACAAACACCTACAAGATCTCTATCAAACATTCTTACAACTACAGTACCCATCTGGTGAAGTGAAGAAACAGATTGACAGAGTCTGAAGAGTACCCAGAAGTCACCTACTTCAGGACAGGCCCAACAAAGAAAATAACAGAACGCCACTAGCCATCACCTTCAGCCCCCAACTAAAACCTCTCCAGCACATCATCAAGGATCTACAAACTATCCTGAAGGAGGACCCATCACTCTCACAGATCTTGGGAGACAGGCCAGTCCTTGCTTACAGACAGTCCCCCAACCTGAAGCAAATACTCACCTGCAACCACACAACAAAAACACTGTCCCAGGAAGCTATCCTTGCAACAAAGCCTGTTGCCGACTGTGTCCACATATTTATTCAGGGTACACATTATTGGGCCTAATCACATCAGCCACACTATCAGAGGCTCGTTCACCTGCACGTCAACCAATGTGATATATGCCATCATGTGCCAGCAATGCCCCTCTGCCATGTACATTGGCCAAACTGGACAGTCTCTATGTAAAAGAATAAATGGACACAAATCAGACATCAAGAATTATAACATTCAAATACCAGTCGGAGAACACTTCAGTTTCTCTGGTCACTCGATTACAGACCTAAAAGTAGCAATTCTTCAACAAAAAAACTTCAAAAACCGACTTCAACGAGAGACTGCTGAATTGGAATTAATTTGCTACAGGACACCATTAACTTAGGCTTGAATAAAGACTGGGAGTGGATGGGTCATTACACAAAGTAAAACTATTTCCCCATGTTTATTTTCCTCCACTACTGTTCCTCAGACGTTCTTGTCAACTGCTGGAAATGGCCCACCTTGATTATCACTACAAAAGTTTTTTTCCCCTCCGCTCTCCTGCTGGTAAAGCTCACCTTACCTGATCACTCTCATTACAGTGTGTATGGTAACACCCATTGTTTCATGTTCTCTGTGTATATAAAATCTCCCCACTGTATTTTCCACTGCATGCATCCGATGAAGTGAGCTGTAGCTCATGAAAGCTTATGCTCAAATAAATTTGTTAGTCTCTAAGGTGTCACAAGTACTTCTTTTCTTTTTTCTCTGGAACATGTTAGAAAATATTCTTTTATATTTTGATACCTGATTACTTTTAAGTACAGCACAGAAAATGAGCAACGGGATGACACTGTGTATATGCATGGTTCCAAGCCAAAACACAGCTGTGAGGTCTAATTTTAGGTCTACCAGCTTTGACATTGTCTTTGACATTATCTCTTTAAAATGACCGAGTCTAGACTTTTTCCCTCTGTGTACATGCAAGCTGGATGGGGTTAGTTATTTTAAAAAACAAACAAACAAAAAAAAACCTATTATTGATTTTGTTTATAACTCTGATCCCTTTATTGTTGGGCAGAAGTACACTGTATAGTCTGGATCTCTGGTTTTTTCAATCCATACGAGCAGCAAGCTTTTGGAGGAAGTTGTTACTTGTGTCTAAAATGTTTTTAATTGAAGAATCAACTGTAGTCTAATCTAGATAGAACTTTTGAACGTTGTAGATATCCAAAGATGTGCCTGTGTCCATTGAAATCTCTTTCCATGTTGTAATGAGGCATTCAGCTAGTAAATATTCATTTGTTTTTTTAAAATTCAGAATCTTAAGGAAATTAGTTAATTTTAAAATATTAATTGTAATGTATAGCTTGCTACATATTTCATTCTTGCTTCTTACAGAGAAGCAGAAGGTCTAGAAAAATAACAATAGTCTGTAACAGATGACATTTTATGTTTAATCTTTCTTTTTATGTTTAAGGCACAAAATAAAGGGAATCTAATGGACTTTACTAAGGTGAGTAAATTACATTAAGGCTACATCTTATTTTAAATTTAATGCTTTCATTTTTAAGTTTTATATTCCAGATAAGCTTTTTTCATTCTAGTCAAAGATTTATCTGAGACATTTTAACTTTCTATAACAAAGAGTAGCCAATTAGGATGGTCCCATCACATAGGAACTGTCATGCCAGGTTAGATCATTGATCAGTCTACTCCTGTGTCCTGACAATGATAGTGCCAGATGGTTATGCCTATGATGTTCCAGATGGACTACTTGATATAGGGAACCAATTGTATTAAACTAAACACTAAGTATCAAAATTGGCCATTTTACTACTATTGTTACTTTCATTATCCCTCTTGCCTCCTCAGACTTTAAACATTTTAAATATTTTCTCTTCTAAAGAGTTTGTTGCTTTTGTGTTCTCTGTATTTCATTAAGCTAATCATTCTCAGGCTGCCTCCTAATCATCACGTCCAGATTAACCAATGTGCACTCAGTGCACCTGCACAGGGTCCCATCTCCGGGGTGGACCCAACCACTGGATTTGGGTGGGTCATCCTGAGACCCAATATGCCAAGTTTTCATGACAGAGAGGTGGAGGGGCCAAATTTGAGTAAGTGGCATTGCAACCTGGAGGGCGGGGTCACAGCACAATTCAGAGCTGGGCTGGGCTGTTCCTCTTTCATGATATGGGAGCAGATGGGCCAAATTTCAGTGAGTGGTGTTGTGGCCTGGCAACATCACTCACTCAAATTTGACCCACACCATGAAAGTACCGGGCGGGCTATGGGAGTGAATGGAGCTAGGAATGGGAGGAGCCACCTGGAATGGGAGGGAAGTGCTGGGGGGGGGGGGGCAATGAGTTTTCAGGATGGTCCGGGGGGTGCGGGGCTGGTGGTAAGTTGTTGTTGTTGGTGGGCTATGCGGATAGTGTTGGGGGACTGCAGAGTGAGGTGTTGAGGGTGAGTGGGAGGTGTTCGAGGTGGTGGACTAAATTATGATGGGGCCTTTTGCGGGGGCTGTGGATAGTGGAGCTGAGGTGAACAAGTTGTATGTCAGGGCTACTGGGATGTGGGGGGGGCTGTCAGGGTAAGTGGGGGGGTGGTGGAGGGTTGTTGCATAGGCACTGACTCAGTGGGTGCTGAAAAAAAATGGTGGGTGCTTAGCACCCCCCAGCAGCGCCTTCTGCCCCCTCCCCCAGCACCTCCCGCCTGTCGCGATCAGCTGTTCTGTGGTGTGCAGAGGGTGCTGGGGGGAGAGGGGAGGAGCAAGGGCTGGGTGTACTCAGGGGAGGGGGCAGAACAGGACAGGAAGAGGCGGAGCCAGGGTGGGGTCTTGGATGAAGAGGTAGAGTGGGAGCAGCGCCTAGGGTGGAGCCAGGGGGAGCAGCCCCCAGCACATTAGAAACTCAGCGCCTCGGGTTGTTGCGGTATATGTGGAGTAGTAGGAACATTCAGGTGTCTGGGTGTGAGGTGGGAAATATTTGAAGCAGGAGCACTTTGCTGAGCAGCCCATGTTTATGCCATGCAAGGCTGGCAGCGGGCTGGAGCAGAGCTAGAGCAGGGTTGTAGCACCACTCAATTTTGGCCTGACTGCCCCTCTGTCATGACGGTGGAGCAGCCAAGCCAAATTTGAGTGAATTGTGGGGAGGAGCAATTTCTATAGTGCACAGGGTCCAAAATTCTTTAATCCAGCACTGCTGACCATGACATCTTTACAGTGATGTTATGCACTCTTACCTTTCTGCCTCCCACCTCATCCCCATGTCGTACATAAAAGGGAGTCTTCCCTCTCCTGGTAGCTGCTTCCTACACACCTCCGCATTACAGCTTTTTTGTGAACTGAACACGGAAACCAGAAACCTTCCCTTTCATTGCATGAGCTAAAATTGAGGTCCACAGGGTATCTCTAGTAATAGGGAAATCTTCACATTAATATGCATGCTGACAGTCTTTCACTCAAGTTTCTAGTTGTAAATAAAGCCAGTCACCCTATTTTTTTCCCCCTATTTGTGGTCCTTGTTTAGAATTTCTAAAATCTATTTTCATGGATTTAATTTTTTGTTTTCTTCTGTTGTATTTCATCTCTGTGTACTGGAGGCACCACATAAAGGAATGTAAGGATAGTTGAATTTCCATCCCTATTCAGTCTTTGACTACTCTGTGGACGCTCCAATATAGTTGTTAGCTGCAATGTGGAAACCATCAGCTAGGAAGTGGACTGACACCACTTTCACATCTATTACCGAAGAGATCTCGGATAATAACTTTTGGTCACAGTGTCCTAGAGATGAAAGGCTCTATATCTCATCCTGCCAGTATAGTATGTATCTAAAGGAAAATTAATATGTAGACTAGTGTTCCGTGCGAAAAACTCTATAAATGTGTGTCTATTCTAACAAGTTATAGATTATTTCTGTAGTTGAGTTTACTGTTACTTCAGATAATCATCCTTTTTATAGGACTACAGTAGATATTTTTCCCACAGCAGACAAAACCTCGTTTCATGTGGTGTGACTTTCTCAAATCCTGTTAATTTTTTAGAAGAACCAAAATGAATTTTTCTTCAACTGTCCATCTCTGAGAAACTTCTGTGATGACTACTTATTCTTATAAAAACTCTGTGGCTTTTTTCTTGACTTGTTGCACTTCTATTCTATTGTCACAACAGTATTTTTGTAGCTGTAAAATAAGAGGATTAACATAAAATTTGCTGTGCTGGATCATATGGCTTTGTCTATGTATTCCCACATTGTTCTCAGCAGTTCCAAATATCTGTTCCTTCAGAGGATGGTGAAAAATCCATAATACACCTAGCCAACTTGTAATGTTCATTTGAGTGGGAAAGGGAATTCCTTTACCCTTCACGTGCTTGGGTTTAACCTGGTGGCATGAGATTTGATTAGCCTTGTGTTAATGTGGCTTGCTTAGCTGCAGATGTCATCAATTTGATTGTGACAATGAAATTACCCTATAATTTTGGAAAATCTAGCTGAAGTATTTGACTTAATGGGTACATCTACAGTGCAATAAAAAACCCACAGCACTGAGTCTCAGAGCCCAGGTCAATTGACTCAGGCTCACAGGTCTCAGGCTGCAGGGCTAAAAATTGTAGTGTAGACATTTGGGCTCAGGCTGGAGACCTGGCTCTGAGACACTCCATACTTGCAGGGTTTCAGAACCCAGGCTCTAGCCCAAGCCTGAATGTCTACACTGCACCTTTTATCCCTGCACGCCTGAACTCCATGAGCCTGAGTCAATTGACTCGGGCCAGGCATATCCATGTCACATTGAACTTTTATTGCTGTGTAGATGTACCCAATTACTCTAATTTTACCTGAATGAGAGTGAATTTCAAAGTTCACTATTTACAGTACCACGTAATAGTTCCGTATTTCCTTGGTATTATTTACAGTGCCAAGAAATATTTCCTTATTGCCCATCAGTTCAATAACCTGTCTTTTGTTTTCATACTATTTGACATGATAAAAAGAAGGACTAGGCATTTTTTGCCGCATCATTCAAGCTTCTTCTACCTCAGTCAAGATCCCTCTCATCTTTCTTCTTTCAAAGTTCAGATAATCCTAGCTTCTGAAATCTCATCATACTGAAAGTTCTGCCATACCTTTAATTATGTTTGTTTCTCTTCTCCATAGTTCTTCTATTAAGGTTAGGATTGCTAACCCTGGCCACAGTACATCAAAAAAGCATACCATTTTAATTTCTATACAATTATTTTCCATTTTAGTACATTGAAATAGCCTATTTGTTTTTTAACTAAATTAATAAAATCCATTCTGCTTTAATTTATACACACATATTATGGATATATGTAATTGTGTTTGCTTAGTTGATCTTCTCAAGTGTATTTTACATATTCATACAATTTTCAATTAAAAATAATGAATGAAGGTAAGAATGAGATCCATCCATCCCCCTGCCTGCTTTGAGGCATAGAGTTTATTTTTGCATGGCATAAAACAGCCTCCAGTACCTTTTTATTCTTGAGTCTCTGTCTGCACTTTGATTTACACATTTGATGCACAGTGTTTTAAAGTTGTAGCCCTAAGTCTGTACTGACCAAAGAAGAATGTCCATGTGATGCATCAGAGACACTAGTAAATGTAGTTGGGGCTCTGACATGAAGAGGAAATACTTTTCATTAATTTAATTGGGTCTTAGTTTTCCATTCCAATGGCTTCATTTCATTCTGCAGAATTTTTAGTCTGTTTTTTCCAATATATCAATCTTACTATCACAAGGACTTTGATATTCCAAAAAGCCTTTTCTCACTAAGCTGTTAATCAGTCTCTGAATGCCCTGTTCTTTTTTTTTTTAACTACACCATCACTACCACATCCAGACAAATTATTGATCCACCATCATATTGTATGAAAGTCTCTTCCTGAGATGAAAAAGTAGTTCTACCTCTGTTTTAGTATTAAGTGCCTCAAGTCGCACAAAAAAGTAGTAAGACTGAGGCGGGTGCCACTTGTGTCACTGCTGGAGACAGCAGATCAGTGAATCTGGGGAAAATCCTTTAGTCTCACCCTCATTTCTCTCTCTTTATTATGACAAAACATCTCATTTACCAGAATCACCTTTATCTGCTTTACCTTTTTCTTAACATGCACAGTAAGTAATACAGTTCTACCAAAACAAAGCTTCCCTGTTTAATTATTTATTTATTATTTGTATTACAGTATCTCCTAGAGGCAATGTACAAATACCTTTTAAGAGAGAGTTCCTGCCCCGAATAATTTAGTCTAAATAGACCAGACAGACAAAGTAGGGCAACCAGAGCACAGACAGTGGAAGTTACTTGTCTGATGTCATACAACAGTTTAGTGGCCAAGCAAGGAGTAGAACTCTAGACCCCTATCTCGGAGTTCTCTGGCCTGTCTACTGGACCAGAGTGCATCCATTTACCTTATGAATTTTTCCACCAATTATGATGGTATTACAGAAAGGAATGGGCATTTTCCTTGATGCCATTTCTTGAAAGGATGGAATTAAGCAGAGTAGGGCTTTTTTTTAATTTTGACATGTGATCTTATTCATTTGCTCTGCTGCAGATTGCTTTCTTTCAAACTGGCATGGGAAATATGGCATGTCACACAGTGTTGATATATTCTGTGAATTTATTGCTTTGTGTATGAAGCAATGTACTTATAGGATGTTAACATGGGAAACAGATTTTGTACCTGTACTGGAAATAGGTCACCTGAGAAATGATGTACCCAGCAGCTCTTGCACTGCATGAGACTAATATACTGGCTTAAGATGTGAGGGGGAAAGAGCCAAAGAAAAGGTGGAGAAAGGTGACATTTAAGGAAATAAGGGTTCTTGAAGATACCCAACTGTCATGCAAATAATAAATAATAACAATAATATAATGAGCTTAGTCCTGTCAGTAGTAACCCCCCTCCCCAAAATTCAGAATTGATCACCATCGTCGGTGCATTAATGTACCACAGCACTGTCACGGAACAGTTTCACAATCTCATGCTGCACGTAACAATAGTCCTATAGTGTTCCACTTTATTAAGTACCAAAGAATCATCATAGTTCAGTCCATGGGACTACAGTACATCCTATTTACTGATTTGCTCCCAAAAAAGCAGTGAAGTGGAAAGGATGGAGGATTCTAATTCATATCAGTAGCTTATGACCTATAGTATTTTTTCATTAAACTTTGTCTCAGCAGGATCGGTGTAGCCACTGCTACTAATTCCTTTGGTGATTCTGTAATCAAATAATGTGTAAATCCAAAAAAGAACTCCTTTTGAATGCAGATATTTTAAATATCTAATATTTAAATGCTAGACATTTTAAATCAGCTGGTCCAGTTAACTTGTATCCAAGAGTTTTAAAAGAGCTGGCTGAGGAACTCACTGGACCATTAATGTTGATTTTCAATAAGTCTTGGAACATCAAAGAAGTTCTAGAAGACTGGAAGAAAACTAATGTGCCAATATTTAAAAAAAAACATCAATGGGATGACCCAAGCAATTATAGGCCTGTCAGTCTGATATTGATCCCAGGCAAGATAATGAAGTGGCTGATATGGGACTCAATAAATAATCAAAAGGAGGATGATATAATTAATGCAATCAACATGGGTTTATGGAAAGTAGATCCTGTCAAACTAATATGTTATCTGTTTTTGGTGAAATTACAAGTTTGATCAATAAAGGTAATAGTGTTATGTGATATACTTAGACTTCTGTAAGGCATTTGACTTTGCACTGCATGACATTTTAATTAAAAAACTAGAATGATATGAAATTATCAGAGAGTTACACTGTGAGCTCATGTTCAGATGATTATCTATCACAACCCCCAAATCTTTTTCAGAGTCATTGATATTCAGGCCTATAATTCCCAGGATAGAATCCCTCATTGTGTAGGTCTGGCACATGTTCTTTGTTCCTATATGTATACATTCACATTTAGCCATAGTAAAAGGCATATTGTTTGTGTGCACCCAGTCTACCAAGTCATCCATATCACTCTGAATCAGTGACCTGTCCTCTTCATTATTTAGCACTCTCCCAGTTTTCATGTCATCTGCAAACTTTATCAGTACTGATTTTATATTTTCTTCCAGGTCATTAATAAATATGTTAAATGACATAGGGCCAATAACTTATCCCTACAGGACGAGAGTGGAAATATACCCACTCAGTGATGGTTCCCCATTTACAATTATATTTTGAGATCTAACAGGTAGCCAATTTTTAATCAATTTAGTGTGTGCCATGTTAATCAAAATATGGTATGGTACCAAATCAAAGTCTCACAAGATTTTAAGTATATTCTGTTAACACTATTACCTCTATCCATCAAACTTGTGAGCTCATCAAAAACCAGTTTCAAGTTGGTTTGACAGGCTCTATTTTCCATAAATCTATGTTGATTTGCATTAATCACATTGCCCTTCTTTAATTCTTTGAGTCCTGTATCAGCCATTCCATTATCTTGCCCAGTGTCGATGTCAGACTGACATGCCTATAATGACTTGGGTCATCCCATTTACCCTTCTGAAAAATTGGCATATTAATAGTCATCCAGTGTTCTGGAAGTTTCCCAGTGCTCCTAGACTTTTATTAAAAATCAATATTAATGGTCCAGTGAGCTCCTCAGCCAGCTCTTCTAAAACTCTTGAATGTAAGTTATCTGGACCTTCAGCTATAAAAATGGCTAATTCTAGTGGTTTCTGTTTAACATTCTCCTGAGATACTAGATGAATGAAAAGAGTATTAACACTGTATAATGAGACTATATCATCTGTGTTTTCCTTAAATATTGGACAGAAATATTTACTGAAAACTTCTATGTTTTCTTCATTAGTATTCATAATTCTACCATTTCCACATAGTAAGGGACCAATACCGTTGTTAGGATTCTTTTTGCTCCTAATATATTTTAAAGACTCCTCCTTATTCTCATTAGCCCTGCTTTCTTTTCATAGAATATCAGGGTTGGAAGGGACCTCAGGAGATCATCTAGTCCAACCCCTGCTCAGAAAGCAGGACCAATCCCCAATTTTTGCCCCAGATCCCTAAATGGCCCACTCAAGGATTGAACTCACAAGCTTGAGTTTAGCAGGCCAATGCTCAAACCACAGAGCTATCCCTCTGGCCATAGATTTCTCCTTGCACCCCTGTGCTTCTCTTAGCAATTTTCTAGAATTCCTAACTTCTGAATATGTATTCAGTACTATCAGCTTCACCTTTCTTCCATTTGTTGTGTGTATGTATATGTGTATTTTGTATATATAGGTATGTATATATATATTTTATTTTTTATATCTGCCTTCACTTCCCCTCTGAACCAGTTCAGTTTTCTAACCAGTACGGCCTTCTTTTTTGATTGTGGCTTTTTGTGCATCTAGTAAGTTGTTCTTAAAAGATTGCCAATTATCATTCACATTTTTCTGATTAAATTCTTCCTCCAGGCTGATTTGATTTGAGAATTGTTTTTGAAATTGGCTCTAGTAAAGCACCAAGTATACATATTACTGGTCTGGACTTTATTCTGTTTGCACATTATAAATGCAATAAAGTCATGATCACTTGTATGTAAAATACCATTAATTTTTAGTTCTGTGATCAGTTCCTCTTAATCTGTTAGGACAAGGTCTAATAGTGAACTCCCGGTGTTGGCTGCGATGATTCTTGAGTTAGGAAATTGTCATGTATAATGTTTAGAAATTCCAAGGATGTTTTAGTACTGACAGCATGAGACCTCCAGCATATGTCATTCACATTGAAATCCCCCATGATCACACAGCTTTTTTTTCCCTACTCATTATAGATTGGTGCGTCCGCAGGTTCGGCCGATTGCAGCTTCCACTGGCCACAGTTCGCTGTTCCAGGCCAATGGGGGCTGTGGGAAGCGGTGGCCAGCACATCCCTCAGCCCGTGCCACGGTTCACTGTTCCAGACCAATGTGGCGGGCTGTGGGAAGCAGCGCGGGCTGAGGGATGTGCTGGTCGCCGCTTCCCACAGCTCCCATTGGCGTGGAATGGCGAACCGCGACCAGTGGGAGCTGCGATCGGCCAAACCTGCAGACGCAGCAGGTAAACAAACCAGCCTGGCCCGCCAGGGGCCTTACTCTGGCGGGCCATGGGCCAAAGGTTGCCAATCCCTGCCTTACAGTGATAGTGATAGACTCAAGGAACTCAATCTATTTAGCTTAACAAAGAGAAAGTTAAGGGATGGTAGTCAGGGCACAGGTCTTGGCTTTTAGAGTGTATGTCTACACAGCAGAGAAACCTCCGATCGGTCCAGGCCAGCGAACTTGGGCTGCAGGACTGTTTCATTGCTGTATAGATTTCTGGACTTGGGCCGGAGCCCAAACTCTGGGATGCTCCCACCTCAGGCTCCAGCCCAAGCCCAGAAGTCTACACAGCAATAAAACAGCTCTGCAGCCTGAGCCCTGAGAGCCTGAGCTGGCTGGCATGGGCCAGCCATGGGTGTCTAGTTGCTGTGTAGAGATATCCTTAGGAGTCAGTAAGTTCCAACCTGTCACCCAGTGACCTGTTAACAATCACCAGAACTAAAAGCTCAATATTGATCGAGGACTCCAGTTCTGGGACCTGACTGGTGGAACTCCAGGGGTCCCGATTTCTTCCCTGTTTCTATTTAAACCAAGCAGAGGAACAGGAAGTTTGGATTGGATGTTTTTGTAAAAGCTATGCTCTAGGAATTAGTTTGGGGGAGATTCTATGGCTGTGTTACACAGGAGGTCAAACTAGATGTTCAGAATGGTCCCTTCAGGCTTTGAGATCTATTAAATTAAGCTGGCAATATTGCAAGAGGATGCTAAAGCCATTCAAAACAAGAGGTTTCCTACTTTATTAGGATTACAGTCATATTTTAAGTTGTTGAACTTTGTGTTATATGCAGGACACTATAATTATTTGACTTTTTTAGGTTTTTTTAAAAATACCTATTCCTATACCAGCCCTTGACTGGATCATAATGAAAAGTAGAAAACGATCTAATCTATCTAGGCCAGCCTCTAGTAAGTGTTTGCCAGAGACTTTGATAGGATAGAATCCACCCTAATGTTGTCTTCATTAAGACACAAACAAGTCTCTGACTGTTAGTATAAATGTTGAGTTAATGATATGGAATAATAAGACCACCACTAACAGCAACTTGTGGCACTGTGTTAAAAGTACAATAAAATGAAGTCACATAGATTTTTAAAGAGACATACTTTACTTCCTAGTGTCTGATTTAAAATCACTCCAGTGTTAAAACTACTGAGCAAAGCCTATCAGGCTAGCCTATCAGAGGGAGGGCACAAAGAAGAGTTGTTGGTGTGTTGTTTTCTGAAACCTCTAAGGAACATACACACTTTGTCAATGCAGATGGATAAATGATTTCCTGTACATGTTAATAAAATATACTGATGAAACAATGTTATAGCTGGAGTGATTGCTAAAGCAAAATTTCATTCTAGCTACTACTACTTTATTTCAGGTGCTAAAATGTTTTCAAAACTTTCTTCGTTGAGTCTGAAATTTTCCAGACTCAGTCTCTGCCCATATGTTACTTTTTTCTGAAGTTGCAGAAAAAACAGCTCATTTATTTCAGTATGAGATGAATGGAAAAGAAATACCACCCTACTGTTCAAACTTACCATTCTATTAATGTACTTTTGTACACGGAATTATATCACTTTAGTTAAAGATTCAGTTATATCACTTTAGTTAAAGATTTATTTTTATTTTGTTCTGCAATACAAGTTGCATGTTAGCAAATACTGGGCAAACTACACTTACCCCTCCAATTCAAGTGACATCCTATTCTGTATACTACCAGGAAAGGCAAAGGAAAGTTTTGGATTATAGGAGTTTATACATTATGAAGTGTGGCACTTAAAATAAATAAATGATTGTCCAGCTCCCATTTGGGGAGGCAAGAAGAGGAAGAGCTTAACCATGTGTCCAGCCACAAAAAACAGATCGAATATGTAACAGTTAATGCTGAAACATTCCAAGATGCTTGAAAAGCAAAAGTAGGGCAGGATAGAAAATTCATCTATTAGCTGTGACCTGTATAGGTGTCATTTCAAGGTAACATTTTAGCAATCTAACTATCATTGTTTATTTAGGCAGAATGTTCCCACAAGAGAGAAAACAAATTTAGAAAAGCTAGCAAAGAACATTGGAAACACTTAATGCATTAGTTAGTCACTTGACCACTGATCAATTTAGGTTTGTTTTATTTCCGCGAGTACCATACATCTCAGAAGCAAACAGAATGTATTGGCTCAGTTCAGGATTAGAGGAAACTCATAATCTTTGAGGATCTCAGACCTGAACAGGAAATTTAACTACAGGATCATTCTCCTTAGATATTATTCACAAAATCTTCTCCGAACTTGTTTGCTGACATCTTGTCCCAGAAAATACATGAGATCGTAATTAACCGAGTTTGACAAGAAAAAAAGTGCTAGAGTCTTAATGTTTTATTTTCATAAAGCTATTTCATTTCATTCAAAAGTTCTTTCTTGAACTTTACACTTTAAAGTGTTACTCAGAGTAAAAGCATAAAATATTTAAATCTCCATACAGTCTTTCTCCCAAACCTGGGAGAAGTCTGTTTCTCCACATGAGTCTGGGTGGGTCAGAATATTTACCAGCAGTCTGCTCTCGTAGACGTCCTGTCCCTTTACTTAAACAGGATCTTTCTAAACATTACAAAAGAAATAATTAAGGGGAAAATCTTTCAATAAACTTGATAGGCTCTGGATCATCCCCCCGGCTGGAATACTTACAATCCTTTCTCCTGCAAATGATTTTCTGGTTCTCCAGTGTCAGCAAATTTTTAAATAAAATTATTTTTGTAGCCTTTTTGCATAAGCTGTTCCTTCCAAGAGAAATCCAACGTAATTGTTCTGGGTGGCCCACCACTTCCCCTACATTTTGTGCTGTGGTTGACAGCTTTCCTAATCTCTTTTTTAAAATTTCACTTTACATATGCCAGTTTTGTCTTGAATAGACATTTTTGCAGGGAGGACTGAGTGGCTTGAGTGACTGGAATGAGGAATATTGATCTTTTCACCACTAGATCAATGGTTCAAATCCAGCTGAATAAGAAAATATGCAAAGGTTGTTGCCATCTGATAGGTGGCTTGTGCCCTATGTGAAATGAACTGCCAGTTGCAAAGTCTATTTCTTACTATGTGAGACCACGATCATCAGAACTGGCACACTTCTGACAAGTCAGCAGAGAGGTGGGCATTGTTAATCCCAATACTAAATAGCCCTTAAATTTTAAATGTGCCCCAGTGCTGAAAAAATTAATGCTACAAATTGGAAGTAGCAATGAGTAGCATTCCATCTTCTATGCAGAATGACCTACTGATAACAATGTTTGCTTGGTATCATGGATTTCACATGTATTCCACTCATGTACAGAATTCTTGTAGTTTCAAAATCTTGCTAGCTCATAAGAATACAGTTGGCAGGCAATGTAAGGTGAAGCCCATGGTTAATCAAAACATACTTGTTTTGGTCCATACAGATATCTTCATGACACCTGGCTATCCTTTTTCCTCACCAAAATCCTATCCTAGTTTTCCAATAAGGAACAACTTTTATCATTAGGAATCTAGCTACTCGGATCATTTCCCAGGGGTTGAGGGAAGGATTTCTGGTCAGTAGAAGGTAGAGCACATCATGACTCTGGGTGGAGCAAGTTTCAAATCTTCCGTGCCTGACAACTGTCAGAAATCCAACCTGATCCATTTAACCTGCATTCCAAACTATCTCCTTTTCCTTCTAGTTTCTTAACCAGGAGCTGAAAGGGGGATAGGATATGAATTGCACTGACAGTGGTGACTGGGGGCAAAGGATTTACTAGCATGGAGTCCAGTTGTGGAGATTAGTTGGAAGGTAGAGCTGATGGCACTGTGAGTTGAACAGGAAGTGGAAAGGCAGGTGGTCTGCCAGGAGAAAGGGGACTATGGGGTATTGCTCCGTTCAGAAGATAGAAGAGGTAAACGAATGGGGCTCTCTTATGAGGAAAGTAGGGAGGAAGGAAGTTTTGAAGGTTATTTATTCTCAATGCCTTGTTCTACATTGAGGATAAGTTAACTTAGGCAGGGTTTTTAAAATTATTTTGTTTAATAAACACACATAGCCACCTACAGCAATAATACCTGCGGCTTTTTGAGCTCATTAAATCACAAATGAAGCAGTCAAGCTTGGTCAGTATGTGGGTACCTCTAGGGAAAACCCAAGGTGCTGAGAAAGTAGTTCTGGCAGTTCAGTGGGTGGCACTTTTTCCCTCAAATCTGTTTTAAACCAATATCCTAACATGGTGTTCTGGAGCACAGAACTGTCTTTTGGCTGAAATTTAAAGGTGGGATCCCTTCTGTTTGTGATCTTAAAGATCTTGTAGCACCTCTTGGAAGAGTAGAGTAGGGGCATTAGGTTGGGCAATATCCAGTTTGGGTAATCGCATTTTATAGATCTAAAGTTTCCCCAGTAGTTTTAATGCAATGGATACAATATTCACTTCCAGTCTTATTCTGTAGTTTGATGTTTGGTTGTGCTGTGTGCTCTTACAGTGTTGAGTATCACTGTAAAGATTCCTGTATTTCAGCGGTGAGTGAGGTGATCCTATGAATAGAGTTCCATATAAAGAAAGATTACAAGATTTGTATTTTTAGTTTGAAGAGGAAATTAATGAGAGGGACCATGATAAAAGCATACACAATAATGAATAGCACACAGAAGGAAAATTGGCCACTTCTGTTTATCCTGTCTCATAATATCAGAAACTCCTATTTTCCCATAATACAAAATTGAAATTGAAAGACATTAAATTTAAAACTGATAAAAGGAAGTTGGAACTCCATGCCGCAAGATACTGTTGAGGCCAAAGATTAGCATTTATGTGGATAACAAAATATTACTAAGAATTTTTAAAAGTATAAGCCTTCATCTTTCAGGGCATGAGCCAAATAACTGATGGGGTTAAGAAGAAACTTCCCCAATGAGCTGGTTATGCCATTATTACCCTATTTGGGGTTTCTTGCACCTTCTGAAGCATCTGGTAGTTGATGGGTCTGATCTGGTATGGTAATTCTTGTGTGTAGTTTGTAATAAGCTTGGGATTCTTTTGGTTGCAAGGCGCTGTATACATGTAAGTAGTTATACATGGCATGCCTTTGAATGGGTTGAGTTCTCACTCTGCCTTTAACAATGTGCAGACCCTATGTTAGTTTCCAAACTCTTCCCCTTTCTGGGGTTTGGCTTTATTGGTACCTGAAAACCAATAATAGAATGTAATCCTCAAACTAAGCTGAGCTTGACTGTTCCTAAAGTTTCCTTCCAGGATTTCTTCTTTCTGGTACATTGTTGCCAGCAATCTCCTTCTGCATCCCTAATATCCTGGGTAGTGTTAATGAGCTTCAGTAAGTCAACAGATTTAGCATCTTCATGCAAATTCTAACACCTGCTGATAGGTTGGGTCAACCGAAGAACCCTTCTATTCTGTTAAAATTACTCTTTCTCACTAGTGACTCCATCCATCCTTCATGGCCGTGGATATGTGGGTGATTTACACACATTGGAAAAGGTGTTGAATTAACCGTAGAGGGCACTTCTGCTTCAGGAGAAGTATTCCTCCAAAGCACAGTCCATGAAAACTCCAACTTAAGTGGGGAATACATTTTTTATGAATTGGGACTTGAACACTAAATACTGTAATATGCTTTCAACTGATTTCATTCTTAACTACATATAATGAATCCACTTTAGTATGTATTTAGATAAGAAAACTCATTCATTATGTATAAATACAACTGCCTATATAAAATGGATGACTTACAGTTCTGGTTCTCAAATATTTCCATATAATTTAAACTAGATATGTTAATGTTATATTGGTATAAGTAATATTGAATGGAAGTGATTTATGGTGATGTGTACTGTAATATATTGCAGTAAAAATTCCTTTAAAAGATTTATTTTCCATAATAATTTTAGATACAATATTGATATGTATTTAATAAAAGTTCTATATTTGATAGGTTGATTCAATGACAATGAGATGCTACCATTAAACCATGTAGAATACATTAAAGATTGTGAAGCGCTCAGATACTGCAGGGATGGGGGCCATATAAATACCTAAGGGTACATCTACTGCAATTAGACACCTGCAGCTGCCATGGGCAAAGGGGCTGTTTAATTGCTGCGAAGACCTTCAGGGTTGGGCTGGAGCCCAAGCTCGAGGACCCTGCAAGGTAGGAGGGCCCCAGAGCTTGGTCTGCAGCCCGAGCCTGAATGTCTACACCACAATTAAATAGCCCATTAGCCTGAGTCAGCTTGCACAGGCCAGCTGCAGGTGACTAATTGCAGTGTAGACATACCCTAAGACAAATAGATAAGAGACCTGGGGGGTTGATTCCTGTCCTTTCACTCATCTAGCTGTTGGATTGGGATTGCTGTGAAGACTACATATTAAAGGCAATCAAACAATAATAATTTGTATAAATATAATTTCACCTCTTTCTGCTGATGCTCTCAGGATGCTCTTAATCATAAAAACAATTTTAAATACACTTAAACGTAAGACTACCTTAAAGAACTTCAACAAAATTAAGTCATATAAAAAGCATGCAAATGTTACCTGACATTTTACCCAAGTTTTGCACTTCTCTCCAGCAGTTTGCCAGAAAATGTCTATTATCCCATGGAAACATTTTCCTATTTAATATGATGCAATTTGGAGCTGTATTCCATCCTCAAAGTCATCATCCCTATTGAGTGAATTGAGTTTGCATGGCAGAATTGATGGCAGACTTGGATTTAGGAAATTTGCTGTTGTCCACTATAACAAATTTAAACATATAATGAGCAAAAAGAGCACTATTAATAAATTATATAAGCGATGGAGACATGAGTGTGCATATCCTCCTTAGTCTGCCTGGAATCATATATTTATGAACTATGAAAATATGTATTTATAAAATATATTAATATGAAATATATAATATAATACATGAAATATGAAAATGTGTATTTATAAATCCATTTGGACCTGTGATACCCATATATGGAGTACAAGAAAATAAGTGCTTGGTTGACATGTTGACTTAGTATGCTACACAAAAATTATCTGGTTAGGGACAGGTCCAGATATTTAAAAACCTCCCATCTTTGTTGCATGCATGCTTGTAAGGCTTAGCATTTTGAATTATCAAGAAGTAGTTGTGTAGTTTAAATTGATGTGGTTGTGTGTGTGGTTTTTGGGGAAAAAAAAGGGGGGGGGGAGGTGAGAAAACCTGGATTTGTGCTGGAAATGGTCCACCTTGATTATCATACACATTGTAAGGAGAGTGATCACTTTAGATAAGCTATTACCAGGAGGAGAGTGGGGTGGGAGGAGGTATTGTTTCATGGTCTCTGTGTATATAATGTCTTCTGCAGTTTCCACAGTATGCATCCGATGAAGTGAGCTGTAGCTCACGAAAGCTTATGCTCAAATAAATTGGTTAGTCTCTAAGATGCCACAAGTACTCCTTTTTTTTTTTTAAAATTGATTGGGGTTTTATTGTAGTTAGGAGCTGAAGTAGAGCAGCTTTATATTTGCAAATAGTATGAGAACTTTCTGAGTGATTTGATTTTAGCTGCCCTCTTTACCTCAAGAAAAGGTAATGGAAATACTGAATTGTTACTGGTTTCAGAGTAGCAGCTGTGTTACTGTTATCTTAGAAATAATTGAGCTGTTGCTAACGAAAGCTTATGCTCAAATAAATTTGTTAGTCTCTAAGGTGCCACAAGTACTCCGTTTCTTTTTTTAGATATAATTGTATACCAAGTATTGTCAAAAATGATTTTATTATGCATGTGTTTTCTAACAGTTGCAAGAAGCAATCAAGGCTGGCAAAGGTGTGACTTCAGCTATTGACCTATGTCATTACCATGGAAACAGAGCACTGGAGGCCCTGGAGTGCTTCCCTTCCTCTGAGGCCAGATCTGCTTTAGAAAACATGGTTTATGCTGTGACCAGATTTTCATGACATACAATTCATGAAATAAACTGTTTGTTTGCAGAAAACAACTAGATGGATATTGGCTGGGACAAGGAAAAAATATCCTGTATTTTTAAAAGAACTAAATTTGTTAGTTGCCTTTTCTTTTTCTTTTTTTTTTTTTTTTGATCGTTTACCACATTGCTGAATGAACATGCGTTCTTTGGAACTGCTATAAACAAAATTAGGGGAAAAAGGTCAAACACTTTTCACTTGTCATGCCAGAAGCATACTTGAGGCTGCACCAGTAGAAATAATTAATGAGACTCACTTCTGTGACCTCAGCAAATGGACAGGAAATAAGTCCTTATTGATTGGACATAGCCAGGGATGGCGCCAATGTGGTGGCCTGTGGTTTTCCTGCACTAGAGAGGACAGAGGGGGGCCTGAAGCTGCAGGTGTCAGGAGAAACACTTTCTAAAATTGCCAGAGAGAGGGCTGTTTAAGTCAAGAATTAATGTACCAATTTATCAACATGAAGGGCAGTTCAGGGAATTAATGAGGAAAAATCCTTTATCTGTCTACATGCAGCTATGTCTCCACACACTGTTTTTATGTATTCAAATGTAAAATTACTCTGTGCCTAATGCTTTCAGTATTTGAGAAACTTGCTGAGAATGTGTCAAGCGTGGTAAGTAGGAGCTTTATAATATTTAATCAAATATTAATTTAGCTCAGTTAAGAGAATTGATTGCCTGTGTTTTTATACTGTATGTATAAAATACTTTGCTCTGGCTCAAAGGTAAGGTTTTCAATGCTTTCAGGAAAAAAATCTTTCCCCCAGATCAAGCAATTTGTTTCAGCACAATCTTACCCTAAATAATTTCCCAGATTTATGTGACACTTGTTTTCACTTAAGTCAAATAAATGTGAATTTGTAATGTTCAGCATCAATCTTTTGGCAGAAATGAGTGTGGAATAGTCTTCTGTTAGCACAGGTTTTTTTACTCTTCTGAATAAATCTATAGTACATGAGAAGTTTTTTTTTTAACCTTAGTGTGTAAGATTTTAAATCCAATTACAGAAAATATAAGGTATATCAGAAGTCTGCAATTTGACACTGTCTCTAGTTTGTTCATAGGAGATGATTTTTGTGGTTTGCATGCATGCAATCTGAGAACTTCGTTGACAAGAAGGCTGAGTTTACATAAATGATCTAGATTGAGACTCAGCTACCTTTCTTCCTTCTGTGGTGTAATTACAGACCAATCTGGAGACAGCTAGCACAGCAAACAGATTTCATTACATCGCTCACTCAAACATTAAGTGAAGTTATTTCTGTTAAATTTTACTCCTCCTCCCTGCAAAAAAGTAAGGTGTCACAAAGCTTTTTTTTTAATCACGGACCAGCATGTTGCATTCAGTTGAAAGGAAAATATAAAGCTACATGTGTTAAAGTTCTGTGTGTGTGTGCGCGTGCGTGCACAGTGTACTTGCGACATCAGTGTACTTCCTCAGATTTATACAAGTGCAGTTTCAATGCCTTTGACAGTGAACTGAAGTCTTGGAGCATTTTATTTTTATTCTTAAAATCTTTTTACTACCTTACTAAAGTTCAGTTAATTAGTAATTCTATTCAACTGTGTATAAATCAGACTTAAAATGTTACGTTTTGTAAGAGCCACATGTTGCTTTCTCCTTACCATGAGCCTACTTTTTAATTCAAATGCTTCATGGTTATTCAGGGGCTGATCTTGCAGGAAGCTGAGGGACTCCAGAGACATCCTGAGTCCTTTCAACTCCCCTTAATTTCCACTGACAACGCTCAGTAGCATGGAAGAAACAGGCAGCATATTACGGGATGGGCATATGTTTATTTTCCTGAAAGTACTACTTTTATTAACATCTCCTTACTGATGACAAATAAAGAAAACTAAATAGTAGTGATATTGTAGACAGGTAGCGTCATTGGTTGAATTGGTGAAAATGAACAGTCTCCTACTAATGCCTTCGTAATAAACAGATCTGTGATATCTTCCAGTAACTCTTTGGAAGCATGATTTTTTTTGTTGTTTTGGATCCTTCATGGATACCCTACACTGAACCCTACAGGCAAAACATACGAACTATAGGACTGGAAGTGATAACCTCTTGGTCATCGAGTCAAGTTCCCTATCACAGGCAATCCAGTCATATAATCCTGTTCATAAATTTATCAAGCTCCATTTTAAAGGCAGTTAGGTTGTTTGCCCTCACTACTTCTATGGAAAGGCTATTCCAGAACATCACTCCTTTGATAATTAGAAACTTTCTTCTAATCCCCAATCTAAATTTCATTCATGGCCAGTTTATATCCACTTGTTCGTGTGCCAACATCATCCTTTAGCGAACAGTCACTGCTGAGAATTATCATTATTTCTGTACTCTTAGAAACGCATATTTCTGTTTCTGATGACTTCTTTCCCACATTTTGTGGATCAGGAAGGCTCATCAGTTTTTTCCTGTCAACACCCTTCCCCTGTTCTGCCCACCCACATCCTGAAGGCCATGTGTTATAAGCATCATCCTTTGGCTGAGGAGGGTTGGAGAAGCATAGCTACCTCCATAGTTCTAGTCACCAGTTCAGGAGTGATGCTTAGAGTGATCGGTGCAGAGCTACATGAAGCTCTAGTATATTTTGGATGCTGTATAAGAAATAAAAACAATGAAGCATTCCATATGCTATGCTCCCAGACAAAGAAGAGAGACGGAACTAATGTCAGAGGACAGTTTAGAATGACCATTTGTTATGAAACCAAAAATAAAGTGTAAAGCTAGGGTTATAAGCCCTTTATATATTGTCTCCTTTCCCCATCCTCATATTCTGGCATAGCAATTAGGCTGCCTCTGTTTTTGTCGTCTTTTCCTAGTCTTCAGCATCACTGCAAGTGAAAGCACCAGCACCTCATGACAGAAGTACTTCACTTTAGTTGATACCCCTATGTCACTCTTCCTGAGTTGTATCCTAACTACTGTATTGCAGGTGCCACCTTACAGTTAGGCACAAAACCATAGCTAAGCCACATTATTGTCTCTCAACAAACTACACTTCTTACACTAACTTGTGCCCCTTCAAGAAGCATGGTCTCAGTGGTTAAGCTGGCTGTGCCACAGATTTGCTGTGCAACCTTGTGCAAGCCAGTTAACCTCTAGGTCTGTTTCTCCACCTATAAAATGGGGACAGCTATGTATTGCAAGGCTGTGAAGATTAGTTCTTTAATGTTTGTGATCATTGGGTGGAAGTTGCTATACAATTGGCAAGTTATTATTCTAATGAAACCATAAAATGGCACTTCTTTGGGGAGACATTGTTCCCATCCTGGCAGCTGCGGGAGGGCGAGCTGTGGACTTTCTCTTCCCCAGCCTTGTGAGAAGGATGTTGGAGTGGGGAATCTCCCTCTAGCTGTTGTTGGGGAGAGGGTCAGCTTCTCCTAATTATTTTCCCTTCCACTTCACATGAAGGATTTCCAGTGATTCTGAGCTGTTTGGGCCTGTTTGCACTGAACACACCTTTGATCAACTGGTGCGTAAAGTCAGGCAGAATGAGTGGAGCACGTGGTACTCCAGTTTTGGGGGTTTGTTTTTTTTAATAAATAAAATAAAAGGTCATCTTCCCCCTTTTAAATTTGGACCAAAAGTTAGACAGGGCAGGACTTGCTCTGTGATATTCCCTCCATTTTTTCTTTCTTTGAGCAGATAGTGTTTCCTTTTTGTGCTGTAATGTAATTATGTTGTCAACAGATTTGCCAAGAATGACACTACTGGGTCAAATCACTGGTTGCTATTGCTGCTCATCAACTAGTGGAACCTCAGACAGACCCTTTGAGAGAAACCTGGGGGTACACCATGTTCACTGCGGGGCCCCAATCCCTCCCATTTCACTTTATTTGCACGGATGTTATATTTGTTTTGGGGACCCCCCTGAGTTCAGGGCCCCTTCAGTTGTCCCTCCTTCCCCTCCTCTCCTCAGCCCTGACCTCAGAGAAGAGTGAGGTTTTGAGCCCATTGTACTCTTCAAAAGCTTCCAGACACTTCATCTTTACAGTGTGTAATGAAATACAAAGCTAAGATCTTTGCAGTCTCTCAGTCAACAAGCAGTTCAAAGGAAGAAGTATTTCAAGAAGTAGTTAGTTCTGACAATCTTTTCATCAGACTCTCACAATATCCTTTCCTAACCCATTCCATAAATTGTATTAGCTATTTACAGGAGCCAGGGGTCATGGATTTCTCCTTCAGAATAAACTTGGTACTGTAACATCCTTGTTTTCTGAATGACATTTTCCTCTAGAATTTTGATCCCACTTCGGTAACTCCCTTAGAAATAACCTATGATAGATTAACTAGAGAAAACATAATTAGCCCATATGACTTTAAATTATAAAAAAAAAGTTTGACACAATTAAGAAATTGGCAACTGATAGCAGAGGCTTCATACAATCACCTGTCTTTTCTCTTCAAGCATTTGTGTTTTTGCCTGACCCTGCCCAGAGCTCCCTTAAACTTGCTTCAGAAATCAATGACATCTTCTGTATTAGCCGGAGGAATGTTTTGGGTACCCCAAGTGTAGGAGATTCCTTCTCTCTGCTACCTGTTTTAAATGGAGATTTGTATTCCTTCATTTCCTGTGTAACCATCTTCAGAATGTTCTTTATGGGAGTTTTTAACTGTGGAGATAAAAAGAGAAACAAACTTACCTTGTTCTCTCGTTCTTCAAAACAGAACCAAAGGCAGCATGCTACCTTAGTATTACCTAATTCTGGGAAAATAGAACAATCAGAAAGAGAAGTGTGTGGACCATTATTTTAAAGTACAACTCTTTTTGCATGATGAAATTGCTGTTCCCACTGCAGTTACCATACAGTAAATGAACCATTTTTCAATATGTTCTAGGGGATTGTGGCCCTTAGTTAATAAATAGAATGAATGACGGGGGAATTGCCCCAGTAATAATTTTAATAAACTTAATTTCTCAATTAAATATAGCCCTTTTTTAAAAAAAATGGTATTTTGATTTCCAGTACAAAAATTTAGGATAAGCTTTCGTGCTTCATGGAGCTCCTCGTCTTCATCTCGGAAGAAGAGCTCTGTGAAGCTCAAAAACTTCTCTTCCACCAACAGAGGTTGATCCAATAAAAGCTATTACCTCACCCACCTTGTGTGTCTCATTCCTTTTCATATCCAGAATACAATATTTTACAACTAGATGGTTGTTTCTTTTGGCATCTTGTGGCAAAATACTCCAGATGAGATATTCCGATTTATTTAAAAGCATGTACTGGATGCTGTCATATATGTAGGACTAATTAGCAAAAAAAATCTGAAACACTTAGGGATAACAAAGAGGGTGATCCGTACCCACATGGTGGCATGAATGCCTGTGTTTTAGAGAGCTTTACTTATGAGGTTTTCTGTAGACTGGCTTCTGCAAAGCAAGGGCATGATTAGGAAATGAACCATTTCCCATCTTGGCTCGTTTTGATGAAAGCTCTCCAACTTGCACATTGTGTCTGAGCCTTTCTTCATTCATAGCATGTGCCCAACATAAACTGTTTTCTGTTTGCAGCATTTCAGATGTACTATTTATAATCTAGTTAAACAATGCCAACTAGAGGCAGTAAAAGGTGTGTATTTCATATGCAAATCACTAGCAATAATTTTGTACAATTAGACTTAGTTGCTTGCATCATTATGTTCAGCACCAGCATAAAAAAATGGGTGTAATGGGAGAACATTATTAAAAAAACATGGTTTTTGTCTGCATTAGTCAGACTTTTCTCCAGCTTATCAAACAACTTTTTGTTTTGTGGGCAAGTAAACTTGTTACATTTTTTAAAGTGTGTGGATACACAGGACTTACGAATGTATCTTCTCCCAACCCCAACACACACACTATATCCACACTTAGTAGAATTTTTTTTAAAGGATATGAATCTTCAGCAAAATATACTTTTTCAGGCTAGTCTGAGCTATTTGAAAGTGGGGAATGGAATAAGAATAGGTGCATTCTCAACAGTAGTGTCAGTACTAATACTGCTATAAGTTGGAGCTGGTTGGAAACGTTTTTTGACAAATTTTTCATGAAAAATAGTTCAGTTTTCCAACCAGCTGTATTAAATATAATTTGCTTAATAGCACTAGTTACAGTTCTGTCTAGTCTTCTATTATAAACCCCATATTTTCACTGCTCATAACTTTTTTGGAAGCATTTTTTGGCTGAAATTCCCATTGGCCTTTCTCCAAAAGTGATTTTTTTGTGTTTGAGGTTGGGTAAAATCTGTTCACTTTTTTAGACATGAGGTTGAGAAAATCATACTTTTTTACTGCCATAAATTTTTTTTTTAATTTGTATAAAAATTGCAAGCCAACACTCTGGGTTCTCACTAAAAATTAATCTTCAATTTACCAAAATTAATTTTAACAAATGAAGTGTTTAAACTTAGATTTTTTTGTTAAATTAGTATAAAACTACACTGTAAGACTAAGAGGAGTTATTAATTACCTAGGGAATTTCCTAAAAGAGAAAAATATTTTCTCCCTCCTCCAACTGTTGATCTTTTCCTATTTGTGTCCAGTTTCATTGTTTCATATTTACAGAGCTCTGTGCAGCCTGGTAATCAGATAACAGAGTACAGAATGTCTATTTTATATTGCAACCATTTGTTTTCAATTGAATACTTTACACAGGTCTACCCTGAAATTTCTTGTGAACATTGTTTCTGCCATAACTGGGTAAAAAATAAAATGCTACTTTCAGATATCTATTTTCCCACCTGTGCATGTACTATTGCCCTCTCCTGGAAGGAAAAGTAGACCTGTACAAGTGGTTGCAGCCTAGAGATATCTCCCTTCCTACTAGTGTAAATGTTTTATTGGTCACCACTAGAATTGAAGTACTTCTATAAAATTATTTTAAATTGGCCAGGTGTTTTTCAGCAATGGAGTTCACTGCCACATGGAAGAAATGTTTTGAGAGCAGTCCAAGGACACTTGGTCCTTTACGCTAGAATCTTAGTTATAAGAATGTCTTTGTACACTGTGTGGTTAAAATATGGATTTAAATATTAGAAAGAAGAGAACGCTATCCTACTTCCTGGGAGATCTGGACAAGTTGGAGACAAAGGGCTTAACAAGGTACAGTTCCCAATTTTGTATTGCTTACATGGTTTTAAACAGAAGACCTTTATGGAGGGAGCAAATGTTCTTCTGGTCTTTCATAAAGCTGATTATGCATAGATAGCATGCTGACTCTGAATTTAAGTGAGCATTATTGCTTTTTACAGCAAAGGTATGGGGTAGCATCAGTTATGATCTCTACAATAGGACAGTTGTTGGCTGAACTAAAACATGGGACAAAGGATTCTCTAAATTTCATTGCCAAGAGATTAAAGGAAGCTCGTGTTTTCCAAGTTAAAAACTGCTTGGGTTTATCAGTTTTTAACAGTTATGCAACTGACACACAAGTTACTGCTGAGGTAATGTGAGAAATAGACATTGGTCCTTAAACCTTTCACTGGATTGTTACTCCATTATAAAGCAGTTCTTTTCATTTATATTCAGTTCCTTCTTTATTAAAGTTTTGACTAGTGACTCTGATTTTCCTAGCTTTAAATCAAATCCAACTTCCGCTAGTACCCATCTCTTATAGATCCAAGTTCAAGCCATTAATCTCCAGTGCTCTTTAAGGGTAGAAATACTCTCAGCCCCAATAATAACAGCAGCCATACTGGGTCAGACCAATGGTACGTCTGGCCCAGTATCCTGTCTCTGAAAGTGGCCAGAGCCAGATCCGTCTGAGAGAATGAACAACAGGATAATTTCAAGTGATCCATCCCCCTTTCATCCAGTCCCAGCTTCTGGCAGTTGGAGGTTTAGGGGCATCCGGAACATGGGGTTGCGTCCCTGACCATCTTAATTAATAGCCATTGATGGACCTATCGTCCATGAACTTATCTAATTCTTTTATACTTCAGAACATCCCCTGGCAGCAAGTTCCACAAGTTGACTGTACGTTGAATGAAGAAGTACTTTCTTTTTTGTTTTAAACCTGCTGCCTGTTAATTTCATTGAATGATCCCTAATTCTTACTTTATGTGAAGGGGTAAATAACACTTTCTCCACACCATTCATGATTTTATAGACCTCTATCATATATCCCTCTTAGTCACCTCTTTTCTAAGATGAACAGTCCCAATCTTTTTAATCTCTCTTTGTATGGAAGCTGTTCCATCTCCCTAATCATTTTCATTGCCCTTCTTTGCAACTTTTCTAATTCTAACAGAGAATATGGTGGAGAACCCCACACCCAAGCCATAATTTTTAGGTGACAAATCTGAGGAACTGTCCCAGATTGAGGTGTCAATAGAGGTGGTTTTGGAACAAATTGATAAATTAAACAGTAATAAGTCACCAGGACCAGATGCTATTCACCCAAGAGTTCTGAAGAATTAGTAGGGGAAGCAGAAGTGGATGGGAATCTGGGAGGCAGTGACCATGAGTTGGTTGAGTTCAGGATCCTGACACAGGGAAGAAAGGTAAGCAGCAGGATACGGACCCTGGACTTCAGGAAAGCAGACTTCGACTCCCTCAGGGAACGGATGGGTAGGATCCCCTGGGGGACTAACATGAAGGGGAAAGGAGTCCAGGAGAGCTGGCTGTATTTCAAGGAATCCCTGTTGAGGTTACAGGGACAAACCATCCCGATGTGTTGAAAGAATAGTAAATATGGCAGGCGACCAGCTTGGCTTAACGGTGAAATCCTAGCGGATCTTAAACATAAAAAAGAAGCTTACAAGAAGTGGAAGGTTGGACATATGACCAGGGAAGAGTATAAAAATATTGCTCGGGCATGTAGGAATGAAATCAGGAGGGCCAAATCGCACCTAGAGCTGCAGCTAGCAAGAGATGTTAAGAGTAACAAGAAAGGTTTCTTCAGGTATGTTGGCAACAAGAAGAAAGCCAAGGAAAGTGTGGGCCCCTTAATGAATGAGGGAGGCAACCTAGTGACAGAGGATGTGGAAAAAGCTAATGTACTCAATGCTTTTTTTGCCTCTGTCTTCACTAACAAGGTCAGCTCCCAGACTGCTGCGCTGGGCATCACAACATGGGGAATAGATGGCCAGCCCTCTGTGGAGAAAGAGGTGGTTAGGAACGATTTAGAAAAGCTGGACGTGCACAAGTCCATGGGGCCGGACGAGTAACATCCGAGAGTGCTAAAGGAACTGGCGGCTGTGATTGCAGAACCATTGGCCATTATCTTTGAAAACTCGTGGCAAACGGGGGAAGTCCCGGATGACTGGAAAAAGGCTAATGTAGTGCCAATCTTTAAAAAAGGGAAGGAGGAGGATCCTGGGAACTACAGGCCAGTCAGCCGCACCGCAGTCCCCGGAAAAATCATGGAGCATGTCCTCAAGGAATCAATTCTGAAGCACTTAGAGGAGAGGAAAGTGATCAGGAACAGTCAGCATGGATTCACCAAGGGAAGGTCATGCGTGACTAATCTAATCGCCTTCTATGATGAGATTACTGGTTCTGTGGATGAAGGGAAAGCAGTGGATGTATTGTTTCTTGACTTTAGCAAAGCTTTTGACACAGTCTCCCACAGTATTCTTGTCAGCAAGTTAAAGAAGTACGGGCTGGACGAATGCACTGTAAGGTGGGTAGAAAGTTGGCTAGATTGTCGGGCTCAACGGGTAGTGATCAATGGCTCCATGTCTAGTTGGCAGCCGGTGTCAAGTGGAGTGTCCCAGGGGTCGGTCCTGGGGCCGGTTTTGTTCAATATCTTCATAAATGATCTGGAGGATGGTGTGGATTGCACTCAGCAAATTTGTGGATGATACTAAACTGGGAGGAGTGGTAGATAGGCTGGAGGGCAGGGATAGGATACAGAGGGACCTAGACAAATTGGAGGATTGGGCCAAAAGAAATCTGATGAGGTTCAATAAGGATAAGTGCAGGGTCCTGCACTTAGGACGGAAGAACCCAATGCACAGCTACAGACTAGGGACCGAATGGCTAGGCAGCAGTTCTGCGGAAAAGGATCTAGGGGTGACAGTGGACGAGAAGCTGGATATGAGTCAGCAGTGTGCCCTTGTTGCCAAGAAGGCCAGTGGCATTTTGGGATGTATAAGTAGGGGCATAGCGAGCAGATCGAGGGACGTGATCGTCCCCCTCTATTCGACATTGGTGAGACCTCATCTGGAGTACTGTGTCCAGTTTTGGGCCCCACACTACAAGAAGGATGTGGATAAATTGGAGAGTCCAGCGAAGGGCAACAAAAATGATTAGGGGTCTGGAACACATGACTTATGAGGAGAGGCTGAGGGAACTGGGATTGTTTAGTCTGCAGAAGAGAAGAATGAGGGGGGATTTGATGACTGCTTTCAACTACCTGAGAGGTGGTTCCAGAGAGGATGGTTCTAGACTATTCTCAGTGGTAGAAGAGGACAGGACAAGGAGTAATGGTCTCAAGTTGCAGTGGGGGAGGTTTAGGTTGGATATTAGGAAAAACTTTTTCACTAGGAGGGTGGTGAAACACTGGAATGTGTTACCTAGGGAGGTGGTGGAATCTCCTTCCTTAGAAGTTTTTAAGGTCAGGCTTGACAAAGCCCTGGCTGGGATGATTTAATTGGGGATTGGCCCTGCTTTTGAGCAAGGGGTTGGACTAGATGACCTCCTGAGGTCCCTTCCAACCCTGATATTCTATGATTCTATGAAATGTGAAAATGCAGAACTACCATCTGTGGTATGTAACCTATCATTGAAATCAATCTCTTTAGCTACCTTCCAGTCATCTGATAATGTAACACCTGTTTTTTAAAAAGATTCCAGAGGTGATCCTGGCAATTACAAGCTGGTAGGTCAAACTACAGTGCAAGGCAAATTGGTTGAAACTGTAATAAACAAAATTATTAGACAAAAAGATAAACACAATATGTTCGTGAAGAGTCAACGCTGCTTTTTAAAAAGGGAAATCATGCCTCACTAATCCATTAGAGTCCTTTGAGGGTGTCAACAAGCATATGGACAAGGGTGATTCAGTCGATATACTGTTCTTGCACCATCAGACAACGTCCCTCACCAAAGGCTCTTACGCAAAGTAAGCAGTCATTAGATAAGAGGGAAGGTCCTCTCAAGGATCAGTAACTGGTTAAAAGATAGGACGCAAAGGGTAAGAATAAATGGTCGGTTTTCAGAATGGAAAGGTAAATAGTGGTGTCTGTACTGAGACCAGTACTGTTGAACATATTCATAAACAATCTGGAAAAAGGGGCAAACAGTGAAGTGGCACAATTTGCAGATTATACAAAACTACTCAAGATAGTTAAGTCCAAAGCAGACTGCAAAGAGTTACAAAGAGATCTCACAAAACTGAGTGACTGGGCAACAAAATGGCAGACGAAATTCAATGTTGATAAATGCAAAGTAAACATAATCCCACTATACATATAAAATGATGGGGTCTAAATTAGCTGTTACCACTCAAGAAAAGGATCTTGGAGTCATTGTGGATAGTTCTCCGAAAACATCCACTCAATGTCCAGCAGCAGTCAAAAAAAGCAAACAGAATTTTAGGAATGATTAGGAAAGGGATAGATAAGACAGAAAATATCATATTGCCTCTATATAAATCCATGGTACGCTCACATCTTGAATACTGCCTGTAGATCTGGTTGCCTCATCTCAAAAAAGATAATTTGGAATTGGAAAAGGTACAGGAAAAGGGAACAAAAATTATTAGGGGTATGGAGCAGATTCCATATTAGGAGAGATTAGTAAGACTGGGACTTTTCATCTTGGAAAAGAGACAGCTAAGGGTGGGGCATGATAGAGGTCTATAAAATCATGACGGGTGGAGAAAAGTAAATAAGGAAGTGGTTTTTATTCATAACACAAGAACTAGGGGTCAGCAAATGAAATTAAGAGTCAACAGGTTTAAAACAAAAGGAAGTATTCATACAATGCACAGTCAACCTATGGAATTCTTTGACAGAGGATGTGAAGGTCAAGACTGTAACAGGATTAAAAAAAGAACTAGGTAAGTTCATGGAGTATAGGTCCATCAATGACTATTAGCCAAGATGGGCAGGGATGCAAAACCATGCTCTGAAGTGTCCCTAGCCTCTTTTGCCAGAAGATGGGAATGGGTGACACGGGATGGATCACTTGATGATTCCTGTTCTGTTCATTCCCTCTGAAGCACCTGGCATTGGCCACTGTCGAAAGACAGAATACTGGGATAGATGGACCATTGGTCTGACCCAGTATGGCCGTTCTTAAGTTTCTTGTGTCAATTATAGTTATTGGTTATGTGACCAATTGAGTATGTGTACATATGACTCTCTTTGCCTGATCCACAGAGGATGTGAATCTGTTACAGTTCTTAGCTAGATAAGCTTTTATTTCTGGAGGTCCCCTTTTTAATCTCTAGTGTTCTATAGGATTTCTTAACCTTCCTGTAGGATTTGATAAAGAGTTACATCCCTGTTATGGAGTTCTGTAGGACAGCTCACAAACCTCTATGTAAAAATCTATATTAAACTCTTTGGATAGAGTCTCACCTGTGCCAAATATGTGTGAGGCACAGCTGAGTGAAGAGACCTCAAAAGAGCCATTTTGACTCCCCATTTTTGCACCAGCCCAGCCCAGCCCCTAGTATGGTTAAAGCAGCCTCATGGCTGCTCTGAACTGTTATCTTGCTATGGCTTCAAAAGCCTGGTATAGTACTGCAATGCTCCAATCATGCCACCTTTCTCCCACCTACAGTGTGAAAGCCAGCTAGCTACACTGGTTCTGTACTCATGTGGGAGAACTGCCCGCAGAAAAATTCCTCCTGGACACATTTATTGACCTATGGATCCCTCCTGCCAGGGGACTGGCATAAAGGGGGCATAGCTTAGGGTAGAATCTGGCTCCTAATAGTTTTTTAGAGTAAATTTGTATAGAACTGTATTAGTTTCATTCTTATTAAATTCTTCAGGACTTTTGGATAGGGATGCTTTCTACCTTCAAGCCACTTTGAGCAAATATTAAACTACTTACTAGATTACAACAGTTTTTGTTCACATCTTTACATATGTAACCTAGTTTCAGTTGGGTCAAGTGACAAGTGCTGCATTGTTTACATGTAACCTTGATAATGAGTTTTCCTTTAAAGTTCACTTGTATGAAATAGCAGGATGGATTTTTTTCCCAATGCTGAATTGGAATTTTCCAGAGTGTGCCATAGTGTCACAGAGTGGCTTTTGAGCCAAAGGCATGAAACAAAAAAGTGCACATCTGAATAAATGACTTGTGTAGCACATGTTCAGATGGTGGAAAAAAAACGGGACTTGACTGGCTGGGAAGTGAATCTAAACTTGCTATCTGCACTGCCTGGAGACAGCGTGCTTAGTGTTTCTGCAACAACATGATCATGGTCCTGAATACCTAGCTGAGGCCTTCAGGTCTCCTCCTGGGTGTGGGTCCCCCAGTAGCTGCAGTGCCTCTGGCCACGACCATAGAGTAGAAATGAGATGGAATTCAAATTGGCAAGCATTTTCTCAAGGGCTTTGAAATTGAGTTTGGGATTGCACTGCTTGGCTTTTTCCCGTCTCTTTCCCTTTACTAAATCCCAGCATGTAAAGCATTCAAGTAAAATCAGACTGAGGCTACAACACTGCTTAACAGCTGTGGCAGGTGTTAAAACATTTAACCCTTTAAAAGCATGTTCACTTAGCTGTACAGTACTGAAAGAAGATAAATCACACAAGACTTGGCCTAGTTTATTGTGATAATACAGTACAGTAAAAATAAGACCCTGAATAAAGTTCTCTGGAACTGCTCTTTATCTTGAACCACTGTTTAGAACTGGGTCCACTGTAGGGAATTTGTCTTGTTGACAATGTATCCTACAGTCTAGTGATTTATGAGATGAGCTCACAGGTAATCTGTGCTTCAGGGGCTCCTATAAATAGTAGCCTGTAAATAGTTAATTTGAAGGGTTTTGTTGCTTTTTTTCCCTCTTTATTATCTGTTGTGATTATTCATAGAATCTGTCACTGTAAATCTGCCAGCAGCTTGAGCTGCAAGAGATTTTGGCAGAGTTGTGCAATTGCAGGAAAGAAATCTCGAAGAAATACTTTACAAGCAAGCCCCAAAAATCTGTTACTTTGTTTTAAGTGTTCAAAAATCTAAATATGTCATTAAGAGGGGCAATATATTTAGTAACTATTTTACTCCTTAGATCCACCACTTAGCATGTGGCTGTTCTTTAAAACTGAACATTATTGCCTTAATTCTTTCGGAAAGTATTAATTTTAGTGATTAAGTGAATTCTGAGTAGTTTGACTTAGAGGATTTTTTTTTAATAAACTAGATTTATGTTGAAATTTCTTTTCACTAGATTACAAACAAACTGTAATTTTGGGTTTAACTTCTAAGTCTGGAGTTGCTGTGCTCAAGGTATTTTACCTGTGATTTTACTGATTAATGAAGCACTCCTTATACTTTGTCACTTTCTGTTTTGTAGCCTTTAATTTTGCTTGCCCTATGTATCTTATCACAAAAATGATTGCCTATGGCTAAGGTTTTATGTGTATTTTTATAATAAAGTAACATCCATGGCATCATTGATTCTGCTCTATGGGAACAGGACAAACCATATAAATGATGACTTCATAAAATGAAACACACTCTGCTAAGTAAAAGGAAAATCCTATTAATAAGCATCATAGGACACCTTCCACTCCTCTCAACAGGGCCAAAGACCCTCTCCTATCTAAAGAAAACACATATAAAAGGTGTCAGGCTTGATATCTTACTACTAATTTCAAAGGGTCACTAAATAGTGGTAGGTATTTCACAAAGACATCCCTTTCGATCTACTTCAAATAGCTAACAGTTCTGCAGGGCTGGAAATTTGTATTTTACACACATTAAATGAGAACTTTTTTTGGACAGTGGGAAATTATTTGCCCTCCTCCCCTCCCCCCATAGCAAGGAATAGTAAGACTTGCTGGAGTAATATCGGACATGTTCTAAGATACTGCAAATGTCTCTTTTGTCAATACTTTTTTAAAAAAAAGTTAGGATTCCTGGCAATGTGTAGTTAAGTTCGGGAAAAATTATAATATACCCATGTACTTAACATAGAAACGATGTGATTTCCATTAACTGTAAGTCATTGCAGCCCCCTTCCGACCAAAGCTGAAGCAACTGAAAAGATCCTAGTTCAAACGACGAATGCTTGAAGGTATTAAGTGATTAAACTGCTGAATACTTCAGCTTGAAAGTGACCCAAAGAGCATATAAAGTGAATAAATGTAAATATTTTTAAATAATCAAGTGTTTTAAATGAAATTGCACACTCCGAAACTAAATGAATAGCCTTTCTAAACTGGCAGTAGAAAATTCAGAAAATACCTGTTCTCTGAGGTTCTCCATAGAAGTGAGGCATACTAAGTGTAGCTTTTATCTAATGTCAAGGCATCGTTAAAACTGGTTTCTTTAACTAGGTGATTTCCTTTCACGACAACTTGTCCGAAATGCGATTTTTGTGGGCTTTGGCTGTGTCTATAATGTATTATATACGAATGTCATCATTAAGTTCAGAGCCGATGCAGCCCTGTATGAATCTCTTCATATTTTTCTTATGGATTGTTCAAACAGTCATAATTGGATCTGGATGTTAGTCACAGTTACTATGACTTTGGCAGAGGCGCTTACTTAAATATTTTAATCGCATGTTCTGTGCCAAGCTAAGTATATCCATTCTTACTTCTTAAAATAGGAGGCATGAAAGTGACCGTGATCTTTGAATACGGTCAATGAACCAAGTTCATCCAAATGTTCATTTTCACCCGGTTTCGGTGTTTAAACTGAGTCAATCCAATTGTGATGTTCACGGATTACCCCAGAGCAGTGTCACTTCCTTAAAGTGTAGAGCCCGCACCATATCAAAATGCTTGTTGGTGTTTTACTGGACTGTAAATTAGGGTAGGGGCTGCGGGCAGCCGAGGCTTTGTGCTGTACCTAACAAAGGAGGCCTCTAGCTGCTCCCGTAACACGCCGATGATGAGCATGAGCATGTTACCGAACAGCCAGCAGCGCGGGCTTCACGAGTCAGGTGTGAAGTGGGGGCAGGGGGGAGCCTCCGCCGATCCACCCAGCCTGAGTATGTGGGGGACAGTGGTTACAAATGACGGTTCAGGGGGGCGGGGAGGGAGACGTGCGGTTTCGCCGGGGAGGCTCGGGCGCAGTTTCCGCACGCCAAGTAGCGTGGAGCTGTGCGCAGCAGCCAGGCGCCAACCCCGCCGTTTGTGGCCAGAGCTGCTGCCTAGCCCACTAGTGCCCCTGTTAACGGCATGTGCATCAAGCCGGGGCCGGCCGGCCCGCCCGGGCTCCCACCCGCGGTAGCCGGGGCTCGGTCCCGCCGACGCTGGCTCGTTTCAGACCAGGGGCCGGGTTTTGTCGCTGGGGCTGGCCCGGGCTGAGGCCGGCAGGGGCAGGCGGCCAGCCCCGCTCCGGGCTGGTGGATCCCCACCCGCCGCGAACGGCGTCGCTGCCCTTTGCTCCGGACGGGGAGAAGCGGCTTGGCCCCTGCCTGGCCGCTCCGCCGCCCGCGCCTGCACAGGGGCCGGAGGGATCGGCGGCTCCCCCGGGCTACCGGCAGCGGAGACGAGGCGGCCGTCGCGCGGGGGCGGGTGTTTCCACGGGCGGTGCCCCCCCCCCCGAGGCAGGAGCCCGCGTGCGGGCGGGGCGCGGGGTCCCCAGTGGGAGCGGGCGGCGCTGGCCGCGGCTCGGGGCGCTGTGTCCTTGTGCGGAAATGACACACGGTCCCGTCACGTCACGCGAGAGCGCAGCGCGCGGACCCTCGCACACAAAGAGCGGGGGGGAACCTGGGCACCAGCGCTGCCGCCGCTCCCGGCCCCGCCGCGACCCCAGGTGAGTGTCCCCGGGGCCGGCCCGCTCCTTGCTGCCCCCGGCCCCTGCGCCCCGCTCGGGCCCCGGCCGCTTCTCCCCGCCCCCCGGGGCCCTTTGTTGACGGCGCTCGGGACAGGGCTAGAGCGCGATGGCTCGTGGCGCGCGCCCGCGCGCGCGGCGGCCTGGGCGACTCCATCGCTCGAGCAGGGGGTGTGGAACGGTCACGCCGTCACCCCGCCTTCCCCGGACATATAGATCCGCCCGGGTAGCGGTCGCACCGGAAGCCGCCGCCGCCGCTGCCGCGCGCGCTGGGCTCGTCGTGGGTTTTCACCGCCGCGTGCGCAGGGGGAACGAACGGGGCTGCCGCTGCCTCCGCCCCGGGGCGGGGTTTCCCTACAGCCCGCCCTGCGGGGCGGCGCGCACATGGCGGGAGGTGAAGCCCCGAGGAACCGGAGTCCTCGCGCGGGCAGCTTCCCCCCACCCCTCCCCTCCCCTCCCCTCCCCATGGGCGCGTGCAGGGAGCCGGTTCCCCAGGCCGGAGACCCGGGGCTGCCCCTGCAGGTACCGCCCCGCCCTCCGGCCTGCGCTCGGGGCCAGGCCGGACTCACCCCCCGCCCTCCCCTGCGGCCTCCGGCCCCCGCCGCCGGGCCTGGCTCGCCGTCTGCCGCGCCGCCACAGGCTGCCCGCTCCCTCCTGGGTGCCCGGCCTCGTCCCTGCCCCTAGCCGCGACCCGAGCCGGCGTCTCCCGCTGAGCCAACTCTCTGCAGCCTGGCGGCCGCTGTCCGCCCGCCTCGGGCTCTGCGCTTTGTCCTGCGCCCTCCCTCGCCCGCGATGGGGAGCGGTCCAGATTCCCGCCCCCTGCCCAGCTCCAAGGCAGCATGAGCCCCACCGGCGATCCTAGCCGCGCTGCCCACGTACCTGGGGGGGGCCCAGCGCGGCTCCCTGAGCAGCACCAACAGGTGGAATTAAGGCTGATCCCCAGTGTGGAGGCGGCCCTGCCCCCTGTGCGCGCTGCGGGGCATGTGCCGGCATAACCCCCTCGTGTAGACGCAGGCTGCGGCGATGGACAGGGTTACCTGCGGTTGTAGGAACCCCCATCCCAGAGGGATGGGAGCTGGGTCTACAGAATTCCTCCACTGATCTTGCTGCCTCTGCCCCAGGGTTAGGGTGCTGTAGCTGCGCTCCAGGGTGTGGGTTTTTCATACCCCGGAGACTGGCCACTGTGTCAATGTAGATAGACCAAGCCCCCTAGCTGAGTGGTTCTCAAAGCCGGTCCGCCACTTGTTCAGGGAAAGCCCCTGGCGGGGGGTGGTTTGTTTACCTGCTGCGTCTGCAGGTTCGGCAGATCACGGCTCCCACCGGCCACGGTTCGCTGCTCCAGGCCAATGGGGGCTGCGGGAAGGGTGGCCAGCATATCGCTCAGCCTGCACCGCTTCCCGCAGCCCCTATTGGCTTGGAGTGGCGAACCGCTGCCAGTGGGAGCGCGATCTGCCAAACCTATGGACGCAGCAGGTAAACAACTGGCCCGCCTGCCAGCAGCTTTCCCTAAACAAGAAGCAGACCGGCTTTGAGAACCACTGCCCTAGTCTATCTACCCTCTCCTTCAAATTTCTTCTCAGGACCCATTTTTATGGTAGTGCCTGCAATAAATTAACCAGCTACATTTAACGGGATCAAGAAGGAGTTGCGGGTTGCTGATAATTATTTGAAAACGTCAAATTCAGTAAAACGCTTAAAATATTTTATTTAATCCCTCTCCATCATCCTCTGTATGTTTACTGTTTTAAATTGTTCGTGTCAAGGTCTGTTTCTTCTGTGTGTGGATAGGACCCACCACATTATTACCAGAATGACAATAGTAAATGTAAAATCCATACAAATAATATTTTGTTTCTTTGAGCTGTTTTGCACCAACTAAATTAGGTGCTAACATGCTGACAGTCATGAATGCTACTAGATTTCAAGGACTCAACATGTATATTGATTTATTTAGGTTCTGTATCATTGCTGATAAATACTATGAATGTATTTTCATAATTAGACCTCTACAAATCCACGGATATCGCTTTATATCTGCAGATCATTTTTGAGGATTGTGGATCAGATGTGGATACACATTTTGTATCTGTGCAGGGCTCTATTTGTAATTGTGCTCTGCAGGGCAAATCTAGTCATCTTCTCAATGACCACTTAGAACTCTTTAGCAATAGAATGGAAACTTCATCCCCTGGAAGAAGCAGAGATCCAGGGACAGTACCTGAGCTGGTGTAGCTCCATTGAAGCCAACAGTGCTATGTTGACTTAAAGCAGCTGATGATCTTGCTCCAGGTCTGTAATATGATGGAAATGTGGCTAGAGAATCTGCTACTACATGGATCACACTCTTCTTCTCCTCCACCACCACCCTCTTTGGGGTGAAGAAATAAGGACCAGGGCAGATGATTTATCTTGTTCTCATTCCTCTCCACACATCTACCTAGTGCCTGACCCAGCTTCTCAGGTTGGATAGTTGACTCTGAATTTGTCTGAGTGAATATGTGCTGACATATGTCTGTTTTGCAACATGCGATCATATTTTTTTCATGTATTGTATATATTGCACAAATATCTTGGTTTTAAAAGTGTAAAACCAAGATGTTTTTAAAGTAGAATAAACTGTCCAATACAGTGCTGGAAACTTTCTGATGCAACTGGTGCCATTAACACCTTTGTAACTGCTGTTCCTGCAGTGGTGCTGAACATCATTTGTTCTTGTCTAATTAAACTATGTTGAGCACTGGCCTAGCTGTTTACCCATGTCATTAACAGGTCATTTTGATAGCATAGGCAAGTCCAGTGGGTAAAAAAGAGGACAATTAAATATAGTTTGAAGAAGACACCACAGCTCCTTTTATCAGGGAAGCAGGAATACCGAGGTTCAAAACAGATTAAAATAAAATTGGAGACACCTTGTCTAAAAGAATCTTGCTGCTTTTCTCAGAAAAAGCACCTAAATGAAAAGCCAAATTGTGATTAGCATGTTGCTGGAAATAAATATGTCTAGTGTATTGAACGCTTGAAGATGAAGTTGTCATTTGACAACATTTTAGAAAGAGGCAATGTAACTTGTGGGGAAAATTTCACTAGTTGAGAGGACCGTTTTGTTTTTTTTTTTAACTGCATCAGTAGATGTAACTAAAAATAAAAACAATTTGAGAGCATGCCCTATAAGTCCTATTGGCAAGATGCCACTATTAGAGACCATCTTCAGTGGAGCCGTGAGGCTGCCAGTATTCCACCGGACAGCAAACGAGGGTTTTAATCTACGGAAAGTATTGATACACTTTTTGTCCATGAGGTTAACACTTCAATTTTGTCTCCCAGTGTTTTAAAACAAAAGAGGTTTTGAGTTAAAAGCTTTTATCGTGTACTTAATGTTCTAATAGTGGAATAAGTTTGTAATATGCAATATGTTGTCCAAGACATTTAATTTTAAGTAGCACTTTTAGATATTCAAAATAATTTTAAAAAAATCCAACATTGGATTATTAGTAACGTCTTGGATTATTAAAAGTGATAGAACTGTAAACATCTGTTTTAGTGTACTTTTATGTAGTCTGCTTACATGCAGTTTGCTCAGCTTTGGCAGTGAAGCTGTACTGGTTTGTTTCAAGTTTGTTTCATCTTAAAATCTTTTAATTCATTTTTAATAATTTACTAGTAGTTTCAAGTACCAGACCTGCCCTTGAAAGCTCTTGCCTTTTAAAGTAATTTCACAGCCATATTTCCATACATAGGTGGGGATGTTTTTCCCCCCTCCAGAAAGACCAACACAAACTTCAGGAGACACTGACTATGTACAAAGTGCTGTCAAATGTACAAAGCATACAAAATAAATATTTTTTTTGTTTCCTTCTGGTATAATCATTTTAAGTGTTACTTGTAACACTAGCAGATGAAGACATTTCAGCCAGAAGTGTAATATGCTGACAATCATAGAATCATAGAATATCAGGGTTGGAAGGGACCCCAGAAGGTCATCTAGTCCAACCCCCTGCTCAAAGCAGGACCAATTCCCAGTTAAATCATCCCAGCCAGGGCTTTGTCAAGCCTGACCTTAAAAACCTCTAAGGAAGGAGATTCTACCACCTCCCTAGGTAACGCATTCCAGTGTTTCACCACCCTCTTAGTGAAAAAGTTTTTCCTAATATCCAATCTAAACCTCCCCCACTGCAACTTGAGACCATTACTCCTCGTTCTGTCATCTGCTACCATTGAGAACAGTCTAGAGCCATCCTCTTTGGAACCCCCTTTCAGGTAGTTGAAAGCAGCTATCAAATCCCCCCTCATTCTTCTCTTCTGCAGGCTAAACAATCCCAGCTCCCTCAGCCTCTCCTCATAACTCATGTGTTCCAGTCCCCTAATAATTTTTGTTGCCCTTCGCTGGACTCTCTCCAATTTATCCACATCCTTCTTGAAGTGTGGGGCCCAAAACTGGACACAGTACTCCAGATGAGGCCTCACCAATGTCGAATAGAGGGGAACGATCACGTCCCTCGATCTGCTCGCTATGCCCCTACTTATACATCCCAAAATGCCATTGGCCTTCTTGGCAACAAGGGCACACTGATGACTCATATCCAGCTTCTCGTCCACTGTCACCCCTAGGTCCTTTTCCGCAGAACTGCTGCCTAGCCATTCGGTCCCTAGTCTGTAGCTGTGCATTGGGTTCTTCCGTCCTAAGTGCAGGACCCTGCACTTATCCTTATTGAACCTCATCAGATTCCTTTTGGCCCAATCTTCCAATTGGTCTAGGTCCTTCTGTATCCTATCCCTCCCCTCCAGCGTATCTACCACTCCTCCCAGTTTAGTATCATCTGCAAATTTGCTGAGAGTGCAATCCACACCATCCTCCAGATCATTTATGAAGATATTAAATAAAACCGGCCCCAGGACCGACCCTTGGGGCACTCCACTTGATACCGGCTGCCAACTAGACATGGAGCCATTGATCACTACCCGTTGAGCCCGACAATCTAGCCAGCTTTCTACCCATCTTATAGTGCATTCATCCAGCCCATACTTCCTTAACTTGGTGACAAGAATACTATGGGAGACCGTGTCAAAAGCTTTGCTAAAGTCAAGAAACAATACATCCACTGCTTTCCCTTCATCCACAGAACCAGTAATCTCATCATAAAAGGTGATTAGATTAGTCAGGCATGACCTTCCCTTGGTGAATCCATGCTGGCTGTTCCTGATCACTTTCCTCTCATGCAAGTGCTTCAGGATTGATTCTTTGAGGACCTGCTCCATGATTTTTCCAGGAACTGAGGTGAGGCTGACTGGCCTGTAGTTCCCAGGATCTTCCTTCTTCCCTTTTTTAAAGATTGGCACTACATTAGCCTTTTTCCAGTCATCCGGGACTTCCCCGGTTCGCCACGAGTTTTCAAAGATAATGGCCAGTGGCTCTGCAATCACAGCCGCCAATTCCTTCAGCACTCTCGGATGCAACTCGTCCGGCCCCATGGACTTGTGCATGTCCAGCTTTTCTAAATAGTCCCTAACCGCCTCTATCTCCACAGAGGGCTGGCCATCTCTTCCGCATTTTGTGATGCCCAGCGCAGCAGTCTGAGAGCTGACCTTGTTAGTGAAAACAGAGGCAAAAAAAGCATTGAGTACATTAGCTTTTTCCACATCCTCTGTCACTAGGTTGCCTCCCTCATTCAGTAAGGGGCCCACACATTCCTTGGCTTTCTTCTTGTTGCCAACATACCTGAAGAAACCCTTCTTGTTACTCTTGACATCTCTGGCTAGCTGCAGCTCCAGGTGCGATTTGGCCCTCCTGATAACATTCCTACATGCCCGAGCAATATTTTTATACTCTTCCCTGGTCATATGTCCAACCTTCCACTTCTTGTAAGCTTCTTTTTTATGTTTAAGATCCGCTAGGATTTCACCATTAAGCCAAGTTGGTCGCCTGCCATATTTACTATTCTTTCGACTCATCGGGATGGTTTGTCCCTGTAACCTCAACAGGGATTCCTTGAAATACAGCCAGCTCTCCTGGACTCCTTTCCCCTTCAAGTTAGTCCCCCAGGGGATCCTGGCCATCCGTTCCCTGAGGGAGTCGAAGTCTGCTTTCCTGAAGTCCAGGGTCCGTATCCTGCTGCTTACCTTTGTTCCCTGCGTCAGGATCCTGAACTCAACCAACTCATGGTCACTGCCTCCCAGATTCCCATCCACTTTTGCTTCCCCCACTAATTCTACCCGGTTTGTGAGCAGCAGGTCAAGAAAAGCACCCCCCCTAGTTGGCTCCTCTAGCACTTGCGCCAGGAAATTGTCCCCTACGCTTTCCAAAAACTTCCTGGATTGTCTATGCACCGCTGTATTGCTCTCCCAGCAGATATCAGGAAAATTAAAGTCACCCATGAGAATCAGGGCATGCGATCTAGTAGCTTCCGTGAGCTGCCGGAAGAAAGCCTCATCCACCTCATCCCCCTGGTCCGGTGGTCTATAGCAGACTCCCACCACTACATCACTCTTGTTGCACACACTTCTAAACTTAATCCAGAGACACTCAGGTTTTTCTGCAGTTTCGTACCGGAGCTCTGAGCAGTCATACTGCTCCCTTACATACAGTGCTACTCCCCCACCTTTTCTGCCCTGCCTGTCCTTTATAACCCTTTATAATCAAATAACAATCAAATACAATAACCCTTTATAATCAAAAGAAAAGGAGTACTTATGGCTCCTTAGAGACTAACAAATTGATTTGAGCATAAGCTTTCGTGAGCTACAGCTCACTTCATCGGATGCATGTAGCTCGCAAAAGCTTATGTTCAAATAAATGTGTTAGTCTCTAAGGTGCCACAAGTACTCCTGTTCTTTTTTGTGGATACAGACTAACATGGCTACTACTCTGAAACCTTTGTAGTCAATTTCTCATGTTGGATGTCATGCAGACAATTACAATGCTGCTTTGCTTTGAGTTTCCAACAGTAGAGAAATGTTTAAATTAAAATATATATAGTCATTAAAATTCAAAAAATCAGAAGAAATCTGTTCATAGTAGGTTTTTATTTAAGGAAATATTTAAATATGAAAATGTTTATGGCCAAGTTAAGGTTCCACTGAAGTCAACAGCATATGCTCTGACTATTTTCAATGGAACAAGGACTTAACGTTTATGAGGACCAGCTCTTCTGCTAGTGTAAAATTTCATAACTCTATTGACTTCCATTGAGCCACGACTGTTTACAGAAGTTGAGGAACTTGGCCTTTAATGAATAACCCATATGTGAAATTTATCTGCAAGTTAGTCATAACAGTAACTTTAGTTCCTACGTATACCTGCAAAAAGATAAGAGAAAACTAGCAACCTCTTTAAACAGAAGGTAAGATAAAGTATCTTAAGGGAATTACTAATCTTCCAGTAAAAAGAGGTTTTGCATATTAAATGCGTGTTCTGATTCATACAGTCTTTGCAGAAAAGCAACAGATTTGGACTAAATATACAGGGTTCTTGTGAATACACAAAAGTTTTCATACAGCTGCAATATAAACATTAACCGTCACTGAACATTAATATTTACACAAGAATTTTGGTTTGCTGGTGTTCCAGGTGTCAGTTCTCTAAAATAAATATCTAGTACAACACTCTTCTTGTGATGTTCTGATAAAACTGCTACAGGGATAGTGGAGGTAAAGGAGGGAAACAGAAATTCTTTAGTATATCAGATCTGCGGAATTTAAGCACCAACCACTAATTAAGCCCCAGTACATTATCTGATCCTTTGAAAAGAGAATGTTTTCTCCCCTCTTCTTAAAACAAGTAAGGTGGATAATTTTTTTAAATAATTTTCAAGAATCCTTATTATCACTGAAATATACTGGTACATCCCACCCTTTGATTGAAAAAATAGAGACTCAACCTCTTCAGACACAAGTGAAGCTAAAATCAGAGACATAATACTTAGGGCAGCTTTCACTGAAAAACATAAAGTGGTGTACCACCATGAGGCCATCAGAGGCACAAATCATTCATACCGTAAAGTAATATATGAAAGCAGGGGTTTTATATCATGTTTTTACAGTTAATATGGAATTAGGGAAATATGAACTGCTGCAGATATTAGTCAAATGTTTGTGGTATGATCTGCATTGAAGGAAAAATAAATATGCACTTAACATGCGTTTGTGAGCTAAACAATACAGTCAGATGCGAGGATTTTAATTGTCAGGATCAAACCTTTTCTAGAAAACTAGAAACATGAAGTCTTGTATATATTAGTATAGATACAGATAATGTTTTTAACTGGTAGAATAAATGGTTGTTCTGTGTTTTAATATAATACAAAAATCACACCCTGCATGTGCCTTTTAAACTACGGAACTCTTAAAGAATGAATTTTGGGACAGAACAGTCTTGATCTTGTATTGGCAGGAAGATGTTCTATGTGACTTTACAGATGGTTGTGTTACTAATTTTACAACACTCTCAGATATGTTAGGCACTTTACAGTACAGATAGACCTGGTTACTGCTTTGAAGTGCTAACACATGGGAACAGCAAACAATGGATAAGGGCTGGAGTGACAAGAGGCAGTATGATCACATGATTATTCAGGTTAGGCTTGTACATCCTGGTGGGTAAACTGAATATATACATCTTTAAATAGTTACTGACTTACATATTAAAGGTGTCATGAGGAAGTGAGAAGGAAGTGTTTGAGGTAGTGATGTAGCATACATATAGAAGGCATCAAGGCTAGGTCTATAACATCGGTAAGTTCTGTGATTCTAAGAATGCATGTAAGCACTTTCTCTCCAGAGGATTATTTTTTCATAAAATTGAAGGTACCTGACAGTGAATATGTCTCCTTGGCTGTAAAGCAGTTGATGCTATGGGGCTAAAATACATTCAGAACTTGCTTTGCTGTTGCTTCTCTGTAATGTTTTATGAAAATATCATACCAAACTGTTGAGTGTTTGAGACTTACGTTTATTTCTGACATTTTTCATAGAATGGACATCTTAATAGCTTGTCTCTTGAACCACTTCTATTCTTCATTGCATAATTTCTCTTTTAACATTACAGGGGAGCAAATAGCAAAGCAAATTCTGAATGTATTTTTAGCCCCATAGCATCAACTGCATTACACCAAGGAGACATGTTTTCAAATGCGAAAGTAACATTACAAAGGTACTTAGTGCATATTTAACTTATTTTAATGCAGTTTAGCAGCTGGAAGCAAGGAGACCCAGTGCCATATGACCAGACCATTTTCTGTGGACAAGTGTTTCACAGACCAGTTTGAAAAGTACTGATTTATTTCATATCCATGTTTAAGATGCAAGAAATTTTTTTCCCCGAGACAAGTGGATAAAACTATTTAAACATCTACAGACTATCTCAATCAGAAGAATGGAAACTTTTTTTTTAACTTGTGTGGCTAAGTCTTTTCAGAAATCTGAACATTTTGAAATATGTCTTAGTCTTGAAGACTGAAATAGCAAGCTTAGTAAAAAGGAACGTTTGTCTCTTCGTATGTGAACGCCTACACAAACAGTGGCATCTCACAGGAACAGTGCAAAGCAGTATACATACTTTACATGATGCCACTTTCACCAACGCATAGTGCCAAGAGAAGCATTATGTTAGTTGTAAAAGTGTGGGCACGTGCTATAATGTCAGTAAAATGTTTAGTTGTTTATGAGTTAAACATTAATTACATTAAAGTAAATGCTGCAAATTGTTTTCAAACAGAAGGTTCTGATGCAGGCATTAGGAAATCCTTTTCAATGACTTATTGCTTACATCCTGGGGATGGAGTCCACTGTCAAATGGTGAGACTGCTCTGCCTCTTCTTCCTTGAACATTGAATCTATCTGAATATTGCACCTCTTCGAGTTTCTCTTTGAATGGATAACTTGAGCTAGGGACTCCAATAGAAACAAAACTGCAGATGCCTTTAATAAGGGGCACTTTTGGGTGCAAATTTGAGGAAAGATCAAGAGTAAGTATACTTGCTTCATTTTCAGCATGCAAACCCATGATCACAGGTGTAAGAATTGATTGTCTTTCTGAATAATTTCCTTTATGCTAATAGTGGGTTCTTTGGGTAACACTGTGTTAGTATTTCTATTATAGGCTTATTTTTTAGACATTTATAAATAAAAATTCTCCAGAATGAAACTTTGCACGCAACGTGTAAACCCAGGAATAAATGCGTTTTAACCAAGAGCAAACATTTTCAATGCCTGAACCAAGTTATTGTTTTAAATGTGTTCAAACAAGCAAAAACCCTAAAAATTTAAGTTTACCAGTTTCCGATGCTTTTTTGTTTGTTTTAACTCAAAATGGCTAGGTAATTACAAATTAAATTTAACAAGCAATTTCACCTAAATCCTGATACCACTGAAGTCTACTGCAAAACTCCTGTTGATCTCAGTAGCAGCAGGATTTGGCCATTAGTGTAGAGTATGGTTTTCTTGTTGTGGGTATTTGGTATGCGAAATGGCTATTGTCTATCATGCTCCCAAACCCAGTTTCCCAGGAAACGAGAACACAAGCTGCAGCTCTGATCCTTTTCCCAGCAAGATACTGTAGCTAAGGGTGGATGGCCCTGAGTTCCCATCTCTGGTAGTCATGGCTACAAACCCAAATTCCCAGGCCACGTTACATAAGTACTTCAGTACTAGTGTTTTCTGCCCTGCATCTGTTTATTCTTCTCTAGAACTAGTTACTCTTTTAGAGACAAAAGGGTGAGGGAGAGAGATTTAATTTTATATTGAAACAAGACAGATCAGGCAACATTTCAACCCCTTCATACACTCAGTGCAATGAGAATCAACAACCAGGAGCTCACTTACCCTCTCAGATGGATTTCTCAATTTGATTAAAAAGAAAAGGAGTACTTGTGGCATCTTAGAGACTAACAAATTTATTAGAGCATAAGCTTTCGTGAGCTACAGCTCACTTCATCGGATGCTTATGATCTAATAAATTTGTTAGTCTCTAAGGTGCCACAGGTACTCCGTTTCTTTTTACAGATACAGACTAACACAGCTGCTACTCTGAAACCTGTCAATTTGATTACTTGTTGCACCATTTTTTCCTTGATTCTGTTGTTTTCTGTCTTTTTCCCTAGCCCATTTCCCTCTGGCTAGCTCTGGTCCAGGATTCTTCTCAAAAAGAGGCTTTGCAACTACATACCCTCTCTCCATATTCCCAACTCCAACTATGATTCTCAAACCCTCACGTACCTCTTGCTTCCAACCCACTTGTCTCCAGTCGGAGAGACCTCTCCCAAAGTGTTCTGCCTGTTGTTTGAACAGCAGTGACAGAAGAAAAATATCATTCCATGTATATTATCCTACAGAAGGAGGCTGCACGCTGATTTTGTTTTCTTTCTCTTTTTTCTTTATATATATTTATATTTGTCAATTCTTTTCTGTCTCTGGCTCTATGTTTGCCATCTCTCTCAGTCAGCATGATCCCTGACAGTTCTGCCCCAAGAAGCTGCCTGAAAAACCTAGGAAATCTGAGACTTCCTATATAGCATGTGATTGTTGTAAGGATGTCTGCCTGGTTGCCTACTTGGGCCTTCCAAAAAATAAAAAATTTTCAGCAACTACATTCAGCTGTCATCTTATTCCTTGTCACTCCCACATTTTTGGCACTATGCTGTGTCTTCCCAAAGCCATGCCTTCTACAATAAAATGAAATGAAATCTAATAGTCACTGGCCTGGAAGTTTAATGTCGTATATGGGATATCAAGGTAAGTTCAATTCAATTTAACTTTCTCCTAGAACACAGGCCACAGCGCTGTCCTTTCAGGATTTTTCAGAAAGGATTGTACAGCCCTTGCCTAAACTCATAAATTGCACTGGTTGAATGAAAATCCATTTTAGAATAGATTTAGTTAAATCAGCACAAACCCCTGGGGCGGCACAATTTTAAATTGGTTTAATAATTGGCATAAGCCATTTATAAACCAATTTAAGTGTCTCCTCACAGATGTTTTACACTAGTTTAACTAAAGTGATGTAAAAAAACCTAATTTTAGTTAAACTGGCATAACTTGTATGTAGGCAGGTTAAGAGTCAAAACCAGGTTCATTGAATTTAAACACCAGGGGGCGGGGGAAGAATTATGCTGAGTAAAAGGGCCAAAGCAGAGAGCTACGCTCCAAGGACCCCCTTCCAAGCCCTTGTATAGGGGGTATGCTGAGGACAGGAGGGGTCCTGGAATAGTTCAGAATAAGGAGAGCACAAAGGGGACTTAAAGGCACTTTAGCCCACCTTCCCTACCTCTCCATGGGCTGTGCGTTCTGTGTTGTGCCTGTTAGTCACATGTACAAAATCTCACACTGAATGTATTAATTATATTTACTATTAATAGCTACCAGCTGCTAACAAAGAGAAAGCATGCAGTTACACAGTATTCAAATGTTTGTATTTAATACAAAGCATTTTAATAGTACTTGTGATTCTTTTAAACTCATTTTGTACACAGCTATTAGATAATAAGACTACAATTGCAATTCTTTGTATATTGTCTTTCAAAATTTCTTTTGTTTTATAAGAAATATTCATGGGACATAAGTGTGTGTGTTTAACCAGAAAATCTCTGGTTAGGGTATGATTTGGTGAAAGAAGTCTATTTGGAAAAGCGATGTAGTTATGGAAGTTTTTAATGTATTTCAAATAAGTTTTTTTGGGACCAGGCGAGCCTATGGGGCTAGACATGTATCTGGATAATCTGAACTATTTATGGCTCATTTAAAAGGTATCCAATTGTGGTTGCCACTGTTGGTGGATGTGTACTTCTAAATGGCTAGTGAGAGCTGGGTGAGGATGCTTGCTCTGTCTGTCCTCATTGGAGTTTGAAGCCTTCTTTTTTGAGACATGCCCAGAATTTGGAGTTTATAACAAATGACCTGTGATCTTAAGTTTAGGAAAATTGAAAAATGTAGCTTAGTGATAATGTGGTAATTTTGGCATGAGAAGTAATATTAAATCATTTTAAGACAGTTAAAATGTTTCGGTTTTCCTTTTAAAAAGCATTCTGATGTTGTTTGGAGGCCACCAGTTAACAATTATAAAAACATTTGTTACTGTAGATCTATAGGTTGCTGTTTTTTCAATATCACAATCCACATCAAAATAGCCATTTTTTAATAGAAATATATTCAGACAGCCTTGGCATATTATAGAATCATAGGGAAGGGACGGCAAGGGTCATCTAGTCTAACCCTTAGTTATAAAATAGTTTGTGTTGCATTTCTCAGCTGTGCTGAACACTGGGAATTGACCTGCAGTGAAACTCGTTGGACGCCCTGAGGCCTCCAGAGTTTTTTGGCTCTTATAACTGGTGGCCACTCAATACAATGTGGCCAAAAAACCCATTCAGAGAACTTTCATTTGTGCACTTTCAAGACACTTCTCCTTATACAGAAAGTTCAAACAACTGAACTAATGTTCTTCACATTAGAAAAAATCTTGAGTGTTAAATCATCTTACTTTTCTGGCCCTCTCAGGTTGTTTTCTGTTCAATGTACGCTGCGGGGCAGATCTGCAGGTGTCCAGGAAACACATAAGAAAAGTGGCTGCTTGCTATAATGTGAATAAAAATGGAGCAGATAGGAAATTGCCCAAGGACTGTTAATATTGTCCAGGGATAGCAAATAGTTATAGATAGCAGGTTTCTGACCTTTTTTTTAACAAAAGGCTGAAAACACAACCCATGCCCTGTGTCTAGAAAACTACTGCTGATGTCTTTTTTTCTTTTTTTTAGTGGGCTAGAAGATGAACTCAGCTGAATTCAATGATGATGACGAAGGTAAAATGCTATATCTTGTTTATTTTATGGTCAGATAAAAAATACTAGTTGTATGAGGACTTTGTATATTTAGATGAAGAATGCATTGTGATAAAGCAAAGATTATAACAATGACTGAAAAGTTAGCTGCTAAAACATCCTATTATTATTTTTGTTACCCATCATCCTTCTCCCTCCCCCAAACTCCTGCCTACTGTACTACCTGCCTACTCACCTGATATGTATTGTCTTTTAGGCTGTAAGCTCTTTGGGGCAGGAACTGTCATTTACTATATGTTTGTACAGTTCCTACCACAATGGTGCCCCGACTTGGGGGCTTGAGGCTTCAAGGTGTTGCTATTATATAATGATAAATAATAATGACACTATTCAAAAAGCAGTTTCAGAAGAACAAACAGAAAGCATATTGTTGTAAGGGTATCATGAATTTCTGGAGGAAGTGCTTGATTGTTCTAAACCTTCTCTCTTTCTAGTTAAAATTATAAAAAATAATCTTGTGAAAGTAGAAACAGAAAATGAAGATGAAGCACTAGACTGCTCCGTGACATCCAGATCTCCTGAGAAACACTCACTGGATGGCTCAGTTACTTGCCTACACGATTCCAACAAACGGAAACAGACCTCACTTGGTTGTGATGGTTCAGGGAGCCAGCAAGAGGTTTTGCCCAGTGTGAAGAAAAGACGCTTTACTCAAGAGGTGATTTTTCTACATGTGGCTATGCATCATGTACTGTTCAGATTTCTTGGGCCAAATGTGCTGCTGGTATAAGCAGAGCACAACTCTTTTAAATCAACTCACACCAGCAATTAATTTGTTTATAGTCAGACATGACTATAATCTTTGCCTAGTTTACCAATACCACTTATCTGGATATTTTTTAATGATGTGAGCAGTATCCCATTTTACAGCATAAATTTCACCATTAACTGTTTTTATCTGAAGCAATTATTTGTTTCTAATAATGCTTATAAACATGAAATTCTCTAACTGGTTTGGATTAACTGGGTCTGACAGTGATCCTAGACCCCCTCTCATGTCCCTAGAGTAAAGATTTTGTTAGTATTTTCATTAGAAATTTAGGCCACAGTCCTGCAATCAGATCCCCATGGGTTAACCCAATTGCTGGACCAGGGTTGTAATTTTTCCAGATTATGTACAGTGGGACAGATTCTGATCTCAGTGAAATTTCACCACTCTAAATCTATAAGTTATTTGAAGTTGATAGTTGCCTTGGATTTACAATGCGGCCAGAACCTAACCCAATAATTATCGTGAAAATTTATTCTTGACTGACTCTAATGATGAATCAGCATGTTTAGAATAAATAACCAACCACAGTCTTAGTCTGAAGTTCTAACAGAACATTTGAGAGGCTAACTTTTTTTAATACTAATGTTTTTAGTTGTGCACCTCTCTCTACTTTCCAGTTCTGGCGGTGACCAAAAGTCAAGTTGTTAAAAACTTTGAGTAGGTCAGTGGGACTTGGGCTAATAAGTGCCTGAGCCACTTTTGAAAATGAGCCTTAAAACTTGCAATGCTGAATGGAGCAAAGCCTAAATACTTTTCAAAATCTGGGCCTGTGGTCCTAAAATATAATATGAAAGATTATTCCACCGTAGCAAAATACTGCATTTCATAAAAGCTCAGCAACAGTATGTAATACAGTAGCTTCCTATGACAGTGTAGGCAGCATGGTATTATGTGCCTGTTGCTCAAATAGAACAATCTGCCTTGTAATTTTTTTGGTAGTACAGTAAACCGATAACCTTTCTAACTGTGTATAGCAGTGGTCCCCAACCTTTCTTGTGGGAATAGCATACTGCTATTCCCAGAAGACTGTGGTGGGCGCCGGACACCTTCCCGCTGCCGCTTTTCAGCAGCAGCATTTCGGCAGCAAGAAGTGTCGCCGCTGAAATGCCGCCAAGAAACAGCAATGCTTCTTGGCGGCATTTCAGCGGCGGGGAGCACTGCGGGCGCACAAAAATGCCCCGGCGGGCACCACATTGGGGACCTCTGGTTATAGCATTATCTGAAGTACATACACACATCTGTGCTTAAAGTCCAGGGTCCTTATGGATAATACAAAAGAATGTTCCACAATAGATTATTCTGATGTTTCACCAAAAATAGTCCATGTGTGCTTCCGATAATGCTATACCCAGATGGCAATATAATCTGTACAGATTATTACAGGAGGCAAGGAGAATGTTCTGAAGGCAGAACAAGGTATCCCAGATTAACAGAAAATGCTTAAATCTATCCCAGATGTGGCACTAGCTGTTAGCTGAACATTGACCGTGTGTTTCTGAAATGCAGATCTGCAAATTCCTCCCACAACCAGATCCAAACATCGTGAGCTGCATTAGTGAAAGGGCAGAAGTTCTGCTGCCCTTACAACATACAGAGATCTGCCATAATTCTCAGCGTAAGCACTTCTTTTCTTCCAGAGGGTCCCACCCAACCCCAAGAATGTTAACTTGTATGTGTTCATTTTAGAAGGACAATAAGGCCCTATAGATGATGGCTCCATGCTGATTAATACACTTCCCTGGTACTGCCTTGTTCCTGCCTCTTCACCTGAGCTGAGCATTAATCAGGACTACCCTCAAATTGTCATGTTTTATTGCTTCATTGGACACACACACACAAAAAAAACTATGGTGAAACCTGAAAAGGACTAACAAATGATTTGCTTATCATAACAAGTCTTCTAACAAAGATGGAGCCAAATTGTGCTCTTTATATATGAGGATAATTTGGGGCAGCATCTGAAGACATGAGGTTACTAGATAAGATCAAGTTTCACCATATGTTCAAATCTCTTTATAATGCTGATTTTTATTTTTTTTAATTTGAAAAGCCAGAAATCCCTGTTCTTCATTCTGTCTGTTGTGCTTAGGTATTACTGAATCTTATAACAGGTGCTTTAGTTAGGCCACATCTTCCCACGTACCAAGGGCACTTCTCTGAAAAGTGAAGTTTTGGTGTTGCTCCATGTTTATCATATCTCATTTAGTCCATTTCAAATGTGCTTTGTTTACAAGTAAAACTGGAGAGGAAAGTTTCTAATTGCTATCCCTGCAGAATCAGCTGGGATCTGAAAATCAAGCTTCTCAACCTTATTCCTGCTGATAGGATTCTGCACTCTAAATTGAATCCATTAACACCCTCACTTATCACCTGTGCAACCTCATGGTCTTCAGTATGTTCATAAACTCGTCTTCAGTGGGATTACACTTGTGTAAATGGGCAAGTTATGGCACGGCAATTGGAATTTAGTTTATTCTGGTGATGATGCATGAGCTAGAATAGAACCCAGCTTGATCTCCCCTACATGTTTGAGCTCTGCATTGCTTATAGGACTAAAAAGTAGTGTTAACTTATTTTTGTCACTAGGGTAAGCAGATATGAGTGTGAATACACATAGGAAGCAGATTAGCTGAGTAAGAAGGTGCTGCCATTTTTTTTACAATGTTGTTTTTCAGAGAAGATCCACAGTATAGGGGCCTGATCCTAGGATGGGACTTTCAGTTGCTCATCACCTCTTAACCTCAGGCCCATAGTCTGTATTTCATTGTTTTTTAATATTTGAATGCAAGTTCTTTATTTTGTGTCTAATTAATATTCTGCATAGCAAGCTGGGGAAAAAATTCAAGATGGTCAGATTCAAACTGTGTGTGTATTCTCACATGTTTTTGAGTTCTGTGTATTGTAATTTTTTGTTGTTGCTTACCTACTTAATTTTCTCTAAGTTATTCACAATATCCATGTACTTGCAAAAATAAATAAATGATGAGCTAAATATTTACAGTGAATAAATGAAAACATTTGCTTCAGAACTCAAACAATGAGGAACAGTTAGGAAATGCAGTGCTTAAAAATAATTTACAGTGTGAATTCTTAAAGAGTTCACTACTGGCTGGTTTAGAACCATGAGGAATTCAATGAATATAAATGTTTCTGCCTTTCAGAAACATATCATTCTTTCATTTTTAAAAGGCCTTTTCACTAATTGTATTGGGGTTTTTCAGTTGGGTTGGTATCATAGAGTTGTCCCTGAATTGGACCACTGGGGGTAAATACTTGCATACGTTTTTCAGAGCCAAAGGAGAAAAAATTAACACACCTGTGTCAAGGCTGTTGGACCACAGTGTCCTCATTAGCTGGTAATAGGGAGAGTAATGAACCATTAAAATACAGTTGGGGGGAGTAGTGAGATTGTGGCTAGCTCACAGGATTAGGAAAACCTGAATTCTGTTCTTGGCTCTGTCACGGACTTACTGCCACTCAACCTCTCTTGGCTCTGTCACGGACTTACTGCCACTCAACCTCTCTGCCACCCAAGTTCCTCAGACACAAAGTGGGAGGTAATGATATCATATAAAGCTCGCTGGGTAAAAATGCTAAGTATTATAATTGTATAGTTATTCCATAGCAGAGGTCATGAACAAAGAAGTAAAATAATACTTTCCCTGTAAACATGTTTGGTGATTGTTTTCCTTCAATACATTTATTAACTTGATTTATATAGCACAGTTGGGTTCACTGATGAAAATTAGGCAGTGCATATTTATTTAATGACGCCTACCTGTGGAACACAAATTTGTAGCTATTATTTTAAATCAAACTGTCTTACTAATACGACGTTTGTTAATTCGTAGGGCCTCATTTCAAACATGAAGAACCGAGATATTGGGTCACCCACTCAGGTAAACGTAGAGCAGCCTAACAAGAACAAGAATCCCAGTATAACGTGGCTGTGTGAAGAAGAACCCTTCAATGACGTAACCATTCCATCCTACAAGAAACCTCTGTATGGCATCTCACACAAAATAACAGAGAAGAAGAGCACACCAGGGGCAGAGCAGTTTTCTTCCTATGAGCTGTTTGAAAAGGTCAATCCAAGCAGCCCCTCCCATCTGCGGAGTTTGAGCGATCAACGCAAAAGGGATTCTGCTGCTACCATCACTGTTACAGCTTCCACTGCAGATTCTGATCCCAACATATATTCTTTGATACAGAAAATGTTTTACACACTCAACACCCTGAATTCCAATATGACTCAGCTTCACAGCAAAGTTGACCTCTTGTCTCTTGAGGTCAGCAGAATTAAAAAGCATGTTAGCCCAACAGAGTCTGTAGCAGAGTTCAGACCTCCCCCAGAATACCAGCTGACCGCTGCGGAACTCAAACAGATCATGGATCAGAGCACCTCAGGTGGAGATTTGGCTTGCCGGTTACTAGTGCAGCTTTTCCCAGAGCTCTTCAGCGATGATGAGTTCAACAGGAGCTGCAGCACATGTGGCTTCCTTAACAAAAAGAAACTTGAATCGCTTCATCTGCAGCTTATCCGAAACTATGTGGAAGTTTGTTATCCTTCTGTGAAGAACAATGCTGTGTGGCAGGTGGAGTGTTTGCCTCAAGTTAATGACTTTTTCAGTAGGTTTTGGGCACAAAGAGAAATGGAAAATAGTCAGCAAAGTGTGCAGTCATCCAGTTTCTATGAGGCTGAGCAGGTAGAGTCCTCTCATTTCATTGAGGATAAAGAGCAGGAGGAAGCTTTGTCGCTGGACAGGGATAATGCCACCACCTCAGATTATGTTCTGGATGCTCAGGATCTCAATGAATTTTTAGATGAAGCTTCATCCCCTGGGGAATTTTCTGTGTTTTTGTTACACAGATTGTTTCCTGAGCTCTTCGACCACAGGAACCTGGCTGAAAGATATAACTGCTATGGAGATTCTGGGAAGCAAGAGCTGGATCCTCATCGACTTCAGATAATTCGAAGGTACACAGAAATTTACTTTCCTGATGTGCAAGAAGAGGATGCATGGTTGCAGCAGTGTGCCCAGCGAATAAATGATGAGCTTGAAAGTATGTATATGGATGGGAGTGAGTGTGAACAGATGAGAGACGACTGGAATGATTCTTCTAGTTTGCCTGACGATGTGTCTATCATAAAAGTGGAAGACAGCTTTGAATATGAAAGGCCAGGAAGAAGGTCAAAAAAGATTTGGCTTGTGCCCATAGACTTTGATAAACTTGACATTCCCCCTCCTGATTTTGATGTTCCTATCCCGGATTACCTGTTGAACAAGGAACAAATTAAAAATATATATGAAAGCAGTCTGTCCATAGGAAACTTTGCATCTCGATTGCTTGTTCACTTATTCCCTGAACTGTTTACTCATGAAAATCTAAGGAAGCAATACAACTGTAGCGGATCTCTAGGCAAGAAACAACTTGATCCAACCAGGATTAAATTAATTCGACACTATGTGCAAATATTGTACCCAAGAGCAAAGAACGATAGAGTATGGACATTGGAATTTGTTGGGAAGCTTGATGAGAGATGTCGACGCAGGGATACCGAACAGAGGCGCACATACCAACAGCAGCGGAAAGTTCATGTGCCGGGACCTGAGAGGAGAGAATTTCTTACCTATGCAATAAACCCAGAAAGATTCAGAGAAGAGTTTGAAGGGCCACCACTGCCGCCAGAAAGAAGCAGCAAAGATTTTTGCAAGATACCACTTGATGAACTTGTCGTTCCTTCTCCAGACTTCCCTGTGCCTTCTCTGTACATGCTATCTGATAAAGAGGTAAGAGAGATAGTTCAGCAGAGCCTTTCTGTGGGAAACTTTGCTGCAAGGCTTCTTGTAAGACTCTTTCCAGAGCTCTTTACTCCAGAGAATCTCAGATTGCAATATAACCATTCAGGTGCTTGTAACAAGAAGCAACTTGATCCCACCAGACTCAGATTGATCCGTCATTATGTTGAAGCTGTTTACCCCGTGGAGAAAATGGAAGAAGTGTGGCATTATGAATGTATACCAAGCATTGATGAAAGATGCCGGCGTCCCAACAGGAAAAAGTGTGATATACTGAAAAAAGCCAAGAAAGCGAAAAAGTGACAGGCTCTCTAAATTCTTCAGACTTTGACCACTAAATTATTTGGGAAGAGCATATTTTATTCTAGACTGGGAGCCTGATCTTGCTACAGAATCAAAGGGCGATGAGCCCTTTGGAATATTGGGCGCTAAGATTGTTACTTTTTAATACGTGTGTTGCACATACAAGGGCACTGCAACAGTGGGCAGTGGTTTACTACATTTGTACATGATAAAGACCATAAATGATCAGTGATGAAGTCGCTAATGACTCATTAAGAGCATGACTTTCGCTGGTGCAAATACATGTATTAAGTGTATTAGTCCTCTCCCCACTTTTGCATCTTCCATTTTTATCACTTTTTTAATAATAAAAACCCTTTTTAAAAATCATTGTGCTCTTCAGGAGCAGGTTTGCATTAAACCCTTTTAAACATCAAGGATAAATCATTTGGAATCTGAATTATTTTTTAACTTGCAAGTTTTGTTTTTGAAAGTGCCATGTTCATTGAGAACGATTGAAACATCTGACTTGGTTACTACAGTAATTACAGCTATCCCTTTGTTTTGTTCTTGATGATAATGAAAATAACACGAGGTCAGTACTGGGTCAAATGTAATTTCCTTTTTGACTGTTACCCATGTATATTTCCATTGCTATAAGAACTAAGACTTGATTAGACACAATGTGTTTTTACGCTGAGACCGTAGACCTGATCCTTCACCCTTACTCATGTAAGTTATTACATGGTCTTCAATATGACTACTGGGAACTGCTTCAGTGAATAGGGTTACAAAACAGAATCAAGTCCTTTACCAGCAGACTGTGTTGCCATTGCTTGTTAGTCTCTCTCTTTTTAGAAAAAGTACTTGAAACAAGGAATGTAGAAAAACATTTAAGTCCTTATTCTTCATCAGAATTATGATTCCAAAGTTTCCAGTATTAAATCAAATATTTAATAAGTAAAAGGTAAATACAAAGATTTGATTCTGTGGTAGAATTGAATGCTGCAGGGTCCCCACCTGTGAGCAGTGGTGATATGGTGTGTTTGTGTGAATACAGCACAACCTGGAGTCTCCGAATGTCATAGGGATATTGAAAATTCCTTTGATTATCCAAACTGATTTAGTGTAATTAATAGCTATCTGGAAGTGTAATCTTGAATGATTAATTTAGGTTCAGATGGTCAAGCTTGCATTGTTAATATGATCAGTTATAAAGAAGAACATCCTAACTCCATTGTGACTTCACAATTTGTGATCTGTCCTTGGAGAGTGCCATGTTAAAATCAGAACCTGATTTCCCTCTCAATTACGTTGCTGTAAAGCAGGATGGCCGTTGATGGCAACGGTGTGAGAGAATCAAGCCTTCCGTTAGATGTTAGTCATGGCAGTGATCATTTAACACTGACCATCCCTTGAACATCTTGAGATTTGTTGAGGTTTTCTGTGGTCCTCTTCTGTTATTTACTTAGATGGGTCATAGTATCACATTTCAGTTAAGCCCCAGTGTAAATTTCTATTTTAGCAATTATATTAAACTACAAAATACTTGATATTTTTACTTCAGTTTTTTAGAATTTACTGTTCTCGGAATCATGTTGACCCCTTCCTTTTAAAAAAAAAATATTTTTTCTAATGGCAAGAATTAGCAAAGTTATTTTACAGTGTTAAAGCAGTAGTAAGTCACAGTAGATAGTAGTACTCACTCATTTTTCCCCTATGTGCTAGCAACATCCTAAAAGAATGTATGATGAGAGTCATGATTGTCCTGAATAATCTAATACTGTTTAAATTCACTTAAATGTTTCCTGTTGGCATAAGTAATAGCAGACCATGCGCAAAATGGAAATCAGCACAAATATGGCTATTAATAAAATGAGAACATTTTACCAAAGATAATGAACTTATACCACAGTCTCTGCATCCTACCTTTCATTTTAGTACATATTTTTAGCAAACTGAATATCAAAAATGCAAGGTTTTTTATAATTATATGCTACCTAGAACCTCTTTGTGAACTTATTATACATGCATTTTTATGGACTATATGAAATGTCATGAAAATGGTAAAAGTCTTTTAATTTAGAGTTGAAAATGGCTAGCATTTATTCTGCAGCCCAAAAAGTAAGGAATGTTATATGCAGATTTTCTTTATAGTTTATTTATCTTAATGTCACATTTGTTTCAACAATAAAGTATGTCAAAACCCATTGAGGACTTCAACATATCTTAAACTTGCACATGGATGGTAAAGAGATTATATGAATGTACAGAATTTTCTACCTAACAACATACAATTTTAAGATACGTTGACATTTTCAATGAGTTTTGACATTCATCTGGTACAAATGAATCTATTTATATGACACACTGATCAATATATGAGGGGTTTTATTTTTAAAAAATTACATTAGCAAAAGTGAACATGTAATAGCTCAACAGAAATGGTCTTTTTCCTCAACTTCTAGTCAAATTACTGTAGTCTGCTTATATATTATATATCCTTCTGATTTGATCGTCTTGTTGGATTGCCCACAATCTTTTCACAATTGACAAAAAAATTTTGACATTCTTTTGAAAGGCCATTTGATATAAAGGCAATATACACATGAAAAGTGACAGTTAGCTTGCAAAAGAAATTTCTTGAGGTGCATTTGGAAGTGAATTCATCCAATTGGTTACATAATGAAACGTATATATTGTTACAAAAGAAATGCTGGCTCATGATTGGCTATGAACAGACACAAACTGTAAGTTTCTATTAGTTAACTTTTCTAAGGTCTGTTACTAAGATCTGGAGTAACATTAACCAGTCAGACTGAATACACAAGTGAGGGCATCTTGATTAGCTGCAACTGCTCTAATGTCATCTCCCTTTTAGAATGTTATTTTAAAAGGACAAACACTTAATGATTTCAAACTTAGGCTATCCGGAGAGATTCCCAGATATTAAATGAAAACATTCAGAACATATGTAACCACACACACACACTGACTTCTTATTAGCTATAAATTGTTTTACTTCAGTAAATCCTGTTGGGATGAATGTCAAAAGTCTAAGTATCTGCTCATTATAATTTTAACATAACACTTTTGGTAAGTATTGAACAACTCCCTCCTACAGTGATTCTAAAGGAAACAGCATAGTATTCAATGACTCTATATTTTCCAGTGTGACTGTCAGAATTTTTCCAACAGTAAAAAAAGGACTGCAAGCCTGCTACAAAATTAATGTAGAACTTTTTTTTTTTTTTTTTGGTGTCTCACCAATTTCACACAAATGAAACACTTAACTAAGGAACTGTGCAAGGGTTTAAAATATATACTTTTCTGAAATTTGAAGGGGAAAATGAAACTACTGCTTAGAAGTTCTTGCAGTTATCCAGGGAATCTGGCAACTGTATTAGCAGGGAAATGCAAGTAGCATGTCTTTAAGAGAGAAAAATACTTCCTATTTGAAAGGATTACGTTTGATTACTATTAAGAGTAAGATGTAGCCCTGAGCATTTTGTCATAATTTTGTGTTATTATGAATAAAAAAGTACCTTCTCATCTTAGGAACAATGTTCAGATGCAGTTCTATTTTTCTATCTTCAAGTTAAGATACTTTGTACATCAATTTTATTTCTGAATGCATTTCTTTTAAATTCAGCCAAATCTTGTTTTACTATTGTGTAATATTTTTGTACCAGTGGTGCCCAGAGGCCCCAGTCAGGATCAGGGTACTCTAGTGCTCAGTACTTTACAAACACATGAAGACATCACTGCACTGAAGATCTTGAAATCTAAGAAAAAAATTGAGGCTAGTTCAAGCCTCTGACTTTAAGAGTAAGTCACTGAAATTTGGGGATCGCTATTGACACAAATGATGTATTGTTTGGATGCTATAAGTTTCTTTTTCCAAGTCAGTTGTTTTCATTCTTACCACTATTCAGTTGGCTGCTAATGCAAGTATAAACTTTTTCCATCCGTATTCCAAAGATATTAAGAAGTATGTTTTGGGTGCTTTTACTGCAAATCTGGACCCTGTTTTTGCTCCCTTCCTAACTCCGTGCGCCCACGTGATTATCATCCATTCCTGGGAATCTTTTCTTCATGTTGGGCACTACTGCCTGTCCATGGACACTGATTCTACAGACACATTTCAGTTGTGAATCAGCTGTCTACTGCCTCTCCCACCTTGGCACATAAGGTGTGCTTTCATTACCTAGCCACAGCAAATCTGCCCTACAGTGCTTTCATAAACTTCGTTTTGTTTCTCTCACCCCACAAGACCCATTCAAATAAACCTATCATTATCAGTGAGAGTCATCTTAATTTTTTATTAAAACAAATTATTCTAATAGTAAAATGTTAGTCGTCATGTTTGTCCATGGATTATACAACTCCTATTCTGAGTAGCTGTCAGTAAGCATATAATTAGTTCCCTCTCCCTACAGAGGGCTGTCCCTGGATTACCATGTCTAGATCAGCAACCCAAATGCAAATAATCTGTAACTAAAAAAGATAAAGCGAGTTCCATCATACTCCAAGGATTTGATTTTTCTAGCTTTACCTCACCTGGTTGCCAGGATATAGACTCCCACTTCACACTCTTTTCATGCATCTTCCTTATTCAGAGCAATATGCTCTCTTCCAAAGGTGTCTTCCTGGTCCTTTGAGACTTGACCTGCTGCTGCATGGACAGAACTTCTACTTGTCCCATTTCCTGCCCTATCACACAATGTGACCATGGTTCATGTAGCAATTTTTCTTCTTTAGAGTAGCAGCCGTGTTAGTCTGTATTCGCAAAAAGAACAGGAGGACTTGTGGCACCTTAGAGACTAACCAATTTATTTGAGCGTAAGCTACAGCTCACTTCATCGGATGCTGTAGCTCACGAAAGCTTATGCTCAAATAAATTGGTTAGTCTCTAAGGTGCCACAAGTACTCCTGTTCTTTTTTTCTCCTTTAGTAATCATTCTGAAAGGGAAATCTTGATTGTCATTAGAGAAGCAGAACTTATAAAAGGGATCCCCAAAAAGTAGAATGGCTGGGGAATGATTTTTTTTCCCTGTGAAAAATTTGGATAAAACTTAAATTTGTTTTAGTCAAACTTTTTTCTGTGGAAATGTTTAAATTTTAATCTACAAACCTTTTCAATTTTCACAAACCAAAACTGAAAAAAATGCAGTTGATAGGTGAAATGTTTTGGTAGAAAACCCTTCAGGACATTCCAACATTTTGTTCTTTGTTTGCTGAAAACCAGACACACACAAAAACCCAAACATGTTGCCTGCCAAAACCTGAAAACTTGCAAAAATTGACATTTGCTGCAGAAATTTCCATGACAACACAATAGCCATTTTCTGTTAAACTTGAATGGAAAACTGTCTACGCACAGGTGTTTTATATTGGTCTGGTACAGTGCTTTGGTGATTCTGCTGAGCTTCCTTCTCTTTAAGGTGATCAGGGACAATTCTTCAAAACTCCCTTTTGTCCTTGCCCTTCCAAAGGAGTGTATCAGTTCATTAACTCAGACTTAATTGGCACAAAAGTGAGAGACAAAAACCTTTCAGGTATCTGTCAGAGGTGGCTATGTGACGGCCAGAACAGGGTTATGCCCTGTGTTTTAGTTTTGATCCCCTGAGTGGGATCCAGTGCACTATCTACTCAAAGAATTTTTTCCTCCTGTTCCCAGAAGTTCTTTTCACACAGTTTCAATATCTTTATGTCACTGTTCCAAAGTATCCATTTTAGTTCTAAATTATGCTTTAACAGCTTTTAAGCCAAGATTTTCAAAATTATTGATTCTGACTACTACCCAATTTGACACCTTAATAGAGGCCTGATTTCCAAAGGGTGGGGGATCTGGACTTTCTGAAAGTCAGCCCCCCCCCCACCCATATTACTAATTGCTTTTGAACACCTTGGTCTGTCTCTTATGTCAGTCATGATCCGCATTGCTCGTTAGGTTATGCAAAGTAGTTTTGACAGCACATTCTTCCATGTCACAGGTTCTTTGAAAAATCGATGCATCTCATTTTTCATTGTGTTTTATCTTGGACATTTAATTACTGTTTGTGCATCAGGCACACATCTGTCTTCCATGTTTGGTTGCTTGTGAGTGGAGTTTGCACACTTAGGCCTTGTCTACACTACAGAGTTTTGTTGATGCAAGTTATGCCGACATACAGCCACTGCTGTAATTACTCCACTGTTGCGTGTCCCCCCTATGCTCCTTGTTCTGCAGTGGTCAGAGAGAATGAGAGTGAAAGAGCCAGCTTGTGTTTTGGGGCAGTATAAGAGAGAGACTGTGTGTGGGTTGGGAGAGAGGGAGTTCAGACAGCAGCTAGAAACAACCAATCCTGAGGCAGAAGCTGTTGCACAGACAGCTGGCGTCCGCCCCTGTTCCCCTAGCTCAGCAGAGACCAGTACATGGGCAGGGAAAACCCTGAATCAGCCCCTGGCTCAGCATGAGTCTCCCCCTTCCCTGTAGTAGCAGCCCACCCTGCCTGTCTGCCACTGCAGACCTAGTGCTGGGGAGAGCAAGATTACGTGAGTTCTCCCACAGCCTCCTCTCCCCACAGCCCAAGTAGATCCACCCCCTCCCTTTTAGTCCAAGCAGGAGGGCATTTGCTGCCAGAACCGGCTTGCTCAGCCCGGGGGAGGGGTGGATGCAGGGCAGCAGAGTTCAAAACAGTGAGCAGAGCAGGCACAGTGGGCATTGTGGGATACCTCCCCGAGGCCAGTTACAGCGATATAACACACACACTTTCGTCGATCTAACTTTGTCACAGGAAGTTCTACGCCTCTCATCAAGGTTGTTTTCTTTTGTCGGCCAAGCAGGCAAGTTTTGTCAATGGGAGGAGCATGGTAGTGTGCACACCTCCACTGTTTTGCCCACAAAAGCTGCCTTTTGTCAACAAAACTGTAGTGTAGACAAGGCCTTAGAGCAGGTCCCTCCAACTGCTTTTAATATAGACATCAAGTGCTTCCTTATATTTCTGCCGCTGGGAGTCTTGTGGGAGAAGTTTCTCAGGCCTCACAGTCATTTAAGAGCAGATTCTTAAAGTTGTTTAGGCACCTCAAAATGCAGGGAAGCCCCGAGTGGAATTTTTAAAAAAATAGTTGAGTTGGATTAGGCACCTTAGAGTCTAGTGGGATTTTCAGAAGCAGCGATGTTCATCTTTAAGCACCACAATACCTTTAAATATCTGGCTCCTATTCACTTCTAAAGATTGCTGCAGTGGAATAGCACTTTGGAGCAACTATTTTGACAAGTTGCATAATGGAGCAACTAGTGCTGCATTGGCTCATTTATCCTATCTCCTTTCCCATTTCTACTAAGTAACACCAGACGCAGGAAATTTGCTAAAAATACTATGCCAGTGTGGCTCTGCAGTTTATTGAAAGAAAAGGAGAAAAATAACTAGGTTATTGTGTAGTTATATATTAAGTCAGATTATTTCCTTTTAGAAAAAGATATGATAAATTACTCTAGTTCGTACACTCTGTTCCGTTACAGTGATGCTACTGCCATCCAGTGCACTCTCACTCTTGTGAGAATGAAGAATTTGAATCAGGAGGGCCAGATCCTGCAGTCTTCACATCATTGACAAAGGAATGAGAGATTTGCCCCAACCTTTAAGGATAAGAAAACTTCCTTTTTACTTGTTGTTTTTTCACTTAAAATATTAAATAGAAGATCATTCTCATAATAGCAACAGCATATCTATGATTATGTACAACTGTCATTAAATGAAGCATTTCTTACTAAGCATTTGTGCTAAGAAAGAAAGATGGACATGAGATTTTTAGCATGTTTTTTCCATTTTATTGTCATCCTTCTACAATGTTCCTCCAAGACCTGTACAACTAACTCCCAGTTTACGCATTAAGTACTCTCTATTTAACATTCAATTAATTGAGGGCATGAGTCTGAAATCTTCCACTCATGTTCTGCACAGCTACTATAGGGTATAAAATGATAGTAGCGTAAGCTCCCTCTTCCTGATCTTCCAATATGCCTCACAATTATGACGGGAGTGTCTCCCTCAGCCATTCTCCTGGTCACTCTAAAATAGCCAAACTGGCCAGTAGTGATATGAACATGACCACCAACACATTTCACAGAGGCAACTGACAAGAATCAGATGGTAGTGACTCTGTCACTATCAACCGAATCAGATTCAAATCAGTGACCATAGGCGGGAGAAAGCTTTTAAGTCATCCTGTCTCCCTCCTTTGGGTTTTTAGATTTCAGAAAGGTTCATCCTAGAGTGACACCCCTGAGGTACAAGATTAGAAAAATGAGTTAAGTAGTCTCACAGCCAGAAACATTCTTCCACTTGTTATGAGACCAGCCTTAATTTCAACATAGTCATTATGATTAACAAAATCAACTGTCAAGCAGTTGAGCTCTATCTAGCCTTTACCCAACCATTATATATCTTCTTTAGGGAAACTGTCTGGAAATAAAGCTTTTTCCAAATTACCATGAAACAAAAATGAATAGAACAGAGTAAACTGACAGACTATCACAAGATATGAATGGTGCATATGGCAAGGAGGTAACATTATCACAAGCTTAAAAAGGATCCAAGAATTTTGTTTAACCAAAATTCCTATTTAGCAACAAATGAAATGGTTTTCCACAAGAAGTCTCATGCTGCCATATGCAAATCCTTGTCACTTAAATACATCCTGCTTGGGCACTTTTAAATTTTTCCAGCGCCGCAAAACCACTTTGTATTTTTCACTTTCAGTCTTTTCTGATGCTTTTTTTAAGACAACACGCATAACTACAGCAGTTTCTGTTTCTTTATCCTCCCCTACTATCAGATCCAGTGTGTCACCAACTTTGACCTGAAAATAGAGACAGAGAGAGATAATTAACATTCTTTTGAGGAAAATAACCCTAAAGTTTATGTGCAATTTAATTGTCTTCCTCCTCTTTCCACACGGATTATTCTTGTTATCTTATAGGGAAGTTGTTAGAATGGCTGTATAAGTCATGTCTACAGTATAGCAGCCATGTTCCTCTAATCCAGGCCTGCAAGTGAGTGATGAGGAATGAATCCCTGTGAATCTCACCACAGCTCCACCCTGGCTGTGTTATTTCCAACTAATTGTTTTTGTTTTTTAGTTTTTATGTATTGTAAATGCAATTGAATGAGAGTCCAACTTCTTATTACTACCTTCAAAATTCAGCCCCTAATTCCATCTCTTCTCCCACTATTTCCATGTAGGCCTTTCTAGTCACCAACTCTGCAAGCCTCATTGCTCTCTTTATGTCCTCATTCCACTCTTACCCTATACTTGGATTAGCCCTCAAGCTTCCATGTATTACGCAACTTCCCTCTCTGCCCAGTCTCCCTCCTTCAAAATCCACTACTTTCAGTTAGCCTTCCAAGGCTACACCCCCCCTCCAATCTTCTGTGCCTACTCCCACCCCCCAAAAAATATACAGCAGCTAGTGTGAATGTTGCATAACATAATCTCATGACTTCAAACAATATAACTATAATCTTTCCTTATACCAGCCTGTGACTGCTCTTGCTTCTCCACCTCTCTATGTCGCGTCTAACCAACAGGATAGGCTTCTAGGAGCAGAGTCTTGTCTTATTTGACTAAAGCATTATATGTGTGCTTACGGTTCAGTAAATAACCAAGCAGCAGTACCATTGCCATATTAAAGAGAAATAGAGCCCCAACAGGTTTTTGCATTTTTTTATATGCCAGCCTCTAGTAGGCTACCACTATGGGACAACTCTCATCATGCAAATGAAAGTCTAGATTTTGGTTTTAATGTGTAATCCTCCCCAAATTCACTACATGTATGAGAAAAGTCTTAATACTCAAACATTTTGTATAACTTGTACAAAATGATAATGTGAAATTAAGTTAAATCTAACAATACCACTATTAGGTATATTGTTTCTCCATTTTACAGATGGAGGAAAATGAGGCAGAGAGGTAAGCAGAATCATAAAGAACTACCTCAACTTCAACCAGTGAGCTTGTGGGTCTGGTAATAAGCCCGCCCAGAATCAACTTTAGCAGACATTGTTTTATATTCTAGGTAACTTAATAATGAAGTATTAATCCAAATTCCTATTTGACTTCAAGCAGAAGAACCGTTAAACCTTAACAAAGGCAAGTGTTACTGGAAGATGACTTCTTCACATTATACTTGGTGATTCCAGCAATTTTTTACATCCAACGCTTTACACTGCATGATAACTACATTGACTTGTTGGGAAGTACATTAACTAAAAGTAGTACATTTTGGTTGAACCACAGATCTTTATATTTCAACTCCTGTATTACTGGATACGGAGTGGTTGCCAGGTTGTTCAGCTGCAGTCAGACATCCCCTTCCGACTACAAGCAAATATACATTTTTCAGAGATCTAACACTGGTGAGAGAACCAGAGGGCAGAAAGTTTTCAGTTTTAGAAGCCCCTACCTGCTTATGGGCTGCTAAGCATACAAGGACAAATTTGGAACTCTTCACTCAGGCAAGCTTCCCATTGACTTCTATAGAGCGCTTACCCAAGGAAGAGACTGTAGGGTTTGGTCCTTGGTATGTGGTTTCTAATGTGATATTAAAGTTTAGATAGTTTATTATTCTAATGTCACTTGAATAACCAAATATAAAAACTTAATTCAAGGAAAACTACAAAAATCACTGATTAAGTTTTAATTTATTCAAAATTTAAGAACTACATGTTAATAGAAAAAACCCTAGCAGTCCAACAGATAGCAGACACTTCAGAAAGGTAATTTTATCTAATGTAACTAAAGTGTATATGCAAAGCACCATAGGCTTGCATTGGAGTACATGAATATTATACCTGCTTCACTCTTAATTAAAGTAATACCATGTCTGTTCTAGGACAGTTTATTTTAAAAAAAGATTTTTGCATGCAAAAATCTCTACCAAAGGACTCTGGATACAAATTGCATATTGGGATTTTTGTTTTGCAAGATGACTGATTTCAAGCAGAGTCTGTGTATTCAAATTAGAACATCATAACTCTTGATAATAGACTCAAACAAAAAATGTAGTTTAATATTAAAGTTGCTCTCATCAGTAAAATTAAACCATGAAAAAAGGAAATAAAAAGTTAGGGATTAAAAGGTTGCAGAGTCAAGCACGCTCGAGTTAGGAAATGCCGGAATGAACGCTGGCCATGCAACTTTAATTAGGCTCCCTTGTGTGTATACATGATAATATAGGATTAGATTACATGCAGAAGTGACTACCTGTGAAAACTTTGATGTAAATGATTTGTCCAGTGTCACATAAGAACTTGGTCACAGAGGCAGGGACTAAGGCCAGTCTACACCTAAAACTTAAATCAGCCTAACTACATCACTCAAGCCTGAAAAATTTCACACCTGCATGGCAGGTAGGTTGACCTAATCCCCACTGTAGAATCAGCTCAATTGATGGAAGAATTATTCCATTGACCTACCTACCGCCTCTCAGAGAAGTGGATTACCTACATCAACAGAAAACCCCCTTCCATCAATACAGGAAGTATACGCTACAGCTGCGTCACCATACCTCTGCTATTGTAGCCACTATAGTGTGGACATACCCTGAGCCTCAAGGATGGTATTCAACTGCCCTAAACACAAGACCATCCTTTCTCTTCCTTTAGTCCCCTGCCTTATTCGCTACAACCTCCCAACTTCTGCAACAAATGAGACAGGGCTGCTACAGTCAGAAGACTCCTTCACTGCACAAACCCATTTCATCCCCAGAGCAAACCAGGCATGCTTGCAAAAAAAACACCGGTGAGACACTGAAGTACAGACCCTGTACAACAGAAAACTCTGATGCAACCTTAACTATAGTCTTTTTACTGCAAGACCATAATATCAAGTCTGTAGAAACTACAAATGAAGTGTTGCAAGTGAGGAAAAAGTTATGATGGTTCTGTTGATGACTTATAGAGACAAAAAGTGTCAAAAAAGCAAGACATAGGCTATAGGAGATACAAGGGTTTGCCATAGAGATGCCATCTTTATAACGCTACCATTATATGATAGATACTTTCCAGGCATTCAAAATGCATTAGTCCCTGCACCAAATAGCTCATATTGCAAGGACAGAAAGACAACTAGACAAAAGGTTAAGGAAAGGGAGCAACCAAAAAAAAGATTCACTACAGGTAGTGAGGCAGAAGTGGATCTTTAAGGACTTCAAAACAGAGAGGGTACAGTTGCCACAAATAAGAACATTCAGAGACTGGGGCTTATAAAGAATGATATCCTGAAAGAGAATTTGAACAGGAACAATTCCTTTAACTGATGACAGGTGCTTCCTGATAAGAAAGCAGATAGGAGTTATTTAATACTGGGGGAAAGTGTCAGTGAAATTCTTAAGAAGGGCTGAAGTATAAGTAGGAATTAATGATAAATGTATGGATAATCTCCTACTTAAAATAATATTTTTCTCTAAGTGGCTACACTAACCCATGCAACCTTAACAGTGGATAGGCTGCAGGGATTACAACAACAAAAAAAGGAGTACTTGTCGTTAGTCTCTACGGTGCCACAAGTACTCCTTTTCTTTTTGCAACAACAACAAAAAAAAACATTTGTGGGGGTTAATTAAGAATCAAGAAGCCTGTTTAATGCAGCTACAAGTACCCTCCTCCCCCATATCTCTGGCAAAGTCTTCTGGGGGGAAGGGGAAAAGAAGCTGTACTCCTCAGCTTACAGAACTACTTCTACTACCTCCGTCAAGATGGAGAAGTAGACATACAGTAACTTGTTTTGATTCATCCATCCCCCAGTTAAACTAGATATACTTAGAAACTTAATGAAACCTGGATATTTTGTCTTCTTACATAAAGTCGCCATTTTTTACATCGTGTTATCTTTTAACCCCAGGTATAACAGCTCACATGTTACATGCAGGATAACTCATTGTTGTATAGCCTCTTATAATGCCTGCATGGGTGCTATCAGAGTAGGAGGGAAAAGAAAATGTCAGCCTTAGTTATGATCTTGTATGATATTAATTTGAGGTGTTTTTTTAAAAAGCCTTACAGTTCTGCTTTTCTTCCACAATTTCTCTCCATTCAGCCTGAGTTCACCATTATAGAATGCATCTTCCACTTTGCTAAAATAAAAAAAAAAATAAGAAGTTTGCTTTATAGGGCTGTGTTTACAGCGCACAGTAAACAAATGCAATTGTTTCCTAACACACAGGCAAAAACACAGTTCACCTGCAAAGTGTGATCCAGAAGGAGAATGTGTGCACAAAGCATTCATAACTCTTCTGTACCACAGGTACAAGGGCGGTTTAAGAGTGTTTATAACAGATAACACCCCTTTTGTATGCCATCAGTCATTTTAAACTTAAGAATGTTGTCTTTGGATATCAGCTTCAAGTCATACTAATGTATTGTAACTAACAGGCTTCTTAAATCCTCTGCAGGTTGCATAGGTTATACATTGTGATGGACTTGTTAATAAAGGTTTATGTATACCTGGTGAAGGTAGGTGTGGCAGGTTTATATTTAATGTAGAATTAGGTTAGACTCTTTCTTCTAGTCAATCTAGGCTATTTTTTTTTAAATTCTTCCACCAACTAGCAGAAGCTTTCCTATTCTTAAGCTCTTTGTTTCTAAGTCAACAGTTAAAAGCATAAATGCTAGAGATTGATTAAAATTATCACTGTCTCTTTAAGCAGTCTTAGTATTTCAGACAGCGATAAGTAGCAGAATTCTGGAAAAAAAAACAAATCCCAAGAGACAAAGTAACAATACACCTCCAAAGACAAATATGGACTTCTGATTAAGTTAAAAAAAATTCTTCTTCACTAAGTTACTGCAGCAAGTAAAAGGACATCAAAAGAACATTTAACTGTTTGCTATATGACAATTTCTTTATTGGTAAGCTATATAAATCTTTCATACTTACTTTCTTGCAATATCTAGACCAGCTTTCATTATTATATCATAACGAAAAGACTGGACTACTTTGTCAAGATCCTTGTAATCTTTCACTATATTGGGGTCATTTTCAAATTCATCTTCTGAATCACATCTCTCTTCATCCTCCTCCTCCTCCTCCTCCTCTTGCAGGGGTTGTTTTTTCTTTCTAGAACTTTTGTCACTTTTAAGTCGTAAACAAGGCACTGAAATGCACTGTGAAGGTTGTCTTAAAAATACATCATGTTTCACAAGAGAAATGCTGAAGTGTTTTCTGTAGTTTATTATACTGGATTGGTGACTAGAGTATATATATCTCCTCCAGGACACACTGAGTTTATTAGACGGGAATTTCTCCCAGATTCCAAACCAGACATTTAGTTTCCTAAAGGCAGTGACGGGCAGTCTGAAACCAGTCATAGCATACCCTGAAATAAAGAGATTCAATTAGTACTGAAAAAATTGGTCAGCAAACAGCATATTTATAGTAGTGACTAAGATCAGCACCTTTTCTCCTTCTTGTAATAATGATATAGTTCCTTTTGCAACCATAAGGATTTATTGTATCTTTCTGTGAAACGTTCTTTTTTCTCATATAGCAGGACAGGTAAATTGACTATTCATAATCTGTATTTTTCATATTTAGTTCCCCATTATAAATAGGCAGCATGTTACACTGAAAATTAGCAACGGAAATTCAAGTGCAATACTCTATATGTAACTCTCTTTTTACAATTTGTTAAACTACTAACTTTCTTATGGTTTCTTCCTTCCATTACTCAAATACAATATTTTAAGGTCATAATTAACTTCCAGCCCACGCTATTTAACAAGAGCAGAGAGATGCCAGAGGCTACATTTATTAGGGATAGTTCTTGACAGAAATGACTTGCTCAATACCAGAGAAAGTAGTAAAACCAGGAATAAAAGTCAAGAGTTCCTGAATTCACCTTGTGCTCAGACCACAGAGCCAGCAGATGAGAAAATGCTCTCCTAACCAGACCTTAATATTACTGAAGCATTTTCAAGAGAAATACTCTTTCCTGCTGCAATATATTTATTCATCCTCCACTAGAAGAGCAGTCACTAGCAAGAACAATCCCTTAGAATCATAGAATATCAGGGTTGGAAGGGACCTCAGGAGGTCATCTAGTCCAACCCCCTGCTCAAAGCAGGACCAATCCCCAACTAGATTTATGATCTTAGGTAAGGATGAAAAACAGTGTTATAACCCTAAATTTCCACACGTTTGCATTAATCTTTTAGACTGAAATTTCTATGTTTTGTTCTCTACCCCAAAATGAATTTTTGGAAAGTTTGAGCACAATTATTTTACCTGTTTCAGTGAGTGAAGGGGGAAAAAAACCCACTTTCATTATCTTTGTTAATTTATTTTTTTAAATGCAGACAAAAAACTACAACAGCTGAAGTGTGAAATTTGGCATAGCCATAGTCCTCATTAGGACTAATAATTTAGGGCATATTAGTAGCATTACTATAGCACTTGAGGACCCTATTCATAAACCAGGACCCCATTCTATGAGGTGCCGCACGCCTTTGCTTGACTTGGGAACAACTTTCTACAATGGTTATGAGTGATTTTTCAGTACCTAATATGTTTAACAGCATCTAATATTTTAATAGAACCTAATGAAGCCCTGCCCACCCTGTCACAGGACCGCTGCTGGGACCATTTATGTGAAAGAGACTGAACCCTCTTTCATAAAAATGGTCCCAGCAGCGGTCCTGTGACAGAGTGGGCAGGGCTTCATTAGGTTCTATTAAAATATTAGATGCTATTAAACAAGTTAGTGATTTTTCATAGTACCTCATAGCCATTGGAGAAAGTTATTCCCAAGTCAAGCAAAGGCTCCCTCACATTACTGTAACTGCACTTTTGTTAAACATCTGGGTTGTCACACCATGTACTTGCCATATGTTCTTCCACATTAGTGGGGGGTGAAGCCCCCAAATATATGCAAACTTGTACCAAAAGAAGTGAAAATGGATTTTATGTTATATGTAAGTTGTGAGAGCACTCCAAAATCCCAGTCAGGATCAAAGCCACACTGTGCTAAAAGAAAAGGAGTACTTGTGGCACCTTAGAGACTAACCGATTTATTTGAGCATAAGCTTTCGTGAGCTACAGCTCACTTCATCAGATGCATGCTCACGAAAGCTTATGCGCAAATAAATTGGTTAGTCTCTAAGGTGCCACAAGTCCTCCTTTTCTTTTTGCAAATACAGACTAACACAGCTGCTACTCTGAAAACTGTGCTAAATGCAGTGTGTATATATCTATGTACATTGACTGATTCTGATCATAGATTGCAACTGCTAAGGGGCCATGTCTGGAGATGGGACAAGAGATTACATTTTAAACTTGTTTTTTTCTGGCAAAATCTTCTCCTAAGAAGATTCACTCTCCCTGCCACGCTCAAGGGTCTGATTTCAATCCCCACCAATAATTAACTGGTCAGGACTAACCTGGAGCACACTTACCTGATGAAGTGAGCTGTAGCTCACGAAAGCTCATGCTCAAATAAATTGGTTAGTCTCTAAGGTGCCACAAGTCCTCCTTTTCTTTTCACTTACCCTCTGCCACCATCCCCCTGGCTACAGTTTGGTTCCCACTGAGCTTTTCTTCTAACCAGCCCGCCCATGCACCCAGCCCTTGGGACAGCCGGCTCCCTGCTAGGAAAGCAAAGGAAGGCGAGGTGCCCAAACCACACTGTCACCCACCCCCACCTCTTCCCGCCTTTCGCTCCAGGCCCGCAGCGGCGCCGCTTCGGGGCTAGGGAAACTCCCGTGTCTGCCTGGGCAGGGCCGAGCTCTGCTGTACCAGCCCCGGCCCCACCGACTGCGACCGCGGGGCCACGGGCCCGCTCTGCCGCCGGCCTGAGGGAGCCCGGCGGGGCCCGCTCCGCGGGGGGCAGCCGGAGAGCAAAGCTCCGCTCGGGCCGCGCTCCCTGCAGGCCTCGGCAGCTGCGCCCACAGCGAGACCCGGCCAGGGCACATCCCCGCGGCCCGGGCAGCCGCGCCCCAGCCGGAGCCGCTGTTACCTGTGTCCGCCGGACGCTGCGGCCCGGCCCCGCTGCTAGTCCCCGGCCCCTTCCCAAGCCCGCCGCCGAGGCGCTGCGCGGAGAGCGGGGCGGAGCCGCCGGCCAGGGCCCCGCTGCTGGGGGCTGGCGCCGGGGAACTCGCTGCTCGGTCCCCGCCAAACCCCTTCAGCGTGTGCGGGGCCGGGCCGCGCCCCGTGGCCTCAGCTCCCAGCAGTCAGTGGGGGGAAGGCGGATGCGCCCCTGCAGCCCCCCTGCTTCGCTACGCGGCTCTCGGCCCGGCGGCTCCCGGGGAGCAGAGGCCTGCCTGGCTGGCAGGCGGGAATTTGCAAACGGTGGGGCCTGCCCGCCCCTCTGGATGCACCTTAAAGGGGCCGGGCTTTCCGCGGGGGAGCGTCGCTCAGGTCCCTTTCCCTTGCCTCAGGCTGGGCACCCACAAGCTGAGGCAGCCGCGGGGAGGAAGAGGATGGGTACTCCCGCCAGCTGCTGGGGCTGTTGTTATTCCTAAATGCCCTTTGGTCCCTTCTCCTCCTGTGTGTAAAGACAGAGCTGACTAGGCTCAAAGGGGAGAGGCCTTGTCTCTTCTCAGGGAGCACTAGAGCTGATATCACAAACTAGTCTAAGGGCTGAGCCTGGGATGTGGTGTGAAAGCCAACACAAAGAAAAGGCAGCTGTCCTGAGCCTGCCCCTCGACCCAGCCAAATCACTAAAACTGAACTTACTAAGCCCTGGTCTATGCTGCAAACTTATGTCAGTATAACTATGTCACTCGGAGCAGGGGGAGAAATCCACACCCCTGAGCAATATAGTTATATTGACCTAACCGCTGGTGTAGACAGCGCTATGTGATGGGAGGGCCTCTCCTGTCAACATAACTAGTCTACACTACTGCTTATGTGGATGTAACTTAAGTTGGTCAGAGGTGTGAAAAAGACACTCCCCTGAGTGATGCAAGTTACAGTGACCTAAGTGCTGTCTACGCCAGCACTATCAGACACCCTCCCACCAACAGAGCTTCCACCTCTTGCAGAGGTGGAGTAATTATGCCAACAGGAGAATGCGTCTTCACCAGATGTGTTACAGTGGCACAGCTTCACCGATGTAGCACCGTGGTGTAGACTTGGCCCCGTGGAGGTAGTGCACCTATATTGACGGGAGAAGCTGTCCTGTCAGCGTAGGTGGTATCTTCACTAAACACTACAGCAGTGCAGCTGCTCTGGTGCAACACAGTCGGTGAAGACAAGCCCTAAGATGGGCAGTGGAACCTCAGAACAGGGCATTGCAGCTAAAGGTAGCACAGTGGATGAAGCATATGCTTGGAAGAGTTAGATAAACATCATTTTCACCACCCACCCACAAACGGATGGAAAATATTTTTATGGATAATCAAAAATGTACAGATAGGCAACGTAACAAAAAAACAGCTTGAGAACACTATTAGAGTTTGATTTAAGGATATTTATGTCATATAGTTTGCCGTGATGATGTCAGTCTATGTTTTAATGGTTATAACACTTTAACTTTTGAATCTCATCATCTACTGTTATTATATAATTATTGACTCCCCCCCTTGTCTGAGCCTCCCATAATTTCTTGAAACTGTGAAAATTTATAAACATAAAAATAATGTTTAAAATCTACAATTTTGCACAGCTTAAAAAAGTCAAGTTCTTCCAAGCCTAGAGATGCAGCAGCATGAAGGTGCCTCCCACCCAGCAAATCCTTGAGCTCTGACTACTAATAGCTGGGGTAAGTGGCCATGGCACTATAGGACTGGACCAGACCAAGGACACATCAGGGAATCGGCAGAGTGGGCAGTGACAAGCAGCAGAAGCAGTAACAGGAAGTGGTAGAGGACTCACTCACCCACTTGAGGAGCACCCCTTGGATTCTGGGATTTCACTGACCTCAGACAGCATACCATGAGTGGGATGTAGCAGAGGAAAAAGGGGAGTGGCATGTTAAAGGGAAGTAAATTGGACTTTCAAACCACAAAGTGGGAAACTGAGGCAAATTATTACTGCTCAAGATATTGTGGGGCGGGTTTTTTATCTGTTGTCTGAATACTTTTCAGTCATTGTTGCTGTATTCCCTTTCCCCTTAATGGAAGTTTTGTTGTTGTTATACACAGGCTCAGTGCTTGCAAGTGGAGAAGTAGTGCCTAGAGGCACACATGGGGAGGTATTTAGTTTTTCCAGATTTCTGCATGGGAGCTCAAGCCAATTTTGTTTTGTAATTTTAACAGGAGCCCTTAAATATGAGCCTGACCTTTGTACTGCTGACACCACCTGTGAGAAGGGTTATACAAAGAAACAATGACATATCAGTGCATTGAGTGCCAATATGGTGAAATCTGAAGTTACAAATCATTATGGTTCTTTAAATTGGGCACTGAGGTAAAGGACTTGTATGGACAATAATACATTATGGTGCTAAGAACAGCAACAAAGCAGGCGCACCTTCCTCTGTAGCTCAGGGTTGCCTTCTTATGGGAGTTATTTCCCAGCTATCTTTCTGGGGCTGGCCCTTTAAAATTGGCAGAGCCAATAGCCTTAAACGTGCCATTTTGTTGCTGACTGTCATCTTTCCCTCTTCCAGCTGGTAAGTATCTATCTGCTGTGGTTTCCTTTCCTTATTCTTGAGGAACTGGTGCAGTTTCACATGAATGTAATCACCAGAGTGGCTTGGTGCCAAATTTCTGTTGTACTAATTATATAGTTTTAATTTTTGAATGCAAGAGTAATGCTATTTAAAACTTTTTTTGTTTGACTGGTTTATTATGAATACTCTTACTTAATAATATCTGAAATCTGGTAGGTTCCTAGCACAGAAAAATGCTGTAAAGGACTATTTGTTCCTGACATCATAGACGCCGACTCTGTGGGTGCTCTGGGGCTCGAGCACCCACCGGCAGCCCCTTCATCAGCTCCTCCCCCGAGGGCCTCCCGCCCACTGGAAGGCCCTGTGGATCAGTGCCTCCCTCTCTGAGCCTCCTGCATGCCACGAAACAGCTGGGGGGGGAGCAAGGACACGGTGTGCTTGGGGGAGGGGGTGGGGCAGGAAGAGGTGGGGAGGGGTGAAATGAGGCAGGGCGAGGGCTGGCAGGGGTGGGAGGAGGTGAGGTGGGAAGAGGCTGGGCACGGTGGTGCCTTGGGGGAGAGGTGGACTGGGGGCAGGGCCTGAGGCAGAGCCAAGGGGCGAGCACCCACTGGCGCATTGTAAAGTCAGTGCCTGTGACCGACATCTCTCAATAAGTTTCTTCTTCGTTTTCGTTATCTAGTTTGTCCTTCAGCTGATAACTTTTCTTACTTCTTGTTGGTATTAATTTTGTGTTTACAGATTTTCACTTGATTAATAGATAATATATTTGTATAGAAGTAACCCTGATAAAGTTCCCAAATGACACAAAAATTGGGCATGATAAACAATGAAGAGGACAGGTTGCTGATTCAATGTGATCTGGGCTACTTGTTAAACTGGGCACAAGCAAACAACATGAGTTTTAATATTGCTACATGTAAATGTGTACATCTAGGAACAAAAAAGGAGGACTCTCTCCTGGGAAGCAATTACTCTGAAAAAGATGTGGGGGTCCTGGTGGATAATCAGGTAATATGAGCTCCTGCTGTGATACTGTGGCCTAAAAAGCTAATGCAATCCTGAGATTCATAAACAGGAGAATCTCAAGTGGGAGTTGAAAGATTATTTTACCTCTGTATTTGGCACTGGTGTGTCTATTGTTGGAATACTGTGTTCTGTTCTGGTGTCCGTAATTCAAAAAGGTTGTTGGTAAATGGAAGAGAGTTTAGAGAAAAGCCATGAGTATGATTAAAGGATTTGAAAACATGCCTTATAAGTAATTGAACTCTTTGAGTCTTTCTATAATGGTCTCTTCAGGGTAGCAGAGAAAAAGGGTATAAGATGATCCAATGGCTGCCAGTTGAAACTAGACAAACTCAGACTGGAAAAAAGTTGTAAATTAACAGTGAGAGTAATTAACCAGCGGTAGACTCTTCATCACTGACAATTTTAAAATAAAGAGATAAGATGCTTTTCTAAAAGGATATGCTTTAGGAATTATTTTGGAGTTCTACAACCTGTTTTTTACAGGTCAGACTAGATCAAGGATCAGCAACCTTTAGCATGCGGCCCGCCAGAGTTTGTTTGTTTACCTGCCGCATCTGCAGGTTTGGCTGATCGTAGCTCCTTGGCCATGGTTCACTGCTCCAGGCCTGCGCTGATTCCTGCCACCCCCATTGGCCTGGAGCGGTGAACAGCGGCCAGGGAGCTGCAATCGGCCAAACCTGCGGATGTGGCAGGTAAACAAACCGGCCCAGCCCGCCAGGGGGCTTACCCTGGCGGGCCGTGTGCCAAAGGTTGCCGATCCCTGGAGTAGATGATCACAATGGTCCCTTCTGATCATGGAATTTGTGAATCAAGTTTGTAGCCCGAGGCCATCTGTTTTCCTTGCTCCATGCATCTGGTCTGTGTCTAAATCCTGACACTTCTTCCTCAAGATCTCTGAGATCTACAAGACTTGTTTACACAGTCACTTGCATGCACAAAAGTAGTTGTGCATGCATTTTGTACCTGAACTTTAGGTCTCCATGTTTGAATTTTAGCCAAAAGTGTTAAATTTTCAAAGTAGTGCAGTGAGGATTTAACTGTGCAACTTTCTTTTATTCTCACTGGAAGCTGCATGATTAGTCCATGGCATCTCTTTTAAAATATATCCTTTTTAAAGAGTTTAATCCTGCATTATGGTATGCAGATAGAAATAGTGTGTAATGGGAAATGGGCTACTGTACTTACACAGCCACAGATATAAGTGCATTCTGTGACTCAGAAGAGGGGTCAAACCTTACATGGGGAGAAAGGGGTACATCTCATGTACTAGTATGTACAGAATATTGTCTTGACTGAATATTATCTCTAAGATCTGACCTTTTCTCTCAGTTTCTATAGCTGAAGCTCTCATTCAGACCTTCCTCTTCAGCTTTCGCAACCCACATTGCTTTCTTTCAATCTGTACAAAATGCAGCTGTCAAATTCACCTTCCTTTCAGGTCTCTCTGACCATATCAATTACTGCCCTCCCACACTCTTAAATTCTTCTGTCTCCTCTACCACTTCAGTTTAAACTTGGTTCCACCTCTCCCTACTCATCCATCCTTTCCCTTCTTGTGTTGACCCTCCGACCCCTTGGGTCCAAAAATTATACCTCTACACAGGGAATGTACTTCCTGAACTGATTCACGAGGTCACTATCCCCTCTTACCCCAACTCCCTCTGAAAGCCCTACTTTTACCATGACACCTACAAAAAATTCAGACTAATAGTGGCAAAGTAGAGAGGCCATTGGGGATAGTTTTTTATTTCTTTTTAAAATTATATCAGGTAGCCACAAGACATGGTCAATAACCACCTTGATAGCTACTTTTTTGTTATATCCCTTTCCCCTACCCTTTGTGTGTCTGCCTGTCTTTGGGACCATGCCTGCCTGCCATTGTTCATACATTGTGGGTGCTACCAGAAACAAACTAATAATAATTGCTCTTTTGTTGGCAAGGAAGCTATGTAATTTCTGCTTTTCAGCCTGTTTTAGCAAATCAGTTGCTAATCACGCTTTGTCAAACTGAGCCATATTCATCCCTAGCTGTTCATAGATGAAAAGTTCCACATGCTAATCCCTGACCTGCCCAGTCTCCTTGCAGTGAGTTTTGTTCCTCCTTGATCTTACCTTGCTCATTTACTTGACATTATCTAAATTGTAAAGACTGTCTCTTAAAATCACCCATTTCTTTTGAAAAAATAGGCTAAACCATTCATAAATTCTGCAGAAAACATGCCGAAACCTCTGGCTTTGGCTGTTGCCCTGAGGTTTTATCTAGCTAAAGTTAACAGCAGGTGTTTGATGCAATGGAAGGGGGAAAGCAATCACATTAAGCATTAGGTTATTTTGAATTTTCTTATTAGCCATGACAGCTACACATTCCATGAACAAATGTTAATTAGTTTGAATTTTGTTTACTTTTGTGTTCTGTGTTGATTTTAGATTAATTGCTTTACTACTGAGAATATGTTCTTTTCACTAATTAATGGTAACTAATTTAAAATATATACATGCTAGACTAACAATTAGTTTGCAATGAGGGAAACTGTTCCTCCATCTGTGTGGGGAAAAAAATCACTTTTTCTGTTTTAATTTTTGTAAGAGGTTTTTAAAAAATTACTTGGAGTACTTCAGTGTCTCTAATGACTGAATGGCAAAGTCCTCTTTATTTAGGACTGAGGAGGAAATGCCTATCTTTGGGATTTGGGTTGTAGGCACTTTTGACGTAACTAATGGTACAACAGGAACGTTGGAACAAGAGAATAGTCATAATGGATCAGACCCAAAGTCCATCTAGTCCACTATTCTGTCTGTGACAGTGGCCAATCCCAGATGCTTCAGAAGAACGTATATGAACCCTGCAGTTGGTTGATGTGGGGTAAATTGCCCTTCCTGAAACTCTTCTTCTTCTTACCCTTAATAGTCAGAAGTTGTCTTAAGCCCTGAAGCATGAGGCATTACATGAATAATAAGTCAGTACTAAAAAAAAAAAGGGGGGGGCTTTGGAAGGGATGTAAGTGTCCAATCCCTCTTTGAATGTTGCTAAGATCTTTGCCTTGATATCTAGTGGTAATGCGTTCCATAGTATTTCCTTTTATAACACATAATTTACTATCCTACACAAGTTCACCTTTCCATTTCATTGACTGCCCCCCCCCTTTTTTTGAGATAGGTAGAGCAGATGCTCCCAATATACTTTCTCAGTTGTAGTCATTATTTTATCATGTCCTCTCTTATTTGTCTCCTCTCTAAGGTAAACAATCCCAATATTTTCAGTCACCCACAGCTTCCCACACCCCAAAACCAGAAAATAACCAACCAGAGATTAATTCAAACCCAAATAGTACCTGTAAGACCTAGTGGGTCTTGAAACCAGGCCTGCCGAGCTACCAGGCAGCAAATACTCTCATGCTGCAACCCAGTAACAGTTGCAACCAGCTTGTACTCTATCCACAGCCCATTGTGGTCACAGACCACAGAAAGTTCCACCTCAAAGACTCTTAACAGGAAGCAGTCTCATGGCTCCTGATTGGCTCCCTACCCAATATAAACCCAAGGGACGTTCCAGGAAGTGTCTAGGCAACAGTGGCTCTCCTGTAGCTACTGTGGTCATTCCTGCTCTTTAATCCCTTTGGCCTTAGCTTTATTTGGACTCACCTCCTGACCTGCAGCATGAAACCTGACTCAGACTCTGATCCTTGATATCAACCCCATCCTGTAGTTTGACTAGGAACTCCTCCACTACTCTGTCTCAGGTTTGACCCTTCTGTGACCCTTGGTCCTGAGTGCCATTGTCAGGATCTTGACAATACCCTAAAATACTAGCCCTTATGTCATTCCCCAAAAGCCTTGGTGAAGAGTGAGGCCTTGCAGGGTGAATTCAGGCTATTTCAACCCAAGGGTGGGAATGAAATCCAAAATTGAGGGCCCCTCACAAAGAGCAGCTCCCTCTTATATGCAGGCTGCTCAAGCACCTTTCCTGTTAACTCTGGTTACAAGCCTGTCCTGCTTCAGTGGTGAAGTAAAGGCAGCAATTAGAAATAATATATAACACATGGGAAAATGAGACATGGATAGCAATAAATATAAATTAGAAGTTCTGAAGTGTAGATTAGGGAAGCTAAAGATGTTAGCAGAAAAGTCCATGGTTGGCAAGGGTTAAGGACAATAAGAACATCAGTAAGTATAGTAGGAATAAAAGAAATCCTAACAGTGCTGTAGGCTCAGTACTAAATGGAGATGGTAAAATTGTTAACGATGCGGAAAGGCAGAAGTGTTCAATAGTTATTTATGTTCTGTAACTGGAAAGAACAAGAATGATGTACATGTGTAATATGAAGATGGACTTTCCAGTCCATTAGCAACTGTGGATTATGATAGAATACATTTGCTGCTAGGAATAAATGTTTTTACATTTGTAGGCCTGGGCAGTTGACACCCAAGATTACTAAAAGGAGTTGACTGAGGAGATCTCTAGCCTGCTGGTGTTTAATTTTTAATCTTGGAATAGCAGGGAAATTCCAGAAGACTGGAAGTGTGTTAATGTTGTGCAAATATTCAAAGCACAATGACCCAGGTAACTTAGGGCTGGTTAGCCTGACGTCAGTCCAAGCAAAATAATGGAACATCTGTGTGATGGGGTTGGGACTCACCACCACGGCGCCTCCTGTTGGTAACTCTGGGAATTAGCTCCGTCCATGTGGAGCGCCCTCCGCTGGTGGTGTCCCATCCATCTCTCGCCCTCTGGCGTCAGGACCTGCGCTGTCCCTTCTCACAGCGTCCTATTCAGGACACTGACCTCTGGCAGTCCCCCCTAGTCCACGCTCACCCCCTTCCAGGTGGGGGTTAACAGCAGTCTTCTCTTCAGCCCAGCCACAGTGGCCAACCACATCCGCAAAGTCTAACCCCTTCTATCAGGGGTCAGGTGCAGACCACTATTTCCATTTCTAACGTCCGGGTGTAGTACAAGGGTGGGGAACCAGGCTCTACTCTGGGTCCTGGCGCAGGGACCCTCTGGTGGCAGCCTCCCTACCCTCCTTCTCTCCCCTTGTCCGCCTCTCCTCCCTGGGCCGCTTCCCCTTCGGCCCCCTGGCACCTTGTGGGCCCTTCTATTGGGGACTGCTGCCTGGCAGGTATTGGGCTGGAGCTCTCCTCAGCTCCCGCACGGCTGCACTGCGCTCCTTCACTCAGGAGACAGACCTTCTCCCTTGAAGGTCTGGGAGAGACTGACTGCCTCTTGCCTGGGCAGCCTTTATATAGGGCCTACCCTGGCCCTGATTGTTGGATCATATTAAAGAAGTTCTGTATTAAAATCACAAATGAGTTTGATTCCCCATAGTTTAAATTCCAGGGTATTACTAATTAAGAGGTCTCTTGGTTTTTGGACTCTTGGTTTTACTGTTTCTCTCTCTCTCTGTGTGAAACTTGCAAGCTGCTAATTCTGTTAGTACATCCTAAGATAGAGTCTGTTCTCAAAGCAATACTTTGTAACAACAACTACTCACAGAGAGAGAGAGAGAGACTCAAAGTGATACTTTGTAACAACAGAAATAGCACAAAGACTCCCCGCCCTTTTGTTATATTTATCTCGCTTTGTTAACAATTGTGATTAAAATAGAGATAGAGGATGTATGTGGATGGATTCTTGGTGTGGATAATAAATGAATGATCAGGGAGGTGCCAGCCTAAGAATCCAGTGTCGATCGGCTGAAGAAGGCGTCAAGTGGAAACAACCAGAGGACCCCGGAGAGCAGACTGGAATCCACCCAACAGCCTCAAGGATGGGAGAATTGAAGAACAAGATAACATCTGGCAGCAGAGAGCCATCAGGAATATGCCATCTGCTGATTGATTCAGCAACAGCATGATGAAGCAATTTCCATAGACTGGCATAGGAATAAATTCCTATAAAACTGGACTTTAGAAACTGAGAATTTTGGGGTCTGATTCTGGAAACCAACTTCCAGAAGCATCAGATGTGCATCTGACAAGGCCCTGCTCCCTCCTTGTGTCCAGGCCACCTGGCCAGTGGCTTGGCACAAGCAACTCTAAGGCTGGTAACTATGATAACAACCTTGCAGAACCTCTGTGTGTGTGTGTATGAATGAATGTGTGAATAAATATGAAATTGAATGGAAAGTTATAGCTATAACTGCTTACTATGATTCTTTCTGTATGCACAATAAATGTGGCATTTTGCCTTATTCCCTTTAAGATCCTGCCGGTTTTTATTTTATTGGTATAACATGATTGGCTCCCCGCAGGCCCTCTCTGATTGGCTGCAGCCACTCTGGCCTGCTGAGGCCCAAACTGGCTTGGGGGTGGGGCACTGCCCCACCCCAATCTGGTACAGGATTCCATCAATAAAGAATTAAATGATGGGAATATAATTAATGCCATTCAATGTGGATTTATGGAAAATAGGTCTTGTCAAACATACCTCATTTTATCCTGTAGCAAAAAAACTTCAGGACCAAATTTCAAAGAGAAACTGCTGAGCTTCAGTTCATTTGCAAATTTGACATCATCAGCTCAGGATTAAACAAAGACTGTGAATCGCTAGCCAACTACAAAAGCAGTTTCTCCTCCCTTGGTGTTCACACCTCAACTGCTAGAAGAGGGCCTCCTCCTCCCTGATTGAACTAACCTAGTTATCCCTAGCCTGATTCTTGCTTGCATATTTATACCTGCCTCTGGAAATTTCTACTACATGCATCCAACAAAGTGGGTATTCACCCATGAAAGCTTATGCTCCAATACATCTGTTAGTCAAAAAGGTGCCACAGGACTCTGTCATTTTTAATGACCTTTAATTTGGTTGCTAAAAGTAACTGGATACATGTAATATATTTAGATTTTTGTAAAGCACTTGACTTGGTACATGCAACATTCTGATTTTAAAAATTAGCACTATACTATATCATAGAGCACACATTAAATGGATTAAGAACTGGCTGTCAGATCTCAAAAGTAGTTGTCAATGGGGAATCAGCATTAAATGGGGTTTTTCTAGAGGGGTTCTGTAGGGCCCAATTAGTACTAGGCCCAATGTTCAACATTTTCATTGATGGTCTGGAAGTGAATATAAAATCACAGCTGATAAAATTTGTGGATAACATAAAGATGGGTAAATAATAATGAAGATAAGGCAGTCATACAGATTGATCTGGATCGCTTGGTAAGATGGGCCCATTCAAACTTCATGTGTTTTTAATACAGTGTGACAAAGTCAGGCTGGATATTTGTAAGATAGTGGTGGAAGACAGGTATATTAGTGTAAGCGGGGGATGGTACGGCTATTCTGGGGAACTTTCCAGGTTTATACACTACCCTGGTGAAATGGGCTAGCAACAGAATCTGAGTCCTTGCTCTTACTCCCTTTACTCAGAGGTTTGCCTGAGCACGAGGACTTGTTAATTGTGTCCCCTTTAAAACAGTCTCTAAGCTGCTAATGGCTTTAACTCCAAAAGCAAGCCAAAAAGTGTCTGTGTTAATGCAAATTACCTAACTAATAAAGGTAAAAGCCATTGAAACCTGGCCTGCCTATAAAACAAACAAAGGAAAATAGGGGGATAATTCCTTTGTTTTGCCTGCAATCAGCAAGGGTATTTATAAATGTGTGTATACGTGTGTGTGTGTATATATATATATATATATAAAAATTTTAAGCAATAATCTGCCCCCCCCCAAAGGGGTAAAAATATGGGGTTTTTTTGTCTTTCAAAACAACAAAAGAGCTAATACCAGCTAAAAAGCAACCCAAAATATCGAATCTACTGTCACAATAGAAATTGTGTTTTCTGTTCTATGTTTTGTCTTGTGTTGTTTGTTTGTCTTGTTGTCTAGCACTGTTGTGTATCAAATGCTGTAAAAAAACCCTCCTCAGATAGCAGACACCATATTAGGAAAAATTGGTTTTAAAGCAAAAACCATAAAAACTATAAACCTAAAAATAAATTAAGCTCTCTGTCCCAGCTACAAAATAGCCTAATACAAAACCAAATAAAAATAAAAAACATACTGCAAAAGCTATGAAATGTACTAAAATGCATATACTTGCTTTGTTCACCTTAAAACATAAAATGTTTTAAATAATATCAGAAAACACTAAGGTTTTAATACACTTGCTAAAGCAAAAAAAATCATCACTATTTAATACTTATCAATATGAATGGATGCAGTATGTTTTTAGCATAGTAAGGCCAAACCTTTTAATTAAAAACATTATTATTAAAAATGCAAACCAACAAGCTCTAAAAGCAAAAATATGGAAAGTTAGCCCACTCCTCATAAGGCACATGGAATCCTTCTGGCTACCCCAGACCTGGAGCCAGTGGGCTGGAGCGGGAGGGAAGCTATTGGACACCAGAGGTTGTACCAAGTGGACTCCTCAAAAGTGGGTGTGCTTGTCCTTGCCTGTTGCTCCAAAGCCCTGTAGTAAAAACATTTTACTAAACTCCTATATATAAAATAAATAATAAAACCAAAATACTGTATAAGTAGTAATATGTATATATTAAATAAATAAATAAATGTTAAGAACCCGCTAATAAACAAATATAAAGTACCATGTTTACCAATAATCACATTTACTATTTGCCACAACCAAAAAAGTCTCAGCTTTGCCCAGTTGAGGGAGGAGCTATATAAAACCTGCAAAGCCATAAAGGCCACTTTAAATTTAAAAAAAAAAGCCAAATATAAAGAAAATCATTATTAAAAACATCCAAAAATAGAAAATTAAAAATACAATAATGTTGCAAAAGCTAGGGAAGGGGGCCCACACTCTGGATGCCACGTGGGTGGGTCCATACCCCATTGTGAATCCATCTCCCCGGTAGTGTACCAGCTTCAGCTACCCAGTAAATTAAAATGGGCGCATGCCAATCTGCTCAAAACATATGTTTCTCCCTAGATTTCTGGTCATGGCATTGTGGGCCTCGGTTGTAAACCAGCCACCTGCCTGGACCATCTGGGTTTCCAGCTGTCCATAAAATTACCTGAATAATTATAATGCTAAGGATGGAAAATAACTCCAAAGGCTTTCCCTGGCTCGAGCTGCTGATGGGTCCCAAGTCATAGTGTGGCAGAAGGCTGAAGGGGAGGTGCCTTAAAAATAGTGCATAGTCCAGATAGACACAGCAGGGCCACAGCAAAATACCTGGTGGGTGGCTCCAAACCTCCCCTGGTCCCATGGGGACAAACCCTGTTCCTCCTGTGGTGGCCTGGAGTGGAATAAAAGGCCCTTTGGCAAGAATAGCAGCCCCTAGTCTGTGGGCACAATATTATTGTTGTAACCTCCTAAACCAGGCAAACAACATCCATAACTGAAGCCAGGAAGGGCTGGAATGAAACAACTAATAATTTAGGGAGTTTTTCATCCATGCCTCAGTTTCCCCAATAGGCACATTTGTGTTGTTCTCTTTCTTTCCCTCTTGCTTCGTTAATAGAGCAAGGCAGTAATAGCAAGAGCCCAGGGACACCCTGAACTGGAGTGGTGGGACTGCTCTTGCTGCCTCAGGCCTGCAAAATTGGTTAGTGTAATACAATATATGTATAATGGCACATCTCTATGGGAATCCTTGGGTGTCCAATGCTTTTGTCCTCCTTTGTTAATTTTACCACTGTTCAGAATTGGCCATAATAATAATAAAAAAAGTCAATTATCCATTGGAGCGGGGGGAAGGTCAATTGTGGCTTAGCATCCTGGGAATGTGGTATCACATATTATCGGGAATTGGGTAGTCCATCTCAACGTGTGGGAGGTGGCTCCCCCCAAGAACGTGGCTAAGCGGTATGTGCTGACTACATCTTCTGACTATCAGCACATATAAATTGCAAAGGGCAACACTTAGCAGCTGTGGCCTATAAAACCACCTCAGATAATATATTTTAAAAAAGGCAATGTCAGGCCACTTTTATAAGGTGCTTCTAAAAGCCAAGGCAAATCAAAAATCAACAGAGGACCCTGAACAACCTGTGTGCACAGAACAGAACTCCCGTCCACCTCTCCCCCTCTTCTTCTTACTTTACACCCAGGCCTGGCCAGCCTCGCGTAGTGCAAGCGTGAGTATGAAAGAAGGTTAGGGCTTGGGGCACTAACGCTTTCTTCCTTCCTCTAAGTGACATGGGGACCATCCACCCAGCACTCTTCACTATTATTTTATTATTTTATCAATAAAGCTTTAAAACTCAGTTACTTGGTGTGTTCTGTCATCTCCTCCCTAAAAATCCTGTGGCCTCAGCCTAATCACCTAACACACCAGGCAAATTAGTAACAAAAATCTGTCACAGACTCCCCTTCCACTCTCCTGGGTGGCAGAGAACTTGTAACCCTGACAAGGCTGGGCCCAGGATTCCTGGGAGGGCTTGACCTCAATCTTGTCATTGTCACTTAGGTCAGGGGCTAGGGTGTCCCAGCTCCAGGGTGGTCTCTCTGCAGTGGACACTTTCCTGACCCACTGATCATTGCATAGAATTCAAAATAAATACAATTTATTGAACAGCAACTAATTTTAAAAAAAGGAAAAAATGGAAAAGGTTAAAGGAAAACACATACATTCCACAGATGATGTTTGTGGTTTCCCTGTGCCACAGAGTGGGGTAAGGGCAGTTCACAGTCTGTTCCTCACATGTGCCAGGTCTCCTGCCCAGGCCCTGGCTGTGCTGCAGGTCGGACACTTGCTCTGGCAGTGGCCACACGTCCTGAGGCTCTAGGTGGCAGGACCTTTCTTCCCAGCATCAGTCCCCCCTCGGGGTTACGATTCCCCCTCCAAGTCTGGCAGGTAAAGCCTCTTGGCTGGGCCCTCTGCCCAGGTTCCCCCTCACTCTCCCCAGCTGCTCACCGCACCCAGCTCCGGACTGTTCCAGCCCCAGCATTGCTCCTGTTGCTCTGCCTCCAGCTCACTAGGCTGCTTCTCTGGCTCTTGTTGCAGCTCTCCTCCCAGCACAGATCTGCTCTCTGGCTCTTGCTGTTGCAGCTCTGCTCCCAGAACTGACCTGCTCCCTGGGCTCTTCTCTAGCTCGCTCTGGCTCTAGCCGGCATGGCTCTGCTCAGCTCAGGCTCCTGCTCTCTTCTTAACTCAGCCCCACTGTGGCCCAGGCAGTTCCAGCTCACAGGGAGGATGGGATCCCCCTGGCCTCCTGACTCCCTCATTAGCCTACCTGCCTGCACTGTCAATCAGGCTGACCGGGAGCATTGGCCTCTCCCCATTGCCCCTGGGGACTGTCAGCCTCATGGCCCTGATTTCCCTTCAGTCCTCCCCCTTCCTTTTGCTACTGGGAACTAGCTAACCAACCCCCTGCCCAACTAAGTTTTAGTAAGGGGCCAACAGTCCCCTTAAATTAGCCCTAGAGTGATAAAGGCCCTTTTCCCTATAAGCTGAAAAGAGGTTACCTCAGGTCAACTAGGGACACCTGCTTCCAATTAAGTGCTGCCTGGGACCTGTAAAAACTCATCTCCTGGGAGGAGTGAAGAAGGAGAGACAATCTGCTGTAGGGTTAATGGCAGCAGGGGAAAAGTCTTCTACAGAGTGAGAGGCTGCTTTCCTTCCTACAGGGAAAACAATCAGATTGCCTACCTGTTTAGGGGAAGGCCTGGGGCTAATAACAAAACAACACCCTTCCCCCCCGCCGGCTAGGAAAAGGTATCCCCCTTTGTTTTATGTTTCGGCATTTGTTACTTTTGTTTGGTGGAGGAGCACTCCTACCCCAAGGACTACCTTGAAAATATTGATAAATAAACCCAGAGTAGGAAAGAGAAACATTGTCCAGAGTGGGGCTGATTTACTCCAAGCCCTGGCACTGCCAGAGGAGGAAGTGCTAAGCCCAGCAAGATGGAGAAGATGCCTTGTCATAACAGCCAAATGCAAAGTTACATGTCTAGGAACAAAGAATGCAGGCCATAACTCCAGAATGGGAGGCTGTATCCTGGAGAGGAGTGACTCTGAAAAGGATTTAGTCCTCACCATGGACTAGCAACTAAACATATGTAGGGGCAGGATTGTATAATTGTACTATAACCTAGACAAATTGGAGGATTGGGCCAAAAGAAATCTGATGAGGTTCAATAAGGATAAGTGCAGGGTCCTGCACTTAGGACGGAAGAACCCAATGCACAGCTACAGACTAGGGACTGAATGGCTAGGCAGCAGTTCTGCGGAAAAGGACCTAGGGGTGACAGTGGACAAGAAGCTGGATATGAGTCAGCAGTGTGCCCTTGTTGCCCAGAACGCCAATGGCATTTTGGGATGTATAAGTAGGGGCATAGCGAGCAGATCGAGGGACGTGATCGTTCCCCTCTATTCGACATTGGTGAGGCCTCATCTGGAGTACTGTGTCCAGTTTTGGGCCCCACACTACAAGAAGGATGTGGATAAATTGGAGAGAGTCCAGCGAAGGGCAACAAAAATGATTAGGGGTCTGGAACACATGACTTATGAGGAGAGGCTGAGGGAAATGGGATTGTTTAGTCTGCGGAAGAGAAGAATGAGGGGGGATTTGATAGCTGCTTTCAACTACCTGAGAGGTGGTTCTAGAGAGGATGGTTCTAGACTATTCTCAGTGGTGGAAGAGGACCGGACAAGGAGTAATGGTCTCAAGTTGCAGTGAGGGAGGTTTAGGTTGGATATTAGGAAAAACTTTTTCACTAGGAGGGTGGTGAAACACTGGAATGCGTTGCCTAGGGAGGTGGTGGAATCTCCTTCCTTAGAAGTTTTTAAGGTCAGGCTTGACAAAGCCCTGGCTGGGATGATTTAATTGGGGATGGGTCCTGCTTTTGAGCAGGGGGTTGGACTAGATGACCTCCTGAGGTCCCTTCCAACCCTGATATTCTATGATTCTATAAGAATGAAGGTATCAGTGTATGATTTGATCATCCTGCCAGCCACCCTTTTTGAACAGCAGAAAGAAATGAGCCTCGGGACATTGGTAGAAATGTATCCTGACAGACTGCGGGTGCTTCTTATAAGTATAACATTTTGGGTGGAGAACTGCGAGAGGGGGAAGAGTATATGTGCTGTAATTATTGACAATACTGCTAAGTGATCATTCAGGTGTGCACACAGCTGTTCATAGAGATACCGGGCAGTAAAAAGGGAATAAGGTGTGGTTAATATTGTATTCACTGTTGGTATTTTATGAATTGAGAATTTGTATGATTAAGAGATACACACACCCTCGTTCGTAGTAGGGCTGAGAGACAGGAGAGAAGTTTAGCATCCCTCCCTCCACCCTGGGCAGCTGGGGAGAAATAATTGGAGGTGGGTATACCCCCGGTTGTAGTATGGTCAGGCAGTAGGAGGACTGTCACGGTTCCTCCCCCACTCTGAACTCTAGGGTACAGATGTGGGAACCTGCATGAAAAACCTCCTAAGCTTATCTTTACCAGCTTAGGTCAAAAACTTCCCCAAGGTACAAAATATTACCCCCGTTATCCTTGGACTGGCCGCTACCACCACCAAACTAATACTGGTTACTGGGGAAGAGCTGTTTGGACGCGTCCTTCCCCCCAAAATACTTCCCAAAACCTTGCACCCCACTTCCTGGACAAGGTTTGGTAAAAAGCCTCACCAATTTGCCTAGGTGACTACAGACCCAGACCCTTGGATCTTAAGAACAATGAACAATCCTCCCAACACTTGCACCCCCCCTTTCCTGGGAAATGTTGGATAAAAAGCCTCACCAATTTGCATAGGTGACCACAGACCCAAACCCTTGGATCTGAGAACAATGAAAAAGCATTCAAGAAGACTACAAGATTACAAGAAGACTTTTAATAAAAAATAGAAGTAAATAGAAATAAAGAAATCCCCCCTGTAAAATCAGGATGGTAGATATCTTACAGGGTAATTAGATTCAAAAACATAGAGAACCCCTCTAGGCAAAACCTTAAGTTACAAAAAAGATACACAGACAGAAATAGTTATTCTATTCAGCACAATTCTTTTCTCAGCCATTTAAAGAAATCATAATCTAACACATACCTAGCTAGATTACTTACTAAAAGTTCTAAGACTCCATTCCTGTTCTGTCCCCGGCCAAGACGACTACAGACAGACACAGACCCTTTGTTTCTCTCCCTCCTCCCAGCTTTTGAAAGTATCTTATCTCCTCATTGGTCATTTTGGTCAGGTGCCAGCGAGGTTACCTTTAGCTTCTTAACCCTTTACAGGTGAGAGGAGCTTTCCCCTGGCCAGGAGGGACTTCAAAGGGGTTTACCCTTCCCTTTATATTTATGACAAGGACTTAGAGATCCTCGCTCCAAACTGAAAGAGAAAAAAAACTATAGGTACATACACCCTTGGCTGTAGCATGACTGAGCATAAGAGGAGAGCTTAGGGTTTCTTGCTCTGTCCCTGGGAGGGGTTTTTATATTTGGTGTATGTGGTGTGGCAGAGCCCCACCCCCTGAGAGAAGGGCTGAACCAGGCCAGAGAGGCTGCGTAAACCAGCAGCCAATCAGTGAAGAGCCAGTCAGGACCGGGCAAGGTCCTATATAAAGGCTGCCCAGGTAGGGTATAAGGCAGTTTTTTCCTGGCTGGCAAGGGAGGAGGACTGGCTCCTGACTGGAAAGGTAGCACTTTGGACAGAACAGTGCTGGGGAAGGGCAGAAGGAGTTGGGGAGCTCTGGCCAAGGAAAACCCCAGGCTTCAGGCCTTGCTACAAAGGGCTGAGCAGGTGCACAGGGCTGAAGAGGAAGCGGCCCAGGGACAATAGTTTGACAAGGGGAGAGAAGGAGGGCAGAGAAGCTGCTGCTAGAGGGTCCCTGGGTCAGGACCTAGAATAGCAGGTGGGCCTGGGTCCCCCCTGCCTCCCTCTTGTACTACACCTGGCTGAGAAGGAGGGTGGCCTGATACAGGCTGTGGCTGGTGCCTGCAACAAAGGAGCTAGACTTTGAGGCTACAGTCAGCCACTACAGCTGGTATAGATTGAAGACTGCTGATAACTCCAAACCCCTGGAAAGGGGTGAGATAGGAGCAGTGTGTACTGCCAGAGGGCAGCATCCTGAAGAGAAGGATTCTGAGCGGGGAGCAACGTGGGTCCCCAAAGCAGCAGAGTAGACAAAGGGCAAGGCACCACATGCGAAAGGAACTCCATGACTGAACACAGCTAATTCCCGGAGCATCCAGCTGGAGGCGCCAGCGGTGGTGAGTCTTGACCCCCATCACAGTGTATAAACCCTCTGGGGTAAAAGGCCAAGCAATACAGAGGGGGACTTAGTGTTTCTCCCTCTGGCCCAGAGTGGGTTAAAATGGTAAGCCCCAGCACTGGCATGGGCAAACATAAGATCTTAATTAAAGTGATTAAAAATAACTAAATACCTTAGATACAAAATGTTCAGACAAAAAGAGTTCCCTAAGGACAATACTCAGGCAGAGCTTTAAAAAAAAAGCTGCCATATGTGCAAGAGATCACTCCTTTTACACAGATCTAGCTCTGTTAAACCAAATGCTGAAGGATATAGGCGTTTGGGCAGTGTAGTATTTTTTGTGAGTGATCTTGTGGTGATTTCACAATTTTGAAAAATGTTTAAGGAAAGGGACCAGGAGGGTTGGGGGCTAGCGGAGGAGCCTATCTGGTCCCCATCCTTGCTAAATTGGTAGTGGAACATAGCCTGTGCCCATGGGAAGGGGTGAGTCAGCAAGGAAAGCAGGATTGGGCCCAAACAAGAAGGCAGGCAACAGATTGAAAAACAGGTTGGGAGCCCTGAGGGGCATAGTGGCAGGAGTAGGAAAAGAAGTGAGTACAGACAGGGGAAGTTCAGATCCCTGGGACAATACTTGGAATGGTAATTTAAGCTGATGAAGTAGCATTTTGGGAAATTAGCAAGTGATTTAAGAAGAAAAGAGTAAAGTTAACTCTGTAGATGCTGGAGGGAATTAAGCAATTAAACTTTGTGAAAATGATAAAAAAGAAAAGTGTTAGAGAAAAATAATTCTTGGTTTCTTTGCAGCCATTAAAGAAAAATGGGCCCTTTTTCCAAAGGAATGTCTGTAAATAATCCAGGCAAAGAAACGATCTGATTAAAATCATTTATTATGAACAATTTAGTCAAATTTGCTAAAAACATAAGGGGGTTCTATTGGAACTTAACTGTCCCAAATGTATAAAGGGAATGTAATCTATGTACAAAATGGAGCATTGTAGAAGGGAAAGAAATTTCCTCTTAAGGAAAAGAGAGAGTGTGTGTGTAAATTGATTTGGTATTTAATAATGCCACTAAAAATCCTTTTTGACACTCTAATTCAAAGTTGCAAGACTGACAGACTCTTTTTCTGGACACAGGTGATTAGTGTTTGGCGTTGAGATTTGGCATTTAACCCTTAAGAGGTAACTCAATGCTTTACAAAATTTAAAATGTTGGTTTTTTTAAAATTGTGGCTGCAGTAGGACAGTCACAATCAGGAGACTAGGGAGATATTCTGGATTTTGTTTTTTGTAACAAAATAGCAGATGAAAGCTGTAGTTAAAGAATAAGAAATTAAAGACAGTACCCCTCTGAAGCAACAGCAGGGGTGAGGTACACAAAACCAAAAGAAGCAATGCTAGAAACACTGAGCCTTAAGATGGCTCCCTGTAATCAAACTTGGCCAGGGACAGAACAGGAATGGAGCCTTAGAACTTTTAGTAAGTAATCTAGCTAGGTATGTGTTAGATTATGATTTCTTTAAATGGCTGAGAAAAGAATTGTGCTGAATAGAATAACTATTTCTGTCTGTGTATCTTTTTTGTAACTTAAGGTTTTGCCTAGAGGGGTTCTCTATGTTTTTGAATCTAATTACCCTGTAAGATATCTACCATCCTGATTTTACAGGGGGGATTTCTTTATTTCTATTTACTTCTATTTTTTATTAAAAGTCTTCTTGTAAAACACTGAATGCTTTTTCATTGTTCTCAGATCCAAGGGTTTGGGTCTGTGGTCACCTATGCAAATTGGTGAGGCTTTTTATCCAACATTTCCCAGGAAAGGGGGAGTGCAAGTGTTGGGAGGATTGTTCATTGTTCTTAAGATCCAAGGGTCTGGGTCTGTAGTCACCTAGGCGAATTGGTGAGGCTTTTTACCAAACCTTGTCCAGGAAGTAGGGTGCAAGGTTTTGGGAAGTATTTTGGGGGGAAGGACGCGTCCAAACAGCTCTTCCCCAGTAACCAGTATTAGTTTGGTGGTGGTAGCGGCCATTCCAAGGATAACGGGGGTAATATTTTGTACCTTGGGGAAGTTTTGACCTAAGCTGGTAAAGATAAGCTTAGGAGGTTTTTCATGCAGGTCCCCACATCTGTACCCTAGAGTTCAGAGTCCTTTTCTTTTTGTGAAACCTGTAATCAAACTGTCACTTTAATAAAGGTACTTGAAAACACTGAGAACAAAAGAAACAGTTACACCTTATGTAAAAATTAACAGGACTAATATAATGTTATAGAAGTTAAACTATAGAAGGAATGTGCATTTTCCCCAGGACACGTGCAGTGTATATTGTAGAAGGGGTAAAAGAAATGTGAAAACATTCTGTTCTACTTAATTAAAATGCTATTAGGGCTCCAAAGGGAGCCACAATAGGTTGAGTTTTCTTTTTCAGATTGCTGTGTTTTGAAAGCAGAAATTGAAAGTGGAAAAAGTAATCAGAACTCTGGTAAAAGTTGATTGTGTCCCTTTTAAGACAAAGTCTCTGAGCTGCTGATGGCTTTGGATCCAAAAGCAAGCCAGAAAGCATCTGTTAATGCAAATTACCTAATTAAAAAAGAAAGCAGCACAAAGGAACTGCAGATAAAGGACCTATCTGGTCAGCAAACAAATTGTCTAAATAAAAGGCATGGTATAACAAGATACCTTTAATAGATTGAGTGTTAAGAAGCACCCCTGTAACAATGTATAGTGTATAGGATTTTTTGAAAAAAATCCTTTAAGGTCATATGGTAATGATGCTTCTCAGCTATTACCTGTAAATAAACTTAAAGCTTAACACAGCAGGAAAAATATTATAAACTTGGTCTGCTGTATAAGAAGGGAAACTGAGGTATCTGGCCTCATAGATTTAATGACTGAACAGGGGAATAATTTCCCCATAACCCTTAAAAGGTAGAAGCCATTGAAACTTGGCCTGCCTATAGAACAAACCACAGGAAAGTATGGGGGTATGATTTAACAGATTCTTCTGTTTTTGCCTGCAATCAGCAAATTATACGATTTGTAAAAGAGATTTTAAGCAATAATCAGCTACCCCAAAAGTTGTAGAAGAATGTTTTGTCTTTCAGAAAAAGCTGATACCAGCTGAAGAGCAACTCAGAATACCATGAATCTACTGTCAGAACATAAAACAATTTATATTGTGTGTTTTGTTGCTAGCCCTGTGTATTAAATACTGCAGGGAAACATCCTCAGGTAGCAGACACTATATTAGGAGAAATTGGTTTTGGAGCAAGGATTATAAATACTATAGACCTGGAGATAATTAAGAACAAATTAAGCTCTTTGTCCCAGCTACAAGACAGCCTAATACAGAAACAAATGGAAGTGAAAAACGATACTGCTATAGCTATGGGATGTACTGAAATGCAGATACTTTGTCCACCTTGGAATAAAAAAATGTTTTGGGTAATATCAGGAAACACTTTTGATACGCTTGCTAAAGCAAAGAAAAAGATCACCGTTTGATACTTATCAGTTCGAATGGATGCAGTATGTTTCTAGCATAGTAAGGCCAGAATTTTTAATTGGGAAAATTGTTAAAATCTTACACCAACAGGCTCTGGAAGCAAAGATATGAAAAGTTAGCCCACTCCCCATATTGCTCAAGCTGGTGGGCTGGGGATGGAAGCAATTGGACACCAGAGGTTGTACCAGAGTGAACCCCTCAAAAGTGGGAGAGCCCTGTAGTAAAGACATTTCACTAGGATAGTGTATGTGGAATAAATTAAATAAGACCAAAATACTGTATAATGGGCTCTGTGTGTGTTAATTCTTGGGAAGAAGTGTTTTGGGCAGATAAGTGTTAGTAAATGTGATTATTGGTAAACACAGTACTTACATTAACATTTGTTTACTGGTGGGTTGCTATTTGCCACAACAAAAAGTCTCAGCTTATTGTGAGCACTGATGTAACAGGAAGCTACCAATCATCTGTTAAAAGGTAACACTGTTCCTACAACAAACCAAAAAAAATCAATGTGGGAAACCAAACCATTCATATTATACATGCAAATGGGGACATGTTAAGAATTGCCACTGCAGAAAGACAAGTAACAGCTTACCATTGGTATGACATATTTTCTGGATGGTCTCTCACAACTACTGACATACTATCTGTAATGTTACACCCTCTAATTGTTTTAGTTTTAAATTTAATTCGTTTAATTGGGATGTTTGGAATGTGCTGTTGGATAAAAAGAATGTTTGTTAAATTGCAACTGCAAGCTCAAATCACCTCTCAATATGTGACTATAAAACTATTTCAGAGTAACAGCTGTTAGTCTGTATTCGCAAAAAGAAAAGGAGTACTTGTGGCACCTTAGAGACTAACCAATTTATCTGAGCATAAGCTTTCGTGAGCTACAGCTCACTTAATTGGATTCACTTCGTCAGATGCATCCGATGAAGTGAGCTGTAGCTCACGGAAGCTTATGCTCAAATAAATTTGTTAGTCTCTAAGCCCCAAGTACACCTTTTCTTTCTGCAGATTCAGACTAAACAGGACTGCTACTCTGATACCTGTCATAAAAACTGCTGTATTCTTAAAGGTCTCTGTAAAAGACTTTGTGAATGAGGAATGTATGCACCAGGAAAAGATAAGGTGTGAAGGCCATTGTTCTAGCCAGATGGTCAAGGAAGAAGGAGTGAAAAGATTTAATAACACCAGAGAAGGAAGGGCAGATTGACGACCCTGAGGTGAAGGCCGGCACCCCTAAAGATGGGACAATTGATTAAATCAGAACCAGGACAGGGTGACCCTCTCAGAGGTGTATTGGAATATTTACATCAAAAGATACACCACTTAAGTAGTAACCTAGTCACAAACTGACACAGTGAAATCCATAGACTTCAACAGAGAAAAGATTATAAGAACACGGTGCTTGGTTGTGGGACTTTGGGTTTGTCTTGCTACACTCCAGGAGCATTGGATTGTGACTGACAGAACCCTGCTCCCCTCTGTGACCAAGGTGGCTGGCTACTAGATTGAGCCAGACTCTGGCCTCGTACCTATAAACATCGACTGGCAGGACTGTGTGTATGGTGGGTGTGTGTGTGTGAGATTGAAAAGCATATGCTAACTGTTGTATTCTCAAATATGGTGTGCTGCCTTCTCCCCTATAAGAAGCACACAGGATCTTTATAACACATGAACTCCCCGTGTGATGCTGTGGCAAAAAGGGATAAAGGGATCCTTTGATATATAAACAGGAGGGGGGTGTAGAGAGGGTTTTTGCCTCTATATATGGCATTGGTGAGATAAATGATATTCATGTAGTTTAGTGTCCCCCTTTTAAAAAGAATGTTGGAATAACTGGAGAGGATGCAGAAAACAAATTTTCAAGGGCTGGAAAAAAAGTCTTGCAGTGAGAGACTTAAACTAAATGGATTCAGCTCTTTATCAAAACAAAGATTGAGAGATTATTTGATTACAGTGTATGAGTACCTTTTATGGAGAGAAAATACCAGGTGCTAATGGACTCTTTAACCTAGCAGACAAAGGCATAACAAGAACCAAAGGGTGGAAATTAAAGCAAGACACGTTCAAACTAAAACTAAGACACTTCACACTTATAACAGTGAGGCTGATTAACTGTTAGAACAAACTACCAACGGAAGCGGTGAGTCTCCATCTCCTGAAGTTGTGACAGATTTTTGTTACCAATCTGCTGCTGCATCAGGTGATCAGGCTGATGCCACAGGATCATTGTGGGGGAGATGACAAAACACACCAAGTGCCTAAATTTTAAAGCTTTATTAATAAAATAACAGCAGAGAGTGCTGGGAATGCTCCCACGTCACTCAGGGGAAGAAAGAAAGCATTAACGCCCCAAGCCCTCACACGCACACTACCCAAGACTGGCCAGGCCTGGGTGTAACGTCAGAAGAAGGGGAGGGGGCAGAGAAGGGTGGACGGGAGTGCTGTCCTGCGCCCAGGCTGTCCAAATCTGCTGTTGCTCTCCAAGTTACTCCAGCTCTCAGGAGGGTTTTAAGTCCTGAGCTCCTTGGGGGTATTCCACTCAGGACCTCTGCTTCTGGTGGTCTTTGTGCCAGTCCAAACCAGCTTGCTGTGGCCTCCTCGGTTTCCCAAAATATCCCAGCTCTGGAGACTTTGTTTTCCCTTCTATTGGCCTTCGCTGTCACTGTCTCATTTGTTCTCACTGCTATCTCTGCAGCTCTACTCAACTTAGTTCTCCACTTCTCACAGCTGGGCAGCTACTGATTTCTTGTCGAGCCCATGACCTTGGGCCGGGGCCAGCGTCTTATCTTCACACGGAGCTAGCTGAAGTGTTGAGTTAACCCATTCTCTGCTCTTCTTCTTCTCCCTCCTCCCCCCCGGACTCTCGTATTCTGCAAAGGAAACTTCCACTCACACACCTTTGACCCTCCCCAAAATGCTTTGCGATGCTTGCAACAGTGTTAGCCACATACAATGCTGATCTGCCTTCCCCGGGGACTCCCAGAGGGAGGGGGCCATTGGGGTGTGACAAAGTCTTCAAATCAAAACTGGGATGCCCTTCTGGAAGATATGCTTTAGCCAAGCATGTTATTGGGTTCAGTACCGGAGTAACTGAATGAACTTACATGGCCTGTGATATATAGAAGGTCAGAATAAATGATCAAATGGTCCCCTCTGTCTCTATATCAATGACTCTCAACCTTTCCAGACTACTGTACCCCTTTCAGGACTCTGATTTGTCGTCTTGTGTACTCCCAAATTTCACCTCACTCAAAACCTACTTGCTTACAGAATCAGACATAAAAATACAAACGTGTCCCAGTACACTAGTATTGAATAATTGCTCATGTTCTTATTTTTTACCATATAATTATAAAATAAATCAATTGGAATATAAATATTTACTTACATTTTAGTGATAGTATATAGAGCAGTCATTGTCTTTATGAAATTTTAGTTTGTACTGACTTCATTAGTGTTTTTTTTATGTAACCTATTGTAAAACTAGGCAAATATGTAGATGAGTTGATATAACCTCTGGAAGACCTCTGCGTACCCCCAAGGGTATGCGTACCCCTGGTTGAGAACCACTGCTCTATATGACCTACGGAGAGAGACTAGTTTCCGAAAAGCCACTTTATTTATCAAAGGCTAGTTTTCTACTAGACGTTATACTTAATCCTCTTTGTGAATGCATTGTAAAGACAGTCTACATTTTGCTTCAGCTCCCAAGAATCGGGGTTATGTCTGCAATTTTGTCTCTATTTAAAAGATGGAAACAAAGCATACAATTAAATATATTTTTAAAAGCCTTTGAAATATTTTTAGTTCCCCTCCTTTGTTTACTTTTTAATTTAGTATGTTTAACAGGGAATTATTCTGGTACAAAAATGAAAAGGCTAAGGGAATTGCAACTCTGTTTTACTCGCCATACTGGTCTGTGTTGTGGATATACTTCATTTCTCCTGTAAAAACAAAGAATGTTTTGCTTCTTTCGAAGGAGTGTGTCACAATTTTGATGGAGGAAACATCAGGAACACATTTTGACCACCTGATGGCAGCACCTCACCACGCAGCATTCCAGTCTCAATTATACTGCTTTTGAAAGATCCCTGTACTAAATCCACATATACCTGATGACTAACAGACCAGTGAAGATTGGACCTGTAACTCCTATTGACTTCAGCGTCTTACCTCAATAGAGGCTAAGTGAAGACATTAGAATTGGGTGCGTAGTTGATTGTTTTATTCTTCAGGGTCAGTCAAGAACATTGCAACTCTCCTGAATTGACAGGTTTCAGAGTAGCAGCCGTGTTAGTCTGTATTCGCAAAAAGAAAAGGAGTACTTGTGGCACCTTAGAGACTAACCAATTTATTTGAGCATAAGCTTTCGTGAGCTACAGCTCACTTCATCGGATGCAACTTACGCTCAAATAAATTGCTTAGTCTCTAAGGTGCCACAAGAACTCCTTTTTTTTTTCTCCTGAATTGGGAGATTTGGTCATAGAAATAGATAAGAGAAATTAGGCACTAGACCGGATGTTTCAAGGGAAAACTTGATCTGAATCTTTCTGGTATGCTACCTGTAGCGCTCTTACCTGCTGCCAACAGGTTTCTGTATTAACATTTATTATTTCTCCCTGTTTTTCAGGAAGAGGCATTGCTCTTGCCCACAAAATAGAAAACTAACACAGTCATATTCTTTCAATCATTTGTTCTTCCATGAAGTATTTCCAAACTATTGCATTTGTTGTTGTGTTTTTAAAACTATATATAAATCGATCACTGTTATGAGTGGAATGATAATACCTAGCTGTTAGGTAGCACTTTTCAATCAGTAGATCTCAAAGCATTTCACAATGTTTAATATATCACAACATCCCAGTGAGATAGGGAAGTGCTGTCATCCTCATTTTATACATGAGAAATTGAAGCACAGAGAGGCTAAATGATTTGCCCAATGTATAACTTTCTCCTGTTCTTTTAACTGTAGCCAACTAAAATAAATACTACAGCACTTTATGAAAATATAATAATGCTTAGCTCTTGTCCCATTGTGACAAAATGCACCTCTGCATTCACACCGTACACACTATTGTAATAATCTTTGTACAAAATATGCCTTGTGAGGTATAATTTGAAAACTAATAACTCACTGGTCAATAACAATATGGTAAAATGTGTGTAGCAACATTATATGTAAAGTTATGAACATAAGCTGAAATTATGACTACAATGAGTTTACCGGAAAAGTTTACCAGACAACCTGATTCTCAAAGTCAAAGGACAAACTGATGCCTCTAGCCAGATGTCCTCAAAGTTGATGGACCACAACCGGTCAAGTGACCGTTCTCTGGCAATAAAGGGAGGCAGGAACAGATCAATCCGCATTTAGCAAACAACAACATGGAACCTCTTTCACCATGGGGCTCCATGTCTCCTTCCTCACAGTGGGAAGGAATTTTATCTAGAGGTAGGAAAATACATTGCAAAGAGTGACTGGACTATAAAAATGAGGGGTAAGAACACCTCTGGGTGTCTCTTTCTCTCTCTCTCTTTCTTTCACCTAAGAAAATAAAGGAACCAGAATGTGGGAGGGGTTCTGACCTGAGGATTTGGTCAGTCCTGTTGCTGGGATTGTGTGGTTTTACCATGAGTCAAGTCTAGTTTGTTAAATTCAGCTACTGGAAAGTGTTTATCGTCATTTCTCATGTAACCATTTCCGACTTGAATGTCTTAGATTAAGTGAATACAAGTATATCTCTTTGTAGTTAAATAAACTTTCCCTATTTTTAAACAAAGCTAATCCAATGCTCTGTGTAAACTGAACTGTTCAGTAACTCTGATTAAAGTAGCAAACTGCTGAATACTGACCCCCTTACAATGGCAACAGACCTATACTAGCTGAACTGTCCTGGAGAGTGCAGAACACACATTTTCGGGAAAATCCAAGACTGGGAGTGTGTTGGGATCAGCCAGCAGGTAGTAACCAAGGCTGCTGGAAGCCAGAGTGTGGCTGGTGTTTTGCTGACAGGCTGCTGGGGCAGAGTTGCTGGACCAGGGCTATAGAAGTACACAGACACTCAAGGTGCGACTTGCATGCTGGTAGGCTGTTTGTGAGTGGCCCAGTTTGGAAGCTGCCACAGCAAAGCACTGTGAGGCACCCAAGGTTGAAGGGCAGGTGTGACACAACTCCTCACTGGTCTGGATTGCATCTGGGAATGTGACAACCATAACTCTCAATGTTTTCAGCACTTCATGACACCCCAGTGAACACACCTGTATCATCCACATTTTTCATGGCTGTCGCACCAGATTCTTTCCTGTAGCAAGATACTCTTGACACAGGGAGAGGGGGGCCATCAGGTAGCTGATTAGACTCTTGGATTCTCAAGTTGCTTCAGCTCTGACATAATTAAATAACTTAGGACACTTGCCTATGATTCCTATGGGAGCATGTGACAGCTAAGAGTTGTCATAGAACTCTGCTCCACCCCCTCCTTCCCTGTCATGCTTCCTCTGCCCCCTACACACTGTGTTCCCATGTACCGGAGGTTATAGGTTGGCATACAGGCCAGCTCTACTGGCTTTACACCCAGTTTACACTGGGGCAGCTGGCCAGCTGCAGCCGGATTGCATCCCCTTTGTATTGTTTGACTGACTCAAAAGGGTCAGAACTGATGCTGAGAATGCCTTTGCAACCTATGACAGAGAGCTGATGTATCTTGCAAAAGATCAAACAGAAAATCCTTAGTGGAGCTGGAATCAGATCTCAGAACTTTAACACTCTCAACCCTAACTTAACTCCTGTAAACTAGTCTGCTTTGCTAAACATAGACCTAGAGATCAGGGGTTCTCAAATTTTTCCCTAGTGTGAGCCACATCTTAAAAGTATTTTCCCCTCCCTTTTGTGACTGCATAATGTCCCTATGGCAACTATAGCAAATTATTTGTGTGGAAAATAACGTTAGGAATAGTACCTATATATTTTAGCTGCAGTAAGTCTGTTGTTCCTCTTTAAAAAGTTGATCATACTGTCTCCTTTTGCTCTCTCCTTAGTCTCTGGAAACAAAAAGAGCCAGCAACCCGACCAGACAGCTCTTCAGAGACTGCTAGCAACTGCTCTGTGGACCACAGGTTGGGAATCAGTATTATAGATACTCTATGTAAATGTTAAACAGCTAATAGTTGGAAGCTGGATTTTTAGTGAGAAGCAACTGAGCAGAGGGCGAAAAACAAGAAATAAATGCTACTTAGGGACAGAGACGGATTAAGGGCTTGTGGGGCCAGAGCAAGTGGGGTCCCTTTCCCATCCCTTCCACCTGCAGTCTCCCCGCTGTGCCCTCCCCGGAGGGAGCACCCAGCAGGCAGAGTGGGGGCTTGCTCCTGGCAGGAGCACTGAGTGGAGCAGATTGGGGCATAAGGGTGCCTCAGTTGGCCAGGGCTCCTGGGCATGGGCCCCGTTGGCCCAGTGGCTAATCCACCCCTGCTTAGGGAGTTTGAGTTAACCTAAGCTTCATGCTTGACGTGGCTCACAGAAGAGTTCTCTTTTTCATTCTGGTATAAGGACAGGGATGAAATCTGACTTGGTGGAGCTCCAGAAAGACAGTCATTTGCCCCTCAGAAATCCCCGCATCTGCGTCTCTCCTCACAGCCCCCCACGCAGGCTGTGTGGGAGTGAGAGAGAGGATGTTAGCAGCAGACTGGGGTTGGGGGCGGAGTGAGGAGGTGAGCGGAGGGGATCCCGAGTGCAAATTGGTGAGGATTTTTATCAAACCTTCCCCAGAAACGGGGGTGCAAGGTTTTGGTGAGGATTTTGGGGGGAAAGACGTTTCCAAACAACTCTTTCCAAGTAACTGGTTAAACGTTTGGTGGTGGCAGCGAAAGTCCAAGGACAAAGGGTAAAATAGTTTGTACTTGGGGAAGTTTTAACCTAAGCTGGTAAAAGTAAGCTTAGGAGGTTTTCATGCAGGTCCCCACATCTGCACCCTAGAGTTCAGAGTGGGGAAGGAACCTTGACATGGTTTCTTGACATGTACACAGTGAAAAAGCCTTCCAGAGACCTAGTAGCAGAGATCACTGGAACTGTTAAAGAGCCATTAAGTGGTAATGAAGACATTTAACAGGCATTTGCCAATGCCCAGGAAGCCTTTGGCCACATTCAGCTGGCTTTTATATTGCAAGAAAATGTGTTATTGGGATTAAAAACAGTTTCCAAATGACGATCCTTCAGTTACTCTCTGTACTCAGAAGAAGGAACTGCTGACTGGGCTCAAGGAGGAGCTGACATAACCAGTGAGTTTATTTCTTGATCTAGTCACTTTATTCAAACACCATTTAAGTAAAGGAGTCTGGCAGGGAAGTCTGGGCAAGAAAAGTGATTAAACTGCTGCCTTAATGCAGGCTGTCCATGACAAGCACTTTTTCAAAAGAAGAGATGAGGCTTCAGGCTGGCGCCAGTAGCCTGGCTTTTCCCCTCTCTCTCTACAGCATACACCGAGCTCCCTGCCACGCAGAGGAGAGTCTATCTGGCAATTGAGCTATACCTGTTGCCTGTTCAGTTCCCTTGGGGAATGTTGTCAGTGCGTTAAGGTGAATAGGGGAGAGGGTGCCAGGGGGGGAGATGGCAGCAGGGTGAGGAGGGGAGCAGTGAGCCAGCTGCACAGGGAAAGGGTCTGGCGAGGAGGCGAGCAGCAGGTGAGCGGAGGGGGAAGAGGTGAGTGTCGAGTCAGTGGCGGGCAGGGGCGGGGCCTGGGGCAGAGCAGGAGCGGCTGTGGGCGGAAGAGGCAGGACAAGGAGCTTGCCTTCCCCAGGGGAAGTTTCACCCACCTCCCATGGTTATAGAGGCTATTTGGTCTTGGACACGCTGATGTGGTGGTGGTGGTGGTGGTGGTCAAGAGCTGTTAAATATAGCACGCCAGGTTCTTCCTCTTTTTAAATGAAAGTGTCCGGTCAGTTTGTTACAACATAATCATTTAGTACATCGTTATGTACTTTATACAGGTTTCAGAGTAACAGCCGTGTTAGTCTGTATTCGCAAAAAGGAGTACTTGTGGCACCTTAGAGACTAACCAATTTATTTGAGCATGAGCTTTCGTGAGCTACAGCTCACTTCATCGGATGCATACTGTGGAAACTGCAGAAGACATTATATACACAGAGACCATGAAACAATACCTCCTCCCACCCCACTCTCCTGCTGGTAATAGCTTATCTAAAGTGATCATCAAGTTGGCCCATTTCCAGCACAAATCCAGGTTTTCTCACCCTCCGCCCCCCCCACAAACTCACTCTCCATCAGAGTGAGTTTGTGTGTGTGGGGGGGCGGAGGGTGAGAAAACCTGGATTTGTGCTGGAAATGGGCCAACTTGATGATCACTTTAGATAAGCTATTACCAGCAGGAGAGTGGGGTGGGAGGAGGTATTGTTTCATGGTCTCTGTGTATATAATGTCTTCTGCATTTTCCACAGTATGCATCCGATGAAGTGAGCTGTAGCTCACGAAAGCTCATGCTCAAATAAATTGGTTAGTCTCTAAGGTGCCACAAGCACTCCTTTTCTTTTTGTACTTTATACAGTGTACTGTGTTAACAGCATATTACTGTCAACAAACTTGGTAACTATCCCTGCAAAGCATTCAAGATTTTCCTGGAAGATTCTCTGCAACATATATTGTATAGTACAATGTAACTTCAGTCCTACATTTAAATAATATATATCAGTGCAGTTGATCCCTTATGGACTCGTTGGCCACATTTTATTCCTTTTATAAGAACACATTAAAGAACCAGGAAAGACATCTTGTATACTTGTATATTGTATACTTCTGTCCTATCTCGGGGCCTCTCCTTCTGCCCCTCCACCCCCACGAACATGCTACAGTTCTGTGGTGACCTAGAATCCTATTTTTGACGTCTCCAACTCAAGGAATATTTCCAACACACCTCTGAACAACATACTAATCCACAGAGAACTTCCTATCAACACTACAACAAAAAGGATTCTAGGTGGACTCCTCTTGAAGGTCGAAAAAGCAGACTGGACTTCTACATAGAGTGCTTCCGCCGACGTGCACGGGCTGAAATTGTGGAAAAGCAGCATCACTTGCCCCATAACCTCAGCCATGCAGAACACAATGCCATCCACAGCCTCAGAAACAACTCTTACATCATAATCAAAAAGGCTGATAAAGGAGGTGCTGTCGTCATCATGAATAGGTCGGAATATAAACAAGAGGCTGCTAGGCAGCTCTCCAACACCACTTTCTACAAGCCATTACCCTCTGATCCCACTGAGGGTTACCCAAAAGAAACTACAGCATTTACTCAAGAAACTCCCTGAAAAAGCACAAGAACAAATCCGCACAGACACATCCCTGGAACCCTGACCTGGGGTATTCTATCTGCTACCCAAGATCCATAAACCTGGAAATCCTGGACGCCCCATCATCTCAGGCATTGGCACCCTGACAGCAGGATTGTCTGGCTATGTAGACTCCCTCCTCAGGCCCTAAGCTGGGAGTGCTGGCAGCTATCTTCGAGACACCAAGGAAACTACAATCCATCGGTGATCTTCCTGAAAACACCATCCTGGCCACTATGGATGCAGAAGCCCCCTACACCAACATTCCACACAAAGATAGACTACGAGCCGTCAGGAACAGTATCCCTGCTAATGTCACGGCAAACCTGGTGGCTGAACTTTGTGACTTTGTCCTCACCCATAACTATTTCACATTTGGGGAAAATGTATACCTTCAAATCAGCAACACTGCTATAGGTACCCGCATGGCCCCACAGTATGCCAACATTTTTATGGCTGACTTAGAACAACGCTTTCTCAGCTCTCGTCCCCTAATGCCCCTATTCTACTTGCACTATATTGATGACATCTTCATCATCTGGACCCATGAAAAAGAAGCCCTTGATGAATTCCACCATGATTTCAACAATTTCCATTCCACCATCAACCTCAGCCTGGTCCAGTCCACACAAGAGATCCACTTCCTGGACAGTACAGTGCTAATAAGCGATGGTCACATAAACACTACCCTATACCGGAAACCTACTGACTGCTATTCCTACCTACATGCCTTCAGCTTTCACCCTGACCACACCACATGATTTATTGTCTACAGCCAAGCTCTACGATACAACTGCATCTGCTCCAACCCCTCAGACAGAGACAAACACCTACAAGATCTCTATCAAGCATTCTTACAACTACAATACCCACCTGCTGAAATGAAGAAACAGATTGACAGAGCCAGAAGAGTACCCAGAAGTCACCTGCTACAGGACAGGCCCAACAAAGAAAATAACAGAACGCCACTAGCCAACACCTTCAGCCCCCAATTAAAACCTCTCCATCGCATCATCAAGGATCTACAACCTATCCTGAAGGACGACGCATCACTCTCACAAATCTTGGGAGACAGGCCAGTCCTTGCCTACAGACAGCCCCCCAACCTGAAGCAAATACTCTCCAGCAACCACACACCACACACCACACCACAGAACCACTAACCTAGGAACCTATCCTTGCAACAAAGCCCGGTGCCAACTGTGTCCACATATCTATTCAGGGGACACCATCATAGGGCCTAATAACATCAGCCACACTATCAGAGGCTCGTTCACCTGCACATCCACCAATGTGATATATGCCATCATGTGCCAGCAATGCCCCTCTGCCATGTACATTGGTCAAACTGGACAGTCTCTACGTAAAAGAATAAATGGACACAAATCAGATGTCAAGAAATATAACATTCATAAACCAGTCAGAGAACACTTCAATCTCTCTGGTCACTCGATCTCTGACCTAAAAGTCGCAATATTACAACAAAAAGACTTCAAAAACAGACTCCAACGAGAGCCTGCTGAATTGAAATTAATTTGCAAACTGGATACAATTAACTCAGGCTTGAATAGAGGCTGGGAGTGGATGAGTCATTACACGAAGTAAAACTATTTCCCCATGTTTATTCCCCCCCCCCCCCACTGTTCCTCAGACGTTCTTGTTAACTGCTGGAAATGGCCCACCTTGATTATCACTACAAAAGGTTTTCTTCCCCTCCCCCCGCCCGGTCCTGTTGGTAATAGCTCATCTTAAGTGATCACTCTCCTTACAGTGTGTATGATAACGCCCATTTTTTCATGTTCTGTGTGTATATAAATCTCCTCACTGTATTTTCCACTGAATGCATCTGATGAAGTGAGCTGTAGCTCACGAAAGCTTATGCTCAAATAAATTGGTTAGTCTCTAAAGTGCCACAAGTACTCCTTTTCTTTTTGCGAATACAGACTAACACGGCTGCTACTCTGAAACCTGTATATTGTGAGGCATTAGGCCGAGAGCTGTCTTCATTCACCTAAGAAGTGAAGGTATTCGCTATACCCAGACTGTCTGCAGTGCTTTAAATTGGTGTTCAATGTATTTATAAACATATTGTATATGTCTTAAGTTCTAGTGCAAGAACACTTAATAGAAAAAATATTAAGCATGTGTAACTATTTGACACAAAATTATTAACTATTTGACACAAAGTTAAAATGCTCTGGTTACAGTATGGGTTTCAGAGTGGTAGCCATGTTAGTCTGTATCAGCAAAAAAAACAAGTACTTGTGGCACCATAGAGACTAACAAATATATTTGGGCATAAGCTTTCGTGGGCTAAAACCCACACTCCTTGGTTGTTTTGGGTTACAGTATAGTTACTCAGAGTTCCAGACCTGTGGAGTCTGAAGACTAGTTGAAAGCCAGCACCTACACCTCTCAGCAGCAGCCACACATGAAATAAAAAAAAGGGCAATAAGGTGGTCTAACAACCCAGGTTTTGGCTGCTGCTATTCCCATCAAAATGGACAATGCTTTGAAATAATAATAACAGCTTTTCTTGCCCTTCCTCCCCCACTCCCTAAAATTGGAGGCAGTCATTATTTTAAAGCACTTTATGAAACTTTGCCTGATCAGATATCTTGTCTACATCAAAACAGCAGCCAGGAGCTGTAGAGATTCTTGCAGAGGACTCTGGAAGACTTGTCTAGATTTCAACTGCTAGATCAGGGGTGACCAACCTGTGGCTCTGGAGCCACATGCAGCTCTTCAGAAGTTAATGTGCGGCTCCTTGTATAGGCACCGACTCCGGGGAGGGAGCTACAGGTGCCAACTTTCCAATGTGCCAGGGGGTGCTCACTGCTCAACCCCTGGCTCTGCCACAGGCCCTGCCCCCTCTCCACCCCTTCCCACCCCCTCCTCTGAGACTGCCATGCCCTCGCTCCTCCCACCGCCAGAGCCTCCTGCATGCCACAAGACAGCTGATCAGGAGGTGCGGGGAAGGAGGGGGAGGCGCTGATCGGTAGAGCTGCCAGTGGGCAGGAGGCCCTGGAAGCTGGGCGGGGTGGTGGTGGTGTGGAGCTGATGGGGGGCTGCTGACGTATTACCATGGCTCTTTGGCAATGTACATTGGTAAATTCTGGCTCCTTCTAAGGCTGGCCACCCCTGTGCTAGAAGCTGGGCATTAATGACAGGGGATGGATCACTGGATAAATTGCCCTGTTCTGTTCATTCCCTCTGAAGCACCTGGCATCGGCCACTGCCAGAAGACAGGATACTGGGCTAGATGGACTATTGGTCTCATCCAATAGGGCCCTTCTTATGTTGCCTTGTGGCTATTGGCTTAGTACTGCAAGTGCCAGTCTTCAAACAGCACCTATTGCCTGTCCAGAAATGCTTTCCTTAAAGAGCCATTTCCAAGTAATATAAACCCAGACTTAGGTTTTGTTCAAGAAAATAAAGGGGAAGGAGAGAGGAAATCTTGGTCACAGGATGTAATATTAATATAAATGTTTTAATTTAAAACCCTGTTTTTATAGACTTAAACATTGCTCTAAAGTGTTTGCAACCCATGCTTTATCTATATAGCATTGTGTAGTCTACTAGAACCAGTGAAACTGACAACAGACAAAAAGTAAAATGTATTAGCTTTTCATTTTCTTCCTCAGATTTAAATAGCATAAAAAGTGAAAATAAAATCAAGCTCTTAAAATTAATTCAGTCAAAAACAAGGAATCTAAGGTGGTTTAAATAACATGGCCAAGGGCCTTTGTTTTAAAACACAAATATCAACCTGCCAGTGTCTCTTTAACTCTACATAAAGAGCTACCTAAGAGAAAATACTCCTTTTCTTTTTGTGGATACAGACTAACACAGCTGATACTCTGAAACCTAAGAGAAAATGTTATTCCTGCCCTACCATCGATTTTCTGTTTTGCAAGGCATAATGATTGGACTCATCTGAGAGAATGCAAATGAACTAATACAGTTAGTAGCTCAGAATGCTGCAATATCAGGAGGTTTGCTAGTCCCCTAGCTGCACCGTACATAATTCACACTCTGCAGCCCCCTCCCCAGATACACTCAGCTTGTTCCTCTTTGTGCCTCCAGTAGCATCTGCCCTTGCTTTGGCAGTGCAGATCCACAATGCCAGCTGAAGGTCCAGGGAAAGACTGCAGATAGAAGAGGGCAGCCAAAGGCAGAAGGGGGGAGAGAGAGATGCACAGTAAGAGAAGCTCTAGGCCAGTGATACTTCAGGGTCCCAAGTTACAAGGGGCTCTTTAATGTGTCTCCTGTGGCTTTTGCAGCACATGGTATTAAAACACTGTGTGATTTAATTATTAACCAGTCAGGATGCTTTTACTATGTTATTAAGCAGAATAATACTTGGTCAGTCATTTTGCTGTGTGTGTGTGTGTGTGTGTGTATATATATAATTTCCTGTCCTACTGTTTAAAGATGAATATATAGTGCTATAGTAAATGACACAATTAATTCTTACTACTGTGGCTCATTTGGGTGACCAGCTCTGACCTAGGGCAAGACAGAGACTTGAAGCCAGAGAACTGGGAGGCAGGACCAGTGAGGAAGGCAGGAATGGGGGGTCAGAGACGGGGCGAAGGGAGGTGACTGGGACGAGAGGGGAGGCTGATGACAGGGGGCTGGAGGAGGGGGAATGGAAGGGGTGCAGGGGGAGGCCTAGGGAAAGGAGGCGGGGCCTGGCCTCGCAGGGATGAGGGCGAAGGGGGAGGTGCGAGGGGAAGGTGGGGGAGGGGGCTCCTCACGCTGGCTGCAGCTCGCCTATAAAGCCAGGAGCCGGGTCTCTCCTCCAGCCCGCCCGCCTGCCTGGAGGGAGAGCAGCGGCAGCAGAGGCAGCAGCGGGACCAGGACTGGGAGCGGACGGGACATGGGGACGGCGCTGGTGGCGCGGCTCGGGCTGGGGCTCCTGCTCCTGGCGCTTCTCTTCCCCCCCCAGGTGAGCCGGGGCTCCCGGGGTGACCCCAGCTCCCTCAGGACCCCGCCAGGGGATCAGGACCCCACTCCTCGAGCCCCTGGTGCCCCTAGAAGGGGGGATCCCCGGAGCCTCCATCCCGCACCCCCAACTCCTGTCCCCGGGGAAGGGACGCCCGGCCGCTTCCAGAGGAAGCCCAGTCTCTGGGCCTCCCACACTGGGGGCTTCAGATGTGATGCCCATCCCGCCCCCGCACGCTGCACGGGGGGAGGAGGGTAATCCGGAGCCACGGCTGGTGCGAGCGCTCTGCGGGCTGCATCCTGCAAGGGCTGGGCACCGCCGGGAGCCGCGCTCTCCATGTGCAATTCGGAGACGCTCGATCGGGTGCAGTTTTGCTCCGTGATTTTCGCCGCCTCTCTTCTCCCCCCGGCCCCCATGTCGGGCAAGCGACACGACAGGATCTGGCCCCGGCTGGCCTGGAGCCCTGCCGTGTGCGTGCGGGAGGGTCTGGGTGGGGGGTATTTCATGCTCCGATTTGCACAGCCTTCCTCAGGCAGGGTGAGCTTTGTGTGTTGTTTGGCGGGAGGGTAGCTCAGCCCAGCATCTCCCTGACTGACGGCTATTCAACAACGCATCTTTCTTTCCCTTTTTAAAAAAAAGTTGGGAGTTTGACTTTCTTTATGTGGGGCCCCGAAAAGGAAAACGCCAGTGCGTGTTATACAAGCGAGTCTAGCAATCGCCAGGGCACACAAAGGGGCCAGGTTTCCTGCACACAGTGTCATGAAATCGACACAACTAAATTCCCGTTGCCAAATGATCAGGGACGATCCCGATCCAAAGCCCCTGGAAATCAATGGGAGACACGCTTCTGATTTCGGTTGGGTTTTGGGTCAGATCCGGGGATGACAGAAAGGGCGGGCTTTCCGATGTCCCCGAAAGCACGTTATTTAAAGCCCAGTAGCCAGATGGTTATTCGCAGAACGGTGATCACGCCCGTAGAGCTTTACCTGGCAACAGCCTTGAAAGGACGTGTTGTCAGGTATCCAACTAGCCCTGCATTCCCCGAGTCCTCACCGATATCGTGCAATCAGGTCTCCGGCTGGGCAGTGTCAGTAAAGCGTCATCTCTCAATGAGAGACCACTGAACCATGAAGACCGTAAAATAAAAGCTCCTTTGAACGTGTCTACTATAAATAAATACGGTTCTTATCCTGCTTCCTCTGAAATGAGTGGGAGCCTTGCCCTTGATTTCAAAGGGAGCAGGCTCAAACCCTAGGTATGTGTACAGATATTTATAGTATTTTAACACATTGCAGACTTGCCCCTTTGTACTCTGTGAAGTTGTAGAATTGGCCGCAGAATTGAGCTTGAGCTCCGGAATCTGAGCTTTCAGGGTGGGGAAGAGAAAATCTAGCCATTACTGCGGTGAAGAAAAGTTTCCAAATGTGAACTGAGGGCAAACCGATGTAGTGATGTCTGTTTGCGTCTAAAGAGAGACTCGCTTGTCTCAGTGGGGGAGGGGAGTTAGCGCTGCAATCCAAGGCTAAATTGCCTCCCCCCCGCCACCTTCCCCAAATCCCCAAACTGCCCAAAACCTTAGCTTCCCTCCTGGCAACTTCTCCAATACAATGACCTGTTTTCAGTACAAAATTCTGCTGCACACTGAAAAGGTAAATGCAGCAAAAAAGTAAAATTAACATCAAATTTCTGGCTTCTGAGGGGAGGGTGCTGGTCTTTTCTGCTTGATAGATGTGGCACATTCTGGGTGACATGAAAGAATAAACACAAGGACTATTTTACTTATTCCTTATCCTAGTCATGTCTCCAAAAAACTACTCTCTTTATTTACCTGAATCTGCCCCAGCATTTCTCATCTCCTGGAGTTTACAGAAACACAAGCCTCTTGTCCCAGATATTAGCTCAAGCTTTCTGGGATCAGTAACTAATCACTGCGGTATTTTACTTGTGTGGTGGGGGTGTGTGTCTCTTCCTCTTCTTTTTGTTTAATGAATTAATTAACTTTGAAAAGTTTCTAATCTGCATGACAAGTAAGGTCCTGCTAGGGTGAAATAGTGTTCAAAATTGGCCCTAGCCCTATAATCAGAAGCCATAATGGAAATCCGCATAGATGACTTTGACTTTGTTGCCTCATAGTATAGATTTTGTTACCTGCCAAAACTGTACTATACTTTCAATTATGTTTTCTTCAGCTATGTGCCTCATAATGCCAACAATAACAGATAAGGAGTCTGAATAACAGGGAGTCTGAAGATATTTAATACAATTGCATAGACCTTGACACCTGCTTCAAAGTAATCACAAAGTGAATACAAGAATTAGTACTCAGTAGACTTTTCACTGTTGTGTTTATATTTTTGTGTATGAATTAAAAAAAATCTAATTCAGACAGTTAATATAAAATTTGTCCACTTAAAGAGGATTAAGCAGGACTCAAGATGAGCTGGAGCTGCTGCAAGTGTATTTTGCCTAAGTTCTTTATTAAAATACCATAATTTAACCAAGTTAAATAAATGTAGACAGAAAGATTGAATGCCTCCCTCTTGCGCCATTGGCATACTTAGATGAACAAACAGGTCCCAATAATAAATCATTTGGATCCTTTCGGGAACATATTTTGATGGAAACCAATAATAAAATTGAGCCCTCTGCACATTCCTACATGAGGCATTATTTTGGTTTGTTCCCTTTTAATTTTTGTTTGGATTTTTGGGGTGAATTTTTCAAATGGGAAACGATTTCTCTGTGGTGTTTGATTTTGTTCTCGGTGCATACAGTTTTGATACCAAGCATATGACAGGGAAGCTACTGTCAGGGAAACTACTGTCGGAAAGCGGTCACTGAAACTTGTTTGCCCACTCAAGTTGTCTTTGACCTTAATTGAATGATGGGAGACGTATATAATTGTTAGTGTGCATCATGTCTGAGTGGTGCTGACATGAATACTCCCTTGTACCCCATAAATATGAACATCAGATGATGGCTTTTAATGAAAAATATAACATTTTCCCCCTTAACTTTTTTATATGTTATAGACTTACTGTGACCCAAATGGAACCAGCCTAACACCCTCCAGCAATAATTCTACAGCAAGTTCCACTTCTATGCCAGCTGTCACAAATTCACTGAACAATACCACCATGCGAGGACATGGAAATTCCCTGCATTCAACCACAGCTCTCCTCTTCCTTCTCTCAATTTCTCTTCTACATTTTTGCTGTTAAGAGACTCTGGCTGGGAAACAGCTACCACTCCCCATCCAGATCCCTGAATCATTTGAGCTGGCTCCATCTGCAAACCAAGCATGAAAATGAACCAGACAAAACTTCTGCATCAAATCAACTTGATTCCATTCCATAATTTAATTGGTACCAGTCTGACCTAGAGAATCTCACACGTTCCAAAGCTGAGTGATGTGAAAAGGATTTGACCAACTGCAACCAGAAAGCAAATGAAGGGGCTCCAGCCCACAGCTAGCAGGAATTTGAAAAACAAGATGGAAGCATAAAGAGATGATGTTCAGAATCTCTGATTTCAAGATGAGAACATATAAAATGCAACAGCAAACGTGGATGGTGAAGACTCCACCAAGGCGGGGGGAGGGGTAAAAAAAGAGGGTAGATGGATATCTAACTGTGCAAAATAAGGACTTTCAAGAGATTCATTTTTCATGTAAATTCATTAACATCAACAAGCTCATAAAACCACCAGAAAATACAAAAAGCTTATATGAGTCTCTTTATATCTACAGTAATTGGAATTAATCCAACAGTAACAAAAAAGTAATAACATGAAAATGGGTTCCTTCTAATTTCCTCTTTGTATGGGATTCCCCTGAGGATAAAACAGGACAGTAAACTTTTATATATGAAATCCTCTCTGTGAATTTTCAACCATGCTGATTGAATGCCTATATAGTGAGGGCCAGTTTAAAAATGTTTAGGAATCATTGTTTTTCAGAAGAACGGAGTTATTTAGTGTGGGGCTTTGGATTTGACACTTTATTTAAATTCTTGTGTGTTGAACCATATTTGCCAGAGGAAGGAGGTATTGGAAACTCAGAAAAGGCCCAGGAGCATTTTGTAAATGTGGTTTATACAATATAAAGTAAGTCAAGGGAGAAACATTTCTTTCCACACCCCCCCCCCTCCAAACATTCAATATGTTTTTAAGTCTGTTTGGCTCCTGAATCCCTCCTTAATTATGAAGTGTTTGTGGCATCTCCTGAGTAATTTTCAAATGCTATTATTTTATTTTGGCACAAATTTGAAAAACTTTTACTGTTTAAAGATTTTCAATTGTGATGTTTTACTTTGAAAACTAGCTAATAATTTGGGTTTGGGGGAAAGCACTGAAAGCCAAAAATCAGAAATGAAATGATTGGGTGTTTGGAATGTGAAGACTCAAGTCTTAATTGAATCAAGTTTAAAAAAATAATCTTTTTTATTACCTCTGTAAATACTTTTTTTAATTATGAATCAACAGCGTTACACTTTCACAGATTGTTTCTCTAGCATCAAACATATTAGTACACAGTACTCCATCTAAAGCAGGCTCTACGGCAAGTTGAACTACACTGATGCTAAAATCTTTTCCAGATTTAAACGAGTAATGGCCAGTGTTGTTGATATGCTCAGATATGAAAATCACTAAAATGTTCATTACTTTAAAAAAATCCACTATCTTATTTGTCAATGATCTTATTACCAATGAAGACAATAAAATATTAAGGGTGAAATATAATAAATTATTGCCATTGGTTACGTATGGACACTTCCTTAGTTTCTGTAAGCTGTTAATGTTTGTGTAATTATGCTTTGATTCATTAGCTATTGATTTTCATTGGACATAAACTGTAAATAAAAGGAAATAAAATGATGAGAGGGTAGTGCACGCTAACTGCCTTCCTATGTCATCCTTTTCAAGAATCTTGTAACTCACCTGCACAGTATAAATACATTGTCCAAGTAAGACATTATATGTGATTAAAACCTGCAAAGTCTAGAAATGCTGAAGTGTAATTAGTTTTATTTCTCTGTAAAATCTGGATGCTGCTTTGACAGTGGTAATGTGAGACTAGATTAATCTCTCTCCATATATAACAACACTAATACTGTTATTAGCTATTTTATATAGTGACTTGAACTCTTCCTTTTTAGAGTATTGTTCCTTTTACTACTAATTTCAGACAAACATTAGCTAAGCAGAGCTTTTCCTTATTGTGAGGATGTGATTATATCACCCCCAGCAGCTAAGTTTGTTCTTCAAAATGGACAGTTTCTGGGTGCTAAGTTTATACAGTAGATGCCCACATTTTCTATCTGTAGGCAGGATTTCCTATACATTGCACAGATTAATGTTACAGGGATACCATGTTCAGGGTGTAGCTGATCGCCATATTTGGGGTTGGGAAGGAATTTTCCTCCAGGGCAGATTGTAAGAGGCCCTGGAGGTTTTTTGCCTTCCTCTGTAGCATGGGGCACAGAGGATTCTCTGCTCCTTGCAGTCTTTAAACCACCATTTGGTGACTTCTATAGCTCAGACATAGGTGAGGTTTTTCAGGAGTGGGTGGGTGAGATTCTGTGGCCTGCGTTGTGCAAGAGGTCAGACTAGATGATCATAATGGTCCCTTCTGACCTTAGTATCTATGAATCTATAACACAAGAGTTTATTAGGGTTGGGATGAAGGAGGCAGTCTTGACAGGAACAGCTGCTTGTGAAACAGTTTCCTAAAAGTTAAAGTTCACTGGATCAAAATCCAGAAGCCTATTTTACAGCTCAAGTGGCTCATTCATTGTTCTTAAGGCATACTCCTCTTCAACACTCTAAGTCCAGTGCCATTCCAGGAGCTTGCTATTTGTATTCATTATATAGGAAGAAGTGCTTTTTCAGAAGTGCTAGCTGCTCAGACATTATATTATTCCACAGCCCTCAGTTTTCAACTGGAACGATACCCCTCGCATGGCCTCTCCATGCTGGGAAGGGAATGTTGAGAGGCAGGCCTTTGATTACTTCCTTTTACTTTTCCAGTAGACTGAACAAACCCAGAAGCAGAATAAATACATCAAAGTGCACAGTCTGAATCTTATCATGGAATCTGTTGGGAGTATAAGAGTGAAACTCTTCTTGCACTAACTACGGATCCTCTCTGAGTGCTCTAGAGGAAAATATAAAGATCAAATACTTCATGCACCTTTAAATGGCTGTAGCTGTTTTAGAAGCGTCTTCCTTTCATGCAACATTCATTATAGCAGAAAAGCTACAACCATCCGCCCCAATTCAGCAAAGCATAATTCAAGCAAATGGTACTGAAGCATGGGCTTAAAGTTAAGTATTTAAGGATGCTTTGCTAAATTGATGGCTTTTGGGGTGGTGGTGGGGTTAAAATTAAATGGCTGTGTTTCTTTTTTTAATACTGTCTAAGCATTTAAAAGTTGTCTGAGTTTGTCAAACCAGACCAATGAGTTAGAAAAGAAGATCCGGTAATTTATACTCTTCCTGTAATTTAATCACGGAACAAAGGAATCACTGATGAAGAAATCTACATGGAGAAGAGAACAAGATGTCTTTATTTAACAAGAGGGGGGAATGTATTGGGGACCTACACATTTAATACCCTCTTCAGTTTTTATAAAATGGCTATCATAAGCATTATTGCTGCTCTCTGTGGCTCTTGTTTTCACAGAACTACCCAACTGGAGTGGGTCTGGATAGTGTAGCTTGAAAGGGCTCTTTGCAACAGTTGTGCTTCTGTCTGAAGCATGGCACAACATTCACAGTAAACAGATGCTAGTTGTGTGGGGCCAGCACAAAGTCTAAAGTAATCATTAAAATTAAATGGTCTAAAATGAGCACTTACAGTTTGTGTGCAGCTTACTGCTCCTTCCTCGGCTGATACTCGATCCTGAATAGCTTTTTGTTTTTTAAGTACAGTTTGTAACTGTATTTTAGAATCTGTGGGGCCTCTGGCTGGACACGTTCCAATTTAACATAAAACTACCCAGTAAATCACTCTGGGCCAGCACTTGCCCCATAGACATCAATGGTGTGTTTGCTGTCGCTCTCTGTGACAGCCAAATTGGGCCCCCCTCCCTCAACAAAGTACAAATAAAGTAGTACTGGCTTCACTCCTTTTCAGTGAGCTTTCTCAGCGTAAGGGCAGGTGCTTTGCATGGTGTGGCCGTAGGAGCTAGGCTGAGCCCCTCCGTGGCTCAATGCAGATACTGATGTCTCAGCATCAAAACAAAGACCTGCTTTCAAATTAGCTTGGTAGTATTTTGAACAGACTGTCTCAGTTTTGGGCCTGATCCCTCAAATACTTGCTCATGTGAGCAGAACTTACTCACACATGTAGACCTGTTGACTTCAGTGGGCCTGCTTGTATGCATGAGTGTTTTTAGGATCAGGCGCTTTTTTTCACCATGTATTTACCCAAGTCAGCTTTTTTCCTTGGCTCAGGTTCCACAGCAAAGCTCACAATGCACTTTTGTGCCTGAGAGCTCCCAACATGTGCACATCATAGTCATTCTCACGTGCTTTGCTTTTTTTGCTTACAGTCAGTCTGCTAGAGGCTTTGATTTCCATACATGACTGAAATGATTTAGGTAGCAGACGGTCATTCAGCAACTTGATTGTCATGCAAACAATTGCAAACATTTCTTCTTTTTGGATTAAAAAGAGACCTTTGAAAGAGGATCTGTGTCTGCTCTGCTTGTTAGCTGCACAGGGTTACACCAGTCAACACTGCATTTGTTACAGGGTTTAGGTCTACTATTACCAAGCAGAATGAAGAGAACAGTTATTTTAAGCCCATCACTTTGTCTACAGTAGTTTAAAGAGCAGTGGTAGGCTTTCTGTGATACGTGTTTTAAGCGCTATTGTTTTCACTATTATGCTGTAGCCTTGGGAAAGGAAGTCAATGCTCTCCCTTCGGTTATCAGCCTTTGGTTAGCCAAGTGAACCTCTCAGCTTCCTGCTCAGGACTGCATAATTGGTTTTAGTCTACATCAAAAGGTTCCTAATGAATGACCCAGAGCTGCAACTGAAACATGACTGATTTTGTACAATTCAACCAAAATTCTAAACTAACAAAATCACCCCATCTAGAAGTGGTCAGTTACTTTGGAATCTAGTTACCACCGCTACAATATTTATGCTGTAAATAATTTATTCATTTATCTTCTAATTTTTTCAAACATCATCTGCACCCTTGTCCCCCCATGCTTCCTGCTTAGCAAGCCCTGAACTTTAGCGACCAATGGGAATGCACTATAAAAATAATTAACAAGTCAGCGGCGTAAATCCTGGAAGCCTTGTTGTGCGGGGTAAACTGAATGTTCAAATTCCACCAAAGTCACTCTTGAATGACCTAGTGTGAAAGTGATTCCTTGTGTGACACAAATTATTACAGGGGAACAATGTTTTTGTAACTTTTTAAAAACTTTTTGGAAACTCTGAAAACAGTTGCTAGGGTTCAGCTCTTTTGCCAAACTTGCTTACTGAGTATAATCAAGACTGCAGGTTTATACTGAGATCATCACAACATGTAGGCTTTACATGATGTTACTCATATAGTTCTATTTCAATAGGGTACATGAAATGCCAGGTGTTTTGTTTTTTTGAGGTTGAGGTTAAATACAAAGTAAGGAAAAAATGGACAATATTCTAATTTAACAAGGTTCTAACGTAGTTTGAATGTTTTCAATAGGAGCGCTGTTTTTTTAAAAAAAACATTTTTTGGGATGGGTGGGGAAATGTATTACATTTATAGTCATTACTTTCTCTACACATAGTAATATTATAACAAGCATTGATTAGATGAGCAGGAGTCAAAAAGGGATTGGACATCTATGCAGCTAGCAATAACTTTCAGAGTTACAATAGCAAGCATTGGGAAAAAAGTTTTGGAAGGGTTACAACCTTCATGCTTCTGGGCATAAATCAACAGTTAAATAATGGGAGTCAGGAAGAAACTTTTCCTGTGAGTAGATTATCCCAAACTGCAGCATTTCATCTGGAGTACTGTGTCCAGTTTTGGGCCCCACACTACAAGAAGGATGTGGAAAAATTGGAAAGAGTCCAGCGGAGGTCAACAAAAATGATTAGGGGACTGGAACACATGATTTATGAGGAGAGGCTGAGGAAACTGGGATTGTTTAGTCTGCAGAAGAGAAGAATGAAGGGGGATTTGATAGCTGCTTTCAACTACCTGAAAGGGGGTTCCAAAGAGGATGGATCTAGACTGTTCTCAGTGGTAGCAGATGACAGAACAAGGAGTAATGGTCTCAAGTTGCAGTGGGGGAGGTTTAGGTTGGCTATTAGGAAAAACTTTTCCACTAGGAGGGTGGTGAAACACTGGAATGCATTACCTAGGGAGGTGGTGGACTCTCCTTCCTTCGAAGTTTAAGGTCAGGCTTGACAAAGCCCTGGCTGGAATGATTTAGTTGGGGATTGGTCCTGCTTTGAGCAGGGGGTTGAACTAGATGACCTCCTGAGGTCCCTTCCAACCCTGATATTCTATGATTCCCTACACCTTTCTCTGAAGCATCTGGTACTGTCCACTGTTAGAGGCAAGATACTGGATTAGAGGGACTCCCTGGTTTGTTCTAACATGGCAATTCCTTTGTACAAAATCAACATGTTTTCAAAATAATCCCCGAGGAAGTGATGCTTATAACAAAAGAGGGATGTCTTTTAGTGTTTGAGAGATCTGACCATGCCTCATCCACAGAAACTTGATGCATCTGCCTGTCACTCATTTTGTGTTACATATCTACGCCAGTAAGGAAGTTCCGGATGCATCTCTTAGCATTTATTTTATTTTTGTTTGTTACACTTTCGTAGGTTTACTACAGTATCACCAAATGACTCTTAACCCTATTTCTACTGCTTTGATTTTATAATCTTTCATGTCATGGAAAAATACTAAAAGACCAAGCAACAAGTGCAGACTTTTACATCTCATGATTGGTCATTGTCAGCCATCCCAAAATGTTTAGATTTTCACAAGTCTCATAGTACCACAATAATACAGTTGCCAGCACAAGCTGTTACTAGGATGACAGAATTTTCTGCCAGGCTATTATTTTACCCAAATCGAAAGTTTGACTATCCTAAAAACACACTGCAAGTTCCATCTCTTTGCAATAGCCTTCCTAACATGACATAAAAGACAAAGAGATGCTAACGCGGTGGCAGAGCTGAAAAAGGAGAACGGGAATTGCTCCTGGAACCTATCAGAAATAAAGAGGGAAATCCACTGGAAGTTCAGCAGGGACAAGGCTTTGTAGATAGGTCTTCATCCAGGATAAAGAGTTGAAGTTTCCTAGTGAACTGGAGGTGGAAGAAGGCATTTTTAGACACGGACACTACCATAAATAAATATTAATAGATCACTTGCAAATCCCACTTCACCAAGCAGAGGTGACACATGGGGCAGGGCATGCAGGCATCACGTGCCACCCCATTTGCTGCTTGGCTTGTACTGAGCATGCTCACATGGACTGAGCATGCTCAGTAATACTGTTGAAGCCGACTGCTTTCATTCTGCCCTCCCACTATCGGCAGGCATGTGTTGTCTCTGTCACCAAGGCATTAGGAGCTGGTTGGTGCCTGTGGCGGATTACTGTATGGGCTGACAGGGCCCAGGCCCAGGGGCCTCAGCCAATTTGGGGGCCCCACAGGAGTGCCGGCACTCTGGTCCCAACCCCTGCTGCTCCTCCCCCCCCATGCCCTGCTCCTCTCTTCCCCAGAGACCCAACCCCCACCAGGCCAGAAGAAGGATGGAGTAGAGTGTGAGTGAGTATATTCCCCCTGCCCTCCTGTGTGCAGAGCTGGCGCAAGCCCCCTCTACCCTCAGACCCTCCGCCTGGGGCCTGGCTGAGCCCTCTCTCCCTCCCCCGCCCATGCCCACACGGAGCCAGGCCAAGCCCCTTTTCCCTTCCCCTGCCCCAGACTGCCACGCAGAGCCCGTCCGAGCCCTCTCTCCTTTCCCTCTTCCCTCCCGCAAGGAGGCAGCCCAAATCGCTTGCCCAAGCCCCTTCCTCCCCCGTGGAGGGCTGGCCCAAGCCCCACTGCTCACCCTGCTCAGCCCCTTTTTGGCAAAACTAAGCCTTTGGGCTGTTTGCGCTTGACAACTGGTGATCAGTCGGCAAGAGCAAATGGGACAAATGCCCAGATTTGACAAAAAAGTTAGAACATCCAAGGCCAAAAGGGGATGTATGGTTACCTTAGGCCAGGGGTCTCCAAACTTTTTCAGCTGTCCCCCCAACCTGGTCCGTGGAAGCCAGAGCCGGGAGTGGGAACCGGGGATTGCGGTGGGGCTGTGGTCAGGAGCCGGGAGTGGGGCTGTGGCTGGGAGTGGGGCCAGAGGTGTGGCTGGGGTGTGGCCAGGAACACAGCCATGGCTGGGGCTGGGGGCAGGGCTCGGCTGGGGCCACAGCAGAGCTGGGGAAAGAGCAGGGCTGGGTGGCACTCCCTCCCCCCACCCGTGGGAGCTGATCCAGGCCCCACCACTCACCCCTGAATGTTCCTCCATGTTCCCCTAGGGGGGCACTCCCCACAGTTTGGGGCTACTGTCCTAGGCTGTGGCAAAAGCCACCCTGGGAGTCTGGGCAGCTGTGGGGAGCCCATGACCCTGCACCTGCCCTGGGCAGGCGACCAGGGTGCCCAAGAGCAGCCCCTGCCCTATGTCCCTCAGGGTGTTCCACCCAGGGCAGATGGAGGGTCCAGGGCTCCCCACAGTGGCCTGGGCTCCCTGGATAGCACTTACTATGCTCCCTGGCTTCCAGCCAGGCCAGGGGCTGGGGCCTTGGAGGAAGGGGAGGAGCAGGGGACAGGGCTATGGTGGAGAGGGATGTGCCCAGGGCCCCAGTAAATCTTAATCCACCTCTGGTTGGCACAACCCCAAAAGCAAGCTGGGCTAAATGAGTGGCACGGCAGCTGGATTGGCATAGGAGCATTCAAAAATTCTTCTGGGTTGGGTTTAGGGCAGCATGTTTCCTAATGTAAGGAACAATCTTGACGTTAGTATCCTCATTCTAGGATCCTAGAAGTCTGGGGCACAATAGCACTGACTAGAACTGTTTCATGTCTTCTGGGCTTCCCTCAACCTATTTTATTACCTGCATAAGAAATAGTCTTGGACTTCTTATTCCAAAGTGAGATAGAAACAAGACTTTGTATATAGTTCTGTGACTGTGTGACAGGCGTCGGTCGGTCCTCCAAGCCCCTAGGGGCGATGGAGAGCAATGGTCTCCGTGGCAGGCCTCGGTCCCACCTCCCGGGCGTTGGGGAATTAGCGGGCAGGGGAGCGCTGGCGAGAGTCAGTGGCGCGCCCCTCGGGCAGGGGAGCGCCGGCGTAGGGGAACGCAGGCCCACCCAACTCCACTGCGTTCCAGCCCAGGGCCCTGACAGTGGCGGGAGGCGAAGGTCCCGCCGCTGGGTCAGTGGGGCAATCCGCACCCGCTGACCAAACACACCCAACCCACAGTGTAGTTGGGCCCCTGGGCTACTTCCTACCCGGTCTCTCTCAGGCGGGTTGCTCCGGTCCCTCCATCTCCTCTGGGTAGTCCGCTGCGGGCCACCCCTGCTCCCCCTCAGTATCAGACTCATGCTGGCCCGGGCTGCAGTCAGGCCCCTCCAGGTCCTCCCAGCCGCCAGTACCGCAGCCGGAGCCTGTGGCCTTTTAAATCTCGATTTAAAGGGCCCGGGGTCTAAAGGCCCCGCATCTTCCAACTGAGGCCATGCCCCTTCCAGTTGAGGCCCCATCTCCTGCTCAGGACTCTGGAGAACTGGTAAGTCCTTTAAGCTACTTTCACCCCTGGTGGTGTGTAATTATCCCAGGTCACTGGATGGGGGCTTAAGATGGTTTTGAGTTGTATTGTTGAAAAGGAACTCCTAGATACCAAACCTGGCCCTTGTTGCTGCCAACTCTGACTGGCAGAAGGATTACACTCACAAGGCCCCAAATTGAGGATTTCCGCTTTGCCTCAGAGGCAATAATACACTGTTTCCTTCCGAGGAGCCATCAATCTGCCACAACATGTAACTTCCTCTTTTCCTCTGTAACACCGTCATTGGCAGGAGGGATCGAACCTAGGGCCTCTGGAACTAAATGCATGAGCCTCTACTGCTTGAGCTAAAAGACATATGGCTGTTAGCTAAGGCTGTAGAGCAGACTCATTAATCTCTCTCTCTAACTGGTCTCAGTACCACTAGATGGGACAGAACACCACACCCAGGAGGTGTGTAGGTTACAACTCCTTATGCTTCTAGCAACATATTATTCTCTCAGCTTCAATTCCTCAAAGTCCGGTACAAGCTTCAGGAAAGCATGTCAGGGTCTGAAGTGGCAATTGTGCTTCTGCTGTACACACAGAGCCTGGAGAATATGAGGCTTTAAATCAGAGGTGGGCAAACTACAGCCCGTGGGCCAGATTTGGCCCGCAAGCCATTTTCAGCTGGCCAGCGAGCTCCCGCTGGGGAGAGGGTCACTCCATGCAGCTCCCGGAAGCAGCGGCATGGCCCCCCTCCAGCTCCTATGCACTCCAATGTCCCTGCTTCAATAGCCCCCTGCGGCGCTCCAATGGGAGCTGCAGGGGCGTGCCTGCAGACGGGGAAGCATGCAGAGCCGCCTGGCTACGCCTCTGCGTAGGAGCTGGAGAAGGGACATGCTTCTGCTTCCGGGAACCACTTGAGGTAAGCACCACTTACAGCCTGCACCCCTGAGCCTCTCCCCATGCCCCAACCCCCTGCCCCAGGAATGATCCCCCTCCTGCCCTCCAAACTCCTCGGTCCCAGCCCAGAGCACCCTCCTACACCCCAAACTCCTCATCCCCAGCCCCACTCCAGAGCCTGCACCTCCCAGCCGAAGCACTCACCCCTCCCACCCCAACCCCCTGCCCCACCCCTGATCTCCCTCCCATCCTCCGAACCCCTCAATCTCAGCCCAGAGCACCCTCCTACATCCCACACTCCTCATCCCCAGCTCCACCCCAGAGCCTGCAAATGGAGCCCTCACCCCCCGCCCCGCCCCCTCCTGCACCCTGAACTCCTAATTTCTGGCCCCACCCCAGAGCCCACACCACCAACCACAGCCTGCACCCCCCTCCCGCACCTCAACCCCAATTTTGTGAGCATTCATGGCCCGCCATACAATTTCTATTTCCAGATGTGGCCCTTGAGCCAAAAAGTTTGCCCACCCCTGCTTTAAATTCTTATTAAATCTGCAACTCCTGCTCTAGAGCTTGTTTGAACACACAGGTTGTGTCACTTTATACTGTTCGGGTTTTTTTTACAGAGGTGTAATCTCTCCTTGGTGTGGATGCAGTTATACTGATATAAAAATGTATATACTGGTATAGCTATTCTCAAAAGGGAAGGGGAATAAGCTATAACAGTATAAGACACCTTTACACTGGTAGAATAGCATAATTGCTAATGGTTGTACTGTTATAATTATATAGGTTTTAAAATCAAAAAAGTCTTGCCTGTAACCAGGGCCGTCCTTAGGCATACGCAACATACGCAGCTGCATAGGGCACCTGAAAATTTGGGGCACCACTGGGTCTTAAAAAGAAAAGGAGTACTTGTGGCACCTTAGAGACTAACCAATTTATTTGAGGAATTCATTTGCAAATTGGATACAATTAACTTAGGCTTGAATAGAGACTGGGAGTGGCTAAGTCATTATGCAAGGTAACCTATTTCCCCTTGTTTTTTCCTACCCCCCCCTCCCACGTTCTTGTTAAACCCTGGATTTGTGCTGGAAATGGCCCACCTTGATTATCATACACATTGTAAGGAGAGTGACAGGTTTCAGAGTAACAGCCGTGTTAGTCTGTATTCGCAAAAAGAAAAGGAGTACTTGTGGCACCTTAGAGACTAACCAATTTATTTGAGCATAAGCTTTTGTGAGCTATAGCTCACTTCATCGGATGCATACTGTGGAAACTGCAGAAGACATTATATACACAGAGACCATGAAACAATACCTCCTCCCACCCCACGCTCCTGCTGGTAATAGCTTATCTAAAGTGATCACTCTCCTTACAATGTGTATGATAATCAAGTTGGGCTATTTCCAGCACAAATCCAGGTTTTCTCACCCCCCCACCCACACACAAACTCACTCTCCTGCTGGTAATAGCTCATCCAAACTGACCACTCTCCTTACAATGTGTATGAACTTTGTGACTTTGTCCTTACCCATAACTATTTTACATTTGGGGACAATGTATACCTTCAGATCAGCGGCACTGCTATGGGTACCCGCATGGCCCCACAATATGCCAACATTTTTATGGCTGATTTAGAACAATGCTTCCTCAGCTCTCGTTCCCTAACGCCCCTACTCTACTTGAGCTATATTGATATCTTCATTATCTGGACCCATGGAAATGAAGCCCTTGAGGAATTCCACCATGATTTCAACAATTTCCATCTCGCCATCAACCTCAGCCTGGTCCAGTCCACACAAGAGATCCACTTCCTGGACACTACAGTGCTAATAAACAAGGGTCACATAAACACCACCCTATCCCGGAAACCTACTGACCGCTATTCCTACCTACATGCCTTCAGCTTTCACCCTGACCACACCACACGATCCATCGTCTACAGCCAAGCTCTGCGATACAACCGCATTTGCTCCAACCCCTCAGACAGAGACAAACACCTACAAGATCTCTACCAAGCATTCTTACAACTACAATACCCACCTGCAGAAGTGAAGAAACAGATTGTTAGAGCCAGAAGAGTTCCCAGAAGTCACCTACTACAGGACAGGCCTAACAAAGAAAATAACAGAACACCACTAGCCGTCACCTTCAGCCCCCAACTAAAAACCCTCCAACGCATTATTAAGGATCTACCACCTATCCTGAAGGATGACCCAACACTCTCACAAATCTTGGGAGACAGGCCAGTCCTTGCCTACAGACAGCCCCCCAACCTGAAGCAAATACTCACCAGCAACCACATACCACACAACAGAACCACTAACCCAGGAACCTATCCTTGCAGCAAAGCCCGTTGCCAACTGTGCCCACATATCTATTCAGGGGACACCATCACAGGGCCTAATAACATCAGCCACACTATCAGAGGCTCGTTCACCTGCACATCCACCAATGTGATATATGCCCTCATGTGCCAGCAATGCCCCTCTGCCATGTACATTGGTCAAACTGGACAGTCTCTACGTAAAAGAATAAATGGACACAAATCAGATGTCAAGAATTATAACATTCATAAACCAGTCGGAGAATACTTCAATCTCTCTGGTCACGAAATTACAGACATGAAGGTCGCTATCTTAAAACAAAAAAACTTCAAATCCAGACTCCAGCGAGAAACTGCTGAATTGGAATTCATTTGCAAATTGGATACTATTAATTTAGGCTTAAATAGAGACTGGGAGTGGCTAAGTCATTATGCAATGTAGCCTATTTCCCCTTGTTTTTTCCTCCCCCCCCAGATGTTCTGGTTAAACTTGGATTTATGTTGGAAATGGCCCACCTTGATTATCATACACATTGTAAGGAGAGTGGTCAGTTTGGATAAGCTATTACCAGCAGGAGAGTGAGTTTGTGTGTGTATGGGGGTGGGGGGTGAGAAAACCTGGATTTGTGCTGGAAATGGCCCACCTTGATTTTCATACACATTGTAAAGACAGTGGTCACTTTGGATGGGCTATTACCAGCAGGAGCGTGGAGTGAGAGGAGGTATTGTTTCATGGTCTCTGTGTATATAATCTGAGGAAGTGAGCTGTAGCTCACGAAAGCTTATGCTCTAATAAATTGGTTAGTCTCTAAGGTGCCACAAGTACTCCTTTTCTTTTTGCGAATACAGACTAACACGGCTGTTACTCTGAAACCTGTGTATATAATGGCTTCTGCAGTTTCCACAGTATGCATCCGATGAAGTGAGCTGTAGCTCACGAAAGCTTATGCTCAAATAAATTGGTTAGTCTCTAAGGTGCCACAAATCCTCCTTTTCTTTTTGCGAATACAGACTAACACGGCTGTTACTCTGAAATCTGTCACTGGGTCTTAGTGTCCACCCATCCGGCTTTCCTATCTCTGTTCTGACCCTTCCTGCAGACTTGGAGTCTTCCTCGGGAGGGGATCTAGTAGTTAAAAGTGGAAAAGCATTCCAGGCTGCCAGACCTATTAGCACAACATTGAAACTGTTGAAGAGCCATTCAAGGGGTAATGAAGCCGTTTAACAGGCATTTACCAACCCCCAGGTATATACTGTCAGTTTCTGAATTTACTGACAAAAACAGTTGTGCATTACTGTAATATTTACTCAGAACATGTCAGTCTACAGGACTTTGGTTTAAAATTTGCTTTAAAAATATTTCATTAGTGTGTTGGTGAAGATTATAAAATTACATCTCTAAAAAAATCCTTGCATAGATTTTTAGATGCACAATCATCTTTAGCCTTAAATTCTTGGATCTTCAGACATATCGTTTTTTTAAATAAATCCTTCAAAAGACCACCCTTATCTAAAATACACATTTTAATTACTATAGTAAAAAAAACTTGCTTCCAAAGTCTTCCTGTCCTTTCTGTCCATCCCTTTCTCCCTTCATGCCCTCCCCCCAACCCCTCTATTGAAGAGGTCCCTTAAAGGGGCAACATGTCTTTCCTTCCAGATAGCTGGACAAAGAGTTTCCCTTTCTTTACTTCTGACTATCTGATGAACTAGTTTTAAGAGAACCCTCCAGCAAAATCAGTACCTTAGTAAGATATAAAATCATTTGTTATGCCTAAATCTTTGGAAACATATTTTTTAAAGTTGGTGAAATTTCATAAACATGTCTATTGTTATGGAGATCACACAAAGTAAATTAGTGTTCCCTTTCCTAAAAGCAATGAACTTTGTTATGAACATTCTAAACCTCTGTGACTGATTAATTAAAATAATGTTTTTGTTTCAGTGAGTTAAATATGTAGTAATCTGGAATGATTACTTTATGAAGGCTTTTAAAATATAAAATCATCTTAGAAATACTGATTAAGAAAATGTAAAACAGAGAAGAGCTGCATCATGTATTCCATAATATTTAATGTTGTATTCAGCAAGACAGCTGACTTGCCCTTACTACAAAGTTTTTGCAAATAAATGTCTGGCAAACTTCAGGGTATATAAAAAAACCCTGTGATTGACATTTTTTATTCCCAAATTTAGTGCTTTTAATTAGGTACCTTCTGCATGTCCATTCTGTGTGAGGGAGAGGGTACAGGGGTTTCTGCGGGGAAGTGTGACTCTCCGCCACTGTGAGGCAGGCCGGGTGTCTTGTTATCCTTCGCTGCCTTGTCCTCCTACCTCCCCCCCCCCGCAGTGAACTCGGGCTGCCATGGGGCATAGGGGCACCAGTTTAATAATACTGCATAGGGCCCCATAAATCCTAAGGATGGCCCTGCCTGTAACTGAAATAGTTACATTAGTACAGAAACTGTGTCTAAATCAGGCATTGGACTCTGAAGCTGTAATGGAGGATTTGGAAAGGACCGTGTTCCCAAAATTATTTTTCATATTTATAAGAGAACCTTTATTAAAGTCTCAGTGCTGTATACAAGCAAAACTAGGATGTGAGATCTTTGACCCAACACACCCAGATAAATCCTTCCTTCTGAGATGACAGTGTTACTTAATGATTGCCAGATGGTGATCGTAGATTAGTAGGACCTAGAACTTGGAAAAGCTCATTATTAGGCAATAATGCCCATCTCCAAGGCCTTTGTTATGCTCCAAGGCCTTTGTTGCCTTTGTTATGCTCTCCGGGGCCTTGTTCGGGTTCAGTGATGGGGTTTTGCTGTGTTGCTTGGAAGACAGATCTTGCTGTCAATAACTTTTTCCTGATCTTTTCCCTAGTTTAATTTCATCCCTTGATCTGTATTTAATTTGGTAAACAGAACTGGTCAGAAATGAAAAAACAATTTCACAAAAAACGTTGAAGCTATTTTCCATTACACAGTGTTTAAAAAATTATTTCAGTTTGATCTTTTGCATTTTTAAAATTTAAATTTTTTCCCCTTTCTCCACCCCTCTTTCGTCACCCAGTGCAATAAAATGAATAATGTCTCTCTTCCCAACCAGTTGTTCCTTTTGCTACTCTGCAATTTCAAAGTTTCAACTTTGGAGACATTAGAGTGGCAAATAGAAAAATGAAATGCTGTGTCTCTGCCACTCTAACTCTTCCAAAGTTGAGGAAGGTAGAGAACAGTAAAAGGAAAAATGAAGAAGTGGAAGGGAAATCTAGATTTTCATTCTATTGCATTCCGTTCCAAAAAGGGGAGACGTTTTCAGTTTTCCCTTAGTTTTGTTGAAAAACCAAAACATTTAAAAACATTAAACTTTTGGTGAAAGTTTGGTGAAAGTTTCATTTAAAAAAATTCAAATGCTAAATGTTGAACCACTTTAGTGTCAGGGTTATCCAGAGTTCAGCTATGTTTGCTGAGATTTACTGCATAGCCAGCTGAGAAGGATTTACTATTGCATCTTGTTTCAAATTAAATTGTAACTCTCTGGGGCAGGGACTGTGTCTTCCTACAGCATCTAGTACAGTTAGGTCCCTGATTGCTACTGTAGTAGAAATAAGACTCCTTATGCTCCATGATTTCTGCAACTGATTACCTCCTGGAAGTCTTTGTGAGCAGAAGGTGGCTCTTCTTTTAACTTCTCTCTGCTTTTCAGCAGGCAGGATATGGGGAAACAAGCCAACTCCAGAAGCTCCTCTCCCCACTTTTGTCAGCGAACTCCTGGGTACCTGAAGGTTTTGGGTGTCCCCAGAGTGTTCAGGTAATTGAGATCCTACTGTATGGGATAAATATGAAATGATATGAATTAAACTTTGATCATTTTCCTAACCATTTAGCATCGTGCATGAGTGCCACTTCCATACAGGATGTCTTTCTGGACAAGCAGACACCCAGTGTCTCACGATGATGTCTCTCTTCTTGTCCCTCCCTTCCCAAGTCCCACAGCAGCAGGGCCCATGGCACCCGTGCTCATGGGCCTCGGCCAATTTGGGGGCCTCTGCAGGAGTCCTGGAACTCTGGCCCCAACCCCTGCCCCTACTCTCCCCTGGCGCCCTGCTGCCCTGCTCCTCCTCTTCCCCTTGAGGCCCCGCCCACTGGTTAGGCTGGAAGTCAGAGCCCAGCTGTTGTTGTAGCCCAGTGGGCTAGCTTGCCTTTATTATATTTACTGCTTTGCATAATATTTTGCTTTGCATTATATTTAGCAGTAAGGCAAGAAACCTACCTGTATCCTGTAAGACATTAGTTTTAACAAGTTAACATAAGGCTTGAGGCCTATGAACTTTGAACAGATAAACTGCCCAACAGAAAACCCCAGGTATTGTTGCAAATTATACCTGATAGGTCACGCGCAGTTCGAGTCTAGGCTGAGGCACACGAACAAAGTCCACAACTGCAGAGTTCCCAAAGATATTAAGTTTATTACGCTCGAGTGTGGTGCCCCCCTGCTAGTCAGAAGGGGACCCCGAATGCAGGTTATACACAGATTATATACCTTTTAGCAAAGCATGTTGCCCTCATGCATCAGAAACCTTAGCCAATAGACAAACCCTTTCCTTATCTACCACATATCCCTGCTAGGTACATTCCCCATGCTAAACTATTACTTCAGCCACACAACATGGCCCTGAAGCAATGCATCAGTAACCTTTCTTATCAGGATGGGAGGCCCACATTAAAAGGCCAGGAGGCAAGGAGTTAGGAACAGACAAAGAACAGAAACCGGGAGTCGAGACAGGCTGGAAACAAGGGGGGGTGGGGGGTTTTACAGGAATGCAGTACCTAAGGAACACTCCTCCTGGTGCATGATGTGCTTGCTTTTAGACAATGGTGGGCCTCAAACCAAAATAAAGTCACATATGCTAACTTTTCCTTAACAGTATGGAGCTGAAAATAGAGTTTAAGGGGAAGTTCTGTCTACAGGTATATAAGTCAACCACAGAAGTGTCCTGGCAATGAACTGACATACCATACATAACAGGTACATGAGATACATCTAAGACTAGCCTGCTTGCCTGTCTATATATCTTTTCTTCTAAGTTTCTTATTTTCTTATGGGTTTGATTATTTGTTTTATTATAATAGGTTTATAGATTTATATTAAAGTATATTTCAGGTATAACACAAGGGACCTGCAGGCCACATCCTGTATGTTAAGTTAGGGCAAAGTTAGCATACATATGTTTGGGACCTTTCACCTAAATAGATGGTGATGAGCTAAAGAATAAGGTCCATATATGGCTGCAATCTTTAACATAGAGGATGTGTTAAAGCAGGTTGGCATGGGGGCTTTCCTAAGTTCATACCCTTTTAAACTTAACAGGTGCACCACACCTTGGAACTTGGAAAGAACCGAAATAACCAGTTACAACAGAAATAACAAAATGTGATACCTAACCACAAAAGGGCCATGGTAACAAATTGATATATGTAATAATAAGTTGAGATCATTAATATGCTAACCTATAGAAAAAAGACACTCCAACATTAGTAAGGTGAGGAAATACAAATAAGGAAAAAGAGAAAAATCCCCTACTGAATATGCATCAAACATAGTGGCGTCAGCAGAACATATTATAAAAGTATCAGAGGGGTAGCTGTGTTAGTTTGTATCCATAAAAATGAGGAGTCCAGTGGCACCTTAAAGACTAACAAATTTATTTGGGCATAAGCTTTTGTGGGTATGCAATGCATCTGAAGAAGTGGGTTTTTCACCTATGAAAGCTTATCCCCAAATAAATTTGTTAGTCTTTAAGGTGCCACCGGACTCCTCGTTGTTTTTATATTATAAAAGTGGCATCCCAGCCTAGGGATGATAGGAAAGAGAGATGTAGTCCTTGGGAGGTGCTACTGATGAGGAAGGTGATGGTGATGAGGAAGATGATGGCTAACATCTTAGGTTGTGCTGGAAATGGCCCAACTTAATTATCATACACATTGTAAGGAGAGTGATCACTTTAGATAAGCTATTACCAGCAGGAGAGTGGGGTGGGAGGAGGTATTTTTTCATGCTTTGTGTGTATAAAAAGATCTTCTACACTTTCCACAGTATGCATCCGATGAAGTGAGCTGTAGCTCATGAAAGCTTATGCTCAAATAAATTGGTTAGTTTCTAAGGTGCCACAAGTACTCCTTTTCTTTTTGGGAATACAGACTAACACGGCTGTTACTCTGAAACCCATAGGTTGTAAGAGTAATCATTATAATTAATACACAACATAAAAATCGGGCAACACTGTGGCAGGGTGAGCATATTTACCCCCCGCACGTAGAGGTGGCTAAGCTGCTTGCTCGAGCCTCTCCCCCCTTCCCTAGCCCTTCCCCCAGTATGCAGAGCCTTTTCCCTGGGCCCTCTTCCCCCACCCCCAGAGCTGTCCCAAGCCCCAGGCCCTCTCCCCCTCAGCACAGAGCTGGCCCGAGCCTCTCCCTCCCCCCACTAATCCCCCTTAGCCCTGCAGCTTGTCCCCCTGAGCCTTGCCGCTCACCCCCACAAGCTCCTTTTTTGGCAAAACTGGGCATTGGTCCCATTTGCTCTTGGCAACTGATCATCAGTTTTGCCCAAAAAGTGGGGACATCTGGGGCAGGGCTTAAAAAGGGGACTGTCCCAGCCAAAACAGGATGAATGCTCACCCTAGCCTGTGGTAAGAGCCGCCCAGGGCCCTCCACCTGCCTTGGGCAGTGGGGTGGGATGCCTGAGAGCAGCCCAGGCTCTCTGGGCAGTTCTTATCACGGCACAGCTTCTAGCCAGGCCACGAGGCAGGGTTATGGGGGGAAGGGGAGGAGCAAGGGGCAGGGCCCAATGGTGCGGAGGCATGTGGGGGCCCCAAATGTTCTTTGTGTCCCAGTAAATCTTTGGGCCCCAATAAATCTCAATCTGCCTCTGCACAGCAGTCACTGGAGTTGATGCCATTGAGAGCAGCATATCACGTGGTAAGGAAACCAGTCTCCCAAGGGAATAGCAGGTGGAGGTGGTTGTTTATCACAAACTGCATGGTCCCTTTAAGAGGGAATGAGATTAGTCCCCTCTGACTAGGTAGCTGCTTCTCAGTGGGGCCAATTTAGCCTATTTGAGTGCACCTGGGGCTAATTCAATTGGTGTGATCAGTCTCAGCTGGGAGGATCTAGAACTCACTATATAAAGAGGAAGCCCCAGGGAGAAGAGCTTGGCAACAGGTGCTCTCTGGGGTACAGAAAGGCAGAGTTATCTGGAGCAAAGGCACAGCTCTAGGCCTACACAGCTGGAAAGGGGTTGCTGGAATCTCCCTGAGAAGATAAGATGCTCCAATGGGGTGAGTTTTAATTCTGGGAACAATGGCTTAACTTCTGGATGAAAAGGATTATTTAAATTCTTCATTTTCCAGCAGGACTGGATTAACTCTCCTGTGGGCCAAGGGCTGTTAGATTTTTGTTGGGCCCCTCAGGGGGTGGGCTCAGGGTTGGGGTGTGGGAGGGGGTGCAGCTCCAGCTGGGGTTTGGGCTCTGGGGTGGGACAGTGGGTTGAAGTGCAGCATGAGGTTTGGGGTGTGGGCTCTGGGTGGGAGTTTGGGGGTGTGTGTGTGGGGGGGTCAGGCCTTGGATGGGGGTTGGGGTGGAGGTGCAAGATCTGGGAGGGAGTTTGGATGCAGGAGGGGGCTCTGGGCTGGGATAGGGGGTTGGGGTGCAGGCTCTGGCTGGGAGGTGCTTACCTTGGGTAGATCCTGGTTGCCAGCACAGCGGGGCTAAGGCAGGATCCCCCAGAAGTGCCAAATCTGCAGAAACTAAGAAGAAATCAGGCTCCTTTTAGGCTGAGTTGGCTTGTGCTTTGCACGTTGGCTAGCTTTTTGGCTTTCAGGGCTTTTACAATAGCTTGTAGCTTTGTTTTTTTGATTGGCTCCTGGCCCTGGCCTGCCCCTTGTCCAGGCGAATCAGAATGAAAGCTTGAATTAGGTGATTTTTGGCTTCAGCTACAGCGTGTGTGTGCATCCTACTGTGTGCCTGACTGTGAGTGGCAGCATGCTGCATATGTGTGTGCATCCCCTGCCCCTGAATGCCCCTGGCCTAGGGGCCGCAGGGGCATGCCAGCGAGCTGGCACTCGCGACTCCAGCCTTGTAGGAGGGGGAGCCGAGGCTCGGGGACTGGTGTCCGGCCCACAGCATGGAGACTTACCCTGGGCTGGAGTAAAGAAGCAGTGGTCCCCATCCAGCCTACAGAGCGCCTCCCCCTTAGCCTGAGGCCCTGCATTAATCTGGCCATGTTTGTCAAGGGTCACTGGGAAGGGGGGAAATGCAGTGATCCTTCATCAGGACCAGGTGTGGTATGAGGCTTAAGTCATGAGAGTATTTTAAGTTGTATCTTATAGTATCTTCCACAAGACTATGGTTTGGGTTGGGACTGGGACACTGTAAACCAATGAAGGAGCCCCCCAAGGGGGTTTTTCTTAAAAGAATGGTTTCTGTAGTAATTTGAAGGCTTCAGGAGGCCTCAGCACTCGCATAGTCTCTCGCAAGGCACCAGCTTGAATGGGTTGAGTCACTTGATTGATGGGGCAGAGCAACCAGTGATCTGGATGTGAACAGTCATCAGTGACTTAAGTGTCATCAGCCTTCTGAGACTAACTGGGACTGGCATAAAGACTGTAGGGGAAAGGCGGTGTGGGTTAGGATGGGCACTTTGCATGAGAAATAAAGGAGGCTACTTCAAAGTGGTGGGGATGTTGGATCATATTAAAGAAGTTCTGTATTAAAATCACAAATGAGTTTGATTCCCCATAGCTTAAATTCCAGGGTATTACTAATTAAGAGGTCTCCTGGTTTTTGGTACTGTTTCTCTCCCTCTGTGTGTGAAACTTGCAAGCTGCTAATTGCGTTAGTACATTCTAATAGTCTGTTCTCAAAGCAATTCACACAGAGACTCAAAGCAATACTCTGTAACAACAGAAACAGCACCCAGACTCCCCGCCCTTTTGTTGTATTAACAATTGTGATTAAAATAGAGATAGAGGATGTATGTGGATGGATGCTTGGTGTGGATAATAACTGATTGATCAGGGAGGTGCCAGCCTAAGAATCCAGTGTCCATCGGCTGAAGAAGGCGTCAAGTGGAAATAACCAGAGGACCCCCGGAGGGCAGACTGGAATCCATCCAACAGCCTCAAGGATGGGAGAACCAAAGAACAAGATAACATCTAGCAGCACGGAGCCGTCAGGAATGTGCCATCTGCTGATTGATTCAGCAACAGCATGATGAAGCAATTCCCATAGACTGGCATAGGAAGAAATTCCTATAAAAATGGACTCTAGAAAGTGAGAACTTTGGGGGTCTGATTCTGCAAACCAACTTCCAGGAGCATCAGATGAGCATCTGACAAGGCCCTGCTCCCTCCTCATGTCCAGGCCACCTGGCCAGTGGCTTGACATGAGCAACTCTAAGGCTGGTAACTATAACAACCTTGCAGAACCTGTGTGTGTGTATGAATGAATGTGTGAATAAATATGAGATTGAATGGAATGTTATAGCTATAACTAAGTGCTTACTATGATTCTTTCTGTATTCACAATAAATGTGGTATTTTGCCTTTTCCCCTTTAAGATCCTGCTGGTTTTTATTTTATTGGTATAACAGGGATGTATTTTGTGCTGTGGGACATCAGTTTCATTATCAGAATACCCTAAGTCTGTATTTGCTGCTTTTAATGGTGGGGGCAGTAGGTGTTGGGTGCAGACAGCTTCAAGGGTAGCAGTGTAAGAAGCATGATTTGCTGTTTCCCTCTGTGATGTCCATAAGGTATGGAGCAGTGCCTCAGTATTGTGGTCCTGTTGGGATCCAGGAAGTGGGTGGAAGCCTGCCCACTGCTAAAGGACCTCCCCCCAGCCTAAGGGGAGGATCCACAGGTCCAGGTTTCCAAATAATAACAGGAATGAGAGTGAGGTCACAGGGCTAAACAAATGGAACCTGACTGGGACACTGAGCAGAGAACCCCAGGCAGTGCCCACTGCTGCTCAAAGGCATCAGGAAAGCTAGTGGATGCCACCCAGAGGAACTCTGCCCAGATGTGTGAACAGACTGAGGAGCAAAAATAGGCCCCACAGTCGCAGGAAACCCCATCGGCCAACCTCCTTTCCCTGCTCAGTAGCATGGTGATGGGCATTTACAAGAGGCTTAGATTCATTATAGATGAAGCTGAAAGAGGGGTTATTGAAGTTTCACTAAACTCAGAAGGGGTTTGATGCTTTGCTTTGCCTTCCTATACTGCAATGGCTTTTATGTCTAGGTTGCAAAATGAAAGTTATTCATTTCTAGTGTAGAAAGTTATAGTATGCAATAACTATATCTTAATCAGCAGCAAAATTCTAAAGTCAACCAGAATGAGCCCTTCTCCAGAGTGTGTATATGGTTCTCATTCTCAGGGAATTGTATCATTCAAGCTACACAGCACTTTAAAATTTCTCAGTGCATAAGGAAAGGTGGATAAAAGTTTGGATAGATAAAAACAAAGGCTCCCAACACCAGTTGGAAAAACTGGCTTAGGGTATGTCTACACTACGAAATTAGGTCGAATTTATAGAAGTCGGTTTTTTTGAAATCGGTTTTATATATTCGAGTGTGTGTGTCCCCACAGAAAATGCTCTAAGTGCATTAACTCGGCGGAGCGCTTCCACAGTACCGAGGCAAGCGTCGACTTCCGGAGCGTTGCACTGTGGGTAGCTATCCCACAGTTCCCGCAGTCTCCGCTGCCCATTGGAATTCTGGGTTGATATCCCAATGCCTGATGGGGCTAAAACATTGTCGCGGGTGGTTCTGGGTACATATCGTCAGGACCCCGTTCCCACCCTCCCTCCCCCGTGAAAGCAAGGGCAGACAATCATTTCGCGCCTTTTTTGTCTGCTGCCAGCCAAAGATGTAAAGGATAGATGGAGTGGGTCAGAACAAGAAATAGACCAGATTTGTTTTGTACTCATTTTCCTCCTCCCCTGTCTAGATCACACTGCAGTCAGTCACAGAGAAGGCGCAGCGAGGTTAATCTAGCCATGTATCAATCAGAGGCCAGGCTAACCTCCTTGTTCCAATAACAACGATAACTTTGGTGCACCATTTCTTATTGGAACCCTCCGTGCAGTCCTGCCTGAAATACTCCTTGATGTACAGGCACACCCTTTGTTGATTTTAGCTCCCTGAAGCCAACCCTGTAAGCCGTGTCGTCAGTCGCCCCTCCCTCCGTCAGAGCAACGGCAGACAATCGTTCCGCGCCTTTTTTCTGTGCGGACGCCATACCAAGGCAAGCATGGAGGCCGCTCAGCTCATTTTGGCAATTAGGAGCACATCAACCACCACACGCATTATCCAGCAGTATATGCAGCACCAGAACATGGCAACGCGATACCGGGCGAGGAGGCGACGTCAGCGCGGTCCCGTGAGTGATCAGGACATGGACACAGATTTCTCTGAAAGCATGGGCCCTGCCAATGCATGCATCATGGTGCTAATGGGGCAGGTTCATGCTGTGGAACGCCGATTCTGGGCTCGGGAAACAAGCACAGACTGGTGGGACCGCATAGTATTGCAGGTCTGGGACGATTCCCAGTGGCTGCGAAACTTTCGCATGCGTAAGGGCACTTTCATGGAACTTTGACTTGCTTTCCCCTGCCCTGAAGCGCATGAATACCAGGATGAGAGCAGCCCTCACAGTTGAGAAGCGAGTGGCGATAGCCCTGTGGAAGCTTGCAACGCCAGACAGCTACCGGTCAGTTGGGAATCAATTTGGAGTGGGTAAATCTACTGTGGGGGCTGCTGTGATGCAAGTAGCTCACGCAATCAAAGATCTGCTGATATCAAGGGTAGTGACCCTGGGAAATGTGCAGGTCATAGTGGATGGCTTTGCTGCAATGGGATTCCCTAACTGTGGTGGGGCTATAGATGGAACCCATATCCCTATCTTGGCACCAGAGCACCAAGCCGGCGAGTACATAAACCGCAAGGGGTACTTTTCGATAGTGCTGCAAGCTCTGGTGGATCACAAGGGACGTTTCATCAACATCAACGTGGGATGGCCGGGAAAGGTGCATGACGCTCGCATCTTCAGGAACTCTGGTCTGTTTCAAAAGCTGCAGGAAGGGACTTTCTTCCCAGACCAGAAAATAACTGTTGGGGATGTTGAAATGCCTATATGTATCCTTGGGGACCCAGCCTACCCCTTAATGCCATGGCTCATGAAGCCGTACACAGGCAGCCTGGACAGTGGTCAGGAGCTGTTCAACTACAGGCTGAGCAAGTGCAGAATGGTGGTAGAATGTGCATTTGGACGTTTAAAGGCGTGCTCGTGCAGTTTACTGACTCGCTTAGACCTCAGCGAAACCAATATTCCCACTGTTATTACTGCTTGCTGTGTGCTCCACAATATCTGTGAGAGTAAGGGGGAGACGTTTATGGCGGGGTGGGAGGTTGAGGCAAATCGCCTAGCTGCTGGTTACGCGCAGCCAGACACCAGGGCGGTTAGAAGAGCTCAGGAGGGCGCGGTACGCATCAGAGAAGCTTTGAAAACCAGTTTCATGACTGGCCAGGCTACAGTGTGAAAGTTCTGTTTGTTTCTCCCTGATGAAACCCCCCGCCCCTTGGTTCACTCTACTTCCCTGTAAGCTAACCACCCTCCCCTCCTCCCTTTAATCACCGCTTGCAGAGGCAATAAAGTCATTGCTGCTTCACAGTCATGCATTCGTTATTCATTCATCACACAAATAGGGAGATGACTACCAAGGTATCCCAGGAGGGGTGGTGGAGGAGGGAAGGAAAATGCCACACAGCACTTTAAGCACAGCACTTTAAAAGTTTACAACTTTAAAATTTATTGAATGACAGCCTTCTTTTTTTGGGCAATCCTCTGTGGTGGAGTGGCTGGTTGGCCGGAGGCCCCCCCACCGCGTTCTTGGGCGTCTGGGTGTGGAGGCTATGGAACTTGGGGAGGAGGGCGGTTGGTTACACAGGGGTGGCAGTCTGTGCTCCAGCTGTCTTTGCTGCAGCTCAACCATACACTGGAGCATTCTGGTTTGGTCCTGCAGCAGCCTCAGCATTGAATCCTGCCTCCTCTCATCACGCTGACGCCACATTTGAGCTTCAGCCCTCTCTTCAGCCCGCCACTTACTCTCTTCAGCCCGCCACCTCTCCTCCCGGTCATTTTGTGCTTTCCTGCACTCTGACGTTATTTGCCTCCACGCATTCGTCTGTGCTCTGTCAGTGTGGGAGGACAGCATGAGCTCGGAGAACATTTCATCGCGAGTGCGTTTTTTTTTTTTTTTTCTTTCTAAGCTTCACTAGCCTCTGGGAAGGAGAAGATCCTGTGATCATTGAAACACATGCAGCTGGTGGAGGAAAAAAAAAGCGACAGCGGTATTTAAAAAGACACATTTTATAAAACAGTCGCTACACTCTTTCAGGGTAAACCTTGCTGTTAACATTACATACATAGCACATGTGCTTTCGTTACAAGGTCGCATTTTGCCTCCTCCCACCACGTGACTACCCCCTCAACCTTCCCCCCTCCCTGTGGCTAACAGCGGGGAACATTTCTGTTCAGCCACAGGCAAACAGCCCAGCAGGAATGGGCTATACTGAGTGTCCCTGAAGAAAAGCACCCTATTTCAACCAGGTGACCATGAATTATATCTCACTCTCCTGAGGATAACACAGAGAGAGAGAGAACGGATTTTGGTTGAATGCCAGCAAACATACACTGCAATGCTTTGTTCTACAGTGATTCCCAAGTACGTGTTACTGGCCTGGAGTGGTAAAGTGTCCTACCATGAAGGACGAAATAAGGCTGCCCTCCCCAGAAACCTTTTGCAAAGGCTTTAGGACTACATCTAGGAGAACCGCAAATGCCAGGGCAAAGTAATCCTTTCACATGCTTGCTTTTAAACCATGTATAGCATTTTAAAAGGTACACTCACCAGAGGTCCCTTCTCCGCCTGCTGGGTCCAGGAGGCAGCCTTGGGTGGGTTCGGGGGGTACTGGCTCCAGGTCTAGGGTGAGAAACAGTTCCTGGCTGTCGGGAAAACCGGTTTCTCTGCTTGCTTGCTGTGAGCTATCTACAACCTCCTCCTCATCTTCTTCGTCCCCAAAACCTGCTTCCGTATTGCCTCCATCTCCATTGAAGGAGTCAAACAACACGGCTGGGGTAGTGGTGGCTGAACCCCCTAAAATGGCATGCAGCTCATCATAGAAGCGGCATGTTTGGGGCTCTGACCCAGAGCGGCTGTTCGCCTCTCTGGTTTTCTGGTAGGCTTGCCTCAGCTCCTTCAGTTTCACGCGGCACTGCTTCGGGTCCCTGTTATGGCCTCTGTCCTTCATGCCCTGGGAGATTTTGACAAAGGTTTTGGCATTTCGAAAACTGGAACGGAGTTCTGATAGCACGGATTCCTCTCCCCAAACAGCGATCAGATCCCGTACCTCCCGTTCGGTCCATGCTGGAGCTCTTTTGCGATTCTGGGACTCCATCATGGTCACCTGTGCTGATGAGCTCTGCATGGTCACCTGCAGCTTGCCACGCTGGCCAAACAGGAAATGAGATTCAAAAGTTCGCGGTTCTTTTCCTGTCTACCTGGCCAGTGCATCTGAGTTGAGAGTGCTGTCCAGAGCGGTCAGAATGGAGCACTCTGGGATAGCTCCCGGAGGCCAATACCATCGAATTGTGTCCACAGTACCCCAAATTCGAGCTGGGAACGTCGATTTAAGCGCTAATCCACTTGTCAGGGGTGGAGTAAGGAAATCGATTTTAAGAGCCCTTTAAGTCGAAATAAAGGGCTTCACTGTGTGGACGGGTGCAGGTTTAAATCGATTTAACGTTGCTAAATTCGACCTAAAGTCCTAGTGTAGACCAGGGCTTAGAATTCTCCATTCCCAGGTGTCTGGGGATCTCTTAGGAGCACTGAATTAAGGAATATCTGTTCTATAGAACAATCGGTTTTAAATCCTTTTGAAAGGCAGAGCAGACTCCTGGCCAGACCACTCCTTTACCCTCCTTTCCTTCTTCTGAGAAATGGGAGCATGATTAAACCAGGTTAATAATAATACTGAGTGACTTTCATTTTCAAAACACTCTGAACTTCAACTAAATGTGCCAACTTGTGTTTCTCTAGTGAACACTAGCATACCTTAATACAAGTAACAGATCAGTTATTTCTGCAAAATCCAGTGGGGCTTGTTATAAAAGATAAAGTGGGCCAAGATTAGCAACAGACTCTTCTACAACTACCAGTTCTAGTTTGTCAATTTTAAAACCAGATCTTTTCAACCTCATTTCTAAGACAATCCCCTGTAATAGCGCTGGCAATGGAAATGTAGCCATATTGTGCTAAGATTATCAGGCATCATTCATTATGCTTCACAATGTCCCTGAAAGACAAGTAAGTTATAATTTTCCAGAGATGGGGAAGGAAACTACAGCACAGATTGATTAAACAACTTCAATGTGACAGTCAACGGCAGAGGTGAGAATGGAGCACAGGAGTTGACTGCAACTCCCATGTTTCAACTATCTGACTTCAGATTGTGGTTTTGCAATTATATATCTGACCTGGAAGAGCCACGTTAAATGCTCCATGCAGAGCAGTTAACTTAGTACATGACTCATTTGGGTAACTTTGGCAAAATTTGAGGACATTGACATATTGCTTTTCTTGGAGAGGATGTGGAGTAAGGAAAAGAACAAAGCAACAAACACAAAATATAATTAAACTGTAGCAGAAAGCGTATATGTGGCATAAAACTACAGCAAATGAAATGCATAGCTGTTAATCTAATAGATGAGAGTGATATACAATTCACCATGTAACAAAACATTATGTGAAGCAAAGATGGAGGACCTCCTCGAAGAGGTGCTTGAAGCTAAACTGGTTTCTGCTTCCCAATTAGTATCTTTTTCCTTGTATTATGAGCCTAACTTCATGGATTTATTTTATCCTTGGTGCCTATTTTGGGGGGAGAGGCAGCTTGCCAAAACCAGTTATGGATAAGGGGCAATATCATTTTAATTTCTTAAGAGGAAGATAGCATTTAGAATTGAATCTCAAGGGACACCCAAAACATCCCTAATGTGTGTCAGAGTTTGTTCTTGATTATGTGAATTGGAGAGTAGGACCACAGTTCTTCCCTCCTGTGACTGCTAAAGCACAGTCGCCTTATTAAATCACTGAGTTTTTTTATATATTAGGTGACCAAACTCTCTCTCTAGAACCAAAACTGCTTTTTCCACTCCATTTCCCACACCCCTGAGAAGCCATTCAGGTGTGCTTCCCCCCCCCCCCCCCCACTGTAAGGTTTGATGGTCAGTGGATGACCTCTTCCTCATTCACCTGAGCTAAGCTGCTCTGCCCAATCAGCTAGTGGTATTCAGTCCCATAGGGGAGGTGTGCATGAAGAGAGAACTAGGCTGTGTAGTCAAAGAAGGGACTAAAGGAACAGCAGATGGGAGAATCCTGATGTGCATTCTGGTTAGGGTCATGATAACAGAATAGACATTGTGGCTTCCCAGGGCACTCTAACTCAGTTTTTAGTTGCCATGAGACAGCTACCATGCCATGCAGCACTAGGGTGATGCTTACTGCTCACACTCTAATATTTCAATCAGCTGCTGGCGGGCATGGCTATTGGAACTGAGGTGATCCCTAGAACTGCATGCTTGGCAGAATTATTTCAGTTAGCCTTGAGCTTCCTGCTGATTCAAAGCTCATTTTCTAACTCTCCTATGGCGATGTTCTCCAACCTTCACATAGTCTGTAAGAACTTGCTTTGCTTACTCAATGTTATAACTGAGTGGGGAAATGTACATTGTAGCATCTAATATCAATACTACACCATGTGATGCATTTGTTCAAGATGTTTGCTCTGGTCAACCAGCCATTTTGTGACTAGACTCACAACTTTTCCACTTAAAGAGCAGGAGAGTCACAAAGGTAATCTAGCTATCTTGCTGCCTGGCTGGCATTGGAAACTTGATTCTCTTCCAGTTAATTGCTAATCTGCAGAAGTTACTAGTTGAATTCAGCATCGACCATTATGGGGAAGGAAGATGCCTAACCTGTCTGGGTCTAATTATTCCTGCAAGTGACAGAGTTCTTTCTAAATAACCAACTTAATAATTCAGTACAATGAATGCAATAAACCTATCTAGTAGCTGGTACAAAATAATCCATTTAGACATCAGTCTTTTTTTTTTTAAATTAAAAAGAATTTCCTCTTGGACTCTGCATACCCATCTTGGACTAAGCTAATCCAAGCCACCATTCATTCCCATCAGTGGGTCATTGGGATACAGGCAGAAAGCTGATGGTAACTCCATGGAAGAGTAAATTTATGGAAGACTGGAAAATGAAACTCTTCTGTTTTGTTGACAGTAATTTAATTTGGTCACAGAGCTGGACTCCAGTCTAATGAGAAACTGGGAAAGTAATGCAAGAGACTAACCAGCCGCAGGACTGTGTATGAGCCATTAAAACAAATTGTGCCATCATTCTAAAGCTTATTCTTCTGATTTCAAAGGCAAAGTACATTTTAAAATGGCAAAATGCCAAATGGTAGATGATCCTCTGAGCAAATATAAATGCCCAAGGCAAACTTCTGTGACCTAAGATTCAGAGTTTTGTCTTATCCACTGTTTCCAAGGCAAATAATTTTCTTTCAGAATGGTCTACAATCTTTTGACTGAACCTAGAAACCTAATGTGTGTGGAGTCCTTTTTGGCAACAGAGGGCTCATGAGAGATGCCTATTTTGAAGCTTTCACTGATTAAGAGATTAAATAACCATGATTTAGACTGGCCATAGGGAAAATGCATCCTGATAGCAACTGTCAGAAAAGATGCATTAATCTATAGTAAATAGGCTATTTTCAGACTTTCTCCTACTGCATCTCAAACCATTTCTTGCTTAAAAAGGTACTACTAAAAACCAAACCAGTCCTTTGCTTGTGTATAGTCAAGAAGTAAACTGTTCAAGAACTAATTATGAGTTTTTTTATTTATAAAAAACTCTCAATTTCCTCTTTGTACATATGAAAAGTTCTCAAACTGTTTCATACTCAAGCATATTTTAACAGATTTTGTGGACCACCTCTTTTCTAGTACAAGATCATTTAAAATGTCTGGCTCTTACAACAATTCATTACATTGAAAATGGGAGGGGGGTATATTTCAGATTATTTTAATGCAATTTATCAAGTGCAAAAAAACAAGGTGGAGAACCTGGACCCAGCTTCCATGGAGCACCAGAAGTGCTTGCAGACCACAGCTCAAATACTGCTCCCATATGGCTTCAGAAGCCATAGTGTTTAAGGAGAATTTCTTGACATTGCCTGAAGAGAGTTAAGTGGAGAGTTGATAGACATGGACATATGAAAAGACAAGAATAGGAAAAATGGGATAACTCAGTTTCTACTTTCTCCTGTCTGACTTCAGTGGTGGTAGGCTCAGGCTTTTAATATGTCTCTTCCCTGGAAGGCTATAGCTCTCTCTCAGTAACTGTACCTGATGTGAGATGGAACATCACTGACCGGTGGTATGATTGTAGGAGGTGGCAATATAAGATGATGCTCCTTTAACAGGATACTTGTATTTAGCTAAACAATTTTTAAATTAAATACAACAAAAGGGCAGGGAGTCTCTGGGTGCTGTTTCTGTTGTTAGAGTATTGCTTTGAGTCTCTCTCTCTTGTGAATTGCTTTGAGAACAGACTCTGTCTTAGAATGTACTAACGCAATTAGCAGCTTGCAAGTTTCACACCTAGAGGGAGAGAAACAGTACCAAAAACCAAGAGACCTCTTAATTAGTAATACCCTGGAATTTAAACTCTGGGGAATCAAACTCATTTGTGATTTTAATACAGAACTTCTTTAATATGATCCAACATAATAACTTCACTTAACATGAAAATACATGTTCATAAGTGTGTGTGTATGCTGTAAGCTCTTCTGTCTTCAAGCTTCTCCACCATTGTGTTCACAATGTCCCAAACAGTTGTAAAAGTTCCTAAGATTTTTAAAAACTGAATATGAATCTTCTAAAACTAGTGAAAGTGCCCATGGAACTTCCCCTCAGTGAATCCAAGAGGAAGATGGAAATATGGTTCTTGTAGAACCATACAAAATCCTGTACTTTTTGTCCTGGATCTTGAGTTGGGTCTTTATTTGGAACGATGGCCTTGTGGATCAAGGGCTTGGGAGACCTCCATTCTTGTGTCTGCCAGACTTCTCTATGACTAGGGTAAGCTACTTACACTCTGCCTCAATTTCCCATATGTAAAATGGGGATATTTCTTCTATTTTTAGAATGTAAGCTCTCCAGATCAGGGACTGTCATGCATGCACATCTACCATTAACAAATCCCCAATCTTGATTGGTGCCTCGAAGCTTCTGTAATGATCCATTTCAACTTATCCAAAGTCTAGTGGTATCTGGATACAGTGTGGTGTGGGTTTTTCTTTCCCCTTTGGGCCCATTCTCATCTGAACATGATCTTTTTTCAGTTGTCAGTGAGCTGGCTATAATACACCCTGATTCCAGAAAGGAGAGTGAATAATATGCTGTCTGAAGTGTTTCCCTGGTGCACTAGAAATCCTATTTTAATGAGGGAAAGAGCTGTTGGTGGACTGTGTTGCTGTCATGTCTCTTCTTTGGTGTGGGCAGGAGGCCAAAACTGTGGATGACCTATTATCCGATTACTGCAAGTAAAAACTAAAATCTAATTGAGTATCATTTGTAAAAGGAAACCACTCCCAAGTGTAACTAAATCAAGATTTTACCATCTGGATTTTTGTCCAGTAGTAAGGATGAGGGCAGTGTGACCCACAAGCTCTGCTCTTTCTCTTAGTATTGGTCTCAAGTCTCTGCAGCAGTTTGCCATAGAAACATGATGGAACATAGAAGCAAATCCTGCATCTTGCAATCCCTTCCAACCCTATGGTTCTATGATGCTTGGACACACAAGACTGCTCTTAAATTTTTAAGAAGTGTATTTTTAGGCATGCAGTAAGGTCCTGTAGATCCTAGAGTGACTTCTACGCAAACACACTGTGGTAGATGTCGTCTTTTTCTTTAAAAAGAAAAGTCCAGTATTTACTAGCCACTACTGAATAGTGAGATTTCTCTTTTATAGAATAGGAGAGAACTGCTGTCTGTCAGATGCTGCAGTGTGGGTAACTGATTCCTTGATGGTGACCATGGTTGAAAGTAACTGGAGTGTAAGGAAACACTTCTCAATAGCATGGACAACTACTGCTTATTATTGGAAAAGCTCACTTGTTGGAGCATGTAGGAACTCGGGTGATGTGCAGTACCTAACAATGTGGTGCTCCTTACTGGCACTGAAGTTGAGGCATTGCTTTTTTTTTTTTTTCCCCCAGTGTTTATTTTAAAAAATTTGTCAGGAAGAAGCTGCAGGGCAGAATCTGCTCCTGTTGAAATCAAGGGGAAAAAACTTCTATTGACTTCAATAGGAACAGGAGCAAGTTGTAAGTGTGATTCCTTGAAACTGTAGATTGGAAGTGAGACTAGGTTATTGAAAGAGTAAAACTTTCATAAGACAATTTATTCAGGTCAGTGAAATTGTGAACTTCAGAGGGATAGCTATTGAGAAATACTCCATTTATTAAAGGCAAATATTCCTAACTTGGCAGCTCAAAGTTCAACCAGCTGGAATATTAACTGGGAAAACATGGAAACTTAATTTTTTCTCAATTATTCAAGTGAAATAGGATTAGGTACATTAGGAAAGTAGATACTCCTCTTTACATTAAGCATATAAGAAATAGCTTGCCCATACCTTATTATGGGATATCTCAGTAAGTGTATTAATTGTATGACATAACTGTGAGAAATCACTCACTGATGTACAATAGCTGTCCACAAATTGTATTTTACAATCTTTGCACTTTCCTCTGTTTTTAGATGAGAAATCCAAATAGAATAAATGGGGGAGGGATTTGAAAAGCACTTTACATTAGCTGAACTGTGCTCCCACTGACTTCCATAGGAGCAGCACAGTTAGGCAAGTGCTCGGTGCTTTTGAAAATCATACCCTAGGTGCAGGATAGAACTGATTATGTTTTTAAAAAAAAAAAACAAAAAACAGCCAAACATCTGCATTCAGGTTGCAACACCAAGTGCTTGAAAGTTAAACACCAGAATTTAGGTTGTCCGTTGAACTTTAATTTTGCCCCTTCATGTCATGTCATGATCATGTCAATTAGACTACTTACTACTGATGCAAAGGCGTTTTGCCTAAATAAAAACTGCAGACCAAATCGGGTGTTTGTAAGTTGAGTCCCTTAAACCCGCTGACAGAGTTGGTTCAGCTTACATTCCACATTCTGATCTCTGCACTAATGTAAATCCAGAATATATCAAGTGAGGTCAGTGATGTTAAGAGGGGTGGGGCTGGAAAAGCAACTAAAGAAGGGATGCTGAGCAGAAAATTATGAAATATTGTTTCAATCTATAGTCTTCAGTGTTGGCCAGAAAGTTTCCACAAGTCATGTGAGCAAGGGATCTGGAATTTGGATCTCTATTGCACTTCTGATTTAAGAAGATGGCTATAGATTCATTTTCTTGAAAACATCTAGATGAAGACATTGAGCTGCCTCTCCCTTAATATTTTGAGGGGTGCATTGTACTAATTCTTCAATAAACACTAGTAACTTTGCTAGTTACCATATTGAACAGTTTCTGATGGTGAGGTCAAGGCATTTAAACAGCTCTCCTGTTTTATTTCATCCACCTGTTCTCATCTTCCCCCCCCCCCCCCCCAAAGAGTGTTTCAAGCCTGAGTGACTCTGCAAGTGTTTCACCTGAGCTCCATTGTGTGAGCATGCTGATTAAAGTCTGGGAAAGGCACTTCCGGTAGGCTGATTGTTCTCCTCTTGCCTGAAAGTTCACAGTCTGCCCTAGGCACTAGGTTAACCATTTAAAACAACAGGGAATTATTTTGCCTAGTTCCAAACACTGTGGGTACAGAAGCTTGACTCAAAGTTGTCAGGTTACATTCCAGTTACAGGGGTAAGAGCCAAGACAATAACCAAATCACAGAAAATGATATGAACTAACAAGGGAACAAGTAAAACTGTGTGTATCAGATTGGTTTGCCAGCTGGTAATGCAAAGCACAAGCTTTCCTCTGGAAAGGAAAAACCTGTGAGATGCTCTTGTTTTATATTGACTTGTCCTCTGAAGCGCTTACACTGTGGTGCTACAGAAAACCATATGGGGGAGGATCATTAAGGGGGAATGAGGCTAGAGCCCAAACTCCCCCCCTCGTGTTTTATTTCAGTACCTCAAACTCATCTGGGTTTGCCCTGAACTGACTTCAGTATAGTTTATCTAATTTCTGATTTATCAAAGCATGTTAATTCTAAAGAGCAAACAGCACACAGTGCTTTGCATGTACTTACACTAACTCAGAAGGTTATTGCTACTGCTTTGGGAAAGCTTTATTAGTGATGGAGAACGACTTCAGCGAAAACAGGAGCTGACTAAAATGGTCACTTTACTCTTCCCTTGAACGGGACAAAACTCTTCAAAGACATGGGAAGTTTGGCTAGAAGCAATGCTCTTAAATCTTTCCCTGCTGCTTACTGTCCACTTCCAGGACCTCTGAGGGGCAGCCTCTTCTGGCAGCAGGTTTTCTCTTCAAGACATGAAAGTTGCGATATTACAACAAAAAAACTTCAAATCCAGACTCCAGCGAGAGACTGCTGAATTGGAATTCATTTGCAAATTGGATACAATTAACTTAGGTTACCTTGCATAATGACTTAACCACTCCCAGTCTCTATTCAAACCTATTTCCCCTTGTTTTCTCCTACCCCCCCTCCTCCCGACGTTCTTATTAAACCCTGGATTTGTGCTGGAAATGTCCCACCTTGATTATCATACACATTGTAAGGAGAGTGGTCGCTTTAGATAAGCTATTACCAGCAGGAGAGTGGGGTGGGAGGAGGTATTTTTTCATGCTTTGTGTGTATAAAGATCTTCTATGCTTTCCACAGTATGCATCCGATGAAGTGAGCTGTAGCTCACGAAAGCTTATGCTCAAATAAATTGGTTAGTCTCTAAGGTGCCACAAGTCCTCCTTTTTCTTCAAGGGAGAATGTCACTTCAAATGCAAGGCTCTTTTTATGATACACCAAGACATAGACATGTCTGACCCTCCAAGCTTGTGGAGAGACCTATTCAGGTGTATAGGGAGAGCAGGGTTATTGGGCTGGGGAACTTTCAAAAGACATGGATAGTTCAAATATTCAGGCTTCTTGATAAAATAGTCTAAACCCCATAGCAGGATTTGTTGCCTGTGGCTACCTAGCACAATGCTATGCTCAGCCATTTGTGTTCCATGGCACTGAGTTCTAGATCTGCGGCTTAAAGGTTGGGGCCACAGTCCATGCCAAGTGGTAGTAGCAGATGTCCTCACAATCTTGGTCTTAGCAACTGAACTGGTCATGGTGTGCAGCTGCCCCCATTTTCAGGATACTTGCAGTGTATAATTGTGGGGGGGATCTATATGGCTGGTACAAGTGAGGAGCTATAAGATGAACTGCCTGGACTTGTTGAGGTTCATTCCTCATGGTTTACATGTACTTCCTAAAGGGAAGCATGTTGGCCGGATCGCTAGGCTGCTGTCCCCTCTTTCAAAGAGCTCCCCCTGCTGGTATGAAGAGCCTACATGTAGGCAATACCTCACAGGTTTTCATATTTGCCTTGCAACAAGTAAACCTACCAGTGAAATGTCAATTACATGAGGCACAAGAACTACTGGCACTCTTTCAATATGAAATATTGCCCAACATTTTATTCATTTTATTTTATCTATAGGCAATGAATGGGGTGTTTGACAGCATTGCTTCAAAAGGTAACATTTCAGACAGCATCTGTAACCTGGGTTCCCAGCTGCTGCTATTTTTGGAACATCTACTGGAGTAACCAATCTCACCAACTAAATCATTGAAATATTATTGCTGCTTTTCTCAGGAGCTTAGTTAACAGCTTGCTGCAAAATGAAAATCAGTTGGCAATCACAATGCTATGATACAGAACCTATTATGTACCTACCTTAATCAGGATATCTGGAGTATCCAGACTGAATATAGTCCCAAACCATACAAAGGACAAAATTCCTTTTGCCATTATGCAATTGACTTTTGCTGATATCTCCTTTTTAATACCGTTGCAAGAGATCATCTGTTCAACTCCCCATGGCAATCCAGATGATGGAACTTCATTTCCACAGCTGATCTTTTTAAGGATTATAAATGCAATTTGGAAAGTGGTGCTGTCTATCTTCATTTGAAAATCATATTCTCCTAGAGGCAAATGGCTATGCCTGATAACATTCACAGAAGTGCCCAGTCTCTTACCTTTCCAGCCCCTGGACTCATGAAGAAACACTTTGCATGTATGAGGCTATTGCAATGCAAAGGGATTTAAAAACAGTGGTACCCAAAATGAGAAGATAGGCCTCCATGAGGGAAAGACACAGTGCAGAAAGTTCAGTGCAGAGAGATCTGAATAGATGATAAAAGAACAAGGGAAGGAAATATTGCTTAGACCTTGCAGCTGAACTGTAGTCCACAATAACCACAGACACAATGAACTCCGTTCTTAAGTCAGAAAAGAAAAAATAGATGGCAAGGATTAGGGTACTTCCCTGGTTGAATATACTGGGGAGGGGGGAATCAAATGGTCCGACTGGGTAACTAATAGTGAAGGAAATCTCCATTGAAAGACTGCCAAGGGAAGTGGGGGAGGATTCTCTATCTCCTGATACCTTCCAGAAAGGCAGGCAGTCTTGGTGTGAAGACATGCTTTAGCAGCAGCTAAACACTAGATGTAGGATGCAGTACAGGGGCAGCTGGGTGAAATGTAATGGCCTTTGATATAACCAAGAGGTCAGACTAGGTCTAATTGTCCCTTTTGGCATCTAACAGATTTTATCTGACAGATGAGTTCTCATTGCAACAAAGGACAAAAAAGCTAGTTCACCATTATAGTAATGAGAATGAAAAGGCTGTCTACACTACACAGCTTTTAGTGACATGGCTGTGTTGCAACGGCCATGCTGCTAAAAGTTGTGCATTGTAGCTGCTGTTCGTGGCTCGTCTGCCAATCAAAAACTTCCACCCCAACAAGCGGCATTTGCATTGTCAGCAGGAGAGTGCTGCTGCTGACAACGTGCTGTTCACACTGGCACTGATTGAAGCAAAACTTTTTTTGGGGGTGGGGTGGGCGCTTAACACCCCTGAAAGACACAACTTTTGTCACACTAGGTCTAAATTGACAATTGAATAACTCTTAACTACCTTTTGGGGCAGGGGGGAAAAGAATCTCATTTTGTAAATGAGTTAATTGGGAGGCATAAGTACCATGACAGTGTAACCGGTCTACTGAAGCCATTTGACCATGCTGTGTATGTATTCTAAATCCACCTAGTTGCTAAAGCATGGAAAAAGTGGCACTCTGAAATACAAAGATGTGCCCCTGGCTACATGGATCATGTCCTGGTGCTATACCCATATGTAGAGGTGACACTCAATGGTATCTGGCTTGAAGTGTAGCCAGGAGGGGGAGCATTTTGAAGTCCTAGTTGCTCAGGGTCAAGTGACATAGAATACACCACTCCTGCCTTCTGGATGCTAGTGTCTGGTCCAGCCCAGAGGCTATACAGGGCCATCTATGTTGGTTTTTAGAGGCACTGCAAATCAGTTTCACTGTAGTTGAGGATCAGGGCTTCAAAAATGAAAACCTAGAGGGATTCATGGGTTTTGATTTCAGATTTTAAATAAATGACGTTTCTGACCTCTGCCAATGGCTGCACTGCCCCTACTGAGAAGCAAGAGACGCTTGCTGTTTTTGTTGGTATTTCAGTAAATCCCCAGAGATTCTAACAAGGAAGCAACTGACAAAGCTTTCACAAACTCACTGCCCTTATTAAAAAAATAAATAAATAAGGGGGGGGAGCAACCTCTGGGGTTGATAGTTTAACTCCAAGTCCCTCCCAGGCCCAGAGTGAGTTACAACAGAAATTGGCTATGAGTGACACTAAAAGCAGCTGCAATCATGAGTTGGCAAGAGAACAAAAGTATATCAACACTTCCGTGGCTGGCTCACATGTCTGTAACTGGGCAAGCTGGGGGATATTGTTTCCCATCAGACTCTTGCAATGTGATGCACAGGTAATTAAGCAAACTGTCAGTGCTGTAACTAAGCATCTTAGTGACCAGGGTGAGGAAGCATATTTGTATCCTCCTACCAGGATTTTTGTCCTTCCATAGTGTGACCCTATTTCCCTAAATTGAAAATATGACTGCAGGTAAGCAGTGATGCCAGGCAGTTCAGGCTCAGGCTGCCCAGGGGCCCCTTGACCAAAGCTCACTGACTGTTTTTTGGCAAAACCTGGGCACTTGTCCAGTTTGTTACTGCCCAAATGTAACTTAAAAAGGGAACTGCCCTGGCCAAAACAGGACCTATGGTCACGCTATTTTTTTCCACCCCATTATTCCATCCCTGCAGCTTTGCGCCCTGGGTGGCTGCCCCGCTCACCACTGCTCACCCCCCCCCCCTGCCCCATGGTTAAGAAGCAAGGGCCATGTTTGTTAATGACTGCTCGTGTTCTGAAGTAATCTTAACTTCTCAGGAGTGAGAGGGAGGCAAAACACAAGTCTCAAAGCTGCAGATCCAGCACATCACAAAACTATTCAGGAAATGAAGATCTAGATCATTAGAGATAGGACTGACCTGTAAAGGCCAGATCTGGATCTGACCTTTTCCAAAGCTCAAGCTGTTCAGGTCTAGGGTTTGGACTTGGCCCCAGACCTGAACATCAAAGGAAAAACACATTCCACAGCTTGGAAGTGATTAAATATTTAGAGTTTGGGAGGAGATAACTGGTGGGGTGGTGGATTTCCTCCCCTCCCTATCCCTACTCTCAATGAATAAATTGCTGCAGGTAGAAAGGTCTCATGTATTGCCAGGCCATGCACTAAACAATATTTAATTGTCTTAAGGTCCTGGACAACAATCAATGTCACCTTTTGAGAAAGCCTCCCCTTTAAGATACAAGATAAACTGATGGGAGAATTGGGCAAGTATTGCCAACTGGTGTTCACAAGCATTTGCTTGAACAGCTGGTGGATTGACCACGTTTATTTGTTAATATTCATGTAAGCCAACTCATTCGCGTGAATCTCTGGGAACAGCTGCCCTTTACACAGGTACCAATATTCATATGCAAGCATAATTCACTACTTATACTCCTGTCTAAAGAATGTCATCCAATCAGGAAGAAGAAACATTACCATGTGGTGGGTGCATGTATTTTTGTTTGTTTTTTTTGGGGGGGGTTTTTTTGGTTTGGTGTGGGTTTTTTGTGGGGGGGGTGTTTTTTGTTTGTTTTTGGTAAGGTGACTGACATTCCCCTCTGGTGTTATCTGGACTAGTGATCTGCTAGGTCACTCCAATCCTTGTCTCTGGGAGCCAGCCTTACCCTGCTCTGCTGTGAGAACCCCTGCTCCTGGGCTGTTCAGAAACAGCTTCTGGCATGTAAGCTGCTCCCAGCTACTTGCAACCAAATGACACTAGCCAATATCTCTGGTCCCAAACACAACCCCAGGAACCTCCATTTTGCAGTGTCCAGTTATGCCCACTGGATGCTGCAAGCTTATATGAGTTCATCAATTTAACAAAGAAATTGATATGCACCAGGCTTGTTGTGTAGGAGCAGGATTTTATAATTGTACTATAAGAATAGATTTCAGAGTAGCAGCCATGTTAGTCTGTAGTCTCTAAGGTGCCACAAGCACTCCTTTTTCTTTCTATAAGAATAGAGGTACTAATGTATGTCTTGATTTGATTTTACCACCCACCCTTTTTGAATAGCAGAAAGGAATGACCCTCTGGGACATTGGTAGGAATGCATCTGACATTAAGGCAGGGACAGACCAGAACAATCCTTATGATGGATTATGGTCACCCTTTTGTTTTAGGATAAGTTATAATGTCTAATATGGTTTCCTATATGTATTAAAAATTAGGCACTCTAGTTAAATATACACTTCTTTGTTTTAAGGTTTAGTAATTAAAAGACAGGATCTTGTATTGTGTCTGTTAAGGAGATTCAAAATAAACTGACACTCTGTATTCTCAAAGGTCTCTGTAAAAAGACTGTGAATGAGGAATGTATGCATTAGGAAAAGAGAAGGGGTGAAGGCCATTGTTATCACCAGATGGTCAAGGAAAAAGGAGTAAAGAGACTTAATGACACCAGAAAATCATCAGTGCACATCCATAATGAAGGATGGGCAAATTGACAACTGTGAGGTGAAGGCTGGTACCCCTAAAGACAGGACAATTGATTAAAGCGGAACCAGCACAGGATAACCCTCTTGGAGGTGTATTGGAATGTTTAAGTAACCCTTCTGCCTGTCAGAGTTGGCAGCAACAAGGGCCGGGTTCAATATCTAGGGGATCCATTCCGATAACGCAATGCAAACCGGCTCGAGCCCCCACCCAGTGACCTGGGGCAAATATATACCACCCCCGCTGGGCACCTCCAAGAGGCAATACTTCCCCTCTCGCAAGCACATAGTCTGAGTGTAGCAAAAAGCCTTTTAATAACAGAGAGAAACAATGTGGCATTATGTTGGGGAAACACCACCAACAGGATTCATAACACAATCCATGAGCAAAAAACCCACCCCAAGCAAATTGGGGCATGCCCCTTTCCCTTTGGTTCTTGAGTCCAGCAACCGCAAATCACCCAAAGTCCCAAAAGTCCAATGACCCAAAAGTCTCTGTCCCTGGTCAGGGCAGCCCCAGAGTTCGAAAGTTTATCTGCAGAGCTTTACCTCCCAACCTGGGTGGAGATGGGACAGGGGTAAGAGATCATGTAAGGTGCCTGAAGCTGACCTCCCCCCAGCTCCATAGGCCTTTGCTCCGCTCCGCCAGCTGCCCCATGAACTCCTTCCCTCCGCTCCGCAGCCCACCAGCAGTTCCTGCCGTCCTACGAACTGCTCCACCAGCCTGTCCACAAGGCACTCCAGCCGTCCCACAAACTGCTCCACAATATATCTTCAGGCTCCCCCACTACTTAACACAACGCTCAGTGATTTCAGCTCTTAGTCAGTTCAGCTCTTTGGTGAATTCAGCTTGTAGTAGGGGAGCCCCAGTGCTGGTGCACTATCAGCCCAAAGTGAGCTCAGCAGCCTGTAACTAGACTCCTAACGAAATCAAAATTAGCTCTGATATTCCACAGTGGAGAGAGGAGGAAGTGCAATTAGCATGTAAGGCCCTCACCAAGGGGCCCATGCCACCAAGTATTAATACTTGTCCCCAGCCTCTCTCAAGTCAGAGTTTTGGAACCACTGACCCTTGCCTAGCAAGTGCTACTTAGTTGATGGTGAGTCCCTCCATCATAACAAAAGGCCAAGTACAGTTCCCATAATCAGGATAATAATTTATTCTTCCTGCCCCAATAACAGAGACACTGGAGAGACAAAGTGACCATTTGGGCAGCTATGGCCTCATTCTAGGTGGGGTGGGTGTGCCTATGCAAATGAGATCAGCCCCTGAAGTTCTTTTCCACAACTTGCCACACCTCACCACCAGATGTCAGGGTGGAGCTCATCCTGACACTGCTTACATCAACATCAAAAGATACTTCTTAATTGGTGTAACCCAGTCACAAACTGACACAGCAAAATCCAGATTTCAACAGCGAAGAAAGACTAAGAACAGGGTGCTTGGCCATGGGACTTCGGGTTCATCTTGCCACACTGCAGGAGCATCGGATCACAACCGACAGAGCCCTGCTCCCCTCTGCAACCAATGTGGCTGGCCACTAGATAGATCCAGGCTCTGGACTGGTAACTATAAACATCAACTGGCAGGACTGTGTGCATGGGGGGTGTGTGTGAGAGAGATTGAAAAGCATATGTTAACTGTTGTGTTCTCAATAAATGCTGCGTGCTGCCTTCTTCCCTGTAAAGATCCTGTGTGCTTCTTATAAGTATAACCAAGGGGAGTCTCTGACACGCTTCAAACCAAACACATTGATTAAGGTAGAATAAACAGATTTACTAACTACAAAGATAAATTTTAAGTGATTATAAGTCAAGCATACCAAGTCAGATTTGGTCAAATGAAATAAAAGCAAAAAGCATTCTAAGCTGATCTTAACCCTTCTGATGCCCTTACCAACTTAGATACTTCTCACCACAGGCTGGCTGGTTGCCCTTCAGCCAGGCTCTCCCCTTTGATCAGCACTTCAGTCACATGGTGGTTGTAGATGTAGGTGGAAGAGCATCGCAAATGTCTCTTCCTTTGATCATGTCCTTTCTTCCCTCTTGGCGCTCCCCCCCACCCCCTTCAGAGTCAGGTGAGCATGACCTCATTGCAGTCCCAAACTGACCAAAGGAAGGGGGGGTGACTCACTCGAGAGTCCAGCAGATCCTTTGTTGTTGCCTAGGCCAGTGTCCTTTGTTCCTATGGGGCTGGGCTGGGTTTGTCCCATACATGCCCTGATGAGATGTGAGCTGCCACTCAGCTCTTGGAAAATGTCCCCCCCCCATTGGGCTTGCTTTAAGCCATGAGGATACATTTTTCAGCCTCATAACTATATACAAGAAATTATAACCTTACTATAACATGTCTATAACCATGCTCAGTGCATCATGAGCCTTCTGAAGACACCCAACATGACAAACTTTGCATTGGATACCACATCATCATTTTACAAGGATGACTATGGGCGTGCTGGATGTTCCCCTGAGGTACAGAGCGTCAGTGACCAATTGCATACCATGAATAACAAGAGGATTGAAATGAGCTGTTTATCTAAACCCTTATGAATAGTTGCCCATAATCTTGCTCCTCTTCAACAGAGATCTCTAGTAAACATTTGGGGCCCTGGAATATTCCTGTTGAGGGTAGAAATTGAATCAGAGAAAATCACACTCCTCAATCTTGTCTATTTATAAAGTCCTGCTTCTCCAAACACAAGAGGAACCAAAAACCAGGGGAATAGCTTCTCTATTTATAGCCTGAGCTGCTTTCAAGCAGCATCGGACCTCAAAGTCCCCTCTCACTTTTTCCAGGGTCATACAACAGGCTCACTGGTTCCTGCTTGGTTTTGTCTGTTCTGTTTGTCTGCACCCTACCTTGTCTTACACACCCATCTACCCCCACCTGGTCAGGACAACATCCAGTGGAAACCCCCACTCGCCTGGTGCTAGTTTCTGGCCAGACTCTATTATGCCTTGTATTAAGTGGGGCCCTTTAATTGCTTATAGCAATCTTGTGTGAATGTTCCCTTACCAGTTTCAAATAGGTTTTATCTTGATCCATAACAAGGCTTAACCGAGCTCATAATAGACTACCACTACAGAACTTCTAGTGCACAGTAGCAGGGGGCCCATAGGCAGAGTTTGGGGGGCATAGGCACCCCCCCCCAAACTGCAAGCCTCAGGCAGGCAGCCTGAGTGTGCAATGTAACAAGTTCTACAGAGGACACACGAGATGTGCTGCACCCCCTGAGGCAGGGAGTCAGAATTTTGTTTATAAACAGAGTGATTAAGATTAGGAAACAACCTAACAGCTTTTTCTTAAGTTAAATGATCTGTTCCAAGCTTGGTGAATGACAAAATGCAAATTGACTAAATGATAGAAAGTAATTGTATATTTTTCTACAATTGTTTCAATTCTTGAATCAAGAGGTAGTAACAGTTCAGTTCTCTTCTCAAAGGATTTTTTTTTTCTTAGACAAAGGAAATACAGTAGATCTAATCTACTTGGATGTCAGTAAGGCATTTGATACAGTTCCGTATGAGAAATTATTAGTTAAATTGGAGAAGATTGGGATTAATGAGAGAACTGAAAGGTGGGTAAGGAACTAGTTAAAGGGATAACTATAACGGGTCATACTGAAAGGTGAACTGTCAGTCTAGAGGGAGGTTACTAGTGGAGTTCCTCAGGGATCAGTCTTGGGACCAACCTGATTTCCTTTTTTTAATTATTACTGACCTTGGCCCAAAAAATGGGAGTTTGCTAGTAAAATTTGCAGCTGACCCAAAGATTGGCAGGATTGCCAATACTGAGGAAGACTAATACTCTACAAGAAGATCAAGATGACCGTGCAAATTGGAGTAATAGAAATGGGATGATATTTAATAGTGCAAAGTCATGCATTTAGGGACTAACAACAAGAATTTTTGCCATAAGCTGGGGACTTATCAATCGGAAGCGACAGAGGAGGCGAATGACCAGGGTGTATTGGTTGACCATAGGATGACTGAGCCATTAATATGATATGGCTGTGAAAAAAGCTAATACAGCCTAGACTGCATCAGGTGAGGTATTTCCAGTAGAGACAGGGCAGTGTTAATATCCTTATACAAGACACTGATGAGACTTCATCTAGAATACTGTGTGCAATTCTAGTCTCCCATGTTTAAGAAAAATTAATTCAAACTTGAACAGGTGCAGAGAATGGCTACTAGGTTTTCCATTCCTCAGATCATCCTAACTTATGAGAAGAGACTCAGAGCTTGGCTTGTTTAGCCTAACCGATAGCAGGCTGAGGGGAGATATAATTGCTCTGTATAAATACATCAGAGGGCTAAATACCAGGGAGGGAGAGGAGACATTTCAGTATCAATGTGGACCCCAGAACAAATACATATAAATTGGTCCATCAACAAGTTTTGGCTCAAAATTAGGCAAAGGTTCCAAACCATCAGAGGAATGAAGTTCTGGAGGAGCCTTCCAGAGGTGCAGTGGGGGCGCAAAACCTAACTGGCCTCAAGACTGAGCTTGCTAAGTTTATGGAGGGGATGGTATGACAGGACTACTTTCAAAGGCATATGGCCTATCAGCAACTGCCTGTAGCAAAAATCCCCAACAGCTGGAGATGGGACACTAGATGGGGAGGGCTCTAAGTTACTATAGAGAATTCTTTCCTAGGTGTCTGCCTGGTAAGTCTTGCCCACATGGTCAGAGTCTAGCAGATCATCATCATTTAGGGTCAGGAAGGAATTTCCCCCCAGGTCAGATTGGCAGAGACTAAGGGGGGGTTTCACTTTCTTCTGCAGCATGGGATATGGGCCACTTGCAGGTTTAAACTAGTGTAAATGGTGAATTCTCTGTAACTTGAAGTCTTTAAACCATGTTTTGAGGACTCAGTAACTCAGCCAGAGGTTATGGGTCTATTTCAGGAGTGAATGGATGAGGTTCTGTGGCCTGCAATGTACAGGTCAGACTAGATGATCGCAATGGTCCCTTTTGACTTTGTAAGAGTATCTGAGTAAGAGTAGACATTACAATTTTAAACCTAGCCAGTGTCCTATAAGTGACTTGCCACAAGATGTCAGAACATGTTAGTATTAGAGCTGAGTGGGTCTAATATTTTTCCTTTCTTTCTTGATATGGGAATTAGAGGCATAGCCAGAAAGGGTTAAGCAGCTTGCAGGCTGATTGACCCAGAGTCAACCATTCGAGAGATGTTAGAACAGTATGTAAATGGTAATTGGGGCTATTCCATGGTAGATAGGCTAGAACTTTGAAATGCAAACCTATGTTGTGAAAATTAGAAGTAATGCTAATTGTATGTGTGTACTCATATCCTGTTTGATGCTAGCCATGTAAACAGACAGTTCCTGTCTGTCACTATAGCTATTATTCAGAGATCAAAAGGGAATATTAACGTTTAAATGAACTGTAAACATAGGATATCACTGTGTTCGTCTCTTTGAAATGTATAATATAATGTGAGAATGCTAGAAAACAGACAATTGCCTTATGTTAACCTGTGTAAATAATTACCAGCGAAGTTTAGGAAATGGGTCCACTTCAAAGTCTCCATGAGTGCCTATTGTTCACCTAAGGACTCCAACCTTTCAAAGAAGGCCTGAAACGCTATAAAAGACCGTTGGGTCCTGATTCTGTCATCTCTGACCTGCTTTGTTCTTCATGCAGGGGAAACTTAAGTCGTAAGGCTGAGATCCCAGTCCTAAACTGGAACACCCTGAATATGAAGATTGGACTATAACCTATGAGCTAATTCTGAAAACTCTTTGCAACTACAGTGCTTGCCATCTCTAATATGAATTCAATCTCAAGAACTGTACTCATGTCTGTACATATACTGATCTTTTAACCAATACTTTTTTTTAAATAAATTTTAGTTTTAGTTAATAAGAATTGGCTGTAAGCGTGTATTTGGGTAAACTCCGGAATATTCATTAACCTGGGAGGTAATGTGTCCAATCCTTTGGGATTGGTAGAACCTTTTTTATATTATAAGATTTTCAGTAATCCTCATATTTGACTTACATATCTGGGTGGAGGCCTGAGGCTGGGTTTCTTTAAGGGAATTATGGTGTTGGCTTCTGGGTAACCAGTGAGGTATTATAGAAGCTGGATTGGTAAATCTAAGTATTGGACTATCCACCAGCTTTGGGGATTGTCTGCCACATTCTTTGCAGTTCACCCCATTTGAGTGACCTCAGTTGGCTCTCCTGGGACCTCAGTTGCAGCTCCTGTCAGATATTTCTAAGTTATTACCTGCAAAAACTCTAGAGTTTTCAGTTGCCTAAGTAACCATGATTTCAGGGGCTAAAGATGCCTACTTGCCCAAAATTTGAAATGGCACCCCTGCGCAGGCATGGAATTTGTCCCGCAGCACCACATGGGGTGCTGACTGGAACCCTCCCACACCCAATATAGAAGTCAAACTATGCCTACGAGGAGGCCACATAGTGACTTGTGGCAGGCTACAGCACTGTAGATTTACACCCTGACTTGCCATGCACTAAGGCCTGATATATCCTTAAAAATTAGATGAACCTAGTTCCATCACTTGAGGCTGTGGGGAAAATTTCATGCCCTGAGCATCACAGTTAGATTGGCTCAGACTGTAGGGGCAACTAAGTCAACAGACATTTTCTGACTTAGCTGCCATCTCAGGCAAATTACCTACGTCAGCAGAAAAATGCTTTCTATCAGTGTGGGAAGCATGTACACTAAAGAGGCATATCTACAGCTATCCTTTTGGAGTGCTGGTAGTGTACACCCAGCCTGAGTCTCCATGTGGATGAGCCCTAAATTCTTCAGATAAATTATTCACAATGAAGAATTCAAGCAGCTCTGATAATTAATTACCTTTTTATGTATGGCTATTCAGCCAATTCACTCTGTCTCACCTGAGCATATTCAAGCCAATCTAAATTAATGTTGAATAAGATGTAAATCTGAGGTAATGCTTAAGCATGGTGAGAGAACTCATGTTTGTGAGCTACCCTTCGTAGGATGCTCAGGTGAACGAGGCAATGAACACAAGACTAGATAGCAGCAGTTTTTTCTAATATCTTCTCCATGGCAATAGCAAGTATGTGTTCATTTTGGCTTTTTCCCTGAGTTGCTCTAATGCATCTCACATTGGCTTGACTTTTCTATAGCAAAGCACCCCTCTCTCTTAGTATTACCATAGCAGGGACCAGGACCCCTTTGTGCTAGGTGCTGTACAAACATAGAATAAAAAGACAGTCCCTGCCCCAAAGAGCTTACAATCTCCATAAGATTGAGACAACAGACCGAGATGGTGGAGAAGAGTACAAGGAAACAAGAGACAGTACTGGTCAGCCTGACCAGACACTTGTGTGGTGAGACCACTGTCAAAAGTTCTGCAGGCATCAGAGAAAACTGGAATTTTTGAAGGAGGATAATGTTACTTTTGCAACGGTTTCTCTTTTTAAAAATAAGATACTGCTATCATCTTTCTTTCTTTTGTCAGATCTCAATGGGAACACATTAGATGTTAGGCAGAGAGCTCACGCTAATTGAAAATAAGCAGACAAACTGCATGACCCAGTCAGTGTCAATACTATGAACATTTTTCCTGTTTAGCATAATGTTCTTCCTTCCTCCATTAGAAATGTGGATCTGAATTCTTCTCTGTATCCATAATGACAGTAGCAAACAATTGCAAAGAGGGAGCCTTTGACAATGGATGTTTGGCTCAACCCATTTGTTGTGGAATTGCACCTCCTATTAGCTTCTACTGGCTGTATTCCAACTTCCCCAGTTTGTATTCGGTCTACTTAATTCCCTTATTTCACTTAAGGTAACCATTTCATCTCCTTAAAATGCTGTTTGAGCATCTGGCTCTATCATTTATTACAGTTTTGTGCAGCACCTGGCCCAGTGCAGCCCTAATCTGGCTGAACCTTTTAGGTGCTACTGTAATATAAATAAACTATTTTGTTTCCACCCTGGTGATGGATGCTTTTTTAGTGGTAAGTTAAGTGATTTCTGTAAAGTGCTTTGTGTTCCTCCTGTATGAATGTAAAATCACTTTAGTTCTTTTTTTCTTTTTAAACTGCATCATGCAAATCTGGTATGAAGAAAGCATCCAATTTTCAAACTGCCTAGACATACCACATGCCACTTGGCCATGTTTTTGTTGTGCTGGGGGTCCAATAACATGCGTCTTGCTGAACCATAGTTAAGGTTGAGCCAAACTCCCACAGAAGTGGAAGGCTGGGGAGTTTTGTTTTGTCAGCTTTTAGCAAATTCTTCTCAAGATACACAGATTAAGTGTTGGTGAGTGGGAATCTTAGAGTATTTCAGTTACTGTACTCTATCAGCCCATCTCATCTTTCATGGATTAATAGGTTTGATTATGCTCTGAATAACAAATCAGAGCAAGTGTGCTGAATAGGCCACCCTTTATGCGGCTAACCCAAAGTATTTATTAAAATTGGACCTGAATTACAACATATCCAAACCCCCTTGGACTACAGAGAAACTTCAGATTTGGATTTATAATCTTTCTGTAATTTCTCAGACATAATTTGGTTCTCTGTCCCTCAACATTATATTACAGCACAGTGATTATGGAGATATGCAGATCTGACACAATTAAAAAAAAAAAGTGAAAACCTTGAGGAAACCCTTTCAGCACACCATCCAGTGCCATATAATCACATGGTACTTAAAAGTTCCTGGTGGGGAGGGAGAAGCTCACTGAAAGGCTTTTTTTTTTCTTCTTAAATCTGAGTTTTAGGGTAAGTCTACACTGAAGTTGTCGACAACTTTTGTCTTTCACACGTACTTAAGTGAAAGACAAAAGTTTTGCCGACGCAAGTGCCAGTGCGACTTCTGTTGGCAGAAGCGCTCTCCTGCCATCAAAGCTGATGCTGCTTGTGGGGCTGGAAGTATTTTGTCTGCAAAAGTACCGAAAAAGAGCATTTACACATGCTGCTATTTAGCGACAAGACTGTGTCAACACAACCTTGTCGCTAAAAGCTGCGTGGTGTAGACAAACCCCCAGGCCATGTGAAACTGAACACCAACAAAAGACTGTATAAACTTAGGTTTCAGAGTAGCAGCCGTGTTAGTCTGTATTCGCAAAAAGAAAAGAAGTACTTGTGGCACCTTAGAGACTAACCAATTTATTTGAGCATAAGCTTTCGTGAGCTACAGCTCACTGAATGCATCCGATGAAGTGAGCTGTAGCTCACGAAAGCTTATGCTCAAATAAATTGGTTAGTCTCTAAGGTGCCACAAGTAATCCTTTTCTTTGTATAAACTTAAGATTCCATCTCTTGTGTGATAATCTGCAGGCACAAGTTAAGCAGGAGCAGTGGAGACATAAATTCTGGTCTTTGGTTATTTACCTTATGTTATGATCCTTGTTTGCTTAAAACCTTGTATTTGTGAAGATCAACTGAAAAAGTTACTGAAAAGTCTCTTGGACCGCTAGCTCAGATAATCAGGCACATATGCAAATATTATCAAGCAACTGTATACAGCAGATACTAACAGCCACTAATTGACTACTGTGACTTCCAGAACAATATAACCACTCCATATAATAAAGAAGCAAATTAAATTTTCTGCCCAGTGAACAGTTCTTGTTAAAATTATGATCCATCAAAATTATGGATGCAGACACAAGATGCATTTATACATGCACAGGCATTTGTCGCTGTTCAGTTTATAAAGCAATGTTTATCCTTTGCAATAAACTTTAAAAGCTGTTTATAAAAGTATAGCTGTATTCAAATGTATTACATTTAAAATCAGAAATTTAGAGCCAATGTCAGAGATGATGAAGTCTTTGTGTAAACTACCTCTTCTCACGCAACTGGTAGTTATATGCTGAGGGCAAAAGGATGGGTTTATAGTGGAAAAGCAACCAAAAGGAGGGTATAAAATATACCAGCTTTCCTGTTGGTTGCCTTTCTTGCTAAAACCCATACTCCATCCTCTTTGCATCTCCATTACCTTGAGTTACCACTGTGTAACTTAAGCCATCATTTATGTTGCCTCTGAATTTGAGCTGGCTTGTCACTCTAGAATAATATTTGGTAACACCCCTTATTTTGAGGAGAGTACCTACAGATTTCAAAAGCTGGTATTCCCCACACTCATTTCTATGCTGCAAAACTTCTTGTTAATGACTTGGAGTCCCTGTAAAGACAATTTCAGGGATATTATCAGGATGTATTATGGAGTGGCAGTAGCTATTCCACAGCTAAGGTTGAAGACTCACCTCTTTCCTTGAGGGCGGGGGAGAGGATGTGGGTTCAGGTTAGGGGCATCCATGCTAAGGTAGATGAGTTAAGTACAGGTTAATTAGCTCAAAGATAGAGTTCAGTGGCAGGCTTGGGAAGGGAACTTGACAGGAGCAGGAAGCCCACTGCTTGCATGACCAGGGACAAAAGGGGGTCAGGAAACATCTAAAGGCCTGTAACCGATCACTTTCCTTATGTGGAAGGAGTAGACCATTTGATTTCCCCAACCATGCAACTGGGATATAGAGAGGTCTCTTAAACAACACCATGATCTATTGTCTGGCTTATAAAAGAAAACAAAATACAGGTACAATGCAATTTAGTATTTTCATACTAATTATCCCTAAAGGTGCCTTAGCCCTTGTCTACACTATGAGTTTAGGTCGAATTTAGCAGCATTAGAGCAATTTAATCCTGTGCCCGTCCACACGACAAAGTCATTTTTGTCAACTTAATGGGCTCTTAAAATCTCTTTCTGTACTCCTCCCCGATGAGGGGATTAGCGCTTAAACTGACATTGCCGGGTTGAATTTGGGGTAGTGTGGATGCAATTCAATGGTATTTGCCTCCAGGAGCTATCCCAGAGTGCTCCATTGTGACTGCTCTGGACAGCACTCTCCACTCGGATGCACTGGCCAGGTAGACAGGAAAAGCCCTGCGAACTTTTGAATTTCATTTCCTGTTTGGCCAGCATGGCAAGCTGATCAGCACAGGTGACCACAGAGTGCCAGAATCACAAAAAAGCTCCAGCATGGACCAAATGGGAGGTACTGGATCTGATCGCTGTATGGGGAGACGAATCCATGCTATCAGAACTCCGTTCCAAAAGACAAAATGCCAAAATATTTGAAAAAATCTCCAAGGGCATGAAGGACAGAGGCTATAACAGGGACCTGCAGCAGTGCCGTGTGAAACTTAAGGAGCTGAGGCAAGCCTACCAAAGAGTCAAGCGCCTGCTCAGGGTCAGACCCCCAGACATGCCGCTTTTATGATGAGCTGCATGCAATTCTAGGGGGTGCCCCTACAACTACCCCACCCCTATTCATGGACTCCTGTATGGGAGTCTCACGCAAAAGGGATGAGGATTTTAGGGATGACGAAGATCACGCACACCAGGCAAGTGGAGAAACTGTTCTCCCTGAGAGCCAGGAACTGTTGATCACCCTGGAGACAGTACCCTCCCAACCTGGGCTCCCAGACCTTGAAGGCAGAGAAGGCACCTCCTGGTGAGTGTACCTTTGTAAATATAATACATGGTTTAAAAGCAAGTGTGTTTAATGATTAATTTGCCTTGAAGACTTGGGATGCATTTGTGGCCAGTACAGCTACTGGAAAAGTCTGTTAACGTGTCTGGGGATGGAGCAGAAATTCTCCAGGGACATCTCAATGAAGCTCTCCTGGAGGTACTCCCAAAGCCCATGGTAGGACACTTTGCCAGGCCAGTAGCACATAGTCCGGAATCATTGCATAAGAAAGCCTGGCAGCGTATGGTCCCGGTGTTTGCTGGCATTCAAGCAACATCCGTTCTTTATCTCTCTGGGTTATCCTCAGGAGAGTGATATTTATGGTCACATGGTTGAAATAGGGGAATTTTATTAAGGGGACATTCAGAGGTGGCCGTTCCTGCTTGGCTGTTTGCCTGTGGCTGAAAAGAAGCCATCCCTGCTATTAGCCACGTGGTGGGGGGAGGGGTGAACCGATCATCCCAGAGAATCGGGTGTGTGGGCAGGGGTTAGTTGGGTTTGTGCTGCATGTTAACCTGAAAACATCAGCCCCTCCTTTTAAATGGACAATGTGTCTTTTTAAATACTACTCTCCCTTTTTTTCATCCTGCAACTGCAAATGTTTCAATGCTGCCACTATCCTCTCCGTCCCAGATAAGAAGGTGAAAAAAACACACTCGCGATGAAATGTTCTCTGGGCTCATGCAGTCCTCCTGCACTGAAAGAGCCCAGCAGAATGCATGGAGGCAGACAATGTCAGAGTCCAGGAAAGCACAAAATTAATGTGAGGACAGATGGCTGGAGCAACAGGAGAGGTGGCGGCAGCGTGATGAAAGGAGGCAGGATGCAATGCTGAGGCTACTGGACAATCAAACTGATATGCTCTGGCGTATGGTTGATGTGCAGGAAAGGCACAGACCGCCACTGCAGCCCCTGTATAACCAACTGCCCTCCTCCCCAAGTTCCATAGCCTCCTCACCCAGACGCCCAAGAATGCGGGAGTTGGGGGGGCGGGCCTCCGGGCACCAACCACTCCACCCCAGAGGACTGCCCAAGCAACAGAATGCTGGTATTCAATAAGTTTTGAAGTGCAGTATGGCCTTGTCCTTCCCTCCTCCCCCACCCCTCCTGGGCTACCTTGGCAGTTATCCCCCTATTTGTGTGACGAATTAATAAAGAATGCATGGATTTGAAACAACAATGATTTTATTGCCTTTGCAAGCAGTGATCGAAGGGGGGAGGGTAGGGTGGTTGGCTTTCAGGGAAGTAGAGTGAACCAAGGGGGTGGGTTTTCATCAAGAAGAAACAAACAGAACTGTCACACTGTAGCCTGGCCAGCCATGAAACTTGTTTTCAAAGCTTCTCTGATGTGCAGCATGCCCTGCTGTGCTCTTCTAACCATCCTGGTGTCTGGCTGCGTGTAACCAGCGGCCAGGCGATTTGCCTCAACCTCCCACCCCGCCATAAACGTCTCCCCCTTACTCTCACAGATATTGTGGAGCGCACAGCAAGCAGTAATAACAATGGGAATATTGGTTTTGCTGAGGTCTAACCAAGTCAGTAAACTGCGCCAGCGCGCCTTTAAACATCCAAATGCACACTCTAACTCCATTCTGCACTTGCTCAGCCTATAGCTGAACAGCTCTTGACTACCGTCCAGGGTGCCTGTGTACGGCTTGATGAGCCATGGCAATAAGGGGTAGGCTGGGTCCCTAAGGATAACTATAGGCATTTCAACATCCCCAACAGTTATTTTCTGGTCTGGGAAGTAAGTCCCTTGCTGCAGCTCTTCAGACAGACCAGAGTTCCTGAAGATGCGAGCGTCATGCACCTTTCCCAGCCATCCCACGTTGATGTTGGTGAAACATCCTTTGTGAACCACCCTTGCTTGCAGCACCATTGAAAAGTACCCCTTTCAGTTTATGTACTGGCTGCCTTGGTGCTCCGGTCCCAAGAGAGGGATATGCGTTCTGTCTATAGCCCCACCACAGTTAAGGAATCCCATTGCAGCGAAGACATCCACTATGACCTGCACGTTTCCCAGAGTCACTAACCTTGATAGCAGAAGCTCAGTGATTGCATTGGCTACTTGGATCACAGCAGCCCCCACAGTAGATTTGCCCACTCCAAATTGATTCCCGACTGACCAGTAGCTGTCTGGCGTTGCAAGCTTCCACAGGGCTATCGCCACTCGCTTCTGAACTGTGAGGGCTGCTCTCATCTTGGTATTCTTGTGCTTCAGGGCAGGGGAAAGCAAGTCACAACATTCCATGAAAGTGCCCTTACGCATGCGAAAGTTTCACAGCCCCTGGGAATCATCTCAGACCCGCAACACTATGCAGTCCCACCAGTCTGTGCTTGTTTCCTGGGCCCAGAATTGGCGTTCCAAGGCATGAACCTGCCCCATTACCCCCATGATGTCCAAATTGCCAGGGCCCGTGCTTTGAGAGAAGTCTGTGTCCATGTCCTCATTACTCTCGTCACCGTGCTGCTGTCACCTCCTTGCCTGCTTTTGCAGGTTCTGGTTCTGCATAAACTGCATGATGATATGCGAGGTGTTTACAATGCTCATAACTGCTGTGGTGATCTGAGCGGGCTCCATGCTTGCCGTGGTATGGCGAGACAAGAGCAGAGTGGCAGCGGAAGCGGTGGTTGGAAGACCAGGTTTTTCCGACCTATTGCACCGTCTGCTTCCAGAGCAGGAGAGCAGAGTGGCAGCGGAAGCAGTTGTTTGATGACTATGGTTAGTAGTTCTACTGCTGAAAGCAGTATGGTGCCCACATGGAAAAAAGGCGCAAAACGATTGTCTGCTGTTGCTTTCACGGAGGGAGGGGTGACTGACGACATGTACCCAAAACCACCCACGACCTATCAGGTTTTTTTTCCCTATCAGGCTATTGGGGCTCAACCCAGAATTCCAATGGGCGGTGGGAACTGTGGGATAGCTACCCACAGTGCATCGCTCCGAGAGTCGACACTAGCCTCGGCACTGTGGATGCACTCTGCCCACTTAATGCACTTAGTGGGGACACACACAATCGACTGTATAAAAATCACTTTCTAAAAAAATCGACTTCTATAAATTCGACCTAATTTTGTAGTGTAGACATACCCTTAGACACAAGTAATGAATCACTGGTCCAAAGGTGATATACATCTGCTGGGGTGTTGGTAGCAAATAAGATCTGGTCTCACCATGTTACAGGATGGAAGACGTTCTGAACAAGATGAGAGAGATACTTGCATGTTTTCCCTTCCTCCCCCAAAGAAAAAAGAATCCCTCATTGCTGCTGTTGCTAGCTGTGAACTGAGGAGGCTCTAGAGATAAGGTAGCCCAGTGCAAATACAACTGACTTGTGTGGTGGTTTTTTTTTGTTTAATTAACTGTAAACTCTAATCAACATGTCTTCTTATGGACCAGACCCTCAGCTGGAGGGGCATTGTTCCATTTTTAAAGTTATGGAGCTATGGTGACTTACACTGTGTATACCTGCACAGGTTGGATTCTGCCCTCAGTTACACTAGTTCAATTACATTGTCATCATTAGGTGTAAATGAGGGCAGAATCAGATCCCCAGTCCACACTGAGTATTTAAGTAATAATGCTGAATAATGTAATGGGCCAAACATTGAGCAAAAGATTACTGCACAGGCTCAGATGCATTGAGGAAGGAGGACAATTTGGGGGCCAAGGGCGGGGAAGAAAGAATGAGGGGTCTACATAAGGTGCTTTTGAGAATAAATTTGTGGCAGTTTGAACACAGTTGCTTTCTGAAGTAGTGCAAATCACTTTTGCTGCTGCCTTTGCTGTCTAATTCTGTTTTGTGTTCAAATAACTCCTACATGCACACTACAAGTAAAAATAGACTAAGCAAGAACATCATGAGTCTCCGTCTACTCCTTTCCCTCCCAACAAAGAAATAACCTAAGCCCAATAGTCAGTTCTTTCCTAACTGTTTGAAAGCCAGAATAGTGTATGCTACAGGATACAATATATTTGATAACAGTATAGCATTTATTGGACTAAGCTGGAGAAATTCATAGTTCAATTTTTGTCAGAAAAGAGAACACTTCTGAGCTCTGACTCATTTTAATATGTGAAGAATCTAAAATATAGTGTAATGATCCTGCAATACAAAATCTGTTATACACTTGCTGCTCACATTTGAAAGAACCACTAATTATTTTTGCAAAAGATTTACAGCCAAAGTAACTTGCACCAGGACTTCTGATGACCATAAGTGAACTAAGGGGAACTGTTTTCCATCATTAATTTTAACCTGTAATATTTTGCCAAGATGGCCTCTCTGCTATGCTCTTCACCTCAGTTTCAATTTGTTCCGCTGATTTGAGCATAAATTCTTATGTGGTCTTAACTTAAAATATATCATCACACTTCATTAAAAACAGCATCCCAAGTGTTCTCAGACTTTAAATTGGTTCTGTCATTCTCACTCCTAACTTTAGGAATCCAAATTAAACAAACAGGGTAAATATTAGAGGGGTCATCACCTTATAGGAGCTATGTTGCATTCCACTCCACCCCAAATAGGGCAGTATCTTAACTGGTTAAACTAATCAACTGATAAAGGAAATTTGGAAATCCATACTGAAACTCTCTTAATGATGCTCTAGGCTTGTAAGAAGCCTAATATTTACCATATTTCTTTAAAATGTCAAATAGGCAAGTATTTTTGATGTACATTAAATCATTCTACAGTCAACTTTTCCAGTATTTTTCTTATCACAGCACACATTCTGCACTATACTTCTAATTTTTCTACCAGCTCTCTTCACAGTCCTCTAGCCTCAGAAATAGCATTTATGGGCTCCTTTGTCATAAGAATGATGGACATGACACACCATCTCAAAGGCAGAGGTATGAAGTATGGAAGGAGAGGGGAACGGGAAGAAATCTTCAGGACTCTTACAGGGAGATACTGGAACCCCAAGGCCCTCAGTCTTAAAAACGGGATCTACCACTTGGATATATAATGAGAACCTTCATTATTTTTCTGTATTAATCTTATCTGAGATGTAAACCTTTGTGTAGCGTTAATGCCTAACTTAATTTTAAAGGGAGGAAGCAAAAGGAATAGAGAGCCAGACTGAGTCCTGAACAGAAGCCTGACTGACCAATAAAATAAACAAAGGAGATCAGATCAGGAGATACAATGGAAGGCCAGCCATGTAATGTCACTTAGGAATAATCCAGCCATAAAAGCTCTACAGTACCAGAAGTCATTTGGGTGGAAATGTAGCCCAATATTCAGTGAAATTCTCAAAACTTCATAACTCTAGGCCTCATAGTTCCAATCTCCTCACTGGCTTCCATTTCTTGGGTTTATGAAATGGTCAGCTTGCTTTGTGCCACAAGAAACTTGATGTGATAGGTTTGAAACTGTTTGCACTGGAGCCACTGAATTGGCAGCCAGAAAAAGGTTGGATGGAGGATGTGCAGCCAGGAATGAAGGACCACACACCTGATAAGGAATAGCAGTTGAGGTACACTGCCTAAAAGGGGTGTGTGTATGTGGCATAGATGCCTACCTGCCAGAGTACGGGAAGTGCTCTTGTACTCACCTATCCTCACAACCGCCCAGAGGAGTCGCTGACACAAATTCCTAGGAAGTCTAGAAAAAGTGTGGCTTAGCGGCTTTCAGGGATGCTTCCTATCACCATTGGGTGGTAGGACATCTAATCTTTTATCAGAAGAATAGCATTTCAAACTGTGTAGTGGCTCCCTAGTGTTGAAGTGTTAATATTTATCAAGAGGCCACATCTTAAGGTTGGACTTAAACCCATGGCATTCTGGACTAGCCCTGTGAGAGCTATTAATATAGCCACAACAATCCCTGCAGTAACAAATTTAGAAAGGAGCAGCTTCTCATATAGGGAACTTGACCAGCATAGATACTTTATATTGGAATTATTATTCTATTGTAACTTTATTCAGGAATAGTTGCATTTTCTACAATGACATAAAGCGGAATATCATTCTGAAATAATTACCATCTTTCTCACCGTAGTGGCACTTTTCCTCTATTGTGAACAAAACCGCTGTATTGATACTAAAGTATATGAAATGGCTGGTGAAAAGGCTGCAAATGTTACAGCTGTGTCCTCTGTAGCCAAGTTTCACATTAGCAAAGAGCCCAGCTCTAACAAGCCAGCCCAAATAGGGCAATGAGCATTTGGGCTGACTTATTCTCCTCTTGTGTGGAAATCACACTGGAAGAAGGGCACAGTGAACAAACAAATACTAATGCCCACAGCTCTGTAAGGACAGCAGGTGTGCGGAGGCAGTGGGCTCAGAATATCTGAATCCTACAAATGTCCAGTCTCTAATGGGGAGGCACTTTCCATCCACACATCCCACAGCAGCCCAGGCAGCATGCTAGTCTACAGCATGCTAGACTACTGATCATTCTGAAGGGGTGTGTCAGGGCAGGGCACACTGGGGAGCCCCTGCCCTTTTACATGGGGGTGGTGCAGGGAATGTAGCACATAGAGCATCTCCTCACCAAGCCCTCCAATTTACCCTTTTCCACATGACCTGTGGGTCACATCATATATTTTTAGAGGGGGCAGAGAGATGGCACATCCTATGTAACTGCCTTTCCTTTGCGTCTGGTCTCACTGCAGCTTCCCCACCCAGTTCTTCCCTCCCTATTGGGGGAGATGATAAAAGGCATTGTTTTCCATAGCCCTATTGCAAGTGAAAAATGTTGGTTTTTTTTTAAATCTGGTAACCGTACAGTAATTAAATAAAACTTTCTGCTACATGAGGTAAGTGTCTTCTGTCTTCCCACAACACTTGACCCTTAATCAAAAGCATATGTAGCTTTCTTGTGCTTGCTGACTCTTATTCTTCATTATGTTACAGTTGGGTGTTGGATTGTTTGGGCCAAATCTTGATCACATGGAAGTAAAGGGCAAAACTCCTACTCTCCAGTGGGACCAGGATCTGTCCCTTAGTTTGGCTTCTGGTCAGTTGAGATTGGATTTATTTATTTTTTTTAAAGATGCAAGAAGAAATAGTCTGACAGACCAAGAGGACGGAGCTGTGGTATCCCAAATCTGTTTTATTGAGATCAGGACATGTGGAGTAATTCTACAGGCCACCCTCTGATACATAGTAGAACTATGGACTAAAAACTCTAGCATATTCAGGTAGAAATGTTAGTTTTGCAAACAAAGGGTGGGCAGATCAGCTGTAATCCAGTTCTCACCTTCCACAACCCAGATTTTTCCAATCTGAAGGGACTGGAAAGGGGAAGAACTGGTTCTGTGCATGACTTGGTTTGCCACCTATTAATTTTTTTAAAATAGTTTTGCTACTAAGCTGTACAACATCCTAATGTAATGGTTGCAAAAGTAGCATAAACCAATACAAATCATCCTTTGTGGTTTGACATGTTTGCTGTCTGGGGACATTGTTAAAAATTGGTATAACCCAATCTCTCAAGTGTTTGTACATCCTTTTAAAGTAGAATTGCTGTGAATTATAAGTACTGCTTTACAACCTTATATTTCAAGGTGCTTAGTTCAGTGGGATTTGGGCTGGGGGAGGGAGAGGGTCTCCCGCGGCAATCTATCCCTTTCAGGATTGAGCAACTAACTTTTATGCAAGGTAACATTGTTTACATAGCCAGGGTGTGATAGGATCAGTCATACAAACTAAACTGAAATGAACAGGAACATGAATGTGCTGAAGTGCACCATTACTTATTTTCCTGTTCTTTGTCACTTATTTAAATGAAGCTTTTTTTTTAATTATTTTGATTGTAGCAGATTGACTTAAATCTGGAGGTACAATGCTGCCAGTTTACTAATCTCTGCTTATTCCCAATGTATTCCACTGATAACTTTATTGAAGTGTAGAAGCCTGTTTAGTTACCCTCAATACATTAAACTCCTGCATTTCAATTGTCCTGTTTTAGGTTTTCTTAAGCATGTAATTGTGCCAGCACCAGCAGGATATCCTAAAGAACAAAGGCAGCTGTTTTGTAACATACACATTCCAGGACACTTTAATTATTGACTGAATGTGTAAATAATTGATGGCTCACAAAGGCATCAGTGAAAGAGCACTGGAAACTGTTACACTAGTTGGCTTGGAATGTGGTGGGGTCAGGGCTCTCTAAAGAATAATACTTCATTCTTTCCTTCCTGATTTGAAAGTTGCTATGTTTTTTGAACTGCAAAAACAATACACTAAAAACAAACAGTAGAATAAATCCTTGCTGCCCCTCACAAATACCAAGCGAAGTATGAGCATCATTAGATAAAGGTGTGTGTGATAACAAATGTGAATTCCGTTTTGTCTACACGTGTAACAACTGAGAAATAAGGATAATCTACTTGTGGTTTTGGCTGCAGATTTGGTGATGCCACCACTCATACTAACTCCTCAAGTGAGAAGAAGAAATGTGCTAACTGTCACACTGCAAAGCCAAGTTTCACATAAATGAAAACCCAACTGATAACTGACTTGAGCCTAACAGCACTGCTTGAGTAATGAAGACAAATAGTGTGCATTTCACTCCATCCATAAAATAACTTTGGAAAACACACTGCAGTTAGAGGTCTGTATTTATGTAGCTCTGATTCTGCTTTCTGTGTATTTACTTACTTCATGGAGCATTCCCATATTACTGAAGGCCTGACAATGCAGCAATGGGCGGTACTGAACTTCTGATTGAGAAAGGGAGTCTGTGGTATCCAGGGCAGACCACAAGATGTAGGGAGACAAATGGAAAAACTGGATTAACTGGTAAGAGATTGAGTAGTGAGGGACAGGTGAGCTTAAATGGTATGATGGGGACATTCCTCTGTCTAGGACAGGAAAGGGGAACTACTCCTAGAATACATATTGTGGGTTTTAGTCCATAAATTTATGGTCTGACCCATATTATAGTGCTAAACTGCTTTGGGAATGTTTGGAAGTAATGTATAGAACACTTATTAATAAACAGAGGATTAAAGCAGTGGGACTGGTATCTACAATTTCCCTGTCACCACAGCATGGAAGAAAAATTATTTTGTATCAGAGCTTTGCCAAGCTGTCTTGGGCCTGGGCACTGATCTCAAGGGCTTGGTGTTAGTGCCAACATTTTTGGATTGTTAATCAAAGGTTTTCACCTTTTATTTAGCTGTGACACTGGGTCCTTTCCCCAGAACTGAACAGCTCTGTGTAGCTCAAAAGCTTGCCTCGCACCAACAGAAGTTGATTCAATTAAAGATATTACCTCATCCACCTTGTGTCTCTACTATCTTTGGACCCACAAAGCTACAACACTGCAAACAAAAGTTTTGTTTTTTTTTCCCTCCCGGCCTATTGGGCTGGGCAGAATGTAGCATGGTTCCCCTCCCCCCGCCACACCTATCAATAAAAAATGAGCAGTAGGGGGTTTAGTAAGTTAAACAAAAAATCATTATTCAAATCATGTTGGTGGGTGTCACAATTCACTAAAGTTAATAGAAAATCATCATTCTTACTGCTTAGAACAAAAACTTGATTCTAGTATGTCAGAGTGGCTGGTGTCCCCTTTAAGGGAAGCGGGGTCCAGCTCCCAAAGGGCTGCTAGGCGACGGAAGGGGAATTGTGATGTAGTCCAACGTAAGTCAAGTTAAATATTCATTTGTTCTAGCCAGTAGACTGTTATGTAGTATCTCTTTAAATAGTCTGGGAGACATTTAATCAGTTTGGTTTCTCCACATTTTTTAATCTTATGTAGAGAACGGACACAACAGGTTTGGGGTTTTTTTTGTTTGTTTTTTTTACACCTCTGCTGCTTTGCATTTAGCATCATGCCTTTGTGTGATATTGATCAACAAGGCGGACAGAGCTCTCTCTCTCTCTTTTTTTTTTTAAACTGGACAAGGAAATTACCTGGAATGCAAAAACTGATCTGCAATTTATATGAACTGTTACAACTCTGGAAGAAAAGGAGTACTAGTGGCACCTTAGAGACTAACCAATTTATTTGAGCGTAAGCTTTCGTGAGCTACAGCTCACTTCATCAGATGCATCGTATAGCTCACGAAAGCTCACGCTCAAATAAATTGGTTAGTCTCTAAGGTGCCACAAGTCCTCCTTTTCTTTTTGCGAATACAGACTAACACGGCTGCTACTCTGAAACTCTGGAAGGTGGTGTCACAGGCACTGGCTTTCTCCATGCTTCGGGAGTGCTCAACCTTCTCTGTGGTCCAGGCCCTGCCCCCACGCCACTCCTTCCCTCACCCCCGTCCTGCCTCTTCCCACCCCGTTCTCCCCCCTCCCCCCAGCGCCTCCTGCACACAGCAGAACAGCTGAGCCTGGTGGGTGGGAGGGAGGGGGAGAGGTTGATCAGCAGGGGATGAGGACGGGGTGGAGCTGGCTGCCAGTGGGTGCTAGGCATCCCCTAATTTTTTTCCATGGGTGCGCCTGCCCTGGAGCAACCACGGAGTCAGTGCTTACGGGTGGTGTGCGAACTGGTAGGGAGCTGATGGAGATGTGGGTATCAAAGGAGAATTGCAGTTACCATTCAGGATCAGGCCAGTGGTCGGTCTAGTCTAACATTCTATCTTTGATAACAGCCAGTAACAGATGTTTCAAGCAACCTCATTAATGACTTTTAGAACAAGCAAGCTGAAGGGGAAGCTTCTTTCTAACCTCTGCCAATTACAAGTTGGCTTATGCCATGGAGCTTGAAGACTTAGCTCCCATATTATTTTTTAAAATCCTTTCTAAAATAACAGATGTTCTTGTCTGTGTTCATATCTAATCTTTTTCTTAATCTTGCTAAGGTCTTGGTGCAAATAAATTCAACGGGTTAATTATGCACTTAGGAAAAAAAAGTAAAGTTCTTCCTCTTATCAGTTCTAAATAGTCTGTCTTTCAGAATCATTAAATGTCCCCTTGCTCTTTGTACTATGACAGAAAGTAAATAGGAGATCTATCTTAATGTCCCTCCTCTATATCATTTTGGTTATTTTACATGCAACTGTCAGGTCTCTTACTTGTCTCTTACTCCTCTCTAAGCTTAAGCTCTCTAAGCTTAAGCAGCTGAGAACTTTTGTGAACAAAACATTCTTGTCTTTCTCAAAAAAGTAATTAAAAATCACTCTTTTCAAATGGAAAAATTTTGATAACATTTTCAATTTTCTTAAACCATGAAAATTTTTAAAAGGGTGGAAAATTTCAAGTCCTTTACAACCATTGGAAAATAGAAACAACTTGAATGTCAGTTTCTCAATTTCTTATTTTTCAACCAGCTCAACTATAAACTGAACAGATTAGGATCATTTAGTTTCATTTCATATGAAACTCATGAAAGTCTTTCATAACTTCCATCATTTATCTTTGGATCCCTTCCATTTTTGCTGCCTCTTTTGATAAGGGGTACCCTGAACCAAAACACAGTATGCCAGGTTACAGTATATCTGATTTCCCCATAATGGCATATTTTCAGTTAGTTCGTTTAGTTCACTAGTAATTTTGTATCCTATTCTCTGTACAGTTTAGCATGTTAATTTGTTTGACCACAGAGTACTGAACAGATATTTATTGCCCATATCCCCTGACTCCTTCCCCAAGTTAGTTAACTCAGAGTTCAGCAATATGTGTTCATATTATTCCTTCCAGTGTCCTTGCACTTGTCAACATTATATTTTGTCATTCAGTATGATGCTTAATTGCTTTGTTGGGGCCTTCTGGAGTTAATCAGTTGCCTAGGTTAGCCTAACCTGAATAACTTTATCCTCTGCAGATCTTGCTACCTTGCTGTTGGCTCCCTCATCCAGCTCATGAATACATTAAACAATACAGGTCCTAGTCTTGTAACCTGTGGACTGTCCCATGGTTCACTTTCCTATGTTAACATGCTCCTCTTCTTTTTTGTCTTAGCCAGTGTCCAGTCTATCAGAGCTCTCCTGCCCACCCACTCCTATGTAGCTTCCTTAACTACTACTTCTGAAAGATTTCTGCCAGCAGCTGTAACAATTCATGAGGTTTTTGGAGGCCTGAGCCAGCAAGGGAGGTTTTCAGGGGAGGGGGAAGAGAAGGGAAGCCTATGTGCTGATACACCAGCACTTTAAGGGCTCTCCCGGCACTACTGTCTCAACTGCCCTGCTGTTCTGAGGGAGCAGCACCCCTGATGCTTTGGTGCAGGGATATGTGGCTCCCCTAACCCTATTGGTTCCTTGTGCAACAGAGTTAAGGTGGCGATGGCAGTGGCATCACTATCAGCCAGAAGAGCTACTTGGCTGCCTCCCCTACTCCACAGGTGTCCTGCTCAACCAGGGCCGGATTTAGGGGCGGGCAATCCAGGCGACCACCTGGGGTGCTGGGCTTCGGTGGTGCCGGGCTCAGGGTGTTGTTTTTGTTGTCACCAAGAGGAAACATTTTACTTTGTTCTATTTTCCAGGTATTTCATTTTTCACTAACCTCCTAGAATGTTCTGGACCTTTGTAGAATCTCATGGAACCTTCCAGACTTTCTGAAAACTACATTTCCCTTGAGTCGCCTAGAACGTTGTCAGCCATGCCCTCGCAGGTATATAAGGGGCAGTGTGGTGCAGGGCCGTGCTAGTCAGTAAGATGGTGGGGGGAGGCCAGGGGCCCATGGGCCCCACCTAGGGTTGCCAACTTTCTACTCACACAAAACTGAGCACACGTGCCCCGCCCCTTCTCTGAGGCCTGTGTCTGCTCATCCCCCACTCCATCCCCCCCACACTGTTGCTTGCTCTCCCCACCGTCACTCATTTTCACTACCTGGCTCAGGGGGCTGGGGTGTGGGAGGGGGTGAGGGCTCCAGGGGCCAGAAATGAGGCATTCAGAATGTGGGAGGGGGCTCCAGGCTGAGGCAGTGGGTTGGCATGTTAGAGGGAGTGAGGGCTCTGGGGTGGAGGAAGGCCTGAGGGATGGAGCCAAGGGGTTCAGAGTATAGGAGGGGGCTCCGGGCTGAGGCATGGGTGTGGGAGGAGGTACGGGCTCTGGGGTGAGGCCAGAAATGAGTGGGAAGGGCAGTGTGGGGGCCATAGGGCCAGGTTTGGGTGCTGGTGGCCTCCCTCCCACACTGTTAGGAAGCTTCCACTGCCCGGAGTGAGATATAAGAACAAAGTGAGAGCCAAGCTGCAATATTGTGAACCTTGTTTTATTGTGTAATTGTGAAAATGTACTTTGTATTTTAAGACTCGAAGAGTGTAAACAGCGACTAATAAAGGACACTTAATGAAACACCAGAGATATCTATAGAACCGTTATCTATGCAATAATATAAAAGTACTGTTTCTTCGTTTGATATGCTTAACACATAATGTTTGATGACTTGATGTTACTACATTTCAGTTATTCTTAAAATTTAAAGAATAACTGAAATAGAACTCTTATATCACACTCACTTCCCCCACCCAGGAAAACACACAACTGCAAACTGTTTCAGCCCATATGCATCTAGAAAGCAAGCTACTCGAGGTCTTACATCTAGACAAACACCTAGTCCCTCAAGGTAGGAGCTGAGATTGCCTATTTCCTGGTGAGTGTGACAGAGTTTGTTGGAATTGAGTGTATTTGAAATGAATGCGAAGTGATGATGGCAGCGTGGGGATTTCCTACACTTCTAATGTTGGTGGCTGACACTGGAAAGAACAATGCTTGCACAATATGGCTTATGTGGGATTTACAATGTTGGTTTGAAATTATAAAGAAAAGCTCAGAGGGCAAGTCATGGCTTCAATAAAGATCAACAGGCAAGAGTTAAAAAAATAATTTTTTTCCCATTCATACACCTGTTTTGCTTCTGTTTGGAGTGTAAGCATCTTTACTCAGGGCCTGGTCTCACTTTGTCTCTTGTCCCAGGGTCACCTAAACCTTTAAGGGGGCTGGGGAGCATCCTCATCTATGTGAAGTTTAGTCCAGCTCTCCAGGAGGGAATGAGTACAAGAGTCATGTGATGGGGAGCATGTGCCTAAGAGCCAGGCCTGCTAAGGGAGACATAAGGGCAGCCTGTGGTCAGGGAGGAGTGAGCTTTCTGTTAGAGTGGGAGAACAGCCAGGGCAGGGCCACTGGGGAGGCCTAGTCTGGTCACATAAGAGAAGACAGGGCAGATTGGGTATGGGGACCTGTAGCAGAAGGTGGATGTGGGTTTCCCCTGTGCTGCAACCTTGGGAGCAACTACCCCTGTCACCGTGGGGAAGAAGGGACTGATTGGAGCCTAGGACAAGGGCTAAAGACCCTCATGGAAGAGGAGAGACGACTGAGAGGAAGGGTTGGACCTGGCAAGAGTCTGGGGTGAAAGACAAGTTTTGTGGTTCTCTTTAGATTTTGATTAACTCCAGAAAGAGTTTTCTGACTGTGCTGGAGGACTAAGTCATCTTAGGGGCCCAATAATTCTGAGAGCTGGGGGGAGACAGCAAGTTGACCAGAGTGGGGAAATTATGGCACCAGACTGAGGGAAACTGAGGTAGAGGACAGGTCTGAAACAACACTGCTTTAGGCCCTAGTACAATCTCCGAAGCACTTAACACACTGAGGTGCTATATTAAAAACTATCGTTCCATTTTACCAAGCCCCATGTCTCTGAGGTAGAAAATGTTAATACATCTACACTGTAGGGAACTTTTAAAAATCACTTAAATTTCTTGGGCCATTCACACGCTGTGAAATACTGTAGAAGCATCAATAGAAGAACCTTAAGACCACATTAATGTGCCCTAGCCAGAAGTTGCTAACCCCAGGAGGATTCAGGAATACTCCCATGACTTTCGTATGAAAGACAAACTAATTACCCGTGTCAAATATAGTGCTGCAAGGCTTCAAGCCAATGCAAAAGCATTCAACGCTCATCCATTTGTGCTTTGCAGTCAATACAGAAGTAGTTGAACATTTGTTTTCCTGCTCCTTTATGCCTACTTTATTGTGAGACATTCAGGAAATAGCACACTATTATAATCAACAGCTCAGAACTACATTAAAACTTGATGGGCCATTGCTTAATGGCAAAAATAAGTAATTAGAGCTGCAGCGTAAGCAGCAATCAGAAGCAAACTCTGGTGGGATCTCTTCTGTAAACACAGGAACTGCCAATGCTTGTCAGCATGACTGTTGTGCCAGGAAGGAGGAGGAACTGGCTAAAATACTTTGACTTGATCTGTGCAGTAGACCCACCAGTAATTGGACCTCCATACACTCATGAATAATGTAGCAGGGTCTGCTTTCATAACTATAGCTCACTGTGAAAGCAGGGAGGCTGCTACCTAGCAAACATTAGACAGCACCTGCCTGGTAGCATTACCGATATAACAAACAAAGCTGAAAATGAGGTCACTGCCAGGCATCTTTAGTTTGTTCAGCTGAAAGTGGAGGAGATGTTGGTGGAGAAAACCTTAGACTGAACGTTTCTGCTACAGATTGCTAGGTATTGTGTCTCATATTAGCTGATGAGAAGAGCAGATTTTTAGAGATTGCATCTGGGAAGAAAATCCTTATTGAAAAGGCCTAGAATAAACTGAGTACCTTAAAGGAGAGCGAGGAAGAAAGTTCTAGGAAACAAGAAATAACATAACCCAGCTGGCATAAATTATTCCATAATCTTTAGCTTCCTTCCACTGTCCTCCATGAAGCACACCTTAGTGTTTACAGTACCTTTTTTTAGCTATTCTTTATTACTGCAAGCATTAGGAATGAGGTGACAACAATTCTTGTACCTCTAAGAGGCATATTTGCCCCACAGAAAAGGCTGTAATTTGCATCCCATTTCTACTGTAACTCCCATATGGCACAGTTCTTTGGGGTTTGAGTGTAGATATGCAGTGCTTAGAAAAGAGATCATGTCACTGGCCACTCCTCTCCCAGTCTCTCTTCTGCTTCTTCATTTCCATCTCTGGGAGCAGCAAAACAAAGCACTGAAAGAAAAAGTGGCAAAGTCTTCTGAAGAAATGGAGGCTGGATCTGACATGGCAGCTGGTGCCTCTGACCCCTCTGACAGTGTGGTAAAGCCATGACTTTTTGCAAGAACTTTGAAACAGGGAGGAGGAGAGTGTAGAGGAAGAAGGTTGTTAGGTTAGATCATTAATGTGATAGTGTTTTTCAGCAGGGTGTCTGAAGCCTTGGTTAAAATTCTGCCACCAAATTGAAAAGAAGGCAAAGAGTTACTTACTTCATGGAGCATTCCCATATTACTTAATAGAAAAGCTTTCTATATTTAACACTTCCATAGACTACAATATAAAATTATATCCTTGCTGTAGGATGGTTTAAAGCTATAATGGATAATGTTAAAAGCTATAGCTTTTTCTGCATAATAGCTATCTAATTCCAATGTTTTCATCCCATAAGACACTTCCATAAGGGCTGCCTCTGGAGATTACTGCAAAAGCAGAGGCTGCTAGAGGATAACTATCCCAAGGACAATCAGTATTTCTAAAGAGCAATGTTTTTGACAATGGAATGGACCAAATTATCACAAAATTCAAGTTCCTGAACAAGGAACCGCTCAGATTGCTCTACAAAGTACTCATCCCTACAGACTCCTCTTTGAATAATACATACTGAACACTGCTGTGGGTAACTTCAGTACAGCTTCATGAAATAAAATGTAGCTACTTCAGAAGAGAGGCAAAAAAGAAAACCTGAAATCCATGCCTGATTGATTTATTTCAGAGGATAGGGTGATGAGTACTACTTGTGGGACACAGAGTTTTTGAAAAAGGAAAAGGAGTACTTGTGGCACCTTAGAGACGAGCAAATTTATTTGAGCATAAGCTTTCGTGAGCTACAGCTCACTTCATCAGAGTGGAGCATTCAGTGGAGTTTTAGAGCAATTCCCTAGATTTTCAGCTCAGCCACTTTGTAGCAGCACAAAATTAGAGATGAGTGAATGCTGCAGCAAAACTTTCACTGATGTTTGCTTGCATAAAAAATTGGCTTGGCTTCACTTGTGTTTGCACTCCATTTTGTAGTTTTTTAATAGAAAGCTAACCCAGGTATGTCAGAGACCCCCTTGGGACTGTCACCTGATGTGTTGGAATTACCTCTGAGCCCATTTTCCACTGGCAGCTTGGGACTCCAGAACCCTGCCTTGTTGAGCCAGACATGCTAGTCTGCTGCAACACAGAGCCAGGTCTGGTCCATGCCCCCAAACCTGCAGACTTTAACCAAAAACTGCTCAGCAAGTCACCTATCTCCAGCATCCAGACACCTAGCTCCCAGTGGGATCCAAACCCCAAATAAATTTGTTTTACTCTGTATAAAGCTTATACAGGGAAAAATCATAAACTGTCCGCCCTCTATAATACTGATAGAGAGATATGCACAGCTGTTTGCTCCCCCAGGTATTAATCACTTACTCTGAGTTAATTAATAAACAAAAGTGATTTTATTAAGTATAAAAAGTAGGATTTAAGTGGTTCCAAGTAATAACAGACAAAACAAAGTAAGTTACCAAGCAAAATAAAACAGAACATGCAAGTCTAAGCCTAATACATTTAAGAAATTGAATACAGGTAAATCTCACCCTCAGAGATGTTCCAATAAGCTTCTTTCACAGACTAGACTCCTTCTTAGTCTGGGTCCAATCCTTTCCCCTGGTACAGTTCTTGTCAGTTCCAGCTCAGGTAGTAACTAGGGTTTTTCTCATGACTGCAGCCCCTTTGTTCTGTTCCACCCTCTTTTATAGCTTTGCCACAAGGCAGGAATTCTTTGTCTCTCTCTGGGTTCCCACCCCTCCTTTTAAATGGAAAAGCACCAGGTTTAAGATGGAGTCCAGTATCAGGACAGGGTCACATATCACTGTAAGACCTTATTCTTCATTACCCACAGGCTGGCCCACACATCCACAAGAAGGCTTGCATGTAAATAAACCATCTACAACCAGTTGTCCAAGTCATTGGGAGCCATAAAGATTCTAAACCCGCATTAATGGCCCACACTTTGCATAGTTACAATAGGACTTCAGAATAATACTTCATATTTCTAGCTTCAGATACAAGAAAGATACATTAATACAAATAGGATGAACACACTCAGTAGATTATAAGCTTTGTAATGATACCTTACAAGAGACCTTTTGCATAAAGCATATTCCAGTTACATTTTATTTACACGTGTAAGCATATTTCCATAAATATATGGAGTGCACCGTCACACCAGGAAAGGAATGATACCCCAGATCAAAAGACAAAAATGAGTATATTTACATAAAGTCTGACTGGTAATGTTCCAATGCTCTCTGAACCCAGCTGAATAACTCTTGTTAATTATAGTGGAATCTGACTTAAAACAGTCCTCTACTGAAGATACAACATGTATGAAACTGAACCAATGGCCCATGTGACTTATTGTTTCTGAAAGCCTTTTTGCTTTGTGATCAAAAGAAAATTTGGTGCACTATATTCTTTTCCTCTCCCCTGCATATGCTGAAGTAACTGGAAGCCAGATATTTCTCAGCTCCAATCATTTAGGTGCTTCTCATCTGTGGTTGGCAGAACCCCCAGAGCTGAAATAAATTGTTTACCTGTGTGTGCAGGATATCTACCAAGCAAGATTCCATCAAATCACTCTGCGAGTTATGATTTAAGATAAGGTCTGTATAATCTAGTTTTAAGTTAATCAGTAAACTGGGTTTTATGGTGTTGACTTTTATCTCTTACAATATTTTAGAATAAATTGAAGCAAAATAGAAAACATTTTAGTAATCTTGGACTGAATGTTATAATTTTGAATGGCAAATGGTGAGATCCTTGTTGTGCTTATGATGACTGGACTGATGACTATTTCCATGAATGCAGAATGGTTGTATATCTTTGTCTAATATCAGCAGGCTGATGGGTAGTGGTCTGATAGCATCAATTTTTCTTTTGAAACCATTTAGAGATCCAAATATAAGTTGATTCCAGTAAAAGTAATAAAATAAAATTAAAATAGTTTAGGAGTTAGCAAGCAATAAATGGGAAAAAACACAGTGTTGCTGGAAAAGTATTGAATGAACTAATCTAGAGAGATGAGGGGTAAAGGAGATGCAATAAAAATGACAGGAATAGATATGGCTGGACATACCTGCATTTATGATGTTCCCACATAAGTCAGGTTTTTTTGTTTTTTTGTTTTTACTTTCAGCATCATGTTCAAAACAGTCTGGTGGGTTTATTTTTGAAAAGAAGCTAGCTTCAAATTATGAAACAGTCCATTAAGTATTGCCTTAATAGCCTCTCACTACTGTGAGTGCAAAACAACTCTTATAATTGTGTAGGGAGTGTGGGGGCGAGAGAGAGAGAGAGACCTCAACTATTTGTATTTGAATAATTGGTGGATAACTTTGTAATTTTTTTTTAAATTTTCCAGGGGGAAGGGAAAGACCTCTAGTTCTTGCTGTTGTCAAGTTTTGTTTTTTTTCCAGTGGGACTGGCAGAATCTAGCTCCATGGATCATGAATATTGTTCATCAGGTGCAGAAGTACTTGACTAGTCTGAACGCTGCAGGAGGCAGTCCATAGAAATGCCCGAGGTGGTAAGAACGCAGATAACTTGTGTAAATTAGCTCCCTATCCCCTTGTGCTGCTCTCTCCCAGTCCCACTTCTCTTGCTAGTGTAGCATGACCTACGGCACCCCTGAGGTTGCAGTAACCCAGATGCTACACCAGCTTTTATGCAGGGGAAGGGAGGGGTTGAAAAATAAGACAAGGACAAGGTCCCTATATTTTGCTCGTTAGAGTTAATCGAAATAGGCGAAAAGGGGAGCTGTCTAGAAGAAAAGAATAATATACTATAGGCATTTCTATTCAGGGACAGAGTTCTTTTGGCATTGGTGATTGCTGAAAGGCTTCACCATCAAACCTGAATGGGGGCTGCCTAGGGCCCTGAATTGCCTTAATTCGGCAATTCTGAAAGGAAATGGGGGGTTTCCATTGAATGTAGCAATTAATCATTTATGTGCTTAGCATTGTAGTTCAGCTAGTGTGTGGCTAAGTCTTTTCTAATGGGTAATTTAGTATTCTCCTTGTACTTTGTTTCAGCTCTGTGTTCCTGTTGGCTGAGTGTGACTTGGGGCAGGTTGTGTTCTTTTCTCACTAGCCCTAGACCCTGAAAGCATACAGTAACTATGCACTGCTCATGTGACTAGTCAGTCAAGTGCTGGTTTGAGCTGGACTTTTTTATACTTCAGTCTTCATGAACTTTTTTCTTTTTAAATAGACATTGAGCACTGAAATTCAGAAGATGGCTTAGACAGCACACACTTCAAAAGCTTATAATATTCATGACTAGATAGAGCATGAACTCCATTTTCAGATGGCCTATTTACATACATTGTTAACTTTCCACACTGCAAACTGATCACTGGCCTCAGAAGAACCAACTGTTCTGAAGGCTGCTTATTTAAATTTCAGAATGGTGGCTCTGCGGATGACAATATACTGTAGCAGTGCTACTGTAAAATTCCAAGTACCTGATCCCAAGGATGGGGACTCAGCAGGAGAGCCAGGTGGCTGGAGGAATGTGTTGAAAGTTTGAGACTCTAATGAGAAGACAAAGATTAGACTGCCCTGGCTGGTGGCTGGCCTGTGGCTTATGTAAATATATTATCCATTTAGCTTCTAATGGAAAGGTTTCTGTGTCATAAAAATCATCATACCTATTGGCAATGAGTGCACAAGTCAAGGACTGAATGGAGTGGTGCTGGGATTTACTGAGGACATTATCTGGACTCTGTTATGCAGGAGGTCTAACTAGATAATCACAATGGTCCCTGCTGGCCTTAAAATCTATTTATGAACTTCTCTCTGCATGCAGTTCCCTTCAGGCCAAAGTTGATGTTCCACTGCTGAGTCCATGTTCTACTTTGTTTGTGGATAAATATTGTGAGTGTTCTTAATCTGGCAGCTTTAGCCAGCACTAAATGTACTTAATGTTCTTTTAATTGGCTTTGTCAAGAAATTACAAAAGCAGAAAAGCTATAAACGTAAGACAGAAGTAAGTAGCAATGCCCAAGCCACTCATAGAGGATGGAAGTTTCATACACTACTCTGTTACAACAGGAAATTGCAATAATAATTTAAAATAAATTCACCCTTGGCACTCAATATTAAAGTAGCAAAGGCGAAGAACTCCCTAATGAAATGTCTCTTAACTGATGGAAACTCAATTAAATAAAATTGACTCTTCTTTATACAAGGTGTAGAGAGATCATTTCAAATTCTTCTGAAACTTATAATTGCCAGAATGGCATCAGGGATTTGGTAGCTCCATAGAGACACCTTGTTGGACTCTTGAATATTTCATTGGGTTTCTTTGGGGGGGGAGTTATCTCAGACTTGGTTGAGGGAAGGGTCCCTATATTGCATGGATAAATAAACTTCAGTCACAAATTGATGATCCACAGGGTGGGATCTTATAATGTCAATGTTGAGAATTTTTACAGTCCACTGTGGACTTCTAGATTAACTGACTTTTAGGTTGCATTATTGGAAAGGAAATGTAGAAAATGAGTTTCAGTTAATCTCTTATTTAGACCTATAGCCTCCAATGATCTGTACCATATCTGTTGGAAAGATAATTTCCTCTGGACTTGCAATAAGACTCTATGATAGGTCTTAGTGTCATGATAGCTTGGGTACTACAGTCCTCTTGGACTGAAACTTCCACTAGCTTTGTAATGCTGAGCCAAAAAATGGCTTGCTTACTGAAGCACAGATGATGCTATTAAATAGTTTCTGGAGGAACCATTGTGAAAGGTAGAAAAGGCAAATTTAGATGTGAAACAGACTGAGGAAACTCAGCATTGGCTTTTGTTTTGCCTTTTGTAAATCAGTGGTTAGTCTGCATTTCTTTCTGGAGAGGAGAGAACAAAGGAGACAGTATTGCTATATCAAGATAATCTGGGACATCTCTTTTTACCTTAGAAAAATCATGTTGAGTTACAACAGTAAGTGTTTGCTCTACAGCCTTTGGGTTTAATGGTTGCCGTCAGGTATCTGAGAATGTCACGTGGAGCAGCCTGCTGTGACTGTGATAACACTTTTTTGTAATTTTTCAGTATTAAGTGGCATATCTCCATTAAATAAGGTACAAGTGGAAGTATTTCTCATTCCCTAATAATATACTGTTTGGATAGCAAATAGAAGACTGTCTATAGGAAGACTTTCTCTTCTGTTTTCCTTCCATTCCATTTTCAGTGTTCTATTTCTGACTTGATCTATCATTTACTTGATACAATTATGAAACATATGAATACTTTAAAAGAAGACAGCATGGTTCAGTGGTGAGAGCCATGGACAAGAAGTCAGTGAATCAACAGAAGATCTGGGAATGAAAGCTATGACTCTGGAAAAATTGCAGCCTCTCTGCCTCAGTGTCCCCATCTGTAATCAAGCGTACCCACTTTTGTAAAGCATTTTGGCTGAAACACTGCATCTGTTTGTTTCAATGGCAAAACTCTCATTGACTTCATGGGGCCAGGTCTTTACCCTTTGTGATGTACAGATGAAATACATTACCTAAACTATTGCTCTTGATTGATAGTACAGAGCATCCTGCTAGCAAAGCATATAAACACTCACGGCTTGATATTCAGAGGACCTCCTCCCATTATCAGAGTTGCAAAGCTAAATAGTGCTGGCCTGACTTTTGGTATATTAATCGTAATATAAACAAAAGCACTTGCACCATGTACTTTGTATAACTTCAAATTCTATATTCTCTAAGTTTACTGAAACTCATTGTGACACTGGACCCCATATTCTTCACAGTGATATTATTATGATACGATTATGACATAATTATAATGTATTTTATGCAAAATAAGTCATGTGAGGTGTCATTGGAAAAGTTATGATTTGCTGAATATGATTATCCTATTTATATGCATGTATCATTTTTGTATCTGAAGTTATGAATATTGATTATGTATCTGCATTTCAAATGTAGTTACACGTGGCTAACGCCCACTAGACAAGATGATTTCAGTCTAGATAGTCGGTGGGGAAGGGCCTATTCAGGGCAATGGGCCATTAGGAAAAAACAACAGGGCTTAGGAGAAGCTTATCTCCCACCTGGGAAGCCTTCCTGAGAATGCTACAGACAGCCTCCAAGTAATGGCTGCTATGACTCTACAAGGACATGTGATCAGACCACGTGTCTCTAGACTCCATCTTGGGATGTCAGTATTTTTCCACAGGCTGGTCTGGGAACCAAGCTTTGAAACAAAGGGTTGCCACCATATTCAAAAGCTATATAAGGCAGGGAGTGACATCATCTGGTGTTCTTCGCTCTCCACACCAGAAGACTCCTGGAAACACCTGAGGAACAAAGACTGAACTGGGGGAAGTGTTGGACCCAGGCTAAAGGGATTTTTAGCCTTTGAATGAAACATCCACCCAAGCTGTAAAGCAAGTGCAGCTTGCCCCTTAAGAATCTGCAGCCTGCTTGTATCATTTCGTAGGGTGAGAATCTGCTATTCCTATCCAATCTATTTAGTATATTAAGTTTATTTTGCATTTTTGTTTGTTCTCTAGGTAATCTGCTTTGATTTGTTTGCTATCACTTATAATCACTTAAAATCTTTCTTTTGTAGTTAATAAACTTATTTTTGCTGTGTCTAAACAAATGAGTTGGAGTGAAGTGTGTGGGAATCATAACTCAGGGGCAAAAGCTGTTGCATATTCCTCTTCACATTGAGGGAGGGGGCGAATTTTATGAGTTTATGCTGTATAGTTCCCTGTGCAGTGCAAGACAGTATAATTTTGGGTTTATACTTCAGAGTGGGTGTGTGCCTGAGGAGCTGGGAGTTGCCTTAACTGTAGCCTTCCTATGCCGGGGCTGGTCAGAAAACCTGCATATAATACAGTTGGGTATGGTCCTACCTGTATGAACGCTGGTGAAAGTGCAGGCTGGAGGGCTTTCCAGCTTGTCACAGCAATATAGTGTGAGAGGGAACCCAGGATGGTGGGTCAGGGGACTCAATGGTGCCCCAGTTCCAAGTGGCACCCCATCACACTCATCTAAAATTAAAGAACATGGGTTTTTAGTCCTTAAGAGGAGCTGTCAACTAGAGCCAATAGTCACAAATACCAGGAACAACAGGTCATGTCACTGATAACATTCTGTGATACATAACTGACTTTTCTGCACTTCTCCAGTTTTGCATGCAAGAATAATGCCTGAAGTCACACAGCTTTCTCCTGAGAAGCCTGGTAATAACCCTCTTCATTCACAGATCTATCACTTTGCAAAGGAGGGTAAGCATTTATTTTTCCCATTTTACAGATGGAAAAACTGAGGCAAAGAGACTGAGTGACTTGCCCACAGGGAGAACTGGGAATAGAACCTAGGTCTTCTGACTCTTAGTCTCATGCCCTATCTACTGAACCTTACTGCCTCCCATATTAATACACCACTGCTAATGCCCAAATTAGCACTGTTTGTAGATATACCAAGTATTTTATAAGTCCCTGACAAAATGCTGTATACGTAAAGTACTCTTTTTGTTTCAGCTAGTCAGCTCAATGTGACCTTTCTTACCAAGCTGTGACTTGTCTCAGCCAGTTAGACTCTGAGTGGTAGGCTTATGAATAAGAATTTTCTGAAGTCTTTTTTCTGTGCTAGCAATCAATAAGGGTCACAAATTGGGCAAAGTAACACCAAGTGGTTATTCAGCCCTTCCCTGTTCATTAAAAATGCTATTATACATATCTCAATCCGGACTCTCCCAGGATAATAAAAGGCATTGCTCTGTAAAATATAAGCAGTATGCAAATCCCAACCTCTTTAAAAATCAGTATTTTCACACTAACCATCTGTACATCACAGGACCTAAAAGATCTTTGGCAGCAGCATCTCAACTTGCTCTTCCATCCCTTTCTGCATTCTACGTGGAATATTGGAAATATGCCATGAGTGGCACTGTGGGACCATTCAGTGCAGACAGAGGTCACTGGAAAAATTAGTAACAAAGAACTGCAGATCTGTTATTGTAATCTTTCTTCTTATAGCACCTGATTAAAGAAATGTGGCTTTTTTGCCATGCTTTGAGTGTTGAATGGCACTGATATACTTGGGTACAACCTGGCTGGCCACCTCTCTGATAACTACTTCACATGCCAAACATAGGTCAAATACTTTCTTTCAGTATCTGGAGGGTCAGTTTCCTCTTTCAATAACCTTTAATTCTGGTCTGCTGTATTGATTTCAAGGGTGGGTAACTATGGATATTTTATTTCCAGTGTTTTTCACTTACATGTAAAAATAATAGTATATGCAGAAGTATAAGGAAACTTATTTCCTCAATGGTGTCAAATTTCCTCCATAAAGTTGGGTGACTTCACATTGTTCCTATACAGCTCAAGCAAAATGTTATAGTATGGAGCTAATAAAAAGAGAGAGGTCTGTATCACAATGACTTTCATTTATTAAATGATGGCAAAGTAGAATCTAAAGTTTTAAAATGTCAAGATTCTTTTGAAAGTGAACATGTCTTCTGGCTTCTAGTGGCATTTTGCCATTTCTCCTTTGAGTAAAACAATTAGTCTACTAACACTCTGAAAATCTTTTATGAGAACAGAGCAATGGAGCAAAATGCTTCTGCAACCAGATCTCCGCTTTCTAATCATAAATTGCTCCTGGCTTCATGCACTGAATTCACAAAGTTGATAGCACTTTTTTTTTAAATTGGTACTATTTGGAAAATGACTCCTCTTTATAACAAAATTTTAGCAAATAGAGATTGGTAAGAGAGTCCTGACTGCATTACAATAAGAATGTAAGAAAGTTGGAGAAACTGGAAAAGGAAGCTTGCTATAACCTGGTTATCTATATTACAGCAAAGTATAACTTGGAGTCTGAGCCTGCAAATGTATACCATATGGTGTAGTGCTCATTAATGAGTAGTCTGACAGTGTTCTCATCCAAACTTCGGTGAATATACACATTTATCATATACTTGGCTATAAAGCTTGTTGATGTGGATAGGGGCCTAGTCCTGCACTGATTATCAGATAAAAAGGCTCTCAACAGGCTGTAAAAACAATAGTATGATTATTATGCAATGATATGCCACAGCTAGAGCAGGGCAGAGTAGAAAGTAGTTGCCCATGACAGATGGAACAAGTGTTTCACTCATGTGCTTTGTCTGAAGCCCAAGCGCCACCGCCCAGGGCTGACACATGTAACTTAATTTAGCTTTGCAGGGCTTCTTGTGCTGTGGGACCCCAGGCAGGTGCCCTGTTTCCCACCTCCTAACTCTGGCCCTGCACTTGCAACACCCCTAAAACCATCCTGCAACCCCCATGGGAATTGCAACCACCAGGTGGAGAAATGATCTAGATGAGTTGAGTACTCCCTGGAAGTACTCCCAGGGGTAAGTATACCCCAGGTTGAGAAACACCAGGTTAGAGCAAAAGTCATAAGCAGTATGTGAAGGCAGTTAAGTTATTAGTAACTTCAAGCATTTGGGAGTTTAACTTCTACTACTATAAAAATCTGGTTTTACAAAGTGAAAACACTTTCAATTACAATTTGTCAGTTTCTTAGGGCAACAATACTCTTGCCTTCCCAAGTGGGTTCCCTACTGTCATCCAAAGAAGATCCTCATATAGAAGTGGACGAGGAAAGTTGGCAAGGAAAGTTTAGTCAATTATTCTAATCAGTTGGTTGTACAAAATAGAGAATCAGACTCAAAACTTCGGCTATAGCTGTTTGTGATCCAGAGATGGAAGTTTGCTGACTTCATGAAGAGGTCTGCTTAATGCTTTCAAGAAAGAGCGGCTTCTTTCCTTTGTCTTATCTGTGGATTATAAATCTCAGACAAACATCAATGTGTAAAGCAGCTTCCCCCACAAAAGAAGCTATCCTTTGTTGGTTGTGGCAAGGACTTAAAATCTCTCTGTAGAAGAAAGTAGCGTTGGCTAATGTGTTGTTCCCAAATAATATGTTGTGTATGTTCAGTATTTTGTTGGCATTTTTTCCAGTTAGTTGCATTAGAGGGTCCAAACTATCCCAAAATGGTAGTCCTAAAGCTTTTGTCATCTCTTGATCTGGTTTGACACTATTTTTGCTATTAGTCATCCACTGGTTGCATTTGTAAACCAGCTGGTGAAAATGTCTGCACTTTCCTGAACTCTGTAGGTGGCATCTAAATCTGACAGATGCTTAGTCTTTAGGATCTCTCTTCCAATCCTGTCCTGGAGGTGTAATTATTCCAGATTTATTTGGCATAGTAGTGGAAAGTATGCTCACTTAATGATGGAAATAGCTTATTTCAGTGCAGGGGTGGAGGTGGTGTTGTCTATTGTAAATTTTGCTCTTTGTACCTACTGAGGATAAAATTGCAGGGAAACATACACAGTGTGCAGTATCCTCAGCAGGTGTAAATAAATCTAACTCCATTGATGTTTAGAGCTGATGGGCCAGACCTTCAGCTAGTGCAGAACAGTGGAGCTACACAGCTTTATGTTAGCTGAAGATCCATCCCATTGACTCTAAAAACTTGCTTTAGAACAAGTTTGGAAATAGTTTTAAATATACTACTAGACCCTCTAGAAGATCACCACATAAATCCTGCCTGTCAGAGCTAAAAAAGTTAGTTAATATTTCACAAGGGGATGGGTGGCTTTATGCAATGGAAATTCTGAAACACTTTCACCACTTTTGTTAAACCATCTAAAACCCTTAAGATGGCCTCTCCAAGACAGCCCATCACCTCATTGGGGTAGTGGTCAGAGACCTTCAATCACGAAAGCCACAAGACCGACCAGTGATTCTGATTCAACCACAAGGACTCAAGGACTCAAAAAATTCCAAAATTTTCTAACTGACAAGAGAACCCCATCCTCAGGACAAGAAGTCAAAGACTTGATGAATCATTACCATTCTACCCTGACTTCTGCCATTGACATGCTGGTCCCCAAATGGTCCCTTCCTCCTCATTGCCCACATAGATCTCTTTGGTTTTTTGACACCCTGTGACGGATGAAGAGAGGGACAGAAACTTGAGCGGCAATGGCAGAAAACAAAGGCTGATTCAGAGAGGATAAAACATAATGAGTTCCTCAAATGAGTTCCTCAAACATAGTGAGTTCCTATGCTGAGGCTGTAATACAGCCTCCAAGAATCTTCCTATCAGTTTCCACTGAGGCTGCACAATCCCTCCCCAAAGAGTTATCCAGAGTGGCAAGATGCGTCACTAATCCTGAATGCCTGCAACTTGCATCAAAGCTGAGCACCAAGCATTGCAAGAACTATCATCCTGCTTCACTGAAGAGATCATACACGTTTGGGAAGGCTTCACAAACAGCATGGATCTGCTCCACCTGAACCCACCAACCAACAGCCCACCTGCATTCCCAGAATTCAATACATTCACTCATCAAATTCAGGACCTCCCCCACAAAACCCATGAGTCTGGCCTATGCTCTTCTTGGCTTGTGACAGAGTCATGAACTGGGGGAACTCCAGAGCAAAACAGCCAACTGCTCATTCAGAGAAGGAATCTTCCCTTCCTCTGTCAAACACACATTAGTCTGGTCAATACTGAAGAAACCCGTCCTGGATACTTCAGTCCTAACCAATTATCACACAGAATCAAACCTCCCATTCCTGAGTAAAGCTCATAGAGAAACTGGTATAAAAGACCAACTACAAGCTTATCTAATTGAAGCCAATATCCTACAACCAGCACAATCTAGATTCAGGCAGGACACGGAATTGGAATCAGAACTGCCCTAGTGGCACTAATGGATGATCTCCTGCTGTCAATGGATAGAGGATAGACATCCATTCTCATATTTCTGGATCTCTGCACACCATTTGATCACAAGATTCTGCTGTCTCACCTGAGAGGTGGTCAAGGATTGCCAACCCTCAAAGATTGTTCTGGAGTCCCCAGGAATTAAAGATTAATTTTTAATTAAAGATTGTCATGTGATGAAACCTCCAGGAATATGTCCAACCAAAATTGGCAACCCTAGGTCAGGGTAATATGTTAAAATGGTTTGAGCCCTTCCTAGAGGGATGTACCTAATGAGTAGTGATGGGAAACTGCACCTCCCCCTCTAAATCCCTTACTTATAGAATTCCCCAAGTCTCCCTCCTGGTTCAACATCTACGTTCAACCGCTAGGTGAACTGCTCAGACAAGGACTCAAGTGCCAGCAATATGCAGACAACTGTTCTATGTATCCTATTGTCATGGACTAGGATGTAGGCAGTCATACCTACTGGTTGGAGCAGTGACGGTCAGACCTAGTGGTTGGAAGCAGGAGTCAGAGCTGGAGTCAGGAGCAGGATGAGACAAAAGCTGGTAACAAGGCAAGCAGGAGTGACTGCAGGTGCAGGTGTAAGTGTTGAGCTGCTAGTGACCTGCTGCTGCTGGGCTTAAGAGCATGCCTGTTGGTTCCCGTTGGCTAATCAGGTGGTTCTGCTGTAGCTCACCCATGTTCATAAGTTTGCTGGGCTTAGCTAGTCCCAGGTTCAGCTGCAGGCCTTCACTCCTGCCACTTTCACCACATGGCTGCACCACTACCACCAAGGTGGTCCAGTGGTTGGATGAGATCAGCTTTTGGATAAAGAACAGCTGGCTGAAGGTGAACCCAAGCAAGACAGAGGTGATGTTGGTGGCCAGAGGGAAACATTTGGAAGAGCTTACAACCACAGTGCAGTGTCTGTTTGTTTGATTCAGTCCATAGACTAGGAGTACTCTTGGATTGCTTGCTGACGTTGAGCTCTCACATAACAACATCCATGAATAACAATTTCTACCATCTCCACTTGGCTAGGAAACTCTGTTTTGTACTGGTAGATGAAGAGCTGACCTCAGAGGTGATGAAGGCATGAACAACTCAGCTGGATTACAGCAAAGTAATATATCTGAGCATGAAGCCTTCGGTAGTTAAGAAACTCCCACCAACTCAGTACTGTGCAGCATGTCTACAGCAACACAGGCTACTGCAAATCTTTCCTCTATGCGCTGCACTGGCTTCCCATAGATTTGTGAATTGAGTTCAAGGTCTCAGTCCTTCTCTTCCATCTGCTCCATGGCCTGGGCCCAGGCCATCTACAAAGACGATCTAAAGATCTGAGGTGAAGACGGTGGTCAACAACTACGCTCATCGGCGGCGACTCCATGGGTGCTCCGGGGCTGGAGCACCCACAGGGAAAAATTGGTGGGTACTCTGCACCCACTGGCAGCTCCCCCACCCACCCCAGCTCACCTCCGTCTCTGATTCGCCTCCATCTCCACCTCCTCCCCTGAGCGTGCTGCCGAGTCCTGCTTCTCCCCCCTCCCTCCCAGTGTTTGTGCTGCGAAACAGCTGTTTCATGCGGCAAGCTCTGGGAGGGATGGGGGAGGAGGAGGAACGCGGTGCACTCGGGGAAGATGTGGGGCTGGGTTAGGGATTTGGGGAGGGGTCCAATAGGGGCAGGGAAGGGGTGGTGTTGGGGTAGGGTTTGGGGAGGGGGCGCGAGCACCCACCCATGCTAAGGAAAGTTGGTGCCTGTGGCTACACTCCTCTGGCACAATGGGGTTTATGAATAAAAGTACAGCTCATCTATGTGGGAGAGACTACCTTCTCTGGGATTATGCCGAGATACTGGAATTAACTCCCCCAGGAGCTAAGGGCCATCACAAACCTCACCACTTTTCACTCCAAATGCAAGACAGTTTGTAGAGATTTTTGTTTTTTGATGATAGTGGGGTAAGCTAAAACTGAAAAGGGTGTACTGGGTGTGGTGAGGGGGGCGCAATGGAAGGTAATTAACATATAAGGAAGAAACTGGTTCTTTGTCTTTTTAAGTTTAGCCTAATGTCACTTTTTTCTTCCCAGAGAAGCCACATTTTTTTAATGCTATATCTCATTAAGTCAGCAATTAATGGTAAATATCACAGGGCACCTACTGTACACCATTATATCAATGCTAAAGATGGCCTAGCTTATATCTAGAAAGCATTCTCTTTAACATAATGCCATAGTCTTTAATCAGACTTTTGGCCTTTTTCCTCACAGTACCCTGAAGAATTTAACTATTCAAGCCTGTGAAAAGATGAGCCCTCATTTTAGAATCTTTCTTTTTAAGCAGCTGAAGAGGAGATCAAACCACAAGATTTTAGACATCTAACTGAAATGTTCAACATAAATTTCATTTTAAAGTATGCCTGACTTACAGCAGCTGATATGCCCTATTAATGAGCTCTTGAGGAGGAATTTTTCACACTTCCAAAAAGCCTGACTGTCTATTCTGTAAAACCTCAGAAAAGTGATTTATGAAGTGCAGCCATCCTGGTAGCAGGTGTAGCTTGAGTCTTTGTGAACCCAGGTTGAATTCAAGCTGATGGTCTAAAATTGAAATCCTTGTATACCCCCCCAAGTACAGTTTTGATTTTGACTTATGCTGAGACAGTACTTAAAAGCAACTTCTGCTTGACACTTTACAGAGGAATGTAAAACAATGTTTGTTGGGTGATGAAGGGCAGGAGGGTAAAGCATGTGCTTTGGGAGCAGATGTACAAAGAACCAAATACTGCAAATAAACCTTTATTCACATGAGTAGTTCCACTGGCTTCCTCTATGGGTTAGGCCCACTTGTGTGAATAACTATTTGGAGGACTGAGTCCTCTGACTTCAGCCCATAGCAAATGTTTTTTAGCTGTTTATATAAAAACACCTGAAAATCAGGCCTTAATTGAATTCCCAGAAAATGAGGCATTGTGGTGTGAAATTTAACACTGCGAATACAGCTGCCTGCTATGAAAGCTGAAAATGACTAGCTGATTAAGAACCTGATTAAGAACCAGTTCCCATTGAAGTTTATGGGAGTTTTGCTACTGGCTGCAGTAGGAGCAGAAGCAGGTCCTAAATACTGAGAAGTCTGAGCTCTAGAGCTGTAAATAGAAGATATGTTCTATCCTTAAAGGCATACATTAGCTGGCCTTATAGGCTGTTTTATGCCAAGAGTGGGGAAGACTGTAGTTAATAAGGTTGCCTGTTAATAACGTGAGTCATTCCTCCAGTGCCTGAAAAAAAGTATTTAATTTATTTGCCAAGAATAAACTAATGCTGCTGTGGCTGCTTTGTAATCTAATTACTGCTCATGCTGAAAGGAAAACAAAGCTGGTTGTTTCCCTATACCTCATTCCTTGTATCAGAACCATTTCAACTGTTTGAATTCAAACAAGGTAGAGGAGGTAATATCTTTTATTGGACCAACTTTTGTTGGTGAAAGAGACAAGAAATTGGTCCAATAAAAGACATTACCTCTCCCACCCTGTCTTTCTAGTATCCCCTGGGATCAACATGGCTACAACACTGCAAATAAAAATAATAGAGGCAGATGTGGAGAAACTAGATCCATGTTTTGCTGTAAACAGAGGTTTGATCATAATTATGAAAACTGGAAAAGCAAAAATGGAGAGAAGACAGCTTTGTTTAAAACAAGCTAAGCAGACCCAAAGGAGTCATCAGATGTCTGTGACAGAGACCACCTTTCTCAGCTAAGGTATTAAAAGTACAGTTTTTTCCTTTCTCTGTTATAAAGGCTACCCAATTCTATACAGGGTAGACTAACTACTAGTGTGAATATATTTTAAATGAATATGAAATATTCATCACCTATGCCCAGGGATGCTCCTTCTTCACCATGTCAATATGCTTTTTTTTTTTTTTTGGTACAAGATGCAAATGAACAACTGTTTGGCTCAAGGTAGTCATTTGGACTCATGCTGAAAAATTTCAACTTTTTTTTTGTCATTTAAACAATTGCTCAATCCTTGGTTGGAATAGAGATAAGAGAGAACATGAATTTTTAGTACCAGTTGCCCTGGATTTCCTATTCCATATGCTCTCTTTCTCAAGGGAGGAAACAATTCAGGAGATGATGGGAAAGTGGTAATGGTCATTGGCACAGGGATATGCTACTTGATTTGAAGTGGGATGAATAGTAATTGAATACAAGGTAACAATTAGCTAGCAGAGACCTGTGTGAACGGAGTCAAACTCCTCGAGTACAATTATCAGAGGCTCATATGCAAATGCTGCAGGCAGATTCTGAGTTTTTGCATGATTTATTTGGAAAACAAACATATCCAGTTTATCCAGTATTAAACCACGTGAAACTCCACATAAAGGTAAGATTGGCTTATTTAGCTACCATAATAGAACAGAGAAGTGGAAAGAAATGAACAAAGGCTACCACAGCTGGTGCATTTATACCTGCAAATGTCAGTTCAACCTATGAATTGCTGTGACGAGGCTTGCAGATGTCTGTGGTGCCACTTAGATTGTTGTTCATTTCTTAGTCACTCCAATGTCTAACAGTGAATCAGTTTCTTGGCAACTGTCACAATTCACATTTATGATTTTAAATTAACTTGATGAAAAGACGGGGTTCAGAAATATTAAAGAAGAGGTGGCATATAAAAAAGCAACTGTAATAGTTGACTTAGGGCTCTATGAATATGAAATATTCAATTAGTCATTGGATAGTGATAGATCTAGATGGTTAGAGACAAATCTGGGAAAGCTGTCCTTTGAGAAATAACTTTAGCAGGCTTTTCAAAGTCCCTTCAAGTTTTTAACGTGGCGTCTGTCACCTCTTTCCTTTCCCCCCATGTTATGTCTCTCAAGCAGAGGCAACAGGGTAAGGATACAAGCTCAGTATGTCACAGCTTGCATGGAACTTGGAGGGAGAAACAGAGACTGCCGGAGGGAAACATTTGGAGGGGACAGAGAAGTCTGTCTGTCTGGCACATGGCTTGAATATCAGTTGCAGAATCTCTGTAAATAGTTTTCTTTAATAAAGAGCCAGTTTAGTTTTAGAAGCATGGAGTCCTCTCATGTTGTGATGCAGCATGCAGTCCAAGAAACACAGTAAAAAAGTTCCTATAGAAAGGTGGTGAGAACTCTCAGGGTATCTCTATGCTGCAATTGAACACCTGTGACTGTCCTGGGTCAGATGACTTGGGCTCCAGCTGCAGGGCTGTAAAACTGTGGTGTAGACATTTGGGATCCAGCAGGAGCTTGAGCTCTGGGACTCTGTGAGGGGGAGGGTCTCTCCTCACAGCCCTGGTTGTATACACCTTTACCTATTGTTAGCAGAAAGGGAGTTTTGTTTCAAAATCCTTTACTGACCACATAGCTTCAAAGCATTCCTGACAGAATAGTCAGACCTTCTAACCAGATTAGCAACTAAGCTATACTCATGCTCAATATCACCCTGGTGGGTGCATGCATAACCTATTAGGATGGAATGATTTGGATCTCTTAAATATTCAGAATGATTGTAATGAGATATTGAATCACAAGCACAGCCTGAAAGTATAAAATCTTTAATGAAACAAATCACATTAAATCCTGATGTCTTGGGGAAAATATTGCAAAGTCAAGTAATTTTTGTCTGCATATTGTTTTGATAAAATTAATGGATCTTATTGAATAAGCTTTAATTTTAATTGAATTCTCTTGCCAGTTCTTGATTTGTTCTGTTTCTATTAAATATTCAAAGTGCTTTTTTTTTTTTTATGGTTCTATGCTCTTACTAGAACAATTATTGTTACTTTGGGATTGACTACTGACCATGACAGAATAATGAACCAAATAGGGAAATCCAAGAGATACTTCTTAAATACCAAGAAGGCTTATATATTTCCTAAAATGAGCAGAATTCCCCAATCAAGGAGGGAGGAAAAAAACCCTTTCTTTATGGTCCGTTTCAGCGGCAACATTTCTATGCATCTACCTGGTTTCCTGTCAAAGCTTACATTTGTCAAAAATGACCCAGAATTTCCCCTTTGATTTTGATCATGCTAGAGAATTTTATTAAACACAATTATTGTGAATGGGGAGAAAAGAACAAGTGCTAGAGAATTTTACTGTGGTTGGGTATGGTTGATTGTGTCTTTATTTTTATCTTTGTTTATGATAAACTATCCTAAAAATAGAAGACATTTTGTATGCCAAATGTCAGGATGATGATTTGCTGGTAGTTATCAACTTCATTGTAAGCCTGCAGAAAGATAGATTTGGTATTACTTATTCATCTCCCCCCATAGTACCTGGAGGACTCCTATATAAGGTTATACTTTTTCTCTATTTTGAAGATATATTAGTACACTGTAACTTTAACCTTATCTGCTTTTCCTAAAGGAGTAGGTATGCTGTAGTTCCCACTATAAATAAAAAAACAAAAAGGTCAACATTTAAGAATGGGACCTTCTCACTCAGGTAATCTTGTGTGTATGCAGGGCCTGATTTTTCTGAAAATTGCAGCCACCCAAATTCTGTTAAACTCAAGGAAGAGGAGGCTGCACTGCATTCTGGAAATCCAGGCCCTCAAATAAATATATATATATATATATATATATATATATATATATATATATATATATATTTACTGATTAAAAATAAGTCTTAATTGTTTCTCACCCTGTAGAGCAGCAGAGCTGTGGGCGAATAAGCTGAGTTCAATTATGCACGAGCTAGAACAAATTAAACTGTTAACCAAGTTCCACCTTCTGAGCTGAGCCAAATTCTTCCCTCAGCTATACCTGTGCAACTCCATGTAAAATCATGTTTGGGTGCATCAACATAACTGAGGGCAAAACCTGATCTGCAGACTTATTCCTCATGATGCTGAAGAGGAGCCCAGAGTGAATCTGCAGGGTTGACTGCAATGTTTCCCCTAAGCTGCATGTGCAGAGCCATGCTTTACTTGAGGTAGGAGAAAGGAGCTTTGGGGCTCCACTTCCTCGCTAGGTATTGAGAGATCTCTGGCTCTATTTCTCTGCCCACTGTTCCTCGCAGCCATTGGAAAGAGAGGAGCCCCACTCTCCTGGCCATGAACAGAAGAATGGGAAGCCCTGGAGTTCCCTCCCCCAGCCAGATTGTGATGACATTTTCTAGAGAAGTAACCTGGGCTAACAGAGGAATAAAACTATGATTCATTTGCTCTCTTAGCAAACACTATCCTTAACCATATACGCAGAGGAATATTGATTAGAAGTAGGGAGGTCTTGTTACCAAGGCATCAGTGAGACCATTATTGGAATATTGTGATCAGTTCTGGGGTCCACACTTTAAAAAAGGAAGTTGACACATTGGAAAGGGTTCAGACAAGAGCTACAAGAACAGTTCATCATAGGACAACTTGCATTACAATGTGGCTAAAGAGGTTCAGTCTGTTTAGTTTATCCAAGAGACGCTTACGTGATTTGATCTGTCTCACAGATGCCTGAGTGAGGAGAAGAGTTCGGATCATAGGTGGCTCTTTAATCTAGCAGACAGAGGCATAACAAGAGCCAATGGTTGGAAACTGAAGCTAGACAAATTCAGACTAGAAATAAGCTAATTTTTATCAGTGAGGTAATCAACCACTGGACCAATTTACCTAAGAATGTGGTGGCTTCTCTCACTGGATATCTTTATAAAGAGAGATGTTCTAGAAGTAATGGGTTTGATGCCAGGATCACTGTGTGCAATTCGTGTTACGGAGCAGGTCAGACTAAATGATCATAATGGTCCCTGTAGCCTTAAAACCTGTGAAAGAGCCAGGTGGATGGTGACTTGCAGTAAATAATCTGGCCTACAACTGTCAACCCTGGAACGTGGTAATGTAGGTTCCTCCTAAGCATGTTGGTGGCTCTACAGTTTCAGGCGTTGGGAACAGTCATTTGTACATAGAGGCCTCTCCACAGATCACAAAACTTCTATCTAGCTATGTTATACCTGTTCCTCACCCTAATTCTAACACAAAGTGCTCAGTGCCAAGTCTCTCTCTGCAAAGAAGTCTTTCAAGGAGAAGGAAGGCAATGGCCTGCTAATGGACTAATTTTGTTTTCTTTCTATATGTAGGCTGTATTGGGAAGATACTTACTAGAATGCTGTGACTACATATCTTCTCCCTCTTAAAAATAGTTGGTGTCCAAACCATTTTCATGTAAAATGTTCTTTTTTTCCTAATATGCGGTGGGATTGTGAGCCCTGTATTCAATAATTTTTTGTTTTCCTATTGTGTGAATACAGGTGGGGAGAAAATAATAAAGGATGGTAATGCAAGCTTTGCTTGCTATTATGGCTACAGATCACAGCTGCTTGTCACACAAATCCATACACAGCATTATTGACATAATGCAGCCCCTTCATTAGAACTGTTATGTTTTCATAGGAAACCAAAACACTGAGCTCACTGCTATTAGAGATGACATCAACTGCTCTTTTCTTTGCTAGTTTTTCTTAAATTCTCATTCTCATTTACTATTAATAACTTCTAGCAGTGCCTAGAGGCCTCAGCCCCATTGCGCTAGGCACTGTATAAATACAGCAAAAATGGTCCCTACTGTGTTGCTTCGATACCCTCTTAAAATAAAATTATGGATCTTACTTGACTTGTTTGTTATCTAACAATCATTTGAAGATTCAGTTTTAGCTGGTTCCTTATGGAGCACAAACCAGTCAGGTTTTTGTTTGGTTTACACTGATCCAATTTATTATGTTGGAACACTGTATAATCCTACTTAAATTCAACTCCTTATTCTGGTAGGTGTGGCTTGGTAACATCATCCTGGTTCTGAGGGATGTGGGAGTAGTTCTCTGGGGAAAAGGAACTAGGGAGCTAACACTGGTGTTCCTGGAGGGAAATGCTAGGGACTGCGAACTTCAGGGACGAAGCTTAGGCTGAAGCTGGTGATAGTGGTTTTGATACCAATAATGACAGCTAAGGAAGGAGATCAATTTGGATACTCCTTGGTAACTCAAGTCTCTATATTCTGTTGAGGATGGAGTAGGGACTCAGTCTGTTTAAAGGCCATATTTTGGCTTTGGATACACTTGCATCATCCTTAATTGCTTTCAATGGAAGTTGAATATATAGCTCTGAAGTCAGAATAGGGCCCTGAATTAGTCAGTACCCAACTGAGTGTGACCCTGAACTACCTATCAGAATCTGGAAGTGTAGTTTAATGTACTTACCTGGTCTCTGGTCACTTTCTATAGCTGCAGTAGCAGATCAGAAATATTATAGAATCATAAGCTTATTATAAATATAAATATAATTTAAATTAGCTTCTATACCAAATGACTGGAGGATAGCTAATGTGACGCCAATTTTTTCAAAGGGCTCCAGAGCTGATCTAGGCAATTACAGACCTATTCAACATATTCATAAATGATCTGGAGAAAGGGGTAAACAGCGAGGTGGCAAAATTTGCAGATGTTACAAAACTACTCAAGACAGTTAAGTCCCAGGCAGACTACGATGAGCTACAAAGGGATCTCTCAAAACTGGGTGACTGGGCAACAAAATGGCAGATGAAATTCAATGTTGATAAATGCAAAGTAATGCACATTGGAAAACATAATCCCAACTATACGTATAAAATGATGGGGTCTAAATTTGCTGTTACCACACAAGAACGAGATCTTGGAGTCATTGTGGATAGTTCTCTAAAAGACTCAATGTCCAGCAGCAGTCAAATAGCAAACAGAATATTGGGAATCATTAAGAAAGGGATAGATAATAAGACAGAAAATATCATATTGCCTCTATATAAATCCATGGTGTGCCCACCTCTTGGATACTGCATGCAGATGCGGTCGCCTCATCTGAAAAAAGATATATTGGACTTGGAAAAGGTTGGGAAAGGGCAACAAAAATGATTAGGGGTATGGAATGGCTTCCATATGAGGAAAGATTAATAAGACTGGGACTTTTCAGATTGGAAAAGAGATGACTAAGGGGGGATATGTTTGAGGTCTATAAAATCATGACTGGTATGGAGAAAGTAAATAAGGAAGTGTTATTTACTCCTCATAACACAAGAACTAGGGGTCACCAAATGAAATTAATAGGCAGCAGGGTTTAAAACAAACAAAAGGAAATATTTCTTCACACAATGCATAGTCAACCTGTGCTCTTTGCCAGAAGATGTTGTGAAGACCAAGACTATAACAAGGTTTAAAAGAGAACTGAATATGTTCATGGAGGTTAAGTCCATTAATGGCTATTAGCCATTAGCCATGGCAGGAGAGAGACCACTTGATAATTACCTGTTAGGTTCACTCCCTCTGGGGCACCTGGCATTGGTCACTGTCGGTAGACAGGATACTGGGCTAGATGGACCTATGGTCTGACCCAGTATGGCCGTTCTTATGTTCTTATTATAGAAACACTTCACCTTGAAGTCCCTTGAAATGTGTTAATGTACATACTTATGCTAAACAATCTGTTCCACCTTGTATTTAGCTGTGAGACGCTGAGTAAGTTTCCCAGACCTGAAGAAGAGCTCCGTGTAAGCTTGAAAGCCTGTCTCTCTCACCAACAGAAGTTGGTCCAGTAAAAGAGATTACCTCACTCACCTTGTCTCTCTCTAGTAGTCTGGGAATGACTATTAGAGCTTCAACAACACGGCATATATATATAATAAAATAACCACATCTTATTTGTTTAAAAAAAAATTGTCTGACTTTTGCCTCTAAAGATTTCTCAGTAACAAAGTGCTGCATTACAAATAAATAAATAAATAAAATAGTGTCCTATACATATTTTAGAATCTAGATGTATTCCCACCCCAAAACTAGGTCCTATTATGCCTTCACTATTTGACAATCTCTCTAAAAGGGCACTATAGAGAAGTCATAAACTAAATAAAATCCCTTATCTGCATTATATACTAACATCTGATTATGATGACTGAAAGAATTCTAAATCTCATTTTCTTTTCATTATCTGTCCTGAAAAATTAATAGTTTTCTGTGTGTAGCATCGTTCCGTTCTGGGTCACCAAGCTGTAATTCAACAATGTTGTGCTAAACTTTCAGATGCTGCAGAGGGAATATTTGTATTTTAACTGATTTTTATTTCAGAAAATAATTAATAGGGTTTGAAAAAGAAAGAGGTTCTTTACAAAACCCAAACTATTTTATCTTTTTAAATAGTATTTTTAGTGGATGTCTTTGCCTGAAACAACTGTTTGGTTATGAGTTTAAAAGACATTGATTCTCTTTCATGTAATAAAGAGATGAAGGCAAATTATAAATACAAGGGGCTTGGTGCTTTTCTAAAAAGTGATAATGCTGTAAGTGAAGCGGGGGGAAATGGAGGGCCACAAACCTATCACTATAAGAAAAAAACAAAACAGGCTAAATTGTGGACATCTGAGTTTGACTAAATGTTATTTATATAATCTTGGGGAGGATGTTTGCACCTATGTATCTATGTGGAATCCAGATCTCTCAGGCTTGTGAGATTTACCTGAGCCAATTAGAAGCAGTATTAAAACAGAAGCAACATTTTGAACAGTAAGCTTGTCCTCCAGGCTGCCTATAAAGGCTGAGATCAGATCTCGGGGACAGGGAACAGTACCTCCAGCTTACCTAGGGGTACATGTGCCATACTGCTATGTCTGGCTGTAAATACTAATCAAGCAGTCAGAAATGTCAGGAGTTTAAAGAAAGAAAAGAAACTACAAGATGCCAGTCAATCCTCTAATTTTTCCAGGTAGATAAGGCCCCTCGACATAATACTTAGACCTGCCACGAGTGCAGGGGAATAGACTAGATGACCTCTTGAGGTCCTTTCCAGTCCTATGATTCTATGGCAGCATGGCTCAAGCAATGCACAAATTGGGCAACTGGATGAACAAAAACACAAGATGAAGGTTACTTCAATATAGAACTGCCACAATGGGTCAGACCAATGGTCCATCTAGCCCAGTATCCTGTCTTCTGACAGTGGCCAATGCCAGATGCTTCAGAGGGAATGAACAGAACAGGGCCATTATTGACTGGTCCATCCTCTGTCATCCAGACCAGCTTCTGGCAGTTAGAGATTTAGGGACACCCAGAGCATGGAGTTGCATCCTTGGGCATCTTGGCTAATAGCCACTGATGGACCTATCCTCCATGAACTTATCTAGTTCTTTTTTGAACCCTGTTATACTTCTGGCCTTCACAACATCCCCTAGCAACGAGTTCCATGGGCTGACTGTGTGTTGTGTGAAGAAGTACTTCCTTACGTTTTGTTTTAAACCTGCAGCCTATTAATTTCATTGGGTGACCCCTGTAAGGGCACTTGTGGCACCTTAGAGACTAACCAATTTATTTGAGCATAAGCTTTCATGAGCTACAGCTCACTTCATCAGATGCATTCAGTGGACTTGCATCTGATGAAGTGAGCTGTAGTTCACGAAAGCTTATGCTCAAATAAATTGGTTAGTCTCTAAGGTGCCACAAGTACTCCTTTTCTTTTTGCGAATACAGACTAACACGGCTGTTACTCTGAAACCTGTAAGGGCACTGGAACTCGGGGGTGGGAGGGCGGGCAGGAGGCCGTGGCTCTCCCACTTTTTGAAAGTGGACAGGCCTGGCCTATCCACTTTTTGCCATGGGCCTCCGTGCCCCTTACCCCCAGCCAACCTGGCAGGTGGAACATGACTGGGGAGCCCAGGAAGCGTGGGGTGCCACGCCATGGACCCTACACCTTCCCTGGGTGGTGGCCTGCGGGGCGGAGACACAGGCTGGGGGCTGCTTTTGGCCCCCTTGTCCCAGGCAGGTGGAGGGTCCAAAGCTCCCAGCCTGCTATGGCTTCCGGCTTTGCCAGGGGCAAAACAATGGGCAGAAAGGGGCGGGGCCTCGGGCAGAAGGGGTGGGGTGGGGCCACAGAGACGAAGGGGCGGTCTGGCTCCCCCTTTTTTGGGAAGCTTCCACAACCGGTGCCCCTGGTTCTTGTGTTATGTGATGGAATAAATAACACTCACTTATTCTTGTTCTCCACACCATTCATGATTTTATAGAACTCAGTCATATCACCCCAAGTGGTCTCTTTTTCAAGCTGAAAAGTTCCAGTCTTTTTAATCTCACTTCATATGGAAACTATTCCATACCTTTAATCGTTTTTGTTGACCACCTCTACCTTTTCCATTTCTAATATACCTTTAAGATGGAGTGACCAGAACTGTATTTAGTATTCCAGGTGTGGGCATCCCATGGATTTATAAAGTGGCATTGTATTTTATGTTTTATGATCTATCCCTTTCTTAATGTTTCCTGACATTCAGCTACCTTTTTTTTTTTTTTTTTGACTGCCACTGAATATTGAGCAGATATTTGCAGAGAACTATCCATGATGACTCTGAGATATGTCTTGAGTGGTAACAGTTAATTTAGACCCATCATTTTGCACATTTGGTGGTATTATGTTTTCCATTGTGCCTTACTTTGCATTTATCAAATTGAATTTCAACTGCTATTTTCTTGCCCAGTCACCGCAATGTTGTGAGATCCCTTTGTAATACTTTGCAGTCAGCTTTGGACTTAAGTATCTTGAGTAACTTTGTATCATCTGTAAATTTTACTACTTCTCTGTTTACCCCTTTTTCCAGATCACTTATGAATATGTTCACAGCGCTGGTCCCAGTACAGATTCTTGGGGGACTTGCTACTTACCTCTCTCCATTTTGAAAACAAGCCATTTATTCCTACCCTTTGTTTCCTATCTTTTAGCCAGTTACTGAGCCATGAGAGGACCTTCCCTCTTATCCCATGACTGCTTACTTTGCTTAAGGTGAGGGACCCTCTCAAAGGCTTTCTGAAAGTCCAAGTACACTATATCCACTGGATCATCCTTGTCCACGTGCTTGTTGACGTCCTCGAATAATTCTGATAGATTGGTGAGACATGATTTCCCTTTACAACAGCAGTGTTGACTCTTTCCCAACATATCGGGTTCATCTTTGGCTCTAATAGTTCTATTCTTTACTATAGTTTCAGCTGATTTGCCTGGTACTGAAATTAGGCTTACTGGCCTGTAATTTCCAGGATCACCTCTGGAGGCTTTTTAAAAAATGGGTGTTACATTAGCTATCCTCCATTTCCCTGGTACAGAGGCTGATTTGAATGATAGGTTACACACTACAGTTAGTAGTTCCGCAATTTCATATGTGAGCTCCTTCAGAACTCTTGGAAAATACCTTCTGGTCATGGTGACTTATTATAGTTTAATTTATCAATTTGTTCCAAAACCTCCTCTGTTGGCACCTCAATCTGGGACTGTTCCTCAGGTTTGTCACCTACAGAATGGCTCAAGTGTTGGAATCGCCTCACTCACAATTCTGTAAATTCTGCAATTGGTAAAGGCCAGTGCAAAGTTCATTTAGTTTCTCCACAACAGCCTTTTCTTTGAGTGCTCCTTTAGCACTTCAGTTATCGAGTGGTCCCACTGACTGTTTGGCAGGTTTTTTGCTGTGAGTTTGTGTCTTTTGCAGTTGTTCTTCAAATTCTTTTTTGGCCTGCCTAATTATATTTTTACACTTGACAGAGCTTATGCTTCTTTCTATTTTCCTCCCTAGGATTTGACTTCCAATTTTTAAAGGATGCCTTTTAGCCTTTAACTGCCCCTTTGATAATGTTTGGCACTTTTGGTGGTCTTACTGTTTTGTTTTGTATTTTATTATTTGGAGTATATATCTAGTTTGAGTCTCTATTATGGTGTTTTTAAATAGTTTCTATGCAGATTGCAGGCATTTCATTCATGTGATTTTTCCTTTTTTATTTCCATTAACTAGCTTCCTCATTTTTGTATAGCTCCCTTTTTGAAGTTAAATGCTAATACGGTGGGTTCCTTTGGTATTCCCCACCCCTCCCCACCCCGGGATGCTATATTTAATTAAAAGCAGCCCAATGTATCATGTGCTTCCAGTCTAATGACTTCTGAAGATTGTCAATAAATAGCACCCCCAGCCTCACTGGAAGGTTTGTAAGAAGCAGGAGAGGGTAGTGTTGCATTTCTTACTGAGTTATGGGTTTTTTTAAAAGATCCAGGATTGCAGCCTGAACCCAATAACAGATTCTGTTAGACATTTTTTTTTACTCTCTGGTGTAGCAAATTTCAGAAAATGCAGCACCTAGTGAAGTCAATGCCAAAAGACATTGATGGCCATACTGTTCCTGAACTTCTTCTCAAATGTAAGACTTCCAACAATAGAGAAGAGATTCCAAGTAACTGGTTGACAGCACTTCAAACAAACCAATCAAGCACTGTAATGCTTTCCGTGAGTGCTGTTTTCTGAAGGGGAAGACAAACATACACAGGGCAGTATACTGGCAAAAAATGAAGGGTTTTTGCCAGCTGTGGAAAAAATGGTGCAAACCATATAATAAACATTTCCTGAACATGAAAAGAGCATAGAACATAAAACCAGCTACTGCAAATGGAAGGAATTAGAGCGGTCACAGTCAGGTGGATGGGGAATAGACAATGAGGTTCAAAACAAATATTAATAAAAGCTGCAAGATGGAGAGCAATAGTGGAACCAATGTTGGATGTTACCTTCTATCTTGTTTCAAGATGCTTAACATTCCAAGGAGGAGATGACCTGATTGGTGATCCACTCATGGCAACTTTCTTGTAACCTTGAGTTACTTACAAGTTACTCTGTTGTAATGAATGACTAATTGGCTAAAGTCAAACAGAAGCCGATGGAGGGTAGAGCAATGCAAGGAGTCAGAATGAATGAATTACATGGGGAAAAGCACGCAAACTATCTGTTCTATCATGTGATGCTATTCCTAATGCCTCTTACCATGAAAAAAATGTGTTCGCCTTTGGGTTTGCAGTTCAGGACCAAAACAGTGGTGCATTTGACATTCAAGAAGTATTTGAATTCATCAGCTTCAGGGAACAGATAGCTAAAATGCTAATTGCCAGCGTGAAGGGCCATACGTTCCACTTGACTGTCGAGGTCAAGGTAAGGATTTGATAATGGATCTAATAAGTCATGAAAATTAAAAAGCGTTCAGGCCTGCATTATGTCCAAAAATAAACTTGATGAGTATTCACCTTGCACTTCCCATTCACTTAATCTCAGAGGAGTTAATACTGCAGCTGTATGTAGTGAAACAGTAACACTTTTTTTTGATTGTGTACAGAAACTTGTCGTGTTTTACTGCCAGTCCGGGGAGGTGGAAGATTTTAACAAATAAGATTCATTCCAGCATGTGTCCAGCTAAGAATGGAGCGAACAGTGTGTGTGCTAATGCTTTCTGTCCAGTGATGAAGTATGTCCCAGGAATTCTGGAGGCATTGGAATGTGCTGTCAGGGTTCCCTCCCCACTCTGAACTCTAGGGTACAGATGTGGGGACCCGCATGAAAGACCCCCTAAGCTGATTTCTACCAGCTTAGGTTAAAAACTTCCCCAAGGCACAAATCCTTTGTCCTTGGACGGTACGCTGCCACCACCAAGTGATTTAGACAAGAATCAGGGAAAGGACCACTTGGAATTCCTATTCCCCTAAAATATCCCCCAAGCCCTACACCCCCTTCCTGGGAAGGCTTGAGAATAACATACCAACCAAATAGGTAAACCAGATTCTTAAAAAACAGAACTTTATTATAAAGAAAAAAAAAGTAAAAGAAGCACCTCTGTAAAATCAGGATGGAAGGTAACTTTACAGGGTAATCAGATTCAAAACACAGAGGATTCCCCTCTAGGCAAAACTTTAAAGTTACAAAAAACAGGGATAAACCTCCCTCTTAGCCCAGGGAAAATTCACAAGCTAAAAATAAAAGATTATCTAACGCGACTTGCCTTATTTACTTACTCTTTTGGCAATATTGAGACTCATTTTAGGATGATTTTAGTAGAAGGAGTTTTCTGACCTGGTGCTTCTCTGAACACACCAACACAGAGCACAAACAAAGCCTACCCCCGCCCCCTCAGATTTGAAAGTATCTTCTTTCCCCATTGGTCCTTTTGGTCAGGTGCCAATCAGGTTATTTGAGCTTCTTAACCCCTTACAGGTAAGGAGGAATTCTAGGCTACCCTTAGCTGTATGGTTATGACATGTGTTCTTGAATTAAATTAGACACATGAAGCTCAATCAGAAGTGGAAACACTGAAACAGCACTTCTGCTCATTTTCATGCCTTTTGTTGGCTAGCTTTAAAGTTTTTTAAAGTATTGATGAAAGGAAACAAGATTTTACAAGCCTGAGGGATCTCCTTTTGCTGATGTTATTGAAGAATTAAAGCAACTTTGACATTAGTGACCCAAAATTCTATTGGGAGCACGCCTTGTTGTAGAAGGTATGGAAATTTTGCCACAGTTACTGTAGAAGAAGTAGGAAATGGAAAAGATTTCATGAGACCCCTGAGGAATCATGTTCTATCACCTCTGAAGATGAGACAGTCTTCATTCAGAATGAATGTGATCTGTGCAATGTTGGACAACATTATCTGTGAATTGGAGCACCAATTTAAAGCAACAAATGACATTTGTTTTATGTTTTGTTCAGTCCTAAAATGTCATTCTGCTGTCTGTGGAACTCGGAGAAGCAACCTAATGACTAATTCTCAAGTGTCTTATGGGTCTTTCGGAGAACTTTCCAAGTGAAATGTTACATCTGAAAAAAATCTTCGTCTGCTTTTGGAAAAGAACATGAACTGCCACCATTTATCTATCGTAATGAGATTTAAAACAAAAAAAAACTTTCTCTGGCAAGTCACCGTAGTTACAAAAATAAAATAAAAAAAGGCAGCAGTCTGAGGCTGCTCAGGAATTTAGAATATGATCAATATAGCAGGGCACATGGATTAGTGGACAGACTACCACCAACTTTTTCTCCTGTCTTGGCTAAAAATACTATGTGAACAATCAATCACCATCATGATGTCTTGGTTCTTCTGGTTTCCAGCTGGAAACAGAACCAGAAGTGGAGGGAAAACATATCTGAACACTTTAGAGCAGTGGTTCCCAAACTTGTTCCGCCGCTTGTGCAGGGAAAGCCCCTGGTGGACCAGGCCGGTTTGTTTACCTGCCGCATCCGCAGGTTCAGCCAATTGTGGTTCCTAGTGGCCGCGGTTCACTGCTCCAGGCCAATGGGAACTGCTGGAAACAGTGGCCAGTACGTCCCTCGGCCCGCGCCGCTTCCAGCAGCTCCCATTGGCCTGGACCAGCAAATCGGCCACTGGGAGCTGCGATCGGCCAAACCTGCGGATGCGGCAGGTAAACAAACCATCCCAGCCTGCCAGGGGCTTTCCCTGCACAAGCGGCGGAACGAGTTTGGGAACCACTGCTTTAGAGTCTCAAAAATAGTCCTGTTTAATTTCAGTTCCAAATTGGGCAAAGATGCCAGGGGACCAAGGAGTTTTTTATTTATCCTTAATGAGTATTTTGAGGTGGGGTGGTTATTTTGCTATGAGAGATTGCTATGCAATCAGTAAGTGCTATAAAATTTTTTAAAATTTTAATCCACTTACTGATTGTCACTTTCAATTATTCAGAGTAAGTGTGTTCTTTAAAGAAAGATAACTTAATTTCGTTGCTTTTATGTTATACTCCAGCAAAGAGCATTCTTCCTCCATGATTACTTGATGCTCTAGTGAAAGATAGGATAATTGCATCACACCAAGTGTATGTTAGCAAAGTCAGCAACTAACTTCTTAGTTTGCGGTATGCTATGGGTGTTCATGGACGCTTTTCTCTTCAGCAACTGGATGTGATATTTTGCAATGCACTGTGGTTTTGGAACTTTAATCTAAAGGTAAGTGGAAGATATTTACACTGTATTTTCAATTAGTGTCTCCCTTTGTTTCCTCAGTCAGGTCACACAAGTACTTTTTATATTTTAAGACTTCGATAGTAAATAGACTAGTTACCCACTTTTCTCCTTTCAAAGTGCATTTATATAATAGCAAGCTCCAGTGTATTGTTCAGTTACAATGGGCTCACCTAAATATTGGTCTCTTGGTTTCAGAGAAGTGAAAATGCAGATGACTGAGGTGAACGCTTGTGAAATTTGGTTATTTACTATATTACAAATGTCACTAAAAAGTAAACCACAGAGATTTTGCTAAAGCCTAGACAATAAGATTCCAAAAGAAGAAATGGTAAATGGCTGTCTTAGCACTGTAGTTTCAGCAAACTAGTGAGAACAGTTTGTTAGAAATCTCAACCAGAGGCTGTCTGCTCACAAAACTACTTTTATTCTGGATTGGAGGTAGAATTATAGAATATCAGGGTTGGAAGGAACCTCAGGAGGTCATCTAGTCCAACCCCCTGCTCAAAGCAGGATGAATCCCCAATTTTTGCCCCGATCCCTAAATGGGCCCCTCAAGGATTGAGCTCACAACCCTGGGTTTAGCAGGCCAATGCACAAACCACTGAGTTATCCCTACCCACATGGAAAGCTATTTTGGAATAGTTTATTTCACAGTAGCTATGCCGGTCAGTTTCCCCACATAGAGGAGGCCTAAGTGGCATCATAGCACCATCAACAAAGAGATTGATGAAAGCAGTTTTGAATAGAACAGTTCTTTAAAACTTTTATATTAGTGGTATTTATGTTAATCATGCTGGCAAAAAAGAAAAGAAAAAAGAAAATAAAGCCAGTGTTTCCTAAGATGTTAGGGAAGGAATTTTTGTTAAAATGCAGCACTGAGTTTCTAAAAAATCTGCTATAATTTCTTCCCATTCTCCCCCTGTCCCTCCTTCAGGACTCCTCTATCCACCCAAGCTTTACTGCTTTAACCTGCCGATATAGTTGAAGTGGTACAAGCTCCCTAGTGTGGACACAGTTATACCGGTATAAAGGTGCTTTATACCACTATAGCTATTTCCATATGGGAAGGGGAATAATTGACCTAGCATAAGGCACCTTTATACTGGTATAATTGCATCCACACTAGTGGTTGTACTGGTATAAGAAATTTGTTAACCAAAATAGTTGTACCGGCATAAAACCTCTGTGTAGACAAGGCCTGAGAATCTCTTGCAGTTTTTCCACCCCCATACTATGTATAAAAACTGCCATTATCATTTAAAGAGAGTTAACTGCACATATCAAGAGATACAAACATTCAATTTTCTCAATTCCTGCACAACACTCTAGAGCCAAAACTTTTCTGTTTAAATGGAACACCAGCTATTTATTTTGTTGACAAGTCAGTTGAATGTTTAAATAATAAACAAATACACCCAGGCACTCTGAGCTGAATGTGAAATCTAATGCAAGATTCCTGGGTTCTGTGGTGCTCTGTCATGGCAGACTTGAAATTCTGGAGCAGCTTCACTATATAAACAAGAACAATACATTAAATACAGTTGCTCTCTTGGTGTTTATCTTATATATTCAATTTTTTATGCTGCCCCACACATTGAGATGTGCGGGGTAGGTCACAATTTCCAGCACCATTGATTTATGCTGGCTACAGATTGAGAAGAAAACTGCATCACTTTGCACTTGGTTTATATTTATATTTTCAAGATGGCTTTCATAGCCATAAAGTCTAGGGACAAGCTTCTTTGGTTTAAGAATGATACCTTAAACACTGGAACACAATTCTGCAGCAAGGGGTGGATGCCATGAAAAACTCTACAGAATCATTGGATACATGAGGTATTGATCACAGAGCACAAAATGATAAATATAAGGAGGACATACGTGTCATTTATTTAGCATACCTGTGCCTTTCTTCTAAAATTTCTTCATCAGCGTTATCAAAGCAAACACTTCAGAGAATCATACTAGCAACCGACCTGTGTTGTTGATCTTAAATTCAATCTAGAGCAGGGGTAGGCAACCTGCGGCATGTGTGCCAAAGGCAGCAGGCGAGCTGATTTTCAGTGGCACTCACGCTGCCCGGGTCCTGGCCACCAGTCGGGTGGGGGGGGGGAGGAGCTCTGCTTTTTAATTTAATTTTAAAGAAAGCGTCTTAAACATTTTAAAAACCTTATTTACTTTACATACAACAATAGTTTAGTTATATATTAAAGACTTATAGAAAGAGACTTTCTAAAAATGTTAAAGTGTGTTACTGGCACGCAAAGCCTTAAATAGAGTGAATAAATGAAGACTGGACACACCACTTCTGAAAGGTTGCGGACCCCTGCTCTAGAGTCTCTGGGTCTTATTTTCATTTACATTAAGGCCTCTTTACATCACGCTGGCTTTGTAAATGGACTTTACAATGAGTTCAAACTACATGCTGGCCTGAATAAAGTTAAGTGGCTATAGAGAATGCAATAAACATCTTCAGCACCAAAGCTACTATTTTTAGCAGTAAATTGTTCTGTATGGAACAATTCCATACTTGTTAATGGCGGTATAAATATCTATCCATTATGTCTGTGTGGTTAAAAAGATGAGTATCTGATTCTAGTGGGACAATGTAAGATCTCTCAAAACAAAAGGCCTAGCCATTAAAAGATCGAGGTTAGAAGGGAATAATTCCTCTTCTGAGAGTAGGGGAATACCCAGTTGAGATCTGTATGCTAAAAAGGGCTATAGTAATTTGAGTATTCCCATAAAATTTGAGGTAGGCAACTGTAGCTTTGCACTAGTGTATTGGCAAGAAAATAAGCTTTAAAAGAGATGGACACTTATATCAAGTAAATATCTAGAGGCACAATTACTTCCAATAAATTGCATTTTTTTCACCTATTCAGTAGCTGCAAAAGTATTTGACAATATAATCTGTATTACAGTCTTTAAAGGTAAGTGGTCTCCCATGATTTAAAATGTATCCTTTATTAAGAGCATAGTTTTTGCAAAATGTTGACAACGGATGGCAGAGAGGATTTTGGTTCAATGTTTAATGTATTCCAATGATGGTAACAAGTCATTTATATCAGGAGATGTGTGTAATGATGGGTTGAAGTAGGTGTAAGTGATGTATAGACCTTATAGTGGTCTGTTTCAGCCACAGGCAATTGTGTATTACCAGGGAAAATCTAAAAGATAACATTTGAGGCAGTTTTTAACACATGGAATATACACCATTAAATATCCATATTTGACATTAATTGGCTTGTTCTGGCTTTTGTTGTTAGAAATTTTCCATCAAGCTACAAAACTAATAGCAAGGGGGAAAAAAAAGACTATTTCAGCTTCAAAGGTCCACTATTGGTCCAAGGTACCTCAATAGCTAAGATACTATTTGGTTAATTTTCATGATATTTAAAATATATGCTGTTTAAAATGTTTTACTGTGTTGTCAAATATAAACTAAACTACTTGCAGAAGCCACTCAAACAAGCAGAGAAGCAATAAAGAAGGGATCCAAAATATAATCAATTTGGGAAGCAGAGGGAACACCCATCAAACGTCTTCAAAAACCAAAAATGAGCCAAACGGATTTGTGACCAAGGGATGTATCCAGTAGCCACAATTAAATATTACTTTATTTCAAATTATATGCATACATTATAAATGTACAACAAGACAGTCATCCCCAATAACAGGATAGAACAGGATCATCAGGTACTCCTGTGATCTCCACTTTTTCTTCTCTGGTCCAATGGTGATAGCACTAGCCTGGGACTCAAGAGACCAGGTTCAATTCCCTGCTCTGTTACAGCATTCCTGTGTGGACTTGGGCAAGTCACTCAGGCATTTTTAGAATTACCCTAAGCGGTACCTAAGTGTTATCTGAAAATAGGATTGAGGTGCTTTTGAATATTTTACCATTTGTCTCTCTGCCTCAGTTCCCCCTGGCACCCAGCCAGCAGCCGAGCAAGCACATGCAGAGCCCAAAAGCAAAAGGAAAAAATGAGCAGCAAGCAGCAGTTTTAAAGCTTTTTTTTTAGCAGATTGCGCAACCGGGGGCCAATCATGCTGTCTTCCGGGAAATTAAAAACTGAACAAAACAAAAAAAACAAAAAAAAAGAAGCCACACACCCCTGAAAAGCCCCAAAACAAGCAACACACTACTTAAGAAATGAATAGGCAATTACACACACAACGAAGCCAATATGCACTTGCTGGGAGCGGGCTCGGCAGCCAACAGTGATAACGGTACTTCACTGCCTCATAGGTGTGTTGTGAGGATATTTAAAGGTTCTTAGGTGGTCCCATACTACAATCCCTGGGGCCCTATAGATACCCAACACAGTGATAAACACGGTATTTATAATCTTCATAAAATATTCAGGAATAATTTAATTTGTTAAAATTTCATCCACATATCTTGACAGTTCAAAATTGCACAAATATCATTCTGTATTGTAAAAAAAAAAAAAAAATCAGCAAAGACCTGAAGAAATATTAGTGTTAAAAGCTAGAAAAGCACTTAGCAGAGACGAGCTAGATGATACAATTAACTTTGATTTTTTTTTTAAAAAAAACTATGCTAATTCACTTTGATTTCTTTAAAAAAAGCAATTCTGACAATACCCTCTGAGGCTGAGAATCGGAGCTTGACTAAGTTTCCATCTCTTAAATAAGATTAAAATATATCCTGAAATAGCTCCAGCGGGAATTTATTTCATCAGCATACATACTCTGCTAGCACTGGACAGCATGGAAATGTGACATTTGTTTTAATGAGTTTGCTCATGAAACCCATAGGTGATGGCTTAAGGAACTGTCTGTGCTTTCAGTGAGAGAAGGAGAATTTTGTACACCTCTGTGAGATAATCATGTAGATTACCATAAAAAGAAAAGGAGGATTTGTGGCACCTTAGAGACTAACAAATTTATTTGAGCATAAGCTTTTGTGAGCTACAGCTCACTTCATCGGATGCATCAAATAAACTGGTTAGTCTCTAAGGTGCTAGAAGTCCTCCTTCTCTTTTTGTGAATACAGACTAACACAGCTGCCACTCTGAAACCTAGATTACCATGGTTACTGACTTTGAAACTTCCAGGCCCTGACAACAGCACATCTGTGTACAGCAGTTAGAGCTATTTTTCTTTCTGCTTTGGGCTGCCCATGAAGTCTACATTTTGAAATCACATTTGCTCAATTAAGGCAAGAAAATTTATTTTTAAAATAAAGTGAACTTAGTGCCAGTGAAAGGTGGCGGGTTGGCAGCATTAGAGACTGAAGTCCTGTATTTACAAAGAACAGGAAGTGCACAGCCTACAGCAGCCTTCCCCATGATGCCCCCATATATAATAGCCTTTCTGAGGGTATCACCTTCACAGGGGACCAAAGATCACTTGATTGCCATGTATTTTTTTATACAGGCTCTGATTCAGTGCCTGGTGAACTCAACAGGAGCCTTTCCACTGACTTCAAGTCTTTCACCTCTCCGCTGAACAAATTTGATCTGGATTACTGAGACCCAATAAAATGTGAACACCATGATACCCTTTTAATAGTCTGTTTGGAAAGTATGTTAACATTTGAAGAGTAAATTCCCTAAATGTGTTGCTGGTTCATTTTTCTATTGATAACTGTTATTCCACTTCAGTCTCCCATTTAGTCAGCCATAAATGTTTATCATGTTCTTTGCTGCTGGGATTTATTCTGTGATACATATTTGAAATATGGATTCAGATTTTTGAGGCCTTTTAGACAATATGCTGGGGTGGAAGATCACAAAGGGATGGTGTTTTAACTTGGGTTTGTGATAGCAATATGCCAGGTGTCAGAGGTTTCAGCTCCCCTACCTTGGCTCAGTACCATTGTGGTACTTTATGTCAGGGAATACACTGTCTTGCCATAACATCTATGTGCTAATCTGCTGCCAGCACTCTACAGGGAAGTACTGTTGTGTACATGTACATGGCACAAATGGCTACAACAGGACGTCACTGTTTCTTAGCCCTTTCCTGGAAGGAGAAATGGCAAATGACACATGTTTGAGGGGCAAGTTAGCAACTGTAGAGCTCTTTCTCTCTGCCTCACCTACCAATGGTTCCATGTTAATCTTAAATTACAGAATTCCACAACCCCAATTTTGGACTGTTTCTCTTGTCACAACCTGGCCTAGTCTCTCTAGACAGGCACCTGTGTGTGAGTGGATCCACTCACTGCAAAGTGTAGACCTCACATCTGCACCCCTTCCTTGGGATGTGGAGCTCCAGAGCCTGGTTGCCTTGACCACAGAGCCGGTGGCTTATAGAAGCACTCTCAGAATTCTATCTTGTTATGGGCATTCTGAGATTCTTATTAACCCCTTCAAGGACAATATGGCTGGCAAGCAAGGAATACAGGCTTAGCAAAGGAACTGCTTAATCACAGCCACTATTACTCTTGAAAGCACTAGAGTTACAGATTTTGAAAACCAAACAGTCCTCAGTTCTTCCCTCCTATGGGTCTGAGGTCAGGTCACTGTTTCAGGCAAGACAGACCCTCCTCCCTCAAGCCGTCTCTGACCAGCCTGGGCTTCTGGCGTGTGGCAGTGGACACCCCCCCCTTCACAGCGCACACTCATGTTTTAATATAGTTTGACCATGTGCCCAAGAACTCCAGAGCCTTTCCCTCCCAGGGAAGCGTCTGTCTAGAGAGTTCGTTGTTCTTGTAGATGGGTCAGTAGCTGAGGGACAGAGTTGATGGCCTTTAATGACTCACATTGAAAGATTTCTTCAAGGTGACCAACACCCCTTCTGAGCAGGGCCATCTCTGCAATAGACTGACCACAACACAAACAGGCAGCGGGCTCACAAACATGGAGTTCACAAAACAAAATGGAGTTTACAACTTGATACAGACATATTCCCCTATGTCACACCTCTGATAGATGCTTTATTAAAACCATTTATTTACATATTTAATTTATTTGTTAGTAAACTAAACATTTACTTCTGTAAAAGGAGGAGGAACACAGTTTCACATTCAAAAATAGGACATGGAAAATAGAACTCAGACTTTTGGGGAAATGTTGTGGTTTTACTTTTTTATTAAATAAACGATAATTGGTCTTAATTTTTTTTAAATGGAATAACTAGGTCAAAAGTTAAATGTCATTGTGACACTGCACCCCATATTCTTTACAGTGATATTATTATGATACGATTATGACATACATTATAATGTATTTTATGCAAGATAAGTCATGTGAGGTGTCATTGGAAAAGTTATGATTTGCTGAATATGATTATCCTTTTTGTATGAATATATCATTTTTGTATCTGAAGTTATGAATATTGACTATGTGTCTGTATTTCAAATGTAGTTACACCTGGGTAACGCCCACTAGACAAGATGCTTTCAGGCTACACAGTGGGAGGGAAAGGGCCTATTCAGGGCAATGGGCCCTTAGGAAAAACAATAGGCCTTAGGAGAAGTTTATCTCCCACCTGGGGAGCCTTCCTGAGAACGCTACAGCCAGCCTCCAGTAATGGCTGCTATGACTCTACAAAGACATGTGATCAGACCATATGATACTGGATGCCATTTTGGGATGTCAGTATTTTTCCACAGACTGGTCTGGGAACCAAGCTTTGAAACAAAGGTTGCCACCATATTCAAAAGCTATATAAGGCAGGGAGTGACATCATCTGGTGTTCTTCACTCCCCACACAAGGAGACTTCTGGAAACACCTGAGGAACAAAGACTGAACGGGGGGAAGTGCTGGACCCAGGCTAAGGGGGTTTCTAGCCTATGAATGAAAGACCTGATGATTCCAAACTGTAAAGCAAGTGCAGCTTGCCCCTTAAGAATCTGCAGCCTGCTTGTATCATTTCGTAGGGTGAAAATCTGCTATTCATATCCAATCTATTTAGTATATTAAGCTTCGTTTGTGTTTTTTGTTTATTTGCTAGGTAATCTGCTTTGATCTGTTTGCTATCCCTAATAATCACATAAAATCATCTTCTGTAGTTAATAAACTTGTTTTTGGAGTTGGAGTGAAGTGTGTGGGAATCAAAACCCAGGGGCAAAGGCTGTTGCATATGCCTCTCCACATTGAGGGAGGAGGTGAATTTTATGAGTTTACGCTGTACAGTTCACTGTGCAGCGTAAGATGGTATAATTTTGGGTTTATACTCCAGTGGGGGTGTGAGTCTGGAAATTGGCTGCTGCCTGCTGCATGTTTTTGAGTGGCTTGGGTGAATCTGTTCTCTCAGGTAGCTCAGTTTGGGTGTGTGGCGCCACCTGCTGTCGTGTTGGATGATAACAGGGCCTGGATTAGGCTGGCTGTGTCCCCAAGCAGTGTAAGCAGGGCCAACCCAATTGAGTCGTTAGAGGAGCCCAGTGGATCCCACAGCTCCCAGACTGCACCTCTAGGACACCAAGGCGACAGGAAAGCCAGACAACTCCTTCAGTTCAAGGAGGAACTTGTAAGAGGCACTTCCAGTAACAACAGCTGGTTGGCCTCATCCCACCCTCCTGCCCTGGACTGGTGCTTCCAATTGGAAGGATGGCACATTGTGACTCGTCACACTCCAACTGGATAGAATGAATGAACAGCCTCAGCTCTGCCCTACAGGATGGAAGGACACGTGTGGTAGATATGGGTGAAGAGAATGGAGAGGGAGAAAGAGTTAAGTGCATTTCTGTGGAGATCCGGCACTATAACATTTAGCAGTACATCACTGGTAAACTCTCAATTTTATTATTCAGCTAAAAGCTTGTTTTCTGTTTAAAGAGAGAAAACTACACTAAAGGCCCCATTTCCAGCAGTGAACCCCATCTAAAGTAACCCCCTCAAGATTTTCCTGTCCAACTTTGGATGAACTTTCGTTGAGACCAGACTAAAGCCTTGGCATAAACTGGTTCAACTCCCAGTATAGCCATTGGGAGTTGGATTAATTTACAGCAGGGCTGAATCTGGCCCATTACAACCAAGGGTTTGGTTTTTATGTTTGATTAAGGCAGACTTCAGTGTGTTTCTATTAACAGTTCACTCTTTGTATTGCACTAGCTCATCGAGAGGTCCTGACCAGGGTCATTGTATGCTAAATGCTGCACAAAGTAAAAAGACAGTCCCTTCCCCAAAAGTTTGTGCAAACTGTGTTTGACAAGACACAACAAATTGTAAACTCTTGGGGGTAGGGACTGTCGTTTATTATATTTTTGTACTGGTCTTACCACAGTGGGGCCTTGTTCTCATGGCCTTTACGTGCTCTCACAATATAAGTTTAAAAAAACCCAACACACCACCAAAGGAGTGGGGACAAAGTAAGAGATGAGCAAGTGTTGTAAACAAGAGTCACAGCTGACCCCTACTTAGTTGTTAGCAAGCAGTGTTTGGTATGCATGTGTCAAGGCCAAGGCAAATCTTAAAGGAAGGTTAAGGAGGCAGATAAGGCAGTGTGGCTTAATGGACTCTTTCAAGAAGCTTTTCCTGTGCACAAGAGGTAAGTAAGAGAAAGCAGTTAAGGAAAAAGTTGACTGGACCTCAAAAATGTGAATGTTGGTGTGACCATGACAAGATTTTAATTCTGTACAGTGCTTTGAGACTGTGTGCTGTGAGTGCTAAGTAACAGGTGTTTTGAAGTACAAATTCTTTGTTTTGAAGGCTTTCCATGTACCATTTTAACTATTAGTTGACCACTTGATTTCATTCCCATTTTTGTCAAGCAGTTGTTAGGAATGTAGGGCTGGAAGGGACCGCAAAAACTCATCTAGTCTAGCTGCTTACACTGAGGCAAGACCAAGTCTACCTAGACCATCCCTGAAAAAAAACTGTCTTACCTGTTCTTAACTTCCAAAGATGGCTACTCCACAACCTCCGTTGGTAACCTAGTCCAGTAGTTAACTAACCTTACTGTTAGTTTTTCCGACAGCCAATCTAAATGTCCCTTGCTGTAGATTAAGCCTATTATTTCTTGTCCTATCTTCAGAGGACATGGAGAACAATTGAGCACAGTCCTCTTTGTAACAGCCTTTAACATATTTGAAGATTACCAGGTTCCCCCTCATGCTTCTTTCCTCATAGGTTACATTTTCCAAATCTTTCATCGTATTTGTTGAACTCTCTCCAATTTGGCCACATCTATCCTAAAGTGCGCTGCGCAAATCTGGACACAGTACTCTAGCTGAGGCCTCACCAGTACTGTGTACAGTAGAACAATTACCTTCCATGTCTTGCATGTGACACTCCTGTTAATACACCCCAGAATGATAGTAGCCTTTTTAGCAACTGCATCACATTGACTTGTATTCAGTTTGTGATCCACTATAACTAAGGCTACATTTTAGTAAAGGGTATTTTTAGTAAAAGTCATGGACAGGTCACGGGCAGTAAACATAAATTCACGGCCCAAAACTATATCCCTGACTAAATCTTGCGGGGAGGGCGGGGGATGGCCGGCTCAGGGATGTAATGGGTGCTCAGGCTGGGGGGGTGGCCCTAGAGCACTGCAGGTGCTGGGGGTGGGGGGTGCAGGCAGCAGCATGTGGCCCAGGACCCCGCTAGTGCTGGTGGGGGAGGGGGTTGGCAGGGTCGCCAGGCTCCCTACCTGGCTCTGCACTTCCCCAGAAGTGGCACCATCCCCCTAGCTCAGCTCCTAGACAGAGGTGTGGCCAGGCAGCTCTCTGCACTGCCTCTGCCCAGGAAGCTGGGTTTGCAGCTCCCGTTGGCTGGGAACCATGGCCAATGGGAGCTGCGGGGCAGTGCCTACAGGCAGAAGCAGTGTGCAGCGTTGCCCAGCCAGGAGGCTTCCTCTGCCTAGGAACTGAGTGAGGTGGATGTTGCTGCTTCCAGGGAGCCCCCCAGGTGAGTGCTGCCCAGAGCCCACCTCACCCCGTCCCGTGCCCCTGCCCCCTCCCATGCCCAAACTCTGCTGTTGGGGGAAAGGGGTGTGGCGGCCCAAGACTGCCCCAACAGTGGCTGGTGCGACTGGTGCAGGGGCTGCCTGAGCTGCTCCTGGGCCAGGCACACCAGCCACTGCAGAAGTCACGGAATCTGTGACTTCCATGACAAACTCGCTGCCTTAACTATAATCCCCAAATATTTTTCAACAGTACTACTGCCTAGCCAATTATCCCCCATTTTGTAGATGTCCTTTTAATTTTTCTTTCCTAAGTGCAGTAATTCATATTTGTCATTACTGAATTTCATCTGGATGATTTCAGACCAATTCTCCAATTTATCAAGGTTATTTTAATTCTAATCCTGTCCTATCCTCTAAAGTGCTACAACCCCAGCTCGATGTCATCTGCATGTTTTATAAACATCTCTTCCACTCCATTACCCAAGTCATTAATGAAAATAGTGACTAGTTCCAGGCCCAGGACAGAGCCCTGTGGGACCCCACTAGGTTTGTCATCCTATTGTTAACTACTCCCTTGAGTACAGTCTTTCAACCGCTTGTACACGCACTTTTGAGTAGTCACATCTAGATCACATTTCCCTAATTTGTGTATGAGACTATCAGGTGGGACTATCAAAAGCCTTACTAATATCAAGACAAGCACTTCTGTAGCATCCCACTATCCCCTACGTTGCCCTGTCAAAGAAGGAAACTAGGTGAGTTTGGCATGATTTGTTCTTGACAAATCCATCTTGGCTATTTACTTATTACCCTACTATCATTTAGACCATTGTTCCTCAACTGCCAGCACATGGGTTAGATCTGGCCCAGGAGAGCATTCCCATTTGGCCCTCTGCCAGTCACCAGCTGTTCCTTCCTGCCTCCCGGGAAGCAGCAGCCACTCAGAGCTGCGCAGGAAGCAGCAGAGCTCTCCCCCTTCCTTCTGGAGCCTACCCTGCTCTCACAGGGAGGGAGAGTGGAGAAGTCATCCCTGATTGGAGGAGGGATCAGAAAGAGCCCTGCAGCTCAGAGTGGCCCCTCCTACCCCTCACCTCCTGGAAGCATAGCTGTCTCCTCTGCTTCTCCTCCTCCCTCCTTGTAATACCTTGCCTGGGAAGAGGGAGTGGGGTGAAGAACCACTGGAGCTGTTTCCACCCCAACCTGAAAGAGAGAGGGGAACCACACTGCACCCTCTCCTGGCCTGGGAGAGGTTGGTGAAGAACCCCAGGGGCCCCTGGACGATCAAGATACAAAAGGAGCACTTAAAGACGGTAAAGTCATCATGGAGAAACTAAATGGATTCTTTGTTTCAGTCTTCATGGCTGAGGAGGTTAGGGAGATTACCAAACCTGAGCCGTCTTTTGTAGGTGACAAATCTGAGGATTTGTCACAGATTGAAGTGTCACTAGAGGATGTTTTAGAATTAATTGATAAACTAAACGGTAACAAGTCACCGGGACCAGATGGCATTTACCCAAGAGTTCTGAAAGAACTCAAATGTGAAATTGCAGAACTATTAACTATGGTTTGTAACCTGTCCTTTAAATCAGCTTCTGTACCCAATAACGGGAAGATAGCTAATGTAACGCCAACATTTAGAAAGGGCTCTAGAGGTGATCCCAGCAATTACAGACTGGTAAGTCTAACGTCAGTACCGGGCAAATTTGTTGAAACAATAGTAAAAAATAAAATTGTCAGACACATAGAAGAACATAAATTGTTGGGCAAAAGTCAACATGGTTTCTGTAAAGGGAGATCATGTCTTACTAATCTATTAGAGTTCTTTGAAGGGGTCAACAAACATGTGGACAAGGAGGATCCAGTGAACATAGTGTACTTAGATTTCCAGAAAGCCTTTGACAAGGTCCCTCACCAAAAGCTCTTATGTAAATTAAGTTGTCATTGGATAAGAGGGAAGATCCTTTCTTGGATTGAGAACTGGTTAAAAGACAGGGAACAAAGGGTAGGAATAAATGGTACATTTTCAGAATGGAGAGGGGTACTAGTGGTTTTCCCCAAGGGTCAGTCCTAGGACCAATCCTATTCAACTTATTCATAAATGATCTGGAGAAAGGGGTAAACAGTGAGGTGGCAAAGTTTGCAGATGATACGAAACTGCTCAAGATAGTGAAGACCAAAGCAGACTATGAAGAACTTCAAAAGGATCTCACAAAACTAAGTGATTGAGCAACAAAATGGCAAATGAAATTTAATGTGGATAAATGTAAAGTAATGCATATTAGAAAAAATAACCCCAACTATACATACACTATGATGGGGGCTATTTAGCTACAACTAATCAGGAAAGAGATATTGGAGTCACTGTGGCTAGTTCTCTGAAGACGTCCACGCAGTTAGCAGTGGCAGTCAAAAAAGCAAACAGGATGTTAGGAATAATTAAAAAAGGGACAGAGAATAAGACAGAAAATATCTTATTGCCCTTACATAAATCCATGGTACGCCCACATCTTGAATACTGCGTACAGATGTAGTCTCCTCATCTCAAAAAAGATATACTGGCATTAGAAAAGGTTCAGAGAAGGGCAACTAAAATGATTAGGGGTTTGGAACGGGTCCCATATGAGGAGAGATTAAAGAGGCTAGAACTTTTCAGTTTGGAAAAGAGGAGACTAAGGGGCGATATGATAGAGGTATATAAAATCATGAGTGGTGTGGAGAAGGTGAATAAGGAAAAGTTATTTACTTGTTCCTACAATGTAAGAACTAGGGGCCACCAAATGAAATTAATGGGCAGCAGGTTTAAAACAAATAAAAGGAAGTTCTTCTTCACACAGCGCACAGTCAACCTGTGGAACTCCTTGCCTGATGAGGTTGTGAAGGCTAGGACTATAACAAGGTTTAAAAGTGAACTGAATACATTCCTGGACGTTAAGTCCATTAATGGCTATTCGCCAGGACGGGTAAGGAATGGTGTCCCTAGCCTGTTTGTCAGAGGGTGGAGATGGATGGCAGGAGAGAGATCACTTGATAATTACTTGTTAGGTTCACTCCCTCTGGGGCACCTGGCACTGGCCACTGTCAGTAGACAGGATACTGGGCTGGATGGACCTTTGGTCTGACCCAGTATGGCCGTTCTTATGTTCAATAGGAGCAGAGGTGAGGCTGGGGCGTGGGGAGCACAGCTGAGGAGTGGGTTGGGCAGATTGGGGGGCTAGAGGGCAGAACAGTTGGGGGAGGTCAGGTGTGGGGGCATAGGCATAGTTTGGCTTCTATAGTTGAGGAGGCAGCTCCAGTCAGGCCAACGGGACTGCATGTGGGGTGGGGGATAAATTCTGCACCTGCCTAAGGCTTTCAGTTAGTGGAGTAATGCTCCCACAATCTTCCAAACTACACTCATAGGGCTAGGTATGTGCAAATCGCTTTCCCGTCTCGTTATCATCATGCCATGTATTTAATGTAAAATTGTTTCATTTACACATATTGGTGCTAGATTATGTTGATAACACTTTGACTTATAGTGGTACTCCTTTTTAATCAGGCACTTAATCAGCTACTTTTGCAAAGATTGGTAATTCAAGTGCTTTAGTTAGTTAACTTGATTGCATGCTGTGTAGTACTTTTTGGGGGGCAGGAAATTGCAAGCATTAAAATTTCAGGCAATAAGAAAGGGGAATTATATTTCTTGTGAGTTTATCGTCTCATTTTAATTTCAGGGGGACGTGTGTGTGTGTGTGTGCTTGAGTGTGAGTGCACTGTCTCTTTACGAAAGCACTCACACTCAGGAGCCTGCAGGTGTGTTCAGACACAAGCAGTTGCTGGCAGCTTCGGGACCCAGAGAAGCAGCAGCACAGACACATTCCCCCGTCCCATCAGTGGGGGCTCAGGGGAGACCAGGTACATAGGCAGGGGGAAGGGGACACCCCATCAGCCTCCCCCACCCTCCCTGCACAACAGACAGGAGGACGCTCCCAGTCTGGAGCAGCATGGCCAGGGGTGACTCCAGGGAGGACTGGAGGGGAGTGAAACAGGAGCAGCAGCAGCTGCACAGGGCAGTGGAATGGGGGGGGGGGGCACCCCTGCTCCAGAGGAGCAACCTTGCTGGTCATCCAACAACTACCTCTCTGCAACTTGGGTCCCTCCACCCTCTCCAGACGCTGCTGCTTGCCTGCCTGCTGCTTCCCCCAGCCCAGCTGGCTCTTGGCACACCAGGCGGAAATCAGGCAAACCCTGCACATGGTACCCTCTTTGGCAGGCCGCCCTGGGCTTCCACCTGGACCGCCCACCCCAAAGGCTGATCTTGGACCTATAGAAAAGAGGCATCAATGTATCTCTTATTTTGTATCTCTTAGGGTGACAAAAAATTAAGTGCTTTTATCCATTATATAACGGGTTTCCTCGTTGTCCTTGGAACTATTCCACTTCTGACCTTACCAGAGAAAGCAAGTCCTGTATTTAAAGGCTCTATTCCTGTCCTTCCCAGCTCACTCTGGGCTAGCTGAGGAACACCAGCTCCTCCTCTTTTGCCTATGTTTAAGGGAACAATGTGGATGTGATGTTGCATGCTACATGATTTTATGAAAATATGCTGAGAAGTGTGAATATAATGTAACTAAAATATGCTTCATGCAAAAGGTCTCTTGTAAGGTATCATTGCAAAGCTTATAATCTACTGAGTGTGTTCATCCTATTTGTATGAATGTAGCACTCTTGTATCTGAAACTAGAAATATGAAATAGAACTCCGAGGGCCTATTGTAATTATGCAAAGTGTGGGCTATTAATGGTGGTTTGGAATCTTGATGGCTCCCATCAGCCAGGACAATTGACTGTGGATGGCTCTGTTTGCAGGCAGGCCTTCCTGTGAGTCAGGCTGGGAAGAATGAAGGCTTAGGGTCTCACAGGAAATATGACCATGTCACCTGGTACTGAAATCCATCTTTAGGGGAAAGGATTGTGCCCGTACAAGGAAGGTGTCCAGTCTGTGAAAGAAACTTATTGAAACATCTCTGAGGGTGAGATTTTATCTGTATTCAGTTTTATTATTGTATTAGGCTTAGACTTGCATATTTAATTTAATTTTACTTGGTAATTCACTTTGTTCTGTCTGTTTCCACTTGGAACCACTTAAATTGTACTTTCTGTATTTAATAAAATCACTTTTTACTTATTATTTAACCCAGAGTATGTATTAATACCGGGGTGGGAGTGGGGGGAGGGAGGGGCAAACAGCTGTGCAAAGCTCTCTATCAGTGTTATAGAGGGTAAACAATTTATGAGTTTACCCTGTATAAGCTTTATACAGGGTAAAACTGATCTATTTGGGGTTTGGACCCCATTGGGAGTTGGGCATCTGAGTGTTAAAGACAGGAACACTTCTTAAGCTGCTTTCAGTTTAAGCCTACAGCTGTTAGGGGACATGGTTCAGACCTGGGGCTAGGTTTACAGCAGGCTAGCAGGTCTGGCTCAAACCAGCCAGAACACTGAAGTCCCAAGCTGCCAGGGGAAGAAAGGAGGGACAGTAGTAGTTTTGGCACATCAGTTGGCAGCCCCCAGGGGGTTTCTGTGATCCAACCCATCACAGTGGGATTCTAGGGGTGTAATCTACACACCACGCTGCAGGGGCCAGGATGATGGAATGGAATCTATGGGCCCTCAGACATACAGCGAGTCCCAGGACTAGACTGACCGATAAGTGATAAATATGTAGGACCAGTAGCTGTTTCCTAGTAGCTGCTGTGTAAGACATACAACTAGTATTCAGGGAGATGAAAAGCAAGAGTTTAAATGAAACGTATATAATAAATGTAACTGAAAAGTGAAATACTTCTAATGTAGGTTTCCATATCAATCAACACTAGGTCTAAACTGACAAACTGGATCCTAAACAAGAGAGGTCTCATACTATCAGAAATTAGGGCTTGAAGGGACCTTGAAGTTATCCAGTCCAGCCCCCCCAACTCCTGAGGCAGAACCAAGTAACTCTAAACCATCCTTGACAGGTGTTTGTCAAACCTGTTCTTAAAAAAACTCCAATCCTCTAGTCCCTCACCATAATTATCTCATTTCTTTTCACCATCTTAGCTTGTGAGAAGAAAATGGAGCATCTAAAAATGAGCAACAGTTACAAAGAAATAAGCACTCATGGTGGTAAAGTGGAAAACAATATTCCTGAGGGTAAATTTTGCAGATGTTAGTGGCTGTTTCTTAAATCTTCCATTCTAACATCTGGGTTGGAAACGTTCAACAGTCAGATGATACATTTCCTCATTGTAGGCATTGGAGAAAAGAATGTATTAATTTATGAAACTGCCTCTGATTTTGGTTCCTGAGCTGTGATTATAGCAAAATAGAAGGGGCAGGAGGAAGAGCAATTTCTGAAAATTAGAGGGTTGTTTCTCAAAGGAAACATCTGCAATTAGCCCTTATTGTGAAAAGGCTTTCTAAGTACCACAGCAGCCTCCAGGATCCATACAAAGATGACTCTTCTGCACCCTACATGGTTTAGCTACCTTCTTGCTCTTGTGCATTTCCATTCACACGTTCCTACACTCTCATCTTTCCCTCTCTTTCCAATCTAGTTGAGTGCAGAGCTTCACTAAGGCCTCCTGTGGTTGAGGACTCCTTCATGGCTTGGTTTCATTGGAGCCATGTAACCTGGGAGGCAGCAGGAGACCAGAGCTCCTGGAAACTATACATTCTTAAGGAAGAAGCCCATGTTTGTTCCACCAAGGAATGAATTCCGCAGGTTTCTTTGTATGAAGGGTAGGGAAAGCAGCTCTATAATTACAAGACATACACTTTATACCTACCATGAAAAAAATATATATTCAAACTATACATGCAGTTGTAGGGAACATACCAGGGGCCTCACTTCAGTTTAATCACACAGTAACAAAGCTTCCCTGCTTCGCTCTTGCATTCTGCTTGAATACAGATGTTTTTAGACTCTACAGCCTATCATTTGCACAGATAAATGGAAGGATTACATTTCTTTTCAATCTGAAACAGTACAAAGTGATTGAGAAATATTCTAAAATCCTCCTTACTTCTGCTACGAAAACCACCAAGTCCTCTGTTATGAAAAAAAGGCTGATTTCTGATGGTGACTGACAGTGTGACCATGATCCATTATTCCCTGTAATTGTATCATGGGGAATTTTACTTGTTTTTCAAACCATTTGGCTACAGTAAGAAGCTGCTGCTCCTGGAATGCACGTCCAATAAACTGAAGCCCAACTGGCAAACCTTTCTCTGAAAGTGCTGTAGGAACAGTTATGGCTGGCAGCCCTGGGGGGGAAAAAGCAAAATTATTAAAACATCACATGTGCAGGATTTGCTATTACACATATTGCTAGAATTATTACAAACGAGACTCCTAGGAAAAATAACCAAAACAAATGCATGTAAGCTTTTAAGGCTTGTCTCTTTGCATTTTAGCAGTACAACCAAGATTATATTACTCCTGGGGGAATTCTGCACCATTGCACACATGCAGAATTCATGTTCCCCACAGATTCTCCACCCCCACAGAAAATACATTCTGCCAGAGAGGCACTGCAGTTGCACCTTTCACCCACCAGGTGCTTGTGGTGCCAGAGAGTGGGCAGCCGGCTCACCAGCTGGAACAGCCAGTCAGACAGGAATGGGGCAGAGGTTGCGGTCCTCACAACATGCCTGTGGGGCCCAGGTGAGAAGGCATGGGATATGGGGGGGTTGGGGGTGGACACAGCGGGGCTGCTGGGGGATCACAGACTGGGATGGTGGCACAGGAACTACCAGGGTGACAGCATTGCACCAGGGTTGAAGGGGGGGGTGCAGGGCCACATGGGGACAGGGGCAGATGTGTTGGACTGAAGAGAGGCTGGGGGGGTCAGCCAGGCTCCCTGTAGGGGGAGGCTACTCAATTCCCAAACAATTCCTCCCCTCCCCCGCCCCGAAATACCACCTGTTCCATACTTCTCCCACCACACTCAACAATCCTCTAGGTTCACTCCCAGGCTTCTTTCCAGAAATTACATCCCTCTCCCTCAGCTCCTCCATTACCTCTGATTCCCCCAAACCTTTGCACTGCTTGAGGGGTGTGGGAAATAGGTTTCTGTACTGTAGTTTAAATGAATTACTACTCAAAGTTCTGTATTAATATGCCTAGTAAGGAATCTATTTATAAAAAAAGTTTCCTGAATCTCTGTCTGTGTTGTTACAGATATACTTGCCAACAGGTATTTTGAAATAAATTACCAAAATAATTGGGCATGATTATATTGTGTTATTTTAACAAATAAAATATGCAGAATTTTAAAATTGTGTGCCAAATTTTTAATGTTTTGGTGCAGAATCCTCCAGAAGTAATTATATACTTAAATTCTTGCACATTTAATGAATGAACTCACTTCACACTGCTACCATCTTATGGTCAATATAAGCTTTGCTACTCAGAGAAACAAGCTGACACCTTGGTTCAGACAGTTGCTTTCTATACAGAGGTCCTATAGAAAGAGGGCAGCTGGCTGGAGAGAATGGATACTAAATTGAAGACTGGCTGGGAAATATGCTAAGGAGATGCACTTCTCTCTCTACTTACCTGCCATGTTTGCAGCCTGTGTAAAAATATCATCCTGTGCACTGCGGGTTCTGTTGTCTTCTTTGATAAACTCCACATATGGTATTGTATCACTTAGAGTGGTGGGAGTGAGCAAAACATCAATACCACTATGGAAAACATTCACAAAGTCTTTGGCAATGAGTCGTCTCACTTTTTGGGCCTTGATAAAATAATTCTCATAATTCCTAGGAACAAAGAGTCACTGGTGTTAGAAGTTAAGTTTAAGACCATCAATAATTTAAATTGCTAAGTGGCTACTGGGGGAAAAAAAAACAAGCCCAGTGTTCCCTTTGGGTTGAAGGGCTGCACCACAAGTACTTAGGGTTTCAACAGAGAACAAGATCAGTCATCAAAGCAGCATGGTTGCAGATGAACTAATGGCACTAAAGCATATTCTTAAAGATGAGCCATGAAACAGATCTGGGAAGAGACCTGGGGCAAACACCACTGAAGAGAGTGGAGAGGGAATATAAATGAAGGAAAATACAAGCCAAGTGGACGGTAGGCTCAAATCAAGATAGTATTTTATGACCCAGTCTTTTTCTGCAACCTTATTGTTTACTTATCTACTGAACTTCATTGCATGATGGAAGTGATGTCTGGAAAAAAATGACTTGTCTTATAGTTGTGATTTATCAATCATTTAGGGACTATCTAGCAAGGCACTTAAGCACATGAACAGTCCCACTTGACTTCACAGGGACTACCCACATGCTTAAAGTTATATGTTTCAGGTGTGTGCTTTGCTACTGGTCCTTCTTATTGATATTATAGAGAAGCACACCAGGTCTTTGTCTAAAATTCCCTCATTTACTTTATGTAAGCAGCAGTTTAGACTGAAGGAGGCTATGAATTAATCTGTTTTTCCGCATATCTGAAGCAGAAAAACTGACAATTTTATATTTCATTCCTACATCACATGCAGCATTACCCTGAGTTTAAGGATTTAATGTCAAGTTTAGAGGTTCAGTTTCAAAAGAATTTATTAGTCAAAAATAACTGGTACTGTAAACATTTTATGGGTAATTAGCAAATGTATTGTAAGTCAAGGGTAAATAACTAAATGCCAGTGTCTGCTGATAAAACAATCCAAATTATCCAGTACATAACTGTCAGCTGATCACTCTGAAGATCTGATTTGCTGAAGAGTTGTACTGAAAACAAAGTTGAATGTGTCTTAACTTTTCAAGAGAACCTGGTACTTATTCTTCCAAAGTGATTGTAAAGATCAAGATATCATGGATCTCCGACAGCAAATCCATTGTATTATGGAAAATGGCTCTTTCTGGGGTTATTTATGAAACCCCACCTACCAGACTAAGGAAAAGGTTAGTTGCAGAATAAAAATATTCAAGACTCATGTAAGACTAAAGAGTCTTTAACCAGTTTTCCTGGTTTACATTTTTTTACCTTAACTACTTTTAAAGAATTTATAGGAGAAGAGACCGAGTAGATACATTTTAGACTTCACTGACGATATATGCAAGCATGCATAATTTCAAGCATCAATCTAGTTATTTTATGGATTTTACATCTTAAAGAAAATATTTTGTAATTTGAATATAGCAACATGGCTCTCCTGCAATCTATTATGATAATGTTATTTTAACCCTAAATTCTGTTCTTGATGATTCATTTACTGTGGATTGTTGCAAAGTGCTGAGACTCCCCCCTGCTTAGTTCTTGTAGAAATCACTCCTGTTTTCCTTCACCAAAACTGACCCACACAGGTTGTCAAGCATTCACCCTACATTTATGATAGATGGCTCAGGCAGATGTCATCAGAGAACACTAAATTGAAGATGCTTAGCAATAATATTGACAGTTCAGAGGGGCTGGCTGCTCATATGCTGACATCCCTGTCGTGAAGACACCCAGCTTTTATTAGCTCTAAGAGCTTAAAGTAGCAGGAATATTCTTGTGTTTGCTCAGTGTCACAGTTTAGGGCAATTGCACCTGCATCTCCCCTCAGTGGTTCAGCAAAGGTACCCATTCTCAGATTCCAGCTCCCCAATGGTCGCCTTTCTGGGTGGAGACCCATGTTTCTCTCCCTATTTCCAGGCTGCACAGTTTTTTGCCTTCACTGTGTATTTCCCAGCAAAGACAATCTGCCTAAGCAGACTTGCTTGCTTTCTCTTCAGAGACTGATAACAGAGGGATTGCTACAGATATAAGGTACCAAACAGTTCTTTCTGTGCAAGCCTATTGTATTCTTAAGGTAAAAAGCACTATAGAGAAAACATACACTCTTGTTAATAAGCTTACCAGGAACTCCCACCCCAACATGGATTCTGACACGGTAAGTCCTTCAGAGGACCCTAGGGGAGTCCTTGTGATTCCCAGTTCATGACAGCTTTGAGGATTCCCAGTTCATGACTTCTTCAGCTCAGAACAAACATACTTATAACAGGTTCAGTTCACGGGTCTTTGATTTGAAGTTTCCAGATACAGGTAATTAGCATACAATGGGTCCCATTCCTGGGGGCTACCTTCAAAAAGCTCAGAGGGAAGAATTTGCATTCCCCTGACCCCCAGGGTATTTCCTCAAAAATCCACTTCAAGTCTTTTTGGGACTATATGTGTGAAGTTACTAATACCTTCCAGAGATTGTATTAATCTTGTGTTCCTGCTTAAGCAGTTCCACACTATCTCACAATAGTACATAAACACTTTTAATACAATGAATTCCAAAAGATGTTAAATTTAATTCAATAAAGTTTATTTTAATTGATACGGTTCAGTCAGGATATGGCAGGAGATTGTTAGTCTGCAACACTCAGTTTTCTTAAAATAATTATGACACCCTGTGTCAGTTGTTTTGTGGCAACGTGGAAATCCTCATTGTTTGGAATCTTAACAGGGTGGAGGCAGAGAAAGTGGCATTCTCCAATTATAGTCATAAATGAAGACAGACTGAGATTGAGTGGAAATTAAAAGTATGTTCATTCTGAGTTCACATACCAGTTCATCCAGCTGAACTGCATAAACATAAGGTTCCTCACAAAAATAAATGTGTTTACTTGATCACACCAGTACAATTTTATTTTCTCTGTAGACTCAAGCAAAGAGGTGGGGAAGGTGAGAGAGATATATAAACTAAGTGCCACATCATCTGGCTTTCCATGAGAGGCATCAGTAGAACATAATAAATGTTTCTATACCTGGAGAACTTTAGCAAGATTAAATCGGCTTGATGCTGATGGCCACAGAACATTTAAATATAGAATAGTTAGGGCTCTATTCTGATTTCACTGACAAACATCACAGACTACGTTTTTGCATAGCTTTATCCAAATGTGCCAATAGGCTACTCAAGATGCAAATCACACAACGTGTTGTTCTACCTTCCTAAATTCAAAAGGCTTCCAGTTAAGAGTAAAGGAAAGCATTCTTTTTAGCCATTAATAATGGTTTGCTACATATTATACACTTAAACCAATATAAATAGATATTGCCTTAGCAACAAAGAATTTGTTCAACATAAGTAATTTCATCATAGCTGCTTAACAAATAAGTCATTAATATGGTACATTTGAGCTTTAAAATATGATGAACTTACTGTTTTAACAAAAAGTAGTTTCCGGACAGAATTCTTCCTCTTACAACATCATTAAACCCTTCCCGTCGAGTTGCAGCATACATGACTTCTGTGGACTTGTCCATACTGGAACGGTGTCCTAAAAATAAACCACCAGTGAACTGGAAACAAATCCTGAAGGCCCATGAAAACTATTAAACAATATAAATTATTGACCTTCACAATGACATACTATGTCAAGTGCACTAGATGTTAACATGCTATTTTTGCACACAAAAACGAAAAACTTAAGCTAAATATTAAATGAATTCTGGACTCATACTGCAGCTATACATTTGGGGTCTCTAGAAGTGAAATATTTCCATTTATCTGTACTGAGAACTACAATGGAGCGTGCTACAATATGAACACTCCTGCCTCTGAGCTTCGGTCTGACATGGAAGGTAGAGAGAACTCTTATCCCTCACGACATGAATGTGTAGAAGTATTTCAGTAACACTGATAGCTCACCCTTCAGTTTATTTTGAGTAGAGACTAAAAACTGATCTGAACAATGCATACATCCTTTGTGCTGCACAGTACACTCCTCAAAGAACACAGCTGAGAACATTTCTCTCAGACTAAAAACTTGCTTGGCGAAATGAAAAGCAACAACTTATTTACAAGGGGTCGGATCCTAAGCTCTCTGTATTCAATGAGATTCAGTGGAATGAATTCAATAAACTTCGGATCAGGCCCTAATCTTCCCATAACTTAAAGAACACCCAAACTTCAGACAATCAGCACTGGCGTAAGCAGTGAAATTCTGCTGATTTCAATTAAGCTGCACTTGCTTAAGAGTTTGGCCAATCACTTAATTCTGTGAGGTAGGGACAGGTACACAGAGAGGATTGAGTCTAAATCAAAGTCTTTTTATGTATTGGGTTTTTGGGGATAGCTACAATATCTCAAAACCCCAGAATGTGAGCATTAGTTAAATAGAAAACAGAATCCAAAAAGGTCACATACTATAAACAACATTATAATGGTGGCTTTGTGACAAAAAGAAAGAAGAGGGGGTAAAAAAAATCACAGGAAAAGCATAGTTAAAAGGGGGAGAAAAGCACCATGTGTCCTTCAATAGCCAGGTGCAATGGGGATGTTTAAGGAAGTTATTACACCTAATTCAAATTACTATCTGGTAAAAACTTAGATATAATACTAATCTTTTGATAGTCCTGGCTTATTTTAATGCATGGAGAGTGACTGACTTCAGAAATTAGCTGCATTTTTATTTTTCACTCACCAGCACCACACATACCATAATCAAGTGATACACTCATTAGACAAGCTAAAATGGCAAACCATTAAGACAACAACCCATCTTGGTCAAGTCACAAAATACAATCATGAAAAAGATCTTTTAAGTCTATCTGGTTCATTTCCCAGATAATTCAGGACTATTCCCTTGTTTACATTAATTAGGCTGCCCTTTTTTTTTTTTTTTTTGGCCAGGCCTGTCTTTGGATGTATCCAGTGATGGGATTTTTTACTCAAGTGCTTCTAAATTCTAAATATTTTAATGCACAGTATCTCACCCAATAAGATGGCAAAACATTAATGTATATATTGAGCACTTTATGCTTTTAATAATTCACAGTTTCTGAAAACAAATTATTTTCATCTTTTCGCCACAAGCAGAAAGCCAGTGCAAGTTTCATGATCGCTTGGGATATCTCCTAACATTCAACCATGAAATGCAGGTAACCATGTATGTTAAATCACCACAGTGCACACACCTATGACAGGCATCTTTATGCCACTTAATGATCAACAAAGTGAATGTTACTTTATATTATATGTAATATAGCCCTTTTTCCTTTGAAAACTTAAACTTACCATATTCTAGTCCATCAAACCTGGCCATATTTGATGCTACTTCTGATGTGCACAGCACATGATAGCATACAACTGAATAACGTGTGTGGGGTAGACTCACTTCAATCACCTTGGCACCTGCATTCTCAAAGAGGTCAGCAGCTTTAGACCAAAGTGCCAGAGTTTCACTAGATAATCCTGGTGCATGGTATTCCTTAGTGGAGAACAAAAGTTAGGAAATGAATTCTATGCATAAGCATCTTCACAAATAATTTTACACGAGTTTACTTTCAATGGTTCTTAATTATCGGTTGACAGTAAGCAAGCCAAACTATGTAATATGCTATTAGATGCAAATACTGTTTAAAAAAAAAATGCAGCGATGAGCACTAGTTTAAGTATTTATTAGACTTATGTTTTTGCTGACTGTTAGGATATTAAATCATATTAAGTTCATAAGTTTCATAGATTTTTAATGCCAGAAGGGACCATCATAGAATCATAGAATATCAGGGTTGGAAGGGACCCCAGAAGGTCATCTAGTCCAACCCCCTGCTCAAAGCAGGACCAATTCCCAGTTAAATCATCCCAGCCAGGGCTTTGTCAAGCCTGACCTTAAAAACCTCTAAGGAAGGAGGTTATCACGATTATCTAGTCTGAACACATGCATAATGCAGGTCATAACATTTCACTATGCACTTCTTGCTTCAATTCTATAATTTCTGGATAGAAAGCTGCCCACCTGTCAGTCTATTAACTAGGACTGTGCAGTTCATGGACAGCACATTGTTGGATCATATTAAAGAAGTTCTGTATTAAAATCACAAATGAGTTTGATTCCCCAGAGTTTAAATTCCAGGGTATTACTAATTAAGAGGTCTCTTGGTTTTTGGTACTGTTTCTCTCCCTCTGTGTGTGAAACTTGCAAGCTGCTAATTGTGTTAGTACATTCTAAGACAGAGTCTATTCTCAAAGCAATTCACAGAGAGAGAGACTCAAAGCAATACTCTAACAACAGAAACAGCACCCAGAGACTTTCATGCCCTTTTGTTGTATTAACAATTGTGATTAAAATAGAGATAGAGGATGTATGTGGATGGATGCTTGGTGTGGATAATAACTGAATGATCAGGGAGGTGCCAGCCTAAGAATCCAGTGTCCATCGGCTGAAGAAGGCGTCAAGTGTAAATAACCAGAGGACCCCCCGGAGGGCAGACTGGAATCCACCCAACAGCCTCAAGAATGGGAGAACCAAAGAACAAGATAACATCTTGGAGCCGTCAGGAATGTGCCATCTGCTGATTGATTCAGCAACAGCATGATGAAGCAATTCCCATAGACTGGCATAGGAAGAAATTCCTATAAAAACAGCTCTAAAAAGTGAGAATTTTGGGGTCTGATTCTGCAAACCAACTTCCAGGAGCATCAGATAAGCATCTGACAAGGCCCTGCTCCCTCCTCATGTCCAGGCCACCTGGCCAGTGGCTTGGCATGAGCAACTCTAAGGCTGGTTTCAGAGTAACAGCCGTGTTAGTCTGTATTCGCAAAAAGAAAAGGAGTACTTGTGGCACCTTAGAGACTAACCAATTTATTAGAGCATAAGCTTTCGTGAGCTACAGCTCACTTCCTCAGATGCAGGTAACTATGATAACAACCTTGCAGAACGTGTGTGTGTGTGTGTGTGTATAAATATGAGATTGAATGGAATGTTATAACTATAACTAACTGCTTACTATGATTCTTTCTGTATTCACAGTAAATGTGGTATTTTGCCTTTTTCCCTTTAATAAGATCCTGCTGGTTTTTATTTTATTGGTATAACAACATCTTAAATTTTAAGCCACGATACCAGACCCATTATGAATGTTAACTGAGCAGAAACAATGGCCAAAGCACACCAGTGGCAAGTGTCATACCTAGGTCAAAACACAGCACTAAAAAAAAAAAGTCTCATAATATGAGAGTTGGTGACAAGCCTCACTTTGTGTATACTCTTAGGGTTTGTCTACATGGAAATAGCCCAGAATAGCTATTCCACAGTAGTTCACTGCGTAGACACTCTTATTCCGCATTAAAAGTGCCTTTTTGCTGTTTATTGAATAGCATACGCTTCCTAACCATATTAACCTAAACAGCAAAAGGCACTATTAGTGAGGAATAAGACTGTCTATGCAGTGAGCTACTGTGGAATAGCTATTGCACTTTACATTTATATCCTAGTTTATTCTCCATTAACTTTCCCATGAAGACAAGCCCATACCAAGGAGACAAGGACAGCCAGCCTGATTAGCCTAAGTTTAGTTGAATATCCACTTTTGTAGACAGTGTCAGTTCAGTGTCAAAATATGGGACCAATCCTGCAGACTTGACCATAGTACTAACAGAGTTGCTTATATAAAAAAAATCCACACTACTGTAAAAGGGGCACTACTGTCAGGAGATCACTTATTAAAAAAGTCCTTATTTGTTACCACCACCATTTTGGATTACTAAAATTGAAATATTTACCATATAATTTACAAATTACTGTACATGCTCTTTTTGCATTTCAATCAAATTGGACAATGAAAATAGACTGTTCAGTGATATTTTTGTTTGATTAAATGTTCTGGTTCACCTGTATTAGCACAACGCTTGGATTGCAATTAGTGAAGGGATGTTTAAATCCAACTGTTATCCCCTTATCTCACAGAAGGAAACACATTCATAAAAGGTTTTTTTTGGCCTATTAATAGAAAGATAAAAACCTAAATTTTTTCCCTCCAACACCTGATCCCTAATTAGAACTCTTTCCCTGCTATTCCCTTCTTTGCCCAGCACAATAAATCTTTTTAAACAGTATTTTGTATTAATACAGTGCCTTTCAACCCAGGATCTCAAAAGCACTCCACAAACATTTATTAAGTCTTAACATCCCTGTGAGGTGAGTATTATGCCCATTTTACACTCAGGCTATGTCTACACTATGAGCTAGGGATGTGATTCTCCTACTCGCATACATGTACTCCCGGTAGCTCGATGAGAGCTTAGCACGAGTATAAACAGCAGTGTAGCCACAGTAGCACCGGCAGCAGCAGAAAAGCCATAGCTGAGCTATGCCGAGTACGTGCCCCCTGGGTTTCAAGTGGCACGACTCTGCAATGCCTCCACTGCATGTGCTACCACGACTACACTGATCTTTATACTCGGGCGAGCTATGATATGTGTACACAAGCTGAGGATGCACACCCCTAGCTTGTAGTGTAGACATAGCCTCAGGCACTAAGAAAAAGAGTGATTTGTTTGAGGTCAAACAGGCAGCTGGTGAAAGAGCCAGTAATAAAGCCCAGGAACTCAGGCTCCCAGTCTCCTCTTATAAAACTTCTAGACAACATTCCCTCCAAAGACTGGACAGAACTCTACAGAGAGAGTCAATGCCCTATAAAGGCCTGAAGAGGTTGACACCGAGCAATGAGATACACACACTTTCACTCCCATGCTGTCTCCGCAGATCCAAATCATTGCAGACTCAGGGAGCAGGATATATAGGTTTTTACTCTGGTATGAATTTTTTTTCCAGTGATAAAGTTGAAAATGCTACCTTTGGTATTCCTATACAGAGCTTGCTGGCATCTGTAAAACAGGTTAGTTCAAATGACTTAAAGGGGTCCTGCACAGTAGTAGAGTCTTTAGGATCATGCCCTGCAAGCACACCTGAAAGATGAAAAAGAGCTCATGACATACAGAAAAAGTAATACAGTGGATTCTTGAATTCAAAAGGTTTTGAGACAAACTGTATACAAAGACATATGCACTAGTAAATACCCAATACAATTGCTGCATCGTCCACACATCTGGTTAAAATTCCTGGTACATCCATGGAGTTCACTAGTGGAATGAGACCATGACGAGAAATCAGTCCATAGGTTGGCTTTAAACCTACTACTCCACAGTGAGCCGCTGGGTTTCTGGTGGACCCTCCTGTATCTGATCCTAAAGCCCTACAGTTTAAATAGAACCATCATTAATAGAATTGAATACTTCAAAAAGACATCCAAATTTTATCTGTTCTTAAAGAGGTACAGTTTTAAATTTATCAGAGGGGTAGCCGTGTTAGTCTGGATCAGTAAAAACGGCAAAGAGTCTATAAGTTGCCACAGCACTAACAGACGTATTGAAGCATAAGCTTTCGTGGGTGAATACCCACTTCGTCAGATGCACGAAAGCTTATGCTTCAATACGTCTGTTAGCTTATAATGTGCCACAGGATTCTTTGACGCTTTTAAATGGAATTTTTTTTATATACAAATATGAGAACAATTTAAAGTGCTCCCATTTATTCTAGCCCTTTCTTTACTATTTAGTATGAAGCAGCAGCAGTTTTCAGTTTACAAAGACATGCTGATAAAATACGCCCTTCACATCTAACAACAAGGCTGGTTCATCAAGGAATATTACTTTTTTCGTGTTTTCTAAGATTGAGGCTGTGCATTGTGATTTCCCTTCTATACCAAAACTGCACCTGCTATACCAGGGGAAGGCAGACTATGGGCCATGGGCTGGATCCGGCCCGTCAAGGTTTTCAATCCGGCCCGTGGGATTGCCAGCCATGTGGCGCAGTGGGGCTAAGGCAGGCTCCCTGCCTGCCCTGGCCCTGCTCCCAGAAGCGGCCGGCACCACGTCTCAGCAGCCCCTGGGGGGAAAGAGGGCGGGCAAAGGGTTCCGTGCGCTGCCCTTGCCTGCAGGCACCAGCCCCTGCAGCTCCCATTGGCTGGGAATGGGGAACCGCGGCCAATGGAAGCTTCGGGGGTGGTACCCACAGGTGAGGACAGGGTGTGGCGGAGCTGCCTGCCCCACTCCACCACCAGGAGCCACTGCCGGACGTGCTGGTGACTTCTGGGAGCGGTGTGAAGCCAGGGCAGGCAGGGAGCCTGCCTTAGCCCCACTGTGTGCTGCTGCCACCCTGGAGCTGCTCGAGGTAAGCGGCGCCAGGCTGGAGCCCACACTTTGAACCCTTCCTGCATCCCGCACCCCAACCCCTTGCCCTGAGCCCCTTCCTGCACCCCAACCCCTTGCCCTGAGCCCCTTCCTGTACACCACATCCCCTCCAACACACAATTTCCCCACCCAGATGTGGCCCTCGGGCCAAAAAGTTTGCCTATCCCTGTGCTACACTCAACATTTTTAGTAAAGCTGGTTGCAATTTTGATTGAGCCTCTGAGGGGTGAATGTCTGGGCTCGGAATGAAATGATTTAAACGTACCTATATGTAATCACTTTTAATTTGTGTTACGCATTTCAGTATCTCTGTGTTCTTCATGGTACAACTAATTCTTCAACACCAATGCAAATAATCCTACAGTTTCAAACAAAAACATTACCTTCCCTTCCCCAGGCACTACACTATAAACTAGGTTACTGAAAGATTCAAAAAATCAAATTAAATTTTGAGGAAAAGTGCACAAGTCATTATGAAGCATTTAATTAACAGTTCTAAAAAGGCTCTTACGCAAAGCATGTGAAAGAAGACACTGCAGCAGCGCTACCTCCTGAGCTTCCTCCTGTTATCAACCAATTGGAGTCTTCCTTCTCAGGATGGGAGTTCTGCACACATTTGTCTCTGTACTGCCTTGAATAACTCCAGGGGTTTCTAACTGGTCCAAATATTCCATCTGTGCTTCCAGATCTGGTGTGAGAAATTCAGATTGAAATATAGTTGTCTGTATTTATCCTGTTATAGACTTCACATTATTAATACAATGTTTTTCTTCCAATTCCACCTTTTACTCCTGGCCCTTCAGGCAAATCGGATTGTGACATGGAAAGGCTGATATAGATTTACTTGTGAAGCTGACCCCAATACTGTTTTAAAAGAGTTGCAGGAAATCATAAAAACCTATAGTTATAACTTCACTCCTTCCTTCTGCAGAGCAGACTGAGGGCTAAATTCTCCCTAGTGTAAATTAAAGTATAACTCCACTGAAGTCAGGGGACTCACACCATGTAAGCATCAGGCAAACCAAGTTATAAGTCTGCTTTGAAACGAAGGTCTTCAAGCCTGAGATACAGTAAACTACCAAAATTGGGTATGAGAAAACCACACAAGATTACCTCTTGAAGTAGTATGTCAGAAGAAAGTGCCACACCATGATGGCAGTGTAGACTGTTCTGTAGAAAGCATAGCTCTTTTTGGAACAAAAGAAGGTTTCCAAGACAAGGCACACTGTGTGCAGAGGCAATGTGATAATTCTCATGCTTAATTCAGTTACTAAGAAAAAAAGAAGCCACCTTGAAAGAAAATACTACTCAATTAATCCCCTCAAACCCATCCTACCATGCACAGCTGCTACAGTGTCTGGCCCTCTTTTCTTTAAATCATACCACAATGAACACACACCCTAATAGGATAGGTTTCAGAGTAACAGCCGTGTTAGTCTGTATTCGCAAAAAGAAAATGAGTACAGCTCACTTCATCGGATGCAGCATAAGTTTTCGTGAGCTACAGCTCACTTCATCGGATGCATACTGTATTTTCCACAGTACGCATCCAATGAAGTGAGCTGTAGCTCACGAAAGCTTATGCTCAAATAAATTGGTTAGTCTCTAAGGTGCCACAAGTACTCCTTTTCTTTTTCCTAATAGGATAAATATTCAGTGAGAAGTTCACAGACAGTCATCATATTCCATTAGTCATCCCTGGGGAGTAAATATTTACCACCATATAACAAACATGCATAAACGCAGCAGTTTAGGATTAGCGATGAATCATAGTAGACACTGTAGTTATATTACTATGCAATGATATTAAATATTTAACATAACTTACCCCATTGCAAATTCATCTAGGTTTGTTTTTCCTAGAAGCACAGCCCCCTGATCCAATAACTTCTGAACTACCGTAGCATTGTAAGGTGGAATATAACCTTAAAAAAAAAATCAGATTGGTTAAAAAATTGTCTGATACCACCTGGAGGACTTTCAATAACTACTCCTCCAAATGTTTCAAAGTAATCATCTCTGCATGGCAACTGTCATTGTGCAGTGCTACCAAGTTTCTTTGTGACAGTAGCAGTGATAATCAAAATTCATTGATAACAAACAAGGAATAAGTATTAACTAGCACTTTTATTATTTCCTAGAGTCGTCTTCTCCTGAGACTGAGCGAATCGTACAGTTAATTCAGACCTTGTTCACATGGAGAGGAGAACCAGGCCAGTTACAAGAGCACATAAACAGGGTGATTGCAGCCAGAGTTCTAACAGTTTCTCTGACCAATACTGATGCAGCTATCTTTTTCTGAGAAGTATGTTAGAGCAGTGGTGGGCAACCTGCGGCCTGTCAGGGTAATCCGCTGGCAGGCCACCAGACCATTTGTTTACATTTGCACAGCCGCCTGCAGCTCCCAGTGGCCGGGAATGGCGAACCACGGCCACGCAAATGTAAACAAATGGTCTGGCAGCCTGCCAGCAGCTTGCCCTGACGGGCCGCATGAGGCCCACAGGTTGCCCACCATTGTGTTAGAGCCTATATCAGAGTTTCACCCTCAAGACTCTCACCCACACTATCCCTATCAATCACAACTGCTTTGGTGGCATGCAGAGGAAATGGTAATTTTAGATAACTTGACCCTTGCTGTTCAATGGATATAGTCAATTTTTCCCCTTTCATTGTTACAACACAATAACACAAATCGAAATAAATTAGTAGGATTTTCCCCCCCAATTTTTTCAGTTTGTTTACCTTGTGTATTTGTCAGCACTTTTTTGTATCATCAGTTTCGCTCTTTACCCTCATTAGTTAATGTTCCCTGTTTGTGGTGGTCTATTACACAGCTACATGAGAGAGAATTTTTTTCCAAATAGGAAAATAATAGTGCTTTTATTAATAAAACATATTACAATGCTATGAACATCTTAATGGAACTGCTAAGTGAAACAATGAGCTATGGGTATGCAAAAAAAAAAGAGCAGCTTTTTATAAAACAAAAAATTATAAAAGAATTATGAACTGATGACTCACATCAATATGAAAGACAACTGTTAAGCTCAAGAACTAGGACCAAGTCTCTAAGAACACAACAAAAATTGTGTTTGCATTTTTGTATGTAGAAAGACAATTTAACAAACAGAAACAAAAAAAACAGTATGCATCCAATGAAGTGAGCTGTAGCTCATGAAAGCTTATGCTCAAATAAATTGGTTAGTCTCTAAGGTGCCACAAGTACTCCTTTTTTTTTTTGGAAAAAAAAAACACTGACTACTCTCCAGTAACAGAGTAAAATGTAACCTGTTGATAGAATAGTTACATTTTAATGTATTGATTATAGTTAATATTGCATTGTTTCATTTATTTACGTTGTTACAATATTAATAGTTTTTAAATATATGACTGCAAAAGCCACAAAAGTTTGGCAGATGGAGATAAGGGAAGTTTAGTGCCTGAAAGTACTTGAATTCATTTTTTTGAAAATGACTAGGTTTTAAGTAGGTTGCGCTGCTTTAGAGAAAAGGACTAGAGCTTCAAAATGGTGTTTGCTTTGCCTACAACGCATTACTTTACCTTTCAGCATGTTTGATGCACATGTTGTTTCAATACCAGCTGTGTTGAAGTTGTCTTTTACTGCAACAGGAATTCCATCTAAATCCCCCAGTATCTGACCTGCGTTACGAATTGGTACAAGGACAACAGAGTAAAATCTAAGTAGTAAAACACACTGTCTATGTTGCTCAGCAATGACATTTTATTATACTCTTCAGCTTCACTTTTAAGTGGAAGTAGGAGTTGTACTCAAATGCTTTTAAGTTATATTTTCACTCAAGGTCTTTTGTTTTCAACTCTAACATTAAGGACTTTGCTCAGGCCAGATTTAGTTCCATACTGCATATTCTCTGCAACTCAGAAAGTGGCTTCCAAACTAGGTAAATTATTCCAAAAGATGCTTACCACCTCAGCTGCGGCCATACAATTCTTATTTCATCCTTAGACAGCTACTTAAATCTACTCCATTTCCAAGCCAGGAGTCCTAGATTCTGCCTTCTGATGCACAGCAATTGTGCTCGGAATTAGTAGTTGGACAAAGAGTCTTTCACAGCTGACTATTAGTTATCCAGAGAAGAATCTCAAAGGGGATAAATGCCTTGAAGCTGAAGTATCTTAAATGGCATTTTGCTGAAGCAGTGGGATGGTAGGAACTGTTAGTTAGACAGAAGAGCAGATCTACCAGGTTGAAATTCTTCTCCTCCTGCCCCTGTTCATCTTTTGTAAATGGTGATGACCTCAAGTGCAATCAGTATATGTCCACAGAGCCCTTAGTCTCAATAGGCCCCATCGTTGTTCACTACAAGCAAATCAAATGAACAGTAGACCTCACTTTCTTTTTTTAAAGTTACTGAGTCTAACAAAAGGTTCCATCCACTACAGTCAAAAAAATTTATGGAAGAACAGCAATTAAATACAAATCTAGGGTAACTTACCTCTCCTATATCGCTCCTCTGATTCTTCAGCCTGTTTTAATGCTGTCTCTTCTGCTATAGTAATGTAAGCATTAAGAAATTTTGTGGCTTTGATAAAGGAGAGACATCTTTGACAAAGCTCTGTTGGAGTCACTTGGCCTTCTTTCAGTGCTGCAGAGATCTGAAAGGACAGTTTCCATTTTTAAATTGCAAGACCCTAGTTAGAAACATTGGTATGACTTGCAAGAATTATTTCAGTCAAGTTTCTAAAACTAATTCCCTCCCTCCACCCTTGTCATAAATATAAAGGGAAGGGTAAACCCCTTTGAAATCCCTCCTGGCCAGGGGAAAGCTCCTCTCACCTGTAAAGGGTTAAGAAGCTAAAGGTAACCTCACTGGCACCTGACCAAAATGACCAATGAGGAGACAAGATACTTTCAAAAGCTGGGAGGAGGGAGAGAAACAAAGGATCTCTGTCTGTCTGATCCGATGAAGTGAGCTGTAGCTCACGAAAGCTCATGCTCAAATAAATTGGTTAGTCTCTAAGGTGCCACAAGTACTCCTTTTCTTTTTGCGAATACAGACTAACACGGCTGTTACTCTGAAACCTGTCTGTCTGTAGTCTTCTTAGTCGGGGATAGACCAGGAATGGAGTCTTAGAACTTTTAGTAAGTAATCTAGCTAGGTATGTGTTAGATGATGATTTCTTTAAATGGCTGAGAAAAGAATTGTGCTGAATAGAATAACTATTTCTGTCTGTGTATCTTTTTTGTAACTTAAGGTTTTGCCTAGAGGGGTTCTCTATGTTTTTGAATCTAATTACCCTGTAAGATATCTACCATCCTGATTTTACAGGGGGGATTTCTTCATTTCTATTTACTTCTATTTTTATTAAAAGTCTTCTTGTAAGAAACTGAATGCTTTTTCATTGTTCTCAGATCCAAGGGTTTGGGTCTGTGGTCACCTATGCAAATTGGTGAGGCATTTTATCCAAAATTTCCCAGGAAAGGGGGGGTGCAAGTGTTGGGAGGATTATTCATTGTTCTTAAGATCCAAGGGTCTGTAGTCACCTAGGCAAATTGGTGAGGCTTTTTACCAAACCTTGTCCAGGAAGTGGGGTGCAAGGTTTTGGGAAGTATTTTGGGGGGAAGGACGCATCCAAACAGCTCTTCCCCAGTAACCAGTATTAGTTTGGTGGTGGTAGCGGCCAGTCCAAGGACAACGGGTGGAATATTTTGTACCTTGGGGAAGTTTTGACCTAAGCTGGTAAAGATAAGCTTAGGAGGTTTTTCATGCAGGTCCCCACATCTGTACCCTAGAGTTCAGAGTGGGGGAGGAACCTTGACAACCCTTAATTTTGGGGATAAATTTGATACATGTAGTACTTTTATGATGGAATAAAAGCATTAGTTAAGAATGCACTCTGCTAACTTTCACAACTCTTTCAAAACATTTCAGCCTCAACCAGCAATGCCACTGCTATTCTGGTCATGTCCTGAGCAATTTCTAAATACACTGGTAATATGAAACCCAGTCCTTCAAACTTTTATGCATGTGAGGAGTCTCGATCACATCCATCATGTGCACGAGTGTTTATAGGATCAGGCCCATCATTTGTAACTGGTTATTGTGGATGCAAATACAAGTTTTGCAGCATAATTATGATTAAAGATGGTTTTAAACACAGCTACAAATCCCTACTCTGCATAGAGCCTTTGTTAACTTGCTTTTGGCTGGTGAGGAAACTCACCAGCCAAAGCCTTGTTCCAAATAGCACCACTATCTCCCTCTCCATAAGTTAAAACACACACAATCATCCAAACAGAATGAAAACAAGATTTTAACCAGGCTGTATTCAGCTAAGCTGGCCAGACATCCGGATATTAGGAGCTCTGTCTTATATGGGACCCTATAACTCATCCTCCACCTGTCCCGATTTTTCACACTTGCTGTCTGGTCACTAGCTCATGGGCAATGCGCCGCAGCCTAGACACCCCTTGGAGAGGAGACGGCTTCTATTAAGAGCGTTGCTTGCTCTGTGTCCTGCCAACGCCTCCCTCCCTAGCCCCAGCTGGGCCGCAGCGCCCGATGCGGGACTGGGTGTGCACGGGGCTGCGCCAGGGCCACAGCGCGTCTCCTCCTCGCTGCCGGCTGCGCCACTTCTTGCCCTTGCGGGGTTAACACGCTCCGCCGCCCTCTTGGCCTTTGCGGCGCCGCCGCCGCCAGCGAGAGGGTGGGGGAGAAGGGCGGGCGCCTCGCGCGGACACAGCCGGGGCGGGCGCTGCGGGGAAAGTTACACCGTGCACATCGGGTACCCCGATACCACGGCGATAGGCGCGGGCCGGGCTCCGGGCAGTTGCTGTAGGCAAAGCTCGGGGTTCCGCTTCCGCCCCGTCCCCATAGGTGGGAGCCCCCGAGCCGCACGGGGTGTGGGGGGGGAGTGTCGGCGCCACGCGCCCGAAGCCCACTCACTTCTCTGAGGGAGACGCGCAACATCCTCTCCGCGCCGCCACTCCCCCCGGCCGGGGACCCCGCACGGCCACGGCTAGGGCGTCAGGCCCTGCTCGGCCGGCCGGGCCTGGGCGCTGCCATTTTGGTATGAACCCCTCAACATGCAGCAGCTCCATTGGCTCGAGTCTTCGCCGGCGGGCATGATGCCGGCTCGCTATTGGCTGAGGTGAGCGGAGTGGGCGCGGCCCGGCGGTGACCCTCAGCCTGTGCGCGCTGCGCGGAGGAGAGTCAGGCCAGGCAGGGACGCGCTGAGCGGAGAGGGGGGAACGCGCTGGCACCTGGGGCAGGGGCAAGGAAGCGGGAGAGCGAGGCGGGGGCTGCCTCACTTCTGGGGGCCGGGGTCTTGTGGGTGGAGGCTGAGCTGCCTGGGGAGGGGTCCTTGGGGCACTGAGATTTGGTGATTTGTAACGGGTTTGGGGGAGCCCCTCTCTTCTTCCCCCACCTTTCAAACTAGGGAGCCTCTGGGGGCTGTGATGCTCGTGGGGAAAAGCCAGTTTGTTCAGGCCGCCTCGTTCACACCTCAAAACCTGTGAGCTTTGTAGTTAAAAATTGAATCTAGACAGGCCTCCCCCTATCCCGTATGGTTGTAAAAGAAGAATTAGAGAAATAGTAAAATATTTTTTTTTAAAAAATTGAAGTTGGCAAACATACATGGATTTGATTGGCTTAAAAATTATCTCTGTGGAGATGGGAAGCAGCAGTGTAGCCAGCATGTAATTATTTTTACACATCAAGTATAGTAGCTAGAGTCATTAACAATCCCACCTTTTGCGTTGTCAATAATGTATTTAAAGATGCATCTGTTTAGTAGGAGAGCATACAGTGGCTTGCTTTTCAGTCAAGGTTCCATGGCAACTTGCCTTAGAAGCAGCAAAAGTTTAATCAAGCCCCGTCTATATAGAAATATCAGCCTCTCTTGTCAGAGATGTACAGTTATGGCATCGTGGATAATAGATAGATATGGGCGAAATGATGTGCTACGATTTACAAATAACATGATGTTCCCTATAATACATTTTCCAAATGAAGTTATTATTAAAGTCCATGCTGCAAGTTTAAACCCTATAGATGTTAATATGAGAAGTAAGTGATTTTTTTTTAGTAGGAATTATTATATTTTTGTGTATTTTAGTGTCGATTAAGTTCTTAACATAACATGTTCATACTGTAAATATAATTTTATTATACTTGTATTATTTTTATTAAATTGTTGGTGTAAATCATAGTCCAAAATGTGCCTGTGGCTCCAATAGTTTTTAAACAGGGCTGTCTGGGAAAATATTCCATGATTATTGTGGGAAGATCCTCTTGCAGAACTTTTTTTCTGTTAAATTGTTAGGGGGAGTGATGAATTTTTAGACTATTGTTCTGCATCTACCAAAGCAAAACTAAGCTGGGTTTTAGCCCAAGTAATACAAGCAGCTGGTTGCTGCTCTTCACAGACTTAAAACTCATGATCAGAATGAGAATCAACTTGCAACTCAATTTTAAAGTGTTTTTCTTCTTCTGTTAGTTTGGTTTCTATTGTGCAAGGGTCCAGGCCTGCAAAACACTTAGCTTCCTCAGCTCCCATGACAGTTGGCTCATACAATTAATTCCCAAAAATGTTTATTTCTCATCTTTGTCCTAACTTCCTGTTGCATAGGTGCCTCAGTGCCTACTTTTATTGGACCAGCTTCTATTCGTGAGAGAGACAAGCTTTTGACCTTACACAGAGCTCTTCTTCAGGTCCACTGAATTCAAGGCTTTGGCCAATCAGTACATTTAACTGATTGATCATTGACATTTGACATTTTTCTAGTCCAACAATTGTTCTCAGTAGCAGGCTCAGAAATCTTAACAAAAACTTAAAATAACAGAAAATCATACATTTCACTGTTTATTCACAGCAAGATGCGGCTTTGCATTTCAAATTTTGAGATTGGTCTTTGAGGAAAATTGAAGGAACTTTCTATTTTTTTAAACAACCGAGCTTAAAATGTCAGTGATACAGCAATTACTTGCAATTTAACGCTCTTCAAAAGCCCTGATCCTGCAATGAGCTCCATCTTAGCAGACTCCTGAGCCTACACAGAGATCTGGATGGATCCGGGATCTGCCTGCATGAAGCTCCTTGTGGGACTTGTATTCTGTTTGTATTCTGGGGCCAAAACTACTCAAAACAAGGCAGGTTGTTTGTTATAGGATTGTTTGTCCAATCATGCAACCCATACTCATCTGAGGGGCCCTACTGAAGCCAGTGGGATCATTTGTGTGGTTAATGATTGCAGAATTGGCCCTGTCAATGCTCATCTACCTATGAAAAATAAATTAGACATCCTTGAGATAGTCAAAGATTTTAAGGAGCTCTTTGGTACATATGGCTGGCAAAGCACCATATTTTCATCCTCAGAAAATATTTTGTGTTTGAGTGTTCCTTTAAGCTTCTTTATTATAATAGTGCATAATTAAGATTGTGATTGCTCATTTTTCTATGACTGATAATTTTAAAAATAATAGGACATCTCTGCAGACTATTATATATTTGGTAGGCCTTGTACATCTGAACAACTGTCTAATGAATAGAAAATGGTTAGTCCAGACAGGATATGACTGTTGTTGGACCGTGACCATGGGTGGTGCAGAGCATTCACATTTACTTAATAGGAGTTAGAGTTGCTCAGTACGTATCAGCATAAGGCCATTAGTGATTTCCAAGATCATGTTTAGATGAATACTGATGTAATACTTCCCTCCTTGGGGAAATGAGACACATTTTGCAATTCTTTTGCATCATTAGCTATAAAGTATTATTGTAAGATGAAATGTGTTATCAGTTGAAGTTCTCAAGAGAATAGAATAAAGTGCTGTGTGTTGTTGTCACACATGAAATGATTGATTGTTCTTATTATGAAATAACAAATGTCTGTCAGTGTGATGTCTAATATCGTGTTATAAGTAGCTAACTGGTTTTGTGATACTTAATATTTTATATGTATTGTGCACCAAACGGGACAAAAGAAGAAATATTGCAAGACTTAAAAGTTGATACTTAGTTGTATAAACTTTTTTAAAACATAAAATAATACTGTTCTGCTTGCTTCTAGTTCTTTAGAGTTGAGAACATTTTCAGAACTGTAAAAATCAAATTTCAGGGGTGTAAAGTTACATTATGCACAGGTTATACACCTTACTCACTTGTCTGATTTGTGCAGTTCTATAAAAATAATCATTGACATTTCCTACTTTGTTAAACCATGTTTTATAGATGGTTATGGAGCAGCCGCTTTAAATGTGAAACGTGATCCACTGAAATTGAAAAGCACCGGGAGTGAATTTCCTCTAACACTTGGTAGAGATGTATCTGGTGTAATTATGGAATGTGGGCTAAATGTGTCCTATTTCAAACCTGGAGATGAGGTGATGTAACTTGTCTCATTTTTCTAACTTTATGTATGTTGAAAATGTAATATGAAGTCAATTTTTTTCTTTTTCTTTGCAAATACCTTTTTTTTTCTTGCCTCTGTGCAGCCTACATGAAAACTAGGTTGCAGTAACTTTTTTTTGAACTTCTATTTGTTTTTTTCCTGCAAAATATTCATATGGGCTAGTTACCCCATTCCTTTATATTTAGAGTCCATTGAATTAGCATATGTTAAAATCCTGAGGTGGGGGTTTCTTATATTAAAAAATGAAACACCCAAAGCTGCTTCATCTTGATTGAATCTAGAATTTTCACAGGAAATTTCTCTTGGGTAAACCTTTATTATCTTATAATACCAAAAACTCCGACATAGTTTAGGAGCCAGCAAATTTCTGAGCCTCATATAAATCCTTGTAAGACTTGCTTTTAACTTTTTTCAGTTCTACTGGAGGAATGTGTTTTTCTTTCAGGTATTGTACCAGCTCATGGCCTTCCAGTAAGATATGAACTGTTTAATGTAATCTGCTTTCTCCAAAAGTTTATATTATACACAGTACAGTACGTCTTAGTTATATGGCCCATCCATGCTTCTATTAATCATTCTTCTATAGTTTGTTTTAAGAGAGCAATGAAACCTTTTTATAGTGAACTTAGATATAGTGAAACTGATATTCCGTATAATTAATCATAGAATCATAGAATATCAGGGTTCGAAGGGACCTCAGGAGGTCATCTAGTCCAACCCCCTGCTCAAAGCAGGACCAATCCTCAACTAAATCATCCAAGCCAGGGCTTTGTCAAGCCTGACCTTAAAAACTTCTAAGGAAGGAGATTCCACCACCTCCCTAGGTAACCCATTCCAGTGTTTCACCACCCTCCTAGTGAAAAAGTTTTTCCTGATATCCAACCTAAACCTCCCCCACTGCAACTTGGACCATTCCTCCGCGTTCTGTCATCTGCTACCACTGAGAACAGTCTAGAACCATCCTCTTTGGAATCCCCTTTCAGGTAGTTGAAAGCAGCTATCAAATCCCCCCTCATTCTTCTCTTCTGCAGACTAAACAATCCCAGTTCCCTCAGCCTCTCCTCATAACTCATGTGTTCCAGACCCCTAATCATTTTGGTTGCCCTTCGCTGAACTCTTTCCAATTTATCCACATCCTTCTTGTAGTGTGGGGCCCAAAACTGGACACTGTACTCCAGATGAGGCCTCACCAATGTCGAATAGAGGGGAACGATAACGTCCCTCGATCTGCTGGCAATGCCCCTACTTATACATCCCAAAATGCCATTGGCCTTCTTGGCAACAAGGGCACACTGTTGACTCATATCCAGCTTCTCGTCCCACTGTAACCCCCAGGTCCTTTTCCGCAGAACTGCTGCCTAGCTATTTGGTCCCTAGTCTGTAGCGGTGTATGGGATTCTTCCGTCCTAAGTGCAGGACTCTTCACTTGTCCTTGTTGAACTTCATCAGATTTCCTTTGGCCCAATCCTCTAATTTGTCAAGGGCCCTCTGTAGCCGATCCCTACCCTCCAGCGTATCTACCTCTCCTCCCAGTTTAGTGTCATCTGCAAACTTGCTGAGGGTGCAATCCACACCATCCTCCAGATCATTAATGAAGATATTGAACAAAACCGGCCCAAGGACTGACCCTTGGGGCACTCCACTTGATACCGGCTGCCAACTAGACATGGAGCCATTGATCACTACCCTTTGAGCCCGACAATCTAGCCAGCTTTCTATCCACCTTATCGTCCATTCATCCAGCCCATACTTCTTTAACTTGCTGGCAAGAATACTGTGGGAGACTTTAGCAAAAAGCTTTGCTAAAGTCAAGGAACAACACGTCCACTGCTTTCCCCTCAACCACAGAGCCAGTTATCTCATCACAGAAGGCAATTAGATTAGTCAGGCATGACTTGCCCTTGGTGAATCCATGCTGACTGTTCCTGATCACTTTTCTCTCCTCTAAGTGCTTCAGAATTGATTCTTTGAGGACCTGCTCCATGATTTTTCCAGGGACTGAGGTGAGGCTGACTGGCCTGTAGTTTCCAGGATCCTCCTCCTTCCCTTTTTAAAAGATGGGCACTACATTAGCCTTTTTCCAGTCGTCCAGGACCTCCCCCGATCGCCATGAGTTTTCAAAGATAATGGCCAATGGCTCTGCAATCACATCCGCCTACTCCTTTAGCACTCTCGGATGCAGCGCATCCGGCCCCATGGACTTGTGATCGTCCCAGCTTTTCTAAATAGTCCTGAACCACTTCTTTCTTCACAGTGGGCTGGTCACCTCCTCCCCATGCTGTGCTGCCCAGTGCAGCAGTCTGGGAGCTCACCGTGTTCGTGAAGACAGAGGCAAAAAAAGAATTGAGTACATTAGCTTTTTCCACATCCTCTGTCACTAGGTTACCTCCCTTATTCAGTAAGGGGCCCACACTTTCCTTGACTTTCTTCTTGTTGCTAACATACCTGAAGAAACCCTTCTTGTTACTCTTAACATCTCTTGCTAGCTGCAACTCCAGGTGTGATTTGGTCTTCCTGATTTCACTCCTGCATGCCCGAGCAATATTTTTATACTCTTCCCTGGTCATTTGTCCAATCTTCCACTTTTTGTAAGCTTCTTTTCTGTGTCTAAGATCAGTAAGGATTTCACTGTTAAGCCAAGCTGGTCACCTGCCATACTCATTATTCTTTCTACACTTTGGAATGGTTTGTCCCTGTAACCCAATAAGGATTCTTTAAAATACAGCCAGCTCTCCTGGACTCCTTTCCCCCTCATGTTATTCTCCCAAGGGATCCTGCCCATCAGTTCCCTGAGGTTGTCAAAGTCCGCTTTTCTGAAGTCCAGTGTCCATATTCTGCTGCTCTCCTTTCTTCCCTGTGTCAGGATCCTGAACTCGACCATCTCATGGTCACAGCCTCCCAGGTTCCCATCCACTTTTGCTTCCCCTACTAATTCTTCCCGGTTTGTGAGCAGTAGATCAAGAGGAGCTCTGCCCCTAATTGGTTCCTCCAGCACTTGCACCAGGAAATTGTCCCCTACACTTTCCAAAAACTTCCTGGATTGTCTGTGCACCGCTGTATTTCTCTCCCAGCAGATATCAGGGTGAGTGAAGTCTCCCATAAGAACCAGGGCCTGCGATCTAGTAACTTCCATTAGTTCCCGGAAGAAAGCCTCATCCACCTCATCCCCCTGATCCGATGGTCTATAGCAGAATCCCACCACGACATCACCCTTGTTGCTCACGCTTCTAAACTTAATCCAGAGACACTCATGTTTTTCTGCAGTTTCATACCGGAGCTCTGAGCAGTCATACTGCTCTCTTACATACAATGCAACTCCCCCACCTTTTCTGTCATGCCTGTCCTCCTGGAACAGTTTATATCCATCCATGACAGTACTCCAGTCATGTGAGTTATCCCACCAGGTCTCTGTTATTCCAATCACATCATAATTCCTTGACTGTGCCAAGACTTCCAGTTCTCCCTACTTGTTTCCCAGTCTTCTTGCATTTGTGTATAGGCACTTGAGATAACTTGCTGTTTGTCCTGCTTTCTTAGTATGAGGCAGGAGCCCTCCCCTTTCGCGCTCTCCTGCTCGTGCTTCCTCCCGGTATCCCACGTCCCCACTTACCTCAGGGCTTTGGTCTCCTTCCCCGAGTGAACCTAGTTTAAAGCCCTCCTCACTAGGTTAGCCAGCCTGCTTGCAAAGATGCTCTTCCCTCTCTTCGTTAGGTGGAGCCCGTCTGCCTAGCACTCCTCCTTCTTGGAACACCGTCCTATGGTCAAAGAATCCAGAGCCTTCTCTCCGACACCACCTGCATAGCCATTTGTTGACTTCCACGATTCGACGGTCTCTACCCAGGCCTTTTCCTTCCACGGGGAGGATGAACGAGAACACCGCTTGCGCCTCAAACTCCTTTATCCTTCTTCCCAGAGCCACGTAGTCCGCAGTGATCTGCTCAAGGTCATTCTTGGCAGTATCGTTGGTGCCCACGTGCCTACTTATGCTGCACTGAAATTGTTCTGGAGGTTGGAAAATGACTTTTCTATGATATAGATACAATTTTAAGAAAATAATAAATGTTGAAATGTGTTTTTCCCTTTTGTTTTAGGTATGGGCAGCAATTGCTCCCTGGAAGCAAGGCACTATTTCAGAGTTTGTTGTAGCTAGTGGAAATGAGGTAACCATACCAAAATTTCGATATTAAAAACAAAAATTTCAGCAGACTTTGTTTCTTCCAAAATCTATGTAAATTGCTTTTTCACAGTTTTTAAATTTTATAGCTTTTTTTTTAAAAAAAAATATTTTTCTACTTTATGTAGTCAACATATTTTGAAACATGGAAAATTCAACAGCTGAGGTTTAGTATTGCTTGTTTAATTTGCAGCCTTGTAGTCCACTTGGTGGGTTGAGTTAAATCAGTGATTTAAATCCCCAATTTTAATTGTAATTTAAATGAGCAGGCAGGAAACCTTGATTTAAATAATTGATTTTAATCTTGTTTTATATTTGTATTTTTTAGTAATTTTCCTAAAGGAAGGTTGATTCTCACTGATTGGTAACCATTAAAATTTGTGGATTTACAACTAAACATAGCCTTTACACTAAATGTGGTTGTGACGGGTTCTTTCCGGGGTGCCACCTGGAGCTGGGGTACCACTGAGTCCCCCTAATCCACTAGCCTGAGCTCCTTTTACACAGAATTGCTGTGAGAAGCTCTCTCCAGGCTCCAGCCTGTACTTTCACCAGCACATGTACAGGTAGGAACACACCCAGCTGCAGGTACATGCAGATGCTGTGATCAGCCTTGCCTGGGAAGGCTGCAGCTAGGGAACTTCCCAGCTACTCAGGCACGCACCCTCTGTGGAATGTAAACCCAAAATTATACTGTCTTGCACTGCACAGAAAATTGTACAGTGTAAGCTCATTAAATTCGCCCTCCCCCCCACATGTGGAGAGGAATATACAAAAGCTTTCTGTCCCGAGTTATGACTCCCACTCGCTGGTTTTAGATAAAGCAAAAACAAGTTTATTAACTACAAAAGATAGATTTTAAGTGATAGCAAATAGATCAAAGCAGGTTACCTAGCAAATAAACAAAAATGCAAACTAAGCTTAATATGCCAAAGAGATTGGATGTAAATAGCCGATCCTCACCCTAAGTGATGATACAAGCAGGCTGCAGATTCTTAAGGGGCAATCTTCACTTTTTTACAGCTTGGAATCTCCAAGTGTTCCAGTCACAAGCTAAAAATCCCTGGGTCTAGCACTTCCCCCAGTTCAGTCTTTGTTCCTCAGGTGTTTCCAGGAGTCTCTTTATGTGGGAAGTCAGTGAAAAACCAAGATGATGTCACTCCCCTGCCTTATATAACTTTTGCATATGGCAGGAACCCTTTGTTTTAAAGCTTGATTCCCACGCCCATCAGTGGAAAAATACTCATATCCCAAGATGGAATACAGCACCAGGTGACCTGGTCACATGTCCCAGTAGTGTCACAGCAGTCTTGACTCGAAGGCTGTTTGCAATGTCCTCAGGAAGGCCCCCAGGTGGGAGATAAGCTTCTTCTAAGGCCTGTTGTTTTCTCTAATGGCCCTTCCTCACCCAGCTTTCAGAATGAAAGCATCTTGTCTAGTGGGCGTTTCCCAGGTGTAAACACATTTGTAATACAGATACATAGTCAATATTCCTAAGTTCAGATACAAAAGTGATCCATGCAAACAAATAGGATAGTTTTAGTCATTAAATCATAACCTTTCCAGTGATATCTCACATGGCTTTTCTTGCATAAAATACATCATAATTATGCCATAATCATATCAGAATATCTCTGTGGAAAATATGAGGTGCAGTGTCACAGTGGTACAATTTTTTTGTTATGCATTAGAAGAATAACCTATACAAATGTATGTTAAGCTATATATTTGTTTAAATTTTATTCAGATTCTAAATTTGTTACATTTTATTTATTTTAGCAAATGTGAATGATACATTTCTTATTTAGTACATGATTAACCTTTTACTTATGATTTGTGTCAAGATCTATTTGCATGGAAACTAGAATCTAGTTAAAAATGCACAAAATCAGCATTAATTTTTTTAGTAGTTAATTAAAACTACCTTATATATGCTGAATATCTAAGAAAAAAGTTAATTTCAAATGCAGAACATGTTTTAATAAACTGATTTATTAAAGTCATTAGTGAATTGAATGGATTGTTTCTGGTCACCGTGTCCTTCAAGATTCTAGAACTAGAAGATCTCATCCTCTCATACTTAGCTTTTCTTCATAGATTGGAAGACGAAAACAAGCTTTCCCACTTTTTTCAGCTCACAGCTGTTTTCTTAACTTTGAATGAACTAGCCATTGTACTGAACTAGTTCAGTAAACTGAAATTAAGAAAATATTCTCTCAGCACCTGCCGTCAATACTCTTGCTGTCAAAAGCTGGGTTAGCAGCTCAGCAAACTCTAGTTCAGTGGTTCTCAAACTGTGGGTTGGGACCCCAAAGTGGGTTGTGACTCCGTTTTAATGGGGTTGCCAGGGCTGGAGTTAGACTTGCTGGGGTCCAGGGCCGGGGCCAAAGCCAAAACCCAAGCCCCACTGCCCGGGGACAAAGCTGAAGCCTGAGAGTGTCAGACCTGGGTGGTGGGGCTCAGGTTACAGGCCCCAACTTGGTGCTGAAGCCCTTGTGCTTTGGTTTTGGCCCCCACACATGGGGTGGTGGGGCTTAGGCTTTGGTCCCCCCTTCTGGGGTCGTGTAGTAATTTTTTTTTTTTTTTTGTCGGAAGGGGGTCATGGTGCAATAAAGTATGAGAACCCCTGCTCTAGTTCCAGGTTCTGAGCTAGTGACTTCCTCTAGTTCGGAAGTATGACTTTTTAAAAGTTTTGCAGTAAAAATTTACTGCTTAATTTTTTTTTATTTAATGTAAGTAATTTTAATAGATTATAGAAAAAGTTTAATTTTTTAAATGAAAAATGTATTTAATGTAAATCAAATTTGAATTTTTTTTATTGAAATCCATATTAAAAACTTTATTTTTATCAACCCTGGTAGTCCACAAATATACTATTCATTGTGATTTAGACATGGCTGATCTTCTATTTAGATCTCTCACAAGCCCAAGTGTCTCAGTCACATGGAAGCTGCCTCCTTACCATATGTGGGTCTAACAGCATGGTCTGCAATAAACCAAATTGGGGGACTGAACCAAGATAATTGCAGTGGGAAACGGTAGGTAACTGGTCCTCCTGCTAATGTTTTCATTACGTTTTGTGTGTTTAATTTTTGTATAGAGAGCTTACTGAATTTAAATTATTAAGATAGGTAAAATAAAAAATGATCGTGCAGAGTCATTCCTATATACACAAAATGGTAAAGCCTTTGAATTTGCATTAGTATGGTAAAGATACAGAGATGACCTATATGGCTGAAAGTTTACTTTTTTAATTCAGGGCCTGAACTGCTAACCTTTATTCTGACAAATAGTCCTATTAATTTCAGTGTGGCTATTTGCTTAAGTAAAGCTTGTAGAATGAGACCCTCAATTGTTTTGGTGGGGTCAGAGGACTTCTCACCTCACTTCCTTCTGAACAGAAGGAAAATCCAATTGATCTTATAAACACTTACACATGTTCTTAACTCTGCTTATGTGAGTAGTTCATTAAAATTAATGGGACTACTCACATGAATAGAATTAAGAATGTGCATAAATGTTTACAAGATCTTGACCTTGTACTTTCAGACCTCCTGTTATCGTGGTGTATTATGTTTTAATAAAATATATTGCAAAGGACATTGGATTTAATAAAAAGCTTTCTTCTATCTTTGGAAGATACTGAAGTAACTGGCTATTGTGTGCCATGGTAAATTTCATTATGAAAATATCAGGCAAATGTTTACTATATTTTGAGAAAATAAATTATTCTTTGAAATTGCTTCTGCTCTTGAAACTATTGGTATTACCCTGTAGTAAACAGTAGAACATTTCACTTATCCCCCTCTTTATTTTTTAAATATTTTAGGTAATTTTTCATTTTGGTTAATTTGTTGCATGTAAATGGGATAAATATAATTTAATGAGGTGCCTTTGGTTAAAAAAAATAAAAATGCCCTACCTAGGTTACAAACATTACCTAAAAGTGAAAGCTCTTTAAAAAAAAAACTCCTTTATTTATACTGTTTCTTTTACTTTTTGCATTTGCTGCAGCTTAAACAATGAAAAAACAACTAGTGAGTTTTACTTTCACATTCTCAGTCACTATTTAAATGTTCTGTTACTGCTACTAATGACTCATATGCACTTATAGATTGCTTTGTAAATAGTTTCTAGTGTATAACATCTTGGTTGCAAACAACAGGCTGTGGTCAGCCCCTGGGTTGGGGGAAATGAAAAAGTTTTTTGACCACTTGTTTTGTTTCTGGAAATGTACTTAGTGCTCTTTGCTTCAGCTATGGAACTCTTGTACCATGTACAAAGACGACCCATGTGTCCTGGAGGCTTTTAGAATAAAAAGATAACCCTCACCAAAGCTGTTCCAAACTTCCACTGAAATATTTTACTTCAGTCACTCTTCAAAAGATGAATTTTCAACTCTTTAGCTGTAGCTTTCTTCAAAAAATCAGTGAGAAAATAGCAAATTTTAAGTTAGAAAGAAAATTGGCAAGATGTTTGATGGCAAAAGTATGTGCCCGTTTTTTAAACCAAAATGCTGAATCCAACATCCGGACAGCATACTACAATCTTGAATTGCAAAAGCAATTTCCTTCATCCCCAGCATAGTGAGAAGGTTTAAATCAGAAACATCCTTTGCTTGAAGGTACTGAAACTTCAATGAAACCCCCGTGGTGATATCTGAACTTCAGTCTTTTGAACAAAATAGTCACTGAAATTCTGACTTCAATATTCCTGCACTGAAGTCAGCAGATGGTTCAAAATTTACAATTCCAATTATAGGCTTCAGGTAACACTTTCTTATAAGTCTATGTATTAAAGATTTAATAGAAAGTATCTAGATGAAGTTTATAAAACACCACAATTAGAGTGCTGAGTGCTGTACTGAGGTCTCATATAATTAAAACTAGATATTTTAACAAAATATTCTACAATGTCTTTAGTAATATACTATGAGGTATTTATTACACACAGGTGTAATGAACGTACACTTGTCAAAATAAATGAAAAACATGTTTTATGATGCAGTAGCTCTGATCTTTATCGTATTTGCTCATTCTCAGTGTTTGCTATTCTGTAATCTCTTCCAATTATAAATGAAAACTAGCGGAGTTCTGCTCACCTTAACGGTAGCATTTCTAGAAAAGAAATGTATTTTGGTTTAGTACAGCCTCAAAATTATTTTTGCCTAGTCTACTTCGTTACACGTTTTTTTTTCCCTCTGTTAATCAGCTATAAAGTTTAATAATGTGACCTACATTCCATGAGTTCTAAAATGTCCCAATACTGTAAATACGACCACTTTAAACAAATATTTTCTCTTAGGTTTACATTGACAATTGATTTTTCTGTAAAGGAAATGTCACAACACAAAACCAATGAAAATTTGATCATAAAGTATGGGTCCAAACTTAGGAAGTGCTAACCTTATTCAGTTCTTTTGGGGAGAAAGTGTGGAAATAGTGCTTCCTTTAAGTTGTCTCTTGATGAAAATATTATTGGCCTATGGTTCCACTGCTGGATTAGTGGAAAACTCATATGAACAAGGCAAAGAGCTGCCTTGCTGTACTGGAAGATAGTGTTATTGGCACAGAAGTGTAAGTCGACAGTGTTGCCTCACATTTTTAGTCATCTGAAAGGTTAACTGTCCAAAGGACCAATTTTGAAAGAGAAACAGAGCTGTTAGTTTCACATAGCCTGGTATCTGAAATCTGTAAGAGACATTCAAGTAGGGTGTTATTAAAATTTTGCACTTTTTTAAAAGCTGACATGTTGGCACCTTCTCTAAAATATAACCCTAGGTATTTGTTATGATTGCTGCATTCATCAGACTTTTGTCCTAGCTGCCGCTTCTCTTCTACATTCATGTTCATCTCCCTGTTGTAATCCCCCCCCTCATGTAAATAGGATCACCAAGGAATCTTTGTGTATGTTGGGTATTTCATTAGTTTAATTCACGTGGATTCTTACATAGTGGAATTGTCTTGCTGTGCAGTTAGGTTGTATCAATTGGAATTGCTCTTGTTTTACAGAATATTAATTTTCGGCGCTTCAGGTGGAGTTGGTACCTTTGCTATCCAGGTGATGTATTACAATAAGCCCAGTATGAGGCCTTTATAAAAATACTGTATGATCAAGGTTTAGGGAAATGAGGTGGGGGCTGTTGGTGGTGAATCGGGGGGGAGGGATCGCTCAGCGGTTTGAGCCTTGGCCTGCTAAATCGAGGGTTGTGAGTTCAATCCTTGAGGGGGCCATTTAGGGATCTGGGGCAACTATGGGGGATTGGTCCTGCTTTGAGCAGGGGGTTGGACTAGATGACCTCTTGAAGTCCCTTCCCACCCTGATATTCTAAGATTCTATGAATCAGCAAGCTACTGAATGATCTCAGTGCAAGCCCAAAGGTAAGAGAATATGAAAATAGTTTGAGATTTATCATTTCCATCTACTTTATTATCTTAGTCTAAGTTAGAAAGGAGTCGGTTTTAGGGGCAGAGAGGTTATGGGTGTAGGAAGTGAACGATTACACTTCAAGGCTTTAGTTACTGGGAAGGAGACTCCAATTTCCATGTGACTTGAAATCTGTTATATGTTTTGATTAGATTTTCTGCCTCTCTCACCCCCAAATGGAATAAACTGGTATAAATTGATAATGACTTCAGCAAACTGTTTTTTGTTTTCTGATGTAAATTCTTCTTAATGTGTTAATATTTTTATGTGCATCAAATATAGTGTAGTGGCTTAGAATGCAATTCCCCTTCCTCCAGTTTTTAATCTCAACAGTTCTAAACTTTGGGGAGAGGAGATGTTTTTTAATGAGCTATTCATCTTGAAACTTGTTCTGAGTACATTTGCATTAAATTTGGGGCTTTTGATTGAAAGCAGTGTCCCGTTATACTCAAGTATCTTTGTCTTCAGAGTATAAACAAACACATTTTAGATGATTGCACCACAAAGTGTTTTTTTCAGATTTCAAAGTTGTAAATGTAATAGCCTTTAGAAGAGCATGGGAGAGTTTTCAGTGGTACACTATCTGCCTAAACCTTGATAAAGCAAGTTGCTAAATGAGTTCAGTAAGAAAGGTTGAGCCTGCCACTGAGTAGTTATGATGTCTACCTGTCATCATGTAGAATAATTCATTCCTGCATTAAGTTTATGGTTGGCAAATATCAAAGAAGATATTGTAGTGAAGAGTGAGAATAAGGTATACAACAGAGGGTAAATTAAATTATTAGCAAAATTCCTTTCTGTCTTAGCAGCTCTGCAGACTATAAACTAACCAGCCATCTTCCCCTATAAATTTTTGCTCTTTGAAATTTCCACATAGCCAGATTATTGTTTCTAGTGAGCTGATTTACAACCAAATAGTCTTTACACTAGATTTGGTACATCTTTTTTTATACCTAGGAGGGTACACTATAACTATATATATATCTATTTACGCATATTTATATATATTGATTATATAGCTTAATACTTTCAGATTCTTATTAATGGTACATTCTTAGTATGTTAGAAAATGATGAATGATATATTGCTTATTTACTAGATAATTATCTTTTTGCTCGTGACTTGTGACAAGCTGCATTAGGATGGTCATTGGAATTTAATTAAACACACAAAATAGCATAGAAATCTTATTTTTATTAACGAAACAAGTCTTGAATAGTGTTCATGACCTTTTCTGATATATTTACAAAGCTTGAGCTCAAAATTTAGATGTTTTTTCCCCTGATGCTTTCTTTATTTAGAAAAAGAGCCTTTAACTCAAAGTTTTTGATAGAGGCTTAGGGATTCGGCATATTTGTTTTTTATTTAAATGTTTTAAGAGATCATAATTTTACAACTTAACATATTTTGTATTAAATTCAGATTTTATTTTAAATAAGTTTATTTTTAAAAATAAAAATGTATTATAATTTAAATAAGAAATAAAAAATCTGACTCAAAATTAAAAAAAAATCATTTATTTTTATCTACCTTGATGGAAGGTTTGCACTTTGTATATTAGCAGCCAAGTGCATACTTAGGTAGTCAGCAGCATCTGAAGAATTAACTGTCCAAATGGCCAACTTTGAAAGGCACAAAGCCTTTTACTTAAGGTAGCCTGGTATCTAAGATCTGTAAGAGGCATCAGAGTAGAAAATTATTATAACTGCATATCCTAAACACCATTTATGGAGTTGTGTGTTAGTGAGTTGCCCTACACAGTAACACAGTGCACCTGCTGTACCCCCTCTGTATTGCAGATGTTTATTTGGATTCTGTTGATAATGAGATGTTGGTCTTCTCAGGTGTTTTCACTGTTTAAATAATTTTTAAACCTTAGAATTTTTTATGTTTTTTTTTTTTTATAGTTAATGAAAGCTTGGGGTGGTCATGTGACAGCAGTTTGTTCTCAGGATGCCAGTAGCCTGGTGAAAAAGCTCGGAGCAGATGATGTGATTGATTACAAATCTGGAGATGTAGCAGAGCAACTGAAAATGTTACCACTGTATGTACTAATGCAGTTAAATATGTATATAGTGCTGTAGGGACATAGGCAACAAGCAGACTCCCTTGCATATACCTTTTGTGTTGCTGGAATCCTAAATTAGTCTGGCAGACTCCCTGCCTCTGGGGTTTTGAGCCTTCCTGTTTGCAAAGCCTTACTTTCTAAAGCAAGCTCCCTGCCCTTCCCCCTTTGGATGTGGCCTGTGAAGTGAGTATCATAAATACAGACTGCTCTGCAGTATTAAGTCAGAAAAAATAAGATTAAGTCAATGGGGAAGAGCTCACTCTTTTAAACACATTTGAATGATGATAATGATTTCCACAACTATATCAGCTTCCCTCCAAGGATCTCAAAACGCTTACAAACATTAATGAAAGACAAGGTGGATGAGGTAATATCTTTCACTGGACCAACATCTGTTGGTGAGAGAGACGAGCTTTCAAGCTATACAGAGCTCTGCTTCATGCCTCAATTTCCCTTTCTGTAAAATGAACCTTTGGTGTTGGCATATCTCACACAGGATTTGCAAAGCTTAATTCGGTAATGTTTGCAGTGTTGCTGTAGCAGGCCTGAAGAAGAGCTCTAAGCTTGAAAGCTTGTCTCTCTCACCAACCAAAGTTGCTCCAATAAAAGATATTACCTCACCCGCTTTGTGTCTGTAATATCTTGAGACCAGCACAGCTGGAACAACATTGGAAACAATGAATTAAGCTTTACAAGTTTGTGTGCGGTAAGTAAGCTCTAATAGCTCATTTTACAAAAAGGGAAACTGAGGCATGGAGCAGTTACATGACTAAAGTCTGATAGCAAGTGTGCGGCAGAGCTGGGAATAGACTGAGTTTTTCTGGAAGTCTAGTCCAGCTGTCTCAGATAAATAACAAATGTTTCAAGACAAATACATTTATGTTTAAAATGTTTCATTCAGAGTTTTCCTTGGAATTAGTAGTTTGATAGGAATTCTCACCTTAAGGATTTTTTGCTTGTTTTTTTCTTAAAGACTTATTCAAATATAAATTGTGATAATTATATTTGAATCTAAATAGTTTGAACTTCAAACTTTCAAGCAAATATTACTTGGGAGAAGAATGCAAAGCTCTAGAATATGGGTGGGTCTACAGTTGCAGCAGTATGTAAAGTACAGACACAGTACGCCCAGCTAGCACGGGTATAAATAGCAGTGTAGATGGTGAGACACTGCTTAGGTGAGTAGAGTGTCCTACATGTCTGAACCCTACATGCACAAGCATTGCTTCTCCTGTCTACGCTTCTATTTTTTGCACTGTAGTGTCCTGCTGTCTCCCCATCGTGGGAGGCTTTTCCCGCCGCAGTGAAGCACTCCAGCAGCTCCTCTGCCTCTCCCCTAACAGAGCCTTTTCCTCACTGCAGTGAAAGGCCCCAGCAGAGGGGAGCTGCTGGATCCTTTCCCTGCTGTCAGAGCCTTTCACGGCTACATGTAGCTGCACACCATAGTGAGTGTGGACGCAGCTTGCCTTTCAGATACCCTAGATGCTGCTGCATGTGTAGGCCAATGTAACAGTAATAGTGACTCTAAACAATTAGGGTGGTATTCAGTTTAGCTACAGTGAGATTGTTAGTTGGCCCTGAGATCAGCGTGTGATGGTTGTGTCCTGTCTGTAGTGAATGACGAGTAATATATAGGTACAATCTCTGTGTACAGTGGGGCTGAGTTATAGTGAACTAGGATTTAGTTGAAAGTCTGGGTCTTCCATGCTACATTCCTGTGCACAGATTGTTTCAATGCCTTGCATCTGCAAATGGACATTTCAGCTGTAGTCAATCTCTGCTTAGAATCACCTTTTCCCTGAAATAAACAAGTTAATTATAAGACTGTTGCCCTGTTTCTGTATTTTTTCAGTGCAACACCGTGCTTTTCAAACATACTTTCCCCCTGTTTCCAGGTTTGATTTCATCCTAGATAATGTTGGTGGACCCACTGAAAAATGGTCTCCAGATTTCCTCAAGAAATGGTCAGGAGCCACATATGTTACTTTGGTAACACCCTTTCTATTGAATGTGGACAGGCTTGGAGTAGCTGATGGCATGCTACAAACAGGAGTCACGATTGGAACCAAAGCTGTAAAGGTACAGTAACAAAATAGATGCTTTAACTCCATGTAATAAGGAGTTTGGATGCAGTCAGTTTCCTGGTACATATGTTTTGCGTTTTTTTTGCTTCATTCCTGTGTGCTTAGTTAGGCATGCTTATACTCTTCCAACTGTTTTTTTCCCCTTTCCTTCTGTGGACAAACAAGTACAAACAAGTACAAACAAGGGAGGGGTAGTAATTAGTCCCAGGGATTAAAAGGCCTCTCCCTGTCCACTGAGGAGAACCAAGCGGAAATAAATTTCAGATGGAAAAGGGGTTGCCAGGGAGCTAATTAGGTTCAGACCTTTTTAAACCCTCCCTGGCGTGGAAGTGGGGGGGCGGGGGGTGAGAGAAGCAGGGAAGCTGCCAGTAGACTAAGGGCAGCAAGACACCGAACCCTTCCAGGAAGGGAGGCTGCACTCCTTCCCCAGCAGGGAAGGAAAGCAAACACAAGGGACTGATCAGGGAAAGGAATAACCGGACCCTGTGCTACCTGTAAGGATTTGCCTTGCCCAAGCCGGTGTCTCCAAGGCTAAAAAGGACTGAGTCTGCTGAGGAGAACAAGGTACTTTGCCACACCTCCACATACTGGGTTGGTGATAGTTGAGTGAGAACCGATATCTGTCTGGCTGATGTGGGAGTGTTTTGGGTGCCTCTGAGTTAAGGTTTTTCATTCTACTTTTTTCATAGTAAGTCCTGTTGATATGTCCACAGTAAATGCAACAGATGAAATCCTGGCCCCATTGAAGTCAATGGGAGTTTTGCTTTTGACTTCATTGGGGTCAGGATTTCACCCAACACATTGTTTGTTTGCTCCAGTGATGCGCTGTCTTCATCCCTAATGGAGAGAATTCCCACAGGACAGCTAGGAAACACTTTTTATTTTCCTTTTTCCTTTCTTCTGACTTGTGTTTCTGAGTGGTGATATTGTTACCCTAATTTTTCTGTCTTCACTTTTTAAATTTCTTTCTGTTGGAAACAGGTGAACTTTTTATTTTTTTAAAGGCTTGTTTTTTCCCTGAACGTGCAATCCTTGCTCTCCAAAGGAGTGCTTTTTCTACAGTTGTTGTGGTTGCATATTTGAATGAGACCCCAAGTCTAATACTGACCCTTTAAAAGGGAGGCCTCCTGTTCATGATGAAGTGAAGTACGAGCCTGGAAAGAAGGCTGTACCCATATTGCTCAATGCAGCTTTCTGCACGTTTACATGAGAGGCATTTTGTGTCATGTATCACGTTTCAATTGTATTTGAAAAATCAAGGCCCTGATTCTGTTCTCAAACCAGATTTCAGTCATTGGAGTTACTCCTGACTTGTATGGTTGAATGTGAGATCTTCCTGAAATTTTAATCAAAATCCCCTTTTTGATTCACCTCTTTCTCCTAGCAAAATTGGTAGGGGTAGGCCCCTATCTGTTTGTCAGTGTCCGCTTTAAAACGCAGCTATCTTCTGAAAAGCTACCTTGTAAAAATGACACCTTCTTTTTCAGCAGATCCTTTAGTTCTGTCTCTGCATGATGTATCCAAGAGTAAAAGCTGGCCTGCAGAATCTATATTACTGGCAGTGAAGTTGAGCTAGAAAAAGCTGACTTTCCTTTCAGAGCCCAGGTTGACCTTGTAGGGCTGCCTATATTTGTGTGTGTGTATATAATATAGTTGACTATTTATGTATATTTAACATAATTTATGTATTTTAATGTATAATTTACTATAATATATAATAAAATTAATTTAACAGTAGTGAATGACGGATTGACAGCTTCAAAGACGGAAGGTGGCTGGCTCTTCAAGGAGTGTGATGCATAGCAGCAACGTTAGCTTTTTTCACATTGCTCCCCTAGTGTGCCTCAACCCTGCCTCTATGAGTGAGAGAGGGTACAAATAGCTCATTCTTTCTAGGTCTGCTCGGTTCTTAGCCACTGATACTGCCACCGACAGAGTATGCCTGTCAGCTGAGAGCTGGACTCAGACAACCAACCCACTTCAAATGGGCCACTAACCAGTCATCAGGCAGTAATGATTTTCTGCCATCACCACCCTGGGCTGGATTTGAACTGATTATATAGAGGTGAAAGGCTCTGACTCCCCAGCAAAATTCAGGATTCATTGTGTGTGTGTGTGTGTGTGTGTAAACATGTGACTGTTTCTTATACAAGATGTAAACTCTGCAGTCTTGCTTTTCTGGCTGTGAAGATGAGGCTTTTATCACAACCAGCTAACTCATGCAGTTGGACACTGGATTTCACTCTGATCTTATTGTGACAACGCAGCATCCATGTGCGTACATTTAGTCCATGTACTTCTGTGACATTTAGACACCAGAAAATATTTCCCACATTTTTCTTAAGATCCCTTGCTAGGCTCTGACTCTCTTGTTTAAATATGTGGTTCATATTTTGAGTTTCTTTGTAACTCTTTGTGTGATCTGTCCATTTCAGCACCTCTGTAAAGGAATCCATTATAGATGGGCATTTTTCACACCGAGTGGCCAATCTTTGGATGAAATAGCAAAACTGGTTGATTCAGGAAAGGTATGTTAGAATCAGTAATTTAACCCACTGTATTATTGCTGAAATAAATGCTTCTTTGCCTTAAAAAGTGTATAATTCACAGTTAAGGAATAAAACATTACAAGCTGCTCAGTGAGAGGGTTAATTGTTGCTCTTCAACTTTTCCTTCTCACTTAGTTCTTGCCCCAGTGTACAGAATGTAGACATTGGTGTTTCCTACTGTGTTAATAATAGGATTTTCCACTCTTTTCAGACATTATATTTACTGGGCTACAGGCAAAATGAGCTACTTTTGGCACTGGAAGTGATTGTTTAGCCTGAACTCTGACAATGAAAATGAAAAAAGGGTGTTGGGGTAGTAGGGACACCTGGTTGGTTCTTCAGTCAAAATGAACTTGACTGCTTCTTCTATCCATGTACCCAACCACCCCAACATGTACAGTGCTAGAATATTTAGTGTATTACAGGTCACGGCTGACGGGCATTGGCAGAGTGGTCTGGAGAATCTTGTATGTATTTTTTTTCTCTTTTTAGGAGTATAAAATTCAGTGATACTTTAACATAATTTCATCAAGCTCCATTGTCTTTTAAATTGTCAATTGTCATGAAGCTTTCCACAGTGGAATCAGAAAAGGGGAATGATGAGGAAAGTGTACTATTACTTTCCTAATTTTCCCAGGTTTAAGAGCTTGTTACAAGTTGTCTGCAAGAGAGGATGGGGAGGCTTCTCCTGACAGTGTAACTTGTCTCCCCTCCATCCCCCCACGCTGAGAGATGAGGTGCTGTAAGAACTGGCCTTGCCGTATCTGCACCTTTTGGGGACTTCCCCCCCACCCCCAGTGGGGAAATCTCCAACAGAGATGCTGTGGACAGTTTCCTAGCGTATGTCTACACTACGGAATAAGGTCGAATTTATAGAAGTCGGTTTTTTAGAAATCGGTTTTATATATTCGAGTGTGTGTGTCCCCACAGAAAATGCTCTAAGTGCATTAACTCGGCAGAGTGCTTCCACAGTACCGAGGCTAGCGTCGACTTCCGGAATGTTGCACTGTGGGTAGCTATCCCACAGTTCCCGCAGTCTCCGCTGCCCATTGGAATTCTGGGTTGAGATCCCAATGCCTGATGGGGCTAAAACATTGTCGCGGGTGGTTCTGGGTACATATCGTCAGGCCCCCCTTCCCTCCCTCCCTCTCTCCGTGAAAGGAAGGGCAGACAATCGTTTTGCGCCTTTTTTCCTGAATTACCTGTGCAGACGCCATACCACGGCAAGCATGGAGCCTGCTCAGGTAACCGTCACCGTATGTCTCCTGGGTGCTGGCAGACGCGGTACGGCATTGCTACACGGTAGCAGCAACCCATTGCCTTTTGGCAGCAGACGGTGCAATATGACAGGTAGCTGTCCTCGTCGTATCCGAGGTGCTCCTGGCCACGTCGGCTGGGAGCGCCTGGGCAGACATGGGCGCAGGGACTAAATTTGGAGTGACTTGACCAGGTCATTCTCTTTAGTCCTGCAGTCAGTCCTATTGAACCGTCTTATGGTGAGCAGGCAGGCGATACGGATTGCTAGCAGTCGTACTGTACCATCTTCTGCCGAGCAGCCATGAGATGTGGATGGCATGCAGTCCTTCTGCACCGTCTGCTGCCAGCCAAAGATGTAAAAGATAGATGGAGTGGATCAAAACAAGAAATAGACCAGACTTGTTTTGTACTCATTTGCTTCCCCCCCTCCCCTGTCTAGGGGACTCATTCCTCTAGGTCACACTGCAGTCACTCACAGAGAAGGTGCAGCGAGGTAAATCTAGCCATGTATCAATCAGAGGCCAGGCTAACCTCCTTGTTCCAATAAGAACAATAACTTAGGTGCACCATTTCTTATTGGAACCCTCCGTGAAGTCCTGCCTGAAATACTCCTTGATGTAAAGCCACCCCCTTTGTTGATTTTAGCTCCCTGAAGCCAACCCTGTAAGCCATGTCCTCAGTCGCCCCTCCCTGCATCAGAGCAACGGCAAACAATCGTGCATCTGAGTTGAGAGTGCTGTCCAGAGCGGTCACAGTGGAGCACTCTGGGATATCTCCCCGAGGCCAATACCGTCGAATTGTGTCCACAGTACCCCAAATTCGAGCCAGCAAGGCCAATTTAAGCGCTAATCCACTTGTCAGGGGTGGAGTAAGGAAATCGATTTTAAGAGCCCTTTAAGTCGAAATAAAGGGCTTCATCGTGTGGACGGGTGCAGGTTTACATCGATTTAATGCTGCTAAATTCGACCTAAAGTCCTAGTGTAGACCAGGGCCTAGTGCCTTTGTGCTGCCGAAGCAGCACAAGGAAGAGAACCTGCCCCTGTGCCCTGTTGATTCTAGAACATGACTCTCCAGGCCATTTCACACTCCTGGGTCTAAAAGATTGGTCCTCTTCTAGAAGTGTGTAGGTTATCAAATTATGTCCCCATTTGGATTTCCTTTCTCTCCACTATATATTTTCCCCCTCCCCTTCCAGAAACTGGTATTTTTAGTTTTGTCCTTTTTTCCCAATTCCTGAATGATCTTTGTGCCACTTCATTGCTGCTATTCACCTTTTTAGTGCTGTTGACCAGGCACACAGGATAAGGTGCACTTCCTGTTCTGCCCATATACACAATACGCCAGTATGTCAGCACTTCAGAGAATATTACCTCAGACTACTGCTACACAGGGGCTGTATTAATAAATGGGTTGTAGTGTTTTATGACAGCGCTCCTGGCTGCAGCTTCACACCACTTCACTTGGCATTGCATCCAACATTTCAAGCACAATCTGCAGCCTAGAAAGAACCCACAGCAGATGCTTCACTTCCTATGATCTTGCATGACCACACTCAACAAATCAAAGTTTAATAAGGAGCAGAAATACCTTGTCTTCCTAGTTACTGCTTGTCCTGACCCTTGGCCAGTCACAGCACATTTGTGTTCTGTTCCTGCTTTATGTTTAAAACAAAAATGCAGAATATGCCCATGAAGGTGTCTTGGGAAATATCTGTTTATGCAATAGAGAAAAGGCTTAATTTGTATTCATCTGCCTAATAATCTGGACAGGGGATGCTAATGCTATTTAAAATGTATGTCATACATTTAAGGATGTCCTGATGTACCTTTTTATTGTTAGATGGTAGGAGGATAAAGGTGTTTGTTTAGTCTTTTATTCTGTGTCTCTACAAAAACCGGCTGTAGTGTCAAATAATGTTTTATCTACATAGTCATTATGCTAACAGTATTTAACTCATTGCTTTGTAAAATGCAGTATATGAAAAGTATTGTATAAAACCCATATCTGTTCCATTTGGATCTACTTTAATATCATGTAATTCTGTTGTCTGTACACATTGGTCCCCTCAAATTGAGTGATCATCGATTCATTGGAGGAGGAAATGTGAAATGCGGGGGGGTGGGGGAAGGGGATATATATGTCTCAAAACATCCCACAACTAAATTATGAATAATATTTGTTTATGAAACTAGTTTATAATAAATGAGCCATATGGAGGCTAGACATGCAGATGCCATTGTCCATTGAAGTCAATGGGGAATTTGGATCAGGTTCTCAATCAGCATAAGAATATAGGAATGGCAATACTGGGTCAGACCAATGGTCCATCTAGCCAAGTATCCTGTCTTCTGACAGTGGCCAGTGCCTGGTGTATCAGAGGGAATGAACAGAACAGGCAGTCATTGAGTGATCCATCCCCTGTCATCCACTCCCATCTTCTGGCACTCAGACACCCAGAGAATGAGGTTGCATCTTGTTAATAGCCATTCATGGACCTATCCTTCATAGGGGTGAATGCAATTCTGTGTAACCCTGTCCTAATTTAACACCCCCCCACTCCCCCGCCGCCAAGATGCAGGATTTGTTGTGTCTAAACCAGGGGTGGACAACCCATGGTACACTTGCCAAAGGCGGCACACGAGCTGATTTTCAGTGGCACTCACGCTCCCGGGTCCTGGCCACCGGTCTGGGGGGCTCTGCGTTTTAATTTAATTTTAAATGAAGCTTCTTAAACATTTTAAAAACCTTGTTTACTTTACATGCAACAATAGTTTAGTTATATATCATAGACTTATAGTGAGAGACCTTCGAAAAACGTTAACATGTGTTACTGGCACGCAAAACCTTAAATTAGAGTGAATAAATGAAGACTCGGCACCCCACTTCTGAAAGGTTGCCGACCCCTGGTTTAAACCATCCAAGACAGATAGCTATCCAGCCTCCTTTTGAAAGCTTCTGGTGAAGGAGCTTCCACAACCTCCCTAGGCAGTCTGTTCCATGGTCCTTCTGTTCTTACCGTTAGGAAGTTTTCTCCTGAGATTTAATCTAAATCTGCTATGTTATAGTTTGAACCCATTGCCTCTTGTTCTCTCTTGCCACAGAGGACAACTTTTCTCCATCTTTTTTTATGGCAACCTTTCAAGTATATGAAGACCACTATCATGTCCCCTCCTTAATCTCTTTTCTAAACTAAACATACCCGGTTCCTTCAGCCTTTGCTCATATGGTTTGCTTTCCATCCCTTTGATCATCTTTGTTGCTTGCCTCTGGATCCTTTCCAGTTCTCTGCGTCCTTTCTATACATTGGTGCCAAAATTGGACCCAGAACTCCAGCTGAGGCCTAACCAGAACCGAATAGATGGTACTATCACCTCCCGTGTCTTGCATGCCATGTCTCTGTTAATGCAACCCAAAATTGTGTTTGCTTTTTTTGCAACAGCATCATGTTGCTGGCTCATGTTGAGCTTTTGATGCACTGCAACTCCCAGATCTTTCTCAGCAGTGCTGCTGCCAAGCCAGTTATCTCCCATTCTATATTTGTGCCTTGGGTTTTTCTTCCCTAAGTGTAGCAACTTACATTTATCTATGTAGAATTTTATTTTGTTGTCAGGGTACCCAGGATTGTGACTCACCATGTTTCCCCCTGTCTTTGGCATGAGGGAGTCCTGCTTGGACTGGGAATCGGGTCCAGGACACCATGAGCCTGTTAGCCACCCAAGCACTTTCCTCTGGACAATGCCTACCCTTACTTTGCCTTGCAGGTTAGCAGTAGGTGCACCCACGTTCCTGAGTCCCCTGTAGTGATCAGCCCCATATCCACTGAACACTCACAGAAATACCAGGTCTGCTGTCCCCAAGGGAACTGTGCACACACCACCGTGTACGATTCAACTCCGGATCAGCTCTTTGCTTAATACCACAGCACTGATAGATATATCTGTAATGAAACCAAGAATAAGTTTATCATCAGAGATTCAAGAGTCATGTGACAGTAAGAAAATTCAAAACAAATGGTTTACATACAAAACAAAATCATAACACGCTTTCTCGAGACTACACTTAACTTAAATGGCTAATGTCCCATCTAAAGAAGTTTCTCGCCCTGAAAGTCCTATGCAGCATTTCAGCTAAGGCTGGTTGTGATCTCGTTTTCATACCTGCTTCCTAGATGGAGGATTATGGGGTGTCTTTTTTGCTTCCTAGATTCACTGCCAGAGCTTATTGTCTTTGGATAACCACCTCTGATCTATTTTTTCCTTTGTGTTCCTTCCTTGTTGGCTTCACATCTCTCTGTTAAATTCTGACATTTTATGGAAATGAGCTTCCATTGTGTTAGCGTTCAATGCTTAATTTATGAGCCAAGAGAGAGACATTTCTTACCTCCTGTTTGGAGGAAAACCTTTGTTTCACCCCTGCCTTGATGCAGATTTTAAAACCATATTTTCAGTATATAAAGTTAACTATTGACATAGTATTTGTACATATATTTCACGATGACATTAATGAGCAGTGTGAGCCTGCCTTTTATTTAAGAACACACGTGATATTTTTTGGTGAATCACAAAGTACATACCAGAATCAAGATATTCCTGCAACTCTCTTGTCAGTTAGCATTGAGGAATTCATGTGATCACAAACCCCATATTAAAACTGTGCAGAATATTGGGAAATTACAGTCTTATATAATGATCTTAATGATCCCATAATGATAGACAAAAGGGACCACTATGATCTGCCTGCCTGGTTACTACAACTTGTGCATACAGCTGGATATTTAGACACTTAAATATCCCCTTGTTTGTGCAAGAGGTATCTATGCTGAAAATGTAGCACTGTTTAAGGGAATTGCTGTTATTTCAATATGAGGGGTTACATTCCAAGTACCTTTGATTGTTTCAGTGTTGTTATATTTAACATAGAAGAAGAAAATGTGTGTGAATTACCAGTATGAAATTAGTCCCAGTGTGAAAATAGTAAGGTGTGTTTATCTTAAAACAAAACACTTCACTCTCCCCACATGCCCTTCTCCACGGGAAGCCATGCAGTGTTTTTATGTGAATGTTGTTAAATTCATAATGGAGACCACTCATTCAAATAACTATGCTGATTTGAACAGATGTTACATATTTCAGCCTCTAGATAGCCAGATGTACATCTGTTTCTAACTGTGTGTCTGGTGTATTGGCCCTCTATGCATAGTTTGAAGTTAGTAGAAAATAGCATACCGCACACGGAGCATATTATTTTCAAATGCCTTTATTATTTATATACAACACAATTCTAACATGTCTGTCACTTGTCCTGATGTTGATGGGCTATACACGTGCCAAGTTTGAATGCTTTTTCTAAGTAAGTTTGAGCCATCAGTGTCACAAAAGTGATTTAATTTCCTTAAATTACTTAAAAATGATCAGAGTTTTCCCAACTTTTCAAATAATTCCTCTCTGTGCTGAGAATAAGCTTCAGAAGCATATCTCAGTTTGCATCTATAGTGTGTTGTTTAATAAATAAAACATCTGTTTCAAAAGGCATTCCCAAAATAAACAGCACCTTGCTCCCTCAGGCAAAATCCTTGGAAAAGGAAGGAGATTTGCATCTTAAAGCTGCAGTTCTCAACTATTCTGTCGGGGACCGATGAATTTTCATATGACTGAATCTATCTCTCAAAGGATTTATTATAACGATTACTAACCTATTTACTGGTATTACTGTAATGTCTAGGATCTCTAGTCATGGACCAGGACCCAGAGAGGGTGTCAGGATACATCGTTGCTATTCCTGGCTGTGGGACATTATACAAATCACTTAACCAATTTGTGCCTCAGTTTCTCCATCTGAAAAATAAGGATAGTGCTACTTATCCACCTTGGTAAAATGCTTTGAGATCTCCTGATGGAAAAATGTAATATAATTTCCTATTATTATTGCCAGCCTTTAGAATTGAAGAGGCAAATTACAGATCAATATTGTAATCAAACCTGACACCCCTCAGATTGTCTGCCTGTTCAGATATCCAATCTGTCCTTCTGCCAGTTTCCTTGCTGCACCATTTGTGGAGGTAACCGCAACCTTTTGACTGAATGTGTTCACTGTGCATGCTATTTATTTGTTTGCTCCCCACCCCTCTTATTAGGGATCTGCAGGTAACATCCCCTTCATTCCTGCCACATATTGCTGTAGATGTCTTCTCTGCTATAGCATCTTGGATCCCAAACGACTCTACAAATTCAGTATCTTTTTGGATGTGGACGCACCAGCGATTTAGGCCTTTATCCCATCATGGCCAGATTGGTGCAATGTGCTCTGCAGGGTCTACACTTAACACTATCTAGAAACTTCAGCTAGTAACAAAGGTGTTCTGCTCATGTATTTAATGGGATCCTTGCTTGGAACAGATAACCGTGCTCCATAGTCTGTACTGATGTTGATAGTTTCTGCGTGCAGTCCAAGGTTTTAACTTACAAAATTCTTATGATTTTGTTCCCATGCCTCCCAGGATTTGTCTTCACTTTAGAGTTAACTGAGGTGAATGTCACCCAGATCTGAACACGCTGGTTAGCCCTAGGCTGGCTCTGAGCAGCCGCCCTGCAAAGTGACATTTGAGTTGCTATGTCCACACTGCTGCGCTCATCTGTGTATGTTCTAGGGCTTTTGGGGACATATCCTATGGTTCTCAGTGCTGCAGTATGCTGAGCCACTATGATTCTTTCCTAGTGAATTGTGGGTGTACTTGTCTGTCCTTCTTGACACATGGGGAATTGTGGCACGGCGTTGGAGGACTATCGGCACTTGAGTGGTTTAACTCGTGTCCTCAATGCAAAGTGGATGGGTTACCAGCCAGATTTGGACTTTAGCTTACATCCCCAGATTAGTGGTTGCTTCATCCAAAGCTAACTGAACTAAGGTCAGAGGTTTTTGCATGTGGAAGGAAGAGGGATTTGAGACAATACTTGGATAAGAGCCCACATTGACTCTGCAGAGTCCATCCCTCTCCAGGGTAAGATCAGTTGGAAAGCTTGACCCCACCCTGTCTAGCTTTGTATGTTTAGGCATTCTCGGTGGAGATGCCTTGACTTTAATTAGTTTTTCGTGATGGTTGGCTGGAGCCTGAGGTATTGATTTTTGGGAGATGTTGCAAAGACTTTCTGTTAAATAACCCATCTTTGTAGGGTTTTTTGTTTTGTTCTGAGAGAGAGAGAACTCTAGAGCTGCATGTAGCTAAGGCTGTATAAAATGCTGTGAATTCTGTTTTTTATTAAAACTCATCTGTTCCTCTCTTTTCAGATAGTATAGCTTACTCATGGTGATCATGAAAATTCTTCAGTGCTTACATTAATACAGTTTCCATAAGCAAAGCTAACTCAAAATGTACCCTCTTTACACAGGTGTTGGGCTTTATTTGAATATTCAGATTCACATAAATCATGATTAGACCTGGAACAGTGTAAGCAGATACCAGACACTTACTCAAATGTGTTGCTCTCTCAATTGGTTAGCCTGATGCAGTTGTGTATTCTGTGGTTAATCAGCACTGACTTTCAGGGATCTTGTCTTCGGGGGGTGGGGAGGGAATACATCTAGATTTACTAAAAATAGTTACAGTAGAATGGGTAAAGGTGGTGAACAAAACAGCTTCTGAATATGGTGTGGTGTTTCATTTTCTCAGCCCTTGCCCCTGGGAGTGTGCAAACCATGGGGAGAGGAGGGTTCTCCAGTAAGGGGAGACATTTTCCTCTGCTTGAAAAAAATCAAACTCATGTAGAGGGGAAGTATAAATAGTAGATACAGCTGCACAAACAGCTCTCACTTCTTGTTTGTGTGGGATTTATAACACCAGTCAGATTAAACTAACAGCACAAGTGAGTAACACTGAAGAGTGTGTGATACAATATAGAACAGCTTCCACTGCCTGCTACTAGACTAGAGAGTTGTACAAGAGAAGCTGTCCATTTTTCCTTACACCAATTAGAGCTTTCCTCTGCATAGTCCAGTGTGTTTAACATGGGGTAAATTAGCCACATCCAGCCACTCTAACTTGTATTGAGGCGAGCCTGGCCTGGCAAACACAATGCTCTTGGGCTGGCTCCAGTCTCTTGTTCCTCCTCATTGTGCTGGAAGCTGCTCCTGTTATGATCAAATACAGCCTGTGCGTCACTTAAACCCCCAAACATAACTGGATTCACTTGGACTTTGCTATCAGAATTTTATTGATCACGTGTTACTCTATCATAACTGCAGTTAGGAGCAATATATTGTTTTAAGAAACATAATATGGCTGTTTTAATTCTTTAAAAGATACCAGAAGAGCAGCTAGTGTGTATGACACAAATGTTATGCAAAGACACCCTGTGAATTAGGTATTGTTACCATTTGACAGATGGAGAAATTGAGGCAGAAAGAGAGGTTTGTGACTTATCTAGGGTCTCCTAAGAAGTCCTTGGTAAAGCTTGGAATAAATAGAATCCAGAACTTCTCCCTCCCATTCCTGGGTCTTTACCACCAGAGCATGTGTGTTCATATTTGATCATTTTTCATTTGGCATTTCTGAAGCTCTAGTTATTTTAAGATCAAGGCAGAGAGGTCAAGCTCTTCAATGTATTTTTGTGCATATAATATTCATATTTTTTGGAGATTCTAAGATTTCATTAAGAAGAAAAATCCTGCTTCTAGCCTTCGGGTTCCAAAGCTACCCTTGAATATGTGACACGAGTAATCACTGCAAGTGCCATATTTGGGTCTGACAGCAACTTCAAACAGTGCCTCCAAGAGGTGTGAACTTTCCTCCCACCCCTTAATCTCACTATGATGTTAAGTCTAGAGCCTATTGATGACACTTCTCATGTCTGCATTAACTATTTCATTGCATATCATTTCAGTGGTGAAATACAGAAGGGGGTGGGAGTGAAGGCTGTGGAAGGTGGGACTTGAGAGATGCAGCAGGGAAGGAAATGCAGACATAAGAAAGGAGAGAAACAGAAAGGAGGATGGGGAAGGAAGAGAAACAAAAGGCAGAAATAGCGGTGTTCCTAAAGGTGAGCGTATTTTCCACTTAGTGACTATAAAGTACCAAACAAAAATGAAATTTTTAATTGCAACATCAAAGCCAATTCAACTAATGATCTTTGTGCAAACTTCTCATTGACATCAGGGGAGATTCACTGTGGATGCAGGGAGGGGAGTAGTGAGTCCTACATTTATATCTTGGCTCATGAACCATAATTACAAATGGAATTTGGCCCTTTCCACAGAACGAGTGCCCCTGATCTAGGTACTGTCATGCTTTCATGTCTCAAAATTACAGTGTGTTCTTCATTTCAACCCAAAATATGCATATTTGTATGCAGTGCATTGTTAGCAAACATTTATATTCGTGTCCAAAGGCCCTACTCAGGATCATTGTGCTGGGTGCTGTAGAAACACAGAAAAGAACCAGTGCAATATCATTGCTTTTGAGTTATGGGGTTTGATTCTTCAGTTCTTGCTCAAAGCTCCTAGGGAGTTTTATATGAGTAAGGACTGCAGGATTTAGGCTTGTCTGTTCACTTCAGAACTGAAAGGGCCAGTGCATCTCTTATCAGAGAAATACGGACCTCCAAGGAAGGATTCAGATTGGCCAACGGTTTGAAAATTACTACTACTGAGTGGACTCCTAATGCAGCATTTCAGTCATAGCCTGTTGAGTTCAGAGCTGGGTTTGATACATTTCAGACTCTTAACTAACATTAGCAAAGAGGTTTCCCCTCTCTCTCCCCTCCTCCTCCTTTTAAAAAACGTAAGGAGCTCATTGAAGAGGCCAGGGATCTGTATCTATAATGTTCTGCACATTATTAAGAACGGAGAGCAAGAGAATATTCAAACTCAATCTGTTTTTTCAGATAAACAATTCTGTAGTTGTGGGTGTAATCCGTTCTCTCCCCAGCCTTTATTATTTAATCCTGTTTCCCTGAACAAGTAAGTGTCCATTGGCAGGGGACTGATGTGTGGCTGTAAATAGGCAGTGTTTGCATTATCCAGTTAATCTCCACTTATTATCATGTATTCAGCAAACAGGGATGCTCCCTCCAGCCTGCCTACTTGTTCACAGGAAGAGATTTTATCTGTGTCAGTTGATTATGGTAAAGGCCAAATGACTCATTGTGCTGTGATATGGTCAGCTCTTTCAGGGTTATCCAAACAGTGGGCTAATCAGCAGGCCAGATAAATTTTTTAATGCTTTAGATTGCCAGGATCATCAATTTAGTATTCATGTCTCTAGAGCATTGCCTAGGGTCAGTGTTTAAATCAGACCAGAGGTTTCTAACAATGGAGCATATGAGCAGTGACCATTTGGTGGCAGTGATACATGCAGTGTTTTGCATTCTATCAGGTTGGGCTAGGGATTCCTCTGAATCCCCTAGAGCACCATTTTTAAAATGTGCTGTGAATTTTGTGATATATTGAGAACCTAAGACATAGTGTTATAATCTGATACAAGTAATCACTCATAGTTCAAAACGTATATTGGGTCTACGGAGGGTAATAGTCTTGTTTTTGTTCTGAAATCTTTATATAACCAGTGTTGGTGTCTGGAATTATCCTTATTGTACCTTTCCTTGTAAATGGCTCGTCTGTGCTTCCATCTGGGGATCATAGCTGAGCTCCAACCTTTCCTGATTACTATTCTGATAGCCTCACCCTGCCACAGGCCACACTCCCCCTGGGCTAATCAGTGGTTTTGTGCTGTGTGTTTCTGAGGAGTCTACCTCTCTTTGTTTTAAACTGAAGTGAAGCTCGGCAAATAGATCTTATTTTAATAACTTTTATAGGTAGTTCAGATTCCTCAAACCATGCTCGGTACAAACAAGTTAGCGAATTTTCCCTGCTCTTTCCCCACCCTGCTGCTGCTAAAGCAATGGAGGACAGCCACTGCTGTTGATGCTACATTTCCCTTGCAAAGTCACAGCAGCTGCTTGATCCACCCCATCAGCATGGCCAAAGACACTATTGCTTTACCTCCCTGTCCCTAGGGTGACCAGACGGCAAATGTGAAAAATTGGGCCGGGGTAGGAGGAGGCTATATAAGAAAAAGACCCAAAATTGGAACTGTCCCTGTAAAATCGGGACATCTGGTCACCCTACCTGTCCCTGAGATTGTTGATCACTCGGGCAGCACTGATTCTGACCAGCATAACAAAACTAAATTAGTCTTGAACTCAGTCAGAGTTGCTCCAATATTGGGTAGTAGTGAGTGTTATGCAGCATCTGACTGCCCCCTCTGCCAGTTCTCCATCCCACTGCAAAGAAAACCAGTTGTGTCGCTCCCCTTGTCCAGCCAGGTAAAACTCACACTCCAGAGTGTGGTATGCAGTGGTGTTGTAGCTGTGTCAGTCCCAGGATATTAGAGAGACAAGGTGGATGAGGTAACATCTTCTATTGGACCAACTTCTGGTGATGAGAGAGAGAAGCTTTCGAGCTACACAGAGCCCAGACCTGAAGTAGCTCGAAAGCTTGTCTCTCACCAACAGAAGATATTACCTAACCCACCTTGTCACACCAGAGTGTGCACACTTGATGCAGCTGGTGAATATATATTAGCACAATGGCTTTAGGGGAGAATCAAATATACTAATTCTGATCCTTTCTTCCAAGTTGTTTGTGTGTGGGCGGGAGCTTACATCCCAGTCGTGTATGCTTTTCCACTTGGCACTGCTGATTTGACTTCTCTGAGTAAGAAATCAGGTGACTACTGTGGCATAATAGGTTGTTTTGATTACTAATGTCCTGGCTTTTTGCAGTCACACAGATCAATTCTTTATTGCAGATTTGTGCTTTGCTGTAGGACAGAGGTGGGCAAACTACAGCCTGCAGGCCACATCCGGCCCGCATGACCTTCCTGCCCGGCCCCTGAGCTCCTGGCCTGGGAGGCTAGCCCCAGTCCCTCCCACACTGTGGTCCGTGTGGTCCCTGTCCCCCTCCTTCCCCCCCGCAGCTTCAGCGGGCCATGCTGCCAGCGTAGTGTATTAAGCTGCTCCGCGTAGGAATGTGCTACTGGTAGCAGTTATGGAGAGCAATTTACTACACTACACCCGCGCAACGCTCTGGGCCGTGCAGCTGCAGTGCCGCCAGCCACCGGTGCGCCGCGGTAAGGGGGCAGGGAGCGGGGGGGTTGGATAGAGGGCAGGGGAGTTTGGGGTGGTGGTCAGGGGACGGGGGTGTGGATAGGGGTCGGGGTGGTCAGAGGGCAGGGAATGGGGCAGTGGGGGGGCAATCAGGGGCAGGGGTTCCGGGGGTGGTCAGGGGACAGGAAGCGGGGATGGGTGGGTGGATGGGGCAGGGGGGCTGTTGGGGTGAGAAGCGGGGGGGGGGGGGGAGATGAGGGCAGAGGTACGGGCACAGCCTCCCCTAACCGGCCCTCCATACAATTTCCGAAACCCGATGTGGCCTTCAGGCCAAAAAGTTTGCCCGCCCCTGCTGTAGGGCATTTAATATCAATCATATGAACTGAAAATATGCCGAGGAATGAGTGAAGGACCCTACATCAGGACTTTCAGCTACTATATGAGGGTTGTGCAGCTGTGGGGGGTGGAGAATGTGGCCAGTTTTCAAAACCTTGCTTGGGAAGTGCATATATGGACCTCTTCACTGGTAGATGTGCTATGCACTCATTTCCCGGGCTGCGTTTCTGAAAATGAACCTTTGCAGTTTGGTAAAATTGGGGGTGAGGGAGGGGGGCTGTTCGCTTAGAAGCTTGAAAAAGAGCTACTGCTTCTGAAATTTGCAAGCTGCTTGTGTTGGTTGTTGTTGCATTATACCTTTGGCATTTAGAGATATTTGAATAATATGCAAAAACAATGAGGAGTACTTGTGGCACCTTAGAGACTAACAAATTTATTTGGGCATAAGCTTTTGTGGGCTAAAGCCCACTTCATGAAGTCTCTAAGGTGTCACAAGTACGCCTCATTGTTTTTGCTGATATACACTAACATGGCGACCACTTTGAATAATATGGGAATTTGAGAGAGTAATTATGAATTTTTAAAGTATTCAGCTACATAGATTGGGGGGAAAAATGAATAGCTGCTTCTCGCAAAGGAGAATTGTCTTTATCAACAGGGTGTTATAAATGATGCACATCTTTCTAGTATAATAAACAGGGTGTTTAAGGCTTTGTTCTTTAAATTTTGATCACTGCATCAGCTAGATGCAGAACCAGCTAATATTAATCTTTCTTTCCATTAAGATAATCATGGCCAGCCCATTGATGAAGGAATATTGCATCAAGGTGTGAGATCACCCTCTGGGTAGTGTTCTTGTAGAGCTTGTTATCTTGGCCTCTGGGAAGAGGGCTCAATATGTGATGCCTTTTCTAGCACCCTTGTTGGCTGTCAATGAGATGTGTTTTCAGAAGAAGCTAATGTTCTCCCTCCATGGGTACAGCTGGAATGTGATCATTAGCAAGAGATGGGAGGAATATGTATAAATAAGAAGAGCGAAGCAGTGTTGATTTCCACACCGTGATGGGGACAGCGAATGTGGTTGCTTCACCTTATTTGGAGGAGATATGAAAACTGTATATAGGATTACTTTGCAAAATTAACAGGAGTATTTGTGGCACCTTAGAGACTAACAAATTTATTAGAGCATAAGCTTTCGTGGGCTACAGCCCACTTCATCGGATGCATAGAATGGAACATATAGTAAGAATATGTATATAGACACACACAGAAAGGGTGTGTGTGTGTCTATATATATATTCTTATTATATGTTCCATTCTATGCATCCGATGAAGTGGGCTGTAGCCCACGAAAGCTTATGCTCTAATAAATTTGTTAGTCTCTGTCATAAATATAAAGGGAAGGGTAATCACCTTTCTGTATATAGTGCTATAAAATCACTCCTGGCCAGAGGCAACATCCTGTTACCTGTAAAGGGTTAAGAAGCTCAGCTAACTTGGGTGGCAGCTGACCCAAAGGACCAATAAGGGGACAAGATACTTTCAAATCTTGGGGGAGAGGGAGAGGCTTTTGTTTACCTGGTTGTTCTCTCGAGACTTAGAGAGGCCAGACAGAAATCCATCTTCTCCAACCCATCCTAATCCAAGTCTCCAATATTGCAACCAGTATAGGTAAGCCAGGCAAGGCAGATTAGTTTATCTTTTGTTTTATGTGAATTTTCCCTGTGTTAAGAGGGAGGCTTATTCCTGTTTTCTGTAACTTTAAGGTTTTGCCCAGAAAGAGATCCTCTGTGTTTTGAATCTGAATACCCTGTAAAGTATTTTTCCATCCTGATTTTACAGAGATGATTTTTACCTTTTTTTTTTTTTTAAATAAAACCCTTCTTTTAAGAACCTGACTGATCTGTGCATTGTTTCAAGATCCAGGGGTTTGGGTCTTTGATGATTTTGTAACCAATTGGTTAGGATATTATTCTCAAGCCTCCCCAGGAAAGAGGGTGTGTAGGGCTTGGGAGGATATTTTTGGGGGGAAGACATCTCCAAGTGGCCTCTTTCCCTGTTCTTTGTTTAAAACGCTTGGTGGTGGCAGCATAGGGTTCAAGGACAAGGCAAAGTTTGTACCTTGGGGAAGTTTTTAACCTAAGCTGGTAAGAATAAGTTTAAGGGGTCTTTCATGCAGGTCCCCACATCTGTACCCTAGAGTTCAGAGTGGGGAGGGAACCCTGACAGTCTCTAAGGTGTCAAAGTACTCCTGTTCTTTCTGCGGATACAGACTAACACGGCTGCTACTCTGAAACCTGTCATTTTGCAAAATTAAGATGTCAAAATAGCTGTTGGTACAAGTTGTTTCTTGGTCATGTATATTATACATAGATTTTTAAAGGTACGGATTTAAAGGATGGGATTTTGAAAGGTATCTAGCTGCCTAACTCCACTGGTTTAAATGGGAATTAGGTACATAAATACCTTTTAAAAACTGGCCTGAAGTGAGTTATGAGAACAAGTATGGGCTTTGTACTCCTAAGGCATTTTTAAAGGTGGGGGCCTAGTGAGAATTTCAAAAGCACCTAGGTGCCTAAGTCCCACTGACTCCAATGGGAGTTAGGACCATAGATGCTTTCAAATATCCGCAAAGGTGCCTAAATACCTTTTTAAAAATCTGGCCTTTGAACCTGGTGGGTGGGTGGGTGGGGGTGTGTGTGTGTGTGTGTATTGAGTTGAACATGAAATAAATAATTGTCAACAATGAAGAAAAATGTGTAAAACACCTCTCTTCCTCCAAATATTAATGTGTGGAACATAAGGTAGAATCAGTGTATCCATCTGCTTTCTCACAGCCTTGGACCATAGATGACTATATTAGTGTCCAAGGTTAGCGGTCACTGTGTTTTAGTTAGTTATTACATACAACTTGGAAGTGTGGGAGGGGAGAAGCTGTTAGATATCACTTGGCAGGGATCAAATGATTGAGCATGATCCTATCTGTTTTTGTTTCGTAGATCCATCCAGTTGTTGAGCAAGTCTTCTCTTTTTCTGAAGTTCCAAAGGCCTTTCTGAGGCTAGAAGGAGGACATGCACGAGGGAAAACAGTGATCAATGTAATTAATAAAAAATAACATCTACAGCCATTCTGTTTTGCTTACAGTCTGTTCTTGCTGATAAATGGCATTTGGACGTGGTAGATTTGAAGGTGTAGTTTACTATTTCCTTGCAAGTCTCTCAAAAATGGTGTCCTAAGGTTAAAACACTCCTAAAAGTTTTATAGGCCATGAATCTCTAAGTGTAGTAAGTACTAAAAGTTAGTTTTTAAAAACAAGTTATTGAATGTAAAATTCCTAATATAAAAAATTGGTTGGGTCCTTCCTACACCAGTTTTGTGGTTTGTTAAATTTATGAAACAGAGGAAAGGCTAATGCCTTTTCTAGGTTGGCTAGATTATAGCCATGTGTGAAGAGGATTTGTAATTCTTCATATGGACACTCATATCCATCATTCTGATGGCAGTAGCTAAGTTGACAGCCTCATTAATTTTTAGTTCCATGGAGCAGTTTGTGCTATAGGCATGTTTCAAATAAGTTCCAAAATGTCTTGTGAATGATGACTTTGCCCCAAAGGAAGCATTGGCTGTGTTGAGTTGTAAACAAGTGCTGAACTTCAATCTACAGTTTCTTGATCTGTAGAGTAACAGCAACAGAAGTCATTACTACAGACTAAACTCTTCAGGGACCTTGTCTTTGTACGTGTTTACACAGCAACTAGCACAAAACCGCGTAATGCTATTGCAATATAAAATAATAATTAGGGTTATCAAGCAATTAAAAAAATTAATCATGCTGTTAAATAGAATACCATTTATTTAAATATTTTGGCATGTTTTCTATATTTTCAGATACATTGTAACTGAAATCCGTGTACAGTGATCAGTATATTTTGATTACAAATATTTGCACTGTAAAAAAAAAAAGTTTCAATTTGCCTAAGTACCGTAGTGTAATCTCTTATCATGAAAATTCTACTTTGTAAGTTCAACTATGTACAAAAAAATTCAGAAATAAAACAATGTAAAACTTTAAAGCCTACAAATCCACTCAGTCCTACTTCTTGTTCAGCCAATCGCACAGACAAACCAGTGTGTTTACATTTGCAGGAGATAATGCTGCCCGCTTCTTGTTTACAGTGGCACCTGAAAGTGAGAACAGGCATTCGCATGGCATTGTTGTAGTTGGCATTGCAAGATATTTATATGCCAGATGCGCTCCTTCATGCTTCAGCCACCATTCCAGGTGTGTCTATGCTGATGATGGGTTCTGCTCAATAATGATACAAAGTAGTGCAGACTGACACATGTTCATTTCCATCATCTGAGTCAGATGCCACCAGCAGAAGGTTGATTTTTCTTCTTTGGTGATTTGGGTTCAGGTTCTGTAGTTTCTGCAAAGTGTTGCTCTTTTTAAGACTTTTGAAAGCATGCTCCAGACCTTGTCCCTCTCAGATTTTGGAAGGTGCTTCAGATTCTTAAACTTTGGGTGGAGTGCTGTAGCTGTTTTTAGAAATCTCACATTGGTACCGTTTTTGCATTTTGTCAAATCTGTAGTAAAAGTGTTCTTAAAATGAACATGTGCTGGGTCATCATCCAAGACTGCTATAACATGCAATATATGGAAGAATGTGGGTAAAACCATGGAGCCAGAGACATACAATTTTCCCCCAAGGAGTTCAGTCACAAATTTAATTAATGCATTTTTTTAACAAGCGTCATCAGCATGGAAGCATGTCCTTTGGAATAGAGGCTGAAACATGAAAGGACATAGAATCAGAATCTTAGAATATCAGGGTTGGAAGGGACCTCAGGAGGTCATCTAGTCCAACCCCCTGCTCAAAGTAGGACCAATCCCCAATTAAATCATCCCAGCCAGGGCTTTGTCAAGCCTGACCTTAAAAACTTCTAAGGAAGGAGATTCTACCACCTACCTAAGTAACGCATTCCAAAGTGTTTCACCACCCTCCTAGTGAAAAAGTTTTTCCTAATAGCCAACCTAAACCTCCCCCACTGCAACTTGAGACCATTCCTCCTTGTCCTGTCATCTTCTACCACTGAGAATAGTCTAGAACCATCCTCTTTGGAACTACCTCTCAGGTAGTTGAAAGCAGCTATCAAATCCCCCCTCATTCTTCTCTTCTGGAGACTAAACAATCCCAGTTCCCTCAGCCTTTCCTCATAAGTCGTGTTCCAGACCCCTAATCATTTTTGTTGCCCTTCGCTGGACTCTCTCCAATTTTTCCACATCCTTCTTGTAGTGTGGGGCCCAAAACTGGACACAGTACTCCAGATGAGGCCTCACCAGTGTCGAATAGAGGGGAATGATCACGTCCCTCGATCTGCTCGCTATGCCCCTACTTCTACATCCCAAAATGCCATTGGCCTTCTTGGAAACAAGGGCACACTGTTGACTCATCCAGCTTCTCGTCGACTGTCACCCCTAGGTCCTTTTCCGCAGACCTGCTGCCGAGCCATTCGGTCCCTAGTCTGTAGCGGTGCATTGGATTCTTCCGTCCTAAGTGCATGAATGGCATGTAAATATCTTCCTATGCCAGCTACGAAAATGCCATGTGAACATCTGTTCTCACTTTCTGGTGACATTGTAAATAAGAGGGCAGCATTATCTCCCATAAATGTAAACAAACGTGTTTGTCTGAATGAGTGGCTGAACAAGAAGTAGGACTGAGTAGATTTGTAAGCTCTAAAGTGTTACATTTGTTTTGTTTGAGTGCAGTTATGTAACAAAAAAAATCTACATTTATAAGTTGCACTTTCACAATAGTGTGAGGTGAACTGAAATACTATTAATTTTTTATAGTGCAAATATTTAATCTAAAACAAGTGATCACTGAATACTTTGTGTTGTAATTGAGATCAATACTTTGTGTTGTAATTGAGAAAAACATCCAAAAATATTTAATACACTTCAACTGATATTCTGTTTAACAGTGTGATTAAAACTGTGATTGAGTTAATTGCATAAGTTAACTGCGATCAATCACCCACCCTAAAACCCCCCCAAAGAAATAGTATTTTTCAGTATTTCACTTCATACAAGTACTATAGTGCACTCTTTTTATTGTGAAAATGCAACTTACGAATGTAACTTTTTTACATAACTGCTTTCAAAAACAAAACAATGTAAAACTTTAGACCTACTTCTTCTTCAGCCAATCGCACAGACAAACAAGTTTGTTTACATTTATGGGAGATAATGCTATTTATCAAAATATAAAGTGAGCAGTGTACACTTTATATTCTATGTTGTAATTGAAATAAATATATTTGGAAATGTAGAAAACATCCAAAAATATTTAAATAAATGGTATTCTATTATTTAACAGTGATGAAAGCTGTGATTTTTTTTAATGTCACAATTAACTGGCTTTTTTTTTTTTTAATCCTTTGACAGCTCTAGTTAAGACATACCATCTAGTTATGTTTGTAATAACGAATGGGGCATAACACGGTCTAGAAACCAGAGAAACAGGGGTAGTGTGTTGAGGAAAATGGGGGTATTCAACTTAATTCAGAACCTGCATCAAGTTCTGCACATTATTTGAAACCTTTGCTTATGATGCTGCTGTATCAATTTATAACCTGCACAGTAGCCCTTATTCCTCTCATTTGCCAGACACAGTTTAATTAACCAGAAGTTATAATCAAAGAAACACAAATATTTAATTAGTTTCCACTCCCTGGGATTGTTAAAAATTATCTTGCCCATAAAATTTTCATTCCAGTAGGTTTCTCTTAATTGATAGTGGAGGCTTATCATTATATGCATATTCACCATCTTATGGTAATTCACCTTTAATTGCCCCTTGACATGAAGTCTTGGGTTTAGGCACTTAAGTCCCACTTTTAGGCTCCACAGTGGTCCACAAAACTCTCAGTGAACCATAAGGGCAGGTCTGCACTGTGATAAAAGACCTGCAGCTCAGCCATAGCTCTCAGAGCTCAGGCCTGCACATCCCCATGGCAATAGTTTAGCCCTCAGCCCCCGTCAGCTGTCCCAGGCTCTGAGACTTGGTACGGCGGTTTTGTGTGTGTTTTTTTTTTTTTAAAAAAAAATCAGTGTACTCAGAGGAGCCTTTAGCAGCACCTAAACTTCTGCCTCACCTAGGTGTTCGGATGCCTGTCTCCAACCTGAGACCACAAGTGAGCCCTGACCTCAGGGGAAGATAGGTATTTGCCTGTGTATTGTGTGCACAGAGTCTGATCAGGTAGTTGTGCTCACAGGCTCAGGTCCCATTCAAAATAGGGTCACTGAAGAGGGGGTCCCTTCAACCTGGAAAAGGAAGGGGATGATGGAAACACCTACCTCATAACTTTAGCCCAGTGGCCACTCACCTGGGATGGGGGAGACCCAGGTTCTATTTCTTCCCCCCCACCTGAGGGGGAGAAAGGATTTGAAATTGGGTCTCCCACACCCCTGCACATGGGCAGCAGATGAACCCCTGCTTTGGGGAGGCTAGTCTGCTGGCCCCCCCCTTCTACTTAAGGCCCTGACCCCCCCCCACCAGAGCTACAACCCCTGCCCCAACAGGAGAAGCCCTGAGGGGCCCCGCTGCAACAGAGGAGCTCCAACCCACCTGCCCCAGCCACATCAGGCCAAGCTGCCAACCCCCCAGCCAAGTTACTACCCCCACAGCCAGCACCGGGCTGGCCCCAGCAGCCCCCATGCTGGGCCAAGCCACCAGCCCCCCCACCCCTGAAGGCCTTCCCCAGGCTAAGTCACTAACCCCCACCACCAGTGCCAGCCCCCCACACCCTCAAGCACCAAGCCAAGTCTCCTCACTCCCCTGCCCGTCTCTAGCTCTCTGCATCCCTTCTCACTCCCACATCCCCCAGGAGTGAAGGAGACATGGCAGGAGCAGGGGCCTTCCCTGGCCCACTATACCCTCCACCCATGCCCCTGCAGGAGAGTGCTTTAACCTCTGGGCTAATGGATATTCTGAAGTACGGCTCCCCCAGTCTCTGCTGTTTAAGTTGTCCCACTGTGGATGAACACTGAAGGAGTGATCACAGGGAGGGAGGGTGGCTGCTACTTTATAACTATAGTTCCCTCTCACTTATAGGTATTGGGCCAGAGTGTGTGAAAGCAGGCACCACCAAGTCCCCCTCTGTAATTTTGCGAGGCAAGCACCTAACTTAATTCCTGCGTGAAAGTATTTAAGAGTCGAAGCCATCTGACTCCAGGCAAGTAGTTCCCATTTGTGGATTGCTAAACAGGGAGAGGTGCTCCCTGCAGCCTGGACTTAGGTGCCTACCTGCATGAGAGGAAAGGCTTAGGACACACACTTCTCATGAGCATCTCCTCTGATCCTGCCTCCTGGGCTGACTTTGTGGATTGCAGCCTAAGGCTCATTTCTCCCCCGTCTTTAAATCAGCTAGGCTCCCTATACACTCCGTCTAAGGATCTCAGTGTTGTTACTTCGATGTTCTAAAGTGCTTAAGGGTATGTCTACACTACGAAATTAGGTCGAAGTCCTTTTGTAGATCCAGGGCTCAATGCAGAGATTATTGGTTTAACCTGAAACAAATCAAACAGTACTTGAGAGATAAAACAAGAACTTAACACCCTGTGTAGAAGTGATCTTAGTGTAGTTCTTGTGTCACAGAAGCAGCAACTATCTCCACCACTTTTACATTCCTTGTAGGCAATCCATGGTAGAAAAATTAAGGACCGAAGATGACAACAGCCTGGGTGATCTCTTCACAACCGATTTGAAGCACAATGCATGAGAAGCAGGCAGCACTGCACCTGTACAGACGAGCTTCACTATAGACATGTAAACAGGGAACTTTGCAGACAGTTTCACTAAATCAGATTTACCTGAATAAAATTTGTGAAGTACATATAACATATTGTGTATACAATAAAAAAAGCACAGAAAAATTTGCCAGAATTACCACCTTGGAGCCAGAAGTAGCACTCTTTAAAAAGGTATCAGAGTAGCAGCCGCGTTAGTCTGTATTTGCAAAAAGAAAAGGAGTACTTGTGGCACCTTAAAGACTAACAAATTTATTTGAGCATAAGCTTTCGTGAGCTACAGAATAAAAGCATGTTAAAACTGTACAATTTTAAAAGAGTAAGATGTATTTGAATGTTGATTATTGCAGTTGTCTGTACAGGAAGTGAAAAAAACAACCACACACACTTAAAATTAGATTGAAGGCACTGACTTTCCCACAGGTAAAGATAAAAAGTAAAGCATCAGTATCCTGCAAGGCAACAAACAGTAAAGAAGAAAGTTACATTCTAATAGACTTACTATGCAAGCCAACATCCAATGAGTGCCCCCTGAGGCTGCTAGGAGTGGTTTGTAATAACACTGGTCTAGGCAAGAATGAAATACAGCAGCATGGTACAAGAGTTTACATTTACTGTTCTGCCAGTGACATAAAATAAAACCACAATTTTAACATTGGGCCAAGGGAGACAGTAAACCATTAATGCACAAGAACAACCTGCTACAAGTTATTTCACATGCCTCTCTTGAAACAAGCTCTTTGCTAAGGTGTGGTTCCTATCCTAAAGTATGCATGGAACTTCAAACTTGCTTGACTGGTAATGTATGTAAGTTCTTGTATGGCACTTATTGTGGTATGAGCGTCTCCAAGTTTTCTTTCCTACCTCAACAATGAGCTTTTGTCCTAGACTCCAGTGCATTGCTGCACTAGGGTTGCTGTGACAGCCTGGCTTCGCCCGCCCACTTCCCGGATCCCAATAGGATTAGTTTCCTATAGCCATCTGGTCCGACCCTGTCACATAGGGTTATAAGAATGTGTTTAGTGCCTAGACTTTACTGAATACTTGTGAGTTGCTCTCTGCATTAGTCTGACATAACATCTGTATTCCACATTGTAAGGTACTATTTGAGCAGTTGTATTGTGAGCCTCTGTGACCGTGTAAATCATCAGACTGGAGAGAGATGGTAACTAGTGTGAAGTGCTGATCTCCAGCAGAAGGTGTTACGTCCTGCCCAACAGGGAAGGCGCATTGACACCAGACAGACCATTGTGGGACATTAAAGAGGATAAAAGACCATTGACCTTGCCCTCCTCAACTTCACCCAAGATGTTTGGAGCATACGAAGATCATAGTGGGTTCAAACGTAATTAACTATGGCAAGTGGCAGACAGTAGCTGGGACAACGTCTGGAGAGTTTTGGAACCACTGACTAGTGATGCTTTTTTAAAATAAAGGAGAGAGAAGTATTTTAAATTACATTCTGAGAGTAGTAATGACTGCACTTAATGGAGCTACTTCTAGGTTTGAAGTATTTGCCCCAAGCAGAGAAGTAGATAATACTTTTAATTTGTAAAGAGTAAGGCAGCCTTTTAAAGTAGAAGCAGACAGAAAATGGGCAAATTCTTCATAGCTGACACACCCTTCTTGCTGCCCAATACTTTTGCTAACAAACATCTATAGATTTGTATTCTCTGTCTTTCTAATAGAAAAACTAGAAAAATAGATTGCTTATTAAAATACAGGCTTTAAAATGACAACTTACTAAAATACATCTGCACATACCTTGTAGTCATTTTTTGGTAAAAATTCTTCTAAACAAATTTCAGTAGACTGAAGTTCATTTTTGTACTAATGCATTATTTACATGTTAATTTTCAGGAGATGAATACTCCAATATACTACTACAAAGATCAATCTATTTTGCATACCCCCCCATATATGTTGCACTTCAATCTTTTGTGATATTTTATCTAATTATCTCTCAGTATAATAGTTAAAACTTTTTTCCTGATAAAAACGTCTGTAGAAATAATTTAAAATTACACTCACTTAATATAGTCTGGATTAGCAATTCATCACTGACATGAAATTGCTGCTTGGAAGGAGGACCTTAACATTTAAAAAAATTAGTAACAAACAAACAGTCGGGAGCAGTTACAAAAATTGGTCAACATCGTTGTGGGCTAACATCCAGTAAAACACACAAACTTATGGAATTAATGCTTAGAGCTGAATCTACCCTGTCGCTTGTTCTTACAATTATTGTGAAGGCAGGATGGAGATTCTCTCTCTTCTTCAAAGACGGCCACATTAGTTGGATTGTCCAGAGTGTTGTTATAATTTCTCTCAGATGGACGGAACTGTCTGGATTTACAGAACTAATGCTTCCCAACACTGGGTTGGCTTCTGTTCATTGACCGCATTAACAACAACATGATTTTGATCGTATTGTGTGCCCCCTAAAAGAAATTTAAAAAGAAAATAAAATGTGAAAAATCACGAACTGTTGGATTGAGACTGCGTCAGTGTTATAAATGTTTCAGAGCCATTCTAAGGATACATGGCAAAGACACGTAAATCACATGCACCTTTTTAAATAGAGGTACAGAAGAGGAGTATATTCTCATCTTCTGTACTTCCCTCATTCCTACACTGCCTCCTCACTCCCTAAGGAACTGCAGAAGAGTGAACCTATCTGCCTCCCCACTTGGTGCCTGAGTCGTGCACCTCCTGCTCCCGCTGTTGTGTGAAGGAGAGAAAGTAGGACAAGGATGTCAGGTGAGGCTGACTGGATCAGGACTCTGACCTTCCAATAATCAAATGCTGCCTCACAATCCCCATGTTCTAGCCATCCAGTGATTAACTGGCCTCCAAAGGCTAGCTAAGGAGTAACTCAGTATAAAAGAAATGATGCTGGCCAGCAGAACATATAGCAGTTTCAGCATGGGCCACAATAGCCTTTATGTTGTCAGTATTCATAAATAACCACAGCTATTTGCTTTCAGGTGGTGCACTCACTATAATGCATTAAAGAATGGCCATCCTGGGTCAGACGAAAGGGTCCATCTAGCCCAGTATCCTCTCTTCCGCCAGTGGTCAATCCCAGGTGCCCCAGAGGGAACAGATAATCCTCAAGTGATTCAACACTATTCATATGGGTGCATATATTGTATGTCCCCACCTCCACCTCTCCCACTCTAACTGCAAATTGCAACACAAACCATGCCCTTACATTTGCACTATTTCAATGACACCTGACATTATTTTCTCTCTCCTGAAGTCAGTAAATGGACAGATGTAGTTGTCTATTACATCAATGGTCACGAACACAGATGATCAGTCTAGAGCTCCCACTGCTGGGAAGCCTCAGCCTCTAGAGCAAGGACATTTCTCATCCGAAACATGAAATCAGTCAGTGACTAACACAGCACCCAAACCTGTATTTCTTCATGCTGTATTCAGATCATGCCACAGACCTGTCACTAGTGGGTGTTTGAGTGGACTGATAGCCAATGAAGAAAATGTTCATTCACTCAAGAAAAGTCTATTCTTCCTATTCACAAAGATGTATTCTTATAGTGAAACAAATGCCTTCAGGCAGTTGCAGGTCAATTTCCATCTCCCTAGCAAGCTCCACATATTCCTGGCCCTATGCTTTCCACAGCAGCGCAATGTGAAGAGAAGCCCAAGCTAGTGGAAAGAGGTGGAGCAAAGAGCAGGTACCTAAAAGTATCCTCTCTGCCCTGGAACTGCCTCTCCCCTCTGCAATCACTTTGTGGTAGCTCAGTTCTGTGTGACAGGGCTGTCATCCATTGCTCACGGTGGCATGTTGCCTTCTTAGAGAAGCAGAACTTACGACAGCAGAAGAACAAGCTTCTTATGGAGCAGCAGCAATTTCCCCCCACCCCAGCTAGGATGGATGGTCTGGGACCAGCCAAAAGGTAGTACAGCAGATATCAGACTTGTACTGCCAGTGCAAAGGGAGACCCGAGCAGAGGGGAAGTGTGATAAGGTTGAGATCAGTGAAAGGGCTCTGTTAGTGCGATGTTATTTTGTTGAGACATAGGATGATCTACAAAAAAAAAAAAAAAATCTTGGCCATTGGAAATAACTAAGAGATAACAAAGAAGAATTAACTAAGCAATGCTTCTAAAGGACAGTTCATAAGTAATCATCATGGTAAAATATTCTTAAATTTATGCATGCTGGAATGTAACTGTGTAAAAGACACTATCTGAAATAGAAGGAAAGCCAGATATTTAAAAGTATAAAAGTGTATGGTTATTAGGGGCAAATATCACTGCCCTGCATTATTTCAGTACACCCACAAGATGGCAACATTATCACACATTTTGAACAAGTAAGTTTATTTGCTAAGAACGTGTTCGGGCTGAAAAATAGATGGTTGATTATTTGGCTTTAACATTGGTCCAGCGATGTGGAAGGACTTGAGACAGTTCTTATTTAATTGCCTGGACCAGCTACACTAAACCTATTCATTTTTCAGATACACTATATATAAAATAAGCCCTTCCACAAAGCACACGTACTTCGTGTAACAACAAATACTTGGGGAAGAGACAAGGTGGGTGAGCTTGTCTCGCTCACCAACAGAAGTTGGTCCAAGAAAACATATTACACCTCATCCCCCTTGTCTCTCGAACATCTGGGACTGACACAGCTACAACACTGCCTATAACAATTACTTGTAACTTCACCTTTCATAGGTAGAAAGGGAAAGATGATCCCCTTATAAACAACATTCCAGAGTCAACATACCACCTCCTTGGTCAAATGTCTGAGAAAAGAGACAGGCTTTACACGGTGCCTTGCAGGCCGGTATAATCTGGCTCTGTCCAGACCCCGCATGGAAGCAATTCCCAGAGTAGATGATCCCCACCCCAGAACTCCCTGCCACTGGAGACCGTGAGCTCAAGCACCTCAACCAACTTCACTTGAGTTCCAGCAGAACATCACGATACATTTTTTTGTCGTCTTTTGTTGGTGGTCTTGGGACCAATTCTCATTCAGTGTAATTCCACTGCAGTTTCTCCTGATTTAAACCAGCATGGGAGGCTACTTTACTCAGGTTACATTTTATTAATATTTACAATTGTCAGAGTTGCAGTTATGTCTTGCAGTTAAACTAAAAAGCTGAGCATACCTCCTCACATTTCATCTTAGAACTTTTTAAAAATAAATGTTTAGGATCTCTGCCCTTCTACTTTTGAGCTTGGCAGTTCAAATCAGAAAGAGAACAAACAGATAGATATTGTATTTTCTAATGTGAGCTAGCTGGTTAGATCTCTGTCTCTCTAGATCTATATTTTCCCTTTCTGAGCTATTGTATTCTGCAATTAGGCAGTTTTCAAGTATTCACTCAAAGTACATTACATACTTTTTAAAATGTTTAATTGAAGATGAGCCAGTATACTAATCTCTTTTGTCTTTGTCTAGTGGCTCAATTAAGATTGAAAATATTCTGCACAGTGTAGTTATTAAATAAAGGCACTTCCTGAACTAGACACGTTGATAAACTTGTAATTAATAATCACACTTTTCCTTGTGGGGAACAAAAATTCCTCCATCTGGCTGTAGCACAGGGGTTCTCAAACTGGGGGGGGTCGGGACCCTTCAGGGGGGTTGCGAGGTTATTACATGGGGGGTCGTGAGCTGTCAGCCTCCACCTCAAACCCTGCTTCACCTCCAGCATTTATAATGGTGTTAAATATATTAAAAAGTGTTTTTAATATATAAAGGGGGGGTGGCACTTAGAGGCTTCCTATGTGAAAGGGGTCACCAGTACAAAAGTTTGAGAACCACTGCTGTAAAAGGATTAGGGATTACACAGTTAACATTGTGATTAATTTTAGTACTCATGGGGGAAAAAGAACGGATAGTGCTCGTCTGTGACAGGAACTATATAGGCCTATAGGAACTATAAACATTGCGTAACCCTGTCCTCACATTTCTGCCAACACTTTCCATGTTTGTCTCAATAAAGCATTAATAAACACTTTCCATGTTTGTCTCAGGTCATTTTGTATTTGTAACAGCTACTCTGATTAATATCACAGCATTATTTCAAAATTGGTTTTAAATGAGTAAAGTTAACGAGTGGTGTTTTGGGGAGATATTATTTGCTTTAAAAGAGAAGTAACATGAGCAAACTGGAGAAAACGAGTTATACCGGATGAGAAAACAACAATGGTGAGCTGTTAGATCTGCTGCTTATCATACCAGTGGGTTTACTATGCAGCCTATGAAATCACAAGGACAGAGCAAGGATAACATCTAAATGAAACAATCTTAAAATGGTATAACAAAAGCAGTTGTAAAATATGTAGTAAGGGATACAGATCTTAGGTTGGTCTAACATTAATCATGTTTTAGCATTAAAGGAATAGCTATTTTAAAATTATTTGTCCTTTTGTATTGCAAGTCTGCATGTGTTAGACAGGTTTCAGAGTAACAGCCGTGTTAGTCTGTATTCGCAAAAAGAAAAGGAGTACTTGTGGCACCTTAGAGACTAACCAATTTACTTGAGCATAAGCTTTTGTGAGCTACAGCTCACTTCATCGGATGCATACTGTGGAAAGCGTAGAAGATCTTTTTATACACACAAAGCATGAAAAAATACCTCCCCCCACCACACTCTCCTGCTGGTAATAGCTTATCTAAAGTGACCACTCTCCTTACAATGTGTATGATAATCAAGGTGGGACATTTCCAGCACAAATCCAGGGTTTAACAAGAACGTCGGGGGGGGGGGGGGGGGGGGAAGAGGTAGGAAAAAACAAGGGGAAATAGGCTTGAATAGAGACTGGGAGTGGCTAAGTCATTATGCAAGGTAACCTAAGTTAATTGTATCTAATTTGCAAATGAATTCCAATTCAGCAGTCTCTCACTGGAGTCTGGATTTGAAGTTTTTTTGTTGTAATATCGCAACTTTCATGTCTGTAATCGCGTGACCAGAGAGATTGAAGCGTTCTCCGACTGGTTTATGAATGTTATAATTCTTGACATCTGATTTGTGTCCAATTATTCTTTTACGTAGAGACTGTCCAGTTTGACCAATGTACATGGCAGAGGGGCATTGCCGGCCCATGATGGCATATATCACATTGGTGGATGTGCAGGTGAACGAGCCTCTGATAGTGTGGCTGATGTTATTAGGCCCTGTGATGGTGTCCCCTGAATAGATATGTGGGCACAGTTGGCAATGGGCTTTGTTGCAAGGATAGGTTCCTGGGTTAGTGGTTCTGTTGTGTGGTATGTGGTTGCTGGTGAGTATTTGCTTCAGGTTGGGGGGCTGTCTGTAGGCAAGGACTGGCCTGTCTCCCAAGATTTGTGAGAGTGATGCGTCGTCTTTCAGGATAGGTTATAGATCCTTAATAATGCATTGGAGGGGTTTTAGTTGGGGGCTGAAGGTGACGGCTAGTGGCGTTCTGTTATTTTCTTTGTTAGGCCTGTCCTGTAGTAGGTGACTTCTGGGAACTCTTCTGGCTCTATCAATCTATCTCTTCACTTCCACAGGTGGGTATTGTAGTTGTAAGAATGCTTGATAGAGATCTTGTAGGTGTTTGTCTCTGTCTGAGGGGTTGGAGCAAATGCGGTTGTATCGCAGAGCTTGGCTGTGTGTGTGTGTGTGGGGGGGGGACCTGGATTTGTGTTGGAAATGGCCCAACTTGATTATCATACACATTGTAAGGAGAGTGATCACTTTAGATAAGCTATTACCAGCAGGAGAGTGGGGTGGGGGGAGGTATTTTTTTCCATGCTTTGTGTGTATAAAAGTATCTTCTACACTTTCCATAGTATGCATCCGATGAAGTGAGCTGTAGTTCACGAAAGCTTATGCTCAAATAAATTGGTTAGTCTCTAAGGTGCCACAAGTACTCCTTTTCTTCATGTGTTAGACAATTCACTCAATACAAATGAAAACTAAAGAAAAACATGCTGAAGAAAAGAAATCAATTTTATATTTAAGAAGTGTTTTATGTATATCACCAAGTTAAGAACAATGGGGTATTTCTGCATACTTACACATGCACATAAGGACCATGAAGAAACACAAGCCAGATTAATCCCATGGGCTCTTGAGCTAGTTATCAGAATAACTGGGTGACATCCTATATCCTTTGTAATGCATGAGTTCAGACTAGATGATCAGAACAGTCCCTACAGATCCCAGATTAAAATCTGGGAACTATAAAGCCATCCTTAATCTTCAGGAACACTTTCAGCACATAGTCCACCGTAAACGTTGTGTAATTAAAATCACACCGAAAGGCAACAGGTTCTTACCTTTGATATCTAAAACTAATGTTGGCTTCATTTTGCTATGGATCCTGCCATCAGGATTAACACACCAATATTGCTTGTCTTCATTCTCCTCGAGTGATAGGCCTAGCTTAGAGCCAGGAGTTATAAGGTTTCCTACAATTGTCAAGCAGCAATCCTCAGTCATCTATATAATTGAAAAGACAACAGCAGTCAGTCTTTAGTGTAGTTGTAGAAACAATATCTGTACCCCAGGTTTTCTGGTCACGGATGGAGGGTATAGGTAGGAGATTGTGGTTCTTGTCATCACTCCCCCTCTGTTGGTAATGGAAAGGGTTTCACCCACATTCGACTCTAGACTACTTATTTTCCCCACGATCCTCTTTCTGATGGCAGCCTCCATTGTGATCCTTTTCTTTTTACTATAGAGGACTAGCAAAACAGATTCATTTGAGAGAAACATTGAAGCTGTTTTACACTAAGCAAAGGGATTTTTGAAAAAGGGCTACCACAATTCTTTTTGGGGTGTGACCTCTAAAGTTCTCCATTTTTACCAGCCTCTGGGTACAGCAGCACTTTTACAATATTCCTTCCCCACCCACTATATCACCAGCATTTGCATTACTGGCCACAAGACAATACTACACAATAACAATGCCAAATACAATACGTTATGTTATTTTGTATAAACAATGATTTCCAAAATTGAAGGTTTCAGAGTAACAGCCGTGTTAGTCTGTATTCGCAAAAAGAAAAGGAGTACTTGTGGCACCTCAGAGACTAACCAATTTATTTGAGCATGAGCTTTCGTGAGCTACAGCTCACTTCATCACTTCCGATGAAGTGAGCTGTAGCTCACGAAAGCTCATGCTCAAATAAATTGGTTAGTCTCTGAGGTGCCACAAGTACTCCTTTTCTTTTTCCATAATTGAAGATTACCATAAGACTCCTGTAGATAGCAAATTACTTAACAAGTGGTCCTGACAACATGGATTACAAGATACTTTACTTTCAGAAGCTAAGAACAAATTGCAAGTCTTGGAATATATTTACTTCATTCTGTATCTCTAAACTTCTCACCTGTACTCTAATCTACTAATTTCTTCCTGATAGGCTAGCAAAGATTCAACGCTCACACAGAAGTTGTACTAAACCACCATTTCTTTCTCTCTACTCTGCCAGCCAGGGAGTGGGTCTGTAAAATACTCCCCTGCTCCCTCCAGTTACTGTGGAACGAGTCTTATGGCAACTCACCAGTTGTCACTTAGCTAGCTAGGAAAGTTCTCAGCTGCTTCCTGGATGCCTAGGGCATGGCTCGTTATTTTGACTCAGGGCATAAGGCAACCTGGCTTTACTGGAACTCAGAAACAGTTGTAATAAAGTCTTTTTTTATCCTCCTTTGTTTTTCAATATACACGTGTCAGAGCACACTGGCAGTGTGGTATAAAGCTTTCGTTTGCACTTCTAAAGAGCAATGGCATAACTCAGTCATGGTCCAGTCATTATTGCAAGTAATGTAGCCATCCTAAGCTTCTGCTAGTTAACCTACACGACTATAGTACAGCACAAGCTGCATCCCCATGAATTCTCTGTGCACCATAAGTTTTATTTAGAATAAAGCAAATGGGTTGATTATGTTGAAATGAGAGGACTGAGATAACACCCATCCATAGCCATATTACAACACTGCCCAAGTAGTAATATGTTCAGTTTGAGACAGAACTACCGTCATGAGGAAAGTATTTTGCACGTGATGTTGTTAAAGCTGTTTGCTCACTTGGCCTCATTTTTACAGTCTATATAATTCCTTTTTACGAGAGCGTCTATTCTGTGCATGTCCAAACAGTACCTCAGTAAATTGAAAAGAGGAAGATTTGTCCCTCAAGCATAATTGACACAGTTATGGAGAGAAAACGCTCCCTTTACAAAATGGCTCTATTGAATTTATACAACGTTATGAAATAGGTCACATGATTCTTTGCACTCAAGCAGATTCACCGTATTAATTTTATTCACTTTAGACCCCAATTCCTGCAAGACTAATGCACATATTTTACTTCATGCACTATGAGTAATGCCACTGACCTCCATGGCACTACTTATAGCGCACAAAGTTAAGCACATGCTTAAGTCCGTGGAGGGATCAAGGCCTTAGTCAGAAGCCAAGTCTATAGTAATACTTTGCATCAGCAAGAAGATTTTTAGGGCTTTTCCATTTCATCTTGCTGGAATGCCAAATACCTTAACCCCTGAGTGTAACCTTCAACACAATACTGTTCAAATACTGAATTCTGCAAACAATTTTAATAAAGGTGTAGTTGAAAAGGGAAGTTATCAGGAAGGTCCATATTTTAAAAGCTTTTCCTGTTTTGATATTTTAATTGACATTTTTATGGAGGGAGAAAGAGGACACGGACAGAGGGAAAACAATGCATAAGGACATGATGTTATGGACTCAATTGTATGTATGACCCTAATGTTCTTCAACAAGCAGAAACACTCAAATCAAACATGTTGGACTCAAATATCTAGTGTGTTTTAACTCAGTTAAAGAAAAATGGAAAATACACTTTTTGTTATAAGATGTTATATAATCAAAAAAAGGATGAGTTTGAGGAAAACAAATAAAAATTATGTTTCAGGTGAACTGGAGAAGAGTGAGACATGGCAAATAAAGAAGAAAGGAAGACACAGCAGAAATTAATTTTAGAAAGTCAAGAGTACATGGTGTGTTTGTTTAACTAACTAAACTAAACTAACGTTCAATGGGAACTTTTTACTATTGAAGTAAGCAAAATATTTTTAAATGAAACAAATGTTCAATGCTTCTGTCAAGCCTGAAAAGGATTCTGAATCACAAAATCTTACCAGATGTAATTATTTTCTTCAAGAAACATCAGTCTGGTGCTTAAAAACAATATCAATCAACTAAATTTAAACCTCACCCTGCATTTGATGAATCCGTCTTGATAAACCCAGATCTGGTCATCTGATCTACTATCTTCTGTAACCTGTATTCTGAGAAGACTCAAATCATCCACATTTCCATCAGCTGACATGAACTTTCCAGTTTCCTTGTTTCGAAGTCTGAAGTATACACGTTTCTATGAAAACAACACAGCTCTTTAGCTAAATTCTCGAATGCAGGAACACATAGTGCTACTCAGTGGTGCACTTGGGAATCTTTGTCCCTTAGGCTTTGGATTTCCTCTGAGGGCATTTAAAAAAAAAAAAAAACATTTCTAAGGAAAACCAGATTCTGAAAGTTCTCTATCTGCACCAGTACCTTAGATAGGGCAATCAAAATGCACTTATCCTCATTCTGCATAATGCTAAGCAGTTCAGAAGCAGGCCTGAACAAGGACAGTTCTAGGAGAGGGACCCAATACATTAATTATAGGTACCGGGCACTTCTTTAATTTCTAGCCCAGTTCTAATAATTAAAAACATAAGTGATTCATGAACTGCAGAAAGTTATTTCTCAATAAAAACTGGTTCAGTATGCAACACGGATGTTAGCACATGACAGAATAGTCTGAGCACGAGAATCTAAGCAGTTATGGCACTTGCCCTCAAATTAGCCAATACTTCTTAAAAAAAAAAAAACCAACATGACAGTACTCTATACATTATATTCACAAATCAATTTGTGCATTTAAGAGATTATTATATAAACAGAGAATGGATTTTTTTTTTAATGTCTACACAGATGAAAGTGCCTCTGGCTAGTATCCAAAAAACTAACAGCTTCATTTCCCAAATTTCTGAGACTAGCACATGACAATACAGATATCAGAATGCTTGTGACCAGAGGGAAGTTAAGAATTCTGACTGGTTGTTGTAATTCAGTCAAAGTAAATTGCTCAAAAATAACATATTTAGTTTAATGTGTGCATAGTAGACAATTCAGATTTTGGGAGATAGTATTGTGAAGCCAAATGGCACAACCAGCATCAGCATTATTGAAGACAATATTTTGGAGAGAACCTCTTTCCGTGTTCACTATTTTTGCTGTTTATTGTTACCTTTGACTGTGTAGTACCAGAAACAATTACTGACTATGAGATAAACTTGGCAATAAAAAATACAGGAAGTCTATAAAGAGGATCTCATGCAAACTCTCAGGCCCCAAAGTAGACCACAGCCTCTCTCACCTGTAATAAAGGTCGTAGAGAACCTATCTTATGACAGCCACTTAATTTACACCAGTCTGGGATTTCATTTGGTGACAATAACATCTGACGCCCTCTGTAATTACTGTATTCATAGATTATCCACCTGAAAAAACAAAATATACTTTCATGTTTAACAACTGTCAAGCATCATCGGTATTAAAATGTCCATTAAATACTGCTTCTGAAATTGTAAGAAGTGATATTTTAGATAGAAATTTGTGTCACGAAAAAGTAGTGCTTAAGTTAGTAGTGCTAATAACCAGGACCATCTTTCTTTTTAAGTGGTCTCCAAAATAATAAAATTATCTCCTGATTTTGGGCATTAGTAGATTTGTGCTCAAATTTAAAAATATTTCCATTAATAAATCACACCAAAAAGAAATAAAGCATTTTCATAGGTTAGAGAGAGCATGAAGTATAATATTTTTATGTATAATGACACCATTTCAGGAAAAAAACAGTGTGGTCAACCAAAATGGGCATGTAAATATGCTGCAAAATCAGTTGTGTTGTGTACCTTTTTACTGGCTTGCAGAAACTCCCTATCCATAACACACGCAGGTGAGAACTGCTAACAGAGGGCTTTGGGTTAAATAGGGACAACTGCACTATGGGAGAGTTGTAAGCACGAACACACACCTGTCACCTATGTCCTATCCTAGGATGTCCCTCTCCAGGATATTTTTTTTTTTTTTGGGCAGGGGAAAGGTGGAAAGTAGGAGTGTGCCAGGATTGGTATGGAAGAGTTCTGCCTGGCACTCTACAGAATGTGCACAGATTTTCTGGCAGCCTTATATTTGCAGGATCCTGCCAGAATTTGCCCCTGTGGCTGCAAAAATACTGTATCAGACAAAATAGGAGGGATGAATGTGTTCATTGTTTTTTATTACTCTGAAATGGGCCACAGTGCAGGGCAGTTGTCTAGTTCCCTTTCATGTACGCAAGTCCCTGCACTCTGATTAGCTGGGAGCATGAGATAGGCATACATTTTCAATAACCTTACAGTGATTATGCAAATTTCTCTGTACCATCTGCCCTAAAATCTCTCCCGTGACTGGCTCCTCAGTAGTCCCCCAGAACATGCCTACAATAAATATGGTCGCTGCCTTAATTTCTAAGCTCCTCCCCAGCCCATCACCCATCTACCCCAGATAATTTAATTTTAAAATGAACCACTCTGATGTCTAGTCTACACTAGGAGTTTACATCGGTATAGCTACATCTCTCAGGGTGTGAAAAATCCAGAGCCCTGAGAGAGGTAGCTATGCCGACCTAACTCCTGGTGTAGATAGCGCTAAGTCAATGGAAGAATTCTGCTGTCCACCTAGCTGCCGTCTCTCAGGGAGATGGATTACCTATGCCGGGGGAGAACCCTGCCATCGGCATAGGTAGTGTCTGCATGGAAGCACTATAGCAGCTGCAGCTGTAATATTTAAAGTGTAGTCATACCCTTTTATGGAGAAAAGGAAGGCTAAGCCTCTGTTCAAGGGGCAAGGAGGAGCGGGGGACTGAGATACTGAGAAACCTGGCGTTGGTGGAAGGGGGTTCAGCAGCTGACACAGCCATTTATACAATGTATGGCACATGGATAGGAAATGTTGAGGGCTGTGAACATGCAGAACAAAGGGATTTAAGTAACAGAGGAGGGAGCACATGTATAATTGAGGGTATACTTCCACTAACTGAACAACCACCACATACTTCGCCAAGAAACAAATTGGCCTTTGGCCTCAGACTAGGTCTTCTAAATTAAAAGCTAATAATATGTTTTAGGCAAGTAATTTGGAGGTGGCATTTACATTAGGCAGGCACTAGAGAAGTAGTCTAATTGTGCTCACTTTCACACATCAAAGGATGACACTTCAAACCACCTCAAGTTACCTTCTAATTTTGTGTGAGTGCAAATTTTGCACATACAATTGATCTGTGTGTGTGTTAAATTAGAGAACTGAATTTTTTTTAAAGTGGCCTAAGCCTTTTACCTTAAATTGACTAAAGAAATGAAATTCATAACTAAGGAGCTGATCCTACTACTGCTAAAGTCAATGCGCGTTTTGCCACCAACTTCAGTAGAAGCAGGCTAATAATAAAAGTTGTCATTTATTCTTACCTTATCCATAGTGCCTAGATAACACAGTAAATACAGGAGACTTACTGAAACCATTCCCTGTGCATTGAGATAAGAATAGTACATCCCATTCATAAAAGCTATGAACAATACTGCACCGTGGAAGCCTTAACGCAGATTTGGTTTGATCTCATGGATTTGTTAGACTGCTATGTAAGGCCCTCTTCCTGCAAGCTGACTTTGATGGGGCTTCACATATCAGCTTCCAGGATCAGGGACTAAGGTTGTATATTATTTTAAAACCAGATTATAGTAGTTTGGGACCCTCCTTCCAAATGACATCATGGTATCCTCTTGCACTGAGGATACCTCTCCAGGTGAGGGGACCCCTGTTATTAGAAAGAGACAGATAATAGTAATGGCGGATTCAATTATTAGGAATACAGATAGTTGGGTTTGTGATGACTGGGAGAACTGCATGCCGAATTGCCTGCTGGGCGCAAAGGTTGCAGACCTCTCGAGACATCTAGACAGGCTTATGTGCAGTGCTGAGGAGGAGCCAGTGGTTGTTGTATACATAGGTACCAATAAGCTGGGACAGGCGTCCCCAACGCAGTGCCCGCGGGTGCCATGGCGCCCACCGGGGCATTTTTGTGTGCCCGTAGGACACCCCGCCACTGAAATGCTGCCTAGAAACGTTGACGTTTCTCAGCGGCATTTCAGCGGTGACGCTTCTTCCCGCTGCTGCATTTTGGCGGTGGGTGTGGGCGCCCACCACAGTCTTCTGGGAATAGCAATTTACTATTCCCACAAGAAAGGTTGGGGACCACTGACCTAGGAACTGGTAGGAGAGAGACCCTGGAGGACAAATTTAAGCAGCTGGTGAAGAGATTTAAGTCCAGGACCTCCATGGCAGCATTCTCTGAAATGTTTCCAGTTCCACATACAGGGCCAGTTAGACAGGCAGAACTGTAGGGTCCCAATGCATGGATGAGACGGTGGCATTTGGAGGACGGATGGAGGTTAATTAGGAATTGGGGAACTTTTTGGGAAAAAGAGGAGTCTATACAGGAAGGATGGGCTCCCCCTAAACCAAAACAGAACCAGATTGCTGGCATGTAAAATTTAAAAAAGTCATAGAGGAGTTAATTTTTAAGCTAAGGGCTGGGGGGAAGTCGACAGGTATGGAGGAGCATGTAGTTCAGACAGACACATCCCTTAGGGGAAGATTTATTAAAGGGAATACTCTATATCCTAGTAAAGAGGAGAGAATAGATGTTGAAAAACTACAAGTAGGAACGGAAGAGGAACAGTCAAATGAAAAAAAGTCCCATTCAATTATATCACATGAAGGTAGACAACTGAATACTGACAAATTTTATAAGTGCTTATATACAAATGATAAAAGTCTCAATACTAAGATGCAGGAATTTGAATGCCTTTATTAAATGAGGATGTTGATATAATAGGCAAAACTTGGTGAAATGATGACAATCAATGGGACATGGTAATACAAAGATACAAAATATACAGGAATGAGAGTAGGTCATGCTGCTGGAGTGGCACTATATGCGAAAGAAAGCACAAAGTCAAATATAGTAAAAATCTTAAATGACTCAAACTGTACCATAAAATCTCTATGGATAGAAACCCCATGCTTCAATCGTAAGAGCATAGAAGTAGGAATATACTATTGACCACCTGACCAGGATGGTGACGGTGATTGTGAACTACTCGGGGAGATCAGAGAGGCTACAAAAACAGAAAAACCAGCAATAAAGGGGAATTTCAATTATCCCCATACTGACTGAGAATAGGTTTCCTCAGAGATAAAATTTCTGGACATCATTAATGACTATTTCTTAGAGCAGCTAGTCCTGGAACCCAAAAGGGGGCAGTCAATTCATGACTTAGTCCTAAGTGGCGCAAAGAATCTCGTCCAAGAGATAAATATTGCTGAACCACTCAGTAATAGCAATCAAAATGTAATTAAATTTAACATCCTTGTAGGGGGAAAAATACCAAACAAACCCATCACAGTAGCATTTATCTTCAAAAAGAGGAACTGCACAAAAATGAGGCCGCTAGTTAAACAGAAATGAAAAGGAGCAGTCACAGGAGTGATATGTCTGCAAGCTCCATGGAAACTTTAAAAACACCATAATACGTGCTCAAACTATCTGTATACCCCAAATAAAAAATACAAAATAGAAAGAGGACCAAAAACATGCCACCAGGGCTAAACAGAGTAAAAGAGGTAGTTAAGAGACAAAAAGACATCTTTTAAAATTTAGAAGTCAAATCCTACTGAAGAAAATAGAAAGGAACAAACTCCAGCAAGTAAAGTGTACAGGTATAATTAGTCAGGCCAAAAAAGAATTTGAAGAACAACTAGCAAAAGACATGAAAACTAAAAGCAAGATTTTATTTTAAAGTACATCAGAAGCAGGAAGTCTGCTAAACAATCAGTGAGGACACTGGAAGATTGAGGTGCTAAAGAAGCACTTAAGAAGGACAAGGTCGAGTTGCAGAGAATCTAAATTAATTCTTTGCATTAGTCTTCGCTAACTGGTATATAACCTACCGCTTAAACCATCTTCTGTACCAGATGACTGGAGAGCAGTTAATGCAATGCCAGTTTTAAAAATATGTTCCCGAGGTGATCCTGGTAATGACAGGTCGGTACGGCTAACTTCTGTACCAGGCAAACTGTGGTGCAGGGTTTGCAGTGAATGCGGATGATCAAGGTGCTCGTTATGGAGAACCAGTCTGCTGACAGAAAGCTCGTGGAGAGACAGAGTCTAGTCTTGCCCCATAAAGTTTACCGTTTCTGTGGGTGACAAAACTGACTTGTCTTTGTGTAAGCAGTGTCAGGATGAGCTCCACCCTGACATCTGGTGGTGAGGTGTGGCAAGTTGTGGAAAAGAACTTCAGGGGCCGATCTCATTTGCATAGGCACACCCACCCCGCCTAGAATGAGGCCATAGCTGCCCAAATGGTCACTTTGGCTGCTGTGGGATCCCCAGTGTCTCTGTTATTGGGGCAGAAAGAATAAATTGTTATTACCCTGATTATGGGAACTGTGCTTGGAACTGTACTTGGCCTTTTGTTATGATGGAGGGACTCACCATCAACTAAGTAGCACTCGCTAGGCAAGGGTCATGGGTTTTAAAACTCTGTGAATTGAGAGAGGCTGGGGACAAGTATTAATACTTGGTGGCACGGGCCCCTTGATGAGGGCCTTACATGCTAATTGCACTTCCTCCTCTCTCCACTGTGGAATATCAGAGCTAATTTTGATTCCATTAGGAGCCTAGTTATAGGCTGCTGAGCTCACTTTGGGCTAATAGTGCACTAGCACTGAGGCTCCCCTACTACAAGCTGAATTCACCAAATTCAGTGACTGACTAAGAGCTGAAATCACTGAGTGTTGTGTTAAGTAGTGGGGGAGCCTGAAGATATAGTGTGGAGCAGTTTGCAGGACGGCTGGAGTGCCTTGTGGACAGGCTGGTGGAGCAGTTCGTAGGACGGCGGGAACTGCTGGTGGGACGCGGAGCAGTTTGTGGACCAGCTGGTGGAGCAGTTTGCGGGACGGTGGGAGCTGCTTGTGGGATGCGGAGCTGAGCGAAGGAGTTTGTGGGGCGGCTGGCGGAGCAGAGCGAAGGCCTATGGAGCTGTGGGGCCATCAGCTTCAGATCATGTAAGGTGCCTCTTACCCCCATCCCATCTCCACCCAGGTTGGGAGGTAAAGCTCAGCAGATAAACTTTCGAACTCTGGGGCTGCCCTGACCAGGGACAGAGACTTTTGGGACTTTGGGTGATTTGGGGTTGCTGGACTCAAGAACCAAAGGGAAAAGGGCATGCCCCAATTTGCTTGGGGTGGGTTTTTTTGCTCATGGGTTGTGTTACGAATCCTGTTGGTGGTGTTTCCCCAACATAATGCCACATTGTTTCTCTCTGTTATTAAAAGGCTTTTGCTACACTCAGACTATGTGCTTGCGAGAGGGGAAGTATTGCCTCTTGGAGGCGCCCAGCGGGGGTGGTATATATTTGCCCCAGGTCACTGGGTGGGGGCTCGAGCCGGTTTGCATTGTGTTATTGGAATGGATCCCCTAGATATTGAACCCGGCCCTTGTTGCTGCCAACTCTGATGGGCAGAAGGATTACATTTGTTTACACAGACCCCTAAAGAGGCAAGGCGGCATCAAAGAGACTGGATCACAAAGACAACTTCTTGCCACAATTGCCCCACTAGTAGCCAGTGCTGCAGGTAACGGAATACTGTATGTCCCTTCGTGTCTCATCTGGGCTGCTATGACCACGAACACCTTCATAAAAATCCCTGGTGCTGTCGCTATGTCGAAGGGAAGAATGCGAAACTGGTAGTGTTGGTCCCCGACCTTGAAGCGGAGGAACTTCCTGTGAGACGGATAGATGTCCTCATGGAAGTATGCATCTTTCATGTCTACAGCCACAAATTATGCTCCTCCTGGAGGGAAGGAATTATTGATGCCAAAATAATCATCCAGAATTTCAGCTTTCTGATTAATATATTTAGCTGACCAAGATCCAGGATGGGCCTCCACCCTCCACAGGGATGAGGAAATAAGGTGAGGCTGGATGCCCTCTATCGCACCCTTGAGGAGCAAGGAGTCTGTTTCCTGCTGAAGAATCAATTGGTGGGAGGGATCCCCTGAAGTGGGTTGGGTGGGAGGGCGATGAGGAGGAAGGAAAGAAATTATGGAGTATCCATGATGGATGATCTTCAGTATCCAACTGTCTGTGGTGGTCTTGCCCCAACTGTGGGCAAAGAGGGCAAGGCAGATGGCAAAGATGAAGGGCAGCAAAATAGGTGGCATTGAAAGTGGTTCATGGGTGTTGACCCACATGTCTAAAGTGACCGTTGGCCTACAGCTGGGAGAGGATTGTGTAGGTGTCAGTGGCTGGAGCTGAGAAGTGGGCCCTCTGGGACCTCCATTGTTTACAGGGGAGAGAGGGGGGTTCTGGTGGCTATTGATAGTAGGGTGGGTAGGTGGCTGTTGTCCAAAGGGCTGCCTTTGGTGCTTGCTCCTGGGAGCTGGGGTGTAGATTCCCAGGGACCGCAGAATGGACTGGCAATTTTTCAAGGAATGCAGAGACTAATTGGTCTGGCCATTAAAAAGATAGGCTTCATCAAAAGGGAGGTCCCTGATGGTGTTTTAGGCCTCCCTCAGGAAACCGGAAGACTGAAGCCAAAAGTCTCTGCACAGAATGAATCCCGTGGTCATGGAACAGGATGCAGTCTCAGCTGCATCCTCCGCAACCTGGAGAGCCACCTTAGCCACCAATTGCCCTTCATCTACCAAGGCCTGGATCTTGGCCTGGTGTCCCCAGGGAGCTTGTACTTAAACTCTACCAGCCTGCTGTACATGTTGAAATCGAACTTAGCCAGCAGTGCCTGGGAGTTAGCTATGTGGAACTGTCATCCCTACAAAGAAAAGACCTTCCTGTCCAGAAGGTCCAACCTTTTGACCCCTTGTTTGGTAGGCTGGATTTCTGCAGCTGTTGATGAGCCTGCTCTGCAGCTGCTGGAACCACCAGTGAATTAGGGGCTGGATGCGTAAACAGAAAATCGGTCCCTTTGGCCGGCACAAAATAGCATCTCTCTGCTCTTTTCGGGATGTGGGCACATGATGCGTGTGCCGAACCAGCCTGGGCAGTCTAACACCAGTATGGCCTTGTTTATAGGAAGGGCCACCCTGTGGCTCAAGGATCTCCAGGAAATGATGTTGGGGATCCTGGACTTCCTTCAACAGAATTTGCAGGTTGGTAGCCACCCTCTCTAGATGGCCTTGGTACCGCTGGTGATCATCCGGCAGAGAGAGCGGCAAATCATAACCGCCTCATTCAGTGACAAGGAGGCTCCTGTTGGAACCGGTGGTACAGATTCCATGTCTTCCTCCTCGTACACTGACAGAGGCTAGCTGGCGCATGGGGGAGGAATGATAAGACTGGCAACAGTGCCGGATGTCTGTGGTACAGATCCCAGGGTCTTCAATAGGGCCAAAACCTAGACCAATGGACCCCAAGGAAAGCAGTACCAGGCCTCCCTGAGGGGGTCATAGCTGGCAGGTAAGGGTGCCTCGGCTCTCTGTCTGGGCTCCTGCATGGCAGTGGAGATGTTGGTAGGACTATGTCCTGGGACACTGCTGAGTCAGATAACGGCTCTGTCAGAAACGGCAGAACTGTCAGTAATGGAGGACCCCATTCCGATGGATGGAGCGGGGGCCTCTCCTGTAATAGCAGTTCATCCTCAGGTGTAGCAATGTCCTGAAGAATGGATGGGCCAGAGAGGAGAGGAGACTGCGAGTAAGGCAAGATCACTTTCTCCGGCATCAGGAATGTCTCTGTATGTCCTGTAGTCCACATAATGCCCATGGAGACTCTGGAGGGACAAGGTTTAGTCATCAGAGCTGGCGAATGGGATATGCAGAGCCACACCCATAGATAGCTGCTCCATGCATCCGGACACTGAGATCACCAGTGGAACAAATGGATCCTACTTCTTTGCCTTACCCTCCAGGCAAAGGGGGGGTCCCTTTCGGCACAGGTTCCAGGGGATCCAGATGCAACATCCCGACCTGGTATGCCTCGGGGACACAATGCATCTCTTATGAGCAGTTCTCTGTAGGGATGTGCTCTTATGCCCTCTAGAGTGTTTCTTACTGTCCTGGTAGGGCTTGTCCTTGGGGTTCGGTGCTGGCGGCTCTGCACCATGTCTCGTGTTTGGGAGGCAATCCGAGTCAGAGGAGGCCGCTGTATGCAGGGGTCTTCCTGGCCAGGATCAGACTGAATCTGGGGCCTCAGTCTCTTCCATCAGGAACTTGCAGAGTCGGAGCTCCTGGGCCTCTATAGTTCTGGTGAGAAGGACTTACAGATGCCGCACCTCGCCCAGACAGCAGAGGCACCGTTGATGATCGACACTGATGGAAAAGGAATGAAGGCAGGAGACACAGTTCTTGAAGCCTGGGCATCTGGGCATAGTCCCAGAGTAGAGAGGGGTTGTGTCCCCCAACCGGGGAGGTTCTGTACTAGCTAGACTACACTACACTGAACTACCTTAACTAATCTATAAAACTATGAAAACACTATTTACACAAGCATACAACAACTCTCTGAGATAAGAGCGAAGGAGGAATTGGTGTTCCTATTCAGGCCATGTGGCAGTAAGAGGGAACTGGAGTGACATCGACCCACACTGTCCCTTATGCCCTCTCTTTGGGGCACAAGAGTACATGCCGCACATGTGTGGGTCAAAAGACACTACCTTGGGAGAAAAATTCCGGACTCAGGCTCATGGAGCGCATGCGCACCCCACATGTGAAATACACATAGGAACCATCACTCAAAAAAGAAGGGACAGATAATAAAAAAATATCATAATGCCACCATATAAATCCATGATACACTCATACCTTGAATACTGCACACAGTTCTGGTTGCCCCATCTCAAAAGAAATAACAGAGAAGGGCAACAAAAGTTATTATAGGGATGGAACAGCTTCCATACAAAGAGAGATTAATAAAGACTGGGACTGGTCATCTTAGAAAAGAGACGAGTAAGGGGGAGATATTATAGACGTCTATAAAATCATGAATGGTGTGGACAAAATGCATAAGGCAGTGTTATCTACCCCTGAACATAACACACGAACCAGGGGTCACCCAATGAAAGCAATAGGTAGTAGGTTTAAACAAACATAAGGAAATACTACTTCATGCAACACACAGTCAACCGGTGGAATTCGATGCCAGGGAATGTTGTAAAGGCCAAAAGTATAACTGGGTTCAAAATAGAATTAGATACATTCATGGAGAGTAGATCCATCAATAGCTATTAACCAAGATGGTCAGGGACGCAACCCTATACTCTGGGTGACCCTAAACCCCTGACTGCTAGAAGCCAGGACTGGAGAAATGGGGATGGATCACTTGACAAATTACCCTGTTCTGTTCATTCCCTTTGAAGCATCTGACACTGGCCACTGTCAGAAGACAGGATACTGGACTAGATGGACCACTGGTCTGATCCATGTGTTCTTATATAAATATTTTATATGAATTTACGGCCTGCTTCCTACAAGGGGCAAAGCACCTTCTAGTCCAACATAGTCATCTTGTAGTAAGTAGGCCCTGAGACTCTCTTGACTCAGTAAATAGAAATGAGATTATCAATGTATTGCAGAGTAATACTCCAATGGGATATCACTTATCTTCTAAGTATTTTTTGCATTATTTCATGTTTAAGTAATTTCCAGAGAAGCAAAAAGTAAATGTAACTTACATGCCACCAAAAACTTGGACAGAAGCTATTCGAGGATTGTATCCTAGGAACTGGAGATTTAAGACTTCTGTAGTAAACTCCATTTTCTTCCCCTTGAAACCTTCCTTTTCAAAGAGGGCTATGCTTGGCTCAGAAAGCTCCTATATTAAAAAAAAGGGTCTTATTTAATACATGTACATCACTCCAGAACATTAATCCACAAAGACTCTTTGCACTCTTTTGCTTGAAGATTTGAAGATCAGAAATTCCCCAACCATCCTTGCTCACTGGCAGCAGCTTACTAAAAAACCACAAACCCCCCACAACCCACGCACACACTTTTTGCACGCAATACACAAGTCCTTGTGACAATGCGTATGCACAAATTTGTATGTTTCTACACACACATCACAATGATGCTTTCAAACAAATTTTAATTAAACTCATTGGACCGATCAGTTGAAAATCACTGGGGAATTCTGATTTTCAAACCCACAAGAAAAAGCAGCTTTAAAATGATCTTGAAGGCCTAAAATGTTGATAGAATCCCCAGCTCTCCCCATGATGAACTGTCACTTGAGTGAAGCAGTAGTCACTCACACACACACACACACACACACACATCCCTGTCTTGTTCTTAATTCCTCTCATAGGACATGATGCTTTTAATCATTCACTGGACTAAATCCTCAAGATTAATGTTTCTGAGATCAAATACATGACATTCACCCCTTCCCACAGAGTTGTGCTCCAGAAACTAAACTCTGGGGAGGGGGTTGTTTTAATTATTATATATCTAGCCCTTTTGATTGCAGGGAAAACTTCAAAATACAAATAGAGTGTAAACCACAACAGTGAGAACTGCCTGTGTCTGCAGAGAGCTGAAACAATAGTTTTGAGAGCTGTGCATTGCCCCATTCATTTCAAAAACAGTGCCCTGTGAACTTGAACAGCTAAATGGGACTAAATCAGGGGGCCCAGATAATCTTCATCCAAGAATATTAAAGGAATTGGCACATGAAATTGCAAGCCCATTAGCAAGAATTTTTAATGAATCTGTAAACTCAGGGGTTGTACCGTATGATTGGAGAATTGCTAACATAGTTCCTATTTTTAAGAAAGGAAAAAAAAAGTGATCTCGGTAACTACAGGCCCATTAGTTTGACATCTGTAGTATGCAAGGTCTTGGAAAAAATTTTGAAGGAGAAAGTAGTTAAGGACATTGAGGTCAATGGTAAATGGGACAAAATACAACATGGTTTTACAAAAGGTAGATCGTGCCAAATCAACCTGATCTCCTTCTTTGAGAAAGTAACAGATTTTTTAGACAAATGAAACGCAGTGGATCTAATTTACCTAGATTTCAGTAAGGTGTTTGATACCGTGCCATATGGGGAATTATTAGTTAAATTGGAAAAGATGGGAATCAATATGAAAATTGAAAGGTGGATAAGGAATTGGTTAATAGGGAGACTACAGCAGGTCATACTGAAAGGTGAACTGTCAGGCTGGAGGGAGGTTACCAGTGGAGTTCCTCAGGGATCAGTTTTGGGACCAATCTTATTTAATCTTTTTATTACTGACCTCGTCACAAAAAGTGGGAGTGTGCTAATAAAGTTTGCGGATGATACAAAGCTGGGAGGTATTGCCAATTTAGAGAGAGACCGGGATATCATACAGGAAGATCTGGATGACCTTGTAAACTGGAGTAATAGTAATAGGAAGAAATTTAATAGTGAGAAGTGTAAGGTCATGCATTTAGGGATTAAAAACAAGAATTTTAGTTATAAGCATCAATTAAAAGTAACGGAGGAGGAGAAGGACCTTGGAGTATTGATCGATCACAGGATGACTATGAGCCGCCAATGTAATATGACCGTGAAAAAAGCTAATGCGGTCTTGGGATGCATTAGGCGAGGTATTTCCAGTAGAGAGAAGGAGATTTTAGTACCGTTATACAAGGCACTGGTGAGACCTCACCTGGAATACTGTGTGCAGTTCTGGTCTCCCATGTTTAAGAAGGATGAATTCAAAGAGAAGGGCTATTAGGATGATCCGAGGAATGGAAAACCTGTCTTATGAAAGGAGACTCAAGGAGCCTGGCTTGTTTAGCCTAACCAAAAGAAGGTTGAGGGGAGATATGATTGCTCTCTATAAATATATCAGAGGGATAAATACCAGAGAGGGAGAGGAATTATTTAAGCTCAGTACCAATGTGGACACAAGAACAAATGGATATAAACTGGTCATCGGGAAGTTTAGACTTGAAATTAGACGAAGGTTTCTAACCATCAGAGGAGTGAAGTTTTGGAATAGCCTTCCAAAGGAAGCAGTGGGGGCAAAAGACCTATCTGGCTTTAAGATTAAACTCGATAAGTTTATGGAGGAGATGGTATGATGGGATAACATGATTTTGGCAATTAATTGATCTTTAAATACTCATGGTAAATAGGCCCAATGGCTTGTGATGGGATGTTAGATGGGGTGGGATCTGAGTTACCCAGGAAAGAATTTTCTGTAGTATCTGGCTGGTGAATCTTGTCCATATGCTCAGGGTTCAGCTGACTGCCATATTTGAGTTCGGGAAAGCCTGATGCATTAGGTGCTACATGGGTAGAAGATGCAAGTGAAAAAAATGTAGAGACTGTTATGGGAGAAGCAGGCAAAAGGGGTATTGAGACGAACTGGGATCATTGGAAGCATGGCAAAAAATATGACCAGAAAAATAAATACCTGAAATAGAAATCTTACAGCTTTTCAGAATTATGAAAATGAGCTTTACACAAACACACATTTTTGTCTGTTGTTTTTTACTTTGTATATTGGTTTGCCATAACACAGATATTATCAGGTAGAAAACTGATTGCCTTGCCTAGTTCATCATCCCATCAATGACCTCTACGGAGAAGCAAGCAGCAGTGCATTGAAGCAAATAAATGGCATGGAATTGCTTTATACTATACTTATCTGCTAAGCCTCACATGACCTGTGGTAGCACAAACCTTAGTGGTGTTTATGAACTTTAACAATCAACAGCTGCCATTTGTTTGTTTTGTCAACAGAACACCATTATTCTCCTTCACAAGGTAAAAATTTTCCAAGAGTGAGTTTATCCTTCTATGGTCGAAACAGGCATATAAAATACAATGATAGTTTACACTGCAATGTATAAAAGCTCTCTACAGACTAGACTATTTTAATTAATGGTTGATAACAACCATTATGCATGTCCAGGACCATTCTATTTATTTTTAACAGTATCTGCATCAGCAGCATGGCAATGGAGTGGAGAAAGTATGACATACACCTAGGGGGGCTCTTTTCCTGAGTTTATATTGTACCTCAAAAGGCGCCATAGGGGCTAGTAATGACAACTACATTAGAGCAATAACAATACTGTCAAAGAGTTACGTGAGTATTATAATAGCCAAACCCAAAGAAAAGGAGCAACAGTTTACTATTTCTCTTCTAAAATTAGTACAAACAGCTGGTAGTAGTAGTTCTAGCTTCTCACTGGATTCTTGACAACATTTTGTTTAAATTTATGTTAGTTTTAAAATGTATTTGCATGATTCTGCAAATGATCCACTGTAATGATCTATCATGAGGTTGAGTAAACTCTTAACAGACCTATTAAAGGGTAATGAGTGCAAATTAAAATGACATTTGATTTCTCATTTGCTATTAAAATATTAATTATTATTCTGGTACCAGCAAATAGGAATAATTAAAAAAGCTTATAAATTCCATATTGCCATAGAAATATAGAATTCTGATTTTTGAATACATGAAGTGCTGAACCTTCTTTGGAAGAATGAACCATTGAGTGAGTGAACAAAAATGGAATTTTCGTGATTATGACAACTGCACATTGTAATTAATTTAGTTCTTCTGAAGTTGCATGGTTGAATTCCACTTTTTATGCACATACAGCATGGACAGCAGCAGGGAAGCTTTTCCACATTGCCCCACTAACATGCTTGAACCCTAACTTGGAGATGAACAGCAGCAGAAAGCAGCAATTCAGTTGCTCTGCCTATGGCATCGTTGACTCCTTTATTACGACTGCTATCAATAATGATGGCAGCTTTTGGTTCATGCACTGAGACCAACAAACTCATTATGCATAGCTACTGAACAGTAACTACTTGTCCCTGTACCACTTGTACTTCACTGTCCTTTATGTAGTTGCAAAAATGAGAAGTTAAATACTCCTACTGCGTGTGTATTTATTCAGTTATCCTTACAATGTTTATAACATGTAGAGATTTAAGTCTTGTTTGGGGTGGACATCCCATTGCAGTCAGATTAGAATAGGTTCCTTCTTCTAACACATACTGATTACCAGAGAAATCTTCTTTATCATATGCAATCCAACTGCAGGAAGAGAAGGAAAAATCTAATAACTGAAGTATTCCACTCATAACCAAAGTTCCGTCAATGCTTCCCAATATTCCTTAGCATGTAAACAATCATTTTTAATCACTCTGAAATATTTTAGCGGAAATAAGCTACTGAGAGAAACATGACAAACTTCAGAGGTATTGGAGAGTTAAAAATTCACATGATGAATTGCAAAACTTTTTTCCTTCCATTTAACTCCACAGTTGGTATGTGAAACTGGATCCTTCACCCATTTCCAATTTCAGAAAGTTGGAATATTTTTATTTTAAATTTTTTACCATTTCAATGATTTTGCAATAATCATAATTCCATGCTTACCTGCCGCCCAAAACTTTTGAAGACTTTGTAGCAAATGAATCGTCAATATAATTGGTATTTTTCTCAAATATTTGGCTGTTACCTTTGAATTCTGGCTCTGAAAATAGCTGGACCTTTAAAATTATAGTGTACATATTAAAAGGATATTGTATAATAATGCATTCAGCTCCCTTTAACTAGGTAAATCAAACATTACTTCCATCCATGGTTATATTCAAATGCATTTAAAACCCCGGAATCCTTCAGTTTTGCAACATTAACATATTTTATTATCCACGAGTTACTTTTCTGAAAGATTGCCAGGTAACCAGATTGAAAATTACTTTCTGCAGTAAATCATTTAGCAACATACAAAACAGTTCACCAACTACTAGTAAACAGACAGACTGTTTAAATATATCCCAGATTAGATTTTTAAAACTTCCTTGTAAGGCAAGATGGTAAATGGTCTATCAAACTCATCTGTCCTGGTTCTTTAATCATATTCTTAGAAATACATTTTCCCTTCCCCATCCATATCAAACTACCTGATTTCTCAGAATATAAAAGTTTTGTATGAACTTTGTAAGCCACTCAGATACCACAATGATGGGTGTGGTATAAATTCCCAGATGAGACAGATAGTATTTGTACTGCTAGAACTATAGTTGTGTCAACACTTATATTACAAACCCCTTTATCTTGTTTAACATTTCATCCTAGGCTGAAAGCCAAACACACACACTATGAATTAATAATTCATATTAATTACTGTATGAGGATAGTTGATCGCATAATTAAATCTGATCACACAGGAATCATCCCTATCATAATAATTATGCCAAATTTATTCACACTTAAAAAAGATACACGTCCAGGCATGTAGATTTCCCACAAGAGGAATATCATGTACAACAGAATGTGCCCCCAAACAAAACATAGGTCCAGTGTTTCTTACCTCACTTAAAAATCTGTTTAGAAGTATACAATATGCAGGTGTAGACAATTTAAAAAAAAATGTGCATGGGGCTGGGCAATAAACAACCTTGAGGTATTTCTTTCCCCAAAAGCTATAGACAGCTGTGAACAGCAAGGCTTTGGTAAGGCACAATATCAGTTAAGCCTTGTTTAATATGATTTGCATCCTTCTCCCCCCTCCCCCCAATAGGGTCATAACTTTGTACTGTATTCACCATTTAGGCTGAACTTTTTCAAGTTTCATCTGTGCCATGATTTTTTTTTATTATTATTATTAAAGGAAGGATGAAAACAGATTTTTTTTTTTTTTTTACAATGGGAAAAGTGTAAAATCTGTAATCTCACTAAACAGGTAAGTATCCTCTCCATATTCAGAGTCATATCTCCTTGCATGAGTGACAAAAAGTTAAGATTTTACTACTCTTGAAACCATTAAAGCCCTATAGATCTAGGAGAGAAAGACACACCTAGATTCTCTGGTAGCTTGCATTCCATCAACAGAATTGTTAACTAAAGCAGGGAAGGGATAGCTCAGTGGTTTGAGCATTAGCCTGCTAAACCCAGGGTTGTGAGTTCAATCCCTGAGGGGGCCATTTAAGGATCTGGGGCAAAAATGGGGGATTGGTCCTGCTTTGAACAGGGGTTTGGACTAGATCTCCTGAGGTCCCTTCCAACCCTAGTATTCTATGATTCCATGAAATTCTAATTGCAGGGCTATTTCTGCAACCTCATTACCCTCAGATTATGGTCAGGCTACATCTGTGTAACCCCACTGAGGACATAATTTGAGAGTATAGAGGTTGCAAAATTGTGAATGAGGGTACTAATCCATCAAGCTATTTTCAGTGCATATTGTCAGGATGCTGAAAAAAGTTGAAACACACAAGCAGCAAAGGAAGAGTTAAGACTGTACAGGCACATTACCTACTGTCAAATGTAAGTTTCTTCTATGTTCAACAGGTAATGTTAGCCAACACTAAACTTTATTTATGGATAGAAGGAGTTTCTATTTAACCCCCACTTTTTCATTCACTTCTAACATTTTTCTTTTGAAGATTTAACTTGGTGGGCGCTGAATCCATGAGAAGAAACTGTGTTAATGCAGCGTTAATATTCAGAAATTAAGTCCACAGAAATCAGGAAATGCTGTATTAACTCTGCATTTCCTGATTTCTGTGCTTAATTTTTAAATATCTGATATTGCACCAATAACCCCTTTGCTCCTGAAGTTTTTAAATGCTTGAGGGTCAGGAAATTGGGTAAACAGCAGCAGGGTAAACGAACGGATAGGGAAAGCTAAAGCAGAGATGGGGAGCTGAAGATAATGGAGTCAGAGAACATCAGCTACTCCCATAAAAAGGAACACAATGACACAAAACTATTAGTATTGGTAGTTTCTGAACATTACAGGTTTTCTTGAATTTGACAGGATGTAGTAAACACCACTCCATTCAATTATTTTGGCATCTTAGGCATTTGCTCAACTGCCTAGATATTTTAGTCATTTGATCAAATTACAATTTTGACAGAATGACTGCTTTTTAAAAATTTATATATATTAAACACACTAGAATATATTTGTTTTACAAATTTAGAGAAGGACCTTACCTTGAATTTCCCCATTTGGCTATTGATGGTATCCTAAAAAGTTTGGAGGGAAAAAAACCCAAATATTAAGAGTGATGAAATAATGCAAAAAGCATTCAAAACCTTACAGCTTTAAGAACCTAAGCACATCTAAATTTCATTAGAAAACAGGAGAAATAGCTACAATCATTTGTCAAAAATGTATAAAGTGTAATAATACCAAAAAAAAAAAGTTTCTTTACCGCAACTATGGGTTGAACTGAAGAGATCTTACTATTCTTGCCTCCCCAGGCCTCAATGCTGGGATACAGTCCTTTATCAAGAATGTACTGCTCTCCTGTAAAGTCAGGATTCTCATAGACTACCCACCTGAAAAAACAGATACCAAAAACTTTTTCAAAACACTGGTGAATATTCATTATTGTCTTAATGTAAGTTTTAAGAACATAAGAATGGCCACAGTGGGTCAGACCAAAGGTCCATCTGGCCCAGTATCCTGTCTTCTGACAGTGGCCAAGGTCAACTGCTTCAGAGGAATGAACAGAACAGGTTCAAGTGATCCAAGAAACAGTTAATGTTACTGATATTTCCAAAGGGCAAACTAGCACACTGTTAAAAATCAAAATTAAAGAAATAGTACATTGCATCAACAATTTTAACCCTCCCAGTACCATGAGGTGCTGAGCCCCTCCTGCTACCACAGGTTTTACTGAGAGCAGTGGGTGTTCAGCACTTTGCAGGCAGCACTTGGAAACTTACAATATGGGGGCCTGATTTTGCAACAGGCAGCTCAAAAGAGCCATATATGGTTTGCACTTCAAAAATCTACTGTAATAAGTCATGCTTTCGCACCATGGATCTACTGTATGTGTATTTCAGAGTAACAGCCGTGTTAGTCTGTATTCGCAAAAAGAAAAGGAGGTGCCACAAGTACTCCTTTTCTGTATGCGTATTAAGATTCTGGGGAAAACAAAAAGAGAAGAAATTTCAACGCTCTTCAACTTAGCTACGCAAGCCACATGAGGCTGTATGTATTTTATCTGGCAAGATGCTCATTTGTTTTGTCCTTGATCAGAGAGAATATTTTGAGGTGTTTCAAATCTAAAGCTTTTATTATGTTACTAATTCTATAATTTTTATTTATTAGCTTGAGCTAAGAAATAAATAAGCTCTCTCTTGTAAAACGTGAGGATGTTTGGAAACAAATTTTTGCATGATGAACAGAAGCATTAAGGATACTCTGCTACAATAACATATTATGCATTTCATAAAAATTGAACCTGACTGAAGAGGATTTTTTTTTACATGACATCACACCTAAACAAAAACATTTGACTAGTTTGCAAAAGTCTGCTAAGGTAAAGTGTCCTTCCTGCTAGAAAATATGCCACCAAAAGGAAGGACGTTTTCCCCACAAAATTAAATGCTAAAACAAAGTGAAATATCTTAACAGATTCAAAGGTTTTAAGGCTGCATGGGATCATGATGAGTCCAACCATATGCATAGAAAAGACAATAGAATTTCTACATCAAGCCCCTAACTTCTAGTTCAGCTAGAACATGTGTTCTAGAAAGACATCCAAACTTGATTTAAAGAATTCAAGTGATGGGGAATCTACCAAATCCCCAAGTAAGTTGTTCCGATGGTTAATTACTCTCATTGATAAAAAATGTGCAACTTATTTGTTATCTGAATATATTTAGCTTCACTGAATCTTGTCATACATTTGTCTGCAACATTAAGGAGACTCTACTATTAGATGTCTCCCCTGGATCATAGAATCATAGAATAATAGAGTTGGAAGGGACCTCTGGAGGCCATCTAGTCCAACCCCCTGCCCAGAGCAGGACCAATCCCAACTAAATCATCCCAGCCAGGGCTTTGTCAAGCCTGACCTTAAAAACTTCCAAGGAAGGGGATTCCACCACCTCCCCAGGTAACGCATTCCAGTGTTTCACCACCCTCCTAGTGAAAAAGTTTTTCCTAATAGCCAACCTAAATCTCCCCCCCACACTGCAACTTGAGACCATTACTCCTTGTCCTGTCATCTACTATCACTGAGAATAGTCTAGATCCATCCTCTTTGGATCCACCTTTCAGGTAGTTGAAAGCAGCTATCAAATCCCCCCTCATTCTTCTCTTCCATAGACTAAACAATCCCAGTTCCCTCAGCCTCTCCTCATAAGTCATGTGTTCCAGACCCCTAATCATTTTTGTTGCCCTTTGCTGGACTCTATCCAATTTCTCCACATCCTTCTTGTAGTGTGGGGCCCAAAACTGGACACAGTACTCCAGATGAGGCCTCACCAATGTCGAATAGAGGGGAACGATCACGTCCCTCGATCTGCTGGCAATGCCCCTACTTATATATCCCAAAATGCCACTGCCCTTCTTGGCAACAAGGGCACACTGTTGACTCATATTCAGCTTCTCGTCCACGGTCACCCCTAGGTCCTTTTCCGCAGAACTGCTGCCTAGCCATTCGGTCCCTAGTCTGTAGCGGTGCATGGGATTCTTCCGTCCTAAGTGCAGGACTCTGCACTTGTCCTTGTTGAACCTCATCAGATTTCTTTTGGTCCAATCCTCCAATTTGTCTAGGTACCTCTGTATCCTGTCCCTACCCTCCAGCGGATCTACCACTCCTCCCAGTTTAGTGTCAGTTTAGTGATGTAAATACTTAACCTTCTCTTTGTTATAAGCTAGATAGACTAAAGAAATTCCATCTTTCTCTGTAAGGCAGGTTTTGAAGACTTCAAATAATTTAACTTTTTCCTGAACCTTTTCCCATTTGTCAGTATTGTTTCTAAAGCGCAGATACTAGAACTGGACACAATATTTGAGTAACAGTCTCACTAAAATTGTATGCAGGTATAATAACATTGCCCTACTTCGATCAATATTCTCCCTTGCTTATACATCCCAGAATTGCATTTGCTCTCTTAGTCATCTCATCACACTGAGTTCATGCACTGAAATCTACTTATAAGTAAGACACTCCCCATCTCCCCCAAGAATTTCACCATTTCACAATGTCCAGAACAGCAATTTTCATACCATAGTGCATTAAAATATGGAATTTTCATTTTACTTCACTGTAAACCAACTTTCACTATATACAAGAAGTTCACCATAAGAGGACATCCCTGTACTAAAGAAGAGAGTCTATTGACAAAACTATTATTCAAAGCACAAGGAGCCTGATTCTCAGCAGCTGTAAAGTGGGACAGCTCCACTGACTTCATGAAACTAAGCTGATTTATGCCAGCTGAGGATCTGACATGAGGAGTACAAAATTCATTAAAATACATAAAATTGGTACTCAAGTTTTATATGATTTGTCCAGAGTGAACATATTCTTATAATCCTTCATATTACCTCTCCTTCTGAGTCATGTATAACTGAGTCTTTTAACGTGTTATTCTCTAATAATTTAAGGCATATTCCAGGACACACACCCAAGTCATTTTAAACCTACTTAATCAAAGTGACACAGGTATGTATGGTAAACTAACCACAAAGTTAAAAATGTTTGAAGTGTGCATACTATACCTGTAGGTCACATATGCCAGAAGCTTTGAAAATGAAACTGCCTTGGCCAATTTCTCAAACAGATGTTTACCAGCCTCTCAAATTACACAAACATCTGTGTATCACTAAACTTCATGAATAATCCTAATAATTTTTTTAAAATATGACCTCAAATTCTGTTTCAGTTATTTCAAACTATATTTACTACCATGAAAATAAATATTTGTGATATTAAATCTAAGTGGGAGTGTTAATACATGCCAGATCCCCCTTGAGCATCTCTCTCCACACTATGCAAACACCACTCTATCTCCATCCTCCACCTGCTTAAAGAGGGCTGTATGCTTCAGCACATCTGCTGGTAGCACTACCATGGTATCACATGAAGTATCCAAGAACCATAGTCCTGATTCAAGAAAGCATCCCTATTAAAGGCAACACTTAAGTATGTGCTTAACTTAATGCATATGATAAAGTCCCATTGAAGTCAATGGGACTTGTGCAAATAGTTAGGTGTTATCCTTAACAGGAGAGGACTTATGGATGTGATTAAGTGGTTTTCTGAATCAGGGCCCATTTGTGGGTTTACAGATCAAACCAACACCTTTAAGATCATTCAGAAACCAGCTGGAAGCCAGTGCAAACAACTGCATGGGAGTAACATGATAATCATTGGAAGTATTTCTACAACCATATTCTGCACCAGCTGAAGCTTGAGTGGTCTTCAGGTACATCATTCTGTAAGGTGCATCACAGTAATCCAGTCTCAAAATAACAAAGACCTGCATAAGTGGGACAAGGTCTGTGTGCAAAAGAAAGTGTCACAACCTCGTTTCCAAGCACAGCATGAAAGAAAGTACACTGCAGCTACTGTATTTGGATAGCCATAAGTAACTGAGGATACAACATGAACCTCAGGTTGCAAACCTGAATGAAAAAATTAAGGTACCATACTCTCTTAACTGGAGGAGCTAAAAATCTCTACCAGTTCTGGTTGCTTTCTCCATCCCATAAGCTGTCTTTATTTAGGCTGAGGCTCTGCCAGGTAGCTTTCATTCCAGCCCCAATCTTAGCTAGACACTGGATATGTCTAACTGCACCATCCCAATCAGATGAAACAGAGACCCAGGGAGGGGTGTCATCTGCATACACTAATGCTATTGCAGCAGACACTACTATCTCATACCCCTAACAGCCTCTTACACACACTGAATAGGAAGTGTGACAAAACAAAATCCTATGGAACCTCAAAAGAGACCACTTGGGACAGATGAGTCACTGAAATGCAACTCCATCTACTCCTGCTAGTGTCTACAGTCATGTCAACAATACTTTTGTGGCCAACAGATGATCTAAAAGAACCATAATGGATAACTAAATGAGAATTGAGGATACTTGGGACTGCTCAGGATTAGTTCCTTTATCTATACAATAGTCTGTAATAAAAACCACTTCTCAGTAGAATTAACCACTTCTTAAGCCTTCTTGCAAGTTCACTTTATTCAGTAAAGAAGGTCAGGTCCATACAGTACACTAATTACTTGAAAATTAGGGGAAAAAAAAGTAGTTAAATTAAAGGAGCACAGAATAGTTAACAAAAGTTTATGGGAACTGGGGCTGGGGGAGTTTTTGTCTAAATTAAACACAGGACCAGAACCAAATTTACTCTTGGTCAAAGACCCAAGGTCAAGTATAATCCAATTAACATTTGTATTTTGCAAAATAAGTTAATTTTATTATTTCTTAAAACAAATAGTGATTGAGCTTGACAAGTAAAAACTAAGCAGGAAATCAGAAACACCGTACACTCACAAGAAGCTTAATTTAGTATCTGTTTAAACTTGTTTTATGGGTGTTACCTTTTGCCACTAAATTCTTCCATTTTCTGCCAATTGGAAAGATCCCAATATGTAAGTAGATATCAATGCTGACTTGAGACAGCAAAGTGGCTCTTACTTTATAAAGGTTTTCCTTTTTTCAAATGACAGAAAAATTATTTCCTGGATTTTCTAACAAACTATGCTGGGATGGTTTCTGGAAAATTTCTGAAGAATGAAACTAGTAATGATTTGTTGTAAAAGTATCCAATAAACGGTGATGTTTTATTCCAATTTGTTTACATTACAATATATACAAAAGTGAAAGTAATCCTTAGAAACAAGCATGTAGTGTTTGAAAATAGTATAGCTAAAAACACACATATGTAATTCTTGAAAAACGTCACGGAATTGTTCACATCTTTGTTAAAAATTTACATTTTTAATCTAAAAAGATATCAGATGAGCTACTTAAAAATTTAACAACAAATTACTGCATCTATGGCATACTAGCCTATTTAATGGTATTTTGCAGTCTAAAGAGCTCAGAGAATTTCTAGTTGATAATCACTGCACCTTTAAATGGGGGTGGGGCATGTTGTCTGGCTTGCTGGGGAAGAGGGAATAGCTCTTTACGGCCAAGGGTGGGAGCAAAGATCAGAAGCTGCTGCAAAAGGGGGAGTGGGTCAGCGTGACGACACTGACTCATCCCCAGGGACCGGAAGGGCTGGGAAGTTCAAAAGGGGCAAGTCTGGCAGGAGAAGCCACCTTCCCCACACCAGATGGAGCAGCACCCACCCTGCCTCCCCTTGAGGGGGCAAAATACCAGATTTGGTCAGAATCTGCTGTGGGCATCGAGCTAGCTGCTCCTTTCTAAGGAAGCTGGGAAGGAATTTTTCCCTCACCACCAGATTGGCCTAGGTGGAGTAGGGGGGGTTTCCACCATCTGCACAGCCGGTTCCAGTGGGGCTTTGTCAGGGTGAGTAGGGAAGGGAGTTAGGCTGTAATGTCGCAACTCATTATGCAAGTGTCGGGCAGATGTCTAGTGCAGGTGCTCCACAGGGAAGGGATAAAGGACTTGGTAAAGGACTTAAAAAGGAGGTGTTTGTTAAAGGAGTGGAATGGGAGAGGGGAGTTAGGGGCTCCCATGTCTGGTATGGCAGGGAGCCAACCCCCTCTCTTATAGTCCACCTTAGCCCTCATTTGGGGGAGAAATGGTAAGGTCCCAGCAATGGGTTGGCTGAAGGACAAGGTTGGAAAAAGATGGGGGCTGGCAGAAACTCCCCAGGTAGATAGTGAATGAACATGGCGCTACCTGCACTATACCCTTTTATCTGCCAGGGAGTCCCAGACATCTAATAATAGAGTTGCGGCCTGATTAAAATCATATCAAGTGTTTCCTGACATTCTCTTGGTATAGCTGAACAATAGGGTCTTTGGTTATAGATTCAAATTTGGAAGGGGTTCTTGACCAAAAGCTGTTACCATTTACTGTCTGTTCAGTGGCTTATGTGAAATGAAATGGTAGCTTTGCATTCTTAGTGGACAAATGTCCCTATCTTTGCAATAGACACTTTAGTCTTCTGTCTCAACAAATATATTAAGGATTCAATGGGCCTGGAGACTGAACACCACATTCTGCAGTTAAATGGTGTGGTTCTTCCAGGTTGTCAGATCTCAGGCAAATGAGTAAAAGTGTGTGGAAGCTTGTACTGCTGCTGTCCAGCTGTAACAGTTCTGTAGGGTAGGACAAGTTGACTTTCCAAAGCAGGTGAATTCAGCAGCTTTCATCCACCCCGTATTTCAGTACCTGACACACCACCATCATAAAACAACTGATTTTTCTGGCAAGGGAAGAATTACAGTTTGTGCTCCCAAATACATACCTAACACTTTACAGAACAAATATTCATGACAAATACGGCTTGGTTTACTGAATGTTATTTTTTATAAATATTTCTGCAATGTCCTTCCAAAATATTAATAATACTTTAGCAGTTTAAAAAAATCCTGTTGACACCATGTATCCCATATAAAAAAATATGAGAAACTACAAAAATAGTCTGATAGTCCTTTGGTAAGAGCCCCTGCTACCTGAATTAACTGTTCATTAGTAGGAAGCATTTATTTAAAAGAACGGAACATGCAGGGGAGAAACTGCAGGAGGAGGTGGCAGCAACCAGACACGATAAAAAAAATTAACTTATAGCTACCCCTGCCAACCCATAATCCTTCACTTAAAGTCTTCACATCTGAGGTCAACATTATTATTTTTCCCCAAGAAAATATGAAGAATAAAAAATGGTCAGAAGCTAAAAATCAGGAGTCCCTTCTCTACTGTAACAGATATCAGACTTGCTGCCCTAGTGGTTGTGCAGAGGCTGTGATAGGAGGTCTTCACCCTGTCTCCAGGTTAGGGTGGGAGGAGAAAAAAGGGGCTCAGTGGATGCAAAGACTCCCATGTAAAAAGGGTTGCCTTAGGAACAATGTTTGCAACTAAGTCAGTGAGCTTGATCCTGCAGCCCTTACTCTTGCAAAACTCACACTGAAATATCAATAGGAGTTCTGCCTTCATAAAGACAGTGCAGGATGAGGTTTACGGTGGGGTCCTTCAATGAGAGTTAGCTAAATGTTGTGGAGGGAAAATCAAGCACCAATGTGTCTGAAATGCCTTCAGTGCTATCACTCACATTAATTCTGTGTATCTTGGAACATGCTGCCTAACACTTGTCTGTCTTTCCAAAACAAACTACTGTAGAAAATACTAGTCCTAGCAAGGGGTTAGCCTGAAGATCTCGTCACAGAGCAATTATATCTTCAGAGGAAACTTTGGTTCAAAGTATCATTCTGTGCTAGCAAAAAAGAAAAAGCACATTGGAGCGAAAATAAATCCTAATGCAATTTTTATTTTATTCTCACTTAGCAACTAAAATCAAAATATTTTACTTAAGATATCAAAATGGATCTAACCCTCCCTACAGTTACATGTGATCAGACTGAGTAGGAGGCTGTTTAGAATTTGTCATGCTACTTGTTGAGCTCAGAAGCCTCATGAGTAAAATCCTCCCTGTAGCGAGCCCCAATGAAAAATATCTGGAAAAGGTGAGGAAAAGTAGCAACCCAGTGAAGCAAGCTAGAGTCGGGCTTTTACACATGCCACTGGAAGTACCACAGGCTTTCTAAATATTCTAGCATGCATTCACTAACAGATGATTTAGCTACTACTGTCGTCTCATTTCAGTTACAATATAATATTAACTCATTATGTAGCACCACAAAATTAAGCTGAGTCCTCTAAGGACTATCTGAATATGTTTGATACGGATTCATAATAATCTGAATTGCAAGTAGGTAAATTTACCTTACGCATACCATAAAGAGGAACTACGATCAAAACTAAACAGGATATTTCCCAACAAAAATAAAATATTCACTATGAAAAAGTATCCTGTTCCAAAGATGTGCTAAAAAACCCACAGATCTATTATGGCCCACATTACATCACCACACAAATGCCTTCCAAGTATTTATCCCCACAACACACCTGTGAACATGGTAAATATTATTATTCCCCGTTTTACATATAGGGAACCGAGGGACAACGTGATTACATGATTTGCCTCAGGTAAAACACATGAAGACATTAAAAGCAGAGAGCAGTAAAACATTAAATTTGCTAATTTATTCTAAAAAGAATCACTAAAAGAAAAATGTAATTAAAAATATCACTTACACTCCACTTAAAACATGTATGGATTGTGTCCTCAGTCCATATCCAGTGTCTCTCAAATTGGAAATAATTCCTAACACATTAATATTGGAACCTTTAGTCCCGAAGTCTTTTTCACTGTACATTATCATGTGGGGGTTTGTGAAATCCTGTTGAAGCAAACAAAAATAAAGGAAAATGTAATAAAATATTTCACTGCACTCAAGTAGCAAATATTAGCTCTTCTTGGAACTTACACCTAGAATAGGTCTCAGCGACTGAAGCTCTTCACTGTAACCACCCCAGTCTTTCCATTCCTGGTACGCGCCTTCTTCCAGCAAATACTGATGACCTGCAAATCCTGGTTTCTCGTAAGCAACCCAACTAAATATTGGGTGGGGGAAAAAAGCATATGAGAATGGAACCTTGCGACTAAACACAGAGCTGAATTTATCTTATAATCCTTCAAAACACACTGAGATAAGACAGGTGAATTCTTTTTAAAAATAAGGAACTTCTGAACTTTGACCCTGTTAAAAGGAAGCTGTCTTTTTAATCAACCCAGACAGAAAAGGGATAAGTGAGATAAAAATCTGAATAAAATAAAACCTTTTACTAGGGTAGATGAAATGAGGAGATCTAGGTTCAAAGTCACCATAGGGTGACTATTTGCTTGGCACACCAGAGAGGGAGGCTTCCTTGTTCTCAGGATGTACATGTGCAGTACCTAGGGTAGGTTAGAGAAGCCTGTGGTGCTGTTCTAACCTACACCGGCTGGAGCAGTGCATGCTCTAGCAATTGCCTCCTTTTTACTTATGGTGGAAATGGGGTAAGGTGGAGGCACAGGTGCTGGAGGCACCAGCCCTGCATTAGCCAAGAGCTCCTCACACCAGGGGAAATCTCAGCTAGCCAGATCTGGCTGCTTTGTGAGGCTAGAGTGCCACTAGAGGTTCAGAATGCACCCCAGAATCTGGTTATTTGCATTGATCTAACACAATGAAATAGCTATGAGGACAAAGACAGCAACTGTACATTACATCTTATCTGGTGCAATTTCCAACACTATCATGTTATTATGTGTACCAGACTTTTCTTCATTCTGCAATTAGAGCTGTTTGTGGGATTTTTCTTTACTTACATTCCTTCCAACACTTTTATGGACCCCACTGATCTAAGTGGCAGTGTCTTATTTTCTCCAGATTCTTCTTTTTGCTTTTCTTCCTCAATAAGAGTGAGTATTTCTGATTCCAGTTTCATGTGTTTCCCTTCAAAGAAAGGTTTTTCGTAAATGACTACCTGTAGCAGAGATGAGATAAAGTGGCAGTTACTGAAAAGGTGCATTAGTTACAAGTTTTGACAGCAGATTGACTTTAGGTGCACAGCACAAAATGAACGAAGGATCAGACTTTGAAACTAATCGGTGGCTCTCTATACTGGCTCAGGAGTCTGCCCTAAGATTTATTATCCAGTCACTGTATAAGCGAGTGCTGTGCCATCATACATGATTAAGGACTGGTAATTAGGTATGACAAAAGTTGCAGTATCATAGTGTTTCAGCACCATGCATACACAGCCCAGCCACCATACCAGTATTCATGATATCGCCATGGTAAATGAGTGTGTGTGTGTTTGGTTGCCATGTTTAAAAGAGCTGGTCTCATGGTGATTAAATTAAATATAATATAGACATTGTTTTTTACCTTTGGCTCTTCAATGGATTCAACTTTGCGGCCACCCTAAAAAAAGTTAGGAAAATAAAAATAACTTGTTTGTAATAAATTTACATATGTATAACTATTTTACAGAAAACAGTCTTCTTTAAGATGAAATTTTTTTCGAAGTCCACAATATCAAACTCAAGAAGATTAAACACTCATGGGTGCAATTAAGGGCAAGAGTCCAAGGACCTTTAAACAGCACTATATACTACTTGGAAAGTCACTGTGTTTTATAGTTTATTTTTGTGAATCTTGCAGTTTTGTGACACTAATGTTATTGTTAAACATACTAGCTCTAATTATTTTACCATTTTCAAGGGTCTCAAGGACCTAATGTACGCCTCCTTCTTCTTCTCCCAAAATGCTAAGTTAGGGTATTCACCAGGCTCCAACATTAAAGGAATTCCCTGGAAACCAGGTTCTTCAAAAATTAGCCATCTAGATTAAGACAAAAAAAAAGTTAAATAGTTCAGTGTTTCTGAATTACAATAAACATCAATGTAGTGCTCATACAGAATCTTACAACAGAGGCCATTATCCATTAAAAGACAGTAAATACAGGACCACATTTGTCAGGATGCCACCAGCCTGAGAATAGATATGTTAGCATATACTTCTATGCCTGTGCAGAGTCCAGTCTGGTTTGCTCAGGTCTGCTCTTGTTGACATAGCGACCACCTCTCGGGGAAGTGGATTAACTATGCTAACAGGTGAGCTCTCCCCCATCAGTGTAGAAGCATCTTCATGTAAACGCTACAGGGGCACAGCTGTATCAGTGCAGCTGTACTGATGCAGTGTTTTAAGTGTAGACCTGCCCTACCAATGGTTCTGCGCTTGTTTGCTGGATTAGGGCCCAAGAAATTTTCACAATAGTTAACATATGTTTGGGGATTTGACCCTGTTGGGTAACAGGAGTTTCAGAAAATGACTGAACTTTGGAGAGTCAAGCCTGTATTATTGTCTATTTACTGGAGACATATTTTTGTATTTAAAAATGGATTTTATGGGTACAGAATTAATTTTTTTAAGTGAGTTAAAGAAGATCCTCAACAACCTAGAGCCAGATTCAATGCAAATGCTATCCAGCTTTCATGACGTATCAGACAACTGCAGATTTTTTTTTTTGGTTGGTTTTATTTTCCCCACTATTCATTAAAAAGTTCAAATAGCTCAGAAACGAGACCCAAGTATTTTCACAAAAAGAAAAGGAGTACTTGTGGCACCTTAGAGACTAACCAATTTATTTGAGCATAAGCTTTCGTGAGCTACAGCTCACTTCATCGGATGCATACTGTGGAAAGTTTAGAAGATCTTATTATATACACACAAAGCATGAAAAAAATACCTCCTCCCACCCCACTCTCCTGCTGGTAATAGCTTATCTAAAGTGACCACTCTCCTTACAATGTGTATGATAATCAAGGTGGGCCATTTCCAGCACAAATCCAGGTTTTCTGACCCCCCCCCCCCCACAAACTCACTCTCAGTTTGTGGGGGGGGGGTGAGAAAACCTGGATTTGTGCTGGAAATGGCCCACCTTGATTATCATATATCAACATATATACACATGAAACTATATACTTACATGCCCCAATGTACTTTTATAGAACAAGTCTTCTGTGTTGTGCCAAATATACCGGTTTCCTCAGTGTCATCAAAAAATGAAGTTACAGTTCCCAGCCCTTCTGGTCCTGTAAACAGGTCAATTTGGCAAACCCTGTAATCCTGGAAAAATGGTAATTCTGTATTGTAGCACCATTTTTTATTGCTCTGATATAATTTATTGTAACTAAATCAATTTTTAAAACACTTCTGCTGTTCATAAGCCATTTACCCTATTCTATCTCAGGTTTCAGAGGAACAGCCGTGTTAGTCTGTATTCGCAAAAAGAAAAGGAGTACTTGTGGCACCTTAGAGACTAACCAATTTATTTGAGCATGAGCTTTCGTGAGCTACAGCTCACTTCATCAGATGTTTACCGTGGAAACTGCAGCAGACTTTATATACACACAGAAATCATGAAACAATACCTCCTCCCACCCCACTGTCCTGCTGGTAATAGCTTATCTAAAGTGATCAACAGGTGGGCCATTTCCAGCACAAATCCAGGTTTTCTCACCCTCCACCCCCCCACACAAATTCACTCTCCTGCTGGTGCTAGCCCATCCAAAGTGACAACTCTTTACATAATCAAGTCGGGCTATTTCCTGCATAGATCAAGGTTTTCTCACATCCCCCCCACCCCCATACACACACAAACTCACTCTCCTGCTGGTAATAGCTCATCTAAACTGACCATTCTCCAGGTTTAAATCCAAGTTAAACCAGAACATCTGGGGGGGGGGTAGGAAAAAACAAGAGGAAACAGGCTACCTTGCATAATGACTTAGCCACTCCCAGTCTCTATTTAAGCCTAAATTAATAGTATCCAATTTGCAAATGAATTCCAATTCAGCAGTTTCTCGCTGGAGTCTGGATTTGAAGTTTTTTTGTTGTAAGATAGCGACCTTCATGTCTGTGATTGCGTGACCAGAGAGATTGAAGTGTTCTCCGACTGGTTTATGAATGTTATAATTCTTGACATCTGATTTGTGTCCATTTATTCTTTTACGTAGAGACTGTCCAGTTTGACCAATGTACATGGCAGAGGGGCATTGCTGGCACATGATGGCATAGATCACATTGGTGGATGTGCAGGTGAACGAGCCTCTGATAGTGTGGCTGATGTTATTAGGCCCTGTGATGGTGTCCCCTGAATAGATATGTGGGCACAATTGGCAACGGGCTTTGTTGCAAGGATAAGTTCCTGGGTTAGTGGTTCTGTTGTGTGGTATGTGGTTGTTGGTGAGTATTTGCTTCAGGTTGCGGGGCTGTCTGTAGGCAAGGACTGGCCTGTCTCCCAAGACTTGTGAGAGTGTTGGGTCATCCTTTAGGATAGGTTGTAGATCCTTAATAATGCGTTGGAGGGGTTTTAGTTGGGGGCTGAAGGTGACGGCTAGTGGCGTTCTGTTATTTTCTTTGTTAGGCCTGTCCTGTAGCAGGTAACTTCTGGGAACTCTTCTGGCTCTATCAATCTGTTTCTTTACTTCTGCAGGTGGGTATTGTAGTTGTAAGAAAGCTTGACAGAGATCTTGTAGGTGTTTGTCTCTGTCTGAGGGGTTGGAGCAAATGCGGTTGTATCGCAGAGCTTGGCTGTAGACGATGGATCGTGTGGTGTGGTCAGGGTGAAAGCTGGAGGCATGCAGGTAGGAATAGCGGTCAGTAGGTTTACGGTATAGGGTGGTGTTTATGTGGCCATTGTTTATTAGCACTGTAGTGCCTAACAAAGAAAATAACAGAACGCCACTAGCCGTCACCTTCAGCCCCCAACTAAAACCCCTCCAACGCATTATTAAGGATCTACAACCTATCCTAAAGGATGACCCAACACTCTCACAAGTCTTGGGAGACAGGCCAGTCCTTGCCTACAGACAGCCCCGCAACCTGAAGCAAATACTCACCAACAACCACATACCACACAACAGAACCACTAACCCAGGAACTTATCCTTGCAACAAAGCCCGTTGCCAATTGTGCCCACATATCTATTCAGGGGACACCATCACAGGGCCTAATAACATCAGCCACACTATCAGAGGCTCGTTCACCTGCACATCCACCAATGTGATCTATGCCATCATGTGCCAGCAATGCCCCTCTGCCATGTACATTGGTCAAACTGGACAGTCTCTACGTAAAAGAATAAATGGACACAAATCAGATGTCAAGAATTATAACATTCATAAACCAGTCGGAGAACACTTCAATCTCTCTGGTCACGCAATCACAGACATGAAGGTCGCTATCTTACAACAAAAAAACTTCAAATCCAGACTCCAGCGAGAAACTGCTGAATTGGAATTCATTTGCAAATTGGATACTATTAATTTAGGCTTAAATAGAGACTGGGAGTGGCTAAGTCATTATGCAAGGTAGCCTGTTTCCTCTTGTTTTTTCCTACCCCCCCCCCCAGATGTTCTGGTTTAACTTGGATTTAAACCTGGAGAATGGTCAGTTTAGATGAGCTATTACCAGCAGGAGAGTGAGTTTGTGTGTGTATGGGGGTGGGGGGGATGTGAGAAAACCTTGATCTATGCAGGAAATAGCCCGACTTGATTATGTAAAGAGTTGTCACTTTGGATGGGCTAGCACCAGCAGGAGAGTGAATTTGTGTGGGGGGGTGGAGGGTGAGAAAACCTGGATTTGTGCTGGAAATGGCCCACCTGTTGATCACTTTAGATAAGCTATTACCAGCAGGACAGTGGGGTGGGAGGAGGTATTGTTTCATGATTTCTGTGTGTATATAAAGTCTGCTGCAGTTTCCACGGTAAACATCTGATGAAGTGAGCTGTAGCTCACGAAAGCTCATGCTCAAATAAATTGGTTAGTCTCTAAGGTGCCACAAGTACTCCTTTTCTTTATTCTATCTCAGTTACAGGTGTATGGATGCCTGTAGGTGAAATGTGGTGAGGCTGGTGATTTTTCCTCTCTCCGAGTGTTGAAATCTCTCTCAATGATTCTCAAATCTAACTTTTCATCCCTGACTTTTCTGTCACCTGTGCAGGCATGCATCTCCCCTTGGTCTCTTCTATATGTTGTTTGTCTAATTAAATATGAGGATAACACTAAAGAGAAAATTCTTTAACAGAACCCTAATTTTTTAAAAAGCCTATTTACAAATCAAGCATGCCTCCTTTTCCCTTCCAAACATTGTTACAGCTTATAGTAGAGGTTGGCAAACTTTTTGGCCTGAGGGCCACACTGGGGTTCCAAAACTGTATGGAAGGCTGGGTAGGGAAGGCTGTACCTCCCCAAACAGCCTGGCCTCCACCCCTTATCCGCCCCCTCCCACTTCCTGCCCCCCTCAGAACCCTCCACCTATCCAGCGCCCCCTGCTCCTTGTACCCTGATCACCCCCTCCCAGGACCCCACACCCCTAACCGCCCCCCCTGGGATCCCACCCCCTATCTAAGCCCCCCCAACCCCCCGCTCTCTGTCCCCTGACTGCACCGACCCCTATCCCCAACAGGCCCCCCGGGACTCCCATGCCTATCCAACCACCCCATTCCCCGTCCCCTGACCGCCCCTCCCCAGAGCCTCTGCCCCATCCATCCGCCCCTCCCCAATCCCTGTCCCCTGACTGCTCCCTGGGACTCCCTGCTCCTTATCCAACCTCTCTGCTCCCTGCCCCCTTACCATGCCGCTCAGAGCAGCAGGACTGGCAGCTGCGCCACCCAGCCAGAGCCAGCCATGCTGGCGCGCTGCCCGGCAGGAGCTCGCAGCCCCACCACCCAGAGTGCTGGCAGCACGGTGAGCTGAGGCTGCGGGGGAGGGAAGGATAGCGGGGGAGGGGCTGGGGATAGCCTCCCCAGTCGGGAGCTCAAGGGCTGGGCAGGACGGTCCCGTGGGCCAGATGTGGCCTGCGGGCCATAGTTTGCCCACCTCTGGCTTGTAGCCTATTTTGGCAACCTTCAAATGGCAAGACTTCTGAATGATACCTTAAAACACACATAATAAGTTGCATATGCTAACACCGTGTACATAAAAACCCACAATTTGTGGTGGCTATAGATATTTGTTAATGCAAATCTGGGTTTGTGGGTGTGCACTAGAATGTATGTAAATTGGGTGCACATAAAAAAATGTATGTTACATTCTATGTACTTATTGAACTTTGGAGTTTTTATTTTTAATCAATTTGCAAAGCTTATACTGCATTTTAAATTTCTACTATGTTTTGAGGAATTAAGTAATGATAAGTATCAAGGAGTAGGTCTCCTTTCTCCCCCACCCTACTAGTACATACTATCAGAGTTGCTACTGCAATACACCACCAATTATTTTGTAATTAACCCACAGAATCATTGCATAAAACTCAAATGTGTCTCAAACACCCATACTTTAAGTAATGATATGCTTCGTGTATTAATAAATCAGTTTCTTGACAATCAGAATTATTTATGCCAATAGAGGAAACAAACTCTGAAAAATATTTAAGAATTGAACAAGAATAGATTATATTACTTGCCTTTACTACATGTTTAATTGAACCAATCACTGCAGACTTAGAGTTATATTCATCTTTCTCTTCAGAAGTATTTTCACCCCAAATATTATCGAGTTCCAGTTCTCCTTCCTCCAGAGGAATAGAGGGTCCTTCAAAATTTGGTTTCTCATATAGAATCCAGCTAAAGAACAGAAAATTTTCCCCTTCATACTTTCCATGATGACATTTTAACTAATCATGATTTTCTAAAAGATATGCTCTAGTTCAACCACAACTATTCTACTTGAAGGAAGAATTAATTCAGAGAAGTCATATGTTCTGGGTTATGCAGGAGATCAGACTAGATTATTCCTTCTGGCCTGATAACCTATGATATATTCTCATTAGTATAGAGACTTAAAAAATGTGGACAGCATTGTATACAAGTCCAAATGTTGTTTATGTTTATTACAAAAAGCTTTCCCGCAAAATACAAAACATTGCCCATGAAAAAGTCGTTTAGTAAACATAAAGCAGCCATGAAACCAGGGTGGAAAAAATAAAAAAAAAAATGGATTTTTTTTATTTAAATTGTATTTTTGAGGAAAAAAACCTATCCAAATATAGTTTTAATTAAGATACATTATTGCTCAAAGATATCTCATCATGGAATAGGGATTATAAATTCTGATTCTATAGTATGAGACAATATATTCATGTAATGTTTAAGAAAAGTTTTGTAAATGAGTTTCAATAGTTCATGAATTAGGGACCCAACCTTATGGGGTTCCAGGGGCTTCTGCACAGATTATTTAGGTTAAACTTTCTATTTACCCAATGGGATTCAGTGCTCAGTCTAGAAGATACCATCAGAGATGCTTAGTTTTGCAGTTCTCAAACTGTGGATTTGGGTCTCCAGAGATAACATGATTGTTAACAGCAAAAATGTTTTAAAATATATAAATAAATAATATATAAAGGTGAGAAATAACAGTCCTCAATCCTATTGTCCCTCTGCAAATTTGTGTACACACAGTCAATCCCATACCTCTCTCTAAAAGTGCAAAGTTTCAAAAAGTTCACTGAATAGAAGATAGTTGCGGGCAGAATAGATCTGGACAAGGAGGAGAAGTCTGGAGATAAATGTGAGAAGGGAGGGACAGGCAGTAGAAACAAAGGTGAAACTGTTTGAGCAGCATATTCCAGAAGTGTTGAGGTCTTTCTGACTGTAGCCTTCATTGATTTGAGATCTACCATACCATTCTCTCACTAGAAGGGAAACCTATAATGGTAGCAGGCTGTAAGAGAGACCTAGTTTGGGTGTCATCTATCTCATGTATTTCTGAGTTGTAAAAAATATGTATTAAGGTTATAACAACCAACAAGAATGCACTTTTATGTAGAAATCCATGATTAAATCAAGTCTTCCTGACTAATGATTTAAATCAAATCCACCCTGCATGAAACACATGAGTTTTCTATCATGCTGGGCTGCATTTACCAATTCTCCACTTAATAAAAGCTTCTAATAAAGCATCTTATCTAAGAGACAGAAATCTGGAGTAGAAACTGTTTATACTTCCCTAACTCTACTATATCATACCCTTAAGCATCAGCTACCCATTGCAGTCTTGCTTTACCAAGCTATATGATGAGCTATCCTTACATTTACAGTTAAAAAACATGATGCTTTCCAGAATTAGCTGTTTAATAAAATGTTAATGCAATCTTCAGTCTGTCTTAAATAATCAAATGCAAAGAAATGTGCATCATACTATTATGCCTAGGCAAAGTTGAGGCACAAAAACAATGGTGATTTTAAATAAACATACTAAATACCAAGACACAACAGGTGTAACAGTTAAGAAAGGACAGAAGCATTAACTCTGAAATTCTTTTCCAATACAACTGATCAACTGGAGACAATAACTACACCAAAAGTTGCTGACATGCAAGTTACTGTCCAGTGTTCATTTTTAATGTTCTTTTAAAAATACAAATACCTATTGATGGCATTGCAATTTCATTAGAAAGTCCTTGACACTTTCATATTGGTGTAATCTGGGATGGTAAGAATACTTGCTTTAAAACAACACTTTCTACGTTCACATCTAATGCCAGAATTTGTGTAAATCTCTAACTATATGAAAAGATGCATTTTATTGTCTAAACTCCTCACATCACCAATTTGGTAGTAAAATATAATGAAGCAACAGGATCTGATGGGATATGAAACGTCTGTCTAATAATGCCACACTTACCATAAGGTATGTTGTGAGGCATAAGGACAAAGGCTGAGTGTCTTCTGTCATCGTGTGTGGGGATATAGACAGAGTGATCATTTACTGAAGTTATTGCAAAAGGATTTGGTTGAGAGAAAATTATTTCGTAGAGGAAATTCAAAGTGCTTTCTGTTGGTTTCCAGGACTCCACATCATGGCCACATTATATCGCTGTGGTGTAGGGGTTTTTTGTGAACTATGAGATAACTACTTTTGCATATGCTATGTAGAAAGGGATATTAAAATGAAAAAAGGAGGACTACATGAATTTTATGGCAGCGTTAAACTGCCCAAAGGCTTTTATATTTGGTAATTAGTCCAATATGTAAACTAAAGTATGCAAATTAGATTGCTTTTAAACACAGATTAGGGATGTAGAAGTTGGCAAAAAAATCTGTAACTTGTGAATTACACATATGTGACATCAAAAACAGCTAAATCTATTAAAGAAAAATTTGTTAATGAAAAAATATTGCATCTTGGCTGTTGGTGTGCGAAGTCCAGTCTGGGAAACTTTAAATAGACTGAGTTTTAACCTCTCACCTACTGTATGCCCCTTTGAGGAAACAAAGATTTAAGAGAAATGTACACAGATTTCTAGATGACATGATGTCACCATGATCATGCTTTACTATGCTAACACCCTCCCCGCAACTCTCAATAATGCAATTCACTCCAGCCAGGCAGATCCTTGCACCCTCCTGGAACCCCAGCTGCCTACAGTTAATTCCATGCTACATATCATTGGCCTCAACAGGGCTCTGGTGGGTGCAGAGGTTTGCCTTCAGGGACATGTAAAGATCCTGTCTACACTGGATCAGCAATCATGTTTGCTAAAACAGTTGCATATATGGTATAAAACCAGCTCAGGATATCCCAGTTGGCTGGACAATGGGCACAATTTGGAAGCCATGTACTAGGTTAGGAAGGGTCTAATATTAGAACACTGTTTCTTGATTTGGTTTGGCCAAAATGTAACAGACAATCAAAATATGGTTAAATTGACTAAGCTGAAACAGTACTGCAGTGGAGTTACAAATTGGTTCTGTTCCCTTTGTTCCTAGCCTCATGGATACGGGGCAAAATCACGTGGAGAAAAATTCCCATCTTACCATCCTCGGATGACTTTAACTAAAATCACTGATGACAGCACCCAAGAGCTGCAATCCAAAACATCATTAAAAACTTCTATACCATTCTTGTGAGAGTTTGATTCACTATATATCACCATCTGTATCAAAAAAACAAAACAAACAAAACACATGAGCATTATATATCACCATTTTTAATCTAACAGGGAACAGTAGTCTGTAACAAAAAATAGAAAATATAAACCTTACCTTGCCAGGTCTGGGATTGATTTTATTTTGGCTGTTTCCTGAAAATGCCTGATAGGGGAGAAAAAAACAGGAATAGATATTTAATAGAGAGTGTAATTTTTCCATTACAAAACAATAAAATAATTAAGTGTGTTCTCATTTGGTATTATATAAATTGATTTTAATTTTGTTTCCAATTTCTCCTACTGAAGACCACTTCGTCACACGTGCACAAATGTTATACTAGTCAAAGTGTTGCCTGTGGACCAGGTAGCCTTGAAAATCTTGCTGGACAGCTTTCCAGATTTTCCAAAGGTGTTCCCACAGACCACTTAAATTGGGGTTGTGCTGGAATTACAGAAGCATATGCTCTACAATTAAAAAGTAAAATGTTTTTTGTATAGAGATACTATGGAAAAAATGCTACAAAAATTATTTTTTAAAAAGCATATACAAATATTGTAAAGATTAGATATGCTGGCATATAAAAATATACATTTAAAATAATCAGCACAATCATTTTCTTATGGACATCTTTTAATTATAAAATGTGGATTTATAAATTTAAAAGAATATGTGAGAACACCAGGAGACTAAACAAAAATATGCCAGACAAAACAGTCAAACTACACTTTGAGTCAGAAAACATACAATTTTAAAAGCCAACATTTTAAACCAATGTTGAACTAAGTGATAGAGAATATTATATATTGTGTTTCTAAAGAACGGAAGAAAATGTTAACATTTTAATATATTTATATTGCACTAATACCCATGGACCAAGACCCTATCATCTCCAGCAGTGGAAAAAGAACAAAAAGACATCCCCTGCCCCAAAGAGTTTACAATCTAAGTAAAAGACAACACACCACAGATGGATAGACAGACAGACTGCAAAGTGCAAGGAAACATTGAGACAATGCTGGTGAGCATGACAGGCATTGGTCTCAGAACACCAGCTGCCTAACGACTGCTCATTTTTTATAGGCATCATCATAATGAGTTGAGAATACTACTGCAGGACTGGTTTTCTAGCTTCTGATTAAATTCCAGTCAGTATTTGCCCAGTTTAAGGTTATTTTTTGTTGCTGTCCTTATATTCCTTTCCTTTACGCTGCTTATTAACTTTATTATCAAGCTTAGTCAAGAGAACATGTACAATAGGTCCACTTCATACAAATAAAACAATTTTCTCTTCCTCTCCTAAGGAAGTAAAAAAAGGCCCCAGTCCTACAAAGGGAGATGCATGGAGTCCTATGAAATCCATGGGAGTAAGTTTTATGTGCCTCCATGGATCTTTTTGTGGGATCAGGACTGTATGCTTGTTAAAAACATTCCATTTAACCCACTGGCAGCAGAATAAACATGGATGGGTAAGTAACCACTGAAATATCTTTAATCATTGAGCTTCACAATCTATTTTAGAAATCATCACATTAGAAAAGATCAGAGCAAGAGCCCCTTCTCCTCGCAATGTAAATCGAAACTACTGCTATACTCAAACTAATCTGTAATCTTGAAACATTTGACAAAAGTCTCAACTCTGATGGAAAGAACACCCCACCTTAATAGTGCAGGACAGTGCTTTCTGCTTCCTTGGGGAGGTGCGGGGGGGTTTGAGAAGTACTTCCTGGTTTTCTGTATTCTCCCTCAATTCTATACACCATTTTGAGGAGACTATTAAATTTGGGAGCTCACAGCTCCGCTACTCTCCTTCTTTCCCACCACCTACTGAATGTACTTTGCCGTTTTGGTATCGGTGGGAAATATTTTTGAATGTTAGAGGTCTGTAGCAGTAGAAATAGTTGTACAATTATTCATAGTTCAGACAACAGTAATGTGAGTTGATCCTAACATGTAGTGCAACAGAATGTTACTAAGGGAACAAGCAGGTCTGCCCTTCCCTTAAATTAACTTTAAAAATCAAGTTAATATTCTGTGTGGATGCTTCCCATGAATACCCATTCTGTGAATAGATAAAAGGACTTCAATATCCAGGGCTATTAATCCAGCACCTTTCACCATCTCTACCAGACCATTTTTAAAGTCTCCTTAAAAATTATGACTACTGCCCTAAATATGAGGAGTAAGGAAGCCTGACCCATTATCTCTGTAGCAGTGGAATGGCCCTGTGTCTTGTTGGGGAGGGAAGTAGTGAATATCAAAAGGGAGTGGATGTCTTCAAAAGTCTACAGAATTGGGCAAGAAAACAAAGTATTCTACTGATTTACAGAAGTAAATCAGAACAAGCTTTATTTAAAAAAAGGGAAAGTGAGGATTCAGAACAGAACGTCTAGTGTTTGATTATTATTTATTAAGATTCCTAGGATAAGGACACATTGTAGAATCATCAATAAGGGAGACATACACACACACACGCACGCTATCATTGCCACATTTAGCCACTCTTCTAAACTCACAATTTATGTACTTCGCTACTTGGAAGGAAAAACAAGTCAAATTGTGTGTACTGAAGATAACATGAAAACTGAATAACTTTTCAAACCACTTAGAAGAATTGCAACATGCTCACCTCTCCGTCTAGAAAGCCAGAAGGGATATTTGGTTCACATGAGCTAGACTTTAACCAGCTTGAGAAATTTTTGCCAGTGCTTCCATAGTTTGGCATTTGTGAATTTAGTTCTTTTGCATCATCTGTTTGCAAATATTTTTCCATGTAATTTGGAACTTTTAAACCTGAAAGAGACTGAATTACAAAATCAAAATTAAAGGGTTTTTTGTTGTTGGTTTTTTTGTTTGTTTTTTGTTTTGTTTTTTAACAGCCAGGCAGGGTTTCATAAGGTTTAATTTTCTGAATTATTTAGTTTTATTACCTCAGAGTTTTGAGGCATGTCAAATGGTCTGACTGCATCAAGTGGTAAAGCAGGCATCTCTGAGGAGTCAGTTGAGAAAGTTGTTGTAATAGTATTTACTGAGGTTACAGAGGGAGTAAACACCTTTCCTTTAGCTGTAGATGACAGCAAGCTTGAGAAGACAGCGCTTTTTTCCAGACGGGACCTCTTAATTTCACCATCTGTACTATCCCGGTTCTGCATTTTAAGTTGTAGGGCTGGTGCTAGATCTTGTGTTTTTCCTCTCTTTATTCCCAAACCCAATGTAAATACACTGGGATCAAATACTTTCTCTAAGTTGTCTTCATGAATTGGAGGCATTGCAAAATGGGGTGCAGGGAAATTTGGAAGCTTTGGCCTTTTCTTCTTCTGGGGTATGCAAACTGAGCTGTCTAGATTTTTGATAGTTTCTGTAAACTTTTTCATGTCAGAAGGGGAATCAGAAATACTCTCATCTTTACCAGGAGAAATATTACCAGTGTTACTTAGGCTTTGCTGTATATTGATAATATTTTGCTCTAATGTCCGTATGTTTTCTAAATTGCCTTTGTTACACTGCATGTTTGCAGAAATTGGCTCTCCTGTTTCTGTCTTTTTGCCTTCATTTTGTATCTGAAAAAGCACATTCTCCTCTAATTCGGATTTTTTGGAAACTACATCAGATTTTAGGGGACATTTATCATCTTTACAAGGAGATGAGATCTCTCTGTTTGATAACAGTATTTTTTCTTCACTGTGGTGGAATTTTGAGCTTGCATTAATTGCTCTATTAGCATTTTCTTTTAAGGTTTCATTTTTGTTGGCATCTTGTAAAGATGTTATAGGTAACAAACTGTCTTTATTAATAGCGGTAACTTCTACATCAGCTTGTCTTAAAGAGCAAGCATTAGCATCTGCTTTGCTTGTCTGGTTAAACAGCGATCCTGCAACTTTTCCTTTCTTCAGTTCTGCTGCCTTTTCAACCTCCTCATTAACGGACATTCCTACTTGAGAGCCTTCTTCAGGTTTGGTCTTTATTTCTGCTGAGCCTTCTTTCACCCGTGGCACATTTTCAGGTAACTTCAGGTGATTGTTTTGCTTATTAATTATTTTATCAGTTTGTTCATATTCCTGGGGTTGTTTTCCAAATTTCAGCTTTGCTCTACCAACAAATGTATTTGATACAGTGTTATTTTTCAAAGCAGGGACATCAGAGGGTCGCTGGCGCTGATTAGCACGTTTATTTTCAAACAAGGAAATTTTGTTGGCAATGCTGCTGTTAATTTTATTAACTGGCTTTTCAAGAGAATCATGATCATTTTCTAGGTCTTCAAGACTTTTAGGAGCTTTAAAATTCAGTTCTACATTCTTGGGTTTGGCAGGACTGCAAGAAGCACAGTGAAAGTTATTTTGCAATGTATGCTTAAGTAGAATCATTGTATTAATTTAAAAATAAGAAATAAAACACAGTTTCATAACAATATATTTTTCCAGTATCAATATTCAGTTTAAGTTACAATATTCCAAAAGGATTTCATAAAAAGAAAGGAATAATAACTGTGCTACCAACAGTAACCCAAAGTCAGGAACAACGTACCGGTATTTCATAATGTCAATCAAAGGATTGCGCATCTAGCTGGTCGAAAAATATCTGATTAGTCAAAAATAGCTGACTAGTCAAATATTAGTCAAACATTGTCAATCATCATCAAATATGGTCAAATATTTTAAAGCACTGATTTATTAGAATACTAAGAAAAAAGAGCAAGACTTTATGATCTTTAATAGGCTTAGCCTTAGTTAGGTACTTATGCCTAATTACAAAAAAACAAGTTATTTAACAGAGTTAATTTAATTCAGAAAAGTGAGAAACGCAATGAAATGAAGTTCTGACAAAATGTAAGAATGGCACTATGATGCAATGAAAAAGGTAGGCCGACACCTACATCAGGGCATTCTTGCTGGAATATCTGACAATATTTTACCATGATCAAGTAATACAGTCAACTGACATTATTTGACTAGCTTACCAAACTTAAACACACACACACGCAAAGTTCCTAACAATATTTGGTAGATAAACACAACAGTGTATCAGACAGCCAAACACTCCGGAGGATTTCCACTATTTACATATCTCAAAAGTCAAAGTTTAACAGTGGAGACAATTAATTGTATTCTTTTTTATATGCCAGATACGTTTTTAGTGTAAATCGAGGTGGGCTTTTGAAGAATTAATTTATTTCATTATTTTCCTGTTTGAACTTGGAATACATTGAAAGAGTTTCATTTCACCCAACCTTTTTTAAAATTTGAAATCAACCAAAATTACTACTTGATACCCGACATCACATTCTCTGATTTATTTCCCCCTGAAATATACCTGTTAAATTGGGTGGTAAAAACATTTTCTCCATTTATGAATTTTGTTTGGTAATTTACAGTGAAGTCTGAAAAGTTTTGTTAACTTCGGTTTCTAAACACAAGATGACAAATTTTCAAGGTCAGATTCTGAGCTGTGCTTCTTAGGAGGTTCAGCCTGGGCAGTCGGGAGCAATGGCTTTACATCACCTTTCTGGCTCCCAAAATCTTGGTTGATTATGTTGAACTTTCTCTGGGGCTAGTCTAACTCATCGAAGCTTCACTCAGCTGTCTATGGGCCATCCTGCAGCCAAGAACAGCCAGAGCAGAGTGCTCTGGTCACACTCCATCCAATGCACTCTACACAAGGGACTGCGAAGGAGATAGCGTAAGACTGTTATGCTGGCAAGGAACCTCTTTGCAAAACGGAGGAGGATGGGGAGAGAAGAAATTCCTGGCAGGACAGGGGGAAAGTCTGTTTTCAGGCCCTTTTATGGTACAGGAGCAATGTAAAGAGGTCAGAATACAGTAAAGAATTAGGGCATAAATCTTCAAAACTTGTTAGAGTTGAAGTGTTAACTGACCCATTCTCCCCTCAGTGATCAGTTCCCTAAACATTACAGGGAGTTACACGCATGCAGTGATGAGAGCACACACACAGTGTGTGTAAATGCACTACACGAAGTCTGGCGATTGTGGGAGATCACTGATCAGCTCCCAGCAGGCTCTTAAGAAAAAAAAAGAGACAGGTGAGGTCTATACATGATCTTTTGGCATACACTCATGCTTATCTGTTCGGATAGAATACTATTCACTAAATTGAATAGGAATTGACAGAGGTGGTGAGTACAAATGAGTTTATGTGGATAGCCTATATAGCACAGCAAATGTCATCTGTTTTGTAAGAAGTCCCTCTACCAACACAGACATACTGATAACAGAAACTTGTTCAGATATGATCACAACTAGAAGGTACATAAGTTTCATCAATGTAGACTCATAGACCTTCAGGCCAGAAGGGACCATCATGATCATCTAATCTGACCTCCTGCACATTGCAGGCCACAGAACCTAAGTCCTGTAATAGACCCCAACCTCTGGCTGAGTTACTGAGTCCTCAAATCATGATTTAAAGACTTACAGTTACAGATTTCAGAGTAGAAGCCATGTTAGTCTGTATCCGCAAAAAGAAAAGGAGTACTTGTGGCACCTTACAGACTAACAAATTTATTTGAGCATAAGCTTTCGTGAGCTACAGCTCACTTTATTGGATGCATCAAAGCTTATCCTCAAATAAATTTGTTTGTTAGTCTCTAAGGTGCCACAAGTACTCCTTTTCTCTTTAAGGTTACAGAGAATCTGCCATTTACACTCGTCTTAAACCTGAAAGTCACCAATGCCCCATGCTGCAGAGGAAGGCAAAAATCCCTTAAGGTCCCTGCCAATCTGACCCAGGGGAAAATTCCCTCCATCTAGTGCCCCATCACCGGCTGGTGGAGATATTTGCTACTAGCAGTTGAAGGCTGCCTACAAGCCATTGTAGGCAGACTCATCATACCATCCCCTCCATAAACTTATCAAGCTCAGTCTTGAAGCCAGTTAGGTGTTTTGCCCCCACTGCTCCCCTTGGGAGGCTGTTCCAGAACTTCACTCCTCTGATGGTTAGAAACCTTCATCTAATTTCAACCCTAACCTTGTTGATGGCCAGTTTATATCTATTTATTCTTGTGTCCACACTGGCACTTAACTTAAGTAACTTCTCTCCCTCGCTATTTATCCCTTTGATGTATTTATAGAGAGCAATCATCTCTCTCCTCAGTTTGGTTAGGCTAAACACGCCAAGCTCTTTGAGTCTCCTTTCATAAGATTTTCCATTTTTCATATTATCCTAGTAGCCCTAGTAGAACATTTGGCAAGCAGAGAAAAGAAACTGTTAAAACTTAGGGACAATTCTAACTGCCCCGTAGGCAGGCCGTATTTCAGCAAGAACAAACTGAAACCATGAAAACCACTTGGGGCTTGTCTTTGTTACAGCACTACAGTGGTGGCGCTGCTGTAGCGTTTAGTGAAGATGCTGACAGGAGAGCTTCTCCCGCCAGCGTAGGGAGTCCACCTCCGAGAGGTGATAGCAGTGTCAATGGGAGAAGCCCATAGTGCTGTCTACACTAGGGATTAGGTCAGTGTAATTATGTTGCTCAGGGGTGCGGACGTAGTTCTACCGACATAAGTTCCTAGTGTAGACCAAGCCTTGCAAAGCTAAAAAAAGGGAACAGAAAAGAACTCCCTGTATATTTCGAGGAAGGCAATGGAACCAGGTAGAAAACAGCTTCATAAGCAAGATTCTAAAGATACTTAGGGCTTGTCTACACTGCAATTAAAAACCTACCACTGGCTGGTGCCAGCTGGCTCAGTTTGTGGGGCTCTTTAATTGCGGTGTAAACTTCTGGGCTCAGGATGCAGCCCGAGCTCTAGGACCCTCCTATCTCGCTGGATCCTAGAGCCTGGGCTTGGACACTGCAATTAAAAAGCACCCAAGTCAGCTGGCACGGGCCAGCCATGGGTGTCTCATTGCAATATAGACATACCGTTAGACATGGTTTTTTGCTTGCCTAAAGCTAGTGTTTCCTAAACTTTTGAAAGCTGAGTTCCCCTTCAGGAAAAGGGAAACCAATTGTGCCTTCTCCTGCAATTGTTGGAAGACTAATTTTAATGTATACATCTTCCATGTCCCCCTCCCCTGGCCAGTCCCTCACTCTCACCACCCCACATTTTGAGGACTTCTGGTTTTCATAATATGATCCTTCCTTTCCTTTCTTACATTCTCTGATGAGCACTCAATTTTGACATTTACAGTATTATTGAGCACATCTGAGTTAGCACCCATTGAAAAAACAAGGCAGTTAATGTCTCACAGGTATAACTGCAGGCTCACGGCAATTCAGGCAAATACCTGTGCCACAGTTAACTTTCAAAATGCGAAGCATGTGTTTCTTCACAGCGACAGGTAGAAACCTCTCTTTCAAAAAATGAAAACAGACTCTGCCAAATAATTAAGAGGTATGTCTGTGCACCCCACATCTAAACTTTTGAGAACCCATTCCCCCAAAGAGGAATGTTCTGCACTTTCAGAAATGCTGCCTTAAAGCATGAGGCACCAGGTAAGGTCTACTTTGTATTAAAATGGGATAAACAATGCAAAGGTAAAAAAACCAAAACACTTGGCTCACTGTTGGTATGCTTGAAATATATCCTTATGCGGGGAAGAGTGGAAGATAGATTATCCACTATCATGTAAACTTGCCTCGTACACTCATTCAGGTCTGGCTAATTCATACAATTCACTAAGCAGTGCAACTCAGCCTCCAATTCACTAAACCTGAAACTGTCTGCTCGCCAAGTGTGAGCAGGTATAAGGCCTGGTCTACACTAGGAAATTAAGTTGGTATAATTACTTTGCTCAAGCGTGTGAAAAATCCACACTCCTGAGCGACGCAGTTAAACTGACCTAACCCCCAGTGTAGACAGCACTAGGGTGACGAGAGAATTCTCCTGTCAACCTAGCAACCGCCTCTTGGGAAAGTGGACTACCTGTGCTGACAGGAGAAGCCCTCCCATCGGCGTAGGCAGCGTCTTCTTTGAACTGCTACAGCAGCGCCACTACTGAGTTTTAAGTGTAGACAAGCCCTAAGATAAATACTGGTGGATTCCCCTTTAAAGATGACATACTGTTTACAACATAGCAGTCAGCCTTAAGAAGAAAGCAGTTAGACCTCCCCCAGTTTAGCCATATAGGGAAGGTGACTCACACAGGCAATATACAGCAAAAATGACAAGCTTCACAAAATACACCAATGCCAGAACATCAATGGCTGACACAAGCAAAACAAAATTGTGTGATCACAGACCTGGCTAATTTAACAAATGGGCACAAATGCAGGCAGCTACAAAAACAAATGTTTGAACATTACCAATGAGAACTGAGGCCAAGATTTGCATTAAGAATACCAAAACAGCTGCAAACCTCAGGTCTTATGCTCTGATTATGATGTACTATCATCCTAAATTTGGCTATAACCTCATTAAAGGTAGACTCAGGTCTCTTGGGCCTCAAATTTGTCCCTTTTAAAAGGTGTTATAACATAATAAGGAAAGTATCCTGGATTTTAAATACCCTTGTTTGCCAAAACAATTTAAAGGACAAAAAATACTATCACTACTTGTATGGAACTGTCAAATAAAAAAAACCCCACAAATGTGTTTATCATCTGTAATGCTTCTATAGCAGCATTTAACTATTCCCAGATCTTTGCGGACTTTGAGCATAATGGTGTAAAAGCAAGCATGTTTTGGCATTATAAAATACAACGATATTGCTAAGGTTTAGTTTCATTCGATAGGCCAGGGGAATGTGTGAAAGTAACTGGAGTTAGTCAAATAGAAAAGGATAAAAGTAAACTTTTTTAGAAAAATGCTTCATGTCTTCTTAAACTTTTAAAACTAAAAACACGGCCCTCTGAGCTATGCAAGGTAAGTTTCTGCTTCTGCCTAATGAAGTGTGTGGGGGAAAAAAGTCTCTTTGTTATGAGATTGCCAATCTTTTTTTCCATTACACAGCAATTTGATACACGCCTAGTTTTACAATTCGCATGTTCTGATTGGAACATTTTCAAATTATGACCTGATGAATCTCATCTGGTATTTTAACTATCTCAGCTGAAGTCAGCTGCCTATATAAAGTGTGACATTCACTTGACTGATGCTGCTACAGAAGTGTATGACTAACAGTAGGAGTCAACAATCTCACTATAAGGCCATGTCTATACTACCACTTATGTCGGCAAAACTTATGTCGCTCAGGGGTGTGAAAAAACACACCCTCCTGAGCGACATATGCCAGTGGTAGTGTACACAATCCTATGGTGGTAGGAGAGTTTCTCCTGCCAGCACAGTTACCATCGCTTGTTGGGGGTGATTTAATTATGTCGACAGGAGAGCTCTCTCCTGTCAGCATAGAGCAGCAACACGGACCTGAACATTTATCGATTAGAAAGAGCATTCATCCCCATCACCAAGTTTCAATCAACAATAACCAAGACAAGGTGTTTTGTTACCCTGCTTTTTAATGTCAGGGTCAAACTTTGACAGTAAGCATTGTAGGAGATATTTTACCTTTCAACACCTTGAATTCAAATTAAGCATCCATCTAACTGTGGATTTTGCTTTTCTATTGCTCTGATACAAGAGTGACTGTCACTTCATAATATAATATGGAACACTGTCAACTTGAATTTTTAGAAGTGTCAATATTAAAAGTAAAAGTCCACTTTTTGACAGTATAATTTTTAAACAGTATTGGTTTTTAACCTCTCCAGCTGATGTTTATAAGGGTCTTTCCCGCAAAGGAAAAACTAAATGACTATACAGTAGCACACAGTGAAATGGACTACACACAAAGTTGTCAAAAGCACAAAGAAAAACTGAAAAAAATACCATTTTTAGTAATTTTTTTCAATTAAAGGAATCCTTAAGTGTTACTTATTCTGTGGTCCACACAAAATTTGACAGAAATGCATGATTTTCAAATTCTCAGTGTCATTTTTACTGAGAAAAATTTAGAGAGATATTTAATAAGTGCTATATGAAAATGTATTGATTTTGTCAAGGTAAAAGCTACAATGAGCAGTCAAATTAAAGTATAAATTACTTACAGGCTAATTTTTGTTGTAACTGTAGATCTGGAAACATCCAAACATAAATTTCTCAGCTTTGTGCTGTTTAAATCGGAACTTGCTGGTTTTTCGGTGGATTTGCCTAGTTCTCCATTCTGAATCCCTTCAGTAAGCAAGACAGCTTTTCCATCAGAGCTATTTACACGTTTTGCCATCTTGGATTCAGTTTTACTTTCAGAAAGTAAAGAAGTGGTGTTCTCTGTGTCATTGAGAGAGGAAACTTTGGAGGTCTCTGCTTTGCTTTCACTAGAAGGTGCAGATACTGCTCCCTTTTCCACTGAAGTACTTTTTGTTGTTGGGTTACCTTCTGTTGCTGCCATAGGCTGTATAAACTGCTTTTTTGGTAAAGAATCTTTTAGTGGACTCTTCAAACCGGTAGGAGAAAGAGGGACTGCATCAGACGGATTCTTTTTAAATGATCTTCTCCTGAAAGGGGATGAAGTTGGGAGCTGCTGTTTGCTTTTCTCAGATTCAGTTTTAGGCAGCCCTTTGTGGTTAGATCCAACTTTTAAGTCCTGGTTACTCAAGGTAGAAGAGTTCCGTTCAGGAGTCTGTTGAGGAGATTTAATTTTTCTTTCTGAATTGGTTATCTTTTCTGAAACCACATCAGAAGGACCACCACCAAAAGCAGAATCTTCTTTTGCAGTATTCTCAGTCTGATTTCTCTCTCCATTTAGAGTCTCACTCAATGACTGAGATTTCTTCCTCTTTCCAGATCTCCTAGTAACAGATTTTTTATCCATTGTGTCTGTTTCACCCCAAACTTCTCCTGATAGAAAAGTCACAGATTCATTAAAAGGTGTTTCTTCTGTTTTACTAAGATAGATATCTAATGTTAGAACTCTAGCAGGATGTATGTGCTCAGCTGTTTTGGATTTCAAACTGTGTGGCAATTCCTTTGACGCTGCACACTCAGGTTGTGAAGACCTTTGCACATTCACTAGTTGTTTATTATTTAATATGTTATTTTCTAAGTCTTCACTAGATAAATTATTCAAACTTCTGATGAAATCCGGTGTTATAGAATTAGTAATGTCTACAACAGGCTCTTCTTTTAGTTCCAATGTCTCCACTGTAAGGTCACTTTCAGAGAATGTGTTTTTTATTGTTCCAGTGCTACTGTTCCAATCAGGTGACCACTCGATATCAGAAAAGCCTTCCTTGCTGCTCCATGCTGTAATAATACTGTGACTCAAAGGTGTTATTTTCTCACAATATTCTTGTGTCTCTGCAAGAGCATTCCATCTTCTTGCCTCCTGCACTTGGGGAATTGTACATTCTTCTTTCTTTAGGTCTTCACTATCTGTTGATTTGAGTGAAGCTGTATCCTTATAAGGTGAAACTGATTTCCCACTTTCAATATTTGGACTTTTAGAGGGTTCTAGTGAATTTTTGGCATTTTTTCTCCTCCCTGTACTAAACAAATTTCCAAGCTTTCCCAAAACTGGTTTCTTTCTGTTCTCTTCTTTGGAAGATTCTGGAGACTGTGTTTTAGACTAAACAAAATTAGAAAAAAAAAAGTTTGATAATGTGAAAGGTATTTCTTCAAGAAACACATTATTAATGAACATTTATATGTTCCAAGAGGTAGCCAAGGGGAACTAAACTGTTTATTAAACAGTAGGTCATCTTAGAAAAGATATGCTTTACTTTTATTTTATATATTGTTATATAATGCTTTTCTAATTACACACATTTTGCTTTAATATTATTGGTAATATAAGTCTCAAATCTTCAAACACTTGTGCACACACTTTTAGTTTGTTCATCAATCTGAAGAGAGGTCCATAGATTTTTATGTCTGAAGTGATAAATTTCCATAGCAAATTTGCAAAGGTAGGTTAAATTACTACACAGGAAAAATAATATGAGCAATGTTACACTGTGGACCAAAATTTGCCCTCTACTAAAATAGTGCCACACCACTGAGTTCGATGCATATTAGTATAAGTGACTAAGGGCAGAATTTAACCCTATGAGTGAAATTTTACCCTATAACTTCAAATAAACTTATTTCCTGTTTGACAGGTTATCTAGAGAATTTCAGTATATTTACAATATCTGTCAGTAAGTTACAAAGAATTTATAAACACTTTAAAAAGCAGGCATAATGCAATGGAAAATCTTCAGCAATCAAAATATAACAGAAACATTTTTAATAATACTTCCTGTCTAAAGGAATTAGTGCTATACAAATCAATTTTGTTTACTGAAAAATTAGAGCAAAATAAACAAAGACCCTTTCACAATATTAACATAGTCTAAGTCTTTTCATAATAAATTGTGTACAGTTTTATTTTTAAATAGACTAATATTTTCTTTATAGGTAGCATTGGAAGGATTAGATTTTTATCAGTAAATGTTGATAAACATTTATTTCACCATACATACATAAGCTGACACATATATTTCCATCCATAATCAAAGTTTACAGATAGGCAAAGAAAGAAAAATGCTGCTTGAGAACTTAGAGTTTGATTTAAGGCTATTTACCTTATATATTTTAAAATTTATGTTTTAATTGTTATAAAGTTTGAACTTTTTGAATCTCAGCATCTACTGCCAGTAAATAATTGTCTGACCCCCACCTCCTATAATTACCCATAACTGAAAAATACATATTAAAATAAAAACAATTCTTAACACGATTCTGTGCAACTGTGAACATTTAAATCAATAAAAATTCAAAAAAAATCTTACAAATAAATAATAGCATCTGTCTAAATTATACAAAAATATAATTCTGACAAGGGCCTATTCATAGTTAAGTATACAAACACTCAGTGAAAAATGAGGTTGCTCTGTGGCCATATAAAGTGAGATGACAAGCACTGTGAATCACTGTCCCTACAGGAAACACCTCCTGAAGCATACAGCTCATGTTATGTCTCCCTCCCCTCCCTCCGGTGAAAAGAGCAGCATCAGAGATTACTGGTGCTAACAACATAATATCAGGTTTCAGAGTAGCAGCGGTGTTAGTCTGTATTCGCACAAAGAAAAGGAGGACTTGTGGCACCTTAGAGACGAACCAATTTATTTGAGCATAAGCTTTCGTGAGCTACAGCTCACTTCCTCGGATGCATGAAGCCATAATGTTGAAGCCATGGGAGCGGTACACAACGGAGGGACGATTAGCAAAGCTGTAGAACGAAGCAGGGCTGGAAGCTCAGCCCACGTGTTCCCAAAAGGCTAAGCAAGCTGCACAATGCTCCCCTTCCTTACCGACACGCAACCACTGGAGAGAAGGGGCAGCAGGAGGTTTTCAATGCACAAAACGCCCGGCGTGCCTAGCTCTGCGCCCCACGCGGACTTTAGCCGTGATTGCGGAGTTTACACTGCACAGGGTCCGTCCTCTGGCATCCGCGCTCGCAGCCAGGTGTGGGCGCAGCGCACACTCATCCCTCAACTATGCCCAGCTCCTTCCTGCCGCTGATAAGGTCAGGGAAAGCCAGGAGACGGGAAAGCCAGCCGCTTCGCCTGCAGAGATTTGCCTGTCAGCCCCTTGCCACAGCAGTTCGCACCCCCACCAGCCCGGCGTCCCAGCCCAGGGGCAGGCAGGCTACTCACAGCGAGACCTAGGTGGCCCCCAGCGCCTCCTTCCTCCGGCAGCCCCGAGCCCGGTGCCCCGCGAGGGAGCGCAACCGGCGCAGCCGCTCCCGTCTCAGCCGCCGGGAAAGCGGCGCTCCGCCAGTTCCCGCGGCAGAGGCGCCAGCCGTGTGAGCGCTCCGGCCGGCCCGCCTGCAGCAGCAGCAGCAGCTCCGCCTCCTCGCGCCGCGCCGCGCCCTCCACGCGCTGCGCCGGCCGGGGCCCCCGGAGCTGCGGCAGGGCCCCAGGGCCATGCGGGCGGGGCGCGCCCGTGAAGCGGGGGCATTCCGCGCGCAGAGGAGCGGCTGCAAAGGCGTGGGCGGGTGACAACGGGCGCAGAACCTGAGCGCGCAGGCCGGGATGCAAGGGACGCTCAGCGCCCAGCGGGTGAGACGCGGCAGCGCAGCCCAGGGCACCAGGGAAAAGGGCAAGGGGGGTTGAAGAACAGGACGGTAGAGAGGAGACAGCGGCTCAGAAGGGAGAGAGAGGGGGGAGCAGGACGGGAGCTCATCAAGGAGAAGAGGAATGCAAGGAGCCAACAATCGGCAATGCATAAAGACGGGGAGTTGGCGCTACCAGCGCGTGTCTGAACAACTTGAGCGGCTGCTATAGCAGAGCCTATTCCCAGCTATCCAGGGCAAAAAGCCGCCCCGAGCAAAACCGACAAACTTTGATGCTGAGGGAAGAAAAGCGTAGAATCTAAAGTATCCAGTCGCGCCATCTACCTGTAGGGAGCTGCTTGCGTTATAAAACAGGGCTTAGAGACGGCAAAGTGGTTTTGTACAAAGCAAATGCCCAGGATGGGGGCGGGAGTGGACGCACTAAGCAGCATCGTGTTTGGTTAATTATCATAATTGTTGTTTGCCGATCAGCTCTTTTACTTGACGAGCTGCAGGCACACTAGTTGGAAAGATCGTGTACAGATTCCAACTGGTTAGGGGGCGGAATAAGTAGGAGATCAGTGGTCTGTCCAGTAGTTTTTTTAATGAGTGTATACTATGGAACGATTCTGGACCGGTGAAGAGGTGGCCTGAATAAGCTACTTGGCCTTCAACAATTGTAGCTTCTCAAAAAATATTTACTAGCCTCTGTACTAAAACATGCTTTAGTTCAAATCCTGTTACAAAGCATATTACTTAATTTCAGGCATAGAAACTTGGGCAGTGAAGAAACCACAAGGCTACCTAGCAAGAATTTTAAGCCAAAAGAGGAGAAATGAATGTGCAGAAGTGAATGCAGTTCTACACAAAAAGTATATCTATACACATTTTCCTTGTAGAGAATGTGGCATTGAGGGATGGAGAGGGAGTCAGCACTTAATAGAGGATAAATTAGTAAATTTGAAACCAAAGTTTGAGAGGCTTTGGATAATCTGAATAAAGCAGAAAACAAGAGGAAAATGGAGAAGTCTTGATGAGATTAAATAAATAAAAAAATAACCCTCATCAAGACAACTCAAATATAAAGTTTTGTTATGTTATGGTCACTATTACCAAGTGGTTCAGCTATATTTACCTCTTGGACCAGATCCTGTGCTCCATTTAGAACTAAATCAAGAATTGCCTCTCCTCTTGTGGGTTCTAGGACTAGGTGCTCCAAGAAGCAGTTATTTAAGGTGTCAAGAAACTTTGTCTCTGCTGTTACCACTCAAGATAGAAATCCTGGATAGTCCACTGTGGATAGTTCTCAGCCGCAGACAAAAAAGCAAACAGAATGTTGGGAATCATTAGGAAAGGGACAGATAATAAGAGAGAAAATAACATATTGCTGCTTTATAAATCCACGGCACGGCCACATCTTGAATACTACTTGCAGATCTGGTCCCCCAGTCTCAAAAAATATCTACTGGAATTGGAAAAGGGACAGAAAAGGGCAACAAAAATGATTAGGGGTATGGAACAGCTTCCATGTGAGGAGAGATTAGTAAAACTGGGACTTTTCAGGTTGGAAGAGATGACTAAGGGGGAATATGATAGAGGTCTATAAAATGACCGGTGTGGAGAAAGAAAATAGGGAAGTGTTATTTACTCCTCATAACACAAGAACGAGGGGTCACCAAATGAAATTAATAGGCAGCTGGTTTAAAACAAACAAAAGGAAGTATTTCTTCACACAACACACAGTCAACCTGTGGAACTCTTTGTCAGAGGATGTTGTGAAGGCCAAGACTATACCAGGATTAAAAAAAAATAACTAGTTCATAAGATAAGTTCATAGATGATAGATCCGTCAATGGCTATTAGCCAGGATGGGCAGGGATGGTGTCCCTAGCCTCAGTTTGCCTGGTGGTGGCATGGGTGACAGGGAATGGATCACTTGATGATTGCCTGTTCTGTTTATTCCCTCTGAAGCACCTGGCATTGGCCACTGTTGGAAGACAGGATACTGGGCTAGATGGACCTTTGGTCTGATCCAGTATGCCATTCTTATATGCTATATTATTCATACATTAAAAAGAGCTAAATTCAACCATAACTATTGAGTCATGATTGCATTTCCGTAACATATTTGCATGAATAAAGAGTTCTGAGTTATTGAAAAGCACACTGGGTAGGGTTGCCAACTTTCTATTTGCACAAAACCGAACACCCTTGCACCGTCCCCTGTCCCACCCCTTCTCCGAGGCCCCACCCCCTCTCACTGCATCCCTCCTCCCTCTGTTGCTCGATCTCCTCACCCTCACTCACTCAGGGGGTTGGGGTGCGGAAGGGAGTGAGGGCTCTGGCTGGGGGTGCAGGCTCTGGAGTGGGGCTGGGGATGAGGGGTTTAGGGTGCAGGAGGGTGTTCTGGGCTGGGATTGAGGGGTTTGGAGGGAAGGAGGGGTTCAGGACTGGGGCAGAAGGTTGGGGCACAGGTGGGGGTGACGGGTGCGGGCTCCGGGCGGCGCTTACCTCAGGCAGCTCCCAGAGGCAGCGGCATGTCCCCCCCTCCTGCTCCAATACGGAGGTGCAGTCAGGTGGCTCTGTGCACTGCCTGGTCCACAGATGAAGCCCCATTGGCCACGGTTCCCGGCCAATGGGAGCTGCGGAGCTGGTGTCTGGGGCAGGGGCAGTGCCCAGAGCCCCCTGGCTGCCCCTATACCCAGGAGCTGGAGGGGGGTATGCCACTGCTTCCGAGAGTCTGCCTGAGGTAAGTGCCACCCGGAGTCTGCACCCCTTACCCTCTTCCTCTCCCTTGCCCCAGGGAGCCTGCCTTAGCCCCACTGCGCCACCAACTGGACTTTTAATGGCCCAGTCAGCAGCACCGACCGGAGCCACCTGGTCCCTTTTGGACCAGGCATTCTGGTCAAAAACCGGACATCTGGCAATCTTAACTCTGAGTTACATTTTCAAATAGTGCGTGTTAAGCCCATAGTTGAGTTTGATTTGCAAGACTACATGTATAAAAACTTAGTAGTAGGCAAATCAATTGCACCTGTGAAAAAAAATTGCTATGTGCAATTATCTTGCATAAGTTCTTAATTATAACATGCAGTATTTGAAAATCTAGCTTTAATTTCTTACTGAAGTTTGAATTTGTTTTATGTCTAGATAAATAGATGCACATACACAAGAAAACTGTTGCTTGATTCTGAAATACAAGCCTTGTGTAAATTGTACTGAAATAAGAGAGCACCACAATTACACACACTGCTTACAAAACGCATAAAGGTTCTTGCTCTGAAGAGCTTATATTTTAACTCACATAAATATAATATGCAGGACAACAGCGTAAATGCAAGAAGACATAAAAGGCCAAGATTTTCAGAAGTGGCTAGTGATTTTGGGTGCACAACTTGAGACACCATGGAGGGGACTAATTTACAGAAACTCTGAGTAACCATCTTCTGAAAATCAGGCCCCATTAAGGTGTCTCACTGCATCCAAAAATCTAAGGACCCAAAATCAATAGTCATTTTTTAAAACCTGGGTCAAAGACAGCATTAGTGACAAGAAAACCACAGGAAATCTTATGTGTTTTTAGGATGGATTTGAGGATGGGTTGAAGATCACACTGCATAAGGAGTTGGAGGCTGTTCCAAGTGTATTGCAAGCATCTTTAAGGTGATGTTCTACTATGAAGACTATATAAAATTGCCACCTTCTTAAGCAACAGATCTACACTTTGTGGATATTCAGTGATATATGTTTACATTAATGACAAAAATACTCCTGTTAGCAATGCAGAGCCAATACAGCCAAGACCCCAAGTCTTCAGAGTACTTAAATGTGCTTATCTTGATTTCAGTGGGACTTAAGCACATGCTAAAGTGCTTTGCTGAATCCAGGACTAAGGGATCAAAGGGATGTTCAACTGAGTTAACTTAATATGACTGACAAACCCTCTTATAGCATGTCCACGCTTGGGAAAAAAGGAGTGTTTTTACCAGGTATTAGCTAACGTGGTAGCTAACATGGTAAAATCCAAGTGTGGACAAGACAGTTATCGTTTTAACACATTAGCTGGTTGATGTAAACCCGAGGCTCTACCCTAAAAGTAAACAAATGGAATAAATTGCGAACACTAAATTTGACTTTTGCAGTTCTTTAAAATTCATTTATTTATGGCTTTATCAACAACAGGAAAATTTAGGTTTATGATGTCCATTTAACTTTATCTTAAACAATTCGCATTATTTAGCAGGGAGCATTTTTAGTTCAGGATAGGATGTTTGGGGGTTTTTGGATACCTTTAAATTACAAGTCACAGTGCTAACAGCATGTGGGAAATAGAAAACATCAGAATGGAGTTCAGCAGCCACTGATGGAGTCACAGAAGTGGCATTAGATAAATTATAGTGGAATGAGTTGTAACTGCTGTTCTCTGCTCCATTTGTTATAGTGATTGAGATTCAGCTGTTCAGCAACAGTAGTGCTGGGGTTTGTTAGGACTAAGCAATTACTGAAGCAGTGTGGAGACTCTACTGGAGAGTGGAAAAAATGACGTGGGAGGGATGTAAAAAGAAAAAAGATCTAAGAGAGTGCAACATAAATAAAATAAGAAATCAAATAGCCAGTATAATGAGGAAAGAATACTAAAAGGAAGAAACGTGGATAAAGTACAATGCAGAGAGAGGCACTGGAGAATGACAATGTTTGTGGGGTGTGGAGGAAACATGGAAAAGCTGATTTAAAACTAAATAAAAAAACAGAAAAGTGGGAAATATAAAAGACAACAAGAACTAGAAACCTGTACTGAACAATTTTTTTAAACCAACTACTGCATAAGCAACATTTATAAATTAAAATTAGAGTAATTTTTTCCAGGTTTGGTTTATTCTGTGCATTTGGTACCTTAATTTCACAGATTCATTATGGACAGTTTTCCTGGTGGTTTGTGCAGTGGTTTGCCTTTCACAAAGCAACCAGGGAGGAATATTATGCTGGAGAATTAGAAGGATTAATTATAAATCCCCCCCCCCAACAAAAATAGCAGGCGAATTTAGGGACAGGGGTTGTATACGATATTTTTAACAAATTATTTTAAATAGACTAGATTTCAGGTTGACAGTGTCTCTCTAAGATATGTAGAAGAAAAAAGCTCTAACTCCAACAATTCCATTACTAGACTCCCTTGTAGGTCCTCTTCTCCTTCCCTGCCACCCTCCATTTTGAGATTACACCAATCACCGTAAGGTCTAGGCACCACTATTTAGTGCACTAATTATTGAAATAGTAATTTCTTTGAACCCTGGAGACAGGCAATGCAGTTATAGTACTTGGGGAACTTGTAAACAAAATTGTTATTTTTCTGACCTACACTTTTAAAAATACATTCTGACAACATTTTTTTCAGAGACAGTGAAGTGGACAAACTAGAAATGTTTTTCCAATTTTCATGTTTTTGATGCTCACTGACTTGTAAGTTTTTCAGTTTCTCTGTTTCCAGTACTTCGGGATGTTTTAGGCTAGAAACTGATATCTCCAACACACCAAAATATCTCCATTTCCCCATAAAATATTTTACCAGAAAAAGGATTTTTTAGCCTATGGAAAGGAGTTATAAAATGTGCATTGTAAAATGATCTATGTTGCAACACCACACAGAAGAATATAGGGCCTATGTACCGCTGAAATTAGATGTAAATCCCGCAGCATACATGTTTGATTGATTTTTGGAGGGAAACAGCAAATCTCAAGAAATCCAAACATGGGTCAAATTTCTACACTCTGTCCTAAGCGCCAGGCATAAAGTTCTACAGCTTGGAACACCCCAAAAAGTAGCAAGGAAGAAGGATCATGCACAGCCAAAGAAACAGGACTTGGGGAATTTTTAAACTTCACTGAGCTGAGAAAGATTAAGTATTTCTACAAAGCAAAAAGTTTAGTACACGTGAAGAAGTATGGACAAAAATTAAATAGATTCCCTCCTGTTCGATATAAGTGTTTAGGAAAGGCTGTTGGACACAAAACAGCAAGCACAGCAGAAAAAACATGTCTGTTCTCATCCCCAAAGTAAAGCATTTCCCCACACTGAAATCCTTATCCCCCATCTTGCCAACAACAGCTTTTGATTTTTTAAGGCAGACTTCCTGAATCAAATGGAGCGTTAAGCTTCAAACTGATTGAATGAATTTGAAAAAAATACATAAATTAACTATATCTTAACCCAAAGAAAGTTTAAAAAAAGAGAGAAAAGAAAGTATTGTTTGCCTTACCATGATGGTGATAATCCTTTTTGTTTTTTTACAAAAGAACAAGCAGACTATGAGTTATGCGATGCAGTTGCGTGTGCGTTAACAAAAAAAAACTACTCCTCTATGATCCTCTCAGAACTTAGTCCCCCTCCCCAGTTTTTCCCCCTTTCTCCTCAGAGTATCCAATTTAAAAAAGAAAGTAATATCTGATCCAGGCTCTTCTGATTGATAAGTCAAGTCATCTGGCAGGCAGAAAATGACATCTACATGAGGAGTTCAATTACAGTTGTGACACTTGGGTTTCTAAGGGTTAATTAAGGAGGTGAGTCCTTTAGTAGATGTAACATCAAAAAGGGAAGAACCTGCTGTAAAAATTAAGGAGGCAGAGTTTGGCAGATGCCTAAATGCATTAATTAGCCTACACAACACAAGAATGCAGACATGCAATGCAAGGGAAAAAACCCACACATCTTTGTTCCCATAAACTTGATTCAAGTTTACTGATCTCCATTTAAGGTACGTATCCCTTTGTTCAGCAAGAGGTTGGTCCAAACTGACATCCATATTTATTTAGCTCCTGAATAAATACATCATAGAAACATATTTTTCCATGGTCTAATGGAAATCACCACAAAGTATTTGAATTTAAAAAGAATACAGGAAGCAGCATGTATGTGTTCTATATTACAGTCTGCAGGTCTCTCATTCCTCTGTATTTTGTGAGATTACATTATCTTATCTCAAGTTCTTATAGCTAATTAAATAGCAATATCTAGAATTACAGCAGGAAGTCTAATTTAGTCCCTTTTTTAAAAAAATGGCATTTCCTGATGTAAGCAGAGTCAGGATGAGCTCCACCCTGATATCTGGTGGTGAGGTGTGGCAAGTTGTGGAAAAGAACATCAGGGGCCAATCTCATTTGCATAGGCACACCCACCCCGCCTAGAATGAGGCCATAGCTGCCCAAATGGTCACTTTGGCTGCTGTGAGATCCCCAGTGTCTCTGTTATTGGGGTAGGAAGAATAAATTATTACCCTGATTATGGGAATCAAGGACAGTGGAACTATACTTGGCCTTTTGTTATGATGGAGGGACTCGCCATCAACTAAGTAGCACTCGCTAGGCAAGGGACATGGGTTCCAAAACTCTGTGAATTGAGAGAGGCTAGGGACAGGTATTAATACTTGGTGGTATAGGCCCCCTGGTAAGGGCCTTACATGCTAATTGCACTTCCTCCTCTCTCCGCTGTAGCATATCAGAGCTAATTTTGATTGCATTAGGAGTCTAGTTACAGGCTGCTGAGCTGAATTCACTTTGGGCTGATAGTGCACTAGCACTGGGGCTCCCCTACTACAAGCTGAAATCACAAAAGAGCTAAACTGACAAAGAGCTGAAATCACTGAGCGTTGTGTTAAGTAGTGGGGGAGCCTGAAGATATATGGTGGAGCAGTTTGTGAGACAGCGAGCAGAGCGGCTTGTGGGACGGCTGGCGGAGCAGAGCGGCTGGTGGAGCAGAGCAGTTTGTCGGATGCCTAGAGCAGCTCATGGGGCGGCTGGCCATCAGCTTTGGACTACGTAAGGTGCCCCTTAAACCCACCCCACATCTCCACCCAGGTTGGGAGATAAAACTCTACAGATAAACTTTTTAACTCTGGGGCTGCCCTGACCAGGGACAGAGACTTTTGGGTCGTGGGACTTTGGGTGATTTGGGGTTGCTGGACTCAAGAACCAAAGGGAAAGGACATACCCCCACTTTGCTTGGGGTGGGTTTTTTGCTCATGGGTTGTGTTATGAATCCTGTTGGTGGTGTTTCCCCAACATAATGCCACATTGTTTCTCTCTGTTATTAAAAGGCTTTTTGCTACACTCAGACTATGTGCTTGCGAGAGGGGAAGTATTGCCTCTTGGAGGCGCCCAGCGGGGGTGGTATATATTTGTCCCAGGTCACTGGGTAGGGGGCTCGAGCCGGTTTGCATTGTGTTATTGGAATGGATCCCCTAGATATTGAACCCGGCCCTTGTTGCTGCCGACTCTGACAGGCAGAAGGGTTAAATTTTGCGAGCAGAGCGGCTTGCAGAGCAGCTTGCGGGACAAGCCCCCAAAAATGAATACTGTGAGTCAGTGCCTCATCACCTAGTCCAGCACCTTTAAGTGAGTCAGGGCCAGAATGGGACAAAGTGGCCTTAAAAGCTTTGGCTCTGGCCACAAGAGGATTCCCCTGGAATAGGGTCTGGGGAAGACAGTGGTAACAAGCCCCCTGGGATTAGTGGCTAGGTTAAAGCCCTCATAGCTCTCTGTGTCTCTTGGTCTTGTAAGAGCATAAAGCCAATATATAAACCGAAAAGAGAACAGTGGATCGGATTGAGAAGAAATTTCACAAGAGCTTACAACAGACAGCGGCATATGTGACATTTGGTTTGGAGACCAGCTTTGCAACATTTGAGATAGAACTAAATATATTCTTTTTAATGGGTGTTAAACATTCACTAGGGTGAAGAATGAAAATATTCTGTCAAACTATGAGTATTTAAAAATGAAATTAAGATGTTTTTAACCTTAATTAGAACTCCTGTGGAGGATATCAAATATGTACATAATTTACCTAGAACATTTGATTGTATAAAATCTTTTAATTGAAGTGTCTCTCCAGTTTGGCACTCAAAAATTAAAGTATCCACATTAGTGCCCACTTCTGAAAATTTGGGCCTTAACCTCTCTGGGCCTCTAAAAGCCCATTTGTAAAATGGGTTTAATAAATACTTATCCACCTAGGTAAATTCTTTGACAGCTACAGATGAAAAGTGTTAAGTCCAAAGAACTATTGTTATTTTTACAGTGAGTGTTATCCGGACTTTCAAATATAAAATGGGCTCTCCAGTCATTTTTGTTAATTACAATATTATTAAGCATTTCTCCCAATTGTGAGTAGCACTATGCCAAATGTCAGTGTTCTCCTGTAATTCCCAGAGCACAGAAACTAATTGTTCCAAAAATTATTGGATAGAAACGCTTATTAGTTAGGGTAAGTGTCACAATTATATTTCTGAAACCAACACTCACAGGAACAGAAGATGAGAATCACCTAGTGTATCACTTCCCCGGATACCTAGGGTTGTGAGGCACCTTGCTACCACTTGCCCTTAGCAGGAGCAAGTCTTGTCTGTGCCTGCTGGGGGTCAGCTCCCCAACCCCACCACCCCGGACACCACAAGCACTCCCCTCCAGGCCTACCCAGGCTATGCTCTGACACTACAGGTTAGTGATAGACACACTCCAGCCCTCACGCCTTTTGAGTGTCTCCTTGGAGTGATCAGTCCCTGGTCCACTGGACACTCACAGAATTCCTAGCTTCACTACTCCCAAAGACACTGTAAATACCAGCTTATGGGTTTCCCTTCAGCTCACCGCTCCATTTAACACACAGCACTTATGCATGTATATAGTGAAAATAAGTAAAAGTTTATTTAAGAAATAGTAGAGATTTAAGTGATAGCAAGTAGAAATATTACAAACGAACAGTTTCATGTAAAATAAAATCATAACAGAACCTAAACTTACTTAACTAGTTACTATCAAGTCTTACAGTTTTGTTCACTGGCGTTTTTCAGCCATGTAGGCTGTGATCCCTTTCTCATGAAACAAAACACACTCAGCTTGTCTCCTCAGTGAAGGATCCAGGGATTACCTGAGTATCCCCAGTTATACCCCAAAAACCTATCCTTTTTACTCAAATAGGATGTCCTCCTGCTGTTTGTTTTTTTCCTGCAGCTTTCCCCTTGTGTGACATCTGGTTCAGGAATACAAATAGGTCTCCGCTATTTGTGTGGTGCACGCAATACACACTTGACTAGATAGAGAGATAAGCATCTCCTACCCCATGTAAGACTCACTGGCTCTAGAATCTGGGCCTATAGAGCTGCAACCCAGCAGCAGCTGTAACCAGCTTGCACTTCACTACCCACAATCCACTGTAGACTTAGACCACAGGAAGTCTGCTTCAAGGGGTCTGACAGGCAGCAGCCTCATTGCTCCTGATTGCTTTCCTGCCCTATATAAATCCAAGGGGCATTCCAGGAAGTGTCCAGCAATAATGTGGATCTCCTGGAGCTACTGTGACCATTCCTGCTCTTGAACTCATGGCTGTGACCTCTGTTTGATCTGGACTTCACCTCCTGAGCTGGACCCTGAAACCTAACTCTGACCCTTGGTGTTGATCCTGGCCTGGAACCTGGACTATGAACTCCTCTGCTACTCCCAGCTTCAGGTTTGACCCTGTGCTGACCCTTGGTCACGACTGCCCTTGTTAGGATCCTGAAACCTCTGCCTGACCAGAACCTATCATCTTCTGCTGACCTGTCTTCACTTACATACTTTCAGAACAGTTCTCAGTATAGATATGTAACTCCTTAAATATCATCCATCCATACATCTTGCAGTGATATTACATTGCCTCTATATAAATCCATGGTACACCCACATCTTGAATACTGCATGCAGATCTAGTTGCCCCATCTCAAAAAAGTTAGATTGGAATTGGAAAAGGTTCAGAAAAAGGAAACAAATTATTAGGCGTATGGAACAGCTTCCATGTGAGGAGAGATTAGTAAACTGGGACTTTTCAGGTTGGAAAAGAGATGACTAAAGGAAGATATGATAGAGGTCTATAAAATCATGACTGGTGTGGAGAAAGTAAAGAAAGTGTTATTTACTCCTCATAACACAAGAACAAGGGGTCACCAAATGAAGTTAATGGGCAGCAAGTTTAAAACAAACAAAAGGAAATTTCTTCATACAATGCACAGTCAACCTGTGGAACTCCTTGCCAGAGGCCAAGACTATAACAGAGTTACAAAAGGAACTAGATAAGTTAATCAAGGATGAACTTATCTATCAATGGTCCATCAAGGATTATTAGCCAGGATGGCAGGGATGGTGTCCCTAGCCTCAGTTTACCAGAAGCTGGGAATGGGCGACAGAGGATGGATCACTTGATGATTACCCGTTCTGTTCATTCCCTCTGAAGCACCTGGCATTGGCCACTGTTGGAAGACAGGATACTGGGCTGGATGGACCTTTGGTTTGACCCATTTTTATGTTCTGATGTAATGATTAGGATGACCAGTGTGTCAGTGGCTGTTGGTAGAGACCTCACATTTCACCCTTTAATGCATTATTATATAGTCCCAGAGGATCCCTAAAAACCCTTGTGCTCCCCTTATGCCCTCTGCCGGTTGACATAACTGGGGCCATAGGACACCTCTCACCACAAAGAGACTTAGGCATTCTGATGATCAACATTTCAACACCTAACTTTTAGTTGCCTAGAATTTTCTAGGAACAAATCACTGAAACAACACAGAGCCACACACTGCCTGTTAAGTGCCTAGGCTCCTTACATAATGCACAGGGAGAGAGAGGCACCTTAGAATCAGATCCACAAAAGCCAGAGTCCTAAGCAGGGTGCTGCCTAAGCCAGCCAATGGGAAATGCTGAGGAGAAGGATGTCATAAGCCCCGCCCCTCTCATGGAGATAGGCATCTAAGCCTGGGCTGTAGGGAGATGCCTATCTCTGCTACCGATCCGCAGCTGGAAACATCTCTCCTGAAGTCATATGGCTCAGATGCTTAAGCCATTTCAATGAAAATGAATTAAGTACTACTTCACTCCACACCAAATGGCTGGCGGAGGAGGAAGTGGTAGTAGTGCCTACCTTGTAAGTCCCAGGCCAGGGGTTACAGCACTGACCTAGGATGCAAGGAACCCAGGTTCAACTTCCCCTCCCTCCCCTGCTGTCTATTTTGAGAATATTTGAACAGGTGTCTCCCACTCCTCTCAGGGCGGGGGCTCTTAACCACTGAGCAACAGGCTATTCTGATGTGGGGGGTCTCTCTCTCTCATTTAAGTTGTTCTATTTTGGATAAATATTTAGTCATTAGGCCAGAGAGTGCATATGAGACTGACTCTGTAACCCAGTGGTTAGGGCACACATCCAGGAAATGAGACCCAGGGTTCAGTGCCCCTGCTCCAAAGACACACTAATTATTTCTCGAAAGTGGAACAGGGAGCCTCACATCTGAATAGTCCATATAGACCATGCTTGGGGAACTCTCCTCAGAGGTATGGGGGGCCCCTTTTCAAATCTATTCTCCCTAGCAGACAGAGGGGGAAACCGAATCGGGGACTCCTGCATCCCAGGTGCGTGCTCTAACCATGTGGTTAAAAGTGGGTAGTGGCACAACCACCACCATGACAATTTTGAATAGGACCTGATCTGGTAGGTGGACTCTGAGCCTACATCAGGCCCAGCTGATGAGGTAGACGAAACAATGTTTATCTTCCCCCAGTTTGTGGTTCACACTGGAGCTTAGGTGGGAAACAGGTGTGTCACAGATCTTAGCAAGCATCGCTTTTTGGCTCACTAGCACAGCTATGAGGAGAATCCAGTCCTCTCTGCTCTGGATCACAGAGCTTCTTCAAGCTCCTAGAGCCTAAGCAGGCTGCAGCACTGGTTCCTCCCCTGGGGCTCTCTGGCACGTTTCCTGGGCACTGACTCTGTCTGTTACACTTCTTGGCAATGGGGCTCCTCAGCCCACCTGCTCTAGGAGCAGTGCTGACTCCCCAAGATACTCCACTTATTAAATAACACCTCTCTCCCAAACCTCCACCCCAAAGATGTGAAGCTACTGGTTTACAGTCTAACACACTCGGCATCACTCAGTAGAAGCAGTAAACACCAACATAATCTGCACAGTTTAACACCTTTATGCACTTTCATACTTAATCATGTAAAGTACAGGAGATACAGACCCATACAAAAGAATAACACTAAATGCATGTCCCTGACTCAGTTTCCTCACCACTCCAGGGCATTCTTTGAGCTCGGGTCCAAGTCCCTTGGCTTGTCAAGAGTCCTTAGGCTGCCCGGGATCAGGAAAGTGCACAGGGCCCTCCTTTCCCCATGAGGCTGCTACTTGCTGGGTGACCTCTTCCTTCTGGAGCCCCTCACCCAGCTTCTGTGACCTTGCTGTCTCCAGTTCTACCCTACTACTTCCTGTCTACCTCCCATATTCTTGTGTGTTTCTTTATTTAAACTCTGACCAGTCATCTGCTCTCTTTTGTTTGAGTCCTGGTAGGTTTCCACTGGTCCTACCCCTTGCCCTCTCACTCCAGAGGAATCAGCAAAACTGTTTTTTCTAAAGATGTGGCCTTTTAAAATACATATACATACATACACGTTTGATTTTCACATAACTTTTGAGGCCTAAATGCCATCATTAATCTTAATTATTTCCCATTGTCCCTGTGTATTTGATTCTTACTTATGCATTTTAAAGATGCAGTTTACAAGAAAGTGTGATGCAATTATTCTGATAAAAAACTAGGTTTACACAGCAAAATGTATTATGTTAAAGTCAAATCCTTGTCTAAGGACTGACTGTTGTACTTAAACTGATTTTAGGTGCCTCTATTTATCTGTCTAAATGTTGCCTGTCAAGATTTTGAAAATTATCTTAATGAACAAAACATGGGAGGAAAGTTTTTCCTGCATCCAAGAACTTTCTTTTGTTCAAATCTATCCCCATTTTGACCTCTTACTCAAAGAGTAATTTAGGAAATGCTTTGGCAAATGAGGACCAGAAAGAATGTCTTGGGGTATGTCCCACAGTATTCTTGTCAGCAAGTTGAAAGTATGGGCTGGATGAATGCACTATAAGGTGGGTAGAAAGTTGGCTAGATTGTCGGGCTCAACGGGTAGTGATCAATGGATCCATGTCTAGTTGGCAGCCGTGCTGCCAGGAGTGGAGTGCCCCAGGGGTCGGTCCTGGGGCCGGTTTTGTTCAATATCTTCATAAATGATCTGGAGGATGGTGTGGATTGCACTCTCAGCAAATTTGCGGATGATACTAAACTGGGAGGAGTGGTAGATACGCTGGAGGGCAGGGATAGGATACAGAGGGACTTAGACAAATTGGAGGATTGGGCCAAAAGAAAGCTGATGAGGTTCAATAAGGATAAGTGCAGGGTCCTGCACTTAGGACGGAAGAACCCAATGCACAGCTACAGACTAGGGACCGAATGGCTAGGCAGCAGTTCTGCGGAAAAGGACATAGGGGTGACAGTGGACGAGAAGCTGGATATGAGTCAGCAGTGTGCCCTTGTTGCCAAGAAGGCCAATGGCATTATGGGATGTATAAGTAGGGGCATAGCGAGCAGATCGAGGGACGTGATCGTCCCCCTCTATTCGACATTGGTGAGGCCTCATCTGGACTACTGTGTCCAGTTTTGGGCCCCACACTACAAGAAGGATGTGGATAAATTGGAGAGTCCAGCGAAGGGCAACAAAAATGATTAGGGGTCTGGAACACATGACTTATGAGGAGAGACTGAGGGAACTGGGATTGTTTAGTCTGCGGAAGAGAAGAATGAGGGGGGATTTGATAGCTGCTTTCAACTACCTGAGAGATGGTTCCAGAGAGGATGGTTCTAGACTATTCTCAGTGGTAGAAGAGGACAGGACAAGGAGTAATGGTCTCAAGTTGCAGTGGGGTTTAAGTGCAGTTTAAGTTGGATATTAGGAAAAATTTTCACTAGGAGGGTGGTGAAACACTGGAATGCGTTACCTAGGGAGGTGGTAGAATCTCCTTCCTTAGAAGTTTTTAAGGTCAGGCTTGACAAAGCTCTGGCTGGGATGATTCAATTGGGGATTGGTCCTGCTTTGAGCAGGGGGTTGGACTAGATGACCTCCTGAGGTCCCTTCCAACCCTGATATTCTATGATTCTTGGACCGTGACGCATAGTACATTTGTTTTAAAGAGATAATTGAAAGAGCTCTCCAGTTTATAAAGCAATAATTCAGTTACCAAGTGAATAGAATAAGAAAGTAAAGATCAATTATTTTTTCATAACAAGAGACTGGACATTGGAAATCCAAAGCAATCCTTTCATTGTGATTATTATATTGCAACTAGAAAAGGAGTACTTGTGGCACCTTAGAAACTAACCAATTTATTTGAGCATAAGCTTTCGTGAGCTACAGCTCACTTCATCGGATGCATAAAAGTGGAAAATGCAGTGAGGATGTTTTTATACACACAGACTATGAAAAAATGGATGTTTATCACTTCAAAAGGTTTTCTCTCCCCCCACCCTTGCAACTAAAGATACAAAGTGATAAATTACACGTGTTCCAATTGTGTTGTACATTGTACAGTGTGCAAAGGGGGAAGGATCAGGCAATATGCACTGCTATGAAGGACTGATGAGCAAAGTACATCAAAAGCTTTGTGCTGTTCTATCAGTTCTAAGGGTGCAGCGCGACATTGTGCACATGCTGAGCTACATGGTTCTGTAGCAAGGCAAAATGTAGCTATGATCACACCCAAAGAGAGCAAAGCCTGTTGCCAAAATCCTAAAACTCATTCAAATAAATTATGCAAGTACAACTGGTACAAGAAATGCATAATGTAAAGCAGTCTCTGACTCTCTGCATAGGTCACTGCATAATCATAGCCCTGGTCTACACTAGGACTTTAGGTCGAATTTAGCAGCGTTAAATCGATGTAAACCTGCACCCGTCCACACAATGAAGCCCTTTATTTCGACTTAAAGGGCTCTTAAAATCGATTTCCTTACTCCACCCCTGACAAGTGGATTAGCGCTTAAATCGACGTTGCCGGCTCGAATTTGGGGTACTGTGGACACAATTCGATGGTATTGGCCTCCAGGAGCTATCCCAGAGTGCTCCATTATGACCGCTCTGGACAGCACTCTCAACTCAGATGCACTGGCCAGGTAGACAGGAAAAGAACCGCGAACTTTTGAATCTCATTTCCTGTTTGGCCAGCGTGGCAAGCTGCAGGTGACCATGCAGAGCTCATCAGCACAGGTGACCATGATGGAGTCCCAGAATCGCAAAAGAGCTCCAGCATGGACCGAACGGGAGGTACGGGATCTGATCGCTGTTTGGGGAGAGGAATCCGTGCTATCAGAACTCCGTTCCAGTTTTCGAAATGCCAAAACCTTTGTCAAAATCTCCCAGGGCATGAAGGACAGAGGCCATAACAGGGACCCGAAGCAGTGCCGCGTGAAACTGAAGGAGCTGAGGCAAGCCTACCAGAAAACCAGAGAGGCGAACAGCCGCTCTGGGTCAGAGCCCCAAACATGCCGCTTCTATGATGAGCTGCATGCCATTTTAGGGGGTTCAGCCACCACTACCCCAGCCGTGTTGTTTGACTCCTTCAATGGAGATGGAGGCAATACGGAAGCAGGTTTTGGGGACGAAGAAGATGAGGAGGAGGAGGAGGTTGTAGATAGCTCACAGCAAGCAAGCGGAGAAACCGGTTTTCCCGACAGCCAGGAACTGTTTCTCACCCTAGACCTGGAGCCAGTACCCCCCGAACCCACCCAAGGCTGCCTCCTGGACCCAGCAGGCGGAGAAGGGACCTCTGGTGAGTGTACCTTTTAAAATACTATACATGGTTTAAAAGCAAGCATGTGAAAGGATTACTTTGCCCTGGCATTTGCGGTTCTCCTAGATGTTGTCCTAAAGCCTTTGCAAAAGGTTTCTGGGGAGGGCAGCCTTATTGCGTCCTTCATGGTAGGACACTTTACCACTCCAGGCCAGTAACACGTACTTGAGAATCATTGTAGAACAAAGCATTGCAGTGTATGTTTGCTGGCATTCAAACAACATCCGTTCTTTATCTCTCTGTGTTATCCTCAGGAGAGAGATATAATTCATGGTCACCTGGTTGAAATAGAGTGCTTTTCTTCAGGGGACACTCAGAGGAGCCCATTCCTGCTGGGCTGTTTGCCTGTGGCTAAACAGAAATGTTCCCTGCTGTTAGCCACAGGGAGGGGGGAAGGTTGAGGGGGTAGTCACGCGGTGGGAGGAGGCAAAATGCGATCTTGTAACGAAAGCACTTGTGCTATGTATGTAATGTTAACAGCAAGGTTTACCCTGAAAGAGTGTAGCCACTGTTTTATAAAATGTGTCTTTTTAAATACCGCTGTCCCTTTTTTTTTCTCCACCAGCTGCATGTGTTTCAATGATCACAGGATCTTCTCCTTCCCAGAGGCTACTGAAGCTTAGAAAGAAAAAAAAACGCACTCGCGATGAAATGTTCTCCGAGCTCATGCTGTCCTCCCACACTGACAGAGCACAGACGAATGCGTGGAGGCAAATAATGTCAGAGTGCAGGAAAGCACAAAATGACCGGGAGGAGAGGTGGCGGGCTGAAGAGAGTAAGTGGCGGGCTGAAGAGAGGGCTGAAGCTCAAATGTGGCGGCAGCGTGATGAGAGGAGGCAGGATTCAATGCTGAGGCTGCTGCAGGACCAAACCAGTATGCTCCAGTGTATGGTTGAGCTGCAGCAAAGGCAGCTGGAGCACAGACTGCCACTGCAGCCCCTCTGTAACCAACCGCCCTCCTCCCCAAGTTCCATAGCCTCCACACCCAGACGCCCAAGAACGCGGTGGGGGGGCCTCCGGCCAACCAGCCACTCCACCACAGAGGATTGCCCAAAAAAAAGAAGGCTGTCATTCAATAAATTTTAAAGTTGTAAACTTTTAAAGTGCTGTGCGGCATTTTCCTTCCCTCCTCCACCACCCCTCCTGGGCTACCTTGGTAGTCATCCCCCTATTTGTGTGATGAATGAATAAAGAATGCATGAATGTGAAGCAACAATGACTTTATTGCCTCTGCAAGCGGTGATTGAAGGGAGGAGGGGAGGGTGGTTAGCTTACAGGGAAGTAGAGTGAACCAAGGGGCGGGGGGTTTCATCAAGGAGAAACAAAGAGAACTTTCACACTGTAGCCTGGCCAGTCATGAAACTGGTTTTCAAAGCTTCTCTGATGCGTACCGCGCCCTCCTGTGCTCTTCTAACCTCCCTGGTGTCTGGCTGTGCGTAACCAGCAGCCAGGCGATTTGCCTCAACCTCCCACCCCGCCATAAACGTCTCCCCCTTACTCTCACAGACATTGTGGAGCGCACAGCAAGCAGTAATAACAGTGGGAATATTGGTTTCGCTGAGGTCTAAGCGAGTCAGTAAACTGCGCCAGCGTGCCTTTAAACGTCCAAATGCACATTCTACCACCATTCTGCACTTGCTCAGCCTGTAGTTGAACAGCTCCTGACTACTGTCCAGGCTGCCTGTGTACGGCTTCATGAGCCATGGCATTAAGGGGTAGGCTGGGTCCCCAAGGATACATATAGGCATTTCAACATCCCCAACAGTTATTTTCTGGTCTGGGAATAAAATCCCTTCCTGCAGCTTTTGAAACAGACCAGAGTTCCTGAAGATGCGAGCATCATGCACCTTTCCCGGCCATCCCACGTTGATGTTGATGAAACGTCCCTTGTGATCCACCAGAGCTTGCAGCACTATCGAAAAGTACCCCTTGCGGTTTATGTACTCGGCGGCTTGGTGCTCCGGTGCCAAGATAGGGATATGGGTTCCGTCTATAGCCCCACCACAGTTAGGGAATCCCATTGCAGCAAAGCCATCCACTATGACCTGCACATTTCCCAGGGTCACTACCCTTGATATCAGCAGATCTTTGATTGTGTGGGCTACTTGCATCACAGCAGCCCCCACAGTAGATTTGCCCACTCCAAATTGATTCCCAACTGACCGGTAGCTGTCTGGCGTTGCAAGCTTCCACAGGGCTATTGCCACTCGCTTCTCAACTGTGAGGGCTGCTCTCATCTTGGTATTCATGCGCCTCAGGGCAGGGGAAAGCAAGTCACAAAGTTCCATGAAAGTGCCCTTACGCATGCGAAAGTTTCGCAGCCACTGGGAATCGTCCCAGACCCGCAACACTATGCGGTCCCACCAGTCTGTGCTTGTTTCCCGAGCCCAGAATCGGCGTTCCACAGCATGAACCTGCCCTATTAGCACCATGATGCATGCATTGGCAGGGCCCATGCTTTCAGAGAAATCTGTGTCCATGTCCTGATCACTCACGTGACCGTGCTGACGTCGCCTCCTCGCCCGGTATCGCGTTGCCATGTTCTGGTGCTGCATATACTGCTGGATAATGCGTGTGGTGTTTAATGTGCTCCTAATTGCCAAAGTGAGCTGAGCGGCCTCCATGCTTGCCTTGGTATGGCGTCCGCACAGAAAAAAGGCGCGGAACGATTGTCTGCCGTTGCTCTGACGGAGGGAGGAGCGACTGACGACACGGCTTACAGGGTTGGCTTCAGGGAGCTAAAATCAACAAAGGGGGTGGCTTTACATCAAGGAGTATTTCAGGCAGGACTTCACGGAGGGTTCCAATAAGAAATGGTGCACCTAAGTTATCGTTCTTATTGGAACAAGGAGGTTAGCCTGGCCTCTGATTGATACATGGCTAGATTTACCTCGCTGCACCTTCTCTGTGAGTGACTGCAGTGTGACCTAGAGGAATGAGTCCCCTAGACAGGGGAGGAGGCAAATGAGTACAAAACAAATCTGGTCTATTTCTTGTTTTGACCCACTCCATCTATCTTTTACATCTTTGGCTGGCAGCAGATGGTGCAGAAGGACTGCATGCCATCCACATCTCATGGCTGCTCAGCAGAAGATGGTACAGTACGACTGCTAGCCATCCTCATCTCTTGCCTGCCTGGCAGAAGATGGTACAGTACGACTGCTAGCAGTCCGTATCGCCTGCCCGCTCACCATAAGACAGTTCAATAGGACTGACTGCAGGACTAAAGAGAATGACCTGGTCAAGTCACTCCAAATTTAGTCCCTGCGCCCATGTCTGCCCAGGCACTCCCAGCCGACGTGGCCAGGAGCACCTCGGACACGACGAGGACGACTACCAGTCGTATTGCACCGTCTGCTGCCAGAAGGCAATGGGTTGCTGCTACTGTGCAGCAAAGCCGTACCGCGTCTGCCAGCACCCAGGAGACATAGGGTGACGGTTACCTGAGCGGGCTCCATGCTTGCCGTGGTATGGCGTCTGCACAGGTAACTCAGGAAAAAAGGTGCGAAATGATTGTCTGCCCTTGCTTTCACAGAGGGAGGGAGGGAACGGGGGCCTGACGATACATACCCAGAACCACCCACGACAATGTTTTAGCCCCATCAGAGTGCTCCATTGTGACTGCTCTGGACAGCACTCTCAGATGCCCGATTGTTTGCCGTTGCTCTGACGGAGGGAGGGGCGACTGACGACACGGCTTACAGGGTTGGCTTCAGGGAGCTAAAATCAACAAAGGGGTGGCTTTACATCAAGGAGTATTTCAGGCAGGACTTCACGGAGGGTTCCAATAAGAAATGGTGCACCTAAGTTATTGTCCTTATTGGAACAAGAAGGTTAGCCTGGCCTCTGATTGATACATGGCTAGATTTACCTCGCTGCACCTTCTCTGTGAGTGACTGCAGTGTGATCTAGAAGAATGAGTCCCCTAGACAGGGGAGGGGGGGAAGCAAATGAGTACAAAACAAATCTGGTCTATTTCTTGTTTTGATCCACTCCATCTATCTTTTACATCTTTGGCTGGCAGCAGACGGTGCAGAAGGACTGCATGCCATCCACATCTCATGGCTGCTCGGCAGAAGATGGTACAGTACGACTGCTAGCAGTCCATATCGCCTGCCCGCTCACCATAAGACGGTTCAATAGGACTGACTGCAGGACTAAAGAGAATGACCTTTTCAGGTCACTCCAAATTTAGTCCCTGCGCCCATGTCTGCCCAGGCGCTCCCAGCCGACGTGGCCAGGAGCACCTCGGACATGACGATGACGGCTACCAGTCGTACTGTACCGTCTGCTGCCACAAGGCAAGGGGTTGCTTGTAGCGTCTGCCAGCACCCAGGAGACATAGGGTGACGGCTACCTGAGCGGGCTCCATGCTTGCAGTGGTATGGCGTCTGCACAGGTAACTCAGGAAAAAAGGCGCGAAATGATTGTCTGCCCTTGCTTTCACGGAGGGAGGGAGGGAACGGGGGCCTGACGATATGTACCCAGAACCACCCGCGACAATGTTTTAGCCCCATCAGCCCTTTAATCCTGTGGATTTGGCTGCTTTCAAAGCACAGGCAGAAGAGTTTTCCACCAACCCAAGAAGGTTTATATCAGTTTTTGAGGGGTGCCTCAGTAGTCACAAGCCAGACTGGGATGATTGTAACATCCTCCTGCGAACCCTATTGTCTGAGGTTGAAAGACAACAGGTTGTGTCCAAAGCAAGGGAGAAGGCGCAGAAACGGTACGACCGGGATCGTATTAATGTCCCTGACCCGGATGCACAAGTCCCTCGAGCAGACCCCAGGTGGGATCCAAATGATCATGGGGATATGATCCGCCTTACCTCCTATAAGGAGTTGCTTTCGCATGGACTCCGTCACTCGGCTATCTGACATAATAATTGGGCAAAGCCATATGAAGTAATGCAGGATTTAAAAGAAAGCCCAGGGGCCTTTCTACAGCGTATGGGGGACACAATTTGACAGAACACTAATGCAGACCCCGATGATCAGGCAACTGAGTCAATTATTAAGGGAATTTTTATGAGCAAAGCAGCCCCTGATATTAAGAGAAAGTTACAAAAAAAGGAGGATTTAAGGGGCATAACCATGGCACAAATCTTAGAGACTGCAAACCGAGCTTATAGTCTGAGAGAGACAGAAAAGAAGGAAAAGCAAGTAATACTAATGGTAACAGCGGTACAGGCCGGCACTTTTAAGGGAAGTGACTGGGGAGGAAGGGGCCGCGGACGCGAACGTCCGGGCTCGCAGGAGAGACTACTGGGTCGCAACCAGTGTGTCTTGAGTCAACAAAAGGGATACTGGAAAAATGAGTGCCCAAAGAGGAAAGACAAGGGAGGTGCCCCTATGATGGCGATGGTGGAGCAGGAATAGGGGTGTCAGGGGAGACGGACCACCCTACCCCCAGAACCCCGAGTAAAGATGCGGGTGGGAAGCTCAGAAATAGATTTTTTAGTGGACTCTGGAGCGACACGAACTGCTGTAAATCGACCCCTTACTGTGGCTCCCACCACAGTAAGGGACACCAAGTGCCCAGTGTATGCCCCAGCGGAATGCGCTTTGGGAAACAGGACTATATCCCACAAGCTGGTATACCTCCTTGAGTGTCCAACACCTCTGCTGGGACGGGATCTGCTTTGTTGCCTCGGTGCCACCCTGCATTTTTCTGAGGATGAAATAACCCTTACCTTACCCCCTGAGAATGCATGGATCGTGACCCTTGCAGTTGAGCCCTCAGCCATGCAAGCCCCAGAATGGAGCCCGTGGGAAGACCAGGTGTACCCCCTCGTGTGGGCATCAGGGATTCCAGGAAAGGCCACCCACCAGACCCCCATTACTATTCAGCTCATACCAGGAAAAGGCCCAGTGCAAGTAAAACAGTATCGAATCAAGAGGGAAGCCAGAAAAGGTTTACAGGCAACTATTGATCGACTCCTAATGTATGGTTTCTCCGGGAATGTCAGTCAGCCTGGAACACTCCCATTCTACCCGTACAGAAGTCTGATGGCATGTATCGGCTGGTACAGAACCTAAGGGCAGTCAATAAACAGCTTAAGACTTTGCACCCTCTTGTCCCTAACCCGTATACCTTATTGGCTTCTATAGGGGAACAGTATACCCATTTTTCAGTCCTCGATCTAAAAAATGCTTTCTTTACCATCCCAGTTGCCACCCCGTCACAAAAAATCTTCTCCTTCAAGTAAAAAAAACAAAAAAAAAGTTAAAAAGCAACTTTGCTGGACAGTGTTGGCCCAGGGATTTAAAAACTCCCCCACCCTCTTTGGCCAGGCTCTGGCCAAAAACCTAAAAAAATAAAATAATAAAAAGGCCCTCCTTCTGCAGTACGTAAATAATTTGTTAATTGCCACTGTGGGCCAAACCCCCTGCCTTAAAGCCACCATGAGCCTCCTGAATTTTATTGGACTCCAGGAATATCGGATAGCACAAAATAAGGCTCAAATCGCCCTCCCAAAGGTATGGTACCTCGGGTTTCACGTACAGCAAAAAAAGTGTCAGCTTTCAAGCAAAAAAAAAAAAAAAAAACTATCAAATTCCTACCCCAAGTAATCATAAGCGGCTCAGGGCATTTCTGGGTATGGCAGGCTTTTGCAAAATATGAATCCCAAAGTTTGGACTGTGGGCTAAACCCCTGTACAACTATATAAAAAAAGCAAATCATAACCCCTTCTATTGGACCCCAAAAGCTAACAGGGCATTTAAAATCCTAAAAAAAAACAAATAAAAGCCCCAGCTCTGGGCCTGCTGGATCTCTCTAAGCCGTTTCAGCTGTATGTACATAAACAAAAAAGGAATGGCCCTAAGAATGCTCACACAGCTGTTAGGAGCATAGAGACGTCCCGTGGCTTATTCTTCTAAGCAACTGAATCAGGTTGCAAAAGGTTGGCCGGCATGTTTACGGGCGGTCGCAGCTACTGCCCTAGTGCTTAAAAAAGCCAAGAAGCTAACATTGGGAGGGGTTATGCAAATCTATACTCCCCATATGGTCCAAGCCTTATTAAATGCAAAAAAAGGGCTTTGGCTCACCCAGGCTCAGATTGCTTGGTACCATGCTAAGCTGTTAAAGAACTCTGAAGTCACCTTACAGCCTTGCCCCTCCCTTAACCCAGCCATTCTCTTGCCAAAAACATAACTGTTTAAAAATCTAATGCCCAGTACTCCAGCCGTCCAAATTTAAAAAATGTACCCCTCCCAAATGCAAATTATAAATGGTACACTAATAATAGCAATACTGTAATAAATAGGCAAAAAAGAAGCGGGTTATGCTGTTGTGACCCTCCATAACACTGTAAAAGCTGAAGGTTTGCCTGCTGGGACTTCTGCCCAGCTTGCCAAACTAATAGCCATAACCCGTGCACTTAAACTATCAAAAAAAAAGCAGATCAACATTTTTACTAATTCAAAATAAGCTTTTGGTGTGCTGCATGCTCGTGCTGGCCTATGGAAGCAAAGGGGAATGCTGACAGCCCAAGGCTCCCCAGTCAAGTATGGGCCCCAAATCCTCCAGCTCCTAGAAGCCGTACAACTTCCCTCGGAAATGGCAGTAGTACACTGTAAAGCCCATAAAAAAAAAAAAATCAAAATGTGGCCAAAGGTAACGCCCGGGCGGATAGAGAGGCTAAGCATACTGCCACCCTGCCATCCCCTCAGACTAAAAATGCCATATGCATGCCCTTATCCCATCAGGAGGGGAGCTTCCAACCCCTCAGTACTCTTAAAAAACAAAAACAAAAAACAGCTAACTAACGAACTTGGTCTCAAAAAAATAAATAAATAAATAAATAAAAGGCTCCATTCCCCAGAAAAAAAGGTCCTCCTACCAAAGGGCCTAATCCGGCCAGTGCTGCAAAAACTACATCAAACCACTCATGCTGGCAGGGAAGCACTTATCCAGCTAATAAAAAAAATACTTTATCACTTCCGGACTCCGACCCCTGGCTCCCAAGTACAAGCGAACTGCTTAGTCTGCCAAAAAATAACCCCCGACCGGAACATCCTGTGCCACCAGCTGCCCTAGAACCCACTCCGGGCCCCGAACAAGTGTGGCAAATAGACTTTACTAAGTTTCCCCGGACCCAAGGGTTCAAATATCTCCTTGTCATAATAAATCGGTTCAGCGGATGGCCAGAAGCCTTCCCATGCCGTAATTGCACTGCCAGAACAGTGGCCCTCAAGTTTATTAATCATTCCTCGCTTTAAACTCCCCCTGTAAATAAAATCTAATAAAAAACACATTTCACATCAAAAATCATTCAAAGCATCTCACATGTCTTACAGATCCCCTGGAAACTCCATACGCCCTGGAGACCACAAGCCAGTGGTGTAGTAAAGCGTACCAATCAGACCCTTAAACAACATCTCGCAAAAGTGTGCCAAAAAGCCTCACTGCAATGACCTAATGCTTTGCCCCTCGTCCTACCTCGTATCCGCGTTCTCCCTAAGGGTAAATTAGGGCTTAGTCCCTTTAAAATTATGTTTAAAAAAGCATGGCCTATAAATAGCACCCTGGTTCTATCAAAAACATAAAAGCTAGGTAATGGTTTTTTGTCACAGTATGTGTGTTTCCTGTCTGCTGTTCTCTTGTCTTTTCACAGGTATACCAAGAATTCCCAGGCTCTCCCCTTAGACTCTCCCATCCACTCCTTACAGCCCGGTGACTCTATGCTTTTTCGTACCTAAAAAAACAAGCCTCTCCAAAAAAAATAAAAAGGACCCTATACAGTCCTGCTGGTCTCTCATACAGCGGCAAAAATCAAAAAACACAAAAACTAAATCCATCACTCTCGTCTAAAGGCAGTACCCGCCCCCTCGTCAGCAAAACAGTGGACCATCCAACCTGCTGACTCCTCATCTAGTAACAGTCTCGGGCTAAAGCTACTATTTAAAAACACAAATAATAAGCATTTTAACGCTAAAATGGGCCCACCCAGGTACTAAAAACCCTAAATTAAAAAAACTCTAATAATAATTAATTAAGTAACATTGTTATTCATTGTATTGGTATTTCCAAATTGTGCATATCAAAAGCATAACTCCTTTGTTTTGCTTGCGGACCATGTTGCTACTTTAATAAACCAAACTAATTGCTGGGTATGTGCTCCAACTCCACTGTCCCCCAAAACGGAAATGCCCCTTGACATACTGCCCCTAACCCTAGCAAAATTAGCTGCCACCAAAAAGCAAAAAAAACCAGACTCGCCGTTCTAAAATAAAATCTCTTTACAGCAAGCCACCTATCAGGACCAAAAGTATTCAGCTGCAGTACTCACTAAAAAAATATTATGTTTTACCCAAATCCAATCTAATTACTATAGGCGTCCTATAAAAAAAAGCTCCTGTGTTATTACACAGTAAGCTAATAAATATTAAATAAAAACAAAAAAAACAGTAGTATAAATGTAATGGTTCCTCCCCTTTTAAAAAAACTTACAAATCTTCCCACAAAAAAAAAATTAAAAATATAACTTGCCATCGAGTTAATATCTCCAATATAGCAAGCCAATAGTAAATTTGTAATGGTCCCTATAGCAAATGTAATTTAAACAGCACGATTAAAAACGCCCCACTTGTACCCAAAAAAATAAAATTCCCCCTTAGGGGCATATAAACTGTTTAAAAAAGCAGCCTTAAATATCCCAAAAATCCCCTTAAAAAACAGTCCTTACTGGGCCCTACAGGGTCACTATTTTGTATGTGGTCAAAAGGCTTACAAGGTGCTGCCAGCCAACTAAACAGGTAGCTGTTATATAGCTCATGGAGCTTTCCATAACTGCCACACTGCCCAAAAAAAAAAAAAAAAAAAATTAAAAATGTCCAAAACACCCCTATTAAGTCACAAAAAAAAAACAAACAAAAAAAAAACCCCTGCAGCAACTAACTACAGCATTAAAAAGCAATATAAAAAATTCCCTCACAACCAAAAAGCTTGTAGGGTGCTCTGTACTAAAAATAGCGCCACTGTTTTCCGGGCCAGCCATGGCATGCATAGGCTGCTATACTATAAAGCTGCAAATAGTACTTAAAAAATTGCCTTAAAATTAAAAAACTCAGTTAATAATTTAAAATCAGCAATAAAAAATTAAATAAAAAGGTACAGCAGCTCAAAACGTTTTCCCTCCAAAACAGGCTGGCTTTGGACTATCTTTTAGCATCCCCCCCAAAAAATTTGTGCCCTCGTCGAGCCCCAATTTTATATAATAAATAATAGCAATTATAAAATCTATAAAAAAATGGTACAGGCTGAAGCCCATGCCCAAGCCAAAGCACAGGTTGCCTATACTGCCCCAAAAAGCAATTGATTGCAAACCTTGTTTTCAGGCTGGGGTTTGTCGTCTTCGCTTGGTGGTTTATTTAGCCTGTTATTAAAACTTCTCTTTCCTGTATTGCTTGTATTAATAGTATTATGCTGTGCAGTATTATGTATCAAGGCCCTTTTGCAAAAGTTAATAAATCATTCTCTTCAGGGCTATCACAAAATACTTATGCAAAATCCTATTATAAAAAAATAAGTAGCCCAAGTGAGAAAACTCAAAGCCAAGGCTGTTGAGTGTTCTCAAAGGAGGGAGTTGTTAAGGACACTGGGGCATGGCCATTAGGTAACTCGAGGGGATGGAAAACCACGAGTGTCGATGAAGCCCCCTTGCACTAGGCCCAAGCGTCCTTGGCCCTCCTGCCTGGAGGCACTCGCAGCAGTTATGCTGAGAATCTGCAACAACATGTTGCAAAGTCAAACTGCCTGAAACTAAACAAGGCCAAACAAAGCAAATATTAAAAAAAAATGCTAAATAAAGCAGCTTTATGTATAATTTAACAAATAATACAAAAAACAAAAAAACTAGCTGGTAACTAAATTGGCTGGCTATATGAATACTTAGGGCAGTTTGCTATTAAATAAATATGCTAAAAAATGTATAAAAGCCTGTGTAACTTCCTGCTCTGGGTGCAAAATTTGAGATTCTATTCTCCCTGTACCTTTCTGCAGCTGCAAATAAACTTTTCTGCTTCTCCACCCCGTTGTAATTATTGGGTGAAGCATACCGGGTAGCGAACCAACCCCTGCTGTTTTTCTTCTCGGCACTGAGTGCCGGCAACAATGGGAAGGGGAGACAGGGACATTTTTATTAATGCAGAAATACATTTGTCATACAAATGGAGATAGGATTGGCAGTAATCTGGGAGTGTGGAAAAAGGAGGAAGTACAGGAAAGTTGCAGTGATGTCATCAGTCTAGTCAGCAGAACAGTTCTTTTATTAAGTAGACTCGTAATATTGTTGAGCAATAAGTGGCTTTGTGTTATGATTGTCTGAGAAACAACTCTTGTGTTCTAATTACATATACATTTCAAGGTTTTTTCAGGATAAAGGGATGAGCAAGTCTATAGTGAACTGTATTACAACACCATAGCTTTGATCATAATAGCCAGATATTTTATACAGCACTGGTGGCCAAACTTCTTAACATGTTGGCTACGTACTGAATACAATGCAGGCCTCTGTCTACACAATAAGCACAACAGTGTTTTTGTAATCAGTCTGCAAGACTTATCAGACTTGGTTACAACAAATACTGTTGCATTGTGTGCATGCAGCAGCTTTTTTCACAGTACAATCATATTTGTGTATCCACAACTTCCATGCTGTCTGACTATATTTGTATCACTGCAGCCTGGAAAATGTGGGCAGAAAAGTACTTCAGTAAGGGATACAGTGCCCAGAGAAGATATACTGCAATGGTTACTCTCAGAGGATTGACTATACTGTTGTGATGGGGTGGACTAGGCCCTGAGGTCTCCTGCTGGAGGCCTCATGACCCTACCTCATCCCGCCCCAGAAAAGGGCAGAGAAGAGGGTCCTCCAAGTGAGCTAGAATGGATGCAGGGGAACCAGGCAATGAGAGGGACTGCAGGAAGCAGCCAGTCAGGGCCCAGCAGGGCCATATAAAAGGAGCTGCAGGGCTAGCATGAGTTCAATCTGTTAGCAGTGACTGAGGGAGTAAGAGGTGCTCCTGGCTGGCTGCAGGGGCTGGGGAACCAAGAGGTGCTCCTGGCTGATTACAAGGGCCAAAGCAGGTAGTTACTGACGGGGACTGGGGGAGTGAGGAAGGAACTTCTGGCTGGCTGCTGGGACTCAACTAAGAGGCTATGGGGAAGTGGCTCAGGGAAACAAAGAGCAGCAATTAGTAAGGGATGCATCATGAGGCTGCTATACTTAAATGTTCCCTGGTTGGGACCTGGAGCAGTGGGTGGGACTGGGTCCTCCCCCCACCCCCAACCATTGGTAGGAAGTGGCTATGCCCTAAAGAAGGGAATAAGAACTGTGGCACCCTAAGGAAGAGGTCTGCACTGGGACTGACTTGGTGAGGAGCTGTGGTCGGTGAACTGACTCCAAGAGTGGTAGCTCAGCAGGAAGACTGGTGTCACTGAGGACTCAAGTAGAGTCAAGGAGTCCCCAGGGAATAAGCCCTTGCGGCACTGCTCAATTCCAGAGTAGGAACCTTGCAAGCTGACTGGACCAAGCGAGGGTACTGCAATGGGCCCTCATTAAAAACTAAGCCCAGGGAGGGCTGCAGAGAAGGATATACCAGCTAAGGGTACCATGATTGGCCCTGTTGGACTATTTTAGAAGAGCCAAGGAAGAGCTGAAGGACATTGAGAATACTTGGATTGTGTACCACAGAAGGGGTTTGTTTGTTTTGCACACGGGCTGAGTCACCAAAGACCTGCTTGACCAAGAGCAGCGGCTGACAGGGCACCGTGAGCTGAGGAAATTGAGGGAAAAACTGCAGGTATACATACTCGACCAGGGAACGCTCAGGAGAGGAGACTGCACCCCCTTATAACTGTGCATAGACATGCAGCCTTTTCCCCACACTATTGACCATAATGAGGTGGGCCATGTGATCTGTCTTTCTCAAAGCCAGCAGATGAAATCCTGATCCCATTGACATCAACACTTCCATGATTTCAATGGGGCTGGGATTGAACACAGATTATCTCAAGTTAGCGCTGCTTGTTGTGCTACAGTAATGCCAGTTCTATGAACAATGTCGGTTATTTAATATGCCATGGACTTGAGCCATTCATTGGGCTCTGTGGGCAGAGGAATTCCAGAGAGCAGTCGCAGTGTTCTAAATTGCCTCTATCTGCTCTGCTGAGATCGTTTTGGTCATAAATATAAAGGGAAGGGTAATCATCTGTCTGTATGCAGTGCTATAAAATCCCTCCTGGCCAGACGCAAAATCCTTTCAGTCTGTAAAGGGTTAAGAAGCTAAGGTAACCCTGCTGGCACCTGACCCAAAATGACCAATGAGGGGACAAGATACTTTCAAATCTGGAGGGGGGTGGGGGGAGAACAAAGGGTTTGGTCTGTCTGTGTGGTGCTTTTGCTGGGAACAGATCAGGAATGCAAGCCTTACAACTCCTGTGAAATTAGTAAGTAATCTAGCTAGAAAATGCATTCGATTTTCTTTTGTTTAATGGCTTGTAAAATAAGCTGTCCTGGAGGGAATGTATATTCCTGTTTTTGTGTCTTTTTGTAATTTAAGGTTTTGCCTAGAGGGATTCTCTGTGTTTTGAATCTGATTACTCTAAGGTATTTACCATCCTGATTTTACACACGTGATTCTTTTACTTTTCTTTAAATAAAATTCTTCTTTTAAGAACCTGATTGATTCTTTCTCATTGTTCTGAAGATCCAAGGGTTTGGGTCTGTGTTCACCTGTACCGACTGGTGAGGATTATTAGCAAGCCTTCCCCAGGAAAGGTGGTGCAGGGCTTGGGGGAGGGGATATTTTGGGGGAAGAGGTCTTCAAGTAGCCTCTTTTCCCTGTTCTGTGTTTAAAACGCTTGGTGGTGGCAACATACTGTTCAAGGACAAGGGAAAGTTTGTACCTTAGGGGAAGTTTTAACCTAAGCTGGTAAGAATAAGCTTAGGGGGTCTTTCATGCAGATACCCACATCTCTACCTTTGAGTTCAGAGTGGGGAGGAACCTTGACAGTTTCGCTCCTAAGATCTGAATTCTCTATTTAGTGAGGAGTTTAACATTTTGGCGGCGCCGGGGGGTGTGTGTGTAAAATAACTATTAGTTGTAAATTGGTCTGAGTATTTGCTAAATCATTGTAATACAGTGTTTACATGTTGTTCACCACTTTACTCAATTGCAACAACATAGAATAATGGAATCATAGAAATGTAGGGTTGGAAGGGACATCAAGAGGTCATCAGTGCAGTCCAATGTGCTGAAGCAGGACCAAATGTACCATGCAGTCAAATTGCACAAGTCAGCTGCTGTTTTTTTCTTTGCTGTGTAGACCCTTAAAGTCTTCTGTGCTTGACATACATGGAAATATTAGTATTGTCATCTCCTATGTGACGCCATATAGATGTACTCATATGACTAGTAAGGAAACTATTTGTCAAATAACGTTTCCTGAATCTTTTCTGTATTGTTACAGACACACTTGCTGACAGGTATTTTGAAATTATCAAAATTGAAAATGGCATGATTATATTATGTTTTTGACAAATAAAATATGCAGAATTTTGCAGAAATTTAAAATGTGTGCAGAATTTCCCCCCAGGAGTAGACTAGCAGCCTATATTTGCAAGGATCACCTCTGGAACTTTTTAAAACTTGGCATTATATTAGCTACCTGCCAATCATATGGAATAGAGGCTGACTGAAATGATAGGTTACATACCACAGTTAGTAGTTGTGCAATTTCATATTTGAACTCCTTCAGAACTCTTGGGTGAATATCATCTGGTCCTGGTGACTTATTACTGTTTAATGTATCAATTTGTTCCAAAACCTCCTGTACTGATGTAACCCACACACCTCTTAGGTGTGGTGCTCTGTTCCCTCTAGTGGCACCGAGACTACGTAGAGATTAAGGAGTCTGCTCTACAGCCTTAGCTAAGGGCCATGTGGCTTTTAGCTCATATAGTAGAGGCTCACGCATTAAGCTTCAGGTTTAATCCTGCCCGCCAAGGGCTGTCCCTAGCCATTTTGGTGCCCTTTGCAGCCTCCCAGGCCTCTGCGGGGAGGGGGGGGGCAGGAGGGGGCTGGCCCCAGGCCTCCATAGGGGGCATAGCTGGCTCCCCCGGCCTGTGTGGGGGGACAGGAGCAGGCTTTGGGGGCGGGGGAAAACTGCCCCCCAGTACGAGCCAGCGGAGCAGAGTGGATCGGGTCCGGATCACTGCACTTCCCGCTCCACTTCTTGCATTCACGGGGCGGCGGGAAGTGGAGCGACCTACCACCAGCCTGCTCCACTCTGCTCACCTGGGTCCCAGCCTTGGGACTGGGGGGCAGAGGGGAATTGCCCCCCAGCACTCACCAGTGGCACAGAGGGGGCTGGGGCTGGGGCGCTGCACTTACAGCTGCCTGGTGAGTGCAGGCTCGACCCCTGCTGCAGCCCTCAGGGGTGTGGGGGCAGAGCTAGGGCAGGAAGAGACAGGGCTGGGGTGGAGCAGGGGCAGGGGTTATGGGAAAGAGGCGGAGCAGGGGCTGGAGCAGCACGCAGCTGCATAGAGCACCAGGAAATTTGGTGCCCTAAATTTCCTGGTGCCCTATATGCAGCTGCGTACTTTGCATATGGGTAGGGACGGCCCTGTGCCTGCTGGCAACTGGCGTCTGTCAGTGTTACACTAACACCTCAATCTGGGATAGTTCCTCAAATCTGTCACCTAAACAGAATGGCTCAGGTTGGGAATCTCCCTCACATCTTCCGCAGTGAAGGGCAATGCAAAGAATTTGTTTAACTTCTTGGCAACTGCCTTATCTTTGAGTGCTCCTTTAGGTACCTGGATTGTCCAGTGTTCACTATAGTTGACTCTGTTTCCTCTTCACTGTACTTCTGGTCAGAGGCTGCTTCAAAAGAGCTTCTGCCCCACCCTGTGAATCTGGTTTTGTCTAGCACAGTTTCAGAACCTGTCTCATTTAGTTGCGGTACTGAAAGTTTCCCCAAAGCTTAAAGCATTGCTGCAAGACATACTGCTGAGGTGGTTTGGGTTCCTCCACACTTTGGCTTTTGATGTTATTTCTTGACAAAAGTCTGAGACGACAAACAAGTGCCCAGGTGTGGTTAGGTCAGTTGTCTTCCTGTATATTGCTCTGAGTGAGGCAGAAATCAAGCTGAGGAAGTAGGAGGGAATTTAACATGGCAGCTGGAGCCCTCACTCCCCCCCCACCCCGGCCCTGATCCCCCTCCTGCCCTTCAAACCCCTCAATCCCAGCCCAGAGCACCCTCCTGCACCCCAAACCCCTCAGACCCACCCCAGTCTGCACCCCCATCCAGAGCCCTCACACCCCCCAAGCTCCTGCCACAGCCCCCTCTCACACTCTGAACCCCTCAGTCCCAGCATGGAATACCCTCCTGTACCCCAAATCCCTCATCCCTGGCCTCACATCAGAACTCGCACCCCCAGCAGGAGCCCTCACCTCCTCTCACATCCCAACCCACTGCCTCAGCCTGGAGCCCCCTCCTGCACTCTGAGCTCCTCATTTCTGTCCCCACCCCCAGCCCCCTGAGCAAACCCAGTGAAAATGAGCGAGTGAGTGAGGGTGGGGAGAGCAAGTGATGGGAGTGGGGGGAATGGAGTGAGCGGGGGCAGGGCATGGGTGGTCGGTTTTGTGAGAGTAGAAAGTTGAGAAACCTACCAGGTGCTTGTAAATTAAGATACATGGAGGCAGGAAGAAAGTGGCTACTCCTAAAAAAAAAAAAAAAAAAAAAAGCTTAGAACTAGGTGTTTTAGCTGGAGTTGTTAACGTGCAATTGCCTCAGTTTTTGCAACCTTTGTTCAAAGTGAACAGCAGGAACTGTGTGCATATTGTGAAAAACTAAGAAAGAACTCCCTGAATGTTCAGTTTATTAATTTAATTCTCAATGAAGTAAAAATCCAGTCTAGGACCAGGTCTACATGGACCCCCCCCAAATCTTTTCAATCAAGTTAAGCTAACTCAATTGAAACTCCTCTCTTAATATCAATGTACACACAGTTTAACATTTTTAACATGATGTGACCTGGCCATTATATAACCTGGGTTTCCTGCTACGCTAGGATGCAGTTCCCTAATTATACTTGGCCACCATTTTGTCATTACTGAGTTAATTTGACTGAAAAATACTTTTTTTTTCCCATGACATGGCTGTAGAAGGGATTTATCCATCAGGAGTGAGAAGAGTGAAAGAAACAGGGAGTTCTTTCCTAGTCTAGTTCATTCACAATGAAGTACACAGTTCCTGTTAACATAGGAAAAAAAGATAGCAAAACGGTAATTTTCATGTAGCATAGGCTATAAGATGATCAGCTCAGGCAATCTTAAAGGTTTGTCTAAATGAGCACTGGGTCTCCAATCAGGCTAGTTCAACTGAGTTAGCTTAACTCAAATGTAGAACAGCTTTTTCCAGTGTGTATGGTCTAAGGTCTAAAAAACTCAGATTCTACTTCAAATGCTTGTGAGCTGGGACAAATTTTGCCCTCACTATATCTGGGCAATCTCACTGAAATCAAATAGCTACTCCTGTGCAAGTCCACTGAGCAAAACAGGGTTTCACAGAGGTACCAAAGGGCAGAATTTGTTCTGAAAAATCTTTACTACTGATGATGCATGGAAAGGAAAAAGCCCAGCTTCACTTTGACTCCTGTAGTAGTTTGTAGGACTGACAGCTAGAAATGAATGTTACTACTTACCAAAATTTGTTATTCGGTAGGATTTTCCTCATCCACACACTTTACTATTTGCACAAAAATGACAAAAGGCCAACCACCCTATATCTAAGCAAAGATTAGTATTATTCTGAAGTGTCATTCTGAAGTCTCTAAAACTTCATTAATTTTATTAAACACTTATTAATACTGTGACAAAGTTCCACAAGCTGTCTACTGTGACAAAGTTCCTGCTCTACCTTGGTGGGTCTTGCGCTTATTGGCGGATTTGCTCGCCTTGGAGCTTCACGGCAGCCTTCAGCTTGGCCGTTTTTCTGAACCCACAGTCTAGGTCGACTCCTCCTGTGTCTGACCAGGAGTTAGGAGGATTTGGGGGGAACCTGGGCCTGCCCTCTATTCCGGGTTCCAGCCCAGGGCCCTGTGGAATGCAGCTGTCTAGAGTGCCTTCTAGAACAGCTGTGTGACAGCTACAACTCCCTGGGCTACTTTCCCATGGCCTCCTCCCAACACCTTCTTTATCCTCACCATAGGACCTTCCTCCTGGTGTCTGATAATGCCCAGTCCTCCAACAGTCCGTGTTCTCACTCTCAGCTCCTAGTGCCTCTTGCTCCCAGCTCCTCACATGCACGCCACAAACTGAAGTGAGCTCCTTTTTAAAACCCAGGTGCCCTGATTAGCCTTCCTTAATTGATTCTAGCAGCTTCTTGATTGGCTGCAGGTGTTCTAATCAGCCTGTCTTAATGGTCTCCAGAAGGCTCCTGATTGTTCTGGAACCTTCCCTGTTACCTTACCCAGGGAAAAGGGACCTACTTAACCTGGGGCTAGTATATCTGCCTTCTTTTACTCTCCTGTAGCCATCCGGCCCGACCCTGTCATAATATATAATAAAACTAAAGTAGAACCAACAAACAATGAAAAGACATTCTATGATGCATTATTCTTGGAGAGATTATTGCTAGTTTGCACATTAATTTTCAATGGATCTCCTAGTTACCCATATGAATTAGTAGGGATCTACTCTGTATTATATATAATGGATTTTCAGACACTTAACGCTTGCCTTTTGCTTGTACGGAATTACACAACTGACACTTTCATCAGTACAAGTTGGCAACATGAAAAGAACAAATTAGATTTTCTGATGAATTATTCTTTTTATTTATGAACTAGCAGACAAATTATTCAATAACCTTCCCTTTGAATTAAGGAAATAATTTCCCTAAAAACCAGAGAAGTATTTCCTGAGTGCTTTGTGTATTAAAATTTATTCTAAGCCCTATTAAGTTGCTGTTTTGAATTCCAATTTATTGTGTATTACTGTTTGTTGGTTTTGATAAAGTCTTTGGCTTTGCCAACAACCATGGCAAAAACCTAAGGTGGGAGGTGAGCTTAATGGGTAAAGATATCTCTATCACTCTGTTCTGAGGGTTCAGCTGGAGCCCAAAAACAATAGTATGATATTGACTGATGAACTTGTTCTTTGCCACTTGCCTGCTTGGCTCCTTTTCCATGTACCAGGACAAGTGAGATCTTTGTTTTAGGAATCAAGGAGGCTGGTGTAGTTATTTTATATGCAATCAATCACTTGCTCGATTGTTTTGAGATTTTTTTAAAGGAAAATCATTGACATACTGTTACACCAGCATTGTAGTTAACAACTCAGTGTAGAATAGAAACATTCTGGTTATGGTTTCCATAACCGTATCTTATATTAGTATGATTCTAATCTCTCACTAAATTTTCCTCGTGTCACTCCATTAATTTCAATAGCATTATTCCTGAATAATTGTACTATTGTAACTTAAATCTGAATCAAACACCTCCCTTCCCCCCACCCCGTATATTAATGACATTTGAAAACCAACCTCAATAATACAAAACGGTCACATACATACACGCATGGGAGTTGACTGATTCCTGCCAAAAAAATAAAATTCAATTTCTTGACTTTTCTAATTTAATCATAACTTTGCTCTATCATGTCTCCATTTTATTATATAACAATTAAAAGACAAGATGATTGGACCTGCTTTGTAACTTTGTAGGGTGTTTCAGTTGCAAGGTCTTTTTTGGTTTTTGTTAAATACAGGACTGGGTTCCATGTGAAGAATGAAACCCCAACGTTTTAACTGATATCAGCCAGGCATTAACAACTGACTTGGCAGTTTTCATATCTAGGTACAGCAGTGTTCCAAAAAGGGAAAAAAATATCAAAACTTGTAAATACGTTAATCAATGCTTATTAAATAGTAAAACTTTATCACTCTCTCATGCTGCAAGAAAGCAATCTGACATTTAATTTCACAGTAGCTGTTTTCTATGAAGTTGGTACACTACTTGTGGCGTCACTATCTTTGAGAGATTTTTTAGAGACATTTCATTCTACTCCAAAATTAAGTCTCAAGCTGGCTTCTAGAGCAATACTGATTTTATCCCCTGATGAAAATGCATGGTTTTGCTGTTTCAAAATGGTGCTGAGCAGAATTCTGTATTTTATCTGTATGTTTCCACAGAAACATATACAGAAATAGCCTATTGAAGACAACATAGGATATGTTGGGTTTTCCATCATTTGCAGTGTAAGTCATAACTGGATGTAAATAATATGCTACAGCTCAAACAAGTTATGGGCCTCATGCAGAAATTACTGGGTGAATTCTTATGGCCTATTGTTACACCAGTGGTCAGACTAGATGATCAAAATAGCGGTTTCTGGCCTTTAAAAACACACTATGAATCTTAGATATATATTAGTACTACAACTAGGAAAATTCAGTTTTCTTCAACTAATAGTCCGCTGTTTACTTCTGTTTATGGGAAAGTTAGTTTCTCTGCTGAGCCAGATAGTTTTAAAATAAGTTATGACAAGAAAGGCATTACACAACCTTGACTTGTAATATAGTAGTTGAAACAGTTCTCACACTAGACTGAAATAATTAGTATCTCTCTTTCCACCACTTTACTGACATGCAACAATACTTATGACAAATAGATGAGTAACGCTACTGGAGAAAATGAACATGAAAAAGCAAATACGCTCCCTACTTTCCTTCCCTGGAAAAACTTTACCTTTTTGCAGGAAACAGTGCATGCCAGTTAGTTAATGCATTAGTGTAGGTGAGTGTGTCACTTTACTGTACTATGTCATTTGTTGGCTTATACGTATTTCATGAAAATACAATCAAAAAGGGAAAAAAGTCATAGTCTCTGTGGAAGATCTCCTCAAGCCATTTCACACACAACCCCAGCAGAATTTATTCCAATGTAGAATACACATTTGCTAACTTGCAAGAGTTCACAAACAAGGGTTTTTTACAATAAAGTTAAAAATACATTAAATGTTATATTCCTTCTTTTCCAAAATTATCATCTCCTCTAATGTTTTTGATTCCCCCTTACCTTTCTTGACATTGTTGTTAATGAAGTGATAGATATTGAAATTGCTGAGGGAGTTTGAGAAAACTGGCGATCTGGACATGATATTGAAGACAACTGGTTTTCTTGAGCAACATAGTGTCTATCTGGTATGTCAGAGTATCTGAAAGGAAAGAAAACACTGGGTATTTAATAAATGCTAATAAAATAAAAGTCCAGGATATGCTTCCTCTGCTAAATTCTTAGGCCTGGTCTACATCTAAAACTTAGGTTGACCTATCTAGGTCACCCCAGGATGTGAAAACTACATGTCTTGGGTGTGAATTGAAATCCACTAAGCCCCCGTGTAGACACTGCTAGGTTGATGGAAGAATTCTGTCAACTTAGCTTCCACCTCTTGAGAGGGTAGATTTAAGACAGAAAACCCCCTTCTGTGGTTATAGCAAGTGTCTACACTACAGCAATGTAGCTGCAGCTCTGTCACTGTAGTGCTTGTAGCGTAGACATACATTTATATATACCTCCTTATACAGCCCCCTAAAGTAATTTTTGTCCCTGTTAGTGTTTACATCGCTCAGATAGTTGTAGATTTCATGCTGTTTTTTAGCCAAGCCAGCGATTTTTATTTAAGTCTTCTAATGTTTTCTCAAAAGCAATCCCCTTTTTTTAAATGTATTTATTTTTCAGGTTTGCTCTTCTTTGAGCTTCTTCCAATTCATCCATGTCTTTCTGGTAATGAGATGCCTACAACTGTATGCAATATTCAGTGGGGGGCAGTCATACCTGAGAAGAAATATTATCCCCTTGTTCTGTGATGCAATCTCTGTGTACACAGCCCAACACTGCACAGGGCTGTTTGGGTCCATCATGTACTGCACATTCTGCTCACCTAACTAACTACAAGTAGTCTCATCAAAAAGTGGGACTGTTAACAGGAAGAGAGTTTGGCCCTAGATGAGCATGATGGTATGTCATTTGTGCACATGAGCACAAAGTAAAACTAAGCATTCAACAAAGTAAAGTGACTCAGTTTTGAATATGACAGAATATAAAACACAACAGGCCCAATTTTGCCCACACTTACACCCATACCACTGTCTTGATTTCAAAATTCTGAACCAAGAGGACTTACAAAAATTTCATTTCACAGTGCCCCACTAATGGAGAAATAGGAGACATTTTAAAAAATTGAAATCCTTGGTTAGCTACATTATAAAAATAGATGATTCCTGTAACATGAGATGCTTTTGTGCATCCTTGGAACCTGGCTAGTGAGGCAGTGCAAGGCACCCTCTTATCCCCCTGTGCAGGCAGAAGGGAAAGAGTTTCGCAGAGTGGTTATGTCCCCTCCCTGGGCAGGGCAAGAAGAGATGGAGCCAGCACAGTTGCATTAGGTAACATACAGAGTTTACTTCCTCCTCCTCCTCCCCCCCCAGAGCAATAGAGGAACTGAGAAGGAGACTGTGATACTCCTGAGTCACAGTCTTCTGCCCAGGTTGCTCCTGGAGCAGTGGAACAATGCCTGTTACTTTGCGCTCACAGCAAAGTCACACCTTAGCCCTTGGAGAACAGCAAATCCTGCAATTATGGTGCTTTATCAACGTAATAAAAGCTTCCCTTCCCTAGAGTGACAGGTGTAAGAGAGAGAAGATAGGGTTGTTTCTGAAAGCTTTCATCTAATATTTATTCTGTCTTGGATTTTTTTTTAACTAACTCATTTTCTGTAAGTGATGCGGAAGTCAAGAGGCTAAAAACTCCAAGCCTTTATTCCCCTCCTGGCTTGAGTCTTTCAGATATCCATAATGCAACCATGTATGTTGCTGATGCAGGCTGGAAGGTCAGCAGCACTACAAGGGCTAAATCCCTGGCTGTCTTGCCAATATTTCCTCCCCACAACTCCCTGTCACAATGCTTTCTAAAGTGCCAAGAGGGTAGAAGGGCCCCAGGCTGTGTTTTGTTTTTGTTGGATTTGGGGCAGAATTTTGAAAAACGCACTTGGAGAAACATGCAAGTACTCCTAAACCCACACTCAAACAAACCAACCAACCAAAAAACCCAACACATACAATAGGGTAATTCCCCATCATCACTGGGCCCTTTCAGTTTTAGACATGGGTATAGGTAGGCTTGGCAGAATTAGATTTAAAAAAAATAATTATGACTGATAATATTAATGTTTATTTCTAAGCTTTTTTCTATTTTTATCTATTAAATTTTCAGTTGTGGGAAATTATTGTGGGGGTCAGACAGTTATTTGACAGTAGACATTGAGATTCAAAAAGTTAAAGGTTTACAGCCATTAAAACACAAGTTGTCAACATATGTCAAAATACATAAAGTAAATATCCTTAAATCAAACTAAGTTCTCAAGCAGCATTTCTTATTTGGCCTATCTGTAAATTTCAATTATAGATGGAAATTTTTTCATTGGTGGGTGGATGTTGAAATTGACATTCACCAATAAAAATCTAATCCTTCCAAGCCTAGGTATAGAACAAACTGCACTGATATCACTGGTTGATGATCTCCTCCTAGCAATGGATAATTTTAAGGTGTCCGTGTTGATTTTTATAAATTCTGACTGAGTTTGACACCATTGCCAACAGAGGTACTGTTAACATGCCAAACCAGCTTGGATTTCCTTCTTTGACAGGGTAACTGATTTGGTAGATGGGGAAATGCAGTGGACATAATATACCTGGACTTCAGCAAGGCTTTTGACACAGTCCCACATGACATTTTGGTAAGTAACCTGGAGAAACGTGGGCTTGGCAGAACTACCATTAAGTGGATACATAAATGGTTAAACAACTGCAGACAATAGTTATGTTAATGTAATAATGTAATTATGTCAGATTAGAGGGAAGTCTCAAGTGGGGTTCCACAGGGATCTGTTATGGGTCTGGTGTTGTTTAAACATCTTTATTAATGACCTGGATGTAGGTACAGAGAGCATCCTGATCAAGTTTGCAGATGACACAAAGCTAGGAGGGGTTGCTAACACTTTGGAGGATAGAGCTAAAATTCAAAAGGGATCTTGATAAATTGGAGAACTTGGCTACAGACAACAAAATTAAATTCAACAAAGACAAATGTAAGGTTTTGCACTCAGGGAAGAAAAACCAAATGCACAAATATAGAATGGAGGATAACTGGCTTGACAGCAGCGCTGCTGAGAAGATCTGGGAGTTGTGGTGGATCACTATCTCAGCATGAGTCACTGTCAGCAATGTGATGCTATTGCAAAAAAAGCAAATGCAATTTTAGGTTGTGTTAACAGAGGCATAGCATGCAAGTCATGGGAGGTGATAGTGCCACTCTACTCGATGTTGATTAGGCCTCACCTGGAGTACGGTGTCCAATTTTGGTCACCAATGTATAGAAAGGTGTGACGCTCTGTACCTTGGCGGAACACCCAGCACCCACATATTCATCCTTGTAAAATGACTGTGTGGTATCTAATGCAAAGTTTGTCATGTCGGGTGTCTTCGGAAGACTCATGATGAACTGAGCATTGTTGTTATAGGTCCGGATAACACCAGAGGGGAACATCACAAAAGGATGTAAAGAAACTGGAAAGGATTCAGAGGCAAGCAACAAAGATGATTAAAGGGATGGAATGCAAGCCATATGAACAAAGGCTGAAGGAACTGGGTATGTTTGGTTTGGAAAAGAAGAAATTAAGGGGGGACATGGATAGTGTCTTCATACACTTGAAAGGTTGCCATAAAAAAGATGGAGAAAAGTTGCTCTCTCTTGCCACAGAGGGCAGGACAAGAGGCAATGCATTCAAACTACAGCATAGCAGATTTAGATTAAATCTCAGGAAAAAACTTCCTAACGGTAAGAACAGCAGGACCATGGAACAGATGCCTCAGGAGGTCGTGGAAGCGCCTTCACTGGAGGTTTTCAAAAGGAAGCTGGATCGCCATCTGACTGGGATGGTTTAGACACAACAAATCCTGTATCTTGGCAGGGGGTTAAACTAGATGAGCCTTGCAGTCCCGTCTAGCCCTATGATTCTAACATGCCTACAGTCAACAGCATTTAATTGCTTTAGATTAGCTCCACTACTATATGAGAGAATCCAGAAGTTGATAATGGGCAACTGCTCATCTGGGTGAATGTCTTCTCATGTCAGGTGTTGGAAGGTTCTGTTATGTCCCACTTTTGTTTATTGTGTATATGAGGCCTCTGGTAGGGCTAGTCCAGATATATGGTGCAAGATGTCTGCAGTATACTGGTGCCACTCTGCTTCATGTCAAACTGATCTTACTAATGCAGTGGAAGAAATGACCCAGTGTCTGCAGGAGATCAGGGTCTAGATGAAGGCTAACTGGCTAAGACTCAGTCCAGCTAAGGAGGAGTTAATGTTGGTAGGCAGAGGGAAGCAGCCTGAAGAATTGGCAAGTACTATATATTACTCCTGGGAGAATTCTGCACCAAAAAGTTAAAAATTCTGCACACAATTTTACAATTCTGCAAAATTCTGCATATTTTATTTGTCAAAATAATGTGATATAATCATGCTGGTTTCAATTATTTAGGTAATTTATTTAAACTACAATACAATGGGTAGAGAATGGGAGTGAGAAGTATTGGAGGAAATCCCCAACCCCCCTTGCCTAATAGTAATGTAGCTAGGTTTGACCCTTTTATTTTCCGTTTTTAGTCAACCAATATATGCGGCCATATGCTCAGTGTTACATCATAGGCAACTGAAGAGCAAGTGAGGGCTGGGGAATCAAACTCACAATTTATATTGGTAACTGACCATCACCAGAAAGATCAGTAGCAAACAGTTCGTAGAGCACATTTTTTCAGTCCAAAAATTTAGACCAGTTCTAATCACTAAAGCACCATAAGCATTTATAAGGCCATACGGTCTTTCACAGCAGTCTGGCAATGTAAAGGAGCTTTAAAACTTCTACACCTGTTTTATACTCCTAGGGGAATTCACTAAGAACAATGGGAACAATTGACTTAGCAGGCAGGCTGTTAAATTCTGCTCTGCCTGAGGGGACAGAGCCTGCCCTACGCCTACCACCTCAAACACCCTGAAGCCCTGCCCCTCCATGCCAAGCATGCTGCAATAGCTCTCTCTCTCACATGTACGACTACCCAGACCCCCTCCCCCCATGGTGATTTATGTCTCTAGTCTACCAGCTGCTCCGGGTGCCTAAACCAACCTGCCTGTGCTGACAGGGAGGGGCGTGTGACCACTCTTGCAGCTTCCCTGTCAGAAGTAATTTTTCTGCGGGAAAGCAAAGAAATCTGCTGGGGACATGAATTCTGCACACATGCAGTGGCGCAGAATTCCCCCAAGAGTAGTATATGCACCTCTGACAGAAAGAGGGAGGTCACCATTTGTGATTCAGGTTTGAAGTTTAAGGCCTTGATGAGGCCTGAGGCTACTATTAGAGCCTAAGCAGCTGTAGCCAAGAAGCTGTTTTATCACCTATTGATGAGGCAATTGTGTTTATTTCATTGTGCTGTTTTCACCTCAAACAAATACCTGGGGATGCATCTTTAAGCCACTCAAAAACTGGAGCTAGTGGAAAATATGGCAGCATGCTTATTGAATGGCGCTTCACACCAAGAGTACACAATGTCAGATATTCAAGAGCTATACTTTGAGTTTCTGAGTGGAATACAAGGTGATGGTTTAAACTTTTAAATCCCGGAGTGATTTAAAGACCAGGTTACGTGAGAGATGGTCTCTCTCTCCATGCCACAGCTCCTCAGAAATAGTCAAGCTACCTTCCTTTCTTAGAAACAGGAGGAAGCAGCTAGTAGGACATTCTCCCAGAAATCCTCTCAATTCATGAATACACTTCCTGTCTTGGTCTGTCAAAATCCCAAATGGCTGAGAGAAAGGAGGAAAAAAAAAAAAAAAAGGATTTGCAACATGTCATGAAGATTACCAAATCCTAGCAGATGTTTGCAAGGCCCATCTATTGTCTCAGACACCCAGGGTGGAGGTTTTTTAATCAGGAGAAATGAGGGGCAAGGTGTTTATAGGAGGGTGAGCAGTTTATTACTTGCTATTACATGTCTGAATATAAGATTGTAAATTTAATTATACTAAAGGTGCCCAGAGCCTGGGATGGGTGCTTATCTGAGCCAGGATACTGAGAGGGAGACATCTTGTTGCATAATAAATAAAAATTATAATAAAATAATAATCCAATCAATCTTACAGCAGTAGAGCTGGAGCAGAGGCAGAACAGCAAGAAAGGGCTTGGCAGTTAAAACCCCAGTAGGCTTACAACCCCTGACAGCAACACCTCAAAAGAAGAGCTCGCTATCTTCCCTTTGCTACGCTGTGGCATGGCTTTGGTGCAAAGCATGAAGAAGCACTCTGTAAAAGGCTTTGAGAGGAGATGGGAGAAGCTTTACAGAGGCAGAAGAGTCTGTTCGCCAATAAATTACTATTGAACAACAGAAGAGCTGACAACAAATACAGTGATCACAAGCCATTATATATATAAATTGAAATGAGAGGTGTATGTTAGAGACAATATCCTTTAGCCTAGCAGTTCCAACCTTCCCATAATCACTTTGTTTTGTAAATGTTTAAAAATGAATAAAAGTATTTAAGATAATAGAAACAAACACTTAAAACATTTTAATTCATGTTTTGAAAAGACTGATATTATACCTTTAGTTAAATGAATATTGAAAACAAAAATACATGGCAAACTGCTCAGTATAAAAAACTGGATTGCTGTTTTACTCATAAATTAATAACGTTTAATAGGCTGGCAACCTTCATAATTTTTATAGTGGTAGATTAGCAGTTTACACAACTTGGCCACCTACTGTCTGTCACTTAAGAGCACAGTCTTCAGGCTCTGCCCATTAGACCTTTTTTACATATGTCTAACTCCTAATCTGGATTGATTCTTATGAAACAAGAAAGGAAACACACACACACACAGTTCCTACCCCTACTGCCTCAGGGTTGAATGTAGTTATAATTTGGAAGATGTAAGTGAAGCTATTCTGAAATAAGTAATTGGGTGATAGGCATACTAGTTTTGTAGCACAAGTGACAGATGCTTGCTATTCTTATTTGTTTCAGGAAAACTAAGTAAGAGAGACTGAATTCTAATTTGTATGATTCCTGATTTTACCATAACTCCAAAGTATAACAACAAGCAGCAATCACAGTAAAGTCTGAACACTCTATACCAGAACTCTGCCACCTAATGGCCAAATTGTAGATTCATAAATATATAACTTGCATTTTCAAAGAACCTAGAGATGTAAAGGGCCTATGGTCTCATCTCCCTGCTGTGGCAGGATAATTTCCTGTTGGTCACTTGACAGTCTTTTGCCCATGGATCTTACGGGCAAAGATTTTTCTGATAGCCTAAATGTTCTTAATTTTATATTATTCTTCTTAGTAATACTCCACTGTGCAACTCTAAATAATTCTTCCCCCTGCTTTCTGAATTCTCACTTTTTCAATATTTGTAGGATTTAACCATGTTTCTCATGTAGTCCCCTCTTAACAAACTCTAACTTCAATCTCCCATTTTTCTTACTCTTCTCTGAATTATCTCCAATTTTCCAATATCTTTTCGATAATGAGATGCCCAGAGTTGAACACAAATTTCCAGGTGCAGCAGGGGTAAAATTAATCTCAAGTACAGAGGCCCAGCTCCAGACCCCGGCAAGGGGCAGGGCCTCAGGCAGAAGAGGCGGGGCAGAATTTAGCCTCCCTCAGCCAGCCCATCCGCACTGCATGGCCCACACCGCATAGGCCAGTACCGGCTTCTTATTGGTATGCTGTATCAGCCCACTTTCACCCCTGAAGTCCGGTCACATCAGACCTACATAAAGGACTATTACCTCCTTGCTCTGTTATATGATGGCTTTGTGTATGCCATTTAAAACTTTCTGTTGCAATAAAAAATTGCAAATTCATCCAGTGTGCTGTAAATACATATGACATAACACCATCACTCCACCTTTTCTTCCCTTTCTATTTCTACTATGTAGATTTGTGCAAATCTATACTGACTTTTTCATTAGAAATCCCACCAGATTTCTGTTTATGCCCAATCATAATCACTATCTTTTAGTAGCATTTCTAGTTCTTTTTGTTTGTTTCCCACATACTTTGCTTTGGTGTACAAATACTTTAGAATATTCATACACTTCTTTAATCTTTGTTTCAGAAGAGCTGCATCTTCTAATATCTGCCAGATTATTTGAATTAGTCAAGCCTTCCCTTTATCCCCTAGTTTAAAGTTCACCTAACAAACCCTCCCAGTTACTATTTTCAGGAGGCCAGTACCCCTTCTGTGGAAGTAGCAACCATCAAATCAAAAAAAAATTCTCATCCCACAAGTAATTCCAATGTTCTATGTACCCAAAATTCTCTTCTCTATATCCTCAGTTATGATTTTTGAATTACAGTCATATATAGACTTGTTATAAAGTTTGCCACTGGGTGGCACATTCACTGGGGTGCAAGATTTATCCAAATACTAAATAAATCCTACCTATGACCATCATTCCACTGTACCACAACCATGTGATTCCATTATCTCCCCTTAAGTATACAATTGAGTTTAGGTGAGGCAGAGATAGTGGGTAGGTGTCTACAGTCAGATTTAGTTACTCATCTGCTCTTACAAGTACATCTGGAGTTTTCTGTTGTAATTTTCCTACTCACAATATTGGGGAGAACAAAACATTTTAATTGTATAAATAGTCTCTTGTAATGAAAAATTAATTATTCAAAAGTTTAATCTCTGCAGCTATCTAGAAAGTTTTCTAGATTTACTATAATCAAATGACTTGACACAGAAGATATTACAGTTAATTAATACCCAATGTAGGAGTGAAACAAATTGGAGCCCTTTTTGGCATTACTACCTATTATGGTAGCATCCAAAGGCCCCAATCAGGGTCAGAGCCCTGTAGTATTAGGCACAGTACAAATACATACATAGATATGATCCTTCACCTAAAGAGCTCACTTGTACCTACTCTTCACACTTGCTGAACTAGATCATCATGCTCTGGCTGTACTGTGCCTAAATCCACACTCAACTACCCTTGGATATCATAGTAATAATAATCTTGAAATGTTTATGGTGCTCTGTGTGTTCAAAGCATTGTATGAACAATAATCTTCACAACCCCCCACCAGGTAGGTGAATATCTCAACATAACATATGGAGAAATTAAAGCAGGGAGGTGAAGTAATTTGGCCAAGGAGAGAGGAGTCAGGAGTTCCGATTTAAATCTCTCACTCATTCCTGTAACCCATGCTGCTTCTCCACGTTTGTTATTACTGACCCATCTTTATTACCACAATACCACATAGTAGTACTGCTTCCTGTACTCTTTTCTATCCATGGATCAAGTTATCCCCATATTCATGGATATATCTGAAGAGATATTTGTGTATCTGTGACATGTCTCATTTAAGGTCAGAAGTAATGCTCATTTAATTTTTTACCTACATGGACACATTTATGAAATTCTTTCCCTCTGCAGTGTTAGTTGAGCATTAGATTTTTTATTCAAATGGGTATCTGAAAAACTAGTATAATCTGAATTACTTTATTCTCTAAAATCTCCTGTGACTAATTATTTTTGCTTAGAGTGAGTCCCAGTTTCAAAAATCATATTCAACTGGGTATTATTAAATTTGATATGGTACTAAGAGCAATCAGAAAAAACTCTTTATTTCTTAAAATAAGGTTAGTGCTCATGAGAAAGTGAGAAGATACACACTACAAGGGAGCCAGAGTGTGGACAGGTGCTGAGCAAGCCTGTCACACCACTTTGTCAATGCACCAAAAGCCTGATAAGCAAAGCCCTTTTATTTCAGTGCACACCCATTTTTTTCCCCCATGGTTTGTGTGTATAAAAAGATCTTCTGTACTTTCCACAGTATGCATCCGATGAAGTGAGCTGTAGCTCACGAAAGCTTATGCTCAAATAAATTGGTTAGTCTCTAAGGTGCCACAAGTACTCCTTTTCTTTTTATGAGCTATACTGCTTCTCTTTTCTTGTTCTCAGATTTTATAATGGATTGTTTGATTTCAGGTTTCAAACAACTATACATGTCTTTTGCAACCAAAATAGCTTGCATTTTTTGCATTTTCCTGACTTTCACATGTATGGACACGATATTGGAGTTACATATGTACCGCTAACTGTAGATTTTTTAGTAAGAATTTGTAAAAAATGATAACTTTATAAGAACTTTGGCTTGAGAAACCACTAGTTACTCATATATCTATACTGAGCATTTGTGTGTGAAGATTTGTTAATGGTAAGGTACAATTCAAACAGATGACTATACTCTAAGAACACAAAACTTCTGAATAATTTGGGCAGGCCAAGCGCAGAAGCAAGCCTCATGTCCATAGGGACATAAACACTATGTTGTTCTGCATATTTGCTGTTATGTTTATAGCAATTATTTCAATACAGTTTCTATTTACCAAGCCTGGATTTTGAAGACAAATTATTGAAATTTTCCCGTTTTTAAAATGTATTTTCATATTTCCCATAGTCTATTGGTTATTTAAAGCTAGACACAATGAGAGTTCCTAAACTAGAGTATGATAGAACAGTGAGTTGAGAAAAATATGGGAAATTATTGGATGTGCATGATGGGAGAGAAAACTCAGGAAATAAACAAAAAAGAAAGCAAAGTTTGATTATATCATATCTGTTCAGCAATGGTCTTTAAGAGCAGGGGCTAGAGAAGAAATAAGGAGTTGTAGTCTCCAAAGCTCCATGTTTAATTTGACATTTAAACTGTCATGATTACACTTCAGAAGCAACCCATTGATGTGGATAGCTCTGTTCACACTTCTCAGAGCTATTGTTTCAGACTGTTTGCATATACAAGCAGTCATCTGTTTTGAAGGTTATCCTTCTATCCAGAAAGGCTTGTGGCTTTTTATTTTTTAAAAAATTGAAAGCTTAGATTATGGAGCACAAGATGGCAGTCACCAGGAAAAAGTACTCGGTTGCTGCAAATTGGCTTAGTTGGACCCCTGCTTATAAACGCATCAGCTAAGAAGAGTCAGAAGATGGCTACTTGGGCCTCTCATGCCCATATAACAAAGTAGAAAGTTCTCCAAAGTTTATATAAGAAAATGGGTCTGTCAGACTGGTGAGCATTTTGTAAAAAGGATTAAAACTCATTTTACTTGAGTTCTCTTCTGTCAACTCCTACCACTTTGCTTCCCTGCAGGTCAGCAGGGCTCCTGTTCCCTGAATGTATAATTTGTGTGTTCACATTCATTGTTGCATACATACTGTGAAAATCCCAGACCAGCGCTAGTCCCCTCCCCCCCCCAATTCAGTTTTGAAAGATGTAAATAAAAATATACCGCAGTTATTTTGGGAAGAAAAACCTTACTGACATATAAGGCAGAAAGTAGGGGATGGTTTGGAAAAGATAAGAGCGTAAAGGGGAAAAAATGAGGGTGAGAATGAAAGATGATGGCTGGGGAAGAGGAAACAAAAAAGAATTAACTTTGTTTTTCAGCAGGTTCATGGTCCAATTTTTTCTAATTTAAAAATCTGAATGTTTCATTAATAAAATCAGTACAATTTAAGGATGCTTCCTGTTAATTAAATAGCAGCAATATCCTGGATTAATAAACTCTAAGGCATTCAGAAGCATTTAATCTCAGGGACTATTTGTTATAAACATCTCATCCTTCATCCTCAGAGTTTATTCATACTAGGACACAGTAATTAGCTTTGAACAGGAAATACCATCAAGTTAATTATATTAAGTATATGGGATGGAGGCTGTGCCAAATGGCTCTAAACTTCAGTTACACAGGAAAGTAAACAGAGACTTTGCCTTCATGGCAAAAAAAAGAGGGAGCTTTACAGCGAGATGACGGTCTTGGTGTAAAGTACTAGTAGATACAAACTCTCTCAATATAGCTAGTTGAGGTCAACCTTACAGCCCCACCTCTTGTTTATCTCAAGTAGCTACACTGAAATAAAAGCTACCTATGTCTCATTTCCACTAGGATCTTACAGTGAGATAGTTATCTTGATGTAAAAACACACCTCTTTTGGGGATGAAGACAAAGCCAGAAAGAACAAAATTACCTATGCCCTCTATAAGAGTTAAATGGGTTCCTTCAGACTCACCCATTCTTTCAATCTGAGCCTATCAGAATTACCCCTGAAACTGACCACCTGCAGGAAGGAAAGCCCTCTATCTATGGAGACCAAATTCAGACATAGCCCTTCTTGCCGTTGATGTAAAGGTGTCAGTTATAAAATAATAAATTCTCTACATTGTGTCAAAAAGTGCATGTTTTGTATCAGGACTGCTTCCCATGTGAACTTATGGAATATAGTAATAAGTAATTTCTTTCCTTCTTTAATAATTAATTTCCCCAACTACATCCATCTCTGTCAATTTTCAGAGGGTTCTTTCATTGTCCTTGTTCACTTGGACAAACAAATGAATACTCCAGAATTAATTCATCTTTTCTGTTGCTTGAAGGCTAAGTAACATCTTTCCTAAATGAACCGTTCACTTTGTGAACTCCTATGCAAAGTATTGTCTGTTGTGTAGTGTAGGTATGTTTTTTGGCTTAAGACTTACAGATCCACAATTCTGATTTAACAAATTACAAAAATTAAGAATCACACACATACAGAGATGAACATACTGGTTATACCTGTTGCAACGCTATAGGAAGGATATTGCTGTTTAGCAGAGGCTGAAGAAGAGGGCTATGAAAATGATACAAAGTATTTAAATTATGAAGAATATCTAAGGGAGTTAACTTGTTCTCACTGGCCTGCAGCCATATCACCTTGGGCTATAAACTAATCTAATAAGCACTGTTTGACCCGCTCAGCACTTAGCCAGAAAACCTTGAAGGAAAACCCAACTGGTGAAGGAAGTGTCAACTTCAGTTCTGTGTCATCACTGAATCAATACTCAGGCATGGTGCTAGATGGCATTGTGCTGCTGAAGGTACCATCATTCATACAGTATGTAAAACTAAGATCCGCCATACTTGCAGTCATTAAAAGATCTCATGACATTAATTCACAAAAAAGGGTTTTAATCCTGGTATCCTGGCCAAATACCAGTTTGAGTAATTTCAGTCCTTTTACACTGAAAAAATTCCTCCAGTTTTAAATGGATAAGTCATGCTTCACTTCCTCTCTACTACTTTGTAGGGAATCTGAGGTAATATGGTTAACGTGTTCTGTATCTTCCCTTGACATATATCTGCCTGTAAAATTATTTGGGATACATCATGATGAAATATAATTTTTTGTCTCTGAAAGAGGAGCCCTTGAATTTGATCACTAGCTTTCACGCTTTCTAAAACTTCGATTTAATTACCTCAATATTAAAAAAATTAAAAATACACATGCAAAGTGAAGGGCTACTCTTTTGAACACTAGTCTATAATTTTGAAAACAAGGAGTAAATTATAGAGGCAGATCTACATCATATTAAGTAAAATAAACAATGTGGACTAAGTTACCAATAAGGGTTAGTAAAGTAAAATTGAAGAGAAAACTAGACTGATTTCTGAAAGAAGGGATTAAGGAATATGGTGAAAAAAAGCAAGGTGAAATTATGAGCAATCCAAAAGGGACAGATATATTAGGCTACTTGTGGATTTTCTTCCACAATTTAAGTATGTTCATAAATGAACATGTCATGTAAATGTCTCTGAAAGTTTTAAAATAGGAATGGAGTGACCAAAAGGGTGTCTCTCTTCAGGAGTTTGAGACAGGAAGCTATATACATTTTCACTGAACTTTTAATAGTTTACCATCTCACCGGATTGTCTAGCTCAGGGGTAGGCAACCTATGGCACGCGTGCCAAAGGCGGCACACGAGCTGATTTTCAATGGCACTCACACTGCCTGGGTCCTGGCCACCAGTCTGGGGGGCTCTGCATTTTAATTTAATTTTAATTGAAGCTTCTTAAACATTCTAAAAAACCTTATTTACTTTACATACAACAAAAGTTTAGTTATATATTATAGACTTATAGAAAGAGACTTTCTAAAAAGGTTAACATGTATTACTGGCACGCGAAACCTTAAATTAGAGTGAATAAATGAAGACTCGGCACATCACTTCTGAAAGGTTGCCGACCCCTGGTCTAGCTCAATTTGGATCAGGGACTGAGACTTCTATCTATTTAGGGTGACCAGATGTCCCGATTTTACAGGGACAGTCCCAATATTTGGGGCTTTGTCTTATATAGGTGCCAATTGCCCCCACCCCATCCCGATTTTTCACCCTTGCTATCTGATCACCCTACATCTATTGCACAGTGATGAGCAGGTTGTTAGCATTTAAATAAGATGAGTAATAAAGTAAGCATCTCAAAAACACCAAAGTATGATCACTAAACATTTAATCATGTTTAAATTTTTTAAGTTCACATACCAACCTTTAGCCTGATACAGTTTCAAAACAGATGAATTATGAAGCATGAGTTTTATCATTGAAATGTCAATAGAATAAAAACTATAGGGGTAATGGTGGAGCCAGTCTCAAGACTGACCACCCTTACAGTCTTCTGAAATGTCTTACTTAGAATGGCTTGTTATGGAGTCACCTGTCAGCAACTCTGTAGTTATCCACTGCATGCCTTGTTCCATTGTAACTCTACTTTAACCCACTTTTAACCTTCTGAAAAGATTTTTGAGGGCAATGGTCTAGAACCAGATCATCATTGATATTGCCCTGTTATTTGTAATCCCTCTGAGACAATGACATGCAACTGCATAGTTGGAGCAACCCAGAGGTAGCCACTCAGGATCCAGAGGCAAGACCTTTTCAGAGTTGGGTCCTAGATTTTTGAACAGTACGAGGTCAGAATGCACTTCACTCTGACCACCTTCCAAAGCACAATCACAACAACAGGAACCATGATTACTTTAAAAAATAAAAAGTACAACTGATCAATCTCCAGAGAGATGACAGCAAAGGACATTATTGGTCAAGTCTCTACTAACCAGAACCAAAATACTAAAGTGATTGGCATTCTATCAATAGAATAGATAAGGCAGAAAAATCTATTTTCATTGACCAAACTGAGAAAGTTGCAGAAAATGAATGATAAAAATTGTGAAGTATAAATCAGAATGTAAAAATTTTCAGTATTATCAGAGAAGATGATGTAACAGTCCCTTCTGGACTTAAATCTATGACTCAAAGCGGTTATGAGTAACATAGTATAGATTTTGACATATTTCCCTTTAAGGCTGCAAATTTCTCCACACAGAACTACCATTGGAGAGGTCAGCTACAAAACAGACTCTGAAATCTCTGTTGAGAGAGATATTTGATCATATGCAACACAGAATTGTATTTTTTCCAGTGTCCAACTATCCTTTTTTGGAATAGCACTCACTACACAGGAGGCACAAAACCAGAAGCAGAGCAAACAAAATAGTCTAAGTATTAAACATATATAGGTTGTCTTTCAGGAATTAAAGCTTCCTTTAATAAATTTTGGTGTTCTAGATTAATAAAATGCAGATCTGAAATTTAAAACTCTGTTCTGCAGAACATACACAAGGAAGAGACTCTATTGAAACCCTTTATCGGAAAAAAGTTCCATTAGAAGATAACACTCCAATCTCAAATGTCACCCTGAGCTATTACAAATCCCTTTCAGAAGGAAAAAGTAACAGAATCCACTTATATTTGTTGATGAGAAAATATGGTACAATAAAGGCACAGGGGCTGATTTATATCTTGGCTTTGCTTATTAGCTAGTCTAATGTCCTAGCTCCCGTTTATAGAAACTTAGAAAAAGATTAATGACCATAGATGGGATTATATGCTTCCAAGAATGAAAGCATGGGTCTTACAGCCCTTATTTATGTGAATAAACCTTCCCTCCTCCTCCATTAAAGATGAGCTGCCAGAGCTAATGAAAACTGAGTTAATTTATTTATGTAATAAAGGCCCCCATGAAACAGGCGACAGTGCTTTTAATACAGAAATCTGGAATTAGCAACTTTCATTTCACATCATACCTGCTCTTTCAAAATGTCCTAAATGTAGCCCTCCACAGAAAAAACTTATTTTTTCCATTATATTATCCCAAGTCCTTTACATTTTCATAAGTATCATTTATTTGAAAATAAAACAATGAAAAGCAAAATCCTCTGTCTGTTAAAATGAAGTATGAGTGTTTTCTTAAAATAAAAAGCATAAAAGCAACATAGCCACGAGTATTACGTTAATACGCAGATCAGTAAATGGTTTCTTACAGCGTTGCAGTACTAAAGATGATGAAACAGAAATGAGATGAAAATTAATTCTTTATGTTTAACTCCTCTGTTTTTTAACCTAATTCTATTTGTTCAGTCATTCTTTTTACAGTTATACTAAGTAAACAATCAAGAGTTGGCTTTAAAAGTAGATTTTCTACAGAAGCCTTGCCAGACATTCAGGAAACTACCTTTGTTACAAAAGACTTTGCCAGTTCCCAGTCAAAGAACTGGAACTTTTAAATTAAAGCAGGGCTCCAGTCCACCTTACTTCTCAGATCTCGGACAGAGACACAAAAGATTGATTATTATATAAGGACATTGCTGTGGATTATCTTCTTACATCTATGTACAGTGCAAAGACCCATCTTGAATGCCTGCTTTCTAAACAGACAAAACTATAGCCAACAATAGAGAAAGATGTAAAGTTATTGGCATGAATGTTTTTTTGACATGCATCTTGTTACTTCCAAAGGTGGGAGGATTTTTCCCAATAAATATTACATTCTAATTAGATCTGAGTTAAAGGACGATGGAGAGGCATGAGAGAAAGGCTGGACAATTAGCAGCTAGCTGAAAGAAGCAGGTTTTTACGAAGGACTTTGGAGAACAGCAAGGTTGCTTGGCATGTTGGAGAAGGGAAACCGTTCCAGGCATTGGGAAGTGTCTTGAAAGAGTTAAAGAGAGGATAGTGAGAGAAGACTGATGTTTCTGAGGGGTAACAGATCAGCAGGGGTATTCTTAAAAAAAAAAAAAAAAAAAAACACAAAAGAAGAGGCACTCTGTAGTTTGTCCTAACAATAGATCCCAAAGTTTTTAAATTTTTTAAATTAAAGTGTTTTTGCAAACTCTGTGGGTCAAGATGGTCTTTTGATGTCTGTGCTTGTGCATTTCTGTCCCTATAAGGTTAACCAGAAATAAGGATTTAATATGAGCAGTGAGTCCAACAAGTCAGGCAATTAGAATGTAGCAGGCAGGTAAATGGTGATGAATAAAGATGTTAAGAGGAAGTAATGGTTGAAAAGTATTAATATTTATTTTTTAATATTTGCATTTCAGTAGCACTTAGAAACTCCAGTAAGGGATCAGGGCCACATTGTGCTAAGTGCTGTACACAAGTCTTTAAGGGCATGTCTGATGAAGATGCTCTATGCTGATAGGAGAGCGCTCTCCCGCTGGCATAATAAAACTCTGCAAGCGGCAGAAGCTTCATCGGTGGGAGAAGCTCTTCCGCTGACATAGCGCTGTCCATGCTGGCACTTATGTCAGTATAACTTATGTTGCTCAGGGAGGTGGTTTATTCACACCCCTGAATGACATGAATTCTGCCGATATAAGCTGTAGCGTAGACATAGCTTAAAAACAAAGACAATCCCTGTTCCAGAAGTGAATAAATCCAATGGAGGGCGGATGGTCAGGGGAAAAAAAGATAAGATGATAGTAAAAGCAGCAGCAGTCTCAGCACACCAGCTGCCTAACTAGAGCAAAGGCCTTGCCAGCACTGGGAGGCAGCATATGGCAAATAAGAGAGATTTCTAATGAGAAGTTTCAGCATAGTATGAATGAACATCAAAGCCAAGTTGTAGTAGATGAGCAGGTTGGTTGCTTCAGGGAACCTGTAATAGGAAATGCATTGTCATAATCTTTCACATCAAGTTCACAGGATCCAAACTGGTTTAGATCAATAATAGTCAAAAATACATTGCCATCTCTAGTAGCTTGAGAAGCACTGCCATAGGCTATCTGATATGGGGGACCGGCAATTTTTTTTTCCCCAGTGTGCACGCAGACCGGTAGCCAATGGCCGGTCCGCGGACCACCACTTTGAGTAGCACTGGCCTATAGTACATTGAATGTACTGGTGATCTCATTCCATTACTAGTAGTGGCCACTGGCAGTCTTGGAAAATTCATGAGCAACCCTGGAGCTCAAAATAACTGATCGAGGGTTAAAGAGAATACCACAATAGAATTGAATGCATGTGAAATTCCTTACTTGAACCAATTTGCATGGATTAACAAAATGAATGATGATCTCATCTTCTAAGAAGGGGGAAAGAGCAGTTTGCAGATGCCAAGGAACAAAACAAAAATAAAATCATAAAGAGCAAAGTTAAATTTTGATCAACAAAAAACTATCAATATCCAGCAAAAACACCGAGGAGCCACAAGGATTCCTTGCTGTTTTTGCTGATACAGACTAACACGGCTACCACTCTGAAACCTATCAATATCCAGGTTATTTTTTAAAATATGTTTCAAAACATATTCAATTCCTTTTGTTGAGAAAGGTAAAAAATACATAGCAGTGCATTTAGACAATTGTGCAGTATTTCACTTGCAAGAAAAAATTGTTTCCTGAATTTCTCCAGACAATCCTCTTATTCCCTGAAGTATAGAATTTGATTTTTCTTATCATAGTTTGCTTGCTACAAATGCTGTAATTAGTAACAAATTATCCAGACATTTTCTAAACCCAGATGGCGTATTTGACTTCATGGACACGTGTGGCAGTGAATTCCACAAGCTATCTACTGTGACAAACTTCCTGCTCTACCTTGGTGGGTCTTGCGCTTATTGGCAGATTTGCTCGCCTTGGATCTTCAGCTTGGCCGTTTTTCTGAACCCACAGTCTAGGTCGACTCCTCCTGTGTCTGGGCCTGCCCTCTACTCCGGGTTCCAGCCCAGGGCCCTGTGGAATGCAGCTGTCTAGAGTGCCTCCTGGAACAGTTGTGTGACAGCTACAACTCCCTGGGCTACTTCCCCATGGCCTCCTCCCAACACCTTCTTTATCCTCACCATAGGACCTTCCTCCTGGTGTCTGATAATGCTCAGTCCTCCAACAGTCTGCGTTTTCATTCTTAGTGCTTCTTGCTCCCAGCTCCTCACATGCACACCACAAACTGAAGTGAGCTCCTTTTTAAAACCCAGGTGCCCTGATTAGCCTTCCTTAATTGATTCTACCAGCTTCTTGATTGGCTGCACGTGTTCTAATCAGCCTGTCTTAATTGTCTCCAGAAGATTCCTGATTGTTCTGGAACCTTCCCTGCTCCCTTACTCAGCTATCTGCTTTCTATGTTCTCCTAAAGCCCCCTAGCCTGGGCTTTTCTTACTTTTTGACCCTGCTTCCTTTCCCCCTCCCCCACCCCCAACCAAGCCAGACGCTTTTTCTTCGTTTTGTTTTTTTTGCTGTTTTTCTTTGCTGCCGTTCGAGTGCTGGTCGGCTGCCAGCTTGCCTGCCAGCCCCCCCACGCCTGCCCTCGCACGCTGCTATTGCTTCAGCTGAAACCCCTGGAGAAGCGGGGGGACTGCCGACCCGCTCCCCGGAGGAGGGGAGTGGAAGCCCCCAGAACCAACCATTTTGCTGTTTGTTTGTGGACCTGTAATTAACCGACAAGTTATTTTTTTTTCTTCTTATCTACTTGGCATTTTTGGAATGCTCCACAAAGACGGGGAGAGAAGACAGCTGACAGAAATCACCCAGGGAAGCTACAAATCATCGTGGAGGGGGCCGTAAGACTGAGTAACTTTCAAACTGTACTTCCGTGTGGGGGGAGTTTGACTGTGTCTTAATTGCGTTTGTAAGGGCACAGGGGGTGTGGCACGGAGCTGTCCCCCGATCCATCGGTGCCCCCGCCCCCAACACTACAACCGTCACAGCCCCCCCCGCCGTCTGTCCCTGCTGGCAACTTGCCATCTGTCTCTGGATTCAGCTGCTTATTCTGAATTTCATCATCCGGACCAGACACAACAGCTGACCAAACGAGACTCTTTGGACAAACGCGCGTGGGTCCACGTTCCCCACCCCCGTCCCCGGACTGCCCCCCCCACAGTTTGCCCCTACTACCTGACCCCAACTCCTGTTTCCTCCCCCTGTCCAGTCCGACCCATTTGCTCCCCCCCCCCCGCAGCCCAGCAGGGAGGAGTGGTTAATCTGCTTCCCCCTCCCCACTCCTCCTTCTGGTGTCTCCCTGCCTCTTCCTGCTCACGATGACAGGGAATGAGAGGGGTGAGGCCCCTCTAACAACCTCAGCTGCCCCTCCCCCACCTACCCCCCTGCCCAACCCCCAAGCCTCCCTCCAACCACTGCTGTCAAAACACCTGCCACCGCCCCCGCTGGGGCATCAGCAGCAGGAGGCACCGGGGCGACTACTGCCGCTGCTACGCCCACCACCAGGAGAGCACCCCCAGATTCTAGGAGAGCACCCCCAGTTGGCTGGAAAGGCCAGGGTGTGAAGAAGGGAAAGGGCCCTGCTACAACCACCAGGCCCTCCATGGCAGGGGCTGCCCCCACCGCTGTGGCCTCGTCATCGACCACGGCGCCTCTCCCCGCTGTTGCCTCCACCAGCTCTGTGAGCGTCCCTCCCCCCGGCCCCCAGGGCGTATGCCCGGGTGGTAGCAGCCCCCCCACCGCCTGCCACCTCATCATCTCGCCCACCCACCGCCTCCGCTACCATCACTAGCGGCTGCCATGACCAGGAAGCACAGCGTCCGTTGCCTCCTGATACCCGCCTCACCCCACGTGGAGACATACGTGCAGGCGTTGGCGAGGGTGGTAGGACCCACGGCTATTGTGGCGGCCTCCAAAATGTATGGGAAGGTCGTCTTTTTCTTAGCATCGGAGGCTACCGCCCAGGAGGCGGTGGAGAAGGGCCTGGTGGGGGGGGGGGGTGTTCGATCCCCTGAAACCGCTAGAGGACCTGGGCGTCCGCCCAGTCCTGACCTCCGTCCCTCCCTTTCTACCCAATGCCGCCCTGTTACCTGCTCTCTCCACCCTGGGGAAACCCGTTTCTGTCATCAGCCCTCTCCCGTTGGGCTGCAAGTACCCCACCCTCCGTCACGTCCTTTCGATCCGCCGGCAAGTGCAGCTTCTACCGCTGCCGCCGGCGTGTGACGGAGAGGCGCTCGAGGGGTCCTTCCTAGTCCTCTACCAGGGAGCCCGCTATCGGGTCTTTTACTCCCCGGGAGAGGCCCGGTGCTACCTCTGCCGATCAGCGGGCACGTCCGAAGAGACTGCCCCTTGGCCCGGCAGGACATCGGCTCCGTCATTGCCGACACCCCTGGCTGCCCGGTACCTGAAACCGCCTCTCCTCCTGCTCGGGCCCAAGAGACACCTCCCCTACAACGCCCAGACAAACGAGGGAGCCCAGCCCTTGCTGTTAACAATCCAGCAGAGCCTATGGAGGAGGATGCAGCAAAGATATTACCAGGCATAGGAGAGGGCCCGCCCCAAGGAGAACCGCTCCCCCCATGCTGCCTCACCGTTACCCCACCGAGTGTCTAGTCCTGGGTGGGGACTTTAACACCACCCTCGAGGAACAGGACCACTCAGGGGCCGAGCTGAGCCCGGCCGCTGTGAACATTCTCCGAGGAATAGTCGAACATCACTCTCTAGTGGACGTCTGGCGTGACCATGACCCAGATGACACTTCCATGTTCATCTTTGTCCAGGTGGAGGCCCATCGGTCACACCACTCTCGGTTGGACCGTATTTCTTTATCCCGTTTCCATCTCTCACAAGCCCACTCCTCCAACATTCAGCTGGCCCCATTTTCCGACCATCATCTAGCCACCATAACAGCCTCCCTCTGCGCAGAGAGGCCGGGGCCGGCCTATTGGCATTTTAACAACAGCCTGTTGGAGGATGAGGGCTTCGTGACGTCCTTCCGGGAGTTTTGGCTGGCCTGGCGAGAACAGTGGCGTGCCTTTCCCTCAGCGCGACGATGGTGGGATCTAGGGAAGGTGCGCGCCAAGCTCTTCTGCCGTGACTACACTCGGGGCACCAGCCGACGGAAAAATGCAGCGATAGAGCAGTTGGAACGGGAGGTCAGAGATGGAGAGGCGTCTGGCCGCCAGCCCCGAGGACCTGTTCCTCTGCAGAGCGTGCCGGGAGAAGCGGGAGGAGCTCCGGGCCCTCGAGGACCATCGGGACCGAGGTGCCTTTGTTCAATCCCGCATCAGCTTCCTTCGGGAGATGGATCGCAGCTCCCATTTCTTCTACGCCCTGGAGAAAACGAGGGGGGCCAAGAAACACGTCACCTGCCTTCTAGCAGAAGACGGCGCCCCCCCTCATGGATCTGGTGGAGATGTGTGGGAGGGCCCGTGACTTCTACGCAAGCCTTTTCTCCCCGGATCCGACAGATCCTGGTGCTTGCAAGGTGCTCTGGGAGGAACTCCCCACGGTCAGTGTGGGCGACCAAGACCGACTAGAGCTGCCTCTCACCCTGGCTGAGTTCTCGGAGGCCCTCTGTCGCATGCCCACCAATAAATCTCCGGGCATGGACGGGCTGACCGTGGAGTTCTACCGCGCATTCTGGGACATCGGTGGCCCAGACCTAGCCACTGTCTGGGCTGAGTCTTTGCAGGGCGGAGTCCTCCCTCTTTCATGCAGTTGAGCGGTGCTCGCCTTGTTGCCGAAGAAGGGGGACCTCCACGATTTACGAAACTGGCGTCCCGTCTCGCTCCTTAGCACGGACTACAAAATCGTAGCGAAAGCAATCTCGCTGTGGCTAGGGTCCGTGATGGCGGACGTGATCTACCCAGACCAGACCTATACTGTCCCGGGTCGCAGCATTTTTGACAACCTATTTCTAGTCCAAGATCTTTTGGAACTTGGGCGTAGAGACGGTCTGTCGTTTGCCCTCCTGTCTCTTGATCAGGAGAAGGCGTTCGATAGAGTGGACCATCGGTACCTCCTGGGCACTCTGCAGGCATTTGGATTCAGACCTCAGTTTGTGAGTTTTCTCCAGGTGCTGTACGCTTCCGCGGAGTGTCTGGTTAGGCTCAACTGGACCGTGACCGAACCGGTCAGCTTCGGGCGAGGAGTACGGCAGGGGTACTCCCTCTCGGGCCAGCTGTACGCTCTGGCAATCGAGCCCTTCCTCTGTCTCCTCTGCAGGGGGTTGACAGGGTTGGTGCTGCGGGAGCCGGAGCTGCGGGAGCCGGAGCTGCGGCTGGTTCTGTCGGCATACGCCGATGACGTGCTCCTCGTGGTCCAGGACCCGGGGGCCTTGGCATGGGTGGAGGCTTGCCAGGCCATCTATTCAGCAGCCTCCTATGCCTGAGTCAACTGGGTCAAGAACTCTGGCTTGGCGGTGGGGGACTGGCGGCAGGTGAGCTCCATCCGGTGGAGTGTGGGTCCACTGCTCTACCTAGGCGTTTACCTTTCTGCCACGCACCCTTCTCTGCCGGAGAACTGGCAAAATTTAGAAGGCGGGGTGATAGAGTGGCTCCAGAAATGGACGAGGCTACTCTGATGTCTCTCCCTCCGAGGGAAAGCACTGGTGCTTAACCAACTAGTCCTGTCCACGCTCTGGTACCGGCTCAACACCTTGGTCCCGGCCCCGGGTTTCCTGACCAACCTCCGGACATCGATTCTAGAGTTCTTTTGGTCAGGAATGCACTGGGCCCCTATTGGCGTTCTTCATCTACCCCTGAAGAAAGAAGGGAAGGGCCTGAAGTGTCTGCACACTCAGGTCCGTGTCTTCCACCTCCAGGCCCTGCAGAGGCTCCTTTATAGTGCAGGTAGTTCGACGTGGAGCATACTGGCGCACGCCTTCCTGCGCCGCTTCCAAGGGCTCCGATATGACCAGCAGCTCTTTTATCTCTGTCAGAGAGGTTTTCCACGAGACCTCTCCGGGCTGCTGGTCTTCTACCAGGACCTCCTCCAGACCTGGAAACTGTTTTCAACAACCAGGTCCGTGGCAGTCACCGTGGGAGCAGATCTCCTCGCGAAGCCCCTGCTACACAACCCCCAGCTCCATGTGCAGGCGGCGGAGTCCCGCTCAATGCGCCAGAGAGTTTGGTCCTGGCAGAAGTCACGAGAGTCGGAGACCTCCTGGACTACGACCGGGGAGACTGGCTGGATCCCCTGACGCTCGCTCGGCGCATGGGGTTCTCCAGACCTCATACCCCCCGGCGCATACTTCAGGAGATGAAGGCCGCCTTGATGCCCACTGCTCAGGCTTATCTCAACCGAGCCCTGCGCGAGGGCGCACCCCGCCCACCCTCTACCCCAGGCCCGCCGGACCTTTCAATTGGGCCCCTACCCCGTAGATCTCAACAAACCCTGCACCCTTTCACTGCGAGCTGCCTGCATGAACTGCAGCTGGTCAGCTTCCAAATCGCGCCACAGAAATATCTATACACACTCACACTTCACATCCTTTACGCCCCCACCCTGGTGTCCCGCCCCGATACAAAGTGGCGGGACCTCCTGCCACCTTTGGAGGGTGAGCAACCCTGGTGGGCCAGCCGGTATTCCACCTTGGTCCCGAGGCCCGTTGGGGACATTAGTTGATGGCTCCTTCCCGGAGCTGTGAGCACGGGCGTGTTTTTGACACGGTTCACCCCCATCCCAGATACTTGCCCTTTTTGCAACGTGAGGGAAACCCTGGCGCATGTATATTTAGAGTGTGCCAGGCTGCAGCCCCTTTTTCGGCTCCTCACGAATATTTTATTACGCTTTTGGCTACACTTTTCCCCTCACCTTTTTATCTACACACTCCCCATCCGTGGCCCCACAAAATCGCGAGATCTCCTGGTTAACCTCCTCCTAGCCCTAGCTAAAACAGCCATTTATAAAACCAGAGAGGGGAGGTTGGCTAATGAAGTGTCCTGTGATTGTAGGGCCGTTTTCCGATCCTCAGTACATTCACGTATCCGGGCGGAGTTCCTCTGGGCGGCATCCACCGACTCCCTTGACACCTTCGAGGAGCGGTGGGTGCTGTCCGAGGTTCTCTGCTCGGTGACCCCGTCTGGTTCCCTCCATCTGACCTTTTGATTGAGGGGAAGAGCGAGAGACCCCAGCCCCTGCCGTTGCCGCTGTGGATACCATCATCACTGTCACCTAGGAGGGGTCCTATCACACGTGGGTGTACTTCCCCCCCACCCCTAAACCGCCACCCCACAGCCGTGCCCATCTTGTTGGGCACTCTCAGGAGAGGAATAATCGGTGACACTGGGCGTGGCACTAGGTAACTCGAGGGGGTGGAAGACCATGAGTGTCCAGGAAGCCCCCCGCTCTAGGCCACCAGGTAACTCAGGAGGGTGGAAGACCACGAGTGTCGAGGAAGCCCCCCCACTCTGGGCCCAGGCTAGCCTGAACACTTCTCCCTCCTGAAGGCTGCTCTGTTATACCTTGTGTTTGCTTTTGTTTTGTTGCATAGTTTTGCTTTATCCTTTTTGGTGATTCTTTGTAAGTGTTAACACAAATAAAATTCTTTTTTGCTTCAAAAAAAAAAAATTACTCTCCTATAGCCATCTGGCCCGACCCTGTCACACTACATACAGAGTGATGTATTTTTTTTTTTTGTTCTAAATTCATTGGTGTTCAGTTTAATTGAGTGATCTGGATTTCACATTAAGGATTCTGTTTAGATTGTAAATATATTCAAACAATATTATTGGACAAGGTCAAAGAGGAGGGTCTGATCAATTTCCATCATACCTGTAACAGTGTCGTCTGCCTCCCAAGTGACCCCCCCAAAGCTCTGCAGTGCACTCTCTCAGTTTCCCTTCTTTAGGGCTCCTCAAACTTCACACACAGGCTTCTCTGTGTTCAGACATGACTCATAATAATAGCACCAAACAGAACTTTCCAGGAACAGTTAGAGACTTTCTGAAATCACTTTAAGACACAAAAATGCTCTTTTAGAGAGGAAAGCACTTGGTTTATTAACACGACAGTTCAAAATAAAACTGAAAATCTCAAAATAAAATTTACAAAATTCAATTCAATTCCCTGCTTTTAGCAGGCCACTCCCAGCCTTTCCTAACTGGAGTATTCTTTTCTTCTCCCTTGAAATCTGCTCTTGGCAGCTCCTCCCAGGCTACTGTCCTGCCTGGCACTTCCAACCCTGCCTAGCTAGAGCATTCTCTCAGGCCTAAACCCTTCACCCTTTCCTGCTCACTAGGACTTTTCTGCAGTCTCTGCTACAGCTTCCTACTCCATTTCCTGTTCCCCTCTACCTCTTTATAGAGACCAGCTGACCTCTATCAGGGCCTATGGTGATAATTCTGACTATTTCATGAGATCTAACACTTTTCTCCTTTCAGAGTTAAAGATGTCTTGGTTTTCTCCACCTCCTATGAAAGTATCATCAGACTCTACCCACCAGGGTTCATCTTCAGGGCTTTCAATTTTATCTACACCTTAAGTGAGACAATCAAAAGTGAGTATAGCACTCCAGATGATGCGAGCTCATGGACTGTCTACTAGAATTCCAAACCGAAATCAAAATAGCATTCAAGTCACTGGGAGCTGTGTCATTGACTTAGGTGGGGCCAGGATTTCACCACAAGTATTTTGTTCACAGACGATTCCTTAAGTTCAGAGGCCTATTGTGTATTAAAGTAGTATAGACTTTTTCAACTAAGGTACATTAAATGTGAAGAAATGCAGTTAATTTCTTGTGCCATCATGCTGCCCCATATTCTTTCACTGTATTTAAATCCATCTAGACTTTATCACAATCCTACATGGCTTTCACATAGTGAAATCAACTTATTCTCATCAGCATACAATGAATTTAGAGTCCACTTCCTCCTGCAAAATCATTAATAAAATATAGAACACTGGTCCCAATACCGGGCCTTAGCAAGAACCCAATATTCATCTTTTTGCAGTCTGAAAGACAGCTATATTCACAATTGGGATGGTGCCAAATTGGCGTGGCCATACTGAATGAATGGTGAGAACATGGCTTGACATGACTGAACTGCAAAAGAGGATTCTGGGAGCAAAATCCTTCTCTTAGCATCAGGCAGAGGTGAAGCTGACTGGCTCCATACTGCGTGTATGATCAATACTGATCTTTGGGTCAGCAAATAGGTCCACTTGAAAACAAACGTGTAGAACATCCTGAATGGAGCATGGGCTGACCGGGGCATCTCGACCCTGTTGAAGGACATCACCCAAGGCGCTGAAGTGAATGATTGATGAGGGAGTGAATGCGGGGTAATGTTCAGTTGGCACAGCTCTGCAGTCTCCTCCTAAAGTATTAATTAAGTAAAAATTAGTAGCCACATGCTGACTGGGCATGCTTTGAAGACATGTGACTCCTTTGAAGGAAAAAAAAAAAAAAGAGTATAAAAGTCAAGCAAATTAAATTACTGTTGGGAATTCGTTAATTGACACTTGAAGACGCTGCTAGACAGAGTAGCCAAAACCCCGTTCCGTGGGCTCGAGTAGGACTGTGACCAGAGAGGTCTCCAGGCAGCCAAGGCCTTGCCTCGAGGGAATCCAAGACAGACCAGAGGGCTGAGGAGACCAGACCTGCAGAGAAGTTGTCATCCATAGAATTGGTAACCACCGTCTGTTTGCCAAGCAGGAACTGTGTGAGGCTAGCACAGGGCCTGTTTCTGTATATTTGTGAAAGAGAGGCTCACTAAGAGGAATGTATAGCTCTAACGTGTAACATAGGAGTTATGTGCTTAATGTAACCCTTTACCGCTTGTGTAATTCCTTCTCAAACAAACCGCAGCGTATGCAAGTTAATTACTGTGGACCTTTTTCGTTGGTATGACAATAATCTGCTCCACTGGGAGCCATCAAAGATCAATTCAGGGGTAGTAGCCCCCTAGTGCCAACATTTGGTAGCAGAGGACGGTTACTGTTGTGTCCCAGAAAAAAAGATGGTCTTTAAACTGCATCAAACTGTTTTATGAACTGGTGGACTTTGAAGAGCTTGGTATCCTGAATCAATGGTGTTAACCAACTAAATTAAATAATGTTCTGAATCAGTTTTGACTTATATTAATTTTAGCTCGGAGGCCAAATTTAGTTACAGTACGCAGACAGGGAAATATACCGGTGAGCAGAGTTATATTGGTCATTCCTGTAGTCGATGATGTTTTGCAGGTCGAACCGGTGGACGAGGGGGACGCCCCAAATCCTCTGGGTGTGGTTGATGAGTGTTTGTTAAGACAGGTATTTAAAAGCGTGGGGTCTGATCCATCTCTGACTGATGCAGTCCCCACACTGCATGAGAAAGTTTTGGACAACTTGCGTTGAGCTACCAAAAGGGTTACACTCCTGAGAAAGCCCAAATAGAAGCACATGTCATCTGTGCTATGTATTGTGCTGTAGATAAGCTTGTAAAGGAATTAGATGTTGTGCAAGAAGGTTCGGAACAGGAATTGGAAAAGCTAAAATTGCAGAATGAAAGCCTGAAACATGACTTGCAAACGCTGTAGCACAAAATGTAACCAAGGCTCAGCAGATAACAGCTTTAACCCAAACATGTCCGAAAAGACTAACTATACAGGTGGAAGATGAAGAGGAGCCCCTTCCAGGGTAGCCCAGCCAGTAGTGATAGCAAAAATGCCTCAGCCTTCATAGCAAATATGAGAGGCAGTAAATTGTCCTCTGACTGAAACTAAAAAACAGGCACTGGCTAAACAAATGGACTCTTTGACAAAGCCATTAAAGATCCATTCAGGGGTAGTAGCCTCCTAGTGCCAACATTCACCATTAGTTAGCCAGATTTTGACACCCCCTAAGACTTCACTCCCAAGTGTCAGTAAACAGAATAAAGCAAAAGAGAAACTCTTCAAGAGCCTCAGAGCTCACAGTCTAAAAATTTCATGGGAAGTAGAGGTAACCAAGGAATTTGGAACAATTCAGGCCAGTGATGACAGGTGAGAGTTACAGAGTCAGACAACACTGTTTATACCTCAACATCTGCTGAACTAGCTTTTAGTGCACAACAAGACTTTGCTTCTTATTTCAAGGTTATTTTCTTAATAGTCTTATCAGTGAGTTTATCAGAAGCTTTTTTAAAATCCAAAGGGGAAATTTTAATTTATAGCTGGGTGTCCAGAACATGAAATAAAGTTCAAGGATTTGAAGCAGATATTGACATCAGTAGTAATGCTGTAATTATTTGAGTCAATGAAAGAGAGCAAGATTCTACAGAGGCTTCAAAAGCAGGGTTGTAAGCTATATAGCTACAGAGACATGGAAAAAATGGCTGACTGCAAAGTATGTTACAAAAGCTATGACAATGGCAACAAAAACATATCTGCACATTGAAAACTATGCTAGGCCCTGTATGTTGGGGTACAAAGCTTAAAGTGATAACCACTAATTGCTATGTACAAAAAAACGGAGAACCACCATCACGGTGATAACTTTGAAAGTGCCAAAGGAAATTCACAGAAAGATCCTAGAGCTCCAGTCAAGTCATTACCTAGTAATTGCAAACAAGCTGTTTGGAGCAGACGCTTCATCACATGTCATCTAAACATATGATGTAGAAGCAGCAGTAACAGTACATGTAAACATGATAAAAATGTCATGTACCGCATCACTAAGTAAAAACGGTAAAAAGAGAAACATCTAAGATCAAAATACAAATAATATAAGCTGTAAGTAAGTAATCCTCTCCAACCTATATGTTCCATATTATTTACGTGTGTGCACGCATGTGTGTATACATACATACACACACACACACACACACACGCTCACTCTTCCACCAATATCCATCTGTGACCAACACTTCTTTTTGAATTAGTCATTCCAAGTTGTGCCGTTCATATATTCTTTCTACCATTTTCTCACTCAAAACTTTTTGTACATTCATACACTGTTAGTATTCCCAAAATCACTTGTGTGTGTGTGTATATAAAAATATATACACACACACACAGAGTGTATGAATGTACAAAAATAGTTTTCTGCGTGATGAGAAATAAAATGGTAGAAAGAATATATGAACGGCACAACTTGGAATGACTAATTCAAAAAGAAGTGTTGGTCACAGATGGATATTGGTGGAAGAGTGAGCATGTGTGGAATCTGCCTTACATTTAGAGTTTCACAGCAGAAAGAACATATGATACCTTAAACAACCTACAGTTCCATGGGAAAAGTCAGAATTGATTTTTATCCTCAGAAAGTAATGAGCATCTGATTATAATTAAGGCTGCGAGTCAGTCACGGAAGTTACGGATTCCGTGATTTCTGCAGCGGCTGGTGCTGGCCCAGGAGTTGCCAGCACTGGGCAGCCCCTGGGCCAGCAGCAGCAGTTGGGGTGTGTGGGAGGGGGATCAGGGCTAGGGGCAGGGGTTGGGGGGGTGCTTACCTGGGGTGGAGCTGCTCCTGCAGCTCCTAGGTGGCGGAGAAGTGGTGGGGGCCTCCACGCCGTGCATTGCTGGTGCCTGCAGGCCCCACCCCCACAGCTCCCACTGGCTGTGGTTCCCGGCCAATGGGAGCTGCGGCCGCCAGCAGTTGTGGTGGGAGCAGCAGAGGAGCCCCAGCCCTGGCCCCTGCCTCCTGCCTCCGCCGCCTAGGAACTGCAGGGATGTGGAGTCAGGTAGGGAGCCCTGCCAACCCTCCCTCCCCCAGTACCAGTGGAGGTTCCGAGTCACCTCGACCCCCACCCCCAGCACCTGCAGTGCCCCTGGACCACCCGCCTAGAGTGCCCCCGCCCAACTTTTAGTCACGGTAGGTATTTTTAGTAAAAATCATGGACAGGTCACGGGCCCGTGAATTTTTGTTTATGGCCCATGACCTGTCCATGACTTTTACTAAAAATACCCATGATTAAAATGTAGCCTTAATTATAATCAACTATTTGAGCAACTTTCCAGAGGTAATGACAGTTAAACGTACCACAGCTTCAACTGTGGTCAGGCACGTTAACTACATGTCTGTAAGTCATGGAATTCTAAAGTACCATAGTAATGAACATTAGACCACAGTTCAGTGAAAATCATTGTAGAACTTCTGTATAACATACCTATTCTTACTTAGTTACAGATATGAGATATACCAAAGGTTGACAAATAACTCTGATGGGCAGCAGGTGTAATAGGCCTGGGGAGACTAAGCCTTTCCTAAGCCAAGTCCTGGCCCCACCCATTCTGCAACCTCTCCCCCATGCTGGTGCCCAAGCCAGCGGGAACCCAGTTCCGCTGAAAGCTGGTGGCCCGGTGCTGGGGCTGACACTGAGGCCAGCCAGCAACCTGGCACTGGCGGTGGCCCGGCGCTGGGGGCGGCCCGACAGTGCAGTGCTGGTGCCAGCCAGGGGCGGTTTGGTTGGGGCTCTTCTGGCTATGGGGGTGGGGGGGGCAGGGAAGGCAGGCACTTGGGGCTCTGGTGGATGGGAGGGGCGGGTGGTCAGGGCTCCCTCCAGTGTCCAGGGGCAGGGCCTTGAGTCCAAGGGGTGGGGCCACATGGCTAGTGTCCCCAAATGGGGGCACACGCGCTCCCCATGGAAGACAGATTAGACAAGTCGAGAGACACCACTTTTACCGCCGTTAAAAAAAACAAAGAATGTTAGACTTTCACAAGATAGTCACTGGCCACAAAAATTACAATGATTGAAGAAATGTCATCTCATTCATATTTAGTGAACACCAAAGTAGGAAACAAACATCTGGTAGAGGTACCCAAGAACACAACTGTGGAAGAAAATGAGCAGCTAGCCAAGAAGACTGATTTTAGAACTGATGCACCAGGGGAAAAAAAACCAAATTTTATGTACTGATCTTGTTTCAGATTACATGGAAGAGACTAAATAGATAACTCCTGAACTAGTAAAAACAAAAAGCAAAAAACACAACCCTATTGATATTATAAAAGAACACTTTCTTATAGCTTATATTATTATAAAAATGCTGCTATGTTCAATCACTGTCTTTGCTAGAACTTGCTAGAATTTGGGGGGGGGGGGGGGGAATTAAAGCGAGGTGTGCCACAAAAGGTTAAGCATTGTCAGAGAATTTAAAGTTGCCACACATCCTGTAGGGTGCTTCCTGTTCATTCAGACTCTCTCACACAGAGTCAGGCACCAGCTGCAGAAACTAAGGCAGAGAATACAGCCAGGCTACATCACAGCAGCAGCAGCACTATGTTTCCTTTAACTAAAATAATCACAAAACCTGCTTTAGTCATCAGTAAAATACTACAGTTTGAGCACTGTGCCAGTGCTGTTATCGCTAGTATAATCCCATTGGTTCAATTACTAATGGTATATTTCTCTAGTGCAGACAACTTTGAAACTCCAGTAACCCATCTAGGTTCTGATACAGTGTAACATAGTATCTGAGCACAAAAGCATACTCAAAAATATAAATTCACTTTAAAAATGTGATTCTGACAAAATTCACTTATAACGTATTCAAGCCTGATGTTGCGCCCTTGTCATACTGTATTAATTTCATTTCACATTGATAAAGGCAGTATACTACAGTTGGAGTTACTTTATTGTTTTGTTTATAAAGATAAAGCCTAGTTATGTCACGATGTTTACTATTCCTTAAGTGATATATAGGAGAATGCTCTATTTTTATAGGATAAAGATGTGGTATCTGAGTAGACTTTATCCCAACAAGGATAGCTGTACTGTAAAGTAAATACAGCACCCTTCCTATTTTTCATAGGAGAGGAAGTTTCTTGTTACTAGCAGTGGAATAATTCTTAAGGGCTATACATTTGTCATGCAGCCTTAGCGCGCGCACGCGTACACACACACACACACACACACACACACACACACGTTGTTCAGGGTGAGAACTCTTATTTGTTGAGACTCATACTAAACACTTCCTATACTAAATAATGAACAAACTGGAGTCTCTGGCACTAACAAATACTTATTTAAGGTAACAAGGTTTTAACAAGGAGCAGCCAAATGACGAAACAAAAAACTGACATCTAGGTTCCAAATTAAATTTCTATTTTAAATTACATTAATTGTACAGAGGCAGCTAGGAATCTCCCTACCCCCTTTCGTCTATTCCATTCCTAATGGACTGAAGTAAAAACAGCACCTCTGTCCCACAGAGTTTGGTCCAATAGGAAGTTTAGCTAATTTAAAATCCACAAGAGCCTGCATGAAAAGCTGCCCTTCTCTCACTCTCATTGAAGAAAACCACTCCTGCTCAGGATCCATAGTGCTGCTTTCTGGTTGTTCCAAAAGGAAGATACCATACATTTCTTATTTATAACTTGTTTGCTTAATTGCTGAGTCAGCACATTGAACATCAATTGGAAATAACAATAAGGCTGACCAATTTTAACAGTTCCTCTGCACAGTTCTCACCCCTGCTGTGAAATCATATACACATTAACCTTCTCTCCTGGTCTCCAGCAAAGCATACATATTTCTCAAGTGGACAGAGTGCAATATTGACTTTCAAGCAGGTCAGTTTGCATTCCACTTTTCTCAAAGTCATAAACACAAGGCACAAGACAGGCCAAACAATGAGACTGACACACTGAGGGAGTAATTTGAATATTACAATGCCCTATTATTTTTCCTAGGAAAGTAAAAATCCATAAAAACCAAAACATGAGGCATACAATAGGATTATTTTCTATATACCTCTGATCCACACTATAAATAATAATTAAATCCACCTGATAATCTATAGGGATTTTGTGGTTGTGTTTTTTAATCAGATTTTTGGTGGTAGCTTTCATTTTCTTAAAACATTACTAGACATGGGCCCAAATATGGGATATGTCGAGTGTCTCATTGAAGGTGCTGAGCATTCCCAATCCCCCATGTATGAAACAGGAACTGTAACATTCACCACGTTAGAGTATTAGGCCAATAAGCAGGAACTACATGGCTTATTTCACATGAACAGATTTGTCATCAGTAAGTAACTGGCTTATCAACTGCATTGTCTATAAAAGTATTTCTGCTTTTGGGAGTTTAATATAGCTTTGAACCTCTTGCCTTCCTCCTGACTCTCCCCCCCCCCCCACATAGTATCATATATATCTTTTTAAATTATACAAAGATGACAAAACCTGATAAATGTTTTGTTTTTAATTAGCCACCGTTTTAACTAAAATGTTGTGCTTACTTAGAGCTTGGCTTGTGAAAGATGCTAGATTAACAGCCCTGAAGACCAAAATCATTGTTATTAAATATTACTTGTATTACAATAGTATGTAGAGGCCTCAGTCAAAACTGGGGCTCCATTGTGGTACATATTCTGCATACACAGAGTAAGAGACAGTCCCCGGCCTGAGGAGCTTACAGTTTAAATAGACCAGACAGACAAAAGGTTGCAGGAAGGAAGTATTACCACCCACAATTAACAGAGGACAGAGAAAATTGTTTTCCATAGAATAAGCTACTGGATCCATGCCCAAATCTTGGGGATCCCATGACAGTAACTGGATAGCTGGGCATGTTGAACTTCCATGGAAAGTAACAATAAGGCTGTCTAGTTTTAACAGTTTCACTGTACAATTCTCACCTCTGCTATGTAATAAATATAAACAAGCTCTTGGTCTCCAGTAGAGCTCACAAATATTCTTTGAGTGGATATTGACTTTCAAGCAGAGAATTTCCATTTGCCTTCCAGTTTTTTTGTTTGAGCTTCTGCACTTAACTATGGAAGGGTCACAAACAAGTTACATAGTAGCCATTTTGTCAAAGGCAGCCTAAAACAAATAATTATGTCATCAAAAAAAAATCCTTAACAATTTGCTGGAACACAACCAGTGATTTAGGGTGGACCATAAAAACAAGGCCTCCACTTCTAAAATAGAGGTGGCCATATAACGTATGCACTGATAATATTTTAATTATACTTCCTGTGTACTAAAGATCATTCTATTTGGGCTCATGAAATACATACTATACTGTTCCAACATTCCATGCATATGTGCTGTTTCGTGTATTACAGGTTATTCATTAAATGACTCAGTGAAGGTGTAAAATAACCCCTCAGCACTGGTGATTACTGTGTTTCTCTTTAGCATCAGTGGGATGCCCACTATGAAATCCCAAATAGCAGCAGCAAGGACATTAAAACAGTGGAAAACCAATACTATGCCACCAAAGGCTGCTCCATAGGAAAATACACCCTGCAGGGAAGCTAGAATAGAGAAAGTTAGACCATCCTTAGAGACTCCAAACGCTTCAGATGATGGGCAAAAATGGCTCTTGATGACAAGCATTACAGAACTCATATTGTCCTTCTTGATTCTGACTACAAATTCATAGACCCCCAAGGCTAGAAGAAGCCACTAAGATCATGTATAACCTCTTGTATACAAAGGCCATAAAGTTTTTCCCAGAAACTGAATTAAAGCATACCTTTCAGAAAGATATCTAATTTTGTCTCAGACTCCAAGTGATGATGAGTCCACCAGTGTTCACTCTAATTCTTCCCACCCATGTGCGGAATGAATTTTGTTATGTGCACCAATATGGAGGTGATGTGTGACTGAAGCCCCAGGGCTGAGAGGTTCAGCGTGTTGGAGAGGTCTCAGGGCTGGGGCAGAGGGTTGGGGTGCAAGGGAGTGAGGACTCTGGGGTGGGGTCAGAGATGAGGGTTTTGGGGTGCAGTGGGGCTCCCCAGGACTATGGTGGGGAGAGAGGACTCCCCCCCAGAAGCACCTGGGGTTGGTGGGGGAAGAGGTGCCTCTCCCCCGGCTGTGGCAAGGCTGGGCTGGGGCCAGGGGAAGGTGCCTGTTCTCCCGCCGTCGCAGATTTGGGGCTGGGGAAGGTTGGGGAGGGGTGCCTGTGGTCCGGCAGGTCCAGGGGTGCCTGTCCCCCAGCCCTGGCAGGTTTTCCACCTCAGTTGATGCTGAAAACAAGACTTTGCAGTACTCCAAAGAGAGATACTAAGTCTAAAGATAATGATGCTGCATCTGACACAACCAGGTTGAGGGAATGGCAGCCACAACACAAGAAGAAAGCTCCCTCCAGCAAAGGAAAAATTCACAAGCAGAACAAAAGATAATCTAACATGCCTTGCCTGCCTTTTACTTACAATTTTTGTAATATGAGAGACTTTTAGGATGGTTTATAGGAGAAGGAGTTTTCTGACCTGATGCTTGTCTGCTCCCAAGAACACACGCAACAAAGCCTTCCCCCCAAGATTCGAAAGTATCTTCTTTCCCCATTGGTCCTTTTGGTCAGGTGCCAACCAGGTTATTTGAGCTTCTTAACCCCTTACAGGTAAGGAGGAATTCTAGGCTACTCTTAGCTGTATGGTTATGACATTTGCCAGAAAGGTCAATCAATTCATTTTGAATTGTTTTGCTACAGTGATGGTCCATAGCTTCTTTATGAAGCACTCAATGTAGGTGCTCACACATGACATCGTCATATTTCCCAAGGAGCTCCTACATTGAGGAAATTGTAAACTGAGGAAATTATCATTATGTTCAGGCAACAATTTATCCAATGAGCCCAAGAAAGCCCAATTATTCTTTGCAAGGAACAGGGTAATTGAGAACAGATGCTCAAGCACATTCCTCCAATGCTGGGTTTCTACATTAATAATGTTTTGTTTTTTCTGAGTCTATGCATTTAGTCAGCTGGAGTCTGGACTCGACCTCCATCCATTTGGAGTTGACTGTAAAATGGCCGGGTGACTTTTCATGTTGCTTTAGAGCATTAGCTAAGTTATGCCAGTAATTGTACATGGAAAGCACAAGCAACGATTTGGCATACTTGTCAAATATTTTGCAACAAAAACAGAGCACTTTGTCTGTTGATTTTGAGTAAACTAGCCAATGCTGATTCAGTTTCTCACCATTCTTGAGCACTCTTTTGCAGTATGACTTTGAGAAGTGTCACTTCTGTTCATTTACTGGAAACGTTATATCCTCAGTTTTGCCCAGACAGTTCAAAATTGTACAATTGATATCAGTAGAGTTTAGGATTGCCAGCCATAAAGCAGCCTCTGACATATCGATTTGTGGTGTGCAATTTTTCTCATTGCTGGTTCCGTCATTATGCGAGGCTGAATCTTCTTTATTGTTTCTCTCCTTTTCATGTGAGCCACATTCTTGTTTATCATCACTCTCCTTTATGCCACCAGGAAAACTGGACTATTCTCCATCACTTTCCTCACATTTCCATTCCTTATCTTCAGGTAAATCTGCTAATTCCTTAGTAATAGAACTTCCACCATTTACACTTCACTCCTTAATTTCTTCTGCACAGGGATGATCACTACTGCCTAAAACCTGGTCTATGTTGTTCTGTTTCAGATATTTTTCCATCAAATTTGCCCGTGGCTGCAAACTAGATTGCAACTGAGCTTCTCACTTCCTATACTGAGCTCCTGAAGGTTTCTTCAGGGGCATCTTTTATTTTCTATAGGGGAAAACAGATAGACTTTTGCTCTCCATAATACTATGTTCTGCAGTCTGAGAAAGTCATCAATCATAATGTCTTAAGCATGGCAAAAGTAACAGTATTTCTTTTATATTGTTGTATTGACAGGGGTTTGATAGATCTCTCTGGCATCTCATTATGTACAAGAACATAAGAATGGCCATACTGGGTCAGACCAAAGGTCCATCAGGCCCAGTTTTCTGTCCTCTGACAGTGGCCAGTGGCAGGTGCCATAAAGGGAATGAACAGACAGGTTATCATCAAGTGATCCATGCCCTGTCACCCAATCCCAGCTTCTGGCAAACAGAGGCTAGGGATACTATTCCTGCCCATCCTGGCTAATAGCCATCGATGGAGCTATCTTCCATGAATCTATCTAGCTCCCTTTTGAACCCTGTTATAGTATTGGCTTCACAACACCCTCTGGCAAGGAGTTCCAGAGGTTGACAGTGCATTGCATGAAAAAATACTTTCTTGTGTTTGTTTTAAACCTGCCACCTATTAATTTCATTTGTTGGCCCCTTGTTCTTGTATTATGAGAAGGAGTAAACACTTCCTTATTTACTTTTTCTATACCACTCATGGATTTTTTAGACCTCTGTCATATCCCCCTCTTAGTCACCTCTTTGCCAAACTGAAAAGTCCCAGTCTTATTAATCTTTCCTCATATGGAAGCCATTCTATACCCCTAATAATTTGTTGCCCTTTTCTGAACTTTTTCCAATTCCAATATATCTTTTTTGAGATGGGGAGACCACATCTTGATGATTCCCAACATTCTGTTCACTTTTCTGACAGCCGCTGCACATTGAGTGGATGATTTCAGATAACTATCCACAATGACTCCAAGATCTCTTTCTTGAGGGGTAACAGGTAATTTAGACCCCATCATTGTATATGTATAGTTAGGATTATGTTTTCCAATATGTCCTCTATTATTCATTACTTACAATCTTCAAGTCTTAAAATACAAGTCCACTTTCATAATTACACAATAAAATAAGGTTCACAGTATCACAGCTGGGCTCTCACTTCACTTCATTCTTATATCTCACTGACTGACTGGTGATGCCCCGCCCCTTATTTACCCACGAGGACATGACTGACAACATTCTAGGAGGTTCAAGAAAATGTAGTTCTCAAAAAGTCTGGAAGGTTCCATGAGATTCTACAAAGGTCCAGAACACTCTAGGAGCGTAGTGAAAAATGAATCTACATACAGAATACCTAAAACATTTTACTTCAAACGTTCTATTTTCCCTTTTGTCGCTAACAACAAAAACAGCATCCTGAGCCCAGCACTCTCCAAGTCCAGGAACCCAGGCAGTTGCCCGGGTCACTTGCCCCTAAATCCAGTCTTTGAGAAGGGTAGAGGGAGACTGGTTCTGGAGTCTGGCAGGAAGGAAGGAAATGTGAGTGTGGGAGTGACTAAAGGCTGTGTGTGTGTGAAGGTGGCACTTGGTTTAGTGAATTGTAATTAAATGCTAGGATACAGTCTTTAATTACAATTTACCAGGGGGCCAAATTAAGGTTGCCCAGGCAACCTTAAATCTGGTAATCCTTACCTTCTGAGTGCTTGACTTTAGCAACATTAATAATGTTCTTTTAATGTAGTTTCCTCTGTGTAACATTAGTATAACTTGTGTGCTGTCTCCTTTATCAAGTAATATGTGCAGATGAAGGGAGTTGGACTCTAATCCAAGTCACCAATTCAGAGCAAAGTATTTTCATCTTACTTACCAAATGGGCCCTTTGGAACAGTGCATAAAAAAGAAGCAACAAATTATTACTTTAAAATCAGAAAGTTCACACACATGTTTGCCAAAACCATAGATTGCAAGAAAACCTGTAAGAATATTCAATATATTCTTGTACAGAGCCATAGTTCTCAAACATGAAACAGAAAAGGAGCCTGCTTATTCAGGTAGCAGTCTATCTTAGCTGAAGAACATTTGGATTAAAAGAAAATGTTAACTGTTGCTCGGTAAGAACAGAATAAGCATAAAATGTTTCTGGGCTCTGATGTTATGCCGACTGACAAACTGTTTTCGGCTTGTTTTTTTCCTTGTAAAAGACAATTTATCTCAAATGTAAAACATGTAACATGTAATATATGCTCCAGCCTCATGACATCCTTGTGAATATTTGTTCAAATTTACTTAAATTATGAGCATGAGTATAGACAACTGAGGGCTTTAGGAGAGCATTAGGCCCCCAAAAACTTAGGGATTACATTAATAAATAAAGGAAATAATGAGTTTGGAACAGAAGTTTATCGCACTTTATTAAAAGTAGACAAATTTAATCACGGTACAAAACTACTCAGTGAAGCGATATTCAACAGCTATTATGTTATTTTATTTACTTCAGCCCTCCACATAAAAAAAAGTTATCTACACACCTGATGAGCCACTGAAAAAAAATCACAGCTGACACATGCTCAGTAAAGGCACTTTTTAGAGTTTGGCAGCTAATTTCCCTGGAGATTCCATCAGCACTAAGCTTGCTCTAGCCAGAGTTATAAGGACTGAGCAGGACTTTCTTTACAATTGCTCTTCCTGGCTGCCAGGTGCTGCTGTGGCACTAGGCACAGGGATTAAGATCAGGGAGGTTCTCTCTGGTGTTTTCATTGTCCTCCCTGCTCGCACCAAGGAGTGCAGAGGGAGAGGGGGTGTAAGAACCCAAGAATGGGAGCAGTGGGGAGGCAGATAGGAGCAGAAAAGGGGAGAGGAAGATAAGAGACAGAGGAGCAGAAGGGAAGGGAGGGCATTGGCTGGACAGTGATCACGGAATGGGTAGATATTCAATATTTATTTTTAACTTTAGCGTTCAATGTGTGGCTCTAAAATAAACCATCCACACCCTGCACTGAATATAGACTTATTAATTTCTTTGTGGGCTTTTTTTATGGTGCTTTCACCACAGTATTTTAGTTCTTTACAGACATTAATTAATTAATCTTCACCACATGCTGGTGAGTTGAGGCGATATTACTATCCCCATTTTACAGATGGGGAACCAAATCACAGAGTTTAAAGCCAAAATTGTTAATTGTCCACTAATTTTGGGTGCCCAATCTGAGAATCCAAGGACCAGATTTTACAGAGTACTCAGTATTTTATAGCACTTTATATGCTGAGAACTGAGCTCCCATTAACCTGAGTTATATTCGCGAGTGCTTAGTATTTGGCAAATCAGACCATGTGTGCCTCAGTTTGGGTGCCAAGAAAATGAGGAACACACAGGGGCCACCAATAAAAACTATGGTTTATATGATATGTCCAGCATCATACAGGAACTCTGTGGCAGAGACCAGGGTAGAGTCCAATTCTCCAGGATTGCAGTCAATTACAAGACCATCATTTCTCTGCCTGCAGTTCTTTGCCTCATTCATCACACACCTTCCAGCTTCTCCAACAAATGAAGCAGAGGTCCAATAGACAACAGCCTCTTTCAATACACAACCATGATTCATTCCTGGAACACAGTCCCATCCTCTGCACTGAATGAAGCATGGATCCAGTGGAAAAAAAATAGTATGGGATCATGTAATTCAAGGCTGTATCATAATGCACATGCACACGGGGGCCAAATTAAGGTTGTACGGGCAATCTTAATTCTACAGATTCTCTCTAAGTCATATTCAAAGAGATATGGACGATTCCTATGTATGTGAATGGCAAAGTCCATTCACTAGGTTTCATTTTTTGACATCAAGAGCACGGTTTTAAGTGATAATTTAGATGTATTTTACAAAAAATAGTGTATATACCATAATTTGATATTTTTGAACTAAAGAATTCTGAAGATACAGAATTTGGGAGTGAGATCCTGTTCCCACTTTACTAAAACAAAAGGCAAAACTTCCATTGATTTTAAAGGCAGCAGATCATTAATTATTAGAAGTACTATTTGGTAAAGTTCAAAAATAAATACCAAACATAAATGCCAATTTTAATTAAATAATATAAGTGAAAAGTATCATGCTCTACTTCACACTGGTCTAGTTGGAGCCACTGCATAACCTAACCCTAGTACAAATGAGGCATAGAAGCCTCTATACAAGGCAACTCTGCCCATGTCACCCTCAACCTGTGAAAGGTTACTGCAGGCTTTCAGGGCACAGACATTCTTACATAAGTCTTTCATAAGAGGGTACATTTCACCCTCTATGAATTCAGTGCAATTATTACTCTATGAACAGCACTGAGGACTTGTTCCAGCTTGCCACTTACCTTCGTATCTTTCTACGGAGACATACGTTTAAAAAGCATTCATGCGTCATTCACAAAGTGACCATGTCACACTATACTTGAGAAAAAACCCTAAGTACAGTATTTGATTCTTGAGGTATAACTTGACATTTTATCAGAATTTGTTTTTCTTTACTTTATAGAGCAATACTAGTAGTATATTTTTATTCCTAAAGCACTTTGCTTATTTATGGCATGATTCAGGATAGTTTATTATGTATTTTTTATTCCCAAGTATAATTTTGCAAAGTGAATGTAACTAGTAACACCTTTAGACATTTCAGCCTGATCTTGCAAACAAAGCACATGCATAACTTTGTGCATGTGAGTAGTTCCATTGACTGCAACTGGATAACTCACAATGTAAAGTTGCACACACAGTTAAGTGTTTGCAGAATTGGGGTCATATTTTGCTATAGTTAGCTTAATGCAGTTAAGAGCATTACAGTTCAGTAAAATTGTTCTTAGTAAAATTGCCAAAGTCTCATATTATTAAAAATTCTTGTTTAAGATAAGGGTAAAAGTCAGCTAGTAACAAGCCTCAATTAATCTATCAACAAAATGCTATATAATATACAGACCTTGAAGTATGGTTCCCACAGTTCTCCTCATACAGAAGTTAAAGCAAAGAATAGAAAAAAAGAAGTCAAAGAAATTAGATATGGAGAAGAACTATTATATCTCCATACAATATATTGCTGAGTTGTTGTTCCTGTCTGGGGTAAAGTATATTCCATAATCTAAAAGTTTCCTGATATTTGACCTAAGTTTTCCTTTACTAAATTTCATGCCACTATATACCTTAATTAACTGCTTTTCTTTCTGTCAAGCCACTGTGGGATGACCTCTTCATCGCTATGGACAGATGCCACTCTGCCTGCAAGAATTCACCATCTAGATGAAGACCAGCTGGATCAAGCTTAATTTAGATAAAAATGGAAGTAGTTGACCAGAAGGGCAAACAATCAGAGGCTGCTCAGATATCTGCCCTGAAATTGTCATGACACTTAAATCTCTGATTATTATTATAAGTTATTGTTCCTTGAAACTAGGGATGTAACAGTAGTAACAACTCCAATTTGGCAGATGATTACATCCATTCCATTTGGCCAAGACCCTTGCTGCTATAATCTGGGCATTTGCTGGCTCATAACTGTACTATTATAACTCTTCAGATGAAATTTAATGTGGATAAATGCAAAGTAATGCACATTGGAAAGCATAATCCCAACTATACAGATAAAATGATGGGGACTAAATTAGTTGTTACCATTCAAGAAAGAGATCTTGGAGTCATTGCGGATAGTTCTCTGAAAACATCCACTCAATGTGCTGCGGCAGTCAAAAAAGTGACCAGAATGCTGGGAATAATTAAGAAAGAGATAGATAATAAGACAGAAAATATCATGTTGCCTCTATATAAATCTCTGGTACTCCCACATCTTGAATACTGTGTGCAGATGTGGTCGCCACATCTCAAAAAAGATATATTGGAACTGCAAAAGGTTCAGAAAAGGACAACAAAAATTATTAGGGGTACGGAACAGCTTCTGCATGAGGAGAGATTAATAAAACTGGGATTTTTCAGCTTGGAAAAGAGACGGCTAAGGGGAGATATGATTAAGGTCTATAAAACATGACTAGTGTAGAGAAAGTAGAAAAGGAAGTGTTGTTTACTACTTCTCATAACACAAGAACTAGGGGGCACCAAATGCTATTAATAGGCAGCAGGTTTAAAACAAACTAAAGGAAGTATTTTTTCACACAACACACAGTCAACCTATGGAACTCCTTGCCAGAGGATGTTGTGAAGGCCAAGACTATAACAGAGTTTAAAAAAGAACTAGATAAATTCATGGAGGATAGGTCCATCAATGGCTATTAGCTATGATGGACAAGCATGGTGTCCCTAGCCTCTGTTTGCCAGAAGCTGGGAATGAGTGACAGGGGATGGATCACTTGATGATTACCTGTTCTGTTCATTCCCTCTGGGGCACCTGGCACTGGCCACTGTCAGAAGACAGGATACTGGGCTTATAGATTCATAGATATTCAGGTCAGATGGGACCATTATGATAATCTAGTCTGACCTCCTGCACAATGCAGGCCACAGAATCTCACCCACCCACTCCTGCGATAAACCTCTCACCTATCTCTGAGCTATTGAAGTCCTCAAACCATGGTTTAAGACTTCAAGGAGCAGAAAATCCTCCAGCAAGCGACCCATGCCCCATGCTACAGAGGAAGGCGAAAAACCTCCAGGGCCTCTTCCAATCTGCCCTGGAGGAAAATTCCTTCCCGACCCTAAATATGGCAATCCGCTGAACCCTGAGTATACGGGCAAGATTCACCAGCCGGATACCCAGGAAAGAATTCTCTGTAGTAACTCAGATCTCACCCCATCTAACATCCCATTGATGGACCTTTGGTCTGACCCAGTAGGGCCATTCTTATGTTCTTATCTACTGCTGACAATCAGGACCAGACAAAAAACTTCAGAAAGTACAGTGTCTGTAGGCCCATTTATCAGCGTTATCAAACAATCACAACACCAAGGCTACAGGATTTCCATTGGCTCCCTGTCTACTTTTGAGTCCATATTAAGGTCCTGGTCCTGATTATTAAAGTCTTCAGTGTGTTGGGATCAGTCTTCCCTGGAAACCACTCCTTCAATTGAGACCCAGAGGGACTGCTAAACAGAGTGGGAAATACGTAGCATTTTTTGAGAGGTGGAGAGCAGATGTTCTCAGTAAAGGGGCCCTCTCTGTGGAACTCCCTACACAGTGAGAGCTGATTTAGCCCACGCCCAACCATCTTCAGATTTGATTGCAAAACTCACCTTTTTGCGCTGTCACTTCTTCAGTAACAGAAACTAAAGAACATCAGAGAAGAGAAAGAGGGTTCAGGCAGCCAAACTCAAAGAGAGAAATGGAGGGTACCTTAGGAATTCAGTGTTATGCTACTATAAATTTCTATATTCCAGCACCTGGATGCTAAAAAGATGGATGCCTTGCAGCTACCCGCGCAAAGCTTTTTTTATGATCATATCCTTCAGATATGCAAATGCAAACTTTTGCAGACAATTCTATCTGCCTCCCCATATCATCGTTCAGCAAAGATAAACACAGAATACGTAAGTGTTAATTATTCCAAATAAAGTTTCTTTTAAATTGCGGAAGCTTGAAGCATGACAGAAGTAATGCACATTGAGAATGTATTTTCGAATTAGCATCTGCCTCACGAACAGTGAATCATTAGACCAATTGTTATACTAGCCTGTATTATCAGTCTAGATTGATTAGTTGCGTTTTCCAATTATAGTTAATATAGATTAAGGAAAATTCATTTTTGTCATTATTTCTAGATATAACTGTCTGTCACAGTATAGATATTTCTGTTATCCTCTGCACCAACCAGTTTCAGAGATGTAATTCTATAATCACCTCTCTAAAAATATGCCTATTTTTGCCATCCAATGTTCAAGAGTTGGCAACCCTATCATCCTTCCTTGGGTACGTATCCTTCACACTTGCGGTAATCCCAACTAGTATATCTTAGTATAGCCTGGTTTGCTAACATTTCCATTCTTCTTCATACACATAAGAATTTATTGTTCTCTAGCATTTTTTCCATTCCAGTTTCTTCTGAACTGGTACTATCTGACCCAGCTGTGTTACGTATCCACTTCTATAGCTGTCCTCTCCTTACCAGAGATAACAAGAGTCACTGTTGTGAAGATAGTCCAGGGAAGAATTGATCAGGCTTTTCTAAGTTAATCTTAAAAGTCCAATAGTAAAGGAAGTACGAGGCCAAGACAATGCTGAGGCACAATATTCTGCAGTAGCAGCCTCAATTTTAAAGAAATCCAGATTTTTAAAAATCTTTTAGTCCAGTTTGGCAGCTGCTACACAGGATAGACAATCTCTTAGTAAGAAAAAATGACAGCTAACCAAAAATAATCAAAAAACAAAACTATTTTTCCATATCCTGACTGTGCGCAACTATAACATGCCCCACAACTGCCACTCAACTACTTATTTTTTAAATCTAAATTTAAATGCAAACTTCCCATGCTCATTTTGAATAGGTACCTTTGAACATCAAGCCTTCACATTTGTAATTAATTGAGTGAACATCTGTCCCATAACAAAATGTGACTGTTTGTTATGCACTTCAAATTTTAAAAATGAGCTCTATTTAACATATACATTAATTTAGGTTATAAAGTCTTCTTTTGGCCTACTGTGGATACACTTTTCATGGCTAGCCAATGAATTTAATAAGAATCAGGTGCTTGCACAAAATATATTGAAAAGCAATGTTCAAACTGAAACAGATTGTACAATACAAAACTCCTTTGAGAAAACATAATTTTGAGTGGCATAGCCTAAAATTTACAACAATTTCCTTGCTCCATTTCCCCCACACACACACACTTTTTTTTTGGTGATGATACAAAACTACAGGTTAATGGGACAAATATTTAGATTCTTCTAAGAAGGCCAGTTTTATTCAGGAAGTGATGCAGACAAACATGTACATTTGTCTTAAAAGATGTTTTCAAATATTCTTCCTAGTAGCTTTGCTATAACTAGGGGCTTAATCTGTCCCACAATGCAGTCAATAGAAAAATGACTTGCCCTAGGAACAGGAAACAAAAAGCTGTGCTTTTGTGTGATGTTTATAAACCTGTCATTTTCAAGGTCTAGTAATTAGTGGGGTTTGTTCATACTTTGTCATTACCAAGTATCATACACATTATGCACGCAAAACTCCCACTGACATTGTCAGGTGTATGAAATTGGGACCTGTTACAATGTTTCTACTTTTTAATCTCATCTATTTATTTTCTTTGGGCTTTGTATTAGTACCCATGAACCTGTTACCTGAACACCTCCATAGCAAGGGACCTTCAGTACTTCACTGAGTCTTTGACTCTTCTTACCAAGGTTATAAAAAGCTGTATTTTGGATTCTGCCTTTTGGGGGCAGAAAGGAAGTAGATTATGTGTTGTTGTAAGTGTCCTCATCAATGAGCTTCAAGTTGAATTTGGCTGTCAAACAGTATTATGAAACACATTTTCTATTTCAATCAATCATTCTACAAGAGGCTTTTTACTATTTGTACAAAAATATATGAAAAATATTTAAAGTTGTTCCATATACACATTCAAATGCAAACAGCAGTAGTCAACATTTTTAATGGGTACACTTGACTACCCTTAATTTTGTAAAAATATTATATACACCCAAAGACATATCCCTCCCATATATGAACATTTCTCAGGTGTTAAATATAGATAATTGAGAAATGTATATTTTACTTTGGACACTTTTGAATCCACATAACACTAACACTACTGATTCCCAACTGCCTAGACTTTGCTGTTCATATGAGTCCAGGTCTGAAATGTATTGTCTGGAACACGCACCCAAATTTGCTGTAACCAACCATGAATTCATTAAATATATAAAGGGCCTGTTTTTCAATTACCCTACAGCTCCAGCAGCATAAAGGGGCTGCAAGTGATGCCAAGGAAGATCTCCATTATAAAAGAGGTGTGTGCCAGGAAACGAAGGGAGAGCATGGTTGGAATATACTGCACTCTGACTAGGAGGGCAGCCCTCTGAGAGCTTTTGGAGCCCTGAGGTTTGCTCCAACTTATACTGGGGGCTGAAAATATGGGGAAATGCCATGGAAAAGAGTTTTAAAGCCCTGTTTTCTTCCTTCCCCATTTCTGTGCTGAGCCTAGGAGTGGAGAAAGAACATGGACCAAGTCAATGACGATTAGGGCAGCTCCTGAAAATACATCATGTGCATTTTATGAACTCCTTTTTACCCAGGAAGTTTCTTCCTGCCTCAGGCATAGGGTGACTGCTACTTCTGCGCATTAATACATTTATTGATTTACACACAAAACATGTTGACACTATCAGTCCTTGCTTCTATTCAAAGGATTATTGAAAGTAAGCAACTATATTTCAGCTAAACATTCTCTTCTAGAAACAAGGAAAGCCAGCTGTATTTGTAAATGTGAATACTGTGCAACTAAATGCTCTACCCTCACCTGTAAACAGCCTTTTGAGACTACAACACCCACTTAAGTAATTCCCCAATAATTTGGCTGAAGTGTGTCTCGTCCATTTACTGTGGGAACTACATCGATTCCCAGGTCAAAGTAAGCACATGAACATCTCAGACATGTGCGTTTCAGGTACACATACACACACTCCAATCAATCAGGAGGGGGACCAAAACTGGACTGAACTTCACAACGGTAGAGTTTTGCTTGACCAAACTAGCAGTGGTTCATACCTGGTCCTGGCTGAGAATGGTAAACGGGTCCTGTTTTCGCTCATCTCTAATTCCCTCAAAGGTTCAAGCATATGAAGCCTGTATGCGGCGAATCACTTCCATCCGTGGGACCGGACGGATGGAGAGGTAAGGGGGGGCTCCAACGCCAGCCTCTCTCCCCGTGCCAGTCTCTGGGCTGGAGGAGGCACCGTACCCGATTTGGGGTCGCTGGTGGACAGGGGACTGGCTGCGCTCCGGGGAAGGGGGCGGCTGCCCAGGGAGGAGCCCGGCAGGTTTCGGAGAGGGGAGCCGCTGCCGGGAGTGGGCGGCAGGTGAGGGAGGCAGAGCGGGACGCGAGGTGAGCGGGGTTATTACCTGGTTGTGGAGGTCCCGGGATCCGGGGTGGCGCAGAGGGCTGAAGGGGGAGACGAGGCCATGCCGCCCCCTTCTCCCAGGTGCTGCCTCTTCTTCGGGCGCCAGTGGCTGAACGCCGAGCACTTCTTGGGCTCCCGCTCCGGGGGGCTGCGGCGGCTGCTGCTGCTCCCGCTCCCGCTCCCGACCTGCCGCCGGTCCCGCCTCGTGGACGGCGTCTCCGCGCCCATCTCCGGCTCCGAGTCCTCAGACTCGCTGCAGTGGAAGAGCTTCCCGAACCGCTTGCGCCCCCCCTTCTCCATGCCGAGCGCTGCCGGAGCCGGAGCGGCGGGTGGGCGAGCCGAGAACTCGCCAGCGAATGAGGGGGCTGTAGCCAGAGCCCGGTGCCTTAACGTAGACAGCGGGAGCCGCAGCACCTCCTGGGGACCAGCCGTGGGCTGCCCCAGGACCTCCTACCTTCACCTAGCAGCAGCTGATGCTGCAAACCCCTCCCTCTTCTCCCAGTCACGGGGGTTCCCAACTTCCCCGCGGAGCGAGCTGCAACGATTTCCCGAGTTGTTTTTTTTAATTGTTTGTTCCCTCTTCCCTCATCTCAAACCATCACCGACAACCCCTCCCCACCGAGAAAGCAGCACAGGAGTAGGGCCACCGTCTATTGCACAGGAAGGGAGAGGTTTGCATTACCCATGTCCAGGGTGCAAATTATACATCATCATGTTGTTTTCTGCTGAGCCCGTTTGCCCAGGGCCCTGTGTCACTCGCTTGTGCAATGCTTGCTCAGTCAACGTGCTCCTCCATTGCAGGCACGCGGTGCATTTCTTCCACCCAAGAAAAAGAGATTTGGCTCTACAGTAGGAGGAAAGTATTGAAGATAGCAAATAAGACTTCCACATCATTTGTCTCCTTTGAGATTCATTTATGATCTAATACATTAGACAATGCTTCAGCCTGATGGGAACTATACTGTCCAATAGCATAGCTATTTTTTAACATTGGCCAAAATTTTTGAAGTCACCAGGCCTAAATATAACTGTCTGCACCCAAATGTTAAGTGGCCTGATTTTCAAGTTCTGATTTGTGGGTACTCAGCACTTTTAAAAATGAAACTACTTATATTCTGGTGCCTAAATATGGAGTTAGGGCCCTAATTTTAGTTGGAAAATTTTGGTCATTTTCTTTTAGAAAAAAATTAATATCATTAGATACCATGCTGACTAGGGAAAGCACAGATATTAGTTATTTATTAACATTAAAATTATGTTCAGGTCGCATATTGACAGTCTTGACATTTATATTCATGAACAAAGTCAGTCTAGATTTTATCTAAACCAATTTAGTTTTGGAATATTTATATTTAATTAATTTCAAAGAAAGAGCATGCAACAAATAGGTCCCATTCTCAAACCTCATTGCACCACAACTCTCTTCCGAGAACAAAAATGACTACATGACCCCAAGAGGGAGGACCAAAGCCTGAGACCACCTGAGCCCCACTACCCCAAAGTTGGGGCCAAGGCCCAAGCCCCACTACCCCGGGTGGGTGGGGTGAAGAGGAAGCCAAAACCCAAGGGCTTCAGCCCTGGGCAGGTGGCTTGTAACCTGAACCCTGCCACCCAGGGCTGGAGCCTTTGGGCCCCGGCCCTGGGTGATAGTGATCAGGCCCCAGCAAGTTTAATGCCAGCCCTGGTAACCCCATTAAAATGGGGTCAGGCCCCACAGTTTGAGAACTGCTGGATCAGAGATCAGTAGATCAGGATTCCTTGGCTAACAGTTTTCTCTCTCTCACCTTTCACATTTAGCATGGTGAAAAAGATCAAGTAGATATCCCTCTTTCCTCCCCAAGTTTTCAGACTAGAACTGGTCCTAATAATATCATATACTCAGCAATTCTGAATGGCTGGAAAGCATTGTTAGCTTGTCTACACTAAAACATAAGATTTACACAAATAAATATTTTGGGATTAAAGTGGGCATCATCAGACAAACATTAAAATGCTCCAGAACTGTGGCAGGAATTAAATAATTTAGATGTGAGAAAGAATAAATTACTCATTAAATTATTGCACCTTCCATACTATTATTCCAGATCAACAACACTGTTCTGTCTTCCAGAAACTAATTTTATGCAATAACTTGTGAAATTCCACTGAAAAAAATTATAAACCCTTTATGGAAAAAAACATAGGTTTATTTGTCTGTAAAATACTGTATACAGCTATGGCACTGTGTAAATAATTATTAATACTCACACATTACCAGTGAGTTTCCTGTTTTAGCTTTTCTTCCAACATTATGGTGATATGAAAAACCTTTTCCAAGAATCTGCATATGAAGACCACCATTTACTTTTTAAATTCTAGTTACGCACATTCAGAGTCCACCAAGAAACCCTCTCAAAAATCATTGTGTGAAATCTCATGCCACTGAAGTAAGCAACAACTCCCATTGACTTCAGTGGGGCCAGGATTTCATCCATTTATATACTAATAACTCTTGTGAAAATTTTTGACATAGGGCCTGATCCTGCAGTCCTTAGAAGCCACTGGGAATTTTGTCTGAGTAAGGAATTTAGCTAGCACTAGTCCTTTAAATGACGTGGCTGATTGTGGAGAGGACTAAATAGAATTTGTAAAACAAAACCGAGCTTATAAAAATGGTTTCTTATTCCCTTCTGGTGTTGTGAAATAATTGTAAAGTATTTATAGGAGATAAATACTCCACAGATAGCCACATAGGCTGGAGCCCCTCAAATCTGATATAAACCATGGTGTGTACAGGAAGTTCTTGCACTGGTATCCCCACCACCTCACGAGAAAATATGCTTTGAGTTGGAACTGCAAAACTACAGTGCTTACAAAAAGCAGTTCCCTCCTTTGGGAGAGGCCAAAGTGTGGCTTGCAGGCCATATACATACCATGGAGTTCTACAGCGTAGCTCACAGCCACCCTTCTTCTTAATAGAAATGCAACCCACACAGACTACAGTTACCAACAGGCCATGCTCCATCTTGATCCTTGCAGTGGGAGTAATTTGCTCAATTTCATGCAAATTAGGTTCAGCTCTCAGAGTCCAGGCAGAGTGTAAAAACAGATTTCAGTCAGGCAATGTTTCGGAGTTCCAGGGATACTATATTAGTCTGTATATGATTTTTTGCTAGTTTGCAAAGCACGCAAATCTGATTTTACTTCTTCTCTCTTCACCCAATCAGTTCATAGCAAGAGAGTCCCACCAAGAAAAATCCTGTGCAGCCTCCTCCCATGTTGCATATTCAGTTCTTTTTTCACTTTGTCATTAGCCAAGTCACTCTTCTCCTACCTCTCAGTGAAATTCACCCCAGTGCAGAGGACTATTGCATGAGCCTTGTGCTAGCCAAGTCCCACTTCAGCCCTATTTTAAGGACTTAAGTGGTACATAACCCTTATGCTGGCCCTCTGCATCAGGATAAATTGTGCATTTTAAAACTCACAATTCCTTCAAGAAGTTTTGAACCTTATGCCTCTTTGATTTAAACTACATAGTTAGGGTTGCCAGGTGACCAGTTTTCGACCAGAACATCCAGTTGAAAAGGGACCCTGGCGGCTCCGATCAGCACAGCTGACCAGGCTGTTAAAAGTCCAGTTGGTGGGGCTGGCAGATTCCCTACCTGGCTCCATGAGGCTCCCAGAAGCAGCGACATGTTCCTCTGACTCCAAGTCATATGGGTAGCCAGGGGGGCTTCAAGCTCTGCAGCTCCCATTGACTGGGAACCACAGCCAATAGGAGCTGTGGGGCTGGCACCTGTGGGTGGATGCAGCGCACACTGCATAGAGCCACCTGGCCGCACCTCCGCCTCAGAGCTGAGGACGTCACTGCTGCTGGGGAGCCCCCTGAAGTAAGTGCCGCATGGAGCCCACACCCCCTCCTGTACCCAACCCCCTGTCCCAGCCTGGAGCCCCCTCCCATACCCAAACTCCCTCCCAGAGCCCACATCCCAAGCACCCCAACCTCCTGCCCCAGGCCGGAGCCCCCTCCTACACCCTGAATCCCTCATTTCTGGCCCCACCGCAGAACTGGCACCTGAGCCTGTACCCCCTCACACCCCAACTTCCTGCCTCAGCCCAAAGCCCCTTCCCACACCCAACCCCCCTCCTGGAGCCCACACCCCAACCCCCCCAGCCTGGAGCCCCCTCCTACACCCCAAACCCCTCATCCCCAGCCACACACTCAGAACCCAAACCCCAGCCCAGAGCCTGGGCCCTCAACCAAATAACTCACCCCCTCCTGCACCCCGACCCCCTGCCTCAGCCCGGAGCCCCCCCCACAACCAACTCCCCTCAGAAATGATAGTGTTATTTTTCCCTGCAGAAAAATGACTGACAGGGAATCAAAGGGAAGCTGCAAGAGCAGTCACACACTACTCCCTAGCTGTGCAGGTACATCGTTTCAAGCACCTGGAGCAGCTGACGGAGAGGTAAATCACAGCAGGGCTGGAGACACCCCAGACAGTGGCTCCAGTGGGCCAGTTTTGTTCAATATCTTCATAAATGATCTGGAGGATGGTGTGGATTGCACCCTCAGCAAGTTTGCAGATGATGCTAAACTGGGAGGAGAGGTAGATACCCTGGAGGGTAGGGATAAGATACAGAGGGGCCTAGACAAATTAGAGGATTGGGCCAAAAGAAATCTGATGAGGTTCAACAAGGACAAGTGCAGAGTCCTGCACTTAGGACGGAAGAATCCCATGCACCGCTACAGACTAGGGACCGAATGGCTCGGCAGCAGGTCTGCAGAAAAGGACCTAGGGGTTACAGTGGACGAGAAGCTGGATATGAGTCAACAGTGTGCCCTTGTTGCCAAGAAGGCCAATGGCATTTTGGGATGTATACGGAGGGGCATTGCCAGCAGATGGAGAGACGTGATCGTTCCCCTCTATTCGACATTGGTGAGGCCTTATCTGGAGTACAGTGTCCAGTTTTGGGCCACACACTACAAGAAGGATGTGGAGAAATTGGAGAGAGTCCAGCGAAGGGCAACAAAAATGATTAGGGGACTGGAACACATGACTTATGAGGAGAGGCTGAGGGAGCTGGGATTGTTTAGCCTGCAGAAGAGAAGAATGAGGGGGGATTTGATAGCTGCTTTCAACTACCTGAAAGGGGGTTCCAAAGAGGATGGCTCTAGACTGTTCTCAATGGTAGCTGATGACAGAACAAGGAGGAATGGTCTCAAGTTGCAGTGCGGGAGGTTTAGGTTGGCTATTAGGAAAAACTTTTTCACTAGGAGGGTGGTGAAACACTGGAATGCATTACCTAGGGAGGTGGTGGAATCTCCTTCCTTAGATATTTTTAAGGTCAGGCTTGACAAAGCCCTGGCTGGGATGATTTAGTTGGGGATTGGTCCTGCTTTGAGCAGGGGGTTGGACTAGATGACCTCCTGAGGTCCCTTCCAACCCTGATATTCTATGATTCCTACCCTGAGCTGGGATCAGCTGCTAGTCCTGGCTGGGCTGGAGAGGATGGGACTTCCTCTTCCCCTGCAGGGAGTGGCTGGGGCTGTGTCAGGCCCATCCTCAGAAACCTCTTCCAGCTGCAGGAAGCTCAGTATCCTCCCTTCTTTCCTATCCCCATGCTCCTCAGCTGGGGGAGGGGGGAGGGGTCACTGTACGGGGAGCTGCTCCCACATCTGCCCAACCCCCGTGCATCTGGGACCTTCCATACCCAGGCACCCCTGCCAAGCCTCACACTGTAAACCCAGAACCTCCCCCCAAGACCTCCATACCTGAACCCCACCCCACTGAACCTCAACCCCTGCATCTAGAGCCCCACTGCACCCAGACCCCTGACTTCAGACCCCCACCCTGCACCAGACCACCCCCACTGAGCTCCTTGCACTCAAACCCCCACCCTGATGAGCTTCGAACTCCCTGCATCAACTTGAGCCCCCACATCCAGACCCCCACGCCACTGACCCCCAACTAGCTGCACCCAGACCCCATCAAGCCCCATTCCTCCAGCACCCAGACCTCCCTGCTGAGACCCCCACACTTGGTTGGGTGAATTGTAATTAAATACTAGGATACAGTCTTAATTACAATTCACCAGGGGGCCACATTAAGGTTGCCCAGGAACCTTAAATCTGGTATTTCCTACCTTCTGAGGTGCTAGACTTTGCAACACTTAATGTTCTTTCAATGTAGTTTCCTCTGTGTAACATTAGTATAACTTGTGTGCTTTCTCCTTTATCATGAAGTAATATGTGCAGATGAAGGGAGATGGATTCTAATCCAAGTCACCAATTCAGAGCAAAGTATTTTCATCCTACTTACCAAATAGGCTCTTTGGAACAGTGCATAAAAAAGCAACAAATTATTATTTTAAAATCAGAAAGTTCACATACACACACGTTTGCCAAAACCATAGATTGCAAGAAAAACTGTAAGAACATTCAATATATTCTTGTACAAAGCCATAGTTCTCAAACATGAAACAGAAAAGGAGTCTGCTTATTCAGGTAGCAGTCTATCTTAGCTGAAGAACATTTGGATTAAAAGAGAATGTTAACTGTTGCTTGGTAAGAACAGAATAAGCATAAAATGTTTCTGGGCTCTGATGTTATGCCGACTGACAAACTGTTTTCCGCTTGTTTTTCCCCTTGTAAAAGACAACTTATCTCAAATGTAAAACATGTAACATATGCTCCAGCCTCATGACAGCTAAAGTTCTGAACAGTCAGACACATTAGGTAGAGCTGGCAACACAGCCCATATAAGGTTGCAAGACTCTTTCCGTTATTAGACTTATCCTCTTAAGTTTCTTATAATTTTGCCAAAATGTAACCATTTAGTCTGAGAATTTCCATGCCAGATGTCTGCATCAGGCTGATATTTAAGAGTAACGGTATAACCATTTTCAAAAATGTTAGGGGAAAATATGCTGGTTTGCCCATGTTAAAAAAATTATTGCTCCTGTTTCTTTAACAATTTCTAGTGCCCCCAGGCTTGGGAACAGGGACTTGCAATTGGAATGGGGTGATGGTAGTGGTGAAAGGATTTTACCATCCTTGTGAATATATTTGTTCAAATTTACTTAAATTATGAGCATGAGTATAGACAACTGAGAGCTTCAGGAGAGCATTAGGCCCCCCAAAAACTTAGGGATTACATTAATAAATAAAGGAAATAATTAAGTTTCTCTCACTTTTGTTAAAGTGGACAAATTTAATCATGGTACAGAACTGCTCAATGAAGTGATATTCAACCGCTATTATTTTATTTACTTCAGCCCTCCACATAAAAAAACGTTGTCTACGCACCTGATGAGCCACTGAAAAAAAAAAAATCACAGCTGACACGTGCTCAGAAAAGGCACTTTAGAGTTTGGCAGCTAATTTCCCTGGAGATTCCATCAGCACTGAGCTTGCTCTAGCCAGAGTTATAGGGACTGAGCAGGACTTTCTTTACAATTGCTCTTCCTGGCTGGCAGGTGCTGCTGTGGCACTAGGCACAGGGACTAAGATTAGGGAGGTTCCCTCTGGTGTTTTCATTGTCCTCCCTGCTTGCACCAGGGAGTGCAGAGGGAGAGGGGGTGTAAGAGCCCAAGGAGATATGATTAAAGTCTATAAAATCATGGCTGGTGTAGAGAAAGTAGATAAGGAAGTGTTGTTTACTACTTCTCATAACACAAGAACTAGGGGGCACCAAATGAAATTAATAGGCAGATTTAAAACAAACTAAAGGAAGTATTTTTTCCACACAACACACAGTCAACCTACGGAACTCCTTGCCAGAGGATGTTGTGAAGGCCAAGACTATAACAGGGTTCAAAAAACAACTAGATAAATTCATGGAGGATAGGTCCATCAATGGCTATGAGCCAGGATGGGCAGGGATGGTGTCCCAGGCTCTGTTTGCCAGAAGCTGGGAATGAGCGACAGAGGCTGGATCACTTGATGATTACCTATTCTGTTCATTCCCTCTGGGGCACTTGGCATTGGCCACTGTCGGAAGACAGGATACTGGGCTAGATGGACCTTTGGTCTGACTCCGTATGGCCATTTTTATATTCTTACAATGTCAGATGAAATTCATTGTTGGCAAATACTAAGAGATACGCATTGCAAGAAATAATTTGAGCTATTTGTATACACTATGGCATCTAAATGAATGTAACCACTCTGGAAAAAGAAAGATCATAGCATGAAACTACAGAAGACCATACTGTTCATAGAGCTGCAATAAATGGGTACAGCTAAGGTTCCATTTTAAGTGTTAATTTATAAATCTAATACCACCAAAATAACTGAGTTATTAATTGTAAATTCCAGCCTTAAATGACAATTGTCAAATATTTGTATATTTAAGATTTTTTTAGTTTGTTTGTTACTACATGGTCTTGGACATGACATTTTTCTTAGTGAGGATCAACTTTAAGGTAAAGATATTTTGATGTAAAAGCAGCACCATTCTTACTTCTTATATGGTATATAGAGCAAATAAACTGATTACAGTTTTTTATGTGGAGGGCCAAAATACAAAGCCTGAATTAAAAATTTGTGACTGTAAGAAAATATTTGAGGACTCCTTAGCCCCAGTGTGATATTCTAGGCCAGGGTGATCATGCAACAAACAGCTGGCTGGTTATTGTTGAATGTGGGGATGAATAGTAAATATGACCTGTTCATTGCTCTGCTCTGGTGAGGGCTTTGCTGCACTCAAATTAATGCTATATATGTCCCCACTAGCAGTATCTCTGTTGCTGCCTGACGGACTCACTCTTTTCCCTTCTGCTTATCCATGTGGATTTTGCTATGTGCTACATTTGTGGCAGAAATAGGGCTGTGGAGTCCTTGTGCCCAGTTTCTCTGCTGCACTGTTTACGAGGTCAGAGCGATGCCGTATTTCCACTTCTTTTGACTTTCGTATTATTTTACCAGGTATGTTGGTTATCAGGTTCAGGACAGAGTTTAAGAACATTGGGCCTGATTCACTTTGTATTACTCCAGTTTTACATCAGTGTTATACAACTGAAATCAATGGAATAACAGAAAATCTGGAGATCATAGTGGTGCATTCAGTTTATTAAATCTAAAAATAAATATCTGCCCCCTAATATAGCTGCCAATGCCCTCATGTACAAACTGCAGTCTGTTTTGTTATTTTAAACATACTATAATCCACACACACTCCTCCCCTAACACACACATACACACTTTTCACACACGCTTACTCTCCTTTTGGCAGCTCAAAAGCATTATGGGGAAAAAACAGCAGAAAGATTATATTCAGTAATCCTTCACCCTCCTATTTTACGTGCACTGTACGCTCATCTTTTTACTCACAAATACAATTGAAGTTTTAACGATTTTGCTGTAACTCATAAAATGAGTTGTGTAAGTATAACAGAAGAAATATAACAACCTGAGGATTTGAATTTCATGTAGATTTTTCAGATAAATAGTCTTACAGTCCTCCTTAATAAGGAGACTTCTACTCAAAAGTATAATTAGACTAAGCAGTGCAACAGTCTTTTTAATTCTGAACTGCATTATTGAGGCTATAAGACTATAAAGCAAAAGAAATGACTAGTCAGTGAGACAAATTCATCCCTTGTTAAATCCATTAATGCTAATAGAGTCATACCTCAGATGAATTTGATCTGTAATGATAGTCAACTATGAATCAGATGTGTTTCAGTTCAGTGCATTCTTTTTAACAAAAAGCTGAGAACTGTCTGCTCCAAGCAGTTACTATCAGATGTGATAAATACATAAATAATGGGAAGGAATCTCCATTGATGTAAAATGGCATAGCTCTGTTGACTTAAATGGAGCCATCATGATTTGCACAAGATATTTCTATCTACCAAGTTTCTTATGCTATGCCCATCACTTTATTATCTTTGCACTTTATTCCAATGCCATGTCAAACCCCAGTACAGCTACTGTAAATTTGCCAACAGAGGAGGCTGTGATGAATCACTGGGATGACAGGTCAAAATGTAGATGCTTAGAGTTATGCAATACAACAAAGAAAAGGAATTAAAGTTTTATCAAAAGGCTTTAAACTGATACACAGTAAGTAATCGTTTAACTGTAGTATAGAATAACTACTTGTAGATAGAAGTTAATTCTTTGTTTCAGTGCTGGGAACTTTAAGTTACTAGATGAAGTGAAAGAAGCTCAATGTTATACTGCACCTATGGCTAAATATTACCTTTGTTTTACATGCTGATGTTCCACTGACATCAGTATGAGGTTTCCAAAAAGATCAAAAGCACTAAAAACTGAAAACTTATTCAGCTACTTCTTAAAATAAGATTAATGTGTATTATTCCATTATGTTTGATTTTTTTCCTCGGTATTTTCAGACTCAGTACTGTGACAATGCTGATATTGGAACTACAAATAATAGAAAGACATAGCCAGGACTTATGGACAAAACACAGGATTGGGATCAGAACCTAAATGAGTTTTAATGTTATATGGTATTGGGAATGTCACTTAACCTCTCTGCCTCAGTTTTTCCATCTGAAAAATGGCGATAATAATGCTTACTTACCTATCTCAAAATTATTTTGAGGTTTTTCTAATGAGTATTTTACAAAATTTAAAGAAATATGTACCAGTAAAAATCAAATATTATTATTTCCAGAAAAAACAGGGACTCCTTGTTGCTCAGGGGCTCCCTGTTTTTGTAGATACAGACTAACACGGCTACCCCTGATACTATTATTTCCAGATATATTAATGTGATAACCTTAAGTCAGATGTGCATATGTTTCATATAAAATATATGAACTGAATTATCTGTGAGTAGATTATGTCTGTATGTTTTTAATGTCTTTTCCCCCCCCAGGAGTGATTTAACAAAGACTCTTTTTCATGACTTTTTTAGTTTTCTTCATCTATAAAATAGGGATAATACTTACGCACCAACAATTAATATCTACAATTCTTTACAGTGCGATATCAATACTAAGTATTAAATATTTTATTTATTTTCCTTTAAATTCATAAAATCATTTTTCATACATTCTAGGCATATTCATACAGAGAATGGAGAACACAAGCAAGATGTTCGTGGGATGATAAGACATGCAAGGATTTATGTAAACCAGGTCAAAATCCTAGTGCCAGGACATAGGAACTGCCCCTCAAAGACAGGAAAATTCTGATATATCTATCTAGGCAACTGGTCACCTTAAATCAGTACTTCAAACCATACAGTATCAATCCAAATCATGCAAAACTACTCCATGCAGTCAGACCCTTGCATCTGCATGGAGCTTGTTTCAGGAGTGGGGCCTTGATGGCTGCATCATGTCTCTTTCAGTTTGTTTCAAGACAGAGAATGCATTCAGCTGCTTTTTGCTACACTGTCTAAATGAACAGTTCTGAAACATTAAGCTCTACTGTACAAAAGTATTTATACTACCAACTTTGTAATTGTAATCAATATAGCTATAATGGATTTTTATTTGAGAGCATGCAATTTTTTATTTTTAAAGAAAAACTACATACCACCAGTTCACAGCCTGCATTCTACATAAATTTACTACAGTTTGAGAACTGCTGATCTTAGACTTTTGTCTAGTTAGTGTCTAATTGAAAGTATTTTAATATTTATTATTACATTATTCCCAAATAATGGGATATTAAACCAGTGATTTAATTTTTATCTCAGTGATGCGCTGCCAATATTTTAAAAGAAGTTGCTACAAAAATGTCACCTTTATCATTTGATAAACCCATGTGTGTAGTGCCAAGGGTATGTTGGCTTGCCAACGAGAGAGATAAGAGACTGGTGCTTGGTAAAGAAACATATTAAGATTATTAAAATAGCTACACTTAAAACAATACGTGCAGTTGCTGGAAATATTTATACTTGGTTCCAGAACACGCCACAGTGTAGTACATTCATAGTATATTACAGTATCCAACATGTAATTCCAAAAGAAGGATGAGGCCATGGTCTTAGACCATAGCCAGTATTTTCAGGAAAATTCACTATCTGATGCAACCTGGCCCAGTCCTAAACCAAAACAAAAACAAATAAGGTCTTTTAAAGTATTTTTATATTTCTGGCATAAGGGAAAAGTTTCCTCTGGCAGGGATGACTGGCTAGTTTCCAGAGAGGGGATGAACTGTATCAGAGACAATGAAATCAGCCCCACCTTCCCTTCAGTTTGGTGGTAAAATTTAAGAATGGGCCCTTGAAAGCCCTAAAGTGCTCCCTCTAGTTTATTAAAACTTCCACATAATATTTAAAGTCTGTATTTATTATCTGCTTCAACACACTAGAACTTTGGGGAACTTCACTTCCAGCAAGTCTCTACTCCCTCGTACAATATTAGTGGTATTGGATAATACCTTTAAATTAAGCTCTTCCTTATTCATTCTAATTAAGAAAGTTGTTCACAGGGTTCCAGGTAGTTAGGGAGGAGTCCATCCTATTATTTTGGATGATGTACAGTATCTCAAATTATAAATCATAAGAATGGAATTAATCTAATGAACCACATGTGAGAGAAGTTCTTCCATTCCTGACTAACAATTTCCACTGTGCATGTTGTTAAGGTGCTCACAAGAAGCATATAGATGAACATTTAAAAAGCTTATCTTTATAAGTTTGCTCTGTGCCCTTGTATGTAACAGTTACACAGCACAACCCAGATTTTCAGCATGGTTAATTTTTATAAGTGTCCATATTGGTTTGTGAACAAACAGAATTGAGGATTAGCTAGTGGAGGCTACTCTTAACTTGACCCTAGATCTTGTTCTGCTGTAGGAGATGGTCTACCTCCCAAAAGTTTTGTAGTTTTCATAATAGTTGAGCCTAATAGATGTAATTTGTTTATAAATAACGAATTCTAAGTGATTTTGTCCTGTTTTTAAATCAGCGATTAGTGCCTCTGGTAGAATAGCTAGATTATTAAAGCATCATCTTGCCTATATAAAAGGGCCAGACTCTGCCACCCTTACTCGCACTGAGTAGTATCTTATTTTGCAAGTAGCTCTACTGAGATAAAAGGGGCTACTTCTCAGAGTAAGATAGCATGAGGAACAGTGGAAAAATTTGGCCTAAATTTAATAGCAGACTGTTGGTACTATCAGGGTTGGATTATGTTTGATGGTGACCTGGGGCAGTTTATAATTTTGGGGTCCCGTTTGCATACTCCATTCCTTCTCTTTACTGCTTTACCACCACCCAGCTCAGACCGAACACTTTATTGTGAAGTTACCTTGATTATTTCAGGTAGAGTTTTACAATGTGATATACTAATTGTAAAGCTGAATGAAAATTAAAATGAACAAGACCATGTTAATTTCGGCACATAACTGTAGTAATACACATAGGGATGCTATGACTTCAGTTACTTATATCAGTGGTATTCAATTCCATTTTCTGGTAGGCTAGATAAGCCACTGTCCCAATCTTGGCAGGACAAAGGGTTTTCTCAGTTGTTTGCTCTCTAGTAAGTCTGCCATCAGCCAGAGATTAACCTTTCCAGAGTTGTGTGCTGGATTGCATTTATTAATCTTAATATAAAAGGTTAAGTGTGCTGGTAGACAATATTCCAATGAAATCTTGCACACAATTATACAAATACATTTTAATGGAGTGGAGCCAACCCGAGTTGCAGGGCTCTTTCTACTCCTTCTGTCCCCCTCCCACCGTGTGTGAATAGGCTAGGCTAGGGAGGGAAGGGGGAGAGAGGTCTGCTGCTTCCTGAGCAGCTCTGATGGGCTGCCGATTTCCAGAAAGCATTGAGGAGCAGCTGACACCAGGTGGTGGGCCAAACAGAAGGCCCCTGTGAGCCAAATCTGATCTACAGGCCACCAGTTGAAGAACAATGTAGAAAATGTATATTTTAGGGAGGCCCTCTGTGACTGAATGCACCCCTGTATTCACATCCTAGACACTATTCTGACTTTAATGCCTTATATTTGTACTCACTTCAAGTCTATTTTTGTATTAAATAAACTATTTTTTAATCAGAACTAATCCTGGGACATGTTTAAACTGAATTGTCCAATTAAAGTAGCAAACTGTTGTACATCGACCTCAGAGGATTAACAGCCCTCCAATATCTGAATTGTCCATGAGAGGACTGGACAGTGCAGAACACAGTTGTGGGGAAAATCTGTGATTGGGAGTGTGTTGGAGTCAACCTGTAAATGGTAATTGGGGCTGTTGGAAGTCAGAGCGTTGACTGGAGTGTTGCTGGCAGGCTGCAGTCATACACAAATACTCAGGGTGTGATCTGCATGCTGTTGGGCTCTTTGTGAGTGGCCCATGTTGGAAGCTGAAGCAAAACATGGTGAGGCCCCCCAGCGTTACAGGGCAGACAGTGACACAGTCCCTTACTAGTCTAGATTGCACTGCAGAACGTGATATCCTCAAATGCAAGGCCACTGGCTGCATCCCTGAAAACCACTGTAAATCCAGTTCTGGGTACTATACAAATCATAATAAATAGTACATTAAATGAGAAATATTTTTACTCTCTGATATGCAAGTCAATAAGATCCCTGCAGGTATATTTTAGAATTCAGTGTCCTCCAAACATTAAGCCTTAACTGCATGAAGTTGGGCACCCAAACATTAGTGGACACAGACATTTTTGAGTTGTGTCTTACTCAAGGTCCCACAATGAGTGACAGAGCCAGAAAAAGAAACCAACAGCTTCTGATGCCCTGAAGCCTGTTTTAGCACCAAAAGGATTACTCTTATAATTTGAAATATAATAGAAGGGTGGGAGGAGGGGGAGGAAGAGAAATTGTGATAATTTTTATATCCCTATTTAAAATGAAATAATTCATGAAATACATTTTAAATTAGAATAAAAATAAGTAAAGGAGAGTTAACTATTAAGTTAAGCCACATGGGCTTTGAGCGTACTTCAGATATTTAGACAAGAACAAGTTTAAAATAGCTTAACGGATCTCTAAATTTACACATCTGTTATACAAAATTAGTATCAATAGATTACAAAAGCATAAGTAATTATGTGACAGGGCAAAGTTATCCTGGTATGAACAATCCTTCCTTAAGTACAGAAACAAGGTAAGCATAAATTGAAATTACAGCTGAAAAAATGCCATGTGTCATAGCTGTCTAGATAAAGATATAGTTATCTGGCTACTAGTGGGATCAATATTTCCATGTAATTACTGAAAATACTTTTGTTTTTTTCCATTATAATGCTTGTGAGCAGAATGCTACCACCCAGCCCAGCAAGCGGGAAACTTCATAGGACTAGACATGGTGGGGACAGCTCCAGGATCCCACCAGGGAGAAAAGCAGGGATGGCCCTTCCTCCTAAAAAGGACTTCTCTGCCTCCCATTGGGCAATCAGAGAGAGATGGGAGCTGATGGGGGGGAGGGGGAAGATGAGGAGCCACTTTAATTTAAACCTTTGCCCAAGTCTTTTGGAGCCTCTTACTCCATTTTAGCTGTCCCACCCTTCCTTCTTGTCTTTTGTAGTATAGGAACTATAGCTTTAGGTTGCTGCAGCTCTGAGCAATTGTCTGTTTTGGGGGTCAGGTAAGAAATTTTCCCATTAGGGCTAAGCTGGCACAGGTCTGGTGAGCTGAATCCTAGGGATCAGCTGAGGAGAGCCTACCCTGACTTATAGGTTACATGGTGGGAGCCCTGTAACACCCACACTGGATCCATTTAAATGCCTGGTACATGAGACTTAGGGAAGATGGGACAAATAGGTCCCCACCCCTGCCTTAAGTTGCAATTTACCTCTTAAATCTGTCCCTGTGTCTGTCCCTATTCACCTACCTGTCCTGATCACAATGGTGTATTTAGCAGCATATAATAGTAGAACTATGGCTTTTATTTGATCATCATCCACTGCTGCATCTTCTCAAAACCCAGAAAGCATATTAAAGGAGGGATATTAAGGTTATCCACAATCCACTTTTATATCTCTTCTCACAAGAAAAGACCAGAATGTGGTCTGACATTGTTCAGAGAACAGTTGGGGAAATAATTTGTAAGGATTAATATGGATCTCAGGGTGTCCACAGATTCTAGCAACCAAATCTTTTCACACTTTCTGTGGAAAAGCCCTCAGCTCCCAATAAAACAATCTGGGGGAGAGTGATTTTTGGACTAGGATTTCAATGCGAGTTTTGCCATTGACTTCAACACTGTCAGAATTTCTTCCTAATTGAGGGGAACTAGGTCATTATAAGAGTAACCTGTTCTCCTTTCATGGGTTTTCCATGCACACCAATCTGACCAATACTTTGTACTTTTAAAAAAATAATGTTATATTTATCAAAGTTACATTAAATGCAAAATGAATCAATGGAAACATTAACGTGAAAACAAAAAAAATGCAACTAATATATATTTGGTAAGCCTCTAGGGACCAAATTTTGGCCTCATTTACAATCATTCATCTCCACTGACTTCACACAAGGGCATGCTCTGACCTAATAATGTAAAAAAGGACAGAAAATAAGTCTGTTTTATTTGTTAGACTTTGTCTAAAGTAATTATGAGCTAGTTTAAAGCTTCTCCCCATTTTATATGCAGCCACTGTCAGGTACTCAGATTTGGCTGCCAAAAGATGACTCATTGTAATGCTGTCTGATAATATGGTTCCAAATTGGGGAGTGCTATACTGCCTGAGGTTCTTTGGCATTACAAATATTTTTGTTTTGTTCTAGGAGTTCCCTCCCTTCCACTCTAGATTGGCTATAAATCTATCCTGCTGGGAAAACGAGGAATGTGGGACAAAATAGCCACTTGAAAAGTAGTAATATACACCAGGGAGCCAATTCCTTTGTATTGCACCTATTCTGCCAAATCCATCCTATGACATTATTTGCAATGGTTTTGAATTCTTCTTTATGGTAGTGGTTGATATTATTAAGATTAAAAAACTGCATATGCTCCCTTGCTCTGAATGCAAGAAAAAAAAGGTGATCACCACACACCCCATGCCACAATAGCCTTGCAATCCCCTTTTGGGCCCCCACTTTGAGAAACTCAGATATAGATGTAGCTTATTGTTTAAATTGGGGGCAAGACAACAACTTCCATGGAGTGCTCCTGTTATGGGTTAGCGATTAACACCACAAATGTTGTCAAAAGGATACCAGACATCCATTTTTCTGTCTCCTGGTATGATTAGTAATGCAAAATTTGTTAAGAAAATGTTGCTAATCATCTCTCTTGCCATACAAAGGTGGTTAAATCATATCTTACTGAGAAAAATGCCACAGGAGGGCAAAATTAGGCAGAAAGCCACTGCTTTAACCCCTGTTGGAGAAGAGATTTGCTTTCTTGCTTTGTGAGTGGGGAATACTGACTTCCAAACCCAAAGATGCCCCAAGATCCAGAGGGAATGTCTACTAATCTCACAGCATGTGTGAAGGGCTGAGTATTGATACAGAAGTCTAATATCTCTGTTACCCCAGCACAAATACCCGTGACCAAATCCTCCCCAGGAAACACTACCGAAGGGGAGTGGCTGGATAATACTGACAGGTCCTTCAAAAGCAAAGCGCCTCAAACATGTAGAGGTCATACGGACGGGTTTCTATTTTGCCATCTGCCTTGGTCAGATATCCTATACTTTGTGGGGCATGTCAAATGCTATGTGGGGCATTGGAAGCCTGGTCCAGACACGACTGGAGAGTCTGTGAAGTGAGTGGCTGCCACAAAGCACAGTAGCTGTGGCCTCTGCAGATACTTCAATATCTGCAGGCCTGAAAGTCCATGACATTAGATAGGTAGTCAAACCCAGCCCTTCCATCTGCATCATTCAACAGAAACTCTGCAGTTTTTGTTCATCTTGAACCATCTTGCAGCCTTTTTTTTAAGCATAGAAAAGCATGATTTATCCTGAAGGTTAAGCCCAGTCCTGAAGATAAACATACAGTAAATCTCCACTGAATCTGGTGATGAAAGAATACTAGATTAAGTAGCATTCTACTCCTTACTATGATTGGACAATTTTACGTGTATAAATTTATTTGTTGCTATAGTCTTATTTCACCACACTATATTATTTCACCAGAATATATTTGTTGGCCTTGCTAAGTATATCTTTGTAGGTGAAGGAGTTAAATGAAAGTGTTGATATCTTAGGAGGGGGCTCAGGTGTGCCTGTACAATTTAGTTGAAAAACCTAAGTAATCTACAGTAGCAAGGGAATAAAATTAATACATACCGTATTTGCCAAGTGAAGTAATCTTCCATTTGCATCTGTTCGACTGAGCTCAAATTCTGTAACTGCTGCCAAATCACACCACAAATTTCCCACTGTTAGGTCTTCAGGATTTCCCCTACTTACTGGATTTTTCCAGGGGAGGGAGAGATTTTTCTTCTTCTCTTCCAGCTACCTACATTGTTATATTATTTTTAACAGGATACTTTAGAGTTCTTGTGGGTCTATTAAATTTATTTTTAGACCAAATAGGTTGGACCCAATTTTCTGGATACATTTGGGAAGTGCAATGCCATATTTACAAAAATATTCTCACTAGAATGAGTGGTCACAAGAGCAGGTTGAAAAATGCAAATTCACAGGAAAATTTGCAAACATTTTATGTTGAATTAGTAAAAAAATGCACTTGTTTTTCAACATTTTTAAAATATTAGATCAGCTGTCCTTTTGATTGCATTTCCACACAAAAGACAAGAGACAGACCACAGTGCCTATCTGACCACATTCCCTCCCTGCAAAGCTCTTTCCCCTTCTCCTCCATCTGCACACGTTTACTTCATGGGTGCTATGAGCCATATCCATTACTGACTAGCTGGGGATATATTTCAATCTTTTACTATTACAACAAACCCTTCCTTATTAGGCAATCTCCAAAGAGAAGATCCCAGAGTAACTGGGCAATAGCCCAGTAGCCAGAGTCTTCAGAAATGAAATATGCATATAGATAGATACTATATGAAATTAATTGTTAGGTTGTTGAATTGTGATCCATACATCACCTCTGTAGCTTGCATGTCTTATTTAAGAAAGAAAATATTTGCTATCAAGGAAAAAATGGAAAAGTTTTCTAGTAAATAGCTGTCCTATATATTTAGCATGAAGCGGCTCCAATCTGCTCTGCACACTGGTGATACTGGAAATGGTTCTCTGTGTTTTTGTGTGCAGCTGTAAAGTCCTTTCTTCAGCAGAGGATAGTTTCTTTTTACTTTCAATAACTTCTTGAGCTATGCACCCCTGGGGAGTTGCATACAAAGAAGATAGGCAATGGACAGCAGAAGTGGTATTCTTGAACAGAAACCCTTCAACTATTTTGGGCATATTTCACACTAGTAACACAGGTCATAAAATAATTCCTAGTGCATTTTTCTTTTTTTAAAATCAAGATTGGATGTTTTTCTAAGTGTCAGTGATGGAGAATTTACCACAGCCCTTGGTAAATTGTTCCAACAGTTAATTATGCTCACTATACAGAACAGTTGCTTCAGTGAACAGCTAGAAACCAATGTCTGGATAGATACTGAGAGGTCCTTTATTGGCTTCTCTTGGGAAGAAGTCTTACTCCAGAAAATCCAGGAATGGCTCTTGTTTTCCAGCCATTCCATTGGGCTATTCCATGGGCCGTGGATATCGTAGGCAAGGGGAGGCTGTGCCCCCCCAAACAGCCTATCGTTGCCCTGCCCCCAGGACAGTGTACCTCCTGAAGAGACTCAGGGCTGCCAGGATAGCTGGTGCTGGGCTGCACTGTGCTGCCTGCCCAGTGCAGGCCACCCAAGCCCTGGGGGTGGCCTGAGCTCCTGTGGGGGAGGGGCATGGCCTCAGCTTTGCACAAAAGGCTATTCTTAAGTTGTGACTGTGTAACTACTGCTTGGCATTTGATTTCTGTCCTCTAAACCCTATTTAGATCAGAAGTAATATTTTCTAATCCTGTAAAAAACCCAAGGCTTAAATCAACAAACGTTTGATGAATACATCACGCCTGAAGATATAACATCCACTGATAAATGATCCGGAAGAATCAGAGAAATAGAGGATTAAAACTATTCTGTTTTCCTGGAAGTCTTAAAAGAAATTGACTTGAAAGACAAAAACATCTGGGCATTTCAATGTGCCAACTGAAGGTTTCCCACCAGCAGCTTGGAATCTCATCTCCCTTTGTCAATAGGACACCACCAGAACAAAATAGGAAAGGCCTGAAGCAATAGAAGTTCTTTTTAGCAAAACCACTGACTGTGTCCCATCCCGCCCTGCCACCCCACAATCCAAGTAATTCTGCCACTTAGAAAACACAGCTTTGAATTTTTAATTTACCATTGTCTCAGCACTTTTTACTGCAATTAACTAGGCTGCCTGCAGGGAGCTTCTGTGGACAGAAGCATCCCTTTCACAATATATTGAAGTTCAGTTTTGAAAGTAACATTTTAGATCCTCAAAATTCTACAAGAATTAATTCTGTGCTCCTGCACTGAGCCCTGTGTGTCTTGTTGCAGGCCCTTCCACCCCTACTGGCAGTAGTACCTTCACAGCTTGCCCACTATGCAGTGTAAACTTGGCTCAATGTACCTTCATAGACCATTAATTAATCCACCTCCATAAGGGCTGATAGGGCAGGGAGAAGGACCTGCCCTGGGAACTCCTAAGAAAGGCTGCTGCAGCAGCCCCTGTGGAAAAAGGAAAGTCTACTTGCTGGGCCCAGACAGACTAAAGGTGCAGTTAGTAACTTTTGGTGGCCTTCGGCCAGAGCCCAGTAGAGTGGGAGGACACAAGCTCCCTTTCCCCTCCATATTAAGACCCCCTAATCACTTGGTGACCTTTCCAACCACTGTCAACCATCACAGGCTCTCTGGCGGTGTGTTTGCAGCTCAGTGGTCAGAGGACAATGGAAGGGTTAATGCTGACTCACTGAGCTGCTGCTGTATGCTAAGGGAAGGGTTACTTCCCTTTTCACTGGAGTTGACTGGAGATTCTGGGGATAGAGAGGACAAAGGAAGTTGGCCTTGAGAAACTTTTGGCCGACTCCCAGAACCCTGTCAAGCGGAGCTGCATCTACACTGCAAAGCAATAGGGCTCAAACCCTGAGGTCATTGCTTGACTTGGGATCAAACCCTCCATTCCACTATGGCCTGATTGGAGTCTAAACGCTAAAGCTTACTCTATGAGCTACACTGTGGAATCCTAGAACCCTAGGTCTGAGCCAGAGTCTGAGAGATGTGCGTAAACAGAAGTGGGGTTTGGGCTGAAGCCTGAATTTATGTTGTAGCTCAGATGTTCTCAAACTGTGGTCCGCGAGCTCCCTTCAGGTGGTTTGTGATCCCTCTATGGTGCACACCTGACCAGCCACACACAAAAGAGAATGAAGGGCCACCCACCTAATTAGTGGAGCTGCGTAGGTGCCTGGACTCTGGAGAAGACGCACATATAAGGTGAGGTGGTGGCCTTGGTGGTGATTAGGGGGTAGGTGGAAGGGAGCAGTGGGAATTTGTGACGTGCAGGGTTGCAGCGGCCAGAGAAACAGGTGACTTTCCCCAGCTCCAGGGCTGCGGCTGCCAGGGAGAGACGGTCCTCCTTCCCAGCCCCTTCGGGGACTGCTGTGGCAGGGAAGAGAAAGCACATCCATCACATTAGAAAGCTAAGACTTTCTAAGCACACAGCTCACACATTAGAAATCACATACTTTCTAAGCTAAGACTAAGAGCACACAGCTCATATTTTAACAAAAAACATTGGTTTTTTAATATGGTGCTTTTATCCAAATGCTTTATATTTGGGAAGATCATTAAATAGTCTGCTGAAACCCTCAGCAATTTTCAAGTGGTCCGCAAAAAAAAAGTTTGGGATCCACTGTTGTAGCTTATGCATACCCTATAAGCTATGTTTTCTAAGCCCTGTCATTTTGGGGGCTCTTCTCTGAACCTCTCCAATTTATCACCATCCTTCTTGAGTTGGGGCACCAGAACTGGACACAGTATTCCAGCTGTGGTCACACCAGTGCCCAACAGAGAGGTTATTTTATCTATTCCTACTCATGAGTCTCCTGTTTATGCATCTTAGAATTTCATCAGCTGTTTTGGTCACAGCATCACACTGCGAGCTCATGTTCAGCTGATTATCCACCACAACCCTCAAATCTTTTTCAGAGTTATTCCTTTCCCAGGATACTCCTCCATCCTGTAAGTATGGCCTACATTCTTTATTCTGAGATGTATACTTTTACATTTAACTGTATTAAAACCACATGCCTGATGTATGAGGCTTTAGCGGACAAGCAGTGCAGAACCATCTTACTCGTCTTGTTCCTAATCATGGAGGAGTCAATACTACTTCTGTCCTACATTCCTTTACATTGCCTAATATGGCAAGGAGGAATTTCAGCCTAGAAAAAATTAAACAATATCCTATTTTCAATTATATCAAACATGTATTGATGCTATGGACTCAGTCCTGCTTCCATTAAAATAATAGCAATTTTGCCAGTGATTAATGGAAGCAGCACTGAACCCTTAGCTTTTGCATAAATTTTAACCTTAACTATACCCAACCTGAAAGTCTGCTATAATGCACTTAAAAAAAGTCAAGTCTCCTTCACTTCAGGATTACTAAGAATGAACAACATACTACTTTAACATTGGTAAATTTTTCTTACAAGGAGTTTGCTTGCATTTTTATTTTTTTTTTGCTGCTCATGTAAACTATTGTCTCCAACTTCAGCTTCATTTCTTTGTGTGCATCTCTTCCATTTTAGAATTATCATATTTATAGCTTTTATTTGTGCCACAGATGCTGCTTTGGTATTTTCCATTTTAGTACTAAGGGAAGGTGTTATTTTGGTGGACTCCCTAGTGGGAAGCTCAGATTGTCTGATCAATTTTTACTGGAGACAGGCTGTCAAATCACAATTAATTAATCTTTTATTTTCCCTGGAGTTGTTTCCTGCCATTTTGTTGATTTAATTGTTTGACTTGTTATATTTTCTGAATTTTATGTTGCTGAATCAATAGCAAAAGATAGAAGAGATCCTCTAAACTCACAAGAATCCAGCTGCCATCACAGAATGTCCATGTTTAGCTCCCTCACTGAGGTAATTGAAAGCTTTACCCTGCCAACATTTTCCTCTTAATATGTAGGCTGTACCATAAAGAATCCACTGAATGCACAAAGTTATAAGGAGTTAAGGTTTGGTCTTGTTCTCAATGAAGTAAATTGGCAAAACCCCCTTAAGTTCAATGCAAGCATGACTGAATCTTAAATGAGTTGGCCAGTTTTTCATAAACCTTCAATGTGAGATGAAGGTCTGGATGTCTTTTAGCCCTGATAGAGTGATTAGGATTAAATGCATTTTATACTGTTTATAGAATAAAATTATTTGTTTCCCCATCAAATCCTGTCTTCAGCCAATGAATTTACTGGCTCAAAATGCTTACTTACGTACTAGGGAAGCTCATGCCACCCATATGCTTATTTAAAAATCCTTTTTGTTGCTTATCTGAGTTAATTTGATATCTTTAAAAACTAATGGAGAGATTAATTTTAATAAAATTGCATCAGAAAAAAAGGAGGCAATTAGTATGTTGCCTCTACCAAACATTTACATATGTAACTTTACTCATAATCCCACTGAGCCCACATGCACAGATACAGCAGCATTGAACCCATGGTGTGTACATTAGAAGCTCAGTTCTGCAATATACTGAGTACTTGTCGCAAGTTGCAAAGCATATAAGCACATGCTTATCTTCAAGTATCTGAGTAAAATTAAGCATGTGTTTAAGTGCTTCTCTAGATTGGGGTCCTAGAGCTATTGGGAGGTTCATTTTTATAATACAAAACAAAAAGAATAAATGTTATTGAGATCAAAGTAAAAAGTACACACTAAGGCAGTTGATTCTCTGTGAATACCATTCCTGAACATGCTTTTCAAAATGTGCAAGCATCAAAACGGCATACCTGTCCTGTAGCACTCCCCTCTGGTTAAGCGTAGCTCTGCTGAGTCCTACCTCAGTTTCCCTTTCACTCAAAGCCCCTTAAGAAGTCTACACAGGCCAGGTATTCAAAACATCCCCCCATCTACAGTCCAGTTTAAATCCCACAGAAAGTTTTCAAACTTACAAAGTTTCCATCCCCCTTTTAGCTAGGCCTAGGCCCAGCCCCTCCCCAGCAGGAAGTTGGTCTGGATTTGTTATTTTACCCCAGACCCAAGCTGCACACAACCTCACCTCCCTGAGAAGGTATCATCCTACTCTCCCAGCATGTCTTACCTAGAGTTTAACCAACTTCATTAGCCTTCCCTCTATTAACTCAGGACCCAGCAGAAGCCTTTTTACTGTCTACAAGCACCTGCCAACAATTAGCTGCAGTTGTCTCCCCCTTTATAAGGCCCAGGTGTCTTCCTTTAAGCCCTATTGGGCAGACAGTAATCAGTCCAGGTGCATTGGATCCCACTCCCTTTTAAAAGAACCAGTCATCCTGTAACAGCATAAACAGAACATGTATTTAGGCAATGTACTACAGACTTGTTCCAGTCAACAGAACAGCCTGCTGTTAAAAGGTTTACATGAGGGAAAAGATCATGCTTAAACTTGCTTCTCGGTCTGACAGAAAAAAAATGAGGCTATTAGAATATAAAGATAGCTTTAACTGTTTTATTCTCACACTGAAAGCCTTTTATGGCTGGGTCCAATTGGACAGATGTTATAAGATTAAAATAAAAGATGGTAACTAGGACTCTTTGCTAATTAGGCTACAGATGCACTGTGACTTTCAGTCAAAATGTAATAAAAATGTTAATTCAGATATCCACATAGCAATCCTTCATGCTATTGCAGTCTCTTTTTGTGTGTGATTTTATTACACATGAGCTGACTCAATGAAAAACTATCAGGAGCTTTGCACCAAGTAGGGTTCTGTTCAGAACTATCAGGCTTATAGGCTTCACAACTGAATTCCAACTGTGCCAGCTAAGTTGTTATGGCTATCTCCAGCATCCTGTAATTGGTCTTAATTAGATCAGATCATTAACTTATTTACCTCAGAGGAATGTTGTGAAGCTTAAAGCATTAATATTGGTAAAGCAATTTGAAATTCTTTGTACATACAGTTTTCCTTCTGACCAAGTACTATTATTTTTTCTCAAATTGCCCTGTCCATATTTCACTCTTTACATATTTTATATTTTTTTAGTGAATCAACTATCTGCAAAGGTGCCAGATTGATTGTTCTAGACACTGCACTCCTCTATTAATCCACGGAAAAGGCACAGTCTAGCCAGCCATGGTATAAATCCTACCATTTTGCTTCAGCCTGGACTTGGAGGTATTAGGGGTGAGAGGGTTCTTCAGTCTCCATGTCCATTCGCTCGTTCCTCTCACAGGGCTGAGTCAGGAATTCTTGAATTCTAAATCTGGCTCTGTAATGAACCTGTGTAACCTTAGGTAAATCACTTCACCTCTCAGCTTCAGTTTCCCATTCTGTAAAACAGAGATAATAACCTAAGGGTGTTGTCATGGTTCTGTTCTGTTTGGCATAATCCCACAAAATGGGATTGTCCAGTGAGGACCCTTTTCTCCCTTCAAATACTGTTTCCTCCCACTCAAGGAAATCAGAAATTGGATGGGAGGAGGCCCCACTGGACATTCCAGTTTAGTGGAAATATGCCTACAACACTCCTGTATCCCCATTCCTCATTGTGGCTCACTTCCAGAACAATCAGTCAGGGAACTCTAATGTCTAGCTGTGAAGTTTTTGGAATTCTTCTCTGGATTATTTTAGAACCTGACTCAAACATTTGGAATTTGGGGAACTCACCGAGTATCAGCATACTTCTTAAGAGTCTTCAGGGAAGGGAACAGCTGTAGACTGCCTAACCCAGAGTTCCCTGCCCACAATGGGCAATACGTGACTAGCACCTGGCCCCAACTCTTCTGCCTGAGACCCCACTCCTTCCGCACCCACTGGTAATGAACTCTTTAGATTTAGGCTTGAGTATGGGAGTACTGAGGCCTGAGGGAAGGTGAAGGCTGAGAAGCAGCATATTCCACCAGGCTGGAAGTGCAGACTGAGCAGCCACTATCTGCGCACCCCACTAGGCTAGTGCATCTCATCTTTATGTGTACCACTAGTGGGATTAGAGGCCTTGGGTGATGATGGTGGGGAAAGGGGAAAGGTTTTGGACACCTCTGAAGGTTGAGGGGAAGGGATTTTTTTGTTTCTAACAGTTTTGCAGTTGAATTCCCTTAAGTCCCTCAGCCCTTTAGCCGATTGGTCTGTACCCCTTCTCTTGCCTAATATTCCTTTATGAATGGCCTCTGAACTCCTCTGTATGCAACTGGGGTTTTTTGTCTGGGACTTTGGGATCCACATTGTCAAGGCTGAATCTCCAGTCTGTCACTCCGAGTGCAGAAGGTGGGGGCCCACAAGGATTCTAAAAATTAATACTTGCCACTCCAGGCTTGTATTAAACTCCCAAAGTTACAGCTTTTCTCTGACCTTGGCTTGGTAAATGCTGACACCACCAAAACGCAAAAAAAAAAACCCAACCGTGGACCCAGGAAGGAGCACTTGGGAATTCCTCCCTGTGAGGTACCCTCAAGCCCTTTTACCCCACCCTCCGGGGAAGAGCTGAGAGAGAAAACAAAGGAAATTAGCTGTTCCACCAGCTAATCAAACAGCATATTCACACACCGCTTAGGACACCAAAAATCCAATCCTGTTCTTAAAAAAGGTAAATTTTATTAAAAACAAAAAGGAAAAAAATACATCTGGAATTTAGGCTTTTGCTAGATTTTAAAAGAGCAATTCCAAAAATTAAGCACGCAAAATAGCTTTCTTCGGGGTTAGCTTAAAGGTTACAAGCAAAGAAAAGCATCTGGGGTTACCATAGAGGAGTCCACAAGCCTTAAAAATTAAACAGAAATAAACCTAATCGCATCTTCCTAAACATTCCTAATTTACTTATATATTTGGGTTGTTAAAAGTAGTTCTAGATATGATCTGATGGTTTTCATATCTGGTTCAAACTTTACACAGCATTCCTACTTATAACATTGCTGCTCTGTGTCTCCTTCTCCAGAGAACAACAGACAAAGGGAAAAGTTCTTTCCCAATTTTAAAAAGTTCTACCTTCCCATTGGCTCTTTTGTTCAGGTGCCCACTTCCTTTTCTTTACCTGGGAGACTTTTAACTCTTTACTGGTAAAGCAAGCAGAGAACAGCTACCAAGAGGGATTTTACAGCTAACTGGCTGGTTGGGTGTCCATCAAAGGGAGCTACCCTCTCCCCCCCACACACTTCATTTATCACACACATAAACAAAAGGGTTCTATGCCTGACCGGAAGAGAAATAGGTGCAGGTACCTTACGACATCTACTGGCACCTGTGTCCAGTGCAGAGAAGGGGTGGGGGGTGAGGGTGGTACAATTATTTTAGACCTTTAAGGATTTCAATATGCTTCAAAAACACTAATTTAGTCTCTATGTACTCCTGAGACTCAGGGTATCTACTTTTCCTATCAGGCACACACTCAAAAAAAAAAAAAAATGACTGGACAGGGCAAGTGTCTTGCAAAAAGTCTGTTCCAGAGCCAGGAATCAATCATTTTTGGGTGTCCTATTCCTGTGTGTTAACCAAAATCTCATTCCTGACCTCTCTTTGTCTATATTGGCCCATATTTAGTATATTCCAGCTATAGGGAGAAATAGATTAAGAATACTGAGTTGTACTCCTTTACATAAATGCAACAGCTGTGTTTGTTTGTTTTTTTAAACAAAACCAAACCTTAATACATCAAATTAAGATATTTGTTTTGGAAAAAAAAGTACAAAACGTTGAGTTGGTAAAAAATAGCAACACAGATTTTTAGATACGCACGGTCCAGCTAAAAACACAAAATCAATTGTAATTTTGTTTATTGTTTGAACTCTTCAACTCCCTTGAAGTCTGACCATTAGGAAATCTTTAGTTACAGCAGCACAACGGACACCTGGTGGCTTCAAGACAGAATTGCAAGGCCATTATAGTCTACTAACTATTAACAAGGCTACAATTATGTCACGGAGGTCATGGAATCCGTGACTTCCATTGACCTCTGTGACATTGTCTGCCTTGGGGCTGGAGTTCCCAGCCAGCCCCGCCCTTGCAGCTCCCAGCCCCAAACCTGGTGGGGGGATCCCATAGCAGCCCAGCCCCAGGGGCAGCGGAACCCCAGAGCTCCCATGCACCGCATCAGTGGGGGACCCGGGATCCCCAGCAACAGTGGGTGCTGAATCCACCTACCCCTTCTGTCAGGGATATTTTTAGTGAAAGTCAGGGACAGGTCACGGGAAATAAACAGAAATTCACGGCAGCCCGTGACCTGTCCCTGACTTTTACTAAAAATAAAAATATCCATGGCAAAAACTTAAGCCTTAACTATTAACTAAATTGTTCCCCTATGATGCGTATGGACAGGGAAGCTGCAAGTTTATGATTCATAGTTTCTCTGGAATTCTTATGTTTGTTAGGGGTGGAGGCCTGACCCTACCCCTGTGGGGAAACAGCCAAGAATTCTACTACTAATAATTAAGTCACCAGATCCCCTGAGATCCAGGCAGCTCTCTGGTGATTCGCAGAAGAATGGGGCCATCAATACAGTTTCTTCAGGATGGAGTTTCCAAAATGAAGGGCGGAGGGGAGGGGACTTAGAGTAAGTTAATGATGATTGGGTCAACAATAATACAAGGATGAAGTGGGTTCCTTATTTGTCATTCCCAGATCCTTATTCAAAAGCCTTTTTTTAAAAAAAATCAATGTAAAGTTAACTTTTGACATTTTATCAAAATAAACGTGATTTAAAGTTAACAATTTCTATTAATTACTTTAATAAGGAACTGGGCTTTGACTGGCTGTATTTGACAAAATGCTTCTTAAGTCCCTGTGACCACTAGATTGATCAGAAGTAGCTGGAATATAGGTTATTCCCCAACCTGAAGCTTTATTCCTGAGCAATACACTGACGTGCCACATCCCAACCCTACTTCCATTTTGCAAAAGCTCTTTGAATAATGAATTGGATTTAACTAGCTGTAAGTGACAAACTGCTTCTTGGGTAAGGCTGACTGGAAAACAAGCACTGTATTTAATGAAAAAAATATCAAGGTTTCAGCATTTGGTTTAATTCTGCATTGCGATGAACCAGATGTTTCAACATTTTTCACCAAATGACTGAACGCTTTATTCTTGTGCCACATGCTGACATAGCTCACACACCCAGTTCCATTTTGTAAATGGCACTTGAGTAAGAAACTGGACATTGACTGGCTGTACATGACAAACTGCTTCTCAGGTAGGTAACCCCAAGTGACACAACCCTGCAACCATTAGGAAGAGACAAGGATATGACACTTCCAGAGCCTAAACTTCTTTTCTGGGCAATCCTGAAAAATATTGAACCCCCTTTTCTATTTTGCATTTTCTTTGTTAGTAAACTTACAATATACATACACAAATCAACTAGAAACAATATTTAATCAATTTGTTACAAATCCAGCTACAAGTATTCCATGGAGATTATACGGACACTTAGAAATTAAGAAGCAGTGATACTCAGGCCTCAGTGGTTCAGGAGCCAAATTAGCAATCAACATTATCCAAAAGAGCCACGGTAGTGTGAATTCACTGTTTCATTTATTATAGTACTATATATTCATGTTTAAACAGTATGGCAGGGGAAATAAAAATTCTCACAGCAAAATGACTTACCAAGTATTATTATTTTATCAACTACAAGTGATTAATAACATAGCTAAAGCATTCTGATTGGTTAATAATTAAATCACACAGTGTTTTAATATCATGTGCTGCAAAGAGTCACAGGAGACACATTAAAGAGCTACTTGTGGCTCGTGAGCCTCAGTCTGAGTATCACTGGTCTATAGCAACCCTAGTTTGTTCTTGGACAAATTAAGACCAGGAAAAATGTCTATATTTATCAAAATTTGTTACAAATAAAAAGATCTACAGTAGGATTAGTGTTGTCTCCTTTGCTCATTACAGCACAAAAACATGAGAAAAGGGGCACAGTTAGTTACCAAATAATCATGTTTATTAACTACATAAAAATATATTCTATGATTCTAAGACCTAGCTTAATGTATATTAATGCTCTGACAGCTTCTAAAACACAGAACACAGTGATCACCACTGGAGGGCTCTCAAACTACTTAGGATTACTATCTTATTTCAATAGCCTAAAATTAGTTGAACCGGTCTCTCGTGTTGCTTATGACATTTGTACAGTAGCTATGTGATTTGGTGTACTATCCTTTTCAAGGAATTTGGAGAAGTCGTCTTATGTAGCTGGAATAACCACTTCCTTATTAATTGCAAAATTCCGTCACAGAAATGCCAAACCTTAGTTTGACCAAGTTTGTGGAAACACACAAAATGATTCCCAGAGTTGTACGTTTTCCAACAACTTTGTACCTTTGCTTTAATAAACACACTTACATTTATGAAAATAACTTTAATAAATATTGAATAGTTTAACAGAGGTTGACACATTTTAAATACCCCACCAGTTGCCCTCCAAAAGTGGTAAAATTAAAATTCCTGTGCATGCCCCTTCTTCCAGAAAAGCATATACACTTGATGTGAAATCAGCAAGAGATGGAAAATCTACCACTTTCCTAGGTAATTTGTTCCTAGGGTGGATAAAAATCAGTGATTAAAAAAAAATCGGATTTATTTAAATCAGATGTTTTGATAACATGTTTTTTGAGGAAAAAACCGACCTAAAGATAGTTTTAATTAAGATATCTTTGAGCTATAATGTATCTCATCATGGAATAGGGATTATAAATTCTAATTCTATAGTATGAGACAATATATTCATGTAAAGTTTAAGAAAATTTTGTAAATGAGTTCCAATAGTTCATGGATTAGGGACCCAATCTTATGGGGTTCCAGGGTCTTCTGTATAGATTATTTAGGTTAATCTTTCTATCTACCCAATGGGACTCGGTGCTAAGTCTAGAAGATACCATCAGAGATGCTTAGTTTTGCAGTTCTCAAACTGTGGATTTGTGTCTCCAGAGATAACATGCTTGTTAACAGCAAACATGTTTTAAAATATATAAATAAATAATATAGAGAGGTGAGAAATCACAGACCTCAACCCTATTGTCCCTCTGCAAATTTGTGTACACAGAGTCAATCCCTTACCTCTCTCTAAAAGTGCAGAGTTTCAAAAAGTTCAATGAATAGAAGATTGTTGGGGGCGGAATAGAGCTGGACAAGGAGAAGAAGTCTGGAGATAAATGCGAGAAGGGAGGGACAGGCAGTAGAAACAAAAGTGAAACTGTTGAGCAGCATATTCCAGAAGTCTTGAGGTCTTTCTGAGTATAGCCTTCATTGATTTGAGATGTACCATACCATTCTTTCACTAGAAGGGAAAACCTACAATGGTAGCATTTTAATTTATTGGATGATTGAGGAGTGCTGGTTCATTTTGCGTGTGAGTACGTGAAAAGGGAGGTAAGGTTTGGGGGTACGGAGCATGCCCATGAGCCCAAGATGATACCAGAGTGGCCCCTTTGATTTTTTTCACTGGCTTCCTTTCCTTGCTTATTTCCAATGCCTTGGCTGCCCATGCACCTGTCACTGGTCCAGGGATGGTTGCGAATCAGGAGGGATGAGGTTCTGTGGTCGAAAACACTCACAATTTGCTTCCTCCCTGCTAATGTGCCAAATCGATTTTATCACCTGGTCCAGGGGTTGCAAATCAGGAGGGATGGGGTTTTTGGTCGAAAACACTCACAATTTGCTTCCTCCTTGCTGCTTTTATAATTTGCATTATACACATGGACACAAATACTGAGAATAATTTTTTTCAAATAAAAACATTTATTATTATAATCTGGTATATAAATAAAAAAAATTCTTTTGGTTGCATTATGTTTTGAACAAGAGGCATTTAAATATAATGGTTTTGGTTTTTTTTGGTAAAGAAGGGAACTATGCACATTTTTTGCAGTTGTGCTCTTTCTTCTCATCAGTCAGGTAGTCTTGACTGGTTCCTTCTGGAATGCAGGGCATATGTGCCCACCTCTTGCAAGAATCACACTGGACCTTTGGTAAGTAACAATTGAGAAAATGAAATCACAGAAGTTATAATGTTACACATACTTTGCATTCACTCATGCTATTCCTTCCACATGTCAGCATTACCTAACATATGCCTATCAGCATGATGAAAATGTTTACTGATGTGGAATTTTTACAAGAATCGTGATCCTTAGGCAGTTTATGGCATTTATTTCTCATACAAGTCTATGTTTCTTACCATCGTGCAATCCTCACTTTCCTTTTCACAGTTGACAAGGTTGCAGTATATGCAGTAGTCCTCCATGCTTTCTTAAAAATAAATATAGCGCTATGAAATGATGAATACGTTACGACCAACACTGAAAATGCAAATCTTGATTTATTAATTGTCAATACTTTAATCCAGTCACTGGTTTGAACATATCTTTTTATTTTTTGTGAGTCATATTTTTACTTTACTGCACCTGTATATACGAATACCAATTTCATTCAACTGGTCAATCAATAGCAACCATTCACCCCATTCAAATTTTTGTGTACTTAAAGATATTATTGATTCAGAGTCACCATTAGAGAACCAAACCTGTGAGATATCCCACTTCAGGGGTATTAAGATAACTGTCTGCTATGTGACATAATTCCACTCTTCCTATTATCTTCACATGTACCTAATGAGTCCACAGTACATGGTAGAAAATAATTACCTGACTCCTTCATTAGAAGAATTGCTATATGTCTTCTAAACGCAGAATTAGCCTCTTGTGTTGTTTCTACCATACTGATGTCTTTGTGCTGCAAATACGTTTCTAGAAAAAAGAACAGGAGTACTTGTGGCACCTTAGAGACTAACAAATTTATTTGAGCATAAGCTTTCATGAGCTACAGCTCACTTCATTGGATTGCATTCAGTGGAAAATGAATAGGCTGCTACTCTGAAATACGTTTCTGCAAACTAACAACACTGATATTTAGAATAAACATCACAATTACCAGACGTGAAAGTGGGCCGGTCCAGGATACCATTAAGAACCGGCCACCAGTACTGGCCTGTACACAGCTGATGTTACACTTCCGCTGTGGCAGGGCTTTATGATTTAACATTGCTGCCCCCTTTATCCCAATTCCCTCCCACATCCCCCCCATGCATCAGCGGCCCTGCCATAGGGTCCGGCAACGCTGTTGCATGCTACTGGCAGGGCCGCCGACAGTGGGGGAGCAAAAGGGGCCCTGTGTTCCAGCAATGTACAAGGGCCTGGTGCTCCTGGCCACTGCAGCAGCAGCTGTCAGGAAGGGCTGGCTTGTGGAATCTGGCCCCCAAAACACCGTACCTTCCGCCAGGGACCCCATCCCTTCTGGGGGCCACAAGCCCACCCCACACACCTTGGCAAGGATGCCAGTGCAGTGCCCACTGGTAATCTCTGGCATTTACTTTCACCCTGGATAATTACACATACATAACAAATTATAATGGCAATTTGGTGTTCAATACCTTTAAGATGAGTGATCTGCAGCTGTGGCCATCACTTTGTCTGGGATGCTGAACAATTTTACTATTCCAATCAGATGAGGATTTTCTAGTTAATTGTTTGATGAAGTTTCTGAAATTTTTAGGGGGTACATTAGCAGACTGCATAAATGAGCTTTTCTTTCCTTTATTTCCCCCCTCCAGTTTCTGGACATAGATACAAATCAATTCTATCTCTTTTTAATTAATGATTGAAATGACTTATTGCTCACATATATACACACTTGCTTTCATATTATTGTCTCACTCTTACACAATGTATCACCTGATTTTCTGTGCCCCATGTTGATAATAACACATTCTCAATCATGCAACGTGCTACTGTTCGGTGTCCACATTCTGTGAAGTCACTCTCTAGAGTCAAATCACACAAGTTCACTCAAAGTCTATTACTAAGCATATTTAGTAAAAGTACATGCTGTTTCAATTTTTATTTGTAGCTAACAGGAAGATATTAGTCTCAATATTGTTATATTCCCTTTAAAATTTTTTTCAACAGAACAGTTCATGTCCACTGTAAAAGTAAGTATCTAATAAATCACCTCCAATTCCTCAGGCATGTTCTTTCATATCTCATCTCATCACACAAGGGGTCAATTATTAACAATTCCTTTTTTCTCATCAAGGCTATCTGTAAGTGTAAATATATTCACAAATTATATTGGTAATGTGATTATTTCAAAAATTTTATACTGATTTATCAAAAATCATTATGCAATTAACATATTCTTGTTTGTAATGTCTCAGTAACACACAAGAGAAAAGCATATTGTGAAATCATTGATCAATTCAATACAAAATGTATTCTTCCAAGTTACATTAACAATGTAACTTAACAGTAGCATTTTATTTTTAACATTCACATTCCACTTTCCTTTGTATGCACTGAACTCACTGAAAATCCGCAACATGGGAAATTATATCACTGCTACCATAGTTGTGTTACAAATCTCTTATTTAATACCACATTGATTGCCCATAACCCAGAAGTACAATAGAAAACATGTTACTGCAAGAACCCAATGACCTGGTGTGTGGTAAGGAAACAATGATATATCATTTTGAAGTAATTCACTCTGTATTTATTTAAAAAAAATAGAAATGCAATTATAGTTTCCAGTGAATCAAACCATGAAATGTACATTATACTGTATTTCCCAATTTCATTACATGTATTACTATTAGAGTACTCCTCCACATCAGACGTAGCATGGTATTTGCTGTTTCACACTGTGTTTAATTCACTGAATGAAATTGTGCTTTGCTCATGCTATGTATGAAAGTGTGTTAGCATTTACCTTCACTTTCATTTGTGGAGCTCTACCTGAGAGAATGACAGTGGAAACTACTGATGAGATGGCTTGTACCTGTTGATAGTCAACAAAGTTATTAATGCATTTATAATTCTGGCACATCAAGAACATAATGAATTTAATATATACTGACATGCAAGGGATCCTTAGTGTCACAAATCAGATATGTAAGAGAGTCCTGTAAAAAAGATTTGTAATCAATGTGCTCTGTCTTACTTAATGTAAAAACTGACTAAGCTGTTTGCATACTTGTGTTTAATTAGTGGACCCACTGAACTGTACAGCAAAACTGTACAGCCACTAACTGTGGCCCTCAGTTAGTCTAGTATTGTATGTCCGATATGCACCTTCAAATACATTTCAGTAAATGTCTGGCAGCAGTAAATACACTGAAATGTTGCAATTTCAGATTTATGTTGATATTTCAAGGGTATTTGGACTTAAAGATGTTGTGCCACATATTCATGTAATTGTTTACTTATTGAATCAATGTGTACTTTCATGTACCATCACAGTAAGTAGCCTACTTTTCCATCCGCTTTCTCGACCACACAGCTCAAATATGCATCAATAACCTACAACGCATGATGAAAGAAAAGACACAATTTCAATAATATTTGATGAATCAATCCCGTTAACAAATACATGTTTAGTGGTACTTAAATGTACCTCATCACTTATCCAGCTTCTCAGTTTCAAGCAATGAAATGAAGAGCCATACAATTTTATGTTTCTCACTTTGGCCTCCAGTCTCTCTGTGTGTTTGCCGGTCATTACAAATTTGACTAGGAAAAAAATATTAACACATATTACATGCATGGTAATACAGTTTCCTTTTTTCTCTGTTTTACTACTGTGAATGCTGCCACTTTGTACATGAAAACCTTTAACACAGTTGCATTTATGAAGTATGTTAATCTGTTTAAGAAAGGTGCAGTAACCAACTACCTTTCAGAATCCATTGCTTGTCTTCCACCTACTCCATAAGCATGTCATCAAAATTGTCATCAGCATCACTTGTATCATTGTTTGAAACATCTTGCCCTATATACTCCTCTTCTTCCATTGCTGTGACCTCTGTTTTTCACTGTGCTGTCATAAGATACAGTGCCATCCACTTTTCTAATCTCTTCTGTGGGTGTTTCTGGTTCAGTGTCACCAACTGCAATTTCAGTTCCGGTTTTTCCCTCTGATGTGCTTTCAGCAGCTAATGTTGGTGGTTCTTTAAATGGCTTTAAGTGTGCGATACTGTACATGGTTCCTAACCGTTTCCCTGAGATGGTTTGTAATTTCACTCTCTTACCCTCAACAGTCGTAATTTTGTATGGTCCCCGATACCTAGGTTCCAGTATGCCTCCTTTTCTTGTTCTCTTTCTAGCATTCAGTAACAGAACAGAGTCCCCAACATCAAATGTTATTTCCCCATATTTAGAATTCTTTCTTTTAGCATAATGTCTTTGTTGTTTTTCTTGTGCTTTAGAAATGTTACTTAGGGCCAGTGCAATGTCAGCATCATGTCTCGATTTCATATTTATGCTGTACTCTTTGCAGAAATCTTCCCCGAATGTATTCACATCTGGGATCTTTGTAAACAAATGGAGAAGGGGTTGTATTTGTAAAATGAAGACACACTGAATGCCATGTGTACATGAAAGGTGCTGGTAATAACATACACTTACTGTGTAATTCTCTGAGACTTCTTCTGGAAACACTGGGTCAGCACAAAACATTAGTTGAAAGGGTGAAATTTTTGTTGTTGCATGTACTTTAGTTCGCAAAGAAAACAAAATGGGGTCAAGTAATTCATCCCAATTACTCCCATAGTCATCAACCATCTTCCGCAATGCTCTGTAACAAATGCTCATTGATTGGTTTGTTTAAAAAAAGAAAGTCACACGTATGGTCTTAACTGAAACAGATCATACATAATGAAAAAGGTAAAATACATAATGAAAAAAACTTTCCATGTAACACATTGCTTTTGAAGATTTTTTTGTGAGTTGCATCTTCTTGCATAGCACACTCTACTTGCCATTAGTACTGTAATATTCCCACCCATTCACTTACCTTTTTATGGATTTATTAGCGTTTTCAGCCAGGCCATTGGTTTGTGGGTGGTACGGGCTGGTCGAGCTACGTTCTATTCTCAATCTTTCACAAATATACAGGTTAAACTGAAAGAAAATAAGTTACACCATAAATTTACACAGAGACTTGTGTTAATGAATGTTCCTTTGTGTATTTGCCACTACTTTTATGTGTAATTAGCAACAGGAATAGTCCATCTTTTAATATTTGTTTTGGAAACAAGTAGTTGTGCGTTTCTTTGTTAGATATGAAGACACCGAAAAATAATTTTATAGCAACACTGACGGTGACCAACAGCAGTTTATAAAAAAAAAGTATGGTGATTGTTTGAGATCAATGGATGACCTGAGAGTGAGTTTGACTACATAGTACAAATAACCAGAAAAAAACAGTCATTACCTTATTATTGAATCCCAGGCCAAGATCTGTCAGTATCCGCTGTGGGCATCCACGTCGAACAATAATTTTGTACATGCCCTTTGCCACCTCAGATGCTGACTTACTTCTAAGTGGAAAGGCTTCCACCCATCTTGAAAGATAATCTATGGCTGTCAGTATATACTGGTATCCATCCTTTGTTACTGGTAATGGTCCTATTAAATCCATTCCCACCAATTCCCAGATCCGAGTGACCTACATACAAGGGTACCAGTTACAGTCATACTACACGTGTTTCTTAGTAAATGTTCTCAGTAAACCCATATGTCATAAGCAGAGAATGTAAAGCCCACTTTTAAATACAAAAGAAAAAGAAAGAAAGAAAAAACAAAGAAACAAAAAGGAATGGGTTATGGAAAACAATACAAGAGTAAAGCTGAAGAAATATCCCCAGTCAGTGCAAAGGCGCATTAGAGGTAATTGCTGCACTATGCTGTGCCACTTGTATGCATTGGACTCGTTTCAAAACCAAAGCCTCATTGTATTGCAGAAATAACAATGGATACTGATAAACAATAATGTGTCTGATTCCAAAATTCACCTTTATGCTTTTCAAAGTGCTATCCAGATTTAATTCCTTTCCCTCTTTCTGGCAAGACAGACATCGTGCAACCTGTTTTTGATGGAACAATATGATGATATTAACATTTCGTTATGGAAATAGTATTGCAAGGGTACAGAGTTCACATTTGCACACCAAACATATTTTTATATTTCTTTTATACATTTTGAACTTCTATTTCAATTGTAAATAGCATTCTTCAGGAATTAGTTTAATTACTTTACATACCCAATTGGCAATGTCTTTTGTCATTCCTGGCCAATAGTATTTTGATGTCAGCATATTCCTCGTTTTGAATATTCCTAGAAGTCCACCCAATAGACTGTCATGATACCTTTCAAAGAGTTGCAAGGCTTCTTTCATGGTATGCACAATGACAACCTTTCTTCCTTTTGCAGAATGGAACAATGTCCCCTCTGTTGATAATAGAAGATGGAGCACGGAGGATGATTAAGGGTTCTCGGGGCCCTGGGCCAGAGCAACTGTTGGGCCTTTACCCACCCTGTCCGCCAGCTGAACCACCTATGGCCCTATCCCTTTCGTCCTCTTCCCCAGGATCTCAGCCATGTTCCACCTAGACTCCCCACCATTTCGCCTGCCCCACAACTCCTTTGCTCATTTCCCACCCACCCTGCTCTCCCACACTGCCCCAGGACTGGAAAAGCTCTGTCCCTGTGTCACAGGGAGTGAGAGCTCCTCTGGTCCCAGGGCTGTGGTTTGGATGCTGCGGTTCTTTCGGGGACCAGGAGCGAGGTGCTGTGGATTCTCCTGCCCCACCAGGCACTTCTGATGGAGACAGGGTCGGGCATAGGGGCTTCCCCTGCTGCCCCGCAGCTTCTGCCAGGGCTGGGGTGGGGGCAATGTGTTACACTTAAGCTATGACCGGTTATTTGCAAAGCCATTCATTAATTATAAGGCATATGCCTATCAAAGACATCTATATACAATAAGGTTCATAATACCTTGAGTACAAGAGGAGAATTTCAGTGTATAGTTAGAAATTATTGCTCATTGAACATATAGTGATTGTTGCTGGTGTCAGTTTTGGTGGGTGTCCTTTCAGGAGTCAGACAGACTGGATACTGTGCCCTGGTTCCCCAAGAAGACAGGTATTATCTGTGACTGCAGAGGTCTTAACAGGGCATTGAGCATGAAATGATCTTTAACAATATGTCGTGACTACTTAAAGAAATCCATTCCACCTTGGTTTAGGCGAGAGACCACTGATTGATCAATAAGAATCTGGTGTTGCAAATCCTCCACAGTGCAATTATTTTTTCTTCTCCATTGTAAGTGCAATTTTATTTTGGTGAGTTTTGCACACAGATGCAGAAATGTGGACTTGCACATCCAAAAGTTCTGCAGCTGCTGCTCATGAGCCCAAGCCTTCATTGTTGCAGAAGAGTTTTGCCCTTGGGAAGGATGTAAGATGTCACCATATAATACACTTACTGAATATTTGTGAATCAGCTTCTACACACAAGCAATGATGTGTGAACATGGGATTGTAAGGGTTGGATTCACAGGCAAGATAAAAAGAAAAGGAGTACTTGTGGCACCTTAGAGACGAACCAATTTATTTGAGCATAAGCTTTCGTGAGCGAAAGCTTATGCTCAAATAAATTGGTTCGTCTCTAAGATACCACAACTACTCCTTTTCTTTTTGCGAATACAGACTAATACGGCTGTTACTCTGAAACAGGCAAGATAAATGCAGCAAAAAGCAATCCTAAAATTTGTGAACTGTTATGAGACTTCACATAGACAAATAGTGATAAGAGACTCTTTTCAATACTCAAAATGTGTGATGCAGAGTTTGATGGAATGTAGGGAAATTATTTCACTGCATCAAGTCTCCTGTAGCAGTAAAGTAGCACTGGGGCAGCAGGTTTTTATATTTTTTGGTGGCGTCCAGAAAAGGTCCAGGGGAGTTTTGCTGTGGGAGGGGGTTTGGGGTCAGTACCAGGTTTACAATGGTGCCAATGGCGCTGTGGCATCAGGCCCACCCTGGGAAGGGGTCCATTACAGACCCCTCTAACCCATCCACATAGCCAGGTCTGGCCCCTCACCTGGGGCAGTCCAGTACACAGGCCTTGCTGTATGAGCAGCTCTCAGCCAGCAGGTTCCACTCGCCAGTAGGGGGCTCATCACCCAGCAGCTGGGGGCCACCATTCAGGCTCGGCAGGGATGCTGGCCACGGGGCAAATGGGAATGGGTCGGCTGGGTGGGATCTGCCCCGCTCCCCAGCACTGCTCCAGCTCTGAGCTATCTCTGCTGCCTGGGACCTGTGGGGACCCACCTGCCTCCCCGGGGGAAGAGCCACCTGGGACTGGTGCAGAGGCTGGGCCAGTCTCAGCCAGTCACAGGGGACAGTGCAGTGGGGCTCAGCTGAGTGGGTCCTGCCAGGCATGTGGGTCCTGAGGGAGCCTGGCCTGGGTAGGCTCTGCTCCTGCTCCAGCCTGGCTGACTGCACCACTCCCAAGGGGCCGGAGTTATCCTGTCGCAGGATCAGCTCTGGCTGCACTGCCGGCTCAGCTTGGCAGACACAGTCACCTCCCATCAGGGCCGGCTATTGTGGCCGGGGGTCAGGGTGTGGGAGAGTAGGTCTCTAGTGGGTATGGGGGTGCTGGGCAGTGGGGAGATCTGTGTGTGTCGGGGGGCTGTGCAGTGGGGGAGATGTGTGTGTCAGGGTGCTGGGAAGTGTAGGGGGTCTGTGTGGGACACTGTGCAATTGTGGCGGCGGGGGGTTGGGGGGGCTCTCGGCAGGGAGGTGCAGGGTGCTGTGCAGTTGTGGGAGGGCTGTGGGGGGTGTTCGGCTGGGGGGCACTGGGCAGTGAGAGGAGCTGTGGGGGAGTTCTGGGTAGGGGGGCTGTGCTGGGCATAGTGGTCTGTGGGAGGGCACTGGGCATGGGGGTTTGTGGGGGTCTCTGGGTGGTGTGGCACTGGGTGTAGGGTGTCAGAGGGGTGCTGGGCAGGGGGATAGCATGGTGCAGCATGGGCCCGCCCCCAAGGGGAAGAAGCATGATGGCAGTGCAGGGCCGGGCTGGCCAGTGTGCCTCTGGCAGCTCCCGGTTTGTAAACAGTGCTCTTGAACTGGGCTGGGTGGAGCAGGGCTGGGTCATGACATGTCATGACCCATCTCCCATTGTGCCCAGCCAGCCCCTCGCCCTGAGGACTCTGCCCCCCTGCACCATGTCCCCATTGCCCCCGTGGGGGCCCACAAATATGTTTAGCACTGGGCCCACAAAAGGTTAATTCGGCCCTTTTTGGGGTGCAGGCTCTGGGGTGGAGTTGGGGTGCAGGAGGGTTGCAAGCTATGGGGAGTTTGAGTGAGGAGTGCAGGCTCTGACCTGGGGCAGGGGATTGGGGTACAGGAGGGGGTGCAGACATGTGGGCTCTGGGAGGGAGTTAGCAACTCAGCAGGTCATACAAGAGAAAGGCGCTGCAGTGATGTCATGCAGACACAGACACTGATAGAGGACTCTTTTACGCATTCAAAATGCGAGATGCAGAGCCTGAGGCAGGGCGCGACTGGTCAGTATTTCACAGCAGTCCCTCTCCTGGCCTGGCCGGAGCAGCAACGTCGCCCTGCAGCACTTGGCTACCACAGCGAGGAGCTGCGGGCACTGGGCTGCCTGTGCCTTTAAGAACCCGGCCCCAGGACCCGCCCTCGGCTCCGGGGCCTGCGAGGAGAACGAAAAGGGCCTCTGCACCCCGAGATTTCCGAGCCAGCAGGCGCCTCATCCCAGGGGGTCACTGTCCCCCCTCCCTAAACGGGGGGTTTGCCCCCCCCACGGTCCGCGGCCCCCCCCGGCTACCACCGGCCCCCCGATTTTTCCCCTTCAGCCCCTCTCCTGCCGCTACCTACAGTAGCTTGATCCCCCCCCCCGACAGGACATTTCTGCCCCTTGCTCAGATCCTGACACCCACCCGCCGCCGAGATTTGCCCCCCCCCTTAATCCTTTTAAACCCCTCCAAGAAGGAGGCAGCAAATCGTGAGCAGGAGTGAGGGCAGACTGAGGGCAGAGGCAACGGCGCAGGTCACTGGGCATGCTCAGTGCACCCGAATGGGGGGAGGGAGCCGTTTGTGTCCTAGGCCAGACTCGCCACTGCGCGCGCACCTCCCTCGGCTTCGCTGAGCCCGGCCTGGGTCAGCCCCAGCCCTGGCCGGAGCGGCGCCTCCGGGACACCGTCTCTGCCGCACCCACGCAGAGATCAGCCGCAAGTCCCCACCCGGGAGGGCTTTCGTGACGTCATTCTTCCGCGCCGCCGCAACTCGCCTTTGCTGCGAGTTCCGGCGTCGCTGATAGCAGGAGGGTTTTCCCTCGAGGGCGGAAGGCTCTGCTCACGTGACAGGCGGACTGCGCGCTGAGTGGCGGAGGGCGCCCGCCGCTGTGTCACACATGCGCGCGGCTGGGGGGCGCGCGGAAGAGGTTCAGGTAGTGGCTTCCTTTCCCCCCTTTCCCCTCCCCCCCCCCGCGGGAGGCGCGGCCCCTCGTGGGTGTGAGTGACTGGGGATGGGGCACGTGGAGCCGATGCGTGGGGTGGAGGCGGGAGGGAGATGAGAGTGGAGGTGACTTGGGCAGGGAGCTAGTTGGGCCTGGGGTGAGGCGAGGGGAGTGAGTCGGCGGGGGAGGGGGTAATGGCGGGGGGGGGGGAGCCTTCCTGCTGGCTTCCGGCTTCCTGGCCCCATCTGGCTCTTGGTGATTCCAGAGCAAATTAGCGGCGTTTGTGGGTGAACAGATGTTTTTGCTCCCTGAGTTTCTCCTGTGGTCTGGAAGTCACCTGGGTTTTTTGGGGTTAGTCAAGAATGCCAGAGATTCTGCAGTCATTCAGGAGGCCTTGGTGGGCCAGAGAGCAATCCAGCCCATTATGCTGTGTTGACTGGGCAGGACGAATATAGTAATTGTAATAAATCTTCTTTTTGTCAGCCAAATAAGCGTGAATGTCTCCAAATATGCATGGAGAGCAGCTGGAGTAAGGAGGCAGTATTTTAACATACTGACTTATTTGCTATTATCTGGTTTTCTTTGGCTAGTTTTTTGTTCTGATCATAGTTATGGGCCCATCACTGGGTATGTCTACATTGCATATCTGAGCTAACTTTAACCTATCTAGCTCAGGTACAGGAGCAGCAGCAGCAGCAGCCCAGGCTTCAGCGTGGGATAGCTACCTGAATAATTACCCAGAGTTCTGGATGGGCTTGTCCAGCCTGCACTGAAGCCTAACCTGCTATGACTTCACTTCCAGTACCCAAGCTAGGTAGGTTAAAGCTAGATCACATGTGTCTACAGGAGCTACAGTCACACCCTGTGATGCAGTGTAGACATGCCCACTGTGTCCTGTTGATTCACGGACAAGACTTTGTAGGAAGACTGTGAAAATGTTTTTCAGCATTATTAGTACTAGTTCACCAGTAAGCAATCTTAGGAGACCTAATAATGTAGCTAGGCCATGAGTGCTGCTGTTTTAAGCACCATGTTATGTCTGGTTTGAGCAGGGTTGGATTAAATGTTGCTTAAAATGCAAATAGCCTGGCCACACTAGGGTTCTGCATGTTGCTGACGCTGGCAGAGATGGATGGTGGCACGTTTTTGGAAAATTTCTTTAATATAGGCACGTCTATTCATGCACTTGGGTGGGGATAAGGTAGTTCATTAGGTCTGTCTGCATTCCCCAGCCCTCCCCATCTTCCATTCTCTCCCTGCTGCTCTGTTTTGTCCTGCAGTTACTGGTAATTCTGAAGATGCTATTCTGTAATCAGCCAGCCTTTAGTCAGAGTCATTGTTAAAGATTAATTGACTTCATTTTAAAATGAACGTAGACTTGTTAAAATCAGTTACTTTGGCTTTTCAAAAACAGCTGTTCTTACAAGTATTGCAGTTCTAACTCTAACTTGTGAAGAATGCATTTTTAAAAATATAGGGCACAGAAGACTGGTCTGCACTTGAAACGCTACAGTAGTGCAGATACAGTACTTCAGAGTAGACTGGGGTGGGCAAACCATGGCCCATGGGCCACATCTGGCCCTTCAGATGCTTTAATCTGGTTCTCGAGCTCCCACAGGGGAGTGCGGTCTGGGGCTTGCCCTGCTCTGTATGTGCCATGGCTCCCGGAAGCAGCAGCATGTCCCCACTCTGGCTCCTATGCATAGGGGCAGCCAGGGGGCTCCACATGCTGCCCCTACCCCAAGTACCAATGGGAGCTGCGGGGGTGGCACCTGGGGACAGGGCAGCACGCAGAACCGGCTGGCTGCTCTCACCCCCTCCCACAGGCCAACCCATTACCTCAGCCCGGAGCCCCTCCCGCACCCCAACCCCTAATTTCATGAGCATTCATGGCCTGCTATACAATTTCCATACCCAGATGTGATCCTCAGGCCAAGAAGTTTGCCCACTCCTGGTGTAGACACTGCATTTGGCGGGGTTCTACCATCGGCATAGGTAATCCACCGCCCAGAGGCAGTAGCTAGGACAGTGGAAGAATTCTTCTGTCGACCTAGTGCTCTCTGTCTACACCACTGAAGAACATAGCTGGGTCAACCTAATTTTTTAGTGTAGACCAGGCCTAAGCCTTGTTACCTGGCAGAGTGCTGCCAAATGATTTCGGCCCTCTTTGGCTATATCTATGCTGCAATTAAAAACCTACGGCTGGCCCATGCTGGCTGACTCGGGCTCAGGCTGTGGGGCTGTTTAATTGCAGTATAGACTTCTGAGCTTGGGCTGCAGCCCAGAGTCTGGGACCCTCTCACCTTGCAGGGTCCTAGAGCCCATGCTCCAGCCCAAGCCTAGAAATCTACACTGCAGTTAAACAGCCCGACAGCCCAAGTCCCAGGGGCCTGAGTCAGCTGGCAGAGGCCAGATGCAGGTGTCTAGCTGCAGTGTAGGCAGGCACTTTGAGAATACAAGTGCTCCCACCTCTGTGTATGAACCAGGTAATGATAATTTAGAAGGTGCATGCCTGCTCATCATCAGTTTGCAAACAGCTAGAAGATAATAAGGTGATAAAGTAACAGCATGGATTTGTCAAGAACAAATTGTGTCAAACCAACCTAGTAGCTTTCTTTGACACGGTAACTAGCCTTGTGGATGTGGGGAAGCAGAGGATGTGGTATATCCTGACTTTAGTAAGGCTTTCAAACTGTCTTGCATGATCTTCTCATAAACAAACTAAGGAAATACACCCTAGATGGAGATACTGTAAGGTGGGTGCATAACTGGTTGGAAAAGTGTTCCGGAGAGTAGTTATCAAGTGATTCACAGTCAAGCTGAAAGGTCATATTGAGTGGGGTCCTGCAGGATCAGTTTTGGGTCTAGTTCTGTTCAGTATCTTCATCAGTGATTTAGACAATGGCATAGAGAGTACACTTATAAAGTTTGTGGAGGATACCAAGCTTGGAAGGGTTGCAAGTGCTTTGGAGGATAGGATTAAAATTCAAAATGATCTGGACAAACTGGAGAAATGGTCTGAAATCAATAGGATGAAATTCAATAAGGACAAATGCAAAATACTCCATTTAGGAAGGAACAATCAATTACACACACAAAATGGGAAATGACTGCTTAGGAAGGAGCACTGTGGAAAGGGATCTGGGGGGTCATAGTGGATCATAAGCTAAACATGAGTCAACAGTGTAACATTGTTGCAAAAAAGTGAACATCATTTTGGGATGTATTAGCAGAAGTTTCGTAAGCAAGGCACAAGAAGTAATTCTTCTGCTCTACTCTGTGCTGATTAGGTCTCAGCTGGAGTTTTGTGTCCAGTTTTGGGCGCCACATTTCAGAAAAGATGTGGACAAATGGAAGAAAGTCCAGAGAAGAGCAACAAAAATGATTAAAGGTCTAGAAAACATGACCTATGAGGGAAGATTGAAAAAATTGGGTTTATTTAGTCTGGAATAGAGAAGACTGAGAGGGGACATAACAGTTTTCAAGTACATAAAAGTTTGTTACAAGGAGGAGGGAGAAAAATTCTTCTTAACTGCTGAGGATAGGACAGGAAATAATGGTCTTAAATTGCAGTAAGGGCAGTTTAGGTTGGACATTAGGAAAAACTTCCTAACTGTCAGCATGGTTAAGTACTGGAATAAATTGCCAAGGGAGGTTGTGGAATCTCCATCATTGGAGATTTTTTAAGAGCAGGTTAGACAAACACCTGTCAGGGATGGTCTAGATAATACTTAGTCCTGCCATGAGTGCAGGGGACTGGATTAGATGACCTCGAGGCCCCTTCCAGATCATCACTACCTCCTACATGTCTGACAGCTAAGCAACTTTTGTGTATTCTTTAATGTTCTGCTATTTAATTCATATTACCTGTAGACCGTTTCAGTCAACCCTTTTTTTTGTAGCAATTAATAAATTTGGTAACTTGATAAATAGAACTCTGTTCTTATTACCTTTTGTCATAGGACCATAGTAAAGGGAGTACTGTAAAATTTTGTATCTTTTATTTGAAAAAGCTGATCTTGCTTTTTGTCTTTTGGGGGTGTGGCATAGTTCTGGTTGAAGAAATAATTTAGTCTACATGTGCTTCAGTACCCATTGGAAGAATGACAGATGACAAAGATGTGCTTCGAGATGTGTGGTTTGGACGAATACCAACCTGCTTCATGCTGTATCAGGATGAGATAACTGAAAGGGAAGCTGAACCTTATTATGTAAGTACAATGAAGATAGGCAGGGCTAGCCCAATCACATCTGGGTTTTTTTTCAGGCTCTTTGGTCTTGATGCTTCTGGTGGGAATGTTTTTTTGTGTGTGTGGGTTTTTTTTTTTTTAAATGCAAGCGAGAGTGGGTGTTCTAGTATAGGTGGTGACTAGGTAGCTGCTGGTGTTCTTATCAGTATTCCACCTAGACTTGATCCAAGGAGAGTTAGATGACACAATGAGTTTAAAAAAGAAAGGGGTGTCTGGCCTGTGGTAAAACTCTCACCATTATTAGCATTCATGAAACTGTAATAATGAGTGTTTTAAAAGGTGTAGGCAGGGCTTTTCACTTGAACCTCAAATTAATTGTGTTGCATACATGGGTATGGTGATGTCCAGTTTGTGCAATGAGTGCCTTTAAATGTATGTGAATAAGGTTGCTGGTTTCAATGGAAAATAATGGATGTGTCCTAAGAAGTGTTACCCTATTAGGAGTAGACAGAACATATTTATAATACTTCTTTAGACTAAGGGCTAGTCTACATACCACACTACATTGGTGCAACTGAGCCGCTGTGGCGCGTCTGGTGAAGACGCACTGTGCCAATGGGAAAGTGCTCTTCTGTCGGCATAATTACACCACCTCAACAAGAGGCGGAAACTGTATCAGCAGGAAAATGTCTCCACACCAGTGCTAAGTTGGCGGGTATTGGAAGGGAAGAAACAAGTAAGTTACTTTTCAGAAGGTTTAACCTATAGGGTGATCTAGGCATTTGTGAAAAATATTTATAGGCTTTACTAAAGTTCTGAAATCCTAAGAACAGGTAAATTAATTAGTTTAATTGAGAGAAACTAAACATCCACGGTTGAAATGTTTTTTTTTCTCTCTTTTAAAATTACTTACCTAAATCCAGGGTGAGTCACCTAAATGTAAGTGGCCTGATTTTCGTATATGCTAAGTATCTACAGCTTCCATTGATCTAACGTGAACTGTAGGTGCTTGAGATCTCTGAAAATGTGGCCATTTTTACTTAGATGACTAGTTATGGATTTAGGTGTCTAACTTTAGGCACCTACATTTGAAAATTTTGACTAAAATTAGTAACATCAATGAAATTAACTTGTGATCATACGGTCTGGTTACTTAAAAAACAGAAACAAAATCATATTCCCACATTATACTATTCCATACTTAATTGGTATTACAATTTGGACTAAAGTAGAATAGCTAAGCAAGATTTTGATGAATGCAGTGTTTGATACCCTCTCACAAGAACCCTGCTAAAAAAGCTTCTGTGAAGGATTTGCCATACATTATTGACCACCTTGTTGCCCCACCCTACACAGAAGAAAATTGGTCTGTAGCAACAGTGAAAGTATACCTGTAATGTAGAAACATATCCCACATGGATCTAGCTGCAAAAGGAAACTAACAAGGGTCATGTGATACAGAAACAGAAAGATGCATGATAAATAAAAATTGATATTTTAAATCACAAATGTCTGGACCCCCGTCTCAAGCATAGGAACTGACTAGAATTAGTCTGTAAAATGGTTTGAGGCCTTTGAATGAAATACGCTAAGTAACCTTGCAAAATTGTCATAATTTACCAGTTCAGGCACAAAATTTTCTTGTCCAAACTTATTGTGATGACATTTAAAAAATTTTAAGTTATTTTAACTTCTCTCCCAATGTTAAATGCTCAAGCCAAGTGGGAAGAGATTCATGCAAATACAGGCTCTAGAAATGCAGTATTAAACCTTTAAATCTTGTGGGAATGCTAAATAATAATTTTTTTACAAAAGACTTCCATGTCAACTTGTTCTGATTTGGTTTAATTTTTTTTAAAGTTAACCAATCTTTTGATTCAACCATTTAAACAGCATATTTTGAAGTCTATTAAAAAAAACAAGTACATTTTTATATAAGGGCTTTTCTGCTCACCTTATGTGTCTAAGGACCTTTTCAGTTAGTTCCTCTCTTACTGACTTTGTGAGGAAATGTTGAAACTGATTCTATATAAGTGCAGTCAAACGTGAAAACTAGTTAAAATACTCTTTTGCTACTTTAATATAGTTACAATTTTTAATAATAGGTATAAAAGTTTCAGATGAGAAGTATGGGCAGGTAAGAGTGTTAGGAGTAACTAATTAACTGATGGAGGATTCAATTATTTTTCTTGTCTTTTACTTAGAGTTGCAAACTTTCTGTTTTGGATAATGTGCCTCTTCTATTTGAGAAATATACTTAAAAGGTGAATTGCATAGAGTGTGTCTCTGTTTCATTTTATAAAATGCTAGTTTTTCCTTCTATTGTTGAGGAGGCAGTCAGTGGGCTTTTAAGGACTGGGGAAAATCGCAACAATCCTGATGGGTATCACATATGACTACAAAATACGAAGGGGTTGGGACTTGCAAGATGCAGAGAATGCACGGTGCACTATGACACTGTTCATATGAATTGAACGATATTTTGAAAAGTTCATATTACAAATTTTTAAAGTATCAAATGTTTATCTGCTCAAAATTTTTAGCGCAAGTGAATCTTTATTTTCAAGCAGTTCTTTATAGAAATGTATCTGTCCTGTTTAATGATATGGCATACTCTATTTTTATACCTCTTTGTAACTGGACCTGACCACTGAGTAATTTCTGCCTTTTAGTAAATTTCTTCTGTCTCCTTCCAGCTGCATTGAGTGAGGAAGAGAAAAACAATTTACAGGCTATTTTTTGTGTTAAGATATTTTCAGTGCTGAAGCCAGTTACATTCAAAACTTGATTTAAAATAAGTATCATTTGATAGCATTAACTTATTGGCGTTTAAGAAGCAAATTACTATTACTGTCTAAAAGTATGGCATGTTAAAAAAACAAAACAAAAAAGACCCAAAACACCAACTGCATATTTTGTCTTTGTTTTTGAAAAACAGTATCTATATTTGGCTGTATATTAGATTTCTAAAACTTCAAAAAATAAATGACACCTGCTTGTACAAACTTTCCTTTCAGTTGCTTTTACCTAGAATAAGCTACTTGACGCTGGTAACGGACAAAGTGAAAAAACACTTTCAGAAGGTTATGAGACAAGAAGATGTTACTGAGATATGGTTTGAATATGAAGGCACACCGCTGAAATGGTGAGTTGATTTAACTTTGCATCATTAAACTTTGCATGTATAGTACTAAAAACTACTGTATAAAAAGTTTGAGTTAAGGATGCTGTCAGTATTTGCATCATAAACTAATCACATCTTACTGTAAAGACTAGAGTTTCAGTACAATAGCATCTTCTCAGAGAGACCCATCACAATATTACCATTTACAAACATTTTGAATTAGTTTTGGGATGAGTGGTATTTAAACTGTCTCTCTGTAGAACACTTAATTAAATGCTTACTGTGACACATCTGATGCTCTGGAAGCATGGAATATTCAAGGACTGTTATATTGAGATATGACATGCTATGGATACATGGAATATTCAGACTATTGTGTCAACTTTATAAATATTATATGCATCTTTATAAACTGGCTAGTAATTGTATTCCTGGCTAAATGGGGGAGCTAACAGATTTGTGGTGGTTGGCAACTGTTTCATGAACCTAGTTGATCCCTTTGTACTTTCTGCTGTTGACTGTGAACTGTAAAAAGAAACGTTACTAATCAATAATCTTTCATGGAATAATACTTCTCTTCCATAAATAAGGAACTGTTTTTAAAGCAGGTGATTTGAAAAGTATGGTGTGTGCTACCTCAGTAGAAATAGCATTTGTTCTTAGTCAAGCATTGTACAAGGCAAACTGATTTAAACATGGTTTTTAGATACATTTCTATATGTTGTAGATGGGAAGAAAAATATTGATATTAGCCACTGGGGTCTCTGTGAAAACTAAATGTCATCTAGCGGACGCTGCTTTGCACTGTACTGCTGACTTGCAGGTGTTGTCTTGTGACTCTCGCGCTAATGAATTCCTATGAAAGGTGTTGCTTGAAATTGTTACTAGGGCTGTCGATTAATCACAGTTACGTGATTAACTCAAATTAATTATTAAAAAAAATTAACCGCTTTTAATCACTCTGTTAAACAATAGAATACCAATTGAAATGTATGAAATATTTTTGTATGTTCTACTTTTTCACATATATTGATTTCAATTACAACACAATGCAAAGTGTGCAGTGCTCACTTTATATTATTTTGTATTAACTATTTGCACTATAAAAATAAAATAAATATTATTTTTCAACTCACCTCATACAATTACTGTATTGCAATCTCTTTATTGTGAAACTTCAATTTACAAATGTAGATTTTTGTTTGTTACATAACTGCACTCAAAACCAAAACAATGTAGAACTTTAGAGCCTACAAATCTATTCATTCCTACTTCTTGTTCAGCCAATCACTAAGACTAACAAGTTTGTTTACATTTAGGGGAAATAATGCTGCCTGCTTCTTATTTACAAAGTCAGCTGAAAGTGAGAACACGTGTCCGCATGGTACTTTTGTAGCTGGTGTTGCAAGATATTTACATGCCAGATGTGCTAAAAGATTCATATGTCCCTTCATGCTTCGGCCACCATTCCAGAGGACATGCTTCCATGCTGATGACGCTTGTTAAAAAAAAGTGTTAATTAAATTTGTGACTGAACTCCTTAGGGGAGAATTGTATTTCTCCAGCTCTGTGTTTTTTGGATTCTGCCATATATTTCATGTTATAGCAATGTCGCATGATGACCCAGCACATGTTTGTTTTAAGAACACTTTCACTGCAGATTTGACAAAGGCAAAGAAGGTGTCATAACCACACAGCTAAGGGTAGCTTAAAATTCCTCCTTACCTGTAAGGGGTTAAGAAGCTCAAATAACCTGGTTGGCACCTGACCAAAAGGACCAATGGGGAAAGAAGATACTTTCAAATCTGTGGGGGTGGGGAGAAGGCTTTGTCTGTGCTCTTTGTTTTTGTGTTCCCTGGGGAAGCAGAGAAGCATCAGGTCAGAAAACTCCTTCTCCTAAAATCATCCTAAAATGAGTCTCAATATTGCAAAAAGACTAAGTAAATAAGCTTATGGGGTCTTTCATGCGGGTCCCCACATCTGTATCCTAGAATTCAAAGTGGGGAGGGAACCCTGACAGAAAGTATCAATGTAAGATTTCTAAAGCTAGCTACAGCATTCGACCCAAGATTTAAGAATCTGAAGTGCCTTCCAAAATCTGAGAGGGACGAGGTGTGGAACATGATTTCAGAAGTCTCAAAAGAGCAACACTTTGATGCGGAAACTACAGAATCCGAACCACTAAAAACGAAAATCAACCTTCTGCTGGTAGCATCTGACTCAGATGATGAAAATGAACATGCGTCGGTCTGCACTGTTTTGGATCGTAATCAGGCAGAACCCTTCATCAGCATGGATGCATGTCCTCTGGAATGGTGGTTGAAACATGAAGGGACATATGAATCTTTAGTGCATCTGACACGTAAATATCTTTCAACACCAGCTACAACAGTGCCGTGCGAATGCCTGTTCTCACTTTCAAGTGACATTGTAAACAAGAAGCGGGCAGCATTATCTCCTGCAAATGTAAACAAACTTGTTTGTCTGAGCGATTGACTGAACAAGACATAGGACTGAGTGGCCTTATAGGCTCTAAAGTTTTATATTGTTTTGGTTCTGAGTGCAGTTGTTTTTTGGTACATAATTCTACGTTTGTAAATTCAACTTTCATGACAAAGAGATTGCACTACACTACTTGTATTAGGTGAATTGAAAAATACTACGTTGTGTTTTTACAGTGTAAATCTTTGTACTCAAAAATAAAGTGAGCACTGCACACTTGGTATTCTGTGTTGTAATAGAAATCAATATATTTGAAAATGTAGAAAACATCCAAAAATATTTAAATAAATGGTATTCTTCTGTTAATAGCGTGATTAATTGTGATGTTGTTTTTTAATCTCTTGACAGCCCTAATTGTTAGCAATACAAAAAGAAGGAAACTGGAATATATGTAAGAAATCTGTACATCCACAGTGGAAGTGTCTCTTAGAATTGAACAATGGTGATTATTACTTTGAATTGTAGAGCCCCCAATGTACTACATACTGTTTAAATAGTAAGACATTGTGTGGCAAGCACTATCTTATATAGATAGGTGAAATATTATGACCTCTGTAATCTGTCATTATGTTGTAACGGTGGAAAAAGGGAAACTGGGCTCTTAATATATTTTATTGGTTTAAAAAAAGAATGGCTTTAACTAAAAACTAATTTGTATTTTGATACTTTTCTGTTAGACTATCCCCTTCTTTTTTCTTTGTATCATCGTAGTACCTAGAAGCCCTAATCATGTACCAGGACCCCACTGTACAAACACAGAACAAAAAGACGATCCCTGCCCCAAGAATCTTCCAATATAAGTATAAGATGAAATAACAGATGGATACAGACCGATTGGGGGGGAATACAAGGCAACAAAGAGACAGTATTGGTTAGCATGGTAGGTACTGTTCTCTGTATACCAGCAACCTAACAGTTGTCAAGTTTTTATAGGCATCACAGCGAAGGAGAGTTATGAGGAGAGAGATTTGAAGGTGAATGATGAAGTTGCTTTGTGGACATTTACAGGGAGCTCTTCCCAAGCCTGTGGGGCAGCCTGGGAGAAATCAGAAAGGGTTTGAAAATTTAACAAGTGGGCAGTGGAGGACAATATCATTGGCTGATTGGAGGCGAGTATCGACATCTCATTAGCAAGAAAAAGTTGATGGGTGGGGTCTCACAGTGAAGGACCTTGAAAATGGAAATAAGCAGCTTACTTTTGATGCAGAAGGGGGAGCCAATGGATGGATTCAAAATGAGGGGAGACATAGTCTATGATGGGCTAGGAGAACTATCTTTGCTGCAGCATTCTGAATGGATATGAGCAGGGCAAGGTTGCATTTGTCAAGACCAGAGAGAAGGATGTAGCAGTAATCAAGACACAAGATGATGAAAGCCTGGATGACAGTTTTTAGCTGCGTGGTTGGATAGGAAAGGCCGTATCTTAGAGATGTTGTGTAGCAAGAATCTGCAAGTTTCAGATGTAGCCTTGGTGTGAGGACCTACAGAAAGGTTCAAGTTGAAGATTGTGCCCAGGTTACAGGCCTGAGCGACAGGCAGGATTGTGGTGTTGTACACAGTTATCAAAAAGGAGTTTAGGAGCTCTGTTTTGGCTGTGTTTTAGCTTGAACTGGCAGCTAGACATCCAGGAGGAGATGTCCAAGAGACAGGTTTATTTTAGTTTGAACAGAAGGACACAGGTATGGAGTAGAGAACAGCTCCAAGGACATTAGAATTAGACTGATTTCTAGGAGCACGAGGCACTACTTCAGGAGGAATATCTTTAGAAGGTAAACAGCCAAGTAAAAATGGGGTCGCTTAATAATGATCAAGGCTATTAATGGTGTGATTCTGCAAACATTTAAGCATGTACTTAACTTTACTACCAGAAGTAGTCCCATTGAAATCAGTGGGGTTGCTTGCAGTAATAAAGTTAAGCATGTGCACAAGTGTTTGCAGGATTAGGTCCTTATTTTCACTGTTGTAAGCTTTACTTACATAGGAAAGTGTTGGGCCATCTGAGGGACCTTTTTAATATTTGAGCACCAGCAATGTGGTGAATACTGTACAGAACAGAGAATATGTGGGTCCTGCCCCAAGGAGTTGATTTAACTACCTTTTTTTTTATGATGTAAAGTGACAGTCTACTCTTGTTTAATGTAAGATGCATAGGGTCTTAACTTGTTTTTTTGGGGGGAGCTATAGGGAGGTGCTCCCAAGCATTATGGAACTCTGGCTTCCCCTGGGAGATAAGAGAATGGAGAACATGACAGCCATTACATGGAGAAGTTTGTGGCCTTCTTTGCAACAGTACTACAGAATGGCCCATGGGTACCCCTTGTGCTTACTAGAAGACCAGGGAACCTAAAATTACAAGGCATTCTCACATTTATTTAAGATGTTGGTAATTTTCAGAGAGACGAGATAGGTGAGTTATTGGACCAACTTCTATTGGTGAGAGAGACAAGCTTTGGAGCCACAGAGAGATCTGGGAAAGGTATTCCTAGCGTCACTGCAAAATGCAAGGTGGAACAGATTGTTTAGCATAAGTAGTTAGCTCATACTTTAAGGGATGGTTCAAGGTAGAGTGGCCTGTTAACATCTCTGCAGTCATAGGACAAAAAGAGGGGATTAGTGGGTTATGAATTGTTATAATAAGCATTTAAATTTAAATTCATTTTTCTGCTAGATACTACAAATTATGGACTGAATAGAGCCATTGGATTTATGGCTTATTACAACAATCTGTAACCCACTAACCCCCCTTTTGGTCCTAAAACTATCCCCTCTAACCTTCCGCTCTTTTCAGAAGCCTGAGGGGGTGAAAAATGGAGTCTGTAGTGTGCCCAAAAAGTTAATAAATCTGGGCTTTGGTGCATGGACCGCATTTGTGTGTTAACCGTTTCAACAGCTTAATAGATGACATGAACGGAAAAAGATCAATATAGATTCTTCTGGTACCATGCAAGAGAGAGCCCTTATGGCAGAGAAACAATGGTGAGATGGAGCTGATTATGCTGGCATTAGCTTTTTGAAGGCGGCAGGCTAAGGGAACAGTGGCATTGTAATGGAGTTGGGGGAACTCAAATGGGCAAAGTATTGTGAGCTGTGTTATATAAATTAAAAATAGTAAGCCTTTTTTGCACTGTCAGGAGGTGCCATCACAGTATATAATGTTAATGCTAAACAGTATTTAACAAAGGTAGGTTGATATAGTCTGGCAACATTAGGACATTACACAAATAGAATGGGTATCAATAAAAATCACCAGGAGGGATTGGGTAAGTTTGGTAATTGTTTTTAAATTTATTTTTTCTCCTCTATTGCTTTGAGAGGACTTAATGCACTAGTTCACTGACCAAGCAGTGTTAAGTCCTCAAAAAAGATACATTTTAATTAAATGTTCACAGTCTACCTGAAAACTGGTGTATTGAAGTGCAAAGAAAACAAACCGTGGGGAGGGGGAAGTCTCTGATCCACTATTTATAGAAATCTTACCCATTAATTGACTAAAAATTTTTACTTATTACAGTGTTGGTTTTTTAAAGCTGATTATGTCTCTTTATAATGGCATGTTGATGAGTTAAAAATAAATGTAAACAAAACTGCAGCGGAACTGCTACTTAAAAAGTCATTGCAAGAGTTTTAGTACAATATTCTGCACATTGGGTGGAAAGTAAATATATTGCTAATAAATGTGAAGCCCCAGAAACTCATAAAGTGGTAATCTCTCAAGTATTATTGATTAAATAGGAATTTTGTATTCTATTTTATGACCACACAATGAGAAACTGAAACATAACAAAAATAGAGATGTATGCTCTCTACCCTCTATCTCTGTATCCATCTTGCATACTTTGAGTTGGTTCCACATCTTAGTCCTAAACTGATGGCCACAGGTGATTTCTTTTACTAAATTTTAATGCTCTAGGACCTGATCCTTCATTTCTGATACACCCAAAACTTCCACTGATGGAGGAGAAAATATGGCAATTAGTAGACTTCAAATACCTTGCATTTTCTCAACTTTCACCTTCACCAGAAATTGTGTCATGGGAATTCTTTTCTATCCTTTATGTGACTTATATGCTACACGTGTCTTATTTTATCGCCACAGAAAAGTGGTTCTAGCATGAAAATAACAGTGCTCCTACTTGTTCTGGCTGACACACTTCATCTTCTCCAATGCTTTTTCAAAGCTTCAAAAAAAAAAAAAAGCTGTAAAGTTGATGACCGTTAATTTTCCTTAGTTGCCTTATGTCTTTTGAAAATATTAATGAACTTTAAATAGAGTTCTGCAGCTGCACACTTACACCTCACAAGCACTTGCTCTGTAATACTATAGCAACAACTAATGGACGGGGCTGGAAGTCAAATTACTGCTATGCATTTATAGATTAAAGCCTTGCCAAAACTAAGAATTGCTCCAGCAGCTTATAAAGAGAACTGTGGCCTCTTGGAATCTTTTCCTTTCCTTTTTTATTTTTCCCCACAAGACCTGTCTGCCCTGGGCTCAAAATCCAGTTCAGGCTGACTCTGGTAATCAAACAGTATATTTTGAACAGGAAACCTCCCTTAAGTAGTTTGCACAGTCATGTTGTCTGACTTTCTGCCAATTTCTTTGGTACTTGCTTACTTTGAAAAATTTTGTATTTTTTTAATTTGTTTTTTTTATTCCTCCCCTGAGCTCTATAGGTGCAATGATCTGTGCTTGCACGCCCCTAACATGCTTTTTTGTTTGTAGTGTCCCATACAAAGGCGTGCTTTAGAAACAGTGCTCCTGTGTCACAGCACTTCCCTAGAAGTTCAGTTCTGTGTGAATGGGATGGAGAATGTAACTATCCCCATCCTCTGCTAACAAACAAACCCTCTCTTTCCCCCCTTCCCCTTCTGTTGGTGTGTTCCTGCCCACTCTGTCTACCTTGGCTTAGAAACATCTTTTATTTGAAAGAACTATAAAAGGTCTCTCTGTAGGTGCTGCTCAATACCATAGGTGTTCCTGGCTCCTAAAATACATCTCAGGTTAGAGGTCCTGAAAATGAGTGGAATGCAGTCTTGTGGCATTATTTTAAGTCTGTGATGGCTTGGAGTTAAATGCTAGAGCGTGCACATTAGTGCTGCTTCAGAATTTTAGAGGAAGAAACCATCTTGTTTGTAGCTCTGAAGATTGTAATACTGTAGTCATAGCATTTTAATTTTAATGGGGATTCATGTTTCTGCTCAGCAAGTGATTTCTCTGGTGGGGATTCTGTCTGCAGAACTAGCCTCAGAAGTACTGTGACGGGAACAAAGTGACATGAATACTTCCTCATAAAAGGATCCAGCAAAGGACATGCGCTGGAAGCAGTTGTTGAAGAACACTTATTTCTCTTAAGCATGTGAATTTATTTCATACTCTCTGAAGTAAGGAGACCAAAGGGAAAAGGTGGCAGAGGTATACCAAGAAGTTTATTTTATGTATTAGTTGGTATCTGTATTTGTATAGTAAATTAAAAATGGCTCTTTAAGAGCCAGGTGTCATGCAATATGTTCCCTGTGTAGTAGTGTAATTCTTAAAGGAAGTCTGCACTTAACTTTGACTGGTGGGCTAAATAAAATATTTTTCCATGAATTGCCTTTGCAGGTCTTTTTATTGTAGGACTCATGTGCCATGACTGCACGCCACAGAACTTCTACTAGTTAAAAACCCTGGGCAGTAAAAACATGTGCATTAATAATGGATCCCTATTTTTTAAAAGTCCTGCTCTGTATCCATCCTTTGTTTGCTTTTTGATGGTAGAAAATGAGGTCATGGAGCCACTTTCTTGTTCTTTCTCCCTTCCTCACTAATGTTAGGAATTTTTAAATAACACACTTCTGTCTGAATTTTTAACCTACAAGACGTGTCTTGAATGCAGTGTTATTGGAGCTGTGTTGGTCCAAGATCCCAGACTTGAAGAGTTCTGTGTAAGCTCAAAAGTTTGTCTCTTTCACCAACAGAAGTTGAACCAATAAAAGATATTATCTCTCACATTTTGTATCTCTAAACTTGTCTTAGCTTTTGGGCTAACTAGCCAGCAGATGGTGCTGAAGCACTAAACTGTTTATATATATTTTCGGCTGTTACAAAAGTGTTCCGGTATATCTAGAAATGATGTTGTCTTCTCCTTCAATCCTTCCTCTTTAAGGCCCCCGTCCTGGAAAGTCTTAAACACACGTTTGATTGTATGCACTGTGAACAATCCCATTGAATTCAGAGGGGACTACTCAATGTCTGAAGTTAAGCACATGCATAAATATTTGCAGGATCAGGGCCTAAGAGAACAGTTTTACTTTGTCATGTTTCCAAAAATACTAATTTCTAAGGTCTTTGAAGGTATAAGAGAATTGAGCATGATATGCCAAATCCAAGAGAAAATTCTACTGAGTACTAAAGCACTTGTCATATTTCATTAAGAGAGACATTTAACAAGATGGTCGTCTTTAGATTTCTGTACAAAAAGATTTGTAGAAAAGTTTTATGAAGTAAATATTTGGGAAAGGTTTAAAATACAATATTTTTTCTTGACCAGGCCTGTAATTTATTGCAAAAGGCCAGCTTTTATGACATAGTAAATTTTATCTACATTTTTTACTTCAAGGTAGAAAGTGAACACTTAAAGGGTGCAGTCTGTTTTCTTGTAACTTATATTAGTTTTAATGGTATTGCTCGTAAACCTTAAATCCCAGTTTCCCTATACTTTTTCCTTCTATTTTATTCTGACTAGTTTTATAGTAAAGGGGTTAAAAATGGCACAAATCCTGCTTGGCCATGCCTCACTCAACCTACCTGCCAACATGCCTTTGTTCTGCTGCTTGTTTACAACCACTCACTTAGGCTGTAAGCCAGGAGGCGGGATAGGGAGTCATGTCCAGAGTTAATATGATATTCTGTAAGATTGAGTATAAAACTTGGAGTTAGAAACTGTTGAGTTCTAGTTCCGACTCTGCCAGTGACTAAGCCAAGTCAATCATCTCTCCTTGTACAGGGCTTTGAGCATGCTTAACGCTGACTAAAAAGGTGGGGAATAACTGGCAATTTTGAAGTTGGGAACTGGAAGTATATTTTCTGTTATATATAATTCTAAATGTAAAACTCGTGTGCATTTAATATACTCTTCACCCTCCCTCCCTCCCCCCTTATTTTTTAGGCATTTTCCAATTGGATTGCTATTTGACCTTCATGCATCAAATACAGCTCTTCCTTGGAACATCACAGTACATTTCAAGGTACGATTAAAATACGTTCTTTCTCTGGTTAAAAATAAATCAGTTTAGTAAGAACTGCATGAAACTTTGAAACCAGAAGGTTTCATAATTATACTTACACCTATCGCTGAAGTATATACTTTTTTTTTTTTTGGAAGGGGAAAGTTTGTGCTTCAGTACAACTTTTCAGAACTTTCTGGAAATTCAGAGCTGGCTTTTTCTGTCCAACAAGTATGCATATGTGTTTAAATGACCTGTCTTGGAAAATGACTCTCTGTTTTAATCTAAAAAATGAACTGTTCGCTTCAGAATAAATTGTTTGAATGTATGCTAGTGCAGTTGGGTAGAGGAGAAGGCAAGAATTCTCTACAGTTGTCTTTTGATGCATTGTAACTTGAGAAGGAAAGTCACAGTTAGAATGCTTGTTTCTTCGGAAATATTTGGAGGGGCATAGGCTTATACAAATCTTTGAAAAATCAGATGACTGTTTGGTATATTGAAAGCACACTTGGTCTGGGTCCCCTTCAAGGACTTAAGTGAAATGAGTTTGGTAGCCTTGCAACAGTTTAGTCACTGGGGGGAAAACAGTGCACTGATTACACATCGTAAAACTGTCAAATATAATTTAGTAGTGTTACTGATCTTTGCTCAGGAGAGTAGTTGCACTGAATTAGCATTGAACTTGAATTATGTTACACCCAGTAGTCATACACAGTACTTTCAAATATGAATTGAAGTCAAAATCACAAAAGAATCTTCCATGCCATATTAGCAATTTTCATCATTTTAAAATAAAAAACAAAACTCATTCTTTTTCTATTGCAAAGATGCAAAAGAGTTAACATGATGAACAAAATATTTTGTTGCTAGGAAAAACTGGCTTGTTGACTGTGTGTGTGTTTTGTGATTGTGAAATGGAAAGCAAAATTAGGAAGTATTTACTTAGGTTGTTCTGAATGCCCTCACTAATTGAGCTGAGGGACATTCGAACAACATAATTTTAAAAAAGTTTAGGAAGTCTTGCTAACAGGAACACTGCAGATGAATCATTGGTACTTGTGACATGCATTTTGGAGAACCTGTAGCTGTGTGGAAGTCTGCTGGGAAGATTTTAAACAAATTCATTACTTTTGGAATTGTGTGCACCTATTTTGTCTGAATCCTCTGCCTTAACGTTACACTAATAGTTGTTTCACATTACATTTTCTTTTAGTTACTATTTTTTATTAAACATAAAAGTAGCTTGTTAGAAAATAATTGAAAATACAAGTATTTAAGAAAAGGTGTAAGCTATACAAGATAAAAGAATGTAGACTAGTTGAGGCAATATGGGTTATGATTCCTAGAGGAAATAGGTAAGGAAACAAGACAATCCGATATTTGAATAAGATAAAATAAGATTCATGCTATACACTTCTTTCTACAGAAATTTCCTTTTAAAAAAATATGGAAGTGTCCAGGAATGCCTATTCTGATTCTTTTAGGAAGTGTGCCCTCTAATTGAGTTCCTTACAGCATGCACCTCTAAGCATCATCTTTAAAATGAGTTTTTAAAGATAGGCATGTTGCAGAGAAGCCACCAGAACTCTTGAGCTCCTTTTGGAAATACCTGAAAGATAGGTGGCATTGACAAAGCCTTCTTGAAAATGTCCAAATGATACTGTAGACCCTGTTCAATTTCTTAGATTGTGCCATGTAATCATTGTACATTCTAAGAAAAGTAGCGCTTACTGGCCCATTTCCTGTATTAACCACATCATGAGTACAAACATTCTAAGAATCTAAATGGTGTCTTGACATTTTTGACATCATAACACACTATCACAGATGGGATAAGAGAGAGGGACTTGCCATTTTTTTGCTGTTTTCATTCATGCCTAACACAAGCAATCGGCTACCAATTTTGTGAGCTCTTACACATGCCGTACATTATGGGGCATGCAGCCTTGGAACCTACATAATTTGATTTGAATGTGTGATTTAAATAATTCTTCACTGGGAGAGTGGGAAAACACACACAATTTTGGGGGGGATAACGTGGGTGGAAGGGAAGGTTGAAGAGGAGGGTCATAGGCGCAACAAAAGGGAAATCAGTGGTGGAATCTGCTCAACATCTTAGATGTCCGTATACAAATGCAGGGAGTATGGGGAATGAACTGGAATTATTAGTATATAAAATAAATTATGACTTAATTGGCATCACAAAGACTTGGTGGGATAAGTCTCATGACTGGAATATTGGTGTAGAGGGTTATAGCTTGTTCAGGAAAGATAGGAGGGGAAAAAGGGAGGAAATGTTGCACTATATGTCAAGAATATATACATTTGTTCTGAGGTCTAGAAGGAGATGAGAGGCAGACCAGGTGAAAGTCTCTGGATAAAGATATTTGGAGAAAAAAATAGGGGCAACATCATGGTAAGGGTGCATACTATAGACCACCAAATCAGGGAGAGGAGGTGTATTAGGCATTTCTAGAAGAAACAACAGAAGTATCCAAAACACAAGATAGAAACGGGAGGCTTTAACTATGCAGACATCTGTTGGAAAAGTAATTTTGCAAAATAATTCAGTAATTTCTTCCAGTATCTTTCTGGGTATTTAACTATATATATTTAGCTGCAATTTTAATCACAATTCCTCCTTCACTTGCCAAGATGAGAATTCAGAATTACTCTCCATGTTTCCTTTTGCTGTTGCAGGGAAAGTGCAGAACCTTGAACTTGGGTCTTGGAAGGTAAATGAATGAAAGTAATTTTGATCAGTTACTAAGATGCATTTAAATGAATACACATAATGGTCGGTTACTTAATTTGAGCGGTAGAACAGTTTAATACTATATATAAGCGTTACTGGCTATGCAGATCTCAAAATTGTCTGTGTGCTTTAAGGGGCTCATACTCAAAAGCTCCTCTTTTGTGTAAATGCAAATTTCATACCTAGGCCTTGTACCTACAAACAATTGCGTACATGTTTAAAGCATGTGCTTAAATGTTTGCAATATCAGAGCACTACATAAGAACGGCCATACTGGGTTAGACCAGTGGTCCATCTAGTCTAGTATCCGGTCTTCCGATAGTGGCCAGTGCCAGATGCTTCAGAGGGAATGAACAGAAAAGGTAATCCATTGAGTAATCCATCCTCTGTCATCCATTCCCAGCTTCTGGCAAACAGAGGGTAGGGGCCCCGTCCATGACCTTCCTGGCCATTGATGAGCCTAGTCTCCATGAATTTATCTAGTTCTTTTTTGAACCCTATTATAGTCTTGGCCTTCACAACATCCTCAAGCAAAGAGTTCCACAGGTTGACTGTGTTTTGTGTGAAGAAATACTTCCTTTTGTTTATTTTAAACCTGCTGCCTATTGATTTCATTTGGTGACCTCCTAGATCTTGTGCTTTGAGAAGGAGTAAATACCACTTCCTTATTTACTTTCTCCACACCAGTCATGATTTTATAGACCTCTATCATATCCCCCCTTAGTTTTCTCTTTTCTAAGATTAAAAGTACCAGTCCTATTAATCTCTACTCATACAGAAGCTGTTCCATCCTCCTAATAATTTTTATTCAATGTCTTTTTTTGAGATGGGGTGACCAGACCTGCATGCAGTATTCAAGGTGTGGGAGTACATAGATTTATATAGAGGCGATATGATATTTTCTGTCTCATCATGTATCCCTTTCCTGATAATTCCCAACATTCTGTTAGCTTTTTTAACTGCCACTGCACATTGCGTGGATGTTTTCAGAGAACTACAGTAATTCCTCGCCTGATGTTTTAGTTATGTTCCTGAAAAATGCTACTTTAAGTGAAACAATGTTAAGTGAATCCAATTTCCCCATAAGAATTAATGTAAAGGTGGGGGATTAGGTTCCAGGGAATTTTTTTTCCCAGACAAAAGACTGATGCTCGCTCTCTCAAGATAGCTAGAGCTATAGAGAGATATGTGCGCACACATACACAGTATAAGTTTTAAGCAATTTAATACTGTACACAGCAATGATGATTGTGAAGTTTGATTGAGGTGGTGGAGTCAGGGTGGAAGAAGGTGGGATATTTCCCAGGGAATGCCTTACTGCTAAATGATGAACTATCCCTCATCTGAGCCCTCAATGGTTAACATGTTGTTAATGTAGCCTCACGCTCTACAAGGCAGCACAAATGGATGGAGGAGACACAGCATGGCAGAAAGAGACAGAGACACACTGTGTGTGTGTGTGAGAGAGACTGACTCACATTTCCCCTTTAAGTTCCCTAACCCCACTCTAAATACACTGCCTTTTTAAGTAGATCATAGAATATCAGGGTTGGAATCAGCAAGTTGAGACAGCAGCTGCTGCCAGCAAGCTCCCTCCATCCTGAGCCCTGTCATGTGGAGATGGGGTACCTGGGGAGGGGGACACCCTGATGTTAGCACCCCTCTTTCTCCCCGCTCTGCACAGCAAGCAGGAGGCTCCCAGGAGCAGCTCCAAGGCAGAGAGCAGGAGCAGCACATGGCAGTGGGGGGCGGGACAGCTGAACTGCCGGCAATTGATAGCAGGGAACTTAAGGGAGCTGATAGAGGCTGCCGGTCCACCCTGGTTCCAAGCCCCCACCAGCTAGCTTCAACGGGCTGCTTTTTCTGCAAGCAATGGGCAAAGCAGGCGGCTGCCAAACAATGTTATAAGGAAGCATTGTGCAACTTTAAATGAGCCTGTTCTCTAACTGATCAGCAACATAACAATGTTAACCGGGACGAGGTTAAGTGAGGAGTTACTGTATCCACAATGACTCCAAGATCTTTCTTGAGTGGTAACCGTTAATTTAGACCCCATCGTTTTATATGTATAGTTGAGATTATGTTTTCCAGTGTGCATTATTTTTCATTTATCAACGTTGAATTTCATCTTCCGTTTTGTTGTCCAGTTATCCAGTTTTGTGAGATCCCTTTGTAACCTCTTCAAAGTCTGCTTTGGACTTGACCTATCTTGAATAGTTTTGTGTCCTCTGCAAATTTTGCCACCTCACTGGTTACCCCTTTTTCCAGATCATTTATGAATATGTTGAACCATACTGGTCCCAGTACATACCCCTGGGGGACACCGCTATTTACCTCTCTTCATTATGAAAACGGACCATTTATTCCTATCCTTCATTTCCTATCTTTTAACCAGGTTCTGATCCATGAGAGGACCTTCCCTCTTATCCCATGATGGCTTACTTTGCTTAAGAGCCTTTGGTGAGGGACCTTGTCAATGGCTTTCTGAAAATCTAAGTTTGCTTTATCCACTGGATCCCCCTTGTCCACATGCTTGTTGACTCCCTCAACAGCCCTAGGCTGTAATTGAAACAGTAGAGGAAAATAGCTTCCTGTAAAGAGATGTGAGTGTGTATATGTGGATTGTATTATTTTGAGAGAACTCTACTACCAGATTAAAATAAATCTTTAGCTTCATTGGTAAGTTTAAAGATTGTATGTATTAGAAATATGGGTTCAATAAAATTTCACAGAAGCAATAATTTGATAGGGAATGAATGGTCTTGCAGTCTGTTATTCATTTCACTCTAGTTGTGTTATGGATGACTTAGTGGATCAACTGTTTTTTTTTTTTTTCCTTAGACTGTGTTATCAGTGTGATTTTGTAGTAAGTAATTTTTCAGTCTCTGTGAGGGACTGTTCACATGTTAACAGGTGTTATGTAAAATAGAATTGACAGCTATATTTAGGTGGAACAGAGTATGAAACCAGACTGGGTGAAACTTGTTAGCTGATATGTTTCTGGAACGACTTCATAGAAATAGTAACTCAGTGTTGCTGGTTGTAAGGAAGACACAGTACTGTTTTTTGGCTATATATTGTAAACTATGTATGGTAATTTCATTGGTGTAAATAAAACTTGGAGATGTCTGTTACAGTAAAGATACTGAATGCCAAGAGAAGCCAAACAACTAAACAAAAAACCTTACATTCTGAATTGAAATGTTTCTTGGAACTACTACTTACTGCTCCAGCAACTTTCAGAATTGTATAATCAGAGGCTGACTGACAATTTGGTTACAATTGCCCTAGTTATCTTTATAAAAACAAACACAAAAAACACAACTTACTTAAAAAAGGTTCTTAACAGGGATTAAAAAATCAATATAAGTATGTCCTGAATAGCCAAGTCAGTGAAGACATGCAAAATATTTTTTTTTAAATTTCTGTGACTTGATTTTCACCTGTGTGGACCCTAGCATATGGTGTTTCTCAATGTCATTTGGGCAGGTGATGCCAAATGACATTGAGACTAGAGTATGGGGGACAGTGCCTTTTCCTGAGGTATCGCTGGTCTCCACTGCCTCTTGCAGAAGCTGTAAGTATCTTTATCGAAGGCACCATTATTTTTACAGTCTTTTTTTGTTTTTCAGCATTTTTATTTGTGATTTCCACCCTCTGCTCAGAATACTCTGTGGATGAGCCAGTTAATTCAGAATCATGCAACCACACTTTCTTCTTCTCTTCCTCTTTCCCTAAAAAAGAAAGTTGAGGAAGTGTCTAGAATGTGGGAATCCTTTCCAGTCCTCTGTTGCAGGACTCATGTGCCTGCTGTGTACCCCTGCCAGCCATGCTGTGGGAGATATTGAGGTAGTTATCTACACAGATTGTTGCTGTCCCCAAGGCCTCTTTTTCGAGCTGCAGGAAAAACCTTGAAGACAGGGACCATTGCCTGATTTAACAGGGTTTAGGCATCTTCCTTCCCCTTCTTTCCCGGGGTCCTTATAGATTCACTCCTAGGAAGTTACCTACAAAAGTTGTGCCCTGGGCAGTACAGGGCTCCTTGCCCTCTTTGGTGGTCTCCTGGGACCTTTTTGAAAGACTGACACTCAGATGTGATTTTGTCCTCTTAGACTTCCTCCCAGATGAAATTCAGGGTAAACTGGACTCTGGCATAAAATGTAACTCTGTGCTTCGTTCCACATGTCTATAGAAGGTCTAAATGGGTATGCCCAAAGACTGAAATTACTTGTCCCATCGTGTTCAGACCCTTAAATCTCACTGGTTGAGGGCCAAGTTGGAGATTCCTGTTTTTCATGAAGGTAGGTAAATCCAAAAAAGACCATGGCAGTGCAACATTTTGTTAAGATGCTGGAGATGGTATGTGTCTCCTCTAATGCCTCTGTCCTCCTTTCCAGGACAGAATTCTTCTGTCAACCTAGCTGTGTCTATACCGTGGGTTGGATCAGTTAAACTACAGTGCTCAGGAGTGTGAATGTTTCACCCCCCTGAGTGACATAGCTAGTTCAATCTAAAGTTTAAGTGTAGACCAGAGTTTAGATATGTTGTGGGGGGGGGGGGAGGAAGGTGGGAGAGGAGAGGCATTCAGGAGGATTTTTTCTCAAGTCCAGGCTTATAGCTCTGCATAAGCTTTTGAAGATATTCTAGACTCTGTTCTGGAGCAGGTTTCCAAAAAGAAAACTTTGCTCTTCTTTGAGTGCTTGTTCATGTCCATTGCAATCAGGTGTGCGTGCGCTGCATGCATGCCAGCCGGAAGATTTTTCCTTCAGCAGCCTCCATAGGGTCGGTGTGGGAACCTTCATGGCACCTAATATAGGGCCCTGCTGACCCGCCACCCCCTTAGTTTCTTCTTACTGCCGGTGACAGCTAGCTGGAACAGCTATCACTCTTGCATTGCAAGTGCTTTTGACAGTGTCCTCTTCAGTTTTCATAGTTTAAAATATTGAATTAGTTAGTCATAAGTTAGTTGTTGTAGTTTTTAGGATTTCTTGAGGGTTTCCCCTGCTTCTGGAGTATGCTCCGGTCCCCAGGATTCCAACTATGCGAGGACTGTGGCAAGTTTATGCCAAAGATTGACCCACACTCTTCCTGTCTATGGTGCCTCGGGGAGAGCCATCAGAAGGACACGTGCAGAATCTGCAGGGGATTTCGTCCTAAGATCCTTAAAGACTGGGATCAAAGGCTGAAAATCCTGTGAATGGAAGTGGTACTCCGACTGCAATCTGACTTGGGGTTGGCAGAACCCACACCGAGCACTTCCTCGTTGGTCCGCAATGCTCCAGCGCTGATGGTGTGTGAGTCGACGCCGAGGAAGGACTCTAAAGACTCCCGACACCACCATGGCTCCACCCATAAGCAACCTTCTCTGTCCAGCACCGTTCTCAGTCCCTGGTGCCACAGAAGAAGAAAAGGCTGGATAGGGGTCGCTCTCCCCTTCCAGAGACCAAGGGACCTGCGGCATCGAAACATATTTCGAGCCAGACCACCTCAACTCTCCAGCCTTCCAGGGTATCATTGACTCCTGCCCCGTCTGGGGTACAGTTGAGTCCAAACCCTCCCTGGATTGCCACGGTGGTCACCTCCAGCTCCCCTCAACGCCAGAGGCATTCAAGGCAGCCAAGGACCTCATTTGCCTCATGACGTCGTCCTCCCCGCAGAGGAGAGACAAGTCGCTGGTGACCACGTAGCCCCAGTTCCAATCAAGGGGCAAACCAGCGATGATGGCACGCTGATCCCCATCTCCGGCGCACCTCTGCCCGGCACGGCCCGCCCACGCAGAGGAGTGCACCAGTCCCTGACTTCTTGGCACTGGTCTCTGACAGTCCATGGTCCTCCTACACAGAGATCATGGAGTTGGAGGTGGAATCCAATTGCTCCGATAAGACCAGGAGCAGGAGGTCCAGATCCTGCTGCGACCACCTGCCCTATCTGGCACCATGGCTTCCACAGTGGCAACCCTCGACACAGTGGTCCTTTTGGACACCCTGGGCGTATCACCAGAGCTAAGGACAGATCCAAGGCTCAAGGTCCAGTTCTGTATCAGGGTCCTTTGTGTCCCTGCAGGCACTGCCGGCAGCAGCACCACTGACACCACTGTTGTCTCCTGCAGCTACAGCACCGACACCCCCCCCCCCCCCCCCGACAGCGGCACCACTGACAGCTGCATTCTCAGTGCCACAGGTATTGACAATATCAGTGCTGCTGAAATCAACAACTTCGGCACCACCTGCTTCGGCACCGATGTTTCTGCTCCCAGTGGCCGCGGCACCTGGGGGTTCAGCAGTACCGCGAGACACACGAGGCACTGAAGGGAGTGAGCAGGGCCTGCTCCTAGGCCTCTCCTCCTCATCCTCCCCCGATGAAGCTGTGGTGGGGGCATTGATGGCCCCTGCTCTGGAGGATAACTGGATCCTCCAACAACTTTTACGTCGCGTTGCCCAGAACCTGGGCATACAGGTGGAGTAGGTGGTGGAGGAATCTGATCCAGTTGTCAATACCTTTGCACCCTCCTGACTCTCTCGTATCACCTAACCCTTATTAAAGATGATTTCAGAGATGACAAAAACCTTATGGCAGACCCCTGCATCTCTGGCCCCTATGGCCAAGAGGAATGAGAGGTGGTACTTAACCCCTTCTTAGGGGTATGAACATTTATGCAACCCTGACTCTCTGGTGGTTGATGCAGCCAATCAGCGAGAGCGCCAGGGCTATCAGGGCCCTTCCCCTAAGAATAGGGATGCCAAAAGTCTAGACCTTTTCGGCAGGAAGGTCTATTCCACTGGGGGACTACAGCTCCACATTTCAAATCAATAGGCCATCGTGAGCAGATACGCACACAACACCTGTGCTGCGATGGCCAAGTTTGCGGAGCTGCTGCTGCAGGACTCTCGCACACAGATTTCTCGGCATTAGTGGAGGAGGGAAAACTGATCTCCTGCGTCCCTACAGGCGGCATTAGACGCCACAGATGCAGCCTCATGTACAATGGCCACAGGGGTTGCAATGAGGAGGAGTTCCTAGTTGCAGGTCTCTGGTCTGCCCCATGAAGTCCAACAAACAATCCAGGACCTCCCCTTCAAGGGTTTGGCCCTTTTTTTCCGATAAAATGGATAAAAGTCTCCATTGTCTGAAGGATTCAAGGGCCACCTTCAGATCTTTGGGACTCGGTACCCCCGTCACTCAATGTAGATGTTTCCGGCTGTAGCCTCCCTCTAGGTTCTACCAAGTTCAGAACTGCCAGGACGCTCCTCATAGGAGGAATAGGAGTGGTAGAAGAAGGCAGCACCCCTTCTCAGCCAGGGCTTGGACCAGCCCAAGCCACCACCTGGCTGTAGACCAGCCTTTTGAGGGTGCAGTGGAGGACGGTATACCAGTTCTGAAACTGGATCCAACCCTACTTACCTTCTCGTCCCAACTATCCCCTTTCTACCGTGCACGGTCCTGTATCACCTTGGACGCTGGGTGCTCCGCATGGTAGAGAGGGGATATTCCATCCAATTCTGTGCCCTCCCACTCTTTCATCTCCCTTCCCCGTCCCTCTTCAGGGACCCATCTCACAAGCAACTCCTTATACAGGAGGTGCCCTCGCTCCTCTCTATCAAGGCAGTGGAAGAGGTTCCTCAGGAGCAATGGGGCAAGGGCTTCTACTCCCGGTATTTCGTAATACGGAAAGCCAAAGCCATCCTGGACCTGCGAGAACTCAACAAGTTTGTCCGAAAACTCAAGTTCTGCATGGTCTCTTTGTCCTCCATTATCCCCTCATTGGATTCAGGAGAGTGATATGCCACCCTCGACTTGAAGGATGCATATTTTCACATAGCAATAATTCCAGCCTACAGAAAATACCTCAGGTTTGTGGTGAACAGCCACTGTCAGTTTACTGTCCTCCCATTCGGCCTGTCAGTGGCATCTCGGGTGTTCACCAAGTGCATGGCAGTCTTGGCGGCGTTCCTGTGCAAGCAGCACGTAGAGGTGTTCCTGTATTTCAACGACTGGCTGATCAAGGGCCGCTTCAGATCTCAAGTGGAGGCACAGGTCGGCCTCATAAGAAGGACGTTCGATGAACTGGGTCTCCTTCTAAATGAGGTGAAATCGATGCTGTCCCCTGTATGGAGAATTGAGTTTATAGGGGCAGTGCTAGACTTGACTCGAGCCAGATCATACTTGCCCAGTGACTGAAACCTGGCTTCTGGGAACATCATACCGGGCCTCAGGAATTGTCTGAAGTTTCTAGGACACATGGCAGCTTGTACCTACATAGTACAGCATGCCAGACTCGGGCTTTGCCCCTGTCAGTCATGGCTAGCATCAGTATATCAACCAGTTCAGGAACGCTTTGGACAGTATCATAACCCTGCCTCGCCCGATACTAGACTCCTTCCTGTGGTGGCTTGACCCACAGGTAATATGTGCAGGGGTCCCCTTCACCAGCCCCCAGCCATCCTTCTTATGAGTGACAGACGCGTCAGCTTTGGGATGGGGGACACATGTGGGAGACCTCAGGACACAAGGCCTCTGGACCTTGCTCTGCATATCAGTGTCAAAGAACTGAGAGTGGTGCGCCTAGTGTGCCAGACTTTCAGAGTTTGTATATCAGGGAAATGTGTCTCAATCCTCATGGACAACACCACGGCAATGTTCTGTCTCAACAAATGGGGGTGCATGCTTCTCTCCTCTGTGCCAGGAAGCCCTCAAGCTATGGGACTTCTGTGTAGAGCACTCGATACACCTGCAGGCATCCTACGTTCCTGGGATACGGAATGAGCTGGCGGACCATCTCAGCAGGTCTTTTCACGGCCACAAGTGGTCCCTCCGGCCGGACATAGTGAGCTCAATCTTCCAACACTGGGGCTTTCCCAAATAGACCTGTTCGCCATGCAACGCAACAGGAAGTGTCAATTATTCTGCTCTTTCCTGAGTCACAGCCCAGGCTCCATCGTGGATGCCTTCCTACTTCCATGGGGAGGCCGCCTCCTATACGCGTTCCCACCGATTCCTCTCATTCACAAGGTGCTCCTCAAAATTTGCAGGGAATGAGCCCTGGTGATATTGATAGCTCTGGTCTGGCCACGCCAGCACTGGTACACATCACTCCTGGAAATGTCCTTGGCAACTCCAGTCACCCTACCACTCATCCTGGACCTAATAATGCAGGATCATGGCTGCCTTCGACATCTGAACCTCAAGTCGCTCCACCTCACAGCATGGACACTCCATGGCTGAATGCTGTGAAGCTGTCCTGCTCTGATCAAGTCAGACAAGTTCTCTTCGCCCTTTCACAAGGGCACCGTACCTTGCCAAGTGGAAGAGATTCTCAGTCTGGTTGGAGCAGCATCTTCAGTCTCTGACGCTCGCCTCTGTGCCATTTATACTGGACTCCGTCCTCCATCTTAAGCAGCAGAGATTGTCCATGTTGTCAATAAGGGTTCACTTGGCCGCCATCTCTGCCTTCCATCTGGGTGCAGAGGGGTGCTCAGTCTTCGCGAATCCAATTGTCAGCCATTTCCTTAAAGGTTTTAACAGACTATCTTTGCAAGTACGACAGCCTATCCCATCTTGGGACCTCAATCTGGTCCTTTCCAGACTTATGGGACCACCATATGAGCCATTGGCAATGTGCTCCCTGCTTTATCTCTCATGCAAGGTGGCGTTTCTGGTGGCGATAACCTCCGCTAGGAGAGTGTCTGAGCTCAGGGCCCTTACATCAGAGCCCCCTTACACAGTATTCCATAAGGACAAGGTTCACTCAGATCTCACCCAGCTTTTCTCCCAAGGTTGTCACCCAGTTTCACATCGAGGACATCTTCCTCGTTTTCTACCATAAGCCCCATTCAAGCATCAGGAAGCAGAGGCTTCACTCATTGGATGTCTGCAGAGCGCTAGCCTTCTATATCGAGAGAATGACACTGTTCCAAAAGTCCATCCAGTTATTCGTGGCGGACAGAATGAAAGGTCTCCCTGTCTCATTGGAATGTATCTTGTCATGGATCACGTCATGCATTCGGGAGTGCTATGACTTGGTGTAGGTGCCCGCTCCGTCTATCACCGTGCACTCCACCAGGGCTCAGGCCTCCTCAGCAGCATACCTGGCACAGGTTCCCACCCAGGAAATCTGCACGGTAGCAATGTGGTCCTCTGTACACACTTCCACCACGTACTATGCGATCACGCAGCAGGCCAGAGACTATGCGGCCTTCAGACGAGCAGTGCTCCAATCAGTGGATGACTCTGACCTCACCTCCTGAAGTTAGGCTTTTGAGTCACCTGATTAAAATGGACATGAACAAGCACTCGAAGAAAAAACGGTTACTCACCTTCTCGTAACTGTTGTTCTTTGAGATGTGTTGTTCATGTCCATTCCAATACCCACCCTCCTACCCCTCTGTCGGAGCAGCAGGCAAGAAGGAACTAAGGGGGTGGTGGGTCGGCAGGGCCCTATATTAGGCACTATGAAGGCACGACTCCAGGGGACACCCAGGCCGACCCTACGGACGCTGCTAAGGGAAAAATCTTCTGGCTGGCATGCACACACCTGGTTGAAATGGACATGAACAACACATCTTGAAGAACAACATTTACGAGAAGGTGAGTAATCGTTTTTTTCCTGCCGTTTCCTCTTGATGTCTCAAATCCTGTCTATCCTCATTTAGAGGAATAAGCCTTATTTCTCTGGGTGTAGATTTCTAATCAGCAATTGACCCCAAAGGCTTATATACCAACATCATTCCTTTCAGAAGTCAGACACCAAACCCATGCTGTTCCAGAAACAAAGGAAGTCTGGCAATAGCCTTCTTTTCCTTTATCCCTCCATGTGGTGGGATGGACAGGACAGGACCACTTCTTTCCAGTCTAGTCCTATTATTCTGTGGTTCCACTTACGTCTTTGTGGGAGACTGTCTTTACTTAAACAGTTGATTTTCAAAATACGAACAAATGTCCATGATTTTTCCTTTCTCGTCCTTTTTCGTTGCCTTCAGAGCTGGGCAGGTGAGCAGCTGCTGCTGGCTGAGAGCCCAGTTCTGAAGGTAGCTCTGGCACTCTGCAACAGCACAGAAGTAAGGGTGGCAAGGTATGGTATTTCTACACTTCTCCATTGCTGCTGGCAGTGGCTCTGCCTTCAAAGCTGGGCAGCGCAGAAGTAAGGATGGCATAGTATGGTATTGCGGTAGTAACTGTACCCACCCTACCCCCACACTGACCCTGTCTCCTGGCAGTGTCCTCTATTTGGGAACTTTAAATATGGTATCCTCCCCTCCCCCCGTGGCAGGGCACATGTGGCCCTTCCCCCGTTGCTGTGGGGGAATGGAAACACTTCTGATGTTTGGGACATGCTTGGCCTTGTCAGGAGGAGGCAGCAGCTCTGGGTCTCCCCTTTTGCAGGAACTCAGGTGAAGGGCCTGGCTAGGCTTTTTAATGCTTTCCTGAATCATTGGTGTCTCCAGCGCTATGGTCTGACGGGGCTAAAGCACTGCCCGCCCCCCCACCCCACCTGCCCAGCAGTAGATATCCAGGGACACGGTGGTTTCTGCTGCCAAGAGGTGACTGGGGAGGGAGCTGTGGCCCAGGCCCCTTTTTTGTGAGATTGGGTGGGGGTGGGGAGTTGGTGCCTGAAAATCCCAGCCTGAGGCAGGTCTGATACACCTCCCGCGTCCTCCCAGTAGACTCCTGGCTGGGCTCCTAAGGTTGGGAATGACGGGGTAGTCAAATGTAAGATATATCAAGGAGGCTCTACCCTGGGGCAATCATCCCTCCCATCCCCTTGCACATCTCTCACCACATATTACAAATCCCTCTCCCCTTTATGCTAGCTGAGAAAATAAAATTCTCCTGTTTTCTGCAAAAATACTGGGTTTTTTTAGAAGTGGGGAGCACACATGGGAGATAACTCTCCAAAGTGGAGCGTGGAGCTAAGTTCCCGCTAAGCTGCATGGCCATGCGGCAGGCTATCAAATGCCGCACAGGCAGGGAGAGGCGCCTCTCCCCTGGCCCCAGGCTGCTGCGGTGAGAGAGGCCTGGGGGGAGTCCTCTCTCCCCGGAGCAGCCTGCACCCCAAACCTCTTATCCTTGGCCCCACCCCAGAACCCACACCCCCAGCCAGAGCCCCCTTCCGCACCCTGAACCCCCATCCCCAGCTCCACCCCAGAGCCGTTACTCCCCCACCACACCCTAATCCTCTGCCCCAGCCCTGAGCTCCCTCCCACCCTCCCAACTCCTTGGCCCCACCCCCGCCACACATCTCCTCCATATTGGTACATGTAACAAATTCATTCCACACATGGATATAAAAAATTAGAGGGAATCTTGGTATGCAGCAAAAATAGTTTGGGAACTTCTGACTTAAGACCAATAAGCCATGACCTTTGCCAGTGTCTGGGTCTTTGTCATGAGGAGGAGCTATTTCATAGAACTTCAATCTTTTCCTTCTATTCAACAAACTCATAAAAAGAAGGGAAAATATTATTGACCCTTAAAATAAGAACATAAGAGCCATGTTGGGTCAGACCAATGGACCACCTATCCCAGTATCCTGTCTTCTGGCAGTGGTCAATGCTAGTTGCTTCAAAGGGAAGGAATAGAACAGGACAATCTTCAGTGACCCATCCCCTGTTGTCCAGTCCCAGCATTTGGTAGTGAGAGGCTCAGGGTCTCCCAGAGCATGGAGTTGCATCCCTGACCATCTTAGCTAATAGCCATTGATAGACCTATCCTCCATGAATTTAGCTAATTCTTATCTCATTCAGATAAAGGTCATCACCCCAGTTCATTCAAATCAGCATCTCCAAAGGTGTATTTTGATACTTGTGTCTCTTGAGGTTGAAGGTTACTTCTACTCCCCATCCTGAAAGGGGATGACACATGATTGTCAGAGCTCTGGAGGGGCTTCTTGTGTGTTTCAGAAAGCCTTTGAAACAGCCTTCCCTTTAGGTGCTCCCTTCTTTATCGGGGCCCTTTTCTGTGCCCCATTTCTGAAATCCTGAGTCTCTGTGTGGCTCCTGAGAAGAGTTTCCTCAAGAGCTTGAATTTCTTCAGTAAGGTCTTCAACAGCTTGTTGCATCCTAGAATGAAGAATTAGCATAGCATACTATAGGGTCTGTTCTGTCTTCAGTCTGGTGTGTGGATTGTACAACCTTGTCTAGAGAATCTCTTTCCCAGCAATTCTGGTGTACGTTCAGGAGGGCTTTGTTCAGGATCTTTTCTATGTACCTTTTAGGGCTCTGGGCTCTGCCATTGGTACCTGGAGGAAAGCTGTATGAGGGCTAATTCTTAAGTGACCAGATTTTGCCAAGAGATACTTTAAGGTCCAAGTCAAGTCTCCAGTGCCTCCCTGTAGCCTTAACTTGGTTTTAAGATCCGTTTTTCTCTAACTCACATGAATCCCTCTATTCTGACGTGGAAGCTAGCCACCTTAGTGATCATCTCTTTGACCCTAAGAATTAGGAAGCTTGTGGCATTCTTTTGTAATCTTCCATTCAGGATTTTTCATAAGAAAAAGGTAATCCTTTTGTACCTGCCAGTCTGTCCTTCTAATGTAGTTTAATTCTTCCACCTTAATCAGGACATTTATCTCTCAAACTTCAATCCTCCTCCCTCATCACAGAAAGAAATCCTGTTGCTTTTCATTAACGATAGGGGAGATCATCCAAATTTACTTTTATTGTGCTCAGGAGTTCCAGAAGTATCAAGCTTTGGGTTCTTTTTGGGGGATCTCATAAGGGGAAGAATTTGTCCTGATTTGTCCTGTCTCTCTGGATTGGCTTGTGTATCCAGTGTGCTTACTGTTATGCTGATTTCTGTTAGAAATACAAATGCCTGATGGGCTTGGTCATCACCATCACACTTTAATTCAGTTCAATTTTTTTTTAATCAGTGGACTAGATGCCCACTAACAGGGGCACTATACTCCCTGGGAAAGGAAAAAGTTAAATTATTTTGAAATTTATCACCATTCAGGGGTTTATATGTCTAGTACATTAAGTGTATTGTTTCTCAAGTTGTTAATCTTTTGGATTTGCTAAATAAGTGCAACACATCTAGTATTTGGAAAAACAAGGTTTCACTATAATTTTTTAAAAAGGAAAGATATAGTTACTGGAAATTGCTGTCTTTTTAAAAGTAGTAAACCTTACATCTGTAGTGCTTGAGAGAGTACAATGCACCAGCTTCAGCCACATAAAACCATTAAAGAACCAGTTAACTAATAAATAAATCCTAGCCCTAACAAGTAAAAATAAGGCTGGTAAGGATTTGCACTGTCTTCAGGGGAAAGTACTTGCAGCTGGTGTTGCCTTATCTATAGGGCCCTACCAAATTCATGGTCCATTTAGTTCAATTTCACGGTTATAGGGTTTTAAAAATAGTAAATTTCATTATTTCAGCAAATTAAATCTGAAATTTCACGGTGTTTGTAATTGTAGGAGTCCTGACCCAAAAAGGAGTTGGAAAGTGTCACAAGGTTATTGTAGGAGGGGGTTGCGGTACTGCTACCCTTACTTCTGTACTGCTGCTGGCATTGGCACTGCCTTCAGACCTGGCCAGCTGGAGAGTGGCAGCTGCTGGCTGGGATCCCAGCTCTGAAGGCAGAGCTGCTGTCGGCAGCAGCGCAGAAGGAAGGATGACATGATACGTTATTGCATCCGGCTGTCTAGCTCTGAAGTCAGCGCAGAAATAAGGGTGGCAGTACCATGACGCACCTAAAATAACCTAGCGACCACCACCCTCCCCCCACCACAACTCCCTTTTTGGTCAGGACACTCAATTTGAGAAATGCTGGTCTTCCCTATGGAATCTGTATAATATAGGGTAAAGGCAAACAAAATACCAGATTTCACAGGGGGAGACCAGATTTCGTGGTCCGTGACACGTTTTTCATGACCGTGAATTTGATATGGCCCTACTTATCTATATTGTCATATTACATGTAGTATCTGATACTGTGTGTTGAAAATTTGGTACAATACACCCAAATGGAGGAAATAAAAATGAATGACTGAAAGAAACTGGTAAACTGCCCCATCAGGAAAGATGCTGTTGGGAGGAGATAACTTACAGTATTATCTACCATTGCAGAGAAATGGCCAACATATGATACCAAAGCTTAAAAGGTGTCAAATACTATGCAAGCATTGAAAAATTTCCAATTTGATTATTGGGGGTGTTTTTTCTTCCAAGAGTGAAGCCATGAAATCTGAATGATGCTTTGGTTATAAATCATTTTTTCAAAACTTAAATCTCTTAATTCACAAATAGGTATTGTGACTAAACCTGAAGTCTATAAACTGGATGAGGATTAATGATCTATTTGCTTTGTCTCTGTGCTTGCTGAAAAATAAATATTTTTGTCTATTACTAAGAGATGCGCAATATACTTATTTCTTTTGGTCTGTGTTCTTAAAATTGTTTTGTAGAATTTCCCAGAAAAGGACCTACTGCACTGTCCTTCTAAAGATGTGATTGAAGCTCATTTCATGGCTTGTGTAAAGGAAGCAGATGCCTTAAAGCACAAAAGTCAAGTCATCAATGAGATGCAGAAAAAGGATCATAAACAGCTCTGGATGGGGTTACAGAATGGTAAATACAACATGTCAAATTAAAGAAATTTCGATTTATTAGGATGTTAGAAAAGTTTTTCTTCAAAATCTGAATTATTGTAGCAGGGTCATGTAAAATGCCATTTTCCACACTGTAGTCTAATCAAAGGGCTAAGCAATTTAGTGGAGATTCAACTGTTTTTCATCTCTAGTACCAAGATGCAAGTCTAGCTTGAGATCTTCTGAGAAATAAAACTGGGTTGTGACTCAGTTCACATCACAGAACCACATAATATTTAATGTAGTTTGATGCAACTGCCAGTCTGAACTTGGGAAACACCCAGATCTTAATTAGTATTGAGTATGACTTATCTCTAACCCCCCAAAAAGTGGTGTTCTGGTTTATGGTTTGAGATCATTGCTGGGGCAACAATGGTAAACTTTCATTACAATTTCTGGCATATGAATAATCTTGCCCATTCTCCCACCCCAAATTTAAATTGGGAAATGTTCTTTATCTGCCAGCTAAGCACCTTTATAACTTCATTTCTTACAGGATGTAGATATTTCACTAACTGCTGACTAGATTATGAGAAAAGATTATAGTACTTGTGTAGTAAATGCTTTAAAATATATTTTCATATCTTTTTTGTATGTCTGATTTCTAGAAGATGCCATTGGTTAATATTGGTTAATCTTATACAAGTTATAAACCATTATTCCTGGGGGAATTCTGCACCAAAAAATTAAAAATTGTGTGCACAATATTTTAAAATTCTTCAAAATTCTGCATATTTTATTTTTCAAAATAATACTATATAATCATGCCACTTTCAATTATTTTGGTAACTTATTTCAAAATACCTGTCAGCAACTATGTCTGTAACAATACAGACACACAAAAAAGTTCCCCGAGGAACAGAGAGTTAAAGAACCCCCTGTTTCTCTTCCCCCTTCCTCTCAGAGCCCAGCGGGGGGGTCAGACACTTGCACACCTCTTCCCACCAGAGCCCAGCTGCAGGATCTACCCCAGCCCAGACACCACACCCTCTATTATTCCCCCAGAGCCCAGCCACGCCCCTCTAGCACCCAGCTGCAGGGCCTCATCCAGCCCAGATACCCGCATCCCCAAGCCCCGTAGCCCAGACACTTGCATGTATCCCCTACCCCCACCCCCAGAGTCCAGCTGTAGAGCCTCCCTGCCCAGACGCTTGGACCTCGTCCTTCCCCAGTGCCCAGGCATGCCCTCCCTCAGTTCAGACACCCACACCCCTATCCCCAGAACCCAGGGATTTAGAGGGAGAAACAGCCTGATGCTGGGTCCTGGATTTGTGTGAGTTTCCTGCAGGCAGCCTCCTTCCTTCAGGTGTGCTGAGAACTGCAGCTGCCTAGAAACACCCTTCCCCCCGGCCCATTCACCCTGTGTCTTCTATTTGCAAGCTGGGCTCCTTTGAGTCCAGCAGCCCCTAGTGGTGACCAGCAGCTCTGCAGCCTATTTCTGTGGGAGAAAAAGGAAATTCTGTATGTATTACAGTAATTTCTGCGCAAATTCTGCATGTACAATGGTGCAGAATTCCCGCAGGAGTAAAACCCTTCAAATATGTAAATTTAATGAGTTTAATGTATAAAACACTATACATTACATATGAATATGTAAATCATACCAAAATGCATATTAACTTGAGCAACACAAGGAAAACTCTTGAATGTAAACCAAGTACAGTAAAAGCTCTTTTATCTGGCACTTCACCGATCAGCAAACTCTATAAACCGGCATTTCTGATCCGCACTGAAAGTCCAGTTTATAGTGCGGTTGGTGTGGGGCCGGCAGGGGGCTGGGGCATGGGAGGAGCCGCAAGGTGCATTCTGGGAGGGAGTTTGGGTCCGGGAGAGGGCTTGGAGCAGAGGGTTGGGGCACAGGAGGGGCTTCGGGAGCTGGATGGGGGGGCTCACCTCCAGAGGCTCCCCACAAGCAGCTCCCTGTCCCTGCTGTTGCTGGCAGAGGTGCAGCCAGGTGGCTCTGCAGGCATGCTGCCTCTGTCCCCCCTCTCTGAGTGCTGACTTTGCGGCTCGCAGCCCCTTGGGAGCTGCTGGGGGAGGCGCCTGCAGATGGAGGCAGCGTGCCTGCTTGCAGAGCTGCCTGGCCGTGCCTCCACCACCAGGAGGAGCAGGGATGGGGAGCTGCTGGAAGTGAGCCTAGCCTCCCCCTCATCCGGCACCCCAAACACCTACCCATGCCCCAAGCCCCCTTTCGGACCCAAACTTCCTCCCAGAGCCTGTGTCCCGCAGTCGCTTCCATGCCCCAGCCCCGCACGCATCCCCTGCCCCTGCACTCCAAACCCCTCCCTCTGAGTTAACTGGCATTCTTAATTTGCCAGCACCCCCCGTTTCCCCAGCATGCCCGTTAAAAAAGGTTTTACTGTAAAACTGCATGTTAAGCTTGAGAACCAATAAAGTCAGGAAATTAATTAAGATTTAACATATAAAATGTCAGCCTGAATTTGTGGGGTTTTTTTTCCCCTGGTTAATGTCAGTCTGAAATTATTCTGGCCATTTGAAGTAGCTTCTGGCTTGCAAAATAACTAACCTCTGAGTTTGTTAGCCCCAAATACTGTTAGTACTGATGATGTCTTCCCTGGGGAGATGTGATGTTTTGGGTCCCGTAAGGGACAGTGGGAAGATGAAAGAGTCATGATAGTTTGACATTGGTTGGTGGAGGTCTGAGAGATGTAGTTAATATAATTACGTAGATTTGCATCCTGTAATTAGTGGGAAATAGCTTTAAAGTTTGGGTCAGTAAAAAAAAAAAAAAAAAGATTCTGATTAGTTGTGAATATCCATTTTGGTGTAAATGCAGCTAATTGGGTGAGTGACATATTTTTCACATTAACAGTAAATACAGAATTTTAGCTGGCTGAAAACCATATTACTCTTAAAAGTAAAGTATTTTAAAAGGGCAGATTGTCTTGTAAATCAGTAAGAATGCATATTTTCAGAAGTTGTATTTTGAGAAAATGGTTTGCTATACCCATATCCATCAAACGAAATAACAGTATCATCTGTATCGTAAACAACTGTATTAAAGAGAAATGGAATGGAACACTGTGCCTACGTAACGGTTTCTTGTTTTGAGACCGCTAATATTTTCTGGACTCTCAATATTCTTTGGAAATGAAAACTTGTCATTTGTGTGGTTGTCCCAGCACTTAAATACACATAGTAATGCTTTGTGTTGGTAGTTATTTGCTCTTATTTTATGACTAGCTTTATAAAAAGTACAGTGAACGATTTACACAATTACCAAGTGAGTATTAAGGTATATCAGGCATATTAGAGAAAGGAAATAATATGAATGAAAGTCCCTCATTTGACATACGATGATTTTATTCAGGTGCTACAGAATCCTGTAAGGATAGGTCAAGGCATAATTTGATGATCAGTTGTTCTCCATATGCACTGAAGTTAGGACAAGAAGTAGTATGCTTAGTTTGCAGCGAGGGAGATTCAGATTAGATATTAGGAAAAAATTTTAACTATAAAGATAATTAAATACTGGAATAGGTTACCAAGGAAAGTTGTGGAATCCCCATCATAGGAGGATTTAAAGAACAGGTTAGACAAACACCTGTCAAGGACAGTATAGATAATATCTAGTCCTGCCTCAGCCCTAGGGAATGGACTAAATGAACTCTTCAGGTCCCTTTCAGTTCTGCACTTCTATAATTTTTTGATTACTATAAATAATAAATTGAGGAGCGAATGAGCCTATTATAATTTCTCTTGGCACATTCTACTATTACATTTGTCTAGAGGAATCAAATGATCATATTCTACAAGTGAAATAAGGTTTGTTTTAGTGCCCTCTTAACTGAATTTATTCTCTAGCAATAGGCCCAGTTAAGTGCTGGGACTGTTTAGGACAGTGCTAGTTATAGATTCTACTATTGCTATAATGGTTTAAAAAAATCAGTTGCAAAATGTCATCTTAGCTAAAATAAAGCTTGCTAGCTACTTGTTAGAGTATGGCTTAAGAAGCATGTAGCTCAGTTATAAGTGTAACATAAGTTAGGTTTCATTGTAACTGCATGTATCTTTAAGGGATAAACCAAAAATTGGTGTTTATCAGTTATAGTGAACCAGAACTGTACTACATATATTTGGGAATGATGATCTTAAGACAGGAGTTTGCCTAGTAAGGTTGGTTTTGTACAGGTTTCACTGTATTTCGTGAGAAACAGCACCTGGGGAACCTGATATCTACATGAGAAGTTTAACAAGCTTTTGAATACTTTCAAATGCTAATTTTAATGTCTCAGCTCTCCGTAAAAGAGAAATAAGAAAAGCTTGTGAAACTAAGAAAACTCTTTTTAAGACATGCTGTACCTTTCAGTATGTTTTTATAGGCTTTCGTTTTAGATGTAATGATTTTAAACCTCTCTGAAACAAAGTTTATGACCACAAAAAAAGAAAAGAAAGTATCATTTGTGATAACTGCTTTATTATACCTTATGAGACACATCTGCAGATTGTTTTTCTATGAAACTTCAAGTAATTTTCTTCATATCTTAAACAAAAATAATGGTAGTTACATTTTTAAGTACTACTAGCATAAACAACTCTGAATCAAACTTACTGGATGGCTTAAGACGTTAAACTTGTGATTTTTTTTTTTGTAAATAGCAAGTTTGCATAATTTTCTGATGTCAGAAGGGACAATCAATATTACAAATATTATAAATTAGTTTGGGTCGGTCTTTCTAACTGAACTGCAGTTGCCTTGTCTGGTTGCATGGGTAACTTTCCAGCAACACTCTCTGTAGACCTAGTGTCCCTTAAGGGACGAGCAGTAACAGTAGATTTATGGCAAATCTTGTGTTAGGGTTGCCTGACCTGGTGTCCTGTCATTCTTCAGTCCCTTTGGTTGGCCTACTGATCAGCCACCAAATCAAGGAAGAGGTCAGGTCTCTGCCCATCCATTTGTGGTGATCTCATTTATCCTTTCAACATCATTAAAGGCCTATTTCTAAGTTGGTGTTCCTCAACTAGAGGGTTGGGACATGCGTGTGAGCCATACTAGTCCAGGATGCAGGGGAGAAGATGAACAGGACAGAGGAGAGAAACTTTGTGGGAGCAAAGAGGAAAAGCTGAATCAAAGACCCATGAGAGTGTTTTGATGACAAAGCTGTATCTCTGTTTCTAATTACAGGGAAATTTCTTATTGCTGTCCTTGCATCTGAGTCACTTTATTGTTCCATCATTATGATGGATCAAGGAGGCCTGACAGGTTGTTGTGTTTTTTTTGGTGTGGGTAGGGATTGGTTTAAGTTTTTTGGCTTGTTTTTTACATTAGAAATTCAGGTCTTGTCTATAGTGAAATGATGTCACAGGATCAAGAAAGTGAAAGCTGAACAACTTAAGAGGGGAAATTATTTTTAATTGAACTGTTCAAAACTTTATCAAAAACTATTAGTAACAGAAGTTGTAAGTGTTAAAGGAAGTCTCGGTTAAAGATTCAGCACACCTGCTTTTTATTTGATGTAAGAGCTCATAAGTAAGGCTACGTTTTAGTCATGGGTATTTTTAGTAAAAGTCATGGACAGGTCATGGGCTGTAAACAAAAATTCAGAGCCTGTGACCTGTCCATGATTTGTACTATATATTCCTAACTAAAACTTGGACCTGGGAGCTGTGGATACTCGGGGTGTGGGTGGGGGAGGGGGAAAGACAGCGGTGCAGGGGGTGGCATGCAGTCTGGGACCCCCACTGCAGGAAAAGACAGCGGTGTTGGGGGTGGGGATGGTTGGCGGGGCTGACATGCTTCCTACCTGGCTCCCCGGGAGCGGCCAGCATGCCCCTGCAGCTCCTAGGAGGAGGGAAGGCCAGGGAGGCTCTACATGCTGCCCCTGCCACAAGTGCCGGCTTCGCAGCTCCCATTGGCTGGGAACCGCAGCCAATGGGAGCTGAAAGGGCAGTGGAGCCCCCAGCTGTTCCACCTAGGAGCTGTAGGGACATGCTGGCTGCTTCCAGGGAGTCCCCCTGAGGTAAGCGCCGCGTCAGACCCCAACCTCCTGCCCCAGCCTTGAGCCCCCTCCCACACCCAAACTACTGCTTCTGCTGTTGGAGAGGGGCATGATGGCCTGAGACTGCCTCAGGAGCAGCTGGCATGGCTGACCCAGGGGCAGCCCCAGAGCCAGCCATGCCAGCTGCTGCAGAAGTCATGGAGGTCACAGAAAGTCATGGAATCCATGACCTCCATGACAGACACGCAGCTGTACTCAGAAGATACATGCTCTGAAACGTTCATGGGTTCGTCAAGCAAAACCAGTGAAGACCAGACTTTGTTTCTGATACTTGAAGTAGAAAATAAGCAGCAGAAGCTTTTGTTTAAAAAAAACTTGTAAGGCCGCCTTTTTATATATTATAGAAGATAAAAGGCACATTTTTTGCTTAAAAATATTCCCCATAAATTCTCTTTAATACCTCTTTCTATTGAGGTGCTTACAGGAAGTTGGACAGCTAAGAGAGAGATTACTTTCATCTAAAAAAAACTACTCTATGCTACTTTTTTACATCCTTACGCTCTCAACCCCATCCTACTGTTTGTTCTGGGTCATGTCTAAAATATTTTAAGGTACATTCTTAAGGCATTGTAAAACAATAAATAGGAATAGCTAGGATCTTGCATTGAGGTAGCACTTCAGGATTGCATTGTGCTGAATATACACGACACACAGGGCTTAACAAAAGATTGTTAATATACATTATTGTACTGCTAGAAACACTTATTAGCTGTGCTCCTACAATATATTTAATTGTAAATTTTGTTATAAAGTCAGAGTTGACCAGCACATTTTGACAATGAGGAACAGATCACCCTAATCTCAAATGGGGTTTTGTAACCTAAACAAAAGTTGTCTGTTTTAAATTAGTAAAGCAGATAATATTTATTTGGAAAATTGTCAGGGGTTCTGTATGAGAACAAGTGAATGGGAGGGTAACAAGTTCTTTAATCATTAAACCATCTTTCTTCTCACCATCCAGCTCCCATAGCTCTGTCAAAATTTGAATAGTATTTTTCTCTGTTGGTAGGAATTTGGGTAAACTTGGGACAGGGCTAAGTTATTTCCTTGTTTTTCGGGAATGGAAACATACATCTGTCAGAGCAAGTTACATTAGAGAAGGAAACTGTTTTTTAGTTTGTTTTCCCTTTCTAACTTGCTATTTTTGTGTCCAATATAAAACAAAAAACACCAAACAAATGCATATTTTCAGAATTTTGGATACACCTCCACTGCTGAAAGTGGTGTTTCTTTCCCACATCTCTTTGTCTGTAAAATGTCTATTGCAGTCTCGGGAGCTTTACTTAGAATTTCTCCTCGCTTTGACCCTGTTTATTCTGAAGTCCTTATTCATTCCTTAAGGGCTTCCTTTCTTGGTGCCTGCATTCTCCCTTCCTTATCCTCCTAAATCTTTATGCTTCAGAGTGTTCAGAATGCTATGTTCAGACTATTCTCTCCCATCAGGAAATGGAACCAGATTGGTGATGGGAAAATAGAAGCATTCTGTCATCTCGAAATCAATTTCAGAATCTCTCTCTGTTGCTTATAACTTACTCCATCGTAATTTTGAGTTTGCAGCCATCTTTCTTTCAGTCTTGGCTTCTTCTGTTCCCTCCCTGCACCTAAAATCAGTTGGTCTGTCCCAGACATGGCAATAAGACTCAAGGGGAGGAAGAGACTCTACAGATAGTCCTGTCTGAAGATTTTATCCGAGCTTCTAGTGGGCCCAGGGTGAGATGTGGTGCTTTTTTCCTTTTCTACCTTCAAGAACCCGCCTGCCCAAGTGTTCACTCTAGCACATACCTCACTATTAGTCTAATGTTTAAAATGTTACTGAATGTTGATTAGCTCTATGGCTAATTACCATGAATGCATAGCTGGTTCCACATTATGGACTGCATTTGACCACTTATAGCATGTGTTGTGTCCTTCTAGAGCAGGGGTGGGCAAACGTTTTGGCCTGAGGGCCACATCAGGTTTCCGAAATTGTATGGAGGGCTGGTTAGGGGAGTCTGTGCCTTCCCAAACAGCCAGGCGTGGCCTGCCCTCACGTCCTATCCGACCCCACTCCCCTGCTTCTCACCCACTGTTCCCCCCCCCCCCCCCGCGGGACTCCTGACCCATCCACCCTCCCCCTGCTTCCTGTCTCCCGACCAAACCCTGGACCCCCCACTAATGACTGCCCCTCCACCGCCCCATCCAACCCCTCCTCTCATTCCTGACTGCTCCCCCCAAGGATCCCTGCCCTATGCAACCACCCCTTCTCCCTGTCCCCTGACCGCCCCCGGAACCCCTGCCCCTGATGGCCCCCCGCCGCCCCATCCCCCCTGGGACCTTTGCCCCCATTCAATCCTCCTGTTCCCCCCCCGACCACCCCGCCCCCTATCCACACCCCTGACCACCACCCCAAACTTCCCTGCCCTCTATCTAACCCTCCCTGCCCCCTTACCACACTGCCTGGAGCACCGGTGACTGGCGGCGCTACATCCGCGCCGCCCAGAGCACCAGGACAGGCAGCCGTGCCGCCCAGCTGGAGCCAGCATGCCACCGCGCGTCGCAGATCACCGGGTCAGGCTATGGCTCTGCAGATGCACTGCCTAGCAGGAGCTTGCAGCCTCGCTGCCCAGAGCATTCCGCCAGCAGTGCAGTGAGCTGAGGCTGCGGGGGAGGGGCCAGGGGCTAGCCTCCCAGGCCAGGAACTCAGGGGCCGGGCAGGAGGGTCCTGTGGGCTGGATGTGGCCCACAGGCCGTAGTTTGCCCACCTCTGTTCTAGAGTTTGACTCCGAGATTTTTGGGAAATGGTGCTTCTCATAGATCCATTTAATTAAAGATAGGATTTTCTGATTCAGTTGAAAAGGAAAGCCATAAACTTAAATTCAACAAATTTTTAAGCAAATTTTTCTGATCATCTTCATTAGGAGCTAGCATACAGGGGACTGCAGACAATGGAGTTTGAGAGGGGGAGAAGGAGATCCTCCTGCTGAACGAACAAGGTGTGATTACTAACTTTGGGGTGAGTGAGTTTGTTGGATGTTTGTAGTTTATTTTTCTCTTTCAGATTATTTCAGTTACAGGGTAAGTTAGGATTTTGTGTCTGGGGACTGTTTGAGCCTTTGTTCCCTGGATCAACCTTGGTCATCTTTGATCAACCTCAATCAGCCTTGTGATCACCCTCCCCCTGTGTGATTAATGAGGGCGTAGGGCTGACCTAGGAGAGAAGGCCTTAAAGACCAGAGGTTTCAGAGTAACAGCCGTGTTAGTCTGTATTCGCAAAAAGAAAAGGAGTACTTGTGGCACCTTAGAGACTAACCAATTTATTTGAGCATGAGCTTTCGTGAGCTACATGCTCAAATAAATTGGCTAGTCTCTAAGGTGCCACAAGTACTCCTTTTCTTTTTGCGAAAGACCAGAGGGTAAGCGACAAGGGGAGTTTAAGAGGAAGTTTGTGGGAGGGAGATGTAATAGAATCTCTATGGTTAGGAAGGGCTGCATCATCAACGCTGCTCCTGTCTCCTTCATGTGCACCTCTATCCAGACAGACAACCTAACCATGGATGCCTCTACCCAGATCCTGGTGTGGATTTGCAGAGAATGTGGCTTGCATTTCCCACTCACAGAAAGCCAGGCTGGGGGGACCATCCTGTGTGAAAGGTGCCTGCTGGTGGAATCTCTCAGGAAGGAGGTGAGAGAGCTCCAGGAGGAGGTGGCTAGGCTGAGGAGCATCCGTGCCCATGAGGAATTCCTTGAGAATATTCATATGTAGGCATGCAAGGCTGAGGAAGATATCCAACTACAGAGGATTGCTGTCACATCACCAGGGAGGAGGATATAGCTCTGTCTCAGGGAGGACACTGGCTGCTGATTACTTCTGGCATCAAGCAGTGCTCCACCTACTCCCAACCCACCCACCATGGTGATGGAAAACTGTTATGCTGCTCTGGCAATGAATGATGAGGAATCACCCCCAAAGGTGGAAGCGGAGAAGCCATGTATCCCGAAGGCTGGGAAGATTAAAGCCACCACTCTCAAGGGGAAACATAGGGTAGTGGTGGTTGGTGATCCTCTTCTGAGGGGGACTGAGGCATCCATCTGTTGCCCTGACATGGCAAACCAGGAGATATGCTTCCTGCCAGGGGCCCATATCCGAGACGTTACGGCAGGATTGTCGAGGATCATCCAGCCCTCTGACTACTACCCCATATTACTCATCCATGTGGACACTAACGATACTGCGAGGTATGACCCTCAGCAGATCAGAAATGACTAAAGGGCTCTGGGAGTAAGGGTGAAGCAGTTCGGAGGGCAAGTGGTGTTCTCTTTCATCCTTCCAGTCAAGGGTATTGGCCCAAGCAGAGACAGATGTATTCTCAAGGTGAATGTCTGGCTGTGAGGATGTTGTTGCCAGGAGGGCTCCAGCTTCCTTGTCTTTGGCATCCTGTTCCAGGAAGGAGGACTGCTAAGCAGAGATGGGTGTCACCTATCAAGGAAGGGGAAGAGCATGTTTGGATACAGACTGGCTAACCTAGTGAGGAGAGCTTTAAACTAGGTTTGAAGGGGGCAGGTGACCAAAGCCCACAGATAAGTAAAAAATATGGAGACCTGGGAGAAGGTTTGGAATTTGGAGGGAGCATGGGCTGTTATAGCAGGGATAAGGAAGAGACAAGACAGGAGCGGGGTGTGTGTGTAACAAATTGGTATCTTAGATGTCTATATAGTAATGTGAGAAATATGGGGAATAAGCAGGAAGAACTCGAAATCATAGAATCATAGAATATCAGGGTTGGAAGGGACCCCAGAAGGTCATCTAGTCCAACCCCCTGCTCAAAGCAGGACCAATTCCCAGTTAAATCATCCCAGCCAGGGCTTTGTCAAGCCTGACCTTAAAAACCTCTAAGGAAGGAGATTCTACCACCTCCCTAGGTAACGCATTCCAGTGTTTCACCACCCTCTTAGTGAAAAAGTTTTTCCTAATATCCAATCTAAACCTCCCCCACTGCAACTTGAGACCATTACTCCTCGTTCTGTCATCTGCTACCATTGAGAACAGTCTAGAGCCATCCTCTTTGGAACCCCCTTTCAGGTAGTTGAAAGCAGCTATCAAATCCCCCCTCATTCTTCTCTTCTGCAGGCTAAACAATCCCAGCTCCCTCAGCCTCTCCTCATAAGTCATGTGTTCCAGTCCCCTAATAATTTTTGTTGCCCTTCGCTGGACTCTCTCCAATTTATCCACATCCTTCTTGAAGTGTGGGGCCCAAAACTGGACACAGTACTCCAGATGAGGCCTCACCAATGTCGAATAGAGGGGAACGATCACGTCCCTCGATCTGCTCGCTATGCCCCTACTTATACATCCCAAAATGCCATTGGCCTTCTTGGCAACAAGGGCACACTGCTGACTCATATCCAGCTTCTCGTCCACTGTCACCCCTAGGTCCTTTTCCGCAGAACTGCTGCCTAGCCATTCGGTCCCTAGTCTGTAGCTGTGCATTGGGTTCTTCCGTCCTAAGTGCAGGACCCTGCACTTATCCTTATTGAACCTCATCAGATTCCTTTTGGCCCAATCTTCCAATTGGTCTAGGTCCTTCTGTATCCTATCCCTCCCCTCCAGCGTATCTAGCACTCCTCCCAGTTTAGTATCATCCGCAAATTTGCTGAGAGTGCAATCCACACCATCCTCCAGATCATTTATGAAGATATTGAATAAAACCGGCCCCAGGACCGACCCCTGGGGCACTCCACTTGATACCGGCTGCCAACTAGACATGGAGCCATTGATCACTACCCGTTGAGCCCGACAATTTAGCCAGCTTTCTACCCACCTTATGGTGCATTCATCCAGCCCATACTTCCTTAACTTGCTGACAAGAATACTATGGGAGACCGTGTCAAAAGCTTTGCTAAAGTCAAGAAACAATACATCCATTGCTTTCCCTTCATCCACAGAACCAGTAATCTCATCATAAAAGGCGATTAGATTAGTCAGGCATGACCTTCCCTTGGTGAATCCATGCTGGCTGTTCCTGATCACTTTCCTCTCATGCAAGTGCTTCAGGATTGATTCTTTGAGGACCTGCTCCATGATTTTTCCAGGGACTGAGGAATGCTAGTAAATAAACACAACTATGACATAGTTGGCATCACAGAGACTTGGTGGGATAATAAGTATGACTAGAATATTGATGTAGAAGGGTACAGCTTGCTCAAGAAGGATAGGCAAGGAAAAAAGGGAGGAGGTGTTGCCTTATATATTATAAATGTATGCACTTAGACTGAGGTTGAGATGGAAATAGGAGACAGACTTGTTGAAGGTCTCTAGGTAAGGATAAAAGGGGTAAAAAACAGGGTGATGTCATGTTAAGGGTCTACTACAGATCACCTAACCAGGAAGAATAGGTGGATGAGGCTTTTTTTTTTAAAGAACTAACAAAATCATCCAGAGCACAGGACTTTGTGGTGATGGGGGACTTCAACTAGTCAGACATCTGTTGGGAAAATAATACAGCAAGGCACGGATGTATTGGAGATAATTTTTTTTTCTCAGTAGGTGGAGAAAGCTACTAGGGGAGAGGCTGTTCTAGATTTGATTTTGACAAATAGGGAGGAACTGGTTGAGAATTTCAAAGTGGAAGGCAGCCTGGGTGAAAGTGATCATGAAAGGATAGAGTTGATGATTCTAAGGAATGGTAGGAGAGAGAACAGCAAAATAAAGACAATGGATTTCAAGAAGGCAGACTTCAGCAAACTCAGGGAGTTGGTAGGTAAGATCCCATGGGAAGCAAGTCTAAGGGGAAAAACAATTGAAGACAATTGGCAGTTTTTCAAAGAGACGTTATTAAAGACACAAGAGCAAACTATCCCACTGTGTAGGAAAGATAGGAAGTATTGCAAGAGACCACCCTGGCTTAATTAGGAGATATTCAATTATCTAAAACTCAGAAAAGAGTCCTACAAAAAGTGGAAAATGAGTCAAATTTCAAAGGATGAATATAAACAAATAACATTGGACAAAATTAGAAAGGCCAGGGCACAAAATGAGATCAAAGTAGCTAAAGACATAAAGGGTAACAAGAAAACATTCTACAAATACATTAGAAGCAAGAAGAAGACCAAGGACAGGGTAGGCCCATTACTCAATGAGGGGGGGAAAAAAAAGAGAACAGAAAATGTGGAAATGACAGAGGTGCTTAATGACTTCTTTGTTTCGGTTTTCATCAAGAAGGTTGGTGGTAATTGGACATCTAACATAGTGAATGCCAGTGAAAATGAGGTATGATCAGAGGCTAAAATAGGGAACGAACAAGTTAAAAATTACTTAGACAAGTTAGATGTCTTCAAGTCCCCAGGGCCTGATGAAATGCATCCTAGAATACTCAAGGAGCTGACAGAAAGTATTTGAGCCATTAGCAATTATCTTTGAAAAGTCATGGAAGACGGAAGAGATTCCGGAAGACTGGAAAAGGGCAAATATAGTGCCAATTTATAAAAAGGGAAATAAAGACAACCCGGGGAATTACAGACCGGTCAGCTTAACTTCTGTACCCGGAAACATAATTGAGCAAATAATAAAGCAATCGGTTTCCAAACATCTAGAAGATAATATGGTGATAAGTAACAGTCAGCATGGATTTGTCAAAAACAAATTGTCAGACCAACCTGATAGCTTTCTTTGACAGGGTAACAAGCCGTGTGGATGGGGGGAAGCGGTACACGTAGCATTTATTTGAGCATAAGCTTTCGTGAGCTACAGCTCACTTCATCAGATGCAGCATCCGATGAAGTGAGCTGTAGCTCACGAAAGCTTATGCTCAAATAAATTGGTTAGTCTCTAAGGTGCCACAAGTACTCCTTTTCTTGTAGTATACCTTGACTTTAGTAAAGCTTTTGATACTGTCTCGCATGACCTTCTCATAAACGAAGTAGGGAAATGCAATCTAGATGGAGCTACTATAAGGCATAAGGAAAATCATTCCCAAAGAGTAGTTATCAGTGATTCACAGTCATGCTGGAAGGGCATAACGAATGGGGTCCCGCAGGGATCAGTTCTGGGTCCGGTTCTGTTCAATATCTTCATCAATAATTTTGATAAAGGCATAGAGAGTACACTAATAAAGTTTGTGGATGATACCAAGCTGGGAGGGGTTGCAAGTGCTTTGGAGGATAGAATTATAATTCAAAATGATCTGGAGAAATGGTCTGAAGTAAATAGGATGAAATTCAATAAGGACAAATGCAAAGTACTCCATTTAGGAAGGAACAATCAATTGCACACACAAAATGGGAAATGACTGCTTAGGAAGGAGCACTGTGGAAAGGGATCTGGGGGTCATAGTGGATCACAAGATAAATGAGTCAACAGTGTAACATTGTTGCAAAAAAAGTGAACATCATTCTGGGATGTATTAGCAGGAGTTTTGTAAGCAAGGCACAAGAAGTAATTCTTCTGCTCTATTCTGTGCTGATTTGGTCTCAGCTGGAGTTTTGTGTCCAGTTTTGGGCACCACATTTCAGAAAAGATGTGGACAAATGGAAGAAAGTCCAGAGAAGAGCAACAAAAATGATTAAAGGTCTAGAAAACATGACCTATGAGGGAAGATTGAAAAAATTGGGTTTATTTAGTCTGGAAAAGAGAAGACTGAGAGGGGACATAACAGTTTTCAACTACGTAAAAGTTTGTTACAAGGAGGAGGGAGAAAAATTCTTCTTAACTGCTGAGGATAGGACAAGAAACAATGGTCTTAAATTGCAGTAAGGCAAGTTTAGGTTGGACATTAGGAAAAACTTCCTAACTGTCAGGCTGGTTAAGTACTGGAATAAATTGCCTAGGGAGGTCGTAGAAACTCCATCATTGGAGATTTTTAAGAGCAGGTTAGACAAACACCTGTCAGGGATGGTCTAGAGATAATACTGAGTCCTACTGTGAGTACCTCTTGAGGTCCTTTCCAGTTCTGTGATTGTCTCAGTCCTATCAAACAATCAGGAAAACACTAGCTTTACATGTCTTTTATTGAGAGCATGATTTAAATTTTAGGCCAACCCAAGTGGTGGTTCTTTTTAGGAGTCTTCCATTAGATTGGCAAAACGTAGCGCTGAATGAAAATATTAATTAATATCGCTAAAAAATACAACTAGTGAAAGTTAAAGAGAAAATAAAGGTTTTTTTAGTATAACACTTTAAAAAGCTGTGATTATTGTGATTGGTTTATAGAAAACAGTAATTATTCTATGATTCTTTACCTTCAGTGTTCCTCCGATCCACCTCTGTGCCTTCTGCAACTTCTGTGTTCAAGTATTTGGGAGACAAATACAAATTGAGGGCTCTTTAAAAAAAATATTCTGTAAAACTACTATATTACTTTACTTTTTATTGCTTCCTTCTTCTTCCTACAGTGTTAGTCAGTTGTCTGAGGCATGGCAAGAGAAGCTGGAACAGGTTAATGAAATGGTATCTTAAAGCTTTCCTTTTTTGCCATTTCAGGTTTGTCTTTAAAATATTATATCAGTGTGTTTTGTTGCTGAAATGTTTGAATGGTGTTGGTTATCCATTACTAAAATTCTTGGACTTTCGTGACTGTTTTCCTCATGTGCCTGATTTTGTGTTTTTTCTTTTTTAGAAGTATTTTTCTCATATCACATTTTTCTTTAGAACTTAATATTTTATCATTTCAAGACATGGTAGTTGGGGTGTTCTATGGAACAATAATCAAATTCCTTTATTTGGCCTAGCTTAACAGCTGCTAAGATGTGTCATTGTTTGGCCATAACATAAGCCTTGTTACACTCCGTATTTAAGTAATAAGATGTGTGTTTTCACATAGGAGCAATGGGAAGAAGTACAGTTGCTGTTTCTACTTAAAGAAAAAAGTATACTTTGGCCTGATGCCTTGCATATCCTCACTTGAGCTTCATCTAGATACACTGATGACCTAGAAGGGGAAAATATATGGCCAGTTTCTAATGCAATAAAACAGAACACTTACAGTGAAACTTCAATACATGAGCTTGTACATTAAGTGAAGATAATTACAGAGGTTGTATCCTACTTACATCTGAAAAAAAAATTATCTTCAGGGCTTGACAATCAGGAGAATGTAATGTGCTGCTGTGTCAAATAATTTTTCAAAGTAAATGACCCATTAACATAGTTAAATGCCTGCAACAAATTGACTTGAATCTTATCAATAACATTGTGTTATGACCTCTTCCTCCCAAAAAAGTAGTTGTGGAACATTATTCAGAAAACTAAAGTAATATAACACTGAAGTTCACTAACTTCTAAATCCTCCATGTAATGTTGTTAATTTTTTCCCTACTCTTTATCTTCTGTTTTGCCTGTTCTGTGTTCATTTCTGTTTTTTTCTGCCTCTTATCACCATCTCTGTTGCTGAAAATTTCTTATCACTCTTCCTAATCTGTTTTGTTTCCCATTTCCCACAAGGCTCATTTTTAAATTTTGTCAGGACAAGTTCTTTAACCCATACCTAGTTTTCTCCCGGATAGCCTTGTCTCCCTAATCCTTCTATCTCACTGCCTATTCCCACAAAAATACTTCCTTCTTGTTAGGTTTCTTTTCCTCTTCCCTCCATCCCTGTCTGGACTTGTGTTTCCCATATGTATACTCTCTCTCCTCCTTTGCATTGTCAACAAAAGAAAAGCAAAAACTTTGATATTATACAAATTCAAGTTTTAAAATTTTCAGAAGGAAAACTATTTAAAGAATGAACTCTTTTCCACAATAAGCCATTCTCTGTTAGGAAGGCCGTTCTCTGTAACCTGTCTGGAATAGAGCAACGTCACTTTCCCTTGTAACAATAATTCAGATAATTATGTTTGTAACACATTTTCAAGCTGCTATTGCTTGTTGGCCATTTGTATCTTGTCTACAGTATACCAGCAGTTTTACTGTTCTTTGTAGATGTGATAGATCAAAGGCCTCTACATCTTATGTTCCTAAAACATTTGTAAATGGCCTCCAGAGAGATATAAAATTATATGAGAGTTCTTTGTCCTCTGGAACTGTGCCTGTTTCATTGTGATAAATGCCTGGGAGGAGGAATTTAAAAGTTAAACTGCCTTCTTTTTTTTTTTAAAGCCATGTTACTACACACTCTAATTTTAAACAGTGCTTTAAAGTTTTCCTTATTTATATTAGGTGTCTTGTTTGCAGTTTGGACGTGAAGAATTGTGATTCTTCAGCTTGGCTGCTCAAATTGATCCCAAAGGCACAGTTTCAGTCTGCAGTAAAGTCCTAATCCCTTATTTACTTTAGTTAAAAATAATTTTCCAATAAATAGGCATAATTTAGGTAATTTAACCATAAGATGGCACCTTTAATATCAAGGTGTTATAGGCTTGTGAATTTCATGACGTTTATTTAATATTAACTTAATTTCAATGTATTTTGAGTTTGCATGTTTAAAACCAAATTCACAGTTGAATAACTATATGCATGGGAAGCCTTCCTGTGTTGCTCTGTAAGGTCACTACTCTCTCCACTTACTTTCAGATCTCTTTTTCAATACCTGCCTCTTCTGTGATGCTTATAAGAGATCAACCAATTTAATAATGGATTGATGGACACATGGCATTAGTTAGTATTTACTTTAGAGGTCATCCCCTAAAGAATGAATGCCATGTATTAATGTAAAGAAGCAACAGTTTATTCCCATTATAAACGTTTGGTGAAAGCTCTGTCAGTCAGCCCCATAAGATGGGATATGAAATCTATATTGTTGTGTAACACCATTTGCATCTATTTCTCTGCAGTTATTTAGCCTGAATCTTTTACCATGGAACAAATTACCTTCTAGTTCTCCATAGCAGATCATTGTCACCTAATACCTGGAAGTAGTCTGGAAATACCTGCAAACTTGCCAACTTCTCCAAACAGTGAGTTCACATTGCAGTGCTCAGAGGTATCATCTGGACAATTTTATTTACTTACTTGGATTTCTTCAGTAATAAAACAGTTGGCAAGAGGTCAACATATCGTGGGGACTTTTCCATAAAAAAAAAGTGATTGTAAGGCTCCTTTATGAAAAAGAAAAAACACTTCTGTTTTCTACTTATGGCAGTGTAAAGCTAAAAGTGAAAGTCTTCTCCATACTTACATAACAAATATCTTGTCAGTATTCAGATATACTTTGTTAGACTGAAAAGGGTAACAGCTAGACAGTAGTCCCAGATAGGCAGGGCAAATTTTTATCTCTAACTCTTCCTATGCTCCATTACCAAAACAGCAGCAGCATCATGACTGTTGGTTGTTTGGCTCTGCATTTTTATGATACAAGAACACTGAATGATTTTGGCATATTACAGAGGGATCCTTCAATAGCCAAGCCACGAAAGAACTACCAACTTTAAATTAAATGTTAATTTTATATATAATATAATGTAAATGTGGTTGATAAAGGATAAGTTTTAAATGTAGTGCTTCTAGAATGTTTGCTTTATGTATGAGGTATTCTGGATAAAAAGAGCTCTTCACATATATAATATGACTGTTTGGCTGAGCAATTTAAAGTGATTTATAAAGTGTTTGTAACTAGTCCAACAGTGTTAGAGCTACAACGGTAGGACTGGTGTTGACTTTGGAGAAGGCTACTTCCCCTCTTCCCAGGTAGAGGCAATGTGTGCTAGGGGTCTGATCAATGGGAAAGGTAGGTATTTTTGATAGGCAGGGTAGATACCATTTTACCACATTAACTTCTAGGCATAATTCCATAGGATTGTTTGCGTTATGTAGTTTCAGAGCTAATTTGTCAATAGGAGCATCTCATGGTCTGTTGTTCAGCTGGCATCTTAACAGTCTGATTGATTTGTAATGGTTCTACCAAATACTTATGATTACACATTGCTGGTATGATTTATGTTGTCCATGGATGTGCAGTAGAAGGAACATAAATGCAATTTAGTTGCTTGTGAAAGAGTGAATTGAGTGACATGGAAGGTGCAATCCTTTATTTCTACAACTAGTAGAGCTGTGACAGCAATGGTATAAATTTCATAATTGTGGGTCACCGATGCCTCAAACTTGTGTTAGAGGAGCCACTCCCAAAATGACTGCATGTCTCCATGAACTTTGGATCCTGGGCACCTCTACTAAGACTGTCAAAAGACAATTAAATGTTGTGTACTGTGGACAATTGTACACTAGCTTCGATCACCACCTGATTTCACATAAGCCAACTGTGATGGGTAGGGCAGGGGTTGATGCAGGCCAAGGTAGAGGCAGGGAGGTGGGTCATCTGGTCTCATTGCTTCCTGCATTTGTGTTATACATGAGGTCAGACTAGATGATCACAACAGTTCCTTCTGGCCTTCGTATCTGTTAATGGTAAACAGAATTTGCTTGAAGAATACAGGAGGCTGGGAGGGGAGGGAAGTGCTCTCTGGCCTTGTCTACACTACCGCAGTAAGTCGACCTAAGTTACATTACTGTTGACGTAGCTTAGGTCGACTTACTGCGGTGTGTACACCGCGCTGCATTGACAGGAGATGCTCTCCCGTTGACTTACCTTAATCTTCTCGTTCCGGTGGAGTACTGGAGTCAACCGGAGAGCGCTCTATCAATTTAGCGTGTCTTCACTAGACACGCTAAATCGACCCTGCTGCATCGATCGCTTAGTGATGTTACTTTAAAGGGCTGGAACCGATTGAGGGGGAAACGTCTGCTGGATGGAGACTTCCATGCCATGATATCCATCAGGTGACAACTTTTTGAGTCTCTAGCAACTACATTGGAGTCAAAATAGTGAATTTATATAAGGTGAAAGGCTTTGAATCCCTTTACTATTTCTCCTGAGCCACTCATACCGAAATGCTGTTTCAGTTTTGAACTGTCAGATTGCTGGGTTGAGCAAGGTAGATTACTAACAGCTGTGATAAGGTAGTATGCATCTGCATTAACACATGTCTGTAACATATCTCCACTGTTTGTCTTACAATACTGAGACCCAGAATGCTGCTTTGGTATTTTGCAGTTAATTTTTGCTATTAGAAGAGGTAATAGCTTTAAAACTGAAGAATTGAACAAATGTTTTATCCAAACTACAGATTTAATAGAATCGTACAAATGTATGGTTGCAGTGGACCTTGAGAGATCATCCCACTGTCAAGGTTCCTTCCCCACTCTGAACGGTAGGGTACAGATGTGGGGACCTGCATGAAAAACCTCCTAAGCTTATCTTTACCAGCTTAGGTCAAAACTTCCCCAAGGTAGAAAATATTCCACCCTTTGTCCTTGGATTGCCCGCTACCACCACCAAACAAATACTGGTTACTGGGGAAGAGCTGTTTGGAATCGTCTTTCCCCCCAAATACTTCCCAAAACCTTGCACCCCACTTCCTGGACAAGGTTTGGTAAAAAGCCTCACCAATTTGCCTAGGTGACTACAGACCCAGACCCTTGGATCTTAAGAACAATGAACAATCCTCCCAACACTTGCACCCCCCCTTTCCTGGGAAATGTTGGATAAAAAGCCTCACCAATTTGCATAGGTGACCACAGACCCAAACCCTTGGATCTGAGAACAATGAAAAAGCATTCAGTTTTCTTACAAGAAGACTTCTAATAGAAATAGAAGTAAAGAAATCCCCTCTGTAAAATCAGGATGGTAGATACCTTACAGGGTAATTAGATTCAAAACATAGAGAATCCCTCTAGGCAAAACCTTAAGTTACAAAAAAGATACACAGACAGAAATAGTCATTCTCTTCAGCACAATTCTTTTCTCAGCCATTTAAAGAAATCATAATCTAACACGTACCTAGCTAGATTACTTACTAAAAGTTCTAAGACTCCATTCCTGGTCTATCCCCGACAAAGACAGCATATAGACAGACAGAGACCCTTTGTTTCTCTCCCTCCTCCCAGCTTTTGAAAGTATCTTGTCTCCTCATTGGTCATTTTGGTCAGGTGCCAGTGAGGTTACCTTTAGCTTCTTAACCCTTTACAGGTGAGAGGAGCTTTCCCCTGGCCAGGAGGGATTTCAAAGGGGTTTACCCTTCCCTTTATATTTATGACACCCACCCATGCCACTGTGCTGAAGCAGGGACAAGTATGCCTAGACTGACCCAGACAGTTGTTTGTCTAACCTGTTTCTAAAAACCTCCAATAATGGGAATTCCAAAAACTCCCTTGGTAACCTATTCCAGTACTTGACTATCCTTATAGTAAAACATTTTCCCTCATATCTAATTTAAATATCCCTTGCTGCAGATTAAGATTACTTGTTGTCCTTCCTTTAGTGGACATTGAAAACTGTTGATCACTGTCCTCTGTATGACAGTCCTTAGCATAGTTTACTCCTGGGGGAATTTTGTGACACTGTGTGTGTGCAGAATTCATGTCCCCCATGGATTTCTTTGCTTACCCACAGAAACTGACTGGGAAGTAAAGGGAAGCTGCAAGAGCAGTCACACGCACCTCCCCAGCAGCGCAGGCGCATTGCTTTGGGTGCCTGGAGCAGTTGGGCTCTGCGACGTCATAAGTTACCATCAGCAAAGCGAGGCAGCAAGAAGAGCTCTACCTCTTCTCACCTGGTACTGAAGAAGCCAGCTTGGGCTCCATGTGGACTTCGCTCAGAGCAGTTGAGATCTATGATACCATCAACTCCCTCAGCCACTATTACTTCGTTGCGTGCCGTGGACACAGTACTGGCAACACTCTTGATACCTCAAGGAAAGCTAAATTCCTGAGACCTTGCTGTGTCTGAGATGCCCAACTCACTTGCTTGGCTCCGATATGCTCCAAGGACTTGCAGGTCTCCGGACATTCGAATGGTACTGACTGTTTCATCTCCTCTTTCTTCCAATGCTCCACCGCTACAGAGTGATTTGGAAGAGGAGAATTCTGATGAAGATCTTGTCTTGGTCTCCCAAATATCTGTGCAAGGTTCTTCTCTCCATTCTATAGAAGCTCTTTTCCAGAGGTCTCTGAGGAGATTGGTATCACTCGTGATACACCCAGACTTGCTGGTATGACCACCCATAGATGCCCCCAACCATGCAATATACGCCACCTCCTTAGCCATACTAGGACCTTTGGGCAGCCTATCGCCAGCAATTCTCTAGCGTGTTGAGCACCACCCACCAAAGAAATAGTCTTCATCATCCTCCCTCTCTAGGAGATGAGACCTCAGGAAGAAACCTTTGAGAAACAAAAAGCTAGGGCTGATGAAGATGTCTCTCCACCAGCCAACAGCTCTTCTTCATCCCTGAATGAAGCAGTTATGCCACCTCTTCCATTCCTGGTGAAAGATTTCAAGCAGTTTCAGGACCTTCTCAAAAAAATTGTGGATTCTTTGCCGATCCCTCTTGAGGAGGTTAAAGAATCACATCAGAAGCTGCTTGACCTTCTTTATGCAACTTCATCTGCCTGCATTGCCTTGCCTATTAACCTTCGCAGGGTCCAGTGGGGCCTCAATATCTATCTGGCACATCTCAGCCACAATTCCACCTACATCCAAGAGAGTGGATAAGAAATACTATGTTCTATCAGAAGACTCAGAATTTTTATTTTCTCATCTCTCTTCTAACTCTTTGGTGGTTTATATGTTTAATGAACATGGGAGGCAGCACCAACCGAAATCTACGCACTACGACAAGGATCATAGTAAGCGCCTTTACCTGTTTTGGTAGAAAAATTTTATGCATCAGCTACCAGGCATTAATAGTGAAATACAATCATACCAAGCTGAACTCATTTGTTGAGCATCAACCAGCAGAACATAGAGCAATTCCAGGCAATTATTGCAGAAGGCCCGCTGCTCACCAGAACATCTCTGCATATCTCCCTCGATGCTGCTGATACTGCTGCCTGTTTGATTTCTACAGCGGTAGTTGTGAGAAGTGCTTCCTGGATCCAGCTCTCAAGATTTCCGAAGGCGGTCCAAAATATTGGTTGAAGATATCCCTTTTGATGGTACTAATCTGTTTGACAGCACAGATTAATCTGCACCCGTTAAAGGACTCCAGGGCTACTTTTTGTTCACTTGATCTATAACCTGCCCACAAGAGAGAGTTTACTAAGTCCCAGATGGTGCAAAGATCCTGTCCTGCTCAATTCTTAAGTCCCAGAGATCATATGAACCTCAACACCAGAGACAGAGATTCCAGAGAAGAAAACAACCCACTTCTCAACCTTCAACCTCACAGACTCCCACCTCAAAGCACCCATTTTGACAGGATGGTTGAGGTCCTGAGTTACCATCTCCATTCTTACCAGCTGAATTGATTCTCCAGCCTTCCTCTTTTTGGTGGCCACCCTTATTGCTTCCAGCAGGCTTGGAAGTCACTCACTATGGACAAGTATAATCTGGAGATCATTTTCACAGGGTACTCCATCCACTTTGGTTCTCTTCCATCTGCCAGTCCCCGTTCCCCATCCCTCTTCACAGGCCACTCTCATGAGAACTTGCTATGACAGGAAAAAGACTCTCTCCTACTCCAGGGTGCTATAGAACTGGTTCCTGTGCAGCAGAGAGGGAAGGGGTTTTATTCTGGGTATTTCCTGGTTCCAAAAAAGGATGGCAGTTGGAAGCCTATCCTAGATTTAAGGCCTACTCAACACCTTTATGAAGGCACAAAAATTCTAGACACCTACCATAGGACAGATAAACACCTAAAGAAACCTCTCTGTACATCAACTTCCTGGAACACAGGGCAGTCAGATACACCTGTCTCCAGTTTCTACCACTAATCGGGGCAAACAGATAAAGCTCATAATGGAGAACATGCATGAAAAGCCATGTGTTTAGATGTGGTATCAAAGTATTTCATTTGTGCACTTCACACAGGCTGTGCCCTTGCTGCCTGACATTGAAACAGCACCACTGCTCCACTGACCTCAAATTTAAGTTAATTCCTCTTACAGCTTGTAGCAATATCTTGATTTTAGTAAAGCTTTTGACACAGTCCCACATGACATTCTCTTAAGCAAAGGAAGAAAATGTGATCTAGATAAAATTATAAGGTGAGTGAAAAACTGGTTGAAAGACTGTACTCAAAGAGTAGTTATTAGGGGTCAGTGCTTGGTCCAGAGCTATTCAATATATTCTTTAATGGCTTGGATAATGGAGTGGAGAGTATGCTTATAAAATTAGCAGATGACACCCAGGTGGAAGGGGTTGCAAGCACTTTGGAGGACAGAAATGAAATTCAAAACAACTTTGACAAATTGGAGAACTGGTCTGAATTCAACAAGATGAAATTCAATAAAGACAAAGGCAAAGTACTACACTTAGGAAGGAAACAAATCAAATACACAACTACAAAATGGGGAATAACTGGCTAAGTGGTAGTGACGGAAAAGATCTGGGGCTATAATGGATCACAAATTAAATGAGAATCTGCAGTGTTATGCAGCTGTGAAAAAGGCTAACATCATTCTGGGGTGTTTTAACGGCAGTGTCATATGTAAGACACAGGAGGTAATTGTCCTGCTCCATTCAGCACTGGTAAGGCCTCCTAAGGAGTACTGTGTCCAGTTCAGGGAAACTCACTTTAGGAAGGATGTGAACAAATTGGGGCAAGCCCAGATAAGAGCAACAAAAATGATAAAAGGTTTAGAAAACCTGACTTATGCGAAAAAGTTGTGGAATCCCCATTGTTGGAGATAATGAGAAACAGGACAAACACCTGTCAGGGATGGTCTAGGCCAGCATTTCTCAAATGCGGTCACTGCGACTGCATTCAGCCACCAGGGGCTTTTTTTGTGGCCACAGCCTCCTGGGCGATGATTGCAGGGGTGGGTGCAAGCAGTGTCCCCTTCTGCGGGACTGCCAGCAGGGGTTGGGCCCTGTCTCCCTCTGGAGTCAGAAACGCTGGAAGAGCAGACAGCTGGTGTGAGTTCCCCACCTTCCTGGGGCCAGTGGGGCTCGGGCTTCCAGCCTCAGCACTGGGGTAGTGGCAGCAAGCTCGACCATGGAGCGGTGGGCTCTGGTCCCTGGGTGCAGGGATTCAGCTTGGCCCCTGGGCTTCACGTGCTGGCCTCGAGCTTGCCACCCCTCCCATCACCGCTGGCTCCTGCTGCCTTCTCCAGCCCCTAAGCCGCCTCCCCATCGCACCTGGCCTCTGCTGACTCCTCTGGTCCACCCATCCATTGCCCCTGACCCCTACTGCCTCCCTATCCACCTCCCCATTCAGGGCTTAATTTGTCCCCCAGCTTGCTGGGGCTGAGTAAATTTGCTGTGGAAAGTGATATTTGTATTTTTGTTAATATATCTTTTCACTGTCTCCCTGCTAGCAAGCAAGTCTGCTTCTGTGAAAAATATTAACAAACACACACATACCACTTTTCACAACAGCAGACTTGCTAGCTAGCAAGTCTAAAACAAAAAAGCAGCCCAAAAAAGGAAAAGTAACAGCAGCAGCAAAAGACAAGAACACGAAAAGCACCTTATTTTTGTTTCTATTCTGTTTCGGTCCAGTAAAGAATAGACACAACAGTACATTATCTTGATTACTGAGTTTGAAAAAAAAAGCCCTACATAAATAAAGTACGATTTGGATATGTATATGTGCATTTCCCCCCCTAAAATTAAGTATTTTAGGAAAAATTGTCAGAGCAGCACCAGCAAGAGTGGGTGGCCGCACTTTGAGGCCACCAAAAAATTTGTTGAGCGAACCCCTGGACTCTAGGTTTACTTGATCCTGCATCAGCACAGGAGCTGGTCTTGATAATTTCTTGAGGTCCCTTCCAGCCCTATGTTTCTATGATTCTATAATATGTATCAATCATTGGTAGCTTGTTCAGGATACAGATAAACCTTTTTTGCCTGGATTGAACCACAGCAATCATATTATGCCTGTCTAATTTTATTTACTTTGGTTACCTGTAACATGTTGGATTTAAAAAAAAAAATAAAAAAAGTAGACCTTGACTGTATCTGAGATCCAGTTGAGCATTGTTGCATTGGGTATGTGTGATAAGATACAACATATATGCCTTAAGAGAGCCATCTGTTGTGTCTTAGGTTGGCAGTTGATCACGACTTTGTGGGCCCCTAGAGCACTGATGTCTCTCTATCTCTGTCTACTTCTTAATAACAAACCTGTCTCAATTTTAAAGGTTTTTTTCAGTATGAGCGTGATTAGCTCCCCACATGTCATCTCCCTCCTCCCCTTCCTTTTTTTGGTATTTGTTCTGCTTGGTTGATATTATCTGAATATCCTCTTTGCCCTTTTAAAGTGCTTTCCTTATCCTATTTTAATTAAGACATTTGTTTTACATATTTTAATGCTATTGTGTTGCACGGCACTCAGTGTGCTTTGGCAGAGACGGAATGTATGCTCTCTGAAACTACTTCATTGTTTCTGATATTACCAACATTAAAACCAGTTAACTTTTAATATAAATTACTATGTATAATATACAAAAATTGATGTGTGTATGTTGAACATATTAAACGTTTACTTTTATTTTCAGGTTGTTCCATCAAAATGTTACACATTTCTTCTGAGATTTCGCTGTTTACAAGTGCTTCCATATTTACCAGAGTACCAGAGCAGATTATCCTAAAAGACCTTCTCTAACTGCAAATGTCAAGAGACAAAAATAAATTTTGTCTCCATGTTGCTGCTTCTGCTCTTAGGTCTCCTGTACTTTGCACCTGATTTTTCCTCTCAAGTTAAAAAAGCTGTTAAATATGAAAAAATGGGTAGCAGAGAGCAGTAGTAGCAGAGAGCATTAGCAATATCTGCTTCTGGTTGAAATAGCAGCATTCTTAATGCTGTGTTACACAGTATTTCTCTACCCTTGGAAGAAGCAGAGTGAAATGAAATCAATTTTTCTTTAGTTTCTGACAAGTCATCACATTGTGACTGTGGTGGCACAACATAGATTACCTGCTCTATGTTTATTTTCAGCAGTGTGGGAGGGCAATTCCCCTTCTTGAGACTATATAGGGAACAAGAATTATGGGGGAAAAAACCTACTCACAGGCAAAAATTCTGTGATAAAAGGGTTTTAGATGCTTCACTTTCCTGTGTGTATGATTGTGCCTATCATATTTTGTGTATTTTTTTCCGTAAAGAAGCATATACGTTATTAATGCTAATAATTAATACAACTCTTACTTTCACAGACAAATTTGACCAATTTTGGGCCATAAATCGGAAACTCATGGAGTATCCTCCAGAAGATAGTGGATTTCGCTACATCCCATTTAGAATATATCAGGTAGGAGACAACATGAAAAGCCTCATGTTTTACAAAACTGTTGTCATGCTGAGATCTGTCAAATGTAATGGAAGTAAACCATATGGAATGATAAGTCCACTTACTTTTAGCTGGAAAGTAGAATTAGGTGGTCTGTTTCCTCACATTTGCTGGGCTGTTCAGTTGCATGAATTAACTGAGGAAATAGAAGAAAGTCCATAGAGCTTGTTACTCTCACTTGATCCTAATAAGTAATTGCTGCTCATTGTGCCAGAAATAGGTGCACAATACACAAAAGTATGCTAAGTGCTTTACAGACAAATAAAACAAAATACTAGCCTATGTGTTTACATTCATAACTCTGCTAGACACTAAAAATCATGGTCTTAATAAAGTGACTTGATTTATGACTTAATGCAACAATCTGTAACCCATTAACCCCCATTTTTTGTCCTTTGATTACAGAGGGGTTATTGGATCACTTCATCTTGAATGGTCTCTTACAATAAGTGTTAACTACCTGTGCTAAACGATAGGTTCCACCTTGTATTTAGCTGTCACAAAGGGCTTGTCTACATATAAAGTACTGAAGCAGCACAGGTGCACCTCTTTAGTGAAGAAGCTACTATGCCGATGAGAGAGCTTCTCCTGACAGTGTAGTTAACCCACCTCCACGAGAGTTGGTAGCTATGTTGCTCTCCTGTTGACATCGTGGTGTCTCCACTGGAAGTTAGGTTGGTATAATTATGTTGCTCAGGGTTGTGGATTTTTCACACCCCTGAGCTATGTAATTACAGTAGAACACCAGAGTTATGAACTGACCAGTCAACCCCACACCTCATTTGGAACCAGAATTACGCAATCAGGCAGCATTAAAGATGACCAAAAAAAAAAAGGCAAATACAGTACCATGGTAAATGTAAACTTTAAAAAAAAAAAAAAAAAAGGGAAAGCAACATTTTTCTTCTGCATAGTAAAGTTCCAAAGCTGTATTAAGTCAATATTCAGTTGTAAACTTTTTTGAAAAAAAAACATAATGTTTTGTTCAGAGTTACAAACAGCCTCCATTCTCGAGGTGTTCATAACTCTAAGGTTCTACTGTATAGCAATGTTAGTTTGTAAGACTTAGGGTATGTTTACACTACAAAATTTAAGTCAACCTAAGTTACATTGACGTACAACCATCTAAGTAATTCAATTGGTCCTTGTGTCGGTGGTGCATGTCCTCACCAGGAGTGCTTGCACTGGTTTAACTGTCAGTGTTGGGCATTGTGGAAATGCTTCTGAAAGACAACAACAGTTGATGTAAGCGCCGCAGTGTCTATATTAACACTGCGTCAACCTGACTACATCAGCTTAAGTGCTATGCCTCTCGCAGAGATGAAGTTAAGTCGGTGTAGTGGGTAAGTAACATCAGTGGGAGCTACATTTTAGTGTGGATGCTTACCGAGTTAGGTCATTATGAACTGACTTATGTCGACCTAACTGTGTAGTGTAGACCAGGGATCAGCCTCTGAGTACCTTTCCCAAACCTGAATAAGAGCTCTCTGTAGCTCAAAAGCTTGTCTCTTTCACCAGCGGAAGTTGGTCTAATAAAAGATATTACCTCACCCACTTTGTCCCTCTTATAGACAAATAAGAAATGATCCCTACTTGAAGAACTTTCTGTAATATCTGCCCTTGAAGGCTCCACTGTACACAAAACAGCCAGAGTTCACCCTCAACTGAAGAGCTTGAGGCAAGCATTTCAGGAGGAACGTTTTCCTCAGCCTCTGGAGAAGCATCATCTTATTTTCTGTCATTATAGGCCCCATGAGAGAGCAAGTGGGATAGGTATTGTCTTTGAAAAATTACTCACCTTGCTAATTTCACTTAGAACATCTGTTGCTCCTATCTGTTCTAATCACGCTACTTTATTTTGAAAAGACAAGTTTTAACACAATAAAATACTACTTAACTATTCTTATAGCATACTTAGTATGTGAATGTAATGTGTAATATTGAAAAAGGTGCAAATTTAAGTAAGCTCAAAAAGGAATTGAATTAGGTTTTTAGAAATTTTCAGTGATGCATTTTTTATCTCTGTGATATCTGGTAGTATGGAACTGCCCTGCTACTATTGCAGGAGTCAGAAAATTTTTTGTAGCTCATATAGCGAGCAAAGCTTATACTAGTCAAAGCTAAGCTAGTCAATGACATTGGGTCTACCTCCCAGCTTGTAAAGACAAGAGCAACCCACACTTAGGGCATGTCTACACTTACCTCTGGAGCGATTGATCCAGCAGGGGTCGATTTATCACGTCTAGTGAAGATGCGATAAATCGATCGCCGAGTGCTCTCCCGTCAACTCTGGTACTCCACCGGAGCTAGAAGCGTAGGCTGAGTCAACGGGGCAGCGGTCGACCTACTGCAGTGAAGACACCGCGGTAAGTAGGTCTAAGTACGTTGACTTCAGCTACGTTATTCACGTAGCTGAAGTTGCATAACTTAGATTGATCCCCTCTCTGTCCCCACCAGCATAGACCAGGCCTCAGATTTTTGCACACTAAAAAGTAGCAGAGAGTAGTTCTTTGTTAAAGTGTAAAATTGTAAATCGTGGTGGCTGATTCAGAATTAAAAGTTCCTCCTTTTGCAGACTATGCAAAAATTGTTTAAAGACTGTCTATATACTCTAGTCAGTCTGTTTTATAAACCCCTTCATGTTAAATTACACATTTACCTATCAGAGAGGTAGCTGTGTTAGTCTGGATCTGTAAAAGCGGCAAAGAGTCCTGTGGCACCTTATAGACTGACAGACATATTGGAGCATAAGCTTTTGTGGGTGAATACCCACTTCGTCGGAACGACTATACTGAGACAGAGCAATAGTCCATCTAGCCCAGTATCTTTTCTTCTAACAGCGACCAATGACAGGTGCTTCACAGGGAATGAACAGAACAGGCCATCATCGAGTGATCGGTCCCTTTTCATAAAACAAAATGTAAAATGAGTTTGTCCATTTTCTGCTGTTTGCATTGTATGATGATTAATAAATTGAAAAGCAGATTGGAGAATGTATGGGATATTAATTCGGTGCTTCTAAATTTAATGAATGACTAATTGAGTAAATTAGTTGCTTTTTATTTTTAGTTCCAGAAATGTTGGTTTATAGAATGTTTAGACTAGATTTAGAGACCATAGCTACATTTAGGGATCATCAGAATCTTTGAGAATTCTCCTTATCTCCATTCCTCAACTCCAAACCTATCTGCAATATCTATGTTTATTTCTAATGTAAGAATATGATTAGTCTCTTTATTTTTGCCCAAGAGTTTTCTTTTAGCAGAATGTTAAGATTCTGGAGAAAAGTCATGGAATTCTTTAATTTTTCTTTCCTCTGTGCCTTCTGCTTTCTTATGGCATGAAGTTTGGTGTTATGTTTTGAGTTGAGTTTAAGGCACTGTTGTATACTCATCCAAAATTCAGTTACAAGAGAATCAGTCAGTCATGCTATTTTGATGGTCTGTCTTCATAAATTACATCCAAAATGTATCCTGCAAATGATTAAAGGTGTTGAAGTTTTCTACCAGTCACTATAAAAAGGAGATCTGGTAATGCTGAATATATCAGTATTACTTTATACTGGATCTAAATGCTTTATTAACATTTCTAAAGAAGTTTACAATTGTTTTGTAGTAACTTTGTGTTTAGATTTAATTAAGACAAATTTACTGTCATAGTGAAACTTTAAAGATTGAGAACGGAAGTCACAGTTATTTTGTGAGCGCTATCAGAAATTGTAGCAGATGGTAAGCTCTGTATGTGTGCATCAAAACCTATAGATGCAATTTTCTCCTAGCATCGTCTTTGGTCACTGACTAATTTGTTTACTGCTCGGTGCTAATGTTTTTGCAGCAACAGAAATGGACTCATTAAGTGGAGATAGTGCTGATTAAATAATGTAGGGATCCCATACCCTGTGTAAAAACAATTTTTATATCTTTACATGTAAAGCCCATATTGGCATCGCAAACAGCCCTTAATTTCTCTTCACAGAGACATACGCAGAATGTTTCAGGTTGAATGACAAATTCTGTAGTTTTAGATCTGGAAAGTTGAGCAATGAGGCCTAATCCTGCCTTGTTTGTTGAAACAGTGAGGAGTAGAAATGCAGTTCATTGTGTCCTCTGCCACAAAGGATCATGTAGCTAGGACAAGATTCCTTGCAGAGGGGTGGGGCACAATAATATGTGTTGCATTATGCTGCTTCACATTGCAGGGATAATGTGCACAGCCACAGTCTGTCAATTAGTACTAGCTGCTGATGGCAATATATGTATTTATTGGATTGGGTGAACCAGACGATATTGGGTGGGATTTTCAAAACCCAAACTATTCAAAACTGCTCACATTGAATTCACACCAGCACGACCTTAACTGTGCTCTTCTGGAGCTGGCGGTACTCATTGAGCATTACCTACATATATTGCAGTTGCATGCACTGTTGGGTATAGTTGAATTGAATGGTGGAGAGATTAATTGGAGTAGGTTGGTAGAGCTGTGACAGTGATATGAGATCTGAGCCCCCTGATTGGTGTGATCAGAGGAAAGAGGTGCATGTGTACCTTGAGGGATCCAAGATACATTATTTCAGCACTAAGTTGTGGAAGTTGTGTCGGTAGCAGGGTACAGGGGTCATCTAACCATGGGGATTGTCAGCAGTGAGGTGGGATATGAGAGCAGTCTGTGGTTTTAATGATGGGTAAGTGAAAGTATAATGTTAGATGGAATCCAGTAATCAGGACTGACGGTGTTGTAAAATGAGAGTAAAGGAAGTTGTAAAATACGTACAAAGTTGTTTCTGGGGAGTAAGCTCAGTGTTTGAGTACAGAACAGTTCAGGTAGCTCCTAGTCAGTACAGCTCACCTAAAAACCAGTTTTGCCTTGGCTAAGAGAAGATATTAGACTTTGTGCTGCAGTTGTCATGTGTCTCTGTTCTCTGAGCGTGCACTGTCTGGAAAGGCAGAAATGAGTATGTGCGCTATGCGCATGATTGGGTCCCCCTCAAAGAGGGCAACGTTAAAGCTCTATCGGCATGTACCTTAACTCTGTTTCCTAGTTTTCAGTGGCTTGCGTTTTTGCTGAACTTGATGTTCAGAAAAGACATGAGATACTTCTGGGCAACTTTAACTCTGCCTTAACAAAGGTTTTGTCAGTGAATTTCCTAGTTCCTTTTAACAGACAAAGAAATCTTTGTAATAGGAATAATTGGTCATTTAGGCAGCTGTAGTTGTCACCTAGGCTTGCAGTCGATATGCTACTGTAGCTAAGTAATAACAAAGTGTATGTGTGCATTGTGATAAAATACCTGCATTATCAAGTCTCAGAGCCAGAGTCAGCTGACTTGGGCTGTGGGGCTAAAAATAGAAGTGTAGATGTTTGGACTTGGGCTGAAGCTTGGGCTCTGAGATCCTCCCCCTTGTGAAGTCTCAGAGCCCAAGCTCCAGTCGAGCCTGAATGTCTCTGCTGCAATTTTATAGCCCTGAGTCCGCTGACTGGACCAGCCGTGAACATGTTGCAGGTTTTTTATTGCAGAGTAGACGTTCCCAGAAAAACCTTGCTCTTGTGTAGCGTTTTTCATCAATAGATCTTAGAGAACTTAACATCCTTATTCCCATTTTACAGTGAGGTAAAATGACTTGCCCAAAGTCACCCAGCAGGTGAATGGCAGAACCAGGAATAGCTGCTATCCAGTTGTCTCTCCACAATGCTGCACAGTTGCTATGTGATTCCTCAGAGCTCCTACCCTGCCCTGTTCATTTTGTTGTAGTGCAGTAGGGATAACAGTTCTAGTGCATTGTGATGGAGAGGGCTGGTGAGAGAAATCACAGACATGGCGTGTGTCCCAAAAGCTTGACAGGCTTTTTTTTTTTTTTCAACATGGCGCTTACAATTACTTTAAGTGTGTGAGAGAAGAGTGTCTCTCTTTCTCCACCCCCACCATTCCCCACAACGTATAACCCCCCTAACAGCATTTCCAGATCACTTTCCCCTTCCTGTCCCATTAAGCCATTATTTAGCACTGTAGAAGACATTAACGTATGATAAGTTGCTCTTTGCTGTCACTTTCTGCCTGCTGCTGTATACACATATCCAAGGCAGCAGCCTAGTGCGCACTTTCTTGATTATGTAGGCTACGATACACACTGGACTGGGTGTCTCATACCTAATACACCCCCATAGCTGGGCCCCCATCTCTGCTTCCATCAGGTTTCCCAGTCTTGTCCCAAGCCTGACTGCCTCCCCCTTTCCAAGCTGCCCTCTCCCGCACACACAGTATCCAGCCCTCCGCCGCACACGGGGTGATGCTTACGTTCAGTTCTTGGATGTCAGACTTTAAATTTGTGTTACCTTTGTCCCCACTCCATTCCCCAGATTTTGGCACACATGGGAGAATCAGAAACCCATAGATGGACAAGGGCCCCTCAGATCCTGGCACACATAGGGAAGGCAGGAGAGGGTCTCAGACACTCCCAGAAAGTAAAGGCCCCCAATCTTTGCTCATATGAGAGAAGGCAGGGAGAGGGCTCAGATACCCCTATGGGAGTAGGGTCCCCCAGTTCCCAGAAAACCCACAAAGACTTGGGAGAGGGACTCGGATGTTTTCCACAGGGCTGGGAGCTCATATCCTGGCTTATGTGGAGGGGACAGGTAAGGCAGACTCCTCTGGAGTGACATGGGTCCCAAGATTGCAACACCCACACAGGGGGTAGGGAGAGGGCTTCAGACCCTCCCCCAGATCCTGGTGTATACAGAATGTAGGGCTGACAGACACCCCTTCCCCTATTTTCCACACTTCCCCTTGCTACCCCCCATCCCTTCATTCCTCCTGACCTGAGTCCCTACCACCGATCCCCATTTATCCCCCTTTCCATAAACCATCTTCCCGTGCCTCAGCCCCAAACCCCTTCCCTGTTCTTCCCCAGAGCCCCACCCTTTGATACTCCTCCCTTCTCAGCAAATATTTCATGTGTAACTTATTTTCTTTTCAAATATAGCTTGAGCACCTTCTGAATTATTTGCTGTATTAAGTTAGGCATTGAACCCTACGTATTGTGGAATTGTCTTTTTAAGGAGTCAGTTCTGGGGCAAATGTTGGCAGTTATGTAATGGAGGGTTGCAGACAGCTGGTAGCATACAGAGAGCCACAGGGCTTGTGTGGATGTCTGTGGCCTCAGATGTGTCTTTTGAGAGCCACAGGGATTCTAGGACCAGTCCCCTTTCTGTTCTGTGAGGGGGAAACGCCTCTTCTTCTCTTCACCACAAATAACCTTGAGGAAACTCTGCAAAGGGAACCGCATAGATTCTTGTATGTGAGTTTTTTCATCTAAGGGAATGAGCTGGATCATAATAAAAATACAATAGATGAAAATCAGTCCTAACAGTGCTCAAACTGTATCCATGGGGAAAGTTGTTAAAGAAACAGAAAATAAAATAATATTCAAATGCACTTTTCAGTAAAGGATTGGTATTTTCACAATTGAAAAGCTGTTTCTTTTGCAAAGCATATCTATTAAAATACATTTTTAAAGAAGAATATGAATCAGACCTCATGTGGGATCCAAATTTAATGGTGTGTGGGAGCAAGACAAGGCAAAAATAAACACTGGTAACTCAGAACTAAACTAACCACAGGTCATTTTAAGTCTTTCTTCAGCACGTCTTCTAAATGTACTAACTAGAGCAGAGTTATAATCCTATTATTTTCCACAGCCCACTGAAAACAGAATAAAGTTATAAAGTCAAAGCAGCAAAATCATAATTAACTGATCAGTGGAATGGGCAATCTTAAGTTGGTGAACCAAAAAGACTTTGGGAGTTCGATTATACTACTTCTAATTATCCAAACCATTTCTTAAAGAACTATTTAAATGTAGGTTGCTACACTTTCAGTTGCCAGTTACACCAAAACTAAATCTCATTATCTTCTAATAGATAATCATGGAATCATAGAATATCAGGGTTGGAAGGGACCTCAGAAAGTCATCTAGTCCAACCCCTTGCTCAAAGCAGGACCAATCCCCAACTAAATCATCCCAGCCAGGGCCTTGTCAAGCCTGACCTTAAAAACCTCTAAGGAAGGAGATTCCACCACCTCCCTAGGTAACGCATTCCAGTGTTTCACCACCCTCCTAGTGAAAAAGTTTTTCCTAATATCCAACCTAAACCTCCCCCACTGCAACTTGAGACCATTCCTCCTTGTTCTGTCATCTGCTACCTCTGAGAACAGTCTAGATCCATCCTCTTTGGAACCCCCTTTCAGGTAGTTGAAAGCAGCTATCAAATCCCCCCTCATTCTTCTCCTCCGCAGACTAAACAATCCCAGTTCCCTCAGCCTCTCCTCATAAGTCATGTGTTCCAGTCCCCTAATCATTTTTGTTGCCCTCCGCTGGACTCTTTCCAATTTTTCTACATCCTCCTCGTAGTGTGGAGCCCAAAACTGGACACAGTAGTCCAGATGAGGCCTCACCAATGTCGAATAGAGGGGAACGATCACGTCCCTCGATCTGCTGGCAATGCCCCTCCGTATACATCCCAAAATGCAATTGGCCTTCTTGGCAACAAGGGCACACTGCTGACTCATATCCAGCTTCTCGTCCACTGTAACCCCTAGGTCCTTTTCCGCAGAACTGCTGCCGAGCCATTCGGTCCCTAGTCTGTAGCGGTGCATTGGATTCTTCCGTCCTAAGTGCAGGACTCTGCACTTGTCCTTGTTGAACCTCATCAGATTTCTTTTGGCTGAATCCTCTAATTTGTCTAGGTCCTTCTGTATCCTATCCCTACCCTCCAGCGTATCTACCACTCCTCCCAGCTTAGTGTCATCTGCAAACTTGCTGAGGGTGCAATCCACACCATCCTCCAGATCATTTATGAAGATATTGAACAAAACCGGCCCGAGGACCGACCCTTGGGGCACTCCACTTGATACCAGCTGCCAACTAGACATGGAGCCATTGATCACTACCCGTTGAGCCCGACGATCTAGCCAGCTTTCTATCCACCTTATTGTCCATCTTATATTGCTGAAATAGAGGCGCTTTCTCCCTTTTACTTCTCCTTAATAAATTTGAAGGTGAAGGAGTATTAATGTCTCCAATACTGTTATGTATCTAAACACACTGTTTTACCTGTACAAATGCTGTAGCCACCCAGAATCATGCATAGATTCTAGGATTTCCTCCCCACCCTTACTTTATAACACCAGTTCCTTCTCCACTTCCTAGTAGTACAGTCCTGGGGAGCAAGATGGACAACAGATAGTTTCCCCAACCACCGACAAAGCCTGCATCTGAGTTGTACGAATGATGCAGTAGATACCCTTTGTCATCCTTTGATACGCAGTATATCTACTAGATGAAGGGGAAAGAATCCTGAATACTTTGAAAGTTTAAATCTTCCTCTTGGTATTACCTAGCTGACAACTGATTTACTATACCTGGTGACTTGTAAATTCTGTAGAGAGAAATATTTTTTCTTTAGAACAAGAAATTGTACATTATGGAAGAACTGATGAGATATTTACCATAGCTTCACCTGAGTTTTATATATATAATATATTCATTGTATTAATGTTGATGTAAAGTAGACACACAATTTTAATTTACAAATATACCTTCGAGCCCACCCAAATGTAAATATTAATCAAGGAGGGTCTAGACCCACAGCATTGGAGACCACAAATACCTCAAATGTACACTGCATTAGTAGGACATATTTTAGTCAAAAAGTAATAAAGTAGATTTTTCTTGAAACTTTACACAGGTCTGCCAAATTTACTATGTTGTCTGTTTAGCTGTCCTATTAAAGAGTAAATATTTTTACTGTATTATTTAAATGTCTTAATTCATGACTTCATAACAAAAGGGGACGGGGGAAATCACACTTAGTTTATCACTGATCTTTGAAGAGAAATATTAAATGTGATGGTCAGTGACCTGAAGAGGGCAACACAACACAAGTTTCTGTATTTACTGTGGTACTGTACAAATTGCTATTTTTTTAAACTATCCATAAATCATTGTGTAACTTTTTTCTTACAATGCAATTTCACAAAAGGGCTTTTTAATGTAGGTTAAACTTAGTCCCTGAATATATTCACGCTTTTTAGAAAGAATAAAGTAGCATTTCGATGTGACAGAAAATATGGTTAGTTTGTCTAAGGAACTGAATGTTTACAGAAAGTCAGCTAGGAATTTAAGTGGCCTAAAGGAAAATTGGACTATCCCTCTGGTCCGAAGTAAAAGTGAGAAGGCTTTTTTATTATTACAGTTGTGCTAATTTGTCATAAGCTTTCTCAGAACTACACTCAGCGACTTACTCTGAATAGCCATAGGCAATAGCAATGAATATGAATAAGTAACATTTTAGAAATATGAGTATTCTGCATCAGAACTTAACCTCATATTGTGTGTGTTTTAGAGATAAGGAAAAATAGCATGCTTCAAAGGGTTACCTTTTTTCTAAAATCTACTGTTCCATTTTAAAAATTAGGTGAAGAGAATTGTTTGTGTATTGGGGGGATTCTTAAATTACTAGCTGAGTCAGTACTGTGTATATAAATAGATTACAGTTCAGTTTGGTACCTATAGTATTTACTTTTCATAGCTCTGGTATAAGAACAAATTAAAAGTTAGTGTCCTTTTAATTTTACTATTTTAATATACTGCAGTACACAGCAGCTTAGTTGAGATTCAGTATCAATCAAAATGCCTACAATATATGTGTGGCTTATGAAATGCCTATTTAATATGAACATTTGCTTTTCTTAAGCAAAGGAAGTTGCTGAAGAACTTAGTAGTTTGGAGGAGTTAAGAAGAGAGTTAAGAGGAGAGAAGCTGCAGAAGGAGCAGGAAGGGTCCATGAAACATCAGCATAAACTAACTACGTGTCTTGAACTAGCACAGCCATATCAAAAGTTAGAATGATTTGGTGAAAATGGCTTTTGTTCAGATTCTGCAGTCTGCCCATCTCTATCTTAAGTGATAGGGACCTCAGTTGTACATTGAGAGATGCCTGGCACAGCCAAACACCCATGTGAAGCCCCTTTGATTTCACTGGGGCTCTGTGCAAGCTTAACCCTGTGCCCACAAGGTTCTCAGTGCAGGAGTGTAGCTCTGGATTGGAAAGTAAGTTTTAGATACCACTGGCTATTTTGGGTCTTAGTAAGAAATATCCTGTTTTGGCCGATAAATAGTTTCTCATGTGAAAATCACCTTATTAGTGGTATACTATTTGATATCTTAACTAGCCTGAATTGTATATCTGTGGACTATATACAATGTAATTGGAAGTGTTCCATAATGGAACCATAATCCATAGTTAAACCAATAGGAACTATTTCATTCTAAACTCTATTTTCATCCCATCTGATCTGTTCTCTAATCTATTTAGGGTCTTACAGGGCCTGTCCCTGTGGCATCTAAGTGTCTACCTTTATTATACTTTTGTTGTGAAAATTGTTATACTATTTTTAAAGTGAGAAGAAACCTGAACAAATTGTGTTTTGAGTTATAATGTAGTTGAATTAAAAACCTGACTTTCTGTGAAATGTACTGTCTTTAGCTATTCATAACTCAAAAATGTCTTAGCTTCTTATGTGCTTAGTTCTTCCTAAATACAGATTTGCAGGCTACTTTTGAGCAAAAATTGGTACCCTTCGGTGTGGATTTTTATATAAAACTTAAACCTAAGTAGTAAATCAAATTAAAGATAGCAACTTTGAACTGTCTGGTGCCAATATCTCTGGCAACAAACTGAATCTATGTAAATGAGTATGCAGCAGAGCTAAATTTAGAACCTCAGATTTTAACCAGTGTCTTTATTCACTACACAAAACTCTTAGCATTTAACTGTTCAGTTTTAAAAATCAGAAAATTCCAAGTTTCCCACAATAACTTTGACCATTCCTTCAAAGGGATGCATTACAGTATAGTAATGAGTCAAATAAGGGCATAACTGCCTTAATACTTAAATTAAGTGAGAACATTGTAGGTCACTTAAAAATTGGGTCATATTGGGTCACTTAAAAATAATTATATAGGCTGATTATTTTCCTATATGCATTTTACTCAGCTTGTACAACACACATTGACCTGTCTGTTCCATTTATATTCAGTTCCATTTGACATCTCATTACGAAATGAGAATTAAAAGATTTTCTTTTCCAGCTGGAACTTTCAAACCAACTCTGATTTCTTGTTATGACCATACTCCTTTGTAGTTAGGTCACCCATACCTTCAGTTCATAGCAAGAAACTATTCTCCTGGAGTAAGGGGGAAGTAGGAATGGAATTGTTAGATGGGTGGGTCTCTAGCACAATTCCTTCTGAGATTATTTCTGGGGTGGTGCAGTTTATGCACTATCCCTTGTTTGGGGCTATGGCAAAAGGCAGTCTAGTTCATAATGAAAATTTTAAAATCATCTTTGATAATTCCCTCTGCATAGTAAATCTGTGAATCTTAGTTTAATTTCACATTTTTAAAGCTGCCTAGTTATACATTTACCCAATATGTCAGAATATTTTGCTTAATTTTCAGTTTTAATTTCCTTTTTTTAGATTGAAATAAAAAAGATTCATGTTAAATTTGTGAAGCAAACTGAAAAGTCAGGATAGGCAAAGGTGTACACTGTTCTGAGTCTGTTGGAAAAGACCAATAAATATTTTCAGGCAGTCTGAAAATAAATTTGTGTACATGGAACAAACCAAAAAAAAAAAAAAAAGGGAATGACAACATAGTCTAGGAATATGGTCTGAATTAACAAGTGTAAGAAATGTCTGAAAGTATTCTAATATTAAACTGCAGGAATTTAGTTGAAGTTCTTAGCTGGCTAATTCCTTGCCACATGTGCAGCTGATGTGGGTTGGATATATTGCTGAGTATACATTTTTCAAAATTTTAATTCGTTTGGCTAAATATCTAGCTATTTGTTTCTTGTTATATTTACAATATGCTGACCCTTAAAAATGTTCCTTATATATTCCTTATATATTCATTTTAGGAAAGAAGCAGTTTAGTTTTGGAAAAGGAAATGGGATGATAGATGGTCCATTCACCATTAGATGGTTGTTGGAAAAGAAGCTGGAGGGAAACATCAAGCATGGATGGGCTTTCCTCAGTTTGGAGAAGGCATTTGAGAAAGTACCTAGGCTTGTGCCTCTGCTACAATTCTGTGGGGTACAGGAGGACCATGTCCAGGTGGTGATGGGTTTGTCTGACAAAGGTGCGGATGATTTTTGGTTGTAATGTAGGGTTTTGAAAGGAAGGTTGGGCACCACTCAGCACTTAACCCATTACTGTTCATAATTGTGATGGACTTCATAAGTAAGCAAATCCAAATGGTTTGAAGTTGATCTATGCAGACAATACTGTGCTAATGGCCAGTAGTGAGTACTATTTGGTCCAGACAATTGATTCTTGAACAGGATATTAACAAGCGGTGGCCACAAAATTAGTAAAGAGGAGACTGAAGTCATGTGGGTGACTCAAGTGGACCCAAGACAAATGGAATATCAACATTGAGAGCCAGCACCTAAATCATCTTTCTGCATTTAAATACCTTGGGGCTGGTTAGTGGCCAATGGAGAAACCAACAGAGAATTGTGAGCAAGGCTGCTGAGCACATGGGAAGTCTGGTACAAGACAAGTGGAGTGATTTATGATAAACAGATACCCAGACTATTTAAGGGACAACTGTATCAAACCATGATTGACCAGCTGTTCTGTACAGATCAGAGACATGGGCAACCAAAGAGAAGAACTTGAGAAGACTTGAAGCCATTGCAATTGGTTGTCTGAGGGCAGCGAGAGGAGCGACATTGTTGGATCACATGCAGAATGATTGTAACCAAGAGTGAGACCAGCATCCGAGGTATCAGAGAGAAGCTGCAAGAGAGGAGGTTGTGATGATCTGTGCATGTATGAAGGATGGATGAAGGAAATCCTGTTAGGGAGGCATTTGAGATTAGAGTTCATCGGCAGAGAGCAAGGAGATGGACAAGAAAACAGAGGTTATATTTTGTGTGGGAGGACAGAGTGGATATGGAGTGAGCATTGGACCAGGAAGCCTGGAAAAGACTGAGCTGGTGACGCAACCCCAGCTAGCTGGGAAATGGGAAGGAGAAGAAGAAGAGTGTATTGCAAGCTCTTCCAGTACCAGCCACCTCAGAGACTGAGAAACACTATCTTTTTCTGTCTCCATCCTGAGTATCCACTTAGTTAGTGACTCCATATATGTGGAGGCGCCCATCATCTTTCTCCTCCATCTCACACCAACCTTCCTCCCAAAAGCAGCAGATTTGATGAGACAGTTTAGAGCCATGCCAAGACCACCGTGGAACTGACCTCTGGAAAATACCTTGTCCCTTTCAACCCGATGTGGATGGACGTTACAGCCAATAAATGGGTATTGAACATTGTTTCCTATGGCAATTCACTTCCTTATTCCCTACCCTCTCCACTTCTCTGTCTCTCTTCAAGGATCCGTCTGATAACATTTTCAAACAAAAGTGGTCTTGTTACTTTGTGTAGGAGCTGTAGAAGAGGATCCACAGGATTACAGGGGAAGATGTTTCTACTCCCAATACTTGCATTCTGAAAAAGAAAGGGAGTCTTCATCCTATCCTAGGAGGAGACTAAACAAATACATCTGCAGCTGTCTCAGATTTGGGATGGTAATATTTGCCTCCATTGTTCCATCCCTACATGCTCAGAGCTGGTTTGTGGACATCTACTAACAGGACATGTACTTCCACATCACAATCCATTCAACTCTCAGAAAGTACCTCAAGGTGCTGCCATTCAGACTCTCCACAACACCAAGAGTCTTTATAAAATGCTTAGTCATAATGGCAGAGTACTCTAAGGGCAGCAGTGTCTATCTGTATCTTGACTTGCTGATCAGAGGCAGGTCACATCAGGAAGCTCTGAAAGGTGTAATCAGTGCTCTCGCCCCCTGTTTGCCAGGCTGGGCCTCCTGGTGAACTATGAGAGATTCTCTCTCATCCTATTGCAGAAATTGCCTTATAACAGAAGATAAAGTTCATAGGAGCCAGGATAGACTCCAGCATGGCAAGGGCTCACTTACCTCAGGACAGATTTCTCACTCTGGACATTATGGAAAACTGATTTTAACACCCATCAAGAATAGTAGCCTTATGTTTGGCTTTTATCTGCATGTACATTCATGATGCATGTACATACATCAGACTTCTCCTGAGATCCTTGCATCTCTGACTCAGATCAGTCTATTTCCCTGCAAAGCATGAGATGAGTAAGTTGCATCCCAAGTACTCCTGGCACTAATCTGATATCAGCTGCTGCTTAACAGTGTGTAGAACGGGGTGTCAATTGTGTCTACATCACCATCCCAGAGCATTAGTTATGAACACATCTAGCAAGGTTGGGAAGCCCACCTGCAAATACAAGGGACTTGAACCCTGGAAGAAATGAAACTACACAAACTTTTTAGAGGTCAGAGCCATCAGACTGGCGTGCATGGTATTCTTCCTGGCCCTGTTACACTCAGGAATGCAGATAGTAAGAGACAATACATGTGCAATGTACTACATGAACAAGGGAGAGGGCACTCTTCATCCCTTCTCCTCCTCCTCCCCTCAAGAAAGCGATCAGGCTATGGAAGTGGTGTTCCTTCCATCCCAACAGTCCTGCACCTTTCAGAAGATGAAGTCAGCCTGATGGACTTTCTAAGCAGGCAATCCATCATCAGCCATGAGTGGTGATTGCTGAAATCCATCACTAACTTGATATTCCACCAGTGGAGAAACTCAGTCATAGACCTGTTCATCACCCAGGACACACCAAGTGTCCAAACTTCTGTGCAAGAGGAGGAGGCAGCATGAGCCCAGCGTCTTTACTGGATGCTTTCCTTCTACAGTGCCTTCCTTCTTTATGCCTTTCTATCGTTTTCACTAATTCCCAGACAATAGCTAAAGCCAGATGAGATCAGGCGAGATTCATCCTCATAGCTCCCTGTTGGGCTTGTTTTAGATGTCCATGCACCTATGAATCAGGATTCCAGGCTGCCTGGACCTGGTGTCACAAGATCAGGTCTAAATATTGCATCCAGATCCAAAGTTGTTGCAACTGACAGTCTGGATGTTGGCTGGCTGAGCACCATGGAGATGCAAGAGGTAGGTGGTGGACAGTACACTGAGCATCAAAGATGACTCCTCCCATCCAGACTATGTCTACATCTTGTAAATTCTTTCTGCATAACATCTCTATGATACAGTCTTTCCTATCCATTCATAGAGTTAAAACTTTTGTCCAGGAACTCATCTTCTCATGTTTTGATTACTGAACAACCTCTTCTCTGACTTTGATAAATGCAGTGTTGTCTCATTCAGCATGCTGCTGCAAAGGTCAACTTCATAGCCCATCACTTTGATGCTATTCTTTGGTAGAGGCTTGGTAGATGCTATTCTTTGGTAGAGACTGCATGCCTGCTTTGGTAGGGCTGTCCTACAGTCATTGTTTAAGCAGGAGTGCTAGTACCAACCTTCAAACAAAACAATAACTGCTTGTTAGTCATCAAGAGTTTAATCCATGTGGAAAATCTCTCAAAGAACAAAGAAAGGTAACTTACCTTACAGCAACTGTGATTCTTAGAGATGTGTTGTCCACATGGATTCGACAACCTGACCTCCTTCCCTGCTATTACAAGATTCTGTATTGAAAGGAGCTGAGGGATGATTGAGCCCATCCTGTTCTATGTGCCTTCAGGTGTGTTCGGGATGCGGAGGTATACAGGGACACTATTCCCAAAATAATTTGATCTTATGTTCATGGGGTGCATGCTCACGTAGCATGAAATCCATACCGACAACACATCTCCAAGAACCACAGTTATTGTAAAGTAACAGTTCTTTCTTAAGATAATGTAATTAGATCAACATATTAAACTTTGAGCCACCTCAGTTTAGTAAAGTGTATTTTCTGAGTAGGCATATGTCCTATTCCAAACACTAGAACACATGCTATTAGTTTAGCTTTCAAATTGTAATAACAATTGGCTTTATTGCTCTTCTGAAAAGATTTTTCTAAAATAAGTCTGGGAGGCATCCTGCCAATTTGAATAAACGATATGAAAGTCTGATATTTCGGGTAGTTTCTTTTTTATGGGAGGTTAACAAGAAAGAATCATCATGAGCCATCTGTGTGGGAGAGCCAGTCTAAATAGTTGCCATGTTTCTTTATAGGTTTGTAATACAGTACTGGTAGGTGGTGGTTGTTAATCGTGTAGATCAGGGAAGAATCACAGTTGTTCCATAGAACATATCCTGTCCAATGTGAGGATGGGTTGAGTTGTTGCCCACATGGGATTAGGAAAATTGTCCTTAACCATTTGTGACCAAAAACTATTCTTGTCTAGACACAACTGTAATAAGCCTTACTACATTATATAAATATAAAAAAATCCTAAATTCATTCCAGATGTGTATGTAATTCTAATGACTGCCTTAATTTAACTACAGTCTCAGTTGACACTAGTGGTCTTTAGCTTAATATCACTTTACTTTGTTACACCTGTAGACGTAATGATAACATTTGCCAAATAACAGACCCTGGCAACTAGAAGCTTCTGCCAAGGGCCTACTGCATGTGTATTTGTTTCAGCTTTTTAAAATAGTAAATATTAATTTTTAAAGAACTAAAGAGCTTCAAACTTGCATAGAACTTGTGAAAGTTAATACTTTAATGTATAATCCTTAACTTTTACCTTAATGAGGCTATATGCAAGTTAAGGTCTTTCAAGTCTAAATAATGACAAGTCTGATTATTTTCAAACTTTATCTGCATATTGTAAGTAACTGTAGAATATAATTGGGAGTAGCTGGTGCATACTCATCTGTAATAGAAAAATAATGATTCATTGAGCAAGTTTACCTTTTCTAAATTTTATTACAAAGCATTTTTTAACAGCTTCCATTATAACTTTTTATAATTTCACATGAACACGTGATCTCCAGAGTAGGAAACCGTGAATGTGCCATAATTTTGGAAGATGTAACTTAAGTGCATAGTTACCATGATTGTATTCAAATCAGATATACAAACAAATGGTCACAGAGGCATCTCTAGAATTTGATCTAGCAAAGCACTTAAGCATGTGCTTAACTTGAAATGTGTATGACTGTTACCAATACTGCTTAAATGTCCTAGGGTGTGTCCTATTAATTTTTTTGTTTATAAAACTCTTCTATTCGTAATACGTCAAGGCACTTGTACAAAAATTAAAAAGAAAAGGAGTACTTCTGGCACCTTAGAGACTAACAAATGTATTTGACCATAAGCTTTCGTGAGCTACAGCTCACTTCATTGGATGCATTCAGTGGAAAATACAGTGGGGAGATCTATATACACAGAGAACATGAAACAATGGGTGTTACCATACACACTGTAAGGAGAGTGATTATTTAAAATGAGCTAATACCAGCAGGAGAGCGGGAGGGTTGGGGGGAGAAAACCTTTTGTAGTGATGATCAAGGTGGGCCATTTCCAACAGTTGACAAGAACGTCTGAGGAACGGGGGATAAACATAGGGAAATAGTTTTACTTTGTGTAATGACCCATCCACTCCCAGTCTCTATTCAAGCCTAAGTTAATTGTTTCCAGTTTGCAAATTAATTCCAATTCAGCAGTCCCTTGTTGGAGTCTGTTTTTGAAGTTTTTTTGTTGAAGAATTGTCACTGTTAGGTCTCTAATCGAGTGACCAGAGAGATTGAAGTGTTCTCCGACTGGTTTTTGAATGTTATAATTCTTGACATCTGATTTGTGTCCATTTATTCTTTTACGTAGAGACTGTCCAGTTTGACCAATGTACATGGCAGAGGGGCATTGCTGGCACATGATGGCATATATCACATTGGTGGATGTGCAGGTGAATGAGCCTCTGATAGTGTGGCTGATGTTATTAGGCCCTATGATGGTGTCCCCTGTATAGATATATGGACACAGCTGGCAATGGGCTTTGTTACAAGGATAAGTTCCTGGGTTAGTGGTTCTGTTGTGTGGTGTGTGGTTGCTGGTGAGTATTTGCTTCAGGCTGGGGGGCTGTCTGTAAGCAAGGACTGGCCTGTCTCCCAAGATCTGTGAGAGTGATGGGTCATCCTTCAGGATAGGTTGTAGATCCTTGATGATGCATTGGAGAGGTTTTAGTTGGGGGCTGAAGGTGACGGCTAGTGGCGTTCTGTTATTTTCTTTGTTAGGCCTGTCCTGTAGTAGGTGACTTCTGGGTACTCTTCTGGCTCTGTCAGTCTGTTTCTTCACTTCAGCAGGTGGGTATTGTAGTTGTAAGATTGCTTGATAGAGATCTTGTAGGTGTTTGTCTCTGTCTGAGGGGTTGGAGCAAACGCGGTTATATCTTAGAGCTTGGCTGTAGACAATGGATCGTGTGGTGTGATCTGGGTGAAAGCTGGAGGCATGTAGGTAGGAATAGCGGTCAGTAGGTTTCCGGTATAGGGTGGTGTTTATGTGACCATCGCTTATTAGCACCATAGTGTCCAGGAAGTGGATCTCTTGTGTGGACTAGTCCAGGCTGAGGTTGATGGTGGGATGGAAATGTTGAAGTCATGCAATTAAGACAATGTGGAACATATACTTCACATTAGTTATCAACATAAAGTGGCTAACTGCACAATTAAACTAAAGCTTTATCTTCATTGTTTAACTGCTGAAGTTCTGATACAGCTGCTAGATAAATTGAAAATGTTTGTTATAGTACAGTAAATACTGTAAGAAAATACGATAATTTTTGATAGTGATTGAAAATACATAATTTATTAAAAATATTTTGAAAAAAATCATGTGTTTAGTTCTTTATTTGACTTCATTGCAAATCAAATAAATCTGTCCCATCCTGCCAGTGAGTCAGTTTTTCTGGTAACTTCTATATACGTGTGCTGAGCATGTTTATACTCCTTCCTTTCACTGCATGGTTTTAGTTACAGAATGGAGATGTAAAACCATTATTTAGTTCTTGTTTCAAAGAATTCTATGACTAGCTCTATTATCTAGTATGGGAAACCTGGCACTCTGAAACATGATGTTACACTGCAACTTGACAGCATGACAGAAGGTTTACAAAAGCAGTATTTAGCAGAATAAGATAAAGAATAATTTAGCAGTAGCATTCATAAAACCATGTTGATTTGCACTAATATTTCCTCCTTTAATTCTTTCTTTATTAATTGAGTCCTATATCAGCTGCTCTATTATCAATGTCAGGCTGACAGGCCTTTAATTATGCGGTTCATCCTGTTTACCCTTTTCAAAAATTGGCGCATCAGCTTTCTTCCAGTTGAACTTCCCCAGTGCTCCAAGACATATTGAAAATCAACATTAACTGTCTAGCAAACTCCACAGACAGCTATTGTAAAACTCTTGGTTGCAAGTTAACTGTACCTGCTGTTTTAAAAATGTCCAACTTCATTAGTTTTTGTTTAACATCCTGCAGAGATACTAATGGAATGTAAAGAGTGTTATGACAATTTGATGAGATGATATCATCTGTGTTTCCCAAATACAGAACAGAAATATTTATTGAACACTTCTGCCTTTTCTGTATTATTATTGATAATTCTTGCATTTCCATCTAGTAATGGACCAGTACTGTTGTCAGGATTCTTTTTGTTCTTAAAAAACTTTAAAAATCCCCCCCCCCTTTTTTTTTTTCCTTTCCCCACCCCCTTAACTCCGCTGGCCATAGATTTCTCCTTTTGTCCATTTGCTTCCTTTATCAATTTTCTACAATTCTTAACTTCTGATTAATATTCATTACTATCTACTCCCTCTTTCTTCCAGTTATGTTTTTTTAATTTCACATAGCTTCCTTCGCTTCCCTTCTAAACCAGGCCAGTTTTTTAACCAGCATGGCCTTCTTCTTCAGTAGTGGGCTTGTGGCTTTTTTTGAGCATCTAGTAAGGTGTTCTTAAATTATTCCCGATTGTCATTCACATTTTTCTGATTAAATTGTTCTTCCCAGCTGATTTGGCTCGTAATTGTTTTCAGCTTTGTGAAACTGGCCCTGTTAAAGCACCAAGTATATGTATATATGTAAATCTATCTATATTTTACAGGTCTAGACTTCATTCTGCTTGCTTGCTATAAGTGAAATCAAGTCATGATCACTTGTACCTATGCTGCAATTAATTTTTAGTTCTGTAATTAGCTGCTTCTTCAGCTATCCCTCAATACGAGGATGCTGTCTGCCAAAGGGGTTCATTGGTGGTTTTTAAGTGGCTGAGGAGCCCAATTCTTGCCCTGCAGATTTTCCCACAGAAGTGACAGGTGTAATTTTGGAGGAGACATAGTTGTTGGCTGGAGTGCTGTGCCCTTTCTTTCCTCCTTTGTCGCTTCTCTGTCTCATGAGGACATCTGTTCTCTTCAAAGTGAGCTGTGGCTTGTTGTATGGTGTGGCGCCACTGTGTTCTTTTCCACACCTGGTCCTCCAGTTTGTTGGGTTAATGCTCCCTTTTCAAGATGTCCTTTCAGTATGTCTTTGAAATGCTTCTGCTACCTCCGCAAGCCCTTTTTTCCGGACTTAGCTGAGAGAAGAGTACTTGCTTCGGGAGGCGAGTGTCAGGCATACGTACACAGTGGCCAGCCCAGAGGAATTTATATTTCATGACCTGCGATTCTGTACTGTTGATGTTGGCTGCAGAGAGAAGACTGATGTTAATGTGTCAGTCTTCCCAGCTGATCCTGAGGATCCTCCTGAGGCAGCGCTGCTGCTGGAACCCTCCAGCCGCTTGAGCTGTCTTCTGTAGGTTACCCAGAGAAGGGTGGGGATGACAACTGCCTTGTAAACCAAGATCTTGGTACCTGTTTGTAGATCCCTGTCATTGAGGACTCGTTTGAGTAGTCTTCCAAAAGATGTGCTAGCACAGCATATCCTGTATTCAATTTCTGTGTCAATGCTGGCTGTGATGAACAACGCTTTATGTTAGGACTAGGTCTAATACTAAATAAAACTCTGTGTTGGCTGTGATATTTTTTGTTAGAAAATTGTCATCTATAAATTTTAGAAACCCCAAGGATGTTTTAGTGCTGGCAGCATGAGACCTCCAGTGTATATCACTCAAATGAAGTGCCCCAGGATGACGCAATTTTTTTCTGCATACATTGTAGATAGGTGCATAAAAGGCAGTCATCCTGTTTCCTAGTGTTACTTGGTGGTCTGTAGCAAAACTAATACTCCATTTTGTGCTTTATCTGTTAGCAGAAAGGTTGTTGAAGATCCTTTATAACCTCGCAGTAAGACCTCGATGAATAACAGAAGGTCTGGGTCAGGGTCGAAAATATTGTTCACTGGACCAGATCTTCATGACTTGCCTTTTCACAGAACAAGCACTGTTTTTGGATAGGACTGAGATGCTACATTGTATCTCAGAAAGGCACATGGAGACTGAGGAGGGTGGACCAGAAAGACAGTCTGGTGGTTGCTGGACATTTTGCCAGAATCTGGATGGATTCAGGATCTAGGGGATGATGGCTTAAGTATGTTTGGTAGGAGGAAGACAAGGATGGCACAAGCTAGCGTGTTTTGTGGTAACATGTACCAATGGAGTTGATTTTGCAGGCTTGGGAACTAAGGGAAGAGTGTTGTGGGGATCTTATGAACTTCATAAACAGTGGTTGTAAACATGCAGATGAAGTGTCACTTAAGAGCGAAAGTGTTCACGTTTCCTCCTACCTCACCAGTCTTTGCTTCCCTCTCCACACTTTGCTGGTGGTTTTTGCCTATCTGCAGTCGACTTTCAAGCTGTCTTGTTTAATGTATAATAAACAATTATTAGCATATTTTGCTGATTGGTAATATGTAAAATAAATGTACAAATAATGCAGGCCGTGAGAGTTAAGGAAATAATTACATTGCCTGTCCTTTACTGATATTGGATAGGAAATAAAGCTCTATAAATCTCATGGAGATACTTTTCAGAGTAGCAACTGTGTTAGTTGGAGTGGCTGGGTCATTACACACATTGAATCTATTTCCCCATGTTAAGTATCCTCACACCTTCTTGTCAACTGTCTAAATGGGCCATCTTGATTATCACTACAAAAATTTTTTTTCTCCTGCTGATAATAGCTCATCTTAATTAATTAGCCTCTTACAGTTTGTATGGCAACTTCCACCTTCTCTGTGTGCGTGTGTGTGTGTCTGCTTGTATGTGTATATATATATCTTCTTACTATATGTTTCATTCTATGCATCCGATGAAGTGGGCTGTAGCCCACGAAAGCTTATGCTCTAATAAATTTGTTAGTCTCTACGGTGCCACAAGTACTCCTGTTCTTTTTATGGAGATACTTGTTAATCTTAGCACTTCTTATCTTAACCCGTGGGACCAAAGTAAACAAATAAAGCAAGACTTCCAGCTTTGTAATCACATTTTGGGGCAATGTATATTTGTCTGTCATGACTTGAAACTCAGATCTTCATTCTCCTTCCAATAAGCTATTCCTCTAATATCAGCGGGAATTATGCTACTGAAAACTTAACAGCCTTTCCCATGTTCTCTCAAAAATTGCCATTTTTCCTTGGTGGGATCCTCTGCAAAGAGATTTTGATCATCCTGTTAGTCTGTAATAAGTAACTTCTGTTAGTCCAGTTATATGACCACTACATACTTGCTTTCCCTTCATTCTACTATTGCACTGATCTAGCATTAGTTTATGATGTCCTTTCCATCTCGAGTGCAAAGAGAAGTACCTTGCCTGATCACTCTGTGTGACCTAAATTGCCATGATAATTCACTGAGGTTTTTATCACCGCTGAATAATACAATCTCTAGTTCATTGGAGTATCAAGCTCCGTGGAGGCCCTCCTGACTGCTTTTCAAAAACTCCTTCTTGCGCAAGGAGTGAGAATTGAACATTCAGGCTGGGCTCCATTTGAGGAAAGGTTTAGGAAATGGCACTGGCACCGAGGGATTTATGGGAGTTAGACCTCTTCTTCCCCTGTTCATTTGGTTCTTGGAAGTCTCCAAAGGCCTTCTTGACCCTTGCTTCAGAGAACTCTGATGCAAACGGAGATACTCAGAGGGCAATAACTGAAACTTTCTAGTGAAGCACAAATGTGAATGTTGGACAAAATAGCATTAGGTATTGTGGACACACTGTGAAGTTGGTTCTTCTATTGGTGGCCCACCTGTTAGTTTACCAATAATCCAATAGTGTGAACAGCCAGAAAGAACTCCAAGGTGGGGACACGGTGCAGTGAACAAAGTTAGAGAGTGGAATGGGGGAGAGAGGTGAAGCTGAGTCCTCAAACTGAAGGTGAGGATGAGAAGCTTGACCTTGGAAAGTTTGGACTGTATTGTCTTCAGTAAGCATGTACACAGCTCCTCTTAACGTTGAAGAGTGTAGATGAAGGCAATATATGGTCCAAAGTGTCTACATTTTTTTCCACCAAAGTGAGTTATGCCTTACCTTTCCTCTACTAAAAATATAATCTAAGAATGCAGTATTGTAATACTTTTGGTCAGACAGTATTGTTGGTTATAAGCTATTTCTATCACCTGTAACTTAAACACTTTTTCTTTTTATTAGGATTTCTAATTGAAAGCATTTATGCAAAGCCAAAGACATTTTTTAGGAAATATTTCATGGGAAAATATACTTTTTACTGGATAACAACATAAAATTTGGTACAAGTTATGTAAAATAAGTATAATATATTTCATTTTTTGAGAGTAGTTAAATGTGCCTGTACTGTCCTAAGTATGGGAAACTTAAATAATTATGTGAGCTCCAATTGCTCATTTTAAAAATTTGTGGTTAAGTTTACACTTGTTTAAAAGTAATGATAAATTATTGCTTTATCAGAAACACTTCAATTGTTTTAAAGTACGATGGTCATTACCAAAGTTCTGCAGAATATGATTTTTGGCATGTTGCTGTAAGTATAATGGAGTATGCAGGAAAGACTAAAGTTTTACTTTTTTATGTTGCCAAACTGTCCACATATGGAAATTTTAAGGATGTTTCTAGTGTGGGTTCAGAATGTAAGGTAATTTGCAGTGGTTGAATACAATTAGGGTAACAGCTAATTACCCTTCCTAGAATATTTAGTTAGGAAACCCAAGACTTTCATTTAGATGGAAAGTCTGATTACTCTATGGTTTTTGAGATTAAAACTCAACATTTATCTGTGGGTTATGCTTTTTTCATTTTAAGCTGCATCCTGAATAAAATGTCTGGCTAATCTAATTGTGGATTTTATGCAGTATTTGATGTGCTGTTGATGCCAAAAAGAACCAGGGAAGCAGGGGTAACTTTTTTTAGACTATATGATTGTGGAGCAAAAGTAAAGGAGCTTTTCACTCCTAACTTAATATATAATTATACATTCCCCTCAATTTAGGTCCCTTCTTAGTCTGTTTTATGTATTATGACCCGCATTTCTATACCAAATATCTGAGCAGCTCCCAATCTTTATTACATTTCTCCTCAGAACACCCCTAGGAGGTAGAGGTAGTGCTGTTATCCCCACCTTACACATGGAGAATGGAAGGATTGAGAGACTAAATGACTTAGACAAGGTCACAAGGAAATCGGTGGCAAGGCAGAGAATTAAACCTGGATCTCCCAGGCTAGTGTCATTATTATTGGACCATCTTTCTTTTCCAGTTTATCAGTTCAAAATGCAGTTAATCTTCAGAGTTACGTATAAACTATACTCTAATAAAATGCATATACAAAAAATGCAATCACTAAGGGTATGTCTACTCTGCACACTTAGCCCAGGTTTGAGCCTAACCTGCTTTCGTCCCCGCACAAATGAGTCTGACTTGGGTGAGCAAGCACTCAGGACCTAGGTCCTAGGATCCTGCTGCGGGTAGGGTCAGAGCCTGAGTCCCACTGTGACTCTGGTCAAAACCCTGTCATTTTGCAATGTGAATGCAACTCAGAAAGCATACAGTAGGCTCCCACGTGACCATGTGGTCTTACTATCCATGGCTTCATCCTACCCCTTCCTGATGCTGTCCCTACTTACCTCCTAACATTTTAAATCATTGCTTACATTGTAAGGGCTTCTTGGAATGGGGCTCAGTCTTCATTTATCCTCTGAAGTGCAGTACACATTTATGGTGCTATATAGATCTTATTTAATACTTTTATATTTAATAGCAATAAATTTAAACTTCCTAGAAAAATATATTGACCAACAGTTGAATATTTACTTTTTTAAAAGTAGAAGTTGAAAATTATTTTATTGTCAATATCAGTACAAAGTGCCTGCAAACTGTGGACCAATTTCTTGCCTCAGGAGCCATGCTCATGCACCTGAGGGTATTTTTGATTTTCTAGATAGGATTAACTTTGCCAGCTGCTGATTTACTGAACAGTACAGTCCAACACTAAATATTGTGGTGGATTAGGAAGTGAAAAATACTGTATCTAGTTGAAACTGTAGGAAGAATTTGGTAAGCTGAAAGGATGTCCAGAAGTGGACATGGATGTCCAGAAGTGGAAGGATGTCCAGAAGCACAGGCACAATATTAATTTATGAAAAGAGGGACCACTGTTTTCTTCTGCATTTGGGCTCTAATAGGAGGTCTCTTCCATATGAATACTAACCAAGTCAAGATCTGCTTCGGTTGAGCTTTATTTTTTTATTTAACATTTATGTGGTAATATTAAAAGTATCCACATTGGTCCCCATTGTGCTAAATACTGTACAAATATAAATAAAATCCATAACAACAGCTAAAGTTAATGTGGTTAATATCCTATGCACATTCGTCAGGTGAACTAATGCTACGGTTATACTTAAATGTATTTCTTTATGTTGTATTAGTAACAATACCAGTTTGCATTTTATGATTAAGTAATGTAATACTGTAACATATACAATATTAGTATTTTCCTCATACTGGTAACTGGCTCATGCATATTGCAGTGCTTTCTTAAATAACATGTTAGAAAGTTGTTGATAAGCTAGATTTGTATTAGTCAGTTTTACAGTTTGAAAAACCTAAATATAAAATTCTCAAATGCCTAAGATCCATTTTCAAAATTAACTTAGAATCTAAGGGCCTAAAGCACTTCTGAAAATGGGGCTTAGGTTCCGAAGTGATAGAAGTATCCCGTAACTTCCTCAAATATTATAGGGGAGGATAGAACCTTTTCTTTTAATTCATGTAGCACAGTCACATGGGGGCGGAGAGGGAGATAGTGAACATGTTGGGCAAATACTAGTAATAAGCAATTTTAATTTTTACAGAATTATGTTCGTTATGTTAGAATTCTGTTAATTCTTTACGTAATTAAGGAGCACTTTATTTTTGTCACCCACTTCTTTAGAAATGATAGAACACAAGTGTTTTTAACTGCCATACCTAACATCTGACCATCATTAAGATATCTCAAACTTCATTTTGCATCATGGTTTCATGACATTCCATTTCTTGTGAGAAGGGTTGTTGAGCAACATAATCAGGGGGTACGGTGGGGAGGAATCTTCAAAAGTATATCCAGGATCCATTCCCCTATGAAAGAAGATAAATGTGTCAACATATATAAAACTGTTAAAAGCTGTGTCATACTAGGTTGTAGCACTTTGCCTCTGATAGAAAACAGAGGCAAAAATGTGTAAGGCATTAAAATGCCAAACATTAGCCCTCCCAAAAGTGGTATGATTGATTCATTTTCCTAGAGCTTAAATTACTGCAGTTTTACTAACTTTTTTGTATTAAAAACAGGTAACAACGGAACGACCTTTTATACAGAAGTTATTTCGTCCTGTTGCTGCAAATGGGCAGCTAAATACCCTGGGAGATCTCTTAAAAGAAGTTTGTCCTGCTGCAATTACTCCTGAAGGTACCTTATAAACAGTTAGCATGAGATAGTATTTCTTACTGTTCCTTATTTATGTACCTGAAGTATAGTAGAAGTATGAGCTATGATGCCAAAGGTTCAGGATTCGTACTTGCTGATGTTACATTATGGCATCAGAGGTGGGCAGGAGTTACTCTTGGGGGAATGCTGCACCAAAAAATTAAAAATTCTGCCACAATAATTTAAAATTCTGCATGTTTTATTTGTCAAAATAATGCAATATAATCACACTGGTTTCAGTTATTTAGGTAATTTATTTAAACTGCAATATAATGGATGGAGAATGGAAGCGGGGAGCATTGGAAGAAATCCCCAAATCCCCTTGCCTAATAATAAAAATGTAGTTAGGTTTGATCCTTTATTTCTAGTTATTAGTCAACAAATATATGCAGCCATATACACAGTGGTACCTCATAGGCCACTGAAGAGCAAGTGAGAATCAAACTCATAATTTATGTTGGCTACTGACAATCTCCAGAAAGGTCAGTAGGAAACAGTTCATGGAGCACATTTGGATAGGAATTTTTTTCAGTACAAAAGTTTACACCAGCTCTAATCACTGAAGCACCATAAGCATTTATAAACCATGCTATCCTTTACACCACTCTGGCAATGTAAAGGAGCCTTAAAACTTTTACACCTGTTTTATACTCCTGAGGGAATTCACAAAGACAGTCAGAACAATTCACTAATCAGGCAGGCTTCTACATTCTGCTCTGCCTGAGGGGACAGAGCCTGCCACACACCTACCTCCTCAGAAACACCCCAAAGCCCTGCTCCTTCATGCCAAGCATGCCACAATAGTGAGCAAGAGGGACAGTGTGTCTGTCTCTCTTGCTCACATGTATGGCTGCTCCGGGCGCCTGAACCAACCTGCCTATGCTATTGGGGAGGGGTGTGTGATGGCTCTTTTGGCTTCCCCCTCAGCAGTCATTTTTCTGTGGGGAAGGAAAGAAATCTGCAGGGGATATGAATTCTGCGCACATGCAGTGACACAGAATTCCCCTAGGAGTAAGGAGTGTTGTTAAGGGCTAAAATACATATTAAAACTTGTTTTGGACTAACATTTTCAGAAGTTCCCAAGCGAGTTAGAAGCTTAAGTCCCATTTTCCGAAACAATTTAGGAGCCTAAGTCTTATTAGTTATTTGCGCACTTGCAAAACTTTATTTTTTACCATCTTCCTTCTTAAAAAATTAATTTAAAATACTCTATCAAAAGAATGCTATTCTCGGTGCAAAATCAAGTACTTGAGAGTTAGGAAATGCCAAATTTATGGTTGCATGTGCAACATTAATTCTGCTTTCTTGTGCCCTTAAGTAAGAGACAGTACACGATCATGTAACTAAAAACACTTTTTTCTACAGGGCCGTGGCCTGATTCAATGTCCAAGGATGGACACTCAAGACAGAATTAAGTTTGCATGAGCAACCTAAATCTGGTATTTCATAACTTTTGAGTGCTTGACCTTGCGCAGTCTAAATTTAGTTTTAACTGTTTTTTGTATATAATGGTATGTATATTGAAAGCTTTTTCCTAAATTTGATTTAATCCGTGAGTATTCTTTCACAAATGTTAAAAGGAGGATTAAGGAGACAATCTTTAGTTATGCAGGTTTTTTGGGGTGATCAAGTGCCTGCCACAGCTTTCTTTGGTATTTATTATTCAGAAAACCAGAATTCATTCTTCCATAATGAACACTGTCCTTTAACTAATTAATTCCACGTTATCCAAATGAAGAGAACTCTTCTTCCAATTGCTATAAATTAAAACTACAAAAAGCAAAATTCTATGAAGGTAAATTACTAATCTGTAACTTTAAATTACCTAAACTTTATCAGACATGTCAAACTTCTGTAAAGCTTGAAGTTGAAGCTTCTTTCAGAAACACTGATTTTCTTACAGAACTTGTTGTGGCCAAGACTACGTGCAAAGATAAAATTAATGGCTTTTAAAAATGCACATACTAAAAAAAAAGATGTGCTGTTCTTGTAATTCTGCTAGATACATTTCAGATAAGAATCAACCTATAATCACTGTCTAGTTTTTTAAAATTATCTAACCGATTCCATGTAGTTTCTAACAGCACACTTGTATGACAGAATAACAATCCATTGGTATAGTATCCTGTTATTTCACAAATTTCATTGTATTGGTAAGTGGCTACACGGGCAACTACAATTCTCTGGTTTTGAATTTAATCCAGGAAAGATCAGAGTTTATTGAAACTGTTGTTGGATGTACATATTAAGTGGGATGAACATAAAGATTTCTTTGGCAGACTGCAGCCTGGGCTTTTTCTACTGTATTTCATTTTTCTCTTATTTGCCAACATCTTACTAGTATCTTTAAACAGCTAACCTCTCCTTAAGTAACAATGATATTTTGAGAAGTATATTTTTGCTATTCCAGAGAAGGGCTTGCACAGGATTTACCAGAATAGAGTTGCAATCTTTAGACAACAAGCTAACTGACAATAGTGAACACTTCCTTGTTCCTTTTCACCATGCCGTCACTTCCTTTCCTGTCTTCCATTATCCACAGTTGTGACTCATTCCCCATCTCTTCTAGAAAAACATGAGGGGTGGTTTGTGGGTGTGCGCGTGTGTGCGCACATATTAATATAAAAATGTTTATCAGATCATGCTAGTTAATTAACATAAAAAATAAGACTATCAATCTCAGTTAACTCAAGTGATTAACTCAGAACAGATTAACTCAAAAAACCTAATTGCAGCTTTATTTGCACTGTTAAACAATAATAGAATACCAATTGAAATTTATTATAAATATTTTTGGATACTTTTCTGCACTTTCAAATATATTGATTTCAGTTACAACACAGAATGCAAAATATACAATATTCACTTTATATAATTTTTATTACAAATATTTGGACTGTAAAAAAGATAAACAAAAGAAATAGTATTTTTCAGTTCATTTCACACAAGTACTGTGGTGCAATCTCTTTATTGTGAAAGTGCAATTTACATATGTAGATTTTGTTGTTGTTACATAACTGCACTGAAAACCAAAACAATGTAAAACTTTAGAGCTGACAAGTCAACTCAGTCCTACTTCTTGTTCAGCCAATCGCTAAGACAAATAAGTTTGTTTACATTTATGAGAGATAATGCCACCCGCTTCTTATTTACAGTGTCACCTGAAAGTGAGAAAGTGAGGCATTCACGTGACACTTTTGTAGCCAGCATTGGAAGATATTTACGTGCCAGTTATGCTAAATGTTCGTATATGCCTTCATGCTTCAACCATCATTCCAGAGGACATGCTTCCATGCTGATGATGCTCATTAAAAAAGTAATGCGTTAATTAATTTGTGACTACACTCCTTGGGGGAGAATTGTATGTTTCTTGCTCCATAGTTTTACCCACCTTCTGCCATATATTTTGTGGTATGACAGTCTCGGATGATGACCCAGCATATGTTGTTTGATTTAAGAACACTTTCATTGCAGATTTGGCAATTAAAGTCAAAACAGTGCAGCCGTTTTCGATAACAAGCTAGGGAAAAATAACATTGTTTTGCCCATGTTAAAAAATTCTAACTGCCTTTTCTTTGAAATGATCTAACATCTCCATGCTTTGGACTTGAAATTTGACAACGGGGTCGTTTTTGTGTCTGGGCTGTTGGGGATGTTGAAATGCCTCTCGTTATCTTTGAGGACCCAGCCTATCCCTTAATGCCCTGGCTCATGAAGCTGTACACAGGCACCCTGGACAGTAGTAAGGAGCTGTTCAACTATAGGCCGAGCAAGTGCAGAATGGTGGTAGTGTGTGCATTTTGACGTTTAAAGGGTCGCTGGCGCAGTTTACTGACTCGCTCAGACCTCAGCGAAACCAATATTCCCATTGTTATTGCTGCTTGCTGTGTGCTCCACAGTCTCTGTGAGAGTGAGGGGGAGATATTTATGGCGGGGTGGGAGGTTGAGGTAAATTGCCTGGTCGCTGACACCAGGGTGATTAGAAGAGCACAGGAGGAAGCGCTGCACATCAGAAAAGCGTTGAAAACCAGTTTCATGACTGGCCAGGGTACTGTGTGACAGTTCTATGTGTTTCTCCTTGATGAAAACCCACCCCCTTGGTTGACTCTAATTCCCTGTAAGCCACCTGCCCTCCCCCTTCGACCACAGCTTGCTTGCAAAGGAAATAAAGTCACTATCATTTAAAAACCATATATTCTTTATTAATTGATAACTCACAAGGTAGCCTGGGTGGGGTGGGAGGAAGGTGGGAGGGAAGGAAAAGGCCACTTCAAAACTTGTTGAATGACAGCCTTCTGTTGCTTGGGCTGTCCACTGGGGTGGACTGGTTGGGTGCCTGGAGCCTTCCCTCCACCCCCGCTGCAGCAGCGGTCTGTGCTCCTGCTGCTGTTCCTGAACCTCCACCAGACGTGTCTGTTTGATCCCGCAGTAGCCCCAGCGTTGCATCCTGCCTCCTCTGATCTTCCTGCTGCCACCTCTCATCTCGATTGTCCCTCATGTCCTCACGTTCATTGGCCTCTTTCCTGTACTGTGCAACTGTGTCCCTCCACACATTCTGCTGAGCTCTGTCAGTGCTGGACGACTGCATGAGCTCAGAGAACGTTTCATCATGCGTGCGGTTTTTTTCGCCGCCTTATCTGAGATAGCCTTTGGGACGGAGGAGGGAGGCTTGAAACATTTGCAGCTACGGGAGGAAAAAAAGGGAGTAAAATATTAAAAAAAGATACATTTTACAGAACAATGGCTATACTCTCTAACGTTGAACAACACTATTCATGTTACATAGCACATGTGACTTCGGTACAAAGTCGCATTTTGCATCTTATATTGAGTGCCTACTGCTTTGGTGTTAGAGATCACACACGCAGTGCCGGGCAACAGAATTCAGCTTGCAGACGGCCATGGTAAGCCATAGTCTTTCGGCTTCTGCAACCTTCATAACAGCAGTGCCCTCATTTCCTATACCAAGCAAAGCCTGTTGAGTTGGCCATTTAGTGCTGCAGTTTTCGTGTTAACATGCAGAAGCAGAAACCAAACTAACCCCCCGCCCCATCCAATTCTCTGGGATGATCACTTTACCCCTCCCCCCACTGCGTGGCTGGTATCAGGGATGATTACTGCTAGCCAAATGCGAATAGCTCGGTGCCAATGCCCGCCCCCGCCCCCAACTGTTTGGCTAACTGCAGGGAGGATTTCTTTTCAGCCACAGGCAAACAGCCCAGTAGGAACAGCCACCTCTGAATGTCCCCTGGGTTGAAATATGGGAAGTTAATTAAGTTACCATGAATGATATCACTCTCCTGAGGATAACACAGAGAGATAAAGAACAGATGTTGCTTGAATGCCAGTAAACACCAGGACCATACGCTGCCAGGCTTTGTCATCCAATGATACCAGATTACTTGCTACTAGCATGGCATGGTAAAGTGTCCTACCATGGAGGATGGAATAAGGCTGCTCTCCCCAGAAACCTTCTGCAAAGGCTTTTTGAATACCTCCAGGAGAGCTTCATGGAGTTGTCCCTGGAGGATTTCCACTCCATCCCCAGACACATTAACAGACTTTTCCAGTAGCTGTACTGGCCATGAATGCATCCCAAATCCTCAGGGCTACTTAATGATTAAACACTTGGTTTTAAAACATGTATTATATTTTAAAAGGTACACTCACCAGTGGTCCCTTCTCTGGCTTGGTTGGGTTGGGAGGGTATTTCAGTCAGGGTGATAAAAAGATCCTGGCTGTCGGGGAGAATGGTGTGTTGTGTGCTCTCCTCAAGCTTCTCCTCCTCATCTTCCCTGTCCGCAAAATCCTCAGGCATGGCAGAGAGTACCCCTTCATCGGAGTCCACGAACAGGGGTGGAGTAGCGGTGGCGGCTCCCCCTAGAATTGCATGCAGCTCAGCATAGAAGCGGCATGTCTGGGGCTCTGTCCTGGAGCGTACGTTTGATTGTTTGGTTTTCTGGTATGCTTGTCTGAGCTCCTTAAGTTTCACGCGGCACTGTGTTGCGTCCCTGCTGTAGCCTCTGTCCATCATGGCCTTGGAGATTTTTGAAATGTTTTGGCATCTTTTCTTTTGGAACGTAGTTCTGATATCACGGATTTGTCTCCCCATATAGCGTTCAGATCCAATACCTCCCGTTTGGTCCATGCTGGAGCTCTCTTGATTCTGGGACTGCATGGTTACCTGTGCTGATGAGCTCGCCTGGCCAAATAGGAAGTGAGATTCAAAAGTTCCTGGGGCTTTTCCTGTATACCTGGCTAGTGCATCAGAGTTCAGAGTGCTGTCCAGAGCGGTCACAATGGTGCACTGTGGGATAGCTTCAGGAGGCCAATACCATCGAATTGCGCCCACACTAACCCCAATTCGAAATGGCTATGTCTATTTCAGCGCTAATCCCCTCCTCAGGGAGGAGTACAGAAATCAATTTTAAGAGCCCTTTATGTTGACAGAAATGGCTTCATTGTGTGGACGGGTGCAGGGTTAATTTGATTTAATGCTGCTAAATTTGACATAAACTTGTAGTGTAGACCAAGCCTCAGTCTCTCTTGTCACAAGTGATAAGTGCTGTATCGGGTCTGGAATACATGTTGTTGAACAACTCTAGATGGGAAGTGAATGTAGCTGCCCACCTCCCCATCCCCGCTTGTCCAGGGTGGGGTTAACTGGATCAGTGGAAGAAAGGCACATCTGTGGGGTCCTGGCTAGTCTGGGAAAGAGCGGCACTGCCCCATCATTACCCCTCAATAGCCTTGTAAATGAACAGAACTTAAGCAAAGTTTGGAGGCCCCTAGTCCCACTGCCCAGTTGGCTTACTCATGCCCTGCATACACATCTCCTTGGGTTGATGGCACCCTCAGTGTGGAAGGAGAGGCAACTTGCATTGCTCTTCTCCAGCGTTGATGTAATTTGTTCCTGTTTTTTTTGTCCCACTTGGCCTGTCTCTTGGACTTTCTTTCACTGAGCACCACACGCACACACACCCACACCCCTCCATTTCTCATTGCTAGATTTCCCACGTGGCACTAGCCAAAACCCACAGCACATTTAAGGACCTTTAACTCGCAGCTAAAGGCGTGGGGGTTTGCATTCTTCTGAGCACATGAGTTGCTAGTGTAATATTGATAGTCACTTGTCATAACTGTGTAGCCTGCGTCTAGTGCAGGTTAACTGAGGTAGCGGGGAGCTAGAGTTGCTGCAGCAGACCCACTCATTGGCTGGATAGTATTTAATTAACCCTTTACTGCACATTGCATGGTGATGGGAGAGCTTCTTTATCTGGTACAGAAAGTCATTCCTTGGTTAAACTCTCATCCCTCCCTCTCCTACCCCCCCCACCCAACCCCTGTAAGAGAGGATCTGGGGTCCTTGGTTTGAATCCCTGGTGAATTTCACGTGAGGGGGCTAAGAGTAGCTGCCTCTTAAGGATCGCTGTAGAAATGTTTAGGAACTGCACCCCACTTATGTTTTCAGATAGTTTGTGTGGGGAGGAGCCACCTATCTGTTCCTCCCCTGTTTTACTGAATACAAGTTGCAGTTTGTACTTTAGCCAGACCTCTGTGTATGGTCTCTTTGTATGTTGCAGTGTCTGGCCGAAACCAACGTTATGCTTTCCGTAAGCACCTGTGTTGTTTTCCCTCCTGATTCTCCAAAATTACGTTATACCAGCAACAGTAAGAGGGTTAGAATAGTAACTATTTTATAAGACGCAAGTGATGGGGTTAAAAATGGGATGAGAGGCAGGAGAGATGAAGTTTATTGCACCCTTCCCTGTATGATAGTTGAGTTCCACCTGGTGACAAATAATATTCAGTTTTCCCATTTTCTAACAATCTATAAATGGAATGAGTGACAGGGAATGGATCATTTGATGATTACCTGTTCTGTTCAATATATCTTTTTTGAGATGGGGCGACCACGTTTGCACACATTATTCAAGATGTGGGCACACCATGGATTTATATAGAGGCAATATGATATTTTCTGTCTTATTATCTATCCCTTTCTTAATGATTCCCAACATTGTTAGTTTTTTTTGACTACTTCTGCACATTGGGTGGATGTTTTCAGAGAACTATCCACAGTGACTCCAAGATCTTTCTTGAGTGGTAACAGCTAATTTAGACCCCCTGATTTTATTTGTATGGTTGGGATTATGCTTTCCAATTTGCATTACTTTGCATTTATCAACATTAAATTTTATCTGCCATTTTGTTGCCTAGTAACCCAGTTTTGAGAGATTCTTTTGTAGCTCTTCGCAGTCTGCCTGGGTCCTAACTATCTTTAGTAATTTTATATCATCTGCAAATTTTATGATGTCACTGTTTACCCCTTTTTCCAGATCATTTATGAATCTGTTGCTTAGGACTGGTCCCAGACAGACCCCTGGGGGACACCACTATTTATCTCTCTCCATTCTGAAAACTGACTTTTATACCTACCCTTCGTTTCCTGTCTTTTAACCAGTTACCAGTCCATGAGAGCACCTTCCCTCTTATCTGATGGCAGCATACTTTGCGAAAGAGCCTTTGGTGAGGGACCTTGTCAAAGGCTTTCTGAAAATCTAAGTACTCTATATCCACTGGATCCCCATGGTCCACATGCTTGTTGACCCCCTCAAAGAACTGTAGTAGATTGGTGAGGCATGATTTCCCTTTACTAAAACCATGTTGACTCTTCCTCAACAAATTATTTTCACCTATATGTCTTACAATATTGTTCTTTATTATAGTTTCAGCCAGTTTGCCCGGTACTGAAGTCAGGCTTACAGGCCTGTAATTGCTGGGATCACCTCTGGAGCCCTTTTTAAAAAGAAGTATTGATTTGTTTTGTTGCCCTGTAGTTAATGTCTCATTTACTCAACTGTTTTTGGCAGAAGTTTCAGTAATTCTATTTCCTTCTGCGCTATCTCAGTGGAAAATGAAAACAAACATGCTTGCAATGTTAACTTTCATTTTCTGCCATTTTAGATGTATTGTTCATAACACCAAATCATTATGTAAATAAAAACTATACTTAAGAGCAAGGTGCATAAGGCAAAATGTTTCTGCCCCCTTGTTTCCCTCGCATGCAACACTGGGAAGACTATATATAAAATGGTTACTACACTTGCACGTTACATTCATTTTTCTACCAAGTGATGGTAGCACAACTCAAGTGGAACCATTGTATTCCACTTCCCCAGCAAGGAACAACAGATCAGATACAAAAGGAAAATTAGTGTTTATATTTTTTAAGGGAACATAATAAAATGTAAGGAAACAAAGGGTGTAGTTCTTTGCTTCCTTATGGTGTACGAGGAGATGTTGGGTGTGGTGATAGTTAACTTTCAAAGAAGTGGAAAGTAAACTGCAAGTAACTGAAAGAGCCCTGAAGTTTTAGTTGAAGTTGGCAAAATTTGAAGACCAAAACTGCTGTAACTGAGCCTCACTTTCAGTCTTCTGTTCATTGGTACCTAAGTACTCACAGCTGTCTCCTTGGTTCTGTACTAGAAAATTCTGTGCACTTGTATTATTTTGAGCAGGTCCTGAAATGTAAATTCATTAAAGATATTTGCTTTTAAAAGCAAATGTATTCCTAATGACCAATTATTTTTGTTTATACTAAACTGGAGACTTATAAATATGCTCAACTATCAGTACAGAATCTTTTTAATAGCTTTACTGCAAGTGCTGCCTTAAGAAAATGGTGTTTGAACATATTGCAATGATTTCTATAAGCTGAGTGGAATTTCAGAAGGGACTTTTGAAGATCCCAACAGAGAGACTGAAAAGCACAAGTTTGTGCTGAATTTTGCTATTCTCATTTCTTTAGAAATCCATTTTGAAAGAGTCTTCAGATTATCCCCTTTTAATGTTTTCTCCCAAATTCACATTTTTCCCAACAATTACAAAATGAAATACTAGATCATGGGGAGGAAGGGGGAGGGCTAGTGACCAGTCTAGATTTCTGTACATGCATCAGAAAGTAGAAAGAGAAACAAGTCCATCACAAAAATCATGAGAAATTGTTCATTTATATTCATACATGAAAAAACATTTCCTTTAGATAGCCCAATTTAAACATGTAATCAAAAATAAAAAGACCAAAGTTCCTGCTTACAACAATCAATTAAAATGTAGTGTTTCTGTAGTTTATTTGTACTCTAGCAATGCAAAGAGGGCCCAAATATGTAATAAGTATGTAAAAATGACATTCATGTCCTGAAAAGGCTTCCACTTTAACATTTGCAGGTAAATCTATAGCTAGTTCAGAAACAGATTTTTGTGTTGTCTATCTTTGTTAAATTATTTACTCCTTTAAAAATAATTGTCCACAGTCATGGGAAATATTTTTGTATAAAAAATAAAATGTTTACAAAGATAAAAGCATTTAAATTTCTTTCCAGCTGGTTTCAATCTCAGGATGAAAGATATAATTCTTTTCTTTTCCCCATTATTTTAAGAAAAATCTAGAAAAAGGCTTGATTTTTCAGGTACTCTGAGCATCCAGTGGGCGCTTACTACCCTTGAAACTGAGGCCCATGCACAAAATCTAATCTCTCAGGTCTGATAAATGAAGGATGCAGATCCTATCAGCCAGAAGAATAAAGTGCCCCAAACAAAGTCTGCCAACACACAAAACCGCTTTGTTATTACCTTAAATTTTGTAAAATATCAGATAAAAAGTATGAAATAATATCTAGAAAAGGTGAATTAAATGTTTGTGTTTACTCCTTATCAGACGCTTTGAAAAAATTAATATTGGGTCACTATTATCCAGTTTTGGTAAACTTAGGAATCTTCTTATTTTCTGTTATCAAAACACTCTGGTAACTTGATGAAGTGTTACCTCTTTGGTGTGGGATAGCACTTAAGGAGGTAACAATTTGGTAGAGATTTTCTTTGTTGTAAATATAAATTGACTTGTCTACTTATTAACTTACATGATCTTTAAATTGAAATAAAAAAGTACCAACTGCATACCATGGTACAGTAAACTGCATTTACAGTAGAATTTATTATTTTCTTCTAATGCTTTATTATTTATAAGATTGTTGCCCATTGTGTGTCCATACAAAATTATTATTCAGTCAAGGGTCTCTACTAATGGCTGTAGTCATCCCTGGAGCAAATTGCCATGTATTTTCGTTGTTTCTGAAGTTTGGGATTTTTGTTTGTTCAAGTTTATTTTCAATTTTAATTAAATGTGGAAAAATGCTGATTTGTCTCTACAGCAAAGCGTAAGTATGTAGGACCATTTTCTGAATTGATCTCTGCTTTGTGGAAATCCATGTACTTTAATGGATTTGCATAAGGAATATGTCAGAGCAGAATCTTGCCCTTCGTTTTATGTTAATGCTTATAGATCTGTATTAATAAACAACACTTAGCAGTAAGTCTCAATATTAGTACAGCAGGACTAGTGTGATATGGAAGGATCATTTGGTCTCATCTATACAGTCTGAATACAATAAAATATTTGTAACAGTCATTTATACTGTTATATGTATATAGGTTTTTTAAAAATCTTGATTTCTGTTTCTGTACAGAAAACTCACATTTTAAAGGGAGCATTTATTTATTCTGGGATAAACTTGGGACCTGATTCTGTGAACACTACGACTAGGACATATTACTATACATTTTTCCACTGCACTAGTAGAGCTAGTCGGGGTGGGGCACAGTACACTCAGGAGTAAGTGTTTTGTGGAATGTGGGCCTTTGAAATAGAAATGTTCGTGTGTATCTTTATTGCTGTTGAAGATATTGGTATTTTTGGTTAGAACATCATTTTTCCAGCCCAGCACCTCATTGAGATTGATTGTGCAGTAAAATCATACTCATGTCTTTGTTGTATCAGTTTGTTAATGAAAAGAAATGCAGTTATAAACTTGAAGTTATGGCATTTCTGCAGAATCAGCTAGAGAGAATGTGTTGACAGAACAAACCTATGATTTAAACACCTTGAGATGATAACTAATAAACATGCTAAGAAAAGGCATGGGAAACATTTGAAAGATAAATGGATTCCAGTTTTGACTGATATTTGGTAGTTTTCTCCAGGGTGAAAGACACCCGTTAAGATATAATTATTTTTTAGTTTTTATAGATGCCTATACGCTAGAGTTGAGTTTGTGGCTTTATCAGAACTTCCATTTTAGAGTTTCAAACTGAAAGCAGCAGGAAAGACAAATCCTTTCATTGGTATAATAAAAGAAGTGAAATATTTGGCAGAGGAACAGACTGAAATTACATTTAAATTAAGAACAGATTATTATTTTCAGTGGATAGTTGTATAGCTGCATGTTCTTTCTACATGTCTTGTCGGTAAGCATGGATGAATGGCAAAAAATTGAGTATTTAAAATCCAAATTTCACTTTCCTGGTAACTTTTTCTGTTTGGCCTAAAACACTCTACCTACTTTCCTGTCTACTGAAAAATAAGTAGGTATAACACACAGGTAATCTTGCCAATGTGTACTGTCATAATTTTAGTCTGAGGGCATTTGTCTTTTCTAAAAGCTACCACTAACAAATGATGCAATGGTTCTTCTATATGCCTTATATTAACAAGATAGAAAGATTACAGGAAAGGGTCAGAAGATCCCTGCAAGTTACTGCTCTGTAGTTACTCGCTCTACCTCATGGTACAGCAGGGGTCTCAAAGTCCCCGCTGTGGGCCATCTGTGGCCCGAGAACCTCCCCACTGCGGCCTGTGGAGGAGAGACACATGCAGCCACGCTGCCAGCAATGGCTGCTGCAGGCACTGCCCCTGCAGCTCCAGTTGGCTGGGGGAGAGGGACAGAGATAACACCACTAGTCACCGGGCGGAGTCAGCCATGGATGCGCAGCATCATTAATTGCCGGGCAGAGTCAGCCATGGAGGCAGCGTCACTTTTTGCCACAATGAATATAATCAAGTCAAAATACCAAACACAGCTATCTGATGCCCACCTTGCTGCAATCCTGAAAGTTTCAACTGCTCAGTCACTGAGGCCAAACATCAACAAACTGACAGAACTGAAGAGTTGCCAGGTGTCTGGCAAACACTGAAAACTCTCTGGCAGGCAAAGAATTGTATAATGTTGTATGACAGTTTTATTTCTAAGAAATTTGAAATAAAAATACAATATAAATGTTTTCTTTTCTGAACACCATCTTCAGTGACATCATTGGCCCTCTGGGAGGATTTGAGGACTGGCACTGGCCCTAAGGGTAAATTGAGTATGAGACTCCTGTGGTACAGTAATTCTAATACAGTTACATGAACCAAGTCGGCTGTAACAACTTCCAGAAATAGAGAATACTGGCATTTGCACAGCTAATAATCTACTTCCAGTGTTATAAGGGAAAAGTCCTGGTAATAAGATGAGTTTTTGCATCTTAAAGGAAACCTCCTTCACTTTTTCGATTCCTTCATTTACACCAGTCATCCTCTAGAAATGTAACTTATAGGAAATATTTAAATGTGTTCTATTTAGTGGTAAAATAGTCTTTGTAAAGAAGAAATTCCTAGTCAAAACTGTATGGTGAAGGGTAAAATTTGAAGTATGGGCTAGGTCTCAGTCCCATTGACTTTCAATGAGACTTAAGTTCCTTAGGCTCCTAAGTGCCTTACCATACTTGCTGACTCTGTGGGTGCTCCAGCGCTAGAGCACCCAAGGAAAAAAATTAGCAGGTGCTTAGCACCCACCAACAGCCAGCTGTACCCCTCCCCTTCAATGCCTCCCACCTGCCAGTGGCCCTGCTAATCAACTCCTCCCAGGGCCTCCCGCCTGCCACGATCAGCTGTTCCGTGGAGTGCAGGAGGTGCTGGGGGGAAGAGGAAGGAGCAGAGACGGGACATGCTCAGGGGAGGGGGTGTAACTGGATGGGAAAAGGTGGGGCAGGGTGCAGCCTTGGGGGAAGGGGTAGAGTGGGGGCGGAGCGGGAGCAAGAAGGGGCAGGGGTGGGGGTTTGGGGGGAAGAGGTGGATGAGGGCAGGGCCTGAGGCTGAGTGGGGATTGAGCACCTCCAGGAAAGGAGGAAGCTGGCACCTATGTGCCTAACCAATCACTTTTGAGAATGGGACTTATACTGCTAAGTAACTTTTGGCCCTTTTGTAAACTTTACCCAATGTTTTTAGTTGTATGTTAGTGGTTTCAGTGTCTATTACCTTTATATTACACATAAGTTTAAAAAAGCAAAAACAAATGATAGAAATCCAGAAAATTCAGAGGTAAGAGAGTAAACTTAGAAGAGACCCAAACATTTTGCTGTATAGAAATACTTCTAAGTGTTTTGTGTTTCTAATGTTTAACTCTCATTCTTGAAAACTACCTTAACATCTCTTTGGGGCAGACTTATTTTCCCTTTTAGAGATGTAGCGTATTTTAAAATGCATACCCCACATCATTAGTTCTAGACTTTTTCTCTAAAAATGTCTCTAATAATAAAATGTGTTGACTTGTCACTACTTTAACTCTTACTCTTTTTGTATAAGTGCTATGATTTCATGATCTGGGTATATGAGGTGAGTGTATGGAGACACTGTTATGACACTTGGATAACTACTTGCCTCATGGAATCATAGGGCCTAAATATCTGAATAATAGAGCCCAATGTTCTACATTTAAAGAAAGGGAAGACGGTAGGCTGCCATTTCTGTGGGGGTAAAGTTAGGGTAGTGTGGCTATTTTAATTGTGTACGTTCACACTTTCAAAGGATTACATTATTTCTAAGAAAAAAGAAAAGGAGTACTTGTGGCACCTTGGAGACTAACCAATTTATTTGAGCCTAAGCTTTCATGACAGTAATTTCCTAGGTTTCTATAATTTATACACTTATAATGTATACATAATCCATTACATGTTCATTTGCTTTTTTAAAACTAATGGATGATATATATTCTAACCATTGAGATGTGCCTGCAAGCTTTCTAAATCTGTCTTGAGTTGGAGTTTCGGTCATAGGACTGTAAAAAGGAGGTTTTTATACAAGGCACATTCCTTCTTCCTTCCTGACTTTCTGAATTGCCTTGCTAATACAACCTCCTTAACAGGGGGAGCATTGGAACCTTAAGTAAAACAGGGGTAAGTGCATTGACTGCCTGCCAAGCCTTCTGAGCCTTGCCAGGAGCCTACCAATTTTTACACCCTTTTGGAGGCTTGTTGTGGGTGTCTCCAGTGAGCTCTGGGAGAATGGCAGCCCACAAGCCTTAGGTCGATCATCAAGGAGCCTTCATCCTACTCTCTTTGAGCCTTCTGAGGATGGTTAAGGTCCTTCCCACACTACATCCTCTACAAGCAGTGGGAGGCTTATCGTGACTGAGCGTCACTGTGAGACTTAGAAATCTCATGAGCCCTCACTGTCCACTTAAAAGGTTCATAAGTTTCCCCTCTGAGCCTTAGGGACCCTGTTGAGGTGTTCAACCCATCCCTGCTCTGAACCTTAGTAGATACTCTGGGGGCTCCTTCACAGTCTTAATAGGCTTCTAAGCCAAAATTAGACTCATCGGGGCAGACAGTCAATTTTGCCAAAGCAGGCATCTTAGGCTTCTAATGAGACTACAAAAACTCATTAAAATGTAGTGAATGGTGAGTTACCAGTGAGGGTAAGGCTTATGAGGATGACAAACATTACTGGGGAGTTCTTCCCTTCTGTGAACCCCAGTCCCCTTCCTGACTTTTCCTCTTTCACCCAGCAGTTTTGCTAAGGTCAGCAAGAGCACTGTTTCCCTTTCTATGGAATTTAGGAGTATTTCAAAGATATGTGCTTGTGCACAAGACAATGGGGAAATGGAGAGATGAGAAGCTTAGGACAGGGAGCCTCAGAGCACCTCCTTGAAAGTTCTTAGGAAACTGGTTCGACCCTGAACTAAATTGTATGGTCAGCCAGCCAATATGTTTTCTTATTGTCAGTCTCGAGCCTATTCTGTTTAAGCTTGTTAGAGGGCCCATGATTCTTCAGACACAGCAAGATCTGCCAAGCCTCATATTATTAGAGCTGGGTGAAGATGTATATTCCATTTCACAGAAGATTTGGCTATTTCCTAGTTTAGTTTCATTCCAAACTGGAATAAAAATCTAAAACTTTGGAATTCTCTGTGAAAAGGGGATGGAGCCTTCACTTTGTGGGAATCTGCCTGGTGACTAGCCAGGAGCCGCAGAGCCTGGACATCCTGGTTTCCAAAGGAACTTTGTCGAAATCAGACTGTCTTGGCGGAAAATTTTGATTTTTAGAAATTCCGACAAACCTGTTTCAGAGGTTTTTCTGACAAGCACTAATTATTAGTCTATGATAATAGTTTTTGGAAGCCCCAACCAAGATCGGGACTGTTTTTGTGCTAGGCACTGTACAGACATGCAATCCTTGTCCTAAATAGCTTACAGTTAAAATAGGCAAGATAGACAGAGGAGGGAGGGAAATGGAAGCACAGATGTGGCCTCTCAGAGGTTACACAGCAGGTAGGCAGAGCTTGAAATAGAACCCAGGTCTCCTGAGTTCTAGCTTAGTGTCCTATCTGTTAGGCAAATGTTTCTCAACTGGTGGTTTGTGACCTTCAACAGAGTCATGAAAGTCAATCAGGGTGGTTGTGAGGTGTTGAAAATTGGATGGCAATGTAAAGCAAAGAAAATCTCTCCCACTCCCTGCACACCCTTTCCTGTCACGACTAAATATTCTCTGTCAATCTCTCAAAACACATAAATATATTATGTAGGTTTAGCATCACTGATATATTTGCTATGAAAATACAAAATATAAAGGGGGTTGACAAAGGAGAGCAGCAGAATATGGACCCTGGACTTCAGAAAAGCAGACTTTGACTCCCTCTGGGAACTGATGGGCAGGATCCCCTGGGAGAATAACATGAGGGGGAAAGGAGTCCAGGAAAGCTGGCTGTATTTTAAAGAATCCTTATTGTGGTTACAGAGACAAACCATCCCGATGTGTAGAAAGAATAGCAAATATGGCAGGCAACCAGCTTGGCTTAACGGTGAAATCCTTGCTGATCTTAAACACAAAAAAGAGGCTTACAAGAAGTGGAAGATTGGACAAATGCCCAGGGATGAGTATATAAATATTGCTCGGGCATGTAGGAATTAAATCAGGAAGGCTAAATCACACCTGGAGTTGCAGCTAGCGAGGGATGTTAAGAGTAACAAGAAGGGTTTCTTCAGGTATGTTGGCAACAAGAAGAAAGCCAAGGAAAGTGTGGGCCCCTTACTGGATGATGGAGGCAACCTAGTGAGAGAGGATGTGGAAAAAGGTAATGTACTCAATGCTTTTTTTGCCTCTGTCTTCACAAACAAGGTCAGCTCCCAGACTACTGCACTGGGCAGCACAGCATGGGGAGGAGGTGGCCAGCCCTCTGTGAAGGAAGAAGTGGTTCGGGACTATTTAGAAAAACTGGACGTGCACAAATCCATGGGGCCGGATGCGTTGCATCCGAGAGTGCTAAAGGAATTGGCGGATGTGATTTCAGAGCCATTGGCCATGATCTTTGAAAACTCATGGTGATCCAGGGAAGTCCCGAACGACTGGAAAAAGGCTAATGTAGTGCCAATCTTTAAAAAAGGGAAGAAGGAGCATCCTGGAAACTACAGGCCAGTCAGCCTCACCTCAGTCCCCGGAAAAATCATGGAGCATGTCCTCAAGGAATCAATTCTGAAGCACTTAGAGGAGAGGAAAGTGATCAGGAACAGTCAGCATGGATTCACCAAGGGAAAGTCATGCCTGACTAACCTAATTGCCTTCTATGATGAGATAACTAGTTCTGTGGATGAAGGGAAAGCAGTGGACGTGTTATTCCTCGACTTTAGCAAAGTTTTTGACACTGTCTCCCACAGTATTCTTGTCAGCAAGTTAAAGAAGTATGGGCTGGATGGATGCACTACAAGGTGGGTAGAAAGTTGGCTAGATTGTCGGGCTCAACGGGTAGTGATCAATGGATCCACGTCTAGTTGGCAGCCGGTATCTAGCGGAGTGCCCCAAGGGTCGATCCTGGGGCTGGTTTTGTTCAATATCTTCATTAATGATCTGGAGGATGGTGTGGATTGCACCCTCAGCAAGTTTGCGGATGACACTAAACTGGGAGGAGTGGTAGATACGCTGGAGGGTAGGGATAGGATACAGAGGGACCTAGACAAATTAGAGGATTGGGCCAAAAGAAATCTGATGAGGTTCAACAAGGACAAGTGCAGAGTCCTGCACTTAGGACAGAAGAATCCAATGCACCAATATAGACTAGGGACCGAATGGCTCGCAGCAGTTCTGCAGAGAAGAACCGAGGGGTGACAGTGGACGAGAAGCTGGATATGAGTCAACAGTGTGCCCTTGTTGCCAAGAAGGCCAATGGCATTTTGGGGTTTATAAGTAGGGGCATTGCCAGCAGATCGAGGGAAGTGATCGTTCCCCTCTATTCGACGTTGGTGAGGCCTCATCTGGACTACTGTGTCCGGTTTTGGGCTCCACACTACAAGAAGGATGTGGATAAATTGGAGAGAGTCCAGCGAAGGGCAACAAAAATGATTAGGGGACTGGAACACATGAGTTATGAGGAGAGGCTGAGGGAGCTGGGATTGTTTAGTCTACGGAAGAGAGGAATGAGGGGGGATTTGATAGCTGCTTTTAACTACCTGAAAGGTGGATCCAAAGAGGATGGATCTAGACTATTCTCAGTGATAGCAGATGACAGGACAGGGAGTAATGGTCTCAAGTTGCAGTGGGGGAGATTTAGGTTGGCTATTAGGAAAAACTTTTTCACTAGGAGGGTGGTGAAACACTGGAATGCGTTACCTAGGGAGGTGGTGGAATCCCCTTCCTTAGAAGTTTTTAAGGTCAGGCTTGACAAAGCCCTGGCTGGGATGATTTAGTTGGGGATTGGTCCTGCTCTGGGCTGGGGGTTGGACTAGATGACCTCCGGAGGTCCCTTCGAACTCTGATATTCTATGATTCTAATTTTTTTACTTTGAATGAGGTGTCACTACCATGAAAAGTTTGAAAACCCTGTATTGGGCCTCACAGACTGACAATTGGGGAGAGGTGATTGTGAGGGATTCCCCAATGAACCTGTTGATGTTTTTGGGAGAAGGCAATAATCCTATAAGGCTTGCAGGGGGTAGGGCCTCCAGAAAAGATGTCAAAGCTTAGAGCATGACATCGGAATTGTGGCCTCAACACAGTTTTGGTGAGGGAATCTGACTGGCGCTTTAATGTGTCTATAGAGTGCAATGCACCCCTTGATGTTGACCCTCATGCTCCCTTTTTGCATTTCTCCTCTTTTTCCTTTTCCCACTGCTCCCCTTCTACATCTGCATATCCTGCAGACCCCCTAAACGTCATAGGAAGTGAGCCCCTTATGCTAAGAAATCAACAAAAGAAGGGGGAGTCCTGGTAAGAGGAGCTCAGGGGAAATGGTGGGAAGAGCAGGTAACAGCCTCATCAATACCGTTTAATAGATTAATCCACTAAATATAGCTTTTATTGTCTCTCACTCTGTTCTAAAGCTAGGATGTAGCAGAATCTTCTAACTCTCATCATCACCACCACCACCATCTTAAGTGTCTCAGTTTACTAATAGTTTATCTATTTAACTTCATTTTTGTGGAAATATTCTCCTTCTTCCCTTAACAGGCCTCTTCCATGACTGGCTTGCATTCTGAAGTCTATTTCTGTGAAAAAAGGCGAGACACTTCTCTTTACATCAAAGCTAAAGTCTCAAGCAGTCATTTGATATTATTAAGCTTCCCAGAGCTAATGAGTCCTAACATTACTAATTAAAAATATTAACTTTTCAGATTTGCTTTGTAATCCTGTTGCCTTTTGCATACATAAATGCCTGTTACAAGAGTTCAGCGAACTAAGTTTTATCACTTATTGGTATTTTTCTTCCTGTTTTTTGCTACAAAGTGGCAAAAACATTGCTGTTTGAATGCTTTAAGTGAACAGCTTTATTTTTAGGGTATCAGTCATGAACCATTTATCTGATTTCAGTTCAAGTCTGGTATCTACTTTGAAGCTGATTTTTTGGGAGATTTAAAAGGAGTGTAAGGACCAAAGTGAGGCTTATAATGAAAACTCATTTGGATCTTAACTATGGAGCAGCTACCACTGATCTGTAATGCAGCTACCTTATACCTCTGCACCAACCCTTCCTTAAATTCTCTGGAATAACTGGAACATTTTAGCTATTGCAGAGTACAATAAACATTTTCAGGCAGTAGCAGTGCAAAAATACTTGCAGTCCATATACAGAAATTGATACTTGATGTGTGTGTGCAAACTATATTATGTATTTATTAAGGCATTTATTTCCCAATAAGTTCAGGCCCGGAAGAAGTTAATGTAAGTATTTTAGAAAGGGTTTGTATTTCTCTGATAAACAGCACTCCCCTTCTGTTTGTGATCACAGGATGAAAGCTCTCTAAGCTTGTATATGTACATTTTTACTGCTACATCATGTAGTGTGCTCTTAAGATTGAGATCTCATTCCCCAGGAAGCATTTCTGTCTAAGATTAATTGCCCTTTTAAAATCCGTGTTTGATGTATTCCTTTGGCTATATCCTGACTTAGTTTAACCCTCTTTGACCTGACCTCACTGACTATTACCGCCATGGCTGAGGCAGAAATCTTTCAGCATGATGTATGCAGTACAGACTTCAGCCTGTGGTTTTCTCATCTATGGATTCAATTAGCTGGATTTTTACAAAGGTTAAAGAATTTGTCAGACACGGAACAAAACTCACCAGACTCTCTCAGGTTAATTGAATAGCTCATCTCCATTTGCTGTTCTATTTTGCTTGTCAACTTAAGAACTTGTTAAAGAATGTAGAACAGTATTATGTGTAATATAATGTAGCAAAAATGGCAAATCAGCTTATTTTTTCCTTCAGTTAAATATGAAAAGGTACAAACATGACATGGTAATCATTAGGCTTTTGCTCTGTATAAATTTCCCATCACCTTGCAGGCAAATGTTTTTAACCTATTACTATAATTACTTCTGAATGTCCTACTCTGAGGAGTTTATTAACCCTTGATGATAAACTAGCCAGTTATTCTGCTTTGATGAAAATAAGTAAGCCTGTTACCATTTGCTATATTTTCACTTAGCTGGCAATTCAAGTAATCCATCCAGTTTTCCATCTTACAAATGGGCATCGTTACTTGATTAGCTGAAAAGTACATCAAAAAATACACACATTAGAATTAAAGCATGATTGCAAGATTTTAAACGTGGTGGTTTAACAAATATTAAGCAAAAAAATAATTGGGATTAAAAATGAAGTCCACATTCTTGAAGTGAGCGTGAAATATTTGTGTGTGTGTGGGAGAGAGAGAGAATGTGTGTGTAGGGGAGGCATGTGTGTTTTTGTATACATATTCATAAAGAATATGTGATGGTGTGGGAGGTTTTATTGCTTTGAGTTTGTTTGGGATAACCCATATTGTTGAAAATGATGAAGCTATATATGTCCTTGCAAACTAGTGCAAATAAAACCTTACCATGTCATCTCAGCATTTGTTCTATCTATACCAGCATTTATACAAAAATTGTTTTTAAAAAATATTTTAGTTAAAGAAATGAATCTGTGGTATTCACTAGCTGTGTATTCAGGCTGACCTAGATCCATGAGGTCAGCTATACAGGATTCGGAGGGGAAGGGAAATTATTTATAAATTTATGAAACCTCTAAAGAGACCTCTAAAAAATGTAAACATTTTTTGGCAAGAATGATGTTGTAGTTAAAGATGTGTTAAGGTATGTTCTATTCAATCTAGAAACAAGTGCTTTTTTCCCACTGTAATGATTTGGGGGAGATTCCTGAGTATCTAGGGTATAAAGCTTCCATTTCTGGTCCTGATGTTTTACAAACTGCTGGACTTCTAATTCTGTCAGTGATCCAGGACTAATAGCTAAGGCAGCATATGGTTAGGGGAGAAATTCCATACTTGTGAGAGAAGGGATACAAGAAAAGATTGTTGTGAAAACTTTTTAAAATTATTTTTTATAATGGTATGTGCATGAAGTTGTGTGGCTGACTGTTGTATTGGTGGGGGTGGTGTCTTGGGCCCAATCAGGTATAAGGAGTTCTAAAACACTTATTTAACTTCGTAAACTTTAAACAGTTCAGTTTGGTTTGGGTTTTGCATTATTATAGGTGGTTAACTCCCATGGTAGCAAGCACTACTAAAAACATTTTATTAAACACATAAGGAATAAAGAAAAAGTTAAAGCACCCTTACAAGCCTTCCTACTTCCCTTAGAGCCTGAGGAGGTAAATGAGTAGTCCTCCCCAAGAGGAGGAGCTGTCAGCTGGTGTGTTGGAATCTCCATTAGACTGTGCTTTGGTCAGTACCGCTGATGCTGGAGGAGGCAGTTTGATCATTCCTAATAATGGGGAATCCAGTACTGAAGAGACACAATAGGTATTTCAACACCATATAGGATTTTAGTCCCAAATTTTTTATTGCTAAGGATAGGTGAGTAGATGGCGTTGATACCAGAGTAGATGGTACCAGGGATATCAGTACTGGGGACCTCAGTGCCCAGAGGTTGGTACCAGTTGATTTAAGGGGTGCTGAGGGAACTGGTCCTGAGGGACTAATCAGTGTTAAGGGGACCCTTTTTGTGCCTTTTGCTACTCTCTTCCTCTGAGACTTAGGGGGATTTATTTCAAACAGAAAGTGAGTCAAAAGCTGAGGTGGGGTTTTTTTTGGACTTGGGAAAAGAAGCTCAGGGGGATTCTACTCCCTGATATCCTCCCCTTTGGTCACCTTCACCTTACACCTATCCATATCCTTGGTCTTTTTGAGCTCTGTGGGGGATGTACCATACCAGAAGACCAATGTTTGCTTCCCAGTCCAGGGCTAGGTCCCCTTCTCCACCTCACAAGGGAGCTTTATTAGTCTTCATCACCATCAAGGCAACAGATTTGATTTCTTGATTGGGAATGGCATGCAAATTAGTTTGAATCTTCTAGTTATATCCCCTCAATTTGGGAATTATTTTTAATTTCAGTGGGTTCTGGAGTACGATCACTGTGAACCACTGGGTCCTGTAAATCAGGAGGTAGGCTATTCCATTTAGTTTGAGACCCCCTCCCACCAGCCTTCCCCATCCCTTTTCTGGATCCTTGTCTCCCGAGAGCATCCTTCATCAGTAGGTTCAATCACTTCTAAATCTCAAAGCTGTGGATAAAGTTCCTCAAGAACACAGGAAAAGGATTTGATTCTCATTACTTTGATTCACAAAAAGACTGCTGGTGCCCTACAGTGGATTAGAGATGAATGAACACCCTTCAAGTTCAGGATGGTGACTATGGCCTCAATAATTCCAACCATAGATCCAAACTTAAGGTGTACAGCTCTCAAACTCCAGGATGCTTTCATACAGCAGTTTACCCTACCCAGAGGAGGTATTTGAGGTTTCAGGTGGGCAGTTCCCACTATCAGTACAGGGTGCTACCATTTGGCTTATCGACAGCACAATGGGAAATTAGGAAATGCCTAGTGGTAGTGGCAGCTTACCTCGGGAAACAAGGAGGCCACTTGTTCCCATATTTGGATCAGTGTCTCATTCCTGGAACATTTGACTCTGGTCAAAGGACTCTGCATCATTTTGCCTGCCTAGTCCTGAAAGTAAACAGAGAAAAGTCCAGTAGTGACTCCATCAAAAGGACAGAGTTTATAAGAGCTGTGCTGGACTCCACATCAGCAGTGGCTTTATCTACCACAGGAAAGATTTCAAGCCATACTAGACCTATTCATCCACCTAGAAACTCACCCCAGAACATCAGTGAAAACTTGTTTCCAGCTGCTAGGCCGTATGGCCTTCTGCATATACACAACGCAGCATGCCAGACCTTACCTTACTTGCATGAAAGTATGGCTGAAGGCTATATATTAGCCAAGCAGATATTACCTAGATATATTAGTACACATTCCACCAGAAGGCTTGTCATTACATTTGTAGAAGGTCTGCGAAGGGATGCCCTTTCCCCCTTCATTACCATCAAAGACTGTGGTAACGGATGCCTCCACACTAGGATGGATAGCCCATGTAAACAACTCTAAAACACAAGGTATGTGGGAGCAGGACTTCATATAAATGTCTTGGAGCTAAGAGCCATAAAATGACTGACAAGTCATATTGTGAAAGACAACCCTACAGCCAGGTTTATATCAATAAGCCAGGGATAGCAATGTCCACTCTGCCAGAATGCTGCAAGTCTGTGGAACTTTTGTATCCACCAGAAGATTACCCTGAGAGCAGTACCACATGCAAAGAATATGCTAGTAGATCACCTCAGCAGATAGTTTGTAAGCGACCATGAGTGGCCGATAAATGACGACAAAATATAAGATGTGTTTCTGAAGTGGTGTCATCCATCCAAACACCTCTTTGCTGCCAGAGAAAACAAGAAGTGTTGAAAATTCTGCTCCAGAGTGGGACAGAGTCAGGTATCCCTATCCAATGCCATTATGATAACATGGTCCCCAGGCCTGATGTACTTTCATCTTCCAGGTCCATTAATCTCAATCATTTTCAGAAAGTTCAGGCAGGTCTCAGCCAGAATTATCATGGTAGCTCCAGTGTGGCTGGGACAATTTAGGTCCAAGTAGTGAAGAATCTCTCCATCCAACCTCCAGTATAGTTGCTTCTCCTACCAGATGTCATATCAAATCCTCCATCTGAATCCACATTTCCTGCATCTCATTTTATGGGTGCTTGCTGGCTGACTTCTGTGGAGGAAATCTGTTCATCTGACGTACAAAACATCCTAATTCACAGTAGAAAAGGCTCTGAGAGGAATACTTATGCTGTTAAATGGAAGAGATTTACGGTTTGGGTGCAACAGCACCAATTATCTCCATCCCTGGCACAGATATCAGACATACTTAATACTTCAAAGAACTCTGGACGGTCAGTGAGCTTCCTGAGGGCTCACATAGCAGTCATCTCTGTTTTGCGCTCTCCAGTTCAGGGGTATTCCATATTTACACACCTACAGTAGCCGGCTTCCTAAAGGGCCTTATGAAGATACACCTCCCAATCAGAGATCTGTCCCCTTTCTTGGGATCTAAGTATTGTTCTCTCAGGGTTAATGGATTCACCTTTCTATCCATTTCAGTCTTCGGTCTGATTAACTGTTCATCCTGCGCACTAAATAGGACAGCGGTCCAGTAGGATAAATAGTATGTGATTACTTCATTCTACTGTATATACGTACACATAAGGTGGCTGAATTAAAGTTACATGAGAAGCTTTAATCCTGGCATTTCCTATTGTACAGTGCTTGACTGTGTAAACTTAATAGTCTCTGATGTAATTTATTTGTATGCTATACCATCTGTAAGACGTGGTCAGGAAGGAGGAGAGATAGTGCCAGGCCTACCTTGTAAGATAGGAATATGAAGCTTTCTTCAGTAGTGAGGACTGTGAAGGATCCAAACATATGAATAGTAGTCAGTAGAAAAGCAGAGACTAGAACTCATGGTCGTCTTCTGGCTCCTAGCCCAACTCACTTTCCCATAGGCCAAAAGGGTATTTTGCAGCTGCTGTTTTGCCTGTTTTCCAAAGCCTTTAGAATATGTCTACACTGCAAGTGAAATTGTAACAATAGTAGTACAGATGTGACAGCATGGACTTCAGCATAGGTTAGCAACCAGATTGTGTACCCAGGGTTTCTACTAGGTTTGTATTTTGGCTGCCAGCCAATGCTGAAGCCCATGTCACCGCGGCTACACTACTGTTGTTACCCTTTCTATCTAAACTAAAGCTGTCCAGGTTTGTCTATCCATGCTACAGTCACAACTTCATGTGTCGTATAGACATACCCTTAGAGAGAAGGATGTGGCTTGGTAGTATGCTTGCTGCAAATATAATGTTCTGAACAGCAAGTCTCTAACAAAGAGATGGTTAGAGGTTTGTGTCTCAGCCAGATCTAGATTTGTTGATTTTCATAGGGACAGTAAAAGACTTTCCTGATCCAAGGACAAACCACCCTGCTAATTTTAAGTCCCTATTCAAAACTATGGAGGTACTAAAGATCTTCAAATAAATTATTAGAAAAATGTTGTAACATTTACAAAACTACGTATTTTCCTTAACCACAGTCTCAAAAAGCGTTGGGGAAAAAAATTCAGCCTGAGGCAGAGACCAAGCATGGAAAATTTCTGTCTGAATGATTAGTTTGATAAAGTTATAAGCCATTGAAAATAAAGGCTTATAATGTAAACTGCTATAGTTAAGGACCCCCTAACAATGTTGCCTGTAATAATATTAAACAATTTACTTATCTAAGTGTTTAAAATTACTAGAGTTTTCCCTTAAAAGAGAATTTTTGGTGTAGCTATGATTTAAGTGCTCTCTCTATTCATCTCTGGTTTTTTGGACTGTGATGTCTGACAATAAGAAATTGAAAATAGTTCATTCATTAAGGGTGATCTAGCTTATAAATAGCAGCTGTAGTGTCATTAGCCAATGGTGGTTTACAATAGGTGGGTTCAGATAAGCCATGTCAGTCCTAATTTAACTGTCTGATTGCACATATTGACTTCTGAAGTATTGACTGACTGGTGTGTCCAATTAATGCCCATTACTTGCGTGTTGCTGCTTTACTGATGTTTGAGGGAGGAAGAGAGGGAGAATTGCGTTGACAGCTCTGCCTGAAATAAGTCTTTGCCTGCTGTCCCAATAACACTGTAAAATGTTATGATCTCAGGCAGAATATTTTCTGTGTACAAACACAGTGAATATTTTTTCATGAAACATTTATTGCTAAGTTTCTAATACCTATTTTGTAATATGCTTTCCATTTTCCTCCATAGTTCATATTCTTGCATGAAAGTTTATTTTAAAAATTTTAATTATTTTAATATTAATTTGTAATAAACTGATTAAGGAAACTGAATTAGGTCTTAGAATGAATAATTCACACAAGTTATATCAATTTATCTTGTGTTTTTTTTAAAAGTTTTCAATGGAGTGATTTGAAGATGATTATATCAATCTTAAATTTGAATTTTCTAGCTTTTCTTAGTTTGTGGAACATCCTTAAATTGTTTCTTTTTTTTAATCTTTATTTATTATAGCATTGAAGGCAGGAGAATGTGTATTATGAATTAGTTTTAGCAGATCTGAGCCAAGAGGTAGAGCTGTGTGTCTGTTTACCTGCCCTAATTTTTCTTGGCTCAATCCAGTCACATTAATCTACAATTTCATCCTCACAAGAATCAAACACATGCAAAAATAATAATGTATATATTATTGTATTGTATTATAATAATTATGACAGCTATGTAAATAGATGTTGTAGTTATTAATTATTATTTTGGAGATATCTAGTTGTGGAGGCATTTTGTCAATATATTAAATACTTGAAGATATTTGCACTGTATCATAGAGAACGTATATGAAAAATCAGTTTGCTTTGCCCATATTTTCTGGCATTTCCCTTTTACTATTGAAAACCTGTCAAAACCATTTTCCTCACTATCCTACTTCTTCTCGATGCTGCAGTGAAAACATGTTACTCTTTTTTTAAATTTGAGCATTACAAATTCTGTTATAATTTGTTTAAGTAGAGGAAAACATGGAATGGTAGCCCTTATTTATGTTTGCTTGAAAAAAGGGGAAAGAGAACTTAATCTTATAAACAATGATTGACCTTAAGTATAAAGTATATTTAAAATAACACTAGTATTAAAGGTCCCCTTTGAATATTCAACTGAACATTCTTGTAATAAAAACACTGTAGCAGTGAGTCCTGCAATATTTAAATTGTATGATTTATTTTGATGACAGTGAAATATGACCAAATATCTTGGAACAATATAGGTTACTAGTCTGTGGAATGAAATTTCATGCTCCCATTATTCATTTTTCACTCAAACCAAATGCATTTGCTCCTCAAACTACGTGGGTCGGTCACAGTGTACCAGTGCATCAAAGTCCAGAAGTAATAGCCTCTCCAGATAAAACTCCTTGGATATATAACATCTAATATAGAATAAGGTGGAGTTGTTTCCTAAAAATAAAAAATTTTGCTATAAAATAATTTCTTCAGCAAGGTAGCTAGCCAAAAGGGTATTATAATGAAGCTTCATTTTGAAAGCTGTAAAAAATACTGCAATATTTGGTAAGAAGTGTCTATTTTAACCATATTAAAAGCATCCCGCCTTCCCATTGTAAACACATGGTTAGTGCAAGCTATAATTTCTTTTGTACCATTGGCCCTGTATATTGATGACAGCTTGACAGATAACGTTTCAAACCCAGCAAAATCGTCTGTTAGTCTGAATTATCGTATCTTATTTTAAAATGGCAGCACACCCATTTTATGCCCTGTCCACAATAAGGCCCCAAACCTGCAAACATTTATGCAAATAAGTAGTTCCATTTAATTGAGTGGGACTACTTGCAGACATATACATTGTAGAACCAAGGCCTAAGGTTAAACCAAACTAATAAGTGATGTGTTTAATCAGGATTTTGCGGGATGGTTTCTTTGTATGTGGACAAGGGTTTTATTTTTTTAAACACTGAACTATTTTAACCAAAATGGGATATATAATACCCTGTAGGTAATCTATAATGCAGTATTTTGGGCAAGAATCTCTGTCTAGTAGCTTGTGAAACCAATTTCATACTAGCAACAATCATGTTCAAGCATAGCTGTTGCTAGCATGATTTGAACTGTAGTGAGGACAGAGATATCCACGCAAACCAGCTGTCAGAACATGTTATGAGAGGGTTGTCAAGGCTTTATCCTGGTTACAAAACACAGTTAAGTTCCTATCTATGCTATAAGAAAAGGAGTACTTGTGGCACCTTAGAGACTAACAAATTTATTTGAGCATAAGCTTTTGTGAGCTCACGAAAGCTTATGCTCAAATAAATTTGTTAGTCTCTAAGGTGCCACAAGTACTCCTTTTCTTTTTGCGAATACAGACTAACACGGCTGCTACTCTGAAACCTATCTATGCTATGTATTGGGAACCATGTTGTAACCAGCCCTCAGTGTGACAGAGCCAGCAAGTTTGCTTTCATTTCCTAGATTCTGCTATTTTACATAAATTTTGTGTAACCAATTCTGTGGGGAAAATGGGAGGTTTGTAACTGATGGTATAGGGAAGGCAGTGACATTTGTGCACACTGAGTGCAGATTTCTCTATGGTAGATTCCTATAGTATAAGGATGTCTGAGTGTGGCATCTAAACATTACAGTTCACTGGTTTCTTTTCTTTAACCATCTTTTGAAGCAGATCTCAAATTACCTTGCTTCTCATTTCAAGACTCAAATAATCTGTCAAGCTTTTTTAAAGCTAGTTTTGGCTCAGCATGTGGCCATCAGGTCACGGTTTTAGCTGGTTCCTATCCTTTAAATTTAAGGATCAGAGCTTTTTCATCCTTCAGGACAAGAATAAGTAAAAGGAATTGAAATATTCTTGATTGTATCCCTCTTGAACTAGAAATCACTTGCTATCATAGTTATTCCAATAGATGAAACTAAGTGAGAAATTGGACTAATGCAGTTAACTTTCTGAGTAACTCTCAATAATGCTACCATAGTCTTTTAAATTTAGTAATTCTTATTAAAACAGTTGTACTCCAGCAATATTTTAGTTATTTGAAATAGATATAGTGACTTATTGTGCTTGAGTGTTCATTCTCTTTTGTTTTGAGAGCTATACTTTTCTTAACTAAAGCAAGACTTGTCATTTGAGCAGATTTTTAAGTATGATTTCTGTAGTTGGGGATGGTGGAGGTGTCTTTATAATTTTATTAAGAACAAATCATTACTGTAGGAGAAAACTGTAAGTAATGGACACTTTCATTGTTTCACTGTAACAGAATTTCTCAGAATTCATTTTAACTCAGTTTCTGTTTTAGATGATGCAAACTGCAGTTTCATCTTTCTCCATGTCAATATTTCCTGCTCTTCATTCAGATAAATGTGTAGTAGCAAGGCATTCATCCCTTTATCGCTGCAATGACTTTCAGCATACAGTAAATTAAACTTAAAGCTGTTTTGAACTGTGAATTATTGATCAGTGGTCTTTATTTTTCTTTGCATTAGATGGAGAAAAGAAGAATCAAGTGATGGTTCATGGAATTGAGCCGATGCTTGAGACACCAATACAGTGGCTAAGTGAACATATGAGCTATCCTGATAATTTTCTTCACATTAGTATTATTCCCCAACCTACAGATTGAAGAATCAACTGTATCAGATATAAGGATTATCCTCAGGCTGGATTTACCAGGGCATGTCAACCTTTTACTTATGTCAGGCTTGGTGGAGGCAACCTGACCAGAAAAACCTCACTGCTGCAAGCCAAACAGGAAAAAAGATCTCATCACTAGATAAGGACAATTGGGCTGGTCTTAGTTTGCATCACCACTGCTTTTCTCCACTGCCATCATTAAACCTCAGTTGTGACATGAAAGACTTTACAGGACCATTGAAAGTCTGCTGTTTTCTTGTAAAATATAATGAAGCTGAAACTATTAGCCTGAAGAGCAAATGGAAATATGTGCCACTTGATTTGTATTTCTGATTAACAAATAAAAAAGGGGTTTTCCTAACATGACAATATTTCAGCTTTGTTTAGAGTGGAAACATTGGTTTAATTTTCTAGAAAATTAGCTACCAAGTGAAATTATGTTATGAATAACTTCTAGTAACTTTTTGTAAAAGATCAAGTTACAGTAAACCCATCTTTCCTTAATAGGAATTTCATATGTTTACAGTATGTCAATTGGTATGAAAACTGTATTTAACTTTGATAACCAGCAGTGAGAAATTTTTAAACAAAACCTCTGAGCATATTTTGTCATTTAAGAACATACACAATTTAGCTGCAAGCATTTTTGATTTATATGCAGTTTGTCACTGAATATACCCTGGTGTATGTTTATCATTCAAACTAGTTTTCAGTGGAATAGTAATGGTGTAGGATAATTTGCTCAGGATCTGTTGTGGCATTCTTCTGATAATTTAAATTTTTTTTCTGAGAGAATTTTTTCTTTAATCAGTAAAAGTGTAAAAGAATGTTGCAGATTATCATACCATTCTATTTATTCCCATAGGTTAGAAGTTGGTTAAATCATAATATGATACACAGATGTACTGTTTTTGATCAATTTTGAATATTGGAAAATTGAGCCTTTTCTGAGCTAGGTCTCATTGTGAGTTCAGTTTCCTAATGTAGTCCCATGGCAATCAGCACGTGAAGTATCAAAATTTTATAAGCTCTTTGCAATAGATTTTGCTTAATTTACCAAATATATTTATCGGTTAATGGAACTCATGCTTCAATTTTTGTAAATTTTTATTACATTACATCATTGCAGTTGCTACAACGATCGTACCTTTTTTATTTTATATAGCATTCATCTTGTCATGAGCCGTATTACTCTGTCTGCTTATTCTTGCTGCAGACAAGGGTATGTCATAAGCATATTGTGATGTAAATGTTTTCATAAAAAGAGAGAACATTTGCAGTTACTACTGAAATTTTGACTTGCAAATTTTGACTTGTCCTTATAGCTCATACTGCTCTCTGCCCCCACTTCCTCCCAGTCCTCTTTTTAGGAGCACTTACCTGTATTTGAGTAAAAAAACCAAACTCATACACAAAGACAGGAGAGAAACAACATTGACCTGAAGTGAAGATGAGGACAGAAAAACCATAAAACCCTAAAGGAAAAAGTCAGTATGACCAAGAGTAAAATAGAAACAAACAGGATTTTTTTAACAGTGTACTTAAATGAGGAAATATAATTAAGGAAAGTCAAGGAATAGTGAAATAGCTATATTCTTAATCTGTGGATTTGTAGGGATTAAAAAACTGAAAAAATATGTTGACCTATGTTTTATTCAGAATGGATATATAGTTCATTTATGGCTGGACGATTTTGTTGAAGGATTCTAGTTTCCATTTATGTTTGGAGTTTTCTCCACAATATTTTGACTGATTTCTTCCAAATTTTCTCAAGTGAAGGTGTCTAAATATCCTGGAGAAATTCAAAGTATTGCCAAAAGGGAGAGCAAATATTTTGTAGAGCATTAGTATAAAAGGAAGGCTTGTAGGCACTGGTATAATATAATTTTTCTGTTAATGAGGCAAAATAAACTTCAAGGGAGGCTGCGCATTAAATGAGCTATGAAGACTGTTTCGTCTGTTTAAAAATAAATGGTATTAAGCCATTGCCAGTCTTTACACATGCTCTGTTTATGACACCAGCATTTTAAATATATGGGTCTCTTCTCAAGGCCCTTACTCAGTAGTAAGTCAAGCCTCTAAAACCTGGTATGGAACAGAGACAAAAATGTAATGCTTGGCTTTGATATATTGTTTCTTTTTATTTTAACTATTTCAACCTTACAGTTTATTAAAAAATAAAATAAAGTTTGAGTCTCTTTATTTTTCAGTAAAAATAATAAGTATAATGGCACTAAAAAGGTTTGTGTTATGTGGTGACAAAGGGAGAAATACATTTACAAGTATAGCAAATGTGGTTTAATTGTCTTATTTACATATAGAACTGGTGAAGTTACATATCTAAACAAAAGACACATCTAAACAAAACACAAGAATGAAATGAGGTGCTTGTTTTATCTGAGTTTAATCACAGGAGTGTTTCTAAGTTTCAGAATAGTTTTATTTTTACTCTATTTGTGTATGAATATTGTCAAATCTGATATGAACAGAAAATGTATTGAGGTCTAATTTGTGTTACTCTAAAGTTTGAAATGATATAACTTGAGAAAACAAACTCACTCTAAACTAGTCAAAATCAAAAGTAGTATTTCTGTTCTACATGATGAATGTAGTCTATTTACAAAATGAATTCTTAGACCTCGTGAAAAGTGTCATTTCCATTGACACCCCTGGAAACTTGAGCACTGGTCTACACTAATGCTGTAAGTCAATCTAAGTTACGCTAGTTCAGTTACGTAACTGAAGTCGACTTACAGCAATGTCTACACTGCACAATATCGACAGGACATGCTTTCCTCTAGACATAGCTTCCAACTCTTGGGGAGGTGGAGTACGGACATTGCAATCTCCCATTGACGTAGCGTGTCTTCACCAGACCCGCTAAATCATCACTGCTGCATTGATTGCAGTGGTGCCGATTTAGTCAGTAATGTATCCATAGAACAGGGAAAACATATGAAACAGTACTGGGCACTGCTTCATACATGCATTGTACTTCAATCCTGTTCTATGATTGCCTTCTGTGACGAGATAACTGGCTAGATCATCGGGCTCAACGGGTAGTGATCAACGACTCAGTGTCTAGTTGGCAGCCGGTATCAAGCGGAGTGCTCCAGGGGTCTGTTCTGAGGCCAGTTTTGTTCACCATTTTCATTAATGATCTGAATGATGAGATGGATTGCACCCTCAGCAAGTTTGTGGCTGACACTAAGCTGGGGGGAGAGGTAGACATGCTGGAGGGTAGGGATAGGGTCCAGAGAGACCTAGACAAATTGGAGGATTGGGCCAAAATAAATCTGATGACATTCAACAAGAAGAATTCCATGTACTGCTACAGGCTGGGGACTGACTGGCTAAGTGGCAGTTCTGCATAAAAGGACCTGGGGATTACCGTGGACAGAAGCTGGATATGAGTCAACAGTGTGCCCTTGTTGCCAAGCGGGCTAAAGGCATATTTGGCTGCATTAGTAGGAGCATTGCCAGCAGATCGAGGGAAGTGATTATTTCCCTTTATTCGGCACTGATGGGGCCACATCTGGAGTATTGTGTCCAGTTTTGGGCCCCCCATTACAGAAAGGATTGGACAAATTGGAGAGAGTCCAGCGGAGGACAACGAAAATGATTAGGGGGCTGGGGCACATGACTTACGAGGAGAGGCTGAGGGAACTGGGGTTATTTAGTCTGCAGAAGAGAAGAGTGAGGGGGAATTTGATAGCAGCCTTCAACTGCCTGAAGGGGGGTTCCAAAGAGGATGGAGCTCAGCTGTTCTCAGTGGTGGCAGAAGACAGAACAAGAACCAGTGGTATCAAGTTGCAGTTGTGGAGGTCTAGGTTGGATATTAGGAAACACTGTTTCACTACAATGGTGGTGAAGCACTGGAATAGGTTACCTAGGGAGGTGGTGGAATCTCCATCCTTGGAGGTTTTTAAGGCCCAGCTTGACAAAGCCATGACTGGGATGATTTAGTTGGGGTTTGAGGAGGAGCTTGGACTAGATGACCTCCTGAGGTCTCTTCCAACCCTGATCTTCTATGATTCTGCAGAGACCACCACCTCTGAGGACGTTTGAAAAAAGTTCATTCTCAATAGCTATTTAATCTTCAGCGACTTGCTTGAGACTCTCAACCAGGATGCCAGTTGTAATGTTGATGCCTGTCCACTAAGACCTAGACAGTGTATTTCACTCTAGCTGCCAAAAACCCATTAGTTGGTAAATACACTTGATCACTACTCACTGCGGTGTTTTATAGACTGTATGCCAGTAAAGTCTTAACTTCCTTTTGTGCATATATTTTGGTGTGACAGCAATGAGAATAATTTTCATTCTGCAGGCCTGTCATTTTCATAATTAGGAAAATAAACCTCAAGTTGTGCAAGTGTATATCTGTTTGACAACGCTCTCATTTATAGACACCTGCTAAAGCTAAAAATTGATCCTGAGTCATAAAAAAAATGTATCCCACAAAAAACAGCATTTGGTGTAAAACAGCCCATGTCAATGAATATACAAACTGAATAAGAGGACTGATAATAAAAAGACAAAAGAATGCTTTTGTGAATATTGTCTCAGATACTTTCCGAAATAACATGTAAGAATTATTTAAACACAACAAACATTAAAGAAGTTAACATTGGTCTAAAGTGCAGGCTTAAAAGTTTAAAGTAAATTTAGCAAGACTGAGTGCTTATTTAAATCAAAGTAACTTTTACAGATGCTATTGTTAAGATATTTGTATGAGTCTACTTTAAATTTATTTTAATTGTGCTATAGACTACAGCACATGACCTTGATTAGTACTGTTGAAATACATAGAGAATTAGCTGTAACAAGGATGAAATTTGCCCACAATTTACAGAGCAGACTTGAGTATTGGGTCTAGTTTTTTTTAAATATCCATAATATCTCTCTCTCCCTATGTGGGTACAAACTAAGGCCCTGATCCTGTAAACACTTACTCATGTGTTTAGGTATTTGCAGGATCAGAGCCTAAAATTAATTCTTTCTGAGCACTATAAGGTTTGAGTGAAGACAAATTTACACTGTTTGTGATACTATACTTAAAGTTGCATTTATCAGTAGTTACCACACGCTGGTTTCCAAGAGATCACAACTATTTCCCATGCATAAGTATGGAAAAAGACTGCAGTAGTTCATATCAGTTTTGACTTTTCAGTGCTTACGATTTTATTTCTCCAGTATGGGGGAGAAAAAATTGAGTTTCCCCCATTATTAAAAGGAGATCATTTTGTTGTAGCTTCATAAACGACTCTTTCCAGTGACTGACTGACCCATGTGCTCCAGAACCTAAGCTTTCATATTTAAAAAATTAAATTAAATACTGGGTCATTGAAGTCCAATAGAGTTTTGTTGTTGGCTTCAACATTTCACTCTGTCTCTAAGAAAACAGGCACACCTTGGAAAATAACTGAAGTATGAATTGCTCCTGTTCCTCTCAATAGGTTATTTATCATAATTAGGTTTTCATAGTTAAATTTTAGTTTTGTTAACTGTGTTAGTTATGATCAAAGTATGCTAGAAAGAGGGACAATTATATTATGACAATTGTGCAATCCACCATGAATGAAATCTTTTGGTGTTACAAGTGGTTGAAATGTGAGTTGTGAATGGAAAACTGTAGTGTATCACCACTTTTTTTCAATCTTACTCTCTTTTGTAAATGTAATTTGGTATTAAATGTCTGCATCAAGGAGAAATTTTAATCTTTAAGTAGCAAGGCTGCAGTTCAAGATACAATAGCGCATTTCTTGCAGATTTCTTTTTAACAGGATAACTTTCTCAAATATCTTTGGGATTGAAATTTCTCATGATGTTTGCAGGCTAGAAATGAAAAGTTTGGAAAGTCCTCTCAACTCCTTCCAGCTATCAAGTTACCAATTCAAGGATATTTAGGGTAGGAAAGATATTATTCATAAATAGTCATGAAGTTATCCAAGTCCTGAAAAAGTATATGAAAAAGATTTTAAAACTTTGTGCTTGTCATGTAAATATTTCTAAATGAAGACAAGTATGTTAGGTGACCTTTTAATGAGTGAAGAATTTTGGTTTTGAAACCGTGTCACTGACATTTTAAAATTATGGACTAAACTTTTTTAGGGAGATGCACAAAGATGTGAAGAGTCAAATGCTCAGATGTGAATTTTGAATTTCCATCGCTGTGAGTGAATGCCGCATTACAATCTATGGAAAAGCAAGAGGATTTTAAAGCTACCATATGATAAGTGTATGTATTTTTCCCTTATGTGTTCTCTCTGATATTTTAGTATTTTAAGTTTTTTTAGCTGTGCTTTGAAAACCTAAAGTTTCACTTAGATAAAAGGTCACCAAAGAGAGTAAAATAGTGACTTTTTTGAGTTACAATTATTTGAACCAGTGATCAAACACCAGTTTTATGCATTTTAATAGTAATTTATTTAATATAGTGTCATCCAGATTATCCAAATTGCTTGGGGTAACATATTTGTAATGGCAATTTGGATAAGATGAAGACAATAGAAGAGGAAGTTTGAATAGGGGAAGCTTGATTTTAATCTACTTGATTCTACTGTAACACAACATTCTATATAGTAGTTTCCATTATCAAAGTATTTTGTAAACAGTTAATTTATCCTCAGATTACCCCTGTAAGACAGCTCAGTGCGTATAATGAAGTGAAATAAGTTGTGGTGGGGACAAATGTATGACCTAATCATTTAATAAACATTTTCTCATTGGGCGTGATATCAGTTGCCAGCAGCGAGAAGAGTGAAGCTGACAAAACCAAAAAATTATGTACTTTGTTTTGCACCTCCTTTAAATTTTGAGGTTTCTTTATTGTAAGTTTGGCAAATTCCACGCACTTTTTATGCTTTAAGAAAGAAAAATATAGACCCTTAAAATTAAAAGTGGTTTAAAAAAATTGATATAACAGTTTTCTGTTGGAAAATACTGTTTCATCAAAAGCTAAATATTTTGTAGAAACATGTCTCTTTTTTAATTAAAAAAGAGTGAAAACTATTCTGAAGTGAAATGGAGTATTTGTTTAGGCTTTCTCATTTTGTTTAGCTTTTCTCTTTGTTCTTTGTTTCATTTTGAATAATATAAAGCAGATGAAAACCACCATATAGGAGATACTTTATAATACATTATTAATTTCAATAGGCATTCTTGGGCTTATTGCTGGTAGTGTCCAAAATACTATAAAAATGACAGTTTGTAACACTTTCAGCATGGGAGCCAAATCGAAACAAGAAATTCACCTTGCTTTAACATTGGTTCAGAAGGAAAATGGTTTATTCAAACGACCTAATTTTTGACTATTCAACAGCTATTAAAGCAGGATTGAAACTCAGGTCTTATATAGCAGCCCCATACTACCAATGCTAGCGAAGATAAATCGGAATTTAGGATATTTTTTTAAATTCCATCAAGAGCATCTAAAACATATGGATAGGTGTGCCCTTTTTAGCATTTTTGGAAATCTAAATAAAATAATAAATAATAAGTGCTTCAACACCTTAAAAGTTCTGAAGAAGTCTGTATGAGACAAATCATGGGTGGGGATCAATTAATGGGAGTAGCCCCAGAAATTCAGACATTATGCACTTGGCACACTCTAGAAAGTGATATGGGTTTCTTTTGTAGTTTATTACTAGGCACACAATGAAAATAATGTTGCAAGTTTTGCTTGCTCCCTCTCCTGAACTCTTTCATTCGCTTCATTCCCTCAACCGGTTTGAAATCCACCTCTGCTTTTTGTTAATTTTTTTCCTTTATGCACTTAATAGTAGCAGTAACTGTAGAATGAAAGTGACTAAAATCCTGATCTCTAAAGCACTCCATGACTCTGTTCTGTGCTGTTTCTTCAGCATTTGAGACATAAGTTAGTTTCTTTCTGCTGTTACCACAAACTGAGCAGCCCTATAGGAAAACAATGAAAGAAGCAGATGTGGAGGAGGAGACAGATAAACAAGAACAAACAGTGGATGTGGGGTGTGAGAGAAAAGTAACGAGTGGGGAGTAAAATGACAGAGGCAACCTTTTTATCTCACTAAGCTTTCCTGTTTACTCAGTCCTCTAGCTTCCATTAAGTGTTTTACTTTTCTTATTTTACATCAGACTGATACTGCTCTTTTATGTGTGGTGTCTAACTACATTCTTTATTCTTTCATGTTCTTCATTATTAGGGGCAGTACCTCTTTTTTTTTTTTTCCTGGCTATATTATGCTCATTGCTAAAGAGGCTTTAGTATAATGTAGCTATAATATAGTATCAGTTTAAGAGAAAATTTTGTGGTAGTAGGCATCTCTTGCCTCTCTGCCATGGATCCCAGACTGATGCCTTAATTAATTGCCAGTGGTGGGGGAGTTCTGTCAGCAAAACCTAACTGTGATTTGCGGAACCATTTTTTGTTACTTCCCTACATATTTTGTGTCTTTTAAAGGGATGAATCATTCTATTTTTGCTCAACCGTACAGTAAGTTATGGATTAGCATACTGGAACCTTCTGCGTTGTGGAAGTCAATGTTTTTTGTTTGGTTTTTTTTTTTTGGTGGTTTTATTTGTATTTATGAACATTTTATTGTAATTTTATGAACATTGCATACATTGTAACAGAATAAAGTTCAGACAATGTATAATAAACATTAAAAACTTTCTTTCTCAGGCTTGGTTAGAATTGCAAGTAAGTATTAGCTGCATTATCAGTACCATTGGAACCTTTTTTTATTTTCAAATTCTGGGTTACGCAGCCACAGTTGGGGTAGTGCTTTGTAAAACTATTCTGAGAGGAATGATTAATAATCTACCGTCCACCGTCATTAACTGTATGGGTTTCTCTACATAAACATTTACTTTGTGGCAAACTGGGGTGTAAACTACCCTACACTAGTCTGCCGTGTAGACAAACTAAAGGTTTGTCTACACGGCAATTAAACACCTGCAGCTGGCCTGAGTCAGCTGAATTGGGATCATGGAGCTGTAAAATTGCTACATAGATAGTTCAGGCTCAGGCTGGAACCTGGCCTCTGGGACACTGTGAGGTGGGAGGGTCCGAGATCCTGAATGTCTGCATTGAAGATTTACAGCCCTGTAGCCCAAGCTCTGCAACCCCAAGTCAGCTGACATAGGCCCAGCCTTTGGTGTTAAATTGCAGTGTAGCCATACCCCCAGCGTCTGTGTGAATCCTGCTAAGTTCCTCGGGCTCTTTAATGTATGTCAACAGGGTCCACACAGGTGGTGCATGGCAGGCTAGTGCAGGGTATATTTAACCCACAGCGTGCCACGAACTAAATGTTCGCGTAGACAAGCCCTGTGAGAGTTGCTGATGAGTGGTGTCCCTGGTAATTTATAGCAGTTCCAGGGCTATTTTTACATGCAGGTAGCAAATATTTGTAGATGATTGTCATACTGGCTCTACCCTAGCTAGTACTATGAGGACAAACTAGACATGTATGCTCCGGTGCATCTTCTGAGGTCTTCATTTCTGCATTCCTTTACTATTCACAGTGGTTAACAAGAAAAGAATCATAAAGGGGCAGCCACACGATAACTTGTATTTTGGGGTTATTGTTAAAATTTAAACAAGCACTTTGAAGAGGGATCACCAAGCACCTGTTGTGCAGTGGAGTCAATGTAGTTAGAACTGGAGAAGAACCTTTAGATCAGCTCATGTATCTTCTTCCTCACACTAACTCCTGGGGTGTTTTGCCAATCCTAATTTTAGAAGAATTGAAACAATGGGGCTTCTGCTACTTCAAGACACAAGTAGCAGAAGGACTATGTAATGTAATGAAAGAAGATTTAAACAAATCTTCTGGATCAGGTTTCAGGGACTGAAAAAAGAGAACATTTAATATGAGTTTTCTATCTTTGCTCTGCTGCTTTCCACAGCTTGGCACCTTTAGGGGGAATAAAACAATATGCCATGGCTTCCTCCTCTCTGCTGGTGTATTGGTTTGTTTTTCTAAATCATCCAGCCAATTATAGGGACTTTACACAGTATGGAATCTGTAAAATATTGTTTTATTACATACAGAGTTGTATTTCAATTTTCCTTTGTTCTCAAGTCGAGCACTAGATGAGTAGTTGTAACTCTGCAATAAGCAAAGTTGTACCCACTGTATTTCTCAAATGTCCTGTCATTAAGAAACCATAGTGTCACTGGCCTAAGTGAAAGTGGTGATTTCCCAGTTCTGCTCTGGGATCAAATAAAGGTGGGGGAACTCAGTGGCACTATTCCAAGCTATGCTTGCTTGCTTCTTTCCTTAGAGAGGAGTGTGTATGTGTGTTTTCAGAACATGATAGTGGACTGTACTCCTTGATTTCATCTCCCACTACGTGGGGTTTGATCGCACTCATGGATTCTGCTGGGCTTGGCTTCCCTCAGTGGGGCTTAGATGCCCTGCTGAGCTCTGCTAGGCATTTTGAACTTAGATCCTTTTTGACTTGGGGGAAAAGAATAAGTGAAAATACACAACCAAACCGTATTCTCCCAAGCCCACCCACTTGTGCCTCTGAAATTAGATGTCTCACAGAGCATGCAGATCTTTATAACACGGTTGTCTCTCTCCTTTATTACATATCTTGAACAGTAAAATAGGTGATACTTAGTATATTATCACTGGGCATCTGAGTTAACCCCAGACAGGCTCTCTGCAGACTCATGGTATGTCTTCACTACCCGCCGGATCAACGGGCAGCAATGGATCCAGTGGGGATCGATTTATCGCGTCTAGTCTAGACACGATAATTTGACAAGTCCCCCTCCCCACAAGCGCTCTCCTGTCGACTCCTGCACTCCAGCGCTGGGAGAGATGCAGGCAGAGTCGACAGGGGAGTGGCAGACACCACGGTGAGTCGATCTAAGTACGCCGACTTCAGCTACATTATTCACTTAGTTGAAGTTGTGTAATTTAGATCAATTCTAAATTCTGTGAACTACCTGCCTCTGATGGTATTGCTGGGGAATCACCTATAATGGAATGGACATGAACAAGCACCGGAAGAAGAATAGGCAGTTACCTTTTGTAGCTGCTGTTCTTTGAGATGTGTTGCTCATGTCCATTCCATGACCCGTCCTCCTTCCCCTCTGTCAGAGTTCTGGCAAGAAGGAACTGAGGGAGGGGGGATCTGGCGGCACCCCTTACACTGCTGCATATGCGCATTATGCCAGAGGGCACCAGAGCCAGTCCCCTATGGATACCACTGAAGGGAAAACTTCCAGCACTGGTGCATGTGGCGACACACACACACCTGCAATGGAATGGACACGAGCGACACATCTCGAAGAACAATAGTTATAAAAGGTAACTGTCTTTTCTTCAGCATGTCATTTGATTGTATCTGGAATTGCATGAATTTGATCATTTCAGTGGTTTCTGATGATGAATGTGTACTGCCTTTTTAAAAATTAATGTAGTTCTTGCCACTGGCATCCAGTTCACAGCAGTAGTATTTAAACCCACTATCCCAAAAGTAGCGTCCAAAAAGTTTTGTCGAAATGGAATAGAACACCCTTCTTAAACTTAAATGTATTTATCACATGTTTTGGATCAATACAAAATTCACTCTCCTTTATGGAAAGTATAACTCCTAATGAGATTTAGGTGTTCTGTTTTTGAATATAGGGACCTCAGAGATGTGAAGTGCTACAGTAAAATGGATTAGGGACCTATCAATGGAAGGAGGAGAAGATTGTTGTTGACACCTAAGTTTCTCCCTAACTACTTAGTAATTTACATTCAGTAGGAGCTTCAAAAGCACTTTAGTGACTTGGGTACAGAAGTTTAGACTTTTATGAGGCTTGTGCTCCCAAGTCAGTAAGATGCTTTTAAAAATTCCACTAACTGATTTTACTTCTATCTCATTACACTGTGTTTGAACAGATATATTTAAAATGGTCAAAATAAGCCATTCATGAATTTTGGAACATTTTGTTACTCACTCATCTGAAAACCCATGGCAAACAAACTGTGATGTGCAGTATTTTATTACACTGATACTTGTATTATGTAGTATCTCAACTTACACACATTTTGTGTAGTTTACTAATAATACACAATCTTTCCTGCTATTCAAATAGATCTGTGTCAACCTTGTACTAAGCGTGTTCAGGAATTTTATTTGGTGTCAATATGGTTTTTGCATTTTATTTTCTATTTAGTACAGATTTCCCACCTGAAGACCATTTATCTTTTATTGCAACGTTCATGGTTGGGTAGAATTCTGGCTTTGTTATACTTTTCAATACCAACATCCCAATGAGATCCTGTGGATTATGCTTAACATTTCTGACTTCCTGTTGTACAATGTTATGACACAATGTCCTGGGTACAGAATCCCAATTTATGCAGCAATTTATTCGGTATGATTCCAACAACTTTTTAATCTTGGAGGTTCTATACAAAATGTTATATGCCCCTGTCCACATTCAGGGGTCAGGATACACTAACTTCAGAGGCTACAATTACTCTTTTTCCAGGGCTTCTCAGATTCAAGAGCATCCAGCATTAGGACAAAGGAGAAAAGCCAACAACTAGCTGAAGCTGCCACAACCCCCATGTTCCAGAAGGAAAAGAAACAAAATCGAAGCCTTGTCCCTGGATGAAGAAGATTCTTAAGGTGCCACAAGTCCTCCTTTTCTTTTTGCAGACACAGACTAACACAGCTGCTACTCTGAAACCTGTCAGAAGGAAATAGAAATTTCTCAGCCATAGTGTTGCATTAATGTTTGAGAGCGCAAATGGGTTATGTGTCTGTATATAGGTATATCTGTATTCTCTATCTTAGTGTTTTATACTGCTACCCATCACTAGTATCTGAGTGCCTTCCAGGTAAAATCAATAGCAATAGCAAAATCCCTAATGGACTTCATGGATTCTGGCATTTCTCTCTCTCTTGGGGGTCAAAGCTTTTTCTGGATAGTGTTTGTTTGTAGGTGTTTTTGTGGGAGGAGGGGTAGAGGTTTGGGGCTAAAAGGGTGTTTGAATTGTGAATATTACTTATGGTGGAAAGGTTTTTTTGAAGAGGAAGGTTTGCATCATTCCTAAAAATAGGCTGTGGATTCATCTGACCACCTCTGGAAGTTTTCTTTCATAGTTGGATCCCCTCAACAGAATGTTCTCTTCACAGCTTGCAAGCTCTTTGGCCTGAGCTTTGTGATTTGCATTATTGCACAGGAGCACAGGTGTCATGAGAATTCATAGATCAAAATTTGGTCTTTGATGAATCTAGGGCTTGATCCATTAATTGCTTTGAAAATTAGGACCAAGTCCTTAAACTGGCATTGGAAACTGACTGAGAGCCAGTGGAGGGATTTGAGCACAGGTCTGATGTTCTCAGACCTGTGGAGGGATTTGAGCACAGGTCTGATAGTGGCCTGAGCCACAGAAAAAGTGAGCAGCCATATTCTGTACCAGCTGGAGTCTGTGCATCATCTTCATATTGAGCGTCAGATGCAGTGAGTTACAGTAATTCAGCCTGGAAGTAACAAATGCCTGGACCACTGTGGTCCTCATCTGGGATGGATGAAGCTTGCTAGCAAGCTGGAAGTGAAATAAAGCATTTTTGGAAATTGATGCTACCTGGTCATCCAAGCTTAGTGAGAAGTTAAACAGTACCCCAAAACTTCACACCACTTTGATGAATGGGGGTTGTATACCTTCAATAGAAGGTGGAGACAACATATTAGCCAGATCTTTAGTCTTGTCTGGGTTGTTTCAGCTAGATGATCTTCATACAAGAGCTAATTTCCCATAGGCAGCATCCTGACATTTTTAGTAGTGGCGGTGTTTGCATCAGTTGAGAATTATATGAGAGAAATGAGAGAGAAACACACTCTATGGGTTTGGTTGCTAGCGTTATGCCAATTACACTGAAATATTGAACCCATAGAGTGTGTGTGTCTCTCTCAGTTATCTCATGTAGATACTGAAGAGAAGCAGGGACAGTATGATTTTTGTGGAACCTCACAGCTGAGGGCCTTGGGAGAGGAGAAGCAGTTACCCATCACCTCTCTGAGTTCTGCTGGAGATGCATGATTGGAGTCACTAGTGCTGGACCATCTGCTCTTGCTGTGTCCTGTAGGTGAGTTAGTAATACCTTGTGGTTAGAGTATTCATTTGTAAAGTGGCTTGGAATGAAAAGTGCTATAATAAATTATGATGGAATGATCATGAGAGCATAGTTAAAGTTTCGTCAGAGATTAATTTAACAGAGTAACATAATATTGCTGTAGATGATATACAGATGTACAATATATAGAAGAATCTGAAGAGTATGCATGTTCAATTAAGACATTAAGTATAGTTTTAATTAGCTCATGTTATGTTGCGATCTCAACTCCTATTATCAATTAATCATTTTAATGGGAATTTTATAGCTATCACTCCAAAATGAAGTATCGTACTTGTACATTTTGTTCAGAAAAATACTGTCCAGTCAAGAGATACCTTTCTACAAATGAGGCAATTCCCACTTGATTTTTAAGACGTTAAAGAGAAAAATTTTATATTATAACATTAAAGGCAGACAATTTGTTTTAATCGCTTGCCAAAACAGCTGAAAATAATTATTAATTAATAGGAAACACAGAGTTTTAGCTTCCCACGCTCTCCAAAGAGGTTTTTGTTGCAGCTTGCATCTGGATTTATGGATTATTTAGATACAGCACAAGTGGGCACAATAGAGCAAAGATTGGGGGGGTGGTTAATTCATTGTAAGTGTTCCCCCGGCTTTCTCTTAAATTGGTTCAGTTTAAAGTTATCTGTTCTTTTTCTGGCTTTGTTTGAAACAAAAAATGGTGTGCCAGCTCAACGTTAACTAGAAAGCGAAGTGAAGTTAGTTTACGAAAAGCATGCATGCATGCATAATAACGCAATGCCTCTTTCGCATTGTATCTTTAGCGCTGCATCCAGAAGGTACGAGGCAACTTTTTCACATCTCATCTCATAAATAAAAGATATTTCAAAAGTCTTTTTATAAGACTCAATTCCAATAAGGCTGAGGTTGAGGCACAGTTGGGGAGGACATAACTGTCAGAATGTTGACTGGATTGGAAATCTAATTCTCCCACACACAGTACGGGCAAAATGTTGAGGCTGGAGAGAGCAGTTTTCAGTAAATAAAAGGGGAGGATGAATATTGCACAGTCTGAGATTACAACATCAAAGAAGAAGAACAGCTCGCACAAGTATGATGGCATGAGACTTCATCATGGAGACGTATACAGTTACTGTACATTTTGTCACATAAAAGAATATAAGGATAGGACCTTTAAAATATAGTATCAAAAGTATTTAAATAAGACCAGACCACGGCAAAGTGTTACCTCATGTTAACTGAGAATCTTAAAACGTCTTAATTATTTCTAACAAAGAGAGCTGTTGTCAGTGTATCTGTTCTCTTTTATGTATTCTAGCAAGTGTGGAATTTTTGTGTACTCTAAAATATTGTGGCATAAATGTGACAAGTGTAAAAATTTTGTATGTTTTCCATCAGTCACCATATTTTTATGACCATTGAAACAGCATTGTTTGCCTATACTTCTGCCACCTATACTTGCAAAGGTTACTTGCTATGACTTTGGTAAGATGGCACTATGGCACATGGCCTGCTCTCCTAATGAATGACTGGCTCCCATAGTTCTGTGGCCTGGTGATGGACTGTTTAGATGCTGCCAGTACATTAGATTAGCTGCTATGGTCTATGTTCAGGTATAGAAAGTCAGGAAGCAGACAGGTTATATCGATGAAAGGCCAAAGATATTTGTCATGATTGTTTACCAGCAGTTTTAGATTGGTTGGTATCCTTGCTAGGGCAGTGGCTAGGGATATGAGTTATCATTGTTCATGACCAACCCATTGAAGTCCAAGAATAAGATTTGACCCCATATTTGTAGCTGGGAAGGAAATTTTCCTTTCTGCAGTTAGGCTGTGCCTTCCGATAGCATCTTTTGAGAATTTCATATGACTTGGTGCTTAGGGGGTTGGACTGGTCCTGCTCTGGTTTTTTACAAGTAGTTTGGGGTCAGCAACAGTTAAAGGCTGCAGAAATGTTGCTGATAGCTTCCCTCCTGTGCAAAACTTGTGCTATAGAGCCTGTGGGGTTACATGCTTTATCCTAAAGTCTAAAAGTTCAGAAATTGTTGGGAACTGAGATAGGAGCCCATGACATTTCTTGTCTTTCTTACAAGCCCAGCTCTCCTTAATTTATGAGATCTGATAAAATTGCAACATAAACTGCTATGGCTGGTGGCCATATATTAACAAACTAGCCAGACTGTTTTTTTTTACTTCATGTATTTATTATTTGTATTTGCTAGGCACTGTATGTTGATATAGTAAGAGACAGTCCTTGCACTGAAGAGTTTACCAGACAAAGTATCATCCCCACATCACAGATGGGAAATTGAGGTGCAGAGAGATCAAGTGACTTATCCAAGGTCATATAGGAAATCTGTGGCAGAGCTGGGAATAGAGCACATGTTTCTTGAAGCCCACTCCAATGCCTTAACCACGAGACCTACCCCCTTCCTCTCTACATTAATTGCTTACTTATTTTACATTAAGAATGCACAGAAAGACCCAGAGTTATCAACTCTGTTCACAGTTCTTTCTCAAAAGGGAAACAAATTCTCCTGACAGGTGCAACTTTTATTCATTTCAGGTGGGATGAATTGTAACTAATGCAATAAACCAAGCGTCCCTGCCCTCCTGTTCTTTGTCTACCTACCATTGCATATACTGAGCAGTCTGGAGATCATTAATGAATTATTAGCCAAGTCCAAAATTATAAGTGGAGTTCAATTGTGAAGGCTTCAGGTATATTGTGATCAGTTATGAAGGAAGTTAATAGGCTGCTTTTGGTCAGTTGTGAATTATAACTTCTCCTAACAGAGAGTGTCTGTTTTGCAGCTCACAAGATAGCTGGAAATTGTTATTTTTAATACACTTTCTGGTATTGCTACCTGAAATAAAAAAAAATATATATACCATCTATTTTTCTCCTTATAACGGTCTTTGTAAAGCATAATTAGAGGGAATACAATTTACATCCTCTCCATTGGAAATGTCTTCTCACATGTGAATGCCAAGGGCAGAACTTATTTTAGTGAGGGTTTCAGATTAATTTTATGCATTGCAAATAGGAACATGGAAGCCAGTTCTATGCTACTGTTCTTATTTCTGTACTTTGTGGTTTGGATTTTCTATGTACTACTTCAAATTGTTAGACATTACCGATCTACAGGCAGAGTTTAAGAATGAATGAATTAATAGGGAGAAACTGAAGTTCCATTGGAGAAGGGGAAGGACATGTTCCCTCTCTCACAGCAAAAGGGAAGACAGATGGAAGGATGGACTTGTAGTTAAGAAATTCCAGTCCAATGCAAGAAATCATCTGGGTTCAATTCCCACCTCTGCTACAGGTTTCCTATGTGACTTTTGACAAGTCACCTCCTTGTGCTCAGTTCTCCATCTGTATCTTTTTAAGGATGAATACTACTTTATGCCCCAGGGATATTGGGAGATTAAATCCATAAATACAATAGAGGTGCTTGAATTTTATGGTTATGGGGGGCAAAATAGTACTTAGCTAGAATCACAATCAGGAACATTTTTTGAAAAGCACTTAAAAACATTGCAATTCTGTATGTCTGTGTGTGTTTGGATAAAAGGCATTTTAAAATTTTCATATTTTAACATTAAGATCTGCCTTTATCTCTTCTTGTATTTGGAAAGACTGTGGATGAAATTCTACTTGATTATGTCAAGTATCAGGGTATAGCCGTGTTAGTCTGTATCCACAAAAACAACAAGGAGTCTGGTGGCACCTTAAAGACTAATAGATTTGTTTGGACATAAGCTTTCATGGGTAAAACACCACTTCTTCAGATGCAACTGAAGATATTCTTTTTGCTATGTTTCCTTTTTCCATCTCTGAAAAGTGTCATTTTGGGTATTTGGATATTTGAATACTGAATGAGTACTGGAGAACCTCTATGCTAAATCAGAGGAAAATAGGATATTATAATTTAGGACTTATTAAAATTGAGTTTGAAGAAATAAGAAATGTCCCTAATACTTTCTGACATGCAACAATTCTGTATTCCTGGATATTAATTCTAAGATTCCTATGGAATTAGGAGGGTGCCTCTGAAGCACTACTTCACTCGCAGACTTGCAGAGGTGAAGAAAACATAATCCAAAGCAGGAGAAGGACCGTGGTGAGCAGGATTTAACTCAAGTATGAGTGTGTTTTGGGGGGTGGGGAGGGGAAATCCTTGGGTAGACTTGGCCAAAGTGAATTTAATTAATATACTTTTACTGGGAGAGCTGATGGTTAAAGGATGATGATTGTATGCTACGCCACAAATTCAACTGAGTTAGTAATAGTAAGAACGGTGAGTAAAGTTACATTCTGACCAAGCTGTTTGGGAAGGGGATCTAGGTAATATTTGCCATAAGCTGATCTTTTCAATTCATAGTTGGACTGCCAACCTGGTCACAAAAAGCATCATCATAATTCGTACATTTATTGGCAGTATCAGCAGTGAAACCAAGGGTGGGGACGGACATAAACATTTAACTTTTCACACTTAGAATTAGTCCCTCTAAATCTGGGTTGAAACACACCGTTGGGAAAGTTTAGACTGTTATTGTCTGTACTGCTTTTTGTCAAGAAACAGAGGATCTCAGTTTCCAGTTCTGTTAATCCAGCACCTTTAAAAGCCAAAAATGCACTTTTAAAATGTTATCTTTACATCTTTTTTTTAAATATCTTGAATGAAAATCAGTAGATGGTCATATTTTAGCGAATGTGAAAGAAGGGTCTCCCTGACAGACAATAGGATGAGTATCTCGCTCCATTTAGGAAGGTGGTCATGAAGAAATCTCCAAATCAAAGCTAAAAGCAAGATGTCAGCCACTCAGCTGGTGACAAAATAAGCAGCCCCCTTAAATGTTTACTAGCAGGGAAAAAAATCAGTGATTAAAGTTCTATTTTTCCCCTTTTCTGCTTTTCTTCAAAAAATCCCTGAGACCATTTTGGGGAGGGGGGATAAGAGTCATAGACTTTAAGGTCAGAAGGGACCATCATGATCATCTAGTCTGACCTCTTGCACAACACAGGCCACAGAATCTTACCCACCGACTCCTGTAACAAACCCCTAACCTATGTCTGAGCTACTGAAGTCCTCAGATCATGGTTTAAAGACTTCAAGGTGCAGAGAATCCTCCAGCAAGTGACCTGTTCACTTCCTCGCTGCAGAGGAAGGCAAAAAAAACCCAGGGCATCTGCCCTAGAGGAAAATTCTGACCCCAAATAGAGTGATCAGCTAAACCCTGAGCATGTGGGCAAGACTCACCAGCCAGACACCCAGGAAAGAATTCTCTGTAGTAACTCAGATCCCACCCCATCTAGCATCCCATCACAGGCCATTGGGCATATTTACCGAGTGGGGAAGGGGGATAAGATATTTTAGCAGGGACTAAGCAAGACTATGGAGTTTTTAGGAAACACAGCTTAAATGCAAGAGTTGGTTGGTTGGTAGTTGGACCGTTGCATGTTACAGCTCCTTGTTAGGGAGGTTCTGATGCTCCCAGGGACTACAGGGGAGGGTGGCTGCTCTGCTACCTTGAAGAGGGAGCAACCTCACCACACATTGATGCCTGATCAGCTCTACTAGAGTTCTGAGAGAGGGCCTGAGTCTAATGACAGCCATTGTGCCTAGCCCCTGTGTAGGGTACAAGGGAGGGAAATGCTCTCTACCTTCCTTATGCATCCACACAGCAACTGGGCATAATCTGGCCTGTTGGTTTCAATTATGTCAGTGAACAACACCTGACAGCTCATGGGTTTTTCTCTAAAGTGTCACCAGACCAGGGGACCTTTTCTATATCACTTTATAGTCTGTAAGTAAGGAATAACAGTAATCCAGAATAAAAGGGTGGGAGACTATATGGAGGCTCCAGATGACTGAGTTTAATATCTTAAATCCTTACTTCAGAAGGGAAAGGCCTCCTGCCTTCAGTTCCCCTTTAGCTGCGGAAACACTCCTGGTTATGTGCTGCACTATCGAAAATAAACATTTTTAAAAATGAGAGCTTGCTTAAAAATGGAGTTGCATTCTTACAAGAGAACTGAAAGCAAGCTCAGTGTAACCACTGTGGCATTGTCTGAATTTGTCACACTTCTTGCCTATTTTTGTTCTTAAGATCCTAAATTGATGACTCGTTCAGTATATTAAAGTCTAAAGTATTCACTTCAATTAATAAAGCTATTCTTCTGCTAGTAAACTTCAGTCCTCCTCCTAGGTCAGTGGAAAATCAGTGTCTTGGGCCCCAGAATATAGATAAGCTACTAGTGTGGGTTAGAAGACTTAAAACAATCATGCTTAAATCTGACACATTGCATTCCAAGCTCTTTATTTTGTTTCTCGGTTAATAGGTGCTTAAACTATTTGGCAAAGAGCCAGTGAGATCTGCTGGTCAGATCATGGGACAAGGAATCAGGTCAGAAGTCCTAGGCTGTAACTAATCCCAGCTTGCTCAATAACTAGGTGACTTGCTCATAGTCTACAACTTCACTCTGCTTACTTCTTCTGCTAATGGAGGATAATACTTTACCAACCCTCATGGGTACTAAAGCTCAACTTAATATCCTTGTACAACACTTTGAAACCCTCTATGCCAGGTGTTATAGAAGTGCCTAACTGTGTGGGAGTTTTTAATGGATATTGTTGTAGGGTAAGAGTGTGCTATTTTCCAACAGCCTCTTCTCAGGCCACTCCCTGAATAATGTGGATCCCTTTAGAAAGCCTCAGCTTCATGTGGGCTCTCATTAAAACGAGAGAGAGAGAGAGAGAGAGGAAGAAAAGTCAAACCTTCATTATCTCACTACTTTTTCCCCAATTGCCAGCATATACTTTGGGCAATGTGATGGCTACTGTGCTACCTCTGTGTAGAAGTTTTAGCATAGCAGCTTTGACGGAAATCACTGGAGTTGGTACTTTAATGGGGTCTCACTTGTAGAGAGCTCTGCGCAGATACAAAATTTGTATCCTCAACTGGTCTGCGATCAGCAAACATGATCTGTGGATATCTGCATCTGGATATTCACAGATATAAGGCAGATATCCGCAGATTTGCGGGGCTCTACCCACTTGGCCTAATTTGTCATTTAATCACTTTTGAGGTGCCATGCACTTGCTTTTTGATTAATATCTTTAAAATGTGTTCTATGTGATCTATAGCTGGAGAATCTCATGTGAAAAAATGGATTGACCCAATAATTTTAATTTATGAACACACCTGCAGTTTGCTACCACAGTAGCATTGCTGTGAAATACCCTTTTGTTAACACATAGCGATGGTTTTGTCAGCATGTGGACTAATAACATGGTAATAGAAAATGTACAGTGTGACTGGCTGATCTCAAACCAATTGTAATCTGCCCATTGCTTAAATGAAGATTATTTTGTGTCTTAATTTCTGCAGTTCTTTCTCCTGCTTTTGTATTTTAAGTGATGATGATATAAACAATGTACTGGAAAGAACAGTTACATGGATAACCTTGCAGCACCAAAATTATTGTTTTAACAATTGATTCTTAGGAGGTTTTTCTGTTCTAATTAATTTTATTTTGATTTAGTACATAGAACATACATTCATCTAAGATACCTGTTTTCATTTAATAAGATAATTTCTTTGGGGATAGCTCAGTGGTTTGAGCATTGGCCATTTAATAAGATAATTTCTTTGGGGATAGCTCAGTGGTTTGAGCATTGGCCTGCTAAACCCAGGGTTGTGAGTTCAATCCTTGAGGGGGCCATTTAGGGATCTGGGGCAAAAATTGGGGATTGGTCCTGCTTTGAGCAGGGGGTTGGACTAGATGACCTCCTGAGGTCCCTTCCAACCCTGATATTCTATGATTCTATGATTCATTTAAAAGCGCTTCAGTGCAAGTTATTGGTTTGTTTTTGGAAATTCTTTATTGTTAAGAGGTTTATTTACATGTATTATTTTGAGTGGCATCAGTATATTAACAATTTTCTGTCATGAACAGTAAAATATCAGAATAATTTAAATGTAGTATAATTAGTTTGTTTGATAAATCAACCTAAGAAACATAAATTAGGCTTGTATACCTCTTATGTAGTTTGTTTAGTACATTCTCACTTCAGAGTGTATGACACATTGATATGTATAGTAAAATAAATATATTAATAGAATAATGAAGCATTAAATCATATTCTGAAAAAACCCCACATATGGTAAACCATTTCTAACTAACCTATACAGTACATAACATTTGAAAGGAGAAATTATGTGTTTAGTATTGAAATATCCCACCACATACTGAAACTTTAAGTGTAAACTGCCACTTTCTGAATATCACATATTGAAATACTTGTGGTGCATAGCGAAATGTATATTACATAGTGTAAAATATATAGTGAAACCCAGTTGATGTGTAATGAGACACCATATGAGGGTGTAGTGACTTATCAGTCCCATGTCACTAACCTTAATTTCATGGTTTACTCTTTCTGGGTCAGAGAGGAAGGCACTTTGGAGATCAGAGCTGATATTATGCTGTAAAGTGCACATCTGACTGTACCCACTGGAGCTAGTGAACTGCTTTTACAATAGCAATTCTGTTAATAGTAATAATAATCTAACACTTGTATAGTACTCCCCACCAAAGAATTTCAAAATGTATAATGAACGTCAATAACTACAGCATCATTACATCCTAGTGAGGGAGGAAGTCTTATCCCATTTCACTGAGGGGAGAATTTAGGCCCAAATTTTCATAAACGTCTACCAATTCTTGGTGCTCAACATGAGACCCCCTAGAGACAGATTTCAGAAGTTCTGAGTACACACAACACTAATTGAAGTCAGTGGGAGTTGTGAGTGTTCAGCATCTCTGAAATCAGTCACTAGTGCCCAGATCCATAAAGGTGTATTAGGCTCCTAACTTCCATTGGTTTCAAATACCTTTGTGGATCGAAGTGTTTCACATTGAGCCCCTAAGGACTGGTCACTTTTGAAAATGTGGGTGTAGGTGACTTGTCCAGGGACCCAGGAAGTCTGTGGGAGAGCAGGACGTCTTGAACCTTCCAATTCTGTGCATGTCCTTTTGTAAAACAAAAAAAACAATCAACCACACAAAACCCAACAAGCATCTACTTTAAGCACCATTTACAGTATATCCCTCCCTTTTTTCTATTAATATTTCTGCTGGGTTTGGGCCAAATTCTATTTATGCAACCAAACATCTGCACCGTGCAGGGGAGCAGACGTGCTGGTTAGTGCATCCACTTTCCAAGAAATCCTGCTGCTGCAGGGTAGTATTTCACACAACAGCCTTACTCATTGCTTTATCGGGGCACTCTTTAGCTGTTGCTTTTAGCAGGTTTCAGTTGCTCACAGCTCATTGGCAAACAGCTTGTTCCTGAGGGCATCATCTTAGGTGCATTCTGGCTTTGGAGATAGCTTTTCCCCTCTCCTTGCCAATCACAATCCCATGTATGTTAACCAGATGCATTTTTTAGCTGAGTCTCTATTACTGTCTTGAGCACCATGGCTAGGTTATGATGGGCCACTCAATTTGCAGCCCAGACTGCTTGCTTGAACTGGTCAAAAATTTTAAAACAAAAAAAGGGACAAATCTTTGTGAAAATTTTCATGAAAAATGTACCTATTTTTCAGGCAGCTCTTCTGCTTGCACTCAGTTTGGGGCTGACACCACCTTTTCCCCGATTATGCACCAGTAAGCCAAAGGCAGGATATATCCCTTAATATTTATGAAAGTGATAATTGTAGAAGTTTCTCTCCTTGTAATCTCCTTACTGTCTTGATAGGAGAGGTTCCATTTGAAGAAGTCAGCCTCATCATGGGATTTAACGATATCAATGTCCTTTGCTAAATTAAAACAAAACAGGTCATGTTCTAATTGAAAGGAAGAAATTCCAGAGTTCATGATTATTGTGTAATAGTCACACATCATGGGTGGCTGTTGGTACAAGGCAACCCACACCCGGAGTTTGAGGTTAATACATATTGACCTCTCCCCCTGGAATTGCTCAAATATTGCCAACACTGTTCAAACTGTCAGAGTTGTGCTAGGGAACAGGCAGAACTGGAGGGACAACTCTATTTTAGGGGTATGACATTTATTGGGCTGGTTGGGTAAGAGTACTCACCCTTCCTTCTCATCCGTCTTTTAAGTATTACTATGGAGTGATTAGTTCGTGTGAGGAAATGGCACAGAGAAACTAAACTGCAACAACCAGTTTAATTTCACTTATTACCAAGTAGAATCTTAACTGAGGTTCCAAAAGAAGATGAAAAGCAGGTTTATCATTTACTCACCATGATTTAAAAGCAGCAAGGAGACTAAACATAATATTCACTCCCAATATTAATTCCACCTTTTTGTGGTTTGAGGAGGAGACAAAAGGGTAGGTTTAATTTGCATATGTACTAGGACTAAAAGTCTTGTTAACAGTGGAGTTTTCTCCCCCCACCCTGCCCGGCTGTTTTAATCATTTTAAGGGCAATATATCAATCAGAATTTCTGAAACAAGATTCAAAGTAAACATGTTGTTATGTACCATGCCATCAATGCCAAAATTAATCTTAATAAAATTAATCTTGTATAAAGATGGAGGGGGAAGGTGTGGTGAATAAATGAGAATGATCAAATAAAATGTTAAGTACCTGAAAATTAACCCTATAAGCTAACAATATTAGGCATGAATATTTGAAGGGCCAGCCCACACTATTCATTAAAGGTGCAGCTGAGGAGGGGATGGGTGTTCCATATAAAGGAGCAGGCTGTCAGTAAGGAAGGGGTAGCAGGATGTGTTCAGGAAGAGGCTGCTAGAGTATTCTGGGAGGGGAAACCTGCTGGGCAGAAAGCCCTGGGAGCCAGAGCTCAGCTAAGAGAGCAAGGAAGAATCTTGCAGTAAGCCCTGAAGCAGGAGGGACTGAGAGAGACAAAAAGGAAAATCCCCTGAAAGCTGTAGCCCAGGATGGCCGGTGGAGCTGTTTGTGTGTGTGTGTGCAACTGTGCCTGGAAAAAGACTCTGGATGTGTGGGTCCTTCAGTGGCTGGAGACAAGCCAGCACCTTACCAGAAGAATCAAAATTATTAGGAGACCTCACAAATCAACAGATTTTAAGTTCTGAAGGGACCATTGTGACTATCTGATCTGACCTCCTGCTTTACAGTCCTTTCAATTTTGTCCACATCATCAAGGTTGAACTACATCTTATCTTTTAGAAAGACACCCACCCTTGATTTCAGTATCTCAGCTGGTGACTCCTCCCCACTAAATTGTGCCAATGCTAATCACACCTCCTGAAAAGGGGTAAAATAGAAGTGTATCATTTATCCCCTTTGGGAATAGCTCAGGAAATCCAAGAACATGGACTTTGCAGGTATTAGCACTAACTTTGATGAGAACAACATAGGTCTTAGGGCATGTCTTCACTAGCAACGTTAAGGCACACAGCAGCGCTTTCACGTGGCTCGTGTAGTCGCAGCAGAGCGCTAGGAGAGAGCTCTCCCAGCGCGCTCAAAAAACCCACCTCCACGAGGGGCACGGCTCCCAGCGCTGAGAGTGCACTGTCTACACTGGCACTTTACAGAGCTGAAACTTGCAGCTTTTCATACCCCTGAGCAAGAAGGTTGCAGCGCTGTAAAGTGCCAGTGTAGACAAGGCCTCAGGCTAAGTTTTTGCAGAATGATTGTGTAGTGATGGAGACTTGTCTGTAGGACCCTATCTCATTTGTGGCAGAAGTTGGAAGGTGTGTACCTACTGCAGGTACTGGGATGGGTGGGCCTAGGCCCATAAGCTCAATCGAGGCGGAGGAACCACTGAACCCAGGCCACAAATCGAGTCTTGGGACAACAAATGAAAAAAACAGGAATGGGAGTGAGGGTCAAAAGTTGAAAATCAGAGAACCAGAAGGGGACACTGAGCAGAGAACCCTGACAGCACTCGCTGCTCCTCAGATGTCTGAGGAGTCAGTGGACATGGCCAAGAGGATCTCTGCTCAGAGGAGTAATTTAACAAGGGACTGGAAATAGGCCTTACAGTTGTAGAATAACCCCCACCATACAGATTCCTCTTGCTGGTGTGATGGATGACCATCTTAGCTAGCCCCAGGAGGAGGTTGTTGAGGAGATCTTGTGACTGAGGAGCGAAGGATGGGGTGTGCCAGGATCAGGAGATGTGGGGAAAAGAGCAGCCAGAACCTCAGTAAGAGGTTCTGAAGGAGCTGGAAGAGGGACTGCAGGCTGGTGCCCTCTATATAGACATGTGCCAGGGCCTCCCTTTCACTGCAGAAGGGACAGGTGTCACGGAACTCTGTGAATCATGCCAGATCTGCTCCTGTGCTAATGGCTCCAGGGAGGAGCCATCAACTAATATCCCCAGCAGGCTGGTAGAATACAAGATGGCCCACCAGGGCTCCCTGCCCTCTGGAGGTGGTAGCAGGTCCCACCACTTGGAGATGGGATGGGATATGTGGATGAGGAAGCAGATGGTAAGGACCACAAGTATATACAGATGTTATTGGGGGGTGAATTAGAGATGGTCCAGCTGGATGGCATGTCAGGGGTGGCTGGGGAGGCTCACAGGGCAGGGGCCTGAAGATAAGCTCCAGAAGGCCCAGATAGGTGAATGCCCTCTTGCAGGACTCTCTCAAGAAAAGCAAGAGAAGAAGTGGGCAAGGCCTCACCTCCTGGAGCCCACAATGGAGTCGCACAGGGTGGACAGCCCCATGTGCTGGCTGAGTGAGGCTAGGTCCACCCAGTGCCTCTGATCATAGATGAGGAAGGCTGGTGGCACTAGTGGGGACTCCAGCACCTGCACACAAGGATGTGGATTGTGTATTAGCGGTTCCATGAGGAAATCTTCCCCCAGTGGCTGCTGTGGACCTGGTGGCTGAAAGTAGCTTCCAAGTCCTGAGGAGGTCCTGGAAGAAGACCAACAGCTCAGAGAGGTCTTGGGGAGACCATTCTTATGAAGATAAAAGAGCTGCCAATATGACCACTGGATCTCTTGAAGGTGGTGCAGGAAGGCATGCACCAGTATGCTCTATGCTAGATTAAGACCACTGTAAAGGCATCTCTGTAGGTGGAACATGTGGATCTGGCTGCAGCTACAGACCAGGTCCTGTCTGCCATCTCCCAGGAGCAAGCTAAGAACACCCAGGGCACCCTGGCCAGAAAAAGGCCAGATCATCTTCTGGAGTCTGGACAGTGTCCTCTGGTGTAGGCTCACAATGTTGAACCGGTGCCAGAGCATGGACTGGAGTAGCTGGTTGATCAGCAGCACCCTCCCCCAAAGACACCAGAGCAGCCCCATCCACCTCCACAACTGGTCAGACACCCTGGCCTCCAGCTCAATCCAGTTCTTCAGAGGGGAGACAGCAGTAGCAAAAAGGTACATGTCAAGATAAAGCAGAAGAACTGTGCCCCACCAGAAGGCACAGAACATGAGGGGGAGCCCACATTCCACCCATGCTGATCAGGCCAGAGTTCTTGATCCAGTTGACCTGGGCAGAGGAGAATGCTGAATAGAAGGCTTGGCAAGTCTCCATCCACATCAAGTCTCCTGGGTCCAGGGCGATGAGGAGCACATAGTCTTATATGCCAAGTGTGGCTTGTGAACCACATGCAGCTCTTTTACAGTTAAAATGCGGCTTGCTGAGCCCCCCCAAACACAACCCCCATTCTCCACCTACCAGACTGGGCGAGGTTGCGGGAGCTCGAGCTTCTGCTCTGTGGCATGGTGATGGGACTAGAAGCTTCTGTCCTGCAGCGAGGTGGTGGGACGAGGGGTTTCTGCCCTGTAGGGAGGGGAATCTAAGGGCCTTAACCCCATGGGGGTGAGGCAGAAGCCCTGTGTTCCGGCAGATGCTGCACCATAGGGTAGGCTGTGTGTGTCTTGTGGCTCTCGAACTTCTGAAGATTATTGTATGTGGCTCAGAGAGTCAGTAAGTTTGGCCACTCCTGGTATATGCTGACAGGGACCACCCACAAGTCTGGGTCTTGAAGCACCAACCCTATCATCCTCTTACAGGAGATGGAGGAAGGGCTTGATGGTGATGGCATACAGGTGGCTGGACAGTGGGCCTGATGTACTCCCCAAATGAAGGTGATAGGTTCAGTCAAGGTCCAGTTGAGCTTCATCAGACACTCTGCACAGGTGTACAGCATCTGGAGAACCCCTACAAAGTGGGAACCCAAGCCAAATGCCTGCAGAGTGCCCATGAGATACCCATGATCCACCCTGTCAAATGTCTTCTCCTAGTCAAGGAACAGGAGGGTGAGTGACAGACCATCCCTATATGCTATCTGGAGAGGGTCCCAGACCAGACAGAGATTATCAAGATGGTCTGGACTGGGATGATAAAGGTTTGGTCAGCTGCAGCTAGTTGGCTTTCACTATGACTGAGATGGCCAGTACTATGTGCCGAGGATCAATACTTGGTGCCAATTCCTCAGAATGCAGCAGGGCAAGCACAGCCCACCTGCGCAACAGAGGTAATATCCCATTCCCAAAGGACTAGGTCCACGTAGGGGCATGGTCTGGATGAAGGATGTCCCAGAATGTGCAGGAGAACTCCAGGGTCAGCCTGTTTATCCCCAGAGATTTGTTGGTGGGCAACCAAAAACTCAGCCTGAGTGAGGGGATGCTCTAGTTCAGAGGTGGGCAAACTACAGCCTGTGGGCCACATCTGGCCTGCGGGACCCGCTGGCCCAGCCCCTGAGCTCCTGGCCCTGGAGGCTAGCCCCTGGCCCCTCCTCCTCTGTTCCCCCTCCTGGGCAGCCTCACCTCACTGTGCCACCGGCGCAATGCTCTGGGTGGGGGGCGGAGGCTGCGAGCTCCTGGAGCAGCGCAGCTGCAGAGCCTGGCCTGACCCGGTGCTCTGAGCTGCACGGCGTGGTTGTAGCACCACCAGCCACTGGTGCTCCAGGCAGTGTGGTAAGGGGGCAGTTGGGGGTTGGATAGAGGGCAGGGGGGTTCAAGGGGGTGGTCAGGGGCTGGGGGTGTGGATAGGGGTCGGGGCGGTCAGGGGGTGTGAAACAGGAGGGTTGTATGGGGGTAGGGGTCCCGGGAGGGCAGTCAGGAAGGAGAGGAGGGGTTGGATGGGGCGGTGGGAGGAAGTCAGGGGCAGGGAGTCTGGAGCGGTCAGGGGATAGGGAGCAGGGGGTGTTGGATGGGGTAGAAATCCTGGGGGGGGGGCCGTCAGGGAGCGAGAAGAGGGGGGTTGGATAGGGGTCTGGGGCCAGGCCATGCCTAGCTGTTTGGGGAGGCATAGCCTCCCCAACTGGCCCTCCATACAATTTTGGAAACTCGATGTGGCCCTCAGGCCAAAAAAGTTTGCCCACCCCTGCTCTAGTTGGTCCCAGACACCCACATTGACCTTATGGAGTTCATCCCACAGGACTTTGCCCACTTCAGTGTCAGTCAGGTCTGGAGAGAAGAGGCTGGAGTAGATAGCCTTGGCCCTTTCCCACATCGCCACTGGATCCGTAAGAGGTGTGCCATCCGCTTCCAAGAAGCAAGTAATGTGCTTTTTGGCACCCTTCTTTTTCTTTTTCTCTGCCTCTGCCAGGTCAGCCAGAACTCTTGGAAAGACACCACAAAGCCCACATCCTCCAATCAGCTGCTGTTAAAATGCCAGTAGGCCAGCCCGGGCCGCTCGGGCATCAATGAGACTGTTGTGGTCACCAGGTGGTGGTTAGATAATGGGTATGGGCTGATGATGGAGGATTGCACCAGCAAAATGCTAAATTGAGAAATGCTGAGTGTGGCATGACTGAGTGTCTTCTACCTGGATGTAAATAAACGTGGCAGAGTCACCTAGGGGGTGGCTGTGCCAGATGTTCACCAGGGAGTGATGGTCCAGTGATCTCCTGAGGACACCTGCAGCAGCCTGGCACTTCTCTCTCCCAATGCCGTCCCGCATGTTCAGGATGGTGTTTAAGTCCCTTTACAGGACTAAGCACTTGTAGGGATCCAAGATGCTTAGGAAGGCATATACGTGCCATTAGAACTTCACCCACTCTGGGCCTGGTATTGGGACATAGATGTTAAAAGGGTAAAGGATCAGCCTGTCAACACAGATCTAGTGGTGCAGCCAGCGACCAGGCACAAGCTCAGCAACCTTTGGTACTTCGGGCCATAGGTCCAGGGAGAACAGGGTCGCCACTCTGCCCAAGAACTCAGTGATGTGGCTGAAGTACACCCAGTGCCCGGACTCCAGCCACCAGTTGGCTTCAATGGCCTGGATTGGAGTGAGTCTTCTGTAGGAAGATCACAGAGTATCCCTCCACCCTAAGGAAGGAGGGTACCTGGCATCTGCAGAGACTCACTTTAAAGCTGCTGATGTTTTGAGACACACTGGTGGTAGGTCTCACTGGGGGGTTTGACAATCCTCCCAGCTGGTGACAGCGCCACTCACCCCAGCAAGCCATGGTCGATCCCAAAGTTGACAAGGGAATTGTGGAAGCTGTGAGCCCATTGATAGGCTGCGGAACACCACCCCTGGGTCTCTTTTTCCTTCCACAAAAAAGTCCTCCCACCCTGGAGGATGAGATCAAAATCCCCCACTGCTGGAAAGCAAGTTTCACCTTCCTTCTGAAGCCTCAAGAGTCATCCAGGAACTGGCGCAGCTCATCCCACAGTGCAGTGTGGGCCAAAAGGGCCGTAGACTTGAATAAGCCCACAGGCTCAGGCATCCTCCAGCTGGCCCCCGTCAGCATCCCTATGGCCTTTGGGCAGGGGTGTAGTTTCCTCTCTCTCAACAGTGACAGAACCCTGGTGCAGCACGACCCACTTTCCATGGTTTACTTTTCCCCCAATAGAGGAGTGAGCGGCAGAAGGAGCATAGCAGCCCCTGATGGAGCAGGGAAGGGAAACACAAATACCACCTCCTGAGGGTCACCCTATCAGGAAGGGAGGATGACAGCCCCAGTAGTTGGAAGGGGAAAAAGGAGGGGTTGGGAGTGGTATTAGCATCCACAGTGACTGAGTTGCCAAGGTGCAGCACTATCTCGTGGGTCGAATGGGCAGGGGACCTCTTGATAATGCTGGACTTGGGCACCAAGTTGGGCTTGGCCTGCCTAGCCATGAAATCAGACAGAAGATTGAGGGTGTTGGGGGTCCCCAAAAAGCTCCAGGAACTACAGCTCCATTACAGGTGGGGGCACCCCAGAAAGCTTTGAGCCCAGATGCTTGGCTCTGGCCTTTGCCTCAATGGACTCAGCACCTTTGAACTTGGCACCATCCACAGCTGGGGAGGATGGAAAGAGCATGGGCACCCCAGAAGTAAGAGCAGCAGCATCCCAGGCAGTAGGCTGGGAAAGGGAATGAGGAAAAGGGGGAGCTGTGATGGACTGGCAAAGCATCATTCTCCCCTGGGCTAGAGGGATCGCTCTCAGGGCCTTAGTCTCCACAAAGATGGCTGGAAAGCCTACACCTTCAGAAATGGGCACCCTGCAGAGCTTGTGGTGGGGACAGCAGAAGGAGCCTTGTGGGCAGGGCTCTTGCCCTTTTTCCTGCCTTGGCCCTTTTTGCTGACTGAATGGGGTATGTTGGCAGTGGTAGGAGACTTGGCAGCGGAGTCCCTACCTGTGCCTTTTGCTACTGCCCTAGTGGGGGTGCTGAGCTGCCAGCAGAGGTTGCAGCTATGTTGGTAGCTATGGGGATGGATGAGGGAGAAAGCTGAGCTGGGGTGACGACAGCGGCTGGGGATCCTTCCTCACTCAGTGTCCCTTCCCTTTTCCTCATGGAAAAAGCTGCTGGAGAAGAAGCCTAGCAAGTGGCTGGGTTGGGGGGTCTGCCATCGAGGGCTGGTGATAGGAACAGCCACAAGAGGAGCCGGGTGTAGGGGATAGAAATGATAAAGGGGTGGGGGGAAAGAGAGGCTAACCATAACCATTCTTACCCTCTGGGCTGTGTGGGGGGGGGCAGAAGGTGTAAACAGAAACTGAGGAGGATTAATGGAGCAAATAAAGGAAGGTGGGGAGTCCCTGAAGTCAGGTTTTTTTGGGGGGGGGGGAACTACCTCCTTCACTTGCACTGGGATTGAGGGACCAATATAAGTGTGCGTGGCAGGGGAGGTGCAGTGAATGGTGGATCAGACGAAATGGCGGGATCAAAAGTGCAAGGAGTACGCAGGTGCACAGCGCAAGTGGGGCCAGGCAGGGCAGAGGAGGCAAGCAACAAGCAGTGAAGGGGAGGGGCCCTGGCTGGACAGGCGATGCAGGCAACAAACAGCAAGGGGGAGGGCAGGGGAATCAGGCAAGGAACGATGAGGGAGGGCAGGCAGAGAAGGGGAGGCAGGCAACAAATACAAAGGAAGGGGTCCTTGGGAGGGGTAGAGGAGACAGGTAACAAGCAACCAGGGGGAAGTTCCACTGCAGCAAGGGAAGCAGGTGACAAAATATAGGAATGAGGATAATGAGGGGACCACATGAAACGGGGGAAGAGCAATAACCTGCAAGGGAGTGGGGTGACCACATGAAATGGGTGAAGCAGTGAACTGCAAAAGAGAGGCAGACCAGGCAAGACTGGTGGGGAGTTAGGAGTGGTGAACTGTACGGGAGAGGGGGACCAGGCAAAGCTGTGAGGGGCAGCAAACTGCAAGGGAGGGAGGCAGGCAAGGGAAAGAGGAGGCGGTCTACCAGTCCAATGCAAACTGAGGGGAAGAGGAAGGAAAGCCCAAGGGGGTATATGTATCCACATGCGCTTGTGGTAGAATGCAGCTGCAATCCCCAAGTGGGCAGGTGGAGGCAGGCAGCCTAGCAGGCCAAAGGCAGGTGAATAGTTACGAGCAACAAGAAGTCCTGGCAACAGAGTCAGAGGTGTCAGGGAAGAGAATTGTAGGTCACATAGTTAAGGCAGCTGAACGCTGTCCTGGAGGATTGGATTCTATCCCTGCTTCTGTTGAAGAGTTCCTCTTTGATATTAACAAAAAGAAAAGGAGTACTTGTGGCACCTTAGAGACTAACCAATTTATTTGAGCATAAGCTTTCATAAGCTACAGCTTACTTATATTGTCATAAATATAAAGGGAAGGGTAAACACCTTTAAAATCCCCCCTGGCCAGAGGAAAAACCCTTTCACCTGTAAAGGGTTAAGAAGCCAGGATAACCTCACTGGCACCTGACCAAAATGACCAATGAGGAGACAAGATACTTTCAAAGCTGGGGGAGAGAACAAAGGGTTCTCTCTGTCTGTGTGATGCTTTTGCTGGGACCAGAGCAGGAATGTAAGTCAGAACTCCTGTAAAGGGTTAGTAAGCAATCTAATTAGATATGCGTTGGATTCTGTTTTGTTTAAATGGCTGATCAAATAAGTTGTGCTGAATGGGATGTATATTCTTGTTTTTGTGTCTTTTTTGTAACTTAAGGTTTTGCCTCAAGGGATTCTCTATGTTTTGAATCTGATTACCCTGTAAGGTATTTACCATCCTGATTTTACAGAGGTGATTCTTTTACTTTTTCTTTAATTAAAATTCTCTTTTAAGAACCTGATTGCTTTTTCATTGTTCTTAAGATCCAAGGGTTTGGGTCTGTGGTCACCTATGCAAATTGGTGAGGATTTTTACCAAACCTTTCCCAAGAAGTGGGGTGCAAGGGTTGGAAGGATTTGGGGGGAAAAACGTGTCCAAACTACGTTTCCCAGTAAGCCCAGTTAAAGTTTAGTGGTGGCAGTGGATATTCCAAGGACAAAGGATAAAATTAATTTATACCTTGGGGAAGTTTTAACCTAAGCTGGTAAAAGTAAGCTTAGGAGGTTTTCATGCAGGTCCCCACATCTGTACCCTAGAGTTCAGAGTGGGGAAGGAAACTTGACACCCCCAAAATATCCCCCCAAGCACTACACCCCCTTTCTTGGGGAAGGCTTGATAAAAATCCTCACCAATTTGCATAGGTGACCACAGACCCAAACCCTTGGATCTGAGAACAATGAAAAAGCATTCAATTTTCTTACAAGATGACTTTTAATAGAAATAGAAGTAAAGGAATCACCTCTGTAAAATCAGGATGGTAGATACCTTACAGGGTAATTAGATTCAAAACATAGAGAATCCCTCTAGGCAAAACCTTAAGTTACAAAAAAGACACACAGACAGGAATAGTCATTCTATTCAGCACACTTCTTTTCTCAGACATTTAAAGAAATCATAAACTAACACATACCTAGCTAGATTACTTACTAAAATTTCTAAGACTCCATTCCTGTTCTATCCCCAGCAAAAGCAGTGTACCGACCGACACAGATCCTTTGTTTTCTCTCTCTCCTCCCAGCTTTTAAAAGTATCTTGTCTCCTCATTGGTCATTTTGGTCAGGTGTCAGCGAGGTTACCTTTAGCTTCTTAACCCCTTACAGGTGAGAGGATTTTTCCTCTGGCCAGGAGGGATTTTAAAGGGGTTTACCCTTCCCTTTATATTTATGACAGGGGGGAGACATTTCCAAGTGGGTACTTCCCCTGTTCTTTGTGCACCACTTTGGTGGTGGCAGCGTTTAACCTAAGCTGGTAAGAATAAGCTTTGAGGGTCTTTCATGCACGTCCCCACACCTGTACCCTAAAGTTCAGAGTGAGGAAGGAACCTTGATAGATGTTCCAAAAGTAACTTAAACCAAACTTTTCATGGGTGTTTTCTAATTTTCTGGGTGCCTGCGTTAAGATGGGGGGTGGTAGTGGTCTGATTTGCACCAGTTGAGCACCTGTAACTGTAACTGCAGTCAGTGGGAGCTGTGCTTTGAGCATATAAAGTGCTGCATAATAATAAATATTTATTCTTAATCTCTGGACTTCAGTTTCCCAAATGTATAATGTGGATAATACCACCACTTCACCCCACGGGGGTGTTGGGAAGATAAATTAATTCATGTCTGTGAAGCATTCAGGCAAGGTGGATTGATTTCAATCATGATTTAAATTGGCAAGCAGGAAACCTTTATTTAAATACAAGATTTTTATCTTGTTTTGTGTTTGTATTTTTTAGTTCTTTTCCTAAAGAAAGGTTGATTGTCATTGGTGAGTGACCACTAAAACATGTTGGTTTGCAACTAAATGTAGCTTTTACACTGTTTGGTTAGTCTTTTTGCTAGCCAGGAGGATACACTATATCTATTCATTTATTTTAGCAATTATTACATGTCTTAATTTACATTTATTCAGATTCCTAATATTTATAACTTTTATTGTTAGAAAATGAATGATGCATTTCTTTAGTAGCTTAAATTTTAAAATTCTGAATTGTGTCAAGGTCTATGTGGATGGAAATTCAAATTTAGTTAAAATACACAAAACTATCAATTAAAATGTTTTTATTAGGTTTTATTTAACTATCTTAACTGTGCTGGAAAAGGGAAAAATTATCGGAAAGTTTATCACAACATGTATTGCGTTTAAAACTCATAGATTTATTAAATAGAGAAAGTATCTGTAGTTAGTGAATTGAACTGATTGTTTCTGGTTACCATGTCCTTCAAGATTTTAGAACTAGTAGATCTCACTTTCTCACAAATTTTTATTTTGCAATTGGAAGAGAAAAACAAGCTATTCTGCTTTTTCAACTCCCATTGGCTTCTTAACTTTGAATCAACTAGTCACTGAACTGAACTAGTTGAATAAACTCAAATGAAGAAAATATCTCTCTGCACCTGCAGAAGAAGCTATTGCTATCCAAAGCTGATTTAGCATTTCAGCAAACTCTGGTTCTAGGTGCTTAGCCAGCGACTTCCACTGGGTGAGTGGTTTCAATTTCCTTAAAACTTGGCAGCAAACACGTACTGCTTAATATTATTTTTTTATTTAAGTCAAATGATTTTAATAGATAATAAATTTAGGACTTAACATAGGTTGTCATAATTTCAAATTTAATTTTTTTTAAAATAAACCTGTGTTTAATTTAATTTAAATTTAAAAAAATCAATGTAGATAAAAAATGTGATATAAATATTTTTTTAAAAGCCAGCATTCTTTTTATCTATATCTATCCATCCTGCATTCAGATACTATAGTGATGAATGGGCCATAGAAAAGCTCAAGAGGAAATGAACAATTCTGTCTTCAAAAAGGGGTTTGAATAGTGTGCCATAAATAAGGCTTAAGGCCAAGCACTGAACAATGAGGATAAAACAAAATATTGAATAGCTCCCTCTGTTTTGTGCACTAAATGAGGCAGGGATCCTGGGTGGAAAATAGTATTTGTTCATATAATTAAAAACTATATCGTAATGCATATGCACAGGCAACCTTAACTCTGGCATTTTCTTATTATTGAGTGCTTGATTTTTCAACCTTATGTTCTTTTAACTCTGTGTGTGTGTGTGTGTAATAATTTTCGCTCTCTGCATTCGATACCTAGAGAGGAACGTCTTTTCCAGTGTCAGTTTGCTTCTAAGCTAAGTGAGGTGAAGGCCCACTCGGTTTTAGCACATTTTCTGGGGGCCCAGCCTTTCAATAGTGTGTAATATTTCTGGCAACAGATGAGAGATAATATATTATGTTTAAAGCTGGGATTAGTTGTTGACCAGCTGTAGTTTATATGAAAAGATATTGAATGCTTTTCTTTAGATAATGTCAGTTTTTGCCTGGAACCCACATGTAGATCAGACCAAAGAAGATGAACACTATACTATCAGTCCAGTCCCATAAAACTATAAATCTCTCTTGTAATGTTTGTTACTATCATCCTCTAACAGGAGACTGTATTTAAAAGGTTCAAAAAATTCTAGTGGCGGCTGTTCAGTACTAAGCTTTCATTGTTTTTATAAAAAGATAAAAACTGAACTGCCATTTCTTACCTTCTATCTGCATTTAAGTTGTAGATTAGTTAAGCTCCTGCAGAAGTTATTTGCATGCAGCCTAAGTGGTAAATGTTGTTTGAGCTGCAGAAAAGGAAACAGCTCTCCACAACTTATTAGTTTCTGCAAAAGCAAAGATATCTCTTTAGCTTCCCACACCATCAACATGAGTCCTAAGTAGATATGGGCAAATACCACCACCAAAAAAAAAAAAGTCCTGTAAGTATTCTTTTGAAATTTACATTAATCTCCATGAACTGGACTTATGTCCCTCCTATGTTTCAAAACTGCAGGCCAGAACAATTAATTAATCAGGCAAGATCTGACTATCTTTGCAACTGGAAGTGTTACCTCATACAAAATAACTTTTGGGGAATGTGAGGAGAGAAAATTGATATTTAAGCTCTGCACCCAGCCAATGGATTTTTCAGTACCCTATTTTTGCTAGGAATAGTAAAAATATTTGCAATTACGTGGCATATTACATCAGAGGATCTCAAAGCCTGGTTAGTTCAGCCTGACGCTAGAACTTGCATGAATTGTCATACCCATGCTACAGAGGAGTACAATAATGCACAGGGAAATTAATTGACTTGTTCAAGACTACACCGCAAGTTAATGGTGTTGCTGATGACAGAACCTAGCAGTCATGAGTGTTTCCTCCTGACCCCTGTCCTACCTCTAATTATTGAATTTTCCATTAAAATGTTTAAGCCTATAAATCCACAATATTGTACAAATTTGGACTACAGGTATACTCAGATGTAATCAGTAAATTACTGCATAAATGTTCCGGTTCAGTGGTGATGTGAACTAGAGATAGCACTGACTGAAAATCCCAGATCTGAACTCTCTAAGCTTTGGGGAAATTCAGATCTGGATCTGAACTTTGTGGCTTGGGGCTGTAACTACTAGTATTTATGGATTTAAAGTTCTCATGTGTTTGAGATGTTCCCTTTTTCATGTTTAGAACCTTTTACAAAGTGTGAGTGTGTGGGAGGGAGGCTGATCCTATTAACAAGGTACCGAAGTAGGACTTGGGACAGCTATGTTTAACTGGAGGCTTTACCTCAGACTTCTTGGGTGAATGTAGGCAAGTGATTTAGGCTGGTATTTTCAAAGGAGCTGAAAGGTGTTCGGTGGCTGGGAATCTGTGAATTTGAATGTGTTTTGGGCATCAAAATCCCAGCCTTTACCTCTGCCTGAGTTCCTCCTCTGCAAAGTTGGGGATATTTGTCCCCTACTTAACAAGGGTGTTGTGATGGTAAATTCATTTCTATAGCTGAAGAGCTCAGATGGTGTACTGACAGAGCCCATATAAAAACATATGGAGACTGTGTGTGTTGGGGGAAAACAATAACTGAATGCTCGATACAATTCTCCAGGAAGCACAAGCAACAAAAGCGATTGTTCAGCAAATCATATAGTCAGTTCTGACTTTTTTTTTTTTTTTTGGCAGCAGGATGGGGGAACATCAACTAATTCAACTAACTCTATATAAATTAGGGGTGGGTAAACTTTTTGGCCCGAGGGCCACATCAGGGTTGCAAAAAGGTATGGAGGGCCGGGTAGGGAAGGCTGTGCCTCCACAAACAGCCTGGCCCCCTCCCCCTCCCACTTCCCAGCCCCTGACTGCCCACCTCAGAACCCCCAATCCATCCAACCCCCCGCAGTCCTTGTCCCCGACCGCCTCCTCCCAGAACTCCCTGCCCCAACTGCTCCCCCACCGCCTATCCAATCCCCCTGTCCCCTGACTGCCCTGACTCCTATCCACACACCTGCCTCCTGACAGGCCCCCAGGGACCCCAACCCCTCCACACACCCCCCCACTTCTTGTCCCCTGACCGCCCCCTCCCAGGACCCCACCCCTTATCAAACCCCCCCCCCCGCTCCCTGTCTCCTGGCTGCTTCCCCCCCCACCCCCTTACCATGCCGCTCAGAGCGGCAGGACAGGCTTATTGGAAAGCCTGGGAGGTGGGTGGGCGCAAGCCATGCTGCCCGCATGGCTGCGGAGGAGGGGGGACAGCGGGGGAGGGGTCTGGAGCCAGCCTCCCCAGCTGGGAGCTCAGGAGCCTGGCAGGACGGTCCCATGGACTGGATGTGGCCCGTGGGCCATAGTTTGCCCACCTCTGATCTAAATATTGCTGTTAGCTGTTGATTTTTATTTCTATGAAGTGTGCATTTTTACTTGAGAAAGAACATATTTTATTAGTGAGCCTCCTGATGTATTACAATATCTGGCATTAAAGACCTAAAGTCAAGTCAGGTAGAATATGGGAGAAAAAATCCCCATAGATTTTGGTTAAATCCCCTCAGTCTGCTGCAGATTGTGGAGGAAATTCTCTGAAGATTTCCATCATCCCTACATAAAACTGCTCTGGGCCCTCCTTCAACATGGCACTTAGTTCCCATTGACGTTAACAGGACTACAGATGGAAGTAATGGTTTCCAGTCTTGAGCTCTTTTACTGTAAACACTTCAGGGTAGGGACCTTTCATTTCAAGAGTCAAGCTCATATATGCAGGAAACAGAACTTTCCCAAAGGTGACTGGAATCAAGTCCCACAGGAACAAAGGACCATTCCAAACCTCACCACCTTCCGCTCCAAGTGCAAGATGTGTGTCTTCCTCCTTGACTTCTCTAACCTAAACATAGCAAAGCATGTACACTTAAACCCCCTCAAACTGTATAATAACAGAAGACTCCTGTGCACACAGAGTTCTCCCCCTGCGGAGAGTGTGAGTGAATGAACCACTTTTGACAGATGCTAGTCACACCACATAATGCACTGCTGGAAGGCACTCTGTGATCTGCTTGTGGTGACGAGGGTGGTACAATAGTTTACAAAAAGAGGTTAGTATTTCCATAAAGCACTATGCATGCCTCTAGTGCTATATTTTAAAAATGTAGTTTATTTTGGATACAAATATATAAGCAGGGAGTTAACGTTTGGGATAATAAAACCCTGGAGATGGATTGTGCCAGGCCCTGAAGAGAGCGGAAGTGTGTGCAAAAGCCCCTCTCCCCCTCCCCCGACATTCCCTGCACAGAGGCCAGATATCATTTCAGTTCCTGTAATCTCCCGAGTGCCAGGACTGCTCCAGGCTAGCATCTGTAGGTGGAGTGACTCTCTCTCTCACAAGGGGGTGAGGAGATGCATGAGCCTTCCTCCTCTTGTTCTGGTCTACAGGGTTTCCTCTCCTTGCAAATGGTATGGCACCTGAGCTCCTCAGGTCTAATGTCTCCTGCAGAACCCATTGCACCCATGCAAAGCTATGGCTTAAAGCCACAATTTGTCCCTTGATTGCTCTGGGAATTCATGACAGGAAAGTATCTGGTTTCCCTTGCCATTGGCTTGGAGTGGCCTGCCGGGAAATTTCTTGGGAGGCCCACAAACTCCACCTAACCATGGCAGTCTAAACAAAGATCCTATTTCTCTGTGGATCCTAACTGGCAGGGGCTAAAATGCTCAACAGAACACAGATCCACCACACTGATTCCCACTGCTGGGGAAAAAAGAGCTTAGGAGGAGGTGGGGCTGGTGTCCTCTTTCCCCTCTTGTGTCCGAATTTAGCAAACTACTGTGCTATGCATCATGAGGTGGGATCTGAGACACCATACTACGTTCAAACCCAAACTGCAGCAAACAGTTGGAAGGCAGCAGGCCAAACATGAGGGTATGTCTACACTTGGCTTGCTGCCTTCCAACTGTTTGCTGCAGTTTGGGTTTGAATGTAATATGGTGTCTCAGATCCCACCTCATGATGCATAATACTGGCTCAGGAGAATCACAGTGAAAAGCGGCAGTAATGCATTTCTAACTCCTTTATCTGAAAGGAGAAAAGACCAATTCTGGCTCCTGGGGAAGGTGGTGGGGAGTTAAAGCATAGATCACTGCTGCCCTGCCCTCCCTTGGTGGCTCCTCTTCTCTGCTCTTCCTAGAGCTCTTCCCTCCCAGTGCAGCATTGCCCACCTATCTTTTATGTTTAGGTGGCTCTTCTCCTCAGATGTACACATGGCGTATTGTGAGGTTTCCTGTGGGGAAGTAAAGTAGAACTGAAATGTCATTGTTGGAGACAGAAGGATCTTTCAGATCCTGAACGGAGAAATTGGAAGGAAAACCTTTAAATATTGGTAAGTGTAAGTTATAATTTCTGATCCCCTGGGTGGAGAGAAGGGGAGGGGCGGCGGGAAGAGAAACAGTTTGGTTGTTACTTGGGTCACTTTTATGTTTAAAGAGAGTTGTATCTGTTTTGCAGTGTCAATAGGCAGGGTACGTTATAAAGTCATGCTATTTGTGTTCTGAAGTGATAAGACAAGTGCAAAATGCCCCCACATCTTTCTGAAAGAGAATCAAATTGAAACTTACCAGTAAAGTAGAAAATACATAACACCCACAGCTACAGACGTGCACTAATTGTTGCAATATAGGTTAGATGAGGAGCCTCATTCTGCAGCTCTTGGGTCCCATGAACAAAAAGATTTCTCTAAATGACTTGAAGCTCATGCGCTTTTTCCCTCTCGAACACTCAACTAATTTTTAACAGCTTAGTTAAAAGACGAATTTTCACTTTTCATGTATCTGTGCCCCTTTCACACCTGGTTACAGTTTCCACAGAATGTTTAACTTTTTTTTTTATCATCAGATGCAAATAAAGTGAAAAACACCACCATCATTAGGAAGCCTCCTGCCTTAAGTGACTTCCCCAAACGTACCCAGAACACAATGAACAGAAATCTTACTTTTTACTAAAGGTCCATCTCTATTAATGATTATTAATTGTAGTATGGTTGGGGCCTCAAGGCCCCAACTGAGATAGGGGCCCCTTTGTGCTAGTCCCTGTGAACACACAGAGTGAGACAGAGCATCTGTCCCAAAGAGCATATAGTCTAAATTCACAAGACAGGCAAAGGGTGGGAGACAACAAGTATTATCCCTATTTTAAAGCTGGGGAATTGAGGCACAGAATGCTTTGCTGACTTGCTTAAAGTCATACAGAAAGTCTGTGGTAAAGTTGGGAACTGAACCCAGCTCTCTAGAGTCCGGTGCTCAGCCTTAACCACCACCTTCTCATTGCTAAGAAACTGCTTGCTGTTAGTCCCTTGAATGCTCATTTAAGCAAGGTTTCGGTATACTTAAATACATCATCATATCTGGCAAATGCACTGCATGCTGCAAAGATTAAAGGCATAACCTTTCCTAGCTAAATTTTGTGCTCTATTTCTAAACTCTGTGTCCCATTGCTACAACTAATTCCCAGCCCTGTAGCCACTAATGGATTGGAATGCTATAAGGAATCTCACTCAGTACTTGGATGAGGAAATTAAGCAAGGCTATTCACAATTAATGGAAAAAGACACAGAGCTCTGGGTTCAGGTTCCATAGTGGGATGCCTTTTCTACTCATTGCACAAAAAGGAAGTCATACTGGTTTGGCTTCCTTAGGAATGATTATTTGGTCACACCTAGTTAGGTGGCCTGGAATCCCAACTATCTTCCCAAGTCCAACAAAAGAATGAGGGGAAGAGAGACTGTGCTCCTTGCTTGAGGTCTTCCTGCCTCTGTCCTAGAGGCGAAGACTCCTACCACAAGTGTGAAGTTGCAACACCCAGCTTTCTTGTAAAAAAAAAAATGCCAGTCCAGACAAAATCACCTTGATCCTCAAAACAAAACAGTTTAGGAAAGGAAGTGAAGAAGAATGGTGTATCCAACTGAAATTACAGGCAGGTACTTAGGGAGACAGAATTACAGACACTGGAATTTGGCCAGAACTCCGGGAGTAACAGCTCTACTCCTCAAGCAAGTGCTACAGGACTTGTATAGTTATGATCCCAAGTGGTCAGGAGCTTGATTTGACAGACAGAACCTTCAGCAGCACAGTGACCCAAACACCAACCTAGTGCTTTAATTTAGTGGGCAGTGAAGTACTGTATCTACCAGTGAATACTGCGTGCAGATTGTGGTCGCCCCATCTCAAAAAAGATATATTGGAATTGAAAAAGGTATAGAAAAGGGCAACAAAAATGATTAGGGGTATGGAACAGCTGCCATATGAGGAGAGATTACTAAGAATGGGACTTTTCAGACTGGAAAAAAAGACGACTAAGAGCAGATATGACAGAGGTCTATAAAATCATGACTGGATTGGAGAAAGTAAATAAGGAAGTGTTATTTACTCCTTCTCATAACACAAGAACTAGGGGTCACCAAATGAAATTAATAGGCAGCAGGATTTAAAACAAACAAAAGGAAGTATTTTTTTCATACAATGCACAGTCAACCTGTGGAACTCCTTGCCAGAAGATGTGGTGAAGGCCAAGACTATAACAGGGTTCAAAAAAGAACTAGATAAGTTCATGGAGGATAGGTCCATCAATGGCTATTAGCCAGGATGGGCAGAGATGGTGTCCCTAGCCTCAGTTTTCCAGAAGCTGGAAATGGGCAACAGGGGATGGATCACTTGATGATTACCTATTCTGTTCATTCCCTCTGGGGCACCTGGCATTGGCCACTGTTGGAAGACAGGATACTGGGCTAGATGGACCTTTGGCCTGACCCAGTATGGCCATTCTTATGCTCTTACCAAATTAACACCAAACTTCCTGAAGTACACAGAGTTTCCCATCCAAACACTGACCAGCCCTGACCCTGCTTAAGTTCTGTTAAAAGTCATAGTCCCAAGTGGCATTACTAAGACGATTTACAGAAGCACAGATATACCGGTACAGCTGTTCTGCTGTCAGAGCGCTCATGTAGCCGTGGTATGTCTCCCATCGACATAATAAAACCAGCTCAATGAACAGTGGTACACATGAGCGTTTATGCTGGCAAAACTTATGTCGCTCAGAGGGGTGTGTTTTTCACACCCCTGAGTGACAAAAGTTTTGCCGACGTAAGTGCTAGTGTAGACGTGGCCTTATTCTCTTTGGAGAAATAAACATCCAGAAAGTTTCAATTTTTTTTCCTACTTCCTTTTTAAACTCACCCAACAAAGGTTTATTATATATCAGAAAACCATAGACTAGGGCTTCAACTGTTTTTTCCAATAACTAGATTCCATGATTGCGGAGTCATTTTGCTTTCATGTTATTTTTTAATCCAGTTTATGATTTCCTCATTCCACACTCTTGATAAATACAATTGGAAAAGAACTAATGGTTTTGCCCAATGCACCACAGGAACAATAGCATGTATTACTGAGTCACCCTTATTTTTATTGATGTTTTCTCTCTTATTTTTAAGAGATTTTAATGGTACTGAAAGCAGATAGAGAGCCCTGGAAAATGAAGTCTTCTCCTAATCCAGGGGCAGCAGTAATGCAAGATTCCTACCACATTCCACCTCTAGGTGGTGATGGGGTAGTTTATGTTCTGTGCCACTTAGGTCACTTGCCTCTCTGCTGAGCCCAGGTATAATAATTTGTGGATGGCCTCCCTCGAGCAAAACTGGGAGTGGTCCCCTCCCCATCCTTAGAACACACAAATTCAAGGTGCCCTTTCCTACATTCTGCTCTCTCTCAGTGAAGATAAGTGTTTTCTTTCTTTAATTCGGTCACAGGAAGCCAGGCAGGAGGAGAAGAGCAAGGATCTAGGCTGAAGCTCTACAGCTAAATGGAAAGAGAGAGTTTTAGGAATAATTTTTTCCTTATTATAGGTGGAACAGGCAGCAACACCTATAGTTAAGGATGCTTTCCAGTATAAGACCCCGTTTTCAGTTTAACCAATTGGACTGATATTTTCCATGCTGGGTGTCTGTCTCAGGCTGCATTTTTTATGGAAAATTTCAGCTGAAATAGTTCTGGGAATGAGGTTGTATTTTGCCCATGTTGAAAAATTGACACCCACTTTAATGAGAAGCTCTAGCAACTCTGTGCTATAAAGCAGAGACTTGAAATTTGCCAGGGGATTCTCCTGGTGTCAGGGATGTGCCTTTTTAACATTGCCATGGAAAACTACCCACATTTTGCCAACTTATATGCCTTTGAAAAATCTCAGTTTGTACAAGCTCAGTAGAGACTTGTTAGAGATCAGCAGCTAAATTCTCTGAAGATTCCATTTACGCTGAGCATGCTGCACTGAGGACTTTCACTGTGGTTGCCCCTCCTGATAACCAAGGGCTGTTGTGGCGGAGAGACTGACTCGCCTATGCCCTCAATATTCCCACTCCTCGTGGCCAGGCAGCAAAGAGGAGGTGGAAAAAACAGTCTGATCGGAGTGCAGAGGAGTGAGGAGCAGAGGTGGGCGAGGGAGATGATAGGTGCAGAAGATAGCCGCGCAGGGGATGCGGTAGGGACAGGGTGTGTGGGTAGTATTTCATAGAATGAGGCAGCGGTCCTGTGGAAAATATAGTATGTTATCATTTAAATAAGCCCTACATCATTATCCATATGCACAAGAGGGCTGAATTAAGGTCACACAGGCAACCTTAATAATGGCATTTGTTAACTTCAATACTTGACTTGGCAATCTTATCGTTCTTTTAACACAGTTTCTATTCATGTCATTCTAATAAAAGTACCTTCCTTGTTCAGTGACTGAAGAAAAGTGACTTTCTGATATTGCCTTTATTATTATTATCACCATCATCATCACAGTGATACTTCCTGTCATCTCTCCCCTCTTCAGAATTAAAAATGGGTACATTACATTAAAGGCTGAAAGGAGGGGCACACGTGGGTACCTCTTCATGCCTGCTTACTGTTTTGCCCAGTTCTTTTGTTGTATCGTCTTGCGGGCCGGGCCACCTACTTTCTTTTAAAAGAAAAACTTCTCTGTCCCATATCCCCATCCTTCCAACTTCTAAGTGTGCCTTGGGGAAGAGGAAACAACCCCCAAATGAAAACATCAACTCCCTAGCCTCACCAACCAAGCCAAGATCGCATTATCGAGGCTATGCTCTAATTGCTTGGCATTAGTCCCAGTAGAAGCTCTGTTTTGCTCCATCTCTTGGGCTTCCCTGTGCTTCTCAGTTTCACTTCTCACCTCCCCGCTTCCCAGCTGCAGGTGTTTCTCTGATTTTTCTCACTTGGTTGATGGCTGGAGGGATATTTTCCTTCTCTCTTTCCACACTCCCTGCTGTATGTCTAGCTCTTTTAGAGGTGGGAGGTGCTCAGATGGCCTGCAGAGAAGTAACGTGTAGCTCCTTGCATAAAGGGGGACTGCAGCATTGGGTGGCAGCAGTTGTGCCTAAGAATGGCTTGGCTCCAACTTTGTCTTCTGTCAAAAGCACTAACTAGTAATCCCCTCTAGCCCTAATGTCATTCTCATGGCTCTTGTCGCCCAGCAGCCAATCCAGTTTCTTCCTCCCATTTGGTTGGTAAAGTTAACCGAGGCAGGCACTCAGTGCCTTTTATGAAATCACCAGTTTGAGCCAGCGACCTTCTGAGTAGCAGAAACATGAGGCATGGTTGAGTAGTTAGAACTGTGCTTAGAGTCTGACATCTGGCTTCTATACCATTCTGCCTCTGATTTGCAGTTTAACCATGGGCAAGTCACTTCACCTCTCAGGGCTTCAGTTCCCCATCTGTAAGAATGAGTATAATTACGCTAACCAGCTATGCTAAAGGAACGGCTAACAACATCCAGTATTCAGAGTAACAGCCGTGTTAGTCTGTCTTCGCAAAAAGAATCTGGCCTGTAAAGCAGTACAAAAACGGTGTGTACACCAGGCTAAGGGAAAAGTTCTTCAGAAGAGCATACTGGATGTTCGCAAAAAGAAAAGGAGTACTTGTGGCACCTTAGAGACTAACCAATTTATTTGAGCATGAGCTTTTGTGAGCTACAGCTCACTTCATCGGATGCATACCGTGGAAACTGCAGCAGATATTATATACACACAGAGACCATGAAACAATACCTCCTCCCACCCCACTGTCCTGCTGGTAATAGCTTATCTAAAGTGATCATCAAGTTGGGCCATTTCCAGCACAAATCCAGGTTTTCTCACCCTCTGCCCCCCCCACACAAACTCACTCTCCTGCTGGTGATAGCCCATCCAAAGTGACCACTCTCTTCACAATGTGTATGATAATCAAGGTGGCCATTTCCTGCACAAATCCAGGCTATTACCAGCAGGAGAGTGAGTTTGTGTGTGGGGGGGCGGAGGGTGATAAAACCTGGATTTGTGCTGGAAATGGCCCAACGTGATGATCACTTTAGATAAGCTATTACCAGCAGGAGAGTGGGGTGGGAGGAGGTATTGTTTCATGGTCTTTGCGTATATAATGTCTTCTGCAGTTTCCACGGTATGCATCCGATGAAGTGAGCTGTAGCTCACGAAAGCTCATGCTCAAATAAATTGGTTAGTCTCTAAGGTGCCACAAGTACTCCTTTTCTTTTTGCGAACATCCAGTATGCTCTTCTGAAGAACTTTTCCCTTAGCCTGGTGTACACACAGTTTTTGTACTGCTTTACAGGCCAGGTTCTTTTGAAACAGTTAATACTTTTGTTTAATTCCTAGTTTCTCAATACTCTGGCCCTTATATTTGTCCACACTCTGGTCAAGGGAAATGGCACTTATGTAAAATTGCAGGCAAAATTGTAGCACACAGCTGCACAGTTGCTCCCCTCTTTAAAATGGCTTCAGTTCCTCTTTCAGCTAGCCCCTTCGTAAACCCCACTATGGCTACCAAAAAATGGTTCTCTCCAGCCTCAGTTACTGAGTAGATGAGTGTTTATAGTAATCTCTCTCTTCAGCAGAGAGCATACTTAGGCTGCACTAGGGTCACCAGACGCCCTGATTTTATAGGGGCAGTCCCAATATTCAGGGCTTTTTGTTATATAGGTGCCTATTACCCCCCACCTCCTGTTCTGATTTGTCACTAGGGTTGCCAACTTTATACTCGCACAAAACCGAACACCCTTGCTCTGAGGCCCCACCCCTGCTCACTCTATCCCCCCTCCCTCTGTCGCTCGCTCTCCTCACCCTCACTCATTTTCACCAGGCTGCCTCAGGGTTTTGGGGTGTGGGCTCTGGCTGGGGATGCAGGCTCTGGGGTGGGGCTGGGGATGAGGGGTTTAGGGTGCAGGAGGGGGTTCTGGGCTGGGGCAGGGGTTTGGGGTGAGGGGGGGCAGTGTGAGGGCTCCAGCTGGAGGTGCAGGCTCTGGGGTGGGGTTGGGACTGAGAGGTTTGAGGTGCAGGAGGGTGATCTGAGCTGGGACTGAGGGGTTTGGAAGATGGGAGGGGGATCAGGGCTGGGGCAGGGGGTTGGGGTACAGGAGTGGGGCAGGGGTGCAGGCTCCGGGTAGCGCTTAACTAGGGATGCTCCTGGAAGCAACGGTGTGTCCTTTCTCCAATCCCTATGCAGAGGCACAGCCAGGCGGCTCTGCACACTGTCCCATCTGCAGGCGCCACCCCCGCAGCTCCCATTGGTCATGGTTCCTGGCCAGTGGGAGCTGCGAAGCTGGCACTGGGGGCGGAGCATTGCATGGTACATTGAGCCCCCGACTGCCCCTATGTGTAGGAGCCAGAGAGGGGATATGCTGCTGCTTTTGGGAACTGCGCGGCACAAAGGCAGGCAGGGAACTTGCCTTAGCACCACTGTGCCGCTGGCCTGACTTTTAAAGGCCCGGTCAGCAGTGCTGACCGAAGCCCCCAGGGTCCCTTTTTGATTGGGTGTTCCGGTCAAAAACCAGACACCTGGAAACTCTATTTGTCACGCTTGCTATCTGGTCACCCTAGCCTCCACCCCACAACTGCTACTGTTCTGTTCTGTCATCTACTAGCTTTCAAATCAACCATAGCAACTCACAGCAAAGGATGGTCTAAAGAGAGCAAGTGGTCTCCAGCATGGGGGAGGTGAGGCCAGCTGTGACTTGTTCCTTTTTCCAGTGCACATTTCCTTGTACTTGCCTATATTTATCTTCACCTGTGTTTGGGTTACTCAATTTCCTGGGTATTTAGGACCTTCTAGAGTTCCTCACAGCCTTGACCTACAACCGTGCCATCGCTGTATTTTGCTACTTAGCAATTCACTTCCTCTTGCAAGTTGTAAAATATTGAACCCCACCCCTCCCTTCTTTCCACATTAGGAATTAGCCAATCATTCTTTATATTTTCCCCATCTCCTACTCATTTTAAGAGCCATCACTAGACCTTATCACAGCACAGTTCTTTTTCCCTCATTGTCTCTTGTGCCTTATAATTATTTTATTAAAATTCTTCTGTGATTCTAAATAAACTATATCAATGTATTGACCTTGCTCCATGATTATGTGTTTGATTTTAAGCATTCTAGCAAGTTATGGAGACACAATTTACCTGTATAGCTTCCGTTCTGGTTTATCATACGCAGTACTGAGCTGAGTGTTTCATGGCTAAAAATAATTAGATAGTTTTTTTATGTATATAAAACTATTTTCCACTTTAATGCCTCTAAACAACAATCCTGGAATGACCACTGTGCCTGTGGACCCCCTATATCTGCATGGTGGCCCACTTACTTCAAACTAATAACTTACACCTGAAAGGCTTTATAGCCTAATGATAACTCATGGGGTCACTCTTCCCTTTTTCATTTCTCTAGTTCAGCATTGCCAGCAGTAGAGGATTAATTCATTTCTGTCCTAGAGTCTAGCCCTAAACTACAAGTCTCTACAACTCAGTGATGGAAAATACTTTTTAAGGCTTTATTGGATTGATTTTAGATATAGTTTGCTCTTGTGTCAAGCATTATGGAGTTAGGTGCCTAAATCTAACTTAGGCAGCAGTTGAGCAGTGATTTTAAGGATCTCAGACATGCCTAACTGTAGGCCCCGAAGTACCTCGGCATCTACATTTTTGCCATCTGGGTCCCTAAGCACCTAGTTCTTGGTGGCCGGCTATGTGGACAGCTGCCTCAGTCCTGCTTCCAGCAGCTTAGCGCCTGCCTAACTGCTTAGACCCAGCAGCCCCTCCAACTAGGCAGTGCCTCATCTACGCTGTCTGCAGGGCATGAGCTAGTGGGTGTGCTCAGAGCAAGCTTCCCTTGCAACACAGGAGAAGGTGGCTTCTTCCCTTACAGCCTTTAACCTGGTAGGTTGGGTACTTACCTCTGATGTGGGAGACCCTGGTTCAATTCTTCCCTCTGCCTGATGTGGAGCAGGCATTTGAACATGGGTCTCCCCTCTCCCAGGTTGCAAGGCCTATGGTCTTTTGTGGTGTTAGCCCAAGACCAGCTGGCAAAACCACTGGAAAATAGAGTTTTTTCCTCTATAATATTTAAAATTGATTTTCAAATTAAGCCTTTTGTAAGGACTTTAACTGAGAATGTACAGTAAACAAGCATCCCACTTCTTCAGTGGGACTTGTAGGTACTGAGCATCTTGCTAGGAAGCACTAAATACCTTGCAGGATTGGGTCCCTATGAAGCAATAGGAAGGAAAAAGGTCTTACCTGTACAGTTTGCTTCTTACACAGTTAATAACCCCATTTTTTTTTTTTAAAGCCCACTGTATTTCTGGTCACAATATGCTCTCTTTAATGCCTGCTAACTAGCTTCAGTTTCACCAAAACCAAATGCAACAGCTGCTGACTTCAGGCTAATGAGGCTGCGAGGTATAATATGCATTGTCTTTTTATGTAATGTGGTTTATTAAACATCTTCTAAAGCTTACCAGTGTCCCCAGGACATAACTCTCCCGCACAAAGCAATGCCTTGCCAAGTAATGAACTATGATTTATGGTGGTAACGGTTATCCTACTTTAAAAAAAAAATTACAGCAATTGCTCTGTAGAATAAAAGAGTATAACATGCACCATTTGGCACATTTATGACAACAGTGCTCTGGTTTTCTTAACTCCACAGTTCGCTGTTGGCAATATTTCAAATTCTTGAGACAGATGTTTAAATGAATTTAAAGAGGACAGTGAAATACTTTTAAAACATCATACAGTGTTGAGTGTAAGGAGCATTATTTCTTTAACGTTCAGGTAAGAAAGGACGCCACATGGCCTATTCTGTTTTAGATCTAATAGTGGATGATGTAAGTAGCAAACACGGAATTTACTTTGTGAAGGGTCCCCCTGTTGTTGTTCAGTTTTGGCTGAGTGAGCTCAAACTTTTTCTTAGAATTAGCTCATAAGCACATCTATTTTGTGAGATCCACATTTGTTTTGAATGTAGTTCCTACCATCTTAATACAGGATTAAGTGGTCTCACGCAAACATTGTGATTGTCTCATTGTGGTCCCAGTGGTTACAGTTTCAGGCCAGAAATGATAAGCATTTGGAAAAAAATGTAATATTAAAACCCTGGTCATGTCTCCGAAAGGCAGATATTGTAAAAATGTTTTCATCATAACTTGTGAAATTCTAAAGAAAAGAAAGACGGTGTTATAGGCTAAAAACCAAGAGAGTGATTTAGTTAAGAAAATACTAAACTCAACCCTGGCCTTGTTATATGTTGCATTTGAATTATAGAAAGAAGAACTCACAAAAGGCAGAAGTCAGTATTCTTCACAACATGATAGTTGTCAGTCTGCAATGTGTTTGTGGCCAAGGGTGGGAATGTAGTCTGAAAATCAGTTGCGTGTGCAGACAGTGTAAGACATCGAAGACAAGTGAAGCATTAATAAAGCAATGAACATTTATATTTAATTTACATTTTGACAATTCGCACATAAATAACGGTGTAAACCAGTACGTAAACATAAGATAGTTTGTTGCTCTAGCAAAGTAAAAAGCTTGTTAACTTTGGTCAGAGTCTTTCTTAAAAGAGAAAAAACACTGATTGTTGCTACATTCACATGTAAAAGTTCTAAGGGAAGTGGAAAAAAACAGTAAAGAGTAGTAACAATTCTTAAAGCTGATGCATATATATCTTTGTAAAAGTTGTAACAAATACAAAGAAAGCACTACAGGCAAATAAAAAGAGAAGTGTGTGCCCAGTGACAGTAGTGATACCTTGGTTTGTCCTACAGTTAAGTACTATTTTTGAGAACCATTGCTACATTAAAAGATGTCAGCCGCACAATTTATAGGAATAGAAATGTAATGAACGTATAACTGTAGTCCTTCAAAAGCTGTATTTTCTTAGGTTTGGGGTTTACTTATTAATAGAAGGCATTAGAATGACATTTAAAAATAAAAATCCCCAAACCCCGGCTTTATGAAGTGGTCTATAAAAATCTATAATTTATAAGAAGATAAGTAGATAGAAAGATAGAATGTATACAGTGGTAAAGGGTGTAATAATGCCATTTATTTTTCTGCAAGTTGCAGGTGACCACATAACTCTTAAGGGTCAGAGCAAAATGGGACATTAGGGTCATCCTAAATAATCCACATTACTTTAAATAGTTCATTCCACTCTTCACCATTGTGTATTATATTTATACCATGCATGGTTGAGATTTTGATTTCTTTTGGTTTATTTTCAGGTTTTTTTCAGTTAAGCTTTCTGGTTATTTGGTTATACAAAAAAACCAATCAACCGGCAAAGATATGAGGAGATCCAAAACCCAGTCTTGCAAACACTATGAAGTGTGTAATCCCACTGAATTCTGTGAGACGGCACGTCAGTAAAGTTCTTAATGTGTTTGCAAGATCAAGCCTCAAGTGAGCAACTGTGCATGTGTACTAGCAAGTGATAAATGCCTTAACGCAGCATTCTGATTGGGTTGGGTTCATCAGATGATATGCAAAGTTGGATAACATTTGATCTTCACACTTAGATGAAAAATAGGTTTTATTACATGGTTTGGCTCACAACTTAAGTGGTATAAATATATATCTATATACATATATGGTATAGTGGTATAAATATATCTATAAATATACATGTGTTCTTTGCTACACCTCCAATGCCAACATGATATCTTTGGGCTTAGCAAAACAAAAAGATAAAAGAACGTGCATTCTATCTTTTCTGTGAACATTTGGTTTCTTCTCGAAAGTAGCAAAGCATTAGATAAAACAGCATTTTCTGCACCACTGGACACACGCAATGAGGTAATTGTTGTTCAACAACTTTGCCAATGCCCTTTTCATCTTTAATTAAATTAACCACAAAATGTACAAACACAAATACTGAAGAAACTCTGAATCGTACAGGAAGCCCAAAAAAAAAAAAAAAAAAAAGTGCCAGGAAAGGACTTCATTATCCCCTTCTGCCCAAGGAAACTGGGTGGGGAATAAAAACAAAAAAACCTTATTTCTCAAGGAATCTGACCATCTTCTGATCCCCAGAAGACTCTGGAAATAAAGTCTCAGCCAAATACTCCTTGTAGGCAGCACATTTGGGATATCTATACGTTTGACTTTTAAGCTGTTTTTGCAAAAAGTTTAATCGTCATTTTTAGAAACAGCCACTTTTTCACATTCATGCATTGCTTTGGGTTACAAAGTTGCAGAATGTAATGTGTCTACTATCATTTTCTAAAAGCCTGCCTGTTGTATTATTTATGTGAGGCTGGGTATTTGTTATTCCACATCTGTTATGGGTAGTGCTGCAGATAGAAAAATCTCTTTACAACTCACAGATAGGCAGGTATGGTATTCTTTTCCCTGTTTACTGCTAGTCACTTTTTTTTTTTTTCAGAGGGTGGGGGGAGAGGGGAAATGATTTTGCACATCTACCTGCTCCATGAAAGTACACAGCACTTTTCAAACCATTCAACATGTCAAATACCCACCTTTGGCAATACAAAAACCTCATTTTCAAAAACGCTGGTACATAGACACATTTACTGAAGTAATGTTTCCTCCCCCAATCTTAGGTTTTTAAAATAGATGTGCACAGAAAAAAAAATTATCTACAAAGAATGGCCACAAGATAAAAATATAAAGATTTATATTCAAAATTACAACGAATTTTCTGGTCATTGTAAACGTTTGCTAATTATTGCTTTTAGAATGGTAAATTGCATAATAAATTATGAAGTACTGTCATTGAAAAGGTAATTATGGATTGGTGATTGTTTTTTAGTAAGTGGGGAGGCAATACATAGTCCTTGCCTCTTTTCATGCCCTGAGAATACAGTAACTTTGGAGTTCCTTCTTTCAACTGGAGGACGAGGGAAACTACTGTAAGCCAAGATTGCTTTGCAGCATAGAAACTATGTACAATTGCTACAGGCACCCTGACTTGCCAAGTCATAAATAAAAATCACTTCTTTGGGGGGAAAAAAAGTCTTAAGGGTCCATTGGTTCAACTGTTTCTTGCTTGACCTTTATAGGTAACAGAGGTAGTGGATGACCATGAGGCAACTTCATAATTGACATGTCTGAAGATTCGTAAAGGTTACATCCTGAGGAGATAAGTCCATTTCCCATGTTCCTCTGCAAAGATACTTTAAGACTAGCTCCTTCTAGCTCTCTTCTGAGCATGGTCAGTATTTCTTTTTCGACAATGGATGCCATATCGATATTGTCCTCCACATCTTCCAGCCTGTCAGCACTGTCACTGATGTCGAACTTCTCAATCTCTTCATTAATACGATTCAGGTCCTCCATTGAGAGGCCAGAGGCAGGGGCTACAGGGCAGTTGCCTTTCAGATGGACTTTGAGGCTGCAGAGGTGAATATAGCTCTTGTGGCAGTGGACACACTTGTGTGGCCGTTCCCTGGTATGGAGACGCTTGTGCAACTTCAGGTGCACAAACTGGGTGAATTTAGCAGGGCACAGCTTGCACTGATAAGGCTTTTCTCCAGAGTGGAGTCGCAGATGGGTCTTTAGATTGCTAGTGCTGCTGAATCGTTTATGGCAAACCTAATTTTGGAGGCAACAGGAAAAACAAAACAAAAAAAAACAGTGAGTGAGTGGGAGGGTTGTTTTTGTTTGTTTGTAATTGCAGATAAATAGGAAAGCCTGGTGTGTTGAAAAAGCCTCTTGCCATCACTGCATCTTTAGACTTTCACATTTAAAACAAACACCCCCAAATTGACTTTTTAATCTTGCTGAGTAGCATTTGGCCTACAGCTTGTCTGACAGATGCTGTAGCAGGCAAAAAGTGAAGCTGATGATCTCGCAGTGCATGGAACACTACATACCTGACACTCATGAGGCTTTTCTCCTGTGTGTACCAGATAGTGCTTCTGGAGATGAGCCAGCTGAGTGAACCCTTTATTGCAAGTCTGACATTTGAACGGTCTCTCTCCACTATGTACTCTGAGGTGGACCTAATGAGAAACAAAATATTTACTATAGTTTCTAGTAATTACAAAGATAGTACTTTAAAAACAAAAACCCGCAAACATTTGCAAAGTTACTAGAGACATCCCACAGGCAGAACACATTGCATGGAAATCCTCAAGTTACTTTTTTTAGGCCACTCCAACATTAAAAAAAAATACATTTAAAAAAAAATTAAACCACCACGTTTACTACCATGATAGCATGGTGATAAGTATAGTATGAAACCTAGATGAATTGGTTGTCTCTTAAAAGAAAGAAAGCATGGGTGCTAGGTAAGTTACAGAAAAAAAATATAAGCCTTCCAACCATGATGGAAACTTAATATATTTTGTTAAAGATGGGAATGTTTTCCTTATAATTAGGCTATCTCCTTAATGCCTACCTTCAGATTGGAGAGCTGGCCAAAGGTCTTGGAGCAAACATTGCATTCATACTTGATCTTCCCATTCTGCTTCTTCAGTGGATATGGAAGGGTTTTGTAACCAGTCACATTCCTCTTACTTTTAATGAGATTCATGGCTTCTTCACTGGTGGCAGCCAATACTGCTGAGGTAGGTTTAGGTTGCATTATGTGTTCTGAAGTGGCTGCTGTGCCAGCTGTGGGGGACCCACTGGTGGGGCTGCATGATTTGTCTTTCATGCTGGCAGCAGCACCTGTGATGGAAAAGGCACTGTTAGGTGCTGGTATGAGAAAGTCTCTTGGATGATCGGGTTGTAGCAATCTACGGCCTCCTTCAGGTGGCAATGAACTTGGAAGAGGAGCTGGGTTCAGCATGTGATGGGAAAGGCTTCCTCCACTGAGTAGGTTGCTATAGAGAGGATACATCCCTGGGAACAGATTGAAATTGTTGATGCCATTGATATTGTTCAAACCACTCAGGTTATTACAGCTCATACTGTACGGAGGTAACAGGAATTTTGGATAGTGGGAATTATAAGAGGATAAAAAGGCTGGTGAGAGATGGCTAGGGGGTGCATATCCGGGGTAAGACCCCAATCCTTCTGAGCCATAGGGTCCATTCAAGTATGGGTAAGATTCTCTGTGTTCTTGAGAAGTAGGTGCCAGAGGTGAAACTGTAACCCCTGGACTGCTGTGAGGGCTTGAGCTTTTTAAGCTTTGGTCTGGGCTGCTCCTTGCTGAAGGACTTGGTGTGGTAGAAGACTGGATGGGTGAGTGAGTAATGTAACTAGGTCTTTCCATCCCATAAAGTAGGGAAGTTTTCAAATAATCTTCTGGAATGTGAGGTCGGATTGGATAGACAACACGAGGAAAGAAAGACCTTTCCGGGCTACAGTTTTTTCTCAAGTCATCCAAGTGTTTTTCTGGAGTAACTGGTGAAATGTTAGTCTGGAATAAGTCCTTTCCTTTTGAATGGTTGGGTTCAGTTTTCAGGATTTCTTTCACACTGTGCTCTCTCTTTGGGATACTTTTCTGATAAAGCTCATTTTTATCAGTGCTTTGCTGCTTTGGATTAACGTGGCTTTGTGCTGAAAGACAAAGACAAGGCAATGATTATTTAACAAGTCAATATGAAACAACATTCCTCATTTTTAAGTACAATCTACCTCTACAAGCTTAACAAGAAGGTCAAGAAGAACAGGTGACTCTTGTCAGGTACAATCTTTTAACTCATCCAAAAAAGTTAGCTTCTGTGCAAAGGAGGACTACTTTGGGATGTAAAGAGTTAACAAAAAGCAAGTCAGATATACACCGTTAATATAAGGGATATCAGCAAGTATACACAGAGCTAGAGCAGTCTGATGATGATTCGTTCTGAGAGTGGCAGTCGTCTATGTTCAAACTGATTTATCCCACCTCCCCAGGAATTTGAGTAGATCCGCTATAAATTCCCTACATACAATAGATTTCTAATAACTGGGATAAACAAGTATTTGTTAATAATATAGGTTTAACAGAAAGCCTCTGGAGAGTTTGAGCTCTCAGAAACGCTTTTCCTTGGAATAGCAAGGCATGGCAAATCAACCTTTGCCAAACCACAACAGGCACTTCACCAGCCAGTTCAATTACTTACAGTACTAAAAAATATGGGACTGGCTACGATGAAAGCCTTCTTCAGAAAGAAGGTATTCTACATCAGTAAACAGACCATTAGTCATTCAATATAATGCCTAGTAACATCTACAACAAAGCAGGCTATTTACTGCAGATTTTCTATGGCTTTCGGTGTGTGCAAAACTCCTTTACTTCCAGCTGTACTTTATAAAGACTTCACCAAATTAGAGCAAAGGAAAGCAAGATTCATGGCTCCAGCCTAAGTCAATTTTTTCCCCTACAGAAATCTACATTTTGAAACAAAATACTTGCTAGTGTCCATTTAAATTTGTTCAGAATAGCCATTTTAGATTATCTGTCAGAAACTCTTTATACTTGTCCAGACATATGTGATATAAAAATTACCACAAGAGGTATCTTTAGTAGAAAGAATTTTGCTTTAGCTAATCTCCTAAAGTTAGTAGTTATATAACCATACAGTGATTGTTTGTAAGATGTTTTATTACAGGATAAACCACAAGAGAAGCTTTATACAATCATGACTAGGGATACTAGGTACTATAGTAATACAAATAATGATGATGATATATTCACAACTGTTTGTATCTACGTTTTTGCATATCCAATGGTAAATTGCTATCAATTGACACGAGGAAGCAGTGCTATTTGATAGTATTGCAGAGTTTCTACTTATTGACTTTTTTTCTTAACTGAGCTGGTCAGTAAAAAACTTCTACTTATTTTTGGTGGATCAACTAAAATCACTAGGCAATATACTAAGAGCCAGTAAGCACTGTCCCTTTTGTCATAGGTTTGTTGTCTGAACACTGAGAATCATTCAGTGAATCTATGATTTGCAGTATTACACTGAGGCAAAAAATGATCCTTTACTTAAAAATACTGGGGTTAAAAAGAGGACCTTTCAAAGTCTTATTCCACTTAGAACAATTAATTCTCAAAGTCAAATCTTCATCAAGTGGCAAGTGACTAGCATCAGGAATAGATATGGGGTTTTCAATGACAATTCCAAAAACATGAGCAGCTTTTATACCTTAAAAATTTATTGAAAGTATAGAGATGTCCATATGCTTAAGCATCAAATGCTTTAAATTGGAATACTATCTAGAAAGCACAAACAGAAGTACAGAGAGTACTTTATGATCAATCAACTTCCCAATTGCCTTTCTAGATACCAGTATAATTATTCAAGTCCTCACATCTTCCTTAATAACTACTACTAATAATATAATAAACAAGGAACTCTCAACACTTCACTCTTTAAAGGTGTACCTTGCAGTTGTGTGAGAGTTAGTGGATCTTCAATAAGGCCTCCATTTTTTAATTTTATTTAGGGTCTCATCTATTATGTGAGGACTTTTAACAGCCCAGGCCACTTTTCATAACAGCATGAATTTTCCTTTTTCTCCTTGGCCAACATTTCTGGGAAATGTCTCAGGCAACAAAGAGCCTGGCTTATCCCTGTAAAATATCACCCATCCTATTAAAATAGGAAAGAGAAAATAATGACCTGGAGACAGCTTTATTTATTTATTTTTAAAGTCACAAAATCTGTTTTACTTGAAATGTCTGTCTTTGTGAACTAGTAATCAATTATATATAATTTTAAGTCTTAATATCAATATATTAGTTTGCTGGGTTCAAGAGCTCCCATGTTTCCCTAGTGGAGTTCTAGGAGAATGTTATCTCTGTCTTATTATCAGTTGCTCCTTGCTGAGCCAGCAGCACAGAGCAAACATTCAGAGTGACACTATCAGAAAAGATACTGATCAGGGGTTATTGAAAGCCGGTAGAGGAGAAGGGCTTGTGAAGCCACTAGACAAAAAATAAATATCAGCTTATCAGGCCCATATCAGTAAGGCCTGTCAAGCAGGAAGTTCAAATTGCCACTTCTGTTTTTTGAAGAAAAAAGGTAGAGGGAGAAGAAGGGACAGCTCTGCTGAAAAAATGACATAGGAATCCAGACTGTCTCAGCTGAAGGAATGAATTTTCCTGTGTGATGAGATTAAACAATTAGGGTGTGGAAGGTACGTTTGTTACGTGTAGGAGTGAGCTACAAGAAAGATTATTCAGGGAATGTAATTTTCTTTGCACAATAGTCCAACATTGCCACTTGACAGACTGAACTTAATTGCCATTTTCCTTCAGGGATCTCAATAATACTTTCCCTCCTACTAATTTCAGTGTGTAGACAGGAGCCTCAACTATTTAAGGAGTATTTTTAAGTATAATCATGCCAGACTTCTTGAATTTGCATGTTATCTTTCTCTCATAAATCCTTATTTGCCTTTTCTCCTTGTATATGCTAATCTCACCTGAGCACACCACTGCAGTGGGAGATATCTGACAGATGAAACTCTGAAACCATAAATAAGTACATCAGTATAGTTCAGGGATTGGAAAACTCTGGCAAGTGGGTAAGCCCCCGGCAGGCCGGGCGGTTTGTTTACCAGCCGTGTCCACAGGTTCAGCTGATCGTGGCTCCCACTGGCCGCGGTTCACTGCTGCAGGCCAATTGGGGCTTTGGGAAGCGGCGCGGGCCGAAGGATGTGCTGGGCGCGGCTTCCTGAAGCCCCCATTGGCCTGGAGTGGCGAAACGCGGCCAGTAGGAGCTGCAATCAGCTGAACCTGCGGACGCGGCAGTTAAACAATCTGGCCCAGACTGCCAGGGGGCTTACCCTGGCGGTCCGCGGGCCAAAGGTTGTTGATCCCTGGTATAGTGTCAAACTAGTGTAATGTGGGGAACTACATAAGAACGGCCATACAGGATCAGACTAATGGTCCATCTAGCCCAGTGTCCTGTCTTCAGACAGTGGCCAATGCCAGGTGCTTCAGAGGGAATTAACAAAACAGCCCCGCAACCTGAAGCAAATACTCACCAACAACCACATACCACACAACAGAACCACTAACCCAGGAACTTACGGCTGTTCCTCTGAAACCAGTAATAGTCAAGTGATCCATCCCCTGTCACTCATTTCCAGCTTCTGGCAAATTGAGGCTAAGGACACTTCAGAGCATGGCTGTGCATCTCTGCCCTTCCTGGCTAATAGCCATTGATGGACCTATTCTCCATGAATTTATCTAGTTCTTTTTTGAACCCTGTTATAGTCTGGGCCTTCACAACATCCTCTGGCAAGGAATTCCACAGGTTACTGTGCATTGTGTGAAGAAATATTTCCTTTTGTTTGTTTTAAACCTGCTGCCTATTAATTTCATTTGGTGACCCCTAGTACTTGTGTTATGAGAAGGAGTAAATAACACTTCCTTATTTACTTTCTCCACACCAGTCATGATTTTATAGACCTCTATCATATCCCCCTTAGTCGTCTCTTTTCCAAGATGAAAAGTCTTAGTCTTATTTATCTCTCCTCATATGGCAGCCGTTCCATACCCCTAATAATTTTTGTTGCCCTTTTCTGTACCTTTTCCAATGCCAATATATCTTTGAGATAGGGTGACCAGATCTGCATGCAGTATTCAAGATGTGGGTGTACCATGGATTTATATAGAGGCAATATGATATTTTCTGTCTTATTATCTATCCCTTTCTTAATGATTCCCAACATTCTGTTTGCTATTTGACTGCTGCTGCGCATTGAGTGGATGTTTTCAGAGAACTATCCACAATGACTCCAAGACCTTTTTCTTGAGAGGCAACAGCTAATTTAAACTTTATAATTTTATATGTATAGTTGGGATATGTTTTCCAAAGTGCATTACTTTGCATTTATCAACACTGAATTTCATCGGCTATTTTGTTGTTCCATCGCACAGTTTTATGAGATCTTTGTTACTCTTCGCAGTCTGCTTTGGTTTTAAGTATTTTGAGTAGTTTTCTATCATCTGAAAATTTTGCCACCTCACTATTTATCCCTTTTTTGCAGATCATTTGTGAATATGTTGAACAGTACAGACCCTTGAGAGACACCACTATTTACCTCTCTCCATTCTGAAAACTGACCATTTATTCTTACCCTTTGTTTCCTATCTTTTAACCAGTTACTGATCCATGTGGACCTTCCCTCTTATCCCATGACTGCTTACTTTGCTTAAGAGCCATTGGTGAGGGACCTTGTCAAAGGCTTTCTGAAAGTTTAAGTATCCACTGGATTATACTTTTCCACATGCTAGTTGGCCCCCTCAAAGAATTCTAATAGATTGATGAGGCATGGTTTTCCTTTACAAAAACCATGCTGACTCTTCCCCAATGAATTGTGTTCATCTATGTATCAGATAATTCTGTTCTATACTACACTTTCAAGCAATTTTTCCTGATACTGAAGTTAGGTTCACCAGCCTGTAATTTCTGAGATCACTTCTGGAATTTTTTTTTTTTAAATTGTCATCATACTAGCTATCCTCTAGTCGTCTGGTACAGAAGCTGATGTAAATGATTTGATTATATTCCATAGTTAATAGCTCTATAATTTCACATTTGAGTTCCTTCGAACTCTTGGGTAAGTACCATCTGTTCCTGGTGACTTATTACTATTTAACTTATCAGTTTGTTCCAAAACCACCTCTAATGCACCTCAATTTGGGACAGTTCCAGAGATTTGTCACCTTAAAAAAAAAAAAAAAAAAAAAAAAAAAAAGGCTCAGGTTTGGGAATCTCCCTCACATCCTCAGCTATGAAGACTGATGCAAAGAATTTATTTAGTTTCTCCGCAATGGCCTTATCGTCCTGGAGTGCTCCTATAGCATCTCTATCGTCCAGTGGACCCACTGGTTGTTTAGCAGGCTTCCTGCTTCTGATGTACTCCAAAAAAATTTTTTTGCTGTTACTTTTTGAGTCTTTGGCTAGCTGTTCTTCAAATTCATTTTTGGCCTTCCTAATTATATTTTTACACTTCACTTGCCAAAGTTTATGCTCCTTTTTATTTTCCTCAATGGAATTTAACTTCCACTTTTTAAAGATGCTTTTTTGTCTCTATTTCTTTTACTTTGTTGTTTAGCCACAGTGGCATTTTTTTGGTCCTCTTACTAGGTTTTTTAATTTGAGGTAGACATTTAAATTGAGTCTCTATTAAGGTGTCTTTAAAAAGTTTCCATGCAACTTGCAGAGATTTCACTTTTGTACCTTTTAATTTCTGTTTAACTAACTTACTCTTTTTTGGGTAGTTGCCCTTCTGAAATTAAATGGTATGGTGTTGGGCTGCTTTGGTATGTTTCCTCTCCCTCCCCACCCCGATGTTAAATTTCATTCTGTTATGGACACTATTACCAAGCAGTTCAGCTATATTCACCTCTTGGACCAGCTCCTGTGCACCACTTAGGACTAAATCAAGAATTGCCTCTCCTCTTGTGGGTTCCAGGATTAGCTGCTCCAAGAAGCAGTCATTTAAGATGCCAAGAAACTTTATCTCTGCATCTTGTCCTGAGGTGACGTGTACCCATTCAACATGGGGATAGTTGAAATCATCCATTATTATTGAGTTTTTTATTTTTATAGCCTCTCTAATTTCCCTGAGCATTTCACAGCGACTATAACCATCCTGGTCAGGTGGTTGGTAGTATTCCCCTACAGAAAGGCTCCTATGTCCTACTGGGCAAGCTGGATTGAAACTTGGGTTGAAGTTGATTTGGAGGTTTGTAATTTTTATTCTTGAAAGTACCCATAAATTGAATTATTCCTTACCAAAGTGGGTTTTTTCCTTTAAGCATTGGTGATATAACAACACCTATTGTACACATACACTATCACACATCTGGTCTGAGACAAAATAGTTGATAGGTTTGTGACAAACAGGAACCATAGGATTGCATCATTAAGTTACTGAACTGACAAAAAGATGCTCCTCTTACAGGGGCCTGAGCTAGCTCCCACTGAAGTCAGTGGAAAGACTCCAACCTAATTCAATGGATATTGGATCAGGCTTTAGAAGAGTAAGAGATAGATGCAAAACACTTGTTCCTCAAAAGTTTTAATACAATGTTTAAGAAAGGCTATGTGAAGCCCCTCAGCCCCTTCCAGTTTATGGATTTGGGGGCCTATTTTCACAACGAGCTGAATAGCTGTCAGTTCTTTTTGTTCTCATTTATGCCTCTCCTAGCTGTAGCTTCAGATAGTTAACAAAAACAAAAGATCTGTTTTTTTCTAAAAACTTGAAAAACCGTTGTAGGCGGGTAGAGTCATTTCAAGAGTAAAATGCTACTCAACACTTCGAGTGGTGAAGTTTAATTGTGCCGATTCACATTTTCGATCTAAATTAAGAACCTCCTTTGCTAGTAGAAAGAGAACCTAGAAGTTCTGAAGTAGGCAAAACAAAGAACGTTTCCACTCAAACCGAGAATGGAGACCAACATTTACAAGTATATAATTTGATCATCTGTTTTCTAAATGGGTCCAAGACTGTGTGACTTGATTTTTTAAAAAATGTTTTGCATAAGGAAGGTCTTTGAAAGAGGCCTTAACTTAATTCTCAACATTTTAAAGGGGCACTATAAAGTCAAATTTAGCCCCAAATTTAGGTCTCTTACAAAACCTATATAAAATCTTTCCATGACCTTTTTAAGATTCCAATTTTTTTTTACTATTTCCTGCCAACCCAAACATTGTAGCATTGTCCAACTACATTAAAACCAGAAAGTGAAACTGACCATAAACAAATGGGAAAATAACTAGCCTATTTTAACTGTTTTAAGCAAAGAAGTACAAAATGTAAGAGAGGCAGGATAAAGAATGAAAATTAGATTAGAGTTTTTAAAAAATGTTTTGTTCAAAAGTTAACATAGATAGCACAGGTATTGATTTCTTTTTAACCCAGCCAGTGTCCCTTTAACATTTTTCTCTCTTGAAAAGGCTTTTGTTAGGTCTGCAAATTATATTTCCAAACCTTTCACACAGGTTTATCAAAATAGGGTGTCACCTTCCTGTGTTTGTCTGATGGGATAAACTTGTTAGGACAGCAGGCTGTTGCATCATCTTATGATGCAATGAAAGACACTGTATCACACAGTCATGTCCTGATTCAACATGATTCTATTTGGGAGAAGTCAACAAAAACACAAAAACAAAAAACAGCCTCAACACAACTCTAAAATTGAGGTGCTCCACAGAACATGAGGGACCACAATCAAATTTCCTGAGTCTATGCCAGTTATATTAAAACATGATAGGCTTTAGACTATTAGTGACTGTCAGGATTCATTTGGAATCGTTATTCAGTAAGTGCAGCAGGTTTGAAATAGTGGAAATTATTTTCTCGGTCCACAGAATGTAGAAATCATGTGTCACCACACCTAAAACATGTATTGCACAACATGTAATACAGGAACTATTTGAAGGTGATTTTCTTTGTTGTTATTACTCAAATCTTGATTCAAAACAATGTCAATAGATTAAGAAAAAAGGAAGACAAAAATATGTAAATGGTAAGATTATACTTCCTTCCCCTAAGACAAATCAGGGCCCTGATCCTACAAACACCTTGTATTTCCTTGCAAACACTTATGCGTATGATCAACTTTACTACAATGAGTAGTCCCACTGTGCATAAATGTTTGCAGAACATGGGCCTCAGGCTTGATTCAGGAAAGCACTAAAGCTCATAATTAAGCATGTGCTTAAATGCTGTCCTGAATACATACTCTTTCCTGAATTGGAGCCTAAATGAACTAACTTGAAAGGTTATATTTAAAGTTAAAAATTTGTCCTCATGGAGGCAAGTGAGTGTGTCTATGTGTGTGTTCTATGTAGTGGTTCTGATAACTTCCTTCAATTAAGGGCTTCAGTTAAGCTAGAGGAAATTCTTTGATTATTTTATCGCTGGAAAGTCTAAAAAGTCTAAAATCTACAGCTTGTGCAGGATCTTAACAGTCCAGGACAAGGCCTTTTGGATTTTTTCCTAGCTTGGAGACTGCCACTGAGGTCTCTCTGGAAGGTTGGAGAAATTAGTGCTGGTATAGTATCAGAGGGGTAGCTGTGTTAGTCTGCATCCAAAAAACAACAAGGAGTCTGGTGGCACCTTAAAGACTAACAGATTTATTTGGGTATGGTTCTAGCCCACGAAAGCTTATACCCAAATAAATTTGTTAGTCTTTCAGGTGCCACCGGACTCCTTGTTGTTTTTCCTGGTATAGTAGTTTCTCTAATATTAAATCTGGAGAAATATCAGTGCTGGATCTAGGGGTGCTCCTGCACCCCCTGGTTTGAAGTAGGAATAACAACCCAAATACATGGCTTCTGCCTTCAGCACCCCCACTACAAAAATTGTTCCAGCACCACTGTATGAATTGCAATGCTACATTATACCTTCAATGAACAGACCACAAACGTCTGATGGTCCAATGGGTCAGAAAAGTTGTTGGACACAACCTATTGTGAAGGTTTTATTGCCAGACTGTAGGCCTCATTGCCCAAAACATATTTGTCCCAGGGATATGGGGCGGGGAAGAGGGGAGGGAAGGGGAAGAGTGTAGACAAGATTTGCTTTAACAGGGGAGGGCCAGTACTAACGGTGGAAGGAAGCCCATTTAAAAAACTAAAGGACTTATGCTCATTTCTCTGTATTGCTAAACTGTAGATGTGCAAGGCAAGGACAATCTCTAATTTAAATATAGTTAATAAAAATGATAGAGAGTTTAAGGAATGTCAAAAATCAGAAGTGGAAGAGACCTATCAGTCTCTATGTCCATCCACATGCCAATATAGGATGTTCTCTGTCGTCTATTTTCAAGTACACAAAACTGTTAGGAAACAGTACACTTCCTTACACTGCTAGTGGCTCCAATCCAGGTCTAAAACCTACTTTTACAGAACAGTTTCATAAAGATACAGATGCTGAATGCTTCCAGACACACACAGTGATCTAGACAATAGTCAACACAGTATTTGTCAGTACTTTACAAATATCTTGCTGTATCAGTGGGGAGTACAGGTAACACAAAAAGCCAGCAGAGATGGAAAAAAATGGATGCATAGATAAATTTTGAAATGTGACTAATTATATGTTTGCAAACTACTTGTACACGTGAACCAATGAACCTCTAATGTTGTTGACATGTCACATGGATAGGCCTGCACAGTTTAGGCGTAACAGGAGACCAAATTGCATGGTAACTAATGAAATGACATTTGAGATAAGGTTATAGTCAGCAAATCAATGTTGTTTGAGTAAGGAACCTAGGAACTTCAGATCCTTAGTACCTAAATAAGCATTTCTAGTGTTTCAAAAGAGTAAACATGCTTTGTAATCACTAAGGGGGTGGGAAGCAACTAATGAAAGTACAAAGGAGGAGAAATGTGTATTGGCAATTCCTGAGCAGTCTGTGCTGTATACAAAGATGGGGACTGCATTTTTATCTTGATCCACCCCCAAACTAATACTGATATTTGATAACCCATTCTCCATCACCAGATAGCAGTAAATCCCATTTCATATAAAAATAAATGCATTACAATTTTTGTTTCCAACTCTTACATATATATAGGCATATTATTTATAAGGCTAACAGAAAATTGAATCTAAGGGTCTGATTAAAGCCAATGGCAGTCTTTCTGCTGCTTTCAGTTAACGCTGGATGAGACCCCAGTAGTGTATCAAATCTAGGGATAAAAGTCTAAAGTTGGAGATGGTCAGAAACCATGGCAGAACATACAGCTAAAAAAAGGAATGCATCTTCACACCGTTAGCAATTTTGACACACATGGAAAGAAATTAAAAAAACAACAACATTGTGTTAAACTACACTATAACTGATTCGAGAGAGAATTGAGTTTTGTTGTTATCAGAAATGAAGTTAGACATAAAGGTTTGGAAGACATGCACATGGCCTGGGTCCAGTTCCTTGCATAGTAAGGACAGTCCATTTGGAACCCAAATATACATCCCTATGTAAAAAGAACAGAACAGGAGTACTTGTGTCACCTTAGAGACTAACAAATATATTTGAGCATAAACTTTCGTGAGCTACAGCTCACTTCACCGGACGCATGTAAAAAAGCTTATGCTCAAATAAATTTGTTAGTCTCTAAGGTGCCACAAGTACTCCTGTTCTTTTTGCGGATACAGACTAACATGGCTGCTACTCTGAAACATCCCTTTGTGAACATTTTCAAAGCAGAATTTTTTTAAATAGACCCATGAAACCTGGAATCTCTAAAGTCTCAGCATGCAGCAATGTCAATTATTTTTAAGGGAGGGGAGAGGGAGAGGAATGGTCTGTGTAGGATTTCATCAGATAATTCTCAGATTATAAACCAATAACTTTAAATTTTTAATCATCTGTTTGTATTTAAACAGCACAAGAAACTGTTTTTAAATTCCTTCTTTCTACTCCAAACCACCTACTGTGACACAACAGATGATTCAGCTATATAATTATACAATATATTATTAGATCACATAGGCAGAAGAGACATTACTAGCATTCTTTGTTTATGCTGTAATCCACTTACTGAGATTCATCATCAGCTCTCTGGAGGAAGGATAGTGCAGTCTCTCTGCAAAGTCTGGACAATACCACACAAGTAGTTCTTGGTTGGCAGGGATGGGCTTGATAGTGTAGAAATAGATGTTCATTCCATTCTGACAAGCTGCCAAATTCTGCTCCTGAACAGAATGGGCTGGGTTCACATAGCGCATCCAATTGCTCTTGTCCTCATTAAATCCGTCAATGAAGTGGTGAAGTTCACCCCTGGAATAGATCTAAATGAGGGCAGAATATTATGAATATAAGTGTATAGTGTATACACACACACACACACACACACAGAGTACATACGGCGAATAAGAGATTACTTTAAAAAAAAACAAAAAAAACCACGATCAACCAAATAACCAACAAAATAAATACAGAAATGGGTGTCCCCTTTCCAAATAAGACATTCTCAGCATTAAGAGTAATAAAGCTCATTCTTGATTAGGTACATTCTCCCAGTTACCTTTTCCATTTATGTTTAGTCAACGTTTTGCTCTATTAATGTGCACACATAAAAGCCACAGAACATGAAGAGTTGTCTGAAGTAAGTCTACCTTAGAGGTCTTTTTCTGCTGCTATGATCCAACAAGTGTGGGATACTGTTGACTTCAGGTTTGAGTGTGTGCTTGCATTAATGCTTTGAGTCACCTGTGTATAAGACTGACTAGCTAGGCTACGTCAAACACAGTCTCTTTCTCCGTTTTATTCTATGGCCTCTGTACTTGCAGTTTCCTACCACCTCCGCCCAAAGGTTTAAACTATGCAAACATCCTCCACCCTCAACAGTCCTAAAGTAACACTTGCTCACTCTTGGAATGTAGCTTTTTTCTGGAAAAGCTGGGTGGGGCTAAGGTGAACTTCACCTGCCATAACTGAAGACCTGGCAACGGGCCAGCATTTGACAGTATGAAAGTCATGTTTCCTCTCAATAGGCATGTTTAGGCATATACTTTAAAAAAAAAACAAACCCAACCGTATAAAACTGCTTGGCAACATGCACAAGAAAAAAAACCCAATTCAATGAGTGAAGATGTCATTTGACAAAGTTATAAGAATATGAAAATTAACTGAAAATCTAATGAACTCAACAAATATGTCCTTTAGAATTAAGATAGCTTATTTGTGGAAATAATTAGTTCAGCCACTACTTGATGAAATAAGCCATTTAAGAATGCCTGAGTTTCACAATAAGTTATCGGGTAAAAGTTAGTCTTAGACTGAGCCATTTGGATTTTAGATTGGAATCTCTTTGAGGCAGGAACTCTCTCTTTCTAAAGAACAGACCTAATATGTTTGATCTCATCAGTGAAATACATCTCTCTCTGTCTCTATGCTCATACTACTTTCTTTTTCATTTGAACAGTAACTGCAAGAGTCAACTGAGAAGAAAAAAAAAAAAAAAAAAAGGGAAAAAGACAGCCTGGCCCTTTAATGCAGGCAGTAAACACCAGAATCACTTTCTTTTAAGAGTAACTTCCTGTAAATTGAGAAGGGGGAAATACATGTGGCTTCATCAAAGAAGCTAGTGAGAGATTTTGCGGTGTGTTTGTTATGAGAAAATGGAACAGAGCCGGGTGAATTCTGCTATCAAGAGGAGTTTTCAAGTTTCTTTGTTTACTCCGATTTGCAAACTTCCAGGAACTTGGGGTTCCATTGCTGTGCACTTCTACTAGAGACGGAAGCTGCTTTCTAAAGCTACACTGAAGGTCTTCCAGTTACCCTTCCATAGATAGTACAATTTACTGTACTTCTTTTAAAAAAAGAAAATACCAGTATCATGAGGTCACATACACACCCCCACAAAACCTTATTCTGCCATCTCACCAGATTTCCATATATTATCAAGAAGATTAAAAATGTGCTGACTCATAGTACAGTTACAAGAAATGATGTCACTCTGAGGTTTGCACAGCCCTCATGTCCCCCTTCTCCTATCCGTGTGTGTAATTTGCATGGAACATTTATGTTCACACAGAGCAGATGTTCCTGTTCCTGCCAGCAAAATCAGGATGCCTTTTATAGCATGTGGGAAGTTATCTCCCACAGCTTCCTTTGCATGTGCAAGACTGTTTCAATCCCTGAGGAAGGAATTCATTTGAGTTACGGCAGTGTGTCTGTACTGAATCAAGAGATTATAATAGTAAGTTTAATGACCCTTAGAAGACTCCTATATTATTTCCAAGAAGCTTTACATTAAAACAAAGTAACATCACAAAAATGAGGTCATCTTTCTTACAGCAATATATAACTAAAATCCTAGAAAATAGTTAAAAACCATCTTTGAATATTTGCTGAATTATTCCCCACAGGTAATGTTACACAAAAGTTATTATTCTTTTCTCCTGGTGTTGGACTTAGCCCCACAAAGGCACCTAAGTCTAACACTTAGCTCCTCAAATCACCCAGTCAGCTACCAAGTAAACATTATAGGCACCCAAATTCCTCACATGCCTGACTTTCTGCTGGCAATGTCTCTGCTGGCAACTAAGTTTCTGCTGCTGGGCATGTGCAAAATTGCTGAAAGCCTGATGCTCCTAAGCTGTGTGGCACCCTACCTCATGCCTAAGTCAAAAAACAGGCACTTCCCCATCTGTGGGGCCAGATAGGCGTTTTCAGACCATGCCTACTGGACTGGGCCTGACACAAAAAGCCAGCCAGCAGTGACCAGATGGGGAATTTTTGGGGCTGGCTGGTGTGCGGGTGTCCTAGAAAGCCCAATAGTTTGGTGGTTAGAGTACTTACCCAGGATGTGGGAGACCTGTTTTCAAATTCCCATCCTGCCCAATTTGAGCAGAGACTTGACTCCAGGTCTCCCATATTCCAGGTGCATACCCTGACCACCAGACTGTTGGCTCTTCTGGAGTGAGAAGTGCTCAATCTCCTCTTGGAGCTGTTCCACTTGGTATTAAATATTAGTTCAGAAAGAGAGCAAATTTACTCCATAGGCTGGTGTTCAAGTTCAAGGCCCTGCTCCAAACCAGGCACAGCAGGTATCTGCAAACAGGTGTTCCATGGCCCAGGTGAGTGCTCTAACCACTGGACTATTGGCTATAATGGTATAGGGTGGGTGACTGTCTCTATCTCTATTTTTTTCGTGAGAAAGGGCTTACCTGGCTTAGGTGCCTAACTCCAGAAGAAGCCTGAGCGGAGATAGACACCTAAAATACCTTCCCTCTCCTCAGCATTTCCTATGGGCTAGTTTAGGCAACTCCTCATTCAACTCGCTTGCATCTGTGAAACCCTTGTTTTAGCACCTAACTCTTCCTATGCATTGCGCAAGGAGCCTGGACACCTAACTCAGGGTTGAGAGGATTCCACTGGACAGCAGGGCATCTAAAAGTTAGGTGTGGCAAAGCTGAGTGTTGCAACACCTAAGTCCCTTCTGGGACCTCGACTCTGGTAATTAAGTACAAGATCTTTGTCTCACAAGCGTAAAAACACTCCTGCACCTTGTGTGAACATTTATGTTAATTATTATCCATGTGCCAATGAGTAAAATTGTGTGGGAGAAAGTATAAGAAAACCCAAATGAGGTAATTACTTAACTTAGTTTTTCCTTAGAGGCCCCAAAAAGAGCTACAGAAAAGCTCACTAAGGCTATGTCTACACTTAGGGCGGCATGTAGAATATGCATCCTGCATGCCCCCCAGCACAGGTATAAACAGCAATGTAGTTGACAAGGCACTGCTTAGGCGAGTAAAGACACTCCAGACCATTAGGGTATGTACCGTACATGGTTCCCTACGTGCCCAAGTCATTCCTCCCATGTCTACACTGTCAGAAGCTTTCTCCACTGCCTTCTCGTGGTAGAATTGACACTGTCGCGTGCAGCAGTGTGGAAGCAGCCCGCTTTCTACTGAAGTGTGTAGCTACACATATAATATACACCACGGCCAGTGTAGACAAGGCCTAAAAGTAAAGTTATGCTTTTATGCACGCACAGTGTAGCAGTAGTCTTTCTATATAAAGAATGCAAGCAAGTGCCAGGACAATTAGAGCAAACCTGAGGCTTACTAAAAAGCCATTTGATTAGGCTCCCAGTGGCAAGGCTCAGATACAGAGTACAAATCTCTCTTCCCACTCACCCATATTTGCATCAAATCCTGTGATAGACCGGCTTAGTGATCTGAGGGCAACAAGTTCAGTTCCATGGAAGAAGATGGAGCAAAATGGATGTATACAGAACTGGTAAAGTATTTGTGGAGGAAGTTGGGGGATTAGTTCACTGAGGTTTCTCAATCACCAGGAGAAGGAAGGAAGGAAGGAAGGGCTGAATGAAAGGGATGGCAGAAGATAAATGGAGGGGGGAAGGGAAGGAGACTATCCTTACTCCTCCAGGGAGTGCCTAAGGCACTCCTCCAGTGCCTAAGTTATCAACACAGAGTGCTCAGTTAGCACACACAGACTCCTACTCCATACCATGCTGAACTACCTTATGAGCAGTAAACATCACATTAACATTTCTGCCTGCCATTAGTGGGGTACATGGCCATGATGAGGCAGCCAGTTTGGCAACATTTTCTCAACTGGCCCTAGAAATGTCTGTTCATTTAAAATACACATATTGAAGAGATAAACACTGTTTTACAATAGTTGAATTTGAAACATGCTTAAAAAGTTATTCAGAATTTAATAATTCCAGCATAAAAGATTATATAATTATAGAATACATCCTACTCACTCTCAAGTATGTATTAGCTAGAAATCAAGAATACATGACATTCTTAAGTCTTAAAGAAGGACTTATTACTATTTCCTTGTGTAGAAATGCAAATCAACCTACCCTGGCAGCAAGTAGCAGAGCTATTTCTTTATATGATCAAGCACTGATGTGTTGCAGAAGACAGAGCCAAGAGCTGTTGTGCATCTCCCTCACTCTCCACCCACACTGTCCCCATTTCCAAGAGGGCCAGAAGTTTACTCAGCTTAGTTCACCACTGTTCTCTCAGAATTCTGTTCATATATGGCAGAGTAAAGAAGTTGCCCCCTGCACTCACACAGGTCTGAAACAGGAAGTGACCCAGCTTTTCAGCAGTACTCATTTAGTGATCTGATTACTGCATCAACATGGAGCTGTTTTTTTCCTGCTTACCCGCCAAAAGTATTTTCTGTTTGCGTTCTTGGGAACTGTATCGTTGGTATAGATCTCTCCTACCAGGGGTCCAAAACGTGTTCCTTTAGGGATGTACTCTTTACTTACAACTCCAGTAACCTGCAAGGAGAAGAGCAAATGATCAGCCCATCTTCAACAGAAAACAAAAGTCACTCTTGTTCTTACTAAAAAGCCCAAGCCCAATATATTTTTGATGAGAGGTCAGAAAAGCAGAAATAAACTAACAGCCACATTGACATCTGATATGAAAAACTATGTCAACTTACAGTTTCTTGCTGAAAAATATGGAGGCCAGTAGTGAAAAGAGCTTCAGGTGCATAAATAATGAAAAACTGCCATACAGAAATTTGTTTGTATTTGTAAGCAGAAACAGAAAGACTCACTGAAAGCAATTTTTTTCCCTTAAAACAAGAGGGTCAGGTGTTTCAGAGTTAAGAAAAGATCAGCAAATTAAAGAATTCTAACCTACTGATACTAATACCACTCCCAACCACTTACAGATGTAGCTTTTCTCATCAAAGGTGAATGTCAAAATTCTAGTCTCAGAAACTAAAAATATTCAGTAGTAAGCACTTCAGTGTGCTGAAATTACCACTCTCTTGTAGTTTTCTTGTAAAAGGGGTTCAGTGCAGTCTCTATTTCTAGATAAAAATAAAACCCTTTTATTGCTCTGGTACCTTGTTGAATGGCTGAAAAAACATCCAAAACCTACAACTCTTCCATTACCATACAATAAAAATCAACAAATAATATGAACTGACTTTGGGAAAGTGTGCTCACAGATTACGGTCTTTAAAAGAGACAGAGGTTCCTGTAATATGTGTTACGTGGGTCTGGTCAAGGAAGTGTAGGTTTTTGGTGAAAATGCTCTGCTGTACCAAGTTTAAGATACATATTGTAGCTGTTCAGCTTCCTCCTTGACAGTAATTACACTAAAAAAGTCACTGACCACAAATCAGGAAGCAATTCATCATTATTCAGAAGAACGTGCCTTTGAGTAACCCTTTACAACACATGGCTGAGTTCTTGGTTTTGTCCTTCCCTTTTCTCCACCAGTCCTCTGAATTTTTGTGTATTTAAACAATGTGTTATAAGCAGAATAATTTTGTAAACCAAAAATCAGGACTTTGCAAGACTGCTTAAGAAGCAGGGAGGAGAAATAAAACAGGCTGTTGGTTTGGTAACCTTACTGAACTTTCATAGTAAAGCCAATTAAATACAGTCCTCTCATACACCTTACTAGGTAATACTTCTTATTGTGCCATAGAACTACAGCAGAGCCTTGCTGATTGGCACTAATAATTGGAACCCCATTGCTGATTCCTGAATTCTGCAAATTCACAAATAAACAAACACAGTTAACCAAATAAATTAAGGATCATCACAATTATGTACTTTGTTCAGATGAGTAAGCATTTAGGTTTACTTGAAGCACTTCACAGTGCTCTAGCAAATGTTCTGCATCGTACATGGTATTTTGTAAACGTGACTATGCATTATAACATGAAACCCAACCACCGTTTCTGCTATTAAATCTTTGCTGAAAAATGGGGCTATGATGGTTCTGTTTGGGTGTGTGTGTGTGTGTGTGAATGAGAGCACATTATTGGTTTGTGTATTAGTGAAATGAGAATTAGTAAGGTTCTATTGTACATTGTCTATGGATAAATATTCTGATTTGACTTCTTGACTGGAAATGCAAACAAACAATTAACGCTTAGCAAAGTTTTATGTGAAAAGGGAAACAGAACTGAACAAGAACTACTGAGGAATCAAGCATATAGGCCATTGGGAAGTGGATTGGTGATTATGTGGAAGATGGTAATGCTGTCTTGCAAGTGTTTTGGTGTGTGCGCGTGCGCACACACACACACACAAAGATTTGTGCATCTGGACTGGAGAGTGAAAGAAAAAGGGACTTCCAGAAATTTTCCTACACCTACCACAAGTTGAAACATGTTCAGTGGCCCAGTTTTATTTTTATCCTTCTTGTACATTTCTCGTAGAGAGTTGAAAAAGGCAGATGTTCTTTCTCATCTTCCCCATCTACCTTCATTTACATCCATCTGCCCTTTCTAGAAAAGTTCATAGCAGTTTAACTGTAAAGTATATTTTAGCTCTTTCACAGTTTTAAAATGTCTTGGTCTTAATTAAAATATCTAATGAAATTCTCAGAATGTCTAGAAATCACTACTGCTTGAAGTAGTCAACTTGAAACATTTACTATATTGGCTTCTCTGACACAGCAGATCCTTTTTTTAATATATGTACAGCATTTGATTCTTTCCCAATATATAAAACATTAATATGGTTTATCATCCAATAATTAATGGAAGATATTTTGGCATAATATTTTTTAGAAGTGTGCGTGCACACATGCGTGTCTAAACACCCTTTTTTGTTTTGTTAACTATCTACTTTTTGCCACCTGTCGTTTCTGATCAGAGTGTATAGTATAAATTATGTCTCTAAAAGCTCAACTGTTATGAACAAGTAGCATTAAACTCAAAATCACAAGCCAGCAGAGGAACATTGATGACACCAAGACAACTCTGGGTTCTAGATCTCATGCCAGACAGGAGGCTGGTCCTGTGCCATAATCAAGATCAAAGAGACTCTTGCCATGCCATAGTGTAGTGGGATTTAGTTATTGTACTTCGTTCTTTGTTGGTAATCAAGGTTGCCAAGGACTGCAGACAAATCAGAAAAAATGCTACGGATCAAAAGCAGAAAGGAAGTTGGGCCTTAGTTGCCAAAAGCAGATACAGAGCAAACATTTCAAACTTCTGTCCACAAGGTGTCCTTCAGCACACTCCTTGTGAACTGTGAGGATACTGTCTGAAGCTACCACATCTTGTGGATGAACATGAGTCTGATAATGACTCTCACAAGTAAACTACTACTAAAAACGTTAAGGCTTTAAGGATTTTTCTAAAATCTTTGGATTTAAAATTTTAAACTTTGCAACAAAACAAAAATCTGTTTTCAAAATGTTTTTTGAAATTATGTTTCTCTCTTTTAAAGGTATAGACACTTCAAATCTCTTGATACTGCCACAAACACTTATAATTAATTCCATTATCAGAAAAACAATATTTCTACAATAAAAAACATTTTCTCATGTTGGACTTGTGATTTGAAATATCTTCTGTGATGTATATAAGCTATGCTCCTTACTAAAGTAAGTTAAGACACTTTCACCCCACTTTGTGTGTGATAGGATGAACACAATGCTTGCGTGCTAAGATAACCAGGTGCCAGCATTTAGAAGAGCAGACAGCTGCCTCATTGTGAACAACAAGCTGCAGAATCTTCAATGATCCTGTCTGATACTGTCTGCAAGGAAAGCACTGCTGTGTTTTGATCGGTGCATTATATGTAGATGTTAAATAATTGCTTTTTATACTCTGCTTAAACTCAGGTTTGTTCAAAAGGCCATTTAAATGACAGTGTTCACCTAACCCAGGAAGGAAACACCATTGGAACTGACCAGGGTCCTAATGAATTACTGCTGGGGCAGGCTGCTGTATGCCTTCTATAAACACATCAGTGAGAAGTTGAAAAGCTTCAACACTTTCATGCTTCATCTACCCCCACAGAAGCCATTCCACTAGATACTTTATGGCCAGCACCGACCTCCCTGCCATTTCAGCATATCCATCTTTGTCAATAGATTGGGTCACAGAGCACATCCTGACAAGTCATGGCTCCCAGACAAAAAACAGTATTCCTTAGATTCTCATTTTGATATTTTAAAAAATTGAGGAGAATTTACACTCCTTTGTTTGGAGTAGGGGCTGTGAGTTAACCAATAACACATTAGTTGTGAGAGAAGGGGATGCTCTTAAATAAATCTGATAAATAGCATGTTTTTTTCACCCCTGGTTCAATTTATTACAGTATATTTTCATAATAATTGTAAATGTAAATCTGGAATGGTGGTTCAGTTAGCATTTTGTTTTGAAACATACGAACATTTTTATTAAATTGACTGGAAGAAAACTGCAGCTGAACCAAGACCTGCAGCTTGCGATTTATTTTTTAAAAGTGGTAAAGTGAGAGGAAATGCTTTCTGGTTATATCCTCCTTAATTATCTAAGATAGAAATAAAACACAGCTTCGGTGAATTATCTGTAAAAGGGCAAGTGCGTGAGGTTAGTGAGGTGTATATTTAAAGCAGTTTATAATAGACTTGGTCAAAACAGCTCGGAATCCAGTACTCATCCCTTTGAAGAGTAGCCTTATTATAGAAAGTACTGCATTAAGGACCTTATGCTACAGGTAATGGATTCTGTAAACTCCTCATAATTTATCCTTTTCCAGATTCAGTAAAAACAACAGGATAAATGGTGTGTTGATGGTCCCAAACTTCTAACTGATATTTTATACTAAGAAGTGCGGGGGTGGAGGGAGTGTGTTAAGATTGAAGCAGAAGGAAATTTCCTGAAAAACTGTTTTAAAATTTCAGAGTGGTAGCTGTGTTAGTCTGTATCAGCAAAAACGAGGCGTCCTTGTGGCACCTTAGAGACTAACAAATTTATCTGGGCATAAGCTTTTGTTGGCTACAACTCACATCTTTTCATGTATTTATATCTGCTCCTGTATTTTCCACTCCATGCATCTGATGATGTGGGTTCTAGCCCACGAAAGCTTATGCCTCAATAAATTTGTTAGTCTCTAAGGTGCCACAAGGACTCTGCGTTGTTTTAAAATTGTTATCTTAAAAAGATTAGTCACATGTAATATTGCAAAGTATATCACTTTAGTCTTCATTAATTGCTGAAGTGGAGAAAAGAGCTAACTGCCACATAAAAATATACAGCTGTCTTCATGTAAATCTAACAACTCCAAATGTTAAGAGCAGAAACAATTCATTTTAAAAAGATACTGACGTATATAATGAGTTCCTAGTGAAAAACGTGTCCTTCAAAAAAAAACAAAAAAAAACCCGGGGGCAAGGTCCAAGAATAAACAGAAGTATGATGTGTCATGGAATCTCTTGACATTTCAATAAAAGTCTTTAAGGGATGCATGAAAAGGAAAAATAACCCGCAAAAAAAAGCCTTCCCCCCCTGCAAATAAACTAACCAAACAACCCAAAACAAACAAACAAAGCCACCCAAGTCTGCACATACAACACTGTCGTATTCCTAGTCCCTTAGGACATATGTTACAAAATACAGATCTGATTATGAGAGCTTTAATATTTCATAAACCATGTACTGTATGGTTTTGTCAATAAATTGGCTCAGTGCTCACATCCTTCCTCAAGATAAATATGCAATCTTTTCCCAAAGTTTACAGTGAAGACAACTCACTCACAAAATCCATAGATCCATATTCACATGCACGCGCGTACACACACACAGAGCCCAATTTGTACCTCCACCCTTTGCAATTCAGAAATAACTTTTAGAGTCATTAGAGTTACACTGATGTGGCACCCGGGGTAAGATCAGAATCAAGCTCCCTTTATCTTCCCTTCTCACTCCCTCTATAAGGGTCTGATCCTTCAAACACTTATGCACAAAAACCAGGTTACTAAAATTGAGGGCAGAAGAGCAAAACAAAACCTTAAAATCAATCGGAAAAAGAAATGTTTAGAGCCAAATTAATAAGAGGTACTATGATGAAAGTGACCGACGCGATCTGCAAACTATTTCACTACGTTGACAAGTGACTAGTGGATCGCAAGCCTACAAATGAAGTACTATAGCTTCAATAGAAGGCGATAATCAGATTGGCTCTTTCATTCAGAGCTATGGAATAAAACGAGAGGAATCAAAAGTTCCTTTTGTTTCTTACTCTATGTGCCGCTCAGCACAAGCCAAGTACAATGGGGAACTTTGGTAAACAAAGAAAGGATGTTCTGTATTCAGACTCCCTGTAGTAAAAGGATCCCAGTTGGACATATTTTATAAGAAAGAATTGGAAAAACTTTTCAACAACTTAAAAAAAAAATTAAAACTCAGAACGATCCCAAACTGCATATTCATGTCAGCAACCCAGAATGAATATGGAAATGTGTTAATCACAGAGTTACAGCTTCATCTCCCAAACCACAAAAATATTTAACTAAAAAAAAAAAAAACCAAAAAACCCCACAAACAAGGAGCAATTTTTGGCTTTTTTGGTTTTAAGCTTCCTTTTCCCCTTCAGATTTCTAGAGGATACCTTTTTCCCTCCCACTTGATGTTTAGCCTTAACCTCTTGCCAAACCACTATGCATTCTAGCCTGCCCTGTAGGGCCAAATTCTGCTGCATCAGTTTATTTCAGTTGAGGATCTGGCCCTATTTCTAGACACAGGATTAAACAAGCAAATGCATTTCCATGATACTTGTTTTGGGAGGACACGTTTGATAGTGAGACAAGAATGAATTTACATCCCTTTTTAGCTCTGTGGTCAGTATATTTAGCCATAGTAGTAACACAGGTAATAGCTGCTCCACCACAAGTCGCAGGACAAGGAGAAATTAAGGGTTGTCCCTAGGATTATTATGCTGTTGAACATCACACCTAGCGATAATAGCTAGTATATACGGAGTAAACACACGACCAATTGCTCATCCAGGCTCATTTTTTCCCAGCCCTTCTGAAACAACAACAACAACAACAACAAAGAATGTACCCACTTCAGAGATAAGGATACTTGCATGTCTAGCTACAAGTAAAAGTACTGCCCCAGATAAACAATAGTTAATTTAAGGCATGCAGACACAGCACAGTGTTGCAATAATTTTACCAACATTTCTTAATAGGTAGGCCAGAGTTTTGAGAATTTAGGAAGTTGCAAATAAAGCAAGTTCATTAAAAGAATAAAGCAATTTCATAAAAGAAGAGAAAAATGATTAAACACATTTCCAGGAATTATATTTTTTTCCTTTTCAAAGCTATTGTACAACTGAGGCACTTTAATCTCTAGGCCAGAGGCAATGAATGGACTGGCCGACAGCAGCCTAGAAACTGGGACACAACCCACACTTTAAACGTGCTTATGCAGTTGCCTGAAGATTTAACTGTTTGCTAATTGGTACAGAACCAATTTTAGGGATGTGTGACTTAGCCATGGAAGTGTTAAGTGATGGATTATTTGTTTACAGTTCCTTAAAGAATTATAAGGATTTGTCTAAAATGCCAGTGGCATTTTTTAAGGTGGTTAGCGTGCGGAAGCATAATGAACTGGTCACTTTCCAAAGCACTGTGATTCGGCTGTTGGGATCCAGCCTTCCCCAACAGATGGCTGCTTACCTCTTTGCAGTTCAATGTATATTTGAAAGTCAAGTTCCTTGGCAAGGACGCCTCCGCCTGAGTTATGGTGCTTCCATCATCGCTGGGATCCCAGGGGTGATCATTTACAATGTATGTACACTTCTCTTCAAAATCAGCCTCTGTCCACAGAGTCATGTCAGCATCCTCCATGTCCATTTTCATTGCCCACTCCGTCCCTTTCACCAGCGTTTGGAAACTCACAACGTCCAAGCTACACTGTGTGGCAGCCTGGAAAAGAAGAAAAAAAAAATCTTTTAATCCTCATTGTCCTTCAGTTTCTGTGGTTTCCTTTGAGACAGTGTGACTAACACAGCAGTCTGTGGCACTTTAAAAGAGTATGCAGTACGGTTGGTACAGTTGAGTAATAGCCAAAAAAAAAAAAGGCAGCATAAAACTATGTTGCCTTTACTGAAGCAATATCTTAAAATGCCAGCCTTGGTAATAATAATAATTATTAATAATAATTAATAATAATAAGGGAACCAAAAGAATGGGGGGAAATCCCTAAGATCAGCATCTGCATTACTTTTCTCAGATCTTTTTCTTAACACCTCACAGAAGAAATTCTGCAAGGCCAGTACTGTGCCCAAGAATATCTGGGGTCATGGCCGCAAGACCACTCAGTGCCTGTGGAAAAGCTGCCTCAGAAAAAGTGTCACAAACAAGGAGAGGAAGAGGAAGGAGCTGCTGTCTGCGTCTGAGTGAAGCTAAAAATGGAAAGCGCATGTTGGAAGAGCGGAACCCAGCCTAGCCTTTTCCAAATGGAGGAGCCTGAACTTTCCCACCGGCTTCCAACACACAAACAACTCTCAAAACAACCTGGCTCCCTTCTGACGTCCTCTTATCCTTTGGCGTGGAAGGCTGAAAAAGCCGACATCCTGCCAACAGCGTTGCAGCGTTGCAGCAAAAGCTTTTCACAAGTTACTGGAATACATTCACTTGGACCAAAACGAAAAAGAAAAAAAAATCCTTATGTTTCTTTGTCTTGATGACATCTTACAGAATTATATGCTTAAGGCACTAGATAGAATCCTTGTGAGAAAATTCCATCAAGTCTTTGACTGCCTATTTCTATTTAGGACAGATACAATACCAAATTGTCAGATTGGTATTACAACATCATCTTTCTGTAAGATAAAGTAGAACCAAAGAATGCAGTTGCTGTTTAAACTGGTAGTTGTAAATGGTTTTCAAATCCAGGATCAAAAACTCATTTTTCCTTTAAAAATATTCAACCATTATGGAATTTCCTCCGTTCACTCCTCTACCTCCCTCTCCCAACCCAAAAATGAAAAAATAGATTACAAGATAAAAAGAAACATTTTGGGGGGAAAAGGATAGAGAACTTATCTCTGTCAATCTCTGACTCCTAGTTAAAATAAAACATCCAGTAACCACACCAAGACTTTCTTTCTGGATAATGTAGATCCATTTAAAAAAACATTCTACACAAAGTTTACCTCATTTATGCTGCATCACAACATTTAATTTTTGACATATATTTACAATAATGCCTCCCACTAGCTTTATAGGGTGGAAGAAACTGGTTCTTTACATTTTGGTCTAATTTATAGCCAAATCAAATCATCAGCTAAATATTTACTGACTGTGAATATCAAGATGAAAATAAAGACTAATATTGAAACTCCAGTGAACTGACAGTTACATCTAGAAGTGAAAGGGTTAATATCTAGGTCTTCCAAATCAACGCAGAAAAGGCTAACAAGAAACATTTGCTATTTATTCTAAGTGTTTAGATTAATATATTGATTAACACAGCACTAAAATGTCAATAATAGATCCAGGGGGGGAAAAAGGAATCAAGTTCCTTACCAAGGTAGAGTCCACAAATGTTTCCAAACAGAAGCTCCACGTTTAAGATAAGTCTCGCTCATATCTACCGAGTAAACATTTCTTCTTCCTTCCACTGGGTATGTTAGAGTAAGACTGACTCACACCTAGAGAGTTAACTCCTTTTGCTTGTGCCTCTCTCTCTCTCTGTCAGACAGGTGCTGCTGCACTTACTGCTTTTGCCTCTCAAACACTGGAGGGCTGAGTGTTACAATACTTTCAGTCTCTGTGTTAACTAAGCAGCCTGTTCCTTTCCCCTCCCTGTTTCAGCCACTCATTTGATTTACTCACAGTCATGGCTGCCAAAAGCAGGGGGTGGGGCTATACCTGTAACTCATATGGAGATTAGCCAAGGGGAATTTTTTTCTTTCTGACAACATTTCACAGAGTTTTTCCTCTTACTACATATGGATATAAGCATTCCCCTGGAGCCAGCCTTACTTCCACATGAAGCACACATATGACTTTCGTATTATTATGGCTGTCTCGTTGAGTGTCTACTAGAAATTTACCCCACTATTTTGAACTGTGAGGTCTGAAGGACACAGCTAATTTTCCCATTAATTAAAAAAAAGAGGTGCCATAAAACTAACAATTAAAAAGTCGTTTCCAGGTTAGAGAATATAAAAATATCATTTAAAGCTTCCAACAAACAAATCTAAACAACTATGGTATTTTATTTGATACAATTCAGGAGTCTCGGAATTTAAATGATTTCTTACAAAACGTGAGGGCTACAAGTTAATTCTACGTTTAAATCTGTTTACACTGATATTTAGTAAGGAAGTTAGGAAAAATACATCAATTTAAAAAAAAGATAGTGGCTTCCTCCACCCTAAGTAATAAATGGGGAAGCTTATTAAATACCTACAAAACAACACATAGTAAAAAAAACATTCATGCACCAAATTTTAAGTACAATATATATATAAAAAAAAAAGAGTCAGCATTAAGCTTGTATGAGACAGCATTCAATGGGAGTGCACTGCTAGTGGAAGAAGGATTGGTATAGTCATTAGTGGGCCCTGAGCCCTCGTCAATTTTTTCCTTCTCTCCAAGTCAATGTGTGACTGAAGGAAGGACATCCTGTGATGATGGCATACAATGTCCTGTTTGTTTATTATTAAGAGCATTCCTGCTTCTCATTACAAAACAACCAGATGCCTTACTTCCTTCAAGTGGTCCTGTCTCTTCAGTGAGGAATCCTCCAGATTGGAGAAACAATGATGCACAATTCCATTTATAGTCAGCCACCCTATTACAAACACCAGTTGGCTCACTGAAGGGCAAGTCTCCTACTTTTCCTTCTTGCCTCACATCTGCAGACATATTTATAATGTCTTTCCTCTTACTAAGGATGCAGCATGTTTTACTTCCCCCTCCCCCCACAAACACACATTTATATGTTTAGGCCTATGCGGATGTTTCATATTTCTTTTCAGAAAAATACTGTTTTGTGAAATCACATGGCTAGCTCTCTCAAGTGTGTACACACCTCCCTCTCACCCTCACCCCACCCCATTCCTGCTGATAAAAAGAAGGGTGGAAAGGATTATTTGCCTCTCTAGGTTTTGCAATGCTGAGAATAGTATATCTGTGTAAAGACCTTCCGCATGTTCTAATGCAGAAGGGCTCATGCCACTGGATGTAAGTAGGGCAACTGCTGTGAGCGAGTGTCCTGGCTTAACTGCTACCAGTGTGTAATTCCACAAGAAAGTGGCAAGGGCACTGGTGCTGATGGGTATAAATGTAATTGGATATATAGGGTATAACCAAGGCACATCCAAAATGAGGTCTAGGAAAGCTCTGAAACAGGAAGAAGAGAAATCCGGCCTACTTGATTGGGTTAATTAACTGATGCTGAGTCACACCACATAGAGCAGAAAAACAATGTAGTCATACTGAAGTGGTTCTTTTGCACACGCACACACACGCACACAAAATAGTCTCACTCTGAGATGCAGATGTTTCAGTGTTTTCACTTCCTTATCAGCATAAAAAAAAAAAACCCTGTGTGTTACAAGGTAACCCACACACAATTCAAGGGCTGATCAACTTAAAGTAAAAGAAAACCGGGGACAGGTAAGTCTGCCTCAAGGAAATGAGGCTACTTTTTCAGTGAGGAAGAGGAAGAAGATTGTTTGAATCAAACCAAATATTTATTTGGATGATAGGAGGATGCCACCAATCCAACTCAGTTTTAATCCATCTTCAGAGATGATGGAGCAGGCTGGAATTTATGGAGCGTACGCACTTCAAATAGTTTTGTGGCACTCAGCAAAGCAACCCTGAAATTAGCTCCAGGTGTTTTAGCAGAGCTAAGAAAGGCCTGAGAGCAGAACTACAGTAGTTTAGGAGATGGGATTTCACTTTCATGTAGGTCTTGTTCTAATGATTGGGAATAAAACTAAATAAGCTTCTCATGTTAAGGAAAGCAGAGATGGACATAAAGACGAACAGTAAAGATTCTGTATTAAAGTAGCAAGCATGAGGAAACTTTACCATGAAAAAAAAAATAGACACTGACCTTCTGACCTTCCTCCCTACAGAGACACATAAAAAGACATCTTATTCGACTGGCAGTTTGCTGCTTTTGTATAGAAATCGTTCATAGCAGTAGCTGCTGCTATTGTCTGGAATTTGCAATCTCAAAATGTTCATTTCAAAAAGAACATTTTTAGTCATATTTTCATTTTTCCCCCCTCTCGCTCATAGAAAACCTCAATTACCTTATTAATCAGCATTTCTCAGGCAGATCTCTCTTGCAGCCTCTCTCAGCCTGGCAACAAATCATGAATGGCCCTAACAGCTCTGATCTCAGAAATCCCCATCCATTTCCTTTGATGCTATCACCACTTCAGCTCAACAACAAACTGATGCTACTCAGCTTCAGCTGCTGCGTTATTTTCTCTATGCCTGTGAGATTGTGTAAGTGTAGAGGAAAGAAGGAGGGAGGGGAGAATGAGTCTGAGAAGCTGGCTCCAGTGGAATAAACTTCTTTAGGAAGTTGGAGGGGAGATAATAATGCACACAAGAGATTAAAGCACAGTCTCATTTTCACATCTTCCCCTTCCTTACCCAAACAAGGTCAGGGGCAGATTGACCACATCAATAGTAATAATCAGACCCAACCCCATTTCCCACTTCCTGTATATAGACATCTTCACACCAGTAAACATTTGGTGACCAACTGTGGCCATTACTCTGAAGAAAATAACTGAGGTCTTTGGACCACTACACCTTTCTTAGTAATCACTTCAGAAGTAAGGCCCAAAGAAGGATTTTTTCTATATTCAAGTTGCTGTTCCTCTTAGTTTTCCCACTCAGTTTTACCTGCATTTTTGAAAACCTGACCAGAAGCTGATACAAAGAAAAGAGAAGTGGTCACCATGCAGTGAAATTTGCAGTCGTTAACATTAAAACCTGGTGCTCACACTGCATACTGTCCTGACCTTGCAGAAGCACACTTATAGGCTTTAAATAGGATCTAAAAGAGGCTCTTTCTATGTCCTAGACTACTTCAGTGTGATGCTGCCTACAAGGAGATAAATTAAATTTAATTTAAATCTACCTGGAGTGTTTTTGCCAGGAAGTTTAGGGTGGTGTGTATTGTAGCTGGGAGGCTTTTGAATTAATATATACAGCTTTCAGGGATGGCCTTTAATTACAGAGCACCTTGGTCATTACCTTGTAAGGCTTCCAAATTCCTTCTCCTTTATTTCTGACTCTGCAGTGCAATAGAGAAGCACTATTGGGTATGCTCTCAGTTGTAGCTTGGTGCAAGATTGAATCTCTCTTTATTTCAGTGTTCTTCCACCTGTTTTTAAAAATCCCCCTTAAAAAAATTAAAATATTTTATTATTTTTTGTTCTCACTTGGGCTTTATTAAAACCAGATATTGCGAGATTACTTAGGATCAAGTCAAAACAATTCTCATCAACCACTTATGGGAAAAGGTCTCTCTCTTGAAGCAGAAAAAAGCCAGAATCAATGCCTCAGGGACCTTCAGTGGAGGAAAGATCAGCCTGAATGGGGCTACTTTTGTACATCTCTTTCCTAGTGGAGGGAAAGAATTAGCTGTGAAAGGCAACCCCTTTGTGTCTATCTGATGTGGGTGCACTGGAAGGGCAAGAAGATGGGCTGGAAGAGACTATCCCCCTCTCTAGTTTTCCCTTCCGCAGACTAGGGTGAGGGTGTTGGGGAAGAAATCTCAGGAGAGACCATGCCATATGACATCTCTTTTAGTTTTAGGGTGGGTAGAGGGAAATAGAATTCTGGGTGGTGAGGGAGAGAAGGAGGAGAAAAAGGACTGAATGAAAGGACCTACCTCCATATCCCATAAGGGAGGGAAGATGTATCACAGAGGAGGCATCATACATGTGGGAGCTTCTCAGAGGGAGCACATATACTGGGGGATGACTGTCTTGGGAGAGTAGGCATAAGGCATATGCTAAACCCAGCAAGGCTTTTTTCCTAACGTTAAGCTTATGATTTTTTTCAGGATCCATCCCACACCGCTCCCAGTAAGTAAGTAAGAAAGAGTGACTTGAACCAGTGTGACAGACCCTAGTTTTCCTTCCTGCTCAATTTTGCTTTTATTTAAACTAGTGCGTAGGCAGCTAGATACTGTGGGGACAGACACATTAGAGAAAAAAAGCCAGATCCATTCTTCTTGCAGTGAATAGAGCTATGCTAGTTTATACAGCTGTGGATCTGGCCCACAGAGTATGTTTCAAAACAGGTTAACAAAACAAAAAATACACACCGTAAAGGAGCTTAAAGTAGAAATAAACTCATTTATGGCTGAAGGGATCTGAAGTTGCAACTATATACTAAAAATTGAATGGCAACTAGGGCTCTGAAAAAGATGGACTTGCACTTGCTATTCACTATAAAGCATATAGTTGCCTCTTCATATCCAACAGTGGTAAAGTGACAGTCTATTCATTCTTGTGTACTTGATGTGTGCAGGGTGGGGAGGGAAGAAGAATTCATCTTGTATTAAACACAACAAATAGTTGACACCTTATCCTTCTTTAAATGTTGTAATGTTTACTTTGCAAAACCCAGGAAAGCTTTTAGAATAGAGAGAGCAGAGAGACTCTTAAGCCATGTGTCCTTGCTTATCTGCTCTTTATCAACAGGCTATTGTTTCCTGATGGGACTCTTCGAAGTAAGTGGAACAAGGGGGTTAATGTTCAATAGGTATCTCTCAGTTCCCCTAAAGGAATACTGCTGCTGACAGAACAGCAACACGAGGCTCTCAGCTATTTCCTGCAGAATGCAACGAATCAAAGAGAAAAACCAAGGGCTGAAGCTATGTTTTTTTTAAAAAAACAAGCACTAGTTTTAAAGAAAGACATTGTCCTTAAGAGAGATAATCCCACAATAGAGAGTCCATTAGAGGTATTAAGGCATTGGCTGCGGCCTGATCTACAAGGGCTCTGTCCTGACAATAGACAATTAAAGCCGATAAATCTGCACTACTTGTTGCTGTTCTAATTCCTCGTAATTGTATGCTACTTGCCCCTGCCTCCTGCACACAGGGATGAAGCATGCTTCTTTAATCTCCAGAGTACCTGACCTAGTTCCTATGTGGTCTTTTCAGGACCTGTTTTCTTCCCATCTGGACCTCTTTCCTCCTCCTCTTCCCCTCCTCTAAACACTGAGGAGGGTTAGTGTAGAGGGCAAGGAAAACATCAGAACACAGCACCCAGATCAATAATTCTGAAGCTCCAGACAATGCACTAATCTGCAATAACAGCTAATCATGCTCAATTTGGCACACCCATGATTAAACTCTACTTTTCATTAGGCTCAACAAACGGAGCAGACGCACACTGACAATTCAAATCACCATATCAATCTTAGCTGCCAAACTTGTGGGTATTTATGTGGGCTTCAGAGATGCTCTTTGTATCTACTATCTTGCTTATTTTGTTGTCATTACCAGACAATGCCTTGCCTAGACTATTCTTTTCCTCTGAAATAGATGGTACAACTCCTGTCTAAGTTTCAAAAAAAAAAAAAGGGAGATGTTCTTGTTGGACTAGATGCAGGAATGACTGAATAAAATCTACGTCCTGCATTCTGCAGGAAGTCGGACTATGATCAGAAAGGTCCTTTCACAGTGTTGCCAACTCTCACAATTTAATCATGAGTCTCATGATATTTGGCATTTTGCTTAAAGCCCCATATCATGTTATTACACGAGACTCTTAGATTTCTTTAAGTATGCTTCTAGCCCTCCTGTGGCAGAGCAAAGTTTGAAAATGTGAATGCTAATGACTCAAAGAAGAATGTTGAAAGACCCCCACATAAAAACAAAACATAACAAAACCAACCCTTAAGACTTTTCAGCCAATCTCAGGAGTTCTTTTAGCCCCTGACATGGTTTTTGAACACTCGAAGTTGGCAATATTATTTCTGTCTTTAGAACATTCAAGGTCAGCATCCCTTAAAATCATTTTGATAATGATCTTTCACTCACCCACACAGAGCTGGTTTCTACCCCACAACAATTTCATCTGGTAAAATATCTAGCAGATCCTCTCTCCTACCTCTTCACAAACTGCCCTTCACGAAAGCTTATGCTCAAATAAATTGGTTAGTCTCTAAGGTGCCACAAGTACTCCTTTTCTTTTTGCCCTGAAGGCCTCACTCAAGATTTTCCACACTCTATAGGTAAAATATAACACTAAATTCCAGAACTCTTAGAGGCTGACCTCACAAACTCAGGGGTCTCTGTCTGTTTAACTTTAGCTTATCGTCCTTGTATATTAATGTGAATAAGTGTTAAAAGTGGAATCTAGGTTATCCTTTACAAAACAAAACAAAACCTAGAGTGTGGATTGTATCAGCTGAATGCAGGAAACAGCTACTCCATTAATATTAATTAATTCCTAAAGCATTTGGAGCCAACTTGAAATAAGTCAGTAGAGTCCCTCTCCTGACAGCCCTTCCTTAGGCAACTTCTACTTTTAAGATGCTGATGCTTTCCCTTTTGCTTGTAATCTTATACCTAGTTCAAAACATATCAGAGGCCCCCTACAAAATAATTTATGTCATCCTAAACAAACAAAGCCTTTGAGATTGCAGTTTAAGATATTGCAAAAGTCCACTCAGTTTTTCATTTTAGCATATGTAACTGTAACAAAAAAACAAAACACCCCACCAAAAAGGGGGACAGCAGCAGATTGCAATACAGAAAGCTCTCAATCTTTTGTTGCCGTGTACAATAACAATTGGGCTTTGCAAAGAAAGATGACAGACTCTTCTTATGGAGACTAAATCAGTCCTTACACTAGGGGCCTGCCAACTGCAAGAATGGAAACAAAATATTACAGATAATTCACTTTTCATGGTAAGCATAAACAGGCAGGCATGCAGCACCCAGCAGGGGCTCAACTGATAAAACTGTGTCAAACACAAGCCATTTGTCAACCACGGAGGGAAGGGGAGCAAGCTGAAAGATGGACTCAGGAAATAGATTTATCTGATGCAACACATTAACTAGTATAAATACAAGGAAAAGTAAACACATTTGCCCACCAGTATCTCCAGCAAGCAAAGAAAAGCCTCTGCGTTCCAAACCTACTCCAGCCACCCAACCACTAAGCTGTCTTAGCTGCAACAGTAGCATTTTCTTCTCCTGTATTATTAGAATACCATTGAATTCATAAAAAGAAAAGGAGTACTTGTGGCACCTTAGAGACTAACCAATTTATTGTTAGCTCACGAAAGCTCATGCTCAAATAAATTGGTTAGTCTCTAAGGTGCCACAAGTACTCCTTTTCTTTTTGCGAATACAGACTAACACGGCTGTTACTCTGAAACCTGTCATTGAATTCATGTCACTTAAGGAGTTTATTAAAAGCATACATTATGATTAAACAAAACAAGTGTGTGACTCCTCTGCTGTTCTAGTCTCCTCCCTTCACCCAATAATGCCGCCTGGCAGCAAACAAGTATGGTAACATACCCTAAGAACAACATATAATTGTTATATAATAGTTTACTTACAGTTTTGCTCACTGGGACAGCCTTATCAGACAAGGTCCCAAGGGAAAATGTAGTCCTACAATACTATTCAAGCATACTTCAGAACTCCTCTACCAGTGTAATACATGACATTCAAACTAATCAATACAATATCAAGCACTACAGACTTTTTGGAAGTTACTTTTCATTATACTCATTCTAAATAATTACAATTATTTAATGAAGTGTCTCTTTGCTACAGTAACGGTGATAAGGAAAAATGGTTAAAGGAAATATGTAATGCCAGTATAGATCAATAGCTACATCCGATGAAGTGAGCTGTAGCTCACGAAAGCTCATGCTCAAATAAATTGGTTAGTCTCTAAGGTGCCACAAGTACTCCTTTTCTTTTTATATAAATCAAACTAATCCCAACAACTCAGGAATATCAAGGGTTAATATCACAGCACATCATTTAACAGGCCTAACCCGAAACTAATCATGAAACTAAGAAACTAACATTAAAATAGGTAGTCATAATGCTACACGCTATTAGTTAACGCACAAAGACAAATACAGCACATTTCCTTGTTTAGCAGTACCTCCATGTATCTACCTAGAACAGGTTCCCAGTCTCCAATTTGTACATCCCAGGATTTTAGTCCCTATGGAATGTCTGTCACTCACTCACATGCACACCCACATACACACCACACTCGCGCTCACACTCTTGCACACGCATTCTCATCTAGCTCTCCCTAAAACAGCTCTTAGGACTTTAGAATTTCCTCCCCTTCACATCTACTCCACCCCATGCAGTAATTAGGCTTAGCAAGAGCAATTAACAAAACAAACTCCTCTCATCCCGGTGGCCTGATAATTCTGATTGTCATGTTTTAAGATATGCAAGAGGGTTTCAAATGAAGGTAAATTAAAACATTGCACAATACCCTTTTGGCACCTAATTGCCCCCATTGTTTTATATGAACAATAGGTTTTATTCCATACTTTAAAATATCTACTCTGAACTTAGAGCTTAAAAATGCCTTTGTTGGCTCAATTGTCTCATACTATTGTTTTCATTGATATATTAGTGTACAGTTGCTTGACTATAATGCACACTAATACACATATGCTACTTATAATTTTTTCCTGTATTTGAACTATCCGGTGACCCAAAGAATATAATGTGAGATGTAAAATATGGGTTGCAGTTTGAGTAGCTGTCCTTTTCCCCACCTGTTGACCTATGGCTCAGAACTGATGGCTAATGCCTCAAAAATTGTTGTGCTGGGTTTGCACCTGCTTTCCATTCACTTTCCACTAATACTTTAGTTGGATGAGTTGACTATCAGGAATGTCACAAAAACATCAACTAGTGACTGATGCCCAGTGAAATTGATGAAAACCCCTCCTCTGATTTCCTTGGGTTCTGGATCAGGCTCATGGAGAATATTTGCCCAGAACAAATCTTGAATTGGTAAATGTGTATTTGAATTAAAACAAAATTCTAGAAGTGACACTAATGCAATCAGGGAACAGAAACAACATATCAGTGTGTCCAACCAAAACTAACTAACACAGTTCAGATTTTTAATATATGCAACAAACTGTTCACAAATACCAGCAGACCAAATTAATTATTGTTAAAGTTATTTAGCTAAATTTTTGAATAAATGTGTGAAAACTAATCTGCTCAAGGAGAATTCATGAGCAGAAAGAAAGACCAGAATTGAATAAGTGGTCTGTTATGTGACATTTTCTCAACTCCAATTTTATATAAACTGAATGAAGTAGTTATCTTTTAAGATGCAATCTCACCAATTATTTAAAACTACAGCAACAACTGAGATAAAAAAAAATTTAAAAGAACAGAAAGCTAAAGTTCTTTTATAAAGGATTTATTACTACACTCATTGCAGCAACTGTGCAATGAGCTTCTAATTCGGTAGGTATATTTCTCTACTTCACTGATTTAATTTCCACTGGAAGTCAACAATATTTGCACAAAGGTATTTTTCTGAGCAGACAGACAACAAATGTGATTTCAAAAGGTTTCAAAATAGAGCACATTGCACAAACACAGGGAAAGTTTCAACTTCCAGCAGTTAATTTTTCTACTTCTTCCACATTCTTGCCTTGAGTCAATGTTCTATAAAGACTTGTAATGAGCCATCAGATTTGTAAAACAATAGCCTAATATAAAAAGCCATGTTATATAATAATATTACACAAAAAACTACATTAAAAAAGACATTAAGGTTGCTAAGCACTCAAAAGTTAGGAAATGCCAGATATACAGCTGCATGTGTAATCTTAATTCTTTGCATATATGTATATGATAGTGCTCAATTAATCAGCAGCTCTTCAATATTTCATTTTCTCCTTGTAGCTCAGTGTGTGGCCTTATTTAACTGCACACTATTCAAACCATGCTATGAAGATATAATTATAAATTTCCTTCTGAGCTTTTTTATGACACTCGTCACTACTGTGGTTGAGTGCATCAAAAACATCAATGAATTTATTTTCCCAACATACCTGTGAAATGAGGGAATATTATTAATTATTAATTGAGCAAGGATACAGAGATTAAGGTCAAAAGTATCCACTAACTTTGGGTGCCCAATCTGAGATGCCTAAAACCTGATTTTTCAGAGTACTTAGCAATATGTAACACTTCATATGTTCAAAGCACAGCTCCCACTCACTCCATTAGCAGCTGTGAGTGCTCAGCACTTCAGCAAATCAGACAACCATTCCCAGTTTCCCCTTCCTCACCTACAAGCTCCTTGTCCCCTATCTTCTTGCCCGGCCACTCCCAAGTCCCCCCCTCTCCACCACGGCTCCTCATCTAATCAATTTCTCTGCTGCATGCTGACCTTCAGCTGTCCTCCCCACTCACGTTCCACATCCCTCTGGACTCCCAATCTTCCTCCCGGGGCTCTTCCTTCAATCCCAGTGATCCCTCCCTTTCAGCTCATTGCCTCAGTCTCTTTGTTTGGACTGTCCCAGTTTCCCCCTCACATCCTGGCTCTCTCTCAGATTTGTCTTCCCTCTCCCTCACCTCCTTTCCTCTGCTCCATTGGTTCTCAGTCTCCTCACCCAGACAGTCCATGTTTCCCCTGGCACCTCATGCAATCTCAGTCTTTCCCTGATCCCCTCCTCACCCCACTACTAGCTTTCAGTGCCCCCTCTCCCCAGCTCCTAGTTTCAGTCACCTTGCCTAGCCAGTTGGAGTTCTCCTCCTGGCTCCCAGTCCCAGTTTCTGTCCCCAGTGCTCAGTGCCAGTCTCCATGCCCACCCAAACTCAGTGTCTTCCCAACTCCCAGGTCCCTCTCCCCATGCCTGCCAGTCTCCAGTCCCAATTTCCATCTCTCCAACCCCCTGTCTCCTTGTCCTAATGTATTTCCCCCCCCCCCCCCTTTTCCCCTCTTCATTTGAATCAGGCAGCTTCCTCCTCTTCCACACTGCCTGGCCCTAGTGAGAGTTACTGATAGGACAGAACAGTCTCCTTGCTCTCTGTTCAGGTGCCCGGACCCAGACCCGACATAGTCCGTATCAGCACAGAGGTGCAATTGCAGGGAAAGTCCTGGTCAGCACTGTGCTGAAGAACACTGTACCTGATGCAGACAGAATCTTTGAGGAATTTTGCTGCTAAAATCTAAGAAGTTGCTACTGGGCATGAGTGAACTGCAATTTTTCAAAGACTTATATAATTTGGCCAAATTTGGGTGGATTTTCAGGGGGGTGTCAAAAGGCACATCCCTGACACCATGGCCACCTCCCTGTCAAGTACCTGCTCCAAAGCATGGATACAATGGGCTTTTCTTTAGCCTTGCTCTCAGAAATGATTGAACCAGTTTGGCTGAAATATTCCCACCACAAACCCATCAGCTTGAGGCAGACTCCGAGCATGGAAACTTTCAGACCAAATGGTTGAATATTAACAAAGTTATAAACAGCTGAAAGCAGGGTCTTACAATGGGAAGTGCTTGGAAATCTTAATAGGTGGTGCTACCAGCCCCGTCTACAACATAGCATGTTTCAGTTTATTTCCCCACCACCACACCCACAATTCTCTTTTTATGTGAATGATAATATGAGCAGAATATACAGATCACATATAAGGACTTGTATATAGACAAATCTAGTTTCCTCAGGCTGCTATTCTTCTTTCTATAGTTCCACTTAAACACACTAGAATTAGATTAAATTAATGCTAAAGTACCACATGGTTCTATACACAGATATAGTAGATGAAGCTCTCTGCCCCAAGGAGTTTGCAATTTAGCTTTACAATCCTATAATGACTATTGTGGACTCGTGCATAGCCCCATTGCTCAGCATGGGCATTAGCACCAACTTGCATGAATCACATTGCAGAATTGAGGCCTTAGTAATTCAACCTTCAGTTAATAGTCATAAAGTGTAGTCATGCACTAATTTCTGCTTTCTTGTTTAACCAAAAATGTTTAAATATGAATTTTAAAATTTTTCTTCTGTGTCCAAGCCAGAGGATTCCCAAAATACACCTAAAACAGTAATATTTAGAAAAATTAGTGTCCCTGAACTGATCATAGAGGAAGGAGGTGCAGTCAAAGTGCTCATGTTAGTAAAGTAAGATAATATATTTCTTGAAATGAATGAAAATCCAGTAGCACACATCTGTTTTGGTAAACCAGTGTCCTAAAATGCCCAATTTTGCCCTTAAAATGATCAATTAAAATGAGTTTCAGAAGTTTAGTCTGAGATAGGAAATTCCTCCTACAAAATTCTCAACATTATTTTCCCACAAATCAAACAACTGGGAGTAAGGAAAGCTAGCATCCAGTCCTCATTTCTTCCTTCCCTCTTAGCTCACCGCCACAAGATGGCTACTTCCTTTCCACAATCCATTTCAGTCAAATCTGTACACAAAACAGGACACACCTTCTGGGCAAGCTCAAGTCTTTACGTGCAGAAAGCTCCCTTCAAAGCATCACTAAGAATCTGTGTGGGAAGTGTATGAAATATTAAAACAGTCCTGTATTTTTTTTAATTCTAAATTTGCCCCACAACTTCTCTGTTCTCATTTATTTTGGGTTAACATAACCTTTTTGACTCTTGAAGTAGACGCACAAATATAAGCAGAACCACAAATGCAAAAAAAAATAAGATGATCTGCAAGTGCCTCCCAAGAGGACAGTTCTGACCCAAAATGTGATTTTTTTTTTTTTAGATTAATATGCTTCTCCTACTTTAGCAATTGGAGACAGGGAGGGCAAAGGAGAAAACAATGCATTGAGTCCCCAGGAAAATAAAGATAAACACCTTTAGGTGTTTTCCCAAATCTGAATTTCTTTGGTTTTCTTTGGATGAAGACCCCACCTCAAGCCTTGTCTTCCTTTCTTAACTATACAACTTCAAACATGTCCATACCCCTTTATTCAAGTCATAAATTTACTCTTTAAATAATCCAGAGCTAAATATTTTCTATACTGCCCATCACTGTAGTAACTGTGCCCTATCCTTCCTATTATGGGGTCCAGCAGATCAGACAGAATGTTTGCTGGTTCTTGCCTTTACACTCCTCATGTGAGTGTCACACACTCTGACCATCTCTAGTTAGATCTGTGCTCGTCCACCTCCTCAGCAGGGTAGTCACAGAGCACCCCTGCTTTGTATCATCCATTAGCTGCCAGTTCCGTTCTGATGCCTATTCAAGGCCATCAACAGATTACAATCCAGCAATATCAGAGGATGGCTCTCCATCCTTGGTTAGCCAAGAAGCTTCTGTCTTCTTGGACAAGGCAGGTAGCAAAACCAAGGGCAAAGCTTGTGAGATCTGAAAATTCAGCACTCTCAGTTAAGTAGGTCAACTTGTGAAATGGGCTATCAAGCCTGGTCTAGACTAGGATTTGGAAGGTGTTATCTCACACATGTTAACAACCTAGTGTAGACAAGGGAGTATGCCTTTTACATGTGTTAAACCAATCATATGTTAACTCTCTATGTTAGTTAACACCTTCCAAATCTAATCTAGATGAGGCCTAGGAGAACTACACTCACCCAAGGCTAATTGCTTTTACAGCATGCTGCAATATTCATCATTTGCTAAAATTTTCCCATAATAGTCAAAATAATTACTTGAGGGTGGGGGACGGGGAAGAGAACAAGCAGAGAGCTTTCTGGAATTTGGAAAGGGTAGACTGCAGAATCCACTATGGACTATCACCACACAGGCCTAATTTATAGGATAAGCACCTAGAATGCTGATGTGAATGTTACTGTATTACCACAGATATACAGATAGGTACATACATAACAGATACAATGAACTCTAGGACAATGCAAGATGTAAAGGGAGCTAGTTTTATGCCTGCCAGCCACATTACTAAATCTTATGATGGAAGAGTTAAAAGCCAAAGAGATCTGCTTGATATGGGTTGATAGAAAGAGGAAGAGGCAAGGCAGGTGGAGAGAGCTGGAGAAAGGAAACTTTGTGGATCTCTTTTTCTCTTGATCAGGATATAAAGTGAAAGGGAGAATTAAAACAAACTTCAAAAGCTTGTCTAAAACTAACAAACTACTTTGGTGGTTCAGCTGAAGGTTGAGTTTCACCAGTCATTATCAATACAGTAGACACAGAGGAAAGTATTTAAAACTGGAAAAACAACCAACTGGCATGTAGAACTTGTCTAAACACAAAATGATATTGGTATCCTCAAAGCAATACAACTTCCCTAGTGTGGATGCAGTTATTCCAGGGTAAAGGTTCTTCTTCCACAAGGAGCTGTACCAATATAAAGCACCTTTCTACTGATATATCTGTATACACACTAGGGGTTGAACTGATTTAACCACTTTTGTAAAAATCACACCCCTAACTAAGATAGCTTAATTGGTACAAAATCTGTATGTAGATCAGTCCTAAGTGAGGGCATGCTTTCATGCTAATCATCTGAATTTCTCTCATGTTTTGTCTGTTTCTGGCAGTAAAATTCACTATTTTTCCAGCCATCAGTATAGACAGCTGGCTCCTTCTGGAAAAGATGGCAGCAGCAGTGGTTATCAATCAAACCATGGACGCCCTGTGCACTAATGCAGCCTTGTTAGCATTTTCTCTTAAATGTCTGTACTTGCTATCTTTGAGGTGTGCTTAGACACTAGTGGGTCAGATCCTCAGCTGGAGTAAAAGGACACAGCTCCATTGACTTTAAAGGACATTAGCTGAGGCTCCAGCCTTACGGGCAGTAAGAGAATCCAGATTAGGTTCTGGAGCTAGGTTTCCCAGTGGTGTATGCTGTAAAGTGAACTGGTTTACCAACCTCATTATTAAGTCCAATCACTGTACAAGGATCTAAAGACAACTGAATATCAAACTCAGAGTATATGCTGGTTGCTGAAATACAATCCTGTCCCCTCCTCCCCAAAAAGTAATTTTTCAGATAAACTTACATAAAAACTCTGTACTCCCTCCTCACCCAATTTACAGCACAGAATATTCTGCAAATCACTGCATCTAGTAACTTTTTACAAAAACATAATAGCTTCAAGGGGCACATTTATTAAAAATGCTTCAGCAACAATAGTATTAAAGTCCATGCTTCCAATTATATTCTTTTCTTCAATTAGTTTTAAAGAAACTAACACCTCTATTAATCATTTCAATTAACTGCAAGTACCACATGACACCGGCATCAGCAGTCCATATGTTGTGTTCCAATCATCCAAATATTAAAGCCTTTTTAATTGATTTATCTAAAGAACATTCAACAGACTCAAGGTGGCAGCCAGCCAGGAAATCCCAAAAGAAGATGACAAAAAAGGTGGGGGCGCTAAACCAGTTTCCCAATTTGTTTTTTTCCTCTTCCTCCAGGGTTCACTAAGTTAATCCAATCAGCCCATAAAGACCCTTTTTAATAAAATAAATAAATAGATAAGAGAACACACATGTCGGCTCTCGCGGTGCTTTCCCTGTGGAGAAGCCCCTTCTGCTACAGTAGACAGTCACCCTATTAAGAGAATGCTGCATACAAGAGTGCATTTTTTATCCAGCAGAAATATTTAGCTTGGCTGCCTGCCAGGGAATGCTGGAAGAATAGACTGAATTAGGGGATTTACCTTCCACGTGTTTGGCACGTGTCATTGGGCTCTGAAGAGCTTGTGTCTCTCCCCCCCCCCCCCCCATCAAAGCTTTCCTACAGAGAATAAAGTATGACCTATAAGAACAGTTGATGGGTTGCATTACTAAGTGTTGGCACCGTGACTTTGTTCTGCTGAAAAAGAAAACTTTTGCCTAATTTCAGATGATCATTTGTTTCCCTACCCAGGTAGGGGGTACATAGTTTGAAATTATTCTTTTGAACAGGTATATTTTTCTTTTTGGTTTTTAAAACACATGGGGTAAGTTTTCTGTAGGCAGACTTAACTTGGAGAGAAAGTGATTTAAAAATAAATCTCCAACCACAGAACATTTTAGGGACTTACTGAAAAAAAGTAGCTTCGTAGATATAAGCAAAGTAGATCATTTTGCCATTTGATTTCTATATGTTGACTTGTGGACTTTCCTTATTTTAGAAAGCACTCCCTAATGTAAATAATTCAGTCCTGCCAATACCTATTAAGACTAACAATCAGAACAACATATAACAAAGACTAACAATCAGAGTTTAAGATTAAGTACCATGTAACTCAACTGCACTCCTAATTTGAGAAGGGGGGTGTCTTTGTTATAATTTGATTGCTGGTGCCATCACATGTATTTAGAAAAAGAAAATAGAGTTTCCTTGTGAATTAAAGCTGGAAAGTCTTTCAACTGCATTTAATTCAATATATTGGATGTGTGTCTGACACATGCATTGGTTGTGTTTACATCAGAGAATTTTACCAAACAATTCCCATTGTTGCTAATACCAATTCATTTAAATCAGTGTTGGTGCTGGTGAGAAAACTAGTGGAGATAGATCTCTGGCAGCTTCTAGTGGTTTTGTGTTAGTTGAGCTTAGCCTTTGTCTGCACACTTTTTTATTAACTAAATTGGTTTAAATTGGTTTATTTGACTAAAATTGGTGTAACCCCTTTGTGTGAACACTTTTATTTAGATCAAGTCAGTTTCTGAACTTCATCTAAACTGATTTAGTTTAATCTACAGAATTTTCATGGAGACAAGGCCTTATTCTAAGCAGATCTGGTTGACATGGTGGTAAAAACCCCTGAGCCCTCCAGTCCCTACATTATTAGTAGCAATGGGTTTAGCTAAACCATTTCTGGAAACAGTTTAGCTGCAAGGGTAGACATGACCAAAACATGCTTTTCTCCCAGCTATAATTCCACTTAGTTCAGCCATAAGCTTGTGGCATCTGAGTGAGTGTGACATTAGAAGACCCAGTTTACCTTACTCCAAGAAAGACTCAACCATTGTTTCTGAAATGGTGCTGAACATGGTTTGATCCTGTAAACACGTATACATAAAACTGCTTTCAGTTCTGGTTCAGCTGTGCCTGTTGTCATCTATGGATAAAATTCCCTAGTTCAGTCAAGGGCTCAGATACTCAGGCTACAGTACTGTTTTCCAGACCTTTTATAGCAGCTACAATGAGACCTGGTTTCATTTATAGTGTAAAAGGGCCTTACCAGGGGCTACTGAAAATTAACATAGCAGTTAACTTAAGTTAGGTTTCAGCTTCAGGAAAGTCACACAAAGTCAGCACCAAATTTAGCAAGATTTGTAGGTCCAGATTGTCTGGTGGGGTAAATCAGCCTCGTTCTGTTGATTTTATTGAAGCTACTCCAGTTAACATGAGCTAAGGATATGAGGCCAGATTTTTAGAAGTATTTATTAGGCACCTTGCCTTTAAAAGTCTAGCCCTTGGTCCACAAAATGTTTAAATTCTTAAATAAATAATGTAATCCACATTCAGGTTAAAGTACTTCAAGGTGAGTGTCTTTGGATGGAAAGTGAGAATCAAAGTTTCCAGCCCTGCAATGACAAGCCCAACCAGGCTTTCGTTATCTCCTCCTCCTCCTCCTCCATGTTCCTCACACATGTAACTAGACTCAGGCAATACTACATTTAAAAAAAACCTACATGGGCCAGATCCTCGACTGGTATAAATTGGCATAGCTCTGCTGATTTCAGGGTCTGAGAATCTGGACAGTATATTTTTAATTCTATATAGAGGCTATTTGATAAGTTTCTCCATCTTTCCATAAAAGATGGTAACCTTTGTGGTAATACAAGTAACTGTTCTTTCCTTTATTTACACTTAGTGTTTAGAAAATTTGTTTATCACTATGCAAAGCTTTCAAATAAATTACAGTTAGTAACTCTGCTGTTGACATGCATGTTTGGCAATATACTGTAGTGAGATTAAATAGTTACTGAATCTCTGCTTTACATTTTCAGCTTAAAATCTTTGCAGTTAATTGAATTTTTGAATGACTCTGACCACTCAGTACTCCAGCACTGCCCTCAGGTAGCAGCAGCATCTGTTATACATAACCTGCCAATGGCTGCTTTTAAATTATTAGAAAATGGAGTTAACTGTTTTTGAGCACTAGTCTAGACTTAGGTAGGCATACTATGGAAAGACTAAAATTTCAGTTGAAATGAAGCCTCAATCAGGGTACTCTCTGATCAGAATATTTCATACTTGAAGCTTACTAAAAAGCACACAAAAACAGCAAGAATGCTGTTGGTATTTTTCATTGTAAACATGTAAGCAACCTCCCCTCCCTCCCCCAACTCCATATAGGATTAATTTCCTGACAAAATATTGGTGAACACAGAAGGTCCATTTCTTCATCTTTGGCCTTGCTTCTGTACTCATCACAGCAATACTGTGGCGCTCAAATCTGGAACTGGAAATTGCCCATTTGGTTTGTCTCTGAAAACAGTGTTGCCAAGTTTACATTGATACTATGACTAATATTCCAGAAAGCTAATCCAAAAAGCAAAGACTAATATGCTGCTGTGTGGGGGTCTGATGGCAAATGATTGCTTGGTGCTTTTGTCATCATTGTGACACACTTGTTATTTTTAAATGGTTTGCTTAAACTTTTACAGAAAATATGGCATTTTTAGTAGTAGAAATAAACCTTAGTAGTAGAAATAAGCCTTTTCTATATCTTGTCCAACCCAGTTTTCAGTTAAAAATCACAAACAAACAAAATCTAGGCACCCCTATTTTTTTATTTTTTTTTTATTTTTTGGTTTGGTATACTATTCTGCAATGCCAGGGGAGAAAATGAACCTTTTTATATGTTAGTGAATCACAATGCATTAAATTCTCTTTCACAAACCTGCCTTCTTCATTAAAATCTTATTTTCTTGGTAATCTCCTTTGATCACTAAAGTTATAAGAAGCCCCCTCCTCTCCTTTTGATACTATCAGTGTAGCTTTTGACCAGAGAGCGTGATGAATTAAATGTATGACAGATATGACAGGTGAGGAGTGCTTGGAGGGGGCTTAAACAGCAGGGATAAGACAAAGTCCCCATTTAAGAACAAAACCCCCACCCAATGGCTAGCCCGTTAATGACCAACCACAGAATCACTATTTGTCCTGTTGGCTGAGGAGCAAGCTGATACTATAGAAAAAGCTTTGTTAGCCATGGGGCTGTTCTTCAATCAGGCCACACAACCAACTAATTGAAAAGGCTGTTTTTTTCCAGAGTATTTGAAATACAAGCTAGGACTTTCGTAGGTATACTAGGGTCTTTCCTATAATGTTGTATTAATTTAGCCGCCACAAATTTACAGCTGGACTAAGTGGTATTACAGCATATAAACCTGAAAATCTATCTGCAGGGATCCAGCTAAGCCCTGGAGAGAGGCAAGTCCAGCAGTACAAATCCAAGGAATTTTGGAAGTCAATCCATTAGGATTACTAGGGCAGACCTTTGATTTTGGAAGTCATAGGCTCAAAATATGGAAGCAATTGACTCTCAATCTTCCTTTATTTTAACCTCTTATCCGAGGTCTTATTGACCCAGTTTTTATTCAAATAAAATGATAAATATAGATGAATTACTGGGTGAGAAGAGATTATTGGGTGAGAAGCCCAGTAAAATATTTGCTTTTCATGAGTAATTAAAAAGATGCATTTCAAAAATTGTTTCCAAATCTAATAGGACCTTATGATATATAATTGGATGACAAACATTAAAGAAACTGACAACCTAATCACCTTTCACTGTTAGCTAACAGCCTCCAGCCTCCCCGCCCTCCCTTTTAAAAGCAGTCAGTAATTGTTAATTTAGGTACGTACAGCATACTGTGCTGAATCTAAATTAAGAGTCCCAGGTTCCAAGGTTCTAAACACCCAGCAACCTCCTTGAGGTGAAGAAATCTCTGAACCCCCTGCAGACAAGGATTATATTCTCAGTGGGCATTCTCAGATTTTATCCTTCCAATCTGTGGGTAGCAGAAGGCTAGCAGTTTCCCAGCAGAGGTAGGTGCCGAACTGGTATTCATAGACAAGCCCAACTGTTTTGAAAAAATTAGCACTAGGCTGTATAGGTACACATGAGAGTTCTCGTGCAGCTTTTCTTCAGGTTTAATGAGAAAGCGTAAAACCACTCACACAAATAACAATGGGTCTTTACTTTTGCATTTAATAGGCACCCTACTGTAAATACTTTAAAATATAACAGGAGGGAGCAGAGTCTAGTGTTTAAATCATAGACCCTGGAGTCAGCAGATCTGGGATCTATGCTCAGCTCTGCCACAAGATTCCGGTGTGGTTTTTGTTTGTCACTTAATCTCCCCGTGCCTCAGTTTCCTCACATATAAAATGGGAATAATCTTACCTAACTCAAAAAGGTATTGTGGTCTAGTGGCTTAAAACCAGGCCTAGGAATCCTAGGAATGTTTTAATCTGAGTACCAACACTGATTTTTTCCTGTGACTTTTGAGAAAGTTACTTAACCTCACTACGATCCAGTGTCCCCATCTACAAAATAGGAGTATTTATACTTCCTTGCCTCAGAGGGTGGTTGCAAAGATTAATCAGGTAAATATTTAAACAATATGAAAAGTGCTTTGCAAGTGCTACTTATTAATGTTTATAAAGCACTAGGATGTCCTTTAGAGAGAAAATACTACAGAAAACTTTAGTAGTATAATCACCGTATATAAAAAAGTCTGTGCCAGTTACCTGTGTGCTGGAATACTGGGAGGCACACAAGGAAAAGAATGGTATTTGTACTGAAAACAAAGTACACATTTAAAAAATATGTAAGAGTCTTAACTAGAAAATGGAAAAAGCTTAACTAATTTATCTTTCCCTGGGCTTTAATTCTGCAGATCCACACCTGACGAGGGATTGCTAGAGAGGCTTTTCAATATCCCCATTTGATATAACATTATAGTCTTATTACACATGTTGCCTACTAGACGTGTTCTGACTTTTATAGACTTCAGCTCCATTTCTTAATTTAAACCCATTTGTCTCATGGAATCTCTGAGCCACTGGGTTAGAGTTTTAGCCAAAGAGGTGAGGCAGATTGTATCCAATATGGAGTCATAAAATCCTCCAGTGCTACATCTCCAAAAGCTCCTGCTGCCCTGTGAATAGGCCTGGATTATGTCTGTCTGCAGCTCAGCACCCAGAGAGGACATTTTACAGAAGTGCTGAGTGGACATCCAGGAAAACGGCTTTCAGGACCTTATCTGAAGGACAATACTTAACTTTCACCACTGGGCCTGGCCTCCGAGAGGAAACAGTCACACTTAATTATTGTGTCTTTTTAGATAATTACTGTTTAATCAAACCTCCAGCTGATATTAGCTGGTGGAAAAAGACTATTTTTAGTCAGGACAGTGATTCTCCCTCACTCCTTTCATCTATGAGTAATGTATTTCCTTTTCTTCTCTGTACCACAAACCAGTCCACACCAGATGCTCAGTATTAGGTAAAATTAAAAATGTGGGCATCATATCCTTTGAGAGATGCTTTGAACTCAAATTAATATACCTAAATCAACTTTGTAAATGAAAGAAATCCTATGTTGCCACTGTGTATTTTCCTCTTTTACCAAAAGGGCATTTTAGTCCATTTAAGGTTCTTTTTAGTTCAACTCCACAGGCTATGATTTGACTTAACAACAAGTTATAATTTCCTTTTAACCACAAGAATAAAGGAAATGTACAGAATCAACACCAGAACCTCATCAGGCTCTCTTCCACTCATAAATTATTTGCCAAGGATATGTGAAGTCTACGATTTTGTAAGCTTTTATCTGAAAAAGTTTAGTTAATGAAATACTTTTATTGGAAACACAAGAAAATATTTTTGAAAGTGTCTATTGATCTATTCACATATACAATACATACACATGCCAAAAAGTGTTACTTACAGGGACAGAGTAGTCAGTAAACAGCAGAATTTGCTGTAGATTTCAAACCTTGTGCTTCAGAAATCTAAACTTTTCCAATTCTTTTGTTTAGAATCCAAGTTTATATTGTAACAAGTTAGGCTTTTAGCCTTCCTGGTCGTGGAATGTGACCCAGGAGCAAACCCATGCAGCAATATCCACCTTCAGCCCCATTTAGACAGGGTCTTCCGACATATTGAAAAGAAAAAATGTGGGAACAGTGTAAAGTAAACGGAAATCAACATAAAAAGTAATGGAGTACTGTGTACTGTTTCTAACATTCATTTTCATATTTATTTATTTTTATTTAAATTTTATTTTATTTGAATGAAGCTACTCTATTTCCAGCCTGCAACAAGAGAGCTGGGTCTGGTTTGCCACAGAATACATAGATGGGACTTTCATTATATAGACAGGCATCAGACATACCACAAGTAATTTCTAATCTTGATTTCACAGTTTTACACTCTACATTTTAACTATCTATATTTTCTGCTGACAGCACAATGTAGCATGATATTCATCTCCTTTACACACTCTGGATTCTGGGCAGCTGTAGAGGTTATGGCAACCTCTTTAAGGCTGTCTATGGCCTTGCACAGCTGCTTACAATATCTCTAGTATTAGGCACTATATGCTGCCATTGATACACTGGCCTGGCATGCTGCCTAGGCTGGGGTTGCAAGAGTGCAGGGTATGCTGCTCCTCCTCCTCCCCTACCCCTGTGCAGCTCTGCCCCCATGCAGAGTTCTGCAGCGGGACTTGGATCCTGTGGGTGCCACAGGACTCATTGCCATAATAGCAGGAGCTGGTAAAATGTACTTTGTTGTGAGTGCTGGGCAGGATTGGATGGGCAAAAAAAACAGACTGCAGTAATTTGCAGGGGGCGGGGGAAGAAGGGAGGAATGCAAATTTAGCTACACCTGATGTTTAAGTTGACCTTATTATCAATCACTTAGTTTGAGCCTCTTTCTAAAATTTATTTCTATCAAGAACCTAGTGCTGTGAGCAGTTTTTCTGTTAAATGTTTTTCAAAAAGCAATAATAATCATGACATATAAATAATGTGAATGGTATGTTTCAAAGTTCTAAAATGGTGCAGAAGCCGTTTTAAAAATTCCAGGGTTTTTAAAAAACTTACTTTTTATAATCATTTCAAAAATATGCACCTTTTAAAGCAAACCTGTGGTGCAATTTGTTTTGGCATTCTGTGTGATATGCACAATAGTTTGTCATAAATAGAATTTCAACAATGTAAAGCAAGTTTCTCTTTATTTAATAAATAAAGGTTTTAATACTTAAATTTAAGCAAGGTATAGGAAGAGAGCTGATGTCTATTACAACAGGAGTTGAAGTTTTTTTTACATGCTTTAAGCAAGATTGGTTTTATTTTTTCAGTGCTAAAAATTGTGTCTGAATTCCATTTACACATATATATTAACTGATTTTTTTTTTTTAAAGTAGCATGGAGAAATCGGTCTCTCTTGTGGGATTTGCAAGATCTAAGGTTTTTGCAGGTGGGACCAGCATAAAAATGCAAGAAACAATGTGGGAGCAGAGTGGGAATGGGATTAAAAAAGTCCTGCCCAGGGCTCTACCCCCTTGTATCACCATGGAAGCCCCTAGGGACTGCAATGGAGGCCAGAACTGGCCCCAGAGTTTCAAAGGGATAAACTAAAGAAAAGAAATCTACTCAAGCTTTAAAAGAGAAAAACAAAAACATGAAGTTGGGAGAAACCAAATCAATTTTGGATCAGCCTTTTTGGAGAACCAAAAGATCACTACACCACAGGCCCCTAGTGTTAAAAAAAAAAACTCCACAAAACTTTATTTTGAAAAGCATTCAAATAACTGGATCTGAACTATCAAAGTGCCTTTGAGACATGGTGATATTAAATGGTTTATTCCCTAGAGCTTTCTCTCCCTCTGAGGTGTTGAGTCAACTTGCAGTGACCTCTGACTGACCGACACAGCATTTGTAAGTGCTGTGCAGCAGTCACAGTCAGGAAGCACTCCTCTGAAACACTGCCCTTTCAAAACACCACTATGAAAAGCAACAGCTGAGGTGCCCCCAGGAGTCAGTCGTCCATCCTTGTCCACTGTGGAGGAGATCTCCTTCACCCTTTTGGGGTTTCATCCATCTTCATTTGCTTTTCCTTGTTGCCATTTCCTCTGACTTTTCAAACTCAGGACAGTGGTAGCTATTATTCATTCTCTTGCTTCTTTGCAGTTGCCTTGCAAGGAGCTGCAGCTTTCTCTCACTGCTATGTTACTATTTAGATAACATTTTATTTTGATCAACGATTTTCTGCTCAGGTGGCGGTGGCAGAAGCCGGAGCATACTGTTAATGAGTAAGAGCAGGAAAGGGTGGGTTTTTTTCCCCATCATCATTATTACTTTTTAAAGTTGTAAGAGAAAAAACACATTAATGCAATTTTGAAATGTAGGTTCTGAAATAACTTGCAAATACAGAAGTTTTGAATAGGAATGAAAACACAATCAAATTATGATTAAAAACTACATAAACTCCTTGGGGTTAAGCAAGAGGCAACAAATATCTTCATTGTGCTCCATTTTTTGTATATAAAAGAGTGGGTACGGGAAAGCAACATAATGTAGTATATTCCTACCACTGACAATTGCACACAGTTCAATTTTCAGCTTTAACAGGCCCTTTATTCAGTATTAGGTAATTCAGACAATGTAAGTCACCAACTTGCAAAATTGAATTTTTACTCAGTTTTGAGATCAAATTGACCCATTTGGTTCCCACAACCAGGGCCGCATTAACTCATTACTTGGCCCTAGGCAAACGTTCACTTCTGGCCCCTGCCTTCTAAGATGGACAACAAAAAACAGCCATAGAGTACACACACTGCAGCCAGGCTGACCAGGCTGTGGAGCTACTCTACACCTAAAAAGGGAGCAGATCTCTTTCCTTTATTCACCCACCTTCCCACACTTGTAAGAAATATCATAGAAGTCTAGACTGTGTTTCATCCTTCTGGAAGTATCATTAACATGCTTCTCAGAAGAATAAAAATTATAGAGGTTCCCAACCTTATTGGCAAAGAAAGCCTCAGCTGACTATGAAGTACATACTCTGCATATTCTCAATATCAAGACCATCTTCAAGCAATTTTTCACACTTATACTGCATTCATTTTATTTAAAACAGATGCATGTCTTTGGGGTAGGCTTTGTCTTTTATTCTTGTATTGTGAAAGTCCTTTCTAATTAAAACAGGAAATACAAATTTCCTTGTCTAGTTCTAAGGATAAAGCTCACTTAGCACAGCTGTCTGGAGATTCAGATGGAACTCTTTTAGCAATTCATAATGAATGTTTTGCTGAACTCAGGGGCCCAGATCCATTGAGCTACATACACTGCAAAGGAGCTATACTGAGTTACAGCAGATGGGGATCTAGCCCAAGTTTCTCAAACACTTCTTGAATCCAAATATCAGAAGCCTATTAATTGTCATTATTTAATAGTTGTATTGTGGCTGAGCCTAAAAGGCCATTATACCTCAGCAGTGTGCCCAGAATGAGGTGGGATGAAGAAAAATTAAACGCAAAAATAAACAAGCAATGAAAGCTGAGGGAGAGAGTGGGTCTATAGAATGAATAGAAAATCCGTTCTATCAATTACAGCTTGAATTTTAATTCAGAATAGTTCTGACCCATCCTTCTAATTAAAAAAAAAAAAAAGAAGGAAGCAAACATTTCCTTTACTGACTGTGGAACTGACAGCAAGTATTCTGGATATATTAAGCCTACTTCCTTCCCATCAATTTCTCGTGTTATGTTGTGCAAGTCAAATGTGATTGAAAAAATGGGCTATTCTTCAGTTCTGACACATTAAACCCCATGCAAGTTTATAATCACAACTGGGGGAGCCTGAAGCAGATATGGTATCTATTGAGTGGGCTAGAGAAACTAATTTTCACACTTGTCAGGGCTAGATTAATATCCTTGCTAATTGCACGTTAGGAACGGCCAATTAGTTCTAGTTAAACAGCTTTCATTTGGAAGTGGGAGAAGCAGCCTGTTGTCATCATCAGGACTCATTGTTCCACTGAACAGATCTGTGTTCAAAACTGCATGTGCCTCAGACATTTCATGGGAATCCCTGCTGTATGGCACAGCAATAATGTCATTCTCCTACCTAGGAGCCTGCTTTAATGATGATGGAGATAACAGAAGGGACAATGCTTGAATAAGGAAAATGAACTGCTACATGAAGACTGTTTCAGAGTAACAGCCGTGTTAGTCTGTATTCACAAAAAGAAAAGGAGTACTTGTGGCACCTTAGAGACTAACCAATTTATTTGAGCATGAGCTTTCGTGAGCTACAGCTCACTTCATCGGACGAAGTGAGCTGTAGCTCACGAAAGCTCATGCTCAAATAAATTGGTTAGTCTCTAAGGTGCCACAAGTACTCCTTTTCTTTTTACATGAAGACTGTATGGACTAAAACTAGTTTTCCAACAATAAGCAGTTTCAGCTTTTTCTAAAAGAAACCCCACCAGTCTCCAGAACAGCAAAAGGGATTTTCACTGTTTTTGTAACTAAAATCTCCTTTTTGTGCTACAAAGGATAGTCCCCCATCTATAATACAATATCTCCACCCCTGCAAAAACAAGCCAATAACTTTGCTGAATTTGCAAAATGGGACTAAGTAAAGTTCTGACCTTGGAGTAACAACTTTGAATTCTGACAACTGAAATGTCAATAATACCTATGGAACATTTAAAAACAAAAGTCAGGGGCCAAGGGTTATTCCCATGATTCATCAGTAAACATGACAGGAAGGCTAGTTAATAAACACCAACTAACCCCTTCAATTACAGCAATAAATTGTTCAATTGGTTAAATGTCCACAAGTTCTGCTCCATTCACCACTGTGAGCTGTTTAATTAGCAAACTGTTGCATCACTCAACAAACAGATATTGGCAAGCACTGGGGGACACAAGGTCCTTTAAGAATTAGGAGTGCTGATGTGCCATTCTGCTTGCTTTCTGCAGGACTTATATTCACAGAATTGAATGAATAACTATAGATTAGAGGTATGTAAGAAACTGGTGTTTAAGAGTCTTTGTAAGAGCTAATCATTCATTAATGCTTGCATTACAAAATGGTGTTAAAATAATGGGAGCTAAGTATTATAAAAGCCTCCTTCTACAGCAATTTTCCATGTTTGGTTAAGACATGCTGCAAATTAAGCTCCCCAACTGCAACAAAACTAGATTTACACACAAACTGTCCTTCATATGCCAATTTATACTGCTCAGCGGGCATATCTGGGAATTGCATGTTCCACAAAATAAACCTTTAATTTAAAACCGATGAGCCCAATCCTGTAAGGCGCTTAGGAATCATTTTGGTGAGGGTACTCAGGACCTTCAAGGATTGAGATATGTTCACAGAGGAATCCTCAATTATAATTTACTAGTAAGGGACAGATTTAATAGTTGGTTACTCAAGGCCTTTTCCTAAAGCCCATTGAAGTCAATGACTTCAGTGGGCTTTGGATCAGGACCATATGATGTTACAAACACCCGGTGATTAACTACTGACTGTTAAAAAAAGTGTTAGCTGCTGTACAGATATTGCTGTTGTCAAATAGCTTGCTTTAGAACTTCATATCAAATTAATTTCAGTTAATTTCCCTCCTCCCCACCTCAACAAAATAGAAAAGGGAGATGAATAATATGTATTATGCTATAAACTGAAAGGATATGCTGTTCCTCCACTCAGGTTTTTTTTATAAAAATTTTACCAGACATAAGTTTATATTCTGTAGCATTAAAAAATGGGTGCAGAAGATATGATACAGAAGTTTGAATGCTTGTGGCAAACAGCAAATGCACTCATAAAACTGTTTATACAGAACTAAGGAAACTGATTACTCTCGCTGAGTCGAAAAGCTCCTTTGAAAGAGGGCTTTCCAAATAGATGTACACTTAAGGCTAGATTTTTAAAAAGGTGTTTAGTCACCCAAGGATCCAGATAGCTGCCTAACGGGATGTTCAAAAATGCCTAGGGCCCAGGTCCTCAAAGGTAGTTAGGTGCCTAACTCCCGTTGAAATCAATGGAGCCCAAGGCACTTTTGAAAATGGGACTTAGGTGTCTAAATCCCCTACAGTGGAAAAGTGCTTAGGCACTTTTGGAAATCCCACTGTTAGGTCTTGTAATGGTGAACAGAGCAATGCCTAAATGCCTTCAAAAATCTGGGCCTTATGCCCCATCTAAATCCAATTCGTATCAATGGAAGTCTTTCTACTGACTGATGAGCACTTGATGAGGCCCATATACAATACCCAGAATATATTTGTTACTCTTCATGGTGTTAAGCCCAATAAAGAAAATGTTGTAAAGGGATGCTCTATTATAGATCAATATCGTCAGCCATCTCATATTTATTCTTATTCTTTTACACCCAGCAAGGTACTTCAGCACATTCAATCTCATTTGGGGTGAGGTGGGGGGGACAGCTCAAACCCAGTAATGATGTTCTCTTGCTGAGATGGCTCAAATGGGCTTTTATTCTGGAGATATTTTACAAGCAGTACATAACCTTTGTACTCCAGACAGTCTTTAGGACCTACACTCTGTTCTGTGAAGGTTAAAGATTTCAGATGAACTTTCCACCCAGGGAAAGCATTATAAATATTTGGCAGGTACACTGCAACTGATAAAATTGCCATAAAACAAATGTTAGTAAAGACTCTTATATTAAAAAAGTATTTTTCCATAAGAATCTAGACTTTATTCTTTTTAATCAGAGTAACATGGCCTAACACAGAACAGTATTCAAGATAGCTGTGCTTAATAAGATGCACTTCCAAGCTAAATAGCAAAAAATAGGATCAGAATTCAGGATAGATTTTTGTTTAATAAACAAATAGAAATAAATATTTAGTCCAAAGACAGTCTCTTATTTCAGATTCTTAATCTCAGACTCCCTTGAGGTAGTTTAATTTCACGCCTTATCCTTTGTATACAAATTCACTTAAACTAAATTTGAAACTCATAAAATAATACATCAGAATAGCCAGTGTGTGACTATATTTCCTGAATGTAGTGTGTCTTCCTCCTAAATTAAGCAAAAATCACTTCGAATTTACAAAACAAAATCAGTCATGTTTTAGCACTGGCAAAATTCTTGTTTGATCCATTTCAAATACACACATTTGCTTTTATTTCATTCTCTATTTTACATCAATTCCATGCTTTTAATAATCATATTAAATAAATAGTCATGTATGAATAGTCTGTCAAGATAACATGATACTACCATAATTTTGGGTCCCAAATTTAGGTTTTGCTTTCTAAAAGTGATTTTAAAAAACATAATAAGAACACAATTGTCCCAATACATTTCCTTTTAAATTCAGTGAAAATTTGTTTAGACATTCACTGTGAGCACTGTAGCTTCAATAACATGACAACTAGAGAGTAAAACTATTAACAATAGTGAAACCGACCAGTCTAGTTTCATTGTGCAACCTGAGTGAAATGAAGTATACTGTAAACAAACAGCATAAATTGTGAAAAGTACGTTAGGTTTTTTTAATTCTCTTAGGACTTGATCATTTTCTCACTAACAGCAGTCAGGAGTAACTCCATTGAATTAAATATAGTTATATCAGAAGTCTAAATGAGAAAAGACTATAGCAAACTAACAGACAAGGATTTTTTATCTTGATAGTAAAAATAGGTTTAACTTGTCAAATTCCAGTTACATTTTAAAGTTTTCTTCCTAACAGCTGCTTCTGTTGCCAGTTGTGGAGGCTACATAGTTATAATTTTATTACTTTATTCAGAGCTAAGCAATCTCATTTGTTTGTAGGGCAAATATTTGCAGATGTCATCAAAGAAAAAAGAGCTATACGGCCTAAAGTCAGGAAGTCATAAGCAAAGAGGGAGTAGTTTGCAGGCTTGCTGATCTCTATCCTATACCACTACCCAAGGTCACAAACCTGGAATACCAAATGGCTATAATTAAAAAAAGAGTGAAATACACTGATTCTAGCCTAGACATGATTTAAAACCAACAATGATATTCTGCGTTGAATTTCAGCCATCTACATGTAGAAAGTAAGATGAAGTGAGCTGTAGCTCACGAAAGCTCATGCTCAACTAAATTGGTTAGTCTCTAAGGTGCCACAAGTACTCCTTTTCAGTTTGGAAACAGTAAGCAAGAAACATAATTACTTATTTAATGTGTGTAAAACTGATTTACTACTCTATTTTAAAAATAAGTTTAAATAAAAGATGGCCCAGAACTGTAACAATTAGATCCAGATCCAAAGTTCCCCAAAGTTTGAGGGCTGTTCAGACTGGGATTTTGGTGCAGACCTACCCCTAATCTAAGCCTTTTACGCTGAGCAGGGTGGTAATGCAATGCTATTGTTGTTCCAAAACGTGGAGACTTCTTCCTGTGGGAAGTCTCTCTTGCGGCAGAGTTCTAAAGTTTTGCCATCATATATATAAGTTCAAGAAACATGATTGTTATCTGATGATCAGCACACAGTCTCTCGTTTTCATGGCAGAGTGCAGCTTTAAGTTTCACAGACCTTCCACTTACCTGACCTATATATATAGAAAGTGCGGAGCTTCATCACTATATTGCCCCTTCAATCACTGTGCAGAATATCACCACACAGTCACTTCCTGTGCAAAGCATGTTTTTGCTTTTTTTCTTTCCCCTTTTCTTGAAATGTGAAAGCAAAGTTATGCCAGCTATCTCAATCAGTCTTACACTGCATTGGGCACCTGTTCAGACACCAGTCAGTTAAACAAGCAAAATAACAGCTGAGTGAGGTCAGTTACCCTGTGAACTTCAGGACAGATCGGAGACCCTGGCACACCCATTCCTCCAGTCTTTATTTGAAAATAGCAATTCTAGACACATGATGACTTCCTTTCCTGTTTGAAGAGGCAGTGAAAGCTCTCCTGCTGTCTTCTCCTATTCGCTTAAGAGGAAAGCCCCAGTCTCACAGCCTTCCTAAGCTCTGTCTGGGATGCAGGGAGGGGGGAAAAGCAGCTCATCCCACACGAGTAGTGTTTAAGGAGCACAGGTTCAGCAGGGACAGCTAACCATTAACAAAACCCCATAGAGATCAAATTATACTCGCCATTGGTGCTTATTAACATATTTTTACATTCGTGCAATTTAGGGCAACCACTTTTGTTACTCAGAATGGCAGCACCTAAACGAATTGGCACAACACAAGAGAAAATCATAAGTGCCTAAAAGTGAAAATCACAAACAACAACACTGCAAACAACATGTACTACACTAAGCTTGGACACCAGCTTCTTGTTTGTGCACGTGGTAGTTAAACCTAAATACTGAAGAAGAGCTTCTCGGTGTAAGCTCAAAGGCTTGTCTCTTTCACCAGCAGAAGTTGGTCCAATAAAAGATATTACATCACCCATCTTGTTTTTCTTACGTATATTGAAAACTGATCACAATTACATAGACAAACATTAAAAATTCAACCTAGAGGGATGCATATTTTAACAAAGACCATAAAAGCAGTCAGTATAAAGAGGTCATTCTCCCCTCCTCTGATAAATTTGCTGAAGAGCATATTGATATTCAGAAAAGTCTAATTTTCATATGCTTAAGTAGCAGCAGTCAATTTATAAATTGTAAGCTTACCACATTTCTACAAATTCTACATTTTTACAACTTTTTGTAGTCTTATAAAAGTTACTCGGAACTGTAATTCTGAACACTATTTGATGCTGCCATTATTTTGTTTCAATGCAAAATATGAATAAGTCTTTAGTTGCAAGTGATTTGTAGTCATATCACAAAAATTATTTTGCTAAGTCCAAACTTCTAGACAACCATGTACTCAATGCTAGCAAAAAGGCTTTGCAATTAAACTAAAACAAAATTGTTCTAACAACCCTCTTTGGGCTCACTAATCTATCTCAAGGAGCTTACAAGTCTACAAAGAGAAGACAGATAAAGGGTGAAGAATGGAAATGTTATTGTGTCCATTTTACAGATAGAGAACAGAGGCATAGGCAACTTCCCCAATCCTACAATTTTGGATTTAGCAAAACAGTTTTTAACTGCATTGAGACTTTTTGTGGGTGCTGGCATTCACTTGTGCAGAGAAAGGTTCAGTACTGGAACATAGGTGACCTGTCAAAAGTCATTCAGTAAGTCTGAAACAGAGCCAGGAATTGAGACCATATCACCTCCAGTCCCTTTACCACAAGCCTATGCTTCCTTTTACACCATTTTTACATCCATGTAACTCCATTCATGTCAATTTATTCATGTCCTCATTTATTTCACTGTAAGATCAAAATCAGGTCCTTAGTTTTTTGCATCTTTCTAGCACAGAAATTTCTTCATTTTAGGGCAAATAACTTACAGCACATACTTAAGTCCATCCTTGCTCAGCAAAGTACTTATTTATGTGCTTAATTCTTATTTAATTAAATGAGACATGAACATGTGCTTAAAGTTAAGCCCTTTGCTGAAGTGGGGTCTAAATTGGGACCAAGGAGAAAAAAATTAGAGCTACACTATATCTAGTGCAGTTTCTCCACAGATTTTAGGTTAAGACACAAAAAGGGAAAATGGAACACTATTTTAATTCATAATTTGCAATGACTTTTTGGGAATAGGACAAATAAAAAAAAAGATGTCAATAATATTAAAAAAATAAGTCTCTTTTCCCAACACATTCATCCCTAGTAAGCTGTGTAATACCAGTGTTCAGGGCCAAGGATTCATTCTCTGTTATGTGAAGTGATATTTTCTAGGCCTTGGGGAAGCCTTTGGCTTTCTCAAGATAGGTACTTGAAGGATTAAATTTGACAATGTACAAGAAAATATTTGATAAGTAAACTAAATTATAATTTAATTGTATATCATCTTAAGACAAAAATTAATGGAGAAGTGTGGAGACTTTCAGGAAAGAGAATATACAGTAAAAAATGAGCGTGCAGTGAGCATACTATACTTCAGGACTTTGGCAGTGTGCCTGCAATAGCTGATGCAAAGGGAGTCCAATGAGAACAAGCTCCTCGTGCCATGGCATAGCCATCATCAGGAGACATCACTGAAGATAGTGTCTACTAAATCCCCTACGGTGCAATGAGTTCCTAGTGGGTGGACCCCTGTACCCACACAGAGCTCATTGCAGGATCAGGGCCTCAGAGAGACTCCGAGATTTCCCAGCATGGCAGAAAGACAGTATTATATAGCAGAGAAGAGAAAATAATGCAATATTTTATAAATATATTTGCCAATTTCTTTACTTTCTGTGGCATTTGTCTGCCCTACCCTTCTGACCCTCATGTGTTCAATAAAACATGTTTCCCCAGTGATAAGACCTTACCCTGACCAAACATACTCTCTTTACTGCAGGGTTCACTGTTCAAATTAAAGCTACCTTGCCTGTTTCAAGGATATCCGTATCAATTGGACGGCCACTGCCATAAAGCTGGAAAGTTAGGAGTCAGGGACTATAGCCGCAGGTGACATGTAGACATGTTTCTGCTTTCTTTGCCAACAATGCAGCTGTAGAATTATATTGACAAGGAGTTTGTTTAAACCCAAGTACTAAAGTTATTCATGTTTCTATCAAACACTTGAGCATCCTTTCACTATACTACATGCCTTGGATGCATCAGACTGGACAGCTTCCACTTTCACACAAGTGGCATTTCTGGTCATTAAAGTTCTAAAAGTCATTCCAACAAATAATTACCAAACATGTATAGATTACTGGCCACTTCCTAAATATCAACTTCCACCATTCTTACCCTTGTCAGAAAGTGCTGGTTTTCTATAAATAGTAAAATTTTCTTATAAAGTAAATTGATACTCAGTAGAATGATTTCATCTACCTTTTGATTTTTTACTGAATAGGAATACTACTATTTAGTCGCTACAATCCCATCCTGCAAAGGCTAATGCATGTGCTTAATTTTATGAGCTATGAGTAGTTCCATTGAAGCTGATGGAATTATTTACAGTACATAAAGTTAAAACACAAGTCCTGGTAGAATCAGGGCCCCAAATCTGAACAGCAACTAGCCATATCCTTTTGATGAATCTAGCCCATAACTGTGGATATAAAATGTTTACAAACTGCTTTGAAGATGAAAAATGTAATGTAAGTGCATAAGTGTGGATGTTGGACAAGGGGGGGTGGAAGGAGAGAAGAGGGAGAGAAGGGTAGAAAAACTGATTGTATTGAGGGGCCTGATGTTTGCCATGGAAACTACAACTCACTATTAGCAGCTGTAGGATTGTGAAGCTTTGTGTACTTGAGGAAGTACCTGACATTTTCAATAGACAAGCTCACAAGCTTAATCCAATAATAAGGGATGCAACTTCTCAACTTCAAGCTCAGTTCAGTCTCTGAAATTAAGATAAACAATTCCCCATATGCATGAAGTATTTCCAGTGGTGGACAGCTCTGATATATACACACTTGCAACAACTTTCAGAGTAGCAGCCATGTTAGTCTGTATCCACAAAAAGAACAGGAGTACTTGTGGCGTCCTGAGACTAACAAATTTATTAGAGCATAAACTTATGCTCTAATAAATTTGTTAGTCTCTAAGGTGCCACAAGTACTCCTGTTCTTTTTGCAACAACTTGTGTATGAAAAAAACCTGAGAAGCACAAAGGTGTTCCTTAAACTGTTAAATTATTTCTCCATTTTGCATAATTGTAATATCTCCCATCTTCCCTATCATTGCATTAAATAAGTAAATAAAATAACAGTTTAGAATTAAACTTTCCCTGGTATACATTAAGTAAGAAGGGTAGATTTCTCTAATCAGATTAATACTTTAAATGTCTTTAAAGCAGAACAATTTATCAATATTCCCCAAAACATCCTAATTTCATTTATACTCTAGTTGTCCTAACATTTTCAACATTATGCATTTTAGCAAATGTAGACATCTCAATCAGACAGACTGTTATATGGAAATATGTATTCTTAGGGAAAACATCAGTTTTTTTCAGCATTTAACTTGTGTGTCCCCTACTTACTTGAACTCCATAATGTATTTCTGATCTACTAGAAAGCAAAGAAAATTTGCAAGCTCAAATGTACTGATTTGGTACTGCTTGATTTTTATCATTATTAGGAGTAACAAATGTTTCACTACAATAGTGGATTACAGAAATCAGTCAGGATACAGCAGAAAGTTGTTAGTCTGGATTACCCCCTTCAATAAATAGAAAATTCACTCTCCACCCTTCTCCTTCCCACTTGTCTTTTGTCATTGATGGAAAAAGAACATTGCCCACTGTCAGATGTATACTCACTTTTCCCCTCAAGAAGCTTCTAATAGTATTTGATCTCCAGAGCATTCAGGAGAGTGCTGCACTTGAGCAATGCTTTCCCTCTTCACAGCAGAGAAGTCACTCACTGCCACTCTAAAATGTGGATCTCAAAGCCTTCTGTGTCAATAGTAATCGCTGAAGGGGTCACATGACATGGCCTTTGTCTCTTTCCTGCAAGTGTGGCAGTGGTCATGGCCAATGATTAAGACAGGGAATCGCAAAGGGATGAAAAATGTTTAATCTGTATTCCAGCTGTCAAAGGGGTAAGAAAGGCCACCCCACTCTTTCCTTCAGTCATAATCAGAGCTGGGTACCTGCCACTACCTGAACTGTTGGTCCTGTTGAATTATAGAATATTCTCTAACAAAAAGAAACTGGATTACTGGCCTGGGGGAACCATAACATTTATTCCAATGGTAATGAAAGACAGAGTGCTTTGATCACTTTAGCGACTATCCATCTTTAACTGCTGAAAGCAAGCCCACTTCAACAGCAGCGGCAACAGAAGCACCATCCAGAAGCCCACTTCCTCCATCCAGGTCTAGATGTCAAGCTAATCAGTTTGATCTGACAGATTTTAATTAAATTAATTAAGTCTTTTCTGAATGGACTTGATTAGCATTCCACAGAGGAATCAGCTGTAAAAAGAAACCCTGCCAGCAGGATCCGCACTAATACTTTTTTCTCTTCTCACAATGAGGAATATTTATTGTTATTTTTATTATGAATCATTATTTTATAAAGGATTGGTATTTAGGCACAAGATTGTTTATTTAAGGCTACAGTTACTGGGTGCTAAAAACAAACAAAAACATTTCCAAGATTTTCTGTAAGCCATTTTTCTACTCTGAAATTACTTCCTTCATATCAACTTTACATAAAAGATCTAATGCTGTAAGCTATGCATGCACACAAAAAATGCAAGAACAAGTTGCACAGATCCTGGTCACTTCCCGTCAGGTTTCCCAGCTTTCTCAGACTGGCTACTTGTGAAAATTTAGGAGATGTACAATTGAAGACATGTTATCAGTGAATAATGCTATGTTTTAACGCTGTGAGAAGGTGAGCTGGCAATAACATTTCACTTTCTTCTCGTTCATCTGAAGCAGACCAAAAATAATTTGTGATCAACAAGGATTTGATTGATATAATGTGCTGGCCAATTTAGGGCCATCGACAACCCTAAGGCTATGCAGCTCTTGAGGGTTGCATGTATGCACTAAGGGCAGCATATCCTTACTACCTAAGGCCAGTGCTTAATTTGTGCCAAAGCTTGCCAGGGCTAAGTATCAGCACCTCTAGGTTTGGCAGTCATAGCCCCGGCACCTCTGGGCTTGCTGCATCATTTAGGAGTATAAAAAAATTGCTTGAGCCCCAGAACCTCTTTCATTACAAATTACGCACTGCCTAAGGTCACAGTATTGCAACTGAGTTTACATGGGTGGACCTCTATTCCTGTGCAGAGACCCATCGACTTCTAAAGGGCTCCATGCAGGCACAAAGCTTCATCAGTGCAGATTCAATTGTAGGACTGGTCCCAAGAGACCACCTTTCTTCCCATGCCACACTGCCATCTCTGATCCACAAAAGTGGATCCACAAAAGTCCCTTCAACTGGAGCTCCCCTTATACAAATGAGGTGGAAAATTCTGGCTGGGAGTTCCCTATGAGGGATCATTCACTTCGGAATTCATTCTCCCCTGGGTCTGCCAGAGCTTAGAATTGTTACCCTTATGATCTCATTGCAAAACCCATCTTTCTTCTTCAAGCTTTTAGGGAGAGGACAGGCTGAGGGTTGGTGGGTTTGTTATGTATACTACGAGTTCATTTTATTATTGTATTTGCTGGTAGATATGTTTTCATTTATACTTTAAGGTGGGATGAGTAGACCTTTTTAGAAGACTTTTTTGTATGACTTTTCTATTACGTATGTGCTAATATACATAATAGGTGCCCAGAGGATGAGAAGGTCACCCACTGAGTTTTTCCACTGGAAAATGCTGTTTCATCTAAACAAAAATTTCCCATGGGATGTATCAATTTCAACAAAATTTCATTTTGATTTTTTTTTTTAAAAAAACAAATAATGCATGTTGATAAAGCCAAAACATTTTGTTTTGACATTTTTGGAATGGAATGTTTCCATTTTTAGTTTCAAAATAACTTTTCATTAGAAATTTTATTATACATTTAAATTTTTTAAAATGTCAACATTGAAGTGAATTGTTTAGACTGACCCAAAACTAAATGCAAGACTTTTTGTTTTTCAGGAAATTTTGAAATTCTTTATTTTTGTGCCAATTTAGAACTAAACTAAATTTGAAATCACAGAATTTCCCACAAAACAGAAATTCTAGTTCCTGCCCAGTTCGGCTTCTATCTCAGACACTGTGGTGTGGTAACTGTTGGTGAATGTTGACCTTTGAAATGACCACCGCTGTACTAGAGTTGGGAAATTTGTGTGTGAGTCAACAGCCTATTTAAAAAAACTAAGTGAAATTCTAAATGATAGCCTTTTGGGAACAGCTATTTTTAAAGAGTTTACATGGGGGAGGCAACCCTTGACTACACATTAACCACAGTGATAAAAACCAGACAAGTCTTATATAGTTAATTTTTTCACCCCTTTAGTCCCTCTGTCCCTACTGCAGGTTGTACAAAAGAGATTCCTTCGGGAATAGGTCTGAATCTTTACTTAACCACTGACCTTGAAAAAATAAACTCACCTCTAAACTCTTCTTAGCTTTCCCTGCATCTCAGGAAGAAAGTGGCCTTCTCCACCCACTTCTCTCACCTCCTGTCTTTCCCCTGCAAAATAGCTTTTAGCTTTAATTTGGTAGGAAGAGAGCTGACCCTGAAGCTGTACGAGATTCCTGATCTAGCTTCATCAGATGTAGCAGGGCTTCCTGCTGCAACTGAAGTGATACTGGGAGTTATGCACTGAATGACCACTGCTTTTGTCTTTCCAACATTTCTCTTCCTTCTGGTCACTAGTGTACTTCTTAAAAAAGAAAAATCAAGCTAAAGAGCCTTTTAGGAAGAAGTGGAAGACAAATGGAAGAAGAGATGGAGCAACAAGAAGAGGCTGAAAGAAGAAAAGCAGGGAAGGAAGGAAAGAGGAGAGCAAGAAGCCAAGGAGAGAAGAGGGTTTGGGGGAGGAGAGTTAATGAGGGAGAAGAAGAGGTAAGGCTGTTGACTTCCAGAGAAAAAAGGGATCCGGAAAAAGAGAAAGTAGAGTTAACAAACATATTTTTTAAACACCCAAACTAGGAAAGCAAGAAGGGGATATATTGCAGGAAAGAGACAAGGTTACCTTACATCATTATTTACCCAACTGTTGTTAAGAACCCCTATTAAATAAAAGAAAAGGAGTACTTGTGGCACCTTAGAGACTAACCAATTTATTTGAGCATAAGCTTTCGTGAGTGAGCTGTAGCTCACGAAAGCTTATGCTCAAATAAATTGGTTAGTCTCTAAGGTGCCACAAGTACTCCTTTTCTTTTTGCGAATACAGACTAACATGGCTGTTACTCTGAACCCTATTAAATAGAATCACAGTGTTTTAAAGGTCACTAGAAAATCTTGTATTTTGTCTGGTCAGCAGCCATTAGTTGTGGAGGTCACTTGTGATGTGGCTCATAAACAAAAGTTGACCCAGCTATTGACCAATAGGATTACCTAATGCCATTTTATGCTGTTAATTTGAACAGAATCTCCTGATTTACTTTTACTCAAATGAGTTCATCACTTAGAATTTTTACTATGTAGTTAAGTTACACAGGGGACTAAAAAGTATTTTTTGAGGTTTGTGGGTGTGTGCAGCTGATGAATGTAGTTGATTTTCAGATGCATGCACGTCAGACCAAATTCTGCAGTCAGGTACATGTGCACGTGCAGCAGCCAGTGCAGTCAGTGAAAGTTTTATTCTTATACCTAAATAAAGATAGGAATTTAAAGCTATCAGGCTAGAAGTGTGATTTTGGTTAGCTACTTCTAGGGACATATTTTGACTATGGGGAGCTTCTAGTCAGGAATGTTTTATGTATACTGGGAGAAAAGAAAAAAGAGACATAAACCAAGAGCAAAATCATTCACCTTTCAGTATATATGAAACAAAAAGAGCTCTGTTAAATGAATGATATTAAATCAATATCTGTTACAATAAAAATTGAGGGTTAGGGAGAAGAATTCAGTATGATTGACCTTCATGTTCCCTCTACTCTTTCATTAACTTCACTGAGGTGATGATCTCTGTCCAAATACGGGCAATTTGGAGCCTGTCATAGAATTACAAGATGAATTAGGGACTGCTGCCACAAATTTATAGCTACCAAGGCCTTTGCTGATTAAATTTTCCAGACTTGAAAGTAATTTCAGTGGCAATGCTCTTAATTTAACCCAAGATCATCAGCATCATGACAAATGAGGAAGAGGATAACACTTTTCCCTTCACATTATCACATAATTTGATCATCACTATTTTCTTCCCAGCTTGAATGATAAGCAAATAAATGTAACTTCAGATAAGCTAAATCAGTTTGACAGTTATTCCAGACACAAAAGAAAATCACCAGAAGTAGTCTGCCTGCAGACTGTCAAGCTAAAAAAACATCACATGGTCCTCAACTTGCTTAAGGAAGAGAAGCTACTATATTTTAAATTTCAAATCCCAAATCATAACATTTCTTAAATATATTATAAACAACCAGATTACTGAACCTCAAATAAATTAAAAATTAATGTAGTGGAGGCTGTGTACTGTATATGAACACTCCTTAAGGGCTGGATCCTGCATACACTTATGCATGTGAATAACTTTACATACATGAAAAGATAAGGAGTACTCTACTGTACTAAGAACAGGAGGACTTGTGGCACCTTAGAGACTAACAAATTTATTTGAGCATAAGCTTTCATGAGCTACAGCTCATTTCATCAGATGCATTCAGTGAGCTGTAGTTCACGAAAGTTTATGCTGAAATAAATTGGTTAGTCTCTAAGGTGCCACAAGTCCTCCTTTTCTTTTTGCAGATACAGACTAACACGGCTGCTACTCTGAAACTTTACATACATGAGTAATCTCATTGAATTCAAAGGGACTACTGACATATAAATGTTTGCAGAATCAGAGCCTTGGACTGTAAAGTCTTTGAAGCAGAAACAAGGTCTTAACTATCTGTAAGGCACCTTCCACCAATGTTTGACTCTATGTACATTAATTATCATTAAGATACCTTTACTGAATTTTTCCAGCACTCGAATTCCCCTCCACCCCAAATGCTGTATGTCTTCCCAGAGTGATATTTTTGGACATAGGATGTTGTAAAATTTACTTTGATATTTAATTAACCTGGGATTTGACAGTTTAAAGTATTTTAATCCAAACTAGATAGAATGTAAAACATTTTAAAAGCTTCTAAGTCTCCGTTCTTGGGTAGGATAGGGTAGGGGAAAGAAGTAAAAATTTCACAGGATTCAAATCCTGAAATATTCTGACCTTTCAGCTGAACCTTCCCACATCCATTTTTTAGGTTTAAGATAAATTCAGGAAACAAAAATTTCACCAATGAGTTTGATATATAATCAGTTAAACTACTGAATAAGTAGTGAAGCACTTTTTTCTTTGAAAATCCCTATGCAATTTTGTGAGGAAAGACTGATTCAATACTTTAGATGTGAAGGTAATAGAAATATGATGCAAAATACGCTTTCTCATATTTTAAGTAACAAGAAAAAACAGGTTTTTCGTTGTAGTTTTTTAAAACCCAGTTATGAAATAACTGTTTCGAGATAAGAAACTCTGACTAAAATGACTTTTAGTCATCTCAGAAAAACACTGGTCCCCTTCCTTAATTACTTCAGTCTGATTGCTTCAATTTGGTAATCTTACATTTCAATAGCTTTTTACTGCTGATTCTTGGGAAGCTATAGGATTAAATGGGAGACAGAGAATATTGCAGATTTTGATCAGTTATTAGTTTGGCCTAAAATAATGGTTTTAATAGATTGCAATCCACAATGACTCTTTAAAATCCTCCCTCTTTCAATTAGTCTCACCTAAGATGCTAACAGATAGAAGATTCACTTTGTAGACACTCTGCAAACAAATGCAAGAAATGATTATAAACAAGATGAGTTAAATATAGTGTAATCCAGTTCTTTACTTTCCTTGTGATAAAAAACCAAATGATTCCACTGGATTATTTTGCAAAGCTACTATTAAACAGATCGTATTCATCTGGCCATCTTTTACTCACCTATTAATATTCAGTGCTACTCTCTTTTCCTGCCTCCACTTTCTCTTCTGCTATCTAGTGTTTGCTAATAAGCTACTCATAGGGGTCCTTCAAATGAGCACCAAGTTTTGCAATGGGTGGTCAAACCCTCAACAGGCTGAAATTGAACTGAAACGGAAGAACCAAAAAGGAGTAGACTCTTCACTCATTCATTTATATAAGACAAAAGCCCTAAATCACTAATCACACGCCAGCACAGACATTAATTTAAAGTGTAGTTACAAAAATACAGATTAAATTATGTGTTTCAGAAAAAGGTGGTCTCATTAAAAGGCAAAAAAAGAAAGACGCATGTTTTTCATTCTGGTCTGAGGCTCACTTGGACACACACACACACACACACACACACACACAGTCTTGGTCTGCTACCTTATGACACCACAACTTAAAAACAATTTTGTTCTTTATTTGTTCCAATTCCAAACCACAAGAACTTAGATGTCTGCTTTTGATAATACATATTTTTTAAAAAAAATTGTAACTGAGTAAATGGAAAAAAATATTTGATCTAATAATGTCTTCTTACTCACATTTATCACTTTCAAGAAGGCACTATGGTGCAAAATTAAAAAGGTAAGAATAAGCAGCATGGATTAGTTTGGTTCAAAACAAAGAAAAGCAGAAGGATTCTGCTAGGCCACAGAAAAATATAAATGGAAGAGGGTAAGATTTGTTGTGGTGTGTCACAAACACAGTTACAAAGATCAAAGTGTTTGTAAAAATACAAACAAAGCCATCCAGGATAAATTGTAAGAGATACTTCAAATCTTTCTCGCTCTTACTGGTCATGTTATATAATGGTGAACAGAGTATACCTAACGACATAACCTCAAATATAAATGGAGGAATCTGATCATCCAAAATATACTGAAATTTTTTTTTAATAAGCTGTGTACATTTTTAAACAAATGCAGTTTTACCCTTCGAAGGTTGTAAAAAGGAAAATTGACACTTGGTTACGTAAACACAATTTTTTAATCCTATCATTTACTGAAGGGAGAGGGTCTGTCTAAAAGCAAAACTTCTTTGTCAAAAAGCAAGTCTTGGTAACATCTACTTTCTTACAACTTTTTCTTCAAAGTGAAAATAAACTGTAAACCTCACCTTCAACAACAGAGCTCAGGCCATGCGCTGCAGTCTACTGGACAGTTTCTACTACATGTGTGAACAGGGGCAGATTGCTTTCACACACAGCCCCATGCAAGCCTGTGAGAGTCTTGATCAAGTGAGAAAGTAGAGTAGACGCTATGAGTACATCTTTTAAGCAGGATATTTAGGAGCTTCTTCAATCCTTTTACCAGACACACAAAGGCAACCTGACTTTTTTTTTTTAAATCTCTAAAAATACTAACCCTTCTACTGAACTAGTGGGACAGGTCTTAGAAAGGGGTGGCGATCGAGAAATCAGTCCAACAGGTCACCTTTCAGCCACCTATGACATCAGCCCGCTGCCCTGGTTCCTTCATTAATACCTTTGAGCTGAAAACAATGGGCCTGCCATTAAGCACTGCACAGTTCAAGATAAGAAAGCCTTAAGTAGATAATAATCAGTGCATTTAGCTGGATTTCAAACATTCAGCTGCTTAATCATTTCTTCCTCACTGCATGCTGCCCAAACATACAGGGAATGCTTTGGATGCTTTGGGCTAAGGGGTAGAGGAAGGGGTAGAGGGATGGAGAGAACAAGCGCAAGGGGGGGAGGGACGACAGGGGGATTTCATTGGCAATCCTCTCTCTGTAAAATGAAAACATTTCTTAATTGCCATTAGGGAAATAGGTTAAATACAGGCTTGGTAAGCTGCTAAGACTGGCTAACAGATTAGGAGGGATGGCAGTTGAAGTATACTCATTTCCATTCTATGACAGAGCAGGGAATTTTTATCTTCTTACAGCCTTTAGAAACTGATTTAGCTCACAGTTCTTGTCATGTGTTACTAAATATATCAGGTGTGAAGTCACTGGTTAGATTTTAACCAGTCAACTTCCAGGTGATGAAATGAGGCCAAATCACTGGTCCAAGTGGCTGCCTTGAACTCTTATGCAAGAAAATGGAAACTGTGGGTAAGGGTGTGTTTTAGAAGGCAGATATTGTAACATCTGACCTGTTTTGATAATACAAATAATCATGAGTAATCATAGAAATTAATGATGTGATCTATCCTACCCTGATACGCCAAGAAGTAGAGCCAAGTGTTCAATATAGGAAACAATTGCAGTCTGAGAACTGCACCAGGAGGTGATGAGCATGTAGACTGAGCTTTGCATAGAAACAACCCATCCACGTCTCACTTGCCTCCGGTGCTTAATTTGCAATGAAAAAGGTGCTGGGTTCAAGCAATTATTTTTACATACATAACTGATGCAGCAAGTCCAGAGGTGCTGTGGCTATGAACTGCTATGCCTAATGGTGCTGGGACTAAGTCCTTGCAAGCCCTGGCACAAATTAAGCACTCTTTGCCTCACAGTCATAGGACAGTGGGTATGTATGGAAAACTTGATTGCCTTTGCTCAAGTTGAAGACCTCTCCAGTGCTGTCATCCACAAGCAACATTTTTTGGGGGCCCTTTTTGATTCTAAATCTAGAAGGATTTTTTCAAAAGCATTCATCATTGACCCAACTCTGCTACCATTGAAGTCATTAATAAAACTCTCACTGAATGCCATGGGAGCACAGTTAGTCCAGCATGGTGTGCTTTTGAAAATCCCACTCGGAATGTACACAGTCTTAAGAGTCATACAGAAAGCTACAAAATAGTTGCTGGCAGTACGTGTCACAAAAGTGGGGCCCTATCCTGTAATCTTTCATCTTGCAAAACTCCCTTGGGCATCAGTAGGATTATTATCTGAGTAAGGACAGACCTGGGGTTTTTAGGGAGAGCTTTTGTTCCAGGGCTCACTGAGGCCAATATTCTGAACTACTCAAGTAATCTCTGTTGGCAGTGGCATTTTCAAGCCATCCACTTTAAATTTTGTTAACTGGATGTTTGGAAATACCTAAATTTTCTAGAATCCCATCTTTAGTCGCAAGTAGTTCTCTGTGCAGGACAAAGCCAAGAAGTAGCTATTGGGGCCTGCCAATTCCCCACCCTCCTTGTTTTGGGGGACATATAAGGATGACTTGCTCTTTTTCTTTTTAAAATACTAGTCAGTTTTCTAAGCCCATTTCCTGGGAAGAGAGCCTTGAAAATGTAAACCAAAGCAAACAAAATAGATAGCAGTGAAAACATGGTGTCATTGCTTTGCAAAGATCACAGGTTATTAACACTTTCCCCTGTTTAGGGCTGGCCTTTGCAGTCAATAGAAACCATGGCCTGAGAACCCTCAATACTTGGGACAACAGTGACATATGGTTTGACAGTGCCCTCTCACACTCCTGAAATGCTATGGCTGTTCAGCTGAAAATAAATTCAGATTATGAGGCTATTTCTTAGCCCTAGTCTACACTACAGAGTTAGGTCAATGCAAGGCAGCTTATATTGACATAACTATAGAAGTGGCTACACTTAAATTTGGCTGCCTCCGATGTAACTGACCCGCTATGCCAACTTAATAATTCCACCTCCGCGAGCAGCATTGAGTGAAGGTTGATGTAGATTGGTCAATACAGTGTCAGTGTAGATACTGCATTGCTTATGTTGACTGTTATGGGTTTTCAGGAGCCGTCCCACAATGCCCCAGGCTGACAGTACAATTGATTAAAGCACTCCTGGTGAGGGCAGGCACTGCCAACATAAGGAGCAAAATGTAGACACAAACAAGTAATGTAATTACTGCAGAAGCAGTAAGCTGACATAAGTTAGGTCGCCTTAATTTTGTAGTGTAGACATGGCCTTAGTAAATGTATGTGTTTCCTGTAGCCAGCTCAATATGCAATATCTAGCATTTGAAGAAATTAATCAAGTTATGAAAGCCAGATGCACTATAGGACAGAGAAAAAGGAACTAGTGCACTCAGTTTTTATAAGGCAATAGTAAGTTAAAGCACCCATGACCAATAGAAATGTTAATTTAATTTTTTTTTTAATTCAGGCCTTATGTGAAAAGGGAGTTGAAGGTTTTTCCACTGAGACTTGTTTCTATCTCACATCTGAGTGGCCTATAGTAACTCCCAGCCTCCCCCTACTCCTACCCCTGCTGCTCTAACCACAACACACCATTCTTCTCTCTGAGCCAGGAATAGAGCTGAGGAACCCTAAGTCCCACCCACCGTATCCCGCTCTAACCTATGAGCTCCCACTCCCCTCCCAGAGCAGAGGATGGAGCCCAGGAGTCCTGGCTCCCAGCCCCCCTTGCTCTAACCACTAGCCCTCAATCCCCTCCCAGAGCCAGGGAGAGAACCCAGGAGTTCAGACTCCCAGCTCCCCCCCGGCCTGCTCCTCCAGGCACCCAACACTGAGGCAAGCGACGGTCCCAAACACCCCGTTTGGGTATGTGGAACTGGGGGCAGAGAGCTGTTCGCTTCCATATGGGGAACTTGCCCCGCTGTTTGTAGCACCCTCCCCACCCCCCCAGCAGCTCTCACCACTCGCCCTGGCTGGCTCCAGAAAACATACATGGAAATATTAATTCCAGGGTCTCCGGCAAGCAGAGCGGGGCCAGGGGCTGGTCTCCAAACAGCTCCTCACCCAACATTTGCGCCCCACAGGTAGCAGGCTGACCCCGTCCTTCCTACGGCCTCTCTGGCATGCTTGGAGCTTGCCCTCCCCTTGCCTGCTCTGCCCGCAGTGTCAGTGTCAACCTGTGGGTGCTCCTCTTCCTCAGCCCCAGGCTGGCCCCCTTTCAGCCAGAGCCACCTCCCTGGGCTACAAGAGCCCCCCTGTAACCACCACAGAGGCTATCCATCAGCAGCTGACCAGCTGCTGGTCTTCCTGCCCTCTCGGCAGGGAGGCTGATCATGGTTACTCAGTAACTGAACTTTTAGTGTCTGGTCAGCAGTGCTGACCAGACTTTTATCAGGTCCCCTTTTCGACCAGACTTTCTGGTCAAAAACCAGACACCTGACAACCCTAGTTTAGCCCCCAAGCTGTTTGTAGTGTGCCCTAGTAGACAGAACACTGACTTGGGACTCAGAAGACCTGGGTTCTATACCTGGTTCTGCCATTAGGTCACCTTGTACAAGTCACATTGCTTCTCTGTACCTCAGTTTCTCCCACTGTAAAACAAGGATAGTGATACTGATCTCTTGTACAGTGGTTTTCAAATCTATGGATGAAAAGCGCTATAGAGGAGCTGGGTATTATTACACAAATTTCACATGGTTGTTGAGACTTTTTTATGAACGCAGCACGAAATAAACACTGTTGAGGACACTGTATACCACTTTTCTGCAAAAAAGGTTTTTAAAACTTTGGGGCAAGAAAGGAGGAAAATAGCAAAACTCATAAATGGTTTTAATCTGCTGGACAAAGTTTCCTCCAGGATGGGTGCAATACGAGACAGTGGGTGCCCTTTAAAATATTTACAGCTGGTCATCAAAGCACAAGCCTTTTTGAACTCAGTAGTAGTAGGAGAGGATTCTACTCTTTAACACACAGAAGAATATTTTTATTCTTGTCTGGGAGCTTGACTATTAATATTCAGATACCTCCTATGAAGGCATAATACCCTAATCTACTAATGCTCTGGTTCCCAAATAATAAGGAGGATGCTGTTTTAAATGTAAAAAGGTAAGTAGCGTCCTTTTCTACCATTAAAATGTGGATTTTGCTTTGCAGTACCCCTGTAGTGCTAAAGGAAAGGACATGTGGTGCTTTCTGTCTCAAGGAGTACTTTCTGTGAAACATAAACAGTACACAGATAGGCTTTTTTTTTCTTTCAGTAAGTTACAACAAATCCAATTACTATGAACCCTACTTTTGATCTGAGGCTCTTGTATTCTCATTTCCACTCCTTAAATCTTCTAGTACAGACATTCCTATATTAGGGAAAAGTCTTTGTTTTTCCTCATTACACAAACAATTATAAGAATTATATATTTTCAAATGGATATTCCTGGGGTATTGTTATGGTGTCAGAGTGTTGTCCTATGAGTGGTATAAAGCTACCAAGCTCAATTGCAGTGACAGCTACACTGCAAACAACTGGATACTCAATAAGAGGTCTCCTGAATGCCATATACTAATTATAAATCATTCTCAGTTTTTTTCCCTCCAGAGTTAGTTGTTTTTTACAATTTTTTTCCATATATCCCGTATAATGAAGGAGAGCATCTCTGTTATAATGCAATGTTCTATTAGAAGGAAAACTAACCTCATCAGCCAATCTGGAATCCCCAGCATTGCAAATTATGTCTAGAAAATCACATTTAGCAGACCAAGAATGCTCTGAGGAATTAAGGACACCAGTTTACTTATAATAATGAAAATATTTTGTACTGGTAAATACATATATGTAACTTAATTATTAAGGACATGCCCTTAATCATCAATGCACTATATATAATAAACTACTATGCTCTAAAGTAAAATGAATAGTAAATGATGGAATGGCCCAAATTCTCTTCTCTGTTATACTGGAACAATTCTGCTGAAGTCTAATGGCTAGAAGCCAAAGCTAGATAAACTTACACTAGAAATAAAGGGGCAAATTTTTGATCATGAGGGTAATTAACCATTGGAACAACTTGCTAAAGGATATGTGGGTTCTGTATCACTGAAGTCTTTAAATGAAGACTGGATGTCTTTCTAAAAAATAAGCTCTGGCTCAATTACAAGACATGATCTTGTTGCAGGAATTATGGGATGAAATTATATGGCCTATGTTATGCAGGAGATCAGACTAGATGACCCTAATGATTCCTTCTGGCCTTCAAATCTATACATTTATGAAAGGAATAAGACTTTGAACCACTGTGCCCACAATGTGCCAAAACAGTGGAAAATGCTTATCTAATTATTTAAGTGGAAAAGAAACTTATTTTTAGAGACTATCAATATAATGTCTAATTATCATATACAGATTCTCTCCCCCCGCCCCGCTTGTATAATCAAAATATAAACATACATATCTAAAGATTGTATAATGATAAATCAATATGGGACTTATTCTGTGCTTTAAAGAAAAAAAGTCCAAGTTCTTATAAACCTTTCAAACTTTCATTCCCCACCCCCCCAATTTGCATAGAGGAGTCTATTTTACAACTTATCCATGTAATGATCCTGCAGACCTCTCCCTCATGCCAAAATTTCTCTTTGAAGTTTGCCCTCCCATTAGTGCTTCAGTGTTGGTATTTAAGCTGATCACACAAGCCCAGCAGAACTCCACAACTGTCCATGTTCTGTGGGATACAGTTGTTTCATGTTGCCTGTGATTTACAGTCTTAATTAATGCTCAAAAGAAGAAGAGCACATCTTTGGTGGAGCTTTCCACCCCCCTTCTTTTTGCAAAACAGTGCTCTCAGGGTTTTGTTGGACATTGTGCAGAATGGCTTTGCCAAACAGAATGGAACACACTTAATACTTTTCCTTTATAACCTTTGCAATAAATCAGCTGCCACTCCGTTTGCACAAGTGCAGCCATTAGTGTCCTGTACCCTCCCCCAGCACTTCCCGAATTTTAAACAAAGTAGGAATAAACTGAAACTGAGCAGAGCCAGCGAGCCTAGTAAATCAGTTTAATGAGAACTGAATCAATCGCATGAAGTCCATTGCTGAACAAATACAGTGGAGAGCAGAAGTTGGGCTTTGGAAGAAGGGATGGGGTGAGGGGAAATGGGGAAGCAATGTTGGTGTATTTGATGTTCAACTGTGATCCATGTCTGCTGTGAACACTGTGTTCTTTATAATCATGTTCACTGCAAATCACTGCTGCAACTCATTGTTTGGATTCATCATTTTCTTTCCTGTTTGTGGTTTTGCTCCATGTTTTCCCACAGAAGAGAGTTTTCTGTTTATCCCTTCTCACGACTTACCTCCTACATGATTATCTTGATCTTCATTTACCTTCTTAGGCCTCCCTTGTGTCTGCATTTATTATCAATAACTACACACAAATGCAAACTCCTGCTTTATAGAAACAAATAATCCTGTGTTTTGAGGAAGCTGAAGTTTTAAGAAAATGATGTTAATATTACTGTAACATAGCAAGCTGGTATCCAATATCTAGAGGCAAGAAGACCTTTTTAAAAACACATTTGCCATTAATCAGGAATGGATTCACAATCATCGCAAGAGGCAGGGAAATCACTCCAGATGTCATGCTTAGTTACCATGGTGATAGGAGCACTATAGGAGCCAATACACACACACACAGGCAAGAGGCAGGTGTAAGGCTGATGTGGTACTGTGGTCTGGCACATTTGATCTAGGGGGAAAAACAGAATTGATCAAATGTTATTTTGGGAGTTTGGGAAAAACTGGATACCCCCCAACCCCACAGCCCCTGCCACCATCGGGCAGTGATTTATACAAACCCAGTGTTACAATAAAATCTCAAGAGTTTGCAAGTCTTTGTGATTTTTGGTGGGTTTTTTTTGTAAAGTCCATGGTTCTTGGAGCCATGTGATTATGTGGGAATTTCAGCTTCCATTAAAAAAGTAAGTTTCTAGCCCTCCCTCATGGCTGTGGAGAAAAGCTTGAAAACGTGATCTCTAGTGCTCAAAAAACAGAAAGCTAATAAAAAGAACCCAAAGTTTATGATTTTTAAGCAAGTCTCATGACTGGGGAACTAACTTAGAATTTTTAAATGTTTAGGGGTGGTGATACAGCAGATGGGCTTCTAAAACAAAGGTTCTGTTTTTTTGGCTTTGACTTTAAAACTCTGCTCTAACAAAAACGTCATGAGTCGTTTATTCAGATACCCGAGCTCAGAATGATTTCCCTCCTCAAAACTTTTGTGACTGTGCTCAGTGCTAGTTGTCTGTTGCCCCATACTATCTCAGGGTATATCTATACTACCTGCCAGATCGGCAGGCAGCGGTCGATCCAGCGGGGGTCGATTTATTGCATCTAGTCTAGACGCGATAAATTGACCCCCAAGCGCTCTTCTGTTGACTCCTGTACTCCACCACTGCGAGAGGTGCAGGCAGAGCCGACGGGGGAGCATCAGCTGTCGACTCACCACAGTGAAGACGCCTCGGTGAGCAGATCTAAGTACATCGACTTCAACTACGTTATTCACATAGCTGAAATTGCGTAACTTATGGCCTCAGAGATGGCTGTGGTTTTGTGGCAAACCAAGTGCAGTATGTATTTATTATATTTTGTAAAAATTTTGCTGCAAGGTGTTAAGTAAATAATATCAAATTTCTATATTGCACTATTGTGTTAGAAGACTTGCTCTATTAATATTAATCTATTTCATTAGGCAAGCTTCACATTTCATATACACTCTCCTTGAATTCGGTAAGTTTATACTGACTGTGAAGACCTAGAGAGCTCAGAGGACCAGAGTAACTGAGATAATCAAAGAAGAAAATGAAAAGCATCAGAAGTCCTTGGCATTGTTACTCACTACTCTCATTCTAAGTGGTTGCAAATATCTACAGTATTTGTAACAGAAAAGAAAAGTACTTGGCATTCAAGGTAAAATTACAACCCCAACCAGTCTTAGAGAAAGTGCTATAATATCATACGCTTTGGAGAAGGGGAGAGATTTCATCACAAATGCAACGGAAGGTTCAAATGTAGCTTTTATTGGCTTCTTCCTCCTCTCCTCCCCATCCTCACCAAGACCTGAAAACTTACAAGCAGATTTTGAAACAGGACTTTAAAAAAAAAAAAAAAAGTGCTGTGCCAGAACCAGCATTTTGTTATTTATTACTGTGCGCATGATTCAAAGCTCACAAAAGTCAAAAGAAATTCTCTCAAATGGCTGTGCATCAGGCCAAATATTTGTACATTTTTTCAAGGAGCAGTTTTCCAAATAAGCTGGGATTCCTGGGGCTAAGTGACCCTCTCAGGTGTGTATGTGCATTCTAGTGACCTTTAGTAGCTAGCTCTCCCCTTTTCACGTGAAAGAAGCTGGAGGGGGGGAAGAGGAAATTCCCTGAGAGTCTCCAAGGAATTTTCTCTGATCTTTCAGAATTTGCCGTGACCTTTCCCCCTCCCCAGCTCTTGGGAAATAAGCAAGAAGGATCAGCAACATAACAGCCAACCACCTCTCTGATGAATAAGTCCTAGCTCCTCTCAGCTGGTTGTCGTTTTCTTGAGGAAGCCTGCTGAACTACTAACCCATAGTGCATGGGTTTGTGTGTGAAGGTACCAGTAGCTCTCACACCCACAGTCCGGCAGAGGCCCAGATAAGTATTCTTTAAGACTACTTTGCATCACTCTGATGGCACAGCTACTACCCCAAAGTGGCAGGTGGGAATTCCCCTGCCCTACAGAAATTTCCTTTATGATACAAAACCAGCATAGCCAGTCCTTTTCTACCTGCTCTCACATAAGGGGTGTGTCAAGAGTGTAGCCAGAGCATGCTGACAATCCTATGCTATGGAAACAGTCCTGTAGGGACCTGATTTTTCGTGTTGATGAGTGCTTGCTTCTCCTACTGAGGTCATTTGAAGGTGTGGATGCTCCAGCACTTCTGAAAATTAAGTTAAAAGGACTGTTCCAGTTGGTATAATTTGGAACCGCCCTGTGTCTGCTCTAACTTGCACAGAGGACTTAACTAGTTCCCAGCATGGCAGCTATAAAGACTGGGTAATATCACCTCTGCCTCCCTCCATCTCTGGTGTATCAGGTGAAGCTCTGGAGCACCAGGGGATCCATCCTGTAATATTTTGTATGATTGCATAGAAAAGTTAGTACTGTATTGTTGCATTTTAGTTATACCATTGTATCAGAGAGAAAGACAATTCCAGGTCTCACCACCTTCAAAGAATATGTAAAGACATTTCATTGCATTTCATCATCATTATGACAAATCCAAAGGGATGTGGCCTCCTTGCAAATTGAGTGCCACCCAGATTGACCTCTGGTAAAGTGCTTAAGGTGCTATTTAAAGTTTATGTCAATCACTGACAATCTAAGTGTACTTGCCTCCCCAAAATAATATTATCATCAGAATGATCTGGTGACATTCCTCACAAGAGAGAAAGCAAAAATGAAACATCCTTTCCTTTTACATTCATGAGGCATAATTAGAGGGAGGACTGAAGAATAGAAGTCCCTCTCAGTGAACTTTGAACATATTTCTTTTAGCACTCAGATACCACGGTGATGTGGGCAAAATAAGTACCTAGATACACAGATGATGCTAAAGTTGTGTCAAGAATTCCTTTATAATCCTCTGGGACCTACCCCAGCCAATATTCAATTTCATGGCTATTCCAGGTATATAGTTTACATAGCTCAAACGAGTTAGTCCAAAATATTACGGAGTCTGAGAATGTATAGATTTTCAGAAGTACTTTTGCCCAAATGCAGTAATTCTATGATTTGGTCTAGTAATCTAATACTATACCAGTGAGGACAAGACAGCTTTTTAATTTGTTACATTTTTAACCTCTACAGTCTAGTTTTTCTTTAGTGAACAAGGGAAAGGTCTGTCTCGTTTTATTAGTTTACTCTTTAGCAACTTTTTACAGTGTATTTAAGTGTACTACATGTATTTAAAGGAACTCATTTCTAAGAAGTCAAAGGGAAAAGAACCACAACAGACTCAAGCTAGAATTGCCCCACCATCAAGTTTAAACCAGCGTGCACTTTAAGAAAAATTACCTAGGTTCAAGATGAGCAGATTGTATAAATCTGCTCTCTCACTTTTGGATTCAGACTACCCTTTATAACCACTTCTGTGAATTCAAAGTACATTTTAAAAATAAAGAAAATCAGAGTATCTAGTGTCAGCAAGCCTGTAAAGTCCATACATGTTTACACTTGGCATCAGATTACACACATTTGACTACTTGATTTAGTATGCACACTTGTGTTTTCCCTTCTTTTGTCAGAACTAAAATACAGCCATTCATAAGAGACACTTTGGTTTTTAAAGACCTAATTTGTACTGTATGTTCAGAAAGCTCACTAATTTCCCTAGTCCCTACCCAGAGAGACAGACAAATAATATCCAAAGAAATGTAGAATTTACAGAGACTAATTTGGTAACTCCAATGCCTAAGTGAAGGGAAAGAAAAAAAAAAAAAAAAAGGCAGAGTCCTCAGTTATTTTTTGCTTTGTCACAAGAATAAAGCTGAAATCATATTTGGAAGATCAACTGAGTAAAAAAGAGAAATGCAGTTCTTAAATTATTTTGTACTTTCCATGTACGAAGGAACAGTCAGAACTGTATGGGGTTTTACGCCTTCTTGGTAGTTTATAAAACAGCGTAGCTAACAGTCCCTTTCTATAGGAAAAAGAGCACTTTGTGAACTTTAGTCGTATTGCTAACATCTTGAGATTAAGGGAATTGAAGAATTTTTGTGACTATTCTTCCCAAATAAGCTCCTTTTCTAATTATCTATTTGATGGCAGATAACTGATAAGCTATAAAATTATAAAATATACAAAAGCAAATACTATAAAACATTCAAATATAAATATTAGAGTAACTTTATTGGAGAAAGTCAGGAATAAAGGAAACAGTTTGCACAAGGAAGGGATGCACTAGATGATCTAATAGTTCTTTTCCATCCCTAATTTCTATAGTTTTCTGTCAGGAATATTAAACTAACAGGAAACATGGAAGATACTTTATTTGTAAAATGTATGCTAACAAGCAGAACATTGAGGCATTCTGAAACTATGCTGCCAGAGTAGCTAAACAACAAACTCTATAATAATGCTTTCTTATGTTAGGCCTCAATCATGGAAATACTTACACACTTGCTTAATTTTGCTACTGTGAGCAGTTCCATTAATTTCAGTGGGGCCAAAGTCAGTAGTGAAGTTAAGCATGTGCATAAGTGTTTGCAGGATGGGTGCCATAAATATATCAATAGTCACAACAAAAGAGAATAATTAGGTGATACCTGAAATTCTCAGCATGAATTTTTATGGATATGTACATTTTAAAAAAAAAGAAAACCAGCCGAAATTTAACCACCAAGTCAAAGACAAACCCCTATTTGCTTGTGTAATGCGAACAGAGCCCAGTTGTTGGCAGGTGGGATCAAACTGGTAACCTCTGGAGTTTAGTGCATGAGTCTCTACCACATGAGCTAAAAGTCAACTCGTTGTTAGCTAAGGCTGTAGAGCAGACTCATTTTATCTCTCCCTCTAAGTGGTCTCGGTGCCACTACATGGGACAGAATACCACACCCAGGAGGTGTGTGGGTTAGACTTGCTGAAGTTGATTTTGAAATTAACACATTATACTGTAGATCATGATGTAAATCCAAAAATGTTAGACCAACTACCATTTGTGCCAATTAATAATTTCCAGCCAAAAGCATAATAATCCAAGCCATGTTTTTCCAAGTGTAACCAAACTGTTCTTATCTCAGAACATAGGTTAGTGGCATCCATGTATATCCAACACAGAATCAGAGAACCCAAAATATACCATTTGGGGGCAAAAAAGAAACAGTTATGAATGATGCCATCTATTACACTAATGTCCCAGTCCTGCAAACATGAAGATGCTTAACTTTGCTACATGAGTAACTGCATTAACTGTTTATAGGATTGAGGCCTACCTTATGTTTAGCTAAAAGTAACATTTTAACCTGGATAAAAGAACACAGTGCTGCTCTAAGATATGCAGTTCATAAACCCACTCCGCCACCCAGTGCATTATTCACACAAATTCTGTTATTGCCCCACTGATGTAAGGAGCTGTGGGTCTAAAACCCAGAGTTGAGAAATCCTGAGTAACTAGTGCCTCCACATTGCCGCTATATGGAGTAGCATCCACTAACTATTGGAAGAAGAAACACATCAGGAAGTATCACCCAAAGAGGCCAAAACAGCAGAATCCTGCAGACACTTGATTGGTTCACACCAATTATTTAATCCAAGAATTTGGCCCAGGGAGCTGCATGAGCAACAATGCAGATTCTGGCTTGTATTGCTATAGACCTTGCCTGTCCGCTACCAACTCCTACCTTTGACCTTGGCCCAGCTTGACCTTGATACCCATCTCCTGACTTGGCTTGCTAACTAGTTCTGGCTATTGCCTTCTATCCCAGCCCCGTGGATGCTACTGGGTTGGCTGCCTATACCCTGTCTGTTACAACTAAGGAAAGAAATACAGCTTTAAATTGCATAGTACTTTATAAATTTATCTTGTTAAACATAGAATTTAACAGAGCAGAGAAAAATGAGAATATATACATATTTTTGGTACACGCTGTGCTGAACTACTGTGAGTGTGTATAATTAAACATGGACCCTCATAAAACTTGGCTTCTTTGAGGTTTTGTCGCAAAGTCCAAACTTTGATCATGTTTGAAGAAAAGATTTGATAAAGCTGGTGACTCTTTCAAACAAACCTTGGGCTAATATATGTTTTTGTACTGAAATCACATGGAATTAATGGTTTCAACACAAAACCAGGTTAAAACTTTACAGTTCTGCTTTGAGATTTTGTATTTTTTAGACCTCCCAAACTCAGAACAAAGCTTGGTAAGGTTGGGGGCATGTCACAAATCCACACAGCTCAAAACTAAGTGAAATATTTGTATACCCACCAAAAACAAACTTTTAACTTTCTTTTCAACTGAGATTTGAAATGACATGGCTCTGTGGTCAAGGCACTGGACTGGACTTGGGAGATCCGGGTTTAATTTCCAGACTTCCTGTGTCACCTTGACCAAGACACTTAGGGCCAGAGTCTCCGGGCATGTCTACACTGCCCACTTTATAGCACGGGCATGGCAGCGCTATGACGTGGGCAGTGTAGTCATGCTTTATCGCCGGGGAGAGCTCTCCTGGTGATTAAAAAAAACCCACCCTGAATGAGGGGTGGTAGCTTTATTGGTGGGAGCACGGCTCCCGGTGATAAAGCGCTGTCTATACTGGTGCTTTTCTGCACGAAAACTTTTGTCATTCGGGGGGGGGGGGGGGGTCACACTCCTGAACAATTAAAGTTTTAGAGCTGAAAGTGGCAGTGTAAACAGCAAAAAGGGGCCTTAAACTGGCTGGAGGATTGCCCTGGTGAAGGCATAGTCTCTGCTGATGTAGCTGCTTCTTATGTCAGCCACTCATTGTATGAGGGGAAGTTAGGGATATGGCAGAATTTAGCTCTACTATGCCTTATCCTCTGCTGGCATAAGAGACTTTACACCAGCAGCGTAATGTGAGAAGAGCTTGTGTGACTATACAGATTTATTTAAAATTTATTTTTTTAAACAGGTTTCATCTTGATGACTTTAATCTCTATCAAGATTTAGATTTCAGAGAATAAGCTGTCTGGAATAGCCAAATTCCAAAATAGGAACGTTACTGGAATTACCTTGTTTGCAAAACAAATAAAAATATTTGACTGTTAGATTAGCAGAGGAGAAAATGGAGATGATGAAACTGATTGTGTCTGAATTTATTTTTATTTTGCTGATGAATGAATATTTGAGTGCCGGGTTTTCCTGTGCTATGATTTTTCCATTAGTTATTTTTACAGGGAGTTATACTGAATTTCTGGTGAAAAGTTTATACTGAAAAACTGGCTACATAATATTGTTTTTTCTAAAAAACATTTGACTCAGATGAGACCATGCCAGCTTCCTCAAAAGTGGTTTTATTTTTCTGAGGAGGGGGGAAGACCAAGGCCCAGATTTATTAAATGTATTTAGGCATTGCTCCTGTTTATGGAATTTACTCCTAAATTCCTAAATACATTTTGAAAATTAGACTTAGGCATTGTAATGCTGAGTTACCTTTAAAAAATATTGGACCCAGTCTCTATGATATGGAAAATAACAAATGGCTAGATTAAGGGGGACTCTTTCAAGTTGATGCTTGCTAATGATGACTTAATTCCAATTCGATTGGACTGAATTGCATGGCTCCAAGATAGGCCTCACACTTGATTTGTCCAAAGACCTTGGAGGAAGGTACTGCAAAGCAAAACAAATAAAATTCATAAACTATATTTTCAACGGTAATGCCTTTCAGTCAACAAGCCATTTGAGGGAAGAGGAGGTAATGAAATCAACAACCAGGTCACTCCAGGCTCTGACCAATCTCTCCTTGCACCCAAAGGGGGCCTGCTATAAAGAAATGCTGTGCTAGCAGATCACTGACATCTGGCTGACTGTTTATAAGTTCCAGCTCCTACTCTATGAGATTTCAGAAAACTTCAAAAGCTGAAGAATTTATGAACTCCCTATCATTTTAAGTATCTTATTTTTCCTTCTCTATTTTTGTTGTTGTTATAATTGGCTCTGAGGTTGTGGTTTGGATATCAAACAATTCAAATTCAATAGTAAGCTACTTCACCAGATTCAAATTATACATTTGATTGACCTTTGTAAAATTCTTTAGTGGGAATTTATAACCAAACAGCCACCTTATTAGATTTAGCTCAGATAATATATTTTCTTTTGTTTAGAAGTGTTATGCTATGCTGCGACTATATAAGCTATGTCAAAGCGCTGCTCTGGCAGCGCTTTAATGTTGCCAGTGAAGATGTGCCCTTGCTCAGATCGTGAGCTTCTTGGGACAGGGACTGTTTGGACAGTGTCTGGCATAATGGTCACCAATCTCATCTGGCACCACTGTAATAAAGAATGGTAATGAGGTGGGAAAATACAGTAATAAATAAAATTGCAATTTAAGGAAAACTTTATTGCCGTTTGGAATGTCTCTACTAGATCTAATTTAAAAAGAAAGAACAATAAAAGATTTAGACATAATTAGCAATTGTAAAGAAAGGCCTCATCATGACAGTGTGATGACAATGAGACACAGGAAATGCATGGCAGTATCTGAGAAAATGAGAAAGATAGGAGACTTTCAGAAGTCTGACTGTGATTTCCAGTATTTTGTATTGCTCAAACTCTTTACAGCACCAGAAATACAAAAGTAAGGAACCCGTTATAAACATAAAGTATTACAGGAAATATGCAGTTTTCTGACTTTAGGGAATTGGTTGCTGGGTTTGTTTAAAGAATCAAGCATCTGTAAGAGTGTACTTTTCCCTTTCCACTATTTTTATAAATAATCTCTTTACTCATCTATATAATAAGATTCCAGGAATGTCGCTCTGTGCGTCACTCTGAAGCCTAAAATGTCCATTGAGTAAGCAAGAAGCAATGGAAGCAGCTACATGCTTTTTTGACATTTTTTTTGTTCAGAATATCACCAGGTTGAATCATTGCTGAGTTTCACAGTCTGTTACTGTCCAATTTGTAAGTTATCAGACATTTTGACTCTATGAATTATACATGTGTGGTGCACAGCTACAGTAAGGCATGTATCTATGCTATTCCAAAAGTCCTAGACCATTGTGATATCAGAGATAACTCAGCCTATCACCACTCTTACTTTACAGCTAATTCGTATGAAAATTGTATTGGTTGTATAAGGTGGTATGGCCCAGCTGCCTCAACCATATACCCAGTGGCAACTTGCTCAAATAAACATGAATCTCACAACACAACCAGCACCCACAATTACCTTAAACATGCATAGCCCCTCACCACAACACAGACCCCTCATTCACCACCTGCAAACTCCAAAAGTTTCAGGCACAATTACATAAGGGCTCAAACTGAATCACTACGCATCAGTAAAGCATTCTGTCACTTATTCCTTCCATCTCCTGCTCACATGGTATGCACCTCTTTGGTAGCCTGCTCTTTCACTATGCAGGACAGTCCAGGAATTTCCATAAAGGCCGTGAAACTGTTTCTCTCCATTCCCCGCATCTTCTGTTCCATTGCAAAATCCCGTGACTCTCCCCGTGCTATTCCATGGGAGTTAGTCTGGGATGTCCCATAATGTACACAGCAACACTGACGTCCGACTGAAAGAAGAAGAGTTGGCCACCACAGAGGAAAGCAATGAATTTGTTCTTGGCTGGATCCAAAGAAAGGGATGAGAGGGTGAGTGAGGATGTCTTGGCAGCCTGCAGACAACACACCAATAGCACTGAGACCTAGTAGAGGCAGCTTGACCAAACACCAAAATCCTTTAAATTGAGGGGAGAAGATTGAGAAAACATGGAGCCTGGGTAGGTAAAACTAGGGTATGGTCAGGGAAAGTTGAAAAGTAGAGGCAGAGGAAGGGAAGACATGCTAGAACATGGAGGAAACAGGAAAAGAACGAACAAGGAGTGGAAAAAGCTCACAAAGGATGAGAAAGAAGAAAACAGAATTATTTTCAAGAATAGAAGCGAGAGGAACAGGAGAGAGATAAGAGAACACTTTAGACAGAAAGAAGGAAAAGGAAATGAGAACAACAGGAAAGAGAGAATGAAAGATTAAGATGGAAGGAGGGAAACGAAGACATGAAAAAAGGAGTGAAATTCAGGGAAGACAAAGTTAAGGTCAGTACATTTAATTAGTAAGTAAAATGTCCATGTTTTATTATATTTTCTTTGCAGAAAAGAAGAGTTACAAGAAAGAGTAGAGATTATAATAATCCCCTGGTGAAGAGATAAAGGAGGGGAGAAATCTTCATGTCAGTTGTATCCATGAGAGGACAGGTAAAAGAGTAGCACTTATTTCAGTTTGGATACTGAATTCAAAAATGCAACAGGCACAAAAGAATGGTTCTTCAGTGTGCAGAAATCCTTGATTTTTCCAGCAGATTTCTTAAAATGTCACCGTGAATCTATAAATTTGTCAGAAAAGCTAATAAATGACACTTCTGTTGACAATTTCCCCCACTGTACCAAGGCAGATCATATTTAATGTAAATAAGCTCCTGCTGAACAAGTCTGCAGTCTCGGCAATAAAGGCCCATCACTGCCAGTCTAAATAGAGCTTTAGTAACTATTCAATTTAAACGTATTGAAAATCAAACTTGTGTAGACTTTGACTTGGATTTGTGAGCCAATAGTGGTTCACTTGACCTTTATGAGCATCCTGCAATGTTTGTGAAATGCCCATTTTATTTTCTGTGTTGAGGTATCTGATCATTTTGAGGCCACTGTTCCTTGGTAAATTTATAATTTTTGCTGGGGAAAAGTCACACACACGTCTATATTTAAGGAGCCTAAATCTATGGGTAGAAGAAACCACAGCATCTATTTTCTCAGATAAGGGCTGTTTTATGGAATGGTGGAAAGAAATCAGAATTGTCTTTGTTTTAGCCTATATTTGTTCCATCTTCCTCCAGAAGCAACTGTTGCTGTAAATATCATTCCACCTCCTCTACCACTCTCCTGCCCCCTTCCACATTTATTTATTTTTAATAATATGAGCATTTCTTTTTATTGTGTTCTCCCCCAAAAAAACCTCTCCTGCCTCCATCCTAAAATCCAATAAGTTCACCAGTCTCACTTCTGGCTCCTGCAAATCCATAAACCAAACCACATCTATAGATTTACAATGAGATTCCAACACTGGAAAATTGGGTTTGTTCAAACCCAAAGCCTTCTGAAGTTCAAGGCCTGCAGATTCATGCAAACTATTTCTAGCTAGCTAGGTAGGCATTTCAAGGCACACCAATGCTTTTTCCCCAAGGAAAAAGTTTGTAAACCCATTTGGAACCAAATTTGAAAGTTCTAACTTAGCTGCACAACTTACTAGTACAGTTCCTCACACTTTCTTGTCAGCTGCTGGAAATGGCCCATCTTGATTATCACTACAGAAGGTTTTTCGTTTTTGTTTTTTTCCCCCTTCTCTCCTGCTGGTAATAGCTCACCTTAACTGATGATGTCATCAATGTAGTGCAAGTAGAGTAGGGACAGTTTTCATCATCTGGACCCATGCAAAAGAAGCCCTTGAGGAATTCCACCATGATTTCAACAATTTCTGGCCCACCATCAACCTCAGCCTGGACTAGTCCACACAAGCGATCCACTTCCTGGACACTATGGTGCTAATAAGTGATGGTCACATAAACACCACCCTATACCGGAAACCTACTGACCGCTATTCCTACCTACATGCCTCCAGCTTTCATGCAGACCACACCACACGATCCATTGTCTACAGCCAAGCTCTACAATACAACTGCATTTGCTCCAATCCCTCAGACAGACAGAGACAAACACCTACAAGATCTCTATCAAGCATTCTTACAACTACAATACCCACCTGCTGAAGTGAAGAAACAGATTGACAGAGCCAGAAGAGTACCCAGAAGTCACCTACTATAGAACAGGCCCAACAAAGAAAACAACAGAATGCCACTAGCCATCACCTTCAGCCCCCAACTAAAACCTCTCCAATGCATCATCAAGGATCTACAACCTATCCTGAAGGACGACCCATCACTCTCACAGATCTTGGGAGACAGGCCAGTCCTTGCTTACAGACAGCCCCCCAACCTGAAGCAAACACTCACCAGCAACCACACACCACACAACAGAACCACTAACCCAGGAACCTATCCTTGCAACAAAGCCCGTTGCCAACTGTGTCCACATATCTATTCAAGGGACACCATTATAGGGCCTAATCACATCAGCCACACTATCAGAGGCTCATTCACCTGCACATCCACCAATGTGATATATGCCATCATGTGCCAGCAATGCCCCTCTGCCATGTACATTGGTCAAACTGGACAGTCTCTACGTAAAAGAATAAATGGACACAAATCAGACGTTAAGAATTATAACATTCAAAAACTAGTCGGAGAACACTTCAATCTCTTTGGTCACTCGATTACAGACCTAAAAGTGGCAATTCTTCAACAAAAAAACTTCAAAAACAGACTCCAACGAGAGACTGCTGAATTGGAATTAATTTGCAAACTGGATACAATTAATTTAGGCTTGAATAGAGACTGGGAGTGGATGGGTCATTACACAAAGTAAAACTATTTCCCCATGTTTATTCCGCTCCCCACGTCCCACTGTTCCTCAGACGTTCTTTTCAACTGCTGGAAATGGCCCACCTTGATTATCACGACAAAAGGTTTTTTCCCCCCGCCCCCTGCTCTCCTGCTGGTAATAGCTCACTTTAAGTGATCACTTTCGTTACAGTGTGTATGGTAACACCCATTGTTTCATGTTCTCTATGTATATAAATCTCCCCACTGTATTTTCCACTGAATGCATCCGATGAAGTGAGCTGTAGCTCACAAAAGCTTATGCTCAAATAAATTGGTTAGTCTCTAAGGTACCACAAGTACTCCTTTTCTTTTTGCGAATACAGACTAACACGGCTGCTATTCTGAAACCTCTCGTTATAGTGTCTATGGTAATACCCATTGTTTCATGTTCTCTGTATGTATAAATATCTTCTTACTATATGTTCCATTCTATGCATCCGATGAAGTGGGCTGTAGCCCACGAAAGCTTATGCTCAAATAAATTTGTTAGTCTCTAAGGTGCCACAAGTACTCCTGTTCTTAGTACAGTAGAGTGGAGGTGTGAAGGAGATTGCAGTTGCTCTCTTCTAGCAGATGTCTAATCCAAAATAACCCCTTCCCACCTGCTAGGCCTAGTCAGTATCCTCAGGAGAAGTGGTTTTATGGAGTCGAACCACTGTTTTCTCCTGCTTTAGATCTAGTGACCCAATGCTAATGTCATCCCTTGCTACAACATTATCACACTGATTGACAGGGTCAATCCTTGCTAGATGTCACTAAATCAACATTCCCTTTGGGATCTCTTTCTAAAGAAAGAATAAGTTCCCGTGGATGACCTTCAAAGTTCAAATTGACATGAGCTGAACTGCTGCACCATCTATCACTGTGGAATGAGGGGACATTTGCCCAGGGTCAGAATGGCAAGGGCCTGCCATGAACTTCTCTGCACCCAGCTTCCCCCTTGTTCTAAACTTAACTGCTTTCTTGCAATGATTCATTTTGGTGGGGAAAGGATAAAAGGTGAAGTCAGTGAAGCCACAGCAATTACAGGTCAAACCCAAAAGGAAGTTACTGTGTGCAGGCACATTCACATGCACACACCCCCCTCCACCCTCCGGCAGGAGTTTTTTCTATTAGCTGGCAGCCATAAATATTACCTTTCAGCTCAAATATTTTGTTTTTAAAATAGCCAAATCCCAGGGACAATGTAAACCCATCAATCTAAAAAGAGAGGAAAGAAATGTTGATGCTTTCTTGATCTGAAAACTAGTTCTAAACAAACAGGTCAGTGCTGCTTTAAAGCTGACAGAGCTGAACTAGCTCCCTCAGCTTCTCATATGGCCTTTAAAGAGATAAGAGACAAAACTCAGATCCATCCATCACTACTTCACATCAGTTTCCACCTATGGTGGATAGGGACTTGTGTGTATGTGTAAGCATGGGATTTAAATAGGTATAATACAGGGATAACATTCTACTGTATACACAAAAATTAAAAAAAAATAAAAAAGAAAAGATTACAAGAGTTTATGGATTAGGGCAACAATGTATGAATCTCCTTTTGCAACAGGGCATTATTTCCATCAGCAGCCATGCAATTATTACCTTGTAACAGAAAAGAAGAATTGCAGCCTCCCTCCGCTTGTGTTATCTGTTTGCAGTGAGAGGAACACTTGGGAAAACAACTGGTTGACAAGTGACATTGAAGACTAGAACAGAGTTCTGTTCTGCTTAATGCAGACCTCGTTAAGGGTTAGGAGGAATCCACTGCACATAGATCAGGAGGCTGTCTTTTGAACTCCCTGAACCTTTTTCCTATTTTGGTTTCTAAATCATTTACAGCCTCAGCTGTGGAAAGTGACTAAGTCAAAGCACACCTGTTGCCAACATACCAGCCAAGACCGGAAGTCAGGCATGTTATCATTTGACTGTTACTTTGCTCTCACTGTCAAGAGGACTGGAGGGAGAGAGGCCTTTAATCCAATCAGGTTGAAACAGAGCTCTTTGGTTCTAGGTAGCATCAGCATCTTTAAGTTCACACTTAAATGAGTGAAGACAAACAAAAACATAAGAAAAGTCCATCTAAGACTCTGGGCCTTCACTAATTCATACTAATGGCTGGGAGACATTGCAAATTACTGAGTTTTGTCAATTAGCAAGTGAATGATTAAACACCAAAAAAGCAAAATACCTCACTAAATGCCTCATAAAACAGACTTTATTCATTGTGAAAGCTGTAGTTGTAATCATTTATAATAATTCTTCAGACTATTTTATATGCTAGTAAATAGTTTGTGGTATGTTTTCAAAAATATAATGTTAATACCGTGAGACCACAGTACAGCATCTGCATATTGCTCTGCTACCTGGTGTGCTGCCTTGCTCCATGAGCCAGGGGATGGGGATGTGGGGGAAGGGCCAAAAGCACACCTTCTCGCTGCTCCTTTTTCAGCATGTCACTCCCCAAAGGCGTGCAAGAGCTATCAGTTATAAGTTCATTTCCTCTTTTGAGGTCCAAGTGTTGCAGTTTGTTGCCTTAATAGAGCCAGATGATGGTCTTCTGAAGTGTCACTGGGTCCCTACATTAGGGGTTAGGCAGTCTGTTATGTGGAATAATTTCTTACAATTAAATTTGAATTCTAAAGACGTACAGAAGAGTATAATGCTGTCTGACTGGCTCTCCTTCTTTCCAGCTGTCTGTTCAGTAGGACATCTCAGAATGTACTGCCCCACGTGTTCCTTTATTGCTCTGTGTGCATATTCCTTTGGCACTCTGTCCTCTGCTGAGGCACTATGGGATAGTTGCCCAGATTTTACTAGAAAGCAGTGATAAAAAGACAAAGGTGAAGCATGGTGAATATGGACACAGAAACTATTATGGTGGCAGAAAGCTGCTCTATGGTCCCAAACAGGACCATGCTATTTGTAATTAGTTAAGTTGACCATGTCTTTGTTTACAAAACCACAGTTGTCACTATTATGTAGTTCAGCCCTTAGAGGCAAATGGGAAACTCATACTGCACCTGGCTAGTTGCGCAATGGTGTCTGTGAATGGGTTGTTCCTTCTCAGCACTAGCTGGCACTCTGCGTCTCGCCTGAAGCCTAAGGATTGATGGTCCATGTAACTGTTTAACCTAGCTGGCATAACTGCAAGGATAGTTGTTAGTCATACAAATAGCTAACCTGCTTTTAGAATCTTAGTGAACTATTTTCCTAAGTCAATGGCTCTCAACCAGGGGTTTGGAGCCCCCCCCCGGGGGGGAGGGGAGGGGAGGGGCTGCTAGCAGGTTTCAGGGGGTCTGCCAAGCATGGCTGGTGTTAGACTAACTAGGACCCAGGGAAGAAAGCCAAAGCCCCGCCATGCAGGATTGCCACCTGGGGCCCCAAGCACCACCACCTGGGCTTAAAGCTGAAGCCTGAGCAACTTAGTTTTGTGATGCCCCCTGGGGCATGGGACCCTGGGCAACTGCCCTGCTTGCTACCCCCTAATGCCAACCCTGGCTTTTATATGCAGTAAAAACAGTTGTTGTGGCCCAGCTGGGCCATGGAGTTTTTAATAGCATGTTGGGGGGGAGAGGGGGGCTCAGAAAGAAAAAGGTTGACAACCCCTGTCCTAAGGGATACCACTACCTGGAGCAGAGTGGGGAGAAAGCATAGGTGAAGGGCAAAAGTCGAGAAGTATGACAGGCCACATACCCTGTTTTTAAGGGAGCTGCCCATGCTAAAGCCTCTAAGTGAGTCTCCGCATCACTGACCCACCAGAGAACCACACTGCCTACACAAAAGTTGCCCTTGGGCTTTCATGCCAAGTTTTATTTTAATGTAGGTTAAAGCTCTTTAATTACAACCTCCCGAAAAAGTTTTACAATAAAAGTGGTCAAGGCATAGGCTGTCAAGCTAGATAGGCCAAAAACCCCAGTAATTTCCCCTTAAAGAAAGCTTACAAGGAGCAGAGAGTAGCAGGGAGCGGCTCTGGGGAAAGCAGGATTGTGTAGGGGGAAAGGAGTTGAGGGGAACAATCAGGTCCTGGTATGCAGCTAGTACAGGAAGAACAGAAGCTGCTGGGGGCTGGGTTGGAGGCAGTGCTGGGGCTATGAAAGGGCAGAATTTTCTGCAAAGGTGAAGAGGTGCTGGTTGTGGGAGCTCATTGTAAGGGGTAGGGAAAGGCAGAGTTCCTGTTGTAAGAGAGGAAAGTGTTGAGGTTTCTGGGGGGTGAAGCTTGAGGGAGACGGAGTAAAAGGAACTGCTTTGAAGTGGCTTTGCTTTTAATTTATACACACACTGGAACCACAGGGTGATTGTCAACTATTGTTTAATCCACCTGAAGGGCTCTCATGTGGCATAGTGCAGGGTTCTGTTGCTTCTCCACTCCTGTTCAATGTGTATGTGAGGCCACTATGAGGGTTAGCAAACAATATGGATACTACCCAGCTCTTTATCACCTCTGCTGCGGCTGCTTCTGTAGTTAGGACACTACAATGGTATACCCAGTGTCTGATGGTGATTGGGGCTTGAATGATGGCTAGCTGTCTCAGGCTTGAACCACTCAGGATAGAAATCATACTATTGTACGGGGGAAAGCAACAGGAAGGTATTATATCAGCACTATTAGTTGATGACGCAACCATTATACATGAATTCAGATTGCACCTTGGGGTTCTTATTAGGCCTGAAGCTACTGGATATTTGAAGTGGGCTTTTCACCCACGAAATCTTATGCCCAAATAAATCTATTAGTTTTTTCTATCTGTCAAGTACCAGGGGGTAGCCATGTTAGTCTGTATCCACAAAACCAACAAGGAGTCCGGTGGCACCTTAAAGATTATCTCTTCGATGCAAGTACTATCTATGCTTGTTAAAGTGTGTGTGACCTTGTGTTTCAGATGTGGATTTGCTACACTTAGCCGTGCTATTGACATCTCAGGATTAGGATACTGTCATACGTTGTGCTTGGGCTACACCTTAAGACCATTCAGAAGCTGAAGCAAAATCTAAAATATGACAGCCTTCTTATTAAGTGGAGCTTTCTGCTTATATTGCCTAAATGCTTCCAAGTAGAAATCAAGGCAGTGGTATTGATTTTTAAAGTTTTAAATATAGTTTGGGGTACATGAAAGAGACTGTTTCTCAGGGTCATACTGCCACAAAGAGTTCAATGGCACTACACATCTGCATGAAGTTATTTGTTTGCGCAATCAAGGTCTTAATTCTACCTTGGGAATTACTTCACCTGTGGAAGCTCTTCCATGCCCAACATGACTCTAATTATTTTTAATGCTGTTCTCTGGACTGTTTCTATTTCTGGTTGGTCTGTGAGAGGTATCTGTTTTGTATTTTTTAATGTTTTTAACATGAAATAGTTTTACAGGCAACATAACCAGGCAGATGACAGGCTGCTTGCTTGTCTAACAATGAAGTAAAAATACACACAAGACCCATATAAAAAGTTTAAAAACAGACATTGAACATTGCAAGCAAACACATATAAAATTGTAAGTTTTGTAGAAAGATACAACTTGTACTTTACTAGTATTCTACAGATGCACTAACATAACTGCTTTCAACCTTGAAGTCCACCAACAGATGTAGTTAATTCAAATATACAAGGGTAAATCTTAGCAAAAATACTACACTCCATTGTAAAATAAACTTAACTCCACTCCTGGAAATAAGTTGACCCAGCACTTAGCTCAAGAATCAAGATGAGAGGTGCCATTTATATAATCATAGAATATTTTCTACCTTATGTTTTATGGATGGGATCCACAAAGGCACTTAGGTGTTGCAGTGCTGAGCATCACAGCACCTAACTTTTAGGTGCCTAGAAAAATCACGGGAACACTGATCCACAAAACCAAGTTAGGCACCTAGGCTCCCTATACAATGAATAGGGAAGAGATAGGTGCTTAAGCATGTGATGCACAAAAGCCAGCACACTGCGGGGGAGCTACCTAAGATAACCAATGAGAAATTCCAACCAGAAGGGTGTATGCTAAGCCCTGCCCCCTCTCAAAGATAGGCACCTCAGTCCATGCTGCAGGGAAATGGCCTAGCTCACTTAGTGATCCACAAATGGGCACCTGCTGCCTACAGTCAGCCATCTTAGGCACCTGCCTTGCTTCACACAAAATGTCTGAGGAGGAGGTGCCAACTTTATAATGTTTAGCCCACTGATTAGAACACTGGCATGGGATATGGGAGACCCACATTCAATTCCCCCTTCTCACGGAGACTAGAAAAAAAGATTTGATTTGGTGTCTCCCACATCCTAGGTGAGTGCCCTAAACACTGGGCTACAGAGTCAGTCATTCTCAGTCTCTTTCTCTTCTCCTCCTCACCCCCTAATCCCTGGCCTAGTAACAGAAGAGAGAAAGAGGGAGAGACTATGGCCCAATGGTTAGGGCACCCATCTATGGAGGTGGAAGACCCAGGATCCAGTCCTTCTCCTCAAATCACTCTTTCATTATTTATCCACAGTGGAACAGAGGCAACAGGGGAGATCGAGAGAGCCCCACACAAGAATATTCCATTGCCCTATAGTTAAAATCAGAGATGTGGGGGCCCCCCTAGTTCAGATATCTTTTCTCCCGCTCTGGCAGAGAGTGGGAAATTGAACCTGGATCTCCCACATCTCAGGCAAGTGCTCTAACCTCTTGTCTTAAAGGTGTAAGATGGGCCCCACTGCCACCTCTGGCCAGATTTTGAAGGGGGACTGACCCACTAGGTGGCTTCTGAGCACACCTACTGGGTCAGGCTCCACACATGACTTAGGGCTTGTCTCCATTGGCACTTTACAGTGCTGAAACTTGCAGCGCTCAGGGGTGTGTTTTTTCACATCCCTGAGTGAGCAAGTTGCAGCGCTGTAAAGTGCTAGTGTAGACAGTGCTGGTAGCTATTCCCCTCATGGAGGTGTTTTTTTTAATAGCTGGTGCTGTGACTATACAGCCATGTTAAAGCACTGCCACGTTGCTAGTGAACACGTGCCCTTAAGTGACTGATTGCCTATCTTTCCCAGTTTGTAAATCATTCTGGGGCTTAGGCAAGATAGAGGCATCTGGATGCCTCGAGGGAGGCAGCAGTGTGCATGCTCAGAGGCCGAAACATAGGCATTTAGGAAACTTTTACTTTGAAAACTTAGACACTGAGTGAGTCTAGGCACCTACAGGGTTCAGCAGCAGGAGTTCTATGGATCACAGTGAAGCCAAAACTGGGACTTTTAAAAAAAAGGGGGATAAGCCCAGATCCACAAAGGTACCTAAGTCTGGGGTTTAGGCACCTAAGTACCTTTGCAGATCTGGGCCTATTCCCTTTTTTAAAAGGAATGTTGTGGTGGCAGTCAGTGCAAAGTTTAGATTTTGGGTTAAAACTTTTACAAAATATGAAACGGATTGAAATGTTTTCATACTTTTTAAAAATTCCAGCAGAACTATTTGTAAAGTAAAGTAAACAACCACTGCAGTGTTTGCAACCCAAATACTGAAGCATTGTGCTAAGTGTCTGAGGACCAGAAAGTGAAACTGACAAGAATGAAATGCATAGGTTAGCTGCATTATCCAAATTGAGAGAAATGCAAAAAGTAAATTAAACAGCCAACACCAGCAGTAAATTAAATTTTTTAAATGTCAGTTTTTGTAAAATAAGGTGTTCTGTAAAACAGGTAAGTGCATGAAAGTTAAGGATACGGATTTTATAATTGACAGTGTCCTTTTAATCTAATACAAGATCTTGTTACACATGGATATGTTTTCAGTAAGCTATCCTTAATGATAATTCTCTCTTGAGTCATTATAACTAATCAGAACCCAGTAGTGTCCAGGAATAATTTTTTTTTTCAAGTCAGAAGATAGTCCACTAAAACTTTATTTTCCCCCAGTGTATTCTATATCAAACTGTTTGAGAGAATTTGTGATAATCTGAGTCCATGCTAAGATATTAGACCACATACTCTGTTCTGGTTAAATTCCACTCAGTGCAGGAAAGGGTGGGCAAAAGTAGCTATGCAGGGGATGGTAGGGTTACTCTAGCTTGTGCCCAGCTGCTTCTGGCCCACAAGGCCATTCTGATAGCCAGAGTTTAGCAGTGCTCTCTAGACACATCCCATTTTACCAGGAATGCTCCTATACTGGGAATGGGGTAGCACAGAGCTGATACACAGGTTCCATACCACTTGTGAATTCCCCCTGCAGAGAGGAATGGGAGGAAGGTGGGAATCTCCCCATACCAGAGGAATTTCCTGGGGACCAGTCTCCTGGGTTTATGGCCTTTTGCACTTAAAAGTGGTGCAAAGGAGCCATAGTGGAATACAGAATTTGTTCGGTTTGTTGAGGGTGAAAATAATGTAAATGGTTCCTTCCAACATGAGTTATCAGGTGCTCCTCACTGATCAAATCTGCTTCAACATGCTGATCACCATTCTTAGTACAGATCCCTACAGCACCCTCTATATTCACCTCCTTCAATGCTGAGAATAGGATAACTGTTACTACTTGCTTCCTATCCCTTAACCTATTTTTAATCCATTACAGGATTTTACCTCTGATCCTGTAGTTACTACATTTAATAGTCTGTTATTAAGAACTATCAACAGATCTCTGAAAGTCTCAAATTATATTAATTTGTTCTCCTTTTCTTTTTGTTTGTCCTTTTAAATAATCCTAACATATTTGGGGCATGATTTGCTGTTACAGAAATGCTCATTGTCTCTACTATTACTTTCCATCTTTCTACCTACTAGCTGTCTTTAATGATTGGTATCGGAGACTCAGTCAGCTACAGTATAATCATTAGCAAATCTTCAAAAGGTGTACAGTAGAACCTCAGAGTTACAAACACCAGAGTTACGAACTGACCAGTCAACCACACACCTCATTTAGAACCGGAAGTACACAATCATGCAGCAGCAGAGACAAAACAACAAAAAGCAAATACAGGACAGTAATGTGTTAAATGTAAACTACTAAAAAAATAAAGAGAAAGTTTAAAAAAAGATTTGACAAGATAAGGAAAATGTTTCTGTGCTTGTTTCATTTAAATTAAGATGGTTAAAAGCAGCATTTTTATTCTGCATAGTAACGTTTCAAAGCTATATTAAATCAATTTTTAGTTGAAAACTTGTCAGAACCATATCATTTAGTTCATTCCTGAAGTGTTTGTAACTCTGATGTTCTACTGTATTGTTACTAATTATGTTACCTATTTTGTCAGTAGCTCAGCTATCGAGGGTTCCTCACTTTCTTTAGAACTCAAATGAGTAAAATCCAGACTTGGATATTGGTTGCCATGTACTTTCTAAAGTTTTCCCTGTTCCTTCTTTTTTCTTGTGAAGGAGGAAAGGGAAATTCATCACTTTCTGCCAATTCACCTTCATAACTGGCAATGAGTAATTCCAGAGAAGTTATTCCCCTCTCCCCCACCCCCCATCATCCATTGTGGTAAAGACTGATATAACAGTTCCTAGCATACTGTTGCTAAGAAAACCCCACTGTTTTTCTCAGTAACTGTGTTAACCTTCATTATAGAGTACTACCAGAACTTGCCACTGGGTTTAGGCCTCAGTCCTATAACATACTGCAGTCAGGTCTTGTTCCAGCAAAGTCCTTAAGTACATATTTAGCTTTAAGTGTGTGAGTAGTCCTATAGATTTCACTGGCACTACTCATGGGAGTAAAGGTACTTAGGTAGATTCTTATGTTTTTGCAGGATCTAAGTCTTACTACTGAACAGGACTATAGTCCTCACCTCATCTGGATTGAAGTCAGTGTTTCAAGAATTTTAAAATTCTTGACTATCATTTGAGTCAGTCAGAAATACACATGCACTTTCAATATCAATGTTTGCCAACACTTAAGCCTTATGTTTCCACTTCCTAGTGCAGTGATTCAGATGTACTGTATATTAAGCCTACCATTTATGCTGAGGATTTAACAGTCTACATTAGCTCTGTGGCATGTAAAAATAGCAGAAACGTCAGATTTTCTGCTTATAAAGTTGTTGTTGTAAGAGGTGCCAGAAGAAATCACTTTGAGCCAAGCAGTTGGTCTGATGACTCTACTAATTACAGACCAGTGCTTCTCCTGCTGAGCTGAAGAGGGCCAAGGCTTGTTGTCAAGCAGACTGATTAGCCACTGTTACCCATTAAGACCACCATTTGAGTGTAGACAGAGACATAGAAGGAAACATAAGAAGGCGACGTGCATAACCAAACAGGCTACCTCACTGAAAAGAAATCCCCTAAAGCCACATTCTGTTTCATTAGCACATGAAAATAAGGTACTTTAATACTTCACTCTCCCATCAGGAGCCAAGGTTCATCATTCATGGAAATGGAGTTTTGATAAGGTAGGGTGTTTAAATGAGGCAGGGAGATTTCTTGAATGTGTGGCACTCTACTTTTATTGTCTAATGAGAAAAATCCAACTGTATGTATTTAAGTCTAAAAATCACTTTTATTTTGCACTCCTTTAGAATATAGCAAAGTCCATGAAAGGGATAAAATAGGCTTGGGTACTTTTTAGCATCATTCTGTTGTATAAAGATGATTCAAGGCTTTGTAAAAGTATTTTCTCCTGGTTTATTTTTATATTAGAAATTCAGGATCGCCCATCTTTTTGTCCCTGGAAGACTCTGAATAAATGGATATTTTGTTGCTTTTTGACATCACAGGTATCAAGGAAGTGAAACCTGAGCAATTGAGAGAGGAAGAAACTCGTAATCAAAATGTTTAAAACTCTGGTTTTCATTTGTCTGGGTTTTCTGGCCACTTATTTATCTCAAACTCCTGATCAAAATAACAACATCTCATTATTAATTAAAGATTCAGAATTCCCACCCTGCAGTTACAGACTGAGAAATCTCCCACTTTAGTTCTCTGGTCCTCCACTGACACCTCAGCAAAACCAGGGAAGACAAAACTTAACAGTTTTGTTATTTAAAAGAAACACACAAGCAGAAACTTTTAGATCTTCTTTCGGTCATAAACAAGTTGAAAGGGGCACAGCCCCATGTTTTTTCCCTTTGCTGATTACCATAAGAATGAAAAATAATAAGTGGTACATTCCTCTGGAAGAAAAATGTCACTTTATGTAAATAGTGCAAATAAAGGTCTTGCTTCATCTAAAATGTCTGCTCTGTTATAGCAGTGTTGTGGTAGCCATGTCAGTCCCTGGTATTGCCAAGTCTCTCACAGCAACTGGGAATTGCAGAAGTGTACAGCTAGGCTAACTAAAAGTTTGTTCTTTGGGCTTGTCTAACAAAATTATACTGTATTAACCAGGGCCGACTCTACGTTTTTTGCCGCCCCAAGCAGCCAAAAAAACCCAAAAAACAAAAAAAACCCCAAACACCTGGTAAATACACCGCCGCCAGAGAGAACAGGAACATCGGAGGGAGCTGCCGCCGAATTGCCGCCAATGGCGAGACCCGAACCAGAAGAGTCGCCACCGAATTGCTGCCGCAGGAAACAACGGAGAGGAGCTGCTGCTGAATTGCCACCAGGGCTGCTGCTGGACTGCTGCCCCAAGATCAGCCAGTGTTGCCCCTTTAGCAGCACTGCCCCAGGTACCAGCTTGCTTAGAGCAGGCCCTGGTATTAACCATAGTGGTACAAGCCACCTAGTGTGCATGCAATTATAATGGTATAGCGGTTAGGCCGTAAGGAAAGAAGAATAAAGCATAAGACACCTTTACACTGGCATAACTGTGTCCACATAAGGGGATGCACTAGTATAACCATTTTGATTTAAAAAAAGAAAAAAAAATCACCCCATAATCAACATAGTTATAGTGGTACAAGGCCTTGGTCACTAGCAGTAATAAGGAATTTTAGGAAAACATTTGAGAAGTCAAGAGTAGTTTTGTTTTTACAGAAGCTTTTTGTTTGTTTTTTAAAAAAGGACTTTGTAAATTACTCCCAGGCAAACAAAGTGCCTCAAAGTGTGTGCTTTATTACAGACACATAATAAAACATTAACACACCACCCTTTAAAAATGTAGGTAAAAACAGTAAAGGGAGAGAGGTTCTAAAAGAGAATGTCAAAAGGAGGAGGAAAAGGTATATTAGTGCCAGAAGTGATTAAACTAGAATTCAATTTTGGAGTAACAAGGTTCTGAGTAATGGAAAAAGATGGAATGAGCTAGGGCCCAGCTCAGCAAAGGTTGGCCTCCTGTCCTCAGATACGCTAAACAGGGTGGTGTCTTAACAAAAATCCCATCAGACCGAGGCTCAAGAAGGTGTTCTTGAATATAATGTAGCCAGGGCCTACAATATTAAGGGCTTCAAACAAACAAACAAACAAATTCAGTAGTTCCAGCTTAAAGTCAACCCACCACTTCATAGTGAGACAATGTTGGCATAATAAGATTACAGTAGCTCAAGCCAGTGAACATACATGCTGTTGCGTTCTGAACAATTGAGAAGCCCTGCTGAAAGCTCCACTAAATGGGAATTACAATAATCCAGCCTTGTGATCACACCAGCACATGTTGCTATTGCAAGGTTGTCATGAGCTAGGGGCACACACTGTGCACACTGCACAGCTAAAACAAACACTTGCTAATCGTGTCCAGCACGTCTTTCCATGGGAAGGATGTGAACAAAAGTAAGACTAAAATGCTTAATCTGATTCACAATTTCTGAAAGAGTCCCCTCAGTAAAAGCATTCTAACATTGCCCCCTGTCCACCACCTAGACTCCAGATTTTCTGGGCTTGAATGCATCCAGCAGGGAACATTGCCCAGGAATTCATCCGAGCAGAGACTGAACTTGCAGGTCCACGGGGAAAGTTAGACAAAGTTGTGTATCATCAGCACATGGATTAGAAAAGTTGTCAAAAGATCTCAGATATATTGAACATGGAAAGTAGGACAGATCCTTGATGAGAACAGCAATTCAAATACCTGAGTGATGATACACAGCTGTGTAACACCACTATTTGCCTCCTTCCTTTCAGGTATTTCTTGAACCATTTGAGGACAATTCCAGACAGACACACAAGCTGTTTCCCTTAGGCCATGTCTACTCTAGGATTTATTTTCTAAGCTTTCTATGATGTTGCCACTAGTTCAGTTAAACCTGGTAGGAATTCTTTCCTAAAATTTCCTAGTGTTGACAAGGCCTTAGTGCTGTAGCAACAAACCCTGGTCAATCATATCAAAAGCTGCCAAGAAGACCATCATGATCAAAATGGCCAAATGACCCTGATGTAATGCCAAGAGGAAATCACTCATGACTGTGACAAGAGCAACCTCAGTTCTCATGCAAGATATCCATGTCTTATAGAAATCCATTCAGACACACCATCATAGCAAGCAAACATTTGACAGTGAAGTGTAAAACATTAGCTCTGTCTAAATAATAATAATAAATAAAAAATAAATATGTAAAGCCTCTGATTTAAAAAAGTAAGTTTGAGTAAGACAGAGAGAAGTATTGGTCAAACATTTTAAAGATTTAAATAGCACAAATCCAATATAGCTTAGATATAAAAACAAAAGAAACTAAACAGGGTTATAACCATATTGTCCCAACTCTTATTTAATTTGATTTTTTCAATACTGTACAATGACTCAAAGAATGGAAGGAGAAGTTTTAACGAGTGTCACAATGTCTCCCACATGATCATCTTTCTCCATTATCCAAGAAAAGAAAAAGAAAAAAAAAAAAGAAAAAGTGAAAAAGAAAAGAAGCGTTGCAATGACCAGGTTTGTAAGTTGTGATTAATTAAACAACTGTGAAGAACTAAGAAATCCTCTTCCTTTTTGGCATAGGTTCTTTTTAGTTGTAAGTAAACTAGAATACAAGAAGCTAGTTTCTTTCCTCCGTAGCTATTTTGTTTTAACTTGCATATATTTGTGAAAGGTTACTCACCAGCCATTCTAACCTCATTAGTCCCGTGGTAACGTTCATTGCCTCTGAACAAAATGGTTTTAAGTCCTTCTGACAATAGGTCAATGCACTCCGTTGAAAGATTAGGCATCAGTTTCAATATTTGACTAGAGGTTTTTGTTGCTAGTTTTTTTCTTTTGATTACTTACCAGCCCTCAATCTGCCACATCCTGAATTGTATACACATGCATAATAAGCAAATCCCTGAAAGACAGTCATCCCAAACCAAGCAGAGTTGCGACTGGTTTTCTAGTGAAAACTTGCTAACAATGAGCAAGTTGAAAGGTCACTGTGGGTAAGCTGCGTGGCCCCTTTCCCTTTTCTCACTACAGCAACACCTTGAGGACCTTTGATCTAAATGTCAGTGGTGAAAATACACAAACAGATTCTTTCCTATTATACTCACAGGTGTACATTCCTAAAACTGTTACATTCCTTGACCTTCATCTGCACTGAAAATCAGTACTTCAAAAAAAGTAACCCCTTCTCTCCTCAGATCATACCAGTATCAGAAAACAAAGTATCAGTGTAAATATCATATTCTAAACACATACAGCCTGCCTGATATTACACTGCATAAAGCATCATCTACAAGGATAGGACCAGTCTGTTTTGCTACTTTTACTCACATTGAGTAGTAGCTTATTTTGCAGATACTCTGTGAGTAGTCCCAGACTAAGAAGTGAAAAGCATGAGAAAAGAATCTGCTCCTGGGCCAGCCTAGTGGATTTTATGTGTTGAGGTGACCTGGGCTCAAGGCTAACTTGACATACTCATGTCTGTTCAGTAAGAGTTGGCAATGGCATGGTTAGCCTCCAGAAATGTGGCACAAGAGCTTTAGCATATGTGAAAATATTCTTTTAGGCACCACAATTCCTAGTTTTCAACAACAGTTTAGACAGTGGGGTAAAAAAGTTGCTTTGCCTCCCTAGCCTTTTTTAAGGAATACATTCATATATTGTGTGAGTGTTAAGGATATTCATATCCATCTATTGAGGTGCTTTTACATTACATAGTGTTTTACAGGGCTCTGAAAAGATTAAACACTCTATAAATGTCAAGAGTATAACACACAGAAGAAAATTATTATTTCTACTGTGTCAAAAAGTGTTCTATACGTGCTTCTGACATGCCTCAGTTTCTTATACTCATGCACAGCATATTTGAAAGGAATATTTGAAAGAGTAATTAAAAAGCAACTATCTCAAGTTGGCCCAGCTGTACAATATGCTGTCCCCATCTCCTTCGGCTGGAAAGGATTTTGGAAAAGGATACTCAGACTCCCTTCTCTAAAAAATGGCATGGGAAGTAAATACTACTTCCCCAGACCTTCACACACACAAAAAAGAACGGTCTAGAAACAGCATGCAACATATTTTCCAAGACTCATGTAGAAACTACTGCTCTTTTGGGAGGTGGATGTTTAAAAAAAAAACCCATAGACAGTGTGCCTACCTTTTAAAGGTCAATCGCCTGTTTGAGTGCTTTATAGTGGAGGCAGTACTTTCCCCTCTTTTTTAAAAACCTCAAATAATAAATGTCAGTACAGGAGAGGAGAGAAAAGAGAAAGACCACTAAGAGGAGTCAATAGCCAACTTTCCTCTCCAACAATTTTATTCCATGTTTATCAGCAGTTTGGTATTGTACTCCTACCATTACTCTTTTTGTCTTTTGTTTTTTTAAACAAAAGTTGAATTACAAGTATAAAAGCCACCATCTAAAAACCTGCAGGCATTTTAAGAGCTGCAGAGGTTAGAAGGGTAGCTCCTGACTCTAAACGGCACGTATTGTTCCTTTTCCCCCCTTGAATAACAAAAAGGGAGAAGAAAGCTATTACCTGTTTTTACCTCAGTAAAATCCCAATTCATTTTTTTTTAAATTATAGAACAATGTGATTTTATAGAGCAATTGGGTCAAATATCTTGGTCTTTCCTTTTATTGCATTAATAAATTCCATAGAAGGCATATTAAAACAAGTAAGTAATAGCAGAGAAACACCCAAGTAGCATGTTTTAGGATTCTGTCAAAGACAGGACAGATTGATCTAAAGGTATTTAAGTTATTTTAAAAACTGCTCTTTTAGGGCCAGGAGCATAAGAAGCTGATGTGCTTTCACTTGGAAATTGTAAGGAAAGAGATACAAGGCAAGGCTCTGATCCTGCAAACACACCCAAATAACGTTATGGTTGTGCATAGCCCCACTGGGTTCAAATCACACAAGTTAGGCCCTCATCCTACAACTAGATCCATGCTGAAGAGCGTTCTACAGCTCCAAGACTGGTGGTCAGATGGAGAAGAAAGGCTGGAACTTGAGCCTATGATAGTTGTCCGGAGGCAGTGGCTGCCAAGACCTACCTCACCTGCATGGCCTCCTTCTGTCTGGAACACCTGAAGCTTCACTGAGAGAGCCTGTCTTTCAGGGGTCACCAGTTGCACCTGCCCATGATGGGCCTTCAGCAGAGGAAGGGCCTGGAGCACGAGCACCTAGAATTCTATTGCCAGGAGCACATCAGCCTGGCCAGACACAAGCTGTGCACCACCAACCTGGTGCAGGAGGCCAAGACAGAAAAGGAGTCACATCTGAAGAACATAATGCCAGAGCTGTATAATCGGGTGAAAAAGCTTCTCAGGCATTGGATGAAGTAAGGATGCAGCAAAGACGAGCCAGGGAGACAGCTGCCCAAAATATGGGTTTTCAGAGAAGTAAATTCTTGGGCTATGTCTACACTAGCAAGCTTACAGTGGTGCAGCTGTACCAATTCAGCTGGGCCATTGTAAACCTTCTAGTATAGCCATTCTATGCTGACAATCCCTTGAATGTAATTAATCCATCCCCAATGAGTGGCAGTAGCTATGTTGGTAGGAGAAGCTCTCCCACTGACATAGCGTTATCCACACCAGTGCTTATGTTGATGTAACTTATGCCGCTCGGGGGGTGGTTTATTCACACCCCTGAGCGACATAAGTTATAACAACACAACTGGTAGTATAGACATAGCCTTGGAAATTAAAGCTTTAACTGAAGAAGAAAATGAGGCAATGAGGAAGGTTGAAGAAGAATAACAGCGAGTTTGTGAGAAGTTTGATTACATCCATAATGTCCTAAGAAAGAAGAAGAATGGATCCATGTGACTGCACCCTTGCCTTATGCAGATCTGATTCCAGAATGAGGCACTAAGAGTGAAATTCTGACCCTGCTGAAATCAGTGAGAGTTTTGCTATTGACTACAGTGGGGCCAGGATTTCATTCTGAGTATTTACAAGATGGAGGCATGTGAGTAGGCCTTGCATAGGCTAAAATATGTAAGAACTACTTTATACATGAATGAGTGTGTGGGTGTTACAGAGTCATGCCCTTAGCTTGTAAATTGATATAGGCATACAAGATCAATCCCTAAATAAATAATTGCAGAAAAAAGCAATCTAGGATTATATGTATAATTTCTTCTGTCACTTTTAAAAAGCAGCTTCAAAAGTTCTTTCAAAAATTTTAAATAAACCTTTCAAAAGTATTCTGCTTGACTGTGGGCAAAATATACATAAAAGCCTAATCATTTCTAATTTTAATAAATACTATTTTTCTGCAAAAATTCTGTTTTAGTTTTGAAATTTCTTATTCTAGCTCCAAAAAAACCACTATTAATCACAGTGTCTATATCTCCCACATCTCTCTATACTCATGCTGTTTCATAATTTACAAAAAAATAGTTGCATTCATAATATCATTGTTATACAAATTATTCTCCATTGTATCAACTACTGTTTTCTTCCAGTTATATTCTTAAGGACTGAACACAGACGTGGTTTATCTTATCAGTATACATGTTAAATCCCAAGGCAACCTTTTATAGCCAAAAAGACACATTGTCAGCACAGAAACTTATGATGCAAGTTTATGCCCCTTAATTTATAATCTAATTAGCATGATCTCCTTTAGCTAGAGGATGCCAAATAACATACAGAAGTTCAAGAGAATCATGAACATAATGAAATAACAAGACTTTCACTTTGATGTAAAATTCTTTCTTACACCTTTGTGATTTCTGGAAATTTTGTTGGACTAAAATCTGAGGGCCAAATTTGGCCTACAATAAAATGTTCTCTACCCATGTATCATTTTATTGGAAGCATAAGTGCTGGAACTAGGGGAGCTGCAGCACCCCTGACTTGCAGTGGTTTCCATTATATCCAGGGTTTACAGTTTGGTTCAGTGGCTCTCAGCACCCCTGATTGGAAGTGAATGTTAACAGGATTGGACCCTTAGCCATGAAGTACCACATCTTGGGGCAGATCCTCAGCTGGTGTAAATTGTCAGTTCTATTGAAGCCAATGCCCTTAAGAGTAAGTGAGGTAAAAAGTAACAAAGTGTGTACTGACAAAAAAAAAAAAAAATAAGCAAGAAAGTTTGAAAGCCCCTCCCCCTCCCCCGCCCCCAGCAGATATTAAGGACATTGACTTGAAAAGACAGACATTTCTGAAACTGTCCCACTCAAGATCAATTTGACAGCATTACCCTTAAATTTAGAATTTAGTAAGAACATTTTATCTCACTGGCAAATCACATCACCAGGAGAAAATTGAATCTAGACATGCAGTGAAAAGTTTAAAAAATAATATTTTTTTTTTAAAGGCATCAGCTAGTGGCCTTTTACAGCACAGTTTCTACCCACAGAGTTTACTAACTAAAAATGAAAAGGGAAATCTGTACTTGTGCCTGTGTCATGTCACACTTGATAGAGGAAAAAAATATATATACTGCACATATTATTGGTTATTTATATTCCATGGGTAGCCAGTTGAAATTTTGTAGTTTCATACATTTCCTGCTTCAATAAAATTAGTGAAATAATAATTAAATTTTGCTAAAATTAATTAAAACTATTTACTATAATATATTTTATAATTCTGATGGAATAGGAATTTCCTGTTGGAAAGGGTAAGGTAAATTGCTAGTCAATTAAAAAAGGAAACTCACATCTACTTGGAGCATCTACTATCACAGTGTTTTTATGCACACTCTTTATCTATTTATACCGTACTTATATAGCCCTTCATCACCATTGTATCTGGGCCACCATATCTTAATCTTGTTACACTTTCCCCCTTGAAGTTATTGTTTATAAACCCCAGGAATAACTGGGAGCTGATTTTAAAAATAGATATTTATGCAGTGCCCTTTCTTTGCACTGCTGTTGGTAGAAAAAATGTTTAAAAAGGGGAAGATTTTTTTTTATTATCCCCAGCCCTCTTTTTCACAAACATAAAAAAAAAAAAATCCTCAAAACTCACTCTGCTCTCCAAAACCATGAATTCTGACAACTGTATAAAAACAATGACTACTTCCATATAGTAATACTTCATTTTGCTAAAAAGAATAACTTTGTTTACAGAACTGTTAAAAGAATGTAGGCAGCAATCCGCCAAATTATATTCTGCTTTAAAAGGGAAAGAAAACTTTAGTTTGACCCATTGCAAATGAGCTGTTTTAGTAACAGTGCCCTCACAAATGCTCATTAGCCAGTTGATAAAGAGAAACAATTATTTCTCCACTTTACTGACCAAGCAATGCTTACTATTCTTAATACATAAGATGTACAGATTCAAATGTGTAACTTACTACTAGTGATACTGCAGCCTGGTTAAGAAAAGTGTCAAGAATTTGGCAAACAGAGTAAAGTCATTTTGGGGGGGAAGTGGGTGTGGGGGCACCCTTTCTAAACTCCTTTACATCAAACAAGCTGATAATAAGAGGGTTGCCAACAACAGTGTTTAGGAACCTTTAATCACAAATGCAGCATCATCAGGAAGCTATTTATAACACACCTACATCTGGTAAGCTAGACAAGACTGGAATGTTTCTAAATATAATAACACTTCTATTCAGGTGTGATTTAAAATGTCTGATTTTAAGGAGGACAAGTACATTTAAGAGCTCTGAGACGGATTACAACATATATGATTAATAAAACATAAATCCTATTATAAGAGAAAAGCCACCAAAGGCTGAATGGAGGAGGGAAATAAGGAAAATGTTATTCTGTCTTCATTCTTCCATGCTTCTGGAATGTGGGTAGATCATAGTAAAACTTTAAGTGGCAAGAAGATTAAAGGAAAACTGTTAAAGCCAAGAAGGACACTAACATCATCTGGGGTAAACTGGCACAGTTCCACTGACTTCAATGTATCTATGATGACTTACACCAGCTGAGGATCTAGCCCACTGGCTTTACAGAAGGTACGGTCTATTAAAATTGTGATTAATTTAGAATCAAGGCTTCCATAGCAATTAAAGCACATCCTGCCCTAGCTAGAAGCCGCATTGTCGCAGTATTTTTCTTTTTGTTTTAAATAGCTTTGTAGGCACATTCCCTAATAAAAGATACAAACCTAAGCACATTATCAACGTTTATTATTTCATAGCATCTTCAGGAGTGCCAGGCACATGATAGAAAATACCTCAAAAACAGGTTTCTGCCCTGCAGATCTTACAGTATAAAACCCTACCAAGTGTATTGCTTATTATTAAAAATAGTCCCAATGACTTCAGTGGAGTGCCTCACAGTAGCAAGAACTACGTTCGTATAAAGAACAGGAGTACTTGTGGCACCTTAGAGACTAACAAATTTATTTGAGCATAAGCTTTCATGAGCTACAGCTCACTTCATCGGATGCCATATAGTTCATATAGTAAGCTGTAGCAAGTGATGGACTTGGCAAACAAGAGAGGAGACCAAAACAGAAAAACACAACTTACGGAGATATGGTAATATAATTACTCAGTTTAGGCATGCATACATATATTTTTGTGGATCAAAATACATTGTGTGTGTGTTTCTGTGGACTTAGGACACATTTTTCATACATGACATTGCAGAAGAGGATCTTTAAAGCCTTGTCTTTGGACATTTTTATTGTATTAGAATATGACTATGTCACAAATTCTAATATGACACATTTAGTGAAGATGTGCCCTAAGAGTGACTTGAATAAGGTGAAGGAATTAAGAATAGTGGCAAAAATTCTTAATAGCAGCTCCCACATGGTTTCATGCTTAGGCATACATCCCATGCACTGAAAAGTATAACTATAGAAAAAAACATTTTGTCTAATATTTAAGGCAAAAAATGGAAAAGGATGCCAACTATGAAACTAAATTAGCTGCCAGCACTCAGAGGTTTGCAAAAAATGAAGCCAAATTTCCATGATATTTACTGCAATATTTATTTAAACACCATAAGTCTAGAAACCATTGTCATAATTTTAATGCTTCTAGTGAAAAAATAGTAGCAACTTATAATATCCAAAGTTCCAGCTGGAAATGCAGTACCTAAATATTTTCCATTATCTTCCTAAATATCATTTGGGACAACTGAATCAGTAGCGTTAACGACAGAGACAAATAAATATATCAGCTACACAATGCCAGTTACTTTTTTCTGTGCTATTTTCTGGGCTTCAGGTGTTTCAGTGTAATACTTCAACAACAACTACTTAGTATTTTGTATTTAAATTTTTACGAAGTTAACATTTAGAATGGTACCATTTGTTGTGTCTATGTATGATTGATCAGCTTAATATAAAATGTAAAAAAAATGGTAGAGTCTTTCAGCAATACGTAGTTTGTAGAGAAATAATTGATTTATTTTATTAGTTGACAATTGCTGCTTTTAAGACATAAGATAGAACCTTAAGTTGCATTTATCTTCTAGCCACTGGTGTGAATTTTGCAAATTAATAAAACATGAAATCAAGTATACAGCATTACTGAAATGTAGTTCTGTTCATTAATGTTGAAAAAATATAGTTGTCTATTTATGACTCTTTCCGAGCATAATAGTAACTGTACTGTAGTGTATTTTGTAAAATTAAGGAAGACTTAGAAACATGAGATCTCACACTACAGCACTGTGCTATTATCAGTTTGCTGAGACCATGAGTGATAGATACTGATGCTTTTGGCAAGATTTAGCAGGTTCATGAATCAGCAAATGAGAGTGCAGCTCTTCTGTAATAAATCTTTTCATAAATGTTCATATCTTAAGGATATGCTCATTTCCTATTTCTGTATTTTACAGTTAATTTTATTAATACATCCCCTTCCACATATTTTTATGTTGGATTGTAATGTTACCTAATAATTCTACAAGGAAAAATTACATGTTAAGATGAGGAGGACTGAAAAATTACAGCCCATGTAAGTCTTAGAGTTTTTTTTAAATGCTTATTATTTGTTAGGATCATACAAAGAAAACTATATATTTCTTTGAAATTTTATTAATTGCTTTCTAGAAATAAATTCACTATTATTTCAGTTGGAAAATTTAACAGTTCTTACACAATACATTTCTAGCTGATTGATGAGGAAAATAAACCCTGTTTGTTTTTTTTAAATATAGATTGTGCAACTAATTATTCAAAGTGAAGCTGCTATAGTAGATTATATTCATTATCACTTCCAGCTACACCACTTTACAAAAGTTATAGAATTTGTTACACATTTTAGGGTATCTCACATGCTTAAATAATTTTTCCAAACAAAATTATTTGCTCTTTTAATTTTATTTTTTTTGTTAAGTATTAATTTGTGGGATTCAACAACTACCACCTCTTGCAAATGCAGAAATACAAATTGTTTAGAGGCATAAGCATTGTAAATATGATACAATTAAAAAGAAAATTAAAACAATTTGTCTTATTTGTAAGAAAATCTCCTCAAAATCCTCTCTGTATATTGTAAAGTTTTATAGCTGATGGAATTAAGATTTAGCATTTATCAATTAAAACAGAATTCACTTGGAATAGAGAGTTAAGACTTGAACTAATTTGTCAACCACGATTATCACTTGGAAGGACATTCAGTTTATTAAAGACAACTACTGTGTGATAAGGACAGGATAGATACTAATAACCATGCCGTTTAAATTGCTTGAGTTGGCATTATGCCCAAGTTCTTCAGCTCAGTATATCAACGCACTTGTTGCTGGCAAAGAAAGAGAGGAACTCCCTCAGATCTGAAAATACCATACAAACTTCTCTTTCAAAATAAACGATGAGAATGAACTGTCCTGCTCACTCCCTATGTTTCCGTTTGGCAGAGAGGAGAAAGACAAAACTATCACAGTCCAATAAAAGAAACTATCTTCCTAAATAGTAAAAAATGGGAAAGAATAAAGATGTTAGGGCTCTCATTTTGAAATTAATTTATACATAGTAGTCCTACGTTTCGCTTATGTTAATGCTGCAATTATAAACAAAGAGTTCCGTTGTCTAATTGACCATTTTCCCCACCCCCCCTCAACCCCTCTAAAAAAAAAACAAAAAAACTTCTTGCTTTCACTTGACTAACCTATGAAAAGTAGAAAACTCCTGGTGAATCCAATGATTTTCTTACAGTTTATTACTTTAAAAATAAGTTTATATTAAGCTGCTTCAAAAGAAATAAAACGAACACATTTGTTTTTATTTTAATTTAAATCAAGACAAGATTGATGCTATCACGCAATTTACAATAGCTATAGAAAGTGTTTTCTTGGCCCATTGTAAAGCTGAGATGAAGAAGGTATTTTACGCACAACCATTTCCTTTCACTTTACACCAAAAGTCAAATTAAGTTTATATTTGAGACACCTTGAGTATTATTTGTGTGAAGTTAGACGTCAATTTCATACGTGGAAAAACAACGAAAACATGTTTTCATCATCTTCTTGTGTCCCTGTTAAAGAAAACGTGTATTCTCTTTGGACAGGAAGAATTCCTTAGCTCTAACTAACATCCCGGTGTATAACTGAAACAAACGACATGTTTGCTAAATACTTTATATTACTCCATTTGTTCAAATAGTGCCTAGTAATGGGTTAGCATTACCCTATTCATCAGGAGTTCAGTTGAACAAATATAGGAGTTTTGCTGAGACAATGGGCCTCAGCTGCATGACAAATACACGATATAGCCTTGAATTTTAATCTTTGGTGAAAACGTGTCTTACCTTTTTGCAAATCGTCCTCCAGCGTCTTCAAGTGAATGATCTAGAAAAATAAAAACAAACTCCAAATGTAATAGGGCAGAATTTGAATCCAACCATCCACTTTGCTAGTTTTTGTCCAGACTAGTTCCTCGCCGTTTGAACTACAAACAGCAACTTTCCCGTGACATTTATTTTTACTAGTGAGCAATAAAATCACCCCGTTGTCCAATTAATGTGCACATCAGCGTTTCCATGTGCCTTTCACCATCTTGTACGGGGGGAAATGGAAAGGCAAAGACATAAAATAGCATCAGTGACAAGAGTTTCAACTCATTTATAAATCCAGATAAAAGTTAATAGTTAAACTCCTTCCTCTCTCCTCCACCCTCCCAAGTGCTGATATCCTTTAAGAAATGCACTGTTTTTGTTCTCTTTTACCAGAGGCTAGACAATCTGTCAACATCTCCACTTTATTTACGGGTTGAGCAACAGCAGTTCCTCAAACATCAACATTTTACGTTAATCCTAGAGATAATCCACTTCTCTAAAACTAAGAGATCTGCCAGCATCTGTATTATTTATTTTTAAAAACCAACAGTAAGAGTCTCGATCTATCTTCCCTGCGTTCAGAAACGAGGAGGAAAACTACCCCAGAATCTCTCCACTTTCAGTTCCCTTTCCCCGCCCCTCACCCCAGGCAGCCCCCACAAAAACATCCCCCAAATTCCCCCACCTGCTCAAGTCTAGGGGGGATTTCACAGGAGGAAACAAAATCTTCCAAGTGGTTCCTTTCGGGCGATTTCTTCAACCCGTCTGGAGGTCTAAACCTGAAAAACAAACACCTCTATTGAATGCAAACGAAGCTTTGGGGGACTGAGTTAATTCTCCAGCAGACAGCTACTCTCAGTGTCTGGTTACACAAACATACCTACAGACAGGTTGGGGAGAAATCCCTTAGAAACCAGAAATAAATGCAAAGGGTGGTGTTGTTTGGGCGGGGAGGGGGGGGGTCTGAAGAGGGCAAAGACACCCCCAAGGGAGCATGCCCCGGGCAGCTTTAATGCCGGGACGAGGAGGCAGGAAGGGGTGTGTGTCCAGGGGGGGGGGGGTATTAAAACAATAGGAACAAGCTGGGAAGGGGCAGATGCTCTAGCAAGTTTGAAAGAGCTCGTGAGAGAGGGGGAGGCTTTCCTCTAGCTAGAGGGAGGGGCGTGTGGTCGGGGGAGGGGGAGCAGGGCTCCAGTGCCACCCAGCCCCACCCGCACTCTTGGCCACTGGCCCCCGCGCCGAACTTACCTGCGGTGCCCGCGGGGCGTTGGGGGCCGGCGGAGGCTGTGGCTGCCGGGAGCACGGAGCCCCCTGCCTCATCGCTCCCGGGCACAAAAGGAAGCGGGACGGCCGCCGCACCGAGCCCAGGGCGGGGGGAGCAGGCGCCACCCCAGGAGGGACACAGCCCCCAGAAAGCTTATAAATCCCCGCGGGCGGCCCCGCCCCTCCTCCGCCACCGCCTCACAGCGGGGGGCAGCGGCCCGGGGGGCCTCGCGCTCTCATGGTCTCCCCGCGGCGGGCCCGGCTTCCAGGGGCGAGAGACGCGGCGGGGGGGGGGGGCAGTTCACCGGCCTGTTGCCCTGCCGCGGGGTGGCGGTGGGTTTACTGGGGGGAGGTGTTGCGCGGGAGTAGCACTGGCTGGACCCGGCAGCAGCCGCCGCCGCCGCCTCAGTCACACGCCGCGCTCCTGCCCCGGCTACTTCATTGATCTGGGGGCGGTGTGTGTGTGTGTGTGTGTGTGTGGTGGGGGGGGGGAATCGCCAGCTCCCCAAATCTCCCCCTTCACCGTGCCCAGACCCCTGTGATTGGGCAGCTTCCCATCTGTCACGTGACACTCCCCCCCCCCCCGCGGAGCTGCTTCACTTTCACTTCGGTCCCGCAGCTAGGGATCCGGGGCAGGGGGGGGGGTGACAGCCTTTGGGAGTGGGGTGCCTGGGAAAGTGACAGTGTCTCCTGGAGAGGGGGCGGGAGGCCGGGTGTAATGGGACTGGGGCAGCAAGGGGATGTGTGTGGGGGGAGAGGGTAGAAAGGTTGCCCCCCACAAAGATAGAGGTGATTGATGAGCCCTGAAAACTCCCCTCGCTCCCCAGCTAAGGCTGCCCGCTGTCAGTACAGCTCAAGGCACACGCACTAAGACACACTCTCGCCCTCCCCGAGCCCCAGTCCCAGCAGGGGCAGGCGAACAGTCCGGTTGCGTGTGGCTCTGACTTAGCTGTGCTGCCGCCGCAGAGGTTACAGCCCGGGGGCTGGGAGCTCTTGCAGTAAAGCACATTTTCTTACTTTAAATAGAAGGGGGTGGGAAGGAAGATGGGTGGACTGGGCGTGGAGCCTTATAAGGAGCCTGCTGGTGGGAAGCCTCCCGGTGGTGCGCTGGAGGGGGTTTGCGGGGGGCCTTCGTTAATACTCCAGGACCAGATGGAAGCCTGGGTTGGAATGATTTCTTTGCTTTCTGATGGAACTCACACCCACTCTGGAAACTACTTAATCATCTCTGCCAGCGAGGGTTTATCTTAAGGGCTGATAACAATCCAGCTTCAGAGCAAGCGCTCTGCCTTTTGAATAGCAAATCGCATCAGGTATTTTCAAAAGGTTTCCAATGCAAGAATACCTTAGGTCCCTTTTCAAGGTCTTCCACATCTCTCTTCCCCTGCTTTCCCTCCCCCCGCCCCCCCCAGCCATTTGAAATGCTCTGCACACCCAAGATTACTCAAATCCAACAGGATACTACTCTAACAATACACTCAGTGACCCATGTTTATACTAGTGATGAGGCTGGCCCAGTATACATTTTGAGAGCTAAGTGTAAACATTTCCAGCATGTGCACTTTAATACAAGTATGTCAGATGTTGTCTCCTCCCTCCTTGGTTATGATGTAGTGGCTTTGTTAAATGGGAAAAGGAAAGATTAGATTCCCCCTCTTTTCACTGCAAGCAACCTCATAAGAACATAAGAACAGCTATACTGTATCAGACCAAAGATCCACCTTGCCCAATATCCTGTCTTCCAACAGTGGCCAATGTCAGGTGCCCCAGAGGGAATGAACAGAACAGATAATCATCAAGTGATCCATCCCCTGTCACCCATTCCCGGCTTCTGGCAAACAGAGGCTAGGGACACCATCCCTGCCCATCCTGGCTATATTTCTGGTATACTGAAAAAAGAAAAGGAGTACTTGTGGCACCTTAGAGACTAACCAATTTATTTGAGCATAAGCTTTCGTGAGCTACAGCTCACTTCATCGGATGCATACTGTGGAAAGTGTAGAAGATCTTTTTATACACATAAAGCATGAAAAAATACCTCCTCCCACCCCACTCTCCTGCTGGTAATAGCTTATCTAAAATGATATTACCAGCAGGAGAGTGGGGTGGGAGGAGGTATTTTTTCATGCTTTATGTGTATAAAAGATCTTCTACACTTTCCACAGTATGCATTCGAGGAAGTGAGCTGTAGCTCACGAAAGCTTATGCTCAAATAAATTGGTTAGTCTCTAAGGTGCCACAAGTACTCCTTTTCTTTTTGCAAATACAGACTAACACGGCTGTTACTCTGAAACCGGTGGAAAGTATAGAAGTTCTTTTTATACACACAAAGCATGAAAAAATGGGTGTTTACCACTACAAAAGGTTTTCTCTCCCCCACCCCACTCTCCTGCTGGTAATAGCTTATCTAAAGTGATCACTCTCCTTACAATGTGTATGATAATCAAGTTGGGCCATTTCCAGCACAAATCCAGGATTTGTGCTGGAAATGGCCCACCTTCATTATCATACACATTGTAAGGAGAGTGATCACTTTAGATAAGCTATTACCAACAGGAGAGTGGGTTTGTTGGGGGGGGTGGGGGGTGGGGAGAAAATCTGGATTTGTGCTGGAAATGGCCCAACTTGATTATCATACATATTGTAAGGAGAGTGATCACTTTAGATAAGCTACTACCAGCAGGAGAGTGGGGTGGGGGGAGAGAAAACCTTTTGTAGTGGTAAACACCCATTTTTTCATGCTTTGTGTGTATAAAAAGATCTTCTATACTTTCCACAGTATGCATCCGACGAAGTGAGCTGTAGCTCACGAAAGCTTATGCTCAAATAAATTGGTTAGTCTCTAAGGTGCCACAAGTACTCCTTTTCTTTTTGAGAATACAGACTAACACGGCTGTTACTCTGAAATCTGGTATACTGAGTTTATCAACTATTAAGGGGGGAAAATTTTCAGAGAGTCCTTTGTTAAACTATTGGCATAATTCAAATGGTAGGAGCCAACTGGGAGGGGTATTCCTCCTCCATTCAACAGTTCTTGAACTTCCTCTGAAATTATGATTACCTGCACTACACTTAAATTGCTAATGGGAGAGGTGGTCAGGTCAGTGACCACATTGCAGAGTGGACAATTACACAAAGATGTGATAGCATTTATTTTGTTAATTATTATCTCACATGTAATATTCAGATAAAACATGATGCCTTGTGTGAGTCAATTGGCATTGGCTTTTTAATGCTTTTATTTAAGTTCTTGCTTTCTGTCATTCTATCAGCAGTCGCCAAACATGGAATATCTCACCTTCATCACCTTTAATGAAGTAATCTTCAGCCATATTCCCCTGGGAACTGACCATAAACACAGCTGTAAAGTTGATGAGCAGTGGCACATGCATGCTGTAAGACACTGGAGTGCATTAAAATTTTGCTCCATATCATATAAGACTACTTGAGAAAGAGCAATCTCTGACAACTTGTAGGTTCCATGAATAGGCAAAATATACCTGGGATCATACTACTGCAAGGAAAAGAATAAAGGCTATATAATATAGATTCTGTCTACATCTATGGTCAATGACACCGGCTTCAGAAGAAGGTGTAAAATCTCAGATAATATTATAATATTTTACCATAGGAGATTTTTTTTCTGACCCAGTTTATGCCTGGAACCATTAGCCATGATAGTTTTTGTCACTTTTGTCTTAGTGACTGTAACTGAAAAGGAAACTTGTTCATAAATGTTTATTTCTTGTTTGACTGTATGGTAGTGCCTCAACAGTATGCTGTTGCAGTGAGTTCCACTCATTAATTATGCTTTGTGTAAACAAATATTACCTTTAAACTGTTTTAAACTGAGTCCCTGTTAATTTTAGTATTCTCCAATGTCCTTTTAATATGTGGAACTTTCATTAGGAGTACACAATAGTGCTACTCCGTACCATTCATAATTCCATCAGATAGTCCCTTAATCTTCACATTTCAAACACGGGGCCAAATTCTGCCACCTTTACTCACACTGAGTAGCACCTTACTGTGCCAGACAGCCCAATGAAATCAATAGACTCATTCAGAGTAAGATACTACTCACTGAGTATCTGACAGAATCTGGCTCTAATTATATGGTTCCCCCATCTCTCTCCATCTGTAACCATAACATACTCACTAAACAGGACTAATGGCTTGAGCTGGGGAAAGAAAACATTTTAACAATAATTGAAACACTGTTAAACAATAGTGTTATTTACTGAATGAGAACACTGAAACATCATTAGTGAAGGTGGTCAAAAGCAACGCACATAAAGCACCTTGCAGGGAGAGTGAATAGATGACTCAGACAATCTGTCATCTGATTTTGTGAAAAGATTAAAACAATCCTAGCCAAACATCACCAGGGCTATGGTGATTTCAGGAAGAGCATTATGTTTTCCCCCAACTGCATTTGTGTCATACCTTTCCACCTTCAGTTGCATATAAGACTGCAAAGAAAAAGGACACAATAGAAAGTGAGGGGAAGGAGTTTTAAAAATTTTGGTTTAATTTAAAAAAAGAAATCAACCCATCTGTGTGTAACCTTATTTTCTTGACAGTGCTTTTATATTAAATATTTAAAACTACATTTTTTTTACTTGGTATGAGGATAAACTTGGGCCTAAAATGTATGAAGTTACATCATTTATGTGTGTTTGTTTGTTTTACTTTAACGTTAGGAAAAGTGGTCTCAGAAAAGTGTGTGACTATCTGACTAAGGAATTTCTGCACCTCAGAATTACAGGCACCTCAGAATTACAGACACTTATGATGTTGTTGCTGCATGATGGGCAAGTATTTTTAATACTCCATATCAGAAACAGAGTGGATTGGAATCCAAGGTGAAATGGCCTCCATTTGCCAGTTCAGGTGCAGTGACTGAGCCAGCCCACTCAGGATGAACAGGCTGGGTCTGATGTGCTGATCTATGATTTCTGTTTAGCAATACTGCCATTTGCCAGCATTAGAAAAACAGAAGACAAGTCCAAACAAATGCATGAAATGAATTTCCATTCTGAAATACCCACAATCCTTGTTTCTGCTTGATGTACGCTTGTGGACTGCATCTTTCCCACTAACATTTCATTCTGAAGTGAACAGGAAACCTACCGGAAAATGCTCTGGGACAAGGTTAATTCTAACTCCCTTTTTTCCAGTCTCCCTTAGTTAACCATGCTAAGTTAGTCTCCCTAGCCACATCAAATCATCAAACAGCCCATCTCAGAAATTTATTGTTTTAATGAGATCTGTGTCCAGATTTTAATTTGATTAAATTTTGTGAAAATGAACATGTATCCATTATGTTATGTAGAACTCTCATTGAGGTCAGTGTAATTCCATTAATTGATCTAGGGCAGTATATGGCTCTTAGCATACTGCTGACACCAATAATAAAACCTCTTTATTAAATATATATTTGTAGCAGCTCTAGTTTCTGCAATGTCAGTGTCTTGTACTACATTAGATTCACCAGAACTCTACCTGTGGATGGAGGACAGTAAGGTACATTTCCATATCACTGCAAGGACCAGATTCTCCCCTACAGCCTATCAGATGATCCTGACTCCTAAGCAGTTTCAATATCATTTTTAATAAAGTTAATATCATGCAGAAAGTTTTAAAGCTAACCCCAGTATTTTGTCTAATGAATATTGGAACACTGACCAAATGCATGAATATGGAGTACAGATGTCTCCATTCTTTATGCAGCTGGGCCAACTAATTCAGGTTTAATCTTCAAAAAGAATATAATGCCACCAGAGATCTATAATATTCTGGGTATGCAATCTTTGGATTTAAATAATATGTTGCAATGTATATTGTACTATTTTAGACATGCACAGGTGTTTCATCACTAAAAAGAGTTGGGAAAAGTAATCTTGTGGGTTAAAACAAAGGAATGGGAGTTAGATCAATTTTCTATTCCCGAACAAGACACAGACGTCCTGTATCCTTGTGTAAGACACTGCCTCAGTTTCCCTGTCTGTATAATGTAAATAACACTTTGTAATATTTTCCACCCTGTTTCAGCTGTTCTAAATGGCTGGGGACCTACCTCTGTAAGATACCACTTCTCTCCCTGTGACATAGTGATACAGTTTCAGTCAGCAGAAGCACCTGAGCTCTAACCCCATCCATATAAATGGGGAGAGGTTTGCAGATTATTCTGTGTTATAGCCCTAGACATTTGTAACCCACATGCTCCTCAGGTCAGTAACAGCTCCAATTTATTAGCCTTCAGGAGCTGCAAACTCCCCCTCCCTCCCCTTCTGCCTTGCCCATAAATAAATGTGGGTGTTGGAGAGAGCTAGGTAGTAGAGGTGTGGGACTCTGGGGACGGTGTGTGAGAAATGATTCATGTTTATTATACTGATGTTCTGCCTAGATTAGTTCAATCTGGGGAAATTGGACGGGGTGGCTGTTTATGTATTTTTTTAGGATATTTTTAAAAGTTTGTCCAGGGCACCCAGAGAACTGGATAGGTGTTCTTTTATTGTTTGTAAAAATCCAAATAAAAATAGATCAATGCAAGGAATTATTATTAAAATCAAGAAAAATATTGGGGTGTCATTATGCCTTTTTTCCCCCTTTGTATATGCATGATTGAAATTTCAAGGAGATTTTACCTGGTGCTGCATGATTGTCATCTTTGTACTTTCATTTAAAATGACTAAACCCCAAATCAGTAGTAGTAGAAAATTCTAATATTGGAGAAGTTATATAACTGTAGCAATTATGTGAGAAGGAAGAGAAAGTTAAAATGGTTCTGCCACAAGTGAAGAACCATTGAGATTGCTTACTTAAACAGTTTGATGAGGGAGGTAGTTTGTGTTTATATATGCTACTTTTTGGGTAAGAGGTAAAATTTTCAAAAGCATCTAAGACTCATTTTCAAAAGTGGCCTAAGCACTTAAGAAAATAAGCTTCACTGACAGGCAATGAAACTTATGTTTCTAAGTGCCAAAGTCACCTCTCAAAATGGGACTTAGGCTGCTAAGTCACTTTGGTGCTGTTACTAGAAGGGAGGGATTTTTTTTCATTTTGTATTTTAGGGTAATATTTAGCACTTAGCTACTATTCCAGGCTCCAAAGCCATAAAGGCAGCCTAGAAAGACCTCCAGGAATATGTGGATTGCAGGGTTTACATAGGAACATAGGAATTGTCCTAGTGGATCATACCAGGGATCTATCTAGTCCAGTAGCCTGTCTCAAACTGTGGTCAGTATGTGCTGCTTCAGAGGAAGGTGCAAGAAGCCCCTGGAACAGGTAGTTATGGAGAAGTCAAGTTTTTTTGTATTCCTTCTAAAACTATTATCGATTTTTTAAATTCTTCTTGTTATAACTCCGGGCACCCATTCTTGTTATCCACATAAATGTACAATCCTTCTTTGAATTTATGAAGATCTTTGCCTCAATAAGAAAAGGAGGACTTGTGGCACCTTAGAGACTAACCAATTTATTTGAGCATAAGCTTTCGTGAGCTACAGCTCACTTCATCGGATGCATACTGTGGAAACTGCAGAAGACACTATATATACAGAGACCATGAAACAATACCTCCTCCCACCCCACTCTCCTGCTGGTAATAGCTTATCTAAAGTGATCACTCTCCTTACAATGTGTACGATAATCAAGTTGGGCCATTTCCAGCACAAATCCAGGTTTTCTCACCCCCCCCCCCCAAACTCACTCTCCTGCTGGTAATAGCCCATCCAAAGTGACCACTCTCTTTATCTTGTCTCAATGAGCTCCAGGGGTTAACTGCACATTGTGTGAAAAATTCCTTTTATCAGTTTCCAATTTGCCACCTTTCAGTTTTATCCAATGTCCTCTTTTTATTGTATTATGAGAGAGCACACTACAAGCTCCTGTATACCTGCTGTCTACCATTGGTTGCTTTTAATACCTTTCTTATACCCCCTCTTGTTCATCCAGTCCCCATTCTACCCAGCTGATATCAAAAGCAGTGTTGCCATTGACTTCAATGAGAGCAGAAGCAGGCCCCTACTCTCCCAGATAAGTCACAGTCTTTTCAATCTCTCTTTATATGAGAGTATTTCCATGCCTCTAATCATTGCTGTTGCTTATCTCTGAACCTCCTTTATTTCTAAGTTTCAGAGTAGCAGCCCTGTTAGTCTGTATTCGCAAAAAGAAAAGTGGTAATTGTGCTGTAGCTCAGGAAAGCTTATGCTCAAATAGATTGGTTAGTCTCTAAGGTGCCACAAGTCTGCCTTTTCTTTATTTCTAAGATTTCCTTTGTGAGTTAGAATGACCAGAATGGGGGCAGAGTGTTCCAGGTGAGGCTTACCTTTGGTTTGTATAATGGCATTATAATACCTTCAGCATGTTTCTTCATCCCATTCCTTATGCATTCTAACAGGTAGTTGGCTTTTTGACTGTTGCTGCACACTGAGCAGAGTTTTGCACTGAGCTGTCCACAATCATGCCCTTGTTTTTTCTCTGTCATTATTACTTTAGAACCCAGTATGTACGATTCAAATGATTCCTTCTTGCCTGCAGTGTTTTGCAGTTGGCCATCCTGTTGCCCCATTAGCCTTGCTTAGTTACACCTCTCTGCAGTTTGTCCAAGCCTTCTCTAGTTTTGATTAACATAAATAAACGTGCCCCTGGTAAATTATGCTACTTTACAGCTCATGCCCTTCTGCAGCTGTATGGTGCAGGGACATGCTGGGGGTATGTCTGGGTTTGGGGAGGAGTGCGTTGGGGCAGGAGGGAAAAGCCCTAGCTGCAGAGAAGTCCATTGATGTCTGGACAGCCACCTGTCTAGGCTTTCCCCAGAATCCCACCTTTCGCCTGTAATTGCATTTCCCAGTTCTACGGCTGTGGAATTTCCACCATGGAAAAGCCCATCTGCACTCGTACCTGCGGATTGTGCTCACTTTTTCTCTGTGTGTTAATCCTGTTCATTACTGGGTAGCACATGTTGTTTAGTAATGCCATTAAATTGACTCCCTCCTCCCCCCCAGTTGTAGCTGCGGGCACGTTGTCTTATTTATTCCAAAACGGCTTTGAAGGGGGTCATACTGGAGTTTTGGAGTTGATTAAATTATCCTCCTTTCCCCATTTGGATTTTCTGATATAGACAGCTGAGTCCGCCTTCCCTGTGAATTAGTGTTAAAGTGAAATACTTTGTTAAAAGGATAATAAAAAATCAACGAGGCATAAATACTAAGTGATTTTTAAGTAAATATGCCCCCCCACCCCCCGCCCAGGGAATGCTCAGCTGCTAGTGTTATGTTTGACAGCTTGTAAAAGGCAAGTTTTCGCTGAGGAGCAAGAAGAGTGGAGGAATAGTTTGAGATAAAGAAATCGAGGTTAATGGAGATATCTGCTCCACAGCTTGAAGGTGTCGCCTTACCGTGCTCAGTGTCTAGAGAGGAAGAGTACGAGCAACAAATGGTCATAAAATATATTGTTGTAAAAGAAGACAGGAAATGTTTCTCTCAAAATCTCTGGTGCCGTTTTCCCATCTGGTGACATAAAATAAAACAGACATTTTACCTTCCCTCCTAACCCGACTCTCCCAACACCAGCCCAGCCCCACATCTTAAGGGAGCCATTGGGTAATTTCCAGAGGAACTCTGCTTTGGAAGAACACAACAGTTAAGCTGTGATAGCCTGGAAAGCCTAATGTGAATCTGACAAAACCATTTATGTATTGACCAGCTTGTTAAAAAGAGGAGTTGCAGTCCTTTAAGCTAATGGCAAGTAAATATGTAACCCAAAACTCACTGCATTAGACCTGAGGAAGAACCTTTGCTAAATTCACACTTAATTCTGTAAGGAAATGGTTACAGTAAAGGTTGCCTAGCTTTACCTTAATGGCATTTTAAAGTCTGTAACTCCAAGGCCACTGCCTTAGCTCTGAGGAAAAAATACTTGTTATTTCACACTTGCCACGATGATTGTATCTACAGGAGTGACAGGGAGGCCCTAGTCTATATGATCCAAGGGAAAGGCACATTAATGTCCTGATTTGCTGAAAGAAAAGGAGTACTTTTCACCGATGAAGTGAGCTGTAGCTCACGAAAGTTCATGCTCAAATAAATTGGTTAGTCTCTGAGATGCCACAAGTACTCCTTTTCTTTTTGCGAATACAGACTAACACGGCTGTTACTCTGAAACCTGATTTGCTGAGTTACTGAGCACCCATAACTCTCCCCCTGAAGTCAATAGATGCTGGAAGTGCTCAGCATGTTGAAAAGGCAGGCCATCCATAGTATAACATGGAACAAAAAAGACAATACATTATAAATCTTGTGTGCTGGCTTTACCTGTTATGGGTCCGTGACTGGTGGGTTTAATTTATTATGTCTTTTCTATTGTCCTTAAAGTAATACATTCACTTTTTAAACTTGTTAGTGCTGAACAAAGTTGCCTTAACCATGTGAGTGAGTGGTAGAGATATCTTTCTTTTTTAGGCTCGGATATCAAGCTCCCACACCTCTTTGTTAAAGGGGTTTTAAAGCCTGCAGAAGTTTAGGGAAGCCGTTGCTCTCCACTGCATTATCATTAGTGCTTCCCACTCCCCCAGACTCCAGGTGCGTGTGTGTGGAGGGACGGTTTCTCAGTTGAACCCTCAGCAATATTCCAGTGAGGTTTTAATGATTAGAAAGAGACTGGGGAATACACAACACATGTCACCCTTGGGAGAAACCTAGCAAGTCATCAACAGTCCCCCGGAATCTCAAACGATGTCTAACTTCTACCCCAAAGGTGAGTCTGTTGTTAGAAGATTACTGTCGCTTTACCCCAGAGGCCGGTGGTAAACTCAACCAGGCGATAATAACACGGCATTTAGCTTCTGGGAAGCCGCCGCGCTGACGGGTACGGGTTTTGTAAACCATTTTATGAAGCAATACATTTCAAGCAATCCAAATGCGGGGGACTTCTCTTCCTACTCACATTTCGCGCAGCCCTTCTGCCTAGAGCGAAACCAAAGCTGTGTAACGAGATAATTCTCGAAGTGACCCTAACTCGTTTTCGGAGGGACTTCCTGGTTTAAAATATAGCCATGCACATGTTCAAAACAAAACAAAAAAATTAAAGGGAATTTTTTTCATGCAAAACCTCAGGGGGGAAAAAAAAGATTCCTTTTAGACTTTTCTTCCTGACACCAGCCGTTATGTATTTCCTTGGCAATGGAAACCAACCCCGTGTCAGTGACTGATTCACCATCCAGGACAAAAACCACGAAGAAGTGCCTTTGTAGTGTGCCTTTTCAGAGCCATAAAAGCATAAAACTTTGCTGGTTAGCTGCGTTACTCCACCAGTAATTTAGTGTGCGGAAAAAAGGGGAGGGGGAGCCCATGATGCCGGGCTTTATGATGGGGAATCGGCGCCAGTTACAGTTTATCTTTTACAACTGCTGCGAACATTTTGCACAGGAGCGGCAGCCGATTCAGACCCTGTAGAAGCGATGCGTTCGCAGATAGTAGCTCCAGCGAAAAGAATCCTCTGGTTGGGAAAGTAAGATCCTTACCTTCATCTGTACAGGGATCTAACTACCTCACACACCGTTAGCAAGAGTAATACTGTAGCCGTCATCTGGACAGAACAAGGCTTTAATTCCATCAAAGCGGTTCAGGTGGCAAAACTATAGGAACCCCCTAAACGGAACAATGAACCTTCAAGAACCCTTACTGCTGGACAAATCTGTAACACCCACCCCACTGATAGAATACGTTTATATTTTACCTTTGCCCCCTCCGCCCCCCATATGTTTTATTTTCTATGTTGCGACGGATGTTTAATAAAACGGTGTGTCTTATTCCCCTGCCGCCAGTCTTCCCCTTCTGCTGGCTGGTGCTGGTGAAGTTATGGTGCTGACCTGGTGCCATCTGCAGAGGACTGGACCCTGGCCATCGCAGGGTCAGACAGAAGGTGGTAGGGCGGGGAAGCAGACACACCACAGATGAAAGAACAAACAGCATGCAGAGAAAGCCTGCTTTTGCATAATTGATCTTTCCCCAGTATGAATCATATGAAAGACCCTTAATTATTTATGAACAGTTGTATGCAGAAGCTGACATGAGATCTGGTTAACAATGGATGCTGCACTGGTTTATGTTTCTTTTCCTCCTTTGCTGTCTCATGGCCTTTCTTATTTCCCTCCCAGGGCTCCCCACACACCTGCTCCTCTACCGCCGTCTGCTCCTCCCCAGTCTCCTTCCTTTCCCCCCAAGCAGCTTTCCGAACAAACCCGAAAGTCGCCAGCCTCCGAGGGCAATGGGCAGCAGCAGTTCCAATGTGAAGTTTTGCCTTTGATTTCTAGGAAAAGATAAACAACTGTTCCCCTCTGATCCATCCTGCGGCTGGAAAAGTTTGATCCGCACCTTCCCTAAAACACATATCGTTTACAGGAAATATTTGTGAGATATCAGGTATCGGAATGTTACCTGTGGCATCACTAGTGAGTGATACTACGAACAAAACCATGAAATAAGCCAGTGGCAGGCTTTCGTGCGTTAGCAGCAATTCCGACTCGTATATTACAAACAGTGTGTAATTTTATGGTACAACTTTCTCCCATCTTTTTACATGCACGCACAGGACTAATACTAATAGTATGATTCAAATGTAAACCCTAGAATAGTTCTCGCGCTATAGTTCTTCAACCACATTCATTTTAACCCGAACAAACCAAAATCGTCGTCCTTGGCTCCCTTGTTACTGGTTGCCTAAATATTTCATTATATAATTGTCAGGAAAGAAAGACACCAATTCACAAGTTTGACTAATTAAATAAATAGTCGGGGAGAGGGGAGAGAAGAAAAAATAAAGAGATTATCTCCCCGGATTCCCCCCCGCATGGTGCCACATCAGCAAAATAAAGAGGATAAGATTATTTTATTGTAAAATAGTTTTTGCATCTCATGGATAATGGGATTGTCTTTCCGGCATCTTTAAAAACAACCTGACAGAGTTGCTCATTAAAAGCAACGAAAGCCAGCTTTTCATAAACATTTTAATAACCAACGAAGCAAAATGAGAAATCAGATCCGCAACACTCAGTGCTTCTTAATTCAAGTGAAATAATTCTGCAAAGACTGAGCAGAAGAACAAAATGTTCACTTGATCCAGCTGCGAAACAAGATACAAACATATTTTAACCCTACAAACCGACAAGACAAAATGTGGTCACAAATACGTGACTCCTGGGTCCGCATATGTCTGAGGCTGGTGTAGGGGGGAGACGCAGATATTTCTTGCTAGGGAGGATTTTGCATCCAGAGGGTTTTTCTATCGACTGGTGTCTCCTTGCCGAAGTTACTTTAAGCGAAAGTATGTTGAATCCGTTTTACTGTAATGAGGCGCTGCCTGAGCTTTTACCAACCATTATTTACAACTGAGCTCTGCCCACGTATTGTTGAAGATTTGGGAGAAGAATTCCCCATTTCCCCACCTTTTCTCGGCCCCCGGGAGCCGTGAGTGAAATAGTGGGGAAAGCTAAGGCACGTACACTAGGGGAGTTATTACACATCTGGTGGTCAATATGCAAAAACCACCTCCAGCCCTGGTCGATGAACTTGGGAGAAATCTCAGTCTCAGCTGACAGCCGAAGCCGGTTAAAAAGAAATTGACGAAGTTAAAAACATGAGCGGGGAAATATCCGATCCAGAGATAGGAAGGGAACCCCCAGGGGAGATCAACCCGAATCTTACTAGGTGCCGGGAGTTTCCTTCCCCTTCTTGTTACAGTACGAGCAGAGGGACCCGTAAGCGGTATCCGCGCCAGCAATCCCACTCCCCCCGGCCCCTCCCCACACACAGCCAGCCAGGCAAAGACCGGGGGGCGTTCACCCAGCGGTGTGCAAGCCACAGGAGTCATTCACCCACCTTGGGAAGGCTCGGCACTGCCTTAGGTGTGGGCTCAGAGGGGGGCTGGCTGGAGGGGGATCGCTTTATTTTGGGGGGTGGGGGGGATGAGCTAAGTGGGACGGAGGCTGCTGCTTGTGCGGAGGTCTAGCTCTCAGGGGGAATGATGCCCTGCACGTGTGAGGAGGGGGGGAGGTTTCACCTCCCGGAGCGGCGGGCGAGCCGGGCGGCGGATTTTGCGGGCGGCGAAGCCCCGAAGGGCGCGAGGAGCTGGCCAGGGAAAAGCGTTCCCGACGGAGTGTCCCCGTGCTCGGTGGGGCCGGGAGAGAGCAGACCAGGCGCAGAGCAGCTGAGCTCTCCTGCCGGGGCTTATTGGGCTGAACCTGAGCTCCACAGAGCGCAAAGCTCAACCCGGTACAGAGGAAACAAGCCAAGCGCTTCGGGATCAACGATTGCTAAACTTGAACACGGGCCCCGGGGGTGGGGGAAGCGAAGCCTTTAGGTCACGGTGAACAGCGGTGCTGCGGGAGAGTTTAAGAGAGAAGTAGCCCAGCTTTTGGCTGGGTTTCCCCCAAGTCCCCAGACGCTTATCCCATGCTTTCCCCATGAGAAAGAGTCCAAAAGAGAAAGCCGCTTCCAGTAACTGGAAACGTCACTTTTCCCCGCACGTTTTATGGCTGCAAACTGCCGCTAAAGTTCGCCTCCTTCCAGGTTCCCTTCTGGTTTACAGGAAGGTTTAGGGAAGTTCAGCAGCTTTATTGCTCAGATAAGCAACCTCAGCGCGGCTGATTCAGCTATTCAGGGAATACAATGTGTTCCTGTGTCCTAGCTAGCGGGACAGGCTAGAGGGGCCTTGCAGGTGAAAGGTTACTGGCCCCTTGACCAGCCGCTTCTCTTTTCAGGTAGTTATTAAATCCGCCGAGGCTGTATGTAATTGTCGCTGGAAATTTTCCCGTTGAATTGTACAAACCGCGAAACCTTAAGCCTATATCAAGTGATGAGAGAGCTGGGCAGATCAGGGGGTTTCAGCACTTGCGAATCTCTTCATTTCATCGCTTTAAAAAGGAGTTTTTTTCCTTCCAGCCTTATTGAAGAGAACTGATCTATTAATAATCAGAATGCCAAGAGAGAGACTCATCTATAAAGGTTTAAATGGACTTTTTTGTTCTGATTTAGGATTGGCTTTTAAACAGTTCTGATTCCCCGATGGTTTTCCATATGATAAAATCTTTGATTTAACCAAGAAATAACTGAAGATCAGAAACATGTGAATAAATGTACAGAAGGCATTGTTTGATGTGGGGTTTGCCATATTCAATTTGAAAATTGTTCCCTGTTTGGAGTTTCTAGGCCCTATTATAATAACAACAGGGAACCTCAACTGAACTTTTTTTGGGTCACCTTTTACTGCCATATTCCACGAAATCATAGCACTCAACAAGCCAGAATCATTTTTATTTCAGAATTAGTGCTGACAATTTACACTTCTACCAAAAAGTTAACTAAAACTAGATAGACTAGGTGAATGTCCCTGTGGATTTATGTATCAAGAGACACAGATACTTAGTCTTGCTAGTTTTAGTTAACTTTTTGGTAGAAGTGTAAATTGTCAGCACTAATTTTGAAATAAAAACCATTCTGGCTTGTTGAGTGTTATGACTTTGTGAAATATGGCAGTAAAAGGTGACAAATATCCATATAATTACATATATAAAATCAAAGTTGGCTCCACCATTGGGTACTCACCTTACTCCAAACTGTATATCTGTACCTCCAGAATTAAGGTTGTATAATCATTTCCATTACATACCACAAATTTTGCTGTTTTATGTGGTCATAGAAAAATGTATTTGTGGCTTAAACTTGGCAGGCAAAGTCTCAGCGAGGACATTCTTCCCCCAGAAAGATTTCAAAATTAAATAATTCAGCCAATTATTTGGATTTGTAAGAGCATACAGGAAACAGAAGAGGTTTGTTTAATATATATTTTCCTGGCTTAAAAACTTTAAAATGGCCCACTTGTAAAGGACATTTTGGATCACTCTGGGATATTAAAAAACTCCAAACCTTTGATTATTTGGTTTTACAGATAAAAATATTACAGTTTCTACACATAAAAATATTATAGGGCTTGGTCCTGCACCATTAAAGTCATGGGGAACTGACAGAGATTTCAACAGGAGAGGGATGGGGCCCATATTGAATTTTTTAACATTTAAATTTTCTATGCAGGTCATATCTTGTGAATAATCCATATTTGTGATTTCATCTGAAGCCAATGTGAGTTTGTGGGCAAAAAGACAGAAAGACTGAGAGTTTTATATGAGGATCAAGGGTCTAACAAGTTATATTTTTACAATATATTACATGTAACATCCCTAAGGACCCAAAGACCTTTTACATACTGTATATCAGGGGTGGCCAAACTGTGGCTTGTGAGCCACATGTGGCTTTTTTACAGTTAAAGTGTGGCCCGTGGAGACCCCGCGCTTCTCCCCCAGCCCACATTCTTCACCTACCAGATTGGGGGGGAAAGCTCATGGCTTCTTTCCTGCAGTGGGGTGATGGGGCTAGGGCTTCTGCCAGAGACCACTGGTGCCTGCTGAGAGTGTGGAGGGTGGGGGTAGCATAATTTAAAGGTTCCCCCCCCCAACAGCTTGGCTCATGCCCCCAAGCACACCTTCCCTTTTGCCCTCAGCGGTCCCTCCCTGCAGCTCCCAGCTGTTAGCTCTGCATGGAGAGGCAGCTGCAAACAGCTGGGAGCTTCAGGGAGGGATGGCTGCTTTAACTCCACATGGCTCTCCCTGCAGCTCCCAGCTGTTTGCTGTTGCCTCTCCCTATGGCCACAGCTCCCATCTTGCCAGCTCCAGCAGCTGCCGCACAGGGAGGGGACCTGGCGGTACCATGTGACGGAGTGGGGCCAGCAAACTCTGGCAAAAATCTGGGGGACACACATGGCCCCATATGCCCCCACCATGCATCGCCTCTGGCTTCTGCTTAGAGGGGAGGGGTGTCTGGGGGCTTCAGCCCTGTGGGTTGCCTGCCAGGGCTTGGGGCTTAAGCCCTGGGCCCCTGCAGGTGCGCCCTGACTCTCAAACTTCTGAAGATTGTCGTATGTGGCTCGGAGGGTCAGTAAGTTTGGCCACCCCTGCTGTATATACTGGAATCGTTTCACCTCCCAAGGAAATCTATGGGGCAGGATATGGTAACCAATAGTGCACAACAGTGCTAGGTAATAGTTTGTAGCAGGAAATGAATTCTGTTGTTCTGTGTTATTTGTATTTCAGTTATGCCTATAGACCTCAGCCAAGATGAGGGCCCCATTGTGATAGTCACTATACAAACTTAAGAGCTCTTGGCATCTGTACTAAGACTGCTTCTCAAAGTGGGCTCAGAACCACAGAGTAAGAAACAGTCTCTGCTCCAAGAAGTTTGCAGTCTAAGGCTCTGATCCTCCAACTGGCTCTGCATGGTTGTTGCCCTGGACATAAATAGTCAACACAGACACGGAGTGGGAGAAAGGGATTAATCATAAAAGCAGAGCAAATTAGCGCCAGGATTATTTTTCATTTGTTTTTTATATTTTTGGGTGGGTTTTTGGTTCCTCCCCTCACCCCCACTTTATTATATACACATAGACGTATTATATGGTAAGGTGAGGAGGTCATGCAGGAAGGCATTAGCAAAAACATAGAATAAAGGTGTAGAATGAAAAAGTGAAAAAGCTTGTGGGAGGGGTCTGGAGTCCCCAGCCAATTACCAGAGGGGAATGAATGTCCACAGTAAAAAACTGAAGAAGGCATAGTCTGATGACATTGACTCCACTTGGAAGTGGATTTTGTAACTGCTTCTATAGCTGCTCCTGACAGGTTTAATTTAAATCTCTGGCCCCTGGACTGCCCTTGATCCTGGAGTTTCTTCCTTCCCCAAGCCTATGCAAGACCTAGTGTCCCAGGAAGGGATGCTGCATGGTGAGGGTGGGAGGAGGGATTGTGGGGGGAAGGGTAGCTCCACTGGGATAATTTTCTGTCCAAAGAATCCATATGGAAGTCTTGGTCTTCACTTTCCTCACCTCTCTTCGCAGGACAGCCACGTATGTTCAGGATGTCTGAGGAGACATTAGAGCTCTTTAACTCAGAATAATCTTGAATTTCTTAGGAGCACTGGCACCGGCAACAGTTGCACCACCAATAATTAAAAGACAAGCAGTACTGTAGTAATTACTGCTCCTTACACTTGTGGAAGTAGATAAAGGGAATTTGGATGCAGGCCTCTGAAATGAGCAGGAGTCAGGCTAACTCTAGCTTTAATAACACGAGATTTGTTGAAGCGGGGATAGTGCGAAGTGAGTGGAAAACAACTGTGAAAGAGGCTGTTGTGACCTTGTATTAGATAAGAATAGAATGCAGACTATAAGAGAAATGGTAAGTAAAATAAGATATCATGAAGGAATATGTATAAACAATATGCAGTTGTTGCTTATTATTGTCTGTAATAGAGGTATAAATACTTGCTCAAATTGTTTATCTGGGAGAGACCTGCTCAGGTCGGGGAAACCCTATGTCCTAGTGCACACTCTCCCTCTGTGCAATTGCTTGAGGTAATAAAGTGTATCTGATTTGCTACACCCAATCTGAGAGTGAGAACTGTGTTTTTCTCCGACAATTTGGGGGCTCGTCTGGGATGGCAACACCCGCTGAGACAACGGCAGCTGCTGCGGACCGTTCCCCTTCTAACCCTATGGTGCCACAATATAAATTGGTTAGTCTCTAAGGTGCCACAAGTACTCCTTTTCTTTTTGCGAATACAGACTAACACGCCTGTTACTCTGAAACCTGACAATAGAGGTAAGAGACCTTTTGAAATCTCTATTGAGGTATCGGAGGAGGACTGCCCGTGAGGCTGTCTGTCCCTTTTGGGCTTACGCCATCCAAACTTATTGATTGTACAGCAAGATCAGATACAGAGCGGTGCTGGGGAACTGTTTTGCCGCCCCCAATAAGGTTAGTTTGATGTGGTGCTGGGGACTTAGTTTTGCCACCCCCAATAAGATTAATGTACCGGTACTGAGGGGTTGTTACCGCCTCACATAAGGGAAAGATTGTATTAAGTCTGGACATAAGGTAAAGATGCATCATGGTACACAGGAATAGAGTGTTTCAGAGGAACAGCCGTGTTAGTCTGTATTCGCAAAAAGAAAGGAATACTTGTGTGTGTATCAGTGTAAATGAGGGTCGCTGGAAGACACCCAGAGCACCCTGTGAAGCCAAAGGCTCGTGACTGGGGCTGCCTCTAACGCAAGCCCGGTGGACTGCACCTCAGTGGATTAGTAAAAGATCCTGACTAGGGGGGCTGTCTCAGCATGTCATCGCCTGCCTGGGTCTAGGGTTGTGTGCCTCTATCCATCTTGTCCCTTTCTCTCATGCTTATGAGCCACTGACTGGTCTGACCATCTCACTGGAAGCAATCGGAGTAAGCGGCGCCGTCTCTCTGAGACTAGCCGATGCTCTTTGCTGAAGGGAGGTGTAGGAAGGTCATGGACATCCTCGATAAATCTTTCCTGTGTGACTGATTCAAGTGGAAGAGATATTCTTAGCTTATCAGCTCCCTGCTGTGTATCTAGAAAATGGGTGGGGGACAGTCTAAATATTCCCCCGTACCCTCTAAGTGTACCCCGGCATATCACATGTATGTACATTATTGTCCTAGGACCTGCAGGTATTTGGAAAATTGGGATCATTACACGCATGATAATCCATCTAAATAATTCCCACTAGAAGGTACCTTCGATTTAAATAAAATCATACACCTCAGAGGAAGCCACAAAGAGACTCCATGAGTCTTGGGTGCGGAGTCTAAAGGACTCCCAGAAAAAATTAAAAACTCAAGTACAGGCTTTGAAACGGAATGTAAAGCATCCGGATGTCTCTCAAATTATTTTTTGTTAACCCCTCAGCTTCTTTATATTCCCAATTAGTTAAGGCTGAAGTCAAGAAGGGAAAGGAACGGGTTAATTTGAAAAGTTAGTTTGGCCTAGAGATAAGAAGAAAGCTGCTTTGCATTCAAGGTCAAGAATCGACACAGACCATGCCAAGCAAAAAACACCCCCTGATTTCAGCCTCAGCTGGCTGTGAAGAAAATATAGACAAAGGTAAAACAAAGGCAAATAAGTTGCAGGACTGAGATTACATTTGCGAAGGTTAGCCACCCAATGAGACCCAACAGTCTGCCTTTGCAACCCTGGAGCCGGTGTGGTTTGGGGATGCTAAAGAAGCCACAGGCAGCCGGCCTGGACTGGAATACCTCCCAAAAGCGGAAGCAAGTTGGAAATTTTTACAGCTTATCTCTGGACAATCTCTGCACAGGATACCCTCCCGTCCATCTCTCTCTCTCTCTGTCTCTCCTACCCCCTGGGCTGACCAGCCCATGAAGCATGTTTGTGAGTATAAAAGGGGGTCAGGGTTTGAGCATTAATGTTTTTTCTTCCCTTGAGTGCTGTTATTTTATTATTTTATTAATTAATGCTTTAAATTCAGTCACATGGTGTGTTCTCTTCATCTCCACGCCACGATCCTGCGGTCTTAGCCTGATCAACTGAGGCACAGGCAAATTGGTAATGAAAATCTGTCACCGTTTTGATGGAAAAGTGAGGATGGGGAGAACCCGGCAGAGTGCACACCATCTGTCTCTTTTGCCCTTGATATTTTACATTTGCTTTGTTTGGCACAGTTGGTATTACCTGTTAAGAATTGCATGATTAAAGGTGAGCCCCACTCTCAGCCGCAGTAGGTCTGAGAACCGGAGAGGGGTTTAGCATTCCTCTCTCCACCCCGGTCGGTGGTTATAGAGTGCTAGTGGATGGAAAGCTGGTTGTAGAAGTCCAGGCTGGTGGAGGGGAGGACTCGGGGAGTCTCGCTCCACGCATATAATCCTTGGTGCATACAACCTTAGCTGTAGCATGCCTGGGGTACAAAGAGGAGTTGGGGATAAGGAAAGAGATGTGTACCTGACAGCTAGAATTGAGCAATTAAAAGTATAGATTATGAACCAAGCAGCAACTCAAACCTATGCCCAGGACCAGTTGCAAGCCTTAAGACAGGACTTCCAGGCAGAAAAGGAAGCACTGGCTAAGCAAGTACCAGTCCTTCAGAGACTTGTCAAAATTTAACCATTTGTGCTCAGCATATGCCGTAATAGCAGTGTGTCTGCCATAAGAGGAAATTAAATAGTTAAACCGCCAATTGGCCGTGCTTTCTGTCCAGGTGACAAGCCTCACGGGGGAGGGCTCGGGTAGCCCTTGTGAGTCAGAATATTTAAGAGAAGAGACCAGGAGGGCTGGGGGCTAGTTAAGAAGCCCACCCTCCTTGTTAAATTGGTAGTGGGACAAAGCTGGTGCCCATGGAAGGGACAGTTCAGAGAGAAAAACAGAATTGGGCCCAAGCGGGCAGGCAACGGATAGAGAGATTGGAAAACAGGTTGGAAAACAGGTTGGAGGGCATAGTGAAAAAAAAGGAGTGAATAATTACAGGAATGGGAAACTTAAATCCCGGAATAATACTTGAAATGGTAAAATCTGAGTTGATTGGGTGTTGTTTTGGGAGATAAGCAAGTGATTTAAGAAAGGAAAGTGAGAAGTTAACTCTGTAGTTGCTGGAGGGAATTAAGCAGTTGAACTTCGTGAAATACCAGAAAGAAAAAGAATTCTTGGTTTCTTTGCAGCCATTTTGAAGAAAAATGGGCCCCTTTTCCAAATGCAATTATACAGTGCTACTTAATTAATATCTTATTAGGCTCCAGGGGGCTACAATAGGTGGTGTCTTCCTTTTCAGATTGCTCTGTGTTTGACAGCAGGAGTTAAAAGTAAAAGGCAATCAAAAGTCTGGTAAAGTTTATTGTGCCCTTTATAAAGTAAGAATCTTTAAGCTGTAGATAGCTTTGGATCCAAAAGCAAGCCAGAAAGCATCTGTTTTAATGTAAATTACCTAACTGATAAGGTAGAAGCCACTGAAACCTGGGCTGCGTACGAAACAAATACAAGAAAATATGGGTAATTCCTCTGTTTTGCCTGCAATTAACAAGGGTATTTGTATAAAAAGGAAATATTTTAAGCAATGACTGACTGCACAGAAGGGGTAGATCTATGCTCTTTTTGTCTTTCAGAAAATCAGAGAAAACTGATGCCAGCTGAAAAGCAATTCAACATATCATGAATTTACTGGCACAATAGGAATTATGTTCTGTGTTCTATGTCCTGTCTTGTGGTGTTTGTCTTGTGGCCAGAATTGCTGTGTTTAATTTTTCATAGGACAGTTCAGTTTAAAACTAAATAGAAGGCTTAAATCAAAATGCAGATACTTGTTTTATTCAACTCGGAATACAAAGTGTTTGGATAATATCAGGAAAATGTGATATACTAAAGTTTAATATATTTGCTTAAGTAAGAAAAAGAAATTTCATTGGCCAGATCCTTTAATTGAAAAAATTGTTGTTAATATTTGCACACCAACAGTCTTTGGAGGCAAGGACATGAAAGATTAACCCACTCCCCATATTACACATTTCTAGCCAGAGGGCTGGGGAGGGAGGAAAGCTATTGGACACCAGAGGTTGTACCAAGCAGACTCCTCAACAGTGAGTGTGCTTGTCCTGGCTTGTTGCTCCAAAGCTCTGTAATAAAGTCATTTTCCTAGAAGGGTGTATGTGGCTACATTGAACAACAAGAGTAAAGTGCTGTATAATGCGCAATGTACATGTGTTCATTTTTGAACAAAGGTGTGTGAGTAGAGAGTGAAAAGTTCCTTTGTAGGTTAACAGAAGCCAAGAAGGGGAGAAGAAAAAGAACAGAGGATGAGTTAACTCAACGCTGTAGCTGGCAGGCTCTGTCCAAAGACAAGATGCTGGCCCGCCGAAGGACACTGCTCCCAGCTAAGACTTGGCTGAAAGCCAAGAAAGAGAGGGGGCTTGAATGGGCCCAAGTAGTTGTGAGAGCTGCAAAACACTGCCAGGCACTAATGAAATATGTTAAGTCTGTTTATACACAGGTGAAAGAAGCACTACCCAAAGATCTTGAACAACCCTGCCACTCGGTAGAACCCAGTCTACATAAAGGTCCATCAGCGAAAGACTGCTCTGGCCCCACGCTGGAAAGGCCCTTATTAAGTCCTGCTAACTACCAACACCGCTGTGAAGTGCCAAGGACTGACTGCCTGGACCCATGTTTCTTACTGCAAAAAGACCCCTCCGCCTCGAGATGACTTCACTTCGACTACTGATCAGCCTGTCCCTCCTTCTGGGTTTTTTCTTTCCTCCTTTTGGACAGCAGGAGAAAGGACAAGGTGAAGTGCTAGTAACCTCTCCCTTGTCCACTGACAGAGCTAACCTGCATTCAGTATTTGCTAAAGAAACCAAAGCACTACAGGGTGACATGCTAGTAACCTCTCCCCTGTATAATGCAAAACCACGACTGTTCCAAGAGAGAAGAAGGAATGCCCGCTTTGCTGAAACCACCAAGATCCAAGGATTCCTGACTACAAAAGACATTGAGAATTGGCCTTGGTGGCAAAGACGGACCATTGTACATTGGCAGGGAGGGAGTTGCGGGATGTATTCTTGGGAATGTGGAGTGAAGTGGTGGGGTGGGTTTATTCCAGGGGCTGGAATCTGTGCTTGTGGGCAAGCACCATCAGAATGCACTGTCCTCCCTAATTGTCTTCCGGATGATGAATACCAAAAATGCCTTACAGCCACGAACATTACTCCCACCATCTGCCACCGGTCCTGTAAGTTACCCAAATACAAATGATACTGTATATTCTAATGAAACCTATTGGCCAAGACCTTCACATCTAAGTGATTTATTGAAATTTTGTTCAGAAAATTTATTTTTTTAAGGTTCAGAATAGTTCATATGAGAGAACAATTGAATGGAAAACAAATGAATCAGTGGAAACAGAAATATATGATATCACTACAGATGAACCCCGAGAATCAGCAATTGAGATTAGTGGGTTCTATAGCGAAGTAGATATAATGGTCGTGTATCTGATTTGCTGCACCCAACCTGAGAGTGAAAACTGTGTTTTTCTCCGACACAATGTATTTCCTTTGCTTATTGCTGCCAATACCACTCCTTCTGTTAGTGACACTTACAGAACCCACGTTTCTACCACCACCACCTCTCTCCTGGTGCCACTGGCGTTCCTGCTATTATTTAGCCCCATGAGGAGAAGACAGAAGTGGAAGGGGAGAAGCATGGGACTGAAGGGACAATACCATATGTCTCTTCACCAGTGGATTCTGTGAAATGACACAATATTGCAGGAAACCTAGAGTGAGGGAAAACAACAATGTTGTCTATAGGAAGGGGAATGAGAAGGCTAAAAGAAAAGAATGGGTGGGCTGTCAGCCTCCATAAAATACTGATCCTTTGCTAGAAAAATGAAAAAGGAAGGCAATCCCAGCAGTTGTTCAGCAATCCTTGTGCCATCAGAGGCAAGAGCAGGGCCAGGGCATGCTAACAACAGTCAGCAGCAACAGCTTGTCCTAATATAGGGGAACAAGGCAGTGGCAAATACTGAGAACAGGGGTCTTAATACATGGCCAGGTCTCTGTATACACAGTCTCGTGGTTGGGCTAAGGACATACTGTGTATCACTTGACAGCTGGCTCTGTGTGGAGTCATGGCCACTGCAAATCCCCACATTTATTATGGACAACCAGCTTCAAAGCAAACAGATTAGGCAGCCGGGCTAGCACTCTATGCACAATGCCCAGTGCCATTATAATATTGTCATCTCCATGTGTGGGTGGGGAGATGAGTAGTGGCATGCTCTCTGACACTTTCACCCCTCTTTTTTCTACATGTCAGACTACTCACCCACTGCTAGTCATGCCTGTCCTTATACCGCCACTCCCAAAACGTAGCTGTAACAGTAGCAGTACTTCAGCTCTTACATCCCATATCCTCTCTGCTCGTGTCACACTCATTGTTAATAAAAAGAAAGAGCAAAATGTAGCAAAGTGGCTGCATTAAGTACACAGTGCATATAGTGCTATGGGATCCTGTGGAATTAAATGTGCTGTTGAAAATTAACGTTTTCAAAATGATTATTTTATTATTATTTTGCAATTTTCCGCTTCATGGTGTTCAGGCACGACACAACAACTGCTACTAATATTTACCCTGACTATTGAAAGTGCGAGTTCAGACACCACAAAAGAGATGGTTCTGATCCTAGAAACCTCTTAAATGCATAGCCTTGACATACAGTAATTGCTTTCATTTAAGTAAGAAGATTATTCCTTTGTTATCAGGTAATTGATTTAAAAGTGTTTCACCGTATGTTTACACTTGGCATGAATTGGTGCGTCCAAAGATTTAATCGTTTAATAGATTTAGTCATTTAACAAAATCAGACGGTCATTGCATTACACTGTATACTAGACAATAGATTCATAGATTCCAAGGCCAGAAGGGACTATTGTGATGGTATAGTCTGACATCCTGTATAACAGTCTATAGAACTCCCCCAAATAATTCCTAAAGCATATCTTTTAGAAAAACATCCAGTTTCTTCTGTTATTTTTTAGCTGTAAAGTTTCAGTGGAAATAACAAGAACAGCACAGTTTGTGCACAGAGGGGGAATGTCTCTCACTGATATTCTTTCATCAAATATTTCTTTAAGGAAGCTTGTGAGTGGGTGTTGGATCATTTGTCTGCACACATACCAAACACGTACGTATAAACCACACTTGTTCCTGTATTAGACTAGTACTCTGCGATACATTGATAACTTTGCTGCTTTTCCATTGCATGGACGGTTGTATTTTATGGATTGCTTATGATTTTCACAATTCCAAATCAGTCTGTCTGTTGGGGTTTGTTCTTATTATTTACTCAGCAGATGTCGATGCAGATAGGTTGAGAGAAAAATAATTTGAACGGATGCTTACATTTACACTCTTAGAACAGTCCTGAAGGCAAGTTGGCAAGAAGCTGCCAATGGAACCACAGGATCAAAACTTCTTTTGAAAACCAAATGTTCAGAAAACCATCTGCATTTTCAGCTTATTGGGATGAGCAGGGGGGTAATTCAGTAAAATACACAAGTTAGCCATCCGAAGAATTTTGGAAAATGGCTTCTATTGGTATGCAAGAATATTTCACAGCCTTTCATTTGATTGTGTGTGTGTGTATCTTGGAGGGGTATGTGGGGAGCAATCTTTGGTGTGGTTCTTAGAAGTATATTTTAGAGATGAAAAAGGAAAAAATGCATGGTAAATATATAGCTGCTACAAACTGCACTAGAAGTTTCCTCTTTTTCTGAAAAAAAAGTTTATTGCCTTTTATGTTACTTTTCAAAGTACTATTTTAATTCAATGTTGATGACATTAATGCCTTAAATGCATATATGTCTAGACACTAGATTTTCACTCAGACTACCCCATGGTACAATGATAATGTGGCCTGAAAAGGGTAGTGGTCTAAATTATTCTTTGGTGTTATTCCAGTGGCTTAATTGAAGAATTGTGAATGTGCATACAGTAAATAAATACTTTGTTGGCTTTTTGTTCTTTGCCATCACACTTGCTTAATATGAATCGCTTTCAGATCTCAATATACATTTACCTTTTATGTAGCAGTGAATTGACAGTAATTTTCCCTACTGCTATCAATACTTCCGCATGCATGCTATATTTTGTATCCAGTATTTTATCTACCATTAACTTCTATTTATTTTATTTGGAGAATTCGAATGTTGCACAAGTCTGACTCTGCCATCACCCACTCTTTTGATGCCTCATAATATAACTGATAAGGGATGGATTGTAAATATTTGGGGAAGCAATACTAGGATAATTATTATGATGATTAGAAGGTATTAGTAAGGTATAACTATTGTAATAGATGCAGTCACAAAGAAGCTTAAGAAACTGCCACAGAAACACAAATTTATTTTAAACTCTGCAATTGATACCCTCTATTTTCATCTGTTGCGTTTCTAGAATTCCTCCCATACCTGTCATTTTCGCTTCTCTCAAAAAAGTATCAAAACAAACCCTCATTACTTTATATGATTCCTGTTTTTGCATCTGCTTTTCCCTCCCTAAGTATGTCACTCCAGTGTTTAGACAATAGCCATAATTTGGCTAGGATTAGAATCTGATTGGAATTTAGCAGGAGGAATGGCTGAATAAAAAAGAAATAATCAAACTCCAGTAACATGATACCAAGGGCTAAAAGCCTGCTTGCTTGATAATAAGGGCAGTGGATCCACTTGTAACATTAAGGTGAACAGCACTTGACCCCAAAGGAGAAAGAAAAAGAAGACATATAATAATATTACATACTATGTAGTCTTAAAAAGTAAGTGAGAAAGAAGTGTTGAGTTCCTTGAGTATGAAAGAAGTGTAAAGTATTGTGCTTTAATCCTGCTAACATCTGTCTGTTTCAAACCTGGAAGCAGCCTAATGTTCACCTAATAGTCTTAGTACATTTTGTAATTAAACTAATTAGGCAAAACATCTTACTGCTTTGGAGGGGAAAGAGCTCTGCACACGCCTCCCTTGTAAATAGAAACTGAAAATAATCCCTTTCATTTGGGAGGCTGGTAAAATGACTTCCTTCATTACATGTATATTTCAGCTAATACTTTTCATTATTGAGGACTCAGGAGGCTGATGTAGAGATGGCGGGAAAAACCTCTTAACCCTCTCTCTACAAAAGGAAAGTTTTTGATCTTATGAGCCTGGCTTCCCCCCACTCTTGGCTTCCAAAGTCCATAAAAATGCTTCTAAGCAAAATTAGCTTCCAAGTCCATAAAATTGCAATATATCATTTAAATCTTGACTTTTATAGCATCCTTTTTTAGTACTGGAAAGAGGAAACCCATGAAACGGTGTGAAGGCATCCTAGGCTTTGAAGATGACTGGAGATATGATGGCATTTTCAGCACACCTACTTATTACCTTGAAATGAAAAGTGCTTAGTTGATTAGGAGTCCAGTCCTGCAGCGTGAACTTCAATTAAAGTCAATGGGAGATTTGCCAGAGCAAGGACTTCAGGAGCAGGCATCGATGGGAATTCTTAGCCACTCTCTTTGAATTGGAACTAGAGTCCCTCATTTCTTTTCTTACTCCATCTATTTTGTACTCTATTTTTATGGCTTTCACACTACCAGATTATGTGAGTGCCTCTCTCAGAAAGAAACACTACCTTCCTCTTACATATTTCTCTATTCATTCATATTTATATCAAACAGATATACAAGACAAAAGACCATATAGTCTTGGGGGCAGGGATTGTCTTTATTTTTGTCCCTTATACATTGCTGGACATTTTTGTGTGTGTGCCGCTTAATGAATAATAGGGTAAGAAAAAGTATTGCATCTTGCATGAGAATTTTTGGACATTCAGAATAACACATCTGGTGTTCAACTCAATGCAGAATTGGTATTAGATATTGCTGATATGTATAGAGTATCCAACTCATATACACCCACCAACATAGCTATGTCTTCAAATACACCAGATACCATGAAATATATAAACACTTGTTTGTTGTTGAAGTATCTGCAGCTGGAGTGTTAGATACATTTGAGAAACTCTACAAGGACCTGCTCCCATTGCAGTCAATGGCAAAACTCCCACTGACTTCCATGAGGCCAGAATTTCACCCCGACAGTCTTCAATGGGAGCAGGATATAATCTTTCTTAATACATATACAGAGAACAAATGGCTTTGTTCACTGCAAAAAACCAATAGATGTGTTAGACTTAACTGCAGCTGGTTATCGTCCATGTGTTCTGATAACAAATGGGGGAAAAAATATTTAAAAAGTCCTTGAAAATGGTTTCACGTTTTCCAATCAGCTCTCGGTTTAAACTCTTTCCCCACATCCATTCCCTCCCCCCCTTTCACATGATCTACAGGGTCTGGTTAGGCTCACCCTGAATTGCTCTGACATTACTGGGTTGGAAACTCCATTGTCTTGCACCCTATAGTCATTTAAAACTGTATACAATGAGTGGAAAACTCTACCAGGCATTTAACACCCACCATGCACACTTTTTACAGGATTAAGTGACTACACAATGGGCAAGGCATTGTGGAGCAACAGGCCCATCGACTTCAGTGGACCTACTCTGGGTTTACATCAATGTAAGTGAGGAAAATTCATGTCCAAAGTGGGTTTGGCTAACAAACTATCCATGTAGTGACAAGTACTTGTATTCATATTGGTGTGGACAGTACAAAAAACGTGTTCACAAATAAGTTATCATGGCTCGTACAATTTAAAAACTTCTTTCTAGTGACATTTTCAAATTTTTTTTTAGCCAGACAGAGATGCAAGGAAGAATTACATTTCTGGGTGACTCTACCTAGTAGGCTCTTTTTAGTTAGGCAAGAGAAACCTTCTGACTCAGACAAAGATAAACAAGTATTGAACGATATTAAGCAAAGGTGGGATGTCACATCCAATGGTGCCCTGGCAATTAGCAGTATTTTGTGCATGCAGATCTCATCTTTAATCATAATATTATCTATTGTCAATGTAATTGCTTTCTGACTGCAGCCCGTGCACAGTAGGTATACTAGATAGGGAACTGTTTAGACTGAAGGTGTGATTTTACTGATCTAGTTCAGCGGATAGAAACATATAAAAGTCTGAGTTTCTCCTTGTGTTTTTAGACTCATTACTGCCTTCCTGCTTGCTGCTTATTCACAAATCCTGGTTTCCTCTCTCTTTTCTTCTCTTCTAACTGTGTATTTCTAACGTTGTCAGGTCTGTTCGCCACAAACTTCTGAATTCAGGTAACAACATCTTTGTTGGTGTTTTGCTCTGAAGGCTCTCTTTGGTGAATACACTGGCAAAATCCTTCACCCAGGTTAGAGAATAATCTATTTGAAGGTTTCTTCCAGATGTCACTACTATAGCAACAGTTTCTACAGAGTTAATGCTGATATTAAATAGGGTTCAGCCCAGCATTACCATCCAGCCATATGTCCCTGTTTTTTTAAACTTGAAATGAGTTTGAAGCTTCTTCTATAGGAAAAGCTGTCCATCAAAATCTGATCTTTATTACATCCATGTACATTTTCTCAGTTGGAAAAGCGGCCTTAAATCTCTCTACAGACCCTTAAGTAAGGAGCCACATTCTTTTTTCATAGGTGGAACTGACTGTTCTTTTTCAGCAAATTATGGAGATCTGCAGGGTTATATAATTATTTTGCTTTTAAAATATATATTTGTGGTGTTTTCTGGTTGCTTTGTCTCCTGCATTCACTTGAATAATGCCTGCCTTCACTTACGCAGTGTGTTCTATCAATTCTCCCTTATGTTCTGACTTCCAGAAATATTATAGTCTCCAGAGGAGTTGGTGTCTATCTAGCTACAGATCCAAACCCTTGTCCCCCTGCTGGTAGATGTCTTCATAGTTGGCTCTCCTTCACCAGGAGAAAACTGTCTTTTCTGTCTCTTTTCCTCCCCTTTTATTAAAAAACAAAGACGTCACTGGCTCTCACCTACTATGTGCTCACTTCTATCTCATTATTTTTTAAATCTGGTGCATCCTAGAATCCCAACATGTATTACAGGGCCAGCCCTAATGTTTTTCAGGCCCTTATGAGAGCAAGATGATAAGGTGAGGGTCCAGTTCAGAGACTTTATGGCCATGACCCTCCTCCTCTCCTCAGCTGCCTCCTGCCTGTGACTTGTTCCCTCCATGTCATGTCTGTGAGGCTGTGAATCCTCTGACTTCTGTCTACATAGATACAAATAGTCACACCACTACTGACAGACTGAGAAAGAAAGCAGCTGCAGCATAAATTCAGGAACTTGAACTGAGCAACGTGAGGCGGACTGTACGAGGCAGCAGCTGTAACAGAAGCTAAGACAAACTCCACATAAGAGAAATAAGCATGCTGGAAAATAAGGAGCAAACTGCATGGGAGAACAATTAAACTAAGAGTAGTATAATGAGCTAGAGCAGTGGTCCCCAAACTTTTTACCTTGCACTCTCCTTTACCTCTGTCTGCATCCCCCCCACAGCCGGGGCCAGAGCCAAGGCCAGGAGTGGAGCTGGGGCCAGCAGCTAGGGCAGAGCCCAGGAGTGGAGCGGCGTGGCACTCCCCCCAGTCCCTCATGGGGGCTGTCCCAGGCCCCAGCCACGCACTCCAGAACATTCCTCCATGCCCCAGGGGGGCGCGCTCCACAGTTTGGGGACCTCTGGGCTAGAGAGAGCAAGGAAATGCGGTTTCTAAGCCTCTATGACTGCCAAATTGAATACAATCATCGAATCGTAGAATCACAGTACTGGAAGAGAACTCAAGAGATCATCTAGTCCAGTCCCCTGCACTCAGGGCAGGACTAAGTAATAATTAGACCAGATTTCAGAGTAGCAGCTGTGTTAGTCTGTATCCGCAAAAAAACCAGGAGTACTTGTGGTTAGAGACTATCTTCTTACTATATGTTCCATTCAATGCATCCAATTCCATTCAATGCTGTAGCCCATGAAAGCTTATGCTCTAATCAATTTGTTAGTCTCTAAGGTGCCACAAGTACTCCTGTTTTAATTAGACCAGAGGTTCTCAAACTGTGGTCCGCGAGCTCCATTCAGGTGGTCCGTGGATAGTTCCCTCTAAGGTGAGCACCTGGGCAGCCATACACAAGAGAATGAAGGGCCACCTGCCTAATTAGTAGAGCCGCGCAGGTGTGGCTCCACTAATTAGGTTCCTGGACCCTGGAGAAGACACACATGTAAGGTGAGGTGGTGGCCTTGGGCTGAATAGGGGGTTAGTGGGAGGGGGAAGTGGGGTGAGAAGAGAGGGTGGGGGAATTTGGGACGTGCAGGGCTGCCATGGCCAGAGAAAGAAGTGACTTTCCCCAGCTCCAGGGCTGCGACTGCCGGGGAGAGATGGCCCTTCTTCCCAGCCTCATCTCTATGGCTGCTGTGGCAGGGAGATACCCGCTCCTTTCCAGCCGCAGATTGGGGGCTGCCATGGTGGGGGAGAGAGGGAGAGACCCCCCCTCTTTCCCAACCCCAGCTCGGGGGGCTGCTGTGGTGGGGGAGAGAGGGAAAGAACCCCCCTCCTTTCCAGACCCAGCTCGGGGGCTGCCATGGCGGGGGAGAGAAGGCACATCCATTGCATTGGAAAGGTAAGACTATTGATATTAAAATATGAGTTGTATGCTTTTATTTATAGAACAACAACATTAATTATTATTAAGGTTTATTTTATATAGCGCTTTTATCTAAAGCGCTTTACAATAGTTAGCTAACAGTACAAACAACATTTGGAAAGATCATTAAGTGGTCTGCCAAGACCCTCAGCAATTTTCAAGTGGTCTTTGGAAAAAAAGTTTGAGAACCACTGAATTAGATTGTTCCTGACACGTGTTTCTCTAATCTGTTCTTAAAAACCTCCAATGGCAGAGATTCCACAACCCCGCTAGGCAATTTGTTCCAGTATTTAACTGCCATGACAATTAAGAAGGTTTTCCTAATGTCCAACCTAAAACTCCCTTGCTGCAATTTAAGCCCATTGCTTCTTGTCCTATCCTCAGAGGTTAAGAAAAACATTTTTTCTCCCTCCTCCTTGTAACAACCTTTTATGTACTTGAAAACTGTTATCTTGACCCCCCTCAGTCTTCTCTTTTCCAAACTAAACAAACCCAATTTTTTCAATCTTCCCTCATAGGTCATGTTTTCTAGACCTTTAATCATTTTTCTCGCTCTTCTTTGGATTCTCTCCAATTTGTCCACATCCTTCCTGAAATGTGGTACCCAGAACTGGACACAATACTCCAGTGTAGGCCTAATCAGCACAGAGTAGAGTGGAAGAATTACTTCTTGTGTCTTGCTTACAGCACTCCTGCTAATACATCCCAGAATGATGTTTGCTTTTTTTTGCAACTATGATACACTGTTGACTTATATTTAGCTCATGATCCACTATGACCCCCAGTTCTCTTTCCGAAGTATCCCATCCTAGGCAGTCATTTTTCACTTTGTATATGTGCAATTGATTGTTCCTTCCGAAGTGGAGTACTTTGCATTTGTCCTTATTGAATTTCATCTTATTTACTTCAGACCATTAAAATTCATTTTGAATTTTAATCCTACCTTCCAAAGCTCTTGCAGCCCCCCCTAGCTTGGTATCATCTGGAAATTTTATAAAAGTATACTCTCTATGCCATTATCTAAATCATTGAGGAAGATATTAAACAGAGCCAGATCCAGAACAAATCCCTATTGGACCCCACTCGATATGACTATCCAGCGTGACTGTGAACCACTGATAACTACTCTCTGGGAACGGTTTTCCAACCAGTTGTTCACTCACTTTACAGTAACTCCATCTAGGTTGTATTTCCCTAGTTTGTTTATGAGAAAGTTGTGCGAGACAATATCAAAAGCCTTACTAAAGTCAAAATATACCACATCTATCACATCCCCATTTCCACATTTTCTGTTATTGTCTTTTCCCCTTCATTGAATAACAGGCCTACTCACTCCTTGGTCTTCTTCTTGCTTCTAATGTGTTTATAGAATGTTTTCTTAATACCCTTTATGTCTCTAGCTACTTTGATCTCATTTTGTGCCTTGGGCTTTCTAATTTTGTCCCTACATGCTTGTGGTTTTTTTAATACTCATCCTTCATAATTTGACCAAGTTTCTACTTTTTGAATGACTCTTTTTTGAGTTTTAGATCATTGAAGATCTCCTGGTTAAGCCAGGGTGATCTCTTGCCATATTTCCTATCTTTCCTACACAGTGGGATAGTTTGCTCTTTTGCCCTTCATAATGTCTCTTTGAAAAACAGCCAACTCTCTCAAACTGTTTTTCCCCTTGCACTTGCTTCCCATGGGATCTTACCTACCAACCCCCTAAGTTTGCTAAAATCTGCCTTCTTGAATCCCATTATCTTTATTGTGCTGTTTTCCCTTCTACCATTCCCTAGAATCATGAACTCTGCCATTTCATGATCACTTCCATCTAAGCTGCCTTCCATTTTCAAATTCTCAACCAGTTCCTCCCTATTTGTCAAAATCAAATCTAGAACAGCCTTTCCCCTAGTTGCTTTCTTCACCTTCTGAAACAAAAAATGATCTCCAATGCATTCTGAGAATTTGTTGGATAATCTGTGCCCTGCTGTGTTATTTTCACAACAGATGTCTGGTTAGTTAAAGCCCCCACCCTCCGTCGCCCCCCCCGCCCCCCGGTCACCACCAAGTCCTGTGTGTTGGATGATTTTGTTAGTTGTTTAAAAAAAGCCTCATCCACCTCTTCTGCCTGGTTAGATGGTCTGTAGTAGATCCCTATCATGAGCAGAGATGGGGTCCATCTATCGAGGAAGGGAAAGAGTTAGATTAGCTAACCTAGTGAGGTGGGCTTTAAACTAGGTTCAACGGGGCAGGAGACAAAAGCCCACAAGTAAGGCAAAAACATGGAGACTTGGGTGAAGGGTTGAATCTATGGAGAGCATCGGCAATTATATGAAGGCCAAAGGAGAGACAAGAGGGAACATAGAGGGGAAGTCAAATCATTTTCTTAGATGTCTGTGTACTAATGCAGTAAGTATGGGGAATAAACAGGAAGAACTAGAAACACTAGTGAATAATCACAACTATGACATAGTTGTCATCACAGGGACTTGGTGGGATAATACACATGACTGGAATATTGGTACAGAAGGGAACAGCTTGCTCTGGAAGGACAGGCAGGGGAAAAGGGAGGAGATATTGCCTTGTATAGCAAAGATGTATACACTTGCACTGAGGTTGTGATGGAAATAGGAGACAGACTTGTTGAAAGTCTCTGGGTAAGGATAAAAGGGGTAAAAACAAGGGTGATGTAATGGTAACAGAAATCAAATATCATACTTTAGGATGTGAGGTGATGACCTGTGGAAGCGCAGCATTTTACAACTGGCTAGATGCATTATGGGTAGGGTTGGAAAAGACAGGAAGAAGGGCCTTGTGGTTAAAGCACTGAATGGGAAATCAGGAAATCTGAGTTTAATTCTCAGCCTTGACACAAATTTCCTGTGCTACCATTGGCAAGTCACTTAATCACTCTGTATGTACATCTACACTTACAGTGGCATGTAGAGTACAGACACTACATGTTCAACTAACATGTGTATAAACAGCAGCATGGACAGTGAGGCTCTGCTTAGGCAAGTAGAGGAAAGTGCCCTGAACTCAGGAGCTCTCAAACTTTTTGTTTGCTCAGACCCCCTTCTGAAAATATTTCAGGCTGTAATGACCCTCCCTCCCCAGCCAAAGTGATGACCCTCCTACCCATACAATGCCACCCTTGCTTCTGCCTGAAATATATCCAGGGCAATTTACAAAAATAACAGTAGTACAGTACAATACTTGTGTATATACTGTATGAACACATTCGCAAAATTTGCTATTTGCTATTTATGCCATGACCAACCTGCAAAAAATGTGTGATTTCACTGTGATTTAAGTAGACCCCTATGTATAGGATATATACCCTGGGGGTTCAGGGCACTTTACTCACCTCAGGAGAACCTCATTTTCTATGCTGCTATTTATACCCATGCTAGTTGGGCATGTAGTGTCTATACTCTACATGCCACCATCTGTAAGGTGGGGCAATAACACTTCCTTCCTTCCACCTTTTGTTTGTTTTGTATTTTTAAATTGTACCTCTTCTGGGCATGAACTCTGTTTTCCTATAGGTATGTATAATACCTACCACTTGGTTGGGGCCCATAGGCATTACTGTCATATAAATTAATAAACAAACAAACACAAATAAATTAATAATACATTATGTAAAGGTTGTCCTAATACTAATAAAAATCATTGTCAAATTATTCAATGTACTCTCTGGACAGCCATAACACTGTGTGAGTCAAAATGAACGTGTGGTGCTTCTTTTTAAGTCAACGGAGAAAGCAGAATGTGGCCCCCAGTGATAGGTTTGCTTTAAGGCACTCTTTGTTCCTTTGAAATATCTGTATTTCTCTTATAGAAGAAAGAATTCAAAGGTTGTAATGAGAGAAAGAGAGAGAGAGTTGATCCCGCTGATATATCACTAAGTAAAAAGTGACATGCAGATAAAATGAAAACACAAAGACTGTTTAATCATGAAAAATATATAGTCCTGAGCTAATGGTAGAAAAATGTTTCGTGAAGGGTTCCAATGATGTAAGAAACCACAAGAAAGAAATTCAGACGGATTAAACATTGGGAAATCATTTGTAAATCCAGACAATCTATAGTCTGTAGTGTATTTTTATGGTATAACAGAATGCAAAGAACTGCATTTTTAAAAGACTTATTTTCTTTCCTGGTAGGACCTCTGTATCCTTCATCAAGCACTTATATCCCCCCTTTTAAACGCTGATCTAACATCAAGGTCCTTTAGTGCAGCATGCTTTGAAATACAGACATGGAACAAGGAGTGAGGAGTGGAGCAAGACTGCATTGTGGAGATTAGAAGAAGGAGTCAATGTCTGTGAGGAACTGAATACTGGTGCCAAAGACTTTGTGACATCAGATGAACTTAGATCAGATCAAACGAAGAGAGACACAGATGAATCAGTGCACAGAGAAGCAGTCCGTGGGACTGGCTAAGAAGGGATTAGGCCACCCAATCATAGTGCGGTATCCACATGTGAATAATTCTACTTGCACAATCAAACCACAACATTCAGAACGAGGTCATTGCAGATGGAGATGGGGAGTGGGCACAACTCTCACTTACATCTGAGAAGCAAGGCTTGTGTTCCAGACCGGTGGAACTATTCCAGATCTTCAGGAAAATGTGATTAACAACAAATGTGAACACTAAAAGTCACATTTCTCTTGGCTCCTGGTACTCAGTGTCCTCTACCAAGTGACCAAACAGTGGGGTGTGAGAGAAATAACAGAGTTATCAACATGATTAGTTTACTGCACAGCTTTGAGTACAATAAATAAAAATATTAGTTAGAAATGGCTGCTGTTGCCAAACCTTAAAGGAACTAAAAGAGTCTTTCACCTTTCCAATCTGCCAGTCTGCAATATGAGCCATCAAAATATGTGACGAATGGCTGAAATGTGGAATATTGTTATTTCGTTGCACCCGGGGCTATAACGGACAGATTTTAATGGAGGGGTTGCAATGGTTTTACTCACTTTTTGGTTGGTTTTTATTTCTAATTTAATTGTAATTAATCATGGACCAGATTCTAGTGCTCTGACTGTTTTATTTTGTTTTGTGTTGTTTTTTTTCTGCTAACAGTTGCTGAATTTTCATCTTGTGGGCGAAGCAGTTGGGTGAGCGTTTCAGGGGCAAAGCCATTCAGAACGCAGCTCCTTTATTAAAAAGCCGCGACTGGAGGGACGTTTGCGGAAATGCCTTACCCTGCCGCCTGCCTCTTTTACCTGGCCACGCAGCTGTTGTTGATGAAGTTGTTGTTGCTGCTGTGCATCCTGCTGTGCTTCCTGTTTGCATGGCTGGGAGGCCAGCCGCACCTGCTGCACCAGTGCTGGGCCTGCAGCAGCTAACGCTTCAGGCCTTGGGTTTGCTTCTGCTGGTCTTGTTTGCTGCCTTTGGGCCATAGCCTTATGTGCAGTGCACAATGTCCTCCATGGCTGCCCTTCTTCTGTGGGCCAAGTGAATAGAGTGTGAGCATGACTCCTCTTCTAGTGCCATCTCAAGTTGGGGGGGGTTGCCTTCCTTTTAAAAACCACACACTTTTAAGCCAAGGCTCACACAGGGTGGATTTACTTTCCTTGGTTGTGGTTCCCAGGCAGTTCACCCACCTAATACTTCATCACCACCTAGTTTCCTTCGTTCAAAGTAAAAGGTCCTTTAGAGACTTTTTACAGCCCTGTCCAAAAGAATGAAATTGGGGTGGCTTGCTCTTGCCCATACCAGCCACTTGCTAGAGATGCTTTTTGTCTACCAAGAACATTGCCTCCTCCTACATGGCCACAAGCAGGTTCCTTTAGCTTGTGGTGTCCTGAGCCCTTTCCTTAGGACTCTGAGGGAGACCATCCTTCTTCCCCTCAGCCTTCCTTATTCCCTGAAAACAAATGCCTCATCTTGATAAGGGAAGTTGATCAGACCCATAAGGAACAGACAGACCCCGTGTCCTCCTGTAGCAGGCTGTGCCTCCCCTTACCATGCTCCCATATGGCCTGGGTGGAAAGTGGGGGAGCGCTGAGGGCAGTGTAAGGATAAGACCTTTTCCTGTAGCCATATTGTAAGGTCTGAGGCCTTTATCTGCAGCCATATTAGGAGAGCAGCGGCCATGAGTTAAGAAGCAGAGAGTCATATCCTCACACTCCATCTCATTACATTAAAACAATGTAATATCGGGATGTTAAGAAGGCGATCCTGTCCTAATAGTACCCACCATCACCAGATAAAGAAACAGATCTTAAAATGGTTAAAGAAAATTTTGTTTGATAGCATTTTGTCTGGCAAGGAATCACTTAACAGTTGCGGTTGTGAAATCCCTGCTTTTTATTGTTTTTGTCTTTATGGTCCCCACTTCTCTATTGTTTATCTGTATGGTCTCTGTCTGGTTCTTTGATTGTTTCTGTCTGTTACAATAACTAATTTTGCTAGGAGTAAATCAATTAAGGTGGTGGGGATATGATTGGTTAAAGAATTGTTTTACGATTGGTTAGAAAATTGTTTAGTAATATTTTAGTAAAATTATTGGTTAAGGTATGGCTAAGCAAGACTCAGGTTTCACTATATAAACTGGAGTCCAAAAGGAAGTTCTTTGGAACCACCTGCAGGACACAGCCCCAAGCTCAGAGCTGCCAGACCTCAACACCCTGCCAACCACACCATGCAGAAGCTGGAATCCCCTAGATAACCTGATCCTGACTGGCCATCAAGAAAAGTTCATCCGCCTTGTTGGGAGTGGTGAGCACTGTATGCTCTGTGTGTGTTTCTGTTTTGGTGATTTGGTGATTGATAACAAATAGAGGTTAAGTAAGATATTACTGTGTAAGGATCTTTCACTGGTAAAAGACCCTGTATACCCACAAACGATTAAGCCTTGAGTCCACAGGGAATGGGTGTTTGCCCAGAACCCACAGAGGAGTAGAGTCTAAAACCCACAGAGGGGTGAAGTTAGGTGTCTTTCACCTGGAGCCCTAGGAACTGGGAAAGGGTGGGGGTACCTAAATCAATCAGGTTATGCCTTGAGCCCTAGGAACTAGGTAGAGGTGGGATGTTCAGAGTGTGTGGGCAACAAATTTAGGGTAATGTTGGGTGCCTTAGAGCAGGGGTGGGCAAACTTTTTGGCCCGAGGGTCACATCGGGGTGCAAAACTGTATGGAGGGCCAGGTAGGGAAGGCTGTGCCTCCCCAAACAGCCTGGCCCCCTGCCCCCATCTGCCCCCTCCCACTTCCCACCCTCTGACTGCCCCCCCCCCTCAGAACTCCCGACCCATCCAATCCTCCCTGCTCCTTGTCCCCTGACTGCCCACTCCCGGGACCCCCCACCCCCTATCCAACCCCCCCTGCTCCCTGTTCCCTGACTGCTCTGACCTATCCACACCCCTGCCCCCTTACAGGCATCCCGGGACTCCCATGCCTATCCAACCCTCCCCCCCATTCCCCATCCTCTGACAGGCCCCCCCCCGAACCTCCACTCCATCCAACCGCCCCTTGCTCCCTGTCCCCTGACTGCCCCCTGGGACCCTCTGCCCCTTATCCAACCTCGCCGCCCCCTTACCATGCCGCTCAGACCAGCAGGACCGGAAGCCACACCCTAATACGCCCACGGGGCGGTGTAGTTGTGGGGGAGGAGGGACAGCAGGGGAGGAGCCAGGGGCTAGCCTCCCTGGCCGGGAGCTTAAGGGTCAGGAACTCAAGGGCTGGGCAGGATGGTCCCACGGGCCAGATGTGGCCCATGGGCCATAGTTTGCCCGCCTCTGCCTTAGAGTGTGTGTAACAGAGAATTTTGTGCAGGTAACAGCGGGATGTTGTTCCCATCCTCTTGTTTGCCATTGCCCAGTTTGAAGAAGGTAGTGGACCTGATTCATTTACTTGTCCTCCTTTCCAGCTCATAAGCCCCCCTCTTGGGCAGCTCTGTAAGTGCTGTCCACCCACCCTGGGCCAGATCCCCCCACGGGGAGTTGGGAAGGAATTTTCTCTCAAGTCAAAAACTGACTTTCCCACAGCACCATGCAAGCTTGATTTGGCTAGGGGAAGGCTAGTGGTGTCATAGATTTGGTCTATGTCCAGTGAGGGGTAGGAAGATGGTGGGAGCAAGCTCTGGGGTAAATATGAGCAGGACACCCAGAGGCTTACAGCCAGTGCTTGTGGGTGGAGGGTGAAAGGTCTTGGTTCACTGCATATCAGCGAACGCAGGTCTTCAACCTCATTCTCTTGCATGAGGTTGGGTGTGTGAGATCTTAGAAGTTGGGCTGGATCCAGACTCCAGGAGACAAGACTGAGGGGTTTCTGAGTTGCCATTTGCCCACCCTGAACCCTTTCATTGTCTGGCAGCATTGGGAAACTGTCAACCCTGGCTGTTAAATTATCTTTAATACAATTGCATCGCATCACTTAAACCCATCTTTTGTGCACGGTGTCTTTATTCATCTCAGCCCTGGTTTACACTACGGGGTTAGGTCGAATTTAGCCGCATTAGGTCGATTTTAAAATGAATGCGTCTATAACCAACCCCGTTCCGTCGACCTAAAGGTCTCTTAAAATTGAATTCTGTACTCCTCCCCAGCGAGGGGAGTAGCGCTAAAATTGACCTTGCTGGGTTGAATTTTGGGTAGTGCAGACGCAATTCGATGGTATTGACCTCTGGCAGCTATCCCAGAGTGCTCCAGTGTGACCGCTCTGGACAGCACTTTGAACTCCGATGCACTAGCCAGGTACACAGGAAAAGCCCCGGGAAATTTTGAATTTCATTTCCTGTTTGGTCAGCGTGGTGAGCTCAGCAGCACAGGTGACCATGCAGTCCCTCCAGAATTGCAAACGAGCTCCAGCATGGACCGAAAGGGAGACACTGGATCAGATTGCTGTATGGGGAGAAGAATCTGTGCAGGCCGAACTCCGATCAAAAAGAAGAAATGCTAATATATATGCCAAAATTGCACAGGGCATGGTGGAGAGAGGCTACAACAGGGACACACAGCAGTGCCACGTGAAAGTCAAGGAGCTCAGGCAAGTCTACCAAAAGACAAAGGAGGCAAACGGTCACGCTGGGTCACAGCCCCAGACATGCCATTTCTATGATCAGCTGCATGGCATTCTAGGGGGGGACCCTACCACTACCCCACCACTGTCTGTTGACACCTGCAAGGGGGGAGTCTCACACAACAGGGAGGAGGATTTTGTGGAAGAGGAGGAGGAGGAGGAGAATGCGCAGAAGGCAAGCAGTGAATCCGTTCTCCCTGGCAGCCAGGACCTTCTCATCACCCTGGAGCTAATACCCTACCAAGGAGGGATCCCTGACCCTGAAGCCGGAGAAGGCAGCTCTGATGAGTGCACATTTGTAACTACAGTACAGGATTTAAAAGCAATAGTGTTTAATGTTTGATTTGCCCTGAAGAATTGGGATGCATTCGCGGCCAGTATAGCTACTGGAAAAGTCTGTTAACGTGTCTGGGGATGGAGCGGGAATCCTCCAGGGACATCTTCATGAAGCTCTCCTGGAGGTACTCTGAAAGCCTTTGCAGAAGGTTTCTGGGGAGGGCTGCCTTATTTTGTCTTCCACAGTAGGACACTTTACCATGTCAAGCCAGTAGCAAGTAGTTGGAATCACTTCAGCACAAAGCATGGCAGCGAATGGTCCTGGGTTTTGGTTGCATTCAAGCAACATTCGGTCTTTATCTTTCTGTGTTAGCCTCAGGAGAGTGATATCATTCATGGTCACCTGGTAGAAATAGGGGAATTTTTGTAAGGGAACAGTAAAAGGACCCCATTCATGCTGGGTTGTTTGTGCTTGGCTAAAAGAGATCATCCCGGAGAATAGCCATGCAGTGGGGGGAGGGGTGAAGGGATCATCCCAGAGAATATCCATGCAGTGGGGTGGGGGGAGGTGTGTGCTGCACATCCACCCAAAAACCGCAGCCCCTCCTTTTAAATGTGAAAGCCAACAGGCATTGCTTGCTATGGGAAAGGAAGGTGCTGCAGTTTGAAACCATTCCCACATGTTATAAAGGTGTAAGAAGCCAACCCCACCTACCAAAAGGCTCGCCATGGCTGCCTGGAAACCGAATTCTGTTGCCCAGCTGTGAGTGATGTGTCACCATACCAGCAGGCGCTCAATATAAAAGGCAAAATGTGACCTTGTACCTAAAGCACATATGCTGTTTGCTATGAATTGCTTGATTCACTGTGAAAGAGTCTCCCTTTTGTTCTCAGAAATGTATCATCTTAAATTTTACTCTCCCTTTTTATCTCCCCCCTGGTGCAAATGTTTCTATGCTCTCTCTATCATCTCTGTCCCTGAGGTTATCGCAGATAAGAAGATGAAAAACACACTCGCGATGACATGTTTTCCGAGCTCATGCAGTCCTCCCGCACTGATTGGGCACAGCGCGGGAGAGACCAGGAAAGCATTAAGTGAGCGCAAAGAGCAGAGGCAGAAGGCAATGCTGAGGCTAATGGGGGAGCAAAGGGACATGATGAAGCTTTTGTTAGAGCTGCAGGAAAGCTAACAAGAGCACAGACTCCCACTGCATCCATTGTATAACCACCTGCCCTCCTCCCCAAGTTCCATATCCTCCTCACCCAGATGCCCAAGAACGCGGAGGGGGGAGGCTCCAGGCACCCAGCCACTCCATTCCAGAGGATGGCCCAAGCAACAGAAGGCTGTCATTCAAACAGTTTTGATTTGTAGTGTGGCTACAATAAGCAATGTGGCCTTGTCCTTCCCTTCTCCCGCACCCCACCCAACCCGGGCTACCCTGTCAGTTATCTCACTTTTTTTTTTAATAAATAAAGAAAGAATGCATGGTTTCAAAACAATAGTGACTTTTTATTTCCTTTGCCAGCTGTGATCAAAGCGGGGAAGGTGGTTGACTTACAGGGAATTAAAATCAACAAAGGGGGCGGTTTTGCAGCAAGGAGAAACACCCACAACTGTCACACCATAGCCTGGCAGATCATGAAACTGGTTTTCAAAGCCTCTCTGATGCGCAGCACGCCTAGCTGTGCTCTTCTAATCGCCCTGGTGTCTGGTTGCTCAAAATCAGCCACCAGGTGATTTGCCTCAACCTTCCACCCCACCATAAATATCTCCCCCTTACTCTCACAGAGATTGTGGAGCGCACAGCAAGCAGCAATAACAATGGGTATATTGGTTGCGCTGAGGTCTAACCTAGTCAGCAAACAGTGCCAGCGAACTTTTAAACATCCAAAAGCACATTCTACCACCACTTGCTCAGCCTATAGTTGAACTGCTCCTTACTACTGTCCAGGCTGCCTGTGTAGGGTTTCATGAGCCATGGGAGCAAGGGATAGGCTGGGTCCCCAAGGATAACTATTGGCATTTCAACATCCCCAATGGTAATTTTCTGCTCTGGGAAGTAAGTTCCTTCTTGCAACTGCTCGAACAGCCTGGAGTTCCTAAAGATGTGAGCATCATGTACCTTTCCTGGACATCCCACGTTGATGCTGGTGAAACGTCCCTTGTGATCCACCAGTGCTTGCAGCACCATTGAGAAGTACCCCTTGCGGTTTATGTACTGGTTGGCAAGGTAGTCCAGTGCCAAGATAGGGATATGCGTTCCGTCTATTGCCCCACCACAGTTAGGGAATCCCATTGCAGCAAAGCCATCCAGTATGACCTGCACATTTCCCAAAGTCACTACCCTTGATAGCAGAACATGAGTGATTGCATTGGCTACTTGGATCACAGCAGTCCCCATAATAGACTTGCCCACTCCAAACTGATTCCTGACTGACTGGTATCAGTCAGGCATTGCAAGCTTCCACAGGGCTACCGCCACTCGCTTCTCAATGCTCAGGGCAGCTCTCATCTTGGTATTCTTGCGCTTCAGGGTGGGGAAAGCAACTCACAAAGTTCAAGGAAAGTGGCCTTATGCATGCAAAAGTTTTGTAGCCACTGTGAATCATCCCATACCTGCAGCACTATGCGGTCCCACCAGTCTGTGCTTGTTTGCCGGGCCCAGAATCGGCGTTCCACTGTATCAACCAGCCCACTGCCGCCATGATGTCCCAATTGCCACAGCCCATGCTTTCAGGAACGCCTGTGTCCACGTCCTCCTCACAATCGTCCTCGTGCTGGTGTCTCTTAGCCAAGTTCTGCACATACTCCAGGATAATGCGTGAGGTGTTTACAATGCTCACAACAGCAGCGCTGAGCTGAGCGGGCTCCATACTTGCCGTGGTATGGCATCTGCATGGGTAACCCAGGAAAAAAGGCGTGAAACGATTGTCTGCCATTGCTTTCACGGAGGGAGGGGCAACTGATGACATGTACCCAAAACCACCCACGACCATGTTTTTGCCCCATCAGGCATTGGGAGCTTAATCCAGAATTCCAATGGGCTGTGGAGACTGCGGGAACTGTGGGATAGCTACCCACAGTGCACCGCTCCATAAGTCAATGCTAGCCATGGTATTGAGGACACACTCCACCGGCTTAATGTGCTTAGTGGGGACATACACAATCAACTTGTATAAAATTGATTTCTAAAAATCAACTTCTATAAAATCGATCTAATTTCATAGTGTAGACATACCCTCATCAGTGTCCTGATCAAAGTCCGTCTAAAGCTGCAGCTGGGTCCAGCTACTCCACTTGTTGTCTGTCCTTGGGCTTAGATTAACCCTTCCCCAGCCTTCAAATTCCATAAATTCTATACACTTCCTCTAATTCTTTCAGAATGTAACTACTCAGAATTTATAGCATAAATTCAATGAAGAGAGAAAATGGTTCACGGGTGTCACTTTTTTTTTTTTGCGCAGTAGTCAAGAAAAGTGCTACTCTGCAGAAATATCTGTCGGGCAGTTCTCGTCTCACACTCTTTATTGCCTTCTTGTGCTTTTGCTTTTTGGTTTTAAGATTTATTTTAAACAAACAGCTCATCAGGCATAAAAATCAACACAAAATCTTTTAAGAGCTGGTTTACACTGACCAGCTGTGACAGAAATGTGTGGGATAGCACGTGTGCAGGGGAAGGTAGGAGTTGTTAAATCCTTTCGCTAAGCCCTGGGCTTAAAGGCTTCACATTTCTGCTCCAGGGTATCATGGTACAGTGAAAGCAAGCTGATGGGGTCCATTAGCATGAATGATGGCTTCCTTTTACACACAAGTCAATTTGCAGGTAAAGTCTTTCACACTGGCAGAAGATAAAGAAAGCCTTTCTGAAAATGTCCTGGAGCTGATCCCAGGGCAATGGAAGATCTCAGCTCAGTCAAAGCAAATGTTTGTTTATATTGTTCAGCTATTTTGAAAACTGTTAACCTGTTGTTTCCAAGCTGACAAAATTAAATAATCAATCTCTGAGATCCCCTGCTTAGTTTCTTTATATTTCAGTTTGTAAATATTTTTGTTAGATGTTTATGGTAATTTAAATAATAAAGAGGCACTCACACAAAGTGCTGGCACATAATGAATACTTGAAAAAAAATCGAAACAATTTTTTAGAGAAGGAGCTATTTTGGAAGTTCCCTTTTTGGGTCTGCTGTTGCTTTCACTGAAGTCAATAGGATCTTTGCCAATGAGCTCAATGGAAGCAGGATTAGGTTTTTGGGTATGTATGAAGAGATAAAAAGAAAAGGAGTACTTGTGGCACCTTAGAGACTAACCAATTTATTAGTCTCTAAGGTGCCACAGGTCCTCCTTTTCTTTTTGCGAATACAGACTAACACTGCTGTTACTCTGAAACCTATGAAGAGATAGGAGAGGGAGGAATTGTATTAAAAGTAGGTTGAACAATAGAAAGTGCCTTCTCTTCCAAGTTTTCTATCTACAGAACTCCTAAGCAAGACAATGGGACTTGCAGGAGTGGAATGCTTGAAGGATTAGATCCCCAAATCAGGACTATCATTATGTAGACAATAGTCAAAATGTTAGGAAATACCTAACTTAACTTTTTAAACTCTTACACAGAAAGAAATGTTATACTTGTTCTTTAGTGACAAGACAGGCCATATGAAGAATGAAGAAAGACATTATAAATTACTGCTCAAAGAGGCTGCATGTGTCTAAGTGATGATGCTGCCGTGTTTATGATGCAGTAAGGTAACAGCATATAACATCCTCAACTGTTCTTAAGAAGTGTGTGTGACATTCTGTGCCTTGGGGGAGCACCCTGTAACCCGCCATATTCCTCATCTGTATATAATTGTGATATTATATATAAAGCATGCCTTGTAAGGTATCAGGGGAAAGGTTATGATCTGCTGAAAGTCATTTCTCTATCCATGTATGTGTATCATTAATGCATGTGAAGTTATGAGAATTATGTTGTATGGTTGTCACTAAAACATGCTGAAAGTTGGGGAATCAGCCAGATATTAGCTCCCCAGAGGCAATAGCAAGGAAAGTAACGAACGCCCAGGAGGGGTGTGAAACAACCCACCAACAGCCATGGTCCAGCAAGGGAGCTACAATTCAGTGACTCACCTGCATGAGGCCACACCAGGGGGATTGCTTAACTTTGCCTGGACACTGAGCAATGCCCCCAGACGGGCCTGAACTTGTGTTCTACAAGTACATGGACTGAGGGTATAAAACTGAACACAGGGCGCCCAAGCTTGGCCTTTCTCCTTCACCCACCTACACTGCAAGCAACAAGGATGCTGAAGACTTAGACTCCAACTGAGGGGACTGGCCCAGATTTCAAAGGTGAAATTTGTATACTATGAACTGCAGTATCCAGTGTGGTGAGAAAAACTTCTTTATCTAGATGTTGCTCAGTCTAATAGGGTTGAGAGTTTAGACTGTGTGTTTATATTTTATTTCTTTCGGTAACTAACTCTGACTTTTTGCCTTTCATTTAATATCACTTAAAATCCACCTTTTATCGTCAATAAATTTGTTTAGATCCTTTTGGCTGCACTGTGTCAATAGATCTTGGTTTGAGATTGTTCTGGGCCAAAAGATATGGAGGATTTTTCTGAGACAGGTAGTATGGAATGAAGACAGCACCATCATTGCCAGGAGGCATTGGAGATGGATTGGCCATGTGCTTTAGATGGAAACTGATTCCATCACCAGAGTAGCAATAAGATGGACACCTGAAGGCAAATGAAAACGAGGCTGCCCAAAAACAACATGGTGAAGAGCTGTAGAAGCTGATCTGAAAAACCTGGGGCACAGCTAGGGAACCACTGAAAGACTTGCCAAAAACAGACAGGACTGGAGGAGCTTCATCACTGCCCTAATCGCCAGAGGCGTAATAGGAACATGATGATGATGATGAAATTTGTTTATTTTTACTAGTGAATTTGTATGAAGTGTGGGGCAAATCTGCTCAGGTTTGACAAACGCTGGTGTATATCCACTTTCCGTTGTTGAAGTGGTGAACCAATTAATAAATTTGCACTGCTCATCTTGAGCAGTGCAAGCCGGTATATTCCTGAGGTGCAGTGCTGGAAGCTGGGGGGATTTGTCAGGTGCCTTTCTCTGTGTGATTCATGAATGGCTCTGGGAGCATTCATGCAACATAGGTGGGTGTGGGGCTCCACATGCTGTTGTGCTGAGTGATCACAGCACATGGAGGGGTTTGCTGCTTGTCACTAGCAAGGCTTTGTGAGAGACAGCCCAGGCTGGAGATAATTAAGGGGGCACAGTGGTCCCACAGTCCCAGGCTGTATCCCGTGGGGGATCCCGTCACAGTGTGTCTATAGTATGTAAGTACAGAGATGGTGCAATACAAATAGCACAGATAGAAAGATAGAAATGCCACAGAAGGGGGGCATAGTCAGGTGGGAATGGAAAAGCTGAGCTATATGATACCTCCCAAAATTCATGTGTAAGGGGACTATTGCCCCCTAACATTCAGTGGGGGTGTTTTAATTGCTAGTTCCCAGTACTAAAAAGGGGGAAGGGTTGATGGGGAATCAGGACCCTGAGACTGACAGCCCCCAGGAACAATGGGGAGAGGCCAATGCTCCAGGTCAGCCTGAATGACAGGGCAGGCAGGCTAATCAGGGAGTCAGGAGACCAGGGAGGTCCCGTCCTCCATGTGAGCTGGAATTGCCTGGGTCGGACAGAGTGGAGCCGAGCTAAGGAGAAAGCAGGGGCCCAAGCTAAGCTGGGGAGCAGAGCTGAGCCAGATCCAGAGGGACCAGAAAAGCAGCCCAGAGAGAGCAGACCCTGTGCTCAGAGCAGAGCTGCAGCCCCAAAGCCAGAGGCACAGCCCAGAGAGAGCAGACTTGCCCTGGGAGCAGAGCTGCAGCAACCAGAGCCAGAGGGGCCAGAAAAGCAGCCCAGGAAGCAGGTCAGTGCTGGGAGCAGAGTCACAGAAGCAGCAGGCAGAGCAGACCTGTCCTGGGAGCAGAGCTGCAGCAACCAGAGGCAGAGGGGCCAAAGAAGCAGCCCAGGGAGCTGGAGGCAGAGCAGCTGCAGCAGCAGCGCTGAGACAGAGTGGCGGAGCTGGGGCTGGAGCAGTCTGGAGCTGGGTGCAGTGAGCAGCTGCGGAGAGTGAGGGGGACCCTGGGCAGCAGGCCCAGCATAGGGAGACACCTCAGCCAAGAAGCTCTGCAGGCCAGGCTTGGATCGTACCCCTGACAGGGTGGGGGCGACACTGGGAAGAAGGATCCTACCACTTAGAGCCTGAGAGCGTGTGGCCACCACCAGAGCAAGTGTCCAACCCACAGCATCCCTACAGCACAGCCAGGGCCTGAGAAGAAGGCCTGGGACTTACAAGGAACAGACTGTGAACTGCCCTGACATTCCAGAGACACTGTGATGTTCCCTGCCACAGAGCGGGGTGATGTTTCCTTTAAGCTTTCTCATTTTTCCTTATTCTTTTTAAAATTAATTGTTGATTAAATAACTTGCATTTGCTTTAACTTGTATGTAATGGTCAGAGAAGTGCTCAGTGCAGAGAGAGTGCCCCAGAGTGGGGACACCCCAGCCCCTGTCCTAGGTGTTCACAGCAGGGCTGGGTCAACCCCCCCAGGAATCCTGGGCCCAGCCTTGTTGGGGTTACGAGGACTCTGCCAGACAGGAGAATGGAAGGGGAGTCCTCAAGGGCAGGGAGGCCACTGGGTAAAGGAAGTGGGAGCGATCCTTTCATTAGCCCACTTCACCGGGGTAGTGCAGAAGCCAGGAAAGTTCCCCACAATAGCGGGACTATTCCCCTGCTTACACATGTAAAAACAGAGGGAAAAATGCAAATTACTGCTGCTCCAAGCAATACTACCTTTACATATGATATGAAAGGAGTGCAGGGGATGAGGGGTAATGCAATGACAAATTGGCTGCTTGAGCAGCAGATCTTGCTTATGAATGGTCTGTGCTTCTCTTTGTCTCTTGATTACTTTACAAATTCCAGTGGTGGGTTCGTACAATTCCTTCATTGCAGATCTACCTTGATAGTTGGTTGTGTAGACTTTGAACAGCAGAATCACAGGGAATTTGTAGGTTCATGACATTGTTATACAGGGTCTCTGTATCCTATTTTCTGCAGTTTAAACCCACCAACCTTTTATGGTATTTAAAATGACTGAAAATATTCTGAATAACAAACATAGTAGAAGCTTTCAGAGATCAATACAAATGTCACATTCTTTACCAACTTGTACAGACAAAGGGTGAAATTCTGGCCCTTAGAAGTCAATTGCTAAACTCCTACTGACTTCAACAAGGTCATCATTTTACCCTAGATATCTTCATTTCTAGGATCATACCAAATGCTGCTGCTGCTCACTCAGTCAATAAGGTAATGCTGAAATATGAGCATCCAAGGAAATTGGCAGGAACTGACTGCTAGTTTACGGACAGACAATCTGTGTTCCTGATGACCTTTGAGGGATACCTCCATGGCTTTACAAAACCAGGCCCAGTGCTCTCTCCAGTAGTAAGTACTGTTCTGTTTTTATGAGCATGCTGAAGCAGGTTTTGTTCACTCAGTGTAAGGTTTGCTACACATAGCCCTCTTTCATTCTGATCTACTCCAGAGTGATTGTATCATGATCCAACATGGGTTACTAAAAAAGTATAATGAGGAACACATTTCTGAGGTAGGTGGTTATTTTCATATGTATTTTGCTTGCCCTACTGTGAGTGATTTAGTCACCCTGATCAGTAAGTTTGAACTTTCTGATATACATTTATTGAAGGATTAGATCCCCAAATCAGGACTATCATTATGTAGACAAAGTTTTAGAAGTTATGAAATACCTGATGTAACTCTTTATACTCTTAAATATATATAGCAACAGAAGAGGTAGGACCTTCATAATTAAAAAAGTGATTATCTACTAGTTTCTAGGACTCAAGGATGGATTCATAGTATTACGGGCATAGTCAAGATAGCCCAGAAAGCCTTGAAAATTTAAAGGCTGTGTATAATGCAGATCACTTGGTAGGACTATCATGATCTTAATCTTCTGCAGCTTTGCTTTCAGAGAAGGTTTGCATCACTGTAACGGAATGCATCTGTATTTCTGGTACATTTCACAGCAGCACTTCATATTCCATGGAAGCAGTGTAGACAAAGGACAATATTCTCCTCTCTGTCTCCTTGAATGGATGAGACACAAAATAAGCCAAACCCAGAAGTGTGTGGAGGGGAGGGGGGCGCGGGAGGCAATATGAGGGTATAGTGATTGTGGGTGGATTTCTGGTTTGCCATTCATTGACTTCAGTGGAACCTGGATTTTTGCCTCATTTGTCATGTTTTCCATATGATGTCCCAGGAACTTCTTTTTTGGGATACCTGCAAAAGTCTTGGTTTTTCATTTAATCCATCACAGCATTTGGGTTTTTATAAGTACAAAATGTTTGTTCAAGATATATTGCCCAACTGAAGACAATTTGCTCCATGATTACCAGGCAACAAACAGTCCAGTGGAATGAGTGGTCATTGTGATGAACAGTGCTGGAACTGAAAAGTTGAACCAGTGCAGAGACTAGCAAATCTGTTCTTTTGTTTCAAGTGAATGTTGTCCCATGTTCTATAATAAGCTCATTCTGAACACCAAGTTCCTGGAAAGAATCCTCTGCAGTGAGAAATGTGCATGTGTTATTGTTGAGTCAGAGGCTGGCAGTAAGGACACCCACACATCTTTAAAAAACAAGTATCTTCTTTTATGTGAGTATTTACTGATGCTAGCTTACAAGTTGGAAAATAGGTCCCCTCATGTAAAGGGAGGTGCACTGGCTCAGCCACATGCTTCCCTCTCGCTACCAGAGCTTATTATTAGGTTTGGTTGCATGAGAATTTGGTGGGTCTTTGGGCAAGAGAGGGGCTCAGGAACAGCTGCTTTTCATGTGTAACCCTTCTGCCAGGCCGAGTTGATAGCAGCAAGGGCCGGGTTCAGTACACAGGGGTTCCCTCTCATCAAAGCAAATGCAAAACTGGCTCGAGCCCCCACCCAGTGACCTGGGAAAATCTTACACACACCCCTGGGCGCCTCAAAGAGGCAATACTTCCCCTCTCGCAAGCACAGAGTCTCGGTGTAGCAGAGAATCTTTAATAACATGAGGTAAATAACATCACCATTAAATTGGGAAAACACCACAACTAGGGTTCATCAACCAAACCATGAGCAAAGACCCACCCCAACAAATTGGGCCATGTCCTTTCCCTCGGGTTCTTGAGTCCAACAACCCAAACGTCTCTTGAGTCCAGCAACCCAAAAATCACCCAAAGTCCAACAACCCAAAAGTCCAGCCCCAGAGTTCAAAAGTTCATCTACAGAGTGTTACGCCCCAGTCTGGGTGAAAATGTGTGTGTGTGTTGGGGGGGGGGGGAAGAGGTAAGGGGCATCTTACATAATCTGAAGCTGACTGCCCCGCAGCTCATAGGGCTTCACTCCAATCCGCCCCAGGAGCTGAGCCACTCCGCTCTGCTCCACCAGCCATCCCACAAACCACTCTGCTCCACAAGCAGCTCCCGCCATCCCACGAACTGCTCCACCAGCTGGTCCACGAGCCCCTCTAGCCATCCCATGAACTGCTCCGCTCCACGTCCCACAAGCTGCTCCCGCCGTCCCGTGAACTGCTCTGCTCTACAATAGATCTTCAGGTGCCCTACTACTTGACACAGTGCTCAGTGATTTCAGCTCATAGTAGTGGGGAGAGACAAAGGTGCAACTGATGTTTCAGGCCCTCACAAAGGGGCCCACACCACCAGCTACAGATTCTTGTCTCCAACCTCTCTCAATTCACAGAGTTTTGGAACCCATGTCCCTTGCCTAGCGAGTGCTACTTAGTTGATGGCGAGTCCCTCCATCATAACAAAAGGCCAAGTACAGTTCCACCGTCCTTGATTCCCATAATCAGGATAATAACAATTTATTCTTCCTGCTCCAATAACAGAGACACTGGGGATCCCACAGCAGCCAAAGTGACCATTTGGGCAGCTATGGGCTCATTCTAGGTGGGGTGGGTGTGCCTATGCAAATGAGATCAGCCCCTGAAGTTCTTTTCCACAACTTGCCACACCTCACCACCAGATGTCAGGGTGGAACTCATCCTGACTCTGCTTACACCTAGGATGTATATTCCTCCCCACCCTACTGATTTATTATTGGAAATCTGATAATGCATGAATCAACTGTGCAGCCATGGGGTTGTCAGCCAAAGGTAGCCTGGCTCCTGAAGAGTTTGTGCTGCAGAGGGAGGAGTCCCTAGCTGTGTAGATGCACAGGTTCTCCCTGGATCTCCCAAGGAGACCTTTCTAGATGCTCTGGTTATAGGCATCTTAGAAATACCACAAACAATCAGTTTGTGAAGGACTGAACACCTGCCTATGCCACTGGGGGCAAAGGGGGGAGTGGGAAGTGGGAAACTCCTTCTCCCCTCACTGGACAGATGAGCAGAAAACTTGTAGGGGAGATCAGGAGAATTCAGAGTCTGAATAATTTTTAGAAAATGCTGCAAAACTTTATTCTTCAAAAAAAGCCTTCCCACCCTAAGAATGTCACTGACAATACTTTGCAGAAGTTGGTCCAATAAAAGATATTACATCACCCACCTTGTCTTTTTAATAGCCTGGGACCAACGTGGCTGCAACAACACTGCACACAACAATGGAAGATATTGAAAATTGCCGTGTGAAATGAAAACTCCACAATATGAAGAAAAAGGAAGCAAAACTTAACAGTGACATGTGCTTAGTAAGCAAGTGCAAGAAATAAAACATAATCCCCAGAGGTCTTAACATCTATACCCCCCGACCACTATGTATAACTCTATATATGGAGAACAGTTCTGCAGAAGGACTTCAGAAAAACTGAAGAACCACTTACTGCACCTCATGTTCTCCAGAAGGGACCATCTCAAATAAGAAACAATCATGTGCTCCCATATTCTGGAAGAAAAAAAATATCAGGAAACCTATCTGGAAATCATGCAAGGAAACCCCAAACAACTATAAAAAAAACCTGATAACAGCCACACAACAGAAAAACAAGAAGTGGAACCAACTAGAACAGCTCCACAACCCACAGAGCACCATCTCCAGGAGAAATCATGGCACCAGAACCTAGCACATGGATACTACACAACACTCCAACAGAAGTTGGTTCAATAAAAAACATTACCGCACACACCTTGACTCACAATATTGACAGTCCCTTCTCCCCAATTAGCCCGAGCCAAGCAAGCAAAAATAAATAAATAAATAATAAAAAAGTTCTCATTCCAAGCAGAGTTGACCCTTCTCATAAATATAAAGGGAAGGGTAAACACCTTTAAAATCAGCTCCTGGCCAGAGGAAAAACCCTTTCACCTGTAAAGGGTTAAGAAGCTAGGATAACCTCGCTGGCACCTGACCAAAATGACCAATGAGGAGACAAGATACTTTCAAAGCTGGAGGGGGGGAGAAATAAAGCTTCGCTCTGTCTGTGTGATGCTTTTGCCGGGAACAAAAAAGGAATGGAGTCTTAGAACTTAGTAAGTAATTTAGCTAGATATGCTTTAGATTCTGTTTTGTTTAAATGGCTGATAAAATAAGTATGGAGTGCTGGAGACAGGCAGAGCCCCCAGCACGATCAGTCAGGAGAAGTCCCAATGGCACTGAGGCAGATTTTGGATCCAGGCAGCAGAACACTTACTTGAGCGTGGGTAGGGGGTTTTTGTAGGGAAAGAACAATGGTTCAAGGGAGAACACTAGATTTGTGTATGGGTAAACTGATGGCTCAAGGAAGTATACCAAAAGTTGTTTTGTTCAGGCTAGACAATAGGAACTGATCATTGCTGGCTATGGGCAGTGTTCCTTCCGAGGGAGCTCACAATGCAATGGCGTGGGTTCATTAACATCTGGAGCAGAGATCCCCCATCATGCAGTGCTTCCCTGCTTTTCTGGTCCCAGAGTTCAGTGATATTCTTGCCTTGGAATCTCTGTTCTCCATTCTGTATGCTATTGGAGATGCCTCCCTGTCCCATTTTTGATGCAAATGAGGCTAGGGGAGTTCCCTTAATCCTGTCACCCTTGTGCGGAGGGGTTTAGGTGTGTCTCCCACCGCCTTTTCATTGCTTTCTGTAAGTCTTTCTTCTGATCTGCTTTGGTTCATGAAGAGGCTGGTCGGGGGGAAGGTCTTTCATGAGGCAGACAGGATGGATACTGTGCCCTGGTTCCCCAAGAACACAGAGCTGATAGAAAGATTTATTGTTAGCTTTCTTTGCATTCAAAGAGTCAACATAAAGTCTAGAAGGCACAGAGGCCTGGAGGAAATAGTTCCTATAAGTGAAAAGAAAAAGAGTACTTGTGGCACCTTAGAGACTAACCAATTTATTTGAGCATAAGCTTTCATGAGCTGTAGCTCACAAAAGCTTATGCTACAGCTCGCGAAAGCTTATGCTCAAATAAATTGGTTAGTCTCTAAGGTGCCACAAGTACTCCTTTTCTTTTTGCGAATACAGACTAACACGGCTGTTACTCTGATTCCTATAAGTGATATTTTTCCCTCTTCAAATCATCCGAGAGACTGAGGAAGAAAGGAGAAGAGGACCTAAAATAGTATTTTAATGCTTTATAAGTGTTTTTATAAAGATATACTTGGAGTATATCTCTACTCAATACATATGCACAACCTCCTATTAACCTTAATAATCATGGGAGCTACATTTCTAATTTCAGAGAAGAAAACACCTCATAGAAAGGACAAGGGAAAATTTGGGAGCCCTAAGCTAACACTTTTACGTGGTCTTGTTTTATTATAAACATGTCTTAGAGTAGACCTTTAATTCTCATTATTGAAATTACACTTATGGAAAGTGACATTTAATTTCAAATCGGATTGTTTCCCAATCCAAGTGTGTATCTGGCCCGCAACACTGCAGTATCTGAGTGCTTATAAAAACGTAACTGTGAAGACCATGCAAAGTTTCAAACCTTGGTTCAAATTTTCTTGGAAAAACTAAGTCACTTTTAATCCTAATTTTAATAACCTCTTCTTCAACTGAATTTTAAATGAGGTGAATCTTTGTGGAGGAAGTGAATGCGTGCACAATCCATTCTAATAAAAACCTACTTTGAATAATTCAGGTTAGAAACAACTCAGAGATAGAGGACTCAATAATGCAAACCCTCACTCCTGGGAAGTCAATCATTGCTCACACAAGTAATTCAATTGGGCCTGTCCTATTTGACTTGGATAAGCAGCACCATTGGTGCTAATGTTCCAGATCATCCTCACCTGAGGCTTGTATACAGATGGTATCCTTCACAAGTGAATCTCCACTTTTCTTCCAGAAATGGGGAGAGGGCCAGCCACTCCTGTGGCACTGTCTCCTTGACGTCTCTAGATCAGATGGAGTCCTCTCTTGTGATCTAAGGTCCACACAAGTGGTGGAGATTGAGTGGGGTCCCAATTAAGATACAGCACATATGTTCTACCTGTTCCTAGGACTTGTAACAATCATTTACGGTCTGTAGTAAACTGGAAGACATTTTATGATTCTTTTGTAGGCAAGATACTCCATTATGTTGTATTGTTGCTATTCTAGTATTTGAAGTACTGGGTAAAGTAAAGTTGTAATGGTTTAAGTTTCTATACTAAGGGTTTGGCAAATAGACTAAAGTACAGAACAAATAGAAATGTGGGCCTGATTCTGCCATCTTTACTCACATGGACTAGTACTTTACTCTGCAATAGTCTCATGTGTGCTGTTTCTTAACTTTGGGACTATATCCCTGCAGCAGGGAATTGTCCCTCATAGTAATCAAGACACCCTACACATTTTCAGCTCATCTATCCATTGAGGGGATAGAGAGTTTACCCCTCCAATGGCATAGGCAGATGTTCCGTCCCTCCCAAACTGATTGTTTGTGGTATTTCTAAAGAGCCTATAACCAGAGTATATAGAAAGATCTCTTTGGGAGACCCAGGGAGAACTTGTGCCTCTGTACAGCTGTAACTCCTCCCTCTGCAGCACAAACTCTTCAGGAGCCAGGCTACCTTTGACTGATAACCCCATGGCTGCACAGTAGATTCATGCCTGATCAGATTTCCAATGATAAATTAGTAAGGTGAAGGGGCATGAAAAGCAGCTGTTGTCTAAACCCCACTCTTGTCTAAAGACCTGCCAAATTCTCATAAGGGGCCAAACTTCACGATAAGTTCTGGCAGTGAGATGGAATCTTGACACACATCTTTTTTTAAAAAAGTGTACTTGGTCCAGGAGAGCTCAGTTTACCCTTCTGTAAAATGGATAGAACAGTACCTCACAGGAATGTTGTGAAGATTAATGCATGAATGAATGAATGAATATTTGTAGTAAGGTACATAAGTGCAAATGTGTTCTTAATTAATGGCATGGTTACAAACATTCAATCCATGTCATTTTCATTTCATCAATTCAGCCAGATTGTCCGAGCAGAACCTTTAGAGTCAATCAAGATTTTTCTATTAGTAAGAACCCTGATAACGTAAAGTGCATTTAGAGTTTCAGGGCAATGTGTCATGACATAAGAGAATTAATATAAGAACAAGGCTTCTTCAACAGGCTCTAATAGACTAAATGCTTTCTCTCTTGCAAACAGAGAGGAACTAACAAGTGGTTCTTCTTCAAAGTTTTAACGCACTTTTTTATGACTAGAAATCAAATTCAGTCCTGGTGTAGCTCCGCTAAACTGTGTGAAATTACAGTTTCTCACACCTTTAATATCAAATGTTTGCAGTGGTGCAATATTTTCACTCCCCTCTGTGAGCACTGCAGGCTACAATCAGAAAGATCCTGCTACAGGTAAGATGTTATGTTATTTCCATACTATCTCCAGGTGCTAATTCATTTACCCACATTGTGTAACAATTAAACTAATACCAGAAAACAGACTGTTATTCTTTTGCACAAGTGTAAGTTGCACTACTCATGTATGTTTGTCTGTATTCATTCTGATAGCTGATCAAGAATTACTGCTGGAAGAAAAAGGATTTCACAGGACTTTAATAATTTATAAATCAACATTGCAAACGTGAAGCATTTCAAACAGTCCAGCTGAGGTGTGATACCTGGTCCAGAAATGTTTGATTAGCCCACAGCTGATGTATTAATAGCCCATGAGTAAGGACGCTGCATTGCACTTCACAAGGTTCAGATAATAGACAAACTTCATAAGAAGTTGCATTAATTAAAAAACCAAAAATCACCGTACAAAGCATTAGCAGATAGAACCAGGGCCAAAACTTTTCAAATAATTTCCCTTTTATAGATGAAGAGAGAAGTGACTCATAACAAAACTAAACCTATCTTACTTTTCCCAGGCTTAAGGGTGTAGTTACCATGACCAAACTTTTCTTGTAGTGCCCCTCGCTATGTCTATAGCATACAGTAGTTAACATTGACATGATTCAGGAAAGCTCAGCTGGGAAAGAAATCAATCTGAGTTCACTTTAGAAAGTACTGAGAAAGCAAATGAGAACAGTGAATGGACAGAAGGGGGAAAAGAGAAGCAGAGGGATGTGCATGAAAAGGTAGCAGTAGAATAAGGACATTCTCCAGATGGAGTTTGCAAGGATTAGGCCCTAAGGCCCTAGTTAGCTAGGCTGGCTTTGGAAGCTAAACTTTCTGAATAAGCTATGTGTATCAGGGTTTTTTTTAGGTAACCCAAGTTACTGTATTTGTGATTGGCAACATTGTTCATAAATTAGTCACTCTAAAAAAATAAAGCCAACATACAAATTCTGTTTAATGCGTAGACTCTGGGTTCAAAGTTAGACCCACATGACTGAGGGAGTGTGTTCAATTTAGATTTGAAGTTGCTAATCTTTTAATTCTGCTTCTTCTTACAGTATGAATATTTGAAACAGGAGAAATAGTAGACAGTACTCTAAGGAATTAAAAATGTGGTAGTGGAACTGGACTTTGAAAAATCCTGAAACATATGTTTCCATGATAATGGCCCCAAAATTTCGGACGACAACCGATGTTGCCAATCTTGATTAATTTATAACTTCAAACCAAACAATTTAACAAAGGAAACAAAGAAAATAGCTTATTGGTGTTATTAGAGGCTCCCGCTATTGATATGCAGTGACACTGGTCACACTGTAATTGAAACAATTCTCCTAGGGCCAGCAAGGGGCCATTAGACCTTAATTAGAGTTAGTTTTATTTTCTGTTCAATCTAAGTTTTACCAAGAAGCCTTTCAAAGAAAGCCTTCCCTCCCCTGTCCTTAGGGAAGATTTTATGGTTAGTGTTTTGCTTAGAAAACGCCAGCTTGGCCACATTTTTGGAGAGGAATATCCTATACTTTGGGGTAAGTTTTATACCAGTGCTCGCACAGGTATATGATCATAGGAAATAAAATCTGAAAACGATACAAAATAAATACTTTTTAGACTTGAAAATTGTAATGAAGCAAGGCTGCTGTTATTTTAGTAGTACTGTGGGGAGGGACAAGGGAAATATAGTATGTGGGGAGATCACTGTGTTTAATTGGCAAAGGAGGGATATTTGTGGGATATTGAACTCAGAAAATAATGGGATGTACTTTCCATTGTGTTTCTGAAGTTGTTAGTAAAGTTTTTTAAATAAATAGTTTGTAGCAAATGAAATCAGCATTTTCTCTTTGAAAAGACAGTGTCATTTATGTATTGGTCTTTTAAGAACATTTGACGGAGGTAATATTTACACTCTATTATATATAGCTCATAGATGTTCTGTCTGTTTGTTCACTTACCCATAGCGGCAGGGCCTTGCTAAACCTCACTTTGCTGGTCTACATCCCTGATGACTGTAAATGAAAAAAAATAGTGCCATCACATCACTTCTCAGCAAAGATTTAACAGTAGAGAGCCCAATCTTACCCTCTTAATCTGCATGGGGCGGGGACTAGCTGTACGTGGGTTTTACCCCTGCTACGTGAAAAGAGGAGGGGTAATTGCTTCTGTGACAGCATTCCCTGCATCCTCCAAACTCTACTTTCTGCAGGCCTGGGATTTATGTAGTGGGATGGAGCGCTCAATGAATGGACTAAGGGATGACCTTACAGAGTCTTTGATGGAAAGGTAACAAAGCCCAAGCTGTATTACCACCATAGCCACCACTTCACTGCAGGGAACCCAACTTTAAAGAGGATTCCAGGGACAGCTGTTCAGACAGAACAGTGATGAGGGCTATAGAGATGGATAGAGGAGACTCTGCTACTAGGAAGAAGAAAGGTCAGGTACCCATTGCTGGTACAGAGGTACCAGCTCTTGGATTGTCCTTAGATACATGAGGTTTGTGGGACAGATCTATAGCTTGTATATCCCATGATGTGGGAGGGAAAACCCTGGTTCCCCAACAAAATAATTCATAAGGAACTCCATGAGGGGGATCTCACTGAGATTTCCTCCCTTTGGGTCTGTCTGTGGCTTTTCCCCACATGAGAGAGCAAGCAGGCCCAGAATGCAGTGGGCAGGGCTCAAATGGTTAAGACTTCCTTAGGGTACGTATACAAAACAAATCTTCAGCACATTCGCTAGTATACTATGAAGGAATATCATGAGCAGTTACAAATAAACTATAGTAGTCAAAACAAATGAGTAAAGTGCATTTTGTGATGCTGTGTCCTGGATCTTTATTTATTGGTTGTTTGCTTACTCGCAAATATGCAAAATTGAAAAATCCATACTACTTCCCCTCATTATTAACTTCAGTTCTACTGTATTTAATGAAGATCCAATAGAAGGACAGCATTAAATATAAGCAACATGTACATACAAAATATAATTTACCTATTCCTTCCTTAGATGCTACAAGTGATGAGGAGCTATGGAAAAAATGCACAAGAGATAAATAGGTAGACCCCAGCATGTCTCTTGATTCAACTTCCTACCTATTTGTCAAGTGTTTAGGATTTAACTAATGAATTTCCTCCCTTTCTGTCAACTTTTGTAAGTCATTATTGCTCTTTCCTTTGAGCACAAGTAGTTTTCTTTCACTGAGAGATCACAGAAGTGTAGAAATAAGTTTTACAAAATAGTAACCTGAAAAGCTGTTCTTAGCTGTAAAGCATGATATAGATCAGGGATCAGCAACCTTTGGCACGCACCCTGTCAGGGAAATCCACTGGTGGACTGGGACGGTTTACCTGCAGCATCTGCAAGTTCGGCCAATCGCAGCTCCCACTGGCCATGGTTCGCCATTCCAGGCCACTGGGGGATGTGGGAAGTGGCACGGGCTGAGGGATGTGCTGGCGTCACTTCCCACAACCCCCATTGGCCTGGAAGAGTGAACCGCAGCCAGTGGGAGCTGCGATCGGCCGAACCTGCAGATGCTACAGGTAAACAAACCATCCCGGCCTGCCAGCAGATTTCCCTGATGGGCCGCGTGCCAAAGGTGGCTGATCCCTGATATAGATGTTTCTTAAAAATTATCTGATTTACTGTGCAAATACCAAGAATCCCAGGAGGCCTTTTCATTTTTTCTTTGACAATCAAATGATTTTCCTCATAGTATATTTCAAAGATCTATGTATATTGCTATCCAGCTGTGCAATTCTACTGAAGTGTCTAAGCACCTGGGAAAAGGTAGCTCTCTCACCCTGCTCCAGACAAACCTGCACATTCTGCAAAAGGTCAAATTCACCCCCTTCCAGGGGTTTGGCTTTATTAACAAGGAAAATAAAAATAACACATTAAATATAGATTCCAGCCCAATTCTTATCCCAGGTTTTACTGTTCCTATGGTTTATCTCCTAAGGCTTGATCATTGGAGTTTGTCCATTGACTTCATGAGAGCTGGAACAGGAACTTAGAGACCATAGATGGAGCACTGAAGTCAATGTGACCAGGATTTCACCCTAGCTCACTATACCCAAAGAACAGCACCCAGAATCGGTATATCCAGGATGGTGTTCCTGCCACAAGTAGTGACCTGGAATTGGTCAGCATCTTCACACAGAGTTCTAACACCTGCTAATGGAAGAGCTGGCCTGTGTTATGGACAAGGTCAGACTAGATGATCATGATGGCCCCTTCTGCCTTAAAAATCCATGAATTTAAGTACCCTGCAGCCCTATTAAAACACTATGCAAAACAGAGTATTATTTCTGTACACTAGAGTAACATCCTTTGCCTCTGCCTCCTTTAGTTTCCATTTGTTCCCTTACTCTTCCCTGAATATGAGTAATTTTACAGATTTTACATTTTCTTACAGTTTACCAAGAACACAGCTGACAAAAAAACATGCAAGTAATTGAGTGGCTTTTGCTAATGTCAGCTTTAGATATGATGTAGAACCATTTGTCAGAGGGATTTAGTCTTCTCCCATGTAATCACTTTGTAGTGTAATTTTCTGGATATAAGAATAATAAAACTGCGCATATGGAATTATTAGACTAGAGTCATTGGGGAGTTAAATCAGCCTACATTCTGGATATTTTCTCTCTTTTTAAGGCTTAAAATATTCATTAAATTTTCTTAATTGAAGATGGGTTGATTAGGGTTGAATGCCCAGATTGCCTTAGGACGTAATATTCTGTATATCCTTTGAAATCTGTTGGCCTTGCATTAAAATGTATGGAGCACCCAGAGATGCATAATAATTTGGGACTTTAAGGAGAAGAGACTGGAGAGACTGCAAAATAAACTTCTGTCAATTTATTGTCAATACTCAGAAAAATTAAGTACCCAGGTTTCCCAAGCACATGACGTGTGTGGACCTGACTCAATAGAAACGGGAAAGAACAGGAGTTTGGCATGAATAAAGGATGATGATTGGGCCCCTGGAAATAGATAAATGGAGAAGAGTTTGGGATGGAGAAGAAGAAATTATCAGCTCCTCTTCAGCAATAATAGGTAGATGAAGGGAAGAGCTTCTGATACAACTTTCACTGTTTTGCTAGTGTAATAACTTTTCTTCAAAGACTAACACATCTCTGTGCATCTCCTTTTGTAAATTCTCTCATAGAAAAGGTATTGAGCCTGTGACCATGGGCAGAAAGGAGCTTCCATTCTCAGATGTCCTCTTCTCTGGCCCATTGCAGATACTAGAGGACAGTCCTCTCGTGGACCACACCATCATAGCTTAGGCCTTGTCTACACTGGGACTTCAACCACTAGTTTATCTGTACTGGTGCAAACCATCAGTGTAGACATGATTTATACCGGTGCAGCAAGATATGTTCTGGTACAGCTTACTTTTGTTTCACTAGGGCAAATCAACTGCACAACTGTAAATTGTACTTTCACTACGGGTTTGCACAGTGTACCTATACTGATAACGGATATCCCAATGTAGTCAGAGTTGTAGTCACAACTTACCTCTTCTGCTAACAGCAGTCCACAGTGATCAGCCATGCAGAAATATCAGTCTATCTGGCACACTTTGACTAGAAAAAGTGGTAGTCAAGAACTGGGAGAGAGCAGAGAGGGTAAGGTGCAGGCTATTGTTCAGTCAGAGGAGGTGTAGTTGCAGGTGAAGTGAATGGAGCTACGTGGATTTGCACTAGCTGAGGATTTGGCCTGATATCTTTGTGTGAGGAGAAATGATCATTAACAGATGGGGTTTCTTCTTCTAAGAGAGAAAAATAAGATAATGCTAGCTCAGTGCCAGTAACTCTTAAGAAAGAGAAGGAGGCATATGAGAATCAAAACAGGAAAAAAATGGAACACGGAGGAGCAGAGAAGGTTTGTTCTGGAGACCTTTTGACTTCACTTAGTTGATAAGTGGAGGGTGTATTCATGTGAGTGCATAGAGAAAGAGAGTGTGTGAGTTATGATGATGGGGGGCCATATAAATACTTTTGATAGGATAGGAGAGAACAGTACTCAGGAAGCCAGTACTTGGCAAACAGACAACCTAAAAGACAATCTAGCACTGCCAATCAACATGGCAGAACTCAGTTTTCGATACAGGCCAAAAATGTATTTATCAAGAATCCTTGCACAAGGATAACATTACTCACCTGAACATTCATGAAATCCGAACATTGCATTTTGAAACTCAGTCTTTATTTCATCAAAAGGCTTGCAAATCATTTCCCCCTCTTCTTTCCCCGCTCTTTTCATGAGTACATTTTTTGACAAAACGGGTGTAAACTAGGAAAGGTGAGAGGGTAAAAAGTATTTAATCATGGCACTAGAACTGACACCTGAACATCAAGGGCAAGTTTTGAATTGGAGAGGTGTCTGCACTGTTGCCTTGCTTATTATCTTGTGGCTTGTTTGATTTAGGGAAGTGTTCAGCTTAAATGTGCCAAGGATGCAACCTCAGCCTATACTGACATTTCAAAGTTAGATCCTCTTGAGTTGTTCTCTCTTCAACCCCACTCTCAAGGAAAGTGGCCTTTTCAGTGAAATGAAACTTGGTCTCATCAGCAATATTTTAGAAAGTGGAAGGTGAAAGTGTTGACATGATATGTTTGGAGTCTGGGGCTTAAGCTTGAGTCACATCACATGAGGAGATTAAAGCTTTCCTGTCACTGACAGACATCACACATTTTGTGGTAAAAGTCTGATGCCTGACACAGAGAATATTGTATCAAAGGTGACTACAAAGCCACTTTATGTGACTTCAGTTTTAAAACTTGGTGCAGAGTTCTAAGAAATCTAGAGATGCCAAATGGACGAGATTCAGATCTCAGCTATACTGGTGGAAGTTCAGAATAATTCTATTTAAGTCTGTGAAGTCTCCGGATTTACACAAGTGCAACTGATCTGACCCATTAAATCTCTCGGTCCTCTAGCAGCTGCTTTTCTTCTTTTCTTCCCTCACGCTCAGTATAGATAATCTTCCTGAAGCCAAACCACTTGGCTAGGAAATTAAACCTTCAATATTTGCCAATAGTTTACTGGTGTGTTTAAAGTAAGGAGGAATCTTTTCAGATACAGTTAAATAAAATAACTAGTTTTTGTAGTTCATTAGAGAATGTACGTTTAAACAAATAACATTACAAAGTAATAGAATATCAGGAGGCAGGGTGAAGGGATGAGATTTCTCTTAAAATTTTTTTTGTTTTCATCACCCTCCAGATTGTGGTTTAAACTCTACTGTAGCAGGACAAATTCCATTCAGTTTTGCTGTGATAAGTTGTTGTTCACTGTGCTGGCACCATCTCATTTTCTGGGACATTTTAAATGAGCTGGTCAAAAACTGTTTTTCAATAGAAATTTTGCTTTCCAATTAAACAAAACTTGTCACTAAAAGGATTTGCTTTTTGGACTTTTTGTTTTGTTTTTTTTTGTTGTAAAAGTAAATGCACCAAAACTAAAGTATTAGAAATGCTTCTGTTGTGCCTCATGGCAGTTATGATTTGGGTTCCTTATTCTCCTCTATAGGCTGGGCTCGCTCGTCTTTATGGGTTGGACTACATCTCCCATGATACACCATGGCCAAGGTGCTTCCCCCAGATGCATGGAATGAACAAGAGGTGTGTCTACCTTCATCTTGACCACTTGCCTACGTGTCTTTTTTTTATTATAAAATCTTCAGGACATGGACTGTGTCTTTTTTTCCTTACACAAGTAACAAGAAAAGCAAATAAGAATGAAATTATATAGGTTTGGTATTTCATAGACTGTATTTTAGAGCCTGATTCTCTCATATAGTAAGGGATTATTTAACATCAATAAAGAACATAAACTCTGGTGCATTTTCCATTACCTTAGTTCTAACGTGGATCAAATGTGTTGTGCTGTTAGTAAATGCTATTTTAGTTTGTGAAATCTTTCATAGCCATTTAATATTACCACTTCTCCTTTAAATGATATCACTCTGTCATCCCTCCCACCTTTTCTGAGCTGGGAATCAATCATGAGATATGGTTTCTCATTTTTTTAGCCAAAGGCCACGTCAAATAGACTATTTGTGTGAGTAAGACTAGTAGGATTTGGCCTCTGTTTAATAAGGGAAATGGAATTGAAGTGTTTTTAAAAAAAATCACTGGATTTCTGTGAAGGGGCTCCTGCTATTTTTTAAATGATTAACTGCATCATTTTTGCAAACAGCCATCTGCCATAGAGCTACACCTCTGCGTACAGAGTGGCAATAACTTGACTCAAAGTAGGATTATTAGTAGCCATATTGTAACAGGAGGGGAATGTTGAGAGTCAGACAGTGTTGGGCAGACAGAGAAGGTACAGAAACCACTAGAAATGGAGATAAGTTAAACATGCCGGCATGTTGTCATGGCATGTTGCTCATACTGTAGTTATCCAGTTGGGAAGTTAGTTAAGAAAATCTAATTGCAAGCAGCTGTCTATCTGCTTAGCTTGGCCAAGTGTTTTTAATTCCACCCTGCGATGATGAAGAAAACAGGACTTTTAGAGTAACTTTGGTCAGTACTGTGTATGAACTTACTGTATGCTTTCTCGCAAAGTCAAAGTCTAATGTAGAAGTGAAAAAAAATTATTTGAATTGACTGCAGACTTTAATGATGCAACCTCTTCTACACTTTACCAGAATGTATTAGGAAAGCATGGACCTGCTCAGGAGATCAAATTCCATTTTTGTCTGTTTCACAAAATCATTTCATATGACACTTCATCACTGGGTAGCGACTGCCATTAGGTAAAGATGTTTAAGAAAAATTGGATTTGATCAGTTATAATGGCATTCCATGCTCAATGGGGAGAAGGGTTTGTAGGGTAGGCAAATGGCATTCTCCCTTGGGAACACTTTAAATAGCTGACATGGAAAATATTGCAATCTGGTACATTTTAGAAGTGGTTTCCCATCAAAGTAAAATCTGTTATGAATTATGTAAGTTTTCAGGAAGCCTAATTTTTTTGTAATATTCTATTAATCCAAATCTCTGTTCCAGTTGTGGCAAATTGCCAGTACTACTACGATGGGTCTCGCGCTTTCTCTTCTTGGGTGGGGGTTCAGGGCACCATTTCTTGTCCCTGAACTGGGGTATTAACTACCCCACTAGTGTCCTACAGGAGGGGAGTGGAGAGGGAGGGACCCGGGCCCGACCCCTACTGCGGGTCCCAGCCCAGGGGCCCTAGGGATAGCGGTAAACCACTAGAACTAGCAGTTCCTTCCCCTGGGCTACTTCCCTCTCCTGCCCTTCAGCTTGTGGGGCTTCCTGCCCTCCCTCTGCACAAACCAGGTGTCCCTTTAACTAGGGTCTTGGTCTTCTTAGCCCTCCGCAGCAATTCTCCAAACTCTTCTCTGCTTCCCTCCAAACTGCTCTCTGCTCCAACACCTATCCACTCTGCTTCAACTCCTCCTCTTGTCTGATGGAAGCAGGGGGCTTTTATCATGTGACTGGCTTCAGGTGCTTTAATTAATTTATAGCAAACTTTCTTCCCTCTACAGAGAATAAGGCTCCGTTCTAACACTCTCCTGCTGCCACACCGCAGCCGTGCCCATCTTGTCGGGCAGTCTCAGGAGAGGAATAACCGGTGACACTGGGCGTGGCACTAGGTAACTTGAGGGGGTGGAAGACCACGAGTGTCGAGAAAGCCCCCCCACTCTAGGCAACCAGGTAACTCAGGAGGGTGGAAGACCATGAGTGTCGAGGAAGCCCCCCGCTCTGGGCCCAGGCTAGCCTGAACACTTCTCCCTCCTGAAGGCTGCTGTGTTATACCTTGTGTTTGCTTTTGTTTTGTTACATAGTTTTGTTTTTTCCTTTTTGGTGATTCTTTGTAAGTGTTATGCAAATAAAATTCTTTTCTGCTTCAAAAAAAAAAAAAAAAACTCTCCTGCTGCCCTCTGGCCATGCTGTATCACACAGTGTAATTCTTGTCTGTGGTTATAATTTGCTGGGAAAGACAGGTGTAGCCATTTAGATCTGTTTTCTGACATTTTAAATTTATGTGCATATAGTTAATTCTCCATGCAGTTTTTGAATGCTTGTAGATGAGTTGCTATGTTTTAATTTGCAAGACCATTTACACTAAGTTCACAAGGGTGCGCTTCACTCCCATCCACAAGGAATATATATTACTTGAGTCCCACTTACCTCCTCAAAATAGGCTTAAATTGCCTTAGGCCTTGTGCTGGCACTCTTCACTGGGGTGAATTTTATCCAACGTGATGTTTATTATGGTACACATTTTACCAGCAATGTCTTATATAGTCATATGGTAACTTCACATTAAGGAAACTGCATATTCACATGGACACAGAGGGGAAAACGAGTAGTGTCTAATAATACACACATAATAATATGCAGTCTTGCAAAAGAACAGTCCCATTGATGATTCTTTGCAGACTCCTCAAGCTTCTGAAGTTGCTGCCGTTGCTGCTACTAATCATCTATCACTTTGGCTGTTCTTCTTGGGAGAATCTAGTGTTTCGGCTTCTAGAACCACAGCCATTCTTTGAACAAATTCAGATAGAAGCTCAGATTACTATAACATAAAATGGTACTGCTGGTACAAATGGTCTCTAGGTACTACAACCACACATATAAATCCAGAAGGTTTAATGGAGAATCCTATCTGTTCCACAAAAGAGACTCCCGACCATCATCAATTCCACAATGGTATGTAAGAAAGGGATGTAGGAAATCCCAGCTACACTGGAGATCTAGATTTTTTCACAGATCAGGGTGGAGAAAATGGAAGATGTACAGGTAACTAAGGAACCACCTCTGCCTCTGCTCATATGGTTGTATGGTTTGTAGAAGGGACATTGGCCAGTCAAGTCACACAGGTTGAGCAGAGAGGGATCAGTCACAGATTCATAGATTTTAAGGCTAGAAAGGACCACTAAATCATCTAGTTTGACCTCTTGTTTAATCCAGGCCACAGATTTTCACCCATTTACCCCTGTATTAAGCCAAATAACTTGTGTTTGACTAAAGCATATCTTCCAGAAAGACATCTAGACTTGATTTGCAATCATCAAGCAATGGAGACTCCATCACTTTCCTGGGTAGTTTGTTCCAGTGGTTAATCTCCTGCACAATTAAATATTTGTGCCTTCTTTCTAATTTGAACTTGTTTGTCTTTCACTTCTAGCCATTGGGTCTAGTTATGTCTGTCTCCAGGAGATGAAATATCCACGGGTACCTGATCATTTCTCTCTATGAAGAAACCTATACACTGTAATCAATGCACCTCTCAATCTTCTTTTGGATAAACTACACTAACTGAGCTCTATGTCTTTCACTCTAAGACATTTTCTCCACCCTCCAATCAGTTTTGTGTCTCTTTTCTGCATACTCTCCCATTTTTTGACATTCAAAATAAAAGCTCACAGTACAGGTGTTTCAATAGTTAATTCTCTAGAGAAGAGGTAGTGTCTCTCCTGATGTTGTTTAAAAGAGTATCACAGGAATCATGATTTAAAGTGGATACTCTGGGTTATAGTAGTCTAACATCCATTGAAGTCAATGGAAGGGCTTCTATTGACTTCACTGGGTGTTGGATCAGGATCCCATTGAAGTCACCTAGGATGAGTTTGTCCAACTGTCTCTATATGGTGTTTATATAATAGCTTGAACTAACACCCACAGAAGTCAGTGGAAAGACTCCCATCCTTACTTTCAGTGAAGTCCCAGTACGTACATAGCAATTTAATCTGACTGCCCTTTTTACTAATATCTCATGACTAGAGCTGGTTGGGAATTTTTCTACAGAAAATGCCAGTTAGTTAAAACCAAAACCTTTTGCAAAAATGTATCAGTCTGACAACACTTTTGTTAGGAAGGTTTCTCACATCTAGGATGAAATCCTGGTCAAAATCAGAGACTGACCCACAAGAATAGCCAATAGCCTGGTGGTTAGGACACTGATTAGGGATGTGGGAGACCCAGGTTTAAATCTCAAGGTTCTGACTGATTCAGAATGATACAGAGTCAGTCTCTCTCTGGCCTAATGAATATCTGAATTATTATATAAAGTGGAACAGTTCCAAGAGGAAAGATTTTAGGGCACCTCATTATTGACTATTCTAGGGAGGATCTCTCTTTTTCTCTGTCCGCCCCCCCCCCCCCCGAAAAATTGCAAACGGTCTTGACTTTGTCATGATGCAGAACAGAATCAAATGCTAAATCTCAGTTTTTTTCTGAAACAGAATTCTTGCTTTCCAGCCAGCCCTACTGATGACCAAACAGAGGATATCACGTATGCACAAATGGCCAAAGTTGTTTCATTCATTTAACACAGTTAACTATATGAAGAGGCCTAAATTAATCTCCTCTTTGTCAACTACTCAGATACTCTGCACGAGGTATGTGCCACAATTATAGACCCATAACCAACTTTTGCAGCACTGCCATTTCCTCAGGCCTCTACCAGATGTATCAGAGCACCTAATTCCACTATGTTTCCTATATTTGCAGGCATCTGGCAATGTAACACATATGAAGTACAGTTATGCAAAAATAGGGACATTTTTGGTGTGAAAATGTTTGAGATTTCTTTCAGGGATTTTTACACCGTTGACATTTAGCTTTCCGCAGATTTTTAGGGTAATTGCTATTGTTTACTTTGAGACAGATTATTATTGATGATCTAACCATCCACAGTCAGATGCCTTCCCTGTGATTGTGGCTCTCCCAGTACAGTGGATGGCATGAGAATATAAAGGTCTTTTCTTTTTGCAGGAAGGAGACACGCAAACAGAACTGACATTTTGTAGAGGAAGTCACTATAAGACATTGAGGGGTGATCTTGCTTCTGTTGAAGTTAATTGTAAAACTCTCATTGACTTAAATGGGAGCACAATTGGGCTGTAAATGCAGAAATAAAGCCCAATTAAAAAAGGCATCATTCTGAGAAAGGAAGGGAGGAAGAACAGAAAAGGTGTCAGTATATTGAAGAAACAGCAGGGCAAATCAGTGGCATTAGAGGCATCCTTCAAAAGCATCCTAGTGATCAGGGAAGCAGAGAGTACTGCTGCTCATCTTCTTTAAATTGCTAAGTAAAAGTCTCACATGACAGAGACCATTTCACACTATTTCATTTTCACCCATTACTTCTAATAATGAGGAATGTTTGCATATTGCACAAGATCTTGATTTGTACCACCTGCATTGGTTTCTTTCATGAGGATTTTCAGAACCATGGCTGAATATTTCTTTACTACAAAGGACCTATTCAAGAATATAATGGAGTTATTTTAAATGTCCATCTTTTTTGGGGGGGAAGGTTACTTCCTCTAATTAGGGGAGGTGGGGAGGAAGGGAGATGATTTTTTTGGAAAAGCCTTTCCCTCTTGTCATTTTTTATTTTTCATTTGTCTTATTGGAGCACCTGAAGTCCCCAACCAAGTCAGGTTCTCGGTGCTACACAGACATAGGAAAATACAGTACCTGCCCCAAAGAGCTCCCAATCTCAGTTTTAGACAAATCCAAATGGTGAGTGAAACAAAGAAGGTGGGAAGGAAGAAAGGGAGACAGTAATAAGAATATTTCTGCATACAGTGAGTGTGTGCACAGTTTGTAGGTATAGGGTTGGTGTTTGATTGCTAATGGAAACAAATATGCAGATCAGAAATAGTATGAGCCAGAAGGTGTATTTTTGACTGTTTGCACATATAAAATAAGGTCTGTGTGAACCAGCTCATTTCAACTGGTCAGGAAGAGATTTCTTGTTTGTTCTTGCAAAACCTGAGTCATATCAGAAGAAGAAAGAGAGAAAGAGAGAAAGAGTAAGGGTTTGCGTGTGTACATGGGGTTGAAAGTGTATTTTTTTGTTTTGCTTTGTTTTACTCTTTTCCTTGTATCTCACTGTGGTGACATTCTTCCTCTCTTGTGTCAGCACTTTTGGTTTTCACTGTTTGTGAAAGTTCCTCATTTTACTGATGAACATAATCTTATTTTCCTTGTAAAACAATCCTCAACATGAAACCATTTTTTCAACTGAGAAGCAATCTGTTATAGATTCTAAGAAAATGGATTTTTATTTTCTGTTTAAAGAACACTCTGTTGTTGCTTACTTTTTGCCTGATGCATCATTAGCTGTAGTAAAAATGAGCTGATAAAGATTTGGCTTGGGACCAAGGAAAAAAACAAACAAAAACATGTAATAAGGAAACTTTCTGTCAGAAATGCAGTTTTTTTGTGTTTACTCTAAAATAAAGTTTCTTTCCTTTCATAACATATAATGAATTATATAATAAACAACAATAATAAAAATAAATAAATAAAATTAAAGTAAATAAATAAAATAAATAATAATATCAACAATAATAAAACAGCTAGAATTGTCACTAATAGCTAAATTAATCAAATTAATCAATGGTAAGACATAAGAAGGCTCCAAATCCTGCACAAACATAGACACATGCTTTTTAATAGGACCCTTATCCTTGGGACTGGAACCTCTAGCTTTTCCCACAATGCAAATAATTACAATGATAATATCGCAGGAAGTTCATCCTCAACATAGGGATTAATTGTGCCTTTTACCTGTGAAAGTGTGTCTTTTAAAAGATCAGTTGTTAGAATGGACTCAGCTTTCTGGTCTTTTCATGATCAATTAGAAATGTCTTTCTAATTCCATCTTTCTTTAACTTACTAATCACTGATTTCTGAAAGCAATTGCTCATTTAGGGCCTAATTTTGCTCTTACTTACATAGGTTTCAATCACCTAAGTAACTCCATTGAGGACCACATGTAACACAGCACTGAGTCACTTATGTATTAGAATTTGGTCCCTCCGTTGATAATATTCCCCACTTAAACCCCAATGATTGATTTAAAATTAAGACCACTATTTCATCCTACATTGAAGGTCTTACTTTCAGTTTTATTGTATATTTTCCAGTTGATTTGAGGCTGGGCCTCTCCACTCCTATGGCAATAGATACTTGCATACAGTCAGATTTTCTTTCACCTTCTGCCAAGGTCCTTCCACTCTCTGAACTCTAGGGTACAGATGTGGGGACCTGCATGAAAGACCCCCGAAGCTTATTCTTACCAGCTTAGGTTAAACGCTGCCGCCACCAAAGTGTTACACAAAGAACTGGGGAAGTGCCCACTTGGAAACATCTCCCCCCAGAAATATCCCCCTAAGCACTACACCCCCTTTTCTGGGGAAGGCTTCATAAAAATCCTCACCAATTTGCATAGGTTAACACAGACCCAAACCCTTGGATCTTCAGAACAATGAAAAAGCAATCAGGTTCTTAAAAGAGAATTTTAATTAAAGAAAAAGTAAAAGAATCACCTCTGTAAAATCAGGATGGTAAATACCTTACAGGGTAATCAGATTCAAAACATAGAGAATCCCTCTAGGCAAAACCTTAAGTTACAAAAAGACACAAAAGCAGGAATATACATTCCATTCAGCACAACTTATTTTATCAGCCATTTAAACAAAACAGAATCTAACGCATATCTAACTAGATTGCTTACTAACTCTTTACAGGAGTTCTGACCTACATTCCTGCTCTGGTCCCGGCAGAAGCAACACACAGAGAGGACCCTTTGTCTTCCCCCCCCCCACCCAGCTTTGAAAGTATCTTGTCTCCTCATTGGTCATTTTGGTCAGGTGCCACTGAGGTTATCTTAGCTTCTTAACCCTTTACAGGTGAAAGGGTTTTTCCTCTGGCCAGGAAAATTTAAAGGTGGTTACCCTTCCCTTGATATTTATGACAACTTCTACCTTCTGGAGTGATCCAAACTTCTGCAGGGTCAAGGAGGCCGCACAGTAAAAATAATGTTATTCTAGAACTCTATATTCTAGCAGCACTCATTTGAATGAGTAAGAGAAAGCAAGAAGTCAGTTTTCACATGTACGGAGATCTTTACCAAAATCCTAACAAATAGACTGCTGTGCTAGGCCACAGTCTGTTGTGTATTTCGCTGGTGCAGAGATAATGATTACGAGCTTATTTTCAGTCAGGGTGAGCACTTGGAGCTCTCACTGAATTCAATTAGAGTTTGGCTACTCAGCCACTCTGAAAGTCAGGCCCACAGCTTTTAGAAGAAAAGTGAAGTGGAAACGCATCAGGACCATAATCGTACTAATGTGATCAGCAGTTTAGAAAAACCCTGTATGCATCTTACAAATCCTAGGTCAGAGTCTGGTTTTAGTGGCTACTTTTTGTCTATTGCAGCTTTTAACCCCCTCTTGTGTAGGGTACCAGGCCGTGGGTGGTCAGGTCTAGAGGTTTGAAACAAGACTTTTACCTACTGGTCAGAGCTGGGTCCAGCAGGGCAGAGTCTAGGAGCAATCTGAGGGTCAGCACAAGCCAAATGCTGGAGCTGGAGGATAAACTGGAGTTGTAGTCAGAAGGCATAGCCAAGAGTTGGAACAGGGAGTCAGAAGCCAAAGCTGAAGCTGAAGGGTTAACTGGAGTCACAGTCAGAAGGCAAAGCTGCGGGATTCTGAAGCCAGGACAGAGCTGGGGTCTGAGGCAGGGACAGGCTGGACCAGGAATAGGAGTAAGGACTGGAAGCAGTAGCAGGAAAAGTGCAGTTGTAGGTATGGCAGATTTGTAGGACTTTCAGCCTGGGGGTATGTAGCTGTGCCTCTTCTGATACAGGCTTCTATCATCTAGAGGGTTGGACTAGATGACCTCCTGAGGTCCCTTCCAACCCTGATATTCTATGATTTTATGATTCTATGACTCTATGATTCTATGAAGGGTGAAGGTCAAGGTAGTCTGGGCATTTTCATTGCCTAGGGCTTGGTGGATCTGAATGGTGAAGGGATCATTGGAAGCAGGGAAGTATGGAGGGTAACAAGTCCCGGACTGTGGTACCTGAAATGAATTTGATGGCTTGAGGATCATGTATGGAGTCTCTTGGTCATGTTTCCAATACACCCCCATTTGAGATAATGCATCTGCCTTGCCATTCCTGGTCCCTGGCCGGTAGGTCACGATGAACTTGAATCATATAAAGAAAAGGGACCAGTGGGCCTGTTGCCGAGCCATCTTCAGGAATTCCAGGTTCTTGTGATTGGTGAGGACTTGCAATGGGAAGTTAGCCCCCTCCAGGAGATGCTGCCATTCCTCCAAGGCTGCTTTGATAGCCAGTAGCTCCTTACTGACATGTCATAGTTTTGCTCCCCTGGGGTGAACTTGCATAGGTAAAAGGTACAGGAGTGAAGCAGACCATCAGAGGCAGCCATTTGGGAGAGGACTGCTTCCAGCGCAAAGTTCAAGGCATCCACTTAAACCATGACTGGCTGGCCCAGGCTGGGGTGAACCAAAATGGGGTCTGTGAGAAATTTCTCCCTCAGATACTCAAAAGCCACTTGTGCCTCTGGGGATCAAGGAAACCAGGCTCCCCTCCGTAGGAGGGCTGTGATTGGGACGACCAACCCTGTGAAACTGTGGATGAACCATCTGTAGAGATTGATGAAGCCCAGAAAATGTTTTATCCCATGGACATCCTTGAGCACTTCCCAGTTGCTGAAGGCTATCCCTTTGTGTGGGTCCATGACCAGTCCTTCAGGGGAGATGATGTAGCCAAGAAACTCTCCTGTGTCTTGGTCAAACTGGCTTGGCATACAGGCAGTATTGTAGAAGCCTTCCTAAGACACTCCATATGTGCTGGTCATGCTTTGCCTAGTTGTTGGAAAAAATAAGAATGTCATCCAGATAGTTAATAATGAACCAGTTCACCATGTCCCAGAAGATGTCATTGACAAAATTCTGAAAGGTCACTGGAGCACTGCACAGACTGAATGTATCAATACTGGGTGCAGAAGGCAATTTTCTACTCATTTCCATCTCACACACACACCAGGTTATAGGCCCTGCAAAGGCCTTTGTAAAATTCAGGAAGAGTATAATTGATATAGGAGTTCATGAATGAGGGGGCGCAGGTGATGGTTCCGAACCATCACCTTGATGAGAGCCTGGTAGTCAATGCAGGGCCTCAGGGAAACCATCCTTCCTTTTAACAAAGAAGATTGGGGCCCTTGCTAGATAGCTTGATAAACCCTTTCTGTGGATTCTCCTATAGAAGGACCTGAAGCTCTGGTTTGGAATATGTGGCTGAAGGGAATTTTGGTGCCTGGCTGAAGGTCAATTGGGCAGTTGTATCTGCAGTGCAGGGGCAGGGTATTAGCATTTCCCTTGCCGAATGCATCTGCAAGGTCGTTGTGCTTGAAAGGTATTTCAGTGGCAGCAAGTGGGATAGTCAGGGGTGTGTCCAGCTGCCCTGGGCCCGTTCCCTCACAGCAATGGTTCCCCGGATGATGACATGAGCGGCAGAAGATACTGATTTTTCTCTGTGGCCTTGGGAAGGCAAAATCATTGGCAGCACTGAGAGAAAAAGTGATACAGGGTTTCATGGGCACCAAATCAGGGCATTCCCAGGAGAGTTGGGATCCTGAATCAATCTGAACTGAAGGGTTTCCCAGTGCCCCTGAGGGTAACAACCCCAAAGGGGTGAGCTGGTAGGTGACAGGCCCCAAGGCCAGAAGTGACACATTGATGGTTTCCACCACCTCTGGGGAATTCTGACACACAGTGGAGATTCCTAGGGGTCTTAGCTACATCCTGGTTCATAAAATTATCTGAGGCTTCCGAGCTGATCAAAGCCTCCAGGTGGACCGCTGGCCTCACCAGGAGTAGGAGCTGCAGTCACACTCAGAGTTGCATTAAGGATGGGCTTGCAGTTGCTGCCATCCTGATAGAAGTGCGTGGAGGTAGAGAGTCTCTGGAGAGGGGACGAGACCAGCCCACTGTGGATCCCCATATCAGGGATGAGGCTTAGCGTTTCCCCATCCCAAAGCTGGTCTGACCTTTGCGGGGCATGTCAAGCAAAGTGTCCATGGCCCTAGTAGGTGGCTTTGGTGCACCCCTGATTCCCCACCAGACCACGACTCAAGTTGTTTTGTAGCACACGAAGTGAGGGGTTCTCCAAGGCAAACAAACAAACGTCCTTTCCTCTCTTTTCCTTGAGGGGCGGGATCAGAGTAAAAGAAAAGAAAGGCAAAGATGGTCTGTCTCTTAGGCAGCCTTTTGAAGTTGCCCCTTTGGGGCTTGGCTTATCAGCTGGTACAGTTCCTTCAGTTAGGGTCTGCCTCCAGCCCCTCCTTTTGGGGTGTTCCACTTGATACCGGGTCTATGCAGTCTCAGGGGCAATGAGACCTGCAATGGTCTCCCTCTAGGTTAATCTGTCTTGTTCCTGTTCACTGCCTTGTCCTGTGTCAGGCTTCCCCTTTTTAAGCTCCCCTGCTCCAGGCATAGCATGGTTTACAGGTGCACCTCGTTAGTGCGGTCTGAGTCCAGAAGACCTTGTTAGCCTCCTCTCTATTAGAGTCAGGGCATGGCCCTTTACATCCCATAACACAGAAACAGCCCTGAAGTTCAGTGTGGGTGTTTGTCAGCCTCCGACAGGTGTGGGCGGGCATGGTCAAAGTACATGGGTTCCAGGTCCTGGAGTGGGGTGCACAGTTCAGGGGTCAGAGACCGGGGCATCGTCAAAGCTTGAAGGGCTGGGCCACATTCATGGTGCTTCTTGGTAAGGTGATTGTCAATTTTAATACATAGGTCGATTAGATCTTCGAGGTGGTGCAGTTTGGCCTGTGCCAGTTCATCTTTTAGATTGTAGAATCACAGGACAGGAAGGGACCTTGAGAGGTCATCTAGTCCAGTCCCCTGCACTCATGGCAAAACTAAGTATTATCTAGACCATCCCGGACAGGTGTTTGTCTAACCTTCTCTTAAAAATCTCCAATGATGGAGATTCCACAACCTCCCTAGGCAATTTGTTCCAGTGCTTAGCCACCCTTACAGTTACAAAGCTTTTCCTGATGTCCAGCCTAAAACTCCCTTGTTGCAGTTGAAGCCCATTGCTTCTTGTTCTATTCTCAGTGGTTAAGAAGAACAATTTTTCTTCCTCCTCCTTGAAACAAACTTTTATGTACTTGAAAACTGTTCTCATGTCCCCTCTCACTCTTCTCTTTTCCAGACTAAACAAACCCAATTTTTTCAATCTTCCCTCATAGGTCATGTTTTCTAGACCTTTAATCATTTTTCTCGCTCTTCTCTGGACTTTCTCCAATTTGTCCACATCTTTCCTGAAATGTGGTTCCCAGAACTGGACACAATACTCCAGCTGAGGCCTAATCAGCATGGAGTAGAGCGGAAGAATTATTTCTTGTGTCTTGCTTACAACACTTCTGCTAATACTTCCCAGAATGATGTTTGCTTTTTTTTTAAATGGTGTTACACTGTTGACTTATATTTAGCTTATGATCCACTATGACCCCCCCAGATCCCTTTCCGCGGAACTCCTTCCTAGACAGTCATTTCCCATTTTGCATGTGTGCAACTGATTGTTCCTTTCTAAGTGGAGTATTTTGCATTTGTCCTTATTGAATTTCATCCTATTTACTTCAGATCACTTCTCTAGTTTGTCCAGATCATTTTGAATTATAATCCTATCCTCCAAAGCACTTGCAACTCCTCCCAGCTTGGTATCACCTGCAAACTTTATAAGTGTACTCTCTATGCCATTATCTAAATCATTGATGAAGATATTAGAATCATAGAATCATAGAATATCAGGGTTGGAAGGGACCTCAGGAGGTCATCTAGTCCAACCCCCTGCTCAAAGCAGGACCAATCCCCAATTAAATCATCCCAGCTAGGGCTTTGTCAAGCCTGACCTTAAAAACTTCTAAGAAAGGAGAAGTAAAGCAGAACCGGATCCAGAACTGATCCCTGCGGGACTCCACTCATTATGCCCTTCCAGCATGACTGTGAACCACTGATAACTACTCTCTGGGAACAATTTTCCAACCAGTTATGCACCCACTTTACAGTAGCGCCATCTAGATTGCATTTTCTTAGTTTGTTTATGAGAAGGTCATATGAGACAGTATCAAAAGCTTTACTAAAGTCAAGATATACATGTCTACCATTTCCCCGCTATCCACAAGGCTTGTTACCCTATCAAAGAAAGCTATCTTGTTGGTTTGACACGATTTGGTCTTGAAAAATCCATGCTGACTGTGACTTATCATTTTATTATCTTCTAGATGTTTGCAAATTGATTGCTTAATTATTTGCTCCATTATGTTTCCGGGTACAGAAGTTAAGCTGCTGGTCTGTAATTCTCTGGGTTGTCCTTATTTCCCTTTTTATCATTTGGCACTATATTTGCCCCTTTCCAGTCTTCTGGAATCTCTCTCGTCTTCCATATATTTTCAAAGAAAATTGCTAGTGGCTCAGATATCTCCTGAGTCAGCTCTTTGAGTATTCTAGGATGCATTTCACCAAGCCCTGGTGACCTGTCTAATTAATTTTTAACTTGTTCATTCCCTATTTTAGCCTCTGATCCCACCTCATTTTTACTGGCGTTCACTATGTTAGACATCCAATCACCACCAACCTTCTTGGTGAAAACTGAAACAAAGAAGTCATTAAGCACCTCTGCCATTTCCAAATTTTCTGTTATTGTTCCCCATTGAGTAACCAGCCTACCCTATCCTTGGTTTTCCTCTTGCTTCTAATGTATTTGTAGAATGTTTTCTTGTTACCCTTTATGTCTCTAGCTAGTTTGATATCATTTTGTGCCTTGGCCTTTCTATTTTGTCCCTACATACTTGTGTTATTTGTTTATATTCATCCTTTGAAATTTGACCTAGTTTCTACTTTTTGTAGGACTCTTTTCTGAGTTTTAGATCATTGAAGATCTCTGGTTAAGCCAGTGTGGTCTCATGTCTTACTTCCTGACTTTCCTACGCAGTGTGATAGTTCACTCTTGTGCCCTTAATAATGTCTCTTTGAAAAACTGCTAACTGTCTTCAATTGTTCCCCCTTAGACTTGCTTCCCATGGGATCTTACCTTCCAAAATCTCTGAGTTTGCTAAAGTCTGCCTTCTTGAAATCCATTGTCTTTATTTTGCTGTTCTCCCTCCTACCATTCCTTAGAATCATGAACTCTATCCTTTCAGGATCACTTTAACCCAAGCTGCCCTCCCTTTTCAAATTCTCAACCAGTTCCTCCCTATTTGTCAAAATCAAATCTAGAACAGCCTCTCCCCTCTAGCTTTCTCCACCTTCTGAAATAAAAATAGTCTCCAATACATTCCAAGAACTTTCTGGATAATCTGTGCCTTGCTGTGTTATTTTCCCAACAGATGTCTGAATAGTTGAAGTCCCCCATCACCACTAAGTCCTGTGCTTTGGATGATTTTGTTAGTTGTTTAAAAAAAGCCTCATTCACCTCTTCTTCCTGGTGATCTGTAGTAGACCTCTACCATGACATCATCCTTGTTATTTACCCCTTTTATCCCTAGCTAGAGACTTTCAACAAGTCTGTCTCCTATTTCCATCTCAACCTCAGTCCAAGTGTGTACATTTTTAATATATAAGGCAACACCTCCTCCCTTTTTTCCCTGCCTGTCCTTCTGGAGCAAGCTCAACCCTTCTATACCAATATTCCATTCCTGTCATGTGCATTATACCACTAGGTCTCTGTGATGCCATCTATGTCATAGCTGTGATTATTAACTAGCATTTCGAGTTCTTCCTACGTATTCCCCATACTTCTTGCATTAGTATACAGACATCTAAGATACTGAATTGATTTCCCTCCCCCAGTTCTGTCTTATATCTCCCTTATCCCTGCTATAACAGCCCATGCTCACCCTCAGATTCCGACCCTTCTCCCAGGTCTCCATGTTTTTGAATTACCCGTGGGCTTTGGCCACCTACCCCCTTTGAACGTAGTCAAAGCCCTCCTCACTGGGTTAACCAGTCTGTATCCATATATGCTCTTCCCCTTCCTCAATAGGTGGACCCATCTCTGCTTAGCAGTCCTTCCTGGAATAGCATCCCATTATAAAGGAAGCCGAGGCCCTCCTGGTGACACTATCCTCGCAGCCAGGCATTCATCTCCAGGTTGCATCTGTCTCTGCCTGGGCCCCTACCCTTGACCAGAAGGATCGAAGAGAAAACTTCTGCACTCCCAACTCCTTCACCGGTACTCCTAGAGCCCTGTAGTCACTTCTGATCTGCTGAGGGTCATACCTTGCAGTATCATTAGTGCCCACATGGATGAGTAACATGGGGTAGTAGTCAAAGGGCTGGATGATCCTCGAGAATCCCACCATAATGTCTTGGATACGGGCCCCATGCAGGCAGCATGCCTCCTGGGATGCCATGTCAGGGTGACAGATGGGTGCCTCCATCCCCCCCAAGTCAGAACTGATGACACTGCATGGCCTCATTCCACCTAGGGTCAGTGGAGAGATGATGGAAGTTGGCAGCATATTGGGCAGCTAATCAACATCCCTCCCATAGCATTTGCAGGGCAGCATCAGAGGTTCTGGTGTGATAGGGATGACCAAAAATAATCAACATGGCCTGAATGAACTGGCCCAGGAAGGTCTGGACTGTTCTAAGAGTGGGGAGGCCCAGGCTAAGGCCTCCCCAGTGAGCAGACTAATGCTGACACCTTCTTGGGCCTGGTCGGTGGGCAGGGCCATCCCTAGTGGGGTGCGGGGAACGGGGTGGAAGTGACTAATCCATCACTTCCGGGACCGACCTGTCACTTTTGGGATTGACTGTGCTTGGCACTGGCCAATTGCACCAGTGGCCCATGGGGCCCCCCAAAGCACAGGGCCCGGAGCAGTCGCCCCCATGCCCAAGGGACGGCACTGTCTGTAGGGAACAATTGGAGGTGTAGCAAGAATAGGAACTGGCATTGGTTTAGGAAGTCTCGGAACTGACCACAATGACCATTAAACTTTCAGCTCCCAGCAGGCTGGTGCCAGGGCTGCCAGTGAAGCCACCTGGGCTTGTAGAATTGCATTTGCACCTGCTGGATGGACACTTGTGTCTGCCACTCTGTACAGCCTCACCAACCAAAGAAAAACTGGCCTCAGTGGGGTCCATGCTGATGAGGTTGGCCCCTAGCCTTTGTATGGGCTGCTCAAACTGTAGGGTACCAGGCCATGGGTGGTGAGGCCTGGTGGTTAAAACAAGAGTTTGGCCTGGCATTTAGAGCTGGATTTAGTAGGGGAGAGTCCAGGAACATGCTGAGGGTCAGTGCCAGAGGGACTGAAGCCAGTAAACCAGAGTTGGAGTCAGAAGGCATAGCCAAGAGTTGGAGTCAGGAGCCAGAAGCCAAAGCCGAAGGGTTAACTGGAGTCCCAGTCAGGAGGCGAAGCTGAGGGTTAGAGCTGGGAGTCCAAAGTAGGGTGACCAGATGTCCCGATTTTATAAGGACAATCCCAGTATCCAGGGCTTTGTGTTATATAGGTGCCTATTACCCCTCACCCCTGTCCCGATTTTTCACACTTGCTATCTGGTCACCCTAGTCCAACGCCGGCTCAGAGCTTGGGGCTGGGACATGAACAGGCTGGACCGGCAGCAGGAGCAGGAGCAAGGACTGGAAATAGGCTGGAACCAGGAGCAGGATGAGCGCAGCTGTGGTTGTGGTGCATGTTGAGCAGCTGCTCTTTTGGTATGGATATCAGGCTTATAAGCAGGGCTGCTGATCCAGCAGCCAATCAGTTGCTGTGGCTACTCTCTTAGTTCCAGAGCAATGCAGCTGGCTTATTGGTCCCTAGCAGCAAAGTTAGTCAAGGGAGCAGGCCCGCAGCTGTTCCTAGCTGGCCTGGCCCCGACACCTTTGCATATGTGCAGGGAAAGCACGTAAGAGCAGTGTTTCTGTATAATAAACAGTAAATATGTGTCAGAGGGACTTTGCCTAGCTTGCAGACTGACAATGTCTCAGTGCTCAGAAACACAACTGGGGAGGTTCCAGAAAGAATCTATTCCCACAGTCCAGCAGCTGTCACCAAGCGGAAAACAGTTAAGGGGGTGGTGGGGGAAGATACAATGTGGCTGATTGCCCAAGAGTTTACCATGGTTATTGTTACACTTGTGGCCATAGACTTGTGACCCCTTTCATTTTATTTAGTACTGCTTTCAATTCCTTTTTCTTTTTCTTTTACCAGCTCCACATTTTACCAAAACTGCATCAAAGTTATTTACTGCCAACAGAGAGTCCATCTGATGGTCAGACGTTTGTGTCAACATCAGTGCCTGTGGCTCATTACTCACCTTCAGCTAGTGCTGACCTTCCAATGTTGCTACATGATCTGGTTTTGTTTGAAGGCAGCAACCTTAGTTAAATAAAGGGATTTTTGTACCTATATCTTTGATTCCTTATTCATAAATGTGCAGGTTTTTAGCCTAACAACAATTTGATATTTTGTAAAACAAAAACTGAGAGAAATAACTGCACCGTAATTGTAAAGAAACCTGTCAAAATGGCAGACAGGTCGTTAAAAGTTTAAAATCTTTATTGTTTGTGCTTGACTAAATAATGCAGAAGTACTCAACTTATAGCACATGGGATGAGGCCATTTCCTCTATTTTAGTGTTTTGCCACTGATAATCCAATATTAGCACATGATTGAACACATCTTAATGCAACATATAATTGCCCATGAGCAAATACTTTTGTCTTTTAGAATGAAAGCTGTCCCTTGTAGAAATCTTTTGCACCCCTTAAGCCCTATCCTGAGGGTTTTAGTGGAATAAAGTGGTGTGTAGGCCTCGTGCCAGGCCTCTGAAAAGAGTGAATTTCACCCTTAGCCAGCAGCATGTCACATTGGTTGAAACACTAATTAAAGATAGAGTTATATAACACTTAGATTATCATGCTATGATAGGGACAAGGCTGCACATCTCCCATAAAGGAAAATTGTGCCTCACCAGTCTACAAGAATTCTTGGAGAATGTCTGCAAAATAGTTGATAAAGGAGAACTTGTAGATATAATTTATTTGGACTTCTAAAGCCTTTAAGAAACTAGCTAATGGATTCAAAACAGAAAAGATCAGTTTTCAATGTGGCACTAGGTTCCATTGTAGGTTACAAAGACCAGTGTTGTTTAATATATTTATTTCCTATTTGAGAAAGGGGTTTACAGTGAGGGAAGAAAATTATTTAGGTTAGTCAAAAATAGAGAAAACTATCAGGCACTGCAGAAGAACCTAATAAATCTTTGTCTGCTTCAGATGTTTCCTTGGTCCTATTAAATATGGAGAAAGCTGTAGGAGGATGAAAATTACTAGTGACAGGCAAATAAGAGAAGGATATGGAGATCTGGTTTTGTTCAGAATACATGCATCTGGACCAAACCCCTTGATTCAAACTTCCTGATCCTTGGAGATATTAAAATCTATATCTGGATCTTAATTTTCAGCCTATGCAAAAATGTACATGCTTTTCTATAGTTTATCTAAACCTACCCAAACCTCTTTGGTGTGGAAATCACTTGAGATCAAAGTTTCCCAGAAGATTTCTAGTATATCTTGTTTTTGATGGGAGATGCAATGAGAAAATTGTTTCTCTCATGGTTTTTTGTACTCTCACTACAAGAGCTGGATAAAACTAGGGGGATAAAGGCACACAGCAAATCTTTTTTGAACCCCCGGAATATATCAGTATCAGGCCATCTTTCATTTTATCTGATCCACTTCACCTATCTCTTCTAATAGTCTTTCTTTGCATTCTGGAACTTATCCGGCTTCTCAGAGAGACTAAAGGCTGTAAGCTATTTAAAAGCTACCATACTCCTAAGCATTAATAATATTAATGGGTTTTTTTGCAGCTTGCACTGGTAGAGAGCAATTTCTGATCTCCATTTCCCTACTGTGTATATGGAGTAACTGGGCTAGATTCAAGTCTAGATTATACTGGGCACATTTAAGTTTTTCTCTAAGATTTGAAATTCCAACAAAAAATTGTTCAGCCCTTTCCAAGAATGAAATTAGGCAAAAATAAATTGGCTGTAAATTTTTTTTAGAAGAATTACGGCTTCCATGCTTTGGAGCAGGGACTTAAAATTTGTCACTCTTGTATTAGGGATGTGTCTTTTTCCATAAAAAATCACCTAAGTTTGGCCAAGGCATGAGCTTCTGAAGAATCTCTGCACCTGCTCAGTAGAGATTTCTTAGAATTTTGTAGCCAAGTTCTCTCGACAGTCTGTCTGCGCTAAGTGTGCTCCATGCCTACCGAGACCAGACTGCACAGAACAGCCGACTTCCCTAGGCTGCAGCAGCTGAGCAGGACCTTCCCTGCAATTGTTGCTCCATGCCAAATGGTGCCAAGCACAGAACTGAGAGCTGGAGACTGTCTTTCCTGTGCTCTCAGTGCTCCTGCTGCTGGCACCCGGGCCGAAAGAAGGGGGAAGAAACCTGACATAAAATGCAGAGGAGTGAGAAATGGGAGGAGAATATGGGGTGGAGGGATTAAGGGAGCCTGAGGACTGGGAGAGGCAGAGGCTGAGAGGGGACAGTAGGAGTGGTGGTAAAACAGTCAGAGACAGGAGGTGGTGTGGGGGCAGCAGAAGGGGGCAAGAGTTGAGGGGGGAAGGAGGTTGGATGAAGCAGAAAGAGGTTTCTGGTGGTATATGGGTGCAGATGGCGGAAGGATAAGAGCAGAATGGGATGGGGCAGGAACAAGGAACTGTATATGGGGCAGGGAAGAGCAGGGAGAATTGGAAGAGAGCAGGACAAATACAGGCTGGGGGGACAGGGGAGGTGGAGACAAGGGGCAGAAAGCACCTATAATCAGTAGAACACAGTATCTTCCAGAACTGGCATAAAACCCCAGAGTCCAGAGTCTCTATATGCCTGTGCTGCCAGCAAAAATGTATGAAACCCACTGTCAAAGAGTGTGACTCTACCCTCTTTGGTGCCTGATCCGCATACTCAGCATCCAACTGCTACCACTTACTTCATTAGCTCAAGTAATAGAGGTTTGTGCTGTGGATCTAAAGGTCCAAACCATTATGATGACCCAAGATGGGGGTGGTGGGGTGGGGGACAGGTCAATTTAGTTCCATGTAATGGAATGTATATTTTAGGTTTAAAAAAAATAGGAAATTACATTAAAATAATGTTAAAGTTGCAAAATCAAGCACTCAGATTGCTTGTATAACTTTAATTCATCCCCCTTGTATGTCTGCATTATTATACAGTCTTGAATTATATGATCTCAGACTCATAACTATTTTTTCCACAGGATCCCTGTCTCATTCAGTGCACAGACTGAACCTGCTCTGGGACTGAATCAGGGTTATATCTTGAAGGAGGATGCTGTCTGTAGCACTCCTCCCTCACTTGTTGCAGAAGTTGGAAGGTGTAGATTGAAGTAGTAATGAACGAGACAAAGAGAGTGCAGGAAGAGAAAGGACCACCTGAATGCTGCCCTTGAGAACTGGATTATATCCCTGCTTCAGATTTCCTGTGTGATGCTGGACAAGTCACTTAAACCAAAATGTTTATAGATAGCTACCAGTAGGATGTACCTCATTTTCTGGATGCCCAACTTGAGACAACTGGGGCCAGATTTGCAGGAGTCCTGAGCACTCGTAAGTGCAACTGAAGTTGATGAGTTGTGCTTTGAACACATAATCCTAAATCCTCTGGAAAATCAGGGCCTATATCTCTCAAATTGAGCACCCACAATTAGTGGACACTTTAGACAATTTTAGTCTTAATTTCTCTATACCTCAGTTCCCCATCTATAAAATGGGGATAATACCACCCTCATATCTCACAGGGGTATTTTGAAGATAATTTTATTAATATTTGTAAAATGCTCATTTATGCCAGAGACCACCAGAAAAATCCCCGGAAGGAAATTAATAATTTTGTATCAGGTCAGGCTGTGTGGTAAATAAATCATGGGGCCACACAACGAATGAAAAGGATAAAAGGAAAAATGGAATAAGTACCCATTCGCTTAATGAGGCAGGGTCCTATGGAAAAAATAGTATGTGATGATGTAAAGACTGTATCAAAACACATACACACAAAGGGGTTAAATTAAGGCAACAGATAACCTTAAATCTGGCAATTCCTACCTAACATTTTTTGAGTACTAGACTTTAAAACTTTAACATTCTTTTGACAATTTGTTTTGATGTAACATTAATTTACCTTAAGTTGGTTAAACCAATGCAACTTTGAATGTAGACTGGGCCTTAGGTTGTGAGCTTCTTGGGGTAGGGATCATTCTTCTTGAGCATTTGGAAAGCACCTAGTAGGAACTACCGTGAATAACTAATCATAATAATTATCTAAGTTGATTGAAAGGCCAATAGTAAATAAACAGCATAAATAGTAAAAATCAAATTTAGGATTTTTTAATAACTTGGAATGTTAGTAACACAGGTAAGGAAATGTATTTATAGGATTTTTAACCTGATTAAAAGTGCCCTTTTAATACCAATAATTTCATTATCATTTATATCTGAAGAGGTTTCCTCAATTTGCTGAGTTGTCTGTTAGTAAATGTGAGGTACTCCTAAAGAAGGACCTTGTATCTGGTGCATATTTAAGATGATATCTAAGTTTGAGTTTCAGTCTAATACCAATAATAATTAAGGGATAACAAATCAGTATTAGGTGACCAAAAATGTTTTTCTTCAAGAAAGTTTTCCATTTGGTAGTAATAGTAAAGTACAATGTCTGAAAATGCAGAAGTGCTAAAGGGAACTTGAAAGTATATTTTTGGATTTTAAATCAGGCACATTTTCCTCACACAGAGAATGGATAACACACATCTGAAATGGATTAATGTAAAAAAACTCCATTTTAAAAAGTTGGTGCACAACTCATTTTTCCCGCCCCAGGTTGTTTGTGATCTGCATGCCTATTAGCGCACTAGAAAAGTTGCTCCAGCATACAGTTAATTTGGAAGATAATGACATCTATTTGTGGACTTATTTATAGTTGTGACTGTAAATTCATTGTGCACTAATTCTATACTTTGATTTTTGAAGGTTATTTGCAGTCATTTTTAGTCATGCATTCTCTCCCGTTAACCACACATTCCTCATATGGAACTCATCTGCATATATCGGAATGCCCTTTCTATATGGTGTGTGTTTTGGGCTCATTTCTGAACAAACCCTGACTATTTATCAAATGCTACCAATTTTCATACTAATAATTCCAGTGAAAATTTTCCCATATAGTGTGATATTATTTTAACTTAAAAATACAGGGGCAGAATTTCTGTCCCACTCTGCTCTCTTTGCACTCCTTGATGACACAAATGGAGCAGAGACAGGATGGCTCTAGCATGTGGGAGACTTCAGCAGGTATACAGCTAGCTCTAACATCACCATTCCTGCAATCCGTGCTGCAGGAGGCATGTTGGCAGAGAGAAGCATGTTTTTAGGAGGAGGAGGATAAGTGGATGAGCACAATGAGCTCCAGCTATGCTCAGCTGGTGGAAGGCCCATGGGGGCAGTTGCCAGTTGGCCCAAGTTAAAACAGCCCCAAGGCTGCTCAAAGCTCTCTGAGGGCTGGGCAGAAAATCAGGAAGCTGTAAGTGGTTTCACTTTGCATAAACTTGGTGAAAGAGAGCATATGGCCCTATTTCCAGTTTGCATGCCTTCAAAATCTTTCCTAAATGTCACAGCTATATTTGGCTAATTGATTCTAATTGTTAGTTTTGAGAAAGGAAATATTTTTCTTTCTTTGTGAGTTTTATGTTCTGAGGCTGTTTGGAATTCTGTGGACTTAATCCTCCTCTCACTCCAGTATAAAACAGGAATTACTCTATTGCAGGGGTTCCCAAACTTGATTCATGGCTCCTGGTGGGCCGCGAGACGGTTTGTTTACCTGAGTGTCCACAGGTAAGGCTGCTCGCAGCTCCCAGTGACCACGGTTTGCTGTTCCCGGCCAATGGGAGCTGCGGGAAGAGGAGTGGGCAGGGTCACCATTTCCCACAGCTCCCATTGGCTGGGAACGGCGACCCGCGGCCACTGGGAGCTGCGAGTGGCCGTACCTGCAGATGCTCAGGTAAACAAAACATCTCGTGGCCCACCAGGAGCTTACCCTGAACAAGCCGCGAACCCAGTTTGGGAATCCTTGCTCTATTGTCTTCAGCGGGGTTACACCAGTGTAAAGCTAGCATAAATGAGAGGCCCTGTATCTATATGGTTCATATTAGAGATGGGCTTTAAACAAACACACTAGATCAGACTTTGAGGAATTTTGGATCTGATTCGAGATCTAAACTTCAGTGCTGGCCCATCTGTACACTACTGGATCTGAATGGATCTCTCTCTTTAAATTTCACTTTATTGTTCTTGGGAGGTGTAGTCATCATGGGAAGGTCAGGAGGAATGAGAAAGTATCTTAGGGGAATGTCAGACTTTAGATGTGCTTTTTCTGGTTTCTTTATAATGCTCTTTTTGCCATCTGCCCTGCATGTAGCTGCTGTGGTTTGATTTTGCACTGTAGTTTGCTTGTGAAATGTTCATTCATCATTGGATAATATTATGTCACATACATTCATAAAAACTCACTGAAAAATGTTCAGATTCAGATTCTGCCAGAAGAAGCCTAGGGATAAAACATGACCAGTGGATGTAGAACATACCAGGTGTGAAACAACACTGCTCATAGAAGGGCTCCTGATTCCAAATAAGCGATCACTAGAAGTATAACACTGTAATTTAAGGGCTTGGTTATGGTGCAATGTGTTGATCTTTCACCTTCGGAATTCTTGGTTCATACTCAGAACAAGAAAATAACGTTTAATAGTTTCATTCTACAATTTTTTCCATGTCATGTGCCTGTTGTGTTATGTGTTTGTTGTGTGTGATTAAATCTAGGACTCAAGTAGCAGGGGTGTTGCAAGTTAGAAGCACTAGCAGAACAGTTAGTGGAAGCTTCCTAAATGCTTGATCCTGTACCAGTCCTGGCAAAACTCCCATTGGTGTCAGTGGCAGCAGTATCTGGGCTTAAATTCCTACTGTAATTATGCTTAAATGAAACCAGGTCTATAATCTTTCATTTATTTCAATCACAATCCTTTAAAATAACATTTATCCAAGGCAGGGTAAGTTAGATCAATTTTAAAAATTCAAATGTAGGCCACAAACAGTAATTAAATGGTTTAAAGTCACTCAGTTTAAAAGTGGACTGAACCCATTTGTCACAAATAAACAACCATGGAGAAAGTTGCTTCCTCTTGTTGTTTCAAAGAGAAAGATTCCTGCCATATCCTGTTCTTGTTTGGGTGGGTTCTGATTCCTTATGTTAAGCAGCTACCTCATTTAACATGCAGCCCTCCCACATAATTGCAATGCATTAACCTTTAATAGTCCTCGGAGGTTTATGTTTAGATTAACATGCAGCAAGTGAACTAACTTGGGAGAAAATGTCAGCTTCTTCAAGGTGACAGGAAGGTTATAAAATAGGAAACACACACACCCAAATGAGAATATGTCAAATGCCATCACTTGTCAAACTACTAGTGCCTAATCTGATATCAAGCAAAACTTTCGAGAAGTTCTTCAAAGACGAAATAATTTTGTTGATCACAAAGCATTTTTGTGCAGCCTCTTGTGGAACTGTAACGGCTCTCTAACTATGCAGAAGGTGATATTTGTTGTTACTGTCTTACACAAAGAACACCCACACAGGTGCACAGCTTTACTATCCCAGCATGGCAGCTGGTATCCCAGCATGGCAGCTGTAGTAAGTGAATGATGAGATACTCAAAAGTTACTCTTTGCTGGAGTCAGCGCTGCATTTGCAAATGTGCAGGGGTTAGTTAGAGATATGTTTTTTTACATCTGTGAAACTTTCATTGACTTTGGTTGTACACGTTATTTCATTCTCTGAATGCCTAAGCACATTTTGGAACAACTCTTCACAGTGCATGTTGAGTTTCAAGCAAAGTTGGTTATGACTAGAAGTCTCGGTTATGACTAGAAGTCACACACTGTATTTCCTCTGGGTCTCTAATTAGCTAAGAGCCATGTCCTAATGAAGGTTGACAGAAGCTCTTTTCACTCATTTTCCCAGAGGGAAAGGCTGTATTTGCTGAGCTGTCTCTGAGCCATGTTAAAAAACATAAAGGCCTATAAGCACCTTTTACAATCTTATGATTCCCTCATTCCTGGAAACTGCATTAGGATTTGTATTTGTCCCCACATTATAGACTATAATAGGATTACAAGGGAAATCATAGGCATAGGCAATTCTGATCTCAGTCATCCCAGTATAATTCAGGAGTGACTTCTTAAGTGAGCAAAGTTGTATGAGTATCAGACCTGAAGAAGAGCTCTGTGTAGCTCGAAAGCTTGTCTCTCTCACCAACAGAAGTTCTCCAATAAAAGATATGACCTCACCCACTTTGTCTCTCTAATATCCTGGGACCCACATGGCTACAACAACACTGCATATAAAAATAGTGTGAGATCAGAACCTGGCAATAGCCTTCTTACTCCTAGGCTACTAGTCCTACTGTCTCGAATTTCCCCATCACTGGCTTGGAACTGCTTTATTTTTACAATATTTGAGATTTCCAATCTTAACTTTATAGTTGTACTACCGAACAGTCCCCCATGGAAGATCAGAGTTCAGAATTTCACTAGTTTACACTCACCAACACTGGCTTACTCTGAGTTACTGAGGTATTGCTTAATCCAGTGTTTCTCAACCTTTTTAATACCAGGGACAGGCTTGCTGCGTTCCTAAACTCCCAGGGAGATCCAGGGACCAGAGCCAGTCCACAGACCAGTCACTGAGAAACACTGGCTTTAATCCATTATTTATGTCAGTTCTGCATTTTTCCATCTCCCTTGGCTCTACCTTTTATTTTCTCTCTCCTGCTGCTATTATTTTTGTTATTTCAATTTTAACTTTGTTTGCTGTATTATTTGGCTCCTTAACCTGTTTTGAGATAGTCTGAATGAAAGATGCTATATAAGATAAGGCCCCAATTCTGCAAAGACTTACACATATATGAATAACTTTATGCATCTGAGTAGTACTGTTGGATTGTATCATCAGGTATAATTGATAAAATAATTTCACTGGGACTACTCAGCTGTGTAAAGTTACTCACTTGCATAAGTCTTTGCAGGACATATAACTGTACTGTAAGTATAACTGATAAAATTCACAATTTATTTTCAATCTGAATTAAAGACCTCATTTTTAACTTCTCCATTCTCTCTGTGTGTGTTTTTGATTGATCTGATGAGTTTTTAATAGAATACAATTTTTAACAGCTTCATTTGATTTAAAAGAAATTTTGGAACAAAGGCAGTCTTAACAAATCTGTCATCAACGACTATTTGGTTCCTTGTGGTGGTAACAATTTTAGTTAAAAAAATTGGAATTGAAAGATCATTAGATATTTTTTGGAGACAGAACACCAGAAGTGCCTGTACATTTTTAGTTAATTCCTTCTGACATCAAAAGTTATGGTTTATTTAACTGTTTGTGTTGTGTTGATAGGTTTGTCATAATGCATTAGAGAATTTAGAGAAAATTCAACAAAGACAGAAGTATTTGAGCTGAAATTCTGCCTAACAGCAATATTTCTCTTCAGATCCAAGGCATAACTACCATGAGATGAACTGGACAAGTCAATTGATGGCAAACTGTTACCGCTTTGCCCTTTAAAAGCTATACATTTATACAATGTGTTAGTACCATGAAGAAAGATAACAAGATAGCTTGATCCTGCACGGTTCTGAGCACCTTAGCCCAAATTCAGCAAAGCACTGAAGCACATGTTTAAGTGCATGAGTATTCCCATTAATTTAAAGTTAAGTACATGCTTTAGTGCTTTGCTGGACTGGAGGCCAAATGCTTAACACCTTTCAGGACTGAGCCTGTAACCAGATTAAAAATAGCTTCTGTGGGTGTAACTAACCCATTTAAATCAAACCTGGTGACAATATTAAGAGAAAGCTGTTGAGTAGTGACCAGTGGTACAGACAGGTTTTGCAACTGGAGGTTGATGGTTTAGTGGTGGTGGGCTGGAATGCAAGCCTGTCCTGCACTCACCTGTCAGCTGCTGTTCCTGTCTCACGGGGCTAGGCTTGGCAACATGCTCCAGGTGCTGTGACCTGGTGCATGGGGTCGCAGTGTCATTCAAGTTTGGCCCAGGTGCCCCTCCATCATGGTGGAGGGAGGTGGCTGGGCCAGTTTTGAATGAGTGACATTGCAACATAGTGCACAGGGTCACAGCACCATGTGACCCAGTGTGTCATGTCACAGCTCCTGGGGTGGGGAGCCAGGCCCAACCCCAGGCTTGCTCTCCAGTCTCATGTGAAAATTCGTGTTATCCACCTCCTTTTGCCAGTTGCACAATATGTTTGAAAAGGCACCACACATAGACCTACAGGCTACCAGGGGGTCGGTCACCCCTCCCCTCCCCCATTCCCCTTTCAGCTCTGCCACATGCAGTGACGGTTATAAATAGTTCTAGACAACTGAGCCTAGAAAGGGCCCTATTCCTTATTTTCATGCTTGACTAGCTGTCCTGTATTCAAAAGGCTTGCCTCTGCTCTCACTTTTACAGGTTTAAATGAAGAGTTCAACTTAAGTAAATGTAGTTATACCAGTGTAAAACCATTATTATAGCTGAGATGAGAATTAGGCTTGTAGTCACAAAAGCAATATACCAATTATAATATCAGTGGGCTATTATACTCAAATCCTATGGGTTCAACCTGTATCTGTTTCTTCGGGTTTGTCTACACAGGGAATTATTTCAGAATACCAATTCCCGATTAATTATTTCTGATTAACTCCCTATGTGGACACTCTTGTTCAGAAATAAGAATGCTTTATTCCAAATGAGCTTAATCCATTGTGGTTTAAAATAATTCAGTATAAGGCACCCTTATACCAGAATAAGAGCATCCATATAGGGAGATTACTGGAAACAGCTATTCCACTTCCACTTCAAATGCTACTTTAATCTGAATTAATTTCCATGTGTAGACAAGCCCTTACCCTGGCATCATCATGCGTGAGGAGGGTGGAGTTCACGATACATTATACAGCGTGATACACTTCCACATTATGAGACACCACCTTAAGTTACAATTAGATATCAACAGAAAATATTCCTCCCCACTACAGGGTGGAATCACAATTCATGGAAAGCTAACTGCTAGAGCTGCTCTTCCCAGCTTTTGCCTACGAGTCCAGTACCCCATATCCCCCATTTTAAAGAAATGTGAGGAATAACAAACAATTTAACAACTTTTAAGTTCAGGTTCTCAATAAACCAGTTCTTGGGCCTATCGATGTCTGTAGTGTGTCTGTGCTCCACACCTGCTTCCTTGTGGCCTAGGTGGAAACCACCCACCCAAGGTGGCCACATGCAGCATACACAGCCACCCATTTCCTCCCCCTTCCCATGGGCAAGGTCAAAAACTAGGCCCAGGCTGACTACCATCTACAGAGATGCCAATGAGGGAGAAAAGACAGTAGTCTTCCTTTCCTGATAACTCTGTATGACAGAGAATGCCTGAGTGTCTCTCCTATGCCTGCCCGCTGCTGGAGCTACACAGAGGTTAATGAGCACGAAGAATAATGTCTTCAGTACTAACCAAGGAAAAGCCTAGAGTGAGATTCACTAATGCACTACCCCCAGTGAAAGTGAAACTGGTGACTAAATGTCACAATCAGGCCATACATAACTTTAAATAATAATAATAATAATAATTAATAATAATTAATAATGCAATATTCTTCACTAGTGCCCATTTTATATTATTCAAAAAGCTTGATGATGGTTCCAAAATAAGGTATATTCAATATAGTCACATGGATAAAGACTCCTATATACAACCCTTGCTATTAACCCCTATTACCTGTCTTAGTAGTGAAGATAGTATTTATGCTTGCAGTGGGTTTTTTTTATTAGTACCACCACACATGTCACATCTGAAGTACCTCATGTACTTCAGAACATAGCTGTTACTGAACATATGAGGCATGATTCTGGGTTTATTTACATAGCATTTATGCCAGTGTAAATTGACTTTCATAGAGCTATTCCTGATTTATGCCAGCAAGATGAGGTCAGAATCATCCTCATGGGGATTTATTCTGCAATCTCTTGCATGCTCTGTATTTCAGATTTCTAGATAATATGACATACAAGTCATATAGTGTGTGTCTGACCTGTCATTTATGTTAAATATGAAAGTCTACAATTTAAAAGTGGCGTATGTTGCAGAATTCTTTGTGTCACATGAGAAAGTTGTGCATCTTAAGAAGGGAGCTGGAATGACACAAGAAGAGGTCAAATTACCTCCAAATAAAGAATATAGATTAATTCTTCTCAGCCAAAGAAAATTTAATGTCCATTTATGCAGATTAAACACTTGTATGATTTTCCAAGTTATTTCTGTTTCTTCATATTTTAAGTGGATAACCTTGAACAGAGGTATCATTGCAAAAGAAAACAGAAAACAAGTCTGACCTTGAGCAGCTTGTGCTCTGGTAGTGATTCACTCTTCTGTCATCTTCAGTCACACAGTGAGCAACAGCTAACCATAATCATAAACCCATGATCACATTGAATATACACACACACACATAAAATCAGTCCTGGGAATTAGGGAAGAATGTGGTGTCTTTTGTGCACATACACAAGTTATTCTGAAAGGTCTGAAAGATTCAGGAAAGTACTTAATCAGTATGTGTTAACTAAGTATATGCTTAAGTCTTATTAAAGTAATGAAATGTGCTTATTTGCTTTTCTGAACTGGAGCCTAAAATGTGATCTATAGAACTCAATAGAAAGACTCCTACTGACTTCAGTGGGCATTGGTTCATACCCCACTCATTACTCCAGAACTTTGCCTCCACGTGTTGGTAACTTGAAGCGCATAAGTAGTCCCATTGCAGTTGACTTCAAGGGGGCTCAGTGCCCGTGCAGCTTTTGAGTAGCCTCGCTGAAGATATGAGTAGAACCTGCATAAAGAAGGGTTTCCAGGTTCAGACCCCAAATTATTACTCTGGTTTCTTTCACAAAGCACCTGAGGGAAAGGACAGAAAAGAAGGAAGTAAAAATATCTGTCACTTGGTGAAATTAGAAAGAAAAAAACCCCCATATTTATTGTATGGCTACAGGTTTAGATGTCACTGTGCGAGTTTTAAGTGAGCTAATTAATTACCAGGTTACTCCCACCATAAAGCTGGTTGCCCACATTTTGTCTTGCTTTGTTTTTCAAAGGGGTTCAACACAAGCCTAATCATCCAGTTTTTCCTCAATAATTTGTATGTTTGGAAACAAAGTTAGAAATGCATTAAGAGAAAAATAATCCTATTTAAACAGATGAAAGCACTTACTGAATCATTCTTCAGGGTGAATTTAATAGCCCAACTCCAAGTATTGCAAAGTACAAAGGTTTCTGTGAGCTTTAGTATTTTGCTACTTTCACTGCCAGAATAATCAAGCTATTGTTAAGCAATGGATATTTGTGTATGTGTGGGTGGGGGACTGTGATTTTAAGAAATGTATAGTGCCCTTTTATAACAATCTTATTTAGTACGTTAACAACAGGGCCATATACAATTAAACACTTGTTCTTTGATATAACTGTCTTTTGACTCAGATTGGTTTCCAGAAGCAGTCCAAAAATTATCTATAAAAATGAACATTTTTTTCTAAGAAAATTCCCTTTAGAAAAGAGGGAAGTAGAAGAGAACAAAGACAAGCAGCCTGTGACAGTGACTCATTATGTTCCTTATAAATTATAGCTGTGAAGTCAATACAGAATGTTTCTCACACTTTTAAACCCAGTATAAGACAATAATTTAGAGCTGTATAAGGAGTAGCACCTAGAGAAATAATGGCTTTTTGCTAATAAATTATTTGACAAATATCCAGTTATTCAGAATGTATTTGAAGATAAATTTGTAGATTAAATTGTGTTGTGGCATGACAAACGACAACAAAACAAAACAAAAATCCTCATATTTACAACCTTTGTGGAATTTATTAAGCCTTTAGATTTCCCAACTTTTGTAACAAGCTAACATGGGTTAATTATAGGAAAAGAGCCTGAGGTCTTCCCTACCAGGGCCAGAGGCCACAACCACCTGAGCTGTGTTTAACCTCTATGGGGACTTGTCATGAGAGAAAGATATGACACACATAAGGCTCGATTCGTCAATACTTAAGCACATGCTTAACTTTCTGCAGAGGATTAAGTGCTTTCCTGAACAGGGAAAAGTCACTCACTCGCTTAAATGCTTTTGCTGAATCAGGGCCTTAGGAAGCATGCTACATTTTTCGTGGACCCACTTTCTGCTGCTAGAGTCCTGGAAGTCTCAGCTTGCAGACCCTATGGTTATTGTTCAGTATTCCTCAACACTCAGCTACCAGACTCTCTCCTTTTCTCTGCTGACTAGTCTGTTTCCAGGACTCACGAGGACTCCTGCAATTGTAACAGCTGGTATCTTGGTTAGGGTGACCAGCAGCAAATGTGAAAAATCGGGAAAAGGGGTGGGAGGTAAGAGGAGCCTATATAAGAAAAAGACCCAAAAATCAGGACTGTCCCTATAAAATCAGGACATCTGGTCACTCTAATCTTGGTTGACACCAGGTACTGAACCAAAGATCTCCAGAATTAAAAGCTTGAACTAAAAAAAAGCCATACTCCATAGCTATGAGCTGAAACAGACTCGCATGCTCTGTGGATCAGGCCCAGATGGGGATACCTAATATACACGTGTTACATGTACATGTGTTACATTATCACCAGTAGAGCTGCATTCATGGGAAATCATAATGAAAAAAGTCTATGGCACACTCAGGCTGAGCTCTTTAGTGCAGATTCCCCTAGTCTACCGGTCTCTAACTTTTCAACCTTGCCGCTTGGCTGTGCAATGCTGCAACAACACTGACATATTTGTTTACCAAATGATATTGTGTGTCTTAGTTACTAGTCAGAATTGGGAAACTGGGACAAGGAATTTAGACACTCTCCTAATCTACCTCAGAGAAACTCTTTTCAATATCTCAGTAACCGCAGATGAATCAGCTCACACCTCTGTATGCACAATACACCAGTTTCTTCAGGAGGAGTGTTTATGGGGGAAATACACATGCACATACACGTGTGCACATGCACACAAATATACTGCACCCATCACTGATTCACACAATGGGCTTAGGAATATGTAAAAGTCTAACTCATTGAAGTTTGACTTCTACAAGTGCTTTTGCAATGTGGTCAACTTCCAAACCATTCTTTCCATAGATGGGAAAATCTGGTGACTTATAAACAGGGAAATTTTTTCTGTTATTTTAAGAAAGCAAGTCCTTTTGTTTGATCGTTCCATTAAATTACTGTATATTTCCTTGAAGATTTTCCTTATATAAAAGTGACTATAGGGAAGCACCGACTCTTGAATATTGTCCATTTACAACGGACTATAAGGTAGTGGTTTGAATCTTTGGTGCCCTGAAAAGTAATGGGATTCAGTGCTATATAATTTAGACCCAGGATGTGGGTCCAGCAGAAGTCGATTTATCGAGTCTAGTCTAGACGTGATAAATCGACCACCGAGCGCTCTCCCATCGACTCCGGTACTCCACCAGAGAAAGAGGCACAGGTAGAGTCAACGGAAGAGCGTCAGCAGTCGACTCATTGCAGTGAAGACACACACTGTAGTGAATAGATCTAAGTACATCGACTTCAGCTACATTATTCACGTAGCTGAAGTTGCGTAACTTAGATCGATTCCACCCCCTAGTGTAGACCAGGCCTATGTATGTGAATATTACTACTTTCTCTATCCCCCACTATCTGCTGCTGTCACCCGCCTTTTGGATAATGGCACATCTCCTGTGCCATGATTCTTAGTAAGAACAACGGAGGTCTCTTCCTGCAATTTCCAGAGTCATTTACTCTCTCTCAACTCATGTCATGGCTCACCACACATTCAATGGGTGGGATGGGAGAAATTTTTGGAATGCATCCCTCCCATACATGACACTGTCAGTGGTTTCTCCTTGAGTTGGAAAACACGATTTCTCTACCCACCTGCCAAATGATGGGCCAGATCGTCAGCCCCTGGTAAGTCCTCCTTTGCACAGCTCTCTTAAGGCAGAAGCTGAGGATTCTTATGCCCCATATACCTCACCAGTGTAAAGGGCATGCCTATCTGGGGTGAAGGCAGGAGGAGGCAGAGTAAAATTGGTATGTGCCCTAGTGATCCTGGCCTGTGGAACAGCTGTTTGGGAGCTACCATTCATTGGCACAAGGTAAAGCAGCTTTGATGTGGGCTGGTCTGGATCAGGCCCTAAGGGTGTAAGTGTTTGGAGGGCAGGGACTAGTGAGCAAATCATGAGGCAGGAGGAGTGAGTGACTGGGGTAGGAAAGGAGAAGTGAGGAAACATGGGGAGAATGAATAAGCAAGTGAATGAGACGGGGAAGTGGTAGAAAGTTAGTGGAATAAGAATAGAGGAAAGAAATGAGTGAATGATGAGGAAATGGAAAGAGACTGAAAATGTTGGAGAGATTTAAGGAGGAAAGGAAAAGTATGGAGGTACTGGGAGTAGGATGGGAGAAAAAGAGTTTGATGGTTATGGGGTAAAGGAACTGGGGGAGAAGGGTTGGTCTGTGTGGAAAATATTGCCCTGGCTACTTACAACCTTCTAGTTTGCCCAATGCACTTCCCTGTTATATGTACTCATCTCTCATTTGTTGGTGTGTTTTTAGACTCAGCTCCATGGAACGAGCTCATATTATGCACAATTTCTGACTGTCTCTGTGCACTTTTGCTTGTAACTGGAGAAGAAGTTGGAATGTGATCTATTGGATATTGCTGCATTAATACTCTTCTCTGATGTCATTTTGTCTTCTTGTAGTGCTTACACAGTAATGCTGTAATTGTTTTCTTAGTGGCTTACTGTTTCTTCTGGAAAAAGATGTAGATACCTGTTATGTTGTAGCACTTGTCCTCAAGATGCATCATCCAAATCAATTTCCCTAAAGACCTTATTGAAGCTGGCTATCATATTCCAGCAAGTAGAAGCCAGGGCTACATCTGCTTGGCTAAACTTGTCTAGGATTTCAGGCATCTTTTCATTATTCCAGAAGTCAGCCCAGTTACTATGTAATCAGCAGACATGCAATGAGCCAGACTCTCCTCCTTCTGCTGATGTTGTGGCTGGAATATTTGTGCCTCCACAGTCAAAATGTTCCCAGACAAATGTTCATTGTTGTTCTTGTGCTACCATCATTACTCTCTGCATGTTCTTGCAATCAGGAAGGCAAGAAATAATAACCACAAGCACAGTCTTCACATAGCTCCATTTTTATGGAATATACATTGCTGTCAGAGTTACACTATATATAGATAATAGGAAAAGAAAGATTTTGTGAAATAGTTTTGGTCACTCTTGCTGTGTAGTATTGTTTTGAGTCCTTTAATGTAGCGTATAACACTATGGGAGCAGATAAAGCAAAGGCATCTGACTCAATACATTTATCAGTACATGCATCCAAAATGGAATCCAGTATTTGACTACAAATCAATAGACATTGGACCGACTTCACCGTAGGCCTGGTATTTGCAGAGTCTCCTAGTAATGCACTCTCTAACGTACTATTGTGACACATAGGGCACCTTCCTGCAATGTCTTTGGAGTTCTTTGTTTTAAATGAATGGTTTATGTATGATTGTGTCTACTCCTTGGTGGAGGGCCACCGTGGCGCCTCCAGGAACTAAAAACTGTGGGTGGTGATTAAAACAAATTGGCCAGATTGTAATGATCCCAGAGAGGCTCTACTCCTGGGAATGCATGCATATACTAATTCAAACTTGAGTCTTCAGAGATCAATGGACAAAGAAAGGACTTTTGGATAAATAACCTGAGTTTAAACTGACTCAGAGCCTTCTTTCTGATACAGAAAATGGACAAGACTTTCTGATCTAGGGGGAGCCCCAGTCCTTGTGGAAAAGTTGGAAGGACTTGACCTACTAGAACCTCATAAGACTGATGGGTTGCTTCTCATCAGCTTTTATCATGTGTATAGGAACTTTTTTTGGTTTTATGTTTTCTCTGTAATGCTTTTACCTTAAGAATAAATGTGCTTGCTTAGGAGGAGCTGTGTACTGTGAGCAATACATAGCCTTTGGAGCAAGAGCAAAGCACAGATGCTGGCCTGTTTAGGCAGTCTCACTTGCTGGGGATATCCAGTGTAAATCCAGCAGCCTTAAAATCCCTGGTCAGGAGGGAGTGAGACACGGATCTCTGCTGAAAAGAGGTGGCAGCTGGGAACTGGAAACCTTTAAGGTTCTTATAGGGACCATGGAGGGAGAATATAGGTGCTGTTACCCTGAAACTGAGACAACTACTATTATAGAATATCAGGGTTGGAAGGGACCCCAGAAGGTCATCTAGTCCAACCCCCTCATCTAGTCCAACCCCCATTGCCTTATTTATAACCATATTAATAAACTGGGGAATAGTAGATAGAAGGTTTTCAATTTCAGCTTTGGGGATTTTTGTTTGATTGTAATGACATCACCACCAGCAGCTTCAACTTACAAAGAGTTTCATTATCATGGCAAGACAACTTAAGGCATTTCATAAAACACGTGCCATGATTTAATGACACAGAGTGTGCTGTGGCAAGCATAATAGGAAAGTCTCTCATTAGGATATGAGGAGTGAGTGGCAATTTCTCTTAGCATAGAATTCCACAGTGGACTAAATGGCTGTAGCAATGACCAACCAAATCAGCATGTTCAGATAATGATGAGACATGTATGTCTAGCACAACATGAACTCAGATGGTTGTAAAGATGATTGAATGAGGGAGATATTGATCAACAGACCATAATTATAAAGGCTATTATATAGGTTAAGAAAAGTACCTGGATGCTACAACAATATGGGATCTGAACCAGCAATAAATGTGCCTGAGCCTCAATGGAAGTAATATGCTCACTCCATCTGAAGCAAATTGGAATCCTAGCAGGAACCTTTTGTACCCTCACTAGGTACAAAGTGTGAATTATGTGATAAGGTAAAAGATGGGTGATGGAAATATTTGACATCTTAGATAATATAAGGGGACTAAGAGAAGATTTTTTTCCTTTCAGGACCAGGCCTACAAGCTTTACAGGGCTCATGCTTTGAATTACTTTTCTCTCAGGTAGAAGGCAGAGGATCAACTCTATGAAATTTATTCATGTTTTCAAGGCAAAAAGGTGCATGACAATAAAGCTAAAAGAGGGAGGGTATTTTAAATAAATCCCATTTTAACCTCTGCCAGTTGGAGGTTTCAAAGTGATGGTGCCCTGCAGTACTTTTTACTGACTTGTGTTTCTTTTATATGTTCTTGAGTTTTATATGAATTAACCATGGGAGAAGAAAGAAAGTGAGAGGTATCAAAAGACAGGAGCCTTCAATTACTGATGAAAGGTGACCAATATGACCCTTAAAGACAAAAATAGACAATATTTGGCAGACCCTAAAGACAAGAACGAGAGATGGTGTGAATATATCAAGGAATTATATAGTGACAATGTACCTGGAAGACCTCAACTAGAGATTAATCAAGTAAGCCCCCAATAATGGATAAGGAAATCATGGCAACAATAAAAAGACTTCCTGATAGGAAAACACTGGGTTGTGATGGAATACTGGCTAAATTATTACAAAGCGTCGGGGATGAAGGCTTGAAAGCTCTGTAGGAGGTAATAAAGAATATGTTTCAGACAGGAGAATTGCCAGAAGACTTTACAACCTCACTGTGTATCTACCACTGCGCCCTTCCCTCAACCCCCCCCCCCCATTTTGATTGTAAAGACTACAGAACAATCAGCCAAGTATTACATGCCTCTAAGATATTTTTGTTAGTTGTTCAAGACCAAATACCAGGGAAATATTGATAAGGAAATAAGCAAACAACATGTTTTGAACATGGAAAAACATGATAAACACCATTATGAACCTGAAACTCCTATAAGAAAGATCAGTTGAAATGGGACACACAATATTTGTTGATGTTTTATTGACTCCAAAAAGCATTTGATAGAATCTACCACTACAAATTGCCCAACATATTAAGATCTGTTGTGATTGAGGGGTATGAACTCTGTATAATAGCACAATTCTACCGGCAAAAGAAGAAGATATAATAGAAGATGAAAATGAAAGTGTAATAGAGATAAGAGAGGAGTCAGACACCAACTTTAGTCAACATTTATAGTGTTTTTGATTAACTTAATTGAAGAAACAGAAAAAGGTATTAAGATGCATGGAAAATGGGTGATAACATTCTCTATGCAGATAACACTGTGCTTTTGGCTGATTCTAAAGAAGGTCTGATGAAGTTAGTGGAGATTATATATGAATATGGCAAAGAATATGGTTTAGAGTTGAATGTGGACAAAACAAACACTATAGTGGTATACAAGAATCCTGGGAAAATATGCAAAGATTCCAATGAATGACACAGCCATACAGCAAGTGAGAAATCATTGCTATGTAGGAAACATCATTACTGAAGACGGAAGGCCAGATTTTGAAGTCGGCACCAGAGTATCAAGAGCACAAGAGACATTGTGGAAGAATACACATCTGATGAGAAGGGACAAAAATCTGAAGAATAATTTCTGATGCCTAAAAACTTACATTTGGTTTATGTTAAATTATGATTGTGAAACATGGACATTCAAACGATTGATAAAGCAATTACAATTATTTGAGTTATGGTATTATAAAATAATTCTGAAACTATCATGAATAGATTATGTAACCAACAAAAAAGTATTGGAGATGACTGGAACTCATCAGCCACTAGTCAGGGATCCTATGAAAAGGAAGATTTGATATGCTGGGCACATTTTAAGAGTTTCAGTGAGCGATGCATGTTTATGGGCACAGGAATGGAAAGCTGATGCCAGAAGAATAGGAGGCAGAAAAAGAAGATCTTGGATGATTGATGTGGTATTGTGGATGGATGGAAAGGACTATTCATCCATAAAGAGGTTAGCAGACGATCGTACAGAATGGGCTACCATGGTTGCAAACCTCCAGTAATGGAGATGTCACATAAAAGAGAATAATGGGCAGGGTCAAGAATGCAGGAGACAGAACTTCCATAAGAACGTGATCTACACTGCAGAACTCCCACCAAAAATGATCACACTGATAGTGACAAGGATAGCCAGGTGGGGACAGTACAATGAACCACACCAAAGAAAGAAGTGGGTGATTGTTTTTTAAAAAGACTCCATGGCAAAATAACATTTCCTTTCAATGGACTCTGCTGGCACCACCTCTGGGTTTCACAGTAACACCTGGCACTACTTTGGCAAACTGTGTCTTGACAGGGCAAAACAACTCTGGCACAGGCATATTCATTTATTTTATTCTTGGATATATAACTTCTTGTCACAGGGCAAAGGTATAAAACCTTTGGATGCCCTGCTAAAGACCCGGCTTCCCCCTGCTTCCCTGTAGGGTGGCCGTGTACATGGGCCAACGCCCTTAGCCAGGAGCCCGGCTGCAGGCCCTAACAAGGGCAGGCTCAGTGTAATCTGCTGAGCCAAGTGGAACCAGCTGGGTTGATGACTGGGAAGAAATATAAACCCAGGGAAGAGCTCGGTGGGGGGCAGGCTAGCCAGGCAGGAGAATAGGAGGGTTGTGGCTCTGTCTCTGCTGGCTGACACAAGCCTCAAAGGCCAGAGGACCCAGTGAGGGGTCGGAGTGGGAACCAGTGTTGGGGGAATTGGGACTGTACAGCCACTGTAAATAAAAGAACACAGGCCAGCCCAAGCACAGGGACAAGGGGAAGGAAATTTGTGCTGCCCTGTGATACTTCTACTATATTTTTTCTCTATTTCCATCTTCTAGTTGTCAGGCTTAGAGGCATGATTCAGCTAAGCCCTTTAAACACACACTTAACTTTAAGCACATGAATAATCCTATCTCCATTCAGCACAGCATTGCTAAAGTGCTTTCGGGAACAGGGTCTAGCTTCTCTTGAAATCCATCACTACTTCTGGTGCTTTTTTTTTATCACCAAGATTTAATTCCTTACTCCATTCTCCCACACTCACCCAACTCAGAATCTGAACTAATTTTCATTTTGTCTAAAGGCAAGTTAGAAAAAACAACTGCTTTAATAAGAGCAGTCAATTCCAAAGAACTTAATGGAAACCAGAAAGCAGGCTGGAAAAGGGAAAGACTATTTTGATGAGGATACTCCAGCCACCAGAGATCCACCAGAAGGGATCCACCTTCTGGTAACATGTCTGACCAATGACATACAGGGCAGAGCCCTAGAAGTTGTATTTTGTTGTAAGGATTGATTTGGACACCTATCCTGTATTGGATTTTGAACCTTATAGTTGGATGATCAAGAGAAATCAGATACATGTAGAGAAGCAAAATCTCCCTTTCGCAAGAAGAGAGCAAGTTTTACCAGATATTTAATGCCAAATCAGGTCAGTCAAGTAATAATTAACTTCAGTTGGCACTCCCACAGACTGTAACATTCTTCTTATTCAGATGAGTGACATTCAAAAAGGTGTGAGGTTCTTATCTTTGAAAATATCAGAGGAAATCAAATAAAATATTTGATGTGTGATCCTTACCATTGGATACATCTCCAGTCTGTAGGACGGAGGCCAAATGCAACAGCACCAGCTGGAGACTGGTTTTGGAAATTAATTTGTGATCCATGTCATCTAACCAGGTAATCACTGTGCACTAAAACCTAACGTTACTGTAAATTATCCGGGTCGAGTGTCATGGGCTAATATAGATCTTCAGGGAAGTATAACTTATGACTTCTGAGGACTGATTAGATTTTACTTGGGTGTTACACATATCAGATAACCCAACTCCCCAAGCTAAGGTTAAAACACCTTAGACTGTATTATTTATTAGGTTTTATAGTGTGCTTTGTTCTGTACAAACATCCAAGAAAAAGCAATTTCTGCCCTTAAACAGTTCACAATTGAACTTAGGCATGGACAATACATGTCAGAAACAAGTTGAGGGCACAGCCTTAAAGCAGTGCATTTAACAAAAAACAAACAAAAAAATGACATGGATTACCATTGAAAAACTTTGCATAAAAAGTGTGTTTTCAGTAGGCGTATGAGTCAAATGCAATGTGGCTTCATGAGGGGCGCTATTGCTAAAATTTGCTTTGTTTGTGCCAGGATATCCCAACATTTTTACAGATTGGAAAGCAACAGAAAACACAACGAAAAAGATAGGAAGAAAAGCTATACCACCAAGAAGAAAGAGACGAAATCCCAGAGTGAAAGAAAGTATATAGGAAAGCGAAGGAAGAATGGAAAAATAAGGCAGAGAGAGACTGTCATAAGTTGTTCTGTTGTTTTACAGTATGTGTAGTGTACAAATGTACAATAAAATACAAGTAAATATTTGACTTTCTCAGAAAATGTCAAGAGACGTAGTTCTAATCGATGAGTGGGGTTGAGTATTATGGCTCCTGATGGGGATAACCTGCTTTAGTAAGAAAAGAGAGGTCGTTTTTGGCTTCAAATAAAATATTTTTATGTGTGTTTGCAAAAATGATATTGAATTTTTAAAACCTTCTTTTGTATGTTTTGGTATCAATACTCCTGTGTGTCTGGCAGAAAATACCCGAGTGCCACTGGTGAGTGTAATCTACTTTTTATTTTTAAAAGCGCCCAACTTGCCAGTGACAGCTTATTTTAGTAGATAAATGCTTATATACTGTGTACAAAATATTGTGAAATACCCTAAAATCAGCTGAAATGCAGAAAATTGCCTCTACTGTTTCCAGGTTTTCCACAGAAGTTCCCCCCACATGCCCCTCTCCATTTCTTCACTTCTGGTACCCAGTTCCACCTCCCAATTTTTCATGTGATTACACCACTGGAAAATGATGAATTTGCAAATCACAGAACAGCTGGGTGAGAGGCAAGTGGGCAGTGTTAAAGAAAGCACAGCTCTGGTCCGAGACAGAGGGAACTTGGATATTGACAGATCAGCGAAACAGACGTATGTTAATGGAGATGTGGGTAAGTAAGTGGCCATTTTGCTGAGTGGGGAGAGAGAATCAGCCTTGGAAATCAAATGGGGAGGCAAGAGGCTAAAGGGTCTGATGGAAGTTATAGAAGCTTAAGTCACAGAGGACTACGTGGAGATAGTGAGGAGAGGAAAAGGGAGAGCCAATTATCAAAGTAAGCGGGCAAACATGGTCCAAGGCCTTCCCTTTCATTGCCACTTTCATTCACCTTTGCCTTTTTTCAGTGTGCTCCTGTAATAGCTTATGTGCAAAATCTGAAGAAAACAGGGAAATGAAACATTTCATTTCCTGTAGGTGAGACATGAGTCTCACTCATAACACTGTTTAGTGACCGAAAATGAATGAATACGCACAGAATAAATATCACCTGTATAAATACAAACATCTTTGGGATAGGCTTTTATGGGGAATTCTCTGGCAAGTACTGACAGGAGAGCAACAGTGAAGCCGTGCTTTCCATCTGGGGTGGGGGAAGGTGATTGGCTCTTGTGATTTGGGCTTTGAATGAAGAACTAGTAAAAGAGAACTCAGCAAATCCCAGAGAAAAAATAGTCCCAAATGCCATTGGATCAATTAAAGGTATCACTTTATTTACCTTGTCCAAAACCAAACTAATAAAAAATAAACAGTGTCATCAATAGGTGTTCAGAATGGTTCACTGAATGCCTAAAAGTTGTGTTTCTTTTAAATGGCTGGTGCAACTTGTCTCCCTTCCCAGGATATTTCTCTTGACACATAGCATAATCAGGAGTTTTGTCTATTCTTGAAGAGATGTCAGCCTATGTATTTCTTCAGAAAGCAAATTATGAACAAGAAAACATTGATTTAAAAAAATGTTGTGTTGGCAGAACACAAAGCATTTTGCCTTCAAGGCTGTCCTATTCTGTTTGAAGTGGCTCTTTAGTCATATAACATGTTAATAAATTGGCTGAATGGTTCCCATTTTGTATGGATCGATAGACTGTTCGACCCAGATTGTCAAATGGACATGTTTTAGCATGTGTCTGATTAAGATTTACAATTCCTGCTGAGTGTGTGTAAACTGGGGTTATATATGTACATATAATCATTGTGTGTGCACATTGTGGGAGCTGCAAAATGGACATGAAAAAACTAGACGTGCAATTTGGAGTTGGCATGGACTAGAGCACTGCGCTAGAAGTCAAGTGCTGCTGAGTGCTAATCCTGGCTCTAGAATGGATTTACTGTGTAGCCTTCGGCACATCACTTAATCTCTCTGCCTCAGACTCTCCAGCTGTAAAGTAGGGATAATAATATTTACAGTAGTCTACCTCACGGGTTGTTGAGAAGTGCTTTGTAAACTTAAAGTGCTGTAGCTTGGATAGGTATTATTTCAAGTGTTGTTTTATGAACATTCAGATCATATCTCTGGACTTCCAAAGAGTATAAAATAATAACTTTATCAAATATAAGGGCAAAATCCTAAACAATATTCCAGATATTAAAGATTTACCACTTGCATCTTACAAAAACTTACTTCTGTGTATAGCCTTTATACAACTGAGTGATACTCTTGACTCCAACAGGATTCTTTCACTTGGAGAAATATTTGAAGCATTAACCCTTAATTTGTAAATTAACACTATAGATTCATAGAGTTTAAGGGCAGAAGGGACCAATAGATCATCTAGCTTGACTTCCTATATATTACAGACCACTACATCTTGACCAGTTCCCACTGTAATGAGCCCAATAACTCGTGTTACTTTGGGCTATGACAATCGATTGAAAAAAGGACATGCCCTTTGAGAACACATAAAGCCCTAAAACACTGGCAGGATTATAAAACAATATGAAGCAATGATACCAAAAGATTCCTCTGTGAGATAGGAGTAGAAAAAGGAGGTAAGGCCTATTCTATAACAGCATTTCATTACTGTGGCACACCCAAAACTCCCTTTGCAGAAATGCAGGATTATGATTTATATAATTTGTTAAGATTACTATGGGCCAGATTTAAATGAAATTCATTGAAGAATAAGGTACAACTCAATTGAAAGGTGCTCGAAGCTAGTGTTATACGTGCAAAAAGAGAGGACATTCTCCACCACTATCTCCTGACACCTTCTGTTGACCATGACCAGCGAACACATTTTTAAAGATACTAAACTGTGTCTACAGTCGGTCCAAAGTCTTTGTAAACACGGATGTCTTTTTGCTTAAGCGGTGGTCCAAAACATGTTAATTAACATATGTTAGGTAACGTGTTTGGTAAGTGCACTTCATTTTCCTAATCTTAGCAGGCCCTCTAAAGAAGGTCCCATGGAGATGAACAAAGTTGCCGGTGTTTGACAATGTGTGTGCAGGTGTGCAGTCAGTGAGTATTTCATTTGTCACAAGCTGAAGCAATAGTGCCTCATAAAATGGCAGTGGACTGTGTAGAAATTTAAAGGTGCATTACAGAGAAAATGAAATCGTAATAGTTACATCGCTACATGTGGCAACATTTCTTTAGCCATGGGGGTCATTCATTTTTTGCATAACCCTTTTTGACTGTCTCTAAAATTCAGACATAAATCCCTTTTGTGCTTCTTTCAGGGAATTCTGTTGAAAAAAATGCTGGTTTTATAAAGATCTGCAGGAGCCGGGGGAATTGGAAAATACCAGTCTTATGCAGAATCAGATAAGGATACATTAACATTTCATAGGGCTTTGAAGCAATAGGAGAAGTTGATGAGATCTGTGACAGCCATGAGAACCCACAGACTCATTTACATAAGTCAGTGCCCAGAGACCACCCCGCCTCCTCCTGCTGCTGCCCTGCAGGCGAGGACATGAGTCAGCATTCTGACATGAAAGTGTGAGCTGGCTCCAAGTCTGCAGAACGCAATCATCTCTGAAAATCTAGGACACACGGCAGAGAAAGTCCCACCTCCACATGACATCCACTCCCAGAGTTTCAGCTGAGCTTGAACTTTTGTTTATAATTTTTTTTTTTAAAAAGTAAAAAGAACAACAATAAAAAACCTATTAGAAATGGAACAGCATCAAACAAGTACAATTCTCCAATCAATTCGCCACTCTAAACATGTAGTGCTTGGCAGCATTTGGATGAGCTCTAGAGAGAACATGAAGAGATGTGCTCCTATATGCAACTTAGTTCTGATCTCAGAAGCCAAAACCAGCAACGCAGAGAACCAGTTTCTTCTTTCTCTCTCTGGAAACAAAGAGGGGGTGGTTTGGGACTTGATGCAGATATCCTGTTAAAAACTCTCAGACATCAGTATGTCTCCAGGAGTATAAGCTATTCTCAACCTGCTGCTTTTGACCCTATTTCAACTTTAACTATTGATACAATGATCCTTTATTCTAGCTGTACTCTCCCATTAAATTGTGTTATCTTCAAACCAATTACAACTTTACTTTTGATACAGCTCTCCCCCCCCCCCCCCCGGTGTCTCTCTGATCATGCAGGCTAGTCATTGCTTTCCATTTTACATAGCAGTCAAAGGACTAAGTACTAACAGAGCAGAAAACAGTTTCTAACCCTTAGGGTGGTTGCAATTTAAATACAATTTGGGGAAATTGCCCTTATGAAAAATTGTGGTACAACATCTTAGTGTGGGGAATAAAGAGGGCATAACCCCATCAGCCTTTCTGTTCTCTGGAGATGTTTCCCTTCCAGATATAGGCCAACTCCTTGCCAAGTAGTTCATGTATAAGGAAGGAGAAAGCCAGAGTGAAGCAATAGAAAGCAGACATACAAGGAAGAGACAGACCAAGATATATGTATGCCTTCTTCAAGTTTCTCCATAGAAGGGGAGATCTTTTCCTTTTTTGGGGTGGGGGGAGGGATAGCTCAGTGGTTTGAGCATTGGCCTGCTAAACCCAGGGTTGTGAGTTCAATCCTTGAGGGGGCCATTTGGGATCTGGGGCAAAAGTTGGGGATTGGCCCTGCTTTGAGCAGGGGTTTGGACTAGATTGACCTCATGAGATCCCTTCCAACCCTGAGATTCTATGTTTAGTGAACCTTGTTCTAACACAGATATACAATTATCCCTAATTTGGCTGTAACATATTTTTTTTCTGTTCACACATGCAAGGAAATACCATAGTAAAACATGGTTGGGCCATAATCAAATTTCACAAGGTATGTAAACATGACTATTTTTGTAGCGCAAACAGTATTTTGGCCAGAATACTGGGCCATTGTCATCACGGGTTTCACTCTGTGGACTTATGTGGAACGACTCCAGGCATGAGTTTGGCTCTTTCAGTTTACACTTTAATAAGGCATAGAGCCAAAGGAACAATTATCTGAAGGGGGAGGTATTGGTGTTATTATTGTAAGAGTTAACACCCTGTGAAGGATTTATGCAGCAGCAGGAACACACCCTTTCATTGTCTGTTTGTTTCTGCCCTGTGGACTCTTTAGGTCTTTGCTTTCCCCTCCTCCTCTTGTTTCTCTCTTTTATCACAGCAGGTTTGGAAAGGGAGGATGGTTTGGTTTACAGTGCCAATATCCCCCCAGCTGTAGACTCTTCCCATTTCCAAATTACCAGCTGCCAACTGAGACAGGAGATTTTTTGACCAACATTTTTATTAAACTGTTCTCTGGTATGATTGAACTGAATACCAGTGAGAAAACAAAGAAGGCTTGAGTCTCCATCGCTTTAAGGATGCTTTATGCCAACCAGGGAGGAATAAAAACAATGACTTTCTCAGGGTTCCCTTACTGGCACAGAGCTGGCAGAAAACTGTTTCCTGGGGCCTGATCCAGAGCCCATTTAAGTCACTGGGAAGATTTCCTTTGACTTCACTGGAGCTGGATCCAGCATCATCACAGCCACTGTTACAGCAACTAGAGCACAGAGAGCATGTTGTAGGATGAAGAGGGATGGAATATGGCCAGAGAGCCTATTCCCATCAGCCCATGGTCCCCTGGCGGCAACAAGCAGCTGAAACCTAATTAAGAGCAGACTGTAGGCTGTCAGGTCCCTTGCCATCCTAAAATTGCTGGATGCATGTTGCAAAGGTGGCTATAAGGTTAAAGTTTACCTTTGCTTCCTTATGGTGCTTCCTTTCTACACATTGCACAGGGAAGAGGGACTTGAGATCAAGGGCTACGACATCTGCATATGCACATGAAAAATGCTGGGCATTGGATCACTATGCATATGGAATTGCTCAGGGCCACCCTTACCCATACACAAAGCACGCAGCTGCCTTATTGGGACCCGGGAATTGCCCCAAATTTCCTGGTGCCCTGCGCAGCTCCACGCTGCTCCAGCCCCTGCCCCGCCTCTCCCCCAGGCCCCCGACCCTGCTCCGCCCCAGCCCCGCCCCCACTCCCCTGAAGACTGCAGATAGGCCAGACCCTGCGCTCCCCGCGTGGTAAGTGAAGCGACCCGGCCCCAGCCTGCTCCGCCCCCCAGCTCCCAGCCGCGCCGCTGGTGAGTACTGGGGGGCGGTTCTCCCCTCCCCTCAAGCCTGGGAGCCAGGGGAGCAGAGCAGCCTGGGGCCCCAGGCCTCCGTGGGGGGTGGGAGGAGAAAGGGGGGGTTGGCCATTTCCTGCGGGAAGTGGAATGACCTGACCGCAGGCTTGGGGGGACGGTGGAACCGCCCCCCAGAACTCACCGGCGGCGGGGCTGGGAGCCAGGGGAGCGAAGCAGGCTGGGGCCGGGTCATTCCACTTCACGCAGGAAGTGGCCATCCCCCATCCCCCACGGAGACCTGGGGCCAGCCCCCACCCACTCTCCCCGTGGAGGCCTGGGGCCCCACACAGCCCCCACCCCGCCAGGGGGCTGTGTAGGGCACCAAAATAGCTAAGACGGCCCCGGAATTGCTTCCTAAAACAATAAAATTATAGTATAAGTGCAAAAGTTGCATAGGATTAATATAACTGCAGATGTAGCCCTTTAATTAGGGTGTTCCTTTATATCGTAAATTTGCATGACACCAATATCTAGGTATGTATACAGTGAATGTTAATTGGCTGGATTCTGAGGATTGGCTCAGCAGCAAGTGTTAGACAGAGCAGCCCAAAGGCTGAGGTACCTATGCCCCTATTTTCAAGAGACTGCTTCAGCAGCTGGGAACTTCTAGAACCCCTTTTACTTCAGTATACAGCAGCTGCAACTTGTGGGCTGTACGTGAATGTGTGATAAAGCTGCTAGTTTTATTATTTGTATCACAAGACCAGTCATAGGATATGTCTACACTGTAATGTAGCCCGTGCTTGAGCTCTGGCCCTGGCTCAAGCCGTGGGGGGCGGAGAGGGGCACACAGCCCCAGCTGAAGCCATAGGCCAAGGATGTACAGCCCTGCCTCTAGTTCCACCACTGACAGCTGAAGCTGGAGTCATGGAGGTCCAGTAAAGTGATTCACAGATTCCGTGAACTCTGTGTCCAAATCATATCCTTAACGATGATATAACAATTAGTAGTCACATTTTTCTGCCTCACTGAATTACTCCTGCAGTTTCCTAATGCCCTATGTTATATTTTCTGCACACAAAAAGCAACCGTGCACTTCCACTTATTTTAGACTGAGAAAAAACAGTTTAACATTAAAGAACTAAAATCAACTCTCTATGTCACCTCCATAACACACTGTACTTGAACTGAAGACAAAATGGTAGCTGCTGGAAGTAGAAGGCAGACTTCTGGAAATTTAAATATGCAATAGCTAGAAAAGAAAACCGTATCAACTCAAACAGCACACTCTGTACTTCTACTGATAAAAACAAATACAGTCAAAAACAGAGGTAATTATTACCTGCTTTTGGAGCACTCTGACTACCTAGTCAGCTAGGGTGGTGAACTACAGTGTCCTTCCAATTAGCACTCCACCCAGGTTGGAGTTCTAATTGTGAAACAATAAAACTTCCAGAAGATATCTGTGCTGTCTCTGGAGGGGGTTGAGTGGTGGCATGATAATGCAGAGATGGGAAAAGGATTTGAGAGCTAGGCCCAGCACAAGCTAGCTGGAGAGGAAAGGAGACTAGCTGTCTCCTCAAATAGAAGGAGACATCAATGGAGCATCCATTGAGGTGCCAAGAGTAAAAAGTGCCTAGTAAGCTTTACCAGCATTGTATTTGCTAAATCAGTATGAGCTCTGATTTAGACTCTCAGGGGCCAAATTTGAAGTAAACAGGTTTGCATGCATGGGCATAATTCAAGTACATAGACTGGTCATAAGGAGTCTGTGGAAGGTAAAGTCAGCACCAGCAGCTGCTGGAATTTGTAGCACAGTACCAACAAGAAAACCTCCCCATTAGCGTACTACTATTTCAGAAAGGTTGAGTTTATAATTGAGTGGGATTTGTAAAGTAACACGTACTGAAGCAAAAAGGAAGCAGAGGTGATTGTTGTAGAATAGGAATGCATCAGGTATAACTTTAACCTGTGCACAGTATGAGCGAGCAGCACATCACAGGACAACCCACTAGACCAGCAGAGAGTCGGGAGGATTCGAAGGGGCAGTGGTAGGGAAATGGAGACACTTCTGAAGAGGGTGCTAACAGTATAAAGTCTTTGAACCTTGGCTACCAGACTATTAAAGATCCAGGCCTTGCATAGGCAGGTTTTTTTTCTTCTAAGTTGTAGAAGGGGGCTCATGGGTAGTGTTTACCTTCAAGAACTCCCTTTTGCGATACTGAAAAATGTAAAGTGAAAGTATAACGTTAATTTGTCAAATAGATGTTTTTTCATTTATTTAGTCTGGCAAAAAATGTTACTGTGAAGCATTTGGCACAACTCATGCACCTAATGGGAACAGGAAGGAGGAGAAAAGCTTGTTTTATGTGTTCTCAGAACTATAGTAATTGTCTGAATTTTTACTAACAGACACACAGAAGCCTATGACGGACCTGAGGCTCAATTAATCTTGCTGCAGCTTAAGCTGGTATATGTCCAGAAAGAACCAATCTACCCTGACCTCCTACACAGTCCTCAGTAGACAAAATATATAAAGAAATAAGAAATGTGGAATCATTTCAGTTCTGCTTCCCAATGGAAACAGTTCCTTCTGACACACCCTTTACCCCTGCTTCAGAAAACAACTCTCTCTGGCTACAGTAAGTGCATGGGTGTCACTACCAGTGGGCAGAGCCAAACAACTCATGGCTTGCATCTGTGTTTATACTTTTGTAAGAGACATATGCATGCTGTATGTGAAAATGAGGTAATCTGGCATGTAAGCAGCTTTTCTTAATAAAAAGAAAAGAAAAGAATTGCTGGATGTTGATACATGTTTACTGCCACTCCTACCAGGAAAGTTAAAAAAGAGCAGGCGTTTTCTCAGTGCTCATTGTCTTTCACTTTATTCCAACCTTGAAGGTTCCATTAGTAACTCCTTTGAGGTCTGCACACCGGCTGCTTCCCCAGGGCTTTTGTGACACTTTCATAATGAGAATTCTGAACTCACTGTTCCTAGGGAATAAGTAATCATATGTGCCTATTATATAAATTACTAGCAATTGATAAATCAGCTAATTGTACCTGACTGTTTCTTGAGTTACATACTATGGATATATCAACTTAAAACATGTACATAGGAGAAATGCCTGAATATGGCTGACAGACAAGGTGGGTGAGGTAATATCTTTTATTGGATCAACTTCTGCTCGTGAGAAAGACAAGCTTTCGAGCTTACACAGAGCTCTTCTTCAGGTCTGAGAAACTCAGCATGTCATAGCTAAATACATACTCAGTATGTCATAGCTAAATACAAGGTGGAATAGATTATTTAGCACAAGTATCGAATTGGCCTTGTCAACACTGGTTCTCCACTTGTGAAGTAACTCCCTTCTCTTCATGTGTCATTATATAATGCTTGCATCTGTAATTTTCACTCCATGCATCCGAAGAAGTGGTTTTTTTACTCAAAAAAGCTTATGCCCAAATAAATCTGTTAGTTTTTAAGGTGCCACCGGACTCATTGTTTTTTAGCACAAGTAGTTAACATATAATGTGACAGGGTCGGGCCAGATGGCTATAGGAGAGTAATTTTTTTTTTTTGAAGCATAAAAGAATTTTATTTGTGTAACACTTACAAAGAATCACCAAAGAGAATAAAGCAAAACTATGCAACAAAACAAAGCAAACAGAAGGTATAACACAGCAACCTTCAGGAGGGAGAAGTGTTCAGGCTAGCCTGGGCCCAGAGCTGGGGGGCTTCCTCGACACTCATGGTCTTCCACCCTCCTGAGTTACCTGGTGGCCTAGAGCGGGGGGGCTTCCTCGACACTCATGGTCTTCCACCCCCTCGAGTTACCTAGTGCCACGCCCAGTGTCACTGATTATTCCTCTCCTGAGAGTGCCAGACAAGATGGGCACGGCTGCGGGGTGGGCGGTTTGGGGGTGGGGGGGTGTACACCCACGTGTTATAGGACCCCTCCTAGGTGACAATGATGATGGTATCTACAGCGGCAACGGCTGGGGCTGGGGTCTCTCGCTCTTCCCCTCAATCAAAGGGTCAGATGGAGGGAACCGGACGGGGTCGCCGAGCAGAGGACCTCGGACAGCGCCCACCGCTCCTCGAAGGCATCAAGGGAGTCGGTGGATGCCGCCCAGAGGAACTCCGCCCGGATACGTGAATGTACTGAGGATCGAAAAACGGCCCTACAATCGCAGGACACTTCATTAGCCAACCTCCCCTCTCTGGTTTTATAAATGGCTGTTTTAGCTAGGGCTAGGAGGAGGTTAACCAGGAGATCTCGCGATTTTGTGGGGCCATGGATGGGGAGTGTGTAAATAAAAAGGTGAGGGGAAAAGTGAAGCCAAAAGCATAATAAAATATTCGTGAGGAGCGGGAAAAGGGGCTGCAATCTGGCACACTCTAAATATACGTGCGCCAGGGTTTTCCTCACGTTGCAGAAAGGGCAAATATCCGGGATGGGGGTAAAACGTGTCAAAAACACGCCCGTGCTCACAGCTCCGTGAAGGAGCCGCCAACTAATGTCCCCGACGGGCCGCGGGACCAAGGTGGAATACAGGCTGGCCCACCGAGGTTGCTCACCTTCCAAAGGTGGCAGGAAGTCCTGCCACTTTGTATCGGGGCGGGACACCAGGGTGTGGGCGTGAAGGGTGTGAAGTGTGAGTGTGTATAGATATTTCCGTGGCGCAATTTGAAAGCTGACCGGCTGCAGTTCATGCAGCTGGCTTGCAGTGAAAGGGTGAGGGGTTTGTTGGGATCTAAGGGGTAGGGGCCCAATTGAAAGGTCCGGCGGGCCTGGGGTGGAGGGTGGGCAGGGGGCGCCCTCGCGCAAGGCTCGGTTGAGATAAGCCTGAGCAGCGGGCGTCAAGGCGGCCTTCACCTCCTGGAGTACGTGCCAGGGGGTACGAGGTCTGGAGAGCCCCATGCGCTGAGCGAGCGTCAGGGGATCCAGCCAGTCTCCCCGGTCATAGTCCAGGAGGTCTCTGACTCTCGTGACTTCCGCCAGGACCAAACTCTGGCGCACCGAGCGGAACTCCGCCACCTGCACACGAAGCTGGGGGTTGTGTAGCAGGGGCTCTGCGAGGAGATCTGCTCCCATGGTGACCGCCACGGATCTGGTTGTTGAAAACAGTTTCCAGGTCCGGAGGAGGTCCTGGTAGAAGACCGGCAGCCCGGAGAGGTCTCGCAGAAAACCTCTCGGACAGAGATAAAAGAGCTGCCGGTCGTATCAGAGCCCTTGGAAGCGGCGCAGGAAGGCGTGCGCCAATATGCTCCACGTTGAACTACCTGCACTATAAAGGAGCCTCTGCAGGGCCTGGAGGTGGAAGACACGGACCTGAGTGTGCAGACACTTCAAGCCCTGTCCTCCTTCCTTCAGGGGTAGAGGAAGAACCCCAACAGGGGCCCAGTGCATTCCTGACCAAAAGAACTCTAGAATCGATGTCCGGAGGTTGGTCAGGAAACCCGGGCCTGGAACCAGGGTGTTGAGCCGGTACCAGAGTGTGGACAGGACTAGTTGGTTAAGCACCAGTGCTCTCCCTCAGAGGGAGAGACATTGGAGTAGCCTCATCCATTTCCGGAGCTGCTCTATCACCCCGCCTTCTAAATTTTGCCAGTTCTCCAGCGGAGAAGGGTGTGTGTCAGAAAGGTAAACGCCTAGGTAGAGCAGTGGACCCGCACTCCACCGGATGGTCTGAAGCGCGGGTGGGAGGGAGCTCACCTGCCGCCAGTCCCCCACCGCCAAGCCAGAGCTCTTGACCCAGTTGACTCGGGCGGAGGAGGCTGCCGAATAGATGGCCTGGCAAGCCTCCACCCGTGCCAAGTCGCCCGGGTCCTGGACCACGAGGAGTATGTCATCGGTGTACGCCAACAGGAGCAGCCACAGCTCCGGCTCGCACAGCACTAACTCTGTCAACCTCCTGTGGTGGAGACAGAGGAAGGGCTCAATCGCCAGAGCATACAGCTGGCCCGAGAGGGGGCACCCCTGCCGCACTCCTCGCCTGAAGCTACCGGTTTGGTCAGGGTCCAGTTGAGCTAACCAGACACTCTGCGGAGGCATACAGCACCTGGAGAAAACTCACAAACTGAGGTCAGAATCCAAATGCCTGCAGAGTGCTCAGGAGGTACCCATGGTCCACTCTATCAAACGCCTTCTCCTGATCAAGAGACAGGAGGGCAAACAACAGACCGTCTCTACACCAAAAGGTCTCGGACTAGAAATAGGTTATCAAAAATGCTGCGACCCGGGACAGTGTAGGGCTGGTCTGGGTGGATCACGTCCGCCATCACAGGCCCTAGCCGCAGTGAGATTGCTTTCGCTACGATTTTGTAGTCCGTGCTAAGGAGCGAGATGGGACGCCAATTTCGTAAATCGCGGAGGTCCCCCTTCTTCGGCAACAAGGCGAGCACCGCTCGCCTGCACGAAAGAGGGAGGACCCTGCCCTGCAAAGACTCAGCCCAGACAGTGGCTAGGTCTGGGCCAAGGATGTCCCAGAATGCGCGGTAGAACTCCACGGTCAGCCCGTCCATGCCCGGAGATTTATTGGTGGGCGTGCAACGGAGGGCTTCCGAGAACTCGGCCAGGGTGAGAGGCAGCTCTAGTCGGTCTCGGTCGCCCACGTTGACTGTGGGGAGTTCCTCCCAGAGCACCCTGCAAGCGCCAGGATCTGTCGGATCCGGGGAGAAAAGGCTTTTGTAGAAGTCACTGGCCCTCCCACACACCTCCACCAGATCCGTGAGGGGGGTGCCATCTTCTGCTAGAAGGCAGGTGATGTGTTTCTTGGCCCCCCTCGCTTTCTCCAGGGCATAGAAGAAACGGGAGCTGCGGTCCACCTCCCGAAGGAGGCAGATGCGGGATCGAACACAGGCACCTCGGGCCTGGTGGTCCTCGAGGGCCTGGAGCTCCTCCTGCTTCTCCCGGCATGCTCCGCAGAGGAATGGGTCCTCAGGGCTGGCAGCCAGACGCCTCTCCATCTCTATGACCTCCCGTTCCAACTGCTCTATCGCCGCATTTCTCCGTCGGCTGGTGCCCCGGGTGTAGTCACGGCAGAAGAGCTTGGCGCGCACCTTCCCTAGATCCCACCATCGTCGCACCGATGGAAAGGCACGCCACTGCTCTCGCCAGGCCAGCCAAAACTCCCGGAAGGATGTCACGAAGCCCTCATCCTCCAACAGGCTGTTATTAAAATGCCAATAGGCCGGCCCTGGCCTTTCTGCACGGAGGGAGGCTGTTATGGTGGCTAGATGATGGTCGGAGAATGGGGCCGGCCAAATGTTGGAGGAGTGGGCTTGTGAGAGATGGAAACGGGATAAATAAATACGGTCCAACCGAGAGTGGTGTGACCAATGGGCCTCCACCCAGACAAAGGTGAACGTAGAAATGTCATCTGGGTGGTGGTCACACCAGACGTCCACTAGGGAGTGATGTTCGACTATTCCTCGGAGAATGTTCGCTGCGGCCGGGCTCAGCTCAGCTCCTGAGCGGTCCTGTTCCTCGAGGGTGGTGTTAAAGTCCCCTCCCAGGACTAGGTACTCGTGAGAATCTAGGGTGCCAAGGAAGTCGGACACCCGCTGATAGAATTGCGGCCGCTTCGGGCTCGTTGTCGGGGCATAGATATTAACAAGGTTGACTACGAGCCCCTCCATATGGACTCGGAGATGCAGCAGGTGGCCCGGCCCGGCCTCAGTGACACCTAGCACCTCGGGCCGTAGGTTGGGGGAGAACAGGGTTGCCACTCCAGCTTGCCGAATTGTGAAGTGGTTAAAGTAGACGCCGTCCCCCTACTCCAGCTGCCAGCTGTCCTCGGCGGTAGGATCCGTATGGGTCTCCTGCAGGAAAACTACAGAGTACCCCCCTTCCCGAAGGTAAGAGAGCACCTAGGACCTGCGGAGGGCCATCGTACAGCCCCTGGTGTTCAAAGTTGCGATAATGAGAGGCGTCATGCGGAGAGCTGGGGGGGTGGGGGTTCCTTATTGGCGGGGGTGTTTGCGGCCCCCTGCGGGTTGCGCAAAAATCCGTGACCCATCCCGTAAGTGAGTAAATCATCACGGAAGCCTCAGGCCCGCCCGTAGGCCGCGGCACCGTGCCTTCCTTTCCCTCTACCCTCCTTTATAAGGGCCCTTGTGGCCTGGAGGAGTTGATCAAAGTCCCCCCATAGCTGGAGAGCCAGCTGTACCCTGTTGCGGGAGCCACGGATGTTTTCTAAAAACTCCCGCAATGCTTTTCGCAGCTCATGGGGGGGTGGGGTTGCGATTTCCAGGTTATTCCCTGGTGGGGCTCTTGGTGCAGCCTTGTGGTCCGCTGAGGCGGGCAGGCAGGGTGCAGACCACCGACGGGGCATCTGACAGGCTAAAGTTATTAGGTCCATCTCACGCCTTGGGGTAGAAGGGGATGGCAGAGGGAAAATTGCAGCTCCTAATGGGTCACGACAGGAAAATGCAAAGGCTGCTCCCTGGTGGAAATCCACAGAAAATGGGAAAGAAATAACCCCAGGGGCGGCAATAGCATTGCAGGAGGAGGTGGATTGGGCAGGGACAGGGGTGGGGGCAGGGGCAGGGGCAAGGCTCTGGGCTTCGGGAGGCAAGCAGTTGAGAGGTGGTGCCGCCTGAGCAGATTCAAGGGTTGAGGGGTGAGGGAGGGGGCTCCCAGTGATGCTAGGCGCAGGCTCTGTGGTGAATTTGGCAGCCATGGCATCAGGTGGTGGACCACCTTCTGTAGGGTGCTCGCCCGGGAAGGCGGTTAAGGGGAGGGAACATGGGGAAAGGGGGCCTGGGGTGAGGTTGCCCAGATCGAGGCCAGCCGGCAGTAGATCATCCTCTCCCTAGGTGACCGGGGTCACACCTAGGGCCTCGATCTCCTCATACATAGAGGAGAGGTCGTCTTCTGCCACCCCGGGGGGCTCTCCTCTGGGGCCTGCCTCGACGGTCGCTTCGAGGTTCGCAGGGGGTTCGGGTGGTAACCGGGCAGAAGGGGCTTCCTCAGGGGTCTTGGAGGGGAGGGTCTCCCATGGAGGGGAGATCCTACCTTCCAATGCTATTCTGTCTTCCCCTCCCGACACCGGCGGATGGATCTCACTTGTGGGCATAGCGAAAGGCTCAGTATCAGTGCCTCCCTTCCTGGTCTTCCGGGGGGCCTCCGCATCGGATGGGTGCAGCGGAGCTCGAGCCTTCCGCTTGCCTCACTTCCCCTGGACTAGGGTCCAGCCCTCCATAGCATCGTCTGGGGGTTGGTTAGCAGGGGTTGTGTCAGGGGGCAGAGGTGATGGTTCAGGGGTTCGGGGGGGTAACGGTGAGGCAGCATGAGGGGCGTGGGGTTCTCCTTGGGGGGGCCCTCTCCTATACCTGGTAATATCTTTGCTGCACCCTCCTCCATAGGCTCTGCCGGATTGTTAATAGCAAGGGTGGGACTCCCGTGCTCGTCTGGGCGTTGTAGGGGAGGTGTCTCTTGGGCCCTGACGGGAGCAGCGATGGATCAAGCAGGAGGAGAGGTGGTTTCAGGTGCCGGGGGGCCAGGGGTGTTGGCAACGACGGAGCCGATGTCTTGCTGGGTCTCGGGGGTCTCGGGTGCTCCTCCCCACTGGGTCAAAGGGCAGTCTCTTCGGACATGCCCCGCTGATCGGCAGAGGTAGCATCGGGCCTCTTCCGTGGAGTAAAAGACCCGATAGCGGGCTCCCTGGTAGGGGACTAGGTAGGACCCCTCGAGCGCCTCTCTGTCACGCGCCGCCGCCGGTGGTAGAAGCTGCACTTGCCGGCAGAACGAGAGGACGTGACGGAGGGTGGGGTCCTTGCAGCCCAACGGGAGAAGGCTGATGACAGAAACGAGTTTCCCCAGGGTGGAGAGAGCAGGTAACAGGGCGGCATTCGGTAGAAAGGGAGGGATGGAGGTGAGGAGTAGGTGAACGCCCAGGTCCTCTAGTGGCTCCAGGGGGACAAACACCCCCCACACCGCCAGGCCCTTCTCCACCGCCTCCTGGGCGGCAGCCTCCGATGCTAAGAAAAAGACGACCTTCCCATACATTTTGGAGGCCGCCACAATAGCCGTGGGTCCTACCACCCTCGCCAACGCCTGCACGTATGTCTCCACGTGGGGTGAGGCAGGCACCAGGAGGCAACGGACGCTGTGCTTCCTGGTCATGGCAGCCGCTAGTGATGGTAGCGGAGGCGGTGGGCGGGCGAGATAACGAGGCGGCAGGCATGCAGGGGGCTGCCACCACCCGGGCATACGTCCTGGGGGCCGGGGGAGGGACGCTCGCAGAGCTGGTGGAGGGAACAGCGGGGAGGGATGCCATGGTCAATGACGAGGCCACAGCAGTGGGGGCAGCCCCTGCCATGGAGGGCCTGGTGGTTTTAGCAGGGCCCTTTCCTTTCTTCACACCCTGGCCTTTCCGGCCAACTGGGGGGGTTCCTAGAATCTGGGGGGGCGGTGGGCGTAGCAGCGGCAGTAGTGCCCCGATGCCTCCTGCTGCTGATGCCCCAGCGGGGATGGTGGCAGGTGTTTTGGCAGCAGTGGTGGTGGGGGGGCTTGGGGGTTGGGCAGGGGGGTAGGTGGGGGAGGGGCAACTGAGGTTGTTAGAGGGGCCTCACCCCTTTCATTCCCCGCCATTGTGAGCAGGGAGAGATGGGGAGACACCAGAAGGAGGAGGGGGGAGGGGGAAGCAGATTAACCACTCCTCCCTGCTGGGCTGGAGGCGGGCGGGGGGGTGCCAAATGGGTCGGACTGGACGGGGGAGGAAACAGGAGTTGGGGTCTGGTAATAGGGGCAAACTGTGGGGTAAACAGTCCGGGGTGGCGGGGGGGTTGGGGGGGACGTGGACCCACGCGTGTTTGTCCAAAGAGTCTCGTTTGGTCAGCTGTTGTTTCCGGTCCGGACAGTGGAATTCAGGGAAGCAGCTGAATCCAGAGGTAGATGGCAAACTGCCAGCAGGGACGGACGGCGGGGGGGCTGTGACGGTTGTAATAGTGTTGGGGGGGGCACCGATAGATCGGGGGGGCGGCTCCGTGCTACACCCCCTGTTCCACTACAAACGCAGTTAAGACACAGTCAAACTCCCCACACATGAGAGTACAATTCAAAAGTTACTCAGTCTTACGGCCCCCTCCATGATGGTTCGTAGCTTCCCTGGGTGATTTTTTCTGTCGGCTATCTTCTCTTCCAGCTTTGTAATGAGGCTTTCAGCAGGCCAGGAATGTTGCAAAGATAAGAAAAATCTTCTTAGCTCGGTACGGGTTCAGAAATAACAGCAAAATGGCTGGGTCTGGGGGCTTCCACTCCCCTCCTCCGGGGAGTGGGTCGGCGGTCCTCCCCGCCCCCCCCTGGGGGTTTCAACTAAAGCAATAGCAGCATCCGAGGGCAGGCGTGGGGGGGGGGGGGGCTGGCAGCAAGCTGGCAACCGACCAGCACTCGAGTGGCAGCAGAAAAACAGCAAAAAAAAACCAAAATGAAGAAAAAGCATCTGGCCCGGTCGGGGGGGGAGGAACTGAAGCAGGGTCAAAAAGTAAGAAAAATCCAGGCCAGGGGGCTTTAGGAGAGTAATAGAAGGCAGATATATTAGCCCCAGGCTAAGTAGGTCCCTTTTCCCTGGGTAAGGTAACAGGGAAGGTTCCAGAACAATCAGGAAACTTCTGGAGACAATTAAAACAGGCTGATTAGAACACCTGCAGCCAATCAAGAAGCTGCTAGAATCAATTAAGGAAGGCTAATCAGGGCACCTGGGTTTTAAAAAGGAGCTCACTTCAGTTTGTGGTGTGCGTGTGAGGAGTTGGGAGCAAGAGGTGCTAGGAGCTGAGAGTGAGAACGCGGACTGTTGGAGGACTGAGGTGTACAAGCATTATCAGACACCAGGAGGAAGGTCCTGTGGAGAGGATAAAGAAGGTGTTGGGAGGAGGCCATGGGGCAGTAGCCCAGGGAGTTGTAGCTGTCGCACAGCTGTTCCGGGGGGACTCTAGACAGCTGCATTCCACAGGGCCCTGGGCTGGAACCCGGAGTAGAGGGGGGGCCCGGGTTCCTCCCAAATCCTCCCAACTCCTGGTCAGACACAGGAGGAGTCAACCTGGACTGTGAATTCAGAAAAACAGCCAAGCTGAGGGCTTCCATGAAGCTCCAAGGCAAGCAAATCCACCAATAAGCACAAGACCCACCAAGGTAGAGCAGGAACTTCGTCACAATAGTTTAGACTCATAGACTTTAAGGTCAGAACGGACCGTTATGATCATCTAGTCTGACCTCCTGCACAATGCAAGCCACAGAATCTCACCCACGCACTCCTGTAACAAACCCCTGACCTATGTCTGAGCTATTGAAGTCCTCAATTAGTGGTTTAAAGACTTCAAGGTGCAGAGAATCCTCCAGCAAGTGACGTGTGCCCCACACTGCAGAGGAAAGCAAAAAGAACCCAGGGCCTGTGCCAATCTGCCCTGGAGGAAAATTCTTTCCCGAACCCAAATATGGCGATCAGCTAAACCCTGAGCATGTGGGCAAGATTCACCAGTCAGACACCCAGGAAAGAATTCTCTGTAGTAACTCAGATCCCACCCTATCTAGTGTCCCGTTACAGGCCATTGGGCATATTTACTGCTAATAGTCAAAGATCAATTAATTGCCAAAATTAGGCTATCTCATCATACCATCCCCTCCATAAACTTATCAAGCTTAGTCTTGAAGCCGGATATGTCTTTTGCCTCCACTGCTCCCCTTGGAAGGCTATTCCAGAACTTCACTCCTCTGATGGTTAGAAACCTTCATCTAATTTCAAGTCTAAACTTCCCAGTGGCCAGTTTATATCCATTTGTTCTTGTGTCCACATTGGTACTGAGCTTAAATAATTCCTCTCCCTCCCTGGTATTTGTCCCTCTGATATATTTATAGAGAGCAATCATATCTCCCCTCAGCCTTCTTTTGGTTAGGCTAAACAAGACAAGCTCTTTGAGTCTCCTTTCATAAGACAGGTTTTCCATTCCTTGGATCATCCTAGTAGCACTTCTCTGTACCTGTTCCAGTTTGAATTCATCCTTCTTAAACATAGGAGACCAGAACTGCATACAATATTCCAGATGAGGTCTCACCAGTGCCTTGTCTAATGATACTAACACCTCCTTATCTCTACTGGAAATACCTCACCTGATGCATCCCAAGACCACATTAGCTTTTTTCACAGCCATATCACATTGGCGACTCATAATCATCCTGTGATCAACCAATACTCCAAGGTCCTTCTCCTCCTCTGTTACTTCCAAGTGATGCGTCCCCAGTTTATAACAAAAATTCTTGTTATTAATCCCTAAATGCATGACCTTGCACTTTTCACTATTAAATTTCATCCTTTTACTATTACTCCAGTTTACAAGGTCATCCAGATCTTCCTGTATGATATCCTGGTCCTTCCCTGTATTGGCAATACCTCCCAGCTTTTTGTCATCCGCAAACTTTATTAGCACGTTCCCATTTTTTGTGCCAAGGTCAGTAATAAAAAGATTAAATAAGATTGGTCCCAAAACCAATCCCTGAGGAACTCCACTAGTAACCTCCCTCCAGCCTGACAGTTCACCTTTCAGTATGACCCGCTGTAGTCTCCCCTTTAACCAATTCCTTATCCACCTTTCAATTTTCATATTGATGACCATCTTTTCGAATTTAGCTAATAATTCCCCATGTGGAACTGTATCAAGTGCCTTACTGAAATCAAGATAATTAGATCCACTGCATTTCCTTTGTCTAAAAAATTTGTTACCTTCTCAAAGAAGGAGATCAGGTTGCTTTGGCATGATCTACCTTTTGTAAAACCATGTTGTATTTTGTCCCAATTACCATTGACCTCAATGTCCTTAACTACTTTCTCCTTCAAAATTTTTTCCAAGACCTTCCATGCTACAGATGTCAAACTAGCAAGCCTGTAGTTACCTGGATCACTGTTTTTTCCTTTCGTAAAATAGGAACTATGTTAGTAATTCTCCAGTCATACGGTACAACCCCTGAGTTTACAGATTAATTAAAATTTTCTTGCTAATGGGCTTGCAATTTCATGTGCCAGTTCCTTTAATATTCTAGGAGGAAGATTATCTGGGCCCCCCGATTTAGTCCCATTAAGCCAGAGGTGGGCAAACTACGTCCCATGGGCCACATCCTGCCCACGGGACCATCCTGCCCAGCCCCTGAGCTCCTGGCCCAGGAGGCTAGCCTGCGGCCCCTCCCCTGCTGTCCCCCCTTCCCCATAGCGATGCTGCCGCACTGGCAGCACTCTGGGCTGTGGGGCTACGTGCTCATGCAGGGCAGCGCTGCAGCATGTCTGGCTCCAGCGTAGCTCCCAGACATGCTGCTCTGAGTGACATGGTAAGGGGGCCGGGGGGTTGGATAAGGGGCAGGGGGTTCTGGGGGGCTGTCAGGGAGCAGGGGGCGGTTGGATAGGGGGTGGGGTCCTGGGGGGGCAGTTAGGGGCACTTGTCCTCCAGTCTATATCTGGGAAGTTAAAGTCTCCCATGATCACACAATTCCCATTAGTATTTACTTCATTGAAAACATTAAAGAGGTCTCTATCCTTATCCAGATCGGATCCTGGCTGTCTATAGCACAGCCCAAGCACTATCCCAGGGGAGGCTCTATTAGCTTTCTTCCCCAATGTGATTTTTGCTCAGACAGATTCTGTCTTATACATTCCATCACTTCTTATTTCTTTACAGTCTACCTCATCATTGATATACAATGCTATTTCACCACCTTTGCCTTTATTTCTGTCTTTCCTAAACAGCACTTTCAGTTGCCATGTCATGATCTGTGGGAAGCTTGCTTCTGATGATGAGCTTGAGGGGTTGTTTGAAGGCCAGAAGAGGGTGTTCAGGAAAGATTTCTTTCACGATGTGTCCACATCAAGTATTGGTTGTAATTACTTAATGATACCTTGTATGGGTTGCAGTGTGGGGTTGTAGGTGACAACTTGTCTAGGGATGTGCAGTCAGAGGGGTTTTTATTTCTGTATTGAATCACATTCTCCTGTGGTATTTAGGTGACCCATTCCATGATGCAATCTACTTTTCTGGTGGAATGTCCTTGTTTAGTGAAGATGGCTATAAGTGTGTTAAAGGACTTTCTCCTCAGAGCATATTCAGTGGTATCGGAGTGCTTGGCTGTCAATAACAGATTTATTGGTATGTTTGGGGTGGTTCTGTAGCTGTGAAATAGGTGTGGTGATCTGCGGGTTTCTTGTATATAATTGTCTATAGGATTCCATTGCGGAAGCTGATTGTGGTGTCTAGGAAGTTGATGCTAGTGTGGGGAGAGTTCTAAAGAGTTTTATGGATGGCTGGTGGTTGTTGAAGTTGTAGTGGAAATCTGACTTCAGGTCATCTGTCTGGAGGATGAAAATATCACGATGTATCTCAGGTATATCACTGGTTTTGTGGTACATTTGTCCAGAAATTCTTCCTCAAGATGGCCTGTGAAGAGGTTGGCGTTCTGGGGAGCCATCCTAGTACCCATAGCTGTACTCATGGTTTGGACAAAATGTTTGTTGTTACGGTTGAGGATGAAATAGATGTGTTTGGTGAGGTTTGGGCTGGATATCTGAGGGTTGTCCATTGTTTTGTAGATATTTGAGGCAGGCAGTGATGCCATCATTGTGAGGGATGGTGGTGTATTAGGAGATCGGAGAGGAGCTATACCATTTTCAGATGGAAGGTCTGTAGAAGTCTTGATCATCCCCAAAAATGAGTGTTGCTGAACATCCTCAAACTGATTCCTCACATCCCCTCAGCCGCTGCCATTGGGAGCACTCCTATGGAATGCCCAGCAAAACTTAAAATTGCCCTCCCCCCAGCAGAAAAGCCCAAGAGAGGGCACCCATAGCACTGGAGTGCCTGGAGTGAATACCGTTGGGAAACGGGGTGGTCACCAGGTACATGGATGCCATTATTATAGGTGCCTTGCAAGACAGCTTAGATAAGGAATTGTATATTATACCTCCTACAGCCTGAGTGAGTTTGGCCCGCTGTTTTACATTTACATTTAATATTCTTGGTTATTTATAAAGACAAAGAGAAGAGGGGAGAGGAAAAAGAAATAAATGTATTGTGTATGACAATGTTAGTTACTAAATGATTCTGTTAAAGTTCATAGCACATATCTCCTTGAGATGAATAGGGTGAGGAAGTGGGATAGGATCCTGCAGTTGTTGGGCTGGAAGAGTTATGAGATGGCTGTATCATCACAAAAGAAGAAGATAGAAATCTGCAGTCTGAAGGAAGCATGAATTCTGTTTAGACCCTAATATCACAGTTTCCTCATTTTTGATTATTGACTCTTAAGTCTGATCAGGGCCAAAGTTTTTGGAAAGGGTAGGGGACAATTTCCTGGTGCAAGTGCTGGAGGAATCAACTAGGGACAGAGCTCTTCTTGACCTGCTGCTCACAAACCGGGAAGAATTAGTAGGGGAAGCAAAAGTGGATGGGAACCTGGGAGGCAGTGACCATGAGATGGTCGAGTTCAGGATCCTGACACAGGGAAGAAAGGAGAGCAGCAGAATACAGACCCTGGACTTCAGAAAAGCAGACTTTGACTCCCTCAGGGAACTGATGGGCAGGATCCCCTGGGAGAATAAAATGAGGGGGAAAGGAGTCCAGGAGAGCTGGCTGTATTTTAAAGAATCCTTATTGAGGTTACAGGAACAAACCATCCCGATATGTAGAAAGAATAGTAAATATGGCAGGCGACCAGCTTGGCTTAACAGTGAAATCCTTGCTGATCTTGAACACAAAAAAGAAGCTTACAAGAAGTGGAAGATTGGACAAATGACCAGGGAAGAGTATAAATATATTGCTCAGGCATGCAGGAGTGAAATCAGGAAGGCCAAATCACACCTGGAGTTGCAGATAGCAAGAGATGTTAAGAGTAACAAGAAGGGTTTCTTCAGGTATGTTAGCAACAAGAAGAAAGTCAAGGAAAGTGTGGGCCCCTTACTGAATGAGGGAGGCAACCTAGTGACAGAGGATGTGGAAAAAGTTAATGTACTCAATGCTTTTTTTGCCTCTGTCTTCACAAACAAGGTCAGCTCCCAGACTACTGCACTGGGCAGCACAGCATGGGGAGGAGGTGACCAGCCCTCTGTGGAGAAAGAAGTGGTTCGGGACTATTTAGAAAAGTTGGATGAGCACAAGTCCATGGGGCTGGATGCGCTGCATCCGAGAGTGCTAAAGGAGTAGGCGGATGTGATTGCTGAGCCATTGGCTATTATCTTTGAAAACTCATGGCAATCGGGGGAAGTCCCGGACGACTGGAAAAAGGCTAATGTAGTGCCAATCTTTAAAAAAGGGAAGAAGGAGGATCCTGGAAACTATAGGCCAGTCAGCCTCACCTCAGTCCCTGGAAAAATCATGGAGCAGGTCCTCAAGGAATCAATTCTGAAGCACTTAGAGGAGAGAAAAGTGATCAGGAACAGTCAGCATGGATTCACCAAGGGCAAGTCATGCCTGACTAATCTAATTGCCTTCTATAATGGGATAACTGGCTCTGTGGATGAGGGGAAAGCAGTGGATGTGTTGTTCCTTGACTTTAGCAAAGCTACGGTCTTCCACAGTATTCTTCCAGCAAGTTAAAGAAGTATGGGCTGGATGAATGGACTATAAGGTGGATAGAAAGTTGGCTAGATTGTCGGGCTCAACGGGTAGTGATCAATGGCTCCATGTCTAGTTGGCAGCGGTATCAAGTGGAGTGCCCCAAGGGTCGGTCCTGCGGCCGGTTTTGTTCAATATCTTCATAAATGATCTGGAGGATGGCGTGGATTGCACCCTCAGCAACTTTGCAGATGACACTAAACTGGGAGGAGAGGTAGATACGCTGGAGGGTAGGGATAGAATACAGAGGACCCTGGACAAATTAGAGGATTGGGCCAAAAGAAATCTGATGAGGTTCAACAAGGACAAGTGCAGAGTCCTGCACTTAGGATGGAAGAATCCCATGCAACGCTACAGACTGGCTAGGCAGCAGTTCTGCAGAAAAGGACCTAGGGGTTACAGTGGATGAAAAGCTGGATATGAGTCAATATGGATATGTTGCCAAGAAGGCCAATGACATTTAGGGTGTATAAGTAGGGGCATTGCCAGCAGATCGAGGGACGTGATCGTTCCCCTCTATTCGACATTGGTGAGGCCTCATCTGGAGTACTGTGTCCAGTTTTGGGCCCCACACTACAAGAAGGATATGGAAAAATTGGAAAACGTCCAGTGGAGGGCAACAAAAATGATTAGGGGACTGGAACACATGACTTATGAGGAGAGGCTGAGGGAACTGGGATTGTTTAGTCTGCAGAAGAGAAGAATGAGGGGGGATTTGATAGCTGCTTTCAACTACCTGAAAGGGGATTCCAAAGAGGATGGATCTAGACTGTTTTCAGTGGTAGCAGATGACAGAACAAGGAGGAATGGTCTCAAGTTGCAGTGGGGGAGGTTTAGGTTGGATATTAGGAAAAACTTTTTCACTAGGAGGGTGGTGAAACACTGGAATGCATTACCTAGGGAGGTGGTGGAATCTCCTTCCTTAGAAGTTTTTAAGGTCAGTCTTGACAAAGCCCTGGCTGGGATGATTTAGTTGGGGATTGGTCCTGCTTTGAGCAGGGGGTTGGACTAGATGACCTCCTGAGGTTCCTTCCAACCCTGATATTCTGATTCTATGATTCTATGAAGGCCACTGTGAATGAATGTGTGACATTGCACTCCATATGATTTTATTAAAGTGCTAATGAGTGTGAATATAATGTAAATGGAATATGCTTCATGCAAAAGGTCTCTTGTAAGGTATCATTACAAAGTTTATATATACATCTGGGTGACCAGATGTCACGATTTTATAGGGACAGTCCCGATTTTGGGGGCTTTTTCTTATATAGGCACCTATTACCCCCCACCCCGTCCCGATTTTTCACACTTGCTATCTGGTCACCCTATAATCTACTGAATGTGGTCATCCAATTTGTATAAATGTATCATTCTTGTGTCTGAAACTAGAAATATGAAATATAACTCTGAGGTCCTATTGTAATTATGCAAAGTGTGGGCCATTAATGGTCGTTTGGAATCTTGATGGTTCCCATCAACTAGGACAATTGGTTGTAAATGGCTCTGTTTACTTGCAAGCCTTCCTGTGAGTCAGGCCAGGAAGAATGAAGGCTTGGGGTCTCACAGGACATGTGATCATGTCACCTGGTACTGGAATTTATCTTAAACCTGGTGCTTTTCCATTTAGAAAGAAGGGTGGGGACCCAGAGAGACAAAAGATTCCTGCCTTGTGCCAAAGCTATATAAGGGGGTGGAACAGAATAAAGGAGGTTCCAGTCATGAGAAATCCCCTAGTTACCACCTGAGCTGGAGCTAACAAAAACCGTACCAGGGGAAAGGATTGGGCTCAGACTAGGAAGGAGTCCAGTCTGTGAAAGAAGCTTGTGGGAACATCTCTGAGGGTGAGAATTTATCTGTAATCAGTTTCTTAATGTATTAGGCTTAGACTTGCGTGGGTTTTTTTTTATTTTGCTTGGTAACTTACTTTGTTCTGTCTGTTATTACTTGGAACCTCTTAAATCCTACTTTTTATACTTAATAAAATCACTTTTGCTTATTAATTAACCCAGAGTAAGTAATTAATACCTGGGGGAGCAAACAGCTGTGCATATCTCTCTATCAGTGTCATAGAGGGTGGACAATTTATGAATTTACCCTGTATACGCTTTATATAGAGTAAAACGGATTCATTTGGGGTTTGGATCCCATTGGGAGCTGGGTGTCTGGTTGCTGGAGACAGGAGCACTTCTTAAGCTGTTTTCAGTTAAGCCTGCAGCTTTGGGGTGCGTGGTTCAGACCCTGGGTCTGTGTTGGAGAAGACTGGCATGTCTGGCTCAACAGGGTAGGGTTCTGGCTCAAGGAGGCCCAAACTGGCAGAGAAAACAGGCTCAGAGGTAGTTTCAGCACATCAGGTGGCAGTCCCAAGGGGGTCTCTGTGACCCAACCCGTCACAGAATGCATTATACATTTCCTATTATAAGCAGTGTTGTTGTTGTAGCCATGTCAGTGCCAGGATATTAGAAAGACAAGGTGGGTGAAGTTGCTCCAATAAAAGATACTACCTCCCTATCATCAGAAGACAGTTACTATTTCCCTTATGCAGATTTTTCCAGCACTGGTCTGTCAGGTTGAATTTGATAATTTAATCAATTCTTCACATACAATTTCTGGCCACGCTGAGAATTTTTTAAAAAAAATTGCTTACAACTTGTTTTATTTTATGATTTTTTCCAGCTTTCAGATGCAGCGAGTTGTGAGTTATCAGCAACAAACAAACAACCCTGTGGCCAGACTAAGAGACAGTGCTGGTTAAATACTGGCCCTTTAAGTCAATGGGAGTTTTGCCATTCATTTCAATGGAATCAGAATTTGTCTCTCTTTATATTTTTGTTGGAAATGTGACATTACACCAATGACACATGGTAGCATAACCCTCAGTCTTCACCAGAGGCTTCACTGGCCCCTTGCACACCTCCTGAAAAAGCTTCCTACCACCTGTCCCTGTGCCGCTGCTGCCAGTGTGCTGTCCGCCATCTTGACTAACATACCAAGGTTTGAAACAGGGACCTCCAGGGCTAAAAGCAGGAGCTACAGTTTGAGTTAGAGAGCCAGAGTCTCTTGCTAAGAGTTGTAACAGACTCACATCCTCTGTGGCTCAGGCACAAATGGGGCATGTAATACACACTGACCAGTGAGTTGTACCGGCACAGGGAAGCATGTGGCCCAGTGGAGGTAGCCAGGCCCTGTGAAATCTGACCCGTTCAGTACTAATGGACTTCAGTTCCAACATGCAAGATCCATGGATAGCTCCTAAGCAGAAGCTGCCTATCAGGTTGCTTTATAAACTAGGTTTGAGAATGCTGTGCTAAAACCTGGCTCTGGTCTCACATCTAACACTTCCAGTGACGTTACTCCTGATTTATACTGGTGTAAATGAAAGCAGAATCAGGCCCAATCAAACTCATTTTCACTTGTGCGCTAAACAGGACCCCGGATCCTCTGCTTCCATGGTGAAAAAGGTACCCTTTTATTTTTTAACACTGAAATGGCCCCTGTTCATCGTGAAGGAAGACTGCCTACTACTGCGTGTTCTCCTTGTAGTGCATTTCAGATAGGATGACAGCATGGAAAAATGTAATTATTCCAACATGCCCTGACTTTTTCTATATTGTTCTCAAGCTAAGGTTAATTTGTGCCCTGCCTGATCTGCTAATTGGGATTTATAAAAAGTTTAGGGTTTATTTCTAAAGATAACTCAAAAATGTATCCATGGTCAGATAAGCATGTCTCGCCTCCTGAACTAGGGGAAGGAAGGAAGGCAACTTTTTTTTTGCTTGCCCGATTTTCTTTTTGACTTTAGCACACCCTCCTGACTCTGTCAGGTTGTTTCATATTCTGAAGGCAGATTTCTCTGTATTTGCTGAAGATCATCTTCTTTCTCACGTTTTACAATTAGGAATACAGCTCTATACATTTAAATACAAATGCGAAGTAAAAAAAAACCTTGGAGATGGAACCCCTCTATCAACAGGTAACGCCCGGGGAGTGGTAGGGCAAGTTTCTCCACAAACCCGTTGAAAATTACTTCCTGATTTATTGGACTGATTCAGGATTAGCCTAAGGTCTTCTGAACTATTCAAGCACGTGATATCCATGGACACAGGGGGCCAAACTGTGGTAGTTAGCCACACTGCCCCACTGGGAGTTTGGAGAGGAGCTATACTTCAAGAAGGCACAGTCTTTCCCAGAGTGACCTGCTGTGCAATGGGAACCACGCAGGCTGCAGCACCCTTTAGCTTACGGAAGCCAGCTCTCCCAGTGTGAGCTGGGCTACTCCATGAGCTAGTGTAGGGAGAGGAACCATGGCTTTACCTCCTCCTTCAGTTCCCACTTTTGGACACTGTGCTCAGGAGTTGCACAGAGGAATCAATTCCTATACTCCTTTGAATGTAGGAACTATAACAGTGACAGGCCACCGGTGGTGCTTGTGCTCTCCCCCTCCCAGCCACCATCCTGACTCTGCAGACAGTCAGCCTTGCTTGGCTAGCTTGATAAAGAAAAAGGAGCCCAACTCTTAAGCACCACTGCTCCCTAGTCTCAGCCTGGTTTTCTGCAGCATGGGGGAATTACTCCACTCCCTAGGGCTGGGGAAGCCCCCCTATGGACCTTGATTTGAGAGACAGTTAGCTCCAGGGTTGTCTTAGGGGCAGGATCATAATTAAAACATCTTGACTCCGGGGGACGAAGTCTCCTTAAAAAGGTGCCCAGATTAAAGGAAAAATTACAGCAACCCTGGCACCACTAAGCACTGCTGCTTTAGTGCAGTCACAGCTATTTCCATAGGTAGGGTCAGATTTTCATCTCCTGTAAATTGGTGCAACACTTTTGACTTCACTGGAACTACATTGATTTCCACCAGCTGATTACCTGGGTCGCTGTGCATTTTTAATTCATCATTAATTCTTTTTAGCTCTAAAAGGCTTGACCCTGCATGGTGCTGAGCAAATCCAGGAGCTGCTAAGCACCCTCAACTACTCTAAAGTAGTTATTATAGGGTTAGATAGAGAGAGGGAGAAACTAATGAAGGGAAAACCCTGTAATACTGAGATACAGTTAAGGGTTTTAGATTGTCTCAGATTGACTGAAGTCAAGGGGAGCCCATTTCAGTGCCTCTTGAGTTGCTCAGCACCTTGCAGGATGGAACCCAAACACTAGACATGTAAGAGGAAAAATGGGATGTGAGGAGAATCCTTTTATTAAACAAAAAGCAGCAGTCTTTGTAGTTTGATATCTTCTGACAGGAATCAGCTAGAATGATCAAGGTTACTGCTTGCTTTGGAGTAACCCCAGTTATCATTACAGAGTTTTTTGTAATGAACGCACAGCACAAACCATACCCTATGATTTTTTTGTGCAGACTTGCAATTAAGTGAGTAATGATGTTGGAAGGTTAAGTAGATAATAAGATTGTGAAAAACCTATTAAAACATTTTTTTTTTTGGTCTTCCGTGACTATGAAACATAATCTCAAAAAGCTGCTATTGTGTAACTGCATGGAAGGGCTCACAAGCAGGTATTGCACCAAACAAAAACAAAAACAAAATCCCAACTGATAAACGAAGAGTGCCCTTTTTCTCTAGTTGCCTATAATTGTAACCATCTGCAACGCTGGGTGTTTCTGTTCAGACCTTGCTGAAAAAACATCGCTTTGGAAATCAAAACAGAGAGCTGAGCCACATCATCATTTAAGGTCACTTTATGAGTCTTGATGGTATGCTGTGAATTTTGCAGTTAGAAATTACATGAATAGGTTGAAAGTTACACAATATATTTACCAAAAGCATTGGCACTTCAGTGGGGAAGTTCTGTTTCCTCCTCAAAATTGGGTCAAACTGGATTCTGCTTTGGGTGAGAGTCAACCTGCCAACAGTTGTACCTAAAGTCCACCTTGAAGGTCCATCCAAACTGCTTGTCATAATAATGCTTAGAAAGACATGTATCCTGCATGCACAAAGCCCAGGAAAATGTGATGGGATCCAAAAACAGCAAAGAGGTGTAGAGCAGGTCTGCAGCCCCTCCACAGCTATTATCCCAGCCCTTGCAGGAGGATTTGGGGGCATTCAACAGAGTGCTCAGGGAGGAAAAAAAACATTTCCCCTTGAAAAATGTTCAGGTTTTTACTGAAAACCCGCCAAACCATTTTTTTCTCCCCAGTTTTAAACCGAATTTGGTTTTAAGATGAAAAAAATTGCTTTGGGGAATTTTGCTTTTTAATTTTAATGAAAACCTGAACATTTCCAACAGAAATGGAAAGTGTTCTTTTTAGTCAAAGAAGTCATTTCCAACAGAAAATTTTCAACCATCTGTAGCACTTTAGCCACATAATCCCAACACAGGGACAAGCTCCCTGCTCACCTATTGCCCCCTCATTCTATGGTCTCTTATGCAGAGCTAGTTGTCAAGCCCACTCAGTGGCATGCAGGAAGTGTGGAGTCCAATACCATGCCTGTTTCATGGCTGCCTACCTACTTCACACCTGGAGCTAGCAAAACCTTGTTGCATTCTGGGTCCACCACAGGAATTTTATCCTTATGTATTACTTTTCATCCAATGATCTCAAAATACTTTGCAAACATTAAGACCTCTTAATATGAAATGAGTAAGTCCCCCTCTGAATTCTTTCCTACTACATGCATAGACTTAACATGTCACTCTTACAAGTTAAAGAGTTAAAACAAATAGAGCAATAACTATCACATCCTTATCTGGATATATGCAAATGAGCAGGAATCATTTTCTTATCTGTATGTTCAGCAACACAGTGATTACTAATTTGCATATATACCAATAAAAGTGTAGTGGAAGGAAATAACTAACATTTTGTGGTCTGCTATTTGCTTTACCAGTTATAGCTTAAAATGTGATTTATATTTGGACATTATGGTCCAAATTCGCTCTTGCACCAAGGAAAGGGACTGGTCACAGCTCACTGATTCTCATGGAGCATCTGCACTGGCCTGGCCCCAGAACAGGTTAAAGCAACCTAAAGCTGTTTTCATTTATGCTAGGTAGCAACAACCCATAAGGTTAGGAATGCAGAACTCTCTGGTCATGCCCCTTCCTCTCCTCCTACCTGGGCCTGATGGAGTAGTGTGCCAGGGTTGGATGTGCTGACTCTGTAACTGATGCAAACTCCCCAGTGCGTCAGCTGGCACAAAATGGTAGAATGCAGAAGAGAATAATGGCTGGTCCATTATTTACATTGTAGTTTGATAATTATTCATATTTATTATTTGAATTATGGTAGCATCTAGGGGCCCCTGTCAAGGATCAGGGCCCCATTGCATTAGGCACTGTACAAACACATAAATAAATACGCATATATTGAAATTGGTCAACATAACATTCAAAGCCCTGGGAAATGCTTGGCAGCTGGAATGTAATAGGCAATAAAATAGAGCAGAGATAAGAACATTAGGCCTAAACTCCTCCTTTGAGGGGCATTAAGGAGGGATCAGGTATGGATGGCTGAACCTTTTAGATGTCTGGCTGTGTAGGGTCCCATGCTCAAATGACACAAACAAACATCTTTTGCTGGAGCATGCTGATTTGAAATGTTCAGAAGGACTCCTTGAGGGCTGTTACATGACAGCATACAGGCCAGAGGCCTTTCAGTCAGATTGGTAGCGTAATATGCAGACTGGCAGCCTTTCCTTTATTACTGATACAGCAGCACAGGTGTGCATGACACTTTACAGAACAAGTGGTTAGCCATGTCCCTGCCCTGCATTGTCTAATGCAGAGATAACAGAGCAAAGGAGGACAATAAACGAAGGGTGGGGTGTCTATGTGAGGGAAGGACAAGGGTTCTTGCAACAGTAAAAGATCATGAGACACACTCATGGTACATATGTGCCATGTTAGCTCCTTTATTGTTACACAGTGGAACTGAATTATTTCAATCATTCTTTAAAGGCTACCTGAAAGGAGAATCAGAAGAGATTTACTGGAAGAGAGAAAGGTTGCATGGCACAGAGGAGGATGTTCCAGCCATAAGGATAAGGAAAGGGGCGGAGTTGCTTGTGGGAGAAGAGTAGAGGACAGTCAAGCTTCACCCAGCTGATGAAAAGTAGGACACAGACAGGGGAGACGAGAGATAAAGTGTTGGCAGGACCCATCCAGTCACCCACATGAGATCATGTTGTTGATTATTTGAAATGTTTTGCATGCAAGCAAAGCTTGCATGTGTTTATTTACTGACTGGCACCTGAAGTACTTGTCTGGTGACTGATTCACAGTTCATTGAAGTCAATGGGAGTCTTTCCATTGAATTCAATGAGCTTTGGATCAGGCCCTTGAAGACACTCCATTAGTCCAGTGTCTGCTCCAGACTCTGAATTAAAACCATCCCTTGGTTCATTTGATTGCCAGAAGGAAAAAAAAATACAACCACTATATGGAAAGACTTTATCATCTGCAATATCGTCAAACTTGTCGGGAACTACCTGGTGTGTTTCTCAAGCAAGCACATTTCTTTGGTGAGATTTACAGTAAGAATTGCTCAGACTTGCCAGCATTCATGACCAGCTAACATTATCATAGTTTAAACCTGTTTGCCCCAAAAATGTTCTATGACCAACTCTGCTTTCACTGTAGTTTAACTCCAGACTTCAGTGGAGTTATTCCTGATTTACACTGGCGTAAGTGAGATCATGATCACACCTGCTGTTGTTTTTTTTTTTAATAAAGATTGCTCTCTGTGACCACATACAGTATGCACAAAAATCACTTCATTGCAGTGAACAACACAAGCTAATGGCCCCCTTTGGGCTTATTTCTTACAGGTGATATTCACGCCTGTGCAGAGGGCCAGCACAAAGCCCACAGCCCACTTAAGCTCTTAAAATAGAACTTAAGTGGTGCATAGGTGTGATGCTGGCCTTCTGTACAGAAGTAAATTTCACCTTAAAAGACATGGTAATAATAAGGTACATTCAGCTTTCCCATTTATTATTATTATTATTTATTCTGTGTGTATTACTGTATACCATTGCTTGGGGACTGCACATTGATGCGGTGGGAAGTTGTGTGTGTTTCAATGACCCTGAGAGCTTTAACGCCTAGTAGGGCCACCCAAGCCAGGCGGATCAAAGAATAGGGACCAGATGAAAAGCAGTCCACTGGTCCTCCAGGCTGGAGATTGAACTATAAGCCAACACCTTATCCTTGTTAAAAAAAAGTTCAGTAATAGAAATGCAAGAAGATAGCCATTCTGACAAACAGCACGATCAATGGGACGCTAGAACATTGTTCATGCCCTAGAGACCCCATCCCCATTGTGCTAGGTGCTGTACGAATGCATAAAAAAGATGACCCCCCCATCCCCAAAAGCTTACTGTCTAAGGGTATGGCTACACTACAGAGCTTACAGTGGCGCCTCTGTAGCGCTGTTGGTGCAGATTCTCTAAGCTGATGGGAGAAAGCTCTCCTGTCAACTTAATTACTCCAGACCCCGTGAGTGGCGGTGGCTTGTCGGTTGGAGAAACTCTTCTGCCAACATAGCGCTGTCCACGCCAGCTCTTAGGTCGGTGTAACTGACGTCACTCAGTGGGCTAGATTATTCACACCCCTGAGCAACATAATTTATATCGACCTAAGCTGTAGTGTGTACATAGCCTAAATAAGAAAGACAGCATGTGGCTACAAGAAAGAGATGCAGCAAAAACTCGGTACCAGTGAGATGAATTGTGGCTCCTTAGAGACTAACCAATTTATTTGAGCATAAGCTTTCGTGAAAAGAAAAGGAGTACTTATGCTCAAATAAATTGGTTAGTCTCTAAGGTGCCACAAGTACTCCTTTTCTTTTTGCAAATACAGACTAACACAGCTGCTACTCTGAAACCAGTGAGATGAATAGCATCAGCTTCTCAGCCACTTTTTCCCACGTCTGTTTTCAACAGCTTTTTACCTCTTCCCTGCTCTTCATGCTCACCACCCCTGAAGGCCAAGGGTGAGTGGCCATTCCCAGCACAGATGCTGAGCTGTGTATTAACTGACAGGGACGGCTGTTAATAACGACACAGATAGAACCTCACCCCTCCATGATTAAAAGCAGGATTAGGAGCCTGAGAAGATTCTGATGACAAAATTGGTTGTAATGGGTTTGTTGAAGTTCCATGTTCATCTCAATAAAAAATACAGAGAAATACAGTGAGCAAAATAAAAAAAAGTGTAATGAAGGTAGATGCTGGAAGCAGTCCCTATGGTGCTACAAAAATAATAAGAGATGAAAATTAATAATGGACTAGATTGCCTCCTTCACCAGGAAAAGAGCCTAAAACAATGTGCCTTTTTGCGCCCCCACAAGGCTTACATCTCCAGTGGAGAGTCAGCTTAAGAGGTAGCTTCAAACTTGCTAGCTCAGCTGCTTTCCTCATGAAATTCACCCAATCAGTCACCTACACCCACACCAAGCCATCTACCATCTCTATCAACACAAAGCCAGACAGCAAATCAACTGAAAATTACATACATAATGTGTGGGAATTCACACTTCCTACCCTTGAAGTCACGCAACTCAAAGATATCAGCCACAATGTCAGAAAAGGGAACCATATTATCCTTCTCTGTTCCGTGGGTGAATAAAATAACCAAAATAATAACTTTACATAACATCCTGCATTGTAAGCGCTCCCAAACTCTTGCCACACTGCCTACATATGGGTTCAATTGTTTACCAATGTCTTGGAGGTGGAACTCAGCAACATTTTGTGCCAGCAACACTATCCAAAAAGACTATTGATTTTTCTTCTTCAGAATGATTATATAATAATATATCCAGACCTTAGCCCTTGAAACAGATCGTTGCAAATTCAAAATTAAACTTTAAATTGTGGTTCTGCATCAAAAAGTGACTATGAAAAGAAATTCCACCTTTGTGCCCAATAGGCCTGCTCTCTCTGTGTTGTCAGAATCATCTCTGCTAGGAACAAAAATTAACTTACTTTTTTTATTCCAGTTAGTCCGGCAGAGCCAACAGAACTCTGGGAGAATGAAATAGTTTCCCTTTGGATCTCACAACATCAGAATTGTTAATTAAGGCTTCAGTCCAGCAAATCACTTAAGCACATATTGGATTGGGGGCTACTTTGAACCCTGGCTCCTGGCTTGCCCTTGGTTACAGTGGGTTTGCAGGGGTGAAATGGTGGGCATGATATAAAGACAATGTGTTTGGACAGTTGTAACTCAGAGAAGAGTATGAAGAGAGTTGTTATTATTAGTAATTATTTCTGAGCAGCCAAAGGTATGGTAGGTTCATCACAGAAAGTGTAAGGATACAGATCTACCCTTAAAAACTTGCAGTGGAAGGCCCCAATCCTGCAAATACTTATTTATGTGCTTAACTTTACTCAACCAAAATCAATGGGACTGCACACAGTAGTAAAGTTAAGCACGTGAGGAAGTGTTTTCAGAATTTGGGTCCAAATTTGACACAAGCGTGGCAATACAAAGAAATGAAAAACAAGGGTCACAATGAGCTAACACAGTCATTCGGAAAGGCATGAACACATCTTGATGGTTCTGTCATTTTATTTTACTTCCTTCACATAGTGGATGAGGCCAGAAGTGAGTTTTTAGACAGGAGTTGAATGAGGTGAGACAGGTAGTTTGAGAAAGAGGCTTAGGGATGGTTCTCCATGTGTAGAGGACAGCATGGAAGAAAGCATGGAGGCAGGGAGATATGAGGGAGGACATGAAGGCTGGAATTCTATTTGGAACAGAGGGATCGGGGAGGAACAGGGAAGGAGACAATGGATATGTCTATACATATATTTTAAAGGTCTAGTTTACACCAATGCCTGCTCCTTGTTTATTGTTCTGACAATGCAGGGGCCATTGGGCTCACCTCCTCTTATCTATGACATTAGCCTCACCCTTCTTTTCTCTTGTCTGCAACATGCACATCTCAGTGTTTTCCCTTAGCGTATGTCTATACTGCAATTTAATCCCAGGGTTAGTAGAACTCAAGTTGGCAGATCCTGGGTTTGTTAACCTATAACTCATTTGTAATCCCAGATGAGGAATTATTGAACCCTGGGTCCCAATTTGGGCTTCAGTGTCTACACTGCATTATGCAAGTTTGAGTCCAACCACCCATATCCCAGCCTTCCTACCACTCTCCCAAAATGTGGCTGCTCTAGCTCTGTGTTTGTGGTGCAGGGTGGGAAAACTTTACCATCCACCAAACTTGACAGTCCAGAGGACAAAGAAAGTTAACCTTTGGGATTATCGGATACTTTTGGCAGAGCCCCAGAGCACAAATCTAGTGGGGCTGTGTCTACACTGCAAAGCAATAGGTCTGAACCCTGGGTCCTGGCTTGAATCAGGCTTGGACCTCCACCCCCGTGGGGTCCTGGGACCATTGAACTGAGGCCTGGGTTAGTGTGAGTTATGTGTCAGAAGGGGGGTTAGATTTGTGCCTGAGTTTGAACCCCAGGCTTATGCTGCAGTGTAGACATACCCCTAGTTCTCTGTTCCTCTGCTAGTTATTTCTGCCTACCCAGGCAGTCAAAGATTGTCCTGCCAATCACTGGAACTAAATCCCACGCCTTTGCTCCCTCTCTCCCTCCATTGCTCTTGAATGCTACAAGATTTTTATAATGCCCTGCAGATGTCGAAACCCTTTTGCAACTGGCAAAAAGTCAGAGATGTTGAACCTGTGAAGAGGCAAAAATCCAAATCCTTTCCCCTTTTACAGTTTGCAAACACCTCTCTCTCTCTCTGATCTTGAGTCCTGAGGTTTTCTTTGCTGTGGTTAAATTGCCGTTTGAAAATGTTTCAGTTGTCATCTTGCATTGTGGTGCATCACATGGTTCCTCAGCCGCAAAAAGGCCTAGTAATTTGGTTCCATCCTGTCACTGATTTTGATGTGTCTGATGCAGCTGGATGTGGGTATGTCACAGGTTCTAACATTATCATTAACAGTAAAACAAATGTCAAGAAGAAAACACTATTGTCTCAGAATTAGTTTTAAACCAATCAGACACTGAAGAATGGCACAGTTCTCAGATATGTACTCACACAGGAAAAGGTTTGTTAAAGTGGAGTTAAAGTTTTAAAGATGTAACAACTATTTAAGAAATGTTTTAAAAAATAATCTCTGGAGGCTGAAAATGTATCCATCTCTTGTCTCTTGGCTTATACTTAGAGTGTAAGCTTTTGGGAGAAGGGACTGTCCTTTGGTTTTGTGTTTGTACAGCACCTACCACAGTGGGGTCTTGGTTGATGACTAGGGCTCCTAGGCATTGCTGCAATACAAATAATAAATAAACATGAAGTTCAGGTACAAGGTGTTTAAAAGCCCCAATGTTTATGGCTGTCTCCCTATCCCCCTGTTCATTAGAGCAGAAGGTTACAGTCTGTTATGATTTATAAAAGCCAGTTCACACTCCCAACCTGCTTTTGCTGAAGAGCAGTTTGGGATGCTCTAGTCTTTCAAGTCTTTTCTTCTTTAATAGGTTGCATAAGGACAAGTGGGGAGGCGGCAGCAAGGTAAGCCTGGGGCTAGAACAGGATCTGTAAGTGTTTAGGCTCTTTACACAGAGCACTGAGGGTTATTTAGGTTTACCTGTCTTTGAATAATAAGCACATCTGATTTATGGTTTCTAATCTTCTATTCTCACTCTCTGTCTCCTATCCCGCCATTGGTAGGGCAATACAATACCTTTTGCCCCCAGCACAATCCTGGTTAGGTTTTGTTAAAGATACAATGGCCAATCCCTGCTCCTAAAGCAGCTTGTTCAGATTATGAAAGAGTCTTTGCTAAAATAAATAGGCAAAAAAGTAGATTGTAGAGTATTCATTTTAAAATCACAGATGAAAGGAAAATAAAAACTACATAAAGAACAACTAGCCTGAATTAATCTAAACTGTTCTGTGCTCTAATGGAGCCAAGTAGTTTCTGGAATTGTTGACTGTTATGGAGCATTGATTTATAATACAGAGTCAGGTTGGTGGTCTGATCCCAATCTTAGGAAGCAGAAGTTATGTGCCATTAGGCCAGTATTAATCATGTTGTAATGATGAGGTTCAGCTGGGAAAGAAACAGCAAAGATCCACATGTCTCAAGAGTGGTTTCAGTTAGTCCACGGCGTGAATGACATCGGTGTGTGCAGATTATTTATGTGCACTGCAGGAATGTATGTAGAGCTGCCATTTGAATTTCAGTGGCATCTCGGTGCAAAATCGTTCCTGAGGTATTTGACACTCTGACTCCTCCCAGCAAAAGTGTGAAGAATGCTTGTTCTTATAGCATTTAATTGGTAGCATTTAAATTCTTTCTACCCTCTGACACTTTATACTTGGAACAGAAAATCTCAGCTTCAGACAATGGAATGCCCTGAATGAAATAAATCAGGCATTTCTATGGCTCTGAGGTCCCAGTGTGGTTGCTAGCCAGAGCTATTCAGGGGCGATGATAATAGGTTCCATTAACAGACTAAGGAGAAGAGACAACAAATTGTATAAAGAGTTGGCAACAGGCTTTGTTGCAAGGATAGGTTCCGAGTGTTTTTGTTGTGTGGTGTGTAGTTGCTGGTGAGTATTTGCTTCAGGTTGGGGGGCTCTCTGTAAGCGAGGACTTGCCTGTCTCCCAAGATCTGTGAGAGTGAGGGATCGTCCTTCAGGATAGGTCGTAGATCCTTGATGATGCACTGGAGAGGTTTTAGTTGGTGACTGAAGGTGACAGCTAGTGGTGTTCTGTTACTTTCTTTGTTGGGCCTGTCCTGTAGTAGGTGACTTCTGGGTACTCTTCTGGCTCTGTCAATTTGTTTCTTCACTTCAGCAGGTGGGTATTGTAGAACCTATCCTTGCAACAAAGCCCATTGCCAACTGTGTCCACATATCTATTCAAGGGACACCATCATAGGACCTAATCACATCAGCCACACTATCAGAGGCTCGTTCACCTGCACATCTACCAATGTGATATTTGCCATCATGTGCCAGCAATGCCCCTCTGCTATGTATGTTGGCCAAACTGGACAGTCTCTACATAAAAGAATAAATGGACACAAATCAGACGTCAAGAATTATAACATTCAAAAACCAGTCAGAGAACACGTCAATCTCTCTGGTCACACAATTACAGACCTAAAAGTTGCAATACTACAACAAAAAACTTCAAAAACAGACTCCAACGAGAAACTGCTGAATTGGAATTAATTTGCAAACTGGACACCATTAAATTAGGCTTGAATAAAGACTGGGAGTGGATGAGTCATTACACTAACTAAAAACTATTTTCCCACGCTAATTTCCCCTCACACCTTCTTGTCAACTGTTTGAAATGGGCCATCCTAATTATCACTACAAAAGTTTTTTTTCTCTGATAATAGCCCACCTTAATCGATTGGTCTCATTAGAGTTGGTATGGCAACCCCCATTTTTTTCATGTTCTCTGTATATATATATATCTTCCTACTGTATTTTCCACTACATGCATCTGATGAAGTGGGCTTTAGCCCATGAAAGCTTATGCTCAAATAAATTTGTTAGTCTCTAAGGTGCCACAAATACTCCTCGTTCTTTCTGCTGATACAGACTAACACGGCTACCACTCTGAAACCTGTCAACAAATTTTATGACATTCTATGAGGTTGACTGTTGCACCATTGCAGCTGGTGTATTAAAAGACAATATTCTGTTTACATTAGAGAGGAGCCCCAGTCAAAACCCTGGATCCAAGTTTAAACTTTGGGAAAGACTGGACTTGGAGTCAAATTCAAACACAGCAGCTTGGGCCTATCTCTACAGCAAGCCTCTTTCTAAAAAGAGATTGAAAATGCCTTATTTCTAAATATGTGGTGAGCAAATCATATAAAAAAACTTTCCACAAATATTTGTTTAAATATTTATACATGAGTTGGCTTCATCCACATTCATGTCCCTTTTGTATTTTGCTAAATGTGTCTGGAAAGCAATCACATTTTAGGGCTGGTTTATGCACATACTATTGAGCACATATTTAATGAAATCAGTGTAGAACATGATTTTGTTAAATCAGTGCAAACTCCTTGCTTGGCACTCTTTTTAAAAGTGAGTGCCACATTTCAGTTTAGCTTAACCCATTAAAAAACCAACAATTTAATCTAAATTGACACAGGGCACTCTTATGAGACTATAATGATGTTCACAGAAGGTGTCTATACCAATTTACCTAAATCAGATTCTAAAGTGATGTAGTTAAATCAGTCCAACCATTCTGTTTAGACAAGCCCTTCCTGGAATAGATGTTCATTGAGAGCATTCATAGAAAGGAACATGAGAACACTATACATATGAGAATTCATGCCAGAAGTGCTTCCATGCTCACTCAGTCAGGAAACAGAAACAATACCAACAGCTAGATCCACAAAGGGGATTTAGGGGATGTCCACACTTAAAATGCTACAGAGACAAAGCTGTGCCACTGTAGTGCTTCAGTGTAGACACTACCTATGCCAACGGGAAGGATTCTCCTGTCAGCATAGGTATTCCACCTCTCTGAGAGGTAGTAGCTAGGTCAACAGAAGAATTCATCCATCAACCAAGTGCTGTCTACATGGGGACTTAGGTCAGTTTAACTGCATCATCTTGCTGCCTAATGTAATGCACAGCCCTGAGTTATACAATGCAAAGGAAGAGTTAGATGCCAAAGAATGGATCCAAAAAAGCCAGCAAACTGAGCCGAAAGCTGCCTAAGCTAGCCACTTGGAAATACTGAAGAGAGGGATGTGGGAACAGCCCCATTCCCAAAAAAGATTTAGGTGCTCAATTCTGGGTTGGAGGGAGGCACCTATCTCGGCTTGGGATGCACAGCCATGAACCCTCTGCTGGAGTTAAGTGACCAAGCCGTTTCTCACAAAAAAAAAAAAAAAAAAAAGACAAAAAAACCATGAGCCGGTGGTGTCATTATAACCTTTATCTCAGTGATTAGAGCTCTCATCCCAGAGTGGGAGACCTAGGTTCAAATCTCCCGCTTCACCTGAGTACAAGCCTGCTAGGGACCTTGGGTATATACTTGGATGTAGGGTTGCCAGGTGTCTGGTTTTTGATCGGAACACCCGGTCGAAAAGGGACCCTGTCAGCTCCTGTCAGCACCACTGACAGGGCAATTAAAAGTCCAGTTGGGCCTTGCTGCCCCCACCCCAAGTGCCAGCTCCACAGCTTCCATTGGCTGAGAACCACGGCCAATGGGAGCTGTGGGTGCAGTGCCTACAGACGGGGCAACATGCAGAGTCGCCTGGCTGTGCCTCTGCGTAGGAGCCAGAGAGGGAACATGCCACTGCTTCCAGGAGATGCTTGAGGCAAGTGCCATCTGAAGCCTGCACCCCTGACCTCTTCCCATCCCCCAACCCCCTCCCCCAGCTCTGATCCCCCTCCTGCCCTCCAAACCCCCTGGTCCAATCCCGGAACACCTTCCTGCCCCCCAACCCCTCATCTCCAGCCCCACTCTAGAGTCTGCACTCTGCACACCAGAGCCCTCACACACCCCCTTCACCCCAACCCCTTGCCCCAGCTCTCCAGCCCCCAAATCCCTCATCCACAGCCCCACACCAGAGCCCACACCCCCAGCTGGAACCATCACCCTCCCTGCACCCCAACCCCCTGCCTCAGCCCGGAGCCTCCTCCCATATTTCAAACCCCTCAGCTCCACCCCCAGCCCAGAGCCCAAACCCCCAGCCGGAGCCCTCACACCCTTCCACATCCCAACCCACTGTCTCAGCCCAGAGACTCCTCCCGCACCCTGAATTCCTCATTTCTGGCCCCACCCCGGAGCCCTCACCCCTTCCCACAAGCTCAGCCCAACCCTGAGCCAGCCCAGTGAAAATGAGTTAGTGAGTGAGAGTGGGGAGAGTGAGCAATAGAGGAAGGAGGGATGGAGTGAATAGGGGGCAGAGCCTCAGAGAAAGGGTGGGGCCTCAGAGAAGGGGCGGAGCAAGGGTGTTCGGTTTTGTGCGAGTAGAAAGTTGGCCACCCTACTTGGATGGCTAGCCTGCACTGAAGCCTATGCCACAACATTTAAACTACTATTGTTACCCGTGCTAGCTAGATTAAAGCTAGCACAGGCATGCCTGCCCATGCTACAGTCACACCTTTCCTTACTGTGTAGACATACCCTGACACAAATCTTGAGTGGTGTGTAACGGATACTCACACAGGGCTATTTGTGATCCATCCACAAAGTTGAAAACAGTTGAATAAATAATTTTGAATAATTAATAAATTCAAAGACATCATTATTTGGTTGTAGATGTTCTGTGAAAGAAATAGAAGCTAAATCCATCAGACAAATTAGTCATAATTAAAAATTGATTCTGTTCTAATCCAGATTCAGAAGAGTCTGATTAGTCTATAAAGGGAGAAAGACTAGTAAATTCAGAGTTTGGTGCTTGTCATTTTCTTTAACCATGTGAAAAGGCTTGTGGCTGATTTGCCAAGAAGTGATGTTGAGATTAATGTGATTCTCTATGAAATAGGAGGACAGCAAAAGAGGTGGGTCTAGGTAGTTAGTGAAGAACTGCATCATTCATCTTCACCTTAGCATGATAGGAAACAAAGGTGGCAAGTGGGCACACCTAAGATTCTTTAACACTTTAGTCTCATATTGTATTACTGAGGAATAATGGTTATATGCAATTTTATTGGCAATAAACCCAGTGTCTGAAGCCAATTTTCCCTTTTATTTTTACAGACTACAAATTCTTCTACATTCTTGTTACTGAAGACGTAAAACATAGATACAAACATTTGAAAGCTATTAGGATCATTTAGAGAACTAATCTGGCTCTGTTTTGAACCCCATTAAAATGGATTAGATTATATCCACTGCAATTGGAGTGATAGAGTAGAAAAATGGCATAAGAGAGAGGATGCCTCTGAAACTAGGACAGCTGGCAGGAATGAGAGAAGCTAGGATGAATGAAGAGGAACTCACTTTTTTTTTTAGTCCTCTCCATGGGCATTTTGCCATTTCATTCTGGCTAGCACGTCACAGCTAATTATGACGATGAAATCATCCCCACGTCTCGAGGTAACTATTCACAGCTTTTCACTGCTCCACTACATTGCTCATGAATGTTGCAAGATACCCTAATGCCCTGCAGATGTCAAAGCCTGCCTGTTAGGCTGCAGTGATAACAAAACCAGTCAAAAGGCACAGAGCTATACCTCTTCCCTATATTTAGCATTCAGGTGCCTGATTTGACATTCTCTTTGTTAGAATATGAGTCATGGGCCTGAAGTTTTCTTTGCTGTGTTCTGAAGATGAAGGCAATTTTCTCCTCCCTTCCCCCCTTTGTCTAATCTCCCTCTTTGAATACCTGTGAAGTGGCTTTCCCCTCCCTCCCGGAATGCTTGTGGAATGAATGGGCTGCTTGAGCAGCTGGAAGATCAGAAGAGCTCCCAGGTAGACAAGGTGTCTGGGACTCTGATTAGGTAGCGATCACATGCCCAATGCATGGACACTGCCCGAGGTGGAATGAGACCAACCAGACGCAGCCAAGTCATCTCTAGTTGCAGGCCATGAGGAGCAGGTCCTTAAAAGGGGAAGGGGCCATGTGCTTGGCAGTGCACTCACAAGATTGTACCTCCGTGAAGGCCCTTCACCCGGACCGCCTGGCCAGTGGTTCGCCATGTTGCATTCCATCGTGCCTCGGGAAGAGTTACCTTCATCACACTGTCAATCTCTGTCCTGTGGGACACTTACCTTGAAGGATCCTGATATCTCCAGTGCCGTGCCTGTCCTGGGAGTGTGAGTTTGCGAGTGTGAGTGTGACCCACACCCCCTTTTTTTTGAGTTTAACTGTCAGTATAATAAACATGCTGCTTTCTGCCAAACTCTGGTGGGTCATTAGTCCTCCCTAAGCTTACTAGCTGGCCCAATTTCAGGTAACACCACCTGAAATGTGCCTGCTGTAGCCCTTTGAGTGTGGTGCACTGTGGGAAAACTTGTCCGTCCATCATGAACATTACAGGCAGTTTGATCAACCACCAACACATCCTGCCCAGCAGTCATTTTGGTCTGTGCGCTCCCAGCTACTGGAGCCAGCTATATGGAGGAGACACTTTTTGAAGAACTTCTCTTGCTTGCACTTTCACTCCTGTGTCAGGAAACAGGCAGAACTTCCGTGAGCCGCTGGCAGACATTTCAGTGGCATTTTCTCACCCAACAAAGGCACCTGACACAGTTTATGATGGCAGAGGAGGAGGAGTACCCAGGCATGGCAGATGAACGGTCTGATGTTTCTCAGTACACTTGGTACATATTCTAATGCCCCCTGTGTAGACTGGTGTTCTGGAGCAGGACCACAAGCAAACACTGGTGGGATCACATCATCATGCAGACCTGGGATGACCAGCAGTGCATCCTAAACTTTCACTTGAGGAAAGCTACATTTCTGGAGCTTTGTGAGCAACTTGCTTTGAGCTTCCAGCATAAAGACACATGCATGAGGCCACCCCTGCCAGTCCAGAAGAGGGTTGCTATAGCTGTCTGGAAGCTGGCTACCCCAGATGGCTACTGGTCCATTGTAAATCAGTTTGGTGTTGGAAAGTCAACGGTGAGTAAAGTTGTTATTGAGGTTTCTGAGACAATCAGTTTTGTGGTTTACCCAAAGTAGCCATGGCCACTGATGTGCCCAAAATTTTCCCTCCTCAAGGAGCACATAAATCTCAAAGGGTACTACTCCATTGTTATGTAGGCCCTTGTGGACCACGGAGGACAATTTATGAATGTCAATGTGGGTTGTACTGGGAAAGTTCATGATGTTTTCCACCAATCAGGAGTCTACATTCATGGACAGGCTGGAACACTATGCCCACCAAATGACGTTGTCATAAATGGAATTACTGTCCCCACTGTTATTCTGGGGAACCCTACATACCTCCTTTTGCCTTGGCTTTTGAAACCATACCCCGATTTCAGAGGCCCTTGCAAAAGATGGTTCAATTACACTCTCAGCAGGTGTAGAATGGTTGCTATATGTGCTTTTGGCAGATTGAAATCCCACTGGAGATGTTTACAGACTCGTTTGGATGCCAGTGTCATCAGTGCTGATTGCAGTACTGTGGCTTGCTGTGCTCTTCACAACCTTTGTGAAGCCAGAGGTGAGCCATTTCCCCCTGAATGGACCTATGACTGCAAGAGGCTGCTGAATCAGTATGCTCAGCCAGAAAGTGCAGCTACCTCTGCTGGAGCTGGATGCACCCAGGCAACAGAAGTTAGGGATGCTTTGTCTGCCAAATTATGGACTTGAATGGCCCCAGGGAAATGGTACCTTTATGAATATGCTTGTGCGGAGTGGTATGAGGACTCATTGATTGTGGGAAGAGGTGTGGCATTCTAGGGCCATACAGCGTACTTATAAATAACATGACCACTTGTGAAGTGGGGAGGAGAGAGGGTGGTTCCTCACAGTATGGATGATGTAAGGATGTAATTGCTATAGATAACTATACTGAGGAACAGTCTTTGCGTACTAATTCCTAATGGTCACTGATCACATGTTTACCTTTATTGTTTTGAATCCATGCTATATGGTGTGAAAGTGATAGAAGGAAACATTCTTGATGAAATAAAAAAAATATTTATAAACCTGTATTAAAAAAGTACAACATTCACCCATTCCCAGGCAGGCCAGCTGCCATTGCCACACCAACATACTAGCAACAACAAAACCTTACAGGGAAAAAAAACCAACAACAATAAAAACTACATGTATGAACTAGTGCAAACAGTGAGACCATGTACAAGACAGAAGCCCCCTGCTATGACATGTCCACTGAGCACCTGTTCTTCTTTTCTTTCTTTCTCTGTTTGCCATACATGTGGTGCTGTACGAGGGAGGTGGAGGCATTTGTAGGGTGGGGGGGGTCAATATGGAGGGCTGCATGGGGCCAGGGTTACCCTGTTCAGCCGATCATGGGGCCTGATTTCATGGGCCACCCTGCCATGGAGTCTTCCAAACTGCATTTGGACTGCAGCACAGGGTTGTGCGCAGGGGATTCAGGCTGCAGTGTGGGTGATGCAGGATCAGGAGCCGCTTTTCTTGTAATCACTAGTGATATCAACTACTTAGACAGCTCTCTCTGCTGAGCTCTGTCCTCCTCCCTTAGCCTCCGTTCCTCTTCCAGGAACTGCATATCAAGCACCTTCTCCTGCGCTCAAGCTGTACAGCCTGTTCTCAAACTGTGCAGCCAGCCTGAGCCTTTCCTCTTGCCTCTTGTCATGTCTTTCCTCTAGCCACACATCGCTCTGTCTTTGGTACTGGATTTGCTTGTAGGCCTTGTCCAGAACCTCAAACATAAGTTCATCATGGCTTGCTTCCTCTTGGAACTGCCAGTGAAGTTACAATGAGCCAGGCTTGTACTGCAGTGTGGGAGGTATTGCAGCCAGTAGAGGTTGTGGGCCCTGGAACAGGACAAGACAGAGGGTTATTGTCTCAAAGAGCTCAGTGCAGGAGCACAGAAAAAAATCCTTGTGGCATTTCAAGGACATAAAATGTTACTTTTACAACCTGAACCTCAGACCACAGAAGATCCCTGGACGCAGCTTGGTTAATCGCAGTGACAGAATTGAAGAATTTTAAAAATTAAAATTTTGATTTTAGAAAACTGAAAAACTACTTGGGTTTGTAGGGAGGGGGGCGCTGCCATCAGTGGCTGTGCTGCAAAAGGTTTTTCTATCATTTCAGGCCTTCCACATTTTGGAGGACATATCAGTTCTTGTGTGGAGCCTGACTGGCAAAGGGAGATGTTATTTGAAGCTGCTGGTGGGAAACCTGCAGTGTGTGCAACAGAAGTATTCAAACGTAGAGTGAATGAATAGCACATCTATGAGTGGTATGGACTCATCAGCTACTGAGCTGGCTCTGGAAAACACACCCTTCCCTGCAAAGTGACTACCTATCTGGAGTTCCTGCTTCAGGAAAAGTTTGAAACTATCAGCACCCAGGATTAAGTCAGAATTTATGATGGAATCAACAGGATGCTGTGTTAGTTTCCACATGGATTAGCCTGTTATGGCTGCATGCAAACACACACAAATCCACAGCCTTCCTCCTCCCCACCCCTGGCACATTTCTGGACAAAATTTCAAACCACATTCATATTTGGGACAAATGATTTTTGTCACCTATGGACTGCATGGACTACCTCTAACTGAAATGGACTAGATTTGTGAATGGAACACATTGCCCCAGCCCAGACACACACACAGCTTACTGTTTCCAGGTGATTCAACAGACATAGAATGGTTACAGAGAGGCATACTTAGAGGCATGGCAATGAAAGGTTATTATTTTTAAGAAACAGGAATGGCCCAACAGAAATCTGTGCCTTTCCAGTAAAAATACCCTTGAAAGGTATTCTTTACTGTTTGCATTTCCCAGTCACCACTGTGAACCCCAGGTGTTTGTATGTGGAGTAGCCACACTGCTGGAATACAATCCATCATTAGCACATACACACTGCTGGCTGTGGCTTCTCATAACTTTTGCATGGTTCATAGAGCAGAAAACCCTCTCATTCCTGTAGTAACATTAAAATGGAGCCAGAAACTTACTGGATTTAGGGGTGGCTTCTGTCCCATCTGTGACTGCTGCAGGCTATGCAGCAGGCTGTTCCTCAGGGGATACTTAGCACCTCTGTTTATGGCCCCAGAACGTGCTGCTGTTGCTCCTGCTCCAAAGTCTGCTCTGGAACCAGTTTCAGCAACAGAGAGACTTCATTGTCCCTCCTGCTGCCAGCTTCCGTCAGTCCCTGTGCTGGATTCTGGGGCCAGCAGGGCATCATCCTGCCTGACCAGGTCATCACATACCATGGTTGGCTCTGGGCTGGGCACATTGTCCAGCACCAGGTCAAATTCCTTGTAAAACGGGCATGATGTCAGCGAATTGCCCAAGGAGAAGTTATGGTCCCTGTTTTTCCGGTATTTATTCTTGAGATGCTGAATCTGCTCCTTGCACTGGTCACCGGTCTGGTAAATTTGCAAAGCTGCCAGGTTCTTCACTATTTGCTGGTATGAATGGTCATTCCTGGTCCTCTTACTAAAATCCGCAGTATTGTGGGCCTCACATCAGAGATTCACCAAAATCTGGCTGTGCTTCACTGGCAGTTCCAAGAATGAAGCTCTGCAAAAGGCTTGTTCAGTTCAGTTTCTATTGCAGACACAGAAATCTCTCAGATGGGGAGTTTGCAGCTCAGTGTTCAGAAGACAATAGAGCAGAGAACGCTGACTCACAGATCTGCTGTAACACCAAGGTGGTTGCTTCCATTTTCAACAGAGTCAAGGTTTTTGCGCTAGAGAGGACAAAGGAAGTTGGCCCATGGGATTGTGGGATACTTTTTGGAGGATTTCCAGGACCTGAGTAAAGCAGGGCTGCATCTACACTGCAAACAACCATTAGGCCTCGAGCCCTGGGTTTAGGCTTGACCTGGGCTTAGACCCTGCGGCCCTGTGTCCAAGGGTTCTGGGACCCAGTGACCGAGCCCTGGGTTAGTGCGATTTGTGTGTGGTCAGAAGGGGGAGTTAGGCTTGAGCCTGAATCTGAGCCCAAGCTTACATTGTGGTATAGACATACCTCCACTGGCCCAGGGAAAGTCACATAACAAATTCTGCCTCGGTTTCTCTTTCTGTAAACCAGGTGTATAACAGCACATCCATGTCACAAAAAGGGGAAGAGATGGCCAGCCCTCTGTGGAGATAGAGGTGGTTAGGGACTATTTAGAAAAGCTGGACGTGCACAAGTCCATGGGGCCGGATGAGTTGCATCCGAGAGTGCTGAAGGAATTGGCGGCTGTGATTGCAGAGCCATTGGCCATTATCTTTGAAAACTCGTGGCGAACCGGGGAAGTCCCGGATGACTGGAAAAAGGCTAATGTAGTGCCAATCTTTAAAAAAGGGAAGAAGGAGGATCCTGGGAACTACAGGCCAGTCAGCCTCACTTCAGTCCCTGGAAAAATCATGGAGCAGGTCCTCAAAGAATCAATCCTGAAGCATTTGCATGAGAGGAAAGTGATCAGGAACAGCCAGCATGGATTCACCAAGGGAAGATCATGCCTGACTAATCTAATCGCCTTTTATGATGAGATTACTGGTTCTGTGGATGAAGGGAAAGCAGTGGATGTATTGTTTCTTGACTTTAGCAAAGCTTTTGACACGGTCTCCCACAGTATTCTTGTCAGCAAGTTAAGGAAGTATGGGCTGGATGAATGCACTACAAGGTGGGTAGAAAGCTGGCTAGATTGTCGGGCTCAACGGGTAGTGATCAATGGCTCCATGTCTAGTTGGCAGCCAGTATCAAGTGGAGTACCCCAAGGGTCGGTCCTGGGGCCGGTTTTGTTCAATATCTTCATAAATGATCTGGAGGATGGTGTGGATTGCACTCTCAGCAAATTTGCGGATGATACTAAACTGGGAGGAGTGGTAGATACGCTGGAGGGGAGGGATAGGATACAGAAAGACCTAGACAAATTGGAGTATTGGGCCAAAAGAAATCTGATGAGGTTCAATAAGGATAAGTGCAGGGTCCTGCACTTAGGACGGAAGAACCCAATGCACAGCTACAGACTAGGGACCGAATGGCTAGGCAACAGTTCTGCGGAAAAGGACCTAGGGGTGACAGTGGACGAGAAGCTGGATATGAGTCAGCAGTGTGCCCTTGTTGCCAAGAAGGCCAATGGCATTTTGGGATGTATAAGTAGGGGCATAGCGAGCAGATCGAGGGACGTGATCGTTCCCCTCTATTCGACATTGGTGAGGCCTCATCTGGAGTACTGTGTCCAGTTTTGGGCCCCACACTTCAAGAAGGATGTGGATAAATTGGAGAGAGTCCAGCGAAGGGCAACAAAAATGATTAGGGGACTGGAACACATGAGTTATGAGGAGAGGCTGAGGGAGCTGGGATTGTTTAGCCTGCAGAAGAGAAGAATGAGGGGGGATTTGATAGCTGCTTTCAACTACCTGAAAGGGGGTTCCAGAGAGGATGGCTCTAGACTGTTCTCAATGGTAGCAGATGACAGAACGAGGAGTAATGGTCTCAAGTTGCAGTGGGGGAGGTTTAGATTGGATATTAGGAAAAACTTTTTCACTAAGAGGGTGGTGAAACACTGGAATGCGTTACCTAGGGAGGTGGTAGAATCTCCTTCCTTAGAGGTTTTTAAGGTCAGGCTTGACAAAGCCCTGGCTGGGATGATTTAACTGGGAATTGGTCCTGCTTTGAGCAGGGGGTTGGACTAGATGACCTTCTGGGGTCCCTTCCAACCCTGATATTCTATGATTCTATGATTCTATGTCAACATCTCCGAGTGTTGTGAGGCTGATTAAGCATGTGCAAAGTGCTTTAAATAAGAAAAGAGCTATATACTCTGAATTCGAAATATTATGGTTGAAGTATTACCTCTCTAAAGGGCCTGATTCTCTTGTACACTAAGGCCTCTTTACACCACTCTGGCAGTGCAAAGGGTACTTAATGTGGGTACATTTACACCCACTATAAAGCCCAGTAGAAGGGCTTCACTGGAAATGAGAATCAAATACTAATTCGGGTTCTACTGCTGACCACAATACACTAACAAAATAACAGTTCAGAACTTGAACCCAAAAGCTGAACCTTCCTTCTGCCTGCAATTCAGAGCATGGAGTCCTCTGACTAGTACTTCCGGAGGCCAGCATCTGCTGTCTGCCTGCACACTGGAGAGGGATAGCCAGAACGTGATCTGTGTCCTTCATATACCTGCAATCTGCTTCCCTCTTCTCAGGAGATAAATCCTTCTGCAAGGCACTGAGGTCCTCCGGCATGTAAGACGGGATGGTATGAAGATGTCTGACCAACCACAACATATAGAACAGTGGTGGGCAACCTGCGGCCCACGCCGCTTCCCGCAGCTCCCATTGGCCAGGAACAGTGAACCATGGCCACTGGGAGCTGGGGGCAGCCATGCAAATGTAAACAAACTGGCAGCCTGCCAGCAGATTACCCTGATGGGCTGCATATGGCCCGCAGGTTGCCCACCACTGATATAGAGGATTAAGTCCAGTAGGAGTGACTACCACATGTTCAGTTGGATTTGGATTATTATCTGAACCATTTATGCAGCTGTATAGTTCAGGTCTATCATGTCACAGGTGCTGCTGATGTGTCTGATGCTTCTGCATGGGGACATGTCACAGCACTGTGTTTATTGAGGGAGAGGGAAGAGTGTGAAGATGTAATGGAATAAGCTGCAGTATAACAAGTACTACACAATGTTCTCAAAACCAGAATGAACAAATCTCTCATTGAAGAATGCTGCAGAGTTTGTTTTATTTGTCATATATTAAGATTTTGACACTTACAGATGAAAGTGCTTATTACTAGGGATGCTGTGCCGAAACAATAAGGACAGAAGGTTCTTCTGTTTAATAAAGCCCCTGAGATTCTAGTGAGGGAAGACTTGTTTGACAGAACCATATCTCACACCCCTGCTTTAGATCCATGGCCTGTTTTTACTTGCGCAGTTTAGGATTCTTGAGTCTTTCAAGTCTTTATTTAGTAAGGTTACATAAGGAGAGGCGGGGGGAGGGAAGTAGTACATTGTATTGGCACAACAGGATATTTCACAGTTCAGATGCTTAACAACAGAGCAGTAAGGGTTAGTTAGGATTAATTGTCTGAGGATAATGAGCAAGTATGATTTATGGGGGTAAGGCCCTGTCTTTCTCCCATTGATTTCAATGGGTGTGGACCCTTAGGGAATGTCTACACTGCAGTAAAATACTCATGGCTGGCCTGTGTTAGCTGACTCAGTCCCTGGGGGTTCAGACTGCGGAGCTATAAAATTGCAGTGTAGATGTTCAAGCTGGAGCCTGGATTCTGGGACCTTCCTCCCTTATGGGGTCCCAGAGCCCAGGCTCCAGACTAAGCCTGGGCATCTCCACAGCAATTTTTACCCCCTCCCCCAAGCCTGAGCCCCATTAATATGAATTAGCTGACACAGGCCAGCCATGAGTATTTTACTGCAGTGTAGACACACCCATAGTGTCTCATTTTGATACCTTACGTGGCAGCATAGCACACCACTAGGACAGTCCCATTCAGTTTTGTTAAAAGTGGAGCAGCAACACCTGAATCATCAGACAAATTCTGCAAACTTAACAAAGAGGCCTTTGCCTAAGGAAAACAAAATTAGGCATAATGTGACAAAATCAAGCACAGGGAAGTTTAGGATGATTATCAACGCCAATTTCTTAATAGTGAAATCTATTGTACTGTAGGATATCCTCCAAAGGGAAGTGGAAGCTTTATTATTACAATAATTTAAAATTGAATTGGACACAGCACTCGAGACTATACTTTGGGGAACAATCTTGCATTGTCAAGAGGAGGATCTGAATGACCTGATAATGGAGGTGTAGTTTCATTCCAATTTCTAGGATTTTGTTAAAATCTGACTGTGGTCTTTTCATGGTAAAAGTAGAGTGGGAGATTTTCCCCCAGTGACGAGTAAAGTTGCTGAAAAATGTGTTTGGGGGCACTGAAACTATTTGTGAATTCGGGTCAAACTCGACAAATAGTTTCAGCTGAAAAAATAACGAACCAAATCAGAAGGTTTAAATGTTTTGTTTTGACTTTTTTTAAAATGAACGGCTTTGATGTTTCCTTTCAAAAATGTCATTTCAAATCAACATTCAAAACATTTCATTTGACCCAAATGAAATGTCTTGGGTTTTTTATTTTGACAAGAAAAAATGAAAAAAATTAGTTTGGTTTCAATTTTTCCCCTTGAATTTTTGGTTTGGCCACTTAACTGAAAACACTAGTTATTCTCTCAGCTCCAGTAAAAAGTCATCACACGGAAAATAAATAATATCCTGTAACAAGAACAACCAGAATTCAACTGCTCTCTTCAGTTTGACAACTGGAGAGAGTTTCCAGGCTGGTGATGCAGACACAGTCCTGGGAAAATGGAAGGAACCAATGAGGTTAATGCTAAGTATATAAAAGAAGATTTGCCTCAGCAGAGGGCCTCCATATTCACATATAACATCTTCATTCAGTGCATGATCTATGACCGTGCTACTGATCTTATGTGGAAACGATTTACCAGCAATGATAGAATATGCAGTGCATTTGGTAACCAGTTTGATATGAATGAATAAATATTGATGAGTCTACATGTCAAAGAAATGCTCCTTACACAGTTTGATGATGGCAGTGCGCAGTTCTCGGATATCATGATGATGGACATTTTTAAAATATTCAGAGGGTGAGAAGCACTTTTTTCCCCCCACAAAACAAAACACATTTTATAAACTTAAAAATAAACCACAGATAACCTCATTAAAATGGAAGGGCATACATTAATTGAGACTTTCTGCAGCCTTTGGTTCTGTTAATGTCTAAAGCAGGAAATGAGGAGATAGGTTAGATAAAAAGTGATAACTTTTGTGCAAATATTTTAATTGAAATTTTGAAAATTCAAATATATTTGACCATCTGTAGCACTGAAAACTCCATCCAAAACCAACAGATCTCATTTGCGGCATTGCATTGAGCTGACGTTGTGACACATTTTAAATTTAATGTTCTAGAAGCCTCACATGCGAACTTTCCCCGCTCCACTATTTAGAGCTTTAAGTGTGTGCACGTGTATGTCTGAGTCAGAGAAAGAAAGGGATTCTGTCATCTACCTTCCCCAGGTAGTCAGAGAGTCTTTTAATGACTGAAATTGGAAAACATCAAGGGTTGAGCTTGACAGTCAGTTGAACACTGTATTTTCAGGCATGCTTTCATCCCACCCAGCTACGGCAGGAGCAGGAGGTGGTGAGCTGGCATAGCATCCCTTAGGTCAAAAATTGAAAGTTCAGAGTTTTGGAAAGGTGTGGAAAGGTGGTCTGTAAAGCTGGAAATTTCCCTTATTTTATGGAGTAAGTCATAGCGCTTTGCTATCTGAAGACATGGTAGAAGGGGTTTTTGGCCTGAAACAACAGCTGTCACCAGGGCAGCAAAGTTTTTTATCAAAGGATCAAAGGAGGTGGTCAGGACTGGGATTTGTGGGAGGAAAAGAAAGCTAGATGTAGGCCCGACGGCAAAGGCTGTGTTGTAAGAAGTTGATTCCTTTGGCTAATGGGTCCAGTCCTTATTATAGGATGAGAAGGATAATTGCTGGAGTCAAGCAGGATTGTTAAATAGCAGGGATCTCAGTCATGCTCACTTTATTCATCTGGGCATTACCACTGAAATTAATGAGATTGGTTGCATGGCACGGTGAGCAAGATTTGGCCTAGCATATTTGTCTTCTCATCTGAACTGAAACAATTTGCCTGGGAGAAGGGTTAGATTACTTTATCCTAAACTTATTTGCTCATCCCTGATCACAGTGTGTGCTCAGTTAAAGGTATTAGGAGCTGAACCCTGGAGTAACAAGGCAAGGTGAGTATTGTACAGAAATAATCATAAACATCTGTAATGGTTAAAACCACTCTTTTAAATTTGGCCCATTTAAACACAGTTGAGAGTAAGTCAAATATCATTGTGCTTTTGGAAGATTTTATGTAGTTGTCTATTCTGCTTACCAAAGAAGAAATTTTCCCTTTAAAAAGAGGGAACTAAAGACCAAAGTAAGCAGTGCAGGAAAGTCAGATGATGTTGAAAATTAGTTGAGTAACTTGTACTTTTAGTTTCATAATGAAAGTTTTACTGGGTGGAAAATACCTGTTCATCCTGTGTACTGCAGTTTTGTGTAGGTGGATCCAAACCTTTGCTATCCATTATACAGGTACATATAATGGGCCAGATTCACCCCCTCTGTCTCAACTCTTACTGTCACAGGGAAGAGGGAGGGCCCACCAGAGAGCCAATATGTGCTGGCCCTAATGTGAAATGGAGCAACCTAAGATTTTCTCTGACTTACCCCAATCAAGCACTGATATAGGATATCTCTGACACACCCACAGAATCACAGAATATCAGGGTTGGAAGGGACCCCAGAAGGTCATCTAGTCCAACCCCCTGCTCAAAGCAGGACCAATTCCCAGTTAAATCATCCCAGCCAGGGCTTTGTCAAGCCTGACCTTAAAAACCTCTAAGGAAGGAGATTCTACCACCTCCCTAGGTAACGCATTCCAGTGTTTCACCACCCTCTTAGTGAAAAAGTTTTTCCTAATATCCAATCTAAACCTCCCCCACTGCAACTTGAGACCATTACTCCTCGTTCTGTCATCTGCTACCATTGAGAACAGTCTAGAGCCATCCTCTTTGGAACCCCCTTTCAGGTAGTTGAAAGCAGCTATCAAATCCCCCCTCATTCTTCTCTTCTGCAGGCTAAACAATCCCAGCTCCCTCAGCCTCTCCTCATAACTCATGTGTTCCAGTCCCCTAATCATTTTTGTTGCCCTTCGCTGGACTCTCTCCAATTTATCCACATCCTTCTTGAAGTGTGGGGCCCAAAACTGGACACAGTACTCCAGATGAGGCCTCACCAATGTCGAATAGAGGGGAACGATCACGTCCCTCGATCTGCTCGCTATGCCCCTACTTATACATCCCAAAATGCCATTGGCCTTCTTGGCAACAAGGGCACACTGCTGACTCATATCCAGCTTCTCGTCCACTGTCACCCCTAGGTCCTTTTCCGCAGAACTGTTGCCTAGCCATTCGGTCCCTAGTCTGTAGCTGTGTATTGGGTTCTTCCGTCCTAAGTGCAGGACCCTGCACTTATCCTTATTGAACCTCATCAGATTCCTTTTGGCCCAATCTTCCAATTGGTCTAGGTCCTTCTGTATCCTATCCCTCCCCTCCAGCGTATCTAGCACTCCTCCCAGTTTAGTATCATCCGCAAATTTGCTGAGAGTGCAAACCCCTTCCTACTGGGAGTAAAGGGCAGTTGGCACAGGAGTTGGCTGTGATGGCTTTATGCTAGTGGAAAGTTCTTCTATGCCAGAGAAACTCCCGGCTGACAGGCTGCAACCAGATTCTAGCTCCTTTGTACCACCCAAGAACAAAGGGGCTAGAATGCAAACCAGAATCTTGTCCAATGTATGTGCATTTATAACATGACATATTTAATAACAATGGCTTTTTATGCTTTTTTCATTAAGAAATGCGTGCTAGGTTTTATGGCCAAGGCTGGAAAATGACACATTTGAAGACAATGTAGTAAAAAACCTTTAAAAAATACAGTACTGTGTTCTTAAACTAAATGGAACCTGCAGTCTTTATTCAAGCAGAACTCTGAGTTCAATGCAGTGTTAGTTTTGCCTGAATAAGGCCTGCTATAGAAACAGTTGGAGCCAATAGTTTGGTACACAGTTTGTCAAATGAATTGAGTTTTTTGGATATTGAGATATGAGCCTGTCCTACAAAATAATAGTCTGGTGAGAGATGCAATCTATCCCACAGTGCAACTCCGTAATTTTCCCTATTTTTCACATAGTATAAACTCCAGCCACACAACTACTCCACTTCTTTTGCCATAGGAACAGAGGTTCAAGGCTTGTGCTGCATCTGAGTTGTGCTTGGCACAGCAGAAGGGATCTGGGGCAAAACTCAATTAAGCCAGTTTTGTAGGTCCCTAATCCTGGGGCCAGCCAGCCTGTAAATTAGACACTGCTCTAATTAATATCAACAGCCCATAGCCCGAAAGAGGCATTTCAGTAGCCAGGGATTTTCAGGGCATAGAGACCACGTCAGCCATGCCCCCTTCCTGGACCTGCCCATTGTGGCAGGGGCTGGGAGGGGGTGCTTTACCACCCTGATTTCCACACTGATGATGCTTTGTGGTGCTCGAGCATCACAAAGCAAAGAGAAAGTGCCAGGGTCTGTTACATGCAACAACTTTTCTTCCTGATTCTTTTTTAAAATAGTACTTCATTCAGTCTAGGCCATGTGAAGCCGGTTCCAGTGGTATACAGTTTGGTGACATTTAGTGTCATGAACTACAACAAGCATTTATCTGAGGCCATGTAACCATTAAGATGCTAGCAGGTGAGAGGGTTTTTTTGGGTGATGTCTCCAAGATGTTTTTAAATTGCTAAATCATTAACAATTAAATTGTTTATAATATATTTTAAAATACTCTTCAAAATATGATTTGTTCTGCTGCATTAGGTGCTTGCCTAAACCTGTAAAATGCTTTGTTTGATTTTATCATTAGGCACTAATGGCACTTTTGAAGACAAATCCAGGTGCGGTATACACAGAATCCCAGTAAAGTCATTCTGAGTTTCACTTACATACTGAGGGAGAAGAAGATTAAGGTAGGAAAAGCAAATAATAGGAAGGTGTAAGAAAGTAAAACAGAAAGACTAGATTTCTCATACACTTTCTTCTATCCTCTTCTTGGTTGCTTTTCTTATTGTAACCTTGCTGTTCCACCCCCACAGTAAATTACATTAACTTGAACTCCCGAGAATTTACTGGTATATAATTTATCACCATTTACATCACCCCTGAATTTGGCCCTCTGTTTGGCTGCCAGTGCTTATTATTGTATTCAGCACTGTAATGCCCAGTAAATGAATGGATATGTGACCTTCTTTCCTTTCTGTAATTTTTATTTCATAATCCCCAAGAACTCCAGTTTACTACTGTGCTCCATGTGCTTGGAGAAAGTACTCACGGAATTGGAATAAGTACAATGTTTCTCATTTCATAGGGCCTTGTTTTGGTTATGGAGGGGTGCAGATTGAAAGGTACCAGTGAGGAACAGAATTGCACTAACCATGCTTCCCTAAGGAATACTATGGGAGGCAGGGGTAGAGGCCCAGGCCTCACCCCTTGGCTGGCTCTGAGCAGAGAAACAGCACCTCGCCTCCTGGCCATGACTAAGACAGCAGCACGAGGCTGCCCCATGGCCAAGGACCCAACTCCTGCACAGGAGGTAACATGCTGGATGCCCACATCCACCCAAGTGAGGAGTCCCAGCACTGTGGGCTGAGAGGGGAGGATCTGGCCCTTTCTTGGGGCCCCTGCCCTATGAGGGAAGTAAGGGGGAGGGGGTCAACAGCATAGATGCTGTGGCTTTCCACAGAGAACATGGGTGATGGGAGCCTGTGAGCTGCATTTAACCTTCACCTGTGACCTCTGGGCTGCACCATACCCTGACACAGGGGTCTGGGCGTGGCACATCCAATGATTCCTTCCCTAGCTACTGCCTGCAAACCTGCCTGCAGCTGTCTCTGCTCTCTGTAAGCCGTGCACTGAACCATGCCTGCGAGGCACCCAGGCTGTACCTCACTATATTCTCCACCTCCGGACAGGTGACCTACTGAAGTGGAGTCCTTTCCCTTGGCCCCCTTCCTTAGGTAAACTTTGGTAGCACCTCCAATCCCACAAAAGAAACTGGCTTGTTTTACACTGCACCATTCATGGGTTTGTCTGGCTTGAATATTCCCTTGAATAACTTGTTGCCCTTTCTGATCAGCCTGGACAAGCTGGAAATCTAGGCCAAGATCCCACATTCAGATCCAAATGGGTGGATCCCTAGTAGAGTCTTACTGAGCTCAAATTGGACTGTGTGAAGATGTAAAGTCCACCTGGGCAGATCTCAGGCTCTAATCCTCCTGTCCTTACACACCCAAAATGCCAACTAGAGTCGATGGCTATTTTGGGTGTGCAAGGAATTCAGGATTGGGTGCATAGCTCCCTGAAAATTCCCAAAATAAGGCTAAATCATTTATTTATAGATGGGAAATTAAAATATACAACCTATATACAGCAGACATTTAATTCTGGAGTAAATGTTCAGGCTAACTGTATAAGAGAAACTTGGTGATAGCTAATAAGCTGTTTGCCTGAAGGTAATAGTGTAGTCAGTGTTACTAATAAAGCTAATTACTCCCACTACAAGATAAATTAGTCAAGGTAAAAAAAAAAAATCAGGTTGATTAACTGCTGGTTTCACTTTTTTCAAATACATTTAAATTCTGCTGTAGTAGTTTTATACTAGTTAACCAGAGTCACAAGGCATCAACATGTTCCCAAACATCCCTGTGACAGACCATAGGTGTGATTATAACATAACTACTTTAGTTTCAAACACAGCATGACGATCAAAGCCTGATATGTATCTGAAACCTATTTTAGTTTGTTTTTTTTTATTAAAGAAGGATCCTTTCTCCCACAAAGACTTTCTAATAACTTTAGTTATGATATTGTACAATTTTAAAAACTCTTCAGTATTTTAATATATTTTAGGTAGAGTCCTCTCAACAGGAAACCTTTTCATAGCTTGTCATATTATACTCCTGATCTTCCAACAGGACATAAATAGAAACTACTAAGAAAACCAGCATGAGATGGCTAAAATGCCCATTGTATTAAATGGACTTGCTATAATGTTTATTTAGAAAAAAGAACAAAACCAAATCTCAGGCATATTGTTACAAATATGCTCACTGGATGAGTTTTCATTGATTTCACAAGATTTTGGATCCAGCTTGGACTAAAATTCAGGAGCAACACTAGGAAACTTTGTCAAGGCTTATTTGATCATGCAGATTTCCAATTCCACATTGACCAAGAATGCAGGGATAGAAGAAGATTTTGTAAGGAGCTATCCTCCCTGCTCGCAGGGTCCCAGAGCCCAGGCTCCCATCTGAGTCCAAAATCTACATTATAATTTTATAGCCCTGCAGCCCAAGTCCTGCAAATTCGTGTCAGCTGACATGGGCCAGCTGCGGTTGTTTTATTGCAGTGTAGATATACTCTTTATAACCTAAAAAGAAAAGGAGTACTTGTGGCACCTTAGAGACTAACCAATTTATTTGAGCATCAGCTTTCGTGAGCTACAGCTCACTTCATGCTCAAATAAATTGGTTAGTCTCTAAGGTGCTACAAGTACTTCTTTTCTTTTTGCGAATACAGACTAACACGGCTGTTACTCTGAAACCTGTCTTTATAACCTATTATCAGTCATCTGAATTATATGGTCATTATTATTATTTCTATTGAAGGAACATTTTTGAAAGGCCACTTTTTTTGCATTTGAACCTATTTCCTGAGGTGACATTGAAGGCTGGTTTTGAAAGATGAACTAAGCCACTTTATCAGCTAGCCTTTGGAAATTATAACCTGAATTCTCATTTACATGAAGGCCTTTATACACCACTTTCTCAGTACAAAGTAACCTTACAGTGGGAGTCAATATAATTTCCTCCCTCTTTACATTGCCAGAGTGCCTTAAAGGGTGTAAATGAGAATCTGTTCCTATATATATTTACAGTTACTACTGCTTTCCTTCTTTTTGCCTTTTCTCCTCATTTGTTTCCCTTCTTCTTTTTCTCTCTTTTCCTCACATATTATTCTACCATTCACACATCCCAATCTCTTTTCACCTATAGCCATGCTCTCTCTCTTCTCATTTCCTGTTCTTATTTAATATAAGTGTATATGGTATTAGAACTGGCATCTACCTATCTACATGCATATCTAAATTGTCACTGAGGTTTGGAACTAGCAGTGCCATCAAAGTCTAAATATAAGAACAGGTTTCAGAGTAACAGCCATGTTAGTCTGTATTTGCAAAAAGAAAAGGAGTACTTGTGGCACCTTAGCGACTAACCAATTTATTTGAGCATAAGCTTTTGTGAAGTGAGCTATAGCTCACGAAAGCTTATGTTCAAATAAATTGGTTAGTCGCTAAGGTGCCACAAGTACTCCTTTTCTTTTTGTAAATATAAGAAATCAATCAAGAGAAGAAGGTGCAACTTTCAAGAAAGTCCTGGCTCTCAGTAAACTATTCTAACTGTTAGGTAACACTGCTCATAGACTCATAGACTATCAGGGTTGGAAGGGACCTCAGGAGGTCATCTAGTCCAACCCCCTGCTCAAAGCAGGACCAATCCCCAATTTTTGCCCTAGATCCCTAAATGGCCCCCTCAAGGATTGAACTCACAACCCTGGGTTTAGCAGGCCAATGCTCAAACCACTGAGCTATCCCTGCCCCCCCCGCTAGCCAAGTAAAATTATTATTAATAATTGGCTTTCCAAATAATTCATGTTTTCTCTAATATTGTACACAACTGATATGTAACATTCCTGATTTTACTTTACTTTCATATCAGAGGCTTTCTGATCAGAGTGGAAATATTTCTATTATGCAAATTAAAAATAGCTTCTCTCCAGCCTGGGCCTCATGCAGATACACACAAAAAACGGCAAACAAGATATAAAAGTTTTATTGTATGAGCCGCTTTTTTTTTGGTCTCAGGTTTGAGAAATTGTTTTATTTATGTATTGTGAGCTTGGCAGGGTGGGATTCTTATGTACAGGAAGTGCTTTTATAAACTGGTTTGATTAGCTTTGCAATAATTATTCCAATCATCTAACTTTAGAACCTCAGCTCCATTTTCTTCCTCCCCCTCCCAACAAACCAGGGACAAGGGTCCAGGTGAGCCTAGCTATCATGACGTTTTCCAGAATTTTTGTCATTCCATAATCAACCCACACAACTGGTAAAGCTATAACCCAGGATTGCAGAGGTCAATTGTACCTGAGCAGTAGAAACTTTGATGTTAAACAGGAACCAGCCTTAACACACCTTCATGACGGGGTGGAGATGATGTTTCATTATTAATATTTGACACGCACGCTTGTCATGTCATGAAGGCAACAACATCACCTGGAATGAAGGCAGCAGGGAATTTACTCATCCAAGTGGATAATTCACTCATTTACATAGTCAAATTTTGTCTGGCAATTAACACGCGTGTTTACAGCATGCCTCAGCCCTTTGTCATGTGGCACATCAGCCTTCCTCTCCTGGCATTTTTCAACTACACCCAGGACTGTTGCATATTGATCCTAATAATAGACACAATGGAAATTACCTGCACTTAGAGTGAAACCACAGGGCTATGACGATGGTACAGTAGTGACTAGTGGAAATACACATGTCCCACCCAGACTTCTTACAAATGTATCATTAAGAAACAAAACAACCTGCCTCATGCTAATTAACTGCCCCTGGATTGGGTTTGGTAGCTGACCATGACCTGATTCACTGGCAGGGGCCCAATCTAAATGAAAGTATTTTTTATTTTTGTTTTGTCCTTTTAAATTTCTGAAGAATGCATTACTTCAAGAATACAAGTTGCGTTAGACAGAGTGCCGTGAACTGTTACATCACTCAGGTGAGCCCACATTGTGTAACCCAACCTGTCAGGTAATTAGCAAGAGCTTTCTTTCAGCCGGGAACCTGTTGTCAACTCAGATAGTGCAGCAAATACCTGATATATATTGATTACTGTGAAACACTGAATCATAGAAACTAGACGTGGAAAAGACTCATTAGGTCATCCAGTCCTCCTCCATCCCAGTGCAGGATTATTCCCTTCAGATTATCCCTCAGAGATTTTCCAGTCCAGTTTCAAAGGACTCAAGCAAGGGGCTCCCACTGGCACTGGAGGGCTGTTATAATAATATTCACACAGGCCTGCACTGGACTGCTGGTGTAATTTCCAACTGAGAAATACCCACACTAGCTTTAGTTGAGCTAGTGCACTAGCGGTAGTGTAGCCATGGCGATACGAGTGCCAGGACAGGCTAGCTGCCCAGAGTACATGCCTAGTGTTTCAGATGGGATTGTACTTGCCTGTGACTAACTCGCTGCCAGCTACACTGTTATTGAGCTAGCATACTAAAAGTAAGAGCTACCGTGAGTGTGTCTACCTGAGGTGGAAACGACACCACTAGTTCCAGAGTAAGGCACCCGCAGTCTCTACTTATGGCTCCCTGCTAGCATGACTCAGCAAAAATACCTCTGCCTCTTGAAGCATTGTTTAAGAAACGGACATCAGATTGATTCAACAGAGGAGACCTGATTTTCTCTGCAAGGGAATAGACTGCTATCCTATTATGCCAATACCCAAACATCAACACCATTGCCCAAATTGAGTACTGACTGGGGTCAATTCTAGAAGGGAAAACCCCAACTAGAGCATATCTACATCTTCGGTCTCCTTGACCAGACCCTTCCACTCACAGAATGGTCAGATTATCTGCTCTTCAAAAAAAACCCCAAAAATCTAGGTACTGTTTGTCTGTAGACTGACCTTACCTCAGGGAGACCTGGTCAGTCTCTTCACGCTCACTGACCAGTCTATTAACCATGGCTTCTCCACCCAGAGGAACCCTTTGTCTCACTAGTTGTAGTATTCTCCTCAGAGTGGGCCCCTCTGTTAATATCTATCCATACAATTACCTACAGCTTTTGGCAGTTTTGTGGGGCTGATTTAAATCCCTGGCTCAAGGACAGGCTATTTTCTTTTAAGTTGAATGAATGTGGGATCAAGACACTGGCTTGTATGCCACAGATGATGTAGAACACTTAATTCTGGGTTTGCAAGCGTTCACATATACACACGTGTACAATAAGAAACTGCAGTGCAAAGGGTCAGTGCATGCTGATGTATGTTACCACCGGTAGCTTCCCCACAGGGGGCTGCAGACACCCAGAGTCTTTAAAACAATATTTCCACTCTCTTCGGGTCCAACTAATTCAGATTTCTCAGCTCCCCTTTTAGTTTCAGGTTTATATAGTCGTCTCTCTTGGGGGCCTATGTATTCAGACCTCACATGGCGGTAGACTCTCTCCTCTGGATGCACAGCCCTCTTTCCTGAGGCCTTTGTGCTCTGCTTTCAGTTCTAGCCTCCCCAGCCTGTAGACTGTCCCCTTCCGGTTCAGGGGTTGCACAGCTCTGCTGGGGACTGTGAACTTTGCTTTCAGTCTTAGGCTGTAGATTTCCCCTCCCACACTTTTTTTTAAAGATCTTGGTGAAGGCCTTCCCTCAGCAGCTTCTCTAGCAGCTCACAGTCTCTGACTAGGCTTGGAATCTCCTTTTTGCGTCACCCTCCAGCTGTCACCTAACCACTCCTTGGCCCTTTCCAGGTGGGTCTAATTATCCCAAACACCTGCCGGGGCCAGCGGTGGGCGAGAGGAGCCTTACCTTGTCCATTCTGCAAGGCTCCTGATCCTGGGCTCTTAAAGGAATAATAGCCTGGGTTTTTCCCAGAGGCTTAAGTTGAATTTTCCTAAGGAGTGGGCCCAGGGAGAGCACACCTCTCCAGTAGGGCACCTTTCCTGGGGTGGAGAATATGGTAAGGTGCATGGTGCCCTGCAGTCACAGCTCAGCTTGGCTTACGGTTCATGGAGGGCAGAGCCAGTTGCAGGTAGGTTTTCAGGGCTGCAACCAGGGAAGGAAGTGCTGGGATGTACTGGTGCCTAGGCATAGCACAGCCCAGAGAGCACTGGGGGAGGTACTGTGCAGTCCTGTGGGTCCTTAGCACCTCCGTTCCCCGTGGAAAACCCTGACATCTGGGCTGCAGTATCCCAGAAGATTCAGGGAAGTGCTGGGGCCTCCCCCTCCAAGCCTGCCGTGCCAGGGCTCTGGCACAGACTCCCCTGTTAGGCGAAAATGCAGCTGCCCAAGCCATTACCTCCAGCTGCAGGGCTGCCTTGTGTTGCTGTCTGAGGTATAGCTGGGTTTCTGCTCACAGTCAGACAACGGGGGTGGAGGCTGGACCCCTTCAGCCCCCACTTTTCATTGCGCCCTTGATTTTTTCCCTATACTTTCCCCATCCCAGACACTAACTATTCCCCAGAGCATCTTCTTCTCACCCAATGTTCATTTCTGGTTATTCTGGACCCCTGGAATTGGGTGACTGGCCCTTCATACCACCTCAAAGGGCCAGTTCCCCCTTAGAGGAGTGTTCTAGTATGAGAGTGTGTATGTTAGAGAACTCCACTTTCATGAAATGCTTGATGAGACAGGACTAGGACTGTGTATGTGGAGGAAGGAATGAAACCTGTCTCTTGCACTGGCTTGCCTTTTTCCCTGTTCTCGTGCTTTGAACACTGAACAGTGTACATGAACAAGACACTAATACCATCCGTGTATTACCCAGTGTCGGGATGCAGCTCAGAGAACTATTATTGCCTTCACTTACCACTCATTTGCTCTGTGCATGCCAGACATCCACATATGTACACCATACAGCAGCACATTGCTGCAGCTGCTTACCTCAGCCCCACAGCCGACATCTGCAGAAGAGCAACACCACAGAAAGAAGTTGTAAGGTCCTCATTATCAATGAATACAACACAAATGGTGAAAGTAGCCTTTTATTTACATGGGATGTAGAGACATACACACTGCAAACACATGCCACACATCATAAAAGCACAGGATACTTGGGAGATCGCAGCAAAGGAACATAAGCATCTGCTTCTAATAACCATCATAAACCATACAAACTCTAAGTTTCTCATGGTGTTTCTGAACAGAATCCCACAACAGCTATCCATATTGCATAAACAGCAGTCGTTAACACCACCCAAACAATCACACAAGGCAACCAATAGGAACACAACCCTATACAGCCCTGCTGATGAAACAGAGCTGGAAAGAACAGCCTGTCACCCAGCTTCAAGACACCCAGAGAGCCTCAATGTCCCCTTACTGCTGCAATAAACAGTATGCCAATGGCCAGACTCACTCAGACCTGAATATAAGTAGGTGCCTGGGGAAGCGAAGGGGTCTCCTTGCAGAAGAGATGGCTCCTCTGAGCCCCTCGTGTACCAAGAGTGTTGTGTGTTCCATGTATCCTGTCATCCAGCATCCATGTTCTCCACAACATAACACAACATAAGCTGGCATAGAAATGTCAAATGCCTGGAATTATTACAGGAAGCACAACATGAAAGTGCTCAGAGCCTTGCTGCTCAGTCTGGCCTAGCACGAAATCATCTGTAGATTGGGTAACCAGAACCCATGCTGGCCTAATGAGACAGAATGCAGTTAGCTGAGTAAAGACACATGTGCAGCCCTGAAGCCTGGCATGATAAGAATAGATACAATTACTGGATAGGATGATGGTCAGGATACCCCAGGGATGAGTACAGCTTGGGCCCAATGACAGTACCTTAATTGCTATATGTACTCATTAACCAGATAGCTCACCATTGACTCCACTTCCTCCATTACTGTGTTCAAGTGCACAGTCATGTAACAGTTTTGAGTGCCCATGATCACAGTGATTACATCATCTTGTGGGCAATTAGCTGAGGGCTGGCTTTGCTCAGGTCCACATTCCAGTATGTGATTATTTCAGCTCCCCTGTCACCCCATTTCCCTGTCCCTGTATGAGATGGTATATTCAGCTGTTGTCTCATGTGTACATGAATTTATTTACACACTAAAATAAAGCTAAGGAGTTCTGTACCTGGGATCCTAATGGTCACAGCAAACAGGCTTATGGGAAGTCCAAGCTAGCCCAATTGGGGGATGCATTCTGTGTGGTTCTGACCTGGCCTTTGATTGCTCGGCCACATGCAGTATTTACTGCACTGCCCAGTAGCACAATTGGCTAACCGTGGGGTAACCAATGGTGGCATTAGCAGGAAGACTGATTTCTTTGTGATACTGCCTGCTTTTTATGCTGGTGTAGTGCACTTTATGAAACATGCAATTATTCATATTCATCAGCACCACATTCATTTACACTGCTCTGGCATTTGTAGGCTTCCCATATTGGGTCCTTGAGCAAGCTATTCCTGATGTGTTCAGTTTGTCATCTGCTTTCAGTAGTCCTGAGAAACATATAGGTTATGCAGAGATCGTTCAAATTCTCTGTTTCTTAGACAACCTACATCAGTTGTGTATCGGTGCACTGGAGTTTCTTAGTGATGGATGGGCACCTGTTAACATCGCATCACTCACATGTGTGTGTGGTTGCAATACATGGTATATAGATTGTCAAAATTTACCAGGGAAATGTGGTTTTGATTTTACTATAACTATTGTGAGCCTATGTGGTAGTGGTGAAGCAAAAGCCTAGGAATACAACATGGGTGCTATGTATGTGTGTGTGCTAGGTAAACTACCTACCACAGTGGCTGCATCCTGTGATGGTATACTGCATGCATGCAGCTCTATAATATCTCTTTAACATCGGCCCATTTTCTGACTTTCCTCTGGGCCTCCACTCTTTCCATGTGCTCTCTCACTGGTCACCGGTCTGTGCTGAGAGCATTCTCACATTTTAAAATTAGCAGATTTTCTCTTCCAGATCTTCCCTTGTTTTGTGCTCTGGCAGTTTGAGTTCCATGGGACAGTGGTTAATTTTCAGGCTTTGTTAGCATATTTGTTTAGGCTTTTGTCATCTGTTATTACGAGCGTTGTGCCCTATAAGCCTTTCCCGATGTGTACTCATAGCCCCCTTTTTATTACACATAGCACAGTTGGCTGGCAGTACTACTGAATTGCCATTTGGGTGCACCATGGTGTTTGTATGGTCTGTTTGGGCTGTACTGGAACATCAGCTACACCAATACATTTGGATGTGTATAGGGATTTGGTGTGAGATCCAAATATCTTCATGTTGGCTGAAGCACTGCATGCAGTCCTGACTTGCTTGTTTTGGCCATGCTCCAGTGTATGCCCTTGTATACTACATTTCTGGGATGGTTTTGGCAAGAGATATCACTGATAAAATTTGAGCAAATTTCTAGCTGCTTAGTTCCTTTGTTGATTGTGCAAAAAGTGTTAGCTAGCATTGATGTCCTAGAGCTATTCCTTGCACTAGCTAACTCTTTATCATCGCACTTAATAGTTTCCCTGTGTTCCCTCTTTTTCTCCCACCCACAGTGTTAAGTCTTTATCTCTACTGGGTATGCAAAATTTGGCTATATGGTTCGGCTGCTGTTTGACAACACAGAATACTGCATGGCATGGTTTTGTTAAGGATATCTTTTATAGAGATCCCTGACACGATGAGAAGTCTCCTGAGTGTACTCACTCATGCCTGCTTGGTCTCTTTGTCCCTGCTTTGGTATTTGACTGAACTGGTGCGGGAATTCTACATATCATAACCACAGCACTGCTTTTGGCCTGCTATAACCTTCTTTTGTGAACATTACTGCCCATTACATACTGCAGCTCATTCACCAAACTGGATTTCTGATCACTCAGGCATCTTTGCCCTTCTTTTTGTTGTGTATATGGAACCTCAATCCACGTAGCCTCAAATGCCAATGGCTGCTGGCACTTGCAATGACACTGTTGCTGTATGGTGGGGTATGGAACCTTGGACTGATTAGCCCCTGTGTCTGGAGCTATCTGTGTGGGGCACAGCTGGGGACCTCAATGTGCTAAATGTAATTGGCATGGAGAAGAAATACACAGATCACCCACTGTCAGCACATCTGTGTCTTTTTATTTTGGATACATTTAATACTTCTAGCATTTCAGCTCCGTCAGAGCTTTTATGCAGTATGGCATTGACAATGGTTACCAACATATTTACATTTTGCCTTTATGACAGATTTTTTACTTATTCCTTGTCTGTCTGCTAAGCCATCTCTTCAGCCGCACACATTTCAGTGGTTAACAGTAGAGATGGCATGCAATGATGGTTACAAGAAGCTGGTTTAGGGACAGGCATACAGGATACATCATGGCATGCAGCCAGGAGTGTAATAATGGTAGTCTTCAATTATTTGTATATTTGGTGTGACATTTCATTTGTTTAACATATACATTTTCTAGTCCGTATGCATCAACATCATCTCACTTCAACATTGTTCTTAATGGACATGTCCTCATGTTCTCTGTGTGGGAGAATGACATTTTAGTTAGTCCAGGCCTGTGTTGATTCCCCTTGCTTGTGAAGACCTGTATGTTACTTGTTCCGTTTTGCTACTGGCTTAACCTGTTACTGTTGTGTGGCACAGGGAAGGGTGGAACCCCTGCCACAGAACAGTGCTTATTTTTAATTTCTATTCAACAAGAGGTGTTGACTCTGAACTGATAGGGTCATTGTATGCAGATTTATGTATGATGCTACCTCAGATTGCTCCTCTGGGCTTTGGATGCTTTGCTATCCATACACTAGCTAGATCACTTGGTGTATGTTGTGCATGTGAAATCCACATGGGATCACCTCTCGTTTACTGAAGCCAGTCATGGGCATTGAGTACACATACCATAGTCCAGGCTTGATCAGTCTAGATTGCATGAGCTTGAAGGCATCTACAAATGGTGGAGAGGTAAATAATGATGGGGACAGGTCAGTTATACAGACAAATCTGAATTTCTTAGTAAGGTGGGCTCATTTGAACAACATACTTTTAAATTCAGCCAAATACAAGGTCCTTTGATTAAGAACAAACAATGCAGGTCATACTTACGAGATTGGAGACCGTATTCTGGAATGCAGTGACACCGAAAAGGACTTAGGGGTGAATGTAGGTAGCCAGCTGAACATGTGCTCCCAGTGCAATGCTGTAGTTATGAGGGAGAACACAATCCTTCATTTCATAAGCAGGGGAATATCAAGTAGGAGTAGAGAAGTGGTATTACCTCTGTGTATGGCATTAGTGAGACTATTACTGGAGTACTGTGTCGAGTTCTGGTGTCCACACTTCAGAAAGGATGTTAACAAATTGGAAAGGGTTCTGAAAGGAGCAGAAAGAATGATTTGAGGTCTGGAAAGCCTGCCTTATGGTGAGAGACAAAAGAAGCTCAATATATTGAGTTTATCCAAGAGAAAGGTAAGAGGTAACTTGATCATGGTCTACAAATACCTACATAGGATAAAGATTTCTGATAGTAGACGGCCCTTTAGGCTTGCAGAAAAAGACATAATAAGATCCACTTGTTGGAAGCTGAAACTCGACAAATTCAGATTAGAAATAAATTGCAATTTTTTATAACAGGGAGGGTAATTAAACATTGCAACAATGTACCTAGGGATGTGGTGGATTCTCAGTCTCTTGAATCAAGATTGGATCTCTTTCTAAAAGAGAAGTTTGAGCTTGAAGCAAAAATTAGTAGGCGAATTTCTATGACCTTTGAAATACAGGAGGTCAAACTTGATGTCCCTTCTGATGTTATATTTTGTGAATCTATTATTCTAATATGTGTGACTCTCAGTGTTTTTGAGACTAAATACCACCACCAATGTTGTATTACAGATCTTTGGGGGTGGAGCTGAATGGTATGTACTTGCACAGCTACTGATCAATTTCCCTTTGGTTCAGGAGCAAGGGTTGGCTTTTCTTCCTGCTGCCAACACATTATCAATCTTTCCTCTTGCACACATGTGAAAGTTACTACCTACTGTGGGGCATTCCCTTGTGTCTGTCACAGCACATGTTCCTTGAGTCTAGATGGCTTGGAGGTGGTATGTGGATGAAGCTTTGCCTTTTCTCCACTACTCTTTAGACATTGCTCCTCCTTCTCCTAACCATATGTGACCTTTGGTGCATTCTCTGCCTTTTCCTTTTTGTGACCATTGTGGAACTTTTTGCTAGAGTGAACCAAGGAACAAGCAATCCAGATAGAAGGAGTATTTCCGATCCCTTTCTTTATCACACTCAGGATGGATGGGCTGAAAGATAAAGTTTAAAACCAGTGGGTTCATTGCAGAGTTCGCTTTGACTAGCTCTAATGTTGATCCCCAATGTGATCTGAAAATTTGCCATGCCTCTTGCTAGATCTCTCATGAGAAAAGAAGGAAAGAAAGGGTGGAGAGGTGAATTGCTGGGTGGTAGTATTATCCTGAAAATGTGTCACAGGCTTTCCCCTTTAAATTTTTTAAAATTACATCATCCTTAAAAATAAAAGTTGGACTTAAATTACAAGAAAAAATAGTTTGCAAATTTGAGCCCTGGGAATATAAGAATAGCTAGTGAAGTCTGCAAATCCTCAAACCCCATGAGGTTCTCCAATCCCTACTTTGGAAATAACAAAAGAGGAATGTACAAGGAATGTTAAGGATAAATTGTAATGCTCATCTGCAACTTGTTATTCCATGATACATGCTATTAATAAACTGAATTACCCCCAAAAGTCTACCTTGCCAGAAGTGCTATATTTCCTGCATCTGCTGCATCTGTTTTATCACATCTTTGTTTCATTTTGAAAGCATTGTGTAACTTGTTACAAAACAATCACAACTCAGGCTGAATTCTCCCACCCCCTTTTACCTCCTCTGAATTGCCTTTCTTTCTCACTTCTTACTAACTTTGAATGTAAGGAACAAATTCCCCCTAAGAAAAGCTTAGCATAGCTCTTTACTGGTTTAGCCATTTGGTGTCACCTGATAGAGCTGCTGCTTACAGACTAAGGTTTCCAGTTTGAGGCTTGGTTGATGAGGATGGTCAAATCAGCTCCAGTAGCTGGCTACCGACTGGAAAATTTCACTTATAGTTTAATCCAATGCCCACTGAAATCAATGTCTTTCTGTTGACTTCAGTGAAAGTTGGACTGGACCCAGGTGCAGATCCTCAAAGGTATTTAGTGACCTAACTCCCACTGAAATCAATGGGTATTAGACACTTAAATATCTTTCAGGATCTGGGACACAGTGCATAAACATAGCCAGTGGGTTGAGTGTGAAGGGGTCATTCACCTTGTAAGGATGAAGCCTTTTCCTGCAGCCATATTAAGAGAGTAGCAGCCATCAGCCAAGAAATAGAAAGTCACATCCTCACACTCCATGTAAATTACATTAAAACAATGTAATATTGGCCTCTTAAGAAGGTGATCCTGTCCCAATAGTACCTATTATCACCAGATAAAGAAACAGATCTTAAGATGGTTAAAGAAAACTTTGATAGCAAAAAATCACTTAACAGTTGTGGTTGTGAAATCCCTACTTCTTTATTGTTTTGTCTTTATGGTCCCCACTTCTCTATTGTTCATCTGTATGGTCTCTGTCTGGTTCTTTGATTGTTTTTGTCTGTTACATAACTAATTTTGCTAGGTGTAAATCAATTAGGGTGCTGGGGTATGACTGGTTAAAGAATTGTTTTTCAATATGTTAGGATTGGTTAGAAAATTGTTTAGTGATATTTTAGTAAAATGATTGGTTAAGGTATGGCTAAGCAGGACTTAATTTCACTATATAAGCTGGGGTCCAAAAAGGAGACCAGCAGAAGGAACAGAAGAAGAATAAGAAGGAAAGACAGCCTAAGATCAGAGCTGCTAAGAATCCTCTGCATGACTGTGACATTCAGCAACCAGAATCCAGACAAGACTGACCTGGCCTGGCCAACAGGGAAAGTCCCTCTGCATGATCAGGATTGGTGAGCATAGTATTGTATGCCTAGCATGTGTATTCTGCTTGGTAATTGTTAATAAATAGATAAGAATATTACTGTGTAAGGCTCTTTCACTGGTAAGATCCTGAAAACCCACAAAATATTACTCCCTGAGCCCTAGGAAGTGGGTAAGGGTAGATGCCTTTTGCCTGGAGCCTACAGAAGGGAAAGGGTGGGGTCCCTAAATTAATCAGGTTACGCCTTGAGCTCATGGAAGGGTAAAGGTAGGGTGTCCTCGAGTGTACGGTAACAACCTCTCACTCCCAGGCTTTTACTATCCTGTTCTTCCTGGTTCCAGTTACAGGATTCTCATTCCATGTTCACTCTTAGTTAACTTTTGTGGTTATGCCACTGGAATAAAATTAACCTCCATCCCCCTTAAGACTAGTCGATAGCTAATGTTATTACTGTTAAATTATTTATTACAGAAATAACAGCAGGTGAGAAATAAGTCATTCCCACTGGAAGCAGCCACACCAACACCTGCAGTGCACTGGGTATGAAAAGTTTATTGGGAAATACAAAACTCAAGATGGTGGGTTTTTAAAGTTCAGTCATGCCTAAGTGTTATGATTTTTTATGGAGTTATGTGCTGATTCTCCTTGTCTATTAGAAACATGCTGTAGAGGCTTGAGGCAGTACACTAGTGTGGTACACACTGGAGTGGGATTCAAGAATTCTCAAGTCTTAGCTCAGCCCTAGATTTCTGGCGTGATCGCTCCATACCTCAGTTTCACATCTGTAAAATGAAGACACTAATACTTCCCTTCTTCCATATTTTGTTTGTCTTGTCTAGTTTGTCAGCAAGCTCTGTAGGACTGTCTCTGAATATATGTAATTACAGCACCTAAGCCAACAGGTCCCTGATCTCACAGACAGCTCTACATATTACTAAGTACAAATAATAATAATAATAATAATAATCTGATTATACTATGGGTACATAATTACAGAATATCAAGGTTTAATGCTTTTTCACAGATTGCAGGGAATCTATTGTTAAGCTGTACTGCTAGTGAAAAACAACAGCAACAAGGAGTCCTTGTGGCACCTTAAAGAGTAACAAATTTATTTTGGGCATAAGCTTTCATGGGCTAAAACCCACTTCATCAGATGCATGGAGTGAAACCTACTGTAGGGAGGTATAAATACATAGAATATGAAAAGATGGGAGTTGCCTTACCAAATGGGGGGGTCAATGCTAACGAGCCAATTCAATTAAGGTGGAAATGGGCTATTCTCAACAGTTGACAAGAAGGGGTGGAAATAACTTTTGTAGTGCTAATGAGACCTAATTTGATGGTGTCCAGTTTGCAAATTAATTCCAGATCCACAGTTTCTCATTGTAGTCTGTTTTTGAAGTTCTTTTGTTGAAGAATTGCCACTTTTAGTCTTTTATTGAATGTCTGGGGAGATTGAACTGTTCTCCTACTGGTTTTGAATGTTATTATTCCTGATGTCAGATTTGTGTCCATTTATTCTTTTGCATAGCGACTGCAGAACTGGAATTAATTGGATTAATTAATTGCAAATTGGACATCATCAAATTAGGCTTGAATAAAGACTGGGAGTGGATGGGTCACTACAAAAACAAATTTCCCCCTGCTGATACTCACACCTTCTTGTCAACTGTTTGAAATGGGCCACCTTGTTTACATTGGCCTCATTAGCACTACAAAAGTGATTTCCACCCCTTCTTGTCAACTGTTGACAATAGCTCACTTTCACCTTAATTGAACTGGCTCGTTAGCACTGACCCCCCACTTGGTAAAGCAACTCTCATTTTTTCATATGCTGTGTATTTATGCCTCCCTAGTGTATGTTCCACTCCATGCATCTGATGAAGTGGGTTTTCGCCCACGAAAACTTATGCCCAAATAAATTTGTTACTCTTTAAGGTGCCAAAAGGACTCCTCATTGTTTTTGCTGATACAGACTAACCCGGCTATCGCTCTGAAACCTGTCACTGCTAGTGAAGTTTTCCTTTCCATAGTCTTTTCCTTGTGGGAGTAAAAAAGGAACTAGAAATGATTTAGGGATAACAGGAAATTTGAATATGGAGCATATGGAAATATTTATTTTCAGTCTTTTGTTAGTAGATTGATATTCTATGATTTATCAAACTGATTGTATGTGTATATAATTGTATATTTCTCCTCTCTGAAACTGTTGAATGAAATCATTAAAAAAAATGTACTGAATTGCTGAATCATGAAACTGAAGATACCAAAAATATCCTTTATGTTTAAAAGTTGTCTCCCATGGTATTTGAACATTCTTGCACTACTACAATATTGAAACCTTCATTTGGGGTCATTCTACATTTGGGCCTCATTAGGCTGAGTCTGGTCAAGCTCTTGGTAACCATTTTCTAAGATTTTTCTTAATCAGTTTGCATGGTGACAGGCAGAGATCTGGAGCAGCCAAAGTAGTAGAAGGATAAAAGAAGCAGGATTAAAAGCAATATATTTTTATAAGCACAAAAAGTCATAACAGAATCCTGAATTTGCAAAAATAAAATAAAGGATAAGAATACCAAATAAAAAAAATCTAATCTCTTTTTCAAAGAAAATGAATGATTTCATCATGTGAATTGCTGTCTTCATTACCGTAACACATATGTTTCTATGCATACAGTACTGATCATGGGTATTCGTTCACCTTTTAGTGTCACATAGCTTTCTAAACTTATAGTGACTAGAAGTACCACCTGATGATGAGAAGCAGAGCTAGGAACTTAAGCTCATGCAAAGCCTTGTAAGAATCCATGTAGACTGAGGCTGCCAAAATCACCACTGAACATCATAATTTGAAAGCTTCCTATTTGTTAGTTTGCTTCGGTGAACTTCAGAGCCTGGTATTAAATGAGGATATTGGTATAATAGGCATCACAGAAACTTGGTGGAACAATGATAATCAATGGGCACAGTAATCACCAAAGTATAAAATACATAGGAGTGACAGAATAGGTCATGCTGGTGGGGGAGTGACACTATATGTGAAAGAAAGCACAGAGTTAAATATAGTAAAACTCTTAAATGAAGCAAACAGTACCATGCTTGAATAATAATAATATAGGAGTAGGAATATACTACCAACCACCTGACTAGGTGATTGTGAAATGCTCAGGGAGATTAGAAAACCCAGTAATAATGGGGAGTTTCAACTACCCCAATGCTGACTGGATGCAAGTCACCTCAGGACAGGATGCAGAGATAAAATTTTTAGACACCATTATTGACTGCTTCTTTGATCAGCTAATCCTGGAACCCACAAGGGCAGAGGCAATTCTTGATTTAGTCCTAAGTGGAGCACAGGATCTGGTCCAAGAGACGAATGTAGCTTTCTCGCTCAGTAATAGCAATGTGATGGGGTTGCTCTACTCACCACTGGACAGCACCTCATCCTGGAGATTAGCTCTGCTAGGACAGTGCCCCTTCCTGCAGTTGCATTCCATCTCTCTCTCTCTCTCTGTCTGCAGCCCCTCTCTGTCTCCAGGTGGTGCTGCTTCCTCGTTGTGAGTCGGCCCTTCAGGCAGGGCACTCAGCGGTTTTCTCTTCTGGGGTGGTCTTTCAAAGTCTCTTACCACAAGCAGCATCAGGCCAACCACACGCCTGTTTCCCTGACTGTGTCAGTCCAGCAGTGACTCTGTCAGTCTTTGTGTCCACTGCCCTTAACAACACCACTCTGCAGTGGTTGGTAGGGGAACCCAGTCCCATTCTGTACACTGGATTACAGCCCAGGGTCCTACAGAGAGCAGTTAAGGTCTTCATTTACACCACCTTAATGCTCTCACCCATGGATTTCTTCCTACCGTGCTTCTTCTCCCCTTCCTTCTCCCTTACCTCAGGGAGAGGGACTGCAGGATGGATGGATGGATGGATGGATGGATGGATTCATTCATTCATTCATTCATTCCTCTCCTCCCCTCTCCCCCCACAGTTGCCAGCCTCTTGGTTTTATAGAAGCCCCACTTGTTCCTTCACAAATTAGCTTTCTTCTAATTAAACCCCTCCACACAGCCTAAATCTCCCCCGTTTGCAGCTTAATTAGCTGATTGGGTCTGCTTGGCCAAATTGAGCTTTTGCTGGGCTGGTGTGGGGAGTACACCCCATCATAAGCGACCATGATGTAATTAAATTTAACATCCTTGTAGGGGGGGGGAATATTAAAAAAAAAAAGAATCCACCACAGTAACCTTTAACTTCAGAAAGAGGAGCTACACAAAAATGAGGAAGCTAGTTAAATGGAAACTAAATAGCACAGCCACAAGAGTGAAATGCCTGCAAACAGCACAGAAACTATTTAAAAACACTATAATAGAGGCTCAAACTAAATGTATACCCCAAATAAATAAATAAATCAGTAAGAGGACTGAATTTGTAGAGTACAGAAAATACAGAAATCCAGTCCCCACTGTAGTCAATGAGAGTTTTCCCATTAGTTTCAGAAGAGTCAGGACTTTATCTAGAACATTTGTCTTCCAGTGCCAAAATTAATGACATTTTATTAAACTTAATTTATAAAGGTTCACATTCAGACACCCTACCCTGACTCTTGTTGAATAGTACATACGATAAAAACTTCTTTTAGCACCATGTTCCTAATGCAATGTCCCTATAGTATTCCTAACAAAGTAAAATGTTTTTGAATTTCAAGCAATTTCCTGGTTTCAGAGTAGCAGCCGTGTTAGTCTGTATTCGCAAAAAGAAAAGGAGGACTTGTGGCACCTTAGAGACTAACCAATTTATTTGAGCATAAGCTTTCGTGAACTACAGATCACGTCATTGGATGCATTCAGTGGATGGAATCCACTGAATGCAGCTGTAGCTCACGAAAGCTTATGCTCAGATAAATTTGTTAGTCTCTAAGATGCCACAAGCAATTTCCTATTTTTGAGGGGTACTATATTGAATTCTTGCTTCTAATTGACATTCTGCAATGCTTCTGCTCTGGCACTAGTGTGATAATATCAGAAACCAAGAGAGCCTCTGAATGGAACTTAAATGCCAATATCTACCTATGTGTGAGTTTGAATATATAGACTTAACAATAACTGAAGGTATCTCATTTGTAGTAGGTATTTCATTTGCTGCTGTTGTAGTTTTAAACTGTTACTTTGGACTATGCCTATTTTGAGGGGTTTATAATTAAATACTCAAGGAGTTTACATAGTTGAGTGAATCATTCATGAGAGATAATTGATTTGTTGAAGTTCACCTCTTTTTCAGTTTGGAAAATAGTTCATGAGCATAATTTGTGTTTTAACCCCAATGACTGAAGATGGTTTGTGCTTGGCTGTCCTTGCAGTTAAATCATGTTAATGACCAGTTTTATTGTACCCATTGCTGAAACCCAAGGCCAGAGATGGTTTGCAGCCACATGCTGGAATAGTGAATGTGGAGGTTCTATGCTGTACAGCTGTGGCCTACCTGTGGGCTGGGGAGGTAAATTTCATGCCCCAATAACCATAGATTTCATATAAAATTTCTTTATTGAAAATAATATGCAAGGAGTGTCACAGCAATTCCTGCAACAACTAAAATAACTTGGATTTTACAGACATTGGCCCGGATTCTGCAATGATTTATGCATGGCCTTAATTTCATGCACTATGAGTGAATGGGACTACTCACACTGTGTAAAAGTGAGCATGTGCATAAGTCTTTGCAGGACCAGGGCCCTAAAGACAACAATGAAAGTGACAGAATATTTAGACTTTTGAATCTAGCCAAGAATTCCATCTTTTAATGCCTTGCTATTGTTTCTCAGCCTGTAAACCAGTTCTTCATTGGTGACAGCTGTGAGAATTTTGAAATCCATCATGCACCAGCAGAAATTTTTATGATGTCTATTGCATTGTGACATATAGAATTGTACAGGAAAAATGAATATGCAGTAATTTCTGTTTGTGAGGAAAAAATAGAGACATCTGAAGCAGGGATACACAAGAGAACCATTCTCAAAGTCACTGGAGAATTTTCATTTTGTTCCAACAGTTCATTCACATTTTTTGTGCATCTTCGCAGTATTACTGTAGTTTTACACAATTCCATAGTATATGCAATAAGTCGTCATTTCCTCTATTACGTCTCCAATGGTCTTATGTTAAAGATAAATTCTACCATTCTTAGAAGAATTAGAACGTTATGGAGTCCCCAGATATGTTTCCCAGACATGTTTCCATGGTTCTAATTTTTTATCCATCACATAGACAAATGCATGATAAACATGAGTAACAGAGCTAGTTATAACAGATGCCTTTGATATAAAATATTTTTCCCTGTTAGTTAGTGGGAGTGGTACTTCTATTTGTAAGTATTGATAAAAATTTGTATTAGGAAGAGTAAAATGAGTCCTGAATTGCTGAAATGATTTAAAATAAATTGATTTCAAGAGACTGACTTATAAATTAACATCGTCTATTTTCATTCATAGATATGTTTACATATAAGGTGGCTTGAATATTATGATTCGAAAACTGGTTTGAAGACGTAACTTTCCTCATACAAAGGAAGATGTTCTTGAAAAAAATATATATATACAGAGCCAAATGCTGAACAACTGTGTACTAAGCAGCCAATCTCAGCATTTGGGTTCTTCACAAAACCATTGTGAAGGAATCCTCCTACTCCACAGACCAGAGCAGCTGATACTACATCATCCGATGAAGTGAGCTGTAGCTCACGAAAGCTTATGCTCAAATAAATTTGTTAGTCTCTAAGGTGCCACAAGTACTCCTTTTCTTTTTACATCCCTAAAAGCAATGATAGTGTCTGTGCTCCTGTACTTCTGCTTGTGTGAGGCAATGACCCATTGATATGCCTAGCAGCATTTTGCTCTTACTCTGTCTCTGACTTGCTGTTGTTTCATGCTTCCCAATATACAGGGAGCCCCCATAACCTATGCTGCACAGGGATTGCATAACTCCTATGCAACATTCCCTAACCTTGAATCTTTGCTCAATATGGGACCGTCCAAGGCGGTGGAGGGTGGGGGCATGATTTGCTCCTAGTCTATGTGTTTACACAAGCCATAGGCAATAATGTGATGGAATAGTGTAAAAGACATTCATTGAACTTTAGTGAATGACCATATTTCTATTCCTATTCATTGTAACAACAGCATCAAAAATAATGATGACAAATTACAGCTAAAGCACTGTATAACTATTGTTATTACTATTGTTATTGATGGCAGCAAATATCATGTTAGCATAACTCTGAGTAAGTTTTATGAAAGAGGGAAGGGAGTTAAAAAGTGACCCTTGATATAAATTTATCCTTAGTCAGATTTTGCAGACATGTGGAGTGGGATTCACCACTGTAATTCAACAGAAAAGCTGTCTTATTCTTACATATGGCAGGAAAGCAGAAAGCTTTGAAAGCTGTACAAGAGACTGAATACCAACAGCGTTATTAAGCTGTCTGATAGAGGGGATCAGCTGTAGCCTTGAACACCCTAAATACAGACAAGAGGTACATAAATAGTCAGAGATAACACCACTTCATATCAAGAGCCACTATTCAGTCTCACAAAAGAATTTCAACAACTACTGAGGGTCATTAAGTCTGAACTTCATTCATGCCAGACCTCTGATACCTCTTCAAATACTTATAAACATTCTCCACAAATCTTAGATTCTAACATACCTAAAATTAATGTTGTAAAAAAATACATGACCCCCAGAGTCGCAAGTGTCTTAGACACAGAATTACTGTTAGGCCCACTACTATTTTATAGATATTTTGGGGGATCAAACTGTGGGTTTCAACATTCTCTTCTTACATCAGGGACTCTTCAGGGCTTATTTTACACATGATGAAAGACATTTCTTTACCTGAGGCTAACTCCTTTGAACACAAAGAATCTCTGTATAACTTAACCACATGAGACACAGTCAAGAGATTTGGCACATTGTTTCAACCATTTGGATTGAAAGTCCTTGCTCCTAATCCTCCAGACTTTTTCTTGCAAGACCTGGCCCTATTTAGTTCCAATGAAAAGTGCTGTATTGTTTTATTGGAGAAATTTGATTTTTATAATCTAACTGGGCTGTTACAGTGGCATAAAAAACAACAATGTGGAAAAGATGCAAAGTGATGCGGGAGATGTCAGGTAAATGTAAATGGTAGAGGAATAAGAGAAGTATAGCTAAATAGAGAAGGGAGGATGCTGAGTGACAGAGAGATTGAGAGAGATGTGAATGCTGAAGTAATTAAGAACCCTTGATTCTGTTTAAATAGTTTAAAAAAGGGAAACATGTCTTTTTCCAGTCACAAGCAATTCTCTTGTATTGTATGATAGATGTAGATGGCTTAAAGCATCCAAAAGTACAGTTCAAAGTGTTTTTAAGCATTTTAGAGTACTGAGATCACTACATCAGATCTATTTTCAGAGTAGCAGCCATGTTAATCTGTATCCGCAAAAAGAAAAGGAGTATTTGTGGCACCTTAGAGACTAACAAATTTATTTGAGCATAAACTTTCGTGAGCTACAGCTCACTTCATCGGATGCATGCAGTGGAAAATACGGTGGGGAGATTTATATACACAGAGAACATGAAACAATGGGTGTTACCATACACACTGTAACAAGAGTGATCAGGTAAGGTGAGCTATCTAAATCACCTGAAAATGCAGAAATGTCATTAGAAGTGGGGGAGAGGGGAATCAGCAAAAACCAAATCCCATTTTCAGAATCTCCTTTTGCGATGAAAGTCCTCTTCCTGCACAAGAAGTGTGGACTTTGTGTTATGTTAATTATGAATAATTATTTATCTATTTATACAGTGCCATAAATGTGCTTTATGGATGTAAATGGGTAGGAAGATCATATACAAACTGGGCGGGTTATGGAGTACTGTTTGCTTATCTGGGTAACTGATTATCTCCCCAGAAGACCTGTGCATCTGTCCCACTTCTCCAGTGTGCCAATATGTATTTCTTTCACCTTTTAAATATATTTATTGAAAATCCAGTGTGAATAATCCTCTGTAGGGGCACGATCTATAACCCATTGAACTCAATAGGAGTTTTTTGTCATTGACTTAGATGAGGTTTGAATGAGACTCTGTGTGAGAAGTGGCTTTAGTAATATAATCTGTAATCCAGTGAGCATCCTAAAGATATAGTGCCTTTGACTGAAGCAAAAAAGGAACCCAGCCGCAATGAGAAAAAGGAATTAAAAAGATGTTGATGGCATTTTGCCAGCTGGGTAGCAACATCTGGTTGGCATTCTGATGCTTCAATGGCAGCTAATCCTGCTCTGAGCTGGATTAATTTTCAGGTTTTAAATATAGTCCCCATAGTCCACCCAGAGCCAGGATTTTGGCACTCGTGATGCAGATAGAAAGGACTAGGAAGGGGGCTGAGTGACTCAGTTACATAGCATTTCCATTTCCACTTGGGTCACTGTGACTTCAATGCTTTACTTGAAAAAAAGCCCCAGCTTTTAGATACATACTAAATTTCTATTTAATACATTTGACCCAACCCTTCCCCTGCCCTCAAGCACTTTGGACAAGTAATAAGAAGTAAGAATATTGGACAGCAAAAAGTAAGAAAACTATTTAGAGAAATGTAAGGTTTTCTTTAGCCCCAGAGAGTGAGCTATCAGAGGTGGTTCTCAACCCCATTAAGAACAGATTAAAAATATATATATAATATACAGGTTAAGAAAAGCATGTCTATACATCTGGGTAGAGTGCTTAGATTATCCACAAATACAAAGTTTGTTTTAAAATTCAGATGATACATATAGTGCATAATCAGCAATAACCCAAATTTAGGTGAATAAATTTAACAATACAGTTTAGATATTAGCATACAAATATTTGGGTACATCACTCATGAAAAATTAGATAGAGAGTTGGTTGTGGAAAGCAAATATATCAATGAGTTAAGATTGTCCCTCAGTAATTGAGAATTTAGGGTAGATTGTCTGTTAGAAAATACAATCCATCAGGGAAGTATCCGACATCATGAGTTGCCATAGGATCACACCCTGCTTGCCTTATTCATGTGAGTATTCCTGTTGAAGGAAATGAGTTATATCTGGATAAGGACTGAAAAAAGGACCAGCATTTGGCCCTATAAAAAGAGTTTCAGAAGGGAAGACACGCTCTAAATATGGAACCAGGAGCCAGGAACTCCTGAGTTCACATCCCTCTGCTGACACTGACCCCCTCTGAGCAGGGCATGTAACTTCACAGCCTCAATTTTTTCCAAGATGGGTTGGAGGATTCATTCTTTAAGGCTCAGTTCTGCCATTAAGTCACAGCCCATGGAAGTGATGTGGGGGCCAGTGCAGAGGCTCATTACCCCTCCAAGAACTTCAGATGGCACTGTGTGCACAATGCCTCCAGGAGCCGTAGGGAAGCGCAGTCAAAATGGAAGCCAGGGCTGTGTGCACTCTTGCAATGAGTGGCCGATGCTGCTCACCTGTATGGAGAGTGTGCAGAGCCATGGCCATGCCCCTTCTTGGGAATATAGCAGCCATGCTTGACTCAAGCAGTCATTGCTCAATGGGGAGTGGAAGGAGGATGATTTTCTGTTTCCTCCAGTGCAAGGGTGCAATATGAGAAGTCTGCTTTTAGGGTTTAATTCAAAACCCTTGTGGATCCTTGCAGGGACCAGGTACAATCAATGCCTTAATGTTTGCTAATGAGTTCTGAAGATTGGAAGCACTAATATACAGTGTCTGTAACTGTGAGACCAAACCAAGAAGCATGAGACAAAAGTAAACTTCCTCAATATCCTTCTCTTTGGATTTGTAAAAACAAAAATACTGGTACAATTTCCCTAAAGAACAGCTGGCCAAATTGTCTCCTGGTGTAAATTGCTCTAGCTCCAGTGAAAGTCACTGGACACCTGTCAAAGCTTTGTCCCAGAATGCTCGCTTTTGCAGCCTGATAGGAATATAGTGCACAGATGCAATATTTACATATTCTTTCATTTGCATAGGGAAGATGTGGACAAATAAAGGAAACATGCCACGTCTCAGGTCTTTATATTTGTTTTCCATATCTCACGTCTTCTGAAAAATGACATGCTTGAAATGTTTTGCTATATCCCTCTTCTTCCTATTAAAAAAGAGCTGGAAAACTGGCAACTTTCCTCAACCACTCAGTGCACCTGCTGTTTACATTGAATTCCAACAGCAGTGGGGCTCCTTCTTTGGTCCACAGTGTTTCCTTCAGCAGTTGACACATCAAAGTAAAAACTCTGAAGGAGAGAAACAATGCAACCTATTGTTATAAGAAGACAAAATAAATCGTTTGTAGGATGAAAAACTGCTCTTAATTGGATTTTTGAAGTCAGAATATTGCTAGAAAGATCAAGCTGCTTAAGGTAATGTAAAGTGTGGCCATGTTGATAAAAGGTAATTCCTACAACCCCATCATATTGTCACAAGATGTCTTTTAACAGACTTATCCATAGCAGCAATGCATAACATGATTGCCACCTCTTAGGCCTCGTCTACACCTAAAACTTAGGTTGACCTAGCTATGTTGCTCAAGGTGTGAAAAGTTCACCCACCCTGAGAGATGTAGTTAAGGTGGTGTGATGAGATAACATGATTTTGGCAATTAATTGATCTTTAAATATTCATGGTAAATAGGCCCAATGGCCTGTGATGGGATGTTAGATGAGGTGGGATCTGAGTTACTACAGAGAATTCTTTCCTGGGTATCTGGCTGGTGAATCTTGCCCATATGCTCAGGGTCCAGCTGATCACCATATTTGGGGTCAGGAAGGAATTTTCCTCCAGGGCAGATTGGAAGAGGCCCTGGAGGTTTTTTGCCTTCCTCTGTAGCATGGGGCATGGGTCACTTGCTGGAGGATTCTCTGCTCCTTGAAGTCTTTAAACCATGATTTGAGGACTTCAATACTCAGACATAGGTGAGAAGTTTATCGCAGGAGTGGGTGGGTGAGATTCTGTGGCCTGCATTGCGCAGGAGGTCAGACTAGATGATCATAATGGTCCCTTCTGACCATAATATCTATGAAAAAAAAAACACCAAGTATAGAAACTGCTAGGCTGATGGAACAATTCATCCATTGACTTACTGCTTCTACAGAAACAGAAAAACACCTTCTGTCACTGTAGCAAGTGTCTTGCTAGGTGCTGTAGCATTGCTGCACCTATGTCTCTGTAGCATTTGTACTGTAGACAAACTCGTAGTGTAACCAATTTAGTTATGATCATGTGACCTTTGCTTCCTGTTCAACAGTACCTAAATGCAGGAGCTAAAACCTCCACATTTCTTCCATCAGTATATCTACAGGACAGTGAAGTAGTGGATTTTAATGACTTATTCCTGTGATCCGGTTGCTCTGTTCTGATAAAAAAAAATCACAGGCACAAAAATGAATGTGTTGGTCACTCCCTACTACCTTGATGCTGTGTGATGAGCCCAACTGGTAGAGAAAAAGAAACAGAGTAGGAAAGTCAGTCTAAGGCCAGGTCCACACTACAGACCTATATCAGTATAACTATGTTGTTCAGGGTGTGCAAAGTCCACACCCCTGAGCGACATCATCATACTGACCTAAACCCTATGGAGATGGCTCTATGTCGATCAGAGAGATTCTCCCAGTGACATAGCTACTGCCTCTTGAGGAGGTGGATTAACTGTGCTGACAGGAGAAGCTCTCCCATTGGTGTAGGAGCATCTTCTATGTTACTTGTCAAGGTGGTTTTATTTTGTTGGCGTAGCGGTGGCATGAAATCGGCAGGAGGAGCATGGTTGTGTGTACTGCCCATGCAGCTGCTCTGCTGTAGCGCTGTCTGTGAAGACAAGGCCTAAACTCCAGATCCACCAATAGATGATTTTAAAGAGTTTATAGTGTCCACCCTAACAGAGAGCCAAACACAGAATTGTTTATGCTGAATTGCAAAGTAACCTGATTAAATTAATGCATACTAAAGGGATAGATCTCTTAAAGAAACGAGTGAGTGAGAAATGTAAACCCCCAACTTTAATCAGTTTTTCTTATTGCTGATGCATGTGAAATATTGCTAATTTGTGTATAATAGCTACTGGATTTGTTCACATAATTGTTGCAATGCCAACCTAGTCCATTGCTCTGTGCAGCTCTTCAAAATACCCTTAGACTATAAAAGTCACTGTATAATATCAAATTCTAGTCTAGTCTAGTCTACCTTTTCACACACCAAACTGAAACATGCAGATACACACTGAAGTGAAGGAATAAACTACAAGGACGACAGTGACATTTGATGGCCTGTGATACAGAGGAGGACTAAATTCAGCCTTAAAATCTATGAATCCATGAACCTGCCAAAAGAACACCAAGAGTTTGCACTATTATAGAGCATTTGACTTGATAAAAGAATAAAACTGGAGTGAAGAGGTCCTTGTTCTAGTTTAATTACCTTCTGTATTTAATTACTGTGTGGTTCAGGATCATCTTTTCAGACTGATCTTCGTATGAACAAAAGCTGGAGATTCTAGCATACTTTCCCTTGTCATTTGGTGAAATATTACCAAAATGTCTAGATAGCAGACTTTGTTTTATACAACTGGATTATTCCTCTTAGAGTAAAAACTCCATCTTCATTTAAGGAACACAGATTGCAGGACTGTGTTAGTAACACAATGTGCAAGACTTCAAACCGAACATAAGCTCTATTCACTTCGACTCAAAAACAAAAGCTAAGTCCCAAATGAATCTAATGTCTTAAGATATATTTTACCATCTAGGAAAGTATAAAATATTTGAAAATCCTTTTATAGTAGGGATGATCTTTTTGTTCTGTGTTTGTGCGACATCTGATAAATGGAGCGCTGCTCCATGACTGGGGCTCATTAGGCACTACTACAATAATAATACTAAATTTTATTATTAATAATAAATATAGTAAAGGGGAGATTTTCAGAGGCACACTTGAGAATTATATGCAGTGCAGTTGTGGCCATGTCTTTCCCAGGATATGAGAGAGACAAGGTGGGTGAGGTAATATCTTTTATTGTACCAACTTCTGTTGGTGAGAGAGACAAGCTTTCGAGACACACACAGCTCTTCTTTAGGTCTGGGAAAGGAACTCCCAACGTCACAGCAAAATGTGATCACTTCTGTGATCACTCTATATCTGACCTATCTGCCGTCATCCTCAAAGGAAAACTGCACAACACTTTCAAAAGATGAGCCTGGGAGCTTAAATTCATTACTCTGCTAGACGCTAAAAATCATGGACTGAACAGAGACAGATTTATGGCTTATTACAACAATTTGTGACCCATTAACCTCCTCTTTTGTCCTAAAACTACAGAGGTGTTAATAGGCCACTCTACCTTGAACGGTACCATACAATATGTGCTAACTACTTATGCTAAACAGTCTGGTTCACCTTGCATTTTGCTATGACCCTGGGAATACCTTTCCAGACCAGAAGACGAGCTCTGTGTAAGCTTTAAAGCTAGTCTCTCTCACCAACAGAAGTTGATTCAATAAAAGATATGATCTCACCCACCTTGTCTCCCACATGAAAGTGAGGTACACAACTCCCATTGATTTTCAGTGGGAGTTGGGTACGTAAGTGCACTTTGTGCCTTTGTGAATCTCTCTGTAAACTCCCTTCCTCTACTCCCTAACCAAATGAAGATGTAAAGATTAGGGGTTTGATACTGTAGTCATTAATCAGGCAAAACCAGCACGAATGGGTGTGTCTCCATATGCGCTGATGGGTGTGTCTCCATGATATGTTCTGACACCAATAAACTTCATCTCTTTCTGGAGAATGTTTAGGAAGAAATTTGGTCACAGGCTTGCCTGGCTGGGACCCACTGCTGATAAGATCCTTCAAAATCTCATGCCTCTAGGACCTCCCTTGATCTCACATTAGGGTTCTTTTTGTTTTTTAATTTGTGGTCCCTGCAGTCCAATAGTTTGCTCTCAACAGGAAATCCACCTCCTGACTCCAAAACTGCATCCCTCCCAGCCCATAAAAATGTATTTCCCCCTTTTTTGTTCTGTTTGTTGTTGTTAGCTGGTCTCTTGGATTAGTATTTGCAGGTCTCTCTGGGATCAGGAAAGTTTGGCAGGATTTCTTGCCAGCTCACTCATCTTAACATGAGTTCCAGAATCCTGCAGTTTGCGTAATACTCATTTGCTTTTCAGTCCAACCTGACAATTAACATGTCGCTTAGAATATTTAGTAGCAAAAGGAATGCTATGTGCTCTGTCCAGAGCACAGAAGGAGATTAATTGGATAGATACTTACTACCTGAAACTGCAGCTAACCTAAACAAAGTGAATACCTTAAAGTGCTGTTGAGCTCCTGGTAAGAGGTATTAGAATGAAACTGTCAAAAAACAATTAATGTCTTATTTCCAAAGCTGTGATCATAGAATTTTCACTCTCATCATACGGTTACAAATACTGCTTCCTTCCTGTAACATTTACTCACCTAGCACCAGATCCCATCACTCTTACTCATGGTGAGTAAGGGTAGCAGAAATGGACCTTAATACTCTACTCTACTGGAGCTGTTAGACACGACAGGGTGTGGTGAGACTGAGATATCACCACACCTAAGGGCTGTTGCCAGTCATGGGCTACATGCCACACACTTTCATCCAACCTGGGCGTGGTGATATCTCATAGCGTTACCACATCTTGAAATGGCTTATTCCTGTTATATTACTGATTCTTTCAAAACAAAAAGAAACTCGAGAAAAACATCAAAATATGGTATATAGGTTTCTGTGATTCTAAGCTACGCTGATGCTAATGAGACCATAATTCAAATAATTTAGTGACCAAACAGGCTCGGGGTTGGTTAATGAATGATTTCCTAATCAATAAAGGGAGCTAAATTAATAACAAATACTATTCACAACACATAGGTCAGCCCGTGCATTTTCCACATTCCATCAGACCACGTTTGTAAAGCAGCACACACATTAACACTGCTCACCAAATAATGAGTAAACATAGTAATGGCTTTGATTTGTCTACTCAGTTAGCTGGGAACCAAGTGTCACGACCCAAAGGTCATGCAGATTTCCTACTAGGAAGACAGTTTGTTTATACTTTGTGCAATTTGCCTGATTGCACGTTTCCTTGGTAAAGTCATTGCCACAGCTAAATCCCTCCTGAGACATGCTGAGCACCCATAACTTCCAGGAAGGCTGACCTCTCAAGGTGAGAGATGCTAAGTGCACTCCATTCCCAATCTAGAGGAATTTAGGGTGGGATTTACAAAAGTAGTTTGCCACCTAAACCCCAGACTTAGGTGTCTTAGTTCAGGGGTGGCAGGTTTGTATAATGTTTGGTGATGCCCAGAACAGGTCTGAAGTGGGGCAGCTGCCCCACTGCTGAAGAACAGGGGTTAAAAGCAGCCCTGGAGAGGGCTGCGGCAGTGAAAGGCTAGGCTGACTGGGGAAGCAGCCACAGCTGGGGCCACGCCCCTATCAGGCCACAGCTGGCCCTATTAAAGGGCTGTGAGCCAGGAGTTGAGGATTCTCACTCTAGCCTTGGATTGGGAAGGATCTGGCTGCCTGGGAATAGGGTACCTGAAGTAGAGCAGTGCTGGGGAAGGGCAAGAGGAGCTGAGGAGCTCCAGGCTGAAGGCCTTGTTGAAGGCCAACAGAGGTACTGGGGCTGCAGAGATACAGCCCAGGAATAGGCAGAGGCAGCAGGTCCTACCTCCTTGCCAGTGATGAGCGACTATTACAGACTGCAGTCTGCCTCAGTGAACGGGGGCTAGATGATGACTGGCGATAGCCACTGAGGCAAGATGGGTTTAGAGGGTTGGGGTTCCCCTGGGAGGGGAGACCCAGAGTCTGGGGGTACTGCTGGGGCAGAACCCTGAGGTAAAGGGCACCGGGGTCTGGGAGGGACACAGGGCCAGTGGCAGGTGAGACACCTGCCGGCAGAGGGTGCTCTGAAGGCTGGAAAGAGTTAATTCCCAAGACAATCAGTGGGAGGCGCCACACTAGTGGGCTTTCACTTCGCTACAGGGTTCAAGTCCTGCCCACCCCCACACCTGCCTTGTAAGCTGATATATATATGTATGTAAAAATGGATTGGAAACAGGAAGCATTTAACAGTTTCCCAATATTGGACAATCTCACTATTGTAAGAAAAATTTATTTAACTAAGAATATCAACTTTATTAATACTCTTTTGAATACAGAAACAACCAAGCACTCTTGGATCAATAACCCTCAAAAGAAAATACTAAAATTAAAACAAAATGTAGCCCCTTCTTTTGTGATGTTCTTCAGGAGGCAGCAAACACTTTTTGTCGTTGTTCAGTTCTTGAAATGAAGTCATCCAGGAGACTTGCAATGTCCAATTAAGAGATGGCATTTCTGCACATTCACAAGAATTCTAAGTGATTTAGATGTTCTTGGCCCATTGTCGTTCCCAAATAATTTTTCAGTCTGCGCAGGCAACTGAATGATCACTCAGTGGTGTAGGTTGAGTCAGGATTGTGTAGAATAATTTCAGGAGAATAGTAACTTCTAACAACATGTCACTCAAGCCTTTGTTTTGTTTCAGAAATTGCTTCACTTTGCTCACCGAATTAAGCAGGCAATTTCTCGATCTGCAAATATCACTCAACATTTCTAAATGAAGAGATAGCGTCTCCGTGTTAATGTCACCATGGAAAGCTTCACTTATTGGAACAATGTCCTGTTTCAAGCCATTTGCTTCATCAGTTATACACGTCTCCAATTTTAGTGCAAATGTAAAGCTTTCCATTGAAAACCTCTGTTCAATGGCAACTTTGCAAGCATCAGTGATCCTGATATATATTTGATGAAAATACTCGTTGGGGTCACTGAAGTGTGAGGAAGGCTTACATGGTCGAGCCATGTAGGTGGCTTGCATTTTCTCAGGAGTGTAAGACAGTGGTGGACAACCTGTGGCCCACAGGCTGCATGTGGCCCATCAGGGTAATCTGATTACGGGATTCAAGACATTTTCCTGATGTTGACTGTCCACAGGCATGACCCCCGCTGCTCCCAGTAGCCGTGGTTAATCGTTCCTGGCCAAAGGGAGCTGCGGGAAGTGGCAGCCAGCATGTCCCTGTGGCAGGGGCAGCTGGTAGGGCCGGGTGAGAGACCCGGCCCCAAACATTGGTTGAGCCGGGTCCCCGGGCCCTGAATTTGCTGGAGCATGGGTACCATGGGCCCATACAACTTGCCGCCCCTGTCTAAGTCCCAGTTTTAGGCTCCTCTGCAGTCCACAGTGCTCCCTCTGAACGCTCTAGGCACGTAAATGCACTCAGCACCTGCATTTTCATGGCAAAATTTCCCTGCACATCTAATTTTCTGTCTCCGGACATGTGCACTGCTGCCTCCCTTTAGCATCTGGATACCTATCTCTCACCTAAGCCCTGAAGTAATCAATGAAAATTGGGGGAAGATAGGTATTGGCCCACCTAACTCGCGTGCGGAGATCAGTCCGGTAGGTATACTTAAAGGATGTCTACTAGATCTTATAACTTTTAGCTCACTATTAGAGCACTCACAAGAGATGTAGGAGAACCAGGTTCAATTTCTGGGGGAAAAAAGGATTTGAACAGGGTCTCCAGTGGCAGCCAGCATATCCCTTGGCCCATGCCACTTCCCACAGCCCCCATTGGCCTGGAACAGCGAACCGCAACCAGTGGGAGATGGGATCGGCCAAACCTGCGGACGCTGCAGGTAAACAAACCGTCCCGCCCACCAGCGGTTTTCCCTGACGGGCCATGTGCCAAACATTGCCAATTCCCTGGACTAGGGGATAGTCTAATAGTCTAATCACTTGTTCATTATTTATCTACAGTGGAGCAGCTTCATCAGGAGCAGGGGCCCTGGAGCTCTGACCTGCTGTAGGCAATAAGGGGCCCTGCAGCTCTGAGCTGCAGCACAGGGCCTTTGAGCTCCAAACTGCTGTGGGCGACAGGGGGGCTCCACAGCTCTGAGCCACCGCAAGTGGAAGGTGGGGGGACGACCCTGGAGCTCCCAGCCACTGCAGGCTGCCCCATAGTGCCGAGCCACTGCAGATGGTGTGTATTTAGGGTGACCATACGTCCCGATTTTAGAGAGACAGTCCTGATTTTTGGGCCTTTTTCTTATATAGGCTCCTATTTATCCCTCCTCCCCCCCAGATTTTTCACACTTGCTGTCTGGTCACCCTATTGGGTGTTAGACCTCCCCACCTTCTGCTCATCTCCTCACTCCCACCCCCACTCAGGCTTCAGTCCTCCCCCAAGTCAGCCCCATTTTGTCATGGTTATTTTTAGTAAAAGTCAGGGGCAGGTCATGGCTTCTGTGAATTTTTGTTTATTGCCCATGACCTGTCTCTGACTTTTGCTAAAAATAACTGTGACAAAATCTTAAGCTTACCTGTGACTGCAGAGGTGTTAATGGACCACTCTGCTTTGAATGGTACTTTACAGTATGTGTTAACTACTTATGCTAAACAATCTGCTCCACCTTGCTTTTTGCCATGAGATGGGGGTTCCTCTCCTGGACCTGAAAAAGAGCTGTATGTGCCTGGAAAGCTTGTCTCTCTCACCGACAGAAGTTGGGCCAATACAAGATATTACCTCACCCACCTTGTCTCTCTAAAATCCTGGGACTAACTCCGCCACAACTACAGTGAATTCTAAGGTGATAAGAAATTTGGCAGTACAACAGACAAAGAAAGAAAAAGGCAAGGAAATGTTATTGCTGAAAGCTATAGAGAGCTGACTCTGTCATATTATTTAACCGAAATAGTTTAATTAGTTCTAATTCACTCATAAGGCTCATATTTGACCATACTGAACTCTCCTTTTCATTAGCTTTCACTTTGGGGTTCTTTTTTCCTGTGTCCAGTTTTGGGGTGTATTACATTGTCTAGTTTTCCTGGCTGATGGGATATATTATAACATATTTAACATTTGTATAGTAGTCCAGATGCTTGCCATACGTGCTGTAGATAATAATTTTTAAAATAGAGAAGCAATATTTTACTTTATAAATGGTTCTCTATGGGGAATATAAAAAATACTGTCCCAGTGGTTGCTATGAGAGCTCCTAGAAAACCATATTTTACGTAAATTATAGTGAAAAGTAAAATATTATAGTCAATATAAAGAATATTTAGACACTACTTTTGAATTGGGGAGGGGGAGAATTTAAAAGTTCTGAAAAAAATATTCATTTTTGAAAAAGAAAAAGGTGGCCAAAATCACAGCTTCTATTAAACTACACCTTTTGGAAATCCCCAGAATGCTGAATCATTGTGATGATAAGCACCCCCTATTATACAGTAGAACAGGAAATTTGAAAGAGAAGTAGTTTGCACAAACACAGAGAAAGTAATGCCAACTTTACTGAAACTGCTTTGATTGATAATAATCAGGGAGAGGTGGGGTTTTTTTTGTTCTAATGGTGTTTCTCTATTCACACACCCATGTCCAGCATGAACATGACCAACTGCAGTGATTCCTGAAATCCTGTCATTCATCCTACTCCTTCCTGGACTAGAATGCTTTATGCAAGACCTTTCATCCTAGTCACACAGTTTTTGGACAAGACAATGGTGTTTTCACTGCAGTCTTAGCCCTCATGTGTAAACACATAAACATATGTTTAACTTTACTCACTTGAGTAGTCCCACTAAAAGCAAGAGGGCTATTCATGAGAGTAAAGTTACTCTGGTGCTTGAATGTTTGCAGGGTCAGGACTTATTATTAGATTAATGCAGTGTTTTGGTATTCTTTATATCTGCATAATGCAAAAAACCTAACAGAACTACATTTTGTGTATGTATATTGTGAGTTATGGACATTATCCTGTAATAGCCTGAATAAACTTTATTGAATGAAGCCAAACCTTACTGAATTAAGCTTAATACCTTTGAAGTACAATGTATTAAAAATTCAATTGTGTATGTGTTGTTGTGGCATTGGATGTACATTCTCTAGTAGGGAAGGGGGGATGCTAATGAATTTCCTCCATTATTGGCCTTTGAAGCCAGCCCCCCTGGAAAGATATGCATATACTGGTTCAAACTGGATTCTCCAGAGACTAACAGACAGAGAAAAGACTTTTGGATAAATAGCATGAGTTTAGGCTGACTCAGTGATTTCTTCCTGATCCAGCAAATGGACAGGATCACTGGTCCACGGAGGTCTCCAATCCTTAGGGTAGGGTTGGAAGGATGGGCCTGCCAGAATCCATTATAGGTGATCTCTGGTAAGTTTATTAGCGCGTGTTCAGGTTCTTTTATTGTTTTTCATATGTTTGCTCTGTAGTGCTTTTTACCTTAAGAATACAGTAGGCTTGCTGAGAAAGAACTCCCTTATCCCCTTTTCTTCCCCCATTGCCCTGAGCTCCCTTCCATGGCCTCGCACCCCAGGCCCACCCTGCTCCTTGCCTCTTGACTTCAGTGCTCCCCCTGACCACAGCACTCCTCTATAAGTTTGGCCCTGTGTTCACCTTATTTCCAAACTCCACTGCGTTCATCAATTGGCGTCAGTTGACACATGCCAAAATTAAAACTCCCAGGCTCAGAATGGAGTAAGATCTAAACAACAGGCTACTAGCATTAAAATTTACACTCCTCCTCTAGAAGCCAAGATTCATGCTCTCCGTATATTAGGATGCACCCAACAGAGCCATAATGACAAGATTCACATTAGAGAGACAAGGTTGGTGAGGTAATATCTTTTATTGGACCAGCTTCTGTTGGCGAGAGAGATAAGATTTTGAGCTTACAGACCCAAAGAAGACCTCTGCTTAAGGTCAGAAGCTTGTCTCTCACCAACAGAAGTTACTCCAATAAAAGATATTACCTCACCCACTTTGTCTCGCTAAGATCCTGGGACCAACAGGGCTACAGCTACACTGCGTACAAAAATGGGAAGATTCATATTAACAGCCCAGAGTGATCATCACAGCAGGGCACTGTTTTCAGGATTCATATTTCTAGCATAATGTTGTCCTTATACAGGGGCACAAGCACTACCAGCACAATGAGATAAATATAGCAGGGTGTGAGTGCCAAAAATTCACAGTACAAGCACACTGGGATCCACGCAGCAGGATAGCAGTGTCGGAGGGCATGCTCTCATTACAGTGGGGACGCACTCAATCCCTGAGTGTAAGGGTTCAGCTAAACACACGAGCACCTACAAACAGCTGTACTAACAGCAGGATTTATACTCTTGGCCCACTAGGAGTTGCATGTCATGGCCCTAATTCATAATCCCAGTGCAATGGGATTCAGGCACCAGGTCTCTAGTACCAGAATTTATGATCCCAGAATAGTGGGGTGGAATTATAGAAGTTAATGGAGAAAAAGGCCTCTGTGATTATCCCATCTTGGTCTATCTCCCTGCCAATGCAGGGCTGCTTCTTCCAACATGTCTTGTCCAGTCTCCTTTATAAAAGTCCCAACCCCTGGCTTTTCCAACCCTTCCCTTGGGAGACTGTTCCACAGCCAGAGATCGCACTGCCAGGAAGGTTTCCCCTGAGAGCTTTGAGTTTCTCCCTCTTAATTTCATCCTGTTACTCAAGTACTGGTTTGTGCAGAGCAGGGTAACAGTCCCAGAAGTCACCTTCCCAGCAGTGTGAGAGCCTTACACCAGCCCCAGCCAAGGGGAATCCTCATCTCCATTGTCTTGGGGGACGCTGTCTGTTTCACCAGAGGGTGGGGGGGAGAAGGATGTCATGCTCTGGGCTCCGGAGATGGGAATGTATATGTGGAGGGGTGCAGACATGCTTGGCTTCTTGCAGGCAGTTTAAACTGCAACAGGGAGGTGTCCCATGAAGGGAGGAGGCCCAGGTCAGTGAGACGGCTCTGGGTGTGCCCCCAGGGGACATGGGGGAGCCTGGACTGGGGACTGGATGTGTTCAGGAGATCCCCATCTGTAGAGGATGTATTCTCTGGGGGGGGGGGGGGGGGGGATCCTAGGCTCTTGGGGCAGGTGTCCGGGGGGATACCAGAGGTGCCCCAGGAGGGGTGGACACAGTGGCAGAGATTGGCTTGCAGCTTTCTGGCCCCTGCACTGAACACCACAGCTGCCGCAATCTGTAGCCAAAAGTTTCAAAGTCCTGTCCCAGCTAAGAGGGAGAAAAGCTCGGGGGGAGCTGGAGCCCTAGCACCACCTGGAGCAGAGGGAGAGAGCAAGTGCCCGGGAGCAGCCTCACTCCAGCAGCACTGTGGAGTGAGCAGCCTAGGCACTGGGGATGCCAGAGTCTGCTGGGACAGGTCTCCAATGAGCTGCGGATTTAAATGCTGCCTATGGGGCAGTGAGAGAGCTGAGGTGGGCCGCCGGGGCCAGGTGCGTCTCCTCCATAAGTATAGTTTGACTGCTATATTGTGGCGAGGGGGGCTGTGTGGGCATTGAAGCCAGTTCCCCTGGCTGACTGTCTCTCTGCCCCCACCTGGAGTGGTACCTGGGCTGCTGGTGCTGTGAGGGACAACTTAACGGGGGAAGGGAGCCGCTGCTGCGGCAACCTGGGTGCTGGAGCTGTGGCCACTCAGGCAATTCAGTCGCACAGTGCCTGCCCCCACCCCATCCCCCTTCCATTGCGCCTGTCCCCTCCCATCCCCCTTTCTCTTCCCACCCTACCCCCTGTCCCTTCCCACAGCCCCTGCCCCACCCCTCTCTTTTCCTCCCCCACTCTCCCTTTCCCCTCCCTCTACTCCCCCATTCTCCTCCCCCACTCGCTTATCCCCTTCTCTTCCTCCTGCCTTATCCCATCCCCCTTCCCCACTGTCTCTTCCCCATCCCATCCCACTGCCCCATGCCCCACCCCCTCCCCTTTCCTTCCCCACTCCCCCTTTACTCTCCCGCACTCCCTTCTCTTCCTCCTGCCTTATCCCATCCCCCTTCCCCACTGCCTTTTACCTCACCCCAGCCCCCTTTCCCCATTCTTCCCACCCGCCACAGGTGAAGCAGAGAAGCTCAGAGCTTGCAGATATTGTGGTGGGGAGAGGGAGGCTGGCATATGTACCCCACATGCACCTCCCACATCTCATTCCTTTTTGGGGTTGGCATTGCCCCCCACAACTACAGCCATCCCTTCCTTGTCTCCCAACACTGCAACACCCCCTCAGCCAAGCCAGGCTCCCTTTGACCAGAACAGGTCTCATCTGCTGCCTGTGGAGTCAGGGCTGAGAGCTGCAGCCACACACAGAGCCTGCTGGCCCCAGCTGATCCGGGGCTGGCACTGATGATAGGGTGCTCCCTGATCTCTCCAGACCTAAGACAGGTGTCTTTAGTTAAGAAGTGGGGGGGCTATGCCCTCTCACTTTTCAAAGTGATGGGGCCATGGTCCCTCTGGCCCCCCCAGTTCCAGCACCCCTGGGCCCTCGGACCTCCGCACCTGCCCTGGGCAGTATGCCCCGGGGGGGGCGGATACACAGGCTAGGGGCTGCTCTAGGGCCTCCCACTCCCTCACCCAGGTCAAATGGAGGGTCTGGGGCTCCTCACAGTGACCCAGGCTCCCTGGGCAGCTCTTACCTTGGCCCAGCTCCAGGGGAAGAGGAGGAGCAGGGGGTGGGGCCACAGTTCCAGCGCTCCTGAGGGCCCCCAAATTGGCCAGGATCCCTGGGCACGGGCCCATTAATTCACAACTGGGTCTACACTTAAAATGCTGCAGCAGTGAAGCTGCACCAGTGCTGCTGAGCCACAAAAGTGCTTCAGTGAAGATGCCACTATGCCAACAAGAGAGCATCTCCCATAGGCATAGTTAATCTACCTCTGCAAGAGGCAGTTGGAGGGGGGAATTGTTAGTGGGTTACAGATTGTTGTAACAAGCAATAATTCCAGTGCCTCTACTCAATCCATGAATTTCAATGTCTAGCAAAGTTAAGAATTTAAGCTCCCAGGCTCATCTGTTGTTCAGAATTCCTTTGAGAATGAGGACTGAGAGGTCAGATATAGACTGAAAAGTGTTAACCCACAAGTGACATATGGTGGTTTTGTCTTTTATCATTTTCCTGTGTGAGTTAATTTTACAGCATAGTGATTGTCTGGTTTCACCCACATAGTTGTTATTGGGGCATTTGCTGCACTGGATGAGGTACACCACATGTTGTGATAGGCATGTTTAGCTAGGATCCATAGATCTTGAAAGGAGTGTTTTGCAGGGTGTTGATCATGGTAGCACTGGAGATATGTCGGCAGGTTTTGCAGATTCTGGCAAGGTCTGGTGCCGCTATGAGTTGGTGTGTCCTTGTCTGTGGGGAGCTTGCTTCTGATGATGAGCTTGGAGAAGCTGAGCGTTGTTTGAAAGCCAGAAATAGGGGTTCAGGAAAGATTTCATTTGGGATGTGGTCCCCATCAAGTGTGGGTTGTAGTTGTTTGATGATACTTCATATGGGTTCCAGTGTGGGGTATCAGGTGACAACTAGAGGTGTGCAGTTGGAGGGGTGGTTTATTTCTGTATTGAAGCAAGTTGTCTCCATATATTTGGATGGCCTGTTCCATAACTTGATCTCCTTCTCTGGTGGAGTGTCCTTGTCTGAAGGAAGTTTTTAAAGTGTGCTAAGGTGTATATCCCATATTTTCTCCTTGGAGCATAGTCTATTGTATCTGAGTATCTGGCTGTAGATCAGTGGTTCCCAACCAGGCATCTGGGCCCCCTGGGGAGGCCATGAGCACGTTTCAGGGGGGCTGCCACACTTGACTTGCTGGGGCTCAGGGTAGAAAACCAAAGCCCCACCACATGGGGCTGAAGCCCAGCACCCTTTGTTCCGCCACCCAGGCCTGAAGCCAAAACCTGAAGCCAAAGCCTGATCAATGTAGCTTCATGGGAGCCCCTGTGATGTAGGGACCCAGGCTATTGTCCTGCTTGCTACCCCCTAATGCCAGCCCTGGATTTTATATGCAGAAAACCAGTTATTGTGGCACTGGTGGGCCGTGGAGTTTTTATAGCATGTTAGGTGCGGGGGTGCAGGAGCCTCAGAAAGAAAAAGGTTGAGAACCCTTGCTGTAGCTAACAGATTTCTTGGTGTGTTTGGAGTGGTTATGGGAACTCTGAAGCTAGGTGTGGTGATCTCTGGGTTTCTTGTATATGGTTGTCTGTTGCATTCCCATGATGTGGTGTCCAGGAAGTTGTTCTAGTGTGTGAACATTCCAGAGAGACGGGTGGTGGCTGTTGATGTAGTGGTGGAAATCTATGAGGAAACTTAAGCCATCCGTCCAGAGGATGAAAATATCATTGATGTATTTTAGGTGTATGATTGGTTTCATGGTGCATTTGTCCAGAAATGCCCAAGAAGAGGTTGGCATATTGGGGAGTCATCCTAGTATTCTGGCTGTTCCCATGGTTTGGACAAAGTGTTTGTTGTTGAATGTAAAAATTGTTATGGGTGAGGATGAAATGAATGAGTTTGGTGATGTGCTTGGGATGGATATCTGAGCATTATCCATTGTCTTGTAAATATTTGAGGCAGGCAGCCATGTCAACAGTGTGAGGGATGTTGGTGTATAGGGAAGTGACATCCATGGTGGCAAGGATGGTGTTCTGAGGGAGGCTGTTAATGTTGTGGAGGAAGTCAGTTGTGTCCTGAACAAAGCTGGCCCTTTGTCTGGTGAGTGGTTTGAGGATGATTTTTATGAGTCCTGATATTCCTTCAGTAAGAGTGTCGTGGCCAGATATGTTGGGTCTGCCTGGGCTCCCTTGTTTGTGTATCTTGAGAAGCATGTAGAATGTCCTTGGGGTGGATTCATGGGTAAATGAATTTGTAGAGTTTCTCTTGGAATTGTTTGGGAAAGGATTTGATGATATCCTTAAGTTCCTGGATAAATTGTGATGTGGGGTGTTCTTTGAGTTCTTTATAGTAGGTGGTGTCAGAGAGTTTTTGGTTAGCCTCATTAACATAATCATCATGGTTGAGGACTACAGTGAACTGAACAGAGACACCTGATTTGTTACAACACTCTGTAACCCACTAACCACCTTTTTTGTCCTATGACTGCAGAGGTATTAACCGGCCACTCTACCTTGGATGGTCCCTTAGAACATATGCTAACTACTGATGCTAAACAATCTGTTCCACCTTGCATTTAGCTGTGACACTCAGGGCATGTCTACACTACAAAATTAAGTCAACCTAACTTACGTTGGCATACAGCCACCACAGTAATTACAACACTTGTGAGCATCTACACTTTGCTCCTTATGTTCGTGGTGCACATCCTAACCAGGAATGCTTGCACCAATAGTTTTGTCAGTGTGGGGCATTGTGGAATGACTTCTGAAAGCTAGTAACAGTCAGTGTAAGTAACACAGTGTCTACACTGACACTGTGTCAACCTAACTACATCAACATTGGCCATATAATTGTCGCAGAGGTGGAGTTATTAAGTCAGCGAAGAGGGGCAGTTACGTCAGCAGGAGCGAAATTTTAGTGTGGACACTTACATAGTTAGGGCGACATAAACTGCTTTGTTTCTCCCTAACTCTGTAGTGTAGACCAGGCCTCAGAGTACCTCTCCCTTCCTTGAAGAAGAGCTCTGTGTGGCTTGAAAGCTTGTCTCTCTCACAAAGAGAAGTTGGTCCAATAAAAGATGTTACCTCACCCACCTTGTCTCTCTAACATCCTGGGACTGTCACAGCTACAACTGCACTGCATACCACTATACTGTCTAAAAACTAGTTATTTCCCTTTCCGTTTAGATATTGGGCTGTAAAATACCTTTCTTCTTTTCTCAATCCTGGGGCTAGCTGGTGTGTGTGTGTGTGTGTGATGACACAACGTAGTCTGGGCAGAGAATCTGTCTCATTATTTCCTTTATGAGCCCGATCCCACATTCCTTGACTCCAATGTAAAGTATATTAAATTAAAAATTAACTGAAACTAAAAGTATTATTGTTGGTAGAAGCTGATCATGCAACGAATGAAAGACAGGGAGTTTAGTATGTCATATTTACTTTTTAGGGATCTGATTTTACAAGTGCTGCTCCTGCTCCTGTGGAAATCAATGGGAAAATTCCTAATGACATCAGTGGTTCAGAATTCGTCTCATTGTCCTTACTTAGCCTAGACTTCTATTGAAAGCAGGGGAGTAGAGAAATCCCACTGGAATTAAAAAAATACTTTTCAAAGATTATGATCAATATGAGCAATTTCTATAAAGTCTTAATGACTTGTTAGCAAACTGCATCTTATTAAGTTTCCTGTAATACAATGTGCCGACAGCTAATTGTCATCCCAATGATTCAGCTACTCTGGGAATTTCCAAAGGTGTGGTTGGCTAAGAACTGTACCGTTTGCCACGTTTTTCCATCCGAAGGCTAATCTTTTTCATGTAAATTTGTTTAAAACTATTTTTCTTAGCTCAGATTTAATACAGTTAATTAAACCTCGTTAACTGCAGTAGCTGTCTTTCCACCATTAAGGTATATTTTTTGGGAGATGGGGTTGTCTCTAAAGTGTAGTAGGACCAGTATTTTAACCCCTATATCTTTGATTAAGAACTAGTATTGTTGGCATCAAAGAAGCATGTTCAACGTTTCTCAGCTGTATTATTGTATTATAATATTTCTATTACAGAAGTGACAGCTCCAGATAGCTCCATCCCAGAATGTATGACCGAGCCAAGATGTGATTCCATGGGCCCTACCATGCAAGATACTGAGTACTTGCTGCAGGCTGCTGACTTCCCTCAATGCTTATTAATTTCACTGGGAGTTGAAGGCACACAGTGCTGCACAAAAAATCTGTGCAGGATCAGAGCTGAAACTTTTAAGATATTAGGAGAGTAAATGAGAAATCAGAGAAGCTAAGGATCACAGAAGCCAGGGAGCTCCTAGACAGCCAGGTTCGGGAAATACCAGTACTTCAGCTCATGGAAGAATGGAGCTGATCACCAAGGAATTGAAGAGAGATGAAGTTAGAGAGGAGGCCTGGTGGTTTATAACCACCAGAGGCAAGAGGTCACGGCAGCATTCTATACAGATAGAGACAGATGAGAATGGGCAAACTGTGTCCACTAGAGAGAAGAGGACAAGAAGAATTCCACACAGCTTGAGGTTTCAAATCAATACCAGATCATCAACGTGGAAACTTTGAAGGATACCTCTCAATATCCAGCAAGTCCCAGGGAATGGAACGATGTATGGGACACACGTGGATGGCAGCTCAGCCCAACCTGTAAGAAAATTAAGCTAGCCTGCAAAGAGTTCTCTAACTGTTCAAGGAAGACAGATGATCCTTGTTGGAGATTCCATACTCAGAAGAATCAAAAGAACATTCTGCAAGAGACAGGCGGACTACAAGGCGGGTACTTTCTTCCTGGAGCCAAGACACAAGATATAACTGTAAGATGAGATAGGCTTCTGAAATCAATGGGCAAGGATCCATTGGTGATGGTTCATATTGACACTAACAACACTATGTTGTGGGATATCTTGCAGATAGTAGTTGACTTCCAGGAATTCGGAAACATGCTGAAGAAGACTGTCCAAGCAATCTTCTCTGAGATTCTTCCTGCCCCATAAGTGAAGGAAAGCAAGAGGCAAAAGATTTTGGAAGTGAACTGCTGGCTAGATAAATGGTATAGGAACATTTGTCCACTTTCTATATAGGGAGAGAAGCTGTATAGTTTGGATGGGCTCCACCTCAGTAGAAGGGAGACCATTCTCAGGGACAAGATGGCTAGAGTAATCAGGAAGGGGTTAAACTAATAGCAAAATGTGAGGGTAAAAAGAGGGAAAATATGAGCACTCAGCACAAAACTGAGATGTTAGGAACAAAATTAATCAAGGAACCAAAGGACATGAATTATCTATACACCAATGCTAGGAACTTGGAGAACAAACAAGAGAAACTGGAATTGCTCATTTATGAGTACAAATTTTATCTAGTTGGTATTACTGAAACCTGCTGGGATGAGTTGCATGACTGGAATGTTAAAATCGATGGTTATAATCTATTTAGGAAAGGTTGAGTTGGCACAAGAAGAGAGGGAGTGGCAATCTATGTTAAAAATGGCATCACCTGTTTCCAAGTCACTGATGACTCAGAAGAAAGTGATCTTGAACGCTTATGGATCAGTGTCCTAACAGACAAAGCACAAGATTGGGTATTAGCTGGTGTCTGCGTCAGACCAGCAAATCACACTAGGGAATAGGATTGCCACCTCCTTACACACCTATCTATAGTGTGAGGGGGAAAAAACCTGTGTGATCATGGGGGACTTCAATTTGAATGACATATTTTGGAGGTCTCATGCTACCAATACTAAAACATCCTTGGAATTTCTAAACATTATAGATGGCAATTTCCTAACTCAAAAACTGTAGCAGCCAACACAGGAGAATTCTTTATTAGACTTTGTCCTCACAGATAAGAAGGAACTGTACACAGAACTAAAAATTTATGGTAGCTTAGGTACAAGTGATCATGACTTGATCACATTTATAATGTGCAAGCAGAATAAAGTCCAAACCAGTAATATATATACTTGGTGCTTTCACAGGGCCAATTTCACAAAGCTGAAAACAATTATGAGCCAAATCAGATAAAAGGAAGAATTTAATCAGAAAAATGTGAATGATATTGGGAATCATTTAAGTATACCTTACTACATTCCCCAAAAGCCACAATCGAGGAAGAAGGCTGTGCTGGTTAAAAAACCAGCCTGGTTTAGAGGGTAAATGAAGGCAGCTATAAACTATTAAAATCACTATATAATAAATGGAAGAAAAGGGAAGTTGATAGTAATGAGTATACGTCAGAAGTTAGCATTTGTAGAAAATTGATAAGGGAAGCAAAGGGACACAAGGAGCACTTTATGGCCAGCTGAGTTAAGGACAATAAGAAAGAGTTTTTAAAGTATATTAGGAACAAAAAGAACCCTGACAATGATTTGGTCCATTGCTAGATGGAAATGGTAGAATTATCAATAATAATGCAGAAAAGGCAGAAATGTTCAATAGATATTTCTGTTCTGCAGCTGGCGAAAAAACAGATGACATAGTCCCATCACATTGTGTTGATAACACTCTTTCCATTCCACTAGTATGTCTGGAGGATGTTAAACAGAGGCTACTAAAGTAAGACATTTTAAAATCAGCAGGTCCAGATAACTTTCATCCAAGAGTTTTAAAAGAGCTGACTGATGAGCTTGCTGGACCATTAATGGTCATTTTCAATAAGTATTGGAGCACTGGAAAAGTTCTAGAGGGCTAGAAGAAAGCTAATGTTGGTCCAGTTTTTAAAAAAGGTAAACAAGATGACCCAGGTTATTAGAAGCCTGTCATCCATCCCAGGCAAGATAATGAAGCGGCTGATACAGCAGTAATTTAATAAAGAAGTAAAGGAGGATAATGTAATAAATGCAAATCATCATGGGTTTATAGAAAATAGATCCTCTCAAAATAACTTAATATCTTTTTTGATAAGATTATAAGTTTGGTTGATAAAAGTAATAGGGCTGATGTAATATATTTAGATTTCCATAAAGCATTTGATTTGGTACTGTACAACATTTGGATTAAAAACTAGAATGATATAAAATTAACATGGCACATTGGATGGATTAAAAACAGATAGGTCTCAAAATGTAATTGTATACATGGAACTGTCATAGAGCAGTATTTCCAGTAGGCGCCTCAGGGATCAGTTCTTGGCCCTACGCTAGTTAACATTTTTATCAATGCCCTGGAAGAAAACAAAATAATCACATATAAAGTTTGCAGATAACACCAAAAATGGGGAAGCAGTAAATAATGATGGGAACAGGTCATTGATTCAGAGCAATGTGGATCACTTGGTAAACTAGGTACCCGCAAACAATATGTGATTTAATACGGCGAAATGTAAACATATACATCTAAGATCAAAACTTTACAGAATGAGGGATTCTATCCTGAGAAGTAGTGATTCTGAAAAGGATTTGGTGGTCATGGTGGATAATCAGCTGAACATGAATTACCAATGTGATGCTGTGGCAAAAGAGCTAATACAATCGTGGTATGCATGTACAGGGGAATTTTGAGTAGGAGTACAGAAGTATTTTACCTCTGTTTTTGGCAATGCTGTGACCACTACTGGACTGCCATGCCCATAGGCGCTGACTCCATGGGTGCTCTGGGGCGGGAGCACCCAGGTGGTAAAATTAGTGGGTGCTCTGCATCCACCGGCAGCCAAGCCCCCCACTCACCCCCCACCCCACCTCCTTCTCCTCCCCGTCCCCCTTTCCCTCCCCTGCACGTGCCGCATTCCCGCTCCTCTCCCTACCTCCCAGCGCTTCCCCCCTGGCCACCGCCAACGCTGTCTGGCAGTGTTAGCACGCTCTGGGATAGGGGGAGGAGCAGGAATGTGGCATGCTCAGGGGAGGAGGCAGGGAAGAGGCGGGGCTGGGGCGAGGATTTGGGGAAGGAGTTGGAATAGGGGCAGGGAGGGGGTGAAGTTGGGGTGGGGACTTTGGGGAAGGGGTTGGAATGGGGGTGGGGAAAGGGTGGGAAGAGGCGGGGCAGGGGTGGGGCCTCATGGAAGGGGTGGAGTGGGGGTGGGGCAGGGGAAATGGGGGGCAGGGGCAGAGGCGGGGGGTCGAGCACCCAGGGGAAAGAGGGGAAGTCGGCGCCTATGACCATGTCTAGTTCTGGTGCCCACAATTCAAGAAGGATGTTGATAAATAGGAGAAGGTTAACATAGGAGAAGAGCTACAAGAATGGTTAAAGGATTACATAACATGCCGTATAGTGACAGACTCAATTTATTTAGCTTAACAAAGAAGTTAAGGGGTGATTTATTTACAAGCTGTAAGTATCTCCCTGGGAAACAAATATTTCATAATCGGCTCTTCAGTCTAGCAGAGAAAGGTTCAACACGATCCAGTGGCTACAAACTGAAGCTAGGCAAAGTCAGACTGGAAATAAGATGCAATTTGTTGACAGTGAGGGTAATTAACCATTGGAACAATTTACTAAGTGGAGTCACCATTATCGACCCTTTTAAAATCCAGATTGTCTGTTCTTCTAAAAGATCTGCTCTAGGAATTATTTTGGGGGAGTTCTACAGCCTGTGTACACCTAACAGGTCAGACTAGATGATCACAATGGTTCCTTGTGGCCTTGGGAACAATGAACTGGGATGATTTGAGGGTGAGACCCCTGCTTTACGTGCTGACTAGTATTTTTCATTTTGTTTCCTTGCGCTCCCCCATCTATCTGCACCCCTTAGTGTCTCTTGTCTTATATTTACATTGTAAGGTCTTCGAGGTAGGGACCGTCTTTTTGTTCTGTGTTTGTACAGGACCTAGCACATTGACGTTCTGGTCCACAACTGGGGCTCCTAGATCCTATGAGGATGATAAATAAATAAATAAATAAATAAATAAAGTAAATATTATCTTTAACTCCTAGATTTCCTTTGAAAGAATGTACTCATATACTTCAGACAGTTGCAGAAATAGCATTATGGACAGCTAGTAAATGTCCACTTCTTTCTCTGCACAAAATGCTCTTTTCCTGCTCTTTACAGCACTGGTGCTTATTTTTTTTTGTTTTGTTTTGTTTTGTTAGCTGGCTTGTTTTTACCTTTCAAAGCTGCATTGTTAGGCAAGGGCTGTTTTTTAAAATGTTTTGAAGTTTCTTCAGTTAGCAAAGTATTTGCCTCCACAATTAAGACATGGACTGGATTAAAGTTCAAAACCAGCTCTCGTCAGCAAGTGAATGAAAATTGTTACCATCTGACAGCTGGTGGCCTAAAAAGAAAATTTAAAAGTCACTGCCTGTGGCAGTGAAAGAAATACTGGTTCTGGGCAGCGCCATGAGAAACTATATAGCTTTGTGTAATGTTCTCAATTCTCTACCAAGCTCCATTCAAAGGAAGTGGGAATGGGAAGGGGGGCATGGAAAACTGGTTGTGGCTCCCTGATCCTGAATTGCTTGGCCCTTGCACAAATTTGAACTAGACGGGAGCAGCTGTAACTTATGCCACTGATGTAAGGCCCCTCAGGAACTGAACACCAGTGAATAATCAGACATAGTTCTACTCCTCCATCCCTCTTTCCACCTCACTCCAGAACACCTCTTACATGCTTCTCCTTTTGCCTTACCCAACTTTACACCAACAGAACATTCACCTACAGATGGGGAATCCTCCTCTTGTCATCTCTGGCTGTTTTAAGGCTGCTTAAAGGCCTTAAGGCCACTTTATTATTCTATACAGCAGTGCCTGGAAGCCCCAACTGAGATTGGGGCTTGTATTAGATACTATACTGACACACCGTAAGAAGGTCTCTACCACAAAATGCATAGAGGCTAAATTGATAAGACAGGCAAAGGGTGAGAGGGGAACCTGAGCTAAGTGACTTGCTCAAGACCACAATGCCACAGATCAGTGGCAATGCCACATTCTAGGTTTCCTGAATCTCAGCCCGGTGCCCTAACCAGTGAACTGTTTTGAAAAAGGAATATGATATGGAAGTCCAGAGAAGAATAGGATAGGCAGAAAAACAATACTTGGAATCTCAGAACCAATTAAACAGAACTAAAATATAACAAATGGGTGTAGCAAGGTTTATCCCTGAACTAGAATGTTTGGGGAATGAAAAGGAGTCAAATAAATAGTTGTCTGAAATTGCTCATTGCAGAAAACGTTTTTCAAAGTTATACTAATGTCATCCTGACTATTTAATCAGACAGATCTCATGTGCTTAAAAGCAAATCCTCATATTTGAGGAAGTACATGTTTCTGAAGAGGAAAAAATAAATATGTGTGCTGATTGAGTAAGCTACTATACAGTAGTAGACCCAAAAATATCATCTTTGGGAAACTACAGTAGCTACAAATGGAAAAAAGTCTTCATGGACCGAGAAATATTGCTGAGTGCAGTATATAGCTGGGACACAGCTAACTTCTTAACATTAGTGTCTAAGTTGTGCCCACAAAATGTGCACATTCATATACAAAGAGGTGATTGCTCACACAAAACTACATGTACATGTAGAAGTGTAAAGTATGTGAAGACAATTTGCGTTTGCAATCGGCATCGACAAGTAGCTGGTCTGCATGTATATTTCTGTATCTGAATGCATATTTTGATGTTTCCCAATGTTTTGAAAGTTAGTCTCAACATTTTAATCCTAAAACATGTCCTGCCCTGAAGTTGTTCTGATCTGATGGAAAAAGCTCTCCAGCTTCTATCAATCAAGCATGTAACATAGTAGTCGCTCAATTTATAGATCATACAAATGCATATTTTCTTTTCTTCCGGTTGGCTCTGCAGTAGCATGCCATCATAACTATTTTCAACTTGTCAGTGAGGCTGGAACATCATAGAAAGATAATTTGTCAATAAAAGAGCTGGGTCAGCGGATTGGTAGTAGGGTGCCGAATATTTTCTCTCTGTATCGTCAGTTCACACCTCTCTCAAGCTGGCGGTGATTGAAAGTAGGGTGATCAGATGTCCTGATTTTATAGGGACAGTCCCGATATTCCGAACTGTGTCGTATATAGGTGCCTATTACTCTCGCACCCAATTTTTTACACTTGCTGTCTGGTCACCCTAACTGAAAGTCATTAGCAACGGAAGGTTCTTTGGTGGCCTTTGTGAAATAAGCTGGTGATCTCATTCCATTTTTTGCATGTCACAAAAGTCAACGTTATATTTGCCATTAATTAATACTCCCTAATCTTCCCAAAAAGGCTAAGGAGGGAGTGAATATAAGAATCGGATTATCATCTCAGCCCTATCTCTGCTCCTTCCGGGTCAGGGCTAAGGCATGTTGGACGTTGCGGGAATGCTTGCACTGCAGTTATACCTGCTGTATGGAGAAAGTGAGGGCTTGTCAGCCTGGCACCTTCCACAATTCATAAATTCACTTATTATAATAATTGTTTAAAAGAGAGTAAAAAGTTAAATCTGATCAGTCAGGAACTGTTTGAGGAAGACTTCGATACTTCATTTCTATATACAGCCTGGATGGTAAATCTTCAGAAAATCAGACCTTTAAGGGCACCCAAGAAACTTAGGATATTATCTGTCTGCATGTAAGGGCTTCTTCTCAATGAGTGGGTTCTGTTAATATTCCATTGTTTCTCTTCTAGTCCAGTGATATGGGGAGCATAGAACTGAGAAAGCCATGTACATAGAAGTTATTATTTATTTTTATTTATATTATGGTAGTGCCTAGGGGCCAGCTTTGGGGTTTCCTTGTGCTAGGCAATATACAAATAAAGTAAAAAGACTGTCCCTGCCTTTAGTGAAAGTCAGGACAAAGAGGTCCAAACTAAGTAACTTAAGCTTTTAGCCTTCCTTTTTACTCCACTGCTTTGACTTTGGCTTAAGCTTAAACTGTTCTGTTTTCCCCTTTTCCTACAAAACATTCTATAACAATTATGCTTTACTGTTTGGTTTTTTTAAATCAACACCGGTTTGGACTGGACAGTAAAACAGGCCTCAGGGTCTATCTCTGTAGAAAGTCTAGCGCTGAGCCAGTAATGTGTGGATTGCAAGGTGGCTTTGGGGATTTGTTTGGAGGGGGTGCAAACAAAAGCACCGTAAAGTTTATGTATATGTGAGCCTTTCAATGGAATTTTAATTTTAATGAAAGATGTGTCTAAGTACCATAGACTGATCTGAAAACCTTATCCTATGCATTTACACTGTTGAAGTTTATATTCTTATTTATTTATATTTTAAATAAGCACTGAAATGTATGTACAGTATAATGATAATGGTTGTGCTAGGCATTGTTAATAAGCTACTAGCACAGCCTCACAGATGACAGAGATGAAATAAAAGAGTGTTACTAATGTTACTAATTACAATGAATACCAAAGGAAGCAACTGGCCACAGGAGGATCTCCCAGTGCAGAATTTTCTTTTGTTGTTAAATTAGTCCCAATGCTAGCTGTTTGAAACTGTGGAAATCAACGTGTGGGAATCAGAGGGAAAGATCAAGAAATCTGGGTTCTTCTGTTGGTTCTGCCACTGATTCACTGTGAGACCGCAATCACTCTCTTAACCTCGTTATGCCTCCATTGCACCATCTGAAACATGGAGATGGGGTAGGGGTCCCGTGGACAGTCAGGGGCTGTCAGGGGACAGGGAACAGTGGGGGTCAGATAGGGCAGGAATCCTGGGGGGGCTGTCAGGGGGCGACAACCAGGTGGGGTCAGATAGGGGGTGGGGGCCAGGCCAGGCCTGGTTGTTTGGGGAGGCATAGCCTTCCTTAACCGGCCCTCCATACAATTTCAGAAACCCGATGTGGCCCTAAGGCCAAAAAGTTTGACCACCCCGTTCTGTGGCCCTACTTCTAGTGCAAAGCCATGGCATCTTAGCAACCTCCAATGCCTAACTCTTCTTAGAGTTATGGACTGATTCATCCCTGGTTTAAGACCACTGAAGTTCACCAGGGATGAATTTGACCCACAGAATTTTTTCTACTACTTAGTTAATCTAAAGGTTCCCTCCTACTGTTGAAGTCCATTATTTCTTGTTCTGTCCAGATATTCTTTTATGTATTTTTAGACAGTTGTCATGCCTCCACTCAGTCTTCTTTCTACATTCAACATGCTCAGGTCTTATAACCTTCTTTCACTGGCTTTATCTTTGTTATTGTTCTGAGAATCCTTTCTAATTGGTCTATGCATATTTTTTAAAATGTAGTGTCCAGAACAAAATACAGGAGTCCTAATGAGGCCTAGCCAGAAGCAGTATGATCTAGATATTGGGGAACATTAGACTTTGAATACAGTTTCATTCTCACAGCATAATCCAAGAAAGGCTCATAAATGGATGGGTAAGAATAGGAAAAATACAACTACAATACAGCTCTTTAAACCTCCCATCTGCTTCATCAGCTGACTTAGAAGAAGAAAAAGCAGACTCTAGTAGGCTAATTTCATATTCACCTCAACTTACAGACTCTGGTGCTGCTCTCTTGTATACAGATGTGCATTATAGTAAAGTGTAAAATTATTGCCACCACACTTGGTTATTCAGCTTTAGAATTCTCCCAGACCACTCATTCATCTTTAGAGTATCTTTAAAACATCTTATTTAGATTTATCAGATGAACATATGGTAACAGCAAAAACCTATTGAAAGGTAAAGTATTTTTATAATGTGGTAAATTAGGGTATTTAATCCACTTTAATTTGTTCATTAAAAAAATCAGTATATGCTAATACATACAAGAAAAGGAAAAATCCTGTTATAAAATATTCATTCTTTTGGACCTGGCCTATCTAATCATTTCATATTATAGATAAGATTACAGAAGTTAGAGACAGAAAGGCTGTATTAAGTCCTCCAGTCTTTGCTCCAGCTAAGACGGATTTGCTATATTTTTATATAGTATTGTACACAGCTAAACACACTGTGCTTTTTAGCTTTAGCCAAACTGCCCCAGCCCAGTGATACTAAAGGGATTCCATTACAATTTCCTCTGTGTTTCTAGGACTTATTAATGGCCAGATTGCACTCATTTAGTTACTACTGTCTTGATCATCAGGAATAACCACAGGAGAAGGAAACATTCTGAAAATAACGTAAGTAGTTGTTTGTGGTTATCTCACCTCATCATCACAGAACTGGAAGGGGGCAGAGATGTTCAGGCTCTGGATCTGGAGAAACCATAATCCCCAAACACATGGATCTTTGGCCACAGCTATGGAACTGATGGCTCTCCATGCAACCTGATGGCAAACCCCACCCACTCAAGCACTGAGGCTGGCATTGGCTTCCCCCCTCCACCCCACCCTCAGCACCGAACAACATCAACCATAGAGATTTAAAGCTGATGAGGGGAAGTGTACTTGTTTTGGACCAGAATTAAACTGGGAAGCAATTTGTCATTGCCTTTGGGGTGCATATGGTGGCTCTGCCAAACCATAAAACCTCAACCTCCCAATATTCCTGCAGGGTGATTTCCATAGGCACAAGGGAAGCAGGAGCATGGAGGCAGAATTGCTGCTCTTCCTCCCCCCTCCCCCCCGTGTTTGGTGCATAACCCCATTTGCACTTGCTCTCACTCCCCTTTTCCCACATCAGTGGAAGCAGTATCCAGCCCTTAATTCTGAATTAAGGGTAAATAGCATTGCTGACAGCACGAAATAATTTCTTACTGTAATTGACAGACCAAACAACAAATCCTGCCTGCTTTTCCACAAGCATACAAGGCCTGGTAAGCAGAAGGACCAGTACAGTACCACGCTGGCCATGTCTCCCCTGGGTGGGTTTGGAAAATCTTCCGCCACTGCATTAGCATTGGTGCAGCTCCACCGGTGCTAACAATGATGGGACCATTAGGACTTGGGTGTTTTTAACCATCATGTCATCTAATCCTGCTCAGGGAAGGTTTGGTCATATGCTGGTGAAAACACCTGAGTTATGCTCATACTTGTGCTTCCACCGTTACCAGCAATGGTAAGGCTCCTCTGCTGGGAAGGCAGTGAGGAGAGATTGCCCAAAAACTTCCAGTGTAGACAAGGAGAGAAGTGAGTGTTGAGATGTACGGAACTTGCAGGGGGATTGCATGTTTCCTGTGTGCCACACCGTTCAGCTTTATGGGTCTCCAAATATGGCAAAATAGAGGGGACAGGCAGGTGGATCCTGGAAAGGACATACAGCAGCTACAGGCTCTACTTTCCATGGCCTGAGAGGATGATTCCATCATCTTACCGAATTCCCCTGCACCAACCCTCTTTGCTCAGGCTGTACCTAGAGATCAGGACTGGTCCTAAGGGAGTACAGCAGAGTTGCAGTCATTAAGGTGACAGGTTACAGTATAGAGCCAGCACACAACTCAACAAGGTAGGGAATGCTGGGAACTGGTTGGGCCTCAACACAGGTTAGAGCATCCTTGAGGATTACCCAAACTTGTGCCCTTGCTGCTATAGGCCTCTACAGACTACTGCAGCACTGCAGAATGGTCTGGCTGTAAGTACACTGCACTCATGTCTTCTCCTTCCCCTGGCCGCCACCTGTCACCTGCATCTGGGGCTCCTACAACAGGTGTGTATAGTTGGCAAGCCTGGCTCTGAGCTCAGTGGTGAGATCCCCTACACAGAGGAAATTGCTCTCCCCACTACTACAGAAAACTGATCAGTAATTTTTTTCCATTCTGTTCTTCCCACTTGCTCCATCTTCCTGCAGAGATTTCTGCCTTTTGTCAAATACTGATAAAATAAGTCAATTTATATATATATTCTTACTATATGTTCCATTCTATGCATCTGATGAAGTGGGCTGTAGCCCATGAAAGCTTATGACCTAATAAATTTGTTAGTCTCTAAGGTGCCACAAGTACTCCTGTTCAATTTCCACTAAGTCTTTTATCCTTGTGAACCACATTCCTATGGTAGGTATTTGTTTTTGCAACCATAGTGATGAAACCCATTTACTGGTTGCAGCACTTACAGGAATTCTAAGCAACTATCTGTGTTTGTTTAATTTCAGGTTTCAGAGTAACAGCCGTGTTAGTCTGTATTTGCAAAAAGAAAAGGAGTACTTGTGGCACCTTAGAGACTAACCAATTTATTTGAGCATAAGTTTTCGTGAGCTACAGCTCACTTCATTGGATGCATACCGTGGAAACTGCAGCAGACTTTATATATACACAGAGAATATGAAACAATACTTCCTCCCACCCCACTGTCCTGCTGGTAATAGCTTATCTAAAGTGATCATCAGGTGGGCCATTTCCAGCACAAATCCAGGTTTTCTCACCCTCCACCCCCCCACACAAATTCACTCTCCTGCTGGTGATAGCCCATCCAAAGTGACAACTCTTTACACAATGTGCATGACAATCAAGTTGGGCTATTTCCTGCACAAATCCAGGTTTTCTCACATCCCCCCCCACTGGAAATGGCCCACCTGATGATCACTTTAGATAAGCTATTACCAGCAGGACAGTGGGGTGGGAGGAGGTATATATAAAGTCTGCTGCAGTTTCCACGGTATGCATCCGATGAAGTGAGCTGTAGCTCACGAAAGCTTATGCTCAAATAAATTGGTTAGTCTCTAAGGTGCCACAAGTACTCCTTTTCTTTTTGTTTAATTTCAGTAAATCAGGACATTTCTTTTCACCATAATAAGAGGAATTTCAGGAATACTAGGTCCCCATGAAATAATTCCTGCAGCAATTTTCTTACATCAGGCCAGAAGACTGTCAATTTAGGTCATGCCCAGAAGATAGGAGAAGGGTTTGTTAAACAATAGCTCTTCCTGAAGCATTTTATTGTGAGTTTTACATCTATTTTGTTTTGCAGCTTTGGTGTGTGAAACCATGCACTTATAATTTTCTATTGCTTGTAAATGGTACAATTTATAGTGGCTAGCATGATATCCTTCCAAACTTACGGAATTATTTTTTGGTTTGTTTCCTTCTCCCAATCAGAGCTCAGGTTATCAAGATTGCCCTATATTTCCACAGAAAAATGCATACACCTGATCTATATATATATACAAGTGATCTAATTAAATTGTAATTTCCTTATATTGGCTACTATTGTGGATACATTTAGTTCAAACTGTCCACATTGCTTATGATTTTATGAATATTAAATAAAATTCTGGCCACAGGTGCAGCTGGATATCTCCTCTGTACTCAATAGAATTGAACAGATGTAGCTGAGAGAAGAATTTGGTGGTGAGAGTAGGTGGGTGAAACTGTCAGTAGAATTTTCCCAATGTTTTATCTTTAAGAAGATACTGTTTTCCTAATGTATGTTTTTGTTGCCATTGTTTGAAGGATGTTTGTTTAGTTTGTCAGCTAATTCTCTAAAATATATTAAGCCTGTATATATTTTCCCATGCACTCCTTTTTAATTTGACATACTATCTGGAAGTATAAATGCTAGCCAGTTTTGAAATATAATTTGTAAGTGTTAGTAATTTTCTTATATCTTCCCATATTTTCAACCCATTGCAAATCCAAGGATTATTTTCTGGGAATTTGTTCCCTCACTGAATTGATAAATGACACACTTTGAAGTGGCACATAGATTCATAGATACTAAGGTCAGAAGGGACCATTATGATCATCTGTTCTGACCTCCTGCACAATGCAGGCCACAGAATCTCACCCACCCACTCCTGCGAAAAACCTCACCTATGTCTGAGCTATTGAAGTCCTCAAATCGTGGTTTAAAGACTTCAAGGAGCAGAGAATCCTCCAGCAAGTGACCCGTGCCCTATGCTACAGAGGAAGGCAAAAAACCTCCAGGGCCTCTTCCAATCTGCCCTGGAGGAAAATTCCTTCCCGACCCCAAATATGGCAATCAGCTAAACTCTGAGCATATGGGCAAGATTTACCAGCCAGATTCTACAGAAAATTCTTTCCTGGATAACTCAGATCCCACCCCATCTAACATCCCATCACAGGCCATTAGGCCTATTTACCATGAATATTTAAAGATCAATTAATTAACAAAATCATGTTATCCCATCATACCATCTCCTCCATAAACTTATCGAGTTTAATCTTAAAGCCAGATAGATCTTTTGCCCCCACTGCTTCCCTTGGAAGGCTATTCCAAAACTTCACTCCTCTGATGGTTAGAAACCTTCGTCTAATTTCAAGTCTAAACTTCCCAGTGGCCAGTTTATATCCATTTGTTCTTGTGTCCACATTGGTACTGAGCTTAAATAATTCCTCTCCCTCCCTGGTATTTGTCCCTCTGATATATTTATAGAGAGCAATCATATCTCCCCTCAGCCTTCTTTTGGTTAGGCTAAACAAGACAAGCTCTTTGAGTCTCCTTTCATAAGACAAGTTTTCCATTTCTCGGATCATCCTAGTAGCCCTTCTCTGTACCTGTTCCAGTTTGAATGCATCCTTCTTAAACATGGGAGACCAGAACTGCACACAGTATTCCAGGTGAGGTCTCACCAGTGCCTTGTATAATGGTACTAAAACCTCCTTATCTCTACTGGAAATACCTCTCCTGATGCATCCCAAGACTGCATTCGCTTTTTTCACAGCCATATCACATTGGCGGCTCATAGTCATCCTATGATCAACCAATACTCCAAGGTCCTTCTCCTCCTCCATTACTTCTAATTGATGCGTCCCCAGCTTATAACTAAAATTCTTGTTATTAATCCCTAAATGCGTAACCTTACACTTCTCACTATTAAATTTCATCCTATTACTATTACTCCAGTTTACACGGTCATCCAGATCCTCCTGTAGGATATCCCAGTCTCTCTCTAAATTGGCAATACCTCCCAGCTTTGTATCATCCGCAAACTTTATTAGCACACTCCCATTTTTTGTGCCGAGGTCAGTAATAAAAAGATTAAATAAGATTGGTCCCAAAACTGATCCTTGAGGAACTTTACTGGTAACCTCCCTCCAGCCTGACGGTTCACCTTTCAGTAGGAGGTTGTAGTCTCCCTATTAACCAATTCCTTATCCACCTTTCAATGTTCATATTGATTCCCATCTTTTCCAATTTAACTAATAATTCCCCATGTGGCAAGGTATCAAACACCTTGTTTTAAAGATGTACCTAAACATGTGGGAGGTCCATTTATAGAAAAAGTAGCTCAATTTTCATGGGAATTCAAAGGAGAAAGAGGCCAGCTTTGCTAGTTCAGAGGTGGATCATACCTAATGGATCTGGATTTTGCCAGGGCTACATTTTGTGTGCATCATCTCTAATATCCTGACTGAAAGCTCCTCTACATGCACATATTATTGTGTGTCATTATTTAAATTCATGTAATAAATTGTCCCCTAAACTGGTCAACAGTATGCTCCATATTTCTCATAGGCCATAACAGGGGCTTTATCCTGAAGCCATCATGCTTCGGTAACTCCCACTGAAATCAGTGGGAATTTCTTACGAGAAAAGACTTCAGAATCAGGTCCATTAAGTACAATTTCTAATGCTGTAAATTGTACTGCATTGTACTCTCTGTCACTGTAACATGTGACAAAAACAATATATACGCTGGACCCTATTGTTGCTCCATGAGCAAAATTCCCACTGAAGTCAATGTGGGCACTCTGCAAAGAGAGGCTTTAGAATCAAGCCCATTGTGCATGTGTCTCTGTGTTTGTATATGTTTGTGTGTGTTGAGTAATAATTTTCCACACCAGAGAAGAAAATAATAAAATATTTTTCTCATGCTATCTTACAAGAAAGCTAGTTTCACCCACACAGAGTTGAAAGCACATACCACTCTGTGAGAGCACATAAACACAGCTATCACGCTAGCTGCAGAAAGAGCACTGCTATGGGGACATTTTATAGGCATGGGCTTTTATACTATCCAGCAAGCTATTGAAAATTAAAATGTAATTAGTGCAGCAAAACAATAGTTTTCATCTTTTAATTACTGCTCTTTCTTTCTCTTTTTTTTGACAGAATGTTTTAATTATTGTTTTTTTCTTCTGTTCTGTTTTTATTGATTTGGTGCCAGTTCAATTGTGTCATCAGGACCTCCCAGTACTCAATAAATTTACCTCAGGGGATTCTGCCTGCTTCATTGTTTTAAAGTAAACCAGATCTCCAACTACCTACAAAACAAAATCAGAAGTGAGGGAGATTTAACAAAAACAACAAGAACAACAAGAGAAGAAGAAAGAAAGAAAGAAAGAAAGAAAGAAAGAAAGAAAGAAAGAAAGAAAGAAAGAAAGAAAGAAAGAAAGAAAGAAAGAAAGAAAGAAAGAAAGAAATTTTGTCTGTTGGTTCAACACACTCGGATGTTATTCATGAATGTGCTATTGCATAGCTTTTGTTTCGTAGAGTATCAGGTTTGTTTAAAATTGATTTTGGTCAAATTTAGTTGTAGCGTATTGCAATGTAAAAGCACTCCTAGAGAAAGTTGCTTGGGGCACTAGCCTAGGATTTAGGAGACCCATGTTCAATTCCCTGCTTTGCCACTGACTTCCTGTGTGCCCTCGTTCAAGTCACTTAGCTTCTCTGTGCCTCAGGTCCCCATCTGTAAAATGGAGATAATAGCACCTTCCTACCTCAGAGGGGCATTGTGAGGGTAAATACATTAAAGACTGTGAAATGCTTTGAGATCTACTGATGGAAAGTGCTGTAGAAGAGATAGGTATTAATCAGGACATGTGCAATCTCCTTATGAAAATATGGAGGAAAACTGGTACCAGCTTTGCTGAGAAGGCATTATTTATCTTATTTTGCACCTGTCACAAAAGAACTTATGAACTGCACAGTAGTATTAAAACATTCATCTTGACCATTTCCATTTCATTTTCTAAATATCATTTGTCCTCCCAATAGTGATGAGATATACCAAGGCCGATTGTTCAGCTCAGCCTCCATATTTACCCACGCCATTTTTTGTGTGCACAGAATGCTCAGGTGCAGATTTAGAGGCCATTTCTGAAAAGCTGGACTAAAGGTCGAACACTCGCCCCTGCAGAAGCAGGAGATAATAATAGGGTTGGGGAGGGGTGCTCTTTCTGGGACAGAATCCTCCAGCCGAGTGCTCAGTGTAGCAGCCATCTAACTGCCACTGCAGCCTCAGGGGTCGGTAGTTCATGAGCTCCTTCCTCCTTTCCACCTTAGGAAAGGTGTATGCAATCTTTGGATCCATGGAATCAAACATCCCCTGAGCATGCCCTCCCCTCATCTATCCCCAACCTCTCTCCCCTGCAGAGCTCCCTGGATCAAAGCTCTAGAGCAGTGGCCCCCAAACTGTGGGGCACGCCCCTCTAAGGGGGAGTGGAGGAAATGTTCGGGAGGACTCTCATGGGGGGTGGGGAGGGAGCGTGACCCAGACCCCCTCTGCCCCCAGCTCTGCTCCAGACCTGGCTCTTGGCCATGGCTCCGCTTCTGGCACCACCCACACCTGTGGCCCCAGCCTCGGCCCCTGATTTTTGGCCCAGCTGAGGTCCCAGTCCCGCCCCCAGCTTCAGGCCTCGACCACAGCCTGGCTGCGGCTCCACTCCCAACCCTGGCTCTTGCCGCACTCCTGGCCACAGACCTGCCCCCAGCTGTGGCCCCGGCCTCGGCCCCTGGCTCCTGGCCCAGCAGCAACTCTGGCCCCAGCATCAGGCCCCAGTTTCAAACAGTGAGAGTTAGTAATATTTTCTAAAAGAAACCAACAGCTGTGATTCTGATGCAATCATGTGACTTGAGAAGCTGGATGAAACCCCATCCCACCTCCCCCATGTGTTGCTAAAAGCCTACATCTTTTAATTTATACATCTTGAAGCACCTCTTCCCAGCTAGTCCTTCACATCCCACACTTTGGGAAACACTAGAATAAACCAAAGGAACTTTGGTTAAATGCTTGTGCTGGACCCACAGAGTGAGTTCGTTCCATGCATACTTTCCCCTTTCTAAGCTTACGAAGACCAGACAAGGATTAAAAGCTTTAGATTTAAATTCCTAAGAGCAATACAACACTAACTGCCAAAATTAGCTGGTAACTCATTTTTGGGTAACAAAACACAACATACGTTTGCAAAGATGGATCACCTCTGGTCCAATGCACGTAAAAGAGAGCAACACAGAGAGCTGTCAAGCTCTCTTACTCTAGTGGCAGTGCAATGAAGGGGTTTGCTCTCTATTTGACTATCGACAAGGCAGAGCTGCTTGTCCTTGAACAAAGCAAACAGTTTGTCCATTGGGGACCATCCATAATTTTTGTTTATATTTGTGATTTGCACTCTGCAATGGCACCCCAAAAGGCATCAAATACTTGGAAAAACAAAATAAAAACTATTGTGTAAATGCTGGACAATTTCCCTAAAAATGAACAACAATATGGAGCAAAGTCTACCTCTTATGCTATGTTTATATTAATAAGTCCATAAGTGTTTTGGATGCACAACCAGAGGGGATTCCCTACTGTAAGTTAGGTGTTGTTACCTATCTTAGGCCATGTCTACACTACACAATTATGTCAATCTAATTTATGTTGGCACACAGTCACCACAGTTATTAAATCTCTTGTGTGTGTACACACTTGGCTCCTTGAGTTTGTAGTGCAAGTCCTCACCAGGAGTGCTTGTATTATTGCAGAATGCAGTGCACTCTGGGTAAGTATCCCACTGTACAACTCACTGCCATCTAGCACAGGGTCTTTGGGGAAGTTTTTGCAATGTCTGATGGGACTGAAGTGTGACTGGGAGCATGGGGCCAATTTCCCATAATACAGTCAATACACCTATTAATATTGTTTGTGAATGATGTTACGGGTTCTGTGACACAGTGCAGTAACAGAAAAGTGATGGCTGTCAGACCTGATCATCACCAGCCAGCATATGTTGTGAACTAATAAAGATTAATTATGTTAAAAAAATAGAATTTTATTCTGTAACATGAACCAGGCAAATAAAAAAAAAACATTTAGAACTTAATAAATTAAGGGAACAGAACTTATGAAGGGTAAAGAACAGTCATTTCCATTTCAGGTACACGTACACCAACCATGTCTTTCACAGGTTAGTGTATGTGAAGCTGTGATTGTCTATAAGGTTCCCCTGGCTGGAGTGGCAGGGGGTAGTGACATGGAGTTCTCTGTGGAGTACAGAGGGAGGCAAGCATGGGACTGTTGAACCTGCAGGTCCTCCAAAGTCTGCAGCATCTCTGTTTGCTGCCTGAGAAGTGCAAGCATGTCCTGTACCTTTCTCCTCTGCACTCTGTCCTTGTCCATGATGTCTGCAAGGGTGATCCTTCAGGCCCTGTACTCATTCTCTGATGCAGCACTGCTTGCAGAATCTATTGGAACATGTCATCTGAGTCCTCTTCTTTCTCCTTCTTATCTGTCTCCGCGGGTGTGGAGGGGAGAGACCCTGAAGGCCAGAATGGCAGCAGCTGCAGACAACACACACAGTACCATTGTCAGTGTATTCATGAAGGAAATTAAATGTAAGATGCTGAATTCACTCCCCTTGACCCTCAGTCACCTGTCCCTCATACTCCTCTTCCTCATCCACCTCCTCTTCCTTGCTGTTCATGGTGGGGTCCTGTGACTCGGGCTTCTCGAAAGTATCCATGGAGCTCTTGGGGGTGGTGGTGAGGTCTCTGCTGAGGGTGGCTTGCAGCTCTTTGTAGAAGTGGGGCAGGTCTGCGGCTCCGCAGATCGATTGTTGGCCTCCCGATACGCTTGCTGCAGTTCCTTGGCTTTCACATGGCACTGCTCTGGTTCCTGTTGTAGCCCTTCTCCTGCATGCAATCTGCTCGTAGATGTTGACATTTTGATCAGCTGGATCTGAGCTGCGCTTGCACAACCTCTTCTCCCCACAGACCCAGGAGATCCAGCACCTCCTGTGTACTCCAGGCAGGAGTGCACCTGCAGCATGGAGCCGGCATGGGCAGCTGGGCAGTGACACTACATTGGAGAGCTGCGAGGTGTGCTTGCCACACCAGGCAACCAGGAAAAGGAATTTCAAAAATTCATGGGGCTTTAAAGGGAAGGGCAGTTTCCTGACTACCTGTTCCCCTGGCCAGTGGAGTTCACAACAGTGACCAGACTGGTCAAGGTGAGTCATTGTGGGACAGCTCCTAGTGGCCAATAATAGTCGACACAAGTAACACAGTGTCTACACTATCACAGCGTTAACCTAATTACATTGACCCTGACTCTATGCTACTTGGGAAGGTGGTATTATTAAGTCAGCATAATGGGCACGTATGTCAGCAGGAGCAAAATTTAAGCAAAGATACTTCCACAGCTAGGTCAATGGCAGCTGCCTTGTGTAGACCTAACCATGTAGTATAGTCCAGGCCTTAGGTACTCATATGGGTCCCATGATCACGGTATCTGATCACCTCTGAGAGACAGGTAAGTATTGCTATCCCCATTTTACAAATGGGGAACTGAGCCACAGAGAGACTCAGTGCCAGATTTTTAAAGGTATATAGGCACCTAAAGATTCAGACAGGCACCAAGTCCGATTTTCAAAAGTGCCTAGATGCCTAACTTCCATTGATTAGTTGCTTTTGAGCCCCCCTCCCCCAATGTTATCTCCCCCAATGTTATTAGGTGCCTAAATACCTTTGAAAATCTGGCCCTAAGTGACTTACCAAAGGTCACACAGGAAATCAGTGTCAGAGCAGGGATCTGAAACCTCATCTCTGGCATTGCAGGCTAGTGCTGTAATCACTGGACAATCCTACCTTTTCTGTACCATGTCACGAACATTGTAATATCCGAGTGGCGCACCAAGGTATGCAATCCACAGTGAAGTTATGCTTTTCTCACATACTTGAATATGGCAATTATTTAAATCTTTGATTGAAACATTCAACTCAGGAAGGGCCAAGCTGTGATTATCTTACTGAGCAAGCAGCCCCATTCACTTCAAAGGGATGGTGCACATGAGTAAAGCCCCAAATCTTAAATACCTGTTTCCTTTCTTTCTTTCTTATAAAATTTGGGAGCGAATCCTGTGCTCAAGGAAGGGACATCTTGCATTGTCTTGAAGAAGGCCTAATAAATAAGATAATGGGATATCTTCACACACTGTTCTGCCAATTCACCTCACACTTCACTAGGAGCACCCTGGCTATTCCACACCTATGTTTCTGTTGATCAGAGTAGGTTAGAATCTAGTTACAACCATCAATTTGTGTTTGTCATCAACATGCGTCAGTGGGCAGTCTCCATTCTGCACAGTATGGACTAGAAAAACTGGCACGGGGAGGTGTAGAGTACAAGCACCAGTTAAATCTTGTGGACACCACTAGAATTTTAACTTCCACAGGACCTCCATTCGCAGAAGCCTCAGAAACAAGCTCTGAACAATGCACTGCCTAGCCTCTTTCGCTGCACCACTTTTACTGTCAGCACGGTCAAACATTTGGGCACTAGTGGCTCGTATGGTCTCTCTTCCCTTCCACCACAAACATGGCCCATAGCAGCTGACCCTGGGGACAGCTCCCTGGGCAGATGCTGGTATCAATCTACATTTTTTCTACAACACCTACTACAGTAGCACAGTAGTAGCTAAGCACTAAACAGGTACATCAGATTTGCATGGCAATCTTTAGAGTGGACTTTGTAGGGGATTCTGCTCTTTATCCTCCTCCAATTCCTATATAAGGTAACATAACCCTGGAGTGCATAAACATGCATTGTTGTTCCAATATGGAAAGACTTGTTTTATTCCCACATCATTCAAAGGACCCACTTGAACCAATTTCCAGTCTCTCATTATTGATGGGATTTGTAAACATTGTTTCCTAAGCAAATACTGAAGAAAACAATCCTTACCAGTGTTCCTTGTGGAAGCAGTTGACATGAAATATTCTGTTCATGAGCAGCATAAGCAGCCACTGTTCTTTAGCTAAAATGTGTTCTGGGCATCTTCTATAATCAGCATCATGAATGAAAAATATGAGCACAGGTTGTTCTTCCCATTTTCCAAAGCATTTTTATTGAGAACACTGGAGAAAGCTCTTGTAATTAATTAGACAGAAATTGGCCACTGCCTCAGCCTTTGCTTTCACCCTTTTCCCATGGTTTAAGGCTTCTTGAAGCTGGTTTAAAACCATAGAACTGCAGAGTACCCTTGAAATGCCTTAGCTCTGCATTTCTGCATTCTGTGGGCTTGTGTGTGGGTCACTGTAGCAGAGTGTCAAAAGCAAGGGGGATTCGCATGGGAGACATTGTTTAACTTGACAATTTTGAAACTTTTCTTAGATCTTTATGTTTCCCTTCATGTGTTTCCATTCACACCTGAATCATTCATTATCCTGGCAAGCTGGGAAGACCTCTCTCCTCTTCAAGGTAACCAAGCATTTCTGAAGTAAATTATAGGTTTGGAGACTATAAAAATTTGTCATCTGGGCACACACCCTGGCTCCTTTCCTTTTCCAAAACATGTAATATTGGTTTGTTTTTCTTTTCCCCCAAAGCTAACATATGCCTAATGTGTGAACAGTTGGTTTCTTTGTTTTGATGGAACATTAAAGTAGGCTGTGCAACAAGGGAGGAATCTAAGAAGTGGCATTTTACTTTTAAACACAGCTTTAAAAATAAAAGCAAGTCAAGAAATCAGGATACATTGCTGCTAATGCCTTTGTGATCTTCAGCTGGACTGTTAACTTTTCTTACTTACTTTTTTTTTTTTTTATAATTAGGGATAGGTGAAAGGCTGGAATCTTGGATCTGATCTCTTTTTAATTTCAGATCTAAATTCCCAAGATCCAAGCTCCCTGTATGATTATGAATCCAGTTCAGACTCCAGGCTAGAAGTGGTCTGTTTTCCAGTTCAAATTGGATGGGACCTCTAATGCCTGAAAATACCTGTTCTGGTGATATTTCAGCCCACGATGATAAAAATGTATGAAAACAGCTGATTTTATTAGATGGATATCATGGAAAGCAACCTGCCTTTTCCCTGCTTGTGAAGCCCAATCCCCTAAAAACACCCATGCAAGGGTTTCCAGAGGATTGAAGGAAAAGAGGTCAATATGATGGAAGTAACACTCTCATTTTCATGCATGCCCCCTCCTTAGATCACTAGACCAATCACCTCTGCAGAAGTGGAAGACATGATCTGTATAGTACAGAATTCTCACGGCCATTATAGCTAGCATGCTTCATGGAGGAATATGGGTTGGCATATTCCCATGGGGGAAGAAATATGGATGTTGTCACAGGCTCAGAATTACTTAGAGCCTGGGAAAAGCATCCAGTATACGGGAATAAGTTCTGTTTGCAATTTCTTGCAAGGAGTAGCAGAAAGCAGTAACCTGCCATGTGTCTGACTTCTCTCTTAAAAATGCTTAAACATCTATCCCACCTGGTATTCACCTTGAATGCTCTGGTTACCTTCCCCAGGCTTGAAGAAGAGCTCTGTTAAGCTCAACAGTTTGTCTCTTCCACCAACAGACATTGGTCCAATAAAAGATACAACCTTACCCACCTTGTGTCTCTGACTTCTGTGAGCCCTGTGGCCACAACACAGAGAGACGACTAAGGAAAAGGTTCAGCATGAGAAAGGGATAGAATATTAGACAGAGGGGAAACATCACCACTGGAAATTACACAGGACAAGTATTCCTGTGCCATCAGAGAAACAGGAATGAGAAGGAAGAACAAAAAGGAGACTCAGCAAGTTAGTATTTTTAATCAAAAGTTAATTGAAAAATAATAAATGAAAGGTCCAGTTTTTGTGGAAAACATTGCTGTCTCTGGAAAAATTATTGGGTTCTGAGGAAGCAAATTAAAAAAAGAATTGCAAACCTAATAAAAGAGGACGGTGAAAAAATTGGTGTGTGATGTGAGTGTGGAGGGCAAGGTGAAAAAAGCAAGGGTAGGATAAGCTGCTGAAAAGGGCATGTGGGAGGAGGTATGCTTCTCTGCCGTGAACCAGGACCTGGGAATCCTGGCTTAAGCTGTGCTTGTACCACATACAGCTTCTGTCCACAGAACTAGCCCCTCCTACTGCTGTGTTACTGGAAACACCCCTGCACGATCGCTGGGAATAAATATGCACTGAATGGCTGGGAACAAAAGCTTCTGGGCAAATTAGACCCAGAGCCTTTGTTACAACAGAAACTCGAATGGGACACTTTAAGCCTAGAGATAGTAATCGGGCATATTGTACACATCAGTTCATTATTCCTGCAAGTAATCCTTTCAAATTCTTTACTCCAGAAAATGACCCTTCCAAATTCTTCCATCAGAACAGCTGCTATAACCTGATTGTATTTGCTAATTGCTCTGTAATAAAGTAAAAGTGTTTATTAGGTTAAGCTGGTTTTGCAGCTTCAGTGTTTCAAAAGAGGATATAGAGGTTATTAAAGTTTGTTGTACCCAGGAATGAAAATTGCAGTCCCCCCCCCCCCTTTTTTTACAGTGATAAATTCCAGAAAAATACAAGTTGGTTCCCTCTAGTCTGATCCATCCACAGATGCATGTTTTCTTTCTGTAACCAGCTGTAGCTAATTGTATCGGTGCCGCCTCTAGTGCTATACATGAAGAGGAAACCTGTAATTTATTGCAACAGACCGTACCATTTCTGCTGTACATCTTGCCTTTTCTGTCATTTCAGTGAACGGATTTCTCATGGTACACTGGCAGTTCAAAAAGTGGAAAACAACATCACTAAAAAGAAAGCCTCCATATGTTACATCCAGATATTGACAAAAGAACAAACAGAAAACATACTATTTAGAGGACCATGATTTCCACATCAGCCAAAGGAACACTGAGCCAAATTCATGTTTCATGTAACTCCCCGGTTAGTCAACAGAGTTACACCAGTCTTGAATTTGATTCACTAACTTCATTACTGGTTGAATGCCAGCACAGTGCTGTACATGAAAACAAGCATTGGGCAGATCCTCATCTGGTGCAGATCAGCATGGAAATCAGTTGAGCTTTGCCAATTTACACCAGCAGAGGACCTGCCTAAGGAATTTATCAATCACCATCTAATTTGGAGAAGATATTCAATCCCTTTACTAACATTTCTGAGGCAGCAGAAGGCTAGAGCTGAGCCCAACCTCAGGTTCTATCAGGGGCACAGAGAAGGGCCTTTCATAGGTCCTATTTCAGGCGAATGAAGTTGCAGGGAAAGGAGTTCCAGAAAGATGTTTAGCTCACAGCTGCATTAGCTGGAGTTTGGAAGCTGCATTGCTTACCTTCACTTTGTGCATTTCTGATATAGTTTATCCTCAGTATTAAGCAAATGGTTGGTGAAGTTAAACAGTGTAAAGTGTTTGGAGCTCCTCAGATGAAAGGCAGTACGTAAGTGCACAGTATTTATTAATTCCCAAATAGTTATTATTAAAGCTTCAATCTCCTGTCTGTGTCTGTGTGTGCATCTCCATTTTTTTTCAGTACAGGTAATAAGGCCACCTGGATGAGTCTTCTCATGGTTTTGCTTTATCTTGCTCAGTGACAGAAGTTTGCTCAGACAAACTTCCCTCTGGCACAGCCATAGCCCTGCAGCTCTCAGCAGCTGTTGGCACTGCAGCCTCAAGCATTAATTAGACTGGTGTAAAACTGAAGTGATGGAATGGAGAATCAGGCCCATTATCTTTTCATTTGCCCCAATTAGCCAAGCATTAGTAAAACATTAGCTCTAACAAAGACTCAGGTAAGAATGTTTTGCACGAATATAGGACTTTTAAGACATAGGGTACATTTACATACACTAAGACACCTGGGGCACCAAGTCGCAGAGCCTCCGTCAATTGTCTGGGCTTGTGGAGATCAAGCTGCAGGGCTAAAAATATCAATGTAGTCATTTAGGCTTAGGCTGGAGCCCGGGCTCTGAAACTTTGCAAAGGGGGAACATCTACACTGCTATTTTTAGCCCTCCTGCCTGAGTCCCGCAAGCCTGAGTCAGTTGACCCAGGTTCTGAGACTCGGTGCCACAGGTTTTCTTTGCAGTGTAGACGTACTCTTAAAGGCTTAGGGCTAGATCCACAATGGGGACATAGGCTCAGTATTACAATGCTCGACTTTAGGTGCCTTGCTACCCAGTGGAATCTGTAGCCCCAAGTTAGGTACCAGGCTTCCTATGCAATCCATGGGGGCACTTAGACACCTAAGAATGGGATTAACAAAGACCAGCAAGATAAGTGGGGTGCTGCCTAAGCTAGCTAATAGGAAATGCCAAGGAGAGGGGTGAGGCCTAAGACCTGCCCCTCAAAGGGAGTTCGGCACTGAACTCTGGGCTAACTTGGGATTCTTGTGAGCCTGGACCAGGATTTAAGTGCCCCAGCTAAGTCAGCCCTGTCATGCAAGAAAATGCAGAGGAACAGGTGCCACCACTGCCCTCATAGCCTGTATTCCAGTGGTTAAAGTATTCACGCAGGATTCAGGATTCACGCAGGATGTGGGAGAGCCAGATTCAAATCCCCACTCTGCCTGATTCAGAGCAGGGACTTGAACCCACCCCTCCCATCTCCCCCCAGAAGTGCGCTAACCACTAGACTCTGTCTTTCTCAAGCTCTCCTGTTTAAGCTGTTACATTATGTAAATACTTAAATATTCAGTGGAGCAAAGATGCAAACATGACTCTCCCACACCTCAGGTAAGGGCCCTACCCACTAGGCTATAGAGTGATTCATACTCTCTCTCTGGCCCTGAAGGAGAAAATCTTTATTCAAGTCCCTTCTCCAGAGCAGGGATTTGAACCCAAGTCACATATAGCCCTAGGGAGTTTCCTGACCACCAAGGTATTGGAACAAAGGGGTAAGAGAAGGACAACAAGGATGGTACCATCACCTCCTCCTCCTTTGTTTTCCAAATAGCACCTAAACCTCCTTGTGATTCTAGACCCCTCCCCCTAATTTGAAATAGTTCCATTGGATAATATAACAAATCATTTTGACATTTCAGATTTTTTTCCATTTCAACCAAAACAACTTGCCAAAACTGACACGATTTCACAAACTGTTTCAGTTGACCCAAACCTGCTTTTTTTGGCAAAAAAAAAAAAAAAGTGCTGGCCACAAAATTTTGCCCAGCTTTACCCACATCACCCTGGGGAGATAGATGGTTTTTGTACTATTTATCTGCAAACTGAAACACAGAGTGGATAAGAGACATACTCAAAGTTATATAGCAGGTCAGCAGCTGATCCCAGAATAGAACCCAGGTGGAAAATATTCCATGATTTGACATCTGCTTTAGGCCCAATCCCATGCTCCTATGGAAAACCCACAGCATGGCACTCTGGAGCACACCAAGAGATGAGCAGGCACCAATGCAAATATGCTCTGATTGAGGTGAAGGTGGTTGTGACTCTAATATATTCACACCAAGGAATGACTTATGTGTGTCTTAATGTTTAAAGGTTCTTTTTGCAGCTTATAAAATAGCTGAACTGGGTGAAGATAACCAAAATAATGCAAAAGGTGAACACAGGGCTTGTTGTGACCCCGGGTAAATATGGTGATGATTATGTGAGGGATATAAATAAAAACATGTTAAAGTCCAGGACTACGTAAGATGCATATTTGCTTTAAAGAGAGATGAAGAAAATATTTACTACCTTATTAAATCAAAAGAAATATGTAATTAAAAAGCAATCACTAGCTTCAGAGCTCCAGTAAGTCTCTTTATTAGGTGTTAATACTTTTATTAGGTACTGAATCGCTGGAGGGCTGAGACCATATGAGTCAGTAATAAGCCATCTTGATGCATCATGGGTTTTTTTTCAGTTTCACCAATATGACATTTACTGGTACACAACAGAGATGATATACATATGAATTGAAACAAACCAAAGGAACCTAGCTATTCTGGACTCTTCTCACCTTAATATCTAAAGAAATATGGAAGTTAATAATTTGCTAAGCACTAAAGATACATTTTGATATATATTCACATGAAAAACCAAGGCACACACTAAGGTGGATTTATGCAGAGGAACTGGAAACTCATACCTGAACCCCTTCAAATTTGGAGAGTATAGATTCAGATCCAAATCCAGCTCGTGGGGGTGGGGGTAGAGGGTGTATTTTCTGGTTTGAATGTAGCCAAACTCTTGCAATTATCATGAGAGAGCAGCCCAAGATATCGGAAAGGATTTGAGATTTTGTTGTTATCAAATCCAAAGTGAGCCCTGATTCAAACTTGAATCTGAACCACAAACCAAAACCAAACCTAAACTGACTCTGGATCCAACCACAACCTCTTTAATTCATCCCTGCTGATGTGTCCTAGAAAGAACAGGGACTACTTGCAGCTTCAGATGCACAGATCATTATCCCCACACAGAGTCCTACTGAAATCAGAAAGAGCAAGGGCCTGCAAGTGCGGATTCTGTGTGAGGATAATAGTCTGTGCATCTAAATCTGTTTGTAAACTGAGGCCCATGAATTAGAAGTTCCATTCTTATGATCCTACCATAATTAGGGATGTTTCAAGCAACTCAGTTAAACGAAGACCGTATCTCAATCTCCAGCCAAAACTCAGGCCAACTGTTCATTTGAATTTTGAAAAAGTTCGGTTAACTTTATTGTCCTTGACATTATAAAGCACCAAAATACAAACCATCACTTATAGTAAGGATGACAAAGCATCTTTCTAAGCACCACCTTTTTTAAGATAAAATACTCAAACAAAAATTTTTGCAAACATTTGCAGCTCCATGGTTTTCAAACAACTTTCATCTTCCAAAAGTGCATCTCCAATATTGATACACAAGAACGCATGCTGTCAAACTGAAGAATTAAAACACACCTCCTTTACCACCAAACCATCTTCATCTGCAAGAGGCTTGTAACAGGAACTGAAGCAGTGACATTCAAGAATCATCAAAGATCATTCTGGACTTTCCACTACATTAGTAACTGTGTGGGTGGGGCAAATTAGAAAGTTTTTTTCTCTTTTGTTTGCTCACACAGACATATTTACTTTGAACTGATGTATTTCAGTATTTACTATATTTAGGGTGACCAGACAGCAAGTGTGAAAAATCGGGACAGGGGTGGGAGGTAATAGGTGCCTATATAAGACAAAGCCACAAATATCGGGACTGTCCCTATAAAATTGGGACATCTGGTCACCCTAACTATATTCATAAATATGTCTCTTTCTGGGATTATACTCAACCCTTTGAAATCTTGTAGTGTAACTTGTGTGGGAAGGTATAAATGTAGTATATACGTAGCTGAGTTGTCAGAGTTGCTGATCAAGCAAATAGTGATCTCTACATACAGAAACCTCAAGGGTAAATACATCTAATGGTCATAGGTGTGACAGAATGACAACTTGTCTGCTATGCTGTCTTTGTAAAGTTGCACTTTGACTGGTCTAACTAAGGAAAAGGTAAATTATAGATTTGTTGGTATATATTCTTCTAGTAGACTGAGTTTCACTGAAAGGTTATGCATTTTTAACACTGTCATATGATCAACACTTTTCCCCAACGTTCTATTATATTGTAAACACTAACCCTATGTTTCCCTCACCCCAACCCCCCATTTTCTCATTGGTTGTTTTTACAGTTATTTTGTGAATTTGATGCTTGTGTAAGTTAGGGGCAAATGGCACTGGTCATGACTAGCGATAACACAGTGAAACATCCTGTGCCATGGACACTCCCCTACACAGCTCTGCTGATGTACCCAGTCCCGACTTGAAGATAGGGCTTCTCTTGAGCCTGGATCACCAGTCATTCTGAACTCATTCCAAAGCAAACAGTTTTGCACTGTGGACCTGGTCCACAAGAGACCAAGCTCATTTTCACTTGTGACTTATTGACTTTGATGGGCTTTTGATCAGGCCCAAAGTGAAAATTTGAAGAAAGAGGAAAATCCTGGTCATTTAATCCATGGTGCCACCTTGCAAGACAAAACAAGAACAAATATGTCATTTCATACGCAGGCATGTTCTACAGCACAAGCAACCACTAAACTGCTTATCAAATTATATGGCAATCATTGTGGCATACACAATTGTTCAAACCACTGCATATGTTCCTCCATAAAAGCAAATAAAAAGGAAAAATATATCTTATAACATCTCTTCTCACATTGCTACATCATCCTGGATAGTCTTTCATTTGATGGTTAAGTCATAATGTCAGTATCTCTGTTCATTCTTTGGTCATTTTAGCCATTAGCTATATTAACTGTTAAAACACCTGATGCATGGTCAATGCACAGACTTGGCTAGGAGATGGGGATATTTTGTAACAATATAAAAGAGAATTTCCCCTTGCTTAGTGTTTCTCTCACGCACACATACTCAATGCCCGGGCTGGACACTCCCCAAGCTGGTGTGTTCGGGGCCCACCTCACTAGTCCCATGTGTTCTTGACTTTAGGCCTCCTGAGTCTGACCAGAGTCCAGGCACTGCCCCTGGCTTGAGGTTTTAAGGTACAGTCTTGGAGTGCAGATCCTCTATCTCGCACTCCCCTCCTGTGACCTGAGATGCCACAGTCCAACTGTCTATCCCCTGGGACTAGTGCTGACCCCTCAGACTTTCCTGTAACTTAAACACCCCCTCTCCCAGAATTCCACACATGTGGGCATTCTGGGGTTACAGTTTAACTCTACACATGATAGTGAAAGCAAACAGATTCTGTAAAAGGCTCTAAACACAATTTACTCTTTACTTAGCAGCACAAAAAATGTACAGATCAATACAAAATAATAAATACACCTGTACACATTTCCCTGCCACAGTTTCCTCACCACCCTGGAGAGATCTCTGGGCTTGGGCAGAGTCCTCTGGGACCTTCCCCTGCAGCTCATGATTTCTCTTCAGAATCTTTGGCTGGTCCCTCAGTTAAACCAACCCTGCCCCGCTACAAAAGCATGCATGTCTCTTCCTCTCCTCTTCCCAAAGCTTCATGTGTCTTCCTCTCTGAGTCCCTTGAGTTTATATATTCTCCTACCAACATCTGGTTTCTTTGTCTGCTGCTGGTGATTTTCCATTGTCCACTTTTCCAATCCCCAGCAGAGAAACTTGGTCAAACTCATTTTCCCACTCCAGCCATCTCCTTAGCATACCTATTGTTTGGTCAGAACAGTAATTAAAGTTAATGACTCTCCATTATCCCTGATCTGATAGGTATGTGCTTCAACCCTTGTGACATCCATATAGTGGCATTCGATGATAACAACAACTTATGTTAATAAAATATTAGTCTAAGTGCAAATATAAGGCAATGTAATGGAAGGTATACACACATGCATGCGTGTGCATATGTATTACCAGATTTCAAAAGTTGTACACAGATACCCCTAATCATCACACCAGGAGTCTCTACTTTCCAGGTTTTGAAGTAAGATATTTATTAAAAATCAATTTCTCAGCTGCCTGAGACATTAATATTTAAACTCATTCCCTACCCTGTGCAAAAGTGTACACAAATTTAATTTTAAATAGGTCTGTAGAATCCATTCCAGCTTCTTCTCCTCTTTATTTCAAAGACATTAACACAAGGAAGGGTCTGTTAGATACAGGAACCCTGTTCACCAAGGCCAAGATTTTTTAAAATGGATGCCTAAATTTAGGCTTGTAAGTCCATAGTTGGGCACCTAAATACGTGGCATGATTTTCAAGAGTGCTGAGTATCCCCTGACTTCAGGATTTTAGAAAAATCAAGCCACACACAGCTTTTGTATAAAAAATATTATTTGCGGGTAGATATTCTTTATTAAAACCATTGTAATGATTGGGTTAGTACAAAAAGTATTCTTATCTCTCTAAAATAAAGAAGCTCTTAGCTAGGATGGGCAGGGATGGTTTCCCTAGTTTGTTTGCCAGAAGCTGGAAATGGGCAGGCAACTGGGGATGGATCACTTGATGGTTACCTGTTCTGTTCATCTCTCTGTGGCACCTGGTATTGGCCACTGTTGGAAGATAGGATACTAGACCTTTGGTCTGACCCAGTATGGCCTTATGTAGGAGTTTCAATAGCATATCTTCGCCTTTTCTCTGAGTCAGCCTTTGCCCAGAAGCAAACTGAGAGGAGATCAGCAATCAAAGAGATGATTCCTGAGGTAGGGTATGTGCACAAAAACTAGTTTTGAGTACGATATAGACTGAACAAGTAAAACCTCTCATGAGTCAGCAGTAAATTGATATTCAACTTAAGATGGCCTCCTGGGTTTTTAGTTTCATAACCTTATTCATTATTTGTATTTCTGTAGCACTTAGGAACCGCCATCGTGGACCGGGAACCATTGCGGTAGGCACTGTACAAACACAGAACAAAAAGATGTTTCCTTCCCCAAAGAGTTTACAATCTAAGGATAAGGTAGGAGACAACAGGTGGATACAGACAAAGAGGGGAGCACTAAGAAATAAAAAACAAACAGTTCTTCACTGGCTTAACCAAAAATATGCAGTCAGAGTTTGTACCCTAGCCATGCCAATCCAAGTCTCTTGGGCTAAAACAGGGAACATCTATCCTCTCATGTCCCAATTTCACCCAGTACTCATCCCTAGAAGAAGCAGCCAGCCCTTTTTACCTGACTTGCTAGGCCCTGATTGGCTTCTGCCTTTTCCAGGCCCTTCTTGCCTCTGGAAGACCCATCCCCATTGGTTCCACCAGCAGCTGATCCTGAGTGCCTTCGCTAAGTGAAGTTAGCCCTCCAACAACTGCCATTTTCCCTTGAAAGGACACTTTTCTTCAGGTAAGGTATGCCAAGGTAGCAGGGTCTCCAGCAGGGGGCATCAGCTGCCTGGTACACCCCATCATACCCAGATTTCACTGTATGAGTAGTTAGCGGCTAATGTTAAAGGAGACTGGGATTCTGAAATGGTTTTACCAATCAGTGTGTACAAACTGAACCTTGTGTAAAGCGCAGGAGACATCGTTTGGTCAGTTTCTCTTAACTGAAGTGCCTTATAAGAAAATGAACTGACAAAAAATGTTTGACCTTGGGGCCTGGATAGAGTAAGTTAATTGAATCACTTGATAAGCAGAGAAAGTAAATACTCTTGTATTGAGTAACTACCAAAGGTTGTGGTAGATTCTCCATTGCTGGATATTTTAGAATCAAGATTGGATGTTTTTCTAAGAGACATGCTCTACTTCAAACAGGAATTATTTGGGGCAGTTCTATAGCCTGTGTTACACAGGAAGTCAGACTAGATGATTACAGTAGTCCCTTCTGGCTTTATAATCTATTAATCTATTTGGCCTCAATGATGCTAGATTGATAAAGCAAGAACAAAATCATATAGTTACACTGCTACTTATTGACAAATAAAGACTTTCCGAGGTTCTGTCAGTCATGGTTCATAGTTAGAAATTCTGTGGATGCCTTTCTTCAGGAACAAAGGCAGTTCCTTGATAAACAGGAACAAATATACAAAGTGAGTCAGATATAATTGGAAATAAAAGATAGATTTTGGTCCTCAATTAAAGCTGATTAACATTTGTAATCCCTGATTCAGTTTCCCTCGCCTGCTTTCTATACATTTTTTTTCAAGTTTACCCATCAATTTTATCATTTTAAAAAACAGAGTGAAACGTCCATTCGCTGCTTAGGTAACATGCAAATCTTTCTCCTAGATAATGATAAGTGAAACCATTAGGGGATTCCCCTGGGTACAATAGTTATTACACAAGACCACTCTAGAGTAGTTACCTACTACCATTTTGAAAAGACTCTTTTTCTTTTCAACTACATGTATTTTATACTGGGCTTCTACAGCAGTTTCAGTTTTTTAAAAATAAACCTCCTTACTGCGTGGTCACCCTATATTTTCTTGTTCTGTAGATTGCACTGCGGCATTCAACTTGACAAAGTGGAAATCTTTGCCCCAACTAGATCTTTGCATTTTCTTTGCTATTATTATTAACTATTTTATATAGCACTGCAAAAGTGAAAGTACTCTAGAAAACACAAAATAAGACATGATTTCTCTCCCACAGGGCTCATAATCCAATTTAGACAGAAACAAACACAGGGCAACCGTTCCAGTGGGGGAGGGTGGAGGGACATAGAGCCATCACTAGTACAAAGGAAGGCTTTGTGGAAGGAGTGGGAAGAGGCTGCCTCCCAAACCTTGCCATTCCAAACCATCATAAATGCGGGGGAGGAGATTGTCCACTACACACTGTCCAGAAATTACCGACAAATACATACATAGGCAACTGACCAATCATCAATGACATTTGGTCACAGGTGTGCAGGTAATACTATGGGAAAACCTTAGAAAGTTCTTTATTTTTTCCTCCCCCAGTCCCCCACTTCTTTTTAAATGTTTGATGTGCATTTCGTGCTCATGAAGTGAGACACTAATAACCCAGGCTACTATAGCCAGGAAAGGAAAGCTGTGAGTAAACCCTGTCTAAGCTTTCCAGTGTAGCTATAGATTCTCATTCCTTTTGAAGTAAAAAAGCTTGCAAGGGTACATGGTGTTCCAGAGATTACCCTGAAACAGGAAAGTTCAAATTACATCCTATCATTCCATCAGAGTTGCAGCATGAGCACCAACGGGAGGGGTATGGTTTCTGCAAGAGAAGAGCTTTCCTATGCAAAACAGAAATTGCTTATCTAAATACTCTCGAAGCACCATCACTTACAGCACCTATAGCTTCTGAACACAACTAGTTGTCTGTTAATAAAAACAAAACACTTTTTTTAAATTGAACTCTTTCCTAGACTGTCTCATGCCACAACGTGGGGGGCTGGGCGCAGATCCTTAAGTACACTAAGGCTGGCTTAACTGGCTACCTGAAGAGATTCCTCTCTGTATTGGGATCATCAGGTAGAAGAACCAACTTAACAACTCCCGCATCACTAGAGCTAGGTGAAAAAATGGGAACATTTTTTTCCAAGAATGTTGTCCCTGTGTTTAAATGAAATGTTTTGAAATTTTTAAATCAACTCTTCACATAAGCATGGCTTGAGTCTCCTTAAATCCTGGCCCCACTTGAGCAATTCAACTCAGCAACTCACTCAAATGCAAAAGATCTGTTATTCACAGCACATATGTAATGGAATCCACTGGCATAGTTGAAGCAACTAGACAGTTTGAATGTAGAATAGGAAAGGATCAGAACTGATAACTCATCTCCAAAGGTGAATCAAGAATGTTTCATAAGATATGCTCAGCTGGATGTGTACTATCAACAATATGTCCAACAGGGCTGCATACACAATATTCCTTTTATTGTACCCTTCTCTGTCAGCTCTAGAATGTTGTTTTGTGTGTTCATCAATGCATGTTGTTGGAAATGTACTGTATGCTTGAAACAGGGGTTATACCCCTCCACCCAACAGAGAACTCGCCAGGGGCCAACCATGGTGCTACAAGTAACTCCTGCCTCAGTTTCCCCTACTGTCCCCAGGGCCAACCAAGTTGCCTATCTTCTCTACCATAGAGAAGACCAATGGTCATTTCCCCTCAACTGGGAAAGGGATGTTGTCCCTGTGAGTCCAGTTCAAGCCCTGCTTCCAGGCATAATTTATCAGTATAAGTGCCATCATCAGCAGACCCACCAAAGTAAGATAGAGAACTGCTGCATTTTAACCTATGCCCACTGCAGGATCACTATCTCCAGGCTCCCCACCCAAGAGTCAACCCTCCCTCTTGTCCAATTTCTATGCCCCTACCCCAGGGGCAATCACACCTCCAGCAATTCTCCATGCTTCTTGTAGCTTTTCTCCCACAACTCTCAACTCGGGTCTTTTGCAAGACTACTACCCACAGCACCCCACTCCTCAGGTCCTTTTACTTGCCAATCCTACCTCTACTCATAGGAGCCTCCCTTCAAAATCAACCTTCTTGTTCCTGGGCTCAGCCTGCCCTTCCTGAGCTGGTTCCTCCCCTTTACCTAAGCTCTTCTGCACAAGCTTTCTACTGAGCACAGTTTCCCTATTCTGGACAGTTCTTTCCAACAGCTCCCATCCATAGCACTCCACCAACAGTTCTCTCTATGCACAAAGGCCCAGAGCCTCAGAAGTATTTAGTTACATAACACTCATTGAAATCAATAGGAGTTCCAAGGATTTAGACCAAAGTCTTTTAAACCAGTTCCCAACTATTACTCTCCAGTCAATTCTCAGCAGCTTTTTACTGCCCCTTCATGGTTTTTTTTTTTTCTGCTGCTGCCTGGGTCTTTATAGAGGTCAGGTGCCTGCTATCAGGCACCATCAGGAAGCAACTAACTAGTCACAGGTAAACTGGATCCATTCCCTATGAAGGGGGCCAGTCACCCCATGACAATACTTAAATTCAATCAAAGAAACTCAGCAGCACAATAAAGTGAAAAGGAATAGAATGAATCCTTAACAATTATCTGCCCTATTCAGAAGTTAATCTATAGGACCATTTTTGTCCCCCACAATTTTAGATGCCTGGGCACCAAATAACATCCATACTAAAGTATACAGTTCCTAATGTACATGTATGGTGTCAAATTCAGGCAAAGCATGAAGTTTGAGTAGTGCACTAGGTATCTCAAGGAAAGCGCAGGGGAGGAAGAATCCTCCCTGCAGGCTGTGGAATCACTCCATAGTGGCTACTTCAGTTCAGTCATGATAGCCCTTTGTAGTCCCAAAGTGCCATTCTCCTTACATCCATGTAGCAGCCTTAGCCTGGCCTGACCTTGTGCTGTGCCTTCACCTCAGCCCTTGACTTAAATCTAAGTCTCCAGCTGTGACTTAGTCATGTTTCTCATGCTGAGTCAGAGAAGTGTTTTCCTCTCCTGTTGTGTTGCAGAATGGTCTACAAGCTGGATATCTAATGCATTATGAAGGATACCACATTCATATTTCATTTCTCTTTTATATGTTATTAGAAAAAGCACCATTAGAAGTAAATCCATGGCATTTTCTACTAAATTTTGAAGATTATCCTTGGTATAAATGTACCTAGGAAATGGGCTGTACCTATGGCAAGTCCCTGTGGCTTTCTGTCTGAATGAACCACACCTGATCAAAATGAGAAACACTCTGGTGTTAGAAAGTGATTAGAAGTTTGGTGTCCAGAACTCAATCATGCTTTTAGAGGAACAGTTCTACTCCCGAGAGTGTGCCTTGTCATTCAGCTGCATGGGCTTTTCAGAAAATAATCTTCCAAGATACTATAGAACTCAGGGGCCTATTGGGTGTATCCTGCAAGTTGCTGAATACACCTCAGCTTTCACTGAAGTCAGTGGCTATTGAGGGAACTCAGAATCTTACAGAATCTGACTTTAAGGCTACAGTGATGAATTAAGTATGGAAATTGTTCTTCCCAATCTGTGACATAATGTCGATATGCACAACACAGAAGCAGCACCTTCCTTGGTGACATCCTGGTCCTGCCAACTCCCTGCAGTGTTGTCCTCCTTTAGGAACTTTTTTCACAGCATGCCTTTCTGGAGCTGGTCCTTTAAATTTGATAGACATAAGCAGCTGTGGCCCTAAGGAAGCCATTTTAAAAATGGCTATATCTTGCTTTCTGCTGGTAAGTACCTGAGCTGTTTCTCCTCAGTTTTCCCTTACCTATTGTTGGGGAGATGGCCCATTTGACCAATACTTTCTAGCTTCAGTAGAAGCAAAAATGAGTGGTATAGTTTGCTGCAGTTGGAATGTCATAGATACTGAAAGAGAAGTTGTTTGGTGGTCTTTCCTAATTTGCAATTTGATCCTATGTTGCTTTTGTTCCTTTAGCACTCTAAACAACCTTTATTTTTTTTCCAAATGTCATGAGCATGTTGAATAAACTTGATATTCCTGGTTTTGGATAACTGAGAGGAATTTTCAAAGCTATTTGTAAATATCAGCATGATGTTGGATAACTGAGTTTTGAATCATAAAAATTCTGTTGGGATAGGTCTTCAGCTGTTGTAGACCAGGTAGCTCCATTGACTTCAATGACGCTATAGTGATATACACCAGCTGATAATCTGATGCACTGTAATTACTGTTATGTTTTAAGAATTATCTTGGATTTTCATGTTTCATTTTATACTGCCTTTAGAATCAAAAGTGGCCTCAGCATCAGCCTAAGGGTGAATCAAGAATATTTCCAGCTTTTTAAAAGCTTCTTAGTGCCTGGTGTTTGGATAGTAAGCTCTAATGAATTTGGAAGGACTTTCAGATTGCATCTGCCTAGAGTTAATATGTATTTGTGCATTTTCTCCAGAGGCCTATTACAGGAAAACTGAACAGATTGAACTAGCACTGCAGATATGCCACTGTAGCGTAGTCACTTTTTACAGCAATGGAAGAGATTTTTCTGTCACTGTAGTAAAATCCACCCCTCGAGGTGTTAGCTAGGTCAACGGAAGAGTTCTTCCTTTAACCTCGGGGTGTCTGTCCCAGGGCTTAGGTTGTCTTAACTATGTCTCTAAGAAGGGGTCTTACCTATGTCGCTGAGCAATATAGCTAATTTGATCTAAGATTTAGGTGTAGACCAGGCTTAAAAAAAAAAATGGGGCTGCTCACATTCTAACCTCCAAATATGTCAAGAGTGAGCAGAATGCTCACATTTGCATACAGTGTATCTTATCCATCCTCCCCGTTTCACCTGTGAACGTCTATGCATTTCCTCTGTATTGTGTCACAAGGCGCGATAAAGGTTATTTTTCAAAATTAAATGATCTGTCATTTCAACTTTTCAGCTCAATTTGCACCCAACAATCTGCAGCCATGATGCAATGAAAAAGTCAGTTAAAATCTAACTAAAAGCACAGCTGTCAGTTGCTGGGGGTTTTTTTTAAAAAAAAAAAGAAAACAAATTCACATAGTTTACCTTAGGATTTATCTAGTGTAGACATTGCATCATATATTATAGGACCACCTGGAGTAATTGCACACAACATGAATTTGGTATTCTATATCTTTTTGTGCACCTTTAGTACACGTCTGTTGCAGATACTAAAGGATACCTCCCATTTCTGCCATAACTGAGCAAGTTGGCTAACTCTGCCATGTATTCTGGGGCCTTAATCCTTCTTCCACTGAAGTCAGTGGAACATAGGAATTGTCACTCTGGATGAGACCATGGTCCATCTCTGAGAATGGCCAGCAGCAGAAGTTTTCCCAACGACTTCAAGGGAATGAGGAGCAGGCCTGTAGTGAGTAGTTCTACTCGTCTGTTCCAATTGCCATACAAAGCAATTTAATCCTCCCCTGATCCAGGCCAGTGGTAAAACAAGGTTTTCTGTAGAAAGCAGCAACTTGGCATCCCTGTGGACGTCTTAATTCTCTTGTGTTTTAGGAGTTCTTAAATAGCAAGCCAATCATAAGTTGTGTAACCGAGTACTCTTTGAATAAAGGCATTTGTTTTAGCAGCTAATAAATAACATTGGCAATTAGAGTCTTTTTGCTGATTCTTCTATCTTGTCACACCTAAAAATGTGCAGTTCAGGTTCTTGAGAAAAATCCTCCCTTCAGTGGATGTGCCTGGTTTCATGATAAGAACAGTTACAGGTGACCTCTCTTGTTTAGTTATCAGTGCTGATTAATGTTAAGGAGTAAGTAGACAAGCCGAGAAAACACAGCGGGCTAGCATTATTGGTTCTACATGGCAGACACGAACAGTGTGTGTGAGACCTGTTCCATGAATGGGCAATGCCAGGGAGTGTCTGTGTGTATTGAGTACTTCATAAGTCCATGTCTTAGTAATTGCAGTTTTACTGCTCTCAGTACTAATTTCCAGAACGGTATATAGTAAATCATTGCTACTACTTGCTGCTTTTTCTTTAAATACAAATGGACTTTTCTGACCCACACAGCAAGAGGATATGACTCTACATCCATGGAAAGTGCCTGCATGAAAAAATCCAAGTTTCCCCTGATTAAATTTAAAGACAACAGGAAAAAATATCACTCTAGCAACTGGATTATATGATATCTCTGACTTTAATATAATTCTAAAGTTGAAGTGAAGAATCTGTGAACAACTCAGGTGGAAAAATGTCACACTTAGAAGAGGTACATACATATCAGTTTTAAAGGGACATTCTACAGCTGAAAATCAGTTGTGGCTTTGAAAAGCCATCATTTTTGTTCCATAATGAACTGGGTGGATGGTTCATAATTCGTAATTTTGACTAAATTCTGGGCTCCCAAGTTTCTTTAACCTGCATAAAAGTTGGGACATAAATGTTTGACAGATTTTGCTCTCATGTATAGAAGTCTAATTCCACAGCAGTGTAACTCTTATTGAGTTCAAAACAGTTACTTTGCATGTACCACTGTACAAATGAGGTCAGAATCTTGCCTCTAGGGTAGGTACATATTACAAACCTAAATAAATAAATACAAATAGAACTGTCAACCCATTTATATGTCTCATGCCTATTTTCTTGCTATTATTTGTTTAATGCCAACAGTATATAAAGAACAAAGAAAGAAATACCTATTTCCTCCAAATAGCTTATAATAGAAGGCCTCCGTCCTGAAAAGAGCATTGTGTGAGTGGATCCCTATTGACTTCATTGAGGTTCCATGTGGGCCCAGGGATCTGTCCATGTAAAACAGGGCCTAAAATACTGTCATAAAGCTAGACTGTCATTTATGAATTGCCCAGACTGAAGGGCAGCACAGTGGTGTGCCATTGCTAGAACAACCGCCCAGGAGGGAGAATGTGATGTGGGAAGTCAGAACTTCCCTCCTGGTGGCCCAGCTGGCCCAAGAGGGAGTGAACTGAGTTGAGTCTGCCTCTGGCACAGCATATGCTCCCCAATATACTGGCACAACCCACTTGCAGGAGGATGGTACATAGCAACTCTATGGTATCTGCTACTCCTCAGGTGCTTGAAGTGGTGGTACAACAAATGAGTACAGTGAAGGAAGGGGGAGCCTCCTGCCCCCTTCTACCTTGCAACCAGATAGAGAATGGGGTACAGCCTGGCCAGTAGTTAAGAAAGAATACAGAGTGTGCACCAGAGAAAGGAATAATTCTAGTTTTGTTTTTAATTTTGGAATTATGAAGTCTCAGCTTGTGGCCATTAGTTTTTACTAAGCAAAATATGTTGACGTTAACAAGAAGACACTCATGAGAAAAAGTTAAACTGTCTGTTCAAAAGCACACTAAAAAGTATTACCAAAGGAATCATAAACCTTAGGCAATGGCACCTACTTACTGAAACACATCCTTTATATACATTTTTTTCCTGTTTAAAAAAACAACACATTGCAATAAAACCCAAGGATTTCATGACATGTTGGCATGTCTATTTCTGGAGATCTTGTTTTGTTTTTCCCAGGCATACCATAGCCAATATAAAGTAGTTGCTCCCAGGGGAATATCAGCATGTGATAGGATATGCCAGCAGATGGGTGAGTAAAGCCTTGTACTCTGCATATGTGTAGAAATAATTGCTATCCTGGGGCTGCACTAACTTGCACAACCTCTTTAGAGTATGTGTGTTTTCTTAAGGAAAAGTTATTTAAAATAGGAAGAATATCTTCTTATGAAAATGGAAATGCAAACGGAACACACAAATGGGAGAATAGCAGTCACCTCGGCTGTCTGAGCGTCTCCTCTCTGATACCCCACCTCCCCCTGCAAGTTCACTGGAGCACAGGAAGTTGACCTACTGCCAGTCTCGCTTCAGGAAGTATGTTAAGTGTTTTTGGGAGAGACAGCACCGTGTTGTCCAACTGAGCAATGATTTACCCTTTCGATTGCTCTGGGCCTAGACTAAAAAAAACTCCTGAATCTTGATCCAGGGAATCATAACAAAATATGCAACCCAGTCAAATCAAATAAAAATGAATAATGTTATGAAAAATCATCTGTGCCATCCCTTCTCTCTCATATCTGTTGCATGTAGTGGCGGTATAGTCATGTTGGTCCCAGGATTTGACACACAAAGGGGATGAGGTAATATCATTTACTAGACTGACTTCTGTTGTTGAAAGGAACAAGCTTTCGAGCTTGTTGGTCTAATACAGACGTTCTCAACCCGCAGCCCATCGGCCGCATGCGGCCCAGTTAGCACCCAGCTGCGGCCTGGCTGCGTGCTAAAGGCCATTGGGCTGTGCAGTGGAGTCTGGGTTCCTGGCTGCCTGGTGTGGTGGGGTCTGTGCTGCCTGGCCCTGCATGGTGGGAGTCCGGGGCCTGGGGTCCAGGGCTGCCACCCAGCCCCACGGGATCTGGGGGCTACCCCTCAGGGTCGGGGTCCAGGCTGCCTGGCCCCCTGCCCAGGGCTCCACTCCTGGCCCCACTCTGTGGAGGGGTGGCTGGGCATAGGGGTCTGTGAAGGGGGCGTTTGAGGGGACGCACATTGTCGTTCTCAACCTATGGCCCAGGTAACACATTGTGGACCGCATATGCGGCTTGCAATGATAAATAGGTTGAGAACCAGTGGCGTAATAGGTGAGGTAATATCATTTATCTTCTCTTTCTCATATCTGTTGGATGTTGACTATGGTTTGTTGTTGCCATGGGCTTTGGTACATCCAGCCCACAAGTAAATGTGGCACTGTCAATGGGCTAAGGTCAGTGATTGTAGCATCATACCTGGAATTTTCTCTTCATAACGGCACACATGTGCATGTGAACTTAGTTTTTCCTAGTGAGTGTTGGTGGGTAGAGCATCAAATGTTCAGAGATTCAGAATAAGTCATACTGCTCAGTGAATTATTGGCAGAGGCTCAGATATTATGGGGATGGGTACTGTATAAGAACAGAGTAGAAAAATAGACTATCTGGAAGGAACTTTTCCAAATACCTTTCATTTGCCATCTTTGCCTTATTTATTGCTGTTTTTTTCTATGAGGCTGATCAATGTTGTACTTGAACACCTCACCATGGACTAAGCCTTATAACTCTCTTTTGAGGTAGAGAAGTACTCTTAATTCCCGGTTTACAGATGGGGACACTGAAGCCTGGAGTGGTTGTTTGACTTGCCCAAAGTCACGCACAAAGTCTGTGACAGACCTGAGAAGAGAACCCAGAATTCCTGATTATTAGTCTAGTGCTGTAACAATGAGAACATCTGTCTTTGTCTTATCCCTCTCCTTGCTCTTCCTCCCCACACCCAGCTCCTTCTCCCTTTTTCTTGACCACATCATTTCTTTTTTCATTTTCATTTTTTCATTTTCATTTTTCAAACCCCAAACGTGCAGTCCCACACTGTTTTACTGCTAATCCCCTTTCAAACCAGTCCCTCAGCCAATAAGTCACACCCCTCGACACCAAAGTGATAGTTCTGCAATACTCCATCTGAGGATTGTGCATGGCTGTTGCACTCTCTTCTGGACTCTGGACAGTTGCTCTAATCAAGTCCCATGTACTCAGATTTTTTTTCCTCGAGTCTCAAATGCTCCCCAAAGTCATTTTACTATGCAATGTCTTAAACAATTGTTTTCTGTAATTTCCGGTGAATCACACCGTCACTGTTTTGTAATTTTTATTGCTGTAAAGCAGCTTGCATGAAAAGATTATATAAAATTGTTTTGTGTATGTGCAATACATGTAAGAAGTTAATATAACTCTCATTATTGGATCATCTGACTAGTTTAATGGGAGAGAAGGAGGATATGACACTGTGATGATAAAGAGGAATTACTGCAATGAATAGTATCCTGCTGCTTTAAGAGGTAACCTTGTAAGCCAATAAAGCTAGAAGGCTAGGACCCAATCCTGCAGTTACTCTGTGAGCAGAACTTCCTCTGAAGTCAGTGGAGTTCTGTTCGTGGAATAGCTGCAGAACTCAGCTGATGGACAGAGTCTGGAGCTGGCTGTCAGGCTCAGCAACCTCCCATGTGAGCTGTTGCTATACAAAGCTCAATTCATGACACGCTCCTATGAATTTGAGGGACATCCTTTAGAATATGGATGGCCTTGGTAACCCTTTATTTGCATGTTCTTCCTTGGGTCTGAATTGGAAGTAATGACATTGAGGAGATCAGTTTTCTCACACTCATTCGGGTTTTTGTTTTACTCAAAACATTTTTTGAAAAACTTTTTTTTAATGCATTGATCAAGGAGAGGTTGTGGCAGGTATTCAGTATTTGAGATCTAAAATTTTAGCTGCGTTGACTAGATGTTTGTGATTGGTGACATACGTCATATGGTATTGCTTAGCAAAACAATAATAATAAAAATTCAGAAACTATTGTAATCAGGCTTGAAGAAACCAATGGTGCTTTGAATATCTCTAGAAGCGGTAAATTTAGGAATTGTAAATGTTTTCTAATTAGGTCCAAGCAGGCCTTGAACTTAGGAAAATTTATACTTGTACTTATAAGAATTATTGTCTGGATCTAGAGTTTGAATTCAATTTTCTTTTGTTGCTTTTATACAAAATAACTGTATGTTATATAGTTGGATGCTTGCCTGGCTCACTGGGCTCTGATGTGGGTTTTTCTGGCAATTCTATGCACCTGGTGTGTCAAGTAGTATCCCATCTCTCATAAAATATGAATCCAAAGAAATAAAATACATACTACTTCTGGTAACTACTCCAGTGTGCAAGCTTACTATTTATTTTTCAGTGTGGATCTGTGCAAATAAAGCTCAGTCACTCTAATGTTCGCAGGAAGCAAACACAAGAGATAGAAGTTCAGCTGTAGGGAACTGATTTTTAAATTTGAGTTCCAAATGGTGTTGCCCATGCTCACTCTTGCGAGTTTATTGTGAGCCTTGTGATGTTTGGACTTTTTCTTTCCAGCTCCTGGAGGCAATTACATGGGGAATTCTGCTTTCATTTTTTAAACAGCAGGTTTCTAGCCCTAATGGTTGCAGAGAAATGCCTGAAAATGTGAAGCAAACATTCCCCAAAGGCTCAGAGGCCAGAAGCCAAATAAAAGAACCCCACCTTTTTTTTAAGTTCTGGGACTATTTTTTAAGACGTTCTCCTGATTTTGGGGGCCTGACTCATGATTTGAACTCTTGGGGTTGGCATCACGGGATGCTCATCAAACTGATCTTGCTCTAAACAGAACCTTAGTCTGAATTTAAGAAGATTATACTGAAAATGAGATGTATCCAAGGAATCTGGACAATTGTGAAACTGCAAATCACTTGTTTCCATTTGTCTGATCTGAGATTATCACTTGAAAAGCAGAGTGCCTTGGAGGTATTCTCCATCCCTTAGATAGATGACTGTCAGTGAAATAATCTACCCAGTTATGAGGACGATGAAAAATAGGATTTAATGAATCACTGGCATGTGATTTTTACATGGGGGGAAAAAAAAACATGTTGTTGCATAGTGCACTCTTCTTTCCCATAAAGAGTAAAACGTTGGGAAATATGAACATGTGGATGCTGCCCACAAAAATGCAATGATCTGGCCCTTATTTTCCACTGTTCCACACGGGAACCCTTTAAAAGGTAATAAAAAACCCTACCACTTAAATCTTACAGTATATCGCATTATACATGTTGGTAATAAAATATGAGTACACTTAAATACACAGACATCGTTTTAACCAATACAATTTATTGTTATCCTTAGCTGTGCAGCTGTTAACTGCTTCAAATGTAGGAGCCTTTCATGTCATTTCTGGCGTCTGTGGGCTGGTTTTCCATCCAATGTTACTTCTGTAAACGACTTTATTAACATCAAAGAAAGGTGAATCTATTAAGAATTAAAATGAAGCACCTCTATAACTATTTTTAAGTGAGTTCAGATTAGTGCTTTGGCACAATTTAATACAGCTGTAATTATCTGACTACAAAGTGTATGTTAGCCAATAATACTGTGGATTGTGCAAATCAGAGCAGTTTGGCCATCCCAGGCCCACACAATTGCCATCCCATGGGAAATTCTGACACTTCAACATTTGTTTTTGTCCCGAACCGAGAAGTAAAAATATTGAAAAATTTCACGTAACAAAAAGTTCGAGATAGTTTTTGATCTGGAAAATCAAAAATGACAAAAAAAAAAAGACATTTTCAGTTGCAACAAAACATTTTGTTTCTAAATGTTGACATTATGAAATTCTGATATTTCCAAAGTTTCAAAATGTCAATTAGAAACAAAATGCTTTTTTCAAATGTTCCTTTAAAATAATTGAAAAAATTAATCAAAATTGACATTTTCCCACCCAAAACATTCAATTATTCAAATTCTGTGTATTGTCAGTAAAATATTTCCATCCAGAAACATCGACTAACATCAAATGTTGCTCTTGTATAATTTTAAAAAGCTCTAGCTGTGTCACAAAAGATGTATCTAAATAAGATGGCTGATGTCAGTGGCTGGGTATGTAGGATAAAAGCTAATGTAACCTTGTCATATTGTTCTGGGGTGAAATTCACCCCTGAGCATAGCCTGCACAAGGCTTATGCACCTCTTGAACACAGCACAGCTGAAATGAGACGTAAGTGATGCATTGGCCTAATGCAGACTTTCTGTACAGGGCTGCGCTATACCCTTAATGAGCTCATGCTTACAGCTTTATTTTGGTCAAGAGGGAGTCTTGAAGGCTAGGTGGCTTGCAGATTATTGCACTCTGTCACCTCTGCAGGAGATCTGGTTTCTGAGGCAGAATTTCAGTTCATGACTGAAAAATGTGATGGCTGGCTTGCAAATGTGACATAGCAGGTTGGATTGTGCAAAGCCCACCAATTTCAGTGTGCATGGGTTTAGGCAAATGGAACTGGTGGGTTTGCTTTGCACATCTTTGGGACATCCCCTTACCTCCGCTTTTGCTTTGAGTTTCAGGAATGTGTGAACGTGAAAACGCAAAGCGAAACCGGCCACGGTCATGCAAACCCCAGTGGGTTTTGTTGAAAGCAATGAAACTGCTAACTCTGGTCCCAGACTGAGCAAAACACTTTTAGTAGAAGAACAGTAGGACTGAATGAACATTTCCTCATCCTGTGGTTACTGAAGTTACTTTGGATTGGCAAAGTATATTGGTTGGGCCAGGAGTGGTAAAGGCCAGCAACTCCTCTACCAATATCCACTAAATACACTCCAGCTCATTACTGTATTTCAGTGTGTGTATTGGTGACTAGTTAGAAGAAGGGAGCCCTGCAGAGGACTGTGGTAGTTAGACTGAAGGTAGAAAGGCCAAAATCCTCTTCCAAGTTACAGCAAATCTCAGACTTTTGGTTTGGGGGTGAAGCCAAGCAAAATTCATCTAGTTTTGACCTGAAACATTTACACAACTCTACTAACACAGCAATTCTTTTCAGTCCATAATTGCTATGATTCTGTGAAATCCCTTACTAGATCAGTAGGAGCCTTCATAAAATGTGGCGAATTCTTGTGTAGTATATTACAGGTACACATGGAAAAATTAAATCAGACCATTTTAATCTGATAAGTACTTCTTCAATCTGTGAAGCAGCTGCCCTCGTTGGATTTGAACCAAGGGATTTTCTTATTTTAAAAAAATGTAGCCCTATCAAGTTAAGGGAGTTCTTTAACTTTAGTGGATAAACAGTGAGATGATCTTATGTTTTTATAATTGCTTTTGTATCAGAAACTTGTAGATAAAGAGAGAAATACATGCACAAAATTCATTTACAATAGAGACAAAAATATTTCCCCTGCAAAATGTTTTAATTAAAATGAGTTTTCTATAAAATATTTTCTTCAACCTTTTTTTATTTTCATCAAAAATTCAAAATCCCCAAAAGCTAACAAAAATGAATTTTCAGGGTTTTCGGCAAAAGCCAGCAATTTTCAACAAAAGTGGACTTTTTTTAGGAAAAAAAATGCCCTTTTGTCAAAATATCTATTTTCTGTCAAAAATGAAACACAAAACCCTTGTGATGGAATTATTTTTAAGTGAACTCTAATGGAACAGCTCCTAAACACACAACCTCAATTTACAAACAGACTAGAATAGGTAAATGCAAGATATTTATAGAACCTATATGCCTGCTGTAAGCTCCAGTCCCCAACCATTCCCATCTCTTCCTTCTTTTCTCCTGCCCTTAAATAAAAATGGGTTGGGGGAGGGAAAGTGATGTTCACTTTCAAAGTAAAACACCAGCATTTGTGCAGTCTGTAAGGAGTGGTAGATTAGTGGTAGGTAATTACAAAGTAGGACACCTTATAATTTAAATCTTGTTAGCTGGAGTAACTATTTTACTAGAGAAGGGCCCAAACCACAATGTTAGGCTTCAGGTACTTCCAATAAAATGTGTGTAGGAATCCAGAATTTTGGCTTAGATTTAGAGAGAGAGAGAGAGAGAGAGAGAGAGATGCTAGCTGTGAACCTTGGCACCCAGCACCATACAAAAGAGAAAATGAAATCTCCTGCATGTATTTCATCCAATTTCTAATGAATTGTTAAAGAAGTGGTCAGCAGTTCATGGCTCTCAAGCTGATAGCAGATCTCTGGGACTCCTTACATAGTCCTTGCTGAGTTCATCTGTCTTACTAGCATTCCCCTCTTAGTTCTTCAGTAGAACAATCAGGGTTGAAGCCTGATCTTAGGCAGAAGAAGCAGATTGCTGATTCAGGGGAGCTCCCTGTTGGATACTTGAATCGTAGCAAGGACAGCTGAGCAAACGGCTTGGCATTCCCCACTGCCCCACAGCACTTTTCCCATGGGTTAATACAAGGGCCCTTAGGAAACTGCATTTCCTTGCAAGCTGCCAGGAAGGGGGAAGAAGAAACAGCCTTGTAATTTTTAATCAGTCAGGCATTGTGGGGAAGAAAGTGCGTGGGTGGGTGGGGGGGAAATATTGTGTCAAATGTAGTCAGAGTCACAAGGCAATCCATGAATCATGGTACTAGTGTTAAAAGTCTAGCTTAAATATTCATACATGATTAGAATGAACACTAAATAATCCAGTTTGGATCAATTGATTCACTGTGATTATCATTAATAATAAACACAATGTTATGCCCTTGCCAGACTGCATATAAAGAACTGCAGATAATATGTACTAGAATATAACACAAATCCTTACCTGTGAAATCACATAAGATACCTAGAACTGAACAAAAAAAAAGTCTTTTGTCTCTTGTGCCTAGATTTTTAAAGGTATTTTATTGTTGCTGAGCTCAGTATCATAATTCCTAACTGGTTTAAGAGTCTAAATCTCTTTTTCAAAGGTAATTTAGACACTCCAATGGGATGTAGACTGCTAAGTATCTGTATCCCTTTTCAAATGAGATTTAGACTCATAGCTCAGTTAGGTATTGCAACAATGAGGCCATATCTACGCTACAAAATTATGTCGACCTAACTTACATCAGCGTTCAGCCACCACGATTATTAAATTGCTTGTGTGGTGCACACTTGGCTCATTGTGTCAGCAGTGCGTGTCTTCACTAGAAGTGCTTGTATTGATTGTATTCTCAGTGTGGAGCATTGTGGGATGGCTCCAGAAAGCCAATAACAGTCAACGTAAGCAACGCAGTGTCAACACTGATTGTCACTGACACTGTGTCAACCTAATTACATCAACCATGACTCTATGCCACTCTAGGAGGTGGTATTACTAAATAGGCATATAGAAGCACTTACATCAGCAGGAGCCAAATTTAAGACAATTCCACTGCTAGGTTGACACAAGGCAGCTTACATCAACATAGCTCTGTAGTGTAGACCAGGCCTGAGTGCAGCAGTGCCTCAATACCTTTAAAAATCTGGGCCTTGGTCTTTTCTATCTAGCTGTGTTGGCCTCCTGCTTTAAGATCATATGAGTCTTTACAATGTGATTGCTACTCAGGCAACATCATCTCTGTAATTTAGATTATGAAAGGCTTGTGGTGACTTTCAGGTTTTATCATCAATAGCATGTTTTCAGCGTGGGTGGCCGGTAAGTGCCAAGCCCAGTATATCATGATTAGAGCAAGAACTATTTCAAGTACTCTACAATAATAACTTAAATCATTTGCCCTGCATGAAATAGCAAGGGCTTAAGTTTAATTAAATCACAGATTCAATTAGTGGGAAGAACAATCTGGAATGTATTATAATTGCAGGGTCTCAAATCAATCAGATTCTAAGAAACCCACTCATTATAGCAATCAACTCAGCTACCTGCAGAAGTGCTGCATATACGTGGCCTTGGTGGAAAGGAGGAGGAGATAGAATGCCCCTGCACTAGCATGTTCTCTTCATAGTCTGGTCTGGTGTAAGAACTGGTTAGATTTCCTGCATAACTATAATTTTTGCAGAGATGCACTCCCTGCTATGGTTTCTGTGTTAGCAGCTGGTTTGGCTGTGCACTCACAGAGCACATGTTCCCCTGTTTTTAATGTATGAGATTGCTAAAATAGTAAGGGGATCCAGAACCTGTTCTCCAGAAATGGTCAACTATTGTCTAATCTGTGGTTTGTACCAGGCATCTCTGCAGTTGCACTGAAGGCCCTTTGTTGTGTTGTGTCCCAAAAGGTTTAGTACAAGATTTTCAGGGAGTTTGGAATTACATTTTTCAAAGTTGAGGTGTTTGGATGCCAATGCATTGATTCTTTTTACACAAATGCATGACATTTCAAATAATTCTTCTGCATTCTCTTTTTGTTTGCTTAATTGTTGGTGTCTTATTTTAAGTGATAATGATAGGAAAATTACTCTCCATTAGGCAATAATGGACTGTGCCAACGTGACTGGCAGGATTGTGTATCATTGATATAAGGGGATTGTACAAGATCAAGTGATAAAACTGAGGTTGAATGTCATTTTGCATCCTGTGAAGATACTAACATATCACAGAACAGAAACGTTAAGCCTAATTCCTCCTTTTGAACAACCATCAACCGCTGTGCATCAAAGTGGAAAACAGTAAATGACTCAGTTTCCTGCAAGTAAGAATTTAATGAGACTCCTTAGTCGGGTACACACAAATGTGAGATGGTGAAATGCGAGCTACTTGACCCTGATGGGCAGTTATGAGGATGTTGGTCAGTGTTCTTTAAACAAAAACAAGCTCAAATACAAACTATAAAATGGAGACTGTAATGTAGAGAACTGGGATGATGCCACAGAAAGTCCGGTGAGGGCAGTGACTAAGAATTTTATACTGTGTTGAGTAATACAATTCTGAGAGACGAAGCAGGAGAAGGAACAACGCAGCACGATGTACACACAGATTTACGCAAACGGACACATGATGGGCTTGCCTTATGTGAACCGAGCAACAAGCAAAAAAAAAAAAAAAAAATAGCTGGGAAATGGATGTTTCTTGTTCTTAAACGGATAAGCACCGATGAGACTTGTAATGAACCATGCCTGCTTGCTTGAAAATTCTCTTGCCATTTTGATGGTTAGTGGCTGCTCGTACTCCCACTGCAGCTAACAGCACAATGTACACTGAATTAGGTGGAGCAGATCCTCAGCTGGTGTAAAGCCTCATAACGTGGAATGGCTCCAATTTATGCCAGGTGAGGATCTGGCCTAGCAAGTGCAGGAGTAGGATCTTCATGTAACCACTTCATAATTGGTTACTACACTGTATCTTTTCATTTATATGAAAATGAATTATAAATTTAGGGGCATATAAATTAGCTGCTTTGTACTGTATTTACACCACACTTGTTGAAGCTGTTGTGACTAGAGTGGAACAATCTATAATTGCCTGTCACTACAGGTTACTTGGCAATTATTTTTGTATTAAAAAAGTAATTACCATATAGGGCCATATGCTCCCTTTGACTCATGTGTACAACTCACTTTGACATCAATGGGATTTGTCTGGAAGAAACAAGGATAGCATGTGGCCAAAATCATGCTGTCTAATTTATAAGGCAGAAATAATCATGTATTTACCTTTTCAAATTGAGTACCATAATACTTTTATCCTGCATTCCTTAGCTGCCAGCTTTGTGGTATCTAAGCATAAATGTGCTCTGTGCTTATTTTTCTCCTTTTGCTCTTTTTCTGCAAGCTGACAGCAGCTGAAGAATATGGTATTTAAATTCTAATCAAAGAGGCCACAGATTTCTAGATTCAAAATTTATAGACTTAAACAGATTTTTGCAAAACTTTGCATAACATCTGTTTAAATAACACAACATGTCACAAACAAACACATTCACAAAAGTCCGCTCATTCTATGATGGACTGTATTCCTGATTTTTTGGGGTCATTTTCCACAAATATTTTCTATTTGTATGAATGTTTGCAGTTGTGCCAGTCTTGTGGATATCCATACGTGCAAACACAGCTGTGCATGAACTAACAAGAACGTTCACTATTTGCTGTTAACTGTTCCCCAATTTACAATATTTTAGCTATCCATTCAAAGAACAGAAAGAAGACATCACGCATAATAAATTATCATATTGCTCAATGTATGGATAATCCAGAGTCTGTTATAATTTGTCTAAACAAATTATAGATTTGAGGGGGAAAAATAAAAAAGTAAATTATGGAAAATCCCTTGATGATTTCCAGGTAATTTATTAAGAAGAAACAAGATTGAACTAGATGATTAGTTAGTTATGAATAGTTTTACCAGGTATACTATACATTATAGTTGCCAAATTCTTGGCCAAACCTATTGCACCAGTGTATATTTTTAAAATTCAGGATAGCCAATCTGGAAATTCAATTGCAGATAATTTGCATATATTCTGGAATGCATTGCATATATAATATGAGACTGTGTGCACTATCTGAAAGTACTCATGTTCTATACATATGTGCATATATGTGATCAGTATTTTCAGATGGTGTGCACAGTCTTATGGATATCTCACAATACTTTCATTTTTTATTTTTATCTTGTTGATAGTGTCTAGTAACCTAAATTGAAATCAGAGCCCCCTGGTGCTAAATTCTGTAGAACTACATAGTGAGAGGACAATCCTTAACCCAAAAAATGTACAATGATGTTTCATATATTTTCTGCAAATAATTTACAAAGCCTTGGATGTATAATTTTAAAAGTGAAGAAAAGAAAAAAAAAAAAACATGTGAAGTTTCACTGGTTTCAAAATGTAAACTTTTCATTGTGTTAATATTACTTAGGTCCCTGGTTCTTTTTTATCACAGAAAAATGCTTTAAAATAGATTAAAATATCTCTAAGATTATATGTAGTCATTAGGGTGGGCTGAATTCTGCAATCCTTTCACAGGCAAAATCCTCATTGATTTGTGAAAGGAAGCTTTGTCTGTGGAAGGCCTATAGGATCTGAATCTGTTAAAGATGAGTATTTAAAAATCTATTTTAAAAAAGTGTGTGACTGAAAGGAACTATATAGATACAGGTTTCAGAGTAGCAGCCGTGTTAGTCTGTATTTGCAAACAGAAAAGGAGTACTTGTGGCACCTTAGAGACTAACCAATTTATTTGAGCATAAGCTTTCGTGAGCTACAGCTCACTTCATCGGATGCATAAAGTGGAAAATGCAGTGAGGATGTTTTATACACACAGACCATGAAAAAATGGGTGTTTATCACTTCAAAAAGTTTTCTCTCTCCCCACCCCACTCTCCTGCTGGTAATAGCTTATCTAAAGCGATCACTCTCCTTACAATGTGTATGATAATCAAGGTGGGCCATTTCCAGCACAAATCCAGGGTTTAACAAGAAAGTCTGAGGAAGAGTGTGTGTGGGGGGGGGAGAGGTAGGAAAAAACAAGGGGAAATAGGTTACCTTGCATAATGACTTAACCATTCCCATTCTCTATTCAAGCCTAAGTTAATTGTATCCAATTTGCAAATGAATTCCAATTCAGCAGTCTCTCGCTGGAGTCTGGTTTTTCTGTTGTAATATCGCAACTTTCATGTCTGTAATCGCGTGACCAGAGAGATTGAAGCGTTCTCCGACTGGTTGATGAATGTTATAATTCTTGACATCTGATTTGTGTCCGACAAATCAGATGTCAAGAATTATAACATTCATCAACCAGTCGGAGAACGCTTCAATCTCTCTGGTCACGCGATTACAGACATGAAAGTTGCGATATTACAACAGAAAAACCAGACTCCAGCGAGAGACTGCTGAATTGGAATTCATTTGCAAATTGGATACAATTAACTTAGGCTTGAATAGAGAATGGGAATGGTTAAGTCATTATGCAAGGTAACCTATTTCCCTTTGTTTTTTCCTACCTCTCCCCCCCCCCCCACTTTTCCTCAGACTTTCTTGTTAAACCCTGGATTTGTGCTGGAAATGGCCCACCTTGATTATCCTACACATTGTAAGGAGATTGATCGCTTTAGATAAGCTATTACCAGCAGGATAGTGGGGTGGGGGGAGAGAAAACCTTTTGAAGTGATAAACACCCATTTTTTCATGGTCTGTGTGTATAAAACATCCTCACTGCATTTTCCACTTTATGCATCCGATGAAGAGAGCTGTAGCTCATGAAAGCTTATACTCAAATAAATTGGTTAGTCTCTAAGGTGCCACAAGTACTCCTTTTCTTTATATAGATACAATTACAATCAAGCTGACCTAATTTTGACCTGACATTTGCTCATCTGCCCCTTATCCCTCTGAAGGTTCTAAGGTACCACAGCACTAAGGATGTTATAAGAAACCATAGAATCATGTATTTTTATTTTTAAAAATTAAATCTTTTAACAATTAACAAATTTTAAATTCTGTTCTTGAAAGGGGCCACACTGATAACCTAACAGCCTTGAATCCTCAAATTAGCTACAGAATTTCTCTTCTCCCTACACTGCTCCATCAATTTCCGTGACCAGAAGGGGCCACTTCTAGGCACAAGAGACTAGTTCATTCTCTCTTCCCACCAAATCCTTGGCCTCTCTGTTGGCACTGCCAACAAGGTTGCCAGGTATGGTAGTACTTTAGTGATGTGAACAAATATTTATCAGGAGTTGAACTGAGACCACCAAACACAGTAGGAAACCTAACAGCCATTAGACTGCAGCAATCTTAGGTCACTACCAATCTAGATCCGATTCGTGTAGGGTGACCAGATGTCCTGATTTTATAGGGACAGTCCCAATATTTGGGGTTTTGTCTTACATACCTGCCTATTACCCCCCCCCCACCCCACCCCCGTCCTGATTTTTCACACTTGCTGTCTGGTCAGCCTAGATTCAAGTCAGCACCCTAGAGGCAAAAGGCTATATATCCCATCATCCAACCCTCAAGGCAGGCTCCAAGTTCCTTTTTTGTTATAAACATAATTCCTGTGCAAGATAAGAAGTTGCCCTTTATATTTAGTAATCTTAGAAAAGACTAAAAACAGAGAGCAAGAAAATAGCAGAGGCTAGAACAGGACTGATCAGCACAGCAGGGACAGAGAAAGTTCAGTGTTTACCTGATGAAGTTATAAGTGTTAGGCCTCAATCCAGCAACATGCTCCATGTGGGGAGCCAGGATCTGCTCTCACGGAACTCATTGCTGGAAGAGGGCATTAATTATTCTATTACTTCAGAATGGTCCTTTGAGTGAAATCCTACATTGAGTTAAGTTATCTTAAATAGTCTTATTTTCCTTTCTTTTTATCTCCTCCTTCATCCCCTCAGTGAATCCAAAGACAAGGATAAACCCTCCCCTTACAGAAGACTCAACCTAAAGGTTAATGTACAAATGCTTTTAGAGACCAACTGAAACCACAAAGCTGCAGCTGTTAGAAAGAGAAGCAGCAAAGAACACAATTTTCTCTGGCTGTATAAACAGCATATACTATGTTAAAGGCGCTGAAGTACAAAGCATAGTATTTGCAAAGTATTTGCATAAACTGGTACATCCTTTGCAGGGAGCTGGTTTCGGTTTCTCATACTTTTATACTAGGAAATTAAATTTCTCCTTTTCTGATTATTTACAACAAAACAATTTGCTATGCTGAGTCAGAAGCAAGAGATAGGGAACACTAGAAAAATACCACTGAGAAGGAGCACGTAGTAAAATTGGTTCAGATTAAGATGACAGAGGTCAGCAGTTAGGTTTTATTCAATGCCAGGATTGCAGTCAATCGTTCGGATGTAATTAAACGTGTCAGTTACAATATAAAAAAGATTACTTACATGATTTTTGTGCCTGCATAGTAACATGTTCCAGCCATCCATATTAGCTATTCTATCATCACTACAAGGTGAAAGCTTCTTCAGCACTGCTACTGCTATCATACCACGGATGGAAAAGACGCTATTAGTCAAATCTGTCTTCCTACTAATCTTGCCACCAAGGCTTAATTTATCAGGGACTATCCCTGACAGCATTGCTCAGTTCTTCATTCAAAATTATTACTATTGATGTGGTGTCTCATTTCTAGATCAGAATTTAAACCAGTCTTAGCTTGTGTGTATACACAGTATAGAAGAAATAGGTACTGTATATAAATTCAGTGTATAATATATAATACCTATCTCTTATGTATAGCTTTTAATCAGTAAATCTCACCTTTGCAAAGGAGGTATGTGCAGTAATTATAAACGATGGAACAAAACCGTGGACTTGAACCCAAATGCAGTATCCCTGAAGTAAGGAAAACCAAAACGCTTGGATGTGAGCATGCCTTCACTTGGGGTTACATCTGGATCTGATTCAGTTCTGATATTTAGATGCAGCCCATCACAGAGATATGTTTGAGATCTGAACTTAGATCCATATCTGTGGTTTGGATACAAGGTTTTTGGTTCAAGCCCATTGTTAGTAGTTACGGAGTAGAGATTTGCTTTTGCATTGTGGTAATGCGAAGAATTTGGTTAAGAAGTATGTTAATTGAATCTAGAGGAACACAAGCATTGGTTATTGAGTTGCAAGTGGCTATTCCGTTCACAGTCTGAGGTTCTTGCAGAGTCTGAGATATGACTGGCACTCTGCTCACTCTGTCTGTCCTCAGACATTGCCAATCAGAAACATGCTACCTGTTGCTGCCTGACATATGTAAGACTGTGCAGGGGGCACAGAAACTGTGTGGAGCCTGCTCTACCCCCAGGGTGACTAGATAGAAAGTGTCAAAAATCAGGACAGGGGATGAGGGGTAATAGATGCCTATATAAGAAAAAGCCCCAAATATCGGGACTGTCCCTATAAAATCGGGACATCTGGTCACCCTATCTACCCTAAACATTCTGAGGGAAAAAAAAAAAAGACTTACAATCCTATGCACTAGAATCAGTCCAGGCTGGGAAAGAAATGAGAGAAGATATTGCATAGAATGGAGCCTCAGAGAACCCAAGATAATCTCAGTATAGTGTATGATCTAATCACATATAATACATCTGACCTGATTGCATTGTAATGTTGTATCACCAGTGATAATGGAGAGTAGGTGCTGCTTCACAGAAAGCAAGCTTCAGAATATTCATACTCTGTTGGCATGTGGGCAGCATGGTTGTTGGATCATATTAAAGAAGTTCTGTATTAAAATCACAAATGAGTTTGATGCCCCATCGTTTAAATTCCAGGGTATTACTAATTAAGAGGTCTCTTGGTTTTTGGTACTGTTTCTCTCCCTCTATGTGTGAAACTTGCAAGCTGCTAATTGTGTTAGTACATTCTAAGACAGAGTCTGTTCTCAAAGCAATTCTTTGTAACAACAACTACTCACACAGAGAGAGACTCAAAGCAATACTCTGTAACAACAGAAACAGCACCCAGAGACTCCCCGCCCTTTTGTTGTATTCATCTAGCTTTGTTAACAATTGTGATTAAAATAGAGATAGAGGATGTATGTGGATGGATGCTTGGTGTGGATAACAACTGAATGATCAGGGAGGTGCCAGCCTAAGAATCCAGTGTCCATCGGCTGAAGAAGGTGTCAAGTGGAAATAACCAGAGGACCCCCAGAGGGCAGACTGGAATCCACCCAACAGCCTCAAGAATGGGAGAACCAAAGAGCAAGATAACATCTGGCAGCACGGAGCCGTCAGGAATGTGCCATCTCCTGATTGATTCAGCAACAGCATGATGAAGCAATTCCCATAGACTGGCATAGGAAGAAATTCCTATAAAAATGGACTCTAGAAAGTGAGAACTTTGGGGTCTGATTCTGCAAACCAACTTCCAGGAGCATCAGATGAGCATCTGACAAGGCCCTGCTCCCTCCTCATGTCCAGGCCACCTGGCCATTGTCTAGGCATGAGCAACTCTGAGGCTGGTAACTATGATAACAACCTTGCAGAACCTCTGTGTGTGTGTGTATGAATGAATGAATGTGTGAATAAATATGAAATTGAATGGAATGTTATAGCTATAACTAACTGCTTACTATGATTCTTTCTGTATTCATAATAAATGTGGCATTTTGCCTTTTCCCCTTTAATAAGATCCTGCTGGTTTTTATTTTATTGGCATAACATGTTCACTTCAAAATGTTTGCTAAATTTTTTTCAGAAGTCACCCAGAAATTAGATTTTCTTGCCTAAAACAATTTAGAAAAGCCTCTTATCCCATGGTAAATGCCTCTTGTCTTTCAGTCATGTGAATAAGTCAAGAAAGCAAGAGTTTTTTTGTTTTGTTTTTTCAACAGCTCTTCCTCCCATTCACTCACCCATTTGTGGTTGAAGTATTTTCATTCACTTCATAGCTGTCATTCTACCAAGGAGCAAACATATACTATGGGTCTTTTAAAAGTATGGCAAAGACACAAAGGGCCAGTTCTGCTCTCTTCATTTTCAATCTTGACTAACAAACAATTCTCCCAGGCACGGGCAAACCAAGGCATTTTCTGAATCATTTATTTTTATGGACTCTATTTCCAACTGTATTCTAATCTGGCTTCTAATGTACCATGCAATCTCTTAACCAGCCACAGCCCAACTGAAATACACAAGAAAAATAATAGTGCATAAAACTTCAAATAATATGGAGTTAGCCTTTTAGAAAAATGTAACTCCCCAGATGAGCAGGTCAGAAACTAGCCTTTTTTCCCTGCAGAAAATTTCAACTTTTCAATGAAAAACCAAAAATGTTCAGACCAAACTTTGAATGTTTCAGTCAAAAACTTTTGGTTTAAAACTGAAAGATTCTATTTGGAAATGACACTGTGATGCCTCAGGGCAGTTGTTGTTCAGGTCCTCCATGATCCCATTCATCCGCATGGGCCTGGCGGGACTCCTTTGATGCACCACAGTCTCCCCTCTTGCTGGAGCTCAGCAGGGCATCATGGGAGTTCCTGGCCATGGTGCATCATGGCAGATGTAGTCTGGCTGGGAAACCCAGTCCGTAGAGAAAAACGTGGGCTAGAGGTACTGTGGCTGCATGGCCAAATCAAATTTTTCACTTTTCTGGTGTTCTGTTTTTCAATTAAAGGTAAATTTTCTGTGGAAAGCAAGTGCTTTTCATGAAAAATTGTGTTTAGTTGAAACCCCATCTTTCTGTTGCTAATATCTTTGATGGAAAATTTTGGAAAATCCCTATTCTCTAGAACTTGTATTTATTGATTTATGGCATCAGAAGCTAGAGAAGAACACCATGTTTGTATGGGATGGAAGCAGCTCTGAGCTTTAAAATGGGAAGACAGTCCAAAAGTATGAATGACATGTTTAGGAGTTTTTTCAGAGTAACAGCCGTGTTAGTCTGTATTCGCAAAAAGAAAAGGAGTACTTGTGGCACCTTAGAGACTAGCCAATTTATTTGAGCATAAGCTTTTGTGAACTACAGCTCACTTCATCGGATGCATACTGTGGAAAGTGTAGAAGATCTTTTTATACACACAAAGCATGAAAAAATACCCCCCCACACTCTCCTGTTTAGCATTTGCCTGTGGGACTGGGAACAGATGCAGTCACTTCCCTGATCTATGGGTTTTTAATGTAAAGCAGTGAAGATGGTGCAATTTGGCACACTTGACCATTTCCCCCTATTATTACTGTATATAAATGCCAATAAAGCTAAAGCCACTGCAAACACGTACAACAGATTCTGCCTCTTGAGAGTTGCCAGTGTTAAGTGACAGAGTAGCCTGAACACACCTGGGGTGACGGTTCTCTTGCAGGAATTTACTACCCCACAACTCATGCTGCCCCGCCTGGACATGACGTCCCCGTTCGCTTTTCTTTCTTGATGAATTTCTATTTACAGAATAAAGGGAAGACCTATTCCTGCAATAAGTTTTTCAGGAATTCAATAGGAAAGAGCATCTTCAGTATATTTCTGTTTTATGTTCCGGTGGAAAATGTTCTTTCCCATGATTAGTTTAGTAATACACAGCACTTCCAGCAGGGCAGGGTGGGCTGGTTAAGATATAACTGTGATGTTGCACTCTATACGTTTTATGAAAATATGCTTATGAATGTGAATATAATGTAACTGGAATATGCTTTATGCAAAAGATCTCTTAGAAGGTATCATAACAAAGGTTATAACCTATTGAATATATTCCTCCTATTTGTATGTATGTATCATTCTTGTATCTGAAGCTAGAAATATGAAGTATAACTCTGAGGTCCTATTGTAATTATGCAAAGTGTGGGCCATTCATTAATGGTGGCTTAGAATCTTAATGGCTCCCATTGACTAGGACAATTGTTTGTGAATGGGTTTTTTTACCTGCAAGCCTTCCTGTGTACTTGTGGGCCAGCCCATAGGGAATGAAGAATGAGGTCTCACACGACATGTGACCATGTCACATGATACTGGAATCCATCTTCAATCTGGTACTTTTCCATTTAGAAGGGGGAGTGGGGACCCAGAGAGAGAAGATTCCTGCCTTGTGCAAAGCTATAAAAAGGGGTGGAACAAAACAAAGGGAGCTGCCAGTCATGAGAACACCTCCATTTTCCAACTAAGATGTCTGCTGGAACTAACAAGGACTGTAACAGGGGAAAGGATTGAGCCCAGACTAGGAAGAAGTCTAGTTTGTGAAAGAAGCTTATTGGAACATCTCTGAGAGATTTTTACCTGTAAACAGTTTCTTAATGTACTAGGCTTAGACTTGCATGTTTTTGCTTTATTTTGCTTGGTAACTTACTTTATTCTGTCTGTTATTACTTGAAACCACTTAAATCCTACTTTTTCTACTTAATAAAATCACTTTGGTTTATTAATGAACCCAAAGTAAGTGATTAATACCTGGGGGAGCAAACAAGCTGTGCATATCTCTCTATCTGTGTTATAGAGGGTGGACAATTTATGAGTTTACCCTGTATAAGCTTTATACAGAGTAAAATGGATTTATTTGGGGTTTGGATCCCATTGGGAGCTGGGTGTTTGGGTGCTGGAGGCAGATAACCTGCTAAGCTGCCTTCAGTTAAATCTGCAGCTTTGAGGGTGTGGGCCAGACCTGGGTCTGTGTTGCAGCAGGCTGGCATGTCTGGCTTAACAAGGCAGGGTTCTGGAGTCCCAAGCTGGGAGGGAAAATGGGCTCAGAGGTAACTTCAGCACATCAGGTGACAGTCCCAAGGGGGTCTCTATGACCGAACCCATCACAATAACATCCAGTCACAGAAAGCTCCTTAGAGGGGAAAGCCACCAGTAATCATTCTTCAGCGTGGGATCCCACTAACACAAGTGATAGTCTCCCTACTGCAGCTCTCATGGCAGTAGGGCTGGTCTTATATTCAGGTTCCCAGGTCTGCTAGAAGAAGACACTAAAGTAGAAGGTTCCTGCCCCTCCTGATTTTGATACTAAATGAAGCAGATCAGGCCTGAATTTCAGAACTCCTATGGGAAGTAAGTCCCCAAGAGACATGGGCCCCAAACAACTACTTGCTTTGATTGTGCTTGAGGTTTGTTTTGCTGAGCAGCTTCCTTCATCCTTCTAATATCCTCTGTCAAAATGTCTCCTATGAATAAGCAGAGCCACAAAAAGGCTTTGGACTCAGAAAAAGCTGGTCCGATTTGGAAACTTGTTGCTCAGCAGCAATGAAAACTACCGTGCTTTTTGATCGAACTCACATCTGCCTTTGGAATTTATGGTTTGTGTGCTTGCCCAGTCACCATGCCAACAAGACCCAGCTCAGCTCTCTGACTGAGAGAACGCAAGTGTATCCTTAGTAGGCCCAGTCATGGAAATGTAGTCCCTCCAGATACACATTTTGCAAGAATGTAAAAATTATGAAAACCTGCATGACAGTGGGTAAGTCTTATATGCTGAGGCCTGGTCTACGCTGGGGGGTGGGATCGGTCTAAGATGCGCAACTTCAGCTACGAAAATAGCTTAGCTGAAGTTGACGTATCTTAGATTGACTTAGAATCACTTCGCGTCCTCATGGCGCGGGATCGACGGCCGCTGCTGCCCCGTCAGCTCCACTTCCGCCTCTCGCCGTGGTGGAGTTCTGGAGTTGATGGCAGAGCGATCGGGGATTGATTTATCGCGTCTGCACTAGACACGATAAATCGATCCCCGATAGATCGATCACTACCCGCCAATCGGGCGGGTAGTGTAGACGTGGCCTGAGATGACACAGTGTTGGTGGATCCATCCTTTAGTAATGCTGTCCTTGTCCCTGGGAGGGACAGATTATGTTCCCTTTTTAAAATAATAATTAAATAACAGGAATAATGTCAAACATGCAGTAGAGGCATTAGAAATAACATAGAAATAACAGCAGCATCACAACCACCCATAACAAATATAAAGTCCCACAACTCCTTGAAGAGTCAGTCCCTGGGAAATCTTTACAAGAGTGATCTCTCTAAGAATTGCCATTAGGAAGACAAAAGGGCCCTACTCACTGTTTCTGTCTTTCCCCACCCCGACCCCCCTTTTCACTGGCTAGAAGATAATTCACTTCTGGCAGCACCAGCTCTTTGCATCCTCTCAGCAGTCCGGATGCTCTCACTCTATCTGCACTTTCCCTTTCCAAGTCTGTCGCAGTGGTTCTCAAACTGTGGGTGGGGACCCCAAAGTGGGTCACAACTCCATTCTAATGGGGTCACCAGGGCTGGCATTAGACTTGCTGGGGCCCAAGCCCGAGCCCCACCCCCTGGGGCTGAAGCTCGAGGACTTCAGCCATGGGTGGCGGGGCTCAGGTTACAGGCCCTCTGCCTGGGACTGAAGCCCTTGGGCTTTGGTCCCCCTACCTGGGATGGTGGGGCTCAGATTTGGTCCCCCCTGCTGGGGTCATGTAGTAATTTTTGTTGTCAGAAAGGGGTCACAGTGAACAAGAACGTAAGCTCGCACAACTGCAGCATTACGTGATGAGATATTGTAACAAGCTGGTAGGGTTATGGTACTGGGCTGATCCCAGTGGCGCTGGTACTGCTCTGTTGCACTGCTTTTCATGGTGTGCTATCCAAAATAGTTTTACAACAACAACTAAAACAATTCTAAATCTCTCCCTTCCCACATGAAAAGCTGAAGCTCAACCAGAAAGAACTGATTTAAACTAAATTGATATTGGCCTGGTGTAAACCAATTGAAGTATGGTCACATAGGGGTTTGCACCCAGGACCGGCTCTAGGCACCAGCAAAGCAAGCACGTGCTTGGGGTGGCACAATTCCAGGGGTGGCATTCTGGCCACTTTTTTTTTTTTTTTTTAACTTGGGCAGTTGCGCTCTCGTGCTTGGGGCAGCAAAAAACCTAGGGCTGGCCCTGTTTGCACCAGTTTAAATTGATTTTAAAAACCAATTTTAGTGTAGACAAGGCTTTATTGTGTGGTTTCGGGGTCCAATCCTGAACCAGTTAAATTGAGTGAAAGTTTTGCTATTGAGTTGAATGGAAGAAGCATTCAGCTCCCTATTCTCAAATATCCCTTCCAATCTAAACAATATTCATGGAAATGTACCATAGGTTATTCAAATGGAAGAAGTAGAAAGAGCTCCACAACCCACTTAAATTAGGGCCTAGATATATATGTGTGGGTGTAAAAAGAAAAGGAGTACTTGTGGCACCTTAGAGACTAACCAATTTATTAGAGCATAAGCTTTCGTGAGCTACAGCTCACTTCCTCAGATGCATATCGTGGAAACTGCAGCAGGCTTTATATATACACAGAGAATATGAAACAATACCTATTCCCACCCCACTGTCCTGCTGGTAATAGCTTATCTAAAGTGATCATCAGGTGGGCCATTTCCAGCACAAATCCAGGTTTTCTCACCCTCCACCCCCCCACACAAATTCACTCTCCTGCTGGTGATAGCCCATCCAAAGTGACAACTCTTTACACAATGTGCATGACAATCAAGTTGGGCTATTTCCTGCACAAATCCAGCCCAACTTGATTGTCATGCACATTGTGTAAAGAATTGTCACTTTGGATGGGCTATCACCAGCAGGAGAGTGAATTTGTGTGGGGGGGTGGAGGGTGAGAAAACCTGGATTTGTGCTGGAAATGGCCCTCCTGATGATCACTTTAGATAAGCTATTACCAGCAGGACAGTGGGGTGGGAATAGGTATTGTTTCATATTCTCTGTGTATATATAAAGCCTGCTGCAGTTTCCACGATATGCATCTGAGGAAGTGAGCTGTAGCTCACGAAAGCTTATGCTCTAATAAATTGGTTAGTCTCTAAGGTGCCACAAGTACTCCTTTTCTTTTTGCGAATACAGACTAACACGGCTGTTACTCTGAAACATGTGTGGGTGTATGTGTGTGTGTGTGTGTGTGTATATATATATGTATATATATGTATGTGTATATATATATATATATATATATATATATATATATATATATATATAAAATTTTTAAAGTGACCAAATAATTCATGGGGCTCTAGGTAAAGCTTTCTTTTCCTCTCAGTGCTGCTCCCTGATGCCTAAATCAAGAGACTCTCAAAGTCAGGAAGCCAGTCAGACTTCCAAAATATGTGCTGACGCTCAAGGCCCTGTGAACCGGAAACAGACATTTACTGTATTCTTTCCCAATCCAATTGGCTCCAAATATCTGTTGCTGATGTTCTGGGGTTTTGGATGCAGGCCAGAAGACCTAACCTGAGACACTGAGATCACCCAGGTCAAGCAGGGCACTGGTTGCTTCATTCTCCCCCGCACCCCATCATCTTTTGCAGGGAGAGTTTACAACATTGGCACTTTCACAACAGGAGATCCGGGGAGGGGGGAGAAACTGAGGATGTTTTTAATCCATCAGGCTGCTGCTGATTCAGTAATAATAAACATGAGTCTGTTTCCTTGATTATTTTACACATACAAATATTTGTGTAGTGTGTCCATTAAGTACGTGTGCTACAAGGATCACTTACTGAAATGCTGCGTCAATAACAAATAAATGAAAATGTGTTTGTGTGTGCCGTTACGTGTGTATGAGTGAGAGGGGAGAGAGAACTCGATTCCCAAGACTCTTAGTCATCTTCTGGTCTTTATTTCTGAGCCTGATCAAAGTGACGGGCTCCGCGAAGAAGAGCTATGTAAAAGGCATTAAGACAGAAAGGTAGTGTGCTTCCCGGCAGTTTATTAGGAAGGAATGCTGTAAAGTTTGTGGGGTTTGCAAGCCGCGAGAAAGTAATTTGCTGCTGCTGCTGCTGTGCATCCTGCTGTGTGAGTGGCCTAATATAGCTCCACTGATTTACAACAGTTGAGTATTTGCTGGCATGCGAAAGGCAAACCCATTAAGACTGTGTGCTAGCTAAACTAGTGCAGGTAATTAGCATGCTACAGTATATTCCTTGCACACGGTGATCTGTACTCTCAAGTGTATCTGCCTATGCCTGCAGGCCTGCTGATGGGGGGGAGGGGGCAGGAGGAAGGAGGCAATTGCCCAGGGGCCTGGGTGATTTAAAAGAGCCCAGGGGTCCCGGCTGCTGCCACCAGCAGTGCAGCAGAGCTAAGGCAGGCTTCCTGCTCACCCTCACTCCGCGCCACTCCCAGAAGCGGCCAGAATAGCCCTATGGCCCCAGACGGGGGGGGGGGGGGGTCTCCGCGTGCTGCCCCTGCTCTGAGCACTGACTCCGCAGCTCCCATTGGCCTGGAACTGTGGCCAATGGGAGCAGCGGGGGCGTGCCTGTGGGCAGTGACATGCGGAGACCTCCCGGGTCCCCCTCCTAGGAGCCACTGCCAGAGGGGTGTGCCAGTCGCTTTCGGGAGCCGCCCAAGGTAAGCACTGACCCCCTGAACCCCTCCTGCACCCCAACCCCTGGCGCCAGCCTAGAGCCCACACCTTGCACCCAAACTCCCTCCCAGAGCCTGGCGGTGGTTCACCCATACTCCAGGGTTCCAAAGTCCAGGGTTCACCCAAACTCCCCCCCAGAGCCTGAACCCCTCACCCCCTCCTGCATCCAAACCCACGCAAATCAAACCAGAAAGGAAAGATTTGCACTGATTTTGTGCCATGGCCCCTTCCCTTTCTCCCCACTGCCCACTGGCCCAGAGGCAAGTGCAATGCACCCCCAGAAGTGGGGTAGTAGATAGCAGGCTTCCCCTGTGTACAGGGGTGTTCTGGGAGAAATTCCTATGGGACAATTGTCTCTGCACCACCTCAGTGCATTAGAAATATGATTGATCTTAAAGTGGGCCCTATGATTGCATGTCATCAGCACTGTTTAGGAATAATGCATCAAGGTTGTCATTCAGTTCATAACGAAATAAAAGGTGTATGGAGCTGGAGGAAGACTAGCTGCTAATTTGTCACCAATTCCATACAGCTTAGCTAACTTTCATTGATTTATGCATTGACTTCCTATAGCCAGCTGGACAACAGTCCTGACTCCTTGAAACTTATGGGACATTTTTCAAATAAGCCCTAATAAAATGCTTCCTGTTATTCCCCTTCATTGCAATGAGGAGGTTCCCACAGAAAGTGCGCCAACTCAGCAGAAACTATAAAGCCAAGTACATTGTGAAAATATGTAATAAAACTTATTATGTCTTAAATTAAGGGTTTTCTTTGAGTTCTCTGACACACTCCTTTTGGGTGTCATTGGACAATATTTTTGATATGCAAACCTAGCATATTCATCCTCAGTTTCCCTCTGAACTAAAAATGAGAATAATAACTTTAATGACACTCTTCTTAGACACTGCTTTGCAATATGTGTCATATTTGGACTCTTGTAAAATTAGGAGGATTTTATTCAGCTGACTTGTTTATAAGAGCCCCATAATCAATAGCCTGAGTCTTTATAGTTGTGTAAAAAACACACTGGGACAAATTCTAGTTACACCACTGTAAATCCAGAGTAATTCCATTGAGTTGTGGTAGTTATTACCTGACAGCTGAATTTGGCCCATTGTGTTTATAGTCATTACACCGATCAGAAGAATGAGGCTATATGTATTGAGTATCAGTACTGCATGGTACAAATTCCCAAAGAACAATGCCTTCAAAATAAGCAGGCCCGTAGACTAGAGCAGTGGTTCCCAAACTTGTTCCGTCGCTTGTGCAGGGAAAGCCCCTGGCGGGCCGGGCCGGTTTGTTTACCTGCCACTTCCGCAGGTTCGGCCGATCGCAGCTCCCACTGGCTGTGGTTCGCTGGTCCAGGCCAATGGGAGCTGCTGGAGGTGGCATGGGCCAAGGGACGTACTGACCGCTGCTTCCAGCCGCTCCCATTGGCCTGAAGCAGTGAACCGCGGCCACTGGGAGCCGCTATTGGCCGAACCTGCGGAAGTGGCAGGTAAACAAACCGGCCCGGCCCGCCAGGGGCTTTCCCTGCACAAGCGGTGGATCAAGTTTGGGAACCACTGGACTAAAGGAATTCATACAGAGGAAAGGATACATTCCAATTTGTTTTTCTAGAATACCATATTCAAGGTATCCCTGAAAGCTTGGCAAAGTTCCAGCGCAGTGACCGAAGAGGCAAATGGAAAAGCCATTTTGTTCCCAGGAATAGCTTATAAAGCCCTGGACAGGTGTTTTTGTTTGTTTTTGTTTTTGTGAAGGGTACTAATACCACATTATCCTTTGCTCTATTCAGAATGCCATGGTGGTTTGAGATCTGCCTACCCAATGACAGAGATGAGTAGAAGGGACCTTAATTGAAGATCTCTTCCTGTGACATGGCAGGATCCCCTAATAATGCACTATCAGCATTAGGGCTGAGCACTGGTCCTGGTATGAGAATTAAGCCCACAAATATTGGGGAGAAGCAACAGTATTACCATCTGAGCCATACTCTCACCTCTTCTTCAAGATTATATCTCCTCATTCCCCTAGACATGATGCTCAGATGCTGAGTATTTTGAATCTTGTGCAAGTGCAATTTATCTGTTGTTTTCTTACATATCAATCTTAAGTATGAAAAAGAATGATTGCATCAACACCATGGATAAGATAATATACATGTATAATTTTTTGTTTTAACTCTATGGAGGGTTATAATGCTCACGTTAGTGGGGGTCGAGGACCCCTGTTTTGAGACAGGCTTCATGCAAGTAGCCACCGTGCAAAGTCCTGCTCACAGCACTTCCAATACACCTCTGTCCTAACCTTCAACACCTTTGTAATTCCAAGCTTTTAATCAGAGATTGCCAAACATGCTGAACTCAGTGATGATTTATCAGTAACATGGACAAACACCTACTTGGAACTAGGTAGAACAAACCATTTAACATACCTCACTTGTAACCTAAGGCAATGAACATCTTAACTGAAATAAACTCCAGCAAATGCCTCAGTGAGAAATGTTTCATGATCATTTTAAGGAGGAAAATTGCTTTAATGATTGCAGATTTTTTGGTTGAAGGGAAGGTTGTGTTTGAAGATATTCAAGGCCTGCAGCTGGGCAACCAGCATTTTGGGGGATCTGAAGTATAAGATGGATGCACAACATTTGGTGCATTAGTAATAGTTTCTCAAGAAGCTCTGTCGTTCCCCCTTGATTCTGATTATGGCTACTTAGTGCCTGATTCTGATCACAATTGCATGGATAAGAGTAGTGCAACATCATTGATTTCGTTGGAGTGGCTCTCGGTTTACATCAGTCTGAGATCAGATTCACGCCTTTAGTGTTAGCACCAGTACATGTCTGTCTTCAATCAAGATGCTGTTGGTGAGTTCAGTTTTTGTTTTAATGTCAGCGCATTCATTGCTAGTTTTCACTTTGAATTGGCATGAATATTGGTTTCTTTGAGGCACCCCAGAAATCTTTTCCCATTGGTGGAGGCAGCCTCAGCAGTTTCTGAACTTTGCTTTCACTTCCCACCCAAATGCCTTAGTGCAGCATCAATCCTATTATATAAATTCATCACAACACATTTATTGAGACAGCAGCACTGTAGGTCCAATTAGACTAATCCTGAAATCCCTTTCATGGCTTAAATACATTTAGAGCATATTTATACGGTGCTACAATGCTATATTTAGAGAGAGCCTGATTAGTTTATTCAATCCACTTTCAGGACCAACACACAAAGAGGAGAGGTAAACACAAGAGCAGATGAAACATATCACTGCTTGCTTGCTGCTAACAGGGTCAAATTCAGCCCCGATATAATCCACTGTTAATGGATTTATATCAGGGATTAGTATGGCCCAGCATTATTGTGTTTTCAGCTCTATCAAAGGGATAAATCAGGGAATTTTAGCCAGTTGCACTTGCATCCTTCCCTCAGCAGAAGAGCTGTCTTTAGCAAGGACTGGACTGTGGCTTTTAGGCCTTGACTATAGGCAGGGGTAAAAGGGTTGCCAGGCATCCGGTTTTCGAATGGAACACCCAGTCAAAAAGGGACCTGGGTGGCTCCTGTTGACACAACTGACCGGGCCATTAAAAGTCCGGTCAGCGGGACCCAGGGCTAAAACAGGATCCCTGCCTGTGTTATGCTATACAAAATACACAGGATCTTTTATAAGAGAGAAGGCAAATATGCCATATTTATTGAAAATGCAACAGTTAGCATATGCTTTTCAGTCACACAACACCCACACAAACACACACACACAAGTCCTGCAGATGGTCTTTATAGTTACCAGTCTGTTGTAGCTCAAGTCAATCTAATGGCCAGTTAGATTGAGCACAAGTGAGGAGCAGGGCTCTGTCGGTCGTGATCCGATGCTCCGAGGCTTTGGAGGACTGAACCCAGAGTTCCATGGCAAAACACCCCATCTTTATAGCTGTAAATTCCCATTTGAGTCCATGCATTTTGCAATGTCATCCTGTAATCATTAGTCCTTAAGTGGTGTTAATCTTGGGGTTTTCTGCTGTTATCATTTGATGGTTATTGTCGAGCTTCCCATTGTTATCTCCTATTTGTTGTCTCGCCTTCGGGGGTGCCTGCCTCACCTCTGAGGTCATCAATGCTGCTAACGTGTTTAGCCTCAGATACAATGGATATTTTCTGATTGTCTCCTGGTGTTTCCAAGTCTCTCACTTTTTTTCTTGACCATCTGGACATTTGTGATGGCTTTCACACCTTATCTTTTCCTGATGCCGGCATTCCTCATTCACACAAACAGTCTTTCACAGAAACCTTCAAAGGTATACAGAATGCATTGTAAATTAAGTCTTGCTAAATCTTATAACTAAAACAATTCACATTGGGGCTTCAGGCCCTCAACATTTCTCTAATCTATTTATCATAGACACAATACAAAATCCTGTCTTTTACTTACTAAACCTTAAAACAAAGAAATGTATATTTAACTAGAGTGCCTAATTTGTAATACATATTGGAAACCATTGTAGACATTATAACTATCCTAAAACAAAAGGGTGACCATAATCAGTCATAAGGATTGTTCTGATCTGTCCCTGCCTTAACATCAGTACAGACGCTGGCAGTCTGTCAGATGCATTCCTACCAACGTTTCAGAGGGTCATTCCTTTCTGCTATTCAAAAAGGGTGGCTGGTAAAATGAAATCAAGACATACATTAGTACCTCTATTCTTATAGTACAATTATAAAATCCTGCTTCTACACCTACCCTAGTTCTGCACGGCTCCCGGAAGCAGCCGCCAGGTCCTTGTGGCCCCTAGGTGCATTGGTGGCCAGGGAGGCTCTGTGTGGTGCCCCCGCTCCTAGTGCCAACTCTGCGACTCCCATTGGCCGGGAACTGCGACCAATGGGAGCTGAGGGGGCGGTGCCCATGTGTCTAGGGCCTGCACTGCAGGGACTTGGCAGCTACTTCCTGGGAGCCGCAGTAAGCTCCGCTGGGACCCCGCACCCCCTCCTGTACCCCTGCCCCAGCCCAGAGTCCCCTCCTGCACCCAAGCTCCCTTCTGGATCCCGCACATCTCCAACACCCTGCCCCAGCCCTGAGCCCTCTCCTTCACCCCAAACCCCTCATCCCTGTCCCAACCCCAGAGCTCACATCCCCGCCAGAGCTCACCCCCTCCTACCCCCTGCCCCAGCCTGGAGCCCTCTCCCGCACCTTGAACCCCTCATTTTTGGCCCCACCCATACCCCCCTGCACCCCAACACCCTGTCCCAGCCTGGAGTCCTCTCCTAAACCCCAAACTCCTCATCCCCAGACCTACCCCAGAGCCCACACCCCCAGCCGGAGACTTCACCCCCTTCCTGAATCCCAACCCCCTGCCCAGTGAAAGTGAGTGAGGGTGGGGGAAAGTGAGCAACAGAGGGAGGGTGGATAGAGCAAGCCTCAGGGAAGGGGCAGGGCAGGGGTCTTCAGTTTTGTGAGATTAGAAAGTTGGCAACCCTAAGGAGTAAGTGCTGAGCCGCAGCTCCCCAGAACAGCACTGTGAGGCCATGTGCCCTGGAGAAATAGAATGCTTCCTATGGCTCCCAGACACACTATGCCTGCTGCTTATAGCCCTTTGTGGGGTATGACTTGATACCCTTTGCACTGCTGGCCACTTCAGCTGGCCGGTGTTTGGAGAAGGGAGGACCTGCCCCTACCTTGACTCTTCCTGTCCCTCTGGGAGAATGTGTGGGGAGCATCCCCTGTGCTTTCCAAAGCCCAACAACTGCAATTCTCCCTAGTCATTGTGCAGGCTGCACAAGAAGGGGCAAAGACACATTATGGCTCCATCCCCACTACACACCTATGCAGTGTCTCCCCCGGTATGCATATAGATGTAGAGGCCAGCCCACATGCTGTGAAAATAATGAAGGAGTAGTTGGTACCACTTTAAAAGACTCATCCAATTTACTCCAGAGACAATACTATAGCAGTATATATGCAGTGCAGTGCAGTGCCCAGGAATAAATACCAAAAGTCTTGTTCAGCATTAGACTAACAGACTAACACAGCTGCTACTCTGAAACTTGTTCAGCTTTGCACTTACTATTGAACAATAAGTAGCTAAAGGAATGATCATTGATTAAGTTTTTCTTATTGAAGCAAATGTGTGGTGGTCGGTAAAAGTGAATTATTCAGAAATAGATTTTATGAATTTACTGGTAAAATACAAAGACTGCTAATTACTGTACTGGCACTTTGGTGGACTTTTACAGTAACAGTCAGATGTCTCTTGAACCAAACTGCTTTTCTCAGAGTGTTTTTTATTGGAAATGTAGTGTCCTCCTAATAATCATTGAATTTTATGGTGAACTTGAGAACTCCATTCAGACACAGGGAATCAATTCCTTCCAAGGTATTTTCAATTAGTATCATCATTGTACTACTATTTCAAATGATGGTCGACTGGGGAGAAAACAAGCTAAAGCTAAAGTAGAAAAGAGGGGAGGATGTTCTTGTGATTAAGGCTATGTCTACACCTACAACAGTGAGTAGAGTACAGGCACTGCCCGTGTACCTACACACCGCAGAGAAAGGCAGGCTGCATCCACACTTGTCTCTGGTGTGTAGCTACATTCCACAGTAAAAGGCTACGGCAGCAGGAAGGTAGAGGGAAAAGGCTCTGGCAGTGGGGAAGCAGCAAGAAGGACTGGGGCAATTAGGGTGACCAGACGGCAAGTGTGAAAAATTGGGGCAGGGGGTGGGAGTAATAGGAACCTATATAAGAAAAAGACCCAAAAATCGGGACTATCCCTATAAAATCAGGACATCTCGTCACCCGAGGGGCAATGGACTGCTAAAATAGCAGCGTAGACATGAGAGGCACTGCATGGATGAGAAGACACCCTGTGTAGGGTAAAGACCCTGGGGGGTTCAGGCATAGAGGGCACCTTACTCTACTTGACTGAGCCATGTCTCACTGCCCTGCTATAATGCTATTTATACCCAGGCTAGTTGGCCAGGCAGTGTCTGTACTCTACACATCGCCATTAGTGTGCACATAGCCTAAGTCATTAACTGAGAGAGATCTCGGTTCAGTTCCTGGCTCCATCACATGCTGACATAGAATCATAGAATATCAGGGTTGGAAGGGACCCCAGAAGGTCATCTAGTCCAAACCCCTGCTCGAAGCAGGACCAATTCCCAGTTAAATCATCCCAGCCAGGGCTTTGTCAAGCCTGACCTTAAAAACTTCTAAGGAAGGAGATTCTACCACCTCCCTAGGTAACGCATTCCAGTGTTTCACCACCCTCTTAGTGAAAAAGTTTTTCCTACTATCCAATCTAAACCTCCCCCACTGCAACTTGAGACCATTACTCCTCGTTCTGTCATCTGCTACCATTGAAAACAGTCTAGAGCCATCCTCTTTGGAACCCCCTTTCAGGTAGTTGAAAGCAGCTATCAAATCCCCCCTCATTCTTCTCTTCTGCAGGCTAAACAATCCCAGCTCCCTCAGCCTCTCCTCATAAGTCATGTGTTCCAGACCCCTAATCATTTTTGTTGCCCTTTGCTGGACTCTCTCCAATTTATCCACATCCTTCTTGTAGTGTGGGGCTCAAAACTGGACACAGTACTCCAGATGAGGCCTCATTAACCAAGTCACTGAATTTCTCTGCCTCAGTTCCCCATCTGTCAAATGGGACAACAATATTTCCTTTCTCCCACCCTCGGGTCATCTGTTTATCTAGCAGACTGCTTGAGGTTGGGACTGTCTCTTACTGAGTCTATGTACAGTGTCTAGCACAATGGGACTCTGATCTCTGCTAGGGGCTTTAAGATTCTACTGTAATATAAATAATAATAATTAATAAGGATCCCAAAGACAAAGCAGGAGAGGGAGAAAAAATGATGGTGGATGGAAATACGGAAAAGGGTAATTGGAAAAAGTGGATGGAGGGTGGATAAACTGAGAGAGAAGTAAATGTTAGAAAAATGGAGGAAAAGGGAAAAAAGACAGAGAAAAACGCACCGCAGAAATGGATTTAGAGAATAAATACAGGACAGACGAATTACAGAACAGAACATTAAAAATAGAATGAAATGAAAAGTCAGTAAAAGGAGAATCCAGAGATACATGGCCAATTCAAAAATGCTGTGTGCACAATTTTTGTTAAAATCAGGCCAGGACTGATGTTTTCTTCCAGCTCCTGGGCACGTAAGTTAGAGCTACTTAGCCTTAGGTTCTCCTGAATATGACTGGAACAAGAGTGAGAACATCTAGGAAAATCTAAGTGAATATCAGAATCTTTAAATTACATCACCTTACACGTCCAGAATCCGGCCTTTAGAAGCCTGGAGAAATGAAGGTGTCCTACAGCAAAATAACAGAACAAGAAAACCTGAGGGATGATGACTGAGGAGGGGGGAGAGGCAGAGAGAAAGAGAGTACAGTGATGTGCTAGAATGAAAATGAAGCCCAGAAAGAATGATCCAAATCTGGTCTGAATAATAAGGATCAAAAATTCAATATGGAGTTCTTTCACTGTTTAAGTCCTTTCTTGCATACTCTGTCCACTGAAGTCAATGGGAGTTTTGAGAGTACAGGATTGGGTCCCTACTGTACAAGTGGGAAAATATCATTATCACATAGAAAATGCCTGAAAAAATCTTCTCAAGAAATAAAATGATGCCAACATTAACTGAGAACTGAGCAAATTCATGCAAATCACTGAAAATCAAAAGTGATTTCAGGGGAAAAGGCATCTAGGAAGCAAAAACCTGCTCAATGACAATGATTTTGCCTTAATGATAAGCACCGATATTTCACTTTCAGACATCTAGTGCTTGAGTCAGTCCACTAGTTCATATGCTATATGCATTATATGAGTCAAGAGCGTGAGAGGATGCTTACTAAATGACAAAGTGTCTCATGTCCATCTCTGCACATCACTTTCTCCCTTAGGCTCTAAAGAAACTAGACCAGCTTGTTGCACTGTAAACAACTTTTCTGATGATCCTAAACCGGCAGGATTTTAAAAGCTAGAATTTGTAATGTCAGCCGCTCTTACTAGTGATTCTTTTTGCCCTGAGCCTCTTTCTTTTGCTCTTTCACTGGGAGTGGCCAAAAAGAAAAAAATTCTCAGAAAAGATATCTTTGTAATCAGTTCAGGAAATCTTCTATCCCATTTACTGTACTAAGGACCCTGAATTCCTACTCATTTACTGCACTATCTGTTAGAGTTATGCACATTTTTTCCAGGCATGTTAAATAAATTGAAAATATGACAAATTACACCAAAGTTTGCAGTATTTTGATTTAACTAAATTTTTTGGTGAACACACACCCAAAAGCAATCTAAAAATGATTACTCTATTTACAGACCTACAAAGCCAAATCCTTAGTCATGCAAGTAGCCCAATGAATTCAGAGGGACTTCTTGCATAAGGCATATATATTCTAAATACCATACTTGCCCTGCTACTTCCTAGTGCACATTTGTTTGCACGTGCATGCATGCACACGCACACCCAAAAACATTAGAAAGGAATCATGAAATCCAGCAAATGAAGAACGCTCGTAAGAAAGCTCAAGAAACAGAGTGGGAATTCCTACTGCCTATCATTCTAATGAAACAGCCCTTTCAAGATTTGCCCCATGCTCCCATCATTCAAACTACTATACTAATCAGCAATACCAAGAGTTTTTGAAGAATAAAATGATTGGCTATTAACTTACTCTTAACAGAAACTTTTTGTTTATACTTATTCACAGTTTGATAAATTAGCAAATTATTCTACAAACAGAGAGAGAGAGAGAGATTATCTTTAATTTTTATTTAGGAAAATGGTTATTTTGTGATTTTTGGAAGTTATTAACAACATATACATGATTCTCCCTATGGAAAAAGAAAAACCTCTGAGCTGGATGTCTTGGGCCTGGTAGAAAAGTTGCACTGGTGTAACTAAATCAATATGAAATCTTATTTTAGCTGTAATTATATATAAATTACTGAATTAAGCTAAATTTATTTAAGTGGGGTTTAGACTGGTTTAAGTGCATCAGGATGTTTGCATTGGTGTTACTAGACTGATTTTGAATTGATCCAGTTATACCAGTGTAACTTTTCTAGAATAGACACTATGGCCATTGAAATGGCAAAGGATGTTCTCAATGAAACCAGTAAGCGACAACAGTCCTGTTATGTGCCATTTGGTCTCAGAGTCATGTCAGCAGCAGGTATTGATTTAAATGCAATGTTCCTTGGAACTGAGACTACACTGTTCTTCTTTAGAATATTTTACATGAGCCTCTTAATAGATGTGAATTTCCATTGAAACTCTGGGAAAATGAACCTTTATAATCTTTTTTTTTTTTTGGTCAAGTCTTTATACATCACTGAAAGAAGGCTAAATCCAGTATAGGCATCTCAGACATAACTCTGTCTGACTTTCAGATAATGAATATCTAAAGCTGGTGTTAAGATCTTTTTCCTTCTTAAATGTGGTTTATGGCAGAGAGGTGCTTTATTTATTTTTGCCCTTGGTTTCTGACACTTCATATTCTGGTAGTGAATCACTGACATATACCAAAGTACAACTTTTACTAACATTGCCTGGCTCTTGGACTCTTGCCCTGATCCTATAATCTTTGTGCAGACACAGATGGTTTCCCTGAAGACAAAACTCTGCCTTCAAAATGATCATTGATAATATTGTGAGCTATTTGAAGATATAAAAGGCTTTCTTATTAACATAGGGCTAGATTTTGCCTTTTAGCCACAGCCAAGAGTAGTGTCAATACAGAACTCAGAGAGAGATTGTACTTCAGAAAGGCAATAAACAAGAGGGTAACACATGCTGTACCATCTTTTAAAGCGATGCAGCTTATAGCCTCTAGAGTTCCTGGCCTTCTGCACAGGCCAGTGGAGGGAATTGGGCCATGGCACGGTTATAGTCTCTGTGCAGAGTCGGGAATATAACCCAGATTTCTTGGCTTCCAGTGCTGTGCTTTGGCCACATAAATCCCTCCTCTCTTATATAACAAGTGTTGATAAATCACTCTGTAGTTCTTATTGTACAGTAGAGAGGTAGTCTCTGAAGGAATGAGTGAATTGAATGCTGAGTTTGAGCCCAGTCCTTGGAGTTGCTGAGCACCTATGCAGTGTATGCCTTCAAAAGTTTTATAATGAAAAGGAAGGAGAGAAATCCTAGTCACTCAGCCTGGGAACAAAGGCTCTAGTCAGGTTTTGGAAGCCAAGACAATGTCTCAGAGAAAAGGCTAGGAGTATGAAAGGACCTTGAGGCTGATCGCTACAGCTGTGAGGAGAGAGTACTTAAAACTCACAGGAACAGGTACCAATTAACATTTGGCAGGAAGGCAGAAAAGCCTCAGGAGAATGCCAAAGGATTTCATCAGGATAAACTTGTCCAAGAATTTTTTAAACTGAAGAGCACCAGATGACATTTTCAGAAGTACTTTTCTATTACAGGAAGGCAGAGATTTCTGATCAGTCTATTTCCTCATGCACAACGGGAAGAACAAAATGGTTTTATTCTGAGTCGTCGTATAAAACCAGACTCTTCAGGAACCAGAAGACACATGCCCATGTCCTTCTGGAAGAAAAGGGTAAATCCATGAGGTTAGGCAAAGCGTGTGAAGGTTTGCAAGACTCTCTTTGGGCTTCATGAACTAAATTAGTTTTGTGGAACCCCAAATGTGAAAAATAGTTGTAGAGGTTTGCATCCTTTCATAACTCTCTGCCCCACTACGTTTCCCCTCCCCCTCTTTCCCCAGTATCAGGTATCAGGGCTTCCTTGTTCCCAGCTTTCACAGGGCAACCTGTCATCAGAAATCCCTCTCACTCACAATTTAGACCAGATTTTCTGCATGGGGCATGTTTGTCTTCTACAAGTTGTTCCTTCCTTATCTCCTGTCTTGGGGTAGGAGGGGGAGGCTGCTACTTCTCTAAATTCAATATTATCCAGGGTTGTATAGAGAGATGAAATCCTGGGATTGGCATGAAGTGAGGTGTATTACCCTGTAATAAAATTGTTTGATTGGGTGGACAAGATCAACCAGTGTTAAAAATAACCTTAAACATGCCTATTTGGGCTGTGGATTTCACCCACACAGAAAAAAATTTCAAAACACTATAAAAATGCCTTATATATTTTATTGGTAAGGATAATATTAAATATCCTACTTCATGAGAGTATGCCAATATATCATACTGGTGCTTTGTGAATTATGCTGATTCCCCAGAATCTAATTCAAAATCCTTGTCCTTGTGTGCAACACCCTTAACAATTTAGGATACATCTATCCCAATGACCACTTCATAATCCATGATCTTCCAGTGCTGCCATTAAGACAATATAACTGGAGAAACCCAAGAGAAGATTCTCAGGATTTGGAGGCAGTGTGTTCTTAGGATTGTACTCCAGTTCTGGAAGGCCTCTCCAAGAAATCAGACTGATCCAAAATGCAGCTCTGCTTACACTCTGAAGAACCTTCACACGCCCTAGTTACCAGGCAGGCTTGGAGAAAAAGAAAGAAATCAACACCTCTGGGAATTTTTATACTTTTTTCAAAACTGATGATCTGTGCTGAGACCCAATGTGTTTAGGTATGTTAGCAATACTATGGTCCACAGATCTTTTTCAAAGTCAAATTCAATTTCATGTCATATTGGATGAGAAAAGGCTCCAGTGGAGCTGCAGTAGCCAGCGCTTTAGAGAACTAATGAGTATGGTGACTAGAGCTAGGGGGTAATAATAGTTGATTGCTTCAAACATTTCCACTTATTTTGGAGAGAAAGTTTTAAATTACTAAAGGCCAACTTCTGCCCTTCGATGCTCACACATGGCTCCCATTGCCTGCAAGGGTATTATACATTCAAGAGCAAAATTTGATCCTTTATTGGGACAAATCCTATACACACACTTCTCCAAGGGCAAGCAAGGCTCCAAATACAGCAATAAACAGTGCACTTCTGCTGCATTAGGGATAGGAACAGGATACAAGGAAGCCTCTGAAACTACTACTGCTCCACAGGGGACAAGGGAGAGGATTCCTTTTCCCCAGCCCCTGTGGAAGACCTATATTGTATTCTCAGGCTTTGAGTAGGTTTCAGGAGTTTGCTCTTATTGCTCAATGTGCTGGAACACAAGAAAGTATCAGAGGCTCTCGATGAACTGGATTCCTGTGTTGCAAGACAGAGAGCTTATCTGTGTTTTGTAACAAATTTTCATTTCCCTCCTCCCTTACATTATACGAGCAATAAAAACCTATTTACAAGGCATACAAAATTCAGTTTATAGCTGGAAGGACATCTCTCCCTGTCTGTGGTGTTTCTGCAAGTGTCAAAACAGACTTGTATTTCATACCAATAAAAAAATGAATTTTATGCCAAGAACAGCAAGAACTAAAACAAAACAATGCTATTTCCTCAAATAAAACTCTGAGACTTATTAATCTAGACCCTGATCCTGCAATTGGGTCAGCATGAATAGACACAATGCAGAGTCTGGTGCAGCTGCCTGCAAGTATGGACCAATTCCAATAGGGTCCTTTGTAATCTAAGGGCCAGATTTTGAAACTCTTCCTGAAGCTGATTAGTCTCTTGCTCCACAAGTACTTCCATTTATTTTGATGGGCAAGGGGATCAGAATTTGACCTAAAATGTGCAATATAGAGTTACTGGTAGATCTGGTTGAAAATTTTCCAGTGAAAAATTTTCCATCAAACAAATGTGCTTTGTCAAAACTGAAACTTCCCACAGCAATATGTCAATTTTGACTGTGTTTCATTTGGGAAGGGGAGAAGGGGGCAGGAGAATGCTGTGAATTTTTATTTCAAAATTACTTTTTTATTTCAAATTTTTTTATGTTAGATTATTTTAAAAAGTAACTTTTTAAAAAATGTTGACATCGAAATGAAACTTTTTTTTTTCAAATAAAATGTTTTGATTGTCCAATAATGAAAATGTTTTGGAACCTTTTGGAAATTTCATTTCACAAGAAATTTTGAAATTCTTTGTTTTTGTTCTGATTTAGAACTAAACAAAATTTGAAATTATGGAATTTTTTGCATAATGGAAATTCTGGGTCCTAGTCATGAATAAGTTTGAAATATAATTTTCTTCAGTCAATTTTTGTAGCAACCTTTTGGTCAATTATTTGATACTAGCAATTGTTTCTTGGTTAAGCAAATCTAAATGAAAGTGAACTTTCATACAAACAAAACTTTGGTTGAATAAATGTTCATGAATCGTGAATAATAAAGGGATACAAACAGGCAGACATGAAAATAGTGTTGTGACTCAGCAAACTGTTCTCATGTAGGTTTTTAAACTAGTCAACCAGCTCTACTCTGAAAAGAAGCTTCATTCCCACTCTGCCCACTAATGCTGAAATGGAAAGAAGTGTTTGATTTATTTTTAAAACTTATGCTTTAAAATATGGCCCTGATTCAGAAAAGCACTTGCTTATGTCCATCCCTGTTTATCAAAGCATTTAAGCATATGTTTTCCCATTGGCGTCCAGTGGAGATTAGGTCCCAATTTGGCACGTGTTTAAGTGATTGCTTCTGATGATTTCCCTTGATGATTGAAAAGTTTTCCTTTTCTGCATTTCATAGTATGCATCCATTTAAAATATATATTTTTACTTTTCAATATGAAAAATGATGTACAGTATGTGGTTCTGTCACAAATGAAAATATTACACACACAATTTCATATCAATACACAATTCTAAAACAGAGCCACACACACATCTCCTCACATTTATATTTTTCTATTTATAATGTATGTATCAAGCATTACAATTTATCTGGAATGTTTAAATAACACATCATTGGATCTGTGTATGTTGACTTGCCATATATTTGCACGCTTAAGTACCCACAGAAAGAAGAAAACAAATGTAAGGTGTTAAAAACACAAGAACATATTATATGTTTAAAACAAATAAGGAATAATGCAGACTATTTGTTTTACCCTCTTTAATTTTAATAAATCTTAATATTTAGAAAGAAATTGTGACGGGTCGAAATAAGAATCTAGTAAACTGGCCCAAATGGAGCCATGTCACCATTGTGTCCTGCTCAATACTGATTCCCTGCCCTCCAAGAGCATAATCACTGAACAGAAGGAGAGTAACTATTCCTCATCTTCCATGGTATGCTTGATCCTGTGTCCACTACTGACAACCTCAAGCCTTCAGAAACCACAAGTTGGGCCCCAAAAACCCTGAGGTTGGCTTAAAAATCATGAGATATTTTTTAAAACAAAGCAACTCACATGCCTTGACCTCAGTTTTAGGCACTACTGTGACCACAAAACCCCTGCTCAGGTGCCACCTAACTCTATAGGCACATAAACTCACTCAGTGCCTAAATTTTCCCTGTAAAAGTTCCCTAGGTATCTACCTTTCTGCCTTTATGCATGGACACAATGCCTCACGCTGGTGTCCAGATGCCTACCTCACACCAAAGCCCCAACACAATTCTCAAGCCAGATGAAGACAGACATTCCCCTGCCTCTGTTGCTTGTGGAGCCCAATCTAGTAGGCATGCTCAGAGCACACATACCAGCTTGAGGTCCATTCAGAATCTGGCCAGGGTAGGCGGCATCTCCCTACTTTTAGCCCAGTGGTTAGAGCCCTCACTTGGGATGTAGGAAACCCATGTTCAATCCCCCCTTCTGCCTGAGGGGAGAAAGGATCTGAGCAGAGATCTCCCACCTCTTAGGTGAGTACTTTAACCAATGAGCTATGGGATATTCTAATGCAGGTGTCTCTGTCTCCTCTGTGAAAGCTATTTCAGAGTGTATAAATAATGACAGGGTGATTGGAGCCGGGGGCAGGACTCTCCTACCTCTGAGGTGGGTGCTCTAACTATCAGGCTATAGAGTCATTCTTACTATCTCTCTGGCCCAATGACCTCTTCTTCCTCCTCCTCAGGTGTTTCTTGCAACAAACAGCTTAGAAACCTAACTCCAGCAAAGGATTCATGTCTGTAGATCCCAAGTAGAGGGATACACCTACCTAATAACCTGGAAGTAGGCACCTAAATCCCAGACAGAGGCGGGGCTTAGGACACACCCTCTTGTCAGCCTCAGCTATTGGCTAGTGTAGTCCAGGAGCTATCTAGTGTTCTGGGTTTTGTGGATCCCATTCTTAGGTGCCCATCTCTCCCCATTTATTTGAGTGATTTTCTAGGCGCCTGAAAGTTAGGTGTTGCTATGCTCAGCGTCACCACACAAGTTCACAGCTGGGTTAAATAGACATAGCTCTACCTGGCCCTTAAACATTATGGCCTGGGCTACACTTAAAACTTAGGTCGACTGAGCTACGGCTCTCATGGGTTTGAAAAATTCACAACTCTGAGACCATGGGTGGCGGCGGGTGGAGCCTCCCTTCGGGGAAGCTAGCCCTGGCTCCGCCCCTTCCACCCCGCCCCAGCTGGAGACCTGAGACCTCCTGCCTCCCTCCATTCAGAGGAGCCCCGAGCACCTCCCCTCCTCGGCCAGAGGAGCCCTGGGCCAGCCGCAGCCACGCCTCCCCTCCCCAGACCCCAAGGCCCCCTGGGGAAAAGCTCTCACTCTCACGATATGCCTCATGAAGGTTCCAGGGAGGTTGAGGAGGTGGTATTTGCTACTCAGCTTCCTGGGTTCCTCAGTCATGTCTCTGGAGTCCAGGGAGATTACTGATGAACCCGGGAAGCTGAATAGCACATACTGCCTTCTCAGCCGCCCTGGAACCTTCATGGGACATAATAAATCTAAAACTTGCCCCCAAACTATGCAACCAGGGGTCTGGTGGCCGCTGTGGTGCTGGCCTATTATACCCGCTGCCCATGCCTGAGACATAGCTATGCTGACCTAAGCCCCGAGATAGACACTGCTTGGTGAATGGAAGAATTCTTCCATCAACCTAGCTCCCGCCTCTCGAGGGGGTGAATTTACTACAGTGATGGAAAAATACTTTCTATCACTGTAACAAGTGCCTGCTCTACCAGGCTACAGAAGCATAGCTGCAACATTGCAGCTGTGCCCCTGTAGTGCTTGTAGGGTAGGCATAGCCTATATAGCCAAGTGAATGGGAGTATTTTTGATTTATTTCAGTGGGAGCAGGATTGAGCCCTATGGGTGCTTCATGTTAATTTCATTATTTGGCCTTTGATTTTCATCAGTATGTGATGGGGGCGGGGGGAAGAATCAACAGGAAGCCCACTTTAAAGAAAAGGGAAATCAACTCTAATTGACTAATGTGCAGTAGAAAATTAGCCCCTTGGTTAAAAGAATGCCTACGATTTACCATTCTTTAATTTATATGGAGTTTTCTTCTTGAGTCCTTTAGGAAGAAAGGGCAGGATGAAATAATAAAATGTTATAATTATTGAAGAAAACTGCAGTACTTTTATATAATAAACTACATCCAGCTGTACAATGGCTATATTTTCATCCAGAGTTTATGGTGACCAAAAAAAAAAAAAACCACAAGAGCAATTTTTTACTAGTTTGTGTATGTCAATGAACAGAGATGGTCATTATATTCCTGAAATGTGAACACTTTGGGTGTATTCTCTGCTAAAAATATAGAGACAAGAAACCAATGAGCAACATGGACTCACTGTAAACTTTAACACTTTAGCCCAACTATCTCCTAGATTTGTGTGTCTTTCTGCACATTTGTTTCTGTCTGCAAATTTCTTTCTTTATCTCTTTTCCAGTTATGAGAGTAAATTGAACCGAGTGACCCTTTTCGTCATTGGAATTAATACAAATTGCTGCTGCTGTTTGGATTCTTAAACAGATCATAAGTGAAATCCTGTCTCCACTGAAGTCAATATCAAAACTCCCAGGGACTTCAATGAACACTGGATTTCACCCCATATTGTTTAAAATAATAAAAGCAGCTGTGAAGTGCTTTTCAGTCTAAAGGTTCCCAATGTATTTTACAGATTATGGCCATAATATAACAATCAAATCCACTCATCCAAAACCCCTTCACTGAATTCCATGGGACTCCACAGGAGTGTAGAGGACTTGACTAGAAGATCTAACTGCGGAAAATGGGGATCAACATACAGGAATTACTTCATCCACTAGTGAAATGCAGCCACATCCAGGGTGGAACATGTCAGCTGCTTAGCAGTGGATAACTAGCAATAGTACGTGCTGCTTAGGACAGGAAGTAAAAAAAGGATACCAATTTATGTAATTGTGATCATGGTCCTTTAAAAAATCTACCCCTTTAAGTTTAGTAAATGCTTTCATTATTTCCGCTGCAGTGTCTGCTCTCTGCTTACATGCAAACATACACCCCTTGCCAACAATGTGGCATCCAGAAGGAATCTTCTTATTCGGTAGAAAGTTTTCCATAATTACATAAGTGAAGCCTGTGAGTTTGGGCTTATGTAACTGAACAATGTGAGAGTGAGTATTACCGTAATGTAGTTAGATCACTTACAGTAAGTGTGGAATGTTCTTTCCTGTGTTAGACTGAGAGTGAATGCCATAGAAGTGACCTTCTTGCCCCCACCTCCCGCCTTCTATGAATCATGTTTCCATGGGTCTTTCTGAAAGCAAACTACCCTCAGGTGTTTTACAGCATTTGTTTGTGTTGTGGGTAAAATACATATACACACACACAACTTCAATTGGATTAAGAAGACAAGGGCAAAGAAACCAAAGTGCTGTGGTTTCTTTGAATATCTGTATGTCTGCATAGTGACAGAGGTCTCACAGTCTCAGCCACAATACCTTGACTCACCACATTGCTGTTTAGAAGAGGCGTTCATCCTTCAGGGGGGAGCTGAGCCACATAGGCATATGCAGAATACTGCTCTTAAAGCATATCACTCTCTTAGGCCGGATTCTACTCTCACGACAGCGTAAATCAAAAGGCCATGTTTTCTTGCACAGGTATGAGTGAGTGCCTTAACTTCTTGCAGGTAGGGCCGGCCCACAACATTTTGGCAACTGAGGCAGGAAGCTCAAATAACGCCCCCATGCCAAAACTTTGAAAGATCTCAATTCTGCCTTCTTCCTGTTCTACTCCTCTCATGGTACTGCTCTGCTACCTACCCCAATAAAGGAGAACTAACAACTTAAAATGCCTTTTTCAAAAATTTTAAGTAACACTTAACTTTCAAATGCCTGAACAACTGTAACGTGTCTTGTCTGCATAGTAAACACTGGCATTTTTATCTGTTTGAATAATCAAAGTGGTCCTTTCCGTGACTTCTTGGTTGCAAAGATTTGAACTGCTTCCTGCTGAAGGTCCACAGTCTGGGCCAGCTCATGCTCTTTTGAGATGGTTGCAAGGCTGACCAGCCTCTCCTGTGTCATTGTGGTGCGTTGATGTGTTTTTATTAACTTCATGCTTGGAGAAGCTGTGTTCTCCACTGGCAACTGTTATAGGAAGTGTTAGAAGTATGTGCAGAGCAAAAAAAGCATTTGGAAAGAGGATGGTCATCTTATTTGTGCACATATATTCCAGAACAGCCTTTGGAGTTGATCCTGCTTAAATGTATCTTGAAAGGACTTTCAGTTCATCACCTAAATCACTCGCATCAATATCGTGCATGTCATCATGTGTCAACACTGTCTCTAGTGCCCTGCATTGCTGGTGTAGGTCTTCTTCAGGTATAGTGAGGAGTTTTAGAATATCATACAACATCCCAAATATACTTCTGTGTTCCTTGAACTGCATGAAACGTTTTTCAACTGACTGTATTGCACAATCTAGCACCTGGTTAAAGAATTCAACTTTGAATTGTTGTTTGGGGTCTCTTATGGGATTATCCCAGGCCTCGTAATCAAAATGTCGTCTTCTTCGGTGACTCCTGTATTCTTGAATGGGTGGGAAAATAGCTTCAGTGTGAAGTTCCTCTGCCAACTTCTGTGCACTCTTCAGAATGTTTTGAAATCCCTCATCTGACCAGTAAGACTGTAGGTATGACTTTGCTTTGTCCAGTTGTTCCATTGCTCCAGATATATCAAGGTCAACACCTCGGAGTCTCTTGCTTACAACATTTATTTCAAACAGTATGTCATGCCACAACACTAAGCCACATAGAAATTTGAAAAGGAGTACTTGTGGCACCTTAGAGACTGACAAATTTATTTGAGCATAAGCTTTTGTGAGCTACAGCTCACTTCATCAGATGCTGTAGCTCACGAAAGCTTATGCTCAAATAAATTTGTTAGTCTTGTGACAGGGTCAGGCCAGATGGCTACAGGAGAGTGATAGAAAGCAGATATATTAGCCCCAGGTTAAGTAGGTCCCTTTTCCCTGGGTAAGGTAATAGGGAAGGTTCCAGAACAATCAGGACTTTCTAACAATTAAGGCAGACAAGCTGATTAGAACACCTGCAACCAATCAAGAAGCTGCCAGAATCAATTAAGACAGGCAGGCTAATCAGAGCACTTGGGTTTAAAAAGGAGCTCACTTCAATTTGTGGTGTGCGTGTGAGGAGCTGGAAGCAAAAGGTGCAAGAAGCTGAGAGTGAGAAGGTGTACTACTGGAAGACTGAGAAGTACAAGCATTATCAGACATCAGGAGGAAGGTCCTGTGGTGAGAATAAAGAAGGTGTTGGGAGGAGGCCATGGGGAAGTAGCCCAGGGAGTTGTAGCTGTCACACAGCTGTTACAGGAGCCACTGTAGACAGCTGCAATCCACAGGGCCCTGGACTGGAACCCGGAGTAGAGGGCAGGCCCGGGTTCCCCCCATCCCTCCATTTCCCCAAATCCCTACTTGATACTGGAGGAGTTGATCTGGACTGTGGGTCCACCAGAGGGGAAAGTCTCTGGCCTGTTCCCCGATCCACTAGGTGGATCAGCAGAGACTTTGGGGATTGTTCTTCTTCCTTTTCCCCATGCTGGCCAGCGATGAGGCTAACTGAGTGAACGGCAGATTTGAGCCATGAAAGTGGCCAAACTGAGGGCTGCCGTGAACCTCTGAGGCGAGCAAATCCACCAATAAGCGCAGGACCCACCAAGGCAGAGGAGGAACTTTGGCACAGTCTCTAAGATGCCACATGTACTCCTTTTCTTTTTGCAGAGACAGACTAACACATCTGCTACTCTGAAAATAGAAATGTGAAGTTCTGTATGTTTCTGGTGCTTCCATTTCCCTCTGCCACTGTTCTGCCATGAACAATTCCTGTCATATTATTAGCTTCCATAATGGCAACTCTGGCATCATCTATCTTCCCAATTTGGTGTTTGATAGGTTTTATCGCCTCCCTTTGACTTTCCCATCATGTCACTCAGTGGTTTCAGTGTCAGAGAAGATATTCCCAGATGTTGCTTCAAAATTTGCCATCAATAAGTTGATGCAGAGAAAAATACATAGATGCTTTGAATTACATTAAAAAATTCAGCAGCCTTACTAGAAGCTGATGCTGCATCACTGACCACCAAGCTCAATGAATGAGAACTGCATGGGACAGAAAAAGCTTGAGGGTTTAACTCTCAGATCCTTGTCTGCACTCCTCTGTTCTTCCCTCTCATGTTGGTGCCATTATTCGTACCCCTGACCTCTCATGTCAGCTATTGCAATTCCCATATCTTCCAGATTTTTAAGAAGCACATTGGTCATACCAGCTCCTGTAGTATCATCAATGTCAATAAATTCTAGAAAATGCTCTCTGACAGTCACCATTGCAGGGACATTTTCACTAGGTTCTGTTGTTGTTACAAAACACACCATTAAAGTCATTTGTTCCGTATGGCTGATGTCAGGAGTGCAATCCAAAATAACAGAGTAATATCTTGCTAACTTCAGATCTGCCACAATCTTCTGTTTGACTTTTGTTGCCAGTAACTCTCATTTTGAATTGTTTTTTCAAGGTAGTGGTGTGTGTACATTTCTTGGGTGGTGACTCTTCTTAGGTGCTCCTGGAGTACAGCATCAAACTCAGCCATCAGCTCCACAATTTTAAGGAAGTTTCCATTGTCTGGCACATACAGCAGATCGGAAGTGCCACATAGTGCTAGGTTTTGGGTAGCAAGCATTTTCACAATGGCAATGAGCCTTTTCAGAACATTTTGCCAGTAAAGAGACTCTGATGCAATCTTCTCTTGATGCTGATCATCTATGGTGGCCTTTAACCTTAGTTTAATCTCAGAGTCTTTCCACCTATGGAATGCTCTCTGGTGATTTGCTGCCTTCTCATGTCATGCCAGATTTTTCCAGTCCTTTGTTCCTGTAGAACCCAATGTGGCTGGAACATTAGACTGGAAGAGTTTGCAACAAAAACAGTATGCAGCATTCTGGGTTTTTGAGTACATAAGCCATGGCCTCTCCACTTTGTCACCACTGGGGATTTCATGCCAGTAATGTGTTGGCTGGAGACTTCTATTTTCATTGTCTTTGGGGATCATGAAGTTTTTCACTTGCTGTGGCCCACACAGTACAAAGCAGTCCCTCAGGCTGCTGCTTAAGTGTGTCCAGAGTCCTGGACCATCTAGACTTAAGGAACTAAACTCAGCAGCAGCTGTTTCTTGCACCTCCACCACACTCTTCTCTGATCTACACTTTTCTTCAGGAATGTGCATGGTTACATCCATTTGAGATTGAGATATGGATGCTGCAGTAGCTGCCAGGTCACCTGCACTCTTACTAACTGGAAGATCAGGCATCTCCTCACCACTCACATCCACACTGGGGCCGGAAAGCTCACCGTGAACATTTGTATCTATGTATCTCAGGAGAGCTCCTTCCTACTTAGATAGAAAAGCTTCCTTTGCTTGCTTTCTTTTTCTGAATGCTGCCCCAGAGGGGTGTTTTCTTCTTTCACTCATGACTGCTGTTCTGTGCCACCTATAGTGGCTCTCAACACTCAGTTGAAGAGGATAAATAAGCAGGCTGGTAGCAGGACCTGAGTGAGTGAAGATATCAGTGTCTTAAGGGCCTAACTGGCTCCTACTACTTCAGTTGACTGCCTGTTCTCCTCAAGTGGGTTCAGGGAAGCAGCAGGAAACAGGAAGCTCCCTAAGAAGTTGGTGTTAATCAGTCCAGGCTCCTGGGGGTGCTAGAGAGGTACATAAGAGGCAGTGGCTCCTCCTCTCTCTCCCTGCAGCTCCTGCTGCTTTCTGTTATTCCCTCTCACCTTTTCTCCTGACTGCCTGTTATGTGTCTTGTGCCCTCCTTCCTCCAGCACAGCACTCCACCATCTCTGTGCTTCTAGAGCAGAGAGAATACATATGCACCAGCAGCAGACACAATTTTGGTCTAGAGATTAGAGCACACAGTTTGGAGCAGTCATAAGTTCCCTTCCTGGCTCCTTTGTTGATGTGTTATTGGGCAGTCATTTAACCTCTCTGTGCCACCAATAAAATGTCTCTTCATGCTTCACAAACAAACAAAGAATATTCTGTGTGAATAATAATCCTTACCTACCTCCCAGGCTTGTTATGAGAATGACTGAATGGTTTTAAATAACTTTGTAATCCTCAACTGAAAGGTGCTATAAATATGCCATGTGTAATTGTTACCATTATCTCACACAACCCCCAGGCTACCAAAAGAGTTTTTGTTTTATGTAATCAGATCTGTATGGCATTTTAAATTTCAGCGGGGCTCCGTGTGGAAGCAGGACCATGAGGATCCAACTGCAGGACTGAGGCCTTGGTTAGTATTCAGATCAAGTAAGTCGTATTTGGGTGATCTATTGAATGTACCATGGAGCATAAGTGTACAGTGTGGGGTGTTTCTGTTTTGTATTTTGATTTTTCTTTAACTAGAAGAGATGGGTCATGTGATATGGTCAAAAAATAAGAGATTGACTATGTGGGTTAGTGAAGTGGGTTAAGCACCTATAACTGAGTGCTCAGCATGTTGCAAGATCAGGAGCTAATGTTGTATTTTTACCTTTTTCCTCCAGAGATGTGTTCAGTCTAGATTTGGGTCACACAACTAAGAGGCATTTGGTGATATTTCAGCCTTATCCCAGGGAGATGTTTTACTGTGAGGAGATTTTCAAAGGAGCAATGGCAATTAGGGGCGGAACTGTCATTTAAGGCAATAGGTGTGAGGTGCCTAACTGCCACTTGTGCTTTTCGAAATCTCACCTGTGGTAAATTACCACATTTTACCACAACTGGCTGTTTCTGTTCAGGAGAGACCCAGCGCTAGGGAAGAAGAGGTTCTTGAAGGCTGGGATTGCCAAAACTGTGGAAAGAGACATGGTAATGCATACACAATAAGGGATCTGACACTCAGCTATCAATTTCTCCCCTTCACAAGTACTATACTTCTCCAGACAGACCCTCAAACGTTTTGTTTTTAATTCTACTGAAGAATGAGCAACTTTCAGTGCCTAACTTACTCACTGCAGGATAGAGCATGGTCACAATAAAATACTGCTGATCTGACACAGGTGGGCATAATTAGAAGTTTGAGGCGGACATTGAAAGGCATCATAAATCACCAATATACTCCATAGAAATGGTCATTGTCATTCACCTGTGAGTTTTACAGGGAACTAGAAATGTAAAATGAGATTTCACCTGGCTCCGGCAGAGTTACATATTAAACACAAGGCTCATTTAATGGCAAGTGTTATGTTTTGACCACAGTAGTACAACTGTGTGTGTATGGATATAAAGTCAATTAAGGGGTAAATCTGCAGGTGGCCCTTAAGTCAGGGTAGATAAACCCCATATCGGAGCGATGCGGTGCAGGAACAACTCTGAGCCCAGGAAGCCCCATCCCAGCAGGCCTCCAATTGGAGGAGGGGCTTAAAAGGGAGTCTCTTCAACACAGTAAGTGGAGGTGGAGAGAGACAGACCTGCACTTACTGCTACAGAGGGACTATGCCAGGAGGATATCCCCAGGAGGAGGGCTGCTGCAAAAGGTTAGGACTCCCTAGCCTGCAGAGGCCCTTGTGCTGGGTTTCAAGGGAGAGCCAACAACAACAGTTGTTGCCGCAGCAACTGAATCAATTTATTGCAACATCGGGCCTCCCAACACCAGCAGCAAGTGGCTCGAAAACAGCTTCATTCTGGAGGTGACCACTCAACATGAAGAACAGCAATACCTGGTCCCAACAAATGATGGTGCTCCTACAACCCCTAGGAGCCACTGCTATCTTGGGGCCGAGGTCCTCTGGGACCTAAAGTCAGGGTGTCCCAGTCAATCTGACAAAGATGGGCCCAGACAATGACCCCCAAAGCCACCTTAGTGACATTTGAATGTGCGGCCACTGTGGCATCATGGCTGCCCAATCATTGGGCCACAATCTTGGCCTCACGCTTGATGGGGCTGGCCTACGCAGCCTATAGGGTGCTAGATTCCATGGATGCCCAAGACTACCATAAGGTCAAGATAGGCATTTTAGATATTTTCCCAGATATATACTCTACCAGTGCTTCTGGAGGAAAAAATATGCACTGGGGGCCTGCCTTCAGGTAGTGGCCCAGTGCTTCAAAGATTATTGCTGGTACTGACTAACGCCAGATAGGAGAACTAGGGAACAGGTGGCAGAGGATTTTGTGCTTGAGCCATTTATCCAGGTTCTCCTGGTCAGGGGACGGGAGTGGGCGTGAAGACATTGATGTTGGAGGCAGTGGGCTCATGGAAAATTACCTGGCAGCTGACAGGGCACCCCCTACACCCCCAAGGAGTGTCCTTGAATCTAGGCCATTGCTGAAAGTAGATGACAGAGTGTGATGGAGAGAGGCACAGGAGACTCCAGTGCGGCGAGGCCCAAATCCCTTCTATGGCAGACACTGAAGCTAAGCTAGAACACTCCAGGACACAGAGGTCTAGGGAGGCAAGGATTTCAGAAGCTAAGGTTCCTCTGGCCATGATATTTCTAATGGCAGGAAGACAGATGGTTGCCCCTTTGGCAGGCAGTTTTTTCAAGTGTGGGCACTTTCAGCATGACTGCCCCTTTATGGATTATACTACAGGCAAACCTGGAAGCTGCCTCCAGAGTCTGTAATCAGGGTCTGGCCAAGATGATAGTCTCAGTGAGAGTTTATGGGTCCTAAGTGATGGGCTTAATAGACTCAGTGTGCAGCCAGATCCTCATAAGGGAAAAGCTGTTATGTTCCATGGGATGCCAGCCACATGATCTTCTTGCAGTGTAAACACAAAGATGTGCACCTGTACCCCACAAAGGAGATATAAGTGACAGTGGGGAACCACACTGAGACACTGTGTGGGAATGGCTGCCTCTCTAGATTACCCAGTGATCCTGGGACACAACTGGAAGTGCTTTAACAAAGTCTTACAGGTGCAGAAGAATGACTTAGTTAGGGGTGCTGACCATGCCTCCAGGGCCAGGGAAGAGGCTGCGTCCATGAAGCTGCCTGACACAGGAGAGTGAGAACACCCTGGGGAGGGGACTCGTGGAAGGACCCCTGAGGGCTAGTGAACTCAAAATCACTTGGATGTGGAATGGCTGATCCAAAACAGGAATTTCATCGGGAACAGAAGGGAAACCCAGGGGTGAAAGTAAGGCAGTACGGGCTAGTACGGCGTACCAGTAAAAATTGGCCGTCAGTACCGCCTCGTACAGCTGACTTTCAAGGACACTGCTTAAAGCACTGCCGCGGCAGCACTTTAACATCACTGCCCCTTTTGTGCCCCCCCTTCCCCCCCGCATTGGCGGCCCTGCTGGGTCCCAGGGCTGGCGATTTAAAAGGGCCCGGGGCAGCAGCCGCAGATAAATTTTACTTTCACCCCTGGAGAAATGTCACCTATAAATATCTGGCCACTGTCAACGGGGAGGTAATCAATTGACAGAAGCTAGAACAATGGCCACACTTTGAGTTGAGAGAGAAACAACTCTATGGTTGGTACATGACCACGAGACCAACAAAATTTGGGCCCAAATCCTTGTACGTTGGCCTTTTGGAGAGAGTTACCTTGGCTCATACATTTGGTACTCTGTGCTGGCCACCTGGGAAGAGAGAAACTCCTTAAGAGAATTACCATCCGGTTCTATTAGCCAGGGATCTTCAAAGAGGTAAAGGATTACTGCATGTCCTGCTTGGAGTGTCAGTTGGCAGAACCGAAAAGAGCTCCAAGGACTGCCCTGATATCAATGCCGGAAGTAGACACCCCCTTGAGACGATCAGCATGGATTTGATACAGCTGGTAGAGATGAGGACAAATGGACACCAACACATACTGGTGATTGTGGATTATGCAACACAATATCCTGAGGCTATTCCGCTTCACACAACCAACACAGTAACCATAGTAATGGAAATCATGAAAGTCTTTGTGAAGATGGGGTTTCCCCACGAAATAGTAACAGACCAAGAGGGATGGGGTGTACCAGGCCCTTTGAGGCCCCCTGCTGGAGGACTTGTGGTCTTACCATACCCCACCCCAGAAAAGGAGCAGTAAAAGTCCTCCACGCCTGCCTAGAAAGGCTACAGGGAAGCAGCCAATCAGAGCCAGCAGGCTCAGTGAAAAGGAGCAGCAGGGCCTGAGCAGATCAGTTGCTGTCTGGTTGCTGGAGCTCAAGGAAGAACACTCTCAAGGAGTGTGACTGAGTGCCAAGGCATATGTCATCTGCATATACAACCTTGTAAGACTCAAATAGCAGATCAAATTTGAGAATTACCATGAATCTCAATCAACCAGTCAAACAGGTTCAGGACAATGATTTTCTAGTCATAGGTCCATCACTTTGGGTCCTCCAGCTGAATGTTGAAGGGTTGCCTGCCACCAAGAGGGAATGCATATCCCATCCCGAGTCATTGAATTTTTGAGCAATAAATTGGGAGCTGTAAAGTATATCTCGAACTTAGATCTGACCAAGGGCTACTGGCAGATCCCCTTAACAAAGGGATCTTGAGGAAAAAACAGCTTTTGCAACACATTTTGGCCTGTATTATTTTAAGACTATATGCTCTTCAGCCTTCTTGGTGCTGTGACCACCGTCCAAGGGCTGATGGGCATGGTCCTGCAACCACGCATCCAGAATGTGGCAGCCTATATAGGCAATATAGTTGTTCACAGCGCTGAGTGGGAGAAACACCTCAAATATGGTCCTACATGCCCTCGGTGAAGCCAGCTTCACAGTGAATCCAGTCAAGTGCCAGTTGTGGTTTCATGAGACAATGTACCTGGGATATAGTGTCAGAAGGGGCAAACTAACACCACTTTTGTTGGAAGGTCCAGACCTATTCTGTTGGCAAAGAAACAAGTTAGACAATTTTGGGGTCTGGTTGGCTACAAAAGATGATTCATAACCAGCTTTACCATAATAGTTGTACTCCTCACTGACTTAATGCAGAACTTTAGCCCCAAGAGCGTCACCCAAGGTCTATGACAAAACCTTCAGGACCTTGAAAGACCTTCTGAGCAAAGCACCAGTCGTCTTCTGGTAACCTCAACAGGAGGTTTGTCCCTGTAACCTCAACAGGAATCCCTGTGGAGGTTACAGGGACAAACCATCCCAATGTGTCGAAAGAATAGTAAATATGGCAGGCGACCAGCTTGGCTTAATGGTGAAATCCTAGCGGATCTTAAACATAAAAAAGAAGCTTATAAGAAGTGGAAGGTTGGACATATGACCAGGGAAGAGTATAAAAATATTGCTCGGGCATGTAGGAATGAAATCAGGAGGGCCAAATCGCACCTGGAGCTGCAGCTAGCGAGAGATGTCAAGAGTAACAAGAAGGGTTTCTTCAGGTATGTTGGCAACAAGAAGAAAGCCAAGGAAAGTGTGGGCCCCTTAATGAATGAGGGAGGCAACCTCGTGACAGAGGATGTGGAAAAATCTAATGTACTCAATGCTTTTTTTGCCTCTGTCTTCACGAACAAGGTCAGCTCCCGGACTGCTGCGCTGAGCATCACAACATGGGGAATAGATGGCCAGCCCTCTGTGGAGAAAGAGGTGGTTAGGGACTATTTAGAAAAGCTGGATGTGCACAAGTCCATGGGGCCGGACGAGTTGCATCCGAGAGTGCTAAAGGAATTGGCGGCTCTGATTGTAGAGCCATTGGCCATTATCTTTGAAAACTCGTGGCGAACGGGGGAAGTCCCAGATGACTGGAAAAAGGCTAATGTAGTGCCAATCTTTAAAAAAGGGAAGAAGGAGGATCCTGGGAACTACAGGCCAGTCAGCCTCACCTCAGTCCCCGGAAAAATCATGGAGCAGGTCCTCAAAGAATCAATTCTGAAGCACTTACAAGAGAGGAAAGTGATCAGGAACAGTCAGCATGGATTCACCAAGGGAAGGTCATGCCTGACTAATCTAATCGCCTTCTGTGATGAGATTACTGGTTCTGTGGATGAAGGGAAAGCAGTGGATGTATTGTTTCTTGACTTTAGCAAAGCTTTTGACACGGTCTCCCACAGTATTCTTGTCAGCAAGTTAAGGAAGTATGGGCTGGATGAATGCACTATAAGGTGGGTAGAAAGCTGGCTAGATTGTCGGGCTCAACGGGTAGTGATCAATGGCTCCATGTCTAGTTGGCAGCCGGTATCAAGTGGAGTGCCCCAAGGGTCGGTCCTGGGGCCGGTTTTGTTCAATATCTTCATAAATGATCTGGAGGATGGTGTGGATTGCACTCTCAGCAAATTTGCGGATGATACTAAACTGGGAGGAGTGGTAGATACGCTGGAGGGTAGGGATAGGATACAGAAGGACCTAGACAAATTGGAGGATTGGGCCAAAAGAAATCTGATGAGGTTCAATAAGGATAAGTGCAGGGTCCTGCACTTAGGACAGAAGAACCCAATGCACAGCTACAGACTAGGGACCGAATGGCTAGGCAGCAGTTCTGCGGAAAAGGACCTAGGGGTGACAGTGGACGAGAAGCTGGATATGAGTCAGCAGTGTGCCCTTGTTGCCAAGAAGGCCAATGGCATTTTGGGATGTATAAGTAGGGGCATAGCGAGCAGACTGAGGGACGTGATCGTCCCCCTCTATTCGACATTGGTGAGGCCTCATCTGGAGTACTGTGTCCAGTTTTGGGCCCCACACTACAAGAAGGATGTGGATAAATTGGAGAGAGTCCAGCGAAGGGCAACAAAAATGATTAGGGGTCTGGAACACATGACTTATGAGGAGAGGCTGAGGGAACTGGGATTGTTCAGTCTGCAGAAGAGAAGAATGAGGGGGGATTTGATAGCTGCTTTCAACTACCTGAGAGGTGGTTCCAGAGAGGATGGTTCTAGACTATTCTCAGTGGTAGAAGAGGACAGGACAAGGAGTAATGGTCTCAAGTTGCAGTGGGGGAGGTTTAGGTTGGATATTAGGAAAAACTTTTTCACTAGGAGGGTGGTGAAACACTGGAATGCGTTACCTAGGGAGGTGGTAGAATCTCCTTCCTTAGAAGTTTTTAAGGTCTGGCTTGACAAAGCCCTGGCTGGGATGATTTAATTGGGGATTGGTCCTGCTTTGAGCAGGGGGTTGGACTAGATGACCTCCTGAGGTCCCTTCCAACCCTGATATTCTATGATTCTACCCTGACTTCACAAGACAGTTCATAATCCACACTGATGCTTTAGATGTGGGGCTAGGAGCAGTGCTATCCCATGACTTTAATGGGGAAGAGCATCCAATACTGTACATCAGCTGGAAACTATTTTTTCCATAAAAGGCCTACTAGACTGTAGAGAAAGAAGACTTGGTGGTGAAGTGGGCCAGAGAAGCATTGCAATATTTCTTACTGGGAAACCCCCTCCTCTTGTTAATTGATCACACACCTCTCTGCTGGCTAAATTCCATGAAAGACACCAACCCCCAGATTATGAGGTGGTATTTGGTCTTGGAACCTTATGGCTTCCAGGTGGTCCAAAGGCTGGGGGACAATCACCAGAATGCAGATTTCTTTTTGTAGAATAAGTGGCTGCAAGGGATATTTGTCATGGGGTAGATAAACTCCTCATTGGAGACATAGGGGTGCAGGGACAACCCTGGGTCCAGGAAGCCCCACCCTGGCAGTCCTGCTGGGAATGCTCCAGTTGGAGGAGGGGCTTAAAAAGGAGTGTCCTCAGCACAGTGGTGGGTGGAGCGGGATAGATCTGCACTCACTGCTACAAATGGACTACGCCAGGAGGATATCCCCAGGAGAAGGAGTGCTGCACAAACCAGGACTCCCTAGCCTGCAGAGGCCTGTGGGCTGGGTTGCAAGACACAATGCACACTGAGAAAGGATGGAGTGGTAGGAAGAGACATAGGGGAGGGTATTTAGCTGACCCACAGATAGTGGATGTTTTCCTTATGATGCTCAAGAGGGCCCCTTGGTCGGAATCTGATGTAGTGGGAAGGCCTGGGTTTGTCTACCCCTGCTAGGCAGGGCTGTCACCATAGATTGTTACCATTAGGCAGGGCTGCAGCCATAGTCTGTAACCACTAGGCAGGGATTCCCCCCCTCCCCCACTTACCACCCTATATACCATGGAAATAGGGCAGGCCAGGGAAGGAGTGGTATTTGGGCTGGTGGATTCCACCACTATGTAGATCAATTAGCATGTAATATGTAGCATCCTTTAATAGTGTCCCTTACCCCCACGTCCCTGTAGAGATTTCTAGCAGATGTATAATTATGTATTATTTGTATTACAATAGCACTTAGCGACCTCAACTGAGAGTGGTTCCCTATGATAAGAAAGTCTGTAGTGCTGATTAAATAAAACACGTTGACTTGCTTGGTTTTTTGGAAATGGTTTCTGCATCTCCAGTGTGTTTAGCCTGTCAAAGTTCATTTACATGGAAGGGGTTATCTTTTTTCAGCCAAACTCCAAGATTATCGGACAAAACATGTTGCACAAAGAAGAGGAAAAATAGCCCTAGGAGTTATCAGCAGAATTCTGAATGGTCATGAAATAGTAGTGTGGACAGGTCCTTATAAGGCCTACTGCTGGGCTAACAGTTTAAAAATTAGCTTTCTCTGTAGTTTTGTGAATTATACCATCAATGGCTACACTGGACTTTTCTTAAATATGCTCTAATCTACCTTATGTTGTTCTTCAGCCCTGAGGATCGCCACTGGGGCAAAAGGAAGGAGTTTCTCCCTCAGGCAGGGATGGAGACACGCTACTGCTGCTATTCAAACCTATGGGCTGGAGTAGGCTCCAAGACCCTAGAACATCCCTCCATCCTACCACTCTTCTACATAGCAGAAGATCCTCCAGCACCACCCTTGCTCTCGTTCTCGTCCAAGAACTTCAGCATTCATCCATACTGTGGTTCCATGCAGAGCTAATTGGCATTCAGGGCTTATAGCTCTGCCACTCCATTACATGGGCTCCTGGTGCCCTGCCCCATCTACAGTCCATGGCAATTTACAGACACAAATACAGAGACAAGATCTTGGCCCTCAAGAGTTTACAATCTAAAGAGCTGCTCCTGCTCCTATGGAAATCCTTGGCAAAAATCCATTGACTCCAATGAGAACAGGATCTGGTCTAAGTTTGGCAACATAGAATCATGTGATTTTTGAGTACTTAGATTTGGCAGCCAGCTGGTGGTCTCAGGGGTTTTATTATCACTTCTTTTAAGTATGTAACAAGAGTTCCCAGTTATCGTCAGTATAGGAGTGCAGTTTATGGAGGAGGAATATATTCATAAACAGGAATCTAATACTTCAGTTAAGGTTTTGTTCCTTGGTGTTATAATCTGGTCAATACAAAATGTTGAATACTTGGTCTGGGTTTAACACTTTTTTTTAAAATTCAATTAAAGTTATTTACCCATGTCATAAATATAAAGGGAAGGGTAAACCCCTTTGAAATCCCTCCTGGCCAGGGGAAAGCTCCTCTCACCTGTAAAGGGTTAAGAAGCTAAAGGTAACCTCGCTGGCACCTGACCAAAATGACCAATGAGGAGACAAGATACTTTCAAAAGCTGGGAGGAGGGAGAGAAACAAAGGGTCTGTGTCTGTCTGTATGCTGGTTTCTGCCAGGGATAGACCAGGAATGGAGCCTTAGAACTTTTAGTAAGTAATCTAGCTAGGTATGTGTTAGATTATGATTTCTTTAAATGGCTGAGAAAAGAATTGTGCTGAATAGAATAACTATTTCTGTCTGTGTATCTTTTTTGTAACTTAAGGTTTTGCCTAGAGGGGTTCTCTATGTTTTTGAATCTAATTACCCTGTAAGATATCTACCATCCTGATTTTACAGGGGGGATTTCTTTATTTCTATTTACTTCTATTTTTTATTAAAAATCTTCTTGTAAAAAACTGAATGCTTTTTCATTGTTCTCAGATCCAAGGGTTTGGGTCTGTGGTCACCTATGCAAATTGGTGAGGCTTTTTATCCAACATTTCCCAGGAAAGGGGGGGTGCAAGTGTTGGGAGGATTGTTCATTGTTCTTAAGATCCAAGGGTCTGGGTCTCTAGTCACCCAGGCAAATTGGTGAGGCTTTTTACCAAACCTTGTCCAGGAAGTGGGGTGCAAGGTTTTGGGAAGTATTTTGGGGGGAAGGACGCGTCCAAACAGCTCTTCCCCAGTAACCAGTATTAGTTTGGTGGTGGTAGCGGCCAGTCCAAGGAAAACGGGTGTAATATTTTGTACCTTGGGGAAGTTTTGACCTAAGCTGGTAAAGATAAGCTTAGGAGGTTTTTCATGCAGGTCCCCACATCTGTACCCTAGAGTTCAGAGTGGGGGAGGAACCTTGACAACCCACATCTATTTCAAAGTACAGTGAACAAAATGACCCAAAAGTTCAGCAGTCCAGCTGATCCAAAACCCATTGAAATCAATAGCAGGCTTTCCATTGACTTCATTCATCATTGGATCACAGGCCAAGTGAGGTTACATGCTGGCAACCAACAATTCAAAAGTTTTTCATTTAATCCTTCGGCACAACAGCACTCATCTACTTAATTGTCAAAGTCATCCAAAGTGCACGCAATGCATATTGCTTAAGCCCTGGAATATGTGAGTAGGAAAAACTATATCAGCCACAACTACATTCTCTATGCCAAGGGTTGACTTCTCCTGCAAGTCAGTGGTATTGGTGGTAAAAGCAAAACCCATGTGAGTGATTTTCTGCTGAAAACTTGAAGCCAAGTATGCAGAACTCTTGTTCGTCTATGTAGATACAGTCTGGACTGCTAGGGTCTAAGTAAAAAGAAAAGGAGTACTTGTGCATCTTGGAGACTAACAAATTTATTTGAGCATAAGCTTTGGTGAGCTACAGCTCACTTCATCGGATGCATTCACTGAAGTACTCCTTTTTGCGAATACAGACTAACATGGCTGCTACTCTGAAATAGGGTCTAAGTGTTTGTTATGAAGTGGTATTTGAAATAGTTTTATAGTATTAACTATAAGAGGGGGCCGGAATTAAATATAAATGGCAGTGCAGTAGGTCCAGCTGTGGCTTTGCTGAATGTGGAAAGCGTACAGCAATTCTTAAAGGAGACATGCTATGCTACCTGCACCCTGAAATGCAGAAGCTAATTTCACAAAAGACAAGGATTGCACTCTGGCAGGATGAACCCCTTTTAAAATCTATCAAACTTTAGAAGTATTTATATGTTAAGGGGAACCCTCCCCCGCAGTTTACTGAAAGTGAAAAGCCTTACTCTGATACATGACTTTGTATGGAATTGTTTGAATGTTTCTTAGGTGGGAATAAGCTACATAAGGAAATGAAATTCTGTAAGTCTGTACTCTATTTTTTTGTAACATTTTCATCTGAGGAGAGGAGTGGCAGGTTAATGCTGACTTGGTTGGTCCCATAGAAAATCCATTAGGAAACCTATTGTGGTTGGAATTTCGCTGGTGTGTCGTCTCTGGGTTTGGTTTTGAGGAGAAGAGTATCTAGCAGAGTGTAGCCATCCTTCAACCTTCTGCTCCTCTCCTCAACTCTTCATCAATCAACAAACAGCTGGAACAGTAAGTGCAAAACCTTTACTTTTATTGTGACCCTGTTCACTGTTTGATTCAGTAAAAGCTGAGCCTGTTACAGATATAGACAGGCAAATAGGTACAGACATGCAAAATACAGCTTTGTTAGAAAACTAGATGACTGATACATATTGATTGTATGGAGAAAGAGAGAGACTGTGACCAATGTGCTATTGGGCCTGATCCTCCCCTGAGAATCAATTAGTTGTTACCTGTATTATTAATGATCCTGATGTCACTAGTTTGATATTAGCTCTTTTTTCTGACCTACCAACTTTCTGGTTCCTCCATGAGCACGCTTCTCATTCATCATAGATAAAATTTCCTCTGAAGTCAATGGGAGTTCTGCCTATGTGAGGAGGAAGGGGTCAAGCCCTAAAAGTGAATCATATTGATTTGCGTGTGAAACAGAGAGCCACAAAACCACTTGTGCCAACACTGCCACCCCTAGGGATTTTAGTTCGTAACAGATGCCTCCTCGCTTTCAACAGCTAAGTATTTACATCTTTGATTTTTACTTGCCATGGAAAAATAGAGAGCGATATCTAATTGCTTTTTCAATCGTTTAAAAAAAAAGATGAAGACTACAAATGACAGATGTATGATTTCACTGTGTATCAGAAGGTTTGTGGCTGTTAGTCTAGATTTACAAAGGAACATCATGTACAAGTAGGATGTGACCATAGATGCAAGAAATTCTCCCTATAATGTATAGACAGGGAAAACACCATTGTTCAACTATCACCAGCGTATGGATTTTATGAGTCAAGAGAAAGTGCAATGTAAAAGAGCAAAGCAACTCAGACAGCTTCTTCAGTCTAACCAGTAACCACATTTCAGACAGAGGTCAAAGCCATCAAGATGGCCAGTGAAGTTCCCAAGCAGCCAGATGCTGTGGTAAAAGTATATCTTTTGCAGTTTTTGGTCTAGACATGTGTGCACCAAAAATGTTTAGAGAGGAAGAGTGGGAACAAACTTAAATAATTTCAAGACTCAGTCAGTTGTCGCATCAAGCCAACTCTTTGGTGCCGTGTTGTCCCCTCTCCCTCTTCTTGTGTCCACGACTGACTGAATACAGAGACAAAACTACTCTCTCATCCATCAGAGAGGTTTCTCTAGACTTGATTGACTTAGGCGCATTTGGCTGGTATGAACAAACTTGCACTGCTGTTGGTCTGTGCTCTCCGGTAGATAAATTAGAGATTTAGTTCTCCTGGGTCAACCCATTTCCTTATACAAACCCTTCACTTCAGTTTAGAATTTAAAAAAAATAAGGTGTTGAGCTGGCAGCCAGCTCCAGTATAATAGAAAAGTCTGTTCTGGTTGCCAAGCTGCTTAACATTAATTCCTTTTGCTTTGGAGTGTCCACTTCTCCAGATTCTCTGATTCCCAGCACTAATCAGGAAAATGAGGAGAGGAAAATAAAATACAGCTGTGATGTGCTCTACGCCATGAAATTTTGAGTGTCCCATGAGATCTTAAGAGGTTGTGTGAAAATTTCAGCTGTGCAGCCTTTATGCGCTTGGGGCCAAATTGTGCCAGGTAGAAGGATGGGTGAACAGAGGAGAGAATGCAAGGAACCTTCTGTTCCTTATGGCTCCTGTGCAAGGACAAGGCAGAACAGCAGTGCCTCCAGTCCTGGGATCCCACTTCCTAGTGCCCTTGGTGGCACAAATCACCCTATTGGGAGCAGAGAGGAACCTACTGTTAAAATTCTAGCAACACATCACTGGCCAGTTATTGGTTTGGGGTTTTTTTTTCTGCACCAGTTTTCCTACCCCAAATTGAAACCTGACAATGGTGCAAAAGCTAAAGATCATGAGAATAACAATCTTTTTTTTTTTAAATAAGATTGATTGCTCCAGATGCATCTTCAGTGCATGGCCAGTTCCCAGTACTCCCAAAACTGAGGCAGCTAACACTATTAACACATGGGTAAGCCTCCCATTGGAATTATTTATAAAAATAGTCCTCCTAACACTTTGTCACTATTTGGAGAACTGGTATGCTATGCATTCTACAGTAGCCACATTGCTGGCTTTATGACCCACTGAGTGCTACTTCCCAGAAATGCAGAAATTGTTTAGACTACTCCAGTCACAGCCACCTTGACTGGATAACCCTTTGTGAGTTTTGTAATAGCCACATGCACATCAGTTTTCAGGCTCCAGGGCCACAGCCTAACAAAAAATCTGGTTCTCTGAGTGCTAGCTTTAATCAGAGTCAGAACACAAAAAATGTCTCGTGTTTACAGCCATGCTGTACATCCCCTCTGGATTTTTCCACCTCTCTCACATTTGCAAAGCTTTGCTTACCTCACTGACTATGGACAGCACATGGAGATGACCCCAGATGACAGCACATGGAGTCCATAGAACATATTAAGGGAACCCACTTCTGCAAAAGAAATTTCTGTGGCTGATTGGCAACAAGCCAGTGGCTTAAAATTAAAAAAATAAAATTAAAAAAAATTCTCCACACTAGATTTTAAAATGCAAACTATTGAGGATGGTTATATCATCTTCGGTGGAATTAAGGAGATTATCTGTTACCAGGAAGCAATTCTCAGCACCTCCACTGTCATCTGTATTAATAAAAGATTTGTCATTCAGGGCTGGGCACCAGCTGATTGGCTGAAAATAAGTTGATTCAAAAGGCAGTAAATGTGTTTTTTGGCAGGTTTAAGCCAAGTGTATGGAGCTGATTGACGCAAACTGTGCATCTCGTTTTCTCTGGGTTGTAACCTAAGACAGATCCACTCAGCTCTCCAGTTGTGAAAGCACAATCCACTGTTATCCTCACCTAGTCCTTCACAATTTCTTGCTGTAAGATATGTATCTGTGTAAGAGTATGTGTCAATGCAGGATGAACTGGTGTATCTGCTGGAGTTGCATATAATTCCAGATAATTATCAGAGGTGCAGAATGATGTCCAGGCCTTTAATCCAACCCATAAGCAGGCTATTATTTTTATCTGATTTCTGTTCCCAACACTTGAGGAGGGAAGAGAAGTAGAAATTACTTTATCAGACTCTCTACAGCTTTCCAAAGATTTTGGTCTTGAACAGCAGAGTCGTTCATCCTTCAGCTCATCAAATAGCAGTGAAAATAGTGAATTAGTAACCTTAAAATTATAACATGCGTTTGTGCACAACACCACATTTAACAAGTCCCAGCCTGTTAACATGTCGTCCCTTGATCTCTTTGATTGTATTTGTCTATATCTCTTCAAAAAAAAATCACAACAGTCTATTATAATTAGAGCTGCAGCACCTGTGATGCTTGTTTGTAGTGGCTACATGCTGTCAGACCGATCCATGTATGTCTGAGATAAACCCAAAATAATTCATTAACAGTTTTTAAATAAAATACATCCAGGACCTGATCAAATGCATTAATGTCAAATCAAATGAAAAGAATGTGTGAAGTTGGAGGAGGCTTTTTCTAATTCTGTTACAGAACTCACCAAAGTCTCAAATGATCTGCTATTGTCAACAGATTTTGGCCCCAAATAACGGCAAAACTTAAAATAGCACATATTCCCTGTTTTAGGCTAAAATCTGGGGAGAAGAGTTAATTTTGCAAAATTAAAAACCCATTACAGGCCATTTCAGTGTTGTCATTAGAGTTGATTGGGAACTGGAATTTCTGTTCTGCAGGCAATTCCAGCATTCTAAAATTTGGGTTTTTTTCCAATTTGAAATGAAATGCTGACATTTCCCGCAAAACTAATTCCCCCAAAATTGATTCGGGACCTTCAAAGTGTTTTTTGTGTTGGAGGGGCTGATACAGGACTTGGTTAATAAAGAATTGAAGGAGGATAATATAATTCATGACAGTCAACATGGGTTGACAAAAGATAGATCATGTCAATTTAACTTTGAGATTATAAATTTGGTTGATAAAGATTTATTTAAGTAGTATACGTAGACATCTGTAAGGTGTTTAACTTTGATTAAAAACTAGAATGATAAAATTAACATGAAACACATTAAATTGGGTAAAAGCTGGCTAACTGATAAGTCTCAAAATGTAACTGTAAATGACAAATCATCACCAAGTGGATGTGCTTCTAGTGGGGTCTTGAAGGAGTCTGTTCTTGGCCCTTCACTATTTAACATTTTCATCAGTCACCTGGAAGAAAACATAAGAACATCACTGATAAAGTTTGCAGATGGTAAATAATGAGGAGGACAGGTCACTGATTCAAAGTGATCTGCATCGCTTGGTAAACTGGGTGCAAGCAAACAATGTGTGAATACAGCTAAATGTATACAACTAGTAACAAAGAATGAAGTCCATGTTTACAAGATGGGGGACTCTATGCTGTGCGGCAGCAACTCTGAAAAAGATTTGGGGGTCATGGTGGATAATCAGTGAACATAAGCTCCCAGTGCGATGCTGTGGCCAAAGGGCTAATGCGAACCTTGGATGCAAAAACAGGGAAATCTTGAGTAGGGATAGAGAGATTATTTTACCTCTGTGTTTGACACTAGTTCAATCGCTGCTGGGAATACAGTGTCCAGTTTTGGTGTGCACAATTCAAGACAGATGTTGATAAATGGAAAGGGTTCAGAGAAGAGCTGTGAGAATGATAAAGGATTAGGAAACCTGCGTTATAGTGATAGACTCAAGAAGATCAGTCTATTTAGTTTAACAAAGAGAAGGGTCATTACCATCTATAAATACTCACAGGGGGAACAAATATTTGATAATAGGCTCTTAGTCTAGCAGACTATGGTATAACATGATCCAATGGCTGCAAGTTGAAGCTAGACAAATTCAGACTGGAAATCAGATGTACGTTTTTAAAAGTGAGGATAATTAACCATTGGAACAATTTATTGAGGGTCATGCTGAATTCTCCATCTCTGGGCATTTTTAAATCTAGGTTGGGGTGGACAAACTTTTTGGCCCAAGGGCCACATCTGGGTATGGAAATTGTATGGGAGGCCATGAATGCTCATGAAATTGGGGTAGGGGTGGGTTGGGGGTATGGGCTCTGGGGTGGGGCCAGAAATTAGGAGTTCGGGATGCAGGAGGGGGCTCTGGGTTGGGACAGGGGGTTGGAGTCTGGAGGGTGTGAGGGCTCCGGCTGGAGGTGTGAGCTCTGGGGTGGGGCTGGGGATGAGGGATTTGGGGTGTAGGGGGGTGCTTCAGGCTGAGACCAAGGGGTTCAGAGGGCAGGAGGGGGATCAGGGCTGGGACAGGGGGTTGGGGCATGTGTGGGGGGGTGAGGGCTCTGGTTGAGGGTGCAGGCTCTGGGGTGGGGCCAGATATGAGGAGTTCAGGGTGTGGGAGGAAGCAGGGGAGGTTGGGGTGCAGGGGGGTTGAGGGCTTGAGGAGCAGGCTTGGGGGGGCTCAGGATGAGGGGTTTGGGGTGCAGGAGGATGCTCCAGGCTGGGATCAAGGAGTTCAGAGGACGGGAGGGGGATCAGGGCTGGAGCAGGGGGTTGGGGCATGAAATATGCTCTAGGAATTTTTTCAGGAAAGCTCTGTGGCCTGTGCTATACTATCAAAATGAAACATTTGATCATTGTCAAAACAAAAGATTTTGACTTATTTTCATTGAAAAAAATTGTTGAAATTGAAATGCTCCTGTGAAATGTATTGATTTTTACAAAAGCAGCATTTTTGACAGAAAACTGTTCAGTTGAAAATGTTTTCACAGAATCATAGAACTGGAAGGGACCTCGAGAGGTCATCTAGTCCAGTCCCATGCACTCAAGGCAGGATTATGTATTATCTAGACCATCCCTGACAGGTGTTTGTTCAACCTGTTCTTAAAAATCCTCAATGATGGAGATTCCACAACATCCCTAGGCAATTTATTTCCAGTGCTTAACTACTCTGACAATTAGGAAGTTTTTCCTAATGTCCAACCTAAACCGCCCTTGCTCCAATTTAAGCCCAATGATTCTTGTCCTGTCCTCAGAGGTTAAGAAGAACAATTTTTCTCCTTCCTTGTAAAAACCTTTTATGTACTTGAAAACTGTTATCATGTCCCCTCTCAGTCCTCTCTTCTCCAGACAAAACAAACCCAGTTTTTTCAATCTTCCTTCATCGGTCATGTTCCCTAGACTTTTAATCATTTTTGTTGCTCTTCTCTGGACTTTCTTCAATTTGTCCACATCTTTCCTGAAATGTGGTGCCCAGAACTGGACACAATACTCCAGTTGAGGCCTAATCAGTGCAGAGTAGAACAGAAGAATTATTTCTTGTGTCTTGCTTACAGTACTCCTGTTAATACATCCCAGAATGGAGTTCGCTTTTTTTGGAACAGCGTTGCACTGTTGACTCATATTTAGCTTGTGATCCACTATGATCCTGAGATCCCTTTCTGCAGTATTCCTTCCTAGTCAGTCATTTCCCATTTTGTATGTGTGCAATTGATTGTTCCTTCCTAAGTGGAGTACTTTGCATTTGTCCTTATTGAATTTCATCCTGTTTACTTCAGACCATTTTTCCCGTTTGTCCAGATTATTTTGAATTTTAATCCTATCCTCCAAAGCCCTTGCAACCCCTCCCAGCTTGGTATCTTCCGCAAACTTTATAAGTGTACACTCTATGCCATTATCTAAATCATTGATGAAGATATTGAACAGAACCGGACCCAGAACCGATCCCTGCAGGATCCTACTCGTTATGCCCTTCCAGCATGACTGTGAACCACTGATAACTACTCTCTCGGAATGATATTCCAACCGGTTATGCATCCACCTTATAGTAGCTCCATCTAAATTGTATTTTCCTAGTTTGTTTATGAGAAGGTCATGTGAGACCGTACCAAAAGCCTTACCAAATTCAAGATATGCCACATCTACCGCTTCTCCCACATCTACAATACTTGTTACCCTCTCAAAGAAAGCTATCAGGTTGGTTTGACATGATTTGTCATGACAAATCCATGCTGACTGTTATTTATCACCTTATTATCTTTTAGATGTTTGCAAATTGATTGCTTAATTATTTGCTCCATTATCTTTCCAGGTACCTAGGACCAGATTTTCAGAGGGGTTGTGCCCCCGCACCTCCATTGACTTCATTAGCAGTTATATGGGAGCAATTGACAGGACAATGGAGCTGCTGGAGTGTGTTCTTATGTTTCTCTCACTCATACCTGTATACATAATTTATATTGTATTGATTTGTATGTAACTGTTTTTTTCAAACACACAAAGTTCATTTTTGCATGGGTGCGAAAGGCCTAATTAATGTCTTTTGAATCAATTCATCATAGTAATTAGCTGCCCATTAAGGTTATTCTGTTACCCTAATAAGCTTTAATGCTTGTGCATGTGTGAGCCTGGCTGGAACCATTCTGTTTCAACTTGTTCTGCTGCAACTGCTGGTGGAGTGTGTGTGAGAAAGAGGCAGTTTTTCTTGTTTTTCTTTCCCTCTTTAGATAAAATAAATGGTTCATTTCTGGACCCTTCAGGAAGTAATGACCACGTTCTTTTTTTACCCAGGTGATAAATCATGTGTGTTAACGCAGTGCCTTCATACCTAGAAAATGGGACTCCCAGCTACAGACAAGATAATGCTCTCTAAACAGGGCTGCTAGTCCTGCAATAATCAGCTGCATAGTCTTTGCCTTGTTTATCAGCAACCAGAGTGCACTTGGGTTCTGTTGTTCCCCTCTTCTCTGTAGCTGCGATGAACTAATAATGCTATTGTCTTCCTTTAATCACATTCCCCTCTTTATTAGTTAGAAGTGCTATGTCCTTCCTAGGATTACTTGTGTAAGAATGTATAGGCTCAATCACTGTTTCCAATGAAAACATCAATCCAAACCCAATGAAACCCAAATAAAGCATGGTTTTGATTTTGACCTGGCGAAACTAAAACATAACAAGTGGGGGTTTACCAAAAACCACCTTTTCCCATGCATGGTGGAAGCTACTGGCGTGGATTTGATATTGGTAGTTGAAATGTGTCCCTGTTAAGGGTGTCTTCAAAAATGTAATATTACTTTTAAACAAAAAAACAACCCTGCGCCCAAACCTCTCACTTTGTTGCTAGGGGCTAATTTAGCATTAAGGAGTCCAAAACATTCTTCTTGCCCTTTTCTTTATCCTGTAAATAAGTTATTTATTAATTAACCCCCAACACCTTAATAAATACAAGTGTTGAAAAATAGAAACTTTTGTGAAATTTCCATGGATGACATTGGGTGCGTGGTGGTAGCCCGACAGCAAATAAAGCTGCTGTTTTGCCATCAGCCTAAATCTTGTCCTTATCACCCCCTTGTGGAAAACATTAAGTGCAAAGAACTTTTTATACATCTGGAGGTCTCTTTTTTTCCCCTGGACAGGGCAAGGTTTATATGCAATGGAAGCCATAAGTCATTTTTAAACTATTAGTGAGGAAGCTTTAGCGCACCTCGTGTTATGTGTGAGACGATTATAATTACTGGGCTCAAGACAGTCAAGGTTTAATGCCAGAAGGGATCAGATCATCCAGTCTGGCCTCGTGTATATCACAGGCCACAAACACCACTCAGCACCAGCACGTTAAACTGAACAACCAAAATTAGACTAATATATTACAGCCCACAAGAGACTAAACTATTATGTGCCATAAGCAAAGTATAGGAGGGATCAAGGTGCAGTAATGCCTGATGCCTGCACAGTGGCAGGGAATTGAATAAAGGAGTAACTGGATAAAATTCTATGGCCAATGGTATACAGGTCAGCCTAGAAGCTCTAATAGTTCTTTCTGGCCTTAAAATCTCTGCAACATTAGAAGTTGAGGAGGGAGTATCCTTTCCCCTGTTGTCCTTCAAATTTGAGTGGCCCCAAAGTTGGCCTTGCTAGTAGTATGAGTATTTCCATAATATATGAAATAATGCCTAGAGTAAACATTTCTCCCTTGTTGTTTCATCACTCTTCTTTTTTATGTTTTACACAGTTATGCAACTAGTACTTCACTCAGTGATACACTTAATCCCAATAAAAGAAACAAATGATTCACTACAGCTTTACCTCCTGGGTGACTGTTCCTCACATTAGGAATGGGTATTATTATGGAATTATTATGAGGCTAAACAGTGTGTCTCTGAGAATAAATAGCCTTTCTTTCATGCTTTCAAGATTTTCTGTCACCAAATCCTGGAAACATGCAGTATTTTGTAAAGCTTCTGACAGTGTGCTGTCATGCTCAGTATCTGAATGGACATTAGTAGAAAATCCACATTTACTTACAGGAATCAAATGCAGTTTCCTCATATGAAATGTGATCTTGATGAAAACAATCTTTCACCTTCCAATTAAAGCTCCTGATCCATTAGTAAAACTGAATACTTCCCATAATTTTTTTTTTTAAAGTAAAGAAGAAAAATCATTCACTCAGATCTTTCACAGATCATCACAGGACTCTCCTCCCCCACATTATCTGATTACTGGTTTTGTGAGAGACGTAATTAACGTGTGTAACATTTTCTCATAGGTACAAACACTCAGATGTAAGAAAGACGATTTTTAAAAAGAGGGAAGGCACATCATTCATACCAAAGAAAGTTTGTACTGTACTAACTTATTCTTTAACTGGTTCTCTGAGTCTAGAAGACACAAGTAGAGCTGAGTCAATAAATGATTTTTCGGTTTGGTGGCAGCACTGAAAAAAATCTGCAAAATATAATCTAGTTCTTTTCAAACTGAAATTTGATGTTTTATTCCTACCCCCGCTCTCCCCGAAACAAGAAACTGAAAAAATTTTGTTCAGATCCATCACTGACATTTTCAAAAACAAAATGCAAATTCAAACCCCACTTTTTGTTTATAAATTCAATTGAAATGTTAAAACTATTTATTTTTAAACGTCAATTTCTACATTTCCAATTTTCTTTCAGCTGAAACTATTTTCCAAATTTGACCTGAAGCTACAAATAATTTCTTTTCCCCCAAAATGCACTTTTCAGCAAATTTACTATTTACTGGGGAAAAAAGTCATCCAGGTCTAATTATAGGTCCCTTGTTCACGGTCCTGAACAGTTGGACCTGGGAGTAAATGTAACACTTATGCAGTTAACTTCCAGTTCATTTATTTGCGGGAATAAAAATAAACTTAACCTATTCAGGGATAAGAAACAATCAAAGAGGTATGGTACTGTTCTCCCATGTACTGAATGATAGCAATCCAGCTTTTAGTAAAAATTTTGTGGTCAGTTATTTAGGAAGGGACAAACATTTTTTCAGTCAATTTAACAAGGAAATAAAACCAGTCTATATAATTCAAAATTAAATTGTTTAAAATTGCAATAACTTTTGTCTTGCAAGATCTGTCCTTTATAACACCATGCTGCATTAGTGATCAATAATTTAGGTAGTCAGTGATTACTATGTTTCCTTCCCCCCCCTCACCCCCCATATTTCAATCAGTACCTCCTAACTGATAAGTAGATGGCTTCTTTCCTATTGGGATTTTCTACTTCTTGGATCATAAAGTCATCTTCTGCACAATTTAAGACCTTCCTTGCACATCTTGCATCTATTCATTTCTCAGACATCCTGGATAGTTAACATTTTTCCTTAGTAAAGTATCCTTTGTTATCAAGTACGCTGAGAGCTGGTCCAGGAATTTTTCATTTTCACTACCTTCCAGTAGTCTCTAGTAGAGCTGGTTGAAAAATGGGGAGAAGGAGGGGTATGTCCATGGAAAGTTTAAACAAAAATGGGAGAAAATGTTTTTATCTTAATTTTCCTGAAGAGTTGTCTGCTAACCCACTCACATACCTGCTGTCATTTCTCCTTTATTCTTCATTCCTTGTCTTAATAGGGGTGTTTCTAGTGAGCTCCACAAGCATCTGTTCTTGGCCCAGTGCTGTTTAGTATCTTTACTGATAATATGTAAGACAATATAAAAATCACTACTGGTAAAATTTGCAGATGACACAAAAATTGATGGAGTGGTAAATAAGGAAGACAGGTCTGTTATACAGACTGACCTCACCTGGATCAGTTGGTAAGGTGGCAAATGCTCACTTGAACAGTAGCATTTTAAATAGCATATGCAAGGTCATACATCCAGGAACAAACAAGGTAGGTCACACTTATAGGATAAGGATTGTATCCTGGAATATGGTGACACTGAAAAGTACTTCGGTTTAATAGTGGATAACCAATTAAATATGAGTGTCCAGTAATCCAGTGCAATGTTAAGTAGGCAGCCACGATCCTTGGAAACATAAGCAGGGGAATATCTAGTAGGAGTTAATGTTCTCCCTCATCTGTATTCTAAAGTCACTGTTTCTCTAAGAAATATTAAATGTTTAACATTTAAAATACTCTTTTATGGAGCCACACCTACACTACACAGTGTGAAAATTCTGAATGACCAGTAAAACCAGTCACATTTAGGTAGGATTAGGGGATGCAATCTGGGATTGTTAACTGATGAAACATTATGAATGCTGAGGAGCCAGTGCTGGCAGAGGTAAGGCTGCATATGTGAAGCCCTTCCAGAGAATAAATTTAAAGACTGTTTCATTATTTGGCTGGAAGCCAGACAATTCTTACTTGGCAACCTTGAATTGGAAGAGGCTGGCACACGATTCACTCTTAACAGTTTTCCAGGAAACTGGTGGAACACTCCCTAAAGCACTTTCTTTATATGAAGGCTGGGATTGATTCACAGGTTCTATACCTGGGGTCACATCATTACAGGCCATTTGACTGTATGCATCAGTGTATCAATGAACAAGAAAATAGAAGCAGAGAATACATCTGAAAAAATAAGGTAAAGAAAAATAAGTGGTTTTATTCTCCTTACTAAGGGAAAATAAGTACATTATTCTAAGCTTTCACAAAATGCTAAAGCATTCTATGGACCAGATCCTTAGGAAGGAGATTGGTGGGATTCTGCATGGCTGCAGGGGTCTGCCTACATGGTCTAAATTGCAGTTACAAGGTCTACTTTGCCTCATTTGAGACAGTTTCAAGGCATGTAATTTTGGAGCCTTTCTTACATAATACACTGGAACTAAAGTGCAAAACTTTTGCAACAAAATTGAAAGTACTTGAGATTAGAGTGCCTGGGTGCTTGGCACTTTTGAAAAAAAAACTTATTCAGGTACCAAAAGATGGATTTTAAAGCCTAGCTTTAGGTAGCCATTTTTAAAAGTTTTGGCAAAAGTTTTACTGAGCACAGAAGTGCCTGAAACACAATTGCAAAAAGTTTTGTGAAAAAATCATTTACAATGTTAACAACTTCATCCCCGCACCTGTTAATGAATGATAAAATGAAATTACACACCCTCTGTGATGTGAAACACAGATATGTTGAAAATTCATATACTGTTCATAATTACAAACATAATTTCGGTGTATTAAACATTTATTGTACATGTGGTTGGGAATTTCAAAAGCACCAAGTCTTGACCTAATTCTGCTTCCATTGAAGTCCATGATAAAATTTCAATTGACTTCAGTGGGAGCAAAGTTATGCTAATACTGGGCACGTCTAAGAATCCCCCATGTGGAAAAGATATTTCACTGTGAAAAGTTACAATCAATATGCAAAAAAAAAAAAAAAGGATTGTAATCTCTCTTGGGCTTCTTCTGTATTTGTGTAGTGCCTAACATAATGATACCTGAATACTGATTGGGGGCCTTAGGTGCTACTATAATAAAGAATAGATGAGTAATAATATTTTCTATACAGTATCCTTTAAAATTCTTGTACAGAAAAATCCCCTCATGGGAAATAGGGATGTTTTAGCATGTAATAGGGATGAATCCAATAGGGTTCTAGAGATATTATATAGGCACCTATCAGAATTCCACTACAAACCTACAGAATTTAACAGGAAGTTATCCCTACTACAGAATTTTACAGGTGGGTTTTAAAATTGTATTCAAAGATTCATAGAAATATAGGGTTGGAAGGGACCTCAAGAAGTTAAGTCCAGCCCCCTGTGCTGTGGCAGGACCAAGTAAACCTAGATCATCCTTGACAGATGTTTATCCAACCTCTTGGGGAGTCCTCAGCCTGCATTGGGAGCCTAGTCCAGAGCTTAACTACCCTTATAGTTAGACAATTTTTCCTAATATCTAACCTAAATCTTCCATGCTGCAAAATTAAGACCATTACTACTTGTCCTACCTTCAGTGGACATGGAGAACAATTGATCACTGGCCTCTTTGTAAGATCCCTTAACATATTTGAAGGCTGTTCTCAGTCCCCTTCAGTCTTCTCTTCTCAAGACTAAACAATCCCAATTTTTGTAACCTTTCCTCATAGGTCAGATTTTCTAAATCTTTTATCATTTTTGTTGCTCTCATTTGGATTCTCTCCAATTTGTCCACATCTTTCCTAAAGTCTGGCACCCAGAACTAGGCACAGTGCTCCAGCTGAGGCCTCAGCAGTGCCAAATAGAGTGGAACAATTGCCTCATGTGTCTTACATACAACACTTCTGTTATTGCACCCCAAAGTGATTAGCCTTTTTCACAGTTGCATCCTTGGTGACTCATTAAATTTGCAATCCACTATAACCCCCAGATCCTTTTCAGCAGTGCAACCACCTAGCCAGTTGTAGTTATGCAATTGATTTTTCCTTCCTAAGTGAAGTACTTTGCACCTGTTTTATTGAATTTCATCTTTTTTATTTCTATCCAATTTGTCACAGTCATCTTGAATTCTAACCCTGTCCCAAACTTCTTGCAACCCTTTCCTGCTTGGTGTTATCTGCAAATTTTATAAATATACTTTCCACTCCATTATCCAAGTCATTAGTGACAATATTGCATAGTACCAGACCCAGGACTGACCCTACTGGATACAGCCTCTGAGGTTAAAGTGAATCATTGATAACTACTCTTTGATTAACCAATTTATTTGAGCATGAGCTTTCGTGAGCTACAGCTCACTTCATCGGATGCATACTGTGGAAACTGCAAAAGACGTTATATATGCAGAGACCATGAAACAATACCTCCTCCCACCCCACTCTCCTGCTGGTAATAGCTTATCTAAAGTGATCATCAAGTTGGGCCATTTCCAGCACAAATCCAGGTTTTCTCACCCTCTGGCCCGCCCACAAACTCACTCTCCTGCTGGTAATAGCCCATCCAAAGTGACCACTCTCTTTAAAATGTGTATGATAATCAAGGTGGGCCATTTCCAGCACAAATCCGGGGGGGGGTGAGAAAACCTGGATTTGTGCAGGAAATGGCCCACATTGATTATCGTACACATTTTAAAGAGAGTGGTCACTTTGGATGGGCTATTACCAGCAGGAGAGTGAGTTTGTGTGTGGGGGGGGGGCGGAGGGTGAGAAAACCTGGATTTGTGCTGGAAATGGCCCAACTTGATGATCACTTTAGATAAGCTATTACCAGCAGGAGAGTGGGATGGGAGGAGGTATTGTTTCATGGTCTCTGTGTATATAATGTCTTCTGCAGTTTCCACAGTATGCATCCGATGAAGTGAGCTGTAGCTCACGAAAGCTCATGCTCAAATAAATTGGTTAGTCTCTAAGGTGCCACAAGTACTCCTTTTCTTTTTGCGAATACAGACTAACACGGCTGTTACTCTGAAACCTACTCTTTGATTAAGTCTTTCAACTAGTTGTGCACCCACCTTATAGTAATTTCATCTAGACCACTATTTCCCTACTTTGCTTATGAGAATTCATGTGGGACTGTGTTAAAAGCCTTACTAAAATTAAGATATATCACATAGACTGCTTCCTCCTATCCACTAGGCCAGTAACGCTGCCAAAGAAGGAAATTAGGTTAGGTTGGCATGATTTGCTCTTGGCAAATCTATGATGGTTATTCCTTATGATCTTGTTATCCTCCAGGTGCTTATAAATTGATTGTTTAATAACTTGTTCCAGTGTATTTCCAGGTATCAAAGTTAGGCTGAGTGGTCTATAATTCTATGGGTCCTTGTTCTCTTTTTTTAAAGCTAGGTACTATGTTTGCCCTGCTCCGGTTTTCAGGACCTTACGCCTCCATGTATTCTCAAAGATAATCACTAATTGTTCTGAGATTGCTTCAGCTAATTCCTTAAGTATCCTAGAATCAATTTCATCTGGCCCTGATGACTTTAACACATCTAACTTATCTAAATATTCTTTAACCTGTTCTCTCCCTAGGTTTTCATTCTTCATAGGATTTTTCCCTAACAGGCAATCCAGACTTGAGCTATTGCAGGTAACCCCTTCATATAATCCTGTTAATAAATTTAGCAAGCTTCATCTTCAGACCAGTTAGCTCTATAACTACACAAGCAAATACACTTGTGGAGGGTAACTCATGGATTATGGTACCTAGTGAAATATCAACGTACTGCATAACAAAAGCTGTCTCTTATTTCCCTAGACACCTACAATTTTTCACTGACTGATACAAGGTACACTTTATCAGCAGTCACAAATCAGTATTATGCAAGAAAGGACTTTGTCAGGATTTGAACAACTAGACACTTTTTAGATATTAATAGACTCAGAGATTCTAAGGGAAGAATGAGCCATTATGCTTATATAGCCTGACCTCCTGCCAGGACCAGATTCTGACATTCTGAAGCCCTAAGCTATGGCAAGTATAAGAGGCCCCATACCATAAAAAAAAATGTATTATTATTTTCACAGAAAGGACATTGACTATATAAACACAAAAGCTTTATATTTGCATATATACAAAGGCAAAGATGTAAAACTAGAATAATAATCTTAATTTTCAGCAGCCCTCTCTGTAACAATGATGATAGAAATAAATTTTAGACAACTTCTTTGAACTAATTGCATATGTAAGCAAAGTAGAAGTAAACAATACAATATAAAAAGAAAATAAAAAAATACAGTAAATACAATTTACTAGAAGGGTTCTCAGGAAATTTGTCTTCTCCGATGGGTCATCTAAATTGTGAAATTCCTTGTCTGAATACGCAATGAGACTCTTAGAGGATATAAGATGGTGATAGAGGATGTGGATAACCCACAAGCTTAGAGCTCAACTATTAGTTATATATTATATGAATTACACCCAGGTAATAAACCAACCATCAGAAAATTGTATGTGTGTTGTATTTTTAATTGATTTGATGTGTTTTTATAGAAGGTTATGCTGAATTACCTAATATTGGTACTTAAAATTAGTAGCAGAAAGTTTTTATTGAAACAAGTAAAAAATGTAATTTAATATTATAAATAGAGATTTATATATCTAAACAAATAATATATATAATATATGTATATACACACACACACACACTGAAAACCTATGTTATTTTACCAGGATATTTCTGTGAAAATTAGTGCTATTTTGTCTATGTTCTCACAGGAAAACAAGAGAGGATATATAATTTTTTACACCATGAATAAGGAAAGTTATCCTCCTTTTCATCTGAATAAATGTAAAAAACATTTGATTAATTTTGTTAGGGAAATAAAAAGTTCATCCAGATAATATATCTACAAATGTTTATTCTGATTTAATTTTCGCTATGAAACAATGAATTGTTGGGATTTTTCTTTTGCCATACCGATGAAGTGAGCTGCAGCTCACGAAAGCTTATGCTCAAATAAATTTGTTAGTTTCTAAGGTGCCACAAGTACTCCTTTTCTTTTTGCGGATACAGACTAACACGGCTGCTACTCTGAAACCTATAAAAATACAATGTATTATGCACATGTGATTTATAAGTCTATATAAGTATTTTTGCAAAGCATACTACTATAATAAAATATTATCTTGCGCGCTCCAAACCTGGCGAGCAGAAAGTCCCAGTCTTTTTTCTAGGCAGACACGTCTCTTCACGTTCACTTCTCTATCCCCCACAGGATCACTAATTAATCCCGAGTAAACACCTCAGACACACAGTGTCAACAAGCTGTATGTGCAAAAAGAGAAAGAAAGAATTTATCCGAGAAAAGACTGGTAATCTCTAGACAGGCATTGAGAAAGTGAGAAAAACTAGCCTATATTCAAGCAAATATAATGAATATTATAGGCTTTAAGAGCCTATAAATCATATATGAACATAATTTGAAATAACTTACTCACCAAGTACTCAGAATATTTTTGATATTTGTGTGTATCTTCCTTCACTTCTCTCAAAACCCTCTATTTATCCTTTAGTCAGCACACTCTGATATTTATTGTGAGGGTTCCTGAAACTGAGGAAGGCAACACAAATGTATTTGGGGGGAAGCCAACACAAATGTATCCTCCTCCAGATCCATTCGACCCAAGTCCATAAGGCAATCACCTGCAAACTCAATCATGTGAAGCATGGATAGCACATGAAGCAGAAAGCTGACACACAATTGAATGTATGTACAGATCAAAAGAAGAAAGAACACACTAACATACGAGTATGAGCTTGACAGGATGGCTTCACGACACTGCCATCTCTGACCTCACATTTTCCCCAATTTTATCCGCAGTAAGATTATTTATTTATTTATATAAGTTATGAAGGCACGGTCAGAATTTTACCAGTAGCAGCTGACCAACAAAACACTGCATTAGGAGACTGATAGACTTACGCATAGAAATACTAATTTTACAAGTGCAATTATCTTTTTTTCTCAGCCCTGGCCTCTCCTGCCTGTCAATAATGAACAATTAGTAAACAGTAAGGGTATTTGTGTAGCCAGATGTGTATATTTTTTTCATATTTGAATGAAAATGTCTCTATTTAGAGAGAATCTTCTTTTTCCCATATCTCCTTTTATCAACTGATTTTGATAAAATTTGAAATGGAGTCAGTTTTTTCCTTTTTAGAGACCCCTCATATTGCGAGGCTCTAAACTGTAGCTTAGTTAGTTTATACCTTAATCTGGCACTGCCTCCTGCACAATACAGTCCATAGCATTTCATCCAGTAATACCTGCATCAAGCTTAATAACCTGTGGTTGTAAAGCCTATCTTGATTTACAGATTTGATTTCTTTGTTTCATTCTTCTTCGGGTTGAATTCCAGTCAGGTACTTAGGTTCCAGTAAGGTACTAAGTGTTCTCATTTGAAATGGGAATTCTAAATTCACAACTGAAGAAGTTTGCAGAAATATGCCTGCTATACAATATCAGGCATCTCTGGAACTTCCTTTCCTAAGCAGCGGAATTTGTTCATAGCTGTCCAGGTCATAGGTTTTGTGTGGACTTTTGGCTTGTGACTATAAATATGTCCAGGACCTTTAGAATGTAGAGTGGTGCAAACCCTGAAGTCTACGGAGAAGAGACAGCTGTTGAAGAATGTAACTACACGCCTCCTGAACAGAATTATCAGACACATAGATGAACAAAATTTGTGGGGAAGATGGTTACATGGTTTTTGTAAAGGGAAATCATGCCTCACCAATCTATTAGAATTCTTTGAGGGGGTCAACAAGCACGGGGACAAGAGTAATCCAGTGGATAAAGTGTACTTAGATTGTTAGAAAGCCTTTGACAATGTCCCTTAGCTCTTAAGCAAAGGCTCTTAAGCAAAGTAAGCTATCATGTTATAAGAGGAAAGGTCTTCTCATGGATCAGTAACTGATTAAAAGGTAGGAAACAAAGGGTAGGAATAAATGGTAAATTTTCAGAGTGGAGTGAGGTAAAGAGTGGTGTCCCCCAGGAGATGTACTGGGACCAGTGCTATTCAACATATTCACAAATGATCTGGAAAAAGAGGTAAACAGTGAGGTGGCAAAATTTGCAGATGATACAAAACTATTCAAGATAGTTAAGGCCAAAGCAGGCTGCAAAGAGTTACAAAGGGACCTCACAAAACTAGGTGACTGGGCTACAAAAAGGTAGATGAAATACAATGTTGATAAATGCAAAATAATGCACATTGGAAAACATAATCCCAGCTATTTCTATAAAATGATGGGGTCTAAATTAGCTGTTACCACTCAAGAGAGAGATCTTGGAGTCATTGTGGATAGTTCTCTGAAAACATCCACTCAATGTGCAGCAGCAGTCAAAAAAGTGAACAGTATGTTGGGAATCATTAAGAAAGGGATAGATAATAAGACAGAAAATATCATATTGCCTCTATATATATCCATGGTACATCCACATCTTGAATACTGTTTGCAGATTGTGTCGCCCCATCTCAAAAAAGATATATTGAAATTGGAAAAGGTACAGAGAAGAGCAACTAAAATGATTAAGGGTATGGAATAGCTTCTGTATAAAGAAAGATTAATAAGACTAGGACTTTTCAGCTTGAAAAAGAGATGACTGGTTGTGTGTGGAGGGGGGGAGATATGACAGAGGTCTCTAAAATCATGACTGGTGTGGAACAAGGAAATAAGGAAGTGTTATTTACTCCTTCTCATAGCACAAGTACTAGGGGGTCATCAAATGAAATTAATGGGCAGCAGGTTTAAAACAAACAAAAGGAAGTATTTCTTCACACAACACACAGTCAACCTGTGGAACTCTTTGCCAGAGGATGTTGTGAAGGCCAAGACTATAACAGGGTTCAAAAAAGAACGAGATAAATTCATGGAGGATAGGTCCATCAATGGCTATTAGTCAGGATGGGCAGGGGTGCAAAACCATGCTCTGAAGTGTCCCTAGCCTCTGTTTGCCAGATGCTGAAATGGACGATGGGGATGGATCACTTGATGATTACCTGTTCTGTTCATTCCCTCTGAAGCACCTGGCATTGGCCACTGTTGGAAGACAGGATACTGGGCTAGATGGACCATTGGTCTGACCCAGTATGGCTGTTCTTATATTCTGAGCAAGATAATCCACTATAAAGAAACATGCTGAAGCCTGCAGTGGCTTCCTGGTCACATCTGGTTGCAATGCATGGTGGTGATGATAATCTTCCAAACCTTGGCTGGTGTGATATACTGAGATCCTGCTGCTTATCTTATACCCATCTGGGAGACCACAGACCAGCTGAGCATCTCCTGGTTTAAGTTTTTAGGGGTGAACATTCTGAGACCAGCAGCAGAACTTCCTCAGTTAGGGACCCCCCACCTCTGGAATTCGCTCCAGTGGCAGCCTGCCATGGCTGGAGTCTGGCAAGCTTCAGGGCACTAGGAAGACGTATTTATTTGGTTTAGCTTTTTGTTTGATCTTTGTTATTTGTTTGTTTTTGTTCTTGACAAAATGAAAATGTGGCTAGTAACATCTTTGGAAGCAGCTGGGGGTTCTAATGCTGTTCACTGTAGGTAGTTTTACCCAAATTACAATTTTTAAAATTTCCAAATAAGCATCTTGCTGCTGCAACTACAAATCAATAAAGTAAATAAATAATTACTGCCCCAGTCCTCCTACTGTAGTCACATGCACCTGCACGGCTGTGCCCTAACAGAACTAAATTGTTCCTTTATTCTACTAAACAAACAAACACCTATTGCTGTCATAGATAATGAGGACTCTTTGCATGCTTTTTAATTCTTCACTAAAAGCATGCGAGTCTCTTCCCTGAATCCATGATCAGAGAGTGCGGGTTTTTTGGCCCAGATCGTTGACATACTCCTACTGCTTTGTGCTATTCTGGCAACACAATGTAGCTATAAATGTGATTTAACCGGCATAATTAATACACCTCTGATGTAAAGCATGGGTTTTCCGTGTTCCGAGTTTTCCCTCATTTCTTTTGGGGATTTTTCAACAGCTGGATGAGTGGGATAATTTGGCTTAAAGCAATGTTTTTCTGTACTAAGTACTTTTGTTGCAATTATAAAGGTTCAGTGTCAGATACCATGTTCCAGTGGAGTCCATAGAGCAATGCAGAGGTACTGCTATATGTGATATATAATAACAATAATAATTAAGAATGGGTCTGATTCGTTGGTATGCTCTGGCTGCTTTGCATTGCTCCACTGACAGGTAAGCCAGGTTTATGCCTGTTTTGTGTTACCAGAATGATGCAAAGCATCCGGAGCATACTGGTGAATCTGGCCTGGTGAATATATCAAATTTATTGACATCTGGGGGAGGGTATTGTTCTTCAGACTGGAATGCTCTATGTGATCCTGAATCAGTACAGGAAAAAAGCATCTTTAAGACAAGTTATTGCACTCATCCAGCTGTTGAAAAATCCCCAGAGGAAATGAGGGAAAATCCAGACCTCAGGAAAGTCCACATTTGTATATTAGATGTATTAATAGTTGATTTATAGTCCCCTTTTGGCCAGTCATCTGTTAACTTTCATTTGTTTTCTGGCCCTAAAGCTACAATTCATTTAGGCCTAACTGATTTGGCTTATTCGAGTAAGATTTGGATAAGCATTTGATGTTTGGACCAGGGACTTTATCTGAATCAAACCCCTGCACCTTTTGAGGTTCATCCATCCCTAACTAAAACCATACTCTTTTAGAAATACATAGGATTTGGTATTTTGGTATTACAGCTAGTGAGAATCAAATGAGCTATGAACACAATTGCTGGAATGAACTGGAAGCATATTCAACTAAAGTCATTTGCACACCTGCTTCTCCCACTCAAGTGATGAAATCCAGAGATCAGCTTAAAAATCAACTTACCATATTTTTTTTAAAAAGAGTTACTTTATTAGAAATATCCAGGATGTTCTGACTTTGACCCTTTGTCTGTTGCACCCTGGTAGTCCTTTATTTGTGTGCTCTTAGTTCTTATCCCTTCAAATATGTGAGCCTACTCCCATTAAAAACAACAGAAGAAAGATCAGTTCCTGTTTCCTCACAGAACAGGGGTGGCCAAACTTACTTGCCCTCTGAGTCGCATACAACAATCTTCAGAAGTTGAAGAGGTGGGACATGTCTCCTGGGAGCCAGGGTCGGGGCTTCTGCCCTGCAGGAGGTACCTGATGAGGCTCAGGGCTTCAGCCCCACTCCTGCTGAAGTCCTGGCAGGTGCGCCCCACAGAGCTGAAGCCCTGAGACCCCCTTCCCCACTGGGCAGAAGTCCCTCCCACATCACCCCACTGCAAGGCAGAGGTCCTGAGCTGCTCTCCCCCCACCAGTGTGGTCGGTGGAAAATCGGGGGCGGGGGGACGTGAGGGGCTTCGTGAGCTGCACTTTAATGGTAAAAAGAGCCACATGTGGCTCATGAGCCACAGTTTGGCCACCTCATCGTAGGATTTAAGGTCAGTCATTTGTTTTTTCCATGTCATCTGTTTTTTGCAGAGCTATTTCTCTTTAAATCCTTTTCACCGTGCACATCCCAAATAATGAGCTATGTGCTGAAGCAGTCTATGGAAGGTTAAATCTTCTCTTAGGCCACACAATGCCAGCAGAAGTGATCCATCACTGCTACTGTAGCTTCAAGGTTGCGGTAGCCACCATAGCTACCAGCCCCTTAGTTACCAGTGTTCAGTCAGTCGACCCCCATAGTCATTGATCCCATCCCCAAAATGCTTTTGTGCACTAGGGTGAATGATCCATATGGAACTGTATTCTCCCTTGATGGTACACAGCATGTTCACATCTCCCTCATAGTCACCAATGCTTCCCAATGCCACTACACCAGCCTTCTAAGGCCCACACTTGGAATGCAGGATTTGATCCTCATGAAACATTCTAATGAAAACAAAACAAATTTGGAAAAAATATTCAGAATTGTACACTCCAAACATAGGATACAAGAACAAAGGCACAGGCCAAAAGTCAGCTTCTCTGAAGGAGCGAGTGTAAGTTTTTGGAATGCTAAATGTAAAACTTCTAGGGAAAAAAAGAACATATTGTGTGGAACAGGAAGATGAGAGAGATGAGTCCCTTTTGGGAAAGATTTTGCTTGGTCTTTGATGCTTTGCTGCCTTGGTAATAGTGGCCATGTAGATTGTAGTCACTAGTGCACATTCACAGTTATTTTGCATCATGTTACTTTATAGAAGAATACATTAAAATTGTACAAAAAGATTGGTTTTAACATGTACTTCACTGTAACCAATTTTCCAGATTTTTTGGGAGTGTTTTTTCCAAAGTGCTGAGAAAATATTGGGTCTCCCACTGCAGCAAGGAAAGACTGTGGCAGGAAAAAGCTGAGTCTTTCCCCATTGCCTCCCTCCTGCCAGAGCTTTTCTCCTCTGCTAGATTTCAGAGTAACAGCCGTGTTAGTCTGTATTTGCAAAAAGAAAAGGAGTACTTGTGGCACCTTTAGAGACTAACCAATTTATTTGAGCATGAGCTTTCGTGAGCTACAGCTCTCTTCATCGGATGCATACCGTGGAAACTGCAGAAGATTCCACGGTATGCATCCGGTGAAGTGAGCTGTAGCTCACGAAAGCGCATGCTCAAATAAATTGGTTAGTCTCTAAGGTGCCACAAGTACTCCTTTTCTCCTCTGCTAGAGTCTCTCCCTGCTGCCAAAGCCTTTCACTGCTGCCTGCTCACTGCCAGAGCCTTTCCCCATGGAAGGGAAAGCCTCTGGCAGCAGGGAGCTGGTAGAGACTCTCTCCTGCTGGAATCTTTCCTTTTGGCAGGGGAAAGCTTTAGTGGCAGGGAGCTGACAGACCCTTTCCCCTTTCCTTGCTGGGGAAGTCTTTTTCTGCAGAGGGGAAAGACTGTAGCAGCGGGGAGGCAACAGGACACTGCACTGCTAAAAACAGCAGTGTAGGCAGGGAGGCATAACTTGTGCAAGTAGAAAGCATGTAGGGTACATGCTCGAGTACATCTCCAAACCCTTCAGGCATGTCTTTACTCTACTTAACAATGTTGTGCCTCCCCAGCTACACTACTGTACCTGTGCTGGGGGGGGCCATGAGGGTATGCACTTTACACTCCACTGAAAAACCACGCAGTGAGACGTACTCTACGCGTAGTGTTTTGCACCTCTCTTTATTTAATTTCATCTTGTTGATTTCAAACCAATTCTCCAATTTCTCAAGGTCATTTTGAATTCTAACCCTGTCCTTCAAACTTCTTGCAACCCTTCCCACCTTGGTGTCCTCTGCTAATTTTATAAGCATATTCTCCACTCCATTATCCAAGTCATTAAGAAAACATTGAATAACACCGGACCAAGAGCAAACCTCTACAGGACCCCACAATAAACATCCTCCCAGTATGACAGCAAACCATTGACAACTACTCTTTGAATACAGTCTCTCAATCACTTATACATCCACCTTTAGTAATTTCATCTAGACCACATTTCTCTAGTTTGCTTTGAGAATGTCATGTGGGACTGTGTCAAAAGCCTTACTAAAATCAAGCTATATTATGTCTACAGCTTCCCCCATCCGCTAGCCTGGTGACCTGTCAAATTAGGTTAGTCTGGCATGATTTGTTCTTGAAAAATACGTGCTGGCCTTTTTTTTTTAACCCAGTTATTCTGATTGCTTACTAATTTGTTCTGTTATCTTTCCAGGTATCAAACTTATGCTGAGTGGTCTATAATTCCCCAGGCCCTCTTTGTTCTCATTTTTTAAGGATAGATACCGTGTTTGCCCTTCTCCAGTCATCTGGGACTTCACACATCCTCTGACTTCTCAAAAGATAATCATTAATGGTTCTGAGATTGCTTCAGCTAGTTCCTGAAGTACCCTAGAATGAATTTCATCAGGTCCTACTGACTTGAACATGTCTAACTTAACTAAATATTCTTTAATCTGTTCTTTCCCTATATTGGTTTGTGTTCCTTCCCCCTTGTTGTTAATATTAATTGTGTTAAGTATCTGGTCACCATTAATCTTTTTAATGAAGACTGAAGCAAAATAGGCATTAAACACCTCAGCCTTCTTGATATCATCCATTATTAGCTCCCTTTCCCTGCTAAGTAGAGGACCTACACTTTACTTGGATCTAATGTTTTTATGGAACCTCTTCTTATTGCATTTTGCGTCCCTTGCTAGATGTAACTCATTTTGTGCATTAACCTTTCTGATTTTGTCCCTACATGCTTGTACTCTTCTTTTGTACTTATCCTTAGCAATTTGTCCATATTTCCACTTTTTGTAGAATTCCTTATTTGGTTTTCAGGTAATTAAAGAGTTCCTCATTGAGCCATATTGGCGTCTTACTATTCTTTCTATCTTTCCTTCACACTGAAATAGTTTACTGTTATGCCTTTAATAAAAAAAGAAAAGGAGTACTTGTGGCACCTTAGAGACTAACCAATTTATTTGAACATAAGCTTTCGTGAGCTACATATTACAGATATGAAAGTCGCTATCTTACAACAAAAAAACTTCAAATCCAGACTCCAGCGAGAAACTGCTGAATTGGAATTCATTTGCAAATTGGATTCTATTAATTTAGGCTTAAATAGAGACTGGGAGTGGCTAAGTCATTATGCAAGGTAGCCTATTTCCCCTTGTTTTTTCCTACCCCCCTCCCCCAGACGTTCTGGTTAAACTTGGATTTATGCTGGAAATGGCCCACCTTGATTATCATACACATTGTAAGGAGAGTGGTCAGTTTGGATGAGCTATTGCCAGCAGAAGAGTGAGTTTGTGTGGCGGGGGGGGGGGGGGGTGAGAAAACCTGGATTTGTGCTGGAAATGGCCCACCTTGATTATCATACACATTGTAAAGAGAGTGGTCACTTTGGATGGGCTATTACCAGCAGGAGAGTGAATTTGTGTGTGGGGTGGGTGGAGGGTGAGAAAACCTGGATTTGTGCTGGAAATGGCCCAACTTGATTATCATACACATTGTAAGGAGAGTGATCACTTTAGATAAGCTATTACCAGCAGGAGAGTGGGATGGGAGGAGGTATTGTTTCATGGTCTCTGTGTATATAATGTCTTCTGCAGTTTCCACAGTATGCATCCGATGAAGTGAGCTGTAGCTCACGAAAGCTTATGCTCAAATAAATTGGTTAGTCTCTAAGGTGCCACAAGTACTCCTTTTCTTTTTGCGAATACAGACTAACACGGCTGTTACTCTGAAACCTGTTGTTATGCCTTTAATATCTCTTTGGAAACTGCTGACTATCCTGTACTCCTTTTTCTCTTAGATTGTCTTCCCATAGAACCTTATCTCCCAATTCTCTGGACTTGCTAGTCTGCTTTTTTAAAAGTCCATTGGCCTTATTCTGTTGCTCTCACTCCTTCCTCTCCTTAGAATCATGACATTTATCACTTCTTGATCACTTTCATCCAAATTGCCTTCAACCTTCAAATTTGCAACCAATTCATCGCTGATAGTCAGAATCAAGTCTACAGTGACAGCCCCTCTGGTTATTTCCTCCACCTTCTGAAACAAGAAGTCATTCCCAACACATTCCAAGAATTTATTGTACATTTTGTGTTTTGCCATATTACCCTTCCAACAGATGTCTGGGTAGTTAAAGTGCACCGTTACTACCAGCTCTTGTGTTTTAGACATTTCTGTTATTTGTTCTAAAAATGCCTCATCTGCCTCATCCTGATTTCATGGACTATAGTAGACCTCTACTGTGACATAGCCCCTTATTTTTTCCCCAGTGACTTTCAACTGGTCTGCCTCTCACTTCCTTCTGGACCCTGGAACAAATGTTTACATTTTTGAGTTATAATGCAATACCTCCCGACTTTTTTTACCTTGCCTGTCCTTCCTAACCAACAAACCAAGATATACCCCTCTATACCGGTATTCCAGTCATTATATTTATCCCACCCAATCTCAATGATGCCAATTGTTATTATTTAGTTTATGTACTAATACTTCGAGTTCCGTTTATTCCCCATGCTTCTTGCATTTGTGTATAGACATCTAAGCTATTGAGCACTTCTCCCACTACACACAGAATTTTCTGTCTTGCTGAGCTATAACCCTATTGTAGTTTTCCATTCCCCTTCCCCCGCATCCTCAACATCTAGCCCTCTGTTAAATCTGTACTTTTTGTATATCAACCTGTAGGTATATAAAAAAAAATTTGAGTTAGTGAAGTTGGTTTTATAAATACCATTTGCTAGAAAATATCTTTTTCCTTGAATTTTTATGGAATGACATGGCAGGCTCAGTCACAGAGCAGTATCTGGCCTATAGCTTTCCTCTAAGGCTAGTGATAAAAGACAATGGTACTTTGATCCCCAAATCCAGAATAGTTTATGATCATCCGTTGCATTCAAATAAGTAGAGTACTTCTCCATAATAAAGATACATGGGACAAATTGTGCTCTGTTACAGCGACTTAACCCCCTGACCTCTGGACCACTGTAACTGAGAGCAGAATTTGTTTTTCTGTGTTTGGAAAAACTTAACAGCAGCAGCCAACAAATGTAACTATTATCTTTAGACTAAAGGAAGGATTTCTAGTTGGCTGATTTTCTCTTACTAAAGTATTTATCGTCACATTCCTGTATCTGGATAAGAGAATTAACATACAAATAAAGCAGCTTTTTGAAGAATGTCATAAAAAGTTTTGATAACCATGCCTCCAATATTAACACTTCTATTTCAAAAAGAAATGAAAACAAGACCGTGAAGGGTGGGGTATGCACCATATAGAGCTATTATACATACAGTCTCCACCAAATTACAATCAGAGTGCCAAATTCTACCTAATTTATACCCCGGGCAAACCCACTGAGTCCAGTTCCCACACTCGTTAACTTGGGTGCAGCTTCTCATTGATTTCAAGGGGAGCTACACCCAAGTAAGTGAAGGAGGAATGGGCTTCACTGACTCTAATGATAGTGCAAAGGGTATACATTAGGGCAGAAGGGTCACATTCATCACTAGTGTAACGCCACGGTCAATTCCAGGACAACTGAAGAGGAGTTTGGCCCATTAGGTCCACCTTGGGCCTATTCTGCTCTCATTTATACCTGCATAATTCAACTGTTTGCAGAGGGATTGCAGGAGAAGCCGAGAGCAGAACCTCCTCTCCTAAATGTGTACCTCCTAAACAATTTCTATAATGCTAAGACCAAAGACCATATTCTCTTCACCATTTCTGGCTTTCCCTCTTGCAGGGGCTCTGGAACAATTTGTGTAATAGGGGCTGCTGAGCGCCATTGAACCAAACTCTAAACCCTGAATATGATGGAAACCACTTCAAGCCAGGGGGTGTGGCAGCACCCCTAGTTCCAGCACCTATGGCAACTTGAGCATGAGATCATTTCTAAATGGGCAAGTTCATACATTTTATTATGCCACTTTGTAAAATTCACTTTGCCTGCAGATTGCCAGTCTTGTTCAAACAGCAAATGGATTCCTCTCTTGACTCCTTAAGGATATATTTATAGGCATTGATGACCATATTTTTGTTAGTTATAGCTCGATCTATTTTGCATTAGAAATAGCTTAATCTGCTGCTCTTAACTATTCTGAATTGTGCCTTCATGTGTCAGTTTTGCCTACCCACCTACCAGCCCCCATGGCTTTGAGTCACTGCCATATCAGATACCTTAGCCTCTGTTTCATTTCTCACTGGCTCGTATGCAGTTCTTCTGTCCCTGTCACTTTAGTTCTATTAGGTGCCCAGTGTGTTCTGAAGAGGATATTTTTGGTTGAATTAATAAAGCTTAACATTGAGCGTCCTGTTAATATTTCTATCAATACCTTATTAGTGCTGAGCATCTATTTGATTAACAGGTTTCAGAGTAGCAACCGTGTTAGTCTGTATCCACAAAAAGAAAAGGCGTACTTGTGGCACCTTAGAGACGAACCAATTTATTTGAGCATAAGCTTTTGTGAGCTACAGCTCACTTCATTGGATGCATTCAGTGGAAAATACAGTGGGGAGATTTATATACACAGAGAACATGAAACAATGGGTGTTACCATACACACTGTAACGAGAGTGATCAGGTAAGGTGAGCTATTACCAGCAGGAGAGCCAGGGAGTGGAGGGGGGAGGAAAGCTTTTGTAGTGATAATCAAGGTGGGCCATTTCTAGCAGTTGACAAGAACATCTGAGGAACAGCGGGGGGGGGGGGAATAAACATGGGGAAATAGTTTTACTTTGTGTAATGACACATCCACTCCCAGTCTTTATTCAAGCCTAGTTAATTGTATTAACAGAATCCTCTTTCTAGATACCTGGCTAGTGTGTCTTGCTCACATGCTCAGGGTCATACTGATCACAATATTTGGGGTCAGGAAGGAATTGTCCCTCAGATGTACATTGGCAGGGACCTGGGGTTTTTAGCTTTCCTCGACAGCATGAGATGTGAATTTCCTGCAGGGATTATGCCAGTACCTTTGCCCTTGATGGGTTCCTTTTGTGAGCTGCTCAAATTGTTAGGGGTGTGGGCACTTAGGTTTAGTGATCACAGTCAAATGCCAGAGCCAAAATAAAGACAGAGTCAGAGCCAGCAATCAGAACTGGGTTACCTGGGTTTGGGAAGGCAGAAGAAGGACTGGTGCAGGCAGGAACTAGGTGAATGCCTTGAGCAGCCAGTACACTAATGCTGTTGATTATCTTAAGAATGGGTCTGCTGATCCCTTCAGCCAACTGGGAGGTTGGGTCAATCAGGAGGCTCAACTGGGGCCCAGCTGCACTCATTAGACTGTCCAAGGGTTGAGCTCGCTGGTAAGCAGGCTAGCTGCAGGCCCTTGATCCTGACGTCCTGTAACACACAGCATTTTAGACTCCTGAGGACTGAAATGCTTTGGTCTAACTGAGGTAACTGGGCTTGATATCAGGGTGGTTGTGTGAAATTTAATGGCCTATGATATAGTCAGACCAGATGGTCGAATGGTTCCTTCTGGTCAATAACTCTATGAAACCGGTCAGAGTCTTATAGTTTATTATTATGTATATGATTCCATAACAGATTAAAATCCTTCAAAACAGGTCAAAAATATTCAAAATCCAGCCCTAAAGAGTTTATAATCTACAGGCTTGACTAGGTTCAGTGCAGGTAACAGGCAGAGTTGTATTGCTATTAAGAGTTTATTAGGTTCTTCTTTTTAAATTCTCTTTTGTGACATTATTTTGCTTTAACAAGAAAACACAATGAATGTCAGATATCACCCTGTTCTTAAACATTCTGAATGCAACATTTCTGGAAACTTTTTTCTTCTCAACTTTATAGGACAAGAACTAGTTTTACAATCTTCTGCTGCACAGTGTGAATAAAATGCCAAATGTGATAATGTTCTTCATCACCATTTAAAGATTGCACACCCATGGGATTCTGTAGTAACCAGTCCATCTGAGCAATACTGTTCCCTAATAATGATAAAGGTTTCATGAGTGCTAGACAGCACATACTTATTTTGACACTTACTAATGACTCCAGTGCAAATGACATGTAATGCAGCTACCTTGGTGTCCTGTAATCTGACCAGATTTAGCTCATCTTCCTGCATCATTTCCTTTCTCTTGTTTGTAATTTTTTGTTAATTGCTTCTATAGCCTGTCTTTATAAATTGCATTCCTACATGTTTACTAGTCAGGGCACACAGTCAACATGTGACAGGACGTTTATGTTCAAAACTGACAGCGTGTGTGGATCAAAGCCAGCAAAGCAAAGAAAATGCTTCATGAACAATGTTGTAAATAACATCTGGCCTGTCCTAATAGGGAATAACCTGGTAGTTTTTCCTCTCTGTTGTTGTTTTGTTTTGTCATGGACATCTCCCTATAAACTCAAAAAGTCTGAAGTTGGTAATTATGGCACAGAACTATTTTAAACTAATTCTCAGCACTGAGTGTGTGTAACAACATGTTGTACACAGGAAAACCAGAGAAGGTGTAGTGAATCTACAGGAAACCAGTGAATCAGAGTTGGAGAACAATGTCAAAGAAACCAAACCTATTAAGAAAAATGCTGTAAGTGATTAAAAGAAATTCATAGATTCATAGATACTAAGGTCAGAAGGGACCAGTATGATCATCTAGTCTGACCTCCTGCACAACGCAGGCCATAGAACTTCACCCACCCACTCCTGCGAAAAACCTCTCACCTATGTCTGAGCTATTGAAGTCCTCAAATCATGATTTAAAGACTTCAAGGAGCAGAGAATCCTTCAGCAAGTGACCCGTGCCCCATGCTACAGAGGAAGGCGAAAAACCTCCAGGGCCTCCAATCTGCCCTGGAGGAAAATTCCTTCCTGACCCCAAATATGGCGATCAGCTATACCCTGAGCATATGGGCAAGATATTCACTCGTCAGGGCCTACAATCATCTCACTGCACAGGATACTGACCCACATTGCTCCCAGAACACGTAGGGATAAAGTGAGACAGGCTAAAAGTCAAGTAGAGTTGGACCTTGCAAAGGGAATTAAAACCAATAGTAAAAGGTTCTATGGCCATATAAATAAGAAGAAAACAAAGAAAGAAGAAGTGGGACCGCTAAACACTGAGGATGGAGTGGAGGTCAAGGATAATCTAGGAATAGCCCAATATCTAAACAAATACTTTGCCTCAGTCTTTAATAAGGCTAAAGAGGATCTTAGGGATAATGGTAGCATGACAAATGGGAATGAGGATATGGAGGTAGATAGAAGCAAAACTCAAACAGCTTAATGGGACAAAATCAGGGGGCCCAGATAATCTTCATCCAAGAATATTAAAGGAATTGGCACCCGAAATTGCAAGCCCATTAGCAAGAATTTTTAATAAATCTGTAAACTCAGGAGTTGTACCGTATGATTGGAGAATTGCTAACATAGTTCCTATTTTTAAGAAAGGGGAAAAACGTGATCTGGTTAACTACAGGCCTGCTAGTTTGATATCTGCAGTATGCAAGGTCTTAGAAAAAATTTTGAAGGAGAAAGTAATTAAGGACATTGAAGTCAATGGTAAATGGGACAAAATACAACATGGTTTTACAAAAGGTAGATCGTGCCAAAGCAACCTGATCTCCTTCTTTGAGAAAGTAACAGATTTTTTAGACAAAGGAAACACAGTGGATCTAATTTACCTAGATTTCAGTAAGGCATTTGATACCGTGCCACATGGGGAATTATTAGTTAAATTGGAAAAGATGGTGATCAATATGAAAATTGAAAGATGGATAAGGAATTGGTTAAAGGGGAGACTACAGCCAGTCATACTGAATGGTGAACTGTCAGGCTGGATGGAGGTTACCAGTGGAGTTCCTCAAGGATCAGTTTTGGGACCAATCTTATTTAATCTTTTATTACTGACCTTGGCACAAAAAGTGGGAGTGTGCTAATAAAGTTTGCAGATGATACAAAGCTGGGAGGTATTGCCAATTTAGAGAAGGACCGGGATATCATACAGGAGGATCTGGATGACCTTGTAAACTGGATGTAATAGTAATAGTAATAGGATGAAATTTAATAGTGAGAAGTGTAAGGTTATGCATTTAGGGATTAATAACAAGAATTTTAGTTATCAGCTGGGATGCATCAATTAGAAGTAACGGAGGAGGAGAAGGACCTTGGAGTATTGGTTGATCATAGGATAACTATGAGCCGCCAATGTGATATGGCCGTGAAAAAAGCTAATGCGGTCTTGGGATGCATCAGGAGAGGTATTTCCAGTAGAGATAAGGAGGTTTTAGTACCGTTATGCAAGGCACTGGTGAGACCTCACCTGGAATACTGTGTGCAGTTCTGGTCTCCCATGTTTAAGAAGGATGAATTCAAACTGGAACAGGTAAGAGAAGGGCTCCTAGGATGATCCGAGGAATGGAAAACTTGTCTTATGAAAGGAGTCTCAAGGAGCTTGGCTTGTTTAGCTTAACTAAAAGAAGGTTGAGGGGACATATGATTGCTCTCTATAAATATATCAGAGGGATAAATACCAGAGAGGGAGAGGAATTATTTAAGCTCAGTACCAATGTGGACACAAGAACAAATGGATATACTCTGGTCATTGGGAAGTTTAGACTTAAAATTAGATGAAGGTTTCTAACCATCAGAGGAGTGAAGTTTTGGAATAGCCTTCCAAGGGAAGCAGTGGGGGCAAAAGATCTATCTGGCTTTAAGATTAAACTCGATAAGTTTATGGAGGAGATGGTATGATGGGATAACATGATTTTGGTAATTAATTGATTTTTAAATATTCATGGTAAATAGGCCTAATGGCCTGTGATGGGATGTTAGATGGGGTGGGACCTGAGTTACCCAGGAAAGAATTTTCTGTAGTATCTGGCTGGTGAATCTTGCCCATATGCTCAGGGTTTAGCTGATCGCCATATTTGGGGTCGGGAAGGAATTTTCTTCCAGGGCAGATTGGATTAGGCCCTGGAGGTTTTTCACCTTCCTCTGTAGCATGGGGCACGGGCCACTTGCTGGAGGATTCTCTGCTCCTTGAAGTCTTTAAACCACGATTTGAGGACTTCAATAGCTCAGACATAGGTGAGAGGTTTTTCACAGGAGTGGGTGAGATTCTGTGGCCTGCGTTGTGCAGGAGGTCAGACTAGATGATCATAATGGTCCCTTCTGACCTTAGTATCTATGAATCTATGAAAATGCAGAGAGACACCCAGTATCCTGCTCTGAGGGAACAAGCTGCCAGTTGTCTGTCTTATGAATTGAAGGTCATAGCTGGCCTGGTTGTTACTTGCTGGGAGAAAGCTTTCAGGTGAGCTAATAGTTATGCTAAAACAAGATAGTGTTTTGTTAGTTAAGTCTAGACTCCAGAAGGCATATAATGATTTTGTTTTAACTGTAACCAATTGTTTCCAATACTTCCGCCTACTTGCTATTACTTGAATCTCTGTTCTTTGTTAGATTTGTTTATAGTGAACACAAGTACCATGTGCTGTTAGTTAAGCAGAGTAGTGATGCTGAAGTACAACTGCTAAGCTGAGGAATACTGCTGCTTGTGGAGCAGAGTAACTGTAATCACTGTGAGTGACCAGAGGAACAGAGACTGGGCAGTCCATGGGGACACTTAGGGGGCTCAAGGGTTGGAGTGTGTGTATCGCTAACCAGCAGAAGGGCACCAGAGTCTGTGTAGACTGAGCAGGGAGTGCTTGTGCTGGCCACGGCTGGTGGAGTTGGGCCGTTGACCCCATCTGGCACACAAGTCTTCTTCACATTAAGAGCAATTGGCAGTGAAGTGGCTGAAAACCCTGGGGAGTGTCACAAATTCTAATTATGATAACAATTAATGATAAGAAGTTATTCCCCAACTCTTAGAGTATGGGTGTGGCTATTATCTTTATCTCCAAAATCATTATTGGGATATTATTTCCTTATTCTTCCTATGAACATATTCTCTAAATGATAACAGCCTTTGACTTCTGATGACAATTTAAGAAGAAAAGCATAACAAGAGTAATCACTTAAATATTCAGAGGATACAAATAAGGACCTACCTCACTGATATAAACAGTGCTATTTGTTGTTTTATATCCATTAGAAAAATGACTTTAATATGTTTCTCAAGATAAAACAGCATCATGTTGCAGCATTAACTCCCAGTGAGATACCACAAAACCTTAACAGAAATGCTAAGACCAAATAGCTTTCCAACTGAACGGGCAGCACGACAGTCCAATGTACTGATCTATTGACACAAGAGAGTACGTGAAGGCTTCTGCATGACAGAGTGTGTTGGATGAGGTCAGTGTATGTATGGCTTCTCAGTGTGTGTCAGAGAGGAATGATTGTGACTGTGTTCGCAGCATTGGAGGCAATGGGAAGGTGACAAGGAATACTGAGACTCTTCCCTTCGCTTCTTATTTTCATGCTTTCAGGGCTGTGGATTGGTGAGAGGAGGAAAAGTGGGGCGTGTATCCTGATGCAACTGTAACTGTCAATAAAAAAAGCTGTTGTTTTTGTTTATATAAACATTCAGGAGAACCTACTTTTTAGGACCTGATTCTGCATCTGTTGAAGTCAGTGGAGAGACTCATGTGACATCAGTGGATGTTGTGCTGCAGCTCAAGTGGACTTAGATATTTCTTAATAGTGAATGGAAGGAAAGTCACATATGGAGTCAGTGCATTGTCAGGAGCAAAGTGTAACACCAGCTGTTGTGAACTTCCACTTACAGGGATTTCATTTGTACAAAAATCTCTCCCTCGTGGCTTCTCTCTGTGTGCAGGAACTCCACTGACTTTGCAGAGGCTCTGCATGGGTGCTGGGGGTCTGCCTGCCCAGAGCTGTTTGAAATGGGACTTGTAAGAGCCACTGTGAAAAGTACAAAACCAAGAGTCACAGAAGGGAGGAGAAGCGGGGGGTGGGGGAGAGGGGTGTTGTGACAATCAAACTTTTGGATTGCTTCTCATTGGATGTGGCATGCACTGTTCCGTAACAAGGAACCCCATAAGTGGGGCATAAGTTTTCTAGGTTATAGACTACAGGCTTGTAGTCTCTCACTGCAATAAAGTGAAGTTAAACAGACTGCTTTTCTTTTAGGACTTGAGCCCACCAAAATCAATGGGAGTATTTCGATGGGCTTTGGACCTGGCCCTAACGAACCCCTAGTGTTTGTTCAGTGGATGATTTAGGGGGCCAAGACATAAAGATGACCAAACTATGTGGTTTTGTGACTTTTTGATGCTTTGTGTTGGCAATTGTTACTTTGCTTTTAATGAAGTTGTTTATAAATATTTGTCCAGCTATTAAAAACAGAAAGCAGCTTGTCTCTCATTCTGGAAAGCACTGATATGTTTGCAGCACGTCACATTGTATACGAGTACCGGGCTTCAGTTGCATAGTTGGTTTTGCTGTGTCCTCAATTTCTTGAAGAGAGTGTTTCTAGAGTTAGAAACATTTATTTTTGGCTAACATTTAGAAGAAAAAGTCGGTAAAGTAACACACACATACCAGCCCCCTAAATCTGCAGGAGGGCATTACTTCAAAATTTGTTTCTACTACAATACAGATGCTGTCCCCTGTAAAACAAAATTAGATTACAACCAGGCATAAGGGAACAAATGGTGTATTCTAGTTGTGCAGAGCCTGCACCTTGCTAGATTTCACCCAGGTTTCACATAGATTGTTAAAGATGTTAGATTCGTATGACAACATGTAAGAAGTATTTTTCCTGTGCATAAAACCATACAGCGGTATCTAGCCAAGTATTTCAGGAAGCGCTATTGGTACTAGACAGTGAGTAGGCTGACTATAGTAGTTTATCTTATATCACTTATCTATAAGTGTCTAGGCAGAACAGCTTTACAGTCATTTTGGTAACAAAAACATGTTGATGGTTAATCATTACACCTCCACATGCACTTATGAATTCAAGATAATCAAAAAGAAGCTCTGAAATAGTAAGAAGCCCATTAACAAATTGTTTCATAATTGTGCTGTGAACTGTTATTCTTTCTGGCCCATTCAAAGTAAATAAGCTCGCATGGGAGCTATACTGCAGTCAGGGGGAGATGAGAACTACCAGACCAGGGGGAAGTGAGGCTATGGTGGCTCTAAGCCACCTTTGTGGCCTCCCCATCCAGGGCTTCTCTGGGAGCTGGAGAGGGCCAGGGGCCTGTCTAAGTTATGGCAGCCTCTCTAGGCTCCCCTATGGGCCTCAGTGCTGTGTGAAATCTCCACAGCACTGTGTGGTAATCTAATCTAACACATTTCCTTGCTATTACTTACTATTTATGAAAGATTAGATGCTACATTCAGATATGGCTTAGGGAGATGTATTTTCCCTGTCCTGGTTCCTAGCTGACCCCGGAGCAAACAACAAAGAGAACAAAAGCAAACCCCAGCCCCCACGGATTTTGAAAGTATCTTCTCCTCTCATTGGTCCCTTTGGTCAGGTGCCAACCAGGTTACCCGAGTTTCTGAACCCTTTACAGATAAAGGAGGGATTTTATGCTACCCTTAGCTGTATGTTTATGACACAGGGTCAGTTAGGATTGTATGTCTGGGGACTGTTTGAGCCTTTGTTCCCTGGATCATCCTTGATCACCTTTGATCAGCCTCACTCAGGCTTGTGATCACCCTCCCCCTGTGTGATTAACAAGGGGGTAGGGCTGACCTAGGAGAGAAGGCCTTAAAAGCACCCCTATCCCAACACACCCACAATGGTGATGGAAAACTGATATGCTGCCCTGGCAACAAGCAATGAGGCATCACCCCAAAAGTGGAGGAGGAGAAGCCTTGTACCCCCAAGGCTGGGAGGATCATAGCCACCACTCAGAGGAGGAAACACAGGGTAGTGGTGTTTGGTGACTCTCTTCTGAGAGGGACATAGACACACATTTGTCGCCCTGACATGGCATCCCTGGAGGCATGCTGCCTGCCAGGGGCCTGTATCTGAGATGTTACGGAGGGCTTGTCAAGGATCATCCAGCCCCCTGACTACTACCCCATGTTACTCATCCACGTGGGCACTAATGATACTGCAAGGTATGACCTTCAGCAGATCAGAAGTGACTACAGGACTCTGGGAGTAAGGGTGAAGGAGTTTGGAGCACAGGTGGTTTTCTCTTCGATCCTTCCAGTCAAGGGTAGGGGCCCAGGGAGAGACAGATGCATCCTGGAGGTGAATGCCTGACTGCAAAGATGGTGTTGCCAGGAGGGCTTCGTCTTCCTTGACCATGGCATGCTGTTCCAGGAAGAAGGACTGCTAAGCAGAGATAAGGTCCACCTATTGAGGAAGGGGAAGAGCATATTTTGATACAGACTGGCTAACCTAGTGAGGAGGGCTTTAAACTAAGTTTGAAGGGGGCAGCTGACCAAAGCCCATGGGTAATTCAAAAACATGGAGACCTGGGAGAAGGCTTGGCATTTGTGAGGCACATGGGCTGTTATAGCAGGGATAAAGGAGAGAGAAGATAGAACTGTGGGGGAAATCAAAGTAGTGTCTTAGATGTCTGTATACGAAAGCAAGAAGTATGGGGAATAAGCAGGAAGAACTTTAAATGCTAGTAAATAAACACAACTATGACACAGTTGGCATCACAGAGACCTGATGGGTTAATACACATGACTAGAATATTGGTATAGAAGGGTATAGCTTGCTCAGGAAGGACAGGCAGGGGAAAAAGGGAGGAGGTGTTGCCTTAGATATTAAAAATGCATACACTTGGACTGAGATTGAGACGGAAATAGGAGACCAACTTGTTGAAAGTCTCTGGGTAAGGATAAAAGGGGTAAAAAAAACAAGGGTGATGTCATGGTAGGGGGTCTACTACAGATCACCTAACCAGGAAGAAGAGGTGGATGAGGCTTTTTTTAAACAGCTAACAAAATCATCCAGAGCACAGGACTTGGTGGTGATGGGGGACTCCAACTACCCAGACATCTGTTGGGAAAATAACACAGCAGGGTACATATGATCCAATAAATTCTTGGAATGTATGGGAGACAATTTTTTTATTTCAGAAGATGGAGACAACTACCTGTTCTAGATTTGATTTTGACAAATAGGGAGGAACTGGTTGAGAATTTGAAAGTGCAAGGCAACTTAGATGAAAGTGATCATGAAAGGATAGAGTTCATGATTCTAAGGAATGGTAGGAGGGAGAACAGTAAAATAAAGACAATGGATTTCAAGAAGGAAGACTTTAGCAAACTCAGGGAGTTGGTTGGTAAGATCCCATAGGAAGCAAGTCTAAAGGGAAAAGCAATAGAAGACAGTTGGCAGTTTTTCAAAGAGATATTATTAAGGGCACAAGAACGAACTATCCCCCCACTGTGTAGGAAAGATAGGAACTATGGCAAGAGATCACCCTGGCTTAACCAGGAGATCTTCAATGATCTAAAAATAAAAAAAGAGTCCTACAAAAAGTGGAGTCTAGGTCAAATTACAAAGGATGAATATAAATAAATAACTCAAGTATGTAGGAACAACATTAGAAAGGCCAAGGCACAAAACCAGATCAAACTAGCCAGAGACATAAAGAGTAACAAGAAAACATTCTACAAATGCATTAGAAGCAGGATGAAGAGCAAGGACAGGGTAGGCCCATTACTCAGTGAAGGGGGCAAAATAATAGCTGGAAATGGCAGAGGTGCTTAATGACTTCTTTGTTTCGGTTTTCACCAAGAAAGTTGGTGGTGATTGGCCGTCTAACACAGTGAATGCCAGTGAAAATGAGGTTGGAACAGAAGAGGCTAAAATAGGGAATGAACAAGTTAAAAATTACTTGGACAGGTTACATGTCTTCAAGTCACCAGGGCCTGATGAAATGCATCCTAGAATACTCAAAGAGCTGACTGAGGAGATATCTGAGCCATTAGGGATTATCTTTGAGAAGTCATGGAAGATGGGAGAGATTCCAGAAGACTGGAAAAGGGCAAATATAGTGCCATCTATAAAAAGGGAAATAAGGATAATTCAGGAAATTACAGACCAGTCAGCTTAATTTCTGTACCCGGAAAGATAATTGAGAAAATAATCAAGCAATCAATTTGCAAACATCTAAAAGATAATAAGGTGATAAGTAACAGTCAGTATGGATTCGTCAAAAACAAATTGTGTCAAACCAACCTAATAGTTTTCTTTGACAGGGTAGCAAGCCTTGTGGGTAGGGGGGAAGCAGTAGACATGGTATATCTTGACTTTAGTAAAGTTTCCAGAGAGTAATCATCAGCAGTTCACAGTCATGCTGGAAGGGCATAATGAGTGGGGTCCCACAGGGATCAGTTCTGGGTACGGTTCTGTTCAATATCTTCATCAGTGACTTAGATAATGGCATACAGAGTACACTTATAAAGGTTGTGGACGATACCAAACTGGGAGGGGTTGCAAGGGCTTTGGAGGATAGGATTAAAATTAAAATGATCTGGACAAACTGGAGAAATGGTCTGAAGTAAATAGGATGAAATTCAATAAGGACAAATGCAAAGTACTCACTTTAGAAAGGAACAATCAGTTGCACACAAACAAAATGGGAAATGACTGCTTAAGAAGGAGTACTGCAGAAAGGGATCTGAGGGTCATAGTGGACCACAAGCTAAATAGAAGTCAGCCGTGTAACACTATTGCAAAAAAAGCGAACGCTATTCTGGGATGTATAAGCAGGAGTGTTGTAAGCAAGACACAAGAAGTAATTCTTCCACTCTGCTCTGCTCTTATTAGGCCTCAGCTGGAGTATTGTGTCCAGTTCTGGGCACCACATTTCAGGAATGATGTGGACAAACTGGAGAGAGTCCAGAGAAGAGCAACAAAAATTATTAAAAGTCTAGAAAACATGGCCTTTGAGGGAAGATTGAAAAAATTGGGTTTGTTTAGTCTGGAAAAGAGAAGACTGAGAGGGGCATGAGAACAGTTTTCAAGTACATAAAAGGTTGTTACAAGGAGGAGGAAGAAAAATTGTTTTTCTTAACCTCTGAGAATAGGACAAGAAGCAATGGGCTTAAATTGCAGCAAAGGAGGTTTAGGTTGGACATTAGGAAAAACTTCCTAACTGTCCGGGTGGTTAAGAACTGGAATAAATTGCCTAGGGAGGTTGTGGAATCTCCATCATTGGAGATTTTTAAGAGCAGGTTCGACAAACACCTGTCAGGAATAGTGTAGATAATTAGTCCTACCAAGAGTGTAGGGGACTAGATGACCTCTCGAGATCCCTTCCAGTTCTATGATTTACCTAATTTACGGTATATCTAGGGGATCTGTCGCCATGGTGTGTTTTCCAAAGAGAGTGTGAACTCTGTCAGAGGCAGGGAAATCCCTCTCTTAAGCTTCGTAGTAGAATTTAAACAAGTGGATCTTGAGATCTTTCTGCAGCACATGATTGGATAACAGAACTATGCTGCTTCATCAGAGGGGAATAGTCTACATTAGAAACAGTCAATATTCAGACCCAAAACTGCATTTTTTGGCAAATAAACTATTTATCTAAATATGTTGCCCATTTCTAATCCTAATGTGCCTAATATACCAGCACTAAAAGAATCAGAGAATAATTTTTGTGTGCTCTCTTTTTATGTCCCACTAGGTGATTTGTGAAGGGCAGTTTGATGTCTTCACACCTCAGAATATCTGCAATGTTTTTTTCATTCTTCATCCGAAACCTGGCAGCTCATTCGAGGCTGCTCATGAAAAGGAATTAGAATAGGTGAATAGCAGTGCACTCACAAGCTTGGCGAGGACTGTTCATCCGTTGTGAATATACACTGCAGCTCTATACAAATATTATGTAAAAGCAATAACAATGCTTTGCATTTCTATAGCATCTTCCATCCAAAAATCTCAAAGCACTCTGCAAACATTAGCCGATTCAGTCTCCCAAAACCCTGTGAGGCTGAAAGAGATCATACAGGGGTCATATCAAACACTGCTGAAATCTAGCCATCACTGGAGAGGAATATGACAACTGTTTGACAAAGTATCCAAATTAAACTGAAGTCACTGTCATTCTGTCTGAGTTATCTTTGACCTTAGAAACAAAACAGGATGTCCAGAGTACGAATGCTGAGTCCTCTTGGACTGACTTTCTCCCAGGGCTGCCACTGGGGTCCTGGAGGTGCCAGGATGCTTTGAGACATCCATTGTTGGTGGAAATTATCAATTTTCCCTACAGGGAGGCAGGTGTCAGTTTTTGTTAAAGATGCTATTGTGAAACCTGTGCTCAAGAAATCAAAGGGGGAGATGAGACAAGAAGTGGGGAGGGCATGAAAATTGTCATCAACAAACCGGAAAATCTGGCTGGAATGAAAACTTTCCGTGAACATTTTATGTCAGTTGAAAAGCAATTTTTAAAAAACACCCATTCAACTGGCTCTACTGACAATCTTGCTGTCTTATCTGCCTGTTTCTGAACTCCACTTCTGGGAAAGGTCAATGGGAAGGTTATGAAGGGCAGGTCTGGAAGTGTCCTGAGTCCTTAGTTTCCTTGACCTTGGTGAGTTAGGTTAAAAGCCTGCCTATTGGACAAAACCTACAGTGGGAGCCTCAGTCCTTGATCTTTACTGAGCAATGGATAATGATAGCGTCCATGCAAGTTTATTTAAATTGGTCACCAGGCTTTGATACCAATGATCACAATGTTTTGTTGATATATCCGTGGACCTTAGCACTTGGGGACGGAGTCAGTCTTGAGCAGCTCATCTCTTGGGGATAACTGAGCAACTGTAACTCTGCCCCTTAGTCATTCTCATGCAGGGTACCACAGGGAGCTATCTATCATCTCTCCTGTTTAATGTGAGTTTGAGGTCTCTGAGAGAGTAAGAGGAAAGAAGGACTGTAATGTGTTCATTATGGGGATAACCCGTGACTCTACTTTTCTATACATCTGATGATGACGCAATGGAACAAATAACCCAGTGGCTTGGATGACTGAATTACAGCTATCCCTCTCTAGGTAAGGAGCTAATGGAAGCTGAAAAGCCGATAAAGATTATAGTGGAGCTGGAAAAAAAAATTAGTGGGTGCTTAGTACCCCCCAGCAGCCAGCTCCTCCTTCGCCCCATACCAGTGCCTCCCGCCTGCTGGAGATCCCACTGATCAACTCCTCCCCTTCCCTCCCAGCCTCTCCCTGATCAGCTGTTCCCTGGCATGCAGGAGGCACTGGGGGGAGAGAGAGGAGCGGGGATGGGGCATGCTCAGGAGAGGGGGCAGAACTGAGTGGGAAGAGGTGGCGGGGCAGGAAAAGGTGGAACAGAACCTTGGGTGGAGTTGGGGCGTGACCTGGGGTGGAGCAGGAGTTGAACACCCTGGGGAAAGGAGAAAGGCAGCGCCAGTGCTTGCCACAATTCTCCAGGCCTTTGTCACCTCAAGATTGGATTGCTGCAATGTGCTTTACATGGAGATACATGTTGCTAGAGCAGAATGGGGCTACACTGAAATGAAGTTTCATACTAGGAGCGCATTATACCAGTGCTGTGGGATTTACACGGACTGCCAGTAAGTTTCCAGGTGGAATTCAAGGTATTAATTATTACCTGTAAAGCCCTAAATTGTTTGGGACTTGGTTATCATAGGGTATGTCTACACTGCAATTAAAAACTCATGGCTGGCCCATGGCAGCTGACTCGGGCTCGCGGGGCTTGCGCTGTGGGGCTATTTAATTCCGGTATAGTGGTTTGGGCTCAGGCTGCAGCCCAAGCTTTGGGACTCTCCCATCTCACAAGTTCCTAGAGCCTAGGCTCCAGCCATGGGCGTCTAATTGCAGTGTAGGCATTCCCTAAGAGACCACAGTAGGAGTTTAAGCAGGCAAAATGCAATTACTTTAGTTGGCATTTTCTCAGCACACAAAGGTTAACAGCCCTACCATACAAAAGCTGCCATGAGATGTTTAATGATCACTAATGGTCAGAGTGTTGGTTTTATGTTTCATCTGAAAGCATTTGCAGCAGAATAGCATCCCAAATGCTGTCATATGAGAACAGCAAAGAATCACAGAAACAGCACTCATTTCTAGTACCATTTATGGTCGTGTATTAAAATAAGGAGAATAATATTACCACTGTAGTTAATTTCTCTCTCTCTTTCTGTTTCTTTCTGTGGAGGTTCTGCCTAGAATCTTCCCCCATTCCCATCCTGCCTGGTTTCTGGCTACAGATTTAAACGAATAACCACATATTCTCATGAGCACCAGGCTTACTTGTCATCTAATGGAATCAAAACACAGATAATTATAACTTTAGGAAGTTAAAAATAAATCAGTGATAATTGAATAAATTGTTTTTTTTAAAAAAATAGTTATCACCATAGATGCAGAGAGAGAGTGATCCTAACATCCGTACTTTTTCTTATTCACAATGACTGCATGAAAACAGGAAAATTGCATGAAAGACCTGAAGTGGAATTTTCCTTATGTCCCAATTCTGCCTGTGAACTTCCACTGGAAGAAATGGACAGTTTTGATTGTGTTCTCCAAGCATGTAATATACAATTCATTATTATGTCATGCATCCTATGATTGTGAGTTACTCTTTATTACTCATTGTTATATCAGAGAATGCTTCTCTCCTGCGCACATCTGGTTTTATGTAGTTCCTTACAACAGAAAAAAAGCAGAGAACATATTGTATGACATCTCTTTGCTGCCATATTCGTTTTCTTACCCTTTATGGAGTACTTATTTTTGTTTGGGGCCATAATATATTTTTGGAGCAAATCTTTATTTTAATGTGATAAAATTGATGATAGATGATATAGTGCTTGAAACAAGCATCCGATGAAGTGAGCTGTAGCTCACGAACGCTTACGCTCAAATAAATTTGTTAGTCTCTAAGGTGCCACAAGGACTCCTTTTCTTTTTGTGGATACAGACTAACACGGCTGTTACTCTGAAACCTGAAACAAACTAGTTCATCATTAACATCACTGTAAAATCAATTGAAAAAATAGTCTCTTGGAAGAGACATGCTTATCTTGGGAGTTAACTGCATTCAGGGACTAATTTGACACCCCACATGTATGTTGAACTTCTATTCTCAACAACTTCTTTTACCTCTGGGATTTGGCCAGCATAATTAATTGATGATTTTATCTTTGAATGGGAGAGGTCACCTGAGATCAGAACCTGAAACATGCTACAAAATTGTTGCTTACAGTAGGATACAAAGAACAAGCCTTGAAGACTGACACAGTTTTGTACCAAAATGGGGTCGTTTATGCTTATTATTGGATTCACTTGGATGCTGTGTTTCCTGGGGTGGGAGGAGAACATGGAAGGGAGCAGCTCTCAGAAACCTCAGGACAGTCCTGGAGTGTGCGTATGTTTGTGTATGTTGGGCCGTATTGCCAAATCCAAGCATTCAAAAATCAGGAGTCGGTACCCCCCAAATCATGAGGTTTTTTAAAAAAATTACAGCTTTTTAGTTTATTTTTATTTCCTTTTAGGTCTCTGAGCCTTTAGGATGCATTGATTCCTGTTCTCTGCAACCATGGGTATGTCTACGCTGCAACTGGAAGCGAGCTCCCCGGCCCAGAGAGACAGACTCGTGCTAGCACTTTAAAAATAGCAGTGTGGACATTGCAGCACCAGCAGAGGCTGGGGCAGACACCTGAGATCAGATCCAGAGGGTTCAGGTGGGTCTGAGCTTGGGTGGCTCGTCCAAGCCTCTGCCAGTGTGGCAACATCCTGCACACACCATCCACACAGCTGTCCTCTGTATGTTAGCACAAGCCTGCTAGCGAGAGGCTGTTGACCCAGACTGGGAAGCTTACTCCCAGCCATACTGTAAACATACCCCAGGAGGGAGGGGGAGAGAGAGAGAGTGTGTGATTGATTGATTGATTCCAGACTTTGGTGCTTTAAGAAAAACCCCAAACATTGTAAGACTGGGAATTGAACATGCAAGAGCTGGCAACACTGTTGGAGAAGGGTGACTTTTGTAAAGTGAAAAATGATAGTTCTGTTTCTTACAGCTCTACCAGGAAGGCATGCTCCTGTCACCTTGGGGATTCTTCTGAGTGAGACGCATTTCCTCTACCGTAATGTATGTGGGGAATAAAAATAGGCTTGAGCTTTCAAGTGTGGGCCTAATTCCAAATTTAAAGGATTTCTTGGATGCCTACCCTTGGTTTGGACTGATCTCTAGCTGAAAACTTGAAAAAAAACCATACATACGCGCACACACACACAAACACACCACCGCTGCATCCCTCCCCAGGAGTCCCCAACGCTGCTCAAGAATTATTGCACTATCCCATTAAAGCATGATGGTCTCTAAGTCCATGCTTATTTAATTCAAAAATATCTTCAGTTGTCAGAAGTTTCCAACATGGAAAATATAAGAAAAACCATTATTTTGTTCACTACTTGGAGTTTATTTATGTAAGGAACACAGAACACTGGAGACAATTCGCATCCACAAATCCTCCTTTTCTTTTTGCGGATACAGACTGCTACTCTGAAATCCACACTATGCAGATCTGACAGCAGTATTTTGCTCATATACTGTAGAAATTGTTTATTGTAACTTCTCTCCTAAAATTCCTCTAATCACAAATTTTAATAGGTAAATCAGATTGGATTTTCTATAATTCAGGAAAATTAAAGAGATGCAAAATAAAACATCCAAACTTTTGCAAGGAACTTAATTATTGCAACTCAGTTTAATTTAGCTTGAAAGCAGCAGCCTTGAGAAAGTGCTGAAACTGGTGCAGAAAGCAGCAGCTCGCCTTCTGCATGTCTGCTCTGGAGGAGGAGAAAAAGATCTGTATGTGCCCTTGGAACAGGCTTGTTCATTGTGTTTCCATCTGTTGACAGCCTGAGTTTTCTGCCACCTGTACTCTAGTTTCAGTTTTCCTCTCTCTCCATTTGACATACGTTATCTGAGAACCATGGAGGCCTGGGTGCGCCACTAGAAGGAAGGACCTGTTTGGGAGCCATGGTGGTGGCATCCACTGTTGTAAAGACTTACCAGCTCTGCATCCCCTTATTCTGTTGGCCAGTTATGGCTGTCATGGAATATGTTTTTTCAATCTTAAAATCCATGAGCTTTTGGGATTTTCCTGGAGACAAGGAGAGCCCTGACAATTGCTTGCATGAAGTGGCAGTCCAGACTCATGCCTGGTTAATGATGTTTTCTCTCTCCACGTTTACTCCAAAGATCAGGTCCAAAGTGTGCCTGGCTACACAGGATGGTCTGAAGATCACCAGTGAGTGTCTGGGATGAAGAATAAAAAGGGGCTGAAAGCTCCACTTGCCAGCCTAGATCTGTAGGTTTCTGCACCTCTCCGCTTGCAGATGCAAAGAGGTGAAATGGGGCCATTTTAAGTCATTTTTATGCAGCTTAATAAAGTGACAATGTTCTGATATTGCACTTACTGGTGGAAGTGATGTCAGCTGAAGTCAACAGAGGCAGCAAGGTGTTGAGCACTTTTGAAAATCAGGTCACTTGTTCGGGAACCTAAATGCGGGCTTCACGTTCTAATGTTAGGCTATTGTTCTGTGAAACTGTACCCTAAAGTTTTCAGTGCTTAGGTATTATGGTGATAAGCCTTGTAAGCTGATAAAATGCGTAGATAGAAAGATAGATATTGCATTTTTGAACATGAATTTTTATTCGGAACCGCAGAGAGGAAAATGAATGTCTAAACTGAATGTCAATTACCATCAAGTAGTGAGTTATTCCAAATGACGCATGACTAACTTTTGGTGAAGCCTCTATGCTATTCAGGTTTGTGGTTTCATCAGTATTAGTTATCAGTAATGCAAAAAAGCAGAAGTGTTTGTTTAAAATAAGTCTCCCCTCCTGTTGCTTTGTCAGTGGGAAGCAAACTTTGGCTGACACAAGCAATGAATCATATTTTGTTTAAGAGAGTAATACAGACACACCACTTCCCCCACACACATACGCACACCTCGCCTGGAAAAATAATGTTTCTTTATAGTGCTAAACAGCAGTAACTGGTCAGATGTAGAGTACTGGCCGTTATCATGCAAGTTGTAACTGAAAATCTAAAACTGTGTCATCAAAACCTAATAATGAAACTACAGGCTCAGACAACTGATGAAGCAGAAATGGTAGGTGTTAACTTCTAGTAAATGCTGCACATTGACATTAGGCCAATTCCTGCTCTCCTTACTCACATGAGTAATCTCATTCAAATCAATTTGTTTTGCTTCTGCAAGTAAGTTATCAGGATTTGATTCCTTGTCATATCTCTGCAGGTTTTCTAATGTGAAAGGAGCTGGAATATATTCAGTTAATATCTGAGTGTCCTGAATTATTTTCCATCATTTCTCAAAGTAATTTTTGATTTCATTATCACCTCAGTTCCAGTTCACACATCTGTTCATCTTTTTTCCCCAGTGGCACAATGGTTTTTGGTTCATATCAGATGAAGTGCTAAAAATGGGTGCTTTTAGGCAATTATGTAGCATACCACCATTGAAATATGAAAATTACATATTTTGAAATAAACAATTCAAAATGTTTTAAATGGACATAAACTTATATAACACAGTATTATTTCCCAACCATTAAATTTAGATAGCAATACTACACAGACTCATGAGCAAACATTTATTGTATGTTTCACACGTGTTCAGTTAAGCCCTCTCCAGGGGCACATCCCAAACAACCATTCATGTCATTTCTGTTCTACATTTCAGGATGCAATTTTTAAAAAAAGATGGTGCAGGAATTGCAATATTACGGGCCTGCTTATTTCAATCTTTTCCTGCCCCCCTTTTTCACACTCCCTCTGCTGCAGCTTCACTCTTCCTGCCTCCCAGATCCTCTCTGTCCTTCTCCACCTCCTTTTCCTCTATCTTTTCCCCTTACCCTTCCTTCTTGACTCCTGAATAATTGTTCTTCTCAGCCTTCCTTTTCCTGTTCTCATACTTCTGTTAACTCATCTTGTCCCCTCACCCCATTCCCCACTGTGTATTCCCATTAATCAGCTGGTGTAAATCAGCATCATTGCATTGACTTCAGTGGAGCTATGTCAGCTGAAAAGCTGGACAATAACATTTTAAAATAATAATAAAACAAACAGAATTTTTAAAATGCAGAAACACAGTAACATGGCTGCTTCCACCCATCAGTCTAATCACTCTGCTTGTATATTGTATCCTCTCTGCTTGTATGTTATATCTCTCATCCAACCCTTCATCTGTCTCGTCTATTTTGATTGTAAGGCCTTCAAGTTGGGGATGGTCTCTCACTGCATGTGTACAAAGAGGCTGCCATCTTGATTGGAGCCTCTAGGCATCCGATGAAATGAGCTGTAGCCCATGAAAGCTTATGCTCAGATAAATTTGTTAGTCTCTAAGGTGCCACACGTCCTCCTCATTCTTTTTTCTGTAGGCACCATTGTAATGCAAACAATAATATATAATAGGATAACTGTGTCTAATGACTGGGACAGGGAATCAAGCAACTGTCAATCAGTAAAATGTCTAAGCCCCTCTGGCTCTTTCTCCTGGCTCTTACCAGCTTTAAGGACACCCCCCTCCCAGCCCTTTTGCACATGCGCATTAACCACTGATTGCAGACTGGCTTTCTCTTGTTGTTAGAAAAACAATGGCCTCCATTGTTTTCTTTCTGTGGGATGATCAAAAGGATAGAAACAAATGAACACAGCACTTCAAAACAAGTTTCTGCAGCTATAGCTCTGAGGTCGTAGGCAATGGGTAAAGTACAATAAAGTTAGTGAAAGTGAAAAATGAGTAGTAGGGAAAATAAAACCTTGAGAAGCTTGAAAAGCTCCGCCAGTTGATGAAAAAGTGTTTCAGTTCCATGACTAGTCCCTTCTGATTTCTTATTAATGCAGTGACAGGTCTCATCAACAAGGTTTAGGGGAGCTGCTTTCATATTGATTTTACTCTGTAACACTATGGCACCTTAGTTTTAGGATACAGCACTGGATATATCACACTCTCTCCTCTGGGAACAATTGCAAAGAGAGTGGTGGATCCAAGTGTTTTGGAAAAGCCCAAGGCATTGTGTTGCTGTCATGCAAACCTGACTACATTATCATTATTATCATAGATTGACATCTTTCATTGCCTTTCTGTTTTTGCAAAACAAAGGAGCCCAGCTGAGACTGAAACAAAGGAGAATACAGGGAAAAGGAGAGAATATGTCAGGCAAGAATAGTTTGGAAAGGGCCAAAAGTGGAAAAGGAAGTCTAATTCTGTCTTAGTCCGGGGGAAAAAAAGTTTTTTGAGAAATGTAAACAAATCAGGAAATCCTGGCACTTACTCCAGTTCCGATTTGGCAAAACACACCAGCCCTTTCCCTGTGTGTGAGCTGCTGTTTGTGAATGAAACCCAGATTAAGTTATTCATTGAGCCCTGCCAGTCCCACAGTTTCCAGGTTTCCTTTTTGCCTATGGCACATCTTAAACCTTAAAATAATAATAATAAAAAAAACCATATGCATGTTATTAACTCTCCATATTCAAATGGAAATACAATGCTATCATAAATCTCTTTTTTTCCCTAATGTAAATTCCTTTCTTCAGCATGAAGCTGCAGGAAAGCCATTGTATCTGAGTAATCTAAACTTGAAAGAGAATTTTTGTTAAACTAGTTATGATAGGGGAAACATGTTTTTCACTGAGTCCAAAGATTAAAGTTGATCATAAAAAAGGGTGGTGGGGCTGGGGGAGAATTACTAGTTGCTCAACTAATGATTAGATACAGGACTTCAAGGACAAATTAAGGAGCACAAAAAGAAAGATTTCTGCAGGTAAGTAAACTCCGTTCCAATAGTATCACATAAAAGATGCCCTGTTTATCATACATTTTAATCTCCCCCTGCTCAACTAGTCCAATTAGACAATGAGAGTATAAACTCCAATAAAGACAACCAATCTTGTATTGACTTTAACATCTACACCTTATGCCTGTCCCACCCCCTTGCCATTCTCTTCTCTCTGGCACAATTTGTGGATTTTCCTTCTTCCTCTTCTAATGAGATTCCAGTTTTAAATGGGTGTCTATGTAACATTTATTTCTCCTTTTAGAGCCTTACAGAAATGTTAAACAGGTTGCCACATTTCCCTTTTTTCTGACCCCCCCCCCCAAAAAAAAACCCAACAGTTCTAGTTTATTAACACAGTTAAAATGTATTTGCTGAAAACTGCTTTTCTTTGGTCAAATTTGATTTTGCTGTGCAGTAATACCAGCAAAGTCAGGAGCCAAACTTAGGGCCTGCTCAGGAACTCCTAAAGGGAAGCTCCCTGAGTAAATAAAATGTATTATATAACTCAGCACGGACCAAAAGGGAAAAAAAAAGCATCTATTGGTTCTGGAGAGTGAACTACCAACCGGTGGACGAACACCAGAGTGGACTTAGGTCCAGGTCCTCAAAGGTACTTTGGCAGAAAAACCCATTGTTTTGGGTGTTAGGAATCTAAATACCTTTCAAGATCTCTGCCCCAGTCTCTTATGGGCCTAATAATCTAACTTCCATTAAAGGCATCCATGCACGGTGAATTGTAAGGTCAGGGCAAAGACAACAGACAGACTCCCATTGACTTTAACAATGTCAGTCCCTAACTGGGTCCCTCATCTGATAGAAGAGGAGTACTTGTGGCACCTTAGAGACTAACCAATTTATTTGAGCATAAGCTTTTGTGAGCTACAGCTCACTTCATCGGATGCATACTGTGGAAAATACAGAAGATGTTCTTATACATACAAACCATGAAAAAATGGGTGTTTACCACTACAAAAGGTTTTCTCTCCCCCCCACCCCACTCTCCTGCTGGTAATAGCTTATCTAAAGTGATCACTCTCCTTACAATGTGTATGATAATCAAGTTGGGCCATTTCCAGCACAAATCCAGGTTTTCTCCCCCCCCCTTTTCCCCCCCACACACAAACCCACTCTCCTGTTGATAATAGCCTATCTAAAGTGATCACTCTCCTTACAATGACAGATTTCAGAGTAACAGCCGTGTTAGTCTGTATTCGCAAAAAGAAAAGGAGTACTTGTGGCACCTTAGAGACTAACCAATTTATCTGAGCATAAGCTTTCGTGAGCTACAGCTGATGCATCCGATGAGGTGAGCTGTAGCTCATGAAAGCTTATGCTCAAGTAAATTGGTTAGTCTCTAAGGTGCCACAAGTACTCCTTTTCTCCTTACAATGTGTATGATAATCAAGGTGGGCCATTTCCAGCACAAATCCAGGGTTTAACAAGAACGTCTGAGGAAGGGGGGGGGGGCGTAGGTAGGGAAAAACAAGGGGAAATAGGTTACCTTGCATAATGACTTAGCCACTCCCAGTCTCTATTCAAGCCTAAGTTAATTGTATCCAATTTGCAAATTAATTCCAATTCAACAGTCTCTGGCTGGAGTCTGGTTTTGAAGTTTTTCTGTTGTAATATCGCAACTTTCATGTCTGTAATCGCGTGACCAGAGAGACTGAAGTGTTCTCCAACTGGTTTATGAATGTTATAATTCTTGACATCTGATTTGTGTCCATTTATTCTTTTACATAGACACTGTCCAGTTTGACCAATGTACATGGCAGAGGGGCATTGCTGGCACATGATGGCATATATCACATTGGTGGATGTGCAGGTGAACGAGCCTCTGATAGTGTGGCTGATGTTATTAGGCCCTGTGATGGTGTCCCCTGAATAGATATGTGGGCACAGTTGGCAACGGGCTTTGTTGCAAGGATAGGTTCCTGGGTTAGTGGTTCTGTTGTGTGGTATGTGGTTGTTGGTGAGTATTTGCTTCAGGTTGGGGGGCTGTCTGTAGGCAAGGACTGGCCTGTCTCCCAAGATTTGTGAGAGTGTTGGGTCATCCTTCAGGATAGGTTGTAGATCCTTGATGATGCGTTGGAGAGGTTTTAGTTGGGGGCTGAAGGTGATGGCTAGTGGCATTCTGTTATTTTCTTTGTTAGGCCTGTCCTGTAGTAGGTGATTTTTGGGAACTCGACTGGCTCTATCAATCTGTTTCTTCACTTCCGCAGGAGGGTATTGTAGTTGTAAGAATGCTTGATAGAGATCTTGTAGGTGTTTGTCTCTGTCTGAGGGGTTGGAGCAAATGCGGTTGTATCGCTGAGCTTGGCTGTAGACAATGGATCGTGTGGTGTGGTCAGGGTGAAAGCTGGAGGCATGTAGGTAGGAATAGCGGTCAGTAGGTTTCCGGTATAGGGTGGTGTTTATGTGACCATTGTTTATTAGCACTGTAGTGTCCAGGAAGTGGATCTCTTGTGTGGACTGGTCCAGGCTGAGGTTGATGGTGGGATGGAAATTGTTGAAATCATGGTGGAATTCCTCAAGGGCTTCTTTTCCATGGGTCCAGATGATGAAGATGTCATCAATATAGCGCAAGTAGAGTAGGGATGTTAGGGGACGAGAGCTGAGGAAGCGTTGTTCTAAATCAGCCATAAAAATGTTGGCATACTGTGGGACCATGCGGGTACCCATAGCAGTGCCGCTGATCTGAAGGTATACATTGTCCCCAAATGTAAAATAGTTATGGGTAAGGACAAAGTCACAAAGTTCAGCCACCAGGTAGATTAACTCACTAGACCAATTTCAGTCATGTTGTAAGTGAGCACAAATCTAATGATTCAATGGAGTTGTGCCTTCTTCCGAAAGTACTGAATTTGGACCACTGTGTTTCTATGGCCTGCGTGCTACTGCAGAGCCCCCCTGTGATGCACAAGCATCAGCTCTAAACTGTGACCACTTCCTCTAACTGAACTGCAGGGCCATTCCTGGTTTCCAGCAGGAGCTGTTGGTTACCTATTTCACCTGTGTGCCTGGGAGTGAGAGAGAGACGAGGAGGAGAAGGGTACATTTTTCCACAGTGTCTAAGACTATGTCTATACTACAGACCTGACAGCGGCAGAGCTGGGCCACCGCAGCTGCGCCACTGTTAGGTCTGCCATGTAGCTGCTCTATGCCAACAGGAGAGAACTCTCCGGTCACCATAATTAAACCGTCCCCAATGAGCAGCAGTCACAATGTCATCAGGAGAGCGTCTCCCACCAACATAGCACTATCCATACCGGCAGTTTTGTCAGTGAAACTTATGTCAGCCAGGGGTGTGTTTTTTCACGCCCCTGACTGACAAAAGTTTTGCCGACAAAAGTGCTAATGTAGAGAGAGGCTCCTAAGTAATTTAGGCTAAGTCCCATTTTCAAAAGTGAGGCAGGCACTTAGCTTAGTTACTTTTGAAAGTTTTACCCAAATTTGTAGCTGTCCAAAAAGTGGGCATGTTTAGTCTTGACACAAGAAGACTGAAGAGGGATCTGATAAAAGTCTTCAAATATGTTAAGACCTGTTGTGAAGATGGTGATCAATTGTTCTCCATGCCCACTGAAAATAGGATGAGAAGTAATCAGATCCAGGGAGATTTGGGTTAGATATTAAGAAAACGTTTTAACTATATAAGGGCAGTTAAGTTCTGGAATACGCTTCTAAGGGAGGTTGTGGAACCCCTCTTGTTGCAAGTTTTTAAGATAAACACCTGTCAGGGATTGTCTATATGTTACTTGGTCCTGCCTCAGCACAGAGGACTGAACTTGATGACCTCTTGAGGTCCCTTCCAACCCAACATTTCTATGATTCTATAAAGCTTTTCCAAATTTGGAGTCTTGGACAAAAAACTTTTTAACAAAACTTAGTTTTGACTCCAAAAAACCTTTTAATATTTTTTTTCAAAGACTAGAAAATGTCAAAACTTCAAAATTTTCACAATTTAAAAAAGCAGTAATTTTTTAAAATCCTATGTTGTGTTTACCATTTCCTCATGAAAAGCATGGCTATTGCAATATTTTTTAATTAACAGGACAGTCCATAGAATGAGATCACTCATTTTCTTGATGAGTGGTAAACTGGTGGATCTGATCACCAGACTGGAACAAACACTCAGCCACAGCTAGTTCCATTTATAACCCCTTCCCTCAAGGTTCTGTTTAGTCTCCGAAAGAAAAGGAAATGTAGAACAATAATAAAAGGAATAGCCCTGTTCTTGGCTGAGACTGTGGGGCCCTCTGGCAACCTAAAGGTCTGGAATTCCCGACCTTAGGGCGAGGGTCCACCAGGTCTGCTTGTCTTTTTGCCAGCTATCTGTTGCGAGAATAGAAAAGGAGTACTTGTGGCACCTTAGAGACTAACCAATTTATTTGAGCATAAGCTTTCGTGAGCTACAGCTCACTTCATCGGATGCATCAGCTGTAGCTCACGAAAGCTTATGCTCAAATAAATTGGTTAGTCTCTAAGGTGCCACAAGGACTCCTTTTCTTTTTGCGAATACAGACTAACACGGCTGTTACTCTGAAACCTGTCATGTTGCGAGAATGTACTCTCAACTGTCTCCTGGTTCCCCACCCCCTCAAGGAGCGGTGGGGCCCTCCTTTATGTCCTCCAGACAGGAATCAAACCCAATAATTAATTGCTGTTCAGCTGGGTCAGTTGATTCCAAGCACCTGCTTGCTCAGCTTCCTTCCAGAACAGGTCCGGTTGCCCTGTTACACTACTATTGTGACAAAGTTCTGTAGGTGCTGGGCTAGAATTTTACAAATAACTTCTTTCCTATTTGAAAGTCACCTGGACTTAGCAGCTCACAGTGTTCAAACCAAAAGCCAATTACTGCTTTCCTTACCCACATCTACAATTCCATTTAACTCAATGGAACAGACAGAGTGAGGAAGGTCAGCAGAATTTGACCCCAACGATCACAGTTTTGCCTCCTCCCCCTGTGGACTCCATAGTATCAAATAACAATGAAATGTACTAGGACAGGCTCCTGCTCCCATTTAAGTCAATGGGAGTTTTTCCACTCACTTCAATGGCAACAGGATTGAGCCTTGTCTCATGAACAGAAAATATTCACTGAATTTCTGCCTTGGAAAGAGGTATTTGTAGAACCTGTAGAAATGTGAATAAAATGTAGGTAAATCCAAGAGGCTATGGATTGTCTGACAGCTAACAAAGCTATAAAAAATATCACCTCTTGCTCCTTCATCAGCCTTGTCCTGCTGCATAATACAATACAGAGAGAGGTGAAGTTACTGCTAAGTCTCTGATTCCTTTCTGCTTCACTGAAAGCAGCTTATCCAGCCCCGCACAGGTGTGGGTGCGTGAGTGCGTGCTTGCAGGAATGTTTGTAAAAGTTGTACGTGGTACATCTTTGTTCCCCTTTCGAGGAAAAAATACAGCAGAACTATTAATTTCAGGCTACATTCTGTAGCCTGCATAGAGTTGTATTCCCCAGCGCTGCAAAGAAGGGAAACAGGTGCTTCATCTCCTCCGCATCTGGTTTGGATGACCATAATATTCCGAACACCTGCACTTTGCAACCCAGCCAAGTCATGCCTCCCATTGTATTTCATTGGACTTTCTGCCTGTAGCAATAAAAAGACATTGTTTATCAGATTTACCAGAGGAACATGGGTTGCTAGGAGGGGGCAGAATAAACAAATCTGGAACAAAACTGATATGAAAGCAAATCAGTACCACGGCTTAAATATTTGTGACCATGAAAGGGAATCTTTTGGTGGAGAGAAAGATAGAGAGTGTAGTGGGAGTGAAAGGGTCAGTCTTTAAGGCAGATTTCCTATCTGATCTGAGAATGGGTACCCCTTTTAAGAGAATGTTGTTCTTTAGCACCAGGTGTTACATTTTAGGATATAAAGATTCAGTATTAGGAGTGAAATTCTTTGACCTAAATCTTAAAGAATATAGATTCCTTTTATTTATTTTTTTTAATTATTTTCTCCACAGTTAGCAAAACCAGTTACCTGAACCTATAGGCAAATGACATGTTGATAAACCATGTCAGAACACATTTTAAAGGATGTCTGATTTAGATCTCAATTTTTCTAGTGTAACTTTAAGCTTATGAATAGTCCTATTAATGTAACTGAACCAAGTTTTCCATGGAAGAAGTGGCATCCAAATCCACCTGACAAAGGATATATGTTTTAATGTTTGTGTTGAGTGCCAACTAGTGCTATTGCTATAGAACTACAAAAAGGAATAGGACTGAAATTATGCCCTGGTAAAACAAGTGTTAGGGGCTCTATGTCAAGGAATGTAGACAAAGGTAATATATGATACAAAGCAAAGGCCTTTGTTGAGGCATATTGAATTGTTGCTATTGTTTTCGTATTGCAATCTATTAAATAGGGTTTATAGATAGTAAAAATAAAGCAGGACAATAAAAATATTTAGTTGTGGGGAAAAAATATATCACATTTTGGAAAATTAGTTTAGTAGGAAATAAACGTCCTGAAAAGGAACAATAAACAGGCTGGAAAAGAGGCCTTATCCCACCGGCATGATGAGCAAATAGTTGGCATCAGTGTAACAACTCCAGTTGCGGGGAGGAGAGGACATGACAATATAACCAGGTAAAGAATATTTGTCAGTGCCTATGCAAAAAATAGAGCCATTAACTACGCAAGAGCTCAAGAACATAAAGGGAGACCTGTAAGATAGCATGTGGAGCACTGGAATTTGTTAGAGAAACAGCTTTTTTTCCCCCTCTGAAAATCGCCATCTAACTTCACAATTTACTACATCTCACATATAAATGCCACTGTTTAAGATCTACAGCTACCCTTTCAAATGAGTGATGGTATAACACATAAAACTGAAACAGACAAAAGCATACACGATGGAGAAATGAGAATAGGTGGAAAATATCATTTTGCTTGCCGAAAACGTTGCCATACAGCATGCACACGCACTAAGCACTCAGACACGTACTCATGTGTGCAGTCCCATACACAACCATATACACAAATACACTCATCCATACACACAACTCGCACTGTTGCTACTGCTAGTTGAGTTGTGCCAGTACAGGAAAATGTTTACGAATTTTCCAGTGCAGCTGTATCTTTTGAGATTTACCCTGTTTTTACAATACCTACATATACAAAACCATGATCAATTACATATTTTGCTAAAGAGCTAGGAGTCTTATTTGCAGACTAGCAAGCATGAAGATTAGTCATCACTGAATTTGGCTCCAATCCTGCAAAAAATTCTCTACTGGTGGAATGCTAGTTATAGTCAAGCAGGTTTTTTTACATAACCTCCAGGAGCTCACATATTAGGATTCACAGAATCCTAGAATATCAGGGTTGGAAGGGACCTCGAGACGTCATCTAGTCCAACCCCCTGCTCATAGCAGGACCAATCCCCAATTTTTGCTTCAGATCCTTAAATGGCCCCCTCAAGGATTGAACTCACAACCCTGGGTTTAGCAGGCCAATTCAAACCACTGAGCTATCCCTCCCCTTGTTTACTTGCACTAGTTTGCAGACTGGTATGACAAGGCTAAGTTTATGGGCTAGTAAATCTGAAAGTAGCTGAACCATCATTTTCCAATAGGTTAAGCAAAGACAATCTGCACAAAAATTGCTAAATAATTTTTGGATTTTGAACAATTATTCAGGGCATGGACTGTTGCTTAAATAATCAGGAAAACACAGATCTTAGTGACAGTCACCTAAAGTTTCCTGGTAATTATTTAATAGATTGAGATGTCCACAGGATCATTTGCAAAATAGGTTGTTTCAATATCATTTCTTTGAGGACCGTTAAGTCTCTAGAGTTCAAGGGTAGCAAGGGAGCTAATATCATGGCAATGGTATCAAATCATTCTTTTTATGACATCAGCTTTCCTATAGATTATACTTTATAAATGACCTAGTTGTGGAGACAAGCTGTTATATTAATCTGTCCTATCCTTCACCTCATATCAAGGCAGTTAATTTTAAAAAGCGTATTTGTGGGAATAACAGGATTAACACAACAGCCATAAATAATCTCCTTGTCAGAACTCCGTGTCATTGCAGAGCATGATTTCTTTCTACCAAACCCCAGGTTTTTTGTCACGTCATTGTTAAATCACACATCTTTGACTCATGGGCTCATTGGAAATTATTTAGTTTATTAATGAATTTAAAACCATTTAACAGTTTGGGATTATTTTTATGTTATTTCGACATCTCCTTCTAAAGGTCTTATTCTCACAGATATTACAATTCGTTCTTCTAATATAAACCAAACAGGGTGATATCCTGGCTCCATTGAAGTCAGTGGCAAACCTCCAATTGGCTTTAATGAGGCCAGGATTTTGCCCATAAAATTCAACTTGAAAAAAACGTTCAAATAGGACACAGCAGCATACTCCATGATCATAAATTCACGCCATATCCTGCCATTCATACTGAGGCAAAAGTGCCTTTGAAATGACTGAATCAAGTCTGACTAAGAATGACAGGATTATATCCTTAAATTGTTGAAGGTTCATGTGCATAACTGAAGAACATTTCCTTTGAAAGCTAGAAGAAACCCCTTCTAAAGTTAAAAAAGTGAATCTGAATTGTGTATGTTTCTGAGGTCTGTATCAGAGCCTGCAGTTTTTGCCTTGGGTCTTGTTTTTAGAAACTCAGACTTTTGGATGTGGTCCAAAACTTTTTCAGCACTTCATCATTATTAACTCAGTGTTTCTGTGTGAGTGTAAATTTTCCAGGCCTCATTGACTAGACAGACTGACAAAGCTAAATCAGTCAGGGCATGTTTGACACATCTACTGCTACAAAGAGAAAATAGAGGGAGAGCTTTAAAAATAATATATCAAAGCACAAAGGAACTATAATGAATGCATTCTCCTTATATACTGGTGTCAGAGGATCAACTACAATGGTGCTTAACAAGACTCCATAGGAAGCAACAGTGAAAACAGCAAGTTTAAAGGAGAATGAGTTTGCTATAAAACTAGCACCTCGGTTTACCAGCAGCCATGAGAATTGAAACAAGAATGCTATTCATCTAAATAGGCTGTTTACCTAGAGTTTTATTAACCAGCCAGGATTTTTCTGTATTTATTGTTGCTCTGCAACAGCCACACGGTTTCTGACTAGAGCATCAAATAAGTGAACTCTAATCCACAAAAAGAGATATTCACCATCCATTTGTGATTTATTGACCCAGACAGATTTAGTTCAGCATCTGGTTTCTTTTTCACTTCCACATCTTACCCAGACTTCAAGCTTGGTGGGCTGAGGCACAAGGAGCTCAACTGACTTGACCAGTCACACAGTGAGTCAGCGGTTTAGGTGGGATGAGAGTCTAGAACTCTTCAGGTTCCCAGTGGTTTGCACTAACCACCAGACACTACAGTCTACCATTAGGGAGAAGTCTGTATCACTTAGTAGGGATGGTAACCATAGAAATTACTTAAAACATTTATCGTTTAAGAGAGAATGACAACTTTGATACAGTATTTTTAAAATCATTCTATTGAATTTAATAGATAATTATATTCTTGCTACAGCCTATTTTAAAGTTCTCATTATCAGTTTGGGTGTGATGCAAAGTCAATTGAAGTTAATAGAAAGAATCCCATACAAGCCCTCAAATTATGTAGGACTTTTCTGTAAGGGTCCTGGTCTTTACTGAGAAAAATCTCCAGATTGTGCTGTCTTAGTTGTAGAGATTCCATGTCACCTGTAGCAGTTGCCTCTCATCTTAAGAAAGACCCATGAAACAGCTTTACGTAATTATTTATTTAAAATGTATATTGCAGTAGCATCTAGAAGCCACCTAGATCAGGACCCAGTTGTGCTAAAAACTATACGAGCATATAGTGAATGACAGTCCATGCCCCAGAGTGTTTATAGCCTAAAAGAGAAGACATGGCAGATGGATGATACAAAAGGGGCCTGATTTTTATTTACAAATTACAATAAGGTCCCTGTGCACTGTTCTGGGTCATTTACGTATGCACTCATTTGAAGGCCCCTTTATTCTAAGACGAGGAGCATAAAGGGACCTGAGTATGAATAAGCAGCTAGTATCCAGAGCTCAGCCATGGCACTTGCACTATTGTGGATCAGCAAAACAACTCCAGCCCAGCCCAGCCTAGCCCAAGTCAATGAAGAGTGGCATATACATAAGCATCCATATATACTGACTGAATGAAAATAATGACAGTAAGGAACAGTTCTTGGAGGACTACTCCTTTTTATTATTTTTTTCCTATTGCTGATATTCTTTTCACTCCTTGTGCTCAGATAAGATCTGGTGGTTCACCATAGTCTAACCTCTATGCAGGGACTGACTGAAACAGAACCAGATGATCTGTAAGTATATACCGGGGTCTTGAGTAATAACTTAGCTATAATTCCTTAATATATGTTCTAATTGTCAATGCCGTTGGTCTTCCTGCTTATCTGAGGTTGCCACACCACTATTTAAGAAAAGATCCCTATTTCATTTCCTGTCTTTGTTTTCACCTATTTCTAGCCCATCTGTGTGCTCTGTGTTCCAGCATTGTCACTCACTGAGATTGGAAATGAAATACAAAAACACACCTCACACCTTCAAGAATTAAAAGATGGAAGAAAATCTATTAGGTCATATGGCGCAACTCTCTGATGATGCAGGATTGCCCCTACTTACTAGTGTTTGGTCAGATCTAATTCTACATGTCCTAAGGTACGGGCTTTTCACCACTTCTCTTGGAAGACTATTCCGCAGCTTAATAGATCTCACTGTTGGGAAATTTTCTGTGATATTCAGCTTAATTTTTCCCTTCTAATCTCATTCCATTATTTCTAGTTTTACCTTGCATTACCTGAAATAATTCTTCCTCCTTAATAGTTACACTTTCAAATATTTGTAGTGAAATATCAAAAGCTTTCCTCCTTTAGTAGGTGAACTATACATATTTAACTCTTTTAGTCTTCTCTCATATATCAATCCATTCAAACTCATAACAGTTTACCTTGTTGTTCTCTGAACTCATTCCAATGTATCAACAACTTTCTGGCAATGAGGTACCTATGCACATAAAAAAAGGGAATATTTTTGTGTGATGTTCTGTGGATGCAGCCTATAATGGTGTTGGCCTCAGCTGTAGCCGTACTGCCTTGCAAACTCATGCCTAATTTATTGTCCAGAAGAGCTGGTCAAAAATGTTAAGCATGTTTTGTGAAAAATTCTGGGGAAAATAAATTGGTTTTTTTTTTGTCAAACTGCCTACAATACACTCAAATAAAAAAGCTATGCCAATTCTTTATCATATCATTTGCTTGCATACTGTAACCTTATCTCCAACCTTTCATCGGTTTCTGTCTTTAGATTGTAAGGCATTCAGAGCAAGGATGGTCTCTTTTCTATATTGATATGGGGTCTAGCACAATGAGACCTCATTCTCAATTGGGGCCTTTGGATGCTACCCATATATTTACTACTACTACCGCTACTACTACTAATTATTAATTATCAGTACCTATATTCAGCATACCTAGACATTCCTCTTGCAGTCTTCATTAGCGATGGTATTATTCACTAACTGCTTTAAACTGCATTGCTGTGTACAGTAAAACAACTGATGTGTAGTCATTGACACCAGTGCAAAGTGAATGTAAGACATGATTATTCTGAAAGGGTAGCATTGTATCAATGTAAATGACTACACAAGGTGCTGGCAACAGAGGAGTATGTAAGGCCTGATATAAAACCAAAATCTGTTCTTTCTAAGGCACTCCTAGAATGGTGTCAAATAAGAAGCCCGATTGATAAAGGTGAAATGCCTTTTTCTGGTGAACTCTCCCCTGCCTGTGGCAGAAATGTGTGTTGCTACCACTGAGCAGTGACCCTAAACAAATAGTTTCTGCATGGAGACTACTGGGACTAGAATGGGCTAGTGATGGGTTTTGGGGTGGTCTGGTTGGTGGCCCTTTACTCCACCTGCAAACAAAGGAATATCACTCAAGAAATAAATGAATTTGTTTTTCAGTTTATACTTTAGAAAGTCAGGAGCTGAAATTAATATTTTAAAACATGACAAAATAAACTCTACAGATATGTAGTGATGTCCTTTAAAAACTACAGATTTCAAAAACACACATTTGTGAGAATTGTAACCCAGTACCAAGAAACATCCAGTGTTCAAAAAATGTCTATGTTTATAAACAAATGACTTCACCCATATTTTAGAACTACAAAGTGAAACTTGTCCCTAAATGACATTTTTGAAAACAACTGTGAACCATAATGTTTCACATATTTTAGACTTGGCATAGTTCTGTCAAAGAATTAGAATTCAGATCCTAGCACTAGGAATGGCTGGATCCTTAAAGTATTAGGGACATCTCTTTTTTCTGACCTCCCATTGCAGAGCTTTTTCTTAAACTATTGGAATCAAGGCTGATATAATTCTAGAACTGCTCTGAGAATTATCAGTGTAACTAGGGCTTTGACAACATTGGGAAAGGGAGCAGTGGCTGCCAAACGTTATTGTACCTGATGACTCATCTCAGTGAGCTCCAACGTGTCTAGGCAGGTATTTACCCTGTTATCCAGTGACTAATTGACCCTTGAATTCCTGTTCTGAAAAACAGGTGATCCAAGTGTAACAGAACCAAGTTTCACAACATTATGGGTACATCTATGTTTAAAAAGGCACGGTGTATCAATCACAACTCCCCAAGTACCTTCCTCAACGATGGTTGAACACAGTCTGGCCACTAGGGCCAAACTACATTCAACACCCTTGATAGAATCATGATCAACCAGATGGAACAAATAGTTGATCACATTTTCTGTTGGCCTAATTCTAACTCCAATGGAACCTGGATTTGATCCGTTAAGATATGTTCAGCCAAAATCTAGCAGCCAAATATATAACCACTATGCAGGGGGCCTTCAGAAACACTGACACTTGTTGCTGTCCATAATTGTAAATTTTAATGCAAACCCAAGTGTGAAACTTTATTTTGTTAAATTAGGCCTGATGTTTCTTTCCAGGGATGACGTGGCCAATCACTTTGCTTGGAAAGAAAGATAAACACACCTCTGGAGATTGGAAATTGGAAGTATGGGTCTTCATATCTGGTATAGGTAGTTGGAGATTATGACAGTTTGAAGAATGCAGTTTGCAGTTACAGCAGCCTAAACAGTGTGAAGCTGTAAAGTTTGATTTACATGTCACTTCTTTAGTGAGTCTTATGAAAATCGTTGTTTGGGTGGTATAAGCTTGTTCAACAATTGAAAGGTTTAAAGTTGAACTATGAAAGAACTGAGAGTGTCTCAGGGGTATATATAAAGAAAAGTAGAATTAGGAGGAATAAAAACAAAAGAGGAAATCCTTTCTGACAAACAGCCTTAGGTGAAGGAATAGGTGTTGTTTCTCTGAGAGCTTGGAGGGCCTTTTCCTCATCTCGCATTCCCAGTTTGAAAAGCCTGTGTTTTTGTTTGGTAGCATTATCATTCTTTAGGGGTAAAATAAACGGTAACTTCCATTGAAATGCTGATCTCAAGGGAATTTTGAAAGGTCCCTCTTTAGAACCATTGAGGTGAGTGAAATGAATCACAGACAGGTTCAGGCTTTTTTTGATTGGGATATTAAGCTAAACATTACCATTATTTCTGTCACTGTGCTATGTGTTCTGGAGATAGATGTGCAGGAAGCTGAGGGGTAGAGAAGAGAATAAAGAATAATATACTTCATGCCATTTTCTTTATTCCCTTCCCTAATTTTTACATATGAAAAATTTAGGGAATAATGGGGATTTCTTAAACAGACTTTAATCTTTAAGTAAAAGGAAGAAACCTCTTTGAAATGTGCTTTGTATTAGAGTTATCTGGTCAGTCACCAAGGAGCGTGAAAGGTTTAAACACAGAGAAAACTCAAAGAAGTTCAGTTTCCAGTGTGAAGGGAAATATGTGAATTTACAGTCTGAAGGTTCATCTGAAAATTAAATAAGTAACACAGGCTGCAAGGCTGTAGCTGGCAGCTTTTAAGAATATGCAATTTTCTGTTTCAATACAATTGAGATCTGTTAAATGCAGTGCCTCAGTGTAGAATAAATCCCTCATTTCAACAGGGTTATTCCTTACAGATACCTTGGGTTCACTCAGCTGAAACATTGACTTAAATTGTTGCAGAGCAGATTGATTTATGTAACATGGTGTTTCACAGAAGGTTTTGTGCTAATTATTGGATTTGGCATGCAGTATTACACTATCTGAGCAGATATTTTATTTTCCTTTCAAATATACTCATTAAGAGTCTGATGCAGAACAATCAACTTATTCATTTGGCAGGTTTACGTATCATGTTTGATTGCTGATGGCCAGAGATTCTGCACCAGTAAAACAGCTAAATCTGAACTACAGTACCATTTTAATGTAAATGATAAATTAAATAAGAGAAAGTGAATGCTAACATGGCCACCTTTCACCCCAAACATTGGTGCTCTGAACTGGGGAGGAGGCCTATATTAACCCCTTTAGTTAAATCGGTGCAACTTCTGTACGTTGACAAGCCCTAGATGCAGCCATTAAGCAGATCAGGTGTGCTATTTGTCCATTGTTTAGTCTTTGAAATGCATTGTGTTTTGCACTGAATCTGTTTCTTCAAAATCATCCCATTCCCAATCAAGTATCTGTGCAACTTTTGTCAGGGCATTAAATAAATTCTACTGTATCACATAAGTAAGAAACAGCTCCATGATATTTAGCATTACAAAATAAAATGTTATCCAAACTTAGGAGAGAGGCTTCTGGAAATGTCTTTCTCTGAATTTGAAATTTCCATTATGGGGCTATGGAAAGACTGTATGTATTAGTCATTATTTATTAGGCATATGGTTCTCAGGACATCACTTTTTTTTTATCCCACATTTTTATTTCGCTCTACAGCATTTAATTCCTCCTAAATTTTGACTTTGTTTTCTAATACATTGTCAGTGAAAGCAAAGTCTGTTTCTGATACCCAACATACGGTACTTTAACTATTTACAGTTACTGCATTTCCCAAGGGCTGCCAGGGTCTGAGGGCCTGATCCGAAGCCTATTGAAGTTGGTGGGACTTCCATTGACTTCAGTGAGCTTTCGGTCAGGCCCATAAGGCTTTAGAAAAACAGAGAATGTTATCAGTTTGAATCAAATCACAGCTCAACCAAATAAATGCAAAATATCTGTCAGTTTTCACTAATTGCAGCACATGGAGAAATCCATTTATGCCCATAAAGGTCAGATTGAATTGAATCCAAGCAATTTTTCTTTTCCTCATATGTTAACATCTCCAGTTTCACTCTGTTACTCACTTTTGAGAAATAAGTTGATTGCCTTCCTATGAAAAGAATAGCTTAGTACCGTAAGAGCCAAAAAAGGAACTGATATTTATGTTTCCAGAACAGAAATTCAACCTCACTTGTGGTATTGTCATAGCTATGAGTGTGTTCCCTTGTACAGAAATGAAAACAGAATCAACAATAAATACCAGATATTCTTTTCACATCGAACAACTTATTTGCCTTTGTTTGAACTCTCTATGCTCCTCCCCTCAGTTTACTTTCTGTTATGGAAGGGCTGCACAATGCTATATCAGTGGCACAGTGACACCAGCTGGTAATAAGAAAGACTGTAACTAGACAGGTTTCAGAGTAACAGCCGTGTTAGTCTGTATTCGCAAAAAGAAAAGGAGGACTTGTGGCACCTTAGAGACTAGCCAATTTATTTGAGCATAAGCTTTCGTGAGCTACAGCTCACTTCATCGGATGCATACTGTGGATAATCCATTGTCAATGCTCCTCATTCACCTTGGAGCAGGAACACAAAGAGGTTCTTGTTAATGCTTTCAGCTGCATCACTTTCTGAACGCAGGAGAAAGAGTATTGCCTTGCACAGTAAAATGCGGTCCTTCTGAAATCCTATCTAAAGGAACCAACTCTATGCGCAGTTACATTGTTTTAAATTGAATTGTATTAGAATAACTAAGATAAATATTTGGCCCTTGTTTCTTAAATGCCACACTGGTAAGCCTAAACGAAGTGATTTGTAAGGAAAATAAAATGACTGTGCAGGTGGGTGGCTGAGTATGTGTGTGTGTGGATGAATAGATGTGTAGCTATGTGTATATATATTCAGATAGAGAAAATTACTGTGTTAACTTTAAGGAACAACACACATAAAAGTAGCACTTGAAAATGAGTATAAATTTACCCCTTGGAAAATAAATGAACAAAACTCATTTATATCCAACAGGCCAGATCCTCAGCTCATGCAAAGCGGCATCGCTGGATCTATCATCTACCCTACTCTGCCTTAACAAAATTACTGAAGCAATCCACAAGACACATCCTGCCATTCTCTTGTATTTACTACAGAGGGAGTGGAGTGGAAATATAACGTATGAGACGACTGTGCGGGATTTAGGGTGCCCTTTTAACAGACCATGTTTCAACAAGTGTTTTGATGCACAGCCACATTCCAGAATTTCCCTTATGAAAGGGAAACATGCAGCAGCACATCCTTCTGAACGTTTACCGTAAAGCTGCAGCAAGCTCTTTGTCAGGGACTGAGGCAAGGGAGGGGGGAAATTGTTTTGCCTCATTTCAAACCCACTTGACCGTCATGGGTTTTAAAGTTCAACTCAAATGGTTCTTCGCTTTGCATTCTTCTTCGGTGAGACTGTGAGGGTGGTGGAGAGGAGGAGAGAGGTATAAGAATATGTAAGATTAAAAAATGGGTCAGAGAGTGGGAAGAGAGACAAACAAATTCAGCAAAACAATGAAAAAGGAGCAACGAGGAGGAAAGAGAAAATAGAGAGAGTAAAAAATATGCAGTACAGTATATTTATACCTTCTATAGCACACCTCTTTGCTGATTGCTCTTCAAAGCCTATCATTGTAACAAAATGTGTTTACTATGGTCGTGTCCACAGCACAACAGAAAATGCGACCTTGTGCTAGAATAATGTAGAAACATAGAATAAGAGACAGCCCCTGTTCTAAAGAGCTTACAATCAAAGGCCTTGTCTACACGGGCAAGTTTCTGTGCAATAAAGCAGCTTTCTGCGCTGTAACTCCCGAGGTGTACACACTGCCACGCCACTTAGCGCGCAGAAACTGCACAGTTTCAGGACTTTAAAAAACCCACCCCAACGAGAGGTGTAAAACTTCCTGCGCCGGGGTACAGTGCTGCAGTGCCAGTGTAGACACCCTGGTTGATTACAGTGTTGCAATTTGCCTCCGGGAGGCGTCCCGCAATGCCTGTTCTCACCTCTCTGGTCATCGGTTTGAACTCTACTGCCCTGCCCTCAGGTGGCCAACTGTGAGCCCAATCCCTTAAATTCCTTGGTAATTTTGAAAGTCCCCTTCCTGTTTGCTCGGTGATGCGTGCAGTAGTCTCAGTGCATCTTTCCAGGTGACCATGCCTACTCCACGCACCAGGCGATCCCTCACTTGGAGCAATGCCGAGCTTTTGGACCTCATCAGCATTTGGGGAGAGGAGGCTGTCCAGTCCCAGCTGCGCTCCAACTGTAGGAATTATGATACCCACGGACAGATTTCATGATGCATGACAGAAAGGGGCCATGACCAGGACACACTGCAGTGCAGGGTCAAAGTGAAGGAGCTGTGGAACGCCTACCACAAGGTGGGGGAGGCAAACCGCCGCTCCAATGCTGCACTCACAAGCAGCCAGTTCTACAAAGAGCTGGACGCGATACTCAGTGGCAACTTCACCTCCACTGCAAAAGCCACTGTGGATACTTAGGTGGCTCACGTGCCAGTCAAGAGTGGACCGAGCCAGGAGGAGGAGGAAATCTTGGATGAGGATGCGGAGTGGGAGGGGGAACCAGAGGCAGAGGATGACTCGGAGGTCAGATGCATGCAGCCAGGAGCTCTTTTCTACCCGGAGGAGGCTAGCCAGTCACAGCTGTCAGAGTTTGGTGAAGTGCAAACAGGAGAGGAGGCCCCTGGTAAGTGACTTTGATTTTGGGAATTGCTGAAGTGAGTTGTTGGGGGCAGGAGGGCTGCAGAAAGCAGGCTTGTGTCTGTTGAATGCACGTACCACCACATGCCTAGTCTGAGCAGTGGAAGAGGGTGTTGTTTGACTCCCTCACTTCATGGGAATCTGCCCATAGATCTCCACGAAACTCTCATGGAGATACTGGGCAATCCGTTGCCGCAGGTTCTTTGACAGAACTGCTTTGTTTCTTGCCCCATTAAGGGTAACTTTCCCGTGCCACTCTGCCATCATGTGGGGAGTAGGGGGACCATTGCTGCATGCACACGAGCTGCATAAGGGCCAGGGCGGAAGCCGCAGTCTTGGAGACGACCCTCCTTTGATTCTCTGCTCACCCTCAGCAGTGAGATCTCTTCTATAATGAAAACAGCTTGTGGAAAATTGTGGGGACAGTAATGGTTATAAGCAACGCTGGCTCTCCCCAAGCCCTATGTGCCCAGTGTACAGTATGGTCCTGGAACACTGATTACCCAGCATTTTTGGAGTCTTGTGGCTCATGTGGCCGTGCCTGGGGTCAGCCAGTTAGTGACAGGTATGTAAATAGTGGCTGTGTTTTAAATCACTGAATCAGTGGTCTGTGTGTTACAAATGATATTGCTTCTGTAAAATGTTGCATTTTGGCTTCACAGAGATGACCTTGGGAGCCCAGCCTCCATCTTTGTTATCGCTAGCTGAATGGCTGTGCAGAATTAGAAAGCGGCCACGAAGAACTGAATTCTGTGTAATGTCATGATACACTCTGTGGCCGAAAAACAAGAATTGAAGGAGTGGCGGGACAGCGAGAAGAGGGGCTGAAAGGAGAATGCGGCATACCAGAAAGAAGCCATGGAGCAGGTAGGCGGCGTCTCCTAGGATCACAATGGGCATTTCGACTTCCCCTACAGTGATCTTCTGGTCTGGGAAGAAAGTCCCTGCTTGCAGCTTCCTGAACAGGCCAGTGTTGCGAAAAATGCATGTGTCACGCACCTTTACAGCCTGTGTTAATGTCTGTGAAACGCCCACGGTGATCCACAAGCACCTGGAGAACCATTGAAAAATACCCCTTCCGATTAATGTACTTGGTGGCTAGGTGGTCTGGTGCCAGAATTGCAATATGCATGCCATATATTCCCCCTCCACAGTCTGGGAAACCCATTTGTGCAAAGCCATCCACAATGTCACACGTTGCCCAGAGTCACAGTCTTTCAGAGCAGGATGCGATTAATGGCCCTGCACACTTCCGTCAACACAAGTCCAACGGTCGACTTTCCCAATGCACACTGGTTAGCGACTGATCAGTAGCAGTCTGGAGTAGCCAGCTTCCACAGTGCAATCGCCACGCGCTTCTCCAATGGCAAGGCAGCTCTCATTCTCATGTCCTTGCCCCACAGGGCTAGGGCGAGCTCATCACCCAGTCCCATGAACGTGGCTTTCCTCATCTGAAAGTTCTGCAGCCACTGCTCATCATCCCAGACGTGCATAATGATGTGATCCCACCACTCAGTGCTTGTTTCCCCAACCCAAAAGTGGCATTCCACTGTGGTCCTCTGTAAATGCCATAAGCAATCTCGTGTCGTAACAACTACGCGTGGCGAGATCAATGTCGCGCTCCTCTTGCCTTTGTAGTTTTAGGAATAACTCCACTGCCACTTGTGACGTGTTAGTGAGAGTGAGCAGGATATTGGTCAACATTATCCAACAGGATCCATTCCTGCAGACCGAAGAGGCAGAGCGTGCAGTACACAAACCGTTGAAAGATGGCACCAAATGCGGATGGAAGCACAGGGATTGCTGGGATGCAAAGCAATGCATCGGGGGCATTGGGACAGGACCCAGCATGCCCCGTGACCCCCTCTGCTTTCCCACAACTCTTAGCGGCAGAAGAGGAAGAGATGCTCTGTGGGATAGCTCCCCAGAGTGCACCGCTCTGAATACTGCTGCAAGTGCCGCAAGTGTGAACACGCTATTGTGCAGGCAGCTGACAGTGTGAACACACAACAGCAGTTTCCCTTCAGGACTCTCTGAGAGGCGCTGTAACTGCCGGCGCTGTAACTCTGCCAGTGTAGACATACCCTAAGATGCAGGGTAGGGAAAAGAAATATAACATACAAGCAGAGTGAACAGAGTAATGTGGGACAGACGAAAAGGGAGGGAGCTCTAGAAGGAAGACAGGTGAGGGGGATATGAATGGAGAGAAAAGGAAAGGAGCATGGAGGGCAGGCAGAAGTGAGTTTCAGATAAAGTCACTGTGAAGGAGGGAACTGGAGGCAGGGGTGGAGCAAACAGCCAATCAGCACAGGACAGAGAATGTCCAGTTAAATTTATAGAAAGCAGTGGTATCGTCAATGTCCTCTAGTACCTACTGCAAAATCTGTTGGGCCTGTCTCTCTGCTGACTTGAAAGGTTCTCTAGCTCCAAAGCTGGCTCCTCCCTGGAATATTGCTTCCCAAAGTACAGGGTGGGGGGAGAACAGAGGCTTGTCTTTAGCTGGATAAACATGTTGTTATTATTAAATTACCCATGAAGAAATATGGTTTTAAATTATAACTAGTTTGCTTGAGCCCACCAGCCAGTATCAGAGCTTCACAAGAAGTCTTGTCATCACCACACAGCCCACATGAAGGCACAGTTCAAGTCCATAACTTTGGAAGAGCACAAATATTTCTTCCTCTCTATTCCCATGGGGGAACAAAGAGGATCAAATGGAGCAGGGAAGAATGGGGAGAAGGCAGGGCCATGATCCTACTCTCTTTCACATTGGCTTACAAAGCAGGACCAGAGCAGTGGATGGGAAGGAAAAGACTGCTGCACTCCCTAAAGTGGGTGCAGACACAGTTCCTCCCTCCCTTCCTGCACCTCAGGGAGCTGATGGCAGAATTCCTTCTCTGATACAGAATTCTTCCAAGCTGCCCCAAGGGTCATGTGGTTCTGCATCACCCTCATGCTGGCCTGTGCTTTAATAGTGCATTGAGTTCATACTTATTAAAGAAGGGGAATGCGGGATGCAGTGTATATCAAAGAACAAGTGCATTGTACTAGATCACCTTCTTTAGATAGAAGGAGTGACGTGCGACTGGACTAGTGGTATGGGTATCTTGTGTTGAAAAAGGAGGATCAGGCTCTTGCTGCTCTCTTCTTGTAATTCTTGCATGATATTCTCTCATCCTAGGCACTTGTCAATCCACACATCAGTTCAAACTGACATCCAGTCATCTCGGCCTTTCTTCACAACTCCATATATGGCAGAACTAGTGATGTAAAATTTCCAGAAATTTTGAAGGCCTGGGAAAACAAAGGGTGGGGGAGGGGGGTTTCTACTGGGTTTTTTTTCCTGGAAAAAAATGGAAATTTTGGGGAAAATGGAAATATGTGCAGCAGTTACTTGCTCATTGAAACTAAATGCTAGGTATATTTATGAAATAAATAAAATACTAAAGTAAAGAATTTATACTTATCTAGTATTGGAGACGGAGTTGCACATTAAGGTACTTACATGTATTTTTTATACCTGTTGACATGTCTGTAGACACCATTAATGATTACTTCTTGGAGCAGCTAGTCTAGAACCCAGAAGAGGAGAGGCAATTCCTGATTTAGTCCTGAGTGGAGCACAGGATCTTATCCAAGAGGGGAATATAGCTGAATCGCTCGGTAGTAGCGACCATAATTTAATTAAATTTAATATTCTTGTGCGGAGGAGAAATACCAAAGAAACCCACCACAGTAGCACTTAACTTCAAAAAGGGGAATGACACAAAAATGAGGAAGCTAATTAAAAGTCACAAGAGTGAAATGCCTGCAAGCTGCATGGAAATTTTTTAAAAAGACCATAAGAGAAGGTCATACTAAAAGAATATATTCCAAATTAATAAAAAAAAAAATAAGAGAACCAAAAACATGCCACCATAGGTAAGCAACAGAGTAAAAGAGATTGTTAGAGACAAAAAAAAGTCTTTAAAAATTGGAAGTCAAATATTATTGAGGAAAAGAGAAAGGAACATAAACTCTGGCAAGCTAAGTGTAAAAGCATAATTAGGCAGGCCAAAAAAAAAGGGGGGTGGATTTGAAGAGCAACTAGCAAACAACACAAAAAATTAACAGCAACATTTTTCTAAATACATGGGAAGCAGGAAGACTGCCAAACAATCAGTAAGTCCACAGGACAACCGAGGTGGTAAAGGAGCATTCAAGGAGGACAAGGCCATTGTGGAGAAATTCCATTAATTCTTTGCATTAGTCTTCACTGTAGAGGATGTGAGGGAGATTCCCACAGTTGAGCTATTCTTTTTAGGTGACAAATCTGAGGAACTGTCCCAGATTGAGGTGTCAGTAGAAGAGGTTTTGGAACAAATTGATAAATTAAATAGTAATAAGTCATCAGGACCAGATGGAATTCATCCAAGAGTTCTGAAGGAACTCAGATATAAAATTGCAGAACTATGTGATATGTAACCTATTGCTTAAATCAGCCTCAGTACCAGATGACTGGCAGAGAGTTAATGTAACTCCAATTTTTTTAAAAGGCTCCAGAAGTGATCCTGGTAATTACAGGCTTTCAACTTAGAAAAAAGACAGTTAAGGGGGGATATAATAGAGGTCTATAGAATCATGAATGGTCTGGAGAAAGTGAATAAGGAACTGTTATTTACCCTTCACATAACACAAGAACTAGAGGTTACACAATGAAATTAATAGGCAGCAGATTTAAAATATACATACGTAAGCACTTCTTTACACAACGTTCAGTCAACCTGTGGAATTTGCTGCCATAGGGTGTTATGAAGTCCAAAAGTATAACTGTGTTAAAAAAATTAGTTAAGTTCATGGAGGATGCTCAGGGACACAACCCCATGCTCTAGGTGTCCCTAAGCCTCTGGCTGCCAGAAGCTGGGACTAGACAACAGCGGGTGGATCACTTGATAATTGCTCTGTTCTGTTAAGTCCCTCAGCATCATCTGGCATCTGCCACTGCTAGAAGACAGGATACTGGCACAGTTGCCAAGTTTCATGCAGTAAATAAGCACCTCGACTTTCACAATAAGCCAAAAATCAAGCTAATCCCATTTCAAAACAAGGCCAAAACAAGCCAATCCGTAAGAACCTATGTGACTAGATCCCCCTAGTGTGCATGCAGTCTGGGACTGTGGTGGGCCAACGGTGCACCCATGACTCTCTCCCCACCCTTGGCCCTGCTTGCCCCTTGCCTCTGCTTGCTGGGAGCCGATCAAAAAAAAAAGAAGCAACAAGTTACAACAAGCAGCAAGCTACAAGCCAAAAACTAGCCAACAAGCAACTCACAAGACAATTAAGTCGAAAACAAGCTAAATTTCTGCGTTTTTTTTCACAGGTTTGGCATGTCTGGATACTGGGTGAGATGGACCATTGGTCTCACCCAGTATGGCCTTTCTTATGTTCTTATGTTCTAAAATCGGGAGGGAAATAAAATGTTGAAAATAGAAGATATCAATATTGTCGGCTTGTAAACAAAAAGGAAGGTTATATCCATGGGGTCAGAAATATTCTGTAGATAGAAACCAGATGTTACAATGCACATACAGAAAAAACTTATGTTTCTTGAGAAAAAGTTCAAAAAATGAACATCCCTATATATATTTGTTATAATGGAGTTAACACAGCACAATATTAAGGACCAACAGTAAATATGGGTATACAGCCAAACTTTATCATAAACACCAGACTCTTTAATAGTGCATTATCACCATAGAATCATAGAATATCAGGGTTGGAAGGGACCTCAGGAGATCATCAAGTCCAACCCCCTGCTCAAAGCAGGCACAATCCCCAATTTCTTTTTTCTTTTTCTTTTGCCCCAGATCCCTAAATGGCCCCCTCAAGGATTGAACTCACAACCATGGGTTCAGCAGGCTAATGCTCAAACCACTGAGCTCCCTCCCCCCCATATATAGAGTAAGTTTCATAACTGTAGGCAAAACTAGCCATCCTATACAATTTGAGCAGTTTAGTTACCAATATCATCTTGGAAATGCTAACATAATTCAAATTTTTCCTTGTGACTTATCTAGTCAGAATCGATGTGTGAAAGATTTACAACTTCTGATTCTTAACTTTCATTATGATCTTGGTGAGTTCACTTAATTAAACTGAAGACAGGTTTCTCAACTCTTTTACGTTAGCCTGTTTTTTTGATTTTGTGTATGTATTTCCAATCATTGACCAGTTTCTTTCGCATGCTACAGAAACTGGAGGAGTCTGAAGCAGATGAGAAGCAAAAGGAGTCAAAGGATCTTTTGAACAAAGGCTTTGCCACTATGTTGTAGAAAAAGCAGCTTCTCAGATTGTTCTCTAGGACCAAATACCTGAAGAGGTTCTGTATTCTGCAACATTTGAAAGCACTTGTCAGCATTTGGTTCTCAGTTTGTGACTTGTTTAGTAATCCAGTCAAATGCTGTAACAGTGCTATCATTACTAAGGCCTTGTCTATATTAATGCTAGGTTTCAGAGTAACAGCCGTGTTAGTCTGTATTCGCAAAAAGAAAAGGAGTACTTGTGGCACCTTAGAGACTAACCAATTTATTTGAGCATGAGCTTTCATGAGCTACAGCTCACTTCATCGGATGCATATCATGGAAACTGCAGAAGACATTATATACACAGGGAACATGAAACAATACCTCCTCCCACCCCACTCTCCTGCTGGTAATAGCTTATCTAAAGTGATCGTCAAGGCCCAACTTGATGATCACCTTAGATAAGCTATTACCAGCAGGAGAGTGGGGTGGAAGGAGGTATTGTTTCATGGTCCCTGTGTATATAATGTCTTCTGCAGTTTCCACGGGATGCATCCGATGAAGTGAGCTGTAGCTCATGAAAGCTCATGCTCAAATAAATTGGTTAGTCTCTAAGGTGCCACAAGTACTCCTTTTCTTATCTAAAGTGATCACTCTCCTTACAATGTGTATGATAATCAAGGTGGGCCATTTCCAGCACAAATCCAGGGTTTAACAAGAACGTCTGAGGAAGGGGGGGGTAGGAAAAAACAAGGGGAAATAGGTTACCTTGCATAATGACTTAGCCACTCCCAGTCTCTATTCAAGCCTAAGTTAATTGTATCCAATTTGCCAATGAATTCCAATTCAGCAGTCTCTCGCTGGAGTCTGGATTTGAAGTTTTTCTGTTGTAATATCGCAACTTTCATGTCTGTAATCGCGTGACCAGAGAGATTGAAGTGTTCTCCGACTGGTTTATGAATGTTATAATTCTTGACATCTGATTTGTGTCCATTTATTCTTTTACGTAGAGACTGTCCAGTCTGACCAATGTACATGGCAGAGGGGCATTGCTGGCACATGATGGCATATATCACATTGGTGGATGTGCAGGTGAACGAGCCTCTGATAGTGTGGCTGATGTTATTAGGCCCTGTGATGGTGTCCCCTGAATAGATATGTGGGCACAGTTGGCAACGGGCTTTGTTGCAAGGATAAGTTCCTGGGTTAGTGGTTCTGTTGTGTGGTATGTGGTTGTTGGTGAGTATTTGCTTCAGGTTGCGGGGCTGTCTGTAGGCAAGGACTGGCCTGTCTCCCAAGATTTGTGAGAGTGTTGGGTCGTCCTTCAGGATAAGTTGTAGATCCTTGATAATGCGTTGGAGGGGTTTTAGTTGGGGGTTGAAGGTGACGGCTAGTGGTATTCTGTTTTTTTTGTTGTTAGGCCTGTCCTGTAGTAGGTAACATCTGGGAACTCTTCTGGCTCTATCAATCTGTTTCTTCACTTCTGCAGGTGGGTATTGTAGTTGTAAGAATGCTTGATAGAGATCTTGTAGTGTTTGTCTCTGTCTGAGGAGTTGGAGCAAATGTGGTTGTATCACTGAGCTTGGCTGTAGACAATGGATATGTGGTGTGGTCAGGGTGAAAGCTGGAGGCATGTAGGTAGGAATAGCGGTCAGTAGGTTTCCGGTATAGGGTGGTGTTTATGTGACCATCGTTTATTAGCACTGTAGTGTCCAGGAAGTGGATCGCTTGTGTGGACTGGACCAGGCTGAGGTTGAGGGTGGGATGGAAATTGTTGAAATCATGGTGGAATTCCTCAAGGGCTTCTTTTCCATGGGTCCAAATGATGAAGATGTCATCAATATAGCACAAGTAGAGTAGACATGAAAGTTGCGATATTACAACAGAAAAACTTCAAATCCAGACTCCAGCGAGAGACTGCTGAATTGGAATTCATTTGCAAATTGGATACAATTAACTTAGGTTACCTTGCATAATGACTTAGCCACTCCCAGTCTCTATTCAAGCCTATTTCCCCTTGTTTTTTCCTACCCCCCCTTCCTCAGACGTTCTTGTTAAACCCTGGATTTGTGCTGGAAATGGCCCACCTTGATTATCATACACATTGTAAGGAGAGTGATCACTTTAGATAAGCTATTACCAGCAGGAGAGTGGGGTGGGGGAGAGAAAACCTTTTGTAGTGATAATCACCCATTTTTTCATGGTTTGTGTGTATAAAAACGTCTTCTGTACTTTCCACAGTATGCATCCGATGAAGTGAGCTGTAGCTCATGAAAGCTTATGCTCAAATAAATTGGTTAGCCTCTAAGGTGCCACAAGTACTCCTTTTCTTTTTATATTAACGCTGTAAGTCGATCTAAGTTACAGCTGGTTAAGTTACGTAAGTTATGTAACTTATATAGACTTAAAGCAGTGTCTACTCTCCTGTCAACATAGCTTCCGTCTCTCATTGAGGTTGAGTACTGAAGTCAATGGGAGAGCGCTCTCCCGTCGACTTAGCTCACCTTCACCAGACTTGCTAAATCGACGCCGGTTCATCAATGGCAGTGACACCGATTTAGCCCAGTAGTGAGGACAAGCCTTAACATTACTACCTCCAAACCCTGGATCTAAGAGGTTTGCATGTATGGGTTTGCAGCAAAAATATTCCCGTCTCTGAATAAACTCCTTAACTTTTACTCCTTCCTGACTTGTGAGTGGAGATGCACTTAGATTCTCAAAACCAGTTGACTTTATCTTGGCCATAAGCTGAGTAATGTCTGACAAAAGTACTTTGTCTGGTTCAGGTGAAGTGATTGCAGAAGCAATTGGGTGTTGAACTTCAGAGAGTTCTGCAGGTGAACCTGGAAGATCCTCCTCATCAGCTACAATGGATCATACACTTTTAACTACTTCAGTATCTTCAAATATCACTGTTTCTTGAAAAGCTACTTGGTTTTTTAATAAACTTTCAAAGGACATCACCACACTTCCCCATCTTGTTTTGCTAGAAAGTTTCAGTGTTACCATTTTATTCATACCATACTTTTCTTCCTACTTCTTCTTAAATACCGCATCTTCAATATGAATAGTTTTTCACATATTTTAGAACTTTTTTTCAGGGCTAAAATTCAGACAGAACTGTCCAGAGCGGAGCTCAACTAAATATTTTCAATGCCCCTGGAGTTCTCATAGCATGTTGGGACAAGGGAGGGTCTGAGGGGGCTCTGGGAAATATTCTATAACATTGGATCTCAACCTATTTAACTAAGTGTTACCTGGGCCACAGGTTGAGAACCACAGTGCCCCCCCACCTAACTCCCCCCATAAACCCCTATGCACAGTGTCCTCCATCCAAAGACCTCTCCATAGAGTGGGGTGTGGAGCGGGGCGCAGGGTGGACAGCAGGGACCTCAATTGTGGGCCCTGCTGCGTGGGGACCCCTGACCCCACCAGGCAGGGCTGGGGGGCAGCCAGACCCTGGCCTAACCCTGGACTCCGTGACCCTGTACCCCAACCCTGCTGTATGGGGCTAGGCAGCAGCCGCACCCCAGACCCCGATTCTGCTGTGTGGGGCTGGACAGCAGCCTGGAGCCCTCAGCCTGACCCTGCCATGCAGGTCCATGTGGCATCCCAGAGTCTGCAGCCTGACCTTGATGTGTGGGGCCGGGCAGCAGCCTGGAGCCCACAACCTGGAGCCTAGAGTGTGGGACCAGGTGGCAGCCTGCAGCCCACCATGCAGCGGGACCCAGACCTGCGGCCTTTAGCACAAAGCTGTTCTGGGCTACATCTGTGTGCTAATTGGGCCACCTGCTAATTGGTCTTTTATAGATCTTTTACAGTGTGCCCCATTTCATGAAATCATTAAGAAGCAACTTTAGGCCATGGGAAGATTATCCTACTGTTGTAATATGTGGATATTTGTCCACTATGATATCCCATGCTGCTTTCATATTACTGGCATTATCAATCAGTATAGCAAACACCTTCCCATTTCCAATCTTCTCTAGTACTTCACATATTTCACTACTAATATACTCTGCGGTATGTCTGTTCTCTCCTGTTTCAATGCTCTTGTAATAAACTGGTAAAAGTATTGTTATCACAAAGTTTATGATTTTTTTCCCCCTAAACATCTGTTCAACCATCTGTAAGTACTGCCAGACAAAGTGATTCATTGGCGTTTTTCTTGCACAGTTTGCATTGCGCATTCATACTCTGATTACATAAGAGGCTTGCTTGAAGAATGTCTGCTGGGTAACTGGTATAATGATTGTTAGGGGGGCTTATTCCTTCACCTGCTTCCTTCCCTGGTCCTTCTCGCATGAACAGAGAGCAACAATACCCAAAGTCCAAAGGTGCAAACAATTCATTGTTTATTGGGGTGAACTTCCAGCAAGCATGATTCCAGTTTCTTTCCTTAATGTCCTCCTTCCCAGCTTTGACATCACAGAGCCTTACACCTGTGTCCTTGTTTCCATTCCTGCCCTAAGCCAAACATGATTCTAATTTCCTTACCCCTGTTCCCATTTCCCCCTTTAGCAAAACATGATTCCAATTTTCTTACCCACATTCCCTGTTCCCATTTTCCCCCCACACACCCACCCACTCACTTTTTGATTGACTGCAGGCTATATAGTAAAACTTGAGTTCTGCTTTGCTATACCTTAACCAATCATTTTCCTGAAATTTAACTAACCAATCCTAACATATTGTAACATGATTATGTAACCAATTATATGCCACCACCTTAACTAGTTTACACCCAGGAAAATTAATTATACAGCAGACAGGAACAATCACAGAACCAGACAGAGATTATACAGACAGATGTAAGCAGTGTCAGGATGAGCTCCACCTTGACATCTGGTGGTGAGGTGTGGCAAGTTGTGGAAAAGAACTTCAGGGGCTGATCTCATTTGCATAGGCACACCCACCCCGCCTAGAATGAAGCCATAGCTGCCCAAATGGTCACTTTGGCTGCTGTGGGATCCCCAGTGTCTCTGTTATTGGGGCAGGAAGAATAAATTGTTATTACCCTGATTATGGGAACTGTGCTTGGAACTGTACTTGGCCTTTTGTTATGATGGAGGGACTCTCCATCAACTAAGTGGCACTCGCTAGGCCAGGGTCATGGGTTCCAAAACTCTGTGAATTGAGAGAGGCTGGGGACAAATATTAATACTTGGTAGCATGGGCCCCTTGGTGAGGGCCTTACATGCTAATTGCACTTCCTCCTTTCTCCACTGTGGAATATCAGAGCTAATTTTGATTTCATTAGAAGTCTAGTTACAGGTGCTAAGCTCACTTGGGGCTAACAGTGCACCAGCACTGAGGCTCCCCTACTAAAAGCTGAATTCACCAAAGAGCTGAACTGACTAAAAGCTGAAATCACTGAGCGTTGTGTTAAGTAGTGGAGGAGCCTGAAGATATAGTGTGGAGCAGTTTGCGGGATGGCTGGAGTGCCTTGCGGACAGGCTGGTGGAGCAGGTCGTGGGACGGCGGGAGCTACTTGTGGGCCGCGGAGCGGAGCTGAGCGAAGGAGTTCGTGGGGCGGCTGGCAGAGCGAAGGCCTATGGAGCTGTGGGGCGGTCAGCTTCAGATCATGTAAGGTGCCTCTTACCCCGGTCCCATCTCCACCCAGGTTGGGAGGTAAAGCTCTGCAGATAAACTTTCGAACTCTGGGGCTGCCCTGACCAGGGACAGAGACTTTTGGGTCATTGGACTTTTAGGACTTCGGGTGATTTGGGGTTGCTGGACTCAAGAACCAAAGGGAAAGGGGCATGCCCCAATTTGCTTGGGGTGGGATTTTTTGCTCATGGGTTGTGTTATGAATCCTGTTGGTGGTGTTTCCCCAACATAATGCCACATTGTTTCTCTCTGTTATTAAAAGGCTTTTTGCTACACTCAGACTACGTGCTCGCGAGAGGGGAAGTATTACCTCTTGGAGGCGCCCAGCGGGGGTGGTATATATTTGTCCCAGGTCACTGGATGGGGGCTCGAGCCGGTTTGCATTGTGTTATTGGAATGGATCCCCTAGATATTGAACCCGGCCCTTGTTGCTGCCAACTCTGACGGGCAGAAGGGTTACACAAACAATAGCAAAGTTGGAACTATAATGACAAGACAATACAGAAGTGAGGATTTCACATCCCAGCTATTGATAAGTGAGTTCTTCCCAGACAGGGTGCTATCAGACTAAGTTTCCTTTTACATTTTCTAGGCACTTCCCTTTCTCTGGAGGTGATAGGCACTATCAGGACAGGATTGTATTCCTAACAGCCCAATAGCACCTTATTTCAATGTGACTAGTTTGGAATGTGAGGATGTGACCGTTCGCTTCCTAGCTTATGGCTGCCTCTGCTGCTTAGCCAAAGGCCTTAGCCTAAGAACAGGGCCTCAGACTGTCACAGTAAGAGAAGGCCCTTACACCAGCAGACAGTGATTTTGATTCTTTCTTTTATACCTCAAGAACTAGCCAAGTGATAAGAATACACCTAAATTCTTAAAGTACAGGCCTTTGCAGACAGGCCTGAATATCTATATCCTAACACTCCACCCCTTTTTTTTCTTTTGGAATCCTCCTGCCCAGGTATCCCTGGAAAAGCATAGGACATATGGCGACACATTTCCTGAAAAGGCCAGGCATCAAGGTGGAAGGTGTCGATATTCCATTTGTCCCACTGCCCCTTGTGTAGTATAGCGCACTGCACCTTCTCTCGTACGGGCATAGCACACCTATTCCGATTAGTGTTCCAGACTTCCCATTATAGCGGGCCCGAGAAGGTTGGGTCCGGGTTGTCTAGTACACTGTAGGGTTTGGAGGGCTTACTACATTACTTATAGGTTATCTCCCTATGCAACGTAACACAAGTACAGTTAACAATACAAAATCCACAGCAACACCGAGTCCTGACCACTGCAGTATGGTCCAACATCCGAGACACCCCCAAAACACTGCCTCTCCTCCTTCAACAGGGTCACGATCTTATGTGTCCAGTTGCTGGCAGTTGCAACAAGCTGCCCTTGCAGGTTTTGCTTGCTTTTGTCCATATCATAAGTCCACTGAATGTTCACAGAGAAATGGGATATTGTCCAAACCAGCTTGACCACTTGGTATGGAATCAGGCAGTAGGCCCTGGCTTATTCACAGCGATAAGATTCACAGATCCATTTGTGCACCAAGTCCAGATAGCAGCATGTAGATGTGTGTAGTTTGGTTATGGGCTGGTATAATTGTGCCCCCAGTAATATGTACATTCCCAGCAAAACACCTTATACACAGTACATCCAATTGTCCACCACTTGCATAGGCCATTGATCCTGCTCCTCTATAGTCATAGGAGAGGGGCACATCCAAACATCTTCTATTGATTTACACTATTTTACACACCCCTCCATTGATTCCCAGTGAGCTCCTCCCCTTCTCATTATTTCCACAGGGCTTGTGGGGACCACCTTAGTTGCAGTTCCATTTCCAGGTACCATGGTAGCTATTACACAGGTGCTGGCCTTCTAGTTGAGCATTTTGCATTCCCATACACATCTTCCCCCCCAAGGTCAGCCTTTTGAAGCCATCCCCCACCCACGTCATGAGGTTTTCTGTTCATTAAAACACAACAATGCTAGCAACAAGACAAACACCACAGACAAACAACACAAAACACAGATCCATGGTATTCTGAGTTATTCTTCCGCTGGCACCAGCTTGCTTGTAGAGTGTCTGAAAAACAAAAGAAACAAACAATTTCCACCCCCCTGGTGGGGACAGATTATTGCTTAATAGTAATAATACCACTTTCTTTTACAAATTTCCTTGCTAATTGCAGGAAAAACAGAAGAATTACCTCCAGGCTGTCCTTATTTTGTTCTATAGTCATAGAATCATAGATCCAAAGATCTATGGATCCAAAGCTGTTAGCAGCTCAGACACTGTCTTAAAAGGGAAGCATTTTACTTCCGCCAGAGTTCTGATTACTTTCATCTCCTGCTCCTGTCACACAAAGATCTGAAAAAGAAAGCACAACCTATTGTGGCCTCTTTTGAAGTGCTAATAGGATTTTAATTAAGTACCATGTTTTATTTGCATTTCTTTTACCCCTTCTCCAATATACACTGCACATGTCCTGGGAAAATGCACATTCCTTCCATATAGTTTAACCTCCATAACATTATATTAGCAATATTAATTTTACACAAGGTGTAACTGCCTCCCCCATGCCCACAGAGTTTTCATGCACACCCACCAAAGCAACAATCTGATCCACCAGAGCCACCCCAAGGCTCAGTGTTCCCATAATTCCTCCCCTTTTCCTTTTCTTTTACGACACAGAGTTCTCTTTTGCCTAACATTTCTTGCACTGTGATTACTCTTTTTTACACAACTGTACCCCGATTACACTTCCATCTTGTACAACTAGACACAACCAGGGGCAGCCAAGTTAAGTTCCAATAGAAACCGCTTCCATCCTTTAGTGATTTTGATTACATTACCCAATAGTCAAATAATTTTGATCAGATTGTCTCTCTGCCTTCTGCCTGCAGCAGTCCCTTATAGACCATTTCTGTGGGAAAAGGGCCCATTTTCCCTCAGAATAGCTGTAAAGGCTTCTGGGGACAGAAGCGTAGTGGTGGTAGTAGCCACTCTACCTGACCCCCTTGGAAAATTTAATTACCAAGCTTCCATCCAATGTGACTGCACAGAGTTGCACATACAGTTACATTTATATAACTGGGTTTTACCATTAAACAAAAACTTCCTTCTTGACATTGCACATAAGTATCCAAAGTACCCTCCATTAAAACTTCAGAAAAACAAAAGAGTGTGGAAAGGCAGGTTGCACTTTGAAAGTTTTTTTTTTTTTCCTCTCCACTCCCCCAGGACCAAGTCCCAGCTCCAGTCTCTAAAGGTAGTCTGTTAACTCTGCTTTTGACTTTAAACCCTGTTGTGCCAAATCATCTTTAACTACCCCTAACTAATTTACAACCCTTCAGCAACCCTTGCTGAAGCAGCACCAAACTTGAAAGATTACTGGCAGCTTACCATAATGCTGCCCTTACTTGAAACCTCTCACAAGCAGACAGAAGTGCCTCATTTCCCTGGAAGGCATTCAGTCCCCATGGGCAGGGACCTTCTTCCACTACCCATATACCAAGGAGGGTGGGCTCCTCAGCCACCCCCCCATCCCTCTGGGTCCCCTAACACTTTCTCCATTTCCTTTTTAATCTCATCCCAGGTTGACCCCTGCATCTGTATGGGCCCTGGTTCTTCCTTATCCATTTATCCAAAAAATCCTTTATCCTGGCTTGCCAGAACCCGCAACTACCATCATGAGAGTTCACGATACACCCTCCGAGCAGCTGCGTGGACTGTTGGTGAGGGGGACTTACAGGCTGCCACTCATCTATCCAATGTGATGCATCCAAGTCACAGCACCAAGATGTTAGGGGGCTTATTCCTTCACCCGGTTCCTTCCCTGGTCCTTCTCACATGAACAGAGAGCAACAATACCCGAAGTCCAAAGGTGCAAACAATTCAATGTTTATTGGGGTGAACTTCCAGCAAACATGATTCCAGTTTCCTTCCTTAGTGTCCTCCTTCCGAGCTCTGACACCACAGAGCCTTACACCTGTGTCCTTGTTCCCATTCCTGCCCTTAGCCAAACATGATTCCAATTTCCTTACCCCATTCCCTGTTCCCGTCTTCCCCTTTAGCAAAACATGATTCCAATTTCCTTACCCACATTCCCTGTTCCCATCTCCCCCTTTAGCAAAACATGATTCCACTTTCCTTACCCGCATTCCCTGTTCCCATTTTCCCCCCACACACCCACCCACTCACTTTTTGATTGACTGCAGGCTATATAGTAAAACTTGAGTTCTGCTTTGCTATACCTTAACCAATCATTTTCCTGAAATTTAACTAACCAATCCTAACATATTGTAACATGATTATGTAACCAATTATATGCCACCACCTTAATTAGTTTACACCCAGGAAAATTAATTATACAGCAGACAGGAACAATCACAGAACCAGACAGAGATTATACAGACAAACAATAGCAAAGTGAGAACTATAATGACAAGACAATACAGAAGTGAGGATTTCACATCCCAGCTATTGGTAAGTGAGTTCTTCCCAGACAGGATGCTATCAAACTAAGTTTCCTTTTACATTTTCTAGGCACTTCCCTTTCTCTGGAAGTGATAGGCACTATCAGGACAGGATTGTATTCCTAACAGCCCAATAGCACCTTATTTCAATGTGACTAGTGTGGAATGTGAGGATGTGACTGTTCGCTTCCTAGCTTATGGCTGCCTCTGCTGCTTAGCCAAAGGCCTTAGCCTAAGAACAGGGCCTCAGACTGTCACAGTAAGAGAAGGCCCTTACACCAGCAGACAGTGATTTTGATTCTTTCTTTTATACCTCAAGAACTAGCCAAGTGATAAGAATACACCTAAATTCTTAAAGTACAGGCCTTTGCAGACAGGCCTGAATATCTATATCCTAACAATGATCTTAATAGTTTAAATGATATCTGCCAAGAACTATTTTCAGTAACTGATAATGGAGTGCTAGAGGTGAATATTGCTCTTGAGAGAGCTTGGTCAATTTTTTATTGATGTTCAGGTGTCATCCTGTCTATAAGTGAAGTAATTGCTGGTAGTATTTTGGATATAGTTGGTTGAGATGCCCGTTTTCCTGATGACTGAAGAGCTGAAAACTTGAGTGTACAACACTTCCAGATGGTGATGTCACAGAAGCAGAAGGACGTCTGTATCAAAAAAGTTTATTGTTATGTGCAACCACTGTCAGAGTCATTTACCTCATGCTCTTCTTCTTGCCCTTCATTTCCACTCAGAAAGGATTTATTAATGTCTGCAGGACATTTCATGCTGTCACGGAGTCACCGGGTGATGCTCTGGAACTACTCCATATGAAGCCAGTCAGGACTCTGGAGAAGCCTTCCCAGGGCAAGAAGCTTACCCAACTTCGACCTTTCTGGGGCTGACCTCGGAGCATTCAGCATCCCCGTCCACACCATGTGCTTCCCACAGCGAGTCCGCACAGGCGGGGCTCCTGGGGAAGCCAGTGGGTCCTGCACCGCAATTCCACAGTCAGATGTGAATGTCAGCCAGCCAGTAAAACAGAAGGTTTATTAGACGACAGGAACATGGTCTAAAAGAGAGCTTGTAGGTAAAGAGAACAGGACCCCTCAGTCAGGTCTGTCTTGGGGGACAGGAAGGCCAGAGCCCCATCTGAGCCTCCCCCCATTTTCCCAGCCAGCTCCAAACTGAAACTCTCCAGCCCCTCCTCTCCTTTGTCTCTTTTCCAGGCCAGGAGGCCATCTGATCTCTTTGTTCTCCAACACCTTCAGTTGGCATCTTTGCAGAGGAAGGGCCCAAGCCATCAGTTGCCAGGAGACAGGGTGTCAGCCATTCTTTGTGCAGACACCATCACACTGGCCCCCTAGGGCTCTGCCAAGTGAATTCTCCAGGGATACAAATGAAATCTGTGGCAGAACCAGAAATGTAAGCCTGGTCTCCTGAGTCCCATTCCAATGCATTTATCAACAAGACCATCCTTCTCTATTCTTCTCCTATTCAACATAATTTCTATGACTACACCATTATTGGCAGTGGTATCAGGAGGACTGTAGTGATGCAGAGTGGCCTCCCTCCAATGCGATGGGGAGGAACCACTCTCCAGCCCCTGGTGGGCAGTCAGGCCAGCCCCACCCCCCATTCTGGAGGCAGAGAGCCAGGAAGGGAAGTATAAGAGGTGGGGCCTCCATCTCAGTTGGATGAGAGCCAGGGAAGGAGACAGATGCCCCCTCCTCGCTGCTGAACCCTGAACTGAATTGTGCAGCGCCCAGGCCAGTGGGGGAGACTGATGGTGGGGAGGAGCTGCTGGGACTGCCGTCAGCTGAATACCCAGAGGAGCTGCTGGGACTGTCGTCTGGTGAGTACCCTGAGGAGACAGAGGACTCGCGGATGATGGAACCCTATGACTGTACTGGGGTAGGAAGTAGCTCAGGGAAATCAGACATTAGTATGGTTAAGTTAGTGGGAGTTGAGTCAGAGTGTTGCAGTGGGATCCCTGCTGACCCAGTGGCAGGATGACTCATCACTGCTAGTGCCCTGGGCTGGGACCTGGTGGACTAGGTTGGGCCTGGATCCCCCTCCCCCTTGCTGCCAACCCCACCCTTGGGGGGTAGCCTATCCCCCTGAAGCCAGAAGGCCTGTGTGTGCTTGCTGTCTTCCCAAGCTAGGAAGCTGGGCTAGACTGCTAACTGCTCTGCCCTGCCCAGCGGGCTAGAGCCTGACTGTGTTTGCCATCTACTCAAGCAAGGGAACTTGGGTGACAGTCTGCTGGTTACTCAGCCTAGCCCTAAGGGGCCAGGGCCCTTGACCATTAACAGATGCTATACCTTTCTAATCTCCTGTCAATTGACTATCAATAGCTAGGTGGCATAGTGAGACAGAGTGGCCTCCCTTCGCGGCTGACTGGGAAGAATCACTCAAAGCCACTATGCGCACCCACAGCTGTGTCACCACCAAACCTCCTGAGATGAAGGCCAAGGACAGGGTAGGCCACTTACTCAATAAGCAGGGAGGGGGGGGAACAATAACATAAAATATGGAAATGGCAGAAGTACTAAAAAAAATTTTTTCTTTCAGTAGCTATCTGATAGTGATATCGGATAATGAATGCCAGTGACAATAAGATAGGATCTGAGGCGCAAACAGGGAAAGAACAAGTTAAAAATTACTTAGAAAAGTGAGATGTCTTCAAGTTGCCAGGGCCTGACAAACTATATCCTAGAATACTCAAGGAGCTGACTGAGGAGATATTTGAGCTGTTAGTGATTATTTTCAAAAAGTCATGGAGGATTTTAGGGGACTGGAAAACAGCAAATATAGTGCTAATCGATCATAAAGGGGAATAAGGACAACCCGGGAAATTACAGACTAGTCAGCTTAACTTCAGTACCTGGAAAGATAATGGAGCAAATAATCAAGTAATCAATTTGCAAACACCTATAAGATAATAAGGTGATAAGTAACAGTCAGCATGGATTTGTCAAGAACAAATCATGTCAAATCAACCTAATAGCTTTCTTTGACAGGGTAGCAAGCCTTGTGGATGGGTGGAAATGGTAGATGTGGTATGTCTTGACTTTAGTAAGGCTTTTGATATGGTCTTGCATGACCTTCTCATAAACCAACTAGAGAAATATAGCCTACATGAGGGGGAGGGATAGCTCAGTGGTTTGAGCTTTGGCCTTTTGAACCCAGGGTTGTGAGCTCAATCCTTGAGTGGGGCCATTTAAGGATCTGGGGCAAAAATTGGGGATTGGTCCTCCTTTGAGCAGGGGATTGGACTAGACCTCCTGAGGTCCCTTCTAACCCTGATATTCTATTATTCTACATGGAACTACTGTAAGATGGATGTATAACTAGTTGGAAAACCCTTCCCAGAGAGCAGTTATCAGTGGTTCACAGTCAAGCTGGAAGGACCTATCAAGTGGAGTCCCACAGGGATCTGTCCTCAGTCCAGTTCTGTTCAATATCTTCATCAACAATTTAGATAATGAAATAGAGAGTACACTTATAAAGTTTGCAGATGATACAAAGCTAGGAGGGCTTGCAAGTGTTTTGGAGGACAGGATTAAAATTCAAAATGATCTGAATAAACTGGAGAAAGGGTCTGAAGTCGATAGGATGAAACTGAATTAGGACATATGCAAAGTACTCCACTTAGGAAGGAACAATCAATTGCACACATTCTGACTGCTTAGGAAGGAGTACTGCAGAAAGGGATCTTGGGTCATAGTGGATCACAAGCTAAATATGAGTCAACAGTGTAGCACTGTTACAAAAAAAGCAAACCTTATTCTGGGATGTATTAGCAGTATTGTTGTAAGCAAGACACGAAAAGTAATTCTTCCGCTCTACTCTGCGCTGATTAGGCCTCAACTAGAGTATTGTGCCCAGTTCTGGGCGCCACATTTTAGGAAAGATGTGGACAAATTGGAGAAAGTCCAGAGAAGAGCAACAAAAATTATTAAAGGTCTAGAAAATGACCTATGAGGAAAATTGAAAAAATGGGGCTTGTTTAGCCTGGAGAAGAGAAAACTGAAGGGGGACATGATAACAGTTTTCAAGTACATAAAAGGTTGTTACAAGGAGGAGGGAGAAAATTTTTTCTCCTTAACCTCTAAGGATAGGATGAGAAGCAATGGGCTGAAATTGAAGCAAGGGAGGTTAGGTTGGACATTAGGACAAATTACCTAACTGTCAGGGTGATTAAGCACTGGAATAAATTGCCTAGGGAGGTTGTGGAATCTCCATCATTGCAGATTTTTAAGAGCAGGTTAGACAAACACATCTCAGAGATGGTCTAAATAATACTTAGTCCTGCCTTGAGTGCAGGGGACTGGACTAGATGACCTCTGGAGGTCCCTTCCAGTCCTACGCTTCTATGATTCTATGAATTTTGGGGACTGATACAAGAAATTAAGTTGCATTTAGGCAATCATGCATTCTCAGCATAAAGAAACAGCTAATTTTTTGACCAAATGCATTTCAATGTACAGTTATAGGACCAAATACAACCAGTATTCAGATGCCCAAGTTAGAAGAGCCCACTTATTTTCTATCGTCTCATCAGGAAAAGTGCTGAGGCTCATTATTGTACCATCAGGATTTGTGTGTGGCATCATTCTAACACTGGAAGCAACACTAGACAATTTAGGAAGACCAGAATGATCACCTACGTCTTTCTCTTTCATTGTGTTAACAATGGAACCGCCCAATGCTTGTTTCCTCCAAATAACTGCCCAGTAATTGTTTCCTCTTGTCTAGCACATTTTTAGAACTATATTAATTTCTCCTCCTATTGTTGACCCTGTTAGTTTAGTCTATAATGTATATTTATTGCACACACATGGCACCACCTAACTTTCTGCCCTCCATTAGCTTCAAGTGCAACTTCAGGGTAACAAACGTAAGTAATTTAAAAAGAACTGTTTTGACCCATGTTACTATTTATCATGCCAATTTAGATTATTATTAAAATTCAAATGCACTGTTCATCACTTATGCCATTTGCTTGTTTTATGCATTTCACTTAGACAATGAGACTAGACTGACCAATTTCATTTTGTGATTCTGCTCAAGGATACAAATGTTGCCATATTTTGGTTACAAACACTGTAGTGTATTTACTATTATTATTATTTTTCATCCAAGCAAAATCTCTTTTCAATTAACTCTTTTTAAAAAAAGATCCTGAAATATTCTACAAATATTAGGATTTTATAATACTTAAATGCCGAGCCTAATACCTGATAGTGTCCCCTTTAAATGTTCTCTTGCCTCTGTCTTTGGGAAGAGCTCGGCACCTCCATTTTTTTATTTATTTATTGATCCCCCCCACCCCCCATTTTGAATTCAGTTTGCTTCAAGGAGATTGATACAAAGGAGAGCAGCTAGAATGGTGAAAGTTCTAATATCAAGATTTTCTCTGTTTCTCTCTATTCTCTATTTTTGTCATATCTTTTAATGTTTTCATAATGTACTGGCTTAGTGTTTCTCTCTAGTAGGTGGCCTGCACCGATGATAAGAGCCTGCTGCTTTCATGAAGCTAAGGGAGTTACTTCTTTAGCTGAAATGATCGGGGTTGTGCTTTTGAGGACTGCTCCAACACCAACTGACATCAGTGGAAAATTTCCCATTGAAGTCAGTTGGCTTTGGATCAGCTTCTGGATGATAATGAGGAATCCAGTGGCACTTTAAAGACTAACAGATTTATTTGGGCATAAGCTTTCATGGGTCAAAAAATATTTTCACATGCACGGAGAGAAAATTACAGATACAGGCATAGATATACTGGCCCATGAAGAGGTGGGAGTTACCTTACAAGTGGAGAACCAGCGATGTTGCTGACAAAAAAAATAATTTTACTGTCAAGAATAACTGTCATGATTCATAACCTTAATGACTCCTCTCATATATACTAGGGTGACAAGAACAAATACAGGAAACCCTGACCTCTGGTTTTCTGTATGTATGTCTCCTTTTAGCTTTTGTTCTCCTATTTCATTACTAAAACCATGAAACATTCAGACATTTTAAACAATGTTTTCTCTATTCTATTTTATTGCTTTAAATTCTTTCTAAATTTATGTATATTATTTTAAAGCAACACAGTTAGAAATATATATATGTATACACACACACATGCATGCACAAAAATTAGGACTGTAATTAGGGCTGTAGGGCTAAAAATAGCAGTGTAAACCTTCCTGCTTGGGCTGAAACCTGGGCTCCAAGACCCTCCCCCCTCACCGAGGATCAGAGCACAGGCTCCAGCCCAAGCCTGAACATCTACACTGTTATTTTTATCCCCACAGCCAGAGCCCTATGAGCGTGAGTCAGTTGACCCAGGCTCTGACAGTGACACTCAACCTCACATGCTTTTCTTTGCAGCATAGATACACCTCCACTTTCCCACAGGCTCTGTGCCAGGCAGGCAAACTAGCTATCTCCATTCAGCTCCTTCAGCTACAAGCTGTTTTGTATTTTCAAAGTTAGAAACCAGGACACTTTAGCATAAGCTTTCATGGGTAAAAAAACCACTTCTTCAGATGCATGGAGTCTTGTAAGGTAACTTCTTCAGTTACCTTACAAGACTCCCTTCTCTTCATGTGCCAAAATATATTTATGCCTGTATCTGTAATTTTCACTCCATACATCTGGAGAAGTGGGTTTTTTACCCATGAAAGCTTATGCCCAAATAAATCTGTTAGTCTTTCAGGTGCCAACTCCTCGTTGTTTTTGTGGATACAGACTAACATGGCTACCCTTCTGATACAGGACACTTTAGGGTGATGAAAGTCTCATTCAAAAGACACTTTTTTCAGTTTTCAGAGTAGCAGCCGTGCTAGTCTGTATCCGCAAAAAGAACAGGAGTCCTTGTGGCACCTTAGAGACTAACCCATTTATTTGAGCGTGAGCTTTCGTGAGCTACAGCTCAGTGTAGGCTGGTGTTCTACTGCCAGCCTCTGACTCAACACTAGCTAAGACATATTTCTCAGAACCAAGGATTTTTTCCTCTAGCAATTTAATGTTCTGAATTAGGTATTATGAAACCTGTGCCATTAATATGCAACAGGGAGTAACACAACAACTCTGATAGTATCTACGTACACTCATTCAGCTTTTCTCATCATTTCAAACACTGTTCATCACGCTGATGACTTATTCTACAGCAGGGGCTCTCAACCTTTTTCTTTCTGAGGCCCCCCCAACATGCTATAAAAACTCCACTAATTGAACAGACTAATAACAACTGCTGCACCAACTGGTTTTCTGCATTTAAAAGCCAGGGCTGGTGTTAGCAAGCAGGACAATTGCTTGGGGCCGCACACCACAAGCCCCCTCCCCCAAGTTGCTCACGCTTCAGCTCCATGCAGTGGGGCTATGGCTTTCTGCCCTGAACCCCACCAAGTCTAATGCTGGCCCTGCTTGGTGGACCCCTGAAACCTGCTCGCAGCCCCCATCCCCCCCAGGGGGCCTTGGACCCCTGGCTAAGAACTACTGTTCTACAGGACTGTTTGTTCAAAGCAACCTCTGTTCAGTATAGCACTATGCTTTGAACAAACATTTTGCTGTTATCAGAAAGCAACAACAAGCATTTATACTGATGAAATGAAAAACTGGATTTTTTAGGAATTCTAAAAGAAGTTCCTGGGACATCATATTTAAAGCCAGGACATGTGATCTCTCTAACCATTAGATAGGCTCCTATCCCCAGGGCAGTTATTGTACTTAAAGGAATCACTTAGCCATGACTAGTAACAATTAAAATATCCTGTTGAGATTTCCATAGAAAGAATTTAAAATAGACACAAATTTTGTACCTCATGTCCCTTGATATGTAATGTGTGTAGCATTTCTATGCTTTACTGTATCACCAGAGGTTTTTAAAATGGCAAGCATTGGCTTATATATGATCATTTTAAGGATTCCTTAAACTCCAGTAAGCTTTGGATAGCCTCCTAAAGAACAGAAGTGATACATTAGCTAGACTTGAGTGACAGAGTTTGCTAACATTTCCATTCATACAAAACAAGAGGAAACCTAACCTTAGGAAGACCCTGCCAATGCTTGTTGCCAGACATTTTAATCATGAAGGAAGGGACAGCTACTGGGTGTTAAATTGCGTGAGCCTGTGTACTGCTGTTTAGATTTGTCTGCAGTTTTCAAGCATGAGGGAAAATCCATTTATCAAGATATTTGCTATATTTCAGTTTGCCCTTAAAGCAAAGATATGGCATCTCCTCACTTACCTGGGAGCAAGTATTTGCACTGGAATATTGTTTGTTTCTGATGAGTTGAGCCCTGCTTGCACATGGCTCAACACGTTACATTGCACTGTGTTATGATATTAAAATAAAGGTGATGCTGTGTCACTTGAATGCTTTTTAGTGCATCGAATGACACAACGAAATGAAGCAGAAAGAATGCTGTGACATTTCTCAATAGGAAACATTTAACTCTGCTTCATCAGTGTTTAATTGACTTGCAAACCACTCAGGACTTCATGAATGTTAAGTGAACAGATCCTTAGCAGACAGTAACACTTTATATTAAGTGTCTCTAAGTACACTTGTTTATAGTGTAAATGTTCTATAAATAACTCATCTTAAATAACACCTTTCTGCATGTTAGTGACTATGTGTAGCTTGAGCTCTGTCCCCCCTGAAGTGTGCAGGGGTTTCATGTTTGGTACTCTAATAATTATTTTGTGAGTTACACAAGATCCCTGCTTATGTGTACCTGCTTGCATGATCTTTCTATCATTCAACAATTGTTACAAGAAGCCTGAAAGTCCATTAGCAGCAAACTGTGACAATTTTAAAAGCAACTTTCAAATAATAACTAACTTACCATGCAAGTTAGGGCCTGATTCCTTGGACTCAGTAGAAGTCTGGGGTGTATGAGAAATCTAGGATCAGGGCCTTCCCTGCCTTCTTTACTTGTAATATAATTTATTTTGAGATCCTGTTGAACAATTTATGCAAACCCTGGGGGAATTTAATTATAATGTCTGTGTAATTTTCTACACCACTTCATGCCATTTAAACTGTGACAATAATCTTCACCTCCTTGTTATTCCTCTATGTTTTGTGCATTTCTGGTTGCCTGTTCTGTTATTTCAAGTTTGAAATATTCTTTGGGCTATCATAAGCTACCCAGAATGTAACCCATTTCTAGGAAATGAGTTATTGATTAAATATTGACAGATTTCTTCCCTCTTTACAGACTGGTCACGATCAATATGCTGCTCCAGAACAGGGAAGGGGGCGGGAGGGTAGGACTCAATCCTTCCTAGCCATCTTTCTGTGAGGGGAGTAGTAGTCTTAGTGGGGAGAGAGAGGGATTTTAAGTCCTCGACCTTACAGGACTGGCCTCTCTGTGGATGACAATTCAGTTTTAGACCTTTCAGGCAAGACTGCTTTCTGTGAGCTGCAAAGGCCTTTTCGTCCCTCTATCTGTCAGTCATCTGGGCTAGAGCTTCATTCCTGGCTAGGATGGCCGGGAGCACTGACTGCTCTCATATCATTATCCCCCAACAGCTCCTAAAAGCTCTATGCATGGAAGTGATGTTGCCAAGGATTTTGGCCCTAAAAGCACATTGCAATTGGCTTTTATAAATTATCATGCTTGAAAGAAGTTAGATTTACAGGTTTGTCAAATTCCTTGGCACAAATGGTTTTTCCTAAACCTCGAGGTACTGGGTAAACACAGTTCCATCTGAAATTGCATGCTATAATTTCTATATAGGAACTTCAAGAATAAGTTGCATTCCAAATGTAAAGAGCTGCTTCTGCTACTTAATTATTTTAAACACTCCTCTTAACTTTCTGTGCCACAGTGACAACAAAATGGCCTCAAACAAAAGTCCCGGTATGAGAGATGAATGAAGGGTCATGAATCCTCAAAAACAACAATGCGACAGGTCTATTTTGGTAACTATCTTGGCAGACTAATATGGAAGCTTTTTGTTAAGTGAACTACTTCCAAGTTTCAAGGGAGTGGGTCATAAATAGATTCTTCAGGAAATTCACAAAGCTAGGGTCTGACATTGAGACATGAAATGATTTGGTTAAAGGCACATGTTTGCATTTACCCATCTGACTGAATTACTACAACTGTGAAAGTGTTTTTGTAGGACTCTGGAGCTTTTCTTCTTGGCATCTTATTTAGATTTTTTTTAAAATTAAACTCCCCTCCCTTTTTTAAAGGAGAATTTAAATGATCATGGAAGACAGCGATAGCCTTTGAGCAAGGTTAGGGGAACATAGTACAATAAAACACACAGAGGTCTGTGTGATGACAGCAGGAAAAGCGCAAGAAAAGAAAAGAGAGTGCTGCTGAAGGATATGTGCCAGAGAAGGAATGGAGAGCTGCAAGGGAGGGAGGAAGTGGGGGTCAGAGAGTGAAGAAGATGAAGGAGTCCTGGAAGTAACTGTTATTTCAAGAGATGGCACTGATAGGCACAGTGTAGACTATATAGCATGGCCACTGACCTTTAACTAGATTCATGTTACAGCAGCTGTCAATCTCTAACAATGACAGAGTTGGTCCCATCTTCAGTATTCTCCTGAAACACTCATACACTGTATTGCACCTAATTCTCCCAACAGTTACTTTCCACTGTGTGTTGTATTTAAGCCACTCATAAATACCTCAGCTAGTCAAGCAGACTGTGCTTTTCTGCAGATTAGAGATGGTAAAAAAAAAAAAAATTATCCAAACAAAATTATTAGGGGGAAAAAAGGGCATTGTGAAAAAATCAAAATGTTTCTTTGAAGGACTTGATTTCTTCACACACAAAAAGAATAAAAATTTCAAAATGAAAAAAATTGAAATATTCCAAATTTTTCTTTGATTTCAGTGAATATTTTTAAAAAAATAAAAAATATTTTTAAACCTTTTTAAAACACATTCTTTTACTTTTTTCCCCCACTAGAAAAACATTAAAATAAATAAGTCACAGAAAATGTGTGAGAGAAACCCTTCCTCTTACCTTTTTATTTTATTTTTTTCCACTGGAAAAAGATTCTCTCTCTCCCTCTTCTACCCACACTGACACACACACACTCACTCACACACAAACACTTTTTCACTATCTTTTAAAAAAGAAAATAGATTAGGGTACTTCCAAACTTATGTTTTGATTTTGGCTTAAAATATTTGGTTTTCAATTTTTTATTGAAAAATTAAAATTTTCCACAGACGGGGAAAAATATTTTCTGACCAGCTTTCCATGGAAAGCAAGCAAAATAGAAATGAATAGGCATAAAATCACTGGTGAATATAAAAGTTTTCAAATGATCACTAAAAGAAAACTAAGTTCAACCCATCCTTTATTATTAATAGGAAAAACTTACATTTATATAACACATTCCTCTCAAAGGATCCCAAAATACATTAGAAAGACATCTGAAGTACAAACTATACACAGGGATCACATAAGGTTACTGTCATGCCACTGCTCTGTGATGAAACTCAGCAAATAGTTAACACAGGAAGTGAAAAATATCTAATTGTAGGTGGAATAAATTTATGTTGACAATATAATATTTTACTTTTGTACCTGAGCATGTCACCACATTTAACAACTCTGTTGTGATAAGTGTTATGAAATCTTTAATGGCTCAAATGATCAATTGCATTTCACCTGCATGATGTCAACCCCAGGAGCATAGTACTGCCATAAGAATAGTGAGGACATTCCTGCCTGCTAAATCATGAACATCATTTTCTACAGCACTTGTGAGTCTCATGGACATCTCCTGCCCAAATACTATTCTGGCTTGACCCTGTTCATATTATGAGAGCTGAGGGGTATTGCAGCACATAGTGGCATGGAAGCTTAATATAAAGGGTTCACTCAGACTTACCACTCATCCTGAATTTTGTGAGACAATCCTGATTTAGGCAGCTCAGTCCTGGGGCCTTCAAACAGCACAAGACAAAAATTCTCAGTTTAGATTTTGTAGGAAACAAGATCTCTGCACAAATTTTGTTGTAAGCCCCTAAAGAAACTTGATTGAAATCCAAGTTTGCCCAACATTTTACTGAATTTTCTTCCTTTAAATCATGGGACAAATACAAGTTAAAACTGGTAGTTAGAACTTGTTCAACCTTTTATGCAATTATTTCCAGTGAACATACATACCTGCAGGTATCATGCCAAGCAAGTACAATCCAAATTCCTGGGTACTAAATAAAGGTGTGCATTCTATTTGTTGTTTTGAAACCTTGAATATCCTTTGATCAGCCTGCCATACCGGAACTGCTTTCTGAGGTATGTGGAGAGGAATGGCCTCTTAGTTACCCCCTGTTTTGTGAGAGTAAGACAAGTTAATTGGGCTTGACAATACAGATGACCCTTTCAAGTCATGTAAAATGAGACTCCTTTGCTTATCACAGATAGATAACCATTAATATTACTTGTACTGTCTATGGGAAGAGAAAGGGTCTTGTTTGTTTTAAATGTTTTCAAAGGCAGGTAACAAAGGGGTAGTAAGGGGGTACCAGTATGGAGGAGACAGTGCAGCCATACAAATAGCTCAAAAGAAATTAACAGACAGGATCCTTCAATAAAAATTGATCATTACTCCTAAAGATCTGGCTATTTTTTTACCATTGGATTAAGCCTGTTCATTGAGAAGAACAAATATTCGGAAACAGAATAACTTTATATTTTATTCAAGAGGAACTACTGGGCAGAGATTCCACTTGGTAAACCAAATCCTGAAATTTTTATCCACTTTTTACTCAATCCTTATTTATGCAAAACCCTTATTGCCCGTGATCTGCACCACTCAGGATTTGGACCAATAGAAATTTTGCCTGAGTAAGTGACTGAGTACAATGTGAGTAAGGACTTGAGGATTTACTACCTTACTAGCATGAGCATTTAATAGCAAACATCATAGCTCATTAAATGGGCATATATTTTGCAAATCTAAGCAATGCTCAACTATCTAACATAAAATGGAGGGGGAAACTAGTCAGTAGGGTAAGTGACAGGAGAATTTACAAGTGCAGTCAGTAGCCAGCCCAGACAAAGAGGGAAATTTTGCAAATACTGTAGCTGGCCAAATATTTTGTTCCCATAGCACTAGTTATAGACCTGATTCAAAGTCTATTAAAGTCAGTTGAAATTTCCACTAAGAAAAGGAGAGACACCTCCCTACAAAAACTGAAAGCACAATGTACATATTTCTTTGTTACATGTGGCTGTAATGCACCTTATGCAGTATCAGTCTGTTGAAGTCAATGAAAAGACTCCCATTGATTTGAACTGGCTTGGGATCAGGCCCTAGTAGATTTTTTTCAGAAAGATTCTTTGTATCTGATGGTAGAAGCTTATTTCAGCTCAAAAGTTAATGTTACAATCTAAAGATAGTGTAACCGGAGAGCATATGAGCTGCTGTATGAACTTGTAGTAAAATAATATGAAAAAGACTACTCTGGTGTTTATTTCCCATCAAATATATCACACAATGATCATTTTTGTATTATTTTAGGGACACCATTGTAAAATATACAAAGACAACTTCCCAAAACGGCAGCCAGGCATAGAGCTCATTGTTGAAAAGGAACTCAGCGGAGACGAGATATTTCAAGCATTACTGAAGATGCCAAACCCCCAATGGGCTAGAGTTCTTAGTTACCCATTTATTAAGGGTCGGGACACCATTTTGATTTCTGAACTTTTTAATGAACATCCCCAAAACAGAAACAACAAAACAAAAAGAAAAATTTTGCCTCCTCTAATAGGTAAATTTTCTTTAAAGAAATAAATGCATAATTTTTTTGCTTCAACTGAATAATGAATTAAAATACACAAAGTGACTTTGTACAAGAACAAACAAGAAGTTGGGTGCATCAGTAAAAAAGCCAGCAATTTCAAAATACCTTTTTAAAAACTTTTAAACTTTTAAAAAATAAATTCTATGAAAACTAGTAGAGTTGTTCAAAGAAACAGAGTTTCATTCTGCAGTAAATTATAACATTTTGAATTGGAATGAAAAGTCTAAACTTTGAAATTTCTCAAAAAAAATTGATTTGGAAACATTGAAGCATTTCATTTTGATAATGTCAAAATATTATAACGTAATATAAAATTTAAAATAAAATACAATCTTAAACAGAATATACACATGTAATACAATAACATTGATATTTTAATATAATATTAAAGACTAAACTAAATTAATTGAAACACTTAAGTTGAAACAAAATGATAAAGGCAAAATGATTCATTGAGAAATTTTTCTGGAAAAAAATTCTTTGAAATCTACACATTCTTTTGAAATGTTTTGATTTTGACAAAACTTCATTGGCAATGGAAAGCTGTGTGTTCCATCAAAAAAATTTTGATGAGCTCTAGAACATACCCTTCAGCATCAACTTCATCTGGGTATTTACAGTACTTTCTGTGTTCATCATTTGAGATATTCCAGTTTACACTCCTTGATGGAATGGCTATTTACAGAGAGATGGCACAAAAGAGATAATGAAGTTGAACAGTCACACTATATTATACCTCAAGGCGTATACTATAAAATATTTTAACAGTTTTTTTTCAGTGAACATATTTATAAAAGCTGCCAGTGCACAAATCAAATTAAGCACTTGTTAATGGGCAATGAATTTTTCCATCAGCAGATTTAAGTAGGATTTTATTTCAACAACTCTCTTACTCAGAGATCACAAAGTACTTTACAAAGCTGTGGAGTTAAATTTTGCTAGTACAGCAGCCATACGTACTGAGCTATAGCTCATATACAGTACTGGACAGTAGACCCTAGCTTGAGAGAGAATGATGCCAAGATACATTGAAGTTATTCTTTGTCCTTTGCAAGAAACATTATATGTTCTTTTGACTTCAGTAGCTAGCTGAGATTATCAGAAGAGAACTCTGTATAAAATCTCAAATGAAGGATTTATCCTCTTTGTAAAAGTCTTTCCATCGTAAGAATAATGCTCCTTGTCGACACTACAAAGTGTTGCTGACAGAGCTATGTCAGCTAGGAGTGTGAAAAAATCACATACCCCTAGCCAACACAGAAATGCCGACAAAACCCTCGGTGTAGATGCAGTTAGGTCGATCAAAGCGTGCTTATGCTGTCTTAGCTAACATCATTCAAGGAGGTGGTGTTAATATGCCGGCAGAAGAACTCTTTCTGTTGGCATATGCTGCATCTACAGTAGGGGGGTTACATTGACACACCTAGACCAGCATAGGGTCTGTAGTGGACATTTGGACTTCAGAACGCCAATAACTCCCTTCAACCTGGTTTCAGAGTAGCAGCCATTTTAGTTTGTATCCGCAAAAAGAAAAGGAGTACTTGTGGCACCTTAGAGACTAACAAATTTATTTGAGCATAAGCTTTCGTGAACTACAGCTCACTTCATCGGATGCATGTCCCTTCAACCACTAACCCCCTACCAAACCAAACCAAATCAACAAACTACTCTAAGAAGAGCTCTGACCCCATAATGGGAGAAGTGGCAGAGACTCCATGAAGTCCTCTAGGTCCTTCACTATAGCTATGATTTCATATAGATGGTACTCAGATACTTCAGTGTTGGTCGGTCAGATAAAACCCTAAGATTAGCTAGCTAGCTAGGATTGTGTCTCTAAATCCTCCTTCTCATACTAAGAGTTGAACAACTGCTATGGATAGTAGTACAGTAACAGGCTCCCCTGAGCCATTATTGAAAATAGTTTTAGCCCTCATGTAACCCTTCATTTTAATTACTTGAGAATCCATTCCCCAGACAATTTGTTTTGTCCTTTGGAAAGGCAAAGATTTTGTTTGCTTTCTATAATTTCTGCATGAGAAGTAATTTGCAAGGACAACACGATGTGCATACATTTTGAAGCAGGCCATAAAACCTCATGCACTGGACAAATGAGGCTATATTCTATAGAAAAAATGGACTCTGTCCATAGAGTTATCAGTTGGTCACTAGTTAATAAGTAACAGTCAATCTACAAACCCCAAGAAATGAACTCTTCATAATTCTACATCACCTGGGAAACTGTGCAGATATGCTTGCCTTCCATGATCTCATAAAATTTCCATTTGTTGTGTTAGCTTCATGCATACTAGCTTTAACAAAAATTAGTTATTGTCAATACTTTACTTGCTACAATGCAGTTTATAATGCAATAATACCCAGACAGAGGTAGCTATTAACGTAGAGAAATGAATTTGGAATATTTTATAAATAATACATGGAATTATTAAACCCTGAAGATATAGCTCTAAATTCAGTTAGTTTATGCAGGATCATATAACATAAAATATTTTGTAGGTTATTCAAAAAATCTGTAGGTTATTCACAAAAAGTCAAGCAAGTAGTTATTTATTTATTAAATCTTGATAAGTTTTTGCTCTGTTGAAAACATATCAGCTTTTTATAGGCGGTAAACAGAAATGGAGATGTTCAGGTTCTGTCTTGTTAGAACTAAATTTCAATCAAAAAGCCTTGGAATAAGTTTATCTCTGGTATAACTCATTGGTCCAGATCCTAAATTGATACATATTTGCATAACTCTAGCGTCTTATTCAGCTATTCTGATTTTAAATCTATTAAGATCGCTCAATCAGCTCTTCTGATTTCATCTGCTGAGGATCTGGCCCAATATTGACTTCAACACCAAGCTTAAATTTAGCCCATTCTTTTTTCCTTTCAAACGATGTTACAGGCACTTGAAGCTCTAAGGCATACAGAGATCAGCAAAACTGGGCTCACCCCACCATTGATGCTGAACCATTCGAGTTCCCCTGGAGTTCCACAAAAGCACCCTGGAATTGGGTAAGAATTATCCTTGCTATGAAGATGGTTATAGTACTCTCCCTCAACACAAAACATGCACACAACAAAATTGTACACGGACACCCAAACTGAGAACATTCCCATCCCTCAAACACACACACAAAGTTTTAAGGGGATGCTGTGTTCCCAGCTCCTAATATGCCCCTGGTAGAGCCTGATTCAAAAATACAGAGATTATTAAACTTTCATTGAACCTTAAAAATGTTTTGGCTCATCCCTTGGGCAATGGTTTGCATTGATTCTTATTTATATCCCTAATTAAAACATTCAGCTTGATTCTTGAGTTTGCTGTCAAATTTAGGAGAGAGCTGTTTTAACCACACATAGAATGTCTCAATTGTTTGCTAAAGGCTCCACAGGTTGTGGTCAGGGTCAAATACCCTTGCTTTCAACAGATTTTAACTTTGCATAACACTGAGTCCTGAGTTCATGATAAGGAGGTAAAGCAAACCAAGAATGAAATCTTCACACTGTATCTGAAGGAAATGCTGAATGTGCAGGGCCAGATGTGCAAAGCATTTGGGGTGGGGAAAGGGAACAGAGTACAAGGAGAGTGATCTTCCTTTGTATCTCTATGGAGGGGCCAGGCACATGATACCATGATAATGGCTGCAGTACAAATGCCCAGATAGACAGGTGTTTGGTGCTTGCACTTCAGTGAGCACAAAGACTCCACAAGATTAGTGGTACCAGTAGTGCACACCTTTCCAAGGGTATGTCTTCACTGCAGAGTTAACTGGGGCTCTTACTAGGTGTTGCCCCTAACCCACCTCCTGTCCATACACAAACCCTTCTCACCCGAGTTTGGCAGTGCTTTCAATCTGGGCTAGCTGGCTAGCTGGGCTAGCTTCCCTCAATTCCCCCCAAGTGCCCAGAAAGACAGGCAAGTTATCCCACAATTCACTGGGAAAGAATACTAGAGTGACCCAGTTTATTGCAGCACAAAGAACCATGGAATATGCCCCCAGAAGTTCTAGTGCTGCACATGGGTGAAACACAACACAATAACTTGAGTGTGGCTTTTGCAGTGTGTTTGCTCACACCTAAGCTAGGTGAATGTGGGTGCTCAGAACCAGGTGCCAATCACTTGAGTTAACTTTGCAATGAAGGCACATTCCAAGTGGGTGGGAGGGAAAACCATGGCTCAGGGGAGTAAAAGCAACAGAGAGTATTTTACTACCTTCATCACTGTGGTGTCTCTGCATAGATGTGTGTCTGTTCTCTGCCCTTGCATTCAGGGCCAGACTGTGATAGTCTCTTGTGTGGTTGCATGGGAATAGGAGGCCACAGCATCATCCTTTATATGGCCTACAACAAGGAATGATCATAATAGCAGTCCCTCTGATCAGGGATTGCTCATCCTTGTTCCCATAACGGACCAAATTACCCAGAAAGAGGGAAGAGGTAGGGGTTCGGATGCAGAGCCCCAACTCCACTCTACGTTGGCCTGGAGAGTAGGAATGGCACACTGAGAGAAGCAATCTGTTCCATTTTATTGACTTGCCCACAGTGTATAGCCTGACATGCCCACCAGGCAGCCCCACAAGAGCTTGAGCCCTCTGAGAGGAGAGGCATTATTTTAACCCAATCAAAGAAGAGTGCATCTTTCCAGTAAGAGAAGGCAATATTCTCTTGATATATGCTTGGAACAAATGGACCAATTCTGTTTATTTTCCCTTGGAAAAGAGGGATTGCCAGTTCGTTTCCATTGCCAGGAAGAAGGGGACTATCTTTGTTTATTTTCAGCACCCTCCAGGAAATTAGATTATTAGGTGCATTATCCTGAAGTTGGAAGACCAGTTTGCTTTCTTAAGTGGGTGTAAGAGCCTGGGTACTGAACTTGATGAAACTTTGCCAGAAGGTGGAAACTTAAAGCAACCCTATTATCTCTCCTGACTGCTTGGTGCCAGGATGTGCCTTGGCTGAGCTTGCCAAATTCAAACTCAATCTGCCAATCCTCTGCAGAGGTCCTAAACATGCAGTAACCTTCTTTTCAATTCACTCAAAACAGCTCTCCATAAAATTATCAGGAGCTTGGTGAAAATGTATGTCCTCACATAAGTCATAGTTGTGTTTGTGGCAACATTATCCAGAAGCTGCCAGCTTTGTATTAAACTTGAAATTCAGTGTAGTCATCTTACCAGAGAAAAAGAAAATCCAGGTAACATTACACAAGAGAAAGGTACGTTTCTTTATAGGATCGCTTTATTGCTAATGAGGTTTAGATAACATGCTTATCTTTAAACAAATCAAGATATTTTGCAAGTCTGACTTGGTGTGGTAACAACTATTACACTTTATACCTTAGTAAATATTGTGAAATTCACAACAGCAAGGGCACAAATAAAGTTAGCAAACAGATCCTAACTCTGAACATCTCTTGCCTTTTAACATGCATATTTAATTAAGTGTTGAAAATTAATGTTTGGAAATTTTGGTAATAAGACAAAAAACTCAGGTGACCAGAAAAAATTCCCATAAAAGATTTTATCATTTTTTGAAGTTTTTGATAAGAAATAATGAAAAATTTGAAGGGAAGTAATGAATGAATTCAGTGAAAGGCTGTCTACAGCATTAGCAAAATCATAATAGGTAGAGATGGAAAACACTTACTAGATAATCAAGACCATCCCTCTGGAAAAGTAGGAGATATAGCCCCCAATGTATAGTACTTGCATGTTTCCTTTAAAATATGAAAATGAGATATATTAATTAATTTATTATTATTATTATCCCTCAATATTACAGCTTGGGGATCATTTAAAAAAACAAAAAACAAATAGCCTTCACAACATATAAGATCTTTAAGCATAAAAAGGGAAAAGCTATTGTCTAAAATTTATCCTCATGAGTCACTAATAAATCTGGACCACCAACTGTCTCCTTTGAGTTGGGTAATCGGGAGTTTTGTTAAACCATCCGCAGAATTCCTACATTTTAGGTGCTCAAATGCACTTGCTCCTTAAAATTCTTGCAGTGCCTAAGAGCAATGTCTTCTGGAGGTCACTGATCATGATGTCTGGCATGCTGAATGTGTTTTTGAGCTGCTCATACACCCTCACAGATCACTCTGAGTGGTCCAAAAATCACTGGGCTCACCTTTGTTCTAGTTTTCCGTAATCATTCCACCTCGTGGCGAAGTTCTCCATACTTCACTTCTTGTTTCTTTTTTATGTGTCTTTCAGCCGGTATGACAATATCTCATTTAACGTGGTATTAATGATGATGATGATGTACTGGATTATCATAAAGAAACTGTGTTGCACAGACAGAAAATTTGATATTAGTGCCCTGAAGTTATAAAATGGAAAAATATGGGTTCTGATTAAGTAGTAACACTGACAAATGAAAAACGAATTAAAACACTCAGGACCAGCTCCTCAACTGAACTATGCTGATGTACCTCATCTGAGGAGGTGGCCCATGATTTCCTTTTCTCTGCCCTCCAGCTCTAAAAATCCTTGGGAAGCACCAATTGTTTCAGGCTGTTGATTAGGCTCCATTCAAATCTGACCCCAAAATTTTGGAGTATGTGAATTATGGGAGGGAAGGAAGCAATCTAATCATTCTTATTAGAATGTCTCTTATAAGAACACTCCCAAATAGTTTAGCTCTGAAATTCAGACTAAAAAAAGAAAAAAGAACTAAGAATTTGTTAGGATGTATTTATTGATTTTCAAAATTTATTTCAATAAAACTTTTTTTAGTTTTAAACCTTCCCAACAAGTATAGAAATCAAAACTCAAGACTATAGTAGAAGTACAGAAATGGAAACAGAGCAGTCTAATTTCACTGTCAAAGCTGAACAAAATGGAAAAGGTAAACCGTATAAATGGTTAAAAAGGAAATTAGATTTTTAAAAATATTTCAGTTCTAATAACCCAGCTGTTATTTGTTACACTTCAAAGGACAATTTCTTTAAATAGGATTATCTTGAAAATGCTCCTCTAGCCCTTTTGGAAGTTTTAGACATATACACATTTTATTAAGCCACAGTTAACTGATAGTGTGGAAGGTGCTAGTGTTTTCCAGGCTAAACAAAGTCCTTTATACCTCAGAGAAACTTTTGATACCAGTTAACTTTCCTGCTGAAGGACCTTTACTTAAGTGGCATAAACTGGGGTGCCCCTTTTCAGTCCTAACTTGGGGCAGAGGGAAAGGAGGATGGATGGCCCTGAATCACAACTGGCTCAGAGTGAAGAATCAAAACCTCAAATTCTGCTTCAAAGTAATTTTATTTACTATAATATATTTGTCATGGATCCTGTTATCAGTTTCCATTGGAGCTGTGCTGTCAGGGAACAGACAGGGTTGTTGAATGCTCAAAGCTAGTAAAGAGGCACTGATTGCCCTATTCCCTCTGGGATGCTCAGGGTTTAAGGGTGGCACTTTCTCTCTGAATGATTTGGGTGCAATTCTGTGGAGTTCCTCTTGTGGAGTTTTCCTCCCCCTGAACTCTGTCATGGGGGTATTTCTGCAAATACCATGGGTATTTCTGCAAATGGGCACAATCCAGTCTGAGGAACCTTGACCTAGGTTGACCAGATAGCAAGTGTGAAAAATCAGGCCAGGGGGCAGGGGGTAATTGGTGACTATATAAGAAAAAGCTCCAAATATCAGGACTGTCCCTATAAAATCAGGACATCTGGTCACCCTACCTTGAGCTGTGTCATTCTTCTTTTCACAATGTTGAGGAATTCCTTTCCATCAATAACAAAAAGAGTTTCCACTTTATGGAGTGCAGTTTCGCACCTGCCAGTTGAAAATCACCTAATGAAGCTAATAACTATATATATATATATATCAATCATTTAATTGAAATGCAAAATTTCCCTCCAAAATTATTTCCACCAGATGTGAAGATAGTAAAAATAAATAAATAGAAATATTAAAAAATTGTGAAAATTACATTAAAAAATTTAAAATTTGAAAACAATTGGGCTTGTCTAGTATCCAACACATCCTGCAATCTTTATGCAGGAGAAATTCCACACCCCTATAGTAAGGCAAACACAACCAATCATCTGCTATAAAAAAATGCATAATTGACATTGGATTTCAGCAAGTTTATCGTGTCTTCAGAAGCATAAAATTCATATCCATAAGAGGTAACTAATTTAGTAAATCATGTGGGGATTTAATTAGTTTAAATGCTAACCATTTAAAATTAATTAGCTTTTATTAACAATGAAATGCACTTTAGAATAGGAAAATAATGTCTCCATGTCTTCTCCAAATTTCTGTGGGAGATCCCTCTTGGTCCTCTTCCCGTCTCCCTCTACACCTTATATTGGGGTAATCTCAGGGTAATCTGATCTGCAATCATAAATTCAACTACCATCTTACTATCAGTGACTCACAGATCTATCTCTCTCTTCCAGAGCTGTCTCCTTCTGTTCAAATTAAAATCTTAGTCTGTCTCTCTGACATCATCTCCTTGTGGATGTCTAGCCATCAGCTCAAACGCTACATGGCTAAAACAGAGCTTTTAATCTTCATCCCAAGCACTCCCCGTTACCTCCTTTCTTAAACACTGTCAACAACACCACCATCCGGCCTGTCACTCAGGCCCATAACCTGGGTGTCATCTTCAACTCAGAGCCCTCTCTATGTTTTCACATCAAGGCTATGTCTAACCCGTGAAGATTATTTTTTCATAATATCTCTAAAATACGGCCTTTCCTATCTAGTCACACCGAAGGCACTGTGGTCAAGCAGCAAAGAGCAGGCTGGCCTGGAATTCAAGGCCGTGGAAGGGAGCTCGGGGCAATGGGTGGGGAGGCAGTGCAGCTTGGGAGCAATGAGGGGGGAAGGAAGTTTGGGGAAGCAATGGGGAACAGAGGGGATGGGAGGGTGAGGGACGGGGGAAGGCAATTGGGGACAGAGGTGGTGGGGATGGACCTGGGGAGGCAGCAGGGGTCAGGGATGCCAAAATACAAGTTAGCCCAAGGCACCATTTTTCCTAAGGCTGGCCCTGGCTCGTGGGAACTGCAATAATAAATAATAATAAATAAATAATTATTAATATAATGAATGTCAAGTACAATTATGAAAATATTGGACATTTCTAATTTAATTACAAAATTGTGTTTAGATTGTTTTCATTTAGAAGAGAATCAAACACTATAGAAATTATCCAAACCTATAAAAATCAATTTTGAATTCTTTATGAATGCACTATTTTTATTCTGAGGTTACCTTGTTTTTCTTAATATACATATTCAGATATTTATTTTGGAACAGAAATTCTTGTCTCCTTCTTATCATTTTCTCCCTTATGAAATGCCAATGATAATATTTAAAATAAATTGTTTTAAAAAGTGGGTAGAGAAATTTAACATGCAAAATCCTAGCACATTTCTTGATGTAGCACAGGGGTTGGCAACCTTTCAGAAGTGGTGTGCCGAGTCTTCATTTATTCACTCTAATTTAAGGTTTCGTTTGCCAGTAATAAATTTAAATGTTTTTAGAAGGTCTCTTTCTATAAGTCTATAATATATAACTAAACTATTGTTGTATGTAAAGTAAATAAGGTTTTTAAAATGTTTAAGAAGCTTCATTTAAAATTAAATAAAAATTCAGATCTTATCAGTTTAGTGTGATCCTTGCCCTTGCTTTTCCTTGCTGAGTTTTCCAATGTCTGGCATGTATTTGGATACTTTCAGCTGCACTTCTGACAGGCTTTGAGTGATCAGTTGTTAACCGGCTCCGAGAGGGACAGAGGACAGATTTCATGTGTGAAAATACCTGTTCACACAGGTATGTGGATCCAAATGCTGAAAGCATTGCAAATGCAATTTTCTTCAAACAGTTAAATTTCAGTGGCAGGGATGTCCAGCAAGTCGCCCCATGATCTCTCTCGGTAGCTTCAAGTGCATTGCACAGATCTCCAAACTTTGATGCCCAGAATTCTGAGCTTTTTAACTGAATGAGCTGCATTTCGAAATCTTCAACACCCATTCACTGAAATACAGACAAATCCAAGTCGCTTTCGTTGAACTTTTCAGGTTTAATTAGAAAAGAAAACATTGGGCCAAATCATTGGAAATCTTGAAATCTGTCAGAAAATTCTGATTCCAGTTCTTGCATGTACATTCTAATCTCAATGTCAAATGCAGTGTGCTGTTCCACGTGGCGTGATAGTGATGTAAGCAGGACTTAAAAATATCCCAGTACAGTGGCGCTGGAACAACTTTTAAGGTGGCTGTGCCCCCTCTTATCCCTGTCTGCACCCCTCACTGCCCCAGGCTGGGGCCAGTAGGCCACAGCTGCGAGTGACTGCAGAGCCACAGGCTGGTGGCCGGGACCCCAGGCTGGCAGCAGAGTCCCCCGGACTGGCGGCCGGGACCTGGGGCTGGCGGACGGAACCCCAGCTGGCAGGGGGCTGGCAGCCAGTACCTCAGGCCAGCAGCGGAGCCCCTGGGGCTGGTGGCCAGAACCCGAGCAGTGTGAGTTCCACTGAAAATCAGCTCGCATGCCGCCTTTGGCACACATGCCATAGGTTGCCTATCCCTGATGTAACATATCAGCTGTACTGATTCAGCAGTCACTGAACTGTGCTGGGTTGAGGTTGGGTTAGGTTTTTCACTTTTTTAATTGGTTGGTTTGGTTTGGGGGGGGTTATGTTAAGAAGTTCTTTTCAAAGATATTCAGTTGGCACTCATACAAGTTGAGCTTGGGATGGCTTTTCTGGTGTTTTTTATTCAAAAGTCTCTACTCTTCCTACAGAAATCTGGGGCATTGTATGAAATTATAATGCAAAATCAAGCATGTGGTGGTAGAGTGGGGTGTTGTCATAATGTATGTATGTAACAGAAGTCATTTATTTCTAAGACAGTTTGATAAATGCAAGCAAAGTGTGTATATATGCAACATATAAAATTAGACAATGACTTCCTGAAAAAGATCTTTCATGCTGAGAACTCTTGTAAACAAGACAAAGCAAAGAGAGAAGATTGTTTTTCTTTCCCAGGAAAATATATCAATTTTTCTATATTTAGTATATTCCAAACTCTGTCAACAAGTCACAACTTGTGAAAAGAAAGTTGACTTCTACGTTGCCTGCTAAAATTAGGGTTGAAATTCTGGCCCCATTGAACTCGATGGCAAAACTTCCTGGATATCATCCAAAACAACTAAATGTTTATTGTTAGCTTTTGAAGATTGAAAAGAACCCCCCCCCCCCATTCACACTTATCTACATTTCCAAGGACTGCATATTTAAAAGCAATTCATAGTCTGATCATTTTCAATAAAAAGGTTATTTTTATAGATATTGATGTTTGAAGATAGAATAGAGTTAAGCAAAAATAATAGCAAACATATGTAAAAATAAACACATCTGTACTCCCTTTAATATTTTTGTTCTGTATATATTTCTATAGAAAATCTGTGTTTACAGACATTTTCTTGTTTTTACAGAGTGATATTTGCTGAGCTAGGGTGTGATCCAAACACCACTTAAGTCAATGAAAAGACTCTCATTGCTGCCATGAGGCTATGTGTCAGGACCAGATGCAGTGTAAGACACGGCAGAGCAATATAATATAAACAGTTCCAGCTGCTCTGCAATAATTTTCTTTACAAAGAGCAGAAAATTTGTGTTTTGTTCATGATGTCATAGCTGAATTAAACTATTTAAGGGTTTAAAAAAGTACTGCTTTGAATTAGAGTGGGATAAGTTTCCAGAAATGCTGCAGGAAGTATAATTGTTCTAATGGCATACGTATATTGAGGGACCAGTCCAGCAAAGTGCTTGGCTCTTCATGGGAAGTAACGATTGTGCTCAACCACACTGAATTTTTCAGTGGGAGTGGAAAGTGTTCAGCAGCTCCTCAGAGGCACTGAGGCCCAATTTTTCATAAATGGCCTCTAGTTTTTGGCACCTCTATTTTTCAGTGCCCAAGTCTGGTAGAGTTGGGCATTTAAAAATTGAAGGACCAAAATTAGAGGCCCCTTATGAAAATTTGGTTGTAAGTGTCTTGCCAGATTGGGCTCTAGACTATTTTCTTGTTGAAAGAATATCCTATATTTCATTGCAAAAGAAAAGGAACAGATTAGGCCTTGTCTACACAAAAAGTTTTACCACTTTAACTAAAAGTACGTTTCTAAACCAAGTTAGTTAAACTTGTACAACTTTTTGTGTGGATATTTTTATATCAATTTAAACTTGGTTCATATTGCTTTAGCTTGTACCTGTGTGGAAACTAAACTGATATAAGATGCCAACAAGTTTGAATCAGTTTAATGAAATTGTTTTCTTAACCAGTTTAAGTTAAACCAGTGCAATTTCTATGTGTAGACAAACCATAAGCACTTCACAGGGTGACGGAAGTTCCACAGTTTATCTATATGGACACCAAAACTATCCAAAGTTATATTAAATACTAAAAATCCAGTTTTGGAAGAGATATACAACTTCATAATTCAAGGATTAAGCCAGTCTCCTGCTTTAGGAGAAGATTTTTCTGAGGGACAGTTTATCCTACTTCTACTTACTTTGAGGCTTTCCCCACCTTCCTTGGAAGCATGTAGTGCTGGCCACTGTCAGACAGAGACTACATGGACCATGAGTCTGATCCAGTGTAGCAATTACTATGTATGAGCACCTTTTTTAAAGAGAAGCATTTATTTTTAATTTAATGTATTACAAAATAAAAATTGGACAATTTCTTTCTGTTTGAGTTTTAGAAAAGTATTTTGCTCATAGAACTTCAGTAATTTCTGAGTCTAAACAAACAGCAAGTTAAAGTAAAAAGAATGAAACATTATTTTACCAATTACTTCCATTTTTAAACAATTGATATTATTGGGGATTTGTTGTGTACCAAATAATATTTATTTAATATGCTGTTGTACTATATGATACTAAAGACATATATAGAGATATGAATTTCATATTTCATCTCTACAGCCATGCAAGCTACCAATTATCCATAAATGATTTCAATGCTAATAAAATCTAAAATGTATATAGTGGGTAAACATGATTTAGGAGCTTAAGTCTCATTGGAAAACAATGGGATTTGGGCTCATAACTCATTTAGGCATGTTTGAAAATTTACACATTATACTATATATTTTCAGAGGCATATTTCCCCCGAACAACATTTTTCTGATATTATTAGATGAATTTCGAAACATTCAGCAAACCCCGATACAGATAAGAAGCTTGGACATTTAGCTGCTATTTGTGAGAATGTGAAAGACTGAGGGTTTGCTGCCATCTGTTGGTAAATATCTGAAAAGCAGGATCTGTGTTTTGCAATAATGAAAAAACACAAAAGTTGAGAAAAGCAAGAGTGAGGGTAGAAAGTTGACATCTGGCTTTGGGAGAGAAAAGTTTCAAGTTATTAAGTCATAATGATCAAATGGGGTGGGGAAAAGGTGAAAAAGGAAGGTAAAAACTGAATTCACAGGATTTTTTTCACATCTTTCTTTACAGAAGCAATGAGGTCATTTCCTACTGAGTCAATATACTACTGGAAGTGAGTCAGTGTGGATATGCTGAGTAAGTTGAAAGAATGTAGCTAATGACTGTATGATAGCCAGAAATATAATTATTAAAAGAACACAATGAACCAAAATATATTTTTGAAATGAACAAACTAGTACTAAAATGGGAGTGCAATGGAGAGTATAAACCACATGCAGTGTTTGACATTCAGCGGTTAAAAACCTTTTTTGACGTAAAGGAGAAGAGCCTTCCTTCACCCACTAAAAATAGAGTATTGTCTTCCATTTAAAAACTCAGGAACCATCTTGCAGGAACTGTTGTGTTGATAAAGGGGTTTCAGGCCCAACAGAAAATAATAATAATACCTAGCTCTTCTATATCATATTTTGTCAGTTGATCTCGAAGCACTTTACAAAGGAGGTCAGCTTCCTTATCGTCCAGGGGAAACAGAGATGGAGTGATTTGCCCAAGGTCACCCAGAAGGGAATAAAACCCACATCTCCTAAATCTCAGCCCAGTGTTCTATCCTCTAGGCAGCACCCTTCTTTACTTTTGCAACACTAAGGCCTGAGCTACACTACAAAGTTACGTCCACGTAAGCCACCACATGTCCACCTAGTTATGGCATGTGTCTACATTTGTCTCCTATTGATGTGTCCAGTTATAGTGATGCTGTAAAACCATCCCCACCCACCTTGGCATTGAGCCATGGTCAATTTACTGAAGTTGACTCAAAGCTAGTGTAAACACTGCATTACCTGTTTCAACCCTAACAGTCCTCCAGTAGCTGATCCGCAAGGCCCAACACTGACCACTGTAATTACAATTGTGAGTGCCACACTGCCCGGGGTCATGGAGACTAGAAGCCCCCTCTCTCCTTTAAAGCCCTGCAAATTTTTGAAGTGCCTTTTTCTGACTGCCCAGCTTGGCAAGCACACCTAGCAGCTCTCCATTGTTGTGTGCAATTGCCCAGCTGACTATGCCAGCTAAAGTTTCATTCAACCAAGCAATTCCCTCCTCAATTCCATTTCCCTGGTGCCACACTCACCATGGCTGATGCTGTGAGTGGCATTAAGCAGCTGCAGTCAGTGTATAGCTTATGAGCATGCATACTTGGCTCCTTGCATGAGAACTGCGCATTCTCCCCAGGATTGTGTTGATGCAGTGTGGCACACCATGGGTAGGGATCCCAGTGTGTAAAACCACCACTGTCCAGCGCACTGTCTTTTCGGAAGTTTTGGCGATGCATGATGGGACAGAAACAAGTCGCACAGGGTGACTGAGAGCAAAAGGTCAACTTCACAGCATGCAATTTTCTCCGTCCCCTACTGTCATCTATGTCCCATAATTTTTGTGCCTTTTTAAAAATCCCGTGAACCAGCAGAGCCCTCCTTGCTGTCCACCATCTCTGACAGAAACCTGGACATTGCTCTGCATTATTGTCATAAGCGTTGTAAGCACAGGACACACAATCCTCCGGTATTTGCAGAGCCACAAGAAGAAGCGAATCAGCAGGGAACATACCCTTAGTTTAGATAGTATAGAACTATTGTTGCCATGCTTGCTGAACTCTGATCCTGTTTTCTTTAAGACAAAACAAGACAAACACATGAAAAAGCAGAGGAAAATTAATGGCTAGTCTACACTGGCAACGCTAAAGGACTCCCGTGGCAGGCTTTAATGTGCCTCGTGTGGTCACTACGCAGCGCGGGGAGAGAGCTCTCCCAGCGCTCTAAAAAAACCCACCTCCACGAGGGGCGCGGCTCCCAGCGCTGAGAGTGCACTGTCTACACTGGCACTTTACAGCGCTGAATCTTGCTGCGCTCAGGCGTGTGCTTTTTCAGACCCTTGAGCCAGAAAGCTGCAGCGCTGTAAATTGCCAGTGTAGGGACAAGCCCTTAGCTTCTGTCTCTGGTGCTGACTTTCAAAAGTAACCTCACTACTGTAGAATTTCAGGCTCAGCGCATGGTCTTAATCAGCCTGACTCTGACACCAGACAAACTATAGGCTGTTTAAGGCATTGCTTTTAGTTGTCTTTCTGGTCAAGTGCTCGCAGCACAATAGCAAAAGCTGCAGTTGTCTTGGTGGCTAACACAGAAGAGGGCTATTAGAAGACAAAAAGAGAAAGATAGAACAGATTAGAAATAAAGTGGAGAAGGAAAATGACACACAAAGGAAAGAATGACCGAAGGAATACAAGTCTCACGTTTCAGGTGTTGTTCAAGATTTAGCTAAAGCTGGTGGAGGTGGTGATGTCACTTGGTTCTCTCTCTGTGGCCCAGTGTGGTCAGAACATCTTTCAGGATCAGAATGATGAAGGCCCAACCTTGTTATGGTAGATCTCAAAGTCCCAGAAAACTGTGCTGGTAGCAGCCACCTTGGCAAAGCTTGCTCCCTCCAAACCACCTGTTGCCCTGCTCCCTTTTGGTGCCTCCCACGGCCAGTTAAACAGTGTCCAGAATAGGTGGCAACTTCATCTCATTAAAATTAACCAGTCAAAGCACATTTCAGTGATTTCTACTATAAACATTCCCTCCCACTTCTAGAATCTTTCAGCAAATTGTCCTGTCAACCTGTGACAGGAGCCCCTTATCACCGTTCTTTAAACTTAATTCATCTTGTACCAGTTATTAGTTTCCAACTTTTGCTGATTTTTACAAACAATTTTATATTGCAGGCTGAGTTGAACTTCTGTTATCTTGGACAACTTAGATCTCTGCTCAACAGAACCTTGGTTGTGTGTGGGGCTAACACTGGTAATCCTCAACCAATAGCGATACCATGGCCAGAAATCAAAGCACCCTTTGTGTGTGGTCCTGCCTCCCATGGTGTGAGAATCCAGCTAATGGTGATTTGTAAGGCATCTCTTTCCACTTTGGAGCTGCTCCTCCTCCCACTTATACTGATTCAAATCACAAGTCACTCTGGTTAAATGGCTGGGACAATTGAAGGTAAGACTCAGGTGGCTGAGAAGGGAACTGGGCCCACTATCCTAATAGTTCAGGGCTGAATAATGTTACCAGATGCCCACTAACTAATTAAACAAACTAGCTACTACTTAAGAAAATTGGGTGTTGGGAGACACATACACAAGGTTCAAAGATAATAGCCTGATGAGAAGTCCAGCACTCCTGCCATGCCCAGCAACTGGGAATGGGAAGAGTCACAGTACTGGGTTTTCTACCAGATTTCTCCACCTTGTGCATCAGATGGAGGGCTTGTCTACACACAGAAGTTATTCCTGAATAAGGTAGGGTGTGAATTTAAAGGGGGGCCAGCTTTCAGAACTCCATATGTGGACACTCCTCAGTGCCTTGGTCTGGTTGAGTTCTATCCCCTTCCAAATAGCTCAAACTAATTTGGAAAAAAAGACAGGGTTATTCCGGGTTTGGTGCCCACACTTAGGAGCTGTTCCAGAGCAGCTCACCGTGGAGCTCAGGGGCTTAGTGCATGTGCAGCTCCACCTCCCATGCTGGAAGGGAAAGAGGTCGTCAGTGTTTTCTTCCTCCCCTCCCAGCCGCTTCTGCTGTGTGCACTCCGTGCACTGCCCCCTGCCCGGTAGCCGCGGGCGGCGCCCTGCGCAAGGATGCTACAGCGCCACCACGCGGGCAGTATCCCCGCAGCCCCCAGGCGAGCCGCGGCGGCCAGGGACCGTGCCGCCCCTTGCCTGCAGAGGGCGCTGTGCTCGCTGCGCTGCCGGCTCCCCGGCACGCGCAGCCCTCTTGGCTGCGGGCGGCGCTGCCAGCGCAGCCGCTTCTTGTCACCTGGGCGGGCCTTGGCTCTCCCCTCTCCCCCCTCTGCTTACGGCTACAGAGCCAGCCCCGAGCTACCCCTCTCGCCGGCCGCGCGCCCGCCCGCCCGCCTGCCTCTTGCGCGCCACGCACCATGCGGAGCTTCCAGTACCCGGAGGCCTATCGCGACGAGGCTGCGGTGAGTTCAGCCCTGACCCCGCTCTCTCCGCCTTTGTCTGCCGTGGGCGGGTGCCCCCCCCCCCCGAGCAGCGGCCCAGCCCCTGGCCGGCACGTGGGGCGCGTCTCCCGGCCGGCCCCGGGCTCTGCGCCTGACCCGGTGGGGCAGCGGCGGTCTCTGCTGCTGGTGCCCACGGAGGGGAGCGGGGCACAGGCCGGAGCCGTCGTTCCCTTGGGGTGAGGTGGCGGGGCAGTGCCCTGTGTTTTCGGCCACTCCGGTAGGGCCTTCCAGCTGGGGAGCCCCAAAGGGCTTGTAATCCGGAATGTCCCCTCCCCACGCTGTCAGTTAGGAGAGTATTAGCAACCCCATTTGACAGCTGTAGACATTGAGGCTCTCCCTTCAGCGGGAGGCTAAGTGACCTGCCTGGCATGCTGGTTAGCAGTGCTTGCTCTGAGCTAGCTGGACAAGGGTCTCTCCTTCGTTTTTGTTTTCTTTCAGGAAACTTTGTTAGCATGATGTTATAGAACTGTGCTGATTACTTTGGTTGGTAATCACAGTCTGTATTGTGTGTTGTGGTGCAATTTGTAGCACAGGTGTCCGTGAAAGGCAAACCCTGTCAGTAAGGGGTGTACTTCACAGTTCTGAACTGTGAGCTTCATCCCAAACTTGAAAATGTTTTCTCACAACCCACACCATATTTTTCAGCTAAGCAGGTAGTAATGCTTTGGGTTTCACACCCTTGATAAATAAAAGCATAATCTTTGTCCAGTAAATGGCACTTACATTTTGTTTTAGTTTTATAGAACTCAAGAGGTACTCGTGCTGGAATTCTGCACCACTGCGCAATGCAGAATTGTGAAGATTAGTGTTCCCCTGTGCTGCTGCGGCTGACTAGCAGGAGTGAGATTATATTGTATTATTTCTAGGGTTGTCAAGTGACTAAAAAATCATTAATTGTGTAATTAAACAATAAGAGAATACCATTTATTTAAATATTTTTGGATGTTTTCTACATTTTCAAATATATTGATTTCAGTTACAACACAGAACACGAAGTGTACAGTGCTCACTTTGTTTATTTTTTATTACAAATATTTATACTGTAAAAAACAAATAGTATTTTTCAGTTCACCTCATACAAGTGCTGTAGTGCAATCTTTTTATCATGAAAGTTGAACTTACAAATGTAGAATTATGTACAAAAAGTAACTGCATTCAAAATTAAAACCATGTAAAACTTTAGAACCTGTAAGTCCACTCGCCCAGTCGCTCAGATAAACAGGTTTGGTTACAATTTGCAGGAGATAATGCTACCTGCTTCTTGTTTACAATGTCACCTAAAAGTGAGAACAGGCGTTCACATGACATTGTTGTAACGTGTGTCACAAGATATTTACGTGCCAGATGTGCTAATGATTCATATGTCCCTTCATGCTTCAACCACCATTCCAGAGGACATGTGTCCATGATGATGACAGTTTCTGCTTGATAACAATCCAAAGCAATGCAGACCGACACATTCATTTTCATCATCAGAGGCTGTCTGCACTACAGCTGGGATCAACGCTCTGAGATTGATCCACTGGTGGTCGATTTAGCTGGTCTAGAGAAGACCTGCCAAATCGACAGCAGATCACTCTCCAGTTGACCCCTATACTCTACCCCCAACGGGAAGAGTAAGGTAAGTCAACGGGAGAGTTTCTCCCGTCGACCACCCCCTGCAATGTAGACCCTGCAGTAACTCGACCTAAGGTATGTAGACTCCAGTTATTCATGTAGCTGGAGTTGCGTAGCGTAGGTCAACTCACTGCGGTAGTGTAGGCACAGCCTGAGTCAGATGCCACCAGCAGAAGGTTGATTTTCTTTTTTGGTGGTTCGGGTCCTGTAGTTCTGCATCTGAGTGTTGCCCTTTTAAGACTTCTGAAAGAATGCTCCACAGCTTGTCCCTTTGTGGACAGCACTTCATATTCTTAAACTTTGGGTCGAGTGCTGTAGCTATTTTTAGAAATCTCACATTGGTACCTTCTTTGCATTTTGTCAAATCTGCAGTGAAAGTGTTCTTAAAACAAACATGTGCTGGGTCATCATTCGAGACTACTACAACATGAAATATATGGCAGAATGCGGGTAAAACAGAACAGGAGACATACAATTCTCCCCCAAGGAGTTCAGTCATAAATCTAATTAACAGATTATTTTTTTAATGATCATTATTAGCATAGAAGCATGTCTGGAATGGTGGCCGAAGCATGAAGAGGCGTACGATTTTTTAGCATATCTGGCATGTAAATACCTTGCAACGCTGGCTTCAAAAGTACCACGCGAATGACTGTTCTCACTTACTGGTGCCTGCTTCTTATTTACGTCACCTGAATCTCCCATCAGTGTAAACAAACTTGTTTGTCTTAGCGATTGACAGAATAAGAAGTATGACTGAGTGGACTTGTAGGCTCTAAAATTTTACTCTGTTTTGTTGTTTAGTGCAGTTATGTAACCAAAAAAAAATCTGCATTTATAAATTACACTTTCAGGATAAAGAGATTGTACTACAGTACTTGTATGAGGTGAACTGAAAAATACTATTTTTTTATCATTTTTACAGTGCAAATATTTGTAATAAAAATAATATAAAGTGAGCACTGTACACTTTGTATATTGTGTTGTAATAGAAATCAATATATTTGAAAATGTAGAAAAACATCCAAAATATTTAATAAATTTCAATTGGTATTTTATTGTTTAATAGTGTGATTAATCACTGTTGGGTTTTTTTGAGTTAATCACGTGAGTTAAGTGCTATTAATCAACAGACCTAGTTATTTTGATAAATAAAATATTTAGAATTTTGCAGAATTTTAAAATATTGTGCACAGAACTTTTAATTTTTTTTTTTTTTGTGCAGAATTCTCCCAGGGGTATAGAGGGTAACAGTGTTGTGTTAATATAATCATAGGACACATAAAGAAAGGAATCACTTTTGGCATTTTCCCCAAATGGTAATGTCACTGTTTGGGTACAAGAAATAAAAGCTAAACTAAATCTTAAATTTATGTCAACTTTTTTGAAGTTTACATATATAACATCTGTAGAAAAAACATAGATTTAAATTTTCCGAAAGTGACTAGTGTATTGCGTGTTTTTGGATCACCAACTTGAGACTTCTTAAAATAGCCTGACTCCCATAGTGCAGGTGCTCAGTGTGTCCAAATATCAGACCCTTTTGAGGGATCTCAAGCTTAGCATCCAAAAATGGAGGTCTCCAAAATCTCCAGTCTCTCTTGGAAAATTAAGGCCTTAATCTAAATGATGAAAGATGCAGAAAATTAGAAAGTTTATCTTATATGATGATGTATTTCTAAGACTCTCACTTCGCTTTCTGTACATCAACATTCAGAATATATATTTTGAAAACTAAACATCTCTGTGTTCAAATGGAGAAACTGATGTCCATTAAAAATAACCATGTAGGTTCTATTAAAACTGGTTGGTAGTTTCCCCCCCCCCACCCCCCCACTTCCTGCCCCACAAAGGCAGTGATTTAGGCCCTAATCCTGTAATACTAGGTATGTGTTTAATGTCACTCATGAGAAGTATTTGCAGAATTGGAGTCTTAGCTGACACTGCCAAAAAGATCAGCTTGATTTTCTACTTTTAAAGCTGAGTGAACTATAAAACTTGAAATGTCTGAACTAAATTCACACCCTGGCTTGCCATGCAGTAACTTGTCATGTAGACAAGTGGAGAGTGTTTGGTTTGTTTTTTTTTTTATGTTATTCACATTGTGCTTTTTTCTTCCCAGCTCTGTTGTTCCATAGAGCCTTCATCTTGATGTGGATCATTTGCTAATTTCAAAACAAAACAAAGTTTGCTTTTGTGTTTGTTAAAGCAATGTCTCTCTCTTAAATTCAGGTACATGATTACCATGGGTGTAAAATATGTGACCCGTATAGCTGGCTGGAAGACCCTGATAGTGAACAAACAAAGGTAACTTTTTATCTATAAAATTGGAAGTTTTGACATTCATCTCTTTGTAGGCCTGAGACATGCTTCCCCGTCTGCAAAATATTGGTAACTTTGTAAAACTAGCATATTATGTCCAAGGTAACAGTACTCTTTGATATCAATGAAACAATGGTATTAAGACACCACATCTTGTGACTTTGTTAATGTAGAGATAAAGATATTAAACAATTTAGATAGTTCACATCTTATTTATAGTGCAGCCCACATATGGGTGTTGAGGGTGTGGCAGTAGTAACAACAACAAAATAATGGCTTTTGCTTTCAGCACCCCCACTATAAAACTTGTTCCAGCACTCTTGCCCCATATCGACAGATGATTCCTGAATATCAAGGGTCACCGAACTCAAGTTTCTGTTTCAAAATATTCTAACACCTAAAATTACTGTAGCCAAAATAGTAGAAGGAGATTCTCTTTTCTTTGGTTTTACTTTGTGTATTTGACAGCACTTTGTGTAAAGTTTCATTTTTCCTCCCCTGTGTCACCAAGATAGCCGTTGATTTTGGGATTACCCTTGTGAATAAGGTTACACACGTGTATAAGTGTTTGCAGGGTTGATCCAAAAGTAGTTAGTCTATCATGTTAGAGTGGGTTTTTCATGTAGCACCAGGAGGGAGAAAACTATTTGATTAAAAATAAGAAATTGTCATAGGAACTCGGGGAGGATGGGACAGAAGTAGTGTCTGAAATGGCTCTTAACTTTTTTCCTTTAAGGTGACTGTTGTCACAGTTCAGGGCAACTGCACTGGTATTCACACCTCTGTGGTCCAACAAGGGCACATGCTCTCAGGCTTGCGGCTTCCCAGCTGTCACCTGTCTTGAGGGAAAGAGACACATCTTCATCCAAGACCAGGATTTTTGCAGATTGCTCAATTCCCTGCCTACACTGAATTCCCCAGCAAGTCAGACTGCCTCAGCAGGCCTGCTTTGCTTTTCTTCTCAGAGGCTGTAAACAGCGTAATTGACCATAGATTTAAGTTACAGCACAGCTTTTCCTAAGCAAGCACACTTATGCTTAAGATAAAAGCATTAGAGAGAATATTTTAAAATAATAAAAAAAATCCACACGCATGCTAATAATCTTACCAGATCACCCAAATTCTGTATAAGGGCTTTGACAGATGTACCGTCCTTTAAACAGCACCAAGGATTTTTTTGTGCGGTCACAAATTCACAACAGCTGTTAACTCAGAACAAGTAGGCCCATGAATCTGTGATTATTATTATTTTATTTTATTATTATTTTTTAAAAGGTTGGGTCTTTGACCCTTAGAAACAATGAATAAGTAATCCATCAGACAATGCGTTTTCCTCAAGATGTAGCTTTAATAGGTTGGGCCCAGAAGTGGGGAATTTGCATTCCCTCCCCCCAGGTATTTCTCTAGGTATCCCACTAAAATTTGATTATCCCAAAAGTTCCTTCTTTGTGGCCCGTTATTTTAAAATAGAGCTTTGAAGCTCATAATGCTTCCCAGCTTTTACATTAGTCATGTCTCCCTCCTAGAGATGTTACATTCAGTCCCCCAGTAATACGTAAATATTTGCATTTTTAATATAATGAACTCCTAAAATGCTTAATTCAATAAGGTTTAATTTAATTCAGTAAGGCTTAACTTAATTCAAGTAAAAGTATAAAAAGCAACTAGTTAAAGAGACAAAACCTAACAGCAAAATTTTTTTAAAGTACATCAGAAGCAGAAAGCCTGCCAAATAGTCTGTGGGGCCACAGGCTGATAGAGGTGCTAAAGGAGTACTCAAGGAAGAAAGGCCATTGTGGAGAAGCTAAATGAATTCTTTGCCTCTGTCTTCACTGCAGAGGATATGGGGGAGATCTGCACACCCAAGACATTCTTTTTAGGTGGTAGATCTGAGGAACTGTCCCAGATTGAGGTGTCGAGAGGAAGATTTGGAACAAATTGATAAATTAAACAGTAATAAATCACCAGATGGTATTCACCAAAGAGTTCTGAAGGAACTCTAACATAAAATTGCAGAACTATTAATTGTGGTATATAACCTATTGCTTAAATCAGCCTCTGTACCAGATGACTGGATGGTAGCTAATATAACACCTATTTTTAATTAAGGGTCTGGAGGCAATCCTGGCAATTACAGGCCAGTAAGCCTAACTTCAGTACCAAGCAAATTGTTTGAAACTATATTAAAGAACATAATTATCAGACATAGATGAAAATGATATACTGGGAAAGAGTCAACACTGCTTTTGTAAAGGTATCATCAATATTTTAGAATTCTTTAAGGGAGTCAACAAAAATGTGTACCAGGGTGATCCAGTGGATATAGGGTACTTAGACTTTCAAAAAACTTTGACAAGGTCCCTCACCAAAGGCTCTTAAGCAAAGTAAGCTGTCATGGGATAAGAGGGAAAGTCCTCTCATGGGTCAGTAAGTGCTTAAAAGGTAGGAATAAATGTTGTTTTTCACAATTGAGAAGGGTAAATAGGGTGTTTCCCCCAGCGATCTGTATTGAGACCTGTGATGTTCAGTATATTCATAATGATCTGGAAAAGGGGGTAAGCAGCATGGTGGCAAAATTTGCAGATATTAAATTATTTAATATAGTTAAGGCCAAAGCTGACTGAAGAATTACAAAGGGATCTCATAACTGGGTGACTGGTCAATAAAAAGGCAGGTAAATTCAGTGTTAAGTGCACTGTAATGCGTGTTGGAAAAAATAATCCCAACTATACATACAAAATGATGGGGTCTAAATTAGCTGTTACCATGAAAAATATCTGGGGTCATTGGAGATAGTTCTCTGAATACACCCGCTCAATGTGCAGCCGCAGTCAAAAAAGCTAACAATGTTAGGAACCATTAAGAAAGGGATAGGAAATAGGGACACAAAACATCAAATTGTCACTACATAAATCCATTGTATGCCAACACCTTGAATACTGCATGGAGTTCTGGTCACCTCATCTCAAAAAGGACATATTAGAATTGGAAAAGCTACAGTAAAGGACAACAGAAATGATTGGGGTATGGAGGAGCTTCCATACAAGGAGAGATTAAAAAAGACTGTTACTGTTCATCTTAGAAAAGAGATGGGTGCGGGGAGTTAAGATAGAAGTCTATAAAATCATGAATGGTGTGGAGGAAGTGAGGGAAGTGTTGTTTACCTCTTCACATAACACAATATCTAGTGGTCATACGATGAAATTAGTCGGTAGCAGGTATAAACACTTCTTCACTCAATTTGGAAGTGTTGGCAGAGTATGTTGTGAAAGCCAAAAGTATAACTGGGTTCAAAAAGAAATTAGATAAATAAGCAAGCAGGAGGCTCTGGGGAGCAGCTCCAAGGCAGAGGGCAGGAGCAGCACATGGCAGTGGGGGGAGGAACAGCTGAACTGCTGGCAATTGATAGCCTGCTGGGCGGCTGCTGCACAGGGAACTTAGGGCAATGGGGGGGCGGGCTGCCGGTCCACCCTGGTTCCAAGCCCCCACCAGCTAGCTCCAATGGGCTGCTCTTCCTGCAAACCATGGACAAAGCAGGCAGCTGCCAGATGTTGTAAGGGAGCATTGCACAACTTTAAACGAACATGTTCCGTAATTGATCAGCAACCTAACAACAAAACAATGTTAACTGGGACGACTTTAAGTGAGGAGTTCCTGTAGTTGTCTACCTACATTCCTCACTGGCTTTTTGCTCTGCAGCAGAGGGAAGAAGGCATGGGTCTGCTTTCTCTCTCCTATGGGGAGCAGCGAATTTGATACTCCTGTCTTCCTCCTCATCAAAAGGGGTAGGGCGGAAGAGGAGGGACAGCCACACTTCCAGTAGCAGAACAAATAAGCAGGGACTGAGATTGTAAGAAGTTTGGACTACCCAGGGTGCTTCAGGAAGTACCAGGGCTGGTTTCAGTGCAGCCCTAAGGTTTTCAGCATTGAGACCTGTGCCCATCCCTCCCCTTCTCCCAAAAGCTTTCCATTTCTCAACACTCCCAGGCCCCCAGGTATCTTGGGGGGAAATGGTATAAAATCTCATTCAGCTGGCTCCATAGATCACTTTTATGTCTTCTGCTTTGCTTTGAAGGAGCATCCTGTGTCATTTGTCTCCATAGAGTCAGTGTTGCCTGCTGCTGATGCTGCCACCCCTCCTTTTGATGGAGTGAGCAACCCCGGCAGGGAGGCTTAGTGTCCTTCCTAGAAACAGGAAGGAAAGAGGGACTCTTGAGTTGAGGGTAAGGTGGGGCAAGAACCTAATGTTAACTTTAAACAAACAAGATCAAAATTAGTCTCTTATCCAAATAGACCTTCTGTTATTTAAGTGGGTGCTAATGTGTATATATAGGTGACCTCTAAAAATTGTTTTTTTTTTTAACAGTGGTACTTACCCCTTCCATACCTCATTCTCCAATCCTGTTGTGCCTTTGTATGTTGTTTAGAAATGCTGCAACGTGTATCTAGACATATCTGAATCCTAGAATATCTTCTCTTTTTTTCTATATGATTTTCAAATTCTACTTGGGTCAGGCATGCTTATCCTTATTGAGGGTGGGGAACCTAACATTTCATCCAACCAACTCCGTAGATAATCTTCGCTGTCTTCTTTTTACACTTTGTACCCATTTAAGAGATATTGCTTTGAACTCTCCACCTTGGTGCTACCAGGCTATTATTGCTAATGCGGATTGGCTGAAAATACTGAGGTCAAATTATGTGAAGAGCCTACTTTAAATTCACAAGAGTAAAGAAATTCCAAGGTAAAACTGAAAACTCTGACCTTCTCTCCTACTAGTGCGACCAAAGCAGTCACCATTAAAATGAGGTCATGATTAAAATATTGATATCTACATCAGATATTGAATTATGTTCTTGTGAACACAGACATTACTGTGGTTGAATTTAGCAAAAGCGTAATGATGTGCTAAGGTGATCCTGAGTGCTTATACATCAATTCATAACATGCATGAAACTCTTACCCAGTGACTGGGTCAGGGAGATTATACTAAATGACTCACCCTTTATGTGGGCAGTTGCACCTTTTCTGAGCTTCCTTTGTAAAACAGCTGCACAACGAGGGTTGATGCCCAGGTTGTCTTGTTGTGGCCATTTCATCCCAGAGAAGGAACTCTGAACAGGGGGTAGAGATGGGCTGTTGATGGAAGGAACAGTTATCCTCTGTGCATTGAGAGACAGTTCTGAGGCTGCTGCTGCTTGGTGATGAGGCAATGGTGCCGTACCTGAGGTTTGCAGGAGGGACTTGCCTGTGAGCAATTTGAGACCATCTCTGTTCAAGAAACCAGGACTCATGTACACTTCTTAAGTAAATATAGTAGTAATACATTAACTCCATGTCACTGATTTCACCTCTGACACGAAACTGATCAGCAAGGTCTGAAATCTGCTACTGCTTGGCAAAGGGGCAAAAGTAATCGTGCATCTGGTATAGCAATACTGTGATTTTTAGACCAATACCCTTAGGAAATAGCTGAATACTAAGCTTAACCTAGTGGGTGTTGTCTTTGAAGGTGAATTGCAAGTGGTTTCTCCTGTTGGTTGGCTGGCTTTAAAGACCTAGCTTCAGCATTAGATGCTGAGTGCCCCAGGAATAGTTGGTGTATGAGCAGACATGTAACTTTAATTTATTTTCTACCTATGTTGTTGCAAACTGAAGCCTTATCGATCGCTTCTTGCTGTGGAATGCCTCAATATGTAGTCTGCTAGTAATATAACCACCACAAAACAGGACAGAAGAATACCCTACCCAAGGAAGGAAGGTCCTTCCCTTTCCAGCTCCAATATTTAGATAGTGCATGCAGGACATGAAATAACAGTAATAAAGGAAACCATATAGAATTGCTGAATAGTGGAGCCAGGGAGAAATGATACTTACTCCTTTGTTGTACTCCACTTTCCAGTCTGTTTATACAGCAGCTTTGACAACAGCAATAGAGCATGTGCTGGAACAAGTAATTGGATTGAGATTTGTGATCAGACTTTGCAGCTTAGGAAAAACAAATTAATTTACACACTTCCGATAATCCTTTCAAGTGTACATTTTAGGGACATTTTGCACTGTTGATAAACAAATTAAAATCACTTCATCAGCCTTCAGAATTTGAAGAACAATTACAGTTAATTCTTACTAATCCTGGTGATCTTCCAAATGTCTGTTGTTTATTGCTTGTGGGTTTTTTCCTCTTTTTTATTTATGGATAAGCTATGTACTCATGAAAATAATGGGCTAGTTGCTGTGTACTGTATCCACTTCTGTGCAATCATATGCCCACAAGCTTAAATCCTAACCTTCAATATGCCTTTTTTCTCCTGAAGCTTTTTTGATCACACCATATCCTATTTTATAGTATGATACCTTCATTTATGACATTGTAGTATGTTTTAGAGTTCAAAAAAAAAATCTGATTTATGTTACGGCATAATATATGGTCGGTGACTAATAATGTACTGGGTGGCATTGAGCTAAAATTTGTCACTTCATCACAGGGCTAGAACATCTTTATAATCCGGCATAAAAAAAGGCAGGAAGAGCGCTTCTCAACTTTATGGCTCCTTTTCTTATTTATCCCTCTGTTTCTACTGTATGAATTATAGTCTATGTACACATGAGGTTTGCTCATTATCTTTTGAAGGACAACAGAAGAAATACTATACATCTTATTTTTATGTAGTGGCTTTGATACCCAGTATTGCAAAATGTGTCACCAAGAATGTCTGTCTGTCATAAACTAAAGAGAAAAAGAGGATTGAAGGTGAAATTTAAAGTGAGGCTCCCGAGCCTCAGTCTGCATATCCCTGCGATAAGAAGGTTTTTGCCCACCTAAGTCGGTTAGGCTGGATTTGTCTCTAATTTTTTATTTATTTTTAAGTGTGGGCCAGGCCTAAGCCATGCTGGCAGAAGTCCAGTTTTGCCAGTGTAACTCCACTAGGGGCTTTTGCCAGGACAGCATTGTCATCACACCCTTAACTAATGTAGCTATGTTGGCAAAAGTTTGTATTGTTGATCGGGGCTGAGAGCAGACTGGGAATAAAAAGGACAGAGATCAAGCAGCAAGAGCAGTTAACTTGGGGCGATGGAAATATAATTTAGTTATAAGCAGAAGGTATGCTTGGAATAATAAACTAGAAGTGAAACTATTTTAAAAGAAAAGGAGTACTTGTGGCACCTTAGAGACTAACCAATTTATTTGAGCATAAGCTTTTGTGAGCTACAGCTCACTTCATCGGATGCATTCAGTGGAAAATACAGTGAGGAGTTTTATATACACACAGAACATAAAAAAAAATGAGTCTTTATCATGCACACTGTAAGGAGAGTGATCACTTAAGATGAGCTATTGTGGGGGGGGAGGGGGGGACCTTTTGTAGTGAATTAAGGTGGGCCATTACCAGTAGTTAACAAGAAGGTCTGAGGAACAGTGGGGGGGAATAAACAAGGGGAAATACATTTACTTCGTGTGATGACTCAACCACTCCCAGTTTCTATTCAAGTCTAAGTTAATTGTATCCAATTTGCAAATTAATTCCAATTCAGCAGTTTCTCTGAGAGTGGTTAGTCTCTAAGGTGCCACAAGTACTCCTTTTCTTTTTGCGAATACAGACTAACACGGCTGCTACTCTGAAACCTATTATAAAAGGACGCATTCAAATAGGTTTGTAGTAATATCTGATTGATCCTTCTCCAGTTGCACTTTGACTTGTCTCTTTCCCCTTAGAACTCTGTTTAGTTTTACACTATAATATTTAACTCCATCAGTGATACCAGCTCTGTTCTGGGGGATGGGTTTTGTTAGATTGATCGCCCTTTTAATGGTAGGATATATGTTTCTGTTTTACTGCTGAACAAATAGAACTCGGTATAGTTCACTTACAGAAACTCTCAGACCGCTGCTGAACACTTTCAAAAATTCCACCCCAACTCTGCTCTCACAGAAGCCAAAGATAAATCCCTCTCTGACTTCAGTGGGAACAGAATTAGGCCAGTGCTGCACACTTCTGAAAACCCCATCCTGTGTATGGGGAAATTATTATCCTGTTGAGAGAATAGCATACCTCTACCCAGAGAACTGGTGGGTCTGACAAAGGATTGGTAAATAACTTAACAAACTTTGCTGCATAATTATTTGAATACTGTTCAACCTGCTCTGGAGTGAGTCAAATATTTTATTAATAAACTATCAAAAATACATCCAGAATTGCTGAATATTTTTACCAGTTGAATATTCAAACCGCTACACACATTGTTTCTGATATATTTCGCATTTAGCCATTCAGCAAAAACTTCAGCATAAAGCCCATGACAAAATAAAATTTAAGTTGAGTTAATTAAAATAAAATTTAATTAACTCAACTTAAATTAATTAAGTTAATCAATTAATTGAGTTAATCAAAATAAAATTTAAGTTGAGTTAATTGCTTGAGTTAGCTGTGATAGACAGCCATAGTAAAATAAATATATATATACATTCAGTATGTTGAATGAATATTTTAAAACACAACTGTTGAATGTGTGTATATGTATATGTGTGTGTGTATATAAAAATATAAATAAATACAATTTTTTATGCTGGTTTTCATCAAACCCAGAAATTCTGAAATCTTCATTTTAAATTTTTTTCCCCATTCCTCCCTCCCCTCCCCTTTTTTCCCTGTTTTCCTTAATTATTTTTTGCCACTCAATGCAGTAGGATAAATTGTCTAGATTTTTTTCACCTTTTCTTTAATTGCTCTGTAATTTCTCAAAGCTTCCTCAAATTTGGAAATGATAGTTGCAAAAGGAGAAATGAAACTCTTTAACTGTTACTCTGTAACTCGTCATTGGAGAAGTTTTGAGAAATGTATAAAGAACTGAGAGAGGGAGGGAAAGGGGAAGGAATCGGGAAATAATTCCCAATCCCTGTGAGATGAAAGCTTTTTATTATTTTTTTGGGGTGGGGGGGATTTTGCTTCTTTTTTAACCAGATTTAGCAGTTCTCTTAACTACTGTTCAATTCCTGCCAGCAGATGATCTAGAACTGCCCCTTGTATCCTCTTGTGGTGGTTTGCAGACACTTGGGGATGTTCCGTAGCTCTGTAAGGAATTGTAAATTCACTCAGATCTGAGGGGACTGTCCCCCTGCAGAATGGCTGCTGTTACGCCCACCTTTTTCAGGGCAATTGGTAGAGTGCAGAGGAGCGTTGTTTTCCTCTCACTGTGCATTTATTGCATTCATGTTTGCCCTGCATCAGGTCAGTTGAGCGCTGACATGCAAATAGAATGAAGGCACTTCAACTCCCTTTAGATTTATGTAACAAACAAGAGATGGCAAAGCCAGCAGAGAGCAATAAATTTTATTTTTCTCTGGGTAACTTTTTTAATGCAGCTAGCACAGATTGCTTTATTCTTTTTTCCTCTTGACTTTCCTTGAAATTGGAGCTTCTTGGGGGTTTTTTGGGTGGCGATGGTTGTTTTTATTTTTAATAACTTCTTCCCCCCCCCCCCTTAGATGTCCCTTCTGTGTCTTGCACAGAAAAATTGTTTCCTCCAGTCATACTTCTGAGTAGATCCGTGGTAGAAGAGTATACTGGTGTGGCTTCCTTTTCTCTTGCTGCAGTACTGTAAACACCCTATTGCTGAGCCCTTTCTTTGCTGTCCGCCATCCTATAACTGTTTTTAGTGAACAGCTCACCTCTACAGAAGTGAGATATTGAACATTTGGTAGAGCAGGGCGCCAGGATACTCGGGTGGAAGTTGAGAGTTGATGTTGGTAGGGGGACAGAAGGAGGGGGCTGAATAAGGAGGAAGGTTGCTGGGAGGGTAGTCTAGTGTATTTAACTGATATGTAATTTTTAACAAGACACCTGCCACCATATTGTGTTTGCTTATATGTCATATCCCCAGCCTTCATCTGATTTTTGTCTTAATAGAATGTGTGCTTTTTGGGCAAGGACTATGCCTTCTTCGGTGTTTGGAAAGTGCCTAACGTGCTTTGGGCATTAACACAATATAATTAATTATAAAAACAGTATATCCTTCATTTAAGTTGCTGATATGAAACTGTGGAAAAATACATAAATACATTTGGACTTTTTGTGCTCTGACACATAAAGAAATGTGGCTATTGCTGTAATCTAACTGGATTTAAGATTAAACAAATAAGGAAAAATTATGTTTTTTTGGTGGGCACTGTGGTAAGTAGCAGAAGTGCTAGCAAACGAGTTATACTATTTTGAGGTTGAACACAGATACTTTTTTATATCTACTTATCTACCTACCTACCTACATATTCCACTACTGGATTAGTGAAGAAGATAACTGTAATAGCTTTCTGTATAGTGTCTCTTTTTCTATATCAAAAGGCAATCTAGTATGTTAGAAAAAGATTGTCAAATATTTAACCACACCTTCCATTTTTGTGTACATATGTAGAAGACACATGATGGGGTGGTACAATATTATTTATAAGACCTCAGTGCTATATGGGGATATGCTAGCACAGGTCTCTACCTACTCAGCCCTGACCTACACTGGAGGGGGGGGAGGGTGTTTTGATCTAAGTTACGCAACTTCAGCTACATGAATAACGTAGCTGAAATTGACGTACTTAGATCGACTTACTGTGGTGTCTTCACTGCGGTGAGTCGACTGCTGCCGCTCCCTCGTCGACTCTGCCTGCGCCTCTCGTGGTGCTGGGGTACAGGAGTCAACGGGAGAGTGCTTGGGGGTCGATTTATTGTGTCAAGACTAGATGTGATAAATCCATCCCCGCTGGATTGATCACTGCCCGCCAATCCAGCGGGTAGTGAAGACATACCCTCAGGGTCCCAGACCTGGAAGACTCTGCTCTGCCCTTTCCTTCATAAGCATTGGGATTCCTCTGATCAGAAACCAGAGGCCGGGACTGAATATTTCTTAAGTACAATGTGAGTTTGACTTGAGGTTCTAGCTAAAGAAAGAGAGGGATGGCAAGTGGAATATAAGTTAGAGGATCTGTTCAAACTAATGTTCTGAAAGAGAAAATTCAGACAAATTTAGTATGAATTCTGTAGTCCTACGATGTGATCAGCAGAGAATGAAGCTTGCTATTATGAATGCATTTGCTACAGTCTTTAAACATATGGCTGTTTCCCATTTTCTCCTCACTAACTGTGAAGCTTCACTTTGAGTCCTTCTACTGTACAAATCAATAACTTAAAATGGCTTTGTCATTTCACTTTTATTCAGGGCTTTGCGCTTGACTAAAGTAGTGCACTCTATGGTGACATCTTCATAAGAAACTGGCTTTCTTTTTTTCCCTTAAGCGCTAACTTGAAAAAAAGCCAGGTTGTTTGTATGAAAGACACAAATATTTTGTCTCCTCTTAACCTTTTTATTGTCTCCTTCTCTGCTATCACTCAATTCTGTACTTCTCCAAATCTAATGATGTGACATTTGTCGGTTGTGAATTTCAACAAAAAATACAGGATCCTTCTCTGTAGGCTCATGAAAGGAGGGGGAGGGTATAGAATAATGTTGCTGGTCTTTTATATATCTGTCCTGAATGGACTCTGGGTTGGAAGGAAAGTAAGCATTCTATTTAGTTCCTTTCGTTTGGATGTGGCTATTTAGTATTAATGTTTCTGTTGGCAAATTTAACGTGTTCAGTGTATGTTTTGTAGAGCAGTGCCTCATTTGCGTGCAGTCTTTTGGAAAGTCAGGGTTTTTTTTAATTCTTGAGGGTAATTGTCTGGATGTTCTCAACAAAACTCTTGCAGAACTTATTCATTCTTTAAACTCTGATAATATCCCATTTATAAATATTTTTGTAACTTCTGCGACATACTTGGTGATTGAGCAGAGGCAGGGGGAAATATAGTAAAGTATTCCATAATGGTAAAGTTGGTCTAATCCAGAGGTTCTCAAACTGGGGGTGGGTGGGTCCTCTTGTGTGGGAGGGGGTTGTGGAATGTATTCTGTGGGGCATGAGAAACTTTAGGGAGGAAAAAACCTCACTGCACACATTTTACCCCACAACAACAAATAATTAGCAGAGCTGATTCCTCCAGATATGTCAGGTCCTTAGATGGCGCTGTGTGTTTTGATGGATTTCTGTTAAGCTTGCATAGCATTATACAGAGTCTTTGCCATCTGTACCTTAGTCCGTTTTCTACAACACAACGTGCACAATTAATTGTAAGCATGCATCACAATCACAGTTTTGCTCTTATTAGAATGGCTCATTGGCTCATTCGTGCAACAGAAAAAAACTCAACTCAAGTAAAAAACCCAGAAGCCGAAACGGATTCAAGTGAAGTGCCTCTGCCGCTTTTATCAGTATATGTACTTGTGTTGCGGGAGGGATGCGGGGGGCGTGAACTACTACAGACACAAAGGAGGGGGGCGCGATCAAATAAATTTGAGAACCACTGGTCTAATCTGACAGTGAGCAGAACAGGTAATGTATAAGTATTACTCTCTTCAACACACCCTATAGAACATAAGAAGGGTCCTAAAGTGTTTACCCTGTTTCTGATATAGCAGTACAATTCAGGATAGCAAGTGGACTAAGTGTGTGGCTATTTATAATAATTTGCACATTTATGTTGTCCCTTTGATCTGAGAATCTTAAGCGTTTTGCAAACATTAATTAAATGAGTAGTCAGCGTGTTTGCTATCTACAGTCTCATGATTGGGTAATTGAAATAATCAGTTTGTTTTCCCTGAATTAATTTTTTTGTTGGGCATTTATAGCTCCTAAGTTAATACTCTTGGCTAGATTTGGTTAGTGCCTGTACTAGCAGACCAGGGGCTTATGTGAGTTCCTTAGCCATATGCAAGGTTAGAATGGTACTTTTTACTCCATTGCACAAGAGGTAAATGAGTACTCAAGGTACAAGGCAATGGACAGCTAGGATCCATTATGTTTGTATAGCACCTTGCTTTCTGAAGAATTGTAAGGTATTTTAGACTATGTAAGCTATAAAGGGCTCGTTTCATCTGCTGCTGAAAAGAAATCAACTTTGGAATAAAATACAGCACCTACTTAACAGCTCCCAGACACCCTACATAACAGTTTTAGGATGTGAAATGGAAGAATATCATTTCTAATTGAAACTGCAGAAGGAATTTAAATAGGCAAAAGATAATTGAGTTGGAATTTGGCCTTGAGATGTGGTTGACATTACTACTCTTTTGTGACACTGAAATTTGAACGTCCACAAGTGATCAGGGACTTGATCATGTATCTCTCAAGAACAGAGACCCAGCTCAGAACGTACCTTTATGCATCATTCGAGTCTTCTTCACATATGTGAATCTCACCTGCTGTCATGAGGATTTGGCTCAGTGCATTCTGAGAAGGGAAGAAGTGCTGTCTTCAGAACTAACAAAGCCAATTCCTGTTTGTACCTTGGACTTCCTGGGTTTACTGTCCAGACCAGTTCTATATAGCTTGTGAGATGTGATGGATTCACACAGCTCAAAGTGTTACGTATGTCTGCCAGTCACACGCTGCCATATAAATACTATTCTTATTGGGGTGAAATACTCTTTTTATTTTTCCTTATGAATTTTCCAGTTTTAGTCGTTGTAGAGTACCGGAGGCACACTGTACTGCAGCTCTATATACTTCTTGTGATGCAAGTGAAGCTAACACTATTTATATACACATTATAATCTGATTTTTACCCAAGCCTCTTGGACAAATATGAGAAGATTTCTTAAATGCTTCTTTTTGGGGGATGGGAGGAAATCTAGTTTTTGGTGGCTGTAATTTTAATTACACAAGTGAGCATCTGAGAGTCAAAATTGAGATCTACTATTTTATCTTGAATACTTTATTTTCTATCACTTTATCCTGATATTTTGGAGGTTGGCATTGAGACTCTTCATGGGTGACTCTACACATCATATACATAGAACAATTCTTTCTGTGCTACTTGTGTCAGATAGATAGTATTTCTTGTAGGACATATAGGTATGTTTGACTCAGCATGTGCATTTTTTTTTTTACCTTCAGGCTTTTGTGGAGGCCCAGAATAAGATTACAGTGCCCTTTCTTGAGCAGTGTCCTGTCAGAGGGTTATTCAAAGAACGAATGACTGAGCTCTATGACTATCCCAAGTACAGTTGCCACTTCAAGAAAGGAAAAAGGTATGTAAAGAAAGCCGTTGGGTGCTTTTTAGATCATAAAGCTGAATTCTCAGCCCTGGAAATTCAAAATAACTATTAACTTGATCTGTTCCATTCACTTTACAAATTATCAAATGTAGTAAATTAGGAAGAATGTGATTGTGTGGTCCAGTAGATAGGATCCTAGTCCTAGAGACCTGAGTTCTATTCCCATTACTCCTGATGCCCTTTTTTTGTGACCATGGACAAAACAGTTTTCCCTTCTGTGCCTCGGATCCTTTGGTAATAAATGCCATTTAATGATAAAATTCTTTCAGAGCTTGGTATGGTCATTATATTTAAATGGACATCCAACTTGAAAAATCACATTTTTTGACTGAATATTTTGTTTCTATTATAGTTATAAGTAATACCTAGGATTACTAAACTGGAAAGGTTGGGGGGCTGGAGGAAATTATGCTATTTTTTGGTTGGTTTACTTGGTGCAATTGACAGGACTTTACATAGTCATTTTCATTTTCTTTCTATGGATATTCTTATTCTAGGCAAGGAATTCCCCTATCCCTTCCATGCTGCTTCACAGAGTTCGGGAAATGAGGACTACTCAGAAAGTGGGGTTTTGCTACACAAAGCCACGGAGAGGAGCTGTAGCTCCTCATATTTCAGATAGGGATGCTATAGGTATTCACTATCCATTAGTAATGATCAACCTCATGTGAGAGACTAACTTCAAAAAAACTCTGATTGTTGTACCACTTCTAATCATATTTATCCAGATCTAGAGATTACATGATCTAAAAAAGGCTTTCTCATGTACATCTTACTCAGTTGAAATAAGGCCTATAAACTTCTTATGGTTATAATGTTTAGAAATTAATAAATCCTATCATTTCAACTATAAGATAAGAAATAGCAGCTGCAACTAAGCATCTCTGAAACAGCAGGTATTACAAATACTCTTTAAAAAGCTCAGGGAGCACAAAAAGTTTTCTGGGAAACAGTGGTCCAGTCATGCTAATTTAGTAAACTAGGAAGTGAAAATACCTGGCAACACAGAAGTGAAACTAACTAAAAAAAAAAAAAAAAAATGCAGTCAGATGGAAAAAATACACATAATTTACTTTTAAAAAATACCCTTCAACTTTCATAATCTAAACTGCATATTTTGCAACAGGGTGGGTGAGATAGTATTTTTTTTATTGAACCAACTTCTGTTGGTGAGAAACATAGGCGCTGACTCTGTGGGTGCTCCAGCACTGGAGCAGCTATGGAAAAATTTAGTGGGTGCTTAGCACCCACCGGCAGCCAGCTCCCTCCCTCCCTCCCAAGTGCCTCCCACCCATGTGATCAACTGTTCCGCGGCATGTAGGAGGCGCTGGATGGGAAGGGATGGAGAGGGGACGGTGAAGAGATGGGGTGTGGGTGAGGGGTTGGGAGAAGAGGTCCAGTGGGGGTGGGGCTTGGGGCGGAATGGGGAGTTGAGCACCCTTGGGACCCTGAGAAAGCCAGCACCTGTGGTGAGAGAGACAAGCTTTCAAGCTGATACCGAGCTCTTCTTCAGGACCTGTGTAAACTCGAAAGCTTCTCTCTCTCACCAACAGAAGTTGGTCCACTAAAAGATATTAGCTCACCCACTTTGTGTCTCTAATATCCTGGGATCAACATGGCTACAACAACGTTGCATACAATCTTGTGCAACAGTCAGTTCTGTCGGCTGAGGGTATTTACAAGCCCATTGTCTAAGTAGTTTCTAATCTCAGGGCTTTACTTTCATCACTGCTCCTAGAGTAACACAATAGTATATAACTGTTGGATTCCGAATTGTTTTAATTCATTGATGTCTGGAAGCAATGGAGAACCCCTCCCCCGAGAAGTTGTAGATTTGACTTGACCTCACTGGCAACTTAGTAATAAACTGCAGAGTCCTATACAATGAAACGAAGACACACACAGCCTTTGCAGGTTAGCTAGGTCCTTACTAGTTTGGAATAGTTTCACAATCGGCCTAAAGAAAACTGAAGTACTGTACCAACCTGTGCTGTGGGATGTACATGTCTAACTTCTTATTAAGATCAACAGTGCTCCGCTCAAGTCACTGGAGAAGTTCTGCAGCTTAGGGAGTATGTTGTCACAAAATGCCACAATTGATAATGAAGTTGCTCATTGCTTTCCCAAGGCCAGCTCTACATTTGGAATGCGGTCACACTGGCTGTGGAACAATAAGGGCATCAAAACAAGCCTTGCTTACAGTGCTTCTATATGGTTGTGAGATGTGGACAACATATCGCTGCCACATTGGGAAAACGTGTCCCACTATTTGACCCTGCAAACAGACTGAAGACAGCACATATGGAACAAGATTCCCAGTATCAAATTCCTTAATAGTTGTGGGATGTCTGGCATTCAGAGTATGTTCATAAAAGCGCAGCTGTGTTGATCTGGCTATGTTGTTTGTATGGCTGACTTGAGAATGCCCTAGGCTAGTGGCTTTCAAACTTTTTTTCTGGCTACCCAGTTGAAGAAAATTTGTGATGCTCATGATGCAGCGGAGCTGAGGATGAGGGATTTGGGGTGTGGAGGGGCTCAGAGCTGGAGCAGAGGGTTGTGGTGCGGGGGTGAGGGCTACGGAGTAGGGCCAGGAATGAGGGGTTCAGGATGTGGGAGGAAGCTTTGGACTAGGGGTGCAAGGGTTTGGAGTGCAGGAGGGGGTCAGGGCTCTGGACTGGGGGTGCAGGCTCTGGGGTGGCGCCGGGGATGAGGGATTTGGGCTGCAGGAAGGGGCTCTGGGTGGGGAGGTGGAGGGGCTCAAGGCTGGGGCAGGGGATTGGGGTGCAGGATTGGAGTATGGACTTGCCTCCAGTGGCTCCCGGTCAGCGGCGCAGCCAGGGTGCAGAGGCAGGCTTCCTGTCTGTCCTGGCGCTGCGGACCGGAAGAGGCCAGAAGCAGGTCTGGATCCTAGGTGGAGGTATGCAAGCAGCTTTCGTGGCTCTCGCCCACAGGCACCGGACCCCCCAGCTCCCACTGGCCAGTTCCCGGCCAACAGGAGTGCGGGGCAGGGGCAGCACGCAGAGCCCTGTGGTCCCCCCGCCTAGGAGACGGACCTGCTTCTGGCCGCTTCCGGGGCGCAGCGTAGTGTCAGAACAGGTAGGGACTAGCCTGCCTTAGCCGGGCAGCACTGCTGATCGGACTTTTAACGGCCTGGTCGGCAGTGTTGACCAGAGCCACGGTGACCCAGTGCCTTACATTCCAGTACTGGCTCATGACCCACAGTTTGAAAACCACTGCCCTAGGCCATACTGTGTGGTCAGCTAAAGCAAGGCACCTATTCTCATGGTGGCCAGTAAAAAGGGATATAAAGACGTGCTTCAATGTGCCAGGGTGACAAATGGGAAGCAACATCCCATGACAAAGCAAGATTTGTCATGTCGCCACTAACTGCTTTGAATCAAGGTGCATTAACATCTTGTGTGAAAAATGTGAACTGAGTAAAGCAAAGATGCGACAGTCTTCTGTCCCACATGCAATCGTGTTTGCAGTTCTTATCGTGGTCTGAACTTGCATACGCATCTTCACCTATATTGTTTGCTGAATCCTCGTACATGAGATTCTATCATCATCACTAATTTACGAAGACGAGATCAATTTCTTGGTTGAATTTATTAATTTCTAAGCACGCACTTCTAATACCCATTCCTCAGGTGGACAGCACCACTAATATAATTTTGTAACTCTTGGTTCATGCAGCTATCTCCTGACACTTATTACTGTTCTAGACCTTAGCAAGGAAATGCAGGGAAACAGTTTCAAATGCAGTTTCTTGTATTTAAAACTTACTTATCAGCCCCCAGATACAGTACTCAGGATGGAAGGAAAAATAAAGGAGTCATTCCCTCTAGGAAGCATATGAGGGGAAAAGTTTAGAGAATGAAAATTCTGAATTATTATTTTTAAAACTTAGAAAACCTTTGCACTCAGTATTACTGCTTCAAAGGTAAACAGTCCTGTGAAGCTTCCCTAACTTGCTAACATGTCAAGGTTGTCAAACGGTTCAGTGTCATGTTGTAGTGTGGAAGTTACTTCATCCTCTATTGTATATAGTTAGTCTGTGTGTGTTTGGGGTTTTTTGGTAGAGGGTGGCTTAGATGAATTCCACATTCCTCTATTCCAGAAGCATTTGGATACTCTTTTGTAAAGATGTTACTACTGTATGGCTTCTGTTTCTTTTATGGCTTCTTATCAATCTTTCACACCCTATTCTTCTTCTTCTTTTTTTTTTTTTTTTTTTTTTTTTTAAAAGTTGATCTGGAAAATTTAAAATAGTTCCTTTTTACTTATTCAGTTTGTGTTTTCCAGGTATTTTCACTTTTACAATACTGGACTGCAGAACCAACGAGTATTATATGTGCAAGAATCCTTGGATGCTGATGCCAAAATATTTCTTGATCCAAATAAGCTTTCTGATGATGGCACTGTGGCTTTACGAGGTCAGTGAGGCAGGAGATTTTTAAAAAACAGAGGCTACAAAAACTATAAAAGTTAGGGGGTTTTGTTTACATCAAAACATAATGTTCATAAGTATTTTTATGGGGAAAGCTGTGGTGTCTGATAGGGGTTTTGTCTACTCAAAATAAAAAAGCAAAAGATAAAAAGGTGAGTGCGAGGAATTCTCATTACTTAAAAAAATTCCTAATGATTATTAGTTTCTTATGTGTCTGCGGAAAGAATATCTAATGTCACTTGCTAACCTTGGGTAATCTTTCCTCGGTCTCTCTCTCAGCACAGGCTGTTGGCTTTCTGGATTGTTTATAATCCTCATATGCATTTGTGTGATGGACACCTCTAATACTCAGGTGCCTCAGCACTTTCTAGTGTAACTTCTTTCAAATGTCAGTTCAAAGTATTTGTCCAGCTTTATGCCAGAAATGGTAATTATTGGGCAAGGCAGAGTGGGAGTTCTACAGAGTAGTGCTTTGCCTCTCCACTGATTGTCTGTCCAGTACAGAGTCTAGTTAAAGATGCTGATCTACCTTTTACAAAAGTTTTTGTATGTTAATTAAGCTGTACCTGTGGCACTGTCATGTCAGCCTCATGCTACATCCATGCACAGCCCAGCTGCCTTGAACAAGCAACGAATGCCTCTCACTTGAGGCAGAATCCTAGTGAAGGCCAGACAGTATGTAGCTTTTACATGAGCTAGCAGGTTGAGTTAAAGAGTGTGTGAGGGAGCTATGGGCTTACCTTAACCTACTAACTCATGTGAAATGTACAAGCTGCCTCTGTAGGCTGAACTGTTTGGCAGTAGTGACCATAATGTAATTAAATTTAATATCCTTGTAGGAGGTGAAAATATCAAAACCTCCACCACAGTAACATTTAACTTTTAAAAAGGGGAACTACACAAGAATAAGGATGCTAGTTACATGGAAATTGAAAAGAGCAGTCACAAAGGTAAAATGCCTGCAACCAACATGGAGACAACTTAAAAACACTATAACAGGCTCAGACTAAATGTATACCCCAGATAACAAAAGACTGTAGAAGGATCAAAAGAATGCCACCGTGGCTAAACAGTGGAGGATGGTAGAGACAAAACGGCATCCTTTAAAATATGGAAGTCAAATCCTAATGAGGAAAATAGGAAGGAACATAGACACTGACAAGTAAATTTAAAAAAAATTTAGTAAGGCAGACCAAGAAAGCATTTGAGAAGAACTTGCTAAAGATGCCGAAACTAACAGTAACCTTTGGTTTTTTTTAAAAAAAAAAAATACATCAGAAGCAGGAAGCTTGCCAAACAGGAGTGGGGCCACTGGATGATAGAGGTGCTAAAGGAGCACTCAAAGAAGACGAGGCCATTGTAGAGAAGCTAAATGAATTCTTTGCATTCGTCTTCACTGTAGAGGATGTGGGGGATATACATCAGAGCTGATCTTTGGTAGTGACAAAATTTGAACTGCTGTCCAACTTGATGTGTCAGTAGAAAAATTTCGGAACAAATTGATCAATAAACTGTAGTAAGTCACCAGGACCAGATGGTATTCCCCCAAGAGTTCTGAAAGAATTTAAGTATAACATTACAGAACTACTATCACTGAAATCAGCCTCTGTACCAGATAACTGGAAGGTACTGAATGTAATGCTGTCTTTTTAAAAGAGGCAATCCTGGCAATTACAAGCAGGTGAGCCCAAATTAAGTACTGAGCACCAGTACTTTTGTAAAGGGAAGTCATGCCTCATTGATTCATTAGAGTTCCTTGAGGGAGCCAACAAGAATACAACCTAATATCTTTATCAGTTTAACAAGCCTCGTGGATAAGGGAGAAGCAGTAGATGTGACATATCTCAAGTTTAGTAAAAGGCTTTTGATACTGTCTCACATGACCCTCTTATAAGCAAACTATGGAAATATAGCTTAGAGAAACCTACTATAAGGTGGGTGCACAACTGGTTAGAAAACTGAACTCAGAGAAGTTATCATTGGTTCGCTCTTATCCCATGGCTACTTAGGATATGTCTACACTCCAATTAAACACCTGCAGCTGTCCCATCTCAGTGCAGGGGACTGGATTAGATGATCTATTGAGGTCCCTTCCAGTCCTACATTTCTATAATTCTGTGTGGAAAAGGGTGATCCAGTTGATACAGTATACTTGGATTTTCAGAAAGCCTTTGACAAGGTCCCTTTGAGGAAACTGAGGGCATGTCTACACTGTGATGAAACACTGGCAACTGGCCTTTGTCAGCTGACTCAGGCTCCTGGGACTCAGGCTATGGGGCTGTTTAATTGCAGTATAGAGATGCTTGGGCCTGGGCTCTGGAACCCTTCCCCTCCCGAGGTCCTCAAGCCAGAATCTGAACATTACACTGCAATTAAACAGCCCCATAGCACGAGCCCGAGTCAGCTGAGATGGGACAGCTGCAGGTGTTTAATTGCAGTGTAGACATATCCTAAGTAGCCATGGAATAAGAGTGAAGGTCCTTTTGTAGATCAGTAACTGGTTGCAAGGGAGGAAACAAAGGGTAGGAATAAATAGTCAGTTTTCACAATGGAGAGGGATGAACAGTGCAGTCCTCCAAGGATCTGTACTGGGACCGGTACTGTTCAGTATATTCATTAATTATCTGGAAAAGGGCACAAACAGTGAAGTGGTGAAGTTTGCAGATGATACAAAATTATTCAAGATAGTTAACTCCTCACAGTATGCTTTGGACTTAGAGGGATCTCACAAAACTGGGTAACGGAGCAACAATGTCAGATGTAATTCAACATAGATAGGCGCAAAATAATGCACATGGGGGGAAAAATAATCCCAACTATCCATATACAATAGATTCTAAATTAACTGTTATCACCCAAGAAAGTGATCATGGAGTTACCATGGATAGTTCTCTGAAAACGTCATCTCAATGCACCGCAGCAGTCTAAAAGGCTAACAGTACGTTTGGAACTATTAGAAAAGGGATAGAAACTAAGACGAAAATCATAATGCCAATATATAAATCCATGGAGCACCAATGCCTTGAATACTGTATCCAGTTCTAGTTGCCCCATCTCAAAAACGTTATAGTGGAACTGGAAAAAGTTCAGAGAAAGGCAAGAAAGATGACCACAGGTAAGGAATGGTTTCCACATGAGCAGGGACTAAAAAGATTTGGGCTGTTCAACTTAAAAAAAGAGACAACTAAGGGGGGATATGATACAGGTCTATAAAATTGTAAGAGGTGTGGAAAAAGTAAATAACACTTCGCTGTTTACCCTGTTTATTTACCTTTTCACATGATACAAAAACCAGGAGTTACCTGATTAAATTAAGAGGCAGCAGGTTTAATACAAACAAGAAAGTCCTTCTCTCACAAAGCACAACTAACCTGTGGAACTCATTGTCATGACATATGATGGCCAAAAGTATAACTAGTTTAAAAAAAGACCTGGGTATGTTCATGAAGGATAAGTCCATCAGTGACTATTAGCCAAGGTGGTGAGTGATCTCCGGCAACCCTAAACCTTTGACTAGCAGGGAGTGGAAGACTGATGGATCATTCCATAATTGCCCTGTTCTGTATACTCCCCCTGAAGCTCTGTTGGGAGACAGGATACTGGGCAAAGTTGACGATAGTCTGGCTCAGCAAGGCAGCTCTTATGTTCTTGCCTCAAGTGAGTTAACACTTTTTTTCCTATTGAAGACAAGGCCTTATGAGCTATAAAGGTAGGTGCATGTGCACAGTGGTGGAGGAAGGCTTTAAAAAAAAATCATAATCATTTAACTTGTAATTATATTGCTAGTTGAAACACCAGGCCAAATTCAGGCTTGGTGTAATCCATTTTTTTCAGTAGAGTTGAGCTTGTTTATAACCAGACTGAATTTGTCCCTGCGTGCCTGGGCCAACATCCATCTAAGGCCCTCCTGAAAGATGTTGCAGAATCTTGTTTTCCTCCCATGATTCAGATAGAAGTACATAAATCTCGGGTCTTTTCCAACTAATTCTATTAGGTCATATAATCTGTCCATCTGGTGGTGCAGAGTTTTTTCCAGTATATTTCTCTCTATTTTCTATTGCTTTGCAGAGTCTAACTTGAAATGACTCTCAGGAATGGCAATCGCTTTCTTTGAGGAAGTTTGTCTTTTGTCAGCCCACCTCTACTTCTTTAACTTCCTGTTAATTTAATTATAAGCCTGCCCCTCTGCTTTCCACCAGCATCTACAGGCAATTGAGGAAGAGGCTCACAGTTCAGATACTTGTTAGTAGATTGTCCTCAGCATTTGTCATGTGCCAGTCTTTCTTTGTGTAAAAAGGATGGTATGCTAAGCTAAACTCTCAGTCAGTTAGCTGTGAACTTGTGGAATCTCCAGAAACTCCAGAAAAGTGAATACCATGTGTTTGGGAACAGTTGATTGTACTAAAGATCCCTTCATATCCCCAGAACGAATTACCAACCAGTGGTCGTTAACTAATACTTGAATATTCTGAGTGAAGTAGTGTCTTTTACTGGAGCAAGTTCTGTTGGTGAAAGAGATGAGCTTTTGAGCTACACAGAGCTGTGTGTAGGGACTCTAATAAATTATAGATTTATTATAGGGTCAAACAGTGGGAATGTTGAAAGCCCCATTTGGAAAAAAAAGTGTTTAAAGATGTGTGCGCCCCTTCCCAATTAACAGACAGGTTTTTAGGAAGGAGCGACTTGAACACTGCAGGGCCCACCAGTCAAGTGTGATGCCGCCTCACTTCAGCTGTGGTTTACGCTAAGGCTTAGAGTCTAAGCATGGATTAGAAGTGATAGAAACACTAAATAGTTGCATCGGTGGCAGCTCTGGGAGTAGAAATTAACAGTCCTGCCTCTCTGTCTTTTGGGATAACCACTAGACAGCACTCCTTCTAGTTACTACATATGTGTATAAATAACTTGCGTCACCACTTCATGTTGAAAGATGGTAAGACGCTTCCAACCTAAAGATGTGCAGTAGGTGAGAGACGGCCAGCAACCAAAGATCACTGGTACTGCCAGTGCATTCGCTACTAGTTGCTGGCGGAGCGAGCCACATCCTACTTCGGTAGTTTAAAACAAACAAAAGAAAGTGTGCTCCAAACATTTATTTAAAAGTGAAAGTTATTTTTTTTAAATGCTTCAACTTTAAACTGGTAACATGCTCCTTCATTTCCTTTTTTCCTTTTCTTTCAAGTCGAAATAAACTAGCAATCTAAAATGTACTGGAGAAACATTTCTGTTAAGTGAACACAGTTATTGCATATATTTTAACTTTCCCTGGTTCAGATTTGGTTAATGTGTGGCAAATGTTAGAAAGTTGTGCAGCCAAATAGAAAGAGTGACCCGGGCATTTGTTTGGCTTTATCTGTAGGCTATGCGTTCAGTGAAGATGGTGAATACTTTGCTTACGGTCTGAGTTCCAGTGGCTCAGACTGGGTAACTATCAAGTTTATGAAAGTGGATGGTCCTGAAGAGCTTCCAGATATGCTGGAAAGGGTTAAATTCAGTTGCATGGCTTGGACCCATGACGGAAAAGGCATGTTCTACAACAGCTATCCAAAACAAGATGGGAAAAGTGACGGTAAGTATGTCTCGCATCAGTGGAGAAAAGTAACCCCTTTTTTCAACAGGTGGGTGTAATAGTGGCTAGAAAATTGTTTTACTCGAGCACTATTTAACCACATCCATGGTGAGTTGCCCCAGGAAATTTCCTTGGGCAGTTGAGATGTGTAGAGTATTGATTGACCTCTTGATACTCCTCACTCCCCTCTGAGATTGCTACTTCTATAACTACTGTACACTGCACTCTCCATTCCTGAAAAGACTTAACAAACATATGTGTTCCCCGATAATAGTGGGAAAGGTGTGTAAGTCTTTGAATGATCAGGGTCTAAATCCATATACATTATTTTTCTTTATAAGTATGTTTTTTTTCCTGTCTCTCTTGTTCTGGTTTTTTTGTGTTTTTGGTTTTTTTGAACAGTTTACTCATCTTTCTTTCCACAGTGAGGTTTTTGAAGATCTTGTACCAAGCACTTTTTGGTAAATATACTGGGAGCAAGTCTTTTATTTTTACACATTCAACTGCTATGGAACTATAATTTGGACAAACTTCCAAATTTGGTACCTTGTCTTGTCCTTTTTGCATTGAAATAATGCTCCTAGTTCAGAAGTTAAAAAATTACGTAGCAGTGCTGTACAGTAAATCTAGAAATATTTGGTAAGGATTGAGTTACTGACTAAACTGCATCTGTCCGTCACTCCTGAACATTTAAAACAAACAAATGTTTAATGAGAAAAAAATCAGGAAATGCAGCCTAAATGTTGCATGCCCAAAAATTACTGGGCCAATATTCTTTTTTTACCTTGATTTGATTAAACAAAATCTGATGGCATGGATTCCTATTTTCCTATCACAAGCTTCATCTAGCACTTCATGCAAAGCCTTAAAATATCACTTCTTGATTTTTAGCAACTATTATTATATGAACACTAACTGATAATATCCTAGTGATACCAATGTTATCTTACTTAGTTACTGTAAATTTACTAAATAGAATGACTATCAATGGCATCTCATGTTACATGATGCCAAAACCTACTCCGATATTTTGGACTCCTTGAATAATGTTTTCAGTTGCTGATGGTTTCCAGAAAATGGAGCATGAAACAATGCGTCCTGAAATTAGTAATATTTGTCATATGTGCATCTCCCTCAAATACACACCCTTCTTACTTGTGTAGTGAGAATAAGAATGGCTGCTGGCCGTTTCCGGCTGCAATCCTTGAATAACTCCTTTCACCACAAGTGTGTGTACGGAGGCAGAGAAGCTTGCAAAAAGTTTATGGTGTACATAAAAGTTGTCTTTGAAAATGAAATAATTCCCTTCTAATTATACCAGGCACTGAGACCTCCACTAATGTGCATCAGAAGCTGTTTTACCACTTCCTTGGGACTGACCAGTCAAAAGATGTTTTATGTGCCGAATTTCCTGATGAGCCAAAATGGATGGGTGGAGCTGAGGTAAATTACACACTTTATTTATCTTTATGCATGTTCAGCCTCTTTGATTAAGCCAAACTGTAATATTTATTACAAACAAAAAAATCTGAGAGACCATTATTAAGGTTGCAAAGTCAAAGGCTCAGAAGTTAGGAAGTGCCATTATTAAAGCTACTTGTGCAATTTTAATTCGGTCATTCAGTGCATCTGCATTATTATACAGACTTTAATTGCATGATCACATACTATTTTTTTTCCTTGAGACCCTGTGTCCTTCAGCACAAAGTTTGGACAAGCTCTGGGGATGAAACAGGGTAGTGTAGTGAAGGAGGCGGTTGTCTATAGGCTCCCTGGCTCATTTGTTGTGGAAGTTGGAAGGTGCACTACGAAAGAGGCAGATGATTGCAGGAAAAGAAGGGGGCGTTTCAGGGATAAAGCAGGTGAATGCTGTCCTGGAGAATTGGATTTTATCCTTCCCTGCCACAGGGAATGATGCTGGACATGTCATGTAAGTCACACTTTTTACAGGTGATCACTAATTGTGACTGCCTCATTGTCTGGAGCCTGACATGAGACCCGGAGGTCTGTCTTGCAGCGGTGCTGAGCACTCACAGCTGCAACTGAAGTCAATGGAATCTGTGATTTGAACATTAAGTATATGTAACATATAATGCTAAATACTCTGAAAAATCAGGTCCTAGATGTCTTAAGTTGGGTACACAATTAGTTAATACTTTTGACCTTGAACTCTGTGTCTCAGTTCCCATCTATAAAATGGGGATAATAATATCCTTCATCTCATAGCTGCCTTGTGAAGATAGATTAATGTTTGTGAAGCACTCAGATGCTATAGTGATGAGTACTCTAGAAAAGCCTGCAAGGAAATTAATAGTTGTCTTCAAGGTGGGATTTTAATAGTGTGAAGCAAATAAGCAGAGGGCCACACACTGAACAATAAATATAAAACAAAACATTGAATAGCTGCTTACTTAGTGAGCAGCATTCTATGGTACATGGAATGAGGCAAGGTTTTTGTAGAAAAAACTACGTGTGATTAAGTTAAAGACACTATCATAATTAAGGCTAAGATTTTGTTATGGATATTTTTAGTAAAAGTACAGACAGGTCACGAACAAAAAAGAAAAATTCACGGAGCTATGACCTGTCCGTGACTTTTACTAAACCTGACAAAATGGGTCTTTGGATCCCCACACTGTCTGAAGTGGGGCTAGGAGCCACCTGCAGCAGCTGGGGGCAGTGGGGAACCTGCGCCACCTGCAGCTGCGGGGGTCCTCTGTTGCCCATGGGGGCTGGGAGATGTGGGGTGTCCTGCTGCCCATGGGGGCCGGGAGTTGCAGCTGTGGGGTTCACGGATTCTGTGACTTCCATGACTAAATCGTAGCCTTAATCATCATGCATATTCAGAAGGTGCCTGAATTAAGGTTGCATAGGTAGGAACTGCCAGAATTAAAGTAAACTTTTGAGTGCTTAACTTTGCAATCGTAATGTTCTTTTAACATAGCTCTGTTGTAACTTTCTGGGTTGTGTGTGTGGAGGGAGAGGTGTGGAGGGGGCTTTTTTTGTTTGTTTGCTTTTTTAATTTTTTAAGGCACACGGAAAAAGCAAATGCCATCATGTGGCAGCATGTTGACACTCACATAGGTCATCAGCAGGGTTGGAAACTTGAGACCAACTAAACAGACCTCAGCCACATGAACAAACAGAATAACTGATAGCAGTAGTAGATTGTCATCCTCTATGTGGACCAACACCCGAGGGGGATAGAACACTGCCAATGGATTTCAGATACTTACTGACTGTAGAGTAGTGGTGAGACTTGGGATTCTTGGGTTCCATTCCATGCTCTGGTGAGGAGTATGGTCTAGTAGGCACAGATTCTTCTTCTAGCTCCACAAACTTGACTCCAACCTGTTCATGTCCCAGTCCTGTCTCTTCGCCACTCCAGCTCCCATTCTCCTCACCTAGCCAGTCCTAGGCTTCAGTCCTCAGGTTTCTTATCTATCTTACTGCCTAGCCAGTAGTTCCTGCCCCTGGGTGGATGGGTGTTATCTCAGTCTCTTCTCCTTTTCCTTCCCCCCCCACCCCTGTTTCCCTCCATGGCTCAGGCTATGTCTACGCTACCATGATAAGTTGACCAACGCTACGCAACAACAGGTACGTGAATAACATAGCTGAAGTCAACCTACCTTAGGTCAAGTTGCCGTGGGTCTATGCTGCGGGGGGTTTGATGGGAGAAATTCTCCTGTTGACTTACCTTACTCTTCTTGTCAGGGGTAGAGTACAGGGATCGACTGGAGAACGGTCTGCTGTCGATTTCGCAGGTCTTCACTAGACCCACTAAATCAACCGCCTGTGGATTGATCTCAGAGCGTCAATCCCATCTGTAGTGTAGATGTAGCCTTAGTTTCCTTGCCCAACGAGTTCCAGTCTTCTCTACCCATCCAGTCCCATTGTTCCATTCCCCACCCCTTAGTCCAGCTCTTACCCCTCCTGCATTCCAGTCAGGAATAGGGGAGATCATTTGAGAGCACTGGGGAGACAGGTTCCCATGCTCTCAGTTTAGGTGACCAGGCTTGGCACCACCAGGGCCTACAGTAGCCCAGAGCTGAAAGTGTGGGGGAAAGTCCTGCTATATGAGCAGGAGTGGAGTCTCTGATGAGTATGTGTAAAGTCTAACTTAAAAAAAAAAAAGTGGAAGAAAGCATATCCCTGGCACAAAGGCCACCCCTGCCAAATTTCAAGTTCCTACTCCAAAGCATAGCAAAACACTTCCCTGTCCTTCCACCCCCCAGTCTCCTCTAAAACAGCTGAACCATTTTGACTGAAATTTTCCAAAACAATTCTGCATAGACAGATGGCAGACACGGAAAATCAGTCCAAACAGTTGGAAAAGTTTTAAATACAACCTTTTAGTGGGATTATGACTGCTTGGGTCAGAGACCCCCTTGGGACTGCCACCTGGTGTGCTGAGACTATCTCTGAGCCTGTTTTCCCTGCCAGCTTGGGGCTTCAGTGCCCTGTCTTGTTGACCCAGACACGCTAGCCTGCTGCAAACACAGGGCCAGGTCTGAATCATGTCCCTCCAAAGCTACAGACTTAACTGGAAACAGCTTAAGAAGTGGTCTTGTCTCTAGCACCCAGACGCCCAGTTCCCAATGCGATCCAAACCTCAAATAAATCCGTTTTACTCTGTATAAAGCTTATACAAGGTAAACTCATAAATTGTTCGCTCTCTATAACACTGATAGAGCGAGAGATGCACAGCTGTTTGCTCCTCCAGGTATTAATTACTTGCACTGGGTTAATTAATAAGCAAAAAGTGATTTTATGAAGTATAAAAAGTAGGATTTAAGTGGTTCCAAGGAATGACAGAACAAAGTAAATTACCAAGCAAAATAAAACAAAACCATGCAAGTCTAAGCCTAATACAGTAGGAAACTGATTACAAGTAAAATCTCACCCTCAGAGGTGTTCCAATAAGCTTCTTTCACATGTTATACCAATAAAATAAAAACCAGCAGGATCTTATTAAAGGGGAAAAGGTAAAATGCCACATTTATTGTGAATACAGAAATAATCATAGTAAGCAGTTAGTTATAGCTATAACATTCCATTCAATTTCATATTTATTCACACACACACACACACACACACACACACACACGTTCTGCAAGATTGTTATCATAGTTACCAGGCTTAGAGTTGCTCATGCCAAGCCACTGGCCAGGTGGCCTGGACATGAGGAGGGAGCAGGGCCTTGTCAGATGCTCATCTGATGCTCCTGGAAGTTGGTTTGCAGAATCAGACCCCAAAGTTCTCACTTTCTAGAGTCCATTTTTATAGGAATTTCTTCCTATGCCAGTCTATGGGAATTGCTTCATGCTGTTGCTGAATCAATCAGCAGATGGCACATTCCTGACAGCTCTGTGCTGCCAGATGTTATCTTCTCTTTGGTTCTCCCATTCTTGAGGCTGTTGGGTGGATTCCAGTCTGCCCTCCCGGGGGTCCTCTGGTTATTTCCACTTGACGCCTTCTTCAGCCGATGGACATTGGATTCTTAGGCTGGCACCTCCCTGATCATTCAGTTGTTATCCACACCAAGCATCCATCCACATACATCCTCTATCTCTGTTTTAATCACAATTGTTAACAAAGCGAGATGAATACAACAAAAGGGCGGGGAGTCTCTGGGTGCTGTTTCTGTTGTTACAGAGTATTGCTTTGAGTCTCACTCTCTCTGAAGAAAAGGAGTACTTGTGGCACCTTAGACTAACCAGTTTATTTGAGCATAAGCTTTCATGAGCTACACGAAAGCTTATGCTCAAATAAATTCGTTAGTCTCTAAGGTGCCACAAGTACTCTTTTTCTTTTTGCGAATACAGACTAACACGGCTGTTACTCTGAAATCTCTCTGTGTGAATAGTTGTTGTTACAAAGAATTGCTTTGAGAAAAGACTCTGTCTTAGAATGTACTAGCACAATTAGCAGCTTGCAAGTTTCACACATACAGGGAGAGAAACAGTACCAAAAACCAAGAGACCTCTTAATTAGTAATACCCTGGAATTTAAACGATGGGGAATCAAACTCATTTGTGATTTTAATACAGAACTTCTTTAATATGATCCAACACACAGACTAGACTCCTTTCTAGTCTGTGCCCAATCCTTTCCCTGGTACAGTCCTTGTTACAGCTCAGGTGGTAGTTAGGGGATTTCTCATGACTGCAGCCCCCTTTGTTCTGTTCCACCCCCTTATATACCTGTGACACAAGGCAGAAATCTTTTGTCTCTTTGTGTTCCCACCCCTCCTTCTAACTGGAAAAGCACCAGGTTAAAGATGGATTCCAGTACCAGGTGACATGGTCACATGTCCTGTGAGACCCCCAAGCCTTCATTCTTCCCAGCCTGACTCACAGGAAGGCTTGCAAGTAAACAGAGCCATCTATAGTCAATTGTCCTAGTTGATGGGAGCCATCAAGATTCTAAACCACCATTAATGACCCACACTTTGCATAATTACAGTAGGCCCTGAGAGTTGTATCTGAAACTAGGAATATAAAATATAAGAATGATACATTCATACAAATAGAATGAACACACTCAGTAGATTATAAGCTTTATAATGATACCTTACAGGAGACCTTTTGCATGAAGCATATTCCAGTTACATTATATTCACACTCATTAGCATATTTTCATAACCTCATATGGAGTGCAGCGTCACAGGGATGTGTTGGGCAATCTTAATATTAGGTTGCACTACCAGTCTCACCTACAACAATTTAATAAAGAGCCACAGGCTTTTGTGGGTTGAAAATAGCAATGCATTGGCCACAGAGTAACTCCTACCTTGCATATAAATTGGCAGACAGAATCGGTGAAAATAGCAGTCATTCAGGTAATCATAGAACTGATCTTCTTAATAGTTGATATTCTCTTGGAATTTTCAGATCTACTCCAGCTACTGTGCTTAACCACTGTGCTCTACTGCTATTTATGATCTTTTTATTATTTTTATTTTTATCTCCTTTGTGATTAATAATACTACTTTTGTCCTACTTAATGTACTCAGCGCATGAAACTACAGTAGTTAAATATTTTTTAAAAATAGCAAGTCACTGTGAACAGAAAAGCTGGAACTGTTGGAAGACCAATAGTTTCTATCAAAGAATTTAAAAAATCAATTTAAGAAAAAGGCAGTGATCCAGATTTAGATCCCTCATTTGTGAAATTCCTTGGGAAGAAAAACATCCGTGAAGCAGGGTTGTTTTTTTGTTTTTGTTTTTAAATTAGAGCACATATGAATCATAAAATCTATAGATGGCAAAGACCTCTTAAGCTACTGGTTTCTCAACCAGGGGTCTGGAGGCCCCTGGGGGTGGGGGGCGTGAGCAGGTTTCAAGGGGTCCGCCAAGCAGGGCCAGTGTTAGATTTGCTGGGGCTCAGGGCAGAAAGCTGAAATCCCACTGCATGGTGGTGAAGCGTGAGGCCCTGAGCCCTGCCACCTGGGGCTGAAGCAGAAGCCTGAGCAATTTAGCTTCATGGTGCCCCCGTGGTATGGGGCACTGGGCAACTGCCCTGCTTGCTACCCCTTAATGCCGGCCATGGCTTTTAGATTCAGAAAACCAGTTATTGTGGCACAGGTTGGCCATGTCATTTTTATAGCCTGTTTGGGGCCCTCAGAAAGAAAAAGGTTTCAGAGTAACAGCCGTGTTAGTCTGCATTCGCAAAAAGAAAAGGAGTACTTGTGGCACCTTAGAGACTAACCAATTTATCTGCATCCGATGAAGTGAGCTATAGCTCACGAAAGCTTATGCTCAAATAAATCGGAAAGAAAAAGGTTGAGAACCCCTTTCTTAGGCCACGCAGTCCGTCCATGAAGTAGTTGTTATTCACTAGATCACATACTGTAAACTTTAATCTGTCACTGAAAATTAGACAAATAGTAAAAACGAGAAAGTTTATGGAGTTAAATTGATAAGAAAGGGATGTAACTTGAAAACTGTTGTCCTTATTTTCTCACTCTTGTAAATAAACTGATTCCTCTCAGTCTGTTGGTGACAGATGTCTTGTAGTGATGAACCCACTGATTCACACTGGTGACGCACGTTATTAGAGTACACATGTTGTTGTGAAAGCTAATTCATTTTCCTTTTGAGCACTGTGTTCTGATTTACCAATATGTACAAAACCTACGGGATCTTTTTATGCTAGCTAGGACAATAATATAAGGGGTGATGGTGTGCTCTCTTGAGGGAAATCTTGCCTCCAAACTCATAGTAGGAGCCTGTTGAATGATCTCTTGTGGGTTAATGGAGGGGAAACCTGCAACAGAGGCTTTTTCTATTCAAGTGGAAGAAGCAGGGCAGACATGTCTTGATTTCAGAAATGTGGAGCTGAGTGTGAGGAGAACTCATTGTAGAATCTTCATGATGAAAGGCAAAGAGTTTGCCATGCCAGGCTCAGTGTCGCTGTCACATCTTTGGCCTCTGAAGGCCATGTCCGTGTCAGTTCTGTACCTAGTGGTTCTACCACCGAGACAGGGAGCTTGGGGAAGATTTACATTAATGAAAGAAGTCGCTTTTTTTCTAAAATTTGCCTTCCGTGACATTTTGTATGTGATAATGACACAGTATGGTTGTTATGCTGACTGAGCAAACCACCTCTCTGTTTTGTAGCAAGAATTTATCTTTGTACAGCATGAAAACTAATATTAAGAGTGTAGGGACGCTGCCAGATCCCTTAGGGCCTGCAGATATTGAAAGGGGTTGCTGCTGTGAACCTTGGGGAAAGTAATGAAAAGAGAAATTTCTGGATAATGAATTAGTACTGCTTCCCTGGGATCTAGGAAGATTAATCCACCTGAAATTCTGATCCCATGGAGGGAGTGAGAGGACCTAATGGAGCTTGATTTGTTTTACAGATTTGAGGGTAGCCTCCCTGATTTTACTGAAGAGACAAATAGCTATGTACTAATCTAATAAAGATGCTTGAACTGGTGTAAATTCTAGGAGTGCCCTGGGCTCCTGTTGTGAAAGACTTTGCACTTGTATGTATTAAATGAAAAAAACAAGCTAATAAAAAAATGAGGACTCTTACAGGGAGGGTGGGGGTGGGACAGTGTGTGGAGCTTGCCCATCAGTTTTAGTATCTTTAATTGTAGTGTTTTCCCAAAGTCCCTTCATGGTAAAAGAGAAATTGCTGTGTGTAAAGGGTGGGAAAATAGATCAGAATTTCTCTTTATAATGAACTTTGTTTGTAAGACTTGACTGAATCTTGTCTGGCAAACTTTTGAAGGGGTATGTGAGAAAAATGGACCATACAAAGTTAATTGGAAAAATTCAAGAGACTTTGTACACCCATGGCATCTGTTATTAATTAAAATGTTTACTGGCTTTGCTGCACTCTTTAAATATTTTTGGCTGATTATTTTCTCTTAAGGTGCTGATATCCTATGAAATGTAACCATCTGCAATTGAACATCTTTTTATTAAGCAGATTTGTTGTGTATATCCAGAGTCTTATCTACTTCCTTAAGTGACAAAAAGTTTACGTAGCGCTTAGCTGTGTTGGCCTTGGAAGGCTGAGAGAGCTGGGTTCTCTTCCATTTTATACAGTTATAGCAGTGTAAACCCAAATAAATCCATTGGGTATACCAGGTGTAATTGAAAAGCTTAATCTGGCCTATAGAACCTTGCTTGTTGCTGGTGATACGTGAGATGGAAAGAACTCCTTTTGATTCTTGTATCCAAGGCTGAGTTTGCAGGGCTGACTCATGGAGGGTGGGGTGAATACCCTTCTATTTGCAAATGTCACACTTGAAAAGGAAATCCTTGGGATGACAGAGTAAAGCCACTGTACTTTAAAAATTCTCTATGGAAGATATAGACCTGATTAGGTATATATTTTCAAAGGAAAAAAATGAAAATAGGACAGTGACTTGGGAAAAGCAAAGTAGAAGAAATTTGGTCAGTTTAATACCTTTGAGAGACAATATACAATAAAAAGCTTCAATTCCCTGACTCATTACTCATTCAACTCTGGGGCTTGCATGTCTATCTGATACGATAGCTGTTTGATTTAAACATAATTGCTGATGCTGCAAATGGTATTGAAAGATTGCTTTGAAAGATTGATAGAAACAATTTAGTTTATTTCCAGTCTGTGTGTTAAAAATAATCCAGCTATAAATATAAAGATGATGGCATCAAGTCTCTTCAGTACTCCAGAATATTTTTGTATTGAATTTAAGATGGGAAGGGGCAAAAATCAGTTTGACTAACTTCCCAGTAGAGGGCAGTGTGGAATGAAGATTTCTGAAACAAATACAGTATTGTAGGCTATCTTCAAAAGAACAACAAATGCATTGTCTTAATTAATACTGATCTTTGTGTATTATGGCGTATTTTTACAAACTACTGCAGCATATATTCCTGTAGCATCCAGATTCATATTTTCAAAGTTAAACAATAAGTTATGTATAGCCTTTCACAGCTGGTAGAGTTGAAGAATCACTGTGTATTAGGAAAGCAAGCCAAACAAAAATTTGAAACCAAACCATTGTTTCCCAGATTTGCCAATGCTGCATCTTATAACATCATATATTGTTCTCTAATGCATTAGACTTGGTCTCAGGACTGCCATGGGGAATGTATTCCAAAGGCTAGGTGTGTAAGGTGAAGCTTTGTTTGCACTAAACAATTTTTTCCTAAGACTTGCCATTGTTGCTACCAGTGGTGGAGCTGAACTTGTGATAGGAGTAGGTGAGGAAACTCTGTGGGCTGCTGGAAAATAAGTTACATACAGCCTGGGAGGGCTCCGCCAATGTTTCTGGGGTGTTTTAACAGTGAGATCCACCTACGTGGATATAGAATAAGAGGTGGCTCTCAAGGCCAGGTCCTAGACTATTCAGGGTTTAAACAACTTTTAGTGTACTCAAAGGCAAACAGGAAGAAAGTGCAACATGCACATGCCAGTGCTAGAGCTCCAGGATGGGGTGTGGGAGGGAGTTTGGGATGCAGGCTGTGGCCGGGCGGCGCTTACCTCAGGCGGCTCCCGGAAGCGGCTGACGTGTCTGGCTCCTAGGCAGAGGTGTCAGGGATCTCTGTGTGTTTGTCCATGGCTACAGGCACTGCCCCTGCAACTCCCATTGGCCATGGTTCCTGGTTCCCTGCAGGGGCGGCGCTCAGGGCGGGAGAAGCGCACAGCGTCCCCGGGACCGCCCCTGCACCTAGGAGCTGGACATGCCGGCTGCTTCCAAGAGCTGCATGAAGCCAGGGCTGGCAGGGAGCCTACCTTTGTCCCACTGCACTGCTGACTGGACTTTTAGCAGCCTGGTCAGTGGTGCTCACCAGAGCCACCCAGGTCCCTTTTTGACTGGGTGTTCCGGTCGAAAACCGGACGCCTGGCAACCCTAATGACTGGGGGTGGGGTGGGGGTCCTAGGTGCTATAATGCAAATACTATGATAATGCAAATACTTATGATTTAATTACATTAACAAATTTTAGCCAAGCATTCATTTCAAGAGTATACCAGATCATTACCATAGAACCTCACTCCTGATGGGTCTTAGACTGTTACACAAAACATAGCATGTAGTGCAAAACAGTACTGATGTCATTTGAAAGGTGAAATAGTTTTGCTTTGTCCTTTCTGTTTGTCAGTTCAGCAACAGTCTTCCTCCTTCGTGCCTGCACTCTTTCTTTTGGTAATAGTGCTGGAAAATAACTCACTGTTGCTGTTGACATCACTACGGTTGCTGAGCCCCTGAGTATTGGTACCATGCTCGGCGCAGCTGGATCTCTGTTGCCACCAACTCTTCCTTCTCCGGAAGGTCTAACCTTCCCCTGCCTGGTTTACAGGAACATTGAGTCCAGTTCCTAACTCAGCCACTTGGCTCCACTTGAGTGCTTTGTTGAGTTTGTTCTGTTTCATTAGGAATGCATTATGTGATAATGACCATTATCCTCTTTGGAATGCAAAGAAAGCTAGTGTTTGAGGAAGAGCAGCAGTTTGTAAAAATAATGATCAGGGTTTCTTAATGACTTCAGGGTGAGAATTATAACAGCATTAAAAATGTTTGGTGTTACAGGCAAAGTGAATGTATCTTCCCTCGGACACCAATGTGTTCTCTAATCCCTGAAGTTTTCTGCATCGAAATATTTATTTATTTTTTTCATAGCTTGTCAGGCAAAATAATTTCTGAACTGATTACTTTTCCCTTGTAGTAGTACAACTAGACAAGATGAAGGGGGGTAAATAGGCTTGCTGGCTTGTATAGGAGTAAAATACATAGTTGCTTGATACAATGTGGCAAACTCTAAGGGCTGTCATTTGTGAAATAAAGAGAAAGTAAGAATACATCCATCTGGAGTGTTGCTGCAGTAACTATCAAAGTGATTTTAAAAGCACTATTTGTACTGTTGATGAAATCTTGGGCACTATCAATACTACTACTAAATTATTTTTTTTTGTTTCAGGTTAAAATCACTTTTATAGATGTTATAGCTGTGGAGAAATACATAAAGCCAAAAAAGTATGAAATTCTCAATCACTGGTAATTTGAAACACAAGATTGGATGATTTTCCAAAAGATCTATACTCCAGCCCCAACAGTAATTATTTTAGGGAAGTTCTGTGGCTTGTGTTATGCAGAAGGTCAGACTAGATGATCACAGTAGTCCCTGCTAGTCTTACAATCTATGCAAATCCTGCATTCTTCTTGTATTTTATTTTTTTCACACACACACACACACACACACACACACTAAATTATGTATGAAAATCTTGGTATTTTCTAAGCAATACACCTGGATTGAACTCTGTGGCCCTTACATAACATTTTTTGATTAAATTCAGTTTTGCCAGTGGATATGATAAACCATAACTGCTATATGTATTGCATTCATAAAAGTCCATCCACTTCTTTGGATTACTAATATAATAACAGAACTAATCTTTTCCTCTAGCAAATAACGTGTAGCCTGTTGGAGAATATATTTCACTGATACTGAAAGTTTTGAGTTCAAATGTTTTTTTCTCCTTGGATATTAATTCATCTGTGTTTCATGGGTAGTCTCATCTACCTCGTAACTATCTTCCTATATAGGCAATATCTGTATTTCCAAGAAACAAAGTTAGTGTGAACAAAAGAAAACAAAACAAAAATATCCACCAAATCCTAAATTAGAAAATGGAAAAACTCAGCCATCAAAAATGTAATGGCAAGAGCAAACAAAATAAATGTTTACTTTTGTCAAAAGGTGGGGTGCAGAGGAATTTGTGTGTTTGGGTTTGGGGGGGTAGCCAGCCCCTTGCAGGGGAAAGAGGCAGGGCTAACTCAGGGGCAGCAAGCAGGATTGCAGTGAACAGCAACAGCCTCTTGCGGGGGCGGCAGGTAAGGTTCCTGTAACCCCAGCCTCTTGGGTGGGGCAGGATTCCAGCAACCTGAGCCTTGTGGGGGAAGGAGGGGCAGGCAGGGTTACAGTGACCTAAGCCTCACGTTGGGGCGGGGCGGAAGGGCAGGCAGGGTTCCAGTGATCCCAGCCTGGTGGCGGGGAGGGAGGGGGCCTGGGACCAGCCCCACATGGTGTCCCGTTTTTCCCTTTGGGAAATATGGTTACCCTAGTGATTGTGAATGCAGAAGAAAGGAAGTCACACCTGTTCAGTCCAGACAGAAATTGCTTATTTCATTTAAACCCTAATGAATTTTCCACCTTAATTCCAGTCTCTCTCTCTCTCTCTCTCTCTCGTGGATTAAGCCTAGCTTTCATCCAGGGCCTCCCTTGACAGACCCTACACAAATATTGAGTTAGATATTGACAGTGCAGTGTCATGTGTTGGTAAATGTGGCTGTCACTAAGGGTTTTAGGAGTACAAATCACATTGATAGACAATGGGATTTATGCCCCTAAACTTCTTAGGCCCTACTGCCTTTCAATAGGACTCCTGCTCCTAAAATCCTATTAGATGCTTTTGTTAAATCTCCCCCTTAATACTCATCAATGGGTCTTACTGCTTTGAACATCAGGAATTTTTACTGAGAAAGGTTTGCCTTGACCCGCAATCCAGAGCTCTCTCAGAAATTGCCAGGAGATCTTTTAATTTCCACTCAGACTGATAGAGGACACTGGGAAAATTTACCTCCAATTTAAAATCTTATATAAATTGTCACCTCTTACAGTGCGGACTCCCCTGATTGTACTTGTGTTTCAGCATAAGATTTGAACCCAGATCCTAGTGTGAAACTTAAACTTTGTGGGCTAGCTGTGAGTTACTAATTGGTTTTTTCTTTAACAAGATTTGGCCTCCTGAAGAAAATCCAAATGTGGGTGTGGAGAATGCTACTTCACTTTTTTTCTTTTGGAAATCACACCCAATCGGTTTACAACACAAATTGCCAATGGCATTTTGAGAAATGGATGTCTGCCTCTCCAGTAGAACATTTGTTAGCGTTTTAGTGTGCTGCAGCCAACAGTGACTTGTCCTATTGCTGTTAAATTACTTTGGGTTACAGAACTCACTGATGTCACAGCAATTAGAGTGATGCAGACAGACCTAATTGGCATCCCACCAGCAATATGCTTTGGGAATTCCTGACTCAAACTAAACCTAAGCTGCTATCAGCTCTTCATCAGTCCATCTGGGAAATGCTGAAGGAAAATTCATTAGGTATGCTCAAATCCGCCGTCATCGGCAGTCCGAAATTACCCTTTCCAAAATAACTTGTTCGCACCATTTTTTTTTTATTTTCTATCAAGCATTAACTCACAACATAACTTCAAAAAGTAGGCTGGTGTCAGTGACCCTGTTCTTGATTGAAGAATCACAAAGCACCCTATCACTGAGTCAAAAAATTTTAATTTAAATATACACTAGTCCTATTAATACCTTTATGATTCTCTGAAAAGAAGAAAGCCAAATATTAGGCAAACTAGTTTATATTCATTAAGGCAAACATTAAATATGTAAAATATGAGCAGTAATCAAAAGTGTATAATTTTTTGTTTCAGTTGACTGCAGTGCACTTGTCTCTTACACCTTAAACATGCTCATCTCTGCAACAGATAATTTTGATTTCCATCTCTCTATGTAACCTTGACTTGAAATGGATGAATTTACCTGCTGTGGATAAAGACAGCTTGAATTAATTCATCTGTTTCAGTGTACTGATGTTAATGCAAAAATAAAGCATGTTGCCCTTTGCTGTACCTCTCCCCCTCTATCTCCAAAGGTGTTGCAACCTGTTAGAGTAGAATCAAAGATGGGATTTAGATATTCTTAAACTTATTGTGTAGCATCAGTTGCAAATATTAACGATTCTTATATCGAAGAAAGGATTAACATATTTGATCAAGAAATGTAGGGCCACATGAAACTCTTCTGTCACAAAGAATCACATTTCATAACTACAGAGCAAAGTTTGCTTTAGATAAGAGATTCTCAACTGTGGTCGGCGGATAGTTCCTTCTAACGTGCGCGCCCACACACGAGAGAAAGGAGGGCCACCAACCTAATTAGTGGAGCCAGTAAGTTTAAGTGAACTTAAAGCAAAAAGGTTTTGTCTTACCATATGTTTACAAAAAGAAAAGGAGTACTTGTGGCACCTTAGAGACTAACCAATTTATTTGAGCATGAGCTTTCGTGAGCTACAGCTCACTTCATCAGATGTTTACCGTGGAAACTGCAGCAGACTTTATATACACACAGAAATCATGAAACAATACCTCCTCCCACCCCACTGTCCTGCTGGTAATAGCTTATCTAAAGTGATCAACAGGTGGGCCATTTCCAGCACAAATCCAGGTTTTCTCACCCTCCACCCCCCCACACAAATTCACTCTCCTGCTGGTGCTAGCCCATCCAAAGTGACAACTCTTTACATAATCAAGTCGGGCTATTTCCTGCATAGATCAAGGTTTTCTCACATCCCCCCACCCCCATACACACACAAACTCACTCTCCTGCTGGTAATAGCTCATCTATTATAATAATAGCTATTACCAGCAGGAGAGTGAGTGTGTGTGTGTATGGGGGTGGGGGGATGTGAGAAAACCTTGATCTATGCAGGAAATAGCCCGACTTGATTATGTAAAGAGTTGTCACTTTGGATGGGCTAGCACCAGCAGGAGAGTGAATTTGTGTGGAGGGGTGGAGGGTGAGAAAACCTGGATTTGTGCTGGAAATGGCCCACCTGTTGATCACTTTAGATAAGCTATTACCAGCAGGACAGTGGGGTGGGAGGAGGTATTGTTTCATGATTTCTGTGTGTATATAAAGTCTGCTGCAGTTTCCACGGTAAACATCTGATGAAGTGAGCTGTAGCTCACGAAAGCTCATGCTCAAATAAATTGGTTAGTCTCTAAGGTGCCACAAGTACTCCTTTTCTTTTTGCGAATACAGACTAACACGGCTGTTCCTCTGAAACCTGTCATATGTTTACAGCAGTCTGTACTGACTGAAAAGCCTTCTAGTCAGTACCACCTCTCTGCTAGTTCAATGATGCTTTATTTGTGTTTCGAGAGCTGCCGTGAGCAGAGATGTAGGGAGAGAGGGGTGATTTGGAGGCCACTGTCTCTCATTCTTATACCACTTTCCCCTCCTTGAGGATTACCTCTAGCTGGGGTTCAGGCAACAGGCAATCTGTTTACACAGGAACACCCTTTCCCCCCTTTCCATTTTGTCAATATGTAAAGTCCTTGCTCACATCCTTCTTTCTGCCAAGGAATGGCTGTTTAACTAGGTAATAGTCCTTTAAGACCTGGCTGGATGTTGGTCTGTCCTTTGTTTCTGAGAAACTGGTTTGGACCTGCTGTTCTTAAACTTGGAGCAGGTTATGGCAGTGATACATAATAGAATCTTATAACTTCACATAGAATGTTGATAAGCATATTGTACCAAGACAATAATATTCAGAAGATTGACATTTCAACTGATACCTCACAAGGCAGACTGCACAAAATGTATCATAGTCTTGTCAAAGTGGTGAACGTAATAGTGTAGACCATCACAATCGGTTTCTAATGTGACTTCCAATTCCAGTGATTTTTGGAAGACTAAAAGTGTACAACGGCTCACTTAAACAGGAAAACTTTAAATTGATTACTTCCCACCACAAAAGCTTTAGGCGAAGGACTAAATATAGTTTTTTTTCTTCCCACTGATCAAGTTAATAAATACATTTTCTCTTACTACATTGGTACATGTTACCATGTGTCAAGGCTGAATCCCCACTCTGGCACCTTGAGTGCAGGAAGTGGGGGCCTGCAAGGATTTTAAAAATTAATACTTGCACTCCAGACTTGTATTAAACTCCCAAGGTTACAGCTTCTCTCTGACCTTGGCTTGGTAAACGCTGCCACCACCCAAATTTAAAAAAAACCCTTTGAACCCAGGATGGAGCACTTGGGAATTCCTCCCTGTGGGGTACCCTCAAGCCCTTTTACCCCACCCTCCGGGGAAGACCTGAGAGAGAAAACAAAGGAAATTAGCTGTGGCTATCAGCTAATCAAACATGTACAAATCTCTTAGGACAACAAAAATCCAATCCTGTTCTTAAAAAAGGTAAATTTTATTAAAAACGAAAAGGGAAAAAATACATCTGGAACTTAGGCTTTTTGTTAGATCTTAAAAGAAACCATTACAAAAATTAGGCACCCAAAATAGCTTTCTTGGGAGTTCATTTTAAAGATTACAAGCAAACAAAAGCATCTGGGGTTAGCACAGAGGAGATTCACAAGCCAAAATAAGAAATAAACCTGATAACGTCTTAACTAAAAATTCCCTATCCAAATTATTTCTTCAAGGTATGGAAAATACAGCAGCCCAGAGAACAACAGGCAAAGGGAAAGTTTTTTTCCCATTTTTTAAAAGTTCTAGCCTTCCCATTGGCTCTTTTGGTCAGGCACCCACTCCTTTTCTTTACCTGTGGGCTTGTTAACCCTTTTCAGGTAAAGCAAGCAGAGAACAGCTACCAAGAGGGATTTTATAGCTAACTGGCTGTCTGGTTGTCCATCAGAGGGAGCTACCCACCACTTGATTTATCACACCATAGCAACAGTTACCAGGAAACAGGACACCTATGAGAAGCCTGGATACAAAAGAGGACTTATTGGTGGCTTCAGTTATGCTTTCCCATTAGAGCAGCAGGTGTTGGAGGAGAAAGCCTCAGCTGGATATTATGATGCAGCTGTTGCTCCATAAGGTTGTAACAGAGTTCAGTTTTAATAGGAACTTTAAACCTTTATTTTGTGTAAATCTCATTGAAATGGCAAAAACTAAAACATAGAATGTAAACTTTGAGGTCTACTTAAGTTTTTCATGTTTGTTTGATGAAAAATGAATTCATAGAATAATAAGAGTTCAAAAATTTCTGCTGTGGGTGACTTTGCTTCTTGTAACATTTTAGCCATCCTGGAAAACCTATGTGCCAACTTGAATGAGTTCATTTTTAATATGAGGGCAAATCTGCTGTGGTGCAAGTGATGTCTGTCACTCCCAGAGATGCTAAAAATACACCTACAACCCTTCACTAATTCTCCCTACAGCCTAAAGCAAAGTTTCCTGAGCTGGTAAAGGAGCCCAAATTTCACCTCTGAGTTCTGTTTAAATTCCAGTGCTATTCATGCTACCATTATTAACTAAGGCCATGAACCCCCACCTAGAAGACAGTTAGGTAACAGCTGCTGACCACTTCTCCCTGCTCTACCTGCTTTTTATTTTATTTATTTATTTATTTTAATTTATTTTAAACACATTTGGCAGAGAGCTTTTGCAATATCATGGCAGACACAGAATGTAGGTCTCTAATGTGACAAACACCAGTCTTACCCGCTGCACCACACTGTCTGTCTTTCAGAGTGATCCAACCAGTTTGGTTCACCATGTATTGTCTGTAACTACTAAAAACCACACTCCTCTCCCAGAGTCAGTGATAGAATCTAGGATTCCTGGTCACTGATCGTCTGCTGCTGACTAGTTAATAGTTGTGTAACCCACTAGAAAAGTGTGTGTCCAGGAAGAGGCTCCAGTCTCTGCTCTGCATAGTGAATAGCAATTATTCCTGTAACTCTAAAGTCGGAATCGAAAAATCAGGGGGTTCAAACCCTGCTGCTGATCTGAGGGGATGGTGTGGTTGAATGTGAGTCTCTCAGTGAAAAGACCTCTTTAATACAGGTTTTGCACTGAAATTTGTATGATGATATGTAAATTATTGTGTGAATTGCCAAATACACGTTTCAGTAATATGTCACACATTTTGCTTTGGGTAAACCAGGTTGGGGAGGGGTGTATATATGGTGTCCCTCACTAATCTATAGCGGATCTGTCCTCATCTTGGGAACCTGCCTTTTTTGCACAAGGTTTAAAGACTCATGCTTTTAGTTCTGGAGGTCATCAGTTTAATTCCCAATGTTGGCTGAGATGGCAGATGTACACTTGCTGATGCAGGGCATCTGCATGTTTATAGATGAAGAGACATACTTGTATGATGCATCTGAAGAAGTGAGTTTTTTACCCACGAAAGCTTATGCCCAAATAAATCTGTTTAGTCTTTAAGGTGCCACTGGACTCCTCGTTGTTTTTGTGGATACAGACTAACACGGCTACCCCACTGATGCTTGTATACTTGAAGTTTGGCATGGGGTGCCCAGAGGAAGGATCAGCACAATAAGCAGAACTGCTTGTATAATAGAGGCACATGCCTCTTGTTTCTGCTGCAGCTTCTGTCTGTATCCAATTTCCACAAGTCCATGAAAGGCTATGGAGTGTTGTGGGAAGTGAGTCTTGACAGAATCAACTTCACAGAGGTTCTTTCCAGCTGACAAGTTATGTTGCTAATTCTAAACACAGAAGATTGCTCTTGATGGACCTTTTTTGCCCAGTAACTTTTAAACAGGGATAATCTTCTCTCTATCCCATGGTTATGGCCATGTTCAGCCCTTCTTAAAATATCTTTCCTGATTCACTATCTTATTACAATTCAAGTTTCTCCTTCTGAAATCAGCCTCTGTATCAAGTGACTAGAGGTTAACTAATGTAATGCTGATTTTTTTTTTTTTTTTTTTTTTTTTAAAAAAGGCTCCAGAGGCCATCCTGGCAATTACAGGCCAATAAGCCTAACTTCAGTATGTGGCAGATTGTTCTTTGCTATAGTTTTTACCAGAATTATCAGACACATAGATGACCATGATATGTTGGGAAGAGTTAACATGTTTTTTTATAGAAAAATCATGCCGCCTCTAATCTGTTAGAATTCTTTGAGGGGGTCAACAAGCATGTGGATAAGGGTGATCAAGTGATATGATGTACTTGGATTTTCAGAAAGCCTTTGGCACAGTTCCTCATCAAAATCTCTTAAGCAAAGTAGGCTGTCATGGGATAAGAGGGAAGGTCCTCTCATGGATCAGTAACTAGATAAGAGATAAGAAACAAAGGGTAGGAATACAGAGTTTTCACAGTGGAGAGGTAAATAGCAGGGTCCAAGGATCTGTACTGGGACCAGTGTGTTCAACATATTGATAAACAATCTGGAAAAAGTGGTGAACAGTGAGGTGGTAAAGTTTGCAGATGATACAAAATTACTCAAAATCCAAAACAGACTGCAGAGTTATGGAGGGATCTCTCAAAACTGGGTGACTGGGCAACAAAATGGCAGATGAAATTCATTGTTGATAAATGCAAAGTAATGCACATTGGAAAAAATCCCAACTATACATACAAAGTGATTAGGTTCTAAATTAGCTGTTACTACTCAAAAAAGAGATCTTGGAGTCATCATGGATATTTGTCTGAAAACATTTGCTCAATGTGGCATGGCAGTCAAAAAAGCTCACAAAATTAGGAACTATTAGGAAAGAGGTAATAAGACAAAAAATATAATGCCACTATAAAAATCCATGGGATGCCCACATCTTGAATATTGCATGCAGTTCTCGTCACCCCCTCTCAAAAAATGTATGTTATAATTGGAAAAGGTACAGAGAATGGCAACAGAAATGAAAAGGTGTCTGGAACGACTTCCATACTAGGAGAGATTAAAGAGAGCGGGACTGTTTAGCTTAGAAAAGAGACAACTAAGAGGGATATAATAGAGATCTATAAAACCTTGAATAGAGAAGTGGTATTTGCCTCTTCTGATAACACAAGAATCAGGGGTCACCAAATTAAATTAATAGGCAGCAAGTTTAAAACAAACAAAAGGAAGTACTATTTCACACAATGCACAGTCAGCCTGTGGAACTTGTTGCCAGAGGATGTTGTGAAGGCCAAAAGTATAACTTTGTTCAAAAAAGAACAGGGAATGGCTCAGTTGATAATTGCCCTCTTCTGCTTTCTTCTGATGCATCTGGCACTAGCCACTGTCAGAAGACAGGATACTGGGCTGGATGAACCATTGGTCTGACCCAGTATGGCCATTCTTATGTTCTTCTTTATACCTAGCTCTCGTCTTCCTTTCTGCTCTTACCTCCTTAAATTCTTCCTCACCATGCTCTCTTTTCTCAACGCATACTGCTCATGCTGAGGCTCTCCCTGTGACCTTTACTCATGATCACCTCCATGCCTGCTTTTATCCTGCGCACTCTTCCTAGAACTCCCTTGTGGACCATGTCTACCTTGCCTTCTCCCTGTCCTTCCTAAGCCCATTTTAAAAACCTCCTTCTTCAAGGCTCCCCATAGCCTCTTTTGTGTGTATATACATACATACACACACACACGTGTGTACGTACGTACGTGAATGTGTGTGTACGTACTTGTATATCTAATGCTTTCATATATACTAAATATATAAATCCTTTTTCACTTCCATCCAGATGTGAGCATTAGTCTACCAAGCAACAGAAATATCATATTTGTCCTCATTCTTCCCTCTACTGCCTTTCTACCTTTTTTGTTATTCTCGTCTAAAGTTTTCATTTCCTCTCTATGTTGAGTTTCAAGCAAGCTGATGGAGCAGTAATGAGAAAGCACTCATTGACTGTGAGGTGTATATTCTGTGGCTATGTGGAGGGCATCTGCCTCCTGTCCCATCAAATAAGTGCCTTTCAAGAGCACCAAAACTTGTTTGTTTAAAGTGTAAGATTATATATTCAATGAAAGGTGCAGATCTTATACCTAGAAGATATAGTTGCATGCTTTAATATTTAAAGTCTGTTAGAAACTGAACTCAGTATCTGCAGACTTGCCTTTTAATTTTTTTAAGAAGATGAGTAGTCGGTCTCCCATCTTTATTGTGTTGGGAAGCTAACCCTGATGGTGTATTAGCACAGATGACTATGAGAAGATGAAGTGTAGAGAGGAGAGTGTAAATGAGTGAATACTACCAAGGATAGTCATGGCTAGACTTTAACAAAAATAAGCCCAGCATTCTTTGTCTTTTCCATTATGTCTCTGTTGTAGTTCGAATGCTCTATAACCAGTATAAAGCTACTGGATCCTATACTGTCAGTAGAAAATGAGGACACAACAGAAGTATCTATTCTTGTTCAAATAGCACATATTAAACAGCCTTTCTTTTCAGTAAAAAAACAGAAAAATAATCCCATCACATTTTAATGGTGAATTTTATGTGCTCGTCTTACTTCCTAGTAAAGTTTAAAAAAAAAAATTGTGTTCCTTTTTAAATAATTATCTTGAATGTCTTAAATGTACATGTCACTGATTTTCCTATTCAGAAGTATCTCTCAAAATAATGTGTTGTCCTAATTTTCTGTCATTTCTTGCAGGTATCTGATGATGGTCGGTATGTCTTACTATCCATACGAGAAGGATGTGATCCAGTGAACAGGCTGTGGTACTGTGATCTACAAAAGGAATCAAATGGTATAACAGGTAATTTTTTCTTTTTCTTTCATCCTTCCCTTCTTTAGGTTGTTTTTCTATATCCTCTACATAAAAAGATACATAGCTAACATTCAGCTTCTTCTGCTTAACATCAAGGACGGTCATCATGTATACATCCCATTTTTGATTTATATGTCTAAAAGGATGATATGCATGAATGTATGTTTAATGTTTATGATTTGGTTTTACAGACTAACTTTTTTTTCCAGTGTTTAAAGACAATTGGAATATTTCTTCATGCCAGAATTCTGTGGTGCATTTAAACTCAGACTATCATGTTCATTTTCAAAAGTGCCTGACTTGGATATAACTTAGATTTTCTTTGTACATTATCAGTAAAAGAGTGAAATATTTTAATTCTTTAGACCTGTAGGTATAGTCACAAAAAATTTACTTTGTAGTATTGTTTCATCTCCAAAGGTAATTTTAGTAATTGTTATTCCATCAGAACTTCGAATATAGTTATATGCATTACTGTTCTAAGGGATAGTTCTCATACATTATAGCTGGATTAACATAGTTATTGTTTATGTAATAGCAGACTTATTTATCTTACTTTCTAACCACACAAATGAGGTGTAAAAAGGGCACAGTATGTCCCTGTGCTTTTTATGCCCATTGTGTGTGTAGCTGTAAGGTCTAATATCTCCATGTTGGTAGTTTTATTGACCAGTATTTTTGATACTTCCAGAGCATTAGGCTAGAGAAATCTCCTCATAATACGCTCTCTACTCAGAGCATAACAGGCACATCTTTGCTCTGTTGGATTCTTGTTGTGTTGAATTAGAAATTTAATGACAAACTGAATAAAATCTACAACAGCTGCCACATCAAATGTCAGAGAGTAAGGAAAATTGCATTCGTGCATGTAAACAGAGTACTAGGGGGATATTTTGGTGATTGGTACTGTTCAGAAACAACGGTGCATGGGATGGATTTTGATTTTGGTTCCTTAGTTACTGCGATTGTTACCCGGGGTTCTTTCAACCCAAAGCTCTTGGTAACTTTTACTCTGTGAGAGATAGTGTCAGGAAATAAATCGGGGAAGACACGGCCGTCCGACTGATAGATGGCTGGAACAAATAGGACAACACGAGTGCTTTCGCTTAAAGCTAAACTTTACTTAGTCTCAAGCACTTACACACACGTCCACAACAGGTTAGTAAAACACCCCCAACCCTTGATAATTACCAAAGCTGAGTGTGGCTCTCGAGTGGCACAGCGGCAGCCTGTCTGCTAGTGGGGAAAACAAGATGCATCCAGAGGGAAAGTCCAGTTCTGAAGAGTCCCCCTACCTCAAACTTTCCCCCCTTATTTATACATTAGTAATAGAATGACATGTCCCTTAAAGAAAACTTGTTAAGCAAGCAGTTCCAATGGGCAAGCAAGAGGTTCCTTCTGATTATCGATTAACCAGGTGTGGGTTTTTCCAGAGTTTGCAGCCTTGAGGCCCCAATAGACATTCCTGGGGGCACATCCTGCTCTTCTAAGATGCATGTATCAGCAACTTCAACACAATCCGTATCAGGAAGGACAGGGTGTCAAGCTGCCCTTTCTGTGGCACCCAAAACACCCCCTCCCCTTCTGCCTTGGTTAAGCTAAGCCTGCTGACTTGGCTGCTTTTAGCAATAAGCCATAGTGGTTTCAGGCACTTTACTGGTTTTCCAAAGTCTCCCCGTACACGACTACTATGCTATATGATTCCTGGGACATCCCTTAATTGATGCACATGTTGTTCAGCTTAGCTGGTAAACAAAACTGAATCATTTGAACTTTGAGTATTGCTGGAATTTGTTCCACTTTGGATACTTCATGTGCTTGTGCTAAACAATGCTAAGGTAAATGGGGTAGTTAACTCTTAACAGCTCCTTTCCAAGAGGAATACTCACTTAAGATGTGGGCACTCTTTCTGGAAGCAATGCGTTCTAACTGCTGTCAGTGTGCCCTTGTAATACCGTTTTGGACAGCTTAGTAACTGTTTAATGAGCTCTTATAGTTGTGATAACTATAGGATAGCAGGCCCAATGAAAACAAAGTGGAACAGCACAGAAAGGTTCTTTAGAAACATAAAGACAATGTAGAAGACTCTGAAAATGAAAGTGTTGAGTATAGTGGAGACCTATTTTGCTAAATAGAAAACCGTATGGTTTGTCATTTGAGTTCAAGAAGCTGAAGACGGAGGGATTCTGAAACTACATGCAAAACACCTTTCTTTCTCTCCCCCACATCATCCCTCCCACCACAAATGAATCTAACACACAGCTTACAGAGAGTACTGCTGTGGCATCTCAGAAGACCACATGGGCTAATGAAGTCTGTGTTATGTATAGCTAAGGCCACAATTTAGTCACGGAGGTCACAGAAGTAACGGAATCTGTGACTTCTAGTGACGTCAGCCTGCGGTGGTTGGGAGCTGCTGGGTCCCCCACCTCCAGCAGGGGCAGGGAGCTGCGGGGTACCCTGGTGCCTCTGGCAGCCCCTGGAGATCCAAGCTGTTGTGAGCAGCGGGGGAATCCCTGAGCCCCCACCGGCAGAGGACCCCTGAACCCCTGGCTACAGTTGGGAGACACCCTGAGCTCCCAGCGGTGGTGGAGGAACCCCTGAGCTCCGAGGGAATCCCTGAGCCGCAGCCGGCAGGGAACCCCTGGGCCACGGGTGAAGAAACCCCCGAGCTCCCAGTTCGTAGAGGAACCCTGAGCTCCTGGCAGTGGCGGGAGAATCCCCAAGCCCTTGCCCGCAGAGGAACCCTGGGCCACAGGCAGGGGAACCTTGAACTCCCGGTGGGGGAATTCCCGAGGCCCTAGTTGTCGCAGGCGAGGGGGGAATCCCCCAGCCCCTGGAGGGGAACCCCACAGTTTTCTCGGCAGCAGCGGCTGGGTACCCCGCAGCTCCCAGTGGACATGGGAAGCGGGAGCATCCACAGCTTCTGGACCCCACAGGCAGCAAGGGACCCCCAGAGCTGCAGGTGGCAGGGGTACCCCCCAGCTGCTGCAAGCAGCTCCTAGCCCTGCACAGCTACCCCGCTTCAGGTGGTTTGGGGATCAGCAGATCCCCATTTTGTCAGGTATATTTTTAGTAAAAGTCAGGGACAGTACCAGGCTTCCCGTGAAATTTTTTTTTCCAGTGACCTGTCTGTGACTTTTACTAAAAATATCCATGACAAAATCTTAGCCTTATGTATAGCTCAGTGTGAAGTAAAACTTACATATACTGAAGTTTAACCGTTTATAGCCTCTTCCTTAGAGTCAGGTTGAACACATGCTTACATGCTAGCAATAACATATATAATCCTGCTTTGCTTGACTAAGTTACAAGATATAAAAATAACAATTTAAACTCATAAATGAGAACTTCTAGAATAATAAAAGTATCATTTGTTAATGGGGGTCACAGTAATTGTGCATGCTGAGTGTGCCCTATTCTCACTAAACCTGCTTGAACCTGACTACCACAATGTTGCAGGGACTTCCATTCCTTTCATGTTAGTTTCTGGGGAAAGGCAGGATTTGAAAATGCTACTTTTCCTCTGGATTAGTGCTGCAATACTGATATGAAGCAGTAGCAAGCTTTATACCAGCTTTGGGAATACTATTTGAGTCCTAATCATCCCCTTGCTTTTTATTCTGACTGTATCACTTCACTCCTGTAATCACCATGCTGGCGTCTGTTTCTCCTTGTCAAGTCTAAGGTCCTGTCTACGCTGGCAAGTTTCTTCTCAGTATAGCAGCTTTCTGCATTGTAGCTCCCGAGGTGTGCACAGATACTGCGCAGTTGCAGCGCTGTAAAAAAACCCACCCCAACGAGAGGCATACACCTGTCTGCGCCGGGGTACAGCGCCGCAGTGCCAGTGTAGACACCCTGGTCGATTACAGGGTGCAATTGGCCTCCGGGAGGCGTCCCACAATGCCTGTTCTCACCTCTCTGGTCATCGGTTTGAACTCTACTGCCCTGCCTTCAGGTGACCAACCGTCATTCCTGCCCCGTACGTTCCTTTGGAATTTTGAAAGTCCCCTTTCTGTTTGCTTGTTGACATGGGCAGTGGTCTCAGTGCATCTTTCCAGGTGACCATGCCTGCTTCACACACCAGGCGATCCCTCACTTGGAGCAATACCGAGCTGTTGGACCTCATCAGCATTTGGGGAGAGGAGGCTGTCCAGTCCCAGCTGTGCTCCAACTGTAGGAATTATTATACCTATGGACAGATTTCACGATGCATGACAGAAGGGGGCCATGACTGGGACACACTGCAGTGCAGGGTCAAAGTGAAAAAGCTGCGGAACGCCTACCATAAGGTGGGGGAGGCAAACCACTGCTCCGATGCTGCGCCCACAAGCTGTCGGTTCTACAAAGAGCTGGATGCAGTACACGGTAGCAACCCCACCTCCACTGCAAAGGCCACTGTGGATTCTTTGGTGGATCGTGTGCCAGCAGAGGGTGGACGGAGCCAGGAGGAGGAGGAAATCTTGGACGAGGATGTGGAGTGGGAAGGGGACCCGAAGGCAGAGGATGACTAGGAGGTCAGAGATGCATGCAGCCAGGAGCTCTTTTCTACCTGGAGGAGGCTAGCCAGTCACAGCTGTTGGAGCTTGGTGAAGCGCAAACAGGAGAAGAGGCCCCTGGTAAGTGGCTTTGATTTTTGTGAATCACTGAAGTGAGTTGTTGGGGGCAGGAGGGTTGCAGGAAATAGGCTTGTGTTTGTATGATGTGCGGACCACCATATGCCTAGTCTGAGCGGCAGAATAGGCTGTTGATTGACTCCCTCACTTCACGGGAATCTACCTCAGATCTCCATGAAACTCTCATGGAGATACTGGGGAATCTGCTGCTGCAGGTTCTTTTGCAGAGCTGCTTTGTTTCTTGTCCCATTAACGGTAACTTTCCTGCACCACTCTGCCGTCACAGGAGGGGGGGGGGGGGACCATTGCTGCACACAGACAAGCCGCATAAGGGCCAGGGTGGAAGCCACAGTCTTGAAGACCCTCCCTTGATTCCCTGCTCACCTCAGCAGCGAGAGATCTTCCGTAATGGACACAGTACCCGCTGCACTCCAAAGGAGAAGGTTGGATATAATCCCTGGACATACACAAATCTGTAACCATCCTGGGACCTCCCCATCCCCCACAGTGCAATCGCCACATGCTTCTCCAAGGACAGGGCAGCTCTCGTTCTCATGCCTTTGCACCGTGGGGCTGGGGCGAGCTCATCACACAGTCCCATGAATGTGGCTTTCCTCATCTGAAACTTCTACAGCCAGTGCTCGTTATCCCAGACGTGCATGACTATGTGGTCCCACCACTCAGTGCTTGTTTCCCAAGCCCAAAAGCTGCGTTCCACTGTGGTCAGCTTCTCCGTGCCTGCAACAAGCAATCTCATGTCGTAGCTACTAAGCGTGGCAAGATCAATGTCACACTCCTCTTGCCTTTGTAGTTTAAGGAATAACTCCACTGCTACTTGTGACGTGTTAGTCCAAGCGAGCAGCATACTGGTCGACAATTGGGGATCCATTCCTGCATACCGAAGAGGCAGGGCATGCAGTACACAAACTGTTGAAAGATGGCGCCAAATGTGGACAGAAGCACAGGAATTGCTGGGATGCGAAGCAATGCATCACGGGGCATTGGGACAGAAGCCGGGGTGCCCCGCGACCCTCCCTCCGCCTTCCCATAAATCTTAGCGGCAGAGGAGGAAGAGATGCTTTATGAGATAGCTGCCTAGAGTGCAGCTCTGAATACCACTGCAAGTGCCACAAGAGTGAACATGCTCTTGCGCAGGCAGCTTACGGTGTGAACACACAACAGCAGTTTCCCTTCAGGGCTCTCTGAGCGGTGCTGTAACTGTTGGCGCTTTAACTCTGCCAGTGTAGACATATCCATAGCTGCTTGTTCTTACTTTGAAGACTCTGCATAGCTTTGCATCTCCCTCCCTTCTTATGCAGCCTTGTCTCTAATTGTATTGCTCCTCCAATCCTTCCACTTCATCAGTGCTGCCAGTCTCAGCACCCCAGTTGTCCTCTTCTGAAAATTGTTCCTGCGCTTTTCCCCATGCTGCCTGTGCCCCGTAGTATGCTCTACCTGAGCTGACCAGGAAGGCTACTACTGCTGCCTTCTCATTGAAATTCCTTTCTAAAACCTCCCTCTGCTGTGATGTGTACACACAATTAAGCAGGTAAAGATTAGCTAGAGAGGGAGTAGCAATTGGTCATTATAGAAGGACAGTCTGCCCCTTTAAAGGGCTAGCATGCCTTGGGCCAGTCAGCTCTGTTCAGTGAGCCTTGCCCTACCCCACTAGGGCAGGATGGGTGTAGGACCAAAGGAGGAAAGCCCGGCAGTTGAAGGCTGACTGGGGAGGAGAACAGATGGGCTGCTCCAACATGTGGCAAGAAGCCAGGCTTAAGCAAGGAACTGGCAGAAGACCACAGCCTGCCAGACGCCTTTGGACGGATGGGAGACCTGACCCAGATGGTGGTTTAACTGGAGCCCAGGAGCTTGTAGTTAGACAGTGGGAGTCCACCTATAAGGAAGAGGGCTGAAGTCTGACTGCAGCAGGACCAAGGACTCTGTTGTTTTGATGTTGTGTTAGACTTGGACTAACAGATTCTGTTAACCCAGAAGGGGTTGAACACTTTAAAGTGCAAACACATGTCTTAACAAAACCTTAATATTGTATATTGTAAGGCATGTTCCTTCATTTACTGAATGTAATGCTTTTCTACTTTGAGTAGTAATAGAAACTATACTTTACATCCCAGCAGGACTGAGCCTATATTTATTAAAGTATCTATATATTAAAAATATACAATATTCAGAGGAGGGGGACTCCCCCGCCAGCTAAGCAGAATCTCCAGCCTGCTTCTTTGAATGTTATCCTGATCCCTGAGTAAGTAATGTACAATGTAGTATGTTAATGTTTTACTGTAACTTTAAGTTAATAAAAAATTTGAAATTAAATATATATATAAACACGCACAACATTTGCTGTCCTCTGAATCAGTGGCTGTTTTAATGAGATAATTTGCATATTTTTATCATCTCAGTCACTTCATGCTTAAGTTCCTTCAGGACTCTTGGATGTATACCATCTGGGTTAGTGACTTATTGCTTTTTAAATTATCCTTGCTGCAGAATCTCCTTCTGGCACCTCAGTCTCTTGAGAGTAGCTCATCTTTATTACCAGGGAAAAAAAACAGGTCAGAGATAAATATCTTCCCCAACATCCTTGGTGGTGAGTGAAGACTGCTGTGGAGGGGAAAAAGAGCTTCTCAGCAACATTCTTACCTTTTTCAATTGCTCCTTTTAACCCATGGTGATCCAGCAAATCCACCAGTAGTTTTGCAAGCTTTGTGCTTTTCATCGATTTAGAAAATCTTAAGTTTCAGAAATGTCTTTAGACTTCATATTCAGAGTGTTAAATCATTCTGTGAGTATTTTTGTAGGGCAGAGAGGTTAGATGGTATTATTTCAAGTGATCTCCATAATCTATAAGGATTTTTCTGCCTGTAACTAAAACTAAATTCTAGAATACACAATGGATGAAATTCTGACCTCATTGGAGTTGATGGCAAAACTTCCACTCACTTCAGTGGGGCCAAAATTTCACTTTTTTTTCTATACCCTTCAAGTTGGAACACTGAATGGCAAGGATCTGAAAAGGAGTATTGGTAGATGTTAGTCTGTAGTGAACATAAGCTTATGCAAATAGCCTTTAAGGTATGAGAGAGAGATGATTCCCAAAGTAATTCATATTAAACAAGTTTATAGATCACTTTGTTTACAACCCTGTATGTACTACTTTGACGTTTTACAATCTACAAACTTAGTTGCAAATATGTTTACATGAACTATTTTAACTCTTTTCTTTGAATATTTGCTTTCTAAATAACTTTTTAGAGTTGAAAATCTAGAAGTTATGCCATGTGGTAAAGAATAATTATTTGAAACTAAAGAAATCAAGTGCTAAAGTGCTTTGAAATTCAGTATGTCAAGCTGTGAGAGAGAATTTGCTGTCTTTGCTTTTATGGCACACTACAGAAATACCAAGAACTGATTCTAATCTATGATTGATCTCTACAAAACCTGTTTTAAATATAATTAATTTAAAGTTACCTTAATTAATTTTTATTCACAGTGGTGTCCAATATGGTGAACATTTATGCTGGCTTTTCCTCCTTTTCCTAGGACAGGAAATACTCACATTCTTGAGCCATGTGTGGCAATTTTGTTTCAGCAGTAGATGTTCCGATAGTCAGGAGATATGATCATCACCAGTGGGTTTGTTTATTTTTTGGTATACTGAGCGCCTTGTCGAGCTAATTGTAGTGCTGTCACTGTTTCTTTGGACTTGATGATAAATGCAGCCTTCACGTCCTGAGTTCTTCACAAATGGTTATGAAGAAATATCATGAAGTTTAGTCAGCATGTTAGAATTTGAGGCTTAAGTGACACTATCATGGATTGTAGTCTGTACAGACACTTTGGTAAAACATGTCATTTGTAAACCCCCATAGTTACAGAAAAATCTTCTCTTCACAAGGTGAAGAAACTTAGCTTTCATTAGGACCTAACTTGAGAAATCTTTCCAAAACGTATGATTCAGAGAAGATAACCCATAGGCATTGATTTTTTTAGGAATACATTGTGTTGATTCATTGTAAGTTGAAATGATTTTGGAAAAGAGTTTCCCGTTACAGATTATTTTGGGGTGCCACAGTGAAGTAAAAAAAATACTAATTTTGTGAATAAAAACAAAAATTCACAGATGCTTTGACTGAGATTCTCAGTTCCTTAAACATCTCTGATTAAAATATTCCTTTGCCCTCTTGTTATTGGCAGCTGAAATAGCCAAAAACCCTGGCGAAAGGTTGGTGCTGCCGTCTGGGTGGAGCAGGCATGGCTGCTTAAGTGGAAGTTGAGGCAGGGGTAAATTCAAGGCATGTCTTTTCTCTGCAGTGCTGTTTTCTTCTAAAGCTGTGAAAAAACTCCGCAAGGGGAAATCCTGCAGAAAATCTGGGGGCTGGGGGTGGAAACAACAAATACAGCCACAAATTCAAATTCAAATGAGTATCTACAGAACATCCGTGTTATTTCAGGTTTGTTTAACTCATTTCTTCATATTTAATGTACTTCAAATATTGTAATCACTTTCTTGTAGTGTTTATAACAAGTCACGTTAGTTTCCTTCAAAGTAGTATCTCAAAAATATGAATGGCTAACTTCTTGCATGCACAATTTTATTACAGTGAGGCATGCTATTTGCAACTCCTTTGTAACTGCTTGCTTACTATATTATCATTCAGTATCTAGTCCAGTGTGATTGACTGTGTAGGTGAAGTATCCAAGGCTATCTTAATTAATAAAACTAGGAATAATATGTAAAAGTAGAGGTCGCACTCATTCTTCATTTCTGTTACGTTAGTGCCTCAGGACCCCCACAAGGGATCTAACTGTAAAGGCATTGTACAAACAGCTCAGTCTTTCTTTCCCCAGAGAGCTCCTAGCCTTAGATCTGCAGGAACCTTAAATAAGCCAAATATGAAATAGCCCAACTTGATTATCATGCACATTGTGTAAAGAGTTGTCACTTTGGATGGGCTATCACCAGCAGGAGAGTGAATTTGTGTGGGGGTGTCAAGGTTCCTCCCCCACTCTGAACTCTAGGGTACAGATGTGGGGACCTGCATGAAAAACCTCCTAAGCTTACTTTTACCAGCTTAGGTCAAAACTTCCCCAAGGTACAAAATATTACCCCCGTTATCCTTAGACTGGCCGCTACCACCACCAAACTAATACTGGTTACTGGGGAAGAGCTGTTTGGACGCGTCCTTCCCCCCAAAACCTTGCACCCCACTTCCTGGACAAGGTTTGGTAAAAAGCCTCACCAATTTGCCTAGGTGACTACAGACCCAGACCCTTGGATCTTAAGAACAATGAACAATCCTCCCAACACTTGCACCCCCCCTTTCCTGGGAAATGTTGGATAAAAAGCCTCACCAATTTGCATAGGTGACCACAAACCCAAACCCTTGGATCTGAGAACAATGAAAAAGCATTCAGTGTTTTACAAGAAGACTTTTAATAAAAAATAGAAGTAAATAGAAATAAAGAAATCCCCCCTGTAAAATCAGGATGGTATATATCTTACAGGGTAATTAGATTCAAAAACATAGAGAACCCCTCTAGGCAAAACCTTAAGTTACAAAAAAGATACACAGACAGAAATAGTTATTCTATTCAGCACAATTCTTTTCTCAGCCATTTAAAGAAATCATAATCTAACACATACCTAGCTAGATTACTTACTAAAAGTTCTAAGACTCCATTCCTGTTCTGTCCCCGGCCAAGACGACTACAGACAGACACAGACCCTTTGTTTCTCTCCCTCCTCCCAGCTTTTGAAAGTATCTTGTCTCCTCATTGGTCATTTTGGTCAGGTGCCAGCGAGGTTACCTTTAGCTTCTTAACCCTTTACAGGTGAGAGGAGCTTTCCCCTGGCCAGGAGGGATTTCCCCTTCCCTTTATATTTATGACGGGGGGGTGGAGGGTGAGAAAACCTGGATTTGTGCTGGAAATGGCCCAACCTGATGATCACTTTAGATAAGCTATTACCAGCAGGACAGTGGGGTGGGAGGAGGTATTGTTTCATATTCTCTGTGTATATATAAAGTCTGCTGCAGTTTCCACGGTATGCATCTGATGAAGTGAGCTGTAGCTCACGAAAGCTCATGCTCAAATAAATTGGTTAGTCTCTAAGGTGCCATAAGTACTCCTTTTCTTTTTTCCAAATATGAATGGCAACTTAGAGAATGTAGCTTCTTGAAAAAAATTCAACTTCCCCAAAAAGTACTCAGTTTTTCTTTTATTCAGTTTATACCTGTGACAGGGTTGGGGGGACCCCATCTAGTGCGGGGCTAGTGTACCCCATCTCCCTTAGGGTGTAGGAGCAGGGTGTAAGTCAGCTGCATCTCCGTAACCAGAGTGAATATGCTTGCCTCTGTTAGCAGGGCAATGAGGTCTAATGGTCAAAGTCAATGTATTAGCCCTGCTCCACCGGGCCACAAGGCCTGGGGACCAAAGTCACTGTGTCCACTCCTCTTAGCAGGGCAGGGTGGCATAGGGGCCAGAGTCAATAGGTTCACCCCTCTTAGCAGGGCAGTAGGGCCACATCTGAAGTCAATTAGAACTGCCTCAGTTTGCAGGGCAGTAAGGGCTAGTGATGAAAGTCAAAGGATTCACCCCCATTCGCAGGGCAGTATGGCCCGGTGGCTCCAGTCAATGGATTCACCCCCATTGGCAGGAAAGGACGGCCAAGTGCCTTCAGTCGGGGTAGGGGGCCACCACACCGAGAAAAGGGGGTAAGGGCAATCTCGGCCCTCCCTCTTCACTGGGCCCCAGCAGTGGCAGGAGCGCATGTCACTGTGTCAGCAGGCTGTCTCAATACTCTGGTTCACCAACCAGGCCACTGTTTGTTTCCCCTGGGCTGCTTCTTATTGTGTTTCTCACCGCTGTGGTCTGAGCATCTCGGCTGTCTCTGGATTCCACAGGCTGTGCTGTCTCTGGCAACTTTGGACACTGCAGGGCCTCTGTAGGTAGCCTGATGTCTGCCTGGGTTGTGGCATCTCTGGTTCCACTGGCCTCTAGCTTCAGCTGATCCTTGGCTGGAGCCTGCCGTATGCGTCCTTCCTCTCCAGCAGTCAGCCCCAACTGACCTGAGCTGCTCCCTTTTATACTGGTGCATTTGGAGTTGAGGGGGCGTGGCTTCCTCAGTCCACAATGTAGGGTTAACCCCTTCCAGTCCAGTATGGAGCAAGTGTGCCCCATCACAATACCATATAAAGCAATTTCTCTTAGCCACTGCACTAGCAAAAATGCCATCAACAGTTCCCTGCAATGAAGAGGAAACAAGCATGAAAATACCTGATTTTTCTTTTCCTGAGCTCTGAAATAATTAATTTTTTGTGGCAGATTGTCTTAAATCAGTATTAACCGAATTGGATCGGTATTAACCAGTATAGAGGACTCTGTATTGCACAGTGTATAGAGTTGCAGGTTTTTATTAGAATTTATTTCCTTCTCTACCTGACTGATTTATTCAAACAATTAAAAGTCCAATAATTATATTCTCTTTGCTGAAGAAGAGCACAATAACCAGCTTTCTCTATATTTAACCTGTATTAAGGATTTTTAATTACGATTTGGTTTTGTCAGTCCCAAAATGTTGCTTTTATTTTATAGGAGGTGAACAATTCAAATTGAAAAACAGCAGATGGTAGGGGGCAGTAAGGGAAGAAAATATGATCTGTTTAGCCTCTTCAATAAATAACGTGATACACTTTCACAATGCGCCTCTTTAATCAATGCTGGTCTTCAGAACTGACAAAACTCCATTTATCAGAGTAATTGGACACTCTTAAACTAATAACTTTCCTGAATGAAATAATAAATTTTGAACAGCTTTTATGTAAGATTCCACAGACAAGCTATGTGATTAATGGTGGTCAAGTTTCATATGTTAAGAATTACAGAGATTTGAGTGACTGTCTTGCCTTGCCTCCCCCCTTTCCCCCAAAATCCATAGGGGCAACTTGTAGCTATGCCCAGTACCTTATGCTATGTCTGCCAATAAAGAGTACAAGGCCCAGTAAATTTAATGCACTTTGGTTCTTTCCGCTATTACTAAATAAAAGGCCCAGCATGGAACTTCCTTCCCAAGGGAGGGGATAATGTGGCATTGAGCTACCTTTGTGCCCTCCCAGTCCTGGGCTGCAGAGGTTCCTGGCGTAATTGAGAGAGTCCTAGGGGCCTGTCTGAGTCACGGCAGCCTTTCTGGGCTGTGGGGCTGCTAGGAATCTCTACAATGTTGTGTGTGTTGCAGTCCTACCCCGGCATATGCTGCACACCTGGTCTTGTGATGGCATCTTTGGGTGTTAGCTTTGCTGCTGTCATCCACAGTGCCTGTACCAGGGGAAATCCTCCCCCAGCTGTAGACTTTTCGGGCCTCTTTAAGCTACTCTGGCTTATTTACCCATTGAAAAGGGTCAGGAACAGAGAGTGAGGAACTTGCCTCAGAAATTTAAGTGAAACTTACCTTGCTATGATAAGTACAGTCACAAAATGGAATCTCCGGAAACAAGGAACATAATGGAAGTGTTAGTATAATAGCAATGGCTATAATATGTCATTTGTACATTAAGGCTGTATTTGCTAAGGAAGGAAAGAGTTATACGCATGAGCAGTTCTCCATCTCTCTCTCAGTATGTACTAGTATACACATGCCTACATTATAGGCACAGCAGGTGGAGTTTGAAAAGCAGTCACTTGGAATAAATGTTGGAATATCACCTCAGCCCGTGTCATACTAGTGTGTGTGGATGCCGGGGGAGGGAAAGCCAGTACAAATCCTTAGTTTGCTTATGGTCTCTAAGTTGATTATCTTATAATGGAATACGGTTTGGGTGCACTTTTTGTTTGCATGGAGAATTGTGATGCTCCATTGTTGTCTTCTTTGGTGCCATGATGGTTTGCCAAAAATTGAGAAATTTAAAATACTGTTTAAAAAATTGAATCAGGTATCATCTGTAGCTGTCATTTCATGAATGTTTTGCTAGCTTTGGTGACTGACAGAAAATGTAATAATTCCAAGTGTCTTTCCTTTGAGTCCGTCCATATTAGAAACACTTATTTAATTGCTGACAGAGAAAATACCACTATTACTAAGTGTTTGATACCACGGCTACAAAATAAAAATGATTAATAAGGAAAAACTTTTTAAAAGGTTGTTCATGATTTCTTTGGAAAGGTGCTTTCTCTTTAAAGAAGAAGAATAATGCTCTTGTGTTTAAAAGACCCTGTTGGACTGGATGGGGGGAGGGAGAGGCCTCAGGAGATCTGGATTTAATTCTCAAGCACTGCTGCAGACTTTCTGTATGAACTTGGGCATATCACTTAATAGCTCTATCTCAGTTCTCCATCTATAATATGGGGATATAATAATCCTCCTCTCTCCTTTGGCTCTTGTCTACTTAGATTGTAAGCCCTTTAGGTAAGGGCTGTCTGCTGTTGTGTGTTTGTACAGTACCTGGCACAATGAGATACTACATTTGATTGGTGTCTGTTGGCACTACTGTATTCTCTGAATTATAATTTGAATTACAGTGGTTGGAAATAAGATGTCACTTTCAATCATAAAGTCAAAACTGAACAGATGTCAGTAATATTCATTTCCAACAACTGACCAGTCACTGGTTTCCACAAAGCTCCTTAATGAGCTATTAAAATGTTTACTGTGATTGTCTGCTCCTGAAAACAGTAGCACTGTAACTTGCACTGCAATTAACAGTGTGTTAGACAAAGGTGTGCTCAGAGCTTAAATTAGTTCTGACCATTCACACAACATAAATTATATCTTGTAGGCCTGGCTGGGCATTAGTAACCTGACATAAATAAGACCTCATTTCTTAGTGGGCATGATTGGGAAAGTAACTGGAAGGTTGAGTTGTAAAAAGGGTCTTAATAAGAAGTGTGTTGAGTCAGGATGTCTGTGCTAGCTAAGATAAGCAAGAACACCTTGTCAATGGACAAGATATACCTGGAATGTAAAGATCAGGTTATACGTGAACAACACATGCTGTTCAGGGTTTGGCTCCTGAAAAGTAACCAAGCCAGTCATGAAGTGTATGATGCAATGTACAGTGAAGCATGCATGTGTGTTAGTGCTAGCTAATTAGTGCTCACTTGGGATGTGCGGTACGCCCTACTCTTGCCCTCTATGCTTGACTCTGATCAACTCAGCATAGCTTTGCTGTATGCCAAATAAAGGAACCTGAGGGACAAGCTTGGAGTCAGACTGAGTTTTTGGGGAACTGGGTGGAAGAGGTCTCAGGAGAACCCCAGCATGTCTGCACTTATGGCGGTATGTCGAGTACGGAGGCTGCACACCCCCTAGCACTGGTGTAAACACTAGTGTAAATCGTAAGGCGCTGCTTAGGTGAAGAAATAGTTGACAGAACCTTAGGGGTATATACCTTATCTACTCTCTGCATATCCAAGCAGTGCCTCCCTCATCTAGACTGCTGTTTTTAGCAGTGTAGTGTCCCGCTATTGGAGCGTTTCCTGACTGCAGTGAAAGACTCCAGCAACAGGGAAAGACTACCAGAGCCTTTCCTCGCTGCCTACCCACATCAGAGCCTTTCACTACCGCATGTAGCTACGCACCACGGTGTGGACGCAGCCTGCTTTTTATTGCAGCTACACCTACTCTACATGCCGCTGCGACCTGTGTAGACAAGGGCATAGTAGTGAAAACCTATCGGAATTTGACAGTCAGGGGAACGTTTGAAGATGTAATTGTCCATGAACCGAAGAGCTCTCTGACTAGGGTTATATGTCCATGTTGTTGACTTAGCCAACAAGTGAGAAGTAGAGTGGATTTATGATGACTGAGCAGTGCCGCCACTATGCTATTTCCACTCGTGTGTGTTCATACTGCAGCTTCACTGCATTCAGTATTGTGAATGGCTGCAGCACTTCAGAAATAGTGGCATTCTTAAATTATACTGTATATGGGGAGTTTAATGACTGTAGGGCTCTGAGACGGTTCTTAAAGGTTACAAGAGAGAAAGGGAAACATCAGAAATAGCTGCTCAGGAACCTTATATGTGCTAGAGGAGACTAAAAGCCTACTGAAGAAAATTTGTGGAGGATGGTGTTTTTTAATTGAATTCAGTGATCTTTGGATAAAGCCCTAAGAGAGCAAAAGCTTGAATGATAAATACTAGATGAGGGCAAAAATGCCGTGTTTAAAAATAGGTGAGATGAGACTATGCATGAAAGTTCTGGGAAGAGAAAATAGATCTCAAAGAAGCAAACTAGTTACAGGACCTTCTTAAATAAGGAACTGTTTCCCACATATCAAGTTGTATAGTACAGGATTACAAAAAGGGAATGGCAGTTAATTTGAAAATTGAGGGAAATCGAAAAAAGGAAATTAGGGATGCAGTTTTATGAAGGACAGAGCCTCTGGTATGGGTGCCAGTAAAGGTGTTTAAAGGAGGACATTTCTGGTAGTGAAACGTTTATCATGCTATCTAGTCACCTTAAAGAACTGAGGGTAAGAGCCATAGTGTTCGAAATTGAGAAAGGTTATTAAGGTAGCACTGATGCACGCCCAGAATACAGGATGTGGGCCCTCGCTTGTCCTTGCCCCCACCTTTGTGACCTCGCACATGGTGTACATGAGATCACGCTACACAGAGGATGCTATTTTGCGTACGGAATGATGCTGGTGGGGGCAGAGTGACGCACTCTGCAAAATGGCATCATCCATATGTGATACTGCCACCCTTGGGGGGCCGCGTGGGGGTGTGGGCTCAGATGGGCTGGGTGAGCAGAGTGCAGGGGATGCCTGGATCCCATTGTGGTTGAGCTGAGCAGCTCCAGGGGAAGGGTTGCAGTGGTCCCGAGCTCTGGAGGGTGGGGGGTGGGAGAGAGTTGCAGGGGATGGGGAAGGGGGTGAGGACTCATGGGGAGGGTAGTGGGGAGTGGATGTGGAGTGTCCCCTGATCAGAATTAATTTCTTTTTACTCTGTTAGAATGTGTTTCTCCTAACTAGATTAGATTCACTGGGGGCACTCTAGCTCCTACGCAACATTTGGACAATCAAAAACCATTGTAAGCCTGGTCTGATCAGCCACTTAATTTGGGTTTATGGAGTGGTCCAAAGTAGCTGGAGCATAGCAGTGAATTTTGCCCCATATGGGGTAGGATTAAACCCCATCCAAGTAGTTTGTGTATCTTAGAGGTAATTAGAAGATGTTACAGACATTAGTGAGGGCTGTTTTTAATCTAAAGTAACGTTTCTGTGGTATAGAAGTAGACATACAGTAAGTGTCTGACTTGTGATGGACTAGGTATCATGATCTTTGAGAAAACCTGAGGAGTTAATGGTTGGTTGGTTGCCATTGGTTGCATTTGATGCCCACACCCATGATTCACGAATGCCAAGCAAGTGCCATTTGTGCTCAAATTGCAAGTTTTTCTATGGGCAAAACTGTGGGTTAAGGTACAAATATTTTGGGCTTGATTCCACATTTCAACACTCCTCTTTTACAGCCGTTAATTTAGTTTCAGTAGAGTTACACCAATTTGGTACTGGAGTAACACAGTCATAGAATTATCGGACTGGAAGAGATCTTAATAGGTCATCTAGTCCAGTCCCATGCACTGAGGCAGGATTAAGTATTATCTAGCCTACACCATCCCTGATGGTGTTTCTCTTAACCTGTCCTTAAAAACCTCCAATGACAGAGATTCCATAAGCTCCGTAGATCATTTGTTCCAGTGCTTAACTGCCCTTACATTAGGAAGTTTTTGCTCATGTCTAACCTAAATCTCCCTATCTGAAATTTGAGTCCATTACTTCTTGTCCTGTCCTCAGTGGTTAAGGAGAACAATTTATCACCCTCTTCTTTATAATGTTTTATGTACTTGAAGATTTGTTTTCTTGGGTTTTTTTTCCCTCCAGACTAGATGAACCCTTTTTTTTTTTTTTTTTTTTTTTTTTAAATCTTTCCTTGTAGGTTAAATTTGCTAGACCTCCAATCATTTTTTTGCTCTCCTCTGGACTTTCTCCAAATTGTCCAGATCTTTCCCAAAGTGTAGTGCCCAGAACTGGACACAGTACTCCTGTTGAGGCCTTATCAGTGCTGAGTAGAGTGGAAGAATTATTTCTCATGTCTTGCTTACAATAATCCTGCTAATATATCCCAGAATGATGTTTGCTTTTTTTGCAGCAGTATTACATTGTTGACTCATATTTAGTTAGTGATCCACTATAGCTGCCAGTTCCTTTTTTGCAGTATTCCTCCTAGGCAGTCATTTCCCATTGTGTATTTGTGCAATTGATTGTTCCTTCCTAAGTGTAGTACTTTACATTTGCCCTTATTGATTTCATCCTATTTATTTCAGACCATTTCTCCAGTTTGTCAAATCATTTTGAATTCTAATTCTGTCCTCCAAAGCATTTGCAACCCCTCCCATCTTGGTATCGTCTGCAAACTTTATAAGTGTACTCTCTATGCCATTATCCAAATCATTTATGAAGATATTGAATAGAACTGGACCTAGGACAGATCTGTGCAGGATCCCACTCGATATGTCCTTCCAGCTCGATTGTGAATAATTGATAATTATTCTCTGAGTACGCTTTTCAAACCAATTTTGCATCCGCTTCATAGTAGGTTCATCTAGGCTATATTTCTCTAGTTTGTTTGAGACAATCATGTGAGACAGTATCAAAATCCATATGGTAACTCAAGATCTTGGGTATTTTGACTAACTATGTGTGTTTTAGATGTGCCTTACTACTTCTTAAAGTTGGCATATAAAAGCTGAATTACCTGTGTTTTATGTTAATACAGTATGTGTATTTAGCAGTAATGTGGGAACTCTCATAATTGGTTTTGTGCAGAGTTTCAATTAGATAAAATTTACTGGTAAAATGTTAAGTTTTACCTGACAGCTGCAGCGGTACAGGAGCTAGCAAACAGAGCTCTAAACAGGGGAGTTTGCGTGGGAGTTCTGTTGGAGGAGAAGGTATTTGTGTGTGTGTTTGGTTTTGTATTGGTAGTATCTGTATGTGTAGGGGCTTTGTGCTGGGAGAGAAGCTGAGCCCTGATTAGGGGGCGGGGTTTCACTGACTAGGGGTCCTATAAAGGGAGCAGCCAGTCAGGCAGCGACACAGACAGCTGCAGCGGTACAGGAGCTAGCAAACAGAGCTGTAAACAGGGAAGTTTGAGTGGGAGTTCTGTTGGAGGAGAAGGTATTTGTGTGTGTGTGTGTGTGTGTGTGTGTGTGTGTGTGTGTTTGGTTTTGTATTGTTTGTATCTGTAAGTGTAGGGGCTTTGTGCTGGGAGAGAAGCTGAGCCCTGATTAGGGGGCGGGGCTTTACTGACTAGGGGTCCTATAAAGGTAGCAGCCAGTCAGGCAGCGGCACAGGAGCTAGCAAAGAGAGCTGTAAACAGGGGAGTTTGAGTGGGAGTTCTGTTGGAGGAGAAGGTATTTGTGTGTGTGTTTGGTTTAGTATTGGTGGTATCTGTATGTTTAGAGGCTTGGAGGGGCTTTGTGCTGGGAGAGAAGCTGAGCCCTGATTAGGGGGCGGAGCTTCACTGACTAGGGGTCCCATAAAGGCAGCAGCCAGTCAGGCATCGGCACAGACAGCTGCAGCGGCACAGGAGCTGGCAAACAGAGCTGTAAACAGGGGAGTTTGAGTGGGAGTTTGAAAGCGGAGTTTGTCTTGTGGTGCTTGTGTGGGGTTTGGTTTTGCTGTGGGTGGTGGTGTTTTGGTGTGGTTTGTGTTTCCCAGATTAACAGGATTTAGGTGGGAAGGCTATGACAGATTCAGAGGTGGCAGTGGGAGTGACCCATGTAGCAGATGACACAATGAAGATGACTGGATGTGGAAGCTGTGGTATGTACATGATCCTGGAGGGGGCACCTGGTAAGAGTTTTGTCTGCATGAAATGCCGTCTGATAGAGCTGATGGAGGAAAAGATCAGAGGTTTGGAGATGCAGGTGGAAAGTCTGGTAGAGTTTAGGAAGGCGTTTGAGCAGATTATGGAGCAAAGACATGAGGTATCTGAAGGGAAAAGCTCAGACTTGCAGATGGAAGCAGGACTAGGGAATTTTGAGGGGAGACTGGGTGAGGAAAGTGGTCAGTGGAAGCATGTGACTAAAAGAACTAGGCAGAGGAAAAGACGGGCTAGTGAAGGAGAAATAGAGCTTCAGAATAGGTTTGCAGAGTTGGAAAATGAAGAAGGGGCTCAGCAGGTAGTCACTGAAGGTGACAGGGCAAGGAAGAAGAGAAGAGCGGTTAGTCCTATAGGAAAAGGGGAAGAGTTAATGGAGATTACACCAAATATGAGCCCCAGGAGGATACAGGATGGGTTAAAAAGGATTACAAGGGAGAATGGGAATGGAAAAAACTTGCAGCCAGAGGGAACAGGGGATAGACTGGAGAATAGCACCGTCACTAGGAAAAGGCAGGTCTATGTGATTGGGGACTCTTTATTGAGAAGAATAGATAGGCCTGTAACCAGAGCTGATCCAGAAAATAGGAGGGTGTGCTGTCTTCCAGGTGCTAAGATACGGGATGTAGACCTGAGGTTAAAAAGGATTCTAAAGGGAGCGGGAAAGAATCCCCTAATTATCCTTCATGTGGGAACAAATGATACGGCTAGATTCTCACTGGAAAGTATTAAGGGAGACTATGTTAGGCTGGGGAGGACGCTTAAGGAAATTGAGGCTCAGGTGATCTTTAGTGGGATTTTGCCTGTTACTAGAGAAGGGCAACAAAGGTGTGACAAGATTATGACTATCAATAGATGGCTTAGGCAGTGGTGCTATAAGGAGGGCTTTGGGATGTATGGCCATTGGGAGGCATTCATGGATAGAGGACAGTTCTCTCGGGATGGACTTCATCTGAGTAGGGAAGGAAATAGACTTCTAGGATGGAGGCTGGCACAACTGATTAAGAGAGCTTTAAACTAGGAATTTGGGGGAGATGGTTGGGAGATGTCCAGGTAATCTCCACGCCAGAATTTAGCATAGAGTGGAAAGAAAATGAAGTAAGAGTGGATACAGCTGTAGGTAGGAGGAAGGGCAGTGTAGATACAAGTCTAATAGGTTATACTGGTAGTAAAATAACCGTGCCTAATAGGGTACAGAATGTGAGTGAGGCCAAACAGCAAAAATTAAGATGTTTGTACACTAATGCAAGGAGCCTAGGTAACAAAATGGAGGAACTAGAGTTACTGGTGCAGGAAGTGAAACCAGATATTATAGGTATAACAGAGACCTGGTGGAATAGTAGTCATGACTGGGCTACAGGTATTGAAGGGTATGTGCTGTTTAGGAAAGACCGAAATAAAGGTAAAGGTGGTGGAGTAGCACTGTATATCAATGATGAGATAGAATGTAAAGAAATAAGAAGCGATGAAATGGATATGACTGAGTCTGTCTGGGCAATAATTAAATTGGGGAAGAAAACTATTAGAGCCTCCCCTAGGATAGTGCTTGGGGTGTGCTATAGACCACCGGGATCTAATTTGGATATGGATAGAGCCCTTTTTAATGTTTTTAATAAAGTAAATACTAATGGAAACTGTGTGATCATGGGAGACTTTAACTTCCCAGATATAGACTGGAGGATGAGTGCTAGTAATAATAATAGGGCTCAGATTTTCCTAGATGCGATAGCTGATGGATTCCTTCAACAAGTAGTTGCTGAACCGACTAGAGGGGATGCCATTTTAGATCTGGTCTTGGCGAGTAATGAGGATCTCATAGAGGAAATGGTTGTAGGGGATAATCTTGGCTCAAGTGATCATGAGCTAATTCAGTTCAAACTGAATGGAAGGATTAACAAAAATAAATCTGCAACTAGGGTTTTTGATTTCAAAAGGGCTGACTTTCAAAAATTAAGGAAATTAGTTAGGGAAGTGGATTGGATTGAAGAATTTATGGGTTTAAAGGTAGAGGAGGCCTGGGATTATTTTAAATTAAAGCTGCAGAAGCTATCGGAAGCCTGCATCCCAAGAAAGGGGAAAAAATTCATAGGCAGGAGTTGTAGACCAAGCTGGATGAGCAAGCATCTTAGAGAGGTAATTAAGAAAAAGCAGAAAGCATATAGGGAGTGGAAGAAGGGAGGGATCAGTAAGGAAAGCTACCTTATTGAGGTCAGAATATGTAGGGATAAAGTGAGACAGGCTAAAAGTCAAGTAGAGTTGGACCTTGCAAAGGGAATTAAAACCAATAGTAAAAGGTTCTATAGTCATATAAATAGGAAAAAAACAAAGAAAGAAGAAGTGGGACCGCTAAAAACTGAGGATGGAGTGGAGGTCAAGGATAATCTAGGCATGGCCCAATATCTAAACAAATACTTTGCCTCAGTCTTTAATAAGACTAAAGAGGATCTTAGGGATAATGGTAGCATGATAAATGGGAATGAGGATATGGAGGTAGACATCACCATATCTGAGGTAGAAGCGAAACTCAAACAGCTTAATGGGGCTAAATCGGGGGGCCCAGATAATCTTCATCCAAGAATATTAAAAGAATTGGCACAAGAAATTGCAAGCCCATTAGCAAGAATTTTTAATGAATCTGTAAATTCAGGGGTTGTACCATATGATTGGAGAATTGCTAACATAGTTCCTATTTTTAAGAAAGGGAAAAAAAGTGATCCAAGTAATTATAGGCCTGTTAGTTTGACATCTGTAGTATGCAAGGTCTTGGAAAAAATTTTGAAGGAGAAGGTAGTTAAGGACATTGAAGTCAATGGTAAATGGGACAAAATACAACATGGTTTTACAAAAGGTAGATCGTGCCAAACCAACCTGATTTCCTTCTTTGAGAGAGTAACAGATTTTTTAGATAAAGGAAACGCAGTGGATCTAATTTATTTAGATTTTAGTAAGGCGTTTGATACTGTGCCACATGGGGAATTATTAGTTAAATTGGATAAGATGGGCATCAATAGGAAAATTGAAAGGTGGATAGGGAATTGGTTAAAGGGGAGACTACAACGGGTCCTACTGAAAGGTGAACTGTCAAGTTGGAGGGAGGTTACCAGTGGAGTTCCTCAAGGATCAGTTTTGGGACCAATCTTATTTAATCTTTTTATTACTGACCTGGGCACAAAAAGTGGGAGTGTGCTAATAAAGTTTGCAGATGATACAAAGCTGGGAGGTATTGCTAATTTAGAGAAGGACAGGGATACCCTACAGGAGGATCTGGATGACCTTGTAAACTGGAGTAATAGGAATAGGATGAAATTTAATAGTGAGAAGTGTAAGGTCATGCATTTAGGGATTAATAACAAGAATTTTAGTTATAAGCTAGGGACGCATCAACTAGAAGTAACGGAGGAGGAAAAGGACCTTGGAGTATTGGTTGATCATAGGTTGACTATGAGCTGCCAATGTGATATGGCTGTGAAAAAAGCTAATGTCGTCTTGGGATGCATCAGGAGAGGTATTTCCAGTAGGGATAAGGAGGTTTTAGTACCGTTATATAAGGCACTGGTGAGACCTCACCTGGAATACTGTGTTCAGTTCTGGTCTCCCATGTTTAAGAAGGATGAATTCAAACTGGAACAGGTACAGAGAAGGGCTACTAGGATGATCCGAGGAATGGAAAACTTGTCTTATGAAAGGAGACTCAGGGAGCTTGGCTTGTTTAGCCTAACTAAAAGAAGGTTGAGGGGAGATATGATTGCTCTCTATAAATATATCAGAGGGATAAATACCAGAGAGGGAGAGGAATTATTTAAACTCAATACCAATGTGGACACAAGAACAAATGGATATAAACTGGCCACTAGGAAATTTAGATTAGAAATTAGACGAAGGTTTCTAACCATCAGAGGAGTGAAGTTTTGGAATAGCCTTCCGAGGGAAGTAGTGGGGGCAAAAGATCTATCTTGCTTTAAGATTAAACTCGATAAGTTTATGGAGGAGATGGTATGATGGGATAACATGGTTTTGGTAATTAAATATTCATGGTAAATAGGCCCAATGGCCTGTGATGGGTTTTTAGATGGGGTAAGATCCAAGTTACCCGGGAAAGAATTTTCTGTAGTATCTGGCTGATGAATCTTGCCCATATGCTCAGGGTTTAGCTGATCGCCATATTTGGGGTCGGGAAGGAATTTTCCTCCAGGGCAGATTGGAAGGCCCTGGAGGTTTTTCGCCTTCCTCTGTAGCATGGGGCACGGGTCACTTGCTGGAGGATTCTCTGCTCCTTGAGGTCTTCAAACTACAATTTGAGGACTTCAATAGCACAGATATAGGTGTGAGGTCTTTTTTAGGAGTGGTGGGTGAAATTCTGTGGCCTGCATTGTGCAGGAGGTCAGACTAGATGATCATAATGGTCCCTTCTGACCTAAATATCTATGAATCTATGAATCTAAGTTTTGAATACGGGTACTGTATCTTATGGCGATATCACACACAAGATAGTCTCCGAAATCAATCTCACATGTGACAGGTTTACAATTTTGAACTAATTTCTGCAGGGCTCCTGCACTATAAAATTTAGCACTACATCACTGCCAGTGAGCATTTTGTATAAATGTGTAAATAGCCTGCATGTTGTGTATTATGGATATGTTCTGATTTTCCAAGATGGTAAAGCTAAGGAAAATTTTAGATTTTGGAATTGGGAGTGGGACCCCTAACCTAGTCTTGCCTCAGGGTCCTCTGCCACCTTGCTTTGTCTCTGTGGAAGTTTGCAGGGAGAAGTCTTCTGCCAGTAGTACAAATCTGCTAGTGAAAGGTGGCAATAGCCAGGGAGGAGTCAGGGGAGTTAGCTAGTATATTTTTAAACACAGATGTGAGTAATGGCCAGGTGGTATTGACTGAACTAGTTATTTGATTGCTAAAGGAGATTGAAAGAGAACAATGATTCCTATCAGAAATTGACAGAAATATGAGAATGATCTTCCAGTGAGATGAAACTGCCAATAGAGTTCTCCCTTTTCCACGTAAAGGGAACTATTTTCCCTTCTTTCCTCCCAACACCTATCCACCTGTGTCTGATACAGAGCACATATCTCAAACAAGTACAAATAATTTTGGAATATTATGGGGGAACTGGTAGCGACCCCCATATTTAGGTGACCTAACATTTAATTATAACAGATTCTAGTGACCTTTTTTTTTTTTTTTAAAAGAAGATTGAACACTTTGATTTGTTTTTAGCTGGCTTCTGAAATTTGGCAGGGGCAAAACCCTCTGGCTGCAGAAGTGTCTTTATCTCATGAAATTCCAGAGTTAAATTATTGAAAGCAAGTGACAGAATGGAAATAGCGATTTGTCAGGAAAATTTTGGCAGCATACCTAACTAATACCTGAACATTCTGAAGAGCCATGTCCATACTGCAAAATACTGTATTGGGAACATCTATAGTGATGAGGTGGGAGAGGGGGACGGAGCTAGGACAGGCTCCCCTCCTCCTATGGGCAACATAAGAGGCAGGAGTCACCCATTTCCTGGGAGTGTGCTGAGGAAGAAAGCCAATTGGGCTCCCCTTTGCTCTCTGGATATAGTACATGGTGACAGTAACCTATTTCTCTTTGAAGATTATGAATAGTTGTATTTGCCCATAGTTGTTACCACATAGCACTTTATAAGCAAGCACATTCATTTTTAAGGTGAAAGCGATACAAAGAAAATATATGAAGAACAATAAAAGAACCTATACGCATACTAATAAGCTTACCAGAGATCACACCCTAACTCCAACAAGGGTTATGGTGGCAGTCAGTCCTCCTAACCTCACAAGAGTTTTTCTGTGGTCTCCAGTTCATAGCAGCTTAGCTCAGAACTAGCTCCCAAGTTTAGTTTTTCCTTTACAGTAACTCCTCACTTAAAGTCGTCCCGATTAACGTTGTTTCATTGTTACGTTGCTGATCAATTAGAGAACATGCTCATTTAAAGTTGCGCAATGCTCCCTTATAACATTGTTTGTTTGGCACCACCTGCTTTGTCCACTGCTTGCAGAAAGAGCAGCCCATTGGAGCTAGCTGGTGGGGGCTTGGAACCAGGGTGTACCAGCAGCCCCCCCCCCCCATCAGCTCCCTGCTCCCCTAAGTTCCCTGTGTGGCAGCAGCCCAGCGGGCTATCAATTGCCAGACGGTTCAGTTGTCCCTTTCTCCACTGCCATGTGCTGCTCCTGCCCTCTGCCTTGGAGCCTCCTGCTTGCTGTGCAAGGGGAGGGGGGAAGAGGGGTGCTAATGTCAGGGTGTCCCCCTCCCCCTGCTCCTGGCCCCCACTCCTTTATCCCATCTCCAGAGGGTGGGTGGGGGACGACATGACAGGGCTTAGGATGTAGGGAGCTTGCTGACAGCAGCTGCTGTCTCAATTTGCTGATCTACTTAAAAAGGCAGTGTACTGAGAGTGGGGTTAGCATACTTAAAGGGGCAATGCCCATGTCTCTCTCACACACACGGTGTGTGTCTGTCTCTCTCTGTCATGCTGTCTCCTCTCCCTTCGTTCCTCCTGCCTTGTAGAGTGTGAGGGGCTCAGCCGAGTGCCAATTCATTCTTTAGCAGTAAGGTATTCCCTGGGAAATATCACACCCTCTTCCACCCTCTGACTTCACCACTTCAACCAAGCTTCACAATCATCATTGCTGTGTACAGTATTAAATTTGTTGTTAAAAACTTATACTCTGTGTGTGTGTATGTATGTATAGTGTCTTTTGTCTGGCGAAAAAAATTTCCCTGGAACCTAAACCCCTCCGCCCCCAATTTACATTAATTTTTACGGGGAAATTGGATTTGCTTAACATCATTTTGCTTAAAGTAGCATTTTTCAGGAACATAACTACAATGTTAAGCTGTATACAGTTTGGGCCTACAATCTTGAGGCTGCAGGAACAGGTATTGAACAGACAATGGTCCCCTCCTCAGGGTGTAACTTGAAAAGGCTGTGGTTTTGCATAATTGGAAGTGGGGAAATTTGCATTCAGATTCCCCAGGCAAACCACTTGACGCTGTCCCAAAAGTCCATGCTCATCTGGCACATTGTTCTATATAGTCCTTTGAAGTTCCCCACATGCAATCCCAGCCCACAGTAATTCATAAACCAATACAATGAACACCAAAGATACTTAAATTTATTTCAGTAAGGTCTCCCAAGGATATTGCAGGAAATTACCATATCTGTTACAGATAGCATGACTGATTTATAGAAATGAATCCTTCCTCCTGGAAACTACTGCATTTGGGAGTCTATTTTACAACCCTTACTCATCCATGTAGACCTGTTGAAGCTGATGCAGGATTAAGCCCTTTGTTTTGACTCTCCTAATGGTGTAGGTCTTGAGGCTTCATATTCATGCCATTTCTACAGATGGAGAAGTAGTGCTGAATTAAACACATTGCCACACATTTAAGTGCTGACAGTGTGCAGAGTAGTGTACAAGATACAAATATAAAAACAATCCTTGCCCCAGAGATCTTACAGTCTAAAAGTCCTCTCCATAAGCGTTGTCCTGTCATCGTTTGCTAGCCCTAAATTGTTTCTAAATATGTTAACACAGACCTTTCTTTACCTGTTGGTGGTCATGTTCCCTGAAATATGTTGACACTCTTTTTAAGCCTGTGGGGATATTGTGTGCTGTAAAGCTCACCACAAGTCATGTTAGTTTTCAGATTATTGAGCAGGAAATTTCTCTTGTAGCTTATGTGTTTTACAGAAAACCAAACAAATTGAAATTCTGGTAAACTGCTCTTAATCCTTCATTAGGGTTGAGCTTTATCAGAGTGTTTACATTTCTGTGAGGGAATGCTCCAATGAAGAGGTGTGCTCAGTCCCTCTGCCTGTTTCTCTCCCTGTTCCTTTCTCTCACAACATTTTGTTATTATGATTATTTAGTTATTTACATTGGGGTAGCTCTCAACAGTTTGCTAGGCAAACACATAAGACAGCACTGGTCACAAAGATCTTACCTTCTGAAAGATAAGTGATAGGCAGAGGTGGAGAAAGGGGATAAAGCAGAGTAATGTAGTGGTTGACAAACACACACATTGGAACTACCAATGTATATGTCTGCAATAAACAAAATGACCGCCAGCTGCCCTCTTACTCAACTATTATTAACTAGCTAACATTTTTGTAGGCTTCATGGAAGAAATAGGTCTCTATTATTACACTTACACTACTGTGTCATTGCTAGGTGGATGGGGAAATCTTTTGTTAATTTTTTTTTAATTTATAATTTATCGTGTGTGTGAAATATGCTGATTGACAGCAATAGCGAATGAAATTTTCTCTCCATGACCAGATTGCCATAGCATAGGCACTAGCAGGATGTGTTTCTCCATGTTATGTCTTTGGTTTGATTACATGGACTGTCTCTAGTGATTAGATTCCATGCCCATTCAATCACTGGCCTTTCTGCTGAGGCTGGTAGTCCCAATGTGATGGTTGACTGAAAAATCAGTCTTTCTCTTAGCAGTGTTACTTTGCAAATAATGGGAATAATAATTTATTAGAAGTTGTAAAATAGACAAGATTTCTCCTATGTTTTTATTCTCTTCATTTTTATCATATTTTAATATCTTAATTTTTGGTGAGCCACTTTTGGGCTGCAAGAGATATTGGTGTACTCTACTCAACTGAATCAAAGTCTAAAAATATAGCAGTTAAAACAGTTAAATCATGCTGGGTTTACATCTGGAAAGCATCTTCTGGAACACACATCAGCTCTGCTCTACATTTAGACATTAGAGACCTAGACATAATGTAATAGAAGCATCTGAGCAATTTTTCTGATTTAGCTTTTACACAAGTTAATATCTGTTATTTAAACTGTGTTCCGTCAGTTATTTGCCACTTCATAATTGCATCAGTAATCTTTACTCACGACATTTCGTGTACACTGTGCTTAGTATGAGTTGTGGAATTCTGTTACACGCACTTTCTGTAAATTTTAAGTGAAGAGATAAGGATATCGTTAAAGACTAGGCAAGCGTGACATTTTATTAGTTCTGTTGTAGAGAAGGCAGCTATGTCTTGCACATTCATTGATTCTTGATGTGTAAGTGCCTGTGGATTAGTTGAAGTTAACTCATCCTATGTCTGATAGAAAATGAATTTGATTCTAAACGGAAGGCACTTTGTGATTATATATTACTATCTAGTAGGGAAGAGTACGCTCTAGTTTAACTTATAGAGAATATGCTGGTTGTTTAAAAAATGTCTCTAGAAGACTTAAGATCAGAAGCATTTCTCTCATTTCTAGAACACTGATTTTAAGATAGAGTGACAGACAGCCTGACATCCTCAAAATGTTTGAATATTAACTGAAGAAAATTCATAACTTTTTGTCAATACCTGTAAAGCTAAATTAATTTACAGTGTGACGTTTTGTAATAGCCATTGTCGGTTTGTCTTCCCCGCAATCGTAATCTATGTGACACAACATTTCCAGTTTTGTGCTACTGGAAAACGGAAGGGAGCATCTGTTCAACTTTCCAGGTTAGTTAAAATGCCTTTCACGCTCAGTTTTTGTAACCTTCACACTGTGCAGTGTTCGTTTTATTTCTTGCATGTTGTGTATGTTTAATAGTTTTAACAAGGCAATCGTGAACTTCTTGATAAAAACCAGAGTAGAGCAGTGACAGGGTGTGTAAACGCCATATGGACGAGGAAGGAGTTCCTGTGTGCTAAGGTAGCCCCGCTCCCTCCGTTCCTGCCAATCGTGCATGGTAGGAAGGAGGACTTTAAAAGGGGGAATCTGCAGTCAGCAAAGGGGAAGCCTTAAGAAGGGAGCAGCTTCTGAAGCAGCAGAAGGAATCCCCCACCTCTGAGAGAGAGAGACACCGCCAGCTCTGCAAGGTGTCCATCAGGGCAGGGATAGGCTGTTTTGGCTAGGTGGCTGGAAGCACTCCAGTAAAGCTGCTACACAGGCACTCCTGAAGAAAGGTGGTGCCATTGACCTTTTCTCTTTTTGTTGACCCCGGGAAGGGCTTGGTCTCTGAGTTTGAACAAAAGCTTTTTCCCACCCATAAACAAGGCCTGCAAGGGTGGGGCCCACTGCAAGGACTAGGTGGCTGGGGCCTGAAGTGGGCAGGCTCTGTAGTGGTAACTGGACATGGCAAGGGAACCCAAACCTCTAGAGAGGTGCCCCAGAGAGACACTTTTACAAGTCCCTTTAAAATAGGGACGCTAGTTAAAATGGAAAACATTTTTATATAGCGAAAAAGAAAAGAGATGTCTTTCCTAATGTGAACCTTGATTTCGTGTGAAATGTCAAAGGTAGTAAAATTTGTAGGTTGTTTTCACTCCCCCAGTCCAGTTTTTCTACCTTATGCTGCGTGTAAACTGATCTCTCTTAATTTTGCTAATTGATATCTTATGGTTAAAACGAAAACCTACTGGGCACTAACATATATGGTCTCTTATAAAGAATTTGTCTCACGGAGACGCCTACCCACAACCCACCAGTTCTCGGGTTGTGCTGAGATTCCTACTAGGATGCTGTCTTTGGACCCTGCTTACAGGCTTCGCCTTACCTACTCAACTCAATGGCAATATGAATTTCATTAAATTGAAACCACACTGCTTCTTTTACCCTCACTCATGGCCGTTCAATAAAACAAAGATCTTCCTCTATGGACCACAGAGCTTCCTGAGTGAGTCTTGGGAGTGACAACTATGTTTCACTTCCCCAGCCCCTGGCCTGCCGTGCAAAGCAAGGAGTCTCACCTGCACACATCTCCATAGGCTGTTTGGGGGCCTCTGCCCTTGTGCTGCCTCCTCTGTTGCTTATTGTTCTGAGAAGGGAGGAGGGGAATAAAAATGTGAAAATTATTGACCATGTCACACCTAGGGTTTACCAATCATGAAATTGACTAATCTTGTTAATTTCACTTCGCTGCTATTTAGGAAATCTAAACAGTGGAGGCACTGGGAGCTGTGTGTTGACTCAGAAAGATAGAACTAAGGGTTCGTATTTGGAAGGTTTTCTTCACAAGCATAAAGCTATATGTTTAAAATAAAAACCTAAATTTTGCAGAAATTGAAGACTTAAAGGCTGTAACTTGAAAAAGTTTCCTAGTGCACTGGCCATTAGCAAGTAGATGTCTAAAGCTCTGGTTTTAAACAAACGTGTGTGAGCTAATTCTGGGATTTTTTTGTAATGGCTATTTTATCAAGCTTATTCTGACAGCACTCTGGAGGCTGCTTATATGTTGAACTAGCAGAACAAGAAAACATATCCCATTAACCATTTTCTTTTGGCTGTTGTCCTGTGCAAACCTGGGAGCATGTCTGATGGTTATCAGAATAAGCTGGACACACAACAGTCACGCACTTATACATTCGCAAACCTTCCTGGTACTCCTTCCTCTACCCTGTGGTGTTTTTCTTAGCGTGCCTGTTCATATTTCTGTGTCTGGTAGTAATTTTTGTTTTGTCCTTTAACTAGAAATGAGATTGTTCCATTTTATTAAGTTGTCAGTGCTGATTGTTCTTTTGAGCGTGTATTCATCTTTAATGCTTTTTGTTGCGTAAAGAGAGAAATCCAGGATCTTGAAACAGCATGTTGCCACCAAAGAAAAATCAGCATTGGGTAAAAACTTTAGTCACAGAGATGGCTGAGTAGAATTTTTAACTTATCTCCCTTGTTAAGATATCCTTTGCCATTTGAATACTATTTTTTGTGTTATGGTAGCATCTAGGATGGGGTGGGCAAACTATGGCCCGCAGGCTGGATCCAGCCTATGAGCCATTTTAAGTCAGCCTGGGAGCTCCTGCCAGGGACCAGGGTCGGGGGCCGCACCATGCGGCTCGGCCCTGCTCCGGCTCCTATGCACTCCAATGGCCTCCTCCAGCATTTCAATGGGAGCAGTAGGGGTGGTGCCAATGGACAGGGCAGCGTGCAGAGCCGGCTGGCTGTCCTCCACGTAGGAGCCACAGAAGGGACATGCCACTGCTTCCAGGAGCCGCTTGAGGTAAGCGCTGCTTGGAGCCTGCACCCCTGAGCCTCTCCGCATGCCCCAACCCTCTACCCCAGCCCTGATCCCCCTCCTGCTTTCCAAACCCCTCTATCCCAGCCCAGAGCATCCTCCTGCACCCCAAACCTCTCATCCCCAGCCCCACCCCAGAGCTTGCATCCCCAGTCAGAACCTGCACCCCTTCCCGCACTCCAGCCCTGATCGCCCTCCCCCTCTGAACCCCTCAGTCACAGCCCAGAGCACCCTGCTACACCCTAAACTCCTCATCCCCAGACCCACTCCAGAGCCCTCACCCCCTTCTGCACCCCAACCCCAATTTTGTGAGCATTCATGCCCTGCCATACAATTTCTATTCCCTGATGTTGCTCTTGGGCCAAGAAGTTTGCCCACCCTGATCTAGGAACACACCTCAAGGATCAGGGTCCCATTGTGCTAGTCCCTGTACAGTCAAGTTACAAAAGAGGCAGTCCCTAACTCGGGGAGCTCACAATCCACCTTCAGAAGAAGGATTCCACAGATGGATGAAACTGTAGGGGTGGGTTGAAAGAAGGAGGTAAAAATAAAATAAAAGCTTAGCAGAAAAGCTGAAGTAGCCATTTGTCTAACCAATGCCAGATGGATGTAGTAAAGACCAAGAAGTAGATTTAAGGTGGGACTTAAAAGAAAGGCAGCTTTATGAATTTTTAAGGGGCAGTTTTTCCCATGCTTGGGGGATAATTCGGAGGTGCTTGAGACAGAAGCAGACAAGCAGGTTGGCGTCATTGATGGAGCAAAGGTGAGATTTCACAGCATTTTTAGCTGGTAGATCCAAGTAAAGGATTTATAGGTATGCTGGTATCTGAGGGTTAGATGTGCAGCATAAAAAAATGCACAAATTGTACTAGATACAGATACAGTAACTTCACAGGGAGGAGTCAGAAGATGGCACATAAGCTAAAAAAATAATCAGAACATTCAAAATGAAAATGAGATACATAATAGCAGAGAGATGACAGAGGTACAAAATCACTAAATATCATTAAAGTGAGACATGGGGTGAAAAGAAAAATAATTAAATAGAGAAAATGTGAATGATTTTTTTTCACTTTATCATTTCAAGGTAAGTCTTTCAATAATAAATATTGAAACAAGGTCAATATATCCTAGTACTGTGACAAGCAGCAAAAAGAAACTTGAACCTTACGAAATGCGGAAAGGCATTTAAAAATAACAAACCCAAAGCTCACCAACCCTGGAATTTGATTTAGCAATATGAAGTAAAAGATTTAAATCTGAAGAAATTTTTCATAGCTTGATTTGTGCGATTTCCAAAGAGATTGAGTATTTATACTTTATAATCTGAGTATTAACTTTAGTCTACTAGCAAGAGTAAATATCTCCTTGTCAATATCAAATTGAATGGCAACAAAGAGAAGATTAGTATTGCTAATTTATGGCTAGACACTATATTTATTGATATTATTCAAAATCTTTCAAATTGAGGCATTAGGAAGATACATCTTCATCTAACTGATCTGCTGTGTGAAGAGATGAGTCTTAGTTTTATTGTAAAAATGTATTATTACATCTTTACAGAAGCAACATTTGAATAGAAACAAAATTGAAGCCTTGAAATCAAAGAACACTCTACTTGTAAAAGTACTTAATTTCTTTCTTTTATATCTTGAAATGTCAGGTCTTTTTAATTCAAAACAAAAGTTTTATATATGTATATATAAAATTTGAAATGTGCATAATAGATTTTGCTGAGAAAACTCTTAATGGGAATACAGCAAGGTTCACACTGCAAGGTGATGGATGGGACTCTGGCTCAGGCCCACCCTCCCCTGCATTGTCCTCAGGCCCGGTTATGAGGGCTTACTAGCCCCTGTCAGACAGATTTGTATGTGGATAGAAAGGGAGTTTGGGCTCGAGACTGAGCCGAGGCTTACATTTTAGTGTACACATACTCTTAAAATTGAAAAAAAAAAGTGTCCAAGCAATCTGAAGAGGAATCAGAATCACAGAACCCACCCAGATGGAGGGGAGGACCCCAGCAGATATAGGAAAAACTGTAAAGAAAATACTGCAGGTCTAAAAAGGTGGGGGGAAATTCCTGACCAGGTAGCAGCTTTGTCCACTATCTTCAGAGGTATTAAGGCTAGAATGGGTTAATTTAAGGAAAGATTTACATTAGTGGAGCAGAGGGTAAGTGATCTTTGAGGACTGACAACCAACCAGAATGACTTCAAGGGCTCTCTGTTAAGTAGGTGGTCTAAAAGATAGAATGTATAGATTAACTGTAGAGATGTGTATCAGAGGGGTAGCCGTGTTACTTTGTATCTACAAAAACAACGAGGAGTCCGGTGGCACCTTAAAGACGAACAGATTAATTTGGACATAAGCTTTCGTGGGTAAAAAACGAAAAACGTGGGTTTTTTTACCCACTAAAACTTATGCCCAAATAAATCTGTTAGTCATTAAGGTGTCACCGGACTCCTCGTTGTTTTTGTAGAGGTATGGTTGATTTGGGCTGCTAGTGGGAAAAGGAAACAATATGTTCACATTAATTTTCATGTTACTAAGATCTTTGCACCCAAAGGAAAAGCACATTGGACTTGAGATCATAGAATATCAGGGTTGGAAGGGACCTCAGGAGGTCATCTAGTCCAACCGCCTGCTCAAAGCAGGCCCAATCCCCAATTTTTGCCCCAGATCCCTAATGCCCCCCTCAAGGATTGTACTCTCAACCCTGGGTTTAGCAGGCCAATGCTCAAACCACTGAGCTATCCCGAGACAGAGCATATCCTAGGAAAATTGCTCCAGGGTGAAGGGGTATTTTAGTAGTTTTTTGTAACAAGAGCTCTGAGATAGGCCAGAGTGATGGGTTCAGTACTTGTAAGGACAGCCATGTAATGCACTTCTCTAACGTTGGAGTAGGGAAACCTCATAGAAGAATACAGTTGTTATGAAGAATCGGGAAGAAAAAAGCACAATGGCACTATCCAGCTAAACTGAGCACACTATCCAAAAGGAAAATTTGGATTCCTTAACATACCGCAAGCGGCAGTGGAAGCCAGTTCCTGGATTCTCTTGTATATCCCGAACCGCATGAGATACAATCTGTTCTGTGATAGGATGAGAGGGAGAAAAAGGATACAGCTGATAAATGTAACAGGTACTGTGAGCAGATTATTTGCTAGAGAAAAGTAGTAACAGTTCCTGCTGATGGGGTTAGTCTAAAGACAGGAACAAGAGAAAATTTGAATGGTAGAGAAATGAAATCACATTGGTGAATTCTAGATAAAATCTCATGATACAATTATATTTATTATTTATAATGGAAAGGCTTTGTGTATCCTATGCTTGAGGTTTTAGAGGATGTGAAAGATTGTCAGCTCTGGCTAGCCAGCTAAACCTAATCTTCAATATGCAGTGTTGTTATAACCATCAGGATATTGGAGAGACAGGATGGGTGAGACAATATCTTTTGTTGGACAAATGTCTGTTGGTGAGAGAGACAATCTTTTGAGCATATACAGAGCTCTTCTTTAGGTCTGGGAAACTTGCTTAGGGCAAGTCTCGACTACAAAATTAAGTCGACATAAGTTATGACAACGTACAGCCACCACAGTAATTAAATCAGATTTGCATGTCTGCACTTTTGTTGACAGTGCGTGTCCTCACCGTGAGTGCTTTCACCCATTTAACTGTCATTTGGGGGGGGCCCGCACTGACAGCCTCCTGAGGCAGTGGGGCTCTGGCTGTCCCTCTGTGGGGGGTTATTAGGGTTGCCAATTTTAGTTGGATGTATTGCTGGGGGTTTCATCACATGACATAATCTTTAATTAAAGATTATTCTTTAATTCCTGAAGACTCCAGGACAGTTTTTGAGGGCTAGCGATCCTAAGGTTGTTAGTCGGTTATAGATTGTTGTAATAAGCCATAAATTCAGTGTCTCTAATCAGTCCATGATTTTTAGTGTCAGGCAAAGTTATGACGCGAAAAATCATGGATTGAATAGAGACACTGGATTTATGGCTTATTACAACAATTTATAACCCACTAACTACCTCCCTCCTTTGCTTCCTTCCCTCCCTGTGACTGGAGGGGTGTTAACGGGCCACTTCACCTTGAATTTCCCTTGAAATATGTGTTAACTGCTTATGCTAAACAATTTGTTCCACCTTATATTTAGCTGTGACACCCTGAGGCCTGCTCTACCCTACTGGAGCTCAAACTTTTTCAGTCAGACCTCCCCCTCCCAGTAATGGAATCTGTCTACACACTCCTCTATTACTGCACAGCCAAGGCTTCCTCAGCAGCAGAGCTAGGGCTGAAGGCAGAGCTGGGGGTGGAGCTGGGCTGGAGGTGCAGCAGGGGAAGGAGTGGACCTGTGGTTGGGGTCGGAGCTGGGCTGGAGGGGGGCAGAGGGAGAGTGAGGGCAGAGCTTGGCCTGGAGGCAGAGCGGGACTGGGGGATGAATAAAGTTGAAAGCGGAGCAATTTACATGAACCTAACTCTGTAAGGATCTACACTACAATGTTGCTCCCGCCAATGTGAGTCACCCACTGCACTGAACTAATAACTCTACCTCAGCCTGGAGCCCTGTCACTCGGGCTGAGAGCCCAGAGCCTCGCCACCCAGTGCTGACAGCTGGGGCTCCAGGCTGTCAGCCACGGGCAGTGGGTCTCTGGACTGTCAGTGCTCCACAATGACCCACACTGTCCATTAAATCAGTGGTAGCACCCCACCGACAGAAGGAGCATAGTGTGGCTATGAAAAATCAATGTTATTACTGTGGTGGCTGTACGTCGACGTAAATTAAATCAGCTTAATGTTGTAGTGTAGACTTGCCCTGAGTAAGTTTCCCAGACCTGAAGAAGAGCTCTGTGTAAACTCAAAAGCTTGTCTCTTTCACTAACAGAAGTTGGTCCAATAAAATATATTACCTCACCCACCTTTTCTCTCTGATCTTCAGTAATAGAGATTGGCATTCCAAGGACAAAAGAGTTTTCTCAGTTATATAAAATGTGTTAACTTTTAAACATAAGCACACTTTAAGAAATATATTAAAGGTTATGTAGACCACTAATCATAGTAAACTGAATCTTCAAAGAATGATGCAACTTTTAGAAAATGAAAATCTAGAGGCAAAAGATACCTAGATGTCAGAGATAATGAGTGGCTCTTAAATAGGGCAGGGGTGAGAGGGGGAGACAGAAATGATGTGGGAACAAGATAATTCTGAATTGTTTTCCTGTAATACAAAAATGTTTAATAATCTACTAACAAAATTCTAAACTATTTGGAGTGTAAGTATTGCTTTCCTGCAAGACGTACATGCAGAAGGAATATCTAGATCTCAGAGGATGGCTAAAAAAGTGGCTTACAAAGTTTAGTCTTTAAAAAATGAACAATGGGCGTGCATTGGTGTTGCACACTGAGGGACAAGCAGTGCATCCTAGTGGTTGGAACAGGAATATTGCCTAGTGGTCTGAGAAGAATCAGAGGGTAGAACCAGAGGAGGGGTCAAGGAACAAGCCAATGGTTGGAGCCAGGAGTTCAGAGGAAGGTAGGGACTAGGTTTGGAGCAGGAGCAGGCATTGTTTGGAGCAAGGGCTGGTATAGGAAGCATGTCTGGCATAAGCATGGAACACATTGAACAGCCACTGTGCTGCTGTTGCGACAAGCCTTAAGTGGTGATTTGTTGACCCTTCTGTCCACAGTCACTTAGTGAGGGCTTATTGGGCCCAGCTAGTTGCTGGGCAACTGAGACAAGTCAATTGAGTTCTTGACAATGGGTGGAGAAAGAAGTGAAATGATTTTTTTTAATATAATTAAAATGGGATTTTTGCTCCTAGAGGAACAGGGGTGGCTTTAGATAAAGAAGGGAGGCATAATGGTGTGAGGCCTATTGCATGAACAGAAAGGAACTCTTATATGCCCCCAATGTACAAATAACTTGCATAAATGGATGAATTCATCTTAATTGCTTGAGTACTGCAAGAAAGTTTCACTTAAGATTTGAAAGTAACACTTCAGTGTTTATATCCATAACTTCCAATGCCTTTCACAAGGCTTAAAAATCAAATTGGATTAAAGTCTGGGAATTGAAAAATGGAATAAAGTTTGGTACAGACTTAAGTTTCTAAATGTGATTCTTGAGTATAATTTGGCCTATTTAATGTGCTCAGAATTGTTTAGATGTTAGTAAAACCGCCCAATACTAAGTTTAACTTTAGCCATCCATCAAATGTTGATTCTTTCTTGCTGAGCCAGGCATTCTAGTTTAAAGTCTGACTGTCCCCAGTACTTTGTGGAGAAGCAATCGTTCTTACACAAAAATATAAGTGGCAACAATTGAAATAGAACATAACTTTATTGAGATTAAAATCTGTATCCTTGCCAGTTAACATCAAGTGCTACAGTACGTAAAAAGGTAATTGATATTTTTTACATTGTTCATACAACTTGCTTTCCCTCTGATGATGCAAAACTCCAGAGGGAGCGTTAGCTGATCGATGGACCCTGTCTCTTCAACTTGTACATGTGAGAAGATATTTGCTACAAAATATATGATGTACTGACTTCTCACAAAGTGTGGAGTATAATGGGAATTGCTTCGAACCTCCTCAAACTGATGAGTAGTGACTCGCTCCCAATGCATCATCTCTCCCCCAAAGTGGATGGCATTACTATGAGACAAGCAATGGTGAGGGTGGTGGGGGACCCTCTGTAGCCATTCTTGCCATCATAATTGCATCTTGATCAAATCAGTTTTTCCATCTGTTGAATCCACAGCCCTTATCTTTCAGTGAGCCTTGGGTACACACATGTCCTTCCCTATTGTGGCCTGTTCAGAGTTCATAGCAGAATTAGGATCTGAATTTGTATACTTCACAGATGTGATTTTTTTTTTCCTTTTAGATTCAATACAAGAAAAAAATTATTAAACTTTTAAAAATATTTGTCATATATGTTGTGGTTTTGTCCCTATCATTTTTATTGGTATGCTATTGATTTCCTGTTCTGTTAGGTTGATTGATGTTTCAATCAAATGAAGAAAATAATCTAACTGTAGTTCTTATTAGTATTGTATTAATTTGAAGATAGTAACAGTGTAACTTTTCAGTTCAGACACTTATATGTGCAGGCATATATAGCTCTTCAGCATTATACCTTCTAATGTGAAGACTAGCAGTGAGAAGGATTCAGGAAACTCTGTCAAGTGCTTTGCCTCTCCCTCACTATTTGTCACTGAATAAACAAGGAAAGGAAGGAAGGAATAAACAAGGGGAAATAGGTTACTTTTTATAATGAATCAACCGTTCCCAGTCTCTATTCAAGCCTAAGTTAATTGTATCCAATTTGCAAATTAATTCCAATTCAGCAGTCTCTCGTTGGAGTCTGTTTTCGAAGTTTTTTTGTTGAAGGATAGTCACTCTGAGATCAGAAATTGAGTGACCAGAGAGATTGAAGTGTTCTCTGACTGGTTTATGAATGTTATAATTCTTGACATCTGATTTGTGTCCATTTAGTCTTTTACATAGAGACTGTCCAGTTTGACCAATGTACATGGCAGAGGGGCATTGCTGGTACATGATGGCATATATCACATTGGTAGATGTGCAGGTGAACGAGCCTCTGATAGTGTGGCTGATGTTATTAGGCCCTGTGATGGTGTCCCCTGAATAGATATGTGGGCACAGTTGGCAACGGGCTTTGTTGCAAGGATAGGTTCCTGGGTTACTGGTTCTGTTGTGTGGTATGTGGTTGCTGGTGAGTATTCGCTTCAGGTTGGGGGGCTGTCTGTAGGCAAGGACTGGCCTGTCTCCCAAGATTTGTGAGAGTGTTGGGTCATCCTTCAGGATAGGTTGTAGATCCTTGATAATGCGTTGGAGAGGTTTTAGTTGGGGGCTGAAGGTGATGGCTAGTGGTGTTCTGTTATTTTCTTTGTTAGGCCTTTTTGCGAATACAGACTAACACGGCTGTTACTCTGAAACCTGTGATAAAGTATATGAACTAATGAACAATCTGAGAAGGTAGATCAGGAGCTCCTGTTGTCTGCATCTCATAACATAAGAACAATGTGCCATTCAATAAAACTGAAATATGGAAAATTCAAAACTAATAAACCCACATTTAGATCGTGGAACTCTTTGCTACCAGATGTAACTGCGCCCAAGATTTTAGCAAGATTCAAAGAGAAAATGGACATTTGTATGGATAGTAAGAATAGAATTATTAACTATTATAACAAACACTTTGGAAGGGATATTAAACCTCAGGCATCAAGCTTTAAAACAATCCCCAACTATTATCATAAAGCATTCCATAAAACACAGATTATTCCACGACATCATACCTGCACCATCCCAATTATGCATCTGGGGTGAAATGTTGGCTCCCATTGACTTCATTGGAGAAAGGATTTTTCCACGTGGCGCTGGCCACTGTCAGAGACAGAATACTGAATTGGACAGAACACAGGTCTGATCCAATATGCAATTCGCAAGCGGCCTTCATTTCACTGTAAGTTATTTAATATAAGTTAAAGGTAAATGATAAAATAAAAACATTGTATTGTTGTGATATAAATAGTTGGATTTAGTTGGTGAATAGATTACCTTTCATGTAAAGAGGAGGAAGGTTTCTCAAACCAAAATGGCAGTTAAGAAGAGTTAGCTTTATTGTTGTATTTGAAGGCTCTGATAAACTAACGTTATATTTAATGGGATTAAAATGGCCTGAGCCATCCAATAGCTCTCTTAGTGATTTTTTTGTTTTTTTACTTGCAGCAATTAAAGCTCAACCAGAATATCTACTTTTCTTGCATTATTTCAGTTCATATTACTGAATGGGGGGTGATTTAAAAATAAATTGATTTGGTGTTTTATGGAGTCAGTACGTTATATATCAACTTACCTACACACACGGATTATCTGTTTAGCTTAACAAAGAAAAGGCTAGGTCTGTAAATACCTACATGCGGAACAAATATTTCAGTCTAGCCGAGAAAGTCTGACACAATCCAGTGGCTGGAAGTTGAGCTAGACAAATTCAGACTGGAAATAAGGTGTAAATTTTTTAACAGTGAGAGTAATTAACCACTGGAACAGTTTGCCAAGGGCTTTGGTGGATTCTCCATCACTGACAATAGTAGATCAGTATTAAGGTTTTTTTCCTAAAAGTTATGCTCCAGGAATTGTTTTGGGGAAGTTCTGTGGCCTGTGCAATAGAGGAGGTAGGAGTACATGATCACAGTGGACCCTTCTGGCCTTTAAAATTATGACAGTCTTTGTCCTTGACAGGAAAAGAATCAAGCCTCAGTTCTTCTGAGTGTTTTTGAATCCCCAAGTAGGCAATTGGTGATGTTCTTGTATCCTCTACTTTAATAAGGGACCTGATTTTCAGTGTGGCAGATGCTGCATCTATGAAGTGTAATTGATTGGTTAGGTCCTGGACATAGCATAAGTATTATATACCTGGTTTATTCTTGCCTCCTTTTCTTTCTAGGGTCCTATAAACATAGTAAAATGTGAGAGGAAAAGTACTGGAATCTGTCATACAGTCTGTTCCCATCCCCAAATGTATTCAATTCTAAGGTTGTGGTACAAAGTGACAAAACCAAGCCAATTCAGAGTTAAAAGCAAACTGCCCTCATTTTACTCAGTGAAGCACTTTCAAAAGTTCGTAGGAAAATCAGATTCATGCCACACAAACTTCAAAATTACTTTTTAATTAATATTGATATGTCTGATCTTCCTTTTGGTAACTACCAAATGCTGTAAAGTAACAATGCGTTGGAATTTCATTTCTGAATTGGTCAGATTGCTGCTGCTATTCATTAAGTATTCACCACCAGGCTTGTTTGCGATTATATGCAGGAATAACTAATAGTCAGTATTGTAGAAGGAGGAAGAAGCAACAGTGCAGTCAGAAGAACTTTATTGTAAAGTATTAAAATAAAATGTTTCTTGTTTTAAAGAGTAAGTAATTAATATGAATGATTTGTTTGCTCTTAGGAATTCTTCAATGGGTGAAGCTGATAGACAACTTTGATGGCGAGTATGACTATATCACCAATGAGGGAACAGTGTTCACTTTCAAGACAAATCGCCATGCTCCAAATTATCGATTAATCAATATTGACTTCAGTGATTCAGATGAATCCAAATGGAAAGTGCTTGTCCCTGAGCATCAGAGAGACGTTCTAGGTAAGACTATAAACCAAGTGAAAGATGTCCTGTTTTGTTTTTTTCCAAGTGAAGTCAGTCTGCTAGTTATTGAAAAGGGCTGGTCTCTTAGACCCCCCCCCTTTGTTTTTTTTTTCCTATTTACATTTGTAGGGATTCTTTTGAGTTGAAAGATAACTTTGGTTACGGCACCAGACTGAGACTTGAGAGATCTAGATGCAGTTCCTACACTTGTCACAGACTTCCTGTGTGACCTTGCTCAAATTGCTTGTCTCTTTGTGCCTCACTTCCTCATTTATAAAATGAGGCTAATACTATCCCCATTTCATGGGACTTCGTGGAGATTGATTTAACATTTGTCAGGCACTCAGATATGTTAACTGGGGCCCTGTAAGCAGACAAAAATAAGAGCTAGACTAGCAGTGGTACAGTACACTACAAACCAGGGGATCAGATTTTGAGAGTCCGGTTTGATCTGACATTCTTGAGATGACAGGAATTGGGAGTGCTGAGAGGCAAGGCAAGATTTGATGGCATGAAAGAGGTGGGTAGAGTATTTGATTTTTTTGAATTTTGTTTCTTAAGGAAAAGTCAAAGCAGGACCTTATTATAATTAACTGAAAGTCATAAAGATGCAATACAATAAATTCCTGAACTTTGCACTAACTCAGGAGTTTTTTTTAAAAATGCACTCATTTGGGGGAATTCTTAGTGTTTATGTGACTGAATTAATTGTAGAAAAGCCTATCCTGATGCATCTTTGTCCCAGTGTTTCAAAGATGCATTTAATACATTTAGGTGCTCCATGCTCCCTGCAGTACATTGTGTAATTATACCTGACTAGCATAATAATGGCTGTTTGAAAACTACACATTTGTTTACCAGTTTTTTTGTTCAAATCCCCTCACTGATTCTGTGCAGATTTTCCTGTGCATAGCTTTTTACATTGGTGATGAAATCATAGAGTCCTGTATACTCACAAAGTGACTGCTGTATCCCAGCTAACACAGCCTCTGCTCTCTTTTCTTCCAAATCACTGTTAGATCACTTCTTCCATGACACCCAGAAGCTGTGAGTTCATGAGAATAATTTTTTAAGAACTCTGTGGATGATTCCCTCCTTTGGATTTCCCAGTGTATCCAGCAGTCTCTGTGCCTAGCTCTACCCTGGCTTCTGTGTGCCACAAAAGATGCTGTAAAGCTGCTTTAAATTGGCAGCTGAGAAATTCTCCAGCATGAGGAATCCTTAACTGGCATAGAACCACCTTAGCCAGCTCTACACCACCATTTTCTATCTCTATCCCTGGTACAGGGATTATTTGGGGGGGGGGGGGGGGGGGAGGGGAATGGAGCATGACTGGACTATGCTATTCCAAGTTATGCTCAAAGTCAAATTTGGCTGTCACAAGGTTTTAGGGTTGCAAAGGTGGCAAACACAGCTTGGTCATACTCGAATATTGAGACCTCTAGGTCTCTATTTTAGATTGTAAGTGCTCTGATGCAGGGACCTCCTTCATCTTTTACTTGTGCAGGGTGGAGTACATTGTCAGTGCTATATGTGTGATAAATAATAGAAATGACACATTATCTTCCGTTCTGGTCATCTGCTAACTGTTCATCAATCTCTGAAGTTATATTTAAGTCATAGGTAACAGCAATGTAAAATATGGGTTTGAGTTAAATATATAGCTAAAAGTCTGAAGGTGCCAAAATGCTATGGATCTTGGCATTAATAAATTTTGTTACTACTTTTCTGAAATGAAAATCCTGTGCTCTACCTTGATTTTTAATTTTAGCACATGAGGGGTTATTTCTCAGCAGATTTCTGCTTCAGCTTTTCCATTCTATAGGCAAAGTCAAATTGAGTATGTGTGTATAGTCATATAATAATTTTTTTTAATGCATCAAAAACCTCTTTAAGGGATTATATTTGGCAACCTTGACTATTCAAATGGAACTAGGACTTCATTTAGATAACCAAAAGTTCAGGTAAAAGGGAGTACTGAGGGCAGTGCCATTAGAGACTGAAAAATTGCTCAAACACTTCAACCCAAACATCGGTGGACATATTTTGACCTGCATTGAACTGAAAGTTTTGGGTGAGTGTGGGCTGGATAATCAAAATTTCACTACATACAGAGCAGCAATACACAAAATATACAATGTCCAGATCGGAGCTCCAGTAAATATTTTCAATTCCCCTGGAGTTTTTCCTAGCATGTTGGGAGTGTAGGAGGCTCCAGGAAATACTCTGAGAATTTAATCTCTGCATGTACTCTATCTATATTTAGCTTTATAGAGATAGCTATGTAAAGTAATTGTTACAATGGGTGAGTGGCTTCATGAGATAATGGGAATTAAATATATATTAAAGCAAACGCTAAAATGAAATAATCTAAAACAGTTTGATTATATATGATGGCACCTGTAAATTAAAGGGCTGTATTCCTCTGTGCAAAAGGAACCATGAGTGCTTGTAACAATTTTGAGACATAGCTCTGAATAAAAGAAAATAACACTAGATTGCAGCTGATGAAACTATAATCCTTCATTCCTAAAGAGCAAGATATTGTAGTGAAGAAAGACCAGCTTGCCATTATGTCATATTGCTTTAATCCTTCCAAGATTTGGTTTGGAAAGACACAATTGTAGCAGAAGGCAGTTAATAATTTATTGCCGTGAAAGCCTTAGAGTCAAGTGAATTTGATACAAAGATGACATGGTAATGAAACACCTCCTACAAAAGCTATGAATATAAGAATTCAAAGGTTAAATGAGTATTTGCTGCTTAGAGAGACAAGCTGGGTGAGGCAATATCTTTTATTGGGCCAACTTCTGTTGGTGAGAGAGACGAGCTTTCGAGACACACACAGCTCTTCTTCTGGTCTGGGAAAGGGCCACAGCAAAATCAAGCTGACCAGATTATTTAGCATAAGTAGTTAGCACATATTGTAAAAAGAAAAGGAGTACTTATGGCACCTTGGAGAGTAACCAGTTTATTTGAGCATAAGCTTTCATGAGCTATAGCTCACTTCATTAGATGCGTATAGCTATAGCTCACAAAAGCTTATGCTTAAATAAATTGGTTAGTCTCTAAGGTGCCACAAGTCCTCCTTTTCTTTTTGCAAATACAGACTAACAGGGCTGCTACTCTGAAACCTGTCACTTATTGTAAGGGACCATTCAAGGTAGAGTGGCCTGTTAACACCTCTGCAGCCTTAGAACATAAAGAGGGGTTTAGTGGGTTACAGATTGTTGTAATAAGCGATAAATCCAGTGTCTCTGTTCAGTCCATGAATTTTAGTGTCTAGAAGAGTAATGAATTTAATTTACCAGGCTTGTCTTTTGAGAGTGTTGTGCAGGTTTCCTTTGAGGATGAGGGTTGATAGGTCAGATGTAGTGTGACCGCTTAGTGAAAAGTAATAGGTAATAGGGTGTTTCTGTCTTTTTTCATTTTCCTGCGTGAGTTCATTCAAGAGCATAAGTATTGCCTAGTTTCACCCATGTAGTTGTTATTGGGGCATTTAGTGCACTGGATGAGGTACACCACATATTATAGTAGGCAAATGTAGGATCCATGGATCTTGAAAGGTGTGTTGTGGGGCTGGGGGGATGGCTGATCATTGTGGCAGTGAAGATATGTGGTTTTGCATTTGTTGTTCTGTCAGGGTGCTGCTTTGGGTTGGTTTGTCCAGACTCCTGGTCTGTGGGGAGCTTGCTTCCGATTATGAGCTTTGAGAATTTGTGGGGGGTCTGCTTGTCCAATTGGTTGTATATAATAGTGATTATGTACCCAGATATAATTAACAGTATTGGAAATCACTTCTCAAACATTTTGGCAACTGATGCTCAAAGTCACAAATGTTTTTCTTGCTTAGAATGGAATATGGAAATCTGTAACTCAACATTCTGCTACCTTTTCATGATCTACTTGTTAGCCGTATCTTCTCCTTTTCTGGATATGAACATAGTCTGAATTTGGTAAAAACAACTATCACATTATAATGGAAATAGATTTTGTGAGTCAGGATTAATAAATATGAAACTCTGCCAGTGTCCTCCAGTAGCAAAAATTTTCCACAGAGTAAAGGGTAATACATCATACTGCATTTGTAGTGCAGCTAACAGCCTAACAAAAAATACACATACCAAGAGATGAGAGAATTTAATTTGGCTTCACTGACCCAGTCCCCCAGGTACAGTTGGCTGTGGGCTTTAACTTGTGTTTGAGAACCCAGTCCTGCATTACAAGTTCCATGAAACTTTGAAAAAACAAATGTATTACAATAATATGGGGTTGTAAATATGACAGATGTTTAAAAGCACAGAGCATAAAGAATTATTCATCTGCATTCTTATTTTGAATCAGTCTCTCCCAAACAGTAAGCAGTGTCAAGGTTTACTTAATTCTCAGTAGGCACTTCACACAAAGTAAAGATAAATTTAGAACTCTAATCAGTGAATGAAGGGGAAAAAAACAAATGACAACTATTTAAAATGAAAATAGTTAAGTAAGGGCCTCAGGACATCTGCATTTGCCATGAGATGCATTCCCACCCAGGCCCCCCCAACTGGAAAGCATTTGTATTGTATTACATTTAATTCTCAGAGAGTCTAAACCTTGGCAAATGTTTGTGAATTAATTAATATTAAAGTGCAAGTTTAAAAGCCAACAAAGGCAGTATTGAGTGTGCCGAGGTCATTCATCAGAGGGATCTCGGAGCAATGTAAGAACTTGCATACCACAGAGCTTGTTTAAGCACAGCAAGGTGAGATCAGTATGAAGTTTAGATTATTTCCCTCAGGATGGCTGGTAACTGGATTCCTAAGGCCACTCCCCCTTCCCCACCTCTTCCCCCAAGGCCCCATCCTTGTGCTGCCTCTCCCCCCAAGGCCATAGATCCTTCAGTTTGCTGTCTTTTATATTTTGGGGATAAGGAGTTAGTGTTCTCTTGCCACCAGTGTAGCCACCTCCAAAAGTATTTTTTTTAATGCATATATTCAAATATATTGTGATAGCTCCCAAAGGCCCTACCCAGGATCATGACCCCATTATGATAGGAGCTGTAAGAACAGATAGGAAGATTGAATATGCCGTTGAAGCAGGTTATGCTAGATTTTTACTGCTGGGGACTGGCAATGGTATAGTGAGACATAGGGGGGAAGGTAAAAATATGAATTTTCACTGGTTGAAATTAATTTTTTTCTTCTCTAGACACTACATATCACTAATTTCCCCCCTGCATGCTTGACTGAGGGAGTTTCAAGCTATCCTTTTGACAAAGTATTGTTCATTTTCCTAGGGCAATTATATTGATCTTTGTCAAAATCCTGTTGAATTTAGCTGTGCTTATAGGGCCTCCCTGCACCTGGCATACAGGGGATTGTTGGAGGAAAGGGTCACGCTGCTTAGGCCTTCAGCATTTCACCAGCAGCGAAGGAAAGAAGAGTAGACAATAAAGCCACAGAATGTATTTCAACCCTTAGTCCAGAGCACAAGATGTGAAATGGCTTCACTCCCCCTCTGGAATGTGTGGAGGAGGATTCCTCCCTTTTGGAGCTCACCTGGGGCCCAATTACTTGCCCCTAAGCAAAGGCTGTAAGAAGCAGATTTTAGTAAACTTCAAAAGCAGTTATACATTGCAACTCAAAAGAGAGGATGGAGTTACTTTAAAAACAGTTTCATAGGGCTCCATGTTTTATATGCCAGTGACACTGAATCAGATGTGCTCCTTTACAGGTGAAACAATGGTGGTTGATTTATTGTTTTGTTTCTCCCTCCTCCCCTTTACTGATGGCCTTGCAGAAATTCACCATGCACTGTGAGAGTAAAGCAAGATTCATTCCGTCATGTACATCTTCACTATAAATAAAGGTTCTGCAGGCCAGATTAGGCCCTCAGTTACATCTATGATACTGCTGGCTTCAGGTGTCGGGTTGCCACCCATCTGTGTTTTAAACCAGACAGTCCATTTTTTGGCTTCTATGTCCGGGTACCATTTAGGATTGCCAGGTGCCTGGTTTTCCATGGGAAAGTCCTAGCAACCCTAAATGGCACCCAAACCAAAAGTCCAGCTACTGCAGGGTCATTGGAGGTATCAGGTCATTAACCCGCGCCAGCCCCGGCTCAGCTGGGGCCACCTCCTACCTGCAGACAGGCTCCTTGAGATGATCCAGCAAGCAACGGGGGAAAGTGAGGAGAGGAGTGAGTGATGGGGCTGGAACCTTTCGGGAAGAGGTGGGGCCTTGGGGCAAGAAGTGGAGAAGGGGTGGGGCCTTGGGGAAAGGGGCAGGGCCTCGGGACTCCGGTTACCAGCCATTAGAAAGTTGGCAATCCTCTTCAGGTGTAACTGGCTGAAACTAAGTAAAGAATCATTTTGGTAATGCACAAGCTACAATAGAGCCCTCTGTTCATTCAGTCATAGAAAGATATATTGGTTTTGCAGGGGTACCAAGAATAAAGAGCAGTCGTTAAAGTGAATAGATAGGACTCTGAGTTTGGAGTTACCTGTAATGATTTCTAAATATTCTATCTTGAACTGGGTATTGTGGTGTTTATTGTATGTATATATTGAGTTTATTCAATAGCAGGGCTGACAGGAAATGCTCCCAGAAAGGCAAAGGGGGTTCCTGATATACCCTTCACCACAAACACTTGAGACTGTGCAAGAGCTATTCACGTTGGTGCCCTGGTTTGACCCCTTGCTAGGCCTGCCAGCCATGTCTCCCTTGAAGTTACTCAGTCTTTGGAGGAATGAGGAGTTCAAAGCAGCCTGGAATGGTTAAGAGAGACGTTAGACAAATTTTTGGGGAGACTAAGACCCATCTCCCCAAAAGATAGGAGTCTGGGGCAAGATACGCTGTGGGGTAAAACAGACCTTTTGCTGTTTTAAAAAGCTTTATTCTCTTATGCTATGCTTTGTTCCTATGGTTGGATAAAGAAGACTTTTGTTTTAAGAAGGCTGTTCTGAGGTATTGTAATCTACTGGTTGCAGATTCCTGAAGGGAAGAGCCAGACTCACTCAGACTTGCTGGGCAAACACAGGATACTGTAGCCCAGCACCTGGTCTGATTGTGGAAGAATTGCATGGTTCCACCTCAGAGAGGTAAAAGTCATGGGGCCTGATACCTGTCGGGTGGCTGCAATCTGGGAAACTAGAGAGGGGACAGAGGTACAGCTAGCCCAGGGGTGGGCAAATTACGTCCCGTGGGCTGGATCTGGCCTGCCAGCCATTTTAATTCGGCCCTCGAGCTCCTATTGGGGAGTGGGGTTTGGGGCTTGCCCCACTTCGGTGCTCCAGCCGGGGAGCAGGGTCGGGGGCTGCTCCACACGGCTCCCAGAAGCAGCGGCATGTCCCCTCTCCAGCTCGTACGCATAGGGGCAACCAGGGGGCTCTGCATGCTGCCCCCAGCCCAAGTGCCGCCCCCTGCAGCTCCCATTGGCTGGAAACTGTGGCCAAAGGGAGTTGCAGGGGCAGCGCTTATGGACGGGGAAGCGCACAGCAAAGCCACCTGGCCATTCCTCCGCATAGGAGCCAGAGGGTGGACATGACGCTGCTTCCAGGAGCCGCTTGAGGTAAACGCTGCCTAGAGCCTGCACCCCTGAGTCACTGCCCCACGCCCTAACCCCCTGCCCCAGCCCTGATCCCCCTCCTGCCCTCTGAACCCCTCGATCCCAGCCCAGAGCACCCTCCTGCACCCCAAACTCCTCATTCCCAGCCCCATCCTAGAGCCCGCATCCCCGAGCCAGAGCCCTCACCCCCACATACGCCCTCTGCCCCAGCCTAGAGCCCACTCCCGCACCTTGAACTCATAATTTCTGGACCCACCCCAAAGCCCACACCCCCAGCCAGAGCCCTCATCCCCTCCCACACTCCAACCCCAATTTCATGAGCATTCCTGGCCCGCCATACAATTTCTATACCCAGATGTGGCTCTCGGGCCAAAAAGTTTGCCCACCCCTGAGCTAGCCCTATAACTGACAGACTCTGAATAGAAGTATTGAATGGGTCTGTTGGGTAAAAAGGTGCTCTTTTTACATAGTTATTTAAGACTTAGGACTCAGAGATGAGTTATGTTCCTGGCTGTCACAGATTTAAGTGACCTTGAGCAACTAGGTTAACATTTTTGTGCCTCAATTTCCCCATCTCCAAAATGAGAATAGCAGCACTTCCCTACCTCACAAGGTCTTGTAAGCTTTAATTCAGTATTTTAAAGTGCTTTTATTCCCTCATGTAGAAGGTTGTATACAAGTGCAAAATGTTATTTATTTTATCACTTTTTTTCTCAGTTTTAAGCTTCAGATTTGGAGCCTGTTAACATTATAAATACCTAAGCCTTGTCCTGTAGGCATCTTTTTTTATGGCAAAGTTTAGTAATAAAATAACCTTTCTGTCATTATTTTGCTGTTGGTATAACAGATTTCTAATGGCATTTTTTATTTAAATTCACTATAAAGCACCCTTCCAAACCTCTGGGCATTGTCCAATCAATATAAAACTTAAGTGCAATATGTAAAGAAGTCTGTACATTCTTGCAGAGTTTACTTGTTCAATGCTTTTAAGTATATAGTGCATTGCAATGGAGAGAGAAGAACAGAAAACTAAAAACTCTATAATCAAATATATTCCAATAAAAATAAGATTATAGCAAAGTTAGGTCAGAGATCAAAATCAGACTTTGGAATCCGGATCACAAAATTGTTGATCCTGATGAGAAGGGATTGTTATCTCTGTGAGTAATAACTATATGTTTATTCCAACTATCAGGAGACTTATGCATTCCATTACTTTCATGTTGTCTTTAAAAATATCCATGACTTCTTACACTGGGGAGTTTTCCATGCAAATGGAAAGTGGGTGAGTGAATGGATGCATGAATATTCTTGAGGAACAGTAGCACAAACTTTGTTCAGAGCCTTAAGAAAATACACTGCGAAATGCACGTAAGGCTAGTAGGGAGCAGGGAATTGGCAGCTACCAAAGGACCAGATTGGTGAGTTTGTAGTAGAAACCATTTAGTAGCTGGGGGTGTGGCTTAGCCCCAGAGTTTCCTAGCAACAACTCTGAGCTGTCTTTGAGATGCTCATACAACCAGAGCATGCTCAGACCAAGAGACAGTCCATGAGCCACAGGAGGAGATGCTCTAGTCCAGAAGCACATCTTCGTCTGACTTTTCATGACCAGGGCTACCACAGGTCCATCATGGCCTTTTTCTCAAAAGATACCATGGCAAACCTTTACCAGTCATGACTGACCAAGGCATAGCCCTGGGTTTCTTGAGAGGCTTAGTTCTCCAGTGTTTGCAGCTTCAGAACAACTTAGCACTTTTTTCCTCTCTCACACATGTATGGCAATATGGGTTTTCTGAGAGGAGGGGTACAATCCTAGCCTTGTTGAAGCCAGTGGGAGTTTTGCAACTGACCTGAAATGTGTTAGGATCTTATTTTTAGGGTGTCCATTGCCTCCTTTTTGTGTGTTTATTAGATAGGTCCATTTATAGTAGTATACATATACAATGAGTAATGCTTTATTCTGTAAACTGTTAATATTGTCTTTGCAGGTCTTCCTACACATAAATAACTCTAGGCTTATTGTAGTGGGAAAAAGTGTTATTTTCTGTGAGTTCTACAAACATGACTGTTACTCTGAAATGTGGACTAACTCACATGGCAGAAGAAAGAAAAATTACACATGAGCAGCTGTCTTTGAACTCAGGCTTTGAAGCTCCATCAAAATGTATCCCTTATTAATGGAGTTGAGACATGTGCTTGCTCAGGAAGTGAGTTTGATGTTTCCTCTTAGGAATTATTTGCACATGGATCTTGTCTTCATTTTGGTTCTCTCTTCTCCTCCATCAGTGATTCAGCATAAGAATGTCAGTATGCATCTATACAATTGGATTGCTTGACATGATGTGTCTAGCACTGCAAAAATAAAGTGTCAGCACTAATCTCTTGTATCTAAAGTTTTCAGGATGGATTTTTGACATGAAGGAATTCAACATACTGTACCTAAAACCATATTAAAATTATTAGGAGGGAAATTTTGTTGGTGGAACAGACACATCCTTGACTCCAATGAAATCCATTGTACTAGAGGGGCTCTTTTTTGGAAAATATCAACACGTATTTATAAAAATATGGTCTGGACAATCTCTCCTAAACTGGAACTGTTGACACATTTCTGAGCTCCTGGCATTGTTCATGACTAATATTCTACTCTAAGCCTCTCTCCAAAGCCTAGAAAAAAACAGCTCAGTGCTGAAAACACCTTGTAGATTGGTTGTGAGAAAGTCCACATAATCCCCAATGTACAGGCAGTGTGTAGAGTTGCAACACAACTCCTCTGTGCTCTCTCTGTAGTGGCTTTGAGTCACTGTCCCTGCAAAATTTAATATTGTGTAGCCATTCTTACAGCTCACCTCCAATAGTCCCCTCATCTTACGTAACCATTCCCACCCCCAAAGTAGGCCGGGGGGCCTTGAAAACACAACTTTGCCCTTTGGGAGAATTTTATCCAAGGAAAACAGCATTCAGTGTCATAACAGCAAATTCAGTTCTATAACCATTTGCAACAGCGTTATAAAATGTGGTTTGTATGGGTTTGTTTAAAAAGTCCTTAACCCACTTCATCTTTTTCTTTTAGCTGTAATATATACAGTAGTTTGTGTGAATGTTAATAAATATGTGCCGGAGAATATTATGATGGCTACATACTGGTTAAAAAGGAAATTTTATGGATATACAGTCTAGACTCTAGAAGTTTCCTTGAGGTGGAAAGAAACCAGTTAAAGCATTCTGGATACATGCTTTGCTTGGAGTGTCAGCAAAGGAGCTGAGGTTGTGGGCTTGACAACAAAGTACAATAGTGTCTTGTGTCTCCAATTCTCAAAACAGAGATTAGGGTACAGAGAAATTCAGTTCATGGTTTTATATAGAGAAATGGTTATTATTAACAATTCAGCATTATTTTAGTTTGATAATTTAGCACTTCACTTAGATGTGGGCTCTTTACTGTTCTTTTAAGTGTGGTTCAATTTTTTTCTCTTTCTGTACCTGTATAGCCCATATCTAGTATTTATTTTCTGTAAATACATTGTGGTGGAGACTTGCAAAAGTGCCCTATGCATTTATGAGTATAAATCCTGTTGACCTTCCATGGGACTTGAGCTCCTCAGGCACATTTGAAAATACTCCCCCTCCCACCCCCCCATCTTGTCATCTGTTTTCTCCATCTTGTGGAGATTATTTATAACCACATAATATACTAAAGGGATGAATAAGAGCTAATATCACCACCTTCAAAGCATGCTCCTCAATATTTGTAAGAGGCGTCAGTGGAAACCAGATGCCTTTGCCCTGAAAAATGGAAATGCTCTTTAAGAAAAGGGAAATTTGGTGGAAGCGTAAAGCTAATTAATTTTAATCTGTATTGAAAGGCTCCATCAAATTTCATTGTGTGGCCAACTAATCAGAGACAAATCAGTGATTGTCACAACTGTATTTTAAAATGGAGAGCTTTCGCTTGATATTTTTGATGGGGGGGGGTAATATCTTCATAAAGAAAAGACTAAATAAATATTTTTGCATGCATGTTATGGATTGTACCCAATTCTGAAGTTAATCTGTGGAGCTCTTTATATATCATTTTATACAGCTTTGAGATGCAGAACATTTTTAATATAAAATTTGAGAATATTTTAAGTGTAGAAGTACGTTGTCTACTGGGAACACAAATTGCACTTTCGCAGCCCATACTTGTATTGCCTGACCATTACTTGTGTTGCCAGAAGTAGAATATTTCCCTTATTGCATTTATGCTTTTTTCTTGTTCATATTTTTATTAATAAACCAATCTGCAGCATGGGGCACTGGTCATTTGCTGGAGGATTCTCTGCACCTTGAAGTCTTTAAACCACGATTTGAGGACTTCAGTAGCTCAGACATAGGTTAGGGGTTTGTTACAGGAGTGGGTGGGTGAGATTCTGTGGCCTGCGTTGTGCAGGAGGTCAGACTAGACGATCATAGTGGTCCCTTCTGACCTGAAAGTCTGTGATTCTATGATTCAGTTTGAACTCTGGCATCTTGCAGATTCTCCAGTTTTATTCAAACTGCCTATTGTGCAGTGTAAAAAGAGGCTATATAATAATGTAGTATTTCTTATTTTAGTTAGAGCTACATATGATGCTATAACTTGAAATGCATAAGAAGATGTAAGAAATTAAAATGTAAAACTATATTTCATTATCCGTCCTCACTTATAAGATTTATTCCCCACCACAGCAATGATTACATAGCAACTACTATTTTATAGAGTGCCACACTTCCCTCTGACAGTATCGTGTTATTCCAGGTCATGGCTCCATGATTAAAATTCCAGTTAGTATTCCAGTATAAAGTGTCTGGTTTTGGGTTTGGCCTGAAAGTTGCCAGGTTTACATTAAAAGAACAGGAGAATATTTTTCCCCAAAATCTGAAGAAAATGGGTCAATCACTTGAGTTGCATATTTAATGTTTAAAATAACATAACTAAAAATTTAAACCAATGTCAAATTTTCATTGGCCCTTTAGGAAAGAGGGTGAGGGGAAAGTGAAGACTTTGTATAGTCATTAGGATTCAGAGGTGAGCAGGAGCCAGGGTGTCACGGCAGTGGAAGGACAGATCTGACCCCATATAAGGAAAAGAAACAGTTAAAGAAGTTAAGGCTTTATGGACAAATTAGTTTTGACCTACGATTCTTAGAGTTTGTTATCCTGATCTAAAATTGTGAAGACGAGGAAGAACATAACATATCCTGGAACTTCTGTTCTGAAAATTAGATGTGCAAACATGTTTTTAGTCTGTGTTCAGCTTTACTCTAGTTGGTTTATAAACACTGTTGGGGGAACCCTGAATTCCCATAGAGAGTTTAAAACCCAGGGTAACCTGTAAGATGGGTCTTTGTCATATTTTGGTTTGTTTTGTTTTGCTTGCTTTGTTTCTGTGTTGATTTTCTTTGTTTTCTGTTTCAAGTTATACAGCAGAATCTCAGAGTTACAAACATCTCGGGAATGGAGGTTGTCCATAACTATGAAATGTTTGTAACTCTGACCAAAACGTTATGGTGGTTCTTTCAAAAGTTTACAACTGAACATTGACTTAATGCAGTTTTGAAACTATAATATGCGGAAGAAAAATACTGCTCCCTCCCCTTTTTTTTTTTTTTTACTAGTTTACATTTAACACAGTACTGTATTGTATTTGTGTTTGGTTTTTTTGTCTCTGCTGCTGTCTGATTGTGTAGTTCCAGTTCCAGTTGAGATGTGTGGTTGACTGGTCAGTGCGTAACTCTGGTGTTCTTAACTCTGAGGTTCTACTGTAGATGCAAAAACTGTTGGTCATGATGTTACTTGGGTTTAACAACATACCCTTACGCAATCCTAGGTCTAGTCTTTGTCTGCTCATTTAATGGCATTTCTGCAGTTTCTTGAAACCAGGAGCCAGGAGAAAACTTTGTCCAACAGTTGGACCTTGACTGTGATCCAGCCCTCCAACCTGACCCAAATTAGACCAGGTTCTCTTCCTGCCAGGGAAAGAAGCCACAGTTTTGGCCTGAAGAAGACAAGAATCGTTATCCACTTATCACCTGGCAAGAGAAAGGAGAACTTGATTTTATATTTTTTCCTCATCTCCTTTCTTATACTTTACCACTGTATGCATTTTGTCAAAATTTGGTTGAGGACTTGGCAAAGAAACAACTGTAAGTGATAATGTTTTAGTAAGTTGCCGACTAAGTAACCCTTTTCCTAAATGACAGAAATACTTAGCAAGAAGCTGGTTTTTGTAAGCTGAATTTTCCCCTCATGTGTAAGTTGATAAAGAAAGGCTTATTATGTGGTTAATAGGGATCTAAAGCCTATGGCATGAGAAAACCCCAGGCATTTTAGGACATACTAAGAATGGTGTGCCCCAAGCAACATCTAATCTGTAAGCCAAGGCAGAGCATCCAAGTACCCAGGCGAATGTCACATGATAATATGTGATGTGGGAAAATTGGCACTGTAAAGAGCTCATACCCTTCCCAGGGTAGGAGGTTGGAAGGGTAGAATAGGTACCTTAGAGATAGAGCTGGTCTAAGATTTTCTGACAGACCAGTTTTCTGTCAGAAAATGCTGAATCAATTAAGTCAAAACATTCTGCAGGGTTACTAGCCCAGAAATTTTAGAAAATTCCATTTAGGTTCTTCTGAAACTGAATGTTTCAAAATTTCCATCCCGTGAAAAATTTTGCATTTCTGAAAGAATTTTCATTCTAAATTGAAACAAAATCAGAAATGCAAAATTTTCCACGGGATGGAAATTTGGTTTCTGCCCAGCTATCTTCCCTGTCTGGGAAGTCATAAACGCTGTACTGGCCTTATATTAGATTAAAATGTACAGACACACACGTGCTTGCTCGGAAATTAACTTTTATATTCTGATGATACCTAGAGGCCTCAACCAGGTTGGTACTCATTGTGATATGCACTGTACAACCATGATAAATGACCGTCCCTGCCTCTGAGAATTTATAATCTGAAAGCCAGTTTGTATAAGCAATCTGTGTATGTACCCCGTAAGAGGTGAATGAACGGCAGTGTGGTCTGTTAGTTATATGTTGCAGTTCAGTGAGGATTTGTGAAGGTTTGTAGCTCAGGTTGGAAATGTAGCTGATGTATGCTGGATGGTTGTAAGAGTATTTCTCGATCATGTTTAGACTCATTGGAAGGGGCAGAGTTAAAGTTGGTTTTAACTGCAATGTAATATTTTACATTTGTACATTTTAAGAGATTATATTAAGTGTGAAGATGTTTGAATATTTATATTTCTTTGCTTCTAAATGCTTAGGTTTTTCTTTTTCCAACACCATTGCTTGGTATATTTTAACTAATATCAAAGTAACAGCATTAACTAAAAATTAGCTCTTGTCCTTTAATCTATATACTTCAAAATAGTTCTCTTCATACTTAAAGGTTTAGTACTTTTCAATATTAAGTATTAATAATCTGAAAAAGAAGTTTATGATCTTTGTCTTAACGTCATAACATTAGTGTTCTCAGAACACAAGCTTGGGACTCCATGGATTCCATTAGGCATCCTTAATCACATTGAGTAGTACTTATTTATAAGAATACTCTAGTGAATCCTTTAAAAGATACAAAAATGGCTATGTACTGTACACAGCTGTTTACCTTTTCATTCTCATAAATTATGTTTGCACAAAAGCTATGGTTTAGTTTTCTATCTCATATGCTTCCATAAATAATTTTCCTGATATATTTTTGACAGAAGGATTACCCTTTTATGAAGAAAAAATTGTAAATTTTGTCGATACTTTTGTTAGATATAGCTTTGAAACACTGGACATACAATAGCAACATGAACCATTAAACACTGAAAACAGAAACACTTTTTAGTTTGTGTACATTAATTGCAAGGGGTTTGAAAACATATTTGTTCGAATGTATGTTCTGAGAATGTAAGTCTTATGAATATTACAACTCTTTCCTGGAATAGTGTCTTTCATATTTATATATAACTTTTGCTGGTATTTTGAAGAACTGTTTATTTTCAGAGCTGCAAGGAAACTCTGAAGCCTGCAGAATTGTAATCAGATATATTCCATAAGAGGTTTTGTGTGTTTTTAAAGCAATTTTTAAAGTTAGTTATATTTAATTATTTAGTTCCCACAGTAGTTGCAGGATTTTGTTTCACTTTACTTTTTTTTTCTTTACCACTTTTACAGAATGGGTTGCTTGTGTTAGGTCCAACTTCCTGGTTTTGTGTTACCTGCATGATGTGAAGAATGTTCTACAACTTCATGATCTAGCCACTGGCACACATCTCAAGACTTTTCCTTTGGAAGTTGGCAGCATTGTGGGATATAGTGGCCGAAAAAAGGACACAGAAATATTTTATCAGTTTACGTCCTTTTTATCTCCAGGTAAGGTTGTTTATTTCCTCAGGTGTTGCCCCTTTTACAGGGTACCTGCCCAATGGATCTTTAATTTAGGAAGTACTGTACACATAATGAGACTGAATTGTGGCTTGATCTTTAGAGACATAGAAAAAGGTGCTTTGCCCTAAATAGTGTGTTGTAGTTTGGACTGTGCATTTAAAATATATTAATGGAGAAAACTCTTGGATCTCATGGGTCTACAGTGAGTTAATATGTTGGGGATCTGGATTCAGAAATGACTCAGTATTACAGAGAGTTCTATGGAAGATTACAACTTTTTGCTCATTCTGTCCTCTCAAAGAAGGGAATTAGTGTTGCTTTCATAGCACCAATTAGAGGCTGTATGAATGTGCTTTGAGCAGAGCTGCACGATCATGTAAAAGTGGTCCAGATAATATCTTTTGACCAGCCCACAGATACCTAATAAACTGTCACAGAGTTTAGGGCTAAAAGGAATCTAGTATGACCTCCTGTATATTACAGGCCACCATCACCACCCAGCACCTGCACACTAAACCCAACAACCAAAGTTAGACCAAAGTATGACAGCTCTCAGGAGACTAAACTATTGTGTGCCACAGGCAGAGAATAGGAGTGATCAAGGTGCACCAAAGCCCGAGCCCCCTGTTATGGTAGGGAATTGAATAAATGAGAGAGACCCAGATGCTCTGGGCAAATGATTCATGCTGCAGAGAATGCTAGTGACCTTGCATTCTTTTTGCCGATCTGTCCTGGGTGAAAATTCCATCCTAGTCCCATATCTGGTGATCACTTAAACCCTGAGCATGTGACCAAGAGCCAGCCATCCAAGCACCCTACAGAGAGAATTCTCACTATTACCTCAGAGCATCTCCAGCCATGTCCATATAGGTTGTTCAGAAGAGGGAGACCAAAAAAGAAAGAGGGCATCCCTTCCTGAAGCCCTGAAACATGAGATTTGAGGAACATAAGACATGAGCTCTGCCCCTGTCACCACAAACAACCCAGTCATATGATCCCACTCATAAATTTGTCCACCTCTCTTAAAATGAATTAAGTTTTGTCCACCCTCCCTCACCTTCTCCCCCACTGTACCACCTTACCCCCCTCCCCCATCCAGTCGGGAGGCTGTTCCAGAACCTGATTCTGATTATTAGAAACTTCCCAATTTCCAGCCGAAATTTGTTCATGGCCAGTTTATATCCATTTGTTCTCATGCCAACATTGTCCTTTAGCTTAAATAGCTCTTCAGCTTCCTTGGTATTTACCCTCCTGATGTATTTAGAGGAGCAATCTTATCCTCTCTCAGCCATGGTTTGGCTAGGCTAAACAAGCCCAACTCTTTTAATCTCCTCTCATAAAATAGGCCCTCCATTCTCCTGATCATCCTTGTAGCTCTTCTCTGCATCTGTTCCAGTTTGAATTCATCTTCCTTGAACATGGAAGGAATGACAGAGCCCTTACTAGTGGGGCATGAGGTATTTAATTATACCCTTGGAAATGGCTATGAAAATATCCCCAGTCTGTTGAATTTCAAATTAAAACTAAAATTCTTCAGCAGCATTGTTGTAAATCAGAGATTAATCAGTCTTTGCAGGGACAGTCTTACCAGTATCTAAAGAGGGGTACGAGTCTACCAGTGATATTCCTCCTCCATATGAACCATGCTTACTGCCGTACGACTATCTTCCTTCTTCCCATTTACTTTACTATCCCTTCACTTTTTTCTCTCCTTCTATAGAACTCCCCGTCAATCTCCGATAATATAAAAGCAAAGATTAAACACAGAATAATGGGAGCCCAGAATGAAGCAGTGGGTAAAAGATGAAGAACCCCACTCAGATCATTCCCCCTTTCAGTTTCTGTCATTTGGAGATAGGTACCCATTTTGGCTTATTCTGGAAGTGGGGTACTAAGCTGTGAAGTCTAGCCTTCTCCATAGCGACTGCCCCATTCAACCATCAGTAATTTTTTAACAGGTATCGTAGATCATCTATGCTAAATGTAGAGAAATGTTGAGGTGTGTTTCTTTCAAGAGCAAATCAGAAAGGTCCTGGCTGATAGTTAAATTCAAGTGAAAGCTTATGGACTAACTTTTTTTCCCCCAAAAGGTATCAAGCACTCACAGCTTCCATCAAAGTGCTCATCATCTCTGAAAATCAGGTCATTAGTGAAGCGCAGAAAATGAACAGTTTGATGCTAAAACAAGGGTGTGCTTTTCCATCATATATAGAAGAGCAAGCAGCATTTATCTACTTTGTATGGTCCATGATGTGCTACTGACCCAAACTTCTTTCTTCTGAATAACAAAATATCAAGTAGTTGGATCTGGAGAAATGGTTAAAATTCATAATTTTGCATTTATCCCAGTTTCTGCTCTGCAGTTCTTGTTGAAGTAATACATTGGAGCACTCAGTGCATTCTGATTGTCTCTCACTAGTGGCAGTTTACAAGTTGGCCACACAAAACTTACTCCAAAAACAGTTTGTGTATGACAGGCCCTACACTCCACTGTGCTACGTAGACCCTCCAGTCACTGTCTAAAGTCCTGGCTTTCAGAGGTATTGAGCACACATAACTCTCATTGACTGAAAAGGGAGCTATGGGTGCTCAGTAAACCAGGCCCTGTGCAAACAGATTAATCTAACAGTGTCCACAGAGTGATATAAATACATCATGCAGCCAAACACGTTTTGTTTTTACTGAGTTTTCTTGATTACCCAAATGTCAAGCAGAAGTTAATCCCTGGAACAGTAAGATAGGTGGAAGCGGGAGAATCAAGGTCCCTAGAAAAATACTGATGCTTTCTAAAGGCAAACTTACTGGCTAAAAACTGATCATGGAGGTCTTCGCTTCCAAACTTAAACTATATTTTTTCTGCAAGTGGCCCTTGCTATATATGCCAAATTTTAACAGTGAAGTATAACTTTCACACAAACAGTGCATGTGCTACAATAGAAGATAATGTGCAAACAGTTGTTTGGGAGGGAGTGGACTTCATTAGCCTGGGCGGAAGTCATGCTGTGGCCTTTTCATTTAAAAAAACTCCCCAAAATATCTGAGATGGAGCATGGCTTGTTTGGATGGGATTACTGTCAAAGTGGGCTTCCCCTGCTCTTAATATCCTGAAAAGTACCCTTTTCATTTTGTCATCCAAACTCTCCCTACATTTTACACTAGAGTAAGAAAATTAATCTATAAAACATGAAATATTTTCTTAAAATAAGTTCGTTTTTTTTCTCAGTTTCAAGCATAAAGAGAGAGGCAGGGAAGACTGTGTATCCAGTTTGGAACTGATCTGAATATATGCTCTCAACATGAGTGGCGGTGTTGGGAATGTTGATAACTGAGTGTGGAGCCAGAAAGGAAAACCCCCACCAGCTTCAACCAGAAAGATCATGCAAGTAAAACCTTGAAGTTACCTCAACAGACTGCAGAACAAGGCTGTGCATAAAGGCTTAGCTATGTAAACTAAATAATTGCTGGATAAGATGGGGAAGAATGATGAGTGCAGAATAGGATGACTCATCCTGAGTGTTAATAAAAGCAAAAGTCCCAAAAGGCCTTTAAGCTTCTGTCAAGCAAAACCATGTGTCCAGTTATTTCTGCAAGAAGCCGTAGTTACCTTGTGAAATAAACAGCCCCTTTGTCACAGTGTATAATGAAGGGGTTCAGAGTAGATGCAAAATTGTTCATAGTAATAGCCAGAGAGACTAGGAGAGAAATATGACTAGTTTGGTGTTTGTAAGCAAATTATATAATTTAAGGAAGGGGATAGATTTCTTGCTGCTTTTTCCTTTTTTGAGCTCCCTGCTGTTTAGATGGTCCTTGCTTTTTTACTTCTATGTATTTACGTTAATACAGTACGATGTTTAGGTTAGGAGGAGCAACTTGGGTTAAGAAATAGTTAGATTTTCTTACTGATACTTAAATCATAGGTGTCTGTCCTTTAATTATATCAGATTTAAGTCTTGTATTATTTCCTCTTTACTGATAGGTAGGGAGATCTAGTACTGAATGTTTGTTGGATACAAACTCACTTTGTATTAGTGTACTGTGCTCAGAGCAGCCAAGAGAATCTGAAAGCTGGTTATGTGCATCTTATTTTTGGCAATGTTGTCAAGTCAATCACTATACAGATAGACGGGCAATTTGGGCTGACCTTGCTTTTGTTCTGCTTACTGGCTCTGTACTACAGTTGCACTCTCAGCCTCTGCTGTTTATACTCTGACACTGCGCGTTTCTCTGTGTTGATGGTATTGTACCTATTAGAGAAAATAAATCATAAAACAATGTTGGAAGTCTTGGTACTTCCATACCTAATTCAGTAAACAGGTCTAAATCTTATTCATTCTCATTCTCTCTCTCTCTCTCTCTCACCCTCACATTGTGTTTTCCTCTTTAATCTTAATTTATCTAAATCTGAAATGGCAGTGCTCCACTGGATCAGGAATAAGAGGTTTTACAAAAAGCCCTATCCTAGGTTTGTCACTGATCCTGATTTGTTTCCAGATTTTGACAGAATGATCCTCTGTCCTGCAAGCCTATCGTAAGGATATTGACTGCTGGCTGTTGAAATTAGGTTTATTTGTATCACACTAGGATTCCCAACCAAGTCTGAGGCCCCATTATGATAGGGACTGTACAAACATATGTTAAGGCTCTGTCCTGATGAGCATACAATATGAATAGACAAGACAAAGGGTGAGAGAAAAGAACTACTATAATAATTATACTATAATATACTTTTACATCTGAGGAACAAAGGCACAGAGAGACAAAGTGATTGTCCAAGACCACACGGGAAGTTTGGGAATTGAACCCAGAACTCTTGAATTGCAGTCCAGTTCCTTGGCCACAAGACTGTCCTTGTCCCTTCCTACCAACTGACCATCTTGGAGAGCATTGGGGAAGAACTTAACTTTCTTGGGAAGTTTAGAGAACTGAATGGGAGCAGAGAGTTTAAACACATGGTTAAATATGTGCAGGACTGGATCCTAGAAAAGGAGATTACAGTCTAAAAGCCAGATCCTGCCTGGCCCTTACGCAGGTGCGCAGTGACTTTTCCATCCATGTTCCTTTAGGGGATGGGCTAGGTGAAGAGGAAGTGGGTGCATGGCTCTGCCCACTCCATAAATGTGCAGTGGATAGAGAGGTGCTCCCCACAAAGGGGCGTTGCAGCAGGTATGCTGTCACTGGGCGATGGATGTCCCAGAGGGCCTTCTGCTTCCCTGAGCAGAGTGCCTCCATTCCCACCAGGGCAGTGCGGCTCTGCCTCAATCACACCCTTAAAAACAAGTTTGTCTACCAGCTTCATCATGGTCATGTGCTTAAGCACGTGAATAATTTTATTCATATGAGTAATCCCACTGATTTCAGTGAGCATACTCAAATGAGTAAAATTATTCACGTGCTTAAGTGTTTGCAGGATCAGGCCCTAAGTAAACGTATTAGGCTAAATTCTGTTCAACTACATTGGTATAATCTGTATTAACTCACCATATTTCCAAATAGACTCCTAAATCTTTCCATTGTCTGAATTCTGTTAGATTTATCATTCTTACTAAATGCAAAGCAGTTTAATTTTTTTTTCTTGTATTTAGTTGGCTGTGGGAATTCTAATTTCAAATGTTTAGTATGGGCAGCAGTAATTGTTCTTTGCATACAGAAAGTCTCTGCTTTCTTCAGTGAAGAAGTGCATGTTCTATGATTCTATGTCAATTATTAAGTGTAAGGATTTATTAAGGCTGCTTTTTTACCCTACTGGGTTAACTTTGCCATTCGTTACAGTCTTTCATGTTTTTAATCCAATGTCTTTTTAATGATGCATGTGCACTTAATTGACAAATTTGACTTCTGTTTCAGGTATTATTTATCACTGTGATCTGACGAAAGAAGAACTGGAGCCAAGAGTTTTCCGGGAGGTGACTGTGAAAGGATTTGATCCTTCGATTTATCAGACGGTTCAGGTAATAACAAAACATTAATTTTTCTACCTTGTTTTAATCGCTTTTGAAGCAGGCTAACAACAGCTGGAGTAAAATGAGAGTAAGATCACTTTCAAGCAACTCCTGTGTAATTTTCAATATCAGAAGTTTTGAGGCAGGACTAATGTGCTTTTTGGGGGTAAGTTTAGTATGTGCCATGCTATGTAACTAAGAGGCAAACACAAGTATGCGTCTTCTCGTGTTGTGAATTTTAAAGGTATTAGTAATGTTTTGCATCTGTCTCAGTGATGTAATTGCTTTCCATGTACTGTGCAGTTGTTCCACTTTACTTAGTACAGTCATCCAGGTAAATTCTTTTGGTTGGGAACTGTTTTGTTTTTGTTTGTACAGCATCTAGCACAATAGGGTCCTGGGCATTAATACATTACAAATAATAAATAGGTGTGTACAACATTTGGATTCTGACAAGCTAATTCCTAAAACTCCAAAATAAGAATGGCCATTCCAAGTCAGACCAATGGTCCATCTAGACCAGTATCCTGTCTCTGACTGTGGCCAGTGCCAGATGCTTCAGAGGGACTGAACAGAACAGAGCAATTATTGAGTAATCCATCCCCTGTCGTCCAGTACCAGCTTCTGGCAATCAGAGGTTTAGGAACACCCAAAGCATGGGGTTGCATCCCTGACCATCTTGGCTAAAAGCTATCGATGGATCCATCTTCCATGAACTTATCTAGTTCTTTTTTTGAACACAGTTATTCTTTTGGCCTTCACAACATCCCCTGCCAACAAGTTCCACAGGTTGACTCTGTGTTGTGTGAAGAAGTACTTATGTTTGTTTTAAACCTGCTGCCTATTAATTTAATTGGGTGATTCTAGTTCTTGTGTTATGTGAAGGGATAAACAACATTTCCTTACCTGTATTCCCCATACCATTCATGATTCTGTAGATCTCTTATCTCCCCACCCAACACCCCACCTTAGTTATCTCTTTTCTAATCTGAACAATCAGAGTCTTTTTAAACTTTCCTCATGTAGAAGCTGTTCCATACCCCTGGTTGGTTTTGTTGCCCTTCTCTGTCCTTTTTCCATTCTAATATATCTTGTCTGAGATGGGATGACAAGAACTGCATGCAGTATTCAAGATGTGGGTGTACCATGGATTTATATAGGAGCATTATCTTTTCTGTCGTATTACTTATCTCTTTTTCTTAATCATGCCTAACATTGTGTTAGGTTTTTTTTTTTACTGCTGCTGCGCATTGAGCAGATGTTTTTTTAGAGAACTATCCGCAGTGACTCCAAGATCTTTCTGGAGTGATAATAGCTAATTTAGACCTCATTGTTTTGTATGTATAATTGGGATTATTTTTTCCAATATGCATTACTTTTCACTTACCAAAATTAAATTTCATCTGCCATTTTATTGCTCATTCACCCAGTTTTGTGAGATTCCTTTATAACTCTTTGCAGTCAGCTTTGGACTTAACAATTTTAAATAATGTAGTATCATCTGCAGACTTTTCAACGGCACTGTTCAGCCCCTTTTCCAGATCATGTATGAATATGTTGAATACCACATGTCCCAGTACAGATCCTTGGTGGAACCCACTATTTACCTCTTTCTACGTGAAAACTGACTATTTATTCCTACCCTTTGTTTCCCATCTTTTAACAAGTTACTGATCCATGAAAGGACCTTCCCTCTTGTCCCATGACTGCTTACGTCGCTTAAGAGCCTTTGAGGGACCTTGCAAAGGCGTTCTGAAAGTCCATATACTATATCCACTGGATCACCCTTGTCCCCATGCTTGTTGACCCCCTCAAAGAATTCAAATAGATTGGTGAGGCATGATTTCCCTTTACAAAAGCTGTGTTGACTCTTCTCCAGTATATTGTGGTGTTCTTCAAGTGCTTGCTCATGTCCATTCCATATTAGGTGTGTGCCTGCCGTGTACACTGTTGCCGAAGATTTTCCCTCAGTGGTATCTGTCGGGTCAGCTGTTGTGCCCTCTAGAGTCGCACATTCATGTGCTGGTATAAGGGGCGCGGCCAGCTACGCGCCCACTCAGTTCCTTCTTACTGCCTGTGATGGTTGCTGGAATGACTCTTCTTGCTTCGGCAAGGCTTTTTCCCAGTGGTTTTTTATCTCTGATTCTTTGTCGTTTTAAATATAGAAACTCACGAGATGAACGAGTGCCAGATTTGTCGGGATTTTAGATCCCGCACTAAAAAGGACAGAGAAATAAAACTCAAGGCTATCCTAATGGAAGCTGCTCTCAGACCAGCCTCAGAGCCAAGCCGCACTGATCCTGCACCGAGTACTTTGGCTTCAGTGCAAAGCACTCCTCTGGCATCGCGCTCTTACCAGCACCATTCACCATCTTCGGTGCAGAGGAAGAAGCACAAAAAGCAGTACACCGACAGTGCAGAAAAAGGACAGGCATGGGGAAGGTAGTGCGATGCGATCCATGTTGGGCCACTCCTCCACCCGTGGTCCCATGGTGCACTGTTGACTCTGTCCAGATCATTGAGTCCAGTGCAGGACCCTCCACTGACACACGGAAGCCACTGCGGTACCAGCGGTCTGACTGTCCCTGCAACCCCAGAGGCTTTCACAGCAGTCGGGGATTTACTATTAAGGCTAAGGTTTTGTTATGGTTATTTTTAGTAAAAGTCATGGAAGTGTCATGGGCAATAAACAAAAATTCATGGAAGCTATGACCTGTCTGACTTGCTGCTATGGCTCCATGGTTTCCTCCGCCACCGTGGTGGCTGGGAGCTGTGGGGTTCCCCCACTGCCCATAGCAGCTGGAAGCTGTAGGGTGACCACATATCCCAAAGAGAAAATGGGACGCTCCCAGCCTCTCGCCCAAGGCATCCCCTCCCCACCCCTGGGCAAAGCTGTCGCCCATTGCTGGAACCCTAAGGAGGGCCCCCTCAGGAGGTTGTCGCCTGTCTTTGGAGCCTTTCAGGGGGCCCCCTGTCACTGCTGTTGCCTGTTGCTGGAAGCCTACCAGGGCCCTGCTGGCTGCAAAGTCCAGAGTTCTGCAGCCCCTGGGGCTGAAACAGGGGGAGGTCTCTGGAAGTCACGGATTCCATGACTTCCATGACCTCCATGATATAAACATAGCCTTACTTACTATCACTCTGAGTCCCTCCAGCTTCGATGGGGCAACTACTTGAGCAGAGAGTGTTGAACTTCCTGGCACTGGGCCCACTGGCACCTTCTAGGGGCAAGCCAGCCCTGATCCCATTGTCACGACCATCTTCGGTCCACCACCAATCTCCGGACCCTCTGCACTGTATGAAGGCAGAGCACACTACTGTATGGAGGCAGAGAGTGGTCACTGAGAGAGGACTCTGAGTTTGAAGGAGAACCCTATGTGCCATTGGACTTCAGTGTGGGTCCCCCTGCCGACACCTGGCCAACGGGTCAGTGGCCTATGCACTGGCCATACTGGAACCCTTGGGGTTTTCCCCTGGTACCAGGTCCTCCTTCCCATTGATCCTACTTGGTGGTTTCAGAGAGGTGGGCTATCGCTCCTTCCTGCTCAGCATTGGACCCTGAATCCAATACTGACCCCAGTACCAACGTTCAGAATGTGGTTCCCATGGATGTTGTTGAGAAAAAGGAAGGAGCCCCTCCTTCGGTGCAAGCTTCCTCCTCAGCAGATGAGGCCATCTCGGGGCCCAGTAACTTGTGTCTGCAAGACGACTTCAGGGCCCATCAGGACTTGCTGAAGCGGATAGCTGCTAACCTGGGGCTGGAAATTGAGGCACTTAAGTAAATATCTCACAGCCTTATTGACGTTCTGGCTGCAGCAGCTCCCTCCAAAATGGCCTTACCCATTAATGAGGCTGTAATGGGTCTGGTCAAGACCCTTTGGAAAACTCCGTCTCTGCACCCCACCTCAAAGGGCAGAAAAGAAACATGTGCCAACAAGTGGGTTTGAGTACTTGTACTCACAGGAATTCGCTGGCAGGAATTCGCTGCCCTCTTGGAGGAGGGGAAGAATGTGACTAGGACCTCTCTCCAGGCAACTCTCGATGCAGCTGATGCGGCAGCAAGGACAATGGCCTCTGCTGTCACAATGAAGTGGTGTTCTTGGCTCCAGTCCTCAGGACTTCCTCACGAGGTCCAACAGTCCATCCAGGACCTCCTCTTTGAAGGCTCCTCACTATTTTTGGAACAGAAAGACATGAGACTTCACAGCCTGAAGGACTCTAGATCCACCCTCAGATCACTGGGCCACTACACTCTGTCTGCTTCCAGGAAGCACTTCAGGCCCCAACAGCCACCTTATTTCTCGGCGCCCCCTCTGGGAAAGGAGCCCTACAAAAGGGAAGGGAGAAGTTATAAATGGTGTCAGCCACTCCCGTCTACCTCAACCTCCCAGTCAGAGTCTGATAGGCACTCTGGTGGGCCCGAGCAGGCCTTTTGAAGGTATACCCAAGGGCACTATATCAGATCCTGCCTGCCCTTTATTTTTGGACCATCTGTCCCCATTTCAGCGCGGCATGGTCCTGCATAACATCAGACCACTGGGTGCTAAGTACAGTGACAATCGTCTATATCCTTCAGTTTTTATCCACCCCTTTCTCACACTCCCCAAACAGACACCACTTGGACTCAGTGCTCACTGTTCCTCCCCTGGTCCTCATCTCCTGGACTGGTGGAAGGACCCGGGGTCAATAATGATGGGAGTACCCTTTGTTGCCCCTCAGCCATCTATCTCGCTAGTCTCAGATGCATCAGATGTAGTTTGGAAGGCCCAGCTTGACTGTCTCCGGTCTCAGGGCCTATTGGTCAGGGAATTCAGGGCTGTATGTTTAGCCTGCCAAGCGTTCCTCCCTCAGATCTCAGTGAAGGTCGTGCAAGTTCTCACAGACAATGCCACCGCCATGTTCTGTATTTATGAATAGGGATGTGTTCGATCCTCTACCCTGTATCAGGAGGACATCCATCTGTGAGAATTCTGCCTGAAACACTCCATCCACCTGGAGGCAACACATCTTCCAGGAGCCCGGAATGCACTGGCAGATCATCTCAGAAGATCCTTTTCCTATCACAAGTGGTCCCTTCAGCCAGAGATCGCCAGGTTCATTCCTAAAAGGTGGGGGTCTCCCAAGGTAGACCTGTTCGCGACCAAGCAGAACAGGAAGTGCCATCAGTTTTGCTCACTTCATGGGCACAGTCTGGGCTCCCTGTCTGACACCTTTTTTCTCCGCGGGTCAGGACCCCTGCACTACACTTTTCCCCTGATTCCTCTTTTTCACAAGGGCCTCCTGAAAATCAAGCAAGACAAAGCAATAGTTTATTCTTATAGCCCCGGCGTGGACACACCAGTGCTGGTTCAGCACGCTACTGGATCTTTCAGTAGTATCCCCTCTTCCACTTCCACTCTATCCAGACCCAATCTCAGAAGACCACGGCTGGTTGCTCCACCCAAACCTTGCCTCCCTTCACCTAACAGCATGGATGTTAGGTGGCTGAACCCTGCGGAGCAGGCCTGGTCAGAGCAAGTTTGTCAGATCTTTCTAGGTAGTAGGAAACTGTCCACTAGGGCTACTACCTAAATGGAAACGCTTCTCGATATGGGCATCTCAGTGAGGTCCCTCTCTGCTTTGTGCTTCCCTGTAGGCTATCTTGGTCTACTTGCGCCATCTGAAGCAGCAAGGTCTGGTCTTTGCATCTATTAGGGTGCACTTAGCAGCAATCTCAGCCCTCCACTCACCAGTGAAAGACAGGTCAGTATTCTCCCATGAGATGACCATCTGATTTCTCAAGGATCTGGAGAGAGACTACCCTCATGTCTGTGAGCCAGTCCCTCCATGTTAAACCTGTTTCTGTCAAGCTCATGGGTCCTCCATTCAAACCGCTAGCACCGTGCCTGCTACTATTTCTCTCTTGGAAAGTTACCTTTCTGGTGGCTATCACCTCAGCCAGGGTCTCTGAATCAGGGCCTTTACATCAGAACCACGGTACAAGGTCCAGCTGCACCGCCACCTAGCCTTCCTGCCAAAGTAGCATCACAATTCCATAGCTACCAGGCTATTTTTATTCCAGTCTTCTTTCCGAAGCCTCACAGGAACTCTAAAGAGTGGTGGCTTTACTCCTCGGATGTTAGACGTGCTCTTGCCTTCTATATTGAGAGGACTCAACCCTTTCGCAAATCCACGCAACTCTTTGTAGCAGTAGCAAAAAGGATGAAAGGGCTCCCAGTGTCAGCCCAGAGTATCTTGTCCTGGATTACTGCCTGTATTCTAGCTTGCTGTGAGCAGGCAAATGTCCCACTGCCAGCCATCCTAACCACTCACTCCACAAGAGCTCAGGCCTGTTCAGCAATGTTCCTTGTGCAAGTGCCCATCCAAGACATCTGGAGGGCTGCAGTTTGGTTATCGGTGCATACCTTTGCATCCCACTATGCCATCACCCAACAGGCTCGAGACAACGCTAGGTTTGGAAGAGCAGTGTTGCAGTCAGCATGTTCATGAACTCTCAGCCCACCTCCTGAGGAACTTGTTGTGAGTCACCAAACGTGGAATGGACATAAGCAAGCACTCGAAGAAAAGGTGGTTATTAACCTTCCATAACTGAATGCATCCAATTAAGTGAGCTGTAGCTCACGAAAGCTTATGCTCAAATAAATTTGTTAGTCTCTAAGGTGCCACAAGTACTCCTTTTCTTTTTCCATAACTGTTCTTCAAGATGTGTTGCTCATATCCATTCCACAACCCACCTTCCTACCCCTCTGTGAGTTGTTCAGCAAGAAGGAACTGAGAGGGTGTGTGGCCGACAGTGCTCCTTATACCTGTGCATGAGCGTCATGGGCTCCAGAGGGCGCAAGAGCTGGCCTGACAGAGATCACTGAGGGAAAAATCTCTGGCAACGGTGCACACACTCCTAACATGGAATGGACATGAACAACAGATCTTGAAGAAAAACATTTACAGAAGGTTAGTAACCGTTTTTTCATCTATGTGCTGGATAATTCTGTTCTTTACTATAGTTTCAACCAGTTTGCCTGGTGCTGCAATGAGGCTTGCTGGCCTGTAATTTCCAAGGATCGCCTCTGGAGCCTTTTTTAAAAATCAGCATTCCATTAGCTATCCTCCAGTCATCTGGCACAGATGCTGATTTAAGTGATAGGTTACATAACACAATTTAACATACAGAGAAGATACTATCTCTCTCTGCACAAGGCTGTTGTAAATACCCTCATTCATCTCTGATTGCTTCCATAGATAGAAAGATGAGCTTTGCAAAGGCCAGTTTGCTAAAGATGCAGTTATCGAAAATTTATCTCTTGGCTTGAATTCATCAGGGAGGCTACTTCTTTCTCTGTTTTATTATGTATATACACACAAACTTCAGAGGATATGGAGTTGAAGGAAGAAAATAGCATTCTCTTTGAGAAAGAACATGATTATATAACTAATACTATCAAGTTCAGTGAGATAACAATAATGGGATCAATATTATTACCAATTAATATTATATTAATAATGGGATCAATATTATTACCAATTATTACCAATATAATACCAATATAATAAATATAATTAAGAGGTTTAGAAAGAATTATTGTAAATTAGGAATATTGTATTTTACTGGCAAATCAAGTGTTTTATGTAAGAAACAATTGTGGAATCAAAAGCCACTTTTACATATAAATCAATTACTTATTAAATTAGGCTAATAATTAAAAATAAATTCCTTAAGTTAAGAGAGCTCTTCTCATCCAGAAGGATCCCAGGTTTTTTGGTTGTATATAGAAAGGGATTATTTTCCCAACACTGAGAAGCTGCTACCTTTACATTGCTTTAGTGATGTAACAGTGATTCACTTTCAGCAATGCTCCACGTTTTGAAAGCAAGAAAAATAACCATCCATTTTCACTACAGTTGGAATTCGATTAGCAATGTTGAGTTTAACTATAACACAGCAGTTACTACAGCATTATAATTCTGATAAGTGCCTTTGGATCCTTAATTACATGGGTGGAGGGGGGGAGGAGGACAGTCCTTGCAACCTTGTACACCCCAAATACAGCACCTGTAATAACAGAAGTGGTGCCCCTGTGCAGTGGGATATTGTTTTTTTGCTGACTTGGAAGGAAAGGTGCCATATCCTGAGACACAAATGCCACTTCCTACACCATCCTCTGTGTGTATGCTTCCTTGTATTTGAGATTTGAGGAGACTCCAGCATCAGAGAAGAAAGATTTCTTACCTTTGATCTGGCCAGTTTATTGTACATTTAAATCTCAAATTCTTTTGAAATTGCTCCTTTAAAATGACACCTATATACTTGAATTGCATTGAGTTCAATCACAGCTTTGCCATAAGCCCTGCATTAGTGTCAAAGTATTGCTGCAGTGACCCTAAAGCTGCCTAAATCACAGTTGCCCATCCAGCCCATCTCTGCTTCCACTCCAGGAAAGGGAGCCTGGTGTGTCAGGGCTACCCAGGTTTCGTATGCTCTCCAAGATGAGGGTGAAGCTGCACCACTGGGTGTTTTGTGGAGCTAAACCAAGGTTCCACCCCATTCCTTGCCTACTCCCCACCCACTTGCAGCAGTGGGGAGAGGGAAAAGAGTAGATGCTCTGCAAAGATCGTGTTCCCCTCCCACAAGGAATCTGTGTGTGTATGTGTGTGAATCTAAATGATAACCTTGCTCCTCCTCTTACTTCTGCACCACCCCAGAGCCCTGGTCATGACTCAGGCATTTGAAAAGGAGAAACTGAAAATGGATGCAAGAAAAAGTAGTTGTGCAGAAAGTCACAGGTTGAGGTTAATTTCTTCACTATAAATAACCGTGTATAGTAACCTCGGTTTCATTATTGTGATTTATATCAAAATTGCTGAGTGCTGAAGGGGAGAAAACCGAAAGCTTGCTTTTTCTTTTTTTCTTAGTGGACTAAGGCAAGTTTGATTCTGCACTGAGGGATATCCTTTTTTTCATAAGATACAGATGAAAGGAATATCCCGTACAAAGCTTTCTACATTTATTCTCTTCCACTTGAATGAACAGAATGAATGAACGCACATCTGGGGGTTTCCTAGATTTATTTACATATATATGAAACTTTAATGAGAGTTGTTCTCTAGTAGTCTCTGCACATAATTGAGCAAAAGTGTTAGAAATGAAGTGTGCACGCATGCATGTGTGTGTTAACCTAAACTGCAATAGTCAAAGTGACACATCTGTGCTCTTTTGGGCACATTTTCAGTGTTGCATGGATTTTTAGTGCAAGACTCTACATGACTTCAAAAAAAAAAAAAATCCCACTGCTAAATCCCCATGCAACATATCAAAAATGTACCCTACATCCTGTGGTTAAAGTATGTATTAAATAGTGTTAATAATCTTTAACTAAATAATGCTTCCTGGAAAAGGTGGAAAGGAGTTTTGATTCTCTGGATAATTTCATCATGTGATATTTTACGGGGAGTAATAGAGAATAATGGATTTATGAAGGGAAACTTTGGCACAATTTTGTTTAACTGAGCAACTTATAAGTTTCAGAGTAGCAGCCGTGTTAGTCTTTATTAGCAAAAAGAAAAGGAGTACTTGTGGCACCTTAGAGACTAACGAATTTATTTGAGCATAAGCTTTCGTGAGCTACAGCTCACTTCATCGGATGCATTCAGTGGATGCATCCGATGAAGTGAGCTGTAGCTCACAAAAGCTTATGCTCAAATTTATTAGTCTCTAAGGTGCTACAACTTATAAGTAAAATTTATCAGAAGCTGTTTACTGCATAATAACTCAAATGCTCCTTTAGTTAAAGGTCATGAATTTTAACTTTATGAACTTGCCAACTGAGTTCTTATGTGCTCTTGTTACACCTCATCGTGAAGGTTAATCACTGATAAACAGGCTGCTGTCCTGTCTCTGAATTAACCTACTTTTATGCTGGTATGCAAGATTGCAGGTGTTGAAACTGTAATTGCAAAAGAAGTTGTTTGGATCCCTTTGCCATTCTTTTAATGTCTTCCAATGTGTTTAAAATAGTTCAAGATTGCAAAAGAGTATATGGGCCTAGCAAGGGTTGTACTTTGTTTAGCTACTGTTTGTAAAAGAACTGTGAAATTCATGGTATAACTTAGTTTGATTTAAAAGCAGCTGCCATTTTTTACATTGTATCAATAAATGACCAGGTGGAGGGAGCGCAGGATTAATTGTATCCTGTGTCTTTTATAAAACCTATCTTTGTAGGAACTAAGTAGCACTATGAGTTATTTCATTTTTCAGCCTCCTGTGGAGACCTGGGTTCAAAATATTGATAGTTAACAAATGAAAATGAGGTTATTGTCATTCTAATTCTTAACAAATTTATCTACACTATACAGGTTGGCACAATCGGTGTTTCTGCTTTAGGGATGTTTAAAACTAAGATGAGTCAGAATTGAGGTTGATTGGTAGAGTTGTAGGAGAAACTTGTGCACAACACCTGCCAACGCTATTCCTGGATCTTGCCATTACTATTAGTACATCCATTTATGAACATTAAATTCACTCATTAAAATTTTTATTAACATCCTTATTCAGGGGCATGTACAAGGGGAGGCAAGCAGGGGCTTGGGCCCCCCAATAGTCAGCGTGGGCACAGAACTCCTCCACCCGCATGGACACAGTGGGGGAGAGTGAGTGAGCCTCAGAAAGTGCCTCTCCAAAAGCAGTCAAATTTGTATTCCTGCCTACGCCCCAGGCCTTATTAGTTGCTGTCCTATGGATGTCCTTATCTTTTTGGATCTGCCTAGCAAAATATGAGCTTCAGTTGTAATATTTTAAAGTGGATGTGAAGAAGGACTTACTGTTGTTTCTTGTCTTTTCCTTAGCACAAATGAATGGTTCCCTGGTGTTTAGAGAGAATTTTCAATGGCTCTGTCATCTCAGCTAAGATGTAACACCCTCAGAATAACAGACAAAAGGCACGTTCTTCAGATGAGCGTTGTGTTAGGAAGCAGAATTAAAGAACACTCTCTCCTCTTTCTTTCGTCAGTAAATAAATTACTCTGTACTATTTTCCATCCTCTTCCCTCTTCCCCTTCCCCCTTCTCTTTAACATGAAAATGCTTTTAAAGCTGGAGCTTTTAAAGGTGTGGGTAAAGAATGATGAATTTTGAAGAATTATACACTATTATATACCATACTGGTTCTGTGGATGCTTGGACTGTTTGATTCCACACGATCTCACTGTAAAAACATAAATTTTAATATTAGAAAGGGCAAAACAAGTCAGTTGTTCCTGTCTCCTTTAGTTTTACTGTTTTTAGTTCCTCCTGGCTTCCCAATTCGGAAAGATAGAACATTTAGCAAACCTTGTTTTATGTAAAAATTTATCGTACTTTTTCGAGTGCTTGTTCAAGTCCATTCCACATTAAGTGTGCACGCGTTGCGTGCACGAGTGTCAGAAACTTTTTCCCTTAGTGGCTCCTGGCGGGCCCCCCAAGTGGCACCACTGCGCCGTGCATATATACCCTTGCTTGTCCGACCCCCTCCAGTTCCTTCTTACCCTCCGTGGCGGTGTTGGAACAACCTCTCTCTCTCTCTCTCTCCTGGAAGAGCAGTCCCTTAGCCTTTAGAGTAGCTGTTATCAGTTAGTTTACATACAGATTGTGGACACTTAAGTCATTAGGTGCTTGGAGGCCTCCTGTACCTGCCCCGGGCCCATGGCTTCAAGGCTTGCACCACATGTCTCAAACCTATGCCAGTTAGTGACCCCCACAACTTGTGTCTACGTTGCCTGGGGGATGGACATCAAACTGAAAGGTGTAGGATTTGCTAGGCGTTTAAGCCAAGGACAAGGAAAGAAAGAGACTTTCACCTAAAGCAACTGTTGATGGAGGCCGCATTGCAGCTGCTGGGCCCGGAGCGCCTGACACCAGCCAAGACTTTCTCGGTGCGTAGTGCCCCGGAGCCATCGAGAGACCCGGCACCGGCTAAGCACCGTAAACTGTTGGCCCCGGAGCACCAGGCTAGGCCCCGGCACCGCTCGTCCTCCCCGATGCAGCCCCCGGCGCAGCCGAAAGGAAGGCGCGGTCGTTCCCCGCACAGGAGGCCGGCGCCTCCCAAGGCCCCGAGCGCCGACAAGAGCGGGAAGGCCGTGGTACTGGCGCTGACACCGGCGGTCCCGGCAACGCACGCCCCACCAAGCCCAGAGCTAAGTGAGCTCAGTGCGGACGATGGGCTCGAGGGCGTAACGGATCAGCCCTCCACGTCTCGCACCTTTGAGGCTGCAAAGACTTCCTCGAGCTGTTGACGGCAAGCCCCCTCCCGTATGGGGAGAACCCTCTGGCGCCCATGCCTTGGGTGCCGTCGAGGAGTAAGCCGGCAATGGTGTGCTGCTCGAGGACACTGTTCTAGCCCCACTCCCGGAGTTAGTCCCGGTTGAGCTCCAACTCTGCAGACTCGCACTTGCCGGCGGCCCAGAAGGAGGTTGCGGCACCGGCAGCGGGTCGACACGAAGAAGCACCAGAAAGGACACGCCACTCTCCGGCACCGCCCAGAGACCGGCACCAGGAGGAGTTGAGATGGCCCTCGCCAGAGGTCTCCTGCAGATGGTCCCGGTCCAAGGAACGCTGGCACCGGTCCCGGTCCCACTCAGCCAGGAGCCACTCATTCTCCTGCCGGCGCAGATTGTTGGCACTGGCTCTGGCCGCTATAGCTACCTGCATCAGGCCCGGAAAGCAGGGACCCTCAAGGAAGCTGGCAATGTCAATGGGGGCCACCAGGCCATTGGCCCTTCTGGACCCCCGGGCCTATCAGGAGTGCCAAGGGGCCCTGTCCAGGGCAAGTTACTCGGTGCAGCAGTCCCGGCCCCCGCACCGACACCAGACGGTGCCGGAGGCAACAGTATCCAGGCCTCAAGCTTACCCCCAGCATAGACCGGAGAGTCCGGCACCGAGCCCGGTGCCGTCCCATGGACTCCCGCCCCGGCCTGAGCCAGAGGCCCCTACCACGGGAGATGGGGAGCAGGAGGACCAACCAGAGGGGGTCGAGCTTACAGGGCTTAACCTCCTCGTCTTCCCCCGATGAGGAGGTACAGAGGAGTCTGGCCCTCCGCCGATAGACCATAGAGCCCACCAGGAAATGCTGCGCAGAGTCTCCCAAAATTTGGGGTTGCAGGCCGAGGAGATGGTTGAGCAGGAGGACCCCATGGGTTTTGGGGAAAAGACCATTACCATGGTGGACATTTTGAGCCCTGAAGGTCCATCCAGAATAGTGCTCCCACTCATTAAGACCATCCAGTCTAACTAGAAGACTATATGGCAGACCCCGGCCTCCAACGGCTAAAGGAGTGGAGCATAAATACTTTTCCCCATCTAAGGGCTATGAGTTCCTGTTCTGCCACCCGAGTCCATGCTCTCTAATGGTTTTGGCGGCGAACGAAAGGGAGCACCATGGTCAGCAGGCCCCGGCCCCTAAGGCCAAGGAAGCGAAATGCCTGGACCTTTTTTGGAAGAAAGGTGTGCTCATCTGGGGGCCTTCAGTTGAGGATTGCTAACCAGCAGGCCATCCTCAACTGGCACAATTTCAACTCCTGGGCGGCAGTGGGGAAGTTTTAAGGACAACCTCCCGCAAGGTTCCCAACAGGAGTTCACAGCCCTGGTGGATGAGGGCAAGGAAGTTGCCAAGACCTCTCTCCAGGCCTCCATGGATTCGGCAGACGCGGTGGCTAGAACAGTTGCATCAGGGGTGGTCATGAGGTGCTCGGCGTGACTCCAGGAGTCAGGCCTGCCCCTGAGATCCAGAATACACTCCAGGACCTCCCCTTCGAAAGGTCCGGGCTCTTCTCGGACCAGATAGATGCGAGGCTGCATAGCCTCAAAGATTCACGAGCTACGCTCAAGTTGCAGCGTATGCACACCCCAGCGACCCAGAGGAAGCCCTGTAAGCCAGAGCTTCCCCCTCAGTGCCAGTACCAGCCTCACCATAGGCATGAGCCTTACCGTAGGCAAGGCAGGGATTACAGGCGACGATGCAATAATAATAATGATAATAATGCGCCGGGCCAGAACCAAGGCCAGCACAAACCCCAGCCGGGCACTAAGCCAGGCTTTTGAAGGTGCGCTCGAGGACAGCATACCAGACCAGTCACCGGATCCTTTCCCTTGTTTCCTGAACCGCCTGTCCCGTTTCTCCAATGCGTGGTCTACCATTACATCAGACTGTTGGGTCTTACGCATTGTGTGGAATGGGTACTCGCTGCAGTTTGCCCCGTCCCTCTTCAGGGACCCCTCTCATGAGCATCTCCTAGAGGAGGAAGTCCGCTCGCTGCTAGAGGCGGGGGTGATAGAGGCGGTGCCTTACGGCCTAAAGGGAAAAGGATTCTACTCCCAGTACTTCCTCATCCCCAAAGCCAAAGGGGGCCTTCGCCCCATCCTAGACCTGTGCGGGCTCAACAAGTTCCTGGTCAAGGTCTGGTTCCGCATGGTCTCTCTGGGCACCATCATCCCTTCCCTGGATCCAGGGGACTGGTACTCTGCCCTCGACATGAAGGACGCGTACTTCCATATCGCCATCTTCCCAGCACACAGACGGTTTCTACGCTTCGCTGTGGGCCAAGAACATTAACAGTTTGCGGTTCTCCCGTTCGGACTAGCCGCAGCCCCAAGGATGTTCACGAAGTGCATGGCAGTGGTGGCGATTCGGGTGTACCCGTACCTCGACGACTGGCTCCTGGCGGGCCGATCTGAGGAGGAGGTGCGGGGCCATGTGGAGGTGGCCCTGAGATTGTTCCGAGAACTGGGGCTCCTGGTCAACCTCCCCAAGTCTACGCTCATACCCATGCAGAGAGTGGAATTCATAGGGGCAGTCCTGGACGCGGTGCAGGCCAGGGCAAGCCTTCCTGTATTCCGATTCCAGGCTATCCAACAAGGAGTGGCCTCCCTGCGCCAGTTTCCAATGAGAACGGCCAGGTGCTGCCTGTGGCTGTGCTGCATGGCAGCATGCACGCACGTGGTCAGGCATGCCAGACTGAGAGGACTCTGCAGGCGTAGCTCGCTCAGGTGTACCGCTCAGGCAGGGACCCCCTGGACTTGGTAGTGACAGCCCCAAGGTATGTGCTGGACTCCCTGCTGTGGTGGCAGTTCCAGCCTGTGGTTTGCGAAGGCATCCCCTTGCCGCCTCACAACCAGACCTGACACTGGTGACGGACACGTCAGACCTCTGATGGGGGGCTCACCTGGGGGACCTCATGACGCGGGGTTGTGGTCCGAGACAGAAAGGTCGCTCCATATCAACGTGAAGGAGCTCAGGGTGGTTCGTCTTGCCTGCCAGACCTTTCACGCCACTCTGAGTGGTCACAGCGTGACAGTTCTGACAGACAACACTACTGCCATGTTTTATATAAATAAGCAGGGCGGGGCTCATTCCTCGCCACTCTGTCGTGAGGCTCTCCTCCTCTGGGACCTTTGCATAGCCCATGCAATTCACCTCAGGGCATCCTATCTCCCAGGGGTGCGGAACGAGCTGGCGGACTCCCCCAGCAGGTCGTACCTCATGCACGAGTGGACGCTCAGTGCAGACATCTTGCTTTGCTCTTCCCCGGGTAGATCTTTTTGCCACCAGGGCTAACGCCCAGTGCCTGCGGTTCTGCTCATTCCAGGGCCGCAGCCCGGGCTCACTCGCGGATGCGTTTGCGATCCTGTGGAGAGGGAGCTTGATGTATGCCTTCCCCCCACTCCCCATGGTGCACAAGGTCCTGCTCAAGGTGCACAGGGACAGGGCAGCAGTGATCCTCAACGCCCCAGCTTGGGCCCACCAACACTGGTACCCCTCACTCCTAGAGCTGTCAGTGGAGGCCCCAGTAGCCCTGCCCCTACACTGGGACCTCATTACACAGGACGGCGGGCAGCTTCTCCACCCCGACCTGCAGCCGCAGCACCTGACGGCGTGGAGGCTCTGTGGCTAAACGCCCTGGAGAGCCAGTGCTCCTTTCCTGTGCAGCAGATTTCGCTTGGCAGTAGAAAGCCCTCTACCAGGGCGGCCTATATGGCCAAGTGGAAAAGGTTCTCGTGTTGGTGTGAACCCTGACAGGTGCGGCTGGGCCAGGCTCGGGTGTAGGCCATTCTGGAATACCTCCTGCACCTCAAGCAGCAAGGGCTAGCCCCATCCTTGCTCAGAGTGCACCGGGTGGCCATCTCCGCCTTCCATCAGGGGTTCTCGGGGGGCTCGGTGTTTTCCCACCCAATGGTGGGATGGTTCCTTAAGGGGTTGGAGAAGGTGTTCCCATACTCCCGCCCCCCGGTCCCTCCATGATCCTTTCTAAGCTCATGGGACCCACTTTTGAGCCCCTCGCTACCTGTTCTCTCCTTTAACTTTCCTTGAAGGTGCATATCTGGTTGCCGTTACCTCGGCCAGAAGGGTGTCCGAACTGAGGGCCCTCACCTCTGAGCCACCGTACACAGTATTTCACAAGGACAGGGTGCAGCTCCAGCCGCACCCCAAGTTCCTCCCTAAGGTGGTCTCCCAATTCCATTTGGGCCAGGACATTTGTCTGCTGGTGTTCTTCCCGAAACCCCATACGGACTCAAGTCACCGCAGCTTGCACACTCTGGATGTGCGTCGAGCACTGGCGTTCTATTTGGAGCGCACCAAGCCCTTTTGCAAATCCACGCAGCTGTTTGTGGCTGTAGCCAAGAAGATAAAAGGCCTCCGTGTCGGCGCAGTGGATTTCGTCTTGGATTACAAGCTGCATCCGGGCGTGCTATGAGCTCGCAGGTGTTCCGGCCCCGGCGGTCACGGAACACTCGACCAGGGCGCAGGTGACTTCCACGGCGTTCCTGTCACAGGTCCCAATCCAGGAGATCTGTAGAGCAGCCACCTAGTCCTTGGTGCACACCTTCACGACCCACTATGCGGTCAACCAGCAGGCCAGAGAGGACGCGGCAGTTGGCAGAGCGGTCCTTCGAGCAGTTGTTCCGTGACTCCTACCCTCCTCCAGAGGTAAGCTTGTAATTCACCTAACGTGGAATGGACGTGAACAAGCACTCGAAGAAGAAAAAACAGTTACTTACTTTCTCGTAACTGTTGTTCTTCAAGATGTATTGTTCACGTCCATTCCACCACCCATCCTCCTACCCCTCTGTCGGATTCGCTGGCAAGAAGGACCTGGAGGGGGTCGGGCCGGCAGGGGTAGATGTGCACGGCGCAGTGGCGCCACTCGGGGGGCCCACCGGCCCGAGGGGAGCCGCCAAGGCGAAAAGTTTCCGACGCTCGTGCACGCAGCACACGCACACCTAATGTGGCATGGATGTGAACATCACATCTCGAAGAACAGTTACAAGAAAGTAACCGTTTTTTATTTAATGCCTGCCACAGTATGGCAGCAGCATGCCCCCATCTAGTTGCATAAGGAATATTGGTATTTTAGTTGCTTCAGTTTTCATTAGAATTCCAAGAAGAACACAGAAGGTTTCATCTCTGATCTCTTCCTGCAGTTTGGCAGTGACTGTATTGTTGGCACCAAGACAACAAACAGTCCTGCTCTGGAGGACATTAACAAATTCATTTTGACAACTCTGGCACTATTGGCTACATGCCTTCTGAATTCAGTGTGGGTAGTAACTTCTTACTCCACAAACATGGGAATATGGCAAATGCCACTTTAATCTGCCATTGCTTTCTCTAATTGCAGCTCAGTAGAGAGGTGCAACTCAAAATGCATTGTTCCAATTTTAGGATCCTGTATTTTTTTTTAAGCTCTAGAGAAATATTTTAAAAGGTGACAGGTCTTTGTAGCCACACTGAGCACCTTTTAAGAGGGGTTCCTTCAATATGAAGAATTGTAAAACTAGAAAGAAACTTCTAGAGAAACATCCATAAAACTAAATGGAGGATTTTGTTTAGTGATCTCACACTTTTCTTGGGCTTTGAATCCCAGACAGCTAATTAGATGAGAGGCAGCTGGGTCTCCTGTAGTAATTGTCAAGGGTTAGAGCAACTCCATGTAGCATGCTTTAAATAATTAACAGTAGAAATCCTAGTTGATGACGTCATTCTCTAAATATCTGGACTAGTAGGTAGATCACCTTGTTCTTGATTGACGTATGGCATGGTGGGCTATTGCACTAGTTTTCACCTCGAGAGTTCAAATGCACGTTGAGGCCCCAAATTAAGGTGGCTGTGGTAGTGTCTCATCCTAACCTCCATTTGTGTCAGAAAACAAACGATTGGCAGCGTTTGCGCAATAGGAAGTAGAATAGTGGAAATGCTGTGGGTCAGGACTGAGGTGTGCATAGCACAACTATAAGTGGGAGTTTGCACAGCACCAGACCATGCCTACATCTGAAACTAGTATTAAAATACTAATCTCCCAGTCACCTGGACTACCACATAGTCTATGGGGTTCACCAATCCCAGCCTCGTAATTATAGTGTTTCCTTTCTGTTTAAGATGCAGGGAAATGAGGCAACTATAGAGGGGGGCGGGAGAATCCTCAGACACAAGGCGTTATAAATATAAAGGGAACGGTAACCACCTTTCTGTATACAGTACTATAAAATCCCTCCTGGCCAGAGGCAAAACCCTTTCACCTGTAAAGGGTTAAGAAGCTAAGGTAACCTCGCTGGCACCTGACCCAAAATGATCAGTAAGGGAACAAGATACTTTCAAATCTGGATGGTGGGGGAACAAAGGGGTCTGTCTGTCTGTGTGATGCTTTTGCTGGGAGCAGATCAGAAATGCAGCCTTCCAGCCCTTGTTAAGTTAGTAAGTAATCTAGCTAGAAAATGCATTAGATTTCCTTTTGTTTAATGGCTGGTAAAATAAGCTATGCTGGAGGGAATGTATATTCCTGTTTTTGTGTCTTTTTGTAACTTAAGGTTTTGCCTAGAGGGATTCTCTGTTTTGAATCTGATTACCCTGTAAGGTATTTACCCTCCTGATTTTACAGAGGTGATTCTTTTACCTTTCCTTTAATTAAAATTCTTCTTTTAAGAACCTGATTGATTTTTCATTGTTCTTAAGATCCAAGGGTTTGTGTCTGTGTTCACCTGTACCAATTGGTGCGGATTATTATTAAGCCTTCCCCAGGAAAGGGGGTGTAGGGCTTGGGGGGGGGGATATTTTGGGGGAAGACGTCTCCAAGTGGTCTCTTTCCCTGTTCTTTGTTTAAAACGCTGGGAGGTTGGCAGCAATAAAATCTAAAGGAAAAAAGAAAATAGTTTGTACCTTGGGGAAGTTTTTAACTAAGCTGGTAAGAATAAGCTTAGGGGGTCTTTCATGCTGGTCCCCACATCTGTACCCTAGAGTTCAGAGTGGGGAAGGAACCTTGAAACAAGGTCTTACAATAAATATTCTTTTTTTTTCAGTCCAAAGAGGTGATGATGCAGAGCTGCTTAGTAGTCTAGTTAAAACCAAGAGAAATATAGTCTCCTTTTTGACTTAACACTTTTAAAACTTTTTGCTTTAAACTACTCTTCACTTTTTATTCCCACTGCTAATGAAGAGGAATATTGAGGTGGTGTATTTGATTCCAATTCAAGTGCCTTTGTTTCACTTAGAACCTCCCAAAACAGAGAGCTAAAATAATATAGATCAGTTCTAATCCATAACCATTTTTCCTAGCATATGTGAATTACTTACTACATGTAAGAGTGATTAGGAACTAGCGCTTAAATCAGTTTTAATAAGAGTTTAAAGGATTGCTTTTATATCCTCAGATATCTTAAGCAACTGCATAACTACTGGCAAAAAAATTAGTTTTACAGTAAATGGGTGAATACAGTTTTGCTCTCAGGAAGAAACATAAGCCATTAGGACACCACCACCCCTTTGTTTTTAAAGGCAGTGTGTATTTAAGCCCCAAGTATCTTAGTGGGGTCGGGGTGGGGGGTTGGTAAGGACAGAGACAGATTAAAATGAGAAACATCTTCATTACAAAAATAAGTTTCCTTTTTGTTAGCTTTCTAAAGAGATTACTGAAGACTTTTTTTCTTCTTTTTCCTTCTTTCTCATAAACACTCATCCCTAAGTTTGATTTTTCCCTCCAGTACTTAACCATTAACACATTACTAATTGACTTAACTCCCTTGGTCAGAAAACAGGGAAGAATTTTCTAAGTCTTTCTAAATCTTCTAAGTCTCAGCGGGTATTTTCTTCCAAACTTTCATTCTGTCTTTTCTCTGAAGATCCCAAAGTACTTCCCAAAGGTAGAGAAGTATGTTTAACTTTATTTTACAGATTGAGAAACAAAGGCATTGATAGATTGTGTGACACATTTCAGTGATCCGTGGCTGAACTAGGAATTGAGCCCTGAACTTCCAGTTCACTGTTTTGACTACAAGACTATGCTGCTTCCCTATGTATTAATTTAGGAAAATGAGTCTTCAAAATGTGTTTAAAAGTAAAATTGCAATCTAATCGATTATTATAAAGTCTGTTCTATAATCAGCATAGCATAACATTTCAGGACCAATATAAAAACAAATCTCTCTAATATAAAACATTAAGATTCAATAACTGTAGTATCTGGATGTGCTTTACATAATTTAGATGAGCAGTAACATTTCACAAATATAGAGCTTTATGCTTTGCCCACTGAAGTTAATGATAGAGCTCCTGTTGTCTTCAGTGGGGCATGATCAGGCACATAAGCAGTTCCAACAAAACAAACAAAATAACATTGCATTTTTTCCTGATGATCACCTGTTCTGTTCATTCCTTTTGAAGCACCTGGCATTATTGGCCACTGTCAGAGGACAGGATACTGGGCTAGATGGACCTTTGGTCTGACCCAGTATGGCCATTCTTATGATTCTTCAGTCCTTCCTCAGACAAACTGCCATTGAAATCAGAGAGTTTTACTGAAGTAAGGACTACAAGGTCAGGCCTGATGTCACTGTTTCTTGCAGTGAAAGAGATAAATGATAACTGGCAAAATATGTCACTGTTTCTTCTGTCCATATTTTTCTGTATTTTATTTGTATCAACAGATCAAATCAAAATATAAAACTTCCCTGTGGTTGCATGCCAGATTTGTTCAGGAAGGGATCGTTTTTATGAATATCAGTCCCCCTGCCCATTCGTTTCTCTGCTGAGTCTACCAATAATGGTGTTAAATTTTGTGACATCTCTTTGCAGGACTGAGATCTCCAGCCTTATTTTGCACAGCTGGCAAAAGGTCTTTAGATGGCTCCAGCTGTCAGTTATCATTGACATGAGCCAAATTCAAACCACTACTGTCGAAGGGAAAGGCACTGTATTACCAATCCCTTGAGACATCCAGCCTCTTTGGAAGGCTGATTCTGAGTTTATTGACTTCTTTTAGTGCTACATTAAGGTGCTGTACAAATCTGCTGAATAGTATTAAGTAATGTTAGGTCCCCAAAGAATCAGGGAAGAGTAATACACACAGAAAAGTCTATTACATCTCTTACAGCAATAGACTCAGAAAGCTAATGGTTCTGAAATTACATCTGATTTGGAGAGCAACAGCAATTGTGTTTGGCAGTGAAGCTCACATTTCTTGTGTTTGTCCCAAGCTTGCATAATACAATGAGTTCCCTGCATTAATGGGCATATGCTATTTAATGTGTAGTTTATGTGGAAGTCTCTCTTGAATGCTGAATAATACTCAATGTAAACAGTTTCTAACCCTGGTTGTGGTTAGAAAGGACCAATGTGCATTCCAGAATTTTAAGGGAGAAATAAGTTTTTGGGGTTTCTTTGGTTGCCAATCCAGTGAAAGATAGCACTTTTCTGTTTCCTTTCCCAATCTGTTTCTCTCACTGCACATTGGGATTTCTTGCATATATCTCTATTTCTGGCCATTTTACCTCAATGCATAAAAGCTATTTCTAGGTGTCTTCTCTTTTTAATATATGGAGGTTTGAGGGAGAATAGAAGAAGAGAGGAAAGGGGGGACACTTGTTCTCTTTCCCGACCCTTCCAAAAAGTTTGAGATTTCTCCCCTTTCCTTACTGCTTCAGGACAGTATCAAAATGCTGTTCATAGATTCCAAGGCCACAAGAGACCTTATGATCATCTACTCTGACCTATCTCACACAGGCCATAGAACTTCCTCAAAATAATTCCTAGAGCAGATCTGTTTGGAAAACATCCACTCTTGGTTTAAAAATTGTCAGTGACAGAGAATCCACCACAATCCTTGGTAAATTGTTCCAGCAGTTAATTACTCTCCCTGTTAAAAATGTACACCTTATTTCCAATCTGAATTTGGCTAGCTTCAGCTCCTAGCCATTGGATCGTGTTATTACTTTTTCTGCTAGATCGAATAGCCCATCATTAAATACTTGTTCCCCATGTAGGTACTTACAGACTCATCACCTTCTCTTTGTTAAGCTAAATAGACTGAGCTCCTTGAGTCTATCACTGTGAGGCTTGTTTTCTAATCCTTTAATTATTCTCATGGCTCTTCTCTGAACCCTCTCCAATTTATCAACATCCTTCTAGAATTGTGGGACACCAGAACTGGACGCAGTGTTCTAGCAGCTGTCTGTTGCTGATGCCTTTGCCATATTTGACTCTGAGTCTCGCACTGTAGGGCATCTGTTAATAATTATAGGCAGGAGGGATTGTAAGCTTCTCCACAGTACCTTACCCAATTTAAACCAGTATGTAGTGTACAGAATTTCTGATATAGCAGGATATTCCAGTAGCCTACCAGAGCCTTCAAAACAACCATTGCTCAAAGGTGGTTGGTTTGGTTTATTAATTTGCTTCAGGTGCAGATCTACAAACCCCAGACCTCTAAACACACACTTCAGTAGTAATCAGTAAATGATTGGGGTCTGATGTGCAGCTGATAAAACGGTGTGTAAGGTAATTATAATTACAGCAGCTGAGAGAGGATAAAATTGGAATAATTCCAGTGCCTGAATCAGTCATGGGTATGGATACGATTTTGTCACAGTAAAATTAGGCAAAATTCGTGAGGCGGTCATGGTAAAAATGTACAAAATCAGGGTATGATCACACCGGGTCTGGCTGAAAAAGTCAGAGATCTGTTAAAATCACAGAATCCGTGACTCTAAGTCTCTAAGGTGCCACAAGTACTCCTTTTCTTTTTGTAAAAATGGTTTGTTTCAAAATATGGTCAAAGATGACTATTATCTCTTCGCACCCACCCCCAAAATCCAGTTCAATTGCTAATTACAAGAGTTTGGGTTTGGTTTGTTGTTTTCATTTTTTTTCCTTGCTTGTTAGTTAGCTGTCTTTAACACAAAACAAATTCATCAGTGCACAGTCTTATTAAAGATACTTTAGTTAGCATCTTCATTTGGGAGTTGACTTAATTCTGTCAACATACATTACCCATAGGTATTTAGAATATATTATTTTTACTTAGATTAATTATTTCTGTTCTGTCCTTGAGACATTTTATGGAAATTTATGGGGTAGGGGAAGCCTGTTGAAAGTATCATTAACATTCATAACAACCAGTGTTTGAACTGCTAAGATGAATGATAGCAAGAAATCAAAGGTCTCCATAGTCCTGGACTGCTGTTCTCACAGATAGGAGAAAATATGTATTCGTTTTTCAGCTAATATATGAACCAGCATCAAAGGTGACAGATTATGGTAAACAATGGTAGCTGTTGACTGTGGGAAAGACTGATGTAAAGTGGTATTCCTCATTAAGAGTCATTGCTTATGTGAGAAGATTGCTAAGTATAGAAGAGCTTCAAACATAAGGCTATCTCTAGACTGCAATAAAAACCCACAGCTGGCCTGTGTCAGCTGACTCGGGTTTGTGGGGCTTGGGCTGAGTGGCTGTTTAATTGCAGGTTTCAGAGTAACAGCCGTGTTAGTCTGTATTCGCAAAAAGAAAAGGAGTACTTGTGGCACCTTGGAGACTAACCAATTTATTTGAGCATGAGCTTTCGTGAACTACAGCTCACTTCATCGGATGCATCCGATGAAGTGAGCTGTAGCTCACGAAAGCTCATGCTCAAATAAATTGATTAGTCTCCAAGGTGCCACAAGTACTCCTTTTGTTTAATTGCAGTGTCTATATGGCTGCACTGCATTTCAACAGTCCCTTAGCCTGAGAGCTGTGAGCTTGAGTCAGCTCACCCATGTGTTTTTGCAGGTTTTTGATTGCAGTCTATGCATACCCTAAAAGGCCAGGACCCCTGAAATCAAGGGATGCTTCACTTTAAATATTCCCCAGGTTTCTCTTCTACACTTTAGTGTTTATTGAACTCCATTAGAACTCCTAGTTCCAGAAGCTAAACTACCCAGAGATCTGCTGAGTTACCATCATTATTTTTTTCTCTTTGGTGATTTAACAGTTTTGGGAATTAGAAAGAGACGGGGTTTTTTGCAATGTTGTTTGCAGACGACCCAAGGAAGAGATCTCTATAAACTACCCATTAAATCCACAGCATCATGACATATTTTAAATTTTTTACCATTCTTTTGGGGGTTTTTTTCTCCCCAGCCCCAGAAGTATTACTGCTCTGGGTCACTGTACTTTTTGACATTAATTTTATCAGACTGAAGAGCCAGAAGTCATAATATGTTGTCCTTCTGTGAATCAGACCATAAACTGATATTGCTACCAGGATGTATTATTTTGAGTATCTCCAGTGCCATTTTTTCCTAAATATTCCTACAGTGATGTTAGAGGAAGTCATTCTTAGTATTCTTTTGTGCTTTCTACTGTTTGTTGGGTTAATTTTCTTCGGGTTCATCCATGGTTTTCCGATTTGTAAACAATGAAGTGTCATCTCTGCAACATTCTAACACAGAAGGTGGTCACCAGGAGATGCTGGTGAAATCAAAGCACCTGATCCTTAGTCCTTTTCTAATCTAACACCCTGGGGGTTACTTGGGAGGGTGATTTAATTTATCTAACCCATTAGCAGGGATCATTAAGTTTTTCCATTTTTGCTTGTGTAGATTGAAGGAAACAACCTAAACTCAAACCCAAGTCTAAGACGACATGTTGTCCCTGATTGAGAAACCTCAAATGGAAGGGCATCACAGGCTTTTAAGTCAGTTACTTCTCAGCAAAGTCTTTGGTATAAGCATTTGCATGCGCTGGGGTAAAATCTGTGGAACTGGTTTTGAAGCATGTACTGGCAAATATAGCAAATCCCTGCACATTTCTTATAAAGAAGTAAGAACAAAGAACCTCATAATTATTACTTGTAGCCACCTCCTCTCCTTTGTTTCAATATTTTTTAAAGCACCTACCTTCTAGGAAAAGGGTATCGCATCATTCAATCTGCTATCCATTACTGTTGCCAGCTCTTTAGCTGTATCCCCTCACATGGAGAGTGTTGAGAGAAGGACAGTGAAGGGGAAAAGGGAGTTACCAGTGTTGTCTCAGCTGAATTCTTGTCTACATTATTATAAGTTGAGCTGATTTTCTACATGGAGGTGATTGTGGTTGTTTTAGCTTTTTATCTGTCAGTATAGTATTATAGTAAATCTCTTAGAGCAATCGCCTCATTGAAGTAAAGCCTTGTTTTAATTAAGGGAATTGGGCTACCAGCTGTTAATTACAATTTTGTTTTGTTGTAATAGCTTGCTCACACTTGTGTGTGTGTGTGAGAGAGAGAGACACACACACACACACACACACACACAGAAATCATGTAAGAAAGACATAGTCATCTTCATTTGGGCTAGAAACTTCAAATAGCTTGCCCCTTTTTGTTCCAAGTGCAAGGCTTACTACTTCAACCTTGCCTTCACTAATGTCAACACATAGCACGTGTACGTTTTAATTTATAATAAAAACAAAAATAAGACAACAAAACACTACACTGCACACACAATTTTCCCTTTGGGGAAACAGTGACACAGAGAGAACAAACCAAACATGACAAGTGTTAGTTGCATTACCGGGAGGGTCCCAGATACCACCATGATGAGGGCAGTAGTAGAAAATTAAACTATTCTATAAAGGTTCTATCGGATTGCTAAAAGCATCCTTCATCTAGTGGCTCTTAAAAGGGACTGATTTGGTGCATTTTGCCACTTACACCTTTGACACTTGGTATTTATGCAAAGGGAACAAAACCTTTCACTTAACCAAGTAAATGAATGATTCAAAAAGAATTTTTCTATGCCTTCCCTGTAGGATTTCTGAACTTTGATTTATTTTTTTCTCAGTTTCTCCCCATTCCTTCTATCACCTGGTGAGCTGCTTCCCAGCAGCCGTTTGCTGCTATGTTGCTAAGCTCACTAACAAGGAATTTTTCTAAATGACTATCTTCTGGCACTTAGCCTCCATCAGCATGAGTCCCAATGGGTGGGTGGTAAAATGATCTCTTCTAAAGAGCTTCTTGATTATTTCTGTAGTGATTTTGCAATTATCTGTAACAGGTGGTCTTTAAGGCTTTTACCTATATGAATTTTTTACTATACCCAAGTTACTTTAGCTCAGGTCCTGCCCCATGTTAGGGCAGCTTTGCATCCATCTGCCAGCACAAAGTTGTCTTAAAGACAATGTAAGAGGCCACTGTACAATTCCTCCTGCATAGCAGGAAATCTCAAATAGCATGGAGCTACTGTAACAGCTCTCCCCCACCATTCCTCCCACCGCCTGGTACATGTGTGTGTACAGAGAGAGAGAGCAGGTCTCTTATAATCTGTCAGTTTCTGGCTGTGAGAATGGCCACTTGGTCCATTGGCTCCTGACACAAATTTATGCTGAGGACTGGACTGCTGCCAGAATTGCCCCAATTTTAGTTGAGACATCCTGTGATGTGCTAAGCACTCCTCAGTCACAGCCCAGAATTTAGGCATTCATGATACCACAGTGATGAGGGCCACATAAGAGCTAGACTAGAACAGAGTGTTGAGTGGTTTTCTCAACGTTAAAACTTGGAAACCAGAGCTGAAATTGTGGCTCCATGGAACTCAATAGGAGTTTTACCATTGACTTCAGTGTGGCCAGGATTTCACTCCAGGTGTCAAAAGATAAAAGCCAAAATTTCAAACTTGGCTACTTAAAATTAGGCGCTTGTGGTCTGCTTTTCAGAGGCTCTAAGTGTACTGGAAATTCTCATTAAAGTCATTGGAGCTGTCTGTGCTCAGCACCACTGAAAATCAGGTCACTTTTATTTATGCATCCAAGTATAGATTTGGGTTCCTAGCTTTACCCACCATAGTGTGAAAATTTTCTCCAATGTTAAATTTCTATAACTGTATTCCTCCAACTATATTTGTGTGGGTTTTTTAAAAACTTGGCAGGCTTTATTAAAGGTACTGTTGGTGCCTGATCATGGTAATTTGGTGTATAATATTATACCACAAATTTCAAACTGTACACCTCTGTGGTCTTCAAACAGAGTTAATTTAAAATCCAATCAAGGTTCTCCATTTCATGGTTAATCAGGGAAAGGTTTTGTGTCAGGTTGAACAGTTGAAATTAAATTTAAAAAAAATGAATTTAAAAGCAATGAATATGGCCTATTCAGATTGCTAGTGCATTAATTATAGGGCCCAATCCCATGTGTTTCTAAATGCACTCATCTCACGTTGATGTCAGCAAGAGATGAAGGCTTTCGGTGCTTTACCTGATCAGATGCTTAATATATTTTTAGCTGCACTTACTTCATTTATACCTACACATATTAGTATTGGACTTATCATGGTGCTTCTCTTTCACTGTGGTAATTAAGACATTGGTGACCATATTCTCAAAAACTGATGATGGTGGGTCAGAAGTTTTTTTTCTTTATTCACAAGTAAAGTACACATTGCTAAATTTAGCTTGGTGTTTGATACCTGAGTTGTGGTAGTTATTAATTTTGATTTGTTGCAAATTAGGAAGTGTTTTTCAATATCTGAAGAGTGGAAAATGTTGGAATAAAATTCATTTTAAAGGCATTATTTTGATACTACCTTACTATTAAATATGCATTACTTAACACACTATTTTTCTGAAAGGAAAGACTATTCATTTATTTAGTTATTTATTTATTGGTAATAGTTCTGCTTTAAGATTCTTTTTCATTTGAACTATAGCAGGTGACAGTCCTATGACAAGTTTATCCATTATCTGTTTTTGATCAAGCACACAGGTGCATGGGAAGAACAGATTCACTTTGGCATGTAGTAAGTGATCTTGAAACAGGTTGTGTGAGACATTTTTGTAATCACTGGAGGCTTTCTAAGAATAATTAGTTTGGCGTGGCTTGCAGTTTGTTTTCAAATACAATGAATTAATATTTCTTGTTGGATGAGAAAATCACATTACCTGTGGGAAAGGGTTCTAGTTGAGAAGCCAAACCAATCATTTTTAAATTGAATTTTTATCCTCATTGCCATGGTTAAGGGAGTCAGCAAAATTATATAAACTTTTTTTAGATAAACCCATAGTTAAAGAAATATGCATTAGACTTCTTCAGATGGGATTATTTTTGGTGGTTGTATCTATTGCAGTAATCTGCAATCTTTACTGTAAAAACTCTCTAACTTTTTTATAACATCATCTTGAAATTTAATCCTTTATTTTCAACTTTAAAAAAAAAAATTCAGGTTCTACACCTTCCCATTTTTCCCTTGACAATTTTTGTGGGTTTACGATCAGATTTTCCTATTTAAAAAAAAATCTTTTTCATTCATGCTGTGTGTGAGAGACCTACACACACAGGAGAAGGAGCTGGGTGTGATTAAACAGGGGAAACAGTGAAGAGGACTATTCATAAATTGCTGTCACATGAAAGAAACAAACATGTCACAACAAGGAAAAACCTGAAAATAAGGTGATTTTCTTCCTCCTGCCCCTTAGTTCACTTTCAGTTTTAGTAATTTTAGGTATTATAATAGTATTGAGAGGATGGGGGGGGGGATTCAGACAGAAGTATGACTTTTAAATTGATGGTGTCCCTTGAGGTGCATGAACTGGAACATATTTTATAATTACTCACAGGAGAATTGTTTCGGTTAATTTGGGAGGTTTTTTTGGTTCAATGTGTCTATCTCAACATCGGCACCGTTTTATTTTATTTTTTTTGGTGAGTGACGGAAAATAGTTGTCTACATTCATTCTATCCTGAGTCCTTGTCGTATCACACCAAAAGCTAAAGTACGTAAGCAAAGTCTGTACTCTTGCACGGTTCTGGAGGAGTGGAGGAAAGGACACTACTTGTCACCTTAGCTGTTGAGTTGGATAACCATAGACTTTCTTTCTCAAGGACTATCTGCGTTTCATATATAACTGAATGACAGGTCTCCTGTGCTCTAAGTGAATCTTAACCAAAAGAAATCAGGGCTTTCTACCTATTCCCCATATATAAAAAGCTTTCAAAATAACAACAATAAAAGAACAAAGACATATACCAGAAGTAGGGGCAGAGTCCCGGAAGCCCCATGTGGTAGTGTGCCTCAGGCCCCAGATTGCCTTAAGAAAACAGAACTTATGTAGTGCTGAAATGCGTCCTAGAACAGGTGGTATTTTTGGTGACAAAGGTGTGCTCTATTCGTGCATTATTTAGGGGAGCCTTCAAAGCCTAAGTGACAGTGTAAGAAAAGATACAGACTGATGTGTGAATAATGGGAGTTCTAGAGAAGCCAGGGTGGAGAGTGAAAAAATTATCCAAAAAAACAGACTTAGCCAAGTTGCCTTCTTCATTGAGGATGGTGACTATGCAAGGTTTTAAGTTGTTTTAAAACAAAGCCATCTCTGGAATGCCAGTTTCTTTAAAAATGAATATTTGGGGTTTCTTTAACGCTTGGATGACTACGGAATGGCTCAGAAGACTTTCTTAAAATATTTGTTTGATTTGAAGTCTTTTGTGCTTACTACTTATGCTTTTCTTAAGTGATAGGGGTCCTGATTCTCATTTACGCTAATACCGCTTTGCACTGCTCCAACTGCATAAAGGGTCCTTAAGGGCAACAGAAGATACATTTACAACCAAAGCTTCTTTACACGGCCAGAGCAGCACAAAGTGTTGTATATAATAAGAATGCTTTCTCAACAATATAGCACCTTTTGCTGCAGGGCTATAATTTTGAGTGGTTGTTTTCAGTCTTACCTCCACCCCATAAATTAGTCATATGTGCGTTTATCTCATAGTGTAAGGAGACTTGATTGAAGCTTTGTCATTGTTTTTTCAGAAGATTTTTATTTATTTGCCTTTTTGGTATACTATAGCTGCAACAAACTTATACTCTGTTATTATTAAAGTATATTAGCAATGGTTAATACACTGTAACTAGCACAAGTGGATGTCTCCTAGCTCTGATCAAACAGAAACCAGTAGTACCCTTTCATAAACATTCTCCAGTAAAAGCTGTCAGAGTCTAAAATTAGACGTGAAATACCATCGCTAGACATTCTTCCCTCTGTAGGGCTTGCCCTTTCCAGTTTACCTTAATCTCTCAGATAGAAGCCCTTCCCATTATTGGTCCTATAAATAAACTGATAGACAGTTACTTCAGAGAGAGCACCAAATTTAAGGTGAGATTGAATCAGTCTATTTGAAGAAGCGTAAATTGCTTCACATATCTCAATGTCTCCTGAATTGATTCCCACCCTTTGTTTGTTCATCTTGGGGGGTGGGGGCAGGGGAGTAATCATTATTTTAACAGAGACAGTTGGAGTGAAACACTTTTAAATTCTGAACAGCAATGTCACCTTGATGTGCTGTTTTTTCTTTGTTGTCTTTTTATTTAAAGTGTTTAATCTTCACTGATGATAATGATAAAAAACCCCTCTTAAATCCGTCTTCAGACAGTTGTTAGAAAAGCACATGTTTAGAAAGGGGCAGGGAAATTACTGTCAAGGGAAAGTAACTGATCTGTCAACAGCAGTCACTTGGTGGAAAAATTTGGAGGGCCAGATCCTCAGCTGATAGAAATTGGTGTAGCTCCATTGGAGTCAATTGATGAAGTTTTTGGGAAGCGTTTCCCCTGAACCTCTTGATACTGGTCTCTGCCCAAGCAATTTTATCTAAACTGAAATACTTTAACTCCTGGGAGTTCTTAAAATAAGCATCTCCCTCCCCTCCCCCCCCCGCAAAAACCCCACCCCAAACGAACAAATAAACCAAAACCCTTTTGATAGCTTTATAACTTTCTAGTGATTGCTGGTGCATGTTTCATGGGTGACTGCTATGGTCATGCCAATAGCTAGAAACGTCATTTTAAGATGGGCAAAAACGATGTAAAGCTTTGTCCCTAAATTTCACAAGTAATATATAATATGAAATGGAATAGTAAATTAAAGAAAACTTTTGTAAATTTCCCAGAGGCAAAGTTCCTGGAGGTATGCTTTATTTGTTTGTTTCATTTGTGAAATTACTTGTATTTGCTTAGCCCTGATGAAACAAAAATTGTCGGGTTTTTTTTAAGTGAGATGCCATGAAGGCTTTGTATTTCACTTTGCAGCTAGTGCTCGTGATAAAGATACTTACTAAATACCATGTGTTGGAAAGGATCATATTTCTGTTGGGGCTCATCAGAAAGCTGTAAAAATAACTCCTGTTTAGTGTTCAGTGTGGTGTCATAGACATGAGGGTGTCTCACTTTCCTTTGAAAGCAGAAAGATTGAAAAAAGGAAGCCGTGTAACAAATGTCATTCTGCTTTTGTTTCTTTTTTGTTTTAATTAGAATAGAAGCTGTAAATAATTATGCTAAAAAGCTCAGCCATGCAGAATAACTTCTTAAGTTAAATTGTCACTAGCTGAAAGGTTTAGGACAGCTGCTAACTGGAGATGCACTCCTAAGAAGGATTTTTAAACCAAATTTGTTTAAATTTTAGAAATGTGGATTAATTACAAGCATCATCACCAATAAAATGGAAATTAAAAATCCTTTTAGAAACACTACATGCTTGTTAGAACAAACCTGATTGCATTCCTGGTGATTTAAATCTTCTATTTATCAATAGAACAAATACAGCATAGGTAGAAACAGTGCAAACTGCCACACCAACATGTCCCAAATCTAATCTAGTGGGGCACTTCTGGGAACTAAAATACACCAAAATAACTGGTTTTAGGTTACGCTTTTTGTTGTTTTGGTGCAAGTCTTTGTGTGAATGCTCTTGTTTTGAATTAAGAATGTCTTATATCAATTTGGCTAAATTTGGTTTTCATTTAAATCAAAATAGGACAGGCTTAATGCTAAGTAAGAGTGTCCACAGGCAGACTTGCACTGAAATAGCAAAAGGCATTACACTAAAACAACATAGCTGGGTTTTAATTATGTTAGTGTGTAGACAAACCATAGGAGTGAGAGAGAGTGCATGAAGTTCAGCTTTCAGGTTCATACCATCCTTTGGCATTCTCAGAAAGGTAGTTTTTGTGATATGGACACTTGTCTGCTTGGGAACAGACATCATTAGACTCAGTTCATAAAGATCAGTGATTTTCAGCTTGTATGTCAGAGCTCTTATGGGTGGTCTGCAGAGAGCCAGCTGGTTCTCTGGTATTGGTACTCTTTGTTTCCAGCTGCTAAATTTAAAAAAAAAGACAGCTGAAATACATTAAATACTTACCTGATATTACTTTTACAAGTTAGTAATGTGTGTAGTTGCTACCGTAATATGCAATCAGAAATGGAAGGGGAGATAGTCTGTGCAATTGAAAGGGAAGTGGTCCTCAAGAAAATCTGTTAAGATTTGGTACATACTGTGAAAAACTGAGAACCCGTGATATAGTCTACTGAGCAGCAATTGGATTGTAGCAACATTTGATCTCTACCAAGCTGAGACTTGATTTGAAGCTGCCATCAAAAGCCTAAGAGGTTCTATCTCCCATTACCAATGTCCTGGCTCATCCAACTTCTCATGAACATTTTTCCAATAAGTTTAACCTGTTTTTGTTTTTTTGGGGGCGTTTTTTTGTCAGAAAATTCTGAAGTCAAGGATGGCACTCAATGGTCAGCTTCTACCCTGGTGGGAAGTACAATAGCCAAGACTGCCAAATATGACCAATTTTGCACGACATTCCCACATTTGTTTGCCCAGGCATGCATTCCCACATGTCAGCAGAATGCCCGTGTATGTGGCTGAGGTGTGGGAAGGCAGCAGACGTTTGCCAGCTGTTCTGCCTTTCTGCCACATCACATGGGGCAGGTATGGCATCTGCTGAGTGAGCAGATCCTTGAGTTTCCCTCATGCTGCCCATCAGCTCATTAAGTGATTTTCATAAAATGTCACAGGTGAAGCTGCACAGAACTTGGCAGTAATGAATAGCACAAGGTTATAGTGGAGGGCTTGATCTTATTCCTTAGTCTGTGGAGACAGTTGACATCTGAAAGGTAAGTCAGCCAAACTGATACAAAGGTATGCTCAAAGCCAGTTTGCAGCAGCTGGGAAAGCTCATAATGAATATGATACACAGCAACTTAGAACCTTTGAATCCCTTAGCTAGGGGAGCTGGAGGGAAGGGATGGGTACAACTTATTACTAGAGAGCCATAAAATTATTTTTATTTTTTTTTTTATAATTTTGCATTTTATTTTTTCTGAATTTCTTGTTATATCATTTTATCCAACACCCCCACACACACCCCCAATGGGAGGGGGCAGGTCCTGAGCGGCACTGCAGCCCAATGTGTCAGGTCACAATGACACTCGCTCAGATTTGGAGCTGCCCTCCCATCATCGTGACAGAGGGGTGGCCAGGCCAGACGTGAGCCACACTGTAATCCCATCTTTAAAAAAGGGAAGAAGGAGGATCCTGGGAACTACAGGCCAGTCAGCCTCAGCTCAGTCACTGGAAAAATCATGGAGCAGGTCCTCAAGGAATCAATTTTTCAGCACTTAGAGGAGAGAAAAGTGATCGGGAACAATCAGCATGGATTTACCAAGGGCAAGTCATGCCTGACTAACCTAACTGCCTTCTGTGATGAGATAACTGGCTCTGTGGATGAGGGGAAAGCAGTGGATGTGTTATTCCTTGCCAGTAAGTTAAAGTATGAGCTGGATGAATAGACTATAAGGTGGATAGAAAGCTGGCTAAATCGTCGGGCTCAAGGGGTAATGATCAATGGCTCCATGTCTAGTTGGCAGCCGGTATCAAGCAGAGTGCCCCAAAGCTCAGTCCTGGGGCCGGTTTTGTTCAATATCTTCATTAATGATCTGGAGGATGGCGTAGATTGCACCCTCAGCAAAGTTTGCAGATGACACTAAACTGGGAGGAGAGGTAGATATGCTGGAGGGTAGGGATAGGATACAGAGGGACGTAGACAAATGAGAGGATTGGGCCAAAAGAAATCTGATGAGGTTCAACAAGGAGAAGTGCAAAGTCATACACTTAGGATGGAAGAATCCCATGCACTGCTACAGACTAGGACCCAGTGGCTAGGCAGCAGTTCTGCAGAAAAGGGCCTAGAGTGGACAAGAAGCTGGATATGAGTCAACAGTGTGACCTTGTTGCCAAAAAGGCCAATGGCATTTTGGGCTGTAGAAGTAGGAGCATTGCCAGCAGATCAAGGGAAGTGATCATTCTCCTCTATTTGGCATTGGTGAGGCCTCATCTGGAGTACTGTGTCCACTTTTGCCCACCTGCCCCCCCAGCCCCGCCCCCCCCCCCCCACACACACACAGAAAGGATGTGTACAAATTGGAGAGAGTCCAGTGGAGGGCAACTAAAATGATTAGGGGACTGGAGCACATGACTTATGAGGAGAGGCTGAGGGAACTGGGATTGTTTAGTCTGCAGAAGAGAAGAATGAGGGGGGGATTTGATAGCTGCTTTCAACTACCTGAAAGGGGGTCCTAAAGAGAACGAATCTAGACTATTCTCGGTGGCAGATGATAGAACAAGATGTAATGGTCTCAAGTTGCAGTGGGGGATGTTTAGGTTGGATATTAGGAAAAACTTTTTCACTAGGAGAGTGGTGACGCACTGGAATGCGTTACCTAGGGAGGTGGTGGAATCTCCTTCCTTAGAGGTTTTTAAGGTCAGGCTTGACAAAGCCGTGGCTGGGCTGATGTAATTGGGCATTGGTCCTGCTTTGAGCAGGGGTTTGGACTAGATGACCTCCTGAGATTCCTTCCAACCCTGAGATTCTATGCCCAGAGCAGGGATCTAGAGGCAGGAGCTGCTGCTGCTCCAGAGTGAGTTTTTCATCATATGTTGTTTTAATCATTGTTTTTTGTTTTATTTCATGTTATTTCACATTTGCAAAAAACACAGGGCTCTGCTTGCCACTAACAACATAAAATGAGCTAAGCTATTTGGTGGATTTCAGAATAGTGTGCAACCATATGGTATGTGTTGTAATACTCATTCACACTGAAGTGAATGGCTTAATACAAAGCCACTGCCTTGGAATATCTGTGCTCTTGTGAGTTGAATCAGCACCATCAGTTTAAGGATGAGATACCTCCAGCTTTACCCCCAGATTTAGCAGGATCATTGTAGCCACAAAATCCTTGTCCAAAAATCCATTACAATGGTACTTTTAGCCTGTTTGCAGCTTGGGGGAAGATTCAGACAGGACAGTCAATGATAGCAGCGAAATACCCCATTTCCTAAATTTCCCTCCAGGATTTTTCTGCCTCCACGACCGCTGGCGGCTTAGCAAGGCCTCCCTGAGGCAGAGCTTTACTGAAGGAAATTCCAAACAATTTAAGATATCTGAGTAACAGCTCAGCTTTGTAATTTTGTCTGATCCCCAGCTCTGTCCCAGGACTGCATGGATTTTAGGGGTGATTGTCCCCTCAGCTGTGCTTCCCCTTTTGAGGTGTTTGCAGCAGCTGGTACCCCTGCAGGCTTAAGGGAGAGAGTTAGGCTGAGAGAACCCAGGGGCAAAAGGAACGGTCTGTGTCTCCTGCTTCAAGCCCTTGAGTGTCTTGTTGGAGAGCTTGGCTGACTCTGTGAGCAGAATACAGTTCCACCCCTCTGCACAGTTCAGGCAGCACTGACTCAGCTCCTCTTTCTCCCACTCTCAAACCACCCCCACCCCTGCGGAAGAAAATAAGCCAGACAGGATTGGATAAACTGACTCCTGGGCACCTGGCTTCAGTCCTGGACCCTGTGTAGTAGTCCCAGGAGCTTTCGTAGCTCTGTTCTACAGTACAAACTTTGTCGGTATAACTGTGTCACTCAGGGATGTGGAAAATCTGATCTAACCATCGGCATAAACTTTGCTATGTCAAAGGAGGGCTTCTCCCGTCAACAAAGCTACTGCCTCTTGGGGAGGTGGAGTGCCAATGGGACAAGCTCCTGTCAGCACAGGTAACGTCTTCACTAAGTGCTCAGCGGTTCTGCTGCACTACTGTAAGTGAAGAGAAGCCCTTTAGAGATGAGGCTTTCATTTCTGGATGTAGATTGCTATTTCTATTTATATTTTTATATTTCTGCCAAATGTCTTGTCCTTGGTTTCAGTACATTATTCATAAATCTTAAGAATTCTTCATGGTTTGTCTTCTGTATTAAAATTTTGTGAGATTGTAACATCCACGGTTATTTAATATCCTCCTGTTCTTTCTTACTCCACTGAATAGCATAAGCCATTTTTCAGTCCATTAACCTTACCTAGTCAAATTACTTTAGATTTGTTTTGTTCCTCTATTCTGTATTTTCTGCCGAGTTCTTTCCCACCAGACTATACAGCACCATCCTATTATTCATAGTTAGGTATGTACAGTACAAAGCAAACAATGGGTTGCATGCTGGCCATTTTGTCACATCCCACCTATTTCACCACTTCAGCCCTTTCACGCACCACAGTCTTGACATTTGTGATTCTTTAATAACCCTCTCTGGTTTGTATTCCCAAACCAATTTGAATTTGTTATAATAGTTTCCTATTATTTTTTTTAACCTTGCAAGGTCAGTCAGTTCTAAGGGCAAGTGTAAATGCTTTGTCTGAAATCCAGATGTATGTTGGTGTGTGTGTGTCCCTTACTAGATTGTACATTTAAAAAATGTTCAGTAGTCTCTTTCCATCTCAGTGATTTCATTACTGTAAAAGTTTAGCATTACTACAAAGAAACTCTTAGACTGGTCAAAGATCACTCTTTTTTGCCTAAAATATGATGTGAAAGTGACTCTTCTTCTAATTGGTGAAAAATGATGTTAATACAAATGTAATAATGCTGTTGTGACTAATGATGGAACAACCGTGGGCCAACCCAATAATATCCACAATAAAAATAAATAAAACATGATGTTTTTCAAACATAAATATTCCTAGATATGTTACCATGGATTTTTAAAATGCTGCAGTCTGTCTCTAACGGTTAAAATTGTGCTTTTAGGTCCCAAACTCCAGTTGACTTCAGTAATCAGGGTCACGCCCATACAGGGCTGCATTTTTATTTTATTTTATGATCCTTGTTTAAATACTCATATGGTTCATGAAGCCTCCAGTTATCTAGAACTAACCTAGTCCTTAATGGGCTATCACTTAAGCTTATCAGTTTCTCCTGCTGCTAGTGCAGCAACAGTCTCTGGAAGTTTGAGATATAATTCTTAAAAGAATTATTTGTCAGCTTCTGATAGCTCTAATTCCTACTCAATCTTTTGGGGAATTGCTGAAGCATTAAATTCATCGATGTCAATGACACTGGTCAACGGTATTTGTCACAAGCTTCCTTCTCCTACCTCTCAGTTACCCTGCTTTCCTTCTTGTGTGAATGTCTAGTTCTAGTATTTTAAAAATATATATTTTATCTTAAATGGTAATTTATCTTTCTTATTACTGTCTTTCCTGTTTGTCTGTGTAGCTTATCATATTCCTTTCATAAAGTTTTCAATGATCATTAGTCTTTTGAGTAAGTACTATTCGGAGTGAGTAAAGGTAGCAGAATCATAATAAGGTGTTTGGTCTTATTTTAGTATATATTTTTTAAAACTGTCAGTGAAGTTAGGGAGAAGCCATTTCACACACCTTGTGGATGATGATAGCAATGGCCTTTCTCTATTTTTGCAGTAATAAACTATTAAATACAGGGAAAAGGCTACAGTTCGACAGTTCCCAGGCTTGTATCCATATAAAATAAAAGTGTAGAAATAACTACTTGTGACTTGTGAGTTCTCAAATAGTTCCCAGCACTAACAGTATTTCAAATCTCTTTCCTCTGTGTTGTCCTAGGTTTTCTACCCCAGCAAAGATGGTACCAAGATCCCAATGTTTATTGTCCACAAGAAGGGAATTAAATTGGATGGTTCTCATCCTGCTTTCTTGTATGGTTATGGGGGTTTCAACATATCTATTACTCCAAGCTACAGGTAAGACGGACATTTTTGACAGCTACTGTTCCAGCATCTTCCTCTAAAGTATCTGGTGCTGGCCACTTTTAAAGACAGGTTTCTGGGCTAGATGAACTTTGGGTCTGATTCAGTATGGCAATTCTATGGGAGTTTTTTGTGCCTTTGTAAACAGGACCAATTGTCTCATCATCCGGGGGGAGGGGGAGAGGGAGAGAGAAATTACAGGATGTGTCCAGTCTGTGTTTTCCTTAAAAACATTTGCAGCTCTTCACTTCCTTTAAACTAATGATGTACCAGCTACTGAAAAAGCTTTTCCTAGTGCTAAGTCCATAAATGGATACACATGGTCCTAGAAGCTTGTCAGTGGGAATATTCCTTATCATTCAAAAAATAAAAGATGATCACTGTAACATAATAAAAGTACAAACTAGCTTTTAATAAAATATGGCAATATGTGTAGGAAGGCAAGAACTGCCAGCACAAGCTACTGGTACAAATTTTCCTTCACGGATACTGTCTATAGCTTCCTTAAACAATTCTGGTACACTATTTTTAACTGAGACGTTAGCTAATTTCTGGAATCTTTAAAAATATGCAGGAAATGCTGTTCACTTGAATCTGTTATAAATGAATTAATATTGATATAATAAAGAAAATATCAGCCTAGCATGAACTGTCTTATTTTAAAAAAGAGAGAGAGCAAGAGGCCCAGCTAGGAACCCAATATTATTAAGCATACCTCACAATATTCAATATGTTTGTTTTTGTCACACCCTTATGAGACAGGGAAGTGCTATTATTCCCATTTTGCAGAGGGAGACAGGTGACTTGCTTGAGATCACACAGAAAGTCTATGGCAGAGCAGGGAGTCAAATCCCAATTCTCCTGATTGCCTGGCTAGCACCCTAACCATTGGTGTATGGATTCACTTCCTGAGTGGTTTTCTCATTGCACTCAGTGGGATTGCTTATGGGTTTAAAATAAATTGTGTTTAAGTAATTTGCTGAACTGGGCCCTTAGAACGTATCTTTCCTGCTCGGTAAAATATCAACATGTGGAGAACAGAGAATAAACATGTAGGAGGGTTTCTTTTCATGCAAATCAATGCATCAGAGATCAAAAGTGGTAAGTTTAAAACAGGACTTCCAATCTATTCTATAGTTCATGAGCCACAAACAGCAGCCTACTTGACCCATTAATAATCTTGTAAAAGGGAAGCAATGTTTATTTCACCAGCAAGTGAACTCTTATTGTAAGCTTGCCAAGATATGACACTGGGATTATTTTACAGCTTTCAGTACAAAGCAAAGCCTGCTAGACACAATTTCATAGAAAAAATAAATAAATTGCAAGTACAGGATAAAGGAAGATTCTTCGGACAGTAGGTTTGCATCTTGTCACAAAAATAATCTATTATTAAACTGTCCTGTTAAATTTACATGCAATATTAAGAGCTACAGCAATTTGCTGCCTGCTATAATTCTTGCATTAAAGTTTGCAAATCTCATGAAATCCTTTGCAGACCTCATCCTTAATATATTGTCAGATAGCATTTACAGTTTTCTGGTCCTTCATATCAAATACATTGTGTAATAATGGACCGTACTCTTATGATGTATCATGAGATTATCTGAATGCTCTTTTCAGCTGTCTTCCAGAAGCTACATTTTTAATTTCCGGTGGTTTGTATAAAACAGAATTACATACACTAAATAGTTTTTTAAAATATTTATGTAAAGAAGGTTCAACCAGTGATTTATTAGTTTCTAGTAGGATGTGATGTGATGTGCTGTATATATTGGGGAAGAGAGGTGGAGTGGGGGAGATAAAAACCAAATGCTGGATATATTTAACTTAGAGTCTCACAGTGTACAGTACACATGCCTGCCTAATGCTCTAGGCATTTTTGACAATGTTTTAAGAATACACTAATTAAAGAGACCCACCAATTCCCCCAGATCAAATAAAATACCCAGTAACAATGCTAATATAATAGAAATTAATTAACCCACACACAGTCCCACACTAGAACCTTACATCACTACTACCAGCCCTTCCCAATATCTAGCTCCTCATGGGGAAAGGAGGAAAGGAGTGACCTTATAAAGTGCACCCTGGAAACTAAAAAAAATCTGGTTGTTACGGAGTTGGGGAGGAAGTGAGTTCCAAAGGTCATGGAGAATGCCAGCCATTCACTTTGTCATACTGAATGAGGAGATTCACCTTAGGTGCCTCTGCTGACCACAACTGTGACTACATGTCACAGAGAAAACAGTTTTAGGTTCCAGGCCACTTACAGATTTTATATATGGAGAGAGTTATTGATAAATGATGGAAATAAATAGGTCATTGTGTTAGGTGAGTATCACCCTGCAAATATATCCTTCCTCCTCCACTAAAAACATATCACTGACTTCAGCTTGTGATGCAGAGTATGTGTTTCCTATAGAGTAAATTGATAAACATATCATAATGATTTTAATTATTCACAGAGAATCCGATTCACAAGACCTCACAAGATTATTTATTATTTACATTGTGGTGGTGCTTAAGAACATCAATCAAGGACCAGAGGCCTGTTATAGTAGGGGTTGTCCAGACAATAACAAAGGAGAGTTTACAGTCTGTATGTCAGGACATGACAGGTGGATGAGACACACAAACAGGCTGGGTTGAGAGAGTGAAATTACACTACAACGATTTAACAGTAAAACAAAACTCGGCTCCTTTGCACAAAATATGTTGGAGATTGTAGTACTACATAGCCCTTGCCTAAGGTATATACAGAAATAAAACTAAATTTAATGAAAAATTCATCATAGTTTTCTACTTTTTTTATTATTATTATTTCTGGTCTCCACTGAATAACGGTCCTTTTGTCTAAAACAGAAGGGGTATTTTTGTGAAGATAAATACTCCAGATTTTTGTTTGATCTCAGTGCTCCTGCAACGTATCACAAATCCAAGTTATTCCAGTTTCTTCTTTTCTTCCTGGGGACTCTGTTTTTTCCATTACCCTTTGTTCAGTTAAGTAAGATGTCACCCAGCTAGTGTTTTGTATTACTGCCTCTTAAGCCTGAGGAGCTAGCCTTGTAGGTTTGTTTCTTTTTGAATGAGAAATTATAATGAGATTCAGAAATATTCTTGATGCAGTCTTGTTAGTTAATAAAAAATGTACATGAATATCCTTTTTCCTGACCGCAGTAGAAACAAACGTTAGCAGGTCACTCCAGCAAACTATGCCCAAGAATCTCTGTCTCTGTGCTACCCTTCAGTCACACACTCACAACTCTTGCAGGCTTGCTCCCTTCAACACACAGTTTCCACTCGGTCTCTCCTAGCCCCGTTGCATTTTCAACCAGGAAAACCCTTATTAAGCTAACCTGGTCGAGCGATGCCCTGGCTATTTGGCCTGGTGCTTTGGGCAGTAGCTACATTGTGTACGTTGGCATTGTATTTTGTTATTAGCAATCTTTTTTAAATGTATCCTACCCAAAAAGGGAACTGCATCTGTTACTATGGTAACTGCTCACTCTATGCTGTTGTAGTTTCCTTAAAATGTAAAGAGTTTAGGTCAGTAGATCCAGAAATAAATACAAATAAGTAATAGCAGACCAAAGTCATTAACCCAGTTAGAGTAGTACTTTATTTTTGGATATAAGCATGCATTTTTTATTTCTCTCTCTCTCTCTGGACTGAGCAGTTGGATTTAGAACCAACTCTAGTAGAATACATGCTGTAGCATTGTCATCAATTATACAGCCTTCATAGTCTGTATAGCAACACCACAGTTAAAAGGTGTGGTAAAATTGGTGGCATTCAGTGTGGGCTTGGCAAAGCTTCTGTGAAAATATTATTGAAAACCCACCAGTAATACCTCAGATTCTGCACACCATCCTGAAGAGGTGCCATGTTTTACCCTGTTGCTCTGTATGTGCCTTTGTAGGTACAGTAGAACCAGTTTCTAGTGTATACTGAAACGTTGATTGTGAAGTAAGCCATAAATCTAAATTGGTGTTCCTGTTACAGGGCCAAATTCTGCCAGGCCCTTAAGCAAGAGCATAGTGTGGAGGAAGGGCATAAAGACTCCTTTCAGAGCACACATAAGGGTCAGGCAAAATAGCAGCCACTGTGTTCTGAGAAGCACAGGAGCTGCTCCTGCCCTACTATCTCTACAGCGCACAGCCCCCCAAAGGAAGTAGGGAGAAGGCAAGTCCATGGCTTTTTCTTCCTGTCTCCCAACACAATGGCCCGCTGCACAGGAGAGAGAGTAAGTTGCATCCCTCAAAAGAATATCATCTCAGACATGCAGAGTCTGTGCATCCAAGAGTTCTTGGAAACATTTTGCCTCCCTGGAGCAGAATTCCTTACAGTCTCCCTCCTATACGCTGTGGCTAAAGGCACAGTCTTTCCCCTAATAAATATCCACTTACAGTGAAGTTGTTCTATGCACATGTGGTAAAATGTTCAAAATTTCTAAGCAACTTAGGAGCCTATGTATCACTGAAAGTGAATAGGACCTAAGCCTTTGTATACCAAGGGCAATTGACAGAAAAGCTAATGCTGAATAACTTAGATGCTTTTTGAAAATTTGAATCACAATAACTGCTCTGTTAAAGTTCCAGTGTTTGTATACTTTTGTCATGGGATGAATTCTCAGTTTGGATTTGAGTTGTACAGAAAAAGGCATTGATAGTGAAGTATTCAGAAATTGCTTGGGGGAGGCGGGGGAGAGGGTGGTGTTTGTTTTGGTTTGAGTTTTTTAAATAGCTGTGAATAACATATATTGAGTTAGTGATCCCATGCTCAATCAGCTGTATCCTGTGATAGGCTGCTTTTGAATGCTAAGTGACCAATCAAGCAGGTTTGGACATAAAGACATCCCTTTTGATTTTGTTTGGGATACAAGGACTGAGAAGAAATACAATAAAATCTAGGAGTTCTTCTTTCTGTGACTATAATCCACCAAAAATTGATTAAAAGAAAAGGAGTACTTGTGGCACCTTAGAGACTAACCAATTTATTTGAGCATGAGCTTTCGTGAGCTACAGCTCACTTCATCGGATCCGATGAAGTGAGCTGTAGCTCACGAAAGCTCTTGCTCAAATAAATTGGTTAGTCTCCAAGGTGCCACAAGTACTCCTTTTCTTTTTGCGAATACAGACTAACACGGCTGTTACTCTGAAACCAAAAATTGATTGTGGTTTTTCAATCTCTTGGATCAGTCCAGTGTCAGGCTATTCCACATGAACTATCTCAACCTCTAGAAATTAGTCACTCTACAGTTTGGCAAAACAGTGCACTGTGACCCTGTACACAGTATATGTCTAGAATATAAATCTAGTCTCTGACCAGGACATCAGAGACCTAAGCCTTGAAAATTGATTTGCAACAAAAAAGAGAATTCACATTGCCCTAGGTGAGCTGATGGGTGTAGATAACAAGCCTATTGTAGAGGATTTATCCTTTGGGTGGATGATGAAACTACAGGAGCCTCTTCTCAATTCCCCTTCTACAAGGTACCCCCCCCCCAAAGTTTACCCCTGTACGTACTGTGCAAGAGAAGTCACCAGCAGGTGTTAATTGTTTTTAGAGCTGTGAAAATACTGCTTCTCTTTGTAACTACAGACTTATGGACACACTGTAACATTATAGTCTTTTCTGTAATTAACAAAGTAACTTGGTAGGTGAGTTCACAAGAATAATTGTGCTTCTTTAGGAAGCATTTGACAGCAAATGCATGGGAAATGACTTTTCAGAAATATTTTTGAATGAGTCTCATAAGTGGCATCAGGACTTAAAGACATAAAGACCCAATTCTTTCTTATGTGAGCTGTTAAGACTGATTCATGTAGGTATGGACTTGCCTAGGGGGGGAAATCTGGTTGGGGTTAATTCCCATGTTTTACTATTCTCCTTGGTGTACTCCTGGTTTGCCACCTAGAGCTCTGGCTACATTAAGCTTTTGCCTCAATTGATGGGAGGCCTGCTTCCTTTTTGATTGTCAAATATGATTGAAGTGACTTTTAATTCAAACTCTTTTTAAAATATATTAATGACACTAATATCTTAGTAATTTAATATTGAGATATTTTTATATTATATTAGCTTTCATCCAACCTCAGAAAATACCAGCGAGGTCAGCTACTGAAATTTAGATTTTAATGTTCTTTTGTTTACTTACATTGTTCAGTATAAAATAGTTTTGTGTTGTCAAGAACTCAAATGTATAACCACTGGTACAAACATTTGATGTAAGAACATGATCTCTTCTGCAAATACAGCCTTGTAAGTGTCAGAGGCGAGCAATATTAAATACAAATTTAACGCCTATTCAGATATCTACAATTCCTAAACAAAGCCAGACCAAATGGTGGCCTTCACTTTTAGCCTTTAACATCTTTGCTCTTGTTCTTTGGTTAACAAATAGGTTGCTTTTCTGAAGTAACAGATGGCTCTAGACACAGTGGAGGAAGAGTTTAGAGAGTCTATATGGGGGGCATAAGTGCTGCAGAGCCTAGCTCCCCAAACTGAAGAGTTGGGAGACTGTCAAGGAACAGAGGCATCGCCAGTGGATCTGTGGTTACATAGATCTGCTGGCCGCTGCCCTTGAGGAGGGCTATAGGAGGAAGATTGGAGTAGCTTTGCTTTCTTTACGTAGACTTACAGTAGTATCCCCATGGAACACTACTGAGACAAGTCTGGCTACTCGGGCTTGGCACAGAGGGAGGATTTAACCCTTTATGTTGTCACATACGTTATGCCAGACTCTCTCCTGCATCTAACATACACACAGCATTGCGGGGAGAGGGGGGAGAAGAGAGAGACATTGGGGGGCAGGAAATCAAAAGTAATCTACTAGCTTTCTGTTTTTCTCCTTCAGTGTATCAAGACTTATTTTTGTGAGGCATCTGGGTGGTGTTCTAGCTGTGGCTAACATCAGAGGAGGTGGTGAATATGGAGAGACCTGGCACAAAGGTAAAGGTTCTGAGTACAAGAACAAATGGTGGTTTTAGCAGTGATACTGACAAAGCCCGTGTCTACATTGCACAGTTAACCCACATTATTGGCACCTGGGTTTAGCCTCACCTGGGTATGTGTCCCCCTATAGCAAAGCCATTCTTGTGTCACTGTGTCCTCAAAGTTTGTGCACCTGCCCACGTTGGGGGCATATCCTTTGGTTCTTTGTGCAAGGACGCTCTAGGATTCTTTTCTAGTCAGTTGTGTCAAGTTGTGGGAGAACTCGCCTGCCCTTCAGGGGAGAATGTGGGAAGGCACTTGAGTGATAAGCCTGTCCTCAGTACAAAGTGAGCAGCTTGGAGATCCCATGTTCTAACCCACATCTCCAGCTGGATAAGCTAGCATGGGCTTAAAGCACCTCCAGACCTAGGTCACAGGCTTTTCTGTATGGATGGGAGCAAGCTTGAGGCTAAAACTCTGATAAGAGCCCAGATTAACTGTGCATAGTCAACATACCCAAAAATTGTCTGCCTTTCTTCTCTCATCTTTTGTTTACCCAGATAGTTATGAAAGTCAGAATTTATTTATTTATTACACCTGTAGCTCCCTCATGTTATTTGATCTTAGCAGTTAGATTGTTTTGCTTGTTGCATCCCACTTAAAAATATTATTTTACAACATAGTGTAAAAATTTTATTTTACAACAAATATTGTGTAAGTTTTCTAAGAAAATTATTAGCATTTTAACAAAACAAGATCAACTTTCTGGATTCAATGCAATATTTATAAATACTACTATTTATCTCGAATCTGCTTTCCAAATGTATCTGTCTGCATACTATTTCTATTGTTAACCTACGGTAAAGTGATTTTGCTCAGTATTGCTCTTTCATCTCTTTCTGCTGTAACACCTGTCCAGGACATTTCCTTGTAATTGACTTAAAGATGTAACGGTTTCATAAAAAGAAATAGCATATGCTCAGGCATGCATAATGTCACTGCTAAAGACAAAGTATCCTTCCGTAATTTGGATTTGGCCATCGGTTTTTAATGAGATTTTATCTTGCTATGAAAATGCTTCTTTAGTCTCCCTATTTCCTGTTTAGTTTAATTTCAGCTCAAGTCTGTTATCTCAATTAGGTATATATCTGTTCTTTGTTAATTTCAGAGACAGCTAATACAGATGTCTTTTTGCATAACTTTAACTTCATGGATAGGATCCTGATCTTAGACCAGACCAGAATTGTTCAGTTTTCTGAGTAAAGCACAGGATGTCTCTTCACTTCTATTTCTCCTCCACCATTGCAGTTTGGGGGATTAGTTAATATAAAAATATCCAACATTCCCAGGTCACCTCTTGTGTGGTCTTTGTGTTGGATGAATTATGTATTCTGCATTTTTAAGAAGTTTTACATTTTAAGAAGTTATACATTTCTGCAAAGGGATCTGAACAGGTGTAAAGTCTGCCCACAAGAATCCCTTTACAAGATTGGAACATAGCCTTTGCTATAAGGGTATTAGTACTTAATTCTCAATTCCCACCTAAGTACAATTCCTAATTAGTATTTAATTACCAAAGACAGAACCGTCCAGGTTAGATAGGGGTGGTATGCATTTACAAAGCTTTATGCCATCTTTGATCAGGAGCCATTTATAGTCTCTCATCAAATGAACTTCTTAAATGGGGAAATGTAAATTGGTGTTTTGGTCAGTTTTGAATCCTTCTGTGAATATCATAGCTTGGCAATTAATTATCTTTATTTTATATAAAAAGGTTGCAGGGCAAGACTGCCTCCCATATGGGTTTTGACATTAGAATTAGAATATCTCTTGCATACAAAATTCTTTCTTCCCCAGTTTTTTAAAAATTGTACATTTATTTCCCCTTACATGAGCCTTGTTAAAATTTTGTCTAAAAAGACTATAGTAGCTTCACTATAATAGATTAATAAGACAACAGTAGCTTTTCAAAATTTGAGCTATCTTAATGAAATGCCAATTTAAGATCTGGCTCTGAAGTCACATTTCTATCATAGTTGTATATCATCAGATTTGAAAACAAATAATAATAATAAAACCCTGTAAATTACCAGTTATGTATCTGATGTCCAGCAAACATTAGTGTTAGCTTATTTTTTACAGCAGTAAGTTTGAAGTTTTATCTTCTTAAAAGGTCATAAGTGAGCTTAATTCTGTTAAAGTTCCATTAAGACATACCTCAAGTGGAACTATGTGTGGTCATTTTGTGTAAAATTGGCAGTGCAAAGCTTTTAGCTGGAATCTCGCTGGTAAAGAGCATCACCTGTTCGATCCTCAGCATAGATATGTATTATTCAAGATTTTTGAGACCATTAGAGTTATTGGCAGAACCATCTTATAATTTCTGTGTTGGAAGAGTTTTTCGTTTTCATTTGTCTTTCTCAGCTGCATCAATTATTAAAATGTTCATGAAGCTGAAATTCATCCTACGCATTTCTGCATACACCTCTTTCTGAATAGGTGCTGTCAAATGCATTTTATAGAACTAACTGTTTTTTGTTTTCCTTGTGTGGTAGGTGGTATTTTAGCGAACAAACAAAATTGCTTTGTTGACTTCCAGTGTGCAGCGGAATATCTTATCAAAGAGGGATATACATCTCCAAAGAAGCTGACTACTAATGGAGGTTCAAATGGAGGTCTCTTAGTGGGTAAGAACTATTTGTATATTTACTGTTATGTGGATGTTAGTACGTGGATCGTTTTTCATAAGCTAAGCAGAGGGAAAAATTTATAAGAGCCCCTGGATATAAAAATTGGTGGCATGTCACTGTGTTAATACAGATAAAGTAATTAAATTCCACTTCAGTCTCTGGTGGCATGGGACATTGGCATTCTGTAGCCTTTGGAAAATGCCCACCATTAAAGCCACACAGGCAATTGCTACGCATAGTCAAATGCATGTTCTTCATGTTTGTTGGAACCTGCCCTGCGCAGAATGTGCGACACAAACTGAGCACAAACTGGTGGAGAAACAGGGGGAGATGTTCACAAACAAATATTCTTTTTATTTTTTTAAGTCCAATTGTTAATGACATTTTTCATTAAAAATAAATTTATGAAACTTCATCCAGATTCGCTAACAGGTCTCCATGGTAGTAGCCACAGACGGGTTAGTTGACCATTGGATCTGCATAGTTTACCCCAAATCCTCATAGTTAGCCAAGCCCCTAAACCAGGGGTGGGCAAACTTTTTAGCCTGAGGGCCACATCGGGTTTCTGAAATTATATGGAGGGCTGGTTAGGTAAGGCTGTGCCTCCCCAAACAGCCAGGCGTGACCCAGCCCCCGCCCCCTATGTGGCCCCCGTCCCCCCGCTTCTCGCCCCCTGACCGTCCCATCCCCCCCCCCGACTCCTGCCCCATCCAACCCCCCTGTTCCATGTCCCTTGACCACCCACGGACCCCCCCGCCACCCGATCCAACCCGTCCTCTCAATCCTGACTGCCCCCCCGGGACCCCTGCCCCCATACAACCCCCCTGTTCCCCAACCCCTATCCATACCCCTGGCCCCTGACCACCACCCTGAACTCCTTGCCCTGTATCCAACCTCTTCCCCCCCCCCTCCACCCGCTCCCTTACCACTCTGCCTGGAGCACTGGTGGCTGGCGGTGCTGGAGCTGAGCCGCCCAGAGCACCAGGACAGGCAGCCGTGCCACCCAGCTGGAGCCAGCCATGCCACCGTGCAGCACAGATCACCGGGTCAGGCCGTGGCTCTGCAGCTGCACTGCCCCAGGAGCTCGCAGCCCCACCGCCCAGAGCATTGCACCGGCGGCGCAGTGAGCTCAGGCTGCAGGGGAGGGACTGGGGGCTAGCCTCCCGGGCCAGGAGCTCAGGGGCTGGGCAGGAGGGTCCCGCAGGCCGTATTTGCCCACCTCTGCCCTAAACCCAAGTCTGTGGAGAGAATGGCTTCAAAGTTTCATACTCCGCCTTTCTGTGGTCTGTTATACACACACACAAAAATCATGGCAATTCTGCTGCATTTATGGCCTTTGTGCACAGATGAGTAACTGCAACATTTGGCCCTGTATTCATTGTAATCAGTTGATGAAAAGATGATCACAAGAAACAAATACCTCTGACAATAATACATAAAAGAAAAATTAAGTCTAAATAATGGAAAAATTTTGATTCTCAGAAACAATATAAATCTAACACACCGTTTATAAGTACACCTTATTAATGTGTAATTCTCTAACTCATCTTTACTCAGAACAATTTAATCTTAAATATAGAAAGTCCATCTCCAAAGAAAAATTTCTCACATTCTAAGAAAATTTTTAAGAGCTGCCAACTTTGTCACTAAATAAATCCTTACTCTCTCGTGTGCTCTCATCCTAGGTAGCAGAGGGAACAAAGGGGAAAGGTTTTTTACCCCCACCCTAAATGGGGATACAATGACAAAGGAATAGCGGGATGGGGATGGGGGTAACTTTGAGAGGACCATGTTGCAGTTTGACAGCCTAAGGCTACTGAAATAAAAACACCCAAGGATTTAGAGAAAAAAATGTTTTATAGAATTAATGTTTTGGTTTCAGCATCAGTAAAATTAGACTTTTACTTTCAACTTACTTTCTTTTTGCTAGAAGATATTGTGTATTGCAAATGAGAGCATAAATAGAAAGATAAAGAGCTATTGGGCATTGATCTCTCTGCGTTCAAGCACAAAAAAGTCCATTTTACAGGTGCATTGAGCACCTAATTGAAAGCTCAGTTAAACATTGAACTGGCCATCCACCTTTTCTGATTTTTATTTGAATTTGGTGGTTTAACTGCTTATGAAAATATTACTTTGTTTTATGCCTGACTGAACTTTAATGAGCATTTTAAAGCTCTGTTTTGAATATAGTTTAAGGCCTGTAATTAGAGTTCTCCAGTTTGATTTCTTTGATGCACAAGGAACAAGAAGGGTTTTTCCTCTCCTTCAGCAGAATCCAACTGCTATGTTTTCATTGCTCCTTTATTTTGAAATTCTTACCTGTGCTCTTTCTTCAAAGCAGAATGGGGTTTTTTCTCTCTTGTTACCCAAGGAATTTCAAAATAGCTATTCATGTCCTTGTACAACAGCTATCATTTGCTACTAATAGCTCAGACGCAAGGGCCCAATGCCATATTTCTTCAGTTTGCATTCATTGAAGAAAAGATTGTTGGCATTCCTCCAGAATACTGTGTTCCCTTTTAGTCTTAATTACTAAGAGGTGACTCTGAATAGGCTAAAGCCATAGTTTCTGGCTCATTCAACTGCAAAACAAGATTTCCTTGTCCTGCACGATGGAATGATAGTGCGAGGCAAAGGTTTAGTTAGCAGCACAGCTGTGGGCTAAAAAGGCCTCTTCACACAAAGAGGATCCCTGTACTGTACTATTTGACCTCTTGTACTAGCTTTAATAAACAGTTACAGGATTTTGTGGTCTTTGGCTTCTGTATCTGAGATTCAGGAATTCGTTAGCGAAAAACTCTAAGATTCTGTGGAGAGGGAAAAGCCTGTAGAGAAAGCTCTAATGTCAGAAACCAGAGTGCTTTAGTTCTAGTGATTAATCATATGCACTCCTTAAAGTGGGGCAGCCATTATTCTTTAAAAATGCCCTATAGTAATAGGAAGATTGGTTCCATTTTGTTTCCTTATGCTTCCATTCTATAAAAAAATGAGGTCCTCCCTCTGCGATTACAACTGAGGCCAGGTCTGGACTATGGGGACAATTACATCATAGCTACAGTGCCAACATAACCCTGTCATGTAAGTGCAGCCTAAAGTAAGGGAAGGGTTTTTCCCACTCCTGTGGGAATGCCACCTCCCCAAGTGACAGTAGCTAGGTCAATAGAAGCATTTTTCCATCCCCCTAGCTGCATCTCCATGAGGGGCTAGGTCAGCATAGCTACAGTGGTCAGGGATGTGGATTTTTCACACACCTGAGCATGAAAGCTATGTCAACCTAAATTGTAAGCGTTGACCAGGCTTAAGTCAGAAATGATTATTTATCAGAGTTCTTTGGCTTGCATATAGCTGAAAAATGAAGGAACTACTACGTTCATTTAGCAATAAAAGAGCTTTATGGTTCCATTTCACCCATGGAGAGCAATAAATACAGATTTGTGCTTCGTCCGTTTCTTTTTCCTGACAGTGATATCAGAATGTTGGCGAGTGCCAAGCTGTAATTCAACAAACCAATATTCAACAAACCACAACCTCCCTGTGGAGTTTGTGGAATCTCCATCACTGGGGATTTTTAAGAGCAGGTTGGAGAAAACCTGTCAGAGATGGTCTAGATAATCCTTAGTCCTGCCTTGAGTGCAGGAGACTGGACTAGATGACCTCTCGAGGTCCCTTCCATTTCTATGATTCTCTGAATATCTTTACTTATGTTCCTGATAACACTATTGATTGTTAAAAGTGAATTTCTTGTTTGAATCCAGTGTGTTTGTCAGTCGTGACACTCTTGGGCTGGAATTTACGAAGGAGCAGCAAAAGTCAGGTGCCAAACTCTATTGCAGTGGTATGTGGGCACCTAACTCCCTTAGACTGTTTTAAAAATACTGTTCTTTGTTTACACTGCTCATTTGCCTCTGCTTGGACAATGAGAATTAGTGAAGTGACTTACAGGCTTGTTAAATCAGTTTCCCTTTGACTTTATTTGCACCTAAACCAAAGCCCATTGAAGCTATTGGGAGTCTTCCCTTTGACTTCAATAGGTGTTGTCAGGCATTTTTAGTCAGTGTTTGTGTTTCAAGCACTGCATGGGGCTATTTATTTTTTAAAACAATTGTTTTAACTGGATTTTTTCCAAAATGTGTAAAATTGCCATCCTTAAGTTTTACAAAAGCTAACATTACAAAATTTAATGTTGAGCCAAATTTATGTTGACTGTACCTTTTATTACTGCCCTTGATTTTTCCTTTAAACTTCAGTGTTAATAGAATTGTCTTGCTGTTTTTAAGCTGCTTGTGCTAATCAACGCCCTGACCTGTTTGGTTGTGTGATTGCTCAAGTTGGAGTAATGGACATGCTTAAATTCCACAAATACACCATTGGTCATGCCTGGACAACTGATTATGGCTGCTCTGACTATAAAGAACAATTTAAATGGCTGTTGAAGTAAGTGCCTTTTGGTGTTTTTAATGAACCGACTGGTGTGAATGTTATATTATGCTGTAGCTGACTGGTAATTACTGAGTCAAGTCTCACTGCTTTAAATGGCAGTCATCAATAACTAAGTATTGTACAAATTATTTTCACCCTCACCCATGTGAACTAAGTAATGGTATGGATCAAAATGACTCCATTAAATGAAAAAGACAAAGTAGGTGAGGTAATACATTTTATTGGCCAACTTCTGTTGGTGGAGGGAGAATCTTTCAAGTTTCACAGAGTTCTCCTTCAGATCTGGGGAAGGTATCCAAAGTGTCCAAACTAAATACAAGGTGGAACAGACTGTTAAGCATAAGGGGTTCACACATACTGTTAGAGATCACTTAAAATGAAATAGGCAGTTCACACTTAGTTGTAGGACCGCAGAGGGTTAGTAAGCAGTAGGGTGTGTAACAAAGTGTGGTAACGAGCTGTAAAACCATTTTGTCTTTTAAGTCCATGATTTTTAGTGTCCAGCAAAGTTATGAATTTGAAGGTATGTCCACAGGATTTGAACTCACACTGAAACCTACCCACCCACCCCCTTCTGCCTGTGTACAAATTGCACTAACCCAGGCCTTGAACCTAGGGTCCCCGGACTACATGGGGTGGAGAGTCTGAGTGTAAGTCAAACTGAGACCAGAAGTTCAAACTCTGCTGCTTTCCAATGTAGATATAGCCCCACTGGATTTGTGTTCTGAGAGTCTGCCAGAAGTATACCACAATCCCACAGGCTGACTTTCTGTGTCCTCTGGACAATCAAGTTTTCCCACACTGCACCACGAACAAAAGGCTAGAGCCAGCCACATTTTGGGAGAGCACTAGAAAGTCTGGGATATGGATGGTTGGACTTGGGCCCACATACTGCAGTGTAGACACTACAGCCCCTGGTTGGGACCCAGGGTTCAACAGTTTCTAACCTGGTATTTCAAATGAGTATAGATGCTCAAGCCCTAGGTTAACAAACCCAGGTCTGCTATCTAAAGTTCTACGAACCCTGGGCTTATATTGCATTGTAGACTTACCCTAAGAATATGTCCACACAGGGATAAAAGCCCTATGGCTTGGCCATGGCTGGCCTGGGTCAGCTGGCTCGGGCTCAGGCTGCAGGGCTAAAAATCTCTGTGTAGATGTTCTGGCTTGGGCTGGAGCCTGAACTCTGGGACCCGCCACCCTCTCAGGATCCTAGAGCTTGGGTTTCTGCCCAAGCCCAAATGTCTACACGGCAGTTTTTCAACTCCGGAGCCCATGCACTGTGAGCCCAAGTGGGCTGACCCATGCTAGCCGTGGGTTTTTTATTCTCATCTAGGGGCATACCCTAAGTTCCCATGTTTGACTTTTTGAGGGTGTTCTGCAGATTTCTGTTGAGGACGGGGACTTAGAGGTCTGATATGGAATGATCGCTTTGTGAAAAGTGTTCACCCATGAGTGACAGGATGTTTTTGTCTTTTTTTCTGTGTGAGTTCATTCCAGAGCTTAGCGATCGTCTGGTTTTACCCACATAGTTGTTGTTTATGCTTTTCGTGCACTGGATGAGGTACACCACATATTGTGATAGGCGTGTGTATGACCCAGGGATCTTGAAAGGTGTGTTGTGGGGGATGTTGATCATCATAGCAGTGGAGTATGTCTGTAGGTTTTGTATCTGTTGTTCTGGCAGGGTCCGGTGCCGCTTTGAGTGGCTGTGTCCTGGTCTTTGGGGAGCTGTGTCCTGGTCTGATGATGAGCTGGGTGAGGTTAGGGTGTTGTTTGAAGATCAGAAGAGGGGATTTGGGAAAGACTTCTTTCAGTATTTGGTCCCCATCAAATGTGGGTTGTAATTGTTTGATGTAACCCCATATGGGTTCTAGTGTAGGGTGGTAGGTGACAGATAGGGGTGTGTGCAATCAGTGGGACGGGGGGGGGGGTTTCTATATTGAAGCAGGTTCTCCTGGGGTATTTGGGTGGCCCGTTCCCTGACATGATCTACTTCTCTGGTGGAGTGTCCTTTATTTAGTGAAGGTGATGTTAAGGTATGTAGCCTGGACTTTCTCTTCAGAGCAAATTCTGGTATCTGAGTGCCTGGCTGTAGATAACAGCTTTCTTGGTGTGTCCAGGGTGGTTGCTAGATCTGTGGAGATCTGTGTGGGGATCCATGAGTTTCTTGCATATAATCATCTGTATATAATCCATTGCTGAAACCGATAGTGGTGTCCAGGAAGTTGATAAACACAGTGGACACTGAAAGTTCAAAATTAACTTTTAAGTCACTTTTATAAATAGTAGATTTGTACCTTTCTACTTTTTGGAAAAATTCTGTAAAGCCAATGGGCCATATTTTCAAAAGTTACATACCATGCAAGATTGGCTTTTTAAGTAATGACTACATTTTCCGGTAGGCTGTCAGAACAGAGCACTCAGCCCCACAGCTAAACAAATAGTGTTTTTAATTATATGGGAGAGCGGATTGCTTTTCTAAGTTATATTTTGAATGTAGATAGGGTTTATTTGTATAAATTGATTGGGAGTGGGGCACAAAAGGAAATTAATTCAGGTTTAACTTCTTGCTCAGAAGCCTAAAAAGATTCGTATTTTCACAGATTTTTTTTTTTTAATGTGCTGCAAATTGATAATGGATAATAAAGAGCCTGTTAAATATGTAACCTCATTTAAAAAGTACTTCTGTAACACTTGCTCTACTAATGCTGAATTTTCATTTCTTTAACAGTGAAGACTAAGAATGAGGATTTCTCACAAGTATTAAACTACTATGTAAGATTTAATACTAAATCTAGATATTAGATACTAAAATAATAGCCCCATTAGATGTAGTGTCTAGATACTAAAATAATAGCCCCATTAGATGTAACTGAATAGATAATCTAACTCTCATTTGTGAGCTAAAGCATTTATTTAAAATATCATAGAGTTCAAAAGAAAATTAATGCAAAATGAAAATACCTTATGATCTATTAGGCCTATTGTAAATCATTTGCCTCTTGATTGCCATTTTATCAAGACAGTATAAACTTTCATATGGTGATATTGATTGCAAGGTATTTTTACAGCATTACAGTGCACAATAAAATTTGTTAATTGTGTCAAGTTCATATTTTGAATTTTGTCAGAGGATTTTTCCCACAAAATGCATCTACTGTAGATACGATACAAACATTTGTGTGTAATAAAACTTGTTTATATATGAATGAATTCAGATACAATGAAATTTGGAACATAGAGAATGAAAAGGAGAATCTTAAATTTGCTCTGTGTGTGGGGGGAAAATACACATAGTAAGAAGGTTCCTGTATAGTCTGTTGTATATATGTCCATTGTAGGCCTCTCAAAATCAAAACAGGTGTTGTTTTAGAAACCGTTTTATCTGATGTTAATGTGAAAAGTTAGTCTTTTTTTAGACTGACAAACTAGTGTAAGCTACTGTACCATCGTATTATATCCAGAGCAATGAGTGGTTCCCTTTGTCTAATCAGCTAACAATGTTAGGAACCATTAGGAAAGGGATAGTTAATAAGACATAAAATATCGTAATGCCACTATATAAATCCCTGATATGTGCACACCTTGAATACAGAATGCAGTTCTGGTTGCCTTGTCTCAAAAAAGATATATTTGAATTGAGAAGGGCAACAAAAATTATTACGGGTATGGAACAGCTTTCCTATGAGGAGAAATTAAAAAGACTGGGACTGTTCAGTTTGGAAAAGAGATGACTGAGAGGAGAGATGATAGAGGTCTATAGAATCATGACTGGTGCGGAGAAAGTAAATAAGGAAGTGTTATCTAGCCCTTTGCATAACACAGAGGAGGTCACCCAATGAAATTAGTAGGCAGCAGGTTTAAAACAAACATAAGAAAGTACTTCTTCACACAGTGTGCAGTCAACCAGTGAAACTCATTGTCATGGAATGTTGTGAAGGCCAAAAGTATAAAAGAACTAGATAAGTTCATGGAGAATAGGTCCATCGATGGCTATTAGCCAAGACGGTCAGGGACACAACCCAATGCTCTGTCTCTCCCTAAACATCTGACTGCTAGAAGCTGTGATTGGATGACAGGGATCACTCAATAAAGTGCCCTTTCTGTTTACTCCCTCTGAAGCCTCTGGCACCAGCCACTGTCTGCAGACAGGATACTGAGCTAGGTGGACCATTGGTCTGATCCAGTATGGCTGTTCTTGTATTATAATCCCCTATGTTTTAGTATTGCTGTAACGTTAATTTCTAATATAAGAGGAGTCTTGAGAGAGTTCATGGTATGTTAGTGTTTAGGGCTATATGGTGCCCAGTGGGAGTGAAACAAATTATTGGAAGCCAGACTATCCCTCATTCAGAGGATCACCCACGAAGGGGTTGGTCAAAGAGGCAGGAAAACTTCCCCTCCGTTTCCTGCACAGTGTCCCCTGAAGGCAAATGGGGGCTGAGAAGGGGTCCAAAGATTGGAGGGGCCCAACCTCCTAACCCCATGGCTCCTGGAGACAACCATTTCTGGCTCCATAAAGGCCAAGAGCCATCCCTATGGACAGGTCAGCTGCTTCTGCACAGCACTTGGCTGATTCCCAGGAGCACAGCACCTGGAATGGATGTGGAGTGGACGCTCCAGCCTGTTAGGTTTCCCTGTTTCATATGAGTACTATTGCAGTTGCTGATAAGTCTGATGTCTGTCTAAAATGTTTGCATATTTACTTCCAAAATGGAAGGAGTTTACTAAGGGCTCCTACAGGGCTGAGAGCCAGAATATTCAAATAGAGAGATAAGTGGCCATTGTTCGACTTTAATAGCACACAAGTGATAGAGAATCACTACCTACATCACATAAAATTGATTTTATACAAATGGGGGACTGACTTTCTGAGTGCTGTCAGGCACCACTCTGATGGCTTGAATGTTAAATGGCCTTGTGTCCTCTTTTCAGGTACTCTCCACTTCATAATGTCAGACTACCAGAAGAGGATGGAATCCAGTATCCCTCGATGTTACTTCTCACGGCAGACCATGATGATCGAGTGGTCCCTCTGCACTCGCTGAAATTCATTGCTACTCTGCAGTATGTGGTGGGCCGAAGCCATAAACAAACGAACCCACTTTTCATTCATGTTGATACCAAGGCTGGGCACGGAGCAGGAAAGCCAACAGCTAAAGTTATAGAAGAAGTGTCTGATATGTTTGCCTTTATAGCACAATGCCTAAATCTTGATTGGATTGAATAGGTAGAATACACATTACTGTCTCAATTAGAAATCAAGGGCTTTTATACTACGTGAAAACAACCGACCACTTGGTGTAGTACTTACATTTAAGAACTGCAGTTTAATATTTTATTGATCCCATCTGCTGTGGAGTTTTGGTCTTTTAAGCTTCCTTCTTTTTAATATTTACTTGGGTTTCTTTTCTACTAGGTACATGTTTTAGATAGCACCTTTGAATAGATAGCTGAATTGCTAGCAGTGCTGTTGTGAAGATTTAGATTCCCGAGTTGGTGGTAGTTGAGCTTATTTCATATAAAATAATGTTAATGTGTTTTGCACCTATAAACATATCCGGTTCACCTGGAATTAAATGTAAGTATTGTTCCAGTACAAACACTTGGAGCATAATATCAGTTATTTAAGAATGTTATGGGTATTACAAAATCTTTTCAATTAAAATGCTGAAGTACAAATACGCTGGGTCATTTGAAGTCAAATATTGCTGTTAAAAAGCTTACACTTCACGTTATTCATAACAATGTATTACAGTCCATCGTACTTCTGTTGCTTAACTTCATCAGTTTCTTGCAGATGTCCAATACTTCACCAGCTTAGTATCAGGTAATTTATTTCCCCATGTAATAGAAACTCAACCTGCAGAATTTAGATCATCTCTAAGATTTTACTGTGTTCTTTTCAAGTTGCACAGATAATCTTGACAATGTTGTCCCTGGATCTTTAACTACTTCTGAAGAACAGACCAGATATCACCAGTGTCGCCACAGAGCCCTGATAGAGCTCCCCCAAAACTGGACACTCACCAGGTTGTTGTGTTTTGGGCCCACCTCACTGGGTCCTGTGTGGTCTTTAAGCCTCCTGAGTCTGAACAGAATCCAGGTACTGCCCCTGGCTTACAGTCCCTATGCGTACTCAGGGTGAAGATCCTCTTCTCTGGCACTCCCTCATGAGAGATGAGATCCTGCAGTACAGCTCCCCAGCCCTTCAGACTAGTGCTGACCCCTCAGGCTCATCCACAGCTTAAACACATACTTTCCCCGAGTTCCAGCCATGTGAGCATTCTGGATTTACAGTTTAGCTCCATATGGTCATTCAACAGTGAAAGCAAACAGACCCATTAACTTTGCATAGGATTCTAAAATAGCATTACTCTTTTACTCCTGGGCGAATTCTGGACCACGGTGCATATACTGAATTTATGTCCCCTGCAGATTTCTGTGCTTCCCTGCAGAAAAATGACTTTCTGATGGGGAAACGAAAGGAAGCCTCAAGAGCAGTTATGTGACCCTCCCCAGCAGTTTTAAGTGCCAAAGGTAGCCGGCAGAGAGGTAAATCACCGTGGGGCCTGGGGCATGACTGCGGAAGACCTAGCTGGTGGCTCCTACCCTGCACCGGGCTCAGCTGCTAGTTCCGGCTGGCTGGGAAGGAGGGGACTTCCTCTTCCCCTGCATGGCACCCAGGGCCATGTCAGACCCACCCCCAGGTTTCTCCCCTGGCTGTAGGAAGCTCTGCAAACTCCTCCCTTCTCCCCACTGCACTTCCTGCACATGTCGCTCCTCAGCTGCAGGGGGAGGGATCACTGTATGGGGAGCTACTCCCCTATCAGCCCAACCCCCATACATCCAGACCCCCTCACACCCAGACCCACCCGCCGATCATCACCCCCCCACACACCAAGAATCCCCACCCTGACGAGCCCCACTCCCCCTGCCCCTGGGCCACCCCAATGAGCCATCTGCACCCGGATTCCCACCCTATCAAGCCCCAACCAGTTGCACCTGGATCCCCACCCCACTGAGCTTCACTCCCCCAGCATCTGGACCCCCCACTCAGCTCCCCATACCCAGACCCCCCGCCGCTGAGCTCCAGTCTCCCCACATACCGACCCCTCCCTGCTGAGCCCCAGCCAACGTCACCTGGACCCGTCTGCAGAGTCCCATTACCGTTGCACCCAGAAACCCCCAACAAGTCCCTGTATATCCAGATCCACCCTGCACCCGGATCCCCTACTGAGCCGCCCACACCCAGATTGCCCCACACAGAACCCGCTCAACCTACACCTGGATCCCCACACACTAAGCCCATCCACACTTGGATCCTGACTTGCTGAGCCTGCCTGCACATACCTGGTGCATCTGGCATGGAGGGACAGAGCCCTAGGGTCTTTCTGGGGCAGGCCTCGTGCTTGAGTTGTGTCAGGGTGGGTGCAGCTTCACTGCTGAGTCCATGTCCTGGGGCAGGGGTGCTGCACAGTGATCTCCCACTCTGTGCAGCCAGTGGCCTGTGCTCTCCAATGCCATGCTGGAGCCTCCACATTAATTTGACACACAAAATTTGCAGAATTTCAAAATATTGTGCGCAGAATTTTTTTTTGGCACAGAATGTCCTCAGGAGTAAGGCCCTTTACTTGTGTAGCATGAGAAATACACAAGTCTAGACAAAATAATGAACACATTTGTATGCATTTTCCCTGACTCGGTTTCCTTGCCACTCTGAAGAGTTCTTTGGGCTTGAGCTGAGTTCTCTGGGTAGTTCTCGGAATCGTGGCATCACCCTTTCTCCTGCAGCTAGCTTCCTTTGCCTTTGGCTGGTCCCACTGTTAAACAGAACACCCCTGTGTACAAAATCATGCCATTCTGTCCTGCCCAAAGCTTCCTGCATATCTGTGTGTGTGTGTGTCTCCTTTGAGTTTATATAGCCCACTATCACCACCTTGTTTGGTTTGGCGGGGGGGAGAATGGGGGTTATTTTTTTGTTCTGCTGCTGAGGATTTTCCAGTCTCCAGTTTTCCAGCCCCTTGCAGAGAAACTTGGTCAAACTGGTTTCCCCAGGGTCCAGCCAACACATAGTCCCAAGATGCTTTCACCTACACTACAGCCCTGACAGCAGGTGGCTGATTCCACATCTGCATTGAGTCACAGAGTCCCCAAATTGTCTCAGTCTGAAAATGGTTTCCAGTTTGGTTGGATTCACCTTGTCCTGATGTCCAGAACACATGTATACCCCCGCACTGGCATTTAAATAAGGCAGTGATAGCTGGGTTCAGTTATAGCTTTAATATGTGCACTTGCACAGTATTTGAGCTGCCATTTCTTATCTTCTAAGCCAGTGGTTCTCAAACAGCAGGTTGGGACCCCATTTTAATGGGCTTGCTAGGGTTGGTGTTAGATTTGCTGGGACCTGGAGCCCAAGCCCCACTACCCGTGGCCGAAGTCCAATGTGGCAAGGGTCAAGTTACAGACCCCTACCTTTGGCTGAAGGGCTTTGCTACCCCCGCACCCAGGGAGGCAGGACTCGGGGTTTGGCTTTGACCCCCCTCCCGGGGCAGTGGGCCTCAGGCAGGCTCAGGCTTCAGTCCCCCCTCCTGGGATCGTGCACTAACTTTTGTTGTCAGAAGTGGGTCATGGTGCAATGAAGTTTGAAAACCCCTGTTCTAGGCTGAATGGGTATTAGTTAAATAGATGCAGAAGTTTGGTTCCAGACTGCCTAAATGTCCATACTAACCATGCTGGAACTAACTTTTGACTTTCCAGAACAAAAACATGTTCCTCAGATTTCCCCCTCTCCCCTTCCAAAAAGTAGAAAGCACTGTTATTTTCCAGTTTTGGATAGCCCAGAAACACCCACTTCTTGTTATTAAAACTTCATTCTAGAATCTTTAGAGTAAAATTTGCTCTTATATCTGTGTTTTTCATTGACTTTTGTCATAGCCATGCATACATCTGAGAGCAGAATTTGGCCTTTAATGTTGTTAGCCTACCAAAACTATGTTTATTTTTAAAATTCAAAGTACACCGGTCAATTACTGTGGGCTAGACTGTGAGGTTAGGTACAATGCTGAGAGAGGCAGTGTGTAAGGCCTGGTCTAAACTACAAACTTAGGTTGACATAAGCCGCGTTAAGTCAATCTAATAATATATGTGTCTACACTACTGAGTCCCTTCCGCCAACCTAAGTGGCCTGTAAAGTTGACTTCTGTGCTCCACCTCCGCAATGGGGGATAGTGTAAACACTGTGTTGTGTAATTCGAATGAATTGGCCTCCAGGAGGTGTCCCATGGTGCTCTGCTGTGACCACTGGAGAGCACTTTCAACTCCACTGCATGTCAGCCAGGTACACAGGAAACAGCTGCTCCCCTGTTAAAGCCCCGGGAACTTTCGAATGTTCATTTCCTGTTTGATCAGCATGGAGAGCTCGTCAGCACAGCCGATCATGGAGGCTCAAGGCCACAAATGCACTCCAGCATGGAGTACACAGGAGGTGGTGGCTGTTATTGCTGTGTGGGAAGAAGAGTCTGTGCAGGGAGCGCTCCGATCCAGCAGAAGAAATACTGACATCTATACCAAGATTCTGCGGGGCATGGGGGAGAAGGGCTACATCGGGGACACGCAGCAGTGCTGCGTGAAAAGGAGCTTCAGTAAGCGTACCAGAAGAAAGGGAGCTGAACAGTCGTTCTAGTTCTGCCCTGCAGATATACTGCTTTTATGAGAAGCTGCATGCGATTGTTGGCGGCGACCCCACCACTACCCCAAAACGCTCCGTGGATACCCCCCAGGAGCCCCAGGTGACCTCAAGCAACAGTGAGGAGGATGTGAGGCAGTCAAGCGTTGGGTCCGTTCTCCCCGACAGCCAAGAACATTTTTTAACCCTGGAACCCATTTGTCATAAATATAAAGGGAAGGGTAAACACCTTTAAAATCCCTCCTGGCCAGAGGAAAAACCCTTTCACCTGTAAAGGGTTAAGAAGCCAGGACAACCTCACTGGCACCTGACCAAAATGACCAATGAGGAGACAAGATACTTTCAAAGCTGAAGGGGGGAGTGGGGGGAAACAGGGGTGTTCTCTGTCTGTGTGTTGTTTTTGCCAGGAACAGAAAAGGAATGGAGTCTTAGAACTTAGTAAGTAATCTAGTTAGATATGCGTTAGATTCTGTTTTGTTTAAATGGCTGATAAAATAAGCTGTGCTGAATGGAATGTATATTCCTGTTTTTGTGTCTTTTTGTAACTTAAGGTTTTGCCTAGAGGGATTCTCTGTGTTTTGAATCTGATTACCCTGTAAGGTATTTACCATCCTGATTTTACAGAGGTGATTCTTTTACTTTTTCTTCAATTAAAATTCTTCTTTTAAGAACCTGATTGCTTTTTCATTGTTCTTAAGATCCAAGGGTTTGGGTCTGTGTTCACCAGTGCAAATTGGTGAGGATTTTTATCAAGCCTTCCCCAGGAAAGGGGGTGTAGGGTTTGGGGAGGATTTTGGGGGGAAAGACGTTTCCCTGCTATATATTTGTTAGACGCTTGGTGGTGGCAGCAATAAAGTCCAAGGACAAAAGGTAAAATAGTTTGTATCTTGAGGAAGTTTTAACCTAAGCTGGTAAAAATAAGCTTAGGGGGTTTTCATGCAGGTCCCCACATCTGTACCCTAAAGTTCAGAGTGGGGAAGGAACCTTGACACCATCCCTTTACAGGACCAGTTGGCAGCAGGGTAAGGCACCTCTGGAGAGTACACATTTCCAATCAAACTGTAGGGGTTACATGCTATTATTTTTTATGTTTAATCTGAACAAAGAAGTAGGTGTAGTGGGTGTCGGTGGCCACTCCAGCTATGCAGAGGGTGCTCTCCAAAAAAGACTGTTTATGTACATGAGGATGGTCCAGGAATCCTCCATGGAAATCTCTATGAAGCTTTCATGGAGGTACTCTGCAATCCTTCACAGAAGGTTTCTGGGAAGGGCTGCCTTATTTTGTCCACCACAGTAGGACACTTTCCCACACCACTCCAGTATTAACTCTGTTGGCATCATTGCAGCACACGGCATTGCAGCATTAGGATCAGGTCTGTACCCAGAAGCTTGCAGCATCGGCTCCCTTGCTGCCACTGTTACCCTCAGGAGAGTGATATCACATAGGGTCACCTAGGGGAAACGGGGGAAGTTTTGAATCCTAGCCCTTAAACCACAAAAAATTTAACAAGTAATTCACCCCGTTTGGTAAAATCTGGGTCATACAACCACTCTTTCCCAAACGTGCTGTGGTTGTGGTTGGAAGGGGTCACTGTATATTGCAAGCAGCACTGAAGAAAAGGGTAGGTGGCAGCTTCCTGTTTGTCTCTCTCTCCCCCTCCCCCCCCCCAACTCAGTGCCGCTTTTATAAAAAAAACAAACTCTTTGGGGGGCTTTACGCTGGTCCTGTCCTCAACACCATCCTGGTTACTAGGGGAAAGGGGGCTTTTCTCAAGTTCCAACTTGTGATCCCAAAGATGTCTTCACAAAAGCAGCAGCACAAGACCTCTCGCCCATGCCACATGGCCTTACTTACCATGGCTGGAGCAGCAAACCGACTCTTGCAGTAGCCAGCGTTTGTGATTACATTGTGGCTGGCAGTGAAGTGTATTGAGGGGTTTTTTGTTTTTTTTTAGTAAAAAAACTTGCTCTAGAAACAGTGTATGCACTGTCAATGCTACCCTTGTGCTTTGCATTCCTTGCGGCTGAAATCTTGTCCATCGGCACATCCTCCACGCTGGGACAGAGACTTTCCCAAATTAGAAGGTGGAAAAAGAAGACTCGGGAGGACACGTTCAGTGAGTTAATGTGCGACTCCGAGAGTGACTAGACGGAGCTCAGAGCATGGAGGATTACACTGTCTGACAGCCTGCACAATGACCGCAAGGACAGGAGAGCTTGCAGGGAACAAGAGCATGCCACGCAGGAAGAGATGCTGCTGATTATGAATAAGCAATCAGACATGTTGAGGCATCTGGTTGAGGTTTGAGAAAGGCAGCTGGATGCTAGAGTCCCTCTGCAGCCTGGGCTGAACCTGCTGCCATCATTGCCCAGTTCTATATCCTTTCCCCAAATGCCCTGAGGCAGGGCGGGGGGGGGGGGAGAGAGTTTGGTGTCCCACGCACTCAACACCAGGGGAGGGTACAAGGACCAGAAGGCGCCCATTCCCACACCTTTGGTTGTTATTGCAGTGCATCTGTAAACAAGCTGTCCTTGTTTCTCCCCGCCACCCCACCCCACAGTGTTATCAGCCCTTTTGCCCCAGGATATCTTACTTTTCTTTGCTGTCTCTGTGTGTTTGTATGCAATACACAGAGCTTGGTGGTGGTGGAGTTTACAGGGGAGAAAATGCACTGGAGGGGACAGTTTGGTAAGGAACAACATAGATAAGTGTCACCTTACTCTGGCTCATTGCTGGTTTTCAAAGCCTCCCAGAGACGCAGAGCCCCTTGATGTGCTCTTCTTATTGCCCTGATGTCTGGCTGCTCAAAATTGGCTGCCAGGTTATCTGCTTCAACCCCCACACCCTGGTGGAAACTTTTCTCCCTTTGTTTCACAGATATTATGGAGCACACAGCAGGCAGCAATAACAATGGGGATATTGCTTTCACTGAGGTCTAATCTCGTAGGCAAACAATGCCAGCGACCTTTTAAATGTCTGAAGGCACATTCTACTGCCATTCTGCACTTGCTCAGCCTACGGTTGAACCGGTCCTTACTGCTGTCCAAGCTGCCTGTGTATGGCTTCATGAGCCATAGGAGCAAGGGGTAGGCTGGGTCTCCCAGGATCACAATTGGCATTTCAACATCACCAATGGTTACTATGCAGTCTGAAAGAAAGTCCCTGTTTCCAGTTTTCTGAACAGACTTGTGTTCCTAAAGATGCACACGACATGCTCCTTTCCTGACCATCCCAGGCTGATGTCAATGAAATGGCCCCTGTGATCCACAAATACTTGCAACACCACTTTCAAGTTATGTACTCTTTGGAAGGTGGTCTGGTGCCAAGATAGGGATATGCGTTCCATCTATCACCCCACTGCAGTTAGGGAACCCCATCGCGGCAAAACCATCCACTATGTCCTGCACATTTCCCAGAGTCACTACACTTGTTAGAGGAAGTCTGTTGATGGCCCTGCAAACTTGGATCCCACGGTAGATTTACCCACTCCAAATTGATGCCCCACTGACCGGTAGCAGCCTGGCATTGCAAGCTTCCACAGAGCTATCACCACTCACTTCTCCACTGTCATAAAAGCTCTCATTTTAGTATTGCTGCACTTCAGAGCTGGGGAAAACTCTTCACACAGTTCCTGGAGAGTGGCCTTATGCATTTGAAAGTTCTGCAGCCACAGCTTGTCATCCCAGAGCTGCATAACGATGCAGTCTCACCAGTCAGTGCTTGTTGCCCAGGCACGGGCCACTTGGTGGTTTGACCTAGAGCAAATGGTGGATTCTCTGTAACTTGAAGTCTTTAAATCAAGATTTGAGGACTTCAGTAACTGAGCCAGAGGTTATGGACCTATTACAGAAGTGGGTGGGTGAAGTTCTGTGGCCTGCAATGTGTAGGAGGTCAGACTAGATGATCCTAATGGTCCCGTTGGGCCTTAAAGTCTGTGAGTTTATGGATGCAGTTATACAGGTAATGAGCAGAAATTATGTTCCCCAAATGGGGCCTGATCCAAAGCCCACTGAAGTTGATGGATGGACTCCCATTAACTTCCTTGGGTATGAATCAAGCCCGTGATCGTCTAGTGGACATTCCTTGTATCGGGGCAAGGAGTTTGCTCCTACACCTAAAGTTCCCCTGAGATATGGAAGAAGGGTCATCCATTTTGCTGACCATATAATGATAATTTGAGCATAGTAGTCCTACCCATGTCTAAGCCTAACTGAGGGAAAGTTGATAAAAATAATCAAATGCCACAATAACCCACAACAATAAATGTTGATGAGAAAAGGTGCAAAAGGGAGACAGATACTTAACTGATCTAAATAGAAAGGCCTACTAATATAATTCAAGGTCTGTGTTAATATCATGCCTGGCAAACAAGAACAGCGTGGGACTGGAAATCAAGGGACCAAAATTGATGCCTTAGAAATTAGGCCTAATTGGTGGACAAAATAATGAGAGGATGAGCTATTCCACCCACCATTCCCTTTTGGGGTCCTTAACAGAAAAGACTTTGGGGAGAAAAATGGGAGGATGTGAACACAACAATTACTGACCAACAAAAGGGGGAGACGCAAGCTTTACATCGTGGCTGCCACCCGTGCTGTCTCCTGTGACCCTAGGATTCCCCCGTAACCCTGGGCCTTCATTGTCCTAATCCTGCGATATGTCCTGACCACATCGGGTCCCAGAAAGGGATCCAGATGACATTGTCACCGTCACCAGCTATGGGTAAATCCTGAATACCGCCATCCCCCTCTTTCCCCATCTTGTCTCTCCTCTTTCTCATCCTTCCTCTTGTCTTCTGTTTAAAAAAAGTCTGGTTTCGCTAGCCAAGACTACATATTTTGCAACACTGCTGTAAAGCTTGTGGCCAGTAAGGCAAGTAAAAGCAACACCTTATGCAGCCCAATGCTGGGACAAGTTTGCCAGTCTCAGAGTGGCTGATACAACCAAGTGCCGTGCCTGTATTTTGCCAGCAGTGAGGTTAGAAGTGAAAGTCAACACCAGAGACAGAAGCTACATTTTCCATCTTTGCTGTCCTTTTCTTTCCCTTTTTGTGTGTCTTGTTTTGTCTTTTAGGAAGCAGGATCAGACTTTAACAATAGCAGCTCCAGCCCATTTCAACTAATTTCTCTTAAGGACAGTTATTACTATTTTAACACCATCTAAAAGGCTGTGAGATGTGGGGGAGGGGTCCTTCTGAATAAGGCAAAATGCCATGTTTATTGTAAATACAACAGTTAGCATATGCTTTTCAGTCACACAACACCCACACAAACACACACACACACAAGTCCTGCAGATGGTCTTTATATTTACCAGTCTGTTGTAGCTCCAGTCAATCTAATGGCCAGTTAGATTGAGCACGAGTGAGGAGCAGGGCTCTGTCAGTTGCAATCCGATGCTCCGAGGCTTTGCAGGACTGAACCCAGAGTTCCATGGCAAAACACCCCATCTTTATAGTTGTAAATTCCCATTTGAGTCCATGCATTTTGCAATTTCATCCTGTAATCATTAGTCATTAAGTGATGTTAATCTTGGGGTTTTCTGCTGTTATCATTTATTTGTTGTCTCTCCTTCGGAGTTGCCTGTCTCACTTCTGAGGTTGTCAATGCTGCTAACATGTTTAGCATGGATACAATGGATATTTTCTGATTGTCTCCTGCTGTTTCCAAGTCTCTCACTTTTTCTTGACCGTCTGGACATTTGTGATGGCTTTTATACCTTATCTTTTCCTGATGCCTGCATTCCTCATTCACACAAACAGTGTCTCACAGAAACCTTCAAAGGTATACAGAATACATTGTAAATTAAGCCTTTCTAAATCTTATAACTAAAAGAATTCACATTGGGGCTTCAGGCCCTCAACATTTCTCTAATCTATTTATCATAGACACAATACAAAATCCTGTATTGAATGTTGTTACAATTAAAGCCTTACTTAATACTTCACATTTCAAATGTTTGAACTGTTCTTTCTTTTCTGTATTGTTAATAAATGGCTAAAAGGATTTTTAATGGAGGTAGCCATGACTAAGCAGGCTGAGGTCTGTCTACCATCTCGTTTAACACTGCTTAATGTTGCACAGTGACAGGGTCATGTTACAACTTAACCATGCTGCTAAGGACTTCCATGCTAAACACTACCTGGAAGTCTCACCAGCTAGGGGAAAGTGTGAACTCCACACTGTAGCGGGGACACCTATCCAAACTAATGCTTGTACATTATTTATTAATCTGTACCAGGTTTGAGCTTGCTGAGTGATAATGTCACTGCAAACTGCCATGCCCATCTTACGCCCTACAGATTCAGGTAGCCGGAAACCCAGGACATATCCATGAACAGGCTTCTGCTGGCTCAGAGGAAGGAAAGCAGGAAGCAGGATCGAAGCCGGCATATCCCACTTCCTTGACCCCTGTCTTGTGCTCCTCTTTATTGCTAGAGATCCACGTTGAAGAGGAGAGGCAAAGCACACCAGGTAATATTTGTGGGGAGGTGGTTTGAGCATTGGCCTGCTAACCCCAGGGTTGTGAGTTCAATCCTTGAGGGGGCCATTTAGGGATTGGTCCTGCTTTGAGTGGGGGATCAGACTAGATGACCTCCTGAGGTCCCTTCCAACCCTGATATTCTTTGATTCTATGAAAAGGTTTAAAATTCTAGATGTATAATGTCCCCATGTTCACCCTCAGGGGCTCATGTTTTTAATATGACTTTCAGAGTTTGAATTTAAGCAACTTATGTCACAATCATCAGAGCAAAAATCTTTTCCTTGAATTGTATCAGCAGTTGGCTCCCTTGAAGCTCTGTGCTCCTGAGACTGAGTTTGTGGCAAGTGTAACAGCTGGATCCTCCACAAGTAATTTTCAGTAGCAGAAAACATAATTGTTTATTGGGTTTAATAAAATATATCTCAATTGCTATTTTTCTTCTGTAGTCTTCTATCAGAAATGCTGTCTGATCTTAAATGGTCAAGGAGTATATTTGTTTTCAAATGTTTGTGTATCAGGGTTGTTAAACTATCACTGAAGAATGTATTGGGCATGTAGAAAGATTTTGCCCACATTCAGTATCACAGGCTGGCAGTGTTTGCTGACACATTCCATTGGTTGATCCTTCTGGGAAAGGTTTAAGTGGTTGTGCTGACTCAATGAAGGAGGTGATTGTTAGTTTCCTCGCTTAAGGGAGGTGCAAGTGGCTGGAGTGGATCTGAGCTAAGAAGTCCTGAGGTGGGAGCAGCAGCCTGCCCAACTGAGAAGATCTGAGCTGAATTTTTATGTTGTTCCTGCCAAAGCTCAGGAAGGGAATGAATTGTTGACTCTACCCAGTATGAGGTGTTTATCTGCTTTTAAAGGCACCTGCTCACCGTAAAGTGTTCCCATGTGTATCATTTCTGGAAGACAATCATCTTGATGAGGATCAATCTATTTCTGAAGCAAGATTTTGGTTCTGATTTTAATCAATCTTATACTTACTTCTGATTGACTGGTGTGACTAATGGTTTCTTAGGTCTGGTCTGCACTACAGAGTTAGGTCAATGCAAGGCAGCTTACATTGACCAAACTATGGAAGTGTCTACACTTAAATTTCGCTCCTGCCGGCCTAACTGCGCCACTACACTGACTTAATAACTCCAGCTCCATAAGCGGCGTAGAGTCAAGGTCAATGTAGTTAGGTTGATGCAGTGTCAGGGTAGACACTACAAAGCTTGTGTCAACTGTTACTGGCTTTCATGAGCCACCCCACACTGACAGTACAATCGATACAAGTGGTTAACTTAATTTTGTAGTGTAGACATGGCCCTAGAGCTACCCTAGTGTTATACCAATAAATTAAAAACCAGCAGGATCTTATTAAAGGGAAAAAGGCAAAATACCACATTTATTGTGAATACAGAAAGAATCATAGTAAGCAGTTAGTTATAGCTATAACATTCCATTCAATCTCATATTTATTCACACATTCATTCATACAAACACACACACACACACAGGTTCTGCAAGGTTGTTATCATAGTTACCAGCCTCAGAGTTGCTCATGCCTAGACACTGGCCAGGTGGCCTGGACATGAGGAGGGAGCAGGGCCTTGTCAGATGCTCATCTGATGCTCCTGGAAGTTGGTTTGCAGAATCAGACCCCAAAGTTCTCACTTTCTAGAGTCCATTTTTATAGGAATTTCTTCCTATGCCAGTCTATGGGAATTGCTTCATCATGCTGTTGCTGAATCAATCAGCAGATAGCACATTCCTGACGGCTCCGTGCTGCTAGATGTTATCTTGTTCTTTGGTTCTCCCATTCTTGAGGCTGTTGGGTGGATTCCGGTCTGCCCTCCGAGGGTCCTCTGGTTATTTCCACTTGATGCCTTCTTCAGCCAATGGACACTGGATTCTTAGGCTGGCACCTCCCTGATCATTCAGTTATTATCCACACAAAGCATCCATCCACATACATCCTCTATCTCTATTTTAATCACAATCGTTAACAAAGCGAGATGAATACAACAAAAGGGCGGGGAGTCTCTGGGTGCTGTTTCTGTTACAGAGTATTGCTTTGAGTCTCTCTCTGTGTGAGGAGTAGTTGTTACAAAGAATTGCTCTGAGAACAGACTCTGTCTTAGAATGTACTAACACAATTAGCAGCTTGCAAGTTTCACACGTAGAGGGAGAGAAACAGTACCAAAAACCAAGAGACCTCTTAATTAATAATACCCTGGAATTTAAACTATGGGGAATCAAACTCATTTGTGATTTTAATACAGAACTTCTTTAATATGATCCAACACTAGATCCCAAGTCACTCAAGACATCTCTAGAAATACACTGGTTTTGCAGCCTTTTGGAAGTGATTGAGTTTGAGAGTTTCATTTGCTTGTAGACTGAATAGACTCCGTATAGCAGTATAGAACAAATGGGGATGTTCTTTTGTGGAACTATATGTGGATTAGAAGTGCTGCTTTAGATTCAGTTTATTGTAAAGATGCTGCTTCTATTCTCTTGAAGTAGTCATAGACCTTGAGATAAGGGGATTTGTCAGGTACTAGTTATGCTCTCATCATAGTATAGTATTTAAACCTGAGTGTTGATGGTTTGGCTTAAGTAGACCTGGAACCAAGTCATCCCTAACGACATAAAACCAAAACAAGTTCTCGGCCCCTCGGGGGGGGGGGGGGGGTTGGTTGGTTGGTTTTTAAAGTGGAAGTGCTAATTTCTGTATGGACAAATCCTATATGCACTTCTGGTTGGCTTGTGCCTACTGATTCTGGAGGATGAAGCAAATTCTTCTTCAGTGAGGAAGTTAACCTGATCTGTACCAAAAAGCTACTTTTAAAAAAGGGAATCTGTTCTTTGCAACAACTAAAGTTCAGTTTTATTTGCATAGACTGAAAATATTGCCTTGTTTGTATTATTTTTATTAAACTTGTGCAACAGGAATCTCTTTTTAAAAGTTAAAATTTGTCTTTCTGCGTTTCTAGCCTTTTAACATTCTTCACAACTAATGAATAGATATAATAAATTAGACACTTTCCAGTGAGAGCATGTTATTGATAGAATTGGTTTCTGTGTGAGAAAAGTCGAAAGGGTTGTTGGGTTTTTTTGAAGACAGGAGGACAAAATAAATGTCAGAAAGCAGTTAAAATAGCATCTCAGTGGTTTTAAACTGTTTTTAAAATGGGGTTAATTTAAACTTTTCATTACACAGCATAAATATGATCTTACAGGTGCCCCTTGCTCCCCAACAACACAAATACACAAGTATAGCAAATTGGGGGAGTGAGGGAGTTGGCTTGTGGATGTGAGAAGATGAAAGAAATTCCAATACAAGTAGGATCTGGAGCAGGTATATTACTGACCGTGGGGATTTATCCTGCCACACCAGGATTTCCTTGAACATGGCCCTTGACTGAATCTACCTCCTCCCTTCCTTGCAGGAAAGCTTAAGTACGTGCAGGGATGACTCTGCATCTAAAGCTCTTCACAGCTTTAAAAACATCTGTTTCTTCAGCTCATTTATTTAATTTTAGGCACAGGGGCACCTGCTGACTTCAGAAGGGCCTGATTGTGGACACTTTTTGACAACCTCTGCTTTCAGAGGGCTTTCTGAGTTGTTTGGGTAGGATGTTCTATTTGGAGCTGGAAACCATCCTGATAAGCAACTGTCCCATCTCTTGCCAAGCTCTTCTGCTCTGAAATTGTTTAATAGACACAGCTTCTCCGCAGTCTCTTCATTCAGCCAACCACTATTATTATTTACATAATGCCACATGTATGCTAGGCTAGGCCACTGCTTTCTTAGCAGCCCTTCCCAGTGTCTTCATCTCTCTAATTTTTCCTCAGAACACTTTTTCTTTCCTGCTGTTTTGGGGATGGGTGCTTGGTTTGCCTCTATTACTGTTGGATATTTTTCCAGTCTATTTTTTTTTTTTTTGGGACAACCCAGAATGTGTCTACCTCTGGGCAGTATTGATATTGGGTGAATTACTCTTGCATCTGAGACAGAAGGTCTATTGGGTTGAAGTCCCAAAGTAGAACCATGGCTAATTACTCGCAGTCAGCCAAATACCAGAGGAGTGCTAGTCAGATAAATGAGTTAGTACTTAAAAGCCCTATTTCCCATTCTTTGTTGCTGTCCATATGAAAGTTAAGGGTCATCTGTAAAGCTGAAGTTTAAAAATTGTGTTCAGCTCAGCCAAAAGGTGAGAGAGAACTTATCAGAGGGATTCTCCCCTCTTCCACAACCCTCGACGCTGCTGTGAGCAGTATAAAGCCTCTTAACCACACAGAATTTGCTTCATGGTCTTGCTCTTTGTTTCAGTCTCTTCATCTGTAAAGTAAGGACAATTCTGAAGCTACTTATTGGCAACAGAGCCACTACAAGGCCACGATTACAGCTTGAGGGCTATTGTAATTTCCACAGTTGCTGCACCCTTGAGAAGTTTAGCTAATAAGTCCATATAGCTGCAGACCTATTAGCCCCCATAGCAGGAAGCCCTGTAAAGCACTGCTTGGCAGCACCTAGGGTCTGTACTGAAGGACGACCCATCACTCTCACAGATCTTGGGAGACAGGCCAGTCCTTGCCTACAGACAGCCCCCCAACCTGAAGCAAATACTCACCAGCAACCACACAACAGAACCACTAACCCAGGAACCTATCCTTGCAACAAAGCCCATTGCCAACTGTGTCCACATATCTATTCAGGGGACACCATCACAGGGCCTAATAACATCAGCCACACCATCAGAGGCTCGTTCACCTGCACATCTGCCAATGTGATATATGCCATCATGGGCCAGCAATGCCCCTCTGCCATGTACATTGGTCAAACTGGACAGTCTCTACGTAAAAGAATAAATGGACACAAATCAGATGTCAAGAATTATAACATTCAAAAACCAGTCGGAGAACACTTCAATCTCTTTGGTCACTCGATTACAGACCTAAAAGTGGCAATTCAACAAAAAAACTTCAAAAACAGACTCCAGCGAGAGACTGCTGAATTGGAATTAATTTGCAAACTGGATACAATTAACTTTGGCTTGAATAAAGACTGGGAGTGGATGTGTCATCACACAAAGTAAAACTATTCTCCCCCTCCCCCCACTGTTCCTCAGACGTTCTTGTCAACTGCTGGAAATGGCCCACCTTGATTATCACTACAAAAGGTTTCTCTTCCCCCCACCCCCCGCTCTCCTGCTGGTAAAGCTCACCTTACCTGATCACTCTGGTTACAGTGTGTATGGTAACACCCATTGTTTCATGTTCTCTGTTTATATAAATCTCCCCACTGTATTTTCCACTGCATGCATCCGAGGAAGTGAGCTGTAGCTCACAAAAGTTTATGCTCAAATAAATTGGTTAGTCTCTAAGGTGCCACAAGTCCTCCTGTTCTTTTTGCAGATACAGGCTAACACAGCTGCTACTCTGAAACCTAGGGTCTGTGGACACCCTGCATGGGTTCTACTCATCCCACCTGATCCCAAATGCACCACTTTCACTGCTTATCAGGTCTTCCATGCCCAAGGAAGTGGTAAAGCTTTGTCCTTACCACACTGAACTGTTGCTTTTTTGCTGTTTTTTAAATCATGCACACAGGGCCGTCCCTACCCATACGCAAAGTACGCGGCTGTGTAGAGCACCAGAAAATCTGGGGCACCAAATTTCCTGCCGCCATGCGCAGCTGCGTGCTGCTCCAGCCCCTGCTCCGCCTCTTCCCCAAGCCCACTTCCCTGCTTCACTCCAGCCCCGCCCCCACTCTACCCCTTCCCCAAGCCCCCACCCCTGCTTTGCCACCAGCCTGCCTCTTCCCGCCCCTGCTCTGCCCCCACTCCCCTGAGGACTGCTGCATGGGTCGGGCCTGCACTCACCACGTGGTAAGTGGAGCGACCTGGCCCCAGCCTGCTCCGCTCCCCTGGCTCCCAGCTGCACCACCGGCAAGTGCTGGGAGGCGGTTCCCCCCTGCCCTCCAAGGCTGGGAGCCAGAGGAGCAGAGTGGAGCGGGCTGGGGGGTGGGGGGCAGTTTTCCCCCCGCTCCCAAGCCCCTGCCCCATGGAGACCTAGGGCCAGCCTCCCACCCCATGGAGGCCTGGGGTCCCACACAACCCCCCCCCCCCCCGTGGGGGGGCTGCGTAGGGCACCAAAATTGCTAGGGACGGCCCTGCATGCATACAAAAAAAAGATCCTTTAAATGTCTATAGTTCTGTAGCCTGCAGACAGTGCTACCTGAAGTACTAAACCCTATGATCACTGTGTAACCTTAACAAGAACATGTCAGTAGTTTAGAAGCCAAAATATCATCTGAAACTGAACATTATATCTCAGCATTGTTTTTCAAACGTATGAGGGGAAGATTATTAAAAGGATAGCTATGAAAAGAAACAATTTCTGAACTGTGTTTAACCCCTATCATACACATGTATTATTTAACCTCTTCAAACCTAGCTTGTCTCTTTCAATATTTTAGGGTACAAGACGCACAGTCATAAGGACCTTAAAATGAACATCCTATTCAGCCTCATCCTGCCCAAAATAAACCATTGGGGAAATACTTACAGCAATGCTACAAATCCCACACCCTGAGTTGAGTGAAATATCTTCTCACTCCAACACAAAGGCGAAAAGGATTAGAGGTGATTGTTTCTTTTATTTAGTGGCATGATCTTTCTCAGCTGCTTTCTTTTCTCTGTGAAGAACTATGCCTAATCTATAATATCTCCTCACTACAGAAGCAGACAAATGGTTTTATCAAGATATACTGCATTTCAAGGATGCCATGCTACTTTCTGTAACATCTGACACTAACACTAGCCCTGTGGGAATCTGAAAGTGTCACAGGACGACAGTAAGTATCCAAAAATATTGCTAGCTTTGGCACCCAGTGGTCATGGAGCAACAGCAAGTATATAAAATAACTTTATCCCTTAGTTTAACGCAAATTGATGCAATTTTTCAGAAATTCTGATGGGAATTCTTAACAGATGAAGAATTTCTCTGCTTCATTAAGTTTTTAGGCTACTTCCTAGCATGAGGCAACAACCTGTCATTTTGACAGCAAATGGCAAAGTGCAGTGGTGTGGGCTGGCTTTCTTTTGCCTTCCCGGTAAAGAAGTTGAATAAAGAATTCAGCTATTTAGAACCCCTTGGAGTTGTGACAAGAAGAGAGAATGTCTTCTGCCTCTTTCAATCTAAACAGTACAATTCTCTTACCAGAATCTGATGCTTGTGACAGATAGTGCAACCAGGTGCCGTACTTTTGGGGACAATTGTATTAATGTTATGGCTTATATGTATTGTAGTGGGATAGGATTGTATTCTACTCCATGAGGGAGGGTTACCACAGTCCCTCCAGGAACGATGAACAGTGGAGAGTAATTCCTGCAAACCCTGGGACTGTAAACCAGCCCCTGGGGTTGTTTATATATACTGTACTCCTTCAAGCTAGGTTTCCGAGAGAGGCAGGAGATAAAGCAAGAACATGGGGTCTAAAGATCCTGACCGATTCAACAGATGAACATGACTTTTTGTCCAAGAGAGGCCCCAAACCTGCAGAAGGGTTGGAAAGACTGGAGCTTGCCCGAGTCTCTGTAGGACTAATGGGGCTGCTGGTGAAACATTTAGGTGATGTTATTGTTTGTTTTCTCTGTATAATTTTGACCTTAAATAAATGTTCTCTGCTTTGGAAGAGCTGTGTGGTCCCTCAGAACGGCTGGCATTCCCTGGTCCTGGCCTTTGGAGAGAAAACAAAGTGCAGGGACTGATCTTTAGTCAGGCCTTCCTTAGATAATCATAGGGCAACTGCAGACAGCTGCATGGGCACATGTCCCTTCTCAGAGAGGCATGACCTGAGAGGGCATTTCTCGAGTAGACCACAGAGAGGGGCTAGAGGTGCAGTTACCCCAAAACTGCGATAATGCTTGCATAGGGCAAAGAGCTATATCCTCAAAAAGAAAAAACTGCTCTGGTATTGACTCCATTAAAGTTTATATGTGATCAGAAATGAAGTCCAGATTGGCTGTTAATGATAAACCCTCTGATGTGCCTACCAGCTTGGCCAACATAACTTACACATTGAATGTTGATACTTACAATTTTTCTAGGTTATATTGAAAAATGAAATTCACCTTGCAGTTTTTTTAAAACTGTGTGTCCTACAGAAAATGTTGTTGTGGTTGAATTCTTCTCTATAGAGAAGGCAATAGTCTGGAACCATGAAAATGCAAAGGGCATGAATTTGTAGCTGCTGATATGGGCCACAACCTCAGCTGGTGTAAATCAGTGTCTCTCTTGTCCATTGTATTTAACAGAAAGTCTCTCTCCAGCTTGATGGTGTAGTTTGCAGAACCTTACCTTTAGTACAAAAAAGGGGAAATAAGCATTTGTAATCAGTGTGGTATCTGGGAAATGCTTGTTACTTCATTCATGTATAAACACCCTGGTTGCTTTTAGGGGGAATTAAAATAGGGGGTGTAATAATTAAAGAGGTTCAAACTTTCTTGAGCATTGAAGTTCAGATCTATTCCTTAACTTCATGCTTTGGTCTATCTCTTAAAATACCTGAAGACAACTTTTGAGAACTGGTTTTTATAGTGTGATTATCCTGCAGAAGTGACTTCTAGAGCTTTGGCAGCCAAGGACAAACTGAAAAACATACTCCTCTCACAGATGACAATCATTCACACAACAACCCAGCCATTAAACAGTTTGCTGCCCTAGGCCTGTGGGCTATTCTTCCTGTATGGTAGAGCTTTCCAGCCTTTCTAGCATTTGCTAAAGAAAATAGATTGGGGGAGCGGTTTCTTAGTAAGAATAGGAATTTTCTGTTTCAAAGTTGTTTCTAACTAATGAATCAGAAATTCCATTGAGATGTAACTAGTTCATTAGAATTTTCTGGCAGTATTTGTTAATTTTGATACTTGTTCCTTTCATTAGGATTTAGGCAGCCTGTTCTTTTGCATGCTAGGCACGGCTCTGCTGGGGTAGAGAGAGAACACGGGAATTATTCCATTATTATATGGTTCACATCACATGTAGAGAGATTCTAAAAAAAAAAAAACCCATGTTTTTAATACCAAAACGCATTTATTTTTGCCTTATTTATCAAGTTAGATTAGATCATTTCAAGGGAGCTTGTGCCATAAATATGACTGAAGAGAGAAGCATAATCCTATTTGGTGTACAAAATGAACATTTGGTACCTGAATGAGGCATCTGTTTGCAACCGTACATGGCCACATACGTACATAAAATGTAATCACTGGCCAAACATAAGTATTTAAGATCAAGGGGTGGGGGTGGGAATGTAATAGAATTAGAGATTTGTGCCTCTGTGACCAGAAACACAGATCTCAACCCAGGAAACTAAGAGCTGTCCCCTAGCTGTCAGAGGCTACTGTTATATAAGCTGATCTATAGTAGCCAGTCAACTGTAGCTTATCCCAAGTGCCCAAACCAGCCATTGTACTAGCTTTGGTGCTTAAGTATTGGCTTTGAACTCTCATAACTTAGAATGATCTGTATCTGTCTGTCGCTTTGCTGTTGGTTTGGGAGCTGGGGATAAAACACAGATGACTGGAGGAGAGATGTGATGAAGTGGATCATAAAAAAGGTTCCCTGCTCAGATATTATTCAGACAGAATTTATCTGAGACTTTAAATTCAAAGTGCCAAATTATGCCCACAGTTAATGGCTACAGTCGGTGGGGTTGCAGGGACGTAACGGACAGCAAATTTTGGCCAACTGGCTTTTTGTCTCAGCTGATGGATCTGGAAAGGTTAACGGAGATTTTCTAACCGAAAAGAAAGTGCAGACATGACCGCTCGCGCGCACACACACACACACACACACAAATGTCCTTTTTCTGCATGTATCTTATTTAATCAAACGTGGGTAGAAGGAAAAACAACTGAAAGTGGCCTGGAAGCCACATGTATAATGAAAATTGTTGTGAGGTGTATGGTACACATGCCAGGTGTGCTTGTTTCATGAAACCCAAAGCTTTGGGATATGTTGATACAGTTGGAAAAAATGATATATTCTCTCAAATGAATTCACAAAGAAAAATGATAAAAGCATACCACCCATGCGTGAATACCTTTCACATAAAGATCATCCCATATCTGATCAGCCCTAGGCATCAAAGGAAACTTGCACAAATCTTCAAAAGATGAGCCTGGGAGCGTAAATTCATAACTTTGCTACACACTAAAAATCATGACCTCAATAAAGACACTGGATTTGTGGCTCATTGCAACAATCTGTAACCCACTAACCCTCCTGTGTCCTATGATGGTTAGGTGTTAACTGCCCACTTCACCTCAAATGGTGTCTTTTAACATGTTTGTTTAACAATCTGTTCCACCTTGTATTTACCTGTGACAGTCTGGGTACCTTTTCCAGACCTGAAGAAGAGCTCTGTGTAAACTGGAAAGCTTGTCTCTCTCACCAACAGAAATTGGGCCAATAAAAGATATTATCTCACCCATCTTATCTCTCTAATATCCTGAGATCAACACCTCAAACATTTAAACGCATATGTGATGCCCTTTAGTCTGATGTTTGCAAATGTACCCATTAAAGGCTATTTTCTGTTCAAAGTTATTGCTGTGTGTGTCAATTTTTGTGGGTTTTCCCCTCTATGCAAAATGACATGAAATGTGTGATGGGATGTACCTACCCACACCGGTTCAGCAAGGGTTAACTGCACACAGTGGGCAGAGGAAGCCATGCCCCCTCATCCGTGCTGGGCATGCTCCAACTGGAACCAGGGGATAAAAGAGAGTAGTTCAGCTCACTCTGGGCTGGCCACCAATGAGAGTAGGCGTGTGTTGCAGGCTTCTGCTGGGAAGCTACTGGAGTTCCAGGGTACAGAAACCCACTGGACTGAGACTCCAGGAGACCAACCACTGATTCCAACAGAGAGACAGCAGAGGCCGCTAGACTACCAGTATTGGAAAGAAGGGTAGGAAGCAGCCCTGGGAATGGGACTGTAGTTATGGGTCACTGAAACTGTAGTTATGGGTAACTGAAACTGATTATAGAACTACCGGTTCCCTAGGGCCCTGGGTCAGGACCCAGTGGAGAAGGGTGAGCCCAGGTCCCCCTACCTCGGCCCAGTCCCACCGCCAGAGGCAGCTAATGCTTGGAGGGGTGAACTTTGCCACTGAAGAACAGCCTTACTGACTGGCCATTGGGACATACTACCCTGGGCTGCAGGGCCGCTACATAGACCCTGGCCACTTGGGCTGTCAAATACCCACTTGGATAACCCCCAGAATCCGACACTCCATGATGGGGTGCACCTACCCCACAAGAAGATGTCAAAAAAGAGTTGTGTGAGTAAAATCTGACATCTCATGTTCAAATGTAATTATTCAAGTCTTAGAAGTCTGTACAAGCCTTTTGTGAGGTCATGTCTCCTGTATTTCTAGCAGGAAATGTGTTGTAAATGCTGTTTGCATTCATGAAAAGCTCTTTCACTGTGTCAGAAACAAAGAGTGAGGAGGAAAAATCTTACTAACAAATCTGCAGAAAATACCCTAAAGTGCTATTCCGTGCAGCACTGATCGGGTCAAGAGTTAAATTTTCTTTATGTTGGCCATGGCATTTCTCAAAGAATGAGGGAGTGAAAGGAAGGGGCGGAAGATGGGCCCCCCTCCAGAGATATCTCCTTATCACAGTGCCCTACAATAAGCACCCTGGAACAACTCAGAAGATTCCGTCTCTGTGTCTTTTCAAGAGCCTTTCCTTCCCAAAAAGCTCTGTTCACAGCCCTGCTCCTAAACTCCTATACTATGAGCCCTGCTCATCTATACTGTCAGGTCATGTGTGTTTTCTGGCCCTCACCTGAGGCTGTGTCTCTCCTGCTCTCATGAGCTTTATCCCAGTGCTCGCTCTCCACAGTGCAGTTCTTTTCTCCTTGGCATTAAATGTGACAAATGCATCCCACTTCCTTTAGCTACTTTTAGCTCCACAAAGTGCCCTCATTTACTACTCCTCAGCTGTAGTAATAACATGACCTCTCTTCATTTTTCATCCTTCGGCTCTCCTGCTGTTTTAACCTTGCCTACACCTTGCATGATCTGGAGCTTTAGTCTGCAGGATTTTTATACAACCCCAAGTGCAAGGAAACCTGCATTGTGCACAGTTTTCTTTCTGCTCTGTTGCAGGTCACAACTTATAACTCCATATATCCCTAATAGCAATCACTGCAAGGACAGCAGCTCACTTTGGATGACGGATTATGCTCCACTTGAGTCCTGTTTCTGAGTTGTAAGTGATGTCCAGACATTGTACTAGCCATCATCACAGAGATGAATTTCTTTCATTGAGAATTCTTGGTACCAATGTGACAGTTCCTGGTTTTCCATCTGTTCTTATCCTTGCTTTCATTGTATTTTTTTCAGCTCTTTGATGTTAACTCTACCAGCCATCATCTTGACCAGCTGAGCAGTGGACCAGCTGAGCAGCGAACAGCAGAGCGGCTTACAGAGGGAGTTTGCCTGGGATCTGCCTGAGAGGAGGTACGCTAAGGGCTGCATTAAGGAGGCTGTGTTGGTGAGTATCTGAGTGCCTGTTGTGGAGACAGTTTGACTGTGTGCTTGACTGGTGGTTTGAAAAGTGTGAATAGGGAGTGCTTTGTTCCAGGTGAGCCTTGAGTGGGCCTGACTGTATAAAAGCCAGTCAGCCAATGAGCTGCGAACCAGCTGAGCAGCGAACAGCAGAGCGGCTAACAGAGGGAGTTTGCCTGGGAGTTCGCCCGGGGAGAGCCTGCTGAGGCTTACATCTGGCCGGCTTCTCTGAGTAGTTACTACAACTCCTGAGTGAGCTCGTGGAAGGAAGGTAATATGGATGCGGGGTGTTCAGCTGTTGTGACCTGCACTGGATGTGCCATGTTTGTCTTTCTTCCAGAGGACAGAAGCGACTTTGTCTGTACAAAGTGCAAGCTGGTCTCCATATTGGAAGAGAAGGTTCAAGGTCTGGAGCAACAGGTATCGACCCTGCGTTGCATAAGAGAAATTAAAGATTTCCTGGACAGGTGTCAGGATATGCTTCTACGGGCACAATGTTCTGAAGATTCAGAGCAGGCTGCGCAGCGGGGCCAGGAGGACAGTGAAGAAATTTGGCAGCATGTGACCTCGAGAAGAAGAAAGGGGAGCGTCCATGTACCAGCAACGCAGATACAGGTAAGTAACTGTTTTCATGTTCTCTCCACAGGTACTAATGCGGAGAGTGGACTAGATGATACATCTGAGGGAAGGGAACAGAAGGAGACTCCGCTGATTGGAAGGCATGAGATGCACTGTCCTAGGGTTGGGGGTTCCACGACCACCGCTCCCAAGAGAAGGAGGCGGGTGGTGGCGGTCGGGGACTCCCTCCTCAGGGGGACTGAGTCATCTATCTGCCGCCCCGACTGGGAAAACCGAGAAGTCTGCTGCTTGCCAGGAGCTAGGATTCACAATGTGACAGGGAGACTGCCGAGACTCATCAAGACCTCGGATCACTACCCCTTCCTGCTTCTCCACGTGGGCACCAATGATACTGCTAAGAATGACCTTGAGCGGATCACTGCGGACTACGTGGCTCTGGGAAGAAGGATAAAGGAGTTTGAAGCGCAAGTGGTCTTCTCGTCCATCCTCTCCGTGGAAGGAAAAGGCCTGGGTAGAGACCTTTGAATCGTGGAAGTCAACGAATGGCTACGCAGGTGGTGTGAGAGAGGCGGCTTTGGATTCTTTGACCATGGGATGGTGTTCCAAGAGGGAGGAGTGCTAGGCAGAGACAGGCTCCACCTAACGAAGAGAGGGAAGAGCATCTTCGCAAGCAGGCTGGCTAACCTAGTGAGGAGGGCTTTAAACTAGGTTCACCGGGGGAAGGAGACCAAAGCCCTCAGGTAAGTGGGGAAGTGGGATACCGGGAAGAAGCAGGAGCACGTGAGAGGGCAGGGCTCATGCCTCATACTGAGAAAGAGGGACGATCAGCGAGTTATCTCAAGTGCCTATACACAAATGCAAGAAGCCTGGGAAACAAGCAGGGAGAACTGGAAGTCCTGGCACAGTCAAGGAATTATGATGTGATTGGAATAAGAGAGACTTGGTGGGATAACTCACATGACTGGAGTACTGTCATGGATGGATATAAACTGTTCAGACAGGGCAGAAAAGGTGGGGGAGTTGCATTGTATGTAAGAGAGCAGTATGACTACTCAGAGCTCAAGTATGAAACTGCAGAAAAACCTGAGTGTCTCTGGATTAAGTTTAGAAGTGTGAGCAACAAGGGTGATGTCGTGATGGGAGTCTGCTATAGACCACCGGACCAGGGGGATGAAGTGGACGAGGCTTTCTTCTGGCAACTCACGGAAGTTACTAGATTGCAGGCCCTGGTTCTCATGGGAGACTTCAATCACCCTGATATCTGCTGGGAGAGCAATACAGCGGTGCACAGATAATCCAGGAAGTTTTTGGAAAGGGTAGGGGACAATTTCCTGATGCAAGTGCTGGAGGAACCAACTAGGGGCTGAGCTATTCTTGACCTGCTGCTCACAAACCAGGAAGAATTAGTAGGGGAAGCTAAAGTGGATGGGAACCTGGGATGCAGTGACCATGAGATGGTTGAGTTCAGGATCCTGACACAGGGAAGAAAGGAGAGCAGCAGAATACGGACCCTGGACTTCAGAAAAGCAGACTTTGACTCCCTCAGGGAACTGATGGGCAAGATCCCCTGGGAGAATAACATGAGGGGGAAAGGAATCCAGGAGAGCTGGCTGTATTTAAAAGAATCTTTATTGAGGTTACAGGGACAAAACATCCCGATGTGTAGAAAGAATAGTAAATATGGCAGGCAACCAGCTTGGCTTAACAGTGAAATCATTGCTGATCTTGAACACAAAAAAGAAGCTTACAAGAAGTGGAAGATTGGACAAATGACCAGGGAAGAGTATAAAAATATTGCTCGGAGATGCAGGAGTGAAATCAGGAAGGCCAAATCACACCTGGAGTTGCAGCTAGCAAGAGATGTTAAGAGTAACAAGAAAGATTTCTTCAGGTATGTTAGCAACAAGAAGAAAGTCAAGGAAAGTGTGGGCCCCTTACTGAATGAGGGAGGCAACCTAGTGACAGAGAATGTGGAAAAAGCTAATGTACTCAATGCTTTTTTTGCCTCTGTCTTCACGAACAAGGTCAGCTCCCAGACTACTGCACTACCCCATGCTGCACTGTGGGCAGCACAGCATGGGGAGGAGGTGACCAGCCCTCTGTGGAGAAAGAAGTGGTTCGGGACTATTTAGAAAAGCTGGACAAGCACAAGTCCATGGGGCCGGATGCGCTGCATCCGAGAGTGCTAAAGGAGTTGGCGGATGTGATTGCAGAGCCATTGGCCGTTATCTTTGAAAACTCAGGGCGATCCGGGGAAGTCCCAGACGACTGGAAAAAGGCTAATATAGTGCCCATCTTTTAAAAAAGGGAAGGAGGAGGATCCTGGGAACTACAGGCCAGTCAGCCTCACCTCAGTCCTTGGAAAATCATGGAGCAGGTCCTCAAGGAATCAATTCTGAAGCACTTAGAGGAGAGGAAAGTGATCAGGAACAGTCAGCATGGATTCACCAAGGGCAAGTCATGCCTGACTAATCTAATTGCCTTCTATGACGAGATAACTGGCTCTGTGGATGAGGGGAAAGCGGTGGACATGTTGTTCCTTGACTTTAGCAAAGCTTTTGACACTGTCTCCCACAGTATTCTTGCCAGCAAGTTAAAGTAGTATGGGCTGGATGAATGGACTATAAGGTGGATAGAAAGTTGGCTAGATTGTCGGGCTCAACGGGTAGTGATCAATGGCTCCATGTCTAGTGGCAGTCGGTATCAAGTGGAGTGCCCCAAGGGTTGGTCCTCGGGCCGGTTTTGTTCAATATCTTCATAAATGATCTGGAGGATTGTGTGGATTGCACCCTCAGCAAGTTTGCAGATGACACTAAACTGGGAGGAGATGTAGATATGCTGGAGGGTAGGGATAGGATACAGAGGGACCTAGACAAATTAGAGGATTGGGCCAAAAGAAATCTGATGAGGTTCAACAAGGACAAGTGCAGAGTCCTGCACTTAGGACGGAAGAATCCAATGCACCGCTACAGACTAGGGACCGAATGGCTCGGCAGCAGTTCTGCGGAAAAGGACCTAGGGGTTACGGTGGACGAGAAGCTGGATATGAGTCAACAGTGTGCCCTTGTTGCCAAGAAGGCCAATGGCATTTTGGGATGTATACGTAGGGGCATTGCCAGCAGATCGAGGGACGTGATTGTTCCCCTCTATTCGACATTGGTGAGGCCTCATCTGGAGTACTGTGTCCAGTTTTGGGCCCCACACTACAAGAAGGATGTGGAAAAATTGGAAAACGTTCAGCGGAGGGCAACAAAAATGATTAGGGGACTGGAACACATGACTTATGAGGAGAGGCTGAGGGAACTGGGATTGTTTAGTCTGCGGAAGAGAAGAATGAGGGGGGATTTGATAGCTGCTTTCAACTACCTGAAAGGGGGTTCCAAAGCGGATGGATCTAGACTGTTCTCAGTGGTAGCTGATGACATATCAAGGAGTAATGGTCTCAAGTTGCAGTGGGGGAGGTTTAGGTTGGATATTCAGAAAAACTTTTTCACTAGGAGGGTGGTGAAACACTGGAATGGGTTACCTAGGGAGGTGGTGGAATCTCCTTCCTTAGATATTTTTAAGGTCAGGCTTGACAAAGCCCTGGCTGGGATGATTTAGTTGGGGATTGGTCCTGCTTTGAGCAGGGGGTTGGACTAGATGACCTCCTGAGGTCCCTTCCAACCCTGATATTCTATGATTCTATGATTGACGGGAGACTTTCCCAACTAAGGAGTCTCACATGTTTGATAGGTCTCTCCTTTAGATGTTCAGCTAGTATCCCATGCTCATATTTTCCATTCAGCACCACCAGATGCCCGCATTTTGCTTCTTTGAATGTCATCCTGGCCCATTTAATTAACTCCTCTAATTGGAATTATCTGTGATTTAACTTGCATTACTGTGGTTTTTGTCATTATTTCATCAGTGTAGGCCATCCCTACAGACTACTTTACTCTCCTGTCCTGTGTATACTCCTTCATTATCATATTAATTGAAGCTGCAAGCAAAATCACTTCACATGACTTTACCTTTTCCTTTGCATGCTTAAAGGATATAGGGCTAATAGAGTTTGGAACTAACAGAGATTTAGCCTCTACAACTGTTACTTGTCATTATAATTGTTTCAAATGTATAAGCTCTAGAGACTGCTCTGCTATCCTCCTACTACAGGCTTGGTGTAGTTTTCATTATCACATTCTTTGTAGCTGCAAAGAGAATTAATTTACCTGACTTTACATTTCCCTTTTCACATTTAACATGTATATAGCTAATAAGGTTTAATAGTCAAATACAATCCAATTGACTGATGGAGTCTTGTGCCCTAAAAATGTTGTTGTACTGTTCTAGCTGGCCAATAGTTTTGGGTATTGGAAGCTGATTAACAGGATAACTTGACCCTCTGGGTACTTGATCCAAAGCCTATTGAAGTCAATACACATCTTCAGTGAGCTATGGATCAGACCCTGTGATTGGGTATCTGCCCCCACATAAGGCCTGACGATGTAAAAAGGGTCAGTTAACCCTGCAACAGGCGGAACCTGGAGATGAGTCAGGGCTGACAAGTTCTGACTGATGATGAAGCCTAGCTGGGCAGGGGCAGGCTGAGCTAGTATAAAATCAGGAAGTAGAGAGCAAGAGGGGCTGTGGGAAGGAACTTTGAAGTCACTCCTGAGAGAGAAGGGAAGTTGGCAAGAGATGAGGAATCCTAGCGGGGAGTAAGCCCTGGGATCCTGCCTGGGACTACAATCATAGAATCATAAGCTTTAAGGTCAGAAGGGACCATTATGATCGTCTAGTCTGACCTCCTGCACAATGCAGGCCACGGAATCTCACCCACCAACTCCTGTAACAAACCCCTAACTTATGTCTGAACTACTGAAGTCCTCAAATCATGGTAAGACTCTCTGGCAAGAACCTGAGAGGGGGTGAAGAAGTCATGGGGAGCAGAGGAAGCTTTAGTGGCAATCCAGGGGAGCAGAAGATAGGAAAAGTAGGAAGGATGCTGAGGAAATAGCAACAGGATCTGAGATTGTGTAGACCATGGTTGCTAGGCATAGGGTCCCTGGGCTGGATCCCAGAGTAGTGGGTGGGCCTGGATTCCCCTACCAGCCACTGGGGAAGTGGAATCCAGAGAGAGAGAGAGAGACTCCCGCCCACCCCCCCATGGTGAACAAACAAAGGAGGGAGTGTCAGACTGGTTGAGAGCCACCAGGAGGTGCCACAACAGTGAGTAGTGAACCCTTTGACAGATTTTAATAGAGAAACTTCAGCAGAGTCATTCTGATGCTGCAGAATGTATAGGGCAAAAGCACCCTCTATTTGAGATTTTCACATAATACAACAGCTCTTCTGTTGCGCTTTCATCTTTATACAAGCCATAGAGGATCCTGGGAAGTATGGACCAGTGAGCCTTATTTCATTAATTATCATTCCAAACAAACGTGTTGATAAAGAGAGAATTTTAAAACAGCTAGATGAATATGTGCAAATAAGTTTATTTAGCCTCTGTAAAGGAACATTTTGCCTTTCCAATCTAATAGCATTCTTTGACCTAGCTACTATTTTGTTGACAAAGGGAGAATCCCTGAACCAGCATGCCTCAGCTTTCAAAAACCCTCTGACAAAGTCCATCTCAAGAAGCTATTAAGGAAACTAAGCAGTGATTCGAGGAAGTGGTCTGACATGGATTATAAACTGGCTAAAAGACAGCTGGCTAAGAGTAGGAATAAAGGGACAAGTATCAGGGGGTAGCCGTGTTAGTCTAATCCACAAAAACAACAAGGAGTCTGGTGTCACCTTAAAGACTAACAGATTTATTAGGGCATAAGCTTTCATGGGTAAAACACCACTTCTTCAGATGAATGGAGTGAAAATTACAGATGCAGGCATTATATAATGACACATGAAGGGAAGGGAGTTACCTCACACGTGGAGAACCAGTGTTGACAGGGCCAATTCGATCAGGGTGGGTGTAGTCTATTCCCAATAATAGAGGAGGTGTCAATCCAGGAGAGGCAAAGCTGCTTTTGTAATGAGCCAGCCACTCTCAGTCCCTATTCAAGCCCAAATTAATGGTGTTAAATTTGCAAATGAATTTTAATTCCGCTGTTTGTTTCTGAAGTTTTTTGTTCAAGTGTAGCTACTTTTAAATCTGTTCTAGAATGTCCAGGAAGATTGAAGTGTTCTCCTACTGGCTTTTGTATGTTACCATTCCTGATGTCCGATTTATGTCCATTTATTCTTTTACGTAGGGACTGTCTGGTTTGGCCAATGTACAATGACAGAGGGACATTACTGGTACATGATGGCATATATAACATTAGTAGATGTGCAGGTGAATGAGCCTCTGATAGTGTGGCTGATGTGGTTGGGTCCTCTGATGGTGTCGCTAGAGTAGATATGGGGACAGAGTAGGCAACGAGGTTTGCTATAGGGATTGGTTCCTGGGTTAGTGATTCTGTGGTTTGGTGTGTAGCTGCTGGTGAGTATTTGCTTCAGGTTGGGGGGCTGTCTGTAAGCGAGGACTGGCCTGCCTCCCAAGGTCTGTGAGAGTGAGGGATCATTTTCCAGGATAGGTTGTAGATCATTGATAATGTGCTGGAGAGGTTTTAGCTGGGGGCTGTACGTGATGGCCAGTGGTGTTCTATTATTTTCCTTATTGGGCCTGTCCTGTAGTAGGTGATTTCTGGGGACCCATCTCGCTCTGTCAATCTGTTTCCTCACTTCCCCAGGTGGGTATTGTAGTTTTAAGAATGCTTGATAAAGATCTTGTAGGTGTTTGTCTCTGTCTGAGGGATTGGAGCAAATTCAGTTGTATCTTAGGGCTTGGCTGTAGACAATGGATCGTGGGATGCGTCCTGGATGGAAGCTGGAGGCATGTAGGTAAGTGTAGAGGTCAGTAGGTTTCCACAGATATGCACTGGCTGAAATTATGAACAAAGGGCATCACTTGCCCCGTAACCTCAGCCGTACAGAATGCAATGCCATCCACAGCCTCAGAAACAACCACAAGTACTCCTTTTCTTTTTGCGAATACAGACTAACACGGCTGTTACTCAGAAACAACTCTGACATTATAATCAAAGGGACTGACAAAGGAGGTGCTGTAGTCATAATGAACAGGTCGGATTATGAACAGGAGGCTGCCAGGCAACTCTCCAACACCACATTCTACAGGCCACTCTCCTCTGATCCCACTGAGGAGTACCAAAAGAAACTACACCATCTGCTCAAGAAACTCCCTGCTACAGCCATGGAACAAAACTACACGGACACACCTGGAGAGCCTCAACCAGGGGTATTCTATCTGCTACCCAAGATCCATAAACCTGGAAACCCTGGACACCCCATCATCTCAGGCATCAGCACTCTTACAGCAGGATTATCTGGCTATCTGGACTCTCTCCTCAGACCCTATGCTACCAGCACTCCTAGCTGTCTTTGAGACACCACCGACTTCCTGAGGAAACTACAGTGCATTGGTGATCTTCCTGAAAACACCATCCTGGCCACCATGGATGTAGAAGCTCTTTACACCAATATTCCACATGAGGATGGACTACAAGCTGTCAGGAACAGTATCCCCAATGAGGTCATGGCAGACCTGGTGGCTGAGCTTTGTGATTTTGTCCTCACCCACAACAATTTCAGATTTGGGGACAACTTATACTTTCAAGTCAGTGGCACTGCTATGGGTACCCACATGGTCACACAGTATGCCAACATTTTTATGGCTGACTTAGAACAACGCTTCCTCAGCTCTCGTCCCCTAGTGCCCTTCCTCTACTTGCGCTATGTTGATGACATCTTCATCATATGGACCCACGGGAAGGAGGCCCTTGAAGAATTCCTCCTGGATTTCAACAATTTCCACCCCACCATCAACCTCAGCCTGGACCAGTCCAAACAAGAGATCCACTTCCTGGAAACTATAGTGCAAATAAGTGATGGTCACATAAACACTACCAGAAACCTAGTGACCGCTAAACTTACCTTCATGCTTCCATCCAGGACACATCATACGATCCATTGTCTACAGCCAAGCCCTAAAATACAACTGAATTTGCTCCAATCCCTCAGACAGAGACAAACACCTACAAGGTGAAGCACTTGCATGAGAGGAAAGTGATCAGGAACAGCCAGCATGGATTCACCAAGGGAAGGTCATGCCTGACTAATCTAATCGCCTTTTATGATGAGATTACTGGTTCTGTGGATGAAGGGAAAGCAGTGGATGTATTGTTTCTTGACTTTAGCAAAGCTTTTGACACGGTCTCCCATAGTATTCTTGTCAGCAAGTTAAGGAAGTATGGGCTGGATGAATGCACTATAAGGTGGGTAGAAAGCTGGCTAGATTGTCGGGCTCAACGGGTAGTGATCAATGGCTCCATGTCTAGTTGACAGCCGGTATCAAGTGGAGTGCCCCAAGGGTCGGTCCTGGGGCCGGTTTTGTTCAATATCTTCATAAATGATCTGGAGGATGGTGTGGATTGCACTCTCAGCAAATTTGCGGATGATACTAAACTGGGAGGAGTGGTAGATACGCTGGAGGGTAGGGATAGGATACAGAAGGACCTAGACAAATTGGAGGATTGGGCCAAAAGAAATCTGATGAGGTTCAATAAGGATAAGTGCAGGGTCCTGCACTTAGGACGGAAGAACCTAATGCACAGCTACAGACTAGGGACCGAATGGCTAGGCAGCAGTTCTGCGGAAAAGGACCTAGGGGTGACAGTGAACGAGAAGCTGGATATGAGTCAGCAGTGTGCCCTTGTTGCCAAGAAGGCCAATGGCATTTTGGGATGTATAAGTAGGGGCATAGCGAGCAGACTGAGGGACGTGATCGTTCCCCTCTATTCGACATTGGTGAGGCCTCATCTGGAGTACTGTGTCCAGTTTTGGGCCCCACACTTCAAGAAGGATGTGGATAAATTGGAGAGAGTCCAGCGAAGGGCAACAAAAATGATTAGGGGTCTGGAACACATGACTTATGAGGAGAGGCTGAGGGAGCTGGGATTGTTTAGCCTGCAGAAGAGAAGAATGAGGGGGGGATTTGATAGCTGCTTTCAACTACCTGAAAGGGGGTTCCAAAGAGGATGGCTCTAGACTGTTCTCAAAGGTAGCAGATGACAGAACGAGGAGTAATGGTCTCAAGTTGCAGTGGGGGAGGTTTAGATTGGATATTAGGAAAAACTTTTTCACTAAGAGGGTGGTGAAACACTGGAATGCGTTACCTAGGGAGGTGGTAGAATCTCCTTCCTTAGAGGTTTTTAAGGTCAGGCTTGACAAAGCCCTGGCTGGGATGATTTAACTGGGAATTGGTCCTGCTTCGAGCAGGGGGTTGGACTAGATGACCTTCTGGGGTCCCTTCCAACCCTGATATTCTATGATTCTATGATTCTAAGGTCTTTATCAAGCATTCTTAAAACTACAATACCCACCTGGAGAAGTGCGGAAACAGATTTCAGAGAGAAACAGCAGAACTAAAATTCATTTACAAATTTAACACCATTAATTTCGGCTTGAATAGGGACTGGGAGTGGCTGGCTCATTACAAAAGCAGCTTTGCCTCTCCTGGATTGACACCTCTTCCTCTATTATTGGGAATGGACTACATCCACCCTGATCGAATTGGCCCTGTCAACACTGGTTCTCCACTTGTGAGGTAACTCCCTTCCCTTCATGTGTCAGTATATAATGCCTGCATCTGTAATTTTCACTCCATGCATCTGAAGAAGTGGTGTTTTACCCATGAAAGCTTATGCCCTAATAAATCTGTTAGTCTTTAAGGTGACACCAGACTCCTTGTTGTTTTTAATAAATGGACAGTTTTCAATATAGCACAGTGGGGTGACCTAAATATCGTCATTAATTATCTGAAAAAGGAGTGAACAGTGAGGTGACGAAGTTTTTAGAAGATACAAAGATACGGGGATTTTCTAGTTTCTTCAATACTAGAGAAAACTTCAAACCAATGTAGCAAATCTATGCAATGTGGCACATGAAACTCAGTATTAGCGAATGAAAGATAAGTTATTATTAAAAGGAATAAGGTGAACTGTTGGGTTCTCAGTTAGCCATCACCATTTGGAGGGGGAAAAAACCTTGGTGTTATTTGTGGGCAGCTAAGTAAAACGTCTCCTCAGTTCACAGTGGTGATGAAAAAAGCAGACAAAATGTAGGGATACATAAGGATTGAGAGAGAATTCTGAAAATATTGTGTCCAAGTATAAATCTGTAATAAACCATCCTCCAGAATCCTATCACCAGTTCTGCACATGAAATATCAAAAAATCTACAACAGAAATGGAAAGATCTAAAGATGGGTAACAAAGATGATTGGATGCATGAAAAGATTTTCATTTGAGGGAAGAGAGCTAAGATTATTCAGAGGGAGAGACGGATGGGAGCACATGACAATGAATGGTCTAGAGAAGGTAAATCAGGTACTACTATCTATGCTGTCTCATAAAACAAGAAGGGGGCACCAAATGAAGTTAAAAGGCAAGAATTTTAAAACGGATAAAGAGAATTAGTTTAATACAACACATAATTAAGCATGGAACTCATTACCACAAGATGTTGAGGCTGAGTGCTTGGCGTGGTTTTTTAAAAATTGATAGGACGCTTGCATGGCTAATGGAAACGTTCAAAGGCTTCAGTTGCCTTGCTGCAGTGTAACCACTGGAATTTAGAAACCAGTTCTGCTGATGGTGCAAAAGAAGGGATAGAATTCAGATTGCACTCTTATGGGTGTGGTTGACTGGGCTGGGACTAACAAGCGGTCAAATTTACTACTTACAACTGTAATCAGAATCCTCTCTAAATGCAAAGAGGGAGCAGATCTTTTGCACTGATAGTTACTTTTGAGAGTAGAACTGAGCTTTGAGCTCTGAAGGGGTGGCCAAGAATATTTAGAGTGTGGGGAGGGGACTCAAATGTGAGAAACAGTGTAAAAATAGAGGAAATATTTTCACTTAGTTATTCAAGTTGCCTGTCCCTTTTACTGCTGGTGCTACATTTTGAGCCAAATTTAAGCCATAGCAAAGGCTAACTGATGCCATCTACATTTAGGTAAATATATATATTTCAAAGGGAATCATCTGCAATTTTGCCTTAAACATTATATTCCACCCTTGATGAGTTTTTCAATTCAGGAGATAGTCATTTTCACGATAACCAGTACTCCAGTGCTTCAGTTTCTCTCTCTCTCTCACATATGATCAATATATATGTGTACACTCACTGGGGTAGTTAAGAAAACCAGCATTTTGATTCATTTTGAATCTCTCTAGTATGGAATATTCCAAGGAGTTGGAAATAGTTAACAAGCTGCTAACTGTAAATTACAGATAAAACTTACCTTTTATTGTAAAGAGCTTTGTGATTTTTGAATATAAAACGCTATGTAAGTGCTAAGTATTATTGTTGTTTATTATTATTTATTATTCTCCTGAGTTCTTCCAGTTCTCTTTTGGTCAGAGAGACGCTTTTGATGCCAAAACTTGTTATTGCAAGTATATAAGGCTACATCTACACTAGTACTTTTGTCGGTAAAACTTTTGTCTGTGAGGGGTGTGAAAAAACCACACCAAGCAACATAAGCTTCACCGACAAAAGTGCCAGTGTGGACAGCACTGTGTCTCTAGGAGATGCTACCACTGTTCATTGGGGGTGGTTTAATTTCACCGGCACAGGGCTGCCAGCTCGAGGCGGGGAGGCTCTGGTGGCAAGGCTCCAGCTGTGAGTCCTGTGCAGGGCTGACAGCCAACAGGTGATGTAAGTAACACAGTGTCTACACGGACACTTCATCCCCCTAACTACATTGATCTAAGCGCTGCACCTCTCATGGAGTTATTAGGTCAGTGTAATGGGTGATTTACATGGCAGAAGCAATGTTGCAGTGTAGACGCTTACAGAGTTAGGTCAACACTGCCTTATGTCGACCTACCTGTAGTGTAGGTCAGGCCTAAATTACCTAACAATTCTTTTCCATCTGTAATTACTCTGAATCTATGGGTGGTAGGTACCTAGCTAAAGAACATTTCTTGAAACATTTCTTATAGACCAAAGGTTGTCACACTGCAGCTGATGGACCTTTAGTGGTCCATGAAGAGCTGGCTGATCACACGGCTCTCTCTTTCTCTGACTTCCAGCTGGTCAGCTGCATTAAAAGTCAGCGACTATATTAAAAATTTCCTAATACTACTTTTCCTTCTAAGCAACTGCCAAAGATGTTCTGCAATGACCAATGGGGACTAGACCTGATCCAGAGAGAAGCTCTGTATTCAAATGTGGTCTACATTAACCCAAAAATTTTCATAATCTGTTCTGGTCTCTTTGGGCCTTATTTTTCTCCCATGTCAGTTTTACTCCATTGACTTTAGTGGATTTACTCCTATGTACACTATTTACACTATTGACTCAGGCCCTCTATTTCTGTCCCGCCTAAAGTAGGAAGTGCAGCTCTTTCTCTTTCTGTGGAAGACAACAAAAACTTATTTAATGGACAGCAGATTTATTTCCTGTGATGAACAGCTTGCTTTGTAGTATACCACCTCTTCTCCCATGCCCTCCAAATGACAGAAATTAATTCACAACCAGGTGAATGTGTTGTATACTTTCCAAACAAGAAAAGGAATTTGGAAGGTAGGCAGTCCTAGCAGGAATTTAGCAAGAGACTGACTAGCCTTTCCTCTAAAATGGATGACTAGATCTGGCCAAATTTCAGCAATTAACTTGGACCCAGATCCTCAAAGTATTTAGATGCCTAATTCCCATTGTTAGGAGCTGGGTGCCTAAATGCCTTTGAAGATCTGTGCCTTGAAGATCTGTTCCTAAATTTTTAATCTATATTTTGCTAATATCTGCCCCAGACTATTCCCAGCCATTGACATCTCTGTTAGGTCCCCTCATCAGACAACCAGCAATGCTGTTTGGAAACCCCTGTTGACAGAGGGGAAGCATGAGCCCAATGAACAGCTGTAGTAGTAATAACAGCTTCTTAACTGATTTTTGTACTGTCTCTCTGACATACCAGCCTCCTTGTAGTTAGGTAAGTTTAATATAGAGCTGGGCTTGAATGTTCAGATCAAAATTTCCCCAATGCTCGGGGGTGTTAGAGGTGGGACTTTTGGTATGGCTCCACTTTACTTTTACTTTATTAAAAATACTCTGTATATTTAATTCTTCAGCCTGACTTTTCTACAGAAATGCTTTTGCCTCATGTATGAAAAATGTTCTAAATACCTCATCTAATTACTTCTGTACATCCTGGGTGGTGGTAGTTTTTTTTTTTTTTTCAATTTTATTATTTATTTCTCTTCCCCCACCTCACCCCGACAAACACCAACTTCCTTGCTGTTTTGTTTTCTAATCCCGTTCTTGTCTCATTAAAGGAACTGGGAGATCTACCATTTATTTTCAAATGGGATCTAAGATTTCCCCTTTTCTCTTTTCTTCCTTTCATTTTGAAGGGATATGGGTCCTGCAAAAAAATTGTTCCTTCAAAGAAAAATGTATCTTCCTGCCCACCCACTGTTCTCTCAAATATGGGTAGTGGCTAAACCACTGAACTACTCACCTTTCATTTGGGGCCCTGAGTTCAAGGTTACCCTAACAGGCTGAGAAGCAGAGTTCATTTCTCACAGGTCCTTCTCATGACTTTCACTTTTCAGAAAGCCACAACTAAAAAAGCTGGGTCACAAGTGGCAGGAGCTGTAATGTGATGGTCTGGCACAAACTGCCAGCCTCTATCTACTGAGGTGCACCTCTGGAGTATATGCACATCATCTGATCTCTGTCATGCTGGTAAACGACTTTCAGGGCTCAGAAGGGTAGCCCTTATGCTGGTTAGTATTTACACAAGTGGTCTCGCTGACCTGAGTGGGCCTACATATGAGAATAAGTGCTGTCTAATAAGAGGGGTTTCATTACTGGCCCCTTAGCTAGCAAGATAAAAGGTATGAATTCCAACAGTTTTGAGAAAAATCAGACCTAGTGATACAAGTTCCCTTCACTGCAGGGTTGTAATTCCTATTTACATTAATGGGAGCTAGTATATGCATTAGGAGCAAAGAGTATATGTCTCAATCCATATTCCATTTCAGATGAGACACCTGCTGCCCAACCACAAACAAATTATTAGGAGCCTATTGAGAGAGTTCTTTCTCTTTTATGTCACTTGGATAATTCAGTTTATAGCATTCCATTTTTAGTCAATTTTCGTTCACTTACTGTAGTGGTACAGTGACTCCCAGGAAAATTACCTGAAGGAATAATCTTCCATTGTTGTTTGCTGTGTTGTTGCAGCCATATTGGTCCCAGAGTATTAGAGACAAGGTGGGTGAGGTCATATCTTTGATTGGACCAACTTCTGTTGGTGAGAGAGACAAGCTTTCAAGCTTACACAGAGCTCTTCAACTTCAGGTTCTCCTCTTCTTCCTGAAGAAGAGCGCTGTGTAATCTGGAAATCTTGTCTCTTTCACCAACAGAAGTTAGTCTAATAAAATATATTAATTCCCCAACTATATCTCTTTAAGGGGGTAAGGCAAGTACTTGCTTTTCCATCAGACAGTTGGGCAACAAAAACATTATGATTAACAGCTGTTGTCAGCTCTGTTAACAATAAATCTTTTACAGGTTTGAGTGATTATTTAATGTATTTTAAGCATAATTTATTACCTATGGTGCCCTGTTCACCTCCTTCATCAAAATTAAAATTCCCACTTCCTTCACAACATGCTGTAGCTGGAAGAAAATTTGCCCTACATAATTCTAGTCAGATTTTAATATACTTTAAGAGGAAGGTCATCTTGGGGTTTACTTACCCTCTCCCCCCCATACACCCCTCCAAAAAAACCCAAAACACATCTGTCACACAGAAGAAGTGGTGTACTCCATTTCACTGCAGTTCCTCTTAGAGAATGTTAACTATTTCTTGCTGGCTCTTTCATTTTGTGTATGTGTTTGTAAAATAAAGGCACAGGCTGACTTTCATGCTGTTTCAGAGTTAATCAAAAATGCCATATACAGTGTAAAAAGAATTATTTTGACCAATTGGTTAAACATAAGAAATTTCAACAGAAGCCCTACCTCATAAATAGATTGATCCTTCCTAAATTTACATAAATTGCATGATATTCATTCCACATAGAGCTCTGGTTCTCTGAGACATTGCAGTGCAGGGTGAAGTGTATGAGAGCAGAAGATAAAGGGACAGATCCTTAGCTGGTGTAAATTGTTATAGCTCCATTAACTTCAATGAAGCTATGACAATTTAACCAGCCCCAAAGCATTCTCGGTTAACTTTGTTGGAGGTCAGGCTAACTTTAAGGCACACTGGAAGGCCCTCCCTTTGAGAGAGCCTTCCTACTGTAACTGGAATGATATGGAAGGAGAAGAAACAAATGAAATTATGGATATATATCCCACACAGAGCCTCCTATAACCAGGAGTGGGAAGAGCAGAGACAACATGATATCAGCCAGGGACTTCACCATGTGGACTCTAGTTTTCCTAACAAGTGCTTACATACTGTAGTGCTGAACACTATAGAAAACCCAATGACAGATCAGAATCGAGCCTTTACAAGATTTATATAACCTACTGTAGATATGTCTATTTCAGATAGGCCAATCAGTGATTGCTAACAAATACTGCTTCAGTGATGTTTTTAAGACATTAGAAATTGATTATAAAACATCTTATAATGAATTACCTGTAGCTGGGATAGCTGTGCAAAATGCCCTTTGTGAGACCCATGAATTGGCCAGAAGGGGTCATACAAAGAAAAGGTCAATTATTTCTGTTCCTCTAGGGATTCTGCCAAACTGGAATTTATATGTAGTATTGTTGTAGCCATGTTGGTCCCAGCATATTAGAGAGACAAGGTGTGTGAGGTAATATTTTATTGGATCAACATCTGTTGTTGAGAGAGACAAACTTTCGAGCTACACAGAGCTCTACCTCTGGTCTGGGAAAGGTACTCAGAGCCCTGGTCTACACTACAAGTTTAGGTCAAATTTAGCAGCATTAGATTGGTTTAACCCTGCACCCGTCCACATGACGAAGCCAATTTTGTTGACTTAAAGGCCTCTTAAAATCGATTTCTGTACTTCTCCCCGATAAGGGGATTAGTGCTGAAAATGACACCGCTGGGTCGAATTTGGGGTAGTGTGGACGCAATTCGACAGTATTGGCCTCCGGGAACTATCCCAGAGTGCTCCATTGTGACTGCTCTGGACAGCATTCTCAACTCAGATGCACTAGCCAGGTAGACAGGAAAAGCCCTGGGGACTTTTGAATCTCATTTCCTGTTTGGCCAGCATGGCACAGGTGACCATGCAGAGCTCATCAGCAGAGGTGACCACGGAGTCCCAGAATTGCAAAAGAGCGCCAGCATGGACCGAATGGGAGGTACTGGATCTGATCGCTGTATGGGGAGACGAATCCGTGCTATTAGAACTCTGTTCCAAAAGACGAAATGCCAAAATATTTGAAAAAAATCTCCAAGGGCATGAAGAACAGAGGCTATAACAGGAACCCGCAGCAGTGCCGTGTGAAAATTAAGTTGCTCAGCCAAGCCTACCAAAAAAACAAAGAGGCAAATGGCCACTCCAGGTCAGACCCCTAGACATGCTGCTTCTGTGATGAGCTGCATGCAATTCTACCCTACCACTGCCCCACCCCTCTACGTGGACTCCTGCAAGTGGGGAGTCTCACGCAACAGGAATGAGGATTAGGGGCCGAGGAAGATGAGGAGGAGGAGGAGGCGGATGAAACCATTCTCCCTGACAGCCAGGAACTGTTTATCACCCTAGATCCAATACCCTCCCAATCCTCCGAAGGCAGGCTCCCAGACCTTGAAGGTGGAGAAGGCACCTCTGGTGAGTGTACCTTTGAAAATATAATACATGGTTTAAAAGCAAGCATGTTTAATGATTAATTTGCCCTGAAGACTTGGGATGCATTTGCGGCCAGTACAGCTACTGGAAAAGTCTGGGGATGGAGCAGAAATCCTCCAGGGACATCTCAATGAAGCTCTCCTGGAGGTACTCCCAAAGCCTTTGCAAAAGGTTTCTGGGGAGGGCAGCCTTATTCCGTCCTCCATGGTAGGACACTTTTACCACGCCAAGCCAGTAGCACATAGTCTGGAATCATTGCATAATAAAACATGGCAGCATATGGTCCTGGTGTTTGCTGGCATTCAAGCAACATCCGTTCTTTATCTCTCTGCGTTAGCCTCAGGAGAGCAATATCATTCCTGGTCACCTGGTTGAAATAGGGGAATTTTATTAAGGGGACATTCAGAGGTGGCTGTTCCTGCTGGGCTGTTTGCCTGTGGCTGAAAAGAAATCATCCCCGCTTTTAGCCACGCGGTGGGGGGAGGGGTGAAGCGATCATCCCAGAGAATTGGGTTTGGGAGCGGGTTTAGTTGGGTTTGTGCTGCACGTTAACCTGAAAACTGCAGCCCCTCCTTTTAAATGGCCAACCCAATGGGTGCTTGGTATGGGAAATGAGGGCGCTGCTGTTTGAAACCATTCCCATGTTATGAAGGTTAAAGAAGCCAAAAGACTGTGGCTTACCATGGCCGCCTGCAAGCCGAATTCTGTTGCTTGGCCCTGCATGTGTGATCTCTCACACCAAACTCGCAGGCCTCAATAAAGGAGGCAAAATGAGACCTTGTACCGAAAGCACATGTACTATGTAATGTTAACAGCTTGATTCACCATGAAAGAGTCTACCCATTGTTCTCTAAAATGTGTCTTTTTTAAAATACTACTCTCCCTTTTTTTCCTCCCATAGCTGCAAATGTTTCAGCGCTTCCCCTATCATCTCCATCCCAGAGGCTAGCACAGATAAGAAGGCGAAAAAAAACGCACTCACGATGAAATGTTCTCTGAGCTCATGCAGTCCTCCCACACTGAAAGAGCTCAGCAAAATGTGTGGAGGCAAGCAATGTCAGAGTCCAGGAAAGCACAAAATGAACGTGAGGACAGGAGGCGGCAGCATGATGAGAGGAAGCAGGATGCAGTGCTGAGGCTACTGGAGGATCAAACTGATATGCTCCGGCGTATGGTTGAGCTGCAGGAAAGGCAGCAGGAACACAGACCGCCGCTGCAGCCCCTGTGTAACCACCCGCCCTCCTCCCCAAGTTCCATAGCCTCCTCACCCAGATGCCCAAGAATGTGGGGTGGGGGGGAGCACTCCAGGCACCCAACCCCTCCACCCCAGAGGACTGCCCAAGCAACAGAAGGCTGGTATTCAATAAGTTTTGAAATGCAATGTGGCCTTGTCCTCCCCTCCTCCACCACCCCACCTGGTGCTTTCCTCATCCCCCACCCCTCCCAGGCTATCTTGGCAGTTATTCACCTATTTGTGTGATGAATTAATAAAGAATGCATGAATTTGAAACAACAATGACTTTATCACCTCTGCAAGCAGTGATCGAAGGGAGGAGGTCAGTTGGCTTACAGGGAAGTAGAGTGAACCAAGGGGGGCGGGTTTTCATCAAGGAGAAACAAACAGACAAGTCACACCGTAGCCTGGCCAGTCATGAAACTGGTTTTCAAAGCTTCTATGATGTGCAGCGCACCCTGCAGTGCTCTTCTAACCATCCTGGTGTCTGGCTGCGCGTATTCAGTGGCCAGGTGATTTGCCTCAACCTCCCACCCCGCCATAAACGTCTCCCCTTTACTCTCATAGAGATTGTGGAGCGCACAGCAAGCAGCAATAACAATGGGAATATTGGTTTTGCTGAGGTCTAAGCGAGTCAGTAAACTGCGCCAGTGAGCTTTTAAAATATCCAAATGCACATTCTACCACCATTCTGCACTTACTCAGCCTGTAGTTGAACAACTCCTGACTACTGTCCAGGCTGCCTGTGTACGGCTTCATGAGCCATGGCATTAAGGGGTAGGCTGGGTCCCCAAGGATACATATAGGCATTTCAACGTCCCCAACGGTTATTTTCTGGTCTGGAAAGTAAGTCCCTTGCTGCAGCTGTTCAGACAGACCAGAGTTCCTGAAGATCCGAGTACCTTTCCCGGCCAGCCCATGTTGATGTTGGTGAAACGTCCCTTGTGATCCACCAGTGCTTGCAGCACCATTGAAAAGTACCCCTTTCAGTTTATGTGCTGGCTGCCAAGGTAGTCCAGTCCCAAGACAGGGATAAGGATATGTGTTCCGTGTATCGCCCTACCACAGTTAGGGAATCCTATTGCAGCAAAGCCAATCACTATGACCTGCACATTTCCCAGGCTCACTACCCTTGATAGCAGCAGCTCAGTGATTGCATTGGCTACTTGGATCACAGCAGCCCCCCACAGTAGATTTGCCCACTCCAAATTGATTCCCGACTGGCCGGTAACTATCTGACATAGCAAGCTTCCAGAGGGCTATCGCCATTCGCTTGTGAACTGTGAGGGCTGCTTTCATCTTGGTATTCTTGCGCTTCAGGGCAGGGGAAAGCAAGTCACAAAGTTCCATGAAAGTGCCCTTACACATGCGAAAGTTTCACAGCCACTGGGTATCATCCCAGACCTGCAGTCCCACCAGTCTGTGCTTGTTTCCCGGGCCCAGAATCGGCGTTCCACGGCATGAACCTGCCCCATTAGCACCATGATGCCCACATTGCCAGGGCCCGTGCTTTGAGAGAAGTCTTTGTTCATGTCCTCATCACTCTCGTCACCACGCTGCCGTTGCCTCCTCGCCTGCCTTTGCAGGTTCTGGTTCTGAACATACTGCAGGATAATGCGTTAGGTGTTTACAATGCTCATAACTGCTGCAGTGATCTGAGCGGGCTCCATGCTTGCCGTGGTATATTGTCTGCAGGAGAGCAGAGTTGCAGCGGAAGCAGTGGCTGATGATGGATGCCACGAGTGTAGATATTTATAGAGAACAATGAGAGGACCCACGAGGTGGATTCAGGAGAGCAGGGTTGAAGCGGAAGCCCATGAGAGACAACATGGAGAAATTTGCTATCGAGACAAGAGCAGGAGAGCAGAGTTGCAGTGGAAGCGGTTGTTGGATTACCAGTTTTTCTTCTCTCAAAGCACCGTCTGCTGCCAGCAGCACCAGGACACAACAATGGCGGTGAGCTGAGCTGAGCAGGCTGCACGCTTGCCATTGTCTGGCGAGAGAAGAGCAGGAGAGCAGAGTTGCAGTGGAAGCAGTGGATGACGACGGTCATAGAGAGGACCTGCGAGGTGGATTCATGGCACCAGGAGAGCAGAGTTGCAGCAGAAGCGGTGGTTCGATGATGACGGTTAGCAGTCCTACTGCACCGTCTGCTGAAAGCAGTATGGCATCCGCTCGGGGAAAAAAGGCATGAAACGATTGTCTGCCATTGCTTTCACGGAGGGAGGGGCGACTGACGACATATCCAAAACCACCCACAACCATGTTTTTGCCCCATCAGGCATTGGGAGTTTAATCCAGAATTCCAATGGGCGGTGGAGTCTGCGGGAACTGTGGGATAGCTACCCACAGTGCAATGCTCCGAAAGTCGACACTAACCACGGTACTGTGGATGCACTCCACCAACTTAATGTGCTTAGTGGGGACACACACAATCAACTGTATAAAATCGCTTCCTAAAAAAATCAACTTGTATAAATTCGACCTAATTCCTTAGTGTAGACATACCCAGAGTGTCACAGCCAAATATAAATTCAAGCAGATACTTTACCACAAGTAGTTAGCACATATTCTAAGGGACCCTTCAAGATGAAGTGGCCTGTTAACACCCCTGTAGTCACAGGACAAAAAGAGGTGTTAGTGAGTTAGGCTATGTCTACACTATAGCTTATGTTGGCATAATTTATGTTGCTCGGGGGTGTGCGTAAGCCACCCCCCTAAGCGACATAAGTTACACCGACATACGTGCCGATGTGGACAGCACTGTGTCAGCAGGAGAGCTACCACCACTCGCAGAGATGGTTTTATTATGCTGACAAGAGAGCTGGGCATAGGGCATCTTCACCAGACGCACTGCAGCGGGAGAGCTGCATCGGTGCAGGACTGTATGTGTAGACATAGCCTTAGATTGTTGTATAAGCCATAAATCTAGTGTCTTTACTAGGACCATGTTTTTTTTAGTGTCTAGCGGAGAAATTAATTTAAGCTACCAGGCTCATCTTTTGAAAGTGTTGTTCAGGTTTCCTTTGAGGATGAGGATTGATAGGTCAGGTATAGAGTGATGACTTTGAGAAGAGTTTCAGAGTAGCAGCCGTATTAGTCTGTATTCGCAAAAAGAAAAGGAGGACTTGTGGCTTTAGGACCTTAGAGACTAACCAATTTATTTGAGCAAAGGTGCCACAAGTACACCTTTTTCTTTTTGAGAAGAGTGTTCGCCCACAGGGGATAGGGTGGTTTTTTGTCTCTGATCATATTCCTGTGCGAGTTGATTGGAAAGCATAGCAGTGATTGTCTTGTTTCACCCACATAGGGTTTATTGGGGCATTGACTGCACTGGATGAGGAATTTGGAGGTTATTCTCTGCTATAGGTCTGCTGCTTAGCATGCATGATTGCTGGAGCTAACCCAATATTCATATAATTAAGTATGCTTTAACACTACATTGTTGCTGTGCCTATGTATAGAATCTAAACATTAGCCTGAGAGATCCTTCAATTTCCGAAAGAAAATCTGTCCTGCAACAATAAATAAAAACACGGTTCTGATTATATCATGGCATTTCATTCATCTCAAATGTTTCATGTCCTTGGATTATAATGAAGGAGCCTATATGCCAAATTGATTAAAAAAAATCTCTAGTAGCAGAGGCTTTATTATGCAAAGCTCTTTGGTTAGCACTGAACGTAAGTGTGGAATTGATGGTGGCTTCAGAGTTACTTTGCAGATCTGGAGAGTAATTAAGCTCTTGAGAAGCTGTCCCTTTGTTTCTGGAGCCACTTTTTGATTCAGAGCATTTGTGAATTAAGAAATTCAAAATAAATTCTCTTGGCAGTCTTTCCATGGAATCTCTCTGTAGTTATCTTTGAACTCATAAATTGTTTCTGCATTCATCTTTTTCACAAACATCAGCATGCCAAGATATTTTTCTTTAGGTGCAGCGGTAACACATGTTTCATGCTAGATCTCATTTAAAATTCTCTTGCACTCACGCCCCCAAACACACGCACATTTTGTTTCATTCAGGTTATGATCAAATATAATTAAACCAAACACCTACAAATACTTAGAGGAGACCCCTTGCTTTAGTTTTCTGAGAGATTGAACTTGCAGAAGTAATGACAGTTCTGTTTAATAATTATTGTAAAGGGCATCTGCTGTCTTATGAAGCAAGTCTATTTATAGACCATTCTGCATATGCTGCTTGTTCCATATTTTCATAATTTCTTTTTATTTTTTTCATACTTATGGACACTTTAAAGGATATTTTGCTTTAAGAGTTCATCTACTCTTACTTGTCATAATCTGGAAGTTTATATCCTCTTTGTGATATCACACTTTCATGGCAACCCCCTATGTCAAAAAGAGAATGGTATAGCTTTAATTGTGTGGAATATGAATAAGGAATAGTGCACATCAGCTTTTAGAGACAATGAGCTATTTTGTACCTTTCTTTAGAAAAACCATCAGGAGAAGGACAGAGAGCCCAGGAGACTCAATAGCCTGGTCTATACTAGGGAAGCTTTATAAAAATTTCCCACTAATGGTAACACGAGAAAATCTGGTCTGACCAAAGAAATATGTGCAGTAGGAAAATGTACTTGGTTAAAAGATGTTAACATGTTTTAACTAGCATAGTGTTTATGTGCAACAGCATGTAGGGACAAATCATGGTTAACCCTAGGTTGTTCCTACAGTTAACCATGACTAGGACCTTACCAAATTCACAGTTGATTTTGGGCAATTTCAGTCATAGAACTTTAAAAATCTTAAATTTCAGTTTCAGATACTTAAATCTGAAATTTCACGGTGTTGTAATCATGAGGGTCCCAACCCAAAAGGCAGGAATGAAGGGGTCAAAAAACTATTATAGGGGAGAATGGGGTATTGCCACCCTTACTTCTGCGCTGTTCCTGGGGGAGGTGCTGCCTTCAAAGCTGGGCAGCTGGAGAGCAGCAGCTGCTGGCTGGGTGCCCAGCTCTGAAGGCAGCAACACCACCGCCAGCAGCAGCAGTGCAGAAGGGAAGGTGGCATGCTATGGGGAAGTCCTTACTTTTGGGGGGGGTTGGTATTATGGGTGGGAGATGTGGGTGACCGCCCAGGGTGCCATGGTGTGTGGGGGGGAATCTGTGATCACCCCTCATACACACAGCCAGCCAAAGGCCCCTTTAACTCCAGAGCGCCAGATCCAGGGAGGGGCAGGGCTTGGGGTGCCCTGGCCAAGGTTTCCTACCATACACCAGATGCTGGTGAGGGACTGGACTTCCTCTTCCCCTGCAGGGGCTGCTCCTGGGCCCAGGTCAGACCCACCTCCAGGAACCTCCCCCCGAGCTGCAGGAAGCTCTGTGGCTCCTGGCCGGGAGCCCAGCTCTGCAGGGAGCACCGCATAGCCAGCAGCAGTGCAGAAGTAAGGGTGACATGGTATGGGATCGCCTCCCTTACTTCTGCGCTGCTGCTGGCTGTGCGGTGCTGCCTGCAGAGCTGGGCTCCCAGCCATCATCTGCCTCTTTCCAGCCACCCAGCTCTGAAGGCAGCACAGAAGTAAAGGTAGCAATCCGCTCCCCCCCTAGAATCATAGAATATCAGGGTTGGAAGGGACCCCAGAAGGTCATCTAGTCCAACCCCCTGCTCAAAGCAGGACCAATTCCCAGTTAAATCATCCCAGCCAGGGCTTTGTCAAGCCTGACCTTAAAAACCTCTAAGGAAGGAGATTCTACCACCTCCCTAGGTAACGCATTCCAGTGTTTCACCACCCTCTTAGTGAAAAAGTTTTTCCTAATATCCAATCTAAACCTTCCCCACTGCAACTTGAGACCATTACTCCTCGTTCTGTCATCCGCTACCATTGAGAACAGTCTAGAGCCATCCTCTTTGGAACCCCCTTTCAGGTAGTTGAAAGCAGCTATCAAATCCCCCCTCATTCTTCTCTTCTGCAGGCTAAACAATCCCAGCTCCCTCAGCCTCTCCTCATAACTCATGTGTTCCAGTCCCCTAATCATTTTTGTTGCCCTTCGCTGGACTCTCTCCAATTTATCCACATCCTTCTTGAAGTGTGGGGCCCAAAACTGGACACAGTACTCCAGATGAGGCCTCACCAATGTCGAATAGAGAGGAATGATCACGTCCCTCGATCTGCTCGCTATGCCCCTACTTATACATCCCAAAATGCCATTGGCCTTCTTGGCAACAAGGGCACACTGCTGACTCATATCCAGCTTCTCGTCCACTGTCACCCCTAGGTCCTTTTCCGCAGAACTGCTGCCTAGTCATTTGGTTCCTAGTCTGTAGCTGTGCATTGGGTTCTTCCGTCCTAAGTGCAGGACCCTGCACTTATCCTTATTGAACCTCATCAGATTTCTTTTGGCCCAATCCTCCAATTTGTCTAGGTCTTTCTGTATCCTATCCCTCCCCTCCAGCGTATCTACCACTCCTCCCAGTTTAGTATCATCCGCAAATTTGCTGAGAGTGCAATCCACACCATCCTCCAGATCATTTATGAAGATATTGAACAAAACCGGCCCCAGGACCGACCTTTGGGGTACTCAACTTGATATCGGCTGCCAACTAGATATGGAGCCATTGATCACTACCCGTTGAGCCCGACAATCTAGCCAGCTTTCTACCCACCTTGTAGTGCATTCATCCAGCCCATACTTCCTTAACTTGCTGACAAGAATACTGTGGGAGACCGTGTCAAAAGAATACTGTGGGAGACCCTACAATAGTCTTGTGACCCCCCCATACCCCTTTTGGGTTGGGACCCCCACTTTCAGAAATGCTGGTTTCCCCTGTGAAATCTGGTCTTTTGTGTACTTTTACTCTATACTATACAGATTTCACAGTCTGTGATGTCTTTTTTTCACAGCTGTGAATTTGGTAGGGCCATGTCCAATGGACACATTTTGAAACAAGAATGACCCATTTTCACATCACATTAAAATGTTAGTTAACTTGATGCCTTTTCGTATTGCAGACAGTACTGTAGTCTCAGCAGGTTTACTGATGTTAGCAATGGTGGGGAATCTTGACAAGATCTAGGAGCTAATCAGTGTGGCGTTTAAAAAAGGCCGTGACCACAGGAGTCTTGTCTTTATGCCGATCCTAAGGTTGCTAACACCACTGCAGCTGCACTGTTGTTAACAATGGAAGGGGGAAAAATTTTAATCAAGTGTTCTTAGCGTAAACAAGTCTTCTGAAGGGTCCCCTCCACAGAGCTTTCTCTGTGATCCCATGCATAATATCACAGCATGTAACTAACAACTGGCAACAGTCCAAATGGTATTTAGTTCTTGTGTTCTTTTTCTTTCATGAACAATTTGCAGTCTGATGTGATTTTCCACATTATTCAAGCCTGATCCTATGATATCCTGTGTCTTCCTTTGCCACTGAAGTCAGTGGCAATTAAGGACTCAACTTCCCGGGTTGTTATAACATTCCCTTACAATGAAAAACATAGGAACTGATCAGGTTCTCCATCCATGACATTGGTGGTATGATGCCATTGTAACTCTGATTTCATTGGGTTGGCTTTAAATCAGTGTAACACAGAGGTGAATCAAGCCCAGTACCTCTCTTGTTTTCATCTTTGTTGGTGGACGAAAAAATCCCCTTAGAATCAGCACATTTAATCTGCCTCAGCCAGAAGTGGATTTCTGGATTTTGGCTGGCTTCTTACTTCTTCCACTGAATGTGAGCAGGATTTACGTTATGGCAGCAGACTGAGGCATAGTGTTACTCCACAGGGATAAAGTTGTCCATTTTCTTCACTATTATTTCTTTATTCTTAAAACCATTCTCTGTCTTAGAATATGTAATCTTAAAACATAATTTATGTTCCTGTGCAATATTTTATATCCACTGAAGATAGTAACCCCAAAATAGAATACTATGCATAGTACTAGACTGTATGTTACTTGTTTAAAACATATGGCTCCAAATTCATTCCTGGTGTAACTTTATTAATTTCAAAGAGGCATCTAATACTTAGCATATAAATTGGGAAGAATTTTAATATAAGATATTCTCTTCGGTTCTGGTTCTTATATTGTGTCTATCACTATGGTACCTGAGCACCTAAATCATGTTTGGATATACTGATTATAATTTTCTGTTAATACAATTCACTCAAAAGCAGTGATTTTTCAACAGTGCTGTCACAAAGTGACACTGGCCATTTAAGAGGGAGCAGGGCCAGCATGCCTATGCCACATCAGCTGACCCAGATGAGGCTTTAAAAGAGGGCGCTTGAGGAAGGGGAAGCTGACCTTGATGAGTCAAAGCTAGGAAACAGGAGGACTGCCAGAGTTCCCTTGGGGGAGAGGGGAGGAGAAGCGAGGTGAGGCATCAGACCCTGAAAGGTAAAGGGGAAACATACCCTGGGGATTGTAGACCAGGGTGAGCTGAAGAACTGTTTTCATTTGTTGCGTATGTTTGAAAAATAAAACTAACTAAAGAGAATGTGGGTGTGGCAACGAGTCCCTTAGCAAGCTGGGGAGAAGCCCTGCCTTGTTGCAAGTTTCTTGTTTATTTGTATTGCAGTAGCATCTACATGCCCTAATCCAGTGGTTTCCAAACTTGTTCCACTGCTTGTGCCGGAAAAGGGCCGGGTCGGTTTGTTTACCTGCCATGTCGGCAGATTTGGCCGATCGCAGGTCCCAGTGGCCGCGGTTCACTGCTCCAGGCCAATGGGAGCCGCTGGAAGAGGCGCGAGCTGAGGGACATACTGGCCACCGCTTCCAGGAACTCCCATTGGCCTGGAGCAGTGAACTGCAGCTACTGGGAGCTGCGATCGGCCAAACCTGCGAAAGCGGCAGGTAAACAAACTGGCCCGGCCCACCAAGGGCTTTCCCTGCACAAGTGGAGGAACAAGTTTGGGAACCACTGCCCTAATCAAAGATCAGGGTCTCATTGTGCTAGACCCAGTACAGACATGCAGTTGGCCAACTATTTTACAACCTTACAAATAAAATTTAGTTTGTTAATTTCTAAATACCTCAATCTAACTTCGGCTGTTATATCAGTGTAAGTGAGTGTAACTCCATTTGCTCTGTAGTTAAACCTATGTAACTGACATTGGAATCTGGCCCCTGATATTTTATCTGTGAATGTTTTTAGCCAAAATGTGTGCCATAAATGACAACGTTCATGCCAGAAAAGACTAGCAATAAAAACATCTTTGAGTCTATAAATCAATGTAGCAAACTCAGAAAAATGTTCCTAAAAGTAGTATTTCAGCTTTCTTTTTTTCTTAAGTAAGCAACTAAATGTGTGGGGCGGGGAAGGAAATCAGCTCTGCTGAAAGATAATCTCCTTGTCAATCCCAGAACAAAGGAAAGAAGTATGTTAACATGAATTAACTTGTCAAAAAGAATGAACCAGGCAAGATAACTGATATTCTTGATGTCCCAGTAATCTTTGGTATAGTTCATTGTTCATCTCTCTCTAAGCATTGGTATGCGTATGTATAACCTGTTGTATTAATTTAGATGAAATAAATGGGGCAAAGGTGTTAACATGATGCAGTGTCCAAAATTAAACAGTGTTAAACAAAGTCTGGGTTCAGTATACAGAGACCTCAGCCAGCTTAGAACCATGGCAAACATACCATTACAAATCAATTGTAACTTTTTTTAAAAAAGATAAAGAAAAGAAGGAAAAACAGTTAAAGCATTTGAAATGCCAGGTAATAAATAAGGCCTGCATTTTAACGACATCTCTTGTTCCTTTCCATTTAGCTGGAGGGAATTTTTGGAAGGAAAACCTCCTGTGTGACAGCTGTAGATGACATCAAAGATAACTGTCCTTTTGGGGAAAAGAGAAAGTTAGTTAAAATGAGTTAAAGCTGTTGCTGCTGCTGCTGTTGTTTATGTCTGATCCTGTTGCATCCTAGATGGTGATGATTTAGCTGGAGCCAGTGGAGGTGACAATGTCATCTGGATCACTCTCTCTGGCCCATTCTGGTCAGGACATGTCTCAGAATCAGGACGATGAAGGCCTTGCATCCCAGGAGATGGTGGGGGTGGCAGCCAGGAAAGTGAAGCTCACTCCACTGGTCCATATTTCTCTCCAGAGTCTTTCTTTAAAGGCCCACAAAGGGAATAATGGGTGGAATAGCCCATCTCATTATTTTGTCCACCAGTTTGGACTTCATTTCTTACACACCAATTTTAGTTCACTGATTTCTGGTTCCACGCTTTTCTCGTTTACCAGGTATGATCTTAACACAGCTCTTGAGTTAGATCAGCTGGCCTTTTTGCTTGGACTAATTCAGTCTTTGTGTCCCTTTCAGTCCTTTTCCCATCAACATTTGTTGTTGTAGGTTATTGTGACATCTTATGTGTTTACACTCACTTTTTACAGTTGAATTCACAAACGGTAAATTGGTAGGCCCAATTATCACAACATTTCTAAGGTATCTGGGACATCAAGAATCCATTATCCTGGTCAGCTGATTCTTTATATAAACATCATTATGGCTTAGTCTACTGATTTTTTTTCCCCTCCCACCCCCATCATTGCTAATTGGCTATTTTATTGGTACTAGAGAAGCTGCTTATGTACATGCTGTTCTAAGACATTTGTTCATCAGAGGCATTTGCAATAATGAGTAACACAATGAAGTGGAAATCAGCAAGTTGGTGAATCCAAGAGCCAAGTAGGGGCAGAAAGAGTTAGGTTGCAGGAGGCAGTAGAATAGAGGGCATCTGGAAGCTGGAGAGAATCCCTTCTGCAATTTTCAGAAATGAGGTGCACTCTGATGCCTAATTTCTAGGGAAGCCACAAAGTGGCATTTCAGAGGTAAAATAGCAGCCAATGCAACACTACACCAAACACACAGTTCACTAGCTAAGAACAAAGAATATCTTTTGTACTCTATACTTACTTGAATGCGAGTACCAGCAAATTGCCAGCATTCGTTCACAAATCAAATATGAACTGAAGATTAGTCACTGTTATAACCTTGTGTGTAAAGGACTCCTTTGCAGGTTGAGACAAATTACCCCACCTACCTCGTCTATAAAATAAGAAGTGAACTGTGAGGAGAAAAGTTCGCAGATAAATATATTTTCAGGTACTAGTAGTGGAAACAGCAACCCTAATTCGTCCATCAAGTAGGGCCTGATCTAAAGTCAAGTGAAGTCAATGGGAGTCTGTCCATTGACTTCCATGGACTCTGAATTGGGCCACATAGAGATGCATTGCAGATTAAATTCAGGAGAAGATGCACCTGTGTGAAGGTGGTCAGATATGGCTCAGAAACAGGACCACAATTCTAGCCAAAACAAACGTCCTAGTCTATAAACGTTTCTTTCCTCTCCCACTCCCCTGGTGTTGTCTTCTCTTTTCCATGAAAAAGTCAAATTTCAAGGGAAAGAGACTCCCATTGATTTCAGTGGGCTTTGAATCAAGCCCTCTGTGAATTCTTTTTGTCATCCAAAACTCCCATTGACTTCAGGGGGAAATTTGTCTTCTTTCCATTGTTTGCTAAAACACTCATAGATGTTAATGCTCATGAAACAATCATTACTATATTTTTGTTATTGTTTTTGCCATATCTCACTCTTCAGACAAGATGCCTCTTCATATTCCTTTCTACTGAACATTCATTATAATGTACTTTTTTAATAAAGGAAGTATATAAAAGAGATTGGTGCTAGCTGTGCTTCACGGTGGAAACTAGTGCTATCGTGTACATTTTATTTTTTATTTTAAAACATACTGCATCCACTTTCACTAAATCCTACACTCTTTAAGGAGGTGGCATTAAGATAGCTGGAATGTTACAGCTCTCTCTACTCTTCTATAACTGCTCATCTTTTTCTTCTGCTTTAAATTGATCCTCTACATGGCTTTGCAAACTGCAATATACTAAACTAATCATTTGAGTGTTTCTCAGCAGGTAAGGAACAACTTTTTAAAAATTTAAAAGGGTCTTAGAAGGCACACGGTAATGACAGTCATTTGCTCTGAAGATGATCCTTTCTTTGAGTCTGAAGGACACTCTAAAATCAACAAAACAATGGGGACCATGAAACTTTAAATACCTGCATTAATTTAAGCCCCAAACTGCTTTTCTTGCTGCCAAAAAATGGGTTGGTGCTCAGCACTTTCTGAGAATCAGGCCCCTCTAAGGTGTCTCAGGTTGGATCCCTGAAACTTGAGGCACCTAAAATTATTGGCCACTTCTTTAAATCCTGGCTAATAGCATTCTCCTTGCTTTATGGCCTTTCGTCACCTCTTCTGCCTTTCCAAGAATGCTCTGAATCCCATTGTGTAAATAAATGATTGCCATTGAGACTTGCAAAAAATGGTGTCATCTATAGAAAGATTGGAGGTGATGATGCCTTGTAACACTGGCAGTTACTGAACTTCATAATCACTAAATTGTAACCACTGAAACTGGCAATTATTATTTTAATGTGATGTTGACCACTTTTAAAGGTATATCTTGAAGCTCAGAACTAATGACACATTTAATATTCTGGAATAATTCACCTACCTGCACCAGAATCTAGTAAAAAGGATCCCCTGTGATACTGCCTGTGGCTGGCATGGCTTGCTGTACATTTATCACAATGCTCCAGATAATATTAGTATTTAATGACTGTACTCTGATAAATCTGAAACTGGATGAACAGAATATCTTCCATCTAGTTGTATTTAAGGTAACATCAACTTTCATTTGTATCATAGCCACTCTGCTTACATCCTTGAATGACAGCAGAGTCAGGATGAGCTCCACCCTGACATCTGGTGGTGAGGTGTGGCAAGTTGTGGAAAAGAACTTCAGGGGCTGATCTCATTTGCATAGGCACACCCACCCCACCTAGCATGAGGCCATAGCTGCCCAAATGGTCACTTTGGCTGCTGTGGGATCCCCACTGTCTCTTTTATTGGGGCAGGAAGAATAAATTGTTATTACCCTGATTATGGGAATCAAGGACAGTGGAACTGTATTTGGCCTTTTGTTATGATGGAGGGACTCGCCATCAACTAAGTAGCACTAGCTAGGCAAGGGACATGGGTTCCAAAACTCTGTGAATTGAGAGAGGCTGGAGACTGGTGGTGTGGGCCCCTTTATGAGGGCCTGAAACATCAATTGCACTTCTGTCTCTCTCCATTGTGGACTATCAGAGCTAATTTTGGGTCTATTAGGAGTCTAGCTACAGGTGCTGAGCTGAATTTACTTTGGCCTTATGGTGCACCAGCACTAAGGCTCCCACTACTACAAGCTGAAATCACTAAAGGGCTAAAATTGCTAAGAGCTGAAATCACTGAGCACTGTGTTAAGTAGTGGGGAGCCTGAAGATCTAGAGCGGAGCAGAGCCGTTTGTGGACCAGCTGGTGGAGCAGTTCATGGGATGGCAGGAGCTGCTTGTGGGACGCTGAGAGGAGCAGTTTGTGGGACGGCTGGTGGAGCGGAGCAGAGTGGCTTGTGGAGCAGATCGGAGTGAAGCCCCATGGAGCTGCAGGGCAGTCAGCTTCAGATCACGTAAGGTGCCCCTTAGCTCTTCCCCTCCACCCACCATGTGCACATTCTCACCCAGACTGGGGAGTAACACTCCTGTAGATGAACTTTTGAACTCTGGGGCTGGACTTTTGGGTTGTTGGACTTTGGGTGATTTTTGGATTGCTGGACTCAAGAGATGTTTGGGTTGTGGGACTCAAGAACCCGAGGGAAAGGACATGGCCCAAATTGCTGGGGTGGGTCTTTGCTCATGGTTTGGTTGATGAGCCCTAGTTGTGGTGTTTTCCCAATTTAATGCTGATGTCGTTTACCTCATGTTATTAAAGATTCTCTGCTACACCCAGACTCTGTACTTGCAATACTTCCCCTCTCGCCTCTTTGAGACGTCCCGGGGTGTGTGTAAGATTTTCCCAGGTCACTGGGTGGGAGCTCAAGCCAGTTTTGCATTTGCTTTGATGAGAGGGAACCCCTGTGTACTGCTGCTATCAACTCGGCCTTGCAGAAGGGTTACAAGTATACTCCAGAAATGCTGAAAGGGATACTCTATCAAATCACAGCTGAATGAAAGACCATAACAATGAGTCAGTCTTTCTTACTGTCTTTGGATTACTTTAATAAAAAGCATTTGTATTCCAGAAAGGAAGCAAAAAATATAATTAATCAATGACACAACTGAATAGGCACACTGTCTAAGTGATTCATTAGGAAGTAGTTTCAAGAATATTTATTTTGATATACACTTTATAATTCATTAGCAGCATAATAAAGTGAAGACACTCAAATGGATGCATTTCTATTTTAATACTTTTGAATTAAATATAACAATGCCCCAGATACCTGCAGCTATGCTGGAAACAATGGGTGTATCTGCAGTAAGGGCAATAATCATGGCGGATGCAATTAATGCAACAGGGAGCCTTGTATTGACAGGAGACCTTGTTGTACTCATAACTACCAATCAGGCCAGGAATCTGACACACAAAATCCAACATCACTACTTAACATCCCTGGTGACAGTCTCAAAGAGACTGATAACTGAATGTTTGTGAATACTGAAAAGACAGTTATCTCAAAGGACACCAGTTATGGAAAAAGGTGTGTTGCTCATGTGCACTCAACTTTGGTGTGTGTGCTCACCACATGCACCGATGCCAGAAGTTTTTCCCTCAGCAGTATCCAGAGGGACCGGCTCTGGCGCTCCCGGGAGTAGTGCGCACATGCTGCGGTATATAGGGGGCCACCGGCTCCCCCCACTCTCAGTTCCTTCTTGCTGGAAACTCCGACAGTGGGGAAGGAGGGCGGGTTGTGGAATGGACATGACCAACACATCTCGAAGAACACCAGTTACGGAAAAAGGTAACTGTCTTGTCTTCTTCAAGTGCTTGCTAATGTCCATTCAACTTAGGTGACTCCCAAGCAGTACCCCTTGGAGGTGGGTAGGAGTTCATGGATGTGTAGATTGCAACACAGCTCTGCCAAACCCAGCGTTGTCCCTGACCTGCTGAGTTATGGCATACTGGGCCATAATGTGTGCATGGAGGACCACGTTGCGGCTCAACAGATATCCTGGATCGGGAAGTGTGCCAGGAAGGCTGCCAAAGATGCTTGTGCTCTGGTCGAGTGGGCTCTGATGATTGGCAGCAGAGGGACTCCCACTAACTCATAGCCTGTTCGAATGCAAGAGGTGATCCAGTTAGCAATCCTCTGGGTGGTCACCAGGAGGCCCTTCATCCTATCAGCTGTAGGGATGAAAAGCTGAGCTGACTTACTTTCATTTGGAAAGGCTTTGTCTGATCTGGGTAGAAAGCCGGGCCCTTTTTATGTCCAAAGTGTGGAGGCACCTCTCTTCACTAGTCTCATAGGGCTTAGGGCAGAAGACCAGAAAGAAGATATCCGCTTTCCATATAAACCAGGACATCGCCTTCGGAAGGAAGGCGGGTGGGGCCGGAGCTGAACTGGGTTCTTATAGAAGACCACATACGGTGGTTCTAAGGTCAAGGCTCAAAGACTCGCCTCACTGATGTCACCACCACCAGGAAAGCTGAAGATTTAGTGAACATCCAAGATATTCTAAGAAAATAAAAAACATAACCTCCCACTAATTTGTCAGAGATACAGGAAATGAAGCAACTTGACAGTGATAAAGGAAGAGAAATAGAGTTGTGAGAAACCAGTTAGTGGATATAAATCTGAGAAACCCAGGGGAACTACTTTCTAAAGAATTAAATCAAGCATTATGTTAATGACCCCATCATGAGGAAATCCAGTAATTCTTCTCCAAGGGAAGATAGGATGCGAGTATCCCTTAAATGAGCAGTGTTTAGGTCCTTGCTCAAGAAACCATCTCTTGACCATAATGATATCACCTAATTACTGCTCTTTAGTTTGGAGGCAGGGCTGTTCAGAAGGAGATAGCAAGACAACCTTGGCATTTTATGGAGTAATCAGATTTCCTTGATGTTGGTAAGATGAGTCATGGTGGTGAGTCTCTACTTCTTTTATGTAGCCTTATGTCTTGCCCATCACTGTCATAGGTGGGCTCTGTTTCATGGGTTGATGCTGATCCTCACTTTCATATGTCCATGCTGATTCTGTTAGCTCTAACAGCACGAAAGCTTATGTTCAAATACATTTGTTAGCCTCTAAGGTGCCACAAGTCCTCCTGTTCTTTTTGTGAATACAGACTAACACGGCTGCTACTCTGAAACCTTTGATACCACTGAGTTCTAACTTGCTCTTGGCTGCCAAGAGGTTGTTCCTGCAGCTGGGAATAGCCAAATCACAGGATCATGCCATTACACCAGCAGCTGGGAAGTGGAAGGATAAAATATAGCTGCTGCACTGGCTCTATGCCACCTAAGGAATTCCCCTACACTGTGGGAATTCCTGGGTAGATGGTTGTCAGCACTACTGCTGCTTTATGCTGCCAGAACTGTGCAAAGGCAGCAGTTTGGAACCAACAATTAGACCCTTGATATCATTCATCTGACTTTCCTTTGTATACTTTCTTACAAGTGCATGAAATTTTTACAGTTAAAAATGTGTAATTTATATTTTGCATAACTGTTGCATGGGACAACACCTGTTGTAATTTGTTTTTGTATTTATTATTTCATTTGATCTCAAAATGAATCATTTTAGGCAGATTAAAAAATACAAAACTTTTGAAATGAATCCAAGAGGACACTAATTACTCAGCTGGCTGATTCAAAGCATGATAGGCAATGTAAGTATATCCTCATTATGCGATTTTTATATCCATTCTATTATTTTCCCACTCATCTTGTATGTATACTCATATTTGTAATAAGCATCAGTCATGAGAAAAATTGTCCTACAGGAAGATGGGATCTAAGGCAAAGATTTTCAAATGTGATTTTTAGGTCCTCAGGTTTTTGAGCTTGGGACATCTCATAAGGGCCTGATTTTCACTGAATAAATGCCCAGCACATTCTGAAAACCAAGTGTCTCAGTTTGGGACTCAAAAATTAAGGCCCACAAAATGACAGGTCACTTTTGAAAATCTTGATCTAGATCTCTTCCCTTCTCTGCCTATTTTGTGATGCCCTAATAAACTATTTGAAAGCAATGATAGTTTTGTTAGTAAACCAGTACTGACTTTTGCCTTTTTCCACACTAATTCCACCAAATATTCACCTTTTTTTGCAGTTTATTGCACCAGTACATGCAGCCCAGTGTACTGCACTGAGACTAAATTTAGAAGGATATTTGTAATCTCAGTCCCAAATTTCAATGGGTAGAAAATACGTGATATAGATCTGAGTGGATTAAAATAGGCAGCATCATAGCACATTAACTGAGCCTGGATGATCCATGCTGTGGAAGAATTTAGTCATTGCTTGAGACCAAGAACAAATGGAAAAGTATCTCACAGATAAGTTACCAAAATGCATTAGAATTTTTCCTTTCTCCTGTAATGAAGAGCATTTTTAATTAATGAGTAAACCATTAATCATTAAGAATCACCAGTAAGAATTTATCAACCAATATATTAATTAATCTCATTTCCCAAGGTCAGTTCCCCACATCAGTTATACTGATTTATATGAATGATTGGATCTTTACAGATAGTTTAATTAGAAAAAAATAGAAACTTCAGAAGTTCTCTTCTCTTAATCTTTATCCCATCTGGTATTAGCCCAATGAAAAATAAACATAATGGATCAGATACATCCTTAAGGCAACTGGGAATGAATGTGAACCAGTGATCAGAAACCTTCAACTCTATCCTTATATTTGAACTTTGTATACGTGAGACAAAGATCACTACAGTACAAGGAACAATAAAAATAACCATGGAAAAATGTAAGCCTGCATAACCACTGGTTTAATAGTGTAGAAATCTCAAATAAATGGTGTTGCTAGAATTAAGAATTTTTCATGACCTAATATATAAATCAGGTTTGAGAAAAGAATAGTGAGTATTACTTCACACTCTCAGAATTGAGTACTTTTTAATTAAATGTTAGAATTTTGTGCTACTTCTAGGAAGGGAGTGGGGGAAGTATGTCAGACAACTAGAGTGAAATCCTATGTTAACTGAATTCAATGGGAACCTTGCCACTGACTTCAGTGGGGCCAGGATTTCACCCAAGTTGTTTTAGGCTTGGCTGGTCTATAGCTATAACTTAAGTTGACCTAGCTATGTTGATCAGGGATGGGAAAAATGGTGTGCCCTGGGCAACGCAATTAAGTGGACCTAACTCCCAGTGTAAATATGACTAGGTCAAGGATTCTTCTGTAGACCTAGCAACCACCTCTCAGAGAGGGGAATTATGTACATCAACAGAAAAACCCTTTTAATCACTGTAGGAAGAGTCTACACTATAGCGCTACAGCAGCACTCCTGCACAGCTGTAGCGCAGACATACCCTTCGGGTGAAGTGGGGAAAGGAGGGATTAGCTATACCATACAGTGACAAATATAGAGCTTGGTAACTACTTTCCAATCAAGATGCCAGATGCTTTACTTCAGTGTACATTGTGTTAAGGAAGCTTCAGCCCAGAGCCAGCAAAGCATTTAATCATGTGCTTAACTTTAAGCATGTGAGACATCCCATTTCATTCAATTTGTGTCTGCAAAACAATAAACACAATAGGCTCACTTTGGACCTATTCCAGCACAAAACATTTAGATATCTTCTTCATTCTAAGGATTTGAGAAGTCCCACTGAAGTCAACTCTTTCATCTTCCAGGTATGTAAGCAAGCTTGGCTGAATTTGATTTGTATCTTTTTATAATTTGAGGGATAATACTGATGTTTGTTTTAAGCATTTTTTAAATGTTTATCTATTTAAATTTTCTCAGTTGTGAGAAATTATGTGGGAGGAGTCAGACAACAATTATTTAATGACAACAGATGTAGAGATTCAAAAAGTTTACAACTGGTAAAACACAAACTGTCAACATCATATGTCACAATATACAAAGTAAATATCCTTAAATCGAGCTCTCTAATAAGTTCTCAAGCAGCATTTTCCCCACCTTGCCTATCTGTAAATTTCTATTATTGATGGAAATATTTTTGTCAGTTTGTGTGTGTATGGTAAAATTGATGTGTACTGATAATAAAAATCTAATCCTTCCAAGCATATCCTCCTCCTATTTATGTTGTGCTATTGGCGTCAGAGGGAGCGCAGGATTGAGTCCAGAAATGGAAACACTGCAAAAATATAGCTGAAACTTTTTAAAAATATTACCTAAAAGTTGTGTTCACAACACCTAAAAGGCACGTGTTTAGAAAGGTGCTGTAAAGGCCTCTATCATTAAAATTTTAGGTTAATAGACTTAATATTACCCTAGTAGATAGGCATGTTTTTTCCTGAAAAAGTTAAGGATTGTAGCCAGACTATGGCGTTTTGTGGATCTATGTAATGTAGGGCTGCTGTTGGAGCTAATCATTCTGATGGTCTATTTTTCAAGTATTAGGAGAACAAATGAATGAAGAAGCATGTGTCTTCTTCCCTTACAAATTTGGAGCTCATATTTAAAAACATGGAGAGAGAAGCCATAGAAAGTGGATCTGAAAGTTGTTGCAATAGGTCCCAATTCTGCAATTTAAAATGCATTGGTAGATTGCTGCACCCACTCCTTTTCTTTCACCAGGACTACATGTGGGCACAGCAGTTTAACTGTATATTTTAATTTGCAGAATTGGGCCTCAGTCCTCACAGCTGGCCACTATAATATGATATCACTGGAAATCACAACTGAGACTCCGCACACTTAATGTTTAAAATGGGCATAGCTCAAACTCTAGTTCAGGGGTAGTCAATAGGTGGACCGTGGGCCAAATATGGACCGCCAGACACTTTTGAATGGACAGTGAAATCTTTTTATTTACTTATTATCATTGTTGTTGTTTTCTCTAGAGTCTGGACCTTGACCAAGAAATTTGGACCTTGACAAAAAAAATAATTGGTTACCTCTGAGGGTTGGCTTCTGTAACAACTGGAACTGTGCATTTTATATTCTGCAATTTTTATGTATTATTAACTTGGAATTACAAGACTATCTATGTCAATCCCTAAATTATATTTCCCCAAAATGGCCACTTAAATTTACAATTAACATACTAAAAGAGATATGCATCAACACAGGGTTAATACTTTTAATTAGATCTTGTGACACATTTGTTTAGTCTAAAACAAGACAACTGAAGACAGGGTACAAACCAGAAGCATTACAATCATGTAATGCAGAAATATAATTTTCATAGTGCATTTCAAAGGAAATAGCAATATATGCTGGGTAACTAGAAAAAAAGAAGGAAATTAGATTTTTGTTTAGTTAGACTATGTTCTCTAGAACTATTCATTTCTAAGGTAATGGTTTAAAGGTAATTCTAGTTGGTTCTATTGTTATTTTTGTTTTTAAATACCTGGAGAGGCACTCTGTGACAGCAGTTGCATATAAGTATCTAGCAAAAAGAAAAGGAGTACTTGTGGCACCTTAGAGACTAACCAATTTATTTGAACATAAGCTTTTGTGTATGCTCACGAAAGCTTATGCTCAAATAAATTGGTTAGTCTCTAAGGTGCCACAAGTACTCCTTTTCTTTTTGCGAATACAGACTAACACGGCTGTTACTCTGAAACCTATAAGTATCTAGATTGTCCAGTGAGGACAGAGATGATGACACTTTACATCACTTTTAAGATGGAGAAGGAGTTTATAAAATGAGCTCTTTGGCTAAGCAGGCTTTGACCTGATCTGTCACAGCTGGCAGTGCTGCAGCTATATCAGGTCAGGGAAAAACATGACAGAGTTCTGAACTGCTAGGATCCTAGTAAAATCTGCAGTATTCTGGCTCTTCCACTTCAGGGCTAGTCTGTAAGTGCTTTTCACATTGGGCCTGAATAAGGAGTTTGCTAAGGTAAGATGTTCAGGATCTAGCCCCGAATCCATAACAGGTACATATTTTCTAAAGACAGGTTTCAGACTAGCAGCCCTGTTAGTCTGTATTTGCAAAAAGAAAAGGAGTACTCGTGGCACCTTAGAGACTAACCAATTTATTTGAGCATAAGCTTTCGTGAGCTACAGCTCACTTCATCGAATGCATCCAATGAAGTGAGCTGTAGCTCGCGAAAGCTTACGCTCAAATAAATTTGTTAGTCTCTAAGGTGCCACAAGTACTCCTTTTCTATTTTCTGAACACTGTTTTTTCTTTCTTCCCTCTGTTCTGTATTTTGGCAATAAAAGTGAACTGCTTTTTGTTTACTCTGAACTGTGGTTTTAACTGTTAATTAGGAGCAATTCCTTGGCGATGCTCTCAGAAGAAACTGAACTCTGCCCTTAAGGGAGGCTACTATCTTCCCTCCACAACTGTGCCCTAGAAAAAGTGGTGGACAACAATGAGCCCCACATGCTGTGATGAACATAATGTACTATTACAGTTCTTTTTCCCTATTAAGAAGTATCATAAAACGGGGAGGGGAAAATAGAGAAGTTAATAAATGGTAGGCAATGTGTATAGTCATAGTTTTAATTATATGATCTCCGCTACCTCTGTGATGCACTGTTGCTAATTTTCACCATTTTATCCTGAGTCTTGTGATATTTGCTGGTTTTCTTAAAGCCTCACCTGCAGGAATTATGTTCTTATCTGAGAACCTAAGCTTTCCTTTAAAAAGAAAAACACCCTCATGACTCCAGAGAAAAGCTTGAAAATGTGAACCCGAGGTGGTCTAACAACAGAAGGCAAATCAGAAGAACCCAAAATGTATTACTTGAAAATATCTCATTATTTTCTTGGGGCGCCCAGCTCCTGATTACAGGGCTATTGTTATATCCCAAATGTATACCTAGTAATTGTGGGGCAGATTCGGCTAATACCTTGCTCTGCAAATACCTCTCTTTTCTATTGCTTCTACTCACGGTGAGTAAGGGGACAAGCGCCGCTTCGTGTTAACAAAAAATCCGTCACGTTTATTTCTCTTTAAAGACTGTTGCTTATTCTCCCTTAAGACCGCAATAGCCGGAACGGCTCGCAATGGGTGCATGTAAGGTACAGCTCAGACACGCAGCCTAAGCTCACCTGGGATGCGCGCAGAAGCTGGACACGACGCTTTGCTCCCCACATCCCCTTCTCAGCAGGTTTGTATTTGCCGGGGGGAGGGCGAGCCGGGTGTTTGTTTTTTGGTCCACAGCAGAAGGCAAACGCAAAGCAGCCCAGGGGGTGAGGGGAGCACTGCTATGGGCCGCCTGTCTTCGGGCTCGCTCGCGTCTATTAGGACCTGCAAGCGCTTGCCAGGACGGACGGCGCATTTCCCCTCCCTCGAGAAGCCCGCGGCGCAGCTCCGCTCCAGCTCCCCGGGCGCAGGAGCTGGCCCGCCTCAACCTCAGCCCGCACCTGCCCAGCCCTGGAACGCTGCCGGCGCGAGGGCGGGGGAGCGGGGCCCCCTCATGGCCCGGGGCCGGCCGTGCAGAGCGCCACGTGGCCGGAGCCCGCCGGTGCCTCCGCCGCCGGGCAGCGGCTGGTGCTGCCCGTGGCAAGCGCCTGCGCGCTGCGGTCGCTCGCTGCCTGCCCCGGAGCTGGCGCCGCCCGCAGCCCCCTGGCGGCTCCCTGCCTATTTTAGTCCAAGCGGCCGCTCGCTGGCAGCGCCGGGGCCTGAGCAAGCAGCAGCGAAGTCCCCGGCGCCTCCGCCCTGGAGCCGGGAAACTTTTCCCGAGGCGCCCGGCAGGGGGCTAAGGGCCAGGTAAGGGGGGCGCGGGCAGGCTCCCGGCGCACGGACACGCACCCCCACCCCGCTGGGGCAGCTGCTCTTTGGGGCGGGGGGGGGGTCTCCGGACAGCGGCTGAAAGCGGAGCTGGAGCCGCCGCTTGCCCGGAGGGACCGGGCGAAACTTCCCCGGGGAGACGCGCCCGGGCCAGCCCCCGCCGGGTGCAGCTCCCGCCCGGACACGGGCGGCCCCGAGCGAAGTCCCCAGGCGGCCCCCGCCCTATAACCCCCATGGGCCCCGCTGCCCCCGGAGCCAGCCAGAGGGGGGTTGTGTCGGGGGCGGCTGCGGCTCCCGGGGTCACCGCCCGCCCCGCCTGCTCCCCCGCCCCGAGCCCCCCTGCCGGCTGCGGGGTCCCGCGGCGGGGAGAGCCGGGCTGAGCCGAGCGCTGCTCTCCCCGCCGGGTTCCGCTGCCCGGCCGGGCTGCGCTCCCAGCACCCACACCCCGCCCGTAGCGGCGTCCTGGCCCCGAAGCGCCTCTCTCCTCCCCGCAGACCGCTGCTCGTGACAGTCCCTGTGAACGGGAAGCGGTGGCGTTGTCTTTGTGGCTTGCTTTAGGCGTGGTACAAAGTAACTTCGCAACACTGGATGGGATACATGAATCCAGAAGGAGGACCGCATTCCAAATGGAAAATCAAGCTGTAGTATCACAAATATTTAATATCATCCGCGGGAAATGCTTAGTTAGGAACTAAGAACAACTGTAAACAGTCCATATTAATTGCCGAAATAACGGATTTCATTGAAACAGGTGCTTTCTACATTAGAACGCCATTCCTCTGTAAAAGGCTTCACTTTAAAAGTAGAACAGTAGTGAAATGCAGTAATTTTGTCTGAAATGTTTTGAGATCACTTAAAGGTTGAAGAGCTCCTGCTGCCTCATAAAATGTTCCATTTAGACAGAATATTGCTTGCATGACACTTGCTCTAAAGCTATCTTTCCTCTCTGATTAGTAAAGATATGCATGCAAAACAAAAATCTTTGTTTTGTAAGAATTCTGAGTTTATTTTCCCAACTGGAGTCCTAATCTCTCTACCTGATCCTGCAAATTTTCTATGTGTATAACTCCTTTTGCACATGGAGCACAGAGAGTAGTAGGTTTTTTTGTGTAGTAAGAGTCTTTCCACAAGAACCAACTAGGGGCCAAATCCTTCTCCCTTTACTCAGGGAAGTAGTCCTGTTGACTTCAGATTTGACTTTCTCTTGCCACCACTAAATAATTATATCTTAATTGAGTAAGAAACAGTAAGAGCAATTACATTAAGACCTGGTCTTTATATTTGCTTTTTTGCACATAAAGAAAAGGAGAGTAACACAAAGCATGAGACTTTTTTTTTCTAAATAGAATGTTTTACAAAATCTTCCACAACCCACCAGCTGTTCCTTAAAGCTTTGTGTACATTTAACCTGCCAATCACTTTATAGGCAAATATTTTATTTACTTGCTCTCTTATGAAATTGAATCATAGAACCACCTGGTAATGTCATAAAGATGTCATTGATGAAATCTGGCTTCCAGAAATTAGTTTTCTTGCCATTCTGTGGATTCATGGGAGTTTAGCTGCATACATCCAAGGGAAATGTATGCGGCAGTCAAAAAAGCGAACAGAATGTTGGGAATCCTTAAGAAAGGGATAGATAATAAGACAGAATATATCATATTGCATCTATATAAATCTATGGTACGCCCACATCTTGAATACTGCGTGAGGATGTGGTCGATCTCAAAAAAGATATATTGGAATTGGAAAAGGTTCAGAAAAGGGCAACAAAAATTATTAAGGGTATGGAATGGCTGCCATCTGTGGAGCAATTAATAAGACTGGGACTTTTAGCTTGGAAAAGAGACTACTAAGGGGCGATATGATAGAGGTCTATAAAATCATGACTGGTGTGGAGAAGAAGTAAATAACACTTTTTTAACACAAGAACTAGGGATCACCAAATGAAATTAATGGACAGCAGATTTAAAACAAACAAAAGGAAGTATTTTTTCCACACAACGCACAGTCAACGTGTGGAACTCCTTGCCACAGGATGTTGGGAAGGCCAAGACTATAACAGGGTTCACAAAAGAACTAGATAAGTTCATGGAGGATAGGTCCATCAATGGCTATTAGCCAGGATGGACCGGGATGGTGTCCCTAGCCTGTGTTTGCCAGAAGCTGGGAAAGGGTGACAGGGGATGGATCACTTGGTGATTCCCTGTTCTGTTCATTCCCTCTGGGGCACCTGGCATTGGCCACTGTTGGAAGACAGGAACTGGGCTAGGTGGACCTTTGATCTGACCCAGTATGGCCTTTCTTATGTTCTTATGAAAATGACTTTAGTGACCAAAAGAAAGTAAGAAAGGGCTTTCACCTGTGTAGAGTTGTTGCTATCTAGGCATGACACAATACTGTGTATGATGCCAGATCTTAAAGTAGTATAGAAAATCTTCAGGCAGGTATTTTATGTAGCATGCCAGTGACTCATTCAGTATCCCTTGAGTTGCATGTGCTGATAGTAAGGAAATTAGATGCTATTCAAGAGGGAAGCATAATACGACATTTTTAATTTTGAGGGAGAAGGCAAGTTTTTCCCTTCTCTTACAAGTTTTGTTGTAAGAAAATCTCTTAAAGATAAAATTTGATCAGCAGGAAATTTATTGGAGTAGGAGAAAAGGACTGTTAACTGAAACTAACTTTAGTCTATTTGTTTGTAAATTCTTGGGGCAGAGACTACTTTTTTGTAATATGTATGGTGCGTAGAACAGTGCGTGTCTAGAAGCTACCACAGTACAAATAATAAATAATAATAGCCTGATAGTTTGATTATATTGGGATAAAGAATTTATAAGTCTCTTCTGACAATGGTAGGCAGAAATGAATCTATTAATGTACTTGAAAGTGATACTAAATGATCTCTCTCTCTCTCTCTGGGTGTGCACGCTTCTGTATGGAGTTGCTTTTGTGATAGTCCATATGACACTTGTTCCAAAAAAACCCTACCCCCCTGTCTCAATTAAGCACAAATTAGAGGTATATTTTCAAACCTGAATGCCCAAGTCAAGTTAAACTATTTTAGTAACCACTAAAGCAGTGGTCTCCAACCTTTTTATGCCCAAGATCACTTTTTGAATCTAAGGGCAACCCAGGCTCTACTCCGCCCCTTCCCCAAAGCCTCACCCCACTCACTCCATCCCTCCCTCTCTCTGTCACTCGCTCTCCCTCACTCACTTTCACTGGGCTGGAAGAGGGGGTTGGGGTTCAGGAGGGGATGCAGGCTCTGGGCTGGGACTGAGGGGTTCGCAGTGTGGGAGGGGGCTTTGGGCTGAGCCTGGGGCAGAGCAGGAGGGGGTACAGAGTGCTGGTTCTGGGATGGGGGTCAGCGCTGGGGCAGGAGATTGGGGTCCAGAAGTTGGTACAGGGTGCTGACTCTGGGAGGGAGGTCAGAGCTGGGGGTTGCGGTGTAGGAGGGGTTTGGGGTGCAGGAGGAGGAGCTTCCGGGAGCGGCATGGGGCTGGGGTAGGCAGGGAGTCTGGCTTAACGGCAGCCACACTGCACCGCTGGAGATCACAATCGACTGGGAGATCCTCTAGGATTGACCAGTCAATCGTGATAGACCGGATGGTGACCACTGCACTAAAGTATCGCTGTTACCATACTGGAATGTGTTTTGGAACACGTGGGATAGGTAAAGTGATATCCCATGTTTTATCATGTTTATCTGTTTGAACTGGTAGCTAACTATTTTTCCTCTTTTGTAGTCTGGCTTTCATACTGGTGCATTGTGATGAACCAAACCTCAGTGTTTACTTCTTGGTTTGGAAATAACCAACCATGCTGCATGCACTTAATTTGTTGATGCATGAATTGTAGGATTGCCAGGGGGAGCTCATATGGTTATGCAACATACAAACTAATTAATTTTAAGCTGAACTGTGTTTGCAAGGTTCAAGTGCAGTTCATTAACACAGCTGTAAAACAGCTTTTAAAATATGCACTGTTACGGCTTAGCAGATTCCTTGAAAACAGTTTAAAAGCTGTAATGTGTAAACAGGAATGCCGTTTGATTTCACTTTACTGTTTTCTTTGCAAAATGCAATAAGTTTAAATCATTACATTGTTTGACCAACACAGTATGAATCATGTTTAACATATGTGAATTTTATTCAAGTTTTCTCAAGTGCAAGTAATTCACCATACTTGAAAATAAAAGATCTGGATTGTTTCATTCTGTGCCAGTAGGCTTCATGCACAATGTTCCCCCTTATCTGAAAGAACTAAAGAAAAGATGCTAACTAGCCTATTGTCTATAACTCAGATTTCTGCAAGAGTACTATGTGCTTTCTATGTGTTATTAGTCCCCATCCAAATTGGAAAAGAAACTGTAATGTTTTTTAAAAGAAAACATTATTTAGAATTAAAATGTAGATATCTCCAATATGGGCTATTGTCTGGTATGTTTTACAGTAATAAAGAAGCAATTATTGTAACTTACCTAAATTTTAAACAACAGTAAATTGTTAAAATTTTGAAGACAAAATATTTGTAACATCAAAAGCTTTCACTGTACATGATGCTTTTGATAAACCTTAAATAAATTATTCTATACTCATTTATTTTTTAATTCCGGGGCAGTTTAACAAGTTAGAAAAGGAATGAAACAATTAAAAATAGTATCCTTGACCTTGTTTCACATACAAATTCAACTAAGCTCAGTGAATTGAAAGTCCTGAGACAGAATACACATAAATACTCACGTTTGTTTAAGAACTTGTATGACTTTCTAAACTATTCTGTCAGTCCTTGTTGTAGTACACTTCTGACATCCTGTGCTATATTATTTTTTTTTCCTCAGAAAAGTTGACCTACATACACAGAAAAGGGCAACTTAAACTTGAAACAGGTTAAATTTTGTAAAAACAAGCTTTTATAAAGCTTACCACAAATGGAAGTGTTTCCACAATTATTGAAATTCCAGTGAAAACATTTGCTGTAAAGCAAATAAGCAGTGTTTAAAATGCAAACTTAAATGCACTAAAAATCTGAAAGTGAAACTGACCATAAACAAAAGTGAAGCTGAGTTCATTGATTTGTTCAAGCTGAGAGAAATGCAAAATATAAATGAAGGGTATAAGTGAGAGCTAAATGCAGCCAACCCATGCAGTTTTAACTAGTGCAGAAACCCACAGATCTTTCCTTCTGAATACTTAATATGCTCCAACTAAAGGGCAGTTTGCTTGAAGCCTGAATAAGCACAGTGTGTTATTGCTTTACCTCTTGACTGAATTGAAAGGACTGAAGTATTAGAAGAGCAAACAGATCACATCTTAAGTTTTTCAGAAATTAGTGTTCCCAGTATTCTGTGCAGGTGAATAATTAATATTCAAAGAATACCACAGCTAAAGTATTCAGTGACAAATATATGGTGATATAATACAGTTATGAAAACAGTAATTTACATAAGCAAAACATGTTCTGTATGGACTCTGCAATGTCCTCAAACACTTTTCTGCATATGGTTGTTTCAAATAAAATTTACATTTTTATCTGATTAATCTTTGATATGAACAGATATGAGGATAGCCTGTATCACAATTCTGGCTTAATATTTCCTTGTTTTGGGGGAGGATTAGTGGAATATTGCCATTCTATTTAATAATTTTTAATAAGGTTTTTTTCTTATTTTAATTATTTCTTAAAGCCCTCCTCAAAACACTTCCACAAAGCCAGTTCAGTACCTGCAGAAATACTACCGTTGGTTTTTAAAAAAAAATACTGTAGTGGTATGTGATCACAGCTCTTATGTCAGATATGTTGATCTCTCACTAACTGATTTGCTTCTATTGTGACAATGGAAGTTTTGCTATTTACTTCACAGGAAGCAACATGAACCCTTAAACTAAACTTTTCATACTTGGGAAATCAGATCTTGAATATTTTGATTATTATTAAACCAGAAGTTCATCTTCTAATGACAATTTTGACTACGAGAATGGAAACAACTCAGTGAAATTGTGGTGTTCCTATATATACACTAGTACTAGGCGCTTGTTAGAGTGGTACTAAATGGCAGAAGCTTTGCAATTCATAGCACTGTTGATTTCCCTGTACTGGGGATAAACTGAATAGTGTCTGTATAGTGGCCATTGTGTAGCCCTTGGAGCTATATGTCCTGCACCTAGAGGAACTAGGAAATATCAAGGAACACACACACTGTTTGCTCTGCTCTGCCAAGTACTTTGTTCCATTAGTCTCAATACCCTTGTGGCAAAAATTACCGACAACTCTTGGCCTCCCATAATTTACAGGAATGTTTCTCCCAAAATAATGGCAGAAGCAACTCTGATTTGGGGGCCTGATCCTGCAAGTTCTCTCTGTGCAGAATTCCCATTGAAATTCCCATGTGGTAGGTTTTGGAGGACTGGGTTCATTGTGAGCATATCCAGCTATAAATGCAGAGAATTTTTTCCATGGTCTTGGAGCCTTTAAATCTTCCTGAGCAAATGGGTTCCATTGCCATGGTGGTGTACATAAGAACGGCCATATTGGGTCAGACCAAAGGTCCACCTAGCCCAGTTCCTGTCTTCCAACAGTGGCCAATGCCAGGTGCCCCAGAGGGAATGAACAGAACAGGGAATAACCAAGTGATCCATCCCCTGTCACCCTTTCCCAGCTTCTGGCAAACACAGGCTAGGGACACCATCCCGGTCCATCCTGGCTAATAGCCATTGATGGACCTGTCCTCCATGAACTTATCTAGTTCTTTTGTGAACCCTGTTATAGCCTTGGCCTTCCCAACATCCTGTGGCAAGGAGTTCCACACGTTGACTGTGCGTTGTGTGGAAAAAATACTTCCTTTTGTTTGTTTTAAACCTGCTGCCTATTAATTTCATTGGTGATCCCTAGTTCTTGTGTTATGAGAAGGAGTAAATGGGAAATAAGCAAGTGTTTTTACCACACCAGTCATGATTTTATAAACCTCTATTATATTGCCCCTTAGTCATCTCTTTTCCAAGCTGAAAAGTCCCAGTCTTATTAATCGCTCCTCAGATGGCAGCCGTTCCATACCCCTAATAATTTTTGTTGCCCTTTTCTGAACCTTTTCCATTTCTAGTATATCTTTTTTGAGATGGGGCAACCACATCTGCATGCAGAATTCAAGATGTGGGCGTACCATGGATTTTTATAGAGGCAATATGATATTTTCTTTCTTATTATCTATCCTTTTCTTAATGATTCCCAACATTGTTTTCTTTTTTGACTGCTGCTGCATATTGAGTGGATGTTTTCAGAGAACTATCCACAGTGACTGCAAGATCTTTCTTGAGTGGTAACAGCTAATTTAGACCCCATCATTTTATATATATAGTTGGGATTATGTGTTCCAATATGCATTACTTTTCATTTCTCAACACTGAATTTCATCTGCCATTTTGTTGCCCCATCACCCAGTTTTGTGAGATCCTTTTGTAGCTCTTTTCAGTCTGCTTTGAACTTAACTATCTTGAGTAGTTTTGTATCATCTGCAAATTTTGCCACCTCACTCTTTACCCCTTTTTCCAGATCACTTATGAATATGTTGAATAGGACTGGGTCCAGTACAGACCCCTGGGGACACCACTATTTACCTCTCTCCATTCTGAAAACTGACTACTTATTCCTACTCTTTGTTTCCTATCTTTTAACCAGTTACCAATCCATGAGAGGACCTTCCCTCTTATGCCATGACTGCTTACTTTGCTTAAGAGCCTTTGGTGAGGGACTTTGTCAAAGGCTTTCTGAAAATCTAAAATCTGAAAATCTTTCTGAAAATCTATATCCACTGGATCTCCCTTGTCCCCATGCTTGTTGACCCCCTCAAAGAATTCTAGTAGACTGGTGAGGCATGATTTCCCTTTACAAAAACCGTGTTGACTCTTCCTCAACAAATTTATGTTCATCTATGTGTCTGACAATTTTGTTCTTCACTATCGTTTCAACCAGTTTGTCCAGTACTGAAGTCAGGCTTACTGGCCGGTAATTGCCGGCATCACCTCTGGAGCCCTTTTTAAAAATTGGCGTCACGTTAGCTATCCTCCAGTCATTCGGTACAGAAACTGATTTAAATGATCGATTACAAACTACAGTTCTGCAATTTCATATTTGAGTTCCTTCAGAACTCTTGGGTAAATGTCATTTGGTCCTGGTGACTTATTGCTGTTTAGTTTATCAATTTGTTCCAAAACCTCCTCTAATGACACCTCAATCTGGGACAGTTCCTCAGATTTGTCATCTAAAAAGAATGGCTCAGGTTTGGGAATTTCCCTGACATCGTCAGCTGTGAAGACCAGAGCAAAGAATTCATTTAGTTTCTCCGCAATTGCCTTATTGTCCTTGAGTGCTCCTTCGTCCAGTGGCCCCACTGGTTGTTTAGCAGGCTTCCTGCTTCTGATGTACTTAAAAAAATGTTTGCTATTACTTTTTGAGTCTTTGGCTACCTGTTCTTCAAATTCTTTTTTAGCCTTCCTAATTATATTTTTACACTTCATTTGCCAGAGTTTATGCTCCTTTCTACTTTCCTCACTAAGATTTAACTTCCACTTTTTAAAGGATGCCTTTTTGTCTCTCGCTCCTTCTTTTACTTTGTTGAGCCATGGTGGCACTTTTTTGGTTCTCTTACTATGTTTTTTAATTTAGGGGTGTACATTTAAATTGAGCCTTTATTATGGTGTCTTTAAAAAGTTTCCAGGAATTTCACTTTTGGCACTGTACCTTTTTAATTTCTGTTTTAACTAACTTCCTTATTTTTGTGTAGTCCCCCTTTTGAAATTAAATGCTATAGTGTGGGGCTGCTGTGGTGTTTTCCCTGCCACAGGGATTTTATATTATGGTTGCTATTATCAAGCGGTACAGCTATATTCACCTCAGATCCTGTGCTGCACTTAAGACTAAATCAAGAATTGCCTCTCGTGGGTTCCAGGACTAGCTGCTCCAAGAAGCAGTCATTTATTACTTCTGAGTTTGTGATGCCATTTGATAACTTGGTAAACTGTCTATACTGCAGGGCTGCCCAGAGGATTCAGGGGGCCTGGGGTCTTCGGCGGTGGGGGTCCTTCTGCTCCTGGGGGTCTTCGGGGCACTTCACTGAAGACATGGAGTGGAAGGACCCCCGCCGCCAAATTGCCACTGAAGACCCGGAGCGGAAGAAGTGGCGGCGGGTCCTTCACTCCGGGTGTGTCCGGCGGCACTGAAAGACCCCCCGCTGCCGAATTGCCGCCGAAAACTCTCATGGGGGCCCCTATGGGGCCCAGGGCAAATTGCCCCCCCCCCCCGACAGCCCTGCTATACCTTGGTATAAATAGGAAGTAAATTGAGTATGCAGAAGAGAGATGTTTTGAGGGACTTTATAAGGTTATGAAGTATTTTAAATGCTTGTCATTTTGTGAAACATTTTCATACACATTTTTAATCAAACTGAAATCTGGCATAGGAGGAAACTCTATTGACTTCAATAACCCTTCAAGACTAAGAAATTTAAGGTCAGGAACTGACCTTCTTTATCAAGTGGAAATAGTACAAGTGACACTGGATTTGTGGTGTTTTGGCTCTGTGCATTAATCTTGATATCCGCATGTATGTCTTGACAATGTACTGCTCTACTTTAAAAGATAGACCAAAATCACTAATGAACCTAAGCCAATCTGTGTTTACATGAGTTGAAATACAGGAGTTACAAAAGCTTTGAGTTAACTGGTAGTGGCTATCCAAAATCACCGGAATTCTAAGGCTGCACTGTGTCAATTTCGGTTACGTAACTTAATAAATGCTCAGTGTTGTGTGAACTAGATAGTAGTACTGATCTATTATCTTATTTACATCATACAGGCAGAGTCCCCCATAATATTTTGACCACAATCTCATTAAAAATGCAGCAGTTTACTTCATAGGAATTGGTATTGTATTAATTTGACAATTGGTAGACCTGGTATTGTTGACATTAAGCTAGAAATATCTATGCTATCAAAAGTAAAATAAACCACAACATAGAACCAGGTTGTCTTAAAAAAATCACTTGTTCTGCAGTGGACTAGCAGCAATCTCACTGCTCTGCCAAAGGATTTCAGAATAGAAGACTCAACAGCCATGTGCTTTTTGTCAATTTTGTTTCTTTGAGTTCAACAATCCTATATTTTGATCCTACTTGTCATGCCTAATGATCTCTCCATCTAAGTAACTTAAGAATTTTTATTTGTAGCAGAGATTACTCTTATCAACTCACTTGGTCAAAGTGCCAAATTCTGCATCTAGTTACATTTCTGTAGTAACTCCACTGACCCCAAGATTTACACTTGTGTGACTGAGAACAGAATTTGGAGAACAGCTCATCTTAAAGCTCCAGGATATCTCTTCTACAGGATTTAGGGTCCAATAGTGACAGATAGCTCCCGACTTTTAACAAAAAATATATATATGTAATGCACTGTGGGTGGAAACAAAGATCATGTTCCCCTCCCCCCCCCCCCCCCACACACACACTCTCTCTCTTGCAGATCTTAGTACTCAGAGACGGGCAGACCTCCAGAACTTCTCATCGGTACTGCCTCACTATATTCTTCTCAGCTCTTCTAGATTTCACCATTTTAGCAGACATGTCTTGGAATCCTACAGCTAATGTTCCTTTTCTTAGTAAATTAAAACAAATTAAAGCTCAGCAGCTAATAAATGTGCTATTGATCTATTCCATGCACCTCTCTGAATTGTCATTTCAATGGTGGTACTTCTGAACTGCTGGATCCTCTCAACACACCAGTAGCATTTCCTCTAAGTATTGACTTCAGTGGTTCCTGGAAAATCAGTTTCATTTGATGTCCCAAGAAATGTAGTATTTGCAATAGGTTTCTCTTTTTCCTAGTAAAACAGCAGTGGAACTGACATTGAAAGTTGGGTATTTTTCACTTTTAATTACACCACTGATGAATTTTGATTTTACACTTCCTACCAATGCTAGGCTCATTTTGGATAAGTATACTTTGTTTTAAAATCTGACACAGAAGCAAATATGTTTTTTAAATTCTGGTGATCTCACAGAGCTCAGATATTCAGTGGCTTTTCCTGGAAATAAATCAAAATGAGCAAAATGAATACTGGAAGTGTTAAACAGTATGATGTATATTCTAACATTTAGGCTAAATTACAGTAGTTCTCAAAGCCGGTCCGCCGCTTGTTCAGGGAAAGCCCCTGGCGGGTCGGGCCGGTTTGTTTACCTGCCGCGTCTGCAGGTTCGGCTGATCGCGGCTCCCACTGGCCGCGGTTCACTGTTCCAGGCCAATGGGGGCTGTGGGAAGCAGCAGCCAGCACATCCCTCAGCCCGCGCTGCTTCCTGCAGCCCCCATTGGCCTGGAATGGCGAACCGTGGCCAGTGGGAGCCGCAATTGGCCGAACCTGCAGGCATGGCAGGTAGACAAACTGGCCCGGCCCGCCAGGGGCTTTCCCTGAACAAGCGGCGGACCGGCTTTGAGAACCACTAGAACTCTAATGCTTTGTTACATACTGTTCTGTTAGTAGTTGCTTTTGAGAAATTCTTTCTATATTTTCATGCTTGTATTATAAGAGCAAGTTCCTTTGTACTTGGTGTACACAAAGACACTCTTAAACTGTGTGGCTTTACTTATACTAGACAGGTTTTTTGCATGTCATAGCTGAAAAGTGTCATTTTACATGTGATGAAAAAGGAACACCCTGCACTATGCTTATGTTCCATATTGACTCATTCGGGGCGAGATCCTTCACCCCTGAAGTCAGTAGATGCTTTGCCATTGACTTCAGGGAGTACAAAAGCATGTGATCTAATTTGTGCCAATAACATTTCAAATATTAAGAAGCACTCCTTACCATGTTGGGAAAAGTTATTTGTAAGTTTAAAAAAAAAAAGTAAACAAAAAAGCTAGATCATGCCCTTCCTAGGAAGGGAAAATTTCTAGTCTATTTTGGGTATCTCCACAGGGTCACCCACACAGTGAGGTGGAGGTGGTGGCTAGCCATAGGTCCTACATTATACAAGTAGGCTGGGGATCCATGAAAAACTCTGTAGACCACCCCCTCCCCAACCATGCTTGAAGACTTTGCTTGTGACTGGAAGGCTCCACCATTTCTTACACCAGCAGTTCTTATGCTGCCACTGTTTCCCTTGCTATGGGCATGATCCAGAGCGCACTGAAGTGAATGAGAGTCTTTCCATTTATTTCAGTGGGCTTTGGATCAGGCCCCCTGGCTTCATATTCAGACCTTCTCCGCAGGTTGTTAATTCAGGCATGAACCAACATTTACCGCTGTGACATTATGTCAGAGTTGAATTCCCTACATCAGAGGATCATGCCATCTAGCGCAGAGGTTCTCAAGCTGTGCTCCATGAACCACCAGTGGTCCGTGAGCTCCATTCAGGTGGTCCACGGATAGTTCCCTCTAAGGTGCACGCGCCTGGGCAGCCGCACACGAATGAATGAAAGGCCACCTGCCTAATTAGTGGAGCTGCGTAAGCATGGTTCCACTAATTAGGTGCCTGGACCCTGGAGAAGATGCACATGTAAGGTGAGGTGGTGGCCTTGGGGAATAGGAGGTAGGTGGGAGGGGGCAGTGGAGTGAGAAGAAGGTGTGGGGAAAATTTGGGACGTGCAGGGCTGCAACAGCCAGAGAAAGAGGCGACTTTCCCCAGCTCCAGGGCTGCAGCTGCCAGGGAGAGGACCCCCACTCCCCCCGCTCCTTCCCAGCCTCAGCTCTGTGGCTGCTGTGGCAGGGGAGAGGGGGAGAGACCCCCACTCCTTTCCGCCCATCTCAGTGGCTGCCACGGCGCGGGAGACACCTCCCCCTTCCCAACCTCAGCTCGGGGGCTGCTGTGGTGAGGGAGAGATCCTCCTCCTTCGCAGCTCAGGAGCTGCCGTGGCGGCGGGGAGAGGGCACATCCGTTGCATTAGAAAGGTAAGACTACTGATATTAAAATAGGAGTTGTGTGCTTTTATTTGTAGAACAAAAAAAAATGAAGTATATAGCTTTTATCCAGAGTGCTTTACAATAGTTAGCTAATGGTACAAACAGCATTTGGAAAGATCATTAAGTGGTCCACCGAGACCCTCAGCAATTTGCAAGTGGTCCGCGCAAAGAAAAGTTTGAGAACCACTGATCTAACGTGTTCTTTGGATCTACCCACTTGGCTGCCAAGAGACATTCCCTCCTCCCCAGGTTCCATTTCCAGCAGATCTGCCTCAACACATCTTGTTTACAGGGAGGCCTTCCCAACTAGTAGATCGTTTATTTTTGTATTTGTAGCCCTCATTTAAAAAGTTACTACTTGATATGTTTCAGCGTAACAGCCGTGTTAGTCTGTATTCGCAAAAAGAAAAGGAGTACTTGTGGCACCTTAGAGACTACTTAGAGACCCCCAGATCTCACTGTTAAATGTAAAACTCATTTGTTTTTCTTAGCTTTCTCTCAATAAGTTCTCCTCTCTCATACTCTGCAAACAAAATTCCCCCAAAATACAAATTAATCAAGCTATTGCTCCGACGAACTGTTTTGTTTTGTTCTTATTTCTGTTTGTAAATGCTTGGGAGGATCACCAGTACTACAGTGATGGGAGGCCATAGATACATAGAACACGCGTGGAAATCTGAACTGAAATTCAACCCCAACTGATAAATCCTATTAAAATATTAACAAGAATATGTTGGTACTTACTCCTACTTTGGTGTTAATGAAACTTGTATTGCACTGCTATCATCCTTGCAATATTGAATTTTGCTCCTTAAATTTTCTTTTTGATTTTTGTTTATACATGGTCCGTAGTTCAAAATATTAATAAACAGTGTTCTTGTATGTTAGCATATAATTAGTAAGGCTCTTGACATAGCTATAAAATAACCCCCACAACACACAATCTCTCCTTAATTTGAATAAGGAATCAGTCATGCCAAACTTGTCATTCCTTCAGTGCCGTAAAAGGACTGTTGCTGAATATCTGACAATTAGGGCTGTCGATTAATCGCAGCTAACTCGTACGATTAACTCAAAAATTAATCGCGATTAATCTCTGTTTTAATTGCACGGTTAATAAATTTCAATTTGTATTCTATTCTTTAAATATTTTGGATGTTTTTCTACATTTTCATATATATTGTGTTATAAATATTTGCACTGTAAAAATTATAAAGAAATAGTATTTTTCAATTCACCTTATACAAGTACTGTAGTGCAATCTCTTTATCATGAAAGTTGAACTTAGAAATGTAGATTTATTTTTTTTACATAACTGCACTCAAAAACAAAACAATGTGGGCTCTGAAATTTTAGAAGTCCACTCAGTCCTACTTTTTGTTCAGCCAATTGCTAAGACAAACAAGTTTGTTTGTTTGCATTTACAGGAGATAATGCTGCCCTCTTCTTATTTACAATATCACCAGAAAATGAGAACAGGCATTTGCATGGTACTTTTGTAGCTGGCATTGCAAGGTACTTTTATGACAGATATGCTAAATATTCATATGTCCCTTCATGCTTCAGCCACCATTCCAAAGGACATGCTTCCATGCTGATGACACTCGTTAAAAAAAGATGTGTTAATTAAATTTGTGACTGAACTCCTTGGGGGAGTACTGTCTGTCCCCTGTTCTGTTTTACCCGCATTCTGCCATATAATTCATGTTATAACAGTCTCGGATGATGACCCAGCACATGTTGTTCATTTTAAGAACATTTTCACTGCAGATTTGGCAAAATGCAAAGAAGGTGCCAATGTGAGATTTTTAAAGATAGCTACAGCACTTGACCCAAGATTTAAGAATATGAAGTGCTGTCCACAATCTGAGAGGGACAAGCTGAGAGCATTCTTTCAGAAGTCTTAAAAGAGGAGCACTTGGATGCGGAAACTACAGAACCCAAACCACCAAAAAAGAAAATCAACCTTCTGCTGGTGGCATCTGACTCAGATAATGAAAATGAACATGCGTCAGTCCTCGCTGCTTTGGATTGTTATTGAGCACAACCAGTCATCCGCATGGACACATGTCCCCTGGAATGGTGGTTGAAGCATGAAGGGACATATGAATCTTTAGCGCATCTGGCACATAATTATCTTGCAACGCTGGCTACAATAGTGCCATGCGAATGCCTGTTCTCACTTCCTGGTGACGTTGTAAACAAGAAGTGGACAGCATTATCTCCTGCAAATGTAAACAAACTTGTTTGTCTGAGCGATTGGCTGAACAAGAAGTAGGACTGAGTGGACATGTAGGCGCTGAAGTTTTACATTGTTTTGTTTTTTTATTGCAGCTTTTTGGGTACATAATTCCGCATTTGTAAGTTCAACTTTCATGATAAAGAGATTGCACTACAGTACTTGTATTAGGTTAATTGAAAAATACTATTTCTTTTGTTTTTTACAGTGTAAATAATTGTAATCAAAAAGAAATATAAAGTGAACACGTACACTTTGTATTCTGTGTTGTAACTGAAATCAATATATTTGAAAATGTAGAAAACATCCAAAAATATTTAAATAAATGGTATTCTATTATTGTTTAACAGTGTGATTAATCACCATAACTATTTTAATTGCTTGACAGACCTACTGACAATATGTTGTTAAGAAAGATATCTAAGACAAGGAAAGTTGTGTTTTTTTTTGTTTTTGTTTTTTGCTAGAAATGAGGTGTGCAAATTTTTAACAGTGAGAGTAATTAACCATTAGAATAACTTAGCTAGGGTGGATTTCCCCCTTCACCTTACTTCTTTAAGCCAGAAGTTATGATGAGCTTGAGGTTGGAGCCACTTGGTGAAATTCTGTGACTTGTATTGTGCAAGAGGTCAGACTAGATGAACATAGTGTCCATTTCTGGCATTAAAATCTGTGAAATCTTATCTGAGCTAATTTATGCAAATGTTTGTATAAATGCTCCTCTCTTTTCTTCACTTGGCCAGATCCGATCACGTTATGGATCTAACCAAATCGGAAGGATACATGAGTCGGTGAGAAAGAACATGGACTTCTGAGAACACTAACTTCCTAGATGCTTAAAATAGAAGAGCGTAGGATTATGGTGATCAGTTACCAGTGGCTACAAAGATGGAAGAGCAATGGACCCCTCTACCTGTACCTATATAAATAAAGTTTTAGAAAGCAGAGAGAACTTAAACTGAACCAAATAATTATTTCAGCCATGGGAGATAATGAAAGTTTTTGGGAGAGCTTGATATATGCACATCCTACCTGTGTAGCCTGGAAGCAAGAGGCAGAGGGATCTGTCTACCATCTAGCTAGTATTCTATTTGTTGTTGGCTTCATGGGAGGAAGTGGATTCTTTGGGCTAATGTACGTCTTCAGTTTGCTTGGATTGGGTTTTCTCTGCTCTTCTGTATGGGCTTGGCTGGATGTATGTGCTGCTGATATATTCTCCTGGAATTTTGTCCTGTTTGTGATATGCTTCGTACAATTTATTTATGTAACCTACCAAGTTCGGAGTGTTTCCTTTGAAAAAGAATTCCAGGAACTCTACAGTTCTCTTTTTCAGCCTCTGGGAATCTCCTTGACTGTTTTTAGGAAGATTGTCTTGTGCTGTGATGCAGAAGTGGTTACTTTGGAGAAGGAGCATTGTTATGCTATGCAAGGCAAAACACCTATTGATAAACTCTCTATGCTTGTGTCTGGAAGGTTTGTATCAGTTTGTTCTTATCTATTTACAGGGTGGGTTTTTTTTTCATCCTTCCAAATATAAAAGTAAACAGTAATTCCTTATTTGTATATTGTTTGCTCACAATTAATTCAAGTACCAGAGATTAAATAGGTTGACAGTTTAAAAACTGTAAACATGTCCAGGAAGTCTCCCAGCATGAGAACACTTTGAGCCCAAAAGCTTAACAGCTTAAAGAACAAGGAGACTAATATTTTTTCAGACCATTGTATTATACCACTTCAATTTTTCCTTAAGTAATTCAAATAAAGGGAGCATGAGTGCATTAATCAATGTGTACACTGTATTTGTTTTAATAACATAAGAATATTTTAGAAGTGTTATCTATTAGTATAACCTGACTAATGAATCCAATGAAGTGAGCTGTAGCTCACGAAAGCTTATGCTCAAATAAATTTGTTAGTCTCTAAGGTGCCACAAGTCCTCCTTTTCATTTTTCTGACTAATATGGGAAACAAAATTGTTCTACACCGTTTAGCAGTGAATGCTGTGTTTATTTTAATAGTGTATCACTACATTATAGCCTAGATTGTACCTGACTGCTTCATGGGTGTCCAAGGAGTGGAAAAAGGCATAAGAAACAAACAGCCGCCCTCCACGACAGCTGGGCACAACTACTGTCCCTACTAGTGTCTGCATGAGTGCTGCAGGGGTAGTGTCCATCCCTCCACATTGGCCAAACATGCAGGGAAGTGTATGCTACATTCCTTCCTGGGGTACGACAAAAGACTTGCACCCCCATGCCCATGGGAGATGAGAGCATTAAGCCCCATCCTGAGTAGCCCTCAGAGAGGCATACAAGGTCCAGTTGAGTCCTAGATAATTTTTTAACTCATGAAAATCTTGGTCTGTGGAGGACTAGGCCATTCATACAGAGACCCAGTGTCTCCATGCTATTCCCCTGGCCTTAATCACAGCTTCTGAAACAGCATTATCTTGCATGGGAAAACCATATATGTTACATGAGGGATGTCACCCCAGAGGGCTACCATACCCCCTCTCACCTCAGCCCTCTAAAATGCAGAGCCACAAAATAACAAAGGGGGTTCTATAGGTCTTCGAAGAAGAAGGTGAATCATGCTTTTTCACCATTTCTATGTATATCCGCCATATCAGGTCACCATATGCCTAACATTCAGCCCTTCCACATGCCAGTCACCTTTAGAATGATCTTGCCGTGAGTAAGGACTATAGGAATTGAACTTTAGTTGCTTGCTTGCTGTTTTGTGTGTGCTTGTTCCAACTGCATATAAAAACTTAAAGAAAACAGTATGAACAAATCAGCATAGACCCCACTGACTTCAACTCCCTATACTGAATATTAAAGTACCTCACATCTAGCTGCTGTTTAATATTAGAAGTAACTTACTATTCTGTCTACTTTTATGAGTGCAATATTGACATATCCACTGTATTTTGGTAGGATCAGAGTGACAGTTGATGGAGAGTTTCTGCATTATATTTTTCCCTTTCAATTTCTGGATTCTCCTGAATGGGATTCCCTTAGACCCACAGAAGAGGGTATTTTCCAGGTAAAACATGAGGGGTTTTTGTGTACTACTTTAAACTGTTGCATAGTTAATTACTTTAGAAATTAATGTACTGTATTATTTTTGTTACTGAAAATGCCAGACTTGAGTCTATAGGGGAGGGAGGTCTGGTTACTCAGTTGATTGGTGAGGTCTGTATTCTGTTGGTATCTCCTTTCTATTTAGTTTTATATTGTTGCTGCAAAATCTGATTGCTTAGAAAAAATGATTGTGTTCAGCATTTCAGAATTAGACTGCCTTTGTATTCTGTACTGGTATTTTTACATTTCGTCTAGGCTGACAGCTAGAGAACTTCCGGATCCAAGGAAACTAGAAATTCTTGGTTTCTTCCCCACCTGTCCTTTATCTGCAATGAGTCTTGGGTCATATTCTCAGCTGGCTTAAATTGACATAGCTCAGTTAACTTCAACTGTTGTAGATACAGAGCAGAAAGAATAAGGCACATGCACAGGCAGCAATCCAAGAAGCGCTAGTGGCACTTTCAAAGGACTATTTGTAGGATTTCTGTGGCCAATTGTCATAAATCCTGATTCTGCAGTTTTTACTTATGCAGCTTTCCCACTGAAGCCATAGGAGTTTCTTCTGAGTAAGAAGAACAGGCTTGAGGCCTTCATACAATTGTATAGTCAACATCAGCACACCAGAATTTAGCTATTTTTAATCTCATTTTCAGGTAACTCTTACAGCAGAGACAGACTGTCGATATGTGGCTTGGAGGAGAAAGAAACTGTATTTGCTGTTTGCTAAACACCGTTTCATCTCACGTCTGTTTTCAATTTTAATTGGGAATGACATTGCTGATAAACTATATGCCTTGAATGACAGAGTGCACGTAGGAAAAGGACTTCGATACGACATCCGGTTACCAAACTTCTACCAAGTGGCAGTACCAGGGACACCCAAAGTGCAACCTGCAGAACAACTTGTGAGCAATTCAAGACAAAAGTTCACTAACTTTGGAAACTGTGACTCTTCTAAAAAATAATACACACAAAAAATGATAAATTAAATAGGGAAATACAAGTTGTTAACAGGAAAATCAAGCTGAACAATACCTAGTAAAGCCAAACTTGATTGAAAGTGCCATTTACTTTAGTTAAAATAACTTGCATCCCTTTTCTCCCTGCTGAGCCAGCTGGTTGGCTTGTACATTTTGACTAATTATGCATTATGATTAATTTCTTTTGTTGGTCTTATTACTTTTGGGGGGGGGAATGAATCATGAGGGGATGAAGCTTTAGTGTAATTGTGGTGCCTTCTGTGGTTTTTTTTTTTTGTTTTTTTTTTAAGATATTTGCATAGCGCTCTTGATCATATGTATTCCAACTTACTTGTCATAATGAATTATGGAATCCAACAAGCAAGTTATTTTGAGTTCCTTGTTACATTCATAATTACAATATCTGGACCTGGTCTTTTTTTTAAGCCATCAGAAGCTTAGAGAAGATTACTTTAAAAACATTTTTTAACTCAGATTGTCTTGTTTTCTTTTTTTAAAAAGGGAAATGACAGAATGTGAAATGCACAGTAAGACAACTTTTTTTTTTCCATTCAGTCCATGAACAGTTGATTTCTCTGAGGCTATAGGAAAGAAGCATTACAAAAAACACTAATGTAATTGCCGACGTGAAAAAAAAGTAAAGCAATCAATGTAATTGCGGCAAAGTATATAATAGGAAAAAAATTGTGTAGTGCTTTTAATAGAATGTGATGCTATAGTAACTAGACTTAAAAGGTGTAAGTTCCAATCATAATGTAAAATAAATACTGTACAACAATCCATCACTAACACATTTAAGTCCGAATTTTACAGCAACCCTTTCAGCCAGGTTTGTCATAAAGCGACACAAATCAGTAAATACATGGGGCTACCAACATAAAACAGCAAACTATTCTTCTTAGTAGTGAAGTACTCCTATTCAGCTTGCAAAGTCACTTTTCTGTGCCTATAAACTTTTTAATTTAAAATACATCTTCTCCCTAGTATGTGTGGGTGTCTTTAATAGTTTATGAGGATTCAAGATCAACATTTGGTTGGGGAAAGCTAGTTTTATACTTTTTCCAATTGATCTTGAGGTCATGGTGCCTTTGGGGAAGAGGTGTTTGAATGTCTTTCTTAACTTACTTCCTTGCTCTATGCTTGATGCATGCCTGTAATCAAAAAGGGAAAACCATTACTATTTTATGAGACAATATTAATGCTTGATACATATCAAGGTAGATTGCCTTTTTAATATTTAAAATTTAAAAAAATTGCTCTAGGGCTTGGGAGGAAAAGTTAGTGCCTGCCTTTTTGCTTTTTTTTTTTTTTCTTCTTTTTTTTTTTTTTAAACTAGATCTTACGAGTCATTGGTGGAGGTTCAAAGCAGTTGCCACAGTGTCTACCTTTGAAGGTAATCTTACTGTGTAAGAGAGAAACTTTTTCAAAAACACATTCATCCTGGAGCCTGAGTCAGTAGTTTTCAGTAAGAGTGGCTTTACAGAACAAACCAAATAAATCCATGTATTTTAACAAAGTTATTACAAGTGATGAAAAACGTATATATTGTACATCACTCAATACAAATAAAAGTAGCATTGTACAATGCAAGAACACATTCTGCTTTTAGCTTTTGTCCATTTTCTAGTGAGAAATGTGTAGTGGTGCTATGTGATATTGCAAATCTACTCATGTATAATGGGGTAATCCCAAATTCATGCTAATAACCTCTTTATTATGTATTCCCTATGTTATACCACATGATGTCACAATGTCCATAAAATTACTTTGTTTCTGTAACCCTGTGGCAATACCTGCAGCCATTTAATTAACTAAAAGATGCTGAGTCCTTAAATTAATTTTGGAGCTGAGGATGTACAGTATTTTGCAGGAGGTGGCTTGCACCTCATATAATTGGGTTCTCTTATTGCTCTGTTGACTTCTCACTTGTGTTCTGCCAACTCATCCATCTCCGCCACAACTATCAAATATCTCACTCTTCAGATAAACTTTCAACATTTTTTTTAAAGTACCCCAAAATTATTTTTTCCTCACCAAATCTGATGTAGACAAAAACCCAGGATTGAATATGTCCATTGCCATATAACTTGTTTTGGACCAATAAGAGATTTTACAATATTTTATGACGCCCTAGGACTAGAAATGCCATTAGAAAGCTAGTATTCTAGCTTTGACAGATATAGACAAAGCATTGATTTATTGCTCTGTTAGCCCTTAAAATCAAGACATCCTGACTTTTTCTTTTTTTTTAAAAAAAAAAAAGCTAATTTTAAATAGAGGTTTTACAAAACTTACTAGTACTAATTTCCCTTGCTTGTACTATCAGATATATGGGGTAAAATTCTGGTCTGCTTTGAAATCAATGACAAAACTCCCATTTAAAATTCTATGACCATGAAATTGACCACAATTGACCTTGAATTTGGTAGGGTCCTAATTATCAGTGTGAGTATGTACAGCGAGACAGATATAGACTTTTGGCCTGATTCTAGTCTCACCCCACTGTGTAAATCAGGAATAATGTCATTAATCAATGAGGTCTTACTGGTTTAAGTGACAGGGTAATCAAGTCAATGCTGCTCTTTGAAGCACAGAGGTCCATATTGTGAATCCTTTGCTTGGACTGTAGTGACTCTGCTTGAGTAGCACCTCGCTCTTTGAATAGTTGCATTGTCTTGAGTGGGGCTATTGATGGAGTTGGGTACTGTTATAAGTAAATCTGGCACAATGTGACTGTTTTATAAAGCAGCTGTTTGCCCTTTCATCTGTGCATCAGTCTGTCAACTGATTAGTGCTTCTAGCATTTTTGAACATGTCAGGCAGGAATCCCCCTTCTGAGTTGCAAATTTCAGGCCACACACCAGAAAGATAACTGTGCCCCAGGAAGAATTCAGCTCAAAGAGAGAAGATGATGTTTGCACCACCAGCGTTCTCAGGAGTTCCCCTAGGGAATGGTTCATTTTAATTTGGGGTTCTGACTCCATATGAGGTTCACTGGCAGCATCTGCCTACAGGACACCCCAAATCAATGTATCCTCTTCATACCATTGCTGTGAGCCCTCCACAACTAGTGCTGCCCACTTTTGAGGCGTGGTTGGCTGGCTGGCTGGCTACGGTCCTTTGACAGAATAACACACAGCTGAATCAAACCTGTAAAGCTAGGGGCCTGACTGCCACTCATTTGTAAAGTAGCTCTTACATTGCAAGCAGTCCCATTGAAATCCAAATAATGTGAGTACGGGTGACAGAATTTAGTCTTGTGTAAAAAGCAAGGGTTACATTCTACTCCACTGCCTGGGGTGACAACCAGGGAGAACATAGCTCTATTTATTATAATACATGGTGCAACTTCTAATCAAGAATTATTTGCCTTGGACCAAAACAGAAACTGTGGCTCAATCTGATCAAAGACAACTTGATCATGGAGTAGATTGTGGTACATAACACACAAGATTCAGCCTGTTTTGTAGAAAAATGGGAAACGAGCATGAATAATAATGTTATAGACTTACCACTCAGCTGAAGCTATGCAATCTTGCAATGATGAAATGATATTGATACCACTTTCTAGAAAAAAGTTTGATAATATGAAATTATTGTGACACAATGCATTGCCTACCGTTATATTCTCAACCTACAAGAAAAATTACAATAAAGTATTTTGCCACCGATGTGAACTGGTCTTGCAAGACCATCTGTTATTAAAAACAATTCTCAATTATTTAGGTACATAACATGAAGGAAAAAAAAAACTGCACTGAACTCAGGGGTGTAAAAATAGGTTAAATTACTCTACTTTCTTTATACTGCTGTAATAGTTGAATTTATATTAAAGTGGGAGTATTTCTGAAATACTCTGAGGTAGCTGAATAGACACACTGTCAAACCAATTCCTTAGCCTACCTTTTGAAAGTGTTTATTTTGATTATATTTATATGCATGAAAAATATAAAAGTACCATAATGGGTTCATGATTCCAGAGGGAGTACATCAATTTTTCATCTGCATAATTCATACTAACTTGTTTCTTTTTGTAGAGTTTTGTGTGTGTCTGCAGTTTCTGCTTAATTTTCTGTCTAGTGTAGATGCAGTAAAAGCTGTAATGGGCCTTGCATGTTTCGGACAGATTGTTATAGTACACCATTCACAGAACCTGACCTTGTAAACACTGATGTTTGAATTTTGTGGTGTTAGTAATCCCACACAAAAGTGCTATACATAACCCACTTTGTTATTTTAACTTTCAAAGTCTTCACCTCTGTTCTATGCATACCCACGTCCCAATGTGAATCAAAGGAATTAATGAAACTTAACATGCAAATTAGCAATTTAGCCTGGTAACTTAACATGTAAATAAATCCACATCATCCTGGTGAATCAAAGAGTGTAGGTGGAGCTTCATAAATACAAATGTGTAGGAGAAAATCAGTACAAGTGAGGCATGTGACCTACCCGGCTGCTCTGGAAGGCTTAAGCAGCAGCTGTGACTTCAGTGGGACTAATTGTGTGAGTAAGGATTTACAGGATTGTGCTTAAGGTCAAAAAACTGCTGGCAGATTTACCTACAAAGGCAGCATACAAACATCACCCATGGGGAAGGCAAGAAGCTTCCAAGAGCTTGAGGAAGATGTTCCAGTAGTTAAAGCGCTACCCAGGGTTCTGGGAGATCTATTTTAAATCCCTGTTCCATCATTGACTTTGTATGACCTTGAATAAGTCACTCAGCCTAAATTCCTCATCTGTGAAATGGGAATGATAGCACTTCCTTACCTCACAGTGGTTTTGTGAGTCAGTATGTTAAAGATTGTGAGGTGCTCAGAAGCTAATGATAGGGGCCATATAAACACCATAAGAAGTTGTGATAAAATAATAGAGAGAATGAATAATGTTTGCTCCTCTCAGTGCTGGCACTCAGTTCTAGCCCTGGAAGATCTTCAAATACCTAACTTCAAAGTCATGAGACTTATACACAAAAAACTATTTTTAATAACTTTTAGATATTTGCACAACTATTTTTAATTTCCCCGTACAATGTGGGCTCCTGGTAGCGGAAGTCTTGTTGAATTGAGATTCAGCCATTGGGGGCTCAACTCCCAGTGTAACTGCACTAATACAAACCCCAAGTATACTTAAAAAAAGCTGCAATTTGCATTAGTTGAGTTTACTGCTGCCTGAAATCCTGGCTTTCCTTGTCTATAGTTGGGACTTGCAGTGGTGCAGCTAACACCAGTTACTGGCTACCAATGGCTGAAAATGCCACGTATAGACAAATCATAAGGATCATAATTGTACAGGTAGAAGAATACAAAAGAAAACCTCAGTGTAAAATATTTAAATTTCTCTAAAGCATTCTTAAAATAGTTTTTTTTCCATGGTACATATGGCATATATGTAATAAGATGGTATGAAGTTTCATTAACATTTATTTGGAATAACTTGCATTACTTGTCAAGTTATTGAGTTGTGCAACCATTACCAATTGCTGCTCATAAAACCTTTGTACCACACCATGTCTGTTTGTGTGTGTGTACATACACACGCATGCTTCATATAGTGTAGAGGATGGACTGTGCTCTGGGAATAGCTCTGAGGGGTGTGGTGAATGAAGATGTTGTTTGTATGACTTTGTAGTGGAGCAGCTGCCCCCACTCCTGCAGAATAGGGGATAAAAGCAGCCCTGGAGAGGGCTACAGTAGGGAAGAGGAGTGAAAACAGCTGGGGGAGGCTGATTGTGTAGCTGACCACAGCTGTGGCCAGCTCAATCAGGGCCCTGACCCCCAGCTGTGGGAGGGAGGTGCAGAGCCCCAGGCAAGGGCAGCCCAGGCCACAGCCACTGGTTGTGGGGGATATATAGCCACAGGAGGCAGGCACAACCCTGGCTCTGGTCCCAACTGCAGCAGCTGACAGCTGAAGCCAGAGAAGTCACAAAGGTCCAGTAAAGTCATGGAATCTGTGACCTCCATGACTAAATATTATCCTTAATCATAATGCATATTATTCCTGGGGGAATTCTCCACCACTGCACATGCACAGAATTCATGGGTCCTGCAGATTTTTTTTCCGCCGCAGAAAATACATTCTGTCGGACAGGCGCTGCAGTTCCACCTCTCTCCCACAATACAGCAGCCAGCTCACTGCTCACTAGCCCTTGCAGTCAGCAGCCGAGAAGGAGAGAGCAGAGGCTCATTCCTCACAGCACCCTGCTTGCAGGGCCAGGTGATGAGGCATGGGATATATGAGGGGGAGGGGGCAGACAGACCAGGCCACATGTAGGTGCTAGGCATCATATAGACTGGGGTCCAGAAGGGCGAGTGGGCAGGATAGTCTGGACCAGGTGGTCAATGGGAGTGGGGTTGCAGGGACACATGGAGATAGGGGAGGAGGTACGGGGACAGGGGAGATGTACCTGACTGATTGGGAAAGGCTAGGGGTCAGTCAGGGTCTACATGGCCGAGGCTCCCCAACTTCCTAACAATCCCTCCCCTCCTCACAAAAAAAACTGTTCCATACTTCTCCCACCCACATCCAACAACCCTCCAGGTTCACTTTCAGGCTCCTTCCCAGCAATTACTTTCCTCTCCCTCAGCTCCTCCATTACCCCTGACTCCCTCAAACCTTTGCACTGCTTCTGAGGGGTGAGGGAAATATGGTTCGGTATTGCAGTTTAAATGAATTATTACTCAAAGTTCTGTATTAATATGTCTAGTAAGGAATCTATTTGACCAAAAACATTTCCTGAATCTTTTCTGTTGTCTATATTGTTACAGAAATACTTGCTGAGAGGTATTTTGAAATAAATTACCAAAACAATTAAAATGGGAGTGATTTATATAGTGTTTTGACAAATAAAATATGCAGAATTTTAAAATATAGTGTGCAAAGTTTTTCATTTTTTTTTGGCAGAGAATTTAAGTTTTTGGTGCAGAATTCCCCTCAGGAATAGCATATGCAGAAGGAGGCTGAAATAAGGTTGCAGAGGCAACTTTAATTCCTAACTTCTGAGAATTTATTTAACTCTGCAACTTTAATGTTCCTTTAGTTTTTATTTATTGTAACTATATCTAATTTTGATGTAACTTTGTATTTTGCTAAGAGATTTAGCTGATAAACATTTTATATCTTTTAAAATATATATCAAACTTCATAACTCTTATTTTAGTTTCTAGAAATCTCATCCTATGTTTTTAAGCAGAACTCCCGCAGTGAAATCAGTGCTTAAAAATAAATACCAGGATACAGCCCTTACTGTTTTGGGTTTGTTTTTTTTTTGTTTTTTTTTTTCCTGAATCTCCATTTTCTGGTCCCAATTCAGTTATAGTTTTTCAATACAATTAAAGTCCATTTGGCATATATAAAACAATTTGGAGATTCGTTATAAATGGTAAGAACATAGCAGTATGTAAATACTGAGGACCTGAAGTCAGATGTGGAATATAAAATATTATACTGATCTATGATTTTACTAGCCAGTGTACTTTGTTCTTCACCATAGTTATCTGAATAGGTATTTTAGGTCAGAACAGCACTGTATACACAATGCTTTATGCATTTATTGAAAATAGCATTTGGTGCAAAAACAATAGACATACTGCAAGTGTGTGTGTGTGTGTATACACTGCAGTGCCTACTTTTAAGGGCTCAGTTTAATAGATTTACTTTACAGAGCAAAGAGCTATAATAAATATTGTTCATTAGACTGGTCTTCCCCAAATTTCACTGAATACAGCTGAAAAATTTTAAATGATTCTTCGTTTGTCTAGTATTTTGAAAGATCATTCAAAATTGCTGCAGGAATACTTTATCCTGACTCTTCTGGCAAGGATTAAAGTAGTCCAGAATATATATTGGCATGCATTCTGCTATAGTGAGTTTAAATAAAGAGCGTACATGAGATCCGCGTTGGGCTCAATATTTCTGATTCTATAGTCCTGCACTGTGAGTTTTGAATGCAAAATCAGACTCTTAATGTCAATTGTTTTATCTTTTTAAGTGATCACACATTACATGACTTTAGAATTAGAAGTTAATCCAGCCAAGGAACAGAATAGTTACATTAGGGTCCCCTTAGCTCAAGTTAATGCTGAAGGCAGACGGTATCTTGAAGTCTCTTGTTTTGGACTCTTGCTCTGAACAAACACATGAAATACTCACACTTGGTCTCCAGGCTCCATAGATTCTTTCCAGTGTGCTGGGAGAGGATCGTGCACAGTCACAGGTTGGCCAGATGCTTGCTCTTGACCCTCACTTCCCAGAATGTATCTGGTGATTACCCTTCCCTGGTATTTCTTGTCTTTTCCCATCTCTATTACTCTTCTCTCTCCTCTGTCCCTGACTCCAGGGAGTAGGAAAGGATGACTGGAAAATGCCCTTTTACCATCTTTCTTCTCATCTGGCTTTGTCCCCATATACTACTCCTCAGATCTCATAATATTTTTACCCTTAACTCCGATCTTCTTTTATTGTCCTTTCGTTAAATGATTTTATAGAATCACCTTCCAAATTCTAGCTTTTAATTTTTTCCCCCTCCATTATCATCTGCTTCTTCCTCTAGTTATCACTTAAATTGTCTTTTCAACATTTTCTTCCATTTTTCTTTTCTAGTACCTCTTTGCCCTGCTGGAGATTTTAAACATTTCCCATCTGACATCTCTTTTTCTCCCTTCATAATAAAAATAACAATAGGAGAAAAGACTGGGAAGAAAGGGCATAAAACCTGCTTGCTTGTGACATAAAATCCACCATCTGCACATTGTTGCTGACCCCAAGAAAGTGAATTACTTTCTATAAGACTAACCACATAGGCACAGACTCCATGGGTGCTCTGGGGCTGGAGCACCCACAGGGAAAAAATAATGGGTGCTCAGCACCCACCGGCAGTCCTGCCTATTGCTTCTTGCCCACCCACCAGCCAGCTGCCTCCCCCCCAGGAGGCACTGTGGGGGAGGTGGAGGAACAGGGGTGGGGCATGCTTGTGGGGGGGGGGAATGGGTCAGGGGGGTGAAGTGGTGGTCAAGCACCCCCTGGCAAATCACCACCTCTGGTTAACTGTACCAAGATTAAATATTTGGGGGGGTTGGGGGGGGACTATGTTATATTGGAATTAAAGTTAAATGCATTTTATTATGTAAGGGAGAAAATCCTTAACAGAACATTGTAATTTTAAAACACATATCTAGAGGCCAGGAAATTCAAAACTAAAGTTACACTTCCCAATAAACACTGGAACGTAAGGAAATGCAAAATTAAAATAAGCCTAACAGGGTAATAAAATATTCACGAACATTTGTTCTAACAGAATCCCATAAATTCACTCTGACTGTATTCACAGTTGCTTTGCTCTACACATTCATTTTTGTTCACAAAAATGTTTGCAGACAGATAAATTATTGTGGATGGTCATTAATACAGATTTGAATGAGGATTAGCACCAAAAATGTTTGGGTGGTCATCTTAAACTCCTTGGGTTTCGGAGTCATCCAACAAGGGAGCAGGAAAATCCTGATTAGTTCAAAAAATGCTGCCAAATCTGCAGCTGCAATGACCCCAGAGGAGCAGGAGCGAGGGGTGCGGCCACACCCCCTGTCTTGAAGTGGTTTCCACCATATGCAGGGTTTACAGTTTGGTTCAGTGGCTCTCAGCACCCTCCCCCATACAAATTGTTCCAGTGCCCCTGAATGACCCTTCAGAAATGTGACCTCCCTCAACCAGGAACAAGTTGAAATGCTAATGTGTTATTTTAGTGCTCATGTCGCAGTGTTGCGCAGCATGCAGTAAGAGCTACTTCATGCCTACTCGAAGCAATATGGTGGTAATAATTTGAGTCTCTGGCAACTGGGATGTTTCCCCTGGCTTCTTAGCCCTAATTGGAACACATCAAAAGTTCCCCTCTTGAAAACCTTTATCCAATATTCCCTAACTCTCTCCAGAAATGTGCACACAAACTCTGGACAGAGTCACTACTGTTTCCCCACCCTTACTGCCAAGCTAGTATGGCAATGGGTAGTGAAGGCTGCACACTGACTCCCGGCCTTGTTGGCTTCAATAGTTTTTGATAGAGAGTTTTAGTTCTCCTTTGAGTGCTTGCTCATGTCCATTCTATATTAGGTGTGTTTCCTAGAAGTTTTTCCCTTAGGGGACCGGCTCTGGTGCCCTCTGGAGTGGCACCCACATGGCATGGTATAAGAAGCGCCACCCGCTCCCCTCACCCTCCGTTCTTTCTTGCCGCCAGTGACGGTGCTGGAACGTTTGCTGCTTTGGCTAGTGTTAATTGTTCTCCGTTCTTGCAAGCTTTGCAGAACCTATAATTTAGTTGTATAAACTTAGTAAGTGAATTAGTTACCCTTAGTAGTAGTTCTTAAAGCCTTTATTAGTCCCGAACGGGACTCAGCCTGGGGATGGGGCATGCCCTGGTCCCCAGGCTTCAAGCCCTGTGATTGCTACAAGCAGCCCCTGTCCATCCACAATCCCCATAGTAGCTGTCTTAGGTGCTTGGGTGAAGGGCTTATAAGTGACAGGTGTCATTTGCAAGTCCTTCAAACCCAGAACTAAAAAGCATGACAAATGCCTTAGAGCGCTCCTGATAGAGTTGGCAGACACTCCCGCACCAGAGCAAAGATCCGTCTCAGCACCAACCACCGCAGCATCGGTGCGGAGTGCCCCACCGGTGCCGTCCAGAGGCTGGCACCATTTTCCCCCTTCATGGCTCTGGCCAAGGAGCTGAAGAGGACTGTGAGGGGACGATCTCCTACTTCCTGCAAAGGAAAGGAGAGGGCTGGGGGCGAGCCAAGACCCGCACTGGACTGCTCAATGCCCTCTCCAGGAGGTCGGGCCTAAGCTCAAGGTGAGAGGTGCAGCCCATCTCATGCCTTGCCTGAGTCCCCAGACATCGACACAGGCCTCCATCAGCTTCAGGTGCCATTGACACTGAAGCCCTGCAGGCAGTTCCGGAGATCCTGATGCTCCCAGTGCCACCTGCACCAGTGATACCCAGGTCATGGGGTAAACCCAACTTGGGACCTCTGCATACGTCCCCGCCTCAATGGCGCCATTCCCCATCGCGAGGGATGTCCTGCTACTGCTCGCCCACCTGAAGCCATCATACTTCAGAGCAGAGAGACAGGCCCAGCGGAGCCCTTTTTGGTCCCCAGACCTTGCGCACCAACAGCGGGATTCAAGGCGTACCTAGTCAGTAGCCGGGCGTAGACCCACCGGGGTACGCACCCCTTGGCAAGAGCACCGAGACAGACCCCTCACGTGGCCAAGAGCTCAGTATGATCCTGGGACCAATTAGAGGACTGAAGCCACCGGTAACCAGCCTGCCATCATTGGTTTCCAAGACGGGGATCGCCATATTCGGGAATATCCTCCTGGCAACTGGCTCGTAATAGCTCCCAGTCCTGCTCGACATCTCGGTACTGGTCCGGTAGCGTAAGGCGTAGATCACCAGGTTTCTAACGCCAATTCGATGAATGCCGTTGTTCTCCAAGGCCCAGACCAAAATGTTCATCTCGCTTGGACAGGTCTAGCTCCAGACACAGCAACTGGCCGCTGCTCCGCCCAATCCTGGTCACCTGGTGGCGACCAATCAGATGATAGCTCTGGCACAGTTCCCTGACTGCAGGACAGCTCCGATGTAGATGTCAGCATAGTCCTCATCAGCACCAAAACCTGTCCCATTGCCCCAGGCACAGTGGCTGGCGCCATGTAACCCATGGAGCCCTTGGGGGTTCACCCAACCTTCCCAGGCTGCCCGTTCAGTGTCGGGAGCCTCAGACAGGCCAGAGGCCTCAACATCCCAGACCCCTCCAGTGCTCGAGGCTTCCGGGGGAAAGACCTCACAGGTCCAGGACGATCCAGGCAAGTAGCCTGCTGGACCACTAATGGTCGTCGAGGATTCAGCTGTAGCTGTACGGGCCTTCCTGCTGAAGGTGGTATCTACGGTCCTTCTGAACAAAGACATCTTCTTCCCTGTGCTCTGTCCCAAACCGCACAAGACAAGTGAAGAGAGGCATCTTCATGCACTGGACGTCTGAAGGGCCTTGGCTTTTTACCTAGAGCATACCAAGCCTTTCTGTAAATCAACTCAGCTCTTCATCACCACAGTGGATAGGATGAATGGCTTTCTGCTGTCCTCACAGAGGATTTCCAACTGGATCACCTCTTGCATATAGACCTGTTATGATCTGACAGGGGTGCCGCCGCCGATGATTGTCAGAGCCCACTCAACTAGTCCTCAGCAGCATTCCTGGCACACATCCCTATCCAGGAGATCTGCAGAGCCACGATGTGGTCCTCTCACCACACGTTCACGGTGCATTATGACATCACTCAGCAGGCCAGAGATGACGCTGGGTTCAGCAGAGCTGTGTTGCAATCTACACGTCCATGAACTCCTGCCTGCCTCCATTGACACTGCTTGGGAATCACCTGATATGGAATGGACATGAGCAAGCACTCTAAGAAGAAAACGGTTACCTTTTTTCGTAACTGGTGTTCTTTGAGATGTGCTGCTCATGTCCATTCCATGACCCACCCTCCTTCCCCACTGTCAGAGTTCCCAGCAAGAAGGAACTGAGGGTGGGGGGAGGTGGCGGCGCCCCTTATACCGCTCCAGAGGGCACCAGGTACTGCTAAGGGCAAACCTTCTGGAACCAGTGCATGTGGTGAGCACATGTCCATTCCATTTTAGTGTATGTGCTCACCACATGCACTGGTTCCAGAAGGTTTGCCCTTAGCAGTACCTGGTGCCCTCTGGAGCGGTATAAGGGGCGCCGCCACCTCCCCCCACCCTCAGTTCCTTCTTGCTGGGAACTCTGACAGTGGGGAAGGAGGGTGGGTCATGGAATGGACATGAGCAGCACATCTCAAAGAACACCAGTTACGGAAAAAGGTAACTTTTTTTTTCTTGAGCTAGCCTTGCAACCATGTGATTTAGGTGACCGATTGTTAAGAACAAAGAGCAAAAACTTGAAGCAACGGTTTCAGAAATTCATTTGTAAGCAATCCATAGGCTGGAAAATGTTCAGATAGATCGTTCCTTGAACAATTTCAAATACTGGACAAATCTGTAAAAATCAGATGGTTCACAGATAATTCATGAACAGGAAAAGGGGCTTAGTTAATCAAATAAATTGTCTGTTGTGATTAGTTTGCATAGCTCTGTCAAGGTTCCTCCCCAACTCTGAACTCTAGGGTACAGATGTGGGGACCTGCATGAAAACCTCCTAAGCTTACTTTTACCAGCTTAGGTTAAAACTTCCCCAAGGTACAAATTAATTTTACCCTTTGCCCTTGGAATTTCCACTGCCACCACCAAACTTTAACTGGGTTTACTGGGAAACGTAGTTTGGACACATCTTTCCCCCCAAAATTCTCCCAACCCTTGCACCCCACTTCCTGGGGAAGGTTTGGTAAAAATCCTCACCAATTTGCATAGGTGACCACAGATCCAAACCCTTGGATCTTAGAACAATGAAAAAGCATTCAGTTTTCTTACAAGAAGACTTTTAATAGAAGTAAAGGAATCACCTCTGTAAAATCAGGATGGTAGATACCTTACAGGGTAATTAGATTCAAAACATAGAGAATCCCTCTAGGCAAAACCTTAAGTTACAAAAAAGACACACAGAAAGGAATAGTCATTCTATTCAGCACAGTTCTTTTCTCAGCCATTTAAAGAAATCATAATCTAACATATACCTAGCTAGATTACTTACTAAAAGTTCCAAGACTCCATTCCTGTTCTGTCCCTGGCAAAAGCAGCATACAGACAGCCACAGACCCTTTGTTTCTCTCTCTCCTCCCAGCTTTTGAAAGTATCTTGTCTCCTCATTGGTCATTTTGGTCAGGTGCCAGCGAGGTTACCTTTAGCTTCTTAACCCTTTACAGGTGAGAGGATTTTTCCTCTGGCCAGGAGGGATTTTAAAGGGGTTTACCCTTCCCTTTATATTTATGACAAGCTCTAATACCAAACAGCCTTTCCCTGCCCTCATAGCCCCATGACTCTCTGAGCCCTTCAGATTACATATTTATCTGTCTGTCTACTATCACAGGGGTTCTCAACCTTTTTCTTTGTGAACCCCCCACTCCTCCCCAACATGCAATAAAAACTCCACGGCCCACCAGTGCCACAACAACTGCTTTTCTGCATACAAGAGCCAGAGCCAGCATTAGGGGATAGCAAGCAGAGCAGTTGCCTAGGGCCCCATGCCACAGGGGGCCCCACAAAGCTACATTCCTCAGGCTTCAGCTTTAGCTCTGGTGGTGGGGCTCAGGGCTCCAGGCTTGGCCTCTGCCTTCAGCCCCAGACAGTGAGGCTTTGGCTTTCTGACCTGGGCCCCAGCAAGTCTAATTCTGGCCCTGCTTGGCGGACCCCCTGAAACCTGCTTGTGGTCCCCTAGGGACCCCAGACCCCTTGTTGAGAACCACTGTACTATCATACTATTATCACAGCTAGTGGACCTGTTAAGTTTCTTTGAGACTAAAATTCAGCCCCTGACCCTTACTTTGCATCAATCATTTGGAAAATGATTTGGAAAACAGCAGGATCCTGAATCTATTACACAGTGTTTTATATCTCCCATTCAGAACATGCTTACAGAAACACAAGTGGTCCTTTTCTAGTGCACAGAAGATGCCATTCCTTCAGACTTCTAGTAGCCACTTTTTGATATGTTGCCAAACCACATACATTGTAATTTCTCTATTTCACTTTTTGAGGAAAGATCAAATTGTATCTCAGTGCATGCTTTTATAATTAGCCTAGTACTGCAACCTTTTAGGGGTTGGACAAATTATTTTTCACCCCCATGCAATCTCTTCCCAGACAAATTTCCTTCTAATAATAAATAATACATACAGGGTGTTTTTTTGATAAATCCAAATAGTAGATAGATGTTTTCTGGATATATGACACATAACAACACCATGCAATGACTGCTCCCTTCCTATCTTGTCCTGACCATTCTTTCTTAAAACTGGAAAAAACCCTGGCTACATTTACAAATGTTGCTGCTGTTATACATTATTGCGTGCCTGTATAAAACATTTAGGGTCCAGTGTTAGAGCAACTTCACTTGCAAATTGCCCATTCACTTTTATGGGAATTTTGCCCAAAAATAACTGCAGTATTGGCTCCATTATAGCCTCTTATAGAATAGCAATATAATTTAAGTTCTAAATAAATTTAGGGGAAATTACTTTGTTTTATACACATGAATATGCTCCTCAACACTCTGTAAGTAGGCGCACTAGTCTGCGAGTCAAGAGATCTTGGTTCTGTCTCCAACTCTGCCACTAACTTGCTCTGTGACCTTTTCAAGAGACTTCATTTCTCCTTGCCTTTGTTTCCACCCTCCGCTCATTGTCTGTCTTGTCTATTTCAACTGTAAGCGTAAGCCCTTTGGGGTTTACAGAGCATGGTGCCTTTAAGTATTTTTCCCAGGTGGGGGGGAGAGTGCTGATTTGTTCCAGAAGGAGTTAGTGCTATTGTTGGAAAGGGGGGGCGGAGAGCAACTGCAGCAAGCCAGCCCTCACAGAGGAAGCAGCCAAGAACCTGCCTGAAGCCTGGGAGGGACAGAGCAGCTGATCGGGGACACCCCAGGACAGGAGCAGGACAAACTGGAGCTGGACCCAGTATCACTGCTGCCCAGAGCTGTATGGGGCCGTGAGTACTGGGCTTGTGACTTTGCATCGGGAATAAGGAGGGAGGCTGTTAGCTAGTTAAGTGGGGAGGTGGTCGCTCTGTGTAGCTTTGCAGAGAGCGGCAGAAGAGGGCACTGGAGGGGTTTGTTGGGGAAAGTTTGGCACTCAAGATGACCTGGAGCATCTAAGACTCACCAGTGGCTGGAACTTTATCCAGGACTCCTGAACTGTGTGCAGACACATTGCGCCATGTCTGCTCTTTCAGACTGTGCTACCACTGGGCCTGTGGGGCCTTGAATTGAATGCAACACTGTTTTATTGCTCCCTTATGTTTCCCCCTGTTTTTCTCCTTTCATCCCTCTGTTAATATTTTCCTTTCCTATATTCATTGTACTTTTTGTGCATGCATGTGCGCTCTGGAGGGGAACAAGTGTCCCTAGGATGGAAAGGACTTTCCCTGCTGCATTCCTGAGTGCGCCTTCTCTTGGCCAGAGGTGCCTACAGAGCAGACTCCATCTTGGCCACGAGGGTGCTAAAGTTACATAAGTGTGTGGTTTTTTTGTTGTTTGGAGCAGTGTCTGTTTGCACAGTGCCTAGAACAATGGGACACAGATCTCAGTTGGGACTTCTAGGAACTACTGTTAATATACACACATACTATTATTCCTATACGTATGAGGAAACAAAGACTTTATGTGACTTTGCCAAAGGTCACACAGCAGGTCAGTAAAGGTAAGAACAGAGCCAAATCATTTTGTTTTAACTAATGAGGCCACATTTTCTGCCATAGTCTCTACAACTAATGGCCTATCAGTTAGAGCAGGGGTGGGCAAACCAAGGGCCACATCTGGGTGGGGAAATCACATGCAGGGCCATGAATGTAGGACTGGGGTAGGGGTTTGGGGTGCGGGAGGAAAAGTGCAGTGAGGGGGAGGGTGCATGAGGGGGCTCAGGGCAGGGGGTTGGGGTGCAGGAGGGGACTCAGGGCAGGAAGTTGAGGTGCAGGGGTTTGGGGTGCAGGAGGGGGTCAGGGTGTGGACTCCAGCCCAGTGCTGCTCACCTGGAGCGGTTCTGGGGTGGCAGTGGCGCACAGAAGGGCTAAGATAGGCTCCCTGTCTGCCCTGGCCCTGCGCTGCTCCTGGAAGTGGCCAGCACCATGTCCCTGCGGCCCCTAGAGGAGGGCGGGGGCAGAGGGCTCCGTGCACTGCCCTTGCCTGTGGGTACCTCCCCCGAAGCTCCCATTGGCCTTGGTTCCCCGTTCCCAGCCAATGGGAGCTGTGGGGGGCAGTGCCTGCAGGTGAGGGTAGTGCATGAAGCCCTTTACCCCTCCCCCAGGGGCCACAGGGACGTGGAGCCAGCCGCTTCCGGGAGTGGCCTCACGGGCCGTATCCAAAGCCCTAATGAGCTGGATCCAGCCCACAGGCCGTAGTTTGTCCACCCCTGAGCTAGAGAATTGAAGAAACTATTTGCTAGAGAGCTACACAGACTTTTATAGCTAAAGAGATATGTGAGAGAGATAACACTAGGCAGCTGTACAGACTCTTCAGTACAGATGGGCCTAAAAGTGCACCAATTCAACTAAATTAATCTGGCTAAACTGGCACAACCCCATGAGATAGGCACACTTACACTGCTTTAGTCCTTTGCCTATAGCAGTTTAGCTTGCACTTGCAATATTTTTTTTTAATAAACATAAACAAGGGTTAAACCAATTTAAATGCGCCTATATTAAGGCTTCACCTTGGTTTAACTAGTTTGGTTTTAAATTCATGTAATTAAACTGGTGCACTCTTCTAGACTAGACAAGGCCAGTTTTAGAGAATGCTCTCTAGTTAGCTGGGGAGACTGTTGTCTATACAGTATAGCTAAAAGAGATTGTTAGATATATAGATTTGGAAGGATAGACTTTTATTGACAAATGTTGATAAATGTCAATTTTACTGTATGCAGTGTTGTTTTGCCCAGTTGGTCCCAGGATATTAGAGAGACAGGAGGGGTGAGGTCATGTCTTTTACTGGACCAACTTCTCTTGAGGAGAGAGGCAAGCTTTCTCCCGAAGAGAAGTTGGTCCAATAAAAGATATGACCTCGCCCACTTTGTCTCTCTAATTTCACTGCACACCCACAAACATTTTTTTCTGTTTTTTCACAAACATTTAATACTTGCAATTTACAAGATAGCCTGAGTGAATTGAGGCAAAATGAGAAAAATGCAGCTTGAGAACTTATTTAGAATTTGATTTACTATTTACTTTGTGTATTTTGACATGTGATGTTGACCTTTTTGTGTTTTGATGCTTTATAAAGCTTTAGCTTTTTGCCTCTCAACCATCTCCTATTATTAAACAATTACTAGTTGATCCCTCCTCGCATTGTTTGACCCCCCCACCAAGCTCTCACAACTGTAAACATTTAAAATCAATAAATATTAGGCAAAAAACTGCTTGAAAATGAATATGGTTGTTATTCCATGGAAGTCATAAAAAAGGATTATGGAATCCAGCCAAGCCCAATTCTACACAGCTCGGTAGGGGGTGGGGGGCAGGGGAGGTCTCGGGGCAGTGGTTCGAAGAATTTATACAGTGGTGGTGCTGAAAGCCATTAAACCAAACTGTAAACTCTGTTTTTATTGTATACAATGAGGAATTCGGTGGCACCTTAAAGACTAACAGATTTATTTGGGCATGTGCTTTCGTGCGTGAAAACCCCACTTCTCCAGCTGCATGGAGTGAAAATTACAGATGCAGGCACTATTATACTGACCGGTGAAGAGAAGGGAGTTACCTCACAAGTGGAGAACCAGCGGTGACCAGGCCAATTCACTCAGGCTGGAGGTGGTCCACTCCCAATAACTGATGAGGTGTCAATACCAAGAGAGGGAAAATTGCTTTTGTAGTGAGCCAGCCCCCTCGAGCCAGCAGGTGCTGCCCTGGGGGTGCGTTCGGTCTGGAGCTAGAAGCGCTGTTGCCCTAATCCCAGGGGGCCGTGAGCCTTGGGCTATGGAGTCAGTATCTGGGGCCCCTTGGGGAGACTCAGCAGGGGGGAGGCGCAGCACAGCAGGCCCCCTCACTCCCAGGGCAGGCAGCGCGGGTACTTGCCCTGCCTTGGCCGGGGGCTGAGCCGAGACCGTTCTCTGCCCCTTCGCGGCACCGCCCCCTGGCGGGCCCCCTCGGCCCGTTTTACCCCGCTCCCGGCTGCAGCAGCTGTTCAGTGTCTCGGCCGCCGGGCAGCGGCTCGTGTCCGTGGGAAGCGCCTGCGCGCTGCGGCCGCTCGCTGCCTGCCCCTGGCGGCTTCCTGCCTATTTTAGTCCAAGCGGCCGCGGGTGGCAGCTGGTGCGGGGAGCAGCCGCCGAGTCCCAGCGACAGCGCCCCGGGGAGCCCGCGCAGGGCGAGGTAAGGGAGCGGGGCAGACGCACCCCTTGCGGGGGCAGCTGCTCTTTGGGGGTCTCCGGGCAGCGGCTGAAATCGGAGCTGGAGGCGCCGCTTGCCCGGAGGGACCGGGCGAAGCTTCCCCGGGGAGACGCGCCCGGGCCAGCCCCCGCCGGGTGCAGCCCCCGCCCGGCCCTGCGGCCCCTGCCCGGACACTGGCGGCCTCCGCCCGATAACCCCCATGAGCCTCCCGCCCCCTGGTAGGTCAGCTCTTACTGAAATGGCTTTAAAACAAATTGTACTGAAAGCCAAGAGAGGCAAGCAAGACAGCAGTATTCAAATGGAACCTCCCTTACAGTGAGTATACACCGCACATGAGGTTGCAGGATTTAGGCAATATTTGATGATAGTTGAGTGACTTGAGCTTCTTCAGAACACGTTTTCTTTTCCCAATAGAAGCTTGTTTAAATTCCTTTGGTGTAGGATTGGTTCAAATAGACGTATTCAAGGCATTTGTGTAGTATTAGCACATTTTTTAAGGTCGCATCAGTATTTCCATGTTTTAGGGGGTTGCCACTCTTGTAAAATATGCTTTGCATTAAAACTTCGTATGCTAAACGTTATCTGATAATATTTAGTATGTTTGGACACCACTCCTCTTTTAGGGATTCCACCATAGCAAGCAGTCCTGCCCTTGCTGTAGTGGTCCTAAGATTGTGGAACACACTCATCCTTGAAATGAGTCCCTTCATCCCTTCCCACTTTTAAACAATGTTAAACTTTCCCCCCTAAATGTATAGGTTTGAATAGGTGGTAAAGACAGCATCATTTCTCCCTACCTGTTTTTTCCTTTTAGGAAATCCTAATCTTAAAGGGTTTTTTGGGAGGGAGAGTGTGCATGTGCCCAATGGTTGAGCAGCACCCTGAGTGACTTGATCGGACGGGTGCTTTAGAAAGAACATTATTTTATTATTATAAATGCAAATGTTCAATATCTTAATTTTATTGGCTCTGATTTAAGACACGTATTTATAGTTTTTCCATATTGTGAATTAAAATTAAACTTCTGTTATTTTGAGAGAGGTTGAGGATTACAAAGTGACAGTTATAGATGTTTCCCTTAACAGATCTTTTCCATGTGTCTGTGTGTTATGTAACCATAACACAAATTTGTATCTGCAGTTAACACCATTCCCAGCACGCATCTTTGCCATTATGACTGTTGATAGTGTGAGCAATATGAAGAATTTCACTTAACATTGATGCATTTTCTTAATACACAGAATGAACATACTGTTAATTTGTATCAAGAACATTTACACAGCCCAAGGCTAACAAATATTTCAGTATAGAGACATTTTAATCTAAAGGGGTGCAGGGCTTCACTTGCATAGCATGTCCAAATACATGTTTTCTTCACATTCCTCTGTTTCTCCCTTCAATCCTATTTCAGGAGTAAAAGAAAATTAAACTAAACTACAACACACCTAATTAGAATAGCACTAGTGGTCTGTTTTCAGCTCTCAAAATTAATAGTTACAGGCAAGGCTCTATTGCGAGCTCTTTTTGCTGCAGAACCATAGGAAAGTAGATTGAAGAAAAGTTTTAGAGCTAGATTTAAAAAAAAAAAAAATCCTGAGGCCCAATCCTGCAATTAGATCCATGGGGAGCCATCTGTATGGATACAGTTGCAGAACTGGTAATGCAGGACCAGATTTTTAAAAGGTATTTAGGTACCTAAAGACTCAGATAAGATTGATTTCAGTAGCAGTTAGGAGCCAGGGGCTAGCCACCTAGAGCCCTTTGAGGATCTTACTTCCACTTCATGTGCCTAAATCCAAAATTTAGATCCACAAAATCCCCACTCAGCTGCCGTCTAACCCTGAAGGCAGGCTCCTGAAGTCCCTAGGTACATAACATTCCCTAGCCACCTAAATTTCTGTCAGTGGGCATATTCAAAGCCATCTAATCCCTGATGCCCAGAGCCTGATTTGTACCCTAAACCCCAACAGAATCCTCAGGCTTGGCGTTCCCAGCCTGTCTGGTAAGCGTGCTATTGGATCAGGTCTTGCACAAAACTGCCACCCTTATATCCGGTAGCCCAGTGGTAGGGCAGGGCACTCACCTGGGGAGCGGGAGACCTGGGTTTAAATCCCTGCTTCAAATAAGGCAGAGGTGGGATTTGGACCTGGGTCTCCCATAGCCTGGGTAAATGCACGAACTCCTGAGTTATTGCATATAAGGGTGGCGGCGGCGGCAGAGCACATCTTCTGCCGAGAAGGAGCTTAGGCATCTCGCTCCAGGGGACAGTTCATGGGTGTGAATCCTGAGCAGAAGGGGGTGCCTCCATCCAGCCTAGATTTAGGCACCTATGTCCATTAGAGGAACAGGGGGAGGCCATACCCCTCGTGGCATTTCCAACAAGTAGTTTAAAGCAGCTCCTGCTCGGTGTGCTGGCTTTTGTGGATCCTGTTCTTAGGCACCTAACTTTCCCCAGACGTTGCATAGGGAGCCTAGGCACCTAACGCACAGCTAGAAAGTCCACTAAGTGGCAGGGCGCCTAAAAGTCATATACCCTGCATTGCAATGCCTAAATCCCCCTTGTGGATCTAGCCCCTGGGCATTTCTGAAAATCTCATTATCTGCATCTCTAGCCGCCTAAATATCTTTACAAATCCATCCCTTTTAACACACATTTAATTCAAAGTATCTTCACTCTTGTCGGTTTAATATTGGTATTAATATTCTGACCACTTTCCAGACAACACTTAAACAGGTTTTCTTGTTGATTATAGCATCTTGTAGTAGATTTAGTGAGACATTGTCAATTTAAGCATAAACATCCAATTTATTTTCACTGTTTGTTTATTTACTACTTGCTTTTCTCTTAGCTCCGATAGTGGAAAAACAATGAAATTGGTTTAATTATAAACAAATTGAGTTTTCAGTCTCAGATTCTGAGTGCCGTAAACTGGGAGAGAGTGTGTGTTTAAAAGCAATTGTTTTAATTTTGAATTTTAAAAATGTATCAAACATTTTATTAAGTTTTTTAAAAAGCATCATTTTACAAAATTTAAATGTTGTGTCAGATTTAAGTTGACAACGTTCCATCCATTTTTTCTAAATACACAATAGTTTCTGAAGATGAAATTTTATGACTTCTATTTAAACATCAGTTTTAGAGGCGTTTTTGTAAAGAATATATCTTTATTACAGTTTGTTAACACACTATGTTATAGTTCAAATTACACTATTGTAGTAATCTTTCTTATAAGCGGGAATCCTAGTTTTCCGTGATTGAAAAAAACAAAATTCTCTTATAAACATAAATCCACATTTTTCTGCAATTTAAAATGAAATCTGACAGCTGGAGCCCTACCTCCCTGGGCTGACAGCCCGAGTCCCATCTCTGTTTTTAACCAAAAAAAAAAAAAAAAAAAAAATGGGGAGGGGGGGCAAATTCAGCGTTTTTTCCATGGCAAATGGATTTCTAGGATCCCTGCTTATAAGTAAGCTGAATTGAAAGCACTAGAAGCTTGATCTTCTACTCCTTAACTTCCCACTTACTATGAACTTTTGGTATTTTGAAATACCAAAGGTCCGAAAGTGAAAACTAGATATGTATCCTTTGAATAGAATTTTTCATGTTTGTGGCTATAAACAGGTTAGGACTGAAAGATCTGAGCTAGGACCAGAGGAAAAGATACAAGTTTCAGAATTATGTCTAACAATTTATTTCCTGTAACTATCTATGGATAAATACCCAGATTGCATACCTAGTTTAAGTAAAAAGAAAAGGAGGACTTGTGGCACTTCAGAGACATCCTCTAGTTTAAGTAGTATCTCCATCTGAAATTAGTGGGCAGCCTTGTTTAAGACCCAGTGGCACAATCTGTCACTTTGTAGATAGAGTAAATCTATTTCTGCAGGCACTTAGAAGTCTGTTTATCAGAAACAGCCTTCTGCTATCTGTCAGTAGCACTCCTATATCTGTGTGTCAGTAATAAGTCAACTTGAACTTTAGAGGATTAGACAGCAAGATTTTAAAAGGAAAACTAAGCCAGAAGTTAGGTTCCTAAATCCATATTTAGGCACCTGTGAAGGGGTCCCACTCACCACATGTGCACCTGGCTAGACCTGGGATGTAAGGAATGTATGAGTGTGGTTTGGTGGTGTGACAGGTTGAAACCCCCCCCCCCCTTCGCGCTGTCACCTGGTGTGATGGGACACCACAAAGGCAGACTGTTCTGCCAGCCTGGGCCCCCTTTTACCTGGTCTTGCTGGGCTAGGCTCCTCAGCTTTTTCCAGCCAAGCACACAGACAGGGCCACACCCAGCCGCACAGAGAGCCGCTCTGAGAAGGCTCAGTTTAAGGGGCTTGACACAGCACCCAGATGTCCACCCCCCCTTGGAATACAAACCCCAAATTATATGAAATTTGCCTCTTCCCTCAATGTGGAAGATGGTGTGCACAACTTCTTGCCATAGAAATCACATGAACTGGGTTATATTCTAAACCAGAAATAAATGTATTAACTGTAACAGGTGTATTTTAAGTAGTTAAGGAGGTAACAGACAGAACAAGGCAGATTAATAAGAAAATAAAACAGAGCATGCAAACTAAGCTAGTGTCAGTAAAGAAACCGGTTACATGTAAGTTCTCACCCTAAATGTGATTCTGATAATCTTCTTCACAGGCCAGGTGCCCTTCCAGCCTGGGGACAGTTCTTTCCCCCAGTTCAGTCTTTGTTGCTTCCAGCAGTCCTCTTGGGTGGGATAGCAGGGGAGAACTGACTACCGGGATTACCTCACTCTCCACCCTTAAATAGGATTTGCATAAGGCAGGAGTCATTTGTTTCCTAGTTTGACCCCCACCCCACCCCACCCCTCCAGCTTCTCATGGAAAAATACAGAAATTCAAGATGGGTTACAGTATCCAGTGACATGGTCACATGCCTCTGTAGGGTGCCTGTAGCCATTCTTCACAGACTGACCCACATGTTCACAGGAAGACAAAGCTCTTTTATAGTCCATTGGCTCTTGCTGATGGGCCTCAGCACTCAGGCTTTTTCACTGTTGTATCTGAAGTTGTTAGCAGGGGGTGTTGCCCAAAATAACGTGTTGAAATATAGATACATAGACAATATTCCTAATTTCAGATACAGAAATGATACATGCATACAAATAGGATAATCCTATTCAGTAAACCATAACCTTTCCAACGATACCTTACAAGGCTCATCTTGCTTAAAGTACAACTTAGTTATGTCATATTCCTATCACAAGCATATTTTCATAAAGAATATGGAGTATAATGTCACAGAAAGGTGCATGAAAGATCAAGGGAATGTCTGTACAGGATTTGTTACAATGCATACTCCATAATGTGTTACAGGAAAAGAGTGTTTTCTCGCTGATGCAAACGTAGTTCATTAATGGGAATCAAACAGAATTCCATATAACCTTTTATATTGCAACCAGTAGGTGTCCTAAATACTTAGCTGAAAACAAGATTTACTTTACTTTCTTTTAATATGAAATGAATCATTGTTTCTTCAATTGAAAAATTAACCTTTGTGTATTAGGTATATCAAGTTGCTGTCAATCTTGATGAGCAAAGGCTGTCTGCAATAGGCTTAAAAAAAGGTAATATCTCCCAACTTCCTTTTTAGTTACCTATTTAATCAGAGTTATTTAACTGTGTTTTGGAATGATATTGGCTAAGGGAAAAAAACTTTATTGGTTCTTTTTGTTGTATGAAAAAGGCCTACAAGATTAAAGAAAACAGTGAAGATTTTTAGCTAAGGGAACAATTTACCAAGGTTCCTGGTGGATTCTCCATCACTGACAATTTTTAAATCAAGATTGGTTGTTTTTCTAAAATATATGTTCTAATAATTTGTGCTGAGAAGTTCCACGGCTTGTGTTATACAGGAGGTAAGATTACAGGACTACAGTGGGTCTGTTCTGTTCTTGGAAACTGAGTCTGTTTTACGTTAGAAAGTCAGTTCTCTTCTGCCCAATTTTCCTGAAAGAGTCAATGGATGACTGGAGAGCTAGAGCATTTGTTATCAGAGACACTGAGCAAGTGAAACCTGATCAACTGAGAAGGGAAATAGTTTTTATTAATTCTCACCCTAACACTCATGTATGGAATGAGAGAGCTTTGGGCATACATTTTTGATCTCCAGGGAGTCCTACAGCAAAACTGGAGAAGATCAGACTTGGTGGTTTGTTTTTTTTTGTTGTTGTTTTTTTTTAAACCTTACAAATATCAGTTCTCCTCCCTGCTTTGAAAGAAAGAGAAAATACTTTCAGGACAGCTTTATATGTTACAAAGAAGAATTAAAAGACATAAATTTTCTTTGGCTTTTTTGGCAAGCTTTCTTTAACAACAAATTATGATAACAGGTTCCTCTGAATTTGTATTTAGCTTTGCTATTCTACAGGTACCACAGCTATATACTGCTCTTGGTATTCACATGTGTCTTCTGACTATGAGGGACTGGAAGCAGTATGCCTGGATGGTCCAAAGGACCATTTAACAAGCAGCAGAAGTTACCATTATGGTGCCAGTCCTGCAAGCTGCTTAGCATGGGTGGACCCCTGTACTCTCACAACTTACGAAAGTCACTGGGCATGTATCTGATAATACATCGTGTGTGCAGGTTGTCAGAATATTGACCTTTATCCCTTCTTCAAGCCCTTAGTTTTCACCTAAATGTGACTGTAAAATGTTTTTCATGTGTAGGGATAAGGTTGCCAGATGTCCGATTTTCGGCTCTAAGGCCCGGTGGAAAAGGGACTCTGGCGGATCCAGTCAGTACCACTGACCGGGCCATTAAAAGTGCAGTTGGCGGGGCTGGCAGGCTCCCTACCTGGCTCTGCATGCTCCCCGGAAGTGGCAACATGTCCCTGGGCTCCTAGGCAGATGCACACTCTTCGTGCTGCCCCCTCCTCGGCAGCACCTGTGTGCGGAGACAGGGCGTAGAGCCGCCTGGCCACCCCTGAACCTACGAACCGGACATGCCAGTTGCTTCTGGGAGCCGCCCAAGATAAGCGCCGCCCAGAGCATGCACCCCTCACCTCCTCCCACAACCCAACCCCCAGCCCAGAGCCTCCTCCTGCACCCTGAACCCCTCATTTCTGGCCCCACCCCAGAGCCCATAACCCCAACTGGAGCCCTCACAGCCCTCCTGCACCCCAATCCCCTGCCCAAGCCTGGTGAACATGAGTGAGTGTGTGAGGGGAAAGCGAGCAACAGAGGGAGGGGGGATGGAGTGAGTGGGGGTGGGGCCTTGTGGAAGGGGCAGGGCCTATGAGAAGGGGTGGGGCAAGGGTGTTTGGTTTTGTGCCATTAGAAAGTTGGCAACCGTATGTAGGGACTTAGTTTAACTTTTGAAGTATGTGTAGAATTTTTGTTCATATTAAGGAGAAATATGTCTGCACTTGAAGGAGAGAATATACCCCTAAGTCCCATGACACACGTCATTGTTTTTCCGTTGTATTCGTGCTCATTACTCTTAATGCCTCTTTTGTATTTTTACAGGATTCTTCAAGATGAATACTACAGAAATCAATTCATTCACCATGACCCCATTAGGTTTTATACCAGATTTTAAAAATGCCACCCTTGTACCTGTCAATGAGACTGCGTGTGAAAACTGGAGTGAGGTTCATCATCTGGTTTTTCATGTGGCAAATATTTGTTTTGCAATTGGATTGGTTATTCCAACCACTCTGAATTTCCATATGATTTTCCTGCGAGGCTTGCTTGCTACAGGTAGGCCAAACAAAATTTACTTTTTACAACTTTAATGTGGCTGAAATTCCATTTACTGACCTATAGAAAGTAGGGCTGTCAAGTGATTAAAAAATTAATTGTGCGATTAAACAATAATATAATTAAATATTTTTGGATGTTTTCTACATTTTCAAATATATTGATTTCAGTTACAGCACAGAATAAAAAATGTACAGTACTCTATATTTTTGAGTACAGGTATTTGCACTGTCCAGAAAAGAAATAGTATTTTTCAATTCACCTAATACAAGTACTGTAGTGCAATCTCTTTATCATGAAAGTTGAACTTACAAATGTAGAATTATGTACAAAAAAACTTTTATTTTTGAACGCAATCTAAAATTCTAGAGCGTGCAAGTCCACTCAATCCCACTTCTTATTCAGCCAATTGCTAAGACAAACAAGTTTGTTTACATTTGCAGGAGATAATGCTGCCCACTTCTTGTTTACAATGTCACCTGAAAGTGAGAACAGGTGATTGCATGGTACTGTTGTAGCCAGCATTGCAAGATATTTACGTGCCAGATGCACTAAAGATTCATATGTCCCTTCATGATTCAACCACCATTCCAAGGGATGTGTCCATGCCGATGACTGGTTCTGCTGATTAACAATCCAAAGCAGTGCAGACCGACGCATGTTCATTTTCATCATATGAGTCAGATCTCACCAGCAGAAGGTTGATTTTCTTTTTAGATGGTTTGGGTTCTGTAATTTCCGCATCGGAGTGTTGCTCTTTTAAGATTTCTGAAAGCATCTGCCACACCTCATCCCTCTCAGATTTTGAAAGGCACTTCAGATTCTTAAATCTTGGGTTGGTTAGAAATCTCACATTCATACCTTCTTCGTGTTTTGTGAAATCTTCAGTGAAAGTGTTCTTAAAATGAACATGTGCTGGGTCATTGTCCAAGACTGCTGTAACATGAAATATATTTCAATATATGGCAGAATGTGGGTAACACAGAGCAGGAGACATACAGTTCTCCCCCCAAGGAGTTCAGTCACAAATCTAATTAACAATTTATCTTTTTAAGTAGTGTCATAAGCATGTCCTCTGGAATGGTGGCCGAAGCATGAAGGGCCATACAATTGTTTAGCATATCTGGCATGTAAATACTTTGCAATGCCAGCTACAAAAGTGCCATGCAAATGCCTGTCCTCACTTTCTGGTGACATTGTTGTGACGCTGCACTCTAGCATATTTTTATAAAATCATATAATGAGTGTGAGTATAATGTAACTGGAATATGCTTCATGCAAAAGATTTCTTGTAAGGTATCATTACAAAGCATATAATCTATGGTGTGTGGTCATCCTATTTGTATAAATGTATCGCTCTTGGTCTGAAACTAGAAATATGAAATATAACTCTGAGGTCCTATTGTAGTTATACAAAGTGTGGGCCATTAATGTTGGTTTGGAATCTTAATGGCTCCCATTAACCAAGACAATTGACTGTAGATGGCTCTGTTTTACTTGTAAGTCTTCCTGTATACCTGTGGGCTAAGTCTTACAATGACATGTGATCATGTCACCTGAACTGGAATCCATCTTTAACTTGGTGCTCTTCCATTGAGAAGGAGGGGTGAGAACCCAGAGGGACAAAGGAGTCCCACCTTATGCAAAAGATATATAAGTGGGGGGGGGGGGCGGCGGCAGCAAACAGCTGTGCATGTGTCTCTATCAGTGTTATAGAGGGCGAACAACTTGAGTTTACCCTGTATAAGCTTTATAGAGGGAAAAACGGATTTATTTGGGGTTTGGACCCCATTGGGAGTTGAGCATCTGAGTGTCAAGGACAGGAACACTTCTTAAGTTGCTTTCAGTTAGTCTGCAGCTTTGGGGCACGTGGTTCAGACCCTGAGTCTGTGTTGGAGCAGACTGACGTGTCTGGCTCCACAAGACAGGATGCTGGAGTCCCAAACTGGCAGGGAAAGCAGAGACCAAAGGAGTCTTGGCACATCAGTTGGCAGCCCCAAGGGGGTTTCTGTGATCCAACCCATCACAGTTGCAAATGAGAAGAGGGCAGCATTATCTCCTGTAAATATGAACAAACTTGTTTGTCTTCATGATTGGATGAACAAGAAGTAGGACTAAGTGGACTTGTAGGCTCTAAAGTTTTACATTGTTTTGTTTTTGACTGCAGTTATGTAACAAAAATCTATTGTAAGTTGCACTTTCACAACAAAGATTGCGCTACAGTACTTGTATGAGGTGAATTGAAAAATACTATATCAGTTTTACAGTGCAAATATTTGTAATAAAAAATAATATACACTTTAATTTCAATTACCACACAGAATACAATATATATGAAAATGTAGAAAAACATCCAAAATATTTAATAAATTTCAATTGGTATTCTATTGTTTAACAGCATAATTAAAACTGATTTTTTTTTTTGAGTTAACTGCGATTAATCAACAGCTCTAATAGAAAGTATTGTCCTGGGCTCACTTGTCTTCCGTTTGTGGTATTTCAACATATTTTAATTGTTTTAGCATGATTTGGGGCCTGGTCAACATTCTGACATTGCAGAACTTATTTGGATAAGGTAATACAGACCCAGTCTCTTAAAACTCCACAACAACTGCATAGAGAATTTTGAGCATCTGTGCAGTTGCTGAAACACCTGACTGTGGAAGGGTAGGGTTTGTTTATGTGGTCTGGGCTTTATTGTATTTTGTTTTGTTTTTCATTTCTTCATCTGTTTTTCTCCACTCTCGCTTAACTTGTCAGAAAAAAATCTATACTTGGACAAAGTATGGGAAAAAAAATTGGCCCCAAAATTTTTCGTTATGAGTAAATGAAAAACATAGAGCTCAATTTCATAGAATTATAGAATCATAGAATATCAGGGTTGGAAGGGACCTCAGGAGGTCATCTAGTCCAACCCCCTGCTCAAAGCAGGACCAATCCCCATTTAAATCATCCCAGCCAGGGCTTTGTCAAGCCTGACCTTAAAAACTTCTAAGGAAGGAGATTCTACCACCTCCCTAGGTAACGCATTCCAGTGTTTCACCACCCTCCTAGTGAAAAAGTTTTTCCTAATATCCAACCTAAACCTCCCCCACTGCAACTTGAGACCATTACTCCTTGTCCTGTCCTCTTCTACCACTGAGAATAGTCTAGAACCATCTTCTCTGGAACCACCTCTCAGGTAGTTGAAAGCAGCTATCAAATCCAACTTCATTCTTCTCTTCCGCAGACTAAACAATCCCAGTTCCCTCAGCCTCTCCTCATAAGTCATGTGTTTAGACCCCTAATAATTTTTGTTGCCCTGTGCTGGACTCTCTCCAATTTATCCACATCCTTCTTGTAGTGTGGGGCCCAAAACTGGACACAGTACTCCAGATGAGGCCTCACCAATGTCGAATAGAGGGGGACGATCACGTCCCTCGATCTGCTCACTATGCCCCTACGTATACATCCCAAAATGCCATTGGCCTTCCTGGCAACAAGGGCACACTGCTGACTCATATCCAGCTTCTCGTCCACTGTCACCCCTAGGTCCTTTTCCATAGAACTGCTGCCTAGCCGTTCGGTCCCTAGTCTGTAGCTGTGCATTGGGTTCTTCCGTCCTAAGTGCAGGACCCTGCACTTATCCTTATTGAACCTCATCAGATTTCTTTTGGCCCAATCCTCCAATTAGTCTAGGTCCCTCTGTATCCTATCCCTCCCCTCCAGCGTATCTACCACTCCTCCCAGTTTAGTATCATGCGCAAATTTGCTGAGAGTGCAATCCACACCATCCTCCAGATCATTTATGAAGATATTGAACAAAACCGGCCCCAGGACCAACCCCTGGGGCACTCCACTTGACACCGGCTGCCAATTAGACATGGAGCCATTGATCACTACCCGTTGAGCCCGACAATCTAGCCAACTTTCTACCCACCTTATAGTGCATTCATCCAGCCCATACTTCTTTAATTTGCTGACAAGAATACTGTGGGAGACCGTATCAAAAGCTTTGCTAAAGTCAAGAAACAATACATCCACTGCTTTCCCTTCATCCACAGAACCAGTAATCTCATCATAGAAGGCGATTAGATTAGTCAGGCATGACCTTCCCTTGGTGAATCCATGCCGACTGTTCCTGATCACTTTCCTCTCATGTAAGTGCTTCAGGATTGATTCTTTGAGGACCTGCTCCATGATTTTTCCGGGGACTGAGGTGAAGCTGACTGGCCTGTAGTTCCCAGGATCCTCCTTCCCTTTTTTAAAGATTGGCACTACATTAGCCTTTTTCCAGTCATCCGGGACTTCCCCCGTTCGCCACGAGTTTTCAAAGATAATGGCCAATGGCTCTGCAATCACAGCCGCCAATTCCTTTAGCACTCTCGGATGCAACTCATCCGGCACCATGGACTTGTGCATGTCCAGCTTTTCTAAATAGTCCCTAACCACCTCTTTCTCCACAGAGGGCTGGCCCTCTATTCCCCGTGTTGTGATGCCCAGCGCAGCAGTCTGGGAGCTGACCTTGTTAGTGAAGACAGAGGCAAAAAAAGCATTGAGTACATTAGCTTTTTCCACATCCTCTGTCACTAGGTTGCCTCCCTCATTCATTAAGGGGCCCACACTTGGCTTTCTTCTTGTTGCCAACATACCTGAAGAAACCCTTCTTGTTACTCTTGACATCTTTCGCTAGCTGCAGCTCCAGGTGTGATTTGGCCCTCCTGATTTCATTCCTACATGCCCGAGCAATATTTTTATACTCTTCCTGGTCATATGTCCAACCTTTCACTTCTTGTAAGCTTCTTTTTTATGTTTAAAATCCGCTAGGATTTCACTGTTAAGCCAAGGTGGTCGCCTGCCATATTTACCATTCTTTCAACACATCGGGATGGTTTGTCCCTGTAACCTCAGCAGGGATTCCTTGAAATACAGCCAGCTCTCCTGGACTCCTTTCCCCTTCATGTTAGTCCCCCAGGGGATCCTACCCATCCGTTCCCTGAGGGAGTCGAAGTCTGCTTTCCTGAAGTCCAGGGTCCGTATCCTGCTGCTTACCTTTCTTCCCTGCGTCAGGATCCTGAACTCAACCAACTCATGGTCACTGTCTCCTAGATTCCCATCCACTTTTGCTTCCCCCACTAATTCTTCCCAGTTTGTGAGCAGCAGGTCAAGAAAAGCTCCCCCCTAGTTGGCTCCTCTAGCACCTGCGCCAGGAAATTGTCCCCTATGCTTTCCAAAAACTTCCTGGATTGTCTATGCACTGCTGTATTGCTCTCCCAGCAGATATCAGGAAAATTAAAGTCACCCATGAGAACCAGATCTAGTAGCTTCTGTGAGCTGCCGGAAGAAAGCCTCATCTCCCTGGTCCGGTGGTCTATAGCAGACTCCCACCACTACATCACTCTTGTTGCTCACACTTCTAAACTTAATCCAGAGACGCTCAGGTTTTTCTGCAGTTTCGTACCGGAGCTCTGAGCAGTCATACTGCTCCCTTACATACAGTGCTACTCCCCCACCTTTTCTGCCCTGCCAGTCCTTCCTGAACAGTTTATAACCATCCATGACAGTACTCCAGTCATGTGAGTTATCCCACCAAGTCTCTGTTATTCCAATCCGATCATAATTCCTTGACATCACCAGGACCTCCAGTTCTCCCTGCTTGTTTCCAAAGCTTTGTGCATTTGTATATAAGCACTTGAGATAACCTATTCATTGCCCCTCATTCTCAGTATGAGGCAGGAGCCCGCCCCTCACAGACATTCCTGCCTGTGCTTCCTCCCAGTATCCCGCTTTCCCACTTACCTCAGGGCTTTGGTCTCCTTCCCCCGGTGAACCTAGTTTAAAGCCCTCCTCACTAGGTTAGCCAGCCTGCTTGCAAAGATGCTCTTCCCTCTCTTTGTAAGGTGGAGCCCGTCTCTGCCCAGCACTCCTCCTTCATGGAACACCATCCCATGGTCAAAGAATCCAAAGCCTTCTCTCCGACACCACCTGCGCAGCCATTCGTTGACTTCCACGATTCAATGGTCCCTACCCAGGCCTTTTCCTTCCACGGGGAGGATGGTCGAGAACACCACTTGCGCCTCCAACTCCTTTATCCTTCTTCCCAGAGCCACGTAGTCCGCAGTGATCCGCTCAAGGTCATTCTTGGCAGTATCATTGGTGCCCACGTGGAGAAGCAGGAAGGGGTAGCGATCCGAGGGCTTGATGAGTCTCGGCAGTCTCTCCGTCACATCACGAATCTTAACCCCCGGCAGCAGCAGACTTCTCGGTTTTACCGGTCAGGGCGGCAGATAGATGACTCAGACCCCTGGAGGAGAGAGTCCCTGACCACCACCACCCGCCTCCTTCTCTTGGGAGTGGTGGTCTTGGAACCCAAAGTCTCAGGACAGTGCATCTCATGCCTTCCAACCAGCAGAGTCTCCTTCTGCTTTCTCCCCCCAGATATATCATCTGGTCCACTCGCTGCAATGGTACCTGTGGAGAGAACATGAAAGCGATTAGTTACCTGTGTCCACGTTGCTGGAACCCAGACATTCCCCCTTCTTCCTCTGGAGGTCACATGTTGCCAAGCTTCTTCACTGGCCTCTTGGCTCCGCTGTGCAACCTGCTCTAAATCGTTAGAGCTTTGCGTCCGTAGAAGCATATCCTGACTTTTGTCCAGAAAATCCTCAGTTTCTCGTATGCAACACAGGGTCGTTATCTGTTGTTCCAGACCTTCAATCTTCTCTTCCAATATGGAGACCAGCTTGCACTTTGTACAGACAATGTCGCTTCTGTCCTCTGGAAGAAAGACAAACATGGCACATCCAGTGCAGGTCACAACAGCTGAACCCCCCCCCCCCCCCTTCCATATCACCTTCCCACTATGAGCTTCCTCAGAGAAGTTGGCAAGATGTAAGCCTCACTGGGCTCACTCCAGGCGAACTCCCAGGCAAACTCCTGCTGTTATCGCAACTCCTTTCAGTTATAGCAAGATAGATTTATATTGTAAAATGTATAAGTCTCTTGCACTCTCAGACCACTGATATAATAAGAAATACCTCCTACCCCTGCAATATTTAAGTTTTCCTTGGAAAGCTTCATGTAGTGACTATCCCCAACTCTTCTTAAAATATGAGGTCTGAGATGACATCACACACCATGGGAGTGAAGTGTGAACATATTTTAAACACATTTTCTTGAGGATGACTAGATGTCAGCTCAAGCTGAACATTGTTAAAACAGATCTCTTCATCTTAACTTCCCCTTTTTGCCCCCTCCCCGCAATACCTCCTTTTTGGGCTACTGTAGATCACACCACCATCCTGCCTGTCACTCTGGCCCATACTGTGGCATCCTCTCCAATCTCTCTCTAGGTCTTCACGTCCAGGCTATGTCTAAATCTTGCGGATTCATTTTGCGTAACATTTCTAAGATATGGTCTTTCCTATCCATCCACACATCTAAAATGCTCATCCAGGCTGTTATTTTGCTTCTTGATTACTGCAACATTTCTTCAATTGTCACTGCCCTTGACAAGTGCTGTCTTGCCCCACTCATATTCATTCAAATGATGCTGCAAAGATAATTTTCCTAGCCCGTTGCTTTGACCATACTTTCCCTTCTCAGTTGCATCAAACATAATCCACTTGTCGCTTTCAAGACCCTTCACAGCTAACCAAAGCCTGCCTATCTTCTTTCATTTTCTACTGAAATGTTCGCTCCCATCTATCTGTGATGCCAGCCTCCATTGCCCATTTACAGAATTTTCAAACAAGTATCTTTGTGCTTTCTCCCTGCTGCCCCACCTGCTTGGGAGGCGCTTCCTCTAAACATCTGCAAAACTAACTCCTTATCCTTCTAATTCCGCCTTAAAACTCTCCTTTTCCATGAAGCCTGCAAAAAACTTGACAACCGTTAGCTTCTGGCACACGAAGACTGCTGCCTATCATGCTAGCTAATATCGTCGTCTTCTTTCCTTGCACTCCCCTGTTTGTCTCTTGTGTGATACTTAGATTGTAAGCTCTTTGGGACAGGGAATTTTTTTTTTTCAATTCTGTTCATATAGCACCTAGTGCAATGGGGTTCTGTTCCATGATAGGGCACTCGGGCATTATGGAAATACAAATAATTAATAATAATATTCCAAGTCTAATACTATTGTAATGCAAAGAGCTAACTAGAATTTCCTTTTTCTGATAGTAGTCAAAAAAAGCAATTCACTGTTGGAGTCTTGGCCTGATTCATTATTAACCACCTTAAATACCCTGACTTTTAATAAAGATAAATAGTTGGATAATAATAAAGATGTAGTTGGATTCAGAACAGTGGAATACAACACACTTGGCAATCTTGTGTGCTCTGAGAAATTAGAGAGCAGGAAGAATCCTTAATGCTTTCAGATAACGTATGGATGCTTCTCTTTGTTCTAGCATTTCATTTCATTCACTGCTAGCTTAGAAATAGTGTTAGCTTTAAAGCTAGGGTGAAATCCAGGACCCATTGAAGTCAAAAGGGGTTTTGCCATTGACTTGAATAGGGCTAGGTTTTTACCATTGAAGTACTGTAAGCACCTCGCGACAGTAGGTGATGCCAAAACCTTGTTATCAGCTGCATTGTTAGGAAGACTTTAAACATGATTTGAGTGGGGCCAAACTGGTTCTACACACAGTACAATGGCAGAGAGGTAAATCACTTACAGGGTTCCTGAACTATGTTAAGACTTTACGAACAAAGTCTTCATGACCCATTGAGGAAATGTTGAGAAAAGTTATGACCCTGTAAGGTGTATTTTTGAGAAATATCATTTTGTTATTTTTACAATATAGAACATGTTCAGTGTTTGAGAGAATCTATTTAATTACCAGACCTTTATGTTGCTTGTATGAATTTTACAGTAATTGTTCCATATCTCTTTTCACACTTACAAAAGGCTAGTTTACCAAAATCAGTTTCTCTAATGGCCAGGAACCTCCGTTTTTGCAAGACCTTTTATCTGTTGAACTCTCATTAAAATCAACAGGAGTTCTGCACGTGGAGGGTTCACTGATTTGGGCTCTAGTTTGAATTTTGAACTGGCAAAAATGTATGGAGTATAAATTTTTCAAGCTGAGATGGCAACTTGAAAGAGTAACATTGTAAGAGAAAGATGCATAATTAAGAACTTTATCTTGTTTGTTAGCTCTCACTAATCAGAGCAGAGGAATTAGTATTTGAAAATTATGTAGAAGATATTCATCAGTCATTCTGTTTTCCTAACAAATGATATCTTGAACAATGGCATAACTCACAGCAGGAAGCCAGATTCATAACATGTTATGGTGGTGTTTTTCTTTTAAAACTGAAAATCTTGGTGGATGGCATTTAGGGAGCTCCAGGCAAATAGTGCTTGCTTACTCATGTTTTGTTTATCTACAGGCATCAGCCCTAGAAATGAATGTTTATCATCAATGCTTATCATCAGGGTGCATTTGATTTTAATCACTAGTCAGGAAGCCTCCATTTAATCATGGATTTCTACATAGAAGTGCATTCTTATTGGTTGTTATAACCTTAATACGTATTCTTCACAACTCAGAGATAGATGTAGGTTTCATTTTTAGAAGGTACACACTATACATTTTTTAAGTGATTTATTTTGAAAACCTTTCAGATTAGTTTTACAGCTATATCAGAAAATGAATGATTGTTTGGTTATTTCATTTACCAAAGGTAATTGAAGCAGATAGTTCACCTGCCAATGACTTCATAAATATCTCCAATTCAACAGGTTAATCATTAATATTTGGAGGATTTTCTTGCCATGCTGTATTAGGAGAAGATCATCAGACAGACATTTAAATTGTTTGTCTTATTTAACTAAATCAACAACACTATGTATTCTGGATTTTTTTTTTCTTCAACAGCAAACATAATATTTTAACAAAACAAGCACATGAATTTTTGAATTTAGTTAAACATTCAAGTTTTTTAAAATCAGGTTTGATTTTGTTAATTTTTTTTTTTTACTAAAATAGTTAAATGAAATATTTTAAAAAAAAAAAAAACCCAACAAATTAAATCGACTATGTCAGCCAGGTCAACATGAGAAACGTAAAATATTGGCTTCTGCTGCTAACTCAGGCATCTTCACCTTCATTTTCCTGTTTGTTCATAATCTGGAAAAGAAAAACAAGCTTTCCTGCTTTTTCAGCTCCAAATGATTTCTCAATTTGGAATGGATTGGTCCAAAGGAAGAAAATATTCTTTCTACTCCGGCAGAAGAAGCTACTGCTGTTAAAAGTGAGATTATCACTTCAACAGTCTCTGAATCCAAGTGCTTAGGTGACTTCCACCTAAGTGACTTCACTAGTGACTTTCTTTAAAACGTCATCAGCAAACATCTATTTCTTGAATGGTTCACCCTTAGCTCTGAAGTTTATTATAGTTGTCATTATGAAGGGATGATTGCTGGATGTCCATGTCATAGCCAACTCCTCTTCTTCAGCAGTTAAGGTTTGACCCTGCTACTGAGAATTGACAATATTTGCAAGAAAATGAGCTGCAGATAGTGCTTGTCCCATTCATTTTTTTTTAATGTTTGTCATTTAACTCTGTCATTGCATATTTCTCTTTTTAAGATCTCACTCGGTTCCTTCCAAATTTCAACAGCATCAGCAATAAAACAACTATTTCCCTGCATTTTGTTCAAGGCTACAGAAATAGTCTTCAGGATACTCAGCATATGTTCAACATTTCTCTTAAGCCCAACGTTAAGAATTTTTTCACAATTTTGTTCACAAACTGTCATCCGATTAGGCCAGTTCTTGATATAGTGCTCAAAACAGTCCACTGCTGAGTTCCGTCGCATGGCTTGTGGGAGAGTTAGGTTGGTTCCTCACACTTTTTTCAGAGCAGCTGCTGCAAAGTAGTTGTTATGGAAGTATTTTGCAATTTCAACAACATTAGCCTTTATTTCTGAAACACTGAAATCTTTGATTAGGAGGTGCATCAAATGAGCACCGCAACCATATGTTGTTAGTTTGGGACTCCCTTCTAAATCCATTTCTTCTCATCTTGGATACATTTGCAGCATTGTCTGTGACCAAACTGCGTACTAGACATTTGAAATTTTTCCTGCAGTTTGTGATAGCTTTTAATGCTACTTCTTGTAGGTACTCCGCTGTGTGTGCATTTCCTGATGTATCAGTTGTTTCTGTAAGGAAGATGTTCCCTTCTTTTATTGTCACACAAGCACATACAACAGGATCATTGCGGACATTGGTCCACCCATAAAGACTCAGGTTAACAATTTTACCCTCTAGACCTTTTGCACACCGCTCAATTTCTCTTTCATACACTTTATCCAGCAATTTGCCTGAGACATCTGCTCTGTTGGGTGGACTGTATCCTGGTCTTAATGACTGAACCATGTTAATGAAGCGTGGGTTCTCAATCATACGGAAAGGAGAGTTTGTTGCATAAACAAACCGGGCAATTTTTTCATCAATTGCCTCTTTTTTGTAATCTTACCTATGGTGGTTTTTGGATGATGGAGATTTTTTTTTTTTCTTTTTGTTACAGGTGATATACTGTGGCTATGTGACATACATGGTGTGACTGAAATGCTATCCTTGGCAGATAGCTCTGAAACTATAGAAAATAATAGTGATCTTGAAGGTGGATAGTCTTCAGAATCCTGTATGTTGAGGATGGATTCTCCTAAACAAAATAAGCCAATGCAGTTATTTAATTATTATTACCATACTGCTCATTTAGCATTACTCATTGCATTCACTGACTCAGTACTACTTTAAAGGTGAAATTGTAAAAGGAAGAGTTGCCTATTTCAGCTATTTATTTTTTTTATCACAACTGCATCTAAAATGATAGTACCATTGAGTAACAACTACATTTTTTGCTCAAACATGAGAATTCAAGAATAGTTCAGAAGGAAGACAGGCAGTCCTTAAAGTATGAAATAAAAAAGTTTACCAACCTGAAGATCCTGCATGTTCAGACATGTTCCTTTCATCCTCTTCAACGCAGCTTCCTCTTGAGAAGGAACACTTCTCATGATGTTGTTTCATTCAGGCAACCAGGCCTTGTATTTCTTTGTTACACTGTTTGCGTTTTGCACACATGCCTGTCTTACCCACAGGTAGAGGAGCTTCATTAAAATATTATGGCCTACTGCCATTATAGGTTTTCCCTTCTAGTGAGAGAATAGTATGGTAGACCTCAAATCAATGAGGGCTACCCGCAGAAAGACCTCAAGACTTATGGAATATGTTGCTCAAACAGTTTTACTTTTGTTTCTACTGCCTGTCCCTCCCTTCTCACATTTATCTCCAGACTACTTCTCCTTGTCCAAATCTGTTCTGCCACTAGCAATCTTCTATTCATTGAACTTTTTGTAACTTTGCACTTTTAGAGAGAGGTAAGGGATTGACTCTGTGTATACAAATTTGCAGAGGGACAATAGGGTTGAGGTCTGTTATTTCTCACCTCTCTATGTATATTTATTTATTTTAAAACATTTTTGCTGTTAACAAGCATATTATCTCTGGAGACCAAAATCCACAGTTTGAGAACTGCAAAACTAAGCATCTCTGATAGTATCTTCTAGACTGAGCACTGTGTCCCATTGGGTAGATAGAAAGATGAACCTAAATCTTGAAGCCCCTGGAACCCCAGAAGATTGGGTCCCTAATCCATGAACTACTGGAACTCATTTACAAAACTTTTCTTAAACATTACATGAATATATTGTTTCATACTATAGAATTTATAATTCCTACTCCATAATGAGATATGTTTTGAGCTATAATGTACCTTAATTAAAACTATCTTAGGTTTTTTTCCTCAAAAAACATTTTATCAAAAAATCTGATTTTAAATAAAAAATCCAATTTTTTAAAAATCATTGATTTTTATCCACCCTGTTATCATTTTTGTCTCAAATAGCATAATGACAGCTGTATGAAGCAGTTGTATGTTTTTAGTTACTTCTTGTAACTAAATAAAATTAACTATTACACTTAATAAAACATTGCTTACCTTGATCCATAGTACCTAAGACTGAAACTTGTGAAATGCTTCACTTCTGAACATAATCACTGTACTCTAAAATAGGGTGCTGTATTATCTATATCAAAAGAATGAAGTGTGTGTGTGTGTATATGTATGTATATATATATATATATATATATATAAAAAAAAATCTGGTAAAAATATTTTTGTATCTTTTAACTTCCTGCTTTATTTTTGACAGGATGTGTACTTTTCATCATCTGGGCCATTCTGTACCGCTGTGCTTTGGATATAATGATCTGGAATTCGGTGTTCTTGGTTGTCAACTTCCTGCATTTTATATATCTACTGTACAAGAGAAGACCGGTATGTAAAGAGTATCATTACTACAGAGTCTGGTAGGGTACAAGGAATGGACCAAGTCCTATGGCTGTGCTTGGGCAAGCCTCATATTGAATTCTGTTGGAGTTTTGCCTGAGTGGGTTAGTTATCAACCCCAGCAGGTACCAGCTAACATTAGTGTGATTTTATCCTGATAGTTTGTGCATCACTGTCTGATGTAGTACTTCCATTTTAAACCTTTTTTTGGGGGGGGGGTCAGGCATCCTTTTATTTATCTAAAGGACAAGGACATACATTTCAAAAGTGACTAGTGACTTTTGGATGCACAACTGGAGCATTTCAAAGGGGCCAGATTTTTCAGAGGATAGGTGCTCAAAACTTCTGAAAATCAGGTCCGCATATCTCAAGGTCGACATCCATAACTAATTATTCCTGGAAAATTAGGCCATGACCTCTTTAGGGATAAAACTTCTCTTGCTTAGTTTAAACCCAGAAGTATCTGGTGTACTGGTGCGGACAAGGTTGAGAGTACATTTTGGCTCTTCATAAACCTGGAAATAAATGTAGGTGTTCATATACAAACAACTTTAATGTTGTTCTTGCAGTCCATTCATACAAAAATACCCTTTGGGCCATGTGTCCTTTCTTGCCCTGTCCTGCAGGGGGAAGGAAATCCACAAAGAAAACCCTGGTCGGACCCTGCAGATGGGGAAAGTGATAAGTGAAATACTATTCCCTTCTCTATCAGATATCTGGGATGCCCAGGAATGAGCATGAGAAAGTGGGCAGGGTGATGGAAGATCCACATTCAGTGACATGATTCCTGCCTTTAACCAGTTTGGGGCATGGGGATATTTGCAGGTCAAATCAGCGAAGCTAAAGCTGCCTAAACTCTGGCTGTGCACCCTCTGACTCCCCTCCATAGAATCAAAGGGAACAGCTAGGGGAGTGAGCCAATAATCTGGAAGGGTCTTCAGAGTAGTGTAAAACTGGAGTCAATCAACAGACTTGAGCACAGTCACTGAGGTTGAAAGCCAGGATCCTTGGGAATCCCCATTCCTTTATCCATCCTGCCACCTGATATCTTCCCATTCTGTGAGTACACAAATTCAATGGATGGGTGGGGATAAGGGTTAGAATGTGCCTATTCCATGGCTCCAGTGGACCACAGGAGTGTTTCCATTAATTTGTTCCCCTTATGTATTCTTTTTGTGTATGACCATTTATTTTTAAATTTTAGCACATAGCTAGTCCTTACTGCAGCCTCTTGCCTCTTTTCAGAAATCTTTAGGCTTAGAAAGAAAAAGGGAAAATTTTATTTTTTGCTCACTTAGATTTTGTACAATATGAAGTCCAATCTTAAGAGAAATTTGCTATGTGAAGGTTACAGGAATATATATACTTGGGGCCAAATTCTGAGGTGTTTAGCAGAACAACTCTATGCATTACTCAGTTAAGTACTGTAGAATATGGCCTTTAGCTTTGTTCAGCCAGTACCTGAAATCAGACCTACTCCTTCCAAAGTGTATCTTAGATCAGTGCTGGAAGAAAAAATTCCAGCTGGAACTGAATTCTTATACCAAATCAAATCCCCTGGCTGCCCTCTCACATACTCTCCTCCTTTCCTGGCAGGGCAAAGTAAAGCTTTATCTAGTTTTTGTCTAAAGCATCATCAGTCACTATTTTAAAACTAGATAGATTGCTCTACTGCTAACTGTCCATTTAGCTACATACAGTATATTGAGCCTAAATTGCCCATTGCCTTTTAAAATCTCTTCAATTTAAAAGGGATAAGCACATTTGTTTCTTACTTCTCTGTCTGAGATGCTTACACAATTATTTTAGAAAACATTTTTCTTGGTCTTCAGAATACGATATGATGATGAAACTGCACCTTTACCTATAAACTCAGATATTCTGTCTCTGTTATGCCCCACCCATTACTGTATCTAAGCACCTACTGTACACAAATTTTCATATGTATTATGTTATAGGCTCCCAACATGGATGTCATAACCTCCAGAGGGGTCACTAATGTGTCATGACCATCTTACCCTTCTTCTGTTAGATTAGAGAGGGTGTTGGGGGAGGACGGTAGATCCTGGTATTGAAAACACAGAGAACCACTGTATTCTATGATAAAGTAACAAAAGACCTTCTTGCAACAGATGTATGCAAAGGGCCAAGATTAAAACAGCCATAAGAATTTTAACTCTGACTTAAGTGACTAAAATCTGAGACTTAATGCAATACTAACATACTTTATTTTGTGTGCCACAGTAATAATTTGATTGTATAAAAGTGCCAGAGTCCACTAGGGACTTCACTTTTGCTATTGATCTTGCAGGAAAGGCACTCAAATACTACAGTGATGGGCAGTAGTATAAAACACTGATAGATATTGTTTATGTAGGTCCAAATAGAGAATATTTGAGTTTGAAACTCAATTTATAAACTACTAGTCAATTAAAGTGTTATATAATCGTTTCAACAGGTGGGGTGAGGGGACTTCTTGCCTATCTTATAACGTTGCTAAATTCCTCTTCTGGGTTTGGTTGGCTACTTATGCCCATACTGGGAAAAGTGCAGTTGGCTATTTTTATATGCACTGTCCCTTGAGCGCGTTATGGTTGACAACTGCCTTTCAGTGGTGTCTGAAAAGAAAATGATGTTTGTTTTTCAATTTTCATCTTCAGATTGCATGTGCCAGTAAAGCAATGCAGCCGGGACTTCTAAGAGCAGGCCATATTTGATTTTAATAGTAGCTAGTCCTTTGGATGGAATTGAGTGTTCGGGAGAGATGCAACACTACGTAAGAACCTCCATTCAGCCCTAGTCTTAGGTTGCATTTTTAAATGGTGACAAGCATTCGTGCCCAGATTTCTTCATACCCCAATGGGACACCTCTCACGCATTGGCAAGAATATCAGTTTTGATTTTGTCATCTTGTCTTTCTACTCTTCTATCTGTCTATGTCCCTTTGATAGCACCCATCTCCGGCGTGTGACCACTCACACTTGCTCTTTTAGAGGTAAAATACATACAAGCAAATACTGACCATGAAATTGCTCATTTCACCTCTGTTGCTAGGTGTGTGTGTCTGTATGAGAGAGACAATGCTGTATCCACCCTTGGTCTAGGGGGAAAGGCAATTCATCATAAAATCCAAATAGCTAAATAAGTGCACAGTAATGGAAGACGCTGTCTCTGTTTTTTGAGCCAAAGAGAGTTTTACCGTGAGGTGTTAATAAATGAATAAGGACTACTGATCATTAATATTTGTGACTGTTTGACCGTGTGGTTGGTTGGTTTGAAAAGTGTGAATTGGGAGTGTTTTGTTCCAGGTGGGCCTTGAATGGTTGATTGGAGGAAAGGCTTTGGGCCAGGGCAACTGCTTCGAGCCAGCAGCCTTATAAAAAAGCAGCCAGTTGTGAACAAAATGAGCAGTGAACAGAGGATAGGCAAACAGAGGGAGTTCGCCTTGGGGGAGTTCTCACAGAGTTTTTTGCCTTTCAGGCTTCTGTGAGCAATAAATAAAACATCTGAAGAGGCTCTTGAAAGGAAGATAATGTGGATCGTGAACGATCCGCTGTTGTGACCCGCACAGGATATACCATCTTGGCCTTTCTCCCAGAGGATAGACGTGACTTCGTCTGTATCAAGTGCAAACTAGTCTTCATATTGGAATAGAAGGTTAAAGGACTAGCAACTCAGGGTTGATACTTGGGTAGCATCAGAGAGAATGAAGACGTTCTGGATAGACGACAGCGTCTGGTACTGCAGGCACAGCATGCTGAAGACTCAGAGGGCAGTGCAGAATGGGGAAGAAAATTGGCAGCATGTGACCTCCAGAAGAAGAAAGAGGAGAACTCCTGTACCCCCAATGCAGATAGAGGTAAGAAACCATTTTCAGGCTCTCTGCACAGATACGATGGCAGAGAATGATTTGGAAGAGTTACCTGAGGGAAGGGATCAGAGGGAGACACCATCGACCGGAAGGCATGGGAAGCATTGTCTTAGGGATGGGGGTTCCACATCCACCACTCCCAAGAGGCGGAGATGGGGTGGTGGTTGTCGGGGGCTCTCCCCTAAGGGGGAATGGAGTCATCCGTCTACCATCTAGACCAGGAAACTCAGCGTGCTGCTTGCCTGGAGCTAGAATTCAGGATGTGACGGTGTGTCTGCTGAGACTGATCAAGCCCTTGGACTGCTATCCCTTCCTACGTCTCCATGTGGACACCAGTGATACTGCCAAGAATGACCTTAAGTTGGTGACTGTGACTACGTGGCTCTGGGAGGAAGGATAAAGGAGTTTGAGGCGCAAGTCATGTTCTCATCCTTCCTCCCTGTTGAAGGAAAAGGGCCGGGTAGGGACCATCGAATTGTGAAGATAAATGCATGGTTGCTCAAGTGGTGTCCAAGAGTGGGCTTTGGATTCTTCAACCATGGGATGTTTCAGGAAGGATTGCTAGGAAGAGAGGAAAGAGCGTCTTCTCAAGCAGGCTTGCTAACCTAATGAGGAGGGCTTTAAATTAGGTTTGCTGTGGGATGGTGACCTAAGCCCTGAGGTAAGTGGGATACCGGGAGGAAACACAAGGAGGAGGGTGCAACAGGGGAGGCCTCCTGATCCCTACTGAGAAAGCAGGGTAATTGACTAGTTATCTTAAGTGCCCGTACATGAATTCAAGAAGCCTGGGAAACAAACAGGAATCACTGGAAGTCCTGGCACAGTCAAGGAACTATGATGTGATTGGAATAACAGAGACTCGATGGGGTAACTCGCATGACTGGAGCACTGTCATGGATAGGTATAAACTGTTCAGGAAGGACCGGCAGGGAAGAAAAGGTGGAGGAGTGGCACTGTATGTAAGAGAGCAGTATGATTGCTCAGAGCTCCAGTATGAAACTGGAGAAAAACCTGTTTGAGTCTTTGGGTTAAGTTTAGAGGCGAGAGCAACAAGGGTGATGTCGTGGTGGGCATCTGCTATAGACCACCAGACCAGGAGGATGAGGTAGATGAGGCTTTCTTCGGACAATTACAGAAGTTTCCAGATCACAGGCCCTGGTTCTCATGGGGGACTTCAATCACCCTGACATCTGCTGGGAGGGCAATACAGCAGTGCACAGAAAATCCAGGAAGTTTTTGGAGAGTGTTGGGGACGACTTCCTGGTGCAAATGCTGGAGGAACCAATTGGGGGCCGTGCTCCTCTTGACCTGCTGCTCACAAACAGGGAAGAATTGGTAGGGGAAGTAGAAGTGGGTGGCAACCTGGGCAGCAGTGACAGTGAGATGGTTGATTCACGATCCTGACAAAAGGAAGAAAGGAGAGCAGCAGACTACAGACCCTGGACTTCAGAAAAGCAGACTTTGACTCCCTCGGGGGACTGATGGGCAGGATCCCCTGGGAGGCTAATATGAGGGGGAAAGGAGTCCAGGAAAGCTGGCTGTATTTTATAGATGCCTTATTGAGGGCACAGGAACAAGCCATCCAGATGTGCAGAAAGAATGGCAAATATGGGAGGGGACCAGGTTGGCTTAACCGAGAGATCTTCAGAGAGCTTAAACACAAAAAGGAATCTTACAAGAAGTGGAAACTTGGACAGATGACTCAGGAGGAGAAAATATTGCTTGAGCATTCAGGGATGTAATCAGGAAGGCCAAAGCACAATTGGAGTTAGAGCTAGCAAGGGATGTGAAGGGTTTCTACAGGTATGTTAGCAACAAGAAGGTCAGGGAAAGTGTGGGACCCTTACTGAATGGGGGAGGCAACCTAGTGACAGGTGATGTGGAAAAAGCTGAAGTACTGAATGCTTCTTTTTTCCCCTTGGTCTTCACAGACAAGGTCAGCTCCCACACTGCTGCAGTGGGCAGCACAATACAGGAAGGAGGTGAGCGGCCCTCAGTGATGAAAGAACAGATTAAGGACTGTTTAGAAAAGTTGGATATGCACGAGTCCATGGGTCCAGATCTAATGCATTCAAGGATGCTGAGAGAATTGGCTGATGTGATTGCAGATCCATTGGCCATTATCCTTGGAAAATTTGTGGCAATCGGGGGAGGTCCCAGACAATTGGAAAAAGGCAAATATAGTGCCCATCTTTAAAAAAGGGAAGAAGGAGAATCCGGGGAACTACAGATCAATCCGCCTCACCTCAGTCCCTGGAAAAATCATGGAGCAGGTTCTTGAGGAATCCATTTTTGAAGCACCTGGAGGAGAGGAAGGTGATCAGGAACAGTCAACATGGATTCACCAAGGGCAAGTTATGCCTGACGAACCCGATTGCCTTCTATGATGAGATAACTGGCTCTGTGGCTATGAGGAAAGTGGTGGGTGTGATATATCTTGACTTTAGCAAAGCTTTTGGTACGGTCTCCCACAGTGTTCTTGCCAGCAAGTTTTAAAAAGTATGGATTGGACTATAAGGTGGAGAGAAGGCTGGCTAGATTGTCAGGTTCAATGGGTAGTGATCAATGGCTCGATGTCTAGTTGGCAGCCGGTATCAAGTGGAGTGCCCCGGGGTCGCTCCTGGGGCCAGTTTTGTTCAACATCTTCAGTAATGGTCTGTATGATGGGATGGATTGCACCCTCAGCAAGTTCGCAGATGACACTAAACTGAGCGGAGAGGTAGATCTGCTGGAGGGTAGGGAAAGGTCCAGAGTGACCTAGACAAATTGGAGGATTGGGCAAAAAGAAATCTGAGGACAAGGACAAGTGCAGAATCCTGCACATAGTGCATGGGATCCTTCCATACTGCGACAGGCTCGGGACCGACCGGCTAAGCAGCAGTTCTGCAGAAAAGGACCTGGGGATTACAGTGGACGAGAAGCTGGATATGAGTCAATAGTGTGCCCTTGTAGCCAAGAAGCCTAACGGCATATTGGGCTGCATTAAAAGGAGCATTACCAGCAGATTGAGGGAAGTGATTATTCCCCTCTCTTCGGCACTGGTGAGGCCACATCTGGAGAACTGTGTCCTGTTTGGGGCCCCCCACTACAGAAAGGAATGTGTACAAATTGGAGAGAGTCCAGTGGAGGCAACTAAAATGATTAGGGGGGCTGGGGCATGTGGTTTATGAAGAGAGACTGAGGGAACTGGGCTTATTTAGTCTGCTATCAAATTCCCCCCTCACTCTTCTCTTTTGTAGTCTTCAACTACCTGAAGGGGGGGTTCCAAAGAGGATGGATCTAGACTGTTCTCAGTGGTGGCAGATGACAGAACGAGAAGCAATGGTCTCAAGTTGCAGTGAGGGAGGTCTAGGTTGGATATTAGAAAAAACTATTTCATTAGGGCGGTGATGAAGCACTGGAATGGGTTACCTAGGGAGGTAGTGGAATCTCCATCCTAGAGGTTTTTAAGGCCTGGCTTGACAAAGCCCTGGCTGGGATGATTTAGTTGATTGGCCCTGCTTTGAGTAGGGGGTTGGACTCGATGACCTCCTGAGGTCTCTTCCAACCCTAATCTTCTATGATTTGAACTCAGCAGTATAAAAGTAGTTTCATGCATGTAAATATCAGCTTAGAAATTTCCATCATGATTAGAATACTCCCTCCTCATGTGACAGACAAAGCAAAGTGACAATGTGACTGTATCTTCAAACAACTCCACTCTCTCTTCATTTGAAGATCCCAGTCCTGCTACTCCATTGCCTTACACCTTCTGTAGTCCTTTGCCCAGAAGATGGTGGGAGTGAAATGTTACCAAATCAGGTACTGTTTTACGCTCACTATGCATTGATGTGAATGACTGCTTAAAGTGAAGATCATCTGTTCAGAACTCTCCTTCTTGCTTTGAAAACAATAGTCTGAGTACATAACAGTGGCCTTTCACACACTCTTCCCTTTATTGGTAAGAGAGGCTTCTCCTCTGCAATTCTTGTCTTTGGGAAGAGCCCAAGTACAGTGCAGTGGTCTCTCTGGGGGATCCACATGGGCCACGCCACGCTCAGTACAACCCACCCCCACCCTGCTTCCCCTATTCTCAGAGGTGGTACAGAGCTGGTTGGGTTGACTGTGCACCTAGCATAAGGAGTTCCCAGTAGAAAGGGTAATTTCCCCAGAGAGGACTTAAACCTGCCCCTTTGTGCTAACCTAGCAAGTAAAAAGAGGCAATGGCACAATGAGGAATTGGACCCTAAGGGTCCAATTTTTCAGAAGTTCTCTGCACCCATAACTGCAGTTGTAAGCAGTGTGGATGCTCAGCGCCTCTGAAAATCAGGCTCTGAATATCTTGCAACATAAACCCATCCATCATGTGAATTTTAAAAATACTGTAAAATTAAAAGGAAACAAGAAAACATATGCCAGACAATATATGTATCTTCTTCATTATACCTTCTGAGCAATAACTCTTCTTGTAGATGCAACATCGGCTACTTACTCCACTCTTTGTAATTGCTGTGAATGTAACTTTGCTTTTACTATGAACTTGAAAATTGGTGGTTTTAAACATAACCACAGAAGGTAGCAAAGAAGATGTTGAAAAATAATTTTTGAATGAGATTTTCTATCTGCAAGTATTGGCCACCACCCAGAATCATTTTTATTTACTTGGCCTCACACATCACATAATCCAGAAAGAATGGAAAAACAATTAAAATTCAAGCCTTATTGCAGAATGAATAATTGATAGATATTTTCAGTTAAATATTTATTTCATTAAATGTAGTCTTTGGAAAAACAGTGGGTTCTTTTCTGACCAAAATATGACTTCTTTGGCTTTAGCTTATTGAGGCTTTACCTACATGGTTCTTTTAAGAACCTCCCCATAACTCAGAAGCTAAAAGATTGTAATCAGTGCCTCTGCAGCACTCTGGCTCGAGGCTTTGGCAGTACTCCAGAACTCATCATCTATCACAGAGCAAAACTGATACCTACCCATATGGCTCATTTGGAAAATGGCTCACGATGATGGCTGCCGAAGCGATCAACTGTGCTTACTTAGGTTAGGGTGAACACTGCTTTGAGAGGGAGGGCTCTCAAAGGAGAATAATACCTCCCACCTGATCACTCGTTTTAAAAGCGGCACTTCAGTTACGCCTGCTTTCCACTTAGATATATTTGCATATTAGATCATGAAAGCTCTAAACTTTGTTTTGTTTTCCTTAGTCAGTTTTGCCCTCACAAATGCTTGTGTAATTCCCAACTCTGTCCTCGGGGGCTGCACATATACATCTAAGAATAAAATTTGACCCTGTCTGTGAACTGGTAAGATCACATGCAGGGAGATACACAGCATTAAGTTAGAATTGCTGACACAAAGGAGGGACTGACTGAAGAAGAGATGTCAATTGCAATCAGTCCATCTAACCTCACAGTTGCACGGAACCTATATGCAGATATTAACAACCTTAGGGGATTCTGTGATTGATCTATTATGATCCCTAGCACACTTCTCCCTACCATGTATGTTTAAATTGAAACTTTGCTTTGCCTGGGCATAGGCCCTTTTTAGTTGTTAAGAACTATGATGTGCAGCACGGCCTGGGGAATTGAAAAGTTCAGTCTCCTACAAACATAGTTACTGTAGCTTGAGTGCTAACAACCTTATTGTTAATCTTGCCTGAGCGTTTCCATTCCAACGCCCCTCTTTCAGGTATTTAAAGGCTATATCGTAATGTATATGCATAAGGAGGACAGATTAAAGGTGCACAGGCAATGTTAATCCGGCCTTTCTTAGCTTTTCAGGGCTTGACTTTGCATCCTTAATAATGTTTTTTTTATGTAATTTTTGTGCGTAATTTTCTAGATATTTAAAAAAGCAAACTCAAAAATGGAAGTTCTTTCACATGGCATTATGTTGACACCCACAGGGATCATTAGCAGGTTGGAATCTTTTAGATCCACTGCACAGACCTCTGCCGCTTGAGCTAACGGAATAACTGATAGCAGTACTAGGTTGTTGTTCTCTATGTGGACTAGCTGTAGAGGGGGATGGGACACTTTGCCAGTGGGTTTCAAAGATATTTGCTGGCAGCAAGGACGTGGTAAGACTCGGGGATCATGGGTTCCGTTGCAGACTCTGGAGGAATGTGTGCTGCAGTGGGCACGGACGCTTCTGCTCATTTCCCCCCTAGCTTGACCCCCTTCTGTCCCATCCTCCATGAATCCTCCTGTCCTTGTCTCTGCTCCAGTCCTCTGTATCCCAGTTTCATTCTCCTCATCTAGTCAGTGCCAGTCTCCACTTCTGAGAGGCTTCTGGTCCCAGCCCCAGGATCCGCCTTTTCCCACTCCCAGTCTCCCTCCCCAGTTTGTCTCTGTGTTCCTCCAGTACTCCCCTGCCCATGTTTCCCAGGCCTCCATAGGAGCCAATGCTCCCAGTCCCAATCTCCCTCCCCAGGCTTCTCATCCATTCTCAGTGTCCTCCCCTCCGCTGGCTCCTTGTCCCAGTTGCTCTGCCCAGCCAGTCACACCCTGTCTTCTTGTCAGATCTTTCTCACCAGCATCTTTATCCCTTCCCATCCCTACGGGTTCTCAGGCTCCACCCTCGAGCTCTGTGTCCCAATCTACTTCCTGGCCCTCACTCTCAATGTCCTATGTCTGGCTTTTGTCCCCTCTGCATTAGAATCAGACTGTTCCTTCCACTGCGTTGCCTGGGTCCCAATAGAGTAGGGGGTGGAGGTCACTGGGAGCACAGGAGAGACCACTTCCCTGTTCTCAGTGTGGGTGTCTGGACACACCCTAGCCAGGAGCAGCCATAGCTAAAAGCCTACCTTTGCCCCTGGACTGGAACATGCTCCATTGCTCTGTGGGGCTGGCACATGTGTTTTCTGGTCAGCACAAGGAGCTGTGACAGGCCTCGAGCATGCTCAGTGAGGATAGAATCTTGCAAGACTTTTCACTGTTAAGCTATAGCAAATTTCAACTGAACTTGTGCAAATGTGCCTTTCAAAAGTGTAACTTGGCCGGATTTGGACGGATTTTCACAGTGATGGCAAAAAGCGCATCCCTGACACAAAGGCCACCTCCCTGCCAAAAGTAAAGTCCCTATTCCAAAGCATAGGGGCCTTTCCAATGAAAATGTCACTAGAATATTTTTAACATTGAAAAATAATTTTATTTTCCTTCGTCTCATTCTTGGAAATGGCTGTCCTGTTTTGGATGAAATTTTCCACAACAATTGAGCTGGAGGCGGACACCTGGCATGGAAAATTTCAGCTAAAGTAGTTTAAGTTTGGCAAAGTGATAAGTGACCTGAAATTGGGGTCTTCTAATGGGAAGTGTTGGGCAACAATAACAGGTGGTGCTACCAGCCCCACCTATAAGTTTGTTAATCATTTTTTCTTTATTTTCCATTCTGAATATGTTTACTTCCCTTTTTATCCTCTGATGTCCACACCCTTTGTCTGTCCTGTTCCACCACCAAGCAGGCCTCTCTGCTCAAGGTTTCCTGTGCTTTGGGGTAGACAAGGACCCAAAGCACTAGCTGCTGTCTCCTTCCCAGTTGCTTTCGTTCAGGAAATACTTTCAGGCTTAGGATTTCAGCCAGCTTCCTTTCCTCTTCCCTGCAGCCGAAGTTTGGGTGCGCTCCCAAGAGTGGGATGTTCATCTGGCAGTGGCTTCTTCCTCACTCATGACATGTGCGTATGGTGGGTTTCTGCATGCTGGCTCTGTTTTTAGGGCTTGCAGGCCTGCTGTCCCTCTGTATACAAGCCATGAATATGAAGAGGTGCTCCCTCATTCTTTCCTGAGGCACAGATGTGTAGCGAAAGACACAGGGGTCCTGATGTTCCAGGTGCCTTTCTGGGCCAAACTCTATTTGCTCTTACAGCAGTATAAATCCAGAATGACTATTTACATCAATTCAAATTCTACGGGTACGGAAAAGATGTTTAAAGTACCAGCATACCATCTTGACACAATTTTAGCTCTGCATAAACAAGTGCTATGGTCACCATCTGAGAGTCAACATTTGCGGAGAGATGCCAGTTCTTTCCTGCCCTATATGTAGACAAAACCTGAGGTATCTCAGCTACAACCGTTTTGGCAAATGGTGAATTTTTATAGCAACCTGTGGAACTGAAAAATAACCCTGCACTTCGGTTTCTTCACTGACCCATTCGCCTTTTATGATGTCTGTTGTTGCATTCCAGATCAAGATAGAGAAGGAGTTCAGTAGTCTGTACAAGAGAATGTTTCAACCACTCCACGTACCTCCAGAACTGTTCCAGAGATTAACTGGACAATTCTGCAACATTCAGACTTTAAAAACAGGTCAAGCATATGCTGCAGAGGACAAAACATCAGTTGATGATCGACTAAGTATCCTGCTAAAGGGAAAGTATGTGCTGCATCAAGTTTGGAGTCTGGTGGCACCTTAAAGATGAACAGATTTATTTGAGCATAAGCTTTCGTGGGTAAAAAACCCCACTTCTTAAAGTTTGGGAAAGTCTTGTGTATTGCATGAGGGTGGAATGAAAAACAAATTCAAAGGAAGGTCATTTTAAAAATAATTGTTCGCAATATACAGTAAAAGCTGTGTTTATCCAGCCCTGTACCAACCAGAAAGCTCTATTAAACTGACATTTCTAAACTTCATAGAAAGTCAAGTTTATACTCCAGTTGGCACGAGGCCAGCAGGCTCCCTACCTGGCTCTGCATGGCTTCTTGGAAGCAGTGAGATGGGGAGGAACAGCCACGAGGGATTCAGAGTGCGGGGAGGGCTGGGCGTTGGGGTACCAGGTCTGTGCGGGGGGAGGGAGGGTTCACCTTGGGTGGCTCTCCACGAGCGTCAACCTGTCCCTGCTGCTCCTAGGTGGAGGTGCGGCTAGGCAGCCCTGCATGCTGCCTCCACCCTCAGGCGCCACCCCTGCAGCTCTCACTGGTCGCAGTTCCTGGCCAATGGGATCTGCAGAGCCAGCTGATTTGGAGATGCACCGATTCATAACTTCCCTTGATCAGACTTCTTCATGAAGCTGCTGTGGAGTTCTAGCTAGAGTTTAAAGCTGATATTCCCTGTAAGCTGTGGTACCACCATCTATCCTCTTTCCTTAGGGGTGCTAGTGACACCCTATGTCACTATGCAGGTGGATCAAACCCAAGGTATTTGGAGGACATCTGATAGATGTAGTATTCTGCCTACTGGGTGCTGCCTTCTGGGTAGACCTGGGCAATTTTTTTTGGCCGAAACTCTTTTTCAGTGAAATATGCAGATTCGACAACACTGAAATGTTTAGTGAATTTGTGTAGGTTTTGCTGAATTGTTGGAGTGGAAATAAACCCTAATCAGTGAATAAATACAAAACCCAAACTGTTTCATTTTGACATTTTTCTCAACAGTGTTTCAATTTTTCACTTCAAAACAACTTCATTTCGAAATTTCTCTTTGGGCAATTGCTTCTAATTCTGATTGGAAAAAAAATAAAAAGCTTTTTAACATGGTTGAAATGGAGACAAAATATTCACCAAAAACGTCCCAAAAATTGTTTCACGTTTGACCCGAAACAGTGCTGTTTTTTTGTTTTGGAATTGCTAGCAAACCAAAAAATCCATTATTCATACAGCTCTGCTTCTAGGTTTTTATTCTAGAAATATAGCCCTGAAAGCAGTACTCCTGGGGATCATATCTGGCAACTTAAATTGGCTGATGCTGTGATGTTATTACAAATAGCACCACCTTCTGAAGGATATACTTATTATTTCAAACCATGTAGCCTGTTTTTAGGCTGTGATACTGCTCCCTTTAGAATCAAACTAAGTTTTATCAAAACTCTCATTATTTGGCTGACAACTAGGTCAGATGCTTGGTGGAAATTCCCTGAAACATGGATTTACAGTGACCTCTCCAAGTTCTGTATTATCATTGTCAATAATCCTATTCAAATTTAGATTGTTGTTATACCTTATGTTTTTTAAATGTTCTAACAAATATTTTTATCATCAGAATGAAGGTCTCCTATCGAGGGCATTTTCTGCATAATATTTACCCCTGTGCCTTTATAGATTCTCCTGAATTTCGATCAACTCAGATGAACCGGGGTGAGAAATTCCAGGTATGTTTCTATTTGGCTGTCACTGGATATGAACTTAATGAGCAGTGAATTTATTGACTTACACAGTTTTTGCTACGGGTTTTTTTATATTTAAAAAAATATATATGTTAGACCATTTAAAAGATACTCCTGACTAGTAATTCATTTCAAAATGATATTAGTTTTTTCACTGACAAACCTCAGTATTGGCTTGTTCTATGCTGTTCTTTCTCCCTACAGTTCATATATTTAAATTCTGTTTAATAGGATCTGCACTCCCTGTGCAGGACATATAAATCAGAAGGAGTTTTGAAATTGTCAGCAAAATGTTGAGTGAAATATGTATAGGTTAAAAAGATGTTCTCAAACTGAATCTAGCTAGTGTTTTTGGTTTTTTTGTTGTTTTTTGGTTTTTTTAAGTGAATTTCAGGTACTACAGCTACCTCTGGTTCCCCTGGTTTACAATCACACTTTTATATTTTTAATGTTCCTCCTTTCTACTATTGCTGTATATGTCACACTCACAAATAAGGCTGTGATCCTGCAAACAAGCACATACTTCACTTTATCCACCCACAGGGACTATTCAGGTGCTTATCTACAGGATCTGGTCTTAACTGACTATTGGAAAAGTATGAAACTGGCTATATGCAACATGTTGTTGTTGTCAAATGCACAAAGACGAGAAACTGAAAAAATATTTTTCTTCTTTTAAACTCTTTTAGTTACAGTAATCTTAGGCATTCGTTGTATCTGCTTTAAAAAAAAAAACTATTACAAGTTTGAAGTTGGTGTCTCTTTAAATGTGTTCAATTGGAAAAAAAAGCTAATGTGTGAAAATATTGCAGTTGTCATTCAGCAATAATTACTTATACTGAGTCACTTTATTCATTTATTTCCTTTTTGTGTTCCCAAAAATGTAAAATTAATTTATTATATGAGATGTTGCCTTTAAGGAGCAGGCCTCCTTTTTGAACACATGCACACAAAAATTGTCCTTATGATTAAGAGCAAAAGTTAGTCTATATTCAGACAAAACTCCCAATGACTTCAACAGGAGCATCACCAGAGGTGAAAGTGGGCTGGTACGGCATACCAGTAAGAAGTGGCAGCCGGTACCGGCCTGTACACAGTTGACCGCACTTCAGCGTTGCTGCCCCTTTTGCCTCTTTCCTCCTGCCCCCCATCCCAGGACTGCCGATGGGTGGGGGGGCAAAAGGGACCGCAGCAGCAGCGGGAGCCCCGGCCCCTTTAAATCGCCACCAGAGCCCCAGGCAGCACGGGGTGGTCTGCATGGAAGGGCTGGCTTGGGGGAGGCTGACCCCCCCCCAGCCACGCCCCTTCTGCCCAAGGCCCTGCCCCTTCTGGGGGCTCAGAGCCAGGCCCCTGTACCGGTATGTCTTTTATATTACTTTCACCCCTGAGCATCACATAAGTGAGGCTGCAGGAGTTGATGCCTAGTATAACATGCCATAGAGTACCATACTGGAGACAGGGAGTGATCTTAGGGGTTCTCATTTTTAGGTTTAGCTGATCTGATACTATAACATAGAGTGACACTATTATTTGTATTATTGTATCATCCAGGAGCCCTAGTCATGGACCAGGATCTCATTGTACTAGGCGCTGTACAAATGCAGAACACAGACAGTCCCTGCCCCAAAGAGTTTACAATCTGATCTCATTACATTGGTGTGAATCCAGAGTAAAGCCAACAGAGACTAATGTGACTGGTAGTTGATGGCCTTGCACTCTGAAGGAAAACAGTGTGGTTCTAACATCTCTTAGGACTTGATCCTATTGCTTGATCTGATTCCCATTAATGTCAATGAAAAGACACTCATTAACTTCAGTTGGAGTTGGATCAAGCCCTTTCTGCCATGTTATAGAACAATGCTGTTGTCTCAGAAATCCCTTATCTTTCTATCTGCATGCTGTAGCAGTGATCATGGGTTTCTAAGGGTCTTGTCTACTTGGGGAAATTTCCCAGAATTACTATACCAGTATAATTGTACCAGTATGGTTCTACTGGTATAACTCCCCATGCAGACACTCTTATGCAGAATATCAGAGGCTTTTTTCTCGGTTTAACTTATGTTGCTTTAGAAGCTCTGGAAGGTGAACAGATGGCTGAAAGCATTATATACTGGTGTGCAGCAGATCACAAAATATTAAGGAGGGAAGGTTTTCTACCCAAAATACTAAAATCAGTACCAGATGTTTTGCTAGTTCCTTAAAGTGTTACTATTCTTAACTATGACTGACTGTGCAATAGTTACTGGACTGTGACACTCATCATGCCGGGAAGGGAGGCAGGGTTGGTATGGCATCTAAGTGATTAGGATAATATGTTCCAGTCAAGAACTCGGCATAAGGCCAAGGAGAGATGGTTGTGAAGATATATTCACTAAAGGAATCCTGTACACTTGCAGTCTTCATGTAATCTCTCCTTTAGAAGATGATCAGACATGGATTAATGCTATTGAAGGGAAATAGTTTAGCATCAAATTTCTCCTACTTTAAAATTATTATCTTGTATGGGATGACCTTCACTTTCTAGGGTTTTGTTTTGTTTTTAATTTCCACACTCTGACCTATATAAAAAAATCTCATCAGGAATGTTCATGCAGGACTTTATATTTAAATGATCTATAGAACCTTTTGTGCTCCATCCGCTGGCTGTGCTGATGAACAAATACTCTTCCCAAACCTGTACTTCTAAGAACTATTACAAAAAACGGAGACTACAATGTATCACTTAAAACCTGTCTAGTATGTAACCGTGTTCCCTCACCTTCTGAGACTTATACCTTCTTTAATTTATTTTAAGGAGGAAAAAAGGCTACAAGTAACTTAGAAAAGAAGTAACTATATGAATCCTACTTTAAATCAAATCACTTATTTTACAAAAAAAGTAAACAATTAAAACATGGCTATAGCCGTACTGAACTGTGATTATAGTGGTTTTAGTGTGCCACTGCCCTCTTCTGGCTAGAATGCGAGACCTGCTCCAGTGTTAATAAGTTTGTAATTGTCTTCCTGAAAAGGGGATGTAAACCTTTCTGTAACTTCCATAACAGTACTACTGATGACTAATTGCTTGGATTGTTTAGTACAGGTGTCGAAGGCTTGCCTTTACGAAAAGGTCACTAATTTTGTTGTAGCTTATGACAGAGCAAATCAAGCTGTAACAATTTGTATGAGATTTCAAAACATTATTATTGTTATTATCATTATATTTTTTTCATATACCAACTGCGTCAACGCGTAGTAACTATGAATAACTACTTACATAAGTAGTCTTGGAACATCAGTGGGACTAGTCACATGAGTAAAGAGATTTTTCCACAATATCCTTGCAAAAATCTTTCTAGGACAAATTTAGCTCTCATGTAATTAGATGGGAATTGCATTAAGGTCACTGGATTTAATTTGATTGTTTTATGTCCAGTGAATTTCAGTGGAATTAAAAGGTGTGTTCCTTATATTTTATTTCTAAATATATGTCTGGATTACAAATGCTGATCTTAACTGTACTTATGGAGACAGCTCTATTTAGCGAGGAAAGGATTCTCATGGCATACACTTCCGCCAGTCCATTAAACAAATGAAAAATGAAAAAAAAAAAAAATCTCAGCTGAAAACATTTACTGCACTTATTAAAAAATGGAATTTAAAAAAAATAAGCAGCAGCATCTTGGGTGCCTTTAAACTTGTAGGTGGTATGTATCTTATGGGATATACACGGGTTGAGTCATGACTGCACTAGTTTATTTTTGCTGCATCCCCAAATTAAAATCTGGTGTGACCTGTTTTTCAAACCATAAATCGGTGTTAATTCTGTACATATGTTTTTCTCAGGTCACCATTACTGCAGATGACAACTGTAAGTTTCTGTGCTGGTCCAGGGAACGACTGACTTACTTTCTGGAATCTGAACCATTCCTTTATGAAATATTTAGGTATCTTATCGGTAAAGATATTACAAACAAACTCTACTCATTGAATGATCCAACACTAAATGATAAGGTGAGTTTTGAGGGAGGGTTCCCCTCCCTGTGTTATATTGTTAGATGCTATAAAGACAGGTTAATTTTATCCTCTTAATCCTGCTCATATATTCCATTAAATTCTCTCTCTCTCTCTCGACGGAATTGTTTTTTGTGTATTAAAAATGTGCTTAATGCAAAATATTTGGGTGTTTTGGATGGTAAAGGTGCTCATCAATGTCAGGTCAGTGCTTAAAAGAAAAGAGGTGTGGTTAAGGCCCAAGTCTGCACCACAAACTTTCACCGACACAAGTTACATTGGCATAAAGCTGATGCAGTTAGTATATCGCTTACATGCATGCTTGGCGCTTTGCCGTGGTACTGTGCATACTCCTCAGGAGTGCTTGTGTTGATGCACAGTGTGGTGCACCATGGGTAGGGATCCCAGTGCGTAACCTGTCACCGTCCAACGCACTGTCTTTTGGGAAGTTTTGGCAATGAATGGTGGGGCAGAAACAAATCATCAGTGTGACTGGGCGCAAGGGGTCAACTTCTCAGCATGCAACTGTCTCCATCCCATAATGTCATCTATATCCCATAATTTTCATGCCATATTTAAAAATCTCACAAAACTGCACAGCCCTCCTCTCTGTCTGCCATCTCTGATAAAGCATGGAGCCTACACAGCTCTGCCCTATTGTCATAAGTGTTGCAAGCACAGGACGCACGATCCTCTGGTACTTGCCGTAAGAAGAACCCACTGATTTGTGGGGATCAGGACTATTTCTTGGAGGACAGGTAGCTGTGGGCCATAACAAGAGCCAGGTCAAGGTGGTTACTGGTATTCATGGAGCAGCTGCAGATGGTGGAGCGCCATTTCTGGCCCCAAGAAACAAGCCTGACTGGGAATCGCATCATAATGGAGGCCTGGGGTGACGAGTGGTGGTTGCAGAACTTTTGAATGCACAAAGCCACATTCCTGGATCTGTGTGCTGAGCTCACCCAGCCCTCCAGTACAGGGACACTGGGATGAGAGCTGCCTTGACAGTGGAGAAGCAAGTGACAATAGTACTTTGGAAACTTTCAGTGCCATATTAGTGCCATCCAGTGGGAAACAATTTTGGAGTTGGAAAATCCACTGTGGCAACCTTTGTTGTATACAGGACCATTATTCATGTCCTGCTATGCAGGACTGTGACTCTGGCGTGCCGGACATAGTAGATGGTTTTGCAGCAATGGGGTTTCCAAACTTCTGTGGAGCAACAGACAGCACCCATATCCCTATTTTGGCACCAGATCACATTGTCACAGAATACATCAACAAAAAGGGCTACTTCTCAATGGTTATGCAAGCATTGGTCGATCACCAGGGACACTTCACCGACATCAGTGCTGGCTGGTCAGGGAAGGTGCATAACGCTCTCATCTTTAAGAACACAGGACTGTTCAGAAAACTACAAGCTGGAACTTCCTTTCCCAAGTGGCAGATCATCACTGAAATGATGTTGAAATGACCCTTGTGCCCCTGGCTCATGAAGCCAGACACCTCAACAGCACGAAGGAAAGATTCAACTACCGGCTCAGCAGGTGCAGAATGACAGTTGAATGTGCTTTTGGTAGAGTGAAGGGATGCTGGCAGTGTTTGCTTACAAGATTGGATCTCAATAGGAAAAAACATCCCAATGGTGTTACAGCTGCCTGCTATGTCCTGCATCATAACTGTGAAGCTGAGGGGGAAAAGCTGCCGTCCCGGAGTGTAGGGCAGAGGTGAAATGGTTTTCTGCTGAGTTTGAACAGACAGACATAAGGGCTGTTAGAAGAGCTCAATATGGAGCTATACTGCTCAGGGAGGCTTTGGAAGAGAACTTCAGCAGTGAGCCACAGGAATGCATTGTGGTGTACTGTGCTCAACCTGGCCTTGCTGTTTTGGACCTGTTAGGAATTGTGTGGTGTTGGTTCACACCTATGAATATAACATTGTCAGTGCACCTATTCATTTTGTGGTGCTTGCTGTAAATCTATGGTTATTACACCATGTCACTTATGCTATGAGTTGTCACACTGTACAGTAACAAGTAAGCAGGTGCTATTAGAACTGCTAGGCACTCTGCAGCATATGTTGTGAGCTAATAACGAATTTTTTTTCAAATAGAATTTTATTCATTAACAAAACCACTGCAAAGAAAAATCTGTTCAATTTAAAAGGAAATACATTAAAAACTTTAAGTTCTGTTCCATTCATTTATTAACCAAGTGAAAGAAAATTCATGTCCATCTTACCTACGTATGCTAACCTGTGAAAGCGACCGTTGCTGTATGTGAAGCTGTAGTTGCCCTTAATGTCCCCCGGGGTGCAGTGGTAGGGGTAGGGATGTAGCCCCTGATGCCACATAGAATGTTGGGGGTAAAGGGGGAAGGGAGGTGCTGCAGTGGAGTTCTGCATGGACTGCAAAGGGAGGCAACACTGTGATTGTTGAACCTGTAGGTCCACAAGGGTCTGCAGCATCTGTGTTTGCTGCCGGGGAAGCCCCATTCTATCCTGTGTATCTTCTTCTCCCTTTCCTACTTGGCCTCCTGGGCCCATGGGCAGCGCATGAACCGCTGGCTGGGGGAGGTTAGCCCCCAGCCCTGCCCCTTCCTCCTAAGGCGCCCCCACCCCTACGCAGGCTAGTGCTCCCAGCCCCAGAGCAGGCAGCGTGGCCACAGCCCCCCACCCCATCCCCAGAGTACCGGGAGGGCAGGTGGCACAGCCCAAGCTGGGACTACTCCAGGAGACTGGAGCCGTGCTGAGTGGAAGCAGGAGGGCTGGGGGCAGAGTGTGGCCACCCTCCAGGCCCTTTGCTCATGGTCTGATGCAGCACTGGCTTGCAGGATCTCCTTGATCTCCTGTGACCTTGGGCAGTGGAGTTCACAATGGTGACCAAAATGGTTAGTGTCTGGTATTGTGGAACAGCTGCTGGAGGACTGTTAGAGTTGACATAAGTAACAGTGTCTACACATGTGCTGCATCAACCTCAGTACATCAACCCTGGCTTAACGCTGCTCAGGGAGGTGGTGTTACTATGTCACCATAACAGGGCATTTACCTGGGTGGGAGACAAATTTAAGTGTAGACACATGCACAACTAGGTCAGTCTGAGGCAGCTTACATTGACCAACTTTGCAGTGTAGACCAGGCCTTAGAATCTGAACCCATGACTGATATAAATATTTCTAGCCAAGTAGCTGATAGGTCAGGAAGTGATCATTGTTATAATTTGATCGCTTCTGCTGTGGAGATGGCAAACTCTCTTGTGTTGTGGGTATAGGTTCTTCTTCCAACGATTATACATCAGATATGGGACTGACTCTTATCTCAGTTACACCAGTGTAAATCAAGAGCAGCCTCATTGAAGTCAGTGGAGATATACCGGTGTAATACCAGTGTGAGACAGGAATCCTCCTTACTCTCTTAGTTGCTGCTCTCAGCAGGCTGGCAGATTCTTCAATGAAAAGAAGCTGCAAATTTCCAGACAAGAAATCACTTGCTGGGGTCAAACCACTGTTTGCCATTGATTATGAAGGAGGAATATGATGATTGTCAGCAATTGCAGGATGCAAACATCAAGCAGAGAATAGGGTGATCTGCACAACATAGGCAGTAAAGCTTCTTTGTTTTACTCAGCCAAAGTGCCTCTGCCTTCAGCTGGTAGGGAAACCTCCAGGAACGAGAAGACAGCATCGTCTCTTCTTTTCATTTAACCTTGGTGTCTCTGATAATGCAGGTAATGGCACCAAGGAATGCCTGCTGTCAGGGTGCGAAGTTAATGATGTGGATACCTGTCAGATAAGAAAAGGACTCAAATCACCAACTAAATTCACAGGGTGGGATCCACAAATGTTGCAAGGCTGAGTTTCACGGCTCCTAGAAAATCCAGGAACAACAGTGCACTCCTCAATGCCTGAGTTAGGTGCTTAGGCTCCCTAGGAATAAATAGGGAGAGATGGGTGTCTAAGAAAGCCAGCATGCTAGGTGGAGAGCCACCTAAGCTAACTAGTGGGAGGTGCCAACGAGAAGGGAGTGTACTAAGCTCCACCCCCTCCCAAAGACAGGTGGTCTGGGTTCCAGGGAGGCACCTAGCTCTGCTTAGCAATCCATGAATGGAAACCAGCTTCCTGGCGTCAAGTGGCTTAGGTGCCTACAGTCTGTCTTTGGGAATGAGTTTGGGGCCTCCCTGACTCTACACTAAACAGTCAGAGAAGGAGGAGGGGATGGTGAAGCCCACCTTTATAACTTTTAGCCCAGTGGTTAGAGCCCTCACCTGGGATGTGGGAGACACTAGTTCAGTTCCCCCGCCTCTCTGCCACAGGGGGAGAAAGGATGTGAACAGGGGCCTCTAACCACTAGGGTATGGGATAGTCTGATGTGGGGCTCCCCTCGTCCCTCCTGTTGAAACTGTTCCACTGTGGGTAAATAATGAGAGTGATTTTTGACCAGCAGAGACGGGGCCCTGGGTCTCTTACCTTGTACCATATCATGGCACCCTTCTGCGTTGCTGGTGGTGGCTCTGCCTTCAGAGCAGAGCTTCTGGCCAGCAGCCACCACACTCCAGCTGCCAAGCTCTGAAGGCAGCACTGCTGCCAGCAGCAGCGCAGAAGTAAGGGTAGCAGTACCGCAAACCCCCCTCCCCCCACAATAACCTTGTGCCGCCCACCCCACAACTCCTTTTTGGGTCAGGACCCCTACAATTACAACACTGTGACATTTCAAATTTAAATAGCCAAAATCATGAACTGTTTATGGTTTTTTAAATCCTATGACCGTGAAATTAACTGAAATGGACTATGAATTTGGTAGGACCCTAGCTATATGAAAAAAGGTTATGTATATCTTTTAATTGGGAGGAAGCTGGACTAGGTGACTAGGGGGACTTTACCATCTCTGACTTCAATTGTTAGACTTTTTGGAGACAAGTCTTGATTCAGGTATTATGTGAGGACAAATCTATACGTAACCCTGTGTTACTTTCATTGTGTCTCCTTACATGGCTTTGCATTGTTTGGATAGAGGAGCTATGTTGTGCTTATTGGGTCTTATTGTTTATGTAGTGGCTTCAGAGTTTTGATAAACATTTACTCTAGTAATATTGGACTTCTTCTGCACCACTTATACAACTTCCAACTACTTGTAGGTTTAGGGTTAGGGTTAGTCACTTTAGCTCTTGCTTCATGATTTTAATCCACATGGATTTATCAACCCAAAATTCTTTCTTATAAGGTTGTTAATCAAAATTCTCCTAACTAGGTCATATTATAGCTGCTATAATAAAGTTTTGAACTTAGTGGAAAATAATCCAAAATGAATTAATTGCCACTCATACTGTAGAACAAATTTCACTCCAAAAGCATCCCTGGAATTCAGCATCAGTAATTCTACTGGATTTCTTCTCTGCCTCCAGACAGATCTGCAATAATCATTCGAGAAACAACATTGTCCTCTTTTTTTTTTTTTTTTTTTTTTTTTTAAGGCAATGTAGCATTGCCTATACTGTCCCCTGCTACATTATACCTGGCCAATAAATGCACGAATACAAACGGCTGCTAAAAGTCAGCTAGAATATAAGAGACAGGCCTGATCCTGTAAGGACAGGTTTGGTGTTTTGGGCATATAAGAGCAAGGTAAAAAAAAAGTGAGGAACAGGACAGGGAGCACACAGTGGAACTCTGTATTGCAATAATGAGGTTGGTGCTGCACAGTTGGCAAGTGATTTTTGCCTATCTGGAGTGTGGCCTAAGAAGAGAACGCATAGATAAGCGTCTCCTTTGCATGCTAAGTTCCCTCAGGCAAACCCATTTTCTCTTGTGCACTCTTCAGAGCATGGAAATTTGAGGCTGACTTCTGTTTGGAGTAGGGTACTGCGCATTCTGCAGCCCTCACTTGAAGCAGGCCTGTGCTTCCTGTTGTACGTCATGCAAGGACTTGTAGGATCAAAGTCTTAGTATCAGTAATTCTTAAATAAAAAAAAATGGAATACGTGTCCATTTGCTCCAAGTTGTGTAGCCAGTGTTTGGAAGTCAAGTGGCTCTTACTCTCCCTATTGGGATATTTTAAACAGACGTCCAAAGAGATGGTTATTGTAGCCTGGCTGCTTAGGCCCTAATGAAGTCCAGCTACAAACGGCTGGTAGGAAGCTATAACTGGAATTTGCATTGTATGGGATTTGCAAATTACAGGAGAAATCAGAGGGGAAAGATGGATTTACTGAAAGATTTGAGCTTCACTTCATCTGAGGTTCAGGCCATCCCCTCCAATATCTTAAACCTAGACACAATCTAAAAGCATTTAAATGCTAAGAGATCTCTTCTTGCTCTTTGTCTCATATTTCCATTCTTCGTTTTTTTCCCTATCTTAGTTCATTTGAATTAGTGCGTTCTTATTGCTTCTGATACTTCTCACTGCTTTAATCTGCTCTGCGTGGGACAGAACTACTGCCTCCTGTTCGTGACTTTGGACACAATTTTCAAAATTGACCTGTGATTTTTGGATGCCTCTAGTTTTGGGGTGCCCCACTTGAGACCCTTCCAAAGGGACTCTATTTTCAAAAATTGCAGAGCACTTGCCTTCCTAAAAACGGGCTACTTAAGGTATCAGATACCCCTAAAACTGAGTATCCAAAACGACTGGGCACTTCAGAAAACCTTGGCCATAAGCTTTTCTTGTAACATGGATTTTTCCCATCTTGATTTTCCTCTCTTCCCAACCCTTTTCAATTGCCTCCTCTCCTCTTTTTTGTCTTTCTTCATGACCACCATCTTTCCTTTCTCTCTGCCCCTCCTTCCCATTTCACTTCCTCCTCCCATCCTTTCTGCTCTTTTCTACATCCCCTTAATAATAATAATATTTCTTGTAGGGTACCTTGGAGTAATGAGCTCTCCGTCCTCCCCCTAGGCTTCCTGCTTCCCATGGTGTTGGGACCACTCATCACTGTTCCCACACTGCAGTGTCTGTTGTTGAAATGCTCCTTGTGACTGATGGGAATGGAGTGTTGACTGGACTCCCAGCACTGTAGACAGGGCTAGATAAGTGTTTAGAGTGTTTTTTTTTCCAGTTCTGCGCCTATACCCGCTACGCTGAAAATGGTAAACGAGCCTTGCTTAGTTCAAATACACCTATGTTAAATACATATGCATTTAGTATGAAGAGAAAAGATTTAGTGTAAATGTGTTTTGGTTAATACCCATTTTGGAGGTTATATCTTACTGCCTTCAATTTAATACAATGGATGCTTATTTAATTGTTCTTTTCCAGGTCACTTCAGAAGATTAGAATCAGATTGATAATGTGTATTAGGTTTTATTTGTTGCCAAAGAGAGGGGAATTTTTAAAAAACTTAAATTTATGTGTAATTTTGTTGTTTTTTTGACCGTGAAATACTAATATGACTTTGTTTAAGATTATTATAGCTGCTGCTGCTACTACATTTTTAGTGCAACTGATATGAACATGTATTACATTCGCAAAAAATTTAAAGCCAAATGTATGGCTTGGGGGATTTTAAAAAAATCTTTTTATTCTTCAAAGTTGGACCCCTTGAAGGCAAGCCATTCTGAGGGCTGTAAAACAAAATGATCAGTCGAGTAGTTTGCCTTCATTTTCGATATGACACACAGCCACAGGTATGTGTGTCAACCTGGATGGGATTCGCTGCCCAATGCACATTTATAAATTCCTGTTCTCTCTCAAAGGTGCCTTTGTTGTTTGTGCAGAAAGTGGTGATTCATTCTCCTTTTTTATGAGAAAGTCATAAATATTAAAGTTCAATGGAACAAAGTGCCATCCCATTACATCTTTGTCACTGATTATCACCTCTCGTGTGCGCTTGACATATCATTGTGACATACAGTAGCATTTAAAAGATGATAGAGTATGATTATTTTCATATAAACTTAATAGTCCAAAGCCTTCTCAAGAGGAGTACTCCAAAGCAAGTGAAGGTCCTGGGATCATACACTTCATCTGTATTCAGTAAACCCCAAAGCTAGATTATAACACTTGGAGAATATATTCCCAAGTGCAGCAGTTGATTATCCAGGAGTTAAGGTTGAATGAATGTATCCTTTATATCTACCAAAAGGTGGCGGGATGGGGGAGGAGTGGAAAGACTTCAGTAGCCTCAAATGCAAATGTCAGCCAGGAAATTCCAACTCACAGTACTGCTTTATAAAAACCCCCCAGAGTATATGAAAGTATTCACATGCACATCTAGGGTCATGGTGGCTTACATAATAATTCTGCCCTGTAGTGCCATCCTGATAATGAGAAACCCAGAGACTACTTTAGCCTTCCCTCACACAGGTTTATGTCAGTAGTGACCACAAACACCATGCATACACATTAAGACTGAAAATGCAGTATGGATGCTGGATACATTTATAGATCAAGTTTGTCTCTCTTGACTTTCTCATGGTTCTCAAAGTGGCACTGTGAGGCAGAATGGATTCTCTTTCCAAATATTTGCAGCGTGTGACAGTCCGATGTGCTTAGCTAGCCACGAGAGTGTATGAAGTGGTTGTTAAGGTTTGGTGTTGGATAAAGTAGGGGTACTGGCTGACTTTGTTATCTGTTGGAGATGAAACTGAAATCTTAATGGGGTGTTAGAGTGTGGTGTTCACAACGGTGTGGGCAAGATGAATGAATGCAGGATACTTCTCTCTTTAACGTCTTATTTCCATGGTTTTTAAAAGCATGGTGAGTGTCTCTTCCAAGCTCACTCCCCATTTTGCCTCTGGAGCAATGAATCAAGCTCACTTCTCTCATTGGAGAATCGTTATGCTTTCTTCAGTCTCACTTGCATGGAATGCCCATAGTCACTAATGCATAGGAGCTCACCTCTGACGTTAATAGCCGTACTTTAGCCCAAAGATCCTAGGATGGAGGAAGATTTGCTTTTGTTTCTCTAAAGTGTAGCTGTAATATATTAAAATCTCTTTATTTCAGACTTCCAAAAAAATGGAGCAGCACCCCAGCCTTTGCTCACAGCTTTCTGTGATGCAGATGAGAAACAGCATGGCTAGTTCCAGTGACAGTGAAGATGGCTTGCAGCAGTTTCTTCGTGGGTCTTCCACTGCTTCCTCTCTTCGTGAGTCCTCCAAAAAAGTGAAGCAAATCTTGGGCCCAGCCCTGTGGCCCATTAAGGACAACTGCAGAACTTCTATTGACTTCAGTGGAAGCAAGATTTGGGCCATTTGTGTGTTGCTGTAAATAAAAGGAGCTTTTGTATTAAGCTGTAGGGAAGTTGAGACATTGTATAGTGGCTTTGGATGGCAGCCGAATCTACTTAATTTAAAAATTAGGGAGTGTTACTAATACTAGAAATAATGATCTATATTATAATGTCTGAGATCAATAATATTCAAACAGATATATTTGAGAAAGGGAGGCACATCACATGTATAAATAACACTGAAAGTTTCAGTAATTGTATTCAGTATAAAAAATAATGCATGAATCGTGTACACAGGGGCTATAGCCTATAGCTCAGGGGTTCTCAAAGAGGGGGTTGGGACCCCTCAGGGAGTCACGAGGTTATTACGTGGGCTTTCAGCCTCCACCCCAAACCCCACTTTGCATCCAGCATTTATAATGGTGTTAAATATATAAAAAACGTGGTTTTTAATTTATGGGGGGGGTCACACTCAAAGGCTTGCTATGTTAAAGGGGTCACCAGTATAAAAGTTTGAGAACCACTGCTATAGCTGCATCTAAGCCGCACTGGAGAGTGCTTGGTGCAGGGTCGGCAATGGTGGTTTTATGTTACCTTTACAAGCTCTTTGATGCTGGGGCTGGTTTGGCTCATAGTGCAATTTAGAGCAGCCTCAGAGCTGTCCTACATTGTGCTGGCTGGTAATACCTATGAAGAGTCATTGTCAGGGACCATCTTTTTGTTCTCTGTTTGTCCAGTGCTTAATACAAGGGGGCCCTGGTCCATGGCTAGGTCTCCTAGGGTTCATCTACACAGAAAAAAGAGACTCAAGGCAGTGAGCCTCGGAACCCGGATCAACTGACGTGAGCTTGGGTTAAAAATAGCAATGCAGACATTCAGGTTAAGGCTGGAGCCCAGGTACTGAAGCCCAGCAGGAAGGGAGGGTCTTGGATCCCGGGCTCTAGCTTGAGCATTAACATTTACACTGCTTCACAGTGCAAGCCTGAGTCAGTTGACCCAGGGTCTGAGTCTCGCTGCCGGTGGGTTGTGGGTTGTGTTTTTTGTTTTTTTTGTTTTGTTTGTTTTTTATAGCGTAGACGTATCCTAAGGCGCTTAAATACTACTGATAATTTTACTCTCCAGGAATTGTCAGAGCACATGCTCTTCCCTCTCTATCTGGCAATAAAGGGTATGGCGGGAGGAATGTGACATAGAGCTAAAAATGTCTGCACTGTGCCAACATTGGAAATCTCCAAGTAGGCAGTTAAACTGTCTTTCCACCTGCTCCGAACCCCTAGAGTAGCACAAAGTAGGTGGAATGGGGAAAGCCAGGATCAGGTTCTGTGTTTTTTGCATCAGGATCTTATACCTTTATAGAAATTTTTTAAATAACTCAATTTAGTTTGGCTTTTTTCTCTGTTGCATGTAGAACTATAGGAAGCTTATTGGAGGTGTTCTAAAGACACGCAGTCTTACTTTGTTATGCTGATTTGCCCACAACTGTGTGGTTACTTTCACGTTCACTATCACAGGTGTGCCCAAATCCCTAAGTTATGTGGGCACCAGACTAGATGGTCACTTCCTCGGGCACACGCGCACACACACATCAAGAATTTCTTTATTTTTTTTCCAAATACTCATTTTAGATCCAGATTTTTTTATTTAAAAACAATTTCTTATAATCATCAGGTTCCATGATCATATTATATTACTTGTTTTCAACATAGAGAATCTAACAAATTTTGCTTAGAAAAATAGGCTCCTCTCATCCTGCAATATTTACATTCACCCAAAATTGTTTATCAAGTGTACTTGGGTCATATGTGTTCATGTCAATACTTTCCTTTTTGTCTCCCACTTAACTTAAATAAGCTTTAGTAATCATTTTAACCTGAAATCAGATATTGGAAGAAAAAAAAATGTGCCTAACCGAGCTGGCACAAGCTCTTAGTTTAACTGGGTCATACAGAATTAACTATGGTGGCTCTCGCGATCTCACTGTTTAGCTGTTAGGACCTTAATGCATAAAAACTTGTCAGTGGTCCACCAATACCAAATTTCTCTCTTTCTAATATGAAAAAAAACAGATGACTTAACAATTTTTATTTAACCTTAAGGCACCACCTTAATTATCCATTCTCCACTGTCTCCCTTACAATTCTTCTCCAAGCCTCCAGATTTGGGGAGTCCTTTTCTTTCTACTTTTTACCAATGATATATTGTCATCACAGTTATAGGAGCACAAGCCCTAGGAGTGTTCCACCCTGATTGTTAGGGGGTGACTGACAGGATGTAGTTTTAGGGGGTTAGCGGCAGATCAGATTTGATTTTTCTTAATTTTCCTATGATCTTTTTTCCAGCAAGACAGGGTTTTGGGGGACATTAATTCTGAGCTCTCCCGCATACAACTATGTAGGAAACTGAATGATTATATTTGTGCAATTGGGAGACTGTCATGGGCAGTTTGGAAGAGAACCTCACTTCTAGCTAACAGCTTCAGAGTGTTTACTCCAGTATTTCAACATTATCTAAAGGCTTACAATTTTCAGAGATAATATTAATCCCCATTTAAGATAAACCTGAGTTTAATAATACTTGGTAAAGTCCTCTTCGCTATTGTATTCCTATTATTCCATCTCTTTGTTTCTCTCAACAAGATTTCTTTGTGTTAGTTAATAAAGTGTCTAAGCTTCCAAAACTGATAGAAGGGGATTAGCTGTCTCATTGATATGCAGTGCTTCTATGGAATTAAATTCTTTGCCTAGACGGCTGGGTAGTCTGTTACCCCTATATAACACTGTCTATATGACACAGTTCCACTGTCACAGATTAGCATTGCCTGAATGTAGGTATTGAGAAGAAGATTTAGCCAGGGCTCTCTTTCTCTCGGGTCCCAAAAGCAATCTGAACAAAAAGGTGGACATCTAGCTTTCCAGGTAGCCCTGTCGCACCCATAGGTGCAGCATATTCAATAATTGCTTTTCAGACTTGTCCAATGATGCATGCCAGTATGCCTCCAATTGTGGCATAAATGTACCAATATTGAGTTCCCCTTCAAGCTGCAGCCTAGAGCATAAACCAATGTATGTTTTTTTTTTAGTAAAAACAAAACAGCAGTAAAACCCACAGTAGATTATTTAGAGAAGGGCAACAAGCGAAAAGCAAGTGTCTTCTGCCATAGGAGAAAACAATAAAAGGGAGCTTATCTGGATAAGGCTCTGCATAAATTATAACCTTCTATGTGACCAGTTCTTGTGTAGACAAAAGCTTCCCAGTAAAAAGGTCTGATTAGGATTTTTCTACATTGTAGTAGCAAAAAATACTCTCCTAAGTTTCATGTACTTACTGGAATACACTTGTAAAAACTAGAACTTCATCTTTTGAATGAGTTGAAAGAATTTTTTTTTAAGTTATGACTTTGCTGCTGTGCTCCAAAATATAAATTCTCTAATACATTTCTAAAAAGAAATCCATATAAAGACTTTATCAAAGTTTTATAACAGAAAAAGGGAAAACTGGTTCTATTAGCAAGAATATCTACTCACATACTAATAAACTGTGTTTTAAGTTTAAATAACTAAAAACAAAAAACTAACACTCTGCTTTTATATTAAGGAAATAACCAACAAGAGTTCTATAATACTTATGGAGCGGGTCGTTTGCAGCATGATGTTTTCTGTTGATAACATCACATATTAACCCAACATCCTCAAAAAGGTATTAAAATGAAGTTTGCTTATGCCAGATTGGTACTTGTACTTGAAATACACAATGCATCTGTGCACAACTTACTAGAAATGAAACTGTGAAGTAACTTTTTTAAAAACATAAGTAAGTGGGGGAAAGAATGAATTGGAGCAGACAAATAATTTCAGCTAATTTTATCTTTGATGGTGTTTCAATGTTATTGCTACAAAATAAGCCTAATGATTAACAGTAATAAACATGCAAGGTGACTTACTATTTTTTTTTTTAAAAAGAGACTATTTGGTTTAGCTCACTCAGTAGTGTTGCTGGTCTCTACAAATTCTGTATTTGCAACCCTCTAAGGCCTAAGCTAAGGAGGAAGGTAGTATGAGGATATTTTCAGTAATGCTTTCATTGGGTGTTACTCAGTATGTTCAATGTTATACCCAGCTTGTGGTTTAAAGCAGGATTGGGTTTCACAGGAAATACCGTTTTTTATAGGCATTTGAACTTAGGAACTGGAGACAGTGCAATAGACTATTGTATTGGAGGCCCAGGTTTGAGGCTCATTCAGGCTTTGTATGTTCTCCTTACAAAGGATAGAGGCATGCCTAGATGACGCTTCAGCATTTGGAGGAAGCAAGGGCATGACATTGGTGCAGAATGTTGGCCCTGACTCCATGGGTGCTCCGGGGCTGGAGCACCCATGGGGGGAAAAATGGTGGGTGCTGAGCACCCTCCAGCAGCTGCCCATCAGTTCCTCCCCCTCCCCCCAGCACCTCCTGCCCTCAGGCGGGCCCTGCCGATCAGCATCTTCTCCTCTCTCTCTGCGCCTCCCACCCACCACAATCAACTGTTTTACAGCGTGCCTGGGACAGAGCCGGGGGTCAAGCACCCCCTGGCACTTTCAAAAGTCTACTTCTGTGGTGCAGAAGAAATTTACAGTATGAGAGCAGACTGCCAACTCTGTTCAGCAGGCTTGTGCCACCGTGCTTCTGCCTACTATGGAGAAACATGGGCTTTTCTGAATAAAGGAAAATAAGCTTTGCTCATATCACCCTCAAAATTATTAACTACTAGTGACATCTAAAAAAGAAATTGAAACTTTAGTTTTAAATTTTCAGGCCTCCATTTTTATGGGTGCAATTTGTGCCCGCTATTTAGGTCACTTAGATATCTAAATCCATAACTTCACCCACAAATCTCAGATTTAAACATCTGAGGGTATGTCTACACTGAACAAAACCACCACCACCACCCATGGCAGTGTGTCTCAGAGCCCAGGTCAACTGACTCTCAGGGTCACGCTACAGGGCTTAACCTAGCCGTGTAGATGTTTTCACTTGGGCTGGAGCCCGGGCTCTGAAGCCCAGCAAGGAGGGAGGGTCTCAGAGCCTAGGCTTCAGCCTGAGCAATAATGTCTATACTGCTATTTTTAGCCCCAGAGTGCAAGTCTGTGTCAGTGGAGCTGGGCTTGGAGACCACTGCTGCGGGGTTTTCATTGCAGTGTAGCTATACCCTTAAGTGGCCTAACCTGCACTTGCAATTTTTACTCACAAAATTAAGTATCTGAAAACAAGGCCTTTGTAATCCTGTATTTAATAATATACGTAATAATCTCTGTATAAAGCCAGCTGAGTAATTAAAGTAGTTTGTAAATACTGGGGGAGGGGGGCAGAAAGTACTGCATAATACATTTACTACATGTGGTGGTCTAAAAGCATTGATTAATGCCTTCCAGTGTTTGCATGAGTGTAATTTTTTAAATCTGATCCCAGTAATGGAAAGCATATACTTGAATTGTAAGCTCCCCGGGACAGAGACCATCTTTCTCTTCTGTCTTTGTACAGCACAAAGCACCATGGGGCCTTGGTCCATGACTAGGGCTCGTAGGTGCCATGGTAATAAAAATAAAACATTTATTAATTATTGCATAGTGGATGGATTGAAGTTTAAGTAGTTTTATGTAATAAGTGTCAGTTTACTAACCATATGTTATGACTGCAAAGATTCTTGAAGGGAAATGTTTTTCTTATCTGCATATATAGTGTGTTTCTTCTACTGTTTTTCTTCTCGGATAATATTTTAACATTTTAAAGTTTTTTCATACTGTTTTCAGTCATCATATGCAGGCTGTTTATAAACTGTGCCAGTCCAAAGCCTGCACCAGTTGTGAATGAAGGACTGCTGAACTCTTAGGGAATTGAGAGAAGACAGGGAGTTAAATACAATTTTCAGATTGGAGGACATAGATTTACCTGTCAGATGAGAGTTCTGAAACTAAATCCCCCTCCACAGTATGTACTCCTATAGATTCAAATCTTGAAGTCCATTCTCAGGCAAAATGCCCATTAACTTCCAACTGAGTGTGTGCTTTTGTGTGCTCTCCTTTAGAGGGTTTTATACATTTGCTGCTTTGCCTGAAGGCTACCACCTACTGCTAGAGCAGTGAACCAATTTCAGTCATTAGCTATATGGTGCATATTATTTAGTCCTACATTTTGTTGTTAATATAACATACATGTTTTTCATTATAGTTGTTTATGCAATGGGATTTGTATCTTACCCCTCAGTATGTTTTATCCCATGTTGTTGCTTATGAGGCAGTGGAGCTATGATCAGTTACTCTGGCTGAGATCTGCCAGAGTAAACTTAAGAATTTTGTCATGACTGCGTATCCTGAGGCAAGTACTCAGAGATACCTTTTGTGCTTAAGTCCTCCTTCTATTTCTTTGGGCCAATTCGTGCATGAATACAGCAATAAGAAAAATACCTATCGGGAACACAATTCCCTGAGTAAGAAGTGCAGAAAACTCCCATTGACACAAAAGGAGTTTTCCTGAGTATGGACAGTAGCATTTGGCCCTAAAAGATTATGATTCCTATCCCCTTTACCTGGCATTCATGATTTCCTGATGCTATAGTACAGATGTCAAATTAATTGACTTTCACCTGGAAAATCTAAATTCTTCACCTTTGGGAGAATCATCAGATTTGCTGTGTCCTTATCACAAATAAGTCTATATCATGGCGGGGCTGTATTCTTCAGTTTAACTTTTTCTTCTCTTTTGAAATTGTGGCAGGCCGGACATCTCCCTATATGAGAGCTTCAGCAAAAATGAAACCGATAGAAGAAAGTGGTGAAGATGATGTCTTTGAACTACCATCTGCTGTTAAGCCTGAGGTTCAGTGACTGCCTTGAGTAGACATGGCGCTGTAGACATGGCAAAAGCAAGAAGCTTATTTTGATGGGATTCTGAAAACTATCAGCACCTTTACTTTCAGAGAATTAAACCACAATATACCTGTGTTAGTGGCTTCTAGATAAAGATGCCAAGTTTTATTTATTCTCCTTTTAAAAAAAAAAATTAAAAAGACATTGTATTTTTACTTATTGGCCATGATTTTTGAATGGTTGTATTTTTACTTTAGCTCTCTGCCTAGTTGAATTCAATTTTAAGCAACAGACTAGTCTGAAATTTTATTTGCTTGCTGAGGACCACTTTTAAAATCACCCAAGTCCCATTTTTCTAAGCCACTAACAAGCCTAAGTCCCAGTGAAAGTGAATGGGAATGTTTGGAAAATTTGACCCAATATCATTTGTACTGAACACCATAGTTATTAATATTGCAATTTCAAAATGAAGTTAATACTTTTTTTGTGTGTGCATGAAAGTGTGTGTTTATATTTTACACACACAAAACAATTTAAAAAGAACATTAAAGTTGCACAGTCAAGTACTCAAGTTAGGAAAAGCCAGAATTAAGTTTCCCATGCAACTTATATTTGGCCCCCTTATGTGTATGCATTATGATGCAATTTTTAATTACATGATCACATTCTATTTTTCACAAGGATTTGGCAAAATGTATAGATTTGACACAAAGGCCATCCTTCTGCCAAATTTCAAGTCTCCGCTCCTAATGCATGGGGGTTCTAAAGCATCTTTAAAAAAAAAAATCACCAGAATTTTTAAACGTGGCCAAAATAATGTATTTTTCCCTAGTTTTGTTCTTGGAAATAGCTGCACCGTTTTGGCTAAAGTTTTCCAAAAAAGTTCTCCTGAGGGAGATGCCCAGTATGGAAAATTTCAGCCCAAGCACTTATGGTTTGGCAAAATTATAAGTAGTTCAAAAAAGGGCCCTTCGTAATGGGAAGTGTTGGGCAGCCTTAATAATAGGTAGTGCTACCAGCTCCACCTCCAGTTTGCGTGTACATGCCTAAATAACATCAATGTATTTATCACAATAATAAACTGTATTCATTGTCAAAGAACGTAATGGCAGATACAACAGTCTATGTAACAATTTAAGATGACAGAATGTGGAGACTAGAATATGACAAATAATGAGATTGTGGATAACAGTGGGAGTCGGGCTTAAACTCACTCTGATCTTTTTACTGTGATCATTGTCCTAGTATTGCCAGTGAAGCTAAGCCTAAGAGTGTCCTTGAATCAGCCTGTGCCTATGGTATATAATCTGTTTTTACACTGTTCTGAAGCTCTTGCAATGCCAAAAAACGACACTTGTTTTTGTGGCTTTAAATTTAATTTTTAATGTTACTTCAGTGTGTCTTGTGGCTTGTTTTTTGCATATTAAAAATTCTCATTGAGGTGAGCCATAGTTACCAGTTTATGTAAATATATGTTAAATACATTTTACATCTCACATGTATGCAGTAGATCACGCTGGCCCCTTTTGGAGCGGAGGTAATTTACCATATAAATTCACTGAGTTTTGTAAAAACCTTTATTTACTTTGTAGACAATAAGAGCTCCTTTTGGATCCATTGCCATCTCTTGTATAAGTACTTAAACCGGTTATAAAGATACAGATCTGATAAAATCACCGCGGCTAGGTATAAGTTCAATGAGTGTTGTGTGGTACTAGCATTATGAGCATTTAAGACAAACTTAAAGACATGAAAAAGGTTATGCAACATTTATAGTAGCTGATTGTCAAATAACTGTACAGCATGACCTTTTTAAAAGAAAATACTGTAGATAGCCAGAGGACTCGATATGTTAGGGACAAGTCCGCAACATTTATTTTCTAAACAATAAAAATGTTTGAATTAAAGGAGCATTTGAAATTTGTAACTCCTAAACTTTTGCACTTATACTAAATGCGGAGGATTGGGTGTGGGATTGGGTTATTTTGGTGTGTAGAATTTACTAAGAAAGTTTGTCTAGCATGAACTTTTATAGGAAGTTTTCAGAGAAGAGTTTGAGTGGAAATGCTGCTAGAGACTCTTTAATTATAGCAGGGATGGTGCACCAAAAATGAATATGGATGATCCCAGAAATATTACAGTGTACTGTGAAGATCATAAATCCAGAACTTTGAAGTTCTTAGCTTAAAATACAGCCAGTCTCAAACACAAATTCACCCTTTTTATGTTTTGTTCTTGAGAATTTGTTTCAGTCAGTTTGATTGTCAAGCAGCCATGCAGCCAACTGGTGAGGGAGCCCGGGATTGTGGTCCACATGCCAAGCTTGCTTGTGCACTGGGAACACTGGTCAGCAGCAGGCTCAGCCTCCTTAGTGGGAAGTCATGTCTTTCATGTTTTAAGTGACTCCTCTGGATAAAAATGCCTCCAGCTCTCTTGAGCCAGAGGAAGATCCCCAGGCCACATGAGCTTTGAGAAGCAGGGCTAAAAGAGAAGAGCCCTTTCCCATCCGTCGCAAAAATTGCTTTAACCAGTAGAAAACTGTCAAATCCTCATATGAACATCACATGGGGACTGGCTAACTTCCTTGGGTTTGTTTGGGGTCACTGGAAAGATGGGTACTTTGCCAGGGAGGAAGGAGGTTCTTCTTCGAGATGTGTTGCTCGTGTCTATTCCATTCTAGGTGTGTGCATGTCCATGTGCGCAGTTGGAGATTTTTGCCTTGGCGGTATCCGTAGGGCCGGCTGTGGCGCCCCCTGGAGTGCTGCATTCATGCTGCGGTATATCAGGCACCACTAGCCCTATACCCTCTCAGTTCCTCCTTATCGCCCATTGTTGTTTGGTTGGAGCGCCTCTCTTCCTTGCCTAGCAAATGGCCAGCAGTTTTCTTCTTCGTTTCATGTATTAGCTCTGTAAATAGTTTTGTTTACTGTAGCTAGTAAGTTAGGGTCCCGGCAGGGACTTTGGCCCAGGCAGGGCATGCCCCGGTCTCCGGCTGACTGTAACAGGCCTATGCCTGTTAGTGACCCCCATGGCAGCTGTCTGAAGTGCTTGGGGGAATCTCATGTAAAAGAAAAGTGTCACATCTGTAAAAACTTTCATCTCAGGACACAAAAAGAGCCTGACATCCATTTTGAGAGCCCTCCTCATGGAGGCTGCTCTCCACCCAGCATCAGAGCCATCCTGCCTCGACCCTACTCCCCGTACTTTGGCCTTGGTGCATAGCGCATCCCCAGCACTGGGCTCTACCCGGCACTGACCCCCTTAGCTGGTGCGCAAGAAAAAGTCCAAAAAGCAGGACCTGGCATTGAGCAAGGGGCATTGAGTAAAGGACCCTGTTTGAGCTGCCCGCCTACTCCGGAGCCACATGGGGATACATTCCCTAGGGGACCTCCTACCCTCCCGAATGGATCTGCCACCAACTCCAGGGAGCAGTAGGGGACCCAAACTCATGGCGGAGTCTATGCCCTCCCAGCACCCAGAAAGCAAAGGACTTTCATAGAATATCAGGGTTTGAAGGGACCTCAGGAGGTCATCTAGTCCAAGCCCCTGCTCAAAGCAAGACTGTCATAAAGGGAAGGGTAAACCCCTTTGAAATCCCTCCTGGCCAGGGGAAAGCTCCTCTCACCTGTAAAGGGTTAAGAAGCTAAAGGTAACCTCGCTGGCACCTGACCAAAATGACCAATGAGGAGACAAGATACTTTCAAAAGCTGGGAGGAGGGAGAGAAACAAAGGGGTCTGTGTGTCTGTCTATATTCTGCCTTGGCCGGGGATAGACCAGGAATGGAGTCTTAGAACTTTTAGTAAGTAATCTAGCTAGGTACGTGTTAGATTATGATTTCTTTAAATGGCTGAGAAAAGAACTGTGCTGAATAGAATGACTATTTCTGTTTGTGTATCTTTTTTGTAACTTAAGGTTTTGCCTAGAGGGGTTCTCTGTTTTTGAATCTAATTATCCTGTAAGGTATCTACCATCCTGATTTTACAGGGGGGATTTCTTTATTTCTATTTACTTCTATTTTTATTAAAAGTCTTCTTGTAAGAAAACGGAATGCTTTTTCATTGTTCTCAGATCCAAGGGTTTGGGTCTGTGATCACCTATGCAAATTGGTGAGGCTTTTTATCCAACATTTCCCAGGAAAGGGGGGGGTGCAAGTGTTGGGAGGATTGTTCATTGTTCTTAAGATCCAAAGGTCTGGGTCTGTAGTCACCTAGGCAAATTGGTGAGGCTTTTTACCAAACCTTGTCCAGGAAGTGGGGTGCAAGGTTTTGGGAAGTATTTGGGGGGAAAGACTATTCCAAACAGCTCTTCCCCAGTAACCAGTATTAGTTTGGTGGTGGTAGCGGCCAATCCAAGGACAACGGGTGGAATATTTTGTACCTTGGGGAAGTTTTGACCTAATCTGGTAAAGATAGGCTTAGGAGGTTTTCATGCAGGTCCCCACATCTGTACCCTAGAGTTCAGAGTGGGGGAGGAACCTTGACAAAGACCAATCCCCAATTTTTGCCCCAGATCCCTAAATGGTCCCCTCAAGAATTGAACTCACAACCCTGGGTTTAGCAGGCCAATGCTCAAAACACTGAGCTATCCCTCCCACCATGTGCTGTGATGGACCCGGCAAAGGCTCCCTATGAGGGCAAGCCAGCCGTGAAAGCCCCCAGAAGGTGAGTGAATGCTGCCGGTCTCCGGAGCCAAGGCAGAGCTCTTTGTCGCCATGCCCCTGGTTTCCACATCTGCCCCGGTCACTGGTTCACCCCTTCAGTTCGCCGGCACCATGCTCCCAGTCTCCACCCTCTCGATGAGTCACCTAAAGGGAGGCACTGGTCATCCTCCCCCCGACCCACTCTACGATGTCAATTGCAGTCATCTAGACCACAGGAACGTTCCCCACCAGTGCTCACATGGCTCATCAGAGGTCCATTCGAGCCCTTGGCTTTCTGCTCTCCTGGAAAGTGTCATTCCTCGTGGCAAGAACGCCTGCCCAAAGGTCTCTGAGATTAGGGCACTTACCACAGTTCTGCCCTGTACAATGTTTTTCAAGGACAAGCTTTCCTGCCCAAGGTGGTTTAACAATTTCACATGAGCCAGGACATATTCTTGCCAGTCTTCTTCCCAAAGCCTCATAAGTCTGAGGAGGAGCAGAGGTTGCATTCCCTGGACGTCAGGAGAGCGCTAGCCTTCTACATTGAAAGGACCAAAATGTTCCGTAAGTTGACCCAGCTGTTAGTCGCCGTGGCGGATAGGATGGAAAAGTTGTCTGGTATCTACCCAAAGAATTTCATCATGGATCACTGCCTGCATCCAGTTTTGCTATAATCAAATGAAAGTGCCTCCACTGGCGATTGTACTTGACTACGGCGCAGGCCTCTTTGGCAGCCTTCCTGGCCCATGTGCCAATTCCAGATATCTGCAGGGCTGCCACCCTGTCATCCATTCACACATTCACTACACACTTATCCGGCAAGCCTGAGACGATGCTGGCTTCAGCAGAGTAGTATTGTAAGCTGCTCACCTCCAGGGATACTGCTTGTGAGTCATCTAGAATGGAAACATGAGCAAGCAGTCAAAGAAACAACGGTTACCTACCTTTCGTAACTGTTGTTCTTCATGATGTGTTGCTCATGTCCATTCCATTACCCACTCTCCTGCCCATCTGTTGGAGCTGCCAGCAAGAAGGGACTGAGAGGGCGTAGGGAGGGTGGCACCTGATACACCGATGCATGAGTGGAGCAGTCCAGAGGGCACCACAGCTGACCCTATGGATATTGCTTGTGGGCACACACATACCTAGAATGGGATCAACATGAGCAATGCATCTCAAAGAACAACAGTTACAAAAGGTAGGTAACCATTTTTTATTTTGCCTGCTTGGAGGCAGGATGGTTGAGACTCTTGGGGTGACTATGCCTGCCCTGCTTTCCCCATCCCATGCACCTGGTGTAATTCTCACTCCTGCTAGTTCGCAAATGCTTCCTTAAACAACAGGGCTGAGTAGGTGGGGGAGGGGTATCTTTCGGTCCAGGAAGGAAATAAGTGCAGAACGAGGAACAACTGAGGAAATAAGAGCAACATTTCTGTATACTGTTGTCAAGGTTCCTTCCCCACTCTGAACTCTCTAGGGTACAGAAGTGGGGACCTGCATGGAAAAACCCCCCTAAGTTTATTTTTACCAGCTTAGGTTAAAACTTCCCCAAGGTACGAACTATTTTACCTTTTATCCCTGGACTTTATTGCTGCCACCACCAAGCGTCTAACAAATATAACCGGGAAAGAGCCCACTTGGAAATGTCTTTTCCCCCCAAGCCCTACACCCCCTTTCCTGGGGACGGCTTGATAAAAATCCTCACCAATTTGCATAGGTGAACACAGACCCAAACCCTTGGATCTTAAGAACAAGGAAAAAGCAATCAGGTTCTTAAAAGAAGAATTTTAATTAAAGAAAAGTAAAAGAATCACCTCTGTAAAATCAGGATGGTAAATACCATACAGGGTAATCAGATTCAAAACACAGAGAATTCCTCTAGGCAAACCCTTAAGTTACAAAAAGACACAAAAACAGGAATATACATTCCATTCAGCACAACTTATTTTATCAGCCATTTAAACAAAACAGAATCTAACGCATATCTAACTAGATTGTTTATTAACCCTTTACAGGAGTTCCGACCTGCATTCCTGCTCTGGTCCCTGCAAAAGCATCACACAGAAAGAGAGAACTTTTTGTTTTCCCCCCTCCAGCTTTGAAAGTATCTTGTCTCCTCATTGGTCCTTTTGGTCAGGTGCCAGTGAGGTTGTCTTAGCTTCTTAACCCTTTACAGGTGAATGGGTTTTTCCTGTGGCCAGGAGGGATTTAAAGGTATTTACCCTTCCCTTTATATTTATGACAACTGTATTACAAAATAAACTGTCTCCATTGTTCACTAAGTCTTTTCTCCTTTGCATTTTTCCTAGCCTTCTAATAGTCTGTCTTGTTGTTTGTTGTGTTGTCTAAATCAGGCACCAGCATGCCATGCTTAGATGTATCTCGGCAAAGATGAAATCTATTCATATTTTCTGCAATTCTAACGTAACTCATAAAAGTTTACAGGATTTGGCCCTTAATATGCAAATATGTATTAAATATGTTGTCTAAAATAAAAGTGGAACAAGTCTTTCATATGGACATACCATACAGGACATGCTAGGTAGTACTGTTCTACAGGATCCTAGGCCAATGTTTTCAAAGTTAGGCACCAAAATCAATACTTAAGCATTCAAATAAGTGGTCTAATTTTTTTGGAGCTGTTAAATATTCACAACTTTCACCGAAGTCAACGAGTTGCGGCTGCTCAGCAGGCCACTTATTCAGGTGCCTAAAGTTTGGCCATGTGTGTATTCGATTCAGTGATGATGAAAGTTAATTAAATACGTTCAGAATGGGGAAAGTCGGCAATCAAAACTATTTCAGCCAAATGAATGTCGTTCAGATAAGTCTATTTTTATTAAAATTGGTGTTCATATAAACAGATCTGTTGTATTTAAATACCAAAAACTAAGTAAGATCATGGTGAAATATAGATGAAAACTGTAGTCTGTTTTTCCATAAGACAGGATTATCATAAGCTATACAGTGAGAGGGAACGATAACAAAATGCTAATGCGCTAGAGAAAAGTCAGTACTCTGCTTAAAGTGACCAAGACACTGGCAGCTTAGCAGTTACCAAATTAAAGAGGAAATTCAGTAGTAAAACCCTGATACAATAAAACATTAAGGGATGGATCCTTTACGACATACTTTGCAGGCCCATCCTTGCTTCCGCGGAGAGCCTGTCGTAGAACTGAGGCCTCAGGAAGTCTCTCTTTCTAGGCATGAGAGATGGCAATTTCACAAGCAATGTTTATGGAGAGATCTTCACACTACACATTCATAAATCATTGTCCAAGAATCTCAGAAAATGAAATTTTGGTGACATGCTTTTATGTTGTTACTAGGAAGAACAGTGACAGTTATTCCAATTATGGGTTCAGAAATGTGGTAGTCATAGGAAATGGTGGTTGGACTGAGTAAAATGTCTTTCCTCCCTCACGCAAGGCTAGTCCCAGCTGTTTCTGATTAGGAAAGAGCAGGTTCCGAGTACTTAATGGATGAATAAGGGAAGACAAACTGTCTTCATTAATTAGTCCTGACATTTAAACTTCCTGTAAGCATGATAATATGAGAGTCATTTAGAGATTTCACAGAGGCAATGCTAAAACAAAAAGTTCCAAGTATTCAGCAGTAACGGGGTAAAGTCTATATGCTTCTCACCACCAACAAAAGTCTGCAATTGTACATTGGTTTGGAAAAAATGGCACTGTTCTATTGGCTGCTAGCTGTTTTGTCATTACTTTAAACCAATGGCTTTTCAATTGGTATGATTATAATACCTGTATGCTTAGTAACACAATTTTAAAACTTATAGAGGGGAAAGGGGGGGCCTACACGGTAACCATATTTTAAAGCACAAGATTTTGTCTTTGATCACAGACACACAATCTTTTGGAAAATCCAAGTAAATTATGTTCCTTTAATATAAGCACCTGTATGCACACACACAGATTGGCTAAAGAACTCTAAGCGCTAGATCCGCAGAAGGAGTGTAGACGTTAGGTGTTGCAATGCTTGTATCTAGGTCCACACCGGTGAGTTAGGCACCCGCTTCCCTAGACAATACCTGGATGGAGTTTGGCACCTAAGAATGGGATCCCCAAAAGTGAGTAAGCTGAGCAGGGGAGCTACCTGAGGGTAGCCAGTAAGAAGTGCTAACGAGGGACTTAGGGACCTATGCCTGGGCTAGGGGGCAGCACCTCCCTCTGCGTGGGATTCACAGCCACAAGCCCTTTCTTGAAGTTAGGTGCTTAAACTTTTTCTCAACATTTTTTTTTTAAAGTGGGGTGGTGCCACTGCATACCACCCTCCCTCCTTTCCCAGGGTAACTGTTAGAGTCCAAGCATGAGAGCACTTACCCAGGCGAGGGGATTTCAGAGCTGAATGCCACAACCCCTGTGCTCTGGGGTGGGTCTCTTACTCTCTCCTGTGTAAGCGGCTCCGCTGTGTATTACTAATTAAATATTCGTTGGGCCACAAACGGGGGGGGGGGGGCAAGCAGGAGCGCATGTGACTATATAGCCCAGTGGTGATTGCACTCATGGGCAAGACGGGAGACTCACGTTCAGATCCCTTCACCACGTAAGTAGAGGGGGAAGATGTGAACCCAGGTGGCCTGGGTGAATCTGTTAACCGCTGGGTTAGTAGGGAGGTAACAGCAGTTGTGTTCTGTACAAAGTCTGATCTGGAGCATGCTTACTGGATCAGGCCCTGCAGGTGACACTGCCGGGGCCTGATCCTGTGTTGAGAGTTGAGCTGGACTTAGGCATGAGCTATGCACCTGGGAGCGAGGCCTGAGGTTGCTCTGTGCATGCTCAGCAGCAGCAGTGTAGGTTCCTGGAAGATTTGCCAGTGACAATTTGGGCACTTAGGGAATTTAGGTGCCTGCAGGGCTAGCCAGCAGCTGAATGGGGGTATAGAAGACCTAAATTTTGGACTGACATCTCATTGTGGATTTAGCTTTAAGAGCTTATAAAGTGATCACTTTCTTTTACAGAAGGCCCATGGGAAGATTTGATCAGCACACATTGACTATTCTATCCTGAGACATTCAGTCAGTTTGCCTAGAATTGAGGTGAAGCTTGCCTGTCTTCAAATCTCAGGATTGCCCTGGGCTCTTTTTTTAAGCCAAATAACAGTAGTGACTTCTCAATATTCAAGACAGCTGATTTTAAGGCTTAAGGTTGAAAATCATCCCAGTACAAGCCAGCACAAGACCCTTCCCACATTTTGAGCCCCCTATTAAAGGCTTAAGTGATACGTAGGACCTTAAGTAGGCCCTCTGCACTTGGGTAAATTTTACCTGTATTGCATATCCCCAGATAGCTTTGCTATCAGATCTCTCAGATTAATACCATCCGGTTACTGTAATTTACAGCACTTGAATTTCTCAGGCTGCTCCTTAACTTCCTCCTTAGAGAATAATATCTGTTAGGGCCACATCCTGACTTCCTGTGCAAAGTGCCTTTGGGAGAAGAATTCCCCATCATCCTTTATAGTAAAAGGAGTGATCAAAAGTGAAGCTTCTTGAAATGTGTCCACTTACAAACTATTGTGTCACCTTCCTTCATTCCCGTGTGCTGTGTTTTAGTTCAGAAAACTAAGGAATCTCATAATGCAATAGTAAATTGTCTGCACAGGTACTATGATAGGATAAAAAAATCTTCAAGGCTAATTGAATTTTTTAAAGTCTTTTTGCCCTCTTTTTATTTTTTAAACCCCCAGCAGTTTTACAATACAATTTTCTTGTTTTGTTTTTTAATTCCTTCTTCCTAGTTGTTGTGTAAAAGGTTTATATAAATATTAGGGAAATGATTTCTTACACAAGGAAACAAACAGACTTGACTACAGACAATCTGTTTGCAAAGGCACAAAGCGAAAAAATTAAAAAAAAATTCTGGAACTTGTCACAATGGGAGGCAAAACACTTTCAGTCAGAAGAATTTTTAAGATGAGGTTGTCTAACTACAGATGGGACAAAACCTGGACAGTTCTCCAGCTTTCTCACTTCCCCAAACATGGGACTCAGATAAAATGGGACTGGTGTCAGAATCAATACTGCTTTTGGTTTTGCTAAACGGGAACAATACCCACATTTTTAACCAGATCTGGTACCCTGATTGGCCAAAGTCAGATACTGATTGATTACCCACTGACGCCTTGAATCTTCCTAATGTCATGGCTATCCGCCAACTGCAGCAGTGGGACCTCATCATCTCACAGAGGAAAATCTCTCTCTCTGTTAATTATGTTAACAAGAGTTTACTGGTGGGGTTTGTTTGTTTTTTTTAAACAAATGAGAAGGGAAGGGCAGGCTGACCTTGCCCCCAGAATACAGCTGCCAAATTCTATGTCAGTTTTCAGGTGACAACTGTCACAAATGACGGAACTTTTTCCAGCTCAACCTGCCTCCCCATGTTTAATAATAAATAATAATAAAATTTCATGAAAATAATGCTTCTGTACTAACTGAGTCAGGAATCGACATCTGAGGTGACATCCTGACACTTCTCAAGTCACTGGGAGCTTGTCCATTGGCTTCAAGGGGGAATTCAGAATTTCACTCAGGTTTCTTTACGCTCAGTCCAGTGTATTAGCTTCATGACTATCCTAGTCCTATTTTTACCTTCACTGTTTCTCTTCTCTCATGACCCCCATCTCCCTTGGTCCCAGTTTCTTTCATATCTTCTTTTCCCTTAACTTTACCTTCATTAGGTCAGCCAGTCTGCACAACAGCATTACCCTTTCCTACACCAGTTTGTGTTCCTCTCCCCGGTTTATCAAACCCAGACCCCTGATTCCTCCAATCAGGCTCTGCCTCTCCCATGTGCACATGATCCCCTGCATTAGGATGGGCTCCTACACAGAGCTAGGAGGAGGATGAATGAGTACAAGTCGATGGTTCTGGGCATGTCCTCCCAATTTTTGCCCCACCATAATGAGGGAACCAGTAGCTGGGCAGTGAGCAGGAAGACAGAGATCCTTATTAACCTGCTCAGCACATCTGATGGTACAAGCTACTTGCAAACCCCACTTCAGAGCCCTGGTAGCTGACTGGAGCAAGCCCCAATGCAGGTTAGCCCATGAGTAGTAGGACCAGGAGATGTACTGACTCAGTGCTTTTCTCAGGCAGCCTCCTCCAGCTACAGAACCTCCCCTGGTGGGGCTGGTCAAAGTGTTTTTGTCAAAACTACTATTTTTTGAGATAAAAATTGGCCTTTTGACCAAAATTAGAAATGTTATGAAAAACTTTAAATATAATCAATTTTCCAGGGGTGCAGGGGGAGAGGGTTCCAATGGCAAAACCAGAAAACATTTTTTTCCTGTAAATATTCTAATATTTTGGTTTAAAAATTAAAAAGAAACACTTCAGGTTTGTGGTACCAATTTTGGGGGGTGGGATACGTTCAGTTTTTGGGGAAAAACATTTTTACCAACCCCGCCAAAATGTTCCCCAAAAGTGCTGTTTGAAAACGAAAAATTGTTTGTTGTCTTTGTTTTCTATCCAACATGTTGTGGGGGATGAGACTGTGATGGGTCCCCCCCAGGGTGCCACCTGGAACTGGAGAACAGCTGAGCCCTCTGTTTTACTAATCTGGGTTCCTTCTCACACTGTGACATTCTGACAATCTGCAAAGCCCTCCAAGCTTGCACTCACAGTAACATCCCCAGGCAGAGGCCCTTCCCAGCTGTATTCATGAATGCTCTGCCAGCCACTGCATGAACCAACAATAGAGAGGCTTCAGCCAAAATACTCCCCAGCCTTGCCTTACTGGAGTATTAACCCAGAATTATACCATCTTGCACTGGACAGGGATCTGTATGGTGCAAGCTCATTTATTAGTCCACTTCCCCCTTAGTGTGGGGAAGATATTCACCCGCCTTTGTTAACAGAGCTAAGATTCCCTAACACTTCCCTCAAAAACACACTGGTTAAGAGAAAACATAAAACAGGTTTATTAACTACAGATCGATTTTAAGGGATAGCAAACAAATCAAATTATCTAACAGAAAACACACTTTAAGCCTAATATACTAGATAGGATTTGAATCAAACAATGTCTCACCATGTTAGCTAGTACAAGCAGTTTGTAAATATTCTATACACAGGCAGGAATTTTCTCTTCCAGCCTGAGACCAGAACTTCTCCCAGGTCAGTCTTTGTTCCTAAGATGTTTTCAGGTGTTGAGCTGTAGAGGGAGTGAGACCCCTTGGTGATGTCACTTCCCCCTTTTATAGTTTCTTCCATATGTCAGGAACCCCTTTGTTCCAAGCCAGTTTGTGGAACAATACAAGTACCAAAATGAAAAGGAGTACTTGTGGCACCTTAGAGACTAACAAATTTATTTGAGCATAAGTTTTCGTGAGCTACAGCTCACTTCATCGGATGCATGCAATGGAAAATACAGTGGGGAGATTTTACATACACAGAGAACATGAAACAATGGTTGTTACCATACACACTGTAACAAGAGTGATCAGGTAAGGTGAGCTATTACAAGCAGGCAAGTGGGGGGAAGAACTTTTTCTAGTGATAATCAAGGTGGGCCATTTCCAGCAGTTGACAAGAACGTGTGAGAAACAGTGGGGGGAGGGGGGAAATAAACATGGGGAAATAGTTTTACTTTGTGTAATGACACATTCACTCCCAGTCTTTATTCAAGCCTAAGTTAATTGTATCCAGTTTGCAAATTAATTCCAATTCAGCAGTCTCTCGTTGGAGTCTGTTTTTGAAGTTTTTGTGTATATAAAATCTCCCCACTGTATTTTCCACTGCGTGCATCCGATGAAATGAGCTATAGCTCATGAAAGCTTATGCTCAAATAAATTTGTTAATCTCTAAAGTGCCACAAGTACTCCTTTTCTTTTTGCGCATACAGACTAACACGGCTGCTACTCTGAAAAAAGTACCAAAATGGAGTTCAGTATCATGTCTGGTCACATGTCCTTGTATGCCTTGCTGAGTCATAGCAATCATTATCTATAGGCTGTCTGAAGCATCCCCGGGTGAGGACAAGCCTTTTCCATGGCCCTTTGTTTCTGCTGATGGGCCATTAGCATCATCTAGCTTCTTCTTTGTTGTACCTGAAAGGCTAGTTGTGGGTGTTACACAGCGCAAGCACATTTGAAATACAGATACATAGTCAATATTCATAACTTTATATACAAAAATGATACATGCCTATAAATAGGATAATCATATTAATCAAATCATAACTTTTCCATAGACACTTTACATGACACATTTTATACAAGGTGCATCATAATTATGTCATAATCATATCATAATCATGCCTTTATGATGAATCTGGGGGAAGAATGTCACAGAGACTATGGGAGGAAAAGACATTTTCCCCAAATTTCCCACCAAACCGCATTCGCATTTTTCAACCAGCACGATCAAGTGGCTATTAAAGCTACCTTCTCATGCAGAAATCTTTGGGAAGGTTGGCAAATCCACCTTCCAGCATGGATGTGGAAGTTGTATATCCTGCACCTTTGGGGGAAGCATGGTACTTATTTTTCCTCAACTCATTTTACTGACTGTAAGTACCCCACAGGCTTTAGGATGTGACAAGAATCTAAAGCATGTTGTAACGTCTAGGAGAGAAGGTGCTTCAATCTGATGGTATTGACTGTGGTGGTGTAAGCACTGTATGCTGCACAGGCAAGGAGTGAAAAGTGGTCTTTTATAACAAGATAATCAACTTTAAACTTTTTTTCATCATTTAAAATTAAATCACGATATTTGTAAAGATGTTTAAAAACGAAATGCAAATGCCCACCACCCCCCCTCGGCTTTTCTGAAGCTCTTGGCCTCTCTAAACCCAGGTACTTCCATTCACAACACCATGCACTCAGATTTGGCCCGGATAGTGCTTAGTCATGAAGGAGGGGGATGGCCGGGCCAAATCTGAGTGAGGGGTGATGTCATCTGGTGCATAAAATCACAATGCCAACCAAATCTGGCCTGGCCACCCCTCAGTCATGTCAGCAGGGAAGGGGTTCAGCCCTTCCATGACCCAGCTCCAGTCAGGGCTCCAGTGGGGGAGGGGCCAGGTTGATTTTCCTTCCCCCATTATATTCCCTGCCGGGGGCAGGCTCTCAAAAGTGGAGGGCAAGCCCCCTGTTTAGGGGGGCATGCCCTTTCCCATCTCCAGCACCTGTGGCTTTCTCTTCAACCCATAATAATCTCCCCTACAAACCAGAGCTAGCTCTGGAGCTGTTCAGTTGGTTCCCCATTCTGTCAGACACGCTTATTTAATTTGGAAGAGCAAAAAGCCTTGCCACACATCTTTCCTATAGATGGCAAGCCTCACTGCTTTTGTATCTCTGCATCTTTGCTAACCTGATATTTAACTCTGAGATGTGTTTATTCTATACATTTGGTTGTGGAATTTAATATTTTTGCCTCCAGACTGCATAAGGACCTGCTCCAATCCTTTTTGAAATCATGGGACGGTGTCTCATTGACACCAATGAGCACTGAATCAGGAGTTATAGCCAGAGCAAGGGAGACGGAGTGTGTGATGTTGTTTAAAATGTGTTCAGCTGAAAGCTGATTGGCCTGTTATGATAAACAGTGCAACAAACTGTGCTGAACTTTAAATTTAGAGGATTTCTGTACATATCTCATTGGATCCTGGGGAAATATAGAATCAAAGGGAAGAGCTGATTAAAAAACACAGAATTTTTTCATGTATTTTATTTTTTCAAAAAAGCATGTCCCTGGGGGATGGGGGGGGTGTCAAAATTTTGATTTTTGATCATATTTTCTCAAAACATCAAAATTTGGAATATTTGAATGAGCCTGTTGCCGGCACCCAGTGCCAGAGGCAAGCAACAGCAGGGGTTCGTTGCCCAGTGTGCGTCACCCAATAAACACAACGGGGTGGAGAAGCAGAAAAGTTTATTTGGAGCTCCAAATAGGGCGCAGGGAGACTGAGCTGTCTCAAATCCTGCCCCAGTGCAGCAGATTCCAGTATACAGTTTATACCTTTTCCTACTTCACTACACAAGCTTATGCAACCAATTACCTGTTGCCCCGTAAAATACCGTAGCCAATCAGCTAAAGCAGCCAGTTGTGTTTTTCCTCAGTAGCATTGCCCAAGCCTTGCCTTATTTGGTCCTATTTGTTACTAGTTTTTGCTAAACATTTCTGCCTTATTTATCTGTTTCCCAGGCCGAAGCTTGGCTGGCGAGCCGTGTGCAAACCTGTCTGTTTGTGTGCTAGCTTTCTCAGTGTTATGCAGGATCACAGAGGGTTCAAGAAGCAAAGGGACCTTGGTTTATCCGGGCCTAGATGAGGAGGGCTTCATCGACACTCGTGGTCTTCCACCCTCCCGAGTTACCTAGTGTAGTGCCCAGTGTTCCCAACAAGCCAATGAGGGTATTTCATAGGCTTGTGGCATATATGACTGGAGATTGTGCACTTTTTCCTCATGTTCAAAGAAATGACAATGGATATGGCATTCGGGAGAATCTAGTTGCAGGTTCAGACCCCAGTCTTGCAACTGGCTGAGAGGTCTCTACGCAGACCCACTTGCCCAGTCGGGACCTCTGCTTGCCTCACTTCTATATTTATATGACAGTTAAGAAACTCTCTCTTCATTCGATCAGATGTAGCAGTCAAATGTCTGAGCTGATCTTGAAAAATTGGATTTTCAGAGTTGCAAACTCTCATGATACCCTCCCAAAATTACTTGGTATTTTTCTTAAAGCCTCAGCTCGGGCAATCCTGTGTCTCAACTTCCATCTAAAAAGAAAGGGCGTTTGTAACCTTCGTATTTGCACAGAACAGCAGGATTATATGAAGCCCAGAGGCTCAAAATGAAGCAGGCAAATAAAAAGACCCCAAAGTTAATCTTTTAAAAATCTCATGATTTTTAAGCCAACCTCATGACTTTTGGGACTTGACTCAGGATTTCATGCTTTGGGTTGTCAGTCCCAGATTTCATGTCTATAGTGGCTTAAACGGGAGGGTGAGCAAATTAGTTAAATTTATATCACAGAAAATATGTAAACCTCAGTGATTTTATTAAATATGTTAATTTCCATTTGTTTTAAATGGATTGATGGCTCTGTGATTTTCTTTGGTTCACATCTACTGCACTTAAGTGGAGTTAGTTATAAGTTGCCTATAAAACTTCTTACATTATGTACAGTGCAAAGCTGATATGTTTTTACATTTTATTTTGGCTTTTAGTCTTAATGGGTGAGAAGGACTGTGCTAGATTTTAAACTTTCTGTCAGCTCATCACACTGATCTCGGAAGAATGATTACTTTGTAGATCAGTTTGTGTTAGTTGCTTGCACTCTCCAAATAACAAGCTCACCGGACAGCTAATTCTTCAGTGGCTGCAAGCATATACTGCATGTGCATTGTGTCTGACATGAGGAAGATGGAAAATTACTCGGGGTCTGATATAGCTTACCAACTAAACGAATGCGGTAAGCTAGCATTTAAATCCTGAAGAGTGTCACGTTGAAATCTATGCCTAAATGCTTATAGAAAAATAGCAGTAGGTTGCGTCAGTGCTGTTTGGCTGTCAGATGGGGATGGCAGAAGCTGGTTATATAGCTACAGAGTAGATGAGCCTGTGGTGTATGGAAGTTTTAGGAGTATAACTGCATAAATACTAAGAATTGTCTATAGTTACAAGGCAGCAGTAAGACAGGTAAACAGCAACCTCTACTGGGGATAAAATCCACATACATACCCTCTTCTGAAAATATTAAGACTGCGATGCCATTAATATTTCTTGGACTATATAAAAATTAAATGGTTAAATAAGACCTTTATTCTACAAAGATTTATGCATGTGTAAATCTTTGCAGGATCAGGACCTAAAAAGGCAGTTCTCACATAATCAACTTAAAACATTATGATACACATTGAATAAAGCTAGACAATGTTTAGATCAAGACAAGAAGAGGGGAATTGTCCCTCTACGCATATTTGTACAATGCTAAAAAAAAGTGCCTATGGGTAAGAGGTACTCTATGTACCCCTAACACAACTGAATAATACATAAAAACTAACACCCTAAAAGATCACCAGTACCATTTAATATAGTGCACCATTAGCAAGCCAAGCAACTTAAAAGCTCTAGTCCCCCCCCCAACCTTTCCTCTCCTTTACAGTTCCTGATCCCCCTTTTCAGATGCCAGCCTATAGCCTTCACTAACTAGGCACAATAGGACACATTGAGATTATCCAGCAGTACTGTAGATATCACAGAGTGTGAAACACAGACAGTTTATTACTATGAGATATCACTGCGAGAACTCTTAAGAGCCCTATTGAGCTATTCCTGCCCTGCAGCAGTCTGTTTGGGGAGGTTCTATTCCTATCCAGCACCACATTAACCCGAGTATCCAATGTATTTTTAGAAGCATTGAAGAGCCATTGAAAGCAGCGTTCCCCCCAAGAACAGAATCTTGTTTGCAAGTAGGACAACATACAAATAAATAGCAACAGTAAACTCTCATTTGTAACAGCAGAAATTGTACTGTTAGACAATTGTTTTAGTGAAAATTTCTGTTTCTTTTGAAACTTTCCAGCTTTTTGACCAAAAAAATCCCAATTTTCAAAAATACTTAAAAAAAAAAATAAACCCCAAACTTGCAGAAAATATTTCCTATTTTCCTCCTGACTCTAATGACTTGCTCTCATTACTATCTTAACCAACTAATGGCCAAATCTTGCTCTGGTCCATGCGGTGAAGTGGAGCAGAGAGGCTGTCTGGTGTGTCCTCTCCTACAGAAATCCTATAGTCATGGAGAGTGCTTTCAGAGTGGGCTGTGGATTCACACTCTGGAGGGGATGCTGCCAGTGTAGCTGAATTAGCTGGGTATTTCCCTCTAAACCATGCCTCCTTAGGAGTACAGCGTCTGACCTAGTATGTTAGCTGCCATTTTCCTCAGCTCTCCTTTAGCACTGGAGAGAGATCCTGCCCTGCTGCTTGTGAATTGAGATGAGGCTCCTCAGACTCTTTTCTCTCTCTCTCGGATACTACCACAGCTATGGACAGGCTTCCACCACCCAAAAAAGAGCGGAAATGGTGACTTCTTTTGTCTGATGCATTTGAAAATGATCAGAGTAAACTAAAGATTGAGTAACGTGAACTTGTTTGCTACTTGACAAGGAGTCCACCACCACCCTTTGAAGATTTGATGGACATGCTTGAGGTGCTGAAGCAGGACAGCACAATCAATAATATTGAAAAACTGCACAGTAATCAAGCAGTATGAGAAGAGTGAACAAGCTCTGGGACTAGAGGCAAGAAGTAGGGAATTAACCACCCTGAGAAAAGCAGATTCAGCACATGAAAGGCTCAAAAACCTAAACTGAAAGCAAAGCAGGCAATGGAGTGGGTGGAGGTATGTCGGCCATTTTCTTCAGAGCTTGGCTGAGGAAGCAGGCTAGTGATGTAGTAAGCAAGGATGAAAAATAAATCCAGCCTTCTTTGGAGGGACAGCACAAGGTATCAGCACCACTAAACACCCACCAAAGCCCTATTTTGAATTTCACCGGAAGGGAATCCCGACAGAGGGAATGTTTAATGCCGGTAGTAAATAAGTAGCAAGGGTACAGAGGTGGGAAGCTAGCCATGAAGTTGGGAAGGGGGCCAGATAGAAGCTACTTATTTTCAGCAGAGATGAGGTTGATGATGGGCTAGTGGCTTTGATGGAAGAGAGAAAGGAGGGAAGGAAAATGTGGTAGCAGTATTAGGTTGCAGGGAAATCAAGGAATGAAGAGGCACCTTCCTTGATTTCTTTTGTTTTAATCTTCAAGAAGAAGAACATGGAGGGAAGTGCAATAGGGAGTCAATACGTCGTGGTATTGCCAGCATTGAGTATTCAGAAATCAGCCCCCAAGAAATCACGAATTCAAAATAATAAATGTGGGGGTCTTATTTTGATATAAATCTGACACCTTTTTAGCTGGAACTAAAAAAACAAAGAAAACACAAGAGGTATAGATGGGAAATAGTGAGCAGTCAGCAAGTATTTCATGTTTATTTTTTTAGGTACAACTTCAGGTCTAAGCCATGGAAATAAACAATTTATATGAACATGTATTGGGCAGCAAATAAGGCCCATGAAAATTACACACACAATCAGTCAGTGCTAAAATTCCTTTTGCCTTGACCACATAAATTATGCAGGCAATTTCTTATTTGCATGGCATTCCTTACAAACTTTGCATATTGGGATTGGGCACTAAATAGCTTCTAAGTGGACCCAAAATGAACACTAGACATGTAAAATCTTGAATGAAAAATATATATATTCATGGAGTTAACTAATGCCCCAGGTTGTTGAATTCTCCTTTCACCTCTCTACTGTATGTGCTTAAATCGTAAGTGAAAATAATATCCTCAAAGTTGATTGACCTAATATTAGGACTACCAGCTGTTCTAGTTTGAGCAAGTGTGTGCATCATGCCATTCTTTTGCTCTGCCACTCTGATCTTTTCTCGTGACGAGACAGGGTATTAAACCACCCAAGTATCTCCAAGCACTTCAGACCACAACATTCTTGTATATTGCAAAACTATGCTGCTCATATGTGAACTGATGAACTGCCCATTCAAGGCATTGGGAGTCTTTCCTTTCACTTGAGTGGGATTTAGATCAATCTGAAGAGGGCAGACAAGGGACAGTGCATGTAATCCTAAACCTGGCTCACCACGTTTATTGTCAGATCACCTCGTGTGATTTCTGTCAGCACTTTCTTTTTGGGGACATGCTATTTTTCAAGAACAAGATACTTCACTCTTTTTTTAATATATTTAATGGTAGGTTAAATTATAGACCCCTCAATTTTGACTGTATCCCTTTAACCTTCTCCGCTCTTAGACATTTGTCTACATGACAAAGCTGTGCAATACCAATCATGCTGACACCAGTGCTTAGGAGAGGCACCTGGGAATAGCAAGGCTGGCTTCAGCTGGCACTCTGACTGCTCAGCACCTTTGAAAATCCAGCCCAGTATTTCCACAGAGGAAGCAGGAGAGTGCGACACCTGCACCTTAAGGGGAACAAAAATACCGAGGAAGGTGTACGCCCTTCATGCCGGGTTGTGCCATGAAGTCCTCTGCTGTGAGAGTCTAGTGGACAGCTGTCGTTGTACGTCTGAATCAACGTACTTAATGTTGGCAGAAAAAGAGCCAGCGTGTTGTGCCCAGAGAGAATGATGAAACTAAAATATGGACAGGAAAAACTGCTTGTGCTGAAGAGATGGTGAGATAGGTCTTTGAAAAGTATTGCACTATGTGTGTGAATAGAACAAGTAGTTTAAAAAGGATGCTTCCGTAAAGCATTTATTTGTGACTGTGCAAATGGAAATGTTACACTGATTAAAAGAAAGCTGAGATAAGTATTATCCAGCGGTTAGACCCAGGCTCAATTCCACCACAGACATTATGTGTGAGCTTGGCTGAGTGACTTAGTCTCTCTCGTCCTCCCTTCCCCATCTGGGAATAGTGATGTTAACCTTCCCTTAGAGTGTTGCGAGGGAAAATACACTAATAATGAGGAGGCTCAGATAGTACTGAAAAGGGACCAGATGGAGATCTGAATTTAGACTCTTTAGTACTACATAAAGTACCAAGAACAGCTGGACAAATAAGGTACTCAAATGTCACTTCGTTCTGTTGGTAAATTATTCACAAGCAAATTGTGACTCACTCAGAATTATTGGCTATTGGAAAATGTTTGCCAGATAGTTTCTGTGGATAATTTTGTTTGCCAGGCGTTCATTACAAACGTTCAAAACTGGTGCTGTTGTGTTTAGTTTTTGACTGAAAACCTAAGTCGTGAAATATGTTTCTGTTGCGTTAGAATGGGTGGAACTCTTGGGATACGGTTTCTGATGCAAATGCTAATCTTTACGAATAAAAAAACTGCTTTCCTGGAATATTTTCCAATATTTGCTAAAATTAACTGTTTTATGCACATTCCAGCCAGTAAAACTCGCTCACTAGAATGTTTGTAGAAATCAAGCACCAAAGGGCACAAATATCACAGAAACAAACTTGTATAAAAACTGATATAAATATGAACGGAAGATTTTTGTGTGTGCACAATATTTGCCTAACTCTAGTATCAATACAGGGGGAAATTTTCCTCCAGTCCCTACTGAAGAATGTTGTGGCAGTTCCTTGCAACAGAAACCAGCAACAGAACTGGTTAAAATAGGGATTTGAAAATATATCTGCAAATCAGTTGCTTGGAACAACCAGAGCAGGGGTGGGCAAACTTTTTGGCCTGAGGGCTGCATCAGGTCTCGGAAATTGTATGGTGGGCCGGTTAGGGGAGGGGGTCGAGGCCCAGCTCCCACCTCCTATCTGCACCCCTCCCCCTCCGGGACTCCTGTCCCATCCAACCCCCACGGTTCCCTGCTGTGTCTCCCCACCCCCCACCCCCCCGGGACCCCTGTCCCATCCACACACCCCTGCTACCTGTCCCCAACCACCCCCGGACCCCCACCCCTAAGTGCCCCCCATCGCCCCAGCCAACCCCTTCTCCCTATCCCCTGACTGCCCCCTGCCACCCCATCCAACCCCCCCTCCTTCCCCTCCTGCCCCCCAGGACCCCTGCGCCATCCAACAACCCCGTTCCCCACTCTCTGACCCCTGACCACCACCCCCAAACTCCCCTGTCCTCTATCCAACCCCCCCCCCCCCCCGCTCCCTGCCCCCTTACCGCGCTGCCTGGAGCACCGGTGGCTGGCGATGCTACAGCCGCACCCCTGCCGCCACCACGCAGCACAGAGCACCGGGTCAGGCTGGGCTCTGCAACTGGGCTGCCCCAGGAGTCACAGCCCCGCCACCCAGTGCATTGCGCTGGTAGCGAGGTGAGGCTGCGGGGGAGGAGCCGGGGGCTAGCCTCCCCGGCCAGGAGGGTCCTTTGCCCACCTCTGAACTAGAGCATACCATCAAGTTTTTTTGAGGGAGGGGGAGGACAAAGAGAGAGGGCCTAATATCACTCGCTTCCCCCCACCATGGGTTAAAGACACCACACCCCATATGTATAACCTTCTTCCCTAGCACAAGTTGTCCTTGGCTTTTACAGTAGCACCTTTCTTCCAAGACGCACAAAGCACTTTACAAACGTACAGCCTCACAGCACCCTTGTGAATTCGCTGGCTTTGTTCTATTTGATACAGAGAGTACATGACTTGGCCAAGGATAGAGCAGGAGACAGAACCTAGGAACAGAGCTGGCCAAAACTTGGAATTTCCAGTTTGCAGTTTGGATTCATTCTGGTGTTTCCTAAATGAAATGTGCTCCCCAGGACCAGAAACTGAGATGATGCTATTAAGTGGTGGGCAGCAGTGAAACTGACAAGAACCATCTCAGTTTCAGTCAGCAGCTGACAGGATCTTCAGCACCATGGGGTCTACTCCAGGATTGGGAACCCCAGGCCTTCCAGACTCCTGGGCCCATGGCTCCCTGGACTGCCTGACTCCCACAGCCAGGGGAGCCAGCTGCCCCAGGAGTCTAGAAACCCTGGGGTCTTTGGACTCTGGGCAGTCTGCCTGGCAAGGCTGTGCCAGAGCTGCAGGCTCTGGAAGCCCATTCCAGGACTTCTTGGCTCTGTGGCAGGAAGCCTAGAAAACCTGAGAGCTCCAGCTCAAATTGAGTCTCTCAGGGTTTCCAGACTCCCAGCTCAGGTTCCTGGGATTTTCTGGCTCTGTGGCAAGGGGAAGTCTGGATTCCATAGGCTGGGGCAATCTGCAGGGTGGGGCTGCCCTGGGACATGGAAGTGCCAGCTCTCTGGCAGGAAAGCAGGTACAGTTCTGTTGGTGGAACTCTGCCTGTAGTTTTTGAAAGTTTACTGCACCCAATATATTTCCACAAAACATTTTGGGTTTGACAAATTGGTATTTTTCCAATGAAATGCCATTTCATCAGAAAACTCCCAACCAGCTCTACCTAGGAGTGCTGTGTCCCAGGCCTCTGCTCTGGCTGTGATATTACATGAGCACCCACACTAGATGTGGGGCTGTTGTCAGACAGTTTGGTTTACCCACGTTTTCTTTTTTTCCTTTTGGAAGGTGCAGTTTGCTTCCTGATTAAAGCCATCAGAATGAATTAGTAAAATCACAATAATATCGATGGCAATACAACAATATCCTAAATGCAGGACTGTGACTTGACTGCAGGCTAAGCTGTGGGAAAGGGTGGAGGGCAGTGTGACTAGACAAGTGCAGGACCTGTGTGTGAACAGAGAAAATTAATGACAGGCCAATTTCTTTTTTAAAATAAACAATAATTTTTCCTAAGTTTGTGCCGCTTTTAAAAGCCCTTCTTTGGATCTTATTCCCCAAGGGCACAGTCCTCCCCCACTGACCTGAGGGATACCAGAAGTGTGCCCAAATAGAGACCACAGCAGGCATGAGTGTTGGGAATAAGCAAGCCATATTTTGAGTGGTGGCTGCAGTGAAAATTATGGGTGGAGAAAAGGGCAAGACTCAGATCCCACTCTCACTGGTGTAAGCCTGCGAAACTTTGCTGGAGCTACTTAGGTTTACACCAGGGTGAGTGAGAGCAGAATCTGCCCACAAACTTTAATTTGGCTTCTTTGCACCATTAAGGTATCTACTGAAAGAAATCCTGTTTACAGTCTTCCTCAGTCATCCCCCCGCCAAGCCCTCTCTTCCTCTACCCTGCCACTCAGCTTTCTATTTTAATCTCTTTGGGTGGTAATAGTTGAGGAAATGGTCCAGTTCATTTATTATCTTGTTTTAATGAATGTAGTGAGGGTCTGTGTGACTCATGGGGCTGAGGAAGTTGCTCCGGTAATTGCTCATGACTGTTGAACTGCAGAGTAATAACACAGAAATATCCGACTTTACTTAAGGGCTCATACTTCAAGGCCTGTACTAGTTAGTGCCTTCCCTCCCCTTTCCGTTCTGAAGATGGTGGGAGTGGGGAAATGAAGCATTTTGTGATGATCACACACTTCCGCATAATAGCATTACAGACTGAGACAGCCCTTGTCTTGATGACTCTTTTCCTTATTCTCGGGATATGAATAAAAAGGGGGAGAGGCTATGTATGTGTGGAGGGGTGGGGGTGAAATGTAGAACTCCTCCACTGAGACTGATAGCCCAGATGTAGTCTCAGAAACAGACAGGAAGCTTCTTCATTTAAGTAGCTCTTCTAAACACCTCGTCATCCCCTTCACCAGTGGCAAGCCTCCTTATGATGCATGAATCTCCAGTTATGCTAAAAAGGGCACAAATACGAAAGCTAGCTTATAAACTACTTATGACATAATGGTCTCATTAGGGAATAGGTGGTGGAAGGGGCAGCTAAGTGCCCTAGCCTTTTACATTTGGAGACAACAGTAATAACACAGGCCAACACCACTCTGCCCTTTGTAGAGCAGATTTCATCTGCAGATTTTTTAAGTGCTTTATAAATATGAATTAAGCCTCATCACTTCTGTGGGAGGTAAATATCATCAGTCCCATTGCACACATGGGGAAACTGAAAACCAGAGAGTTTGAATAACTTGAGAGCCCAGATGGAGTCAGTGGCAGGGCAAGGAATCCCCAGTGCTGTACTCGAACCACAAGTTTATGCGTATGTCCACATAGCAAGAGCTGTGCATGGGCTAGCCTACCTGAGCTGGCTTGAATCCAGCTAGCACAGGTAACCATAGCAGTGAAGGCTGCGCTGTGCAGGCTAGCAAGCCAAGTACATATCCAGGGTCCATGCTGGGCATATTCTGCCCACATTGAGCTGTTTTCATTGCTATGTTACCTGTACTAGCTATGTTACCTGTACCCAGCTCTTGCTGTGTAGTTACTCACTTTAATTCCTCTCTGTCAGGAAGCCAGCTTGTGCATTCACAGAACTTTGCGCTCAGCGTTAAAATCAAAGTCTCCCATAAGCTGGGTTTAAAGGAGCATCCCCCATTGTTCTGGTTAGAATTCAGGTTTATATCCACTTCATAGGCCTGCTACGAGGAACATTTGATCCAGTCGTGCTCTCCTGAGCACTCGTGTGCATTGTACACATACACACTAGCCAATATGCTACATCACCAAAACTTACAGGGCCAAAAGAAAAGGAGTACTTGTGGCACCTTAGAGACTAACCAATTTATTTGAGCATGAGCTTTCGTGAGCTACAGCTCACTTCATCTGATGCATACTGTGGAAACTGCAGAAGACATTATATACACAGAGACCATGAAACAATACCTCCTCCCACCCCACTCTCCTGCTGGTAATAGCTTATCTAAAGTGATCACTCTCCTTACAATGTGTATGATAATCAAGGTGGGCCATTTCCAGCACAAATCCAGGTTTTCTCACCCCCCCCACCCCCATACACACACAAACTCACTCTCCTGCTGGTAACAGCCCATCCAAAGCGACCACTCTCCCCACAATGTGCATGATAATCAAGGTGGGCCATTTCCAGCACAAATCCAGGTCTTCTCACCCCCCTCCCACAAACTCACTCTCCTGCTGGTAATAGCTCATCCAAACTGACCACTCTCCTTACAATGTGTATGATAATAAAGGTGGGCCATTTCCAGCATAAATCCAAGTTTAACCAGAACGTCTTTGGGGGGGGAGGGTGTAAGAAAAAACAAGGGGAAATAGGCTACCTTGCATAATGACTTAGCCACTCCCAGTCTCTATTTAAGCCTAAATTAATAGTATCCAATTTGCAAATGAATTCCAATTCAGCAGTTTCTTGCTGGAGTCTGGATTTGAAGTTTTTTTGTTGTAAGATAGCGACCTTCATGTCTGTGATTGCGTGACCAGAGAGATTGAAGTGTTCTCCGACTGGTTTATGAATGTTATAATTCTTGAAGTCTGATTTGTGTCCATTTATTCTTTTACATAGAGACTGTCCAGTTTGACCAATGTACATGGCAGAGGGGCATTGCTGGCCCATGATGGCATATATCACATTGGTGGATGTGCAGGTGAACGAGCCTCTGATAGTGTGGCTGATGTGATTAGGCCCTGTGATGGTGTCCCCTGAATAGATATGTGGTTTTGTGATCCTATTCTATCCTATCGCTGTGTCAGACACCTGACAAAGTACCACACGATGTAGCACGATTGGCACCAATAAAGGCCCAGGACTTGAGTAGCAGGCCAGGTTTAAGGAGCAATGCCAGAGCTAGAGACTGAACAGTGCCTGGCAAAGCTCTGCTTGGATCACATCAATGCTAATTTCCCTTCCTCATTTACTGTCACTATATTAATTTTCAGATTTTTAAGAGGCAGAAAGAAGACAGCCTCCCATGAGTGGAAAGATCAAAAGAGGTAAAAAGCAAACGGGGAAGAGATGGAGAGGCTGAATCTGGGACCAATTCTGGAGAAGCTAGACTTTGAATATATTTATTTGGGGACTGATTCAGCAGAGCTGTCTAGTATCCTACAAAAGTTTATATAGGGTCTGCATAAACCACATGAAATAAATACAGCCTTTCTTTCCCTCCTCTTCCCCCACTTTTAGATATCATGCTTTCATATTGCCATTGCATGATTGGTTTGTTTGCTCAATTCAGTTAAATATTAAAGATTATCCACTATATTCTGGATAGGTCACTCAGGGGACCAACACCAATGCTGGAAATAAGAATTGTATAACTCTGATGACAAAGGGCTTTGTCAGTAATGAATTTAAGCAGGGAGAGGAGGGCCCTTTTGAAAATGCATGGTAGATAAAACCAAGGATAACTCAGACATCCATGCTTTAAGGTTCCTGCATAAATCCTATTACTTCATCACAGAACATCAACACTAAGGGTCCTTATGTTCTGTCCTTGCTTGCTTTTTTTGAATGCCCATATATGAGTGGCCTCATGTCTCTTTCTTTCAAAGTAAACTAAATCAGAATTCTGCTGAGCGGAGAACTTAAAAGTGAGCAAACCAAAAGGGATGCTCAACTACAGGGCTGACAATGCCCATAATTGTCTCCCCCCAAAACAAGCATTTATCAAAATAATCCTCACGGTGTCTAAATGAGAGCTGGCTATACCATAGATAAACTCAAATACAAATAATTTGAAAGATCATATTAATCATATAAATGTAGGGCTGCAAGGGACTTTGAGAGATCATCAAGTCCAGCCCCCTATGCTGTGGCAGGACCAACTATACCTAGACCATCCCCGACAGCTGTTTGTCCAACCTGCTCTTAAAAACTTCCAATGATGGGGATTCCACTACCTGCCTTGGAAGCCTATTCCAGAGTTTAACAGAGTTAGAGAGGTTTTCCGTAATAGCTAACTTAAATCTCCCTTGTGGCAGATTAAACCCATTACTTCTTGTCCTACCTTCAGTGGACATGGAAACCAACTGATCATTATCTTCTTTATAACAGCCCTTAACATATTTGAAGACTGTAATCAGATTCGCCCTGAGTCATTGTTTCTCAAGATTTAACATGCCCAGGTTGTTGTTTTTTAAACCTTTCCTCATAATCAGGTTTTCTAAAGTGTCTGTCATTTTTGTTGCTCTCCTGGACTCTCTCCAGTTTGTCCATGTCTTTCCCAAAGTGTGGTGCTTAAAACAGGGCACAGTATACCAGCTGAGCCCTCACCAGTGCTGAGTAGAGAGGGACAATTACCTCCCATGTCTTACATACAACCCTCCTGTGAAAATACCTGACAGTATTAGCCTTTTTTGCCACTGCATTACATTATTGACTCTCATGATCTAGGGGTTTGATTTTGATCTCACTCACACTGGTGTAGGTCAGGAGTAACTCCACTGAAGTCACTTTAAATGAGATCAGAATGAGGCCTCTAATAATTAAGTTACGTGTATTCATTTCTTTTTCATGCAGGGTCAGATTAAAGCAATCCAGGACCCTAAGCACACCATGACACAGAGGCAGGAGTGGCAAAAGGAAGACCCCCCCCCCTTTCCCCATTATTGCTTCAGCAGCCGGGTGTATGTGCTTGGGGACGGTGACAGGGGCAGGACTGGACTGCTGCTGTTTCCTCCCATCACACACCCAATCCTCTGCTGGGATGGGAAGTGGGAGATACAGAACATTGGTCTTGGGGTTAATATGCCATTGAGATGCATGGAGCACTTACTACACGGCTCAGGCAGATGTCACTGAATCAGTTATGCTCAGCTCATGTTTTCAAGCTTTCTTTGCCAGGGCTAGAAACCCTTTTTTAAATTAAAGCTGAGATTCTGTTGTAATCACATGATTCCAGGAGCTGGAGCCTGAGGCGTGGTCCCATAGTGCCTTAATCTGGCCATGCTTTCCTCAGAATTATGGGAATCCACAGCTCTGTCAGGCCTGGAAAACTGCTGTGTCCCCCCCCGCCCCCCCCACCTTCACACTTCTTCCTAGGCTTCTGCTTCTAGGCTCTGAGACAAGGGCTCCTCTAGGCTCTCATCAGCTCTCCACGCTGGTAGCTTCCACCTTGCCCCACAGCTCCAGAGGAAGGGCTGCTTTTCTGACACCAATTTGTCTTGAAAACAGCGATTTCCCTATACCCACCCAGGGAGGTGTACGCTCCTCCTGAGTTTCCCCAAACATCGCCCCCAGTTGTCAGCTACTTCAGTGTTGCCAGTGTAGTCATTGACTAGAAATTTGAATTGAAATTGAAACATTAATACACGCTTTAAAAGCATATACAGTATAGGCTAAAATACTTGTACCCGAGAAATCATAATGGGTTTGAAAAGTATGAACAAAGACGAGCTTCCTTACACAGCTGTTGTTTTTTATGACAATGTCAGTGCATTCATTTCAGCAATGTTGGCCAACCTAATAATTTCAAATTATGATCTGTAAGCAAGGTCTAAATGAGCTCTTCCTGCCAGCTAGTGATGAGCCAGATGGTGTGGGGGGAAGACTTCAGGACCAGACTGTATTTACATGAACCCACCTCCTCTGACTAGGTATCCAGCAGACAGAACTGTGTTGCCCAAGTAATCAATTTTGGCCGGTTTTGGTTACAAATTGTATTGAATGTTGGGGTAATTAAATGTTGTTATCCTTACTGTATGAGTAAAGGGCAGCAGAACTGTACTTAGCCTATCCTGATTGAGGGGGTCACCGTTAGTGCTTAATTTTTGCCAGCCATGCTTGGAAGTTCATTGCCTCAGGACTTCTGGGCCACATCCGTTATGAAAGTAAAAAACTTGCTTGACCCTGACACCTCTTTCATTACAAATTAAGCACTAGTCACCCTCAACTGAACTGCACTCACTAAGCAAGAGGTTTGGATGGCAGATCCCCGTGCAGAGAGAGAAAGGATGGAGATGGGTTTTGCTTGGTAGTGTGGGCTCCTCCGAAGGGCTTGTCCACACTGCTGAGTTTTTTTGCCAAAAGGCATCTTCTGGCAAACAAAACAGAGCCACAGGCACTAGCTGACCTGCCCCTCCCTCTTCTCTGTTTAAAGACAGAGCTGATTTGGCTCCATAGAGAGTCTTTTGTTTTGTTAAGTGACCGCTAAAGCTGAAATAACTGATAATCAGGTCTAAGTGCTTAGACCTGCTGTGGGACAGTATTTCCGTGGAAGACACTGCTGACCCAGCCTGCACTCACTGTGAACTTCTGTTCACTGTTTGCCATTCCTTACACTTGTCCATGTTGTAACCCAAACTCCATTTTTAAAATGCTCACTCCATTTTGCAAAACCCTGCTGTAATCTTACTAGTTTAGTTTAGATGTGTGAATGAGGTATGTATGGATGATGGAATCAACCTCCAGCCCCAGCCTGTCCTGATGAAATAAAGTGTAAACACCCAATGGCTGAAGGTGCAGACAACAGCCTTGACAAAGTAAGAGGAGTCCACCCTCAAAAGAAAAGAACAAAAGTACAATTGAAGAAACATCAAAGCCAGGTCCTAGGCTGAAAGTCATGTCTGCAATTGACGGGTGATCAATCACACCAAACCCAGAGGCTGCGTGACACAGCAAGACCTATAGACTCTGGATTCAAACTAAAGCCTACAAAAAGGATGGGTGAGATGGAAGACTTTGGAGGGTAACATTCTGCTGCCAACATGAAAGGGCATCAGTGCATGCCCAGCAGAGACCCAGTTCTTCCTTGTGCCCGGCTTTCCTGGCCAGTTAGCCGCCACAAGCTACAAACCCAAGCCATGTACTCAAGCTACATTCAGGACTGGTAACTATACAGTAGCTGCAGAACATTTGATGTGCGTGTGTGTGTGTGTATATACATAGGGATTAGATATTAGTTATTGGTCATAAATCAAATTTTGTTATAATAAACGTGACATCTTGTCTTGTCCCCTGAAACGATCCTGTGTAGCTTTGTCTGCATAACAAACTGCATGCATTATTCAAGATATGGGCTTACCATGGATTTATATAGTAAAAGTGGAGGAGTTTGGTTTGCCAGACCGATCAGCAAAGCCAATGCTGGCAACTTACATGAAAAGGCTGTAAAACACCAAGCCTCTGGACTGCATCGACATGCAGAAAACTTTATCAGCCAGACACTTACAAAGAAGTATTTAATGAGGCTTTTAAGAATGCTGGAGACACAACACAGTTTATGCAAACAAATATGGCTGTCGCATCATACTTTATATTTAAGCAAGAGATACCACACACTGCAAACTGGAGGCCAGTGTTAAGTGCATTGTCACTTGTTCATCCTAAAGTTGGACACTGGTTCCAACCAAGACCAGCAAATGCTCACTATCTTTCTGCAAGAACTCAGCTGACTGGTTAGAAGCATGCAGTGCAACAGTGAAAGACTCAGCAGTTTAAAAAGTGAAGAACTCTCTCACCACATTCAGGAAACGTGCAAACATGGCTGATGAATGAACCAGTGCAAATGGGCATTAAGTATTAAGTCACTGCATACATTAGCTTGATGTCTTTCTAGATGCATTTCTAGATGTTCAGGTTATAGAAGACACATCGGCTTCATCTGTGACAACCCACATCTTAGAAAAGTTAAATGCTTGTAAATTGAACCCCAAAGAGATGGCTGTTTGTGCATTTAATGGAGCTGCAAACTTCTCTGGAAGACATAGTGGAGTACAAGCTTTGCTCAGAGAAAAGTGTCACCCTAATCTCTCCTATATACACTGCAGAGACCATCTGCTCCAACTAACATTTGTATGAGCTGCAGGATCTACAAAAGACAGTTAAAAATCCATAAATTTAATGTCTTTGTTATACTCTTTTTTTCAGCAAGAATCCAAAGTGACTAAACATCTTGGAAAAAATAGAAGATACACTGGGACTGAAGTTCAAATTAGTCTAACCCTGACTTTCTCATGAACGATCCTTGGCTGTTGTCTTAAAATTACTGCAACCATTATTATTGGCTTTGGAAAGTATCTACGGAGATGGAATGGATCTAAGTAGTGAGGCTGGTGGACTGTTTTTGCTACTGAGTTCAGAGAAGACTATCACCATTCTTTTTCTTGTAAGTCTACTGTTGAAACCTCTTGGGTCATTAATGCCATCCAGGCATCTGCTACAACAACAGTAGATTTTTGTCCAGCAATAAAAGTTACACTTGGATCAATCAGAGATCTAGCCATTGAAAACATATTGGAAGAAGCAAAGACTTCAGTTCAGAAGTTGACTAATTAAGCACTTATATTGACTCCTTAAGTGAAAAGGACAAGAAATGTTTGTTAAGCCAGCTGAAAAAGTACACAGACTTGATTCTTACAAATCTACAACAGCAACTTCTGGATTCTGCACAACCTCTACATAAGTATTTTCCACTGAATGCATCCGATGAAGTGAGCTGTAGCTCACAAAAGCTTATGCTCAGATAAATTGGTTAGTCTCTAAGGTGCCACAAGTCCTCCTGTTCTTTTTGCGAATACAGACTAACACGGCTGCTACTCTGAAATAAGTTTTACAGGTGCCTGTCTTATAAAACACCGACAGTTGAGTGGAGTGAGGCAGGCACTACCTGTAATGGGGCTGCCATATGATCAGAATAGAGAATTTGAAGACAGGGTAGAATATCATACAATGAACAAATTAAGATTTGACTTCAACTTCTTCTTTATCATCACTAGTGGTTTGACCCAATCTTTGCGCTATGTTTCCTGGGATGAAAGAAGTAGGAATTCATCTCTTGCTACTCCCAGTCACAACAGCTACAGCTGAGCATTCTTTTTTCTTCGTTGAATAAAATGTTGTGCTCTGAAAGAAGTTGCCTTCTCCTGGATCATGAGCATGTCATGAAGGACTGGAAAAACCGGACACATGAGAAGCCAGCAAAGATGAATTAACTGCATTTGAGAAGTTAATTCACGGACTTGTGCAAAATTACAGCAAGAAAGATGTAGATGTAACACTTCATAGTAGGCTTGAGTAGCCAGCTTTAATTTGTGTGATGATTTTAAAGCATGAGTTAAACCTAATAAGATGATCATGAAACATTTTTCAGTTGTTGCTATAGTGCCATACAACCCACCTTCACCCTCATCGGCCCTGTGTATTTGAGTACCCCTCTGTATAGTTGACCCCCCCCCCCCATTCCGCCTCAATTAAATCCCTGGGGAAAACATTGCTTGAAACTTTCCAGGAAGCCGGAGTTTGACAGTTTGATTTGAGCTTTTGTTGTTGCACCACAGCAGCCAGCACGGGAGGCCAGGTGCAGGCGGGGGGCAGAGAGAAGTGGTGTGTGTGCTATGGGGAGTCATCTTCCTGCGGCTGGCTAAGGGGAGAGAGAGAATTGCAAATGCATGTTGCTTAATAGATGCCTTTTGAAAGTGTGATCCAGCCTGGTGCTCCAGGGTTTAATCTGCTTTTCTGCTCTGGTAACTTTGGCCAACAGTTTCAAACTGACTCGTTAATTTAGGTATGTCAACTTGGTGGGTGCCCAAGTTAAAACACCGTAAAGGGGACAGGTTTTCAGAAAGTGCTAAGTATGTCCCCACTCTGATCACTGGGCCCCTTTTGCAATGTTTCAAGCAGGCACCCAAATTGGAGACACCCCAAATCACCCATGATTCTTGAAGGCTTGGTCTTTGACCTTCTAGCCTTGGCAGTGTGACTTGACAAATATATCAGCAGTTCAGAGCCTTTAAGGCCAAAGGAATCCTGATAATCTAGTTTGACTTCCTGCATAACACAGGCAATCAAATTTCCTTCAGTAATTTCTGCATCAAGACAATAACTTCTGGTTCATCTACAGCAGAATCTCTTAGAGCATTGGTTCCCAAACTTGTTCCGCCACTTGTGCAGGGAAAGCCGCTGGTGGGCCGGGCCAGTTTGTTTACCTGCCGCATCCACAGGTTCGGCCGATCGCGGCTCCCAGTAGCCGCAGTTCGCTGCTCCAGGCCAATGGGAGCTGCTGAAAGTGGCAGCCAGTACGTCCCTCGGCCCGCGCCGCTTCCAGCAGCTCCCATTGGCCTGGAGCAGCGAACCGTGGCCACTGGGAGCTGCGATTGGCTGAACCTGCGGACGCGGCAGGTAAACAAACCAGCCCGGCCCACCAGGGGCTTTCCCTGCACAAGCAGCGGAACAAGTTTGGGAACCACTGTCTTAGACATTTATCTGGATTTAAAGCCTCCAAGTGATAGAGAATCCATCACGTCCCCAGGTAAGTTGTCCCAATGGCTAATAACACTCATTAAAAATTTGACCCTTATTTCTAGCCTGAATTTGTCTAGCTGCAGCTTCCAAATATTGGATCATGTTTTGATGGGTTGCTGCTCCTGGTGCAGAGTCTGGGAGCTGTGAGAAACCGCTGCATCCTTCTAAGCATTCAGTTGGACTGACTCTGCTCACACTGCTTCCTTGGTTGGAGACATAGCCAGGCTTACCCAGGCCCTGTTATCATCCAACATGACAGCAGGTAGTGCCACAAACCCAAACTGAGCTCCCTGAGAGTACTTTACCTAAGCCATTCAAGTACAAACAGCAGATCCCAGCCAGTTTGCCAGCTACCCAGGTCCCCACCCCGCCTCTGGAGTATAAAATCAAAATTATATCATCTTGCACTGCACAGGGATTTGTACAGTGTAAGCTCATTAATATGTCCACCCCTTCCTCAATGTGGAGAGGAATATGCACATTTGTGGTAACCAAGCTGAGATTTCTCCCCCCCCACCCGATACATCACTTAAAGGCACACTGGTTTAGGTTAAAATATAAACAAGTTTATTAACTACAAAAAGATAGATTGTAAGTGATTATAAGGGATAGCAAACAGATCAAAGCAGATTATCTAGCAAATAAACAAAAATAAAAAATTAAATTTAACATACTAGATACATTGGATATGAATTAGCTGTTTCTCACCCTGACTGATGAAACAAGAAGGCTTGGAGATTCTCAAGGCACAAGCTGCACTTGCTTTGCAGCTTGGGCTCCTCAGGTTTCTGTACACAGGCTAGAAATCCCTTTAGCCTGGGTCTGGCACTTCTCACAGTTCAGTCTTTGTGCCTCAGGAGTTTCCAAAAGTCCTCCTGTGTGGGGAGTGAAGAACAACCCTTTGTTCCAAACTCATTTCCCAGATCAGTTTGTGAAAGGTACCCAAAATGGAGTCCAGAGTCATGTGGGCTGGTTACATATCCTTGCAGAGTCATAGCAGCTATTACTTATAGGCTGTCTGTACCATTCTCAGAATGGCTCACCAGGTGGGGGATAAACTTCTCTTGAGACCTATTGTTTTCTCTAATGGGCCATCACCCGGAATGAGCCCTTCCCAACTAACTATTTAGATTGGAAGCATCTTGCCTACTGGGTGTCACCCAGGTGTGACTACATATGCAATACACAATCACTATTTATAACGTCATATTAAAAAAATGATACATGCATATAAATAGGATAATCATATTCAGCAAATCATAACCTTCCAATGACACCTCACGTGACCTGTCTTGTACAAAATGCGTCATCATTATGCCATAATCATATCCTAATAATAGCACTGTGAAAAATATGGGGTGGAGTTTCACACATGTAATGTCTTTTTCTGCTAAATTAGAGAACTGTCTACTGTCAGAGATCTTTTCCAGGTATAGATACTTGTATAGCATTATCACGTCACCTTCTAACCTTCTCTTGGATAAGCTGAATAGATTGAGGTTCTTGAGTTTCTCACTGTAAAACAGGTTTTCCAGACCTAAAATAATTCTTGTAGCTCTTTTGAACCCTTTCCAATTTGGCAACTTCCTTTGTTGACGTGTGGGCACCAGAACCGGGCACAGTACTCCAATGTTTATGGTCACACTTGAGGTCATAAGTCCACCACCAGAGGATACTGTCAAGTAGCGTGCTGGGGGAAGCGGGACAACTAAAAGAGCAACACTCTTGCTCTGCGTGGTTTGGAAAAGAGAACCTGGGAACAGACTGTGGGACTCGCTGACTGGGGACGATGGAACGGAGCGCCATAGTCAGGGAGACAGGGACAAGGCTATGGTGAGTGAAAGGGGGTTATGGGTGGGGGATGACTGAAAGCCAGTTGGCTGGGGGCACATCCTGGCACTCAGATTGGACAAGGAGCTACCGGAGTGGGAGGTAGACAGGTACTAGGAAGGTGGGGCAGGGGGATGTGGCACAGGGCACTGAGATTGGACAAGGAGCTGGGTTGCTGGTGGAGAAATGGGACTGGCTGGGCACAGAGACTAGAACAAGGAGCCAGGGAGATATGCTGGGGAGACTGAGATTGGACGAGGAGTCTGAGGAGAGGGGGAACTGGAACTGGCTGGGCACAGAGACTGAGATTGGGATGAGAAGCCCGATGAGTTGGGATTGGGACAAGGAGCCAGAGGTGGGGAAGAGACGAGAGTCAGACTGGAGACAGGACAGAAGGGATCAAGCTTCAGGGGAACAGGCATAAGAGTCTGTACCCATTAAAGCACACTTCCCTATAGAGCCTGGAACTTCAAGTCTTGAGCAGTAGTAAGAACTGCCTGGAGAGCCCCAGACCTTCCACCTGCCCTAGGCAGTGTGCCCCAGGGTTTGGGGACATGGGCTGGGGGCTGCTTTTGGGCAGTCCAGGCCCCTGCCCAGGGCAAGTGGAGGGTGCGGGGCTACCCACAGTGGTCTGGGCTCCCCGCACTACTCTTACCAAGTTTGGCTCTAGCTTCCAGCTTGGCCGGGGGAGAGGGCTTTGGGGGGAAGAAGAGGAGCAGGGGGTGGGGCCTCAGGGGTAGAGGAGGGTCTGGGGTGCGGCCTTGGGGGAAGAGGAGAAGCAGGGGGAAGGGCCACGGAGGGAGAGGGGCTCCTATATGTGTCCCACTTTTGCCTTTTGAAAAGGTGGTCACGCTACCTGGAACAAAACCCAAGATTCCAAAACCTTACCATTTCTCTGCCGTCAGCAGACAACTGTGAAACCCACTGGCAAAATTGTGTCTCATCCTCCTCTAGTGTTGCTCCACATAAAGGGGGACAGCACTCTATGCTATCAGTTTATTCTGGTATCTCAAGTGGCAGAGATCTGTGCAGTGGATCTACAGATGCCAATCCTGCTGCCAAACCAGGTGGGTGTCAGTGTGATGCCACGTAATGAAGTTTCTGTTTTGTAAAATGCCCAGAGAAAAAGTCTAGGAAAGCTCTCTCTCGTGCGCTCTCTCTCTCATGCACGCACATACAACTAATGTTAAAAGACCATCATTTAAGGTTGTAAAATCAAGCACTTAGATGTTAGGAAATGCCAGAAATTATGTTGCCTGTGCAACCTCAGTTTGGTCCCCTTGTGTGTATGCATTATGATAATCTTCAATTACACAATCACATACTAATTTTTCCACAGTACCCCCTGCCTCGTTCAGTGCACAGGGCTGACTGGTGATCTGGGCATGAATCAGGGTTACGTAGCATAAAAGGCTGTTGTCTGTAGGTCCCTCACTTCATCTGTTGCGTAAATTCAAAAGTGTGTAGTGAATGCAGCAGGGGATTGCAGGAAGAGAAAGGAGGGTCTCTTGGTTAAGGCAGATGAATGCTGTCCTGGAGAACTGGATTCTATCCCTGGCTCTGCCACAGAATTTCTATGTGATGCTGGGCAAGTCACTTAATCCACACTTTTCATAAGTGAAAAGAAAAGGAGTACTTGTGGCACCTTAGAGACTAACCAATTTATTTGAGCATGAGCTTTCGTGAGCTACAGCTCACTTCATCGGATGCATGCCGTGGAAACTGCAGCAGACTTTATTTATACACAGAGAATATGAAAAAATACCTCCTCCCACCCCACTGTCCTGCTGGTAATAGCTTATCTAAAGTGATCATCAGGTGGGCCATTTCCAGCACAAATCCAGGTTTTCTCACCCTCCACCCCACCACACAAATTCACTCTCCTGCTGGTGATAGCCCATCCAAAGTGACAACTGTTTACACAATGTGCATGATAATAAAGTTGGATTTAAACTTGGAGAGTGGTCAGTTTGGATGAGCTATTACCAGCAGGAGAGTGAGTTTGTGTGTGTATGGGGGTGGGGGGGGATGTGAGAAAACCTGGATTTGTGCTGGAAATGGCCCACTTTAATTATGCACATTGTAGGGAGAATGGTCACTTTGGATGAGCTATTACCAGCAGGATAGTGAGTTTGTGTGTGTGGTTTTTGGGAGGGGGGTGAGGGGGTGAGAGAACCTGGATTTGTGCAGGAAATGGCCCAACTTTATTATCATGCACATAGTGTAAAGAGTTGTCACTTTGGATGGGCTATCACCAGCAGGAGAGTGAATTTGTGAGAGTGAATGGCCCACCTGATGATCACTTTAGATAAGCTATTACCAGCAGGACAGTGGGGTGGGAGGAGGTATTTTTTCATATTCTCTGTGTATAAATAAAGTCTGCTGCAGTTTCCACGGCATGCATCCGATGAAGTGAGCTGTAGCTCACGAAAGCTCATGCTCAAATAAATTGGTTAGTCTCTAAGGTGCCACAAGTACTCCTTTTCTTTTTGCGAATACAGACTAACACGGCTGTTACTCTGAAACTTTTCATAAGTGGTCACTAATTGTGTGTTCCTCTTTTTCTGGGTGCCCAGCTTGTGACACTGCAGGGCCTGATTTGCTGAAGTGTTGAGCACTCTTATCTGCAACTGAAGTCAGTTGGCGCTGTACTTGAATATAGAACGTGCTATATAGTGCTAAGCATTACAAGGGGCAAAGAGTGCAGGCCACACCTATGGAATGCGGGACTATATCCTGGAAAGCAGTGATTCTCAAAAGACTTTGGGGCTCACAGTGGACAAACAACTCGACATGAGCGTCAGGTGTGATGCTGTTGATGCAGGTGTGATGCTGTTGTCTAATCAGTGACCTTTGATATCTAAACAGGGGAGTAGCAAGTAGGAGTTGGGAGGTGATTGCACCTCTGTATACAGCAGTAATGAGACCGATACTGAAATACTGCATGCAGACGGTTCTGGTGGCCACATTTTAAAATGGATATTGAAGTACTGGCGTGTGCAGAAAGGAGCCACAAAAATGATTGGTGGGCTGGAGAAAATTCCTTACAGTGAGAAACCTGAAGAGCTCAATCTGTTTAGTTTATCAAAAAGTAGATTGAGGGGTGACTTGATTATAGTGTATGAGTACTTCCCAGGGAGAAAATACCAGGTACTACAGTGCTCTTTAATCTAGTCGACGAAGGCATAGTAATAACATCTCTGACAGGATACTGGGCTGGATGGACCTTTGGTCTGACCCAGTATGGCCGTTCTTATGTTCTTAAGCAACCTAGCTAAGCTCATGAGGAAATTGATAATTCTGTCTTCATAGCAGGATTTGAATAGTGTGAGGAAACTAAACAGACTAGTGAATAGCTGCTTATTAAATGAGCACCCTCCAGCCTGTGCACTGATTGAGGTGGGTGTCTTGTAGAAACAACAGTAGGAACTCATGTAGTTAAAGACTGTATCATAATGCATACATGCAAAGTGTGTGGGGGGGCTGCATAGCATCCCACTCTCACCTCAGTAGGGACCCTGGACATTCTGTACATTCAAGCAAAAGAAGCGTGTCAGAATTCTGCCTTTAGGGTTTGGTTGCATATTGAGATTTTAAAATTTTTTAAAATTCGGAAGTGTCCAGCTGAAATAAAAAGGACATAGGCTTGTAATTGTCCCAGGGATGTTTATCCCTGCCCCTTATCCTTATGGTCTTCTCACTTGATCTGCTATCGGATGTAAATAAAAGTAACCTCTGAATGATATAAAACTGGAATAATAAATCCTTGCCACTCTCCCTTCAGTTTACTACTTAAGTGTTTATAGGATGAGTGAAAGGCAGAGAAAAGCTAAAGAGCATTAGAGATCATGACCTAATATGTGTGAGATAAGTTGTCTTTTCGGTGGGTTTTTTTTATTATTATGTTGGGTGGAGGTTACAAAACCTTAACCATAAGGACTGGTGGTAGAATTATTTACAGCATTGATAACTCTCACATTATTTGGTGTTTTCCTTAACGCTCCAGTTCCTGGAGTCATGTGACTCTATGAGACATTAAACTTTTACTTTTAAAATGAAAAAGTTTCTAATCCTCAAAGTTACAACGAAAAGCTTGAAAGTGTGAAGCTTAAAGACACAAAAACCCAAAGGCAAATGAAAAGAATGCAAAACTTATTACTTTAAAATCTGCTGAGGTTTTTTTAAGGCCTGACTCATGATATTTGAACACTTCAAGGTAGGCAGTACAATTCACAATTTAAGTTGTCTCAGTTATCTGTGTACCAGTTTTTTTGCCCTAATTGGACAGTTCCATCCCTCCACAATATTGCATGTATTAATGGTGTGTGTGTGAATCCTCACTATCTCAGTGTAGTAATGCTCAACACGGGGGCTTGTCCAAGCAAGGACAGTGGGTCTCTTATCTAGCTTCAGCTCAAGTCATCAAGTCACAGCTAAGCTCTACTGCTCCGGCTAAATGCCTTCAGTTTTTCTAGCTGCTTAGGAATGCTCCTGAAATGTAGAGTTTAGCTTTCACCTCACCTGCTTTTGCGGGCATCACTTCTGTGACTCACCTTAGGTTGACCAGTGATAAATAAAATGTTAGCTCACATTGCTATCCATTGACTAATCAAGCTGGTTCAATACCAGGAGTTTTGATATTCTTATTGGTCCTGAAACAATAGCATCAATCTTCATTTTCATTGAGTTGTGGGAAGCCCCAAGAATCCTTCCATTCTGAAAAAGTTGCTTTAGTTTCATGGGCTTCCATTCCGATAATTATTAAGAGCTGCTGTAGTGATTGGGCTACAGATCTATTGCTGTTCTTGTGGATGTTACCAATATTACAGAACACATACTATGTGATGTTATATTTAATCTATTTTAACATAGTATTAAAAACAAAATATGTGATTAGATACTTTGATAGAGACCCTCTTAAACTGATCATACTAGCTACAGCAGAGACACTAAATATTCCTAGACTGAAACAAATGCTATATTTGTAATTGGGTGATAAGTATTACAGTTAAGCGGTCAAGGGGACTTGTCATGTTTGCCTTTCGATCTCAGATAAAATTTCCTGCAAGAAACCAGAAACTAGATCAAAATTACTCTTGATAGTTGAAAATGAACATAATGTGTCAATGTAAAGCTATTTGAAAAAAGCAATCCTTCATGGATGCTACTACAGGGGTTGGGTGGGAACTCTTACTGTTGTGGAAACATCCAAATGCATAAAACCATTCTGCTTTCTATATGATGTACTCAAAATTAAACCCATTGTAAAAATATCTAAATATAAAGGGACACAGTTGGAATTTAATATATAGAAAGATTTAAAAAATGCAAATTCCAGTATACTTGCATGTATATAGGGGGAAACTAAATTCAGTGGCATCAGGATTTCACATTATGCTAACCTTAGATTTGGAATGTGAAGTTTTCAGTTAGTGCTGGATGATTTATAAGTGATACTATTTAATTTTAAAAAATTGTGCATTTCAAATTTTAAATCCCTATGAAACAGATGGGAGCAGAGATTCAGAAGTTATTGAATAAGTGATGGCATGGGAATTAATTACCAAAACAGACATTTTTTTGTCCCTAAGTAGATGAATAACTTAAAATTTATGGTGGATATTGTGAACCAGTTTCAAAAGTGATGATCTTTGAAAGCTTCATTTTGACAGGGGGACACAGCTTTTGGGGTAATTTATGCAGCCTTGCTGATATGACACAGAAGTACAATTATCCATTTATGGGACTTTGTTCTGAATAAGCAAAAATATATATAACTAAAAAGACCTTTTCTGATGATGATATGCTGAAAAGAACGAACTGTGCTTAAGTATATGAATAGTTGGTGTAGGGACAGCATCCTTTATCCTTCAACCATTTGACCCAAAGAAAATCTCCAGAGTCCACTGTAAATGTCAACGTTATATGTTTTATTTTTTAATCAAGTAATTTATTTAAACCTCACAATATCCATGATTGACAGAAATAAAAAGACATTAGACAATGAAATGAGAATATAAAATACATGATATGTAGAAAGGCAATCAGTGCTTTAGTCCATTAAGAAGACAGTAAACAGGTGAAATGACCTTCAAAACTTCAACTCACTGTCTTTAAAAAAAAAATACAATTCAAGTGATTTTTATTTCACCTTGTAAACAACATCCAAGTCAAAATGGACAATGAGGTAATCTATACTACAGAGGATAATTTAAAACCACTAGATAAGACACAGTATTAAAGACATAGAAATCAGTGTTCACTTTGGTCTCTAGTATGGTTATTGTTGTTATTACCATGAGCAACGCATACTAGTTAAACCCAGTCTGGCGATGTTTGTCAACCAGTTGTTGCTTAAATAGTAATCCAAGAGGTAGTCAATACCATCATCCTTTTAAAAGCTAGTTACTCTGACATTTGGTTTACTGACAGTGGTAGTAAATATCCTGGGACTTTCCAATATTCTCATAAAAATTCTACCAGAGTCATTTAATTGCAGCCCTGTTTAAGTATAAAACAGAAATGTGTGTTCATAGATCAACCTCACCAGTCAACAATTATGACAGAGGTAACACAACCAACATATCTTAAAGAGGCTGTTGATAGTAACCAAAATAAGGTCTGATGCATTTAACAAGGCTTTGCTTGTCTCTAAAACAAATAATCAAATCTCATTAAGATACCTAGAAAATTAAAATTAGTGCATCTGCACATGTACAAAGCTTTCCCAATTACTTTTAAATCCAGCACAGGGGAATACACATATATATTTTTATGATAAACATTTTCTTACAGATAAATTAATTTAAATTAATTTTAAGACTTAATGAGATTTCCCATGCCCTTTTATAATTCTTCTTACAAAGAATGTTACAGGATCTATAAACACTTTTATGGGGCTCTATTCACAAAACTAAGTATATAACTAAGCAGTAACTCTCGGATAGCACTGGTGCAAAATAAAATTGAGCCAAAAAAGGGGAAGGCATGAGGATGAAAACATACTACAATTGGCAGTCCCCAAAAGCTGATTAAAAGCAGAACATTTTGGAGGCTAAAGATGCCAAATTCGACAACAACTACAACAAAAATGCCCACTTGATTTTCCCCGGCCAAAATAGGCTCTATTTTTTAAAAAATAAAACAAATAGTTTAATCTTTTCAGTATGCAAGTGTGCACCTTGTTTTAGCTTTTATTGGAGGACAAAAAAATCATCCCACAATGTCTTCTGAGAGGAGATCAAATCCAGTATCTTATTTTGGATGGAGGAGGAGATGCAGAAGGAGAGAAATTCCCCATGTTTTAAATTTCATCTCCAGTAGTGTGGGGAAGCTAGGAGTACAGCCCTTTCAGAAACTATTTTAATACAATTATGTGGACTGGTTCCATTGTGAGGTGTTCTGGCACATGTAGTCAGGGAAATGGGAATCAAGGCTGCTCCTATAATGGGCTCTTAAATGGAGAATACTCTACACTTCATCATCAAAAGTGAAGGAACAGTGGGAGGACCCCAAAACATGGATCTGTATAGGATTCCCAAGGACCCATAAATCTCCTTCTCTTATTCATTTGAAGCAGCTTATTTAATCTGAGTAATTGAGGATGAAAACCAGACTTCCTATTGCAATCCAGTGCTAATTAGTTACTTATCACAGCTCTGCAGTTCTGTAGTTAGCTTTAGTGTCTGTGTTTTGTTTTTTGTGAACAGTGCCCACAATCCTTTTGATGAAAAAACAATATATAAACTGTAAAGAACTGTTTGGAGACTTTTCACAATTTCAAATGGATGCTTCATTTTAAACAAGTATTTGCTCTAAAGTACGCAGTGGTGAATTACCAATTTACATATATAGTACAGATAAATAGGTTTGTACCATAGGATCAACAGCCACCTTTAAGGCCAGAGCAGCACAAAGGTGTGTTTATGCGGTAAGTATGAGGTAGCCTTTTGCTGTAAACAGAATAATAATTTTATTGTTACCTATGTAAACGAAGTGGGCTTGATACTTTTTTTTCAGAAGGTCTGAGCACCTAGGACTGCCATTGGAAATCAATGGGAGCTGCAGCTGCTCACCGTATCTGAAAATCAGACCCTGTGAATGTAAAGTCACACATATTCACATAAGCAACCAGTACAGGAATACTGCTTTATCGCTTATTTTCACAGGAAATCATAATACAAAAAGTTGATATCTGATTATAAGAAACGTAGGTGTATGTCAACTCAGAGGTAGTTATTATTGTCAGTATACAACACTTATATAGAGATATAAAGGTCTAAGTCTATTTGGTTTTGTTCTGAGTAAGCAGGCCTGTAGACTATTCTGTAAAGAAAAAAACAACATTACATGGTATATTCCCTGAGCAAAGTTCTTTATCCTGAGTATGCTATGTAATAGTGATCACATTCTAATATACAAAAATAAAACCTAAGCTTTCAATAATAAGATAGGTTTGGTATGTGCTCTTAGCAGTTCAGTCTGGTTTTGGTGCACAAAACTCTTTCAAACTGCACCAGGAAGGTCTGTATGTCAGGATTACTTATTTCCTAATGATCTCAGCTCTGAACTTTTTATATGTAAACAGGGAATGACCAACTTTCAAATCCACAATGGCCTATTTCTATAAGGAACTTTGGTTTAAATTTTCAAAGTGACCTAAGTTTTGCATCTTTGCTCTTTAATCTGGTTATTACACCTGCTAGAAGGTTAAGCAATGCCACTTTGATTTGTCTACATAATTTAAATAAGTTTACAATCCTCACGTAAGGCAAGGAAGTACTTCTCTATAGGTACATCACATTCAATATCGTCAAAGGTAAGCTTTGTATTACAGCATACTGAGAACGTCAGTAGAAACCATTGAGATTCTCACAAACACTGTCATGGAATTCAAGCAAAGTTCATCTGCAGGACTCCTGCCCTTCATGGAGGCAGCTGATCGGTATCTATTTACTGCAGCAGCAGCAGCTACAGTAAAAGTTTCATGTGGCAAGACAATTTGGGGAGGGAGGCCTTGCCATACAATGGGCCCGATGCACTGCTGGTGTAAGGCCACTGCAGCCAATGGCATTACAACAGATATGAATTTGGCCTTTTCAGACATGCTATAGTTCTTTTTTGATTATCTGAGCTTAAACCTACCTTCCTGTCTCAATTTTTGTAACAGCCTATGTTTATTGCCAGTGTTAAGGATTATACAGGTTTCTCCAAAGAAATTACATCTGCAATGGGATGATTAGGACATTTTCTTAGGTATAATTTGTTAATTTACCAATTGCAAATGGACCAGGTTAAGGATGGCCAAAGTGTAGCCATGGGTTGGTTAAAGTGCAGCCCAGTGAATTTTAGAATGGGGCTTGCAAACACGTTCTTCAGTGCAGAGGAGCAGTCCCAGCATGCACTGAGCCGAGGCTGGTCTGCAGTCTTCTCCATTTCATGGAAAGCAGATGGAGTCCTAGGGCTTCTGGCAAGTCTCGCACTGTTTGCATGTCCCTGCTCTAAGGCCTCTCTGCGTCAACTGTGTATGTTCTTCACTCAGTACTGTACTTTTACTATATGAATAGCAGGGGATGCTGATGAACTGTAAGTGCCCATATAGTTTTATTCTCCACCAAGGCTGTACCCCAATATGTCACTAACTTTGTATTTCTTCTTCCTTTATCTTAAAAAACCCTAGGGAGTTCTCTCCAAGACTTTCAGTAGTAAACAAGGCGGAAATCCCCTTGATCTATACACTGACTCAGGGGGTCAAATTGGGACCAAGGGAAGCAGCTGCTGCCACCACCCCCGTCCCCACCCCCGTCAAGATTTTCACAAAACTCAAAGGGGGCAGACAGGGTGGTAGCTTGATACCACTCAAACCAATCAGTTCAGAACAACTGACACATTCTCCCCCACACAATGGTCACCTAACTTAAAATTAAACCATATTCATTTAACATAACATTTGAGATCTCAGCACAGAAACTACACATTCATTGTCTTTTCTGGAGTCTACTCCTGAACAAAGATTGTGGCAACAGAGCCATACTTAATCAAGGCATGCCCTTGACAGGTGTGTGGAGAAAAAAACAGCATTGCTACACTTTGGGCATCAAGAACAAAATATCTACCCAAAATAGAGAGTTAGGGGAATGTCTTAGTATTCTTAGTACCATATCATTGGTAGCTTGGAGAGGTGAAGTATCCTTTGGTTCACACAAAAGTAACAGTCATGATCTTAACTGGTTTTTTAAAGCATGTTTCAAGATTGCTGCCAGGAATGAGTATCCAAAAACATTCTGAACCATGACTATTGCTTCACAATGGATGATGTATCCTGGGAAATGGAGAATGTTCTGCTGGTGTGTGTATGTATACATATACAGAGATAGAGATAGTGATTATAGATATGTATACATACAGACAGAAAGACATGATAGAGACACATGCACTCGTGCACACCCACCCACACAGGCAGTAAAACACAAGACACCCTGCTCAAATGTAATTTGCTTGGAGTGATCTGTCTATTAAAAAAAATAAATTCACAGTTCCTCAACAGTAGTTAAAATTTCAGGTCAGCTACTGATAGTGAAATTACTTCCCCTGTTCTTGCATGAGGTAGACATTCCAAGAGGGTAAAGAAAATGAAAGGTTACGACAAAGCTCTAAGTTTTTTTCCTTTTTTGAACAGAAGGCCCCTTTCTGCTTTGTTCTTCAGGTGATGCAGATAACTTACTGGAGGAAGCTTCTTGTGGTGACCTGCCTGAACGTTCTAAGATCTCTGACCTTCCCTCCTGAGAATATGATGGAGATGAATGGCCGTAAGCCCCTCCCCCTTCTCTCAGGAAAGCAGAAGTGGAAGGCTGTGGTTCTGCTTCATATCTTCCCTGAGAACTAGTGGGCTGTTGTGAAACAGTTTTATGAGGGCAGTTAGCCACCATGTGCATGATGCTCTGACAGTAATGGCACTTCTTTGGCTGTGGAGGTAGACTACATTCCTTAGCATGATGATCAAGGCCACCACAGTTGTAGCATCTACAAACGAAAAAGAAAGTCCGTTATAAAATACGTCAATAAAAATATTCTTCAAAACATTAAAGAAAGAACGAGGAAGAACCAAATCTTAAGATATGTAAACAATTTTTAATTTCATGTGAAGACACACAGCACATTTGTAAAACAGTGGGAGTTTCCACTCAATATTTTATAGTATTTATTTTCTGGTTGTAAGGATTTAAGGTGAGATTTTTTTCAGAAGTTTCTCAGTGATTTAGCAGCACAAGTTCCACTGAAAGGGAATAGGACTTGTGTTCCTCAATCACTTAGGTACTATGAAAATCTCATCCTCATTTAGGCCAGATTCCGCCACCTTCATTCATACTGATGAGTATCTTCCACCACAAACACTTTGGTATCACTCACACAGAATCTGGCCCTTACTTAGAGTCTGATTCAAAGCCCACTGAAGTCAATGGGAGTCTATCTACTGACTGTAATAGATCAAGTCCTAAGGCCAGATTTTCAAAGGTATTTAGGTGCCTAAAGATGCATTTAATAGCTTTAAAAACATGGCCTAGGGACACCAGAGGTGAAACTGTGAGGGCTTTTTAGTGTGAGACCCAACAGTCACCGACGCTGTGTGCAAATACATTAGAAAAATATATGAAGGGAATAATAATGACTTTATGTACCCCTCAGTGGTAACAAAAGTTAAAATCCAGAATCAAAAATAAGCTTTATAGTTTATTAAACTGTAAAAATGTATGTTTGGACTCTGCCAAAATGTACCAGTTGTATTTCTCTGCAATAAATAATCTCAGAGAATGTGCTTGGGCTGATAACATTAGAATGGTCCACTAGAGGGCACCAAATATTCAAACATGTGCCCACAATAAAGTCTGTAGCTCACGTAATGTAGATTAAATATCTTTACTTGAATATTTGCAGCAATAAACTGTTTGAGTGCTAGTGTGTTTAATTTGGGTTAATGACTGAAGGTGTGGTTGCAAAAAAATCAGGCTATGATTGCCTACAAGTGCATCCTCACTAATTAGTGCTGTTTGTGCCATATTAGCTACAAGGTAGAAAAGAGTCCTCCATTAAAAGTTGAATAATATGGTGAAATTTGATAAGAAAGAAGTTCATGTTCTTTGATAAACAGTCTCACAGTTTACCCAACCCTTCCAAAGGTATACACCACCTTAAAAACTGTATGGCATCCAAATTAGTCAAATCCAACAGAGCAAAGGAGAAGTTATGATGATAATAGCTAGATCATTTCCCCACCAAGTAATGGGAAGGAAATCTCTGCAAGGGTCCCTTTGAAGAAGAGTTCCTCCCTGATTCTTTCCTCTGTGGGGCAGAGAAGAGGAATTCAACCTCCCATGATCCAGGAGGTTTATAGGAGGCAGTTCTGGAGCCCGGGGGTTCTCCCCACTGCCCACTGTTGCATGACTTCAGTGAACTCTCCTGCCCCAGGCTGCCCCCTGTACCACCCTTAAAGGGATGTTCTCTCACCATAGAGGAGGTTCTGTAGGAAAAGTTATACAATCCTGTGCTGTGTTACCTTTCTCAGTAATATCTGCATGGATTAGTAGGTAGGGGGAATGATGTGTCCCCAGCCCCAGCTCACCCACCAGATCCCAACAGTGCTGCAAGGGGATGAGTGGGAATGGCGTCATGGACCCAGCAGCCTGAGTGGAAGGTCCTCTCCATGCCTGGATCATTGGGACATAGTAAGAGGGAGATGGTGGCCAGGAGGAAGCTATTGGCAATACCTATTGCTAAGAGGTTGCAGCATGGTTCTGAAAATATAACAGTGAGCATCGTAAAATGGGTTTATTGTTTTCTTCCTTGGAAACCCAGAATTCAACACAACTAAATTTAAGTCTTCCAAAAACAAGTAGACAAACTCCAGAATGTTCAACTATTACATGGCTTTAACCTTTAAAACAGTCATGCCAATGATTAAACACACAGCCAGAATGTAAATACTTTACTGGTAATCTTGTTAACTAAGGGCTCAATCCTGCAGTCCTCAAGCAATACCTCACTGAATGATCCTTATTTATATGACAGGCTCCATTTATGATTTCTTTAAATGAGCACAGTATACATTTTTGTACTATTTGCTAAAAAGAAAATAATTGCATGAACTGTTAAATCATGCACAGAATGCAGGTCTGTGAAGATAATTTCTTTGACGTAATAGGACCATCATGTTACATTCATCTTGACCTTTGTATAGATATTTGCTGTGTTTCTATAATTAGCATTATACATCTTATACATGCATAAATTTAATTCATTGTTTACCATTTTGCTGAGGAAAGTGACACCAAATCACATGATGTGATTTCCATGCTTAACTTACAAACCTGTTAAACAAGGGAAATTCTGCTTACATAGACCTGCTTCAAAGCCCACTGGAGTCACTACGAACTTTTCCATGGATTTCAGTGGGCTTTCGATCTAACTCTTGGTTAGATATTTAAAACTGCAGATCACTGGAAAATTGCAGTTGTAGCCAGAACTCTGCAATCACTTGTGAACATATTTAACTTTGTGACTGCTGTGTTCGTCTACTTGCATGCCCAAACTGAAGCATGGATGTGTGCATGTTTGCCTTAGCTTGTGAAATAGATTTCAGTTTTGGAAGAAAAATTGCTAAAAATAGTATAAAGTTTATACCAGCCTTGAAAAATTGCCATTAATATTTCCAGGCAAGGAGGGGGAACCCTTTCCCTCTAACAACTCTTGCCTACCCATTAGCATGATCCAAAAATTGCTTGCCTTGGCCAAGCTGAATTTTGCAAGGGCAATTTATAATTTGAATAAGTAAAATGATACATAGAATTCCAATGATTTTTTACAAATCCTTGCATAGAATGTTGTAATGACATCAGCTGTGCCCAATTTTTAAAAGTGAAACCAAAAAAAAAAAAAAAAACCCGCTAAAATGAGTCTTTAAGTGGCTTCAGATGAACTGCTAACATTTTTAAATATTCAGTATACATCTGTTTTTTGTGTAATCGGCCAGTAGGATGGAAGAACTGTTTCTCAAACTGAGTCTGTTTGCATGTATTGTAAACTGACCCAGCAATCTTAATTACCCTCTGCAGTTGAAAGGAAAAAAAGAAAATAGGCAGGGTTTTACAAACCACAGTCATCTAGCATTTATTTCCCCAATATTTCAGCAAGGTTAAATAAAATGTTAGATACTTCACACCCATCCTATTCTCTAAGACCAAAATGACAGATATTTCTTATGTTTAGTAAAAATGTTTTCATTGTACATTGTAACATTGTACATTGGTTTCCTTTCCCTCAGTCACTGAAGCTATTGCAAAACAAATGACCAAATTAACGTCTCTTACTGGTATATAGCTATGTTTGTCAGATAAGATCTCTCCAGAACCACTAGATAAAACAGTAAGAGTGACAACTGAAAAATAATGGCAATGATCCCTTCCCTTATCCTTCCTCCCCCAAAGTTCTAGAAAGATACTAAAAAATAAGGGGGGGTGTTATGATTTGAATTTGATATTAAAGAATGGCATTTTCTTGCTTTATTTCTATATAGTATAAGATATGTATTTATTCTGTGACTTCTTATCTATGTGTTAGTAAGGATTGTAATCCACTTTGGGAATGATATATCTGACCTTAATTCTGAAGAGAATTTTATAGCTGTAAATTTAACTTATTTTCACTTCCTTCCTTTAGGATCACATTCATCCAGAAGCTTCCTTTCTCTCTCTCTCTTTTAAAAGAGTTCGAAAATAGGTTAAAGGGCCTCAGTAATAGAGTAGGCTGCAGCCACGGACAAATCAATTTAATCAGTCACTATGGTATGCACTGTGTTATCCAATTCAGTGAACCATTTCGCCTCACCAATTGACCAAAAACCTGCTGTCAGGGCCCCCACTTCCACTCCAGGGGCCTCAATCAGCTTTTGCATCTATATTTATCATTACATCCTGCTTTCAAAATAGTTTAATCCCCCCCCAGTTTACTTAAATTTCTAGTAGCGTTTTTTGTTGCCCTTGTTTTAATAAAAGCTATTATAATTAAACTGTAATTTGGCTTCTCAGCCATGTTTTTGTCACCAAGCAAGTCAGTCTACTGGTTGAAGTGTTGCATTAAATTGTGTATGTGCCTGTTCATGTGTGCCTGGACTTAAACAGGAGGGTGGTATTTATTCAGTTCTTCTGACTATTTCTTCGTTCCTTGTCAATCACTCTTACCAGCAAGACAGCTCACACCCCATTCTGAAATGCTTTCGTTCTCATGGGATTGACACCAAAATGGAAATGGTCAGCCACCTCGGAGCACACAAATGATACCACATGGTATCATTCATGCACATTGAAATGTGGTATTAACCCTTTTGTTCTAGCTGAGAATTCAAAATCCAAACTGTTTGTAATTGCTAATGTGTCAGCTGTATCTTCTTACCTTACTCCACAATGAAATGAAACCTAATACATTATGATACACAGGCACAGGCTGATCTATGTATGGATTTGTATATTCTTGTGTACACACTGTACACATAAATATACAAAACAATAGACAGGCAAGCGTATACAAAGGAAAATTAAGCAAGTGCACATTTGAACATGCACACATAATCCAAACCAATAACACTGGAATAAATGATTATCTAAAATAAAAATACCACTGAAACATGGTGATTTATCTCAGCATCTTAAAATAAAGTTAAAATAAAACAAACTACTATACATCACATGATGTTTAGGTCAACATAAAGTCTAAAGCACAGCAAAAACCATGTATGAGCAACTCCTGATTCTGTTTCTTGGAAACGATCTGCTATAAAAGGAACAGCCCTTCATAGTCTTAATAGGCTCTGATAATTTATTAGGTGACTGCATGCTCAAAACCTAACGCAACATGAAATACAGATAAAGAGATGACAATTATCCTAAATGGGAACACTGCCTCAGTACAGTTAGCTGAGTAAGGGAGGTAGATTAAGACTGCTTCTGAGACACGGAATGAAAAATGTCATGAAATGAAAGCCTTAGGAAATCTGTCTAGCATCATTTAATAACATCCTCAACATACTTTAAAATCAACAGCAAGAAAACAAGTCTATTAAAATCTACAGCTGAGAAAGGAAATATAAAAAACCCACCACCCTAGGAATTTAAGAAACACTTCTCCTTCCAAACACCAGTTCACCATCAATTCATAGTTAAATTGAGAATTTTACAAAGTTGAAGAAAAACCTTAAATGAATAGGAATGAAAATGATATGAATGTAATAGGTGCAATATTAACTGTAACCAAACTGATGACTGGAATTCATTTTAAAATTACCTATGCCTTCAGAAGCTTAAATGCAAAGTAAAAAACACTTCTAGCATTTAGCTTTGCTTAATTTAAACTCATGTTTTCATGTTCATACTTAGAAACAGTTTTATAGTGACACCAGCACTGTCTTGCAAACAGTTTGCCACAGCTTGGGTGATCTAAGCAACAAGGAAGGCCAGCACAATTGTGTGCGTCTTCACGCTGACCTATAATATGATTTGGACAATAATCCAATATATATGATGAGTAGAGAATAATTGTGTAGCTGTATGGTGTTATCTGTTGACAGAAAAAACTTTAAATTACTTACTGGTGACTACATGATTTTTTACATCTACTTAAAGGGCAGGGGAAAGGGAAGGGCTGCGGGCAGCGGTGTTTAACATCTTTTAAATGTTCCCTAGCCAATTCCTTTCCTTTAAATACTAACCAGTAATAAAAACTGCATTTTGGTGCGCTGTGAACAGTGAATGGTTTCTAATACAGTGCGGGGGCTAGTGGTTTAAATGCTTTGAAAGATGGCATGTTATTTTACAGCAAGTGCAAATTAGAGGTTTTACAACACATGACACATAGACTAAAAGAGACCTAAGTTTATAAATAAAGTTTTCTTTAGTCATTAGCTCCACAACATTCTTGAGGAAATGAGAGTTTTGCAAGCAAAACACAGGGAAGTTTTCTCTAATTATCCTATTCTGATGCTAGGGGAGTTAAACTATCCAAGATATAGCAAAAAGATTAACACTGAACATAATTGTTTCAGTATTTAAAGGCTTCAGTGATATTAGTCTGAAGAACAAGATGGTTGGGGGGGAGGGGGGCAGGAGAAGAAGGGAACACCCACACCTTCCCTTGCTGAGCCTGGTTCAGATGTAAACAATTAACCGCAGAACATATATGATGAGAGTAACTGTAACAAAATTGCCTGCCCCTGATGCTGTTTTATCATTCTCTTCAGTCAGGGCAATACAGCAGCTGAAGTCAGAAATGCTTCTCCAGCATTACAAGATGCTTCAGTCTGTCTAAAGTCAGCTAATCTATGAGTTCATTTTTCATAGGAATCTAGAATAATTTTTATGGATGATTTAAAGGTTCTAATAACCCAAGACTGGATATTAAACCTTTCCCAATAAGCATTCTAAAAGCTGAGAGCATCACATTTTATTTCCTGCAGCTAAACACAAGCCTTTAAGATGTTCGCGTTATGCAAAGGCTAACCACTGTCGCTGTAGGCTATAATGCCAAAGAACTTTTATTTGTTAATTTTTTTGTAAAGAAATCAACAGTAAAAACGTCAACCTGACTGAGTGCTAGGAAGTCACTTTAACCTACTTTTGTTTTAAGCAGGACTTCTTCCTCATATTACTTAAGAATATAAATGGCAGGCAGGCATATATCTGATGTCTTTACAGATACTGTGAACAGTAAGAGACAGAGACGCTGAATATGAGGTCAAAATCATCACAACTTGAAAACAGACAGCAACTGTCATGGGAAGGGGGGTGGGGTTATTTTTTGTCAGCTGCTACAGAAACAAACGAAACAAGTTCTACGTGAACAGTCAAGAAAACTACATAGAGTCATACATGTGGAACCTTAAATTAGAGCAAAAGAAGGGGGAAGGGCAGGCAGGAATTCAGGTTAGCTGTAGATTCTATGCAGCCTGCTACCCATTCCATTTAATATCTTCACCCTGATTCTTATAAATGGAGGTTTATTTGTTTTTTAAAGGGAGGGTATTTTCTTCATCATTTTAAAATTCAGGAAATCCCAGAGGAAACAAAGCAATGGTGTTGCTCACTTGTGTTCAAAACTGGCATGAGTACTGCTCATGGCACAGGAATTGTATTCATGCAGTTGTCCAGAATTTCACAGTGCTGCTTCACAACTCATCAGGACACACTTTACACTGGTGTGCATTCTTTGCAATCCCATTGTATTGGTTTGTAAATTAGGAGGGCATCATGACCAGGCTTTCTTGAAGGGAAAAACTAATGTGAGACCTGTAACAAACACGAGACATACCCACAAAAATACTTGCTCATTCTAAGCAAAGAAAAAGACCAGCTGAGGTTTAAGATTTTTCCAGAAACTACTCTGCCTGTTTCACACACTGATTTTATTTAATACGTCATTTTGCTTTCTTACCTTTCGATTAAAGCAGATAGAATCTCACAAAACCAATATTATTTACTTACCCATTAAAATGTTTATTTATATTTTTTAATTATGCTCTTATTGTTTTAATAAAACATATCAAAAAACTATGTAAATTAACCCAGCTGGAATTTTAGACGATGGTACCTTAGGATCAAATTCCAATGTTTACAAACAGAGGGGCCTGACCCTGCAACTGTATCTGCTAATTTGGCCCCTTGTACCCACCCATGCAGGAGGGACCCTGTTAGCTGCAGTGGGGGCCTACAGGGGTCCATGCTGGGGAAGTTAATTGCAGCAGTGGGGCTTTTAAAGTGAAATTCTGTTTGAAAATTCACAGCTTCACTGTTTTTGAGATGAATGAAAAGCTGATCTGCTCACCTATATATCCCCTCCCCCTCCAAAATAAAAAATCCTATATCACAAGGATAACAAGTAAGATCTAAGAGGTTAAATTTTTGTAGAGGCTGTTTAAAAGCCTCTCTCTTCTCCTAAGACTGCCTTTTCCCCACATTTAGATAACCCCAACATGCTGTCATGAAGACACTTTCTGCATGGTTTCCAGTAACATAGCATGGATTATTGTTGATGTATGTGCTCATTACAAAAAATGAAATGCCTAATTGTAAACTCATCCGACTGAATAGTTTCATGTGGTTAGTTCTAACTCAATCTATTCTCCCTAGTGTATTTTAGAAGTAATATCAATAGGTTATATTCTTTTGCTGATGATTTTTTTTTCCAACAAAGGAGCTAACAAACCAGGCAGACCATTTGTCTGATAAATTAGGCATTTGGTGATACGATGAACTTAAGTTTGGTGGGAAAATAATTGGTTTAGAATGAGCTACTATGGTTTACTAAAAGATTTTGTTTTCCTGATAAGAAGCAACCAGAACAATAAACGTAAGATGGTGGTTAAACCGCACAGACCCATATAGAATTCAGCCATTTTATTATTCTTCTAAAAATGGAGAGGACCACACAGACATTAGCTCTTGAAAAAAATTTCTCTGACAATTTCTTTCCTTTCCATGGAATCTTATCTACACTGTTCACTCAGTCTAGTTTGCAGACAGGAAGGGAAATTATTTTCAAGCAATCACATAAAAAATAGGTAAGGAATATGTCTCCTGAAGGAAAAATGCTTTGGCTTTACTTCAATTTGTAAAAATTAAACAGTGCATGAACACAGTTGTTTTCTCTCTAGCGGGAGTTAAGAACTTCTGAGAAACAATTTTACGATGTTCAATCTCGATACAAGAATACAATATTTACATGTCAGATTTTAAAAAGTAAAATGTGTATCTGTCCACAGCACTAACACAGCACAAAATGAAAATGCGTATTTTAAAAATAGACTCAGTTCTTACTAGATGATAGAGCCATTTCAAATTCAGTAACCATTTAAATACACCATGTTGAAAAGAGTCACATAAATTATACGTTTCAGGTGTGAAACATTGAACTATGAATTCAGATAAATCCTAAAGTTAGGAGCCAACCCACTTACATTTTGAAAAATATATACAAAAAACAGAATGATGTTCCCTGTGAGCTTTGATATTTGACACTGGCAAGCAATTATGACCTTAAATTAAAGTGGCTCCATTTAAAATATCTAACATAAAGCTGTAAGTGGAATTGCAGAATTAACAATAGTTTTTCAGAAAGGATTTTGGTAACCAGTTTCTAAAAAACTTTCTTAAATTTAGCATGCAAGACCTCAGCACAGAAATATTTTACTAACCCATTTTGTACAGAAAATACTCTATCAGAATGAACCAGTGTACCATAATATATATTGTTTGTTTGTTTTATAAAAACAAACATTCTCTGATCTAAGAGGTAAGTAGTGTGCACCAAAATATGAAAATTAAACATACAAAAATATCTGTTACCTAACAATGAATTAATTTAACTGGGTAGAAAGTACACATTGACTTATTTACTATTTTTAAAAAGAGAAATTTTAAAATATTTTGTGCATACACATTGCCAGTAGACAGACACAGCTACTGACATCGCGCAGGGAACACAGAATAATGCCTATGTCACACACATTAATCTAAACATAATCCTTCCCTAGCATTCAACATTATAGGTTCTAAACTGGGACATTGTTCTGCTACAGAAAAATAAATGACTTTTTTCATTAGAAAGTGCGGCAGGATTTCCAAGTGCTTAATGAACAATTCCTCCTGTGTTTGAATCTTACATCCTCCTGCAACTAAATCTTAACTGGACCTGAGGAGAAAGTAGCTCATTTCCACAAGGAGCTCTTAGGAGCCTATGGTTAAGAAGTTATCAACTTCCATTTAAAGTAATTAACTGCACCCACTCACCCAACTATTTATACAACGTAACTGGGTAGGGAAGCAAAACTGGTTCCTGCCCCAGCCCCTTACATGCCCTTCTGATGGCAAAGAGAGATCTTAAAGAGCCACAAAGAACCACATGGACCTGACATAAGCCACAGAGTCCGCACCTGCAGCCCCTGACGTGCCCATAGCACTCATCACCACAGGGGATGCTGGACTGTGGGGCACGCCTGTGGAAGCTGCCATGAATGAGAGTAGCCTAAACACTACTCTAAGTCAGTGCCTCTCAACCTTTCTAGATCACTGTACCCTCTTCAGGAGTCTGATTCGTCTTGCAGACCCAAGTTTCACATCACTTAAAAACTACCTGATTACAACTGATGTAGCAAGGGTCGATTTAGCGGGTCTAATGAAGACATGCTAAATCAACAACAGAGCGCTCGCCGTTCGACCCTGGTACTCCAGCTCCCCGAGAAGAGTAAAAGAAGTGGACTGGAAAGCATCTCCTGTCGATGTAGCAAAGTGAAGACACCAGGGTAAATCGACCTAAGCTACGTTGACTCCAGCTATGTTATCCACATAGCTGGAGTAGTGTAACTTAGGTCGACTTACCCCGGTAGTGAAGACAAGCCCTAAGATGGAATTTTTCAAAAAGAGGTGCCTAAAGTTAGGCATCTCAATCCATATTTAGGCATCTAGACACAGTGATTTTTCAGAGGTGCCTACAATAGCCATAACTGTCTTTTAAGTAAGTGGGAGTTGCAGGTATGCAGCACATCTAAAAATCAGGCAAGTTTTAATGAGATGCCTGACTTTAGGCATGTATGTATTTGAAAACTAAGACTAATGGCTTCTCTACACATGGAGTTATCCAGGAATTGCCTCGTGCTTTAAAAACACACCCTACCTTAATCCAAATTAACTTTCAAGTGTAGACAAGCTCTAAGCACTTTAAAAATCCACAGACTGTTGTGGTGGGAGTCTTTTGTGGTTTTGTGGCTGCTCTTGTTGTTTTGTGGGATTTTGTGTGTGTCCCACCAGTATGTATTTCAGATGTACAACATTGTGACTGGGGAACAAAAACTAAACCATGTTTCTAATGGGTAGAAAACACAGAGGGTCTGTTTTTGTTCTTGCTTACACCATTGTCAATCAGAAGTAACTCCACTCCAAGTCATGGGCATTAGATCAGTGAAAAACCTCGGTGAGTTTGAATCAGGCCCAGTGCTGTAAATGCATCTCTGTAGTCATGCTAATTGATGTGTTAGGTCATGGTTCTAACACGACATGTGCGGCACATGCTGGACTAGGTTTTTCTGGGAATCTTAGCAGAACTGTAGGCAGGATGTTAGGCTGTTTAAGGCCATGTCTACATTACAAACTTTGGTTGATGAAAGTTATGTCAACATAAAGCTGCCACAGTTAGTATAGTGCTTATGCTCATGCATACTTGGCTTCTTGTGTCAGGGCTACACGTACTCACCAGGAGTCTTATGTTGAGGCACAGTGCTGTGCACTATGGGTAGGGATCAGTGTGCAATGCACATCATCTGGCACGCTGTCTTTTGGGAAGCTTTGGCAATGCATGCTGGGGCAGAAAGTCACACAGGGGTGACTGAGAGCAAGGGGATCAAGTTATCATCATGCAACTTTCTCAATGCTATCCATATCCCGTAATTTCGGCACAATTTTTAAAAATCCCACAAAACCAAGCAGCACTTCTCACTGCCTGCCATCTCTGACAGAAGCATGGAGTGTGTAAAGCTCCGCACTATTGTCATGAACATTGCAAACACAGAATGTGCAATCCTCCAGTATTTGCAGAGCCGCAGGAAGAGCTGCAACAATGGGGGAACATGACGATTTTGTGGAGGACAGACTGCTATGGGACACAGCAAAAAACAATTCAGGGTGGTTGGAGGCATTCACGGAGCAGCTGCAGATGGTGGAGTGCCACTTCTGGGCCCAAAGAATGAGCGCTTACTGGTGGGATCACAGCATAATGAAGGTTTGGGACTGATGAGCAGTGTCTACAAAATTTTTGGTTGTGAACGGCCACATTTTTGGATCTGTGTGCTGAGTTCACCCCAGTCCTCCAGCACATGGACACCAAAGTGAGAACTACACTGACAGTGGAGAAGCGAGTTGCGATCACTCTGTGGAAGTTTGTGACATCGTTTTGTTACGGCTCAGTGGGAACCCATTTTGGAATTGGGAAATCTGCGTGCCGTGTGTGTGTGGCTGTTGTCATGCAGGTGTGAAAGGGCCATGCTAGGCAGGACTGTGACTCTCAGACACAGTGAATGGAGTTGCAGCAATGAGGTTTCCGAACTGCATTGGGGCAATAGATGGCATACATATCCCTATTTTGGCACCTGCCGTAGCATATATCAATAGAAAATGCTACTTTTCTATGGTTTTGCACATGCTGGTGGTCACCAGGCATGCTTCACTGATGTCAGTGTTGGCTGGTTGGGGAAGGTGCATGACATTTGCATCTTTAAGAACACAGGACGATACAGAAAGCTGCAAGCAGGACATTCTTGCCCACTGTAGATTATCATTGGCAATGTTGAAATGCCAATAGTGATCCTGGAGGACCCAGCCTACCCCTTGCTAAGCTGTACACCAGCTTCCTCGACAGGAAGGAAAGATTCAACTACAAGCTCAGCAGGTGCAGAATGACCAGTGAATGCATTTTTGGTAGATTGAAGGGACACTGACGTAGTTTACTCAAGATTGGATCTTGGTGAAAAAAAACATCCCAAGGGTTATAGCTGCCTTTTGTGTCCTGCATAATATCTGTGAGGCAAAGAGAGAAAACTTGCTATGGAATGGAGGAGGAGCGGCTGTCTCCTGAGTTCAAATAGCCAGACACAAGGGCTATTAGAAGAGCTCAACACAGAGCTATGTGACTGAGGGAGGCCTTGAAAGAGCACTTTAACAGTCAGTAGTGTGGTGTGGTGGACTGCGCTCTATCTGGCCCTTAAGTTTTGGGGGTGTTAGGAATTGTGCAGTGCTTGCTGTAGAAAAACAAGTTGTGGGCGCTTTCACGAGTGCTAGGCACTCTGCTGCATATGTTGTGAAGTAATAAAGATGAATTATTTACCCCCCCCAAATAGATTTTTATTGCATATCAAAACCAGTGCAAAACCCCAAACAAATATAATAAAAACTTCTGAAATAAATTACTGGAACAGAACTTAACAAGGGGAAAGAACATTCATGTCCATACTGGCTCTACATACAACAAGAGGGGCTCTCACAGCTCAGCATATGTGAAATGGTGGTTCCTCTTACTGGCCCTCAGCCTGAAATGGTAGGGATGTGGCCCCTGATGCCACATGGACTGTTGGGGAGTGTAGGGTGGTGCTAAAGGGGAGTTATTCACTGACTGCAAAGGGAGGCAACACTGGGACTGTTGAACCTGTAGATCCACAAGAGTCTCCAGCATCTATGTTTGGTGCCAGAGAAGCTCCATTATGTCCTAGTGCATCTCCCTCTCCTGCTGGGACTTCTGGGCCTTTCTCCTGTCTGCTCTTTCCTTCTTCTGCAATGTTCACCCTCCAAGCCCTTCTGTTCATGGTCCAATGCAGCACTGGCTTGCAGGGATCTCACTGAACATATCCTCCTGGCTGTCTCCTCTTCTTTCTCTTCCTTATCATGGTCAGGCATTCCATGGCAGCAGCTACAGACAAAAAAACACTGCGGTACGATTGTCTGTACAGTCACAAGGGAAAGCAAAAGTTAAATTTCAGAACACTTTTTCCTTGCATGAAACAATACCATTTCATCCCCTATTTCCATGGATGAGTGCAGGGTAATGGCTTGGAGCATTGGCACTATTTTCCACACGTGGTGCTGATTTTAGCTGATATCTTGCTCCTGAGGGTAATGAAAAGACAGAGAGCACAACTGCCACTGGCATCCCCAAGCCACCTGGGCCCGTATGCTGCCAGCCTTTTTCCTGCAATGGTTCCTGCTGAAGTCATGGTGGACTAGCCTGAGAATGTATCCTACTGTGGAGGAAGCTATAAGGCTGTCATCCCTAGAAACCTTTGGGAGAGGACTGCAGAGCACCTCCATGGAAGTTTCATTGAGATCTCTCAGGAGGATTCAGGGGACATCCTTGCCACATGCCCCCCTGCCTAACTGTACAGGGGAATGAAAAGTAGATAACACTCCCCGTCTTGTACTGCCACCTTTTCTAGTACAAGGAACTTAATTAAAAGTCTATACTTGTGTCCAGCTACGTTGGGGACAGGTGCCATCTGTACATATAAACATTGTAATGCAATGGGAAATGCATTCACACAGTTACCCGAGGTTCCTTCCCCTGCATCTGGGTCACCTGTGTTCAGCTGACAGAATTGACTAATTGATAGTGGTGGAGTCTTGAACAGATCCTGGCTTGCGGCATAGCTGGACCCCAGGATCACATGACCGCCATCTTCCTTTTCCTCTCCACTGTTCATGGCAGGGGGCTGTGTTTCAGGTTCTGAGAGGTACCATGGTGCTCTGTGGGGTTGGTGGGGCTCTGCCAAGCATGGCATGCAGCTCATTGTAAAATTGGTGAGGCTGAGGCTCAGCACCAGATCAACTGGTGGCCTCCCGGTATGCCTGAAGCAGTTCTTTAGCTTCTATGCAGCGAGGTTGCTGATCCCTGTCGTACCCCTTCACCTGCATCTCCTGTGCAATCTGACTGTAGATGTCCACATTTCTATGACTGCTCGTGCCAGCACAGCCTCTTTTCTCCACAGGCCCAGCACCTCAGAGTAGGAGCACGTCTGGAGCATGTAGCCAGAAAGGTCACCTGCACACAACAAAGGTGAGCTGCCAAGGGTGCTCACCAGGCTGGGCAATCAGGAAAACGCATTTCAAAAATACATGGGTTTTTTTTTAAATGGTGGGTTGCTTCTGGTCTCCATAACCTTTGGGCAGTGAAGTTCACAGTTTTGACCAGAGAGGTCAGAGTCAGGCATTGTGGGACAGCTTCTGGAGGACTGTTAGGATCGACATAGGTCACATGGTATCTATGCTGCACAGTATTGACCACAGTAGGTCAGCCATGGCTTAGTGCCTTTCTGGGAGGCTTTGGTGATATTTACTTCAGCAGAAGACAATTTTGAGTGTAGACATACACACAATTAGGTTGACGCAAGGTGACTTATGTTGACCTAACTTTGTATTGTAGACCAGACTTTAGTTACATAGGACCAAATTCTGCAGTGGCCTACAGGATGGTGGAACACACATACCTCATGTAAGCTGATCAGTAAATAGGTGTGAATGGAAGGAAGTGTAACTCACATTGATTTGGCATTCAGGTGAGGTGCAAAGCCAAAGGAAGGAAGGAATAGCAAGAAAACAACATGAGGGCATAAGTAAAATATAACACCTCTTTTTGTTCCCTTGACATGTAATTGCACTCATTTTGTACACCCACTGAATACCAATTCAGTGCCAGTAATGTGCATATGTCACAGATGTTAGCTTAGCAATTACATCTATTTTCTGACAAATTTACATGCAGCATGTCATTTACAATACTAATTACCAGACTTTACACAGAAATTGTCCTACAGAATTGCAAGAGAATTGAACCTCTCATACCATGTCAGGATTTCACCTATTCTCCTTAGAAGGCCTTAGCATATATCTAAAATATGTTTTATAGTGAGTACCCAGTGTACTGAGGTACATTGTAAGGTACACCATACTGTGAAACACTCGCTCTTTCATTTGTTGTAGGGGGAGCTCGTAGCTCTAACACCTACTTTGTTTGCAGCAGACTTTTGAAATTCAGCAAGCTGAAAGCCCCCCCAAAGCTAGACACATGCCTTTTGCTTATCCCATGAAATTCCTTTCAGATTTAGCTGAGCTATAAACTGTTAAAAATTGCCATTTCCCTTCTGCTACTTTTGTTGTCATCAAAATTTTGGCAGCATGCCACAATCGGAAATGGACATGGACATTCTAATCTACGGCCCAGCCCACAATGCACTGGGAATACTTGGGAGCTGCTAGAGCAATGGTAGTGATAGTGGGTGGGAAGAGGGCTGGGCTGCACTTGCCCTAAGTACTGTTCTGGAATCAACATGTACACACACACACACACACATATATGAAATGTACTGTATGATGGTGTAAAATAAAGTTGTAGGGAAACCCTCACACTTATTTGGCATGTTTGAACACCTGCTTTAAACTCATCTGCCTTCATATATCTCATATGAATTTGACACCCAAAACCAAAATTATTATGAATGTTTGGTAATGGGACTATTGCATAAATAGTGCGTGCTCCTGCAACATTTTCTCATATAAGCTGTCTTATTGCATTCAGTGAATGGGATTTGTGTAAGTAAAGGCCACTCGTGTGATTAAGGGTTGCAGGATTGGCCAATAATTCATAGCTTCATTTCATTCTTAAGAAATGTAAGAACAGGTATAGCCTGGCACATTCAGCATGGTGAGGTTGAGTCAGTTATCTATAGAGGGGTTCATTCCATAGCTCCTGGAATTGATAGAATAAATTATGTCATATGACGTACATGTTGCACTTCTTTTTGCTACAGTATATCAAAAAGACAATGAATATGGTGGTTGGTTTTCCTTGAAATAATATCTGTAAGATCATGTATTCAATGATCCTGTTGCCTAAAGAGTTAGGAGTGATCAGGCATGCAGTAGCCACACTTTACCAGTAATGAAAATCTGCATACCTGTTTACTAAGAAGCAAAGTAGTCTACTTTTAATGCAGTTCTCCAGACTTGTACTCCTTAAAAGTCCACAATGGACTAGCTGTTCCATAAAGTCACAGTGTGGCATTGAAAAAATGACGAAAATAAATATTTAGTGACATTTTTTCTGAAGTTTTCAACATTTCTAGGAAAAATTTGAACCTTGAAAATTTCCAGAATTTTATGTCAAAACACAGAAATTCCAACATTTAGGGCATGATGAGGGTATGTTATATGGTAACTTGGGGGCATGTGGGGGAGGGAGCACAACTGGGCCCTAAATGATTGAGTATCAATTCCTCCTTTCTGGAGGCTTTCCTGCTAATCCAAACTCGCTAGGGGCCCTCCAGTGGGTGACAGGGTGAAGTAAGTAATTTCAGCTGTATATCTTATAGGGTTTTGTATCAGCTAGTTTTTTCTTTGTCCTGAGTTCTGACAAGATGGGTTCTTGTGTACATGAAAGGCCTACTTCAGTAGGAACTGTGGGTACTCAGCATCTCTGAAAATCAGGCCCACAAGGTGAGATTTTTAAAACCAACTAGGCAAGTTAGACACACATCTCCTATTAATTTTCAAATCCTAGCTGGCTATGGAAATCTCACTGGGCATTCAAAGTCTGAGGCACACCAATCTGCGAAGATGTTGGCCTACATGTGCCTAGATCAAAGTTCTGGCTATCCACCCTCAATTTGTATGAGAGAGTTGATATAGTCATGTGGATGCTCCATATATAGGGAGATATGGAAGGCTGTAAGAAAATTGCAGGCTAATATTTAATTTCAGAAACCTCAATTTCCAATGCTTACCAAACTTCCCATGCTCACGGCAACTCTTTTGCAATACCACTCACAGAACTTTGGCCTCCTGCCTCTCTGTCATGACAGAGGTAAGGCCAAGTCATATTTCAGTGAAGCGGCATAGCAATTCAGTGCATGCAGGGTGAGGGTGGCAGATGGGGCCAGTTCCGCATGTGGGTCGAGGCCAGGCTCCTGAGGGGGCTTGCCCTGCTCGCTACCCTGGCTCCATGCCAAGTGCCACTGCCTGGATTTGACCCTACTGGCACTGGCTTTGCATTTTGCCTAGGTGCAATTTCACCTCCACCAGGTGGCACAGGCCAGGCTCACCGACCAGCAACATCTCCTGCATGACCTCAAGGACTTTGTCTTCCATGACTGCTGATGAGTGGGGCTGGGGATCGGGGGAGGGGGGCTTGGGTTTGTGCCTCCCACAGGGCACAAGGCTGGGACAAGGGAGCCCTGCTGGTGCCAGGCCCAGACAGGACCACCAGGGATCTCTGAGCTGGGGCTGCTCTAAGGCGCAGACCCTCGCACCTCGCCTTGGGAATTGGCGGGGTGGAGGGGGCATATCCAACCCCAGTTGCAAGGTAAAGGAGCCTGCTGCCAGCTTGACATCTAGGCAGTTACAAAAAACAGCTTAGGTCCTGCACCACCACCCCCGCCCCACCCTGCCCTGAAGGCAGAGTATGGTACTTAAACTGACCACACCAAAACTGCAACTTTAACAACCGTGAGCACAATTTTGTAGCCAAAAACCCCTGCAACTTTCTTAGAGCTTTAGAGACACCACTTTTACATTTGACCTGCATGTCTAACTACTTACATGGGAAGTTGGAAATCAAACTGTGTACCTAAGGTCTGGTTTTTAAGTGCTCAAGAGGATTGCAACAATATAGCCCCTTACAATTACTGAAGCAAGGGTTTTTTGGGTTTTTGTTATATTTATTTTTTCTTAGCTTGGCCATAGGATTACTAATCTCTTGAGAAAGAGAAGCTTATACACACAGGTCTGGGTTTCATATATCTTTCTCTGAATTCTGTTGATACTGTGTGTGGGTTAAAATTAATCTTAATTACCAACAGTTACTAAAACAAATGTGTCAGATGCTGTGAAAGAAAACATTCTAGCACATGTTAATTGTGACTACGCTTGTGCAGCTATACGTAATATCTTCTTGTTCTCACACCAGTAAAATGGCAGCAAAAATGTAAATAAAAGAAAATGTTTTTGAAAACTATTATATGATCCAGGAAACACGCTGCTTACAGGTCCAAATTCTGTGCTTAGTTACATGGGTGTAAATCCAGAGTAACCTCACTGGTTGCACTGCAGTGGGGCTAATCTGCATTTACATTATTAATGTAACAGAGTAGAATGTGGTCCCTCCTATATAAACGCTTTTAAAACATATTACACTAATTGTAAAACTAATTGTTTAGTTTAATTGATGTAACACAAGTGAAAAATGTAGCATGAATCCCAAGTTAGGAAGATAAAGTGCCAGAGAACAGGACTGAAGTGTGTAGTTCTGTTTGCCAGCATGGGTTCAGCCTTTAGGATTCGGCAAGGAAGAAAGAAAGAAGCAAAAAGCACCAGAGATTCAGAAAGTAAGAGTGTTTATAGGCCAAGGATCAATTTTCCTGGCATGACTGATGAACTGTGCATCAGAAGATTTAGATAAGATATCAGCCATAGATGTTTGAAAGCCAGGAAAGATACAGATAAGGGGATCCCTTTGTGATCAAAGTGAATGTCCACTGGATGAAGTCTTGGATGCTAACAAAGTGTTTGGCCTGCAAACTATAATAAGTAGCATCTATATGTCTATGTGTAGTGCACAGAACAAAACAAGCCATCAGTATGTTTTGATCAACTTTTCAAGCTCCAACTATGTCTGAGTTACAAGTCCTAAGCCAAATATTTTGAAAGCGGGCTCAAAGCACAATAAAGTGGTTAATGACTGAACTCCTGGAGCCTTAACATCTCACGTGGGCTACAGGGAAGGGAGAGTCTCTAAATGACAGCCAACCAACCAACCTCCCCTTGCTGAAACTCCTACCTATAACTGGAACACGGTTGTTCAATGGCATTCATTCTGCAGGGCAGGCTGCCCTCTGCAGGATAGGTGGAATTTTAAGGCACTATGGGACAAATGTATCCTTGGTGTAAACCCTGAAGCTGCTGGCGATGAATTTGACCCAGCCTGTGAGTTTTTGTGTGTGTGCATGCATATGCAATGTGGTTATGTTAAGCATGTACATGTGAAGAAGCTACTGACGTTATAGGGTGAGATTTCCAAGAGCACTTAGGTGGTTTAGGAGCACAAATCCAAAAAAAAATCTCATCCACAAAATAAATACTAAAGATTGAGATGATGGTTTTGTGGTTGAAGCATTGCTGTACTGGGATTTCGAAGATGTAGGTTCAACTCCTGGCTCTGCCACTGATTTCCGATGTCACTATGAGCAAGTTACTTCATTGCTCTCTGTTTCAGTTCCCTATCTGCAAAACTGGGATAACAATATTTCCCTGCCTGCCAAGGATGATGTCAGGAAAAGTTCATTAATATGCAAGATGCTCAGATTTTCTGATGATGAGGGCCATATAAGCAGCCAGACAGATAGAAATGATCACTGTGTGAATGACTCCCGTGCTTGATGACTTTTTATTCTGCAATGAAGCACCACAGTAGGATGTACTCATAAGGGAAAGAGGCCTGGCTTTTGTGCATCCACTCAGGAAAGATGGAAGAATCTGTTAGACTCAATTTCTGCTTAATTTAATATTTCTGATTTTTTTTTTTTTAAATCTTTGAGGGAGTGGAATAGGTTATGGTTTCCTGGATCTCTAACCCACCATGTGTACAAACTCTGGGAATCAACAGTTATATACTCTGATTTTCACTTCCAGCTAGATAACAAAATGAAACTGATATAGGCATAGGTGCCGACTCCATGGGTGTTCCAAAAATAGTGGGTGCTTAGCACCCACCTGCTAGAGCTGCTTGGCGACACCCCCAATCAGCTGTTTGGCAGTGCTCATAATTAACTGACTAGAGGCGCCATCAAACAGCTGTTTGGCAGCTGGGGGAGGAGTTTGGGGGAGGGTGGAGAACAGTGAGTGGGCGGGGGCCTCGGAGAGGGGGTGGAGCAGGGCAGGAAGAGGCAGAGCGAGGGCGTGCCCTTGGGGGAGGGGCGGAATGAGGGTGGGACCTCAGGGAGGGGGTGGAGTGGGGGGTGGAGCCTTGGGGGAGAACAGTGGTGGAGCACCACTGGAGAAAAGTACCTATGGACATAGGTACACATTGGTGAATTCAGCATTAGATCACAGCTACCTCTGCTGCTTCACAGAATCGCCATCCTGCTGATGCTGTGAATGAGATTAGCATTGCTAATCACAGAACTTTCAGAAGTGACACGCCTGTCAATGGTTGACAATCTGTCCTGCTTATTCATACTTTGTGCCTCCAGTCTAGGTTTGAGGAGGTGAGAACAAAGAACTGGTTCAAGTCTATCTTCACCAATTTGACCATGAAGCTAGTGTCCAGTTCAATCTTAAGAGGCATGGGGTAAAATTTTATGAGCCTAATTCCCATTGAAAGTTAATAGGATTTAGGGTCCTAAGACCCAGATCCTCAAAAGCACCTATCTGCCTTGTTAGGCATCTACCTCCATCATTTAAGCACCACTGGCATTTTCAAAACCACCACTAAGCCGCTGCCTAACTCCGCAGGTGCCTAAGTTCCCATGGCATGTAAGCTACTGCTGGTGGGTATTTGCAAAGTCACCTAAGCGCTGATGCTGCCCCGAACTGCTCGGAGCCTTAGCTAAAGCTGAAGCGCTGGAGGCCCTGAGAGGGATTCTCAAATTAGGTAAGGGAACTCCTACCTCACCAGCAGGGCCTGATCCCATAGGCAGGATCTGTGCATGCCTAACTCCTCTTACCTGCCAGGCCCTGCAGCAAGAGGGTTGGGTGCAAGCCACTGACTGGTGGAGGGACAGCAGAGCCCCTGCACAAAAGGCAGCCAGAGGCACAGGGAAATGTAGGGGGCGTGTGAGAGATACTAAAAGTGTGAGCAGGAGAGAGAGAGATTTGGCTGCTAGGATATGGACTACCAAAGCGGTGGACCTGGCTTAGTTGCCTAATTCCAGGAGATGGTTTGTGGTTGAGGATCCTGAGTGGAAGGAGGCGCCTATCTCTGGCCTGTCAGCCAGGAGCAACAGGTCAGCTCCTTAGACACCTAAGCCACTCTCCTCTCTTCTCCTCACCCTTCTCCTAAGTCAGGTTTCAGAGTAACAGCCGTGTTAGTCTGTATTCGCAAAAAGAAAAGGAGTACTTATGGCACCTTAGAGACTAACCAATTTATTTGAGCATAAGCTTTCATGAGCTGCATCCAATGAAGTGAGCTGTAGCTCACGAAAGCTTATGCTCAAATAAATTGGTTAGTCTCTAAGGTGCCACAAGTACTCCTTTTCTTTTCCTAAGTCGTTCACTCCTGGCTAGCTTAAGTGGCCTCCTGCTTTACTGGCTGGCTTCTGAAAATCCCTTCCTTAAGCGTCTAACTCTCCTCATGCATGGGGTGGGGAGGGGGTGCCTAAAGACCTTTAAAAACCTGTCCCTAAGTCACTTCTGAAAAGGGACTTGGGCTCATAGATCACTTAGGTGCTTCTGAATATTTTATCCATGGTCAAAAAAAAATAAAAAATTGGGGATTGGTCCTGCTTTGAGCAGGGGGTTGGACTAGATGACTTCCTGAGATCCCTTCCAACCCTGATATTCTATGATTCTATGATATGCTCTTAGGAGGGGAATTTAAGCAAGCATTGCTGTACTGTTTAAAAGGGGCCTCCATTTAAATCTGTCAGGAAGGTGGTCTTTGATTTAAGAGCTATGCTATCAGGCATTCACCAGTGACTGGAACAACATATGCGTTTGCCTCACTGGAAGATGCTGGATACTTTGCTGGACACTAAGTGAGAGTCTGACATGCTGAATGTGTAATAAACTGGCCTCATTCTTGATATCCAGGAAGGCTTTGTACATGGGCAAGGCTGAAAGCCTTGATCCGAGGCTTGTCAAAGTATGTGCCTTTGATCCTCCTCCTTAGGTAATTCTACCCCTAAACAAATGAGACACCTGAAAATAATTGATTCCAGATAGCCAGAGAATGGAGGAAGGTTGCCCTCAGGCTCAGACTCCTGTGCGAGGGCCAGAGAATCCAAGAATTTCCCTTAGGAGAAGTCTGATTTTTCCCACCCTATGGTCCTGGGGCAAGTGGAGGACGGGGTGAAAAAACAGGAACTTAACTTCAGGGAACTGGCTTATGGTTAGTGATAGGCTGAAAGGTGGCAACGGAGGTGCTAATTAGGGTGGGGAGAGAATGTGGGGAACCTTCAGAGAACTGGACCTGAAAAACAGATGCTAGTCTGCTCAAACTAATTCTAGAGGATTAGTTTCAGAGTATTTTAAGTGGAAGCAGCTGGAAACCATTGTCGGAGGTTCCCCTGTAGTGACAATGCAGCTTGCAGGCTCACGGAATATTACAGAGGTTGTGCTATGAAAGGGAATGCCGTCTTTACAGTAGTCCAGCCATATGACGCAGGATGGAGAAACATGGTCCAAGTAGTTAGGACACTAACCTAGGACTTGAGAAGCCTGGTTTAAGTCTCTGCCCTGTCAGACTTGCTGTGTGACCTTGGCCAAGTCACTTAGGGCTAGATTCACAAAGGGGACTTAGGCTTTGCCATGCCCAACTCCTAGGCACCCTGTCACTCACAGGAATTCACAGTCCAAAGTTAGGCCCGCAGACCCCCCTGCATTGTATGTGGAGAGCTAGGCACCTAAGAAAGGGATTCTCAGAAGCCAAAAAGCTGAGCAGGGAGCTGCCTAAGCTAGCCAGGAGTAAAATACAGAGAAAAGGGGCAAGGCTTAGGGCCCAGATTCACAAAGGTACTTAGGCACTGACCTCCCACTGATCTAGGCCTCTGGTGCCTAAGCTTGGGATGCTCAGCTGTGGATTCTCTCCTGAAGTTATGTGCCTAAACCAGGTCCCCCATTAAAGCCAAGAACCCAGTGGTTAGCGCATTCATATGAGATATTGGAAGACCTGGGTTGAAGCTCCTGCTCCAAATCAGGCAGCGTTGCTGCGATTCAAACCTGGGTCTCCCACATCTTAGGTGAGTGCCTAACCACTGGGCTATTGAGTATTCCTAGGCATGTGCCTGCCAACCAGCCCCAAAATTCCTGACCTGTCCTTGGCTTTCTTTTGCTTGGCTTAGGGGTGCTCTGAGCACACCTACCAGATCAGCCACCACAGGCAAGATTTGCCTAGTTTGAGAATAGCATTGAGACTTAGGGATGAGGTAGATCCGAGCAGCATTGGGACTCAGATGGTTTTGCACATACCAACTGGCAGATACTTAAGGGGCAGGATTCACACAGGTATTTAGGTACCTAACTCCCACTGAAATCCTAACTTATGCACCTAAGGGGATTTAGGCACCCGTGAGGTTAGGTGGCAGCTAAGCACTGGTTTTATGAATGTCAGTGGCACCTAACTGTTGGGCTGAGGGGCCTAAGTTCCTTTGTGAATCTAACCCTTAGCCTCTGTGTACTTTTATTTCCTGTCTGTGAAAGGGGAATAATAGACTTCCCTACCTCCCAGGGATGATCTGAGGATAAATACATTAAATAAATACATTTAAGATCATGAGGAGCTCAGATATACAGCCCCCATTTCTGTAGTAAGTACTTAAGACAGAGGAGAGATGGATGTGGAACTGGCGTGGAGCACATGCTGAGCTGGGGAAAGGATTGCTTCAGAATAGCAGAGGTGCTTTCTCCTTGTTATGACCACCTAGCAGCTGGCTGAACACCAGGTTGTGAGTCACAGACAGATGGCAAAAAACAGCAGATGCACTCCCTTTACATGGCTCAGAAGTGCTGGTCTACACCTAGCACTTAGGTCAACCTAGCTATCTCACTCAGGGGTATGAAAAATTCACACACCCTTGAGAGACGTAGTTAAGCTGACCTAAGCCTGGTGCAGACACTGTTAGGCTGACAGAATAATTCTTCTGTCAATTTAAATACCACTTCTCAAGGAGGTGGATTTACTACAGTGACAGGAAAACCCCTCCCATTAAGCAGCAAGTGTCTGCACTACAGTGGCATAGCTGCTGCTGTAGCATGTATAGGCCTAACAAAAGGGGGAGTGTCTCAGAGCCAGTTCTTAAAAAATGTTTGGCAATTTTTCTCCTTATAGGTGGATTTTTTTATTTTCCCTTTAAAAAACAAAGATAAAAAACCTCTTTTCTTTTCCTTCCCTCTTCCCTTCAACAAGGAATGGAAGGGAAACATGAAAAATGAAAACTGGAAGACCGAAGCACAGTCTCTAGCTTCCTTTATCTTGCAACAGCCTAAGCCAGAATAGCCTTAAGGCCAGCAGCAGATTGCTTTGGTTAGTTTTCAGTGCTAGTTTCCTCTCATACGTTGAACACTTTGGGCAAGCTTCACAAGACACTGCACCACCTAACTTTTAGGCATCCTAGTGCCTTGTGGAATCCACACTCAAGAGTTAGGTCCCCAGGCTCCAATACAACGACTGGGAAGAGTTAGGTGACTAAGAATTAAATTCACAAAAGCCAGCAAGCTGAATGGAGAGCTGCCTGAACTAGCCGTAGGAAATGCCAAGGACGGGTGTATGGGGCCAAGCCCCACCCTTCTAACAGACGTAGGTAGGCATCTATCTCCACCTGGGATTCACAGCCTACAGGAATATGTCTAAACAAGGTCTGCCCTTTTCCAAGAAAAACAGTCGTGGTGAGTGCCCTAACCGCTGGTCTGTAGGGTATTTTTAGGTTGGCCTCTCTTCTATCCTGTTGAATAATTAAATATTCATTGGGCCAAAGAGAATGACTTGGGAGACCCAGGTTCAGTCCCTGTTCCAAGGAATATTTAAGAATTTCATAGACAGTAGGACAGCTTCAACAGGACAGAGTTAGCGCACCTACATGGGAGCTTGAGACCTGGGGTTAAATACCTACTCCACCTCAGGCAGGGTGAAGATTTGAACACAAGTCTCCCTCATGTTGGGCGAGTGCGCTAACCACTGGGTTGTTGGATAAAGGGGACAGGCACTGGCCCAATCAGCTGTGTTTTGTGTGAGGTCTGATCCTGTAGGCATGTTCTTAGGCAGCCTCTAAGCATGCAAGTGCCACAGGAACTTTACTGGTGGAAATGTAGGCACCTACAGGGTTAGGCAGGACCTAAGTAGGGGTTTTGTGAATGCCAGTTGTGCCTCAATGTTGGACGTATGCCCCCAAAATGGCAGCTGAGCATCTAAGTCCCCCTTGTGAATCTAGTCCCTTGAGAATGCTACTTGGGCTGGATAGTGGTGGTAGGGTCTCCTGGGGTGGACTCCACTCTTTTTAGAGGCAAGCCACTGAGAGTGTGACTTTGACCCCCACAACACTGGGCATGGCACAGATGGCTGATGCATGAATACTGAATAGGTTCTGTGACTTCATAGGGCATAAACGGTGGTGATCTAGGACAGCCCCAGAAGCAGTGAGCCACTAACTTTGCAGCAAGAGGATTGACACAAGGGGTTTCTTCCCCACATTTATTTTTGAGGCTTTAATATAATTAAAAATATTATTTCAAATGAAAAAAAGCAGGAGCTGAACAAAGTCAATCACATGTAAGATACACCTTTTAAAATAAATTCAAGTCCTACCAAAAATCTGAAGAAATCAACACCATAGAGACAACACCACTAAATATAGAAAGAAATAATGAGCCTCTTTTAGCTTCCATTTATCAAGCCTGTTTACAAATTCTCGGCATAACAGAAATCCAGAATAAACCCAGAAAGCAATTTTTACAGGAGAATAAAGAATCACAAGATGATATTGATATTCAGAAAGCAAGGATATATTAGGGATTTGGATTTCAAATCTGAATTCAGTTCTTGTCCTACAATAAATTAGTTTTTCTTTAAATAATTAAACAGAGACGGTACAAAAAAGGTCTGTGTTATCAGAGTTTAAAATCTGTTAGATATCATTTTTAATTAAACAAAGTTTAGTGAGAAGTTTAGAACTGAGGTCTAGAAACCTAATAAAGAGAATTCAGATGATAGTTAATAATTTTTGGTATCAATTATGAGTTGTTTTAGAGATATCAGAAAAAAAACAGCAATTTTATTGTTTAGTAAACTGCAGATTATCTTTTGTTTCCAGCCTTTGCTTATTCCTCCATCTTTGTCATACAGTGTAATAATGAAAAAAATGTTCTAGTCCCAGTAGGAATATTTTTCAAAACAGAGGATTTTTTAGGGCATAGGAGGATACACTTTGTATATTTTTTAAGGAAAATAAACAAAGCTGAACAAAATGAAAACTTTGATTCAATCCTCAAAAGCAAAATATTCAGAAATAACTGCAATCTGACTGTTTGTAGATTTAATAATGGTTTTCAAGCACATGATCTTTTGATACAGGCTCTAATACCAGTTGTGACAAAGTTCCTCCTCTGCCTTGGTGGGTCCTGCGCTTATTGGCAGATTTGCCTGCCTCAGAAATTCACGGCAGCCCTGAGCTTGGCCACTTTTGCTAGTGGCTCAAACCTGCCATTCACTCAGCTAACCTCATCACTGGCCAGCATGGGAAAAAGGAAGGGGAACAATTCCCACAGTCTCTGCTGATCTACCATGTGGGTCAGGGAACAGCCCAGAGACCTTCCCCTCTGGTGGAACCCACAGTCCAGGTCAACTCCTCCTGTGTCTGATCAGGAGTTGGGAGGTTTCGGGGGAATCCTCGCCCTCTACTCCGGGTTCCAGCCCAGGGCCCTGTGGAATGCAGCTGTCTAGAGTGCCTCCTGGAACAGCTGTGTGACAGCTACAACTCCCTGGGCTACTTCCCCATGGCCTCCTCCCAACACCTTCTGTCTCCTCACCATAGGACCTTTCTCCTGGTGTCTGATAATGCTTGTACTCCTCAGTCCTCCAGCAGTACACCTTCTCACTCTCAGCTCCTAGTGCCTCTTGCTCCCAGCTCCCCAAATGCATGCCACAAACTGAAGTGAGGTCCTTTTTAAACTCAGGTGCCCTGATTAATCAGCCTGCCCTAATTGATTCTAGCACCTTCTTAATTGGCTCCAAGTGTCCTAATTAGCCTGCCTGCCTGAATTTGTTCCAGCAAGTTCCTTCTTGTTCTGGAACTGCCCCTGTTACCTTACCCAGGGAAAATGGACCTGCTTAATCTGGGACTAATATATCTGCCTTCTCCCCAGAGCTTGGATTGCTCGATCCGGCAAGTAAAGCTGTGCCTCTGAAAAAAATAACAACAAAACAAAACAAAACAAAACCCACTCTCCTGTAGCCATCTGGCCTGACCCCGTCACACAGTGTTCTGTACAGAAAAAAAAAATCTTATTTTTGCCATCATTCTCCAGATCCCCCCCACCCCCCTCCCCCCACACATCTGCTGTGTGTTGTTCTAAACTTAAAGTTTTATTTGCATCCGATTTTAAGGGTTTTTATTCCAGAGAAAATAATTTCCAATGAGACATTAGAAATGGAATGTGGTGAACCGGAATCTTATTTCCGTTTCACTAATTTAATAGCTTTTAAAGTAGTTACAACTAAAGGCCACTGTGAAGGGGCCTAAGGACAAGAACGTAGGTACTCACTCCCTTATTAGACCTTCTTGGAGTGATAATGGGTAAACTTTTTTTGAGTGTCTCAATGATGTAGGAGTGTAAATCCCATTTCCAAAAGTGACAGTCTCTTAGAAGCCAAAGCCCCACTGGAAGTCATTGGAACTTTGTCTCTTCAATCACTTTTCTGAAAATTTTACCCAGCAAATGTTGTTCACCACACCTGCCTCCTTCTCCCCTCGCTCCCTACGTCTTTGATGCCATATAATGAAAAGAGGGGGATCAAAAATTCTCTTTAAAAAGAGAGAGACAGAAATACACATGGAGGTACCAGCAAAGGAAAGAATGAACCCATTACTAGCAGGGGACTGAATGGAGCTTTAATTCTTACTCTCTCACAGTATATGTTTACCGCGATAAAACACCAGAGGCTTCCCTGTGTCAGCTGACTTGGGCTCACAGGGCATGGGCTGAGGGGCTATAAAATGCAGTGTAGGTGTCTGGGCTTGGGCTCTCAGACCCTTCCCCCTCACAGGGCTCTAGAGCCCAGGCTCCAGCCTGAGCCCAAAGGTGTACCCTGCAATTTTATAAGCCCACAGCCAGAGCCCAAGTCAGCTGACACAGGCCATTCATGGGTGTTTTATTGCAGTGTAACCAGTGGTGAGCTGGAGTCAGTTCGCACAGGTTCGCTAGAACCGGTTGTTAAATTTAGAAGCCCTTTTAGAACCGGTTGTTCCATGAGGGACAACCGGTTCTAAAAGGGCTTCTAAATTTAACCGGCCAAAAGTGGCGCCTTAGGCGCTGACTCCCTGGGTGCAGAGCACCCACCGGCAGCTCCCCGTCCCACCCCTGGCCCCAGCTCACCTCACCTCCGCTCCACCTCCTCCCCTGAACGCGCCGCCCCGCTCTGCTTCTCCACCCCCCCAGGCTTCCCACGAATCAGCTGTTCACGCAGGAAGCTGGGGCAGGCTGAGAAGCAGGCCACAGCTTCCCCCTCAGGCCCAGGGAGGCGGAGTGGAGGTGAGCTGGGGCGGGGAGGTGGGGGTGGCATGAGGAGGGCCGCCCGCGCCGCAGCAGGTAACCCCGGGAGGGGAGTGGGGGGGCAGGGGAACCGCTCCCCGCCCCAGCTCACCTCCGCCACTCTCGGCCTGAGTGTGAAGCCGCAGCCTGCTTCTCAGTCCTCCCCGGCTTTCCGCCGAACAGCTGATTTGCGGGCAGTGGGGAGGCGGTGGGGGGGGTGGGGTGGCAGAAGCAGAGCGGGGCGGTACGTTCAGGGGAGGAGGCGGAGCGGAGGTGAGCTGGTGCTGGGCGTGGGATGGGGAGCTGCCAGTGGGGGCTCTGCACCCACCAATTTTTTCATGTGGGTGCTCCAGCCCCGGAGCACCCAGGGAGTCGGTGCCTAAGGCGTCACTTTTGATGTGATCAGTGGGGGAGCGACCGCTCCCCCTGCTCCCCCCTAGCTTCATTATCCCGACCCTAGAAGCCAGAGGGACCTGCCGGATGCTTCCTGGGAGCTGCCCTAGGTAAGCACCACTGGGACTCCGCACCTCGCCCCCTGGCAGGTGCCTCTGGCTCTTAGGGGTGGGGTGGTCACCCACTACGGTGGCCCACAAGACCCTCCTGCCCAGTTCTGGGGGCAGTCAGGGGACAGCGGAGGGGGGTGGATGGGGCAGAGGTCCTTGGCGGGTCGTCAAAGAACGGAGAGGGAGGGGGGTGGTAGGATGGGACAGGAGTCCGAAGGGGCGGGGGTGGGCAACAACCCCCTCATGGGGTGAGGAGGGAACCCGTTGTTAAGATTTTGGCAGCTCATCACTGAGTGTAACTGTACCTTCAGGATCCTTTGAGCATCTAGTGGATGGGGCTTGATGGAAGCACTCTCCAGTTGTTATCCTGCGGTAGGCATGAGCAGTATTGTGAAACTCCACTGGGAACAGGCGTTTTGTGGGGCCAGACTCACTCCCTGCCCCACAAGGGGTACTGTGGCAGCAGAGTTGTACCTCCCTGATGTGGTGCACCTGTCCCCTGACAGTTCAGACGTTCGTCTGACCTAGCAGGAGTGGGATGATACTTTTCTTTATTTCAGGAAAGGTGGCATGGTGGTTTTTTGTTTGTCTTGGAGACAGGATAAGGGGAAAAGAGAATATTTATGCCTAGACTGACTCCCTGTACTTGCTAATAAAGCATGAACCAGTGAAGAGCCTGGAACAGAAGACACATCACCTCCATATTCGTGCACATAACAAAATTCATGTGGCAGAAGTGGGGCCGAGGGGTTTGGAGTGCAGGAGGGGTCTCAGGGCTGGGGCAGAGGGCTCTGGGGTGGGGCCGGTGACGCGGGGTTTGGAGTGCAGGCTGCTCTCGGGCTACAGCGGGAAGAGAGAACTCCCCCCAGCTCTCTCTCCCCACAGCAGCACCTGGGCTTGAGGGGCAGGGGAGAGGTGCCTTTCCCCATCACAGCAGCTTCAGGCCGGGGTTGGGTTGGGGCCGGGGCTCCCCTCCCCCCACCACAGCAGGTTCGGGGCTGGGGGCTGATGCAGCCCTGAGTGCCTGCACAGCGCTAATAGGCTGCTGTGCAGCCATGCAGCTTAGAGGGAACTTAATTCATGACTCCTGCTTGATACGTAATAATTGAGGCAGTGTGGAGAGGTGTTCACTTTGTCCAGCAGAAGATTTGCTTCAGTGGATCTGATCTGTGCTAAGCAAAGTACGGGAGCCAGCAGGCAACCAGAGAATCACTAAGAAACAATGACACATAGGACCAAGTAATCTAGCAACGAGAACTCTTGACATGTGTACAGCCACTCTCACTCTGACTTCTTTCACAGAACTACAGCTTACAAATTAGTAGGGGGTGGGGGGAAGGATCATGATTGGTTGTTACCTCTGATGTCACTTAAGAATGACCTGAGCTATTGACCTGGCTATGGTCTATGATTGTAACACTTAGTTATTAATTTTTTTTTTATTTTATTTTTTTTACAATTTAGCTTAATTACAACCTAATTCTTCAAAGGTATGCAATTTCAGTGAGTTTTAACTAGCGTGCAAGTGTGAAGTATATGCGTTATTACATTATTAAGATCATTTGGGACTAAGACGGTCTGACAAGGAGTGCTACATTTCTTAAAGGACGCTTAAATTAATCTTAAATTCATACTCCAGATACACTTGTACATTACAGGAAAATTCATCGTATACTCGAAAAGTAGGTGCTGTAATTTTGATGAGGGTGCTATTTTTCATGGATTAAATAAAAAGGTTGAATTCCAGTTTTAAGTGTAAAACTCAACTCAAGTTTAATTATAGAGTCACGATCATCACCTCCATAACACTAATTCTCTCTCTGCCTTCCTTCCATGCAATGGAGGTATCATAACAGAACATATTCCTTCCAAAGTAGAGAACATAGCAAACAATAAATATGATGGGAGTATTAGGGAAAACTTGACTGAACTTACAACCAACCTAAAAAGAACAGGAGTACTTGTGGCACCTTAGAGATTAACAAATTTATTAGAGCATAAGCTTTTGTATTCTATGCATCTGATGAAGTGAGCTGTAGCTCACAAAAGCTTATGCTCTAATAAATTTGTTAGTCTCTGAGGTGCCACAAGTCCTCCTGTTCTTTTTGCGGATACAGACTAACATGGCTGCTACTCTGAATCCAACCTACATGCTTTTACCATTGTGTTAATGGCATATACATTTTTATCTCATAGAATTCAAAGTACTATCAAAGGATGCACAATACTAATAGGTAGGATCCTGGTAAAAATTTTAAACCTGAGAGGCAAAGAGCATAATCCCTAGAAGATGCCAGTAATTCACCTGGCTTGTTGTGCTAAACTGCATGAAAATTAGCAAGACAGCAAGCTGAGTGTATTCTGCCAGACTATGGATAGATGTCCAGTTGGAGCTGTAGGGAAGGGTGTTCCAGGCTTTATTAACTGAATTAACCCAGCGCAAAAGTTAGAAAAGTTATGACCTCAACTCTGAAATCAACTAATACCACATCACAATGGTATTTTAGGGATCAATATAGAACTGCTAGAAATCATTTCAAGATGCTGAACATCTTGAATAACACATGCTGAACTTTGAAAATACAGTCACAAACCAAGCTGTAAGACACCATCTAACCAAGTAGAGAAAACACATAACTATAGAGTCCAAAGATTCAGCATTACATGAAAGGGCAATTGAAAACAATTTTTGATGAGTCAAATGAAAAATTGAGTGTGAGAGGAAGGCTAACTTTCCCCTTTCAATATTGAGAAAAAATTACTTCCTTGTATTTCACAAGATAATACATATTTATGTTTAAGAAACACAACCAGCATGGCATAATTCTAGTTACTTAATTTCTCTACCTCAGTGACCCTCTCCGTGAAATGGGGGTAATATATTAAGCTCACAGGGGCTTAATTAGTTAATGTTGGTACAGTTCTTTGAATAATCAATATTTATGATAGCTAACAATCTAAACGGCTATGTATTTTTTGGGAGGGAGGGTCTGGATAATCAGCGCTTTGGCATGTATAGTAAAACCCCATTTACCTTAACCCCAATAGCCTGAAACTACTATCCAAATCTAAGTTCTCAACCTATGACTATTGCAGGGTGTTTAGCACTTCTCAGACCCTTACCTAATAATTCTGCAAGTTAGCTGAACCACTAAAATTCTTATGTCCCCAGAACATTTTGGATAAACAAGGTTTTACCCTACTTTTAATTGATTGACAGGTTTTTTGCAGTTTTGTAAAGCAGCAAAAAGTCACAAAGGCACTAAACATGCTTATAAATTATCTTGAAGTTCTAGTAAATATCTTTTCAAGTGTATCAACACTGAATGTGTTTACCTAAAGCCAAACATTATTGTCATGCACATTTACAATTGTGCTATCCCCAGCCCTGCTTTAAATGTAAAATATCTGAAGTACAAATGGTATATGTCACAACCAAGGAAACCCACTTTACTTTAACCTTGTTAATGGGGAGCCAGATGGAACCTCCGGGGCCACCCATTGTTCTGTTTTGCATTTTTGTGTAATGCCATGGTGTAGGTCCATAGGGCCTCATGAATTCCCCTCCTCTGAATATATGCTGTGCTGTTAAAGGCACTGAAAGGATCAAGCTCTGCTCAAAGAGCAGCTGGCTTTTTATTTTTTTTAATGGTGTAAGCAGCAGGGTTTTTTTTTTTTCCACCCTGGCGAATACTGATCTATCAGGCCTCAGGTCAAAAGAAGCTTTAACTATGTCCTGTCAATCACATCATGCACTACCTTCATTTCTTTGTACCATTGTCTTTTTTTCTCATGCTTGTTGGATTGTATTTCTTTCCCTCACTCCTTGTTAAAGTATTCAGCAAAAGTATTTGACTGAATCTGGTTGGGTGAAAAATGCAGGGTTGGTGAGGCAAACATTTTGCTAATTCATGCTGATTTCACTTAATTCTTTCAGTCAAAAAAATCAGAAAAAAATCAAACCATTTCATTTTGGAATTTTTGAAATGAAATGTTCCAATTTTTTTATTCAAAATGGCTTTTCGTGTCAAAATGTTCTTTAGTTTTATTTTTAAATAAACATTTAAAAATGCTTAAAATTGAATGAAACAAAATATTTCATTTTGAATGAAACATTTTGTTCAGCCTGAAACTGGTGAGTTTTTTACTTTTCAATTTGCCAAAAATTAAAAAAAAACATTTTCAATTCAACCCAATTTTTTTCTGAATTTTTGGAATTACCAGTGAACCGAAAAAGCCAGTTATTCACTCAGCTCTACTCTTCACACACTCAGGATCTGATCCTGCTCTCTTACACACACCAGCATGAATTAGTATATTGAGAAAAAGTTGCAGGATTGGGCACAAACTTGTTTTCTCACAAAATAGAATATTTTATTGTAACAATTATATAGTGGTCACTTCTGTTCCTGCTAAGTTGAACATTTTTATTTATTATTAAATTATTATTTTAGGGGGAAAGGGAGAGAAATGGGATTTGAGCAACAATGTAACACCGCCATTTTCTCATCGCGCGTAATGTGAGGGGAAAATACATTGTTTTACCATTATTTAAAATATAAACAAATAAACCTTGTAACCTTTAACTGAATGGCTGGGGTTTGAAAGGTGAAACTTGACAATGGAAATATCCCTGTGCTTGGGTGCCAAGTCAGCAGAGCAAAGCACTCTGCTAAATAGGGATACACTCGAGCACAATTTGAACATTAAAACACATGTTTAAATGCATTGCTGAATTCAGGCTTTTGACACTACAGTAGGAGCGGCCAAACTTACTGACCCTCCGAGCCGCATATGACAATCTTCAGAAGTTTGAGAGCTGGCACACACCTGCCAGGGCTTGGGACTTCAGCCCCACCGGAGGTGCCTCCCAGGGCTCGGAAGTTCAGCCCCACTCCTGCTGAAGCCCCAACACCTGGCAGGTGTGCCCCACTGGGCAGAAGCCCCAAGACCCAGCAGGAAATGCAGGAGTATCTAATGCACATTTTAAATCTGCCTTTTTGTATAAAGCCCCACATGTTCCTCTTCACTCCATTGTGTGGAGGGGTTCAAATGAATACAAAAAAGGATGGAAAGACCCTCAATACAGTATGTGTGAATGGAGTTTGGGGGAGAGGGAGAACAGCAATGACTATGAGGTGTATCCCCTTCCTCAGACCCTGCTGAAACCTCTTTGCATGAATACTGTGGTTGGGGCTTTGCAAGTTTTGGGGAGGGAATGCTGGAATGGGACGTGGTAGAACTGTGAAGCATCCACTCTGTATTGCATACTGTCTCCTCAGATCTAGATTCTCAATCAGAACTCCACAGGCAGTTTCATTCTGCATCTTGCAACATTAAATCCCCCATCAATTCACAGGAGAGGAGAGCCAGGTTAAAGACTAGAGGGACTAGCACAGCACAAAAATACCCATAGGTCCAGTGGCTAGGACTTCAGCCCAGGACTTGGGAGACCTGGGTTCAAGTCATTTAGCCTCTCTGTGTCTCAGTTCCTCATCTGTAAATAGTAGGGATAGGAGGACTTCCCCAGCTCACAAGGATGGTGCAAGGTTAAAGACCATTAAGTGCTCAGATACTATAGTGATGGAAGCCATAAAAGTACCTTAAGTAGATAGGATCTGCTTCTCTCATGCCTTCTCTCTCCTTTGACAGGGGAGACCATAAGCCATAGCAAGGCTCTATTCATACTAAGTGTCAACAATTTTTCTTGCAGGGTACAGACACAATGTATCATTTATTTCAGATTTTCTTGGTGATAAAATGTACACAGCTTGAACAGAGCAGGTCTCACTTGGGCCCAGCTATGCACCCCTCATAAGGCCCTGAAATTGTTTACTTTCACCTGTAATTATTTGGGGGACCTATACTTGATTTGGAAAAGAAAATTATCTGCCTACCGGACTCTGTTTTTCTGCTCTCTTTTTCCCTATGTTGCATGGGTTCTTAGCATCTGTCTTCCTACGATGACAACAGAAGATATCTGGCTACTAGTAAAGATGCCAGACGGACACTATGCTCAGAAGTCCTCTGCCATTATTACAGAGTGGTGCAGAAGGTGATTTTATCACCATTTGCCAAACAGTCACACACAGTCCCTTCCCAAACCACCTTTGATCAAATGTAGAGAGAATAAACTTGCGGAATTAAAGGTACCATAAATTTTGAAGGGATACCATCAACTTAGAAAAAATAGTGTTCTCTTTATTGTTTGCTTGCTTTATGCATTTTACAGCATTTTTCTTATATTCAGGTTTACTGTTTCATCTGCCTACTCAGTTAGTCCATTTCCCTTGTTTATGTGGGTCTTTGAAAGAGCATCAGGGGAGAGCAAAATATTTTAAAATAGGGACTTGTGACCATAAAACCACAAAAATGTGTATGTTTAGTATCTGAAACTACTGTAATATCCCTTTTTGAAACTGATATTTCCAGCTTTATCATGTTCCTTCAAAAGGCAAAAAAAATCTTAAACAGATAATTTGTCAACACTGTGTCTCATTGGTTGACAAATTAATCCACTGACTTAGCATTGTCCACACCAGCACTTCTGTCGGTGTAACTTACGTCACTCAGGGGGGTGTTTTTTCCACACCTCTGAGCGACATAAGTTATTCCAACACAAGTGCTAGTGTAGACATAGCCCGAGAAAAAGGAATTGAAAGGGAAGGACTACGGCCTCCCATTGACTCTCCTAGCAGAAATGAGTTAAAGACAAGAGTATCAGGGACACTGAAATCAGCAAGCTCTTAAGAAACTCAGCAGAAACACCTCTGCCTCTCCCTCACAATTATCACATACTCCCGCACCTCCCATCCTTAAATGTCCCCTGCTGCTCCCCTACTGTTCTGTGTACCCAGTTAGTTCATGCAGCCCATGCCCAGAAACTCCTTTACCATTGTCGCCTCCACAGCCCTACTGCTCAACATACTCCCTCCATCCCGTAACTGCTCCCCACACCATGTACCCTTATCACATGCAGCTTTTAAATACTGACATATATCAATGTCACTTTAGCGCTCACAGCTGGATGCATTTAGGAAGGAAGGATTTTTAAACCGACAAGTTTGAACTATCCTTCTCTTACGCTTGGTATTTATTAAACTGAACATGAAATTTTTGAAACAGATTTGTTTTAAATCTACACTCGCGGAGAACTGACATGGAACAGTCCCAGTGGAATATTCTCTTTTATAAATGGGAATCTGCCCTTCAAAGAAACAGTTTGAAGTCAAATCAAAATAGATTTATATACCATACAGAAACAGCAGTCCCTCTACAGTAAAAGTAAAACAGAATATCAGGATTAAGCAAATTTACCACCCATCAACATGAGGTGGAAATGTGGCGGTATTCTACTCGAACACCACACGGAATCCCATAGCAGCTGGATGTTTCTGAGACAGTGATCTGTGTAGTTAACATTGCGTATGCTGCCATATTTAAGCTCCAGCATTAATCCCACATTGAGAGGGAAAGGTGCATTTTACACCTCTCAAAGCTATTGTTTTAGATCCTGTCTCTGTTCCAAGTGCAACTGTTTTGTAGGAAGTCTGTGACACTCAGCAGAACTGGTTACAGCAAATGCTGAATTGTGTCCATCCAGCCACATATCAACTGTGTTTGTATGTCCACATCTATCAACACTGCCTAACCATGTTTGACTGTGTATATTCTGGGAAAATCTTGGCCACTATGCCATAGTGCCTCAGCAGGCCACAGAGTGCCAGAAAAACATGCACAATGAGAGATGCCAAACAGCATCTAGGGCAATGCACTCTGGGATGCCCTAACACAGAGAGAATGTGGAAGGAGGCGGACTGGCCAAACTAGTTATATAGACATGGCTTTGGGGGAGAGGCGTGCCCTGTATACACTGCAAAAAACAGGTGCAGAATCAGTTCCAAGAAGCCAATCATGTGAAATCACAAAATAATGCTAGCTGTCATGATTACTAACTGAGTATTGTAACAAATGGTTAAAAACTTGGTTAAAAGTTCCAGTATACACAGGACATCTACCTTTCAATATTCTGAAGAAGACTGCACCAAATCAGCTCATTTCAGGTTTACTTTGCAAATGTAAGCAGTAGACTTTTTTTTTTTAACGAAGGCTTACATTTTGCAGAAACTGATGAGGTTGCCAGAGATACACTGGTACAATGTATCAGCCCGTACGGGCTCAACCTGACCCCTGATTAAATCATCTCCCCTTTGACCCCTTTCTCCAAATGCAGTCTAGAGACAACCTTCTAATAGATACCTTCTGTGTATAATAGCTTTGACATTTTGTTTCCAATCAGAAAAGTCAAGCTTCTATACAATGTATCAAAACATGTATTTACCTAAAGTTACATATAAGTCAATATAAGGAAATTACTGTCTTAAAAGCATCCAAGTTTCTCTCACTAACTCTGCACTGCTGGTTTATATTTTACAAATAAACTAAGCAACTGATGCTAGTCACTCGGAAGAATGAAATAATAATCTAGACCAGGGTATTCTCAAACTTTTTCAGTGTGAACCACGACTTGACAGAGAATACTTCATAGACCCCTTCCCATCCCTTTCCAGATCACATAGTGTTGTGGCAGCCTACAGCAACTGCTTACATGGAAAAGTAAAGTATCTCATGTATTTGTAGTTGACTTTTCATGCAATTAAGCAACTAGAAACAGAGGAGGAGAGCAAGAACCATGGGATCACACAGCTCTCCAAAGACCACCAATAGTCCACAGTTGGAGAGCCTCTGATCTAGATTACATTATTACAAATACCCTTTCTGATGAATTCTTATTTTAGAAAAAGGAGGGCATTTTAAATATACTCAGTATGTGCTATATATCATTGTGATAGCTTACTAGTATTAAATGATTCAGTACAGGCAAATCAAAGAGTCTGGCGAGGGACAGTAATTCTAGAAGTGTTGCGGGATTGCAGTCAGAGGTCTATGTCTACACTGCAGTGTAAGCTCGGGCTCAGACTCAGGTTTGAGACCAACCCTGCAAGCTCAGCAAAACACCTGCCTCTCACTACAATCGATTATATGAAAAACTTGGAGGCATTTCTCAGCAGTTTTTGCATTTCCAGTGAGTAAAAGAATGACTTAAAATGCATAAAATTTCATTTTTTAATAATTCAACAGGCCAAGATCTTCAAGCTAATTACCGAAATTGAGATGATACTATTAAAACTGTGCAAAGTGCTGGACCGACATACTGGAAGGCAGAGTTTCTGTCCTGGAGAGCTTATAGTCTAAACAGGCAAAGGATTTGTGAAGTGCACAAACTACCTAAACTGATGTTAGGCACATCTCTCATTAGTTCTGTTAATTTTTTCTTTTATATAAACCACTTGCCTCTTCCCCTCCCTCTTCCAATGAGTCCTGGTGCCCGAGACTACACATTTCCCCACCTCTGCTACCCCCAATCACCTGATTAAATAGAGTGAGCCCTCCTTCCACCCTGCCTGTCCCACATCAGCGCCAGGACTGAGAGTAGCAAGGAAGAATCATATACGGCCTACCACAGAAAACATTCACTCTAGTCTAGGGCCCAAATTTTTAAAGGAATTTAGGGACTGCTCTGCTCAGTGTTGCAACACCTACCTGATTTTGGATCCTAAGTCTCATTCTCAAAAGGGATTTAGGCACTTGAATCTAAATCCCATCAATTGTCAATGGGATTTTGACTCTTAAGTCTGCATGGATATCCCAATCCTTTGAGTCTCTGCCAGCTTCTCCTGCCATCAACCCCCAAATGGGGTGAAGGGGTGGAAGCTGGTGCTCCTGGAAGAGGAAGGCAGGGGCCTTCCTGGGCAGTCCAGCCTCTGGAGTCTACACTAGGTCCTACTGCATTTTCTCCTTTCCCCTCCATTGGGGTGGGAGGGTAGGAGGGTGGAAGCCACTCCACTGGGTTTCCCCAAAAATTCACCTTTGAGCTGAAGCTACAAACGAAATGTTGCAGCTCTAAGGAGAGAATATTTTGGAAGGTTTTTAGCTTGTGGCAGAGGAGTTAGAATGAAAGTGTCTGTGTATCATTTACTGTCAGGAGAGACCTAAGAATGTGCTATATACACTCAAACAGGCAACCAGATGGAAGCCCTGGTGCTTTATTTTCTAACTATGATTTACAGGTCTCTAATCCATTCGGTGTGACACAGACACCCAAGAAGCACTGGAATCTATAAAGATGTGAGTCAGATTCTGAACTGAGGGAGACATGGCACGTTTTTGCTAAAAGAGCCTGTAGATTAGACACTAAATCTTTCTTTCATGTGTTGATACTGAAATCACTGTTCTTCCATTTGTGGATTTTAAAAAACAAACAAATAGGTTACATGTTAAAATCCCCACCATTGTATTGCTTGGTTTTAGGAATGGAATAATATATATATAATGACTTTAAAAATGACTGTGCAGATAGAGGATCAATCATCATTCTCCTTTAAATATATTCTGCGATAGATCTTGAACTATCACATATATGGGTCTCTTTTCATGAAAATGAATACTCCAGTTTGTAATTTACGAAAGGACACTCCCTGATGACAAGAATGTGTCGAATGAGTTCAACTTTGAATAGCTGTAACAAAAAAAGATCCTCACATATTGGTTTAATCATTAGCACTGGGAAATTCTAACATAAGAACAACAATTTCAACACGATAAGAGGACCTGATCCCGTGAAATCAATGGGAGTTGAGGATACTTGGCAGCTAGCAGGATGGGGCCAGATCCTACAACCCTTACTCAAGGCAAGTACTTCTTATTTATGCAATTAGTCCTGTTGATGCCAATGATATTTCTCAAGAGAGTAGGGGATAATTGAGCAAATAAAGATTGTATAATCAGATCCCAAGTATCATATTACAAAATATTGGACAAAGTATTTAGTATGTTGAATATATAAAATTGTTATATTATATCCATGGTATTATTCACCAATAAGAAATTGCTTCCATGTCAATCTGTAATATCTAAGAAGATTGCTTACTTCAACAAGCACAGTACAATTAGCTTGTTACCCTTAACCTGGGTTTAAAATAAGCAAATTGTTTGATGACTTTGATGTTTTGCACCCAAAATGTGCTGGCTAATTTTTCCATTCCAGTTCCCATTCCAGTCTTTAAACTGCCTTAATCTCCTGCCCTCAGATGTTGACCTTGTAAGAACAGAGGTCATAGGTTAGAACAGACAGACCTCAAACGATCTGGACTATCAATTCATGCCTGAAAGATTTCTCTTTCACAAAAGAAATGACTAAAAAGCAAACTCCAAATTCTGACTACCAAGTCTTATAAAGCACAAACCTGTTGTATTTACTGAAACTTGGTGATATGTTACAGTCAAGCAGTTTATGAGGACATTACCTAAAATTATAAATTCTTTTATTTTTTTGCTATTGGACAGAGACAAAATCAGTGCAGTCAGCCCAAAATAATGACTAAACTTCAAAAATAGAAATGGAAAGCTCTTCCCCTAGGGCAGAGAATTTGGAACCAGCTACCTTAACCATGCAAAAGAATAATTTCTAAATGCTGGTAATCTATATTGTAGAAAGTAAGTACATTAGCATTTTTTATTAAGGGCACTTCTTAAACATGGTTTGTTTCCCTGTAAAGTTGGAAGTGGAAATAATATATATGTCAGTTTATGCTAATTTTAGTGATAATTGGGAGAGTTTTCTCTCTTATTTTAGTTTTCTTGCCATAATTAGCTACGCAGCAGCTTTTCTCTCTCTCTCTCTCTCTCTCTCTCTCTCTCTCTTTCTCTCTCTCTCAGCAGAGGGTAAATGGCTCTTTCTTCAAAATATTGCACACAGCCCATAAGTAGAAAGGACAACCTCATGAAACCCCAAGGAGTTAGAAATGCAGGGATCAAAAGCCTTGTGATTTATATAATTTCTATCTCTGAGTGACTCATAAACATGCAAAGACCAAAAGTGAGAAGACACAATTCTTTACTAGGCTATCTAAAGGCAAATAAAGTGATATACAAACTAATTACTTTAGTTTTTCTAATATAAAAAGTGAGGAATATATTAAAAGTAATGAATAGATACAAACATTAGGTATATTTTCCTAATATTGCTCACACAAGGAGTTAAGCATTATTCCTAATAAGTATCCCAAGTTAAAAAACCGAATAGATACGACTGACTCAGAAAATATCGCTCAAATAACCGTACTTCTCATTATTGTATGCTTAACAGCCAAGAAGTGTTTTAATATAGTAGGCAATGTTAATTTACACAGAATTATAAACATTTAAAAGTCTATAAATAGGATTTCTTTACATTCCAGCTACATGCGTTTCTGAGTTAATCATCAGAAAAAAGGACAACTGCTATCTCACAATGTAAATAACAGGCAAGAAAACAAAAAGATTCCTAAACAATTCAGTGTTTAATGAATTCTACTCACACGTTACTCCAGACTCATTTTTTACGATTAAGAGTAAAGGCAACTAAAAAGAAAGTGTATTAATTAAATTAATGCAGTAACTCTGAATGAAATTGAACTTGAAACATTCAACAATTTAACAATCATATATTAGTCCAAATATAGCCATATATCACAGGAAATCAAAGCAGTCTGGTTAAACTTTGAGGCAAAGGCTGGTGCAACATAAATTGCAAACAATGAAATCAGAGCAGTCTGTGGTTAGCTATTGTTTCAATGCTGTCGGAACTAAAGTAAATGGCCAGCATTTAAACTGTCCAAAAGCTAAAGAGTTAAAACCAATTCTAGTCACTTCTAAGCCAAGGAAAGCCATTCACTGTAAAACTGGTATAATTTAAAATCGCCTTTCGCACTGTATACTGAATAGTTGAAAAGATCTAGTGCCATGAGACCCAATACAAATAAAATGATAAATAATGGAGATAAAAAAAAAATTTAGGTTCATTCCCATATTTTATAGTGACCCTTCACAATTCTCGCCTTCCTACTTATCCACTGCTCTCTTATTGAGTTCACCCAGCCCTCTCCACTCCAGCCACGGTGCCAGCTTCAATTCTGCATTTCTCTGCTTTTATCACAGTCATCTTTGCACTTTTTTCCACACTGTCTATATACATGCAACCTCCTCCTTGGCCTAGCTCATAAAACTATCCCCTCCCATCCCTCTTCAAGACCTTCTTCTACTGAGATGTCTACAAGAAATTACGCAACTAATCACAGTTATGCAGAGAGGGAGTTGGGGGTAATCGATATATCACACACACAAAACTATATTAAAAGAATATTAAGGTTGTAAAGTCAAGCACTTACAAGTTAGGATATGCCAGAAGTAAGGCTGCCTGTGCAACTCTAATTTGGTGCCCTTATGTGTACGCATTATGATAGTCTTAAATTACATGACCACATGTTATTTCCTCCAATATGTTATTTCTGCCCTGCTGAGTGCTCAGGATGGATGATACTCACTGAATAGGTAGTTATTCAATATTTCTTTTTCTCCTCATTCAGTGTGTTCCCCCCCATGCATTATTTATTTTAAATGATCCAAACCCTGCACTGAATACAAAATTATGCATTTCCTCCTGGGCTTTTTCTATGGTGCTCTCACCATGATATCCTAATGCTGTACAAACACTAGTTTTATCTTTACAATGCACCTGTGAGTCTAGGTGGTATTATTATTCTCATTTTACACATGGGGAACTGAAGTACAAAGTTTCAGGCCAAAATGATCAGAAATGTCTATGATTTTAGTGCCCAATTTGAAAAAAAAACCAAAACCCTTTTACCTACCTTTCGCCTTCGAGATGTGTTGCTCATGTCCATTCCACTGTAGGTGTGTGCACACCCATGTGCGCAGTCATCAGAGATTTTTGCCTTAGCGGTATCCGTAGGGCAGGCTGTGGCGCCCCCTGGAGTGCTGCGCTCATGCTGCGATATATCAGGCACTGCCGGCCCTGTACCCTCTCAGTTCCTTCTTACCGACAACTCCGACAGAGAGGCAGGAGGGCGGGTAATGGAATGGACATGAACAACACATCTCGAAGAACAACAGTTACGAAAGGTAGGTAACCATTTTTTCTTCTTCGAGTGGTTGCTCATGTTGATTCCATTGTAGGTGACTCATAAGCAGAATCCTCAAAGGTGGGATCGGAGTTCACAGACTTGCAGATTAGAGCACCTCTCTACTGAAACCAGCGTCATCTCGACACTGGGTCAGCGCATAGTGTGCCGTGAATGTGTGAATGGACGACCAGGTCGTGGCCTGACAGATTTCTTGGATCGGCACCTGAATGAGGAAGGCTGCCAAGGATGCCTGCACCCTCGTCAAATGAGCTGTCACTATCACCGGCAGGGGCACCTTCGCTGGCTTGTAACAGTAGCAGATACAGGTCGTGATCCATGATGATATTCTTTGGGCAGACACGGGTAACCTTTCATCCTGTCTTCGATCGCAAAGAACAAGTGTGTCGACTTACAGAACGGCTTCGTTCTGTCTATGTTGAAGACCAGAGCCTGTCTGACATCCAGGGTATTCAACCTGTGTTCCTCAACCATCGTGTGGGGATCAGGACAAAGGACTGGCAAGTATATGTCTTGAACAGTATGTAACTGGGAGATGACCTTGGGCAGAAAGGCTAGGTGCGGACGCAGCTGAACCTTGTCCTTACAGAAGACTGTGTAAGGTGGTTCAGATGTTAGCACTCTGATTTCGGACACCCGATGGGCTGAAGTTAGGGTGACTAGGAAGGAGACTTTCCAGGAGAGAAGCAGGAGACAGCAGGAAGCTAGGGGCTTGAAGGAGGGACCCATGAGCCTTGACAGGACAAGATTTAGGTCCCAAGGGGGTACCGGTTCCCAGACATGTGGGTAAAGGTGCTCCAGGCCCTTCAGAAAGCATGCCATCATAGAGTGGGCGAAGACCGACCCACCTTGAAATGGAGGATGGAATGCCGAAATGGCCACCAGGTGCACCTTGACCAAAGACAGCGACAGGCCATGCAGCTTAAGGTGCAGCAAATAGTCCAGGACGTTTTGCAGAGGGGCCTCTTCCACATCGATGCGACGATCTGAGGCCCAACACGTAAATCGCTGCCACTTCACCATGTAGGTAGCTCAGGCAGAAGGCTTCATGCTGCCCAGCAGGACTTGCTGGACACCAGTGGAACACTTTCGTTTCTCTCCACTCAGCCACACAGCAGCCAGGTTGTCAAGTGCAGTACCACCAGGTTTGGGTGCAGCAGATTGCTGTGGTTCTGGGACAGCAGGTCTGGCCAAAGAGGCAGCTGCAGGGGGTGGCTGCCGATAGACACAGGAGCATGCCGAACCAGTGTTCATGAGGCCACGCTGGGGTCACAAGGATGACCATGGCCTTGTCTTGCTTCACCTTTAGGAGGACCCTGTGGATCGAGGGCACTGGCGGGAAGGCGTACATCAGCACTCCCGACCATGAAATCAGGAAGGTGTCCAACAGGGAGCCCTTGTCCCTGCCCTGCAGAGAGCAGAACACATGGCACTTCCTGTTCTGCCTGGATGTGAACAGGTCCACCTGGGGATTCTCACACTTGCGGAAGATTAGGCTGACCACCTCCACATGGAGCGACCATTCATGGCGGGACTTTTAGTGGTCTGGAGATCACAAACGGGCAATCAAAAAGCCTGGTGGGCCGGACAAAAATGTTAGAATGGCCGGATCTGACCCGTGGGCCATATTTTGCTCACCTCTGGTGCCTGCTGGGAATCTAAACCAAGGCCAGCAACATTTACAGAGGCCTCAGATGAAGTCGGGCATGGCTGACCATGTATGTGCACGTGGCCATGTGGCCCAACAGTCGCAGACACGTGTGGGCCGTGGTGAGCGGGTGGGCTTTTATGTGGGAGATTAAACCTGCCATGGCCTGAAAACATGCTTCAGGAAGGAAGGCCCTGGCCTGCGCGGAGTTGAGAACTGCTACGATAAACTCTATGTGTTGGACTGGCATTAATGTGGACTCTTCCATGTTTATCAACAGGCCTGGGTTGCTGCAGGTGGAACGCACCCGATTGAGGCTCCTTTGCACCTGCTCCAGAGACCTGCCCTTGATGAGCCAGTCATTGAGATACGGAAAGATCTGGATCTCCCAATGTCTGAGGTAAGCCCCCCACTGGTGCCACACATTTCGTGAACACCCTGGGGATCAAGGACAGGCCAAAAGGTAGTGCCATGAACTGATAGTGATGCCCGGCCACTATGACGCACAGAAACCGTCTGTGTCCTGGGAATATGGAGACATGGAAGTATGTGTCCTTTAATTCGAGAGTGGCGTACCAATCCCCCGGATCCAGGGAAGGGATGGTGGAGGCCAGGGAGACCATGTGGAACTTCAACTTCCTGAGAGACTTGTTGAGGCCACGCAGGTCCAGAATAGGTCTGTGGCCCCCTTTTGCCTTTGGGATTAGGAAGTAGCAGGAATAGAATCTTCTTCCTTCCATATCCCGAGGAACCTCCTCCACAGCTCCCAGGCACAGGAGTTTCTCGACCGCCTGAATGAGGAGTTGCTCATGACAAGTGTCCCTGAAGAGGAACAGGGAAGGAGGTGGGGGGAGGGCGTGAGGGAGGGGTGGCCAAAAATTGCAGGGTATAGCCCTGAGCGACTACGTCCAGGATGCAGCAGTTCGATGTAACCCTGGAGCAGGCCAAATGGTAAGGGAAAAGGCAGTCGAGGAAATGGTGGGAAGGATCTGGACAGATGGTTGCTGCATCGCTCCCAGGCGCACCCTCAAAATGAGCGCTTCTGGCCCCCTTGGTGCTTCGCTGGGCAGGCTGTGCAGGAGAGCAGTATGAAAATGGGCGGCAGCAGCTAAACCCAGTGTCCTGTTTCTTTGTAGGACCTTGACAAGGTGTTCCAATAAGGCCATTGGCTTGGCCACTGGCCCTGCTGCCAGGCCAGCCCCAATGCCGCAGACATGCCCTCTGGAGCACAGTCCCATTGCTGCCTGGGTGAGGGGCTGAACTGCGCCTTCGATCCGGAGAAGTCGTTGCCCTCCAGTGACCACAGCACGGCCGTTGAGGCCTGTGTCTGGCGGCTAACGGTCGCCACCGTGACTGGTGTTGGGAGTAGGGAGAGCAGCACCATGTCGGGGAGGGGCCTCGAGGTCTCAGCGTCAGCGACTGACGATGTGACGAGGACTGGTGCCGGAGAGATTGTCTACGCCTGGGAAAGCTTCGGTCCAAAAATGGGGACCGGGACTGCGGTACCAATGACTGGTAACGATGGGATGGAGACCTGGGCCGATGCAGAGACCAAGAGCATGGCAACCTAGGGCTCTGTCTTGGCTCCAGAGACCGATGACACTCTCTCATCTTGTGTGAGGCCTAACTGGCAGGCTTGCCTTTGCAGGGAGCCTTAGCCAGTTCCATTGCTGAACCCGGTGCCAGCTGCGATGGGAGCTCTCTTGGCTCTGCAGGTGCAGAGAGCTGAAAGGGAGTTGACTGTACCATCGGCTTGGACCCTGTACCGCTCCCCAGAGTTGGTGGTGGGTCTTTTCGGGGAGAGGAACTCCCCAGAGCAGAGCCCTTGTGCGGGTCCAGAGTGGGCATAAGGCCTGAAGAGGGTCTTTGCCTATAGCACCTTTATTGGGCTTGCTCAGTGCCGTCTTTTTTAGCTTCTGTTTCAGCACTGGGGATGGTGAACGGTGCTAGGAGTAGCCTGGTACTGGAGGTGCGCTACGCACCAAGGCAAAGCACTGGGTGCCATTTTGGACCGAGCCAGCTCTGAGGCTGGGCGCAGGGCAGCCTGCATCAGGAGGGCCCTTAGTCATATGTCGCGTGCCCTCTGTGTCTGAAGACAAAAGTTCTTACAGATATGACAATGCTTCTTCACATGGGATTCCCGAGGCACTGCAGACAACTATCGTGCGGGTCACTAACAGGCATAGGCCTATTACACGTGGAGCATGTCCCGCCTGAGGCAAAGTCCCCGCTGGGACCCTAACTAACTGAACACTTAACAGCTAACCAGCAGACAATAGAACTATTTACAACTGGAAGCACAAGGCTGAGACAGGAAAAGGAACTGCTGGCCGCTTGCAAAGCAAGGGACGGAGGCGCTCCGACTGACCACCATGGGCGGTAAGAAGGAACTGAACAAGTGTAGGGCTGGCAGAGCCTGATATACCGCGGCATGAGCGCAGCACTCCAGGGGGCACCACAGTCGACCCTATGGATACCGCTAAGGTAAAAATCTCTGATGACTGCACACATTGGCGTGCACACCCCTACAATGGAATCGACATGAGCAAGCACTCAAAGAAGAACCTAGGGCCTAATTTTTCAGAGTACTCACTATATTATAGCACTTTACAAGTTCAGAGCAGAGCTCCAGTTTGACAGCAGTTACAGCTGTCAGAGCTCAGCACTTTTGCAAATCGAACCCCAGGTATCTCACATTGGACACCCAAAATAAATGAGGAACCCACAATTAGTGGCCACCTGTGAGAATTTTGGTTTAAGTAACTTACCCAGCATCACATAGGAACTCTGTAGCAGAAGCAGGAATAGAATTCACTTCTCTAGGATATAGTTCAACTGCCCTAACTATGAAGCAATCAGGTCTTTTCCTGCTGTCCCCTGCCTCACTCATTGCACACCTTCCAACATCTGCAACAAATGAGGCAGGAATCCTACAGACGATAGAGTCATACACTACATAACCCTGATTCATCCCCAGCACATATACTCTGTCCTGTGCACTGACAGGGGCCCCGTGGGAAAAAATAGTTTGTCATGATGTAATTAAAGACTGCCATAATGCTGTGATGCATGTGGGTAATATTTTATGACCTGTTTATATGACTCTGTACCTATCACTTGGGTATTCCTATCCAATGGGTGCAAATGGCTTAATATGCAGCTTCTGGGGCAAACCAGGAGACATGACATGTTTGTATCACATAACTGTCTGGGGTGATATGATATGAATGGGTCATTTAAGGACTGGCTGGAACCAACCCATATCAATGGAGCATCTGGAAAGAGAACAGGAACACCCAACATCTGAACACTTGATACTTAACAATGGGAGGCTCTGGCAGGTGAAACACCTGAACTCAGTATGACTTTGCAGCAGCCCGGTGGGCAGAGATGTGACAGAGAGCTGCAGGAGCAAGAAGGGCTGGGGGGGGGCAGGAGGAGCACACTTCCTTGCAGAACCTGGAATTCTGAACCCAAGAGTCTTAATATTCTTTTATTGCTTAGCAAATAGCTGTGAAACCAACTGATCAAATGTGTGTCTCATCCTCCTCAAGTGGTAGGTCCACATAGAAAATAACTTTCTACTGCTAACATTAGTCTGTTAGCACAAGTGACAGAGAACTATGCTATGGATCTAAAGATTCCAATTCTGCCAATAACCCACGAGGGGGACAGAGATGTGACAGGAGGTTGTGATAAGAACTGGGCTCACAGAGACACAGCAGCTCTTATTTGGGACTCTAAGGGTAGTTAAACCCTGGAATAGGCTTCCAAGGGAGGTTATGGAATCCCAGTCACTGGGAATTTTTAAAAACAGGTTGGACAAACACCTATCAGGGATGGTCTAGGTATAGTTGGTCCTGCCTCAGCGCAGAGGGGATGGACAAGTTGACCTCTTGAGGTGGTTCCTTCCAGCTCTACATTTCTATGATTCTATTTGTCTGTGTATTGCCTTCTTCATCTACACTAGGAAAACTGCTTGCCATTTTCAGCCCTGCTGCAATTGATGATTAGATGGTGAAACCCCTTAAATCATGTCTACACTAGAGTTTATGCTGTTGCCAGCTCCATGTCCTGAGAAAAATCTACAAAATTTCCTAGTGTAGATGCACCCTAGATTGGAGCTATTTGAGGCAGAGGCTGTCTCTTCCTATGTATTTAGAATGGGTTCTCAGGGCAAATTTTTTGGTGGCCTCAGAGTGTGACCACCAACTCTTGCTGGTGGCCACTTTCACGCTTTTTCCTAAAATACTTAATTAGCTTCAGGAAAAACAAATAAATATGCACATATACATGTCCAAATCATTGTAATTTATTTATTGCCAGCTAGTAAGACCGTTGTGAAAAGTGATATTAACAAACATACAAGTGTCACTTTTCACAGCAGACTTACTTAACTCTAGCAAGCCGGGGGACAAATTAATCCCTGGATATGGGGCCAGGGTAGGCAGCGGGGAGCTACAGCCTGAAGCCCTGCTGCTGGAGGCTGGGACTGGAGCCCAAAGTCCCATGGCCAGAGCTTGCCACCTCGCCACCCCAGCTCTGCTACAGTTAAGGTGAAGACCAGCTTTCTGTTTGAAGCTTGACTATTCTAAAATCCATACGGTTATTTGGATTGCCTTGAAATTTGCCGTGCCACATGGGGGTGCATGTCAGTACTGTCAGTGCCCCAAATTTAGGGCCATTTGGCCAAGGAGCCCAAGATACAGCCCCCAGAAAAAAACAGCTTTTTAAAAAATTGTGTACAGACAGAGATCAAACCAGGGCTCAGACCATTGCAGCAAGGTCTCAGATGCTCAAGCGTTACCCCAATAGAGTGCATGACATCCACAAGCTCTTTGGGGCAAATCAAATTATGTTATTAGAATAAGAGTTTGCTTCTCCAGGCGGGTGTTCTGGCAAGCATTGCCACGGCTCTCATCCCTCATGGATTATACTGTGCCTGCGCAGAGAGAGAGAGAGAGAGAGAGAGAGAGAGCCCAGGAGTGCTGAAAGGTACCAAAGATCCACAGCACCTGTGTGATTCTGAAGGACTGTGCTGGCCATTGAATCTGAGCCCAAACAGGAACTTTGAGTTCAAAGCCATCCCAGGACTGAAGTTGGAAACAAAAAAGGAGGTAATCTACCTTCATCACAAGAGCTTTTTTTTATTTTGGGGCAATGTAATTTGAATGCTGCAAGAATATTTAGAAGATAGTGAAACTATTTGTGAAAGAAAATACACTATTAATACAAATACTCACTGGGAAGGGAAGGTGATTGGGGGTGGAAGAGGAGGTGGAAATAGGGGCAGAGGAGTTTGGGGTATAGCAAGGGGGTCTTGGGGGATAAATAAAGTTGGTGGGTAGGAGAAGGGGTGGGACACTAGGAAAGGATACATGTGAGTGAGTGACAGGAGGACTGGGGGGAAATAAGGGCAGAAGCACCTGTCAGCCTCACATTCCCCTCCCCTGTGTGTGTCACAATCTGGGGGCCACTGGCCCACCTACATGAGAACTGGGAGAACTTGTCCTTTTTGGGGGTCTGAGCCTCCCTTTCAACCCTCCCCTGCCACGTGCACAGGATCTGGGAAAGTCCCACCCCACTGGGTGTGCAGCTCAGAACAGGCATGCCGAGAGCATGGACGAAGAACATGCTGCTGATTCTGGGTAAGGAGTTGAGAGCAGGCACGCTTGTTGCATACCACAGGCTTTTCAGCACTGTGGAGAGAGAATGAGAACACCCATTGATGTGAATGAAGTTGTTTATTGTTTCAGGCTGTATTCATCTCCATGAGGTCTTCCCATTCTGGTGAGACCATCACCCTGAGATGTAGGAGCCACTTCACACCTTCTGAGCCTCCTCAGCTGCAGCTGATGTGTAGAGCTGTGTGCCACACCTACCTAGAGTACACAGTAGCTATGTCTAACCTAGGACTTTCGTCTGTAAAACTTTTGTCCATCGGGGTGTGAAAAAAACACACCCCTGACCAACATAAGTTACACTGACAGAAGAGCCGGTGTGGACAGCGCTATGTCAGCAGGAGATGCAGAGTTAAGGTTTCCCGGTGACAGCTGATGCCCTTCCAGAATACAGAATTCAGCAAAATTCAAACTTCAGAAAACCAGGAAATACAGAGTTAAGGTAAATGCCCATGTAACCTTAACTCTGCCCTCTTTGCACGATAACTCAAAACACCCATACTTGCATGCTGCCTTTTCACTGTAAAGGAAAAGAACTTGCCCTACACTCAAACACTGAGCCTACCGTCCTGGCAGAATACCACACTTGTGAAATTTAACAAGCCCTTCATACTTATTCACAGGATACCATCTAAACCTATATTTCCCCTTAACCATCATTAAACCCACAGGCTGCTCCCATTTCCCAGTTCACTTCTGACAATTCCTGAGGCAAGATGCACACCCCCAGTGCCTTACTACTGAGACAACCGACACAATTTTGCAATAAAATGATGCAGACTAGCTCCTCAAGGTACACGTCCTTTCTTTACTTGCAAATGTGGGGGTGTGGGGCCAAACCCTGATCTCCTCATATCACAATTACAGCTCTGTGAGCCTCCTCAAACTAATCCCCAACTCCTCAGCTCACAAACACACCTCTGCCCCACCTCCTGTCTCCACCAGTCAAACCATTTTGTACAGCTCATACACTGAATGCAGCTGCAGTACATGTGGATAATTCCCAGAAGCTACTGCTAGCTCCATAGGGGCAGAGTTAAGCTTGTGTGAGTGTTAATCTTAACTCTGTGGGTATGTCTACACAGCAATTAAACACCTCTGGCTGGCCCTTGCCAAGGGGGAGGGTCCCAGAGCCTAAGCTCAAGCCTGAACATCTAACACTGCAGTTTTAGAACACCACAGCCCAAGCCCTGCGAGCCTGAGTCAGCTGACCTGGGCCAGCCTCAGGTGTTTAATTGTTTTTATACCCTCTGTTTTCTAGTTTTCTGAAGTCTGAATTTTGCTGCACGGGATGTTCTGGAAGGATATTAGTTATCTGTCACTGGGAAACCTTAGATCTGCATTAACAAAGTATTTTGCCATTTAAATGCACTCTTATTTACTGTTATTTTTAGGAACATGAATAATGTTTTCAAATTATTTACTAAAATATTTATTAAATTAAATAATACCTCTACTGAGGCCCTGCATTGGTTCTGCTGGACTGTGCATAAATGCCAACACACTCTCACTCTTAAATCCTTTCACTTTATCCAATTCCTCAAAGAGATTAGGAAACATTACCTCAGGAATATAAGAAACAGTATATTATCTGTTTCACTCCATTTATAGTGCTTTCTTTTAGAACAGCTGGGAGTAAGTACTAGGCCTGGTAGTACGTGTATGCAGAGAGAGCTGTCAGTTTACAACTGACATGAAATGACAAGCATGTGAGTGTGTCACTGGTATGGGAGACAGCTTGAAATCAAAATGCTCTCTTTTTGTTTTGTTTTGTTTTTCATTAAATGGATACTGTCAACATCATTTTTTAATGGACTGCTTAAAAAAATGTTCCAACAGAGCTCCCTTTCAAGCGGATATCCTGAATTTAAAAATAAACCAAACAATTCTTTACAAAATATAAGGCTTTTTCCTCTCCCCAATTCCTGATTTAAGAAAGTATCCCTATTCAGGCCAAACCTGCAACCACATGCTTAAGTCCCACTGAAGTCAACAAAACTTAAGCATATGTTTAAAACAAAGCATGTTCTGATGTGTGGTCCTGAACAGGGATGGTCTCCAAGGCAAGCTTAAATGCTTTCTTGATTTGAGGCCCTAGTGATGCTACTTGGAGTCTTCTGGGTGGGCACAAGAGCACCAATGTCAAACATGCTGAGGTCCACCTTTCCTCCATCACCATTCTCCCTCTGCAAACTCCTGCCGGCTACCCTTCAGTTTCAGCTGTTTTGCTGCTGTTCCTGGTAAAATCCCCATCTTGCAGAGCCTCGGGAAGGGTGTGCACATTCATCAAAACAGCTAAGCCAGGGGTGGGCAAACTTTTTGGCCTAAGGGCCACATAGGGGTTCCGAAACTGTATGGAAGGCCGGGTAGGGAAGGCTGTGCCTCCCCAAACAGCCTGGCCCCGGCCCCCTATCCGCCCCCTCCCACTTCCCGCTGCCTTACTGCCCCCCTCAGAACTCCCAACCCATCCAAGTCCCCCATTCCTTGTCCCCTGACCGCCCCCCTGAAACCTCCCACCCTAAACTGCCCCCCGGGACCCCACCCCCTATCCAATCCCCCCTACTCCCTGTCCCCTGACTGTCCCGACGCCTATCCACCCCCCCACCCCCTGTCAGGCCCCCTGGGACTCCCACGCCTATACAACTGCCCCCTGTTCCCTGACTGCCTTCCAGGACCCCCTGCCCTTTATCCAACCCCCTCCCCCGGCTCCCTGCCCCCTTACCATGACGCTCAGAACACCAGGTGTGGCACCTGTGCTGCCCTGCCAGAGCCAGCCCCGCCACCGCACAATCTAGAGCACCGGGACAGGCTGGTGGCTCTCGCAGCCATGCTGCCTGGCAGGAGCTCACAGCCCCACCGCCCAGAGCACTGGTGGCATGGCAAGCTGAGGCTGTGGGGGAGGGGGGACAGCAAGGGAAGGGCTGGGGGCTAGCCTCCCTGGCCGGGAACTCAAGGGCTGGGCAGAATGGTCCTGTGGGATGGATGTGGCCCACGGGCTGCAGTTTGCCCATCTCTGAGCTGAGCTGACTACGCACAGTGCTGTCAAATGCACAAATCAAACACATTAAAATATTCAGGAAAACACTTTTTCTTTTTAAATCACTTGTAAGTTATAGTGCTCCTAAGCTTTCCTGGTAAGAACACTAGGTACAAATGGTGTGCTGAGACCCCTAACTACCATGCCGACCAATACTGTCTCATTGTTTCTTTGTGCTCACTCTCTCTGTATCCATCTGCTGTCTCTTTCTTATACTTAGATCATAGGCGCCAACTCTGTGGGTGCTCCATGACTGGAGCACCCACAGGGAAAAATTAGTGGGTGCTCTGCACCCACTGGCAGCCAAGCTCCCTCGTCCTTGCCTCCTTCTCCCCCCCAGCATGCCGCATCCCTGCTCCTCCCCCCCCCCGCCTAACAGCTGTTTGGCGGCACTTAGGACTTTCCAGGAGAGAAGGGGAGGAGCAGGGACACGGCATGCCCAAAGGAGGTGGCGAAGAAGAAGCGTGGCAGGGATGGGGACTAGGGGGAAGAGGGTGGAATGGGGGCAGGGATGGGGGTGTCGAGCACCCACCGGGCAGAGGGGAAGTCAGTGCCTATGACTTAGATGGTAAGCTCTTTGGCGCAAAGACCATTTTTTGTTATGTATTTCTTCAGTGCCTAGCACAATGGGGCCCTGGTCCACAACTGGAGCTCATAGGTGCTACTGAAATACAAATAATAAAAAAATTGTAATAACATTTTCAGGAGTTTTTCAAGTTGACGTAGCCCTTCTAAAAAACCGCCTCAACTTCTCTGCACAAAAGTGACAGACAGAAAACAGACTTCCATATGGAGAAAAGGAAAGGAAAGTACAAAATAAATAAATAAAATGATGAGTCTGGATATAAAGTCAAAAAGAAACCCCAAATAGTGCTGATAATCATAAACACAGACAATACAAAGTAAAAATATAAAATGGTTGAAGTATTGTAAAAGTATAAAAAAATCTGACTGGACAGTTTGAAAATATTGTCGTATGCTCAAGCAAATCACACTAGGATCCTAAACTAGTCAGAATACACAGAAGAACTGAGTAGAAGATACTTATTACTAAAAAAAAAAAAGGCAATGTTCTGAAAACAACTTATGTAGCTAAGAGACACATCTGCTGTACAAAGATTCTGCTTCTGATTTTTCTACTCTACATAATGCTGTGTAAAAACGATACATTCCTACTGAACAGATGTGTTGCTTGTGTGTATGTGGTATTGTATCTACTTTAGAGAAAAGTTTGGATTGCTCATTATAATGTAGCCATGAGAAATTTGAGGTCTGATACTTTTTATGCATACATCATCAACAGAACTGATAACTAGCAGGTCCCATTCTGTCTTTATCCCACCTTTCATATATATCAACAGGAATTTTTTTGGATAAGCACTGAATAACAAACCAGGTAAACTTCAGGGCTTGCCATTGAGTTTTAAGGCCCTGATTCAGCAAAGCACTAAAGTTTACATTGAAGCATGTGAGCCATCTCATTGAAGTCAGTGAGCCAGCACACATGCTTAAAGTTAAGTATGGTTTAAGTGCTTTGCTGGATAAGGGCCAAGTGCTGCCCTCCTCTTTATATGTGCAATGATACTGAAAACAGTATTCAGAGTGGTAGCCGTGTTAGTCTGTATCAGCAAAAAGAACGAGGAGTCCTTGTGGCACCTTAGAGACTAACACATTTATTTGAGCATAAGCTTTTGTGGGCTAAAACCCGCTTCATCGGATGCATGCAGTGGAAAATACTGTGATGGTATATCAGCTAGAAAGAATCCCACTTGACTTTTAGACCATATTCAAGTGAGTTTGCTGGGCTGGCAGTTAAAAATGTGTCTATATATTACATTAAAAAAATATATTAAAAGCAAGTTATTTAGGTTGCAAAGCCCTCAAAAGTTAGAAATGCCAGATTTACAGTTGCCTTTGCAGCCTTAACTCTGTTCTCTTACGCATCCATCCAATGCACTGAATGAGGCAGGGATCTTGTTGAAAAATAATATGGGAAAGAATGTATCACAATGCACGTGCACAAAGGGCTGAATTAAGGTTGCACAGGAAACTTTATATCTGGCATTTCCTAGCTATGAGTGCTTGACTTTGCAGCCAAAATGTTCTGTTAATTTAGGGGTTTTTTGTATGCAATACGCTAGCTTTTTTTTTTTAGAAGGGAAAAAAGTAAAACACCAATTCTATTATGTATAATTGTAACAATATTTCAATGCTGAACCTTCAACACTGTAGTATAGACCTTCTACCATTTGACCTACAGAGCTTCATACATTAGCTGGCAGCAGGAGACGGGCTGTTATCCCAGAGGGGAGCTGCTGGTGCCATGTGCTGGGTTGAGGGGTGAAGCCCAGCTTGGCATCACTCTCTTCCTCCCCACAGGACGTGGGAGTCTCCTACCCTGCCCCATGTAACAGGGGGGATAGACTACTGGGTCCACATGCTGGGTCTGGGGGAATTATGTGGGGAGCTCAGTCTAGCCTGGTTCTTCTCCCCTCTCCCACAGCTACCACATCTGGCAGTTCCCAGTGCAGAATCTGCTGCCACCACTTGAGCAGTGATGTGACTATGGCTCTTTAGAATGTTCACAGTCAGCTGGTATTGTGGCAGGCTGCCAACTTTTTTCCTGAGTAATGAGAAAGAGAATGGAAAATGTGTCTTATGTTGCTGTTGCTGGAGCTGAGAACTTCTCTGTGCCCTCTGCTCCTGCAGGGGGCCTTGAGCACCCAGTCCCCCTACTGGTGGAAGCATTCAGCAGGAAGTCTATTGGCTGAAAGCACCCTGTTGGAGCAGAGGGCATGTCTACGCTGCAGCCAGGAGCATGCATCCCAGCTCAGGTTGACAGACTCATGCTAGTTCAGCTCCAGGTAGCGCACTAAAATTAGCAGTATGGACACTGCGGCTCCAGGCTGAGATCCAGGCTTGCCATCTGAGCTTGGACACAGGGGGTTGCTGAAAGGCAGTATGGCTAAGTGGATGAGATTTGAATCTTCCCTATGAGCTACAGGGTTGTGAGCCCAGCTCTGAACGAAGTGATTTTATGCAACCTCTCAAATTTCCGGAGGCAGGTATAAATATGCAACCAAGAATCAGGCTAGGGATAACGAGGTTAGTTCAATCAGGGAGGAGGAGGCCCTCTTCTAGCAGTTGAGGTGTGAACACCAATGGAGGAGAAACTGCTTTTGTAGTTGGCGAGCCATTCACAGTCTTTGTTTAATCCTAAACCGATGGTGTCAAATTTGTACTTTTGTAGTGATAATTAAGATGGCCCATTTAGACAGTTGACAAGAAGGTGTGAGGATACTTAATTTAAAGAAATAGATTCAATATGTGTAATGACCCAGCCACTCCCAGTCTCTGTTCAAACCCAAGTTAATGGTATCTAGTTTGCATATTAATTCAAGCTCAGCAGTTTCTCGTTGGAGTCTGTTTTTGAAGTTTTCTGTTGCAAAATTTCTCTTTGAAGTCTGGTCCTGAAGTTTTTTTGCTGTAGGATGGCTACTTTTAAATCTGCTATTGTGTGATGGTGTATATTACATTAGTGGACACCGCACCATAGTAACTCTGACCATAGTAACTCTAACCCAGGAACCAATCCATGCAACAAATCTCGATGCCAACTCTGCCCATATATCTACACCAGCGACACCATCACAGGACCTAACCAGATCAGCCACGCCATCACCAGTTCATTCACCTGCACATCCATCAATGTAATATACACCGTCATGTGTCAGCAATGCCCCTCTGCTCCCTAGGTGTTCACACCTCAACTGCTAGAAGAGGGCCTCATCCTCCCTGATTGAACTAACCTCTTTAACCCTAGCCTGATTCTTGCTTGCATATTTATACCTGCCTCTGGAAATTTCCACTACGTTCATCTGACGAAGTGGGTTTTGACCCATGAAAGCCTTATGCTCCAATACGTCTTTTAGTCTATAAGGTGCCACAGGACTCTTTGCCGCTTTTACAGATCCAGACTAACACGGCTACCCCTCTGAAAGTTAATTTCAAACGGTTAAAGTGTAGCAAAGTTATAAGGAACTGAAAATAGTGGATTAATGGAAAGTGTTAGGCAACCTTAACTGGAGGCATTGCTACCAATTCTGCCTGTAATGCACAACTCTCATTATTAGTTGAGTCCTTTATTATGGGATGGTCAGCAGAGACTCGGTGCAGTCAGGAACCAATAGAGCTCACATCACAGTTAAACAATCCTTCTGGCCTACCATCCTGATAATTGTTTCCTTGTACAGCATTTTGTACAGAGTGTGAATAATCATTCAGAAGGAACACTATTAAAGAACCCTGGAGAGAGTTGCACCCAATTCTTTCTGGCTGAAAGGACAGTTGCCATAATATGTCATAGTTGCCTTTTGGGAGTTAGACGTTGAGGGGGAAAAAATGGCAATATGAAAGTCTTAGGAGACTTTCCCAACTGGAGAGGGGCCTCAGACAGAAGGTGATGACTGGAAACAAAGAAAAGGCTATTGAAAAGTTGGCGAGAAATGGACAGGAAAAGAAAGAATGGGGAAAGAGAGATTAGTAGAAATAAGAGGGCAGGAAAAAATGCACAAAATCTAAAAGCAAGCATGGAAAAGAGACCTAGGGAAAAGAAAAGATCAAATTTTTTATTTTTAGGATACAGATTTATGAGTTTCTTTTGAGAGACAGTGTGTTCAAGTGGATTGAGCAAACGACATGGAGCCTGCAATAACTACGTTACTAAACTTCTCTGACTTTCCTTTTCTGCAAAATGGCAGAACTGTAAATGCTATCAACCTTATAGGGCTGTAGGAAACATTAACCTCTTGTCAGTGAGGTGCTGGTACCATGTCATAAGAACATAAGAATGGCCATACTGGGTCAGACCAATGGTTCATCTAGTCCAGTATCCTGTCTTCCAACAATGGCTAATGCCAGGTGCCCCCGAGGGAATGAACAGAACAGGGCAATTATCAAGTGATCCATCCCCTGTCGTCCAGTCCCAGCTTCTGGCAGTGAGAGGCTTAGGGATATTCAGAGCATGGGGTTGTGTCCCTGACCAGGCTAGCTAATAGCTATTGATGGACCTATCCTCCATGAACTTATCTCATTCTCTTTCGAATCCAGTTATATTTTTGGCTTTCACGACATCCTGGCACCGAGTTCCACAGGTTGACTGTGCATTGTCACAACAAAAGGATACAGGTCTCCCATCCTTTTCTCCAAGACGTTTCTCGACGTTTGTTCCCTCCCATGTCACCCACATGGCCCAACCACTGGGTGCCTTCTTTAAGCTCTCTCTGCCAGTTCTTTCCTCCATTGATCAAATGACCACCCTACGCTCCTTTCTCTACCAGCCTTCCACCCGTCAACTTTCCAAATGTGGTTCTATCTGCCCCTCCTGCCCCATCACACGCCCTCCCTTTCAAGTTCTCGTTCCAACATCTCTATCCTGGCTCATCTCTCTCTGCCCCTCCATCTGCCACCCCTATTCCCCCCAAATCCCTCTAAATTTGAGACAGCTTTCCTAACAAATAGAACATTAGATTAACCCTCTTGAGAATGATTTATTCACGGGGTGGAATTTGAAATTACCAGACCCTGTATCATGGAACATTTTTTTTTAATTACCTGCCCAGTGCAGCTAGTTATATGACCTTGCACAAGCAGCAGTTTGACACAAGTCCCGTCAGCAATACCATTCTACCCTCACCTTTGCGTACCTCACACCAGATACCTCAATTTTACCTCAGCTGACTGACCAGACTGTGGGCTGTTAGTGACCATCACCGTAGGATCCTCAGCTGCAGATTGTTCCTCAGATTCCAATATTAAATCTCCAGAGACTTTTTAAACTGATCTCTGACTCGGGGTATGTCTAACACTGCAACTGTGCCAGTGTAGCACTTTCATGCAGATACTTCCTACATTGACAAAAAGGGGGTTTCAGTCAGTGTAGTTAATCCACCTCTCCAAGAGGTGGTAGTTTGGAAGAATTCTTCTGTTGACCTAGCTGTGTCTACAGTGGGTATTAGGTGAACCTAACTATGATGCACAGGGTGCAAAATTTTTCACACCTCTGAGCTATGTAGTTAGTTTGATCTAATTTGTAGGTGTAGACCAGGTCTCAGATAAAAAGCAGTCCCAAATGACAGTTGATGAGATTAGTATTTTGTTATTTAACCATACCACCAAGAATTAAACTTGCATTAAACTTGTTTAAGGGGCAGTCTTTTATATTTAATAAAGACAGTGCTCTCCTCCTGCTCCCACCCAGAGGTGACTGCGCTGAGATTCCTGGATTTCATTAGGAGTGTACTAAGTATTTTGCTCTCTTTTTAAATTTTGGTTACAGCTAAGAGCTGGAATTATTGACAGACCCTTCTCATTACTGATGCCTAGTTCCAAATTTTAAACTTCAGACATTTTAGTGTAGTTAGAATTCTAAGAACAGAAAAGTGTTTATTTTTTTCACCCTCCCTAATTCACAATCAGTGTAAAGGTTTTGTCTTCAACCTTCTCAAAAATAATCAACTTCAAGTAGACACTAAGCACAAAGAGGCAGTGGTGCAGTCTTGTGGCTAAGGCACTGCACTGATACTCAGGACATTGGGGCTCAATTCCCAACTCTGCCACACACTTTTTGTGTTACCATGGGCAAGTCATTGATTTTGTATCTCTGCCCCAGTTTCTGACCTGTAAAATGGGGATGTAATATTTCCTTTCTCCCAGCTTTCGTGTGTCTTGCGCATTTAGATGTTAAGCTCTTTTGAGGCAGGCAGTGTCTCTCGCTACATGTATGTACAGCACATAGCAGAGCAGCATCCTCATCTTGATTTTGGCCTCGAGACACTACCACAGTAGGCTGAAGAGATAGAGGATGGGTAAGGGAGATCTTTCCTCCTCCTGGGGGGATGCTTTGGTACCCTTTTCTTTGCAAAACTGTACTTTGTTCCAGAACTCACATCATCTGTGAGCCATGCTATCCCTGTAAGTTTTCTTCCTTGGTTGAATACCTCAGGGTAAAGGCTGGCTGTTGGAATGCTCAAGTCTGGACATTCGGGGAGGCACTAAGCATGATCAGTGCTTCACAAGGTGTCCTTTTCTTGATCCACATTGCCATGGCTATACATGCTGGGCAAAGCTGCGGAAAGTATGGTGTCAGGGTTCCTTCCCCACTCTGAACTCTAGGGTACATAAGTGGGGACCTGCATGAAAACCCCCTAAGCTTATTTTTACCAGCTTAGGTTAAAACTTCCCCAAGGTACAAACTATTTTACCTTTTGCCCTTACACTTTATTGCTGCCACCACCAAGCGTCTAACAAATATATAACAGGGAAAGAGCCTGCTTGGAAACGTCTTTCCCCCCAAAATCCTCCCAAACCCTACACCCTCTTTCTTGGGGAAGGCTTGATAAAAATCCTCACCAATTTGCATAGGTGAACACAGACCCAAACCCTTGGATCTTAAGAACAATGAAAAAGCAATCAATCAGGGTCTTAAAAGAAGAGTTTTAATTGAAGTAAAAGAATCACCTCTGTAAAATCAGGATGGTAAATACCTTACAGGGTAATCAGATTCAAAACTTAGAGAATCCCTCTAGGCAAAACCTTAAGTTACAAAAAGACACAAAAACAGGAATATACATTCCATTCAGCACAGCTTATTTTATCAGCCATTTAAACAAAACAGAATCTAATGCATATCTAACTAGATTGCTTACTGACTTTTTACAGGAGTTCTGACCTGCATTCCTGCTCTGGTCCCAGCAAAAGCATCACACAGACAGAGAGAACCTTTGTTTCTCCCCCCCCACAGCTTTGAAAATATCTTGTCTCCTCATTGGTCATTTTGGTCAGGTGCCAGCGAGATTATCCTAGCTTCTTAACCCTTTACAGGTGAAAGGGTATTTCCTCTGGCCAGGAGGGATTTAAAGGTGTTTACCCTTCCCTTTATATTTGTGACATATGGAGACTTAGGTGCCATTGAAATTCACATCATACAGCAGCTTTTGAGTGGAAAATACCCCCTGGACTAAAGTACAGTCTTTATAGCGGCATAGTCAAAAGCATCATGAAACTTCTTCAGACCATTAGATGTAGAGTTGAACTGGGAGTGGATAGATAAAGGGTGAGATCCTGAGCTGATGTGAATGAGTGCAGCTCTGGGATTTGGCCCATAATCTGTAAAATTACTTTAAAAAACCATGAGCTGTTCTGCAGACCATCAAAAATTAAGGCATTTGGAAGCACCCAGAACTTTGTTCATTAAGTGAAAATATAACTAACCAATTTATATACCAAGTTAACATTAGCTTTTCAACCTAAATTGCACAAAATGTCTTCTTCTTCAGATGTACAGTACTAAAGATATCCATGTAACAAATGCATGCATGCATTCATTTCTGCATGCTCTTATCTCAACTGAGTGTTACATCGCTTCACCTGTCTTCAGTGTGACCTCTCTTTTTAGTCTAATCACAATAATTTCAATATAACCTTAACATTCCTTTGCAAGCTCTCCCCAACTCAGTATGCAAGGATTTTAAAAATGAAAGCGATCAAATGAGCAAAATGTATTTCTACATATACAGATCAGGATATCTAATCAAAGTAGTAGGCAACCTGTACAAACCAAACTTGCACAAAAGGGTTTCCTGTCACATATGAATGAGTATTGAAAATACAACATTCAGAAAAACTCGCAAAGAAGGTGGGATGGAGGGGAGGAGAGTAACAAAGTAAAGTAATTACCTATCTCCCTTTGGTTTTCTTTTCTGTACTGTCTTCCCTTTGGGTCGTCTCTCACTTCCTAAACAGGGGCTCCCACCAGGGCCTGTTACCCGTATTGATTCAAGGCCTTTGGAAGATTTCTTAAAAGTAAATTCCACTGGTTCTCCTTCTTTTAGGCTTCTAAATCCTTCCATGTAAAGCTTGCTCTGTAAATAGGAAAAATATTCTTGGTTACTATTGCCTTAAAAACAAAGTTGACAATTAAAATAACAGGACAACCTTAACTTTCCTGTTATGTTTATCCTACAAGACACAGGTTGAATTGGGGTTCCCTTAATAAGATCCACTAAAGAGTCTATACTTATGGTCATGGTGAAAACATTCTTCAAGCTTAAGAAATAATGAGATTCTCTTTTTGGATATGAACAAAATTGAAATAATAATGTCCTTATTCTCTGCTGAATTGATGTGGGCTTTTGGGCTGTACAAATCTAAACGTGCTGTATGCTCATACAGTGCTCTATAGAAACTTTCTGCAGTTTAAGGCATTTTAATAGAAACAGAGAAGACAAAGCAAATAGGTTTTTTTTTAAAAATAGGAAGAAAAGAGAGCAAATGCTCCCTCTCTAAGTGAACCTAGATATTGAGTTCTAGTTGATAATCAAAATGCAACCTATAAAAGAAAAGGGGGGAAAGGAAAGATCAATTTTCAAACTAGCAGAAGTAAACAATAATGAGCAAAAAGAATGAAAAAGGAGCTACCAACAAAATGAATTGCAAAAGTTAACTCAGTTACTCCAGGTGAACTGCTAAGTTAGCATTCATTGCCGGTAAAACCTATCTTGTTGGTATGATCTGGGTATGGATTTATTCTTTAATCCAAGAAAAGCAAATCATCATCACCAGGGTCAGAGAAACAAAACAGCAACACTGATAATCTTTTGGTATATACTTCTAGTGTGAAATCCTGCCCCAATTAAGTCAATGGGAGTTTTGCAATTGACTTGAATGGGGCCAGGATTTCACTCCTCACCTCAAATCCTCTGAATGCTGTATAATACTAAATCTATATCCAAGGATAAATCTGCTGAATAAAAAACTTGGATGAAATGGTTAGCAAGTTAAGTGAAACAGAATAGAATGTAAAAAGGAAGACAATAATAGACTCTGGTCTTATTAAATGTTTATTCAAAATGTTATATTTAACACAGACAAGATTAGTGGGATTATAAAGTGAGTATTACAGAATCACTGGCAATACCCAATACTTAAACTGGGCTTTTATGTTTCTTATAAAAACTAAAGGGAAGGGAAACAAAGAGGGGAACACTTTTTTGTTGTTGTTATTGGCTTGTGAATACTTCAGAATAGACAACACATCTGGATTGACTCATACAAGCTACCCAGCCAGTACTCTCTTGGCTAAACCATAGAGTCAACAAAGGGAAGCAATCTTAACTGTGGAGGTAGGATGCACTGTAGTGGTCTGGAAGGTAGCTGGACACTAAAGCTGTCAATGGTCAACATTTCTCCATTCAACCACATATAGGGTAGAGCTGGAGAACATCAAGGGATGCTCTTGACCACACACAGGCAGCAAATAGTCCAACATCGCAAGGGAAATTGTGGGGACAGTGAGTCTATACTAGCCTGCTAGGACCCCCATTTGTGTCAGCTGAGCCTGGCATCCCCTTTGTAATATCTTCTGTGGGAAGTACAACGAGGAAGCCTGGTCTTGTGGTTAAGGCATGGAAGCCATACTGAGACAGGAAGATTTGGCTCCTGTTCCTATCTCTGCAGACTTCCTGTGTGGGCTTGGGCAAATGAAATCACTTAATTTTTCCATGCCTCAGTTTCTCTATCTGTAAAGTAGCCACTATCAAATACTTACCTATCTAACAAGGTACCGAGAGATTAAATTAATGATTGTAAACCTGTTTGAAATATTCATTTGGAAGAAACTAAGTGAGTACACACACAGGCATGCACACAGTAAAAGAACTCCTATCTACTGGGCTCCCACAGTCTACTGAGCAGTGGTCATTCGTGGTGGTACGGGAAATGTACTATTGGATTCCAATGCACTATGAGTCACAATATCAGTTCAGGCTGACAAAGGGATCTGGCTGCCTTTAGGGAAGGAATTGCAGGTTTTTCAGGAGCTACAAGCACAGAAGATTCATGGATCCACTGGTTAGGATGAGGAGGGCTCGGGCACGACCAATCCTGCAGCTCGGGTAGAAGTAGTTGTTGCACCAAGACGAACACGTGTGAAGCGAGGAGCAAACACAGGCCTCTTCAGGTCAGAGGGGTGATGTCTGCAGTGTAGCTGGGAGCGAGTGTCCCAGAGTAGGCAGGTAGATGGGGTAACTCAGCTGGAGCTAGGGCGCTAACAATAGCAGCACAGATGATGTAGCACAAGTGGCAGCTCAGGCTAGCAACTCAAGTCCAAGCCCGCCTGACCCCTGGCTCTGAGCCTGGGGCTAGCCATAACAGCCTGTCTGCTAGTTTTGGCATGCTAGCTTGAGCAAAGCTCCTGCAAGTCTGTTAACCCACACTGGGAGGCTCACTTCCAGCTGCAGTGTAGATGGCCTTAGTGCCCACCGTTTAAAAGGAAAAGACAAGAAAGGGAGGAGTTTGCAGCTATCAGTACTCCACTTTGTGCTTTTGGCAGTTGCTGGGAATGAAGGTAAAGGTGCTGATAAGGATGATCCAAAGTGATCTAAGATTATCGAAAAATATAATTGGAATGCAGTATTTATTATATTAGCTTGTGTGATCTGCAAAAAAGATCTAGGAAGAAGCACTCCGCTTTAAAATATCTGGATAGAATTAGAGGGACTCATGCCACATGTGTGTGATTTCCAGGCGTCATTATAAATTCACAGTATGAGCAGGGGAGGACACGTTCAGCCACTGATTGAAATGGACTCCTGCCTCCAACTGGCCCATGATATAGGCCTTCACTGCCCACTTCATAGAATCACAGGACTGGAAGGAACCCCGAGAGGTCATTCAGTCCCCAGTCCCCTGCACGCATGGCAGAACTAAGGATTATTTAGACCATCCCTGACAGGTGTTTGTCCAACCTGCTCTTAAAAATCTACAATGATGGAGATTCTACAACCTCCCTAGGCAATTTATTCCAGTGCTTACTCATCCTGACAGGTAGGAAGTTTTTCCTACTGTCCAATCTAAACCTCCCTTGTTGCAATTTAAGCCCATTGCTTCTTGTCCTATCCTCAGAGGTTAAGGAGAACAATTTTTCTCCTTCCTCCTTGTAATAACCTTTTAGGTACATGAAAACTGTTACGTCCCTTCTCAGTGTTCTCTTCTCTAGACTAAACAAACCCAATTTTTTCAGTCTTCCCTCATAGGTCATGTTTTCTAGATCTTTAATCATTTTTGTTGCTCTTCTCTGGACTTTCTCCAATTTATCCACATTGCTCCTGAAATGTGGTGCCCAGAACTAGACACAATTCTCCTGTTGAGGCCTAATCAATGAGGAGTAGAGCAGAAGAATTACTTCTCATGTCTTGCTTACAACACTCCTGCTAATACATCCCAAAAAGATGTTTACTTTCTTTGCAACAGTATTACACTGCAATTGTTCCCTCTAATTTTTTCCATCCATGTGTGAAACGAATTTTGTTACGTGCACCAATATAGAGGTAATGTACAGATGTGCACCACCCGTAGAAACAAAAAAACTAGATATAATATATATATTTTAAAAGTTACCATAGGGATAATTACTCCAGCCAGGACATGTTAGGCATTTTAGAACTCACTACTCAAAGAATTAAATTTGAGTGTAAGAGAGAAATAAAAATTATGAAATGCATAGACCAGTCAAAAAACTGAAATAACAGCACTTTGAAAGAATAAAATTACAGAGAATATATGTGCATTGCAGGGAGTACTGTACCAAGAAGTAACAACAACAACAACAATAATAATACAAGTATGTGTTGGGAGGTCAGTGTGAAAGACAGAGTGTGTGTGGGACAGAGACACACAGTGTGTGTGTGTCTGAATGAGAGAGAGAGAGACGTGTGTGTGTGTGTGTGTGTGTGTGTGTGAGAGAGAGAGATGTGCTTCCCCATTAAGTATGCTGCCCCTTTAAGTAGATTGGCACTCACCAGTCTGAAGACTGCTTGTTCAGACACAGCAGCAGCTGCCAGCAAGCTCCATCCCACACCCCACTCCTGAGCCCTGTCGTGTCTCCCCACCCCCACGGAGATGGGGTATTGGGGAGGGGGACACTCTGACATCAGCATCCCCAGCTCCCCGCCCTCCTCCCCACACTCTGCACAGGAAGCAGGAGGCTCCCAGGAGCAGCTGCCCAGAGGCTCCAAGACAGAGGGCAGGAGCAGTGTGGCGGGGTGGAGGAGGGGCAACTGAAGTGTGTGGCCCTTGATAGACTGCTGGGTGGCTGCGCAGCTTAGAGGGAACTTAGCTGTTGACTCATATTTAGCTTGTGATCCATTATGACCCCCAGATTCCTTTCTGCAGTACTCATTCCAAGGCAGTCATTTCCCATTTTGTATATGTGCAACTGATTATTCCTTCCTAAGTGGAGTACTTTGCCTTTGTCCTTACTGTTTTAAAATATAACAAGCACCTTTGTGCTTTCTCTCATGCTGTCCCTCAGAGTTGTTAGGAACTTCCTGTAAACATCCTCCTTAAAACTCTCCTTTGCTGTGATGCCTACAAAAAACTGGACAGTGGCTGCTGGTGGTGCTGAGACCACTGCCTATCATGCTGACCAATACTGTCACATTGTTTCCTTGTGCTCCCCCCGTCTGTCTGTATCCATCTGTTGTCTCTTGTCTTATACTTTGATTGTAAGCTCTTTGGGACAGGGACTGCCTAGCACAATGGGGTCCTGGTCCATGATGAGGGCTTCTTGGTGCTATGATAATGAAAATATTAAATAATCATAATCCCATTTTACCTGGCCCTGAATTCATTCACAGATACAGCAGTACCTCATTGGTGCTCCAGCAGCCACATGGAAAAACATTAGGAGACAGCATGTTGTACTACAACAACAATATTTTGTCCTTGTCATAACCATAAAGACAAGTGTTCCAAATGGGATAGTCAACATGGATCAGAGAAGTATGCTGCTCACAAAGGGCATCGGTCAAGCTGGAAGTACCAAGAAGACAGAGACAATGGTATCCCAGAGACATCAGCAATGATATGGGCTACTTTTTATTATATATATATTTATATATATATATATATATAAAATTTATGCTGTTGTAAATAAAGCTGTGCCAGTGTTTAGGTTATAAACCCTTTTTTCAGGACTTTTAATTGGGAAAGCAAACAGCTGGAAGCTGATATGTGGTAAAAAGTGTTACCTATTTTGTTTTTGCTTGTTAGGTATTTTTTTAACTAATTTTGGTTAAACTTTTAAATCCTCTTTTATTTAGAGCAGTAATGATGGCTTAAAATGTTTTTGTATTGTTCTACTTTAACAAAGCTTTCATTTGTAAACAACACTCAAAATTTACTATGGACACCTATGACATTTAAAAAACATTAAAATGCAATTTAAAAGACATTTAAAAGACAGCTACCAAACCTTGATAATCAACTATTAAGCACGGTATGATTTCTTTTACACTATGCATTGCTTATTATATGGAGAGAAAAACCCAAATGGTTTCACATTGCACCCTGCTACAATATATCTTTGCAGCTTCACAGTATTACAGAGAGACATGGCACTCCTCTGATTTACTGTGTAAATATTTATTAAACTGTCAGCCTCCAAATAAAAAGATTCTTTGAGGATGCACCACTATTTTGAAGCATAATGAAAGAAAGTGGCCTGGAAACAAATAGGAAAGATCAAATGCTGGCCCTCTTAAACAGTTTTTATAGAGTTGGTTGAAATATGTGAATCAATATTGGTAATTTTTTAAAATTCCCACTTTTGTTTTTAAAAACGTCAGGGGTTTCCTGACTAGCTCAATTACGCCCACTCTGCCATTAATTTATATATATCTTGCAATCACATGACAGAGCTCTGAACACGGACCATCCCAACCCATTGACCTCAGTGAGACTCTACACGGGTCCAAGAAGGACTGACCCATTTATATCCAGTTGCCGGAACAGGCCTTAGAAAAGGGGAAACACAAACTGACTACACACAAAGTAAACAAATGAAAAAATAGACACTGTTTCTCTACTCTCTTTCCATTAGAAACAACCTTGGGAGTTACTTGTAGCCACAGTGGGTAAAGCAATTTCAGACTTTTTTAACCTGACAGTGTTCCTCTAGGATGTGCTATTATTCCTTGGTATTGCAGCCTATGCTGTAAGGCCGCACACATCTCCAACACAAGCAGTAGTGTGTTGCAAAAAGCTTACGAGTTCAAGTGAGTAACAAACAGGAGGAAGAGTTAAAAACAATCCTGTTTTCATGAAAAGTGTCCCTCAATATGAAAACGGAGAAGAAAAATATAACAAACATAAACCATCTAAGTAGGAGTGTGCCTTAAAAGAATGCTTTCCCAGCACTGCCTGTGGGTGCTTAAGACTTTCACTTAAACCCACAAAAGGAAGGAAGTTCTGAGTTAAGGCTCATTATGGGGGTCTATTATCCTCTTGATATGCGTGCATAACTCCTATTAACATGTACGTATGGAGGAGAGAATAGGCCCCCATAACGAGCCTTAATTCAGAATTTCCTTTCTTTTGTGGGTTTCTAGTCAGCGTCTTAAACACCTGCTGACGCAGCCATAAAATTCTTTGAAAACCATTCTGTGGAGGGGCAATTTTGCTCAGATGGTTTATAGTTTTCTGTATTTTTAATAAAAAGAAAAGGAATACTTGTGGCACCTTAGAGACTAACCAATTTATTTGAGCATGAGCTTTCGTGAGCTACAGCTCACTTCATCGGATGCATACCGTGGAAACTGCAGCAGACTTTATATACACACAGAGAATATGAAACAATACCTCCTCCCACCCCACTGTCCTGCTGGTAATAGCTTATCTAAAGTGATCATCAGGTTGGGCCATTTCCAGCACAAATCCAGGTTTTCTCACCCTCCACCCCCCCACACAAATTCACTCTCCTGCTGGTGATAGCCCATCCAAAGTGACAACTCTTTACACAATGTGCATGATAAGCCCAACCTGATGATCACTTTAGATAAGCTATTACCAGCAGGACAGTGGGGTGGGAGGAGGTATTGTTTCATATTCTCTGTGTGTATATAAAGTCTGCTGCAGTTTCCACGGTATGCATCCGATGAAGTGAGCTGTAGCTCACGAAAGCTCATGCTCAAATAAATTGGTTACTCTCTAAGGTGCCACAAGTACTCCTTTTCTTTTTGCGAATACAGACTGACACGGCTGTTACTCTGAAACCTGTATTTTTAATGTTTTTTTTAAAAAACTGTTCAGCATAACGATCAAGTGCTTAGTCTCTAAGGTGCCACAAGTACTCCTTTTCTTTTTGCAAAGTGCTATCAGAGTACACTTGGCACTTTACAAAGAAAAAGTCAGAGTCTCTGCCCTGATTTGTTAATAATCCAGGCAAAGCACAAAGCAGATCAAATTCTGAAGCTTGTCTACACTGAAATTTTAAGGCATTCTCCCTCCACTGATCTAGCACCAGTGCAGCTCCACCAGTGCTAGTAATAGTGTGAGCTCTAGTCTAGACCATTGCGTCATGCAGTGTTAGAGGATAGAGTAGTAACAGATCTATATTAGCTCTCCTACCTGAGCGAGGCCCAAAATGAAAAAATTCCCTATAATTGTCAGTGGTGGTGCAAGATTCCAACACTGGTTCATAGAATATCAGGGTTGGAAGGGACCTCAGGAGGTCATCTAGTTCAACCCCTTGCTGAAAGCAGGACCAATCCCCAATTTTTGGCCCAGATCCCTAAATGGCCCCCTCAAGCATTGAGCTCACAACCCTGGGTTTAGCAGGCCAATGCTCAAACTACTGAGCTATCCCTCCCCTGTGGCTGTTGTTGAAAGGTTTGTGGAAAAAATTTGTTTTGAAGAGGCAACTTTATTTTTTAAATCCCTCACTTAAACTCACTTCATATGACAATAATGTCAAGAGCAAAGAGAACACCTTGGAGTTTTACACTCCTTCCACCCTCTCCACCCCCCGGAATCTAGCACAGAACTCCCACTGACTACAGCTAGCTAGCATCCTTTTGGAAAGGGCATCTTTGCCACGTGACTTTGACTGGCTGCTCCACACAAACTTCAATCTATTGCAGATTAGAACAGCTGTTTAAACATGAAGCACATGAAATCAGGTCTATGTATCCAGTGTACTGTAGTTTTTAATCTGGTTTGAGATGGTATCTGAAGTAGATTTTTTTTTCTTATTTTGTATTTTCAAATTACAAGCACAAAAAGCAATAGTTAATATTTTATAAGAGCTGCAGTTACTATACCTTATAGATAGAATATATAGTATGTCTGCCTACTCTAAGATATGCTTTCTTCAATATTTCAATTCAAAGAAATAGAAGCAACAGAAATACCAGTCTCTACAGTTTTAGAAATATCATGTAGGAAAGCACTGTAAATTAAGGCTTTAAAAAAAAAAAGGTTTAAGGTAACATTTTTAGTATTATTATTATTCATTATCATTATCATTGGTTGTTAAACTGTTTCTACTTCCTACTAGACAACGAAGGCTCATGTTTACCACATGAGTAAATGGCCCTACCACCGCCAGTGTCAAAATAGTTGCACTCAATTATATCAGCCGTTAATTTGTCCTCGATCTTCTTAGTATTGATAGCAAAGTAAACTAAATGAATAGGAAACGGAAGGAAAAAGAAATACACTAAGGTGCTAACACTGCAAATACTAACACACGTTTCATTTTACTACAGAGAGTAGTCCCACTGAAATCAATGGAATTATTCATGGTAGTAAAGTTGTGCATGTGCTTAAGTGTTTGCAGGATTGGGGCCTTTGAGCTGTATTCACACTATTACTAGGACCCCATGTATTGTAGGATGTCATGGGATTTGGCACTGAATGTATCCCTTACTACAGAATTATGAAGACTATTTAAACAATTTTCTAGCCCTTACAGTTGCAGACATAACCTTCTGAACATGACCTAAGTGTGAAGTGATGTATTGTGTCTTCCTGAGTATGCAGGGAACCTAAAACAGTAGCTCTTAGAGATATGATTTTGCTGTCTCTTGCTCTCTCGTCAATTGTGTGTTAATTCTGAAAACTAACGATGACTATATCAGGCCCTTATTCAGCAAAGTCCAACAGCATGTGTCCTACTCCAAGCATGGGGTATCTTCAATAGGACTATTTTTGCTTAAAGTTAGGCATATATGTAAATAGTTTGCTGAATTAGGACCTAAACGTAAACATTAAATTTCACTACTGATTATTTTAGCAGAAGCATCCACCTAATGGGGTGGATTTTCCACCTTGTTGGAGCACTGCTTGAGTGCAGTGGAGAGGAATGCTGGGGGAAGCAGGTTGTAGCTCCCTGATGATCAGCTGCCCAACTCTGGTACAAGCTAAAGCTGCAAAGGAGCAGCTCTAACTTACACCACTCAAGGACCTTACCCCACTTTGGAGGATCATGCGTCGTGAAGCTCTGGTTCCTCATACGCACTCCCCACCCCACCCCACCTACTTACATTGGAGGAGGAGGTGAAGAATGGTTGTGGCTTGCAGCAGAGGCAGTTCTCTACATAGGGGAAATCTCAGCTGGCCATCTTCAAGTTTTAAGACCACTTTGTGCCAAATGATCAGATTGGAGAATCCAGCCCAATGTGATTATTCCACTATCTCAAACTACCTCCACCACCTTTCCAAGAACCAAAAGCCCCACTTGTCCTCTACTTAGTTGCCAAAAGTTGAAACTCTTCCGCCCCCCGCTCTCCCCAACTCCTCCTGGCAATTTCTGTAGTGAAATTATGCATTTTCGATACTGAATTCCAAAGCACATTGAAAATTGAGGGTGTAGTAAAATAAATATTGGGACCACAATTGGGCATGCCCATGTGGTTCTCAGTGCAGAATCTTAAATTAAACTATACAAGAAGTTCTGTAGTGACTGTACTATGTTTGCTATTTAATTCAGTAAAACCTTCCATTTTGTAATGTACCTGAATCACAGACGTAGTTCTTGTAGCATAGCTCCATTATCAGGGAATAGGGGAAAGTTTGCACAGGCTCCCAGAGCTAATGGAAAGGCACAGGGCTTCAGTATATATGGCCAGGACCTCCAGCAAATTCCCTGAGATCTGCAGGAGTGGAGACTGGGCCTCCTACTTCTTTCACAAAGGATACATTTGGAGCAAATTCTGTGATATGAATCTCACTGAGCTTTTCCTCCCTTTGGGATCTTTTCCATGAATTTAAGGATGGTGAGGACTGCAATATGGCCATGATTTACGCATTTAATTTGTGGGGTTTTCAATAATACACTGAGCTGTCTCAGATTACTCTTCCCCAGTCATAAATCTGAGAACAGCTGATTTCAATAATTAATAATGTTAACTTGTATAGTCCTGTAAACGCGGATCATACTATAGACAAATATTTTCCATTGGAGGTGCTGAAGCACAGGAATGCTATAAAAGGCTCAATTTATTATCTTTGCTGCATATTTCAAGTATTAAAATAGAATTATGTCAGTCAGTGAGATCACAGGAATAATGTATAGTCACTGACCCGCAGTGGTACACTTATTTATAAATACATGCATTAAACGCAGATCCCTGCAGTTGGCTTTAGTGCACCTTTCAGAAATCTCCTTCCATGTGCTGAAACCAGTCTAGCCACCTCAGCTTTTCACCACTTCTCAGCTCCATCAGTACCGTTCCTCTCAGTTTCTCCAATGCACACACATCCACTTGCTTAGGAAAGACTAGCCCTCCTTCTCAATAAAAGTTTTATTTGTTTAGCTGTAAAGCTTAGCCTCTCCTCCCCCCCACTGTCTTATCATCCCCTTTCATTCCAATAAACTACATAAAAATGCAAAAAGAAATCAAGCCCATTTGGGGGAATGGGGGGGAAAGGAGATCAGCTGTTCCCCTACTATGGACCCAGGAGACAGCTCCTAAGAGGTCAAGGATCTGTGAGTAGAGAGGGAAATGGGGCCAGAGACATTTGCACTACCCTGTGGGAAATGCTCTCTGAAGTTAATACAACTTTAAGCTGCATGCTCCATCCTGTGGAACCCCCTCCACCCATGAGAGGGAAGAAGAGACTTTTTGAAAACAGCCCTAGCAGGTCAGCAAGGAAGTAAGTGAGCATTTCAGTCAGTGTAACAACAACTTGATCATATTTCTTGCCAACTTGGTAGTAATCATACCCTGAGCTATTAAGCTCCTCAGCCTTTGGTCTCAGAGTTCAGTTAGCCAAGGATAAAATTATTGCCTCGTAAACAGGAAGCTACCTCAGAGATCATTAAGTATTTTGTGCTACTGCAGTCATTATTTCTTATCTGTAATGCAGTATGTCCAGTGGCCCCATTGTGCTAGGTGTGGTACAAACACTCTGGAACTCACGGCTCCTACCTCCAAAAACTGACAACATAATTTATTGCGTACATCGGTGGTGTCAAATCCTTTGCAGAGGATTGAATCCACAGGCCAGAGAATGCCCACTGATATGAGCTGGAGGGTTGCACAGAGATCAAGGGGAGATTATGGCCCCTATGTAGTAACTAATGATTTAGTTATTTATTATTTGTTCAGTGCCTTATTGTCACATTCTCACTCAGTGAGAAAACATTCTTCCTTTCTAGGCCTCCAGTATTTCTGCCTTTTGTTTCTCTTTCTTCTCCATCAGCCTTTCTCTGTTTCTCTCGTGCTTCCTTTTCTTTGTGAATCTCCTCTGTTCTTTTTTTCTATTTTTCCTTCCTGATAGCAACTCTAAATTCCCAACCCAGCAGGCTTCACACCCGCTCTCTGCCTCCATTCCATCCACTGAAACGATCAGCAGTTAAACAGTTAATGTTCACACTGAAGCATCATCACTGAGTTTTAACACTGACACTCCAGATTTAGGGCTAGACTATACTAGAAGTGCTACATCGGCACAGATGGATCGATGCAGCTGCACTGCTGCAGCGCGTCTGGTGAAGATGCTCTATATCAATGGGAGAGAGCTCTCCCATAGGCATAACAAATCCACCTCCGTGAGAGGTGGTAGCTATGTCGGCGGGAAAAGCTATCCCACAGACATAACGCTGTCCACACTGGCGCTTAGGTTGGTGTAATTTACGTCACTTGGGGCAGGATGCTTATTCATGCCCGTTACTGACGTACGTTACACTGAAGTATGTGGTACTGTAGACCTGGCCTAATTGAGAATAGAGGACTTGCACCTCTGAGTCACTGATTCAGGCTTTCTGCAGACTCAAGCAGACCTCACTGCACTGGATACACTCAGTCCCCATTTGGAAGGTTAGCTCTGTAGCCATGTGTGCTAGGAAAGTTACTTTTTCTTAAAATGAAAGCTTAGATTCTGGAGAACTTATGCGGCCCACAATGTGTTATTACCTCTGTCAAGGTTCCTTCCCCACTCTGAACTCTAGGGTACAGAAGTGGGGACCTGCATGAAAATTTCCTAAGCTTATTTTTACCAGCTTAGGTTAAAACTTCCCCAAGGTACAAACTATTTTACCTTTTGCCCTTACACTTTATTGCTGCCACCACCAAGCGTCTAACAAATATAACAGGGAAAGAGCCCGCTTGGAAACGTCTTTCCCCCCAAAATCCTCCCAAACCCTACACCCTCTTTCTTGGGGAAGGCTTGATAAAAATCCTCACCAATTTGCATAGGTGAACACAGACCCAAACCCTTGGATCTTAAGAACAATGAAAAAGCAATCAGGGTCTTAAAAGAAGAATTTTAATTGAAGAAAAAGAATCACCTCTGTAAAATCAGGATGGTAAATACCTTACAGGGTAATCAGATTCAAAACTTAGAGAATCCCTCTAGGCAAAACCTTAAGTTACAAAAAGACACAAAAACATGCATTATATACATTCCATTCAGCGCAACTTATTTTATCAGCCATTTAAACAAAACAGAATCTAATGCATATCTAACTAGATTGCTTACTGACTTTTTACAGGAGTTCTGACCTGCATTCTTGCTCTGGTCCCAGCAAAAGCAACACACAGATAGAGAGAACCCTTTGTTTCCCCCCACCCCAGCTTTGAAAGTATTTTGTCTCCTCATTGGTCATTTTGGACAGGTGCCAGCGAGGTTGTCTTAGCTTCTTAACCCTTTACAGGTAAAAGGGTTATTCCTCTGGCCAGGAGGGATTTAAAGGCATTTACCCATCCCTTTATATTTATGACACACGAGGCCCACAATGTGTTATTACCTGTATGGCCCTGAGGATGCCACATGGGCCGCAGGTCTGTACTGATTGGGCCGCAAGCAGCCTGTGGGTCTCAGGCTGAGAACCACTGCATTAACAGGACAATTCACTTGAGTAAGGATTGCAAGATCAAGCCCCTAATCAAGAAAAGATTGTCCAATTTAACATGTATAATTCAAGAAGGTTTATTAATGAGGATGTTTATTAAATACTGCATATTTTAAAACCAAATCCCTGCTCCTTAATTTATGGTCCCCACCTGGACACCTAAATCCTGCAAATGCTGAGAAGGCTCATGGATGTTGCAGGCTGTGCTTTCCCACATCTATGTCACATATTCTCTATCATGCTCTTTCATATGCCCTCTTCCTTCTCCCCTCTCTCCCCCCACAGATAACTCCAAGACTCATGGACACATCTCTGAGTGCACATATTAATAGCTGGATTTCTATTCCCCTTTGAAAGTTCCACTGACATAAGGATTCAGTATATTACAAAAGCCTAGTTATCCCAGGTTTGCATAAAGCGAATACACCACCTAAAAACTAAAACACAATTTTGAAATACCTGTTAATGTATTTAATTACCTTAAAATAATATCAGGGAATAAAGGCACTAAGGGATAGGACAAGATTATCTTGGGAAATTATTAGGGGGTTAGAATACAATCGCCCATGAAACAATTACTTAATAGCTATCTTTTCTTTAAAAAAAGGGAAACAAAGTGCAGTTATTTTCATGTCATTATCTACACTGTAACAACCAAATACTCTAATGGTTTCTATGCAAGAAAAATATACACAACATTTATACTGCATTAACAATTCCAGATTTAGAATTTGAGATCTATAGCATAACCAGTTTCTTTTATTAAGATTAACAAATATGACTAGTCTCCCATTCATAGCTGTTTCAGAAAAACATTACAAAACAACAAATACATAATCCAGGACATATTTTTGTTCATTAGCATCATCAGTTTCATCTTCCTAAAAATTACAGATGATTGAAAACCAAACTGATTTATTTCACATTATATTTTACTTACGATAAAATAATTTTATAGGAACTAAAAATACTGATTGGTTCATTCAGAAATTCTAATAATTTAATAAAAAAAATACTGTATCTTGAAATGTTAATGAGAACAAAGTAATTTTATACTTTAAACCTGTGTCACTGTTTTATGGAAATGACAGATCATCTAAATATGTAACAGTCTACAGGTAGTGGAGTACAGCAAAGCTGGTAATAAATGACTAACACTGTCTGGACATAACAGGAAATGAGTGGGTGAATAGGAATTAATGTTTTTCTTATATAATTGAAATGCATAATCGTAGTAAGAGTCAATGCTGATGATTTGAAAAGAGTTTGTGAGTTTAGTTCTGAATGCTCGATTCTATTTAACTTGAACTCTGAGAAAAATACCCTAAAAATATTGTACTTAGTTTTTTTAAGAAATATGTTTATTTCATTTGTAACTGATATGAAATGCACTATTTAAACAGTACATCTAAAACAGTTGGAGGCAATGGCTGTTTGGGGGATGGGACAAATTCTGTTCTGTTACAAAGGGCAAGTCCCAAGTATCTCCACTGACTTGAATTAAGCTATTCTGAATTTAAATTGGTGTAGATGAGAGCAGAATTTGATCCCAAATTTTCTTTTATCAGAAGTATGAAAAATAAATATAAAATGACAGCAGGAGAGCTGAGGATCAGGAAGAAAATAAAGAGATTTTTTGTTGCAGAGGAAAAGACTTATTAAAAAATTAAATTAAATTAAATTAAAAAAATAAAAGAAACCCCTGAGATCTATTACTGTAATGTAATATAAAGGGCATTCAGAAATGTTTGCAAAATGTTATTTTCTAAATAACAACACAATACCATGAAGCCATGATTATATTCCTTGAGGAAATATTGTAGAACTGGAATATGTTCTATTACAATGCATTCATCAAAATACTATTGTTGGCTTTAATATTGAGAGACTTCAGAGTTGAGTCTGCCATTTTTCTGTCCTCATTTTACCACACTAAGCCTAAGTACTGCAATTGCTTTGAGGCCCCCTGAAAGAGGACCACATCATCTGCAATACAAAGGCACAAGGGGGTTACTTAAGGACAAAGAGATATTCTTCTTCCAATGAATGCACATAACTCCCATTAACATTGATGAGAGGAGAACATATACTCAGAAGTGTCAGCCTGAATTTCCATGCTTTTGTAGGTTTAAGTAAAACTCTTAATAAAATGTATATGTCTCATAAAAGACACATACAAGTAATTCCAGTGTTGATTAAACAAAAGTATACAGTGTTAAAAGGCAGATTCCCCACAACTGAAACCCTTTCACCCACAAATATTTCCCCCCTTTTACACTTCCCACAATTTCATGTGTGTCATCAAGCAGCATCCTTTGAATTTTTTACATGGCTTGAGCTGTGTCCACTCACTCTAATATTCTTCATTTTAAATACTAAAATACATTTAAATACATTTTGTTACATACCAGTGTAGGACATTGTTTTATTGGATATGCAAAACACCCAGATTTCAAATATCATCATGGAGAGTCTCACGTATGGTCATGCTAGATCAGACACATTTTTATTGACAGAATTTTCACTATAGGTTATTCTACCAGGTCGGGGAGAATACCAAAGGCGAAGAGTGAACATGTTTTCTCTTTGAAAAGTCCTTTCTAGCTCAGGGTATTGAAAGACTGGGGACACTGGCTCTACAGCAATCAGACCCATTCAGTAAAATACTGTTTAACTGTGCTTTTTTAAATTAAGCCACAACTCAAAGAAGTTTACTCATGTTCAGCATATCTGTGACATCAACACAAATTTTCTCTGTTTAATGGCTCTATTTCCCTCTGTTCTGATGATACTTTTTTTCCAATAGGAGATTTCTTTCCCCTGTAAAATTGCTTGCTATCTTTATCAAAACTGAAGTCATTTTATTATGTCATCTTTTGATTTTGACTCTTATTTTTTACTTAGTGCCTGTATTAATATGATTATCTGGCCTGGGACACTGGATCTACTTAACACTAATGAAAGCTACAACTACCAAAGCTTGACTGCCAAGCAAAAAAATCCCAAAAGGTTGTTTGTGATCTGTACTACTCCTTTTTGGTTTATATAAAGATAGCTCCTAAATAGCTGTCTGACTGTTGATTTTTGTTTGCTTTTTTAATACTAGAAATAAACAAGGTCCTGACTTTGGTTAGATCGTTGGATGCCCTTGAAACAGAATGCACAGAAATTTTTAAACAGAAAATGTTTTAAGATGTTTTCTCTGAAATGCTTTTGTTCTAAATGAAACATTGCTTTAAGGAGGCTGTGTGGTTACTATATTAACCACTGTCATTACCCCAGAAAGTAGAGAAATGCAAAATCTGAGCCTAAGTCAAACCTGCTGAGGCAGTCACAGTTGATATACAGGGGTCTGCAGCCAGGGCACTTGTCGGAGAGCAGAGAATTGCACAATTCCATACCAAGACACAGGTGTTGGCTAGTGGCCTGAAACCTGTGAGGTGGTGTGGGCAGACAGACTATGAGGGGTCAGAGGTACAGTTCATCCAGTAACTAACATCAGGCATTTCTCCCTGTTGTCAGTAAAATTCTGCTTGGGGTTTTGATCTTTTAAATTTTATTCATTTCTGTTGTTTTTTGTTTTGTTATAGAGGTTTAGGGACAGAATGGGTTGTTTGTATTTTGATTGTCATTCTTATTGTGGAAAGGCTTTTTCTGTCTCTCTCTCTCTTTCCCCCTCTCCCCTGGAGGAAGGTTTTATAATGTTCCCTAAAGATCCTCGATTCCCCTGATGTCCTTTGGAAGATTGCTCCATAGCTGAATCCCCTCAACAGAGAATGCTTTGTCCCTAACTCTCACATGTTTCATCCTGGGCTTTGTGCTCTGCATGGTCCCAGAGGAGCACAACTGTCGCTGTGGTTCACAGATCAAAATTCCATCCTTGATGTAACTGGGGCTTGATCCATTAAGTGCTTTGATAATTAGGACCAAGGCCTTAAACTGGTATAGGAAGCTGACAGGGAGCCAGAGCCAGTGGAGGGACTTGAGCACAGGCCTGATGTGCTCACAACAGTCTGAGCCATGGAGAAAGCAGGCAGACACATACTGTACTAGCTCAGCCTGTGCACTGTATCCACTCAGCTTTAGATACAATGAGTTATAGTAATCCAGTCTGGAGATGATACATGCTTGGATCATTGTGGCCAGGTCCTCATCCAGGAGGAAGGAACAAAGCTTCCTAGTGATCTGAAGGGGAAGGAAAGCATTTTTAGACACTGACACTACCTGGTCATCCAAATTTATCGAGGAGTCGAAGAGGGCCATGGGGGTTCAAGCCACCTTGATGAATGGGGGCTAATGCCTTTAATAGAAGGTGGAAACAGCATCTCAGCTAGTTCTTCTAAGTGTTTTTCCTTTCAAATCAGCATCACTTCCGTCTTGCCTAAGTCCAACAAACCCTTCCTCTCCTCTGCTTCAAACCTGAGTCCCTTCCACCCTCCAAAAAGCACAAAAGCAAAGTATTTGTAATAAAATTAAAACATATGTTTAAAAAATGACATGACATGTGTCTACCAGTACACTGTCTTACTTCTATGTATATTCCTTCCCCCTGTCCTTAGTGTTTCCCTCTCCCCCTCCTTATTTTTAGATTGTTAGCTCTTCAGCACAGGACCCGTGTCTTCTTCCTCCATGGCTTCTTCTCCAATGGAGATTTGCTCCAGTGACAGTCAATGATAGTTAAGCCACCAACGTAGTGCAAGTCTCTTGAATACACTGGCATGGCTACTCTTTGCATTGGTGGTGTGCCCCCGGCTTGAAACCATAGTAACCTCCACTGATGCAAACAGGGGCTCTGCCTGTCTATACAAGCGATCTGCAACGTGTGGAATTCATTCAATTTGACAGAGTAGTGAAATTTGACAAATTACAAAGAACATAAGGATTTACATTTTTAAACAAACAATCTTTTATACATGCATGTGTTGCAGCTATTTTGCATCCCATAATACCTTTTTCCGCACAAATGTGTGACACTGCATGGGCATTAATGCTATTTGATGTGAAGCATCTATTGTTCTAAATGTAGAGATAGAATCACATAAATGTAGCACTGGAAGGGTCCTCAAGAGGTCATTTAGTCCTCCCCCCACATACTGAGGCAGGATTAAGTATACCTAGAGCACGGCTTCATTGTGTTAGTAAAAAATGAGCAATCCTTCCATGATTCTCGATCTATCACATGAAAATTAGTTATGTTTTAGCTTTTCATCATATTTAACTTTAGTATTTAATGGGAATTGTTGGGGAAAAAACATGTACTATAAATTAACCACATACTAAATGCCTAAAATATGCTAATCTGTGTTTTGTACTGTAGCACTCCTAGTTGTTCTGGTCAATTATATTATTCTCATCTTTTCTGCCTTCAAGTCTTTTACTCTTGATACAAAATGAGAAAATTATTAAACGAACCCATTAGGTTATTCTTCAAATGTAAACATTTTGATTCTCTAAAAAATAATTAACAAAATAAATTAAGGTTATATTATAGACTAACTGCTTGTGAAAAAATAACTTTTTTTTTATATAGCACTTCTTCATACATAATATCCTATTCAAATATTTTACACTCTTAAGATTGCCCAAATTCACAGAGTAAAATATAGGCAAACTAATCTTGCTTCAAGAATTGAACTTTTATTGAAGCACCACAAAACCAAATAAGCTATGGAGCTACTGAATTCATCTGAGTAAACTCAATATCTCTTGTTTAAATACTGTAATGACCTTTTCAGGAAAGTAAATATATCTAATCAATTTCAGTGAACTGATCAGACAAATGATTTTTTAGTAAACAAGACTGTTGTTGGTTGCTTACAAGTTAATGGAACTACTCACATGAATAAGGAGTAGCTATGAAAGTGAAGGTTTGCAGAATTGGGCCCATTACGAGTTTGCTGTGCAGACTATATACTCTCTGTAAAATTTCTATAATTAAAGATTAGATCTAGAGTACCAGCCAGATGAGCCATTACAGGCTATCATAAGATCATGACGATTAAGTGAGGCAGTAACATAAAAATAGATATTTGTTCACAGGAACTTCAGGTAGAATAAAATCAACCTGGTATTATTGTGTTTTAACAAACAAGTTAAAGGGACACATATCCAAGCTTTTACAAAACTAAAGACCAAGAGAGAATTTTCCTGCATATAAAGTCAAAATTCCAGTGATATTTTTTGTGTAAACAAATAAATATTTTTCCTGTGAACAGGTTTTCTGCATATTTTCACACTAATTTGTAACTGATACATTGATCCTCCTGTTCCATAAGTGACAGGCAGCAGAGCCAATTAAGATACAGAATTTTCTTCAGTCTTTCCACTCTTTCTTATGTGACCTTCTGACCCCATCTGTTATTTCCACAGCCTTAGAGAACCAACTAGAGAATCATTGATTAGTAAACATTAACATACTGAATTACAGAGCTGATTACTATTGGAATGAGTACTAAGAGGGTCAGCTATTTACACTAACTGGGAACTAATATTAACTGGGAATGAAAAGTAACCCTGAAAAAAGATCAGACTAGACAGCCAAGCATTGTTTTGAGGGTCTTCACAAATTATTGTGCTGAGGTACCGAAAACCAAGTAAGGGACAAGAATTGCTGATTCTACATCCTTGATACAGTAATTTGCTATTCAGAAAATTTGATTATCTAGCCCATATAAAAAAAATTACCTTCATTTATACCCTGAACACCAGCTCCAGATCGGGTTTGTTTTCAGACTGATTTGTGGATCACTAGCAGTCTAATAAAGCCTTCCGAGTGGTTCACAACACAAAGTATTTGGAACTAACCATGAGGTGACTGGGCTGTTAAACAGGGAAGTAGACGATGTCAAGATCTCTTTTACAAAATGGTTTGTCAAATAAAAGCGTTGGATAACCAGTCCTGTGTACAAGGGCAAGGGCATTAAGAACTGGTGCACCTTAAGGTGAGCATTAGCCAGAAAATGTGCATCTATTCCTCAGGCAGTACTTGGAAAACACATGCAGGGAAGTCCAAAAAGCCACCCTGCACAGATCTAATGCCAAGTGCTTATCTTGTTCAGACCAGAGTGAGGTTGTGGTTTGTGTCAAGTATGTTTTTAATTCACTGTATTGTGACAAAGACCTTCAGTGGAATGATCTTCCTGTAAGAGTTGGTATCTTGACAGTCAAATATAAACTGTACATTTGCTAAATACATATTTTAGTTAGTTTGCTGTTCTGTCAGAAGGCACCTCTTCACTAGAGAATTAAACCAGTCATATGTAACTCAATGAAATTATCACAATTGTAGTTCACATGAGTCAGTGCAGCCATTTGCACAAGTGCTAAGTGGATTTGCTTTTACCTCCCACTTCCACTCTAGTGCTTCACTCCAAACAGTGGTGCACTGTGGATGGTTTCTGAACGGCCTGCTGTAGGATGTAGAGCACCTAAGAGAATTGAAGAAGGATAACTCCCACAATCCCCCCTGGCAAAAATCTCAAGATTCTTTGGTGTTACTCCATAATCTCCCATGGATCCAGTAGAGGCCAGAAGCTTTTAATAATATCTTTATAATATGTACGAAGCAGGCCTGATTCCCCCCACCTGCCCCCTAGCTTGATTTTTACCTTAGAAATATCAGGAATGATAATTCTGGTCTCTTCTGGTTTTGCTGAAAGCCGTGTCTACACTTACAGCAGCCTGTAGCGTGTACACACTGCACATCCCCTTAGCACAGGTATAAACAGTAGTGTACACAATGAGGCACTGCTTAGGTGAGTAGAGTACACACATGCTAGAACTTCAGGGTATTTAGCCTACCCAGCTCTCTGCATGCCCAAGCAGCACCTCCGCCACCTACACTGCTAAAAATAGCAGAGTAGTGTCCTGCTCCCTCCCCGCTGCTACAACGCAAATGAGACGCTGCTTAGGCGAGTACAGTACAGACATGCCAGAACCTTAAGGTATGCACCCTACCCAGCACTCCCCATGCCCAAGCAGAGCCTTTACCCACTATCTCCGCACAGTCAGAGACTTTCACTGCCATGTGTAGCTACACACACCTCAGTCGGGACACAGCCTGCTCTTCGCTGCAGCATGTAGCTAAATGTACCCTATATACCGTCACCACCAGTGTAGCCAAGGCCTTAGATATCTCAGAGACTGTATATTGTGAGTTCTAATGCCATCATGGAAGGGGTAAGGGAGTGAAATCTTTAGCAAAGGGTTCCATTCTCCAAAATATTAATCATTTGTGTTCGATAAGTGTTGACAAAAGATTTTTATTCTTTTTGAAGATCTGAAAAGTTATTACTAGGAAACCTAGTTCCTTCCTTGTAGATTCTATGAAATCTAAAATGTACTCAATTTTTATCAAATACAACTGTTTCAGTATAGTTTTCTCTACATAAATCAGAGCTACTTGTACTAGAATATTACACGTAAAACTTGATTGACCAAATCCTGTGTACACTATATTTACTCCTAATGAAAATACAGTTATGAAGCACTGAAAATTTGGTAAACAGATGTAGGCATTATGGTTAAGTGCACAGGGCACTGGATTGGAAGTCAGATTTCCCCTGCCACTATGGGCAAAAACTTCACTTCTCTGTGCCTCCGCCACCCCACCCCCGACCAGCAATCTTTATCTGTCTTTTTAAATGCCTATTTAGATCATGGGTGGTGGCAAGTCTAATAGGCCAGGGGAGGCTCTGCCTCTGTTGTCACTTGCTGCCGGACGCCTGGTTGTGGGTTTGGCGGGGGAAGTTTTTGCTTTATTATGCCCCATGCAGGTTCCAGGGTGGCTGAGGAGGCGGTATCCAGGGAGATTACTGATGAACCTAGGAAGCTGAGTAGCACATACTGCCTCCTCAGCTGCCCTGGAACTCGCATGGGGCATATCAAAAGCTCAGGTTCTTTGGGAAGAGACGTTCTCATGCTGCAGCTTTTCCTGAGTGCCTTGGGGTCTGGGGAGGGGAGGTGTGATGCAGCTGTCCCAGGGCTCCTCCTGGCAAGCGGCAGGGGGCCCCCTCGGGGCTCCTCCAGGCAGTTTTGGTGGGGAGGGGAGAGAAAACTTGGCAACCAGGGCTTTGGCCAATTCAGGACTCTTCTGGGAGGCAGCAGTGTGGGGGGTGCGCTCCGGGCTCCTCCGATAGGGGAGGACTGGTTGTTCCAGCCGCGGGAGGGCAGGGGATCTCAGTGCTCCAGCTGCAGGGATTTGTGTGTCTCGGGGCTCCAGTTAGGGTGGGGACACAGGCGGAACCAGGGGCTAGCCTCCCCAAAGGCTCCTTCCCTCCACCCATGATTTAGATCTGAAACTTATTGGCGTTTACAAGGATTGTCTCTTACTATGTGTTTGTACACTGCCTAGCACAATGGGGCCCTGCTCTTAGTAGGGGCCTCTAGCCACTACTGGAAAATAAACAAACAATAACTCATAACAGCATTTCTTAATGCAATAATTGTGAAATTGAATCCACTGTCAAACATGTTTAAAAAATAATTTCAGTCTTTTGTGTGTATACAGTCAAAAGGTAATGCAGAGTTCACTTCTTCTATTTATAGGGTTTATTTCTGTGGCAATTACACACTGAACTGGACTTCTGGGAATTGCAAAAACATATGTACAGCACCAGATTCACAAAGATGGTAAAATGAAGCTATATTCTATCCTCATTCCATCTGCAGAAATCCCAAGGGAATTTTAAATTGTCAGTAGAATATGTTCTTTTAAGTTTAGATGTAGGCTCACATGCTTAACACAGGTGAAAAAGCATTAAAACGGATGAAATGAGAACTAAATGTGATTTTAGCTGTGTTAATAAGAAAGAGTATGAGCTTGTGCTGTTCAGCATAATGTGCACTGTATGCAGCACCTTTGTGAAGCTGCTCCTTTACTCAGATGGTGAGGAGGAAGGATGTTTTGCTACACAAGTTCTTTCCTAGTCAAGTAAGACATTTCTGTATACATATCTGAAATAGACTCACCATTTTACAGTACACTGAATTCTAATACTGACCAGTAAGATTATATGCGTTAACATGATCAATTTTCATCTTAATATTAGAAATATAGACCACCCCCCGCAGAAAATGTAAGCCTGTATTACAAATTGCGGCTAAGGGGGGGGGAGAGGAGTGGAGGGTGAAAACATCTGAAGTATGCACACATGCCTACATGTTTTAACCTGGATCTTTTTATCAAAAGCAAACTTTTTGAATGAGCTAAAAAAAGGAATTTGGATATGGATAAGAGAGGCCATTTGTTGGGAATTAATACAGTCTTAAGGACAGGTTAAAAACTAAAACATGGTCTGTATTTTTCAAGGGTTTGTAGTAGCAAAGCTTATTTGAATTACAGACTGTTGAATACTACATGTTTAATCACTGTACCGGAGTCTGCTTGCCTTGTGGGGTACTAATGTTGAGTGTTTTGCTGTAAAAAATTTAGGATAACAAAGATTACGAAATCTTGGATCCACTCTGGAGTCCTTTTTAAAATAACCTGAGTACTATATACAGTATATGTACAAAACCTTTCAAATCCAAGCATTAGGCAGCTCTGTTAAAAAACAAACAAACTCAGATCTTCATTTTCCTGCTCCCTTAGGCCTTGCCCTCCTTTTTCTGACTTCTGCACTCATGTTTTAATCCAACAGTGGCATTCTCTGACCTTGCCAGTGTCTTGTATGGTTAAAGGTTCACAGAGTGGGGTCAAGAGAAAGCATGACCAGAAGACTTGTGAAAAAGGAAAACAAAATGGAGGAGGGGCTAGGAGGAGGGGGCACCCTGAGAAGATGAAGGGAAGCCAGCAGAAATGCCTACAGCATATTTTGTTCAGCTCCAGTGAAGTAGCATTTCCTTATCACGACTGAAGAACAAAAAAGGATTTCATGAAACATCTTCCTACGTCAACCCAAAAAACTTTCTAAAGGGCTATCTTGAAAGCATTATCTATCATAAATGATATGCTATTAGTAAATAACCTAAGGATCTATGTAAACATAATAATCCATAATATGCAGAGGTCTATAATTTGAGTTGATGGGAGGAAGATTGTTTTGAAATGCATGTTCCTACCTTTTATCCTAAGAAAGAACATAGGGAACATCCTAAACAGTTTCATTCTGCAAGAAAAAAAATACAATCTTCTATCGCAGTGTTTCCCAAACTTGGGACACCGCTTGTTCAGGGAAAGCCCCTGACGGACCCGGATGGTTTGTTTACCTGCTGCGTCTGCAGGTTTGGCCAATCGCGGCTCCCACTGGCCGCAGCCCCCATTGGCTGGGCACAGCGAACCGCAACCAGTGGGAGCCGCGATTGGCCAAACCTGCAGACATGGCAGGTAAACAAACCGGCTGGGCCCGCCACGGGCTTTCCCTGAACAAACGGCATCCCAAGTTTGGGAAACACTGTTCTATAGTGTAATACAAAATGTGGTCTTTCAGTGGAAAAATGTATCTGTAACTATTTCATATTAATTTCAGAGATAGCATTCTCTTTGGAAATATTTGCTTGAATTAAGCTATTTGGTTTACAAAAGAGTGAGGAAAGAAGAAGAAAATGTGGGGGGTTTTGCATAATAAATTGATGGGCACAACTGAACCGGATTAAAAATATATATATATCACCATTAATAGCACCATGCTTATTTACCGGAATCTGGGGATCAGTATCACTCTGCAAAAGCAACATACTGATAAAAACACCTTGTAGAATCATTCACACAATACAGTCTACATAAGAACAACATCCCAAATACATTCAAATTTTGCTAATACACCAAACATTGCAATCATGGCTATTCCTAGTCTGAAAAATTATTGTATCAGAAACAAAGGGTTGTGCCCATCTTGTTCAACCTTACTGTAAGTGCATAAAGCTAAGCATACACCTTGCTCTTTGCAAGAATAAATTCCAAATTACTGCAGTAAACAAAGGGCCAAACAACAAAGAGTTTTAATAATTCACTTAGATTTGGTTTATTTTCTAAAATAATAGCTAGATGCTACTGGGAAAAAATGGCACTGGAACATCAAACCATAAACAATTTTGTAAAAAAAAAGTACTTCATCAGTAAGACCCTGATCCTGCACCATGAAAGAAAGAGCTACTGAGCTTAATGAGCCCTGAGATCCCAAATGGGACACCATGTAAGTGTGGTAGTCTGCCTATACAAAACAGCTTGCAAGATCAGGGCATAGACAAGATATGTATAAACAAACACCTTTCCTATCTGTAAATGTACTTTCTACAGTTACAGTTAACACCTATGACTACTATAACTGAGTAAGTTAATTAAGCAACTCTATTCTTTTCAATTTGTCTAATGTATGTTTTATAGCACTTTCCATGTAGTCAGTTTCATGTTTCCCCTATATAATCAATCAGCTTCCTCTCTTGTTGAAAAGCCCTTAAAAATAACAACGGCTTTGTTTACACTAACAAAATGTTATAGTTGTTATTCACCACTGGTGCAGCTCAAACTAGGATAGCAATGGTGGAAGCTGTAGTGCAGACAAGCCTCAGTGCCATACTGTAGCGTAGAGAGTCCAACCATCACATTGTACTATCACTTTTTAAAAAAGCGTATAGATGTCTGCTTAAAAGTCATAGCAAGATCGGGCCCCAAGATTTTAAACACTATGGGACAAATTCTGTCCTGGGTTTTGCTTGTACATCCCCATTACTTGCAATAACATTGCATGGTAGGCTAGAATTTGGCCCCGTGTTCACTTTGGTAGACAAATCAAGGACCTTGCTCCACACATAAGGACTCTTGTGGAGAACTCATTGCAGGATCAGGGCCTCACTCATACAAGTCCATTGAAGTCAATAGGACTACTCAGATGAGTATGTATTACACATACAAGTAAGTATTTGCTGGATCGAGAGTATATGTATCATGAACATAATTGTGTGTGTTGTGTGTGTAATTAAGGATACATTTCTCTACTGCTGCAATTTTTCAATTTGTTTTAACATGATCAACTTTAATTTTTTTAACTGTCTGCTTTTATTACAAGTCCAATTTCTGTTACATCACCTTGTCAACAGACTATCGCCTGATATTTAAAACAAAAAATCCTTTGAAAAAGTAAGGGTTTTTCTGCTCTCTTGCTATCTGCATGCAGACTAGCAAATTTCATAGCTACAAAATTCACCATCCGCACAATTCCACAGGTAGTATAGCAATGGTGAAACCAGTGGCGTACCAAAGCCTTTGGTTCCGCTGCTGCTACCACTGGTGGAACTACATATATGGTAAATTATAGTTGCGGAGATCAATTCTCCCCCATGTCCAGGCTCTGCTTTGGGGCGACTTATGACTTACTGATGCAGCATCAGTTCAACCCTGCCGTTAGTTCCAGCAGCTGACGAGCTGCTTTAAGCTATAGCACTGGAGTAAGGTCCTCTAAGAAATGTTGCACTCGTGGAGAATCTTCATAAGAGGTTCTGCTTTGTCATTCCCCCATTGGCAAAGTAAGGAACAGGACAGGTTAAGGGGCCAGCTCTGTTATCTCTGCCAACTATATATCAGTAGGGAGTGCCCAGATGGAGTTTTGCTACTGCTCAACTAAAAAACCTTTGCAAACATTTCTGTAATTTTTTTTTAAATATATGTCAGGAGATAATATTTAAAGATGCTCTATCAGAAACTGGATTTATTTTTTAAAAGTAACCTATTTCAAAAAATTGAATTTGACAGTGTCCTAACAAACTTTGAAAAATTACAAACATGAAAGCAACTTGTTAACCTCTCATTTTAACTTATCCTTTGGTAAACAAAAAGTGGCCTATAATACAACTGATGCTCTTGATCCTACAAACTTTTACTCAGGTATGTAATCCTTGCTCAGGTGGACTGTCCTACTGATTTCACTGTGTTTGTAAGAGACACAATGACTCCAAGGTTGAAGGATCGGGCCCCTAAATTCTCATATTCAAAGCACATAATGCCATATCCAGAGTTTAAAAGCTTGGGGCCTGATCACACCATTCCTGCAGAATTCCTCTCTAATGGGGCATTCTTTTGTAAAACTGATAGTACCTTATGGCCCTTGGACTAAAAAAAACAAACAAAACCCCACCACCACCCTACTCAAATACAGTACCAATTGGAGTATGTCAACAAAAATGTCATTAGACAGGGTTCACAGGAATGGAACAATTAAAAGGCTCCAACATAATTACATGTTTTGAAAAGCATTATTAGTACTTGGGGATTTTAAAAACAATCAAATATAAATGTAAAAAAGAACAGAGATAAAAGTTTACACTGGAACTTTAAGTAAAGTTACCAACCCTAAGGAAAACATCAGCTAAGCATTCCAGTAACTTAATATGTACAATGAAAAATAACCAAAATATCTTGTAACACATTCCCTATGTCTAATTTATATCTTTAGCTATTGCCATCAATAGTACATATGAAATGCTTGATCGAAACTGGAGGAAAATCACAGAGGTAATGCAAATTGTATTTGCATTGTTAAATAATTCTGGTTTATAAATAATTTTACAAAACAGGTTTGCCACCTAACAAACTAACAATAAATATCATTGAAGATATCGACAACATAAGAGTTAAATACAATAATCTTTCATCACAACACTATGTTCTTTTGATACAAAATCATAGTTATGTTGTTTTAACATAAACTTACATTTCATTATTTCAAAAAACCCTCCAGAACATACATACATATATTTTTAGAACAACTATTACAGTTAAATGTATTATCAGAGTTGTGATGAGAGGACAGAGAGCTAGATCCTCACTTGGTGTAAACTGACACAATCCCATTGAAGTCTGTGGAACTACACTAATTTACGCCAACTGAGAATCTGTCCCAGAATGATTACATCATCATTACTGCCTTTTGAGATCTAACAGCACATTTGAATACACTTATACACACAAATTTGTCTGTTCTACTAAGATTTGTCTGTTCTACTAAGAAATTCAGAAAGATTTGCTCATACTTTAATATTAAAATAGTTACAACCTCAGTCCTGCATCAGGATCTGCTAACGCAACCCCCTGCACACAATGAAAATCAACGGATCAAGGTCTATTTTACAAAATGTATCTTAAAGAGACTTCCCTTATAACAGAATTCTCAGTGTGGATGAAGCATTTTTAAAAGAGAAAATAATGATGTCCTCTCCTCTCCCTTATTTATTTAAGTCACAAGCATTTAGGGCCTGATATTACAGTCCTTACACAGAGAAAATTCCCATTAATCCCAACAGGCATTTTGCCTGGAGAGCCTGCAGCAATGGACTCTGCGTCCAATAATTATTTAGATCTAAAACTGTCATATCTTTATGGACTTAATCTAGAAACCCCTTTGTTTACATGTGTAGTCCTTACTCAAAAGGGTAAATGTTTGCAGGATTAAGATCTACAATAATTAATCTATTTGAATCTCTCTCATGTGAGAAGACCATTTTTTCCTTCAAATCAAACAAGAGCAAAAAATGTTAGGGAGTATATGACGGCTTTCTTGCTGTTTGTGTTACAGCATTAAAAGAAACTAAGAAATCGTTTAGCAGAAAAGTGTAAGGTACAAGATCAAAAGGAAGCTCAAGAACATTTTATAAAAACATTTAGAATTAAAACATTTGATCCAGATAGAAAAAGTGGGCATTTTGTTGCTAATGAAAAGTTATGCATTTATGTTTACAAAGTAAAATTTACAGAAAAAATACTCAAGGTTCTAAAATACTAAATTAAAATATCCTTCTTTAGCAGCACACATTTTGCTTAATAAATAAGAAGAAATCTAGTTACTGATTTGAGGACTGAAGAAGCCAGAGAATTTCTAACTTTTCACCATAACTGCACACATGCCTCCAGAAAAGTATACTTGTGTTTATTTTGAACAAAAAATAAGCAAGCAAATTAATGAATCGTATCTTATCATTATAAAGTTATAACATGTTTCCTTTTTAATAGGATTTATGTTTGTAGTATAAACAAACAGAAATAAGGCACCACACTACTGCTGTTAAAATGTGTTTATCATCAGATTTCTCTTTGACATAAAAAGCAAACCCAACCCCCACACAAAAGCTAGGTGGGTGGGTACCCCTCCCCCATCTCAGTTACCATGTGCGTTCTGAGAAAATATGGTAACATTCAGAAACCTCAAAGGTAGCTAGAAGACGGGATAGGAAACATTTTCCTTCCAAGCTCAGCACAACTCTACAATGCAAACTTTAGAAAGATGCAAAGGATTAGTATTGTTTTTTTTTTTAAACATTACTATCTTGAGTTACACATCCTAAGCATTACTAAAATAAAAGCATGGTTTTAAACAAGGAGCAGCATTTCAAGATAAACATCAATTATTGTTAGCATGCATCCTGTGTTATGAATTCCATATGATCCATTTCAACCAAAATTGTTATAAATGCTAAAATTGGATTTCTAATGTCTGATTCATTCTGATTCACCTTCAACCTTATCTCTGACTCACTAAAAGGGAAGTCACATGACTAAAGCAGTGAACGGAACAACCGTTTTCTTTCCTTTCTGGAGAAGGAGGGGGGTGGGGGTGGGGAACACCCAAAACCTTTCTGAAGGAGAAACAAAAGCTTGGTATTAGCTGTCCAGGGCCATTCATGGGTGGGGCCTGCATGCCAAAAAGCTGTAATAGGCTGGGGTTAATCTTAATGGGGGCCCACTTTAACCCTCTGAATGCACCAAAAAAACATGAAAACAGCTTTCACCACCCAGGTCTACTTGCAACAGCACTCACATGAAAACAACAGGCTTTCTACACAGGGCAGAACTACAACGGGAACAGTTCTACTGGGGCATCATTCACAATTTAGAAACAATGGAGCCTCTTTGTTTTTTAGAATCACCTCTACGGTGCTGCCATCTTTATTTTTTAAAAATACCATCCCCCCACTCAGCACTATATACACTTCAGGAGCTTCTTGAATAAATAGGAGTATCCGATGACCAGGCTGTTGGGTGGTCCTAAAGTCTTGAACTAAAGGCTGTATACTTTATTTGGGATGCAAAGATAAGAACAAAGTGTTGGGTGTTTGTTTAAACCTAGGTTCAGTTTAAAAGTGGTTACATCATTAATAGTGCTTCATGTAAACATATGCTAGTATTGTTCTAAGTGTCAGCATAAATATAACTAAACTTTTGAAGAAAAAAATGACTATACTCGTATAAATCCTGATTTTTTTTTTATTTTTACGTATTAAATCTCTAAGCCTTATTTACAGCAATCTATCTTTAATTATTCTGCAGTTGTTCACACTGGGTCTTTACAATGGAAAAACAAGATAGCCTATATTCTCACTGCACTAGTATTTTGATAATGTTCCCATCTAAATTAAGTTGAAAAATATATAGCCATTTCACTTTGTGAAATAACCAAATTTAACCCTATGCATTTTAACTTAAAAAAGTACTAATTTGTTAGTCTCTAAGGTGCCACAAGTACTCCTTTTCTTTTTGTGAATACAGACTAACACGGCTGCTACTCGGAAACCTAGAATGAGTCAGATCCTCTGAACAACCCCATATGTGAGATATCATTATTTGGATTCTCACAGACATTAAGTATTTTCAGTACTGTATCATGTGCTAAATTAGCTGCCTTTTAAAACACTTTAAACCATATTAAGAGACTAATAAAAAGAGAATCTTTGAATCTTCTACATCAATCACTAGCACTATTAACTAGAGGCAGAGGACTGGGTTATAAATGGCCCAAGGAAGGGATAGGCAATGAATAGCCCGCCCCTGACCCTGGTTTCCCTGGTTTGATCAAGAGAGTCTGCAACCTGAGCCAAAAGGGTGCAAATTCCTCACCATTCAGAATTCTTCAATGGAGTGGGGGAGGAAACTGTTAAGGAGGCACACATCCAAATGCATCTGCATGCAGACTCTGTTTACAACTTAACCTCTGAATTACTCTGTTCTTACACACAAAAAATCATACTGAATTTATTTAAGTTCATTGAACGCCCAGGTGTATTATATCTGTTAGAAAACTGCAATATATTATATGCCTCCTTTTAAAATGAGTGTCTGTTTCTTCTAGTTAAAACCTTAAACTGACTCATGGTTCATGCAAAACTATTCATTTTTAATTCATTCATTTAAAAAAGTCAAATTAAGGACCCAATCCTGCTTCCTCTGCAGTCAATGGTTTTGCCACTAACTTGAACAGGAGTGGGATTGGACTGATTGTGTCTTTGAATCAATCATGTCATTTAATCAATATTTTAAAAAGAAACATTGAAGAGCTGAAAAAAGGATTCCAGGTGTTCTGTTCATTAAGTTAGTTTTGGTAATAATCAGCTATTATTCATACAGTTCAAAATGCCATCTTTGGAGAAAAATATGCTTAAGTGGAAACTATTCTTAAAGGAATTCAATTCAAATATCCTTTTGAACCAATGGAGTTACTACAGCATTTAACCTGCTTAGATTGCAGCACCCTCATTATAAAGGCAGCAGGAAACAAAGCCAGTTTTATATAGGCTGAAGAAACATGTACTACTTGAATATGAATATCACACAATGAATGAGGAATAAATAAAACATTTAGATCAAGGAAGTCATAGAGAGATCTGTGTAAGAAGCCAGAGGGTGAAAATAGAGGGTCTGATGCTCCACACTTATCTGTGTAGTACTCCATTGCAATCAACAGAGCTATGACTGGCATAAAAAAAGTGTAAGTGGAGATTCAGGCCCTGAGTATCTACAATCAGTAATGGACCAAAAGTAGTTATATTGCTGTGAGAATGCAATGGTCATGAAATGGCACCGACCAATATAAAACCCATCTGAAAATAAGTATGGTCTCTTCAATTACTTTACACAGCATGCTGCATGATCAAAAACTACAAATAACAAAGATGGTTAGACATATTCCTTCAGTGAGGCTTTGAAAGATGCAAAGATGCTGCTCCTATTCTTTTAAAAAATAAACATTTAATACACACATTTTTATATTAAGCAATTCAAATCAGTAATGTTTAAGATGTTTATTTTAGCATTTTGGCTATCACTTGGATTTATTTTACTAGCTTTTTGACAAATACAATTCTACTGTGATTTTTAGGGTAAAAATTGATATTATAAATATGGCTGGAAACCTTTGTATAGATCTCTTACTACTGTTTCTCACCATTTGCTTCATGGAAACTAGACAGTTCAACAAATGAACAAGTGTTACTGATAAAGAAAATATTTTCTTTAATAAATGTGTCAAAACTCTTTTTTTACTACAGTAATGTAATATTTAGTATCTTCTAACAAGCAAATTCAGCCATAGTTCTGAATAAACTATATGTTACTTGATAATCTTCTTCCACAGAGATTAAGAGAACTAGCTATCTTTCTATCATTTCTACAATTTGGCAGTGATGCAACTGTGCCTCATAGAAGTGCCTAATAATGAGTTGTATACTCCAAATTAAATACACAGTGTAGGAGAAAAAAGTTATACAAACAACAGATAGTAAATATATTAGTCTCACAACAAAATATTAACAGGATTCTTTCTCTGAAAATGTAGGTTTTTATAAATCTATATTTTGCTCTAGATTATTTCAAAGAAGGATGATTTGAGAATATTTATTGTCTATTTGAAACCCTAAGAATTTCAAACGAACATACCCACAAAGGTGAAGCTGCATTCAAATTAACCATTAAGAACCTGGTGGAACAAAACAAAGGAAGCCAAAGGAGCAATGTCTCTCACATAAGATGTAAACATGAGGGGGTCATACGCTACCTTCAATGCACATGCACAGCTAAATGTGCTACATTATAATCTTACGTTCATGCAAATGAAATGGCTACACAATTAATTTTCTTTTCATTCTGCTACTTAAAGGAAGTGAGGGGCTTGGTATACTAAACTCCCACTGGAAATAGACAGAGCTATACTGAGTAATCACCCCCCATATATAAAGAAACCTAAATGCTTACTTGATAGGAAACTTGTGTTTTAAGGCTTCATTTTCCTCACTGAAGTCACTGCAAAAAATCCTTGGGTGAAATCCTGGCCCCACTGAAGGAAATGCATTTGTGCCACTATTTTAAAGAAGCCAGGATTTTACCTTTTTTGATTTCAACAAAATGGGGCCCTTAAAGTCTAACTAAAATGTCTTGGACCTTCAATAGATAGTTTTAATTATGGAAAAAAGTCAAATTAAGATGCATTAGTCATTTTTGTTTTAGAAAATTATTTCAAATTTTATAATCATTTAACAAGTGGACTATATTAATCTCTCTAGAAAATAATGATATCATGATACACCAGAAGGCAATCATTTCATGTTGATTATCTCAATATTTCTCAAGAGAATATAACATATTATAGCTATATTTCACAGAGGATCTAATGAGCTCAATAGTGCTTAGCTCTCACTTTTTCCCTACTGAATAATGTGCATATACCAGTTATACAGTGAACTAAACAAACAATACTAAGTGAAACAGGCACTGTAAAAAACGGAGATGACTATATAAGCACTACATCATTTTGTACACAAAAACTAACTGTTTTCAGTACTGATACCTATATAGAAGTATTCTAATCATAGTCTTATTAAAAAAGAGAAACAGACTGATCAGTCTACAATTTAAAACATTAGACAAACTATTGAAAAGTCAGAAGGTTAAAAATTCTCATAAGAATTAATATTGCTTTTCCAAAGGGCTAGTGTTTAAAATGCTGCGGTATTAGAACCTGGTCCTAGAAATCTTTATGCAAAGAAATAGTCCTCAATTTAATGGGTCATCCCAAATGAGCTGGGCTACCCATGTGACTAAGTCTGCAATATTAAGCCGGTAGACACAAGCATGACAAGCACTGAATGGTATGGCCTGTTTTCCTTAAAAATAAACAACGGTAATATTTAAACACTCCTTTCTACATACTTTTTAAAACATACAACTAAAAATTAAACTGCTGTAATACAAAAAAAAAAATCCTTCCCTATAAAATGATATGCTATTTCTAAAGGTATTGATTTCTTTGAGGAAAACGTGTCCAGGAGGACTGATTTTTCCTAAAGAGTTTTACACTCAGTGAAAAACAATGTACCAATTAATTTATTAAAAAAAAAAAAGTTTTTGTGCTCGAATTTTTTTGCAGAATTACAAAATAACATCCGTTGACTTTTCCATTAGCATATTAAAGTTCAATTTGCAGAAATATTTTTTAAATGGCAGTTTAAAATATACTTACTAACACACAGAAAACCATGCAGAGATGTATGTACATACGTTTTCATAAAAATACATATCCATTCATACAGTAACATATTATATTGAGCACAATACTCAAATCTGGTGTGGAGGCACAGGGCCTCCACCATGGTTCGACCTGCAAGTTTGTGGCAATTGTCTGAGCATTTCCCACTGGAGGGGCAAATTCCTCCCATCAACAGGATGTATATGTGTGGGGTGGAGGGTGTCATTCCATTTGGGGATCTTCGCACAAATTTCTTCCGACATCCTTCCTTCCTGTGGGAAAGGATGCTCTGAGCTTAAGTAATTTTTCAACAGAAAAAACTAAAAATGCCTTATCAGCATGGGAGCTTTGCATATCTTAATGTATCAAAGCAGATTGGCAGATTAGTGGTCTATTGACAGGTTAGTCATATGAGACGACACATAGCACACATATATTGTACTAGAAAATAGTATGTAGTAAACATGATATAAAAAGTTACATGATCAGTCTGGTTCATGAACTTGTGATCTACAACATCTTATATTATATAATTTTAAGGACAAGTAAACAAATTTGAATTAAAGACACTGGACCAAACTCGATGCTGATTTACACATTATGTACCTCACAGGGACTATATCAGGACAGACTACAGTTCACTATCTTTAAACCACAAGAAAGCTATGATTAAATAACATTAAGGAAACTACACTGGAAACACAACAGCAGCACAGTGGTAGCGCTTCAGTGTAGACACTACCTATGCTGCCAGGAGAGGCTTTTCCACTGGCATAAATAATCCACCTCTCTGAGAGGCGGTAACTAGGTTGATGGATGAATTCTTCCATGGACTCAGCCCTGTCTACACCAGGAGTTACATTGGCTTAAATACACCACTCAGGGGCGTTGATTTTTCACACCCCTGAGTGACGTTGCTGGGTCTACCTAACTTTTTAGTGATGACCAAGCCAAAGGATTTGAATTAAATCAATAACAGCAAGAAAATTCAGAGGGTAGGCTTAAAATCCATTCCTAATCCACCATGTTGGGGGTAGGTATTGAATGGGTTTCAAAAGTCAAGGGGACTGCCCATGTTAGAAAAGTGGGCAGAATTTAGCCCTTCTGTGCTGCAATATCTAAGAAAAACAATGTGGAATGATTTACGTATAATAGGCCTGAATTTCTCTCAGCGATTCAGCTCAGTCCCTTTGACATAGATCTATGTGATTTCTTGACCTCATTGTTTATGGCAGTTTAAAAAAAAGATCGACATGTAGAAATAAGAAGAGATGTGTTAATGATTCATTCAATTCATTATTTTCTAGTTTCACATCAATAATGGCTAACTGTTCAAATGTCAAAATTGTATGTCTTAGAGTAGACCACACAACTTAACAATATATGATATCAATACATGTCAAAATATTAAATCTATATGGGCCTGATCCAAAATCTACAGAAGCCAATGGGTCTTTCAGGTGACTTCAGTGGGTTTTCGATTAGGCCTTATATGCATTTGTACATTCCAAATATCAAAAGTCTAGTAAGCATTCTTGAGACATTACTGCACAGGCACAGGAAATGTTTTTAAAGCCCATATTTCAGCCAATATTGTATTTTTGAAACTAGCCTATAAAGTCGACCAAGACTTTTCAGTAACGCCTTACAAAATGCTGTTGTAAAAAACATAGAGCAGTTTTAAAGTTAGTGCACAGGGTTAGTTTATAGATTTTAAGGACTTCTGTACTTCAAAAACAACCACGTTTGTATTTATTTTAGTCTGTTCAAAACTACACACGGGAAAGCACTTTTATGCTAAATCATCTGAGGGATAACTTTGTTATATGAATTGATATAACCATGAACAATAGGAAGTTATAACAGAAATGGTAAAGGAGCCTCAAGTGGTACTATAATAATATTATAGTAGAAAAATAAAGCTGTGTATCTATAAATTACTATGACTCATTAATAGAGGACCTCAATTGGGAAAATATTTCTTTGATGTCGGCTTCACTGATTAAAAATACACACTCATTAGTATAATTATTTTATAATAATATCCAATATTTTCTAATAAAGCTGTATACATTCCATAAAAACAATGAAGGAATTCTGGGGTTTTTTTGAGCCAACTCCATATACTCCAAATTAATGTTGATTATGTCTTTTCTCAGTGATTCTTACAAGACAAATATCCTAATTAATAAATAATAGATAAAAAGCAACTGAAACAAGGATATTTTCAAAAGAGAATTTTTTAAAGCAACTCAAAGGAAATGACTACACTACAAATTATAAACTTGTCATTTCATAAAGTCATATTTTTGAAATTATAACAACAACTTAAACACTAACATTTAATTGGAAAATATACAAAAAATACAGGCCAAGCTCTAAACTATTAATATATTGCTATAATTTTGGTAAAAATATTTAAAATATGAAAATATAATATTGCTACATTCTGTTCTTCACTAATATTCATATAGCTATAGGAGAAATAATTTAAGTTATTCATTAGAATGAGATGTTTTAAAATAAATCTTTTTGTGAAATGAGATAATCATAGAACTAAATGTGATCAATAACTCAAGAGTTATGTTCTCCATACTAATTAATAAATATTTCACAGATTTAGTGACAGCTTTCTTGTATTACCAGCTAAATTGAATCAGAGTACACATAACTATTATTTTTTAATACTGGGTAATCTAGAAACTCCCATTATTACAATAATCCATATTTAAAATGTTTTAAAGCAACAGCAAAATATGTTTAATTTATCCATTAAAATGCCACAGTTTAGGGCTGATACTACAGACTCTCAGAGATATGTCAGAGTTGGGCTGGACTCTACCATCCTGCGTATCTACCCAAAGGATGGAATATGAAGGGCTAAGAAACTCTTTAGCGGAATTTCCTCAAAGTCTTCCTCTGTGGTGAGAGGATCTTGTAGGAGACAGGGATGCAGCCTCTCCTACTGTACTGATCTCCAGGATCCAGAGGAACCCTTTTAAAAGTTAGCTCTACTAACTCTGGCTCTCCATCCCCTACTGGAGCTATGCTCCCACAGTCCTAGCATTTTGCATCTATGGAAGGAAAAAAAAACCCTACTCTGTCTATAGGGAAGAGGAAAGGCAGGTGGGCAGTGGTGTCACCCTGGAACCTGATTAGGTCTTCCCTAGACTAGATTGCCACAATAGCTATACTGGCCTTCCCCTAGTGGAGATGCAGCTTATACTGGCAAAAAATGTTGCCAGAATTGCTTATACCCGTTTCACAAATGAATTAAACTATACCAGCAAAATTAACTATTTTATGGGTATAATCGTGTCTACTGTGGGGCTTCTTGGCAGTAGGAAAATGTCTTAAAGAAACACAGCCTTCACTGATATTATGATACCAGTAAAAGTTTCTTGCGTAGACCTGACCTGAGTGAATAACCCTTGAAAAACTTGAAAGGATTACTGTCAATTGAATTACGTAATTGATAATTCAATTGACTCATTTTTAGAAATTCCAGTTTCTGGAAAATCATCCTTTAAACTGCAGATCCATTTTGTTTAGATTCCCTTAAGAAATGTTATAAAAATGTTCTTCTGCTCTCTTGTTGATATTTATAATGGGCTTTTCACCAAACTAGTAAGGTCAAGAGCCTCAAAGGTATTTAAGCTCCCAACTTTCATTGGAGTCTATGGGAGTTAGGTGTCTAAACACCTTTGAGAATCTCAGCCTATCTAAAGGTCTGACCTTGCCTTCACTGGTGTCATCCTAACTGGCTATACAGGGGAAACAGATTCTAAACAATGTGCTGTCAAAACACAAAGTAAATAAACTTAAAAAAGAAAGAGAAATATTTTTTCAGTTACAGTAATTGTATTAGGAACAAAATTTTCACACCAATATGATTTACTTAGGATTGTAAGCTCTCTGAGGCAAGGTTGTCTTTTCACTAGGTGAATGTAGAGTGTACATAATGGAGCCCTGATCCCTAACTGGGGCTTCCTCGTGCTACCTCAGGACAAATAATAACAAAAATTTCCAAGTTGATTTTCTTTTAATGTAGGCACATATATCTGCTTGGATACCCTCTCTGTATGAAGGGTAAAAAGTGTTCCAAACAGAATGTCCTCCTCCTTCCATGCTCCCAAGCTCATGCAAGACTTCCTCAGAGTTGGAGGAAGGGAGAAGTAAGTTCTGGAGAAGCATCTGTAGACTTGTGTTTCCCTTTGCTCGTGCAAGGGAGCATTTGGTCCCAAATAATTGGACCAATAGTGACCAACTGTAGGTCCCCTGAAGGTGTAACAATTTGTGATTTATGTCTAGAAAAAAATAATATTTACAATTGCTTAGCATGACAGGAGCTGATCCAACTCCATTCACGTCAATGGGAGTCTTTCCACTGACTTCAATGGAATTCCATACTGCATGTGTCTTCAGATTAAAAATGCACAAAGATGTTAGCTTTAAATGTAAATAGATTCTGTTCAGAGGCATTTATCACAGATGAAGGCTCCCTTACTAGGATTCTCAAAGGAGAGGCTGATTCAGTTAACTGTGAATCATATTGTAAACCAGTGGTGGATTAAAGATTTTGCCGCCCCTAGGCCCTGAAATAATTGCCACCCCCACCCCCCACTCCAGTTCACGTCCGCTCCACCTCCTCCCCTGAGCATGCAGCCAGGTCCTGTTTCTCCCTGCTCCCTGCCATTGCTTGTTCGCGAAACAGCTTCACGAAGGAGGGCGGAAGAGGGGGGAATGCAGCGCCCTCAGGAGAGGAGGTAGGGCTGGGGCGGGGATTTGAGGAAGGGGACCAATAGGGGCAGGGAGGGGGTGGGGAAGGTATGGAGTTGGGGCGGGGGCGGGTGCGGAAGGCGCAAACCAGTGCTGCAGGAAGCAGCCTCTGGCTGCTGTTATAAATTTGCTGCCCCAGCAAATTTGCTGCCCTAGGCCTAGGCCTTGTCGGCCTAGGCATTAATACGCCGCTGTTGTAAACACTCATTAAGATTTTTTTGTGGTTTACCAGAACTAAACCACCACCACAAATCCCTCCACCCAGCAATTTAAAGCTGTTTCCAAACATCCAACCTGTACACTCCGCACACTGGTTTGAAGGAAGCAGCTCTCCTCCCCAGGAATCCCTCATCAGGTATCCACTCTGTCACTTCTCCTGGAATCCTCCCACATGACCATTCCATGATGGCCCTGCAAGCCACTGCCTAGATTCCCAATGAATGGGCTCAGGCCCCTGAGCAAGTCTCAGTACCAATAGCTGGGCCCAGACTTTTTATTGCAGATCTGAGTTCAAGCCTGATTCCCTCTGATCTCCTTGTTGCCAACAGACACACAGTTTGCTCCTCACTTGCTCACCTACAGGTTTCTCTCTCCTGGCTCCTCAAGTCTCTTCCATCCATTTTTATTTAGATTGGGGTTTGGGTTTGTCTGCCCCCAAACAACAGTTCAGGGAGCCAGGTTAGGAGCAGCAGGCCTCACACAGAGACTGCTGTACTCCGAAGTGGAACTGCTATGTTGCACGCAGCAGGGGAAAACAGCCTGCCATTCACCCCTCTTGCTCATCAAAACTTCAAGTCACTGTATACAAGCTTTTTCAAGCCCGGATCATCATAAGAAAGAGATGTACTAGATCACTAGATGTACCTTCCCTCCCTCCCCCCCCCCCCCCACACGGAGAAGATCTAGACCCTGGCATCAGGGACATTAGATATTAAATGTAATACTCTATGCCAAGTCCTGCATTTCTTGTACCAATAAAACTTTGCTTGCCCTAGTTGACATCAGTAGCAGCTTTGGATACAAAAGAAATTCATGATCAGGTGCCTAATCTTAAAGAGACAATCAACTTAAAATCTAGTGATTAAAAACAATAGTTGAAAACAGATTCTATTTGGGGTATTATATCTACCCCTAAATTCCCCAATCAATATTTTTGTTTCTTGTGTTTTAAAATTACATTGTATATTATTGTAGATGCTTTTTTTCTCTCTATCACTTTCCAGTGTTGCGTGAAAGACCCACTAAAACAAGGGAAAGAATGCAATTTACTATATACAACATGAGGTCAAATGCATGAAGTAACTGAAAAACAAAACAAAACAAAAAATCCTCAGATTTCTTCCAGTTTCAGTAGACTTAAGTGTAACAATAGTAGTTAAAACAAGTTTCAGATGGAAATGTGTGCTTTTAGCTAATGCTGGTCATTTAAATACAGATATAGAAAGCATCCTGTTTTAAGTCCCAAAATCTTTATGCAAAAATCAATCCCATTATGGCAATAATTTTGGGCTGCAGGACCAGACCCTAATATAGGACATCCCCACTATCTGCATCTTCTAAACAAATCCACCTAGGCAAGGATCTTAAAATTCAGAAACAGAACACAAGGTTATGAAGTTTTCATGTGTAATAAACACTTATAAATTGCATCTATTTACATTTAAAACCAACAAAAACTGCTCTTTTTTGTGTGTGTGATCACATAAACAGTCTTGTTAAGCACTTTCAAAGTTAAACCTTCTTCCCAAGGTAAACCATAGAATAATTAGAGCTGGAAGGGACCTACAGTGGGTCAGAGTTCACCCCTCCCCCTTGGTTAAAAAAACGTTATATACAAACATCTCAGCAGTTAAACTAACTTCAAGCATCAACCCTTTTACTGTGATCTTGGGGCTAAAACCTCACATATAATCCGTTTTAGTTTACAGAACTGTAGACCTTTTAAACTGCTGTACTTAAACTTATGCAGAATCACAAGAAGTTTCTATCATTGCACACTCATTAGGCCCAGCTCTGCCCTCTGATAAATACACGCATCTCCCACTAAAGACAGGATCTATTATAAAGCAGCTAATGTGGAATTTAAGGTGTGAAGAACAACAATACTGAGCCAAATCCAGTATGGTACAACTCTGTTGAAGTCAACATAGTTACACTATGCAGAATTTGGCCCATTATATTTACTCTTATAAAAATAAATGATAGTCCCATTAATGCAATTTGAGTAAAGAGTGATTCAGAAACAAACAGGTTAACTATTCTATAACTTCCTTCTGGAAATAATGAATAGCTCAAACAAAAGATCAACATGAAGATGCTGAATACATGGACAGGCATATGCAAACCAAATCTGAAAAGGACTTGAGTGTAAATGTTTACAAATGTACTCTACTTTAATTATAATATATAAATATAGAGAGACCTCTGGTATGTTTCCATCTGAAATAATGTGTTTGGCTCTGAGTACCTCATTACCAGAAAGATAATGACAAGCCGAAGGTAGTTCAGAGAAGATCAATCAAAATCAGAGTGCTGAAGGGAATAACTTAAAAAGAAGAGTTAAAGGCTCAATACTGCAGCTGTTCCATGCACAGAACTTCCATTGACTTAAAGAAGTATGGGCTCTAAAAAAGACCTAAATATGCACAGCTTAGTTAACCAATGACAAAGGGAAAACATGATTATAGTGCACACATAATTGAGGGGTGTAAACACCACAGAGGGAGATAAATTATTTACAGTGGTACAAGTAAATAGAAGTGGGTATAATAGGATGAAATCATTAAAGGGAATTTGGACTGAATATCAGGAAAGTCTTCCTGACAGCAAAATCTCTTAGGCTTTGAACAATTTCTCAAGTGAAGGGGATGGAAAATCCTATCATTGGGAATATTTAAAGCTCGGCTAGACAAAACACTAGAAGTGTATTTGTAGGGAACAATCCTGCATAAGCAATCCTGTATAGGTACTAAATTATGTGGGTTTTTCCTATTCTTAATTTGTAGGATTCTCTGATACATAGTATCTAAAAAGTCTAGTTGTATGTATGACAAGCCCTGTACATAAGTATGTGCTGTAGTAGAAGACACAATAGTTCTAAAATAGTATACAGCAATATTTATCCTGACAAATTCATAATATGACTGCAAACCCTTTCTCACATGAACAATATTTCTGACTTCAATAGTCAAATGATTAAGACCTAATTGCACGAGTACAGCTTTGGAGGATGGGGCCCATTGAACGTACAGATACCAGACTCTATTTTAACAGCATGCAATCTCTTCTTTGTATAACATTTCAGATTTTAAAAGGGCCTTATGTTGTTGTGGCTATCTATCCACCAGTGGCTACTGTCACCTTCAAATCAGCTAGCCAAGTAGCACAATTATTCTGTAATAATGAAGTATGTGAAATTCAAACTCAACCCGAGTTAGGCGTTGCTCCTCTTATAATCCCCCCCATTATATTAAAGCTTTGGGAAAGAGAAGAGACTAATGTCACCATAAGCCCTGCATTTAATGAATATTTCACCAAGAAAAAACAAAGTGGGATATATTAAAATACTTTCTTTGGTGTAATGAGAGCAATTAATTATGAACCACTGATAAATTAGTGCATTAAGACATACATTTGAGAAAAATCCAAAATTATTAATGAGGTTCACAGTTTAAACCAATTAGCTATACTATCTTTTATGGTATTGTGTACTAGCAGAAATCTGTAAATCCATACAAATATTTATGACATGTAGATTAGTTCAGTATCTCCAAACATTTATGCTTGAAATGATTTCCTCCTGCATAACTCACTTATTGGCTTATTAAATGTCCCCATCTTCTATGTGACACAAAATACAAACTGGCTTCAACATTTCCTACAATTTTATTTGATTATCTTTTGACTTTCTATGAATATTTTCTATTGTGTAAGTAAATTACACATGACTTACTTTAAAGTGTGTATCAATAGCAAAGTCCTACACATAATATGATCACTTAACATTTTCTGCAGTTACACAGTTCTAAGAATATTGTTTTCAAATATTTTATTTTATTAATCAATTTGCTATCCTTTAAACACTTGTTTTTTTAATATTAGAGGAGCAAGGAGAACAAAATATGCCAGGGTATTAGACAAAGAGAACTTTTTTTCTTTCTTTCATCTTTAAAATACATTTATGTAATCACAAAGAGCAATTAATGACCTAAAGACAGTTCAGAGGGGAAAAAAGGCAAGGAAACTGATAGCAATCAGATTTGACAATGATTTCAGTAATTCAGTCTCATGAAAAGCAGCAGGAAAGGAGCTGCTTCATCCATGCCTGACAGTGCGAAGCAGGAAGTGTAAGAATGTAAAAACAAAGTATTCCTTTTACATTAAAAATAAAAGCTCTATTTCATTTCACAGTTATACTTAATTCCACATACAAACAGACAATATGGATGAGTAGACCCTGGAGGCAGGGGTGGACATATCACAAAAAGGTCAAAAATCTACCCAAACACCACCACAAAGCAAAGCAACACACCAGCAAGCATTGTTTCTTGTTTCAGTTATCTCCTATCAGCTTCATCCTAAGTATATATTCCTTAAACGTGAATGGTGAAAATGAGCCCAAACGTACAATAATATATGGAATAAAACTAGACCATCAAGATAGAATATCACGTAACAAAACCTCCCCCAAATCATTGTAAACGTCATAGGAAATGGACAACAACGTGAAAAGTTAAGATGCCTTTAGCTTTCCTGACATGGCCATAACCCAGCCTGAAACAGTCTCTTTACTTTGCAGATATTGTTCTCTTTTTCTCTGATCAACTCAGAAGGGTGATGAAATTCAAAATGTCATTCTTGCAATTTGGGACTAATACAAGCATGTGGGAGATCTAGGTACACTGGTTTCTCACAAATCACATCAATAACCTTGGAAGAAGTTTTCTAAACTTCCTGATTAACGTTTCTTGCAGCTGAAACTTTTTCAAATGAAGACATTTGTCTTAGAGTTTCCATGTACAAAATAAGGCTCTAGATACCAGTTAGACATGTTAAAAATATAAACAATGGACACATCTTTATGTTCAGTGTCTTTAAAGAGACAATGTCCTTAGTCTTATTTACTACTAGATATGTTTTCCAAAAGAGATTTTTAAAACAAACAAACAAACAAACACAAACACACACACACACACATACACACAGAGTTTGATGAGTCATGTATTATCAGAGGGATGTTTTCATGTCTGTATCATTGCAAAATAAACCTATTAATTACATTTACTTCTCACCAACTAATCTGGGATGAACTACTTTTAAAAAATGTCTAATTCTACAAGAAGAGTGTTACAAAAAATATTTGTTCACAACAGACCTAATTGATGAATATATTTATTTCTCCTTTTCTGTGTATATTTTTTAATCACCTTTGCACGGAAGGACCTATCTGCTCCTGAGCAGATGACATAGCTGAAAAGTTTAAACCTTATCAAAAACAGGATATGAGATTATTTAAAAAAAAAGAATTCAAAAAGAAAAGTTTGTACCCCAGCCCTGCATTGTGAAGAGATAAAATATTCTTTTGCACAATCCACCAACTATGGATGCTGATCTTATTTGAGTTTTAATGGGCTGATGTAGATAGAACCCCTTCTTAGAGCAGTTTTTATTACATATATACAGATGCATTTAAATATCTAGAACGATAGATTGATTGTTTCCCTTCCAGTGTAACTCGATCACCATTGAACTCAACCCCAAAAAAAAGGGGATGGGGGGTGGGGTGGGGGGAGAAGATGGGAGACAAAAGTTGGTCTTACTTGGTGTACAAAAACATCAACTGGAGACTCCAAAGGGTTTCCTTCCCGGTTGATCATGGAGATGAACCCGAATCCCATTCGCACATTGAACCACTTGCAATGGCCTGTTCCATGCAAAACCTGAGATTCCTCCTCTTCCTGCTCTGGCAACTTCCCGGGCTCGTCTCCACCTTTACTCGCCCCTGCTGAGGAGGGGGAAAAAAAACACACACACACACACACACGATGCAAAGCAAAGAGTTAAATTCTGGTAAACGTCCTTTGCCTTGTACAAAGGGATTGCTCAGAGGGGAGAAAAACAACCACCCCCACACACCCGCACATTACAAAATCAACCCGTTTTCTTTCCCTGCGCAGAAAACCATTTAAAAAAAGCACACAACCCAAAAAGCAGCCAGGGTAACAGAGAGGAAACCCAGCATATGCTCGCTCTCTGTCGCCCGGAACAGCCCACGTTTCTGTATATACGTGTATTTTTCCATTTTACGCCGACTTTCAGCCATACTACACCGCAGAACGCGATACTTTACTTGAATATTGCTGGTTTAGGACCGATCCCATTTTCCAACAGAAATGCTCAGCTAAATTATTCTCTCCTTGCAAAGCGCGGGTGGGGGTGGAGAGGGAATGAGCAAAAAAGGGGCAGATTGCACAACAACGTGTTATTGCACATACAGCGGCGGATCCAGTACTATTTTCCAACGTGCATCCACCTCCCCCCCCCTTGAAATCACTTTCAGTTAAAGTTGGGGGGACAGGTGTACAAACGTTTTCGCATCCCTCCACTGAAACTGTGTTTAATCGTACAGGAACAATTCAAACAATAGCCCCATGAAAGCTTTTCAAGTTGTGTGAATCGGTGTGGGCGGTACGGAACATTTTTGGAAATCCGTAACAATAGGTTTGTAGAAAGCCCCTCTGCGCGATCCGATTAAAAAAAAAAGAAAAGAATGGTGCCTAGTGGGGTTAATAAAGAGGAGGAGGGGGAGGGGAAGAGAGAGAGAGAAAAAAATAATAGAAAAACAATAGAATAAGAAAATTAACCTTCGGCCATGTTGCCCCACGGGCCCTCTGCTCCAAACTCGTGAGATGAAAACTTTCCCTTTGGATCGAAGTGGTCTTCTGCATCAATCTAACATCCTGATTTTGAACGATCACAAATTTAGCTCGCATGGTCTAATGTGCTTTCCCTCTTTTGATTTTTCCCCTTGTCTCTCCCTCAGTTTCTGGCCCCCTACGCACACGTGACTTTGTCAATTACATGCTTTCTTGCGACTAATTTCACATCAGATCCTTAAGGGGTTGGCAAGAGTCTGAAGTAGCCAATCGCCATTTCAATTTAGGCTGACACACCAAAATAATTTATGAATGAACAAGAAAATTCAAATACGAACTTGTCTTACAGCTACTTTGCACACTCCACGGGAAATCGAGATGACGTATTTTGGGGGTTTCTGTGCGCGTGTGTATTTACACATATGTGTAGAGATACACGTATAGCTACATATGGAGTTACATCCAACCCCTAGACATACAACTGAGATTTTTTATATATATATATATATATATATATATACTCTGTCATAGGGAGGAGATATATTATGTGAATAGACACACAAATATGTATACAGAATCACATATACTATGTATTACAAAAAAATGTACATATTTGCAAGTGTTGCTACTTCCTTAATAAAAGTGGCATTTAAACACCTTTGAATTATAACTGTATTTTTGCCTTTTAACCTTGTATTTATTTTCTTGTAGACACGTGAGCCAAAATTCGACTGCTTCAGGGAATTTAACTCGCTGATCACCTTATTTTAACCTACTTAGGTTGCCAGGAAAACTTTATATGTACTGTACGCAGAAACATATGCACACTTGGGCTCAACATATACACAGAGAATCGCTAGTGTTCCTCCCTTTGTTTCACATGACTATTTCATATTCAAAAGAAACGCGTACCGGAAACGCGATATCACCTTAATATGGTTCAGAATGTGTTGAGGTTTAGCGTTTCAAAACATTTTTGGAGGGGGACGGGGCGAGGGATTGCACTTCACAGGTTTCTCCGCCATCTCTTTCCGGGGGAGGAGATGTGATTAATGACTTCCTAAATAAGAGCCCAGTTTTCAAGCCTAGCATTAGAGTGAACCTCAATCAGCAGCGATTGTTCTCCAGGAGCATGATGGAGGAGGAGGAAAGGCTGAAAGAGAACAGGAGAATTTGCTAGGCAGGAGGAAGACAAAAAAAAAAAAAAAACAGAAGGAAGAAGACAAAGAGAAGAGGAATAATGCTGGCCTGGAGACTGCACTTTTAAATCTCCACTACTAGTGGGTGGGAGAATCAAGCACATAAAAGAAAAAAAAAATCTAACTGGCTTGATACAGCTTTCACGTGTTCCTTCACGAATTCCCTTGGCATTGGACCTCTCTCAGGTATACAAGTAGGAAAGAACAATGTGTTATTTCTACTACTGTAGTTCGCGACCCACGTATTTCAAATAATAGGTTTTTAATATGTTAAGAAAAAATACTTATCAAAAATGCCTATTTCCTTCCTTTTCTTCCTGGGGAAGAACATGGCTAAATATACAGTATATGTTTGGGTAGGCATAAAAAATATAAAATCACATTGCCCATTTTTTCTTGTCAGTAAACATCCTATTCACAGGCACTACACAATCATAAACTAAAATTTGGTGACACTTCTGCCCCTGTAACATTTAAAAGGTAGTTTATACCTTGTTAAAATCTGAGGACACTGGGTTAAATTATTTTTTGATTATTTTCTGGCATTACCCCTCCTGTCCCATCCACACAAACATAAATAAATAAAAAGCCAAAACAACAAACTGTGATCCGCCCAGATCTTGTACAACTGTATTTTATAAAATTTCAAAGCACTTGCTGTTTTAGTCTGCCCAATTAAGCAAACCCCCTTTGCTCTGATAGGCCTGTTTACTCTTTTTGTTGCTTTTCAGGAAAGTGTATAAATTGCTTTCCTTTGTCTTTAATTTCTGTTTGAAATAACAAGGTGCCCAGTTGAACGTTTGGTAAAAAGAGAAGGGGGTGGGCAAAAGTGTAAAAATACAAGCAATCTGGCAAGTGGAGCAGAAGCTCTAAATCCTGAAATTCCTTTGCAGTCTTCAACCGTAAATTTCCTATAGGTTATTTCAACAGTGGAGGTCGACTTCCTACACTGACCTGCCTTTACACATTTGTGCAATAAACCATTCCTTTTTTCGTTTCCACTTCCTAATAAATGCAATTATTTTACTAAGTTAAATCAGTATTCAACTCACTTTATCTACATGAAAGATTAAAAACTAAATATTTCCTATATCTATATCTATATATATATGAACTACTATATATAATTTCAATTCTGATATAATCAATGGAAATATAAAAGCAGGGCAGCTGGAGAGAACAAATATTTAAAGCGTTTTTCTGCAAAAAGATTGAAAATGAATGTAGTGTATATATGAAAATATCTATCAACTATTTGATATGTCTACCAAAACCAGGAGGCATCTATATATATATGATTTTTTAAAATAGTATCTGTTATAAGAGTCTGTATTTTTCTCAGATTGGTCTCCTCTATCTGCATTTGGCTGAAAAATGCAATGGAGACTAGGCTCTTGGGTTTACCGATACTGGACGCAAATAAGTTGACCCAGGTCGTTGTTTTTTTATGGAGAAACTGTCCTTTGTTTCCAGATAGTTTGATATTTTTAAAGCAATACAGTATTATGCTTTTTATCAGAGTAAAGGGAGGAGTGTGAAAACAGCAAAAGAAAGCTGAATGCAAGTATAAGAGCTAGTTGAAAGGATTTCCTACATTACAAAATAAATGCTGATTGTGTAAATTACGTGTGTTGGGGAGGGGGGAGATTTGCAAGTGGTCTTTACTGAGATTTCCAGGCCTCCAGTATTACTGGAATTAAGGTTGGGGTCACCGGACTGGTCACTGGTGTCAGATGTTATCGACTCATTCATTTCCTGCAAAGGACATCAGCCTTTCAAGTTTTGTGGAAGGTAGAGAGCTGTTGCCAGCTGGGAACTCTCAAAAACCTTCCAAAATTCATTCACAAACAATCGGCCACAAACACCCACTTTTTTTAAGCAGACCCAGGTCGGGGGAATTCCAGGATCATGGTCATATTTCAGGCGTTAGAAAGATGCCGCTGTCTTTAACATCGACTTGCTCTCCCCACAGAAAACGTGCTTTTTCGTTGAGATAATTACGCGGAGAAAGAAACGTATTCATGAAGCTGTCCCAGGACTCCTTTGGCATCAAAACGGCCAGAGCTCTGGGTGCCTGTTTTCTAATTTGTCATGTTTCTAAAACTTCTCTGGTTTTAATTTTTTTCTCATTTCCGATTTCTTTTAATACCCTTTCCCACTCCTCCCACCTCCATGTATTTGGATCAAAACTCATGTTTAACACTGTGAAAACTGAGCTCTTAGGATAACTTCGATTTACCATGTTTTGAAAACACTTTGTAGTTTTGCTCAGGTCGCTAATCAAGAAAAGCAGGAGCGCGCGCCTCTGCCATTGCCCTGTGATAACCGCATCGAAAAGGGGGTGGGGGCTTCTCTGTTTGAACTATTATCATCACTCAGAGCTGGAAGCCCCAGGTTCCCCTCCCCCGACGGCCCATTTCACTCAACCGTGCCGGTGTGGCTGCGGGGGAAGAGGGAGCCCGCGCGCGCCGCGCTTGGTGTCCCTTTCTTTTCGTGCAGATCAGAAGTCCCTGGTGCTTGGTGCGATGGTCTCTATTAAAACCAGATCCGCCGCTGCTGCGGTTCTTCCGAAAACGAGGGGGAGGGGCAGCGCCACTGGGGCTGGTCAGGTCAAGTCACCCACCCATCTCTCCTCCCCCACGTGGAGCCCGGTTCCAGGACCTGGCTGAGGGGCGCTCCTGGCTTTGCCTCGGAACTCACCCGCTTGGCAGGGACCAGACGCGACGGCGCCCTCCAAGCCTGGCCCCACGTGAGAGCCGGTGGGCTCCCGCCTTTCGGGCACCTCCTGGTTCTAGCCAACCCGGGTCTGCTTCCACCCAGCCAGCCAACTTTCGGCCCCTCCCCACGTGAGGGGGATCCGCAAGGTCCCGCCCGAGCCGCGCTAAGCGGAGTGGACCTGTCACGGGGTGGTTCACGGTGGCTTTCTCATTGGCGCTGGGGGGCCGCCCAGTCCAGCCCCTTCGGCTTCAGGGAGAGCCCGTCCTCTCCAGGTTGTTACCGGCAGGGATGCCCCCGGGAAGTTGCATGTTTGAGGAAAAAGCTCTCCTGGGATGGCGAATTCCCCACTCACAGAACCTGCTCCCTGCTAGGAAGATCGGGTCTGTCCCAGTGGCTCTAGGTAACGCTGCCAACCTTAGAGATGGTTTCAGAGTAGCAGCCGTGTTAGTCTGTATCCGCAAAAAGAACAGGACTTGTGGCACCTCAGAGACTAACCCATTTATTTGAGCGTGAGCTTTGATGCATCCGATGAAGTGAGCTGTAACCCACGAAAGCTTACGCTGAAACAAATGGGTTAGTCTCTAAGGTGCCACAAGTCCTCCTGGTTCTTTAGTTTTGGAGATTCCTCCTGAGCCCTCGCGTTAGGAACCCAGAGTCTGTGTGTCGGGGAAATAACGCCTTCTCCCTCCCTCCCCGCCCCGCCCCGCCCCGCGTTTCTCTTCACAGTCAGACTGCCCGGTCGGGGCTGTAGTATACCGGGTGTCGTGTCATGTCGAACGGTTTCGCCAGAGGAGTTGCAAGGGGGTAAGATCACGGCGTGAGAGAAAATATCAGCGGGTGCAAAGGCTCTTCGAGCCCATGGTCTCACCTGCAGCGCAGGCGCCAAAATTGTCCTCTGGTTCCTTCTCCGCTGCAGCCTGGGCAGGGGTTTCCTCGGCACCCCAGCGTTCATTAGAAACAGGGCCAGGGCAATGATCTCCTTTCTCACACGCATTTCTTTTTTTTTTTTTTTAACCCTCAGCGTTAGTTTTTCCGGGAGAGTTTTCTGGGATCATTAATGCATTCCATGCATTAATTTGAAATACAAGAGAGGTTGGTATGGCTGCTTTTCATATTCAAATCTTCATTGTGTGAAGATCCCAATTATTACCTATATAATCCCTCCACCGCAACCACTTTCCATTATTGACCTGCAATACAACGACCACTTCGAGCTGGCTAGCTGTCTTTGTTGCAAAGACTGCCTGTCCTGTTGGATCTAGGTAGCTCTGTCAATTTTACTTGTTCCTTTAGCTTTGAAGACTCCTCCTTAGCTGCCCTCATGTCAGGAAACGTGGGCTGTGTGTAGAAAAACAGCGAGAGGAAATTTAACAACGCCCTAAATCAGCTATAGCGGTTCCAATGAATAAAACACTTTTTTTAAAAAGGGGGGAATCTTTCTTCCTTTCCCCATTTCACTGTTGTTTACGGTGATTTCCTTACCCCTTTCGAAGATTCCGATATCCCGACTATAAAAGTTAACACCTGTAGATAACTTCAGGGGTGTGTGTATGTGTGTGTGTAAAGTTTCCGAGTAGCAGCCCTGTTAGTCTGTATTCGCAAAAAGAAAAGGAGGACTTGTGGCACCTCAGAGACTAACAAATGTATTTGAGCATAAACTTTCGTGAGGTTATGCTCAAATAAATTTGTTAGTCTCTAAGGTGCCACAAGTCCTCCTTTTCTTTTTGTGTGTGTGTAAGTTTATACTTCTTAACCGAAGATGCTTCTTAGACTTAATTTAAATTTTAAAATAAATAAACCTCGTTACGATTGAATCGTTCTCTCCATAATTATAAACTACGAAAAATTCAAACATACACTTGTATACATCTATGAATATTAAGTGACTAACATTTTATGCCAATACCGTCGCTATTTACACGTTTTTAATTATTTTATTGTTAATTATCGATTAGTTTAACGGACCGTTAAATATTTCCATTGTTTTCCAAAAGTTATTAAATACTTAATCATAAAAATTGATAGTTTTTTCTGCCATTTGTATTTTGTACAAGTTGTTATAGAAAGTTGACCTCACACTGCAGTGGAAAATAGTGACGTATATAAAAACTTGATGATGAATTAATGTTTTTAAAGGATGTGTCACATCTCAAGAAGGTAGCTGAATGATTGGAATATACCTAAAGTTTATTTTAAATCTGAACTTTTAATATGTTAACAAATATTTATGAACCACGATTTTCTCCTCATTCCTGACTAAAATATTCCATATCTTAAAGCCTGTGTTTTATTTTTTTCGTCCATAGGTGGTGTTATTTTAATTAATAACCAGAGTTTGGGGGAGGAAGGTTTAAAATTGGTGATTTGAAATATTTGATAGTAAAAAAATAAAATGAATGTTGATATCAAAAGTGATACTGTAAACATTCTGAAATAGCTAACAATGCACTCTGCATTTTTGCCTGTAATTCTGATGGTTTGGAGAGGCATTATTAAAATACCAGAAACTCCTCTAATCCTAGATGTAATCCAAGGGCATTAGAACACTGAGAGCCCTTCCAGAGCTCACTGCAGGCTGTGGCCTCATGTACATTAGCAGTTTTTCAGCTGTGGATTTGCAAGGACTCATAAGGACTGCTTCCATGGTTAGATTTAAGGAGGCGCCACATCAGTAACTTGCGGAAAACGTGGTTATATTTGGAAAACAAGCCCTACAGAAGAGTCCCGCTTTTGTAAGACCACTTGCATTTCACTGTCAAAAATACTCAAAATAGATGGCACATAAGGAGACATTGTATATGCTTCCCTACATTTCATTTCGGGAAAGAAGGAAAGGAAGAGAAGCCTAGAAATTAAAGATTGCAGCTGCTTCTCAAAGCTCCTATTGCTTTTTCAAGTTTCATAGCAATGGCAGTAAACATTGGGTTGAGAGGGAGGGAGCGAGAGCGCGGGACTGTGTGTGTTTAAGGCTGTCCCGCCCACTGGCAGGTAGACACACCAGTCTCCGTTACCCATTTTAGTAACAGCACGTGCGCAAACTACAATATATTGCTACAGAGATTAGGGGACAAACCCAGCTCCCATCTGCAGTCAACAGCAACACTCCCAAAGGCAGCAGGATCGGGCCCTAGATGGAGGTATAATCTGAAGGTGGGTTTGTATTATGTGGTGCATATAAATACATATGCAGCTCTCTATTGTACAGAAAAGCTGGATGCTATGGACGCTTGTTGCCCACTGACTATTCTGAACGGCTATAGCTGACCAAAGCCATTGCCTTAAGCACAAGATGTAGCTCGTGATTAAGCATGCACGGAATTCCCAGACCATTGTGCCGCGGCGCTGCATAAGCCTCACTCAGCGGTATGTGTTCAGTGCCCCAGGGAGGAGGATAAAGGATCGCACCAGAGGACCCCCGGCCCCTTTTATTTGCTAGTCTGAGTGACGTCAGGAGCACCTTACCGATCCCTAACAGGCATGCGCCTAACAAAAAAGTAGCAACTTCGGAACAGAGCCAAAAACACTAAACTTCAGTGGGCAACAGGAGAGCACCCAACAACGCTACAGAGCCTAAGCAGGGCTGGACGCAGGCTACGTACAACTATGCAAACTCTTGAAACCAAGGTAAGAAACAGAATATGGTCACCCCTTCTCCTGACGCGGCTATTGTAGTACATGTTCTAAGGAGCCAGGCAGTGGACAAATGGGGAAACAAAATGGGAACAGCGGGTGCTGCTGTAGGGAGAGTAGTTGGGCAATGAGTTTTCCCAGGTGACCATTTGCAAAGTGAAATACAGGATTTGTTAGCGCAGCTTCCAGGGAATAAAATCAATGGATACTGCCTAATGAAACCTGACCAAGATCAGTGAACTCTGAGGCTTTTTTTTGTTCTTCTCCAGTTTCATATGCCAAAAGCAGGGTTTGGCAACGTATAGTACTGCCTCAAAAATAGATGTAGGTAGGAATTGTCTATAAATGTGAGGACTGTGCGGGATAACATGTTTACATTGCTGCTGCATTAAAAATCAATTTAATATCGCTAAAAGATGGGCACTGACCTTTTACTTGTTGATATGTTTGTTATGCAGTACTTAAAAACTATTGCGTTTTTATCATTAATAACTCGACCTGTTAGAGATGGCTGTGACACACCATATTTCTTCTAAGAGTAATTCTGTAATGTATTTCAAGATGTCTTTAAATCCATTATTTAGGCTCACAAGATGACACCTGGGAATAAACATTCTATACTGTCTTTTTGCCCCCAGCCCAGAAAAAAAAAATCCATTTACAAACCGTTAGACCAATCAAGAATTCCAAAGTTAAACCTTGGAGAAAACTGAATGAAATTCTTTCTTCGAGTCCAATCGCACTTTTCCAGACAGATATTAGCTTCATTACAGTATATTCTGTTGTGACAGTGGGAGGCATAAAGTAGTTATCAAATACCAATTCCCCAATCATATATGAAAAGTCAGCCATGTAAGACTTTATAAAAAAAAAAAAAGACTGACCTGGTCCCGAGGAGACCTTCTTGAATGACCTCATCGTCTTCTAAGGAACCTAAAATCAGAGAGCTGAAGTCAGTACTAGCCGGCAAATTGTACTAGAGCACAGTATTTAATTACCCCTTCTCCAGTTTAACGGCTCATTAGAAGGCCATAAAATGCCAGGGCTTTGACTCTGTGAAGTGACCTGTAAACTTTTTAACTGTTTGCGACTTACCTAGCTCATCAGAACCACAATTAGATAACCAAGAGGTAACAATCAGCCTGTTACAAAAAAAAAGGGGGGGGGCCTTCTCCATTCTTTAAAGGCATTGCCCCATTAATAATCTTTTTATACAAGTTAATGAGGAAGTAGACAAATACACAGATTTGCTGGATACTGCAAGGTGTTGTTTTCACTTATCAATATTTCATCGCAATAGGTAACTCAAGTACTAGTGGTTATTGGCTTTGCCATGCTTAAATTGTACACCTTAAATCATTTTAAAAAATTCAATCAATTTGTGTCTTTACATATATTTCAAAGGAAGTATCTTGGAATAAATTTTTGGTCAAATTGTACTAAACATTATAGGTCATAGTAACAACCTAAGAGAATCAGTAGGAAAATGCCTTCCCTTTAATACTAGTAAAATCCCAGACAATCATTTGCATTTTAAACCAATACTTACAAAGTCTCAATAAATTAACAAAAATATTTGATCAGAGACCAACACACAATATGGCTTTGTTGGTGCTAGATGTATTTCTGGTCCACTTCCAATTAAGCAGGATCTATCTGATTTCATAGCATAATAATGACAGCAAAAATGCCATGCAGTAACATAGTACAGTAGATAGTGAGAGACACTCAAGGAAAGCCACTGACTCTGTTTAGAGTAATCTTGTTGCTCAGGCTGTGCAGATTATTTAGAGCAAGGAAGATTAATAGATTTGAACATACACAAACTCACCTGCTACCAGCCTATGTCCTTTTTGTCTCCCTCTACCTGATTTTTATACACTCTACCTTAAGTAAGACCCATCCAAAGCAAATAAACCACTTCATGTTCTATTTGGATGTGAATCTAAATCTCTTCTTCCTTTAAAGAAAATTGAGATTTTTTGCAATTGGAGATCATGTCCTGACTGTTGATTCTAGCCTTTTCCTACAAATGTGGAATCTCCACCTTCCTTCTCTCACTGTGTGAACAGCCAAAGACAAGTGAGAATCAAATTTCTGTATATTAACTTCTTATCCTCTAGTTAACCCCACTTCTATACAGCATCAGCAACTAGAAAAGGTGATAGCCAGCTTGGTTTCCCTTGCAGTGAAATAACACCAGCCACTGGTCTCCGTTTTTTGTTTTTTTTTGTGATCATCTATATCAAGTTTTGTTTTCCAGTAGAGCAGTTTATAAATTTAATATTAAACCTATCCTTCCTTTTACACCTTCAACTATTACAGCCCAATCCCTGTTTTTACTTGTCTCTTCTGCCAACCTGCAGCTGTGTGGCTTTTGTCTCTCGGATTTAGCTACATTATTTATGCAGCATAATGAAATATGCAAACATAGAGTAAGAGATCCTTTCCTGGCTTTGACAAGTGATGTGCTTTAGTTTATGGGAGAATTCAAAATACTTTGGAAAAGAAATATTAAGAATTGCAGTAACTACCGAGTTTGGTACTCTGAAAATTGGATAGGGTTAAAAAAAAACCTTGTTTTTGTCACTTCAATGTATTTGTAAACATGTATATAAATATGTGGATATCATAAGCATCAGAATAGATTATTATACAGAAAGTAAATGGGATGTAACTGTTCTAAAAGACTTGGTGTTAATTGTTTCTTAATAGGCTATAGAAGTCTTGACATATAATTGTAAGAAATGCTAGCTTATAAAAATAACTTCAAAAGTCTGAACATCTTAATTCTATTAAATTAATTCTTAAAACTGTATAAACAAAAAACTAGTCGTCATATATTCTACTGCATCATACTGAAGCCAATAGGAATTTAGTCACTGATTTAAATGGGAGCAGGCTTGGGCCCTAAAGCAACTAATAGTAACAGTGATAGGTTAGTATTTTCCTACACTACTTCGGTATAAATATTTCAAGCAAATTGGGATCTGCTAGTGCTGAAATTGAAATTCATATTTAAATAGGCTTCATAATTGCTAATATTTAATAAATGCTAATCAAGGATTATATAATAATCAAGCCTAGTAAGAGGGTTTTGGAGAGAAATTGTTCTTTGCTTTAAAAGCCTGATTAAATGTCTATAGGCATTTAATCGTAACATGTCTGAGTGGAAACTAGTTGTAGGAATAAAGTGATATTTGAAGATACCATGCAATCATCACAGAACAGGAAATAAAACCTACTCAAGGAGAGTGAAAGTTAAAGTTATAAATTATACCTATGAAATAATCTTTACCTTTGTTACAGATAACACATAAAATAATTTGAGGGTTTTTTTTCTGCCACTTACTGTTTATCTTTGGCAGTTCATTCATATTGGACAGTGAAAGGCAATAGTATGCCTCCAATCATTCATTTTCCCCCCAAATTCTTAGTGACCAGCAAAATTATACAGTGTTTTGGATTTCACATAATGCAGAGTGTTAATTTAAACAATTTTACTGCCATATGAAAATTGAATGTATAGTAATAGGGTTAGAAAATCAGGTATTTATAGTTTGCCTGTTTACCTAGAAAATTGTTTGCTCTATTTCAGAGATTAGCTAGAACAAAAATTTTAAAACAATGATCCTGATCCTGCTCCACTGAAATCCATCAAAATTTGGACATTGATTTTACTGTGAGCAAGAGTGGACTCAATATTTTATTAATATTGTTTAAAACAGTTACAAAATGCATCAGAACACAAAAGTAAAATATACAATAATAAAAAATTACTACTAACTAGTGAGCAAATTTCATATGGGGCAGAAAAAGATACAACATTCCTTTATTTTCTATTTGCAACTCTTATCTAGGATGGATTTTTTTTTAAGGATTTCAGGTGTACCTGTCAGAAACTGAATTAGATAAATTGTGAACACCTAAATACTACAGGCTGTTTATTTTTAAGAGAAAATGCCAGGTACTCTTAAAAAAAAAATAAAGACCTTATGGTAACATTAACGAATTTGTTTAAAAACTGTGAATTAAAAAAAATATATTTATATATTATATAGTGTATGCTTTACCTTTTGCACTTGATTCAGCTGCTGGACAGTAACACAGACTAATCAGTTTATTTCTGTTTATAGTCACTTCAACTTCTGATTGAATGCACTAGCACCATGCTGCACTATCTTAGTTGCAAATGCTGCGGAGGAGTGCTAAATCAAACAAATTACCTGACACTTAACAATGCTAAAATGTTTTTGAATTTTTAGAAATATCAATAGTTTTAAAACAAAATCCTAAGTGATGGGTCTACACTTCATTAAAATGTGTTTGTTTTTTTTAAAAGGTATCTGGTATTGTATCCCTTACTTTCTTTTAATATTTCATTAAGTAAGGTACAGAAATCAATTTATAATATCCCAAAGAAATTGAATTGCATTCTGTAAAATTCAAAACACCTCAAAGTTTGGAAATAAAACACATAGAAAAACACTGGAACTGATCCACATCCTCAAACCAGTGGCTTACCTATTCAATATTGTATAATTTGCTAAAGATACAACATAATTCCTGTGAATTATTCTCTTCTGAAATTATATAACTAGATTTCATTTTCTTGTGTAATTACATACATTGTGTAATTTTGTTCACAATTTTCTTCCCATCCCAATACTGTGAGCATTGCAATAAACATTTTTAGGAAGTGAAGTGATAAAGCAGGTATGGGAAAAGTAACTCCTTTCAATTATCTTCTAAATTCAAGAATTCACCTTGACACACTTTTTTAGTAAAAATCCTTCAAACTGACTTGGTTCTGTTTTGTTTTTTAATGATCAGCAAATAGAGGTTTAATCTTTCTTTGCTGATCTGAACCTTTGAATCTTTTGTTATGTGTTAAATTGATTACCCTTTGTGGTTAACAATATAAATAACTTGGTGATATTCTCTAGCTATGTTTTGCTGACATATGAAAGGAGTAAGGTGGACTATTTGGTACACAATAATGTAGGCATTTCTGATAACCAGAGGGCCCAGTTCTGCTCCCACTCAATCAGTTACTAGACTCCCATTTGAGTTCAGTTGGAACAGGAGCACATAAGAACAAAATCTGCACCCATTGATGTCAAGACTCTGGACTGTTCTAGTAAAGCAATGTAAATTGGGAATAACTAGCTCCATTGACCTCGATGGTGTGGAGTCTGCCACTGACTCCAACAGAACCAACATTTGACTCTTAAAAGTGAAATACCACCATTCAATTTAATTTTTAGTTTCTTTTAAATGATGTGCTTTGACCCCAAGATCAACAAGGCTAAAACTTTAATCATATGCACTAAAGTTACATTTTTATTTAGTAGTAAAATGACAATAATTGTATAATCAAGAAATACAATTGGATAAAGTCATTTCTCATTCCCTTTTAGTGAGATTAATTGTTCTTAATCCATATTATCTATTTTATATGTTCTGTATTTAGAAGAATTTGAAAAAATACCTTAAATAGAAAATGTTCTGTATATCTAAAAAAATTCCATAATATAGAATAGTGACTATATTTTCATATGATTGTAACCAATTTTACTTTTCAAGGGTACAAAAATATGTCTAAACATAAAATATTTTGAAAAGCAACTATTTAGTCTCTTTTTACTTGTCATATTTTCAGCATTTTATTCAAATTTACAGCTAGCATGTAAAATAGTAATTTAAAGCTAATTTGTCCAAATTTGGAGCAATTTGCATTTTCTTAAGCAAATGAAGTTAAATAGCCTTCATTTACTGGGCTTCATTTACTACCAATTTACTTCATTTAGCTTTCAAAGTGATTATCTCCAGAAGTTGCTAGTATTGTTCTTTTGTTCACAATAACTTGAGTACCCATGTGACTGAGACAAATAAAAACAAATCCAAATTTATTAGATATTTTGCTTAGTTTATAGGCTTTGAAGGATTAGATTTTTATTGTCAAATGTCAACAGTGATTTCACCATACACACACACAAACCAATGAAAAAATATTTCTACTGACAATCAAAATTTAAAGATAGGCAGAGAAAGAAAAATGCTTCTTGAGAACTTATCAGAATTTGATTTAATCAGTTATACAGCTTTTACTTTTTAAATCTCACCATCTACTATTATTAATTCTCTGACACCCCTATAGTTTCCTGCAACTATGACAACTTAAATAGATAACAACTGGGGAAAAAAAAGGTTAAAAATAAATATTATCCGTCAGTTATAAAAAAAAATCTAATTCTGAAAAGCCTACTTATGATCATTGGTTTAATTTGTATTCAAGTTATTAAAAAGTTAAACAAATGTAAATGTATCTTAAACTTGTGGTTCATATTCATTTTGAAGCCATTTTTAAGAATAATATTTGCTCACGAATGAAATAATGTTTAATAAATGTTGGAAAGATGTGTATCAAATAAGAGCTGTTATGGCAATATTGTAAATTAAAATTATTCAGCTTTAACTTATAAAAATATATGTACAATTCTTCCATTCCGCATAATGACATTACATTTGATATGTCCTCTACAGTACAAATGAGGTATGAACATCACACAGAAAATAATTCTAAATCTGTGTTTGTAACCTTTCCCTAAACTCAACAGAGCCTCAATTTAAGTGGAATTAATTAAGCCAAAATCAGAATTTGGATTTATAAATAAAATGAAACTGTAAACTGCATAATGCATAATTTGCAGTCAGGTAATAAAAGCATTTTTTGCCAATTAGAACTTAACCATGTTAAAACTACTTTATGTATTGCACTACTTTTTAAAATTTTACTTAAAAAATATTCTATATGTTTAAAAAAATTCATATACTTCTGTAAAAGCTTCAGCATGACTGGTTGTAGATGCTACCGAAGCATTTCTAAGGTCATTTGTTGTACTTCAAATTAATATTTACTCTTCATGGAGTTAACATTTCATCTCTGTTACATCCTTTGTGCCCCACACTACTTTTGTTATACCTTTATACAGGCCATTTACCTGTAAAACAACAATTTTTTTCTGTAATTATAATTAGTGAATTATCATTTCGGAGTCTAACAGATTCACAAGCTTAAATTCAGCTCCTTTATAGGTCTTCTTTTTGGTGTGAATATTAGGAATTTACCAGGAATAAAGCAACCAAGCTAAAGAAAACATATTAAAAGTAAAATGTGTGTTTGTCAAAAGACATTGCTTACAACACTAATGTCAATCTAATATTGAAATTTTCTTTTCACATAAGTTTGAGTAATGCAGCATAAACAGTTCAGGGTATGTGAAATTTTCCTAATTGTAAAAGAAAATAGTTCCATATAATAAACATTCCTGCTGAGTCATTGTTTAAAATAAGTTATTGAACAAAATAATGCAATGGTAGATCTTGTTTGTTTTAGTTGAAATTGTTTATTAATTTAAAATGAGACTACAGAACAGTATCACTGATACTAAATTCTTGGAGATTAGAAATTGTCATTTATCTTGAATTTTATTTTTTCTTACAAAATGATTGCACATGCAAGAATTTATTATGAAGTATGTACAATAGTGGTAGAACATCTAAAATATTACTAAACAAATCAGTCTCAGTATTGAGTTACAAAATAATGCTCAGTGTGCGAATATTTTCTACACTAGTTTAACAATCTACATGTGTATGTTGTGGCCAGACTGAAAAACCTTTTATGCATTGAAGTACTGTCAGTAACATAGGTAGTGATGATAGATAGATGTAAGATACATTGAACAGGGTTAAATTATTAAAAATAACTGGCCTAAATAGCATGCATACCTACACAGAGAAATAAGGGCATTTTAAAATGTGTTTGTAGTTAAAAATAAAACCCTCACACCTTTCTGAAAGGTAGTGGGGTAGCAGAACACAACACTATATGTAATAAAATAACAAGGTTTATTCCAACAAAATAAAATTGACAGTTTTAGAAGCTGTTTCTTTGCTAGCAACTAGCTATTGAGATACATTTTTGGAGGGGAGGGGGATTATTTTTAACCTAGTGTGCATCTACACATACACCACTGTCAGAATACATGGTCTTCAATTTTAGAATTTTGTTTAAAGCAAACATTAGATATATATCTAAGAACTTTACCATATAGTATTAGAAAAATGACTGCATTCCATCCTACAAATTCCCAGTTGTACATAGTACTAGCATCTAGACCATTTAGAGATGGTAAAATACTAAATTAAGGAAGACATTTTAGTGTTTAAACCTAAACATGTATATACATATTTCTATAAAAGTCAGCATAAATTCAGTATTAAGAATCATAGTTGAGAATGTACATTATTTGGGAAATTGTGTAAATCTCCATTTCTTTGTGAAAACTGATCAGTTAACATTACAGGCCTCTTTTTTTCCCTCTGTATAATTAAGCTTTTGTTCAGCCATGAAAAAACTAGAAACTGATTGCTTGAAAATGAGCTGCATGACCTTTGTCCTGGTTTGTCACCTTTGACCTTTAATTTGAGGATCCTGCATATCAAGTCATTCTATTTTTAGAAGCAGTATGTCAAAGTCCTGTGTTAAAATTTTTACCACTTATGTATCAAAAAGAGTAGCAAATTAAAATTATTTTGCTTTTTTATTATACAACTGTTTTTGAAATAACACACACCATGAACTAGTCCACAAAATGCTTTATGTAAGAAAGAGCTTTTCCTACCAGAGATATTGGAACACAAAACAAATTTAGAGAAGATTCTCCTATAGTCTGCTTGGCTCCTCCAAATTTTAACTCTTTAACAAAAGCCTCATGCTCATATCTTTTGTTGTTAATGCGTATACGCAATTACATGAACTTTGTCCATATCATCATTGATTTTTTTTAGTCACTGATCACATGCTTTGATATTAGCTCTCAAAATACCCTTTCACAATCTGAAACTGTGTTTAAAAATGGCTAATAGCAAACTTAGGTCTAAAATTTGTTTGACTCAAAAATGTGTATTTTTTAAAAATTAGGCTTCATTTTTATGTAAGATGGTTTAAAATGTCTTTATGGTGGTAAAGGACCATTTTCAAAACAAGAGAGTGCCATAGTATTGATCTAATTGATTTTCCTATACTCATTCAATACCAAACTAATACAATTCACTGGAAAAAGCTTCCTTGAGACAGCATCTATCTGCCTACTACATTTAGTGAATGAATGATGCAAAAATAAGATAATAAAGACAAAACTTACTATAGTTATTCTTGTATTTGAACCTCCACAGAACTTCAGGATGTGTTTTTCAGTTGGATTTAGTAGTGATCAACATGGCTGTCTTGATTCAGCACTCCGGTCAGCGACATCATACAGTATCATGTCATAGGAGGAGCTACTCCATAAAGGCATGTACCCTCATATTTTCAAAATACAGCTGGCTTTATAAAGTACATCTGCCAGCTATAAATAATGTGAATTTTAGTTATACTTGATAACTGGAATCTTATTATTCTGATTAACAAGTTAGCAGTTATGCCTCACAATGTATTGTTTTTAGGCTCATTCTGGAGGAAAAATGGTTCCTTTAGAACCTACCTTCTGTCCAGACATATTGTAATAGGAGAATCATCTGGTAGGTCTTTCTCTCCCCCTCCCCAAGATCACATTATCACATTGTTTAACTATGATGCAAACAAAAAGCTACTTCAAAATGAAAAAAGGAAGAACAAAACCTTTAACTGCCTAAGACTTATTAAGTCATCCTTCTGCTTGGAGAATGTGATCTGAAACACTGCTTGTGACTTATCACTGCATCCTAGCAATGAAGATTTGGGCCTAGACATATGAAATTTTCATTTTTCCTCTCCTGTCTCCTCAAGTTTCTAATACATATCAGCTAATATGTCTCCTACATTGACTTTACTGTTGATTTCTGGTAAGATTTTTTTTTCAAATTGTATCCCTTGCAGCATTCATTTTATATACATATAAGTGTGATAGCTCATTTCTTCACGCAATCTTGTATTTTCTACCTCAGGTGTTTTTAAATATGTACTAAACAGTCTGCTTATAAGTAACCATTACTTTGCTATTTTGTGTCTCATTGTTTCATGAGAACAAAGAAAACTTGACTTCTTGGTATACTTATTAATAAATTTGAGGTTATATATTTATTCCATATTTTAGTGATCTTTCTTGCTGTACAGTATCATTCTTTCAGAAGACTACAGTTTAACTGCATATCCTGTGAATAATTTTCAAAAAAGTAAATGGCAGAATATTTCCCCTCCAACAAATAAGGTACCATCTTTACACCTTTAAAAATGAAATGTCTGTTTCCTATATGGTTTACTGTACAATCCAGTATCAATCTAACTCTAAATGGTTGTTACTGTAATTTAATATAAATTTGATGGATGCTTCATTAAATTAAAATGTTGAAAACAATTTAGACCATTATAAAACTATAGCTACAATTCTTATTTTCTTAACAGTAGCTAATACTGATGACAACACATACTTTGCTGTAGATGTAGTTAGACAGCGTATGCACATAAAATGTGAAGTTCCAAAACAGACTATAACTAGAATATTAGTTAATGGCTTTTTAAATGTAATGCTGGTTACATAAGTAACATGCCTAAATCCTTTAGCAAAAGTTGATAACCTGTATTACTATTTCATTCATTTGTACTACAATATGAGACTAAGTAGATATCAAGTAAGTACACTCAGGGAAAAGTGATGAACAATTAAATGCCTAGCATCTTTTCTAGGTGATGTTAACAAATTAAAATAGGTAACTCAAACAAGTGTTAAACCTCTCTGCCTCTAAAACTTACTTTAGAATTTACACTATTTAAAATATACTGGTGTTACGCTTTTAAAAGAGCTTGGCTAAATAGCAACATTAAGTGTGTAAGTTATATTTTCTGATCTTTTATGCATATACACACAGGGTTTGAATTGACTGATTTCCTGTTAAATCAGATGACTAAAATAACATGTGCTTAATTAAAATGTTAATAAAAATATAACTCAAAACAAGAAATTAAATACAAAATATTTCCTGGACCAGGATTGAATTCAATTTTACATTGCTAAAAGAGAAATATATACTTCTGAAACTAGTTCTGAAGCCAGCCATTCTAGTCTATACTCATAAATCAAATTGACACAGCCAGATTTCTATCAGTGTTTGAAACCAGAAAACAGAAACTACAAAGTTTAAAGACATTTATTTGTTTTCCCTTACATTACATGCCATCAACAGGACAACTTCACAGGAGAATAGCACAGTGCTACTTCTTTTTTAAGTTTACTATAAAATGACCCCAACTATACACAGTACCACTAGGAGCAATTTATAAAAAACACTGAGGGGAAAATGCAAGGAAACACAGAGATCGACCTAAGATTTCGTTCTGTTGCATGAAACAATTCAAAATGGCGGCCTTACCATTACTTACATTTAAAACCCCCGTAGAGAGGACACGGAATTATGTATGAGATCAAATAGTAACATCCCCGCCCGCCACGCCCCCACCAAAAAAAGCACTAAAGGGCAGGAATAGTTACCAAGGTGCAATTAAAAAACAGTCCTTTGGGGCACAAATCCGTACAAGACAGCTGCATCCTCTGCTCTCTAGTCACTTTAAAGCTGACGCACCGATTGGCAAACACAATGTAGTTGTCCATCTACTTTCCTCCTTCTCTTTCCTTTTTGCAACAGCTCAAGCTCCAGGATCGTTCTCCTTCGCTCCTCCAGAGTCCTAATTTGTGTTTGTGCCTCTGCATCTTTCCCTCCCCCCACAAACTCCCCCCCCCCCCCCCGCGCGCACACACACACACACTGACAGTACAAGATTGTTTCCTTGGTAGGTTACAAATACAAAGATCTCTTTGCTACCAGAGGGCAAAGGCAGGGAGTGGAGGGATCCCAAGAGCACGGGACGCCCCCTGGCGTCGAACGGGCGCAGTTTCACCTGCGGGCATCCCAACCTGTACCTTGACCGGCGCAAGTTAATACAATCCCTTTGTGCTCGCACCTGGAGCTGCCCATCGCTTTGCAGATGCACCATGCGAGCGCTGGCGCTCTCCTCGCGCACCCCGGGGTGACATGCCAGGGAGGCTCGGCTCTTGTCCCTCGATCCCTTTTTTAATTATTGTTTTATTTGTAATATCACATGCAAGGCACTCTCCCCCCTCCCTCCCCCCCAGGGGAAGCAGCAACTTGGCCGCTGGGCTCCGAGGCGTCTGATCTTCTCCAGGGTAACCGCAGCCCTCGGAGAAGGGCGGCAGAGGGGGGGTGGGGGGGAGGAAGGTGTGAACCCGGAAGTACACTCGGCACGGCAGCAGCATCTCAATGGCAACACTGGGGAGAAATAAAGGGGCGCTCGGGCGGCGGGAAGCAACTTTCCCTGCAGGGGAAGCGAAGGCGCCCCACAAACCCCCCTCTCCCTCCCCGCATCTGCGCAGGGCGCGCGGACTCCGCGGGCAAGGTGCCGGGCAGGTGCCAGCTGCGGCGCTGGCAGCGGCCGGGACCCGGCGCGGCACGGACGGCGAAGGAGCAGTGCCTGGAGCTCGCTTACCTCCCGGGCGCCATGGTCGCTGGGCTACGCGGGCGGGCGGGGCTGGGGGGGGCAGCGGGTGGCGCTTGGCTTCCTAAGGCGCTGTGGGGCGGCTGCGGAGCGGGGCTGGCGGCGGGGGAGGGAAGCGGCGCTCACGCTCCCAGCCGGTGGCGGAGCGGCGGTGGCTGGATGGCTGGGCAGGGACGCAGCAGCCCGTTACCGCTCCAACGCTGGGTCACGCCGCGGCAGGCGTGCACCTGCCCGGCCCGGCCCGGCCCGCCCTGGCTGCACCAGGGGGCGCGGCAGGTTGAAGCCCAAGCGCGAGTCACTTCCCCAGGCGGGCTCCCACGCGAGCCCGGGGGGACTCGGCTTGTCCGGGGGGCGACCCGCCCCCCAGCCTCGGGGCTGGAACCGGTCCGCACAGGGCGCTTCCCGCCCGCCCCGCCTCAGCCTGGCCCCGGCCCCCGGCCAGGTCTGACACCTCCCCTCCTTGGCAGGCTCCCAGCCTGAAACCGGCACCGAGGCCGAGCCATCCAGGGGCTGAGGCGCTCCCAGCCCACCCAGACGGGTTCAGCTATGCTCCGCCCCTGCTCGGGCTGTGCCGCACGCAGGGCTCCTCCCCCTGCCTCCAGAAGGGGTGGCCGGCGCTGGGTTCGCTTTCCCGCCTTCCCTAGGGGCTGAAACCTTCTTCCATTTCCCAGCCCTTGCCTTCCGACAGAGACCACCCAACCCCCCATGTTACAGGCTTCCCCCAGGCAGTTCCTCCCTCTCTCCAGGCTGTGCCTCCCTCCATCCCATAGTCTAATCTACACAACACCAGTAATTACATCACACGGTTTTGTCACCCAGCCCAAGGTCTCTGCTGGTGCCCCCAGCAGTGAGCGGCCATCAGAAACTAAGCAAGGCAATCCCATGTTCTGTCCCCCAGGGTAAGAAGGTGTTCTAGGGGCACAGGGTTCTGTCTGATCAGGTCGCAGAAAGTCCTATCCCACAGGGCCAAAATATGTCTTGCATAGAGATCCACTCCTCTCTCTGAATGTGCCTGACATCACAACAACCTGTTCTCCAAGAGTTTGCAGGTACCTCCTTGTCTCAACAGTTCATGTCCAGGTTTCTGTCAGGGCTCCATTTCCAGATCTCAGTATTTTCTGCACACTCAGGCTTCCATTTTTTGGTTTGATCTGACTTCACCACTCAGTATGTTCAACCCACTTGCACTCCTGGGTCTCTTAAGTGTGCCAATCACTTGCAAGGCTCCAATCTTGTGTCTTGGCTTGTGCTACACACAAGGTTCTATTTCCAGGTCTTGACCAGGTTGTCATTTCTGGGTCTCAGCATATTATTCACTTCCAGATTTCCAGGTCTTGACCCAGCCCACACATTCCAGTGTTCTAATTCCAATACCTGGTCTGTTCTGTGCATGAGCTGCTCTCAACTCTCATCACATGTTGCATGGTGACAGTGTTGCATGCCGAGGTCTCTGAATCCATCACCTACTTCCAAGTTCTTTTTCTCAGTCTTGACCTAACTGACCTGCTCACAGCATACCATTCATAGCTCTTATTATGTGCCACTACCACAGTTCAAATTAGAGTGAAAAAGTGGGTCTCAGAACAGGTTGCTTTTTTGCAGAGTCCCATTCCTGGGCCCATGTGCATGGTGTGTATAGGGTTCCATTGGTAGTTTTGGCATACTTGCCCTGCTCATAAGGTTCTAGTCTCAGATCTCACATGTGGAGTTCCTTTACTGAGTCTCCAGTGGCCCACCCATGTATGGGATTTAATTCTTGAGTCTCTGAACATGCCGTCTAGTCAGAATTCTATTCCCAGGTCTCTATACATACATTGCAGTCATGAGGTTCCAGTAAGGGGCTGCTGTACTTACAATGTATAGCTTTTAATTCCTTTTGTCTATGTACTACATGCTGATCACAAAGTTCTGTTACATAATCTCAGCCTGTGCTGTATAGTTACACAACATACTGTACCATTCTCAGACCTTCAAACATTTTGCTCACTCAGCTGCCATCATGGATTCCTGCTTTTCTTGTGGCTGGGGTTCCATTCTTAGAGCTCAACATAAAAGTAATCAAATAGTGCTATTACACTTAGTCTTATAAGTTGCTTTTCTTAGCCTTGGTCTACACTAGGAGTTTAGATCGAATTTAGCAGCGTTAAATCGATGTAAACCTGCACCCGTCCACACGATGAAGCCCTTTTTTTCGACTTAAAGGGCTCTTAAAATCGATTTCCTTAATCCACCTCTGACAAGTGGATTAGCGCTTAAATTGGCCTTGCTGGGTCAAATTTGGGGTACTGTAGACGCAATTAGATGGTATTGGCCTCCGGGAGCTATCCAAGAGTGCTCTATTCTGACCGCTCTGGACAGCACTCTCAACTTAAATGCACTGGCCAGGTAGACAGGAAAAGGCCCGCGAACTTTTGAATTTCAATTTCCTGTTTGCATGGTCACCTGCAGCTTGCCACGCCAGCCAGAGCTTATCAGCAGAGGTGACCATGCAGAGCTCATCAGCAGAGGTGACCATGATGGAGTCCCAGAATCACAAAAGAGCTCCAGCATGGACCGAACGGGAGGTACGGGATCTGATTGCTGTATGGGGAGAGGAATCCGTGCTGTCAGAATCATAGAATATCAGAGTTGGAAGGGACCTCAGGAGGTTATCTAGTCCAACTCCATTCCAGTTTTCGAAATGCCAAAACCTTTGTCAAAATCTCCCAGGGCATGAAGGACAGAGGCCATAACAGGGACCCAAAGCAATGCCACATGAAACTTAAGGAGCTGAGGCAAGCCTACCAGAAAACCAGAGAGGCGAACAGTTGCTCCGGGTCAGAGCCCCAAACATGCCGCTTCTATGGTGAGCTGCATGCCATTTTAGGGGCTTCAGCCACCACGACCCCAGCTGTGTTGTTTGACTCCTTCAATGGAGATGGAAGGGGGGATGGGGGGGTGAGGGGCTAGTCACATGGTGGGGGAAGGCAAAATGCGACCTTGGAATGGAAGCACATGTGCTATTTATGTAATGTTAACAGCAAGGTTTACCGTGAAAGAGTGTAGCCATTGTTCTAGAAAATGTGTCTTTTTAAATACCCCTCCCTCTTTTTTTTTCTCCACCAGCTGCATGTGTTTCAATGATCACAGGATCTTCTCCTTCCCAGAGGCTAGTGAAGATTAGAAGGCGAAAAAAACGCACTCGTGATGAAATAGTCTCTGAGCTCATGGTGTCCTCCCACACTGACATAGCACAGATGACTGCGTGGAGGCAGACAATGTCAGAGTGCAGGAAAGCACAATATGACTGGGAGCAGAGGTGGCAGGCTGAAGAGAGTAAGTGGCGGGCTGAAGAGAGGGCTGAAGCTCAAGTGTGGTGGCAGCGTGATGAGAGGAGGCAGGATTCAATGCTGAGGCTGCTGGAGGATCAAACCAATATGCTCCAGCGTATGGTTGAGCTGCAGGAAAGGCAGCAGGAGCACAGACCGCCGCTACAGCCCCTGTGTAACCAACCGCCCTCCTCCCCAAGTTCCATAGCCTCCTCACCCAGACGCCCAAGAACGCGGTGGGGGGGCCTCCGGCCACTCCACCCCAGAGGATTGCCCAAGCAACAGAAGACTGGCATTCAATAAGTTTTAAAGTTTTAAACTTTTAAAGTGCTGTGTGGCCTTCTCCTTCCCTCCTCCACCACCCCTCCCGGGGCTACCTTGGTAGTTATCCCCCTATTTGTGTGATGAATGAATAAAGAATGCATGAATGTGAAGCAACAATGACTTTATTGCCTCTGACAGAGGTGATCGAAGGGAGGAGGGGAGGGTGGTTAGCTTACAGGGAAGCAGAGTGAACCAAGGGGCGGTGGGTTTCATCATGGAGAAACAAGCAGAACTTTCACACCGTAGCCTGTCCAGTCATGAAACTGGTTTTCAAAGCTTCTCTGATGTGCACTGCGCCCTCCTGTGCTCTTCTAACCGCCCTGGTGTCTGCTGTGCGCAACCAGCAGCCAGGCGATTTGCCTCAACCTCCCACCCCGCCATAAACGTCTCCCCCTTACTCTCAGATATTATGGAGCGCACAGCAAGCAGTAATAACAGGGGGAATATTGGTTTCGCTGAGGTCTAACCGAGTCAGTGAACTGCACCAGCGCACTTTTAAACATCCAAATGCACATTCTACCACCATTCTGCACTTGCTCAGCCTGTAGTTGAACAGCTCCTGACCTACTGTCCTGGCTGCCTGTGTATGGCTTCATGAGCCATGGCATTAAGGGGTAGGCTGGATCCCCAAGGATAACTATAGGCATTTCAACATCCCCAACGGTTATTTTCTGGTCTGGGAATGAAGTCCCTTCTTGCAGCTTTTGAAACAGACCAGAGTTCCTGAAGATGCGAGCGTCATGTACCTTTCCCGGCCATCCCACGTTGATGTTGGTGAAACGTCCCTTGTGATCCACCAGTGCTTGGAGCACTATTGAAAAGTACCCCTTGCGGTTTATGTACTCGCCAGCTTGGTGCTCTGGTGCCAAGATAGGGATATGGGTTCCGTCTATGGCCCCACCACAGTTAGGGAATCCCATTGCAGCAAAGCCATCCACTATGACCTGCACATTTCCCAGGGTCACTACCCTTGATATCAGCAGATCTTTGATTGCGTGGGCTACTTGCATCACAGCAGCCCCCACAGTAGATATGCCCATTCCAAATTGATTCCTGACTGACCGGTAGCTGTCTGGCGTTGCAAGCTTCCACAGGGCTATCACCATTCACTTCTCAACTGTGAGGGCTGCTCTCATCTTGGTATTCTTGCGCCTCAGGGCAGGGGAAAGCAAGTCACAAAGTTCCATAAAAGTGCCCTTACGCATGCGAAACTTTCGCAACCACTGGGAATCGTCCCAGACCTGCAACACTATGCGGTCCCACCAGTCTGTGCTTGTTTCCCGAGCCCAGAATCGGCGTTCCACCGCATGAACCTGGCCCATTAGCACCATGATGCCCACATTGCCAGGGCCCCTGCTTGGAGAGAAGTCTGTGTCCATGTCCTCATCACTCTTGTCACCGCGCTGACATCGCCTACTCGCCCGGTTTTGCTTTGCCAGGTTCTAGTGCTGCATATACAGCTGGATAATGTGCGTGGTGTTTAATGTGCTCCTAATTGCCAAAGTGATCTGAGCGGTCTCCATGCTTGCCGTAGTATGGCATCTGCACAGAAAAAAGGCGCGGAACGATTGTCTGCCGTTGCCCTGATGGAGGGAGGGGCAACTGACGACATGGCTTACAGGGTTGGCTTACAGGGAATTAAAATCAACAAAGGGGGTGGCTTTGCGAGAAACTGAATGGCTCCCTCAAGGATAGAACTCAGAACCTCAAGGATAGAACTCAAAACTGGGTTTGGAAGGCCATTGATTTCACAGAGGGAAGGAGGAGAAAATGAATACAAAACAAATCTGGTCTATTTCTTGTTTTGAGCCACTTCATCTATCTTTATACATCTTGCTGGCAGCAGACTGTGCAGTACGACCGCTAGCCGTCATCATTTCCTGGGGCTCGGCAGAAGACGGTGCAGTATGACGACTAGCCATCATCTTCTGCTGGCTGGAGGTTAAAAGACAGTGCACTGCCGGTAGGACTGAATCACCACGAGACGAAACTTAAAAGGGAAATGACCTGGCTGAGTCACTCCCATGGTTGCCCAGGCGCCCGATTAAAAGAGCACCCAGGACTACGTCGATGATGGCTACCAGTCATACTGCACTGTCTGCTGCCAAAAGGCAATAAACTGCTGCTGTGTAGCAATGCAGTACCACGTCTGCCAGCACCCAGGAGACATATGGTGACGGTTTGCTGAGCGGGCTCCATGCTTGCCGTGGTATGGCGTCTGCACAGATAACTCAAGAAAAAAGGCGCAAAACGATTGTCTGCCCCTTTCACGGAGGGAGGGAGGAAACGGAGGCCTGACGATATGTACCCAGAACCACCCGCGACAATGTTTTAGCCCCATCAGGTACTGGGATTTCTACCCAGAATTCAGATGGGCGGCGTAGACTGCAGGAACTGTGGGATAGTCACCCACGGTGCAACGCTCCGGAAGTCGACGGTTGCCTCGGTACTGTGGACACACTCCGCAGACTACATGCACTTAGAGCACTTGTGTGGGGGGGACACACACAATCAACTGTATAAAACCACTTTCTACAAAACTGAGTTATAGAAATTCGACCTAATTTCGTAGTGTAGACATACCCTTAGGGTGTGAGCAACATATAGTCTTTGAAGAAACGCCATATTTTGTTAGTTGTGGGGTGCAGGTTCTTTCTAGAAGCTGCAGTAAACAGCAAGAGAGTTTGCTCTGCACCTTATTCTCTCTATCTAGAGTCAACACCAGGAGTAGACTTGCTTCCTGGGAATTGGGCACTGGGATTTGGGCTGAGATTTTTGAAAGAGGGATTTGCCTGTGTGGCACTTGTGACCACCTCTGTTGAAGGACTGGTGTATACAGTGTTAGTAAAACAAGTTATACTAAGAAAATACCCAGACTCTGTATCACTGATTTCTCTTCCGACAACAAACTGAATGCTCTAAGGTCTCGACATTACAACCACATGGCAGAAGGGTGACAACATGTTGCACAGTCATTCTCCCTGATGTCGCTGAGCATTCCTTCCACTTGCAAGTTCCGTTCCCCAGCTTTGATCCACAATGCTCATTCACAGGGTTTCATTCCTGAGAGCCTTTGTGAATTCTACCAGTTTCTGTGTGGATTACTCAGTTTATGCATTTTCCCAGAACATAATATTTTCACTAAAATCAATGAGTTGTTACGGCGTGTGAAAAAGAATTGGCAGGTTTGACATTTTGGAAAAATAAATACAGAAGCACTTTTAGCTTGTGAAGTTGCATGTTCTGCTTAAAACATAACATATAGTCCCTCTCTGTTCTGCTCCTTTCAACACCAAATGCTGCAGAGTTAATGAGACTGCTTCAACCCATTTAAATATGACATTTTTCTAGTGAAGTTTATGGGAGCCTTTGTCACTTTGGTAAAATAAAAGTGGAACATCTGATAAATAATTTCATTTTCTATCTTCTAATGGTACCTCTAACTATGGAGTATTACATATTGTTACACATGACACTTGCCCTTGAAACTGTGAATAAGAAACTGCCAGGTTTTCTAGAGACTCCTGTGGACTGAATTTCCCAGACTCCTGGCCTAAGTAAAGTTTCTTTCAGGACACCATCCACCTTCTGGGGGCTGTTTCTGCCACCAACCATGGCTACTTTCATGTCCCTCTCCCACTGGCTACTCAAGCTTTTATCAGAATTTCCTCCATTTCCCCAGTGCTGCAACCATCCAGGTACTTCCTTTGTCCCCATAGCTTCATGCTATCTGATATTTCATGTTCATACACGTCTCCTCTCAGCCTTCCCATCCTCATTATACCAGATTTCTTCTCTTTCAGCATCCTCTCCAATCCCCAATTTGCCTGTCTCTTACTGCCTCCTGTGATGGTTCTCAGGGCATCCAGGGCTGTGAATTCTCCTTGCTACATCTTGCCTCTAGTGTGCAGGAGTCTTGCCTGTGCCTAGTTGGGTGTCAGTTCCCTAACACCAGCAACCTCTCAAGCACTCTTCTCTGGTCTATGCCAGCCTTGTCTTTGCCTTGCAGGTTAACAATAGGGACATCACAGTCCCCAAGTCCCTTCGAATCGTTCCTCTGTGATATCCAGCCCCTGACACTGACTACTCACAGAAATCTCAGATCCTCTGTCCCAAAGGAGCAGTGTGCCCAAGTTTACTAGTTTTACCTTAAACCACTGCTCTTGTATATCACACATCACTTGTGAGCACTTATAATTAAACAAAAGTAGATTTATTTAAGAAAGATTGGAGAGTTAACTAGAAACAAGAGGTAGTGACAGAAACAAATGGTTACTATACAAAATAAATAACAAAATGCAAACTTATGTCTACAGTTATTGATGGTTACCTTTTCTATCTAAAGTGCAGTCTATTGCTGAGCTGGCTGGCTTCACAGGAACAAGGATCCAGTTTTTCATGAGAATGTCTTCCTAAGATGTCTCTTCAGTCAAAGAATCTAAAGAATCTGTTATACTGAAACCATGTTTTGTCTTTATTCACAGACAGGGCAAACCTCTGTCTGTTGTAGTGTTTCTTTGTTTACCTCCAAGTGGTTTTGATTGTTTATAGTTGTCTATGGTGGTTTTCTGTTGATAGTCTTGGGAAGCAGCAAGGCTAGACAATTGAGCCTTGCATTACATCACTTGCTAAACAGATAGGGGTTACAATTCCCTCCTCTGTGAATGGTCCATCACCAAGACATATTGTCCACTGGTGACTAACTTTTAGTCCAAGACTCTAAAGCATACTTTCAATATAGTTACATTATTCCTTAAATATTACCTGTACATACATCTCACCATGATTATGAATCTTGATAAGTTACAAACTTTTTGTGGATACCTCACATGCTACTCTTTATAAATCTCCTGCAAGGCTTGTGTTTGGTGTAGTGAGTTTGTCAGGTGTGAGGTGAGAGTTGTTTGCAAAGAACGGGAGATCCTTTGACAGGAAACCTCAGTGTCATTCCCCACAGCCCCCCAGCCTAAAAATATTCTGGTTTGGTACAATTCTTGGGATTTTGTATATTTTTATTAGCAATAGTAATATATGTTATTTATTATGGGAGGGGCTGGCAGCACCAACATTTAATTGTTTGGGCTTAAATTTTCCATGGTAGATGTCTGCCTCAGGCTGATTTTTTCTTTTTCTTTCTTTCTTTCTTTCTTTCTTTCTTTCTTTCTTTCTTTCTTTCTTTCTTTCTTTCTTTCTTTCTTTCTTTCTTTCTTTTTCTTTTTGTTGTTGAAAATTTCAGCCATTTCTGAAAATGAGACTAGGAAAAAATATGTTGTTTTGCCCATGTTAAGAATACTTGAGACTTTTTCTTTGAAAAGTTCTAGAACCCTTGTGCTTTGGAACAGGTTCTTGAAATTTGGCAGTGGGTAACCATTGTGTCGGGGATGTGCATTTTGCTATCCTGCTGAAAATCCACCTAAATTTGGACACGTTATAAGCCTTTCTAAGCTCAGTTTTCACATGCTTAGTAGAGACTTGTTACAGATTAACAGCTAACATTTCCAAATATGACAGGTTTCAGAGTAGCAGCCATGTTAGTCTGTATCCTCAAAAAGAACAGGAGTACTTGTTAGTCTCTAAGGTGCCACAAGTCCTCCTTTTCTATTTCCAAATATACCATCCTCGCTGAACATGTCTGAGCCTCTCACAGCTTCTAGTGCTGACCAGACTGCACATGCACCATCCCTGTAGAGCGACAGAGCCTTCTACAGGGCCTCAGAACGACTTTCCCTATAATAGCCGCTCCAGAATGCGGTGGTGCTAGGCACCAGAACTAAGAGCAAAGATCTTGTCTCTCTTGTGCTCTCAGTCACCCCATTGCTGGCAGCCAGGACACTGGAAAGAGGAAGCTATCTGATTTGAATGCAGAGGGGACAAAAGCCAGGCTGTGGGGAGGGAAAGGAGTAGATTGGGATAAGGATTCTGGTGAGACTTGGGACTGGAGGAAGATAAACTGTGACTGGGAAATGGAGTGGGAGACTGACTGGGAGCCAATGGGAAGGGAGGCTGGAACTGGTTGGGGGAGAAGGGAAGTTTGGGGACTGGTTGGGTGAGGGGACTGGAAGCCCATAAGGGAAATGGGGTGGGGGACTGGAAGCCAGTTGGCTGAGGGTGGGGAATGCTGAGCTCACTGAGATCAGAGGAGGAGTTTGTGGACACTGGGACTGACTGAAGAAGGAATCTGACTAGGTCCTGGGGAGAAACGAAGGGAAAGGGGAGGAAAGAAAGTTCTGACAAGGAGCTGGGTTGCAGAGGAAGAACTGGCACTGGCTAGGAAAAGAGACTGGAACAAAGAGGCATGGAAGGTGTGTGGGAGTGACTGAGATTGGATGAGGAACCTTGTGAGAATGACTGGGAAAGTGTGATGGGAGGGGACAGACAGATCAGATGAGGAACTGGGAGGGGGAGAAACTGGGGCTTGGTGGGCAAGGAGATGGGGTTAGAAGAGGGGGAGACACACAGTGATCTGAGGGAGATTGAGACTCAGATAGTGAGCCCAGAGAAGGAGACTAAGACCGGCTAGGCAAGAAGACTGGGACTGGTATGAGAAGCCCAAGGAGTGGCAACTGAGACTGGATAGGCAAGGAAAATAGGACTAGGAAAAAGACCTGAGGTGCTGGAGGGGAAGAGACAGGCACTGGCCAGTGAGAGACCAGTGGATGACACAGAAGGGTGTCAAGGGACAGGGAAAGAAGCAGAAGAGTCGGTGCTTGCTAAAGAACACTCTCCTATGGAACCTGGGCAGGAACCCAAGATTTCTGAGTCTCACTATTCCTCTGTGAAATATTTGTGAAACCCACTGCCAAAAGTGTGGGTTTCTCCCTTGCAAATAATCCAGAAACTAGAGAGCTTCAAAATTTGGGAATTTGTGACACTGACAGACTGGTCAATTGTGTGGGACCCATAATAACTTAACGGGAGGCATTGAAATGTAATCAAGACAATCTACTTTTATGTGCATTTCAAAGAAGTGTACTAGACTCGAATCTTTAACATGTTTGCTGGTAGTGTTAGAGAATCAAGAGTAAATGCTAATTGTATTCAACTGTGTTTGCCTATATCTTGTTAGAAGTTTAACAGTATGATCTAATTCACTTGTAGATGCTAAAATCCTATTCCTGTCTTTTAATGATTCATTACTGTATTCTATTGACTCAAAGATACTGTAGGAATTAATCATGTTATTTACATCTTCAATTTAATTGTCTAAGTCACAATAAACTGCCTTGATAGTTTGAATTGTTAATTGCCCTATGTTAATTAATACAACTAGTTATCTGTGTTTGCATAGGAGACAGAATATTATTCAAAGCAGCAATATACATTACCTATTCTTCATTCGAGGAAGGCCCTGCTGTGACAATTGCTGTCAAGAGGCTATCAGCCTGCTAGAGAACTATAAAGAAAGCTTCAGGCCTGATCTTTTTTTATCTCAGATCTGCTTAAATTTTGACAGGGAAATTCTAAGCCCTAAGACTTAGGTCTCCAGGTTTACTCTGGATTCACCCTGGTATTTTCATGGAAGGATTTGAACCAACTCTGTACCTGGATACTGTACTATAACCTTTTAAATTGGTTCCAGAAAGACTTTTACAAATCAGCAGCCTCACCATCTCTGCAATGAAACTGACCAAAGGACTTTACACACATTTTTATGTATATTGATCTTAACTATATATAACTTTCTTTTTTATTAATAAATCTTAGATTTAGTTAATAAGGATTAGCTGTAAGCATGTATTTGGGTGAGATCTGAAATATTCATTGACCTGGTGGGCAATGTGTCTGGTCCTTTGGAATGGGTAGAACTTTAAGTATGGCAAATAAAGTTTTCAGTAATCTTTCACTATTTTAGACTTGGCTGTCTGGGTGGGAGCCAAAGGCTGGGTTGCTTAAAGGGGTCTGTATTGTGGCTTCTTGATAACCAGTGCGATATTACAGAATCTGTTTGGCTCCTGGCTTGGTGAATCTAATTATAGAACAAACCACCAGTTTGGGGGATTGTCTGCCTTATTCCTTGCAGTTTGCCCTGAGTAAGCATTCTCAGCATGGCCCCTCCAGGCACTCGGGTTCACACTGTTTTATACAGAAAGCTAAATTTAACAGAAGCAATGGTGTCTGGTCAATTAGAAAATAAACAAATAACAATTTTAACAAATTTATATCAATTTTTGGAGACAGCTTTCCTAATGAAAAAGTGTCCATATATTGCATGCTGGAAAAGGGATGTGGATAGACAAATTACCCCAGAGAAATGTTGTTTGATCTGGAACAGAGTACCAGCAATCTCAGCCTTTAGCACAAAAAAGGAAAATTTCTTTAAGATACTGTTTCAATGGCACCTCACTCCAGTGAGGTTAAAAATATATAGATAGACTGAATAGGGATAAATATTGGAGAAATGATGGTGAAAGAGGGGATTTTTATGCATATAGAGTGGATGTGTACACTCATTAAAGAGTATTGGGATGCAATCTGTAACCAAATATCACAAATATTTATTTGGATATTTATTACCCCTGTTAATCCACCCAGGGCTTCCTTGCAGAAATGATCACACAAAAGGAAATTAAGAATTAGTCTCTTATCTGCCTGTACCTGCTCAGCTAATGGTAGCCTCTCACTGGAAAAAGAAAAACAGCCCAACCATTGAGGAATGGTTCAAAAAATATGGAAGGTTGTGGTTAATAGAAAAATAATACACCAATTATGTACCCAGCAAAACAGACAGAGGATAGATAGATGTTTAGATATTATGTTACCTTTTATAAAGTACTCAAAGTACATTCACTTGCAAAATAACCCAGCATACCTGTCCATTTTTTCCCAATATTAACATTTAATAGACATACCTGGTCTGTTAAGTATGTGTATATTGAGATTTCACTCAACTTAATAAAATCACTAGAAATTACATACTATAGGCGCTGTAATGATGTTCATTCTGTAATATAGTAACAGCCTGCTAAATAGAAAGATCTGATGACAATATTACAGTATAAGTCTCTTTAAACAAAAGTCAGCTGTTGTAATGGTTCTTTTGTTTCTGATGTTTACATGATAAGGATTTGTAAACTTGTTAAAACTTCCTAAATAAATAAATAAAACTGTTTTTCTAAAGTATGTGTTTGATCCTCTTCTAGTACTGGTCCACAATAACATAAAGGATGATAAAATACTCTTGTGCCAGTTATTCTGGTATCTCAAGTGTCAGGGGACTGTGCAATGGATCTAAAAGTTCCACCAGTGCTAATGACCCATGTGGGTACCAATATGGTGCCACAGGATGGAATTTCGTGCGAGGGGGGGTGCTCAGGTTGCTTTCTTTTAAGAAAAAACAGGAAATTACACACAAAACTATATTAAAATATTTTACAATATATAAGGTCAAGCATTCACAAGTTAGGAAATGTAGTGAAGGAGACTGTTGTCTTTAGGACCTGTATCTCATTTATTACAGAAATTGGAAGGTTTATTGTGAATGAGGTGGTGATTGCAGGAAAAGAAAGGACATGGGTAAGGTAGATGAATGCTATCCTGGAGAACTGGATTCTGTCCTTGTCTCTGACACTGAGTTCTTGTAGGAAGATAAGCAAGTTACTTAAACCAAGCTTTTCAAAGGTGACCATTAATTGTGTGTTTCTCATTTTTTGGGTGCCCAACTTGAGACTGTGGGGCCTGATTTGCAGAAATGCTGAGCACTCACAGCTGCAACTGAAGTCATTGGGAGCTGTGCTTGAATACATGTAAAGTGATCTATAATGTTAAGTGTTCTGAAAAATCAGATCCCCTAGACATCTGAATTTGGTACCCAAAACTAGTGGATGTTTTTTACCTTAATCGCTCTGTGCCTCACTTCTTCATCCATAAAATGGAGAATAATACCATCCCCCTCACTTCACAGGTGTCTTGTGAAGATAAATTAATGTTTCTGAAACACTCAAATACTATAGTGATGATAAGCACCATAGAAATGAGGAAATGAAATAATTCATAGCAATGTTTGAATAGTGTATAGTAAATGAGGCATGGTGCCATACATTGATCACTGAGAGGAAAACAAAATGTTTCATAGCTGGTCATTAAATGAGCACCGTATATCCTGTGCACTGAATGAGGCAGGCTTTTTTTTTTTTTTAAATAAAAAATAGAATATGATCACGTAATTAAAGATGGTATCATAATCCGTATCCCCAGTGAGCCAAATTAAGGTTGCACAGGCAGCTTTAATTTTGGCATTTCCTACCTTGTGAGTGCTTAACTTTGCAACCTTAATAGTGTTCTTTTAATGTAGTTTTGTGTGCAATTTTATACATACATCATGCAGATTTAACAACATTGGGTGTGTGGTGACCAAATGAATGATTACTTGGGAAGATGCCCCAATCAAGTGTGCTCATAGGGGACCTCAGATTGAACTAACCCTGTAAATGTGTGATAGGTAGAGTTCTGCTCGAGAGGTGGGTGGCAAAGGCCTGATGCTGTAGCTGTCTTCATGCTGGCAGCAAAGCTAAAGTAAAATGCAGTGCTGAATGAGCCCAGTGAGGTCCTTGTTCTCCATTTCCAGTTTGCACTCCCTCTCCCTCACCATGGGTCATGAATGCCACCTCTCTCTTCTATTTATTGGCCAGCAATGGCTTTACACAGTTGTAGAGCCTTTCTGCTGGTGACTGCCTCTTCAGAGTGCAGCTGTGAGGTTGTGTTTTTATGATCCAGTGAAAGATTGATGTTGCTCCTACAATGGAAATCAGAGCATTCTTTCATTTTCCAGGCATCTTCCTTTGTATTTTATTGTTTTGTTAAGGCTGGAAAAAGGAAGAGATTTTTAAAAAGCTAGTGTGGAACAGCACTGTCTGGGGGAGAACAGGGAGTCTGAATCCTAAAGAAAAAAATCAATTGAATCAACTGACTATAAACAATATTACTATATTATAAAAAAGTATTGAGTCAGGTCTTTTATGAAAGCTAATGGTACTATGGTGATTAATATAACGGTGATTAATATAACTTTGAAATGTATGTATTAACACTACATGAGGAATTATGGACACTCACTGATATTATGCTTTAAAGTCTGTGACCAAACAAAGGGAGAAACAGGTTTTCTCCCAGAGAGCAGGGAAGGTAGCTACCTACCTCTCTCCAATGTAAACTAAGCATTATGGAATCAAAACAATGGCAACCTCATTTATTTACGAATCAGCAGTGTCAAAGTTTGACTCAGACTCACAATTTATCAGACCACTCTGTTTTATTAGCAAAGCTGCTCTGCTAATACATTTAGAAGTGAGCCCCCCGACTGGGGCTTGTGTCTTTTAATTTATACAGTTTTTTGGAGAACAAGTTACAGAGAAGTTACAGACAAAAGAAGAAAAAGATTTTAGTCACCACCCTTCGAGATCCCTGAGACCAGTCACGTATCTTCAATTACCTGCCACCCTTAACAATCTCCTTTAACAGCTTCCAGTTAACTTAACTAATTGCCCTTCACACCTTCCATTCTGATGCCTGCTTCTTAGACGTGCTGGCTCTATCTTAATTGCTTCTCCATTCAAAAGCTAACTGTCCCTACGTGTGCTCCCTCAGATACTTTGTAACATGTTTTGGCATGTCCTCTCATATACAATGTATCCAGCATGTCCCCTTATACAATGTTATACTTATACAATGTTATACTTCCACAGCAGGGGGATGAGAAATCAACAGGAAGGGAAGAACAGCAGGAGGTCATCCTGACTCTGGGGACAAAACAATGAGTTTTGGGAAATATAAGTAGAAGCAAAAAGCCATTTTGGCACCCATGTCTACACTCCAATATAAGCCCAAGGTTAGTGGAACTCAAGTCAGCTAGAGAACCCAAAGGTTTGAGCATCTACTCTGATTGTTAATCATATGTTAAGAATTTTCTAACACAGGCTTGAACCTGGGGCTTTGGTATCCACACTGCAGCACACAGACCTGAAGCAAACCGACCATATCCCAGACTCCCTCATGGCGTCCTGAGATGTGGCTGCTCTAGCCCTTTAACCATGGTGCACTGTGGGAAAACTTGACTGTCCATCCTGCATATTACAGGAAGTTTGAACAGTCCACCAACACATCCTGCCAGGAACATAAGAACAACCATAGTGGATCAGACCAAAGGTCCATCTAGCCCAGAATCCTGTCTTCCAAAAGTGGCCAATGCCAGGTTCCCCAGAGGGAATGAACAGAGGCAAGTAATCAAGTGATCCATTCCCTGTTGCCCATTCCTACCTTCTGGCAAACAGAGGCTAGGGACACTATCCCTGCCCATCCTGGCCAAGCAGTCATTTTGGTCTGTGTGCTCCCAGGTACTTGAGTCACCAACATGGAGGAGTCTTTTGAAGAAGTTATCCTGCTTGTACTTTCACTTCTGTGTCAGGAAATGGGCAGAGCTTCCATGAGGCATTAGTGGACATTTTGGTGGTGTTTTCTGAACCACCAAACGTCCCTGACAGAGCTTATGAAGGAACAGGAGGAGGAGGAGGACATAGCCATGGCAGACTGACTAGCTGATGCTGCTCATGACACTCAATATAGCCGCTGATATCCCCTACATAGACTGGCAGTTCCGGAACAGGGTCACAAGCATAGACTGGTGGGATCACGTTGTCCTGCAGACCTGGGATGAGCAATGAGTCCAGAACTTTTGCATGAAGAAGGCTAAATTTCTGGAGCTTTGTGAGCAACCTGCTTGGACCATTTACCATGAAGATACACACATGAGGGCAGCCATCCTGATCCAGAAGCAGGTTGCTATAACTGTCTGGAAACTGGCTACCCCAGACTGCTGCAGGCCTGTTGCAAACCAGTTCTGTGTTGAAAAGTTGACTGTGGATAAAGTGGAGGTAGAGGTTTGTGAGGCAATCAGGTGTGTGATTTATCCCAAGGTGGCAGGCATAAAAGACTTCCCTGAAGTAACTGCTGTCTTTGAAAGAATGGGGTTTCCAAATTTTCCTGGGGCCATTGATGGGACTCATGCCCATAGTTTGTCCTCCTCAAGGAGCACATGAGTACATAAACCAAAGGGTACTACTCTATTGTAGTGCAGGCCCTAATGGACCACAGAGATTGATTTATAAATGCTAATGTGGGTTACACTGGGAAAGTAAATGGTGCCAGTGTTTTTCACCAATTGGGAGTCTGTAATCATGGAGAGGCTGGACACTGTTCCTGTCAAATGACATAATAAATGGAGTTACTGTCCGCACCATTATTCGGGGGTACCCTGTATACCCACTTTTGCCTTAGCTTATGGAACCATACCGGTTCAATTACACTCTCAGCAGGTGTAGAATGGTTGCTATATGTGCTTTTGGCAGATTGAAATCCCACTGGAGATGTTTACAGACTCGTTTGCATGCCAGTGTCATCAGTGCTGATTGCAGTACTGTGGCTTGCTGTGCTCTTCACAACCTTTGTGAAGCCAGCGGTGAGCCATTTCCCCCTGAATGGACCTATGACAGGGTGGGCCCACTGAAGAGGTACGCTCAGCCAGACTGTGGACCTACCACTGCTGGACCTGGATGCACCTGGGCAGCAGAAGTCAGGGATGCTCTGTCTGCCAAATTATGGACTTGCATGACCCCAGAGAAGAGGGGAATAGTACCATTATGAATGTGCTCGGGGGGGATTGGGCTCATAGTGTATGGTTTCTGCGCTTGGGGATTGATTGCCATACAATGTACTTATGAATAATGTGACCATTTATCAATGGGGGTGGGGGTGATTGATTGTAAGAAGTGATTGAAGTATGGATTGATGTACACAACTGTATTGAGGAATAGTGTTTGCATACTAATTCCTAATTGTCCCTGATCATGTATTTACCTTTAATTATTTTAAACGCATATTGTATGATGTGATACAGTGATAACAATAAACTTTCTTGATAAAATAAAAAGTTTTATTTACAAACATGTATTAGAAAAATACAACATTCAACCCATTGCCAGGCAGACCAGCCATTGCCACACCAACACACCATAGCAGCAGAATCTTAACAAAACAAACATACACAAAACAAAGTGCGTGAACAAGTGCAAACAGTGAAACCATTTACAAGACAGAACCCCCCTCCTGTTGTATGTCCCTGACCCCCTGTTCTCCTTTCCCTATTTACTGTGCACTTGTTACCAGTGAAGGGGATTGAGGCATCCACAGGGGAGTGGGTCAATATGGAAGTTTCCCTTGGGCAAAGTTGCTCTGCCTTGTTGCTCAGGGGGATCAATTGCATGGGCTACCCAGCCACTGAGTTTTCCAAGCTGTCTCTGGACTGCATCACAACAAGGGACTCAGGCCGTGATGTGAGTGATGAAGCAGGAGCCATTATTGATATCAGACACTCAAACAGTTCTCTCTGCTGAGCTCTGTCCTCCTCCCTTAGCCTCCATTCCTGTTCCAGGAACTGCAAAGCAAGTGCCTACACCTGCACTGAAACCCTATCCTCGAGCTGTGCAGCCTGAATCTTGCCTCTTGTCATACCTTTCCTCTAGCCACAAGTCCCTCTGTCTTTGCTACTGGACCTGCTCGTTGGCCCTGTCCAGAACTTCAACCATCATGTTGAAGTGTTCATCATGGAAACACTTGCTCTTGGAACTGCCTGTGAAGGTATGGTGAGCCAGGCTTGTGCTGCAGTGTGGGCGAGTTGTGAAGGTACTGCAGCCCGTAGAGGTTGTGCAGCCTGGAACAGGACAAGACACAGAGGGTTATTGCCTCAAAGAGCTCAGTGGAGGAACACAGAAAAAATTCTTGAGGCAATTCAAGGACATAAAATGTTTCTTTTCCTACCTGAACTTCAATATAGTGTGAGAAGGAGGCTTCAGATCACAGATACAGCCTTGTTAAACACAGCAAAGGAAGTGCAGAGACAATGGTAAGTTAAAAATTCAAAGTTGTTTTTTCCCCCTAAAAATTGCAGAACTATTTGGGTTTGGGTGTGTGTGTGCCATCAGTGGTCATGCTATAAAAGCTTTTTCTATCATTTCAGACCCTCCATGTTTCAAAGGACATATCAGTCTTTGTGGTGCCTGACTGGCAAAGGAGATGTTGTTCCAAGCTGCTAGTGGGAAATCTTCCAATTTATGCAATCAAAGTATTCAAATCAAAGTGACCAAAAAAGCACATCTGGCTGGTCAGCTATCGAGGTGGCTCTGGAAAATACGCCCTTCCCCGCAACGTGACTATTGATCTAGAGTTGCAGCTTTCAGGACCTAAGATTGGGTCATAATCCATGAGGGGAATCAACAGGATGCTGTGTTCATTTCCACATGGCTCACCCTGTCATGGCTGCATGCAAACACACACAACTCCACAGCCTTCTCCTAATCCCCATCCTTCACTGCCACATTTCTGGACAAAATCTCAAACTGCATAGACTACTTGTAACTGAAATGGCCTGAGCTATAGATGGAGAACATTTCTAGCTCCTCCCACCACAGTTCCAGGTGGCTCATTACACAGCTGAGTGGTTGCAGAGAAGTGTACTCACAGGTATGGCAGTGTAAGGTTGTTATTTTAAAGAAACAGGAATGGCCCCAGCAAAAATCTGTCTTCTCAAATTAAAAAAAAAAAAAACTTTCAAGGCAGTTTTACTGTTTACATTTCCCAGTTGCCATTTTGAACTACATGTGGTGGGGGATGAGGAGGGGTGAGCCACGTTGCTGGCATACAATCCACCATTAGCTGATACAGGTTGCTAGCTGGGGCAGCTAGTAACTTTTGCATTGGTTCATAGAGCAGAAATCCCTCATTGCTGTATAATAAACATATGGAGCTCGAAAGTACTGGACTCAGGGGCAGCTTCTGCCCGATCTGTGACTGCTGCAGGCTCTGCAGTGGGCTGTTCCTCCGGGGGACATCAAACAGCTCCTCTGAGTATGGCCCCAGGATGTGCTGATGCTGCTCCTGTCCCAAAGCCTGCTCTGGGGCCTGCTTCAGGAACCCTCTGAGCCTAGGAATGCTGGATCCTCTTGGCCAGAAAGGAAAGAGCTGCTAAAAACTTGATGAAAGTAAGAAACCTGCTGAGACAAAGACTGTAACTTCCTAAAATTAAGTTTTAGTCATTAAAAAATGGGTTTTGTTTTGTTTGCAACCAGACCTGTCTCATTGATTCTTGTTTCATATCACGTAAATCTCTGCTCTTTATTAATAAATTCATTCTGGTTTTATTACAAAACCATCCCGGCACTGTGTATTGATCGTGGAGGGTGAATCCTCAGCTAACCTAACAGGCTGGTGTGTGTTCAGCCTCTTTGGAGGCAGCAAACATAATGCACTGGCAGAGCCCTGAAGAGTTTAGTGGCAAGACAGACAGGCTGGTGTGACAAGGAGCTGACACAGCTTAGCAGAAGCAACACTTACTCTTACTGAGGCAGAGGGGTAAGTGGCTCACAATTCTGGGTGTCCTGAGCACAATGTCATGCTACATCTTCCTTTTTATTTTATTTTCTTGTTGCGGGGGGGTTGGGGGCGGGAAGTGTTAGGAAAAGGAAGAGGTTTTTTAAAAAAGTTAGTGTGGAACAGTTCTCTCAAAAATATGCATTACTGTATTCTGTGGCCTTGAAATTATAAAATAAACCTTTAATATAACATTTTCAAGACCATTTTCCATTCTGCCTCCAAATGTCAGGCAGCTATGCAGGTAAATGAGCATCCAGTACGGCAATCAAAGCAAAAAAAAAAAAAAAAAATTACAGAGCCTATATTTGTACATGTTCATTTTATTGATTGAAACATGTGCTATGATGCAACTCTTTTATTACAGGAAGACTGAAAACACGATGCCAGCACCAGAATGGTCCACTGCTCCAACCATTCACTAGTCAGTATTTACCCACTTTGCAAGATTACATTTATTTCCAAGCCTATGGCTACTGGTGCCTGCTTTTAAATTGGTGATCATTTCTCTCATTGGCCAGTGGCACAGATAGGCTAATTTCAGTGAAATCTGAGGAGATGCCTGCTGTTTAAACTGGTGCAGAAACTGTGTGAGCGGGTGTCAGAGAGATTTGCCATGGCAGTTGATGATCAGAGAAAAAACAAATTAAAAAGGAATTCTTATCTCCATTAAATCTGTGAAGATTCTACCCACAAGCATGGACAGTTTTGGTATGCAGCCTAGCCCATCTATTTTTTTATGCTGTGGCTATTTGTAGAATTTAATGACATACATTTTTAAATAAGGTTCAATAAGGATAAGTGCAGGGTCCTGCACTTAGGACAGAAGAACCCAATGCACAGCTACAGACTGGGGACCGAATGGCTAGGCAGCAGTTCTGCGGAAAAGGACCTAGGGGTGACAGTGGACGAGAAGCTGGATATGAGTCAGCAGTGTGCCCTTGTTGCCAAGAAGGCCAATGGCATTTTGGGATGTATAAGTAGGGGCATAGCGAGCAGATCGAGGGACGTGATCGTTCCCCTCTATTCGACATTGGTGAGGCCTCATCTGGAGTACTGTGTCCAGTTTTGGGCCCCACACTTCAAGAAGGATGTGGATAAATTGGAGAGAGTCCAGCGAAGGGCAACAAAAATGATTAGGGGACTGGAACACATGACTTATGAGGAGAGGCTGAGGGAGCTGGGATTGTTTAGCCTGCAGAAGAGAAGAATGAGGGGGGATTTGATAGCTGCTTTGAACTACCTGAAAGGGGGTTCCAAAGAGGATGGCTCTAGACTGTTCTCAATGGTAGCAGATGACAGAATGAGGAGTAATGGTCTCAAGTTGCAGTGGGGGAGGTTTAGATTGGATATTAGGAAAAGCTTTTTCACTAAGAGGGTGGTGAAACACTGGAATGCGTTACCTAGGGAGGTGGTAGAATCTCCTTCCTTAGAGGTTTTTAAGGTCAGGCTTGACAAAGCCCTGGCTGGGATGATTTAACTGGGAATTGGTCCTGCTTCGAGCAGGGGGTTGGACTAGATGACCTTCTGGGGTCCCTTCCAACCCTGATATTCTATGATTCTATGATTTCCTTGGTGTGTGCATCTAATTAACGTGTGTGTGTATGTCTGTTTAAACCTGACAGGGTCTGGGGACTACATTTGGGTGTTTTCTGCCAATGGGAGTGAAACAATTACTCCAAATGTCAGCTTTAAGTTGTGATATCTTCCTAAAAACAATGATCAGTGGCAGAACAGACATGCTGCATAAGCAGCTGAGGCTGGAATGAGAGTGTGATGGGGTATCTGCCCCACATTGGCAGAGACGGGGTTAAAAGCAGCCTAGGGAGGTTGTGCAGCCAATAGAGAGGGGCTGTGAGGAACAGCCAATCAGGGCCAAGCAAGCCCATATAAAAGGAGCTGCAGGGCCAGTAGCAGTCAGTCACTGCTTGCAGCTCAAGGAGCAAAGACTGTCTCTCTAGCAGGCTGAGGGACCTGTAGCACCTTGGAGAGAGCAACTGCTGGCAGAAACTGAAGAACACGAGGAGCTCCTGGCTGACTGCTGGGACTGGGTAGTTGCATGCCCTGAGGAACAGTGAAGAAGGTGCTAGGGCCATGGGGAGATGTCCCAGGGAGACATAGCAGCAGTGAGAGGAATTTGAGGTGGAGCAGGAGACTGTGATCCACAGGGTCCCTGACCGGGGACTTGGAGTTGTGGGTGGCCCTAGCTCCCCCACCACTTGCCACTGGGGAATTGGCTATAGAAAGACTAAGTGGTAGGGGTAAAGGTCAGAGATAGTTACATAATAAATAAAAAGTAAAATCACAGTCTAAATCCTGAACTTCATCAGACTAAGCAAGATTGGTATCAAGCAATCTTTGCTCACCCTACTGGATGTTGCAGGAAGGTTGCAGTTCTTAATACAGAGGCTGAATTTCTGTCTCAGGCTGGGACCAGTCTCCTCAGTTCAAAGTCTTTGTCTTCCCAACATCCTTGTTGCCTTCAGCATAGGTGGAGAGAGGTGGTCTCAAGATGCCACTGTCCCTTATTTTATACTCTCAGTTCATGTCCCAGGAAAGATACTGGCCCAGACATGGCTTGGTAGTCCTTGCTGAGTAACAGAGTTGAGCAATCTCCACTGTGTTGCTTGCACAACTGTCTCTTATTGAATTGTAAATTTCTTGTTTACAATTCCCTTACTGGTCAATGGTCATTTAACACCTACCTGGGTGTGGGTCACCTCCTCTGTTGCCACTGGAGAGCCAGCAGTGGGCATCTCCCAGAGACTCTCAACATATTTCAATAACAACCATATAGCAAAATCTTATAACTTCATACACTTTAATGATGTACATATTTTGACAGAACAATGAGTTTCAACAGATCATGACCTTCCATATGGTACCTTACAAGACATGCCTCGTATGAAATATCACAACCATATACAAGTGATGAATAAGGGGGTTCCAGGGTGTTACTTTGGGTACAGTGCACCACAGACTGAAAGAATTATTTCAGCACATTTGCTGGTTTTTATGCCTAGGAAAGGAGACACCGGCCCTGCTATGGCTGGCCAGGCTAGTGCAAACAACTGTGGACATTTGTCTTTCATGGTGGCTGTTTCTGCCAGGAAACTAATAAGAGCAGGGCTGCTCAGCCTCAGTGCCCCTCATTTTGTTATTGGAAAGACTTGCACTTGTCTCCTAGAGCTTTGCTCTTGCAGAGAGATCACAGCCCTCTTGGGCCACAGTCCTGCAGAGAACTCTGAGCAGGGTGATCCCTGTGTCTGTGCAGAGCCATGTTTAAGTCAGCGGGACTCTGCACAAGAGTCCAGATGTGCAGAGTTCATTGCAGGATTGTGGTCTTGGATGTCAATTTGGTGTTGAAAATAGCGTTGGGCATAGCTGTCAAGTTGTGTTCCGCTTCAAGTGGAACATTTTCCACAAAATACACAATGAGGTAATTTGCGTATAACCATAAATGAGTTATCGTCCACACACCTCGCCCCAAGCAGTGGCCAGGGTAGGACACGAAGCTGCACAAAACTAGGTGTCTGTGGCTGAGGTAGGTGCTTCAGTGTCTGTGTAGGTATTGGGTGGGTCTCCACTGTGGCTGTTGCTGCTGCCTGGGATTCGAGGGCTAATGGGAGGTACGGAGTCCTGGGATGCAGGGAACTCCTGGGGAGTGGGTGGGTGCTGTGGGGGAGGCAGTGAGTGCAGGAGCTGCTGGAGGCCAGGAGGCTCCTCAGAGTAGAGGATTCTGGGGGGTCAGAGTCTCCTCAAGGGGTGGGAAGGGAGGAAGCAGGAGGAGATGCTAGGGCTCCTTGGGGGTGGACTCCTGGGAGTAAAAGGTGCTGGTTGGGAACCTAGGAGCAGCTTGCTTTAGCTGGTTGCAGGGTGGAGGGAGTTTAGGGCAAGTATGATACTCGTCACTATTCCCCTTGTGCTGCTGTCCCTGCCTTTGCCACCTTCTCCTCTGGCTGCCACCTCCTTCCAGCGGCTGTTTTTGGGTTCTGATCTAGGAAGTTGAGCAGAGAGGGGAGGTGCTTGGCTGCTTGCTCAGCAGGTGCTTCCGTGGCCAGTAGCAGCCAAACACCTGCAACCCTCCTGTATCACAGCTGGATGTGACATCTCAGCTGAGCTGTAGCAGTGTGTGTCAGGACTGCTGGATGCATGACTCTTAGCAGACCTGATTAGAGTTATGAAAAATGAACCAACGCAGGTTTTTAGCCGTAATGTGCCTTGGCTCTAGCCCCCTCCATCTGGCCAAACTGTTTTAACTTGGTTGGGTCACAAACAAATTTAGCCACAAGTGGTCATTTATAGAAAGGGCCTGATTTCACAGTACATGCCAGACTCCTTTATGCAGGCAGCTTCATAAGAAATCAAAAGAACTGCAAGGCTTAATGCTTTTGTACTTGCACTTACTAACAGAGTTGTTTTCCTCACAACTGTTGCAGTCTGAATTTGAGTAAATAGGATGGTAGGGGACTATTTCAGTATTTAAAGTCTTTCTGTAGCCATGATTACATTGCTCAGAGTGGAAGGAAATATAACACTTTTGAGACTGTCTACATGATACTTTCCAAACCCTGCATCTATTTAAGTTTGGCTTATTGGAATTTAGCTTAAATCTATTCATAATCAATTTAAATTAAACCAGACAGCACCTGTTTAACTAAATTGGTTTAAGTCATCCAGTGTGACATTCTTACATTGAGAAGCCCTTAATTAAATCATTGCAGCTCTAGCTGTAGACAAGCCCCTCCTTTGGGCTGTGGTCTCAAGTGAGTATTGAGAACTTCTAGGATCTTTGGCACAGACCTGTGATCATTGACTATATGTAAGGTTAAGATTTTGTCATTTTTTTTAGTAAAAGTCACAAGCAGGTCACAGGCAATATACAAAAATCATGGGAGCCGGGACTTGTCCATGAATTTTACGAAAAATAAATGTGGGGAGAGAGGGCTGGGGCCCCATGGGGGGGAAGGATTGATAGCCCCAAGCCCACTGCCATGGGGGAGGTGCACATCCCCGGTTTCAGCCCTGTCCAAAGCCATGGGGTGGGGGCACACAGCAGCGGCTACCGCCAAAGCCACAGAGGTAGGCACAGCCCCAGCTCCGGCACTGGCCAAAGCCATGGGGGCTGGGGGGTGCATAGCCCAGGCTCTGGCAGCAGCCACAGGAGACAGAATGGGGGGGGGGGGGGTGGTACAGCCCTGGCTCCAGCCCTGGCCCCAGCCCAAGCCATAGGCTGAAGTTGCAGGGGACAGAGGGGGCACATAGCTGAAGCTGGAGTCCCGGAGGTCCGGTAGAGTAATGGAATCCATGACTAAATCGTATCCTTAACTATATCCAATAGAATTATATACTCATGCTACTAGTGGTTTTTGTTAAGTGGGTATACTGCATACAATTAACTGAGTATTGCTCTATGTTGCATATTACCTGTTTTAAAGATTTATCTTTCTGGACATTATCTTGAGTCTTGGAGGCTGATTCTGTAAGTTGCCAAGCCCTCTCAGTGCCCATTAATTTCAATGGGAGTTGAACATATCCAGAACTTCCTAGGCAGTTTTCAGCACTTTACAGGATAAAGCTTTTATAATGTCAAAGGTTTATGTTCAGAAGATCTGCTCTGAATGAAATGGTCACTACTGATTGATATCAACATAATGAGCCCAGTCCAAACCCTGTTGAAATCAGTGGAATCAGGATTGGGAATGCAAGTTTTTTGGCTATCTACCTTGAAACACATTAAAAAGATGATTTTGTTTGCAGTTAGATACAATTACTGTAGATGCAAAATACAGCTGTGCATTATAAATCATCTTGTCAGAAAGTTATCTTTTACGGGAAGAAAAAGCCTACTCTATAATTGTGTCTAAGTCGTATATTGTTAGCAAATGACAAGTAAATACCTGCATGCAGTGTTGTAGCCATGTATCCTGTAGACAGTCCCAGGATATTAGAGAGACAAAGTGGGTGAGGTAAAATTTTTTTTTATTTGGACCAGCTTCTGTTGTCAAGAGACAAACATTCAAGCTTACAGAGCTCTTTTTCAGGTCTAAGAAATGTTCTCAGAGTGTCACAGCTAAATACAAGATGAAACATTGAAAAATGTGTTAATTTCTTACGCTAAGCAAAGGACCATTCAAGGTGAAGTGGTTTATTAACACTCCATTCATAGGGGGAAAAGAGGGTAGGAAAAAAGGGTGGAGGAAGGAGTTAAGTGAGTTACAGATTGTTGCAATAAGCCATAAATCCAGTGTGTGTCTGTTTGCTAGACACTAAAAACTCAGGCTAAGTTATGAATTTAAACTCCCAGACTTGTCTTTTGACAGTGGTATGCAGGTTTCCTTTGATGATAAGGACTGTGAAGTCAGATATAACATGATAGTTTTGTGAAAGTGTTCACCCATAGGTGAAATGGTGTTTTTGTCCTTTATCATTGTACTGTAAGAGTTCTTTTGAGAGCGTAGTGATTGTCTTGTTGCACCCTCATGGTGGTTATTGGGATATTTAGTGCTCTGGATGACGTACACCACATGTGTACACCAATGAATCTCGATAGTTGTGTTGTGACAGGGTATTGATCATTTTAGCAGAGATATATGTACAGGTTTTGCATCTGTTCTGGCAGGATCTGGTGCTGCTTTGAGTTGGTGTGTCCTGGTCTGTGGGGAACTTGCTTCTGATGATGAGCTTGGAGAGATTGGATGGTTGTTTGAATGCCAGATGAGGGGGTTCAGGAAAGATTTTTTTCAGGATGTGGTCCCATCGAATATGGGTTGAAGTTGTTTGATACTCCATAGGGGTTCCAGTGTGGGGTGATATGTGACAGCTAGTGATGGGCGTGGGATGGGGCTTTATTTCTGTTTTGAAGCAGGTTCTCGGTGTATATGGGTGACCCATTCCATGCTGGGATCTACTTCTCTGGAGCGTCCTTGTTTGTTGAAGGCGGTTTTAAGTGTTTTAAGGTGTATGTCCCAGACTTTCTTCTCTGAGCATATTCTGTGTGCCTGGCTATAGATAAACACGTCAAGAAATCTGTTGGAGTGGTTTTTGGATCTGTGATGGTAGATGTGATTAGCCATGGGTTTCTTGTTTTTCAGTTGTTGGGTAGGGTTCCATTGTTGAAGCCGATCATGGTGTCCAGGAAGCTGACACTAATATGGGAATGTTCTAAAGCAGGGATCGGCAACCTTTGGCATGCGGCCCGTCAGGGAAAGCCGCTGGCGGGCCGGGCCGGTTTGTTTACCTGCAGCGTCCGCGCTTCCCGCAGCCCCCATTGGCCAGGAACGGCGAACCACAGCCAACGGGAGCTGCAATCAGCCGAACCTGCGGACGCTGCAGGTAAACAAACTGGCCCGGCCTGCCAGCGGCTTTCCCTGATGGGCCGCGTGCCAAAGGTTGCCAATCCCTCTTCTAGAGAGTTTATTGGATGGGGGGTGGCTGTTGAAATTGCAGTGGAAATCTATGAGGGAAGTATAAATGTCTTTAATTTGTGAGTGTCTTTTGCTTTCATTGTTGAATATATAATTTTGGATTTGATTTTTCATAAGTAGCATATTACTAATAACTCTGTATAACATTGTAACAGAATTACTGGGCTGAGCCAGGGTTTCTTGGCATGCACACACAACACGTGCACACGCTCCCAGTCACCAAAGGGAGTGAACTCTTGGCTCAGGAAATTAAGGGATGTTTCTGGTTTTCCAGACTCTCAAAGTATGTCTACATTACAGTTGCTATAGCAGCACAGCTCCGGCGCTGCAGCTGTGACGCTGTAGCACAGACCCTTCCTATAGTGAGGGAAGGGGGTTTCTGTCGACGTAGTTAATCCGCTTCTTTGAGACGTGGTAGTTTGGTGGAGAGCAGAATTATTCCACTGACCTAGCTGTGTCTACATCAGAGATTAGGTCTATTTAACTACATTGCACAAAATTTTTCACAGCCCTGAGCAACATAGCTGAGTCAATCTAAGTGAGCGTAGACTGGGCCTTGAAGGGAAATTATGACTTTAACAACAGCATGTGGTAAACTGACTGCATACTCTGCCGGCAATACGTTTGGTTTAACAGACTTGTGGTTGCTCACCAATGGTTTGAGTGTAAGGTCACATCGAAACAGTATGATACTTTGCATTTGAGTAGCACTTGTTTTTCAAAGAACTCAAAGGGCTTATTAGCCTCCCATGACTCCTGTGTGGTGTAGGTGTTATTCAGTTGTAAATTTGATACACACTAAGACCTAGAGAGGTCAAAGGTGTCATAAAGAGTTTTCCTTCCTTTTAATCTGGTTAGGGGCTCTGGGCTCTTGTCTCTAGGAAATTTATTGAAATAATCAAAGGTTTCTGCTGTGAAGATGCTGCTTAGAGAGCAGAGAAGGCTGCCTTTGGTTGTTCTCCTTTGGCAGAGGGAAGACAACAGTCTTCTTCTTTTCCATGAAGAAGTTTTGGAGAGCTGGGGAGATGCTGCAGGATAAGCACAGCCTTTCAGATAGGACCTTTCCTGTCCTCTCAGTTGAAGGAGATCTGCTACAGAAAAGTAGTTTATACGGTTTTTATTGTACAGTTAGAGGGGATTGGTTTCAATATGCATACACTAATCTGTACATTTTAAAATAAGGTTTTAAAAGGACTTTAACAAATGTGGAAGTTTTTTAAATAATCCTCTCACTAGTCTCACATTTTTTACCTCTCATAAGAAAGTTAGCAAGTCCTCTTTTTATCCCCTCCAGCCCCGTTTTTAAGTCAATACTTCTCTTCACAGTAAATTGCTCTTCCTCTTGTCAGGGGACAGAACCATGCAAGTAGCTTCCTCTGAGGCCAAAACCTGTGCTATTCTATGGGTTGACCAACAAGGCATAGTCCTTTCTGGAACCCAAACTCTTCATATGAGAACTTCCTCAATATACTGATGCGTTATCAACTTTAACAAGAGACAGATTCCTAACTAGTCTTTCAACTTCCAAGGATGTAGGAGAAATGTCTGCAAGGCATATTTTTGCTAAGGTACCTACAATCAATTTATGACCACAATGAGAGGTGCAGTGAACTGACTATGCTGTGGCTCAGTATCACGCTGAAACCCATGTCTTCTGCATACTGTAGCAAAAAAAGAAGAGAGAAAGATAGTGGAGGGCAACATAAATCAAAACCTTTCTATACACTACTCTGATGGTCCTTGGGGTACTCAGGGCTGTGAGTCACCTTGTTACCCCCTGTCTCCAGTATGAGGGAGATTTGTGCTTATCTGGGTGTCAGCTTCCTGACACCACCAGCCTGTTAGTCACCCAAGCACTCTCCTCTGGGCAACACTAGCCCTTACTTTGCCTTGCAGATTAGCAATATGTGCACCCTAGTTCACAAGCTCCTTTGAAACATTCCCCTGTAGTGTTCAGCTCCTTATTCATGGAACTCTCACAGAAATACCAGGTCTGCTCTCCCCAAAGGAGCAATGTGCACACCAGCTTGTATGATTCCAGGACCAACACCTTGGTTAATATCACAACACTTTGATAATAAACATATTATTGTTTTCACTATAAACATATCTAAGATTCAAGTGATAGTGAATAAGAATATTAGAAATAAATGGTTACATATAAAACAAAATCCATAATGTGCTTTCTAGAGCCTAAACAGGTTAAGGAGGTTCTCACACCCACTGTCTTCTATAGTGTTTCCAACCAAGGATGTTTGCAATCTTAATTTCATGAATGTAAATTCACTGCCTCCTACATGCAGGATCAAGGGGTGTTCTCTTTGCCTTCTGCTGATATCCCTAGAGCTCATTGTCTGTACTCAATCAGGATAACTACCTGTGGCTTATTTTTCCTGTGTGTTGTTTCATTGTTGATGTCACATCTCTGTTGACTTTGTATGTAAATAGTATCCATTGTGTTAGCTTACAATGCTTGATTTACATCTTGACAGACAGGTGAATAAACATTTCTAAACCTGTGTCAATTCTACCTTTCTACAGACTTTAAAACATATATTTCCAGTAAATATACAAAACTCCTTGTATAATATCTGTAACTACATTTCACAATGATATTCATGACCAGTAGGATCCTGGCTTTCATTTAAGACCTCACTTGACAATCTTTGGTGAACCAGAATGTACATATCAGAATCAGAACTTTCCTGTAACGTGCTTGCCAGCTGGCATTCAGGGATCTATGATGTGACTCAGCACCACACTTAAGCCCATGTCTTCTGCATCTGCTGTGGCCATCTGGAACAGCAGAGATCTTTCCCAAAGCAAATACGATTTCTGAGTTTGCAGTGATAATTAATCAATCATTACATTCGTGTTTACATACAGAAGCAGCTCACATAAGTCAACTTTCATCATCTTTTTCATAAAGGGTGTACACCAAAGCCCTCTGACATTTAAAAACAAAACAAAAACCAAGAAAACTTTGAAAATCACTCAGTGTTGCAGTTTTGTAGTTGTTGTGTGAACTGAATTCCCTCTGAAATCAATAGAGATTCTGCATGTGGAGAATCACAGGGGCTAACCAAATGGTCCATTGGGAATAGTTTATGTAAAGGTCTTGACTTCCGCTGCTCTCCACAGTCTCTCTCTCTTCTTTTGCTGAGTCATGTGACACCCTGGAAATAAACAATATGTATTTGGAGGGAAGTCTCTGGGATTTGAGGGCCTGGCTGGCTTTGAAGGGGTGGATGAGAAGAGAAATAGAACTGTGGATCAGCAGCTCCTCTACAAAATCCACACAATTTGGGAAGGAAATTCAATCATAATTCAATGGTGATCTATGTAGTATGAAGCTGAACCATGCATTCTACTCTCTTGGAGAGAAGGTATATTGCTGCAGGCTAAAGGATCAATAGCAGCATGGGTCTAGAGCACTCATAATTTTTGTCTTCACTACAAAAAATCAGTGTTTTTGACATCAGGATCTCAAAGTAAGAAACACACTTTGTTTGCTGTGAAGACATAGACACATTGATGGGGATGGGGAAAGATGAACAACTTATGCAGAGGCAGGTATTCCACGGGTATGCTCCAATAGCTGTGGGGTAGGAGTTCAGATCTTCCAATTCGATCTAGGTCTGAGGCTACACTCCACACTGCTGCCATCTTTTCTGGCCTTGTCTACACAAGAAAATTATACCAATCGGTATAGAAACTCTTTTTTTAGGTTAATTTGCTGCAACTCATCTTCGTGCACTCCCCTATATGTGCATGTGCTTTCCCCCTCTGAGAAATCACACCCACCCTAGAGCAGATGCACATACTCTTATTTATTGTAAGGAAGAACAAGTAGTCTTCTTTACAAGTTTAAAAATCAGGTTCTGATTCTTCTCTAAGTTATACTTGTATTGTTCCTAATTTGAGAAAGTGGATAATTAGGTGCTCAAAATATTGGCATGTTCTATCTCAGGTACGTATATAGCCTTCATTATTATAGTAGCTGAGAACCTCACAGTCTTTAACATATTTATCTTCTTTTTACAGATGGGAAATTGAGGACCAGAGACTAAGAGTGCAATCCACAAAGGTACTTAGGCACCCATGACCCATGTTAGGTGCCACCGCAATCCACAAAACCCCCACCTCAGCTGCCGCTTAACCCTGTAGGTGCCTAAATTCACTCTAGCTATCCTCCATGCTCCTTTCCATCCTTCCCTCCCCATTCCCATCACTGCTCTCTCTTTAATGGTCCCTCTCCTTTTCTTTTGTCTGCCCTTTTAGCTAATCCTTTCCTGCCTTCCCTCTTTGCCCCATTCCTGTCTTATAATAGATAAAGTAAAATAAATGAAAGTGTACCCCCAAAAGTTTAGAACAAACAAATCATGGAACTAACATGACATTTTCAAGCCATCACAATTGAATGTCAATACCTTTTGTCTATCTATTAAGACTGAAAATTCTTCAAGGCAGGACCATCTTATGCATGCACATGCATGTATGTGTGCGCATGCAGTCCCTAGCACAGTGGGAATCCCAGTATTAATTGGGGCCTAATGGAATACAAATGAATAATCAAGTTCTATACCAGAAAAAAGATACTGTCTGGCTTGATCTGATTCAATACTCACAAATAAGTGTATATTTAATTTCAGAGTTACTTTTCTGTAAATGGTTTGAATTTTATAAAAATCTTTAGGATTTTAACAGTCTCATATGACCAACTGTACTACTAAAAACATAGACTTATAGATCCAAAATAGCTTAAGTTTGTTGATTGTAAGGACATTCAATAGGCTGTTTGATAGGGCTTTTGGGTAGGGCTGATAGTGTGGAGTTTAGATGAAGTGGGGTACTGGCTAGTATATTAACTTATTGTGTTATGCTGCTGAATGGATCTTAATATGGATTGTAAATTTAATTGTTGTCAGGGTGCCTAGAGACAGTGTGTAGGCATTGGTTGTGTATAAATAATGGAAAAAAGCAAAATGGAATTTTTCTTGTAAGATTTATTGTTGCATGCTGAACATGTATAATATGCATTCATTCAGTTTTAGTCTAATGTGTCAGCATTTCTCTCCAACTTTTGGACTGGACTTGGCACAACAGACTATTTTCTACCCTTAGTTATTTCAGAATTAGAAATGCTACCCATAATTCAGTTATGCTATCGGTGGGATGTTAAGGCTCAGTCCTATAAGGTGTTCAGCACCTTCAACTTCGGTAGCAATTGAGGATTGTAAGCACTTTGCTGGTTTGATGCCCAAGTGAGAAAGATATATAGTTTGATATAATTGACTTGGCTGTAGATATGCAATTAAATGGTGTTTGAATTGATTTATTTTGAATATTTTATAGGGCAATTGTTATACTACTAGGGTGAAATTCAAGGCCTTATCAATCACTTAAAGGTCAAGCATAAACCGCATGATAGAGTTTAATGTTTGTCACTCAGTGATTTCTCAACCAAATAGGCTCAGTTTACAAGTACAAAGATGTTCTTTTTACCCACCAAGCACCGAAACCCAACCTGGAATTGGAAAGTCAATTTGAGTTCTCACCTTCTAATACAGTGTCACAATTCTGTTTTAAAGTACAGCAGAGCCTCAGAGTTATGAACACCAGAGTTAAAAACTGACCAGTCAACCACACACCTCATTTGGAACCGGAAGTACATAATCAGGCAGCAGCAGAGACTAAAAAAAGCTAATACAGTCCAGTACTGTGTTAAATGTAAACTACTATGCAGAAGAAAAATGCTGTTTTCCCTTTATTTTTTTTTAGTAAAGTCTCAAAGCTGTATTAAGTCAATGTCCAATTGTAAACTTTTGAAAGAACCACCATAATGTTTTGTTCAGAGTTACGAACATTTCAGAGGAAGCTCAACACACAATGTTTTAGGTGTTTCCCTCCCCTCTCCCTCCAGGATTTTAAATCCACTTCTTAGCAGGCTATGATAGAAAGATTGGCTGAATAGGCTAAAGGTAGGTTCTGTCCATTTGCTAGTTCTCTAGCTGTTCAATCCATCATAAAAGTACCTCACATTTGGTTTCTTTTGAGTTTCATTCCAAAAACTTAAAGCTAAATAAACCTGAAGTTAGTCCTCATTTTTCTGCCTCAACTCAAACTAACTTCCTTCCCAAGTGAAAAATGTTGGGCAAGCATGGAAGGTGAGTGATTTGGGAAGGGAATGAGAACACAGGCCAATTCCTGCAGACAGTTACACCTCTGTAGCCTTATTGACTTCAGGGACAACAGATTTTTGCACAAGAATAGATTTTAGTCCCTTCTGCTTTTTTACACTTGGTATAAGCAAAATCTTTCACTTTCCTCCCCTAAACTCTGAGCACTTTAAGGAAAAAAAATAAGCAAGTCTGCTTGATTTATACATGCAAATGAAACAGGAAGCTTTCCCTTCATTCTACACCAGCCTTAAACAAACCCCAGACCTGATGCAACTACAGCAGTCTTGGTTGGACTGTTCTTTTGAAAGATCCTTAATGGTTCTTTTAAGATGCTGATTTTCAGTGAAGTCTTTTTGTTCAGGGAGGCAGAGAACACAACAGGGAATAGCTCTGTTTTGTCAACTCCTAGTCATTTAAAAGCTGAAAGGCCTTTAAATTAAGTTTGTACAGTGATTTTGAAGAGCTAACATAGTACAGAAGTGCAAAATATTATGACTGGGCAATCATCTAAAGATCTGCGTCACTTCTAGCAGTTACATTTTTCTTACAGAAAGCTTAAAACAAACAAATACAAACCGTAGAGGGCTGTTGCACGTAGAACTCATGCTTAAACCTCATGTCAAAGCTGCTGATCGAACATTCTAGAATAGATAATACATAGTCCTGCCATGAGATCCTGCCTCTCGAGGTCCCTTCCAATCCTATGATTCTATTCTATGATTCTAATTGTGGAAGAGCTTGGTGACAGAATGGCCTGATATGGTGAATCACTGGAGATTAACTACATAAACTGGGTATCATCCCACAAATAATATTTGGGTTCAATGTGAAAACAGTAATTCATTGTCCTCAGAAGGTGCAACACTGGGAGGCAGCTGTCAGAGCAAGACAGCCTAAAATACAATGCCACCCAATGTAATTTTCCCACTACTACTTCCTCCACTTCAGTGGATTTTACACCTGAGTGGTTTTCTTTTGCATATTAAAAGCTGGCTGCCTCCCAGACTGCAGTCAGAGTGAGATAGGGTATGCGGTGTAGAGTCCATAGCTTGGGGGAAACACCTACAGGGCTTGGCTTTGCACCGTGCCATGTGAAGAGCTGAGGGTGAATCACAAGGCTGAAAGAGGTGAGCAGAATGGTGAATGTTGCAGTGTTCATCCTCAAAGAGATGAGCAGTCCACTACCTAGGAGGAAGGAGGCCTAAGAGAAGGACAACATAGCATCCCCCATCCTGGAAAAGAAACGACAAGACCTAGTTATAATGAATACAGAGGAAATGTATTTATTTTTTGAGGCTGACGACTACAGACAGGACAGTGTAGAGACCCCAGGCTCTTTAACTCCCACACTAACCAAAAGCCACCTGTCGTAGCCAGAGTCCCCACACAGAGGGTCTCTAAATTATAGCTTGGACTAAACAGCCATGCAAGAGGCAGATTACAGCTCTACAGCCACACTGTGTGCACGCTGACAATTGTGTTTAAGCCTTGCTCTCTTCAGGGGGAAGGAAGAGGGGTGATATAGGACGGGGGAAGATACGGGGGTGGGGGAAATGGGGCTAGGGGACAGTGTGGAGAAGAAAGGGGATTGTGAATTCAATTTATGGTGGTTGTGATTTTGTCTTTCTGGGCTAAGTAAGTGTTTGTGGGCCCAAGCAATATTGAACTTTGTACATAGTAGGCCTACCCTGGACAATAGAAACCGTGTCGAAGAAAGGAGGATGGCAGAAATGAAGGAGGCCAAAGAAAGACGGCAAAAATAAGATGTAGTTCTGAAAGGTACTCCTTCTCTCCTAACATTTTTTCCTCCTACTATGTCTGGTGGTGAGGAAGTCCGGGCAAATATGAACCCAAGTGAACCTGCTGCGCCTGCGCCTGATGAAAAGGAGCAGCCTCCTGTGACTTCTCTAGCTGCAGTCTCACCCCACTCCTCTGAAGACTTTCCCAATGACAGTAATCCAAAAATATCCTTCTCCAACGATCCAGGCGAGTGGGATATGACTTCTTAAGTCTCCTTGTATACTGGACTGAGAAAGGCCCACAGAAATGCCAGAATCTAGATTGTCATAAATATAAAGGGAAGGGTAAACCCCTTTGAAATCCCTCCTGGCCAGGGGAAAGCTCCTCTCACCTGTAAAGGGTTAAGAAGCTAAAGGTAACCTCGCTGGCACCTGACCAAAATGACCAATGAGGAGACAAGAGACTTTCAAAAGCTGGGAGGAGGGAGAGAAACAAAGGGTCTGGGTCTCTCTGTATGCTGCTCTTGCCAGGGACAGAACAGGAATGGAGTCTTAGAACTTTTAGTAAGTAATCTAGCTAGGTATGTGTTAGATTATGATTTCTTTAAATGGCTGAGAAAAGAATTGTGCTGAATAGAATAACTATTTCTGTCTGTGTATCTTTTTTGTAACTTAAGGTTTTGCCTAGAGGGGTTCTCTATGTTTTTGAATCTAATTACCCTGTAAGATATCTACCATCCTGATTTTACAGGGGGGATTTCTTTATTTCTATTTACTTCTATTTTTTATTAAAAGTCTTCTTGTAAAAAACTGAATGCTTTTTCATTGTTCTCAGATCCAAGGGTTTGGGTCTGTGGTCACCTATGCAAATTGGTGAGGCTTTTATTCCAACATTTCCCAGGAAAGGGGGGGTGCAAGTGTTGGGAGGATTGTTCATTTTTCTTAAGATCCAAGGTTCTGGGTCTGTAGTCACCTAGGCAAATTGGTGAGGCTTTTTACCAAACCTTGTCCAGGAAGTGGGGTGCAAGGTTTTGGGAAGTATTTTGGGGGGAAGGACGCGTCCAAACAGCTCTTCCCCAGTAACCAGTATTAGTTTGGTGGTGGTAGCGGCCAGTCCAAGGACAACGGGTGTAATATTTTGTACCTTGGGGAAGTTTTGACCTAAGCTGGTAAAGATAAGCTTAGGAGGTTTTTCATGCAGGTCCCCACATCTGTACCCTAGAGTTCAGAGTGGGGGAGGAACCTTGACATAGATGCTGACTTTTCATTGACAAAATGAATACCAATCAGAATTGTTCTCTGACCAAATCAATGTTTGAATATGTGAAGCCTAACACACAGATTGGCAAGCAAGAATGGCTCATCTATTCCCTTCTAAGAAGAAAGCGTACTGTTTTTATTGCCGCCTGTTTTCTGATACCAAAAAGTGGGTGGGGAATGTTCTGCGAAGGCTTCAGTGATTGGAAGAATACTGCGTACATTACCAATCATGCAATGAGTGAGCAGCCTACATTGTCAGTTAGCAGCTACCATGCCCGAAAGAAAGTTAGTTGCAGAATTGACACCCAAATTGAAAACCACTTTTTGGAACCTCCTGCTTATTGGAAGAACGTTCTCAGATGCGTAGTTGAAACCATTGTTTTTCTTGCTGAGCATGGTCTGCCATTCCGTGGCTCAGATGAGACTGTTGGATCGAAACACAATGGCAATTATGTTGGTGTTCTGGAGTTAATCGCTAAGTTCGCCCCTTTCTTAGCTCAGCACATCAAGGAACAGGCAAATCATAGAAAAGGCCATAAATCATATGTATCAAAGACTATTTGTGACAAATTCATTGCACTACTGGCAAAGTTTTTGCTATTGGCCACTGTAGATGAGATCAAAGATGTGGGATATTTTTCAGTGTCCGTCGACTCAGCACCAGATGTGTCGCAAAAGACAGAAGACATGTTACAATGCAACTGCCCACTCATTCAGTGACAAGGAGGCCTTCAGAGTTAATACCTTCATCACAATCATTAAACTGAAGAGTCCATTAGACCATCAGATCAAGGCTTATAAAAATATTGACAAAACCTTTAGTGTATTGACAAATTTTTCGCCTAACATTTCAAGTTCCCAAGTCAGTAAAGGTATCAAACACCTGGGTCAGAAGCACCCAGACAGTCTCCTACTAGATTTTACTAAAGAATTTCTTCAATTTATTGAATTCACATCACAGAGAAAAGATGATGAAAGCAAAACTATTTGGATGTACCAAGTTATCACTGAATCCAATGTGATAGAATGTTTCCCAAATGTTGAAACTACATTATGGCTGTATTTATCACTAATGATCACTAACTGTAGTGGACAACGTTTCTTCTCTCTTCTAACAAGGGTAAAAAATGTCTTCCAATCCACCATGATTCAAGAGCATCTTAGTGCTTTGTCCCTCTTGAGCACTGAGAATGAAATCATCAGATCTTTGAATTATGATGATATAATTCATGACTTTGGTACAGCTAAAGCTAGGGGGGAAAAATTGTTTGAAGAATTGAGTGTAGTGAGAGTAGAATAAACTTGTTAAATTTACATAAATATGTAAATATGTATGTAGATAAATGTCTGCTAACTTCATAATTTTCTTTTGCAATATGTAATTCATATTTAGGCCCTTCCCTCCCATTAGCCTTAGACCCCTCATAACCTTAATCCAGCCCAGTATAGTCAACTCAGGACCAGCACTTTGCGTAACACACAGCACTGAGATAAACTTATTGTTTTGACTATAAATATATTAACAAATAAATGAGATTCAAGTGATAGTAAGAATAGCAAGACATAGTTCTGGGCACTCTGAGAACGTAAGTCACCTGGCCTCAGTGACAGAGAGACTTGCTGATGCTAAATGGGTGACAGCTCCCTGTGACTCCAGGCTATTAGTCACCCCATACAAACTTCTCAGGACTCTACCAGCCATTGCTTTTCAGGTAACATGTGGTGCACTTCATTTCCCAATCCCCCTGGAAAACTGTTTCCTTGGAGTATCCAGCCCCTGTCACTGGAAGCTCACAGTAATGATCAATTCTACTTCCTCAAAAGAGCGTACATACGGGCTTACTTGATTCAACTGAGAAGGCACACTTTACTTAACATCACAGCAGTGAGATGACTTTATAGTAAAGAGTAAGTTTTACTAAAGAACAGATTCACATGTTCAAGTGAGTATTGAGTAAGGACAGTGGAAACAAAAGTGGTTACAAATAAAACAAAAGTATAACATGTTTCTAAGACTAAACAGCACTTTAGCAAGCTACAGTCCTTTGGCAAAAGCACTTTTCTCATTCTCAAAGTTTTTCTGTACCGCCTCTGATTTTCAGTCAAATCAGGATCCAGATTTTCATGATCCCTCCCCTCTACTGAGGTCTCATCAGTAAATACATGGATAACAAAATGCCTTTTTTGCTTCACCTTATATTTCTCCAAAACTCATTGTTTTGACACCAGAGACAAGACAGCCTCCTGTGGCTTTGGTCTTCCATGCTGATTTCACATCTCCCATCAACCTGTTTTCCTGTTGATTTAATATGAGTGTGGGGCTTCCATTGTGTTTTGGCTTTTACAATGCTCGATTTACTTCAGAGACCCATGCAAACAGGTAAATCAACATTCCTTTGTCTAGAACAAACTTATTTATCAACCCTGCCTGGTCCATGGTTTAAACATATTTTTAGTACATGCAGGAAGTTGTATGTATGACACCTGCACATGCATCTTGCAATGCTTATGATCCCAGTATGATATAAGCTTTTTTCTGATACCTTACACGACATTCTTTATAGCTAAATACTATGACAGCAAAGTGTTAGGTGTAGTGAGTTTGTCAGGCCTGATGAGAGTTGCTTTTATGTGACAGGGACCCCTTTGTCAGTTGGCACTGAGGGCCTCATATCGTCACAGTTACATATAAAACTAGCAAGTTATCCTCCTGTCTAAATAAACTTATCTCACCCAAATTTCTCTCCAGTGTTTTCAGCCATGTCTGGCTGAAACTTCTCTTTCATGAAGCAAACTCACTGTCCTTTTACTTCATGGGAGAAGGATGCCAGGATATCCTTTTTGCCCACCAAATATACCAAAACAAACCTTTGATGTGCAACACGAGATATTGTATATGTCCCTTCCCACCCACCTTTAATTCTTCCTGGTACTTTCCTCTCTCTGAAATTTTCACAATTCTTCTTTAGCATTCAGTTCATACTGGTGATTTGAGGCCTGATGTGAATCATGCAGTACTTAATTTACATGTAAACAAACAGATAAAGATTTCTTGCCTGAAATAACCTGTTTTTTCACCTTTCCTGATTACTAGTCCCTAGATGCAGGCCTTAACAACATAATTTTCAATGTATATCCATAATTCCTTACACAACATCCATACATGTGTTTCCCAATGATATTAATGACCAGTGTGACAGGCTTTTTATTAGAGACCTCTGTGATGGGGTGTTCACCCCACATCAGTCTTGAATGGGCTAAGGGAGATTACATGAGCCAATTAACTGCACAGGCTGCACCTGGAGGGGAGCCGGGGATCAATGATGCTTAATTAAGGATGAGGTTCACCTGGACAGGAACAGGAAGGGCTTCGATAAAACTAAGAAGCTGAGAACAAAAGAAGGCTGAAAGAGGAAGTTATCTGCAGTTACTTCCTGACCAGAGGAAGGTGTGCTGGAGGTTACAAGGTCTGGAGAGAAGCTAGTAGAAGAAGAAGCCACAAGGAGTGGAGGAAACTCAGATGGGTGTTAATCTCAGAGGTGCCAGAGACTAGAAAGAGGGAGTAGTATGACTCCAGGGAAGCAGCAAACAGTCTGGAAATTACTCTTGGGGGAATTCTGCGCCACTGGGGGTGTGCAGAACTCATATCCCCTACAGATTTCTTTGTTTCCCTGAAGAAAAATGACTTCTGATGGGTAATCAAAGGGAAGCTGCAACAGCAGTTGTGTGCTCCCTCCCCAGCGGTGTGGGTGTGTCCTTTTGGGCACCCAGAGCAGCTGACAAAGGGGTAAATCGTGGCGGGGTGGAACTGGAGATGCCCCAGGCAGTGGTTCCTATGCTGTGTGGGGCTCAGCTGCTAGTCCTGGCTGGGCTGGGAATGCGGGAGAACAGGACTTCCTCTTCCCCCGCAAAGAGCGGTTGGGGCCATGTCAGACCCACCCCTATGACTGTGCATCTCCCCTGCTTCCAGCCTTCATCACTCCCTAGCTGTGTGAAGTCACTGTACGTGAAGCTGCTGCTCCATCTGGCCACCCCCCATGCAACTGGATGCCCCCATACCTAGACCACCCCCTGCACCTGAACCCCCACCTCAAAAAGCCTCACCCCCTGAATCCAAAGCCCCATCCCTGTATCCAGACCACCTGCATTTGAACCCCTACCCTGATAAGACCCATCCCCCCTGCACTGAGACACCCCCCCACCCCACTGAGCCCTGATGACCTTCATATGGCCCCCTCTGCAGAGTCCCATTCCCCTGGCACCCCACACAGAACCCTCTCTCTCCACACTTGGATTCTGTTGGCCTGAGCCTATTTGTCCCACACCTGGCCTTGGGGGCCAGGTCTGCGTGTGCATGCGAAACTCTGTCCCTCTCTGTCTCTCATTTGTCTTGGCGCACCTGGCGTGAAGGGGCAGGGCTTGAGGTGTTTCTGGGGCAGGCCTGGCCCTTGCACTGTATTTGGGGATGGGGAAGGTCTGCAGGGTGATCTCCCACCTCTGTGCACCCAGTGACCTGTGCTTCCCACTGTTATGCTGGAGCCTCCACATTTATTGACAAATAAAATATGCAGAATTTTAAAATTGTATGCAGGTTTTTGTTTTTGGGTACAGAATTCTCTCAGGAGTAGGGAATGAGTAGACCATAGCTGCAGAGCCTAGGGTTCCTGCAGTGGAACCCGGTGTAGAGGGTGGGACCGGATTCCCCTACCAGCCACTGGAACAGTGGTACAGCCTTGGACATAGATTGGAGGACTGCCTGGAGTGGAAGGGGGACAGCTTGTTCAGAGGGACTCTGACAGACCCCAGAAGGGGAGGACTATAGTGACCTGGCTGGAGGGCCAAATCAAAAAGAGGGAGTAGCCAAGTCACAAAAGATGACTATCCAGAGTCCTAGAAGGTGAGATTGAAACAACAGGATAAGTGACTCCAGAAAGACAACCAGTGGCCAGCTAATCCCAGATGACTCATGAGGAGGTATCCTAGGAGTCAGTAGTGAACCCCATTACTAGCTCACATGACACTCTACATTTCAGTTCACCAACAAATACCAGACCCACGATATCCCAGTAATCCCTAGAGGGGCCCTCTGGGCTCCTTGTCAATTGGCATTAAGAGGTTCTTGGGTCACACACCCTTAAATAATTATTTCACAAGGTACAACTGGAAATCCAGTTGTCTTCAAATACTTTTTGAAATTCATTGGCATATTTGGTTACATTTGAAAACCAACACATTTAAAATCTACCTTTAATTATGGTCACCATAAGAAATGCTAGCCTCGCATTGGGAATACGTTTTATCTGGTTATGATTTAGACTCGTTGTGACTTTTATTGCATTATGTAGTATGCAGTCTTCATCAACACAAAATTCTTTATATTCTTGCTGAAGCCTGATGAAATGAGTTTGAACTAGTTCCTTTGGGGAACTGCAGGCTCAAAAATGTCTGGATGGCAGGCAAGAGAAATCATATAAAACATGTTTCAGAGTATACAGTGGGGAAAATGGGTAATGATTACTTGGGGCTGCAAGGGTGGGTTGAGTAGGAAAGGAAGTACCTTCTTTAAGAATCTGTGGGTTGATATGACATCGCTGATCTCTACGTTTGCGTTGTTTTTTATCTAAGGCCTTGTCTACAGTGCCACTTTACAGCGCTGAAATTTTCTCGCTCAGGGGTGTGAAAAAACACCCCCCCCCCCGAACAACGCAAGTTTCGGTGCTGTAAAGTGACCATGTAGACGGTGCACCAGTGCTGGTCGCTACTCCCCTCTTTGGGTGGTGGTGTGTTTTTTTTTTTTTGTTTTTTTTTAACAGCACTGGGAGAGCTCTCCCAGCACTGATGCCGCGACTACACAGCCATGTTAAAGTGCTGGCAGAGCCGCGCTTTAATATTGGTAGCGACGACCTGCCTTATAGTCCCCTGCACAGTCATGAGAAGTAATTAGTCATCTAGATCAGCATTTCTTGTCTATGGAAAAGCATGACAGAAACCAACAATATTTAGAGGGCTTCCCTGTGCCCTCCTCGCTGAACTGAAATGTGCCACAATTAGAGTAGTCACTTCTAAAGCATTATAAAGCAGTATCACCTTTTATTGCTAATGATGAGTTTAACAGGAACCGACTGAGTGGACCGTTACAGCACTGCAAAAATACACCCTCAAAGAAAACTCTGTGTGGCATAGGGTCAGAAAGGGTTACACAACTAGCAAGCTAATTCACCCACATTCAACCTTTAAAGACATGTTAGAAAAGTATATACGTGGTAATTAGGAGTATTCCTTATCAATAGTTAACATAGCCATGTTAAATGGACTAGAGCTTTGAAATGCAAACCTGTATTGTTAGAGAATTAGAGATCATACTAATTGTATGTGTTTACTTATATCTTGTTATTAACCATGTAAACAGATGGTTCCTGTCTGTTTCTATGTCTATTAATTCAGAGATCAAAAGGGAATATTAACATTTAGATGAAACTTGGGTGTAATAATGTCATTGCCTATATTTCTCTTAGACGTTTGTAGTATATAGTCTATGAATTGCTTAATGGATAATTATCTCATGCTGATGAATGCAACTAACCTGTGTATACATAGGAAATCGGTAATTCCATTTCAAAGCAACTACACTTCACCCAAAGGACACCTGCTGTCAAGAGACTCTCATAGCCTGCCAGAAAACTAAAACACTCCTGGGGCCTGAACCTTTCATTTCAGAACTCCTTACACTTCATCAGGCAAAGTGTAAGTTGAAAGACTGAGGTCTCCAGTCCCATTTTTGGATCACCTGGATGTGGAACATTGGACTGAAGTTATAGCCTGATTCTGAAAGAACTCTTCGCAAATCTACAGCTCACCATCTCTACTATGAAACTGACCTAAGAACTCTATTTATACCTGTATGCATAATCTTTTAACCAATACTCTTATTTAATAAATTTTAGTGTAGTTAATAGGAACTGGCTGTAAGTATGTATTTGAGTAAGATCTGAAATATTCATAGACCTGGAGGTAATGTGCCCAATCCTTTGGGATTAGTAGAACTTTTCATCTGATGTATAAGATTTTCAGTAATCCTCATCATATTTGACTTGACTGTCTGGGTGGAAGGCCAAAGGCTTGGTTGCTTTAAGGTAACTGTGTTTTTTGGCTTCTGGGTAACCAATAAGGTATTATAGAAACTGTTTTGTTGCTAGCTTGGTGGATCTAAGTATTAGAATAACCACCAGTTTTGGGGGATTGTCTGCCCCATTCTCTGCAATTTGCCCTAATTGAGAAATCTCAGCATGACCCCTTTGGGACCCTGGACAAACTCTGTTTTCCCCCAGCCCTTCCTGAACCTCTTCATTTCTAGTTAACTAGAATTCTCTCTTAAAGACCGAGATACACTATGCTACAAGACAGTGGACAAACTCCACTCTGAGCCACTTGAAATGCTGGTAATGGAGAGTGTTATCTTAGAGGATGGTCTTGCTAAATATTTTTCCATAAACTATTACATAAAAAAAAATCCAAAATAATGGTAGCTAAAGCATAGTCTTTTATCTTGCCTTGTCTGAATTTTTTTCCAAGTATTTAAGTCATTTTAATGAGTCCTACTGTAGATTCTATACTATATTGATTTTTGCCCTCTTTTCAGAATCTGCTGACTCTGAATTGATCACCTTCCTTTTTCATTTACCTTGTTATGTTTTAGAGGGTTAGTTATTAGTATAGCACCACGTTTGTGCATGGAGACTTACAGGGTCCCTTTTCCAATGTGGTTATCATGTAAATCAGACAGAACACAACACATAGAAGACGACCATGGCAGGTGGAGTACAGAAGAAATAGAGTGTAAGAGGTTTAGAATTCAAGATGTTGGCTTGACTCTTAAATATTGGTCCTTTAGGTGTTAAGTTAGACAAGTATCTTTAACAAGTATTAAATAAAATAATAATGAAAAGGTAGTAAGAAATTATGGGGCTGGTTAAGGTCATGAGAGACAATGAGTTGGCAGAAGGATAAGAGCCCTATGGATCAGAGAGGAAGAAAGGGATCAGTGGAAGGTAGCCCTGAGAGCAACTAGCAAGGCAGAATGAGCCATGAAAGGGCACACTGATGGAAGATTAATAGTGACTCTTCAACTATGTCAAAGGCAAGAAGGAGGTATGAGGAAGTGACCCTTAGATGTGGTGGTAAGGAAGAGCTAACTGATGATTCCGAGGGCAGTTCCAGTGAAGGGCAGAGTATACAAGAAGAAGAAGATAGAGGTGGTGATAGAGAGGGCATAGAGGTCAGGGAAGGACTTCTTTAGGCTAGGGGAAACATTGTCTGAAGGCAGAAGGAAAGCAGTTGGAGGAGCGTGATTCCTAAGAGAAAAGAGGATTAATGGAGAACAGAGGTAAGGAAGCAGTAGAAAATGGGGCCAAGTGAAGGAGCTGAAGACGGATAGAAACCTGATGAACAGAGTTCAACATAAGTGTTACGGGAAATAAAAAAAAAAAATTCAAGGAGAGGGGAAGGGGGGTGAGAGAGCTCCTCTGATCCTGACAATGTCACCTCTTATGAATTTGCCTAGAAAGTCAAAGGCAACAGACAGTAGCCAAGGATTAAAGGTGTGGGATGGAGGGAGAAGAAATGAGACTGGTTAGCCATAAGAACAGAACTGAAGGAAGAGAAAAAGGACTTGGTGGAAATGGCAAGGTCATGGGACTTCCTCCCCAAATAGCAGAGTGAGAGCAGGAGTGGACATAAATAGATAAAGGGAGAACCAAGTCTGAACATATACAGCTGGCAGAATGATAGAGAACAAAGTAGGCAAGTGTAGAAGAAATAGATAGAGCTGAGAGTAGTAACTATTAGAGATGGTAGAGGGCCTGAAGATTTAAAAAAAGAAGAAAAAAAAAGGGTAGAGAGAGTAGCAAAGTCGTCCAGGGTTCCAAGACTGACAGTCACTGAAGGGATGAGTGATAGGGAAAGAGGAGAAAGTGTGACAATCAGAAAGGGGAAACTGAAATGGAGAGATTTGAGAGTGCCAGTGAAAGGTGACAAACACAGCAAGTGAGAGAATCAGTGCAGAGCCAGGAGAAAGGGAGAGAAAAAATGGAGCCACTGGGGTCAGGTGGCTCAGAAGGCAGATGGCAAGCTGGGTATTGAAATGTAAATAGCTAAATAAGTGGCTTGGTTTTCTGAGGGGCTGAGAACTGACAGTTTCTTGGTGAGAGCACCAACTCTGATATCATGCTATTTAAGCTCACAGCCAAATTAATCCCTGCTGTAACTCCATCCCAGAGATTAATACAGCCCTCGGATACAACAGTGATGGGAGCTATATAAGTACTTAGACATCTAAATATCAATGTATATCATATTAGGCACTGAAGTTTGAAGCTTTTGTCCTTAAACTCTCTGCCACCCTCCTCCTTCTGCCACGAGGAGAGAGAAATACTTGCTCATCTTCATACAGCACTTTGTACTTCGACAGTTCGCCTTTCATCGGAGGGGGAACTACAATGTGTATTCTAGCATTTTCTGGCACCCCCAACTCCACTCTCCAGTCTGATTTCCTATAACAATCTCTTATTTTTTAAACAGTGAAAAATTCATTTTGCTACAGGGGATTCAGAGTTTTTGGAACACAGATTGAAAACTTCATTTTATGCATGAAGAAACTAAACAGTCTTTCCTTTAGAATGTTTTCTTTATGCTTCAGCCTAGGCATGGCTGCTTTTAGTACTCCAGTGCAACAAAGGACCTTTCAGACTGACTTTTATCATTGGCAACAATCTTGTTCAAGAATCACCTGGCCTGAAATCTTGTGTGCCTCATAATGCTTTGCTGCTGCGGCTCCCAACCTGTGCCGCTCATAAACAGCAAGCAGGTCAGACCCTGTCTGTGTATGGCTGCAGCCTGCCACCAACACTCCAGTCACACTCTGGCTTCCACTATCCCTGGTTACCACTTGCAGGGTGACCCCAACACACTCCCAGTCCTGGATTTCCCCCCAAAATATGTGTTCTGTTCTGTCGAGAGCTCTCCTGGACAGTTCAGCATTTATAGGTCCTTTGCCCTTCAAAGGGGTCCATGTACAAAAATTTGCTACTTTTATTCCAAAGGGAATTCTGTGCCAAAAAATTAAAACTTCTACACCAAAAAAAATTATTCACACAATATTTTAATATTTTGCAAATTTTATTTCTCAAATAAATGTGGCTTCAGAATGGCAGTAGGGAGCACAGGCCCCTGGCTGCACTGAGGTACACCCTGAAAGACCCACCTCCCCTAGTACAGGGACATGGCAGTGAGACTGCACCTAGCCCTTATACAGTGCAAGGGCCAGGCCTGCCCCAGAAGCACCCTGAGGCCCTGCTTCTCTGTGCCAGGCCAGGCGCACGAGGTGTGGGTGGGCAGGCTCAGCCCAGCAGGATCCAAGTGTGGAGGGGCTTGGTGTGGGGTGAGAGGTTTCTGTGCTAGGCAATTTGGTTACAGGCGGCTCAGTGGGAGATCTGGATGCACAGAGGGGTTCTGGGTGCAAGGGCAATGGGACTCTGCAGAGTATTGAGGTAGTTGGGGCTCAGCTGGTGTGGGTGTAGGGAGCTGGGGGCCTCAGTGGGGGATACAGTTGTGGGGCAATAGGGCTCAGCGGGGGGGGGGAGATTGGGTGTGGGAGGTCCAGGTGTAGGGTGATGGAGCTTGGCAGGGTGTGTGTGTGGGGGGGGGGGGGGCGGGGGAGGAGAATCTGGGTGCTGGGGGATTGGGGCTTGATGGGGTGGGGAGACTAAAGTACAGCTGGTTGGAGCTAAGTGGGGTGGGAGTCTGGGTGTGTGTGTGGGCAGCTAATCAGGGGGTCCAGGTATAGGGGCTTCACAGAGTGAGGAAAGCCCCAGCTGCTGCTCAGGGGATGCCCCATGTTGGGCTCCTGTTTCCACCCCCTGACTGCCCTATCCCCTTTTCTTCCCCATGCCCCATCCCCTGTCCTATTCTATCCCCTGTTCCCCTCCCACTGCCTCTTCTCCCCCACCACCTCACACCCCCTTCCCTCGTTCCCCGCCCCCCCTTACCCAGCCCCACCACGGGCACTCACTGTTGCACAGAAAACAGGGAGGATTCCAGCCAGGGGTGAAAGTGAGCCGGTATGGCATACCGCTGAGAAGCCGGTAGTGGCCCGCAAGCAGCCCACCTTAAAGCATTGCTGCGGCAGCGCTTTAATGTCCCTGCCCCTTTTGCCTTCCCTGCTGGTGGCCCTGCCGGTAGAGTCTGTACCGGCAGGGCCACCGATGCGGGGCGGGGAAGGGGCAGCAACATTAAAGTGCTGCCACGGCGCTTTAAAGTCATTGCCCCTTTAGTCCCCCTGGGCTGCTGACAGCGAGTGGGGGGGGGGGGGCGCGGGGGCGGCAAAAGTGAAGCTGCCCCCTGGGCCGGCGATTTAAAAGGGCCCAGGGTTCCTGGCTACCGCTGCCATTACCACGGCAGGGGCCAGAGCCCTGGGCCCTTTTAAATCACCGCCAGAGCCTCAGGTGGTGGGGGCCAGACAGCGTGGATGGGCTGGCTGCGGGAGGCGGATCCCTCAGTCCCGCCCCTTCTGGGGGCCAGAGCCCTGCCCCTGTGTACCAGTAAGAAATTATTATTACTTTCACCCCAGATTCCAGCACACAGAAGGCGAGCCCGACTAGCACTAGGACCTAGGAGGTGGCGTTCAGCTGCAGAGTCAGCTGGAGCCCAGATGCAGCCTCCTACAGTGGGGCAGCTCTGCACTTGCAGAAATGAGGAGGGGCAGTGGCAGGTAACCCTCTATGCCCCCCGATGCCTTCCCTCTGATTGGGGGGCCAATCCCCCCAAAACAGCACACAGTCATCCCCTCCCCCCATCACCACCCCTGCATGGCTTCCCTGCCATTTTCTGCAGGGAACCACAGGTGTTCTGTAGGGGAGGGGTGTTTTCTCAATGGGCACGCAGAATTTCCCCTGCAGAATTTCCCCAGGCTTATTCTTTAATTGGAGTTACCAAACAATTCAGTTTAAACACAGCACTGGATTGGTTTTGATTAAAGGATAAAAACAAGTTTATTAAATTTAAAAGATTTTAAGTGAGTACAAGTCAGAACGGTCACAAGAGAAATGAAGATAAGTATTAAAAAAGTGTTTTAAGACTTGACTTAAACTAGACTTGGTTCAAGGTAAAATCCTTACCATATGTTCTCAGCAACATGGTTGACAGCTTCTCATGTCAGGCTCTCTCCCAAAGTAAAATGGCTGCTTCCATTGTCTTAGGTGAGAGAGAGAATATCTGGGGTGTGTTTTGCCCATCACTTTTAAGGTCCAGTCATCCTTTGAAATGCATTTTCCTGAGGGTTCCCCTTAGATAAAGTTCCTTCCAGCTGTGAGGATGGAGACATGGAGTCCCATGGTGAAAGAGGTTCCGTGTTGTTGTTTGCTAAAATGGAGATTGGCAATGGAAGGGAGCAGGTACATTTCAAAGTTCAGCCACTTGACCAGTCAATTGCCAATCAACTTTGACACCTGGCTAGAGGTGTTAGCTTTTCCTTTGTCTTTGAGAAACAGGTTTACCCTCTCCCCAGACTTGTTTGGTAAACGTACTTCAGTCATTTCAGCTTACGTTCATGCTACACAGATTTCACCATATTATTGACCAGTGAGTTTAGTTTTCAAATGATACCTCACAAGGCATATTTTGTACAAAGATAATTACATTAGTGTGCAGGGTGTCAATATGGAGGTGCATTTGCCACCCCCAGCTCCCCCAAAGATAAAACAAGCATACCCATTTGAATTCATATAACTATGATATGTCATCATAACAGTAGCTTTATTTTCATTCATCTGAATCTTCAATGAGCACATGACCCTAAATTTCTTAATTCCAAAGTATTTTACTCTTAGGGGGAAAAAAGATGCAAGCCAAATGGAACCAGATTTCTCCACCCTTCCTTGCAGGACACCCATGGTATAAAGTTTCTACTAAGTGAGTAAGGGGCACTGAGTCTGGCCCTTAATGAGTTGGTTTAATAAAAGCACATGACATTTATTTATTGGCAGTGTCAGTTTATGACCCCAATTAAGCTAATATTAGCAGGTGACCCACAATTAATGGAAAAGTGATTATTTCCTGTGGCCCAGTTTTATAAATGCATTATCGTCAGGTTAGGCTAGATGACCCTTGTGGTCTTTTCTAGCCCTATGATTTACACATGGATTTTTACACTGGGAACAATTACATACCCACACTGTCTAATGGAATCAGCTTCAATTACCATGACCTTTGGTATACTAAACCTTTTGTTTCTATTGTAAATTATAGGTGCATTGCAGTTAGTTTAGAAGAGGATAATTTGAAGCCCATCTAGCCTGCTTTCTACTTATGAAGAAATAGAATTACTACATGGGATGGAGAATCATTAAACCAAAAAAATCCTGGAAAGAAGTAAAGATATGTAACAGTGAAAAAAGGAGACTAAAATTAGCCAACATACAACCTGAGATGCTAAAGAAAAGAGAGTTATTAAGCAAATAATGGTTAGAACAAGAAACAATATACTACGAAGTGAAAGATATACACTAATATATATATAGTTTGTATTTGCTTTTCTTTTTTTAGTAAGTGAATGTGGTGGTGTTGAAAGGACCCAGACTGACAGCCACTTAAAACAGAATCTACTGTAGATCAGAACAATTGCAACATGGATCATAGCTGTGCCAGGTTCCCCTTTGTCATAAATATAAAGGGAAAGGTAAACCCCTTTAAAATCCCTCCTGGCCAGAGGAAAAATCCTCTCACCTGTAAAGGGTTAAGAAGCTAAAGGTAACCTCGCTGGCACCTGACCAAAATGACCAATGAGGAGACAAGATACTTTCAAAAGCTGGGAGGAGGGAGAAAAACAAAAGGGTCTGTGTCTGTCTGTGTGATGCTTTTGCTGGAGACAGAACAGGAATGGAGTCTTAGAATTTAGTAAGTAATCTAGCTAGGTATGTGTTAGATTCTGATTTCTTTAAATGGCTGAGAAAATAGCTGTGCTGAATAGAATGAATATTCCTGTCTGTGTGTCTTTTTTGTAACTTAAGGTTTTGCCTAGAGGGATTCTCTATGTTTTGAATCTAATTACCCTGTAAGGTATTCACCATCCTGATTTTACAGAGGTGATTTTTTTTTTTTTACTTCTATTAAAAGTCTTCTTGTAAGGAAACTGAATGCTTTTTCATTGTTCTAAGATCCAAGGGTTTGGGTCTGTGCTCACCTATGCAAATTGGTGAGGATTTTTACCAAACCTTCCCCAGGAAGTGGGGTGCAAGGGTTGGGAGGATTTTGGGGGGAAAGATGTGTCCAAACTCCATTTTTTCAGGAACCCAGATAAAGTTTGGTGGTGGCAGTGGAAATCCAAGGGCAAAGGGTAAAATAATTTGTACCTTGGGGAAGTTTTAACCTAAGCTAGTAAAAGTAAGCGTAGGAGGTTTTCATGCAGGTCCCCACATCTAGACCTAGAGTTCAGAGTGGGGAAGGAACCTTGACACCCTTACTGAGACAATATGCATCAGTTTTGACCTGAAGAAACCATCTAGGCATCAGAGTGTAGTATGAGAGAAAGTGTGGTCTAGAACAGAGCTACTCAAAGTGGTGGTCCGCGGACTGGTGCCAGTCCGCGAGCCATTGGCTGCCAGTCTGCATGCACATTGGGGAAAAAAAAATTGCCAGTCCCCCACATCAGATAGCTTGAGAAGCACAGGTCTAGGGCATTGTACTGGGACTCAAGAGACTGTGGTTCTATTTCCAGCTCTACCACTGACCAGCGGTGTGACCTTGGGCAAGTCTACACCTCTGTGCCTTTGTTTCTCTCCCTCTTTTTGTCCATCTTGTCAATTTAGATTGTAAGCTCTTCCTGACTGGGACTCTTGCACTGTGTTTACAGTGCCTAGTACAATGTAGGCACTACTGTAATACAAATAATAATGGTGGTGTGTAAGAGGTTTCCATATTTGTCCTGTCTACAGATATTGCCAAATTAGAACCAGTTGTGACAGGGATGTGTGTCATCTCTTGATGTGTGCCCATTAGGAACAAGGTAGAGATCACTAACTTATTTCATATAAAAAAAGAACAGGAGTACTTGTGGCACCTTAGAGACTAACAAATTTATTAGAGTATAAGCTTTAATGGGCTATGCTGTAATAAATTTGTTAGTCTCCAAGGTGCCAAAGGTACTCCTGTTCTTTTTGTGGATACAGACTAACACGGTTGCTACTCTGAAACCTGTCATTATTTCATATAGGGATCTCATGTAAGCAGGCAGGATAAGAATTTGACATAACTACCTTTCTGGACTAGATTTTTCATAATAGTTGATAGAAAGATTTCAAACCACTTGGTGAATAGTGGACTTGAGCCTAGGAGTAACTACATTGCCCCACGCCAGCTTCACCCATCTCAGCAATTAGAAGTACTACTAGGTTGCTGTGGAAAATTCAAAGGCTCTCAGTTGGAACAATAACCTCTTGGGTAATGGATGCTGACCCTTGCCAAGTGTCTCAGATCTTCTGCCTCCTCCTGTGATGGTGGTGCTGCCCCTCAGTTTGCCTTTCTGGTAATGGTAGTTTAGACCTCTAGCCAAACTGAATTATACCCATTTCAGAGTAACAAAGGTCCAAAACAAACAGCCTCCCTGGCACAGAGCCCAGGGAAACAAGCCACTTCTTGGTCATGTTCCTTCTTTACCTTGAATTTCTTCTGAGGATTCAATTCAACTCTGTAGCTGATGTACAGAAAGTAAGTGACAAACATATAGGGTTCCCACCAAATAATACTGGTCTAGATCCTCAGCTACCTGGTCCTAGGCTCTCTGCCAGTTTATGACAAGCTCCCCTGCTGGCTACAGCGGGAACTTCCTCCATTGGTCTACCAGAAGTGCTAACCCTGCTGGGGCCCTGGAAGGTAGCAGTTCTTCACTCTAGGATATGTAATCTCTGTTTCAATGCATAGGGCCACTTCTTCAACGGGGGGGGGGGGGGAATAAAGCTTCAAACAAAACCCCTTAAACACACCAAAAATGAACGAACTCCCCTGCTTGGGATTTCTCTTTCCTCTGTGCTTCAACACTTTTTAGTCACAGCTCAGACTCCTTCTAGGGCCCATCCTGGAGAGATGCCTCAACTACCACTGCTGTACTCACATCTTTCTTTTTCTGTGTAGAAACCCACACCAGGTCTAGCTTCTCTCTTATACTGAAAAAATGGAGGAGCTCTTTTATAGCTGTCCACTTTCCCAGCAAGCATTACTCTCCAGCCTATACATCTCATGAGTCCTTCTAAAACACAGTCTCAGAATGCCTTGCTATTTGAACAAGATTGTGACAAGTCATGAGTCTGCCTCGGGGTTCCCTTTGATGCACAGGGATGCTAGCCTTTTTTTATCCTGTGTCATGTCATGTTACTGGGACAGAAATAAAGTCTAAATAATATTTTCTTACTAGCACTCCTTTGTGGTGCATGTTTATTATGGGGTAGCAAAAGTAAATTAAATCTTTAGTTAAAAATTGAGCAAATGAAACCATCTCAATTCCTCAATTTAGAACCGGTCTCTAGTTCTCTGCCAGAGGAGATTAAGGTTTCCTCGTGTCTTAGACCAGAACAAGTAGGGGCAGGGGGGGCCCTTTTGCCTGAAGCTCCACCCCTTCCACCTGCAGCCCCACTCACAGACCCACCCCTTTCTGCCCCTTCCCTGGGGCCTGCCCCCATTCCCCGCACTGCAGCACTGCAACCCCTTTTGCTCCTTTCTGCCCCGCCCTCCACTGTGGCCCCAAGACTGGAGATGCTCTGGCCCCACGCTACAGCCTGGGGTGGAGGTATACATGAGCACAGTTCAAAAGGGCAAGGATGACTATTTTCTTTCTGACCACCTCTAAAGCTCTTCTATTTGTTATGTTGATTGTTGTTACAAAGTGCCAGCCAGAAGAGAGATGCAGTCCCCTAGCTACACACTAACCAATTGCTAATGCTACTTTTCACTTATCACCCATGATGGCGTGTGTACCTAATGTGCTAATGTGGACCTGAGAGGCCATTTAAAGATACCATGCTGCACCTGGAAAGGGAGTCAGGCTTAACTGACCATAAAGCCCAGCTCTGGCAGGAGCAGGCTGATTAGTATGGGGAGAAGAAGTTTGTAGCAGAAAGAGCGTCTATAGTGACTCTTTGGGAATAGAAAGGAAGTGAGAAGTAAGCCTGGGGGTGGGGGCGGGGGAGAATAAACTCTGGGATCCTAGCCGGACTAGAAGGCTAGGAAGAAAAGCTGGGTTGCAGAAGAAGGGAACACCCCTAGGCAGTGGGCCCTGCCACCTTATCTCCTCAGAATGAAGGTATGCTCATCTGACAAGAGCTTAGAAAAAGGAACCCTTTGCAAAGTTCATTAGCATCTCAGCACCCAGTAAAATTCCAATAAACAAACAATAAAGTCAACAATTTGGGGACAGGTCCAGAAGGAATGGAGGAGAGTCCACCCTCTGCGTGCACTTTCTCCACTCTAAATGAGAAATATTGGGATTTGCATGCTTCAGCCTGAGTGCATGTCATACGTTCCCATTAACTGTTTTGTAGTGAGGTTTCTCAAAGGACAATGAAATGGAAACGAGATAGTGAGATACCACAGTGATGAGCTTTGCATAAATCCTTATTAGATAAATAGACACTTCCTACCCTTCATCATAATCCTTTCCAGTACCTTATATCTAATTTGACTTAAATCCCTTTGCCATTCAACCATGAACTGGATCTTAATAAGAGGAGGCAAGTCTCATAGAATTCTGCAGAGCCATCCTCTTGTACTATGTGAGAGCTGGGAACATCTAAATAATATACTTAAACACTGCTAGGTTTCAGAGTAGCAGCCGTGTTGTCTGTATTCGCAAAAAGAAAAGGAGTACTTGTGGCACCTTAGAGACTAGCAAATTTATTTGAGCATAAGCTTTCGTGAGCTACAGCTCACTTCATCGGATGCTTATGCTCAAATAAATTTGTTAGTCTCCAAGGTGCCACAAGTACTCCTTTTCTTTTTTTAAACACTGCTAGCAGTCTAGTGAAAAGAGGCCTCTCTCTCTCTCTCTCTCTCTCCCCTTCTTTAACTAACTAGTCATTAAACTGTGAAGTGGGAAAGGATGACCAAAAAAAAAAAAAAAAAAAGGAAAGAAAGAAGGGGATAAAGGATTTATCCCCTCATTATCTCCAGGGTCAAGACACAGTCTGTTGAAGACAGAAGAGACATCCATTTGAGGTCTGAACTGACCATTCTCTTTTCAGGTCTATTTGTCATCATTCACTCTTTGAGTTCTTCTTGGGGAGACCCAAGCTGTAGCCACACAAATCTTCCACAAACCTTGTTTCTCTAGGAGGCCTAGAGCCTGCAGGCAGAGTCCACAAAGTGAGCAGGACTGGCAGACAATGGGTGAGTTAGGACACCTGGAAGAAACTGATTATTATTATTATTAGTTATGCTTGTATTACTACAGTGCCCAGTCATGGACCAGATCCTCATTGTGCTAGCCCCTGTACAAAACACTGGTCAAAAAGACAATAAAGAGCTTACAATCCAAGTATAAGACAAAAGAAAACAGATGGACACAGGCAGATGAAGGAAGGAGCAATGAGACAATCTTGGTCAGCATGGTAGTCTGAGATCTCTGCACACCAGCAGAATAACTATTATCAAATTTTTTGTAGGCATAATAGAGAAGGAGTTTTTTTAATGAGCGATTTGAAGGAAGAAAATACATTAGTTTTGTTTATGGAGCTCTTCTCAAGCACGGGAAAAAGCACAAAGATACTTGTTAAATTTTCAGACAAGTGGTCGATGGAGGCGACCATCATTGGCTGATTGGAGGTGGGAGTCAACATCTCATTATTGAATGAGATCATCTACGAAGTTGCCTTAATTGCCTCCAAGGCCTGGTCTACACTACAGAGTTAGGTCAAATTCAAAATGACCGCGTCCACACAACCAACCCCGTTTTGTCAACCAAAACGGCTCTTAAAATCATCTTCTGTACTTCTCCCTAACGAGGAGAGTAGCGCTAAAATCGACCTTGCTGGGTCAAATTTGGGGTAGGGTGGACGCAAATCGACGGAATTGGCCTCCGGGAGCTATCCCAGAGTGCTCCATTGTGACCGCTCTGGACAGCACTTTCCACTCCGATGCACTAGCCAGGTACACAGGAAAAGCCTCAGGAACTTTTGAATTTCATTTCCTGTTTGGTCAGCGTGATAAGCTCAGCAGCACAGGTGACCATGCAGTCCCAGAATCGCAAACGAGCTCCAGCATGGACGAGAAGGGAGACACTGGATCTGATTGCTGTATGGGGAGAAGAATCCGTGCAGGCAGAACTCTGATCCAAAGGAAGAAATGCTAATATATTTGCCAAAATCTCACAGGGCATGGTGGAGAGAGGCTACAACAGGGATACACAGCAGTGCTGCGTGAAAGTGAAGGAGCTCAGGCAAGCCTACCAAAAGACAAAGGAGGCAAATGGTTGCTCCGGGTCAAAGCCCCATACGTGTCGCTTCTATGATCAGCTGCATGGCATTCGGGGGGGGGGGGGAACCCTACCACCATCCCACCATTGTCTGTGGACACCTGTAAGGGGGGAGTCTCATGCAACAGGGAGGAGGATTTTGCGGAGGAGGAGGAGGAGGAGAATGCGCAGCAGGCAAGGGATGAATCCGTTCTCCCTGGCAGCCAGAACCTTTTCATTGCCCTGGAGCCAATACCCTCCCAAGGCGGGATCCCCGACTCTGAAGCCAGAGAAGGCACCTCTGTTGAGTGCACATTTGTAACTACAGTACAGGGTTTAAAACCAGTAGTGTTCATGGTCACCTGGTTGAAAGAGGGGAATTTTTGTAAGGGAACAGTAAAAGGACCCCGTTCATGCTGGTCTGTTTGTGCTTGTCTAACAGGGATCATCCCAGAGAATAGCCATGTGGCGGGGGGGGGGGGGGGTAGGTAGGGGCAGCTCTACCAATTTTGCCACCCCAAGCAGTCGCCGCCAAATTGCCGCCGCCCCCGGAAGAGCAGCGGAGCTGCCACACAGAAGCCGCTGCAGCGGGAAGAGTGGCGGAGCTGCCACCGAATTGCCGCTGCGGGGGGACACGGAAGGCCGCCCCGTTCTGATTGCTGCCCCAAGCACCTGCTTGGAAAGCTGGTGCCTGGAGCCAGCCCTGGGGGTAGGTGTGTGCTGCACATCTACCCCAATACTGTAGCCCCTCCTTTTAAATGTGAAACCCAGCCCATTGCTTGTTCGGGGAAAGGGGGGTGCTGCAGTTTGAAAACATTCCCACATGTTATGAAGGCAGAAGAAGCCAACCCAGTTTTACTCTCCCTTTTTATCTCCCCCCCCCCTCAGGTGCAAACAGGTGCAAATGTTTCTATGCTACCCCTATCATCTCCGTCCCTGAGGTTATCGCAGATTAGAAGGCAAAAAAAAAATGCACTCACACTAACATGTTTTCTGAGCTCATGCAGTCCTCCTGCACTAATAGGGCACAGCTTAATGCATGGAGGTATTCAGTGGCAGATGCCAGGAAAGAATTAAGTGAGCGCGAAAAGTGGAGGCAGGACATGATGCTGAGGCTAATGGGGGAGCAAACAGACATGATGAAGCAGCTGTTGGAGCTGCAGGAAAGCCAACAAGAGCACAGACCCCCCCCCCCCCGCTGCATCCACTGTATAACCGCCTACTCGCCCAGACGCCCAAGAACGCGGGGGTGGGGGATGCTCCGGGCACCCAACCACTCCAGAGGATGTCCTAAGCAACAGAAGGCTGTCATTCAAACAGTTTGATTTTTAGTGTGGCTACAATAAACAATGGGGTCTTGTCCTTCCCTTCTCCCCCACCCCACCCGGGCTACCTTGTTCGCTATCTCTTTTTATTTTTTTTTTAATTGAGAGAAAGAATGCATGGTTTCAAAACAATAGTTACTTTATTTAGAAGGGGAGAGGGTGGTTGGCTTAGAGGGAATTAAAATCAACAAAGGGGGCGAATTTGCATCAAGGAGAAACACACACAACTGTCACACCGAAGCCTGGCCAGTCACGAAACTGGTTTTCAAAGCCTCTCTGATGCACAGTGCACCTTGCTGTGCTCTTCTAATCACCCTGGTGTCTGGCTGCTCAGATTTGGATACCAGGCGATTTGCCTCAACCTCCCACCCCATCAAACATCTCCCCCTTACTCTCACAGATATTATGGAGCACACAGCAGCAGCAGCAACAATGGGAATGTTGGTTGTGCTGAGGTCTGACCTAGTCAAACAGCACCAGCGAGCTTTTAAACGTTCAAAGGCACATTCTACCACCATTCTGCACTTGCCCAGCCTATAGTTGAACTGCTCCTTACTACTGTCCAGGCTGCCTGTGTATGGCTTCATGAGCCATGGGAGCAAGGGGTTGGCTGGGTCCTCAAGGGTAACTATTGCCTCCATGAACTAAATAAGACAATAGTGCCTTTAAGTCTTCAGCTAGGTCTGCCCTTGGATACCCAAGGGAAGTGAGGAGGCTTTTCTCAATAGATAGAGCTAAGCATCTACACTCTCCTTCTGCATGTACTAATGCATGTGAAAATGACTAACCCCCTTCCTCCCATAGTTACTTGCTAATTAGTTGGCAGATACAACTTGAAGGCACTATCAAACATATAAAAAGTAATTGTGGTCATCCAAGTCATTTTTGTCACAAGAACTCTACCATGCCAGGGAATGACTGGAAAGCGTATCCACTCTTCTGCCTTATTTGAAACTTGGACAAAACCAGGATGGAAATTTGATATGGAACAACCATTTTTATGAGGCTGAGAGCCCCAGGTATTTAGGGGAGGATCCTCAGCTGGCATAAATTGTCATTATTCCATTGACTTTCAAAGCAATTAATGGATCAAACCCCAGCTACATTGAAGACAACTATGCTCTTCTAGGACAATGCAGATCATACACAAAGCATGTGAGAGCTAAGGACAAAGCCATTCTCGGATACTATGGAATGCACTTCCAGAGAAGATTAGGTAAATTCAGAGTCTGACCATCTTTAGAAAATGTTGCAAAGCCTCTCTCTTTGAGAAAGCTTTTCCATCATAAGTGACAACTGAAACACCTCTCTTATTCACAACCCTCTACCAACCTCTGTCACTGAGGGGTTTTTCTTATAAGGGAAATTGAGCCCTGCCTCACCTGTGCCTAATCACGTGACCTTAGCTGATCATAAAAGCCAGGACATGGGTCAGATGGGTGTAGGACTCAACCCAAGTTCAGGCATTATATATGGTGCCTTTATTGCAACCCCTTTGTGTTTAACACAGATTGCTGCTGCTGAAATGCTGTAGTGTCAAGAAAGAAATTATTGGACTTAACCTTTTGGCAAGAGTCAGAGGAAATAGAGAAGATGGAAACGCTAAAATATATGAAGAATGCTGGGGATTTAGTGGGTAGGAAAACCCCGGAATGCCTCATGTGAATAGGATTAAAATATGGACAAAGGAATTAAGAGAAAAGAAAGACCTAAAAGAAATTAGCATATATAGTCATGGAAAAAAGCATTATGGGTGAAAAAAAAAATACTCCCCCCTATATAAATGTGGAACTTTACAACATAGTTAAAAGAGGAAAAGGAGAGCTAAATGTATTAAATCAATATATATGTGATAAATGGAGAAAACATTGCTAAATCTTTATGGAGGAGTCTAAAGATTAAAAAACCGAGATTGTGGGGACAGCATTCTGCGGAATAAAGAAATCCGTTCGACTATCAAATTTTATAGCCTTATGATGGCCGAACTAGCAGGGCTAATGTTGGCATTACATGGAATGTGTGACGTACCTCCATTGTCCTCTTGTCAAATTCACTATCGGCACTACCGGAAATCCAAACTGAGAATTCAGATGGCAGAATTATATAATTAATTAAAATTTCTTAACAGAATTGGCACAGATGAGAACAAACATTGAAATAGCATAAATCCCAGTCACGTTGGGATAGCAAGAAATGAAGACAAGACAAAGCAGCAAAATATGCTGCAAAAAAAATGAAAAAAAGCCAAAAAAAACCAACAACAACAATCCCTATAAGTAAACAGGAGTTTAAAATGAACCAGGAGAGGAGTGGCAGGAAATATGGACAGAAGAAACAAGGGGAGAAGAGTATATGAAGTATGCTCTTGAATTGAAAATGCTGACATGCTGCAAGAACCTGAGGAAAAAAGTGAGATAGCTCTATTCCAAATACTCACTGGACACTGTGGATTAAAGAATAATTTGACCTTAATTAATAAACACCAAGATGGGCTGTGTGAAACATGTAAAATCAAAGAAACAGTTGATCACATCCTTTGGGAGTTTGTAGTGTGTAACATTCAGGCACTGTAAAGAGACAAAGTTTACACTAAAATCCCTGGTCAGAATAGCAGGAAAATGGGGCACCTATTGAGAAAGCAATGTTACAATTAAAAAAAACAACACCTGGGAAAAGAGAGACTGTAACTATATATCATGAAATCCCACCCCTGTTGATTATAGACTTAGAATGTGAGTCTGTATTCGCAAAAAGAAAAGGAGTACTTGTGGCACCTTAGAGACTAACAAATTTATTTGAGCATAAGCTTTCGTGAGCTACAGCTCACTTCGTCGGATGCATCCGACGAAGTGAGGTCTAGCTCACGAAAGCTTGCATCCGACGAAGTGAGGTCTAGCTCACGAAAGCTTATGCTCAAATGAATTGGTTAGTCTCTAAGGTGCCACTAGTACTCCTTTTCTTTTTTTAAATTAGAGTTTTTCTCTGTCACTTGAAAGCTTGGTTAACAAAAGTACTATTGCCCACTTTGTAACTGGAGCAGATAGTCGAAGTTCAGAGTCCTGGGGATATTCCAGCTGGGAGTAGAAATGGATGACTTTGTCTTTTTTTGGTGGTTGTTTGATGCAATCTTGTTTATGTACAAGGAATGTACAAAGTCCTGATTCTCCAAACATGGGAGGAACCAAAAACAAAAGAATAGTTTCTTAGCTTGCAGCCCCAAGTCTCATTAGCCAACACCAGAGCCCCCCCCAAAAAAACCCCAAACACACCTCTCTAGCTTTTTTCAGAGTCCTATACTGTGCTCACAGCCAGGCTGCTGCTTGGCTTTCTTGCTTTTTGTCTCTGAGTCTTTATGTGTTCTGTCTGTTTCTAAGTCTTCACGCTTGCTTATCTGAGACACACACACCACCCCCCTGCCCCCGTCAGAATACGCAGTGAAATCCTCTCTGTACATGGAGGATGAGATAGATAGCTCAGTGGTTTGAGCATTGGCCTACTAAATCTAGGGTTGTGAGTTGAATCCTTGAGGGGGCCATTTAGGGATCTGGGGCAAATATTGGGGATTTGGTCCTGCTTTGAGCAGGGGGTTGGACTAGATGGCCTCCTGGAGTCCCTTCCAACCCTGATATTCTATGGTGCTAGTTTCTGGGCAGACTCCATTAGGCCTTCTTTTAGGTATGGCCCCTTCACTGTCTTTTACAATCATTTAAGTAAAAGGCATGTTCACAGATCAGTTTTAATGAGGTTTTAACTCAACCCCTAACAAGATTGAACCCAGTTCATAACAATACACATTTTTCATACAGATCTTTGGAGATATTTGTCTCAAAGCAGGATATACATTTTAGATTTCTAAAGCCACAAATATTATTGCTCTCAGCACAACCCACCACAGACCTACTTAAGGGCCCAAACCTGCTCGCCATCTATCATGTTTTACTAATGCAATTTTCATTTGGGCAAACCTATGCACAACATCACGGACTTTTCAACCCAGATTAGAACAGTCGTGTGTTTATGTCACCCTTTTCCAGAACCTGCCAGAGACACCAACGTGCTTCCTGTACCTTTCTCTTCTCCCTTCCATTTTTTCCCACCCAGGGACCTCCTGCTTCTTACAGCTCTCTATCCACATCTTCATCTTATTAATCTTGTATTGTATGGTGTAGCAGACTCACATTCTAAGTCTATAATCATCGGGGCAGGATTTCATGATATATAGTTACAGTCTCTCTTTTCCCAGGTTTTTTTTTTTTTTTTAATTGTAACATTGCTTTTTCAATAGGTGCCCCATTTTCCTGCTATTCTGATCAGGGATTTTAGTGTAAACTTTGTCTCTTTACAGTGCCTGAATGTTGTACAAAATCCTTGTACATAAACAAGATTGCATCAAACAACCACCAAAAAAAGACAAAGTCATCCATTTCTACTCCCAGCTGGAATATCCCCAGGACCCTGAACTTCGACTAGCTGCTCCAGTTACAAAGTGGGCAATAGTACTTTTGTTAACCAAGCTTTCAAGTGACAGAGAAAAACTCTAATTTAAAAAAAGAAAAGGAGTACTAGTGGCACCTTAGAGACTAACCAATTCATTTGAGCATAAGCTTTCGTGAGCTAGACCTCACTTCATCAGATGCATGCTTTCGTGAGCTAGAGCTCACTTCATCGGATGCATCCGATGAAGTGAGCTGTAGCTCACAAAAGCTTATGCTCAAATAAATTGGTTAGTCTCTAAGGTGCCACAAGTACTCCTTTTCTTTTTTAATACGGCTTCTACTCAGAAACCTCTAATTTAAAAACTATTTGTACTTGAATAGTTCTAGACAGGGTAGTTTTATGCTTGTCAGGCTATCACTGACATTCTACAGCTGGGATTGAGGGAAACAAGATAAAGGTAAGAAAGATAGCAATTACATAATGGACAAGTTTAAAGAACTATGGTAAATGTTTTGAATATTAATCACTATATAGGGCTGTCAGGGAAGTACCTCTGGATGCTCATTTGTTACAGTGTCCAAAGCTTGCTACCTCATATGAGGGTCATTTATTGATTTGCAGCTCATGTGTTATGGACCATATACAGCAGAAATGGGGGGCAAAGCTGTGTAAAGTCAAAACTGTCCAACCTGTGTTGCGCAGCCTGGTCAGCAGTTCATTTGGCTGGTCTTCAGACCACTGTTCCCTGGGAAGTGATTAAGGGGAGAGTCTTTGTTAGACTATGTCTCCTTCCTGTGAAACACTAATCCAGATTCTCCAAAGCCAAAACTCACTTTACACAGCCACAGAAGCTATTTTTGGATAGTCAAAGTTAATCTCTCTCGCTAGAATATGATGGTATATCTTCTAACACCAGGCACTGAAGCTTTAGATTCTTCTTATAACATGGCCCTAATACTCTATTTGAGGCACATGTTGTATCTTTGGCATGTCTGTGTCTGTAATTGTTCTCACGCGGGGCAACATATTGGTTTAAAATTTGTTAAGGTACAAACCAAAGACTTATTTAGGGTAAGGCAACGCTTGAATTTTTAGCTGTATTTTAAGACTGGTTAATTAACCATATTGATTCTAATGCACAGTAGTGTAAAGGGACATATAGAAGATCTTGCACTAGTTCTGGTAAGAAGCCCCTTTTATTTGGAAGATCCCTATCCATTGGCCTGTTTTGACTTCCCTACTTTGGTCCTAGAAGAGAAGGATCTTGTGATATTGATGGAATCATAGATGGTATGGTTGGGAAGGGACCTCTTGGATCACCTAGAGATGAACAGTGCAGAGTCCATATAATTGTTCTGTAATATTATCAAGGGCATAAAACCAAGCTGGTGCAGTTCTATTGAAGTCAGTGAAGTTCTTATATTAGCTCTGAATTTGGCCAAAGGGAGTAGAAAAAACACACGTCTAGTAATTAGTAAAAAAACATCTTGGAATCTTTCTGTGTATAGTATTGGACAGCATAATAGGATAAGAGAATCTGAAATGTATGCCTCATCTATATGAGCTATCTTTTGTATATGTTTATAGAGGAGGATGCCTTCAATTTTTTTTTATATAATTAGTGGGGTACATATTATAGGAAACCAGGAGTAAGGTATCAATGAGAGAGAGAAGGAATTTTCTCTTCAGATTTAAGATTGGGGTAATCACGATTAGATGAAGACACTATCCTGTAGAAGTCCACAATTCCTGAAGGGTTAGACTCTGCATTTGTGCCTAGTAGGACATTAGATAATATGCTTAATAGGGCACTAGATAATGCTTATATTAATAAATATGTATTATCCAGTAAGGAAGAGATTCTGATTCCTTTAATCATGCTGAGTAGTACTTTACTCCACATGTGGTCCCATTAATTTCAGTGGGGCTTATAAAGCAAGGTACTATTCAACCTGAGTAAAGTGACAGAACCTGTGCATATACCTTTGCTAATTAATACACATAATAAACACACAAAACAATTATGTAAGTGTGCACTGTGGAAATCAGTTTTAGTTTAAAAATAGCTTGAATTGTCCCCTTTTGTTAATGACCTGAAATTATGTCATCATACGAATTGAAAACACTACACTGTTTTGTCATATTTTACATGCTGATTGTCCCTAATTTCATTTAAAAACTATTACTATGGACTTCTTTTCCCCTTGAGGTGGAATAGGGGGAGAAATGCAGCAGAACTAGATTTCTCACCATCCAGCTGAAGGCTGGAGTTGAAATGTAAATGTAATGAAATGTAAATACAATATATATATATATATATAGCAGGTTTATATAAGCCAATGCTAACATTTCTGTCTGCTCTGTTTCAGAACATAAATAACTCCTTTATGCCTAGCCAGGATTTCTGAACCATACTGCTCTCAGACAGGAATGTCTACAGTCTAATCTATTCTGTTTTTTTCAAAAAATATTCTAACATCATTGAAGTTTGTGACTAAATGGATTTAAATTATGAGATTTTTTTTCCATTTTAAACTTTTTTCAGTGAGACAGCTTTTCTTACAATGTAGTTCATTTTTTAATTCAATGACTTATTTGCATTATGTTCTGCTAAAAAGTGTCTATACGTATTATGCCTTCCCCATTACCCCTAGACATAGTAATACAAAGATTTCAAATAGCTCCAAAACAGACATAAGGAGGTGAACCCTGTTTACTCAGTAAGGTTAGATTCAGATACCCTTATTCATTCTGGGTAGCGGGATGAATAAAAATCTGAATTAAAAAAAAACAATTTAAAAATAAACCCATTTGAAATTATAACAACCTATGTTAAGACCTAGATTTAAAATAAAATAAAAAAAAAATGTTAAGCAGTTCACCTTTGCTGCCAAGTTTTAAAGAAAGTTAAACCACTAAAATGGTAGTTACTGGCTAAGCACCTGGAATTTGAGTTTGTTGAAACAGCTTTTTACAGCAGTAGCCTCTTATGCAGGTGCAGAGAATGTTCTCTTCACTTCATTTTATTCAACTAGTTCAGTTCAATGACTAGTTCATTCAAAGTTAAGAAACCAATGCAGGGAAGTTTGTTTTCCTCTTCCAATTTAAGTTTAAGAACTAAGTGTGAGAGGATAAGATCTACTAGTTCTAAAATCTTGAAGGACATGGAGACCAGAAAAAAAAAAAAACAGCTTAATTCACTAACTACAGATAAACAAGAATTAATTCATCACTTTTACTACAAAATATGAACTTTCCCCTTATTTACACAGCAAATGTAAGATAGTTTTAGTTAACAAATAATTTGAAATGCAGTTTTTGTGCATTTTTAACTGAATTTGAATTTCCATCCAAAAACAGCTTGACAAATCCCAGGTAAACATATAATAATCATAGTAAATAAGAAATGCATCATTCACCATTGTCTAATGTAATACAAATGTAAAAATTAAGAATATAAATAAATGTACGTTATACTATATGTATATATCACACACACACACTCTCCTAGTTAACAAAACCAGCATCACGTTTATATAAAGGCTATATTTAGTTGCAATTCAACATGTTTTAATGGTTACCAGTCAATGAGAATCAACCTTTTTTTAAATTTTATTTTTACGGAAAATTTCAAAAGCAGGATAAATAAGAGTGCAATAGAGAACTTCTAATGCACAGGAGCAGGGTCCACATGGACAATTAGTACACAGCAATCTAGTACAAGGTAGATTTTCACCCCAGCTTTCTGTGCACTAAAGCTTGGTCTATACTACAGAGTTTGGTCAATGTAAAGCAGCTTATGTTGACCTAATTATGTCAGTATCTACACCAGAGCCTTGCTTCCACTCATGTAAGTGTCCCACTACACCAACATAATAATTCGACCTCTATGAGGGGCGTAGGGTTTATGTCAATGTAGTTAGGGCAATGCAGTGTCTGTGTAGACACTGTGGGTTACTTACATTGGCAGTTGGTGGTAATTCTTGTCAATTTCAGGGCTCCATGGACGTGTGGCTGGTGACCCGGCCATTGGGGGAGGCTAGTCCCCAGCCCCTCTCCTTGTGCCCGAGGCCCCTCCCTTCCTCCTCCATGTGCTCCCTACCCCCTCAGGAGTCCAGAGCACCCCCAGCCCCAGGCAGTGCAGCCACAGCCTCGGCAGCCCTGGTGCTCCAGGCAGCCAGGTAGCATGGTCCAAGCGCCAGGCAGGCAGCGCTGCCCCAGTGCCAGCCACCCCAAGTCCCTGTGGGAGGCAAGCTAGCCAGCCCGGGCCAGGACAGAGGGCTGGGAACTGGAGAAGGGGGCCTGCCTGGGGGGGAAGAGCATGGGTGGGGCCATGCTAGGCTGTTTGGGGAGGCACAGCCTCCACCAGCATACCATACCCACCGCCCATGGAGCCCTGAAATTGACAAGAAAGCTGCTTACAGCTTAGGCTGTCACCCTGGGGCAGGTGTGGGGCTCCCGGCTGGGCTGCTACCCAGGCTCCCAGCTCCCAGCCAGGTTATGTTTGCCCAGCTCCCCACTGGGAACTGCCCAGGCTTGGGGTGTGGAGCTTCTCACTAGGAGCCTGGGTGGATGCCCTGCTTCTGGTGGGGAGCAGGGAGCCAAGAGCCTGGGGGAGGGAAGAAGTTAGGATGCGCACCACTGACAGAAGGAGGGCAATGTGGACATGAACCACCGCAGTAATTACTGTGGTGACTGTAAGTCGACCTAACATAGGTCCACTTTAGTTTGTAGTGTAGACTTGCCTTATATTGGCAAGTCCTAAAAAGAACAAATGAAAAATAAAATTAAAATAGATTATTTAAATCAAGGTTTCCTGCTTGCTGATTTAAATCATGATTAAAATTGGTGATTTAAGTCAATCCACCCTGAATGGGTAGTACCTTTCTTCAAATGTAATCCCACTGGTTTCAGTGGGTCTATTTGAAAATTAAGGTGGTACTCTCTGTGAATAAGGGTATGAGAATCTAGCCTATAAGACCCATTGAACACGAAGCAGAGTAGGCTTCTGGCCGAAAGGCTTGCTCACATTATATTGGGTACTATATTCAACCAATGCAAAAAAACACCCAGACAAAATCTTATTGTGCTTAGCCCCTGTGACGGAACAGGCCGGGGGTCGGCAACCTTTGAGAAGCAGTGTGCCAAGTCTTCATTGATTTAAGGTTTCACATGCCAGTAACAAATTTTACATTTACAGGGCCCCCCCACCCAACGGGCTGAGCGGTGCTGGCAGGGGCCAGCTGCCGGAACCCCAGACCAGCACCACGAGCCGCTCAGCTGGTCTGGGGTTCCATCTGCCACCCGCGCTGCTGCTCTGGGATCCCACTCATCCTGCTGCCGGCCTGGATGGACAGAACCCTGGGCCGGCAGCGGGATGAGTGGGGCTGGTGGCTGAGATCCTGGCTGGCAGGGACCGACAGACAGAACCCCAGACCGGCAGCGCGGGTTGCAGATGGAACCCCAGACCGGCAGTGCGCTGAGCCGATCAGCCTGCTGCCAGTCTGGGGTTCCGTCCACCGGCCCCTGCCAGCCAGGGTCCTGGCACCGGCCCTGCTCAACCTGCTGCCAGTCCGGGGTTCCGTCCATCCAGGCCAGCAGTGGGCTGAGCGAGACTGTCGGCTGGGACCCTGGCTGGCAGCAGAGTGCCACAAAAAATCAGCTTGTGTGCCGTAGGTTGCCAACCCCTGGAATAGACAAACCCCACACTGGGCAACAAGGGGTTAGGGCCCGGCTCTGGGATCAGCCAGCCCTGTCCAGTCATATGGGCAAGAGATGGACAGACTGGAGGAGGAATTAAAAGGGAGCAGAACATGTGTGCAGGTCAGGAAAGAAAAAGGACTCTGCCTTACTGCTCCTGAGAAAGGCTGCCTTCCCTCAGCCCTTATCTCCCTCAACAATTGCCTGAAGGTCCCTCTCCGAGGGAAGGAAGGGCTGGTTTTTGTTATACCTGGAGAAGGAAGAGCTTCCCCTCTGACGCAGTTTGTGTTAATTCCTTGTGATGTGTTTATGGCCCACCCCTGAAAGGGAAAGACTTGGAACTGACCTGGCTAGAGGAGAGGAGACAACTGCTGTCTTAAGAGGGAGAGAGCTTTCATGCCATGCCTGGCTGCAAAGCGGTGCCATGTGGTGAGCTGACCCTCTACACGGCCTCCTGTGATAGGCTAAACTTTGGACAATAGCAAGGTGGTAGGAAGTAGTCCACAAAGGGCAGCCTGAAGGTGCTCCTAGGTGTCAGACCCTCACGAGGCCCTGGGCTCCCCTACCACCCCGCTCCTGCATGTTGAAAGACCTAATCCCTGACCACTAGGCAACAATTGCCATGAGCAAAGACCATCACAGCCCCCAGTGAACAAAATGGAGTTGACCTAAATGGGACTGAATGGATTTAAAGAGGTTCATCTTTCACTGTGCAAGAGTCATGGTTGGTGAGGAGGCAGAATGGTTTGGAGCCATGACGACTTGGCAGCTCCCAACCTTTCTGCTTCACTGCTGTCATATGGTTGGGGCAGTGTGCATGTCCCTCTTAAAGGAGGTTACCCCCTGCCCCCAGGAAGAGCCCCAGCTGGTGTGGGTTAGGTTTAGGTATGGAAGGAATGGAGCCATGATGGTCCAATAAATTCTAGCACCACTGCTGCCTCTGGTACTAAGCTTTGGCAAGAGGGGTGGTTGCGTCTCAGAGGGCTCATCTGTCATCATGCAGAAGTCCTGACTGATGGTGGACACAGGTGGGAGCTATGATGACCTGTCAACTTCTAGCTCTCCTCCTGTCACCGTTTATATTTAAATGGGTAGAATGAAAGTTTTGCATTTGGTCTTAAAAGTTTCACATTTTCTTACTTTTGGTAGCTTAACTGTCTAACCTTAACAGTTATTTAATTCCCTAGGTTTTTAACAACAACATTAGTAAACTGTACCCTTTAGATTTAACAGGCACCAGTTGGCCAAAGGTCAACTTGTTTCTCTTAGTTCTCCAGGCTAGATATGCATTTCTTTCCCTCTGCATGTTATATGCCCTTGTAAGCATGCACTTCAGAACACTTTTAAGGCAGTGCAAGTCCATTTCTCCAGCCCCCTTCCTGTTCCCAGAAGGGTGTGGATTTTTCAGGAGGTGGAGGACAGGTGGAGGGTTAGGTTTTAAGTTGCTTTAAGCCCCCCCCCCTTTTTAAACTAAAATAACCCCCAAGTAGCTTAAACATCTAAAGCTGCTAAACTGAAACAAGCAAACATTCAACGCCTCCTCCCCGCCTCAACAATTTGGTATGGCAACAGAGGACTTAGGGCACTGACCAGGAAACAACTGGCCAACAGACTGATTTCAGGACTGTGGAATGACTTGCCTCAAGAACTAAGGGCCATCACAAACATCACCACTTTCTGCGTCAAGGGTTAGGCACACAACCTTGACCTTGCATCTCTAATATAAATACCTAACAGCTACAATTATTATTATTTAAAAGAGAAACTTCTAATCAAAACAAGTTACTTCCCTGCACATGCTTCTCCTTCTGGGAAGAGGCTGACAGAACAACATGTGACAGATGTGTAGGCAAATTGCTTAATGTCCTTCTAGGTGACAATCAGATACTACAATACTGAGCATGGTCTAAAAACTTATATAGACAACAGACTTTTTAGGGTTGTCCTAGTTCAAGCTGAAATTGGTCACTTAAGATGTGCAGAACTGTAAAACCACCATGCCAGTTACTTCACACTAAACTTGGGGCCATCTTATCCCCGTTGAAAGCCCCCTGTACATGTAAGGAAATGGTGTCCAAACTTTTCCTGTAATGCCACCCCTTACCAGCAATGGAATCTGTCTGCACCCCTCCCCCCATTACTGCACAGCCAAGGCTTCCTCAGCACAGCTTGGGCTCAAGGTGGAGCTGGGGGCAGAACAGGAGAGGGGGGAGGAACTGGGGCTAGAAGTGGAGCTGGCCTAGGGGCAAGGAGGAATGAGGGCAGAGCTGGGTTGGAGGTGGAGCCGAGCAAGGGACAGCTGTGGTTGGAGGGGGGGGCATTCCCTCCCTGCCCCCTATGGGGTCTGGCCTGGCCCCTGCTGTGCACCCCCTGAATGTTCCTCCACACTCCCCTAGGGGTGTGTGTGCGCCCCACAGTTTGGGGACCACTGGAATAAGGTATTCTGCCACTAAAGTAATGTTTTTGTTTGCTTGTGGGGTTATAATCTGAGAGCAAAAGCTCTGCCCCTAAGAACGAGACAGACCGAGACTAAGGCAAGGAATAACCATGTTAAGCTCAGCTGCAAATAAAATAAAAATTGCACCAGAACTGTCTGTACATTTGCATAAACAGAACATGCAAGGCTATATGTAACAGGGACTCAACATCATCATCACAAAACTAATTAAGTTCACTATTTAATACAGACTTGACATTAGTTCTGACCAGATTTTTCAGAACATTGCTATTTAAGGTGAAATAATATTATTCAAATATTACCTTCGTAACAAGTGTTTATAGATTCAGTCTCTCAGGTGGTTTTACCATGTGGTCAAGCACAAGTAACAAAATAGATGGCTCTCTTTTGGTGTGCCTGTGGACAAAATTCTAGGTCTATTCAAAGGTGTTGTAAAGTCCTGCTGTTGTACAAATATACCAATGAGAAAAATCTGTGAAAACAGCAGGTTTCAATTATTTATGTGAGTTGGACCACTCTCACATGTAGTATGATCTGTTATGAACAAGTGCATCAATGTCTGGGTTTCAGCTTTTCTGGAGAAGCTAATTTCATTATTGATTTCAGTTGTGACCTGAAATTTGCCTTGTTAATGTTCACAAGCAGCGATGTAAAGAATGCACTCACATCCCGTGGCTGGGATTGGCACAGCAGCTTGTTTGTTATTTAGCACCCCATGTTAACTGGAGTTCCAGCCCTACAGTGATCTCTCTTCCCTTGACTTGGCCCTCCAGCCAAGTCACTTTTTCCATCCACCCCTTCCAGGGTAACAACGGAAGTTCCCCAAAACATTTTTCTTTCCCACCTTTGGGCAATTCCTCAGCCCGTCCTTGAGGCTCAGTCTACAGCCCCATGCTGGACTCAACAGTACTTAAGATGGGCTTGTATGCCCCTCCCCTGGTAGGGGAATTCAGCCCAGGGACCCTGTATTGAGCTGTTAGGTCAGCTCCTTCAGATGCACTGTGATTTCTCTGGGCCACTTTTTGTGCTGATGGGTTTGCAGATCTACCCCAGGGATTGATCCCATCTGTGTAGCCATTTTCAGTCATACTTCCGGGGAGAGAGAAGGAGCTTTCTAACTTCTCTCTCTAATTGAGCTTGCTCATTCCTTTTATGGGAACCTGTGATGGTTCTTGGGGTACCAAGGACTGTGAATCACCTTGTCATCCTCTGCCTCCAGATAGAGGTAGTTTTGCTTGTGGTGGCTAGGTGTTAACGACCTAACACCACCAGCCTATTAGCTACTCAAGTACTCTCCTTTGGGCTATGCCAGCCCCATCTTCGCCTTACAGGTTAATTATAGGTGCATCACAGTCCTCAAGTCCCTTTGAGTCATTCCCCTGTGATATCCAGACACTGACATGGGTTACTCTCAGAAATCCCAAATCCTCTGCACCAAAATTGCAATGCATCTCAGTTTTCTGGTTTTACCTTAAACCACCACTTCTGTAATCCCTACAGCATTTGTGAGCACTTACATTAAAACAACAGTAGGCTATAGAAGAAACAATGGAGAGTTAACTAGAACCAGAGAGTGGTGGAAACAAATGGTTACAATATAAAAGAGAATCATAAAACATGACCCTGGGTCTACACTTATCAGTAGTTACCTTTCCTATTTAATAAAGTAGGTTTCCCCCTCCTGCAAACTTCAGTCTGTTGCAGAGCTGGCTGACTTCAGGAACAAGGATCCAATTTTTCATGAGAGCTCTCCAACATGTCTCCTCAGGGAAAAGATGCAGAGGATCTTTCCTTCTCCTCTATTATACTGTTTTTTATTCATAGACAGGACAAACCTCTGCTTGTTGTAATGTTCCATTTTTACCTCCAAGTGGTGTCAATTGTTTGCAGTGGTGTCTGATGGTTTTCCATTAATAGTCTTGGGGTGGAGCAAAGCTAGACAATTGAGCCTTGCATTACATCTCTGGCTAACCAAGTTGGGGTAGCAACTCCCTCCTGCGTGAATGGGCCATCACCGAGACATGTTATCCACTGGTGACTAACTTTTACTCTAAGCATATTTTCAGTATAGTTACATTATTCCTTAAATATTAAGAATAAATGTATTAGAAATGCATTTCACCATGATTGAGTCTTGATCAGTTATCAGCTTTCTGTAGATACCTCACTTGCTGTTCTTGATGGATGAATACCCTGCAGGATGTGCTTGGTGTAGCAGTTTGTGAGGCCTGAGATGAAAGTTGGTTGTAAAGAGCAAGGGATTCTTTGCCAAGGAGCCTCAGGGTCACAGAACCTCCTTCCAACCCTTTCTCCAGGTGTGCTTTATCACTAATTAGGCTAGGCCCACCATCCTCGTGCAAGCAGGCAGGTTAATTTGCCTCTCAAGCCTATTTTTACCCTTTTCATGATGTGTGGGAATCCCATCACAGAGGGAAAATAGTTCTTTGGAGGTGCTCCCAAACACGGTCCTTATTCTGGCAGCACACAAATCTTCTAAGAGGTAATTATAAGATATGGCTAGATCAGAGGCACTTTTAATCAGTCACATGCTGGCTTCTGAACCATGTCACACTAAAACTCCATTACTTCCCTCCACAGGTTTTCTGGTACCTTCTCCACATCACTAGTCTCGTGCTGTAAAGCCTAAAACAACTAGAACAATTTTGAATCACCGCTTAATGATATTTTGACTGCAGTTTTGTTCATTACAATGGCAGGAAAGGGCTGGCTAAGTTAATGACTAACTTTTTTACATGAGTAGTACTATATGGATATTCAGTGGCAAAAACCTACATTAACATGGAGTTAAGTGTTAGAGAGAGAAAGAAGGAGCAGAAGGACCCAGAGATGGATTGAGTAAACAGATTTCTTTATTGTGGTACTTGTTCCCCTCGACCCAGTTGTTGAGTAAGCCCCAAATTAATCACATCACACTCTTTTTTATCTAAGTAAATACGTAAGTACTCACATTTACTACAATGCCCCCAAAACCCTTCTTTAACTATATGAACGCCCATATAATTAATATTAATAGCTATATACTGAATATAATTATACCTGCCCCTGTTTACAGCATTAAACATATTACACAGACATTTTTACCTTGAAGATACATTTCTTTGAGGTAATTGTAGACACAAATTCCCTTAATCAGAAGTTCACAGGGGAGGGAGGAAGGGGCCATGAACCCGAGCTCGTTTATGTAGCTGGGAGAGGAAGGGAAGGGAGAGATAACACTTCTTCACACAAAGGGTATCCTTCAGACAACCATATTCCTTATGCAGCTACAACACTTACCTATCCTTAACAAGCAGGTTTAAGGACTTAAACCAATCGCTAACTATCAGGGATTGGGACATGACGTTCATGTCAGGCAGATTATTTTACATCTGCCTACTGTGAGGTTTTTCTTGCATCTTCCTCTGAAGCATCTAGTGCTGGTCATTGTTGGGAGACAGTATACTGGAGTAGACAGACCTTCAGTATGGCAATTCCTAAATCCCTATAATTTACTATTTAAGTAACCTGACATATTATTTCAAAATTACATCTTTTGTCTTAAAGGAATTAAAGTTAAAGCCAAAAAAGAGGAATATAAAGATAAATATGCTAATAGGAGCTGAGGTTGTCATGAAAATGACAAAGAATGTTATAAAGCATTATTTTCTTCTAACACAGAACGAGAAACTTAATAAGCATAAGGAAAACAGTATTATTCCTAAAGATGCTCAGTTTTTCCAAAAGGGGCTTAATAGTTTTTCACTCCTTCTGAATTTTAAAGTCACAATGGGGGCTGCAGGAAGTGGTGCGGGCCGAGGGATATGCTGGCTGCCCTTCCTGAAGCCCCCATTGGCCTGGAGCTTCAGGCGAACCGCGGCCAGTGGGAACCGCGATCAGCCAAACCTGCGGACGCGGCAGGTAAACAAACCGGCCCAGCCCGCCAGGGGCTGTCCCTGAACAAGCGGTGGACTGGCTTTGAGAACCACTGATCTAGACCATCCCTGACAGGTGTTTGTCCAACCTGCTCTTAAAAATCCCCAATGATGGAGATTCCATGACCTCCCAAGGCAATTTATTCCAGTGCTTAACCACTCTGACAGTGAGGAAGTTTTTCCTAATGTCCAACCTAAACCACCCTTGCTGCAATTTAAGCCCATTGCTTCTTGTCCTATCCTCAGAGGTTAAGAAAAACAATTTTTCTCCCTCCTCCTTGTAATAACCTGTTATGTACTTGAAAACTGTTATCCTGTCTCCTCTCTGTCTTCTCTTCTCTCGACTAAACAAACCCATTTTTTTCAATCTTCCCTCATAGGTCACATTTTCTAGACCTTTAATCACTTTTGTTGCTCTTCTCTGGACTTTCTCCAATTTGTCCACATCTTTCCTGAAATGTGGCGCCCAGAAGTGGACACAATACTCCAGTTGAGGCCTAATCAGAGTGGAGTAGAGCGGAAGAATTACTTCTCGTGTCTTGCTTACAATACTCCTGCTAATACATCTTGCTGCTTTCTACTGCATTAGTGTTCTTTCAATGCTGTGACCCTTATTCGTTAATTGAATTTATGTAAAAGTAAAATAACTGTATTTGGTGCAATTTTAATAAGAAACTTTGTGTTCTTTCCTATTTCAAATATTCAGGCTTTCAAGAAGTGCTCAATTCACTTAACAGCTAGAATTGATACTTTTCAAGGTATTTAATCCTCCTTTCTGGATGCATGTGATTTGGGATAACTATAGAAAAAATTGTAAATTTAAACTCCATGTTCAGCCCAGAAATTTTAAAATAAGAGCTGAAGTACTTCGAGTGGAGAGACTTTATCTTTCTCTGATTAACCGTTGTTTCATCATATTTTAGATATTATTATATTTTTGGGCAAATATTTGGAACACAATAATAGCATACATTTAAATACTTAGGGTTTGAATAATGTCAGGAAGTATTTTTATTTTATTTTCAAATAAATCCTTGAAGTCATAGATCCACATTCATCCATGTCTATCTATGGTGAGGTATCTGACCCCCATTATCTGAGTCTCTGAGCACCTTATAGTCTTGAATTAATTCATCTTCACAGCACCCATGAGGTAAGGAAGAAGTACTATTGTCCCCATAGGGAAGTGAGGCTTGGCCAAGCCACACAAGAAGTCTTTGGTGAAACAAGGAACTGACCCCACATCTCCTATGTTATGGCTTGGAACCTTAACCACTAGACCATCCTTCCTCTCCCTGCCACAGGTCTGTTAAAATGGTCAGTGCTTCCCTTTTTTCTAAGGGCATGCCTTCATTACAATCTTAAGTAGACCTATTGTAACACTGACAGACCCCAGTTGTCGGTGGGTGGGATCGAACCTGGGACCTCTGGAGCTTAGCGCATGAGCCAAAAGCTATGTGGTTCTTAACTAAGGCCATAGAGCAGACTCATTAATCTCTCTCTCTCTCTCTAAGTCAGGAGTCTCAAACACGTGGCCTACAGGCCCCATGCGGCCTGCGGAGCTATTTCCTGAAGCCTCCCCCCACTCTGCCCCTCACCCAGGGCTGGCTCCAGCTTTTTTGCTGCCCCAAGCGGTGAAAGAAAAAAACAAACAAACCCAGCCTGGTTGAGCTGCTGCCGAAGAGGAAGAGAGGCACTGCATGGACCACCGCTGACTTGCCGCCAAAGACCCGGACGTGCCACCCCAATGATGCATGGACTGCCGCCCCTTTCTATTAGCCACCCCAGGCACCTGCTTCCTTCGCTGGTGCCTGGAGCCGGCCCTGCTCTCACTCCCCGCCCAACTGCGCCGTGTCCCTGCTCCTCTGCCTACCTCCCAGCGCTTCCCTCCACCAAACAACTGTTTGGCGGCGCTTAGGACTTTCCAGGAGGGAGGGGGAGGAGCAGGAGCCATGCGCTCAGGGGAGGAGGCGGAGAAGAGGCAGGGCTGGGGCGGGGATTTGGCGAAGGGGTTGGAATAGGGGCAAGGAGGGGGCGGAGACTTTGGGGAAGGGGTGGAGTGGGAACAGGGTGGGCGGGCAGCCTTTTGTATCTTTGTACGAAAAGGTGTCAGTGATGTGGTCAGTGTACTAGTCCTCATGTGGCCCTTGTGGTCATTTGAGTTTGAGATCCCTGCTCTACGTGGTCTCACTACCAGTAGATGGGACAGAACATCACACCCAGGAGGCATGTGGGTTACATACTTCCCTTAGCTGAGGAAGCGCATCCCGAGCTTCAGAAACTTCCCAGTTGAAATCCTGGACGAGCACCCACTTGTAACACCAACAGACCACGGTCGTCAGGATCGAACGTGGGGCCCTGGGAACTCTACTTCATGAGCTAAAAGCCATGCGGCTCTTAAATAAGGCTGTAGAGCAGACTCATTAATCTCTCTCTCTCTAAGTGGTCTCAGTGCCACTAGATGGCACAGAATACCATACCCAGGAGGTGTGTGGGTTACACTAAGTTAGGTCGATTTACAGCCACCTCAGTAATTACTGTGGTGGCTGATGTCCACACTACCTTCCTTCTGAAAGCTTCCACCGACTGAAGAGGAGCAGTGTGGGGGGCTTAGAGCCAGGGCTCTCAACTCTGCGCAGCTCCCCACCATGAGCCCAGCTGCTCCCCAGTGTTTCTTGCCTCCCCACTCCCAGCCAGAAGTGAGGTGGGAGGTGGCAGCTGCCCAGGGCTTCTTGCCTCTGGCAGGGAGATCTGTGCACAGAGTCCAATTGGCCACAGTGCTCCCAGCGGGGAGTGGGTAGCCGGGGGGCAACAGGGCTCTCAGCGGGGAGTGAGGAGCCTGGGTGGCAGCCTGGCTTGGAGGTCAGGGAGAACTGGAAGCAGCCCCCCCGGCAGCTGGCTTTCTTGTCAATTCCATGGCTCCTCCAGGGGAGCCATGAAATTGACAAGACAGCCAGCAGCCTATGTAAGTATTGCAGTGTCTACACAGACATGGTGTTGCCCTAACTACACCAACATAAGCCCTATGCCTCTTGTGGAGGTGGAGTTATTATGTCGGTGTAGTAAGCATAGGTGCAGGAGCTAGGGGTGTTGCTGCAACCCCTGGCTTGAAATGGTTTCCATTATATACAAGGTTTGCAGTTTGGTTAAATGGCTCTCACCACTCCCATTCTAAAAATTGTTCCAGCACCGCTGGTAGTACGGCACTTACATTGGTGGGAGCAAGGCTGTAGTGTAGACACTGACACAGTTAGGTCGACATAAGACAGCTTATGTCGACCTGTCATAAATATAAAAGGAAGGGTAAACCCCTTTAAAATCCCTCCTGGCCGGAGAAAAAAATCCTCTCACCTGTAAAGGGTTAAGAAGCTAAAGGTAACCTCGCTGGCACCTGACCAAAATGACCAATGAGGAGACAAGATACTTTCAAAAGTTGGGAGGAGGGAGAGAAACAAAAGGTCTCAGTCTGTCTATATGCTGGTTTCTGCTGGGGATAGACCAGGAATGGAGACTTAGAACTTTTAGTAAGTAATCTAGCTAGGTATGTGTTAGATCATGATTTCTTTAAATGGCTGAGAAAAGAATTGTGCTGAATAGAATAACTATTTCTGCCTGTGTATCTTTTTTGTAACTTAAGGTTTTGCCTAGATGGGTTCTCTATGTTTTGAATCTAATTACCCTGTATGGTATCTACCATCCTGATTTTACAGAGGGGATTTCTTTATTTCTATTTACTTCTATTTCTATTAAAAGTCTTCTTGTAAGAAAACTGAATGCTTTTTCATTGTTCTCAGATCCAAGGGTTTGGGTCTGTGGTCACCTATGCAAATTGGTGAGGCTTTTTATCCAACATTTCCCAGGAAAGGGGAGGGGTGCAAGTGTTGGGAGGATTGTTCATTGTTCTTAAGATCCAAGGGTCTGGGTCTGTAGTCACCTAGGCAAATTGGTGAGGCTTTTTACCAAACCTTGTCCAGAAAGTGGGGTGCAAGGTTTTGGGAAGTATTTTGGGGGGAAAGCTGTGTCCAAACAGCTCTTCCCCAGTAACCAGTATTTGTTTGGTGGTGGTAGCGGCCAATCCAAGGACAAAGAGTGGAATATTTTGTACCTTGGGGAAGTTTTGACCTAAGCTGGTAAAGAGAAGCTTAGGAGATTTTTCATGCAGGTCCCCACATCTGTACCCTAGCGTTCAGAGTGGGGAAGGAACCTTGACACGACCTAACTCTGTAGTGTAGACCAAGCCTGAGTCTGATCCTTCGTTTCATTTTTACCTTTTTCTCTCTTGTTGAAGGCAGCCTTCAGAATTTAAACATCTGCTTTATTTTTATCAGTTATATGTAAAGGAAAACTGAGCCTTAGAAAGAGTGAATTTCCCTTATTCATCATCAGTTGGGTGTTTAGTTTATAGTCTTGTCTGCACAATCAGCATCTCAATTACCTTTTAAAAATGTTGTGAATAAATATGATACAAAAACTAGAAGCCATCTGATAACTTCTAAGAGTATGCCTACATGACAAAATTATGTTGACCTAAGTTACATCAACATACAGCCACCGCAGTAATTACATTGCTTTTGCATGTCCACACTATGCTCCTTGTGTTGGCGGTGCACGTCCTCAATGGGAGTGCTTGCATTGATTTAACTGTCAGTTCAGGGCACTGTGGGATGATTTCTGAGAGGTAGCAACAGTTGATGTAAGTAATGCAGTGTCTACACTGACACTGAGTTGACCTAACTACATTAACATAGACTCTACACCTCCTGAGGAGTTATTAATCAGTGTACTGGGCAAATTACATCAGTGGGAGCAACAATTTAGTGTAGATGTTTACAGAGTTAAGTCGACAAAAGCTGCTTTACATCGACCTGGGCTAAGAGTTGACTGCAGTCTGGCCATAAACATCTAGAGTTTTGTTTGAGTCAGGATTGGATTGACACCAGATACCATAATTTTTCCTTTTTTAGACTAATCAAAAATGTAAACATCATATAGTCAAATATTTGAAGTTGGGCACACAACACTATACACTTATAGTTGATCATTCTTAACTTCTTAAAATTAGTGTAAGTATGCTAATCAGTTATATGCAAGTACACAATTGACTGTGCAACAGATCAGCTACTTGTGCATACTTTTAACTAATTCTTTTGAGTCAACAAAATAAACACAATAAATGAATGGCTGTTAACAAAGCACATATATGTAGCCTTTCATTTATATTTCTATGTGTAATCATCAGGCTCCAACTGTGTTAGGACTTTCAAAATAGCTTACATGCTACATACATTTTTAAATAAATGTAATTACACAATTTTTATAATGCTGTGAATATTTTTTAAAATGGAGTGGATTTTTCAGCATTGCCAGTACATTTTATCCTCTGGTAAATTACATTTTAATGTCATTTTTCAATATTAAAACTTACTACATCAGTTTATGTATATGTTTGTGTGCCTCCACATCAGTTCTATATTTTCTTTTTTTAACATGAAGTTTCCCCTCAGTCTTTTAGACTTTTATGTATATACAGTACCTAGCTCAATGATCCTTAATTGGGACCTCTATTTTCTACTGCAATAGAAGCAACAAACAATATATTTTGAAAGTATGTATTTTCATATGTTCATGTTCTTTACTTCTCATGTCACTCTATTCTCCATTGCATTATGGTTACTGTTATCAAATCCTGAGGGTTTAATCTCTGTAATAGCTCCCAAATCTGCCCTTAATTCTCCTTTTTCACTGCAGAAGTCCTTTTCCAAGTCAGTGATCAATGTCATCTTCATACCTAACTACTGCAGCCCCTTTCTTTTCAGTATTCTTGATGCTAATATCACTCAAGTTTTCCAATGTCCTTTTGTGAAAATAATCTACTCATCACACCACCAAGGACTTGTCTAACTAAAAGAAGAGACCTACTCAAAGAATTTTAGCAGTATCTTGGGGGCCTGATACTGTTTACACTTACATAAGTCTGACTTTTACTGGGAGTAGTATACTGATTTCAGTTGGACTACTCCTGGCAGTAAGGCGTAGCTCATGCATATTTGCAGGGTTCAGCTCTACACCCAGAAATTGCATAATTCAGTGCAATTTCTGGGTGTAGACCTGAATCCTGCAAATATGCATGTGCCTCTCCTGGTCTTCTAGTGTCTATTTCAGAGTAGCAGCCGTGTTAGTCTGTATTCGCAAAAAGAAAAGGAGTCCTTGTGGCACCTTAGAGACGAACCAATTTGTCTGAGCGTAAGCTTTCGTGAGCTACAGTTGCATCCGATGAAGTGAGCTGTAGCTCACGAAAGCTCATGCTCAAATAAATTGGTTAGTCTCTAAGGTGCCCCAAGTCCTCCTTTTCTTTTAGTGTCTACTATGATCTTTATTCAGTCACCTGCTAGCCACAGTCATTTTCTGTTTCACAACGCACAGTCACCGGAGGACGCAGACTTCTCGCAACAGCACACAGCGCCACAAGCACCCTCCCGCCCTTGAGGACAGGGGAAGGAAACCGAAGGGTGTGCGGGAGGGGGCACTAATAATTCGAGGGGTGCAGGAGCTACAGTGGTGGCTCCCTATAAGCCCCAGGGCGGAGAGTTTGCTCCCTCTGCGCTTCCTCGAGCCCCAGCCTCCGAAGCGCAGGGAGAGAGGAGCGCCCGCGCCTGCTCCGTCCTCACTCACTCCCGCCCCCCTCCCCCGCTGCTGAGCCAGCTCCTACCGAGCTCAGCCCCTCGGCTCCTGCCCCGCCCACAGCTCCTAGCCGCGCCCCCGCTCCTCGCCCCTCCCCCTCCGGCCCCCCGTAGTACCGTTGGCAACGCTGGGTGGGCGGGGCGCTGTTGCGGGTAAGGGCAGCCACTTCAAGGAGGTGCCCTTCCGCCGGTGGGCACGCGCGTAGGAGCGCGCATGCGCCGTGGCTCTGGGACCGTGCGGGTGGGAGCCTGCGAAGAGGGCCGCGGGCCCCGCTCTGGCCGCACGCAAGCGGCGCTGCGATGGGCTGAGGCGGGTCCGCGGGGTTGGGTGGAGCGGCCCCCCCCGCCCCCCCCGAGGATGGAGAGAGCCATGGAACAGCTCAACCGTCTCACCAGGTCCCTGCGCCGCGCCCGCACCGTGGAGCTGCCCGAAGGTAAGAGGGGAGCGGTGCCGGGGGCGGTTCCTCGGTCCAGCGCCGTCCCCCGGCGAGGGGATCCCGCTGCCCTCCGCTGCCCTCCGCTCCCCTAGGTCCCCTATCTAGGACCCGATGCCCCGACGGGCGATAGGGCAGAGCTCCCGTGAGAAGTCCGGGCCCCGCCAGGCTGCTTTTGGGCCTGGGGAGGTGGCTGGGATTCTGAAACCTGGTCTGCACCTAAAATGTAGGTTAATTTAGCTACGTTGCTCAGGGGTGCGAAAAAAGATGTAGTTCGGCTGAGCCAGGGTAGGCACCGCTAGGTGGACAGAACAATTCTTCTGTCGACCTAACTAGCATCTCTTGAGGGGATGGATTTACTACAGCAGTGGAAAAAACCCTTCCCTTGCTGTAGCAGGTGTCCGTGCTACAAGCAGGATAGTAGCGCTTGTAGTGTGGACAACCTTACTGATGTACTGTCCCTGGACCCTACTCCAGGGCTGGTTTTAGACTGTTCTCTGTCTAGTGGCTCTCCCTTCCCCTCTTTCCCTACTGGAAGGGAGGAAGAATTTCTTTTCCTTTTCGCCCCTCGCCCTGTCTCAAGCATCCTTGCTACTTTGGGGGGGGGGGGTCGTCTTCCCTCATGCTTTTAGTTACTATGATAATACAAACAAATAGTACTGAGGGGAAAGGAGTTAACCTCTGGCTTCTGAAGAGCAGCAGTAAAAACTGAATAATCCTTTTAGACTTGGTCTAAACAGGAAGTTGTACTGACATAAAATCACGCCTTCAGTTATACTGACTGACTTAAACTGGTGCAACTTTGTGTGGACATTTACACAGGTGCTCTCTGAATTGACATAAACAGTTCTATGCAATGTTGTCATAGTTGGGTTGGTCCCAGGCATTAGAGAGACAAGGTGGGTGAGGTAATATTTTTTTCTTGAACCAACTTCTGGTGATGAGAGAGACAAACTTTCAAGGTTACAAAGCGCTCTTCTTCGGATCAGTTTTAAATGGATACTAAAGAGTTCAGGTGCAAAAGTTGCACTGATTTAAAGGAGGTTATAGTAAACTAATGCAATGTCTGTGTGCAGTTAAGCCCTTATTTTCATTCTGCAGCTGTTTGGGAAATCTGTGCAGAGGCATGAGTGTATATCTGCAGACTCAGGAAGATAGTATCTGTTCATGTTTAGAACATTGTTGTAATCTGTAATGGCTAGAAACTTCATTTTTAAATGAAAGCTTTAATTCTCAGAAGCTAATGGCTTAGGCCCCCTCAACTTGGCATTCACCAGTAATGGGTAGGCAAATATGTCTTTAAACCGTTTTAATGCAAGGCTTTGTGTCTACTCTGACTTGTCACTCCTTAATTAAAAACAAAACTCTTTGTAGGGCTTTGTTCATTGCTTAATTTTGTTACTAAATATTCAAACTTTACAATTAAATCAGTGTTTTGTTTTTTGTAACTGACAGCCCTGCAAACTCAACCGGGGTTTTGAGTCAAATTGTGTTTTCATCTCCAATATCATCATTAGTAATAATGGTTCTTCAGGGAAAATTATGCCCTTAGTGATACTAGAACATCCCCCAAATCTTCAATAGTAAACAAGTGCTGTTGCTGATATGCAAAATGGAGGAGAATCCAGCTCCTTCACTCTTAGTTGTGTTAGCTGTGCAGGACTAAATGAAGTTTAAAATATATATGCTCTTTGTCTTCAAGTGTATATCGTTCTACACAAAGGTTGAATAAAAAGGTTAGTTTCATGGACAAGGAAGAGTCGCATTGTAAGTTTCATTATTTAGCTAAGTAAAGAACAGATTTCTCTCTTCTTTGTGCTGTACCTGTTCTTTGAATTAATAGGATTTTGTTTACTACTTCCTCTTAAGGGCTAGATTTACCAAAAACTTCACAAAACCAACCCTAAACCACCCTTTCTAAGAGCTTGTCTATGCACAGGTTTTTTTTAGTGATTTAGCTGTGTTGGTTAATTGACATAGTTAAATCTGCACAACCATCTAGTATGGAAGCAGTTACACTGATATAAAGGTGCTTATGAGAGATTGTGCAGATTTAACTGCTATATGTCTGTTTCTAAATTGGTATAGTTAAATTGGCACAAACTGTATATAGAGTAAGACCAGCCTTAAGTTTCCTAGCCAAGTTTAAAATTATGAGAGAAAAGGCATTTACAAAATATATTTCATACAAATTCACCTGTTTCTACTTTATATTCTTTTGTTAATGCTGAATATTTTGATTCCTTCATATCTTATACTATATCAAAAATCAGTTTAGGTATTGCAATAAAGGTTCTGGGTTTTGGGTTTTTTTACGTTTTGAAAGCATTAACTTTTTAAAAAGAATAACATTCCAGTACTCCTGGGGGAATTCTGCACCACTGCACGCATGCGGAATTAATGTCCCCTGCAGATTTCTTTGTTTCCTTGAAGAAAAATGACTTCTAACTGGGAAGCAAAGGGAAGCTGCAAGAGCAGTCATGTGCCCCTCCCCAACAGCACTGGTGCGTCATTTTGGGCACCTGGAGCAGCTGACGGAGAGGTAAATCTTGGGGAGGGGGGGCTGGAGATGCACTGGTCAGTGGCTCCAATTCTTTGCTAGGCTCAGCTGCTAGTCCTGGCTGGGCTGGGGGCAGGGAAGGACAGGACTTCTTCTTCCCCTGCAAGGCGGGGTTAGGGCTGGTTCAGACCTACCCCTAGAAACCTCACAAGGTGTGCCTCTCCTCCCGGCATCGTTCTTCAGCTGCTGGAGGAGGGCCACTCTGTATGGGGAGTTGCTTCCCAGTCCACCCAGAACCCCCCCACCCGAGTCGCCTGTACCCAGAACCCTCCCACAGAGCATCTCTGCCTGCATCCGGACCCCTACCTCCATTCCCCCTGATGAGCCCACCTCCTCTGCACCTGAACTACCCTGATGAACTCCCTGCACCTGGACCCCCACCCCACTGAGCCCCAACTAGCTGCACCTAGACCCCCACCCCATTAAGCCCCAAACAGCTGCAGCTGGACGCCAAGCCCCACTTCCCCAGCATCCAGCATCCCCCTGCTTTCTGAGCTCATTCCCCCCATACCTCTTCGCTGAACCCCCACCCCCTTCACCTGCACCCAGAACCCCCCCAGTGAGTTCCTGTGCATCCAGATTGCCCCTCACCTGGATCCTCCCCATACTAAGTCCCTCCCCAGTTGGGTCCTGCCAGGCTGAGCCTGCTTGCCACACACCTGGATCAGAGGCCAGACTGGGCATGCATGTGAAACTCTGTCCCTCTTGCTGCCTATCTTGGTGGGCCTGGTGTGGAGGAGCAGGGCCCTAGGGTGTTTCTGGGCCAGGCTCGGGCCTTGCACTGCCAGGGTCGGGTACAGCCTCACCGTTCAGTCTGTGTCCCTGAGCGGGAGGGCTGCTGGGTGATCTCCCACCCGTTGACCTGTGCTTCCCATGGCCATGTAGGCGCCTCTACATTTATTTATTGACAAATAAAATATGCAGAATTTCATAGAATTTTAAAATATTGTGTGCTGAATTTTTATTTTTTGGTGCAGAATTTCCCTCAGGAGTAATTCTACTACAGTGTTTGAACCCAAACACTGTAGATTTGTGCCTGTCAGAACCAAAAAGGTGAAAAGGTCTAGAAACAAAAGGGGAAATTGACTATTTTTCAGTGTATAAGTTGAAACAAAAAAGTCGACAGCATTAATACTATTAGGTAGATTAGATTTAAAAAAAAATCATTTTAGTAACATCAGTAACACAACTATGGAAATAATATGTAAATACAGGAAATCTAGAATATCTTCACTTTTAAATTAACTTGCATGATACTGAGACAATTCAGTAATGAGAACTTAGCAGCAATCTGAAGGATAAAAGGATAGACAAAAATTAAAAATAAAATTAGTAACGTACATTTTTCTTACTTAGGAAGAGTAGTTTTTCACCTACAGTAATCTCATTAATTCATCATATATTTTCCATATAAACAGCAGTAGCTTTTCTTTTAGAATTATTCAATAATTTGTCATATCTATATCTAGGTCTATCATACAGAGTAAAAATTCTATTCATCTACCGTAACTTCTAAAAACAGACAATAATTACTGGATAAATTTACACACAAGATTTTATGGTAACTGAATAATCTAATTTCTGCACAGATAATGAAACTGCTGTCTACACACTAATGCCAATGGTTATGGCTGACCAGCACAGGTGAGTGTTTCTTCCTACAGGTTTGTGCATAAATTACTACTTTTTAAATTATCTTACTTGTAAGGTTACAACCATTAGCCTGTCTGTAACATGCGTCTAAATGGTAATAACTATAAACATCCTCCATAGTAGTAGTCTGCAGCTAAATATTTTTAAGGGCATAGGAAGCAACATGTTTAGTAGAGCTTTATTTATTAAAGTAGTTTTGGCTCCAGGGTTTCTGTTGCTGAGCTGCCATCCAGGGTCACAGAGGCCAGGTCTGTACTACATACTTTCTTTGATATAACTACGTTGCTTACTGGTCTGGATTTTTCACACCCCTATCAACATGGTTATATTGACCTTAACCCCCTGTATAGGCAGCAGAATGTCGGTGGGAGAGTTTTTCCTCCAGACATAGCTATTGCCTTTTGCAGAGGTGTTTTCTGCCTAGAGCGTCTTCTCCAGAAGTGCTGCAGCGACACATCTGCATTGGTACAGCTGTGCTGATGCAAGTTTGTAGTGTAGACCTGCCCAAAGAGAAGATTCTTGCATAGCTGGGGCCCAGCTCACTGAATGCCCAAACCTGCAAAAGACTATGTATATACTTTATGTACCTGAGAAATCTAGTTGACTCAATCCTGGAAATGCCTGTGTGTGCGCTTAAGACTAGGCGTTTGAAGTGGGTCCAGTGATGGAGAAGGAGCCAGTATGTAATGAATACTGGGAGAACAGAACAATGGTAGTTTCTTTGTGAATGAGATGTAGCACTAGGAGTTGATGTACTGTTGGTATTGAAACTCATAGTATCTATCTCTAGGGGAGATTGTCCAACATGTGTTGATCAGACAAGACTGATGGCTGGGGGCCTTCTTAAATGACAGTTGTTTGGGAAGCGGGGAAGCTGTTGGAATCTGTCTGAGGGATGTGTCAAACGAGTTTGCTGCTACTTCCCTACCCCTGTTGAGTTTTGTAGACAAGTAAGAAGCACTGAAATTTGTTGATCTGACATCAGGGTGTATGTTGTTCCTTCTCCACAATATGTTTATGCTGACACATATACTAGAGTTTCAGTTATGCAGCCTCCTGGACACCAAGTCACCAGGTTGTTTCAACCTGAGCCTAATTTGAAATGTGTGTCTTGTAGTTAATGCTGTGATCCATCCAGGTTAATACGGCTGTGTGTCTTACATGTCAGACTTATTCCATAATCATGGAAGTTCAGTCGAACAGTCTGCCTTAAATTTTATTATATTGGCGCTTTTTCCTTCTAAACTTGGTGTATGCATAGGGAACTTGCCAGAAATGTGGACAGGGAACATGTAGAGGAGTGGGGAGAAGTATTGGTATACATTTATTTATAATTGCTCAAAGCAAAGTCAGTGCTTACCAGAGTAAAGAAATGTCTTGAACATCTTGTCCTAGTCCACATTAATGTACATCCAAAATAACCACACAATATGACATATTTGTTGATGTCAGTTTGAACTAGGAAGTGGAAGAGTGAGGGGCATTGCAGGTTAGTATTCAGGTATTTTAACTGAGCTGTGGAGCCCTGCTTTGTTTATAGGCTGTAAGGGAGAAAAGTGGTACACTGAGATGATGGTAAAACAGATAAAGTATTCAGTCATGCAAATGTTTTGTGATGTGTATCTGAAAGTGGGTAAAACTATCTTTAGACTTTTTTCCCTAACACACAGTTTTATCTGCTTAAGGTCTGTTTCAGAGCTGCTGTCAAATTCAAAATTTGATGTGAATTATGCATTTGGACGTGTGAAGAGGAGCTTGCTTCATATTGCAGCAAAGTAAGATTTAGCACTTTTAAGTTGTCTGGGAGATCACTTAAAGGATTACATTACCACAGAAATCTAGACCATTAAACGGGAAAACCCTTCAGTGCATATTTGTTGCTATATTTTTTCCCTAACCTTTCTTGAATTACCAGTGTGCACACTTACCCCTTCAAGAATAACTTTTAACACAAAACCAGGCAGCTTACACTCAGGATTTCAAGTGGGCTTCCATATCCTGACAAGCTTGTGGATAGGCAACATTAACTACTGATGGTTGCTTTTTCATCCTTTTTGAAATAGGACTGCTGTGGGAGGAATAAAGCCTGTTTACGGTGTATGTTGGTTAAAGAGTTACCTCTGCAGTTGCTAGCTGCCTGAGCTTTGCTATTCCAGACTTGCTTTTTCCCTCTGTAGTAGACAGTTGGCTTTTTTTTGGGAAGCATTCAGTCATTCTGTCTCATGATAATGACATCAAGGAAGTGAGAAGCGCTGCACTATTCATTAGGTGCTTTGCTGTCATAATATGGTGGGTTGGTACTTTGCTCAATTATGAGCAGACAGGGAAGAATTTTAGGCTGTATGCTGAACATTTCTATCCAGGCTGAAGTCCTTGCCTGTAAATATGAAATGCATGATGACAAAAATATTCTCGCAGGTGTTTCTGGGTATGTGTTGTCAGTTACTCCTCCCATCGTGAAAGCTACGGCAGACAATCGTTTCGCGCCTTTTTGGCGTGCAGACGCCATACTGCTTTCAGGAGATGGTGCATCGCTGCTCTCTTGCTACTATGAATCCACCTCTCATCTTCCTATGTAATCTCTACTATCTACTCTTTCTCTTCCTCATCGAACGCTTCCGCCGCCAACTCTGCTCTCCCGCTATTGCCGCGCTTCTGAGCTTCTCCATGTTGTCTGTCCTGGGCTCCCACTACAGAAACTACAAAAAACAACCATTTTCCTCCTTTTTTCGGCTACCGTGAACCGAACAGCACAGCTTCCTCTGCCACTCTGCTCTCCTACGTTTCGTGCCCTTTTTCTAGGATTACCCATGCAGGTGCCATAGCCATGGAGCCCGATCAGATGTCCGCTGCAGTTTTGACCATTGTAAATACCTCGCGCATTATCCAGCAGTATGTGCAGTACCTGCAGAACCAGGCGAGGAAGTGATGATAGCGCGATTACTATACTGATGAGAACATGGACACAGACGTTCCTAGAAGCACGGCATCTGGCGTTTGGGAGATCATGGGGGTGTTGGGCCAGGTTCATGCCGTGGAATGCCCATTCTTGGACTGGTGGGACCACATAGTGTTGCAGGTATGGGATGATTCCCAGTGGCTGAGAAACTTTCATGTGTGTAGGGCCACTTTCATGGAACTTTGTGACTTGCTGTCCCCTGCCCTGAAGCGCAACGACACCAAAATGAGAGCAGCCCTCATAGTTGAGAAGCGAGTGGCCATAACCCTGTGGAAGCTTGCAACACCCGACAGCTACTGGTCAGTCGGGAATCAGTTTAAAATGGGCAAATCTACTGTGGGGGCTGCTGTGCTGCAAGTAGCCAGTGCAATCATTGACCGGCTGCTCTCCAAGGTAGTGATTTTGGGAAATGTGCAGACCATTGTGGATGGCTTTAATGCGCTGGGGTTCCCTAACTGCAGCAGCGGATATGTGTTCAGTCTATCACCTATCTTGACCCCGGAACACTGGAGCAGCCAGTACATAAACCGCAAGGGGTACTTTTCCATGGTGCTGCAAGCAGTGGTGGATCACAAGGGACGTTTCACTGACATCAGCGTGGATGGCTGGTAAAGGTGCATGATGCTCGCATCTACAGGAACTCTGGTCTGTTTGAACAGCTGCAGGAAGGAACTTGCTTCCCAGACCAGAAAATTACTGTTGGGGATGTTGAAATGCCTATAGTTATCCTCGGGGACCCAGCCTGCCACTTAATGCCATGGCTCATGAAGCCGTATACAAGCACCCTGGACAGTAGTAAGGAGCAGTTCAACTCTAGGCTGAGCAAGTGCAGAATGGTGGTAGAATGTGCGTTTGGACGTTTGAAAGCGCACTGGTGCAGTTTACTGACTTGGTTAGATCTCAGCACAACCAGTATTCCAATTGTAATTGCTGATTGTTGTGTGCTCCACAATATCTGTGAGAGTAAGGGGGAGACATTTATGGCGGGGTGGGAGGTTGAGGCAACTTGCCTGGTGGCCAGTTTCGCACAGCTAGACAACAGGGTGATTAGAAGAGCGCAGCAGGGCGCGCTGCACATCAGAGAAGCTTTGAAAGCCGCTTTCATGACTGGCCAGGGTACGGTGTGACAGTTGTGTTTGTTTCTCTTAAAGTTGCCCACCCCAGATAGATAGATATAGATATAGGAAATAAAGTCAAATTGTTTAAAAACCGTTCTTTATTATTTGTTGCACAAAACATTGAGAGAAATCAGAAGCTAGAAGTGTGTGTGTGGGGGGGGTAATTGGGTTAGGGGGGTGGAGGAGGAGGGAAGGACAAGTGCAGAAACCAAATCAAAATTTAGGATATGCCAGCTTTCTGCTGCTTGTGCTATCTTCTGGGGTGGACTGTGTGGGTCCCTGTAGCCTCCCCCGCCATGTTCTTGGGCGTCTGGGTGAGGAGGCTATGGAACTTGGGGAGAAGGGAGGGCGGTTATACAGGAGTGCAGTGGCAGTCTGTGGTCTAACTGCCTTTCCCGCATTAGATCCACCATCCAGTGGAGCATGTCAGTTTGCTCCCCCATGAGCTTGACCATAACATCCTGCCTGCTCTCATTGCACGTGTCCCTCCTCTCTTCGTATTCATGTAATGCTTTACGTGACTCCACAATTGTTTGCCTCTATGCATTCAACTGGGCCTTATCAGTACAGGAGGACTGCATGAGCTCCGCAAACATGTAATCCCAAATTCGTTTTTCCCGCCTTCTAATCTGGACCAGCCTCTGGGATGGAGTAGATAGGGGCTGCGTTGAAACATTTGCACCTGCTGCGGGAGGAGAAAAAGGGAGGGTAGGATTTTAAAAGATACATTTTAGAGAACAAAGGGGACACACTTTCTCAGTGAAACCGGCAATTCATAGTACATGTTCTTTCTGTACAAGGTCTCATTTTGCCTCTTATACTGAAGTGCCTGCCACTTTGGTGTGAGTAAGCCATCACATGCCGCTAGGCAACAGAATTCAGCTTGCAGGCAGCCATGGTAAGCCCTGGGGCACGCGGGGTTCTGCTTCTTCCGCATTCATTTCAATGCTTTCAAACTGCCGGGCCCCCTTTCCTATAGCAAGCAATGCATGGTGGATTTGCCGTATAAAAGGAGGGTCTGGGGGCTCTCTGGGATGATCGCTTCATACACAGCCACCCACCGCGGGGCTCCGATGAGGCTCTGAGCAGGGATGAGCCCTTCAAACTAAACGCGAACAGCCCAGCGTGGCTGGGTTTCCCCCCATTCCATGGTTCCGATCAAGCTCTCACTCACCGGAAGTGCCTTCTCCAGGGTCATGGTCCGGGAGCATGCTTTGGGAGTGGGGGGAGGCTATTGGCTTCAGCGTTAAGAATACAGATTCCCCACTTGCTGCCTGTGCACTGTCCTGCTCCTCTTTGTCCTCTAAAAACTCATCTTCCTCGCTCTGTGCCACTCTTCCCTTGTAGGTGGCCATGGACAGTGGTGGGGTAGTGGTGGCGTCACCCACCCATAATTGCATGCAGCTCACGGTAGAAGTGGCATGTATGGGGCTGTGATCCAGAGTGCCTGTTTGCCTCCCTGGCTTTTTGGTATGCTTGCCTGAGCTCCTTGATTTTTTGTATGACACTGCTCTGTGTCCCTGGAGTAGCCTCTTTCCGTCATGGCCCTGGAGACTTTAGTGTACGTATTTGCGTTTCTTTTTTTGGAATGTAATTTTGCCGTAACAGATTAATCTCCCCAGCATGCAATGAGATCCAGTACCTCCCGTTCGGACCGTGCTGGAGCTCGTCTGTGAATCTGGGACTGCGTGGTCGCCTGTGATGGTGGACTCTGCGTGGTCGCCTGTGATGGTGGACTGTGCTGAAGGTGACCAAACAGGAAATTCAAAAGTTCCCGGGGCTTTTACTGCCTACCTGGCTAGTGCATCGGAGTTCAGAGTGTTGTCCAGAGCGGTCACAAGGGAGCGTTCTAGGATAGCTCCCGGAGTCCAATATCGTCGAATTGCGTCCACAGTACCTGTAACCCGGACCTGCGATCTCAATTTTAGCGCTACTCCAGTTGCCGAGGTGGAGTAAAGAAATTGGATTAATGAGCCCTTTAAATTGAAAAAAACTGGTTTGGTCGTGTGGACGGAATCAGTTTTATTTCGAGATGACTCGGCTAATTCTGAAATAACTGCGTTCTGTAGACCAGGCCTAAGCTCTGAACCTGGCCATAGCAATAAACATAAAATATGTATCCAATTTTTTAATAATGTTCCTTATGACCAAGATATAATGAAAATCAGAAAGTTAATCAACTACTCCTCATGCCCATTTAAAACTTTCTTGATGGCAAGTAATGCTGGATATTCTTGATCTGATGATTAAGGCTGTCGATTAATCACAGTTAACGCACGCAATTAACTAAAAAAAATTAACTGTGATTAATCACACTGTTAAACAATGGAATGCCAATGGAAATTTATTAAATATTTTTGGTTTTTTCCTACATTTTCGAATATATTGATTTGTTACAACACAGAATACAAAGGTACAGAGCTCACTTTACATTATTTTTGATTACAAATATTTTCATTGTAAAAATGATAAAGAACGTGTTTTTAATTCATCTCATACAAATACTATAATGTAATCTCTTTACTGTGAAAATGTAACTTACAAATGTAGATATTTTTTGTTGTTACTTAACTGCACTCAAAAACAAAACACTGTAAAACTTTAGAGCCTACAAGTCCACTCAGTTCTACTTCTTGTTCAGCCAATTGCTATGCCAAACCTGTCACACACACAGCCCAAGGTTTAAGAATCTGAAGTGCCATCCAAAATCTGACTGGGATGAGGTGTGGAGAATGGTTTCAGATGTCTTAAAAGAGCAACACTCCGATGTGGAAACTACAGAACCCGAACCACCAAGAAAGGAAAATCTATCTTCTGGTGGCATCGGACTCAGATGATGAAAATGGACATGCATTAGTTCGCTCTGCTTTGGATCGTTATCGAGCAGAACCCGTCATCAGCATGGACTCATATTCTGGAATGGTGGTTGAAGCATGAAGGGGCATTTTGAATCTTTAGTGCATCTGGCACGTAAATATCTTGCGATGCTGGCTATAACAGTGCCATGCAAATACCTGTTCTCACTTTCAGGTGACATTGTAAACAAGATGTGGGCAGCGTTTATCTCCTGCAAACTGTAACCAAACTTGTTTGACTGAATTATTGGCTGAAGTAGGACTGAGTGGACTTGAAGGCTCTAAAGTTTTACATTGTTCTATTTTTGAATGCAGTTATTTTTTGTACATAATTCTACATTTGTAAGTTCAACTTTCATTATATAGAGATTGCACTACAGTACTTGTATTAGGTGAAATATACTGAAATATACTTGAAATGTACTATTTTTTACAGTTCAAGTATTTGTGATAAAAAATAAACATAGTGAGCACTGTACACTCTGTATTCTGTGTAACTGAAATAAATATGTTTGAAAATGTAGAAAAAATCAGAAATATTTAAATGGTATTCTGCTGTTTAATAATACGATTAATTTTTTTTAATCGCTTGACAGCCCCAACTTGCAAGGAGAGGAAAGTGATCAGGAACAGTCAGCATGGATTCACCAAGGGCAGGTTATCCCTAACTAGCCTAATTGCCTTCTATGATGAAATAACTGGCACTGTGGATGAGGAGAAAGCCGTGGATGTGTTATTCCTTGACTTCAGCAAAGCTTTTGATCTGGTCTCCCACAGTATTCTTGCCAACAAGTTAGAGTAGTTTGGGCTGGATGAATGGACTATAAGGTGGGTAGAAAGCTGGCTAGATCATCGGGCTCAACGGGTAGTGATCAATGGCTCCATGTCTAGTTGGCAGATGGTATCAAGTGGAGTGCCCCAAGGGTTGGTCCTACGGCCGGTTTTGTTCAATATCTTCATTAATGATCTGGAGGACGGCATGGATTGCACCCTCAGCAAATTTGCGGATGACACTAACCTGGGAGGAGTGGTAGATACACTGGAGGGTAGGGATAGGGATACAGAGGGCCCTAGACAAATTAGAGGATTGGGCCAAAAGAAATCTGATGAGGTTCAACAAGGACAAGTGCAGAGTCCTGTACTTAGGACGGAGGAATCCCATGCACTGCTACAGACTAGGGACTGAGTGGCTACGCAGCAGTTCTGCAGAAAAGGACCTAGGGGTTACAGTGGATGAGAAGCTGGATATGAGTCAACATTGTGCCCTTGTTGCCAAGAAGGCTAACGGCATTTTGGGCTGTATAAGTAGGAGCATTGCCAGCAGATCAAGGGACGTGATCGTTCCCCTCTATTTGACACTGGTGAGGCCACATCTGGAGTACTGTGTCCAATTTTGGGCCCCACACCACAAGAAGGATGTGGACAAATTGGGAAGAGTCCAGCTGAGGGCATCAAAAATGATTAGGGGGCTGGAGCACATGACTTATGAGGAGAGGCTGAGGGAACTGGGATTATTTAGTTTGCAGAAGAGAAGAATGAGGGGGGATTTGATAGCTGCTTTCAACTACCTGAAAGGGGGTTCCAAGGAGAATGGATCTAGACTGTTCTCAATGGTAGCAGATGACAGAACAAGAAGTAATGGTCTCAAGTTGCAGTGGGGGAGATTTAAGTTGGATATTAGGAAACACCGTTTCACTAGGAGGGTGGTGAAGCACTGGAATGGGTTACCTAGGGAGGTGGTGGAATCTCCTTCCTTAGATATTTTTAAGGTCAGGCTTGACAAAGCCCTGGCTGGGATGATTTAGTTGGGGATTGGTCCTGCTTTGAGCAGGGGGTTGGACTAGATGACCTCCTGAGGTCCCTTCCAACCCTGATATTCTATGAATAATGACCAATTAAGTTGCAAACAGAAAATAAAGAGAAAGCAGTTACGTAACAAAACTATGGCAGACTCAGATATTTGGATGTATCATGTAACCCTCAGTCTTTGTTTTTTCTTTTTGCTATGCTTATATTTGAGTATCTACCTTTCTTCTGAAAACTAAACTTTTTTAGCATATATTTTTTAACAAGTAGTGTTGTAATTAAAGTAAGTTAGAGGTTTGGCCAGTCCAATACTGCGAAAGGACATTAGTTGAGGGGAAACATAAACATAATGCCAAGGGTGTGCAAATCTGATATCTTTGAGGTTTCCTTGCACATGCTTCTGCGATTTGGTCTTGAGTCAATTAACTCTTTCCCTGTAATGTTAACCAAATGTTGTATTATCAGTTCTCACTCCAGTGGAGTGTCCTCTTTTTTTTTTTTTAAGTAACCTAAGTTTTCAAGTTGTAAAAAACCTAGTGACATTAAAGCCAAATTTTGTGTTGGCTTCAACCTGTGGAAGTTATTGAAGTTGCATGATAGTGTACATCAGTGTAGAATTTGACTCTCTCAAAGATTCTTGCTATGGTTTACCATTAAATTTTCATTTTACTGATTTTGCCATTTCCTTTCTTTCTTTCCATACCTCCATCCAAGCTGTGGATCAGTTGAATGTCTAGTTCTGCTGTTAAAAAAGGGAGCAAATCCTAACTACCAGGATATTTCGGGATGTACACCCCTTCATTTGGCAGCTAGAAATGGGTAAGAAAACTATTACCTTCTCAAAGCATGCTGATTTTACTTAACACAGATTATAGACCTGTTTTAAGAATGTTTTATAATTTTGGTTTGCATACTGGTTAAATTATGTTTTGCACTTTCGAAAATATAAGTAAAACCAGAATGTGAACCATGAATTTGTAGGATATTTAATTTTTTAATTTTAGAATATTGATCTATCTAAATACAACCAAGCAAGAAACATAAACTTCTATGACCATTTAAGCATTTTTGCTAATCATCAGTTTGATAGTTGGAGAGATTTTATTTAGTGACTAATAATAATAAAACTCTTATTGCAATATTGTAATTGTATGTAATACAACACTTGACAATGAACAAGGTAAATACATTAAAGGTGTAAAGCATGGATTGGATTATTCAGGATCTGGAAGACGAAGTTGAAGGGGTTTCACTGTTTGGATTGGTATTTAGATATCAAGAAATTAACTGTGTTCCCTGAAGGAACATCTTCTGCAAGACAAAAAGACTCAGGCCTTGTCTACACTACACAGTTTTGTTGACAAAAGTGAGCTTTTGTTGAATAAATGGTGTAGGTGTACACCCTGAAATGCTCCTCCCGCCAATGTAACCCCCTGCTTTGCTGACATAAAACAACCACCTCAACAAGAGGCTTAGGGCTTACGTTGACATAGTTAGGGAGATACAGTGTATGTGCTGACACTGCAGTCCTTATGTTGGCTGTTGGCTGTCACTCTTGGCTGCTGGAGGTGTGAAATGGATAAGAAGCAGATTCCTGGCTCCTGAGCCCTGTTGCTGCCTGGTCTCCCCTCCAAACCGGGCTGTCACCTGGGCTCCACACTGGGAACTCTGGCGCACAGCAGCTGACGACTCCAGGTGTGAATCTCTTCTCTCCTCGACCCCCCTGACACGTTTGGCCTGGCTCTCAGTCCTCCCACACTGCCCCTCTTCAGTTGGTAGAAATGCTCCTGGTGAGGATGTGCACCACTGACAGAAGTGAGGTAGTGTGAACATTAGCCACCATAGTAACTAATGCTGTGACTATAAGTCGACCTAACATAGGTCAATTTATCTTAGTAGTGTAGACATAGCGTAGTATTACATGTATGGTATTAATAGGACAAGAGGGCTTGGCCTACCTGGGCTCCCTCTTATCTGGTAGTGGATTTCTCTAGCCATCCTGCTGATGGCTGGTTAAGTGTGGGTTTTTTTGGGGCATCTTGAGAATAACGCCACTTAAAAGCTCTGACTCGCTGCCTCCCATCCAACCCTTTTCTCTGTGTACATGCATGCCTGATGCCTCTTCGCTTTCCGCTTTTCTTATCGTGTGACTGGCAGACAGCCTCTTCAAGGGCCTGGGAAAGAATGTACTTATAAGTTCTCTAGGGCAGCATATGTGAGTTATGTTATGATAGTGAAGATGATGGGAAATGCAATTAACCATCAGTGAAGAAGTGGAACTGAAAATATGCTATGTCAAGTATACAAAGTGAAATGAAAAAAAATGAAGAAAATACTTTTCAGTTATCTTAAGTGGTGGTTGTAAAGGTAATAGTTACAGAATTTTCAGAAGGAAATCTGACTCTTCAAGTTGTCCCTTTTAAAGGTAGGTGCAATATTAGCAGTGATTCTAGGGCTGGGTTATTTTGTTAAAAGAACAGGTTATTGCTGTCAACAATCACACTTGCTTGCACTAAAGCAAAAGTCCACATGAAATTAAGAAGACATGTGCCTATTACCCTGACCGCTTTGCTCTTTGAAGCCTGGGGCGGGGGATAAACTTCATAGCCCAAGCTGCAGCCTGAGCTGCAACTTGAAGGTACTGTCCCTGCAGCTATTTGAAGTGCAAGCCTGAATTGGTTGACCTGAGCTTGGGCGCGTGCTGCTGCATGCTGCGTTGACATATCCAAAGGGCCTAAGTAGCTTGCCTAAGGTAACACAGGTAAAGTGTCATGGAGCAGGGAACTTATCTGAGGTCTTCTGAGCTTGACATGTCAGTGGATCGTCCTTCCTTCCATTTAGAGTAAAAGCTGTTTTGTCTGGCACATCACCAAATGGAAAGCTCTATAAACCGGCATTTCTGATCTTCATTGAAAGTCCGGTTTATAGTCTGGTTGGCACAGGGCCGGTTGGGGCATGGGAGGGGGTGTGGAGCGTGGGCTCTGGGAGGGAGTTTGGGCATAGGAGGAGGTGTGGGGTGCTGGATTGGGGGCTGCTCACCTCGGGCGGGTCCTAGGCAGACGCGCGGCAGGAGGCTCTGCATGCTGCATTCGGCCGCAGGCATGGCCCCCACAGCTTCCACTGACTGCTGTTCGTAGCCAATGGGAGCTGCAAAGCAGCACTCAGGGCAGAGCGGGGGCACCGCGCAGAGCCACCTGCTGTGCCTCTGCCTGGTAGCAGCCGAGATAGGTCGCCGCTTGCAGGGAGCCACCCGAGTTGAGCACCCCGCACCTCTTCCTGTGCCCCAAGCACCCTCCTGCACGTAAACTCCCTCCCAGAGCCTGTGCCCTGCATCGCCTCATGCACCCAAACTCCCTCCCTCTTTAACTGTCATTTTTCGTTCACCGGCAGCCTCTATTCTCCCAACATGCTTTTATGGATTTTGAAATGATGTGTTAGAACAGGACACTTAAGTATTCTGATATTTGTAACATAGAAACCTGTCTAATCAACCCAGCATTCTCCCTCTATCTCCTGTAAGCTAAAACTCTTGGCTGTGTGAGTCTGCTATGGCATTGGTGACCATTTGCTTGTCTTTAAATATCAGTTAATGGTGCACTGTTATGAAGAAAACTTACATACTGCAGTTGATGCATGTGATGAATTAGTCTGAAAGGGGCATGGGGAAGATATTTGTTTTCTGCAGACCCTTTTTCTTCTTTCGTGACTGGAACTGAATATGTTCTTTCCTTTACAGGCAGAAGAAATGTATGAGCAAGCTCTTAGAATATAGTGCAGATGTCAATATTTGCAATAATGAAGGTCTGACTGCAGTAAGTGCTATCCATTTTAGTTAAGTTACTGAAGTGCTTCTCTTGAAATTAATAAACCAGTGATATGCTAACTTTACTGAAAACACCTGTACCTTGTGCCTGATAAGTGTTTGACGAGCTCGGCTATCATTAAAACTGGAAGGGTCCCCGTTAATATATAATTGTAAAGTATTGTGGAACTGTTAATTTACCAGTGATTAAAATTGATCAAAATATTTCTAAAACAGTAAAATCTTTGATTCAAATAAAACACTTTCAGAAATGCAACTTTATATGCTCAAGGTTCTTCTTTTTTATTTTTCTACCTCCTTTGTCAGTGAGCAGGCAACATAACAAAATTTCACTTTTATACAGGATTTTAACTTTTTTCCTTTGTGTAACTGGTATTGTAGCAAACTGCTTTGACTTGAAATTAAGGAGGGTAAAGTTGTGGCACCACATGGTATTATATTTGTAACTACTAGTTTTGCTGACCTGAACAATGAATGTGGACTTCTGATATCAAAGCAGAGGGCTCCTCCCTCAAACATTCTTGATTGTCTTAGCTGGCACCAGTCCCTCTCGTGCACCTCATGAGTCCAAGAATCTAAATTTAACTCTGTCCTCTGGTTGTACCTCCTATCAATAGGGTGTTCAGTCTACTGGTTACGTTCCTCAGCAGGTATGGTGTTTGAGGATCCTTTCTTAAACACATTCTTGCAATCTACTCGTGTTCAAAGGGAGCTGCTGTGAATTCAGGCACAGATTTAGACTTCTAGATGCATATTTAGGCAGGTAATTCTAGGATCCTTTTTATGAAAATCTTTGCCCCATAGCCTTAAGTTTTGTACACTTGTGTTTATGAAATATATGTATGTATTGACTACTAAGAATATTAGTAATTTGATTTTTTTTACTTAGATTCACTGGCTTGCTGTCAATGGGCGAACAGAACTACTTCATGATCTTGTACAGCATGTCAATAACGTAGATGTTGAAGATGCAATGGGACAGACAGCGCTACACGTGGCTTGCCAGAACGGTCACAAGACAGTAAGTTCATAAAACTCATTTGAACTGACTGTAATGGTTAAAACCTGCAGTCTCCTTTGAGAGTTTAAATAATTTAATGCACATCCCACAGCTGTTCATACAATTGATTAATGTATTATTACATAGTTGATTGCAGATATTGGTGTAGTGTTAAATGTTCTTGAATATTCATGCATTACTCACTATAATGTGTAGTATTTTGAGCCATGTTTGTCAGAATGACTACATACAGAAAAGCGTATATGACAACTTTTAATCAGATACAGTTAAGTGTTTGTACTTTTGGGGACTGATTTTGCATTAGGATTAAGCATATACATGCAGAATAGATTTTGCAGATTTGGACCTTTAAAATAAATTTTTTTTTTAAGATCATATGGAACAGTGATCCTGTTATCCAATGATATAGACCACTTTGAGTAAGAAATGGTCTCTGGACTATTTCCCAACCCAATTCTCCATTCTGCTGCGGTCAGAAAGTTACTCTGTGAACCACCAGAAAGGGCTCCTGAAGACCAGCTGTCAAGGGTTACAAGGTTCAAGACATCAGCTAGTAATCAGACTGATAATTATAGACACATCTACCTCATGTGGATGGGATGGAGTTGAAGTTGTTTAGGTACCTGAGCTCAGCATTTTCATACTTTACAGTGTTTGTTTTTACTTAGAATTTCCTCTTAATATATTTTTCAAAAAGGCAATATCTTTTTTAACCTCAATTTACTGATAAATATTTAAACGTCAATATAAGCTTTTTTGGGGGGGGAATCTGATTTCAGAGGTCTTACAGAATGGTCAAGTCCTATAAAAGGCATTTTAATTAAAAAGCCAAGTCCTAGAAATAGAGACTAGAGAATGCGAAAGCATTTCAGGGTGTAACTGTCATAATCCTTTTCCTAATTTTTAGGTATCTTGCTTTTGAGATGTATTACTGGAAATTAAATGTACTCTTATAACTGAAGAGAGATGCATAAAACTAAGTTTCAAGCCAAGTGATATCTTTGTTAATTTCTGGTTCTGACACTACTTTTTTCCTTTACCCAAAAGACAGTGCAGTGTTTATTAGACAGTGGTGCAGATATTAACAGGCCAAACGTGTCAGGAGCAACTCCACTCTATTTTGCTTGCAGGTATGGTATGTTTGACTTCCTAATACTGTACAAAATTTAAAATTTTAATTTTTAAATACACAAAACTACACTAATTCAATCCATAGCAAAGAACTCAAATCAGGAAATACAAAAACGAAGAATGTATTTTGTCTAAGCTCTCCCTCTTGCCGGAATGCTGTATGGTATAGTATTTGAATATTTTGTCAACATTTTCAGACATGCACATGTGTATAAGATACATGTCTGTCAATATTGCAGGCTAAGCACCTTTCTACACCTGTACCAGGGTATACCCTAATAAACTAATGAATCATAATTTTAGATTTAAAATAAGGAAGCTGTTAAAATAACCAGTATTTAACCAGCTTTGTATGCTGGGTCAATATTCTAGGTATACAATTTATTCTTTGTATACAATTCTCAAACAACACTATGGAAAAAAAATTCAGACAATCAATGGTACTACACTTCCAGGAAGGTTATATCTGTGGCAAGTTTAAGACTTCATTGGAAGACTAATTGTGTTCCAGTTCTGTTTTTAAAACAGTTGTACATTTAAAAAAAAAAAAAATTCAGGGGGTTGCAAATTGAACATGTGAAAAAGGTGGATTATAATGGAAATGGTTTGGAATCATTGCTGTAATGGATGCTAACCTATAATATGGTCAAATACGCCTTTATAAATCATGCCGTTATAAACTAACCAACATAAAGTGAATCAGCTATCTAAACTAATCTGTCATAAAATACACATCATGTCCTAAAGACTTTGTATTTGAGTGAAATTTTGTTTTCTACATTGATTAATTCAATTTCCAATAGCTTCTTATTCTAATTGGATCCTTTCAGCTGTTTGTTAGGACATCTACAATTCTGTAATCCTGGTGCTTTGATTACAGGTTAAATAGTTCACCTGTGGTGAAATTATAAATGTAAACAAAGTGAGAAATGAGCTGACCCATTGGCCTGCTAAGAGCTAGATTGTGGGAGACTGGTCTGCTGGAGGTCAGACATATGTTGACAGTTGGGGAGAGGGGAAGGAGAGAATAAATAGTGGCTAGCTAATTGAATGTCTTCTGGCATTCAATTTAGGGACTGGTATTGATATTAGAAGAAGCAGCTGAGTTGCTCCAGATTAGAGGCATTTAAACCTTTCAGAAAAGAAAGGAGTGTGTGGTGGGTACAATGGTAACTTCTAACAATGAAAAATCCTTGGTTGAGAATAAACCTGGTTTATTCTGCCTGGTTCAGGTAAATTTAAGGGGAGAACCCTGAAATGCTAATTCTGTATTCCATTTGCATTGTAATATTGTGTATATCCCCAATAAGACTGCTAAATATTTTCTATGTTTAAGGGCATACAGGGGTTAAGACTAATTATTTGCAAAATGAAATTCATGTAATACACTTAAGGCCACATTACTTGGGCTTTGTAGGAGATGTTTAAGGGCTATTATAGGGTTAGGGCATTAGAATGCAGCATAGAGCCTCTGTAGCTGGAGTAGTAATGGAAGCTCTTATGCATGGTTTTAGGCCAATTGGTTTTGAGTAGTAGTCAACCAAGTAATCCTCTTCTGTGCAACTGCTTCATTTGCAGAGAGTAAAGACAGTCCTTGATTGGTGTAGAAGTCTTTGTGCCAGGTCTTCCTGGAGGGCTGAATTTCACCCATTCTGAATTAAAAACTACTGTAATGGATGATATATGCCTAAAAAGTGAGCAGTCATAAAGGCTAACACCAATATAATATAACATCCTATTATAGTATTCTGGTGACTATAGAAGCACTTATATCTAATTTTTCCTTTCTCCTTTAAAATTTACTTGGAAAATTAATTTTCTTAAGTGCAACTGTATGGGGTGTGTGGCATACTTACCGCTTTTTGGTCTTTAATGCGCCACCACTGGCTGCGAGAAAATAGCTGATTATATGTTACATAAAGTAGTTATATTGTTTCCTTGACCCAGAGCTTTGACAATGAGATGTATTAGACTGTGAAATAGTCTCCCAAGGGAAGTAGTAAAGCCCATCACTCTGAATACTTTTATCTAGGTTAGACACTAAAAACTTATTGTAAAAAAACCACACGCATACACCATGTTATTGCACTGTCAGGATGATGTACTAGATGACAGAATAGGTCTGTTCTATCTTTCAAACACCACTAATGCAAATATAGTATATTTAACATGGCTGTATTTGGCAAGAGTTTTTAATAAGGGATAACTTCTGTTTTCCTACCCTTACAGTCTATTGTAAGAACATGGTTAGTTAGAAACAAATTATGTAAGTGATTCTTTTATTTAAAATTTATTGGATGAAAGCTTACTAGGCATCTGGAAAGAATCATAATATCTCATCTTCTCTAAGTACACTTTTCCAATGTAAAAGTATCATTAAAAATGCCTATATTTTTCCTTGTGCACTGTATTAAACTCAGGAACCATCAAATGGGCCTAGGGGCTACTTGTGGTCAGACTGTTCCTGCATGAATAGGCAAAAAATTCCAGGCCAGGCCAATAATATACCTTTGAAGCAGGCTGGAGAACAGCCACTTAGCAGTATGTCAGAGGGACCAGAAGAGGTGTCATCTTCCATGCTGTGCTTCTGCTTATGGATTTCTGTAATGTAACTTTATGCATTTGGTCTCTAGTTTGTATTGGGCTGGGAATCAAAGTTTTGGAGGAACACCTATTGCACTGTTAATTAGCTATTTAATGTAGACACATGTACCACTCAGGGGCTAAATACGTTTTGGTAAACCTTGTGTGTTTCATGCAGCCATGGTCAAAGAGACACCGCACAAATCCTTTTGATGAGAGGAGCCAAATACTTACCAGACAAAAATGGAGTTACACCACTGGATCTCTGTGTACAGGTATACATGTGCTTTACATTAACCAGTGTTTTGTGTACAATTGATATGGAATGATTTTTTTTCTCCTCCTTTGTTTCTGCTATCTGAAAACAAGGACTTCATCCCTAGAGGTCAGAGACCTCTTTTGAGGAGTTACAGTGAAGCAGTTCCACCTGACTCTTTTGGTTTGACTTCTTGGATTAGTTCAGAATAGCACAACATATGCTATTTTTTGTCTATTAATTCCATTAGAAAATGTTTTATTTTTCTTCTCCTGAGTAATTAGGAAGAATGTATATTCTTGCTATAATCTAGATCAACCAAGATTACCTTCTTATTAGGGTAGGCATATAGAAGATTGATGCTTCTGTCACAAAATAGCTGCTCACAAGGTTAGGGTCTTAAAAGAAGTAAACAGCCATTCAGTTAGTCTCTTCTTAAAGGCCACATTTATTCAGACCATAATTATATCATCTTGGGGTAATACATTCTCTTTTAGGTGTTCATGTGTAAACTGCTATAACAGCTAAGTGCCGAAGGCCTCTACGTAAGAATAACTTATTACTTCAGATGTTAACTTTTCAAGGAGATGAAGATTTTGCTGCTGAGCCTTCAGTTTTTCCAAAGGTATTGCAATCTCTACATCCAGGCCTCTATTTTAAAAAGGATGAGGATGTTATGACTTCCTGTTCCTACACATTTTCAGCTGCCATGCAAAACAAAATCTAGTTTTGTCAGAAGTCTACGAGGTTTTATAGAATGTACGTTAGTGAGTATCTTGTAACTCCAGTGACCTGTTTCTTTTTGTCTGACAAGACAAAGGGTCAAGATTCAGGATATTAAATACACTATTTCCAAGTCATCTTTAAAAGTTAGGCAAGCTCTCTTATTGCCTTCTACCTTCTGAAGACTGCACAGACAGATTCATGCCTGGTCACTTACAGTTAAAGAATGTCTACATGTGTTTGGCAGCAATTCTGCTATTCATGCTTCTGGAATCTTTTAAAGAGGGATGATTCTGAACGAGGTGTTTAATAGATTAATCTGTAAAATGTCTTGCTCAATTCGTAGCACTTTTAGAATCACCTTTGTATCTAATAAGTCTACGGGCTTTAATTACTATCACTTTGGGCACAGTTCCCTCAGCTCCAGTACGCTGCTTTCCCTCAGTCTACATCAGGGATTGGCAACCTTTGGCATGTGGCCTGCCAGGGAAAGCCGCTGGTGGGCAGGGATGGCTTGTTTACCTACAGCTTCTACAGGTTTGGCTGATTGCAGCTCCCACTGGCAGCAGTTCACTGTCCCAGGCCAATGGGATATGCTGGCTGCCCTTCCCGCAGCCCCTATTGGCCTGGGACGGTGAACCACAGTGAACCAGTGGGAGCTACGATCGGCCGAACCTGCAGGCTGCAGGTAAACAAACTGTCCCAGCCCACCAGCGGCTTTCCCTAACGGGCTGCGTGCCAAAGGTTGCCAATCCCTGGTCTACATTTTCGCTAGCATTTCTTTTGGTTCTACAAAAACCTTAGGGAGTAACATACCTTAGTATAATTCCAAATCAGGTTTAACCTGTAAAGTGTCTTTTAGTTTATCAAACATGAGATCAGACTGGAAGAACTCATGTGACACCATTTAGCATATGCAAGATTCTCTGTAAGTGGAAAATTTTGACATTAATTAGAAAAATTAAACAAATAGCTGGTTAGTTGCCAGAAAAGTAGGTGGAATCTATACAGTGTAAGTTAGAAAGTGGGTAAATGATACATTGGAATCCTAGAGATAGGAAAGAGTATTAAGGATGTTGCTGCCTCTAGGACAGTACTGAAGAGAATAGTTAGAGGCTTTATAAAAATGGCGATGGCCCATCTAGTCTTGTATCCTGTCTTCTGACAGTGGTAAATGCCAGACACTTCGGAAGGAATGAACAGAACAATTATTGAATGATCTGTCCCCTGCCATCCAGTCCCAGCATCTGGCAGTCAGAGGCTTAGGGACACCCAGAGTCTGGGGTTGCATCCCTGACCATCTTGGCTAATAGCCACCTATCCTCCATGAACTTACCCAATTCTTTTTTAACTCACTCATACTTTATATCCTTTTAAATAGCATGCTAGGCCATCCTTAGCATGTGGCTTTCTTATATAGTTATCAAAACTATATTTCCTAATCACTACTGATTTTTATTGCTCACTCTTAATAGTTCTGCGTTGGTAGCTCAACTCATTTGTGATGAGAAGGGAGTGGTTACTGATCCTTTGGTGCATTTAATTTTGAATATATTCTTCTTCTCTTCCCTCCCCCCCTCCCCCCCACATCTGAGAAATCAGATGGCAGAACTGAGACTAGTTTTTAGACTCTAATAGTCAGCCAGCTAAACTCTGCCTGGATTCAGTTCTGTGCTGAGTGAGCTGTGAAAGGAAAGCAAGCTGGGGATTCCTCTAATATGTGTAGCTGCTTACTTTTGTATATTTTCTTCATCAGTCAGCATATTCTGGCATGACTCTAGTTGGATACCTGAAGTACTGTCCTCTGTGGGCTTACAGAAACTTGGGATGTGTTTGTGCAAGTGCTTAGTTCTGGAGGATTATACTTGGCCGACTTCTAAAGTGTCATTTACTGGTGCTTAAAGGAGTCCTGGCTAGTGAGCTTTGTCTGTAAAGATGTTTGTGACACAGGACCTTGAAGATTGTGCTGGTGTGATACTGTTGAGGAAACTGAGTGTTATAAAGACCTATATTAATATTCTAATACTGTTAAATATAACTGAAGCATAAGTGCTGTTGACTGGTACGGAAATCCAAAAAGTCATCTAGGGTAGATTTCCTGAAACAAAATTAGTGATGTGATACAATTCAGAACTCCAGATTTTGGGAAGCTTTTGGGAAGTTCATTTTTAAACCTTGTGTCTTGGGTGCATATCTAGTCATAATACTTCAATTTTCTTGTCTTGTTCATTTTAATTTAAAAAGTTATACATTGTTTATGGGATTATCCTATTGCCGGGATCTATAAGATAAAAAAAAAATTGAGCTTGGGATTTGGGAATCTTTAACTAAGACATCTTAATCCTGTTTTGGGGAAGTAGTTTTCTGGGTGCAACAAGCTAGAATAGCAATACCCACCAAATGTGAAAGCAGGAGCTAATATGATTTATGTATAACTCTGTTGTTTTCAGCATTCTTCTTAATTATCAGTTAAAATGGCTGCTGGAATGTAAAGTTATTGTAGTTTTTCAAAGATGAAATTGATTACCTTGAGAAGAGAAACTGAGACTACTAATGCTTGACACATGAATGTTCATTTATCTGTATTAACAAAAAATCCACTCAACACCTGAAGCTCACTTTTTATTTAACTTTCAAGTCTTTACTTTGAGATGAGGACTTTGAGTCTTTTGCATTTGCTCTTTAGTATAGGTCCCTGAGGATGGATTGCCTGTCTGTAAGGATGTATATAGCACTTGTTCTTAAAATTGTTTTATAATAGTTTCTTGCTTTAAAAATGCTGTCTTACAGGGTGGGTATGGAGAGACTTGTGAAGTTTTAATACAGCATCATCCTAGACTCTTCCAGGCAATTATTCAAATGACACAGAATGAAGAGCTACGGGAAAACATGGTAATACATATTTTCTATGCTGTGTCTACATCAGTCTCTCTCTCCTTACTTTCTCTAACACACTCTTAGTGCCATTATCTACTGTATTTTAGTCCATTGTTTTTCACTCCATTAAAAATGTATTTATTTAATTTTAACATATGTGATTAAGGATTCTTCTCTTTTATTAAGAATAGGAATTTTCCTAATTTATTTTGGAATTTGTTTACTGATCACAATCATGTACGTGACTCACTAGCATTTGACTCCATCCTTGCTATGAGTACCATACTTGGAACTGCATTTATTTGCATACAAATTTTAAGTTATTTTACAGATATAACTAAAAATAAGTGACCTCCATGTGCACAGTGTCTAAAGTTATGTGTTTAGCTAATATTTTTTAAACTGGCTCTGCTAAAGTGAATACAAACCTAATTTACATTCTAGAAGGATACTATTATTTGGTTGTACCACTTTAAATAATGAATTACAAAGCACAATATGGTAATAAAGGTAGTAATGATAATTACTCCAGCCAGGCATTTTAGAACTCACTACTCAAAGAATTTTAAACATAAAAGAGAAATAAAATTATGAAATGTGCAGACCAATAAAGTAAAATAACAGTACTGTAATCCTTAACTAACTTTGAAAGAATAAAGTTACAGAGAATATATATGCATTGTGCATTTTGAGAGGAAGTACCAAGAAGTAACAACAACAGTAATACAAGTATGTGTTGGGGGGGAGAGTGTGTGTATGAGAGAGAGACAGTGAGCTGTCTCTTTAAGCACAGAACTCATGACTAGGGCCCTACCAAATTCACAGTTCAGTTTGGTCAATTTCATAGGCAGAGGGGGCGGAAGCCTGGAGCTCAGGCAGGAGCTATGGGGGGTGAAAGCCCTTAGTTCCAGTTGGAGCAGCAAGAGGTGGCAGCCCCCAGCCCAAGTCCCTGAGCCCGGACAGGAGCTGAGGGGGATGGGTGGGGGGTCGGCAACCCTGAGCCTGGGCAAGAGTTGCAGGGTCAGGAGCCCCGAGTTCCGGCTGAAGCCTGTTTGCCTACAGCCCTGGCAGGAGCAGCTCTGGGGGGTGGCAGCCCCAAGTCTGGGCAGGGCACCCTGAGCTTGGACAGGGGCTGCGGGGGGGGTGGTGGCAGCCCCCAGCCCGGGCCCACCCGAGCATGGGTAGGAGCTGCTGGGGGGAGGCAGCCCCCAGCCCAGCTCTGGGGCTGCTGTAGCGCAGAAGTGAGGGTGCTGTGGGGGTAGGACTGATCTCCCTCTGGTAACAGCTGTGCAGGGGAAAGACAAGTCCTGTCCCTCTGCAGTCCAGCTAATTTCAGGGAGATCAGATTTCACTGGGAAGGGCTTATTTCACAGTCACTGACATGTTCTTCAGGTTGTGAAATTGGTAGCAGCACAGACTTCTGCCCCTCCCCCCCAGCTCAATGGAGAGTGGGTACACGGCGGGAAGATGGGAACACCCCAACATCGGCTGTCCACCTGTGCTCTGCACAGCAGACAGGAGGTTCTCAGGAGCAGCTTGGCCGGGGCAGCTCCAAGCTGAGGTAGAGGCAGGAGAAGCAGCAGCTGCAGATGGCCACAGAGCAGCCAGGGGGAGGAGGGACAGGACATCCTGCTTTGAAAGTGCCCCTCTCAGCAAGGCGCCAGGGTCAGTGACCCAACCCACCCCAAAGTTGGGTCCTGAGAATAAAGTAGCTGTGATGGGGTATACAAACCCCATATGCGTTAGGAAGGTGTTGTTAAGCTTCGGTGACCCCAGTCAGCCTGGGTGTCAGGCTGGAAGGAGGAGTTGGAAGGAAGAAGCACAGCTCAACTGGATGCTGACCTGGCATGAGAGTAGGCTGGCAGCTACCACATCATGCAAGAAAGCTGGCTAGGACTGGAAACTGACGGAAGACTGTAGTGTGCCAAAGACTCCCTGCGGGAGGGTAGGTCTGACCCACTGTTCATTTGAATGGTTACCAGAAATTCCCTGGTGTGCATTAAGACAAGAAGCTGCAGCTGGGGTGTGTATGAAAAGAAGGGGGTTGAAAGTGAGCTCAGCAGGGCTGAAGGTTTTTTTAGTTTGCTTGAGGAACAGGCTTTTTGGGGGGGATGGATGCAAAAATATGCATGAAGAGAAGGGAATAGGAAAAGTAACAAGGGATGACAGCAGGCATGAAAGGATGTAGTGAAGAGCACAGATAGAAGAGTTGAAAGTTTTCCCAGTCACAAAAATTCTCTAAGGTCCTGGACAGTGAAGGGTGCAGATGAGGGGTGAAAGGAGGAACTGAAGGTAGAGAAGAGATTCTGGTTGTTGGCAAGATAAGTCTGCTTGGGAGAAGTAAAGTTGTTTAGCAAGGAAGAGGAGAGAATGAATTTAAAGAACTGGTGGTTAGCACAATTTGGACTTTGGAGCTCATCACTATTTGAATAAGAATGGAGGTAGTGAAAGTTAGGGATCAGCCAGGCTATCAATGTAACATTATTGGGCAGCAAAGGAACAAATCAAGAAACTTAGTCGTATCGGCAGAGTGATGAAGCTTGTGCTGATCTTGAATTTGCCTTCTTACATGTTCATAAATTCTAAAATGTACTTGATGGATTTTCATACCAAAAAAAAATGACACTTTGCATAATGATGATTTTTTTATTAGTACTTTCAGAGCATTTATTCATGCTATATTCTCAAGTCCTATAATACAAAAACCAACTTCTAAAATAAATTTTTGAATAAATTTTCAGTTTAAAAGATCTTTTTGAGTATTAGGTGCTAATTATGAAATGGTTGGGCACATACATATTACCGTTTCTATGGGTTTCCTGCCTCACCTAGCTATATGTTCTATTTTGGATTAATCTGTAATAGAACATGTTATCTACTTTATTTTACCATATCCAGTTACGGCAAGTTCTAGAACACTTATCCCAGCAGAGTGAAAGCCAGTACCTTAAGATCCTAACAAGCCTTGCTGAAGTTGCTACAACAAATGGTCACAAACTACTTAGGTAAGTGTCAAAATATGCAAGTAGGTCAGTAATGAAAAATATGCTTAAAGATACTTAGTTCCACTTGTTATATCAAGAACAGAATATTTATTTTCATTTGATTTCTTGCCCGACTGGCATGAAGACAAATATCAGTCATACTTGGTAGAAACATTTGAAGAAAGACCATCCTAGTGGGGCTTTCATTTTGCATTTTAAACGAATCTCTTTAAAAGGCTCTTTAAAAGAAACAGTGCATTTTTTTTTTAAGTGGAGATCAGGTAGGCATTATGATTTTGGGGGCTCTGTAGTGACGGATCTAGGATCTAGTGGAGTTTTCTGCCACCTCTTTTCACTTGAAAAGGCAGATTAGGGTCAGGTAGTAAGCTGCAAAGCATGGGGTCCATAGTCATTCTTTGAGATTTAAGGTAAGTAGATCTTTAGGATGGGTTTATTATGGGCTAATGCATTTTGTTTGGTGTGTCAAGATCATCCAAATTCAACAAGCTGTCTGCCGAGCTGTGAAAGACACATAATCTCCTGGCCCTTTCCTGCTGCCTATTCCCTAGTCATCTCATTTGTACCTTTTTAATTTTAAGATTTTTATGTACCTATGTTGATAATACTCAACCATGTGTCTTTAGAATCCTTAATGACTGTGTGATGGGTTAGACCCTCTTTGGGATGCCATCTGATGTATTAAGCCCCGCCTCCTGCTCCACTAGTCTGGATTCCCTCTCTCTGTTTTGCTGAATTCAGCTCTCTGGGCTCCACACACACACGTAGGGCCACACCCAGCTGCAGACACAGACCGAAGTCAGCTCTGTGTGAGAGGATTCACCAAGCACTCACGTGTACACCCCTTTTCGGAAATAACCCCAAAATAATACTGTCTTGCATTGTATACAAGGATCTGTACAATGCAAACTCATAAAAATTCACCCTCTACCTCAATGTGAAGAGAGAGATGCACAACTTCTTGCCCCCTGTCCCTCCCAGTTAGAAATTGCACAAGCTGAGTTTAATAATAAACAAAACAAATTTATTAACCCTAAAAGGCGGATTTTAAGTGAGTATAAGAGATAAACAGAACAAAGCAAATAAAACAAAATACGCAAGCTAAGCTTAATACACTCAAGAAACAGGTAACAAAATGTAATTTCTTACTCTAAATGTTGTTTTAGGCAGGTTGCAAAGTTTCTGTAGCTTAGAGTTCCAGTTATACCTCTTTTCAGACTGGATCACTGTCTCAGTCTGGACTCCCCCCTTGCCATCCCTTCAGGTGTCTTTTAGCTGTCTTTCTTCTTGGGCAGGCAGGCAATGGAGTAGAGTCCCATTTGCCCTCCTCCCCACCCTTCAATAATATTTACATAAGGCTGGACTCTTTTTTTTGTTTTCCAACTTGACAGATCCCCTCACCCCCCTTCTTTTAGTGGAAAGTTACAGGTCCAAGATAATGTTTAGTATCAAGTGACAAGGCCACCTGGCCTGGTAGCGTCACAGCTACGTCTCAGGATGCTTCTCAGGAAGGAGAGAGATTAGTATCTTCAGTCTTGTTGTTTCTGCCTAATGGACCATCAAATGTGATGGCCTGTTGTATGGTGGGTGTCTTCCAAAAACACCCAGTTGTAATAGTTACATAGTCCATATTCCTAACTTTAGGTACAGAAATGATACCTGCATATGCACTGGATAATCACATTCAGTAAATCATAACCTATCCATTAATCTCACATGACTCCTCTTGCATAAAACATATCTTTGTTATGCTATATTCATATCATAACAATATTTCTATGAAGAATATTGGGTGTAACGTTACAGGCCATGTCTACCATTTTGATACAGTTTAGCTATAACTTGTTGCTTCATGTTCCTTCAGCTAAATGTTGCCCTAACATAGGTGCTTCTGCAAGGCAAGAGTATCCTCACATACAAGGTACTCCTATCTCCCATGCTTCATTTTGCTTCTGCTGTCTAACACTAGCATTTTCCTTAAGTTGAATTCTCTTCTCGCATCTAGCTACTCCACAAATCAGGCTTCTGCTGTTTGACAGCATTGTCTTAAGTATTCCTCTGAAGCATCTGAATCATGTTGCTATTGCAGGCTGGATCTTGGTCTACATGGGCCTCATGTCTGATCCTGTATGGCTATTATGCCACTGCCTCAACTTCGTTTGTTGCCATCCTCATCCATTCCCTCACCTCCTCTCGCTCCTTTAATAACACCCGTATAAGTATCTTATGTCCCAATTCTTCAGACTAATGTGCAGAAAGTGGATGTCAGTAGTCTTGCATACAAGTGTACTCACTTCTCTAGTGTCAAATTATTATGCTGGCTCCCTGTACGTTAGAGAACTCCATTTAAAGAAGATTTTTCTTTGTAAGCCTACTAAAATGTCCTGGTAGGATCTTGCCTCTGGATATGTCTGCTGACACCCAGAAGAAGCTGGTTCTTTCTTTGAATTTGCTATTAGGAGCACTTCTGAGAAGCAGCTCCTGCCATTGGCAATATCTTTTCTGCACCTTTCTCCACCTCAGTCCATTCTTCCTCTGGTGTTCTACATCTTTCATTGCTGTACAGTGTGTGGTGGGATATAGGTTTTACCTCAGACCTTGTAAGCTACTTGCTAACTCTGTCTTGCACTGACCTTCTTTGTTACTTCACGCAATCTTGTTGTTGGCATAAAACACCTCTTACTTTTTACAGGAAAGTTTACCAGATTTCATTGCTTTCAGTAGTAATGGATTGGCACAGACTCTCTTGTCCCTTGCTAGAGAAGTGAGTGAGACTTTCTCTGAAAGGGCTAACTGAAATAAGATAACTCCAGAGTGGAATTGCCTCATTAAAACCTTCTTGAAACCTTTCTGGAAAAGGAGTGATTTAGAGAGAGGGTATTAATTGGATAGATTCTCTGTATCAAGGAAAGGAAAGGACTTATTTGGGCAATGCTCATGAACAGTTTGAGGGAAGTTGGCAGCTTGTCCTTTCAATCAACAGGGGATCAAATAGGTCCCCTTCCACTCCCAACTAAATTTGTTTTACCAGCATTGTCGAGTATGGATCCAATTTGTAGGTAGCAGGTCAGAGCTTCCTACTATGTCTAGAACTTCAGATTCTTCCACAAACTCATTTGTTGCCTTCTCCTTTTGACATGGATCTACTTCACTAGAAAAACATTAAAGGTATATTTAAAAAATATATTAATTCATCGCAAGTTAAACAACATTAAAGTGCATTGGTTTAATGCCATTTTAATTTTATGTATTGCATACAAAGATAAGCTCACTTTTTGTTTTTTTTGTTCTTGTTTTAAAAGACCTGTAGACTTTTGAGTTGAACACCAGATTAAATGTATACATTTTTGCAATGCATTGTTTTAGGTCTCTAAATTCATAGAGTCACAACAAATGTACCACCGTGTAAGATGGTAGTGTCACAAACGGCACATAATCCTGCTGAAACATGAAAGCAACCTATAGGAGTCAGCTAACAGAAATGGAGTGACATTTTTGTATATGCAATGTGGAGTAGTTTAAAAAAAAAAATCTTAATATTTTATATCTCAAGGGGTATAATGAAAAAATTTGGCAAAATACTTTCAGATTTTCAAAAAAACTTTGTTGGTTATTCCCACTTCCTACATTGCAAGCCATCTCTATACTTCAGCAAGGTTTTATAGCGGTTATTTTGTTACCAGCATCGTGCAGGTGAAGAAATGGTACTTGAGAGATCCTGGGTTTAGTTCCCTGCCACAAGCTTTAGGTGATTTGCCTAAGGTCACAGTTGAATCTCTGTGCCTCAGTTCCCCATATGTAAAATGGGCATAATACCTCTCCACGCACGGAAGTGTTTCAAATAAATTATGAGGTAGTCAGGTATTAGTGTTGGGGGTCATGAGTACCTAGACAATGCATGCTGATGCTTGTATAGTTAACCTTTGTAACTAAGGGAAGCTAGTTTTGCAGGTGGAGCGATGCAAGTAGTATCTCTTTTTAATACTCAGCATGTCTAGTATAGCTTTTCTGAAACATATATAGCAGATGTGGTGGGATACTATTTGCAGAAGAGGACTGGATGGAACTCAATCCAGGATTAATTAATACTAGTTTAGGGAAAATGTTAGCTTATTTCTTCTTTTGGGCTGGTCGTATACTTGTGAAGCATTCTCAGCCTGGGAAGCAAAAGATTGGAACCAAATTCTAATGTGGAAAGCATTGCCGTTAGGCTGATCCACATGGATGGATTAAGTTTGTCTCATATCTAAATTAAAAAATCTTGTGTTCAGAAACTTTGGTGGTGGCTAGATAAGAATCTCCAAAATGATAAATGTGTGGCTATGACCAAGGCCTTAGGTGACCACGATTTTGAACCTGTACATTTGTTTTTCTTTTTCCTTTTTTAAAATTTAACCAGGGAAAATGCAGCCTTTTCTGTCACATTGTAATACTGTTTTTTGTTAATCTTGGCTTACAAAAAAGCTCCCTGGTCAAAGATCAAACAACAGCAGGAAAGATGTGAACTCAACATATCACTTTTCCAAAAAGGTGTTAATTTAAATACTCAAATATTTTAGTAGTACCTTTTATTTAAAAAAGGCAGTCTTTTTTAAAAAAATGTAGTTTCCCCCCTTCTTTGTTTCCTTTTTTAGAGGATGAACTCTTTCAGACCCAATCAAAATCAGAAGAAGTGCTTTGTTTAGTACAGTGCTTCATATGCTGTTGGCACTCTAATGTTGCTTGATCCAATTTTATATGTGGTTTGGTCTGGTTTAGGTTATTATTTAAAAATGGTTATGCTACCTTCTGCGACGGACACGCAAACCATGTTTTAAGAAATACTGAAAACTGGCTAATACGACATTTTAATACCAAGTGTTTATATACTATGTATAGGCCATTGCAGCAGATCTAGGCTGCTTCCTCACTGACAAATCTTCTTTAAGGAATATTATAATACTGTTGGGGCATGATTGTTATTTGGTATGCTGCATAGATTGGAACAACCTATGCTATAACATTAATATTCACTGGTTCAGTAACCTAGTCAGGGCACTATCACAACACCCTTCAAGATAGTAGGTATATGGCTTTTTATAGCTATGTCACCACATGCATCTCAAAAATTAGAGGGTATAATTTATTGCAGGGGTTGTCAACCTTTTTCTTTCTGAGGCCCTCCCCAACATGCGAAAAAAATTCCATGGCCCACTTGTGCCACAACTGTTTTTCTGCATATAAAAGCCAGGGCCAGTGTTGGGGGTAGCAAGCAGGGCAGTTGCTTGGGCCCCCATGAAGCTAAGTTGCTCAGGGCTCGTTGGCAGGGCTCGGGGCCATGAGCTTCAGCCCCATGTGGTGGGGCATTGGCTTTCTGCCCTGGGCCCTAGCAAGTGTAATGTCGACCCTGCTTTGCGGACTCCCTGAAACCTGCTTCGCCCTAGACCCTTGGTTGAGAACCACTGATTTATTGTATTTAAAGTCAGAGTTGGCACTCAACACCTGTATTTTAATATGTTGAATGCTAAGTTTAACTCCTTGAAGTTGTTTAAAACTGTTATGGTGTCTTCAGATTTTTCATAGAGGACAAGCATCCTTTTTACCAGGCTTGAAAAATTCTTGAAGCTTGGTTGTAAAACTTGTTAACAGAAAGCAATCTGAACATGATTGAGTCTGTGGTGTTGAATGAATTCACTGATATCTAGATTATATATTAATAATTACACTGATGGTGCAGGGATACTGGTCTACAGTTGAAGTTCTGGCCAAAGTAGTCACACAGGTATTAAACTTTTTATTTATTTAGTGACTTTTTTGAGTATTATTACATATATTACATATGGGGCAAAATAATAGCTAGCATGCTGTTCATCACAACTTTTTTTTTGTGGAAGCAGTGTGATTTCTATCATCCTGGCCCATAAGCAGATTGGTCTAATTTGATGTATTCAGCACAAGTATTTTGCTAATACTGGACTTTAGCACAGTCTCTTTGGCTGGCACAGTTCTAGTAGTAGGCTGAAAGATAATTTCACTTGGAGAAAACATTTTCTTCTGAGTCAACTTGGTTTATGATTAGTGTGTGTTAAGAACTTACTGTTGTAGATGTTATCTCTTACCATGCTTCAGAAATGGTGTAGGTATATACAAACACTAACAAAATATACCCTAAAAGTTTGTATTTGCTATTTTTATTTAGCTATTATTGCAAAATATCTGGAATTTAAATATGGTTAGAAATCAATAAAAATTACAGCATGTGTTCCTTGTCCTTTTGGGATGGGAAATAGATCCATCATTTGTTTAGCCATGTGTGTTGGAGAACTGTTAAATCCCGAAGTGTTGGGTTGTGTTTACCCCTTTATATACTGAATCATTTAATTTACGGAAAAATACTTCAATTTTTTTCCCCCCAGCTTGTCAAGTAACTATGAAGCTCAAATGAAGAGTCTCTTAAGGATCGTGAGGATATTTTGTCATGTCTTTCGCATAGGCCCATCCTCTCCCAATAATGGAAATGACATGGGCTACAATGGAAATAAAACTCCAAGAAGTCAGGTGTTCAAGGTCAGAAAAGTATATGACGTTGTTAGGAAGATAGACGTTAAAGAGATGAATTTCACAAAGCATGCATTCATTAATCAGACATCTCATGAACAGGAAGTAAGTTTGGTTGATACCCATATCTGTTTTTAAGCTAGGCCCACCTCTTTACGTTTTGTGTAATCAATTTTTTTACATTTTTTTATTGACCTACAACTTACCTTTTCTTTTTCTTTTCTTAATTTCTCCTACTAATAATCTCATGTCATTTTAAAACATTTAAAATGTCTTATTATCACTCTGTGTTTGTAATGGTAGATCTTAGTTTTTAATTTCTGTTTTAGGTTTAGTAGTATAGCTTGTAATCTCAATGCTGTAATATTAAGAAATATACTAGAATGCATAAATGTAAATCCAAAATATGATGATTAGAGGTTTATCAGGTTTTTATCACTTCTTTTATATTTCTCAAAATAGATTAAATTTAATTTTTCTTTCTTCGCTTTCATCACCAAGTCTTTTCTGAAGTAATCTTGTTTAAGAACTTTCAGTCAATAACTTTATTACTGAATACTTTAAAGCTTATTGGCTTTCTACTATCTTGACACATCTGTACAAAGCTATGGTTAATGAAGTCTCACCTCTGAATGTATATTTTTCATGTATATGATACTTCTGTAGGAAATTGCGTAACTTGCTATTTTGTAAAGCATTCCGTTTTTGCTATCCGCTAAATTTCATCTTTTCAAAACAGAGTTGTTACATTTTCTTAATGATGTGAAAATCACGTTAGCATTGAGGTAGGTATGTATCTTTGTTGAGAGATGAATATATTGGTAGAAACAAAGCAGCCCCAAAAGAGAATACTCAAAATTTGAACCTTGTAATTCTTCTTTTTGTTGAATAGTGTTTCCTATTGGAAGGAGGGGAGAAAATATATAAATTAAAAAGCCTCTCTGTTTCAGATGATGTCTGATTCTTGTTTGTAAAATAGTCTGTCCTTTTTCTCAGTGGACTCTACTAGGAAATATGAAATCTACTGCAGAAGAAATATTGCTAATATAACTAAAGCTTTTTCCTAAAACTGAACTATTACAGTTGAATAACTTGATATGCAGGTGAACATCACTAAACTCTACTCACAGTGCCCTCCCTTATTGTCAGCAAAGATTTAATGGCAGAGTGCTGTGGGGAAGGTTTGTGTTACTAAGATCTCATTGCTTCTCAAAATACGCTGGTAATAGCCGTTTTACACTATATAAAGCAAAACTTATATTTTCAAATACATGAGCTGAGTATATTTAACGATGTTCTGTACTAACATGGCTTTAAATCTTAACTTGCTAATTAGCAAAAGTGAGAATTGCATGACGGGTCTCGGTTTGTTTTGTTTGTTTTTTAGCGAAGTTTGTCTGTGTTTAGAAACCTTAAATTTTGAAGAGAGGATTCTGCCTTGGCTTCTGATGGCTTTTCTGTCTGGGCATTTTTAGGACAGATTCATTTTCACTTTCAGGTGTTAGCCCTCATCTCCAGTTTTACATTTTACTTTACAAGCAATAGGGAGGGCTTGTTTAAAAATCTTCAGTGGCATGTTGCAAGGAGTATGCTTCTTTTGGACTCACAGTATTCAGATAGCTTAGGTGGTGGGGGCCAGGAAGTATTTGGCTCCCAGAAGGCATGTTTTCCTCTTTAATCCTTCCTTAGGTATGTAGTGGTCCTGATCACTTTAATCCTTTGGGAAGGAAGACGTCATACTGTGCCTGCCAGTTAGCAGTGGATACTGTTTCAAGTGGAGGCTGCTTAAGATCTCTCAATGGTACCAAACAATGTGTACATATTTAATACATTTCAAAATGTATGTCTCGGGTGACATTCTGGCCCTACTGAAGTCAATGATAAAACTGACTGCTGCTGTTAACTTCAGTGGGGCCAAAATTGATTGATACATATCAGTGCAAGCTTCTGAAATAACTACAGTGAGTAGCAAAAGTTACTGCCACAAGTCAAAATATAAATCCATGCAAAGGTGAAATAAGCACCATGTCAAATCATATTAAAATATCTTCCATAGTACCCTCAACATTGCTAAATTTAGGCTTTAGATTGGAAGATACTTAAAGGCAAAGGTCCTTAACTTAGAGTTCTGCCACTGGCTTTACAGTTTATCCAGTGGCGTAGCTAGGTGGAGAAAACGGGGAGCGGAGATAAAAAAAAAAAAAAAAAAGGCGCCACCCGCTTGTACTCACCTGGCAGCGCTCCGGGTCTTCAGCGGCACTTCAGCATTGGGTCCTTCACTCACTCCAGTCTTCGGTGGCACTGAAGGATACACCCCGCTGCCGAAGACCGGAGCGATTGAAGAACCCGCTGAAGAGCTGCCGAAGACCCGGCTCACTGCCGGGTGAGTGAAAATTAAAAAGGCGCCACTTGTGGTTGGTGGGGGAGCAGCCGCTGCCCCGCTCCTCCCCTAAGTACGCTACGGAGTTGATATAGGATTTCAGTTGATCTTAACTTTCATGACTGCTGTTATGAAAGTAGTAGTCTTATGTAGCTGGCTTTCAAACCATTAGGGCTTTGCTTTGAATTGCACCAAGCAGTGAGAAGAACTAGTGCAAAGGATGAATGCTATGCATTCATTTGAACTAGTGCAGAGCTCTGAGAACAGATATTGTATGCAAGTGTTCCCTCTTGTAGGCAGGTGGATGTATTCTTCACTAGGTGAAGCCGCTGGGTGCCCTTCAAGGAAAGAGCAACTCTAGAAATTTCCTTTTTGAGAAACCACCTTCCTGTGTCATGTTGTGCTGTGAAAATGAGTACAGGCATGGGAACTGGTCCTCTCTTCCCCCTCCTACCCCTAAGTATAAAAGAATAGCAGGGTGTCCTCTGTGAAGGAGCCCTTTCCTTTGGAATGTAATCCTCAGGGTTCAAAGGACCCTGAATCTGCTGACCTTTTGGACATGTTGCAAGACTGTTTAAAAAGGCTGTAGATGGAGCAAATGTTACCCATGTTGCTGTGTAGGGAAATGTGTGGTTTAATAAATATGATCATATGCAATCTGGTTACTCCTCTTAATATACTGATTTATTATATTTTAAAATTTTCAGAAGTGCTTAAGGTCTTGGGCCATGAATGCCCCCGAAATGGGGGTTGGAGTGCGGGAGGGGGTGAGAGCTCTGGGGTGGGGCCAGAAATGAGGCGTTCAGGCTGTGGGAGGAGGCTCCATTCTGGGGCAGGGGGTTGGAGTGCGGGAGTGGGTGAGGGCTCCAGCTAGGGATGTGGGCTCTGGGATGGGGCTGGGGATGAGTGGTTTGGGGTGCAGGAGGGTGTTCCAGGCTCGGACCAAGAGATTCAGAGGCCAGGAGGGGGATCAGGGCTGGGGCAGGGGGTTGGGGTACGGGGAGGGTCAGGGGTGCAGGCTCTGGGTGTCGCTTACTTCAAGCTGCTCCCGGAAGCAGCGCCATGGCCGTCCTATCTGCAGGCGCCATCGGCCATGGTTCCCAGCCAATGGGAACTGCAGGTGGAGGAGGGGACGGGCGCTTGGGGCGGGGCAGCATGTGGAGCTCCCTAGCTGCCCCTACATGAAAATCCCTGGCCCCACTCCCCAACTGGAGCGCTGGAGCGGGGCAAGCCCTCGACCCTGCTCCCCGGCGGGAGCTCAAGGGCCAGATTAAAAGGGCCGACGGGCCAGATGTTACCCACGGGCTGCAGTTTGCCCATCCCTGCTTATACACTTAAGTAAAAAAAAAAAAAAATGGCCACAGTAATCTGGCATGGAGAGGTGAAAAGGGTTTGGATAGACCCTGAGCATGGGCTAACATGGAAAAAGCTCACAGTTTGAGGGAAGAGAATAGCTGTGATCTTACTGGAGCAAGCTTCATTTAAGCTATTCCAAAGGTACTAAAAGTGGGTGTATTACCTGTGTCATGCAGATGATAGAATGCACTAGGAGTCAGCCCCACTTCGTGGGTGAAGGAATCACTAGCTAATTAAAACTCACTGCTTGATTATACTCAACTTTGGCTGTGCAAGGAAGTCCTTTGGCTAATATACATTTTGTTTAGGAACCCAAGTTTGAAGGAAAATCCCTTTTAACTCAAATTAAAAGTCTGCCTGTGAGAAGCCCCTTTTCTGTTTACTTTGACCAGGCTCTAGTCTCCTCTCCATTATATTCCATTGAATTATTATTTCAGATAATTATTTCAGATTCAAATTATTTCAGATTCAAGACTGAAGTAATGGTCCCACATCAAATTGCAGCTTTAGTTTGTCAGTAACAGGCATGGATGGCTGCTTTGAGGTAGTCATTAGAAAAGGATCAGAACTTCTTGTTCTGCATTGTGTGTTCAAGCTCACTATAGATTACCTTTGCTACCTTGTAAACTGGAGGCAACAATTTGTCCAATAGGACCCTAAAAGAGCAAACTATCTTTGAAAAAATCATGCAGGCGCTACTTTTGCTTATGCTAAATGTTTCTCCCTGCAAGCATGCTTCTGTCTTACATTGCTTAAGTCATAGCCAGTTTGCTTTTATCTGGGTCTAACACTGGGACAATATTAAGACTGTAGAACTCAATAAACTTGGCTAGTAATTCCAATAAATACTGATGTGATCTGCACACTTCCAGATTTACAAATTAATTGTATTCCAGGACACTTGAACTTGATAGTCATGTCCTTGAGAGTGGGCATCTTCTAAACCTGAGATCGAATACAAAAAACGTAGCAATACCTCTTTCCTGGTCCAAATTCAGTTCACATTGGACTTAGCTCATCTTATTCCAGCCAGGTACTAACACAATGCAATCCAATTAAGTGGTGGTAGTATATGCAAGGTCAGATGCCTCATCCATGGGTAAATTAAAGATTATGATGGTCTTGTTATTGATTAAGCATTAAATAGCCCAAAGTTGATGTTGGTGTTGACCAATTTCCCTGTGCATCCAAAGCAATATCCTTTAAGCCCTGGTCTACACTAGGACTTTAGGTCGAATTTAGCAGCGTTATATCGATGTAAACCTGCACCCGTCCACACGATGAAGCCCTTTAGTTCGACTTAAAGGGGTCTTAAAATAGATTTCCATACTCCACCCCTGACAAGTGGATTAGCGCTTAAATCGGCCTTGCCGGGTCGAATTTGGGGTACTGTGGACACAATTCGATGGTATTGGCCTCCGGGAGCTATCCCAGAGTGCTCCATTCTGACCGCTCTGGACAGCACTCTCAACTCAGATGCACTGGCCAGGTAAACAGAAAAAGAACTGCGAACTTTTGAATCTCATTTCCTGTTTGGCCAGCGTGGCAAGCTGCAGGTGACCATGCAGAGCTCATCAGCAGAGGTGACCATGATGGAGTCCCAGAATCGCAAAAGAGCTCCAGCGTGGACTGAACGGGAGGTACAGGATCTGATCGCTGTATGGGGAGAGGAATCCGTGCTATCAGAACTCCGTTCCAGTTTTCGAAATGCCAAAACCTTTGTCAAAATCTCCCAGGGCATGAAGGACAGAGGACATAACAGGGATCCGAAGCAGTGCCGCATGAAACTTAAGGAGCTGAGGCAAGCCTACCAGAAAACCAGAGAGGCGAACAGCCGCTCTGGGTCAGAGCCCCAAACATGCCGCTTCTATGATGAGCTGCATGCCATTTTAGGGGGTTCAGCCACCACTACCCCAGCCGTGTTGTTTGACTCCTTCAGTGGAGGTGGAGGCAACACGGAAGCAGGTTTTGGGGACGATGATGATGATGAGGAGGAGGTTGTAGATAGCTCACAACAAGCAAGCAGAGAAACTGCTTTTCCCGACAGCCAGGAACTGTTTCTCACCCTGGACCTGGAGCCAGTACCCCCCGAACCCACCCAAGGCTGCCTCCTGGACCCGGCAGGCGGAGAAGGGACTTCCGGTGAGTGTACCTTTTAAAATACTATACATGGTTTAAAAGCAAGCATGTGAAAGGATTAATTTGCCCTGGTATTCGCGGCTCTCCTGGATGTACTCCCAAAGCCTTTGCAAAAGGTTTCTGGGGAGGGCAGCCTTATTGCGTCCTTCATGGTAGGACACTTTACCACTCCAGGCCAGTAACACGTACTCGGGAATCATTGTACAACAAAGCATTGCAGTGTATGTTTGCTGGTGTTCAAGCAACATCCATTCTTTATCTCTCTGTGTTATCCTCAGGAGAGTGAGATATCATTCATGGTCTCCTGGTTGAAATAGGGTGCTTTTCTTCAGGGGACATTCAGAGGAGCCTGTTCCTGCTGAGCTGTTTGCCTGTGGCTGAACAGAAATGTTCCCCACTGTTAGCCACGGGGAGGAGGGAGGGGTAGCCACGCGGTGGAGGGAGGCAAAATACGACCTTGTAACGAAAGCACATGTGCTATGTATGTAATGTTAACAGCAAGGTTTACCCTGAAAGAGTGTAGCCACTGTTTTATAAAATGTGTCTTTAAATACCGCTGTCCCTTTTTTTTTCTCCACCAGCTGCATGTGTTTCAATGAACACAGGATCTTCTCCTTCCCAGAGGCTAGTGAAGATTAGAAAGAAAAAAAAAAAGACACTCGTGATGAAATGTTCTCTGAGCTCATGCTGTCCTCCCACACTGACAGAGCACAGACGAATGCGTGGAGGCAAATAATGTCAGAGTGCAGGAAAGCACAAAATGACCGGGAGGAGAGGTGGCGGGCTGAAGACAGGGCTGAAGCTCAAATGTGGTGGCAGCGTGATGAGAGGAGGCAGGATTCAATGCTGAGGCTGCTGGAGGACCAAACCAGAATGCTCCAGTGTATGGTTGAGCTGCAGCAAAGGCAGCTGGAGCACAGACTGCCACTACAGCTCCTGTGCAACCAACCACCCTCCTCCCCAAGTTCCATAGCTTCCACACCCAGACGCCCAAGAACGCGGTGGGGGGGCCACCGGCCAACCAGCCACTCCACCACAGAGGATTGCCCAAAAAACAGAAGGCTGGCATTCAATAAATTTTAAAGTTGTAAACTTTTAAAGTGCTGTGTGGCATTTTCCTTCCCTCCTCCACCACCCCTCCTGGGCTACCTTGGTAGTCATCCCCCTATTTGTGTGATGAATGAATAAAGAATGCATGAATGTGAAGCAACAATGACCTCATTGCCTCTGCAAGCAATGATTAAAGGGAGGAGGGGAGGGTGGTTAGCTTACAGGGAAGTAGAGTGAACCAAGGGGCGGGGGGTTTCATCAAGGAGAAACAAACAGAACTTTCACACCGTAGCCTGGCCAGTCATGAAACTTGTTTTCAGAGCTTCTCTGATGCGTACCGCGCCCTCCTGTGCTCTTCTAACCGTCTTGGTGTCTGGCTGCACGTAACCAGCAGCCAGGCGATTTGCCTCAATCTCCCACCCCGCCATAAACGTCTCCCCCTTACTCTCACAGATATTGTGGAGCACACAGCAAGCAGTAATAACAGTGGGAATATTGGTTTCGCTGAGGTCTAAGCGAGTCAGTAAATTGCGCCAGCGCGCCTTTAAACATCCAAATGCACATTCTACCACCAATTTGTACTTGCTCAGCCTGTAGTTGAACAGCTCCTGACTACTGTCCAGGCTGCCTGTGTACGGCTTCATGAGCCATGGCATTAAGGGGTAGGCTGGGTCCCCAAGGATACATATAGGCATTTCAACGTCCCCAAAGGTTATTTTCTGGTCTGGGAATAAAGTCCCTTCCTGCAGCTTTTGAAACAGACCAGAGTTCCTGAAGATGCGAGCGTCATGTACCTTTCCCGGCCATCCCATGTTGATGTTGGTGAAACGTCCTCTGTGATCCACCAGAGCTTGCAGCACTATTGAAAAGTACCCCTTGCGGTTTATGTACTCACCAGCTTGGTGCTCCGGTGCCAAGATAGGGATATGGGTTCCGTCTATAGCCCCACCACAGTTAGGGAATCCCATTGCAGCAAAGCCATCCACTATGACCTGCACATTTCCCAGGGTCACTACCCTTGATATCAGCAGATCTTTGATTGCGTGGACTACTTGCATCACAGCAGCCCCAACAGTAGACTTGCCCACTCCAAATTGATTCCCAACTGACCAGTAGCTGTCTGGCATTGCAAGCTTCCACAGGGCTGTCGCCACTCGCTTCTCAACTGTGAGGGCTGCTCTCATCTTGGTATTCATGCTCTTCAGGGCAGGGGAAAGCAAGTCACAAAGTTCCATGAAAGTGCCCTTATGCATGCGAAAGTTTCGCAGCCACTGGGAATCATCCCAGACCCGCAACACTATTCGGTCCCACCAGTCTGTGCTTGTTTCCTGAGCCCAGAATCGGCGTTCCACAGCATGAACCTGCCCCTTTAGCACCATGATGCATGCATTGGCAGGGCCCATGCTTTCAGAGAAATCTGTGTCCATGTCCTGATCATTCATGTGACCGCGCTGACGTCGCCTCCTCTCCCGGTATCGCTCTGCCAGATTCTGGTGCTGCATATACTGCTGGATAATGCGTGTGGTGTTTAATGTGCTCCTAATTTCCAAAGTGAGCTGAGCGGCCTCCATGCTTGCCTTGGTATGGCGTCCGCACAGAAAAAAGGCGTGGAACAATTGTCTGCCTTTGCTCTGACGGAGGGAGGGGCGACTGACGACATGACTTACAGGGTTGGGTTCAGGGAGCTAAAATCAACAAAGGGGGTGGCTTTACATCAAGGAGTATTTCAGGCAGGACTTCATGGAGGGTTCCAATAAGAAATGGTGCACCTAAGTTATCGTTCTTATTGGAACAAGCAGGTTAGTCTGGCCTCTGATTGATACATGGCTAGATTTACCTCGCTGTACCTTCTCTGTGAGTGACTGCAGTGTGACCTAGAGGAATGAGTCCCCTAGACAGGGGATGGGGGGAAGCAAATGAGTACAAAACAAATCTGGTCTATTTTTTGTTTTGATCCACTCCATCTATCTTTTACATCTTTGGCTGGCAGCAGACGGTGCAGAAGGACTGCATGCCATCCACATCTCTTGCCTGCCCGCAGAAGATGGTACAGTGGGACTGCTAGCAATCCATATCGCCTGCCTGCTCACCATAAGACAGTTCAATAGGACTGACTGCAGGACTAAAGAGCATGACCTGGTCAAGTCACTCCAAATTTAGTCCCTGCGCCCGTGTCTGCCCAGGCGCTCCTGGCCGATGTGGCCAGGAGCACCTCGGACATGATGATGACTACTACCAGTCATATTGCACTGTCTGCTGCCACAAGGCAATGGGTTGCTGCTACTGTGTAGCAATGCAGTACCGCATCTGCCAGCACCCAGGAGACATAGGGTGACGGTTACCTGAGCGGGCTCCATGCTTGCCGTGGTATGGCATCTGCACAGGTAACTTAGGAAAAAAGGCGCGAAACGATTGTCTGCCCTTGCTTTCACGGAGGGAGGGAGGGAAGGGGGGCCTGACGATATGTACCCAGAACCACCCGCGACAATGTTTTAGCCCCATCAGGCATTGGGATCTAAACCCAGAATTCTAATGGGCAGCGGAGACTGCGGGAACTGTGGGATAGCTACCCACAGTGCAACACTCCGGAAGTCGACGCTTGCCTCGGTACTGTGGAAGCACTCCGCCGAGTTAATGCACTTAGAGCATTTTCTGTGGGGACACACACACTCGAATATATAAAACCGATTTCTAAAAAAACGACTTCTATAAATTCGACCTTATTCCGTAGTGTAGACATACACTAAGAGATCACTGGGACAAATAAATGTTAGACATGCTATGTCTGAATTGTGGCTTAGTATTCTGTAGGCTTCAGTGCCTGTATTAAGTTTTTAATCCTCTTGTTCTGCTGATTTTTTTAAGAAGTCTTTGATTTTTTTCTGATAGTTTTGTTAAATATGACAGTGTACTAATGAACCTCTTTGCATAATCTCCTTGTCCTAATCAGAGAAGCCTGTAACATTTGATTCTCTCATTTCTAGAATCAAATTATGATTTTTTGTTGTCATATGGCTATCGCTTTTATGGACTAGTGGTTCCCTGCTCTAAAACTTGTTAAAACTAAAACATTTGTCAGTTGACTGGAAGGTATTGCTGTATACTGCAGCATGAGAGCTGGGTTTGATTTCTGGCATTCCAGGTCAGTAGAGAAGTGGCTCTCAACCTTTCTGGATTACTGTACCCCTTTCAAGAGTCTGATTTGTCTTTCGTACCTGCAAGTTTCACCTCACTTAAACTACTTGCTTACAAATTCGACATAGAAATACAAAAGTGTCACAGTACACTATTATTGAAATATGGTACACGTACCCCTGGTTGAGAACCACTGTAGTAGAGAATGAAAGTGCTGCACGAGCAACATGAATAGGTTTAAGGGAAGGGGTAGTGCCATGTGTTACTGAACGGTAGCCTTTCTGGACACACAAAATAAAAATGATGTGACTCAAAGGATGTTTGATATAGGTGCTAGAATCATAGAAATATAAAACTGGAAGGGGCCTTGAGAGGTCAAGTACAGGCCCTTGCGCAAGGAGAAAATGGAGATCAGTTACTTTTTCCTTATTCATATTGGATATAGAATAGAATTAAATTAATTCTTACCATTATAGAATGAAGTGTAAGGTCTACATTTTTAAAAGCCAATGAAGTTGGTTTCTTGGTGACCACTTCAACTAAGTCATCCTGCTTAGGCATGGTCATTAATGCTGGCATAAAACGTAGACCGCTTTGGAAGTGTGTGTGGGTGGGGCGGATTCACATTTGGTAAGTTATAATGTTGAAATAGGAAAACAGGAACTGAAACTGTCTCGACCACAGCTCTGAATACAATCTGAATGAATTTTGGGTCAGACCTCCAGGAATACCAATTTGATGCCTTAAGGGCATAATGGAACAGAGAATTAAAAACAGGAGTCCTAAGAAATCAAGAAGGGTGTCTGATAAGCATCTGAAATACTTAGGAGAAAGCACGCTTTAGAAATGCAAGGCTAGATTTGTCTTTCTGAGTATATATGTTATGTATACAGCTACTTTTTAATCTGATTTTTCTGTAATTCAGTAAATCTTGTTTTTAATTAAAACATTTAAGTCTTACATTGTTTTGTGGTAAAGTCTGTCATGCATCCTTGAAGGGAAGCTAACCTTCTGATCTCTTGTGAGAAATAATTGAGGTAAAAATGACTCCTATGTTGAAGCACTCAGTTGATGTGACCCCTAAGAAGTGTCATCCGTATGCTGTTTTGTCAGCATGGGTGCAAAGAAAACAGGTATCAGTCAGTGGCAGGAACAGAGTACTGAAGTTATAAGGGGAGAGGTCCAGATCCCACTTCTCAAGCACAGCAGAACCCTGTTTACTGACCCTCCCTTAACAGGCTCTACACATTTTACCAGATGAACCAGGACTCCAGGATCAGAAGTGGGCAATCTCTCCTGTGGCCACTAGATGGTGCTGCAGCATCACATTTTCCCATTTTCTGTTTTTTCCAGAATTTGGATTATCTGATCTGGTTCCGGTTCCAATTTGACCAGATTAATGGGGTTCTACTGTACCTCTGCAATAATGCTTTTAAGATGGGGGATGAACTGATAATACGTGGGTGCATACAAAAGCTGCCTTACTTAATCCATACTCTTCAGTTACACCTCTAGTGAGCTATGGTCTTAAACAAAATAGATACTAAATATCTTGTCCTGTAAAAAAAACAAAACCAAAACCAAAAAAAACAACAAAAATTAAACTGCTCTATGAATCAGGTTGCAAAATAGTGAATGAGATTGGTTTTTAAAGGGCAGTGGGGAAACTTCCATAATTATACCAATAAACTTATTTCTAGCTGGTGAAATGATCATATTAGCCATATGAACTGAGATGTTGGTGATACTAGCAGAACTACTCATAAAAATACTAATTTTGGTCCTGCTCTGGCAAACTGTATGTTGATGGTTAGTGTGCGCTTGCATAGAGCCCTGTTGACTTAACTGGGGCTCTGTATAGGTGCAAGGGTCCACCTGATTGGAGCAGCTTGCTTGATCTAGATATAAAAAAGAACAGACTTGTTCAGACTTCCAACATTTCAAATAGTATACTCAGGATTGTTAAGACTTGAATTTCATCTGTCTCACTGCCTGACCCTAGCAGTTAGGATAGTGCTACTTCTGGTCAGTGGTGTGTACATAGCAACTGCTGGACCAGCATGCATGTGTGAGAGAGTTATAAATTAAAGTTGTATAAAACACCAGGTGATCATATATCTCTTCTTTATCTACTACTTGATTCCCCTCCCCTGTTCCTTTCTCCACGGTTGTATGTAGGTTTTTTAGATTATTGTATGGATATGTGAAAAGATTTTACTTGAACAAGTACTTGACTCATCTATGAGATAAGCTTTATTAGAATTTAATTCAGCAGCTTCACCATTTGCATGGAAGTCCTGCTGTACTTGTCTTTATTTATGGTGTGATCTTATTTCTAATATTCACGAATATGTCCAATTACATTTTTGTCATTTCCTTGTGCGTTGCAGCCGCTGGAATTACTCTGGCACTCATTAGATGAATGGCTAGTTCTAATAGCTACAGAATTGATGAAAAACAAGAGAGACTCTGCCAACATTACATCCATTTTACTAAAGCAGAAAGGGCCAAATCAGCAGGATGATACTCTTAAGCCTGCCTTTGATGCTGCAGGAACTGAGAGCAGAGAAAAGCTATCTACTGACACAGGGGATTCTAAAGCATATGATGTTGCAAGGAAGCAGGAAGCTTGTGCGGATTGCCAGGATGTTATCTCAGTGACAGCAAACAGGCTGAGTGCTGTCATTCAAGCGTTTTATATGTGCTGCTCCTGTCAGATGCCTCAAGGGTAAGGAGGATTCTGCTCATTATCTAAAATTTTATTTTTTAAAATTAGTCTGATTTCTTGTGAAAATATGAATACTGACACATTAAACTAACGACAATGAAGGGATTGCTCTGTGCTTCTTTCATTTGTTCAAGTATTTTATTTTCCTAACGCTTCTAAACAATGTAGCTTACCTTCCTTTTCTTAGTGTTGCTGCTGTCTCATGAAAATTCTCAGTGCGATTCTGCTCACATGGAGTATCTTGAGTAGTTTATGCCTTTTTTGTCTTATTACATGTGATAGTTGTGGGAAAACGTGATCTCCTAGGGTTCAACTACTTCCACTTTATATTCCACATGTGAAGTCCTCCCTAGTTTCACATAATTATGTTCATAACTGCTACTATAATTGTGATGTCAGAAAAATCAGAACGGTCATTCATGCAAAAATAAGCACCGGTGGCAGAACTCATCTGACTTGATGTTGCAGAGAATTGTAATGGTGTACAAAACCTTTATCTCTAGGTCACACCCATTATGAATTCAGTCCCAGGTTAGCAGACACTAAAAAGCTGTTACCCTATGACATCTGTTCTAATGGCCCATGTGAAATAGATTGGTGGTCTCAGTCCAATACCTATAAAAGTGGCAAAGAGTCCTGTGGCACCTTATAGACTAACAGGCGTATTGGAGCATAAGCTTTTGTGGGTGAATACCCACTTCGTTGGATGCAGTCCAATACCTAGTTAGTAGACAAGTGTCTCCATTATAACTGAACTCTTCTTGTTAATCTATTGGACATAAAGGATTGAACTTGCCTTGATAATATGCTACTTGCCCTGGAAGCATAACACTGTTGGTATTAGTGGGATAGTGTAAGAGAGCTTGTATTGCTGCTCCCTCAGTTTTACTAAGGCTAGAATTTCATTGAATAGTATTGTCCATGCAACACTTCTTTCACAAATTCAAATCTAAAAGAAAATGTTTCTGCTTTCATAAATATACTTAGCAGTAGGAGTAATAAAAAAAAAACTTCTTGTCTAACTCTACAAGATTAGATTAGAATCCAGAGGATATTCCCAACAGAGCAAAATTAATTGAAGGCTGATCAGTTGTAGATGGAAGTTTTTTGACACGGGCAACATGTCCTCTTTTTTAAGTTGAGAAGGGAGTCAAACTTTTACAGTCTCCAACTCTTTCTAAATATTGAGTATACTTTGGAAAATAGATTAAAGAAAACTAGAAAAATAGGTTAAAAATGGGGTTCCCCCTCTAAGTGAGGATTATAATGATTGCACAAAACTCTTAGCCACTCAGTGGTTAGCACAATACTGGATGTAGATATAGGGTAGGCTTAAAACCATAAAAACTTTTAAAAGCATTTAATATATTTTAAAATAACTTCAGGTCTTGGCAGTTAAGAGGAAGTTCCAGAACTGTTCTCCTGCAAGAACTGATAAATCAGAAGCCTAAAGCAGTGTAAAAGATGCAGTTCCCTAAAATGTTTGAGGTCTTTTATGTCATCACCTCTTGCTGGAGAAATACAGGTTTCTGAGTTCAGGTGTGGGCAGGTGAAAGGTCATGATCATATTAATGTCTTTTGGCTTGGTCGATACTACAGACTTATGTCTCTATAACTACATTGCTCACGGGTTTGGAAAATCCACATCCCTGAGCGACGCAGTTATGCTAACTTAACTCCCAGTGCAGACAGTGCTATGTCAACAGGAGGGCTTCTCCTGTCAGCATAGCTACCGCCTCTCAGGGAGGCAGAGTACCTACCAGGGATGTAGGTAGCATCTCCACTAAGTGCTACAGTGGTGCAGCTGCAGCTCTGTATGTGTAGACAAGCCTTTGGTATCTGTGTTTGTATTAAATGTTTTAGTTCATCTTCAGATGTTAATACCTTTTGAGATCTATCTTAAACAGTTAAAAGCTCCACTAAAAACATAGTAATGTTAACATTCTCTGTATATTTAGATATAAACTCAAGATGTTAGGTGCTCTTAACGTTATAGTAGAAAGGATGTATGCACTGGATGATACAATTTAGCGTGTATTCCCACCTGCATAGTGAAAGAAGCAAAAATTCTGCAGAAAAAGCATGTGATCAGTTAGGCTGTAACATAAATCATACGCCCAGGAGAGCAGTTACCAGTCAGGCTGCATGACTCTTTGACTCTTCTTGCCTTCTTGATTGCTTTACATTGCATCCACAGTGGTGGTGTTTAATCTTATAGTATATCTAGTTAGTTATATACTTGAAAAATCCTTTACCTCAACATGATACAGGGATTGCATAGGATTTTTTTACTTAAAATTACAAGGTTTGTTGTATAATCTTAAATTCTCCATTTGTTTTATTTTCATTGAACAAAAATTATTTACAACTAAGTATATTTTGTTTGTATTACAGGATGACATCACCTCGTTTTATAGAATTTGTCTGCAAACATGACAATGTTCTTAAGTGCTTCGTTAACCGGTAGGCCTTCAAAAGTTTGTTTTTACTTGACTAAAATGTTAGTTACAAATTCATATTTAATTGTGATTCAGAGGTGTTCGTTGCTGGGTACAATCCTGATCTAGCATGTATTCATACACATCTAACTATGCACATTAGTAGGCCCATTGCACTCTGTGGAAGTACTCCTGTGCATAAATGATGCATGTCCACAAGCGTTTATAGGAACGAGGCTTGAATGAATATGTATGTAAGCAACTGTTCTGTATGTTTCGTATCCCAAAACTTGTCAAGAAAGAACTAGAACTATTGGTCTGTGAGTAGGTGCCATTTCCTACGCTGCTCCAAACACAGCCCACACGAGCGGTCAGAATTACCCTCCATCTCCCAAGAGTTTGGTTTACTCACAAAAGGAATGTTGAATGAAACATGTAGCCTAGTTTGTCTTCTCCTTATGCTTGGCTGCTCCCATAGTTCCTCTGAGGATTGCTCCGTCTACTCCCTTGTCCTCTCTCTGAAGAGCCTCTTTAGGTGAGGTGAGGTAATGCAAGCCTCCCGCGAAATGAGTCAGGAAAACACACTTTATGCAATGACCTTGTTTCTTGAAAATATCCTGTAATCATTTTTGGTTTGTTAGACTTTTTAAAATACCTTTTTAGGTATGCTCATTTCTGTCATGAGACTTTGGTTAGATCTGTGCACCAGCAACTAGTAAACTTCCAACCTAAAACGTTTTTTTTTTCAGAAACCCCAAAATAATTTTTGACCACTTTCATTTTCTCCTTGAGTGCCCTGAACTGATGTCAAGATTCATGCACATCATAAAAGCACAGGTAAATGTTAAGCACTGCTTATTTACATCTTCAATACAACACTCTTTTTTTTCATTTGCACAGCCATAAAGTACTGATTAACTCTAAACAGTGGAGGTTAACTACCTCTAGTATTTGAGCTTAAACAAATAGATTGTGATAGTTGTCAGGGTGAACTTTTTAACTGCTATCTTTTCCACTTAAAATATAACTGAAGTACTTTGAGGACAATTGTGACCAACTGTTTCTGGCCTGTAGCTGCGCAATGATTAGTCTGAGTCTTCAATTTATAATTCTGCTATGGCTGCTCACTTCAGTCAGATATGTTGCCAGGACACTCTTACTCTCTGTAGTATACCTCCTACCACCTGTCACGTGCCATCTGAGGTTAAAAAACTTGGGTATTATTGCAATTGCTTTCTTTCTTTTTTGTGTTCCTGTGAGTTAAGTAAAAGGGCAGGAAACAAAACCCAGTACAGTCAGTGTATTACTGCTGCAAACAAGGCCATACATGTTAGCATCGGCTGCAATGTGATCATTATCCAAGTCTGCATTAGGACTGCTGGTGGGTGGCTTGTGGCCAGCACTTTGTGTTTCTTTCAATCTTCAACAAATTGCACAAGAGAGCACCTTTACTCCTGGGGATAGTCTGGTGATTTCCTAATATTCTCTGTAGTCCTGCTCATTAGAAAGACCTATGATAAGAAACCATTTTTGTTGGTCCTTTAGACAAGTTTCTCTAAAGATTTGCTCAAATCCTAAGAAGGCATGGAGGCCAGCTCTGGGCCATGCTGCCTGAGTAGCAAAAATCTCTTTAAAGAAATTCTGTATTTTGAGAGTTATAAAGGTCTGGAGAGGATTCCCCTCTTCTCCATAGTCCACAAAGGAAAAAAATTATTTTAAGAACTTAGAGTTTATGAACCCACGTCCATTGCCATGTGACTAACTTTTCAGGGTAGGGTGTGAGGTGTGTGCTAGCTGTCAGTGCCCTAGATGATTTTCAATTCTATTCCATATTGTACCCAGCCAAGCCCCGTATTCTGGTATCCTATCCACTGAAGCAAGTAAAGGCACGTTCTGCTTCCCCCAAGTGATGATCAGTGGGGAGAGAACACACCTCGTGTCAGGCTTTGTTCTAAGCAAAATCCCTAACAGTCGCCACAATTGTTTGAATCTTATGAGTCAAACAAGATGGAACTACCTTTCTGGTGAGATCTGCTGAAAAATGTCATTTTGTATAGATTTCTAGGGAATCCTGGCTGTTTCCATTTCCATAGCTCTTATTTGCTATTGGATTAGAGGTCACAAAAGTACTTTGAATTACTGTAAATCATACCTTTCATTGTTGCTGTCATTTTAATGACAGTGTTGACTTTTCTATTGAGAGTTATATTTGGTTTTTTGTTTGTATCTTAGAACAGCTTCTACTTTTAGTTTTAAGATAAACCTGCAATGGTGGACAAAACACCATATGAATAAGGATTTAAAATATTGAATTTCTGAGTCAGTAATTCTCATTATAGTCTCTGGAGTATCAGGGGACTCTACAATAAAACATTCTGAGAATCCAACAGTGGGGGTTTTGGGTGTTGTGAGGGGAGGTGGGTCTATGAGACTTTTTCCTTTATTAAATTGAGGAAACAGAGAATCAGTACCCTAAATGAGGAAAACCTCTTTCATCAAACAGCTTCTTAAAAACCAGAGCAGTTTCACATTAAGGCCCTGTCTATGCTACATAATTTAAATAAGTTTGTAACCACTTAGCAGCATGGTTGGCCATAAACATGATTTGTCTCCACAACTCTCTGTTCACTGTCAGCTGCCACAGTTGATAACCTGTCAAGTATCAGGGGGTAGCTGTGTTAGTCTATACCCACAAAAACAACAAGGCACCTTAAAGACTAACAGATTTATTTGAGCATAAGCTTTTGTGGGTAAAAAACCCACTTCTTCAGTGCATCTCAAATAATGCATCTTCAGTGCATCTCCCCAAGTCCTGTGTGGAAAGGACTTCAAAGCTTGACGGTGTAACTGGTGAGGCCAGTCCTCCTTGCCTGAACACTTAACCCGCAATGCTGCTTCTGGCATTTTCTCTAAGCGTTCTGTCTGCTGAGATGTGTGAGAGAGCTGCCCACATTTCCCAGAATGCACTGATGCAGATAGCATAGTAAGTGCACATGCATAATTGTATTTTAACTATGGTTGTGAGATAGAAGTGATGTACTGAAAGACAAACACATAACTGGGTCACATGGGTGTCATGAACTGGTTACAAAAACATGGCTGTACTTGTTGTATGATCAGGGCCTAACTTCGGTCAAAACCAAATCAGACATACTGAATTTCTCTCAAAGCTGAAGAAAATAACTGACTTAAAAAAACCAACCAACCAAAAACCATTCTGAATTTGCTCACTTTTACCGAAGACCTCTTCCATCATCGTATTCGGTAAAGTCCTATTATTGTCTGGTACTATTGATTATGGCCTCTTTAGCATAGGGGATCAATGAGGAATAAGAATGGAAGCATATGCTTGTGTTAATATGTTAAATAGACCATGTGGAGGATAGTTTCAAAGAAAACATTATTCGTGAGAATTCATTATTGAACTTAAAAGTGAGCTAATTGGTTGCAAATGTATTCAATTACAGATCTAATGTTCAAAGTGCCTGGACATAAGCACTTGAATTGTTAAGTGTCGTCTTTTCCAAATACAAAAATGAGCTATACAGAATGTTTGTATATTCTTTTCTCAGGATTAGTGCTTGATTTTGCTTTTAGTTCCTTTGTGAAATCTTGTTGAAATGTCTAATTACTCTTTAATGAAGTCCCTTACTGGAGCTTAATATTTAAAGTGAATTTAACAGAATGCTTTGATTACTAGCCTTGAGTATGATTGACTAATACATTGGGCATTTTTCACCTGTTTTGTTTTGTAGCCCTTTAAAGATCGTTGTGAGTGGTTCTATGAACATTTGCACTCTGGACAGCCAGATTCAGACATGGTGCACAGACCAGTCAATGAAAATGACATCCTGTTGGTTCACAGAGGTATTAGACTACAAGGAGAAGGAGTGCATGTATAAAGTGCGTAATATTTTTGTGATTTTCTTTTAAGATATAAAATTAACTAGTGTTTCATATTTAGATTCTATTTTTAGGAGTAGCTGTGAAGTTGTGTTTAAAGCAAATTGTGCAAAGCTAAAGCAGGGGATTGCGGTGCGATTCCATGGCGAAGAAGGCATGGTGGGTAAAACCTTCATAAACAATTTTTTGATATACATATAAATCATTTATACTAATTCTAACTAAAATTTTAATCTAAATGAAATTTTAACAATACTCTTATACTTTTGCTTAAGAAATATATTTGGTTACTCATTTTGTTAAACTATTTGTAAAATTAAATTTCTTTGTGCTGTATTGTTATCCTTTTGACATGTAGGGTCAAGGTGTGGTACGTGAATGGTTTGATATCTTATCCAATGAGATAGTTAATCCAGATTATGCACTGTTCACCCAGTCAGCTGATGGTATGTTGGTATCTCTTGTTCTTCTAACTTTACATTTTGCTTCAGCAAATGATCATAATCTAAGGAAAAGGTCAGATAAATTATTCATAATGTAAACCGTTATCAATTAAGATATAAAGAACAGAAAAAATCCTTTGCTATTAAAGAAATAGTGTGCACTGTCCATTAACTACAACTGAGAACTAAGCAACTTTTATTAGTTGAAGTGTTGCTGACTGACTTGCCAGTATTGCTCTTTCTTTGGCATGGGTGGAGAAATTCTATTTTAGGTCTTTTTGACTTTCCAGTTTAATCTTCCTGTCTTTTTCTTGGTAGTAAGAAGACATACCTCATGCATCAGCAGCAAAAGGGTGCAGTCTTTCCCCTTGCAGTTACTTGTATGTCTGGGCTGATGCAGGCAGGATATGGGGAGTTTTTCATCACGTCTTGACATCAGCCCCACAACTGGTTTCTGCAGTAAAAACAGCTATTCATCTCCCTGGAATTGCTCTTCAGTGCCTAGCGTCTTGTCTCTTGGGTACCCAACAGATCTTCTAGCTGTAAAGCTTTCTTCAGCAGTAGGGATTGTCTGTCTCACTCCTTCTACCAGTTTCTTAGGAAACTGCAAAGAGAACCCAGCCAGCAAATGTTGCATCCTGAAAGCTGGGAAAAAGGATTTAGGAGGGTGTGTGAGAGAGACTGAACTTTCTGTCACCATGCTTTAATAGATGAAGAGGAGCTGTTAGGCTTTAATCCTGCAAACACTTAAAGTATGTTCAGAACTTTAGCCATGTGAATAGCCATGGAACTGCTTATGTGAGTAAAATGATGCCTGTGCATAAGGATTGTCGGTATTGGGGCTTATATGTAGTAGCTCATTATTACCCTTATGATGAGGGCATAATTCAGAGTCATCCCTGATTGTCTATTAAAATTCCATTTTAACCCATTTCTTTCCTAAATCACTTTAGTCCTGCTGAATGTAGTACAGAAATTACAATATGAATTAGAATATGCTAAAAACAAACACACACAAAAACCAGAACAAATTTTTACTTCAGTGTTTCAGATAATCAAACAAGCTGATTACTTAGGTAGAAGAAAAATAACTTTGAAATAGACCACAGGTAAGTACAGCTACACTTAAGCAAGTTGTTTGGCTCTAATTATAGTCTATTGAACAATGCACGCTAATTCTAAAAGTCTGGAGAACTTGCTTCAACTTTTTATTATGTAGAAAGTTACTGAGAACTTGAAATTACATAATTAAATTTTAATTATACAGAGGAACATTTCCTCCTCCTTTTTCATAGTGTCAGACCTTGCCTATTGTAAGTTGTGCCCAAGTTTTGGCTATGCGTGTTTTATATTCGCTCTAGATGGCCTTTATACTTTAACTCCAAACCAGCAAGAATGTAAATATTTCTGAAAAATATTCAAATTTTTGTAAATTCAGTAGATTGAGGTGAAGAAGGTACACACACTTTGGCCCTGGGAAATGTTGTTTTTGTTTGAAATGTTAAGAATATATATGTGCAGTAAGAAATATCAAAGTTTCAGTTTTAATCAGTAATTACAAGTTTTATCCTGTTTTTTTGCTTTTTGCTTTTTTTGCTTTTGGTCACAATAGATTGCTCTGAAAAGGGGGTAGTGTGGGTGTGTTTTTGTTTTTGTTGTCCTACGAACAAATTGCAACTGTTGAATATATTTGAGAGATTCAAATTACAGTAAAAATTATATAGGCTGCAGTTGTAAGATACAGGCTAAAACTATGACTAAATATAATAGCACCCTTTTGTTTCATAGGAACAACCTTCCAGCCAAACAGCAACTCTTCTGTAAATCCTGATCACTTGAACTACTTTCGATTTGCTGGACAGATCTTGGGTTTAGCTCTGAATCACAGGCAGCTGGTCAACATTTACTTCACAAGGTCATTCTACAAGCATATTCTTGGTATGGTTCTATTAAAATCCTGTTTTAGACAACAAATTCATTTCAGTAAATGATATAAATGATGTGGCTTGGTGGTACAGTTACTTAGGTACTAGGCTTTCATCTTTGGTGACCTATGGTAAAAAATGGTGGATGTGAAAGTAAGTCTTTTTTTGCCTGCATCAGAGTTGTAGCACAATATGTCATGACTGGCATTCTCTGAAGAAAGACTTAGATTGGAATACTAAAGTTGTTGAAAATGGAAGTATACTGGGTACTTCTGTACGGGGAATCTTAGTAGAGCAACTTTTGCGCTATATCAACTGGAGCAAATAGCTCGTCCTTCACTATTAACCAATATATGAAGCTCACTTGTGGATTTTTCTTAAGAAAAAATTACAGTGCCACTGCTATAACCCCTTTCAAGTGTAAATATATAATTAGTGGCCACTGCCACTTTGCATTCGATTGTCTTTTTAAAAGCATTCTTAGTTCAGAGACCAGAAGTACAGGCATTATAGCCAGCAGGTTTATTAGTTTTATCATGTAATAACACCCTGTTGATATTGAAATGGCACGTTCATTCTAAACCTTGTTTTCCAAGGTTTGTAATTTCTTAGATATGTTCTGGTCTGAAATTACTTACGTTCCTTAGCCTAGAAGTATGAGACCTTTCAGGAATTCTGACAAAAATCTCTTCATAGTGGATCCGTGAACTCTAATTCAAACATTCGGGGTTTTAACTTAAAACTCTATCCCTCAGTGAAGGGTGCTTGATTTGATAACTTATGAAAAAGATTGACTAAGAAGTTTTTCCAGTGAATGAAAATAGTTCCCCTCTTGCCCCCCCTCCCCCCGCACTTTGATAAATTTGCAACGTTGTCTTAACTAAGAAACTTGCCAGATCTACGGAAAAAAATCTACTACTCCACTCTTACCATAAACACCCTCATACACACTCAGGTTCTCATCCCATTGCACCAAAGTAAATCTGTATTTTTACCACCACCAATACTAACCATTCCTTCCCCTGACAAATTTATTACTTCTCAGTAGTGGCTCGTTGATGCTGCTGCAGTAGCCTTCTGTCAAGGTTCCTCCCCCACTCTGAACTCTAGGGTACAGATGTGGGACCTGCATGAAAAACCTCCTAAGCTTCTCTTTACCAGCTTAGGTCAAAACTTCCCCAAGGTACAAAATATTCCACCCGTTGTCCTTGGACTGGCCGCTACCACCACCAAACTAATACTGGTTACTGGGGAAGAGCTGTTTGGACGCGTCCTTCCCCCCAAAATACTTCCCCAAACCTTGCACCCCACTTCCTGGACAAGGTTTGGTAAAAAGCCTCACCAATTTGCCTAGGTGACTACAGACCCAGACCCTTGGATCTTAAGAACAATGAACAATCCTCCCAACACTTGCACCCCCCCTTTCCTGGGAAATGTTGGATAAAAAGCCTCACCAATTTGCATAGGTGACCACAGACCCAAATCCTTGGATCTGAGAACAATGAAAAAGCATTCAGTTTTTTACAAGAAGACTTTTAATAAAAATAGAAGTAAATAGAAATAAAGAAATCCCCCCTGTAAAATCAGGATGGTAGATATCTTACAGGGTAATTAGATTCAAAAACATAGAGAACCCCTCTAGGCAAAACCTTAAGTTACTAAAAAGATACACAGACAGAAATAGTTATTCTATTCAGCACAATTCTTTTCTCAGCCATCTAAAGAAATCATAATCTAACACATACCTAGCTAGATTACTTACTAAAAGTTCTAAGACTCCATTCCTGGTCTATCCCCGACAAAGACCAGCATATAGACAGACACACAGACCCTTTGTTTCTCTCCCTCCTCCCAGCTTTTGAAAGTATCTTGTCTCCTCATTGGTCATTTTGGTCAGGTGCCAGCGAGGTTACCTTTAGCTTCTTAACCCTTTACAGGTGAGAGGAGCTTTCCCCTGGCCAGGAGGGATTTCAAAGGGGTTTACCCTTCCCTTTATATTTATGACACCTTCTCACCCTCTTTTTCTTTTCAATGGAACTATTTTTGAGTCATCATTTAGAATGTAAGTTTTGTGTCCTTTCTATAAACTATCCTCTCGGAATCTAACAACTCTTAATAGAAAGGAGATTATTCTTGCTCAAGTTTCCAAAGAATTTCATACCAATTTCTATAGTACCCTTTTGGTTTCACCCACCTTAAATTCTATGGGATTTTTCCATAAGAGTCTCATGGCTGCCATAGCTGCCTCAGCATAACCATGTCCACCATAACCTCAAGTTTTTCTCCCGTGGGAGAACCCTAGTGTCTCAAAGGTTGCCCCAGATGCAACAGCACTGTTCCAGTCCCCAGAAATGTGCTGGAGTTCTGTTCTGTTCTTCTTTAGAAATGGGGAAACTAAGAACTCTGGTGTCTTTGACTCCTCCCTGAGGAAAAAGCACGCATCTGTTCTTCTTTGAGGACCTCTGTGCAGTACCCTTATGGGATATGTTGTCTCTGGCATTGAGCTGCAGAAGAGCCATGAAAAGCAGTGTCCTTTGGGGAGTGCACGAGAAGTCTTGGATGAGGGTGACTTCATTTCCTACTAGGCTCATCTAGTGTCTCAGTGTGCCTACAGCCTGGATAGCCTGGGCTAATGGATGGTGCAGAGACCCCAGCCTCAGTGCAGAGGTTGTCTTATGCAGGACCCAAAATGGGTTTTACTGCTCTGGCATCAGTGCCAGCTTTTTGCCATGGACTTGAGACCAGAATCTCCTTGGTTGCATGCTGGGAATGAATCCTTCACCTAGCACCAAAGACCAAGTTGGCACCACCTTAAAAGTTTCTTTAGCGCCAGTGCTAACACAAGAAGTGCCCATCTTGCCACCCGCTCCTCACATGATGATTTGGCACTCCTTCTGTTCATCTACTGTCTCAGCTCTACAAGGGTTCATTCAGAGGTCCATTCAGGTAAAAGAAAGGAGAAGCAGCACCTCCTCATGAGACACAAAAAAGAAAAGAGGATTTCTTGTCTCTCCTATATTCGCTGACACACAACTGCCTCAGAAATTCTCAAATGGTACCACTCTCATCTCTTTTCAAAGCTCCTTTCGAGTTGGACATCTCGGCACCAGTTAACTTGGACTTCTAACCAGTTCAGATCCCAATAATACTTTGGATCTTTCTGTGTCTGAATCTAATAACCACCCTACAGCATGCTTTTCCACTGCTTGACTCTAAACTGAAACTTAATCCTCCAGTCCCAATCAACAGGTGCCTCTGAATATCTATGACCCCTTTGGAGATGAACTTTACAGGGTCCCCAGAATTGATCTCAGGGCACTGGACCTCTTCTCTTGTCTTAGGTCCAGAAGTCATGGAAATCTGCCATAGGCTTTCTTCAGCTGCTCATGTGGCCATACATACAGGACTCTGAAGACCCAGCACTGATTGTGGCACTGGTTCCAATGCCCTATCTGGCACCAGGGCCCCACTTGGCATTGATGCCCTCATAGTACCTATCATTCATCCAGTGCCAAAATAACCTTCCTCATCAGCACTGATGCTGCCACTGAATCCAGTAGATGTGCAGGAGGACCTGCCCATATCTAAGGAATGGGATGAGACTCCTTCAGAGTAACCATCTGAGTCCCCTTCGGAGGAACATACAGATAGTACCTTTCCTGAAGACCAAATTGGTTCCTCATCTGTTTACACTCCAAACAATCAGACTGTTTCAGGGGCTCCTGGGAAGAATGTCAGATACACGTCCGCTGCAAATGGGTCATGGCACCAGAGATATCCAATCCCGTTTGACATATTACAGGTACAGACTAGTGAGGAGTAGTCTCTGCCTCTTATTCTTTGATGGGTTGAGGATGACAGAACTATTTGACTATCTCCTTTTTCTTCCTTGTCTGCGACCAGGTGAGCAGACAGGATGTACAGTCCAGCAAACAATGGACATCAAACAACTTTTTCCAGCCAATTCCCTGGTGGTGTCTGCAGCATTAGAGAAAGTTAGAGGCAACAAAACCTCTCTTTCTGCTCCTGACCGAGGGATGTAAGCTGGATGCTTTTGGCAGGAGAGCCTACATGTCTAGACCTCCCAAATGGCTGATGACTAAACCATCTTGTCCTTCTGCAGTTACACTCTGGGATGCCATGAGCCCCATCTTGGAATCTTGACCGGAGGAACAGAAGGAAGTGGCTAAGTCCTTGGTCACAGATAGTTGTATGCTCACAAGACACTCTTAAGACCAGCATATGGTGCCTCAGACTTGAGTGCAAGGACAATGGCTTAGTTTCTCCTCCTACAGCTTCTGGTGCACGATTACTTTGGATCAGTGGATAGTGAACAGCACTGATGATGGATGCTCCATCCAATTCTGCATCAGGCCACTTCACCATTCTCTCCCATCTCATGAGAGAGTCCTATGGAAGAGGTGGATTCCCTCCTCAAGAAGGGAACCATAAAGGAGTTTCCAGAGGAATACTGTGGTAAAGGATTTTAACACCTTGGTTTCCTGATTCCCAAGAAGAGTGAATGTCTGAGGTCCATTCTGGATCTCACAAACCTCAACAGATACATAAGAACATCTCTTCCATTTCCCTGATTCCCAGGGTCACATAAGGAAGATCAGATTGGACAGAGCAAACATCATAGTAATAGCTGCAACATGGTCTTGTCAGCACTTGTATCCAGATCTCCTGCTGCTGGCCATGGTGCTGCTTTTTCATTGGCTTCTGTCCCCAGACTTCTTGTCTCAACAGCAAGGAAGGACTCTTCATCCTAGCATAGAGACACTCCACTTGTTATCTAACTTCTAAGCTACTTTGGGACTAATGTGAACAGTTCCTGATCTCAATGACCTCAAGCCATTCTCTTACAGCTTTTACTTTGAAATGTTATAAATAAAAATGGCCACTGTTGTCTGGGTGGCTTTGCTATATCTGAAGCTGAAGTTACTTCAATCTTTGAGTTCCTTCTAAACTTAGTCTCAGGATTTAGTAGTCTTCACCTCTCCCTGAAGGTCCATGTGGCACCAATATCTGCTTATCAGAATGTTTTGTTAAGGACAAACCCTTCTTTCACTTTACAGGTTCCTCAAGGGCATATTAAATGTTCCACCCTCTCGCCAATTAGAGAGTCCCTGTCAACATGGAATCTAAATCTTGTCCTAGTAAAGCTATTGGTACGCTCCTTATGAGCCTCTCGCTCAGGCTTCTCTCAAGCATATATCAATCAAAATGGCCTTCTTGATAGCAGAGGTAATTGGTAGGAAGATGAGCAAGTGAGCTTAGTGCTTGGATCACCACTCCACTCTATGCTGTGCTCATAAAGGACAAAATCATCCTGAGGCCGCATCCCAACTTCATGCCTAAGTTAGTCTCAGATTTCCATCATCTTAGTCTATTTCCTTTCTAACACCTCATTCCCACCCAGGGGAAGCAGATACACTAGATATGAGGGTGCTTTACCTGGAAAAAAATTAAGCCCTTTCAATAATCAAATTGGTTATTTGCAGCATGTGGGAGAACCTATTACCAGACACTCTCCACAAGATTACATGTTGCTATGTTCCATATATTACCTTCGCTAGGAAAACAGTGCCTTGTTCGAAGACTCACTCCACAACCATCACCTCAGTGTCAGTGGCCCATCTTAGGCTGGCTTCCCCTGGTGGAGACTTGCAAAGAAGCCATTTGAGAATTCAGTGTACACTTTCACCAGGTGCTTCTCCTTAGACTTAGCATCATGCTCCAATGCCTGGTTTCGTGTAGCAGTTAAATTGTCCATATTTAGCTAAGAACTTCTCACCCACTATCTACCTGGTTGAGCCATGCTTGCTAAACTCCCATATGTGAGAAGCATATAGGCTGGTAACTACTGTGGTTAGAGTTAACTCTCTGTATCCATGCTACCCCCCCCCCCCCCCTTCCTCTTTGCTGTGGAGTAACATCAGGACACTGTAGTTTGGAAGAAGGAACTGGGGTAATTCCTTATGTAGAGTAAGGTGGTGATGTCACTCATACACAAGAACTCTTGTGCACCTGCCAGTGGATGTAGTTTTGCAAAGTAGCTTGACACCAGGGGTGACACATTGCAGTGAACTGCACAGAGGTAGCTCTTTAATAGTTACTAGTAAGTAATCTCGTTCACATTACTGTGCCGGCAGAGAAGAAAGCTGGAACTAAAAATTAAAGTAATTTCTTTGGCTCTGGCTATGACTGTGTGATAGGCAAGGAGTGACCAGGGCTGAGATTGGAGGAGTTGTTGATCTTCCCTCTTTCTCCAAGGATTCACGGCGGGGGGAAGATGGGGAAGGATCAGGTTAGCAGTGGTGCTTGCAAAATGTAAGCTGTAATTTAGATGTGTATTTGGGAAGGGGGATAAAAATAGGAAATTCTAAAACTTCTTTCTGTACTCAGCTGAGCCTCTAACAACTTTTGCTTTTCAGTCTCTTTACATTATAAAAGCAAATCTGGAAGTTGGTTTAGAGTTTCACAACTTAGTTTTTGTACTAAAAATGATTTGTAGCTAGACCACAATTGTTGCTGAAAGAGCAGCAAGTCTCATAGGAAATTGTAGAAAAAAGAAATCTAAAGAGCCAAGGAAATTAATTTATTCTGAGTATATAAAAGATCTCCATAACTACTTTCTTAGTATTTTTCTTCCAACTACAAACGGCTTTTTAGTGAAAAGAGACATTTTTTAAATATACTAAAGCAACTGGTTTTGTAAAACTTACTGGTTGTAAACACCTGTTGGACTGGTGTATTTTCATGAGGCTGAAGGTGTATGGGGTTGAAAGCCTTGGGCTTCACAGTGAGGCTTGAGTCAGTGTCCCAGGAATGTACACTTGTTGTAGTTTGAGTAAATGGTGTGTAACTTTTTGGTTCACCAGGAGAGTCTATATCAAAGGACATGTTTTACTTTCTATGGCTGTGTCCAAAATACAGAAGATATGGCAAGTTTAAATTCTGCGGTGTATCATGACTATAAATGTTTTTTTATCCTTGCATTATTCCAGTCTCTCTCTAGAGGGCAATCTTCTACCATAGAACAAGCAGGCTAAGGCAAACTGAATATGTGGATTTTGATTTTATTTTCTCAGGTATTCCTGTAAATTATCAGGATGTGGCATCTATTGATCCAGAGTATGCAAAGAACTTGCAGTGGATTTTAGATAATGATATTGGTGATCTTGGGCTGGAACTGACCTTCTCTGTCGAGACTGATGTGTTTGGAGCAATGGAAGAAGTGCCTTTGAAACCAGGGGGTGCAAGTATTCTTGTTACACAAGAAAACAAAGTGAGTGTTCATGTTTATCCAGAAGTTACTGATAAGAACAATTGAACTGACTTATGAGTGAGTAGAAGCATAAATTATGTACTTAAAGTAATCATACCCACAATATTAAAAAGTAGCTGGCAAAATGGTCCGCATTCGTATGTGTCAGTAAATTGGGCCACTCTTCTGAAGAAAGTTCTTTAAACAGCTCTCCGAAATTGTCTGTCTCCTCTTTTGTTGGAGTTTTTATGAAGAAAAACAAGGTAAAACTCAAATGAAGGACTTTTTAGAAGTGACATCATACCTGTATTGCACATGGTCAGGCTCTTGGCGGGGGGGAGGAAGGGGAATATTAACAAGGAACACCTGTGGTGCCTTTCAAAAATACAGCTGTAGGTAATGTTGCTTAAGTGTTGCAAAATTCACTGTTAAACATGGCCTGTTCACTGAGCAGTGGCGTATTTAAGGTATGTTGGGACAGAGAAGTGCAGAGCACCCAAAACTCCATTTGAAGTCGGTAGGAATTGTGCTGCTCAGCTACCCAGACAGTTTGGCCTTATGTTATCATTGAACAAAACATGGTGTGAATTCATTCACTTAATGGAAAGGAATAGGATTTTGAACTAAACTTATTAGGCCTTTCATCTTTCAACAATTCCAGGCATATTTTATGAGCCAAAAACAGAGTTTAACCGTAGAACATTTTGATCTGTGTAAAGTGGAAGCTGACAAACAGAATTATAACTGGGTTAAAATCTGTGTGGTAGCGCAGGTGGGCCTAATATTTAAATACAGTACTAAAGCAAAGTCTGTTTCTGTTCTATGTGCTAAATATTTTGTAAGCAACTTGCTGCTGGTTGTGCTACATAAAAACTAAACCTAAATTAAATATGTACAGTATACCCTGTGGCTATAAACCCTTGAAAATGGAATGGAATAGTGAAATCTAAAGAGAATTTTTTTTGGAAAAGATATAAAGTAATGTAGACTTCTAAAATTTAGTACTGAGATTTGTTTCCTGCACTGCCTACATGAAGAAAGTCATTAGTCTGGTGTGTAATTACCATAACACGGGTTAAAATAGTATCCTTTGCCCAGCTCTTCTTAAAAAAAAAATAGTTCTAAATTATGATATAACTTTCCTTTTTATTGAATTTTGTCCTTTATTCAATAGCTAAAGGCTGCATGGAGAATACACTTCATGTTCAGTATTTGGTAATATGCCTTCATGTTACTGACACTTCAGAAATTTACCATATGTGTTTTCTTCATTAATCTTTCCATATGTATTAAATGGTTGTTTGGTGGTGGTTCTGTTACCAGTACAAGCACACTGTGTATGAATAGATTTAAAAGGAAAACTGTGCTCAGTTTATTCAATGTAGTGATCTGAAAGTTCCCAGGAGAAGCATTTCCAACCATATATAAGTTGTTTAGTATATATGAAAATAGTTTTAATCACAGTTTTATTTGTGACATTGAGAGTCTGGGAGTCCAGCATCGTAGAGTCATATAATCCTTTTCATTGTTAAGCAAACGAGCATCAATATAGTTGGTGTTATAACTTTAACACTTTGCAGAAGAGTAAAGCAGACATTGTTCCAATCAAATTCTGTACTTTCTTTGCACTGGTTCTGACTTCAGCATACGATGTATGTATAGCAGGGATCGGCAACCTTTGGCAACTGGTCCCATCAGAGAAATCTGCTGGCGGGACAGTTTGTTTACCTGCAGCGTCTGCAGGTTCTTCCGATTTGCAGCTCCCACTGGCCGCAGTTCGCTGTTCCAGGCCAATGGGGGCTACGGGAAGAAGTGGCCGGCACATCCCTCAGCCCACACCACTTCCCACAGCCCCCATTGGCCTGGAATAGCGAACTGTGGCCACTGGGAGCCGCGATCGGCCAAACCTGCGGACGCTGCAGGTAAACAAACCATTCCGGCCCGCCAGCAGATTTCCCTGACTGGTTGCATGCCCAAGGTATCCCTGGTATATAGTATTTGTCTAGGTTTTTGTTGGTATGATACTACGCTGTTATATTGGCAAATGACCACTTGGTGTCATCATTTATTTTAACGTTTTCTTGTTTCTGGGACTTTGACAGTGAATGCTTACATGCATACTCTTCCTTTCTATCAGGGCAGAAATGTCATTCAGATAACTAACATGCATGTTATGAGACTGATTCTCCACTGTCTTGTACCATTCAGAATTGGTTTTCCACCCACTTTGCACAGGTATAAATGACTACACAATGCAAGTCAGTGGAGATTTAGCCCCTTTCGCAATATTCTACATGGATGGAGTCAGGGAACAAATACACTGTTGCTTGTTTCCAGTCTTTTAAATTCTCCTTGTATATATTATAATATTTTAATATAATATAATATATCCTACAATAATTGGTGGTTTCAGTGTTGCCATTATAAAGTCTATCGTCTATTTACAATGCTCTTTTCAATATGAATGAAGTTAGAAATTTGCTAACATGATGTTATCCCTAATCTAATATTTAAATTCTTCTGTTTGACTTACCCTACAAGAATTTTACATATTTTAGTTTGATAGTTTTATGTATATTTGCTTTATAAATATTCTCATACTACTTCAACTACATGCTCAACGCTGACCTGCAGAGATCACCTCTAGAGGTGATATCTCTATTCCCTTATTGTCCGTAGCACCTTTTGATGTTGCTAATTGTTGTGGTGACTTTTGAAATATGGATGTTAGTCCCTTAGGAATGTGGAGATTATCAAACTATTTCATGAGCTTTCTACTGATCTGGGCTAGATACAGTCTAATGATTTAAAAGTCAAAGACTCTGTATCCTATGCCAGTTCTTGGACATACCTATTCATTCAATATTTTCTTAATGACCTGGATTTGTACTGTATAACTTAATGGTTCTGGCAGATTTGAAAAATGCCTGTGCTTTCAAGAGTACCAGCTCATAGAAAACTTTTTTTGCTGGAGTCTGTTGTAGCACACTCTGATAACATGATCTGTCAGTCTAAGCTGAGCTTTGATCATTTACTTGGCCTCAACTGGCCTCAATTACTGTTTTTGTTCTTTCAAGGACATTAATGTTTGAGACTGTCTTGCCAGTTGACTTTCAATATAGAGTAGAGGCGGCATGTGTGAAATTTTTCAAGTTGCTTAATATGTCTGCAGTAAACTGATGTTTCACACCTGTCTAAAAGGGATACTAATAGTGCTGCATTGGGAATTATCAGTTTTAAGTGTTGGATGGTGTGCTGGTTGAGTATCCTATGGCAGTGTCTTCTGAAGGCCTGGCTTGCCTTTTATATTCAACTTGCTATTTCTTGATCCTGCGAACCATCTCTTAAGATAGTACTGCCCAGGTATGTAAAGTTATTCAGTCTTTGGCTTAAACAATAAGTGATGATATTTGCCTGGTGGTTGGTTGGAAGAAGACTTTTTTTTTTTTTCCAGGCTGATGTTGAGTTGAAACTGTTTAGTTGCCTCAGAGAACCTGCCAAGGATAAACTGTAGATCAGTTTCACTATGGCGAAGTGGCGTACAGTCATCCACAAAAAGGGCTTCACATATGAGTTCTTCAAGAATTTTTGTCTTTGCAGTAAGCCTTTGGAAATTGAATAGTTTTCCATCAGTTCCGCACCTTACGTAGATGCCCTTTGGAAGGCTGGTCATTGCGTAATTCAGAACAGCTGCAAAGAGACCAGAAAGGGCCAGTACCAGTACACAGGTTTGCTTCACTCCATTATGTGTGGGAAATTGTTTAAAAGGTCACTATCTGAGAGGACTTGACCACTTGCGCCTTTGTGAAATTGATATATGATGTTGGCAGATTTGGTGGAGCAGCCAAACTTTTCTAGAATTTTGCAGAGGCCATTTCTGCTCATGGTATCGAGTGCTTTTTTTAGATAAATGAAGACAGTATACAGTTCTGTGTTCAGATTTTTTTTTCCTGAATCTCTGTCTCAACAAAAACCATGTCTTTGGTGCCCTGAGCTGAACTAAATCCACAGTGGGTCTCTGGTAGAAACTTCTCTGATACTGTTGTGACAAGCTGATTGAGCAAAATATGGGTGGTGAGAATTTTTCTACTAACAGATAGCAGAGTAATACCCCAGTAGTTACCACAGTCAGATTTGATGCCTTTATTTTTGTATAGTGTAACTGATTGCATCTTTGAAGCCCTGAGGAATTTGCTTGGCTTCCCATCTTTGATGATTTCATGTGGATAGTTGACAGCATTTAGGCCTGCAGGTTTTAAAGATTTCATCTGAAATGTCATCTTTGCCAGATGATTTACCTGACTTCATTTGTTTGATAGCTCTTTGCACTCCTCAATGGTAGGTTTGGGTGATTTCTTCATATATGGGGTCAATTCCTCGAGCACCTGTGGGTTGATAGTAAAGGGTGATTCAGTGGCTCAGTGAAGTGTTGTACTCATCTTTCAGAGATGCCTCATTTGTCCTTGATTAAGATAGATCCACTTGAATTCTTTAGTGGAGCTGGTCCAGATTTTGATGGTCATAAATAGCTTTCAGGAAATCCTAAAACAATGTTATGTTAGTATTGACATAATGCAGTGTTTCTTCTGCTTTCTTTTCCCACCAGTTCTCCTGTAGGAATGAATGCAGTCTTTAACCCTTGGCTTGCAGGTACTTGAATTTATCTTTCTTTAATGTTGTTTTTGTCATTTTGCCAAGACACACACACTATTCTTTTGCTTGAGGATTTTTTCATTGAAACAATCCTGGTGCCATCTTTGATGTATAGCTAGAATATCTTCTGAGCCTTGAAGAATGGCCGATCTTGAATATATTCCACTTTTACAGTACATTATTGGTCGATGGTGTAAGGTTATCAGACTTTTCCATTAAGTCTTCCCTTAGTTTTTCTTGAAGAAATGGATGTCTCAGCTTTGCTATGTTCAATTTTAATTTAATATCTTCAGCCGCATGTAATTTAAAAATGGCTCTGATCATTGTGTGGTGATTCCAGCTGTTCGCCCCTTGCATTGCTCTGGTGATATTAGCGTCCCTTTGCCGTATAATGAATCATTCAGGTGCCAGTGCTTTGATCTCAGATATATATCCAAGATGTTTTATATTTGTCTGCTTGCTTAAATACTGTGTTGGTAATAGAGCTCATGCTCAGCACACTTGCTGAAGTAGGAGACCATTGCTGTTCATTTTTCCAACTCCATTGGTCTTTATTACACCGTTCCAAGTCTTCCTATCTTTTCCTACTCTGGTATTAGTCTCCCACAGGTAAATCTTTCAGTGACTTCAGAAAGCTGTTTCTAATGGCAAAATAAATGCCATAAATCGTTTCTTCCTCTGCTGTTTTTCCCTTTTTCCAAAAGATTAGCCACCTACTAGTTCAGAGATCCCCAAACTTTTGACAGTCCTCCTCCCCCCTCATCCCCCTGCCGTGCGCATCTCCCCGGAGCTGGGAACGGGGACGTGGCTCATGGGACAGGGAGGGGGAAGACGCAGATTGGGTAAGGGGGCCAAGGCTGGGGCCGCAGCTGGTGGGTGGGTCTGGGGCCAGGAGCAGTGGCGAGGCTGGGGACGGAAGTGGAGCAGGAACTGGGTTGTACTGGGGGCCAGAAGCCAGCCCCTGGCCTGGTGCTGCTCTGCTCCTGGCTTTGCCCCGGGCCAGGAATGGAGCTGTGGCTGAGGCTGGGGGTTGGCGGGGAGAGGGGGGACAGGAGCAGAGCCACACTGAGGCTGGTGATGGGGCCAAGGCACAGGGCCGGGAGCCAGGGACAGGACGGGGCTGGATGGCGCTCCCTCCCTGCCTCTGTGTGGGCTGGCCTGGGCCCTGGATTTTCCTCCATGCCCCCCCTGGGGGGGGGCACACCCCACACTTTGGGGACCTCTGTCCTAGTTCCTTTCTGGAGCCTCCTTCTGCAAGTATTCTTTTGCTGAGGGCAGCTATATTGATGCTGCATCTTGCAAGTTCCCTTGCAATTAATAATATACACCTTTCAGGTCTTGATTTGTTATTATCCATTAAAGTCCATATGTTCCATATCCTCATGGTGAGAGCTCTTCTTTTGCTTATAGAATGACCAAGTGTGTGGATGATTCACCAGATATGGTAAACTGTCCAGATTAGAGTTGGGCAGGCAATATTATGGCACTTTTGCTGGCCTCTTCCTTTATGGGGGTGAGCGGTGCTGTCTTAAAAGGGGTTATTCAGTCACCTGGGATGTTGCCTAACATCCTTGGTGCCAAGGATGAAGGTTTGTGACTGACTTCCAGTATGCACCTACACCTGACATTTCACCTCTTGGCATTGCTGGAGGACTTCCTTTCTATGATGTGTAAAAGGCAATTTTGGTCTCTGGGCTGCTGAAATCAAAGACCAGTGGCTTGAAGGGTCATAAAGACTAGGAACTTCATTAGCTACAGTGAATAGCCACTGATGTCTTTTGTGTCTTGTCAAGCGGTGCATATATCATGGAATGTGGCTGCAGTACCTTTCCCTCTGTTGGACCAAAAGGATTCCTCCTCCCTGATCACCAAAGCAGACTTAGTACAGATTCATAGAGTCCAAGTCCAGAAGGGATCATTGTGATCATGTAGTCTGACCTCCTGTATAACACAGGCTGTAGAACTGGATCATATGGTTTTGATTTAAAAATTTTCAGTGATGGACAAGACACCATGACCTTGTTAAGTTTCTTCAGTGGTTAATTACTCTCATTGTACTTTACACCTTATTTTCAGTCTGAATTTGTTTAGCTTCACTTCCAGCCATTGGATCATGGTATACCTTTCTCTGTTAGATTGAAGAGTCCATTCTTAAATATGTTCCCCATGTAGGTACTTAGTCTGTAATCAAGTCACCGTTTAAACTTCTCTTTGTTAAGCTAATAGACTCAAGGAGCTCAGTCACTATGAGGAAGGGTTTTTGATCCTTCAGTGATTCTTGTGGCTTCTCTCTGAAGCCTCTCCAATTTATCAACCACCTTGAATGGTGGATACCAGAACTGGACATGGTATTCCAGCAGATGAGGTAAAATAACCTCTCTGGTCCTACTTGAGATTCCCCTGTTTATTATGCATCCAAGGACTACATTAGCCCTTTTGGCCACAGCGGCACACTGGGAGCTCATGTTCAGCTGATTATCCACCACAATCCCCAAATCCTTTCCCAGGAGAGAGTCTTCCACTATGTAAGGAAATGTTTACATTTAGCCCTGTTAAAGTGCGTATTGTTTGCTTGTGCCCAGTTTACTAAGCGATGTAGATTGTTCTGTATCAGTAACCTGTCCTCTTCATTATTTACCACTCCCCAATTTTTGTGTCGTCTGAAAACTTTATTAGTGATTGACCTTTGTTTTATTCCATGTCGTTCAATAAGAACGTTATAGTAAGGGTCAAGAACTGATCCCTGCGGTACCCCACTAAAAACACACCCACTTGATTATGTCCTATGTACAGATACATTTTGAGACCTATCAGTTAGCCTGATTTTAATTCATTTAACGAGTGACAGGTACATTTTATATCTTTCTATTTTTTTATCAAAATGTCATGTTGGGACTAAGTCAAAGTATACTACATCAACACTATTGCCTTAGTCAAGCAAACCTGTAATCTCATAAGAAAAAGATATCAAGTTAGTTTGATAGACTATTTTCCATGAACCCATGTTTATTTTCCATAAACCCATGTTTCCATAAACCCATATTACCCTTCTTGAATTCTTTCCTGTACCAACTGTTCCACTATCTTGCCCAGGGTCAATGTCAGACAGACAGGCCTATAATTACCTGGGTCATCCTGTTTCTTTTCATATATTGGCACATAATGAGCTTTCTTCCAGTCTACTGGAACTTCCGCGGTATGTTAACTTAACTGAAAATAATCATTACCAATCCAGTGAACTCTTCAGTCAGCTTTTAAGACCCTTGGATGCAGATTGTCTGGAACTGCTGATTTTAAAATGCTTAACTTTAGTAGCTGCTATTTAACATCCTCCTGATATACAAATGAATTTTTTTTATAGCCGTCTTCACTTCCCTGTTAAATCCGTTTTGGTTTTTTGTTTTTTAAAACCATTATGGCCGCCTTCCTCGACTGTGGGATTGTGGCTTTTTGGGCATCTAGAAAAGTGTTCTTAAACCATTCCCAGTCCTATGCATGTTGGAGATTAGCATTTTTTCTCACCAGAGGTGTCTCTCCCCCCATGGGTTCCCTCAACCTGGTTTAGCCTACCATTCAGTGGTGACCTTGGAAGAGACCGGAATCTTAGTTGAAGATGTACTTAAGTAACCCTTCTCCTCTTGCAAGCACTTCACAAACATTTAACTAATCATTCATCTCACATTTACACTGAAAAAAGAATTTCTTCCAATTTTGAAGAGGCTACCAGTTCTTGTTAGGATAAAGTACACCTCTATCCCGATGTAACGCGGTCCGCAGGAGCCAAAAAAATCTTACCGTGTTATATGTGAAACCATGTTCTATGTGAAACCGCGTTATATCGAACTTGCTTTGGCCCCCCTGCTCCTTGTTCCCTGACCGTCCTCTCCAGAGACCCCCGTCCCTAATCACCCCAGGACCCCACCCCATACCCAACCTCCCTGTCCCCTGACTGCCCCGACCCCTATCCACATCCCTGTCCCCTGACAGTCACTCACCGGCAGCGGTGGAAAGCGGAGAAATGTGGCCCCAGCCCGCTGCACTCCGTCAGCTCCCAGCTGTGGCGCTCTGCTTCCCTCCGTTGGTCAGTGCGGGGGGGTTGGGGAAAGGACACCCCCCACACTCACTAGCGGCGCTCAGCTTCCCACTGCAGCTGGGAGCTGGCGGAGTGGAGCGGACTGGGACCGGTCTGCTTCGCTTCCGCTGCTGCCGGGGAGTGCACGGAGGTTGGGGAAAAGACGCCCCCCGCACTCACCTGCGGCGGGAAGTGGAGCGATGCAGCCCCAGCCCGCTGCACTCCTCCAGCTCTCAGCCGCAGCTCTCCACTTCCTGCCGCCGGGGAGTGCAGGGAGGTTGGGGAAAGGATGCCCACCGCACTCATTGGCGGCTGGGAGCGAAGCGCCGTGGCTGGGAGCTGGCAGAGTGGAGAGGGCTGGGGTCGGGCTGCTCCGCTTCCGCTGCTGCCGGTGAGGGTGGGGGGGGGGAGAGATCTCTTCCCCCAAGCTCCCTCCCCCGAGCGACACAGCTGGGGCTGAGGCGAGGGAAGTGGAGCGGGCTGCTCCTGGCCCCCTGCTAATCACCTGGGCCTGCGGGGCCCCCAAAAGTGCACCCCCCAGCTCCCAGATCCTGGGGTGCAGGGGAGGAAGCCTGCTTTACTGTGTTGTATGCAAACCCATGTTATATTGGGGCAGAGGTGTATAAGGGATTTCTCTGAAATTGGGCAGGCTTTCAAAATAGGGATATTTTTAAAATGTCACTTTAGATATCAACTTACAGTAGAACCTCGGAGTTACAAACACCTCGGGAATGGAGGTTGTTTGTAACTCTGAAATGTTTGTAACGCTGAACAAAACATTATGGTGGTTGTTTCAAAAGTTTACAGCTGACCATTGACTTAATTCAGCTTTGAAACTTTACTGTGCAGAAAAAAAAAATGCTGCTTTTAACCATGTTAATTTAAATGAAATCAGCACGAAAACAGTTTCCTTACCTTGACAAATCTTTTTTTACACGTTCCCATTATTTTTTAGTACTTTATGTTTAATACAGTACTGTACTGTATTGCTTTTTTTCTCTGCTGCTGCCTGATTGCGTACTTCCAGTTCCAAATGAGATGTGTGGTTGACTGGTCAGTTTGTAACTCTGGTGTTCGTAACTCTGAGTTTCTATTGTATCTTCAGTGTGTAAATGGGGAACTGGAGGCAGAGAGGTTAATTGATTCTTCAAGAAACCAGATGCTTAGATGCTGTGGTGATGGGTATGGTATAAAAACTTAAGTAGAAACTGTGTCCAAACTTGTTGTTTTGGAACAAGATGGTGTCTCAGATCTGGCTGAGCTCCTGCTGTTGGACTTTCACTAGACAGCTGTGAGGGGATTCAATGCTGAATCCTCTGTGCCCTTCACTTGATGGGACTGGGCAGAGTTTAGGCACTGTTTGTGGCTTTGGGCCTCTAAGCACACACTCAAGATGCAGACTTCGTGTGTGATGCCCCTCATGGGAGTGGGTACTCCATTGTCTAAGCCCTTAAATTAGTGCAGTCTGCCCCAGACATCCCCAGCAGCTCTTGAACAGTCCCCAGAATCCTACCAAAGCTGTGAACCTTCTGGTTTACAATTCACCTCTTAAGAGGTGTGTGACAGTGAAAGCCAACAGACAGACTTTGTACAGGATCCAAAAACACCGTTGATCTCCACATAGCACAAGAAATATACAGATGTGTATAAAATAAACCTATATTAATTTCCCTGTCTTGGGTTCTTCACCATTTTGAGAGTTCTTTGCCCTTGGGCAGAGTCCCCTGGGGTGCCCAGGATCCTTTCCCTGCAACTTTTTCTTTTCTTCAGAAACGTGGAATCTTTCCAGCTCAGCTTGCTTTCTCTGACCTTGGTTCGTCCCACAGTTCAAACAGACCGCTGCTACAAAAGCATACTTGTCTCTTCTATGCCTGTCCCAAGCTTTCTGTCCCTCTAAAAGGCTTCTCCCTGGGAGTCCTTTTTAAATCCTGCTCTGTCACCTCTATCCCTTTGTTCTGTTTGGGGAATTTTCCAGTTTCTCTCTACTTTTCCATCCTTTCAGACAAGTTGGAGGAAGAAGCGTCTTCCAGTTCCAGTCAGCCTCTTTAGCAAAGCAGTTTTTCAGTCCAGGACACGTTAAAGTTAATGACTTTCTATTGACCCTGGTCTGGTAGGAATGTGCTACAGTCCATGTTAGCACATGATGGATTCCACGTCCACATAGAATTCCCTGATTAAATTTTTATAGCAACTTCATAACATCCAAGCAGAATTTATAAACTGTACATAGACAGATTCCCCAAATCATCACAGACAGTAACTCAGTTAATCTGTTTGGTGGGTAAGCCTGGAAATACCTTTTTTTTTTTTTCCAATAATTAGAAATCATGCATCACTTGGAGTCAAAGTTGATTTAACTTAGTTTTGAGAAGTCTTGGCATAAGTTTTCGGTTCCCAAGTAGAAAGATGTCTGCATTGAGTAAAGAGAATGTGTTAAAGACTTATATATTGTGCATCAAGATGAGCTGGAATAGACTGGCAAGCTGTGCACGAGCGCATGGTGCTATGTACATGGTCCAGGCAGTGTAAAGCTGGAAGGGGCTGTCTTTCTGCCCCCATCTGAAAGTCCCTTTTCCTTTTTGTCTGCTCCATAGTAGTAGCAGTTTTGAATGATAAAATGGGAGTGAGCCAAGGCCTTGTTTCATTTAGTGTGTATCTTGGAAGGTGGCGAGTAAGAGGTTCCCACTGGCAATTGCTTAAAATGTATGGGATACAGTATTTCAGTGGTGTCCAACTGAATATTTTCATATTGTGAGTCTTCTGTTTTTCTCCTGTTTGTTAAAAAACAAGAAAAGGAAATTCCATCCAAACTGATTTTAAGAACGTTGAGGTTGTATTGTTCATTCAGTCAGAAAATGACAAGGTAAAATTCCATTAACATTCTTGGTCTAGATTGGAGTGGCCAACATGTGGCTCTGGAGCCACATGTTGCTCTTCAGAAGTTAATGTACGGCTCCTTGTATAGGCACCGACTCTGGGGCTGAAGCTACAGGTGCCAACTTTCCAATGTGCTGGGGATACTCACTGCTCAACCCCTGGCTCTTTCACAGGCCGTGCCCTCGCTCCTCCTCTTCCTCCCCGTCCCCCCCACCTCCTGCATGCCATGAAACAGATGATTGGGAGGTGTGGGGAGGGAGGGGGAGGTGCTGATCGGTGGGGCTGCCGCTGGGAGTGAGGGGGGAGCCAGTGGGGGGCTGCTGACATATTACTATGGCTCTTTGGCAATGTACATTGGTAAATTCTGGCTCCTTCTCAAGCTCAGATAGGTCACCCCTGGTATAGATCCAAACCCCTGCTGGGACTGTGCTGCACTGTCATTCCAGAAGTGGTCTCCAAAAACATGCCCCACAAAATATGGCTGTGCTACATACATTTGTATGGGCAAAAAGGAAACAGAAGGGTGCTTGCTCAAACTTCGTAGGTCTCTCTTTCTCTTTTTAAGAGGCCTTTTGAAAATGTGGCCATGTGTGCTGCAGTTGCCAGTCTCGGTTAGGTGAGTGAAGGATGCATTCAAAGTCGCAGCTAGAATTTACTTTTAATGATAATCTTAATGTAGGCAGAACTTTGTTTGTGCATATGTATGTTCATGTATTTTTACCATAAAATATCTCGTTTTAATGTTCAGTATCTTTCTTTGCAGGCTGAGTATGTCCAACTTGTTACTGAACTTCGAATGACAAGAGCCATTCAACCTCAGATAAATGCTTTTTTGCAAGGATTTCATATGTTCATACCACCTTCTCTTATACAGCTTTTTGATGAATATGAACTGGTAAGCAGCAGTGCCTATATTTGTAACTGACAGCATTCAGCACTTGATCACTAATGTAATGAGGTAAAAGTAAAGCTCAGTGTTTTGAAAGATGATAATTTGATATCCATGCTTTGGTTTTCACTTCTGTACACCTGCTCTGAAATATCTGTCCTTGTTCACGCTGATTACCTTAGGTGAGCATTTTCCTGAAAGATGGTACTATTGATCACTCATTATAAGAGTAAAGTCTTGCTTTGTAATACCCAAGATAGAAAGTGCATGTGTCTTGTGGTGTCCATAATTCCCTTCAGGAAACTTCAGGAAACGCTCCTATTGCCTAGTTTGTTTATCATCTTCACCCATTTCCTACTCTCTGAATCAAATTCAAATTTACTTTCCTAAAAAATCTTCGTGGAGTTGCTGCATTTTTCATCTCTGACTACATATATACCTACTTAATACCTTGGAGAAAATGACCAGTCTGGGTCTTTTCTGCCTGTTTTCCATGATATTCCATGATTTGTTTCCCTATCTGGATGTTTCTCTTCTTTCCTTCTTCCTAAGCCACAAAATCACTTGGTGTAAAATTTTCATAATGATTTAGGAGCCCAAGTCTCACTGAATGTAAAAACATAGATCAAACTACAAGCATTAAATATTATTTAATGTAAAATAGTTAAGATTGGAAATTTTACTTCTACTGGAGTTTTGTAGTTAAACTAACACCCAAATCTTTTACTAAAACCAGAAAATTCAGAGCAGAAATTCCATAAAAAATCCTTCTTATGCAGTCTTGTCCCATTTATTTTATTCCGAAGAGTTCTAGCCTCCACTACGTGTACATATTTAAAAGTTCAGCATGTCTTCTAATATTTGTACTTGTGAAACCAACACTTGCATGTGCTGATGTTACAAATTTCTAAAATGCTCTCATGTTTTCTCCTGCAAAGTGTATGTGTATTTGTACACACATTTAGGGTGTCATTGGAGGGGGAACAGAGAAGCCACTGAAAATTAATTTGCTTCCCTTGTTCTTAAAGAAATGCGGACTTTCATTTCTTCAGCATTTTGTCCTTTGTCTTGCTGCCCCCTATCTATGTACGTCTAAGATCCCGTTGTACATAGTACACATGTGCGCACACATGCAAGCTTAAATACAATTCCAAGTTGTCATGTTAGGGACACCAGTTCATTAGACACACTATCTGAAGGAGTTGAAATATTGCCCTGTGATTCGTCATATGTGCTATTTTTTGTAGAATGTTGAAATTACACCCCCCCCACCCCCCATATTGTAGATTATGCTGTTCTGCCAGTCCACTGAGTTCTAACTGGAGGCCTTCACAAAAGTTTTGCTGCTGTTCATTAAGCATTTTATTTTCTTCTGTCCCCTCTCAGGGATGCTTTTTTGATCATTGGGTATCTCCTCCCCTCATGTCTGTTCTGTCACTGTCACCTCGATTAAGGTGGTGGGGTCAGTCTAGAACCTGATCTTCAATCCTCAGATCAGCAAGGTGTGTCAGACAAGTGTTAAGAACAGTGTGCCTCTTTTGCTCCCTTTTCTTCTTCTCCACAATGCATTCAGCTCCTGCTGGGCAAGGAACAAAACACAGCTTTAAGCTCCAAATTTGGCCTTCTGAATAGTAGTTTGTGGTACAGCCACTAACCTGTACTTCTCTAAATTTAAAACCAACATTGATATTTTAATATAGCATTCAAAAATATTATATTAAAATTTAAAGAATGTTTTATTATTATTAAAAAGGAAAACCTGTCATATCAGGTGATCACTTACAGACTTAAAATTTCTTAACCTGTAAAATCTTTAGCAGGTTTTATTGTAGAGATAGCAACTGATTCAGACCTTTCAAAATGAAATTAACACCACAGTCTTCCAGTTATGCAAGTGTTTTGGTTTTTAATATTCAAGTATGCTTTTTAAGAGGATTTCTTCCATTATCAGAGGTCTGTGCAACCATAAAACACAAAGGATTTCTCATTCTTATATAAGGGATCTGATGCATTTTATAGTAAGGTTGAATATGTAGTTCAGTGCAGACAAACTTTGCAACCCTCATACACTTAACTGTTCCCCTTAGAATCTGTTTTATTAAAAGGGGTCCTGGTGTCTGAGAATGCTTTTACCTACTTTGACATTGTATCTTTGACTTCTACTTTCATATCTAAAATATTAAATTGTCTTAGTCTGGAAGTAATGAATTAGTATGGTGCCCCTCCTCATTGTCTCAGCGTAGGTTGATCCTCCAACTCTAATGGATTTTTGGCATCCCTCTACTGAGAACAGCCTGTTTAGAAAGATGCTAGTCTTCCTTCTGTCTCACAGTAGATCAGATATGGATTTGGATTATCTCTGCCAAAAAGGATGAAAGTTGCTTCCCCCTTGCCAGGAGAGAAGGCCAAAGAAAAAACTACCTCCAGCTGTGGCACAAGACTTTCCCAGTCAAGGAGAGAGGTTTTTCAGCCAATCCATTTCTGTTCATTGGAGAGCTAGTAGTCTGCAAAGATCCACCTTGCCTGCAGGACGGGTAGATAGGTTGGCTCTAGAGGAACTCCGGTACCAGGACTGTACTAGCTCCCTTGCTTACACTGCACTTGCTTGTAATTAAATTTCTACTTCTGATGACTTGCAGGTGGAATTAAATAATACACAAAGGTTTGCCTGTCTTATTTAAAATGTAGGAGACTCAAGGATCCTGTATTATAAGATTTGATATCTTATTTATTATTAGGAATAAAGTATTAAAAGCAAATTGGAACAGAAAAGGCGTCTTGGTTTCATTCAGGATTATTCTTTAATTAAGGCAACTGCACTCTTCAAAATTAATTGTTTGTCGAGAAGACTAATCAGGATTTGTGTTTTTTTTCCCCTGAAGGAGCTGTTGCTGTCTGGTATGCCAGAAATTGATGTGAGTGATTGGATAAAAAATACAGACTACACAAGTGGCTATGAAAGAGAAGACCCTGTTGTTCAGGTAAAGTCCCAGCTGAATGGATGGAGAATATTGTATTTTAATCCTTCAAAGTTTTTGCTATTTTTGGATGAAAACTTACATTAACCAAAGTATTCCTATAAATCACTTAAGATGGGAATGTCGCATAATAAAATGAGGTATGAATCCGACTCGGAGCTAATTTCCATAATTTAAACCATAAATTTATAAATGTGCCCTTATTTGTTTATATCTTTTTTTTCAAATTAATGGAAAATGAAAACTTTTTTTAAACTTATTTTTCATTTAGTGGTTCTGGGATGTTGTAGAAGAACTAACTCAGGAAGAACGAGTGTTACTATTACAATTTGTTACTGGCAGGTGAGAAATATTTCTGTTTATATTTCATATGTTACTCGTACTCTTGAATCAACTGGATTGCAAATGGAAAGACACATTTCCTGACCAAGAACTGTGTTTTTTCTTAACTGAATACTCACTTAGGAGTCTACCGTTTGCTGTGGGTGGGAGGTAACTTGGGGCTTTTGGCATGGAGGAAGTCATGGGAGGAAAAGTGATTTTGCACCAGGAGTCGGTTAATGTTTTATCACTGAGGAGGATATGCATTTTCCATTTTCCTTCTATTTGTGGGAGCAGGCTTGTGATTTCTGGTGAGTAGAAATTTTTGAAGAACTTAAGCTCAACAGTTTCCCCAATATGCTTCAGGGTCATCCAGTAGTGATGGATATGTTTGTTCTTAATCATGAGACTGGACATATTTAATGTTTATATTTTAGTTATCATTAAACTTCAAGTTTGGATTCCATTGAAATGAATGGGAACAGTTTATGCCCCGAGAGCTATTGCTGAAGACTGTCTGCAGACTCAGGAGGTTAATATCATAATACCACTTTATATTTGGTTCACATCTGAAAGGTTTTCGTCATAAAAATGACTAAAACTTTTTTCAGAATGAAAGTTTATACTGTGAAGCACAATTCTGCAGCAAATTAGTCTTTCAGAATATCCCTAGCTAGCTATTTTGTATCATTTTGACTTACTGACATGAGATGCCAAGCCATAGAATCAGTAGCTAATAGCTGGATGAATGAGAAGGCCTGAGTTTTATTTTGTATTTGAATGTGGAACTCTTAACTGTTTGTAGAGCAAAAGATCATCATTCTCAGGAGGAAAAATCATGTTAGAGAGATACAACCATAAGCACATTACAAGTGGATACTTTTATAATCTTTACTTGTAACCATTCTGAATTGTAGCTCTAAGCACAGTTCCGTTTGAGAAACTTTGTTACTTCAGAAGGTGTAAGCCCAAGTCTGTACATCCATGGGTGACCATAAATACTGGAAGAAGAAAGTTGTCTGTTAAATCTCATCGTGGTAATAGTTTATATTGGTTATCTGTTGGATATGGATAGCTAGTACTGATATTTAGCATCTAAATATTTAAGTACCATTAATTGGATTACTGTTTGACTATAAAATCCTTTATTTAGTCACAAAACATACATGGCAATGCAAGCCCTCCCCATTTCCACTACTTCACCCAGTAGGCTTTAACCCTGTTTGAAAGAGAGATTGACCCCTAGAATTGAGAAGGTATTTCATTCTCCTTCCGCATTCAATCCTTGCAAAGACTCAGTGTTTTTTTCATTATTTTGCAAGCATATTTTTAAAACTGTACCTGAAATCCAGAATTTTAAGTCATATTCAGATTCTTTAGAAGAATGTCCTTGTGTTTATCAGATTATTTTATTCTAGCTACAACTCTTATTGAACAGTATCTTAATATTCCAAGTGAGGGTCTCATAGTAATGTCATTTATATTTTAACATTCATGTGCACTGTATACATAAGAATTTAAGTTGATATCAAATAATGGTTGCACTTTTACGAAACTATTGTGACTTTTCATTACTGAGAATTTGGGTTGAGGGATCCTTTGGAGTTATGTCTCTATCTGGTTGTCTTTTTTTTTTAATTGTTTTTGAATACTATGGGAGGGGGGATCATGTCTCCTGAGAGAAAACACCACTACTATACAAAACAAAAAAACAAAACACCCCTCCCACTCCCACCATTGAAGAGGTTTTTATACCACTATTTTAAAGATGGCCTCTAATGGTATAGGTACTATGCTGAGTCTCATACTGTAGGTTAGTGTGAGTCACATTATTCAGGGTGAGAATGGATTTATAGTCAAGCTCACAGTATTTCTTCGGTTAATATTTTCCTTAGTGTTCCACAATATTACAATTGATAATTACTCTATTAAGTCACTTTTCTTTAGTATACTGGCTTTACTGTGAGAAATACCACACTGTTAAGTCTTGACTCTTAAAAAAGCCAAAGATCTGGAAAAGACATGTCAAGAATATTTGGTAGATTAACTTACTTTTTATAATGGAAGGGTAGTTTTTTAACTGATGTTTCTTCAACTATAAAGACAACAGGTTTATATATATATATATATATATATATATATATATATATATATAAAGGAAAATCATCAAGTGCTAACAATGAGTGAGTTCCTCAAACACATGCTTGCCCCTCTTATCTAGTGTTTAAACAATTTAACAGCTATCATAAATGGGACACTCCCATTTTCAACAGCATTACAGAAAACATGAGTGAGGCAGAGATTTTCACTATTGGTGAAGAGTGGGACCTATTGCTAACAACCATTCTTCCTTGAGTGATTGCACATGTCCGTTCCACTGTAGGTATGTGTGTGCCTTGTGCACAGTTGTCAGAGAACTTTCCTCCTCAGAGGTACCTGTTAGGGTGGCTTGAGCACCCTCTACCGCTGCGTGCCAATATAAGAGGCTGGAACTGCCCCTCATCCACCCTCAGTTCCTTCTTACAGCCAGTGACAGTGGTTGGAGCACTTCCAGTCTTGCTATCGCAAGTTTAGTTCCCTCACTCTCTGTATATAGTCTTTTCCATTTAGTACTTAGTTAGTGAGTTGTAATACATAGTTAGGTTTCAGTTGTTAGGTCCCTTTTGGACCAAATTTGTTATTTGGTACTGAAGTCATGCCTTGCTCTCCAGGGTTCAAGTCTTGCCGGTCATGTGTCAGACTGATGCCAGTCAGTGACCCACACCCCAGCTGCCAAAAGTATCTGGGGGAGTCCCATGTCAGTGACAGGTAACACATTTGCTCAGAATTTAAGCCTTACTCAAAAAGACAGAGCAGTGAGACTTAACTGTCTCTTTATGAGGATGGCACTTCACCCTTCATCAGAGCCATTGGGTTCAGAACATTCTTAGACCATCAGCGCAGTGTGTGCCTCCCAAGACATCTTTGGCACCATGTTCTGTATCGACAGTACCGAAGAAGAGAGAGACACATCTGCCAATGACATGGTACCTTATCCAGTAAGATCTCGGTACTGAGGTCAGGTAAAAGAAAGATTTGTGGGACGGACTTTGAAGGCAAAGATTCCCCTGAGTGCTTCACTGCTGCAAAGTGAGGCTAATCGACTCCAGAGCCAGTGTCAGGTCTGTCGAGGCCAACCCCTGAAGTTTGTTTCAGACCCGGTCCCGGTACTGAGGATGCTGGAAGTGTACGCTACTGCAAAAGAATTACTTAACCCTCTGGCACCGGTGTCCCTGGCAGTGTAGGAAGTGTTCCAGCTGCTCCTGATATCAGGTCTCTATGCCAGCTCTGCAAGAGTCTGTGATGCCAGTGCCGCTCCTGATACCTAGGAGGCCGGTACACTCCAGGGGCATGCCACCATTAATATCCCTGGTATCAGCATCTCCGGGTTCAGCTTAACTGTCTCCAGTGCACAATGATTCTGCTCCACCGTTATCGCAGGACTGAGTCACCTTTGTCAGATTTGGAAGTGGGATCTTTTGTGTCCCATACCGGAAGGGAGGGTTGTCCTCCATTAGAGCCCTGGGATCCATGGAAGTCAAGACAGTCTCAATAATAGGCACGTTGCAAGTGACAAGTCAACCATGGGATCCACCCCCTCACCCTATACCAGTGATCGCTCTGGACACCGTGGGGTGTCCCTCCCTCTGCTAGGACCTTTTCCTCACCCATCTGAGTTGACTTCCTCAAGGATGCACTGAGATAATTGGCAGCATAGGCAACAGTCTTGGAGGCCTAGTACCTGTACAGGTACTGAGCAACTGGAAGTCTGAGAGCTCCTCCCCTGCAAGAGGCAGACCAGCCATTGTCTCTGCATCCTGGTGCATCATCTTCCTCATCACCAAATGAGGCTGTAGAGATGGGTGAGTGATTTGCTGCCACCAGAGTATCACAAGGCTCACCAGGAACTGCTTAAAAAGGTGCCCTCTGTTTTAGACCTTCACATGGAAGAGGTCCATGAGAAATTCCACCATCTGGACATTTTACTGTTTGCTGGACCCTCCAGAGTTGCACTTCTGATTTAATGAAGCCCTTCTGGAACTGGATAAAATGCTTTGACAGATTCCCTTCTTTCCTCTCACCTATGATAAAATGGGCAGAAAGGAGATATTCCACCCCTTCTAAGGGCTTCAACCCTCACTTGCCATTAGGTGTTGGTGGTGACAGCAGCTAATGAGCACAAGAGGCAGGGTCACTAAGCATCAATGCCAAGGAGTGAGTAATAACTTTATTCAACAGGAGGTCTACAACTAAGAATTGCTTACCAGCAGGCTCTCCTAAGATGCTATGACAGTGACACTCCGACTGTGGCTCTTTAATGTCTCTCCTTTGGCTCTTTGCAGCACATATTAAAACACTGTGATTTAATTATTAACCGTTCTAACTTATTAACCAATCAGGAAGCTTTTACTGTTTTGTTAGCCAGTTGTATTTGATAAAATAATACTTGATTCATCATTTTGTTGTGAGAATAATATATATAAAAACTTAGTCTGTCAAGCGATTAAAAATAATTGCGATTAATCATAGTGTTAATAATAGAATACTATTTATTTAAATAGTTTGGAATATTTTCTACATTTTCAAAAATATTGACTTCAATTACAACACCAATACAAAGTGTATAGTGCTCAGTTTATATTTTTTATTACAAATATTTGCACTGTAAAAAACAAAAGTAGTAATATTTTTCAATTCAACTAATAGAAGTACTGTAGTGCAATCTCTATCATGCAAGTTGAACTTACAAATGTAGAATTATGTACAAAAAATAACTGCATTCAAAAATAAAACTTTAGAGCCTATAAGTCCACTCAGTTCTATTTCTTGTTCAGCCAATGACTTAGACAAACAAGTTTGTTTACCTTTGCGGGAGATAATGCTGCCTGCTTCTTGTTTACAATATCACCTGAAAGTGAGAACAGGCATTCATATGGCATTTTTGTAGCTGGCATCACAAGATATTTGTGTGCCAGATGCCCTAAAGTTTCATATGTCCCTTCATTCTTCAACAACCATTCCAGAGGACATGTGTCCGTGCTGATGATGATGATCTGCTCGATAACAATCCAAAGCAGTGTGGTCCGACAATATTCATTTTCATCTGAATCAGATGCCACCAGCAGAAGGTCGATATTCTTTTTTGGTGGTTCAGGTTTTGTAGTTTCTGTATCAGAATGTTACTCTTTTAAGACTTCTGAAAGCATGCTCTACATCTTGTCCCGCTTGGATTTTGGAAGGCCCTTCAGATTCTTAAACCTTGGGTTGAGTACTGTAGCTATCTTTAGAAATCTCACATTGGTATCTTCTTTGCGTTTTGTCAGATCTGCAGTGAAAGTGTTTTTAAAGCAAACATCATGTGCTGGCTTATCGTGCAAGACTGCTGTAATATGAAATAAATGGCAGAATGCGGGTAAAACAGAGTAGGAGACATGCAGTTCTCCCCCAAGGAGTTCAGCCACAAATTTAATTAATGCATTATTTTTTTAATGAACATCATCTGCATGGAAGCATGTATTCTGGAATGGTGGCTGAAGCATGAAGGGACATACAAATGTTTAGCATATCTGGCACGTAAATACCTTGCAGTGCCAGCTACAAAAGTGCCATGAGAACTCCTGTTCTCACTTTCAGGTGACATTGTAAATAAGAAGCGGGCAGCATTATCTCCCGTAAATGTGAACAAACTTGTTTGTCTTAGCGATTGGCTGAACAAGAAGTAGGACTGAGCGGATTTGTAGGCTCTAAAGTTTTACATTGTTTTGTTTTTGACTGCAGGAATGTAACAAAAAAAATCTACATTTGTAAGTTGCACTTTCACTATAAAGAGATTGCACTATGGTACTTGTATGATGTGAATTGAAAAATACTATTTCTTTTGTTGTTTTTACAGTGCAAATATTTGTAATAAAAATACTATATAGTGAGCACTCTCTCTACTTTGTATACTGTGTTGTAATTTGAAATTAATATATTTGAAAATGTAGAGAAAACATCCAAAATAAACAATACAATATCAATTTAAATGTATTAAATAACAGTGTTATTAAAACTGATTAATTGCTATTACTTTTTTTAATCGTGATTACTTTTTTTGAGTTAATCACATGAGTTAACTGTGATTATTTGACACCCCAATAGAAACTAAATATTTCCCCTCCTATACTGTTTAAATGTGAATATGTAGTTCTGTAGTAAATGAAAAAATGAATTCACGCTACCTGTGGCTCTTTTGGATAATGTTGAATGCTAATTTGGCTCTTGTACCATTGAGGTCTATCACTGTGCTATGACTTCACCCTATGGGAAAATATCGTGAAGTTTAAGAACAGGCTACCAGAGGACTCCAGGCAGGAGTTCACTCTCATGGTAGCGAAAGGTAAGCTTGTGACAGTTCGGATGCACCAGACTCGTTCCATGGCATTTGCTATTGCTATGAGGAGGTGTTCGTCGCTGTAATTTTCTAGTCCAGGGGCGGGCAAACTTTTTGGCCTGAGGGCCCCATCGGGTTTTTGAAATTGTATGGAGGGCCCACCTGGGACTGCCCCCCTAACACCCCTACCCCATCCAACTACCCCTTCTCCCTGTCCCCTGACCGCATTCAACCCCCCTGTTCCCTGCCTTCTGACTGCCTCGACCCCTATCCAGCCCCTGATCACCCCCCTAACTCCCTTGCCCTCTATCCAATCTCCTCCCTGCTCCCTTACTGCGCTGCCTGGAGCACCAGTGGCTAGCGGCGCGGCTGCACCAGGACAGGCAGCCATGCAGCACAGAGCACCGGGTCTGGCCGGGCTCTGCAGCTGCGCTGCCACAGGAGCTCACAGTCCCGTTGCCCAGAGCATTGCACTGGTGGCGCAGTGAGCTGAGGCTGTGGGGGAGGGGAACAGCGGGGGAGGAGCCAGGGGTAGTCTCCTGGGCCAGGAGCTCAGGGGCTGGGCAGGAGAGTCCTGCGGGCTGTAGTTTGCCCACCTCTGTTCTAGTCTTGCTCCTGAAGTACAGCAGGCCATCCAGGATTTGCCATTTGAGGGTTTATCCCTCTTTTCTGAAAAGACAGGATGTTAGGCTGCATTACCTAAAAGATTCCAGGGTAGCACTAAAATCCCTTGGAATTTACATACAGAGGTAACAGAGGATGCAATTCTGGCTCCAGCAAGCTTGCAGATATCAGCTCTTTGTACTTTGTCCCCCAGACCTGCCAAGAAAAGGAGGCAGGAATTGTAGGAAGCTACCATCACCCCTCTAGTTATCTGCAACAGCAGGTTCCTCTCAACCAGTGGCCCAGTCTAAACATGCATTGTGATGGGCTCGTTGAGGGCAGCATACCAGTACTTGCAGATGAATCGGTTCCTACCCATACCTTTGCCAGTCTTCTGTCCCACTTCCTGTGTGCTAGGACTCACATCGGATCAGTGGGTCCTACGGATGGTGGATGTGGGATATTTCCTTCAATTTATTCCTGTCTCCACATCCCCACCTCTTTTCACGGACCACTCTCATGAGATCGTTCTTCAGCAGGAGGACCAATCTCTTTCTAGTGGGAGCAATAGCGGAAGTTCCTCTATTCCTCAGAGGGCAGGATTTTTAATTCCTGCTCTTTCCTTATTCCTGAAGCAAAAGGTTGTCTCAGTCTATTTTAGATTTGAGAGTTAAACAAGTACTTGAAGAAAATAAAGTTGTGCACGGTCACCCAATTTACGTTATTCCTTCTCTGGAAAAGGGTGATTGCTACACTGCTCTCATCTTAAAGGATGCTTACTTCCATATAGCAATCTGTCCAGACAACCACAAGTTCCTCGGGTTCATAGCAAATGGAACATATTACCAATTCACAGTACATCTGTCATAAATATAAAGGGAAGGGTAAACACCTTTAAAATCCCTTCTGGCCAGAGGAAAAACCCTTTCACCTGTAAAGGGTTAAGAAGCTAGGACAACCTCGCTGGCACCTGAACAAAATGACCAATGAGGAGACCAGATACTTTCAAAAGCTGGGGGGAGGGAGAAACAAAGCGCTCTCTCTCTCTCTGTGTGATGTTTTTGCCAGGGACAGAACAGGAATGGAGTCTTAGAACTTAGTAAGTAATCTAGTTAGGTATGCGTTAGATTCTGGTTTCTTTAAATGGCTGAGAAAATAAGCTGTGCTGAATGGAATGGATATTCCTGTTTGTGTCTTTTTGTAACTTAAGGTTTTGCCTAGGGGGATTCTCTGTTTTGAATCTGATTACCCTGTAAGGTATTTACCATCTTGATTTTACAGAGGTGATTCTTTTTACTTTTTCTTCTATTAAAATTCTTCTTTAAGAAACTGAATTTTTTTCATTGTTCTTAAGATCCAAGGATTTGGGTCTGTGGTCACCTATGCAAATTGGTGAGGATTTTTATCAAACCTTCCCCAGGAAAGGGGATGTAACGTTTGGGAGGATTTTGGGGGGAAAGACGTTTCCAAACGGACTCTTTCCAAATTATATCCCTGTTAGACGTTTGGTGGTGGCAGCGATAAGTCCAAGGGCAAAAGGTAAAATAGTTTGTACATTGGGAAAGTTTTTACCTAAGCTGGTAAAAGTAAGCTTGGGGGGCTTTTCATGCAGGTCCCCACATCTGTACCCTAGAATTCAGAGTGGGGAAGGAACCTTGACAACATCCATTTGCCATATCAGCAGCCCCTTGCTTTTTTCACAAAGTGAATGGCACTGGTAGCTGCTTATCTGAGAAGAATGGGAATCTGAGGACTCGAATAAACATCAGGAAACTACATGTCGTCTAGCCTTCTCTGTCTTTAATCCACGTATTCTGGGAAAAAAAATCTGTTGATATCTTGTCTGTTAAACACTGTTTTATATAAATAGACAAGAAGGATCATGTTCCGCCCAACTGTGCCAGAAGCAGTTCTATTTTGGGAAGTCTGCATAACTAACTCCATTCACCTCAAAGTTGTTTGCCTTCCAGGAGAGTAGAACAAGTTGGCAGATCACCGACACAGGTCTCTCTCCCCTCATCATGAATGGTCACGACATCTGGACAAATTCACAGTCTATTTTGGTCAATTTCACAGTCATAGGATTTTAAAAATTGTAAATTTTATTATTTCAGCTATTTAAATCGAAATTTCACATTGTTGTAATTGTAGGGGTCCTAACCGAAAAAGGAGTTGTGGGGAGGGGGGAGTTGCAAGTTTATTGAAGTGGGGGTTGAAGTACTGCTACCCTTACTTCTGCACTGCTGCTGGCAGGACGCTGCCTTCAGAGCTTGATGCCCAGCCAACAGCCACTGCTCCACAGCCGCCCACCTCTCAAGGCAGTGCCCAGATTTCTAAGAGTTGAACAGATTATACCCTTGAGTATAAGACTTGTTCCCCTGTGGGATCTCAACTTTACTAACAAAATCAGTGGGACCTCTCTTTGCACCTCTTGCGACATGCTCTCCCTACTCTACCTCTCTGTGAAAGTGTTTTCTCTGGTTCCTATAACATCAACAAGGAGATTGGGTGAATTTTGAGCCGTGGTTTCAGAACATCCTTGTACAATTTTCCATGGGGATAAAATTTACCTGTACCCTCACCCAAAATTCTTGACCAAGGTGGCTTCCAGTTTCCACATTAGCAAATACATTGCCTGATGTTTTTCCTGAAGCCTCACCATGCATACAGATGAGGAGGAGCTTTATTTGTTGGGTGCGAGGAAAGCCGTATTCTTGGATAGCACCAGACCCTTTAGAACTTCAATGCAGTCATTTGTTGTGATTTGTGGACAGGGTGAAAGGCATGCTAGTTTCCACTCAGAGGATTTTCTCTCGTATTTGTTTGTGCTGCCAGTTAGCTAATGTCATGCCACGATTGTTGGCTCGTTTGAGTAGAGAACATACAACTTCAGGAGCTTTTCTAGTCCAAGTACCTATTTAGATATTTGCAAAGCAGCAGTCTGGTCATCAGTACTTGCTTTTACTGCGCATTATGTAGTTTCCCATCAGTCCAGGAACAATGCCAGTTTTACAATGATCGGGTAGACTCCAAATCCACCTCCATGTTAATCTGCTTGTGAATCACCTATAATAGAATGAACATGTGCAATCACTTGAAGAAAAAGCTGTTACCTACCTTTCTGTAACTGTCGTTCTTTCAGATGTGTTGCCCAGTCCATTCTACAACCCGCCCTCCTTCCTCTCTCTATCAGAATCTATCCAGTAAGAAGGAGCTGAGGAGGATTGGGGGCGACTCTGTCCTCTTCTACTGGCATGCAGTGGCGCTTGGCCGTAGAGGGTGCTTGAGCTGCCCCAGTGAGTACTGCTGAGGGGGAAAACGTTATCTGCGAACTGTATATGAGTTGTACATGCACCTCTAATGGAGTGGACATGTGCACACATCTCGAAGAACAATAGTTGCAGAAAGGTCGGTAACCATTTTTTAGCAGGTGGTCATTAGCCGTGGCAATACAAGATTTCTACAGTGTGCTGGTTTTTCAGCTCCCAAGTACCCTTTTAATGTTTTAATAATTGGTGGATGCTTTCAGTTCCAGGGTTCCTCATGGTGGCTTTGCCCATATAATGGGTGGCAGTGGATTGCAGAATTTCACAATTGCAGCTGTGCCATACACTCCAAATTTGCTACCAACATCAAGTACATGGTATGTTAAATAGTTTCATTTAAATGCATTAAGAAACCGAGCAGAATCCTTTCATTGTTTTCATTATTTGTTTTACACTTCAGGTACAACCCTCTTGTACAACCTAATTAAAAGGAAAACCTTTGGTCAGTTTGGAGCATACCCACGATCCAATATAAAACTGGTTGTTAAGCCATAAGTAGGTATATTTTTGAAGGAGAAACCTTAACTACTCCCATGTAGTTAATGGAAGGCAGTACAATATCACTAAGGGACGCTTCAAGCTAAATTACTGTGTTGCTTTTTACTTTAAACCACAAGGAACTTATTTTCTTGCAGTACATTTGAATGCTGACGGGTACTGCAATGCAGCAGTGCGTTTTTTCATAAATATGACAACTTCAGGGTTTTCTGATTTGAATACATATTTGAGAGGACAGTTTCATGTTAATTACCTAGTACAAAACAATCAAATTTTTACTTCTACTTCTCCTATTTAATGGTGATGCTTTTATTTTAGTATCAACATGCTCAAGTTACCTGAATACCCAAGCAAAGAAACCCTTAAGAACAGGCTTCTTGTGGCATTACACTGTGGAAGCTATGGTTACACAATGGCATAATGAAGTCCGGAAAACTCATCTGACTACTGATGCACAATTCAGAGTGGCAGAAGTAATTTTGGAAACTGTCAACACAAAAGCAGCCTAGATGCTGTGACCCAGAGACAGGGCTGACTTTTTTTTTTAAATTCATAAAGGATCTGTTTACTGTCCATTATGTTGTCTAAGTAAGTCTGTGATACTGTTACATGACTTAAATTTCATAGTACACTGTATCTTTGTTTTTTAATGTTAGATTAGTATTGAAAGCAGTATACTTTCATTAGCATTAAAATAACACGAAGAAGAGAAGGTTTGTCGCAATGTTTCCCACCAATTTTATTTCTGATTCTCAACTGTGTGAGTGAATGAGTTTTATAGTTTCCCTCCTACTCACATAATATGCTGTTAACACACACACTTGTATTGTGTGTCTTGTTGCATGTAAAAGTGCCATTTATTTTTGCAGAGAACACTGTATAGAAAGTTTGATTTAGATAGTGTACAAAATGACAGATCTAGTGTATTTTCCCAGTTATTGAATTGTACCTATATTAAAAGGTTTTTAACATTTTAGTATTTTAATGTATATAATGTAAAAATTTAGACCATTGTCACTGAAAAAGTAAACGGCGGATGGAATTAAGATCTAATTTATATTCTATATGAACATGTACACTATATTATACTAAATATTAAAGTATTTGTGACTTCGTTGTCAATTTGCCGTTTAGAACTTATATATATTGTTTTAGATGTATATCTGTTCTTTATTCGAAGAATACCTTTTCTCATGCCTTGCGATAGTCCTCTGTGGAAAAGGTATAATTAAATTTTAATATTTTAGCAGAATCTGTGACTGTCCAGTGTTTGGTTTTTGTCTGGACCGAATTCATATATTAATGGTCTGAACAATCATATTGCACCATCATTTGCATGAGTATATACCTTTCATTGTGTTGACAAAGACTGTTGCTTTGAGTAGGCTTTCACATTGCACAAAGGAAAAAGCTTGAATGTGTGGAGATACCAAGGAGACTGTAATAACTAAGAATCCTATGCCACATCTCATAGAGAATTAGCAAAGAAAACATACCACTCCTGAGTAATACTTCACATTACATTGAAAAAAGCTTCTTTAAACTATTGGAGGACTCTCCTGTCTTGACATTTTTTCCCCTAAGATGCTTGGATAGAGGGCAACCCACCTACACACAAGCTCAGTTCATCCATCTTGATAAGAGTTTTTTCCCTGGTTGTACATGAAGTCCTACACCATAAGACTTTTGAATAGTGTTACTGCCATCTTGTTTTCCTTCTGTAAAATAAGCATTACTCCCTACAAAATTGTACTTTTTGCCTTTTCTAGCTAACCTGGGATATTTTTGCTTATGTCAGGCGTTTAACTTGCAAGTGCTTTTGGTTTGTAATGACTAAGCAATTTCTGTCAAACATTTACTTCTCACATTTTCTCTTTCATTGTGGAGTACAGCTGTTTGCAAAGAGCATAAAACTCTGCCTGCTAAAAAGAAATATCTAAAACACTAAACATCAAATGGCATAAGACTGAATGCACAATTTTCAAAGTTGTATTTATATTTGTCTTATACTTTTCTGTTAATGGATTTGCAACAGTCCATTGATGCAGAAATATTATCATGTATATGGAGGGAGGTCTGAAAAATCTTCAAATGAGTCTTTAAATCCCTACATATTCTTAAGGATCCTGGACAGCAAGCAGTGATGTTAAAAGGACAGTAATTGACATAGGAAAAGGAGGACAAAGCTCACACAAGTAATCCACTATTTTTAAAAGTAATTTCTTATCAAAGAAGTAAATACTTTGATCCATAGGACAATCTAACCACTTTGTACCAAAACATACAGGGGTAATGTATTAAAGGGATTTTACCTGTTGGCATAATAGTGTTGTCAAACAAATAGTAAACATTGTTTTAAAATAACTTGATTTATACATGGATTCTTGTATAATTATAGGTGGCTGAGCAAACGTGTTACAGTTTTATTCTACAGAAAGATAGAGACTTGCATATTTTACCATACTTCTCCTATGTTGAGAGATACTACCTTTTAAATATCTTTCTTTAAAAAGATCGGAGCTAATTATTATATTCTAATTTCAAAGGTGGCATCCCTGCCCCTCCCCTTTTAAAAGGTCACAGATGTCTACATACAATACACTAAACATAAACAGTGTAAATACTAGTTGAGCTAAATAAATGCTCTTCTCAGAAAAATATTCCTAAAGTATTTGGACGGTGGTATACATGTATGATAAATTGCAAAGGGCAACTGTTTTCTGTTATGTTCTACAGTGTCACCAATCACACCATTTCTGACACAGATAAATGGTGAGAAACAAAATATTTCACTGTCCACATGTCTGTACTTCCGCTTAATTAATCTGTTGTGACATACCAGGGTACAATCCAGACTAATGAGCAGCTGCCCTGCAACCCTGAGTGCCTTGCAATGCCTTGTTGAAGTAGCTCCCACTGGGGCTGCTCACAAACAGCCTTCCAGCATGCAAGCTACACCCTGAATGTCTGTGTGTAATGCAGCCTTCCGGCCACACTTGGGTTGCACTCTGGCTCTCATCAGCCTTGGTTATACTGCAGGATGATCCCAACACACCGCAGTCTCCGATTTCCCTCCCAAAATATATGTCCAGCCCTCTCCTGGACAGAACAAAATATTTTAAGTCTGTTATTCCTTAAAGGGAATAATATGCCAGTTGATTATCTCAAATAGTTATTCAGACACTTCAGTTTAAACACACTGGATTAGGTAAAACAGGTTTATTAACTATTAAAATAGATTTTAAAGTGAGTACAAGTAATGAGGTATAAAAGACAGAAATGGTTACAAGAAAAATAAAGATAAGACACCTACTACTACCTAACTTAACAAACTATATCAGATTGAAGCAAAGTTTCTCACCACATGCTTTCACAGCAGTCTTACTGACCAAACCTTGTAGGTCTGGACCCCTCCCCTAGAGTCTGACTGCTTCCTTTGTCCCTTCAGGTGCAGTGAGTGCAATGGGTGGGAAGAGTGGAGGGCCTGGGGGTGTTTGTCCCTCCTTTTTTGTAGTTTCAGTCCCTGTCTTGAGAAACATTTCTAGCTGGGCACCTGGAGACAAAAAGTCTATGTGGAAGGATGGTCCCTGTTGCTTTTTTCTCACCTGTTTGAACTTCTGTTGTCTTCTCTCCCTACTTGCTGTTTACTGCTTAAATGCAAATTAAGCGGAACACACGTTCCTTTGTTTTTGACGAACCTGTTTACCAACTTCTGTTTAGTCAGAGCTGTGGGATTGGGAACATGTGTTATCATACAGGGAAATCTTTGTATGTAAAATTATATGTTGCCATACATATTTTATCAGGATGATTCCAGCAAACTGAGTTTTCAAATGACACCTTACAAGACATGCTTGTACAAAATTATTACAATAGGGCGTGGATAAAGGGCTCTATTCTGTTACACTAGCAGGCAAATATTCTATAAATATGTATGTATCAGTGCCAAGTTTTTTATGAGTATGTATTGAAAAACTCTATCAAAATACGTGTTACGAAGTAGAGCTTTTGTTGCCATGATATGTAGAATTCCCTATTCTTGCTTCTGCAGGTTTTGAAGCTCAGCCTTAAATGTGCATTAACCATTTTTTTTATTTAATATACATAAACAGGATTACTAGGTGGAGCTGACCACATGATGAAAGCAAGATTTAATAATCATATTGCAAAGGCTATTTTAGAACACCTGCTAGCTATTAACGGAGTATGACAAGTCTGTTAAGAAGCTATAACTTAATATAGCTTATAGTTTAAAATGATTAATTGGATCATATTTGTTCTCTCCCACTGTGCCAGAACAAGACACAGTAGGTGTTTTATCATCTCAGAAAGAAAAGAACAGATGTCTTGTCAGATCATAGATCATGAGTGCTCATTAGCTTTTATTATCTTTATAAAAATGTTAGATAGGAAAGGCTGGTTTTTGATGCTTGAAAATGTTGTGCGTCTAATGTTGCAAAAATCATTAAAACCATAAACTGTGAGAAGTAACCTAATGACTACAACTGTTGTAATTCACATGGAATATACAGTAACGGGCTAAAAGTGGAAGAAGGAGGGAAATAACTTCTTTGAGCTAAATCTTTTGTAGGCTAATTTCTGAGGATTCTAAGATTGTACTATTAAAAATATTTAATGCCAATTCCACTTAAGAAATCTGGCAATTCATGTTTAAAAAAATCCTTTGTGGTTGTATTTACGTTGGGCAGTTTTCAAAGCCTTTCTCAAGTGTGGGACATGTAGCAGTCCCATGTACCCTAAGTAGTCCCTTCCCTCCATAACCCATGTCTCCTCATCTGGCCCCAGGGGTAGGGCACTGGAGGAAAGTAGCCTCTTCTCCCTATCCAAAGCTGGGCTGCTCCCATGTGGGAGCTGCTCTCTGTTCTGGCACCATAGCAGCCCCTGGTGGGCGAAAGGCATAACTGCAGTGCCTCTCTGGCAGAATGCATTTTCTGCAGAGAAAAAAAATTCTGCAAGGGACATGAATTCTGCCTGTGTGCAATGGCACAGATTCCCGCAGGAGCAAACTTTTACACTCCCCTTTCTGCACCTCTGGTTAACTCTTTGACGTAGCACAGGCCAAAGTTCTGTCTCAGAAAGATTAGTCAAATCCCAGGGCAATTGTAGTCAAAATCCTGACTGCAGGTCTTATTAAAGAGAGAGTACCAAACAACTGCTTACTGTACAAATATTTACATTTAATAAAATCATTGTAAGCAATTTGAAAAACATTACATTTTTTAAACAGACATTGTTAAGCCCACCACTATGTTCTTCCAATATAGACTTCTCCAAACTCTTTCTGCTGCTATAGCAATGCATGTTCATGGAATAAAAATTTCGTTTGTAGCATTTGTATCATGAGGTAGGATTTCAGAATAACATTTACACTTCTGTTTTCTCACATCTAGCTACGCTCTCTCTCTCCACCCTCTCCCCTTTTGAGCCTTAGAGACCACCAGTTTAATTTACCTAATGAGCAAACAGAAAATTTAGCCTCTTTCTGGCTAGCAGTAGTCCTCTGTTAATAGTTGACTTGTTCTCAGTTTTTTGGAGTCAGCTAGGAAATCTTGCCCGTTGCCAAAACGTTACAGATTTTGAAACTCCTCCCAGACAAGTCCCTGCTTTGGTGGTGACTGCCATCTTGGCCATGACTGGGGGTTGAAGCGGGCATCTCCAAAGCTAAAAGCAGAGGTCACTACAACTTTAACTAAGGCCTGAATCCACAAAGGGACTTAGGCATTGTGATGCTGAGCGTAGCAGTGCCTGATTTATAAAACCACTAGAACAACAATGGAATTTACAAAGCCTGAGTTAGGCATATAGGCTTCTGTTAGAGGGGGCTGGGCAAAGGGTTGCTGATTCAGCCCTCTGTCATGCCAGCTCTCATTTAGGGGAATAAATTAGAGCTGGCTGGAGATGATGTAGCCCTAATTGGCGAAGCAGAGACAGCTGTTGCCTGATTCGCTTGGGGTTGTATAAAAGCCTTAGGGGAAGGAAGCCAAGGGGGGGGGGGAGCAGAAAGAAAAGGCAGGGAGTAGAAGAGGGGAGGTAGCACTTCCCTCCCATCTGTAGATGGTGAAGGGCCAACTTTACATGGTGGGAACAAGCTTATGAATAAACTGCACTAGTGGTGACTAACTTGAGAGTCTCGGAGTGACTTTGTGGACTTAGCAGAAGCAGGAGCCTGAGGGGCCTTGCCGTGCTCTGCTACAAATGGGGGCTTGTCCAGGATTCCATGCTAGAGCAAGTGTCTGGTAGCCCAGAGATGGAGGAGACCCTGCAATGGCTGGTTTAAGCAGCAAGAGGAGGTGAAGAAGGCAATGCAGAGTTTTCAGCAAGCCCAGCAGCTGGAGAGACAGGCCTTGCTCACCTGAAAGGCAGAACAGCAGAAGAGCCTGCAGGACTTCATTTGGGAGCAGGCCGGCATCCAACAGCAGCTCTTGCAGAAAGTGGTTAGTCTCATGGGAGAGAATGGTGTTCGGGTACTGGGCTTAGGACTGTGTAAAATGGGCCTGGCCAATGACCCCGATGCTTTCCTAGGCATATCTGAACTAGTAGCTATGGGGGCTGGAGGGGACAGGGCAACCTGAGCCCTGTGACTGGTTCTCTACCTAGCCGGCGAAGGCCAAGCAGCCTACATGGAATTGTGAAGCGGTAAAGGCAGCCATCCTGGATTGTGTCCGCAGAGAAGTACCACCAGAAGTTCTGGTTGGCGAGGTAGATGCGGGGGTTTGCGGCCCTGGGCATTTGCCCAAAAGTTAATGGACTGGGCCATCTGCTGCTGAGGCCGGATGCCCAGACAGTGGGGGAGATCATGGATGAGCTCATCCTAGAGCAGTTTTTATGGGGCCTTCCCGAGAACATACAGGTGTGGGTGAGGAGGCACCAGCCGAATATGGTCGAGGTTGCTCTAAAGCTTACGGAGGAGCATGTGGAGACTGACTTCACCAGGAGGGAGAGATGGCAGAGCAGGGAAGTGGAGACTGGGAGACTGTCCAGAAAACCCCCGCCCGGGAAGGGCCCAAAGAACAAACAGGAGGATTCCCGAGGGACCCCCATGGGGTTCAGACTGGTGGTCTCTGGCAGTGCAGATGACCGGGACACAAGAAGGGGGATTGCCCGGACATGGATTATGGCTGGGCAAATGTTGGAGGGCAGGGGAAGGGGCGGAAGCTGTCCACCATTACAGTAATGGTGGGGAGGAAACCCCAGCAATGCTTGGTGGACTCTGCCTTGGCCTGCTCTCTGGCACAAAGGAAGCTGGTGAGGCCCACTGGTGGATTCCTCGTGAGAAGATGGACATAGAATGCGTCCCTGGGGATAGGAGGCAATACCCTACGGCCCAGGTGCCCCTCGAGCCCAAGATAAGAAAAAGAGGAGATTCCCTGAGGATGGGGGTAGAGACCCCCGAGCAAAAAAGCCAATAGAGCCTGAAAAGGGAGAGGGAAGGTATGGACGAAATGTCCACCCCAGAGTCTTTGACTGGAGAGCAAGGCCCAGCAGAGGCCCTTATTAGCGGACTCCCAAAGGAAGAGACCAGGCCCCAGTGGACAAGCTTTGGAGACAGGAGGCCCTGAGTGTCTGAGAGAGGGCTGGGACCAACCACAAACCCATGACAGAAGGGAAGGGGGGGAAAACGGGGGAACACTCAGGGGCTGTGAATGGCACAAGGACCTGTGGGTTTCAGCAGAGCTGTGGGGCTGTCCACCCCATGTAGTGTAGTTTGCAAACCCTGGAATTGACCTGAAAGAGGGAAAGAGACTCCCCCGTAAAGCCCTCTCCCCTTCGGTAGAGGAAGGGAAGGACATGGAGGGGCGAACCAGGCAGTTGGAGAAGGTGGGGAGGTGTGTGACAGGGTGCTGGGCAAAATGTTGCTGATTCAGCCCTCTGTTGCACCAGCTTCTTTTTAGGGAACTAAATTAGAGCGGGCTGGAGATGACCTGGCCCGAATTGGGGAAGCAGAGACAGCTGTTGGCTAATTAGCCTGGGGCTATATAAAAGCCTCAGGGGAAGGAAGCCAAGGGGGAAAGAAAGGGAAGAGAAGCAGAAAGAAAGGGAAAAGGCAGGGAGTGGAAGTGGGGAAGTAGCTCTTCACCATCTGCAGGCTAGAGGGAGGGAAGGGCCAACTGTACATGGTGAAATGGTGGTGGGAAGAAGTCTGTGAACAAACTGCATCAGTGGTGACTACCCCAGGGTCTCAGAGAGACTTTGTGGACCTAGCAGAGGCAGGGGCCAGAGGGGCCCTGCCGCACTTTGCTACAGCTTCCTATACAGTATGTTAGGGAAGAGTCAACATGGCTTTTAGAAAGGGAAGTCATGCCTCACCAATCTGTTAGAATTTCTGAGGGTGTCAACATGCAAACAAGGGCAATCTAGTGGATATATTGTACTTGGACTTTCAGAAAGCCTTTGACAAGATCCTTCCCCAAAGGCTCTTCAGCAAACTACGCATAAAAGAGAAGGAATAAAAGAGAAGGTCTTCTCATGGATCAGTAACTGGTTAAAAGATGGGAAACAAAGGGTAGGAATAAATGGTTAGCTTTCGAATGGAAAGAAGCTAAATTGTGGGTACTTCAAGGACCTGTAGTAGGACCTGGATTGTTCAACATATTCATAAATGATCTGGGAAAGGGTGTGAGGTGGAAAAATTTGCAGAGGATACAAAATTTCTCAAGATAAGTCCAAAGCTGACTGCGATGAGTTACAAAGGGATCTCTCAAAACGCTATGATTGGACAACAGAATGACAGATGAATTCAATGATGATAAATGCAAAGTAATGCAAATTGCAAAACATAATTCCAATTATACATACAAAATGATGGGTTCTAAATTAGCACTTGAGAAAGAGATCTTGAAGTCTTGGGGATAGTTCTCTGAAAATATCTGTTCAATGTGCAGCAGCATTTAAAAAAAAGCTAACAATGTCAGGAACCATAAGGAAAGGGATAGATAATATGACAAAAAATATCATAATGCCACTATAGAAATCCATGTATTAATGAATACTGCATCGTCCCATCTCAGGAAAGATATATTAGAAATTGGAAAAAGTACAGAGATGAGCAACAACAATAATTAGTGATATAGAACAGCTTCCATACAAGGTGATATTAAAAAGACTAGGCCCATTCATCTTAGAAAAGAGATGATTAAAGGGGGTTATGATAGAGGTCTATAAAATTATGAATGATGTGGAGAAAGTGAATAGGGAAGTGCTATTTACCCTTTCACATAACACAAGAATTAGGGGTCACATGATGAAATTAATAGGCAGCAGGTTTAAAATAAACATGAGGAAGTATTTCTTCACAGAACCAATCTGTGGAACTCATTGCCTGGGGATGTTGTGAAGGCCAAAACTATAACTGGGTTCAAAAAAGAATTAGATAAGCTCATGGAGGCTAGGTCCACCAATGGCTATTAGCCAGGATGGGCAGGGATACAACCCCATGATCTGGGTGTCCCTAAACAACTGACTGCCAGAAGCTGGCACTGGACAGCCAGGGATGGATCACTTGATAACTTCCCTGTTCTGTTAATTCCCTCTGAAGAATCTGGCACTGGCTGCTGTCAGTAGACAAGTTACACAAGGTTTTCAGGGTTGTCCTCCAATAGGAACCTTTTCCCCAGGGAACCTTTCTGGGGCAGACCCTTTACATTTAACAGAGCCAAGCATCTGCAGCCCTAAAGTGGTCATTTAGCAACTGGCTGTTGTTTTTGGAATCTCTTGTTTCCCACTGTTAAGTGCTCAGTTCCCTCTGTGTTTTCCTTTTCTTATTCCTGAGATGACACAGTCTTAGAGAAAACTTTCCTCCCGCTTCAGAAAAATGTTTGAAAAATCCAGCTGTGTGGCTGATTGCAAGGTCAGTCAACAGGCTGCTAAACAAGAACTGAGGGAGAAGGAGCTATGTGCTTTGTCTCAGTGCCAAGCTATACAGGTGTGGTGGCCTGTGGCCCGTTTCTAAGTGTTTTTTGAATTAATCTGAGGCCCTTGGGACAGAGAATGGGGAATTGGGGAGACAGTTTCACAAGAGAAAAATCTTTGTGTTTTTCAAGCAAGCTTGTACTATTTTCTTAATTATGTTTTTAAAATGAAATAAACACATTAAAGAGAATGCAAAGTACTGTAAATTTGATTATTTCTTCCAGGCTGTGAGGAATCTAACTTTCTTGTTTGTTTGTTTGTTTTTTTTTTAATTGTAACTGAGCTACTTTTGTGCAGAGAAAAGGAAGCTTTGTTTTCAGCATGGACAGAGAGATTTTTGTACTGAATTTATGCCTTTATTAGCTTGTACAGTGTTTTGAAACTGGATAACTTTTCAGTGAACCTTTTGAAATCACCAGCACTTTAGTAAACCCCAGATTAACTTTTTTACACATGAGATGGTACAATGAACTTCTGAGCATGCCACACAACAGAGTTATTTGTCCAGTTAAAACATAAAATTAGCCACTTGCAGCTGTAAATTGATATTAGGAGTCAAAGCTTCAAATTAAAATAATTCAAGTTCCTTAGGGGTCCTTGGACTGTAAGAATACAAGTATTCTCTTCAGTTCAACACATCGGTTTATGACCAGAGGTAATACACAGCAATAGGGTAGAGACCGTGATCTGTTTTATAGGCATACAGTACACAAACCAATTCAAGAAACCCACTCCAGTTTGTCTAAGATCAGCAAAATTTAAATCAAGGAACTAACTTCTCTACCGACTAAGCATCGTGTACAGACAAGGGGGACCACAGAATGAGGGGCGGCGGAGGGGGAGGGGGGAAGCTAGGAAATGATGCGGCCGTTTATTTTGCAATTCTTTTAGTTTACTTAAAGATAGCTGAGCTATTTTAAGTAAGATAAAAACTTCGACATAAACCACTGAGTTAAGATGACGGCTCGAGTGAGTAAAATGTTTAATTTGTAATTTTGAGACCATGACAGCTTTGATTTGAAGGTCAAAAATTTTCCATTCTATTTTGATTGCAAAGAAAGTTATTAGATGCCCATTATTTCTAATCTTTCCCTTTGTGCCATGTCATGTGGGTAGAACACATTCCTTTTCAATGACCTTCTCGCGCATTTAGAGTGCAACGCATACCTTAGTGTCTACAGGATTGGGACCTAAATGTCGGGGGGCTGTAATGAGCCATCAAGAGATGTTTCCTCTAAGGCCAGTTTTCTAGCCACTTTGACTTCCTTCCCATCAGATTAGTTGCCAAACACTGTACCTTCTTACTCCTTACTCCTAACTCTTACTCTGCCCGAGGGAGAGCTCTCTCAAATACTTTTTGAATATTAACTGATTTAGAAGCTTAGTAATAAATATCTTCATGGCATTGAATGTGTCCTTATTTTTGCCTGAGAATTTCATACTAATATAATTAGAAATAGACAAAGGCCAAAACCAGGTCTATTGTTTCATAAGAAGTGCCGGAACTATTAAGTGGTGCACAATGAGCCTGTAGTTTTTGTGGAGGAATGTTGTGTAGCTGTATATACGTACTGCATTAAGTGCTTGTGACATTCTATGCCAAGAGTTCAACTGTTGGATTATTAGGATTCTCAAGGGATAACTTCACTGTACTGATTGCCTTTGACAGATCAGTTTGCTTAGATTAAAAAGCAGTTGCTACTGTCAAGTCAAATTTAAACACTTTGGTGACAGGAAACTGAACCCTAGCATTGTCCAATATAAAAAAAACATCTTGGTCTACAAATTATGTGAAGAGTAAAGAAAACTCTGCATATTTGAAGAGTGATATGGGGGGGTGGGGTGGATGTGCAAAGATTTCAACAAATACACAAGTGGCTAATGTGCTTTGTGCATTTAATGCTAGAAATATACTATATATTGTGAGTCTACTATACAAATATTTAAAGACTAACGCTTCCAAGCATACCCCATACTGCTAGGAATGTAAATAGATGCAGGTTTTGTTAGGATTTGGACTTGTTCTGAATATTTGTGTGCTATTGCGGCGCAGAATGGCAATATATGATAGGGTATACAAACCCCACGCAGGACTGGGTTAATGATCTGACCTACAGATAGGCACTGCAATGAGCTTTGCCTTGCAAAATCTGCCAGAAACACTCCAGCTGGATGGCATGAGCAGGGGAGAAACAGGAAATTAAAGGCAGGAAGCAGACTACAAAGGGTTGTTTGCCCTGGTAGAATGATGCCTGTGAGAAATTAGATCTCATGGCTCTGAGAATTAATGTCTGAAATGATGGGGATGCTTCGGCCACAGATACTTCTAGCTTGGGGGTGGCCAACCTCTGGCTCCGGAGCCACATGCGGCTCTTCAGAAGTTAATATGCGGCTCCTTGTATAGGCACCGACCCCGGGGCTGGAGCTACAGGCGCCAACTTTCCAATGTGCCAAGGGGTGCTCACTGCTCTGCCACAGGCCCTGCTCCCACTCCACCCCTTTCTGCCCTCTCTCATTCCCTTCCAAGCTTCCCGCACGCCACGAAACAGCTGATCAGGAGGTGCAGGGAGGGAGGGGGAGGCGCTGATCGGTGGAGCTGCCAATGATGGAAGCCACGGGCCGGGGGGGCTGATGGGGAGCTGATGACGTATTACTGTGGCTCTTTGGCAATGTACATTGGTAAATTCTGGCTCCTTCTCAGGCTCAGGTTGGCCACCCCTGGTCTAGCTGGTGAGTGGGAGGACTGGCCAGGTCTCCCTGAGGTAAAGAAATTCTTGAGTCTGTAGATTTTCCCCTTCCCCCCACCCCCTGTTTGGAGTGTAAAAGTTGTTCACAACCACAGAAATTGGGAGAGCCACCTGGAGAGAAAGGAAAGACCAATAAATAGGGTTTGGCAGGGTTTGTTTCTTTACAATTGACTCCAGTCTATAGTGGGCCTTTTGCTAATTCAGCAGAGAGTTTTTTGCTTAGCGTGAGTTTTTCCTACCCTGCTGTGAGATGCATTTTTTTCTACACTGTTTGCTGTAGCCTATTGGGCTTCTAGTGATGGGGCACAGGTTGCCAATATGAAAGAACTCCCATTCTTAGAGTGCATCATTCTTTGACTATTAGGAGCATTTATAATTAAAAATGACTAGGTTATTTACGGTAACTCCTGTGAACATAAATTCTGCGGGCAGAGAACTTAATGGTTCATTACCACATCTACACCTTTGAGCCTTATCTAGCTCAAACATTTTCAACCCCACCTTCCTAGTCTAGAAAAGGCCTTTGAAATATTAATTGTGTGTGTGGTTTAAAAACTACTTAGAACAGTGGTAGTCTGTCTTCCCTTTAAGAAGAGAGAATCTCTCCTGACCTTACTCTAAAGCAATTTCCATACAAAGATTGAAACTCAAGCTAGTTGAAATTCAAACAGACGGTGCTTTCTTGCATTAAGTTTATCATTCTTGATGGAAATGACTTTTTTGAACAGAGCTGGAATCTGTGTCGCTTTGAACAGGTCCTGGTGGTTTAAGAATGACATTCAAAACACTGGACAAGCCTACTTACAGCCTTTATAAAATTCATTAAGGTTTCTTTTCTATTTGATGATGATCTGTTGTGACTCTAATAATAGTGTTATCAAATGCAAAGTGAGCTGAGGTAATGAAAAAGTGCATTAAAAACTGATAACCCTTTAATGTAAAAAGTCATCCTTTTCCAATACATTGCAATAATTTGTATTAATATTTTGATTTGATTTAGACTATTGAAGAGATCATTACGTTAATTGAATTACAGCTCTTAGCTATGTGTACTTTTTTCAGGAGCATAAAAATAAGAAACCCTGTTCTCATTGCAGACCCCATTCCACAGAAAACATCCCTGGCCTTTCCTTGAAGTGTTAGGCTGCAGATCTTGCTTCTGCTTCAAATCAACCCAGTCAGAAAAGTGACTAACTTGCCTCCAGACCCTATACCCTAGTTATACAAGTTTTGACTGCCTTGCTCCACAGAAGCAGTAAGGGCTTTTAGCCTCTTTCAGCTGTCTTTATGCTTGAGAAGCAGCATGGTCCAGTGATTGCAGGTAGTGCACTGGGCCTCGGGACACTGCCGTTCTATCCCTGGCTTTGCTACTGATCTGGTCAAGTCACTTTTGTCTCTTTGTGCATGTTTTTCTTCCACAGTGTTTTTTGGTGTGTGTGTGTTTTGGTCTTTCGATATTGCAAGTTCTTTGGGGCAGGGGGTTATCTTATTATGTTTGTACAATAAGGATCTCAATGGGCCCACGGGACCTCTATGTGCTACTGTAATACAAAAAAAAAAAATTAACCAGGAATTTTATTAATCTAGCTATAGTTTAATACATTGATCAACACTAGAAAATGGCACCCTGCCAACAAAATATTTTCCCAGACATCAGTTGCTGACCCTCTCCCTCCCACAACTCAATGCCTTTAGTGGCAAAACACAGTAGCTAATGAATCATCCCATTTCACTGAAGAGCAGATGTTCTTGCAGTTTGCTTTGGAGACAATCACCTTTGGATCTGGTGAGCCAATGGGGAAAGATAAGAAAAAAATACATTCAAGTTCAGAAATTGCCCTACGAAGACCATCCTCTCAGCAGACCCCATCATTTACAGTTGGGGTTTTTTACCTTCAGCACATCAGAAAAACACACCTGCCACGGAATTGGGAGGTGAGAGGCAGTTTATAAGGCAGGTAGATCCCAAACTATCTAGGATTTAGTAGGTTAAAACAGAGTTCCTAACTTTCAGATTACTGGAGTAGTGTGTTTCCTTTCAGAAATACTGCTTGATAGGTGGGCAACTGCATTTCTACTGTCTGCAGTCTTCAGAGGGCTGAAAGGCTTAGCACCATGTGGAGTATACTGCACTAATCCAACGTCGAGGTGAAAGATCGATAGCAATCATGAAGTTTCCATCCAAAAGAAAAGGACGCTGCTTACTTGGCTAGTGCATCAGTGCTAACTCTGTAATCCCTTTCCCTTTCTGGTGACTTTTTGATCCAACCCTTCCTTTAAATCTATTTTTATGTCCAATGTCTTATATAAACCAAGTCCTCGGCCATAGAATTTAAGGCCAAAAAAGACCATTGTGATCATCTTGACTGGCCACCTGGATAAATAACTCAGACCATAGAATTTTACCCAGTCCTTAACTCTGTCGAGCCCAACACCTTGTAGCTGAACTAGAGCTGATCTTTTTAGATCCAATCTGTTACTTACACAGTCTCTGCCTAAGAAAATCTGGGATCTTTCCTTGCTTCTTACAGGCTGTGATTCTCAATCCAATACATGACAACTGTTTTTTTCCAAAATATGGTCACTCATCTTGTAGTTATTCCGGGTGGGATTACTTTAGGTAGTCAGGGGATGCTGAATTATTTTAATAAAAAACACTTTGTATCTGTATGCCAGAATTTTTATTCATAGATTGAAATAGCTTTGTTCTCCCTCCGCCAGCAGTACAGTGTATTTTAAAGCCTTCTGCTGGAACAACAGATGCAGTCATACACCTTCAGCCTTCAAAAAGATTCTCTGGGGGGAGAAAGTCCTTTGGCTCCTTACATCAGCTACAAAATGAAACACTGGTTTTATCGTGTAAGGACAAATCTTTAAGCCCAGTGACTAGTGCTATTTTCTCAGTTTTAAATTGTGTTCCGTTTGTAGTATTTCCGCTAGCTTGACCATTGTATTGGAACAAATATTTAACTCCACAGTCAAAATGAGCAGCATTTAATAATAAAAAAAAGCTCATTTGAAAAGGAAAAAATATAGCTACATTTGCTGCAGTCTTGTGGAACTTCTTTGTCTTGGTATGTGGAGGCCATCCCACAACATTGCAGGGGAAGCTGGCTTTGTAAAATGTACCATTCTTCTGTGACTGTGGAATCTAAAAACTAGGCATTCCAGGCTGCCCCCCACCCCCATTTCCATAATTCTGGCCCCATGTGCCCACTTCAGCTCCCAGTGCCCCATCAATTTTGTTCACCCTGCTTAACTTTGCTCCTAGGGTTCTTCATCACCATTTCCCAGGCCAGGGGTGACTGCTTCAGGGTTCCTAGTCCCCTCTCCCACTTCTAGGCCGGGGGAAGGACTGCTCCAAGGGCTTCCTCCTTCCCCTTTCTCGTTGGCATGCTGCAGGGAGACGAGGAGCCATCCCCTCCCACAGGAGGTAGGGGAAAGAGCAGGTGAAAGAGAGAGAGCTTGGCAGCAGCTCTGATTGGAAACCACCGTTTGGTAGCCACTGCCCTAGATGTAGGGACATTGTCCATGTTGTCAGAGACTCCTAGACTTTAAGGTCAGAAAGGACCATTGTGATAATCTAGTCTGACCCTGCACATTGCAGGCCCCAGAAACTCAGCCACCCACTCCTCTAATAGACTCCTAACCTCTGGCTGAGTTACTGAGTCCTCAAATCATGATTTAAAGACTTCAAGTTACAGAGAATCCACAATTTACACTAGTTTAAACCTGCAAGTAACCTGTGTCCTGTGCTGAAGAGGAAGGTGAAAATCTCCCAGGGAAAATTCCTTCCCGACCCCAAATATGGTGGTCAGTTAGACCCTGAGCATGGGGGCAAGACCCCCCAGGCAGATTCCTGGGAAAGAACTGTCTGTAGTGACTTAGAGTGCTCCCTATCTAATATCCTATCACCAGCCATTGGAAATATTTGTCACTAGCTCTTGCAGATCAGCGACATGCCATTTTAGGCAATTTCATCATACTAGTCCCTTCATAAACTTATTAAGCTCAGTCTTGAAGCCAGTTCATTTTTTCCCCCCACTGCTCCCCTTGGAAGGCTGTTTCAGAACTTCGATCCTCTGATGGTTAGAAACCTTCACCTAATTTCAAGGTTAAACTGGTTGATGGCCAGTTTATATCCATTTGTTCTTGCGTCCACATTGGTACTTAAATAACTCCTCTTCCTCCCTGGTATTTATCCCTCTGTTGTATTTATAGAGAACAATCGTATCTCCCCTCAGCCTTCTTTCAGTTAGGCTAAATAAGCCAAGCTCCTTGAGACTCCTCTCATAAGATAGGTTTTTCATTCCTTGGATCATCCTAGTAGCCCTTCTCTGCATGTGTTCCAATTTGACTTCTTTCTTGGCCACGGGAGACCAGAATTAAACACAGTATTCCCAATGAGGTCTCACCAGTGCTTTGTATAATGGTGAGAGAGTGACTACCCTGTCTCTATTGGAAATACCTCACCTGATGCATCCTAGGACTGCATTAGCCTTTATCACAGCTGCAGCACATTGGCAGCTCATAGTCATCCTGTGATCAACTAATACACCCAGGTCTTTCTCCTTCTTTGTCACTTTCAACTGATATGTCCCCAGCGTATAGCAAAAATTCTTATTAGTTCCTAAATGCACTTTTCACTATTAAATCTCATTTCTCATTTCTATTATTCCAGTTTACAAGGTGCCCAGAACTATTGCCGATAGGGAGGAGGACTGGAATATCATACAAGATATTCCAGTCCTCCTCCCTATTGGCAGTAGTTCCCAACATTGTGTCATCCACAAATTTTATTAGCGTGGTCTCACTTTTTGTGCCAAAGTCAGTAATAAAATTGGTCCCAAAACTGATCCCTGAGGAACTCCACCAGTAACCTCCCTCCAGCCTGACAGTCCACCTTTCAGTATGACCTGTTGTTGTCTCCCCTTAAACCAGCTCCTTATCCACCTTTCAATTCTCATATTAATCCTTATCTTCTCCAATTTACTTAATTTCCCATGTGGAATTGTATCAAATGCCTTACTGAAATCCAGGTAGATTAGATTTATTGTATTTCCTTTGTCTAAAAAATCAGTGATCTTCTCAAAGAGGGAGAGCAGGTTGGTCTGGCACGATCTGCCTTTTGTAAAACCATGTTGAAACATTGCATTTATGCTGGCAACACAGCACTGAACTTTGTTTACCCTCATAGAGTTGAATTCAGTCAAATACAAGTATATACAAGTCAGGTTCAGGGGAAAAAAAGAAAGGAAAAGCAGAGAAAAATTGCAGAACAAGAAGCAGGGAAAATAACTTTAAAAACATAAAAATGGCCATACTGGGTCAGACCAAAGGTCCATCTAGCCCAGTATCTTATCTTCCAACAGTGGCCAATGCCAGGGGCTTCAGAGGGAATGAACAGAACAGGAAATCATCAAGTGATCCATCCCCTGTCGCTCATTCCCAGCTTCTGGCAAACACAGGCTACGGACACCATCTCTGCCCATCCTGGCTAATAGCCATTGATGGAACTATCCTCCATGAACTTATCTAGTTCTTTTTTGAACCCTGTTAGAGCCTTTGCCTTCACAACATCAAACTTTAGAATGCTTTGGATGGAAATTAGGGAGTGGTGAAGAAGAGAAAGATGACAGTAATCCTCCTCCTGATGCACTTCATCTAGACCAGGACTAGGAGAAGAAGGAACAACATCTATAGGATAAGGATGGACGTGAACTACCTCATTTTTCCATTGAGAACATCCTTTCAAGTGCAGGACCTGTAAAACAGGATGACATAGATAGGTAGACTTGTGCTTCATAACTGGAAGATAAAAATCCATCCAGAAAGGGATACCAAAGAAAAGCTGTTTCCTTATGCACTTCTCCCCTGTACTCTTCCTAACAGAGAAATAGTTAACCATGTCTGGATAGTGTGATGTGACATGCTATTTATTGCATTCCAGGTCAACTTTTCCCACAAGGTGCAACAACACAAGGTGTTCTTCCAACATTAGCCAAGCTAATTGGGTGGCTTCAGGTTGCAGCTGGCACCAGCTGTATAGGTGAATCCCTGACTATGGAAAAAACAGCGCACACACAGCTTGCCGTATTAAATGGATGGACCCAAGAAGATTGAAAGGTGATAAAACCATCCACTTGTTATGGGAGACAGATTTTGCAAATGTAAAAGAAAAGTGGAAGAAAATTCTGAAATGTATTTTAGATGTTATTTTGTTTCTTGGAGAATGAGGATTAGCTTTCTGTGGCACAAGTTGCAAGCTGCGTGATAAATCCAATGGCAATTTCTTGGGTATTATTGATTCATTAGCCAAGCAGGGCCAGATTTTCAGTGACCATACTGACTGTGGGTAAAAGGCACAGGTGTAACATCAGAGAGTTCAGGTACATTACTTACTACCTGAGAGGCAAAATAAATTTTATTCAAGAATGCACAGGGAAGTCATGAAAACAATCCTAGATGAGGTTAAATAAGCCACATGCTTTTCAATAATTTCCAGTGCGACACTACCCAGCTCCCACGAGGAACAAACATTCCTCAAATACTTGCTGGTCACTTTGTGATTCAGGAACAATTTTTGTGCTTGAGAGACTTGACCAAGAAGACTGATGAGGAAATAGCTGTACTGATTCACAACATCACAGCAGAACATCAATTAGATTTCTAACTTTGTCATGGACAAATTTATGAGAATGGTGCCAATATGCACCATAGGAAAGTACACCAGAGCTCAGGCTTCTTTGACTGAATCCTAAGGCACTTTCCAAACCCCTCTCTCCCCGCAACATGTGCATCACATACACTGAACTTGGTCATGCTGACTCAGCTGAGTTGTCCATTGGCTGTATTACAGTATATTATTTGGATATCTCCCAGTCATTGTACAAGATTTTTAACACAAGTTGACAGTGATGGGAAATTTTGAAAAAAATGTTCCTGATTAACTCCATTCAATGTGTAGTACATGGTGGACTGCACATATTGATTGTATGCATTCTTTTGCCAAGAACCTGAAAGGCTTACAAGTGACATAGAATGAGTTGACTGAATTGAGCCTGACTGCTAAAAGCAGAAGTGATATTCCTAGACTAGTAAAATACATGTCAAAATTTAAGTGTTCTATTTGCTTCAGTTTGGCTGAAAATTCTAATCCCCATCAGTGAAAAGAATCTGGTCCTTCAGCACTGAGATGCTACACTTGATGTTGTAAGAGACAACATTGAGGGTCTTCTCACTGAACAATTGTATGAGAAATGGAATTAAATTTACAAAGCATGTGTTGCAGCAAACACTGACATCAATCCTCTAGGAGCAATACACCCATCCAAAAACAGAGGAGATGATGGAGGTGATCAAGACAAGCCTGTAAAGGACCGTCTTTAGGACTGTATTTTCTTTCTCCTTGTGGACTTTGTGATAGGTGGCCTCAAAAGGTGTTTTGCTGCATTTGCATGTTTCTGTCAAAAAATTGAATTTCTATGGACCTTTCAGGAAAAGGATGAAGTTGCTCTCAATGACTTTCTGAATATTTTATTCCACTGACATCTCTGGTGACGTAAAAGAGGAATTAGTGTTTCTCAGATGCACTGACAAAGAAAAGAGTGGCCCCAAAGTACTGTCGCTGTCAAGGCTGATTTCCCCACTCTGGCACTTAAAGTGCAGAAGGTGGGGGCTCACAAGGATTTTACTAATTAATACTGGCCGCTCCAGACTTGTATTAAACTCCCAAGGTTACAGCTTTTCTCTGACCTTGGATGGGTATATACTGCCACCACCCAAGTGCAAAAACCCCTTTGAGAACCCAGGAAGGCTCAGTTGGGAATTCTTTCCTGTGGGGTACCCTCAAGTTCTTTTACCCCCCCCCCCCCCGTTCTTAAAAAAGGTAAATTTTATTAAAAACAAAAAAGAAAGAAAATACATTTGAAAACTCAGGTTATTGCTAAATTTAAAAAACCCACTTACAAAAATTCAACATCAAGAATAACTTTCTTGAGGTCCAGTTTAAAGGTTACAAGCAAAACAAAAGCATTTGGGGTTAGCACAGAGGAATCCACTAACCATAAAGAAATAAACCTAATCATGTCTTCCTAGACATTTCCTGATCTACTTACACATCTGGGGTTTTAAATGAGTAGTTTCTAGGTATGATCTGATGATTTTTCATACCTGGCCCAAAGCTTCTTACAGCATTGCTGCTCTGTCCCTTCTATCCAGGAGAACAACACAGATGGACAAAGGGGATGTTTTTTCCAAATTTTAAAAAGTTCTAGCCTTTCCATTGGCTCTTTTGGTGAAGTGCCCACTCCCTTTCTTTTACCTATGCAGGGAGACTTTTTAACCCTTTACAGGTAAAGCAAGTAGAGAACAACTACTAAGTGGGATTTTATAGCTGGCTGGCTGGGTGTCCCTAAAAGGGAGCTACCCCAATCCCTACCCCGCCTTCATTTATCATAATCACCATTTCACTGACTGCATGAAATCTCTCTGCAGAACCTTTTCCCCAACCTGATTGTTGCACTTTCAATATTTTGCTGCATGCCAGAGTCTATAGCCAGTGCAGAAAGATCATTAGTGTGGTCAAACATGTGAAGAATTACCGCCATGCAGTCATGTGTCAGTGAAGAGTTAATAACTTAGCAACTCTTGCAACTGAAAGTGATCTGGCAAGATAGGTCAGTATAATGACATTATTGATTCATTTGCTGAAAAAAAAAGGCAAGAAAACACCATTATAAGTTGAGAATCTTAAAATAAATCATACAGAAACCTTTTATTCTTCACTGCATTGTTTATTATCACAGACTTACAGCATTCTCTTTGCTTATCTTTAACTCATATTTCAGTCTTGTATTCATCTTGTTGCTTCTACTAATCAGTTGAATTGATTTTTTTAACCTAAATACTGGTACTTTATTTACACAGATATTACAGATGTTTTGGGCCTCACCCCATAATTCTGGACCCTGGTACAACTGTCATCCCCTCTTTCTCTCCCATCTCATCAGCCCTGGAGGTCCCTGGTTATCTGAAACTCCAGTTTTATATAAATGTTCGGATTATTGCCACCCTGGGACATTTCCAGTGGAATATAGAGCAAGTGGAAGTTCCCAAAATATCAGACTTCAAAGTGGACAGTTTTCTGTATAGAAAACCTATTGTGTAACTATTTGATTATTATAAATATTTTTGTTATAACTTTCTACTTTAGAGCCATCAAGAATTTGGATTCTGATATTGAAGAGACCTGGCATTACAGGTGGAAGGATACAACAAATAGTTCCAATAAAATATTTTAAAACTACATCTTTCAGGGGCTGAAAGCAGTTGCTAGTGAGGTAAAATTAGTGCCGGGGTAGACATCTGGTTTTGTTTTTCGGAGTGGTTTTATGTGAAGACATTGTTAAGCTATGGGAATGCTTTTAAGTGTAATTATCATGAATTATTTGCTGTTACCTCTCCTTTTGCAGCATCAGACAGCTCTGACTTCTGTCTTTGCAGGATGTCTGACCTTAAACCTGTCACTGGCACAGGGCCGGACTAACTTTTGTACATCCTGCACCTCAGGCCAGTGTAACTTGGTGGGGGAGCGAAATGGGGTTCCACATTTGGGAATGTTTTCTGGTGGGATGGCTTCCTAAGATATTTTAAATGCGGGGGGGGGGGGGGGGGCATTTCCACCAAATTATGGGTGTAGAAAAGGGCCCATCTATTTGCAAACCAGAATGAGAGGACCTTGGGACGGGAGGTGTAGGTCATTTTCTTCTATTGTAGTGCATACCATATGGAGAACTCTGGAATCTATTTATTATTTGTGTTGCAGTAGCACTAATGGGCCCCAATCAGGGATTAGAGCTCTATAGTGCTAGACACTGTACCTGCATGAAAAATAATCCCTGCCCTGATGAATTTACAATCTACATATTAGACAAGCGATAACAGGCTACAACAAACAGACGGAGGAAAGACAAGGTCACAGTGAGACAATTATGAACAATGTACAGGACCGGCTCTAGGCACCAGCAAAGCAAGCACATGCTTGGGGCGGCACAATTCCAGGGGCGGCGTTCCAGCCATTCCGCCCCCCCCTTTTTTTTTTGCTTGGGCAGTTGTGCTTTCGGAGCTTGGGGGAGCAAATTTTTTGCTTGGGCTGGCAAAAACCCTAGAGCCGGCCCTGACAATGTAATAAACAATGGTTCTTTCTTTACGGAGTTTTAATTAGTTCCCAGTAGCTGCAGGGATTGATTATCATCCCTACACTATTAAACATTTTTATCAATGATCTGGGGGAAAAAAACAACACAGTCATCACTGATAAAGTTTGCAGATGACACATAAATTGGGGGAGTGGTAAACAATGAAGAGGATAGGTCACTAATCAAGAGCATTCTAGATAACTTGGTAAAATGTGTGTTTTCAGACTACTAAATGTAAAACAAAGAATGCAGGCCATGCTTTCCTGCTGGAGGACTCCAAGTCTGATATGCTTCTGCTCTGATTATGATTTATATGTACTTTTGCTGAATTTGGGCAACACAAAATAGAGGAATCGCAAGCCATTGAGGTCTCTTGTTGGGACTCCACTCCATACCGAAAAATGACCCTGAAAAGTTAATATCTGCCCCTCATAATATATTTTGAAAAGCCCTTCAGGGTGACTCTCAAGCTGTGTTGTTTAGAAGAGCATGTGATCCTGGTTATATTTTTTTCCTTATCATTGGACACGAGTTAGTATAGGAAAAAGACACTGATCTGGTGTCTTCCAAGAAAAGCATTGGTGAGTTGAGAATGAAGTCTCCTCAATTAATCATAGAATCAGAGACTATCAGGGTTGGAAGGGACCTCAGGAGGTCATCTAGTCCAACCCCCTGCTCAAAGCAGGACCAATCCCCAACTAAATCATCCCAGCCAGGGCTTTGTCAAGCCTGACCTTAAAAATATCTAAGGAAGGAGATTCCACCACCTCCCTAGGTAAGGCATTCCAGTGCTTCACCACCCTCCTAGTGAAAAAGTTTTTCCTAATATCCAACCTAAACCTCCCTCACTGCAGCTTGAGACCATTACTCCTTGTTCTGTCATCACCTACCACTGAGAACAGTCTAGATCCATCCTCTTTGGAACCCCCTTTCAGGTAGTTGAAAGCAGCTATCAAATCCCCCCTCATTCTTCTCTTCCGCAGACTAAACAATCCCAGTTTCCTCAGCCTCTCCTCATAAGTCATGTGTTCCAGTCCCCTAATCATTTTTGTTACTCTCTGCTGGACTCTTTCCAATTTTTCCACATCCTTCTTGTAGTGTGGGGCCCAAAACTGGACACAGTACTCCAGATGAGGCCTCACCAATGTTGAATAGAAGGGAACAATCACGTCCCTCGATCTGCTGGCAATGCCCCTACATATACATCCCAAAATGCCATTGGCATATTATGAGAGATACTTGGAGCAAAACGCCTTGTTGTGGTTATGAAGAAGTGTGCTACTCCCAGATTCCTGACTGGAGCTTCACATGTGAGACACTTTGGCAGTGTAGCTGCAGACTCTTTCAGGAGGGGTGTAGCAAAGCAGCTTCTCTGGTGACCTGGAAAGAACAGGTTCCTTTCATACTTGTTCACTTACAGCAGTGGTTCTCAACTCTGGTCCACTGCTTGTTCAGGGAAAGCCCCTGGCAGGGCGGGATGGTTTGTTTATCTGCCACGTCCACAGGTTCAGCCGATTGTGGCTCCCGCTGGCTGCGGTTTGCCGCTCTAGGCCAGTGGGGACTGCGGGAAGTGGCATGGGCTGAGGGATGTGCTGGCTGCCCTTCCCACAGCTCCCATTGGCCTGGAGCGGCAAACAGCGGGCAGTTTGAGCCGCGATTGGCCAAACCTGCGGATGTGGCAGGTAAACAAACCATCCCAGCCTGCCAGCAGCTTTCCCTGAACAAGCGGTGGACCAGAGTTGAGAACCACTGACTTACAGGGAAAGGAAGGGAGATCCAGTGGTTAAGATACTAGCCTGGTATCTGGGAGATCTGGTTTCAGTTCCCTGCTCTTCCCCACACTTCCTGTGTGACCTTGGGCAAGTAACTTAGTCTCCGTGTGCCTCACTTCCCCACATGTAAAATGATGATAGTAATTCCCTGCCTCACAGGGGTGTTGCGATATAAATACGATAAAGACCGAGAGGTGATCAGTTTGCTACAGTAATGAGTGCCATCGAGGTACCTATAATAGACTTTCAATGAAGTAAGAGTAAGAGCTCTATTGTGTAAGGCACTACAACATCCACAAGAAGCAAGACAATCACTATCATGTAATAACTGAGCTCTAAATTGAGTCAACGTACAGTTATATTGTTCATCATTCCTCATCCCATAGAATCATAGAATATCAGGGTTGGAAGGGACCCCTGAAGGTCATCTAGTCCAACCCCCTGCTCGAAGCAGGACCAATTCCCAGTTAAATCATCCCAGCCAGGGCTTTGTCAAGCCTGACCTTAAAAACCTCTAAGGAAGGAGATTCTACCACCTCCCTAGGTAACGCATTCCAGTGTTTCACCACCCTCTTAGTGAAAAAGCTTTTCCTAATATCCAATCTAAACCTCCCCCACTGCAACTTGAGACCATTACTCCTCGTTCTGTCATCTGCTACCATTGAGAACAGTCTAGAGCCATCCTCTTTGGAACCCTCTTTCAGGTAGTTGAAAGCAGCTATCAAATCCCCCCTCATTCTTCTCTTCTGCAGGCTAAACAATCCCAGCTCCCTCAGCCTCTCCTCATAAGTCATGTGTTCCAGACCCCTAATCATTTTTGTTGCCCTTTGCTGGACTCTCTCCAATTTATCCACATCCTTCTTGTAGTGTGGGGCCCAAAACTGGACACAGTACTCTAGATGAGGCCTCACCAATGTCGAATAGAGGGGAACGATCACGTCCCTCGATCTGCTCGCTATGCCCCTACTTATACATCCCAAAATGCCATTGGCCTTCTTGGCAACAAGGGCACACTGCTGACTCATATCCAGCTTCTCGTCCACTGTCACCCCTAGGTCCTTTTCCGCAGAACTGCTGCCTAGCCATTCGGTCCCTAGTCTGTAGCGGTGCATTGGATTCTTCCATCCTAAGTGCAGGACCCTGCACTTATCCTTATTGAACCTCATCAGATTTCTTTTGGCCCAATCCTCCAATTTGTCTAGGTCCTTCTGTATCCTATCCCTCCCCTCCAGCGTATCTACCACTCCTCCCAGTTTAGTATCATCCGCAAATTTGCTGAGAGTGAAATCCACACCATCCTCCAGATCATTTATGAAGATATTGAACAAAACTGGCCCCAGGACCGACCCTTGGGGCACTCCACTTGATACCGGCTACCAACTAGACATGGAGTCATTGATCACTACCCGTTGAGCCCGACAATCTAGCCAGCTTTCTACCCACCTTATAGTGCATTCATCCAGCCCATACTTCCTTAACTTGCTGACAAGAATACTGTGGGAGACCGTGTCAAAAGCTTTGCTAAAGTCAAGAAACAATACATCCACTGCTTTCCCTTCATCCACAGAACCAGTAATCTCATCATAAAAGGCGTGCCTGCCTTGCTGCCTGTTACCCTCCCTCATCACATCAGAGATCACGGAAAAACAAAGACGTGTAAGTTCTTACTGGTAAAGATCATGTATTTCTATTTTCATAGAATCATAGAATATCAGGGTTGGAAGGGACCTCAAGACGTCATCTAGTCCAACCCCCTGCTCAAAGCAGGACCAATCCCCTACTAAATCATGTTGTGTCTATAACACAGCGTGTGTTTCTGTGGATGAGTGGGGTAATCTCCATTTACAATTTTCTATTAAAAAAATAAACAATTTAACTTTGGATCAGCATCTTAGATTGTATCAAAGCCCAATGAAGTAAATGAGTCTTTTCATCCACTTCCATTGGCTTTGGATCTGTCCCCAAATCCACTGTATATTCAGAGTCTTGATGCACAGAAATAGCTTAGGAAACATTCCAGTGTCCATTGCTGAATTAGATTGTTCTAACTTATAGGTATGTATTTTTACTTTCTTGTGGTAACCATTATGCAATTTTGTAGATATTGCCTATGATCAAAAACTTGCTATTTGGCTTCACTCTTACAAGTGCTGTTTAATAGCACTCAGCAAGATGGTCATGATCGGTAATAGATAAAATCTAAAGAAGTCTGCAGGACAAATCTATTTAAACATTATTGAAATTGCTGTATTGTTCTTGGGAAAAGAAGGCTGTAAAATACATAAGGGCTGCTACAATTCTGTCATACACCCCATCTTCACTGAAACTCTATTACTGGTCATAAAATGAAGTTGCTTTGTTGCTTGGGGTTATACATTGTAGTCCTAGCATAATCCATTTAACCCATAGACATTTACTTACAGTAAATTTGTCTCCACTGAAACAAAAGGACACTAGATGCCAAGACTCCTGTAAACAATATCGGTTTCCATTAATGGAGGTAGCTGCAAGATACGACATCTTGTAGAGTAAGCGTATGCGGTAAGAATTAATATGTGTTTTATTAGCACCAGGAGACTAGCTGGATTGTTTTTAACCTTTACAGCCAATTGTTCAAAAAAGGTAAATTTAAAAAGTTAACCATCTGCTGCCTTATATTTCATTTAAAATCTTGTACAGTATTTGCTTACTCTTTTCTGGGTAATCATTGCCCTCTATTTTGCTATAACATTGGCTCTTGGAAGAAAGTAGCTTTAATTTATAGCTTGTATTTATTCAGAGGTATTGTCAGAGTCACAGCTTTATGCATCCTATTAGTAGTTTGGAAAATATTTCTTTACTACACCGAAACAGAACAAAATTCAATTTGGAAATATAATTTCCTGCCACTGCGACACTTGATAACATTAGAGAGATTAATGGATCCTTATGACGGAAACTTGATTTAAAGCAGGAGATTAATACTGCTTTCTCAGCCCATACCGCTGGTGAATTAGCTTAAAAAAATCTCTTTGAACTGCTGAGTTGTCTGCTTGTCTGTTAGAAAAAGGTCTCTGGACATTTATCTTATTATTGCTGAGTACTTGCTACAAGCTTGTCTAACTGACAACATAGGAACAAACTTCACACATCACCAGGCTTGCTTTTTTCTTTACAGTAACATGTTTCTTATTATTCCTTGATATCCCACAGGAAACATCAATGTTTTGGAGGTCAGCTACTGGCTCAAGGGGATTATTCCTAGTAAATCAAGTTTAAATTAACAAATAGAATTATGCTGACATTCTGGTTTTGTTGATACTTTAGAAAAGTGTTTAAATGGCATTTATAATTGCGAAGGTTCTGTCTTTAACCCCTTTTGTAAATGATATATTTTATCCTCAAGGTAAGAAGTCATGGGTGTCCTTTTCTAAAGAGAAGAAGTTTGTTTCTTTTTGGAACACATTAAAGCAGTCTAGAAGTCTGGTCTGACAAGTTGATAAGTCCACTAAAAACAGAAAACCGAGTTAATGCCATGAGGCCTTAACTGAACACGGATCCAACTTGGCATTCATAGAATCATAGAATCATAGAATATCAGGGTTGGAAGGGACCCCAGAAGGTCATCTAGTCCAACCCCCTGCTCAAAGCAGGACCAATTCCCAGTTAAATCATCCCAGCCAGGGCTTTGTCAAGCCTGACCTTAAAAACCTCTAAGGAAGGAGATTCTACCACCTCCCTAGGTAACGCATTCCAGTGTTTCACCACCCTCTTAGTGAAAAAGTTTTTCCTAATATCCAATCTAAACCTCCCCCACTGCAACTTGAGACCATTACTCCTCGTTCTGTCATCTGCTACCATTGAGAACAGTCTAGAGCCATCCTCTTTGGAACCCCCTTTCAGGTAGTTGAAAGCAGCTATAAAATCCCCCCTCATTCTTCTCTTCTGCAGGCTAAACAATCCCAGCTCCCTCAGCCTCTCCTCATAACTCATGTGTTCCAGTCCCCTAATCATTTTTGTTGCCCTTCGCTGGACTCTCTCCAATTTATCCACATCCTTCTTGAAGTGTGGGGCCCAAAACTGGACACAGTACTCCAGATGAGGCCTCACCAATGTCGAATAGAGGGGAACGATCACGTCCCTCGATCTGCTCGCTATGCCCCTACTTATACATCCCAAAATGCCATTGGCCTTCTTGGCAACAAGGGCACACTGCTGACTCATATCCAGCTTCTCGTCCACTGTCACCCCTAGGTCCTTTTCCGCAGAACTGCTGCCTAGCCATTCGGTCCCTAGTCTGTAGCTGTGCATTGGGTTCTTCCGTCCTAAGTGCAGGACCCTGCACTTATCCTTATTGAACCTCATCAGATTCCTTTTGGCCCAATCTTCCAATTGGTCTAGGTCCTTCTGTATCCTATCCCTCCCCTCCAGCGTATCTACCACTCCTCCCAGTTTAGTATCATGCGCAAATTTGCTGAGAGTGCAATCCACACCATCCTCCAGATCATTTATGAAGATATTGAATAAAACCGGCCCCAGGACCGACCCCTGGGGCACTCCACTTGATACCGGCTGCCAACTAGACATGGAGCCATTGATCACTACCCGTTGAGCCCGACAATTTAGCCAGCTTTCTACCCACCTTATAGTGCATTCATCCAGCCCATACTTCCTTAACTTGCTGACAAGAATACTATGGGAGACCGTGTCAAAAGCTTTGCATTCTAGCTCTCTGTTTTTACTAGCATTTACATGGACTTCAGGGAGCAGGGAACTTAATTGCTTCAACTTACTTGTTTTGTTCTGAAGTTAAGGTAATGTTTCCAAAAACTCTTTTAAAAAAACAAAACAAACCCCCCCCCCAACTTCAGTCATTGGTTCTTGTTATGCCTTTCTCTACTGTGCTAGAGGGCTCTCTAACACCTGGTATTTTCGCCCTGGGAAGATAATTATTACACTATGATGAAGTCACCTCTTGACCTTTCTTTCTCATAAGGTAAACAGAACTTTTAAAGTATCCCTGTAAGGCATTTTTCCAGTGTCTAATAACTCTGTGTGGCTTTTTCTGCATCCTGTCCAATTTTTCCACATTCTTTTAAAAATGTGGACACCAAAGCTGTATGCATTATTCTAGTACCAATGCTGAAGACAGAGGTAAAATCACTTCCTTACTCCTACTTACTACTCCTTATTGATACATCCAAGGATTGCATTAATACCCGTGATATAGTGGAAAATCTTAGTCCTTTCTGACAAACATTAAAGAGAACGATTTGTCTTTTTCTACAGGGAAAGGCTCTTAGCTGATCACACATTTGAGCATTACTCATTTAAATAATTTGCTCTTCGATCTCTGAACACACAAACCCAACAATTTCATGGTTTATTTTCTACTAGAAAATATTTCTTTACCATTGTGGAAAACACATGATTTTCAGGAGTTGGCCTTTTACTGCCTTTCATTCGAGGCACTCTTGAAACTCAGCAAAATTTGTTCATTTAAAACAAACAAAACCACAAACCTAAAACTCCTCTTTCATATGTAATAAAGGCACTGCTTATGTGAAAACCCTCCAGGCATGCTGTGTTCACTTGTTTGAATGCACCTCCACATTAAAAGAAACCATCAACAAGGTTAAGGGAAGGAGATCGCTTTTTGTCTTATTGGTTGAGACAGTAAAGAAGTACACAGCAAAATTACAAGATGAGACAAGTTTTACATTCTGGTGTAAGTACATTTTGTCCCAGCCTCCTTTTCTCCCTCCTGTCCTCTGTACTCATTTAAAAAAAGTCACTTCTGCCTCTTTCTCCTATCCACCCAAGAGTGTGATTCAGCCACGGCAAGAGGGCCAATCTGGGGGACAACTGCTAATTCTTTCCACTGAGTGGGGGACAAGCAGTTGTCCTGGCATTGGTTTGGGGCTGATATTATGCAATATAAAAGGTCTGGGAGGGGACACTGGATGACCAGTTGCTGTGGCTTCTCAGTGAGAGGGAGCTTGGGCCACATTGCCACTGTACATCTGCATGCCAAAGTCATGCAGGTGGTTGGGATGCCCTTGAGATTGGAGGCAAACACATTATCTCTGGCCCATTGTTGCTCTTACTACCATGTGACTGCAACCACCCCTGTATTGACATCCTACACATTATTGTAATAATCTTTGTGCAATATGTGCCTTGTGAGGTTGTGACATTCTATACTTGAGGGAGCGTCCTGTAACCCTCATATTCCTCATTGTTATATAAATTGTGATCTTACCTTACAAGCAATGCTTTATATGTATCAGAGGAAAGGTTATGATCTGCTGAAAGTCATTTCTTTATCCATATATATATATATATCATTAATGCATATGAAGTTATGAGAATTGTGTTGTATGGTTGTCACTAAACCATGCTGCAAGTTGGGGAATCAGCCAGATATTTGTTCCCCAGAGGCAACAGCAAGGAAAGTAACCATGCCTGGGCGAGGCGTCAAACAACCTATCAACAGCCATTGTCCAGCAAGGGAGCTACAATTCAATGACTCACCTACATAAGGCCACACCAGGGGAATTGCTCCAGCTTGCCTGGAGACTCAGCAATGCCCCCCAGACATCCTGGACTTGTGCTCCCCAAGCACATGGGACTGAGGATATAAAACAGAACACAGTAGCCACATGCTGGGCCTTTTTCTTCACCCACCTATGCTACGATCAACAAGGATGCTCTGAAAACTCCAACTGAGGCAACTGGCCCAGATTTCAAGGGTGAAATCTGTGTACTATGAACTGCAATATCCAGTGGGGTGAGAAAAACTGCTTAGTCTAGTTGTTCCCCAGTCTAATAGGGTTGAGAGTTTAGACTGCGTGCTTGTATTTTATTTCTGTTGGTAACTAACTCTGACTTTTTGCCTATCACTTATAATCACTTAAAATCCATCTTTTATGGTCAATACATTTGTTTTACTGTTTATTTTTACTACTGAGTTTGCCTGAAGTGTGTGGTAAATCTGCTCAGGTTTTGCAAAGGCTGGTATATATCCACTTTCCATTGATGAAGTGGTGAACCAATTAATAAATTTGCACTTCTTGTCTTGAGCAGTGCAAGACAGTATATTCCTGGGGTACATGGCTGGGAGATGGGGAGGATTTGGCTCTGGTGTCTTTCTTTGTGTGACATATGAGTGGCTCTGCAAGCATTCATGCGATCTAGCTGGGTGTGGGTTTCCACATCTGGTTGTCCTGAGTGATCCCAGCTCCCGGAGGGGTTTGCTGCTTGTCACTAGCAAGGCATTGTGAGAGACAGGCCAGGCTGGAGAGAGTTAAGTGGGCACAGCAGTCCCAGGCTGCATCCTGGGGATCCCGTCACAGAGGTATCATTTGAAATTTAATAACACACTGATCATCAGTATTCTTGTGTAGTGTGTGTACAAAATGCATATTAAAAGTTATGAACATAAGCTGAAATTATGACTTGTAATGTGTTTACCAGACAAGTTTAGGGAGGGAGGTAAATCTGTTTCTCAAAGACAAAGGACAAGCTGATGCCTCTAGCCAGGTGTCAAAGTTTAGTCAAACATTTAGAGGAAAAACCTCAAAAATGTAGTGGAAATTTTGTAAAGCTGCTCCAATTTTGGAAATGTTAAACTAAGAAAAGGAGCAGGAAGAACACTTAACAAATCATTTACTCACCATAATATCAAAAGCACTCTATATTAATTAAGCTTTCCAGCATAACCAGTAGGTAAGCAAATGATCTCCACATTAAGGGTTGTAAACCTGAGGCAGAAAGGATCAAACTGTTGAAAATGGCCTCTGAAACAGAATACCTTAATATCTGGGTGCTCACTCAAATGGAGGCACCTCTTACAAATTTTTGGCCAAAATGACTTTCTCAGGGCCAAACAGCAGATCTGTGACTGAGCCAGGAACAAAAACACAGCATGGGGGTCCCAGATGAATGCTTTAACCACCAGAAATTGCTTCATCTGCCATAGCTGAATGGGGGGAACACCTGTTTAGGATTCAACTCTTTTTCTACTATTCTGTAATTAGATCTTTAAGCCCTCCATAAAAACATGAGCAATCACTGGAAAGCTGATGTCCTCATAATCAATAAGTTATGCTACATCAGTCTGGAAGGGGCTGCTGCTGACTGTTACTATTGTACATGAAATCTTTTTCTTTTCTTTCTCTCTCTCTCTTTTTCCATGTTCTGAACTACGTTGTGCAGCACAGGGGACCTCTAAGTAAACCAGTACTGACATATGATAAATGTATAGCTATGACTAGAGTAATGGAAATCGATGAATTACATGAGTTCACATAGAGAGAGACAGGCAAGTTGTTCCCACTTGCAGAGTGATAAATGCAATTCGGACTAAACAGCAAAGAATGCATGCACACTGCTAACATGAGATCATACCGCCAAAAGAAAAGAAAAATGCTCCTGAAGTGGCTCTGTTGCTCAGCTTTGAAACTTGCACAATAATTACTTCTGAAATGTGCAATAAGTTGTACAGTAGAACACATGTAAAATGTAAGCCTATGGTTGAGGAAAGCCTTCCCTAGGAAATAAGAAAAATATTAGCATTGCTCCTCGAGCTCAGGCATGAGAAATCTTTGTTTTACAGCAAAGTATTAGACCACTTGAGCAATGCTAAAACTGAAATGAAGCTAGGTCCACAAATAAAGGCTATTACTTCTGACACTGGAAACACAAGGGCAGACTCAACATTTCAGAAGGTTAAAATGCATATTAAATCATTGCATGTACTGCAAAAGGAGTACTTCACGGCAACCAGGGAAAAAATTCTAGAACAAAGATGGTGAGAATAAGTTGAGGCACCAAGAAGGGACAGGAAAACACAGTGCACTAAACTTTATTCCCCCCTGGGCACTGTGGCTCTGAAATTTGGCCCATGCACTATTGAATCAGAGACAGTTTGAGAACATATCCTCGTTTGCATATCTACCCACCAGTCCTGCAAGTCTCCTAAGGTGTTCCTAGTTACACTTTCTAAAAAGTCTATCCATTCTAATGTTAGCCAGATTGATGACTGACACTTACTTTATCTACTTATGATCACTTTGAAAAATTCTAAATGTATGTCTCGTATCCCTTTCTTTCTAACCTTTGCATGTCACTTGTCATCTTGGATTTTAAAATCTCTGGGGCAGGGAACCATATGTTTGTACAACAGATAGCAAAATGGGGCTCTAGTCCTGATGTAGCATCACTATGGAGTACCCAAACATAAATATAAAATATTTTGGTTTGGCTTTGTTATTAATTAGGGACAATCAGAGAAGCAAGCCAATACTTGCCACAAAGAAAAGGCTTGATTCAAAGCCCACTGTTTCAACTGAAAGACTCCTATTGACTTTAATGGATTTTGAAGTCCGGTAGTGCTATATTGGTTCATAGCCATGAGTCCTAACTGATGCTATTTACCAGTACCTCTCTCTCACACACATTTGGGTTCTCCTTTAGAGAAGACAGAAAATCTTTGCCATCACATGGAAATCTTCAGTTTTATCATTAATATAAATAAGATATTCATATGAAACAATTTATGCAATTTCAGCATCTTTCCAAAGTGCAGCATGAGCTTCTCCATCTTTTAGGAATTGATTTTTTCACAAAAATGAGCAATTGTAACTTTATTTAAAACTAAGATTTTTCTTTAACCAAGAGAATTGAAGAAGCGTGTAGCAAACATAGTGCTGACTCAGCAGGTAACACAATGCTATACTAGTTCTATAACATTTGACCAAATAGCTCTGATTTTAAGATACTGCCAAAATAATGTGTCAAGCTACCTGCCTGACTTCCCACACATACCGTTATTGCTGGGCCCCAGCTGAACAAGTGAGCAGAGCTCAATAAATTCTAGCACAATTGACTATAATACATAGCAGTATCAAAATTAGTGGTGATGAAGCAAAAGAATAAGCAAAGGCTCATCTGTTCACCACTGTGGAATCAAAGATCAGAAACGCAAGAATAACGAAGATGCTTGGATAACATTTTAACCTGGTGGCTTGCATAATACATTAATTCTGACAAAAAGCAGATAGCAAGAGTACTCTCGAAATATTGGTGAGAGGAAAAATCAGGGTAATCTCTCTGAATTATTGGAGAAGAAAATCTAATCGGTGTCACTTGAGAGATGGAGAAGAAACCAAAATAAAAAAAGGGATACCTCTCCAGTGTGAGTGAAAGCTCCCAAATTGATATTCTTATCAACATATAAACCATAAGTATCTTCCTGGTTTCCTATAGGTAGTTTTAAGACTGATTGTGTCAAGAAGTCAATGTCTCTTATCTCTATGCTTTTAAAAAAATATACAAAAAAATCCACCCCACAAACCAAAGACAAAACACTCTCAATATGCTATTTTCAGACTCTTTTCTTCAATGCACCAATAAAAGGCTAAATTCTCCCCTACACAGGTGGTTCTCACAGGGGCATAGCATTCCACTGCAATTATTCTACCAAGTGTAAGGTTTACCCCTCTATATATGAGGCCTGGGGATCCATGAGAAGACTCTTGTCTCTATACACCTGACACCCTTTGACGATACTGTTCTTACTACGGGATCCATGCTGCCACTCTGCAAAATGTGTATGTAGGCCCAGTGGCAGAAAGGGGAAACAGTGGAGAAAGCTGTGCAATGATAGCAGTAATTTGCCTGACTTAGGGTATGTCTACACTATGAAATTAGGTCGAATTTATAGAAGTCGTTTTTTTAGAAATCGGTTTTATATATTCGAGTGTGTGTGTCCCCACAGAAAATGCTCTAAGTGCATTAAGTGCATTAACTCGGCGGAGTGCTTCCACAGTACCAAGGCAAGCATCGACTTCCGGAGTGTTGCACTGTGGGTAGCTATCCCACAGTTCCTGCAGTTTCCACTGCCCATTGGAATTCTGGGTTGAGATCCCAATGCCTGATGGCGCTAAAACATTGTCACGGGTGGTTCTGGGTATATATCATCAGGCCCCCGTTCCCTCCCTCCCTCCATGAAAGCAAGGTCAGACAATCGTTTAGCGCCTTTTTTCCTGAGTTACCTGTGCAGACGCCATACCACGGCAAGCATGGAGCCCGCTCAGGTAACCGTCACCCTATGTCTCCTGGGTGCTGGCAGACGTGGTACTGCATTGCTACACAGCAGCATCAACCCCTTGCCTTGTGGCAGCAGACGGTACAGTATGACTGGTAGCCATCATCGTCATGTCCGAGGTGCTCTGGGCCACGTCGGCCAGGAGCGCCTGGGCAGACATGGGTGCAGGGACTAAATTTGGAGTGACTTGACCAGGTCATTCTCTTTAGTTCTGCAGTCAGTCCTATTGAACCATCTTATGGTGAGCAGGCAGGCGATATGGATTGTTAGCAGTCCTACTGTACCATCTTTTGCCAGGCAGGCAAGAGATGAGGATGGCTAGCAGTCCTACTGCACCATCTTCTGCCGAGCAGCCATGAGATGTGGATGGCTTGCAGGCCTTCTGCACCATCTGCTGCCAGCCAAAGATGTAAAAGATAGATGGAGTGGATCAAAACAAGAAATAGACCAGATTTGTTTTGTACTCACTTGCTTCCCCCCCTCCCCTGTCTAGGGGACTCATTCTTCTAGATCACACTGCAGTCACTTACAGAGAAGGTGCAGCGAGGTAAATCTAGCCATGTATCAATCAGAGGCCAGGCTAACCTTCTTGTTCCAATAAGGACAATAACTTAGGTGCACCATTGGAACCCTCCATGAAGTCCTGCCTGAAATACTCCTTGATGTAAAGCCACCCCCTTTGTTGATTTTAGCTCCCTGAAGCCAACCCTGTAAGCGCCCCTCCCAGCATCAGAGCAATGGCAAACAATTGGGCATCTGAGAGTGCTGTCCAGAGCAGTCACAATGGAGCACTCTGATGGGGCTAAAACATTGTCGCGGGTGGTTCTGGGTACGTGTCGTCAGGCCCCCGTTCCCTCCCTCCCTCCGTGAAAGCAAGGGCAGACAATCATTTCGCGCCTTTTTTCCTGAGTTACCTGTGCAGACGCCATACCACGGCAAGCATGGAGCCAGCTCAGGTAACCGTCACCCTATGTCTCCTGGGTGCTGGCAGACGTGGTACGGCTTTGCTGCACAGTAGCAGCAACCCATTGCCTTCTGGCAGCAGACGGTGCAATACGATTGGTAGTCGTCCTCGTCGTGTCCGAGGTGCTCCTGGCCACGTCGGCTGGGAGTGCCTGGGCAGACATGGGCGCAGGGACTAAATTTGGAGTGACTTGACCAGGTCATTCTCTTTAGTCCTGCAGTCCTATTGAACCGTCTTATGGTGAGCGGGCAGGCGATATGGACTGCTAGCAGTCGTACTGTACCATCTTCTGCCAGGCAGGCAAGAGATGAGGATGGCTAGCAGTCGTACTGTACCATCTTCTGCCGAGCAGCCATGAGATGTGGATGGCATGCAGTCCTTCTGCACCGTCTGCTGCCAGCCAAAGATGTAAAAGATAGATGGAGTGGGTCAGAACAAGAAATAGACCAGATTTGTTTTGTACTCATTTGCCTCCTCCCCTGTCTAGATCACACTGCAGTCACTCACAGAGAAGGTGCAGCGAGGTAAATCTAGCCATGTATCAATCAGAGGCCAGGCTAACCTCCTTGTTCCAATAACAACAATAACTTAGGTGCACCATTTCTTATTGGAACCCTCCGTGCAGTCCTGCCTGAAATACTCCTTGATGTACAGGCACACCCTTTGTTGATTTTAGCTCCCTGAAGCCAACCCTGTAAGCCGTGTCGTCAGTCGCCCCTCCCTCCGTCAGAGCAACGGCAGACAATCGTTCCGCGCCTTTTTTCTGTGCGGACGCCATATCAAGGCAAGCATGGAGGCCGCTCAGCTCACTTTGGCAATTAGGAGCACATTAACCACCACACGCATTATCCAGCAGTATATGCAGCACCAGAACATGGCAACGCGATACCGGGCGAGGAGGCGACATCAGCGCGGTCCCGTGAGTGATCAGGACATGGACACAGATTTCTCTGAAAGCATGGGCCCTGACAATGCATGCATCATGGTGCTAATGGGGCAGGTTCATGCTGTGGAACGCCGATTCTGGGCTCGGGAAACAAGCACAGACTGGTGGGACCGCATAGTGTTGCAGGTCTGGGACGATTCCTAGTGGCTGCGAAACTTTCGCATGCATAGGGGCACTTTCATGGAACTTTGTGACTTGCTTTCCCCTGCCCTGAAGCGCACGAATACCAAGATGAGAGCAGCCCTCACAGTTGAGAAGCGAGTGGCGATAGCCCTGTGGAAGCTTGCAATGCCAGACAGCTACCGGTCAGTTGGGAATCAATTTGGAGTGGGCAAATCTACTGTGGGGGCTGCTGTGATGCAAGTAGCCCACGCAATCAAAGATCTGCTGATATCAAGGGTAGTGACCCTGGGAAATGTGCAAGTCATAGTGGATGGCTTTGCTGCAATGGGATTCCCTAACTGTGGTGGGGCTATAGACGGAACCCATATCCCTATCTTGGCACCGTACATAAACCGCAAGGGGTACTTTTCGATAGTGCTGCAAGCTCTGGTGGATCACAAGGGACGTTTCACCAACATCAACGTGGGATGGCCGGGAAAGGTGCATGATGCTCGCATCTTCAGGAACTCTGGTCTGTTTCAAAAGCTGCAGGAAGGGACTTTATTCCCAGACCAGAAAATAACTGTTGGGGATGTTGAAATGCCTATATGTATCCTTGGGGACCCAGCCTACCCCTTAATGCCATGGCTCATGAAGCCGTACACAGGCAGCCTGGACAGTAGTCAGGAGCTGTTCAACTACAGGCTGAGCAAGTGCAGAATGGTGGTAGAATGTGCATTTGGATGTTTAAAGGCGCGCTGGCGCAGTTTACTGACTTGCTTAGACCTCAGCGAAACCAATATTCCCATTGTTATTACTGCTTGCTGTGTGCTCCACAATATCTGTGAGAGTAAGGGGGAGACGTTTATGGCGGGGTGGGAGGTTGAGGCAAATCGCCTAGCTGCTGGTTACGCGCAGCCAGACACCAGGGCGGTTAGAAGAGCACAGGAGGGCGTGGTACGCATCAGAGAAGCTTTGAAAACCAGTTACATGACTGGCCAGGCTACGGTGTGAAAGTTCTGTTTGTTTCTCCTTGATGAAACCCTCCGCCCCTTGGTTCACTCTACTTCCCTGTAAGCTAACCACCCTCCCCTCCTCCCTTTAATCATTGCTTGCAGAGGCAATAAAGTCATTGCTGCTTCACAGTCATGCATTGGTTATTCATTCATCACACAAATAGGGAGATGACTACCAAGGTATCCCAGGAGGGGTGGTGGAGGAGGGAAGGAAAATGCCACACAGCACTTTAAGCACAGCACTTTAAAAGTTTACAACTTTAAAATTTATTGAATGACAGCCTTCTTTTTTTTGGGCAATCCTCTGTGGTGGAGTGGCTGGTTGGCCGGAGGCCCCCCCACCGCGTTCTTGGGTGTCTGGGTGTGGAGGCTATGGAACTTGGGGAGGAGGGCGGTTGGTTACAGAGGGGCTGCAGTGGCAGTCTGTGCTCCAGCTGCCTTTGCTGCAGCTCAACTATACACTGGAGCATACTGGTTTGGTCCTGCAGCAGCCTCAGCATTGAATCCTGCCTCCTCTCATCACGCTGCCGCCACATTTGAGCTTCAGCCCTGTCTTCAGCCCGCCACTTACTCTCTTCAGCCCGCCACTTACTCTCTTCAGCCCTCCACCTCTCCTCCCGGTCATTTTGTGCTTTCCTGCACTCTGACATTATTTGCCTCCACACATTCATCTGTGCTCTGTCAGTGTGGGAGGACAGCATGAGCTCGGAGAACATTTCATCGCGAGTGCGTTTTTTTTCTTTCTTAGCTTCACTAGCCTCTGGGAAGGAGAAGATCCTGTGATCATTGAAACACATGCAGCTGGTGGAGAAAAAAAAAGGGACAGCGGTATTTAAAAAGACACATTTTATAAAACAGTGGCTACACTCTTTCAGGGTAAACCTTGCTGTTAACATTACATACATAGCACATGTGCTTTCGTTACAAGGTCGCATTTTGCCTCCTCCCACCGCGTGACTACCCCCTCAACCTTCCCCCCTCCCTGTGGCTAACAGCGGGGCACATTTCTGTTTAGCCACAGGCAAACAGCCCAGCAGGAATGGGCTCCTCTGAGTGTCCCCTGAAGAAAAGCACTCTATTTCAACCAGGTGACCATGAATTATATCTCACTCTCCTGAGGATAACACAGAGAGATAAAGAACAGATTTTGGTTGAATGCCAGCAAACATACATGCACAAGCTTTGTTCTACAGTGATTCCCGAGTACGTGTTACTGGCCTGGAGTGGTAAAGTGTCCTACCATGAAGGGCGAAATAAGGCTGCCCTCCCCAGAAACCTTTTGCAAAGGCTTTAGGACTACATCTAGGAGAACCGCAAATGCCAGGGCAAAGTAATCCTTTCACATGCTTGCTTTTAAACCATGTATAGCATTTTAAAAGGTACACTCACCAGAGGTCCCTTCTCCACCTGCTGGGTCCAGGAGGCAGCCTTGGGTGGGTTCGGGGGGTACTGGCTCCAGGTCTAGGGTGAGAAACAGTTCCTGGCTGTCGGGAAAACCGGTTTCTCCGCTTGCTTGCTGTCAGCTATCTACAACCTCCTCCTCATCATCATCTTCTTCGTCCCCAAAACCTACTTCCGTATTGCCTCCATCTCCATTGAAGGAGTCAAACAACACGGCTGGGGTAGTGGTGGCTGAACCCCCTAAAATGGCATGCAGCTCATCATAGAAGCGGCATGTTTGGGGCTCTGACCCAGAGCGGCTGTTCGCCTCTCTGGTTTTCTGGTAGGCTTGCCTCAGCTCCTTCAGTTTCACGTGGCACTGCTTCGGGTCCCTGTTATGGCCTCTGTCCTTCATGCCCTGGGAGATTTTCACAAAGGTTTTGGCATTTCGAAAACTGGAACGGAGTTCTGATAGCACGGATTCCTCTCCCCAAACAGCGATCAGATCCCGTACCTCCCGTTCGGTCCATGCTGGAGCTCTTTTGCGATTCTGGGACTCCATCATGGTCACCTGTGCTGATGAGCTCTGCATGGTCACCAGCAGCTTGCCACGCTGGCCAAACAGGAAATGAGATTCAAAAGTTCGCGGTTCTTTTCCTGTCTACCTGGCCAGTGCATCTGAGTTGAGAGTGCTGTCCAGAGCGGTCAGAATGGAGCACTCTGGGATAGCTCCCGGAGGCCAATACCATCGAATTGTGTCCACAGTACCCCAAATTCGAGCTGGCAACATCGATTTAAGCGCTAATCCACTTGTCAGGGGTGGAGTAAGGAAATCGATTTTAAGAGCCCTTTAAATCGAAATAAAGGGCTTCATTGTGTGGATGGGTGCAGGTTTAAGTCGATTTAACGCTGCTAAATTCGACCTAAAGTCCTAGTGTAGACCAGGGCTAAGGATGTAACCAAAAGAGACCTAATAGAACTGATTGATTTTACCACCCCCTCCCTCCCAAACTGAATTCCATAGTGTGATAACTAGAGCTGATACGTAATTTACAGAGCTATTGTTGTGACAAGTTGTGACATTCTTGTTTTGAAGTGTTCAAAACTGATCAAATTTTAAGTGATTTTGTTAGATAAAAACTTTGAAAATCATAAACCATTTCTAATTTTTTTTAAAGGCAATTTTTTTTAACCAAACTACCTTTTCATTTGAAAAATAACCATCAGCTCTAATGATGATATTATATTTTGGAGAAGTGGATTGCTAATTTCAGGTCAATTTCTGCCATAAGGCAGAGTCTGGATCAGGGAGTGACAATTTAAGGCTACTAAACAACAATCCAGTTAAAACCAAACATTGCAAGAAAGAAACAAGGCTAGCTAGTAGATAACTGATGCTGACAGAATGAACCCCCTATGTGAAGGGTCTTCAAACTGTCATAGTTGAACACCTCTAAGAAATGCCTGAGTAACTGCATCTCCTCTCTCACATGGCAATGCCAAAGAATTCCACTCCATCGCTGTGGCAACTAGAGTTATTTACATAGCTGATGAGATTAGAAAGGTGTTTATGTAGTTATTTGTAACTGTCCTACTGATGGTGACAGCCCAAGAGCAGCTCCTGCTAGCATTTCTCCTCCTTTAACACAGCAGTGCCAATTAAGCTGGCTGATCCTCCTAGTTTCTAGCTGCTTTGACAGACACACTGGCTCTTCTTTGACAAGCTTAGAGGCCTGCAGAAGCAGCTTGAAACAAAGATTTGGAACAGCGCCATGTGGCATGCCAGCATCTTATGGACTGCCAATGGCCCAAAGTTTGAAAACAGTTTCACTATATAGTTCAGGGTTCCAGTCTCTGCTGTCCTCTGGATAAAATATTGAGAAGTAAACCTGAAATCACACCATTTACTGATTTTGTTACAAACTTAAAACTCACAGCAGATATGTTGGAGGGTTCATGAACCCAGTTAGCAAATTTGTGTACAGTTTCCAGCAAATACAAACAGAATAAGCTTTTCACTAGGATATTTCTGACTGTACCTATTTAGAATATTAAGATACAGCCCCTTCATCCCAACTAAAAATTCTTAGTCAATCCAGCAGCCTGTGTCCCCATATAGCATAACACTAGTTTTTTAATAGAAAAAGAATGTACCTCAAGAGTACCTGATCTTAAGTGGGTTTGGCCAAAAATCATGGAGGAGACTCTGCCTAGCTCTGTCAGATTAGTGAAGTGAGGCCTTGTCCAAACACAAATTGTACCATTTTGACTAATCAGTACAGGCAAAGTGGTATACCAACTAAACAAACCAAGCGCAGACACAACTATACCAGTATAAAGATGCTTATACTGGTATCCCCTATTCCCGTATAAGAAGCATAAGCTACATTTGTAAAAGACATCTCTATAACAGTATAACTGAATCTACCTAGGGGTTGTACTGATATGACCAGATCTGTTTTAAAAAACCTCCCACAAACCTCCCCCTCTCCCCCACTTCCTTAACTGACATAGATGTACAAAAACTATGTATGGACCAGGCCTAGAATCTGGAAGATCTCACAAAAGCCATTTGGAGGAATGAATGAGCTTCAAAGAATCTAGGGCATAATGAAAAGGCTATGTTCATTGGTCGGTGATAAGGGCTCCTTAGTTCAGGTTTGAAGCTAACTGCTAAGCATTTCAGTTTTGCGACATAACTGCGGTGGACCTGCTCCTGTGACTTCCTTCAAAGCAATATCTTACTTATCTCAAATCTTTCCTCACCCACCTTCTGAAGAGTTCTCTATCTTCATCTGCAAGACTTTTGAAACATACTTTACTTGGGCACCAAGCTAACATAAAGTTATCTAGAAAGGCAATGAATTGTGAAGTAGTTTGACAACTATTTGAGAGAAGAAGGATTATCCAGTGGTTAAGACACTTGTCTGGGACTTAGAAGAGACAGGTTCAGGTTCCTGCTCTACCAAGATTTCCTGTGTGACCATAGTCAAGTCACTTAATCTCACTGTGACTCCGTTCCCCATAATAGTACTTTCCCACCTCACAGGAGTGTTGTGGGATAAACGTACTAAAGAGTTTGAGGTGCTCAGCTATTACAGGAGGGGGGCCATATGTACTGCAGTTCTATAGCTTCTTCTTTCTAACTTTGGTAGTGAAAGCATTCTGTAGGCCCCAGTTTCTCGCAGAAGAGTGTAAAAAAGCCCTAGAAAAACTTATCCAGCCTTCATGAGACAAAGCCTGACTTTCCTTTCGTGGACCTAATACTCAAAGGGCTGTAGGTTTAGGCTCTTGAAAGTCTTTAGGAGTTTTGTTAGTTAAGTTTTTACTGCAGAGTTTAAAATAGCCTTGCACAGCAAGGTTTCATCAAGGACACAATCATGTTAATCTTCATAGAGTGATGGAACAGACCAGCTGTTTCTATTTATTAATCTTTACTCACTTCAAAGAGCATTTGAATCCACAGCAAATTATGATGATAAAGAAACTATGCTTGACAGCTTTGTCTCCCTTCAGTGCAATAGATGGTAAATGGTACAATCAGATTTTTTGCATGACAACTTAAAGAGGTCAGTTTTTGTTGACAGACAGCTTTCCGTGTAGCTTGATGTAATTGCCGAAGTGTTGTTTGTCTTCCTGCTGCTTCATTACTATCATTTTCTGGGCAATTTCAATGTCTCTTGTTAGTCTTGGTTTCATTTCACAATCTAGAGAGACATTTGGTATTAGCACAGGTATCTGAGGGCTTCTAATGACACCTATCTGCAGAAAGTCACCCCTGAGCATATACATTCATATGCACCTGGCATGCCATGAAAACTATAACTTTGCTATAGATGGGCTTCAACTTTAAATCCTTAGGGTCAACTCCCTGAACGGGCTAACTCCTATCCTCCAAGCACCTCCTGACTCCACTTACAACTTAACCATCCATTCACCTTCTCAGTCATGCCCACTAAGAAATAAGGCAAGTTACTTATGTCAAGCCAGGCCTACATCGTGACCCCAACATCTTTTTCAAAGTCAATGGTTTCCAGGAGACAGTGCCCCATCTTATAAATGACCTACATAAAATACCTCATTCTTTGTTCCTAGATGTATGACTTTGCCATTGGATGAATTAAAATATTGGCCTGTGTTACTGACTTGTCCCCATCATTATTTACCATTCCACCCATTTGTGTGTTATATGCAAATTTTACTCCTAATTATATTATTTTTTCTTCCAGATTATTTGAATTGCAAAATCAAGTGAGTGTGCGGAGTTGAAATCTAAGTATAATCTTTATTGCCTGGTCTAAGAATTCTGTGACTTTTGTTGTTTCCAGAAATGGGTGACTGAGGTTTGAAATGGAACATTTTTTATTATAAAGTGCTCTAGGTATGAGTGGTGACTTAGAAGGAAATAAAGACAAGCTTCTCCTTCTTGGAGCTTGGGGTCCAAATTCAACAACAACAAAAAATGACAAATGGACAAAAAGTGGTTCCCAGGGTTAGATTAGTGAGAAAACATCAGTAAGATGTCAGAGGAACTCAAATATGAAACTGCAGAACTACTAACTGTGATATGTACCCTATTGTTTAACTCACTCTCTGTACCAGATGACTGAAGGATAGCTAATGTAACAACAATTTTTAAAAAGGTCTCCAGAGGCAATTCTGGCAATTACAGGCAATTAAGCCTAGCTTCAGTACAAGGCAAATTGGTTGAAACTATAGTAAAAAAACAAAATGATCAGACACATATATAAACATGGTCTGTTAGAGAAATATCAACACAGTGTTTTTAAAGGGAAATCATGCCTCACTAATCTATTAGAATTCTTTGGGGGGAGTCAACAAGCATGAGGATAAGGGTGATCCAGCTGATATAGTATACTTGGATTTTCAGAAAGCCTTTGTCAAGGTCCCTCACCTTAAGCAAACTAAGCAGTCATGGGCTAGATCAGAGGGAAGGTCCTCTCATGAATCAGGAACTGACTAGTCCAGTTTTCACATTGAATAGCAGGGTCCCCCAAGAATCTGTACTAGCATGTGTACTATTCAACGTCCTCATAAATGATCTGGAAAAAGGAAGTGGACAGGAGGGCTGGGCAAAACTTGCAGGCGATACAAAATTACTCAAGATAGTTAAGTCCAAAGTTGACTGCAAAGGGTTACAAAAGGATCTCACAAAACCGGGTGACTGGGCAACAAAATGGCAAAATGAAATTCATAGAATCATAGAATATTAGGGTTGGAATAAACCTCATGAGGTCATCTAGTTCAAACCCCTGCTCAAAGCAGGACCAACACCAACTAAATCATCCCAGCCAGGGCTTTGTCAAGCCTGGCCTTAAAAACCTCTAAGGATAGAGATTCCACCACCTCCCTAAGTAACCCATTCCAGTGCTCCACCACCCTCCTAGTTAAATGGTGTTTCCTAATATCCAACCTAGATCTCCCACACTGCAACTTGAGACCATTGCTTCTTGTTCTGTCATCTGCCACCACTGAGAACAGCCTAGCTCCATCCTCTTTGGAACCTTCCTTCAGGTAGTTGAAGGCTGGTATCAAATTCCCCCCCTCCCCACACTCTTCTCTTCTGCAAACCGAATAACCCCAGTTCCCTCAGCCTCTCCTCGTAAGTCATGTGCCCCAGCCCCCTAATCATTTTCATTGCCCTCTGCTGGACTCTTTCCAATTTGTCCACAGCTCTTCTGTAGTGGGGGGACTAAAACTGGATGCAATACTCCAAGTATGGCCTCACCAGTGCCGAATAGAGGGGAATAATCACTTCCCTCAATCTGCTGGTAATGCTCCTACTAATATAGCCCAATATGCCATTGGCCTTCTTGGCAACGAGGGCACACCGCTGACTCATATCCAGCTTCTCTTCCACTGTAATCCCCAGGTCCTTTTCTGCAGAACTGCTGCTGAGCCAGTCGGTCCCCAGCTGTAGCAGTGCATGGGATTCTTCCTTCCTAAGTGCAGGACTCTGCACTCGTCCTTGTCGAACCTCATCATATTTCTTTTGGCTAAATCCTCCAATTTGTCTAGCTCACTCTGGATCCTATCCCTACCCTCCAGCAGATCTACCTCTCCCCCCAGCTTAGTGTCATCTGTGAACTTGCTGAGGGTGCAATCTATCCCATCATCCAGATCATTGATAAAGATTTTGAACAAAACCGACCCCTGGGGCACTCCGCTTGATACCGGCTGCCAACTAGACATTGAGCCGTTGATCGCTACCCATTGAGCTTCAGCTTTCTAGCCAGCTTTCTTTCCAACGTATAGTCCATTCATCCAATCCATACTTTTTTAACTTGCTGGCAAGAATACTGTGGGAGACCGTATCAAACGTTTTGCTAAAGTCAAGATCACATCCACCACTTTCCCCATATCAGGTTGATAAGTACAATGTAATGCATATTGGGAAAAAAAATCCCAACTAAACATACAAAATGTACAAAATGATATGATCTAATTTAACTGTTATCACTTAAGAAACAGATCTTAGACTTATGGATAGTTCTCTGAAAACATCCATGCAATGTGCAGCAGCAGTCAAAAAAGCTAACAATTTTAGGAACCATTAGGAAAGGGATAGATAATAAGACAGAAAATATCATAATGTCACTTTCTAATTCCATGGTATGCCCACATACTGTGTGCAGTTGTGTTTGCCCTACCTCATAAAATTATATATATATTAGAATTGGAAAAAGTGCAGAGAAGGACAACAAACATTATCTGGGGTATGGAACAGTTACATACCAAGAGAGATTAAGAAGACAGACTGTTCAGGTTAGAAAAGAGACAGCCAAGCGGGGATATGATAGGCGTCTATAAAATCATGAATTGTATGGAGAAAATTAATAGGGAAGTGTAATTTACCCCCTCACTTAACACAAGAACTAGGGGTCACCTGAGGAAATTAATAGGCATCAGGTTTAAAACAAACAAAAGCAAGTGTTTCTTCACACAATGCACAGTCAACTTGTGGATCTTGTTGCCAGTGATGTTGTGAAGGGCAAAAGTGTTCAAAAAGTACTAGATAAGTTCATGGAGGAGAGGTCCATCAATGGCTATTTGTCAAGATGATCAGGGACACAATCCTATGCTCAAGGTGTTCTTAAAAACTCCAATTGCCACAAGCTGGGTCTGGAGGACGAGGGATGGATCATTTGAAACTGCCCTGCTCTATTCATTCCCTCTGAAGTATCTTGCACTGGCCATTGTCAGCATAATGATGCTGGGTTAGATGGACCATTGATCTGACCAACTCTGGCCATTCTTCTGATTTTATCTAAATGTAACAAGAAGGCTTGAACTGGTCTTGGGAGAGAAGCTTGTTGTTCCCACAGCTGTACATGAGGATCCTGAGATGCAGAAAAGGGGGAGTTCTGCATAGGTGGCACACTGTGGAAACCTACCCATCTGGGCTCTGTGGATGGGGAGATCTAAGATTGCAATTTGCAGTACAGAACCTCCCTTTTATGAATATCCTGAAGCAACCACAGCTGTGAGAGAGCCAGGAAATGCAGTTCCTGCAGGAGGATTTTCTTTTCAGGGGCCCGTAAGAGGCTGTAGGCTGCACAGTAGAATATAAGTGAGGAGCATCTGAGTGGACGACCTTGCCTCGTAGAGGAGATTGGAATCCTTAGTACCTTATTTAGTGTTGCCTGTGCTGGAGCATTTCACAGCAGATGGAGAAGGAGGAGAAATCCCCTCAATCTTTCCAAATGGCTCGAGAAAAGGGCAAAGGAACATCTACAACTTAATATTTTACAATCTGTATAAAGGGGAATTAAAACAAGTTGGAAAAAAGCATCACATTTAACTGAGAAAGGACAAGATAGATACACTATCAATAGGTGCAGACACACAGAGGTGCAGCAGACGGATAACTTCACAGTCAGTAGCAAATAGATATCTAAATACAAAGAATAGATTTGCAGCTTATAACTATTCACTAGCAATAAAATTAATTACTGCCGTGGTGATGGAGAGAGACACAACATGGCAAGTATGACGTTGCTAGCGGGGTGGATAGAGGAAGGGAAAAAAGTGTGTGTGGGGGGCATTTATCTTCCAGAGAACGAGGAGACCATCAGTTTGTGCATAAACAGTGCAACCAGAAAAGGAGGACTTGCGGCACCTTGGAGACTAACCAATTTATTTGAGCGTAAGCTTTCGTGAGCTACAGCTCACTTCATCGGATGCAGTGCAACCAGTAGCAGTAGAAGAGATGATGGTGGGTGTAGAAGATGAACCTCTTTTTTTTTTTACTCAGGCAAATGTCTCCTTCCACGCCTTCAGCCACCATCTCTTCAGAAATGAGGCTGCTTTTATGGCTTTGAATGATAGGGCTGATATCACTGAATTTTTCTGGCATTTTCTTAGCTTGGCTTCTGGCACCTCTCTGGTGCCTTTCCTCTGTTATTGCCAGATGTGGTGTGTAAACGTTTCTGCTGCTTCTCCCTGGGTCCTCCGGGCCTTTTCCAAAGGTTCTCAAGCAATTTAAAACATTCTGCAACTTTGCTGGTACTCTTTGGGCACATTCTGTCTGCCTTTCCACAGCCTTCCGATGCTTGAGAGTAGGCAATTCTATTCTGCCTACTGAAAATTCCCCTTGCTGGCTCCATAGGGATGTTATTCTTAATGTCCTAAATAATAGCCATTGTATGGTACTGCCCAATGGCTGCTGTGTTCCACCCTGGTGGTAATTCAATAGTGGATGAACAATTCTGTAATCTGTAAGGTATGTTGGGATCCTTTGGGATGGAAGGTGATACAATAATCATTACTAGTGGTTATATTGCTCCTTCTGCAGCTCCCTTAAATATTAGACAAGAATTAGAGGGTTATTTGGACATGAATATTGCTCCTCTTTGCTGCTTCTCCACTTCATCTTATGATCTCCACTATTACTACCAATACTATCCCACAGGGCCCTTCAATTGCACTCTAGCCCATAGCTCTCTATTTCTGGCTCTCTGTTGCTTCCCAGTCATCCAGTGCTTCTTTATGGAACTCTAAACTGGTGATTAGAGTAGCTGGTTCCCTTTCTCTGTCAAACAGCTGGCCTGTCATTGCTGAACTCTGCTCGACACAGAACAAGTTGGCCTTATACAACATGCTGGCAACACCTGATGTGTGAAGTGATACGGTAGATGGCTGAAGACAGAAAGAGTGTTGAAATAATATGAATTCCACTCTGATGCTCTCTTGCTTCTACGCTTTGTATTTGAAGTGTTAAAATAATAGGGTTTATCAGGGTTAATTAACAATCTGTTTCTCTCTGTGTGTGTTTATCTAAGAAAATTAATATTAAATAAAGAAGGATGAGAAATATTGAGTAAGGGAATAATTCTACTGTTACATGGTTCTGCTTAGCAAATCGTGGGCATGATTCCCCATTGCCTTTTGTGATGGCAGCCATCTTGGCCAACACACCAGGGACCTCTAGAACTGAAAGCAGCCAGGCACTCAAGTGGGCAGTCGGAATAGCCCTATATACTTGGGCTGGATACAGAGGAGCATGTAATACACATTGACAGGTGAGTTGTACTTATACCACTGCAAAAGTGGGTACAGAATGCTACTAAGGCAGAATGGTTGTGGAAACCACTCTGAACACTGTGGAGGGAAAGGGTGAACTGGGATCCCTGCATATTTTTAAGCACTTTCTCCTGAGATAAATTGAGGACAGATGATGTGGAACCACTTATTAAACACAATACCGTACTAATACACAAGTGACTAGACTTATAACTATCTGTAGTAGAGCATGAGAATTAGTATGTGATGCATACCATTATAATGAAGATGTTTCAAATGAAGATCAAATATGCTCCACTCTTTGGTGCCACTTGTAATGGTGCACTTCACTGCTGACCATATGATTAGTTGCTGAGTGAATCTGAGTTTCCCAGGCTCAAGGAGTGACTTAAACCAGAATGGGGAAAAATTAAGGCATAGAGCTGACCTTGCTCCTTACCAATTTATATACATAAGGTGAAAATTTATCAAATAACTTTGAAAGGTCAAGTAACATCCACTGTACAAAAAGACCATGCTTTTACAAAATCTTTTTAATGCATCCACATCATTGTAAAAGTATTTGACACAGGCTTTTGATAAACTCTAGTCCACTGATGTATCTAATGCAAATTAATCTGAGGTAAAGTAGGTTACTGAGACCAAAGAAAATGTTAAATAATACATAACTGACTTTTTTCAATCTCTGAGCTGAAAATGCTTTTAGACAAAATTCAAACAACATAAATCTAATTCACCTATGAAGTACTTGAGCATCTGAATTACAGATTCAATCTCCATCAACTGAATTATATTCTACTATTACAATATATTAAGGAAGGGAAGTCGGGATAGGTGGACTCTCCTTGTTTAATGGATAGCTAACTAAGACCGCTACTAGCTTGCTCCTGGGAGGTAGTTAGAACTTGTAGGGAGCACTCAATACCTCACTCCTACTACTTCACTGGGAGATAAGGATGCTCAGTTGCTCACAAGGGTGTTTATCCGATTGCAGTAATACTCCTGAGGCTCTGGTCCATAACTGATCATGTGCAGGCACCATCTCACTGAAGTTAATGTGGTTGAATGCAGGCACGGGGTTATGTGGTGGCAAGTGCAGGATTGGGGCCCAAATGTTCCCAGTGCTAATGATACCAAATGGGCAATATGTAATATTTATTCGCTGTTGCCTTCTAACAGTTCTAGAACAGTTAGTAACTATGTTGATAGGAGGCTAGTGGACAGAGAACTAGACTGGGCCTCAGGGAACCTGAGTTCTGTTCCTGGCTCTGCTGGGTGACCTTGGGCAAGCCACTGCCCTTCTGTGCCTCAGTTTACCTATGTATAAAATGGGGGTAATGATACTGACCTCCTTTGTAAGGTGCTTGGAAATCTGCTGACAAAGTGTAACTTATTAGTGGCTGGGTGTGTATACACACACACATATAATTTTCCATATCAAAATCAATTCTGGTGTAGCATTCATAAATACATCCATAAAACATCCATTTACACATCTTACTGAATTACACAATCACAGTAACAGTATTGTGAGAGAGTAGTCAATAGTTTGGTGTTTCCATCCTTTAAGGAGGGGGAAATGCTTGTGGTGTTCTTCTTTCTAAGGCCCCCCCACAACATTCTATAAAAACTTCACAGTCCACCTGTACCACAATAACTGGTTTTCTGCATATAAAAACCTGAGCCATTGTTAGAGGTAGCAAGCAGGGCAATTGTCTGGTGCCACATGCTACGGGATCCCCACAAAGCTACATTGCTCAGGCTTCAGCTTCAGCCCCAGGTGGTGGGGCTCAGGGACCTGGGCTTCAGCCCCAGGCGGTGGGGCTTTGGCTTTCTGTCCTGGGCCCCAGCGAGTCTAATGTTGGCCCTGATTGGAAGCCCCCCTGAAACCTGCTTGAGGCCCCCTAGGGGCCCTGGATCCCTGGTTGAGAACCACTAGTTTAGCTCGCCTTTTTGCCTTTATGCTTAGGTCAGTCAAAGATAGAAGGTTTAACATCATGTAAGGATAAGGGGTTAAAGCCCTAGATCAGGGATTGGCAACCTTTGGCATGCAGCCTGTCAGAGAAATCCGCTGGCGGGCTGGAACAGTTTGTTTACCTGCAGCATCCGCAGGTTCGGTCGATTGTAGCTCCCACTGGCCGTGGTTCACCATTTCAGACCAATGGGGGCTGCGGAAAGTGGCGTGGGCAGAGGAATGTGCTGGCCGCTGCTTCCTGCAGCCCCTATTGGCCTGGAACAGCAAACCGCAGCCAGTGGAAGCTGCGATCGGCTGAACCTGCAGATGCTGCAGGTAACCAAACCGTCCCAGCCCACCAGTGGATTTCCCTGATGGGCCGTGTGGCAAAGGTTGCCAATCCTTGCCCTAGATCATGAGCGAGAACACAGAAATTTTAGCATTGGCTGGGGGGTGCACAGAATAACACCAAATTAATCCACAAAGCACAACATGCCCAAAATACTGATCCATTTTGTCCTCTTTTGCACCAGTTCCTCTTAGCAGTTAAAATGGTGGTAGATTTCTATTCTGAGGTTAATAGCATTCCAGCTAATAAGTGGCCTATCAAATTGTGGGTTATGTAGTTCATGTGTGACACCCTGGTCAGCATGTGTTACAAGTTCCCCTTTGTGCTTGAGGGTCTGAATAGAGGGTGTGAATCTGTTACAGCCTCCAGCTCATTCTTTTCGCTCTGGAGGCCTGCAGTTCAATCCCTGAACTGAAGAGGAAGTTCTAATATTCAGCAGACAATTTCATCTCAACTTGAAGCTTCCAGAGGTCTTACTGTGTTACGTATTTGTATTGGGGTAACACCTAGAAACTCCCAGTCATGGACCAGGACCCCATTGTGCTAGACATTGTACAAACACAGAACAAAGGTGTTCTCTGCCCACAAGGACATTCAGCATCCTTTCACAAAGTACCTCCTGACTACCATTCTGTCTAGCTAAGGTGCTTATATGGTGCCTTACAACTTTTAATGCATCCTCACAACACTCGTGTGAGGTGGGGTAGGACTATTATCCCTATTTCACAGATAGAGAAAACAGAGGTACAAACAGACAAAATGACTTGTTCAAGGTCATGCAGGAAGCGTATGGTAGAGCAGGCAATTGCACTTGGGTCCTCCAGAGTCTCACCCTAGCACCCTCACCACTATACCATCTTTCCTGTCCATGCTGTTTGACGTAGAAGAACACTGCATCATTCTTGGTGTGTTTTTGTATAGCTGGGTGAGGAAGCTTTGTGACTTGTAAAGCTCTAAAAAGCTGCACAGGGATATCTAATATAGTGGTGAACATGGGCCCAATCCTGCAAGGTGCTGATTGCAGCTTCAACGCACACTGATCTTAGTGGAGCTGAGGCTGATCAGCATCTTACTGAAATGGGCCCTACGTGACATGGATACTGATGTAATAGTGAAAAGGGGAAACTTTTATTTTATTAATTTCTTATCTTTCTTTCTGATGGCTTCATCTTTTTCTATTTTTTCTCTCCCCATTGTCATGCAACCTCTTAACTGAAAGAAAAGTGACAAATACGGTCCCCGCCCAATCAGATCAGACCTTCCTCTTTATTATTTATCCAGTCATCTGTAAGTTAATGTTCATGGTATATATAGCCATAGGCAAATGTTGTTATTGTTCTTTTAGCCATGCAAGTACAGCATATCAAATGAATGTGAGCCCTTATTTATCTCCTCCAGAGAAAATTAAGCGGTGTGGTTCTATCATGTATAATGATCTTCCTGATGGGTTGGCATTTGCATATAGAGTGAAGCCTTATGTGGCTTCCATTCCCTGCCCTTCCTCCCTGCCGGTTCTGAGAGGTTGCGGAATATCTGGTAGATGGGGAAATGAAGAACTGTCTCTTTACATTGTGAATCTCTACGTTGGGGTGTGAAGGGAGAATAATTTAAAGGTTAGAGCTCAGGACTGGGAGTCAGGAATTCTGAGTTTTATCTGTGGTACTGTCACCATGTGAAGCTAGGCAAGGAACAAGCTTTGACCCTCAGTTTCCACTTTTGTGAAATGGGGATAACCCTATTTATCTACCTAATGGTATAATGATCTTTAATTCACCACGGACTTCCTGGTCACTTGGTCCAGATGCGTGGATGGGTGTAATCATTTGGACTCCAATCTAGGAGCTCAAGTGACAGCTGGACAACTAGGCAATTTCAAACTAGGTGTTATTAGCTCATGCTCCAGTTATCTGAGTACTCAGTGGCTAGAGTATTCCAAGGGGATGAGGAGGCAGGGGAGTGGTGTGTCCTGGGAGATGGGCACCCATAGACTATCTTCAGAAGTGCCAAGAGCCAGTGATATTAAGAAACAGGGACAACAGAATTGTTCAGAAGAGTATAGTATCTCATCATTGTAAGGTTTTGAACATCCCAGATGTGAGGGATCCTTCTGAGATGTGAGTACCTGGACAGCTTGTATGGAGCCCAGTATGGAGAGTATATTCTCAAAGCATCATCATTGCCTCATATTCTGCTTTGAAAATTCCCCTTGTTTCCTGAGGAACAAAGAATCTATCTTCATATTGGAGACAAATCCAGATCAATTACAAAACTATCATTCAGTTCACATTTTCAGTACTTTACCCACAACCTGGAGAAGTAGTGTCTTCTCCACATGGGTTGTTAGAATGGCTGATGAAAGGTTAATGATGTTACAGGAGCAGAATTAAAGTTTTTGGGTGATCTTTACTGTGTATCTACATATGCTTAAATATTCCAGATTGTTTTGTAAAGTGGAACCTTAACTTAGAATTGTCAGGATTTCTAACCTTTATTTTTAAGAAAACTGGACTGTTTTGGCTGAAGAAAGCAATTTAAAATAATTTCTTAATTCCAGGTTCATTAAATTGTTGGGTTTTTTTACGGGGCGTACTACAAACAACCTGCTTTTTCTGAAGACTGTCTGGTGCAGTCATTCTGATATTCATAACAGTTAGAATTATGTTTAAATTTAAACTAACTATGAACGGTACCATCTTGTGCTGTGATGCCATCAGAGCTCAAAAGCTAAGTGCAGTTGAGCTGGGCCAGTCTTTGCACAAAGGACTTCCACAGAACATCTGAGAGTGTCAGGAAGTGGAGGTGGTCATTCAGTAGGTGGCAATTTGTCCCAAACTAGTACTCCAGCATGGTGTCCTGGGGCACTTGTGCTACTGGGGTGGCTGCTGTTTGGAAGACACTCACAGAGTCCCTGTTCGCCTTCACTAAAAATCCCATTTAACTTTTGTTTTTTTTAGAAGAGGAATATTAACTTCATTGTCTTGGCTAAATTTCACCTCTGATAATTGCATTCTGCATCCTTAAATACCACCTACAGTTTCAACTGGTATTCTTCTTCACTTCCCATTCTCCAATGTTGTGTGGTGTGGCTATGGTCTGCTGCTACATTACACCTTAAAAGTGGGTGCACTTCTGGGATGTGTTAAGTTTGCTTCTATATCCTTTACCTATTTTACTTGAGAGAATCATTGTGAGCCTGCCTTAACACTTACAAAAGATATGAGGTGGGTGAGGTCATATCTTTTCTTGGACCAACCTCTGTTGTTGGTGAGAGAGACAAGCTTTCGAGCTTACACAGAGCTCTTCTTCAGGTCTGGGAAAAGTCCTCAGAGGATATGTCTACACTGCAATTAGACACCCACAGCTGGCCCATGCCAGGTGAGTAGGGCTAAGGGGCTGTTTAATTGCAGTGTAGACATTTGGGCTTGGACTGTAGCCTGAGCTCTGAGACCCTCCCACCTCACAGGGTCTCAGATCCTGTGCTCCAGCCCAAGCCTGAACAGCTACACCCCAATTAAACACCCCCTTAGCCCAAGTGTGACATGTCCAAACTGTCTTCATTCCATACAACCTGCCTCTTTTGGCCCAGAATAATCTCAAACCAAGACCTATTGACACAGTCTAGCCAAGAGGATTGAGCACCATCATTACCAGGAGGCGCTGGAGATGGATTGGCCATGTGCTTCGGATGGAAACTGATTCCATCACCAGAATAGCAATAAGATGGGCACCTGAAGGCAAGCGAAAACGAGGCCACCTGAAAACAACATGGCAAAGAGCTGTGGAAGCTGAGCTGAAATATCTGGGGCACATCTGGGGAACCATTGAAAGACTTGCCAGAAACTGATAGGACTGGAGGAGTTTTGTCACTGCCCTAAACGCCAACCGTAACTAACTAACTTAGCCCAAGTCAGCTGGAACAGGCCAGCTGTGGGTTTTTAATTGCAGTGTAGCTATACTCAGAGTGTCACAGGTAAATACAAGGTGGAACAGATTGTTTAGCATAAGTAGTTAATGCGTGTTTCAAGGGACCCTGAGTGGTCAGTTAACACCCCTCCAGTCACAGGGAGGACAGGTAGACCGGGGGGAAAATGGCAGCTGAGAGCGGGTTGTTGGTGGATTATAGATTGTTGTCATAAGCCATAAATCCAGTGTCTCTGTTTAGTCCATGATTTTTAGTGTCTAGCAAAGTTATAAATTAAAGCTCACAGGCTCGTCCTTTGAAGGTGTCGGGCAGATTTCCTTTGAGAATGAGGACCGAGAGGTTAGATATTAAGTGATCATTTTGTGAAAAGTGTTCACGTTCAGGTGATACGGTGTTTTTGTCTTTCATCATTTTTCTGTCATTATATCATTTTTTTGCTACAACCACACTGCATTAACACTTGTAAAGCTATCTGAGATTTTCTTCAGCTGAAAGCTACTATGGAAATGCAAAATATTAATACCAATATGTTAAAAATTGAGCTATACAGCTAAATCTGAGTCTAAAGAAGGGGTGTACTGAAGACTCTGTATTCTGTAATGTCCACTGATAGAGTACTATGTGTAGTATTTAGATTTAAGGCTGAATTAATGGTAGTCTGTATTATACTTGCCTGATAGTTTAGTAGTCTGTGCACACTGTACTTATCTCATATTTACTACAAAATGAACTATCGTTATCAGGTTTTCTATAAATTTAACCTTAGAGTATGCTTGCTCATACTGAAAAGACAAAGTGCAAATTAAGTTCTTCGGCAAAATGAACAAAATACAAATTGGAAAATTTACACCTAGACGGAAGTAAAATAATTGTATCTAATGGCCCAATTTATACAAGGATGCTTTGGTTGGTCTTTAAGAAACAATTTCCATTTGTAGTGATTTATTCCTTCCATGTACAGCATGATCTATGTTTAGTGACTAATAGCCTCTGGTAAAGTGAATATCCTCTTCTATAGCCAACTTTGCAGTAAAACAAAGAATACTATAAAAAGTTTCAAAGAGGTAAAGTTATTAATGAATCCCCATTCCCAAAGATGTTTCCTGGTTGCTGTAGGCCATTTCTGTCCAGGGAGCAATTTCCTATGTGCTGCCATTAGTGAATAATATTTTCTCCAAATAATAGGCTAAAAATGGTAACTAACTACAAACAGTAATATTCCCTCCTTTAAAAAAGATTGCACAATACAGACTCTAATGTTCTACTGTGAAACAGAACAACATAAAGAAAATTGTTTATGATGTGAAAACTCGTTTGTTTAGAAAAATCTTTCTCCCCCTCTCATTACCTCTTTCCAAAATACTGAATGAAATTGGAGTTTTCCATTAAGTTTCAGTTTTCCCAGAGTTCAAAAGGTACATTTTATAGTTATCAGACCTTGGAAGAACATTTTATATGGATTAAAAAAAATCAGATGAACAAGGCAACAACGTACCTGCGTGTGCCAGGAGATTTGTTAGCACTTATATCTCTGGGCTACCCAGACACACACGCCAGATATACTGTATCTGGTTAATCCAAGATCAGTTTAACAGCATTCTGTTATCTGTCACTGACAAATTACAGGCTGTTAGCTGCAATTGCCACTTGTAGATAGGATGAAGTTAGTAGTAAACTATGCTTGTTTTTCTAAACTCTTAAAACAAGGCCATATTTATAAATACATTGAAATATGAAATGCTGTGAGTACGTGGAAAGGAAATCTTCCTATCTATTTCATTTCCTAGCCCTCTCATTTCATTTTACTATCAAACATTTACCGCACTGCAGGTCTCTAAAGCTGTAACACTTGGTAACAATGTCAGTGTAGTTAACTCTAGTCCCATCATCCAGAGTTAGACTGTTTTATAGTGAGACTGCAATGTATTATTTGACGTTCTCTTTGAACATGTATTCTATTTTTATACAGTTGATTTTGATAAAGAGAATATAGAAACGCTTTAGAATGTTTTCAACTGTGACAGTCTGAGAAAAAGTAAATGTAGTTCCGTTATGTGTCATTGCAGTATTTGTTGCTGGGGAAAAGTACCTGCTTATACAAGTTCTCTGTGGAACTAAATGATAAATGCAGCAGAAAATGTCCAACATCCTAACTAGGTTGTAAATGGTTCTACTTTCCAGATGCTATGATTCATATATCTTCAAAAATTAAATTGCATAGTAAAAACTACCACTTAAGCAGTTTTATAGTGCTTTTCAGCCAAGGATTTCAATGCACTTTAATGTGAACTAATTAAGCCTCACCTGTGAGAGGTATATAGGGATCACTTTACCCACAACATAATTGAAAACAGTACACTGCAACCCTACACAACTGTTTAGGAAAGGAAGTGAAGAATACTGTATCCAGCTGAAATTACTAGGGGACTTTAGGTGGAGAGGATATAATCACCAGAGATGGAATTTAGGCAGAACACTGGGGCAGTGATTCGTATTTCATAAAATGGTATGGGAAATTAGTTTGATCTTATCTAAAAAAAAATCACCTTTACTAATGCATTTCAGTACAGAGTCAGAGAGAAGACAGCCAAGGGTTGAATTTCTCACAACATGGCCTGAAAGACCATCTATCCAAGTATGGCATCCGCTCAGTCAGATCCTGATGAGATCACAGCACAAGTTAATACACCTACTGATGTAATCAACAAAACTTGTAAGGGGACTCCCCTTTCAATATAGTTCTAACTCCCTTTCCTGTCTTTTCTCCCCCACCCCCACACCAGCCTTCTTGATTCCACTCCATGAAACAGTCAACATAACCTATCTCCTGGAAACACCACAAATCCAGGAATCTTTCCTCTGCCAAGCCCCTAATATACAACCATTTCTTTTGCTTGGAAAACAGCACTTCTAGCACAACACATTTATTCTCCATTTCCATTCACCACACGTATCCCTTCACCTCAACTTCTCTTCTCTGCCCAAGCTGCTGCAGCGTCTGCTCCTCTTGCCATCCACAACCACTTTCTCATTCTCATACGTTTAGCTACAAACATATTCACTGAAGCAGGCACCTACAGCTGCAACCAACAGAGGAGACAAGGCCTGCTATAAAGGGGAGAATACAGAGAAGGAAGGGGAGGCAGAAAGGCCTGGGACAACAAAGGGGTAACACCCCTGTCCTAGGCTGCATCCATAAACACAGCCAAGAGACTGAAGCAGACTGCTAGACTTAATTAGAGGTGAGAGTCCAAGAATTGTTCTGACTGAGGGCAAATTAAGGAGGGCTAGTTGGGATCAGCAGGGACCCCTTAAAAGCCCCCACCAGGAGCTAGTGACAGATACTGTGAGATCTAGTACCTCTGGTATTAAAGCCGCTTCTCTTCTAACCAGAAGATTAGGTGTTGTTTTTCAATATGTTTTATGTAAAACTACAATAACTTTTCAGTTTTGTCTATTGGAGATGCCACGGCTGCCATCTTGGAATGGGTGTTTGGAGGGATCGAGCAGACAATTTTAACATTAACCATTAATGCCATAAAACTTCCTTATTGTGCTACCTTCTCCAACAATAGAGATCTCCTTTAATCTAGCACACAATGGCACAAGAAAATCCAGGGGCTGGAAGCTAGATACATTCAAACTACAAATAAGGAGCAAATGTTTAACAGTGAGGGTAATTAACCATTGGAACAGTTTACTGAGGAATGCAATGCAGTCTCTGTCACTAGAAATCTTTAAATCAAGACTGGATGTTTTTCTAACCGATGCTCCAGTTCAAACACATTATTGAGCTTGATGCATAAATTACTTGTCGAAATTCTGTGGCCTGTGTGATGCAGGGGGTTAGACTAGATGCTCACAGTGGTCCCTTTTGGCCTAAAATCTGTGAACAGCACATTGTGCTGTCACTACTGTTACACTTGTTGGCAGATGATAGGCTACAAATATAACTTTCTGAACATAGAAAGAGCCATCGCTGAACAAAAAATATGTAAGACATGGCGAACATCTCAAAAAGCCTACTGCCTAACACTAAACCAGGATCACTAACGTTTTAACAGAGCCCCTTATCCCTGGAGACTGAACTGATGAAGACTATGGGTTTAGTTTCACCACTGTCTCCTCACTGTAAACTAATTTATTAATTGACGTCTGCTTATTTGACGAGGTAATGACAAACTTTAGCAGTGCAGAGGAAAAGTAGTGACTTGGCATCTCTTTTGCTCAGCAATGTGTACAGTAACCTTCTGTAATGCTCTCTTTTGCTCAGCAATGTGTACAGTAACCTTCTGTACGTCCCAACCTGGGCTTCACACAAACAGCCAGATAGCTTTCAGGTCACACCTTGCTATACACGGGTTATAGCCACAACTCTGGTCCAGCAGCTCTGACTCCAACAACCTGTCAGTAAATGCCAGCCAGACTCTGGCTTCTAGAAGCCTTAGTGTCTACACGCAGGTTGACTTTTAGTCGCAGATTTTCCCTCCAAAATAAGTGTTCTGCATTGTCCAACCCTCTGATGGACAGTCCAGATATATTAGGTCTATAGCCCCTCTAAGGGGATCAATATAAAACAATTTGCCATTTTAAACTGAGTTACCCACACAGTTCACAGCACTGTTTAGTTTTGATTAAAGAATAAAACAAGTTTATTTTACTAAAAAGAGAGAGGTTTTAAGTGAGTTCGAGTACTAGTACTACTACTCCGCACTGATTAGGCCTCAACTGGAGTTTTGTGTCCAGTTCTGGGCACCACATTTCAGGAAAGATGTGGACAAATTGGAGAAAGTCCAGAGAAGAGCAACAAAAATGATTAGAGGTCTAGAAAGCATGACCTATGAGGGAAGATTGAAAAAATTGGGTTTGTTTAGTCTGGAGAAGAGAAGACTGAAAGGGGACATGAGAACAGTTTTCAAGTACATAAAAGATTGTTACAAGGAGGAGGGAGAAAAATGTTTTTCTTCATCTCTGAGGATAGGACAAGAAGCAATGGGCTTAAATTGCAGCAAGGGCGGTTTAGGTTGGACATTAGGAAAAACTTCCTAACCGGCAGAGTGGTTAAGCACTGGAATAAATTGCCTAGGGAGGTTTTGGAATCTCCATCAGTGGGGATTGTTAAGAACAGGTTGGACAAACACCTGTCAGGGATGGTCTAGATAATACTTAGTCCTGCCTTGAGTGCAGGGGACTGGACTCGATGACCTCATGAGGTCCCTTCCAGTTCTATGATTTTAGTAACAAGGAATTAAAGTCAGAAATGGTGATGAGAAATAAAGAAAAAAAGCTTCCTAAACTTAACAAATTAGTCTTGGTTGAAGGGAAGTCCCTTACCACATGTTTTCAGTACATTGCTGACCAAACTGTCAGAAAAGAATCTGCTCCCCAAATCCAACATATATTTCTTTTGACACCTTAGCTGAAAAGAAAGAGATGGTAGGGAGAGAGAAACTGAGGTGTTTTGCCCCTCACTTTTATAATCCAGTCCCCCTGTGAGATGCCTTTTCTGGAGAGTGACCCCTTTATAAAGTTCTTTCCAGCTGAGAGCAAGGAGACATGGAGTCTGCTGTGGAAGAGGTTTGCTAAGATGCAGAATTGCATTTATTCCTGTCCCCCATTCTTTGCCAAAGAATGACCACTTCACAGGTGGTGGCCCATCAGCTTTGATGACACATGGCTGGGGCATCAACTTGTCCTTTGTCTTTGAGAAACAGGTTTACCCTCTCCCCAGACTTGTCTGGCAAACACACTTCAGTCATGATTTCAGCTTATGTTAATAACTTTACATATAATGTTGCCACATAAATTTCACCATGATGTCATTGCCCAGCAAGTTATTAGTTTTCAAATGATACCTTACTAGGCATATTTTGTATAAAGATTATTACAATGGTGTGTAGGGAGTGCATACAGGGATGTTTTCCGTCACAGGTTTATAATAGACATGCTGACAAAGTACTAGCTGTAGAGGTGAGAGGACATCCCTGTAATAAATCTTGGGAGATTAGATAAAACTAGACCTTCTGACACCTTGGCAAAAGAGGTTTCTGAATCAGAGTTCAATTTATCCACTAGCAGATGCAACTGAAGGAATATTTTCATAGTTATTTTTTATCATAACTCTGTTTCCTTGCAGTTTGAAAAAAATCACAAAGGCTGAGCTGCATCTGAGGATTGCTAAACTTCAGCTGAGGTGAGGAGTAAAACAAGATCCCTTTGTGCTCCTTTGACTCTGGAGTTGCTCTAACCTTTGCTGGCTATCAGTGACCCAAGGCTGTTGAGGATTGCTGGGGTGCACGAGAGCCCTACGGGTACACACTATGCTGGCAGCAGGAAAAGTAATGTAGGAGTTACTATGGTAACTCTCTGACATCTGAGAAGCCTTTCTACATAGAAGAGATCATCCAGGGGCCAAATCTACCAGGCTGAGGACTTCCTTACACCAGTGGAGTAGCATTAAGTGACCAGAATGTGACCCAGGGTCAGGGCCAGGACTAATATGTGTTAGGAGCACATTTTGATGGTAAAACTAGGCCCTTGATTTCAGCAGAGGACCCAAGGAAGGTCAAAGGTAGTTCCTTACCATCTTTGCTCTATTATGATATTTGGGGTGTCTGAGGGACAGTTTGTCCCACAGAGTAGGTTAGAGTAGCCCTAGTTATATCAACTTGTAACAGCTCCTAAGACACCATTGTGCCAAACAAGGACTGCCAAGTCTACCCTAGCTATGCTCTCCCAGCATGCTCTTTATGCCGAGGCACTGGAATAAAGTTGGTTATGTCAGCTTAGTGTCACTTGGGACTCCCCAGCCAGCTACTTACACCAGTTTTATGGCTGCTTTGCGATGATGGAGCAGTGCAAACCAGCCTTGTTGGGGCAAAGGATCTGGCCACAAGTGCTCATTATCCTTTTTAGTACTGCATTATGGCTGTGCTCAGAGGTCCAAATGAAGATTGGGTTCCTGTTGTGCTAAATGTTATACAAACAGAGGACACAGTCTCTGTCCTGAAGAGCTTGGATTCCACCACAAACTGAAGTCTCTTTTCACAGTAGGAGTGTACCTTTTCTGAGAGTGTGAAAATGTTAGATTAAGCTCCCTCACATTAGATTGACCAGAAGTATTACACAGTATTTACTGAAAAAATAACATGGCATGGAGCCCAAAATTAGGCCTTAGAGTGGTATCAATATATAATTTGGCAACTGCTATTGGCAGGCATAGCTAACTTTACTATGGTATTCACAATGCATTTGTAGACTAATGTGGAATGCCACATCTCAGAACAGCTCATTTTACCTGCAAACGGCAACTGTCAACTTTGTAATGGTGACAACGGTATGTTTAAGATAAGATAATTTAATTAATAATAATTAAATGTTTAAAATAAGCCACAAGTATAGGAGAAAAAATATTTTGAGCTGATGCTCCTTATTGAAATCCCTCCTGAAGACCTACTTCTACTGGGATACCTATAAGAAATGAGTATTTATATAATTGTTTCCTTATTCAAAACAAAATGACAAACCATCATACCCAGAACATTCTGCTTATGTGCTGTATCCTTTTCCTGCTTTCACCTGGTGTCTGTTTCTTAGTTTGAAAGGTTTCTAGGGCAAGGACTGTCTTCTGATGTGTCTGTTCAGCAAAAAAACACACCTTGGGGACCGCCAAAATATAGTAATAGTGCAAGTTACTATAACAGTCCAAGGCAGTATGTCTGTCATGCTCCTTTTTGAAATATTAACTAATGGTTGATGATCTGTTTCTGCCAGTACTGATCTATCAGATATAAATATGTGACATTTTTTGCATGCACAAACCAATGCTAAAGACTTTTCTTTTCTATTTGAATATACTGACTTTCTGTTTTTCGACATAGCTCTAGATGTATAAACAATTGGTTTCCATAGAACACCATACTTTTGTAAGAGAACTGCTCCTAAGCCTTGTTTGGGTGCACCTGGAGTCAATTTTGTAAGTCTGTTACCATCAGATAGTTTTAATACTGGAGCTGTTTTGATTAGTTGCTTAGGCTGATTTAATTCTTGTTGATGTTGACAGTCCCATTTCCATTGATTATTTTTACAAAGTAAAGCCCTCAAATTTGTTGTGTTTTCTGCTAGGTTTGGTATGTATTTTCTTACAAAATTAACCATCCCCCAAAATTTCTGTAATGACTCCTTATCTTCTGGGTAAGGAATATTACCAATAGTTTGTATTCATTGCGGGTCCATTTTTCTCCTAGAATGTCCCCTGAATAGATATGTGGACACAGTTGGCAACGGGCTTTGTTGCAAGGATAGGTTCCTGGGTTAGTGGTTCTGTTGTGTGGTGTGTGGTTGCTGGTGAGTATTTGCTTCAGGTTGGGGGACTGTCTGTAAGCAAGGACTGGCCTGTCTCCCAGGATCTGTGAGAGTGATGGGTCGTCCTTCAGGATAGGTTGTAGATCCTTGATGATGCGTTGGACACCATCATAGGGCCTAATCACATCAGCCACACTATCAGAGGCTCGTTCACATGCACATCTACCAATGTGATATATGCCATCATGTGCCAGCAATGCCCCTCTGCCATGTACATTGGCCAAACTGGACAGTCTCTACATAAAAGAATAAATGGACACAAATCAGACGTCAAGAATTATAACATTCAAAAACCAGTCGGAGAACACTTCAATCTCTCTGGTCACTCGATTACAGACCTAAAAGTTGCAATTCTTCAACAAAAAAACTTCAAAACCAGACTCCAACGAGAGACTGCTGAATTGGAATTAATTTGCAAACTGAATACAATTAACTCAGGCTTGAATAGAGACTGGGAGTGGATGGGTCATTACACAAAGTAAAACTATTTCCCCATGTTTATCCCCCCCCAACACTGTTCCTCAGATGTTCTTGTCAACTGCTGGAAATGGCCCACCTTGATTATCACTACAAAAGGTTTTCTACCCCCCACCCCCACTCTCCTGCTGGTAATAGCTCATCTTAAATGATCACTCTCCTTACAGTGTGTATGGTAACACCCATTGTTTCATGTTCTCTATGTATATAAATCTCCCCACTGTATTTTCCACTGAATGCATCCGATGAAGTGAGCTGTAGCTCACGGAAGCTTATGCTCAAATAAATTTGTTAGTCTCTAAAGTGCCACAAGTCCTCCTTTTCTTTTTGCTAATACAGACTAACATGGCTGCTACTCTGAAACCTTTTAAAACAGTAACATTCAAAAAGTGTGTTAAATATACATAGCAATTGACTTTCTTGCTCCAATGGTATTTGCCAAAATCCACTGAAGAATCTAAAGAAAAGTATTTTGCTCCTGACATTTGTACAAATATTTTTTCCCTGATAGGTATTTTAAAATATTCCCTTTTAACAAACTTACTTAAGTCTTTTGGATCTAAAAATAACCATAGGAATCCATCTTTCTTTTCTAGTACTAATGAATTCACCCATATAGTCGACTCTTCCACACTTTTAAATTATATCTAAATTAACTAACCTTTCCAATTCCTTTTGTACTCTATTTCTTAAAGCTGAGTGTTTTTCTAGTTGCACGTATAACTGGTTTCTTTGTTTCATTTAACTCTGTTTTATACATCGTATCCAATTTACAAGTGTCAGTGAATAACTGTAAATGGATTTTCTTTTCCCAGTGTTTCAGAATCCTGAATAATTTGAATTGTACGGATTAAGTTTAGTGCTAAACACGTTTCTACACCTATAATAGAAATATGTTGTCCCTTAACTACTAAAAATCTCACGTTTTCTAAATTATCTTTAACTACAATCTGTAATTCACAGATACCCATAACAGATATTTTTTTCACCACTCTAAGATTGTAAATTAATACACATTTGTTCTATTACTACAGATTTTACTTTTAGACATTTTATAATTTCTTCTGAAATTCATTAGCTTGTGCCTTTTATCTGCCACATATGAAGTAAATGTTCCATTAGTAGATAGTGTCACTGTCTAATCCTCCTTGTAGTTCATAGAGTGACTGTTTCAAAACACTCAAATTTTCTTCATGTGTAATGTTAACTCTGTATTCCTTATTTGGCATCTTCTCTGAGACTTTTGAATTTTAAGCTAAGTGATATTTCCAAGTTTTTCCTAGGCTTCTCATTTTACAAGCTTTTGCGAAGTGTTTTTTTCTTGCAGATGTAACAGGTTTGACTGTATGCTGGACATTGTCTAGGTTGGTGCCTACTTCCACATCTAGAACATTCTTTCATATGCTGATATGTTTTAACTTTAATACTTTCACTCTGTTTTTCTCCATAAACTTGCTTTTTTTCACTTTTTCTTATACAGTCTATATTCACATCAGTTTGTCTTCTTTCCAAAACGAGCAATCATTACTGATTAAGTTGAGCAGTTTGACAAATTCTCACTGCTATTCCAGATTTAGATCTGGCTCTTCTAACAGTCTTTTTCTTATGCTGAAAGAATTTATTCTCATCACAAATTGGTCTCTTATCATTGACTTGGATAGATACTGGAAATTACTATTTGACTTCTTATCTTTAGATCTATTAAAATGATTCAAAATTCTCGTCCTCCATTTAATTTCTTTAGTGAAAGTGAAACCTTTCAAATGTTTCATTTCTTTTTGGTACATAGCATTCCTCAAATTTTTTTAAAGACAAACTCATAGTCAGCTCCTTCTCTAATATTAAGCGCAAATAAATGATATAATGAAATTGCTTCAGTGCCTGCAATATTAAAAAAAATGACAATCTTTTGTTCATCTTTCTTATGAGTAGATAGATCCCAATGTCCTCAAAAACAAATCAGTCTTGTTTAAATCTTTGCCAGTTTTGGGCAGCATTTCTCAACATTTTTAGATATTTGGGAACTCTTAATTGTTCCATTTAATTTCATTGTAACTTGTTTTCCACTTCTGAGCAACTTTTACCTTGTTTTGGTTTGTACACTTTTCTAGTTCTTTTTATCACTTCCTTCATTCCTGATACCATGTGTTGTTTTATATTAAAGTAATCCATTAGTCTTCATAATAATTCATTGCTAGTAATTTAACAACTGCCTTTATTGGATACGTAGTTAACATATATACAGATCATCTTAACTCGAGTCAGTCTCTCCACTCCCGCACCGTGGAGATGCTATTCATTCTCTTAAAGCCAAAGTAACAACCCACATCGAACAGTATATTCTTGTGGTTTCCGATAGTCTATCCTCTTGTTTATTTCCATCAGGTTCTCACTGAAGGCTTTAGGGATTTCTTCTATCATTATTCCCCAGATCTCATTCTTGGTCATTTTAGTGCAGTTGATTTCCACTAAGCAGATAGTCCCTCCTTTTTATTCTTTGCTTTCAGACTCTTAATTATGTGTTTATCTACACAAACCTTCATTGGCATTTATTTGCTGTGTTAGTATTTAAAATATCTACACTAGGATCTTCTTTATCTGACTGCATTGTTTATTATTTGCTGTCTCTCCCAATTTAACTTTAAATGCAAACTTGACATGTTAATCTCCTTTCAGTCCAACATGCCACTTTCTGCTTCTTCCTTGACTGCAAGATAGACGTGATCCTCTGGCCTGGCACCTGGTGAAATATGCTGGAAAGTCTAAGGGCAGTGCACTTCATTGGTGCACATTCGGATATCAATGGAAGTGGAATACAAGGATGAAATACAACATCTGGTCCTCCCTAAGGGCCAAATCCCAAACTTAAATTCCCAAACTGCTGGGAAGGATGACACGGTATGCATCCGATGAAGTGAGCTGTAGCTCATGAAAGCTCATGCTCAAATAAATTGGTTAGTCTCTAAGGTGCCACAAGTACTCCTTTTCTTTTCACACCCTTGAGAGAAGATAGATGCACCCTCGTTGATTGTCTTGGGTGGAGGATCTTTCACCTGATCACTCCCTTTAGTGCAAGTTGTGCCTTCTGTGACATCTTTACACAGACACTCTGCCTCAGAAAGGGTGGGGGAGTTAGGTGATTGCGAGAGTGCACTTTGGCAGGATCCGTGTAACCTAGGTAGGAAGTTGGTTGTGGTTAAGGCACTGAACTGAGACTCAAGATCTGAGTCCAATTCCTGGCTCTGGCACAGACTACTTGTGTGACCTTGGGCAAGACACTGAATCTCTCTGCCTTGGTTTCCCAACTGTAAAATGGGGATTATAATAGTTACTTTCTCCCACTCTGTCTGGTCTATTTAGGTTGTAAGGCTTTCAGGTAGGGATTCTCTCTCACAGTAGGTATATCTACACTTGGAGATGAAGATGTGGTACCCAGCTTGAGGAGACATACCCGCATTAGCTCTGATCGAAGTAGTGTAGCCATGGTGGGAGGGCCTAATGGATGATCCTGTCCAAGATGCTAGATATGTACTCAGGGCAGCCAGCCCCTCCTGCTGCTTGTGCCACTATGGCAACACTCTCTTTTTAGTGCACTAGCTCGATCACAGGTGGTTGTAGGTCTCATCCTCAAGATGGGAATTGCACTCTCAGATCTAAGTGCAGACATACCCTGTGTCTGTACAGCGACTGGCACAATAATGCCCCAATTTCAGTTCAACCTGTTAGGGGCTACTTTAATACAAACAATGACAATAGTTGCAGATCTCTCGCTGGTCACGGAGCTCCTGTGGGCACAGGATTTGTATTGCATGTTTGTAATGCACACTGCTCTATGCTAGAAGTATTAACCAAGAGTTCCAGCAGGATAGTCAAGCATATGATCATCTTGTCTTGAATACTCCACTATGATTACTTTAATTGAATGACTTTTTTTCTACAGAATTTCCTTAGTTTTGGTGCTATTGCCCACCTTCCTCGACATACGTGATCATTTTCTACAAAGACTGAGGGTAGAGTGTGTCCCTGTATTTTCCCCAATACTTTCAGAGAATTATCAGTGTGCTGTGTTCACTAAAGGTGAATAAATGACCTTTTAAGATTGCTAAAAGGCTAACTGTTGAAAATCTCAGACCAGTTAGTAAAATCTCAGTATATGTGTAGAATTAAAAATATGGACCCATATCATGCCCTCTTTAAGTTAGGCATGAATCAACGCACTTCTGTGTGGAAAGGGAGCTCTGACATATCCATGACATTCCCCTCCCCCAGTCTTGTGGAGCCTTATCTGTGCAATGAAGACTCCACTTTGGGGGAGAAATTAGGTAGACAGTCTCCCATCCAGCCCTGCCTAAGGTATCAGTAAAAGGTAATATACTGCTAGGCTGTGTTCATTTCTTTGTGTATACAACCTCTTCTCATTCCTGAGGCAAGCCACAGTCAGCGGGGGACCTTGGCAACATGGCTCCATGGTAACCATTCTCCCAAGGCACTACCAGGACCAGAGCCACTGCAGGAGTACAGGGCCCCTCAATGCAGATAGCCCTGATCTCCATGCACCTCCACATGGATCTATCACAGATCAATTGCTTTATCTGAACCAGTTAATCTGATGCCTTCAAGGCCTGACCCAAAGCTCATCAAAGTCAATGGGTTTTGGGTCAGGCTTTTATGTTTTACTAGAAGAAACACAGTTGAACACCCTGGGACAGATGGATAGGAACCTGCAATATCCAGAATGAACTTTAACTTAAACTTTATTGAATTAAGTGTAATATCTTTGGAGTTCATTGTATTAAAAATTAAATGTTTTTGTACTATTCTGAGATTAGAGGGAACTTCTTTAGAAGGAAGACAAGATTAATGCAATCTCTGGAAGACATTAGGAACTTTAAGGATTTTTTTGAGCAATACATGTGAAGTAGATTCCTTAGGAAACACCTGGGGGGGGGGGGTAAGAGGAATGCAAATTCTCTCCTCCAAAGCCAATCTGTTGAAGCTACACTCTAGGAAGGGAGACCATTGTGTACTAATTACCTGCTCCAGAAAACTTCTGGTTAAAGACCCCTGAACTGCATGAAGGATGGACTATAAACATGCTTGAGGGTGCTTGTTCTGAGCTGAGGCTGTGATGAACTTGTGACCACAAATGAACCGCTGTGGACAGGGTGTTGAAGGACTGCTCCTCCCAGAGCCCATGTTAGAACTGGGCGGGGGTGGGTTCTCTCAATTGCATGAATAATGATTCTTTTATTGTTCAGGATATGTTTTCTCTGTAGTGTTTTTAAACTCAATTGTAAACTCAATTGCATGAATAATGATTCTTTTATTGTTCAGGATATGTTTTCTCTGTAGTGTTTTTACCTTAAGAATAAAATAGGCTTGCATAAGAAGTGCTGTGCAGGTAACCTATAACTAGCAATCACACCTGTTAACCATCTATAAAGAGAAAAGAATGAGGTACATTTGGGCAGTCTGTCTTTGCTGGGAATAACAGTAAAGGCAGGGAGCTGTGCAGCCTGGAAATACCCAAGTCAGAGACGCAGGTCTCCACCCAAGAAAGGCAATGGCCAGGGAGCTGGAAGCCTGAGAGTGGGTGCCCTTTTTGGACCACTGAGGGGAAATACAGTTGCTGCTGCTTTGAACTAATAACTGCTCTTCTATTAATTTATTTTAAATTTTATATCTGGACAATATTGTATCCTGTTTTATATTTAAGGAAGAGAAGTACAAAAAAATCCAAAAGAATTCCAAGAGTTTTGCAAACATTTTAGAAACGAAACCATCCAAATCTCTCAAGTCCAAATACATATCCCCCAGTGGTGAAAGTGTAGAAAATGCCAAAACACTATTCTGATTGCTATTAGCTTTAAGATCTATTTCTTGTTGTTAATCCAGGAGATACCAGGAAAATGAATTAGAATAAGAAACCCTCAATTTCTTTCCAACATTTTTAGTTGGAAAAACAAAGCAACCCAAACAAATAAATAAAGAAACTCAATTGTAGTCCAAGCAAGAGATGGAATTTCTCATCTCTCTCTAAATCTGTTGGCTTTGTAGAATTGGAAAGAGAAAATTGACTACTATTTTATAAGTTACAAATGTTTTCATGATATTAGTTCCCTGGAAATCTTTTTCTGCTAATGTCAACACTACCTTATAACTTTGCTAATTCAGGAAAACTGACGATTGTACAGACAAAAGTGAAACTGAGTAGTCTATTTTCATTGTCCAAGCTGTGTTGAATGAAAAAAAATAAACTATCAGCAAAGTGTAAATGGTGAAAAATATATTCGCTATTTCCAGTTGGAATTGCATTAATGAGAAGTAAAGAACTTTAAAAAAGTTTTGCTAACAGCATCCTTTCATGTGTTGCGCTTTTTATAATAAACAGACTATTAAAATAGTCTGTGATATTTATACATACATGTCGTTTATAATGGATGGGGTTAATATATTGTATAGTATTTTATTTATTTTTAAATTGTGCACGTCTCTTTTTTTGTATATACTTATTGAAGACTTCTACATACTGTATGCCTTTTTTCTATTTGATTCAGTATTGTTTCTTGTCCAGTTAAATGGAACAGCCAAAGTGATGGTAAATATTTTATAATGGCTCCTATGATCATCCATTTATCATATATAGTATGTATTGCCAAAATTCTACAAAACATTTTCTATCGTGTTCCAAATGCACTAAATTATTAAATTTTGTAACCTCATTTCTGAGCAATCCAGGAAGTTAATGTTACCTTAAACTATGATTGCTAATCACTTGAGCTCAGATTCTGCAATTGGATCTCTGCAGATGGACCCTGATACCTGCATAGAGCCCAAGTGAGCTGAATGAGACTACAGACACATGCTTACCTACTGTAAATCTTTGCAGGATCAGAACTTAAGAGGGGACATACTAGAGGTATGCACAATACGAATGGTACAGAGAAGGTGGTAAACCTTTTCTGATGATGATTCAAGAACAAAAAGATACTAAAGGCTTGTTTACACAGCAAAGCACTTTAGAGGTGTGTGATTTGCAGAGTGATCTAATGTGTTGTGCTCTAACTGCCCCATGCAGACCCTGCTGGCATGCTCTAAAAGATACCGAGTTCACATTAACATAGTCTGTTGTTTACGCAATGTGGGACCCACTGACACAAGAAACCCTGATCGTAGCAGGATTCTAACAAGGACATTTTCTGGATAATGAAACATTAATGGTTACATTTAACTGTTGATCATCTAGACCATTTTTTTGCTTCAGGGTATAAGCCAACCACTAACTGATGAGTTTAGGAAGAAGGACTTCCCCTATGGGAGGTCATTCCATAATTCCCTGCTATGGGATTTCTTCCTAAAAATCGACTGCTGGCTATTATCTGAGATGGGATGCCATACTAGATGGGGGATTCCATCAACTGTGTTCATTCTTGTGCTTTGCTTTCAATAATGTACTGTATTTGCAAATATTTTTGTCACTTCCAGCAGTGTTTATCAGCAACATGTGCAAAAGCATAACAAGGAATCTCTTCACGTTTAGTGGTAGAACAAGTGGGCAAGGGATTTGGGATTAATTCTTGGTTATTCAGAAGTATAGCAGAAAGAACAGAGAAGCTTAGTGGCCATTATTTCTCCCCACCCCCATCCCATGGCTCATCCTCTTAAAAGTGTCCAAGCTTTTTCTGCACTTAAGATGAGACATCCTGTTGATCAAATTAATTTCAAAGAGTGAGACTAACCACTGGTGGGGCAATACTAAAAGATGGTTGCCTCTTCCCATAGGGAATAGGAGTCAAGGATCCTGAATCTGTATGTTTTGCTCCTTCTCTTAGGATGAGAGTAATGAAGACAAAAGATCTCTGAACAGCCCACTCCAAATCATTAATACTCTTATCTATATTCGCCAATGTATTCAGTAGTGAATCCATGTTCTTCAGGCAGTGCACGGGTGTGTCCAATACCCACCCTGATTTACAAGTTCAAAAGAAGAACCATCATTAGTTGGATGGTATAAAATACAGTTATAAAAATGAGCCCTGATTTTTTGAAAAAAATAGTAAATTTGATCCCATATATTGATAGCCAAATTACTCTCTTGGCTTCCATGGTTTCATTTAAACATTTCTTTCCTTCTCAAAGATATAAACCTTGCTCTTTAAAGTAAGTTCCATATCTTTGCCACATTACCATAAGGTAGTAAATCACAGTGTTAGAGGCAAGTGCTATTAATTTAGGAAAAAGAAATTGAACCTGCAAAAAATCCTTGCAGTGAACATAATGTCCATTAAAAAAATTGGCAAATTTCCTAAAACAGAAAATTTAAATACTAACTTCAGGACTCATATCTGTCATTTATAATTTGGTTGCCTTGATGCATATTCCCAATTATCTCTGTGGTTAAATATCAGAAGAGTATTTATGCCAGCTGCTGGTTAAGAAGACTGCATGTCAGTTTGCACAAATACAAGTAATTAACTTCCAGAGACACCTTTACCCTTATGAAAAGAGCACTTTAAATTTATACCATGACACAACATATGACAGATGTCCATCTATTGTATGAATTTACAAGCTGGTAGAAACATGTTGAATTTCTTGACATATGTGAGTAGCCCAAATTTAAATGTTTTTAATTCCAATTCTTTATATTACTATAACTCACTTCACGCTTAATGTATGGAAGCAGACTCGGCAGATGTATCAAACTTAGAGGGCTTAGAAGCTTTCAGGATTTTGGTGGTTTGAATGAGCTCCTGGGATATTTGAATTTATGATGAAGGGTTTCAGGTTTTTTGAGTGTAAGCAGGGTCTGACTGAGCTTTCCCCTGACAGCTAGCTAGGGAGAGGGAGAGACTGAGACTTCAGAAACAAACTATATTTACATGAATACACCTACTCTGCATAGGTATCTAGCAGACAGAAGCTGTATTGCTCACAGTGATCAGCTTTGGCTGGTGTTGGGTTACAAATCACTTTGATACTGAATGCAGGGGTAGTCAAATGTTGTTATCAATGTTGTTATCTTTATTGTACGAATAAAGGGAAACAGAACTGAACTTAACCAGCCTGATTGAGGTCACCCTCAGCTGAAATGAACTTGCTAAGCCAGGGGCTCAAATGTCAGACCCCCGTGACAGTAAGAGGGGATGGGGGCAGGTGTCCTTGCCAGGAGGTATGCCCAAGAGTGCTCGGTATGGTTTAACCTGGTCCTCCCCATTGTTCAAAGAGAGAGCTAAGTAGGCTCCATTGGGAGTCTTTTGTTTTGTTAAGTGCTCACTAAGAGCTGACAATCAGTAAGTGCTGGGTGGAACCTCAAGAGACTGACTGGCAGAGGTCACAGCAGAGGGGCAGATGGCAGCAGAAGGTGACTGACAAATGGCTGGCAAGGGCAGCTGGCAGAGCGGTGAGCAGGTGGCTGGTAAGGTGGATAGCATAACAGAATTGTGGCTGCCAGGGCTGCCAGTGGAGAGGAACAGTGACTGGTCTGCCAGCCAGCCAGAACAAATGCTCAGATGGCAGAGCAAGCAAGGTGCCTTTTTCCGTGGGTGGGAGGCGAACTCACAGAGATGCACCTCTGAACCCTGGGTCCTCAGTGAACAAGGACAATCACAGTGAATGGGATATGGTGAGGGAGCAGAGAGGGGCACAGTAAAGGAACTTTTGGTTGTAGAACTCAAGAACACGAGGCAGAAGACCCTGCCCCATGCACTCTGGGGTGGGTGTCCTGCTCACAGTTTTATGATTATGAGTCCTGCTTGCAGCATTTTCCCTAATTAATGTCGGGTGACTTCCCTCCTTGCGAGTGGGGAAGTATTGCCTCTCAGAGGCACCCAGGAGTGATGTGTAATTTTCCCAGGTTACTGGGTGGGGGCTCGAGCCAGTTCTGTGTCGTACTGTTGAAAAGGAACCCCTAGGTATTGAAGCTGCCCTGGTCGCTGCCGGCTTCACCTGGCAGAAGGGTTACATGAGAGCATGAGAGTACTTTCAGGCTGATTTAAATGAGCTCATAGAGACCCTAGAATAGGAGAGGAACATTTTTTTTTCCATTTAAGATTTAAACCACCAGATTAAGCCTGAGATTAAGCTGAGTAGTTACCTAACTTCTTGGTATTTGACTTTAGTAAGGCTTTTGATAGTGTCACGCCTGACCTTCTCATAAACAAATTAGGGAAATACAACCTAGATGGAGCTACTATAAGGTGAGTGCAGAATTGGTTGGAAAAGCTTTCCCAGAGAGTAGTTATCAGTGGTTCACAGTCATGCTGGAAGGGCATATTGAGTGGGATCCCACAGGGATCAGTTCTAGGTCTGGTTCTGTTCAATATCTTCATCAATGATTTAGATAATGTCATAGAGAGTACACTTATAAAGTCTGTGAACAATGCCAAGCTGAGATGGGTTGCAAGTGCTTTGGAGGATAGGATTAAAATTCAAAATGACCTGGACAAAATGGAGAAATGGTCTGAAGTAAATAGGATGAAATTCAATAAGGACAAATGCAAAGTACTCCACTTAGGAAGGAGCAATCAGTTACACACATACAAAATGGGAAATGACTGCCTAGGAAGGAGTACTACAGAAAGGGATCTGGGGTCATAGTGGACCACAAGCTAAATATGAGTCAACACTGTAATGCTGTTGCAAAAAAAAGCAAACATCATTCTGGGATGCATTAGCAGGACTGTTGTAAGCAAGACACAAGAAGTAATTCTTCTGCTCTAGCCCATGCTGATTCGGCCTCACCTGGAGTATTCTGTCCAGTTCTGGGTGCCACCTTTCAGGAAAGATGTGGACAAATTGGAGAAAGTCCAGAGGAGAGCAACAAAAATGGTTACAATTCTAGAAAACATGACCTATGAGGGAAGATTGAAAAAACTGGGTTTGTTTAGTCTGGAGAAGAGAAGACTGAGAGGGGACATGATAACAGTTTTCACGAACATAAAATTCTTACAAGGAGGAAATTGTTGCAAGGAGGAAGGAGAAAAATTGTTCTCCTTAACCTCTGAGGATAGGACAAGAAGCAATGGGCTAAAATTGCAACAAGCGAGGTTTAGGGCAGACATTAGGAAAAAACTTCCTGCCAGTGTGATTAAGCACTGGAATAAATTGCCTAGGGAGGTTGTGGAATCTCCATCATTGGAGATTTTTAAGAGCAGGTTGGACAAACACGTGTCAGATACTTAGTTCTGCCTTGAGTGCAGGGGACTGGACTAGATGACCTGTTGAGGTCCCTGCCAATCCTATGATTCTTGGATGGGACTGTACTTGGGGCCGCTACCCTGTGCCGCCATCTGTGCCACAAGAGCTACTCTGCTATTTTTATCATGTTAGCTTAATCAAAGTTAACACCTGTACATCTATCTGAGCTGGAAATTACATCTCCCAGCTGCAGTGTAGCCATACCTTACTGTCTGTTTGAATAGTGGCTAGCACAATGCGCTGCCAATCTCAGTTGGTTAATAACAATACCTAGAGCATAAGTGTGATTTTCAGTGAGAGCTTTAGAATGTGCTGTGCTGCTCCCAAAAGAACCATTTCCTCCATAACCCTTAGCCCTCTGTATATCCATTTTAGTTTTAGAATTTTAAAACTTTAAAATAATTAGCCTGGTTATCAGTTTGCAGAGTTCTGAAACTCTTTTCCCCCTTTAACAGCAGGGCATGTAATTCTGTTTTAAAACTATCTGCTTTCTTCCTGTAACCTATTTGTTAATCATGTTTTGGTGACTGACTTTTGGGCACAGTCCCAAGAATTTTTAAGACAGCCTTTAATAAACACTAATATGTCTGCATACAAAAACATGATTATTATTCATGGTTGGGATTATGAAGAATTAAACTTTCCGAAACTGCAGCGAACACAATTAGCTAGACACGAAAGTAAGCTGAATTTCCATTTGGTTTGCTTCTTGCTGAGCCTTTAAATTATAAAGTGAAGCAAAGCCAAAAGATTAATACAATGACAACAAAGATTGGGAAATTAAATGACATGATGCAATTTTCTGCCTCATTGGGCTGGCACCAATAGTATGCAAAGGAAAACCTGCTTAGTGTTGGTTAGCCGCTGTATAAATGCAGGACAATCAGTCTCCTTCTCAAGGGAAGCTATTTTCTTGAATCATATAGCCATTGACTCTTCCAATTACCAGCACCCCTATGCATAGTTTGAGGTCTGTCTCCCCCCCCACCCCGTACTATGCCACATTACTACTATTAGTTTATGGAGGTACATGCTTTCATATTATCTCCAATATTTTATCTATAGCTCAGGGTGTACATAAAAAACCCTGCGGCTTGCTGCCACCTCCATAATTAAATATTAATATTTCAGAAAATGGTGCTTTAAGGGTAGCTGGATCCCACAATGTAGCATTCCTAAATCATCTCTAGCGATACGTTCTTAATGTGTCTCCTGTTCAGACTGCTGCTGGAGTATCAGTACTAATGTATCACTACTGATCCCTGTCAGGGTTTTTTTTTTTTTTTTTTTTTTTTAAATCTCCGTCATTCCTCCTATTGGGTGATGGATACTATGCTCCTTTTAAAGGATTTGAAACCCATTGATACATAAAATGTATATGAACCCAGGCTCTCTTGACTCCCCAGCAGTTCTGGCTCACTTTACTGCTGGGTTTGGAAGAATCTGGCCTTATTGGAAAGACCTCAGTAAATACAATAGTGCTTTGCACTAATGGTCCAAATCACTTCAGAAGCATCATGGTGAGCTGTAATGTTTTTATGTGGCCATTACTTTAGAATACTGTATTATAAGAAATCTCTAATTTTTGATGAGATATAGCATAGGTTAGTGGATAGGGCCCTGGGCTGGAACTTAGGAGACCCATATTCTAGCCTCCACCTGCTGGGTAGCCTTGGGTGACTCACTTGACCTCCCTGTGGCTTCCAGTCCTCCTGGTCTGTGTCATAAATATAAAGGGAAGGGTAACAACCTTCCTGTGTACAGTACTGTAAAATCCCTCCTGGCCAGAGGCACAAAATCCTTTTACCTGTAAAGGGTTAAGCAACTCAGGTAACCTGACTGGCACCTGACCAAAAGGACCAATAAGGGGACAAGATATTTTCAAATTGGGGGATCGGGGGGAAGGTTTTGGTCTGTCTGTTCTGTGTGCTTGCCGGACACAGATCAAGGAAGCAAATAATCCAACTCCATTAGAATTAGTAAGTACTAGCATGGAAATGTGTTAGCTTATTTTTGTTTTGGCTTGTGATTTTCTCTGTGGTGAGAGGAAGGTGTATTCCTGGTTTTCTTTTTGTAACTTTAAAGTTTGGCCCAGAGGGAAATCCTCTGTGTTTTTGAATCTTTTGTTACTCTGTAAAGTTATTTTCCATCCTGATTTTACAGAGGTGATATTTTTTTTAAAATAAAATCCTTCTTTTAAGAACCTGACTGATTTCTCTATGGTCCTAAGACCCAGGGGTTTGGGTCTGTGATCACTGTGTAACCAATTGGTTCGGATATTATTCTCAAGCCTCCCCAGGAAAGGGGGTATAAGGGCTTGGGGATCAACTGTGTCCCAGCTACGTGTTTGTACAGTGCCTAGCGAGTTGGGTCCTCTAGACGCTACCACATACAAGCGGTAACTGAGCCTAGGCCTAGGAGCCAGAAACTTCTTAGGAGGTCTGGTTATGCCTTTTTGTGACTTTGAAGCCTGTTTTTCAAAGAGTGAGGTGGGGTCATGCCAGAAATAATAGTGTGTGGTCATGTAATTAGACTCTCAGAATGCGTATACACAAGGGTGCAGAATTAAGGTTGCCTGAGTAAACTTAATTCTGGTATTCGCTAGTCAGTTCTTGACTTTGCAACATTCGCATTTGTAGCTATTTTTATATGTAACTTTCTGTTTAATAAGAATTAAATTCTATTATGTGAGGTGTTACCATTGCACATTAGTCATCATCAAGGTTTGAACACCAGACTCCTACCCCTTTAATGGAAGGACATAAACAGGCAGCAGCAGCAATAGGCTGTTATCCCAATCAGGTTCAAAAAGTACCACATAACACTCTGAAACAGTATATTACATATGCATGAGTGGCCCCACTTTACAGACAGCCTATCCAAGCAGATAGCTTTTGCAGGCTCTTTTTAAGAGACTGTGTGGCTGAGAACTGGGTTTAATTAACATATTAAAAACCAAAGTTTTATTCCAGCTCTTCCAGAAGTCACCGTATGTAACCTCTGTTATGGCTTCTGTGAAATGCAGCAGGCTGAGTTTTGTGTCTCTGGTAGAAAAGGGGTATGACATCTTTCTCAAAAAGGATTGTGAAATGTAGATTTTCACATCAGTCAATATACAAATTAGTCTTAAACGCAGAGCCTACAGGACCCTAGGCCACAGGGTATTTTTGGTGTGACTTGTGTAGCTGCTTCTGCTGTAGGAGAATCAGTGGAGCCAGGACTCCTACTCAGTGCAGGTGCAATATTCAGAGATTTTATGAGCATGTGTCTAAGTTCTACTGCACAGTGCAAATGGTGACTTCTGTGGCTTATGAATTGGTCAAATCGGGATGGATTTTCATGGAGATGATAAAACATTTCCAGGATTGTCAACCACAATAGAATTGTTTTTTTTTAAATAAAAATCAGTTGGAAATCAAAACATCACAAGCTTTTACAAACACGTTTTGGGGATATCTTCTGTTTTGGTTTTTCAATCTCATCCCCCCACTCCCAATGTGTGTGGAAAATGCAACCTAAATGCATACAAAATGTGCATACAGATGCAGGTCCCTCCTCCCCCACCAATGCCCAGAGCCCTCCAAGCTCCCCACTGGCAACCCCCTGCTCCTCCAAGAGGCTCCTGCAGCCTCCTGCTCTGTCAATCCCCTTCCAGGCTCCAGTAGTTGCCCCACGTGTTCAGCTAGCAGAGTAGGAGGAGGAAGCTTCCCATAGGCTTAACTTCTTCTTTCTGCACTACTCTGTGTGTGCGCGTGGGGGGGGGGTTGCATGAGTCCACTACACTGTTACCATGCTGTGAGCCAGGGCCAAAAACTGTGCGCCCGTACTGCAGGCAGTTGCTATTGTTGCCGGCACCCAGTGCCGAGAGGCTGAAGAACAGCTGGAGCTGGTTCGTTACCCGCTGTGCTGCACCCAATAATCACAACAGGGTGGAGAAGCAGAAAAGTTTATCTGAAGCTTCAAAAAGGTACAGGGAGATTTGAATCTCAAATCCTGTAAGCAGAGCAGGAAGTTACACAGGCTTTTATACATCCTTTTTCCCAGCATACTTATCCAATAGCATAAATAGCATAATAAGTTACACAGGCTTTTATACATCCTTTTTCCCAGCATACTTATCCAATAGCCCTAAGTATCCATATAGCCAGCCAATCCATTCCCAGCTAGTTCCCTGGTTCTCTGTATCATTTGTTAAACTATACATAAAGCTGCTTTATTCAGCATTGTTCTTCCATATCTGCACTGTGTGGCCTTGCTTAATGCAGATTCTCAGCATAACTGCTGTGTGTGTGCCTCCAGGCGGGGGGCCAAGGACACTTGGGCCTAGTACGCAGAGGTGCTGCGAGTGCCTCCAGGCGGGGGGCCAAGGACACCTGGGCCTAGTGCGAGGGGGCTTCATCGACACTCGTGGTCTTCCATCCCCTTGAGTTACCTAGTGGCCATGCCCCAGTGTCCCCATCAACTCCCCCCTTTGAGAACACTCAACAACCTTGGCTCTGAGTTTTCTCACTTGGGCTACTTATTTCTTTACAATAGGACTTTGCATAAGCACTTTGTGATAGCCCTGAAGAGAATGACTTATTAACTTCTGCAAAAGGGCCCTAACACATGATACTGCACAGCATAATACCGGTAATACAAGCAATACAGGAAAGAGAAGTTTCAATAGCAGGCTAAATAAACCACCAAGCCAAGACGCCAAACGCCAAACAAGGTTTGCAACCAATCGCTCTCGGGGGCAGTATAGGCAACCTGTGCTCCGGCTTGGGCATGGGCCTCAGCCTCTACCACCTTTTCATAGATCTCATAACTGCTATCATTTACATATACACAACATCGGGGCCCGACGAGGGCACAAACCCCTCCTTGGGATGCCAAGAGATAGTCCAAAGCCAAACCCCTCCCTGTTTTGGAGGGAAAATGTCCTGAGCTGCTGTACCTCTGTATTTAATGTTTTTACTGCTGACCCTAAATCACTAACCGAGTCCTCTAACTCTAAGGCCACTTTCTCAAGTACCATTTGCAGCCTTACAGTATAGCGGCCTATGCATGCCATGGCTGGCCTGGAAAACAGTGGCGCTATTCCCAGTACAGAGCACCCTACAAGCTTCTCGGTTGTGAGGGAATTCTTCATATTGCCCTCCAATGCTGTAGTCAGTAGCCACAGGGTCTTTTCTCGTGACTTAACAGAGGTGTTTCGGGCATTTCTAATCTTTCCTTTGGGCAGTGTGGCAGTTATTGACAGATGAGGAACTCCATGAGCTATATAACAGCTACCTGTCCAGTTGGCTGGCAGCACCTGGTAAGCCTTTCGGCCACATACAAAATAGTGACCCTGTAGGGCCCAGTAAGGACTGTTTCTTAAGGGGATTCCTGGGATATTTAAGGCTGCTTTGGCTGCTTTTCCAAACAGTTCATATGCCCCTAAGGGGGCATCCCATCCTCCTGACTGGGTACAAGTGGGGGCATTTCTAATTGTGCCGTTCAAATTACACTCACCATAGGGACCACTACAAACCTACCATTGGCTTGCTACATTGGAGATACTAACTGGATGGCAAGTTATATTTCCAAACCCCTCTTTTGTGGTACGATTATTTGTAAGAGTTTCCCTAAAAGGGGAGGAACCATTACACCCACACTGTTGGCCTCCCTTGTTGGTCTTTATCCAATACCCATCAGCCCACTGTGTAATAACACAGGAGCTTTTTCCCACAGGACGCCCATAGTGATCAGATTGGTTTCGGGTAAAACATAACACTCCCTCAGCGAGTACTGCAACTGAATACTCCTGGTCCTGATAGGTGGCCTGCTGTAAAGAGGTCTTATTCCAGAACGGCGAGTCCGTTCTTTCCTGCTCTTTGGTGGTGGCTAATTCTGCTAGGGTCAAGGGCAGCATGTCAAGAGGCATTCCCGTTTTGGGGGGACAGTGGAATTGGAGCACATACCCAGCAATCAGTCTGGTTTGTTAAATTAGCAACATGGTGCGCAAGCGAAACAAAGGAGTTATGCTTTCAATATGCACAGTTTGGAAATACCAATACAGAGAATAACAATGTTACCCAATTAATTATCACCAGAGTCTTCCCAACGCAGGGCCTCCAGTACCTGGCTGGGCCCATTTTAGCATTAAGGTGTCCGCTATTTGTGTCTTTTAAACAGCTTTAGCCCGAGATCGTCACTAGATGAGGAGTCAGCACGTTGGACGGTCCACTGTTCTGCTGACGAGGGGGCGGGTACTGCCTTCAGACGAGAGTGATGGATCCAGTTCTTGTGTCCCTCGATCTTTGCCGCTGTATGGGAGATCAGCAGGACGGTATAGGGTCCTTTCCACTTTTCCTGGAGAGGCTCGTCTTTCCAGGTACGAACAAGCACAGAGTCACCGGGCTGTAAGGAGTGGACGGGAGTGTCCAAGGGGAGAGGCTGGGAATCCTTGGTATACCTGTGAAGAGACAAGAGAACAGCAGACCCGCTTTCCTTTTGACGGTTCAAGTGCACGGGTCAGGGCTATTAGTTCGGCAAGCTGGCCAGAGGTCCCAGCAGGCAAACCTTCAGCTTCCATAGTGTCATGGAGGGTCACAACAGCATAATCCGCCCTCCTTTGTCCATCTATTACAGTACTGCTACCCTCAGTGTACCACTCATAATCTGCATTTGGGAGGGGTACATCCTTTAAATCCGGACGGCTGGAGAACTGGACATCTATGATCTCTAAACAGTTATGTTTCTATTCCTCTGTTTCTGGCAAGAGAGTGGCTGGGTTAAGGGAGGGGCAAGGCTGTAAGGTGACTTCAGAGTTCTCTAACAGCTTAGCCTGGTACCGAGCAACCTGAGCCTGGGTGAACCAAAGCCCTCCCTTTGCATCCAATAAGGCTCGGACCATATGGGGAGAATAGATTTGCATAACCCCTCCCAATGTTAGCTTCTCGGCTTCATCAAGCACTAGGGCAGTAGCTGCGACTGCCCGTAAACATGCCGGCCAACCCTTTGCAACCTGATCCAATTGCTTAGAAAAATAAGCCACGGGACGTCTCCATGCTCCTAACAGTTGTGTAAGCTCTCCTAGGGCCACCCCCCTTCATTCATGTACATACAACTGAAACGGCTTAGAGAGATCCGGCAGGCCCAGAGCCGGGGCTTCCATCAATTTTCTTTTCAGGATTTTAAATGCCCTGTCAGCCTCTGGGGTCCAATAGAAGGGGTAATGATCTGCTCCTTTTACACAGTCGTACGGGGTTTAGCCCACAGTACAAACTCTGGGATCCATATCCTGCAAAAGCCTGCCATACCCAGAAATGCCCTGAGCCGCTTACGAGTGCTTGGGGTAGGAACTTGACAGATAGCTTCCTTTCCTTTTTTTTTTTTTCTCTTGAACGCTAATGCTCCCCTTGCCTTAGCTGTAACCTGATTCCTTTACCTCAGACAACAGAGTTCTTAGGAGGATATTACAGTCATCTCAATCCGGCTTGTGACTACTGAGGCACCCCCTAAAGACTGATATAAACCTGCTTGGGTTGGTGGAAAACTCTCCTGCCTGTGCTTTGAAAGCAGCCAAATCCACAGGATTAAAGGGCACATGAGTATAAACCTGCATAGTCGTGGCCGGACGCCTGTCCGATCCAGACCGAGCGACTTTAGTTTCGGTGATTAAGGGGTATAGGCCAACCATTGGGGACTTACAAGGTGTGGGTGTAGGGGACACCAGTTCTGCTATTACAGTGGGGGTGGGGGTCTGGGGACTAACATTAGCTGCTACCGAACCAGTCGGAGTCAGATTACAGTGCTGTAAAATATCTGGTCGAGTACATAAAGTCAGAAACAAATGTGCATACATATGTTCATTCCCTTTCCTTGTTCTCTGACAGAACAGGAGTAACTGAAGGATCGTGTTGTAATTAATTGACCCTCCTGGTGGCCACCACTCCTGGTCCTCTAGTTAATATTGAGGCCAGTCAACTGTACAGAATTGTTTTAATTGGCTCTTAGTCATCGGATCTGCACCAAATACCTTTCAGTTTGCTAGAATGCACTCTAGGTGCGTACACCGTGCCCTAACCCCTGAGCTCTGTCCCTGTCCCATACCTACAGGGTAACTCTGGGCATCCCCAGGTTCCAACAGAGCATACAATCCGGATTTCAAAAGGTTCCTACCTTATCCAAGGGACAAGTTCTTCACCGTCGTCCACAACTGCAAGGGACCAGTTCTTCACCGTCGTCCACCACAACTGCTTCTCCACTATATGAGTGCGTTGCACCATTGTGCCCTCCGGGGTCAATCAAATCGCTTCTTCTCCGAGGCCCCTGATGAACTCACCGGTGTACGCTGGGCGTCGGTTCTCGCTGCAATCCTCGACCTCCAGGAGGGGTCCGGGCAAGGCTAAATTGCAGCCTCGTCGCCCACCCAGGGATGCCAAAAGCTGTTGCCGGCACCCACTGCCGAGAGGCTGAACAACAGCTTGAGTTGGTTCGTTACCCGGTGTGCTACACCCAATAATCACAACGGGGTGGAGAAGCAGAAAAGTTTATTTGAAGCTTCAAAAAGGGAGATTTGAATCTCAAATCCTGTACACAGAGCAGGAAGTTACACAGGCTTCTATACATCCTTTTTCCCAGCATACTTATCCAATAGCAAGCTGCCCTAAGTATCCATATAGCCAGCCAATCCAGTTCCCAGCTAGTTCCCTGGTTCTCTGTATCATTTGTTAAACTATACATAAAGTTGCTTTATTCAGCACTGTTCTTCCATATCTGCCCTGCGTGGCCTTGCTTAATGCAGATTCTCAGCATAACTGCTGTGTGTGTGCCTCCAGGCGGGGGGGGGGCAAGGACACTTGGGCCTAGTATGCAGAGCTGCTGCGAGTGCCTCCGGGCGGGTCGGGGGGCAAGGACACCTGGGCCTAGTGTGAGGGGGCTTCATCGACACTCGTGGTCTTCCATCCCCTCGAGTTACCTAGTGGCCATGCCCCAGTGTCCCCAACACTATGACTTGCAGAACAAGTGGCACAGTTGTCTCTGTCTGAAGGGGGAAACTACAGGCAACTCTAACAAAACTACTGAGCTGCCTATATTTTCTTGGTAGGCCCCACCTCAAAATTGACCAGAAATTGTGATGCCACTCACAATACTATCATGAATGTGGTGTTTAGCATCTGTTCTCCTTGCATGAATGTGGAAAATGAGTTTCTTTATGATGCTGCATGCACCATGGCACACAAACTAGAGCCTGCTCTGAGCTGCCACTGGCAGCAATCAGTTCTTATTGCCCACCAGGCCCTGCTATGTTATAGGCGTTACCCTCTGAGCTCTTCACCCGCCCCAAACAGCTTGCATAGCACTCGCAGGGGTTCTAGGCAAGTGGGTATTGGCAACGCTGTTGTTCCTGACCCCAGGACTTATCCCTCTCCCAAATTACAGGGAACTCCAAACTACGGCGATGCTAGAGCTCTTACTTTTTTTTTTAAAAATGTCATACAAATGGGATAACAGAAACCACACTATTTTCCCTTGTTTTTATAAAGGGCTAAACCCTTGTTCCTGAAACTTTAAAGTCAGCTGGAAGAAGACAACAAGCGTGAAAAATTTCAGCTCAAATGCTTGAAGTCGGTAAAGTGAAAGGAGTGGCAGTGGGGGGCTATAATGGGAAGGTTGATATGCAGGTTCCCCCAATAACTTTAGATTGCATGAGTGGAAAAAAGAAAAGGAGGACTTCTGGCACCTTAGAGACTAACAAATTTATTTGAGCATAAGCTTTCGTGAGCTACAGCTCACTTCATCAGATGCATTCAGTAGAAAATACAGTGGGGAGATTTATATAACACAGAGAACATGAAACAATGGGTGTTATCATACATACTGTAAGGAGAGCAATCACTTAAGATGAGCTAATACCAGCAGGAGAATGGAGGAGCGGGGGGAGGGAGAAAACCTTTCGTAGTGATAATCAAGGTGGGCCATTTCCAGCAGTTGACAAGAACGTCTGAGGAACAGTGCGGGGGTGGGGAAATAAACATGGGGAAATAGTTTTACTTTGTGTAATGACCCAGCAATGCCCCTCTGCCATGTACATTGGCCAAACTGGATAGTCTTTACATAAAAGAATGAATGGACACAAATCAGACGTCAAGAATTATAACATTCAAAAACCAGTCGGAGAACACTTCAATCTCTTTGGTCACTTGATGACAGACCTAAAAGTGGCAATTCTTCAACAAAAAAACTTCAAAAACAGACTCCAGCGAGAGACTGTTGAACTGGAATTAATTTGCAAACTGGATACAATTAACTCAGGATTGAATAGAGACTGGGAGTGAATGGGTCATTACACAAAGTAAAACTATTTCACCATGTTTATTCCCCCCCCAGTTCCTCAGACGTTCTTGTCAACTGCTGGAAATGGCCCACCTTGATTATCACTACAAAAGGTTTCTCCTCCCCCGCCACCCTCTACTGGTAATAGCTCACCTTACCTGATCACTCTCGTTACAGAGTGTATGGTAACACCCATTGTTTCATGTTCTATGTGTATATAAATCTCCCCACTGTATTTTCCACTGAATGCATCTGATGAAGTGAGCTGTAGCTCACGAAAGCTTATGCTCAAATAAATTTGTTAGTCTCTAAGGTGCCACAAGTCCTCCTTCTCTTTTTGCGAATACAGACTAACATGGGTGCTACTCTGAAACCTGTCATTAGACTAGGAAAGGTGATCCGAGTAAGATAACCCACTGGGGATAATTTTCCTGATCTAGAGAAACCTTATGTTTCCTTCTGATCATTCACAACCAGTCTTCACTATCAATGCATTTCAGAGGCTTTAGGATTGCATCTCTCAATAAGCAGATAAATGCTCCTTTTGTCAAAGGAGCTGTTAAAATGGATGATCAGGTAAGAGTGCTATTTCCTTATGCTTAAATCTCTGAGTCACCAGTCCCTGCAGCTCCAATCATTAGAATGTTAAGCAAATGAAAAGCCACATCTCACATGTGACACATAATTAAGAGATAAATTGATTTAGTTCTGCCAATTAAAAAGGCAGGCCTAAAATTGCACAGGGGGTCAGTGGAGAGGCACTGTGGCTGTTTCATGTCATTAGCTTTCATATAGCTGCAATGAGTAACAACTCTAGCATGTGCTTTCCATTAGCATCTACAATGCAGGCTTTATTTGTGAACAGTCTCCCCTACCTGTCCTTTGTACTTGTGGATTCCAGGCCTAGATATGCTAGTTCTGCTACTGGTATGTCAGGCTCCTGTGACTTGCCTTCCTTGTTGGGGCTCTGTCTGTAGCTCACGAAAGCTTACGCTCAAATAAATTTGTTAGTCTCTAAGGTACCACAAGTCCTCCTTTTCTTTTTGCGAATACAGACTAACATGGCTGCTACTCTGAAATCTGTTGTATCACTGTTACTCACTTACCATTCAATTGTTTATGCTCATATAACCTGTGGTGGAAGAAGGGCTGCTCCAAACACTTGCAATCAGAGTTCAGCTTTATTACAGGTTAGACCAGTCATGACTGATTGAGCAGTGGTGGGCCCTGATGAGCACAGCCAAGAGCTTAGTCTGGAAAAAGTTGGGAACAGCTGTTTTTTTTCTCTCCTGCTTTTCCCAAGACATTCTTTTCCTGCATCACAAGAATGGCTACATTCTGTTATTATCAAACATACATCCTGTGGATGGAGATGGGCTGTTATTCCATAAATGAATAACTTCAGGTGACCCCTGAAGCATCTTCAGATTAACTCTCTGGCAACCTTTTATGTTATTTTCACCTATTAAAATAGGGGTGTTCCTTCTGCATAGATGTTCCCTGGCCCCTGAGGGGGAGGGCCTGTCATCTATTTCAAGGCATCCATCCTGTTGTTCTGGTTTGGACTCCCTGGAAAGTTTGTTGGAGAGAGGGGCAGACTGAAGGTGTGAATGAGAAGATCCATATTTTTTTTCCTTGCTAAAACATTAAACTATTGCATCTGAGAACATAGTCTGTTTAAGAATTGCTCCCCTCCACAATGGCTGGTCAGTTCTTGTTAGGAACCATTTTAGTTTGCATTTTTACAGTTTCCAAACTCAGTTTCCTCTCCATCCATAGACAAGGCCTTTGAAGTAAAAGTTTAATTTTGAATGCCGGCGTTTAGTAGGGGAAAAACTGAGCATCTCCCATATTCAGTTGTATGCACTTTTGTGTCTTAGAATCCTAGAGGGTCATGACTGAATAGGTCTCTTCTATGGTTACTTCTATGGTTTGTAATAGCATTGGTGCGAGCACTTCTTCAGTTGGTTACAGTACCATACAGTAAGTGTGAATGTAGTAAGGCTACACATCACAAACAATGTCAATAGATTGCAATAATTATAGGTAGAGCTGAATGTATTTTCTATCCTTTAATCAAATAGAATGATTATTCTTTTGGAATTCAGATAGATCCTTTGTCTCACCTCTGTGAGGGTATTTGCATGAAGCAATACTGTACAATGGGTAGACATTACTGAATGCTGCAGAGGAGTGTTGATATTTTTGTAATTCCCTATTTTAAATCAAAGCAATAAGCAAAGGTTGTAAGAGATCATTTGCAGGTGAGCTACACGTATGGTTGGACCTTAAAGCAGTAAGAGAGCTTCAATAATTAATATGCAAAAGTATTCTGTAATTACTCAGGACATAACCACGGTATCAGGCCACTGACAGATGGTGACTCTGACTTGCACGCAGGATGGATACAACTATAATGCTTTTTAAAATATATAAAACCTATATGATTTATTTTGCGCAGAGCTCAAAAAAGGCTTACAAAAAATGAACAGGGAAACCGTCTCCTGAATCCTAATAGCTTTCTGATGAGGTAAACAATGACTCTTAATTACAGCAGAATCATCTTAATTAAAATTTTTAGCTTCTAATTATCTCAGTTGTCTGCTTCACTGAATTTTAATGAAAAAGATTGATTAGGTATAAAACCAGTAGCATAATTAAACATTCAGGTTCTACACTGGTTATGGAGGTGAAAGTAATGTGATTAACTTCAAAAGTGCATTTTTCAACAAATGATGTTAGACAAGGAAGGCCACTCTTGCTTGTGCCTCTTTCCCTTCCCTTGCATGTAAAGCAAATATGTGGGGACAACATCTTCAGGCAATAGTTATAAGTGACAGATTATCATGGCATGCTTTTAACTAAAGCAATTGGGTTGTGTCACCACTTCTATTATGAACGTCCTATTTCAGGGGGTTTAGTAAGTGGACTGGAACTTATTTCACAAGATTTCAGGCCTAAGAGTAATTTTTGGTGCTTATGAAAGGCTTAAATAAGTTGTTCAGCTGTTCTATCATTACATAAGTGTAAATCCGCTCTTGGAAGGTGATTGGTAAAGGATGCTGTCATAAATATAAAGGGAAGGGTAAACCCCTTTGAAATCCCTCCTGGACAGGGGAAAGCTCCTCTCACCTGTAAAGGGTTAAGAAGCTAAAGGTAACCTCGCTGGCACCTGACTAAAATGACCAATGAGGAGACAAGTTTCAGAGTAACAGCCGTGTTAGTCTGTATTCGCAAAAAGAAAAGGAGTACTTGTGGCACCTTAGAAACTAACCAATTTATTTGAGCATAAGCTTTCGTGAGCTACAGCTCACTTCATTGGATGCATGCTGTGGAAAGTGTAGAAGATCTTTTTATATACACACACAAAGCATGAAAAAATACCTCCTCCCACCCCACTCTCCTGCTGGTAATAGCTTATCTAAAATGATCACTCTCCTTACAATGAGTATGTTAATCAAGTTGGGCCATTTCCAGCACAAATCCAGGTTTTCTCACCCCCTTTCCCCCACACACAAACCCACTCTCCTGCTGGTAATAGCTTATCTAAAGTGACCACTCTCCTTACAATGTGTATGATAATCAAGGTGGGCCATTTCCAGCACAAATCCAGGGCTTAACAAGAACATCCGGGGGGGGGAGAGGGTAGGAAAAAACAAGGGGAAATAGGTTACCTTGCATAATGACTTAGCCACTCCCAGTCTCTATTCAAGCCTAAGGTTAATTGTATCCAATTTGCAAATGAATTCCAATTCAACAGTTTCTCGCTGGAGTCTGGATTTGAAGTTTTTTTGTTGTAATATCACAACTTTCATGTCTGTAATCGCATGACCAGAGAGATTGAAGTGTTCTCCGACTGGTTTATGAATGTTATAATTCTTGACATCTGATTTGTGTCCATTTATTCTTTTACGTAGAGACTGTCCAGTTTGACCAATGTACATGGCAGAGGGGCATTGCTGGCACATGATGGCATATATCATATTGGTGGATGTGCAAGTGAACGAGCCTCTGATAGTGTGGCTGATGTTATTGGGCCCTGTGATGGTGTCCCCTGAATAGATATGTGGGGACAGTTGGCAACGGGCTTTGTTGCAAGTTTAGGTTCCCGGGTTAGTGGTTCTGTTGTGTGGTATGTGGTTGCTGGTGAGTATTTGCTTCAGGTTGGGCGGTTCTCTGTAGGCAAGGACTGGCCTGTCTCCCAAGATTTGTGAGAGTGTTGGGTCATCCTTCAGGATAGGTTGTAGATCCTTAATAATGCGTTGGAGGGGTTTTAGTTGGGGGCTGAAGGTGAAGGCTAGTGGCGTTCTGTTATTTTCTTTGTTAGGCCTGTCCTGCAGTAGGTGACTTCTGGGAACTCTTCTGGCTCTATCAATTTGTTTCTTCACTTCCGCAGATGGGTATTGTAGTTGTAAGAATGCTTGATAGAGATCTTGTAGGTGTTTGTCTCTGTCTGAGAGGTTGGAGCAAATGCGGTTGTATCGCAAAGCTTGGCTGTAGACGATGGATCGTGTGGTGTGGTCAGGGTGAAAGCTGGAGGCATGTAGGTAGGAATAGCAGTCAGTAGGTTTCCAGTATAGGGTGGTGTTTATGTGACCATCGTTTATTAGCAGTGTAGTGTCCAGGAAGTGGATCTCTTGTGTGGACTGGACCAGGCTGAGGTTGATGGTGGGATGGAAATTGTTGAAATCATGGTGGAATTCCTCAAGGGCTTCTTTTCCATGGGTCCAGATGATGAAGATGTCATCAATATAGCGCAAGTAGAGTAGGGGCGTTAGGGGACGAGAGCTGAGGAAGCGTGGAGACAAGATACTTTCAAAAGCTGGGAAGAGGGAGAGAAACAAAGGGTCTGTGTCTGTGTCTGTCGGTACGCTGCTTTTGCCAGGGATAGACCAGGAATGGAGTCTTAGAACTTTTAGTAAGTAATCTAGCTAGGTATGTGTTAGATTATGAGTTCTTTAAATGGCTGAGAAAAGAATTGTGCTGAATAGAATGACTATTTCTGTCTGTGTGTCTTTTTTATAACCTAAGGTTTTGCCTAGAGGGATTCTCTATGTTTTGAATCTAATTACCCTGTAAGGTATCTACCATCCTGATTTTACAGAGGTGATTCCTTTACTTCTACTTACTTCTATTTCTATTAAAAGTCTTCTTGTAAGAAAACTGAATGCTTTCTCATTGTTCTCAGATCCAAGGGTTTGGGTCTGTGGTCACCTATGCAAATTGGTGAGGATTTTTACCAAACCTTTCCCAGGAAGTGGGGTGCAAGGGTTGGGAGGATTTTGAGGGGAAAGACGTGTCCAAACTATGTTTCCCAATAAACCCAGTTAGAGTTTGGTGGTGGTAGTGGATATTCCAAGGACAAAGGATAAAATTAATTTGTACCTTGGGGAAGTTTTAACCTAAGCTGGTAAAAGTAAGCTTAGGAGGTTTTCATGCAGGTCCCCACATCTGTACCCTAGAGTTCAGAGTGGGGGAGGAACCTTGGCAGATACCTCTTGGTGTTTCATATTACATTAAAGGGATACTGGCAAGGTAACCTAAATTGTGAGCTCAGTTCTGCTAATTCTATTTTTGAAATGGTTAAACAGAATTCCCTCTGAAAACAAAAGCTGTTACAGATCATTCAAGTTCCAAATGTGGCCAAGGGGTGGGGGAGAATTGGAAGAGTTTCTGCAGGCCTCTCTTTGTTAAGAATCAGTCTTCATTAAGAGTCATGCTATGATAATATATTTTACATTTAACAATTTCGCAAGTCTCTTGCCAGCTACAGGAATATTGAAAATACAGTAGAATTTCCAATATGGTTCCTATGTTCAGAATTTCAAATAAACCATTTCTTCTGTTGGATACAAATTCTGTTCTCATTGCCATGGTGTAAATCTGGAATATGGCAACCCCCTTGAAATCAAAGCTGCTTCTCTACAATTTTACGAGTGTCCGTGGGAGCAGAATTTGGACCATATGATTAATTCCCCTACTCTTTTAACTAGATCAGCGCACATTAATTATTGTTCAACTCAGCTCTAACAGACTTATTTAATCATTAGTTACTATTAATGATCATTAGTTACTGTTAAGGCCAGTTCTGTCATGGAGGTCACAGATTCCATGACTACTTCTGGGGCAGGGCTGGAGCAACTTTCAGCCCCAGGGCTGCCAGAGCAGTGGCTGGGGTTAGGTCAGCCAGCCCCGGGGCTGCCAGAGCAGTGGCTGGGGTTAGGTCAGCCAGCCCCGGGGCTGCCAGAGCAGCAGTGCTCAGCCCCTGCCACAGGAGCAGCAGCAGGGCTGGAGCAGCTACAAGCCGTAGCAGTGCTCGGTCTATTCCCCCTCCCCTCGAGGGTATGTTTAGTAAAAGTCAGGGACAGGGACAGGGCTTGGATGTCTGTGAGTTTTTGTTTGTTGTCCATGACCTGTTGGTGACTTTTACTAAAAATACCCACAACACAATCTTAGCCTTAGTTACTAGTCATTGCCCTGACCATCAGTGCAAATGTGTAAGGAGCATGCTGAAGGAACTTACACTTTTTATGAATTAATTCCTTGCAGTTAGTTCTCTGTAATGACCAGTAATCCTACCAATACCCCCACACCATCTCTTTACTTTCTTGGTCATAACTAGATAGATACACACTGGAGTACTAGAAATGCCCCTTTGGCCTCTGCCCCATATGGCTCTTCAGGATTCTTTGATTGTGCAGCTCCAATGCAGCCATGTGTGACTGGGTGCCTGGATGGATCACACTAACAATGCCACACACAGGGCAGACTGCAAGAAATAAGGCAGACAATCCCCAAAGCTTGTGGTTTATTCTAGAATTAGATTCACCAAGCCAGTGACAAAAGAGCTTCTGAAGTACCACACTGGTGAAGCAGAAGCCAAACACAGTCCCTTTTAGGCATTCCAGACCTTGTCTCTAGGGTTGCCAACTTTCTCATCACAGAAAACTCAACACCCTTGCCTTGCCCCTACCCCACCCCTTCTCTGAGGCCCTGCCCCGCTCACTCCATCCCCCTGCCCTCCGTTACTCACTCATTTTCACTGGGCTGGGGGAGGGCTCTGGCTGGAGGTGCGGGCTCTGGGGTGGGGCTGGGAGTGAGCAGTTTGGGGTGCAGGAGGGGGCTCCGGGCTGGGAACAAGGGGTTCAGCATGTGGGAGGGGGCTCTTGGCTAGGGCAGGGGGTTGAGGTATGGGAGGGAGTACGGACTCTGGGCGGGGTTTGCAGGCTCCAGGGTGGGGCCAGATATGAGGGGTTCAGATTGTAGGATGGGGCAGGAAGCTGAGGTGCAGGATGGGGTGTGGGCTCCGTGAGGGAGTGTGGGTGATGGAGGGGACTCAGAATTGGGGCATGGGAAGGGGTTGGGGTGTGGGCTGCAGGCGGCGCTTACGTCAGGTGTCTCCTGGAAGCAGCCAGCATGTCCCTCTGACTCTTAGGTGGAGGGACGGCCACAGGGGCTCCGCATGCTGCCCCCACTCACAGGCACAGCCTGTGCAACTCCCACTGGCCGCGGTTCCCAGCCAATTGGAGCTGTGGAGCTGGTGCTCGGGATGGGGGCAGCGTGTGGAGCTCCCATGGTTGTCCTTCTGCCTAGGAGGTGGAGGGACATGCTGGCTGCTTCCAGGAGCTGCACGGAGCCAGGCTGCTTGGGCAGGGAGTCTGCCAGCCCTGCTGCTCAGGCAGTGTCGCCAACCAGACTTTTACTGGAGCCGCCAGGTTCCCTTTATGACTGGGTGTTCCGGTAGAAAACTGGACACCTGGCAACCCTACGTGGCTCCCATCCAGACAACCAACTTTAGTATAGTTAGGCGTTATTGAAAACTAATATCACCATATGTGAGATTCTTATTAATCCCAAAGAATCCAACACTTACTTCAGGTCAATATGTATTTCAGATCTTACCCAAATATCGCACTGTCAGCCAATCCTTAGTAAACTAACAAAAGATGTATTAATAAAAGAAAAGAAGAGTTATAAATGGTTAATAGATCATATACATCCAAATAATTGCAAAGTCCTCACATCAGGTCTGTAGCAGTGATGGAACAGACTGCTGGCTTGCAAAAGTCTCTCTGGTAACTTGCAAGAGATTGGAAGGTCCTCAGTCCATAGTTCAAGATACTCCTTTTAATTGTAAATCTACAGTCCAGAGAACTAGAGCAGGAAAGAGGCAACATGGAGATGTCTCAGGTTTTTTTTTTTTTATATCCTCTGCCATGTGCATGGAAATCTACTGTCCCAAACAAAGCCCGCAGCCCCATGTGTGGAAAGTTACTGTCCTAAGATCAAGTCTAGGCTCACACGAGAATATCACATGCCCTTACATGATTTGCTGAATCACATGAAGTGGCCATTGGCTCCTTGCTGTCTAAGGAATCCACAGGAAAGGCCTAGTGGGTGGGATGAGATTCTTCAATGGCCCGTTGTGAAAGCTGAGTGTCCTTAGTGAGCCATCAATCCATGGCTGCCTAGCCCTGATGTAAATCTACTGGGAATGTCATCCAGGAATACAACACATGTTTAAAATACAAGTAATAGCCAATATTCATAACTTCAGATACAAAGATGATACATGCATATAAACAAGTTAATCATACTTAGAAAATCATAACTTACCTTACATGACATACTTTGTACAAGACTTATGGAAATTGTGTAATAGTGGTAACAGAAGTGATATAAATGGTCACCTCTCTTATACACAGCATCACACCATGCTCCCAGTATCTTCTTCTAGCTGCCACTAGCTCCAGAAACATTTCTGATATTTCTGCTGGCTTTTTCCTTAGGGCTTTGGGGATGGAGGTTTAATACGCATATCCTCAGCCCTGGCCTTCCCCTTGCTTGTCTTCTCACTGGCTGCAGATCTCTCACCAAATGGAGGGAGTCTCTGTGGAGTCCTCAGTGGGGATGAGGTGGGTACAATGGAAGTGGCTGACCCACCCTTCTATATGGAGAAACTGGAGGGAGTGGGGTACTTGCAGAGGAGATTCTCTGTGCCCTTCATATTGGCCAGATATCTCACCCGGAGAAATAATTCTTGCATCATTTCAACTTTGTTGCCCTTTTGCACTCAAATATGTTGTAGAGAATAATCCTCTCTGGCCAAGGGTAGACTGGATAACCCATTATTTCCTTGAGTCTATAATACGAGTTTTTCAATATTCTTGTTTTGAGTCTTTTGAAGGGCTAGGATGATAGGCCAGATTCTGCCACTCTCACCCATGTTTAGTAGTAATTTATCCTATTAGAAGTGCTAGTGAAATCAATATGACTGCTGCTAGAGTAAGGGCATGTCTACACTACAAAATTAGGTCGACTTAATTTAGGTCGACCTACAGCCACCACAGTAATTTAATTGACTATTGGTGTCCACACGACCCTCCTTCTGCCGGTGGAGCGTGTCCTCCTCAGGAGCATTTGCACAGACTGAAGTGGGGCATTGTGGGGACACTGACAGCCATGTGGGGCTCACAGCTGGAGCACCCCATCTACCCTGGGAGTGACAGCCCCAAGCTGAGAGCTGGGGGCAGCCAGGATCTAACTGGAGCCCCCCACCTGCCCCGTGGTGACAGCTCAAGGTGTGAGCCAAGTGCAGGGTTCAAGGCAGAGAACCTACCAGCATTTTTTGTCCAGCATGGAGCCGTGAAATTGACAAGAATTTTAGCCAAGAGCCGATGTAAGTAACACAGTGTCTACATGGACACTGCATTGCCCTAACTATACTGACATAAGCCCTATGCCTCTCGTGGAGGTGGAGTTGTATTGGTGTAGTAGGGCACTTACATCAGCAGGAGCGAGGCTGTAGTGTGAACACTGACATAGTTAGGTTGATGTAAGGCAGCTTATGTCGACCTAACTCTATAGTGTAGACCAAGCCTAAGGTACCACTAATCTGGCCCTTCCTGTTGTGAAGTAACCAAACTGCTGTCAGGCAGAATCTCCTTTACAAAAGTGTTCAGAATAAAGCGTTGCTAAATAAGACTCATTCCCAGAGCGGACCATCCTCAATAGAGAATCATTTTCTTGAAGGCGCTTTAAATTTTGTCTAACAAATTAATTGTAGGTAACACATTTACCTCTGCCTCCATCACCCCACACTACAGAGTTGGACTGAACGTGCTGTGGATGGTGCTGTAAAGCTTGTGGGTCTCTGAGCATGTAAATCAAATCAAATATACGACCAGGAAAACATTCCATGTGGCTGCTGGAGAAGGGAAGCTGTTGGATGGACTTATGGTTAAAACAGGATAAAAGTCAAGGCTGCAGAAATGGTTGCATGCAATGCATAAGTTCATCAGGGGCACAGTATGTCACTGCCTGGCATCTTGGAGCTCATTTGTCACAAGAATCAATTGAAAGGTTTTGTTTTACCCCTCCTGCTAACTGACACCATAGATTGACATCACACAAAATGGTGGTTAATTTACCAATCTTGCTTTCCTGTCATGAGTGATATGGCAGCCTTTAATTACCATCCTGGTATTGGTCCTGAATCCAAACCTAACAAAGCTTTGTCAGTGGACTAAAATGACAATCACTGTTCAGATTGTAACTTCAGTACAGACACTGCCCCTGTAAATCTTTGCAGTTAGCGGAAGCTGTATGACATGATGCTGCTGCATGTTGCCATACCTAATCCTTCCTTTGCCAGGTCTGATTACAAAGTACATATACAATTTTAAAATTAATTTGTACTGATTCTGTGCTCTCCCCTGGATCCTGATGTGTGGGCAAGAGGGTTTGGGAAGAGGACCAGCATATCCAGCTTTTCCCTGTGCTGGAGCTCTCCAGGGAGTGCGTCATACATCTTTCTGTATAGAATAAGGGAGCATTTCCCCGGCATTAGTAATTTGACGGACTAAGAATTGTATTTGTTTATGAGAAGGTTCTTACCTGAGACCACTGAAATTGCAGTCTCCTTATGATTGACTTTTTTCTCCTGTGATAAGAACTGTGCATGTTTAAGAAAACAGTACATTGTAATCTAGCAGGGCAAGATGAGGAAATGGTCACATACGGAAAACTCTTTTATGGAAGGTTTGAGGTCAGTAACTCAAGTGGAGTTAAGGTTCTCTGTGCAAGAATCAATTCCACAAGCCATAAATAGCGCAATAAAATTTGATCTTGCAAGTCGGGTGTAATTGAGAGACAACTACTTTCATCCCTTAGGTTAATCAGAATAATAATCTTCAAACAGTGCCTAATGAACTAAGTGTGCTGTCTCGGAGTTGATTAAAAATAAGTGTGGCAAAATGCTATTACTAGATATTGTCACAAAAGCCTTTTTGATTCTCTTTTTCTCTCTCCTTAGCTATATGACAAGTGTGTCCAACTTGCCCAGTTTTGGAATGTTAATGGATAGGTATCGTCCATACAATAGGTGTGAATCACTGTGCTGGGTGGGGGATGAGATGCAAGAGCAGAGGGGAAGCATGTTTAGTGCACCACTTTTTCAATGTGTTGTATGCACTCTCTGCCCCCCATGCAGAGCCAACTCTCCTGTGTTAGCGTCTACATAGAAAGGGGCACTGCAGGGCCTGCCTTGGTGCCTGGCTGCAAAGGACCAGGGCATAGGCAGTCTGGTCTAGTGGTCACAGCTAGGGTCCACCTCTCAGGGATGGTAGTTGGTGTTCAATAAGCAAGAGCTGAGGTCAAAGTCAGTATGGAGACCTGAGATCAGAGATTGACCCTGATTCCACCTGGTTCTGAGTCAGGCTGGGGTTGGAGATCAGGAGCCTAGGTGAGGTCTGGAATCACAGCAGGTCTGAAGTCTGTGTGCTTTCCAAACAACTTCCTGGGGCACATCCAGGGTTAAACAGGGCACTTGGCAAATCGGAGAGCTTTACTCTGGGTCTCTTGGGCTGTACTTCCTGCAGCACCTACTCTCCACAGTGTTCCCTGGTGGTGACTCTGCATGGACTCCTGGTAGCACTGTGGGAATGTCTGCAGACCTAGTTTCTAGTCCCCACATCATTACATTGGCTGCTGCTACACAAGGGAGAGTGGGCGAAGGCTCCTTGCACTTTCTTTCTTGACCTGCAGCAATCAAGAGCTTAATCTGCATCATTCAGAGGTCTCTGGGATTATGATACAAAATACAGAATATTAAAGTTACTGACATGCCATAGTACAGCAATAGCTTGTTAGCACCATGATACAGGATTTCAAAAGCTCAGGTTTTTAAGTGAGGCAACTAACATAGCGGGAGAAGAGCTGGGCACTTTATCAATAGTTCATGGATGATAGGTCCATCAATAGCTATTAGCCAGGGTGGGCAGGGATGCAAAACCATAGGAGCAGGTCAAAAATTCCTCAGGTACCCATATAACAAAGTGATTGTAACAGTTTCTCACTGAAGCTGACCTGCCTGACCCTTTTTTCCTTTCATCCAAATTTATTTGACACATCTATAGCTATAGGCACAGTGGTTAAAATGAGTGAGATCAGCCAATTTAAAACTGGCGAAGATTAACGATGAAGACTGTGTGCAACCCACAATGCCTCTGGAAAGGTGGATGACAAAAATGCAAGTGAATTTTATTACTGAACTTACTCAAGCCTGAGAAAATATTTGATCCAATAAGCGAAATAATAGATTCTCTCTCTAAACAGGCATGTTTCCAGGTCATTAAGATCTCAGCTTTAACTTTAGGCAAACTATCACGTTTGTTTGACACACTGGTCTGCTATTGTAGCTTACTTAAAAAAATTATTTTTAGATCCACAGTCAAAACTTGCCATGCAGGACTTACCTGGCAGGCACAGTGAAGATGGTTAAAATTAGCATGGTCCATGTGGTCTTGTGGACTGATAGTCAAGAGCTTCTGGATTTTAATCTTTGTTCTGTCATGGCTCACTGTGGCTCTGGGCAAACCACTGAGGCTAAATTTTCAAAAATGTTCATTTATTTTTGAGGCCTCCATTTTACCTGACTTGAAGTGCCTACAGGGCTCTGCTCTTCAAAGGTGTGGTGCACCCACAACTCCATTTGAAGTACAGGGGTTCTATAAAAAGAAAAGGAGGACTTGTGGCACCTTACAGACTAACCAATTTATTTGAGCATAAGCTTTCGTGAGCTACAGCTCACTTCATCGGATGCTACGTACATTTGAACAATCCCAATCCCTATGTGTCTCAAGGTGGGAACACAAAAATCACTGGAGGCCTGGGGAGTTGAGGACAGCTGGGGAGCTGAGGCCTACATCTGTCTGTTTTCCCTTATTAGCCTCATTTTAAATAGTATGTATGATCTCTATTCGCTGACAGGGGTGTTGTGGGGTTAATATTTGTCATGATACCTACAAAACACTTAATGGTTAGGCTGCTAGTTCTCAGTGACCACAGCCTGTCATACTGACCAATGTCTCATCATTTCATTGTATTCCCCTATGTATCTACATCCATTTGTTGTCTTTTTAAACTTAAATTGAAAGCTCTTTGGGACAGGGGCCATCTTTCTGTTCTGTGTTTGTACAGCACCCAACACAGCGAGGTCCTGGTTCATGACTAGGGCCCCTAGGCTCTATGGTAATACAAACAAATAATCATAAATGATTTGTACAGTGCATTGTTAAAAAAGGTGAAAGTGTTATTGTTGTTCTAGTGGTATTTTTTGACTTACTGTTTAGTTAAATACTGTATGTAGATGTATAAGAATTGTAGTGTTCTGGAATATTTTTAGCTAGGAAGCCAAATTAGGGATTGTGTTCTGGTCTGGTCATGTTGCTATGAATAGGATGTGTTTTAGAATATTGTCTTTAATCCCTGGGGAGCCTGATACTGAAAGGTGTTCCATTTGCTCTATTTTCTCCTTCCATTAAGGGCTAGATTGTGCTAACCAGCTCCATTATTAAAAGTGGAACTTCAGATTCTGCAAACAATTATGCATATGAATAACTTTAGGCACACACGAGTGGTCCCACCGTGTTCATGTGAGTAAAATTACTCATGTGCTTAAGTGTTTGCAAGTTCAGTCCATTACTCTTCTACTAGTCCCATTGAATTCAGTCGGTGTACTCTAAGTGAAAGGTGCTCCTCAGAGAATGCAGAATCTGGCCCTGACTGTGGACAATGGTTTGTGTACTTGTTTGTAGACATAAAATTTTTAAATAGAAAATATCATTGAAGCATTTGTTTTGAGATCGTTGGAGAATACTTGCCTAGACTTTTTTGCAAGCAGATCTTTAAAAAGGGCCAGGTAAAATGTACTATATTCCTTTATAATGGTGAAGCTTGTGTGGGTGTAGTAGCTCCTTAATTTTTGTACATAAGACTAGAATGATTTTGGTAGTTATTCTGGAAGATAATGAGTTTTGCAGCCAAAAGATATTTGAAGAGTTCCCAGAAGTGCTGTTGGGTTAAGGCATGATGGTATTCTGAAATTACTTGCTAAACCAACATTCTCTAGTTAGGCTTAAATTACCCCAAAGTTAATTGTCCAGTGATGATGATAGGAAGTGAGTATACTGAAATCTTTTCTGTAATGATAGTACTGTAATATCTTTTATAGAAAGGAAGCAAATATAAAATTAGCCACAGATAATGAAGGGTAGAGTTTTTTTCCCCCCCGAATGAAACACAGCTTTGAACATACAGAAAAGGAATCACGATTAGAGGTAAGATTTCATGTGTAACCGTCATCTTAATTATAGCAAGGTAGCAACATTCCAAAGCCATTAAGTCTCTCACTTTGTCTGCTCAGATGTTATATCCATGAGCAAGGGAGGACCATGCAATTAGTGAAGAATTCGGTTGAATGTAGAAATACCTCAGAGATGTAACAGAAGGATCACACAGAATAAGTAGAAAAGTGTTTGGTTGTAGTGCAGCTGTATGCAGGAGCAGGGTGTTCTGATTTTGGAAAATTAGAAGCTTTTACAGATGGAAAACTAACCATATGGATCCCAAAGCAAATGGAAAGTTCATGGGCCAGATCATATGCTGAGAGATCTCTTCCTGCCTGCATATTGGGGTAATACCACCTCCCTGGCATGACTTCAATGGGAGCTGTAGTCATTTCAGAAAAGCTGGCCATTTAGGTGTCTAAATATGGATCTGGCTGCTTAATTTTAGGCACCTGGGATTGAAAATTTTGCCTTTAACATTTAGAAAATGGCATCTTGGCATTTAGCAATGTTAACTAGATAATCCTAAGGTTTTGGATGGCAGCTGTGAAGGGAAGGTTGTGTTTCATAGAATCATAGAATATCAGGGTTGGAAGGGACCTCAGGAGGTCATCTAGTCCAACCCTCTGCTCAAAGCAGGACCAATCCCCAAGTAAATCATCCCAGCCAGGGACATTTCCTGGTTTTTATGAAGCAGAACCAGGTCATGAATTTAGAGTGGAACAAGTCTTGACTAATAGTGTGCCCAAGCTGGCTGGAGAGCCAGGTGCCAATACTGACGTGACCTGCCCTTCTGCTGCCCAACTTCCAACAACTCTGTGGGTGAGGGAGATATAGTAGGAGCACAGAGCAGCTCTGGGCATGGAGCTGGCAGGCAAGAGTACATAGTAGACAGTGATCAGCTTGCCTGGTGGAGAGCTATTTCAGTTCTCTTGAGGAGTTTTGGGGGAGCTAGAGAGGTGTTGGGGTATTTGAAGGGCAGGAAGGGAGCAAGTGAGGCTGAGTTACTGAAAATGACTTAACTAATATGTGTGCAGGACTCTGAAGATATCAAGTGTCATACTGTCCAAGAAGGGCTTAGTATAGCACCTTAATGCCCTGGTGACAAGTAATTGACTCTTGGAGATAACCTTCCAAATCACAGCCATGTATTAAAAAAGATGATGATGAATTTATTTCTTAGGGCCAAATTCAGCCCTTGGATACATGCACAGTAATCTTTCTTTTTGTGACTTTGAGTTTTTGGTACCAATAGTTGTCTGTCTCTCTATCTAGAATCTGAACTGATGTATTTGGAATGACACACCTGGGGAGTGAGGAGAAGCACTACAACTGCATTTTCTGCTCCTCTCGATCAGAATCTTTAGATAAGAAATCAACAGGAACAAAGTTGTTCTGGTGTTCAGGTCAGTTACAGTTCATGATCTAGAAAAGCTACTGTGGATGATGTTTGTTTTATTTTTGTTTCTTGACTGAGAGTGAGAAGAATGAGCCTCTGTTTTTATAGTTTGACTGAGTGAGAGAATAAAACAGAGGGGCTAAGTGCTGTCAAAGCTGATTTATTTTGTTGCTAATTCAGAAGACTTCAACATACAGAAACAAAAAGATCCCAAAGTATCGATAGTTGAAAGTTGTAAAAGATGCCTTCTGGCTTTGTGCTCTAAATTTACAGCTACTCATTACATGGATGCTTACTAAAGTTTGTGGAGTTTCATAAGTGGAAATAACTTGTACTTCTAAAGCTGCAATCCTTGTTCGTGCTGTTGCTTCTGAAACTTGCAACTGGATGTAGTGACTGAAATAGCAGCAGGTCATTTTAGCAGTGTCATTAAGGTCTTAATGTTAGCTGTACTAACAGAGAAGTTATTTTCTACTACTATATATGTACACTGAAAAATGGGTATATTGAAAGTTGCTATCATATAGGGCATGTACTGTGATCCATTTACAGATATAATATACCTCTTCACAAGCTCTTAAAAGGTGGGCTATGCAGAAATTTGGCTTCTTAGTACTTCAGTCTCTCTCTCTCTCGCTCTCTCTCTCTCCTCAGTGATTACAATTTTCAAAAGCAGCTAAGTGAATTACAAGTTTAAGTCCCACTTTTTAAGTGATTTTTAATGAGACTTAAGTGCTTAAGGTCTGGTCTACACTATAAAGTTAGGTCAATGTAAGCAGCCTGGCGTTGACCTGTTGTGCTCATGTCTATAATTTAATTTGTCTCCCACTGATGTAAGTGCTTGTTACAGTGGGGTTGAGCTATGGTCGATGTATGGAGGTCAATACAGTACGAATGTAGACACTGTGTTATCTATGTCAACCCTAACAGCCCTCCAGCAGCTGTCCCACAATGCCCGACACTAACTGCTCTGGTCACAATTGTTAACTCTACTTCTCAGAGACCACATAGAAACGGAAGACCGTCCCCACCCCCTTTTAAAGCCCCTGCGAATTTTTGAAATGCCTCTTCCTGATTGTCCAAATTGGTGAACACACCTCTGTCTGCTCTCTGATGTGGGCAATCGCTCAGCTGACCATGCCAGCTACATGCTTCCGATACTCCAGGCAGGAGATATTGGATATCCTGGGTCTGTGGGTAGAAGATGATACTAAACTGGGAGGAGTGGTAGATACGCTGGAGGGGAGGGATAGGATACAGAAGGACCTAGACAAATTGGAGGATTGGGCCAAAAGAAATCTGATGAGGTTCAATAAGGATAAGTGCAGGGTCCTGCACTTAGGATGGAAGAATCCAATGCACCGCTACAGACTAGGGACCGAATGGCTAGGCAGCAGTTCTGCGGAAAAGGACCTAGGGGTGACAGTGGACGAGAAGCTGGATATGAGTCAGCAGTGTGCCCTTGTTGCCAAGAAGGCCAATGGCATTTTGGGATGTATAAGTAGGGGCATAGCGAGCAGATCGAGGGACGTGATCGTTCCCCTCTATTCGACATTGGTGAGGCCTCATCTAGAGTACTGTGTCCAGTTTTGGGCCCCACACTACAAGAAGGATGTGGATAAATTGGAGAGAGTCCAGCGAAGGGCAACAAAAATGATTAGGGGTCTGGAACACATGACTTATGAGGAGAGGCTGAGGGAGCTGGGATTGTTTAGCCTGCAGAAGAGAAGAATGAGGGGGGATTTGATAGCTGCTTTCAACTACCTGAAAGAGGGTTCCAGAGCGGATGGCTCTAGACTGTTCTCAATGGTAGCAGATGACAGAACGAGGAGTAATGGTCTCAAGTTGCAGTGGGGGAGGTTTAGATTGGATATTAGGAAAAACTTTTTCACTAAGAGGGTGGTGAAACACTGGAATGCGTTACCTAGGGAGGTGGTAGAATCTCCTTCCTTAGAGGTTTTTAAGGTCAGGCTTGACAAAGCCCTGGCTGGGATGATTTAACTGGGAATAGGTCCTGCTTTGAGCAGGGGGTTGGACTAGATGACCTTCTGGGGTCCCTTCCAACCCTGATATTCTATGATTCTATGATTCTAAGAGGCTGTGACACAGCTCCAAACCAGGAGTAAAAACATTGACATCTACAAGCAGATTGCTCGGGGGGTGCAGGAAAAGGGGTGTGACTGGGACCAGCAGCAGTGCCACAGGAAAGCCACAGAGCTGCGGCAGGGGTACGATAAGGCCAGGGAGACCAATGATTGATTTGGTGCAGAGCTGCAGATCTGCTGCTTTTACAAAGAGCTGCGTGCTGCACTTGGTGGAGACCCCACCGCCACTCGCACACCACTGTGGATACCTCTGAGGAGCCAGAGTCACAGGCCCCTGCCACGAAGAGCAAAGAGGAGGAGGTGGATGAGGAAGAGGAAGGAGAAGTACAGCGGACAGGCAACAGAAGGGTCCAGCTGTGCTGTGAGCCAGGCCCTGTTTTTGATTCCTCTGCAGTCCAGCCATTCCTACCAGTAGAGCACTGGTGAGCCCAATGCAGGAGAAGGAATCTAGGGTAAGTGTGTAAATCAATGTCCCATTACAGTAATGGCACCTCCAACTAAGCCGGACACATCTGTTGACTTTTAATTTACTCAAACTACAAGAAGTAATGGTACAACCATGAGAAGTAGAATGGCTATCTGCTTTTCCTTCCCCTCTATATTTAGGTGGGGGTGAGGGACTGTGGAGCAGTTTGTTTATGTACACAGGGATGTCTCTTGAATCTTCTGGAGAGATCTTAAGAAACTTCTCTGGAGGTACAGTGCAATCCTCTCCCAAAAAGATTTTATAGGGATGGCAGCCTTATTTCTTCCTCCGCGGGAGGACACTTTTCCACGTCAGTCAGCGACAACTTTGGCAGGTCCCATTGCCATAAACAGAGGCATATGGGCCTGTGTGTCTTCAGGATGCCATTAACAATTATGCTCTCTCTGCCTTTGTTACCCTCAGGAGAGAGAGATCTGCTAAAGCCATTGCAATCTGTGGAAAATTATGCCAGTATTCAGTGCCAGTGCCCTATTTTCATAGTTTTAGGCAACAAGGCAATTCCATATTTCTTTTTCCCTCACTCATGGTGGGACAGAGTGACCAGATGTCCAGATTTTATAGGGACAGTCCTGATTATGGGGGCTTTTTCTTATATAGGCACCTATTACCCCCCACTCTCTGTCCTGATTTTTTTACACTTGCTATCTGGTCACCCTAGTCAAGCTCCTCATGGTTTGAGCCGAGAGTGACACCGAGCACAAGCACTCCAAAGCAGAAAGTTCAATAAGCTTGTCTTGTTCAACACTTTAGGGGAGCAAGGGGGGGGGCAGTTCTGAATCTGAAGTTTCACTTTCTGTTCCTACTATACTTGCAATGGTACCTCCTGTGCATTTTATCAGTAGCTGCAGCTATTGCTGCCTTGAACAGTAGCCCTTCCATACCAGTAGAATGACTAACCTAGATAAAGAAGAGAAAAGAGAAGACCTGGGAGGAAATGCTCGCAGGATCTCGCAGAACCAGTGCTGCATCAGAGCTTGAACAGAGGGCGTGGAGGGTGAATATTGCAGACTAATATGGAGAAGAAAAGAGCAGACAGGAAAAAGGCAAAGGGAGAGAGAGATGCACCAGGACAAAATGGAGCTTCTCTGTAAGCAAACTTAGATGCTGCAGACTCTTGTGACGCTCCAGGTTCAACAATCCCAGGCTTGACTCCCACTGCAGACGGTAGAGAACTGCAGCATAGCACCTCCCTACACCTACACCTCTTAGCATTCCTCAGGGCCTGCACGTCTACTCCTACCACTCCACACTGGGAGAAAGTATGGACAACCACAGCTTCACCTACACTGACCCGTAAGATCCTGGGTTGATGTATGTGTAGCTACAATGGACATCAGTGTTCCTTCCTCTTGTTTATTTATTAAGGTTTCTAACATTTGTAAAGTGAACATGTATTTACTTTCAAGTTCTACAGATTATTTTTTGCACTTGTTTTCGTAAATGAACACAACTCTTTTTGTTTTTTAAAAGGTTCTTCATGTTTAGTTTACAACGCCATGGTGTATAATGCCTGCTGGCAGTGAAAGTAGTGCTCTTGTATGCTCTTACAAACCATAGGATCAGTGCTAAACAGCGTAGTCACCATAGATTCATAGATACTAAGGTCAGAAGGGACCATTATGATCATCTAGTCCGACTTCCTGCACAATGCAGGCCACAGAATCTCACCCACCCACTCCTGCGAAAAACCTCTGACCTACTTCTGAGCTATTGAAGTCTTCAAATCGTCGTTTAAAGACTTCAAGGAGCAGAGAATCCTCCAGCAAGTGACCCATGCCCCATGCTACAGAGGAAGGCGAAAAACCTCCAGGGCCTCTTCCAATCTGCCCTGGAGGAAAATTCCTTCCCGACCCCAAATATGGTGATCAGCTAAACCCTGAGCATATGGGCAAGATTCACCAGCCAGAAACCCGGGAAAGAATTCTCTGTAGTGACTCAGATCCCACCCCATCTAACATCCCATCACAGGCCATTGGGCCTATTTACCATGAATATTTAAAGATTAATTAATTGCCAAAATCATGTTATCCCATCATAAATATACAGCAAGTGCCCCAACATAAATAGGTACACTATCAGTGATTTAGGCACAGTTGTGCAGCACACAACATACAATTACTAACAGGCCCCCAAACTGCTACTCCAAGTTGAGCACACTACTGTGGCTGACTCACCGTTAGTGTTTTTTCAAAGCCTCCCTATGCCATTGAGCTCATCTAACGGCCGATGAGTCTGGCTATTCAAACTCAGCAAACAGCCTCTCCACTTCCTCCTTCACCCCTGTGGCCAATTTCCTCCTTTGCTTCACAAATATTATGCAGGATACAACAGCAGCTAATAACCACTATGATTTTTTTTGCCCAGAGATCCAATCTGGTGATAAACAACCCCAGCACCCTCTCAATCTACCAAAAGCACATTCAATTGTCATTCTGCACCTGCGGAGCTGGTAGCTGAATCTTTCCTTCATGCTGTTGAGTTGGCCGGTGTACGGCTTCATGAGCTGGGGAAGTAATGGATAGGCTGGATCCTCCAGGATCATTATTTGCATTTCAAGATTGTCCATGTTAATCTGCTGGTTGGGAAAGAAGGTAGGTCCCTGCTTGTAGCTTTCTGAACAGTCCTGTGTTCTTAAAGATGCAAGTGTCATGCACCTTCCCTGACCAGCCTGTATTGATGTCTGTGAAGCATCTCAGGTGATCCACCACTGCTTGCATTACCATGCAAAAGTAGTCCTTTCTGTTTGATGTACTCTGTGGCAAGGTGCTCTGGAGCCTAAATGGGGATAGTGCATGCCATCTATTGCTCCACCACAGTTCAGGAACTCCATTGCTGCACTGTGTCCTGCGTATAGCAGGAGACAGTTAATGGCCCTGCACATTTGCATGACGGTGGCTCCTGCAGTGGATTATTCCACTCCAGAATGACTTCCCATTGACTGATAGCAACCCAGTGTTGCAAGTTTCCACAGTGTGATCACCACTCGCTTCTTTGCTGTCGGTGCAGCTCTCAGTTTGGTGTTCCTGTGTTGGAAGAATGGGTCAAGATCAGTGTACAACTCCAGAAATATGGCTTTGCCCTTCTGAAAGTTCTGCAGCCACTGCTCGTCATCCCAAACCTACATTACAATGTGATTTCCACCAGTCAGTGCTTGTCTCTTGAGCCCACAAGCGATGCTCCACTGTTTGCCACTGCTTTGTGAACACCACTAATAACCTTGAATTGGTTCTCACTATGTCCCAAGGCAAACTGACCACCAGAAAATTGTCATGTTACTTGTAGTACTTGTTATGGCTTTGCGAATACCAGAGAGAGTGCGTCCTGTGCTTGAAATGCTCATGACAATAGTACAAAATGGTGGCGGTCCTGTGTGGGTTTGTGGGAAATTGAAACTAGGCATGAAAATTCTGGGATAGAGAGATTATGGGAGGGAGAACGTTGGATTATGGGAAATTGACCCTTTGCTCCCTGTCACCCCTGTGTGACTCATTTATGTTCCCCTATGCATTGCCAAAACTACCCAAAAGAGAGTGTGCTGAATACTGGAAGGTTGCACACTGAGATACCTACCCATAGTGCACTGCACTGTGCATTGACACAAGCACTCCTGCAGGTCCGTATTAACTGTCCTGTGGGCCTGGGCCCCTATATACAAGTCTTTTTTTCTAATTTAAAACAAAATGATCACAATTATGGCATCAAGGCTATTAACACAATACTAAACATGCCTTTTAATTAATATAAAGCTGTTCTGTGGTTACATTTCAGTCTAAAACATGTAGAATATAGGTAAGTTAATTCAAAATAGCTTACTTCTAACCTTAGAACAGCTGTTGTATTAGTTTCTTTCTGGGAGGGAGTTTGGTGCAGGAGGGGACTCCAGGCTGGGGCAGAGTGTTGGGGTACAGGAGGGGGTGAGGGATTGGGCTCTGGGAGGGAGTTTGGTGCAGGAGGGGATTCTGACCTAGGGGAGGGGGTTGGAATGCAGGCAGGGGTGCAAGGTGCAGGGTCCAGCCAGGAGGTGTTTACCACAGGTGGTTCCTGGGCTGCGGCACAGCAGGGCTCAGGCAGGCTACCTGCCTGTCATAGCCCCACGCTGCTTCCAGAAGCAGCCAGCTGCTGGCACATCTCTGCGCGCCCTTGGGGGGAGGAGGACAGCGTGTCTCCGTGTGATGCCCGCACCTGCAAGCGCGGCCCTCACAGCTCCCATTGGCTGGTTCCTGGCTAATGGGAGCTGCAGGGACAGTGCTGGGGGCGGGTGCAGTGCACGGAGCTGCCTCCCCCCCTCCTCCACCAGGGGCCACAGAGACATTCCAGCAGCTGACCGCTTCCGGGAGCAGCGTGGGACCATGCATGCAGGTGGCCTGCCTGAGCCCTGCTGCACTGGGGGCCCCCTTAGCCCGGGGCCCTGGGCTGTAGTCCCTAAAGGCCTGCGTTAATCCAGCCCTGCACTCCTGGTGAGTACACGCGGTGCCGACACAAGGAGCTAAGTATGAACATGCACAAACAATATGCTAACTGTGGCAGCTGTATGCCAACTTAACTTGCTTTGGCAAAACTTTTTAATGTAGACTTAAACTAGTTCATGTGGGTTGTTTTGAAAAATTTACCCAGTATCAGGAATTGTGATCTTTACTTATTCTTGGTTACTGTGTTTGTCTTGGGGTGGCAGTGGGTGTTCAAGAATGACTTTTAGTGTGCAATTGCTGACATGGAGTTCTTAGTTAAGACACTTGAACAATGCATTGATTCTTTCAGCATAATCATTATCTTTAATTACACTGTATCATATATCGGACACACTGTAACTGTGGAGAAGTAATGTCATTTTGGCATCTTGTAAAATGGCTGAGTGTTGTCAATGTACTCCCTAAAACTTTCATTATCATGAACCGGTATGGTAAGAAGTCAAAGGTATTTGTTCGTACAATTATCTTCTTAATCTCAAGTGTCATCAGGTGAGTACTGGCATAGTATCCTTTGAGCCATTTCAAAGACTGTTGGTTACTTTGCAATTTCTTGTGGGAGTGGGGGAAAAAGGACTAAGACTGAATGAAGGACAAGATTTAGTGTCCCCCACCCCTATCCTCACTCCTTTCAGAAAAAATGGTAACCAAAATATTTTCCCACTCTCCTCTCCTCCTCAGCTCACATTCTTTTCCGGGACTTGATTAAATAGCTAAAATTCTGGAAGACTCACTAATTAACTGGGTTAGTTTTTTTGTGTTGTACTTCCTTTCCATGTTACAGGCCATTGCAGAGAAGCTTAAATGAATTATCTGAATCGTTCCTCACTGCAGAGGTTGTGGGGGAGATACATACATCAGAGCTATTCTTTTTTTGTTCACAGATCTGAAGTTCTGTCTCACATTGATGTGTCAATAGAAGAAAGGTTTTAGAACAAACTGATAATTTAAACAGTAATAAGCCACCAGGATGAGATGGTATTCACCCAAGAGTTCTGAAGGAACTCAGCTATGAAATTGCAGAACTACTAACTGTGGTATGTAACCCATAGCTGAAAGAAGCCTCTGTACTGAATGTTTGGAAGGGTAGCCTATGTAATACCAATTTTTAAAAAGGGCTCCAGAGTCAATCCTGCCAGTTACAGGCTGGTAAGCCTAACTTCAGTACTGAGAAAATTGATAGAAACTTTAGAAAATTATCAGATCCATAGATAAACATGATTTGTTGGGAATGAGTCAACATGATGTTTGTAAAGGGAAGTCATGCCTCAGCAATCTATAACAATTCTTAGAGGGGGTCAACAAGCATGTGGATAAAGTTGATCCTGTCAATATAGTGTACCTGGATTTTCAGAAAGCCTTTGTCAAGGTTCCTCCCCAAAGGTTCTTAAGTAGTCATGCAATATGAGGGAAGGTCCTCTCATTAATCAGTAACTGGTTAAAAGATAGGAAACAAAGATTAGGAACAAATGGTCAGTTTTCACAATGGAGAGTGGTAAACAGTGAGGTCTTCCAAGGATCTGTACTGGGAACTGTGGTGTTCTGGAAAAGGGTTGAAGAGTGAAGTGGCAAAATTTGCAGATATAAAATTATTCAATATAGTTGAGCCCAAAGCTGACTGCAAAAAGTTACAGGGGGATATCACAAAACTGGGTGACCGGGCAATAAAATGGCAGATAAAATACAATACGGATAAGTACAAAATAATGCACATTGGGGAAAAAAAATAATCCCAACTACACATACATAATGAAGGGTACTAAATTGGCATACAGTCATCGATATTTCTCTTAAAAACTTCAGCTCAATGCGCAGCAACAGTCAAAAAGGCTAGCAATGTTAGGAACTATTAAGAAAGGGATAGATAAAACAGAAAATACCATAATGGCACTGTATGAATACAGTATCCTTTCCCCTTCTCATGATAGGGCTCTTAACACGTTGTTTTATGTGTTAAAAGCCATTTAAAAAACTTAACATTTAAAAAACTGTATTAAAATTAAGTCAGATTATAAAATTTACTGTAGCCTCACTTTTCTAACAGTTATGTCTAGCCTTATTTAAAGGGTGAAATCCTGACCTTGGTGAAGCCAATGGGAATTTTGGCATTGACTTCGGTGGGGTTAGGATTTCACCCAAAATGTCACAAAATTCCCTAATCCTGCCAGCCTCTCTCCTCCTAACCTCACAAACAGTTCCCCTCCTCTTTGTAATAAAATGAAAGGCCCAGTACTTTGATAATCTCCTAATTTTTTTTTTTTATTACAGTTACAGTCATCCAGGCAGGGAACAGAAACAACACCACCCTGTGGCTTAGGTGACAAATTACGTGTTATTAATAACATCTAATGATTAGAGGATACAAGCAATGAACTTGGTTTTACATAAGCTGAAATTTGTTTACATAAAAGTGTCTGATTTGTATGAATGTGATCACTTATAATTCTTCAAAGTCTGTTAATGAACTATGAACAGAAAGATGCTGAAATTCATACACTAACTTGTTTGCTACAAATTGTCTGGCCAGCTGTACTAGTGAATGTGACAGTCTGAAGAATATTTATTGATATCAGTTTTGACACTTTGCATCTTTGTTGTTTATGGGCCATTTTAAAGCCAAGACTTTTAAACTTGATCAGTTGCAGTAGTTGACATGGACAGGTACTCAGAGGCACACACAGAATAAGATTTCATTCCCTATTAGATATATTTATCATGTAGTTTTCTGAAGACAGAGAAAACTGGAGAAGGAAATAGACATAATCAGAGAATTAGTGTTGCATAATGTTTGTGGATGGGAAATCTTCCTTCATTTTTCTTTTAATGCTTCCCTGCTAAGAAATATTTGATTTGATGTCTGTTTTTCTTTTAATTATTTTATTATCCACCAAAGAGGGTGTTTGGCAGGCTTTGGTAAACAGAAAAATAACAAAATGAACTGGAAAACTTTAATAAACATAAATAAAAACTTGAAAACAAGGGATTAAAGTTTTTGATCCTTGGATGATCCACTAATTGTTCCCATTATTCATTCCTGTGTGAAAAGTGTGTGTTGCAGCAGCTAGGGGAAAAAAGAAAAATGGCAGAGCAAGGGAAGGGAAAGCTGGGTTTGGGGACTAGATTGAAATAGCACTACATTCCTTTGTGCCTTACATGGGGCAATGTTTGTTCCTAATTCAAACATAGAACACTAGGCCAAATTCTTCTCTCATGCCATGGAACCCATTGACTTGAATAGGCTTGCAAGAGTTTTAGTAAGGATAGAATTTGGCCCTTAGATTTCTAAGGCATCAGGTAGGCTTATGGTGCTCTATAGAAACTTCAGGCCAAAATCTGATTCTTGTCCTCTCTGCAGCTTGGAGCCTTTAGCACAACTATGGTCTCAGAAAAGGTAGTGAAACCTTTGGAGTCAGCAGCTGTGGAGAGACTCTGTGACCACACAGACCACCACCTGCACTCTCCCCCAGGTGTGAAGTCCATGGCTAGGCCTCTCTCCCATCCTCAGTCATATAGTCAAAAACACAATATATAAGGTATGCATTTGGATGCTGCTACAATTGGCATATAATAAATCAATACAAAACCTGAACAGATGCCTATGGCAATAGACAGGTTTCAGAGTAACAGCCGTGTTAGTCTGTATTCGCAAAAAGAAAAGGAGTACTTGTGGCACCTTAGAGACTAACCAATTTATTTGAGCATAAGCTTTCGTGAGCTACAGCTCACTTCATCGGATGCATACTGTGGAAAGTGTAGAAGATCTTTTTATATACACACAAAGCATTTCCATCCCACCATCAACCTCAGCCTGGTCCAGTCCACACAAGAGATCCACTTCCTGGACACTACAGTGCTAATAAATGATGCTCACATAAACACTACCCTATACCGGAAACTTACTGACCGCTATTCCTACCTACATGCCTCCAGCTTTCACCCTGACCACACCACATGATCCATCGTCTACAGCCAAGCTCTGCGATACAACTGCATTTGCTCCAACCCCTCAGACAGAGACAAACACCTACAAGAGCTCTATCAAGCATTCTTACAACTACAATATCCACCTGCGGAAGTGAAGAAACAGATTGATAGAGCCAGAAGAGTTCCCAGAAGTCTCCTACTACAGGACAGGCCTAACAAAGAAAATAACAGAACGCCACTAGCCGTCACCTTCAGCCCCCAACTAAAACCCCTCCAACGCATTATTAAGGATCTACAACCTATCCTGAAGGATGACCCAACACTCTCACAAATCTTGGGAGACAGGCCAGTCCTTGCCTACAGAGCGCCGCCCAACCTGAAGCAAATACTCACCAGCAACCACATACCACACAACAGAACCACTAACCCAGGAACCTATCCTTGCAACAAAGCCTGTTGCCAACTGTCCCCACATTTCTATTCAGGGGACACCATCACAGGGCCTAATAACATCAGCCACACTATCAGAGGCTCGTTCACCTGCACATCCACCAATGTGATATATGCCATCATGTGCCAGCAATGCCCCTCTGCCATGTACACTGGTCAATCTGGACAGTCTCTACGTAAAAGAATAAATGGACACAAATCAGATGTCAAGAATTATAACATTCATAAACCAGTTGGAGAACACTTCATTCTCTCTGGTCACGCGATTACAGACATGAAAGTTGTGATATTACAACAAAAAAACTTCAAATCCAGACTCCAGCGAGAAACTGTTGAATTGGAATTCATTTGCAAATTTGATACAATTAACTTAGGCCTGAATAGAGACTGGGAGTGGCTAAGTCATTATGCAAGGTAACCTATTTCCCCTTGTTTTTTCCTACCCTCCCTCCCCCAGACGTTCTTGTTAAACCCTGGATTTGTGCTGGAAATGGCCCACCTTGATTATCAGACACATTGTAAGGAGAGTGATCACTTTAGATAAGCTATTAGCAGCAGGAGAGTGGGGTGGGAGGAGGTATTTTTTCATGCTTTGTGTGTATATAAAAAGATCTGCTACACTTTCCACAGTATGCATCCGATGAAGTGAGCTGTAGCTCATGAAAGCTTATGCTCAAATAAATTGGTTAATCTCTAAGGTGCCACAAGTACTCTTTTTCTTTTTATGGCAATAGAGGCACTGTGGAGTGTGTATGTAGATGGAGGAAAGCTGATTTTTCTCCCCGACTGCCCAAAGTTGGAGATAAGTTGGTCCCCAGCTCATAGCTCTGAAATGATGCTGTCAGCTGGGGACCATGGGCACACTGGCCAGCTTTACCTTGCCCCACTATCCGCAGGATTATCAAGAGAAGGAGGGTTCAAAATCCCTGTGTCCCCTATAGCTCCCCCGATACATAGGTAACTCCTCACTACTTGGTGCTGAATGAATAGCCTACGGGTTATCTGGAAGTCCCATCTCTAATCCTTGCATGGGGGACATGGAAGGGCAGAATCTGAGGCAGAATGCATTTTCTTTGCCCCCTTTATGAGCTGCATGATTCCCAGTGCAAGGCAGCTGCTACCCGCCCAGTTTCTGTGGTGGTGGTGTTTGGGTTTTGTTGTTGTTGTTTTGGGATTTTTTAGGTTCTGAGGACTTTTATCTCTGAACCACCAGACAGTGGGTGGCAGTAAATGGCACACATGTTAGATTTCCCACTATAATTAACTATAATTTCCTACTATAATTCAAACAAAAAAAATAAAAAAAATCCCAGATCTGAAATCTCACAAATGCAAAATCTATCAACAAATAGAGAAACTGGGCACCATTGCTTCTGCAAATTTGCTCCTGCATGGTGAGGCTGGCATTGTAGTAATTCTGTTGGCTATTGTGAGACATTTATTTTATATGCTAAAAAGGGAAAGCAGGATGACAGACTAAATACTGCTGTGGTTGTTCCCTGAATTTCTCAGGGACTTCATGGTTATCACCTTTAACCTCGTGAATTTTGTAGGTAACCAACTAATAAAGAAATAATAAATATTGTGTGCAGCTAAAGTTCAGGGTAGTTTAGATGAAAACTGGAAATGGGCCTGTGACAAACTATAACTGAATTTTAAATGAGCATAGGACTATTATAACACAATATTGATGTCTTGAATCTTAAATTCTATATTAAGGTCATGGGAATGGCTTAGTGTTTTATGAGCCTTTGTAGTCTTAGCGGCACCAACTCTTTAATCTTAACTTTGCCTTAGGCCAAAATAAATCTTAATGTTGTAAACTGTATGGTAACATAACTGCCTTGTTCAGTTGTGATCTCCCCCCCCTCCCAAATGTCACTAATGACTTGCTGTGGCAAAACAAAAAAGAAAAATCTTACTCTTTCCATTGAAATGGCAAATGGGAACTATTTAGGATTGTAACGTGAACCGAATCTTTATTTTTGAATATTTTAACCTTCGAATTTTGAGCTTCCTCAGTGATTTTTGGTGGTGCATAACTGAGCAAGATTACAAGAAATTAAAAAAATTAATTGCAAGCTTTTGGCCTCTTTGTTTTCTCTATTAATGCCAGTAATTAAGTTCCAATATTTGTCACTGGACATAGTGCTACTGGTGTTGTGGTCCATATTGTTTTCTCTAAAGATGATTGAATAATGTATAGCTTCAACATTATCAAGAACAAAACCAGACTGTTGGATTCTAATTTAAAACTGAAACTGAAAATTGTATTGCAGTGGGATTAAAAAATATTCAGTTGTATATGTTAAATTTAGACAGTATTTAACTATTCACGTACATAAAAATATACAACCCATAAATTAAAACTCCATCCTTCTCAATATATGGTATATGCTTCAATCCCCATATCCCATTTCAGCCCCTCCACTCTTTTCCACCCCAATTGGGGTGGGGAATGAAAACTGGAGAAGGAGGAGGAGGACAAAAATAAAGGAAAAACAAAACAAACTCCACTCCTATTGCACCTGGTTGTTCAGGAAGGATAGGCAGGGCAGAAAAGGTGGGGGAGTTGCATTGTATGTAAGAGAACAGTATGACTGCTCAGAGCTCCAGTATGAAACTGCAGAAAAACCTGAGAGTCTCTGGATTAAGTTTAGAAGTATGAGCAACAAGGGTGATAGCGTGGTCGGAGTCTGCCATAGACCACCAGACCAGGGGGATGAGGTGGATGAGGCTTTCTTCAAGCAACTAACAGAAGTTACTAGATCACAGGCCCTGGTTCTGATGGGGGACTTCAATCACCCTGATATCTGCTGGAAGAGAAATACAGCGGCGCACAGACAATCCAGGAAGTTTTTGGAAAGTGTAGGGGACAATTTCCTAGTGCAAGTGCTGGAGGAACCAACTAGGGGCAGAGCTCTTCTTGACCTGCTGCTCCCAACTGGGAAGAATTAGTAGGGGAAGCAAAAGTGGATGGGAACCTGGGAGGCAGTGACCATGAGATGGCTGAGTTCAGGATCCTGACAAAAGGAGAAAGGAGAGCAGCAGAATACCGACCCTGGACTTCAGAAAAGCAGACTTTGATTCCCTCAGGGACTAATGGGCAGGATCCTCTGGGAGAATAACATGAGAGGGAAAGGAGTCCAGGAGAGCTGGCTGTATTTTAAAGAATCCTTATTGAGGTTGCAGGAACAAACCATCCTGATGTGTAGAAAGAATAGTAAATATGGCAGGTGACCAGCTTGGCTTAATAGCGAAATCCTTGCTGATCTTAAACACAAAAAAGCTTACAAGAAGTGGAAGCTTGGACAAATGACCAGGGAGGAGTATAAAAATATTGCTCAGGCATGCAGGAGTGAAATTAGGAAGTCCAAATCACAATTAGAATTGCAGCTAGCAAGGGATGTTAAGGGTAACAAGAAGGGTTTCTTCAGATATGTTAGCAACAAGAAGGTTAGGGAAAGTGTGGGCCCCTTACTGAGTGGGGGAGGCAACCTAGTGACAGAGGATGTGGAAAAAGCTAATGTACTCAATGCTTTTTTTGCCTCTGCCTTCATGAACAAGGTCAGCTCCCAGACTACTACACTGGGCAGCACAGTATGGGGAGCAGGTGACCAGCTCTCTGTGGAGAAAGAAGTGGTTCAGGACTATTTAGAAAAGCTGGACGAGCACAAGTCCATGGGGCTGGATGCACTGCATCCAAGGGTGCTAAAGGAGTTGGCGGATGTGATTGCAGAGCCATTGGCCATTATCTTTGAAAACTCATGGCGATCGGGGAGGTCCTGGATGACTGGAAAAAGGCTAATGTAGTGCCCATCTTTAAAAAAGGGAAGGAGGAGGATCCGGGGAACTATAGGCCAGTCAGCCTCACCTCAGTCCCTGGAAAAATCGTGGAGCAGGTCATCAAGGAATCAATTTTGAAGCACTTCGAGGAGAGGAAAGTGATCAGGAACAGACAGCATAGATTCACCAAGGGCAAGTCATACCTGACTAACCTAATTGCCCTCTATGATGAGATAACTGGCTCTGTGGATGAGGGGAGAGCAGTGGACATGTTATTCCTTGACTTTAGCAAAGCTTGTGATATGGTCTCCCATAGTATTCTTGCCAGCAAGTTAAAAAAGTATGGATTGGATGAATGGACTATAAGGTGGATAGAAAGCTGGCTAGATTGTCGGAATCAACGGGTAGTGATCAACAGCTTGATGTCTAGTTGGCAGCCGGTATCAAGCGGGTGCCCTAAGGGTTGGTCCTGGGGCCGGTTTTGTTCAATATCTTCATTAATGATCTGGAGGATGATGGGGATTGCACCCTCAGCTAGTTTGCAGATGACACTAAACTGGGAGGAGAGGTAGAAACACTGGAGGGTAGGGATAGGATACAAAGGGACCGAGACAAATTAGAGGATTGGGCCAAAAGAAATCTGATGAGGTTCAACAAGGACAAATGCAGAGTCCTGCACTTAGGATGCAAGAATCCCATGCACCGCTACAGAGTAGGGATTGAGTGGCTAGGCAGCAGTTCTGCAGAAAAGGACCTAGGGGTTACAGTGGATGAGAAGCTGGATATGAGTCAATAGTGTGCCCTTGTTGCCAAGAAGGCTAACAGCATTTTGGACGGTATAAGTAGGAGCATTACCTGCAGATCCAGAGATGTGATCATTCCCCTCTATTCGGCATTGGTGAGGCCTCATCTGGAGTACTGTGTCCAGTTTTGGGCCCCGCACTAAAAGAAGGATGTGGAAAAATTGGAAAGAGTCCAGCGGAGGGCAACAAAAATGATAGCTGCTTTCAACTAGCTTTCAACTACCTGAAAGGGGGTTCCAAAGAGGATGGATCTAGACTGTTCTCTGTGGTAGCAGATGACAGAATGAGGAGTAATGGTCTCAAGTTGCAGTAGGGGAGATTTAGGTTGGATGTTAGGAAAAACTTTTTCACTAGGAGGGTGTCGAAGCACTGGAATGGGTTACCTAGAGAGGTGCTGGAATCTCCTTCCTTAGAGGTTTTTAAGGTCAGGCTTGACAAAGCCCTGGCTGGGATGATTTATTTGGGGATTGGTCCTGCTTTGAGCAGGGTTTGGACTAGATGACCTCCCGAGGTTCCTTCCATCCCTGATGTTCTATGATTCTATTTAAAGTCTATTTAGTACTGGATCAGCCCTTATATTGGGGGAGGGAGTGTGAGAAGGAATCAAGAGGAACCAGGAAACTCCCAGGATCTACTCAATACGTTTTCTAGGCACTATCCTCTTTAGCAGAAATGTAGTTTGGAATGTAGATTTGGCTGTTGGTGAAGCGTCCTAACTCATGGATTGGCACCCCTTAGCACCACCTTCTTTGGAGATATCCTGAGAGAATATACCTGTGTCGTGCTCCTCTTCTGAAAGCATTAATTCTTGCTGTGGTATCTACCAAGCTCCCTGTGGGATAAGAAAGGGATGGTGCTGCAGAGAGACACTGGCCTACCTCATAAAATTTCTTCAGATCTCTTGGTTAGAGTCCATATGATCCTGGTGACTTGTTGATACGTTTCCTTCTGTTTGTTCCAGTACCACCTCTTTTGATGTTTCAATCTTTCTCAGTACTCTGTTCCCTGAAAAGGATGGGTCTGGGTTATGTATCTCTTCCCAAATCTTTAATGGTGAAGATTGTAGAAAAGCTGATTCAAATAAATTATTCAACATCCTTAAGCTCTTTAATTGCACCCTTTGCTCCTTCGTAGTCCAGCAGACCCACTGATTCTCTGATGTGGCCTCTTGATTCTGGTATGCTTAAAGGAAATTTTTTCTTCTCTTTAGTCATTTGTCATTAAAATCCCTCTTAGACCTCCTTGTTTCTGCATTGCATTCCAAATACCATAGGTTATCCTTTTTAAAAATTGACTTCACTAGGGTTGGAGTTCCATTTTTCTGATGAATGCCTTATTGGCTCTAATAACCTCTTAAACGTTGCCATTTAACCATTCTGAGTCTGTCCTTTTTTTGTTTATGGACAAGAATTTCATATTTGTCATGGATAAGGAGACAGTTTAGTCATGGTCAGATTCCTTTAATGGACTTTAATGGACTTCCGTGACTACTTTGGTTTCAACTTCAGCTGCGAGGTGGGACTGGAGCTGTCAGCCTGCCTGCCCTGCTTGGGCTTCAGCCCCCCATGGACAGGTTGCGCTCTTCTGTGCATTTTTGTTTATTGCCCAAGACCTGCCTGTGATTTGTACTGAAATTACCCATGACAGAATCTTAGCCTTAAAGAGGCTATTTATCCATGATTGAATTTAAGGATTTTCATTTCCTTACATTTGATTTTCCTTTTTAAAATCTCTATCTAAAGCATAGCATTAGAGTGCTAATTTTGGTATGAGCCCTCCCCCAAAAAGTAGATCTTATTTACAGAATAGTGAGCTCACTACCACATAATGGCTGAATTATAGGTATTTGTCAGCCCAATTCATATGTTTTTCTTAGAACTAAAGCATAGAGCATAGCTTCTCCTCTTGTGTGCTCTAGGACTAGCTGTTCCAAGAAACTAGTGTTTAAGGCAATATTTCCCAATGTCATGCGGTCCCCCGCCCCCCGAGGGCATGAAGGACTAGGGTGTGTGTGTGTGTGTATAGAACTCTGGACTCTCACTTTTTGTCTAAATGAAAACTGAGTCTCTAGCTATTATGGTTGTGTAGAAAACCTTCCGAATGTGAAGGAAGTGTAATTGTTGCAGAGATGTCTGCCTGCAGAACTCAGAGCTATTCTTTCAGGATGTGAACTTCCCAGATCATTTCAACGGAGGCTGATTGAGATGCTCTTTGGCATACAGCCATGGCTAAACTTCCATGCACCAGGCTGCTGGGTTTTGGAGCCCACCTCACTGGACAGGTATGTGCTCTAACTTTCCATGGGTCTCAGCAGCCTGCATCAGTGTTTCTCCCCTTGGCCTCTCTGACACATCCCTTGGACATGGGCGTTCTGTCTGTCACCCCTTCATGGAAATAGGTCCATGGAGCCCAACTGCTTAGGCCCCTGGAACCAGTACTGACTCCCCCATAGCTTAAGTGCACCCTTTCCCAGAGCCCCAACCTTGTGATTACTGTGGGTTTACAGTTTAACTCTTCAGGAGCATGGGATAGTGAAAGCAAACAGACAGGCTTTGAACAGGATTCTAAAACAAATTACTCTTTACTTTGATAGCAAAGAAAATACAGAGCTCCAGACAAAAATAATGAAATACTAGCATGCATTTCCTTGCCTCAGTATCCTCACCATTCAGGAGAGTACATTGGGCTTGTGAAGAGTCCTCTGGGGTGTTCAGAATCCCCTGGCTGCACATTGCTTATTTTCTTCTGAATCCTTGAGTCTCTTTCTCTCTCTTCTCTGCAGATAGCTTGTTTTGACCTCATAGAATCATAGACTTTAAGGTCAGAAGGGACAATTATGATTGTCTAGTCCAACCTCCTGCACAATGCAGGCCACAGAATCTCACCCACCTACTCCTGTAACAAACCCCTAACCTATGTCTGAGCTATTGAAGTCCTCAAATTGTGGTTTAAAGACTTCAAGGTGCAGAGAATCCTCCAGCAAGTGACCTGTGCCCCAAGCTGCAGAGGAAGGAGAAAAAACCCCAGGGCCTCTGCCAATCTGCCCTGGAGGAAAATTCCTTCCCGACCCCAAATATGGCAATCAGCTAAACCCTGAGCATATGGGCAAGACTCACCAGCCAGACACCCAGGAAAGAATTCTCTGTAGTAACTCAGATCCCACCCCATCTAACATCCCATCATAGGCCACTGGGGATATCTACTGCTAATAGTTGAAGATCAGTTAATTGCCAAAATTAGGCTATCCCATCATAACATCCCTTCTATAAACTTATGAAGCTTAGTCTTGAAGTCTTTGCCTTCTCCATCTCCAGTGCATGCTTCCTCTCTTTTTCCTTCTCCTCCATTTCTTTTTCCCTTGCCTCCATAGCTCTCCTGTGGGCAGCCTTGTGGGCTTTTTCCTTTTCCTCCATTTCTTTTTCCTTTGCCTCCATAGCTCTCCTGTGGGCAGCCTCTTTGGCTGTTTCTGTTTTGGGCTCTGTCATGGTTGCCTCTCTGTTTTTAACTAACTTTACACCCGAGAGTTAGAAATAAAACAAACAAACAAACAAAACTTGGCTTGTCAAAAAAATAGGTTGTGCTGTAACCGGATACCGATGTTCTCTGATAGTGATTGTCAGCCTACAGAAAAATCTTTTGTCTCCAGGCAAATAGACAGAAAAACCCTCTAGCTGCTCTTAGCTAAAAAAACAAAAAACTTCTTCAGGTCTGTGAAGACTTGTGAATTTCCCTGCAGGAGGTTAACTACCCTGTCTTTTTTGGTAGAGAAACTCCAGCTCACAAAAGCAAGCTCCCTTTTGTTATGCTTGTTGCTTTGTCCCCTTTTACAAAACCCTTTAAAATCTTTTCAAATCCTTCTGGGCTTCTGGTTAAAAAAAAAAATCTCAAAATGATCTGAAAATGATTTCAAGTTAATCCCACCGCCCTGTCACCATGTCAAGGTTCCTTCCCCACTCTGAACTCTAGGGTACAGATGTGGGGACCTGCATGAAAGACCCCCTAAGCTTATTCTTACCAGCTTAGGTTAAACACTGCCACCACCAAAGTGTTACACAAAGAACAGGAGAAGTGCCCACTTGGAAACGTCTCCCCGCCAAATTATCCCCCCAAGCACTACACCCCCTTTTCTGGGGAAGGCTTGATAAAAATCCTCACCAATTTGCATAGGTGAACACAGACCCAAACTCTTGGATCTTAAGAACAATGAAAAGCAATCAGGTTCTTAAAAGAATCATAGAATCATAAAATATCAGGGTTGGAAGGGACCTCAGGAGGTCATCTAGTCCAACCCGCTGCTCAAAGCAGGACCAATCCCCAACTAAATCATCCCAGCCAGGGCTTTGTCAAGCCTGACCTTAAAAACTTCTAAGGAAGGAGATTCCACCACCTCCCTAGGTAACGCATTCCAGTGTTTCACCACCCTCCTAGTGAAAAAGTTTTTCCTAAACTCCAACCTAAACCTCCCCCACTGCAACTTGAAATCATTACTCCTCATTCTGTCATCTGCTACCACTGAGAACAGTCTAGATCCATCTTCTTTGGAACCCCCTTTCAGGTAGTTGAAAGCAGCTATCAAATCCCCCCTCATTCTTCTCTTCCACAGACTAAACAATCCCAGTTCCCTCAGCCTCTCCTCATAAGTCATGTGTTCCAGTCCCCTAATCATTTTTATTGCCGTTTTTCAATTTTTCCACATCACATTCCACAATGTTAATTAAAGAAAAAGTAAAAGAATCACCTCTGTAAAATCAGGATGGTAAATACCTTACAGGGTAATCAGATTCAAAACATAGAGAATCCCTCTAGGCAAAACCTTAAGTTACAAAAAGATACAAAAACAGGAATATACATCCCATTCAGCACAACTTATTTTATCAGCCATTTAAACAAAACAGAATCTAACACATATCTAACTAGATTGCTTACTGACTTTTTACAGGAGTTCTGACCTGCATGCCTGCTCTGGTCCCGGCAAAAGCACCACAGTTCCCACAGTCTCTGCTGCCCATTGGAGTTCTGGGTTAAGATCCTAATGCCTGATGAGGCAAAAAACATTGTCACAGGTGGTTCTGGGTACATGTCATCAGGCCCTCCCTCTGTGAAAGCAACAGCAGTCAATCGTTTCTCACTTTTTTTCCTGAGTTACCTGTGCAGACGCCATACCACGGCAAGCATGGAGCCCGCTCAGCTCACTGTCACCGTATGTCTCCTGGGTGCTGGCAGACGCGGTACTGCATTGCTACACAGCAGGAGCAACCCATTACCTTGTGGCAGCAGATGGTGCAATAGGTCATCGTGTCTAAGGTACTCCTGGCTGCCTCAGTAAGGTTGGTCAGGAGTGCCTGGGCAGACATGGGTACAGGGACTAAATTAGTAGTGACTCGACCAGGTCATTCTCTTTAGTCCTGCAGGCAGTCCTATTGTACCATCTTATGGTGAGCAGGCAGGAGATGAGGATGGCTAGCAGTCCTATTGCACCATCTTCTGCCGAGTAGCCAGGAGATGTGGGTGGCTTGCAGTCCTACTGCACTGTCTGTTGCCAGCCAAAAATGTAAAGGATAGATGGAGTAGATCAAAACAAGAAATAGACCAGATTTGTTTTGTATTCATTTGCTCCCCCCTCCCTCCATGAAATCAACAGCCGACAATCGTTTTGGTGAGGTCTGTCGGGGCACCTGGAAAACTTTAATGGAGATTCAGTCCTGCCTGAAATACCAGAGGGAGGGCTAGCTTAGTGGGTTGAGCATTGGCCTGCTAAACCCAGGGTTTTGAGTTCAATCCTTGAGGGGGCCATTCTGTGTGACAGTTATTTTTGTTTCTCCTTGATGTAAAGCCACCCACTTTGTTGATTTTAATTCCCTGTAAGCCAACCCTGTAAGCCATGTCGTCAGTCACCCCTCCCTCCGTCAGAGCAATGGCAGACAATCGTTCCGCGCCTTTTTTCTGTGCAGACGCCATACCACGGCAAGCATGGAGCCCGCTCAGATCACTTTGGCACATTAAACACCACGCACATTAGGAGCACATTAGGAGCACATTAGGAGCACATTAAACACCACGCACATTATCCAGCAGTATATGCAGCACCAGAACCTGTCAAAGCGAAACCAGGCGAGAAGGCGACATCAGCGCGGTGACAAGAGTGATGAGGACATGGACACAGACTTCTCTCAAAGCACGAGCCCTGGCAATGCGGGCATCATGGTGCTAATGGGGCAGGTTCATGCGGTGAAATGTTAATTCTGAGCCCAGGAAACAAGCACAGACTGGTGGGACCGCATAGTGTTGCAGGTCTGGGATGATTCTGCAAAATCATGTGCAAAACTTTTGCATGCGTAAGGGCACTTTCATGGAACTTTGTGACTTGCTTTCCCCTGCCCCGAAGCGCAAGAATACCAAGATGAGAGCATCCCTCACAGTTCACAAGTGAGTGGCAATAGCCCTGTGGAAGCTTGCAACGCCAGACAGCTACCGGTCAGTTGGGAATCAATTTGGAGTGGGCAAATCTACTGTGGGGGCTGCTGTGATGCAAGTAACCAACGCAATCAAAGATCTGCTGATATCAAGTATAGTGACCCTGGGAAATGTGCAGATCATAGTGGATGGCTTTGCTGCAATGGGATTCCCTAACTGTGGTGGGGCCATAGACGGAACCCATATCGCTATCTTGGCACCGGAGCACCAAGCCGGCGAGTACATAAACCGCAAGGAGTACTTTTCAATAGTGCTGCAAGCACTGCTGGATCACAAGGGACGTTTCACCACCATCAAAGTGGGATGGCCGGGAAAGGTACATGACGCTCGCATCTTCAGGAACTCTGGTCTGTTTCAAAAGCTGCAAGAAGGGACTTTATTCCCAGACCAGAAAATAACCGTTGGGGACGTTGAAATGCCTATATGTATCCTTGGGGACCCAGCCTACCCCTTAATGCCATGGCTCATGAAGCCATACACAGGCAGCCTGGACAGTAGTCAGGAGCTGTTCAACTACAGGCTGAGTAAGTGCAGAATGGTGGTAGAATGTGCATTTGGACGTTTAAAAGCCCGCTGGCGCAGTTTACTGACTCGGTTAGACCTCAGCGAAACCAATATTCCCACTGTTATTGCTGCTTGCTGTGTGCTCCACAATATCTGTGAGAATAAGGGGGAGACGTTTATGGTGGGGTGGGAGGTTGAGGCAAATTGCCTGGCTGCTGGTAATGCACAGGCAGACACCAGGGCGGTTAGAAGAGCACAGGAGGGCCCGGTGTGCATCAGAGAAGCTTTGAAAACCAGTTTCATGACTGGCCAGGCTACAGTGTGATGGTTCTGTTTGTTTCTCCTTGATGAACTCTCCCACCCCCCCCACTCTACTTCCCTGTAAGCTAACTACCCTCCCCTCCTCCCTTCGATCACCACTTGCAGAGGCAATAAAGTCATTGTTGCTTTACATTCATGCATTCTTTATTAATTCATCACACAAATAGGGGGATAACTGCCAAGGTAGGAGGGCTGGTGGAGGAGAGAAGCACCGGGAGGGGTGGTGGAGGAGGGAAGGACAAGGCCACACAGCACTTTAAAAGTATAAAACTTTAAAATTTATTGAATGCCAGCCTTCTGTTGCTTGGGCAATCCTCTGAGGTGGAGTGTCTGGGTGGCTAGAGCCCCCACCACTGCGTTCTTGGGCATCTGGGTCAGAAGGCTATGGAACTTGGGGAGGAGGGCAGTTGGTTACACAGGGGCTGTAGCAGCAGTCTGTGCTCCAGCTGCCTTTTCTGCAGCTCAACCATATGCTGGAGCATATTAGTTTGATCCTCCAGCAGCCTCAGCATTGAATCCTGCCTCCTCTCATCACGCTGCCACCACCTTTCAGCCTCAGCCCTCTCTTCAGCCCACCACTTACTCTCTTCAGCCCGCCACCTCTCCTCCCGGTCATTTTGTGCTTTTCTGCACTCTGACATTGTCTGCCTCCATGCATTCGTCTGTGCTCTGTCAGTGTGGGAGGACAGCATGAGCTCAGAGAACATTTAATCACGAGTGCTTTTTTTTCACCTTCTAATCTTCACTAGCCTCTGGGAAGGAGAAGATCCTGTGATCCTTGAAATACAAGCAGCTGGTGGAGAGAAAAAAAAAAGGACAGTGGTATTTAAAAAGAGACATTTTATAGAACAATGGGTACACTCTTTTATGGTAAACCTTGCTGTTAACATTACATACATAGCACATGTGCTTTCGTTCAAAGGTCTCATTTTGCCTCCCCCCACCATGTGGCTAGGCCCTCCTCCTTCCCCCTCCCCATGGCTAACAGCGGGGAACATTTCTGTTCAGCCACAGGCAAACAGCTCAGCAGGAACAGGCACCTCTGAATGTCCCCTTATGAAAAGCACCCTATTTCAACGAGGTGACCATGAATGATATCACTCTCCTGAGGATAACACAGAGAGATAAAGAACGGATGTTGTTTGAACGCCAGCAAACATACACTGCAATGCTTTGTTCTACAGTGATTCCCAAGTACGTGCTACTGGCCTGGAGTGGTAAAGTGTCCTACCATGGTGGACAGAATAAGGCTGCCCTCCCCAGAAACCCTTTGCAAAGGCTTTGCGGGTACAGCCAGGAGAGCCGCAAATGCCAGGACGAATTAATCATTAAACGTGCTTGCTTTTAAACCATGTATACTATTTTAAAAGGTACACTCACCAGAGGTCCTTCTCCACCTGGCGGGTCCGGGAGGCAGCCTTGGGTGGGTTTGTGGGGTACTGGCTCCAGGTCCAGGGTGAGAAACTGTTCCTGGCTGTCGGGAAAAGCAGTTTCTCCACTTGCTTGCTGTGAGCTATCTAGAACTTCATCATCATCTTTTTCGTCCCCAAAACCTGCTTCCGCGTTGCCTCCATCTCCATTGAAGGAGTCAAACAACACAGCTGGGGTAGTGGTGGCTGAACCCCCTAAAGTGGCATGCAGCTCATCATAGAAGCGGCATGTTTGGGGCTCTGACCCGGAGTGGCTGTTTGCCTCTCTGGTTTTCTGGTAGGCTTGCCTCAGCTCCTTAAGCTTCACGTGGCACTGCTTCGGATCCCTGTTATGGCCTCTGTCCTTCATGCCCTGGGAGATTTTGACAAAGGTTTTGGCATTTTGAAAACTGGAACTGAGTTCTGATAGCATGGATTCCTTTCCCCATACAGAGATCAGATCCAGTACCTCCCGTTCGGTCCATGCTGGAGCTGTTTTGGGATTCTGGGACTCCATCATGGTCACCTTTGCTGATGAGCTCTGCACTCACCAGCAGCTTGCCATGCTGGCCAAACAGGAAATTGAAATTCAAAAGTTCACAGGCCTTTTGCTGTCTACCTGGCCAGTGCATATGAGTTGAGAGTGCTGTCCAGAGTGGTCACAATGGAGCACTCTGGGATCGCTCCTGGAGGACAATACCGTCTAATTGCATCCACAGTACCCCAAATTCGACCAGGCAAGGCTGATTTCAGCGCTAATCCCCTTGTCGGAGGTGGAGTAAGGAAATCGATTTTAAGAGCCCTTTAGGTAAAAAAAAAGGGCTTCGTCATGTGTACGGGTGCAGGGTTAAATTGATTTAATGCTGCTAAATTCGACCTCAACTCCTAGTGTAGACCAGGGCTCTGTTTAGGCCTATTTGACACTTCTTAGCCTTAACAGTTAGTCCTGCTTCCCTTATGCGCTCAAAGACTTTCTGTAGATGTTCCAGGTGTTCTGTCCAGGAATCCAAAAATATGGCCACATTGTCAAGGTAGGTGACTGCATATTCTCCTAATCCCGCTAGGAGACCATCTACAAGTCTTCGGAAGATGGCGGGTGCATTCCGCAGCCCGAAAGGGAGTACATTAAATTCATACAGCCTGACATGTGTGGTGAAGGCTGACCTTTCCTTGGCGGATTCATCTAGCGGTACCTGCCAGTATCCCTTGGTCAAGTCCAAGGTAGAGATGAACTGGGCCCATCCCAGTTTCTCTAATAGTTCATCTGTGCGTGGCATTGGATAGTTGTCTGGGCGAGTTACAGCATTTAGCTTACGGTAGTCCACGCAAAAACGTATCTCCCCATCTGATTTGGAAACTAGAACCACTGGAGATGCCCATGCACTGCCAGAGGGACGGATTACCCCCATCTGTAGCATATCCTGGATCTCTCGTTCTATAGCAATTTTAGCTTGAGGAGACACCTGGTAAGGTTAGACTTTAATTGGGTGAGCATTACTTGTGTCAATGGAGTGCTATGTTCGTTTAGTCAGTCCTGGGGTGGCTGAGAACGTCGGCGTGTAGCTAGTGCACAGCTCCTTGATCTGCTGTCGCTGCATATGCCCAAGGGTTATGGAGAGGTTCACCTCTTCCACGCCACCAGCACTTTTCCCTTCGTAGTAGACACCTTCAGGCCACTCAGCGTCATCTCCTCCCTGGGCTGTAAACTGACAAACCTTTAATTCTCTGGATTAAAAGGGCTTTAGAGAATTAATATGGTACACCTTAGGCTTTCGGTTGGAGGTGGGGAGGGCTATAAGATAATTAACAGTTTCCAGGCGCTCCTGGACCGTGAATGGCCTTTCCCACGACGCTTCCATTTTATGGGCCTGGAGCACCTTTAAGACCATGATCTGGTCCCCTACTTTGAAGGAACGCTCTCTGGCATGTTTATCATACCAGGCTTTTTGCTCTTTTTGAGCATCCTGTAGGTTTTCTTTAGCAAGGGCTAAAGAGGTTTGGAGGGTGTTTTGTAGGTTGGTTACAAAGTCCAGAACGTTAGTTCCTGGGGAAGGTGTAAACCCCCTCCCATTGCTGCTTCACCAACTGTAATGGCCCCTTAACCTCACGGCCATATACAAGTTCAAATGGTGAAAACCCTAAACTGGGAAGTGGTACAGCTCTGTAGGCAAAGAGCAACTGCTGTAACACTAGGTCCCAATCATTGGAGTGCTCATTTATGAATTTATGTATCATAGTCCCCAAAGTCCCATTAAATTTCTCCACCAGGCCATTTGTTTGATGATGGTAAGGGGTGGCAACCAAGTGATTCACCCCATGAGCTTCCCAAAGGCTTTCCATAGTTCCTGCCAAGAAATTAGTTCCTGCATCTGTGAGGATGTCGGAGGGCCAACCTACCCTGGCAAAAATGTCTGCTAGTGCCTGGCATACACTTTTAGCCCTGGTGTTGCTTAGAGCTACTGCTTCTGGCCTTCGGGTGGCAAAATCCATGAAAGTCAGTATGTACTGCTTTCCTCTGGGTGTCTTTTTCGGAAAAGGACCCAGAATATCCACAGCTACTCGCTGAAATGGAACTTCAATGATGGGGAGTGGCTGGAGAGGGGCTTTGACCTGGTCTTGGGGTTTTCCCACTCTTTGGCATACCTCACAAGACCGGACATAGGTAGAAACATCCTTTCCCATTCCCTCCCAGTGGAATGACCTCCCCAAACGGTCTTTGGTCCTGTTCACCCCAGCATGGCCACTAGGATGATCGTGGGCTAAGCTCTAGAGCTTTACTGGTACTTAGTTGGAACTACCAACTGTCTCTGAGGATGCCAGTCTTCCTGGTGTCCACCATAAAGAGTTTCCTTGTATAAAAGTCCTCTTTTTACAACAAACCTGGATTGATTAGAAGAGTTGAAAGGCGGTGGGTTGCTCCGTGCTGCCATCCAAGCTCTCTGGAAGTGTTCATCTGCTTCCTGTTTGGTCTGGAACTGTTCCCCTGATGCTGGAGACATCAGTTCCTCACTGGATTGTGGACCTAGGCTTGGTCCTTCTAGAAGCGATATAGGGGATGGGGCTGTTTCCATTGTCTGTGAACCGCTCTCCGCTGGTGCACTATGTTGGGATTCAGGCTCCGGCTGAGCCTCTTGTGTAGTGTTATTGACTGCTGCCGGTTCAGGTTCGGTGGGGCCCTCTGGTGTTGGGGTTGCAAGTACTGGATTCAGTGCTGGCAATGGGTCTGGTGCTGGTTGTTCTGCTGGTTCTGGTTCTGGGGCTGGCTCTGTCTGGGTCTCTGGGACTGGATCCACTACTGCTGTTGCAGACGTTGGCATGGGGTCCAGGTCCATCACCTCTGACCGGGTCCTGGTAGAAGTTTCCGGAACAGAGCTAGGCGTGACAGCTTGCTTAGCCTAGCTGCAGGTGATCATTCCCACCCTCTTGGCTAGCCTCACATGATTAGCCAACTCTTCCCTCAACAGCCTGGGGATGGGATAATCATCATAGACTGCAAAAGTCCATGTTCCTGACCAGCCCTTGTACTGGACAGGCAACTTGGCTGTAGGCAAATTGAAAGAGTTGGACTTGTAGGGCTGAATTATCACTTGGATCTCTGGGTCGACTAAATTGGGGTCCACTAAGGAAGCATGGATAGCCGACACTTGTGCTCTGGTGTCCCTCCACGCGGTGACCTTCTTCCCGCCCGCACTCAAAGTTTCCCTCTGCTCTGAGGGTATCTGGGAGTTATCTGGGCCTGAGGACCTCTGGTGTGATTCCAGTGCAATGAACTGTAATCTGTTGGGGTTCTTGGGGCAGTTGGTCTTCACATGCCCCGGCTCGTTACATTTAAAACATTATCCAGCTGACGGGTCACTGAGGCGAGGTGGGTTGCTGGAGAACAGTGTGGCAGGACGATAAGGTGTCTGGAGTATTCCTTGGTGTGTAGTTGGGGCCTTGGGCTGACCCTGGTCATAGGGTGTGGTCTGAGGGTGTCTCTTCTGGTATCCACTCCAACTGTGACCAAGGTTGTTCCTCTTTCCTTCCTCCACCCATTTTGTTCCGGCTTGCCCCGTCTCTCTGGCGGTCTGGGACTGCTCGTATCGATCAGCATAAGAAGCAAGACTTTCTGCTGAGTCCATTTCCTTATCTCATACGCACTGTTTTATTTCCTCCTTGGACATATTCAGTTATTGCTCCTGAGCTATCAAATCACACATTCCATCAAAGCTAGTGACACCCCTTCCTTGGACCCATTTATCTAACAGATCCCTCATCTGGTTTAGATAAGCCACATTACTTAGTCCAGGCCCTCTCTTAAGGGTTTGAAATTTTACTCTGTACGTTTCAGATGTAATTTGAAATTGCTTTAAAACCAAATCCTTGAACTTATTATAGTCAGAAGCCTCATCAATAGGCATCTTATTGAATATGTCCAGAGCTCTTCTAGTTAATTTTGTGACCAATGTGGTCATCTTGTGAGCTTCAGGTATTTTATGGAGGGTGCACAGTCTCTCAAAGGTGAGAAAATATTAAGCAATATCACTGGATTCATCATACGGTGGACATAGTTGCTCCCATTTGTGGATTGTTGGGGAAGGATGGTTAGGGTTATTCAGTAGATTCCACTAAGCCCTTACCTTCTCCAACTCCAGTTCATGCTTCCTCTCTTTTTCCCTCTCCTTCATTTATTTTTCCTTTGCCTCCATTTCTTTTTCCTTTGCCTCCATAGCTCTCCTGTGAGCAGCGTCTTGGTGTTTTTCTGCCTCTATAGCTCTCTTGTGGGCAGCCTCTTTTTTTTTTCTGTCTCTCTAGCTGCCTCCAGTTCTCTCCTGTGGGCAGCCTCTTTGGCTGTTTCTGCCTTGGGCTCTCTAATGTTTGCCTCTCTGTTTTTAACTAACTTTACACCCGAGAGTTAGAAATAAAACAAACAAACAAACAAAAAAACTGGGCTTGTCAAATATATATATATATATATATATATATATATAGGTTGTGCTGTAACTGGATACCTATGTTCTCTGATAGTGATTGTCAGCCTACAGAAAAATCCTTAAAAAAACCCTAGCACCTTTGTCTCCAGGCAAATAGACAGAAAACCCCTCTAGTTGCTCTTAGGTAAGAAAAACAACAACCCACCTCTTCAGATCTGTGAAGACTTGTGAATTTCCCTGCAGGAGGTTAACTACCCTGCCTTTAGGTAGAGAAAACTCCAGCTCACAAAAGACAATTCCCTTTTGGCTCTGGCCCCCAAGCAGAGGCAAAAAAACCTCTAACTGCTTTCAACTTAAAACCTGCTTTCCAGCAGCCCAAAGGAAAAAAAAATGTCCTTTTAAAAATCTGGGCTTCTGGTTCAAAAAATCTCAAATTGATCTCAAAATGATTTCAAGTTAATCTCACCGCTCTGCCACCATGTCAAGGTTCCTTCCCCACTTTGAACTCTAGGGTACAGATGTGGGGACCTGCATGAAAAACCCCCTAAGCTGATTTTTACCAGCTTAGGTTAAAACTTCCCCAAGGTACAAACTATTTTACCTTTTGTCCCTGGACCTTATTGCTGCCACCACCAAGCATCTAACAAATATAACAGGGAAAGAGCCCACTTGGAAATGTCTTTCCCCCCCAAATCCCCCCAAGCCCTACACCCCCTTTCCTGGGGAAGGCTTGATAAAGATCCTCACCAATTTGCATAGGTGAACACAGATCCAAACCCTTGAATCTTAAGAACAATGAAAAAGCAATCAGTTTCTTAAAAGAAGAATTTTAATAGAAGAAAAAGTAAAAGAATCACCTCCGTAAAATCAGGATGGTAAATACCTTACAAGGTAATCAGATTCAAAACATAGAGAATCCCTCTAGGCAAAATCTTAAGTTACAAAAAGACATAAAAACAGGAATTACATTCCATTCAGCACAACTTATTTTATCAGCCATTTAAACAAAACAGAATCTAATGCATATCTAACTAGATTGCTTATTAACTCTTTACAGGAGTTCTGACCTGCATTCCTGCTCTGGTCCCGGCAAAAAACAACACAGACAGAGAGAATCCTTTGTCTCTCCCCCTTTCCAGTTTTGAAAGTATCTTGTCTCCTCATTGGTCATTTTGGTCAGGTGCCAGCGAGGTTGTCTTAGCTTCTTAACCCTTTATAGGTGAAAGGGTTTTTCCTCTGGCCAGGAAGGATTTTAAGGTGTTTACCTTTCCCTTTATATTTATGACAGGTGCGAAGAAATTACTTCTCTAGAACAGTATTTAGAGCTCCTGTGGTAGCACCCATTGTGACACTTGACCAGTTTGTGTGAGAAGTTGAAGTAATAACTCATTATTTTATTGAAAGTCAAGTGGTGGGTAACTGATAATGTTCACTGCAGCAGTATTTGCTGAAACACATAGACATCAATGGATTACATCTGGAGGCTATTTTACTGAGTTCTAAATCTGTCATTTAGGTGCCTGAGTAAAGTAGCCTTAAGTGAACAAGGTAATGACCATCTACAATATTTGCTGTGCGGAGTAGTCAGATAATCCATTCTTTTGTTGGTGGTGGTGCCTTTCTGATATCTCACAATCATTGTGTGCTCAGTATCCTCTCCATGATCGAGAGGCCAGTAACAATACCTTATAGTTCGTGTATTCTTATAACTTGGGACTCTTTTCTCTACTAGTTCTACTTATCTTATTAGATTCTGTGGAACCTTCAGCATAGTGCTGCCCCTCCACTTCCATGACCTAATCTCTCCTTCCTGGATAGTTTCTACTACAATATTATACCATCCCATTGACTTTTTTGCTCTGTTTCAGCAATGACTTATATCAAGGTTCTCTTCTGTAGCCAGTCATTCTAGTTTGTTCTCAGGCTTTTTGAACAAGCAAATAGACACTCAGCACTAGATTCTCTTGTCTGCAGGACCTTGAAAGTTCAAACACTCAAGAGATGCAAATGTTCTCTTCTGTGATTTAAAGGATGCAGAATTTACTCTCTCTCTCAGCACCCTAGAAACAGGCTTGCATGTGGCAAGTGTCAGCATTGCACTACAGTGCACGGCTGCTAACTTGCATGTTGCCAACCATAACAGTGAAACACTGAAACCAGAGCTTCCAAGATTGGTGTCAGCATGAGGATACACTTTACAAATACTTTACAAAAGTAAAAGAAATGGAAAATATTATCTAGTGTTCTCAGTGCTCTGTATTGTCAAGCAAGACCATGACCAGAAGAATGTACCATTGGACTCTACAGAACAGTATAATAGACATTCACAATCTCTTGCATTTATGGCTGCTTTGCTCAGGCAGCAAAATAACATTTTGAGCTTCTAGTAAAATAACCTCCAGCCTTACTGAATTTCTGCCAAAGTACTTCTGCAAATACAGCTATAGGAAACTCAAACATTCAGCCACTACTTGCCATATTTTCTTGATAAGCCTCAGGCCCCTATTGTGTATTGGCAATAAGACATAAGAGAAGGAAATCATACCCAGTATTATTACTAGAGCACTATCACAATATGCAGCTATTGCCAAGGGGTTTTACTACTTTCTACTACTTTTGCTTACTTGAAAAACTATTGATGCAATACAATGCCCAAGAACTATCTGAATGGTCAAGCTTTGCTGTTTCATTATGGAGAGAGAGCCAAAACAGTATAGAAGAGTGATAGAAAATACAACTGACCTCTCTGAAAGACTCCTTGGATTTCAAAGATTACTTTTGTAAGCATTAAACATTGAGTAATTTTTTAATGTAGCCACACTTAATTTATGTAACATTTACATAATGTTACTTATGGCTTGGTTTCAGAGAGAAGACTTGATACCATATGCAAAATTAAACTTAATATAGAGAGGAAGGATACAAAACACAGGGAATGCCCCAGAGACATGAGGGGAGAGAACAGTCTATCAGACCAGGACCTGACAAACAGAAAGGGTCACAGTTTTTAGGCTGGGACAAAACGTTTTTGCTCTTAAACAATATTTCAATTATGTTAACATACATAGCACGTGAAGTATTAGAGCAGTTTTCCACAGTATTAGACTAGGTGTGTGAATTTTCTATCTATCCTTTTTATTAAATGATTTTTCATCCATATCTTTAATAAACCAATAGAATCTGCTTATCTATGACAGCCTGCCTGAGTTGCTGTCCATTGATGGTGGGAAGAATCACCAGTAGGTGACTCCAGAGAGAAACTGAACTCTGACCACTAAAGAGGCAGAAAACACAGATGACTTGTGTACAGGTCTTAGGTATGTGGGAAATCGCGATTTTCATTCCCAAATGGCACTGGAAGGAAGTTTCCTTGGGCCAGCCAGAGTATGGGAAGAATCAAATGACCTGAAGGACACAAGAAAACATCTTTCAGTGTGTTGACATTTCCCAGAATGACTGGGAAGTCAGCTTTAGCCACATAAAGCTAGCTTATTTAAATATTAATTAGTCATTGACTGCATTGTAATTTAGTAAAGAGAATCAATTCTACCGTGTTTCCAAATCCAATTCATAATTCAATTAAGTAAATGACTACTTAAATAAGAGCACTTATATCTAATGTTTGAACATTAAACCATTATTGAAGTAATTGAAAGAAATTTCAAAGGCAGTTGCAACTTGTTCAGTTTTATCTCCTTTGTTGTGAGGAAACAAGGTAGTCAGTAATGTAGCCAGAGGGAGTTGGTGGGTTTCTTTCTTTTTCTATTTCCTTAACTCACAGTTTAATCCTCTAGCTTTATTTTATAGCTATATTAGAGAGCCATTTCTGTAAATGTATATTTATTTAGAGCATATGCATATCATTCGTATGTGATTGATTTGTCCCAGAGTAGACTTTCACTGGTAGCAAGGGAAGTTCACTTAATTGAACAAAGAAACAAAGTTCTTTTTGCCCTTTCCAAGGTTTAACATTGTTTAACCAACACAGTCTTTCCTAAGGTATTAGCAGAAATCATACACACCATTCTGCCCCTTCTAGGGTGCAAATGGAAAAAAAAGTTTTCCTCCTTCCATAGTGAAAATTGGCAATTTCACCTTGGGTTGAGTCTAGTATTTCCATACCACTTTCCATTTCATTCCTCTTCCTTCTGTTTCTATTTGCCAGCTAGGCACTAGTTTCGGTGAGCTACAGCCACTTCACCATTGCTAGTCTGATTTCCTACCCTGCAGACAAGGTAGGAAACCTTGTGTTTTGGATCTACCTTGGTGACCCTGTTTGACGGACTTTCCCAGGGTCTTCCTTGTCACAGTATTTCTTCCTGGGAAACTCTGATATCTTAAATACAGAGTATATTGGTTTAAAAAGTCCTTTTGGACTATGAAGCTTCTAAAAGATACCGTGTGAATCAACATAGAAAAATTTTCAAAGTGCTGTGCAGAATCAGAAATCTATACATTTTAGAATCCCTTTACTGTATCTAGTTATAACAGAGTAAATTGGGATAGAATTAGTCGTCATAATGCAATTTGACCAGAATACTGAGACAGGGGATCGGAAATATTCAGGAACTTGTCTTTAATTCCTCTTGTCTTCCATAACTATCCGTGGGGTACTGGCTCATTTGATTCATCAGGAAAAAGGGAACCTACTGAAACACCAAGACTACTTCCTATAATACCTTGGGATTTTCTTGGCTGTAGCTTATCCAGGCCCAGTCGTGGTTAGGTTGTGAGAAATGAAAGTATCCTGATATAGTATGGATAGTATCCCCTGTTAAGCCTGTGATGATTATTAAGAAACTTTCACCAAGGGGATAGTGAATAAAATAAAATGTACATAGTTCATATTCTAGAAAACATATAGCAAGCAATCTATCCTTTTTCTTTCCCCACAAACTTATGAGAGATCCAATACCTGATGGAGTGCTTAGTTTATACTGCCCTAGTCAATATACTCTATTTCTCACTAAGCTTTGTGTTTAAAGTGTGTATTAATGGGTTGAGTCACCAAAGCTGGGTATTAATGGCTTTAGTCACCATAATCCTCATGATAAAATAGGAAAGCAACCTGATTAATGACAGAAGGTTGGGAGAATTTTCTGCAGAAACAGAACCACTTTGGTAGCTCTAATCATTGTAATTCATTATGGGATACTTCCACCAGCACAACAAACACTGGTGCCAAGCTTGCTAATTCTCTGATCTTATTTACCCACTTGCTTAAGAAGATTGCATGCACAATACTCTTTATTTATTCTCGTCCTTATCACATCATGCTTTTTTCTTTTTGCAAGGGTTTTTTTATATATATTTGGTGCAGTACTCTTTAGAGCAGTGGACATGTTTCCTCCCTGCTTCTCTGCAAACTCCTGACAAGGCAAACCCTGCAGAAGTGATGGAATGGAAAAGCTGAGAAAGATAAAGGGAATGCTTTTTTGTTCTTCTCATGTCTCATGAGAAAAAGTACTTTTGGAACACAGCATGAAGGTTGGCAGTAATATTGCAGCAATTGAACAGTGGCAGTCATGCTCTGCTTAAGCAGAGGAGCCATGGATTTTTTTTTAAGTGCATGATATTATTTGAAAAGAATACTGAAGCAAACTAGAATGCATTAGGCCTGCTGCAGAATAAAGAACTCACTTCAGAGCTTTTTCACACAGTTGGATATTCAGTCACAGATTGTCCTCCTGTTGTATATGTACTAGTACATTTATAATGTTGTTCTCTCCTCTTTTTTCTCTCTTTTTACTTTCTAATAGCTATTCAGTGGCCTATGTTAAATTACTTGAGGGTTTCAATCTAATTCCTATTGGACAAGAGTCTGCATCACTAAACTTTCATCCCACTGTCATAAATTTGTTAGCCTAGCCAAATGAAGGCCTATGATTGTTCTCTTATAAATACCTCAGGTGGTATATAGCAGGGAGGGGAAAGAGTTATTTAAGCTAAAGAACAATGCTGGGACAAGAATAAATAGGTAAAATAGGTAATAAATTTGGACTGGAAACTAGAAGACTGTTTCTAACCATCACTGGAGTGAGGTTCTGTGATACAATTGCAAAAAAGGCTACTATCATTCTGGGGTGCACTAGCAGAAGTGTTGCATGGTAGACACGGGAGGTAATTGTCCCAGTCTATTCAGCACTGGTTAGGTCTCAGCTGGAATACTATGGCCAGTTCTAGGCACCACACTTTAGGAAAGATGTGGACAAACTGGAGAGTGTCCAGAGGAGAACAATAAACATGATAAAAGGTTTAGGAAACCTGACCTATGTGGAATGGTTTAAAAAAACAACTGGGCCTGTTTAGGCTTGAGGGAAAAAATAGTGAGGACAGACCTGATAAGTCTGAGCTTTATTAGGGGCTGTTACAAAGAGGATTATGATCAATTGTTCTCCACGTCCACTGCAGGTAGAATAAGAAGTAATAGGCTTAATCTGCAGCAAGGGAGATGTAGGTTAGATATTAGGAGAAATCTTTCTAACTGTGAGGGTAGTTAAGTTCTGGAATAAGTTTCCAAGGGAATCCCTGTCATTGGAGGTTGCAGGCAGTTGGATCTGATGACCTCTCAAGGTCCCTTCCAGCCCTACATGTCTGTGTTTCTGGAACAGCCTCCCTACAGCAGTAGTGGGAGAAAACAGCCTAACTCATTTTAAGATGGAAGTTGATAAGCTTATGAATACAGGGCTACTTGTGATAGCAGGGAACTGTGGGGTGGTAGGCAGAGCAGCAGAAGCTCCCTGCAAGGGGGGATGGGTGTATGTGACATTCCCCTGGTATTATCTGGACCGGTGATCTGCTAGGTCACATCAATTCTTGACTCTGGGAACCAGCTTTACCCTGCTCTGCTATGAGAACCCCCCACTCCTGGGCTGTTCACACACAGCCTCTGGCATGTAAGCTGCTCCTTGGATTGTGCAACTGAATGACACTAGCCAATATCTCCAGTCCCAGACACAAACCTAGGAATCTTCGTCTTGCAGGTCCAGTTATGCCCTCTGGACACTACAAGCTTATATTAGTTCCTAAATTTAACAAAGAAATTGATATGTACCAGGCTTGTTATCCCAAGGGGAGTCTCTGACACACTTCAAAACAAACACACTCCTTCAGATAGAATAAACAAACAAATTTATTAACTATAAAGATAGATTTTAATTGATTATAAATCCAAGCACAACAAGTCAGAGTGATTACCAACATAAAATAAAATATAAGCATGCATTCTAAATTCTCAACCCTATTAGACTGGGCAACATCTAAATTAAGCAGTTTTTCTCACCCCACTGGATATTAAAGTCCTAAATATACAGGTTTGTTCCTTAAACCTGGGCCAATCTACTGTGTTGGAGTCTTGTCTTCTTCTCAGTGTCTTAGTTGCTTGCAGTGAAGGTGGGGGCAGGAGAGGGGCCCAGTATGTGTCCACTCTGTCTGTTTTATACCCTCAGTCAATGTACTTGGGGAGCACAAGTCCAGGCATGTCTGGGGGCATTGCTGAGTCTCTCCAAGCAAGGTTGAGCAATTCCTATGGTGTGGCCTCATGCAGGTGAGTCATTGCATTGTAACTCCCTTGCTGGACAATGGCTGTTGATGGATTGTTTGACACCTCGCCCAGGCATTGGTTGCTTTCCTGGCTGTTGCCTCTGGGGAGCTAATATCTGTCTGATTCCTCAACTTACAACACGTTTTAGTGATCATCATACTCCATAATTCTCATAACTTCATATGCATTAATGATACACATATATGGACAGAGAAATGACTTTCAGCAGATCATAACCTTTCCCCTGATACCTTACAAGTCGTGCTTTATATGTAGAATCATGATTATATGAAAATGAGGAATATGGGGGTTACTGTATGTTCCCCCAAGGTATAGAATGTCACAGTGTGGAGATATGGAAGAGGGAATGAGGGGAGGTACTGAATCTCAGCAGTGGGAGGCAGCTGACTCCAGCCTGGGAAGGAGATTCCTGGGGGTTCCTAGCTGCTTCTGGGCCTGTTCCAGCCCCTCTGGGTCCTGCTTCCCAAACCAATCCTGGACTTTGCAGCAACAGCTCCAGCCTCTCTTGGTCCTGTTATTGCATGGGCAGCCCCAGGGCATGCATGAGTTTACGTGGGGTCAGAACCCTCAATAATAATTCCATTGTGGCTGTGCTAACCCCACTCTGTCTCCTCTTGTTCCACCACCCCTGGGGAACTGGATGCAACATTTTAGGAGGTCCATTCAAGTCCTATGTTAATTTGTTAGCAATCTCAGCCGGTAACAGATTGAGGCCTGAATGAGGCATAACTATCCCATCATCCTTTGGAACACTAGCAAGGAGGTGCAGGTGAAATGTGTTCTCTGCTTCCTGTGCTCTACCTACTAAGTTCTCCATCCACCCAGTCAGTCAACCCAGAAGTCTTTAGGGCTCACTGAAATTGAAGTATTTATTAAAAATGTTGGGAAAGGTTCTAGTTTGCAAGGTCACTGACACACAGTTCTTTATTCTAATGTATATGTGAACAGCAGGAAGATCTTGAGAGACAGGAAGAAAAGATATATGGTAGGAAAGGTAAAGGAAGAGGAAGAAGACATAATAATCTCCCTGTTATCCTTTTTCCTCCACTGTGTTGGTAGCCCCCTGTTGTGTCATTTTATGCTTAGACTGTAAGCTATTTGCAGGCTGGGGGGATAATCTTTTCTCTCTCTCTCTCTCTCTCTCTCTGTGTATGCATTGCTTAGCACAATGGGGCTGGGTCCTTTGAGGTGCTATTGTAATACAAATTACTAATGTAAAGAGAGCTAAATGTTCACAATTAGTCTAACTGTCTAGTTTTATTAATAATGGAAATTAATAATGTTGTATTTAAAAAGGTGCTTTAGAATTAGGAATAGATCAATCAGTCTCTGCTGGCTCAGATGACGGTTCTGTTTACACTTCTGAAATGAGCCCAGGATCATTTTAAAGGATTGTGAAGAAGCCAATGAAAAACCAAAAGGAATAAAACAGATTCATTTAAAACAACCAGTGCTTACCCCTTTTCCTCCACTTCTGGTATAAATCAGGGAATTAGAGGTTCTGACACCTAGTACTGAGATCTCAGAAGAAGAAGTAGGGGGCAAAGAAAAGCTGCCAGAATCTCACTAACATATCTGAGCCAGAATGTTGGCCTTAAATTGGATTCCAGCAAAGCATGTTGTTCAAACTACTCCTCCGTAAAGACATTGGCAATAACTGCAGTAAGTGGGGACCCCAGGCTGGCCTCTGCTTCCTCTGGGTAATATAACCCCCTGGAGAAAGGAAATAAGTCATAGCATCATCTCATAATGTCCACAATTTCTAGGGCATTTCATGCTGTCCTTTCCGATAATGTAAGGTCAGTGAATAAATCTAAAAAAGTAAAATGTCATAGGAAACATCAACCTGATCTTTTGTGTAACATGAAGCTTAGCATCATACAAAACGAAAATGTATAAGGGAGGACAGACTTAAATGCTCATGAAATAATGGTCCTTATTCCTTTCTGTAAGAAGTAGTGTTAAAAAAAAATGCACAGTCTCTTGATCATCTTCTCCACGATACCTTTATAGAGAGTCCAGAGTTAGATTCCAACAAAACATTTTCAAGGCAAAGAATAATTCAGTTTTGGGCAAACTGGTTATAATTTAGGATCCCACTACTCCCTGCAAGTCACATGATATCCAATAGACACCACCTAGACATAGATGCCAGCATCTGATGTTTTGGATCTGAGTTTATTTCTGCATTTGGAAGAAAAAATAAGTTTCTGTAACAATTCCCTTATGATTTTGTTTGTTGAAAAGCTATTCATACTACAGATAAGATTTTTATCTGAGTTCAACCACTATTCACGTTCTAGCTGACAAAATGAACAAGAATAATCTTGATTTAGATCTTGCTCGTGTTCACAACTGCACGTCTGATGATAATTATCCTAAATCTTTGATAAACGGAATGAAAGGCTATGAAATCACATTCCATTTTTTGAATTGGTTATGCTTTTGCAACATTTTTAAAGAAACATCAGCCTGTATAGAAGAAACAAGACTAAATCATCCCAAACTAAACATAGGTGGAAGGAGATATGAATAATCTCTATCAGAAAAGAAGTCAAATGTATGGATCAATGAAGCAAATTACAAGACAGCTGGAGAGTCTCTAATCTTCAGAAAGCAAGGCTAGCAGAGGGAACGAAGCATCTTCTGCTGAAAAATATCCACTCTTTGGAATTCTCTTTCAGTCCATATTCTACAATGTTTATCAATAGCATCCTTCAGGACAAAATTCAAGGTTTTTTGTTTCCTCTTCATTTTTGTGTGTGTTTTATGTTAGTCCGATTCCTGACTAACAAACCTGGATTTGAAAACCCCCTAGCTTTGGGAAAGTTCTGAGCGGGATCCAGAGCTTTCGAAATACTATATTTACAAATACTCATGGCTAGTTAAGTACCTAAACAGCCCCTGTTGTTCTAAAAGAAATCTTTTCAGTTGATTTATACAGCTTGATACTATTATCTCAGTATTTGTGCATTTCCCTATATTCATGATCTATTTACTGTACCTTTGGCTTTGGATCAGACCCCAACTGAAGCAAATGGGAGACTTTCCACTGACTTCAGTGGGCATTGGACCCGGCCCATGATCCCCATACTAACCACTTAAACCAACCAACCAAACTAAAACAACCAACCAACCAAAAAAGAAAGGTGTGACTACTGTATTTGACTTGCATATGCACACTGGATATTTGCATGCATAAAATGTGTGAAATTGTGTATGCTTTACTTTGACACTGCCAGGTTTTCAGTCATTAACCTTTTCACAGATTTGGTCCCCTGTGATGCTGGATATACTCTCTGTAAAATGGAAAGCAAATCATTTATCCTTTAAATGCATTCCATCATACATTATGTGAGTCATTTGTGCTCCAAATTGTGATGGCAGAAAGCAGCACCTTTCTGAATCCAACATGCCTCACTAAGTCTGGATTATTTTTCCAGTCTTGTGTAAAAAGTGCAGTCTTCTAAAGAGTGCATCTGACGGTTCTGTTATGGCGCTGATAGAAATCGGAGCCTTCTGAAGATCATCCATCTCTATTTAGAATGACAGGAATAAGAACTATTCTTTTCGTTTTAATTAATGCTGGCTGGTGGGTGAAGCACTAGCAGATCAATTGTTTGTTGGAGTTTAAGAGGACACACACAAGCCTGAGTCAGTATTGTTAAATGAATGCATGAATGAACAACCATAAAAACATATAATGAAAAGTTTTTCTTCTCATTTAATTCTAATATGACATAATGCAAGCCTGTGTGGCACTGGGAGCCTTTTCACATATAATTATACCGTTGAAAGCCAAATTTTTTTTGTTTGTAAACTCTGAAGGCCATAGAAGGACAGATAAAGGAATGGCAAATTCCACTGAGTGTTTTATCAGCTTCCTGACACTCTCTGAATGGTGCCAGACAAAAAGGTGAAAACCTTAAAGCTATACATAGGCTATACTTAGGCTTGTGAACAGTGTTTTAAGTATATTTTCAATTCAGACTTCCTTTGTTTTTCTCCAAATGCTCAGATACTTTTACTCTTTGCTAGCAGGCTGAGATGGCTACTTTAGATTATATTAGAAGCTGCTTGTCTGTATTTGGGACTAAACAACTGGTTAATGGGGCTGACTTAGAAATAATCTTTGTTCTCTTCTCTCCCACCGTTTCTTATATCTTCCCCACTTGACATTGACAGAGCAGGTAACTATGCCTGTAGATGAGGTAGCCCAACACTTTCTTTTCAAGACCCTGGGTTTAGTAGCTTAAACTGTCACTATACTTAAACTGTTCAGACTAACATTTTCTGTGCTGTTTGCTTCAGGATGAATTTTTTTTTCCTTCAGAAAGTTTCAGTTAAAACTGTTCAGCTGTTTGAGAATGAGGTTTGGGAAAAATGTTGTTTTGTCTTGTTACAAAAATTCTTACAACAGTAAACATCTTCGTGCTTTGGTACATGCAATTTAGAGGGGAAGTTGCCCTACTGTTAGGGCATGCCTTTTTCTGACCTTGTGAAAATTTGGCTGAGTTAAACACCTCAAAAAATTGCAGTTTGCAAAAGTAGAGGTTTTATTAGATTTTGGGAGCTAAATTCTCCAAAGATTCATCTAAGCATGCACCATCCTCGGGCAGTACAAGACTTTCCCTGCAACTGCTTCTCCTAGCAGCCAAGTGCCACTGTGGTGACAGGCACTAGCATTAAGTCCAGGGAGACGCACTCTCTCCTGTGCTCTCCATGCACACTGCCTGGGAGGAGGAGGAAGCCACCTGACTCAAATTCAGAGGGGAACAGGAAGAGATGCAGGACAGGGTAAACAGAGGGGAGCACAAGGGGAAAGATGGGTCAGAGGGCAAGAGTGGGTTAGGAGCAAGAGCTGGGTGGAGGAGGCAGGAGCAGAGGGGGCAGAAGCCTGAAGGGGCAATAGGAAAATGGTCGGGAGAGGGGCAGGAATCAATGGGGAGGCTGGAGGGACAGGGACTGAAGGGTCTGTAACAACTAGTGAACACTCCCTTCCAGAGCTTGGAATTGAACCCAGGATTCCCAAATCTCAACATTACTTTGTCTTTCAAAGACTTGTGAAAAATGCTGATGAAGTGTCTTTTCCTCCTTTTATGCAGGTCCATGCAGAAGATACCTGCCAGTCTTTTTTTTTTTTAAGTTCAAGGAGTAGAGGACTGTACTGTGGATCTAAAGATCCCCACTCTGCTGCTGACTCGTGGCGAATCAATATGGCTTCACATGATGGAATTTCTGGTTTTTGAATTTTTAAGGTTTTTAAAAACTTGAGAAATTGCACCCCAAAAAGCTACATTAAAAGTGATGACTGGAAAGTCAAGCACTCAAAAGTTAGGATGTCCTTGAATTAAGGTTGTCCATGACTCCTTTGTGCTTATACATTATTATACACTGTTTAGTTTAATTGATCAAACACTATTTACTTCCCCCTATAAAACCCCTGGTTTCATTCAGTGCACAGGATGCATCTGCTTTTGGGATGAATCAGGCTGTGTAGTGAAAGAGGCTGTTGACTGTAGACCATTACCTCATTTGTTGCAGAAGTTGGAAGGTGTGTAGTGAATACGGCAGGGGATTGCAAGAAGAGAAAGGACAAACTCATGGTTAAGGCAGTTGAATACTGCCCTGGAGAACTGAATTCTATCCTGGCCTCTGTCACAGAGTTCCTGAGTGATACTGCAATAAGAGCCCTGTAGAAAAGACACCAAGATTAAATGAATAAGTCTGTATTCAGAGCAAGGTCTGAATGGTATACAGCAAATGAGGCATGGAGCATCACTTTGAATGATGAGGATATTAAGAAATATGGAATAGCTTTCCATTCAGTGAGCACTGCTCATTCTGTGTACTGAATGAGGCAGGGCTCTTGTGGAACAAATATGTAAATAAACAACATCTTAATGCAGATGCACAATGAAGTTCAATTAGTAGATTCCAAGGCCAAAAGCTATCACCATTGTGATCATCTAGTCTGACCTCCTGTATAACACAGGCCAATGAACTCCCCTTCCCTCTTCCTGCTACCCCTCCCCCGCCCCCCAAAAAATTCGTAGGTCATAACTTTTAGAAAAACATCCAACCTTGATTTTCAAATTGTCAGTGATTGGTAAATTGTTCCAATGGATTTTTACTCACCATTAAAAATTTACCCCCTTTTTCTAGTCTGAATTGGTCTAGCTTCAATTTACAGCCATTGGATTGTATTATACCTTTCTCAGTTAGATTTAGGATCCTTTTAATAAATATGTTTTCCCCATGTAGGTACTTATAAACTGTAATCAAGTCACCCCTTAACCTTCTCTTTGTTAACTTAAATAGATTGAGCTCTTTGAGTCTATCGCTATAAAGCATGTTTTCTAATCTATCAATCATTCGGGGCTCTTCTGTGAACCCTCTCCAATTTATCAACATTCTTCTTGACTTGCAGACACCAGAATTGCACATACTATTCCAGCAGCAGTCACACTAGTGCCAAAAAAACTCAAGTTCTTATGTTCTTGGGAAATATGATTCCTTCTTCCCACATTGTGGCTTGTATGTTTTATTGCACTCTTCTAGAACTGGTGCGATGTCTAGTTGGCCTGTTGACTTTTCTGGTCAGGTCTCATGTTCAGGGGCAAGACTGGCTGACTTTCTTTAACAAGCTCAACTTGATGACTCCTCCACAAGGAGACCCTACTTCACTTTAATGGGGCATAGTTAACATAAAAGTCACATACTCAATACCTTTTTAATCCTCGATTTATGTTTCTATGAACTCCTTAGAAGCACCAATATTCCGCCCCCCCTTCAGTTTTGTTTTCATTTGATCGTTCCTATGTGCTTTGAGAAAACTTGATACTTCCTGGTACTTTAGAGAAAGCGTTCTCCACCTTTTTCTTTCTGAGGTTCCCCAACATGCTATTAAAAACTCCACAGCCCAGCTGTGCCACAACTGTTTTTCTACATATAAAAGAAAGGGCTGGCGCTAGGGAGTAGCAAGCAGGGCAACTACCTGGGCCCCATATCCCTCAAAGCTAAATTGCTCAGGTTTCTGCTTCAGCTCCGGGTGGTGGAGCTTGGGGCCTTGGGCTTCAGTCCCGTATGGCAGAGCTTTGGCTTTCTGCCGTAGGCCCCAGTGAGTCTAATGCTGGCTCTGGTAGGCAGACCCCCTGAAACCTGCTTGTGGCCCCAAGGGGGCTCCGGAACCTGGTTGAGAACTGCTACTTCAGAGCAACTGTTCACATTTAGGCAGTAGAGACATGAATATGAGTAAAGATAATTTGGTGTTTCATTATAACACCATCATTTTATTATCCCCATTAATAGCAAATGTTTTAGAATTCATTTCTGGTTTATTATAAAATTTAAAAAAAACTTTTTAACTTGTACCAAACTATGCCCTCTGATATGCACTCAATCTCCTACCACATTCCTTTTAAGCTAAGATACCACTTAGGTTTCTTCCCTGCACCAACCAGTTCCTGACTGAATTCACCTCATACAATCTCCCCTGAGGATATGCTCCCCCATCATAGCACAGCACACATAGTGCCCCAGGTCCCTAGCCCAAATCTGTACATATTGGCTCCCCTTTGTTCCTTTCTCCCCCAAAACACACCCAAGTTAATTCCATTTCTGGGGCCCCAGACAGAAGAACTCACATGATTTCCTCCTTCCTCCTCATCCCCTCCTCCCCCTGCCAAAAGGGTAGAAGCTCACAGAGTACAAAAATCTGTTCTTCCTTCCTCTCCCACCAGACCAGTAAGTTAGTTGTGTAAGCAGGGGAACAGTCCCGCTATTGTGGGGAACTTTCCTGGCTTTTGCACTACCCCGGTGAAGTGGGCTAGCGAAAGGATCTGAGTCCTCACTCCCACTTCCTTTACCCAGTGGTCTCCCTGCCCTTGAGGACTCTCCTTCCACTCTCCTGTCTGGCAGAGTCCTCGTAACCCCGACAAGGCTGGGCCCAGGATTCCTGGGGGACTCGACCCCCAACCCTGCTGTGATCACCTAGGAGAGGGGTTAGGGTCCCCACTCCGGGGTACTCTCTCTGCACTGGGCACTTCTCTGACCCACTGACCATTACATACAATTTAAAGCAAATGCAAGTTATTTAATGAACAATTAATTTTAAAAAGAATAAGGGAAAATGGGAAAGGTTAAAGGAAACACATCACCCCACTCTGTGGCAGGGAACATCACAAACAGTGTCTCTGGAATGTTAGGGCAGTTCACAGTCTGTTCCTTGTAAGTCCCAGGCCTTCTTCTCAGGCCCTGGCTGTGCTGTAGGGATGCTGTGGGTTGGACACTTGCTCTGGTGGTGGCCACACGCTCTCAGGCTCTAAGTGGTAGGATCCTTCTTCCCAGTGTCGCCCCCACCCTGTCAGGGGTACGATCGAAGCCTGGCCTGCAGAGCCTCTTGGCTGAGGTGTCTCCCTATGCTGGGCCCGCTGCCCAGGGTCCCCCTCGCTCTCCGCAGCTGCTCACTGCACCCAGCTCCAGACTGCTCCAGCCCCAGCTCCGCCACTCTGTCTCAGCACTGCAGCTCCTGCTGCTGCTCTGCCTCCAGCTCCCTGGGCTGCTTCTTTGGCCCCTCTGCCTCTGGTTGCTGCAGCTCTGCTCCCAGGACAGGTCTGCTCTGCTGGCTGCTTCTGTGACTCTGCTCCCAGCACTGACCTGCTTCCTGGGCTGCTTTTCTGGCCCCTCTGGCTCTGGTTGCTGCAGCTCTGCTCCCAGGACAGGTCTGCTCTGCCAGCTGCTTCTGTGACTCTGCTCCCAGCACTGACCTGCTTCCTGGGCTGCTTTTCTGGCCCCTCTGGCTCTGGTTGCTGCAGCTCTGCTCCCAGGGCAAGTCTGCTCTCTCTGGGCTGTGCCTCTGGCTTTGGGGCTGCAGCTCTGCTCTGAGCACAGGGTCTGCTCTCTCTGGGCTGCTTTTCTGGTCCCTCTGGATCTGGCTCAGCTCTGCTCCCCAGCTTAGCTTGGGCCCCTGCTTTCTCCTTAGCTCGGCTCCACTCTGTCTGACCCAGGCAATTCCAGGTCACATGGAGGATGGGACCTCCCTGGCCTCCTGACTCCCTGATTAACCTGCCTGCCCTGTCATTCAGGCTGACCTGGAGCATTGGCCTCTCCCCATTGTTCCTGTGGGCTGTCAGTCTCAGAGTCCTGATTCTCCATCGACCTTTCCCCCCTTTTTAGTACTGGGAGCTAGTAACTAAAACACCTCTGAATGTTAGTAAGAGGGCGATAGTCCCCTTATGTTTGCCTTGTTTAGGGTACCAAGTAGTGCAATTATCATATGTAGTTTTCCAGGCCTTGGGTCATTCAACAAAAAGTGTATAATTTCTTCCAGAGAGAACCATTAATTCCTCCCTGCAGCATCACATAGTAAATCATGATGTGTCATCTTTAGCCTCTCACTTTTCTCTTCCCACTTACATTGCTGCTGACTCCCAAGGGGGAGCAGGGGTGGGGGTGTGTGTGTGTGTGCGTGCGAAGCATCTGCAGTTGACTTGCTTTATGTAAGCAAATTTCTCCTTTTAGCCTATGGTCAGCCCACATAGTGGAGTAATACATTCTTATATCAGCAGATAGGGGATACAGTAAATCATAAGTGTGTTGGTAAATCAGCCCTCTGCTGTATCTGAGTACTTCGCGGTTTGTGCCTGCTCTACAATTCCTCATTCAGCAAAGTGCTTTGCATAAGCACTTTCATAGAACCATAGACATGTAGGGCTGGAAGGTATCTCAAGAGATCACCTAGTCCAACCCCCATGCACTGAGGCAAGACTAAGTAAACCTAGACCATTCCACAGGTATTTTTATAACTTGTTCTTAAAAACCTCCATTGATGGGGATTCCACAATCTCCCTTGGGAGCTATAGCAGGGACACCATTCGCCAGCTTCCTTGTTGTGGCCAGGGGCATTTCCAGAGCACATTCCATGTACCTCCTCTCTTCAGGTCTCCTTAGGAGTGCTGTGTACTCTTTCTCAGTCTTGCCCTGAAACTGGGTCAGTAGCCCAAAGTAATTCAAGGTAGTCCTCAGTGTCCCAAGCACAAGGTGCATCATAGTAACACCAGTGTTTGTACCCATCTCCAATATGCCTGCTGAGTACAGAGCCTTTAGCCAGCTCAGCTGAAGCCTTGTCCTCCAGCTCTGCCTTTCTTTTTCTGTCAGCACATTTGTGTTCTGAGATGGAAAGTGGCATAAATACTCTTCTCCTTTTGAGAGCTCCTCCTGATTGGCCAGGAGAGAAGGGAGCCTTGCACCTTTCTGCACTACAGGACTCCTGACATCGGGCCCTTAAAGTAATAGAGTCCTTGAATTTTCCTATCCTAGTGCTAACTCCCTGGGACAACCTCCTCTCATTTAGTTTCAGCCAGTTTCTGAGCCTGTGCTCACACCAACATCCATGGAATGTAATCTTCTGGCCACCCTTTGGCTTAAAGGGCCAGTATACCCTGTCACAGAAGCTTATTCCATTGCTTAACTATTCTTGTAGTTCGAAAGTTTGTCCTTATATCGTTGCTTCAAATTAAGCCAATTACTTCTTGTCCTACCTTCAGTGGACATGGAGAACAATTGATCACCATCCTCTTTATAAAAGCCTCTAACATGTTTGAAGATTGTTATCAGATTCCCCCTCAGCATTCTTTTCTCAGGACGAAACGAAACACACACCCGCTCCGCGCCCGCCCGCCAAAACCTGAGCATGTTTAAACTTTTCCTCATAGGTCAGGTTTTCTAAATCTTTTATCATTTTTGTGTCTCTCTATGGACTCTCTCCATATTTTCTTAAAGTGTGGCACCCAGAACTGGATACAATACTCCAGCTGAGGTGTCACCAGTGCTGAATAGAGCAGGACATTTACCTCTCATGTCTTACCTATAACACTGCATCGCTGAACTGGGGGCTAAGACAGAACCCTGGATCTCAGCAGGTGCAATAGTTCTGTCTGTCAGAGCTAGATTTTTCAGCTGTGTTTTAGCAAAAGTTAAGTTGTTTGTAAGTTAATATTCATCCTTTTTAAAAATTGGATTTTAGCACTTGGATCACACTGCTAATGTACTTTATAATTGTCTATTTTCACCTTGAAAATCTTAGTGGGAGTTCAGAATTCACTGTGAACACTTAATGTGCTGTGTCTAGCTGGCCAAACTCTGTTTTGCCAAAGGACCATGTAACCAAAATGGCATTCCTTTATAGACCCAGGGACTAGATTTTGTTTCTCTAAAGTAATATTATTTTCCTGAAGTGCAGTAGTGGCTGGCCTGGTTTTGTTACTGGAAAAGAAAACATAGGAAGTGGCATAATTCTTTGTCTTGGCTAATCTTCAAGAACCTCGTTAATGATCAGTGGCTACAGTGAGTGGATGAACTCTGGTCTTGAATTTTGCTTTTCTAACATGGATTAATAGAAATTGCTGATATGTGCCCAATCATGTCAGCCATTCAGGTGTTTGCAGGATGAGTGCTTGGAGAATTTGTCTTGTGTCACAGCAGTACAACTCAGTTTGTTTCAATTAGGTTTAGATTTGTTCCAGAAACACTTGATTTGTGGCAGGCTCTCCCTTGAATAAATGTCTCTAGGGATTCTCAAGAACATAAGCCATCTTTTCCATCACCTTTTAAAGTTTCTGTAGACATTTTATTTAGAAGACCTATCAGATGCATCCAGTTATTATAATCTGTTCCTGGCTAACAAAATTGGGGCTAGATTGTGCTGTACGGTGGTGGGGAGGGCCTGAGAAGAGAGGCTGGAGGAATCATCCATCCCCATGAATGCCTGGCTCCTATAAAGGCCAGGCAGAACTGTAGTCCTTGCACTTGGGAACACAAGTGGTGCAGCTTCCCTGCTCCCTGGGAATGCAGAGTGGTATCAGCATGCAAGGAACAGCAGTCTGCATGCCATGTGAGGCATAGTAGTGGGTGTCCTCTCTATCCATGTTGGTGATTTTGGGCTCTGCAATGTCTCTTATTCAAGGCTGTGCCTAACAGCCGCAACTTAGGCCTCAGGTGGAAAAGCGCAACCAAACTAAAGAGTATCTAGAGTCTAAAAAACTGCCTTGTTGGTCTGGATGTTGTTTTTTTCATTATATTAAAACTACTATAACTAAAGCCACACTGAGGATCATATTTTCATAGGTGGATGAGGATGCAATAATTACTTAAGCTGCATCTACACTGCAAAAAAGAAAAAGTGGCAGCGAGTCTCAGAGCCCAAGTCAGCTGATGTATGGGGCTCATGCTACAGGGCTAAAAAAATAGCAGTGTAGACATTCCTACTTGGGCTAGAGCCCAGGCCCCAGTGAGGGGGAAGGGTCTTGGAGCCAAAGTGGGAATGTCTACATGCATATTTTTAGTCCCGTAGCGCAAGCCAGAGTCAGTTGACCCAGGCTCTAAGATTCGCTGAAATGGGGCATTTTTTGCAGTATAGACATACCCTTAAAGAGCTGAAGATTCTTTTCTACTTTCTTGTACCACTGGAGAACTGTCTAGTCAAACTGTATCTCTGTAGTGTCAATGCTGTAAGTAGACCTGAGGAAACTGGAGAGATCATTGGCTGCCCCTGGTGAATCCAGTGGTCAGGGTTTTTGTTTACCATTCACTTGAGGGAATATGTCAGACTTGCTCTGTTATATACAACATAGAACTGGAGATAATCCCTGTGTAATAGAGTTCTCTGGGGTCAGGTGTCCTAGTGGTTAGCATCCTTAGTGCCACCTCCCTATGGGTAGGATTTTTTGTCCAGTCCATCTCTTAATCAGATGTGCGGAGAGGTGGGCAGGTGGTCTATGTCCCTCCTGTAGTAGGGGAATTTTGTAGGAGAGCCCGGGCCCACCTTCTCCACTGGGCTATGACCCAAGACCACAGGAAGGCCAACAGTGTCTGGCCCACAAAGGCGCCTTCTGAGTTACCCTCCCTGCGTCACTTCCTATTGTCTGGCTTTCTCTTCCAGCCCAATATAAGTTGAAAAGAAAAAGAAAAGGCAAGCAAAACTGCCAGCCCCAACTGGGCTTAACATGCAGTCTTGACCCCTCGGGAAGGCTTCTCCTGCACCCTTGTAAGGAGCCTTCAAGCTAGGACTTCCCTGCTTCCCCTTCTGAGCTGGGTGGTTCCCTTTTCAATGCTTTCTCCAGTTGGAGCAGGGTCTGCTGGAGTGTAGCTCCCTGGGGCCCGTACTTTCCTTTACCCCTTCAGGCCCATTATGGGGTCTTTACATTCCATCACGCTGTATACATTAATTTCCATTATATTTGAAACATCAGCAATATGAATTTACAGCAACTATTTCTAGCAACAGCCAAATGCCAGCATTCACCTTCAGGGGCCAGACGGGAGCATGAAAATAACTTCATGCAAACTTGTGGCCAACCTCTCTCATGCTAAAACAAACAATTCTACGCAAGGCTCCTGTTGCTGCCTGAGCTAGTGACATTGGTCATTGAGTTCGCTGAAGAGAAGCCTATGATCATGCATTTTATTCCTGATGCAGTTAGTTGGTGTTAGTGCAAGGCCATGCATCATTACCCTCTCCTCCTCCTCCACTGAACTATTAAGAGATCAAAAGCTATTATTCAAGGTAACCTAATAAAGACATTAGAGTGTGTGCTATGGAAAGAAGAATTCTGCATTATGATACCACTCGTTGCTGGTGAAAGATAGTGCTAGTGGTGTTCTCTCTCTGTGCAGCTGTACTGTAGGCCAAAAGTCATAAAACCTTAGATATAGAATATATTTTGTCAAAACGTGGAAATCATGAGCTCTAAAAGTAAAACAGAACTCAAAGATTGTGAAATATTGTTTAACTCTGGCAAAATACAAATTCTGATGCTGTATATTTTATAGATGTAAAATATTTTATTCTTCTAGTTCTAGAAGCAGGGCAAGAACTTATTTTTCAGACAAGATTCTTTCTTTTTATGTCACGCTGGCTTCCATGGAGTTAGTAAACCACTTAATAAAATTTAAATTTCCCTTAAAATCGCTTAAGTTAATGAGGAAAAACCAGACAACATCGTTTCATCGAATTTATGAAACCCCATATTTTTTAAAAAGTTCTGGAGATCTTGCAAAACCCAAATCCCCAATGAACCTTGCTGCTTATGACTAACCAAGTGGTAATTATAAAATCAAAGCTCTGTTAATCTGTAGCAGAGGGAATAGTTGCATCTATATTTAAGGTTGCCTGATGATTTTGAGTCTAATCCCTATTTTCCCTTGCAGGTAGAAATTATCCTGCAATTGTCTTTGCTCAGAAATGAATTCTACTTTCTAGTATGAACAAAAACAGTTCAGCAGTTTTTGAATATGAGGAGAGTAAAAGTAATAACCGACATTTCCTCAATTAAAAAAATCTGCTGGAATGACAAGAAATTAAAAGCTGAAATTTGTCATGGGAAAACTCCAATCTACATTAACTCCTGAACCAGATTGCCATGGACCTAAAGCTCATTTAAAGAAAAATAAATAAATGATTATTTTCTTGAAGCAGAAAATTTAATGGAATTCTTCAAATATCTTTTGATAATAAGCAGGCTTTCATATCCATCTGCCTTCCAGTTTAGTTGTTGTAGTGCATATCTGGATGCTGGTATTGTACTTGGCTCTGCAGAAAGACTATTTAATTACTGTCTGAGGATATTTATGTGGTTAAGGCTTTGTTCATACAAAGGCAATTCTCTTTAAGCTGTGGTTGGCATATGCATATATCAAACTATCCAAAAGATTTAAGTGGTAACCAGTTTTACAGCATAGACTGAGTGATTTGTTAATTTGTAGTTTATTTGTAATTTAGTTAAACATCATTTACATATATTCACATTAATCAGATCCAGCTCAGAACTTCTGAGTTTAAAAAACAAATAGTCACTGAATCTGCTACAAATTATACTAAGGATCATGCAGCACTGTTCCATGTAGACACAAGTAGCTTGGGAGTCAGTAACCAGCAGGGGAGGCAAATTGGACTGTTGTCAGTGACTGCTCAAAAAAAAAAAAAAAAAGTGCTATTTATTTTCTGAGTAGGAGACAGAGGTCTTCATTCTCTGCTATGTTGTCACTAAAGGTGTGCAAAGTGGGTGCAAAATGCTATTAGGTCAGAATGTACGAATACACAAGGTGTAAGGCTCACTTACTCTGATGTAAATTAAGAGCAAGGTCATAGAAATCAATGGATTTACACCATATTATTTAGATTGTAAACTCTTCAGGGCAGGGACTCTATAGCTATGTGTTATAGAGCACCTAGCACAATGTGGCCTCAGTCTCGTCTGGGGCCTTATGGGCACTACTGTGATAGAAATATTTAATAGTAACAACCTCCTTATGCAAGAATCAGGACCAAAGTTGTTTCTTGGAGTTCTTGGTAGCTCCTTTGCCTGAGAGATGCTCTAAGACAAATAGAACAATGAGATTTCAAATAAATGGTGTTTATTCAACAACAGAAGAAGAGTCCTTCCCATTCTTTATTCATCCAAAATTCCCAGTGGGTGAATGAAGACTGCAAGGTCATGGCCTATCTCACTAAAATTAAGTGAAATGAGTACTTTAAAAAAAATGAAGAGTGAAGGCTTTTGAAAAACATTTATACAAAAGGTAACAGAAGTGACTAATGATAAAAAAAGAAAAGGAGTACTTGTGGCACCTTAGAGACCAACAAATTTATTTGAGCATAAGCTTTCGTAGCTCACGAAAGCTTATGCTCAAATAAATTGGTTAGTCTCTAAAGTGCCACAAGTCCTCCTTTTCTTTTTGCAAATACAGTCTAACACGGCTGCTACTCTGAAACCTAATGATAAATTGGCTCCCTGCAAGACAGCAATGCTCTGTTTAGGGATTCCTCCTGAGTGCATTTTATTTTAGATGTCTCTTAAACTACGGTTGATCAGAAAAAGAGAACAGTAGAAATTAATACCCATTTTTTGATCTACAGTCCCTACTGAAATGGCAGGATCCATAGATTTTATACTGGTGCGTTAAAACCATCTATGCTTTCTAAATGAATAGTTTTAAATTACTGGCTGTTGCATAAATGTGCAAATCTGTTCGGTTTAAAAAAAATCAGGAATTTCCTCAAAGCTACAAATTTCTCACCAGTCACAGTAGAAAACCTGTGCTGGCGATGCACCAGCTGCTGAATTTTTAATATCTAAGTTACATATGTGAGTGAAATATAGAATAGTTTATTTTCACGTCTCCCCACTGAAATCCTATGGGGCCCTCATTTTTTCTATCTGTTTTGTGGAAATTATGAGGAGAAAAGTTCCCCTATAATCTGAATACAAATGTCAAAAAATGATTATTATTCCTTTAAGTGCATCAATCTACAGTCCTCTGTGAAATAATATTGGCAATATTACATATTTTTTCTTTTTCTGGTTCTGAAATAGAACATTATTTTTCCTACTCAGGAATTGATCACTTTCCCCCCCCAGTCCCTGGTCCATGGCCATTTTATTTAAGGACAAATAATCTTTTTGAGATTTTAAATAATACCATGACAATGGGAAACTGTGCCAATGTCATAAGCCTCTTCTCCTTCTCTACTGTTATGAAAGTGCAACAAGCCTATGGCTTACCCAAAGGCCACTGAAGTCAATGAAAGGCCACTGAAGTCCATTTACTACAGCATAGCAGATTTAGATTAAATTTTAGGAAAAACTTCCTAACTGTAAGAACAGTAGGACAATGGAACAGACTGTCTCAGGAGGTTATGGAAGCTTCTTCACTGGAGGCTTTCAAAAGGAGGCTGGATCGCCATCTCTCTTGGATGGTTTAGACACAACAAATCCTGCATCTTGGCAGGGGGTTAGACTAGTTGACCTTTGACGGTTAGAAGGGACCGATGATTTCATGACTTCAACAGGTATGCATCAGGGTTTTATTGTTCTAATTGGAAAGCTTAAGATCAAAGATCATGCTTTATAAGTGAAAAAGTGGAAGCCCCTCCCTGCCCCTTTTCCATGCAATTACTCTTGAATGGAACATCTTGGGCACAGCCCTATCATTTGGGACTACAACTGTGGCTGACCATGAGTAACATGAGTTCCCACTGCATGGTTGCACAAGGACAGGGCACAGTTTAGCTCAAACACACTTGCCATAAAACTAGTACATTTAGCTCTCAAGTCCACAAAAGTTTGTGCTGATTTTATTTGTAAGTGTACTGTATTACAGCTGTACATATGCATCTACTTAAATGACTATTAGAGTGTTAGGATATAGATATTCAGGCCTGTCTGTAAAGGCCTATACTCTAAGAATTTAGGTGTATTCTTATCACTTAGCTAGTTATAGAGGTACAAAAGAGAGAATCAAAATCACTGTCTGACTGTATAGGGCCTTCTCTTGCTGTGACAGTCTGAGGCCCTGTGCTTAAGCTAAGGCCTTTGGCAAGGCAGCAGAGGCAGCCATAAGCTAGGAAGCGAACAGTCACATCCTCACATTCCAAACTAGTCACATTGAAATAAGGTGCTATTGGGCTGTTAGAAATACAGTCCTGTCCTGATAGTGCCTATCACCTCCAGAGAAAGGGAAGTGCCTAGAAAATGTAAAAGGAAACTTAGTTTGATAGCATCCTGTCTGGCAAGAACTCACTTATCAATAGACACAGCTGGGAAACCCTTATGTCTTTATAGATGTATTTCAGAGTAACAGCCGTGTTAGTCTGTATTCGCAAAAAGAAAAGGAGTACCTGTGGCACCTTAGAGACTAACCAATTTATTTGAGCATAAGTACTCCTTTTCTGTTCACGAAAGCTTATGCTCAAATAAATTGGTTAGTCTCTAAGGTGCCACAAGTCCTCCTTTTCTTTTTATAGATGTAGTTGTGAAATCCTCACTTCTGTATTGTTTTGTCATTATAGTTCCCACTTTGCTATTGTTTATTTGCATGGTCTCTGTCTGATACTGTGATTGTTTCTGTCTGCTGTGTAATTAATTTTGCTGGGTGTAAACTAATTAAGGTGGTGGGATATAATTGGTTAAATAATCATGTTATAATATGTTAGGATTGGTTAGTTAAATTTCAGTAAAATGATAGGTTAAGGTATAGCTAAGCAGAACTCAAGTTTTACTATATAGTCTGCAGTCAATCAGGAAGTAAGGGGGGGGGGATGGGAACATGAATGGAGGTAGGGAAATTGGAATCATGTTTTGTTAGGTGGGGGGGAATGGGAACAGGGACACAGGTAAGGCTCTGTGGTGTCAGAGCTGGGAAGGGAGACACTAAGGAAGGAAGCTCGAATCATGCTTGCTGGAAGTTCACCCCAATAAACATTAAATTGTTTGCACCTTTGGACTTCAGGTATTGTTGCTCTCTGTTCATGTGAAGAAGAGCAGGGAAGTAAGTGGGTGAAGGAATAAGCCCCCTAACATAGAGCATTACAGATCCATAGGACAAACTAATTGTTTTTATTTCTTCCATTTTAGTGCCTGTGCTGTATTGATCTGCTATTTAATAAGTCACTCAGAGGCAAGCATGCACAGTATATTCCTGAACTATAGACTTTCTAGACAAAAGCTTGTAAGTACATTTTTGTCCTATAAGCAGTGGGAGAGCATTTGTTTTCAATAAATTGGGTCAGAATCATTTGCTTATTAGAGTGAGACCTACAGTTTTCAACAGGTAGGAGAGGGAGAAAAGAAAGCCACAACATGGTACAGCTTCATCCATGTATTTCATTATTATTTGTATTACAGTAGAACCTAAAGGTCCCAACAGAGATCAGAACCCCCTTGTCCTAGGCACTGTACAAATATACAGTGAGAGAGCTGTTGCTCTGATGAGCTCAGTCTTGGCACGCTTAGCTTCTAACAGGTCACTAATGGGAGATCAAGCAGTTAATTGGTGAAAAATTGCAGAAATATACACTTTATCAGTGTTACCATATTCAGTATGGGTTTTCTGAACTGAGGCTCTGATTTTTATTATTATTTGATTATAGGCAGCCAGCATCACTAACAACTTTAACACTTTCCATTGTAAGTCCTTGTAGAAGAGTGCATTCACCACACACACAAACCCTTGTGGCTGGGCATAGCATAGCGGCTGTCTTCTCAAGTGCCCCCTGCCAATAGCTGCTCTAGTTTTGCAGTGGTTTCTGTTACTGTCAATCAGCCCTCCGACCAGGTCACCATTTAGTCCCACCCCTTTCAAGCTAACAAAGTCCTTTAACAAGTCCAAAAGAAATATAAACACAACTGAATCTTCAACCCCAATAGGGCTCAGCTGGCCACCCCTTTCCCTGATAGGCAAAGTCTCCTGTGTAATGCTGTGTCCTCTCATCTATCCACAGGGTAGGGCTGGCCCTGTTCTCCACCTTCTCAGGTTTCAGGCTAGCCATCATCCCCCAATGGCTCCTCATCATCCTTCAGACTCACATCAGGAGCAGACTGTCTATTTCTCTGCCCTTTCAGCTTTCTTAGCCTTCTATCGGGTTAAAAATTGATGAGTAATTGGGTTGCCCAACTTGACACACCTTTTAAAGTGGTATGATTTTCAGAAAGGATTGAGCAGCCATCCACCTGGTTAATTAAATCCAGATAGTAGGGGGTCTTCCTTTTTTAGTGACTGGCCCTTATTGCCTGCTTGCAGAAGGAATCATCTAGACCACGTGGCTGAGGTGCTAGCTCCTTATTTTCCTCAGGAGAGGGTTCATTAATGAGATTCACAACCTGGAGTTCCTTTTAGGACCTAGGGTGGGATCCATGAAGATACTTAGGTGCCTTAACCCCAAATTTAGGCACCTAAATCCCAGTTTTTGGCTCCATTACAATCCACAAGACTCCTGCCAAACCCAGTAGGTGCCTAAACTCACCCAGCACCTAAGTTCTCAGTTGCCTTACTGCCTATGATTGGCCTCTGGATATGCACATATGTGGCCTCTCTAAGTGTCCAGACACGTATCTCCCCATCTAAGCCCCAGAGCTATTCACAGACAGGCATTCATCTGCTTAAACTGCGTGCAGGGTTCAATCTGGTAGGCATGCTCTGAGTCAATCTACCAAATCTGGTCCTATTCAGAATGGAAGAGGAGGAGCCTTGCCCTCTGGACTTCCTTATAACGCTTAGCCCAATGGTTAGATCACTGGCTTAGGAAGCAGCAGCCCAGGTTCAATTCCCCCCTCTGAGGCAGAGAGGATTGAAAAGAGAGTCTTTGACCTCTCAAATGAATGTGCTAACAGGCGATGGGATATTCTGATGTAGGGCTCTTTCAGTTTCTCCTGTTGAAGCTGCTCCACTGTGGATAAATAGTGAAAGAGTGATTAGAGGAGAGAGACTGGCCCTGAGGCCTCCCAGGTAGGAGCCCTAATCACGGGGCTATGGAATCTATCTGTCTGTCTGTCTCTCTCCCTCATATCCAAAGACTATTTAAGTATTTATCTACAGTGGAACAATCATTAGGCCCAAGAGCATAAAAGTTACTCTGTAGTCCACTTGTACCTGGGAGGAGCCCCACATAAGAATATCCCATAGACGAGTGGTTAGAGCATTCACCTGTGAGAGGATTTGAGCAGGGCTTGCTCACATCTGACTGAGGGGGGAATTGAGCCTTGGTCTCCCACTGCCCAAATGAATGCGCTAACCACTAGACTAAAAGTTTTATAAGCTAGGTACAATACCCACGATCCCTTCTATCTTCTCCAGCTGTTTAGCATGTAGTGAGGGAGGCAATTAACCCATTCCTTCAAGAAACACCTTAGGCACATAAACCATCTGATTCCAGGCACTGGGTTCCTGTTTGTGGATCACTTAACCGAGATGGGTGCCTGCCTGCAGCCTGGACTAAGGTGCCCAACTGTGAGACAGGGTGGGGATTAGCACACACCTGTCTCATTAGCATCTTCCATTGACTATTTTAGGAAGCTCCCTACCTAGCAGGCTGGCTTTTGTGGATTGCATTCTAATTCACCCCTCTCTCCCAATTCATTGTAAAGGGAGCATAGGTGCCTAACTCAGGCTTTGTGGATCACATTGTGTTCTTGTGATATTATAGGCTCCTGAAAGATAAGTGCTGTGATGCTTAGGATCACAGTACTTAAGTCCTTTTGTGGATTTTGTCTTTAGATCATCCTAGATGAGTGTTTTGCTAGTAGCAGCAACCAGGAGTTTTCCCTCCATATACAAGTGCAATTGCCAAAGTCCTGTATGCCTTTTTGTGACCTCCTGATTGAACTATTACTCTGCACTTCATTTATTTCTGGTGTTTTCCAAATGGAACATATTATACCTTTGCTCAATTGTCTGCACAGGCTACCACTTTACTTTTTTGTGCAATCCAAGTGGTTGTTTTTGATCTAAAAAGCCCTTGGTTGGGATCCTGCCTACTTTCGAGGCTTCCTTTCCTCTTTTGAGCCATCTTGATAGTTGATATCAGCTGGGTTGCTTTTGGTAGACTGGCTTGCCAGTGAAGGACTTTTGAATCTGGAACTCACCTTCTTGTTGCTCTGACAGAGCTAGAGTTTGTGGATTTTTGGAGTATAGTTTAAAATATTTCTGTAGGAAGCAAGCCTGTGCTTGCAGGCTATTGCCTAAGTGGGCTGATTTTGTTGCATTCTTGTTAGCCGACCAGTCAAGTTGCTTGTGCGGGTGCGATCTGGTTTCAAACTGTTGTATGAATACCAAGAAGCTATGATGAACTCATTTTCAAGAGCTCCCAGATAAATACACCTAGTAGCTAGTAAGGAATTTGTGAGAAAGAAGCTGGTAGTACCAGTCCAGTTCTCTGGGTTAGGTGTTCATATCAAAACTTGCACTAATTTAATGGAGATCTCACCAGAATGGTGAAGTGAATGGCCATAAAGACTGAAGTATCTTGGATAGAGGTGGAGCAGCTGAGAGGCATGTTGGAGAGGGAAGTACTTGCATATGCTATACCTGTATGACAGGAAAATAGAGGGTTTTGGAATCAGCTAGCACTATTTCAGTAAGGCATACAAATTACAAGAGTGAAAGAGCCATACTGTTTCTTGTTCTCATCATCCGTGCCTTGTTTTCCCCCTCAGTACAATGCCTTGTTTTTTTTTGGACTAGACACGTTGGCTTTGTTTCCTGTCTGCTAACTACAGCCATCTCCTTTATCGTATAACATGAAATGAAATCTCATTCTCTTACCCTTAAGCCACCATCCGCACTGAAAAAGAAACTATCAATTATAAATGTTTGTCTGTCTGATTTGTTTCTCCTGTTTAAAAGTGTGATTGCAGAGGCCCTAAAAGTAATGAGGCATTTAATGAAAACATGCATTTTATAGGCAAAATACATGGGGGTGGAGAAATATGTGAAGCTGCTGCACGTGAGTTAATGAAGTTAAATGACCTTTACATTTTTGCTAATTTGACCTCAGGTTACCCCTTTGATATTTCAGCCTGTTCTGCATTTATTTAATTTTTACACTGTGTGTGTGTGTGTGTGTGTTCATTCTGTAGAGATTATCTTACTTCTGTATTTGGCACTGGTGTGACCGCTGTTGGAACACTGTATCCATTTCTGGTGCCTACAATTCAAGAAGGATGTTGATAAATTGGAGAGGGTTTAGAGAAGAGCCATGAGAATGATTAGAAGATTAGCAGAAATGCCTTCATAGTGATAGACTCAAAGAGTTCAATCTATTTAACAGAACAAAGAGAAGGTTAAGGGGCTACTTTATTACAGCCTAGAAGTACCTACTTGGGAACAAATATTTGATAATGGTCTCTTCAATCTAGCAGAGAAAGGTATAACTCTATCCAATGGCTGGAAGTTGAAGTTAGACAAATTCAGATTGAAATAAAGTGTAAATTTTAACAGTGAGGGTAATTAAGTGTTGGAGTAGTTTTTACCAAGGGTTGTGGTCGAATGTCCATCACTGACCATTTTAAAATCCAGGTTGGCTGTTTTTCTAAAAGATATGCTCTAGGGATTATTTTGGGGAAGTTCTGTGGCCTGCGTTGTATAGGTCAGACTAGAAGATCACAATGGTCTCTTCTGGCCTTGGAACCTATGAATCTCCATAGTATTTATTTCAGTTATCTCTGTAAAATCAGGGAGATGCACAGTAATGGTCGCAAGCAGCATAAACATGGAAATTCTTACTGGTCCTGAGGAGACTTCCCTTTATTCTCCTGAATATCCTTCACCTTAGGAATCCATGGCTTAAACTTGCCCCAGGAAACAGAATTCTGGGAACTTCTTCCAAATTTTTGGTGATTTGACCCCTAGATTCTGGTAGGTATTTATCCTCATCCTGAACCCTCATCTCAAAATGTGTCTGCTTGGACAAATTCCTGCTGGCTGATGTGGTTAGGTCCTATGATGGTGTCCCTTGAATAGATATGTGGACAGAGTTGGCACTGGGGTTTGTTGCAGGGTTTGGGTTTTGGGTTGGTGTTTTTGTTGTGTGGTGTGTGGTTGCTGGTGAGTATTTGCTTTAGGTTGGGGAGGCTGTCTGTAAGCAAGGACTGGCCTGTCTCCCAAGGTCTGTGAGAGTGAGGGATCGTCCTTCAGGACAGGTTGTAGATCCTTGATGATGTGCTGGAGAGGTTTTAGTTGGGGCCTGTAGGTGACGGCTAGTGGTGTTCTGTTACTCTCTTTGTTGGACCTGTCTTGTAGTAGGTGACTTCTGGGTATCCTTCTGGCTCTGTCAATCTGTTTCTTCAATTCACCAGGTGGGTATTGTAGTTTTAAGAACGCTTGATAGAGATCCTGTAGGTGTTTGTCTCTGTCTGAGGGATCAGAGCAAATGCTATCGTATCTTAGAGCTTGGCTGTAGACAATGTGTGTGTGATGTGGTCTGGATGAAAGCTGGAGGCATGTAGGTAAGTGTAGTGGTCAGTAGGTTTCTGATATAGGGTGGTGTTTATGTGACCATCACTTATTAGCACTGTAGTGTCTAGGAAGTACTTTGTGTCAGGTATAGGGCTCATGTGGATTACCTCCCCCCAGAGCAAGGGGGGAAACCAGGGGCCATAGTGTGACTCTCTGCTTTATTGGTGGTGTATATTCCTTCCACGCCCTTCCCCTACTACGAGCTGCCTAATTTAATTTTGCTTTGAAACTCTCATATGAATCTTTTAAAATCAGATAAAACTTACAAGCAGGTGAATGAAAACTTTCCAAATTGCACTGTTTTCATGCTTTTCAAGCAAAGATTTTCTATACATGTGTGTAACCTGACTGATTTCTAGGAAGGCTCCAATCTCCCTGCAGAGCAATATTTTTGACCGAAGGTGCTGTTAGTCCCTTGAATGCACAGACCATTCTGTTTTCAGTTATTGTGCATGGGTAAATCTGAGATCAGAGTCAAACACTTGGCCTTTAATTTCCTTGGTTGAGGAGTTAGACATTAAACTAAAGACAGATAATCTCTGCCCACAGTGAAACTGCTCAGAGGTGGAAAATCAATATGAAGATCCTCTGGCATGGGGGAGGGGGAGGTGGTGTCACCTCCCATATCAACCTCTTGGGAAAGTAGAGTTTACCTCCCCTACATGCACACAGGAAAGACTGTAGTTACCTGTAAACCTGTCAGATCCCCCCCTGACTCCATAGTAGATGAAGAAGCAACGGTTCCCCTTGGCCTTGGCAACCCCAAGTCTCCCAAAGGGCAGCTCTGTGTATTACGTTGAGGAGGGAATCTTGGTGTGTATGGGGAACTCATTCCTCCCCTTGATCTCCCCAGTCTCTGACCCCTCCTCAGTGCAGACATAAGAACATAAGAACCATACTGGGTCAGACCAAAGGTCCATCTAGCCCAGTATCCTGTCTACCTACAGTGGCCAGTGCCAGGTGCCCCATAAGGAATGAACAGAACAGGAAATAATCAAGTGATTCATACCCTGTTGGCCATTCACAGCTTCTGGCAAACAGAGACTAGGGACACCATCCCTGCCCATCCTGGCTAATAGCCATTGATGGATCTATCCTCCATGAAAAAAACTTTCTTTTGTTTGTTTTAAACCTGCTGCCTCTTAATTTCATTTGGTGACCCCTAGTTCTTGTGTTATGAAAAGGAATCAATAACACTTCCTTATTTACTTTCTCCACACCAGTCATGATTTTATAGACCTCTATCCTATCCCCCCCTTAGTCGTCTCTTTTCCAAGCTGAAAAGTCCCAGTCTTGTTACCCTTTGCTCCTATGTACTAATCATTTTTGTTACTCTTTTCTGAACCTTTTCCAATTCCAGTATATCTTTTTTGAGATGGGGTGACTACATCTGCATGCAGTATTCAAGATGTGGGCATACCACGGATTTATATAGAGGCAATATGATATTTTCTTTCTCAATACCTATCCCTGTCGTAATGATTGCCAGTATTGTTCCCTTTCTTGACTGCCGCTGCATATTGGGTGGATGATTTCAGAGAACTATCCACAATGATTCCAAGATCTCTTTCTTGAGTGGTAACAGCTAATTTGGACCCCATCATTTTATATGTATGTTTGGGATTATGTTTTCCAATGTGCATTCCTTCGCATTTATCAACACTGAATTTCATCTGACATTTTGTTGCCCAGTCACCCAGTTTTGTGAGATCCTTTTGTAGCTCTTCGCAGTTTGCCTGGGTCTTAACTATCTTTAGTAATTTTGTATCATCCACAAATTTTGCCACCTCACTGTTTACCGCTTTCTCCAGATCATTTATGAATAAGTTGAATAGGACTGGGCCCAGTAAAGCCCTCTGGGAGACATCACTATTTATCTCTCTCCATTCTGAAAACTGACCATTTATTCCTACCCTTTGTTTCCTATCTTTTAACCAGTTACCAACCCATGAGAGAACATTCCCTCTTATCCCATGACAGCTTATCCACAGGAAGCCTGCTGGGATCTAGAATGCAGCATTGTCAGTCAGAGGGAGCTGAGGGGGCAAATGCCCCTGCCTCATGGTTTTTGCATTTGCTCAAAGTTCCATAGGCTGGGGTCAGGAGCGGCATGACCTGAGCACTTGTAGGCAGTGGTCCCATACTAAATCAATATGGCTGTTGCCAGAGTGGTCTGGAGTGTTGCTCTAGCTGTGTGGTCATAACACCTTTGAAATTAGACTTGGCCATCCTTCCATCCAGATGGAGGGGTGGCTTGGCCAAATTGTGTTGTGTCCTGGCACATGGGGAGTCTCTTCTTCTATGGTGGAACACAGGAGAATCCACAGAGATCTCAACTCTTGGTGGTACTGGCTCATGCACCCTGTAGGTAAGAGAGAGGGGAAAGTCCCCGGCTTAGGGACACTGGGGGGTCCGAGGGAGGAGCGGGGGTGAATAAGGATCAGAATGGGGTCCCTGCCAAGGAGTGGGAACCAGAACTTGCCCTCCCCCAATGTCTGAATTGGTGCTACATCTGGAATGGGAGAGGATGGTGGTGTAGTTGGTTGACCTCTCCTCCTTCTGCTTCATTTAGGAGAAATCTGTGTAGAGAGCATATCCTTTGTAGATGGAGATGCATGGGGGACTTACCAGGCACTAATTCCCAAATTCGATCAGAATAAAAGTTTGTATGCTGTGCCACCATTGTCCTTACTAGTATTTTTTTTTTTAATGGGGGAATTGCGAAAAGTGGCAAGTTCACTCGTATGCCAAATTAGTTCATTTTAATCTTTTCTTGAAAAACAAGTTGAAAACAAAATTGGACAGTGTGACTTTTCTGTATTGAAATAACACTGAGAAAAACCTAAAATGTGATTTCTCTCTCTCTCTCTCATATGCACAAAGTTTTTTTTTACTTCATTAAATCAAACTTTTGTAAGATTTGTATGAAAAGGAATGCAACATTTTCAAAGGATTATTTAATTGCATTAAAGTCTTCAGACTTTACCACAAAAAACATCTTTTTACCCAGTTCTATGCTACAACGGTGGAAGATTTTATGAATAATTATGAAATGGAGATCATTAGACTTCCTGCTCTGGCTACAATATGTTCTTATTTTCAATTAAAGATGAGTAGAAATGACATTTGTTCAATTTAGTATTGTACAGATGCTGGGGAACGTAGGGCACAAGCTGGGAAGCCAAGACACAACTCCTGCTACAAATGAAGTCAGTGGAAGTTTTGCCATTTATTTCAATGGAGGCAGAATCAGGGTCCCCATCTTTCTTTCAGTGCTACGGTTGTTCCACACCAAATGTTTTTCATTTCTCCCTTCTCCTCCTTTCCCCTGCAGGCTCTGAGTGCTCCCCTCCTCCCATGGCAATATTTCTTTCAGCCTTGTATGTCTGCAAATATTCCGAAAAGGTGATCTGAGGGTTTCAGATATTCATGATCAGTAAATTTCATTTTACAAACAAAACCATAAATCCACAGTGTGTAGGTAGTGTTGGCACATTTCAGGATGGAACTGCTTTTGTTCCTGAGGTACCTGTCTAAAAGCAGCTTGGACTCTCCATTCTCTAGACTCTTTCATCTTCTGAAAGTGAACTATGAACCCACAGTATTTTACTGCAGCCTCCACAGAATTTACAATGCCTGTTTTGAAGCAGTGTTTTTCAGTGTTCATGATAAGACATTGTAGAAAATAAGGAAATAAAAGTAGACAGGAAGCTTAGCTTAGGCATTTTTCTTCACATGGCGTGAGATTGATACATTTTTCCAGCTCTATAAATAGCACCATTATCCTTTTCGGGTATTTCAGAATAGAAAGAGACTGAGGCTCATCTAGGTCAATCCCCTTTAAATCTTTAAGCATTATGTGATTTTCAAAATATGCAAATTGTAGCAAATAGTTTTAAAACTATTAGGAATTTACCAGAAAGTACTGAGAAGAGTGTTAGGGGGCTTATTCCTTCACCCACTTACTTCCCTGGTCCTTCTCGCATGAACAGAGAACAACAATACCCAAAGTCCAAAGGTAGAAACAATTCGATGTTTATTGGGGTGAACCTCCAGCAAGCATGATTCCAGTTTCTTTCCTTAGTGTCCCCCTTCCCAGCTCTGACACTACAGAGCCTTACACCTGTGTCCCTGTTCCCATTCCTGCCCTTAGCCAAACATGATTCCAATTTCCCCACCCCCATTCCCTGTTCCCATTTCCCACCCACACACCCACCCACTTCCTGATTGACTGCAGATTATATAGTAAAACTTGAGTTCTGCTTAGCTATACCTTAACCAATCATTTTACTGAAATTTAACTAACCAATCCTAACATATTGTAACATGATTATTTAACCAATTATATCCCACCACCTTAATTAGTTTACACTCAGCAAAATTAATTATACAGCAGACAGGAACAATCACAGAACCAGACAGAGATTACACAGACAAACAATAGCAAAGTGGAAACTATAATGACAAAACAATACAGAAGTGAGGATTTCACATCCCAGCTATTGATAAGTGAGTTCTTGCCAGACAGGGTGCTATCAAACTATCCTTTTACATTTTCTAGGCACTTCCCTTTCTCTGGAGGTGATAGGCATTATCAGGACAGGATTGTATTCCTAACAGCCCAATAGCACCTTATTTCAATGTGAGTAGTTTGGAATGTGAGGATGTGACCGTTCGCTTCCCAGTTTATGGCTGCCTCTGCTGCCTTGCCAAAGGCCTTAGCCTAAAAACAGGCCTCAGACTGTCACAGTAAGAGAAGGACCTTACATTGGCAGACAGTGATTTTGATTCTTTCTTTTATACCTCTAACTAGCCAAGTGATGATAATACACCTAAATTCTTAGAGTATAGGCCTTTACAGACAGGTCTGAATAGCTATATCCTAACAAAGAGCTTCTAAAAGACTGTGTTTCTAATTTACCTGTTTCAGCCCTTGTCAAGCAATATACTAATGGTGTTCCCTTATTTTCATTGGGCACAAGCAAGCAACCACGTAAAAAGCTACATAATTAGAATAAATATTGATCATTTACTTACACAGTAAATGCTATATTGTTACAGAATAATTAGCAGATATTCATTTCTGTCTTCCATGGTATGATCTTCTTGTACTATCTTAACACTGCAAATTATATAGTAATTATCGTTGGTATAACTTGATACCTTCAAATATTATTTTTAAAGTGGTTACATTGGATAATGCGTTGCCTTTTGAGGGTAGTCTTTGCTGCAGATTTCACTGTGTTTACATTGTTAATTGTACTCCAGAGAATAAATCCCAACCATAGAATTTGAATGTGTCGAGATTATTTTCTCCTAAACTTTTAAGAAAGAAGAAACAGCAGACACACACATTTCTGGGAAAGCCAAATATTTCTTCACTGGCATTTTGTATGGTTCTGATTAGAGATTTTAATTGGTTGGTTGGTAATGTGGTGCAAGCAGAGGGCATAGCAGTTGAAGGACAGGAGGATGTAGTAACCTGCACATGAGCAAGGTATAACCTTGGACAAAAGGAATGTTACTAAGTTAAGGATTCAAATGAGAGAATGAAGGGTCTGATTGCTGTGAAAATCCATGCAAGAGGTGACTCTGGGGGAGGAAAGCCCTTGTGACATTTTTCTGGGTTTGTTCCATCAAGTGTGGGATATACACCCTCTCCTTTTGCAGTGTGTGCAATGGTTCTGTCTCTAGAGCCCATGGATCAGACAGAAGACCAGGCCCACTCATCCAGAGGGCCTTTGCCTCTCCAGTGGCTCTTGCATTTCCTACTCTCTGTTCAGCTCTTAGCAGTTTGGTTCAAAGCAGATGTCTCGCTGACCCCCCATTTAAAAGAAAATTCCCAGTCATAGGTGGAGGCCTGCAAAAGTTAATACAGCATGTGGTGGGAACATTATCTTTGCACTGGAAAACTCCTGAGACTTAAGAATAGGCACAATATGCAACCCCACCTCAGGAAGATAGCTTTGAGAATACATTGAGTGTTGATAATCTTGTGAAATCAATCACTGTTAAGTTTCCAGTGGTGATAAGACTGAAGCTATTGGACAAAGCGGTGGATGTGATATATCTTGACTTTAGCAAAGCTTTTGATACGGTCTCCCACAGTATTCTTGCCAGTAAGTTAAAAATGTATGGATTGGATGAATGGACTATAAGGTAGATAGAAAGCTGGCTAGATTGTTGGGCTCAACGGGTAGTGATCAATGGCTCGATAACTACTTGGCAGCCGGTATCAAGCGGAGTGCCCCAGGGGTTGGTCCCGGGGCCGGTTTTGTTCAACATCTTTATCAGTGATCTGTATGTAACCCTTCTGCCCGTCAGAGTTGGCAGCAACAAGGGCCGGGTTCAATATCTAGGGGATCCATTCCAATAACACAATGCAAACCGGCTCGAGCCCCCACCCAGTGACCTGGGACAAATATATACCACCCCCGCTGGGCGCCTCCAAGAGGCAATACTTCCCCTCTCGCAAGCACATAGTCTGAGTGTAGCAAAAGCCTTTTAATAACAGAGAGAAACAATGTGGCATTATGTTGGGGAAACACCACCAACAGGATTCATAACACAACCCATGAGCAAAAAAAACCCACCCCAAGCAAATTGGGGTATGCCCTTTTCCCTTTGGTTCTTGAGTCCAGCAACCCCAAATCACCCGAAGTCCCAAAAGTCCAATGCCCCAAAAAGTCTCTGTCCCTGGTCAGGGCAGCCCCAGAGTTCGAAAGTTTATCTGCGGAGCTTTACCTCCCAACCTGGGTGGAAATGGGACGGGGGTAAGAGGCACCTTACATGATCTGAAGCTGACCGCTCCATAGCGGCGCTCCGCTCTGCCAGCCACCCCACGAACTCCTTCGCTCAGCTGCGCTCCGCTCCGCCAGCCGCCCCACGAATTCCTTCGCTCAGCTCCGCTCCGCCAGCCGCCCCATGAACTCCTTCGCTCAGCTGCGCTCCGCTCCGCCAGCCGCCCCACAAACTCCTTCGCTCAGCTCCACAGCCCACAAGCAGCTCCTGCCATCCACAAACTGCTCCGCGTCGAACTGCTTCACCAGCCCGTCCGCAAGGCACTCCAGCCGTCCCGCAAACTGCTCCACAATATATCTTCAGGCTCCCCCACTACTTAACACAACACTCAGTGATTTCAGCTCTTAGGTAAATTCAGCTTGTAGTAGGGGAGCCCCAGTGCTGGTGCACTGTCAGCCCAAAGTGAGCTCAGCAGCCTATAACTAGACTTCTAATGAAATCAAAATTAGCTCTGATATTCCACAGTGGAGAGAGGAGGAAGTGCAATTAGCATGTAAGGCCCTCACCAAGGGGCCCATGCCACCAAGTATGAATACTTGTCCCCAGCCTCTCTCCCTTCACACAGTTTTGGAACCCATGACCCTTGCCTAGCGAGTGCTACTTAGTTGATGGTGAATCCCTCCATCATAACAAAAGGCCACGTACAGTTCCAAGCACAGTTCCCATAATCAGGGTAATAACAATTTATTCTTCCTGCCCCAATAACAGAGACACTGGGGATCCCACAGCAGCCAAAGTGACCATTTGGGCAGCTATGGTCTCATTCTAGGCGTGGTGGGTGTGCCTATGCAAATGAGATCGGTCCCTGAAGTTCTTTTCCACAACTTGCCACACCTCACCACCAGATGTCAGGGTGGAGCTCATCCTGACACTGCTTACATGTATGATGGGATTAATTGCACACTCAGCAAGTTCCCAGATGACACTAAACTGGGGGGAGAGGTAGACATGCTGGAGGGTAGGGATAGGGTCCAAAGTGACCTAGACAAATTGGAGGATTGGGCCAAAAGAAATCTGATGAGGTTCAACAAGGACAAGTGCAGAGTCCTGCACTTAGGAAGGAAGAATCCCACACACCGCTACAGGCTGGGGACTGACTGGCTGAGCAGCCGTTCTTCAGGATCTGGGGATTACAGTGGATGAGAAGCTGGATATGACTCAGTGGTGTGTCCTCATTGCCAAGAAGGCCAACAGCATATTGGGCTGTATTAGCAGGAGTATTGCCAGCAGATTGAGGGAAGTGATTATTCCCCTCTATTTGGCACTGGTGAGGCCACACCTGGAGTATTGTGTCCCATTTTAGTCCCCCCACTACAGAAGGGATGTGGACAAATTGGAGAGAGTCCAGTGGAGGGCAACGAAAATGATTAGGGGGCTGGGGCACATGACTTATGAGGAGAGGCTGAGTGAACTGGGGTTATTTAGTCTGCAGAAGAGAAGAATGAGGGGGGATTTGATAGCAGCCTTCAACTACCTGAAAGGGGGTTCCAAAGAGGATGGATCTAGACTGTTCTCAGTGGTAGCAGATGACAGGACGAGGAGTAATGGTCTCAAGTTGCAGTGGGGGAGGTTTAGGTTGGATATTAGGAAAAACTTTTTCACTAGGAGGGTGGTGAAGCACAGGAATGGGTTAGCCAAGGAGGTGGTGGAATCTCCATCCTTAGAGGTTTTTAAGGCCAGGCTTGACAAAGCCTTGGCTAGGATGATTTAGTTGGTGTTGGTCCTGCTTTGAGCAGGGGATTGGACTAGATGACTTCCTGAGGTCTCTTCCAACCCTAATATTCTATGATACTATGATTCTAAATATATTTGAAAGTAATGGACAGTGGACCAAATTCATCCTAATATAACTGTAAATAAATTAATGTCATGAATATAGAGAGTTTGGGTATGTATATGTAAAGGTAAGAGATCTGACTTGCTTTTACTTAATAATTTACTAACGAAGCCAGTACTTGCTCTGAAGGACTATAAACAGCTAAATATAATTCACAAAGTACAAGGCCTAATGACAAGGTTGATGAAAGCAGAAATTGTTACTAAGCACTTAGATGTATTTCAGGGCAACAAAGATTAGGCTGCATGCCAGCTATACAAAATCAATATAGATGCTAATGTAGTTCCTAAGAACAAAGGCACATGGAATCCCAGTTCTCTGGTACAGTAAGGTCAGAGAGAACTGAGGCCTTGTCTACACTATGAAATTAGGTCAAATTTATAGAAGTTGGTTTTGTAGAAAGCATTTTTATACAGTCGATTGTGTGTCCCCCCACACAAATGATCTAAGAGCATGTAGTCGGCAGAGTGCGTCCACAGTACCGAGGCAACCATCGACTTCTGGAACATTGCACTGTGGGTAGCTATCCCACAGTTCCCGCAGTCGCCGCCGCCCATTTGAATTCTGGGTAGAAATCCCAATGCCTGATGGGGCTAAAACATTGTCGTGGGTGGTTCTGGGTACATATCGTCAGGCCCCCCTTCCCTCCCTCCCTCCCTCCATGAAAGCAATGGCAGACAATCGTTTAATGCCTTTTTTCCTGGGTTACCCGTGCAGACGCCATACCACGGCAAGCATGGAGCCTGCTCAGCTAACCGTCACTGTATGTCTCCTGGGTGCTGGCAGACGTGGTACTGCATTGCTACACAGCAGCAACTTATTGCCTTTTGGCAGCAGACAGTGCAGTATGACTGGTAGCCATTGTTGACGTAGTCCAGGGTGCTCTTTTAAGCGACCTCAATGAGGTCAGGGGCGCCTGGGCAAACATGGGGGTGACTCAGCCAGGTCATTACCCTTTTAAGTTTCGTCTCATGGTGATTCAGTCCTACCGGCAGTCCTTCTGCACTGTCTTTTAATGAGCAGCCAGGAGATGACGATGGCCAGCAGTCATACTGCACCGTCTTCTGCCGAGCACCCAAGAGATGACGATGGCTAGTGGTCGTACTGTGCAGTCTGCTGCCAGCAAGATGTATAAAGATAGATGAAGTGGATCAAAACAAGAAATAGACCAGATTTGTTTTGTATTCATTTTCTCCTCCCTCTCCCCCTCCGTGAAATCAACGGTCTGCTAAACCAGTTTTGAGTTCTATCCTTGAGGGGGCCATTCTGTTTCTCGCAAAGCCACCCCCTTTGTTATTTTAATTCCATGTAAGTCAACCCTGTAAGCCATGTTGTCGGTCGCCCCTCCCTCCATCAGAGCAATGGCAAACAATCATTTCGCACCCTTTTCCCTGGATGGTCCAAGCAGGAGCAGACGCCATAGCACAGCAAGCATGAACCCTGTTCAGCTCACCACAACAGTTATGACCATTGTAAACACCTCGCGCATTATCGTGCAGTTTATGCAGAACCAGCACCTGAAAAACCAGATGAGGAGGCAACGGAAGCGCGGTGATGAGGACATGAACACACTTTTCTCTAAAACTGCGTTCTTCCGCAATTTGGAGATCATAGTGTTAATGGGGCAGGCTCATGCCATGGAATGCTGATTCTGGGCCCAGGAAACAAGCACAGAGTGGTGGGACCGCATAGTGTTGCAGGTCTGGGATGATTCCCAGTGGCTCTGAAACTTTTGCATGCGTAAGGGCATTTTCATGGAACTTTGTGACTTGCTTTCCCCTGCCCTGAAGTGCAAGAATACCAAGATGAGAGCAGCCCTCACAGTTGAGAAGTGAGTGGCAATAGCCCTGTGGAAGCTTGCAACATCAGACAGCTACCGGTCAGTCGGGGATCAATTTGGAGTGGGCAAATCTACTGTGGGAGTTCCTGTGATGCAAGTAGCCAGTGCAATCATTGAGCTGCTTCTGTCAAAGGTAGTGACTCTGGGAAATGTGCAGGTCATAGTGGATGGCTTTGCTGCAATGGGATTCCCTAACTCTGGTGGGGCTATAGATGGAATGCATATCCTTATCTTGGGACCGGATCACCAGGCAGCCAGTACATAAACCGCAAGGGGCACTTTTCAATGGTGCTGCAAGCTCTGGTGGATCACAAGGGACGTTTCACCAACATCAGCGTGTGATGGCCGGGAAAGGTTCATGACGCTCGCGTCTTCAGGAACTCTGGTCTGTTTAAACGGCTGCAGGAAGGGATTTACTTCCCAGACCAGAAAATAACTGTTGGGGATTTTGAAATGCCTATAGTTATCCTCGGGGACCCAGTCTACCCCTTAATGCCCTGGCTCATGAAGCTGTACACAGGCACCCTAGACAGTAGTAAAGAGCTGTTCAACTATAGGCTGAGCAAGTGCAGAATGGAGTTAGAGTGTGCATTTGGACATTTAAAGGGTCACTGGCACAGTTTACTGACTCGCTCAGACCTCAGCAAAACCAATATTCCCATTGTTATTGCTGCTTGCTGTGTGCTCCACAACCTCTGTGAGAGTAAGGGGGAGACATTTATGATGGGGTCGGAGGTTGAGGCAAATCACCTGGCAGCTGATTATGCACAGCCAGACACCAGGGCGGTTAGAAGAGCACAGCTGGAAGCACTGCGCATCAGAGAAGCTTTGAAAACCAGTTTCATGACTGGCCAGGGTACTGTGTGACATTTTTGTTTGTTTCTCCTTGATGAAAACCCGCCCCCCTTGGTTGCCTCTAAATTCCCTGTAAGCCACCCACCCTCCCCCCTTCGATCACAGCCTGCTTGCAAAGGAAATAAAGTCACTATCATTTAAAAAACATGTATTCTTTATTCATTGATTATAAAAATAGGGAGATAACTCACAAGGTAGCCCGGATGGGGTGTGGGAGGAGAGTAGGAGGGAAGGAAAAGGCCACTTTAAAACTTGTTGAATGACAGCCTTCTGTTGCTTGAGCTGTCCACTGAGGTGTAGTGGTTGGATGCCCAGAGCCTCCTCTCACCGCGTTCTTGGGCATTTCCAGCACAAATGGCCCACCTTGATTATCATACACATTGTAAGGAGAGTGATCATTTTAGATAAGCTATTACCAACAGGAAAGTGGGTTTGTTGGGGAGGGTGGGGAGAAAACCTGGATTTGTGCTGGAAATGGCCCACCTTGATTATCATACACATTGTAAGGAGAGTGATCACTTTAGATAAGCTATTACCAGCAGGAGAGTGGGATGGGGGAAGAGAAAACCTTTTGTAGTGATAAACACCCATTTTTTCATGGTTTGTGCGTATAAAAACATCTGTATTTTCCACAGTATGCATCCGATTAAGTGAGCTGTAGCTCACGAAAGCTTATGCTCAAATAAATTGGTTAGTCTCTAAGGTGCCACAAGTACTCCTTTTCTTTTTGCGAATACAGACTAACACGGCTGTTACTCTGAAACCTAAGATCTTACAGCAGTACTCACCTGATTTTTAACACAACTATCCGTTCTCCATATTAAATCTCTCTCACTGTTACTTGTCCGGCTATTAGTAATACATCGAGACAACAGTCCTAAATTCAAAACATAAAATGCAGATTTAGCTCCACTATGAGCTTCCTATCCAATGCAGCAGCATAAGTGGGAAATAAAATTCCCAAGGAGGCATTGGAATATCGCATAGAAATGTAGATGAACCTTTGGTTCACTGCATTATCAACAGCAGCATCCCACTACCTGCAGTGGCTCCTACCATAGTCTGTGCTTCAGTATTTTATAACATTTTCAAAAACAATTTTCTGAAATCTAAAAAAAAAATTGACAGGGAGTAAAATTAATTATATACACACATTATTTTTTCCACTGGTCTCTAACATACAATATTTTTAAAGAGAAGAAAATGTTTTTGTTGCTATGACAACAATACCCTCTCTCTCGCTTTCCATCACAAAGCAGAGTTTCTGAGCATATTTAGGAAAATTGAAATGTGGGAAACTCAGTGATAAGGCTGAGTGCAGTAAATTTTCATCTACATCAATATTTGTATTTGTTCTTGAAGCCATCATAAAGCTCTGAAAATTTCAAGGTCAGCATATTTGTTTGTGGCATTGAGAGTGTGGCTGTTAAAAGCTTGGTGGTGTTCACTGTGCAAAATCTTAATTAAACAGGTCCTGAATTTTGTTAATGCTATTCTAAAAGAATTCAACTAATTAAAACATGTAGGAGTATTGTCTAGCATCATTCATAATGAAAACAATAGACTAGGGATCTGTTGCCATACAATAGGACCACTCACATGAGTAATCACTATATATGGAAGTGAACATTTGCAGGATCAAGCCATTAATTTGTAAACTGCTCTAGGGCCGGTCTCCCCTTTGTTCTGAACAAGGTTGAGCATGCTGTCAAAGTTCTACAGCATACAGTTAGCACAGAAAGCCATGGAACTGATGGAATTTGAGGGAGGATAATTCATTCTCAAGATCCAGTTATGCTGCAACAAATACAAATAATCAGCCAACAGGTAACAATGAGACTGAGTAGCAGCTGATAGTCATTTAAATAATTAAACATTTTACCTTAATTCTGTCACTTCTTAACATTTGAGTGCTTGACTTTGCAACCATGATAATGTTCTTTTCACACAGGCTTTGTGTGTAATTGCCTAGATTTTTTTTTTAAATAGCAAACTGAAAAAACAGAAATTCCATCATGTGGCAGCATATTGATACCCACATGGGTCATTAAGAGGGTTGGAACCTTTAGATCCCCCGCACAGACTTCTGCCACTTGAGGTAATGGAGTAACTGTTAGAAGTAGTAGGTTGTCATCTTCTACGTGAACCAGGACTGGAAATGGATTAGAGACACACTTTGCCAAAGAGTTTCACAGATATTTGCCGACAGTGGAGGAATGTTGAGATGCAGGAGTCATGGGTTCTGTTCCAGGCTCTTAGAGGGGAATGTGCTGTAGTGGATATGTGATGGGGTGATCTGCTTCCTTAAGGATAGTAGTGCCTAGGGATCAGCACATTCCTGTCACGTGGTGTGGCTCCTTTAAAATGTTGGGAGGTCTGATGTACAAAGATGGAAGAGATACTGGGAGAGAGGAAGTCGTGTTTGGGAGGAATCCCATTACTGTTTCTTTAAGGGCGCAGAAGCCTTGCAGACGGGGTAGGTAAGGCTCCCCTCTCCCAGCCAGTTGGGATGAGATTTAGGCATGGACTCAGCATATATGCTGTCCCTTCCCTTATAGCAGGACAGACAGTGTCAGGAGAAGACTGGGTTGCTACTCTTCTAAACTGGAGGGTTATTCAGGGAAAAGGGTCCAGCGCAAGGAGAAGCTGGCTATAGCCCTACCGCAGGAGGAAACTTCTGTCTGAAAGAGGGAGATACTGACTGCCTCAAAGCAAGAGGCAGGGGTGCTGCCTGAAATACAGTTCAGCTGCTGCCAGAGGGGCTGGAAGTGACTGTGAGGAAGTGCCTCTGTAACAGCTTAGAAGAATCCCTGAGGAACCACAAATCTAAGGTGGGAATAGCAGAGTCGGCAGGCCTGATGAAGACACTGGCAAGCAGGGCAAAGATCAGAGCAGCCTAGAGAGGTGGCAAAGGGATTGATGGAACAATTCCTAGCCTCCTAAAATGGAGACCCTGGGCTGGAACCCGGAGGAGAGGGCTAGTCTGGGTTTCCCTACCTCTTCCCCAGACCAAGGGGGAAGTAGAAGCCAAGAGCGAGAGAGGCCAAGAGCTGGGTTTGGAGGCCACTAATCTTTGGGTTTCCTTATTTTGGACTTTTCTGTGAACCCCAGCAGGAGAATGGACTGAGAGGTGTGCTGGTTGGAGGGCTAGGCCACTAAAGAGGGAGACCACTGTGAAACCAGGATGGATAAAGGAATGCTAGAGGAAAACAGCCCCTGCAACACCACTCTCTGACATGAAGGAGTATTCTGATGGTGAATGTGCACCCTAACAGCATGGACTCTTCAGCCCGCTTTCTGGCTTCTTTGCCCAGCCAGTCCCAATTCTCTTCCAGCTCCTTATCGGCTCTCAATGTCTCTTTCCCCTAGCCGAGCCCAGCCTCACCAGGATCCTTGTCCCAATCTACTCTCTTTCCTTCTCCTGATCTGGCATTTGTCCCCTGTGCATGTGAATCAGATTACTTCCTCCACAGTGCCACTGGGGTGCATCGGGGCAGTGCACCAGCCTCGCCTATATACACAAATTATTTATACTTGATTGTCTCCCTATTATTCCTCCTTTGTGTTTTGTTCATGGTCTTCAATTATAAACTCTGTGGATCAGTTATCATATTTATCTTTGCTTTTGCAGAACCTAGCATATTGTGGCCCTAATCCTGATTAGGGCCTGGCAAAGTTACAGGGCAAAATGCCCGTTACACCCCTTCTAGTCCCTATCAAATGCACCCCTCAAGTGACAGGCCTGGGTCTTGTCACTACTCTGAGTGGAATCCTATGGTCCAGCCCCTTTGCACTAGATTTCTGAGTTGCTTACCAATTGTGTTAATCCAACTGGCCAAACTGCGTCTAGCACTTGTAAACCCATTTCTTCTGGGGACCCGTGACCAGTGAGTTGATTAAAGTGACTCAGAAACAGCATCTTCTAAACAAAGCATTATTTATTCATTTCCCCAAAGGTCTGACACACAGAGAGCAAAGGGTACAATCAATAAAGGCCTATCCATGTGGCTCTTTCTTAAACTTTAGTCTTGCCTTGCCAGCTTTTGTAAGTTTCCCCTCAGCCCAGCTAACCCCCGTCTCTGGCTGGGAGAACAGGCTGTCCGACTCACAGCAGGCTCTCCTGTCTCTCTGTGTTCCCTGGCCAGCCTGTCAGCTTTTGCTGGCACTCTTTGGGCAGCTTCTGGCCACTCATTCAACCCACACCCTTGTCTTAGGTCGCAGATTCCCCTAATATTTTAGTGTTCCCTTTGATCTTTCGCTTCTCTGACTTGGCAAAAGAGCTCTGTCACTGGGATTGGAGCTGGGGAGCTGTGGCTGTTGGGTTTTGAGTGTTTTTTGCTGGGTTGCGTCTTATCTCAGCCATTGTTTGTTTTACCTTTCCTGCCTGATTCCCCTAACAACCTCGACTGATCTAACTCCATAACAAGTAAGCCATCATGAACAAACTCTCACAGATGCATGTGCCACATTTATACAAAATATCAGATATATCACATTTTATCATGGAGCCTCTGAGGGCCATCATAATATAAATATTTAATAATAGTTGAATATAGTGAGTAATTATATCCAGATGATTCATTAACAAAGATGACTTCAGCTTGTACTGGGTGATCCCAGGCACAGGGGTCTCCAGTACGTTAATAAAACACAGAGCTCTGACAAATAAAGGCAAAAGATATCTTCAGTTTCAATATGAAAATTGTGCATCCACTTCTTCCGAAAGGTAACTCAAATGCAAAGGTGCGGCTATAGCAATGGCCAACCAATATTGCATGTTTATGCTGCTCCCACTGCCTTGCCAGTGCCTAAAGTGCCCTCAGCTGTCTCATAAGTGACCCGATAAACTTAAGCAATGGATTCTGAATGGGTTTTAAAGGTCAAGAAAAGTACTTACTTTGATTAGCAATTTGCTTTTCACAGCCAAACTTGGAGTTGTGTGCTTGCTCTGTCTGATCCTAGGCAGCAACATTCTGTACCACCTAAAAACTGTAAATTGTGTATCCAGGGCAGCTATCAGAGTAAGGTTTAACAAGACACCCCCATGGACCTCATCATGGTCAAAAAGAATCTGGCAATTTCCTGGGGGGGGAAAAGATTTAATCACAGGAGGAACATGTAATTGGTGAAGTAAGGCAATCTGTAAGGGGCTCCTAGGAAAAAATAGACAGCTATTCATGCAAATGCACCAGCCCCGTCACTTTGTGCTCCGTGGGAGTATTTCTTCACCACTTCCTTCTCATGGAGGGTCTGCCATTTGGGGGCATATTTAAGTTCACCAAGAGATACATAGGAGCTTTTCTGGCAGAATTCTGGCCAAATCTCCCTATAGTGGACTTTATGCTGCCATAAGCCTCCCCCCACTAGCACCTGACCCAATAGAAGCTGGCACAGACTGTGCTGTGAATTTGGTCCCTTTGCTTTTAATCAGAGGTAAAGTGTGCATTAACATAGCCCACAAAAGACAGTGACAAATATATGGGGAGGACTGAAGCTAGTGTCTAGATTCTCAAAGCAATAGTTCTGTTTCAGCTGCATTAAATTGTCAGAAGCTTTTCAGTATCAATCACAGTCTTATCAGCTACTCAGAAAGTATGAGGCCAGAAGCAGCAGAAGGACTCTTGGGGGATAATTTTCAGATAAGTAGATATATCAATATATGAATGAAATTTAAGGTCATATTAACTTGTCAAATATATAGAAGAACTGCCTGTAAACTACAAAGAAAAGGGCAATACAACAGATTTGGAACAAAATCAAAGTCCTTATAGATGAGGTAAATATACAAAGATTTAACATACTGTAGCCATAAATCTGCTTTGCAAATGTCAGAACATTACATATGTTTGTGATACACAGAAAAGACATGACCATTACTGTTTAAGATGCTTTCTTCTCCTCTTCCTGATGCCTTTTCATAGTCTGAGGGCTTTTGCATTTTGTTGCTGTCTTTAAATCAGAAGTTCAGCTATGAAATTAAATTATTGTTGCAGTGGGGGAGGTTTAGATTGGATATTAGGAAAAACTTTTTCACTAGGAGGGTGGTGAAACACTGGAATGCGTTACCTAGGGAGGTGGTAGAATCTCCTTCCTTAGAGGTTTTTAAGGTCAGGCTTGACAAAGCCCTGGCTGGGATGATTTAACTGGGAATTGGTCCTGCTTTGAGCAGGGGGTTGGACTAGATGACCTTCTGGGGTCCCTTCCAACCCTGATATTCTATGATTCTATTAGGTCAGCTGTTTATAAGGAGGTTCATTAAAGGGTCGGTGCATCAAGCATCTAGCTTTGTTGTCTGAAGCAACTATTCTCATGTCTCCTCTTTCCCTGCTTTCTGTTGTCCCACTTCTTTTCTTTTGTCTGTGGGTGGTTGGACCTCTTTCACAAACAATAAGTGATGCAGCAAGCAGGCAATTATAGGAAATAGATCTCTGTTGAGCATGATGAAAGGTCAGTGTTTGTCAAGTGGCCTGGCCTCAGCTTGCAACTGGTTCTGTGGATGAAGGGAAAGCAGTGGATGTATTGTTCCTTGACTTTAGCAAAGCTTTTGACACTGTCTCCCACAGTATTCTTGCCAGCAAGTTAAAGAAGTATGGGCTGGATGAATGGACTATAAGGTGGATAGAAAGCTGGCTTGATTGTCGGGCTCAACGGGTAGTGATCAATGGCTCCATGTCTAGTTGGCAGCCGGTATCAAGTGGAGTGCCCCAAGGGTTGGTCCTGGGGCTGGTTTTGTTCAATATCTTCATAAGTGATTTGGAGGATGGTGTGGATTGCACCCTCAGCAAGTTTGCAGATGACACTAAACTGGGCGGAGAGGTAGATACGCTGGAGGGTAGAGATAGGATACAGAGGGACCTAGACGAATTGGAGGATTGGGCCAAAAGAAATGTGATGAGGTTCAACAAGGACAAGTGCAGAGTCCTGCACTTAGGACGGAAGAATCCCATGCACCGCTACAGATTAGGGACCGAATGGCTCAGCAGCAGTTCTGCAGAAAAGGACCTAGGGGTTACAGTGGACGAGAAGCTGGACATGAGTCAACAGTGTGCCCTTGTTGCCAAGAAGGCCAATGGCATTTTGGGATGTATAAGTAGGTGCATTGCCAGCAGATCGAGGGATGTGATCATTCCCCTCTATTCGACATTGGTGAGGCCTCATCTGGAGTACTGTGTCCAGTTTTGGGCCCCACACTACAAGAAGGATGTGGAAAAATTGGAAAGAGTCCAGCGGAGGCCAACAAAAATGATTAAGGGACTGGAACACATGAGTTATGAGGAGAGGCTGAGGGAACTGGGGATGTTTAGTCTACGGAAGAGAAGAATGAGGGGGGATTTGATAGCTGCTTTCAACTACCTGAAAGGGAGTTCCAAAAAGATGGCTCTAGACTGTTCTCAGTGGTAGCAGATGACAGAACAAGGAGTAATGGTCTCAAGTTGCAGTGGGGGAGATTTAGGTTGGATATTAGGAAAAACGTTTTCACTAGGAGGGTGGTGAAACACTGGAATGCGTTACCTAGGGAGGTAGTGGAATCTCCTTCCTTAGAAGTTTTTAAGGTCAGGCTTGACAAAGCCCTGGCTGGGATGATTTAATTGGGCATCGGTCCTGCTTTGAGCGGGGGTTGGACTAGATGGCCTCCTGAGTTTCCTTCCAACCCTGATATTCTATGATTCTATGATTCTATGCATGTCAGTCCCTGATGACCAACCAACCTAGGTATAGGTATAGAGATAGGAAGACGAATGAAGAAGTCAGAAAAATTACTGAAGTAGGTACCCTGTCACAAATAATCTACAAAAGAAGATATCAGTGGCTGGGACATGTGCTGAGAATGGAAAAAGAGCGCTTACCAAATACCACCCTTGAATGGAAGCCAGAAAATGCAACAAGAAAGAGAGGAAGACCGTGAATAACATAGAAACAAACAGTTGAATGACATCAAGCACCTCAACATGAAATGAGAAGATTTGGAGAGAAGGGCAGTTGACAGGCAAAGATGGCTAATGTGGGTAGTGCAATGTTCAGCAAAGCACGGGATGGACTAAGGTCTAAGGTAATGTCTCCAGATCTCTAAACACAGCTGATCATGCTCAGGTGGTGATGAGCTTCAGATTGGGACATACTTCATGACCCAACACCCCACTGAAATAAAATAAGTTTTACATTCCTACTATTATCCTGCTGCATGGTGAAATCTGTGAACAAACTCTAGGTCCACACCTGGGCTAGATTTCTGCCTGCAAAATCCAGCCTGCCTAAGGGATTCAGGCTATTTACCATGGTTCAAAGTACTAGTTGCTGCACTCCAGAACTTCCTAGAGACAAATTTCTGCCACCATGTTTTGTTAGCAATGAATGAGTGATGGAGCAGGCCAGCAGAACAGTAGGAAAGTTCTTTATTTAGCATTCACAAAGTGCAGTGTAACTGGCTGAGGGCTTGTGTTTGTCTGGTAGCAGCTAAGACCCAGCTTGCGTTCGTGAATCCCTGGCAGCACATCAAACTAAGTCCTTCCTGAATCCTGACGCTTTCTCCAGTTCCACTTACCATACTGTACAAATACTAACTTTTTTGTGGCTCTTCTGTTCAGAACTGGAAGTGGTTGAAAATAAAAATTTCAATATCCCATTAAATTCTGATATTTTGACATCTGCTTTCATCCCAAATTGGGATGAAGAGTAAAGTCTCTGAGGTTTTTCATGGAATGGAAAGTTTTTGAAAAACTTCAATTTGGAAATGTCAAAACCACTTCATTTCAGTTTGTTGAACAGAACTTAAATGATTTGCTTTGGATTGGTTCAATATTGTTGATGGTCGCTATACATCATGGCAGTTGCAGTTCGGGTTCTTCATGCCCCTGCTCTCGTATAAGGGCTGGGCTCTCTGACCAGACTACATTTCCCATGATGCACTGTGACAGGGTAGTCAGCAGAGAGACCATGATCTAGTCTGGCCTAAAGAAGAGAATGGGGGCACGAGGGACCCAAACTACAACTGCTATGAAGCATCATGGCAGCTCAAGAGGATACAGACTAAAATTGAAACAAACCTGAAACAAACCATCTTAAGTCAGTTTAGCAAACTGAAGTATCTGTATTTGAAACCTGAAACAAAACTGTTCTCTTATCCTGAATGGAAAATGGAAATTCAAAAATTTTTCTTAAATTGAAATTTTCCTTCAGAAAACACTCTGTGGAAATTAGATTTTTTTTGTCAAAAAAGTTTAGATGGAAAATTCCCAACAAGCTGTCTTTGCATGTTTGGCAGTATGTATCGAATAGGCGAAGTGTCGACTACCGCCTCCTGAAATGCTGACCTGTTTTCTTCTGAATCTGGTATGTCTTTGAGTTTTAATATTGCAAATAAAATTAGAAAAATTCTATTTTTAATGTATAAAATACGAAAACAGGTAGAACTGCAAAAAGACATTGATATGTAGTAAACATTCACTACTGAGCTGAGACACTGAATGAAGAATTGCAATCAGTTTTATGGCTAGTCATAAACCCCCTGAAAAATGGGGGTTTATAATGGAAGGGCTACTACTGACACAACCTTAATCTGAGCGTTGCTAATGATGACACTGTAGTTTTATACTGCAATTTAATGGTAAGCTTTTTTTTATGCTTTGCCACAGGCAACATAGCCAGTTGAGGTGATTGGCTTCACATTATACAGCAACTCAACCTTGGAGTGCACTGATGTAAAAGCACTCGTTCTTCGTTAGACACATTTAAAGTAATGGTTTGAAAAAAGCATGAGCATTGTGTGTTCCATTTAAACTAATGTGGGATTCATATAACATTCACCTCACCTTCGAGGCTTAATGGACTTAATGAACAGTTAAAATGTTTTAGGCAGGCCATAACAGGCAACTGTGATGTCAGTCAACACTCAAAATTGACATTTCTTACTTTTTAGTAACCCATGTGCATCAGAGCCTGACACAGTGCGAGCAACCTCCTTTTATAGCTCTGCCAGTGCCCCCTCAGTTCATTCTGTCTAATAGTTTAGATTAGCTGGATCAATCTACTTGTAATTTGTGTAACACTTTATAAAAAGGAACATACAGCAGTTCCTCATATATTGGTTCTCACTCTGACCTGAAATGTAGAGCTGGTGGAAACTGGAATTTCTGTTTTGTGGGAAGCTGACATTTCCTGTAAAGTGAACTTTTGGAAAATTTTGATTTGGGATCTCAAATTGTTTTGAATTTCATATTATATTAAATATAATACACCATATAATAATATATAAAAGTCTAAACAAAATTAAAATGATAAAATCTAAATGAAACAGTTCAACCTTGTCAGAACCATTAGTCTTGAATTTACCCAGTGAAAATTACATTGAAATTAATACTCTCCCACAAAATGTTTAGATTTCAGTAAAACTGCATTTTTCTATTGAACTTCCACACACAAAAAAAATTGGTTTTGAGCAGCTCTGCTGAAATGCTCTTCCCATTGTCATCCTCTCCTTACTAATGGTTGCTTATCATGCCAAATTATGTGATGTTAACAGTTTTGTGAGGTGGAAATCTTCCTTCTACCTACTTATATTTTCAGGACAAAAGGAAAAATACTGTTCCTAGAACGTGGTTATAACATGACAGCTGGGATTTTCAGTTACTCAGCAAACCAATATCAAAGTACTTCATCATCATCATCTTCTTCTTTTTCTTCTTTTTTGCTAAAGTTGGTCTTCTGTTATGAAGGGTCAGATTTGCCCAATAGAAAATATAACAAGAAATATTTGCCTTCTCCACAAACTTGTCTATGGCCTAGAGGATTGTCAACTCTTTATTTATAGTACAGTCCTGTTCCCAGGCTCTAGTCAGGATTGGGACCCTGTTGTGCTTGGTACTCTACAAACACCTTTCCTAGAAGACTTTGCAACCTGGAAAAAGTGGTTCATGGCTGTTGTTTTTATAATATTTTATGTACTTCCTTTGTGTTGTTTTCCCCCTTTCTATATAAACTATCTCCAGCTGCCCCCTACCTATTTTATATATATATATTTTTAAAAGAGCAAGTAATGTACTGTCCACTACTCCCTAAAGCAACTGCTCCATCCCATTCATCAGTATTTATTAACCTTTTCAGGTTGGCAACACCTTAGCCAAAGTATGCCCCCCCCCCAAAAAGTTTGGAATTCCCTTACATTTTCTTTAAAAAAGTATCCCACAAGAAATCTCTATCATTTGTGTGTGTGTGTGTTGAGAAGCTGAGAGGGAATACTTGACCTTGAAGGATATGAGTGTGTGAAGAGTGGGGGAAGCAAGTTTTAGATTGAAATAAAATTTTCAGTGCCTCCCAATCCACCTGATTCCCTGTCGTGGCCCTCTTGGGGGCTGAGAAACACTGCTCCACAAACAGATGTCTTCTCCTGGGGTGAAAGGAGTGACCCTGTGTGTGTACAGTACCAGAGAGCAGAAAGTTCATTGATCAGGTCTGAAGCTTATGTTCTCTTGTCACTGCAGGATGGTTATTAATTAACTACAGCCATACTCAGGCTTTGTCTATGCTAGCACTTTTGTTGATGAAACTTTTGTCGGTCCGGGTGTGAAAAAAACATCCCCCCAACCAACATAAGTTTCACTGACAAAAGCATCGGTGTGGACAGTGCTATGTCAGTGGCAGAGCATCTCCCACGGACATAGCTACCACCGCTCGTTTTGCGACGGGAGAGCTTTTTCCTGCTGGCATAGAGCAGCTACACACAAGACCTTACAGTGGCACAGCTGCAGCGGTACAGCTGTGCCCCCCTAAGGACTGTAGCATAGACATAGCCTCAATTATCTGCTTCCCTTCACTGCCCTCAGCTGTCAATTGACACCTGAGTCCAAAGCTGCTAATGTCATCTGGGACCTCATCGTTGTAAAAGTGCTAATTTCTGGTGTTGCTGAGAGAAGGGAAAGGCCACGGAAGCCAAATTCCTTCTAGACCTTGCTTTATGGGAGGCTGAGATCAGTTCAGCTAGTCTGTTCCTCCAACCTGCTGCTGATGATAGCAATGGCTGCCAGGGGTTCTGGAAAAACTTGTATAGTGCGGGTGCTAAGAACCATTGACCCAGACAGTAAACCCTGTATATGGTGGAAACCATTTCAAGCCAGAAGTTGTGGCAGCACCCCTAGATCCAGCACCTATGATGGCTGCTGCATAGTCTCTCTTTCCTGAAGGATGCTGGAACTTTCTTAAAGGGTCACTTGGCTGGAAATCTGTAGCCCACGCAGATCTCCTAGATGACCACATTTCTGTATCTACAGAGGCTCATCGTGGCTCTCCCTCCCCCCTGGTGTGGTTGGCAGTGTCTGCTTCCCTCCCTCCCCCTCTTCAAAATCAATTAGAAAATTCACTAAATAAGGCCTGATTTCAAAGCCCATTAAAGTCAAGGGAAAACTTCAGGCTCACAGTGATCTGAGAAGTAGAGTAATGCAACCCTGTCTAAGGAATTCTGTCTAAAAGAACATACTAAATGCTATTATGATTATTTTAGAGTACCCATAAATGTACTAGGCACTTAAACAAAATTTATAGAAGATAGGCTCCTGTCCTTCAGAGGTTCTTACTTCTTAAGGCAATTTACAAAGATCGGGTAAGGGATACTAAGCTTTTTAAAAATTCTTTTGATCCCACAACCGAGTACCCTCTTGCTGTAATTGAATAATGCTAAGTAATATTATGTGAAGTTGAGTGGCTTTCTGATTTATGCTTACTGTGTATATCAGGGGTGGGCAAACTTACTGATCCACTGAGCTGCATTCAACAATCTTCAAAAGTTCGAGAGCTGGGGCGTGCCTGCCGGAGCTCGGGAGTCAAGTCCGGTGGGAAGTACCTGCTGGGGCTTGGGGCTTCAGCCCTGCTCCTGCTAAAGCCCCAAGCCTTGGCAGGTGCACCCGGTGGGACTGAAGCCCTGAGCCCTTCCTCCCTTCTGGGAAGAAGCCCCTACCTCACCACCCTGGTGCCAGGAAGAGGTCCCAAGCTCTTCCTCCACCCCCAGTCTAATAGGTGGTGAATGGGCGGGGCTCTGCAAGCCTCACTTTGACTGTAAAAGAGCCACATGCAGATCACGAGCCACGGTTTGGCCACCCCGATATATATTTTTATTTAATTTAGTTCTTCAATTAATTCTCTGAACCTCTTGTCACCTTCTAGTCTCATGTTCAATTAATGCAACAATAACATAATATGTCAGGAAACTAAACAATTCTGCCATCAAATGGGCCTGTCCTTCCACGTACCACTCAAATAATCTCCTTAGAGAGAGCCTGGGCAAGCAGGTCTTTCAGTATAGCTGGAGCTCAGCAAAATTTGATTCTTTCACACTAAAGGGGAGTGAATTACAGAGTGGAAGGCTTTCTGATGAGAAATGTCATATTCCTCGCTATGCAAATACAAGGATTGTTAGCTGGAGCATCCGAGGATTAAAATACCAAAAGGAAGTTGGTCTCAGAGACACACAACAACCCAACCTGTGGATAGTCTTTGGAGCACTACATGATTAATAGTTGTGTGTGTCTGCGAGTGTGTGGGTGTGCATGCACACGCACATGTTTAAATATAGTGCTCTAGGGAATTTTAATCCTATTATGTGTCTCATAATTTTACTTCTAACCTTCCAGTGTCACTGCTTTCTTCTAGTGTGTCTTTCTTTTGGTTTCAGAGTAACAGCCGTGTTAGTCTGTATTCGCAAAAAGAAAAGGAGTACTTGTGGCACCTTAGAGACTAACCAATTTATTAGAGCATAAGCTTTCGTGAGCTACAGCTCACTTCCTCAGATGCATATCGTGGAAACTGTTTCCACGATATGCATCTGAGGAAGTGAGCTGTAGCTCACGAAAGCTTATGCTCTAATAAATTGGTTAGTCTCTAAGGTGCCACAAGTACTCCTTTTCTTTTGGTAGCTCCAGTCTGAGATGTTTGATTGACAATGCATGCCAACAGCTGACAATCCAAAGTCCTAGAATCGCACTGTTGTTTAAGTTTGGTGAACTATATTTAAAAATGGAAATACAAATGAAAATAATACAAAAAGAAGGCTGCACAGATTTTTTTCACGCAGAAGAAGCAAATAGAGTCTTAGCTATATTCATGTAAATGCAGCTTTTAGTAAAGCCTTTCTTTCCTAGCCTTAATTATGAAAATCCTCTTGAGGTTTTTCAGTCTGTTGTGAGCAGTGTTGCTGTTTTATTCACAACAGAGACAATTTGAGTTATCTCAGAAATCTTTAACTGCCTTCAGCTTGATACCCAGAAGACTTTGCTGGTACTGTGCTTAGGGTCAATTGTTCCTTAAACTACTTTTAGAGTCTATTCAACATGACAAGCGAATCAATCTTTTCAAGTCAGAAGCTGATGAAATTCTACATTTTATAAAGTATTGCTGTTAGAGTATGAATTGAATAGATGGCTTTCAGGCCTATTCAGTGTCACTTTACACTATTTTACTAGGGTTTCTGTAAATGGAGAATACTAAACCCGTTTCAGGCTGTTAAACATGCATAGCCAGATCAAACTAGATAAGGCATCCCCCATATAACTATATATAAATAGTACAAAGGAATTTTGGCACTGGCTTTTAAATGCTAGCATAACTTTATGAGCCTTTGAATAATATTGGAAGTAATAAGAAGCTTTCATATAATGAACTATTTAAGAGCTGCACCACCTAATCAATAACTAGTTATAGTTAGAAAATGAGACCATGTCATTTCTATTATGTTCTCTATAAGATGGCGACTTCAAAATTAAAACCTTTAGTAGATTCATAGGTACGTTGACACAGCAACTAGACACCTGTGGCTGGCCTGTGCCAGGCAACTAGGGCTCGTGGGGCTTTTTTATTGCTGTATAAACTTCTAGACTCGAGCTGGAGCCTGAGCTCTGGGACCCACCCACCTCGCAGGGTTCTAAAAGTCCAGTTTCTAGCCCAGCCCCAGAAGTGTATACAGCAATGAAACAGCCCTGCAGCTCGAGCTCCATGAGCCTGAATTGGCTGACACAGGCCAGCTGTGGGTTTTTCTTTACTGTGTAGACATACCCATAGACTTCAAGGCTAGAAGGGACCATCATGGTCTTCTAGTTTGACATTCTGCACATTGCAGGCCACAGAAACTCACCCACCCACACCTGTCATAGGCCCATAACCTCTCTCTGAACCACTGAAGTCCTCAAATCTTGATTTTTAAAGCGTTCACATGACAGAGAATTCACCGTTTACTCTAGTTGAAACCAACAAGTGACCCATGTCCCAAGCTGCAGAGGAAGGTGAAAACCCCCCTCAGTCTCTGCCACGCTAACCCAGGGAAAAATTCCTTCCTGACCCCAAATATGGTGATCAATTAGACCTGAGCACGTGGGTAAGTCCCACCAAACAGACATGTACAAAAAAATTCTCTGTAACTCAGAGAAGTTAACTCAGAACCCTCCACCGCTAATGTCCCCTCTTTGGCCTTTGGAAATATTTGCCAATAGCAGTTCCAGATGGGCCATATGCCATTATAGGTAACTCATGCTATCATCCCCTCCATGAACTTACAAAGCTCTCTTTTAAAATAAGTTACGTTTTTTTTGCCCCCTTCCTCCCCCCCCGCCCTTATTCCCTTTGGGACGGTATTCCAGAAATTCCCTCCTCTGATGGTTAGAAACCTTTGTGTAATCTGAAGCCTAAACTTATTGATCTTATTTACACCCATTTGTTCTTGTGCCAGCATTGGCCCTTAACTTAAATAACTCCTCTCCCTCCCTGGTGTTTAGTGGAGTATTCTCCTCTTAAGACATGTGGATTTAATCACATACTTATCATTAATGCCAAAATCTCTGTGCCTAGTGAGGAAACTTATTATAATATGTTTCAAACATGTAATTGGGTTATCCTTTGCAAACTACTGCTCAGTTATTCCTTAGAGTAGGAGTGAGGGGATTGGTTGTTACATTTGTCCCCTACAATTTACACTGGCTGTCAAAAGGTTTTCCAAAAGATGCAGTTCAAGATCTTAGTATAGGTTATACAGTCTGTATTAGTATAGGCCATAATGCCAAGATTTTCAGAAATGATTAGTGATTTTAGGTACTCAGTTTTTGGGAGTTCAATTTGAGATGCGTTAAAGGGGCCTGGTTTTCAGAGCATAGTGCTCAGCACTTTCTGAAAATTGGGCCTCTTCAACATTTGAAGCATCACTACATCACTAGTTTTATTTCTGAAAAACATAGCTGAAGTGGTTATGCAATTGCCTCTTCCTTTACGTATATGGTCAGTTGTGGTGGACTAGATTCTTTCAGGTCCTCACCTATTAAATTAATTCCTACAGGAGTCTCTGCCTTTTGGACAGAGGTTTTCTAAACCTGCAGGATTTGATTTGCAATGGTATTTGTGAACTGAACCTTGCAGTGTGGTTTGTAAGGGGCTGAAAATGAATGATCCCCTGCAAATTCACTTGGAGTTTTGTGACAAAGTGCTAGGAGCCTAGAGTTGACCTAGCACTTTGATCATTAAAGCCTGGTCTCCACTACAAAGTTAGGTTGACATAAGCTGCTTTGTGTTGACCTAGTTATGCATGTATCTACACTTAAATTTGTCTCCCACTGATGGGCGTATCCCACTATGCCTACATATTAACACCATGTCCCCAAGTGGCATAGAACCCCGACTGATGTATGAAGGTCAGTATGGAGTGAGTGTAGACACTAAGTTACTTATAACAACAAGGAGTCTGGTGGCACCTTAACGACTAACAGATTTATTTGAGTATAAGCTTTCGTGGGTAAAAACCTCACTTCTTCAGATGCATGGAGTGACAGTTACAGATGCAGACATAAATATACTGACACATGAAGAGATGGGAGTTACCTCACAAGTGGAGAACCAGTGTTGACAGGGCCAATTCGATCAGGGTGGATGTAGTCCACTCCCAACAATAGATGAGGAGCTGTCAATTCCAGAAAAGGCAAAGCTGCTTCTGTAATGAGCCAGCCACTACCAGTCCCTATTCAAGCCCAAATTAATGGTGTTAAATTTGCAAATGAATTTTAGTTCCGCTGTTTCTCTCTGAAGTCTGTTTTGTTCAAGTATAGCTACTTTCAAATGTGTTATAGAATGTACAGGAAGATTGAAGTGTTTTCCCACTGGCTTTTGTATGTTACCATTCCTGATATCTGATTTGTGTCCATTTATTCTTTTACGTAGGGACTGTCTGGTTTGGCCAAAGTATGTGGCAGAGGGGCATTGCTGGCACATGATGGCATATATAACATTAGTAGACATGCAGGTGAATGAGCCTTTGATGGTGTGGCTGATGTGGTTGGGTCCTCTGATGGTGTCACTAGAGTAGATATGGGGACAGAGTATGCAATGAGGTTTGCTACAGGGATTGGTTCCTGGGTTAGTGTTTCTGTGGTGTGGTGTGTAGTTGCTGGTGAGTATTTGCTTCAGGTTAGGGGGCTGTCTGTAAGCAAGAACCGGCTTGTCTCCCAAGGTCTGTGAGAGTGAGGGATCGTTTTCCAGGATAGGTTGTAGATTGTTGATAGTGTGCTGGAGAGGTTTTAGCTGAGGGCTGTACGTGATGGCCAGTGGTGTTCTGTTATTTTCCTTGTTGGGCCTGTCCTGTAGTAGGTGATTTCTGGGTACCCGTCTCACTCTGTCAATCTGTTTCCTCACTTCCCCAGGTGAGTCCTATCGTGCCATCAGTGTTTGAACAGAAATTAAAACACATTGGCAAAATATAGCCAGGAGTAGTTAACAGTTTCATAAAGTTTAGGACCAGAAAAAGGTTATCAGATCATCCACTTTGACCTCCTGCATATCACAGACCATTACATTTCACTTAGACTAAGGGTATGCCTGTAATGCAATCATGGGGTGTGAATGCAGCTTGTGTAGCTATACCCCAGCTAGCTTAAATCTATCCAGTTTGGGTACCAGAGTAGTGAAGGTGTGCTGGCACAGGCTTCCATATGCACTAGCTGCTGACATAATTACCCAGAGTTCTGGATGGGCTTACACAGCCCACACTAATGTGTGTGCTGTTGCGGCTTCACTGCTTTGCTACCCAAACTAACTAAATTTAAGCTAGTTTAGGAATACATACATAGGCTGCAATCACACCTAGTGATGGCAGTATAGATAGACCCTTAAGCATTGCAGGAGACTAAACTGGGTACCACAACTACTCCCACTCCTGCCTGTTGATGCACAGCCTCTGGATGTAAGCTTCTCCCAGATACATGAATGAGCACTTTTGGCAAGCCACTGCTTGGATTGTGCAACGGAATGACGCTAGCCAATATCCCTGGTCCCAGACACAATCCTAAGAACCTCTGTCTTGAAGTGTCCAGTTATGCCTGCTGGATGCTGCAAGCTTATATGAGTTCATCAATTTAACAAAGAAATTGATATGTACTTGTTATCCCAAGGGGAGTCTCTGACACATTTCAAACCAAATGCACTGCTTCAGGTAGAATAGACGAACAAATGTATTAACTACAAAAGATAGATTTTACGTGATTATAAATCAAAGCATAACAAGTCAGATTTGGTCAAATTAAATAAAAGCAAAACACATTCTAAGCTGATCTTAACACTTTCAGTGCCCTTACAAACTTAGATGCTTCTCACCACAGGCTGGTTGGTTGCTCTTCAGGTAGACTGTCCCCTTTGATCAGCACTTCAATCGCTTGGTGGTGGTGGTGGTTGTAGATGGAGGTGGAAGAGAGAGAGAGCATGGCAAACATCTCTACCTTTTATCATGTCCTTTCTTCCCTTTTGGCTCCTTCCCCCCCTTCAAAGTCAGGTGAGCATTACCCCATCGTAATCCCAAACTGACCAAGGGAAGGGGGGTGCTCACTTGAGAGTCCAACAGATCCTTTGTTGCTGCCTAGGCCAGTGTCCTTTGTTCCTGTGAGGCTGAACTGGGTTTGTCCCATACATGCCCTGATGAGGTGTGAAGTGTCCCTCTGCTCTTGAGGAGTTTTGCCTGGGCCTCTGCTCCTGGAGAGTTTTTGCATGGGCTTGTTTTAAGCCATGAGGACACATTTTCAGACTCATAACTATATACATGAAATTACAACCTATAACATTACTATAACAACAATGCTCAGTGCATCATGAGCCTTCTGAAGACACCCAACATGACAAACTTTGCATTGGATACCACACAATCATATTATAAGGATGAACATGGGGGTGCAGGGTGTTCCCCCAAGGTACAGAGTGTCACACCGTGACCATGTGAGTAAGACACACCAGCCAGGCATCTAGGAAGAGATTCTTTGTGCCACCTCAGAGCACTGGTCTACTCCATCCGGTGCCCCATCTCCAGCTGTGGCCAATCTCTCCTTCTTCAAGGCAAAATAACTTCCCCCGCCCTTAGAATTTTGATTATGATTATCTGGCCATACTGGTTGTTGGAGCTGCAAAAAGGGATAATTAATATTACCCAGCCACTAAACTTCAGGACAGTGAGGAGGTTAGAGGAGTCCAGGTTACTGTAACAAAAACACAAATTAGAACCATACAAATCTAAGCTAATGACAATGAGTATAACAAGAATAGGGAATGGCACAAACTTCAGCCTTACGTACCAAATTTTAAGATTTTTGTCTAGTGGATCCTCTCAGACGCTGAACCCTACAGGCAATTAGAATACAATTTCCCCTTAGGGTAACTTATTGGAAGGGGTGAAGGGATTGTAATATAACACCGGACAGGAAGACTTTCAAATGCAAAGTTCTCTGGTAGCTCAGGGCACTTTTACCCATATGCTTACAACTTCCTGCAAAATATATGTCAGACCCAATAATTCAAGTCCCAAAGATGCTTAGGCTCTGTATATGTGAAGTACAGATATAGCTGAACCCAGCTTCAATCTGAATATATTATAGAGGTAATCAGGAGGTTTCAGATCAGTTTTCATTATGAAGTCCTGTTTTTACACATCTGTTACTTCCTGAAATATTCACCTTCAAAACTGATACTTTCCATGCCTGAAAAAAATGTTTTAGTTTCAGCAGAATACTTTCAGCCATGTTTGAGTTATAACAGAATGAATAAAAATCCTATTCATAAATATAAATTCTTCTCTTTTGTGTAGGCGGGAGAGGAGGGAAACGACTCAAATCCAACTGAACCTTTACACTTGTCCATGTAGATAGACCATAACGAGCAGCTGAGCTGTTTGAAAAGATTGTCATAAAATAGAGACATTGCACGTATTTATAAATGCACCATAGTGCACGTGCACAGTATGAAACAGAGGTAACCTCCATCTTTAGTGTGCTATGCAGCTATCTACATGTGCCCTCTGTTCATTAGTAAACTGTCATGATCTAAATACGCAAGAACTTTTAAAAGTCCTCCTTCTGTGGTTTCTGAGAAACACATGGCCTGTCAAAATAAAACAGGGCTCAAAGCCAACAACTCCTCCTGGTTTCTATTTATATCCCATTGGATTTAATAACATGCTGCACTACCATAGCATGTTGCAAACATTATTTAGTTAGACATTCTAATAACTTTACAAATAAAGTAAATGTCTTTGCTTATCTATTTCACTGGGGTACCCATCCCATAGATTTCTTTCTGGTACTCGGTATATGAGCACGCTCATTTGTTGACTTGGTGTGGTATGCAAGGCGGACAACTCAGAAGACTTGGTGTGGTATGCAAGGCGGACAACTCAAAAGACTCGGTGTGGTATGCAAGGCGGACAATTCAAATTTCAACAAACATGTGGAACAGTTGTCAGACTTCCGATGCTGTATGTGTGAATGCACTCACTAGGTCTATTTTAGGAGAGGAAACTTGAATGGGAAACAAGATAGTGCTATTACAAAAACCAATATCCTGTAGTATGCCACACCTTAACCACTGGACTCTTTCTCCCCTCAAAAGCTAACCAAGCATCAGCAGTGAAATGCAAACCCATGCCACCACATGTTGCCATGTTCTCAAAATAGCACCTTAGACCACTCTACTCTCCTAATCTCATACACCTATGGTGTGTATGATTTTCATGGGATCCAAAAACCATCTATGGTTCCTTGCTGAGACCCAGACGAACCCACAGTGCTTGGAAGCAGCAAAGGATTGAGGTTGAGGGCAGGGAGGAAGCGCGGCTGATTTTGGGTACTGAGGTGTGGGGACAATGAGCTGGTAGAGAGATGCTTTCCTTATTTCCCCTCCCTGCCAACCTAGTACTCTGCTGTAGGGAAGCACCACTTAAAGAAGCTTCAAAACCAGCTGCATAGCCTCTTTGAGTGGTGCTTTCCCTGCCTGGAGTTTAGAACTGCAGGGGTGGGGAGGGCTCATGTAGCCTGATGGTTGGATTTTGTCATAGGGCAGGGGCAGGGCACAGACAACAAAAGGAAGAGGAGAGAGGGAATGAGCTGCAGCTTCCTCCCCTTCGTAGGCTTCTGCTGAGTCCTGGGATTTTACTGATTATTATTACTTTGCTTTCTCACCCAGTGGCATGCGACCCCTTGACAGTCCACTTTTGCATCGTATTCCACAGATTGAGAAGTTCTGGACTAGTGAATTCGACTTGGGCCTAGGATTCTAGCCCTGACTCTGACTTGTTGTGAGACTGTGGGTAAATCACTGTAATCTCTCTTTGCTAGTAGTTTCACCATGTGTAAAATGAGGTTAATATCGGCTAGCCTACTTCACAGGAGAGCTATAAGGAAAACATTGTACTGTTTGGAGAGTGCTTTGAAAATATACAAGACTTAGAATAGTTTCCTCTTCAGTGTGGAAGAGCAGATAGGAGCATGGCACATGAAGAACAAGCATCCTTCCCTGTACCCCAGGTTTACTGTTTTCCATGTTGTTTGGGCTGGGGAAGGAAATTCTCAGGGTACGTACAATGAGAAGGAAATAGGAGGCAGTAAGGAAGAGAGGAAATGTGGCAGAAGTATTTTCTGCAGATAGAGAAGCAAATGGAAAAGAAAGAGAGAAGGAACATACATCAAAAGAGCTTCTAAGCATTTCTGGAGGGCGAGGCATTGTGGTTAAAAAAAAAATTAGGTTTGACATACTTATGACCTCGGAGACACAGATTCAAATCTACATTAGGCTGATTATCCTAGTCTTTTATCCTTGAGTTAGCTATCTGGAGTTCCAGCCACCATTCAAACATGGCTTGCTTTGCAGATTTCAATAAGGTTTACAAATCAAGCCAAGTCTGAAGACGTTATATACTATATAACTTTATGTAAGATTGTATAATGATATTGACAGATAAGATTTTAAACCATAAGCATAGTTGAGACAGAGTTAAAGTTGACCACTTAGAAGTCAAACAGAGGGTTAAAACTGAGTGCTTTCTCTCTCAAACTTAACGTTGCATTAATGCCAGCTTATTGCAGAGACTAATAAGGTAAATGAGGTATGTTGAAATGTTTCCATTGATATCTTCCAGTTACCTAGAGCTAATCTATGTAACCTACATTACAACTACTCTCTCAGAAATACATTACTACAAGAAGGGGAAAATCATGCTTGCCTAACATAAACAGTCCTGTTGAGTTCAGTGAAGCTGCACACATCAGCAAAGGGTCTATCAATCCACCTAGGTGTTTATGTGACTCTCATCACCATCAAAGCTCTATTGAAACAGTAACTCTTTCTTTCGCTTTCTTCCAGGCACCAGGAGAAATCACTTGAATAGTTAATAGGTTTTTCTTTGGTGCTGGTGTGTATGTGCTGAAGAATTTACTGAGAGAAAAGGAAGTCGAAGAGCTGAGTAGGATGCAAAGAGGCAGACGCTGCAGCACTTCTCAAGCATATAATCCCGCTGAAATCAATGGGGCTACACAGCTGAGTAAGAATTAATCATGCAAATAAAGGTTGCAAGATCAAGTACAAATAGTTTATGGCTTTGTGAAGCCATAAGTCATAGATCAGTCTGGTGCTGGGTCAGAAAAAGAAGCTGCATACTTTCCCCCCTTGAATTCTTGGAACACTAATGCAGTAGGATTCCTACTGCAACGAAAGTTTTATCTTTTAAAGTTATTTGGTAAAATAGAGTAGAGTCCTATGCAAGAATCAGTCTTTCACAAGAGGTGAGATTGACTGAACAATCTCACCTTCCACTGAGTTCAATAGGAGAGTGCTCAAGGTGCAGAGTGCCTTGAAGGATCAAACCCTTAATATAAAGAATAAGAAGAAAAGGTATGAAAATATTCTTCAGAATGGGCTACTATATTTCCTTATTTTCTATGTGTGCATATGCAAACCTTTTAACTGTCAGTTGTTCTGCTAACGCTTCTGATTTTGCTTACCTCATTTTGAAGTTTTGACTAAAGATGCAAATACAGTCTGCCACTAGATGTTGCTCTAAGACAGCTCCAAGCAAAAGCAGAAATTGGAAAACTGCATGCGTTCTCTGAGATTTACATCAATCCCCAAAATTCACTTTTTAAAAATTTCATACATTAAATCTAAAGTTTAGAAAATAAGCTTCAAAATTAAAACCATCATGACCTGTTATTAAAACATATAAGGCATACATATCAGTGCTACCTAGTTCTAGAAGTAACATGGTTGTAAGAACACTGCCTATTTCTAGAAATGTAAGACAAATCAAATGTTTTTGTTTTTTGAAAACAAATGGTTTGTGTTTGATAAGGGCTGCTTTTCTACTTCTGCTATATGGTGACCAGTATCTGACATATAGGCCTTCAAATAAATGTATTCTTTCCCAGCCACCCTCTTCTCCGACCCCACCCCCCTTTTAATTTTCAAAGCACTGGGCAAATACACTAGCCCTACTATTCTGGAAGCCTAGGCTAAAATCTAGCTGAGGTCACCAGGTAAATGAGTATGCAAGTCTCAGCTAAGACATCACGGATGTTTCTTGGCACTTAGCAAAATTTATCTTGATTGATGTGTGCTTTCCCAGAGAGGCTCAGGATTGGAATAAGAGGGGTGTTACCTGGGTCACCATTAGAGCAATTCACAGAGCTAGGAGAGGAAGTTTGCATACTTTCTGTTGAAACAGGCCTGGTTTTAGTTTAGGATGTCAGATTCTTACTTTCATGAGCACCGAGGGTCAGAAAAATCTAAAACTTTTATTAAAGAGGGAAAAAAACCAACATTGGTTAATCAGATTATCATGAAATTTGGTGTGCCTCATGGAGGTACAGGGTACTGTCAGTGTTCCAAATTCAGGACCATTTGACCATGGCTTTCCTGAGATACATCCCCCAGCTTTTCTTAAAGTTGACACATTCTGGCACTTTTTTTCTTTTCTTTCTCACAGATAGAGATCAAAAGAGGGCTCAGATCATTGCGGCAGGGTCTAAGATGTTTGAGGGTTATCCCAACAAGTGCACCCACCAGGTCTTTGGAGGAAACTGAAGTAAAATGTTGTTTGAAGAAGAGTTTGCTTCTCCAATTAGGTGCACTGAGGCTCTAACAGACTACACTGAGCCCCTGCAGAAAGTGAGGCTACCTGTCAGGAAAACCACTCTTATGTCACAGGACCTTGGTGGCTCTAAAGGTATAGCGTGGTCATTGAATATGAGCAATACCTCAGGCATTGTGAGTTCAAATAAATCTCACGGCAGAAATCTTAAGGTAAAAAAAAAGGGTGAAGGGACAGGTAGAGTTCTCTATGCTGCCTCTATCAAACGGGGATTTTCATTTTGGGCAAATATAATGTGAGCACAGCAGAATATTATGGGGTGGAAGAGTAGGTGGGAATAGGGGCAGAGGGGTTGGGGAATCAGGGGATGGGGAGGGGAAAAAGAGGGGTTGGAAAGGGGACATGGGGGTGAGTGACAAGGAGACTGGGGGAGAATAGAGGCAGGGACACCTGTCAGCTCAACATTCCCTCCCATGTGTGTTCCATGAGCTGGGGGTCCCTATCTACAGGGGTGTGACCCCCCTCATGTGAGCCAAATTCTAGACGGGGCTTGCCTAAGCTGAGGGGGAGTCTGAGCCTCTCCATATGTTCTATGTGAGCTGGCATCTGGTGTTCCCTTGCTCTCCATGAGGGTCTGAGCCCTGCTCTCTTCCCTCTCATGTGTGTGCCAGCCTCTTCGGGTTGGGGGAGCCCTATGCATCTATGGCAGTCTGACCCCGCACCTCATGGGAACTAGGTTCCGGAGGGGCTTGCCTTTCTGAGGGTGTCTGAGCCCCATTCCCCTGTGATCCAGGATCTGGAGAAGCCCTGCCCTTCTGGGTGTGGAGCTTAGAACAGGCATGCTTGGAGCATACACCAAGAACACACTGCTGAGAGTGGGGTGAAGAGCCGCAAATGGGCATCCCTGACACATATCAGAGACTCTCCAGTGCTGGGGAGGGAGGGAAGGGAACACACACTGACCTGTATGGAGCAGTTCATACATCTCAGAGCTATTGTTTGAGGCTTTATTCATCTGCATTGGTGTTGTAGCAACCAGGCAAGGTACTAACAAACTTCAACAGGACTTTATTTTTAAAGTGGAAACCTCTTTACCAAGCTGCTGCTGCACCCTCAGTAGCTCTCACTTAGCCTCCTCAACTCCTCCCCACTCCTTCCTGTTTCCTCTCCTTTCAGACTCCCAACAGCCAGTGCTCCCAGTTCTAACAATTACAAGCAGCATCTAAACACCACGATTGGGTACTCTCTCTCAGCTAGGAACATTCACCCCTTTCTGAGCCTGATATGTTTCTGATGGGTGGGTAGAGCCCCTTTCCTCCATTCTCCCTCTAATTTAAAAAAACATATATAAAATTTATAATGGAGCACCATCTCTGCTCTAGCTAAGGTTGGGAGGCCCTTTCTGTTAAAAGGACAACTCTTTATACTCTAAAATCTGTGTACATCCATGGAATGGCTTGAACTTTAGAATGCCTTGTGGGAGTGTAGGATAGGGTTAGTGATCCAAATGCAGGGTCATTTGTGCAAGAAGTTCCCAAGATACAGCCCCTAGAGAAAACAAAATAAAATAAGCCAAAACCAGTTGCATTTCATTAAGTTCACAGATTCAAGCAACTTTGAAGTTTGAAACCTATGCTAGACAGAAATATGCAAATGAACTGTAAACATTTGGGAAAAATCTGCTTCTGTCCAGTTTGTGTGTGTGTGTGAGAGAGGGTTATTTTTATGCATCTAATCTGAGTACAGTAGAATATTTAGATGGTGCTGAAACTATTTTTAAAAGAAAATAAATTGTGTGTGAATGCTCACTGGGATGGAAGTGGCTATTAGAGGTGCAAGAACAGCTGGTAATAGAGCAATTAGGGGCTTGGGGTCTGCAGCAAGCAATGGCATATTACGGGGAGGATGATAAATGGGAATGGTAGTGAAAGGAGCCAGGGTTGGAGGGCTAAGGTAAGGGACAGGGAGTAGGAATTAAGGGGGGTAAGGGGAGAAGATGGGAGCAGTTGGAGAATGAGAGGAGTAGCAGAGGAAGACGGGGTTTAGAGTGGAGGAATGTCAACCCTGAATTCTCCCTTTCCATGTGCTGGGAGCTGAGGGAGTCCTACCCCTCTGAAGAGGTCTGAGCCCTTCCCTCTCCTTGCGGTGTGTTTTGGGACATGGGGGGACCCTGCTCCTCTTGTGGTGTCCTCTCCCTGCCCTGCCATGCAAGCTGGGAACCCGGGTGGGTAGGGTTGCTAGTTTTGGTTGGAGGATGTATTCTTGGAGGTTTCATCACATGACAATCTTTAATTAAAGATTAATCTTTAATTCCTGGAGACTTCATGACAATCCTCGGGGGCTGACAACCCTAGGTTGCCAAAAGGGCTGGTGAGCAAAATCTCATCCATGGTTGATATCCCAAAACCTTGACAGTTTTATTAAATGGTTGTTACAGTCCCTTTAAGCATGTTAGGGAAGACTGGTGTGTCTGTCTGTCTCCTTGTCCACTCTCTGCCCCACCATTGCCTGTAATATATGGCCCTCTGCCCAAATTTCTAGCTCTTTTTCCCCTTCCCATCCTATTAAGCCATTAGTTGGCACTCTAGAAGTCATTAACATGTAAGGAGTTGCTCCTTGCTCTTTCCTGCCCTATGCCACTGCATACACACCACAGGCAGCAGCATACTGGAGGGCTGCATGCTACCTTGGTTATTTAGTCAGAGCTCAACAATGAGTTCGGCCCCTTACTTCCACTACTCACCAACAATGAGTTGGGCTCCTTACTTCCACTACTCTTGCCCCTGCTTCAGGCAGGCTTCCTCAGCCATGCCCACTCTACCCACCCTCCGAACGGGTCCTGCCCCCATATGCTCTGGGCAGCCCTCTCCCCTCAGGGTTGATGTGTTCGTCACTATTCATTTTCTGGGTTTCAGATGTTTAAAAATTTGTGTTATCTTCAGTCCCCCGCTCATTACAAATGTTTCAAAGCATGACCATTGTCTCCATTGAACTGTAACACAATCTACAGGAGGTGGGAAGAACACCAAGAAATGACGTAGCAACCATGTTGCCTAGTGGACAGATCACTGGACTGGAGATATTCCTATCTCTGCCGCTGGCCTGCTGGGTGACCTCGGGCAAGTCACTTCACCTCTCTGTTCCTCAGTTTCCCATCTGTAAAATGGAGATAATGATGTAAAGTTCTGTGAGATCTACTGCTGAGAAACATTATATAAAAGTCAGGATTATTACCTAACCACAGTATCAGCATCAAACCTAGGTGAGAGCTACAATTGTCTAAAGGACTGCTACTTCCTACCAAGAAACATTTTTCTTACTGTTTAGGAAATGAAATGGCAAAACACTTTAACACAGAGTTAAGACTGCTGGGTGGTAGCTTATGCTCATCCTGAATATTGAATTCAGTAAAACTCAAACTTCAGAAAACCAGGAAATACAGAGTTAAAGTAAACACCTACACAATCTTAACTCTGCCCTCCTTGAGCCATTTCCCGATGCACCCAGAACACACACTCCTACTTTCCTTTCCGAAGGAATGAACAGGCACTGCTTCCACTTGCACTTTACTCAAACACTGACCCTACTCACACTGACCCAGGATATCATACTTGTAAATTTTAATAACCACTTCATATCCTTTTTACAATCCTTCACACATGCACAAAGGACACCACCGACACCTATACTTTCCCCTACCCATCATTACGTCCATACTGCTCTCATATCTCACCTCATTACTGACTCATGGCAAGAAGACCCCAGTGCTCTGCTACTGACACAAGTTGGTATTGAAATGATCCATACTGGAACCTCAAGATACTCATGCATCTCTTTCCTTTGATAACACACACGGCTCTGTGACACTCCTCAAACTAATCCCCAGGTCCTCTCACATCACAATCACAGCTCTCCCAAGCTGCTCCGACTTACTCTTCCACCATTCAACACAGCTATACCTAACATAGTGAGTGCATCTGGAGTGAATGCAGATCATTCCCAGAAGGCATTACCAGCTCCAAGGGGACAGTGTTAAAGCTGTGTGGGTGTTTACCTTAACTCTGTATTTCCTGATTTTCAAAAAGGCACAAACTATCACCCCGCAAACTTAACTCTGCGTTAAGGAAGATTTTTGCCATTTAATCTATTTATACTTAATTCACCTGAGCGAACAGAAAAGGATAAGATCAAAGCTAAAGAGAGACTAGGATTTTTATGTTTTATTTTTGAAAGTTAGTATTGTTTTGATTAAATATGAAGTGCACACAGAGGTCACTGATACTATGAAATGGGTTTCTGACATGTAAAAACTGCATATTCTTTTCTCTTTAGCTCTCCCAGGCTTCAATGAACAATGTCTTAGCTGATGGTTTTATTCCTGTATCACTACTGATGCTCAATGGAAAATGTTTGGAAATTAGTATTTATTAGTTCGTTTCCACTCAGCTCCTCCACAACCTGACCTTGACATTCTATAGGAAATGGCCACAAACTTTCTTTATTCAAGTATTCCCAAGTATACATGTTTTAAAAGAATTTATGAAAGCAAAATAAAAATGCTTTATTTTTAAATTATTTTACATAGAACAGTCCACTTTTTTATGAACAAAATATTTAAAAAATGTTTATGCCTATTTTGACAGTAGTGTCTCAACCTGTAGCCTGTCACAGAAATGTACAGTAGACCAAGAGTAGAACACCCCCTTCCCAGACAAGCCCATGACATTACACTGTGGGTAGAAGCTAATAATGATGTCAATTGCTGTCCCTCTTTATGAGCTGTGACATATCATACCAAACACCCCGTCTATTCCTGGCATTGCTATTTTGTGTAAGTGCTAACTTCACTTCTTTTTCATTAGCTGATGCTTCAACAAAAGCAAATTGGAAGAGATTCAATAAAAGCAATTAATTAGGCTTCCTTTTTAGGCAAAAATGGAAACAGGAGACCATGGAACTGTTTCTTGGGCAACACTCCAGACAACTGGTATTTTTCTCCTCTTAAAAGCATAATCACCCTGGTCACTATTGCGTCTCTCTGAAGGAGGGAGGGAATGCCTTGTTGAACTTCTCCTCCACCTCCTTGTGACAAGTTTGCCTGGGCAATGTAATTGTTTCTGGTGGCAACAATATAAAACATGCAAGAGAGTAGTGTCACTTGCACTGTTACTGTATATCAAAGGCAATGCTACTATTTCCAGTAGCAATACAAACCCCGCTATGTATAGGGTCTAGCTCTCACTTGTAAAAATAGTTCTTTTTGCTTTCCCTCAATCTAGACAGCTTTCTATTTTCTGTAATTCAGTAACAGCTTCATGCTTTACACAGATGACGTGCATATTATTGATGTTGTTCGAAAAATACTTATGGTTCAATGCCACCACCTTTGGGGAATTCTGTAAATAGAAGAATCATAAATGATCATCTTATGCTGCTTCTTGAAGCACTCTGCTTGCGTGCTGAGAGTGTTGAAGGAGTCTGAAAAGCCCCGTCGCACAACGGATTCATTATAGCAGCTTTGAGTTGTCAGCCTGATGGTTCAACAGCATTCACTCTTAAGAGGCCTTCCTTGTTTATTTATATCCTAGAGGTTTCATTGTAAAAGGCCTGTAAATGTATATTATTCATGCACTGGACACCCACCCCTTTTTCCTTTAATTGTATGAGTAGGACTTTAGTTCTTCTCCTACTGATAGTTTTCCCCATTGCCAGCAATAGGAGCAGAATTGGAGCTTAGCTGCACTCAAGCCACAGGGGAGTGTTCGGGCTAGTAAGGAGAGCTGGATCTTCCCTAGAACGTGAATGTAACCGTTCAAAAAGTCTGCTGTTCTGCCTCATGTTCTTCGATTAACTCAGAAAATGTGATGAAGGGATTTTTCCCCCTTCACTTCCTTTCTCATTCTTAAAGAAAGGAAATCAGCACAGTGGGAAAGTATAGATAGCATGGGGATTTCAAGGGGGAATTTCAGTTTAAATTAATAGGAAATTCTTTTATCAAAATGTTTATAGTTAGGTTTCAGTGTTTCCTTTCTTGTGCTATTGCAAGGGAATAGCAGTGTTTCCTTTCTTGTGCTGCACAGGGAAACAGACCAGACTGGTCTGTCTGCAGGGAAGTGGTGTCTCCACATGATGTACAGACTGTGAAGATTAGGATTTCCATGGATATTAGAGAGCATGTGTCAACTACTCTGAGTGCAGTCTCTTTTTTGGTGTCACAACTTTCACCAAACGGAGAACAGGAGTACTTGTGGCACCTTAGAGACTAACAAATTTATTAGAGCATAAGCTTTTGTTGGCTACAGCTCACTTCATCGGATGCATAGAATGGAACATATAGTAAGAAGATATATTATCACTACAAAAGTTTTTTTCTCCTGCTGATAATAGCTCATCTTAATTAATTAGCCTCTCACAGTTTGTATGGCAACTTCCACCTTTTCTGTATGTATATATATATATATATCTTCGTACTACATGTTCCATTCTATGCATCAGATGAAATGGGCTGTAGCCCACGAAAGCTAATGCTCTAATAAATTGGTTAGTCTCTAAGGTGCCATAAGTACTCCTGTTCTTTTTGAGGATACAGACTAACACGGCTGCTACTCTGAAACCGTTCACCAAATCGGCTCTCTTCTATTCAACTCAAATTAGCCCAGTCCAGCAACTTAATGTAACATGAATCAATCAGTTCTTAAGCTTCAGGGCTTGAAGCCTTTATTTTACCTCCTTATTGGTTCCCTAGAGGTAGCCTGGGGGGTGTTTCCCTTCATTATCCTAGGCCCACCTGTCTGCCTCTTTCTCTCTGTTCTCTTTCCTTTAAAGCTGGGCTTGTTTTCCTTATTGTGGGTGTGGTCTCAATGATTGGCAGTTCTGAGATGTGGTTAGCCTGCTTGTCTTGAAGTGGGGAAGGTTCTTCTCTCTCTTCTGCTTCTTTCTGTATGGAGTTTGTAATTCCCATTACAGCATGGATAGTCAGACACAGCTCACTCTGTACATTGTGTTCCAGTGGGAAAGGAGCTGGAAGTTTTTGGTAATTTTCTTTCTTTCCAAATTCGCCATTGCAGCATTAATCCCTCACAGAATGTGCAGCTGTACTGGAGGAACTTGTGGTAACTTGGAACTGAAAGCAGCATTGTTGCCTGAATGGAAGAGGATACTTGAAGGGCACTCAGAGAGACAACTACTCTGCAAGTCTGGTTGAGGATCTGTGGAGTCTGAGCCTATGTTTTCCTCTGCACTGATTCCAGGCTAGGCAAACACACCACATTCTAATTTTATGCTGTACCTCTGAGAGGAGGATGCAGTAGTATAACCAGTGGCATATCACTGCATGGGCCAATGGAGCCCATGCCCAGGGGCCCTGGCCAATTTGGGGGCCCCAAGGCCCTGCCCCGCCCCCTCCTCTGAGGCCCTGCCCCTGCTCGTTCCAACCCCCTATTCCCTCTGTCGTTCGCTCTCCCCCACCCTCACTCACTTTCTCCGGGCTGGGGCAGGTGGTTGGGGTAGGGGGTGCGGACTCCGGGAGGCAGTTTGGATGCAGGAGGGGACTCCAGGCTGGGGCAGGGTTTTGGGGGGATGAGGGGAGCATGGGATCCTGAGCGCTTACTGTGGCTCCAAGGAAGTGGCCACCAGGTCCCTGCAGCCCCTAGGTGGAGGGGCAGCCAGGGAGACTCCGTGCGCTGTCCTTGTGCCCGCAGGTGCTGCCCCCGCAGCTCCAATTGGTCACGGTTCCCTGGCGGCCACTTCCGGGAGCTAAGCGGAGCTAGGGCAGGCAGGGAGCCTGCCTTAGCCCCGGGCCTCTGCTGCGCTGATGACCAGACCTCTAATGGCCCGGTTGGCTGTGACGACCGGAGCTGTCCAGGTCCCTTTTTGACTGGGCGTTCTGATAAAAAAAACAGATGCCTGGCAACCCTACCCCTGCTCCTCCTCTCCCACCCACCTTCTCAGCCCCGCTCCTCCGCCGTGCTGCTCCTCTTCTCCCTGAGGCCCTGCCCATGGCCAGGCCATAATATGGAGCCTGTGGTATGGAGAGCTGGCCCAAGCCCCTCTCCCTTTCCCCCTAGTCCCTCCACATGGAGCTGGCCTGAGTCTCTCTCCCCTACTGCTGGCCTGAGCCTCTCTCTCACCCCGTGCAGAGCTGGCCCAAGCCACTCACCCACGTCTCCATCCTTCCCTGGGCAGGATTGGCCCGAGCCCTGCCACTCACACTGCCTCTCACCGCCCTGCCCCCCAAGCCCCTTTTTGGCAAAACTGGACATCTGTCTTGTTTGCTCTTGACAACTGGTGATCAGTGGCAAGAGCAAATAGGACAAATGCCCAGTTTTGCAAAAATATCTGGATGTCTGGGGCCAAAACGGGATGTATAGTCACCCTAGGCCACAGGTCCCCAAAATATTTCAGTCATACCCCCCACTCAGTCCACACACCCCTTGGAGCCGGGGCCAGGGCCCAAGGTGGGGCCGGGGGCCACGATCAGGAGCTGGGCCGGAGGTGCGGCTAGGGCTGCGGACAGGAGTGGAGCCACAGTTGGGGCTGGGAGAGGTGCTCCAGGGGGGCCAGAATGGAGTGGGGGACACAGTAAGGCTGGAAGGCACTCCCTGCCCATCCCCCATGGGGGCTGACCCAGGCCCTGCTGCATCCCCCCAACTGTTCATCCATCCCCTGCTAGGGTGTAAACCCCAGTTTGGGGCCCACTGCCCTAGGATGTGGTAAGAGCTGCCCAGACTAATAATAAGTATATGGTGTTTCTTTGAGGCTTTATTAAAGCATCTGATAGGATAATGCTAGAGGACCACCAAGTATTCTTTAAAGTATACTAGGAATGGGAACAGGATATTAAGCAGGTACTATTAGACTCCCAAACATTTATTTAAATATAGTTTGGCACATGCAGTGAATGTTGGAGGTGCAAACAGCCACATGCAAACCTTTCACACGTCCTCTGTGCCTGTCAAAAAATGCATGTGTTCTAAAACACTATATTCAATGCGCTCTCAAAAACTTTGTGTTGCTATCTTATCTTCTCCAAACTTCTGTATTTTGGGGGTGCTGGATGAGTTGGCATTACCAGTTAACATTAAGAAATGGATTCTAGTAACTATTTTAAAGGCCAAAGGAGTTATTTGAGAAAATGGAAATCTGCAATTCTTTCCTCATACACAGACTGACTTAGTAAGCTTTGTACTACTGCATTAATGGAAAAAATGACTGTCTAATACATATGCCTGGAAAAAAAATATGAGGCTGTCTGGCCACACATGAAACTATTGAATACTTTTTCAGTTTAGTAGGTATTAGTCCCCAATGCTCATAGGCTATGTTATCTAGTCATTGACCTTTACAGGTAGAAATGTTTGTTTTTTTGTTTTATTTTTACCCAGTTGTTACAAATAATGAACACTGAATATTGTTATTTATATGCTATTTGTATCTTGTGCATATATTTAGATGTATATTGTTTCATTAATGTTGCTAGGAAGCCAAACTTTGAACCTTTTTAGAAGTGCACCCATCACTACTATTTAGTACCATTTGTGTGTATGAATGTTTTGAAATATCGGAACTTGTTAGTAAGGAACTAGACTAAGACCACCAAGTCAATGAAATAAATACATCTCATTTTACATGATTAGCCAAGTAGCCTTCTGACAATAACTTTCAGTTGCTGCCAAAGTGAAACCGTGAGTGAAAAAGAAAGCTCCCTCTTCTGCTCCTTTTGAAGTGTATTGTAGAAGTCTTAAATAGTTTGCAAATATGTATTCTATAAGCCTCAGCTCAGTTTATGTTACAAGTCATATATGCTGCTACAACTCTTAGCCCTGGTCTACACTAGGACTTTAGGTCAAATTTAGCAGCATTAAATCGATGTAAACCTGCACCCGTCCACACGATAAAGCCCTTTATTTTGACTTAAAGGGCTCTTAAAATCAATTTCCGTACTCCACTCCTGACAAGTGGATTAGCGCTTAAATCGGCCTTGCCGGGTCGAATTTGGGGTACTGTGGACACAATTTGACGGTATTGGCCTCCGGGAGCTATCCCAGAGTGCTCCATTGTGACCGCTCTGGACAGCACTCTCAACTCAGATGCACTGGCCAGGTAGACAGGAAAAGAACCGCGAACTTTTGAATCTCATTTTCTGTTTGGCCAGCGTGGCAAGCTGCAGGTGACCATGCAGAGCTCATCAGCAGAGGTGACCATGATGGAGTCCCAGAATCCCAAAAGAGCTCCAGCATGGACCGAACGGGAGGTACGGGATCTGATTGCTGTTTGGGGAGAGGAATCCGTGCTATCAGAACTCCGTTCCAGTTTTCAAAATGCCAAAACCTTTTGTCAAAATCTCCCAGGGCATGAAGGACAGAAGCTATAACAGGAACCCGAAGCAGTGCCACATGAAACTTACGGAGCTGAGGCAAGCCTACCAGAAAACCAGAGAGGCCAACGGCCGCTCCGGGTCAGAGCCCCAAACATGCCACCTCTATGATGAGCTGCATGCCATTTTAGGGGGTTCAGCCACCACTATCCCAGCCGTGTTGTTTGACTCCTTCAATGGAGATGGAGGCAACACGGAAGCAGGTTTTGGGGACGAAGAAGATGATGATGAGGAGGAGGAGGTTGTAGATAGCTCACAGCAAGCAAGCGGAGAAACCGGTTTTCCCGACAGCCAGGAACTGTTTCTTACCCTGGACCTGGAGCCAGTACCCCCTGAACCTACTCAAGGCTGCTTCCTGGACCCGGCAGGTGGAGAAGGGACCTCCGGTGGGTGTACCTTTTAAAATACTATACATGGTTTAAAAGCAAGCATGTGAAAGGATTACTTTGCCCTGGCATTCGCGGCTCTCCTGGATGTACTCCCAAAGCCTTTGCAAAAGGTTTCTGGGGAGGGCAGCCTTATTGCATCCTTCATGGTAGGACACTTTACCACTCCAGGCCAGTAACACGTACTCGGGAATCATTGTACAACAAAGCATTGCAGTGTATGTTTGCTGGCATTCAAACAACGTCCATTCTTTATCTCTCTGTGTTATCCTCAGCAGAGTGAGATATAATTCATGGTCACCTGGTTGAAATAGAGTGCTTTTCTTCAGGGGACACTCAGAGGAGCCCGTTCCTGCTGGGCTGTTTGCCTGTGGCTAAACAGAAATGTTCCCCGCTGTTAGCCACGGGGAGGGGGAGGGTTGAGGGGGTAGCCACGAGGGTGGGGGAAGGCAAAATGCGACCTTGTAACAAAAGCACATGTGCTATGTATGTAATGTTAACAGCAAGGTTTACCCTGAAAGAGTGGAGCCACTGTTTTATAAAATGTGTCTTTTTAAATACCGCTGTCCCTTTTTTTTCTCCACCAGCTGCATGTGTTTCAATGATCACAGGATCTTCTCCTTCCCAGAGGCTAGTGAAGATTAGAAAGAAAAAAACCGCACTCGAGATGAAATGTTCTCCGAGCTCATGCTGTCCTCCCACACTGACAGAGCACAGACGAATGCGTGGAGGCAAATAATGTCAGAGTGCAGGAAAGCACAAAATGACCGGGAGGAGAGGTGGCGGGCTGAAGAGAGTAAGTGGCGGGCTGAAGAGAGTAAGTGGCGGGCTGAAGACAGGGCTGAAGCTCAAATGTGGCGGCAGCGTGATGAGAGGAGGCAGGATTCAATGCTGAGGCTGCTGGAGGACCAAACCAGTATGCTCCAATGTATGGTTGAGCTGCAGCAAAGGCAGCTGGAGCACAGACTGCCACTACAGCCCCTGTGTAACCAACTGCCTTCCTCCCCAAGTTCCATAGCCTCCACACCCAGACGACCAAGAACGCGGTGGGGGGGCCACCGGCCAACCAGCCACTCTGCCACAGAGGATTGCCCAAAAAAAAGAAGGCTGGCATTCAATAAATTTTAAAGTTGTAAACTTTTAAAGTGCTGTGTGGCATTTTCCTTCCCTCCTCCACCACCCCTCCTGGGCTACCTTGGTAGTCATCCCCCTATTTGTGTGATGAATGAATAAAGAATGCATGAATGTGAAGCAACAATGACTTTATTGCCTCTGCAAGCGGTGATCGAAGGGAGGAGGGGACGGTGGTTAGCTTACAGGGAAGTAGAGTGAACCAAGGGGCAGGGGGTTTCATCAAGGAGAAACAAACAGAACTTTCACACCGTAGCCTGGCCAGTCATGAAACTGGTTTTCAATGCTTCTCTGATGCGTACCGCACCCTCCTGTGCTCTTCTAACTGCCCTGGTGTCTGGCTGCGCGTAACCAGCAGCCAGGCGATTTGCCTCAACCTCCCACCCTGCCATAAACGTCTCTCCCTTACTTTCACAGATATTGTGGAGCACACAGCAAGCAGTAATAACAGTGGGAATATTGGTTTTGCTGAGGTCTAAGCGAGTCAGTAAACTGCACCAGCGCGCCTTTAAACGTCCAAATGCACATTCTACCACCATTCTGCACTTGCTCAGCCTGTAGTTGAACAGCTCCTGACTACTGTCCAGGTTGCCTGTGTACGGCTTCATGAACCATGGCATTAAGGTGTAGGCTGGGTCCCCAAGGATACATATAGGCATTTCAACATCCCCAAAGGTTATTTTCTGGTCTGGGAATGAAGTCCCTTCCTGCAGCTTTTGAAACAGACCAGAGTTCCTGAAGATGCGAGCGTCATGTACCTTTCCTGGCCATCCCACGTTGATGTTGGTGAAACGTCCCTTGTGATCCACCAGAGCTTGCAGCACTATTGAAAAGTACCCCTTGCGGTTTATGTACTCGGTGGCTTGGTGCTCCAGTGCCAAGATAGGGATATGGGTTCCGTCTATGACTCCACCACAGTTAGGGAATCCCATTGCAGCAAAGCCATCCACTATGACCTGCACATTTCCCATGGTCACTACCCTTGATATCAGCAGATCTTTGATTGCGTGGGCTACTTGCATCACAGCAGCCCCAACAGTAGATTTGCCCACGCCAAATTGATTCCCAACTGACCGGTAGCTGTCTGGTGTTGCAAGCTTCCACAGGGCTATCACCACTTGCTTCTCAACTGTGAGGGCTTCTCTCATCTTGGTATTCATGCGCTTCAGGGCAGGGGAAAGCAAGTCACAAAGTTCCATGAAAGTGCCCTTATGCATGTGAAAGTTTCGCAGCCACTGGGAATCGTCCCAGACCTGCAACACTATGCGGTCCCACCAGTCTGTGCTTGTTTCCCGAGCCCAGAATCGGCGTTCCACAGCATGAACCTGCCCCATTAGCACCATGATGCATGCATTGGCAGGGCCCATGCTTTCAGAGAAATCTGTGTCCATGTCCTGATCACTCACGTGACCGCGCTGACGTCGCCTCCTTGCCCGGTATCGCTTTGCCAGGTTCTGGTGCTGCATATACTGCTGGATAATACGTGTGGTGTTTAATGTGCTCCTAATTGCCAAAGTGAGCTGAGCGGCCTCCATGCTTGCCTTGGTATGGCATCCGCACAGAAAAAAGGCGCGGAACAATTGTCTGCCATTGCTCTGACGGAGGGAGGGGCGACTGACGACATGGCTTACAGGGTTGGCTTCAGGGAGCTAAAATCAACAAAGGGGGTGGCTTTACATCAAGGAGTATTTCAGGCAGGACTTCACGGAGGGTTCCAATAAGAAATGGTGCACCTAAGTTATTGTTCTTATTGGAACAAGGAGGTTAGTCTGGCCTCTGATTGATACATGGCTAGATTTACCTCGCTGCACCTTCCCTGTGAGTGACTGCAGTGTGACCTAGAGGAATGAGTCCCCTAGACGGGGGAGGAGGCAAATGAGTACAAAACAAATCTGGTCTATTTCTTGTTTTGATCCACTCCATCTATCTTTTACATCTTTGGCTGGCAGCAGACAGTGCAGAAGGACTGCATGCCATCCACATCTCATGGCTGCTCGGCAGAAGATGGTGCAATAGGACTGCTAGCAATCCGTATCGCCTGCCTGCTCACCATAAGACGGTTCAATAGGACTGACTGCAGGACTAAAGAGAATGACCTGCTCAAGTCACTCCAAATTTAGTCCCTGCACCCATGTCTGCCCAGGCGCTCCTGGCCGACGTGGCCAGGAGCACCTCGGACATGACGATGATGGCTACTAGTCGTACTGTACCGTCTGCTGCCACAAGGCAAGGGGTTGCTGCTACTGTATAGCAATGCCGTACCGCATCTGCCAGCACCCAGGAGACATAGGGTGACGGTTACCTTAGCGGGCTCCATGCTTGCCGTGGTATGGCGTCTGCACAGGTAACTCAGGAAAAAAGGCGCTAAACGATTGTCTGCCCTTGCTTTCACGGAGGGAGGGAGGGAAGGGGGGCCTGACGATATGTACCCAGAACCACCCGCGACAATGTTTTAGCCCCATCAGGCATTGGGATCTCAACCCAGAATTCCAATGGGCAGCGGAGACTGCAGGAACTGTGGGATAGCTACCCACAGTGCAACGCTCCGGAATTTGACGCTTGCCTCGGTACTGTGGAAGCACTCCGCCGAGTTAATGCACTTAGAGCATTTTCTGTGGGGACACACACACTCGAATATATAAAACCGATTTCTAAAAAACCGACTTCTATAAATTTGACCTTATTCCGTAGTGTGGACATACCCTTAGGCATGGTGGGAATGTCAAAGTTGGAGTGCCAGCCTTAGAGTTGATTTTGCTGGCTTTCATTCGTCTGATCCACAACGGTAATGTAGATTTTTTTTTAAACGCCTCTGTGTTTTAGACTATGACTTGATGTTTCCTTCAGTTTATTCCTCTTTGTTAATATAAATCCTTTGGGGGTTTAATTTGAAGTAATTCATAAATCCTAACATAAGTAATTTAGGATTCTTTGAAGAAAATGGTAGCTATGTTTAATCCTATAATACATTCCTCAATCATTACAGAGCTTAAAGGGTATAGCAGCCTTAGAAAGCGTTATGATGAGTCTGAATAGTACATGTAGGGCAGGGAGAAGTGAGAATAGCACAACAGATGGATTAAAAAAAAGCCCAATAAATATGTATTTAGTTATTTATTATGTAATAAATTATGTATTGACATAGGAAATTACATGATAATTTTCTGTTTGAAATGTTACAAAAGTAAATTGGTTTCCAGCTAAAAGGTAGCACGGAATAATGGTTTTGTGTTTCTGTCATGACATTTAACTCATTAGCATGCAGGTGTGCTGCCTGGGCTTCATGCAATAACTGTCTTCTTTCACTGTGTTTACAGATAATCCAGCAAGTTTTTAGGCCAAATGGCTTTCTGAATATGAGCCCACAAAGCATTGAATGAGACGGTGTACTGCTCCGGGAGATTCCAGCGCAGTTCAGCCACAAGGTGAATATCCATAACAGCATTAAAAAGAACAATGACTCAAAATTGTTCATAATTTATAATTGTAATAATTAATAGTGACTAACCCTGCAGTTACTAATTAATTTTTTGCTATATTTAAAATTAACTCTGTTGTCAACAACTGATCCGTGGGTGATCAGGATTAACATTGTACTTGTGAGTTCCTGGTTTACTAAATACTGTAATTTATTCTGCTTCATGTCTTGTGTTTTGTGTGTGAAATAAGAAGTCCTCCAGTTCCCTTTTGTAGAGGCACAGGGCTATGAGCAGAATGGAACCATTGTGATTCTGCTTGTGGGGGCCTCCCCCTAGCTGAGATGTCAGAAGATAAGAGCTATACCCCTCAGAACTCCATGGAGGCTCATAATATGGTGGTATGGGGTGGAGAGAAGTAGCATTTTGGCCAGTGGACCCACAACTAGTAGAGTGAAATGATGGTGTGGTATTGGCCTGGACAAAAAAAGATCTGGATTCAGATGCTGAGTCTGCTTCAGACTTCCTGTGTGACCTTGGGCAAATCATTTAGGCCCAGATTCCCAAAGTTGTTTAGGTGGCTGACTCCCATTGAAATAATCGATTTAACTGAACTAATTGATTTCAATGGGAGTTAGGTGCCTAAGCAGCTTTGAGGATCTGGGCTTAAGTCTCTCTCTTTGTCAGTTCCCCATCTGTAAAATGGGGATAATAACTAGGATTGCCAACATTGTATTTCAAAAATAAGGGACTGTTTCCTTAGCACCCCGGCCCCACCCTTCGGCCAGATATTATTGTTATTATTAACTATTATTATTATTTATTTTATTTAATAATAAACAGTACTCACCTACATTTGCCAGGGGTACTTATTGCCACTTTTTGGAGCAGTCAGCAACTCCTGAACTTGTTGTACAGACATTAAAAAATAAGGGATGTCTCTTGTAATAAGGGACTGCTGGCAACCGTGATAATAACACTTCCTTTTGCTCACCCTTTGTCTGCCTTGTCTATTTAAATTGTAAGCTCGTCTATGCAGGGACTGTCTTTTACTACTTTGTGTGGGCAGTACCTAACACAATGAGCTACAATCTTGGTTCAGACTTCTAGGCAATACTTTTATACAAATAATAAATAAAAATAACCACAAAGAACTACAGGGTAGCTCCTCTATAGCCTCTCATCACCTCCCCCTTGACATTCAGAATGGTTAACAGAAAATGTACAGCTGGTATCCCAACACCACAGCAAAAGCTGCACAGCCAGGGAGAGGATTCAGTCCCCACCCCCCCACCACTGAGAACCCCTGCAGAAAACTTCTTTCACTTGGGCTTTCTGCTGAGGTTGAGGATTTGACCCAATTGTCAAGTCTGCTGCAACGCTATAAACATTTGCAGTGAATGTGTAATATGCTGCAGTGTATAGGACAAAAGAAATGGGGCAGAGGGTCTAGCAAAAAAAAAAAAGAGATCTAACAACTGTTCAGTGGTTTTCATGCACGATTTGTTTGGTAAGGTTATCAGAAAAGTCAATACAAGTGTGCTCTGAAAACATAACATTAGTCAAACCTCTTGACAGGTATCTCACAGAGCAAATCAGTTGAAGTTCATTCTAAGCTGACCAGAAAATTTCCATTGCTTCTGAAGGTAGAAACACCTCTTCACACTGGGTTGTTTTATGAGCCTACCAGCCCAGTAAGCTGTTCACATTGGTGCTGCTCCCCGATGAAAAGACCTCACATTTGGAAACATACACGGGACTTCTCGCCTCTGCAATGTGCCAATCTGGCACTCTTTTAAAGTGGGTGAATGAATAGTCCTCCAGTAAGATTTTAGTGCTCATGAAAGATGCCAGAATGAAAACACTGGAGGCTGAAGTTCTCTGCTTAGCCACACAATATGTACAGTATGGGCAGCAGCAATGCAATCTTGCCATGCAGCCCTGCCTATGTTGTCTCAGCGCACCTCTGTTTGAAGACAACAGTGACAGAGTAGTTCAGATTCCATTTCCATTCAGTTTCTCTGCTTTGATGAAGCTGTCCTTGTGGATCCTAATTGTGATGGGGCTTCCCATGAGGCTGATACCTGACCCATAGAAACTGGAACACAACTAGACAATGCTAAGATGGTAATGACTTTAAAATTGCTACTAGCCTTAGCCAAACTTCAGGCCACTAAACTGTAAATGAAAGGATTTGTAGTCAGTCATGGAGAAGTCCAATTGCCAGATGTAAAAGTTTTAATTAGCTATTTAGCAACCTTTGTAACCTGGAGGGATTACTGAGCAGAAACAAAACACAGCAACAGGCAGTGATGTCTGTTAAGACCAGGAGAATCTTTATATATTAGCCCACATCAAAACAAAGAGGAAAACAAAAACTACCTCAGGCTGAAAGAAAAGGAGGACTTGTGGCACCTTAGAGACTAACAAATTTATTTGAGCATAAGCTTTCGTGAGCTACAGCTCACTTCATCGGATGCATTCAGTGGAAAATACAGTGGGGAGATTTATATACACAGAGAACATGAAGCAATGGGTGTTACCATACACACTGTAACGAGAGTGATCAGGTAAGGTGAGATATTACCAGCAGGAGAGCTGGGGGGGCGAGGGGGGACCTTTTGTAACGATAATCAAGGTGGGCAATTTCCATCCCTCAGAGCGTAAGGCCCTGATTCAGCAAGGCACTCAAGCCTGTGCACAACTTTAAATTGACCCATTGACTTTAGTGGCATCTGTTTAAGTAGCTTGTTGAACCAGGGCTTAAGTAGGGGGCCTTGGCTTTCCATCATGAATTGTTAATATTTGTATTATATTAATGCTTAGAGACTGAGGTTGGGGTCCCACTGTATGAGGCACCGTACAGCATGACCTAAAAGAGTATCTGCCTTGAACAGCATAAAGTACACAAAACAGACAGAAGGTGGGAAAAAGTAAGTGCCATTATCCCCATTTATCAGATGGGGAACTGAGGCACAGAGAGGTGCAATGAAATGTACAAAGTGACACAGGAAATCTCTGGCAGAGCAAGGAAATGAATTCAGTTAAGAACAGAGTGAAATTTTTAATCTCAACTTTTTTTGGCAAAAAATGCAGATTCATCAACACTGAAACTTTTGTGAATTCATGTTGATTTTGTTGAGTTGTTAATGTAACCCTCCCGTACGTCTGTCCCCTCACTCCCCTCAAAATTCTCAAAGTCAAAATGTTTCATTTTGTCATTTTTTACACGAAATTATTTGAGTGTTTAATTTTTGCCTCTGTCTTCACGAACAAGGTCAGCTCCCAGACTGCTGCACTGGGCAGCACAGCATGGGGAGGAGGTGACCAGCCCACTGTGAAAAAAGAATTGGTTCGGGACTATTTAGAAAAGCTGGATGAGCACAAGTCCATGGGGCCAGATGCGCTGCATCCGAGAGTGCTAAAGGAGTTGGCAGATGTGATTGCAGAGCCATTGGCCATTCTCATTGAAAACTCATGGCGATCGGGGGAAGTCCCAGACGACTGGAAAAAGGCTAATGTAGTGCCCATCTCTAAAAAAGGGAAGAAGGAGGATCCTGGGAACTACAGGCCAGTCAGCCTCACCTCAGTCCCTGGAAAAATCATGGAGCAGGTCCTCAAGGAATCAATTCTGAAGCACTTAGAGGAGAGAAAAGTGATCAGGAACAGTCAGCATGGATTCACCAAGGGCAAGTCATGCCTGACTAATCTAATTGCCTTCTATGACAAGATAACTGGCTCTGTGGATGAGGGGAAAGCAGTGGACTTGTTGTTCCTTGACTTTAGCAAAGCTTTTGACATGGTCTCCCACAGTATTCTTGCCAGTAAGTTAAAGAAGTATGGGCTGGATGAATGGACTATAACGTGGATAGAAAGCTGGCTAGATTGTTGGGCTCAATGGGTAGTGATCAATGGCTCCATGTCTAGTTGGCAGCCAGTATCAAGTGGAGTGCCCCAAGGGTCGGTCCTTGGGCCGGTTTTGTTCAATATCTTCATTAATGATCTGGAGGACGGCATGGATTGCACCCTCAGCAAGTTTGCAGATGACACTAAACTGAGAGGAGAGGTAGATACACTGGAGGGTAGGGATAGGATACAGAGGACCCTGGACAAATTAGAGGATTGTGCCAAAAGAAATGTGATGAGGTTCAACAAGGACAAGTGCAGAGTCCTGCACTTAGGACGGAAGAATCCCATGCACCGCTACAGGCTAGGGACCAAATGGCTAGGCAGCAGTTCTGCAGAAAAGGACCTAGGGGTTACAGTGGACGAGAAGCTGGATATGAGTCAACAGTGTGCCCTTGTTGCCAAGAAGGCCAATGGCATTTTGGGATGTATAAGTAGGGGCATTGCCAGCAGATCGAGGGACGTGGTCGTTCCCCTCTATTCGACATTGGTGAGGCCTCATCTGGAGTATTGTGTCCAGTTTTGGGCCCCACACTACAAAAAGGATGTGGAAAAATTGGAAAGAGTCCAGCGGAGGGCAACAAAAATTATTAGGGGACTGGAGCACATGACATATGAGGAGAGGCTGAGGGAACTGGGATTGTTTAGCCTGCAGAAGAGAAGAATGAGGGGGAATTTGATAGCTGCTTTCAACTACCTGAAAGGGGGTTCCAAAGAGGATGGATCTAGACTGTTCTCAGTGGTAGCAGATGACAGAACGAGGAGTAATGGTCTCAAGTTGCAGTGGCGAAGGTTTAGGTTGGATATTAGGAAAAACTTTTTCACTAGGAGGGTGGTGAAACACTGGAATGCGTTACCTAGAGAGGTGGTGGACTCTCCTTCCTTAGAAGTTTTTAAGCTTTGACCAGGGGGTGACCTCCTGAGGTCCTGTCATAAATATAAAGGGAAGGGTAAACCCCTTTGAAATCCCTCCTGGCCAGGGGAAAGCTCCTCTCACCTGTAAAGGGTTAAGAAGCTAAAGGTAACCTCGCTGGCACCTGACCAAAATGACCAATGAGGGGACAAGATACTTTCAAAAGCTGGGAGGAGGGAGAGAAACAAAGGGTCTGTGTCTGTCTGTATGCTGGTTTCTGCCAGGAATAGACCAGGAATGGAGCCTTAGAACTTTTAGTAAGTAATCTAGCTAGGTATGTGTTAGATTATGATTTCTTTAAATGGCTGAGAAAAGAATTTTGCTGAATAGAATAACTATTTCTGTCTGTGTATCTTTTTTGTAACTTAAGGTTTTGCCTAGAGGGGTTCTCTATGTTTTTGAATCTAATTACCCTGTAAGATATCTACCATCCTGATTTTACAGGGGGGATTTCTTTATTTCTATTTACTTCTATTTTTTATTAAAATTCTTCTTGTAAAACACTGAATGCTTTTTCATTGTTCTCAGATCCAAGGGTTTGGGTCTGTGGTCACCTATGCAAATTGGTGAGGCTTTTTACCAAACCTTGTCCAGGAAGTGGGGTGCAAGGTTTTGGGAAGTATTTTGGGGGGAAGGACGCGTCCAAACAGCTCTTCCCCAGTAACCAGTATTAGTTTGGTGGTGGTAGCGGCCAGTCCAAGGATAACGGGTGTAATATTTTGTACCTTGGGGAAGTTTTGACCTAAGCTGGTAAAGATAAGCTTAGGAGGTTTTTCATGCAGGTCCCCACATCTGTACCCTAGAGTTCAGAGTGGGGGAGGAACCTTGACAGGTCCCTTCCAACCCTGATATTCTATGATTCTATGATTTGAAATTACTTTTCATTTCAAAATCTTCTTCAGTTTTATCGGAAAAATAAAGTTAAAAATCGCTCAATCAAAATGAAATGCTTTGACCCAAAAAAGGATTTTTTTGACTTTTCAATTTGCCAAAAATTTCCAAAAAAATCCATTTTTGTGTTGATCCAAAATTACTTTTTTTCAGAGTAACCAGTGAGCTGAAAAATCAGTTATTAGAATAGCTCTGCTTCCCATCTCCTGAGACCTGGTTCTGATCCTTAACCATCTGATCTTCTTTTCCATAGATATTCTCATCTTTCTGTCTATCCAGAAGCCTTTCCCTAAACAAGTGAGCCAGAGGAAGGGAAAGGGAAGATGAAGTTTAACCCATTGTGTACTGGGGACAAGGAAATGCTTTTATGCCCTGTCATAGGATTTATATGGAAACTTGAATATTCAAGAGTAAATTCGGTGAAACATATTTTCATTTAACAAACTTATACAAGTTTCACAAAAAACAACAACTTTTTTTTGGTCTATGAATTTAGATAATTGTGATTGATCAAATCCTTGTGTATCAGCTATAGGGTGACCAGGTATCAAGTGTGGGTGAGGAATAATAGGATCCTTTATGAGACAAAGCCCCAAATATTGGGACTGTCCCTTTAAAATCGGGACATCTGATCACCCTAATCAGCTAATCTGTAAATCCTCTTTTTCACAGCACAGAGACTCAAACCAAACCAAGCAGTGTTTGAGTAATTAAATGTAAGTCAGAGCAGCAGTAATAAGGAAAAAGAAAACACTGGGTAAGATTTTTGAAAAGAAAAAGGTATAATTACTTCAGCCGAAGGGCAGCAATAATACAGATGCTGAAAGTATATGAGAATTTTATGTGCTTATTGACTCAGTCATTCACAAAAAAAGTCATTATCGTAGCAAATGCCATGACACAATGGTAATCAAGCTACTGTACAGTACCTCTCAGACACAAAGCACCTTTTGATTGAAAATCAAAGGCACTTTATAGAATATTTAAAGAAAGTACATTACAGTACATGTGATAAGGACACACTAAGGTTCCCTCTTGCTTTTTATAACATCTAAAGTCACCGATTTTTTTAAAAAAAATCTGTCTTTTCTTGTAAAATTACCTATATTCATGCCTATGGAAGCTCAGTGAGTCAGCCATGAAACTAGTATTAAATCTGGAAGGTGTACCCAGACCAGGCATTCCAAACCTCCTCATCATTGCAAAATAAAGTGAGGAAATGACAAAATTAAGGGTGTCTGTGTACCCTTAACTCTGCCCCTTGTAGCAGAATTATTATATGTGTTCAGACACCATAATTTCTTCAAGATCTCTGCTGGACAAAGACTGAGGGAACTCCAACTGGAGCACCTCTGTTAATAGCAGTTGCAGCAGTATCCTTGCGCAGAAAGAGTATATGTCTACACTGCAATTAAAAACCCATGACTGGACCATGGAGCAGGTCCTCAAAGAATCAATCCTGAAGCACTTGCATGAGAGGAAAGTGATCAGGAACAGCCAGCATGGATTCACCAAGGGAAGGTCATGCCTGACTAATCTAATCGCCTTATATGATGAGATTACTGGTTCTGTGGATGAAGGGAAAGCAGTGGATGTATTGTTTCTTGACTTTAGCAAAGCTTTTGACACGGTCTCCCACAGTATTCTTGTCAGCAAGTTAAGGAAGTATGGGCTGGATGAATGCACTATAAGGTGGGTAGAAAGCTGGCTAGATTGTCGGGCTCAACGGGTAGTGATCAATGGCTCCATGTCTAGCTGGCAGCCGGTATCAAGTGGAGTGCCCCAAGGGTCGGTCCTGGGGCCGGTTTTGTTCAATATCTTCATAAATGATCTGGAGGATGGTGTGGATTGCACTCTCAGCAAATTTGCGGATAATACTAAACTGGGAGGAGTGGTAGATACGCTGGAGGGGAGGGATAGGATACAGAAGGACCTAGACAAATTGGAGGATTGGGCCAAAAGAAATCTGATGAGGTTCAATAAGGATAAGTGCAGGGTCCTGCACTTAGGACGGAAGAACCCAATGCACAGCTACAGACTAGGGACCGAATGGCTAGGCAGCAGTTCTGCGGAAAAGGACCTAGGGGTGACAGTGGACGAGAAGCTGGATATGAGTCAGCAGTGTGCCCTTGTGGCCAAGAAGGCCAATGGCATTTTGAGATGTATAAGTAGGGGCATAGCGAGCAGATCGAGGGACGTGATCGTTCCCCTCTATTCGACATTGGTGAGGCCTCATCTGGAGTACTGTGTCCAGTTTTGGGCCCCACACTACAAGAAGGATGTGGATAAATTGGAGAGAGTCCAGCGAAGGGCAACAAAAATGATTAGGGGTCTGGAACACATGAGTTATGAGGAGAGGCTGAGGGAGCTGGGATTGTTTAGCCTGCAGAAGAGAAGAATGAGGGGGGATTTGATAGCTGCTTTCAACTACCTGAAAGGGGGTTCCAAAGAGGATGGCTCTAGACTGTTCTCAATGGTAGCAGATGACAGAACGAGGAGTAATGGTCTCAAGTTGCAGTGGGGGAGGTTTAGATTGGATATTAGGAAAAACTTTTTCACTAAGAGGGTGGTGAAACACTGGAATGCGTTACCTAGGGAGGTGGTAGAATCTCCTTCCTTAGAGGTTTTTAAGGTCAGGCTTGACAAAGCCCTGGCTGGGATGATTTAACTGGGAATTGGTCCTGCTTCGAGCAGGGGGTTGGACTAGATGACCTTCTGGGGTCCCTTCCAACCCTGATATTCTATGATTCTATGATTCTATGACTATGCCAGCTGACTCGGGATTGCAGGGTTTGGGTGTAGATTAGGGTGACCAGATAGCAAGTGTAAAAAATGAAGACAGGGTGTGGGGGGCAATAGGTGCCTATATAAGAAAAAGCCCCCAAAATCGGGACTGTCCCTATAACATCGGGACATCTTGTCAGCCTAGTGTAAATGTTCAGGCTCAAGCTGTAGCCCAAGCTCTGGGACTCTCCCACCTCATAGGGTCCTAGAGCCCAGGCTTCAGCCTGAACCCGAACATCCATACAACAATTAAACAGCCTTATAGCCCAAGCCCTGGGAGGCTGAGGCAGCTGCCACAGGCCACCCGTGGGTTTTGAATTGCTGTGTAGACAGACCGTGAGACTGTCTGTCAGCTAGGCAGACCTCAGGCCATTTTGGGATAATAGTTTAACACCAATACTTGAAATTCTTCCTGGAAACTCATAGGTAGCCAGTGCTGATCCCTGAGTACAAGTGTTGTGTTTGTGCCAAGAAACACCACTTAGTGCAGAATATAGCAGCTTTCTTATCTTAAGCTTCTGTGCGTATTTCATATAGAGTGTGAAGCAGTAGTTTAATCTAGAGGCAATGAAGTTTTGGATGTTGGGACCAAGGTCCACACTTGAGAAAAAGTTTCAATCTGCTTGTCACAAGCACCTGGGAAAACAATCATGGTCACATGGTTTTATTGTCTAAAATCAGCTGGGATTCTTACCAGCCTCCCAAATTGTGAACTCTGGTGAGAACTGACTGACCATACGCCAATTATGGGAGTTTTAATGCCTTCTCTGTCCTCTCTTATTGGCTTTTTCTTCCAAACCATCATAATCACCTCAGTCTTAACTGGATGTGAAAAATTATCTCTGAAGGTGAAAACCTAGTGAATTAATCTATTGTGCCACTAGGAGCCAAATTATAGATATTGGAGTCTAATTGTCTGTCCATTAAAAGGTCAATGATGTATATTAAATCTGCTCAAGCATTAGAAAAAGCAAAAACCCGTTGTACATAGCAGTTTACCCAGATTCATGCAAGTAAAAAAAAATTGTGTTACTGTAGCTCCATGTTTTCAATTTAGAAGTCAGCTGCTGATGCTTACACATCTTTAGCTGTGGAGGTATGTTACTTTCCCAACTGGCATGCTATGGAAGCAGAAGATCATATAGCCATAGCTCTTAGCAAGGGCCATAGTGGCTAAACTTCATGGCCTTTAGAACTCATAATCATACTCTCTTTGGATGTAATGGCAATATCTAATGACTAAAATCATTTTTATCTTGATCATAAAAATCGTAGGCTGTTTATTAGATCATTTTAAGGTGCAGTAGGTTATTCAGTCACAAGGGTGCCGAGCAGGCATGAAACCGATTTTTTTTTAATGTATCAATTTTAACATCTCCTGTATCTATGAATAACAGGTTCTCAGGTGAACTGCTGAGTATGTCACAGTAGGCCCAGTGGAGCTAAGTGTGCAAAGACAGTCTGAGCACACGCTGTAATGGATTTGACTTCAAAGAGCGCTACAAAGAGAAATTGCAGATAACGATCTGAACTGACTCGTGACGCTTGTAGCTCTGACTCCCTGGATACAAAAAGAAAACAGACTGGAGTGAACAAATCAGAACTATGAGAATGAATATAGGCTTAATTTTTGAAGTGATTATTGTTAAAGGAAAAAAAACACACAAGAATTGTACATGTTCCCCTCCTTGATTCCAACCACAAGTAACATGTATATATTTCCGGAAAGATACATATGTAAGTAATCATATATACAAAATAAACGTTTGACATGTTAAATTCAATAATAGCATAATACGTAAATGCAGAGCAGACAAGATTCTGAACCTCTTCCCTTGGTGAGCATTTACTCCCATCAATGGGTTCATTGCATTGCAGTTCCTCCTCTTAGTTCCAAAGTGAGTAAAGGTTTCACAGTCTGGCCCTGTATCAATATATTGTTAAGTATTAATTGGTGTACAAAGTGTACAAAGATGACAAGTACAAACAGATCAGACAATAACCAATTAGAGATACATTTATTATTTGTATTCTAATAGAGCCTAGAGGCCGCAGCTAAGATCAGGGCCCCATTGTGCTAGGCACTGGACAAGCATATAGTGAAATAGCTCCTCCCTTGAAGAGCTTATGGTCTGAATTAACAAGCCAGACAAAGGACAGGAAGGGAAACCAAGGCACAGGGAATCAAAATGACTTGTCCCAGTCACATAGCTGGTCTAGAAATAAAACCCAGGTCTCCTAAATCCCAGTCCAGTGCCCCACAACATCATCCATACTGTATCCATTGAGGTTGTGGAGTGCCACTTAGTGTGTGTGTGTAGGGCATGGATTTACACCCCCTCCTGTTCCTCTCTCAAGTGCCCCCACCCACTAACAACTTGACCCCCTTTGGCCTAAGAGCCCCTACAACCAACCCTCCCAGGAGCTTCTGCTCTTGAGAGAGCCCCCGCATTGTCCCCTCCCAGAAGCCCCTGCCTCTCCCACTCCACTTCTTACCTTTCCTGTCCCTGCTAGCAAGCCTCACCCTTGGGTGACTGGTCAGTCCTGCTTCCCAGCTGGCTCTGTGACACTGAGAGGAGCCACTGAAGTTTTGGCAGCAGGCGGGTGAGGTCCTGGGAGATGACATGCTGAGCACACAGAGTGAGAGCTGGGTGCCAGGTGCGGCATGCTTCAGGCTCTGATGTGCACAGCCCCGTCTGCATGCAGCAAGAAAACCTGGCAAATTACATCTTTTGACTGGCAACTGGCAAGAAAATGGCCAGACTGGTCAAAAACCAGTCAAGTGGCAACCCTATTTTTCACATAGATGCTTAAAAGCTGTTGGGCCATGGCTCAGATGACCCCCCCTACCCGCCCCAGCTTTGCAGCCTATGGAGTCCATTTCTTATTTTAAAGGAAGGGCTTGCTCCTCCCTTATTCTGCCCATAATATTTTTATGAGCAAGACAACGTACTAGAAGAAGCTTTTGAGCAGTTCGGCTGGGATCAGAGACCGCTATGATCAAATGCTACTTGTTTTCTGCCTGTTGCGGTTATAAGCACGTGTGCGCACACACACACACACACGCACACACACACACACACACACACACACACAGAAAAGATACAATAAATGCTCTTGTACACTGCCAATCTGCTCTACAAAACACCAAGCCAAAGTCAAAATAAACCCTTAAAGAGAATCTAGACAGTCATGTATTTAGTTTTGATTTATTAAAACAGTTTTCAGACTGTAGTCTTATTTGTCCTGTGAGAGCTGCACTCTCCAGTAATGAGAGCATTGTATTTTCATGTGAGGCATTTTAGAGAGCATTTTTTTCCCTACCTCCAACAATATGACGGGAATTTGTTCTTGTGTGATGATGCGCATGTTATTATAGCTGCTGTGCTAAACATATATTTATGAGCACGGCTGGCACCAACGCTCTGCCTTGTATTTTGCTGATTTTGTTACAAACCTCTCTATGACATTATAAAACAAAAAAATTGTGATGCTCGTTCACTGAGATGGAATAAGTCATGCCTCCTCCCTCTGCGGTGGCCCGTCCCATATTATCCTCTTGCTCTTCCCTTTCCTAAATCTGTGATGCCAGGTGGAGGATGGAGACCAATTCTAGAGCTAAGATTCTAAACAAATTCATGAGATCCCAGAAGTTAAGGATGTTGATCTAGTAGCTATAATTCCTTCTCTAGATTAAGGGATTGGTTTTGGGTACTCAGCCTCTAAGATGTGTACTTCCATATAGCGATACACCCATCTCACAAGAGATTCCTCGGATTTGTGGGGAGCCAGGATCATTTTCTGTATTGAGTGTTCCCCTTTGGCCTCTCCTCTGCTTTGGGAGTGTTCTTGAAGGTTCTATTGGTAGTGACTGCTTATCTGCGTTGTCAGTCTCTCATGGTATTTCTGTACCTTGATAATTGACTACTTAAATGTTGATCCTACCAAGACGTGTTGTCTGCCATAAGGACACCACTTTCTCTGTTTTTAGACCTGGTCCTTAGCTGGAAACAGGAAAATCCGCACTAATGCCCATTCTGAACATTGAATTCATAGAGGCATCTGGATTCCTTGATGTCCAGGGCCTCTCTTCCCATGGACAGCTTCCGGACATTATTGAGCCTTGCCAAAACAATCCAGTACTGCCCCCACACCTCAGTCAGAAACTGTGTTTGACTTCTGGATCACATGGCTGCTTTCATTTTAGTGACAGAGCATGAGAAGTTAAGCTTCTGCTGTTTCTAGGGGTGGCTCAGACTGGTTTCCTTGCCAGACAATCTAGACAAGAAGGTGTTGATTCCCCAGCAGGTGAAGCATTCCCTAGACTGGTGCAAGATTCATCACAATGTAGGGGAGGAGGTCCCCTTCCACCAGCCAGCACCAGCAGTAACTGTAACCACTGATGCCTCTCTGTTGGATTGAGGGGTTTGCACCTCGGCTTTCTGACAGCAAAGGGCATATGGTCACCTCCATATCAACCTTCTGTAGCTCAGAGCAGTCAGAAATTACTGCTCTCATTTCCTTCCTCTCATCAGACACAAATCCATCAGTGTCATGACAGACAATGTGACCTACAAGATTTATATCAACAGCAAGGGGTGGTGAGAGCCCCTTCCCTCTGCACCAAGGCAATAAAGTCGTGAAATTCGAGCATAAAGCATCGCATAAGGATCTCAGCAATGTGTAACCCCTAAGGGATTACCTAGATTTTTGGGGCTCTGGGTGGTGGTAGCTGAGAGAGAGGGAGGGTTGCCAATTTTCTAATCGCACAAAACTGAACACCTTCACTCCTTCCCTGAGGTCTTGCCCCTTCCACGAGGTCACGTCTCTGCTCACTCCATCCCCCCTCCCTCTGTTGCTCACTCTCCCCCACCCTCACTCACTTGCTCATTTTCACTAGGCTGGTGCAGGAGTGGGTGAGGGCTCTGGCTGGGGATGCGAGCTCCAATATAGGGCCAGAAATGAGGGGTTCAGTGTCTGGGAGGGGGCTCTGGGCTGGAGCAGAGGGGCGGGTGGGGAGGGCTCTGGCTGAGGGTGCAGGCTCTGGGGTGGGGCTGGGGATGAGGGGTTTAGGGTGCAGGAGGGGGTTCCGAACTGGGGCAAGGGGTTGGGACACAGGAAGGGGTTCAGGGTCCGAATTCCAAGAGGGAGTTTGGATGTGGGAGAGGGCTAAAGGCTGAGGTAGGGGATTGGGGAACAGGAGGGGGAGGGGGTGTGGGCTCCAGGCAGCGCTTATCTCGGGCAGCTCCCCGGAAGAGACGACATGTCCCATGCTCCGGCTCCTATGCAGAGGCATGGCCAGGGAGATCTGCACACTGCCCTACCTGCAGGCACTGGCCCCCACAGCTTCCATTGGCCATTTTTTCCTGCCAATGGGATTGCGGAGCCAGCATTTGGGGCAAAGCCCCCTGGCCATCCCTGGGCCTAGGAGCCAGAGAGGGACATGTCGCCACTTCCAGGGAGCCACACAGAGCCAGATAGGGAACCTGCCCTCACCCTGCTGCACCGCCGACTGGACTTTTAACAGCTCAGTCAGCAGTGCTGACCGGAGTTGCCAGGGTCCCTTTTCGACTGGGTGTTCTGGTTGAAAACCAGACACCTGGCAACCCTAGACAGAGGCACACTGTCCCTGGTAAAAGTGGGGAGCCAAGGGCAGACTCAGAGTCTTCTTGGCAACCACGAGGGAGAGAGGAAAGACACTATCTAGAACAAAAGAGAACCCTGTTGGCTTGAGGAAGGATTTCAGGAGTGCCTACATGGAGGAGGGGGCAGAGTCAAATGATTTGACAAGTGAAAGCCTGGGAAGAAGAGCTAGCCTGACCAATAGGGAGGGAGATGCCCTTCCCTCATTGCTCAGGAGATGGGAGAAGCCAGTCTGGTAAAGGGCAGGACTGGCTGTGTAGAGAGCTGATGAGTCCCAAGCCCACATGCAAGGTTCTTTCTGAGTACTGGCCTCTAGAGACCTGAAAGCAAGATTCCTCAGCTTGGCCCTTTCCCTCTCCAAGGTGACTCCCAGTTTGTAGAGATTTGTTGGGAAAACTTCCCCCAGTCAAGTTAGCCCTCCAGCTTCCTAGATGAGATCAGTCACCACATGGCAAGCTCTGCTTTGGTTGCTAGTCCAGGGCTTCCGTCTGCTGTGAGTGTGTCTGAGCGCTGGGGTGGGAGACTAAAGTTTGGATTTTAGTATAGTTTTGTAATATGCACCTTGAGCCTGCACCCCTTTGTGGTGAGAGGAAATCCTGGCACCAGAAGCAGCCTGACTCCTGCATAAAGAGGATGCCTACCAGCAATGATTGTTAGCCCTCTGCAGTGACTGAGGAGTCCAGAGTCATCTCAGAACTGAGGAGCATTCATGGAGTTTGTGAGTGCGCCATCTTTTAGTTAGCTAGTCAGGAAAATTGTTTGGGAGTCCCCTTACTCCCTGAACTGTGTCCTCAACCAGGGGGTAAGGGTTTGGGGATTTTTGGACAAACTGTTTTATGCTTTCCTTCTGATGCCTCTCATACTCAAAGTGATAAACAAGTTCAAGCAGGACAAGGTCAGAGTCATTCTGTTAGCCCCAATGTGGTCAAGGCAAATGTGGTTCCCTTATCTGTTTCATCTCACCCTCTATCCTCTGATGGATCTCCCAGCAATTCTTCAAGTTCTCTTCCAGGACACCTGACACATCCCAACTTGAGCATTCTTCCTCTCAAGGCATGGTTCCTGGATGGTTTGCAGGGCTAGAGTCATTCTGTTTTGCTCTGCAATAGTACAATATGTATTTTAAATAATAGAAAAGTTTCCACTGGGACTACTTATCTTAAAAAGTGGACAAGATTGGCCACTGGTCTCAATTCCACAATACTGCTCCTGAATATGCTCCACTTCTGCTCATTCTGGAGTACCTGCTACAGCTTAAGAAGTTAGGATTATTCCTTAATTCCATCAAAGTTCGTTTGGCAACCCTACCAACTTTTCAGATTTTAAAATTTTTATTAAAGCTAATGTTTAAAAATTATATAATACATAGGTTGAGAAAAGAGTGTCTGTACACCTGGGTATAGTGCTTAGGGCTTAGCTACACTTACATTTTATAGCACTCTAACTTGCTGGCTCAGGGGAGTGAAAAATTACCCCCTTAATGCAGCAAATTAGCTCTTTAAAACACTCTGGTGTAAACAGGCTCCGAGTGCTAGGAGCCACTCTCCCAGTGCTCGAAGCTAATCCCCTCATGAAGGTGGATTACCAGGCATGCTGGGAGAGCTCTCTCCCAGCGCCCATGCACGACCACACTCACACTTCAAAGCGCTGCCGCAGGAGCACTCCCACAACAGTGCTTTGAAATTTCCCGTGTAGCCATGCCCTATGATTATCCACGAAAGCTTATGCTCAAATAAATTTGTTAGACTCTAAAGTGCCAAAAGTATTCTCCAGCACATCATCAAGGATCTACAACTATCCTGAAGAATGATCCCTCACTCCCACAGATCTTGGGAGACAGGCCAGTCCTCGTTTACAGCCAGCCCCCCAATCTGAAGCAAATACTCACCAGCAACCACACACCACACAACAAAAACACTAACCCAGGAACCTATCCTTGCAACAAAGCCCATTGCCAACTCTGTCCTCATATCTATTCAAGGGACACCATCATAGGACCTAACCATATCAGCCACACCATCAGGGGCTCGTTCACCTGCACATCTACCAATGTGTTATATGCCATCATGTGCCAGCAATGCCCCTCTGCCATGTACATTGGCCAAACTGGACAGTCTCTACTCAAAAGAATAAATGGACACAAATCAGACGTCAAGAATTATAACATTCAAAAACCAGTCGGAGAACACTTCAACCTCCCTGGACACTCAATTACAGACCTAAAAGTGGCAATTCTTCAACAAAAAACCTGCAAAAACAGACTCCAATGAGAAACAGCAGAACTGGAATTAATCTGCAAATTGGACACCATTAAATTAGGCTTGAATAAAGACTGGGAGTGGATGAGTCATTACACTAACTAAAACTATTTCCCCATGCTAATTCCCCCCCTACTGTTACTCGCACCTTCTGGTCAACTGTTTGAAATGAGCCATCCTGATTATCACTACAAACGTTTTTTTCTCCTGCTGATAGTAGCCCACCTTAATTGATTGGTCTCGTTAAGAGTTGGTATGGCAACCCCCATTTTTTCATGTTCCTTGTGTATGTATATATATATAATCTTCCTACTGTATTTCCCACTGCATGCATCTGATGAAGTGGGCTTTAGCCCACGAAAGCTTATGCTCAAATAAATTTGTGTCTCTAACAAGCCACAAGTACTCCTCATTCTTTCCACAAATACAAAGTTTGTTTTTAAAGACATAAGATACATCCAGTGCATAATCAGCAATAACCCAAATTTAGGTGAATGAATTTAAGAATACAGTTTAGATATCTAGCATCCATGTATTTGGGTACATTACTCACGAAAAAAAAAAATATACACAGAGTTGGTGGCAGAAAGCAAAATATATCAATGAGTGAATATTGTCCCTCAGTAATTGAGAATTTAGGATAGGTTGTCCATTTAGAGAAAAAAAACAGTCCAACAGGAAAGCATTTGAGTTACTTTCCCGACTGCACTTCTTATTGGCACTCCAGCTCATCTCTCCTGGTATTGCTGATGTCCGGTGATGTGTTCTATGTCGATGTCCCTCGACCACCTGATGGCATCTGACACCAGGAGTTGCCGCATCAGCCGAGTGTAACGTTGACCAACTCCACATTCCCTCAGCACTTGCTCATTACTGGGATCCCATGCACCTAGGGCTCCAATGATCAGCACGTGAATTTGAACCTTGTAGTCCCCCAGCTCTCAGGATGTTTTCTAGAGGGGTGTATTTTTCCAGCTTTCGAGATCAGGTGTCGTGGAAAGCTGGGTTCCTGTTCTCAAAGGGCACTGTGACGTCCACCATGATGATCTTCTGGTCCTTGCTGGTGATGACGATGTCTGGTCTACTATTGAGGGGTTGTTTTTTTTGTTTGGTCACCCTGCAGATGTGAGATTCATAAAAGGTTTGGGGAATCTCTTCCTACAGATAAAGGTCCCTAGCTCTGCTTGGGACCTGAGCTCAGTTCTCAGAAGCCTCTCAAAATCACTAATGGCCATCTGCTTCTTATTGAACTTATCAAGGTGTCAAGGTTCCTCCCCCACTCTGAACTCTAGGGTACAGATGTGGGGACCTGCATGAAAAACCTCCTAAGCTTATCTTTACCAGCTTAGGTCAAAACTTCCCCAAGGTACAAAATATTACACCCGTTGTCCTTGGACTGGCCGCTACCACCACCAAACTAATACTGGTTACTGGGGAAGAGCTGTTTGGACGCGTCCTTCCCCCCCAAAATACTTCCCAAAACCTTGCACCCCACTTCCTGGACAAGGTTTGGTAAAAAGCCTCACCAATTTGCCTAGGTGACTACAGACCCAGACCCTTGGATCTTAAGAACAATGAACAATCCTCCCAGCACTTGCACCCCCCCTTTCCTGGGAAATGTTGGATAAAAAGCCTCACCAATTTGCATAGGTGACCACAGACCCAAACCCTTGGATCTGAGAACAATGAAAAAGCATTCAGTTTCTTACAAGAAGACTTTTAATAAAAATAGAAGTAAATAGAAATGAAGAAATCCCCCCTGTAAAATCAGGATGGTAGATATCTTGCAGGGTAATTAGATTCAAAAACATAGAGAACCCCTCTAGGCAAAACCTTAAGTTACAAAAGATACACAGACAGAAATAGTTATTCTATTCAGCACAATTCTTTTCTCAGCCATTTAAAGAAATCATAATCTAACACATACCTAGCTAGATTACTTACTAAAAGTTCTAAGACTCCATTCCTGGTCTATCCCCGACAAAGACAGACTATAGACCCTTTGTTTCTCTCCCTCCTCCCAGCTTTTGAAAGTATCTTGTCTCCTCATTGGTCATTTTGGTCAGGTACCAGCGAGGTTACCTTTAGCTTCTTAACCCTTTACAGGTGAGAGGAGCTTTCCCCTGGCCAGGAGGGATTTCAAAGGGGTTTACCCTTCCCTTTATATTTATGACAGAAGGAAAACAACCGTTCTAGTGGTGATTAGTTTAGCTCACAGAGTTGGAGAGATTGGGCTCTTAATAGCAGACCCCACTTTCACAATGTTCCATAAAGATAAAACGTTTTTATGGCTGTAACCCAGATTTCTCCCTTAAGTAACTTCCAAATTTCACCTGAAATCAGAACATATGCCTGCCAGTTTTCTTTCTGAAGCTGCATACTTGTAAATGGGAGACTCTTCTTCACACTCTAAATGTCAGGAGGGCATTATCCTTCTATTAGGATAGAACTAAGCCATTTTATAAATCCAGTAAACTGTTTTGTTTGCAGACAGGTCAAAGTGTTCCACCCTTTGTACCCAAGACTCTAAATGCATTTCCACATGTATTATAGTGTGCTACCAAGCTGTCAACATTCCACCACCATCAGCATTTTGGGATACTCAGCTAGATCACGATCTACGTCGATGACTCTCCTTACAAATATCCATATTTCAGAAATCTGCAGAGCTGCTACATGGTCTTTGGTACATACCTTCTTTATCTACTATGCCCTGGTTACTGCCTCCAGATCTGATGATGCAGTGCTGGACTCCATCCTCTCTTCAGGGCTGGACTCTATTCTGAAGTCGTTCCCACCACTGGGGACACTGCTATGTGCCGGCTCTTGGGCAACAGGGCCCCACCCCCTTCCCATTTCTGGCCAGCACTGGCTGTGTGCTGCAGTGGCCAGTGAGTACAGACAGGCGGCGGCCGGTTACATGTCGCCTCTGCTGCTGACCCATCGGCTCTTCATGCACTCCCCCTCTCGCTGTCCTCTCCCTGTTTTGCCTCTTCTCTCCCCCGCCCCAAGGCCGCACTGCTCCTCCTTATCCTCCCCAGCAGAACACATCCCACTCCCAGCACTGTCAGCCAGCCCCTGGTCAGAGCACTCAGCACCCCAACAGCCTGGCCGGCAGGTTCCTTCCTTCCCTCACCTTCTCTGGCTGGGCTCATGCCCCGGGATAGCCCAAGACCCTCCAGCCTGGGGCGCTGGCCAGGAGGAGCCAAGCCCTGCATGTGCCAAAGCCCCGCACAGCGCTGCCACAGGGAAGCCTCTCCACCCCTCAGCTAAGCCCTGGAGTTGTGGCAGGGAAGCAATTTGCAGCCTGTTTATGCCCTGAACCTGCAGGCTTCACAGCAGCCCCTGGGGCAGGGGCTTAGCACCCTCTTCACCTGCCCCTCCCACCTACCCTGGGTCCTGCCCCTAGGGAGTGTGGGGCTGCTCCTTCCCGTAGGCACCCTTCCCTGCTGAGACACCTGTCTGACAGGGTTTGCTGAAGTCCCTGCTGTCAGGTTCCCTGGGCCCTGGAGCACCATGCATCCTTAGGGGTTAACACCTTCTTGCCCATGCTGTAGCCAGAGGCAGCTGGGTTATGTCAGTAGCCAGAGGCAGCCTGGTGGTTTTAGCTGACTTTCGACACTGTGCGGGCAAGAAGGGACAATCTGCTTCCAGCTACATGGGGTGGGGAGAAGAAGGGGAGGGAAGGGTGGAAAGATGAGCTCTGCAAAGACACGGACCAAGTCATTCCTTCCCGCCACATCCTCCCCTGCAGCTGGAAGCACTTCCCGTCCCTTCCCTCCCACACAGTGGTGGTGAAAGGATGCTACTGGCCACATTCTGGTGTGAACCCTGGCAGAGATGTGGGGAGGGAGGTCATGTGACCCTGTGTCTTCTGTCCCCCCACCCATGAGTTGCCTTGGGAAGACATGGTGCCAGGTAGCAGGAGAGGCAGGTCCATCCCAGGGGCCCAGCCAGGCATAGAGGGCGGAGAGCGCCAGGCAGGGAGGGTCACGTCAGTCGGTCACCTCCCTCCCCGGTTGTGTGATAGAGGTGTACAGGAGTGTGTATGTCACCTTTCCCCATGAAGGGTAGGTGTGGGGGGGTAGGCGTGTGTGTGTCAGCCCTCCCCGTGTGAACCCTAAAGCTTTAAAGATAAGAAGGTAAATAAAAATAATCCAATTATGCAGTATTTCACTTTAACAGGGGCTCAGTGAACTTGATGTTAATTTGAATGTTTGTACTGCATAGTTCTGACTGATTGCCATTGAACTTGCTTGAATATGAGTAATTTTACCAGGTGTTCCATATTCAGCATAGGGAAATATGGTCACCCTAGTTCTACTGTATATAAGTAAAACATTGTGTTAAACTAATACCTATATATATTCTGACTAGGGAAACTAAAATTCAGTGATTCATTTTAATTGCGGAAAAACATGGATTTTTATGTTTTTTTAATTGAAGAACTTTGTTTTTATTTTAATCAGGGAAAACTAGGATCCCTGCTTATGAGTGGTTACTCTGGCATCAAGAGCCTTTTTTGAAGGCTATAGTAATGTAAGATCTGCAGAACAGTGCCAGGTCAAGTCCTCTTGAATGATCTCTTACAGGGTTCTTTTTATAATATGATTTATACGATAGGGTTCTTTTTATAATATGCAGAATACATGAACACAACAAACTAAAGCAAAGGGAAAAAAGAAGCAGCACAGACAAACCACAGAAGCACGATGCTGAGAGTCATTGAACACTGTCAACTTTCCCGATTCATGTCAGTGACAGAAACCCCTGTGCTAACCATATCTGTGCCGATCTGCTGTGAAAATTTACTGTTCAACAGCTTTCAGAGTTTTTCATGTCTTACCTAGGGCGAGGTAATTTAGTGGCTGACCACTGGGCTTCATTACAGAGCATGGGGGGCTACCGAGTGGTTCAAGGACATTTAAAAGATATTTTTACACTATCTTTAAATTATACCTGTGTTTTTTATCTGGAAAGGAAATTGTCAGTTCATACTAATGTCTGTGAGAGCCCAGGTAGGTCATGAATTTTGTGAATTAGCGATGAAGTGAACAAATGGTATTTTTCAAAAACAAAATACTGCATCAAAATGTGTGCTTTATTTATTTTGACAAGTGTAACATCAGTTTTAATGACATGACAATACTTAATTTAATAGAGATAAATGTATTACAGAAACATCCGACCAGACCCTGGCCTACACGCCAGCCCCTGTGTTCTGCCAGAGCGGCACAGAAAGATCAAAAGGTGAGCTGAATGGGCAGCTGGAGATTCCTTCAGCATGAGGGAATCTTGAGCAGACATAGAGGTAACTGGTTCTGTGTTACCCATTCCAAGCCCCCGATTAAGGAGGTGAGGCGGCGGCATGGCTGGAGCACTCTGTACTCAGCCAATCCATGGCTCCTTAACAGTTCCTCCGGAGCCATTTAAAGTCATCATAATTTACAGTAGCTCCAAGGCTGAGGATTAGGGGACCACAAAAGTGATGTAAAAGCGCCTTTGCATACCCCCACTTCTTAGTTCCTTTACTCAGTGGCACTCAGCTGGGTCTGAGGGCTGGGGGCCAGAAGTCTAGAGATGGGAAAGATGTAGAAGGTCACCTAGTTCACCTCCCTGTGGTTGCAGGATTGTGTAATTTGGTACATTTCCTAGTGTTTTGTCTAGTCTGGTTGTGAAAGTGGTATCGATGAAACCTCAACTACTTTTCTCTGGCATTTTCCCTAGTTTACTCCTGGGGGAATTCTGGCCCAAAAACTTAAAAATTCAGCACCAACAAATTAAAAATTCTGCGCACAATATTTTAAAATTATGCAAAATTCTGCATATTTTATTTGTCACAATAACACCATATAATCATGCCAGTTTCAGTTATTTTGGTAATTTATTTCAAAATACCTATCAGCAACTACGTCTGTAACAGTACAGACACAAAAATGTCTCCAGGAGTAGAGAGTTAAGGAAACCCTATGACAATCCAGTTCCTGTTTCTCTGCTCCCTCCCCTCCAGAGCCCAGCCAGGGGGCTTGACACCACTCCTCCTTCCCCAGAACCCAGCTGTGGGGTGCCACCCAGCTCAGACACTCACATTTACCCCCTACCTCCTCCAGCTACAGCCCCCCCCCACCCGCCCAGACACTCACCACCAGACCCCAGCTGTGGGGCCCCCCTCAGCCTGGACACTTGCACCCTCCTGATCACAGCTGCAGTCCCCACAAGCCCAGACACTTGCACCCCCTCTCCCCAGTCTCCGGTGGCAGCCGCCACCCCCAGCCCAGACACTCACACCTCCTCCCCCCCAGGCTCCAGGGATCCAGAGGGATAAACAGCCTAATGCTGGGTTCCCGGCTTGTGTGGATATTCCTGCATGCCACCTTCTTCCTTCAGGGTATGCTGAGAACTTCAGCTGCTGGGAAACCTCTAGCTCCCTCTACTCCCCACCCCCGAGCAGTGCCTTCTACTTGCGAGCTGTGCTCTGTCGGATCCAGTGGCCCCTAATGGCAGCCAGCAGCTCTGCTGCCCATTTGTGTGAAGGAAAAGGAAATTCTCCGCAAAAAATATTAATTTCTGTGCAAATTCTGCATGCACAATGGCACAGAATTCCCCCAGGAGTACTAGTTTAATACTGATAGCAAAGAAATGTATGTGCTTTGCAAAAGAATGGAGTCTGGGTAATATGGGACTCCACTACAGCACTTTGTTGCTAGGCCTTTGTTGAGATGGGCAAGTGCCATTTTTGTAGGATGAGAATTATTGGAATTTTGTATTACCAAAATTGGTGTGCATTTTTCGGTTCCTTGTATTTCTATTCTGAATATTGAAAATGGGAAGCAGTTTTCATTTATGCTGATGGTCTAATTATAAGGACATTGCAACAACATGTCAGATTCTAAGACTCTGCATAGACATGCAAAGCTGTTTTGCTGACTCACCTTCAAAGTCATACCAGGTGGGTTTTATATCCAACCCAGGAGTATAAAATTGTTTGTGTCTCTAAGGCAGAGCACAATAGCAGAATACAAAGCAGCCAGGCATGACACAACAAGAGTAACCACTAAACTCATCTTGAATTTATGTCAGTTATGAATATGACAGGAAACACCAGGAAGGGGATAAGATTGGATCATAACCTTTGTGTGTGGGAATGAGGAATAAGGAGGGAAGGCCATCTATTTATAAACATATGTAAAAGTGGAGAGGAAAACTTATCCTAGGGAACAAAGTACTATCTGAGGGTTACCTTCAATCAGGAAATGTCCCATTGTGCAACACAATAATTATGTAGCTTGTTTAGATGGTGTGATGATGAAGAGAAGAACTGTGGTGACATGGCTCATGTGGTGGTTGGGAAGTTGTCTGTGTTTATGAGAAGGACAATGCAAAGATGTGGATGGTGTGGTGAGGAAGAGTATAAAGGTAACAGTGTGATAGAGAGGGGGCTGTACTTCTGGTAATAGTGGGATAACTGGGAAGATGTGTGAGATGGTGGGATCATTGGGGGTGGCTATGGTGGTTGTGAAAGAGGTGGGATGTCAGGGAGCGGGGACTGTGTTGATCATCCAGGGTCCGTAGTTCACATCTGAGCTGGTAATTTTATGAGTTTAAATAAACCGGTGATCTTATTTAAAGGACATGGATCACTCAATAAATTGCCCTGTTCTGGTCATTCCCTCTGAAGCATCTGGCATCAGCTGATGTTAGAAGACTGGATACTGGACTAGATGGACCATTGGTATGACTCAGTAAGGCCCTTCTTATGTTCTTATGATCTAACCTTAGTAAGAAAAGGTATGCTAGCCACCAGGAAAAATAATGAGCATTGTAAAAACTGTACAAATTAACCTGGAACCTTTTGTATAGCTTGTGTTTCTATCTCCCTCTCTTTCTTTTTATGATTGTTTTGCATATAATTGCAAGGTTTTGGCTATTTAATTTGAAAAAAAGTCCAAACTTGAGACATGGTGAAGTAATTCCATGTCAACAGATTCACAATGTATCTTCACTTTTGCTTTCAGGGTAAAAGATATCTATCTCTAAGATCTGACAGCCACATGCTACCAGAAAACACCATGCCGCATTTGTACAGCAAAGTAATTATCTTCTGTCGTAATTAACTGTTGAGGATAAAAGAACCTTAAACAGGTTCCAATAAATCATCCAGCTGAAAACTCCATTTGAATCCAGACCTTCTTATGTGAAATGGAAACCCAGGCTTCTGTCAAAAAAAAAAAAAAAAAAGAAAGAAAGAAAGAAAGAAAGAAAGAAAGAAAAGAAAAAAACATCAGCTGAGCATCTCCCACATATCACTCTGCTACTTATGCTGTTGTTTAGTTGCTTTTTGTTCTTGTTATTATTTCTTATTTGTATTACTGTAGCACTTAGGACTTCTCGTCATGGACCAGTACCCCACTGTGCTAGATGCTTCACAAACATAGAACAGAAAGGTGGTCCCTGCCTCAGAGAGCTTAAAATCTAAGCATAAGAAAATACCAGATAGATGGACACAGACAGATGGGGGATGTCTGTGTCCAGACAGATGGGGGAGTACAAGGCAACAATGAGACAATATTGGTCAGCATGTACATCCACAGCCTAACTGTTAGTGATGAGGAATTCTTCCACTGACTTCGCTGGGAGTTATACTGTGCCCTGAGGGTATGTTTACATCACCATGTAAGCCCAGGGTTAGTAGAACTCAAGTTAGCAGACACTGGGTTTGTTAACCTATGATTTGAATGTCTATACTCAGTTGTAACCCCACGTTAGGAATTGTTTGACCCTGGATCCCAACATGGGGCTCCAGAGTTTCCACTGCATTATGCAGGCCTGATTCCAACCACCCAGTCCTGGAATTCTTAGGGTATTTCTACAGTGCAATAAAACACCCACGGCTGCTCCATGACAGCTGGCTCAGGCAGTGAGGCTATAAAATTGTTGCTTAGACATTTGGACACAGGCTGGAGCCCAGACTCAGGGAACCCATGAGAGGGAAGGATCCCAGAGCCCACACTCTAGCCTAAGCCTGAACATTTATACTGCAACTTTATAGCCATGCAGCTCAAGCCCCGTGAGCCTGAGTCAGCTGACACAGACACAGGCCAGCTGTGGGTGTTTTAATGCAGTGTAGACACATCCCTAGTGCCATCCCAAAATGTGGCCATTCTAGCCTTTTGTTCATGGTGCAGTGTGTGAAAACTTGACTGTGCACCAAACTTGACTGTCTAGAAGAAAAAGAAAGTTGGCCTGTGGGATACTTTTGGTGGATTCCCAGAGCACAACTCTGGTGGGACTGTGTTTACACTGCAAAGCAGTAGGGCTTGAACTTTGGGTCCTGGCTTCTGGCTTGACTCAGGCTTGGACCCTCATCCCCTGGGTCCAAGCCCTGGGTTAGTGCAATTTGTGTGTAGATGGAAGGGTAGTTAGGGTTGGGCCTGAGTTTGAACCTGGGCTTACGCAGCAGTGTAGACATAGCCTGAGTATATAAAACTTGATAAGCAATCCATTACTAGAGAAAGAGGCTGGTTCAGGCTCCACTGTCCATTTAATCTTTACTAAAACAGGTTGCAAAACAATTCTTTTCCTATGAAAAAGTTCTCAGCGAATAACCTCCTTCCCCATCAGAATGGAAGCCAGTGGGGAGCTCCCTCCCTTCTCTCCTGGTTACTTGGCAAAATGGTGCCTAGAATAGCCCCAAAGGGAAGAGGTGTCGCTTCTCTAGTGTCTATTTGCAGTGTGAGTGAAGCAGCACTTCTGACTCCTTCTGCCTTGTTTAGAATTTGCCACCTTATTAAAAACAAATAAAATCAAGAAATGTTTTACTGCAAAAGCCGGGTTACAGTGAAGTGGCAAGAATGGAATCATAAGACTACAGAGCTGCATCTAGCCCTTGCATCTTCATAAACCAAAGTTATATAACAATAAAGACAGCATAGTGTGCATGTTCTCAACAAAGGGAATAAAAGTGCTTGAAAAAAGGAATTGGAATAACCATAGCTATGTTTTGATCTTGTTCAGCTTAAGTGAAAGACAATACAGAGACAGAAAATGTGCTAAATATGGGCTGAATGCTCTTGTTTATCTTTAAGGTGTCTCCTACTTTTCCCAGAGAAGTAGTGGGGTTCTAATTTATTTTTTCCAGATACTTGTACAATACCCTAAAATGCATCATTTCACATATGCTCTTTGAAAGGAAATTTTTTCCTCCTCTCCTTGTCAAATGTTTTACTAGAGAAGGTAGGGCTGAGTGTTACAACTTCAAAATTGAAGTCGGTAGAGTTTTAGCTAACTAAGGAGTATACAGAATGGCTCTACCCCTGCAGTGGGATCTGTGCAACTGATCCTGCATATCAAAAGTCAGGGGGCTGCATACTGGCTTAGGAGTCCACCCATGTGAATCCCAGTGCTGGGTTGGGGGCAAAGGGCATGAGCCAAAGTCTATGAATGTCAGTGGGAATGTTTTCACTGACTTCATTGGTTAAGGATCACGTTTTGCAAGGAATACAGAAGATTAGATTCAGTCACACATATATTGGATTTTCAGAAGGAAAATACAGACTTGGGCATGTATATCTATTTATGCTAGAGTATGGGAATCTGAACAAGCAGTTTATTCATTTTAATGAAAATTACACATGTAAATCCTAGAATATCAGGGTGAAAATTTTACCCTTTGTCATCTTTTATCCGGAGGAAGTGGGGGAGTGATACACTGCTAGAATATTTACCGGAACCAGAGAAAAACTGGCTTTGCTGAGAAGATAGTGTAAACCTGGGAGGTATGTCACTGAGTTACATGTGCCAAAATTAGATTTTGAAATTGTTTCTGTCTTCTCCTAAAAGACCATAACACTCCAGTTCTGAATATCCTAAAGCTCTGACAACTTGAGTTCAGGAAAAGTTTGATGTCCTCAGCTGAATACCTACCAGACATTTCTGCATGATAGGCAATTGATATACTTTCAGGATATTGCTTAGCTTATGCAATTGAAAGAACAATGCTCTTCTTGTTTACCTATCTTAGGAGATCGGTCTAATTTTGGGTGAAATTATCCGAGAAAATTGAAAAGTAAAACAAGATGTGCAGGAGTTTTTGTTATCAGCTCCATTGGACTGATTCCTGCCTCTGGTGTTTCCAATTAATTTACCTAATTTAACCTTTAAACATGCAATCTCTCTTCCTCCCCCATCTTTAAATATAAGTAACAAATGTGACTTTTTCCTGACTCTTTAAAAACTTCTGCCCTTGATTTGGCATTGGAAACTCTTTGGGATGAATGAAAAGGAAAGGAAAAGTCCAAGTACCATCAACTGGAAAGTGAAGGATAATTTTACACCATTTATAAGCACAAAGTTAGTCTCTTTTAATCACCACAAAATATGAAAGTACAAATCATTATGGATAAAAATACTCAGCTCACCATTTAAAACAGGATGATGCCTATCTATGCTATGCCCATTTTATGACAGCGCTGTTGGCTTCTCGTATTAATAAGCATTACAAATTCCTTCCTTAGTTAAAAAAAAAAACTATTATATTGACATCTGTAGTCCTAATGCAGTTATGAGTCCTGCATTATATTAAAAATGTAAAGTTTTTTTTAATAGTGACATTTCACTCTTAACTATGATGAGCATTAGTACAGTATGCATAAAACCATGAAAAATTACAATATTAAATATTTGGCAAATGAGCTTTTATTCATCTTATTTGCCATAGCACAATATGATGTGATTAATAATTATTTTTAACTGGCTGCTAAGAAGGTGCCATATCAGTTTTGTCATGTGAATTAGTTGTTACGGTAATGATATGATGTCAATTATTCCTTGCAAGGCTGCTTTAGATCAATTCTGTAATTAATCTGCTTGTTATTGATTTTTCTATAATTATGACTATCTTGGCATTACCCTGTAGTTAGTACTTGTTTAATATTTCTGATCTCCTGCTATAGATTTTTTTGGACAAAATATTTTTCCAATCATCTTACAATTTTGTTAATGAAAATGGGATCATTTTACTCAAATAATAACTAAATATTCATTTGTATTTTTCTTTTTTGTTTTTCAAAAATAAGTGCATCAATAACAAGTTGTTCTCTGATTGCATGAAATTGATTGGGTTGATGGTATGTGCTAAGCCTGTATAACTGTGCATAATCTCTTTAGATACATGGGGCAACTATTGCCATAAAATAAATGCCATAACAATGGCTGTCTTTGAGCTATTTCTCAGCTGCAGGAAAACACATAGTTCAGTTGTTAAAAAAAGATTCAATATTTCCCCTCAGTTATCCCAGAATTAATGATTTGCTTGAAAATATCTTTGTTTAGAACAGGGATTGGCAACCTTTGGCATGCAGCCCGCCAGGGTAAACTCCCTGGTGGGCCGGGCCGGTTTGTTTACCAGCTGCATCTGCAGGTTCAGCTGATCGCAGCTCCCACTGGCCGCGATTCGTCGCTCCAGGCCAATGGGGGCTGCGGGAAGTGGGCCAAAAGCACTTTAACATTCAGTAAAATTTAAATGATAGGTGAATGTTACTCTACCCATATCAAGCCCAAGTATTTGGAGGTGTGGAAGGACTGGGAAAACCAATCCTACCTAATCCAGAGGCATGATATTGATGTTTAATCAAAATATTTTATACCCATAACAACTATTATTGCTCTTTTATTGTGAATATTCAAGTTCTACCCTGAGGTTTGGACAGACAATAAGAAGTTAGGGCCTGACCTGATTCAGGCTCTGTAAAGCTAAGCAGTATCACCAACTCCAAGCATTCAAAAATCTTGTGTCAGGTTTCAAAAAATCATGGAATGATTTATAAAATATGTTTTCATATTCTTTTATTTGTCTTCTGGTTTCTGAGCCTTTAGAGTGCCCTCAGTTCATGTTTTCAAGCTTTTCTCTGCAACCCTAAGGATTAGAAATGTACTTCACAAATAATCACTTGAATCTAGGATCTAGTAATTTAAGACAAACACCAAATAGTGTAGCACTCACAATAAAACTGTGAGAGCTGGCAATACTGGTTACAGATGCTAGTTCTGCTGCAGACCAACCTATCTGAGGAATAAAAGAGCCTAGGAGATTTTCTGTGTTTTTGCTACAACCTAATTGGAACCAAACCTGCACACAAGCAAAGGAAAAAGCTGTTTATACCTTCACATTGGTTAAGATTTGGAAGGGGAGGGGGCTATTGTGATGTAAATGTTTGAACACCTTCCTCACTGAAAAGCCTCAGTTTCATATTGGTTTCAATTTTTGCAGACACAGAAATAAAAGTCTCCCATGGCTGCTAGCTGTGTTTAAATGAGCTCCTCTGTGCCTGTGTCTCTATCTCCTTCTCTGCTGGGTCCAAATATGATAGCTATGGTAACTTTAAGCCACCTTTGTGAGGTCCTGAGTCTGGGCTGCAATAGGAGCCGAAGAGGCCCCTGAAATAATTTAGTCATCCCCCAAAGACTGTGTATGTTAAAGTAGCTTGTCCTTACTAGCCTATGAGCAGACATGTTGCCTGCAATGTCCTTAGTTCTGTATGCTGCAGCCCCACCATTCACAGAATCCTCACACTCCCAGTTCTGCTCCCAGCATAGCCTCCATGCCAGGGCTTATGAGGAGGTCCTCTAAGGATAGCCTGTAGCTGTCTTCCTCAGTTCTTGCACTAGGGAATTCTCCCCTTGCTCGATCCGGGGCTTTTAGGGCTCCTTTATGGTGCTCTGGCACTTTTATCAATTTTTATTTTCTTCAAAAGATGCCCCCACCACAGTCTCTTACAAATGCTTCAGTCAAGGGGAGACCTTTACATGTGGAATAGTCAAACAAAGATCAAGAAATCTTTTTTCATTCCACTATTCTACTTCTGATGATTACCTTTTTCTTGATACTTTGGAAGGTGATCTCTAACCATTTCATCTTTACAGAATTCACTCAGACAATTGTACAGTGCTTTATTGAGTGAGTGTAGATGGGAAGATTCCTTCCTGACATCAGCTGGCAATTAATTTATGCCCTGAAGCATGAGAATTGAGTTCCTTGGGAACTTTTAAATTATCACTGTTCATGTTGGAATCCTGCTAAACCGTGGGCCTAAAAGCGGGTTTTCCTTTTGTGTCAATAAGGTCTACTTTTCACTAACCTTTCCTAAACCTTTTCATCTAGTTACTACTATAGTCACCACTTTTACAAGACTATGATACATTTTGTACAAAGTATGCCTGGTGAGGTATCATTTGAAAACTCAGAATCTGCTGAACACTATTGTACAGGTATAATATGAGCATCAACATTGTACGTGAAGTTATAAGATTCTGCTGTATACCATTGTTATAACATGCTCCAAAGTTAAGAAACGCAGGCTAAAACCAGTTTTTCAGAGACAAAGATATTGACACGCCAGCCAGGTGTTCAAGAGCTATCACCTGCTTAAACAGCAATTTTCCAGCAACGTGAAGGCGTGAATAAGAAATGTACATTCTATCACAGGAACGGGTCAGACATCACAACCACAAGAGACTACATGTTGCCTGTGCCCCAGCCAGGGGTAATCCTCAAAGAGGGGAGGGTGGTATAAGAATGAGAGACAGTGGCCTCCAATTTACCTTTCTCTTCCTTCATCTCTGCTAATAACATCAATGACTCTCAAAGAACTAAACCGGGGGAGAAGGGGGCGAGGGAAGGAGTCTTGTGCTGAAAGGAGACTCAGCCTGTGAAATTTACTGCAGCAGAGATTTATCACATGACTTCATAGATTTGCTTTGGGCTGTGTGACAGAGTGCTGGGAGCCAACAGTGGAGCCACAGCAAGCTGGTCACTTACACATGAATTAATTCCTCACCCTGTCACAGGCTGAACCTGCTCACATTTAAGACACAATGATTTTCTCCCCTTAAATAATGGAAACACTTAAATCCCCACATGAGGCCTCACTTTATAAAGACAGACACTTAACAAAATGGGATCCTAGCCTATCCTTTCTGTTCAGGACGGCTAGTTTAGCCAAAACTTTGCAATGAGATTTAGGTCACTGCTTTTGTGGTGAATGTGCTGTTGCAATGTGATAATTCTATGAATGCTGTGTGATCTAGTTATGAGATAGACGGTATAACTATACTAGGGTTAGTGGAATGTTTATTATATACCTGTACTGATTTATTTCAATGCAGGAGTGTTTATTTCAATGGAGGAGGAAGAAGATAGCTCCAAGAAAAGAACACCGCAGTACAAACTTAGAAGACAATGGGGAAAGCTATTAGTTTCAAGGACCTTACATATTGTCTCCAACAAACTGCAAGCTTTGTTTTTCTAATGCTCAGAACTAACAGACCCCAATCCTGGTCTCAAGGAAGTGGGGGGTGAGACTGGGGGTCAAAAAGACTGAGCAGCTTTTAGAGGACACACACTGCAAACCCAAGCGAGGCAACTAGATTTATGAATTAAGGGAACAGATGATGCCACTCAGACCCTAAAGTTTTGGGGAGAAGGATGTCGAGAGAAAGCGTAGACTTACCAGGATCTCCATGTGGAAGACAAATACCCATTCCTACCTTACTGAAGGTCTACCATCTATTTGTTATTTTAAGATCTGTTTTCTCTGAAATGCTTTTATTCTAAATAAATACTATGTTGCTTTCAGGAGGCTGTGTGGTACTGTATTAACCACTGGCATTACCACAGAGGGTAGAGAAATGCAGGTAGTAATAATGAGTGAGACCTCTTTAGGTAACCACTGTTACTACAGAGGGGCTTAACTAGTAATCTCATGTACAGTTCCTTGACACCCCTGTAATGGGATGAATTAAGGAAAGAATCCTGCTTTGGTTTGGGAATTAATTGTGTCTGTTTATCAGTTAGACTTCAGCATTATTTGAATGTTTTTGATTATAATGTTTTATATTATAAACTAGGGGGGGAGCTTTTCTTGACCTGCTGCTCACAAACCGGGAAGAATTAGTGGGGGGACCAATAGTGGATGGGAATCTGGGAGGCAGTGACCATGAGTTAGTTGAGTTCAGGATCCTGACACAGGGAAGGAAGGTAAGCAGCAGGATACGGACCCTGGACTTCAGGAAAGCAGACTTCGACTCCCTCAGGGGACGGATGGGTAGGATCCCCTGGGGGACTAACATGAAGGGGAAAGGAGTCCAGGAGAGCTGGCTGTATTTCAAGGAATCCCTGTTGAGGTTACAGGGACAAACCATCCTGATGTGTCGAAAGAATAGTAAATACGGCAGGCAACCAGCTTGGCTTAACGGTGAAATCCTAGCAGATCTTAAACATAAAAAAGAAGCTTACAAGAAGTGGAAGGTTGGACATATGACTAGGGAAGAGTATAAAAATATTGCTCGGGCATGTAGGAATGAAATCAGAAGAGCCAAATTGCACCTGGAGCTGCAGCTAGCGAGAGATGTCAAGAGTAACAGGAAGGGTTTCTTCAGGTATGTTGGCAACAAGAAGAAAGCCAAGGAAAGTGTGGGCCCCTTAATGAATGAGGGAGGCAACCTAGTGACAGAGGATGTGGAAAAAGCGAATGTACATAATGCTTTTTTTGCCTCTGTCTTCACGAACAAGGTCAGCTCCCAGACTGCTGTGCTGGGCATCACAACATGGGGAATAGATGGCCAGCCCTCTGTGGAGAAAGAGGTGGTTAGGGACTATTTAGAAAAGCTGGACGTACACAAGTCCATGGGGCCAGACGAGTTGCATCCGAGAGTGCTAAAGGAATTGGCGGCTGTGATTGCAGAGCCATTGGCCATTATCTTTGAAAACTCGTGGCGAACGGGGGAAGTCCCAGATGACTGGAAAAAGTGCCAATCTTTAAAAAAGGGAAGAAGGAGGATCTTGGGAACTACAGGCCAGTCAGCCTCACCTCAGTCCCCGGAAAAATCATGGAGCAGGTCCTCAAAGAATCAATCCTGAAGCACTTACATGAGAGGAAAGTGATCAGGAACAGTCAGCATGGATTCACCAAGGGAAGGTCATGCCTGACTAATCTAATCGCCTTCTATGATGAGATTACTCGTTCTGTGGATGAAGGGAAAGCAGTGGATGTATTGTTTCTTGACTTTAGCAAAGCTTTTGACATGGTCTCCCACAGTATTCTTGTCAGCAAGTTAAAGAAGTATGGGCTGGATGAATGCACTATAAGGTGGGTAGAAAGCTGGCTAGATTGTCGGGCTCAACGGGTAGTGATCAATGGCTCCATGTCTAGTTGGCAGCCGGTGTCAAGTGGAGTGCCCCAGGTGTTGGTCCTGGGGCCGGTTTTGTTCAATATCTTCATAAATGATCTGGAGGATGGTGTGGATTGCACTCTCAGCAAATTTGCGGATGATACTAAACTGGGAGGAGTGGTAGATACGCTGGAGGGCAGGGATAGGATACAGAGGGACCTAGACAAATTGGAGGATTGGGCCAAAAGAAATCTGATGAGGTTCAATAAGGATAAGTGCAGGGTCCTGCACTTAGGACGGAAGAACCCAATGCACAGCTACAGTCTAGGGACCGAATGGCTAGGCAGCAGTTCTGCAGAAAAGGACCTAGGGGTGACGGTGGACAAGAAGCTGGATATGAGTCAGCAGTGTGCCCTTGTTGCCAAGAAGGCCAATGGCATTTTGGTATGTATAAGTAGGGGCATAGCGAGCAGATCGAGGGATGTGATCGTCCCCCTCTATTCGACATTGGTGAGGTCTCATCTGGAGTACTGTGTCCAGTTTTGGGCCCCACACTACAAGAAGGATGTGGATAAATTGGAGAGAGTCCAGCAAAGGGCAACAAAAATGATTAGGGGTCTGGAACACATGATTTATGAGGAGAAGCTGAGGGAACTGGGATTGTTTAGTCTGTAGAAGAGAAGAATGAGGGGTGATTTGATAGCTGCTTTCAACTACCTGAGAGGTGGTTCCAGAGAGGATATTCTCAGGCTATTCTCAGTGGTAGAAGAGGACAGGACAAGGAGTAATGGTCTCAAGTTGCAGTGGGGGAGGTTTAGGTTGGATATTAGGAAAAAACTTTTTCACTAGGAGGGTGGTGAAACACTGGAATGCGTTACCTAGGGAGGTGGTAGAATCTCCTTCCTTAGAAGTTTTTAAGGTCAGGCTTGACAAAGCCCTGGCTGAGATGATTTAATTGGGGATTGGTCCTGCTTTGAGCAGGGGGTTGGACTAGATGACCTCCTGAGGTCCCTTCCAACCCTGATATTCTATGATTCTATGATTCTATGATATTATAGAAGGGGAAAATATGAAGCTAAAAGAGGTCAACACATCACTCAATTAACGTTGGTGGTTATTCCAGCACCAATCTGTTATGAATAATGACAATACTTAGCTCTTATATAGGACTTTTCATCAGTAGATCCCAAAGAACTTTACTAAGGAGGGAAAGTGTCATTATTCACATTTTACGGATGGGGAAATTCAGGCCCAGAGAAGTGAAGTGACTTGTGAGGTCACACACCACCTCAGTGGCAGAGTCCAGAATAGAAGTCCAATGTCCTGACACTTAGTCCAGTGCCCTGGACTAGACCATGATTCTGGAATTTGCCCAAACATGGTTTTGATGTCACCGGGACATACATTTGCAAAGAAAGGTGCAAGCTATAGGCAACCTGGTCAAAAAGAGTACAAGTTGTAGCAAAGAAGATACTACTCCATGATCGCATAATAGAAATGGGAAAGGTGAAGGCTGTCATTCATCTCAAAAGACTTGCCTTTTTCTGTGTGTTGTTTTTCTGTTCTAGGTGGAAAAAGCACCACCTTCCAAAAAGGATGTGCTCAGAGGCAAATGTTTCCTTTTAAAAACAACACTGAAACAAAAATGGAGCAAAAAGTGATAATTTAAGGCTGCATAAGGAATACTCTCTAGCCCTGTTCAAAAACGGTCACAAGAGTTTTCTCTTTAGACTGGGGGAAGTGTGTCTCTTTCACTCTTGTCTGTCTCAGAAATGACTGAACTGTTTGAGCTCAAAGTATAAAATATATTGGCCTTGAGGCAGAGAACAAACTGAAAATTTCAGCTTTGTGAAGTTATGAGCATTGGGGCCAGGGGGAATCATATTGCAACCTTAAGAACAGCAGCCAGTTGCTATACTCCTGCTGTAGGGCTAGATCTTGATTTTAGGCACAGCCCAGAGCAGGGGGAGGTATGTACATTGTAGCACTCTAGCAGAAGCCCCAAGAGGCACTGACTCAGAAACAAGTCTCTGAATCACATTTCCTCTCCTGCATCAGAAAATGCTTTACCAATGGTAAATTGCAAACCCTGAATCTGCACTGGCCAGCAAGTGGAGAGGGGGAATGAAGGTTTTCACCCAGCCCCTGCCCTTTCCTATTTCAATAAGCAGCTGAGCAGCTCTCCTTAGTCTTATGTGCTCCCAACCTGGGATTGTGGGAAAGGTTCTTACTTTGTGCATGGGTGTGTTGTCTTAATTGCACAGTAACTTGTACTCTTAATTACCCATAATTAACAGTGAAAATGGAAAATTAAAGGAGAGCTCAAGGTTTGTCCTATTAACAAAAATAATCAAATGTGAACCGTGGGTCTTTTGCATACAGCTCTTACATACTGCCACGCTGCCAACACTCAAACCTTTTATATGATTTTAATACATTTTAATGAATTTTTTCTCTATAAAACCAAAAAAATTTCAACCTAGTTTTTGCATCTGTTGGCAAAATATCCTGCAATTTATTTTCCTAGAAGATTTCCCCTCACCACAAAGGGGTACAGGACTCAAGGTGCAAATTACAAAACTATACTAAAAATCCTAACTTTAGTCTCCCATTGCAGTGCTCAGACACACTCACAGCAGGTGAGAAGCCCTAGATTAGGAACCAGAGCAGAGCTCGCCATGTGGTGACTGATCTCACCTCGGGAGCTGGAGGGCTAACTCAGCCTTGCTGGGGCTTGGTGGAAAGTGGAAGTCACTTTGAAGAGGAAAAGGGGCCAAGCTGAGGGATGTTGCTTCCAGCTACCCAAAGGCCAGTTCTTAGGGGGAACCCTGCATGCAGGCCTGGGACTCACCAGCTCCCCATACAGCCAGTCCTGCCCTTTCTGTGGCTGGCTCCATACTACACCAGAATGGTTTATCCCCACTCCAGAGCTCCCGGTGAGGTCATCTCACTTCCTACTGGCCAGGCTAGCTCTTATTCCTGGGCTTTAATTTGTCAACAGTTTGACTCTGCACCCTTCCTTGAGTAAACAGGGGCCCCTGTCGCTTTAAATAGTGTCACTCCTCTCTCCCTCTGGGTCACCTAGCAGACTCTGAGTCTGCACTTGCCTCCCCCTCCCTACCAGGGACAGTGTGCTTCTCTCTGAGCTTCCAGCACACAGAGAGCCCAGGGACCAAATGCTCTTGGTGGTTACATATAAAATAAAATACTATCAAATACATTAATGAGCTAATGATTATTAAATGAGCTATGGTAATTATAAAAAGATGTATGTAATCTCAATACCTACAAATTGTGAAAGCACCTAGTGTAAGTAAAAAAAAAAATCCCTTCTACTGGTAGCCGATGGGTTGATCTTGCCAGGTTGGTTTCTTATTGTAGGAAAAATCAGTAACATGGCATCTGGGTGTACTCTTAGCACAACTTTTTAAAGTTTACACTACTTATGCCTGTCCTTGAATAGTGGTGGTCCGAACTAGCATTCAGGCATCCACTCTTTCAGGAATCTCCTTCAAAATACCACTGCCCAGTTTCCAGGCAATAGCTCAGCCTCAAAATTTGACTCATTAGAGAGATTAAGACAGAAAACAAAGCTGCTTGCCACAGCTCCCCTCCAAAAGAAACTACAATGCAAACATTTGCAAACACAAAACAATGCAACATTTCTTCAAAGGCCACACTGCTCACTAAGAAAAAGAAACTATCAGACTGTGCAACATTGCCACCTAGTGACTCCTGCCATAATAATAATCATAGCTGGAATCAGCTGCACATCACATAAACATGAGAGGACAAAGAAATGGACAAATATATATGTTTTCTGAAACTACAGAATATAAGTGTAAGCAGTGTCAGGATGAGCTCCACCCTGACATCTGGTGGTGAGGTGTGGCAAGTTGTGGAAAAGAACTTCAGGGGCCGATCTCATTTGCATAGGCACAGCCACCCCGCCTAGAATGAGGCCATAGCTGCCCAAATGGTCACTTTGGCTGCTGTGGGATCCCCAGTGTCTCTGTTATTGGGGCAGGAAGATTAAATTGTTATTACCCTGACTATGGGAACTGTGCTTGGAACTGTACTTGGTCTTTTGTTACGATGGAGGGATTCACCGTCAACTAAGTAGCACTCGCTAGGCAAGGGTCATGGGTTCCAAAACTGTGAATTGAGAGAGGCTGGGGATGAGTATTAATACTTAGTGGTATGGGCCTCTGGGTGTGGGCCTTACATGCTAATTGCACTTTCTTCTCTCTCCACTGTGGAATATCAGAGCTAATTTTGATTCCGTTGGGAGTCTAGTTATAGGCTGCTGAGCTCACTTTGGGCTAATGGTGCACCAGCACTGAGGCTTCCCTATTACAAGCTGAACTGACTAAGAACTGAAATCACTGAGCGTTGTGTTAAGTAGTGGGGGAGCCTGAAGATATATTGTGGAGCAGTTTGTGGGGCGGCTGGAGTGCCTTGTGAACAGGCTGGTGGAGCAGTTCATAGGACGGCGGGAGCTGCTTGTGGGACGTGGAGCGGAGCAGTTCGTGGACAGGCTGGTGGAGCAGCGGAGCGGAGCCGAGCGAAGCAGTTCGTGGGGCGGCTGGTGGAGCGAAGGCCTATGGAGCTGTGGGGCGGTCAGCTTCAGATCATGTAAGGTGCCCCTTACCTCTCTCCCCCCCTCGTCTCCACCCAGGTTGGGAGGTAAAGCTCTGCAGATAAACTTTCGAACTCTGGGGCTGCCCTGACCAGGGACAGAGACTTTTGGGTCATTGGACTTTTGGGACTTTGGGTGATTTGGGGTTGCTGGACTCAAGAACCAAAGGGAAAGGGGCATGCCCCAATTTGCTTGGGGTGGGTTTTTTTTGCTCATGGGTTGTGTTATGAATCCTGTTGGTGGTGTTTCCCCAACATAATGCCACATTGTTTCTCTCTGTTATTAAAAGGCTTTTTGCTACACTCAGACTATGTGCTTGCGAGAGGGGAAGTATTGCCTCTTGGAGGCGCCCAGCGGGGGTGGTATATATTTGTCCCAGGTCACTGGGTGGGGGCTCGAGCCAGTTTGCATTGTGTTATTGGAATGAATCCCCTAGATGTTGAACCCGGCCCTTGTTGCTGCCAACTCTGACGGGCAGAAGGGATACATTTGGAAAATTTCTTGGGGCACAAACCACATTTATGTTTTTCAGTCTTGACTTTTTTCCCCCAGCCTCCATGTGTGGCATACTGGTTTTCATTTTGTCATGTCAGAGATACCTTAATGAAGAGAAAAGGAGTACTTGTGGCACCTTAGAGACTAACCAATTTATTTGAGCATAAGGTTTCGCGAGCTACAGCTCACTTCATCGGATGCATACTGTGGAAAGTGTAAAAGATCTTTTATACACACAAAGCATGAAAAAATACCTCCCCTCACCCCACTCTCCTGCTGGCAATAGCTTATCTAAAGTGATCACTCTCCTTACAATGTGTATGATAATCAAGGTGGGCCATTTCCAGCACAAATCCAGGGTTTAACAAGAACGTCTGAAGGGGGGGGAGGGTTAGGAAAAAACAAGGGGAAATAGGTTACCTTGCATAATGACTTAGCCACTCCCAGTCTCTATTCAAGCCTAAGATAATTGTATCCAATTTGCAAATGAATTCCAATTCAACAGTTTCTCACTGGAGTCTGGATTTGAAGTTTTTTTGTTGAAAAATTGCAACTTTCATGTCTGTAATCGCGTAACCAGAGAGATTGAAGTGTTCTCCGACTGGTTTATGAATGTTATAATTCTTGACATCTGATTTGTGTCCATTTATTCTTTTACGTAGAGACTGTCCAGTTTGACCAATGTACATGGCAGAGGGGCATTGCTGGCACATGATGGCATATATCACATTGGTGGATGTGCAGGTGAACGAGCCTCTGATAGTGTGGCTGATGTTATTAGGCCCTGTGATGGTGTCCCCTGAATAGATATGTGGGCACAGCTGGCAACGGGCTTTGTTGCAAGGATAGGTTCCTGGGTTAGTGGTTCTGTTGTGTGGTATGTGGTTGCTGGTGAGTATTTGCTTCAGGTTGGGGGGCTGCCTGTAGGCAAGGGCTGGCCTGTCTCCCAGGATTTGTGAGAGTGTTCAGGATAGGTTTTAGATCCTTTAATAGTGCATTGGAGGGGTTTTAGTTGGGGGCTGAAGGTGACAGCTAGTGCGTTCTGTTATTTTCTTTGTTAGGCCTGTCCTGTAGTAGGTGACTTCTGGGAACTCTTCTGGCTCTATCAATCTGTTTCTTCACTTCCGCAGGTAGGTATTGTAGTTGTAAGAATGCTTGATAGAGATCTTGTAGGTGTTTGTCTTTGTCTGAGGGGTTGGAGCAAATGCGGTTGTATCACAGAGCTTGGCTGTAGACGATGGATTGTGTGGTGTGGTCAGGGTGAAAGCTGGAGGCATGTAGGTAGGAATAGCGGTCAGTAGGTTTCCGGTATAGGGTGGTGTTTATGTGAGCATCGTTTATTAGCACTGTAGTGTCCAGGAAGTGGATCTCTTGTGTGGACTGGACCAGGCTGAGGTTGATAGTGGAATGGAAATTGTTGAAATCATGGTGGAATTACCCTCTGATCCCACTGAGAGTTACCAAAAGAAACTACAGCATTTGCTCAAGAAACTCCCTGAAAAAGCACAAGATCAAATCAGCACAGACACACCCCTGGAACCCGACCTGGGATATTCTATCTACTATCCAAGATCCATAAACCTGGAAATCCTGGGCGCCCCATCATCTCAGGCACTGGCACCCTGACAGCAGGATTGTCTGGCTATGTAGACTCTCTCCTCAGGCCCTACGCTACCAGCACTCCCAGATACCTTCGAGACACCACTGACTTCCTGAGGAAACTTCAATCCATCGGTGATCTTCCTGATAACACCATCCTGGCCACTATGGATGTAGAAGCCATCTCCACCAACATTCCACACAAAGATGGACTACAAGCCGTCAAGAGCACTATCCCCGATAATGTCACGGCTAACCTGGTGGCTGAACTTTGTGACTTTGTCCTTACCCATAACTATTTTACATTTGGGGACAATGTATACCTTCAGATCAGCGGCACTGCTATGGGTACCCGCATGGCCCCACAGTATGCCAACATTTTTATGGCTGACTTAGAACAACGCTTCCTCAGCTCTCGTCCCCTAACACCCTTACTCTACTTGCGCTATACTGATGACATCTTCATCATCTGAACCCATGGAAAAGAAGCCCTTGAGGAATTCCACACAAATCAGATGTCAAGAATTATAACATTCATAAACCAGTCGGAGAACACTTCAATCTTTCTGGTCACGCGATTACAGACATGAAAGTTGCAATTCTTCAACAAAAAAAACTTCAAATCCAGACTCCAGCGAGAAACTGTTGAATTGGAATTCATTTGCAAATTGGATACAATTAACTTAGGCTTGAATAGAGATTGGGAGTGGCTAAGTCATTATGCAAGGTAACCTATTTCCCTTTGTTTTTTCCTAACCCTCCCCCCTCCTCAGATGTTCTTGTTAAACCCTGGATTTGTGCTGGAAATGGCCTACCTTGATTATCATACACATTGTAAGGAGAGTGGTCACTTTAGATAAGCTATTGCCAGCAGGAGAGTGGGGTGGAGGGAGGTATTTTTTCATGCTTTGTGTGTATAAAAGATCTTCTACACTTTCCACAGTATGCATCCGATGAAGTGAGCTGTAGCTCATGAAAGATTATGCTCAAGTAAATTGGTTAGTCTCTAAGGTGCCACAAGTACTCCTTTTCTTTTTGCGAATACAGACTAACAGGGCTGTTACTCTGAAACCTGTCATTAATGAAGAGAGATAGATGATGTGCTTATGCATGTATATATAGGTATTTACTAACGTTACCCAAAACTAAAGCCTTGGGAGTGCATAACTCAAAACTCTCACTTGAAAAGTTTGTTACCCATAATTCATCTGAAATCTCTGAATGCTTTCCTCGAGGTAATGGCAATTTGTGGTAAACACATTTCTGTATTGTTTAGATAATATGCATCGTAGCACTACCAGGCTAGTATATCAAAAACAGCTGCAGTACTAAATACATCCAAGAAGAAAACAAAAACAGTCAAGAAATATCATCTTCAACGAGCTTCTGCATACTTTCACTGCAGAAAATGGTGACACATTTCTTGACATAAAGCAATCTATACTGCACTTCCCACGCAGCTGAATCAATTATCCCCCGTCAGGGATAAAGCCAAATACTTCCTATTGTTTATGTAAGGTATAACGCTCCTTTCCTCCCCCTCTTCCCTCAATAGTAAGCAGCATTTCAGACATGAGTAGCATAGCTCTCTTCCAAATGATGTTTCTGAACCTATTAAGAACAAATATTTGCTGTTCCCCTTGTACAATCCTGTTAAGGACTCCACCAGTTCTTACTACTGAACACTGTGAAAATTATAAAGGTCCTTTTAAATGTTTCCAGCAGCACAAAGCAGCTGAAAAACTGTAGCCAAGGATTCCCCTGACATAAGATACTTTTCAGGTGATGCAGAGCCCGCATAAATTGTCCTCATGCCTTCATGTAGAGGGTAGAGAGGAGAGGTGTCATGTCTTTCTTAGATAGACTAAATAATTGAAACCCTCACATATCTTGTATGATATTTGTGCAGCTTCCTGTTTCTGGGAATAACCTATTAATCTCTCTTCATGTGTTTCAGCACTTCCATTACCAGACCACGCTATAATTAGGATGAACTCAAAATGAAAAATAATGGTGGAAAAAATGTTCAGGCTGAAGTTTTTGAATCTCATAAAGAAAAATTTGGATTTGGTCCTTGTTGTCAGTGAAAGTTTATATTAGTGATTACTTTACATGGGTTACCCATCCCTTGTAGATTTCTACCAGATGGCTCTGTTGTGTACATATAGATGTGAGTTCCTTACTTCAGTACCAAGTTTTAATGTATTAATTCAAGTCTCCTAGTGCTGTGGGACCAAACGGCATGGCATAGTATATTTTGTACAAAAGTAGAAGCCCTTATCTTGAAGGTGGATTTTGACAATGTTGGAACATGTCTCCTTTGTGTTTTAGTAATTACTTTGGTGTCTTTATGCATACTTTATATTCTAGTTCATATCTCTGCATTTCTTTTCACAGGTCCATATCACACTGATTACATTGATTCCCATTTGTTTCTTCAGGACTTCTTGGCAGTTTCCACCATACCATTTTATTTAATCCTTGACCAGTCTTGCTGCATTAAACCCAGAAGATTTTTAAACCATGAATTTGAATGCTAATTCCATCCCTGGAAGGTTGCATTTACAAAAGTATAGTGCACATTAATAATAGCACTTTCTATGCAGGCTGAAATTGATGGGCTGCAGTTAGCATGTATTGTTCATTTTACTTAACAAATAATCTTTGAAAAGCTGAACAATATTAGCATCTGCTGATGGGTCTAAGTGTTGGGGTGACAAAACTTGGCTGAATTTCATAGAATCATAGGACTGGAAGGGACCTTGAGAGGTCATCTAGTCCAGTCTCCTGCACTCAAGGCAGGACTAAGTCTTATCTAGACTATCCTGGACATGTACTTGACTAACATGCTCTTTAAAATCTCTGATGATGGAGATTCCACAACCTTTCAAGGCAATTTATTCCAGTGCTTAACCACCACTTCTTAAAACGTTAGGAAGTTTTTCCTAATGTTCAACCTAAACTGCACTTGCTGCAATTTAAGTCCATTGCTTCTTGTCCTATCCTCAGATATTAAGGAGAACAAATTTTCTCCCTCTTCCTTGTAACAACCTTTTATGTACTTGAAAACTGTTATCATGTCCTCCCTCAGTCTTCTCTTCTGCAGAGTAAACAAACCCAATTATTTAAATCTTTCCTCACAGGTTGTGTTTTCTAGACCTTTAATAATTTTTGTTGCTTTTCTCTGGACTCTCTCCAGTTCATCCACATCTTTCCAGAAATGTGGTGTGCAGAACTAGATACAATACTACAGTTGAGGCTTGATCAGCTCAGAGTAGAGTGGAAGAATTACTTCTTGTGTCTTGCTTACAACAGTCCTGCTAATACATCCTAGAATGATGTTTGCTTTTTTTGCAAAAATGTTACACTGTTGACTCATATTTAGCTTGTGATCCACTATGACCCCCAGATCCCTTTTTTCAGGACTCCTTCCTAGGCAGTCATATCCCATTTTGTATATGTGCAACTGATTGTTCCTTGCTAAATGGAGTATTTTAGATTTGTCTTTACTGAATTTCATCCTATTTACTTCAGACCATTTGTCCAGATCATTTTGAATTTTAATCCTATCCTCCAAAGCCCTTGCAACCCTTCCCAGCTTGGTATTGTTGGCAAATTTCAGGAAGCATGGTCTAGTTGTTGAAACTGAGGCTGGGAATCCAGAGGTCTGGGATCTATTCCCACTGAAGCTCTGCCACAGACTTGCTGTTTGCCTTTGGTCAAGTCACTTTATCTCTTTATGCCTCAATCGCCTTTTCTGTACCATGGGATAGCAAATCTTGCATCCCAGGTGTATTGTGAAACTTAATTCTTTAAAGTTTGCAGAGTGCTTTGAGATTGCAGGATAGAAACTGGGTTACAGAAGTGCAACGTATTAAAGCGTGCCAATTCATACCTTCAGCACCATGCATTTTTCATTGACTCTTTACAACGGAAACATTTCTAATCTGCATCTTGTACTCACTGGTAAGAATTATATATTCAGTGCTCGTGGTGGTTCCATCTAAGTATCCCAATAAAGCTCCATTCCTGCTCTTTCTCTGATGAACGTGGAACAGCACTGCCTCTACATGATAGATTCCATCATTAAAGTTTCACTTATTGACCCTCCTAATTGTGCACAATGTAAGTATTTAGCTGCCAAAGCAACAATTTAGTTTTCTCTTTAAAAAGTCATATGGAATTCATATTTAAACCTAAATATTTCTACAATTTGATTAGTTCTAAAATTGGTGTGTGATTTGCTACACCGACATATAATTTTCAAAATCAAATGACATCAAGACCTGTCCTGATGTTTGATGCTTTATATTGTTAAACACTCAGGCTCACTAGCTTCCATTGCTGCATGGGGACTGACACCTTTCTAGGTCTCAAAGTGATTTATTTCTTTATAACAAAGTAAACAGTTAATTAGAATCTAGGTTTTTTTTCTTCCAAATGAAATATATGAGGCCACCAAAACAGTTCCAAGTGCAAGCAGGGTTTGAATGAGCTCTCCTCTGAGATCTGGTGATGTGCTTGGGAAGGGGACTTCAGGAGCTGATCGTGTTTGCATGGACACGCCCACCCTTCCTAGGTGCTCAGCATGCTGGGGCTGCTTTGCCTAAATCACTTTTGGCTGGTGTTGGATCACAAGTCAGTTTGTTATTGGGGGCAGGAGTAATAAAGTATTTGTTATCCTTGCTGTTTGAATCAAGGGTGGGGGGCAGAACTGTGCTTGGCATTCTCTGATTGAAGGGTTCAGCCTCAACTAAACTGCACTCGCTATGCAGGGAAAAGGGGTGCCAAAGGCCAATGGCATTGAGAGAGGGTGGGGATAGATAATTGTACTAGGTGGTGTAGGCTCTGCCTAAGAGTCCTAGGTGCTAGGCCTTTTTTCTCCATAATGTAATAACAGAACTGATTAAAACTGAAGTGAGAGTCTTTTGTTGCAGACTAATAGAACTGAAATCACTGATGATCAAATGTGTTAGATCTGCTTTGAGATAGCGTCTCTGATACAAGAGACTTCCCAGTCTGTACTAGCTTCCCCCATGTACCCAGAGGTGTGTTAAGTGGTAGGACTTGAAGAGACCAGAGCAGAGTGGTGACCAAGTAGCTGCTGGAGCGGCTGATGCCGGAACAAGCACCTGGACAATAGAGCGATGAAGGTGCCTTCCCCTGCCAGGGGTGGGAGGTGAGCTCATGCAGATGCACTTCTGAGCTCTGGGTCTTCACTGACCAAACATAATGACTGTGAGTGGGGTGAGCTGGAGGGGGAAGAGAGGGGCATGTTAAAAGAACTTTTGGTTGTTGGCCCTAAGAACCCGAGGCAAAAGGACATGGCCCAAAGGACTTTGGGCTGTAGGTTTTGCCCCTGATTTTATGCTTATGAATCCTGCTTGTGGTGTTTTTCCAAGTCAATGTTGGGCTACTTTCCCCTTTTCTTAAAAGTTTCTTTTCTAAATGCAGACTCTGTGCTTGTGAGAGGGAAAGTATTGCCTCTTAGAGGGGCCCAAAGGGTGATGTGTAATTGTCCCAGGTCACTGGGTGTGGGCTCAAGCTGGTTCTGTGTTGCAGTGTTGAAAAGGACCCCCTAGTTATTGAATCCAGCCCTTGCTGGTGCCGACTCCAACTGGCAGAACGGTTACAAAAATGCTGATGAAAATGTGGTAGATTTATTAGGTTTCACCAAAATACCAATACCTAGTGACACAGTGGTTTCTGCTGGAAGTCTCTCCTGTAAAGACTCAATAGAACAAATAAAACTTATTTGATTTTATTGGACTCTGAGGGCTAGCTCCATCCTCCTTCCCCTTCTGATGGCGGTGACATCTGCCTTTGAGGAGTTTCCCTATTGGGAGTGGGGAGGAGGCAGGGGATACTCAGGCAGCCTCCTTTCTTCTGAAATTCAGACAGCGTCTGGAAGCTTTAATTTTAGGCATGATTCCATTGATGGCAACTTAGCTGGTACAAGCTCCTAAGAGATGTGCTAAAGAATCATCTCTCTCAGGAGTCTACACACCTTTCCCAACCAAGTTGCCCACCTTCTGGGCTGAGCTAACAGCTCTAAACCCTACAGTGGTGTGGGGCTGTGTTTCACTGTGACCACTTACACCACTGCAGATTTTCCAGCCCAAGAGCCTCATAGCCCTGTGATTTGATATCAGAAGCCATTGTAACCCAGGGCTGATTTACAGCGCTTTCTGTTTAAATTCCTGGCATTACATTTCCAGTGGATTTGGTTAGTCTGTCAGTCAGAAAAACCTCTTCATTTTCCTCTGTAGAAGGGCAACTTAGCTTCCCGAAAGTCACACTTTCATAAAGATTAGGAGTGGCTGGGTCACTACAAAAAGTAATTTCCTTCTCTGCTGATACTCACACTTTCTTGTCAACTGTTGGAAATGGGCGACATCCACCTTGATTGCATTGGCCTCATTGGCACTACAAAAGTAATTTTACTCCTTTGATATTCACCCCTTCTTGTCAACTGTTCAGAACAGGCCACTTCCACCTTAATTGCATTAGCCTCATTAGCACTGACCCCCCCCCCCACTTGGTAAGACAACTCCCATCTTTTCATGTTCTGTAATATTTATACTGCTTTCTGTATTTTTCACTCCATGCATCTGATGAAGTGAGTTTTAGACTACGAAAGCTTATGCCCAGATACATTTGTTAGTTTCTAAGGTGCCACAAGGACTCCTCGTTGTTTTTAAATCAGTGTTCAGTGTATGATGTATTTCATACAGTGAATTATAAATGCTTGATTTAGAGATTTCCCTTCTAAATAGTCATGGAATCGTCAACAGCCAAGACGTTCTCTCATCTACTGAACTATAACTGAGATATACTCTTAAATAATTGCACTCAGCTTCAGTTATCTGGATTTTACCTCTAGCTGATAAGAACCTTCAGTTCTGTTCCTATTAACATATGAAAGGCTGCTCCCTCACCCTCTGCCATTGATGTATAAGATACTATTAGTGTAGTTTGGCTTTATAATCGACTAATCCATTCACACTGCTGACACTTCTGTGTTTTGATAAAAATCCACAAATATAGCATTTTTGAAAAACATAATATTGACCACAGATAAGACTTCAACGATTATTTAAAAAATGTAAGGAAAGATCAGTAAAATATAAAAATGTATCCTGGATTTAGCTAGTGTAGCTGCTACTTTCTCTAAAATTACACAACACTTGACTGCCTAGTCTTGAACTGGTCAAGTCAAATATTGAAAATAGTGTCACCTTTGAGCTTTTAAATAAATTTGCTCATGCTTCATTTGTGTTTGCCTAGTCTTGAACTGGTCAAGTCAAATATTGAAAATAGTGTCACCTTTGAGCTTTTAAATAAATTTGCTCATGCTTCATTTGTGTTTTCAAATTCCATGAAGATTCATGCAATCAACTTACTTGCCATGAATGTTCCTGGAAAATGAATCTCATGTCCTAAATTTTCACAAATGAACATTCACGCTACGGGCAGCATCTGAAGCCGATTGAAGTTAATGGAAAGACTCTCACTGACTTTAATAGGCTTTTCTGATCATGGCCTGCAAGTGTTTACATAATTCTCCAATGAAGGAAAAGAAATAATACCATCTAGTTTATCTGGACAATTGCAACTGCCCAACATAGCTCAAATATCAAAATACTCCCAGAGAATTGTTCACAATCCATCCACAGATTTTTTTTTAAAATCACAATAAATAAAAATCTTTATTGAATAACAAAACCAGGGAAATCATGATCTGCTCTCTGATAGTCTGTTGGCAGAGACAGACTGAGAGCACCAGATATATCTTCCATGTAGAACTAATTATTTATGCTGTTGTAGTTTGGAGTCCTGTTTTCTAGTTCTATGCAGATCTTTTCTTTTAAATGAATGTTATGAATATCTGTTTACTTGAGGTTTTGTATAGTGGGCCTATGGTTGTGCATGTGTTTACAGAACATTCCAAAAGAGTGGAGGTTCTTTCATCTTTTCCCATCTGGTTCTTCTTTTCAAGTATGCTCAAAACTGTTGTTTCCCTAATTCTCATTGAAGTTAGGATTCTGCAGTGTGCGATACTTCCCTATTATATTCCTGGAACAATGAACAACAGCTAATGATTGGAAGCAAAACAACTGAAATAAGGTGTTTTCTAAAATGATGGTTCTAGTCAGTGTGTCTGAAATAAACCGGATGACATATTTATGGGTATTGTGGTCCCAGAAGTATAGAGTGAGCGATAAGAGATTGTTTTCATTACTGTACCCTCTGATGCAGACAGATGACAGGGCCAGTCTGATTCAATCCTTAGCTTGCTCTGACTTCCAAACAACTATTCTTCTCTGCATATGTGACAAGTAGTTTACTAGGCTTTAACAGAAAAATACTAGATTTAATTCTGAACCATGTTTGATTAATATGGTCTATCAAAGGCAGTGATGACATACAGCGTGGGGTCATTTACGTGCTGTGGTATACGTTGATTGGTATTCAGGGAATGTACAAAACTAGCTTATGTGGTGAGAAGGTGGAATAGGTGATGTTGCAGGACTAGTGGCTAACACTTAACTGTACAATAAAACAGCCATAATCACCACCTAAAATATACTATCCTGTTAGTTTCTTCTCTTTTTACATTCCCTTTCACTTCCTCCATGTGTAAGTTGCACTTCATTTGTACCTCCAATGAATGCCAATTGCTTGTATGCAAAGAGGACCCTCCATGTGCAGATATCCTCATGCTGCATGCAAGTAAGGCACTAGCTGCCTCTGTAGGACTGGCCCCTTTCACCAGGACTCAGGAGAGGGCTCAGTACAAGGACAAGATGCATGTGGGGACTGGGTGGGCAAAGAGTCAGGTATGAGTGAGGATTAGGCAGGGTCAGGGCTGGGTGAAACTCATTGGCACTACAGGTAGCCAGCATTTTTTTTTCCATTGGCTTTGGTTTTCATGAAAATTGTTTTGTATTATTTTTTTTTCAAAAGGTGTGTCTCTCTCATTCCTATGCAAGGAAACACAGCCTCCGCCATGATAGCCAAGGTGGGATAAGGTTTTCCTTGAATTCTCTCTCTCACCACCTCCTCCTATAGTTTTACCTTGTGAACCTCCTGGGTTTTGCCATAAGATGTTGCCTTATACTATGCGACAGTGAGTGGAAAAGAATTAAAATTAAGAAGTTTTCGGTGAATAAAAGAGTTTTTTTCCCCCACAAATATTTTCATGCTAAATGTGTCCCTTTTTCTGAGCACCTCTCCAGGCCTCCATGTTTTTTTCTAACCAGGTAGAACAAAACCACTCTCTTTTTTTCAAGGTATGTTTATAAACAGAAATGTTTGTGTAGACTGTTGCTGCAGGCAGAAATAGAGTTTAAAACTTATTTGATTAGCTTGAACATGAAGTAAATATCTTAAAATACCCTGAGAACATTTCATTTATTTCTCTGATCATAATTTTATATCTGATTTTAATACCTTTAGTGAAATAGTTTACATTATAACTACTAATAAAAACGTATCTTGCTCTCCCCTCAGATGAGATCCTTATTAATTTTAGCTTGACAGAAAAGCTTTACCTAACAAAACGGACACTCACTCTTCACTGACATGACATGCACTATTTATTTGGGTGTTTAAACATTTTTATGAATTCTGGCTCCAACTTTGATATACAAAAGGTTTACAATAGTTTTCTATACATTTTGTAAGCAATTGTAGAGCATAAGCCAATGCTCTTGGGAATTTGGCAGAGGGACACATACCAGAACTTGAATTATTGTTTACCTGCTTATCTACCAGAAGTGATCTGTCACCATGTAGCTAATAATTAAGTACATGTACCACACATAAAGTTTTAATACAAAACAAACTAATAGCACAGAGCATCTGTTCTTGATTACTTTGTGACATGCACTATTTATATTTGAATCATCTCTCCAGTCAGGTCTGAGTATAACCCTCTGACTGTAGGTGCTACTGGAATTGTCTATATGATTTATATTTATCTGCACAGATACTGAGCCATACCTTTGAACTTTATGGTTTTAAGAATTACAACCTTCCTCCCACTCCCCCCAAAAGAAAACAAACAAACAAAACCCAACAAGGGATAGACTGTGACATTAAAATCTGCCCTTGATTCATTAGCAATAATGATACAGGAAGCAGGCAAAGTTTCAGTAAAGATTTCTTTCCTAAGCATGCTGGGAGACCAGAGTTACATAATGAGGCTCCAGAGCTTGTGAGGTAGCAGCCTAGCTACTGCTCGTTTTCCTGACCCCTTAGTGTTACACAAAACCTGAAACCCAAATCTCCTTCTCCTGTTCCATTCATTATGCAACAGCCCTGTGTAGCCCTACCACCACCAGAGCAAAATAGAGAATGATCTGTGGCTTTGAGAACCACAGTTAATTTTTTCCTGCTTCCCCTTGCTCCAAGGGGGAAATATTTTGCCAGTAATCCAGGCCAATAAAGATTGCCCCCAGCTCTGCTGGCTGGTATATTGTGGAGGTGAAACCAAGGCTCCAACCATTCCCTCCCACGTATGTGGAATGGGAACTAGCAGCCCGGTGGAGATTACTCTTCTTCCCAGCACTGTGACCCATGATGAATTTAGCCCATACAGGTGTGTGACTCGTGCAGTGTGCTCCCTTACTCCCTGGGCAGCATCATGAAGGCAAGTCACAATCCTGCCATCATATAACCTCCTATATAACTTCCCCATACGATAAAAAATTACATTTTCATAAAGAGTGATGATATATTGGGATTTATTGTGGAAAAACAGAAAGCACAAAACTAAATTTCCCTCACCTTGAATGGATAATTGCATTATCCTATTGAAAAGTGTAATATGTCAAGTAGAGTAGTGCTGAACATTTGCTGCTAAACCCTAATAAATTAATCATGTCAGTCAGAAATATGAGATGTAGGTATCCTAGAAGAGAGAATATAAAACAGTCTTATTGTTACTGGATCCACAATTAACTACCTGGGTCCCAGTTCTGGGCCACATCCAAGCTCCCTCCTGTGTAGCTCAGAAGGAGGCAGCGGAGAAGTTGACAAAAGTAGCAGTATTTCACCTTTACGCTTCCCCAGTTGTGGTGCCAGTTGAATACTGGATCAGACCCATCATAAATTAGAGCAGCTTTTTATGCCCAGCTAAAGGACTGATCCAGCTGGTAAGGGGTCACCAGATTATAAAAACTCTCTGGCCATGAGCCCTTTCTCTAACCGTGCCCCCTCTACCAGGGGGTGGGAGGAAGGGTGTTATAGGAACCACTCCGATAGTTTTGTGGCACCGGGGGCATTCCTCTATGCTGGAGGAATACTCCCTAAACCAGTTAACTTGCCAAAGCACTATAAAGCCATTGTAGCAGGGCCAAGGAATTTCTCTTTAATATGTAAACGGTGCTCTTTCATACACCACTGGCATGCCAGGTCTTATTAATGAAGGCAGAATTATGGTAAAAATTGTGAAAAACATAGGGACAGTAGAGGCTGATGCCATAGGTGGTCAACAGGAAACTAATTTATTGATTACTAAGCTACTTCCATTATTTGTTTCAACCAGAAGCATTTTTTTTTCTGTAAGTGCTTCATTTTAAGATCTGAGGTAATCAGTAATCATGTCCTCATCCATGATATCAGCTGCTTGTTTCTTTGGCAAAAGTTTTGTGTCTCGTTCAGTGATCCAGAATTCAGTCACACAATAAAGATAACAGCAACTGGGCACTGGGCAGCAGCCTATCTCTACACATTCTTAATCGGACATGAATGCATCTTGCCACACAGACTGGATTTAAGACTCCTTTTATGTAGCTGTATTATGTATGCTCAGTCTGTGGTGATGATAAAGCAGAAGCTGCTCAGATGGCAAAGTGGAATGGCATGTGATTCTGCACATGACCAAAAGCACTATACCTTTCTCCAAAATTACAAAAATGTAATCCCCTACACACACAGCCAGAGAGTTCTGTGACTAAACCTGACATTAATTTTGTACCCTTTTAAAAATGTAATGCAGAGTTCCGTGCAATTGACCAGATTTTGGACATATTTAATTAGGTGGGTCATCACGTGATCATCATCCATCTTCATATTCTCAAAGATGGAATTTCTCTCTCTTTCTTTCCCTCCTCCCTTTATCCTCTCCCCTGCTGTTTTAGAAGAGGATTTCAAATGATTCAAACTAGAATTCACAACTCATGCACATAGTACACTATGTTTAATTCCAAGAGTTCAGTTTTGGCTTGGCATTACAGTGTTTGGATTAGATCTGAGTTTAAGGTTCAACTTCAAACCCAACCTCTTTACCCTTCCTTGATTAGTTTAGATTATGTTCTATTTTAGCAGCAAGAGATTAATTCAGGTGTCTGCTTCTGCTCAAGGGAAGGTATAGTACAGAGCTGCTTTTGCTCTTCTCCCCTTATTCCCTCAGGGTTTTACATTTATATTCCAAAGCTGTTTTAAGTCGAGAATTCTGTGAAGCTGCTTTATCAGTCCAAGGGTAAATGAGCCTTAAAAGAAACCTTTCTTTTAGCACAGATTCAAGAAGCTTTATTACCAGGATAGACTCCATGCAAATAACAATGCTGTTTTACTAAAGATGCATTTAATAATGCGCTTGCAATAATAATGTTCTGCTAGTAAAATCTAATGCTTTACGAAGGTTGAGGAGACTTTTGTTTTACTGTTTCTTGTAAGATGCAGTTCTAAATAAATGGAGGTGAACAGTTTTGCCTGTATATCATAAAATATGAGCATTCTGGGAAGTGGATGATCATCGTTAATGGAGGAAAGGACAGCATATATCCAAACTTCCAGCTTCATATCCCTTGCCTCGTGTAAACACCTTCAGGCGTGGCATCTGTTTGTTTGATATTTATTGTTTAGATTACAGTAGCACCCACAGTGAGCTTCGTGCTTTCCCAATACAGGGAAGAGAGTGCTTGCTCCACAGAGCATGCAATCTAAAAAGATAAAGACAGATAAAGAGTTGTTGAGAAAGGCATCCAACTTACGAGAAAAGTGTGAAGCCCCTGACATAACCTATCAACAGGGTGAAAAAGCAAATCCTCTCCCCTCCAAAGCCCTGGTTGGCTACAGAGTTGACAGGAAATCCCACCCTGCTGTCTGCTTTCCTCTGACTCGGGATGGAGGTGATACTGTATGAGAAGAGTCTGCATGGCCTGCTGGACAGGGCATGTACTGGTGCTGTTACCAGGACACATCAGGGTTACAGTCTGAGCTCTGGGTTGAGGGAAAAGCCCAGGAAGCACCCTGGGTGTGTGGCCTCTATGAGCTTGATTAGTACTGAGAACCATCATTTTGCTCAGTTTATAGAAGAAAATAGGTCCCTACCCCAAGGAGTTTACATTCTAAATTACACTGACAATACAGTTTAGACTTATTATGCACAGGACCAGCTGAAATTTGAATCTCTGTATTGATGACTTATCATTGATAGCTTAAATATGTCGAGAAATTACATGTTGAGAAAAATACACCTTCTGGACTGGCTGATATATTAAATATGTCATGGCTTCTCACTGTGATTTCACTAGATTTTTTGGCATCAGATTATGCATGCGGAACCAGCAGCAAAATAGTTAATATTAGTGGAAATCCGGTGGACACCTCCTGGTTTGGAACACTAAATGTTTGTTTCTATCTGCTTCACTTTCTAACAATATCCAATTACTTATTGGCCAAAGCCTAGAATCCAAAGTGTTGGGTGTCTGCCAGCTAGTAGGATAGGCTTTAACTGCATCTCTAGGCTTTGACATTTAGATTTAATAAAATAAAATAAAAATAATTTACTGACAATCCCTTTGGGGAAAAAAAGTCATTACAACCATTCATCATAATGTGCTAAAGCTCTGTGACCATCCAGAAGTATAACACTTAAAGCAGATTTCCATCATTTTGAAAAGTTCTGGAGCTGAATCCTGGTTCTATTACAGTTAACGGAACTTTTGCCATTGACTTCAATGGGACCAGGGTTTGGTTCTAGGAGAATATAATGGGCCAAATTTAGCAGAGACGTAAATAGCTGCATAATATATGTCACTAGTCAATTATTTAGAAATGGGAGTAACTGGCAAGGCACTTTTGGGGCATACTGTGTGGGTGTGAGTTAAAAACTGGTGAAACTATTTTATTTTACATCCTCTTGTTAGATGCTTTTTCCCACTATTCCCAAGCCCCTTCTGTCTCTTAAAAGTTATTGGTGGTATTCAATTTGCATAGTCACTGCATGTCAGTAGGCCTGATTCTAATCGTGCCTATGTTGTTATGTGCAGGTATAACTTCACTGCCTTCAATGGAATTAATTCTGTTAGCAGAATTATTGAGAGCAGAATCAAGCCCCAACAGACCACAAGTATTTTTCCACTTACATGCATTATCCAGCAATGTTACACCTGGGGCAATATCTTATTGTTGTTTTTAAGTAGAATTCCTTATTGATTTCTCTGGGGAGTTCATCTCAAAAAGTCGATAACATGATGTATCCCTGATGTGCAACTTACCCCTTTGCTTAGTTTGGCCTAGAGACTTCTATAGGATTCACATCCCATGGCAATAATACAGCAGCCCTAAGCACAGCAGCATGTCTGCTCTCAGCTGTGCAAGCGAGTAACATGTAACTGATCTAGAAATGAATTAACTTCAACTGGCTTTACAGCTGTGGTTGAGAGGTGTGAATTGCCTGAGAATCTGTAGCTGTGGAGTGCAAGAGGTGGGAAATTCATCTGTAATTCTTGCCTTTGACACTGTACTGTTTTCATGTAGCCTCCTTCAACAAGGTTGAGTTTTCCATTGGTCTGTCTCAGGCTATGTCTACGGTACAGACCTCGCACTAGTACGGCTATATCGCTGCAGCTGCTCTGCTGTAAGGTCTCCATGTAGCCGCTCTATGCCAAGCGGCGGTAGCTATGTCAGCAGGAGAGTGTCTCCCACTGACATAGCGCTGTCCACACCAGGGCTTCTGTTGGTGAAACTTTGTCTGACCGACAAAAGTGCTAGTGTAGACATAGCCTTAGAGTAGGGATTTCTGACCTTCTGAGGCCTATGGAGCTCAAGGAACTGTTGATATTAGGCCCTATATTTCCAAATATTTTTAAAGGTACATTGCATCATTGAGAAATCTCAGCGCAGGGGGACAGAATAGTTAAGAGGTTTTTTCTTGGTGTACTGAGATTTCTACTTCTTGGCCACCAGCTCAAATGTGAAAAGGTCAATAATGACTTAAACTTGTCCTTATTCCCTTCTATTTAGAGCCTGGCACACAGTGCCTGTGTTATATAGAAGGTCAGACTAGATGATGGTCCCTTCTGGCCCTGAAATCTATGACTCTATGAATTGTGTAGTCACAAAGTAGAGTCTGCATAGCAGGTGTAAAATGGTATCCTTTTTACTTGATAGTGTTTTTATCTCCAATTTATACTCACTTTGTGGATAGGTAAATGACTATGCAAGCTACAAGCAGTAGAGATTTAGACACTTGGCCTATGTCATATATTCAGTCCCACAAACTGCTTCATTTGTGGACAATCTCCAGTAAGAAGCACAGAAATTGACCAGTGCTCTGGGCAAAACTGATGCATGTTGTCCTAGTATTGTGTGAGGTTATATTGGCAATTCCTATAACATAACATTTCAAACATTCCAAGTATTCTTTATTCCTTTTTCCCCCAAACCCAAGTGTGATGCTGGCAGACCAGGTGCCAGCTCATGCCAAGGTACCCATGTTCAACTGAACCCATACATAGCTGGAATCAATCTGGCTCCTGTTTGTGTTAGCATTCTTAAAATAGATATTAGAATTATAAGACTGTGTTTAGCGTTTAGATTTTATTGAATACTTGTGAGTTGTTTCATGCATTAATCTCACTTATAACATCTGTATCCCATGTTCTAAGGTAATATTTGAGCAGTTGTATTGTGAACTTCTGTGACTGTGGAAGTCATCTGACAGGAAAGAGATACGTATTAATTAGTGTGAAGGGCTGATCTTCAGTCTTCAACAGAAGGTGCTATGTCCTTCCCAACAGGAAAGGTCATTCAGTACCAGACAGGCTATTGTGAGATGTTAAAGAGGACAAAAGACATTTGTTGTTCTATTCTCCCCCCCTCCACCCCACCCTGTGAAGATAAATCATACAAGTGGGTTCCTCCCGTCAGCTGAGTTTACAATTAGCAGAACAAAAGCCCCAAACAAAAGGAATGAGGTATCTCTATGCTGCTTGGACTAGGGGGGCAGGGGGCGGGGTGGGGGGAGGGAGAAGGGAAGAATTTTCTAGGCATAAGCAAGAAATCCCCAGCTGCTTAGCTGGGTTAGCCCTCAAGGACATATAGAGCTTGCTGATTATAGAAGTTTCTATTACCTTTTGAAACTTAAGATTGTAACTCATTTGTCTATGTACAGTTATCTGCTTTAACCTTGTAAATAACTATCTGGTTTCCTTTTCAATAAATCTTTGTATAGTTTATTATAGGATTGGCTGTAAGTGTTATCTTTGGTGTAGGATCTAAAGTGCAATTGACCTGGGATAAGTGCCTGGTCCTTTGGGACTGGAAATAACTTGAATATTGTTATGTTTTTTGGTATAAGGTATCTATTACAAAGGTATGCTCATCTGGGTGGCAATATAATTCGGAGTACCCAAGGGGACTGTCTGTGACTCCATGTTAAGACTGTTATAGTGCCTGAGGAGTTTACACTTGATAATTGGTTAGTGAAACCTAAGTATAGAACTCACAACCAATTTGGGGTTTGTGTCCTGCTTCCTAACAGCCTTCCCTGAGGTTGGTACATGCGTCTGAGCCACAGCAGGTAGTGTTACACCAAGAACCATTCACAAGCCTAAAATTCTCGTAACTCCTCTCCCCTGCCCTGCAAATCGTTTAGCTAAACAAATCTCAGTGTAGTTCTGTGTCTCCAAAACCAATGAAGTGCTGTACATAATTATGCAAATGACACCTCATCTTACAGGCTTGTCTCTTTAGGGAAAAAAGGCTGATCTCAAGAATCACTTGATTATTAGCCCATTTGTGCAAAATAATTTTGCAGCATTGTGATTCTGTAGGTGTTCCATGTGTGTCTGTAAGTACATTTCTGAGGCTTATTATGAAGCTAACCTCTAAGTAGGAAAGCAGATTTCTGTGGAATATTAATGGAAGCATTTTGGAATTGTAAATAAACATATTTGTAGCAAGCTAGATGAGGAACAGAATGATAAAAATTGTTATAAAAATCTAATTAACATTTTAACGGTAAAAAGCTTGCTGCTTTGATACATAAGAGAATAGTCTCAGACAGTAGATAAAATTAAATATTCCCATGTGGGTTTACTGCAGATGAAGCATTGCCATCAATATTTAATGGAATATGTGTCAGAATTTACCACCATTTGAAAGAATGCAAATAGGGGTTATCAGAGAAATCACCTTGACAGAATATTGCACAAAATGCAACACACACTACCCCTCATGAATCCTCGAAGGAGTTAGTCTGTTCTGTCTGCTACCCTTTCATAGCATCTTTTGATAGGAAGAGGAAAAAAGGAAAAGTGATTTTGTGCTGGTGTGCGTGTACTTTGTGGTCTGATATAAGCTGGCAATTGTAAGTAGGAAATAAAGATCCTTATACATTTAATTCCAAAAACTATACTTGGTTACATTACAGATATGTTTCAGAGTAGCAGCCATGTTAGTCTGTATCCGCAAAAAAAAAAAAAGAGTACTTGTGGCACCTTAGAGACTAACAAATTTGTTTGAGCATAAGCTTTCGTGAGCTACAGCTCACTTCATGGGATGCATTCAGTGGAAAATACAGTGAGGAGATTTATATACATAGAGAACATGAAACAATGGGTGTTACCATACACACTGTAACGAGAGTGATCACATAAGGTGAGTTATTATCAGCAGGAGAGCGGAGGGGGGGAATCTTTTGTAGTGATAATCAAGGTGGGTCATTTCCAGCAGTTGACAAGAACATCTGAGGAACAGTGCGGGGTGGTGGTGGAGGGAATAAACATGGGAAAATAGTTTTACTTTATGTAATGACCCATCCACTCCCAGTCTTTATTCAAGCCTAAGTTAATTACATCCAGTTTGCAAATTAATTCCAATTCAGCAGTCTCTCGTTGGAGTCTGTTTTTGAAGTTTTTCTGTTGAAGAATTGCCACTCTTAGGTCTGTAATCAAGTGACCAAAGAGATTGAAGTGTTCTCCACCTGGTTTTTGAATGTTATAATTCTTGTCGTCTGATTTGTGTCCCTTTATTCTTTTATGTAGCGACTGTCCAGTTTGGCCAATGTACATGGCAGAGGGGCACTGCTGGCACACGATGGCAGGTATCATACTGGCAGATGTGCAGGTGAACGAGCCTCTGATAGTGTGGCTGATGTGATTAGGCCCTATGATGGTGTCCCCTGAATAGATATGTGGACACAGTTGGCAACGGGCTTTGTTGCAAGGATAGGTTCCTGGGTTAGTGGTTCTGTTGTGTGGTGTGTGGTTGCTGGTGAGTATTTGCTTCATGTTGGGGGGCTGTCTGTAAGCAAGGACTGGCCTGTCTCCCAAGATCTGTGAGAGTGATGGGTCGTCCTTCAGGATAGGTTGTAGATCTTTGAATGATGTGTTGGAGAGGTTTTAGTTGGGGGCTTACCTGATCACCTTACCTGATCACTCTCGTTACAGTGTGTATGATAACACCCATTGTTTCATGTTCTCTGTGTATATAAATCTCCCCACTGTATTTTCCACTGAATGCATCCGATGAAGTGAGCTGTAGCTCACGAAAGCTTATGCTCAAATAAATTTGTTAGTCTCTAAGGTGCCACAAGTACTCCTTTTCTTATTACAGATATGGTGGCTCAGTGCAATTCCATAGAATAAGTGTCATCGAATGCCTCAGTAAACCCCCCCAAATTCCAAACATTAAAAACTATGGAAATCACAAGTTAAGGTTACATAAAAATCCTCACACCAATCTGAACATCCAAAACTCATAGAAGCACATAACTAGACAGAAAAATCCTCAGTGATCAGTATCCCAATGACTTTAATTTTGCCCTGTAACGAATCCATCCATAATTACATCAAAGTTTAAATAGTTGAAATGAAATATATTGTTCTCCACATAATTTGCATGAAGTGGTCCAAGATACCGCAGGGCCAGTAGTCCATGCCTAAAACAAAATAGCTCCCCGACAACATCACAAATAAAAGTGTCCATACTCTTTTCTTGAGAAATGGGATTTAGCAACAAAACTGATGTTCCTTCTAAAAATGTATTGTCAGCTGTTTTAGGATATCACTAAGCTAAGGAAAGACTCTGACCTCCCAGTTCACCATTATCCACATCCCAGTTCATTCTCTTTATTCTGGTCTATGTTAACTGTAAATTTCTACACTTGATCTCTTACTTCAGTAAAATGTTGTTGCTATTATCTCATTTTCATTTTGGTAAACTTAATTATTACTGAGTCTCTGTCTCTGTGCTCTTGGAATAGAGCTCTTGGGGACATTAGAATGGCCATACTGGGTCAGATCAAAGGTCTTTCTGGCCCAGTATCCTGTCTTCTGACAGTGGCCAATGCCAGGTGCCCCAGAGGGAATGAACGGAACAGGTAATCCTCAAGTGATCCATCCCCTGTCACCCATTCCCAGCTTCTGGCAAACAGAGGCTAGAGACACCATCCCTGCCATCCTGGCTATTAGCCATTGATGGACCTACCCTCCATGAACTTATTTAGTTCTTTTGTGAACCCTTTTGTAGTCTTGGCCTTCACAACATCCTCTGGTACAGAGTTCCACAAACTGACTGTGCGTTGTGTGGAAAAAAATTCATTTACTGTAAGGGGTAGTATTAAAGGCCTCAAACTAGTCTGTCTTCCTAGCAAGATCAGCAGAACAGCTTTCAACTTCAGAATGTTTTGAAAACCTTGTGAAGATAGAGGGTCTCTCAAATGCGGTTTGCAAAATGGTATAAAATATGGCAAGTTTAGTTATTCTTGGACCAGACATGTTAAATTGGCATTGTACCACTTTAGCAGCACAAAATCTTGATTGATTGTGGCCTTCAAAGTCATCTATGGATCAGTATCCAGCTACATCAGTCACTGCATGTCCTTCGACAACCTACCAGGAATGAAGTCTTCCATGGGACAAGCAGCTCACAGAGCCTAGGACAAAGTGTGTGAATTCTGGGGAATATTTTTCCCCAGGTGAGGGGTTTTGGCAGTGGAATCAGCCTCCAGAAAACATCAATCTTATTGCTTTTAGACTCCCCTCTTTGATAACTCATAGCTAGAATGATGGACTAAGGGATGTAAGGAGTAGAAGGGAGCAAAGATTTAAATTATATATGTTCTCCCAAGCAGAGCTATCTACAACTAAGGAAGGGAAAAGAGAAGAAAACTATGTAAAGTCTAGTAGGGACTTCTCCATGCAGACCCAATTTATCTGGGAAGTGCTTAGATACTACAATAGAACACTTTGAGATACACAGAGATTTCTTGTAGGCCACCAAAGAGTTGTCAGATTGAGTTATGGTCAGTAACTGATCCAAAACTAAATAACTGAGCTCAAGATAAAAAGGCTCTGTGTCACTGATGATAGTGTTTCCAAGTCTCCTTTCAATACTGTCAGATTTTTAAAAAACTTTAAAAAAAAGTTTTATAGACCCTTCAGATAGTTTCATGATATATTTGAGAGCCCATTATAGCCCATATACACTTCTAATCCTGTTAACATAAAACCATATTATGTATGCTTCATAGCCATACTTGACTTTTAAAATGTGTTATTGGCTAAAGTGTGGTATGTTCACAGATGCACCCATGCTCCTTTGAATAGAGAGGCAAAATAAGCACAAGAAAGAGACAAGTGGCAGTCAAAAATAAAATAGATCAAGTTCTGCAGCTGAGATATCAAACTTGTCAAACTTTTTATAAATTGAAATTTCTCCCTTCATTATGAAGTATTTGGTTAGGCTCAACTGGACCCTGACTGAACCGGTGAGCTTCGGGCGCGGAGTGGGGCAGGGGTGACCCCTCTCGGGCCAGTTGTACGCTCTGGCGATCGAGCCTTTCCTCTGTCTCCTCCGCAGGAAGATGACAGGGTTGGTGCTGCGGGAGCTGGAGCTGCGGCTGGTCCTGTCGGCGTACACCGATGACGTACTCCTCGTGGTCCAGGACCCGGGCAACTTGGCGCGAGTGGAGGCATGCCAGGTCATCTATTCGGCAGCCTCCTCCGCCCGAGTCAACTGGGTCAAGAGCTCTGGCTTGGCGGTGGGGGACTGGCGGCAGGTAAGCTCCCTCCCACCCGCGCTTCAGATCATCCGGTGGAGTGCGGGTCCACTGCTCTATCTCGGCGTTTACCTTTCCGCCACGCACCCTTCCCCGCCGGAGAACTGGCAAAATTTAGAGGGCGGGGTGATAGAGCGGATCCGGAAATGGACGAGGCTACTCCGATGTCTCTCCCTCCGAGGGAGAGCACTGGTGCTTACCCAACTAGTCCTGTCCACGCTCTGGTACCGGCTCAACACCCTGGCCCCGGCCCCGGGTTTCCTGACCCACCTCTGGAGATTGATTCTAGAGTTCTTCTGGTCAGGAATGCACTGGGCCCCTGTTGGAGTTCTTCATCTACTCCTGAAGGAAGGAGGGCAGGGCCTGAAGTGTCTGTACACTCAGGTCCGCGTTTTACGCCTCCAGGCCCTGCAGAGGCTCTTTTATAGTGCAAGTAGTTTGGCGTGGAGCATACTGGCGCACGCCTTCCTGCACCGCTTCCAAGGGCTCCAATACGACCGGCAGCTCTTTTATCTTTGTCTGAGAGGTTTTCCGCAAGACCTCTCCGGGCTGCCGGTCTTCTACCAGGACCTCTTCCGGACCTGGAAACTGTTCCTAATGACCAGGTCCGTGGTGGCCACCGTGGGAGCAGATCTCCTCACGGAGCCTCTGCTGCACAATCCCCAACTCCGTGTGCAGGTGGCGGAGTCTTGCCCGGTGCGCCAGAGGTTGGTCCTGGCGGAAGTCACGAGGGTCGGAGACCTCCTGGACTACGACCAGAGAGACTGGCTGGATCCCCTGACGCTCGCTCGGCGCATGGGGCTCTCCAGCCCTTGTACCCCCTGGCGCGTATTTCAGGAGGTGAAGGCCGCCTTGACGCCCGCTGCTTGGGCTTATGTCAACCGAGCCTTGCGCAAGGGCGCACCCCGCCCATCCTTTACCCCAAGCCCGCCGGACTTTTCCATTGGGCCCCTACCCTGCCGATCCCAACAAACCCCTCACCCTTTCACTGCAAGCCGGCTGCATGAACTGCAGCCAGTCAGTTTTCAAATTGCACCACGGAAATATTTATACACACTCACGCTTCACACCCTTCACGCCCACACCCTGGTGTCCCGCCCCGATACAAAGTGGCGGGACCTCCTGCCACCTTTGGAGGGTGAGCAACCTCGGTGGGCCAACCTGTATTCCACCTTGGTCCCGAGGCCTGTCGGGGACATCAGTTGGCGGATCCTTCATGGAGCTGTGAGCACGGGCGTGTTTTTGACACAGTTTTCCCCCATCCCGGATACTTGCCCTTTTTGTAATGTGAGGGAAACCCTGGCGCACGTATATTTAGAGTGTGCCAGATTGCAGCCCATTTTCCAGCTCCTCACAAATATTCTATTGCGCTTCTCGCTTCATTTCTCCCCTCACCTTTTTATCTATACACTTCCCATCCGTGGCCCCACAAAATAGCAGGATCTCCTGGTCAACCTCCTCCTAGCCTTGGCTAAAACAGCCATTTATAAAACCAGAGACAGGAGGTTGGCCCATGAAACGTCCTGCGATTGTAGGGCCTTTTTCCGATCCTCAGTACATTCTCGTATCCGGGTGGAGTTCCTCTGGGCGGCGTCCACCGACTCCCTTGACGCCTTCAAGAAGCAGTGGGTGGTGTCCAGGGTTCTCTGCTCGGTGACCCCGTCTGACCCTTTGATTGAGGGGAAGAGGGAGAGATGCCAGCCTCAGCCGCTGCCGCTGTGGATACCATTACTGTCATCTAGGAGGGGTCCTATAATACATGGGTGTCTACTCCCCCCACCCCTAAACCGCCCACCCTGCAGCCGTGCCCATCTTGCCGGGCACTCTCAGGAGAGGGAGGATCAGTGACACTGGGCGCGGCCCTAGGTAACTCGAGTGGGTGGAAGACCACGAGTGTCGAGGAAGCCCCCCTGCTCTAGGCCACCAGGTAACTCAGGAGGGTGGAAGACCATGAGTATCGAGGAAGCCCCCCCGCTCTGGGCCAAGGCTAGCCTGTACACTTCTCCCTCCTGAAAGCTGCTGTGTTATACCTTCTGTTTGCGTTGTTTTGTTGCATAGTTGTTTTGTTTCCTTTGGTAATGCATTGTAAGTGTTACAAATAAACTTCTTTTTTGTTTCAAAAAAAAAAAAAATGGAATGGAATGCTGCTGCTGTAAAAAAGAAAGCCTGGAACAGACAGAGAAAAAGCCGTCCACTGGAGGAACACCACCCGGGGAATCTACAAATCGCCGTGGAGGGGGCCTAAGACTGAGTAACTTTCGAACTGTGCTCTCGTGTGGGGGGAGGCCTTGACTGTGTCTTAACTGTGTTTGTAGGGACACAGGGGGTGTGGCACGGAGCTGCCCCCTGATCCATCTGTATCCTCCCAACCCCCACACTATGATCTTCACCCCCCCACTCCACCATCTTTGCTGGCTGTCTAACATCTGCCTCTGGACTCAGCTGCTCACCCTGATTCCACCGCGTGGGCCAGAAGCACCAGCTAACCAAACAGGACTCTCTGAAAAAGTGTACGGTGGTTCATGTGCCCCCCGCCTGAATTGTCCACCCCACAGCTTGTCCCTTTCTACCTGATCCCAACTCCTGTTAACTACCTGCCACCGCCCCCGCTGGGGCATCGGCAATGGAGGGCACCGGGGTGACCTCTGCCACTGCCATGCCCATCGCCTCCCCAGACTCTAGGGAAGCCCCCGCAGCTGGTGAGAAAGGCCAGGGCAAAAAGAAGGGGAAGGGCCCCGCTAAAACCACCGGGCCCTCCATGGCAGGGGCCACCCCCACTGCTGCAGCCCCACCACCGACCACGGCATCCTCCCCCCCTCCACCAGCTCTGTGGATGTCCTTCCCTCAGCCCCCAGGACATATGTCTGGGCGGCGGCAGCCCCCCCACCTGCCGCCTCATCATCTCTCCCGCCCACCGCCTCCGCCACCATCAATAGTGGCCGGGGCCTCTTTCCCACCATGCCAAGGAAGCACGGTGTCTGATACCTCCTGGTGTCCGCCTCACCCCACGTGGAGATCTACGTGCGGGCATTGGCGAGGGTGGTGGGGACCTCGGTAATTGTGGCGGCCTCCAAAATGTACGGGAAGGTCATTTTCTTCTTAGCATCGGAGGCTGCCATGCAGGAAGTGGTGGAGAGGGGCCTGGAGGTGGTGGGGGTGTGTTTGTCCCCCTAGAGCCGTTAGAGGACCTGGGCGTCCACCTGGTCCTGACCTCTGTCCTTCCTTTTCTCCCCAATGCTGCCCTGCTACCCACCCTTTCCACACTGGGGAAACCTGTTTCTGTTATCAGCCCTCTCCTGTTGGGCTGCAAAGACCCCACCCTCCGTCACATTTTTTCCTTCCGCCGGCAAGTGCAACTTTTACTGCCATCGGCAGTGTGTGATGGCGTGGCGCTCGAAGGGTCCTTCCTAGTCCCCCACCAGGGGGCCCATTACCGGGTGTACTTTTCCACGGCGGAAGCCCGGTGCTACCTCTGCCGGGCATCGGGGCATGTCTGGAGGGACTGCCCCTTAGCCCGGCAAAGAGGGGCACCTGGCATCCCCGAGACTCTGCAGGACATCGGCCCCGTCATTGCCAACGCCCTGGACACCTGGTACCCAAACCTGCCCCCCGTCCTCTTTGGACCACCACTATTCCCGCTCAGGCCCAAGGGGCACCTCCCCTACAATGCCCAGATGAGCAGGAGAGCCCCGCCCTCGCTGCTGACAATCTAGCGGGGCCTATGGAGGAGGGTGTGGCAGAGATACCACCAGGCATGGGAGAGAACCTGCCCCAGGGAGAATCCTCCCTCTCTTATGCTGCCCCACCGTTCCACCTCCTCCAAGTCCCTGAGCCATCGCCTTTACCCCCTGACACGACCCCTGCTAACCAGCCCCCAGATGATGCCATGGAGGGCTGGGCCCGAAGTCCAGGGGAAGTGAGGCAAGTGGCAGGCTCGAGCTCCGCATCATCTACCTGAGGCGGAGGCCCCCCGGAAGACCAGGAAGGGGGGCACCGATGCCGAACCTTCCGCTTTGCCCACGAGTGCATCCCATCCACCGGTGTCAGCCGGGAAAGACGTGGCAGCACCGGAGGGTAGTGTCTCCCCTCCACGGGAGACCCTCCCCTCCAAGACCCTCGAGGAAGCCCCTTCTGTCCTGACGCTACCCGAAGCCCCTGTGAACCCTGAGGCAACCGTCGTGGCGGGTGCCGGCGGGGAGAACCCCGGGGCAGCGGAAAGTGTCCTCTCCTCCTTGTTCGAGGAGATTGAGGCCTTAGATCTGACCCCGGTTGCCCAGGAAATCTCGATCTGGGCGACCTCACTCCACCCCTCTTTTCCCCATGCTCCCCCCCTTAACTGCTGCTTCCGCTCCCACTTCCGAGGAGACCTTGGACTCCTCCACTGACGCAGCTGCTGATGGCACCCCGCTGATGACCACCAAGCCTGCTCAGGTGACAGCTGGCGCCACGCGGCCGGGACACGAGTCACCAGGGGCACCCCCTGTTGGTGCGGAGCAATCGACTTCCTTCGCGGGCGGGGACCCTATAGAAGATAATCCACCTCCTGATGCTGTGGCCACTAAATCCATCACAGAGCACACGCTCAGTGTCACTGAGAGCTCCCTCCCCACTCCCTTAACCCTTGAACCTGATCGGGAGGCACCACCATCCAGCTGCTTGCCTCCCAAAACCCAGAACTTCGCCTCTGCCCCTGCCCCTACCCCTATCCAATTTACCTCCTGCAATGTCCTGCTGCCCCTGGGGCTGTCTCCTTCCCTTTCCCAACTGATGACCCCCAGGGAGCAGCCTTTGTGTTCTCCTGCCCCAACCCATTAGGAGCTGCTATCTTCCCTCCATCGCCCCCTATCGCCCCAGAGCTTGAGGCTGGCCTAGAAGTTCCAGCCCATCAGGCACCCCGTCGGGGGGTCCGCACCCTGCTTGTCCATTTTAGTGGACCACAGGGCTGCACCAAGGGCCCTGCTGGGGACCAACCCGGAAACCGTAACCCCCCCCGCCCCATGAGCTGCGAGCAGAGCTGCGGAAGTTTTCAGAGGATGTCCGTGGCTCCCGCAACAAGGTACAGCTTGCTCTCCAGCAATAGGGGGACTTTTCTCAAATCCTCCAGGCCACAAGGGCCCTCATGGGGGAAGGTAAAGGGATGGGGAAGCAGGATGCCGCGGCCTACTGGCGGGTCCACGTCTTCCGTGAACAATTACTCACCTACAGGATGGGTCACGGACTGCTGCGTGGCCCCCTGGGAGATGCGAGCATCCCTGACAGTGAGGATCCCCCCGACCCTCCCCATGACACCTTTCACCATCGCAACATTGAACACCCGGGGTTGTAGGATGGCTCTCCGCAGGTCCCAGGTGCTCTCCTTCCTTCGGGAGGGAGGGTACTCTGTGATTTTCCTGCAGGAGACCCATACGGACCCGACCACCAAAGACAGTTGACGGCTGGAGTGGGGGGATAGGGTCTACTTTAGCCATGCCATGGTTTGACAGGCTGGAGTGGCGACCCTGTTCTCCTCTGACCTATGGCCCGAGGTGCTAGGGCTCGCCGAGGCCATGCCGGGTCGCCTGCTGCATCTCTGGGTCCGTATGGAGGGGCTCGTGGTTAACCTCATTAACGTCTATGCCCCGACATCGTGCCCAGAGTGGCTGCAATTCTACCAGCGGGCGTCCGCCTTCCTCAGCACCTTAGATTCTCACGAGTGCCTAGTCCTGGGAGGGGACTTTAATAACACCCTTGAGGAACAGGACTGCTTGGGGACCGAGCAGAGCCCAGCCGCCGCAGACACCCTCCGGGAGATAGTCGAACATCACTCCCTAGTGGACGTCTGGCGCGACCACCACCCGGATGACACTTCCACGTTCGCTTTTGTCCGGGTGGAAGCCCATCGGTCGAGCCACTCCTGGTTGGACCGCATTTATTTATCATGCTTCCATCTCTCACGAGCCCACTCCTCCAGCATTTGGCTGGCCCCATTTTCTGACCATCATCTAGCCACCATGACAGTCTCCCTCTGTGTGGAGAGGCCGGGGCCGGCCTACTGGCATTTTAACAACAGCCTGTTGGAGGATGAGGGATTTGTGACGTCCTTCTGGGAATTTTGGCTGGCCTGGCGAGGGCCGCTGCATGCCTTTCCCTCGGCGCGACAATGGTGGGACCTGGGGAAGGTGCGCGCTAGGCTTTTCTGCTGCGACTACACCCGGGGCACCAGCCTACGGAGAAATGCGGCGATAGAGCAGTTGGAATGGAAGGTCTTAGAGCTGGAGAGGCATCTGGCCACCAGCCCCGAGGACCCACTCCTCTGTGGAGCGTGCCAGGAGAAGCGGGAGGAGCTCCAGGCCCCCGAGGACCATCGGGCCTGGGGAGCCTTTGTTCGATCCCACATCCGCCTCCTTCGGGAGATGGATCGCGGCTTCCGCTTCTTCTACGTCCTGGAGAAAACGAGGGGGGCCAAGAAACACGTCACCTGCCTCCTGGCAGAAGACAGCACCCCCCTCATGGAACTGGTGGAGATGTGCGGGAGGGCCCGAGCCTTCTACGCAAGTCTTTTCTCCCCGGATCCGACTGACCCTGGCACTTGCAGAGTGCTTTGGGAGGAGCTCCCTACGGTCAGCGCGAGCGACCGAGACCGGCTAGAGTTGCCTCTCACTCTGGCCGAGTTCTCGGAAGCCCTCTGTCGTATGTCCACTAATAAGTCTCCAGGCATGAACGGGCTGACCGTGGAGTTCTATCACGTGTTTTGGGACGTCCTCGGCCCCAACCTAGTCACCATCTGGGCCGAGTCTCTCTGCAGAGCGGGGTCCTCCCTCTTTCATGCAGGCGAACTGTGCTTGCCTTACTGCTGAAGAAGGGGGACCTCCGTGATTTACGAAATTGGTGTCCCATCTCGCTCCTGACCACGGACAAAAAATCATAGCGAAAGCAATCTCGCTGTGGCTAGGGTCTGTGCTGGCGGACGTGATCCACCCAGACCAGACCTACACCATCCTGGACTGCAGTATCTTTGATAACCTATTTCTGGTTCGGGACCTTTTGGAACTCTGGTGTAGAGATGGTCTGTCGTTCGCCCTCCTGTCCCTAGATCAGGAGAAGGCTTTCGATAGATGGACCACAGGTACCTCCTAAGCACTCTATGGGCGTTTGGCTTCAGACCCCAGTTTGTGGGTTTTCTCCAGGTGCTGTATGCTTCCACAGAGTGTCTGATTAAGCTCAACTGGACCCTGACCGAACCGGTCAACTTCAGGCGAGGAGTACGGCAGGGGTGCCCCCTCTTGGGCCAGCTGTACGCTCTGGCGATCGAGCCCTTACTCTGTCTCCTCCGCAGGAGGTTGACAGGGTTAGTGCTGCGGGAGCCGGAGCTGTGGCTGGTCCTGTTGGCGTACGCCGATGACGTGCTCCTCGTGGTCCAGGACCCGGGCGACTTGGCATGGGTGGAGGCTTGCCAGGCCATCTATTCGGCAGCCTCCTCCGCCCGGGTCAACTGGGTCAAGAGCTCTGGCTTGGCGGTAGGAGACTGGAGGCAGGCAAGCTCCCTCCCATTCGTACTTCAGACAGTCCGGTGGAGCGTGGGTCCGCTGCTCTACCTCGGCGTTTACATTTCTGCCACACATCCCTCTCTGCCAGAGAACTGGGAAAACTTAGAGGGCGGGGTGATAGAGCAGCTCCAGAAATGGACGGGACTACTCCAATGTCTCTCCCTCCGAGGGAGATCGCTGGTGCTTAATCAACTAGTCCTGTCCATGCTCTGGTACCGGCTCAACACCCTGGTCCCAGTCCCGGCTTTCCTGACCAACCTCCGGACTTCAATTTTGGGGTTCTTTTGGTCAGGAATGCACTGGGCCCCTGTAGGGGTTCTTCATCTACCCCTGAAGGAAGGAGGACAGGACCTGAAGTGTCTGCACACTCAGGTCCGCATCTTCCGCCTCCAGGCCCTACAGAGGCTCCTTTATGGTGCAGGCAGTTCGGCGTGGAGCATACTGGCGCATGCCATCCTGCGCCACATCCGAGGGCTCCGATATGACCAGCAGCTCTTTTATCTCTGTCCGGGCGGTCTTCCGTGAGACCTCTCCGGGCTGCCGGTCTTCTACCAGGACCTCCTCCGAACTTGGAAACTGTTTTTAACGACCAAGTCCGTGGCGGCCACCGAGGGGGGGAGATCTCCTCGCGGAGCCCCTGCTACACAACCCCCAGCTCCGTGTGCAGGTGGCGGAGTCTCGCTCGGTGCGCCAGAGCTTGATCCTGGCAGAAGTCACGAGAGTTGGAGACCTCCTAGACTACGACCGGGGAGACTGGCTGGATCCCCTGATGCTTGCTCGGTGCATGGGGCTCTCCAGACCTCGTACCCCCCGGCAAGTACTTCAGGAGGTGAAGGCCGGTCTGCCACCCGCTGCTAGAGCTTACCTTGATCAGGTCCTGCTCGAGGGCACGCCCCGCCCACCCTCTACCCCAGGCCCGCCGGACCTTTTAATTGGACCCCTACCCCATAGACCCAATTGACCTCCTCACCCCTTACGGCGAGCCGGCTGCATGAACTGCAGCCAGTACGCTTCCAAACTGCACCAAGAAAACATCTATACACGCTCGTGCTCCACACCCTTCACGCCCTCACCCTAGTGTCCTGCCCCGACACAAAGTGGCGAGACCTTCTGCCACCTTTGGAGGGTGAGCAGCCCCGGTGGGCCAGCCTATATTCCACCTTGGTTCCGAGACCCATTGGGGACATTAGTTGGCGGCTCCTTCATGGAGCTGTGAGCATGGGCACGTACTTGGCGCGGTTCAACCCTATCCCAGATACTTGTCCCTTTTGCAGTGTGAGGGAAACCCTGGCGCATGTATATTTGGAGTACGCCAGGCTGCAGCCCCTGTTCCGGCTCCTCACAAATCTTTTATTACATTTTTGGTTGCATTTTTCCCCTCACCTTTTTATTTATGCACTCCCCATCCGTGGCCTCACAAAGTCGCGGGATCTCCTAGTTAACCTCCTCCTGGACCTGGCTAAAATGGCCATCTATAAAACCAGAGAGAGGAGGTTGGCCGATGGAGTTTCCTGTGACTGTGGGGTCGTTTTCCGATCCTTGGTCCATTCATGTATCTGGGCAGAGTTCCTCTGGGTGGCGTCCACCGACTCCCTTGATGCTTTTGAGGAGCGGTGAGCGCTGTCCGAGGCTCTCTGCTCGGTGTCCCCATCCGGTTCCCTTTGTTTTGACCCTTTGATTGGGGGAGAGAGTAAGGGACCCTAGCCCCAGCCATTGCTGCTGCGGACACCACCACCTTAGAGGGGTCCCTTCACACGTGGGTGCATGTGCCCCCCCTCCCCGGGTTGTCCACCCCACAGCCTGCCCCTTTTGTTGGGTGCTTTCAGAGGAGGGAATTGTTGGTGACACTCGGGCATGGCACCAGGTAACTCGAGGGGGTGGCAGACCTTGAGAGTCGATGAAGCCCCCTCGTTCTGGACCACCAGGTAACTCGGAAGGGTGGAAGACCACGAGAGTCGAGGAAGCCCCTCGCTCTGGGCCCAGGCAAGCTTGAACACTTCCCTCCCCTGAAGCTAATGAGAAAACAATTATGATTGGTTGCTGTGTTACACATTGCATATGCTGTGGTTTTGTTTTGTAAGTGTGTTATGCAAATAAAAAATACCTTTTTTGCTTCAAAAAAAAATTACTCTCCTCTAGCCATCTAGCCCGACCCTGTCACACCCTTCACACATGAAATAAAGAATATCCAGTAACTGTAGTAACATTAGGGGTAATTGTACTCTCTGGGCCGGTAACTACTTGGTGATGCACACTGAGCCATTCTGCTACTCTTCCTGTGTGATGGGGGAGAAATTTCGTGCAGATTGGTATTGTTTGAGAATTAACGTAGCAAAGTCATACCCTAAGCAGAAAGCCAGTTAACTATGGGGCACGTCAAAATTTCAAAGCCTTACGTGAACATTAAGGGCCAGGTTATGTGATTAAAACAGAGGTCTGCATTAGGAGTGGTATGGCTCAACATCACCGCACGGGAGTGGGAAGGGATTGTGGTTTCAGGTGCAGATCCTCCATCCCGCAGCTTTCTGGTACTGTATACAGCCCACTCTTTGGGGTGCTGCAGCATGTTGCTCCTGTGTACTTGGCCAGCCAAACAGCTTGAGGCTTGATCCAAAACTCATTGGAGACCACGGAAGAGCTCCCATTGAGTTCGGTAGTCTCTGGTTCAGGTCCTTGGTGTGAAGGGGGTGAGATCATAGTAATTTGGTCTCGTGAGGCTCCATTAGTGTTCCCCTGAATGAAAGGACTATTATTAAGGTGGGATAAAAAGAGGAGGAAGAGCCTGTGCCCCACAACCCATTGAACATAGAAACAAAACACAATCTAGCCCATAGCAATTAATCCTTAGGGCACCGTAGCGGGGTGGTCACCTGCTCCGGGCCTGAAAGGCTTACAGCCAGCTGTGGGAGAGGGCTTGGATCGGTGAGCCAAAAGCTAGGCTGATGGGGAAGGCAGCCTCAGCTGGGGCCATGCCCCAATCAGGCCACAGCTGGCCCTATAAAAGGCTGTGAGTCAGGAGCTCATGTAGTCTCTCTCTAGCTGAGCAGAGAGACAGGCCTGGCTGCTTGGGAGCTAAGGTACCCAGAGTAGAGCAGGGCTGGGGGAAGGCTAGAGGAGCTGGGGAGCTCCAACCTGGAAAAACCCCCAGGCTGCAGGCCTTGTTAAAGGCCAGGAAGGGTACTGGGGTTGCAGAAGTGCAGCCCAAGATAGGCAAAGGCAGCAGGTCCAAACCTCCCTTTGCCAACGATGAATGGCTTGTATGCTGCAGTCTGCCCCAGTGAGCAGGGGCTAGATGGTGAATGGCAGTAGCCATAGACTGAGGCAAGATGGAGATAGAGTGTTGGGGGTTCCCCTGGGTGGGGAGACCTAGAGAGTGGGTATACTGCCAGGGGGCAGCACCCAAGAAAAAGGGGCACTGGGGTCTGGGAGGGACATGGGGGGCCTGAGGCAAATGGAACACCGGCCTGCAGAGGGTGCTCCTGAGGCTGGAGAGCTAATTCCTAAAATGACCAGCAGGAGGCACCACGCCAGTGAGTCCTACCTCGCTACAGGCACCTTGTGTATGCTTATCTTCAATTTAATGATGGCGACATTGAGACGTGCAGAAGTTGTGACTTGCTTAAGAGGCAGCGTATTCCTCAGTATGTCTCGTTCTACGCATCTTTCTTGTAAGGGCGATGATTCTTATCGCAGGTGGAATTGAAAATAGACAGATGTCCACAAGTACAATTAGTTCTCATTAATCCCATCATTCAGTTAGTTAAATTGAGACACCGAGAGGAGAATGACAAAAGCTTGGTCTCTTTCACCAACAGAAGTTAGTCCAATAAAAGATATGACCTCATCCACCTTGTGTTGTAATACAGTTATTTAAATTCTGCTTGCCCATCTGTAAAAGGAGATAAGAATCTGCTCCAGTGTCCCTAAGTAATGTTAACAGATGTCCCAAATTAAGCATCTCATTTACCTAGAGTGTATATTTCTATTGTTTTGAGTGTAATCTTTAAAATAACTTTTTTTTGTTTTTTGAAAATGCCTTGCCCTGCTGGATCTTCTCTGATAAGCATTAACAACTGCAATTTTTTTACCTGTACTGCAGAGCAACAAAGAAATACATTTAGACTGTACCCACAGTTTCTCTCCTAATCCCAGTTCCTCCATCAACAGTCCTCACTCATTAAAATCGTACTTGCGGAGCTGAAAGGCAGCACCTGCAAACCCCACAACTACCAAAGTATGGGAAATATGGAAAAAGGAGATTCATTTCTGACAGAGCACAAACACATCCAGAAGGTTCCTTTCTATATTTTGAATCTGGCCAAAATTAAAAGCTTTTGTAATAGGACTTTGTGCACTTGGCAGTAATTGTGACTGATTGCCACAGTGCAGTATGTCAAACTCTGTGCAGTTAGTAAAATTATTGGAAAGAAATCTGTAAATATTATGGGGCATTTTCTCCACTGAACATTGGTGTTCCTTGTCATTACCCATCTGCAATACAGACATAGCATTTTTTAGGGATATATAATTTTTCTGTCAACTCCCTAAACTAAGTGCTGGTTTTTTTCTTCGCTAGTCCCCATACTTGACCTATATCTATTTCTGCGCCAATTATGCAACCTGAATAGGGAATCAAAGGCAAGAGTTATTATTGTCAAGATGTTGTTTTTCAACATTTCCTCTATTTTACTGTAGGCCAGGGATCGGCAACCTTTGGCATGCAGCCTGCTAGGGTAAGCCCCCGGCAGGCCGGGCTGGTTTGTTTACCTGCAGCATCCACAGGTTCTGCCAATCGCGGCTCCCACTGGCTGCAGTTTGCCGCTCAAGACCAATGGGGGCTGCGGGATGCAGCAGCCAACACATCTCTTGGCCCACGCCACTTCCCGCAGCCCCCATTGGCATGGAGTGGCGAACTGTGGCCAGTGGGAGCTGTGATCGGCCGAACCTCTGAATGCGGCAGGTAAACAAACCGGCCCAGCCTGCCAGGGGGCTGACCCTGACAGGCAGCATGCCAAAGGTTGCCGGTCCCTGCTGTAGACAATCAGCTTCCAAAAAGCTCCTCTTGCTAGACACTAAAATATAGGAAACAGACACCTCATCTACATTTTTACAAATAGTAAACAAATTGGACATTGAGGTGAAATAGGTATATTTTTTAAAGAAAATTTCAACCAAAGTTCATTCTTTACTACAATGACTTTACAAATTCTGCCTCTGCTCCTTTTGTAAGAGAGAATTTCTTGTTTGTCTGACATGTTCCATAGATAGATAGCTGTTTGGAGGCTTGAGTTTAAGACAGGCAACTCTTCTGCTATAGAAGGCATACACTGATGGCAGTGCAGGTAGATTCTGTGTTACGTCTCCCAAGAGATACAGCACAGATGGCTCAGTTTAGAAGGGAAAGCCACCTTTATGCCACATTTGCATCACCCATAACCTTTCTGTTTCAGGGGATAGTGTGGCCTGGAACAAAGGTTAAGAAACTTCAGGGGCTGATCTAATTTACAGTGGCCTTCAGTGATCTCTTTGTGTGTTGCCCTCAAAATGCTTACCACAAACACTCTCATCCCCAAGCTATGCCCTTTGCTGCCAGCCCCACCCCTAGAATACTCCATATACAGGTGTCTATTGGAGGGGTAGTGTAGGATCAGTTACATTGGCCCTATGCTGCTGCTTTAATATGGAAATTCACACCAACCAGTAGCAGCATATTTACGGCCTTCTAAGGGCAAGAGGAGAGCAGGGGGCAAAATCAGCCCTAGAGTTTGCAGAAAAATAGGAAAAAATATGTTCTTTCTGCAGAATAATACAAAAATTCAGTTTCTTTGCAATAATTCCATTTTATGCATGCCTGACAGGGTTTGAGACTGGAAATCAAATAGGCTTCTGCAGTCATGGCAGGTACATTGGGTGCAACAGAGGTAATATGACAGAGCTCTATGACGGTAAGTAATACAATTCAAGAAATAATCTGTGCGGAACATATTGCTTCTGCTGCACGTCAGGAAATGGACTTTGATCGATGCTGTTGCAACACAAAACCATCTACTAAAACTTTTTAATTATGATGACAATGTAAAAATGTAGAGGGTGCTCACTGGCAGCGTTCACGGCCTTTATAATTAACAAATTGACAGTGTAGGTTAATTCTGTATGCCACATGCTGTTTGTGTTTTATAATTCTTTTTAGTTCCTGCCATCAGCATATATATAAGCAATAATGCATGACAAGGGGGCTGGTTATCACCACCTCGAGGGTGTTAAGAAGTATCCTTTAGGGGTGTGATTATCTCATGATAACCACACCACCTGGAGTTACCATATTGCTGCTACAAAAATTCATTAATGGAAGAGAAAAATGTGTGTATTTGTGCTAGAGGATAAAGTTAAGAGTCCAGAATGCTAAATAGCAGTATCAGAAGCTGTGGTTTACATCTCCAACTCCATAGGGGAATATTCACCAGCCAATTGTGATGCTTTCTCAGATTTATAAACTAGAATACAGTTTTGGCACCATCTCTGCAGCCACACGGTGTGATGAGCAGGAATGAAGCAGAAACAGCACAGCTGAAAAGTGGATAGCCTTGAGTTAGGCAGAGATTTTGAACTGCTTTCACAGAGGGAATAGCTACATTGGCAAAAGGAAACCCAACGTTCAGGTTTTCAAATAAGGAGGAAATCACAAATCAAGATTAGATAGGAGTGTCTATAATTTTGAATTTAAAATCATTTAATTTCAGCTTGGCTATATGTTTAGAATATATTTAATGTGAATTCATCAGAAAAGTATGGAATTAAGTACATGAGAATACAATAGCTCATTATCTACTGTCCTATTCTTGAAATAGTTTGGACATATACAATAATAAAACAATGTTACTTTATACGGTAATTACTCTTATGTTAATAGACTTTTATGCTCAATGACCTCTACAGTACTGGACCTATAAGTGCTATCTGCTCTTTTTCATTTTTTTTCTTCCTCCTCCTCCTCAACAGTCTAGGTGTCTTGTCGTTGTTTCCTTTCCTCTCTTTATCTTTGCTTATATTTCATCCTCTCCTTAGGAGGCGGGGAGTGGGTGAGAAATAGCACACTAGGAGTACATGTGAACGAAAAGCTTTAGGTATACACGATGAAGGATGGTGTGTTGTTTTTATCAGTAAGTATATAATATAATATTTGGCCATTTACTGGTGTTGCAATTGTCTCTCTGACCTCCTGGGGCCACTCAGAAGTGGTGCAAAATAGATTAGCTGTCAGGCTTCTCTAGCTTGTACTGAGGAGTGGGCCCATGCCTGGCATCTCCAGTATTGGGGGATGCAAAGGTGGCTAAAGCTATTGCCATCTCCCCAGTCCCAGAGAGGGTTGTCCCAAGAAAAGCTTGGCCAGCCTGGAACGTCTGGTCTAGTGAGTGTAAAATGGGTGTAAAACACAACCAAACCAGAATCATCCATTTTCCAACAACTTTGCACGTACTTTTCACAAGTTCATAGAATCATAGAAGATTAGGGTGGGAAGAAACCTCAGGAGATCATCTAGTCCAACCCCCTGCTCAAAGTAGGACCAACGACAACTAAATCATCCCAGCCAGAGCTTTGTCAAGCTGGGACTTAAAAACCTCTAAGGATGGAGATTCCACCTCCTCCCTAGGTAACCCATTCCAGTGCTTCACCACTTTCCTAGCGACATAGTGTTTCCTAACATTCAACCTAGATCTCTACCACTGCAACTTGAGACCATTGCTCCTTGTTCTGTCATCTGCCAGCACTGAACGGCCTAGCTCCATCCTCTCTGGAACCCCCCTTCAGGTAGTTGAAGACTGCTATCAAATCCACCCTCACTTTTCTTTTTTGCAAACTAAATAACCTCAGTTCCTCAGCCTCTCCTCGTAAGTCATGTGCCCTAGCCCCCTAATCGTTTCCGTTGCCCTCTGCTGGACTCTCTCTGATTTGCCCACATCCTTTCTGTAGTGGGGGCCCCAAAACTGGATGCAATACTCCAGATGTGGCCTCACCAGTACCGAATAGAGGGGAATAATCACTTCCCTTGATCTGCTGGCAGTGCTCCTACTAATGCAGCCCAATATGCTGTTAGCCTTCTTGGCAAGAAGGGCACACTGCTGACTCATATCCTGCTTCTCATCCACTGTAATCTCCAAGTCCTTTTCTGCAGAACTGCTGCTTAGCCAGTCGGTCCCCACCCTGTAGCAATGCATAGGTATCTGCTTAGAACTTCTGGGAGCTCAGCCTTGGACAGCAGGGAGAACAAGGTAGTCATTTGTTTGTCCGTAAGACCAGCAGAGTGCTGTGCCCTGGGAGCCCATGGGGTGTATAAGGCCAAATTCAGGTATTTACAAGTTTACTCAGTAGGGGCCAAATTTATTTCAACAGCATAAATCCAGATGTAACCCTTTGGGGTTTAGAGAGCATGGCCCCTTTACATCTTTTTCTTATTGGGAAGGGGGAGCAGTGACAGAAAGGAGGGAAACTTGAGGGGTGTTGCTCTGGAGCCCGGGGAGAGAAGGGCTGCAGCCGGGAGGTCCTGGACAAAGTAAAGGAGAGAGAACCTGCCTGAAGCCTGGGAAAGACAGGACAGCAGATCGGGGGACACCCAGGACAGGAGCCAGGAGAAGCACTGTGCCAGGGAGGAATTGCACGAGAAGGACAGACCGGAGCTGGACCCAGTATCATTGCTGCCTAGAGCTGCATGAGGCTGTGAGTATTGGGGCTTGTGACTCTGCATTGGGAATAAGGAGGGAGGCTGCTAGTTAGTTAAGTGGGGAGGTGGTCGCTCTGTGTGGCTTTGCAGAGAGTGGCAGAAGAGGGCACCAGAGGGATTTGTTGGGGAAAGTTCACTGGTGCTGAAGATGGCCAGGAGCACCCAAGACTCAGCACTGGACTGGAACTTTGCTCAGGACTCCTGAACTCTGTGTGCAGACACATTGCTCAGTGTCTGCCCTTTCAGACTGTGCTACTACTGGGCCTGTGGGGCCTCGGTTTGGATGCAACCCTGTTCTACTGCTCCCCCTACATTTCCCCTTGTTTTTTTCTGGGGAGCCTTGGGATTTCAAGGTCTTGGGTTGCTCCTTCCCCAACCCCCATTGGCATTTCCCTGAAGCTCCCTAATGGTTTGCTGCAATCTCTGAGATACCCTTGCATGATCTGTTTTGTTTTGGCTGTCCAAGGCATAGTGACCATCTCTCCCACAGTTGTAACAGAAACCTTCTCACCATCTATCTTCCCTCCTGCTACTCTCCCCTCTTGAGGATGGCACAGTCTGTCTCTGAGCCTTCATCATGGCCACTTCTCGGGTCAAATCTCTCAGTGCCGCTGCCACTGACAGGGCCTCCACCATCTCTCCAAGCACTGTGGTGGTGTAACTCCCTGCCTTTTTTGGCTGCACACTGTGTCTGCTTGCAACAATCACTCCTCCTCTTCATGTATCTCTCAAATGAACTTGTGGAATGGGGGTGGGTTTTGGGCCAGCTCCCTCAGCTGCAGTCGCCACAACTTCAGCCCATCTTGTCGGATACCCTGAAGGATCTGGTCCAGCCTAGCAGAATCAGTGCACTTGGTGGGGATGCCCTCCTTCCGCCCTACCTGTTGTAGCAAATCCTCTAGTCTTTTGATGAAATCCGACAATCGTTCGTGGGGCTCCTGATAGGTATGGCGGAAACGATAATATAGATTTTCACTGCTATCAGTAGCACCGTAGACACTCTCAAGAGCGGTTAAATAGTCTTGCACTGTGGCAGCTGGTTGGGAATCTTTCAGGACTCGGACAATTTGCATGGCAGGTCCCCTCAGACTTTCAAGCACACATTTCCGCTTCTCAGCATCAGATCATTCCCACTCTTTGACAAGTGGCACTGTAAAATCCCTCCAGGTCTCGTAATCATCCTCCCCCGAGGGTACAGGTGACATCTCCGAGAAAGAACGTAACCGCTTGTATGCACTTTCATATGCCGGCTTCAATGCATCTTTGAGAGCGTTTCCCAGCTCTTTGGCCCATCCTACCAGGCTGGGTGCTGCGGGTGTTGGAGCCCCTCCTAATGCCAAAATTAATTCCTCTCTTGTCCGTTTCTCATCCACCATCAGAGCTTTCAATTTCTGCGCTAAAGAATCCACCTCAAGTGACACAGGCACACTAGTAGGGGACTGCTCTGCCCCCAGAATTGTCCGGGGATACCTCCTACTTGCACCTCTTTGGGCACTTTATCAAGATCTGCTTCCTTGGACTGAGTACATAGTGCTACAGTGCCCTTCACTTCACGGTTGTAAATACGGGTGTGGACCTTCACTCTCCCCTGTATTTCAGCTGTATCTAGACTCTCCTCAATTTCATTTGGCTCCATCTCTTCTGCGAACCCCGCCACCAGCACAGCTTTGGTTACTGGGATTCGTGCCCCTCGGCATAGGTCTTTTAGTATCCCCTCTCCATTTTTTTTTTAAACTGAGATGAAAGTCACTCAGGAGTTTCTTTGCTCTGTGAAGGACAGCCCAGGGTGCTCAGCATAGGTGTGTGCATGTGTGTACTGCAAAGTTACCAAGTGTAACTTTAGTGCCCTTGTGGCCAAGATGGAGTCTGCTCTGCAGGCAGCTCTGGCCAAGAGACGGCACATGCAGGAATGCAGCAGGAAAAATTCCTTCCACCCCAGGGGCACCTGTTCCAAACCCCCCAGAGTGAACACACACACCCAGAGGAAAAGTACAATGGATATAACAAAGGGAGATATTATTTTACAGAGGGATGAGAGGAGAAAAACAACAAGGGGAAATGTAGGGGGGAGCAGTAGAACAGGGTTGCATCCAAACCAAGGCCCCACAGGTCCAGTGGTAGCACAGTCTGAAAGGGCAGACACTGAGCAATGTGTCTGCACACAGAGTTCAGGAGTCCTGAGCAAAGTTCCAGTCCAGTGCTGAGTCTTGGGTGCTCCTGGTTGTCTTTGGTGCCAGTGAACTTTCCCCAACAAATCCCTCTGGTGCCCTCTTCTGCCGCTCTCTGCAAAGCCACACAGAGCGACCACCTCCCCACTTAGCTAACTAGCAGCCTCCCTCCTTATTCCCAATGTAAAGTCACAAGCCCCAATACTCACAGCCCCATGCAGCTCTGGGCAGCAGTGATACTGGGTCCAGCTCTGTCCTGTCCTTCTTGTGCAATTCCTCCTTGGCACAGTGCTCCTCCTGGCTCCTGTCCTGGGGTGTCCCCAATCTGCTGTCCTGTCCTTCCCAGGCTTCAGGCAGGTTCTCTCTCCTTCACTTTGTCCAGGGCCTCCTGGCTGCAGCCCTTGTCTCCCTGGGCTCCAGAGCCACACCCCCAAGTTTCCCTCCTTTCCCTCCCCAATAGGAAAAAGATGTAAAGGGGCCATGCTCTCTAAACCCCAAGGGGTTACACAGAGTATCTGAGCTCTGGGTGTGGGGAGTACAAGGAGGCTAGGGAGATGAAACCATTTTTCAGTCCCAGGCCATGGTGTGGGGTGCTACATAGTCCAAATGTGGCTGTTACTCCATATGCAACCTTTATTTGCATGGTTTCAGAGTAACAGCCGTGTTAGTCTGTATTCGCAAAAAGAAAAGGAGTACTTGTGGCACCTTACAGACTCACCAATTTATTTGAGCATAAGCTTTCCTGAGCTACAGCTCACTTCTTATGCTCAAATAAATTGGTTAGTCTCTAAGGTGCCACAAGTCCTCCTTTTCTTTTTGAGAATACAGACTAAAACGGCTGTTACTCTGAAACCTGTATATATATTAATGCTGTACAGGACTGGGATACTGCACACCACCATTCCCATTGAATAGCACTAAATAGCCAAAGTAAATGAATTAATTCACTCATATTACCCTTTTGTCCTTTCCAATTTCCTAGTCTGATTGATGCTGTTAGTTTCTGTGACCCCGCTCCCACTTTTGTAGAAGTACTAACCTAGACTTAAATTTGTCCTGTGAAATGTCACTTTGTACAGAAAGCCAGTTCTTTCAGCTTTCATGTGGAAGATTATATGGTTCATGAGTTCTACATGGTAAGTTTTTCTTTATTGTGAGCGGCAGCTCATGGTGAGCTTCACAGATCTTGAGCAGCTCTACCTTTGATGGATGTTACTACATTTTCTTGGTGGCTGGTTTTTATTAGTTTCAAAAGATAACAGTATATGCATCCATACGCTCTGGTTTGTGTGTGAAGGGCATTACACTGAAAGATTGGAGAAGGGCACTGTTGGAAAAATGGACTGAGAGCTGAGAGATCTTGTCCTTCCCATAGCTCTTTCAATGACTGGCTGACCTTGGACAGATCACACAAACTCTGTGGGCCTCTGTAAAATGGGAATGGTACTATCTACCTTGCAGAGTATTTTTGTGGTTTAATGTTTTTTAGAAAATCAAGAGGTTTTCACCAGAATATAATCTAAACTTCATTGACACACTTGAACATTGTTGTTTGGAGGCTTTAACAAGGTATATTAGCCCTGTCTCCAGCACAACCCTGTTCCTGGTGCAGCCCAGAAACAAGACATTATGGGGCTTGTGGTTCCCATGGCTGATGGTGTTAAGAGCTGTGTGAAAAGTGCTTCACATGAGAAGCCATTTACAGTGCACAACAATAACAAAGTTTGATTGGTCCTACAAAACCCAGAATTAAAGCTGCAAGTTTGTGAGTGCCATCTACTGGAACCTTATCTGTTAACTATTTACATATCTAGAGCATTACTATTTTCTACAGCAGTCCTGTAACAGATGGGAGCTGTAGGCCTCACAGAAGGAAGGCTTGGGAGAGAAGCGGCATACAAGAGCTCCTTTTTTGCTCAGTGTGGTGAAAGATCTGAAGGGAAGAGGGTTTGCTGTTGGATCTCTCCAGTCAAAGGGCCTGGGAAGGGCTTTGGAAGAGCCTGAAAAGAGGCCTAAAGGATCAGCCAAAGGCCTAGATAAAGTACCCCGAATATAGTGTGGTGATTTGGCTAGAGGCAGAGAAAGAGAGAGCCCAGCCCTGAGATGGGACTGGTGGGATTACCAAGTGGCACTGCTGTTCTACTCAGGCAAGGGGAGGACAGGTAGAGAACTTGGGTGAGATTCTGTTTGCACTTCTGAGCCCAGAACTATCAGTGTGGGGGTGGGCACTAATGTTTTTACAGTAAAGAGCTTCCCATGAGGGGGCCTACAGTACAATTATGTATAGGAACTCTGAGATCTCTACTTTCAGGAAGTGCTTGAAGACACAGAATAGTGTATGTGGAGGAAGAAGTAAACCCTGGATGTTGCACTGTGTTGACTCTCTCTCTTTTTATGCTTGCACATGGAACAGAGGTTGCTTTAAGCGCCCATGCCATCTGGGCTATTCCAGGGTCTGGAAAGCCATTAGTGTAACTTAGACAAGTTACTGAGTACTGTGACCCTGCTCCTGACAAGAGGTTTGCGAGGGGCACACAGGAAGCAGCTTTATGGGGCCTGTGCCAGAGGGAATCTTCTCTTGACCAGAACCAGGTTTTTCGGGTCCCCTTATGCTGCTCAAGCCCTGTGTAACAGAGTTGAAGAGTGAGTGAGGATGTCACCCTTTGATTTATGTGGATTTTCACATGTTGGACTTTCTCACAGAGGGTCTGCAGTGGTTTGGTTTGTCTGACTGGAAAGCTGAAATACCCAAACCATGAGGGAAATTTAAGCAACAGTGCATCTCCATACTGAAGAAGTAAGCCAGGACTGGATATTTTAGTACCTGTGCTACTTCCAACTGCCATGAGCGTTAGTCTGAGTGATGTTGTGGCATAAGAACTTCTGAATGTTAATCACAAGACTCTGTGGATAGTATTTCTATAGGTGGCATGAAAACTAAGTAGCAAACTGCACAGTTTGAAGTAATCCATAGTTGCTATTAGTTTTGGACAAATACACACACACATGCCTGATTTCCCACCTACTCTGCACCCCTGGGCAGCCATTTACACATGTGGAAAGTGAATGTATAAATAACACTGCTGAATCAGAATAGTAGCACTCTGCACAGGTATCAATGACTACACAAGGTGGAGGGCTTTGGGAAGGATATTTCTGCAGAGACTCATCTTCAATAGGATTTATGCACATTAGTGTGTAAGTGTTAAGTAATTACAGAGTGAAAATATAAAACCACTGTAGGCCCCAGGAAAGTTCACTTCTTTTGCTACAGATGCTACCTTCAATTTGAGTAGCGGTCACCATGCTGTCTTCATTCCTTCACAGAAGTACAGTACTTCTCCTGAAAGTGGTCTGGGTATTAGCCTCAGGGAAACTTTGCAACAGTTTTATTCAAAGTATAGTTTAATTATGTAAAACATTATTATTATTATTTAGTGGAATAAAATGGTGGAAATGTCGTTATTCATGTGACATATTCCTATTCTTCCAAACATGGCACATGTCAGCCTATATTCCTCTCACAAAAGATGCACCAACACACATCTAATAGAAGACTGACACACTGAACCATGGCAATGAATTTTCCTTTGACAGAGAGAGAGCAACACAACCTATCTAAGCCTACTGCATTTAAAAACATTAAAGGGTACGTTGGCATATGAGTTGGGGTATCAGAAATGCAGTACCTGAAACTTTATCTGGAATTTTGTCTAATTCCCAAGATACAGTGCTTGTATAGCAACTTCCACCTTAAAACTTGTCATGCATCAATCACCTTCTTTTAACTTCCGGTATTTAAATAAAATGAATTAATAATTTGATCTCAAGTTTAACACATCAGTGTAGAGGATTGTGAAAGTCTACATGGTCACTAACTCTCAGGAAAACCATCAATTTGAATTCAAATCCTTTCCAAATCTGTTTTTCAGAGATGAACTAGTCAGTCAGAAATCCAGTTTTAATTCTCATCTGAACAATGTAGCTTATACTTTCTCCTTAATAAAATAAAAGCAGGGTTTTTAATCAAACCACTGTTTCACCTATTAGCACTATGTCAACTTCAAAGATACTATGCAGGCAGTGAACAGCTTCAGTATTGCCAGTTCCAAGTAATTCAGTGAAGATTTTTATGACCCTCACATTTCTAAGGCTTTCCAAGCATTTTTTTCTCATTCATTTTAAATGAGTTAAAATTTACATTTTTTAAGAGTGTGTGATCTAAATGCTATAAAATACTTTTCTCCCATATATTAAAAAAACCAGTAAAACAAAAACTACACTGTAAACTAGGAAACTGCTAATCTAATCTGTTTTGGACTCCCATCTCCTTAAGATGTTTAAAACAAACTAACTGTCATACTAAATAGCCCAAGACAGTTATGGCTTGATCGAAAGCCCAGTGCAACTAAAGACTTCCATTGTCTTCAGTGAACTTTAGATCAGGTACTTAGTGCTAAATTCAGCTCTCGGGCCCTGATCCTGTAAATATTGAAGCAGATGCATAACTTTTCTCATGTTGAGTTGTTCATAGACTGCAGTAGGGCTAATTGTATGAGTAAAGTAACACACATACTTAAATGTTTGCAGAATCGGGCCTAAGTAATTAAACTAATTTCAATACAAATATATCTGCACAGTTTTGAAAAAAATGATAAAAATATTTTGTAAATGAAATTAATTACTATCATTTAATAAATGAACTAGTACTGCAGCAATCTCTGCCACATAGCTGACTTCTCAGGTGCTGGAAGTAAACACTTTTGGTTTCATGTGCATCCAAATTGCTTGTGAGATTCACACAAGCTACACTGCACTATTCTTTACACATATTTCCTAACGTAGGTGTGTGTGTGTGTGTGTGTGTTTACAGCTAGGAGATGGAAACCATGATGAGGCTTCAGCAAAGCCATTTATATAACTTTGAAAATTCTAATTATATCTACATACAATATGTAGCTGTATAGGGTATTATGTAGTGCAGCTACATGTAGCTATAATAATATGGAATACTACTTCCCTTGATTTTCATATTATAGCCATTATTTGTAAGACAAGCCTTCTGACTGAGTCCCCACTTGCCCCCTCTAAATTACTCAGAACATTTTCAAACATATTCCTTTTGGGATGAAATTTCCCATCTTGGTCCCTGACCACAGGTGAAATTTTTAGGTAAGTTCTGAGGGCAAGTAAGATCAGCCTCCAGGTTGCTGCAATCTGCTCCAGGAATGGGGTAGAAAATCAAAAAGGCATTAATCACTGTTTGCTATCAGCTTTCTCCTTTTCCTATCTTTTGGGCTGCCACGGGTAGCTGTTGAGGAGGAGAGCTATTGTTTGCTAGCCATTCTTTTAGATCTGGGATGGTCAGTCAAGCTCCTATCCTCTTCCGATGGTTCCCATAGCCCTGCATGGAAGCAGGTAATGGGGTAATCAGAGCGACTTTCTCCTCCTTCCCACTTGTGAGGCTGCAGGCAGCCAGCAGGTAAGGGACACTAGTTGCTCAGTAGAGCTCCCAGCTCCCATCAGAACAGCTTCCGGGGAAGAAATGGCCCCTACTTCCTCTCCATAGTGACAGAGTTGGAGGGTTTAAGGTTATTGAAATGCATAGGGCAAGAGGAAAAAAATCATGTTTTGGAGGTGTAGTTCCCAAAGGTTACTCTACTCCAGTTCAAGCTGTATTTGCTTGCTAGAATCTTTTTAGATAAATGACAAAGACAAGAGTTTTGAAGCTGAAAGTGGAAGCAGATGATGGAAATTGTTCTAATCATAAAACAAGATACAAAAAGAGCAGGATAGTAAAGTGGTCCTCTGTGTCACAAGCAGGCAAAGCTAATAAATCCATGCCTGACAGTCAGGTACACTGGATTGTACAAATTATATGCTTTTATCTGGGGAGAATTTTGGAGGAAGATTAAGGTTCTAATACGAAGCTTTCTTGTGAGAATTATCAGTTGGAAGGAAGGCATTATACATTGCAGCATGGGGACGTTGTGCTGGGGGGCGGGGGTGTTTGTTGTTTTGTTTTTCCAATTTTGTATCTTTTATTATATGCCAAAATTCACTAACGCCAGATTTTTGCTTGTATACATGTTACTCAAAAAATTAGCAGTATAGGAAAGATTTTGTTAGCAATTTGATAGTATACTTATTTTTCGGTTTATTCAGTTCAACCAGGCTGCAAAGATAATTAATGTTGTGTATGAGCAAAAACTGAAAAGATCTGCAATGTTCAAGGAGTTTCCAAATATTACTGAGTGTTCAGTTTTCTACTTACTTGAATCAGCTTATAAAGCAAATTGCATGCTTATTTTAAACAAGAAAAATAGAGGCCAACCATAATAGCTGAACAAGAATGAAGGTGCTCACAAGCTCTTATGACTTCAGATCTGCCTTGAATGTTATGCAAAGAGAGAGACTGGCTAATGGACTGAAAGAAATAAAAACGACACATCCTATTTCAATTTCTTTGTGTATTTTGAAATACAATTACTTTATTCTGGGATTACTGCTGAAGTGCGAGGATTTTTAAATTGCAGAAAAAAAATAACGTGAAATGCAATCCCTCTTCTCCCTCCCTTTGTACCCTCAGCCTCAGTGATTAAAATACTTTGATGTTTTAAATTCTTATTCCTTTGTTGTGATTTTATGGTGGCTTTGAAGGTTACTTTGCAGCTTTTTTGCATTTTCTTTCCTAATAGTTTTATCAGGACATGTGTCTATAATAGCTAGGCATTTAAACAAAATACATTATTTAAATATGAAATGGAAAAGGGAATAAATGTAAGTCTGGAGTGTGTTTTTCTCTGTCATTTGTAGGCACAATGGAATGACTTAGAAGAAACAAACAAAAATAGAATAAATAGGAGTCATCCGTAGAAGATGCATTTGGCAAATACTAACTTTCTTAGTTTATCTGCTAGTGGACCTCTCACCCTTAATGAGTGCTGACTTTGTTTTTAGAACACAGGTAGGTTAGTAGTTGATAGATACCTTCTTTTATTTTCCAGAGAATTTAAAGTGACCCAAGATCAGTGATCTGGACCCATTGGTGCTAGGCACTGCACACACCCATAATAAAACAATTCTTGCTCTAAAAAGCTTTCAGTGTTGCCATATATCAAGACCCAACCAGAAGACCGAAATAAATGCAGGGGAGGGATGGAGGACAAGTTATCACTGAAACTAGTGTGTTGGGTAGGCTAAGTAGCAGTCTCGGCACACTAAATGCTCAGCCATTGTCATGGGCTTTGTAATAATCTGTGTGAGTCCTTTTTATTGCATTTCTTGTATTTCCTTTTCAATTTTTAAAATGCAAATATGCACGAGTTATCCCGTTTTTAACAAAGTGCCTAAGAAAACAACTTGAAAGACTGAAGAGATGAGGAGTCGACACAGGTGAAATAGAGAAACCTGGGCAGAATTAGCTTCGTACGCTGATTACAGTTTTGTCAGGAAAAGGGCCAGCAGCTAGCCTGCTTACCCTCTAGCTTAACCCTTAGGCAGTCTAACGAGCACAGCTGGTCCCCCGTTGAGCTGCCTGATTGGCCCGAGCATCTGATTGGTCGAAGGGATCAGCAGACCCTGCTCTTAAGACCAGCTGCAGCAGCAGCAGGGTAATGGTTCCTTAAAGCATTTGCCCAGAGTTGAGATTGATCTTGTTCCTGCCCTGGACCAGCCTTACCTCACTCCAGGTAACCTGGCTCTGACTTTGCGCTCCAATTTCTGACTTTGGCTCGAGTCTCGGTGCGTGACTCCTGCTCCCACTACTAAGAATGGCTGTCCCTGTCCCAGTCTCTGATCAGTTTAAAGCGGTGTGAGCAAATAAGACACAAGTAACTTCACTGACAGTAGTAGTCCCATCTACTCCTCATCAGTTACTCACATGCGTAATTGTTTATCATTTATTTGTATTATTGTGGCACACGTCACAGACCAGGACCCCATTGTGCTAGACTGTGTACAAACAGAATAAAAAGGTTAGATACAAACAGGCTCATGGAGGAAATATCAGGAGATCATATTAGTCAGCATGATAGGCTGTAGTCTCAGCACTCCAGCAGCCCAGCTATTTTCAAGGTGTATTTATTTTTTGTAGGAATCATGGGGGAAAAGAAAGTTTGAATGAGGATAATGAGTTAGTTTTGCCAGCTGAAGATCTGGTCTTAGGAGTGGAGAACTGTCCTTCTTTGCTCACCATGGCTAGTAACGTTGTTCCTTCCTCACAACTCATGTATTCAGTGATCAAGCTCCTGAGAATGACAATACTTTAAAGTCTTCATGGAGCATCCTCCTGCCAATCATGGCTTACTATGTAAAATTAAAATAAAAATGCTTGAGGATGGGCCTTATTGCTATAGAATAATAAACATTCTGACTTTGGACATGTGTTTGTAGCAGGGGGAAAACGACACACACAGAGTCTTGCATGAGCCCATGACAGATGGCCAGACCAGTTCTGGCTCCCTTGTACACATGCCGTGATCTCACTCAACAGAGCCACCGTGACAAAAGTTGCCAAGAAGTATCTCAGTTACATCTCACTATCCAAGGGTGTATGGTCTGCATGCTTAGCCAAGTGGCCACTTGTAGCTGCCTCTCCACCCCCTTGCAAGATGTATTCCTACTTTACAGGGGAATCAGTTGCATCAGGGAGGTTCCATAGGCTGCTAATAAGGGATGGAATTCACCTGTGGTGGAGATAATCCATGAAAGGTCCTCTGCATCACTTTAAGCCTGCTGGAGATGTGCTGCGTACCCCTCCTGCATTTGGAAATGGGTCTCCGCCCTAGGCCTGCAGTGGCTGGTAGGACAGGAGCAGGTCAAGGGAGGAGCTGCAGATCCATATTTATTTGTGCTGAATCCAGTGCACCTATTATTCTACACTTTTGCCAAAGAGGAACCACAATAACTATGCAAATTGGAATAGCAGCCTAGAGAGGTGGCGAGTGGGTTTTCACAGCAGTGGAGTTGTATATGAGCAGAGTGAATTACACCTGCTTTGTAATACAGGTTGTCAGGGTTCCCTCCCCACTCTGAACTCTAGGGTACAGATGTGGGGACCCACATGAAAGACCCCCCAAAGCTTATTTTTACCAGCTTAGGTTAAAAACTTTCCCAAGGCACAAATCCTTCCTTGTGCTTGGATGGGTACTGCTGCCACCACCAAGTGAGTTAAACAAAGATTCAGGAAAAGGACCACTTGGAGTTCCTATTTCCCTAAAATATCCCCCCAAGCCCTTCACCCCCTTTCCTGGGGAGGCTTGAGAATAATCTACCAATCAGCTAGGTAAACAAAGTGAGCACAAACCGGACCCTAAAAACCAATCAGGTTCTTAACAACAGAATTTTTATTATAAAAAACAAAATAAAAGAAGCACCTCTGTAAAATCAGGATGGAAGGTAATTTTACAGGGCAATCAGATTCAAAACACAGAGGATTCCTCTCTAGGCAAAACTTTAAACTTACAAAAAACAGGGATAAACCTCCCTCTTAGCACAGCGAAAGTTCACAAGCGAAAACAAAAGATAATCTAATGCCTTTCCTTGCTTTACTTACAATTTTTTTAATCCTAGATCTTATTTCTGGCAGGGTTTTAAGAGATGTTTTTTCCTGCCCCTGGTCCCTCTCTGGCTTGGAGAGAACCCACACAAAGAGACAAAGCAAAACCCTTCCCCCCACTGATTTAAAAGTATCTTCTTCCCTTATTAGTCCTTTTGGTCAGGTGCCAACCGGGTTATTTGAGCTTCTTAACCCTTTACAGGTAAAGGAGGGATTTTATTGCTACCCTTAGCTGTATGTTTATGACACAGGTGCATGCAATTTTTGAAGCGTGTGAATGTTTGGAGTGAATTTTGCCAGTTTTCTGTGGTCAGCAAGAACTACTTGTTACTTCCAGGCCTGTGGACTGCATCATCACAACCCCTGAGGGCAGGCTACTTAATGGCTGTGTAGGCATGCACAGTGTTTGCTGGGGAACATATACTGATGAGGTAGGTTTTGAGATTACCTGATTTATGTATATAGCTAGAGAACAAACACTAGTGTCAATTAGGAATTGTAGCCCATATTCTTGGTCAGTGCACTGTGGGCCAGATTTTCAAAGGTATTTAAATACCTAAAGATGCAGATAGCCACCTAGTGGGATTTTCAGAATGGCTTAGGTATGTAAATACTTTAAAAAACCTGGTCCTGTGCGTTTTATTTCTGCAACTTGCTGACATATGTTATGGGCTGCTAAATAGGATTTTTCTGTCATTTTATTACCTGTTTAAATCATCACAGTATCATGAATTTTTGTCTCTGAGCAGCCCAGCAGATCATGCTTTTTTGTTTGCTCTCTCATTAAAGAAAACAATATTTGTTATTGGAGAGTTCGTCCTGATTTTTTGTCCATAACTGACTTTATCATGAATTTAATTTTGGGGTTTGTGTGTGTGTTGGGGGGAAAATAACATCTCCTCCCCCTCATAGATATAGCAGTCACCTTTTTTCTGTTAAGGCGAATGATGTTTTGCAGTCTGCTGTTTTCTACAAGGTGGATTTTAAGAATTAAAAAGCGAAAATAAAGCCACGCAGGGGGAGAGATGCCCTAGATCTAGCCAGTGTCGATTAAAAGAGAGCTTCTGATGCAAATTCCACATCAGCACCAATTTTGTCACTTAAAACGTTAAGATCAGAAGCAATTACCTTCAATAGCACCTTGTTTTTATGTGTCTACCCTTCATAGCCTTGGCTAGTAACCCGGCCTACACTATAATTTACAGTGACATCTAATTTCAGCAGATCTGCAAGCAATCTAACTGAAGATGGAGATACCGAGGGAGTGAGGACTCCAACTTTATCACTGCCGATAGAGATTCTTTTTTTTTTTTTTTTTGCCAGTTCAGAAAGCAGATCTTTCAGGAATGAAGGCTTTGTGTGTGTGTCTGTTTTGCATATCTCATTACTGGAATTATTTCTCAGTTTAGGCAAACAATTTCTGCCTTTAACTAGATGATTTAAATACTCCGAAAGAAAGGAAAAAGTCCAGCCAAGTACTATCAGCACTTAGTAGATTTACCATTTTAAAGTATCTCTGCAAAAAGGAGGTGGGGTGGGGTAGAGAGAGGAAGCAAGCATTCATTGCTAATCATTTCCTTTGAAGTCTGGTAGAGACCTGGTGATTTTGTATTGTGTGCAAAGTCACAGTATGAGACTAAGATTATTTTAAGAAACACTTTTATCATTTTCTAACTGACAGAAAGGGCAAGCTTGCCAGCCATGCACTTTGATGTTTCTTCATGGAAACAACAAAAGAACCCCACAATGATGTGATTAATGACCTGCACCACTTTCTCTGATCCCCAAACTTGAATACAGAGAACACATAAGACCTTCACACTATTATCCACCATCCTATTCAGATGAGATTAGTATTGGCACAACTTCTTTTTAGAAGCATGTTCCTTGAGCCAAGGAATTTGAATATCATCGTGGGTACAGTTATGTAATGAGGATGTTGATTTTGATGAAGCTATGAGCTGGCAGCGATACCTTTGTAACAAATACAGCAGTTTTACAGTAATTATGGATTGTATGGTAGCCATTTTACTTGCCGCAAAACTGCTTAATGTTTTAAATGTGTAATTATTAAGGGAAAAAGTTCACAATTTGCTTTTCTGCTATCCACCTTTTGAATAGGTTTGGACCAGATGCTATAATTTAGTCATTAAGCAGCTTCTTACAAAAGAAGACTTACGCAAACAAACATTATTTTCTATCACTACTGTCCTGTTTTGAGGCTCAAAAGATTAAGTGACTTTTTCTTCTAGTTTAATTTTACCCTTTAGATAGCACATGGGGCAGGTGTTGGCTTTGGAAGGTTCTTTTAGATTGAATCAGATGGCAACAACGGGCATGAATAATGAAGAATAATAAAGTGCTGGTGTGGATCATAGAATTAGTGTATTTTGGAGATAAAAGTGAGTCAGTTGTATGGTTTGTTTTGTTTTTTTTTAACACGTGCACAGTGCCTATTCTGTTCAAGTAAAGTTTTTACACAAAGAATGATTACAGAAAATATGAACTGAGCTGCACTCCTTTAAACATAAAAATCTTATGGGGAAGTTTATGCTGATATCTGTCACCATAGTATTGAGTAGATCAGTTCTTTAAAAATAATCCAGATTGATGAAGGCACAATAAAAGACTTGTTTATATTTTCAGCCTCTTGAGAAGACCACTACTTTTCAAAGGTGCTTCTCTGCGATCAATGTTGTAGAAGGGGTGGGAGGTTGGAGGGGAATAACAGTACAGCAGGGTACAAGTTTTCCTGGGCACATCCTTAAATAAGAATTAAAAAACAAACACATGCCCAGGCATTTACAAAAAAAAAAGGAGCTGTCATCATCTCCAGTCTACTGATAGTTAATCTTCTATTGCAACACAGCTGTGCTGGCAGGACTAGAAATTCATTTGGTAAGCTATAACACTTTTAATTCTGCACTATACGCTGAGCTATTAATTTTTAATTCTAGGGAGAACATACGGGTTTGATCAGAACCTACATCTGCATCTTGCCTATAGGAAGTATTCTGTCTAGTGAGAGCTAAGCCAGCTCCGGTTTATTTACTCAGTAAAGTCATAACATTAACTTAGATAACAAGAGTTGAACTTGAAAACATCCCAAGGACCTTCAGAAACATGGAATCCTTCACCTTTCTGGATGTTTTTCGACTTACATACTGAAATCCTGCTTGAAGATAGATGATGTAGCCATAGGAACCAGGCATCAATCTTGATTGGGCCATCACCGTCTCCAAGTGGAGATCTTGGCCTTTTCACCCTGCTGTCTAAGATGCTGAAGCCTATTGACAGCATCACAAGGAATACTTCCAGGAACACCGTGGGGCTGTGAAGGAAGCAAACTAAATTTCTTCACAGAATAAGTTCTAGGTTCCCATTATTGTGGGGGCAGGGGGTATTTTGGGCCCCCTAAAGTTTAGTTTAAAAAAAAAACAAAACAAAAAACACAAAAACCTTCCAGAAGTTCAGGTGCTAGTCTTAGACCCCTGGAAAAATCTTGGATTTTAAGAGTTTTAAAGAAGCAAAACTTGGCTGCTGTGTCAATATTTTGTCATTGCCTCTTCCAGTGCTGAACACTGCATAACTCTGTACACATTTTGGCCTTTTTTACAATAATTTGGGGACCTTGAAGATCATCAGAGGGGAGGGCAAATATCCCCTTTGTCCTCCCCTGGTAATACCAGGCCTGTCCCACAGGATCTGCAAAATCCCAACCAGTGGAACTGTTCTGAATGGACTGGCTAATCCAACCAGACTACGTTAACCAGACCAAATACTGCTCACTGTAAAGATTTTGCTTTTTTCTTCACTAAGAAGAGCAACTGGATATAAGGCAGTCTTGTTTGGTACCTTCTGTCCTGGCTAGCAGAGAGAACAAAGACCATTCCACTCAAATAGAAGCCTGGAAACTCTGAAAATGTTCAAGGCACCCCACATGAAACAAATATTTGACACTCATTGCTCCTGAAAGTGAACAAAGAGCAACTGGACACAAAGCTCACCAATCATCAGTGCCTTCTTCCAAGAATGCAATCTACCAATAGGGCCTGAAGCACTGTACTATTCTTTTTTTACAATAAAAGAAACACTGGAGGTAAAATTTTGGCTCCACAGAGGTCAATGGCAAAACTTCCCAAAATATTTTCTGCATTTTTCTGACCTGCTGACAATCCTATACCTTCACAATCAGAATGCACAACAGGACATGGCAGATATATGGATGACCTTCTGATATATATGGCTTGAGGGAGGGAAAAATGTCATTGCTTTATACATTTGGATCTGTCTGGACCCTTTGAAAGAGTCATTCAGAAAATGGTGCTAATCAATACACAATACCCAGCAGAAGAGGGCAAGTGCAACATTAGGGTGGCTTCAATCATTAGGGTGGCTTCAATCATCCCTCTCAGGCAGGTCCAGGGAATGGTGATGGGCAAATATTCCTCCTTCCCAAGAATGCTTATCTGTGGAATCCCAGAGGGAACAGTCTGTTTCCTCTGCTTTTCAGCATGCTGTTGAGGAGGAGCATTGCTGAGGAGGTGCATTTCTGCAGTTTTTCAACAGTTGCCAGATACTGGACAGCTGTGTGACAGTGGTGTTAGCATAGGCTGGGAATGACAGAGTTATATGTTATGTAAATATTGTTGATATATCCCCATGAAGTGCCACAATTTCCCCCAGCAGCTGGTTGTAAATATTAGGTGGTAGGTCATAGGAGAAAATAAACTTTGTAGTACCACAGCTGAATACTCTTGTGGCAGAAATGTAGTTTCATACCATTAACATTCAGGCCCTCAGAATGATTGATTCAAACCACGTTTAGAGCATTTCCTTACTCCTCTCAACCACTCTCAGGTTGCAGAGCAGTATCCTGTGTTCCACTGAATCAAATGTTGAGGATGGATCCAAGAGAATGAAAATAGACATTGACTGTTTATCCACTGGTAGACGAAGAAAACCCAGCAATGCTAAGAGAGTTCTAGTTCCAAATCCTGGCCTGGTACCTAACTGGAAAGGACTGATTGTGGGCAGATGTGCTAGGAGGTAGCTTTTCTCTATTTTCTCAGTAGGCTTGCTCAGAAAAGGGAGGTTTGATTTGGGGTGGTTGTTAGTTTAGTCTGTTGCTTCCACAGAAGGCTTTTCTTCATGGTGGGCCAGACTACAACATGTTTTTTACAGCGAGAGGTAGTGAGACAGGCCACAGGCACTCTTTGCTTTTGACTCTTGTTTTACTAACCACGAAGTCCGATTTGTTAGGGGTCTGACACATCTTTCGACATGCACAGGGCTTTCTCTAGTTTGAACTATCTGAATTCAAAAGAAAAGGTATGTACAACTTTCTACATAAATATGGTGCATGAATAAATGTTTGTAAATTAGTTTGTACTTGCAATTTTAGCAGATTATTGGCACAACTGCATACACTACACATGAATTTTGCTTATCCATTAGCAAAGCTTATACATACACATAACAAATATGTACTTAAATGTATACAGACAGTACTAACATAGCTTATAAAGTTTATTACTAGGTAGTATGGCATCGTTAAAAGGGTGACTAGATATCGTGCAAAACTTGTAATTTGGCTTGCAATCTGAAACTCCGCTTTCTTTTGCAGTTGCAAATACAATTACCTGTTCACACATGAAATTTCAAGTTGTATTCATGATATATGTGCATATTTTTGATATTAGTCTTTAATGTAAAATATGACCATATGGCATATACTGTATATCTGAATAAAGTGACAATCCTTAATTTACATGCATGTAATAGTCCTACAGTATAATCATGCAGAATCATTTATAAAGCTTTTAGGTGGTAACCACAAGCAGTAGTTAGGTGCTAAAGAGATTATTCTCATAAATTAGTTTTACCTGGAAAGTAAAGGAAGCAAATCTGTTTGATGTTGAGTTAAAAACAGACTGGCTTTATCATACATTGTAACTCAAACTTACGCCTGTAACACTCCTAGATATTGTGCTGGATTCCACAGTTGCAAGAGGAGAAAGAGCACATACTCCCCCTCCTTCCCATTTCTTACCCAGAACAAAGCAATTATATTTTAGAAGAAACCATTTAAAGGATAACCAATTTCACTGCAAGCATCCAGGAGTCCAACAGTTTAACATGACTCTGGCTGAAATGACATCTGTAAATTTGTATCTCCGCTGCAGTGTGCCACCTAGTGTTTTTTCTGTAATTTTGTAGCAGAAACCATATTACTTACTGCCCACTGAGTTCAATACCCTATTTCAATAGCTACTGCCATAAGGACGTATCACTTGCACCAAAGCACTATGCAACCTTTAAAGCAGGTGAGTGTATAAATGTGTACATTTTTCTCTCTCTATTCACAAATAGAGATACATACGTAGATTTATATAGCTACAGATATAAAAATACTGATTAAATGATCCAGTGAAATAAAAATCCTCTCTTCATGACTGAAGAATTATTTCAGAGAAGCAGAATTTTCACTACAACATGGGATACGCAAGGAAACTCATAGCTTAAAGAATATATGATGCTCCTATCAGAGCCTTATAGTTGCTAGTATTTGAGGTGTACGATAGTAATTATTATCCAAATATCTTACTCTCTGGATTGAAGGTAGAATACTGACGGCCAAATTCTTTTTGTCACTCAATCTGAAAGCAGAAAATCTGGCCATATGCATTCAAAAGAGTGTTGGCTTACAGCAAGCTTCCACAAAACTTGCATGAAGAAGTACAAACCAATATTCCAAATGCACCTATGGTCAGATTCAGAGTCCAATGGATGTGGGCATGAGATAAGGCCCACAGTAACTGATGAGAGACAACAGCTTGAAAATAACTAATAGAGGGATTTTGGCAATCAATCTAGCCTTGTGGGGTCTGTCTACGCTGCAGTTAAAACCCCAAGGCTGGCCAGTGCCAGCTGACTCAGGCTTGCAGGGCTCAGGCTGCAGGGCTGTATAATTGCAGTGTAGACTTCTGGGCACGGGCTGGGGCCAAAGCTCGCAGACCCTGTGAAGTGGCTCTATTACAAAATGCTGATTTCACCAATGACCTTTAAGTTTCCCTTGAACCACATTTGCGTTTTCCAAGTCATTTGAGATCCTTTTATTTAAGTATTTTGTTTAATTTCTAGAAAAAGAAGCTATGATATGGCTCAAAATAAGTGTGTTCTTGCCCAACTCTGTCCCCTGTGGAAAATGATCCCATTAAGTTCCTCAACTCTGCAATAGTGCATGTCTTTCTGGACAGCTTCTAGATCTCAATGATCTGCTCAGATTGCCTTTCTGGGTGGGTTTTTGTGTGTGGCAGTTTACAGCAGCCATATCCTTAATACGTAATGGAATCTAGAGAATGTGCAGTAAGGAAAATTCTTTCAGAATTTTACTAATGATTTTATATGAGTTCTTAAAGATGTGCCAGCCTGCTGCTGATTGCTTCTTTGCCCCCCAAAACTTGCTCTTCCTTGCCAATCATCATATGAAGAAGAGCTTGGGAAAAAGTCAGAATTCAAATCCCCTATTCTGATTTTTTTTCTGCTGATCTTTCGAGTGCATTTCATATGCTTTAGATCTCTGATCAACTTCTAATCATAGTAGGGGAATCCAATGCATGGTATTCTACCTTTTCCTTGCAGAAAAAATCCAGATCCAGAGGGCAGTGTCTAGAATAGTTGTGTCTATGAATCTGTGTCTTTTTAAAAGACACACATTTGGAGTCTGGATTGCAAATGTGAAGATATGCAGAGTTCTGTACAACAGATGGCAATGCAACTCCAACATACGGAGAATGCATGAGGCTTGCTAATTTCAGCAGGGTTGTACAGTTTTGAGCTGTACTCTCCCTATTTTAGTAGGCTTCACTCCATTGATGAAGTTTTGTTTGTATGTTATGTAGGGTCTGTGGTATAGGCTTTGATTGATTTATGGTGCAAAATGCACAAATCACTAATTACAGGTTCTTTTACTCAGGTGGCTACTTGAAAGTTCTCATAAGGAAATAGATTGTCATGTATATAGAGACAGGAAGACTTTATTCAAATTCAAAGAAGTATAATTGCAACCACAGAAAAATAAAGTATAGCAAAATGACCTCCTGCATTGTGCATACTCCCAAGTTTATGGATACCATCAGAAGTGAAGGTGGAAAGAAGTTGGATTGATGCTGAGGTTTCCACCGTCCTGTCCATCTGATGTCCCAACTAGGGGTTGATCTGACAATCTTTAATAAGCCTTTTCCTTACATACCCACACATCTGGGACTATATATGATTAGGTCTTGGCCTCTTGCCCATGTTTATTCTAGAGCAGGGGTCAGCAACCTTCGGCACGCAGCCCATCAGGGTAAGCCACTGGCGGGCCATAAGACATTCTTTTTACGTTGACCATCTGCAGGCACAGCCCCTGCAGCTCCCAGTGGCTGCGGTTCACTGTTCCCGGCCAATGGGAACTGTGGGAAGTGGCAGCCAGCACATCACTGAGGCCTGCGCCACTTTCAGCAACTCCCATTGGCCGGGAATGGTGAACTGCAGCCACTGGGAGCTGCAAGAGGGCATGCCTGCAGATGGTCAAAATAAACAAAATGTCTCTCGGCCCGCCAGTGGATTACCCTGATGGGCCGTGTGCTGAAGGTTGCTGACCCCTGTTCTAGAGATGATGATTAGGGTTCCAACTGCTAGCTTAAGCTATTTGTTTAAATATGTTTCCCAATGGTTTTGAGAGGTAAATTTGTTTACTCCCAGAAAGCCCCTAAAATCTAATTAAACTCAAAGTGTTTCAGTTCGTTTATAAAAAGATAAATTTTTGCTCAATCTTTTATCCCTAGGTCAAATATTTAGGCCAACTATTCTGGCCTTATGCTAAATGCTAGACCCTGTTAGGCCCCAAACTTATTGCAAAGACTATTTCAAATATTTTTACATCTTATTTTTCCCTACCTGTGATTTGTTTTTATCATCACTCCCTTAAGCGTCCGTCTTAGAATCACAGAAATGTAGGGCTGGACCTTGAGACGTTATCAAATCCAGCCCCTTGCTCTGAGACAGGACCAAGTAAACTGAGACCATCCCTGATAAGTGTTTGTTTAACCTGCTCTTAAAAACCTCCAACAATTGGAAACCTATTTCAGAGCTTAACTACTTGTTAGTTTTCCCTAACAGCTAACCTAAATCTCCTTTGCTACAGATTAAGCCCATTATAACCTGTCCCACCTTCGGTGGACGTGGACATGGAGAACAAGTGATCACCATCTTCTTTCTAACTTCCCTAACATATTTAAAGATTGTTATCAGGTTCCCCCCATAGGCTTCTTTTCTCAAGACTAGTTTTTTCAGCTTTCCTCAAAGGTCCACATCTTTTCTTAAAGTGTGACATCCAAAAGTGGATGTACTCCAGTTGAGATCTCATCACAGTCTAGTGCAATTTCCTCCTGCTCTTTCTTACCATTTTAGCTGTTCCTAACATATAGATTGCAGTTTGATCCTAGGTATGTCTCTCTTCCCCCCAGCCCAGATCAGGTCAGAGTAAAAAAAGTCAACAGTGGTTTCATTTCACAAGGGATTTGTGTTTTACAAGCAGAGATACATTTTGGGAGTGAAACCCTCTCCTAAAAATTCAAGGTAAACATTTGCTGAAATAGCAGGATTTGCTGCAGAAAATGAGAGTTGAACATGATTTCCAGCCAAAATAATATATTGGACAACGTTATCTTGAAACAGCCCAGGTACACTTAAATGACTTGGGTTTCAGTACAAAAGTTTTGTACAGTTCTACTCTGAGACACGCGTGGTTGTATTGAACTCTCAAACTGAAATAACACAAGCATCCAAGATATTGTGTATAGTATTTAAGTGATACAGCATACATAGTCTAATATTTATGACAGACCCTAGACATAGACTCTAGTTCTAGAAAATACTGTTTGCTTTCCAATCTGTACAAGCCCCAGGGAGTTGCAGAAACTATCTTTGTGGCAAATGGATCAGTTCTAAGACAGCTAAGGAAAGAAAGACCTGCTCCTCAGCTGCACATTGTGGAGTCTATTGCCTCAAATTCTTGGGTACTTCAATTTCTACACTTAGAGACACAATGTCTACTCTATGTCTTGGCTGTAATAGGGCAGTTATGGTTGAGTAGACAGATGGACTTTCAGATCTAACTTTTATTTAAAAGTAGAGTGGCTATAACCAAAACAGCAGCTGAACTCTGGATCAGTAGGCAAATGTGGAGCCAAATACTTGAATGGGGATGGGGGTTGGGGTTGGGGGGCGGAGGGGGGGCTCAAAATCCAGATTTGGCTAATTAGAGATAGAGTTTGCTATTTGAACCAGTCTGGGATTTTGGATCAGGCTCATCTAGGGCAGAGAGAGGTCCTTGCATACAAGAAGAAAATCATGTTGGATCATGTCCTTATTTTGAAGCATTTGAAAAGCATAACAAATAATACTGTTACTATATAGAACACTTGTACTGATATACTATATCATTGCTTTATGCTAACTACAGTCTGGGTCCATATAGCATATGGCGACCAAATTTACATCTTATTCACCCTCAGGCCTTCCGTTTTGGGCTTTACAGCTGTAAATATAAAGACTGGTGCAGGAGAAGTAGGATAAGATTAATTACATTGGCTCAATACCAATCCTCCCAGTACAGCCTCTCCAAATTTTGGGATGAACTGGCAGTGTGGCACAAAGTGGACCTAATGTAGGGAAGAATCTGGGCTGTGGCATATACTATATTGTCAGTTTACAATTGAATAAATACAACCTAAGTGGTTTGCAATCTTGCAGGTCATAACTGTGCTAGGATTTACTCTTTTGACTTCGTTGCAAGATTTGTGTCTGTCTTATACTGAAATATACTGCTAGCAGTACTGTGAGATCTAAAAAGATGTCTTATTGAAGCAATGAATCTGTTTATATGACTGCGAAGAGAAACATAAAGCATACTCAAACTAATTTATGTAGATACCTTGATATATTTTTAAATATTGACTTGAGTTTGTACCTATTCATCAGTAGCATCTGCCATTACTGTTTTACACACAGTGCTTCATCCCACTGATGTTTAAAGAGATTTAAATGGCAAAAAGCAGATGAACAATTTTTTGAATCAGTTGGCTCCCTGTGGCTTTTTTGAATGCCTATTTGCTTTTTATGTATTTGCTTCTTTCTTACAATGATTAAGAGATAACACCAAGAAAAAGCAAAACAAAGCCTTGTTTGAATGTACTGTAGACTTGTTATTAACCATAGCTGGGGACATTTTCTTTCCACAATGAGAGAAGACAAATTATAAGTGACAGTAGTCTAGCAGACAATGTATGTATGATTGATAAAAGTGAGACTGGTGACTGACTTGATGCTTCCAAAATGATAATATAAAGAGTCTGAGCTAGTGATTTATATTTTAAAAATGCTTAGCAACATGATGTTGGTGTTGGGCCTTCTTTGTTGAAAGCACTTTCAGATTCACATTCTGCAGAAACAGCCCTTTCAAGCCATAGGCAAGCGTTAAAAATAGCACTTTAACTTTAAAACATAGTTCCCCACTGGCTCAGCTCCTGAGATGTAGGCTTAATTTTCTAAGATGAGATAAGAAAGTCACAAATGTTGATGCATCATTATCTGAAGTATACTGTATGTTTAGTTTTTTATATGGCACAATAGTGCTAAAGAGGCAATGCAGTTTGATGAAACTGCAAATAATAAATGGGGTCTGCTGACAGATGGAATTGGTTTTAAATTGGCTTTATTTGTGTATTTTGATGTGAATAAATCCATATGTTTGTAAGGACCCAGTTCTTTATGCTATTGTTGTGCAAAGTTTAGAAAAGAAGGCAATAATTTTAATTTTTTCTACAAGTTACTCCAAGATAGTCCATGTGTCCTAGATGCCTCTTTTATCAGTCCCCTTTTATATTTTTTTAGCAAAAATGTTAATTTACTTTACTCCTCCAAAATATTTATCTGACTCAGTACATTTTACTGTCAGTACTTCTTCTCTAAATAGGTTACAATTTTGGTATGGCAGAGTCATGCAATAAATTGAATCCTGCCTACTTTATATCTATTCAGCCCAGTAATCCATGCCTGCTGGTCCTGTTTCTAATATTTGAAACCTCTGTCCAGTTTTCATCCTGCTGCTATTTAAAAGAAATATTTTTGTGTTTTTTTTCTCTTTCCCAAAGTGGATCATAATAAATGCATCTTAATTGCCATAGGTTATATTCAACCCTGGACCAGTACCAGGTAGTCTATATTTTGAAATATTTACAGATGCTCACTGGGTGTGCATAGGAGTGATAAAGGCTGGTTTTGATTGCATCCAGTGTCCTCTGTGCCGCCTCTCCTGGAAGGGGTAAGTTTGGGTGTGGCTTTGAGGATGAGCTCTATTGGTACCAGGATTCCTCAAGGGCTTCTACAGACGCTCCAAACTTATCTGGGTTAGAAACATGACTAACTCAAGAGGTGTCGGTTAAGGTACTCAAGCAAGAGCTGCTTATTGGATGCATTTCCCTTCCCCCAAAACATCAGACTTTGGGTAGAGCTTGTTAAATATAAGAATTTCTGTCCCAATTTCTATCCCAAAATTCCAATATTCTGACATTTGTTTTAATCCTGATTCAGGATAGAAATTCTAAACATTTCATTGAATAGATATTTCAGAAAGATTTTGGTTTAAAAATGTTGAAACCAATTCTTTAGTTAATTGAAATATTTTATTTTGGCTTTGTTAAATATGAATGTATCCAACTTCATTGCCATGGTGTCTCTGGAAGTTGTGGTTTGGATGCCTCATACCCCTTTTCTCTTCGGTGAACCAGACTCTCCCACGGTGCGCTGTGGTGACATGAGTCCCAAGGTGCTAAATGCTGGTTCAGCAATAGGGGACGGTGTAATGCATTGTGGGAGATAGTCCAGCCAGACATAGCAGCCCACTGACTAAAATGGGGGCATGCTGCAGCAGCTCAGACAAATGCAGATGAAATTTTAACTCACCCAGTATGAAATGTTTGGATTTGGTTCAACAAAATGTTTCCTTTTATTACTTTTATGCCCCCAGCAAAGATTAATAGGACATTGCTGGTGTATTGCATGCTACACATTCTTCCCACCAGTTGCACAATAACTCTGCCTGAGGGGACCGGCATCAGTAAAATCTATCCTCCAGATATGGCTTGATCAAAAGTCCATTGAAGTCAAGAGAGGCAGATAGAGATGGCTGAGGGCAGTAACAGATAAACAGCCCCAGAGTTCTGAATGTAAGAATTTGATTGCCACCAGCTGTGCTGGTAAGCCGTAAACCAAAACTCTTTAAGATGTAAACACATGTGGGTTTATGGATGGTACTTATGAAGTGGGACAGCAAGTGCTGGACAGTCACATTGGTGCTTCCATATCCAGTGTTCATTGAAGGCAATAGTGCAGGGTCATGACACTTTTGTTTACCTGTCATCAGGCTCCTGGGATTGTGACGTGCTGGTGCAATAGGAGCTAGCTGCCTGCACCAGCCATTGTATTGAGAAGGTGTTTGCTTTACTTACCTGCTGCTTATGATGGCAGGCTTCTTTGGGCATCATTGGCTACTGTTGTCATGGTCAGGCTGATCTGTAGAAATGGGAAGGTGAGAGGGGACCGTATTCATAGCTGGTCCAGAAGTAGTGGAGCTATATAAAAGCTTTATTATCTGTCTGTCTGTCTGTAAGCAGAGTCTGGATGAGCTCTCCCCTGACATCTAGTGGTGAACTGTGAAAAAAGACTTCAAAAGCTGATCTCATTTGCCTGGACACACCCACCCTGCCTAGGTGCTCAGCATGATGGGATTGCTTGCCCAAATGATCATTGTGGCTGGTGTTGGATCCCCAGTTCCTTGTTATTGGGGGCAGGAGTAATAAAGGTTGTTAGCCTTGTTGTGTGAAGTGAGGGCAGCAGAACTATACCTGGTATACCCCAATGGAGGGACTCACCCTCAACTAAACAGCACTTGCTAGGCAGGGGACATGGTTTCCAAAGCCCAATGAGTTGAGAGAGGGTAGGGACAGGTGCTTGTAAGTGCTGTTTAAGGACCCTAGACACCATTTGACCCTTCCTTGCTCCATGGTATAATAAAAGAGCCAATTTAGACTCAATTGAGAGTCTTGTTACATGTTGCAGAGCTGAAATCACTGGTACCTAGATATTAGACCTACTTTGGGATAGTGTCGCTATTGCAAGAGACTGCCCACTGTGCACCAGCAGTGAGGCTCCCCCACTAACAGCTGAAATCACTGAGAGCTGTGTTAAGTGTGTGTGTGGGGGCCCTGAAGACATCTTGACGAATGGGCAGCAGGTAGAGAGGCATGGCCAGTGGTCAGCAGGGAGGCTGGTGGAGAGGGCCAGAGCAGAACCCTGCAGAGGCGTGGCAATCGGCAGTTGGGGCGATGAGTGAGTGCCTGAGCAGTGCAGTGTGTAAGATGCATCCTTCCCCCGCCCTGCCTTCCACACAGGGTGGGAAGTGATCTCTGCAGATGAATCCCTGAACTCTGTGGCTGCACTGGCCAAGGATAGCAACTGTGAGTGGAGTACAGAGAAGGGATGAGCACGTTAAAAGGACTTTTGGGTTGCTGGATTTAAGACTCTGAGGGGAAAAGGACACTGCCCAACTTACTTCTGGGTGGATCTTTTCTTATGGTTTGTGTTTATGAACCGTAGTTGCAACGTTTTTCAAAATTAATGCTGAGTTAATTCCCTCCTTTTATTAAAATTTTTTGCTACACTCAGACTCTGTGCTTGTGAGGGGGAAGTATTGTCTCATAGAGGCATCCAGTGGGGTGGTGTGTAATTGTCCCAGGTCACTGGGTGAGGGCTTGAGCTGGTTTTGTGTTGTATTGTTGAAAAAGAACCCCTAGACACTGAACCCGGCCCTTGTTGCTGCTGGCTCCACCTGGCAGAAGGGTTCTCTATCTGTGTATCTGTCTATATCGGGTTTTATGGAGCTCCACTTCTTCTGGTCCAGCTATAACTATGGTCCCTCTCACCTTCCCATTTCTACAGATCAGCCTGATCATGACTATATATATGCAGATAGATATAGAGAGAGATCTGTAGATATAGATATAGGGTAGCTTATGGATCTGTGTAGTAGAGATTGAGGGTCTCAGTGCAGTATTTTGTGTGAATGTGTGATGTTTGAGCAGATTTCCTCACCAGTGCGAGTGTTGGCATGTCCCTGCATAACATGTGGATGAGATGGTGGATGCTATTGGAGGAAATTCTAGCAGCACTTTTGATATCCCCACTAAGGCAACAAGTGACTCTCCTTGCTGCCCTTAAGGAGACTTCCTGGACAGCAAGATGTGTTGAGTCCTATGAAGGGAACTCGTTGACCCTGACAGATCAAACATACTCTTGTAGATACATAGTGACAAAAGGCAAGAAATTCAAAGTTAGGCCTTAATTCCAGCATTAACTCAAATTGTTGGCCCTTCTATTTCTTTGCAGATCTTACTTTTCAATTTGGTGAATCTAACATAAAAGCCTCAGCACCACAGTCAAAATAACAAAACAGACATTTTTTAAGACAAGTGTTGCTCTATCTTTACATCACACAACCCCTCCACTATGGTTTTCCATACAGTAATCCATACACTTTTTTGTCTAATGTGGGAGTTATTTAGATATTTCATATAAACTTCAGTATGATGATTTTTAGGCTAATTTCTCTTTTAATATTAAAAGAAGGCATTTCTATTTACATCTAGTCAAGACAGAGCTCAGAACAAAATAATCTAGAACAAGAAATGTATTAAATATAATTGGTTAAGAATAGGATTTATATAGAGTGAGATTTTGTGTTGAGACCCATCACAAAGCCTAAGTGCCATCACTACAGTTCCAGCGCTGGCCCTTTGTGCAGAGGTGAATTTCACCTCTATTGATTAAAACATTGTCATATTAAGTCAGCTTGGCTGAAGAAATAATTGATCATCCAGAAACAGCTATTGAGTTCTTCCAGTCTGAGCTTTTATTTTGAAGGACTGCTCATTAGTCTTCCCACTACTTATCTCCCCATTATCTGCTGTATATCTTCAGTGATGTTGTTTTGCCCAGTTCTCTTACTGATAAGAATGTCTGTCTTGTATCTAACCCAGGGGTTCTCAAGTCTTTTCTTCTCATGGACCATCTCCATGAACATTCACAGTCACATAATATCCTACTGGCAACTACATCAATTGCTTATGGTGGTCACCCTGTAAGTGTTTCTAGTGTCTGGAAAGGAGCTAATATTTTGAGAGTTATTTCCTATAAGTAAAATGAGGAACCATTTTACATTACAACCAGTAATCTATCAACACAGAAGAAATCATGAGCACTGTATATGAGAGAGTAGCATTCAGAAAGCATTTAGTGTTTTTTAGCAGAATTTTATGGAAATTTAGCTGCTGGAAGTGAGGAGAAAGAGCCATCCATCCATCTGCAGAGCAAAAACTTGGTGATCTGTTAGTGGTTCATGCCCTGCAGTTTGAGAACTTCTGATGGCTGATACTATGACAGTACAGAGCAAAGCATTGTTTTACATTCTTTTTTTTTATCTTCCTGCACCCTCAGGTGTACAGAGCAGCCACCAGTTTCTGCCACTTATTTCAGTCTTGTGCTAGTTTGTTCAGTTGTCTGAGTGTTATGTTGATGGATTTGACTTCTTTCTCTATTGTTCTGCGTAATGTTTCTCTTGGTCGCTCTCTCTTTCCCTTTTCAGGTGGCATTACACTCCATATTCTTTATGAAAATATGCTTATGATATGGATATGACATAATTGAGATGTACTTTATGCAAGATGGCTCATGTAAGATATCATTAGAAAGGTTATGATTTACTGAGTGTGACTGATTATCCAATTTGTATGCCTGTATCATTTCTGTATCTGAAGTTAGGAATATTAATTATGTAACAATTACAATTGGGTGTATATTGGGAAGACACGCACCAGACGACAGGCCCTCAAATTTGATGGGCCATTAGGGAGAAACAATGGGACTGTGAAGCTACTAACCTCTCTCCTTCTTGGGAGGTGTCCTGGGATGTAACTGTGACACTACTAGGCCAGGTGGTCTTGTTACCTGATACTAAACATTATCTTGGACTTCTTGTAACTTTCCACTAAAAGGAAAGGGGATCAGGTTTGGGAAATAAAGGATTCACGCCTTATGTAAATCTTATTTTAGGGTGAGGAGAAAGGCAAAGGGGACTCTCCTCCATTGTCTACCCAGAAGGAGGACTTCTGAAAGAACTTGAAGGGAAAGCCAGGGGAGAGTCCCAACTGAGAGAGAGGTCCAGTCTGCAAGAAAAAATAACTGCAACTCTGAGCTACGGAAACTCTTCATCCTGCCTAAATTCAACATTTAGGGTGAGAAACTACATTTTGTAATCTTTCTTTAGTGAATCAAATTTAGTTTGTGTGTTTTGTTTTATTTGCATAGTAATCCACTTTGTTTTGTTTGGTAGCTCTTTAACCACTTAAAAATCTACACTTTCTAGTTAAAAATTTGTTTTGTTTGCTCAGTGGTATCTCAGCACATCAGCTGGCATCTTGAAGGGGGGTAAGTTGTCACAGTGGTGTAGTCAAACAGGATAGTGTGCACAGCTTATTGCCCTGAAACTCTGGTGGTGATTTTAAGTGAGTTTTAAGTGTGGTGGCTAAAGAACAGAAAACGTGATTACTGGTTTGTTGTTTTCTGTTTTCTTATTTCGGGAAAGGGAAGTAGGGACAGGAACAGTAGGAAAATGAGTGAAAGTGAAGCTACAAGAAGTTGGAGCTCCACAGGTTGCAGGTAGAGAAAAATGAAAAAAATATACCAGAGAAAGTTGGAATTAAGACAATTGCATATAAAAGAACAGGAAGGGGAAGAAGCCAGACAAAAAGCAGCCCATGAAAGAGTCATGGAAGCCCTGAAGCAAGCCATGGAACTGAGAGACAAAGAAATACCATTCAGTGATGTGTTGAACTAAGCAAGACAATGTCATCAGCAAAAAAAGAAGTCATCCAATTGTGCTTTATCATTTGTCCAAAAAATTATTTGGTTGCCTTCTGTGGTTACTTTCCTCACAACATGGTTAATGACTACTGAAAACAATAGTGGGGACATAATACATCCTTGCCTTACTCCAGTTGTCACTGCAAATCATTGTCTGATGTTGTCAGCATCTGACTGCACATTCAGCATTATCCTATAGATCAGGGGTCTCAAACACATGGCCTGCGTGCCATGTGTGGCCCATGGAGTTATTTTCTGCGGCCTGCCAACCTCCCCACCTCTCTGGAGTTATTTCCTGCTGCCGCCAAGCTCCCCTCACCTGCCTTCTCACCAGTGCATTGTATCCCTGCTCCTCTGCTGTTTGGCAGCACTTAGCGCTTTCCAGGGGGGAGGAGCGGGGAGCAGGTGGAGAAGAAGTGGGGCAGAAGCGGGGATTTGGGGAAGGGGTTGGAATAGGGGCGCAGCAGGGACGGGGCCTCATGGAAGTGGTGGCGCAGGGGCAGAGGGGTGGGGCTTTTGTATCTTTATGTGTAAAGGTGTCAGTGATGTGGCCCTCGGGCCAATGTACTAGTCCTCATGTGGCCCTCGTGGTGATTTGAGTTTGAGATCCGTCCTATAGATCCTTGGTTAATTTAATTGCACTGTGGTTGTTAATACAGAATGGTTCAGCTATATTCACCTTTTGGACCAGATCCTGTACTCAACTTTAAGACTTAATTAAGAATTCCCTCTTTCCTTGTGGGTTTGAGGACTAGCTGCTCCAAGAAGGTGTCATTTATGGTGCCTTCAGATTTTATCTCTGCATCCGTTCCTGAGATGAATGTGATAGTCTGTACCCTATGTTCACCTCTTTTACAAGACAATTTTGTACAAAGCTTATTGTGTAAGGTATAATTTGAAAACTCATTATTTGCTGATTATTATAGTCCTGGTAAAATATTCATGGCAACATTGTATATAAAGATATAAGATTCCACTGTATGATGTTACCCAGGACATGTTCCAACATGTTCTGGAGGACAGTCACAAACAAATTTCCCGGAGAACAAAGACTAGCCAACACCTCAGTCAGGTGTCATCAAGATCAAATGGACCATCACCAGATTAAGTGGCCATTCTTTGGCAGGAGAGAGGGTGTGGGCAAAAAAAAAATCTACATTTTGACAAGGGACAGCTGAAGGTTCCTGCTAACACAGACATTGTCTCCTGAACATCAGCTGGAGATGATTCTTGTGCAAAATAAAGGGCAATAGGAGGAGAAGACAGATGCCCCAAATCATTTCTCACTTGTTCTCTACCCAGGGGCATGCATAAGGAGGGGCAAGCAGAGGCATGCCCCCCAAATCTCTGTGTGTCCTTGTAACCCAGGGCAGGGGGGAAGCAGCAGGATGGCTGTCTGCTGTCTCAGCTCTTCCTCCCCGCAACCCTACAGCTTCTATTTCTCCTTTCCTGCTGCTGGAGTCCCACACAGTGCCTCTGCCTCCATCTCAGCAAGTGGTCTGCCCTTATCTCAGCAAGTGGTCTGCAAGGCAGGCAGCAGCGCTGGGACTCCAGCAGCAGTAAAAGAGAAGCAGCAGCTATAGTGGTGGGGGGAGGAGCTCAGCTGGAAACCTGCCCTGCTGCTTCCTCCCTCCCCAGGCTGCAGGGACACACAGAGTGCCCACTGCTTGGGGGATCTGCTGCCTTGTAACTGCTGGGCATCCCCACCAGAAGTTTCCTGAGAAATCTGGGAGGGGGTCATATGAACCTTTACTTGTGTGTGTTTAATGTGCCCCTCCAAAAGCAGTCACATTTACATTCCTGTGAATGTCCCTGTCGCTACCCATGGCATCAGCAACACCTGAAGAACAAAGGAAGCAGCACTGGACTTGGGGGGAGATCCCGACTGAAAGAGGGTCAGCCAGTAAGACTGCTGGAACATGTGGTGAGAGAGACCTTTGCTTTGTATTCACTTACCTTGTTAAGTTGGGTGTTAGTTGCATTTTACCTTTTATTTCTTTGTAACCAATTCTGACTTATCTGCCCCATTACTTGTAGTCATTTAAAATCTATCTTTCTGTAGTTAACAAGTTTGTTTTGTTGTTTTATCTAAACCAGTGTGTCTGCATTGAAGTGTTTGGGAAAATCCATTTGGAATAACAATATTTGTGCATATCATGTTCTATTAATAAATTATTAACTTTATATGAGCGTGTATTGTCCAGAAAAATGCTAGGCAGTACCAGACGCACATTTCTATGGGAAAATCTGGGACTGGGAGTTTGCTGGTGTTGTCCTGCAGTGTAATTCATGAGTGGCTGGCCCTAGTATTCATACTGTATAGTTGGGAGTGACTTACATGCTGATGGCTGTGTGAGAGAAGACCAGGTGTGGTTGCTCTCTCAGCAAAGTGCTGGAAAAGAGGGGATAAGACTGTCAACCAGTCCATATTGTACTCTGGGTAATGTCACAATGACACTTATCCAATCAATATGAGGATAGTTGAAATCCTCCATTATTATTGCATTTTCTGCCCATGTAGCCTCTGTAATTTCCATGAGCATTTCACAATCAGTCACCATCCTCGTCAGGTGGCCAGTAGTATATTTCTACTGCTATACTCTTATTGTTCAAGCATGGAATTTCTATCCATAGAGATTCTTCTGCCTGTTAAAAACTATGGTAGTGTTGAGGATGGAACAACTTCTCCAGGGGCATGGGAATGGAGTTAATCTGAACCTGTTGCTAAATCACTATATCAGTGAAAGAGTAGCTAACTATACCTACAGTGGGCAAGTTGGAGGTGATGTGTTGGTAGGAAAGGGGGAAAAATTATATGAATTAACCAGAACTAAGCTAGCCAAATCCGTAATGTCAGACTCAGCTCTTCAGTCATAAAGATGATGCACAGTTTCCTCTTAGATCCATCTCTGCTCCTAATAAGCAAGGATCCAGAAATGCCTTTTATCATCATTGGCCAGGCAGGAGATGGTATCCTTTCCTAGTGAATTTAGGCCTGGCCACTGGGAAGCATGTATTCATCACATCCAGACTTGATAACTGTATATCAGTGAAGAAGTTGTTAATAATTTCAGTTGTCAATGTACATCTTTAGGGCATGAACCAGAAACACTTACTCAAATCAGCAGTCCTTACTCAACCTGGTAATCCCACTGAAGTCAAGGGCACTACTTGAAAGAGTAAGATTGCTAATACGAATAAGGGTTTGCAGGTTTTGGCTCTACATCATAATAACTTTGCTATTTCCTTTATGACAGATAGGAATTCCATCATGAATATTGCAGGAAGAAGGGTAAGAACATTTTTTTAAAAAGCACAGATCAACTATTAAAAGGTGTATGTTTAACAATTGAAGAAATAAAGATAATTAAATGGCAATGGGTAATCCAGGAAAAGATGGTGCTTTCTGATGGTGCAGAGAGAGGAAACTAGGAGGCTATATCTAGTGGGGTCCTGCAATCTGGTACTAGTGAATATTTTCAATAATGAGTTGGATGATTGTGCGGAGAGTATACTTATAAAATTTGGGGATGGCACCAAGCTAGGAGAAGTTGCAAGCACTTAGGAAGACAGGATTAGAATTCAACATAACCTTGACAAATTGGTATCAAGTATCAGAGGGGTAGCCATGTTAGTCTGGATCTGTAAAAGCGGCAAAGGGTCCTGTGGCACCATAGACTAACAGACGTATTGGAGCATAAGCTTTCATGGGTGAATTCACCCACGAAAGCTTATGCTCCAATACGTCTGTTAGTCTATAAGGTGCCACAGGTCTCTTTGCCGCTTTGACAAATTGGAGAATTGGTCTGAAATCAGCAAGATGAAATTAAATAGAGACAAGTGCCAATACTCCCCTTAGGTAAGAAAAATCAAAAGTAGAACTATAAAATGGGGAATAACTGGCTAAGCAGTAATACTGCTGAAAAGTATCTGAGAGTTTCACCGGATCACAATTAAGTATGAGCCAACAATGTGATGCAGTAGTGAAAAAGGCAAAAGTAATTCTGGGATGTATAAACGGGAGTGTTGTATATAAGATATGGGAGGTAATTGTTCTGTTCTACTCAGCACTAGGGTGGCCTCAGTTAGAGTACTGGGATCAGTTCTGGGTGCTACACTTTAGGAAAGATGTAGACAAATTGGAGAGAGTCCAGAGGAGAGCAACAAAAATGATGATAGGGTTATGAAACCTGACCTATTAAGAAAGGTTAAAAAAAGCTGGGCATAGTTTAGCCTTGGGAAGGGAGGACTGAGAAGGATCCTGATAACAGCTTTAAAATATGCTAAGGGCTATTATCAATTGTTTATTGAAGGTAGGAGAAGTAGTAAAGGGCTTAATCTGCAGCAAGGGAGATTTAGGTTAGATATTAAGAAAAACTTTCTAACTATAAAGATAGCAAAGCACAGGAATAGCCTTCCAATGGAAGTTGTGGAATCCCATCACTGGAGGTTTTTTAAGACCTCATTAGATAAACATCAGTCAGCAGCTATATCTGCAGTACAAGTTAAGGGTGTGATTCCCAACTTACATACTCACAGAGGCTAGCCACCCCCCATTATGTATCCATGGGGTTTGGCGGGTTTCTACTCAGGACAGCTAACCCATGTTGCTGCTGGAGATGATTCTGCAGCTACGCTATTTTTGGCTTGCTAGCTCATATGAGACCTAGCCTGAGTGTGTGTATACATGAGCTGAGAATCATAGCCAGGGGTGGTCTAGGTATACTTGATCCTCCTCCACACTGGGAGGGTTGGATTAGATGACCTCTCCAGGTCCCTTCCGTCACTACATTTCTATGATTTGCCAATTTACAGAATCACTTCAGTAACGTTTTATCTCATAAGATAGGACTAATGAATAATTTAGTTTCTAATTTTATCTTCTGTCAGTTATCTTTCTGGGGCAGACCAGCTTACAAAAATATATAGGAAAAAAAACAAAACAACCTAAACCGAGAGAACAAAATATTGTTTAGAGTATTTGATGTGTCTTTCAAAATGTCACTTTGTGGTAGTGACAAAATGTACAAAGCAAATGGAAGAAGTTTTATTTCATGATACTTGCTTTAAACTTTGTAGTAAATATTGTAAAAGCTAAATCATGGACTCTCCAAAAAAGTAACCTCTGAGTCATGTCCCAGCTCCATTATGCAAATAATATTTTCTCATTATAGTTTATAGTTGAGTTTGTGAAATCTGAAGAACATTAAGGTTGAGTCATTTGCTTAAGAGGATGGGGCTATAAATGTGATTGATTGCAACATTTTACAAAGTACAAAAGGTAACTGAGTGAAGCTAATTAGGAAAGTAGGTGGAGCTAGTGTAGAAGAGGAAAACAATCTGTAAACTACTGAAAAGGCTCTCTAAGCCAGATTTTTAGAAGGGCTTGGTATGTTTTGGCACATATTTTGGTGCTTAATGGGAGCTTGGATCTTTTGAAAATCTGGCCTTATATGTCTGAAAAACAGTTGAAGATTTGTTACTTGGAGGAACAGGAAGATTTTGTTTACAACTTCCATTACTCCAAAAATTGCATTTCTTACACGTTTTGAAGATTATTTTAAAGGTACTAAAAGCTAACTGCTTATTGAAAATGGTGTAAAGCATTACACTAGCTGTCTGTACTTGCTAATCTGAAACATTCCATCTTGCCTTGTTAAAATGTATGCACAGAGCAGTGTCTGAGAATAAGTTACTTTCTCTCAGGTCAGACAGTCATTGTATTATGGCCGGCTTCTTTACTTTCTTTGGTGTAAGTAGTATGCTAATTGCTTCAGCAGTCCTAGTTTTCCTCAGCATGTCTATAATTAATTGAGGAGACATGGCCTCGATAACCAAAGGAAAATCATTGCTTGCTTTCTATAGTGCTCCCCCTAAGGATTTTTAGAGTGGTTCTAATTAGAGGAAAAAAGATGAGATAACATGTGAGATGCAGCTACTTTCATCTAGTTACGTTTCAGAAGTATTGTTTAACACTGGCTGATTCTACAACTTTTAGTTTTGAAAGATACTTTTTTTTTATGTAGCCATCCATGAAACTCTTAATATAAAGGCTCGATATTAACTATTTGAAGACGAACTTTAGGACATCTTGCTCACTAAATCTAACAAAACAATGGATGTGGTGGATGGTTATTCTTAGCTGGTGAGTGGCACTGTCCTTGAAGTTTTAATGAGCATACAGTGTAGGGCAAGATACATGGGGGGGAAATAATCAGTTAAACATAAGTGACAGCTCAACATAGGAAAAGGAGGAAGAACACTGAAATGTAAGTTTTAATAGACGAGAACTTTATTTTAATGACTAAAGACCAACCTTTCAAAGGTATTGACACCTAAAGGTGCAATCAATGGGAGTTAGATGTCTAAGCTGCTTAGATGTCTAAGCTGCTTAGACACTTTAGGAAATCCCACTGTGCACCTTAATACCTTTGAAAATCTGGGCATCAATCCCTAATTCAATGAGATACTTAAAATAATGGCTAACTTTAAGCACCTGTGCAAGAATATTTACTTGCTTAATGTTAGGCATGTACTTAAACATCTTGATGTCTGGGATGCATAAGAAGTAACTTTCCATATTGTTTTTTTAAAACATATGCATCTCATTGAGCGGCAATGTATATTTGTAACACTTTGTGGTGTTATGGGAGAAGCTATCCATCCTGTAATCTCAGACACAATTTGGTCATGCAGGAAATCCTTGCAGAGTGGTGTCCTGTGCCTCACAAAAGGATATGTGTCCCCTACAAATCCTCATTGATGCACGGGTGCCACACTGGAACCTCTCTGGCTACAGGAGAAGGATTTGCCTCTGGAACAAATCTGGTTGTACAACTACTTTGAAAAAATTATTGGTGGCTTTCTTGCAACTGATTCCAAAAGTGCAATGCCTTGCAGACTGGGGTTGTGTAAGGTGAATTTAAAATCTAAACCCACTTGTAAGAAAGAGGGATCCTGGGGGTTCTACAACTTAATTGGAACCCAGAGTCTGTAAACACATGTATGGTGTGTCCCCATCTGATTCAGTTAAGGAAATTTAGGTTTGAGATTGTCTTGCTGTGACTAGCAATACATGCCATTTCACCTCTTCAATTATGCCATGCTGCTCAGTTTTATGCCTTTAGGATATCAAGATCAGAAGTCAAATATTCTTTCACTTCAGAAGAAATACTGCTCAGCTATATGCCTTCGGGATGTAAAGGAAAGGGCCACATGTGGCATTAGGATATTACACAGGAGAAGAGTTTGTCCACAGAAGCACTGCATTTATACAAAGAGGCTGACCACATGGGAAACAGCTTATCCACTTTATTGAACTGTTGCAACACTTCAGTCAAACTGCCTTTTTCTAAGCAGGAGTGTTCAGGACTGTTAAAATGTAGAAGACTTCTGCCCAGTGTGCTACAGTCTTCATCATTAGATACTATCTCTTTGGCTAACAAGGCTTCAGTTAATATACCTTATATTTTGAAGGGGAAGCAAACTGGTTTAATCCGACCTTATCAAATGACTATTTGACTCTCTAATAGACTGTTGTGCTGATCATTCACAGACTCATTTTTGGAGATATGATAAAAAATAAACAATTTCCCCCTCTGTTTGTTCTGATGTGAGGCCATTCTCCTGATGTCTGACAGCAGGATTATTGTCGATTCTGATTATAGCTCTCTGTCCTTGCTACATTATTAAGGAGCCGTTTTGACTGGGATAATTTTCCATCAAATGGAGCACTCTTGCATCAGGTTCTACCCTTTCATATTCATCTGTAGGACAGAGAAAAAAAAAGTTCAGAAGCCAGAAAGTCTGCCACTTTCCATAACAATCTGGAAATCCTTAAAATCTGTAGGAAAGCATTTCAGAAAATGGATATTAGTAATGGAAATACCAAGGGGGATAAAAATTGACATCACACCTCTCAGGTCACTTTGTGCTGGCTTAAAGCAGCAGGAGAAACCAGTGAAGGAGTCTCCCGGTGGTGAGTTCCCAGCAGGGGAACTCTCTGCTAATGTAAAGTTGGTGGAATCAGCTTTACTACCTCTTGTTCCAGATTCCCTGCACAGCCCCTGGCATAAGATTCAAAGGGAAGGGGCATGTAAGGGCTGGAGCAGGGACAGGATAGGGAGGGATAAAGGTGGGAACCTGGCTGAGAGGAACTCTGCTGTAGTTGATTCTCCACTTGTGTAAACTCCCTTACAAAAGTGGTGTAAGTTAGGGCAGCCCCTATTCAGCCCCAACTTGCAATGGAGCTGGGCAACCCTAAATCATCCTTGCAATCTTCCTTTTCCACACTCGCTGAGCTGAGCTGGGACTGAGCAGAGAATGAAGCCCTGAGTGCTTACTATTATGTAAGTTTCAATGATTCCTCAAGGCCCTGTTCTAACCCAATGCAATAAACCAGAGTAGACAAGCCATTGCAGCTGGGGGATGTGGCAGCTTATGAGGCTTTCTGGAGATAGCCCCCTCCCTTATTCTCTTAGAGTCCCTGACATCAGAAAAATCATTCTGAAGCACAACAATAGCAGAGTGCTTTTGCTCCCATACCCAATGTCCTATACTTAGCTTTGCCATTTGAAATATGCAGGGGACATCCACACAGGTAGTCTTCTTATAAAAGATGGACCTTCTTCAGTGAGATGTCTAAAGTATGGAGGGAAACATCTAATAATTCTTAATCCAAAAATTAAGACACTTTACAATGTAGTGGGGGGGGGCCCACAAAAATAACATGGGAGGCTGTCCTCTCTGAAGGGTGGAGTTAACGTTTCTTTGACCTTTACAGTACTATACTTCCAAAAGGTTGCATTTCCTAAGGTCTTCAGGAAGAGGAAGATGCTCCTGGGGACTTCTCTACTCCTACAGACTTTGAGGCCTGTGTGAGGGAACCCCTAATCCTGTAGCATTAATTGTGCAGAACCCTTCTGCAGAACTCCTATGGAACTCATTAGAAGTCCTTAGAAGTTTTACTATGCGTGGGAATGTAATCAGTGAGTGAACTAAGATATTATACCTAAGCCAGTATAAGTCTGTCCCTCCCTACATGTCTATCCAAGTCTTATTTTCACATCACCTGTTGGTCCATTCCACTCCAATGATTCATATCTTGATATGATCTTTCCACTTCTCTAACACATCTTTGTGATTTCCCCTATGTTATCTCCTTGTGCACAGAATGTCCATTTTTAAACTGGTCTGCAAGATCATTGCCCTTACCTCATTCAGATTCCTCCTGGTAATCCGTGTCTACATTGACACTCACAGGTTACAATAGTGATTGTAGAGTAATACAGGAATACCATACAACAAAACTAAACCCCAGACCCCAGCTTACAAGACATGGTAAATAACTACCTTGTCACCTTATTTGTTATTTCCTCCCCTCCCCACCCTTGAGCTGTTTGTTCTCTTTTTTTACATTGTGAGGCCTTCACTGAAGGAGCTGTGCATTGTTTTGTGTTTGTACAGTGCCTACCACACTGCAAGTGCTACTTGAAACAAATAATAAAAATGTATAATGTTGCTCAGAAACATTTGTGTAATTATTCATCAAAGGCAGCAGGGATGTTCACCACAAATGAGTATTAAGCCTTTAAAATCTACAAAAGTTTTCTAGAACTAGGCTGATACCTTTTGAAGGTTAGAAAGTTTCTTTCTGGTGAATAGTTTGCTGCAGATCTATAATGTCCCATTAAAATGTACTTCACAAAATGTCAGTTCATGAATAAAAAAAGATTAAAGACCAATATAGGAAGATATTTTGGATTGCGTTCTTTAAAAGATTGCCCAGTTCTTCTGTCCTGAGTTTCCCTGTCAAAGCACTCACGTTAATATTTTGGAGCTCTGAGTTATGATATAGCCATTGATACTGCACTGTCCTACGGATGTGCTTGGTAGGCTGATGTTCCTATCATTGATTCTGACATGCGGAAATAGCTGGATATTAAAATACCATCATATCTGTGAAAATAATAAGGAACCATGATAATGGGCCAATATGATGCTTCAGTTAGGCTAACAGTTAGGCTAACAGGCTTCAGTTAGGCTAACTGGGATATGGAGCATGCCAGTTTCCATTGGCTACATCAGGGCAGATTGTGTGCTTTAGCCCATACACCTATGCAGACAGTGGGTGGGCAACCCCAATGCTCAGCTTTGTATGAGGAGCATTCCTCAGTGCCTTCAGAGGGCTCCTTAAAGGGCTGCTGGTCATCTCCAGTTATAGTGTTATTGATTCCAGCTGCTACCATATGCCAAAAGCCTATGCACAGGCATGGAAGGAATTTAAGAGTAGCACATACAAGTAGCTTTTACTCACATGCTCTTTCATTTGAGTAAAAATGAGAGCCAGAGATATAGTAGGCTCCACTGAGCCCATCTCAGCTGACCTTGACTCTCCTAAGCCCATCTCAGTGTTTATTGGATGTCCGTTATCACTCCATCTCAGGCCTTTCCAGTATTGACTAGCAGGGATAGTTTCTCTCTCCATCTTATCATTCAAATTCCTCAGGTGATGAGTATATTTCACCAGATTTTTTTCTGTACATTCTTAATATTTAGGTTCCAAAACAGACTAGTTGCATCAAAATACTTGTGATATTCAGGAGTTGTCATTTGTGTCTATGTTCTCCCTTTATCCCTACATTGTACATTCTCAGGAGTTTCTGGTTACTGATGACCTCAGCAGGACCTGTAATCATTCACAATTTTCACCTGGTGTAGTCGCTTGCACTTCAGCAGAGTGAGTGTGAAATAACACCATTCTGATCTGCGGAAGTTTGAGCTTTGTGGCTTTGCCCTATCTCTGGAGTGAAGCATAATAGCCTTGTTCTGCAAAATCTTGAGTATAGCTCTTGTTCTTCCTGCTATCCCTGCTGTCATATATATGAGAACTCACATCTAATAAATATTTGACCTTTCACATATTTGAAATTTTTAAAAAAATCAAAGCTCTTAATAACACCTTAATCTCTTGGCTAAAACCATTGAAAATCAGAGTGCAAAATGTTTGATATTAATCTTTGACTTAATACACAATGTGAAAATCTAAAGATCAGACTTATTTTATTTTTTTTTCCTTTGTATATGAAATACTGAGAGGTTGTATTATATTTGTTTCTTAATTTTTCTATTAGAGATTAATTAGAAATAATAGTCATGTACATGTTTTTGAAAGTATTATATATTTTGCAAAAGGGCATTACTGTGATGTAAGGCACATTATTTCTGAGAAATATACTCCCACAGGTCTTGTTCATATGTCAATAAGTATTTCTTAAATGTAATTACTTTATAGCCTTGTGTGCATTTAATGTTTTTTAAATCAATCTCTGAATACACATTAAGAGACTCATTTTATGAATTTTGTCAGGGGAGGGATAGCTCAGTGGTTTGAGCATTGGCCTGTTAAACCCAGGGCTGTGAGTTCAACCCTTGAGGGGGCCATTTAGGGATCTGGGGCAAAAATTGGGGATTGGTCCTGCTTTGAGCAGGGGGTTGGACTAGATGACCTCCTGAGGTCCCTTCCAACCCTGATATTCTATGATTCTATATTGCTATAGAAGAAATTTAGAACTTATAGTCATAAAAATAAACTGATCCACACAATATCCCCAGGGTATATAGAATAGGAGAAATGTGGAAATTTTCATCACTTTAAATACTACTTTTTCTAATAGAAAGATACATTTCCAAAGTGTGTGTCTCCTGGAGAAAGTCAGAAGTTTCTTAGTATCTTACATCCTTCAGACATTATTTCTAAAAGCTAATGGGCTACATCAAGGGACAATGGAGAATCTGATGTGACTTTCTTGATTGAATAGAACCTCATTAGGCAATCAGATCAGTTTTGTTTTTTAATGTGTTTTGACACTGACGATGAATACATTGTGTTGGAAGAATATGGGTTTTCCCTTTCTTCATACAAATTTTCTGAATAAATGCTGCACTGTCATGAAGTGCAGAAAGTAGCTGGAAGTTGCAATCAGTTACTTTATGTATCTTGATTTCACAATCTCAATTCTTATTATCGATTATCATCAAGCATCATTTCTGTACCAACAACATTTTCTGATCAAAGTTTACATAGGGCTGGCTTGGCACCTTTATAATTGAGCCCAACTAAAGAGCAGTGTGTAGCTGCTATACCTGGAGCACAACAGGGACCATGCTGTGATTCAAAGTCACAGTTCAGTCCTTACTGCCCGCTTATTCCATGAGGGAAGTAAGACTAGTCACCTCTTTTCCTGGTGCAGATTACCCCCCAGTGTTGACTGGCACGGTGGAGTCAGAACCAAAGTTCTGTCCACTCCCAGCACACCTGCATGTGGCGGGGTATAGCAGCTTGGTAGCAACTATTCTTTCCCTCCTATGCAAGGCTCTGATGATGTGGGTAGCCTGGGCACCCCCATACTGCCCTGTACAGTGCACAGCCAGGCTCATGGTTAAGCCCTTTAATGTGTCTTTATTCTAACTTTATTTTAAATCCATTATTGCCACATACCATTCACACTTGCATAATCCACTGGGTTTTGGTTTGTTTTATCTACCAGATTCCACATCTGATTGATTATTTTGACTACTACTATTCCTTAGTTAGAAATATCTTGGATGCAGTTGTTCCATAAAGGCACACATCACATCCCTGTCCATGGTTTCTAGGAATTATTGAAGAGTACCTGTTGTATATAAAAGCATTGCTGAAGACCCACTGGGCAATTAGTCTTTTGACACTTGGAAGAATTGTCTCTCAAATTCATCAAGTAGTGAGATCTGACTGCTTTCACAGACGTAATCTCCCAAAGAGAGAAATTGACCTGCTGCCCTGTTCAAATCAGCCAGTGGCATTTTAAGTCATGCAAAGCACATCAGTAAAAATCAGTGTGGCAAGGGCTATCAATGGCTGTTTTTTTACGTACCCTAAATGAAATTAAGGACTGTCTAGCTGCTGTTTAATGGACCCATTTATAATGTTCTTTCAAACTGTTTGTTATCTTTAGTGTTCACCCTCCCTATGCTGTCTTTGCAACCTGAATATTCCTCAGCTGTGGCAAAATTCAAGAATTTTCTACACTTGAGGTGTTGGGGATGGGAAGAATACAATTGTCAAAACATTCTTACTACCTCAAAAAAACAAAAACAAAACAAAAACCTCCAGGTTGTGGTCTGTGCTATCCTAACAGGATTTCTGACTTGTGTAAATTTACTACTAAACAATTGCTATTTCGTCTCCCCTGGATTTTCCTCAGTGTATCCAAAGCGCTAGACTTTGCTGCTTACAGCCTTTGTCCTTTACCTTTTTTACTCCATCACAGTTTGGATGGGTTTGCTTCTCTTCTGTGGGCTTCTTGTCTAGCTCATACAGTAGGACTGCTGATTGCAGAAAAGAGGTGTTGACAAGGTGATGAATTAGCTGACTTAGTAGGTCTTTTTAAACCTCTCATTTCTTTAAAGTTTTTTCTTTGCATAATATGCCCATCTGAAGAATTCTCTTCTACTAAGAGTTACACTCAAAATCCTTGTCAAAATTTAAATCAGTCTGTAGCTTTTTTTTTTAAACTGGCCTCTGTGTGATTTGTTCCGATTTGTGAAGTGTTTTGCTAATGTGTGTCAGCAAGAGGTGCTGTGCAGAAGTAAATAATCAATTATTTAGAGATGCTCACTGCTTTGGGAAGCATGTGGCTCCTTTAGCTCCTAACATATAGGAAAGTAAAAGTGTGTGTTTGTGCAATAGCTTAAATACACATTTCCTGTTTTGCCCATCAGCCTGTTTACTTACATGCTCATGTCTGCATGGCTTATTATCTTTTGTCAACTTTGAACTTTCTTTTTCTTTGTAGTAAGACTAAAATAAATGATTTAGGGAATCACTTTAAACTTTGCCATAGGGGTTTGTCTTAAGCATAAAGAGAAACAGATTCTTCATCTTGTTGTGCTATGTTTGCTTCCAAAGTTGCTGTGACTTTAGTTTCCAGGCTCCTGGAACTGCACCTATTGAAAAAGATGAAAGAAAAGGACTCAATCCTACTGAGTACACTGGGGACAAGAGTGTGCACTTTTAATCATCCAGTCCCAATTTCTACAGAATGCACATACTGCTAGTGCTGTTGTGAAGGATGTTCCTTTCCCAAGTCAGTTGTATTTTGCTATTTTTAATTATAAATTGCCAGCTGTTAGTTTATTATTAATCAAAGAAGAGTTCCTCCAAGGAGAGTAAATGCAATCAGAAAGAGGACCATGTTTAGCCTACCCCATAAACTTAAATGCGTTTAATTTTTAGAAGGAAATAAGAAAGTTTTACAAAGTTTTTAGTAAAAGACGGTTCATTCATTTGAGAATATCTGTTTGGGCACTGAGTACGGAGGATGAGGTGATGCACTCCTTTTGTTCATGGAGGAGAATAAATTTATAGTACAGATGTAGAGTAGCTGTATTTGTGTAACTGTATATGTGCTGTACATCTCTTAGTGTAAAACAGAGAAATGCATTTAGGAGCAACTGTGCATCTTCTGCCTTATTGACGAATGCTTTCCAACTGTAAGGGTTTATGAATTTTTCTTTCCAGTTGGAAAGACGGGAGCACTATCTCTAGCAGCTCTGAAAGTAACAAAAATGCCATTCTAAAATAAAGTACCATATAAGGAATACCTGAAAAAATTTCATAAATTAAAAAGAGTACTTAAGTATACTGTTGTTTGTTAATTAAGAATTATAATTACTACACTGTACTTACCCATTATGGGATAATGTAATGTGTGTATAAAAATAAATACTGTTTCAGTTACATGGATTCCTCTAGGAATATTTTTCCATGGTGTAAAACCAACTAATATTACTAGAATTATTTAAAGTAAATAACATGGCATGATGAATTGAATACATCTCACAAAGAGAAACTATATCATTAGAATTAATGGTATTACCCAGTTCAACTGCATCAGGAAAATAACTTTGCATAATAACTAGTTAGTATTAACAACTGTGAGATGGAACTCATAGTTTCAAAAGTTTCTATTATAAAATTGAAAAGAGAGTAAAATCACCTTCTATGAATTTTTCTGTTAACATCAATCCACTCAAGTTAATGTGATAAATACAGACTGGAAATAACCTCCGCCTTCATGCACTCACACCTATACATTGATGTGGAGCAAATGAGTATAGTTTGATAGCTTCAGCAGCAGACCACAGTTTCTCTGCTTCTCTTTAGACAGACTAATGAAGCAAAGAATTAGGTTTTGCAGATCAGCTATATATGAGTTTACGTGCAAGTGTATATTTTTTGCACATGGTTTTGAATGAGATATAAGTGATTTTTAAAATTCCCACCAGTAACTTAGGGTGATATTCTCCCCAGTGTAAGGGGCCTGCACATAGGCCTTATGCACCACTTAGGGCAGGGGTAGTCAATTATTTTTTGTCGAAGTCCACATTTCTTGGGCAAGGTCTAGTCAAGGTCCAGATTACAGAGAAAATAATACAAAATAAGAAGTTAATAAAAAGATTTCAGGTCTGTTCAAAAGCATCTGGGGTCTGGATTTGGCCCCCAGTCTGCCTATTGACTATCCCTTACTTAAGGCTTGCCTGAAGGGATAAAAACTTGTCCTGTTCCTTTCCCTTGACTGTCCCGTGAGTGTGGAGGACTCTCTTGCAGCAGAAAGGATAAAGAAGTTACACTGGTGTTTCCCCTGTCCTGTGGATGAGGGATACCAGGGCAACTGAGACTGCTCCCTTAATTAGGCTGGAGTGGCAATCATAAAGTGCAGCATGAGATAATCAGCCCCCACCTTTTATTTTCCTCAGTTTCCAGCACCCACATAAATTACTCAAACTGGGTGCAGGGGAGAGGATTTTAGTCTCCAAGATTAAGTGGAGGTTAGAGCCCTCAGGGGGAGCTCTACACTGAGGTAAATTTTTCTGCTATATGTGTGGGTAAACCACCCACAATCCCCATTTGTTACAGCAGCTGTGTATATATAAATGTACAAGGTCTATGTGATGCTAAATGGGGCATTTTAAATATATTTTAAGACCATAAAGAATCGTTTCCCCCCGATTTCATGTAACCAAACTTTACATAAGGCTAGATTGTGACTACTTATTCACACTTATGAGCAAATGCTCTCATAAGTAGGCCGTCTATGTCCTGTGTGAATAAGGGGTTCACAGTCTGCCCCTTAATGATTCTTTTTTCTCCAATGATTGTATGAAAAGTCTCTCAATGCTTCCAACACCAACACCAGCTACAATAATATCTAGGTGACAATCAAATGTCTTGGAAATTCTAAGTGCAAGCCCTATGGCTTGAAGCTCCAGAGGGGAAGGCACTCTCTCCTCTCTCTATTGGTGAAAAGAGAAAGTTCTGACTCCTACTCAGAATTTCTCTAGTGGCACTTGGGGAGTCACCATAACTCACATAAACTTGAACTTTGGAAGCAGCAGTCTCCCAGAGAGGCTTAGAAAGGGGAAAGACCTCTTACCTTGTGGCAAAGAGCTTGTTGCCATGCAGCCAGGATCCTACTCAAGGGTCTTATATGCTCTTAGCAACCTTCTTCTCTGGGGATTTCACTGTGAGGACAATGCAGACTGAAGACATTGTAATTAGTCATTGGCTGCATGAGTGTGTGTTCTCAGCTCTGCACAAATAGCCGACACAGCAGACCTTGATCAGATTGCCGAGAAAGACTATAGACCCATTTCAGTAGGGAAGGCACGAGGCCAGGTTCATCGTCATCAAAGCATGGTTCCAGTATCCCATAGACTCTACAGGACCACTAACACATGTGTGTCCATTACAATGGACCAGCTTAGTGAATGACAGGACTTTCCATTCTCCCCTCGGCTGGACAAAGAAACCATCTCTGAGACCCCTCTTTATACGCTGATACAAACAAGTTACATTATTGACCATCTGAAGTGATTACATGTACATGTTGGTTCAATCAAACATCTCTATTCATCACCCTGTCATCCTGGCCTTACCTTTGAGAGGCGTAAGTGTGTCCTTATCTTTGCGGAGTATGTTTGTACCATCATTGGTATTGGGGTGTTCTGGTACTATCCTTCTGCAACGTGTTTGCATGAGTGTCTTGTGCCTAATACTTCTTAGGAATGCATGTGTTTTTACAATGCCAGCGTTCATGGGCTGCGGGTATAATAGGCAAGGGGAGGCATTGCCTCCCCTAGCACAGCCATCCCTGCCGCCTGACACCTTGGCTGTGGTTCCCCCCCACAGCCTCTTTGCCTCCCTGCTCTGACCCTTCCCTGAGGCTCCCACAGCTTGCTGCTGCTGCCTGGAGTCTTCCTCCTCTCCTCTCCTTTCCTCCATGCCCCCTTCTTCCCCGCTTGGAGGTTCCCGCAGCTGCCTTAATGCAGGCTGTCAATGACAAGCACTTTTTCAAAAGAAGAGATGAGGCTTCAGGCTGGCGCAGGTAGCCTGGCTTTTCCCCCCTCTCTCTACAGCATACACCGAGCTGCCTGCCATGCAGAGGAGAGTCTGTCTGTCAATTAAGCCATACCTGTTGCCTGTTCAGTTCCCTTTGGGAATGTTGTCAGTGCATTAAGGTGAATAGGGGAGAGGGTGTTGCGGGGTGGTGGGAAGGGAACAACACCAGGGTGGGGAGGCAAGCAGCAAGCCAGATGCACAGCAGGTAGTGGTGGGGGGGGGGTCTCGTGGCAGGCAGGGAAAGGGTCTGGTGGGGGCAGGTGAGGAGGTGAGCAGCAGGTGGGCAGAGGAGGAGGTGAGCAGAGGGAGGACTTCGGTGAGGTGAAGAGGTGAGTGGCGAGTCAGCCAGGGGCGAGGCCTAGGGCAGAGCACGGGGTGGAGTGTGGGCGGGGCTGTGGCGGAAGAGGCAGGACAAGGAGCTTGCCTCCCCCGGGGAAGTTTCACCCACTGCCTATGCCAGCCCTGTTCTTTCCAGCTTCTGTGAACTTTCAAGCAATCATGTTTTGTAAGAGGGCCTGACTTCTGCTAACTTTGCTTTATACCAGCAAGGCTTGACCACTACTTTAGTTCAGGCCTCAGGCCTCTTATACAAGCCTCATGTCTCAGGCTTTCTTTCTACTGCAGATGTCACTGGAGAGACTGTTTAGAGCACTATGTGGCAGCAGAAGATGCAGACTGAGGATTTGCTGTGAGAGCCATTACAGAGGGCAGCAACAGAGCTGAGTGGGCTCCTGTGATGTCTCATGTACTCATGGCCTTAATAAAGTTGAATCACTAAGCTGCATTTAGGTGGTAGTGCCTTCAGGCTGGACCAGGCAAGCAGTTCTTTGTGACTGAAGACAGACCTGCAAAGGGCAGTGGTTATTCACTGATCAAAGCCATGAGTGGAGTTTGGTGCAATCAACAGACTGTTACCTGTGGGACACTCTCACAGGTTGGTGGGAAGGGGTCACAGCTGGGTGGGAAGGGAATTAGATGGATTACTGCCAAAGTTACTGGAAGGGGTTGAGTATTTTAATCTGTTTGCATATACATTCTGTAGCTGTGTTTTCCTAAGTTTGTCTGTGTTTCCGTTCCCCTAAATAAAGATTCCCTTGTTTCTACACAGTCTGGGAGTGGTTGTGGAGGAGAAGTTCTACCTGTTAAGAGCACCCAGGGACAGTATGTTTGGTTTTCTGAGGTTTCTGGGTCGGGGCTCAAGCTTGGTTAGTTCTTTGTTAAAGGGAACCCTAGATATATAATGAACCCAGACTTTTTTGCTGCTGTTAGCCACCTGGCAGAAGGCTTACACTGGTAAAATTAAGATAAATCCCCTCAAACTAAATAATGCTTATGTGGTGCTGTATGACTGAATCTGACCATTTATATAATTGATATTACCACTGTTATACAATTACAGCAAATCTTTCATAAAATATGTCATGTAAAGTGTCAATGGAAAAGTTATGATTTGCTAAGTATGATTATCCTGTTTATATGCATGTATCATCTTTGTATATGAAGTTATGAGTACTGGCATCTTACGCATGTATTCCTGGATAGAATTTACATTAGGGCCAGACTGATGTGTTGATGGCCCATTAACGACACTCAGGTCACAATGGGCCATAAAAAAAAAAATCATCCTGCCAGTAAGCCTGTCCTGTGGGTGCCTCAGAAAGAATATGAGCAATGGTTGCCTCTGTGAGTCATCAAAGCATGTAAGGATGTGTGATGTGCTCATGTGCCCCTGGACTCCAACTTTTCACAAACAGGGACAGAGGATATAAAATGGCACATGAGACATCTCCATTGTTTCTTCATTTCCTGCTTCATTTCTCTGGACTAGAGTTCTAACAAGGAAACTCTAAGTAAGGACTGGTGATGCCAGATCTGTTTGGGTAATTCCAGAGAGATTTTTACAAGCCAGCAGTTTATTCCATCACGGCATCAAACTTGATATGAGGATGTTGTAATCCCTTGTATCTATCAACTGTTTATAACTCTCTTCTTGTATTATTAAACCTTTAGTTTTTAATTAGGATTGGCATCAGTGTGATTATTGGGTAAAATCTGTGTTATATATTGACCCGGCTAAATGGCTGATCTCCTGGAATTAGAAGAACTCTGATGAAACTGGTTTTAAGTAACTACTCATCATAAAGTCCAGTGTCTTAGTGGTGAGCCAAGAGCTGTAATGCCTAAGGACACTGCATTTTTTGCTTCTTGTTAACCAGTGTAGTGATACAGTAGTTCACTTTTGTTACTGGCTTTGTATAATCTAATGATAGAATAATCACCAATTTTGGGTGAATCTGCCCTAGAGTTGTGACCCCCGATATACGGTGACAGCTTAGTTTTGAAGTTCTGTAAAAGTTGGTATGATGTCAGATTGATAAACTTGTTCCTCATGAAATGAGGGAAAGAGCTTTGATACATTTCATAAAATTTAACTGATAACATTTTATGCTCCAATTACATGAATTTCCCCAGCATGTTTACCCAGAAACAGTGGAGAAACCAAATTTTTAAAATGCAGTACACGATTTTATTGTTCACTGAAAACCCCTATTCCCTTGTCTGGCATACTGAAGTACTATTGAAAATAAATGGGGAAGCAGAGCAAACAGAAAACAAAAATATTATATATTAGGTAGTGATTCTACAGATATGCTGTAAAGCTTTGGCTACCACCCAAATTACGCTACTTGCCTATTCTCTATTGAATCAAATATGTATATATTGTATCACCCACAGACCCCCAGGAAAATCCCAGGAGTTTCTCAAGCTGACATAGTGTTAGTTAGAAATGTCCTTGAAAGTTGTACAAATTGTTTTTTTCCTTTAGGCAATAATGAAAATATACAAGGCTAGATTAAGTCAGCTATGGAACCACAGACCATGGGCTCTGGGCTGGCAAGGGCCTCTGGAGTCAAGGATCCATGGTATCCAAGGTTCTATTATCAGAACAAGCTCGTGTCTGCCATTGGAACTAGGGAACAGTAGGGAATATTGACAGGACAAGGAGCCAGGAATACTGCAACACATCTTATTCTAGGTTCTACCCTTAGCTCACAGCTTCTTTCACTTTCAGATATTACCTACGAGCTCAGCCATTTGATGGTGTACACATTCCTCCTCTGTGTGAGCAGATAGACCATCCTCCCTTTTTGTGTCTAGGCCAGTGGAGCTTCTCACATCTATTGACCAGTCATGCCAGGAATGGGGGACCTGACTAGGGGAATAGTTGGCATCCTCTCCACACTTCATTATCTGTTTTTGGAGGCAGTGCTCTGAGGGAGGAAGAGTGCTTCAGGGAGCAGCCCAAGCAACCTGAATGTGACTGACTTGGATGTGTCTATCATAACATGGGCAGGGACTGTGTCATCTTTTGTTTTCACTCTTTACCCATGGGGAGCCTTAACCATCCACCTAGCCACATGACACAGATTCTTATGACCAGTCCAGAGCTGCTAAAACAGTGAGGAAGTAACAGGGGAAGAGAAGGAGGAGGAAAGGTTCTCAAGTCTCAAATTAAGGGTGGCGTGGGGAGGGTGAGAGAGGAAAGGATGGGGAAGGACCTACAGGGCTAGGGATGAGTGCAGTGGATAAGGAAGGGAACTTTCCACTCTGATAAGTGGGACAAATGAGGAATAAGATGTATTCAGAGGGCATTAGTGGGGGGGAAGGGGGCAGAGGAAAAAATAGAAGAACCTGAAAACTGAGTGAAGTAGGACGTGGTGAAATTGCAGGCCAATAAGCCCCAAAGACAACTACAGTTAAGAGAAGAAGGGTACCTGTTTGGGAAAGGATGAAGCTTCTATGGCTTCTGGTTGTTTAGCTGAACCACAAACACTTTTGAGGTCTCAAGAAATTAAATATTCATCTTAAACTCACATAGAGTTCCTCAGTGTGTGTTTCTTACACACACACAAGCAACTCCAAGATGCTCAACTACTTCCCAGAAAAAATATTTTAGCATTGACAACAATACCATAATTTGCTCTTTAAAACCTTCCCAGGTGATTTAACACCTGGCTTGCCTACCTCAGCTGAAAGAGAAAAATTTCAGTTATGTGACTGATAATTTTGCTGCCACAAATACAAAAAAGACATTTTAATAACATTGATCACTGTGAATTGCTTCACAGCATTATTCAAAAAGGTTTTTAGTTTAATTGCTAATCTGCATTAATATAAAAAGTGTTTAAAAACGTCCTCCCCAAATCCTCTCATAGTATATGTGCCCACAGAAACAGCATTTATATAAATGTTTTTTTTTTCCTTTTTCCAACAGGATAAATCTGAAAAGAACTCTTTCAGGGTCACAGATTCAATTTAGATGTAATAATCCCCAAGTTCTTGGTATGGTGCCTATGGTTACTGAACACATTATGTTGCAGATATAGTTACATGAAATTTAAAATAAAAGTGTAAAGCATAAAATTGTTGTGTAAAACAGTGGTTTGCTAACCATTAATTAGCACTGATAAAATTAGAATGTGATAACACTTGTCAGAATCAGATATTGTTGCCAACTCTGGCAATTTTTTCACAAGCGTTGTGATAACTGCTATTTTATCTTAAATCCTTAGTTTACTAAGGTGAGTAATTATGTGAGACTTACTTTTTTTTTTTTTTTTAAATGAAAGTTTCTAACCCTCCATGGTTGTGGAGAAAAGCTTGAAAAACATGAACTAAGCTGTGATGCTGGTAAACCAAGTGCCGGCTCTGGTCAAGGCCATCGGTGTTAGCTAAGAACTGACAAACTCATAGCTGGAAACCAGTAAAAGAACTGTATGTTTTAGTTTTGTTCAAAATTGGTATTAGTCTTAAAAGAATGTATTTTGTGTTTAGACTCTCTGAAATGCTTATAAGTTGCTGCATGCATTAATCTTACTTATAATATGTCTAAAGAAAAGGAGGACTTGTGGCACCTTAGAGACTAACCAATTTATTAGAGCATAAGCTTTCGTGAGCTACAGCTCACTTCTTCAGATGCATATCGTGGAAACTGCAGCAGGCTTTATATATATATATATATTCATATATATATATATATATATAATATATTCATATTCTCTGTGTATATATAAAGCCTGCTGCAGTTTCCACGATATGCATCTGAAGAAGTGAGCTGTAGCTCACGAAAGCTTATGCTCTAATAAATTGGTTAGTCTCTAAGGTGCCACAAGTCCTCCTTTTCTTTTTGCGAATACAGACTAACACGGCTGTTACTCTGAAACTTATAATATGTCTGTATTTCATGATATAAGGAAATATGTAAACTTTGCTTTAGAACTTCGAAAATGTTTGTTCCAGGCAAATGTTTGAACCCAGGCACAGATATCATCTCCCCTCTTTCCCCCCACCCATTCAGGAGGCCTATCACCATTAAATAGGCCATTAAGGAACATGACAATACAAAGGATTCATGACTGGCCCTATCACACCTTGGAAATGCTCCATGCAGCGGAGCTCATTTCATGGGCTGGAAGGATAAACGTAAAAGATAAAACAGGGTCACAAGACATTTTTTCATCTCTTTGATGTTTGAACTTTCACAGGGCCAGAGACACTAAACTCAGGCAGAGATCCCCAAGAGTTACCCCCTGGGTCTGCCCTGAAAGGCATCTTGAATTGACAGATTATCACATTTCTGTCTTCTTTAGGAACCAAAGATGGTAACTCATTTGTGCATATATGCTTGCTTGCTTTAACCTGAACGCCCCCCCCCCCTTCTTATTCCAAGTTAATAATCAACCTTTAGTTAGTTTATTACAGGATTGGCAACAAGCACTGTCTTTGCTGTGAGATCTGAGATACAAATTGACCTGAGATATGTGACTGGCCCCTTGGGATTGGAAGTAACCTGAATATTTTGTGATCTTTGGGATAAGTGACCATTTATCACCAAATCCAGCTTGCCTGGATGGCAAGATAGACTGGACATCCTAAGGGGACTGTCTGTGGTAAGACTGTGAGAGTGATCCAGAAGTTCACATTTGTTACTGGGTTGGTAAAATATAATTATAGAACATATTACCAGTTTTGGGTGCCTGCTCTATTTTTGACTGTCTGCCATGAGGTAGCCACTCCAGACAGCAGCTGTAGACATCAGAACAAAAATAAAAAGACATCCCCAAGATATTTAAAACAATCTCATGATTTTTTACGTCAAAGAACACAACACACCTGTAATGCAGACCAGAGAGAGACTCGGGGCTCTGTATGGAACAAAGCTCAAACTACAATGTCTCAAACACGGTGTAACATGGTTCATTAACTTGATTAAATAGCCTAATAAGTGAGCCATGTGGTTTAATTTTTTTCTGCTCCTTTTGGTACATAATGTTCAAGGCCTAACATAGGTAAAATAAGATGCAGTTTGTCATCTTACTCTACAGACCAAGACTTTTGGAGTCATCAGTTTGATTTTTGCATCACAAATTTATTTTGTAATGACTGAGATACTCCTACACTTCAAAATAGCCATTTAAATATGGCGGGATCTCTAAACAATTAATCCTGGTGTATATACTATTGGACCTAAATTCACTGGTACTAAATATTGTAGTAACTGGAATGCTGGAGAGACAACCCCAAAGGGATACCCAAATTGTTCTGTGGGTTCCAATACTGATAATGTGGGGTTCCAAGCTAATCATCTGTGAATATCCTCTCTTCTTTTCCTCACCCTGGTGGCTCAATGGCTGTTAGTGTTTGCCTGTTCCTCTGCTGGCACTGAGTCCTTTGATCCATGTAATACCTCAGCAGTTCCATCAAAATCACAAGCAGTTTGGGAGTCATTTGCAACAGAGAGACAAGAAGCATCAGTATCCATAGTTAGCAAGCTAGATACTATAGATTGGCTGTCCTCCAGTTGTTGTTCATCAGTATTAACAGGCCTGATTTTATTCTGAGTTTTAGGATTATGGAACTTAATCTGCAAAAAGAAAAGGACTACTTGTGAAGGTGCCACAAGTACTCCTTTTCTTTTTGTGGATACAGACTAACACAGATGCTACTCTGAAACTTAATCTGTATGTCATCATCTGATCTTAGCAACACAAGGTTGTTGAGGAAATATCTTTTATTGGGCCAGCTTCTGTTGGTAAGAGAGACAAGTTTCTGAGCTTACACAGAGCTATTCTTCAGGTCTGGGAAATGTACTCAGAGTGTTGCAGCTAAATACAAGGTGGAACAAATTGTTTAGCATAAGTAGTAAACACATATTTCACTCTGAGTAAGTTTCCCAGACCTGAAGAAGAGCTCTGTGTAAGCTCGGAAGCTTGTCTGTCTCACCAACAGAAGTTGGTCCAATAAAAGATATTACCTCACCCACCTTGTCCCTCTCATATCCGGGGACTGACATGGCACAACAACGCTACATATATCATCTGACCTTTCAGAGGAGTTCTGTTCCTGGAAAACTGGAGAATGTCACTATTCATACATATCTTGGGTTTGTTCTTTTGGATTATCAATAGGCAATTAAATAGAGGGCAGTAAGACATTGTGATGTAATACCCTTGGTCTTCCCCAGTGATCCTCTGGGACACTTTGTATACTGGATGATTCCCCATCTTTTTGGTAACAATGTGAATCTGATTTTCCCAGTAGGCTTTTAATTTTGCAGGTCCCCGATCAAGGTTCCTCCCCCACTCTGAACTCTAGGGTACAGATGTGGGGACCTGCATGAAAAACCTCCTAAGCTTATCTTTACCAGCTTAGGTCAAAACTTCCCCAAGGTACAAAATATTCCACCCGTTGTCCTTGGACTGGCCGCTACCACCACCAAACTAATACTGGTTACTGGGGAAGAGCTGTTTGGACGCGTCCTTCCCCCCAAAATACTTCCCAAAATCTTGCACCCCACTTCCTGGACAAGGTTTGGTAAAAAAGCCTCACCAATTTGCCTAGGTGACTACAGACCCAGACCCTTGGATCTTAAGAACAATGAACAATCCTCCCAACACTTGCACCCCCCCTTTCCTGGGAAATGTTGGATAAAAAGCCTCACCAATTTGCATAGGTGACCACAGACCCAAACCCTTGGATCTGAGAACAATGAAAAAACATTCAGTTTCTTACAAGAAGACTTTTAATAAAAATAGAAGTAAATAGAAATGAAGAAATCCCCCCTGTAAAATCAGGATGGTAGATATCTTACAGGGTAATTAGATTCAAAAACATAGAGAACCCCTCTAGGCAAAACCTTAAGTTACAAAAAAGATACACAGACAGAAATAGTTATTCTATTCAGCACAATTCTTTTCTCAGCCATTTAAAGAAATCATAATCTAACACATACCTAGCTAGATTACTTACTAAAAGTTCTAAGACTCCATTCCTGGTCTATCCCCGGCAGAAACCAGCATATAGACAGACACACAGACCCTTTGTTTCTCTCCCTCCTCCCAGCTTTTGAAAGTATCTTGTCTCCTCATTGGTCATTTTGGTCAGGTGCCAGCGAGGTTACCTTTAGCTTCTTAACCCTTTACAGGTGAGAGGAGCTTTCCCCTGGCCAGGAGGGATTTCAAAGGGGTTTACCCTTCCCTTTCTATTTATGACATGCCCCCCAAATCTCAGCTAGGGTGAAACACTGGCTGGGATTTCTTCCTGGAGCTCTAAGAAAACAGAGTTAATAGGACACATGCATCTCTAAATATACTACCAAGTACATAAAGACTAACAATATTTTCCACATCTCAAGGACGATTTTAACCAGTTGATTCTGGGAAACTTTCACGGGAGAGTGCATCAGCCACTTTGTTAGAAGCTCCTGAGATGTGTTGGATGTCGAAATCAAAATCTTGAAGAGCTAAACTCCACCGAAGAAGTTTTTTTGTTAGTTTCCTTGACGGTGTGAAGCCACTTCAGTGCAGTATGGTCGGTTTGCAGGTGGAAACGCCGTCCCCAAACATATGGGCGTAGCTTTTCCAGAGCGTAAACAATGGCATAACATTCTTTTTCAGTGACTGACCAGTTGCTTTCCCTCTCAGACAGTTTTTTGCTGAGAAACACTACAGGGTGGAATTCTTGATCAGGTCCTTTCTGCATTAAAACTGCTCCCACACCACGCTCGGATGCATCTGTGGTTACTAGGAACGGTTTGTCAAAGTCTGGGGCCCTTAGGACAGGGTCAGACATGAGTGTCGCTTTAAGCTTGTTAAAGGCCTTCTGACACTTTTCGGTCCACTGAACAGCATTTGGCTGTTTCTTTTTGGTTAGGTCTGTCAGTGGGGCAGCGATTTGGCTGTAGTGCGGTACAAATCGTCTGTAATAACCGGCCAAGCCTAAGAAGGATTGAACCTGTTTCTTTGACTTTGGGACAGGCCACTTTTGGATAGCATCCACTTTGGCCTGTAGGGGGCTGATAGTTCCTTGACCCACCTGGTGTCCAAGGTAAGTCACTCTGTTTAGGCCTATTTGACACTTCTTAGCCTTAACAGTTAGTCCTGCCTCCCTTATGCGCTCAAGGACTTTTTGTAGATGTTCCAGGTGGTCTGCCCAGGAATCCAAAAATATGGCCACATCGTCAAGGTAGGCGACTGCATATTCTCCTAATCCCGCTAGGAGACCATCTACAAGTCTTTGGAAAGTGGCGGGTGCATTTCGCAGCCCGAAAGGGAGTACATTAAATTCATACAGCCCGAGATGTGTGATGAAGGCTGACCTTTCCTTGGCAGATTCATCTAGCGGTACCTGCCAGTACCCCTTGGTTAAGTCCAAGGTAGAGATGAACTGGGCCCGTCCCAGTTTCTCTAATAGTTCATCTGTGCGTGGCATTGGATAGTTGTCTGGGCGAGTTACAGCATTTAGCTTACGGTAGTCCACGCAAAAACGTATTTCCCCATCTGGTTTGGGAACTAGAACCACTGGAGATGCCCATGCACTTTCAGAGGGGCGGATTACACCCATCTGTAACATATCCTGGATCTCCCGTTCAGTCAGGCCTGGGGTGGCTGAGAACGTTGGCGCGTAGCTAGTGCACAGCTCCTGGATCTGCTGTCGCTGCATATGCCCAAGGGTCATGGAGAGGTTCACCTCTTCCACACCACCAGCACATTTCCCTTCGTAGTAGACACCTTCAGGCCACTCAGCGTCGTCTCCTCCCTGGGCTGTAAACTGACAAACCTTTAATTCTCTGGAATAAAAGGGCTTTAGAGAATTAATATGGTATACCTTAGGCTTTCGGTTGGAGGTGGGGAATGCTATGAGATAATTAACAGCTCCCAGGCGCTCCTGGACCATGAATGGCCCTTCCCACGATGCTTCCATTTTATGGACCTGGAGCGCCTTTAAGACCATGACCTGGTCTCCTACTTTGAAGGAACGCTCTCTGGCATGTTTATCATACCAGGCTTTTTGCTCTTTTTGAGCATCCTGTAAGTTTTCTCTAGCAAGGGCTAAAGAGGTTCGGAGGGTGTTTTGTAGGTTGGTTACAAAGTCCAGAATGTTAGTTCCTGGAGAAGGTGTAAATCCCTCCCATTGCTGCTTCACCAACTGCAATGGCCCCTTAACCTCACGGCCATATACAAGTTCAAATGGGGAAAACCCTAAACTGGGATGTGGTACAGCTCTGTAAGCAAAGAGCAACTGCTGCAACACTAGGTCCCAATCATTGGAGTGCTCATTTATGAATTTATGTATCATGGCCCCCAAAGTTCCATTAAACTTCTCCACCATGCCATTTGTTTGATGGTGGTAAGGAGTGGCAACCAAGTGATTTACCCCATGAGCTTCCCAAAGGTTTTTCATAGTTCCTGCCAGGAAATTAGTCCCTGCATCTGTGAGGATGTCGGAGGGCCAACCTACCCTGGCAAAAATGTCTGCTAGTGCCTGGCACACACTTTTAGCCCTGGTGTTGCTTAGAGCTACTGCTTCCGGCCATCGGGTGGCAAAATCCATGAAAGTCAGTATGTACTGCTTTCCTCTGGGTGTCTTTTTCGGAAAAGGACCCAGAATATCCACAGCTACTCGCTGAAATGGAACTTCAATGATGGGGAGTGGCTGGAGAGGGGCTTTGACCTGGTCTTGGGGTTTTCCCACTCTTTGGCATACTTCACAAGACCGGACATAGGTAGAAACATCCTTGCCCATTCCCTCCCAGTGGAATGACCCCCCCAAACGGTCTTTGGTCCTGTTCACCCCAGCATGGCCACTAGGGTGATCGTGGGCTAAGCTCAAGAGTTTGGCCCGGTATTTAGTTGGAACTACCAACTGTCTCTGAGGATGCCAGTCTTCCTGGTGTCCCCTAGAAAGAGTTTCCTTGTATAAAAGTCCTCTTTCTACAACAAACCTGGATCGATTAGAAGAGCTGAGAGGCAGTGGGTTGCTCCGTGCCACCGTCCAAGCTCTCTGGAGGCTTTCATCTGCTTCCTGTTCGGTCTGGAACTGTTCCCTTGATGCTGGAGACATCAGTCCCTCATTGGATTGTGGACCTAGGCTTGGTCCCTCTGGAAGCGATATAGGGGATGGAGCTGTTTCTGTTGACTGTGAACTGCTCTCCGCTGGTGCACTATGTTGGGATTCAGGCTCCGGCTGAGCCTCTTGTGTAGGGTTATTGGCTGCTGCCAGTTCAGGTTCGGTGGGGCCCTCAGGTGTTGAGGTTGCAAGTACTGGATTCAGTGCTGACACGGGGTCTGGTGTTGGTTGTTCGGCTGGTTCCGGTTCTGGGACTGGTTCCGTCTTGGTCTCTGGGACTGGATCCACTACTGCTGTTGCAGACATTGGCCTGGGGTCCGGGTCCATCACCTCTGACAGGGTCCTGATAGAAGTTTCCGGAACAGAGCTAGGCCTCACGGCTTGTTTAGCCTGGCTGCGGGTGACGGTTCCCACCCTCTTGGCCTGCTTCACATGACTGGCCAAGTCTTCCCCCAACAGCATGGGGATGGGATAATCATCATAGACTGCAAAAGTCCACATTCCTGACCAGCCCTTGTACTGGACAGGCAACTTGGCTGTAGGCAAATTGAAAGAGTTGGACTTGAAGGGTTGAATCGTCACTTGGATCTCTGGGTTGATTAAATTGGGGTCCACTAAGGAAGCATGGATAGCTGACACTTGTGCTCCGGTGTCCCTCCACGCGGTGACCTTCTTCCCGCCCACACTCACAGTTTCCCTCCACTCCAAGGGTATCTGGGAGGTATCTGGGCCTGTGGACCTCTGGTGTGATTCCGGTGCAATGAACTGTAATTTGTTGGGGTTCTTGGGGCAGTTGGCCTTTACATGCCCCAGCTCGTTACATTTAAAACATCGTCCAGCGGATGGATCACTGGGGCGAGGAGGGTTGCTGGAGAACGGGTGGCGGGATGATAAGGGGTCTGGAGGGTTCTTTGGGAGGTAGGTGGGGCCTTGGGCGGCCCCCCGTAATAGGGTGTGGTCTGGGGTGGTCCCTTCTGGTCTCCGCTCCAACTACGACCAGTTTTCTTCTTCTCTGCCACCTCCACCCATCTGGCTCCAATCTCTCCTGCCTCGATTACAGTTTTGGGTTTCCCATCTAGGATGTATCTTTCTGTTTCCTCAGGAACACCCTCTAAGAATTGTTCCATTTGCATTAGGAAGGGCAAATTTTCTGGAGATTCAACACTTGCTCCTGATATCCAGGCATCCCAATGTTTCACAATGTGGTAGGCATGTCGGGTAAATGACATGTCTGGTTTCCACCTTAGGGCTCGGAACCTCCGACGAGACTGCTCGGGTGTTATCCCCATTCTGACTCTCGCCTTGGATTTAAACAGTTCATACTTGTTCATGTGTTCTTTAGGCATTTCAGCTGCCACCTCAGCTAAGGGTCCACTGAGCTGCGGCCTCAGCTCTACCATGTATTGGTCAGTAGAGATGTTGTACCCAAGGCAGGTCCTTTCGAAGTTTTCTAAGAAGGCCTCAGTATCGTCACCTGCCTTGTAGGTGGGGAACTTTCTGGGATGGGAAGTGGTACCTGGAGAAGGATTGCTAGGGTTTGTTGGTATATTCTGCCGGGCCTTTATCCTCTCCACCTCCTCCACATGCTTCCTCTCTTTTTCCTTCTTCTCCTTCACATGCTTCCTCTCTTCTTCCTTCTCCTCCTTCTTCAGCCACATGAGTTCTATCTGTCTTTCATGTTCCCTTTGTTTTTCCTCAGCCTGAAATTTGGCTAATTCCAGCTGTAGTCGAGCTGCAGATTTGGTCATTCTAACCTCTCTGTTTTTAACTAACTTTACACCCGAGGCTTAGAAATAAACAAACAAAACTTGGCTGTAAAATTTTGCTGTGCTGGAATAGAATACCTATTCTCTGATAGTGATTGTCAGCCTACAGAAAAAGACAACTCCCTTGTCTCTGCTCTGGGCCCAAATTAAAGCAAAAAACCTCCAACTACTTGGAAACCTGCTTACCCAGCCCAAAGAAAAAGCAAATGGGTAGAACACACACCCCCTATTTACTTTTAGGAAGAAAAGAAAAAAAAAACTCTGGGTTGGAAGACTGTGAATTTCCCTGCAGGAGTTAAGTACCCTGCCTCCAGGCAAAGAAAACCTGCAATTCACAAAGATAATCCCCTTTTGTCTCTGCTTGGCCACAAAGCAGAGAAAAAACAAGCTGCTTTCAGTTTCAGCTGCTTTCTGGACTTCCTTTCCAAAGGAAAAAAAAATTCCTTTTAAAAATCTGTATTTCTAGTTCAAAAAATCTCAACTGGATCTCAAAATGATTTCAGGTTAATCCCACCACTATGCCACCATGTCAAGGTTCCTCCCCCACTCTGAACTCTAGGGTACAGATGTGGGGACCTGCATGAAAAACCTCCTAAGCTTATCTTTACCAGCTTAGGTCAAAACTTCCCCAAGGTACAAAATATTCCACCCGTTGTCCTTGGACTGGCCGCTACCACCACCAAACTAATACTGGTTACTGGGGAAGAGCTGTTTGGACGCGTCCTTCCCCCCAAAATACTTCCCAAAACCTTGCACCCTACTTCCTGGACAAGGTTTGGTAAAAAAGCCTCACCAATTTGCCTAGGTGACTACAGACCCAGACCCTTGGATCTTAAGAACAATGAACAATCCTCCCAACACTTGCACCCCCCCCTTTCCTGGGAAATGTTGGATAAAAAGCCTCACCAATTTGCATAGGTGACCACAGACCCAAACCCTTGGATCTGAGAACAATGAAAAAACATTCAGTTTCTTACAAGAAGACTTTTAATAAAAATAGAAGTAAATAGAAATGAAGAAATCCCCCCTGTAAAATCAGGATGGTAGATATCTTACAGGGTAATTAGATTCAAAAACATAGAGAACCCCTCTAGGCAAAACCTTAAGTTACAAAAAAGATACACAGACAGAAATAGTTATTCTATTCAGCACAATTCTTTTCTCAGCCATTTAAAGAAATCATAATCTAACACATACCTAGCTAGATTACTTACTAAAAGTTTTAAGACTCCATTCCTGGTCTATCCCCGGCAGAAACCAGCATAAAGACAGACACACAGACCCTTTGTTTCTCTCCCTCCTCCCAGCTTTTGAAAGTATCTTGTCTCCTCATTGGTCATTTTGGTCAGGTGTCAGCGAGGTTACCTTTAGCTTCTTAACCCTTTACAGGTGAGAGGAGCTTTCCCCTGGCCAGGAGGGATTTCAAAGGGGTTTACCCTTCCCTTTATATTTATGACATCCCCTATGCTCTGACAAATTCCAGACAAGTACCTGATCTCCTGGGGAGCAAGTAGTGTTGTGAGCTGTGCAATCATCATAACTCTTGTTTCTGACAGCTGACTTTCTAGAGTTTTTGCTAATGAAGTCCAAAGCTTCTCTCATCTGTGCTTTCCACTTTTGCACATAATCACCATAGTTCTCCACTGATTCCTGATTCCCCATCAAATAAAGTATAAGGCTGATTGGCAAATGAGGAGCTACCCTATGCAAAAAGTAAAATGGTGAAAATTCTGTTGTTCAATACACATACAGTTATAAGCATACATGAACTTTTAAAAGACTCTTTCCATTGGATTTCTGATCTCCAGGGAGGTTCTCAGCATTCCCAGTAGTGTTCTATTAAATCATTCAACTTGCCAGTTGCCTTGGGGATTAGAGAGGATTGTACTTGACCCTGCAGTCTGACAGTACTGCTGCATCCTATAGAAGAGCTAGTTTTCAAATTTGCCATCTTGTTCATGATGATTTTGTTTAGGGAATCCAAATTCAAAACAAAATTAAAAATTTTGTCAGCTCTGGTTTTCCTGGATTTGTTCCTTGTGTGATAAGGATGTGCAAACTTTGTAGAGTGATCCCCTTTCTAACCGTGACCCCGTATTTGACCCCATATTTCCCGACTTTTACCATGCCAAGGTCCCCAAACTTTTTGGCCTTTAGAAAATGTGTCTGTCAAGTACATCTGTACAAGATTTTAAGATACCTAGTTCTACTAATCCCATGTGTTTCTCAATTTCTGATTTATTTTTGGTGACTCTCTCTCTTTGGGGCATGTTGGTCACTCAAGGTCCCTTGGGAATGATCGGGTGTAGTTTCCTTGTAGTTCATTCCTTTGGGGCCTCCTGATGAGACAACATCCAGACTGCTAGTACTCTTCATTTGTACACTGAAAATAGTGGTTGCAGGTATTGCCTTTGTCCGCCTTCTGGCAGTTGGGACAGCCTCACCACTGAGGACCTCTCTGTGGGGTGGATTTCAGTGGTCTCCTTCCATCATAATGGGGTGCCCTCAGAACCTCTTTGATAGCAGCAATCTCCGCTTTCAGCTCTTTTACTTTTTCTAGACTTGTCCTCAGTTCTCCAATCTCATCCAGCGGGTTGTTTCCATGTCAAGCGTTTTTTTCTTATTGGTGCTGGTAACTTGCCAGTATCTAACTCATAGAATCGTAGGACTAGACGGGACCTCAAGAGGTCTTCTAGTCCAGTCCCCTGCACTCATTGCAGGACTAAGAGTTATCTAGAACCTCCCTGACAGGTGTTTGTCTAACCTGCTCTTAAAAATCTCCAATGACAGAGATCCTACAGCCTCCCTAGGCAATTTATTCCAGTGCTTAACCACCCGGACAGTTAGGAAGTTTTTCCAAATTTTCCACATAAACCACCATTGCTGTAATTTAAGCCCATTGCTTCTTGTCCTATCCTCAGAGGTTAAAGAGAACAATTTTTCTCCCTCCTCCTTATAACAACTTGTATGTATTTGAAAATTGTTATATCATTGCTTTGCATTGAGCAAACTGAATCCACATTTTCACTGGTACCGGTAACAATCTGCCCAGCTGTGGGCTATTAAAGATCCATTTCAACAGTCCCCCTTCAGATTTCTCTTCTCCACACTAAACAAACCTGATTTTTTCACTCTTCTCTCATAGATCATGTTTTCTAGACCTTTAATAATTTTTGTTGTTGTTATCTGGACTTTCTCCTATTTGTTCACATCTTTTCTCAAATGTGGTCCCCAGAACTGGACACAATATTCCAGTTGAGGCCTAATTAGCATGGAGTAGAGTGGAAGAATTACTTCTCATGTCTTGCTTACAACACTCCTGCTAAAGTATTCCAGCATGATATTTACTTTTTTTTTTTTGCAACAGCGTTACACTGTTGACTCATATTTTAACTTGTGATCCGCCATGACCCCCAGATCCCTTTCTGCACTACTCCTTCCTAGGCAGTCATTTCCTATTTTGTATATGTGCAACTGATTGTTCCTTCTTAAGTGGAGTACATTGCATTTGTCCTTATTGAATTTCACTCACCAACAACAGAGGCCTGTTGCATTAAGTTCTGCAGCTTTTCATTGTGCTCTTCTTGCTACTTTGTGCTGTTTTTTCTCTTTCCCAGCCAGTAACAATATCCAGTCTCTCCAAGAAAGCTTCATCTGTGACTGAGCTAACTTGGATATCAGAGTGTGGTGTTGCCCTAAAGTTATCACTCGGGCCCAGTGGAGACTGAATAGAGTAAGATTTTTGAACCAATAATGGATCATACTGCAGAGTGGAATCAGGTTCCTGTGTTGCGAACAGTACTTTGCCATGAATTCAAGGCACACACCAGGAAATCCTGAGATGTTTCATTAGGTCCCTGGACTGCACTGGCAACATGGTGCAGTTCAGATGCATCCATTTCTCAATAGTAGGATCTCAAAACTCTCCTCAGCTTTGGTAATGGCATGGTATGTTTCCTTCCAAATAGCTCTGAAGACTTGTTCCAGAACAAATTGTTTTAACCACTGCCTCCATTACATGAGATTATGAATAGCCAGTCCTATACTTATCTGATGGACCAGACTAGAAAACTCATCCATCCCTCCAGCTCAAACCTCCATCTGCACTGTCACTTTGAAATCCTTCGTTAGCAAGTGTTCACACTGCAGAGCTTGTACTACTGTTGTTTCTCTCATTGGAATCACATTCTGTCCTGTTTTCTTCCTTACTGGTGGTTTGCTCATCTGTCCCATTCTGTCCTTTACATACAGGAACATACAGGAACAGAGATATGCCTTGATATTCTGAACTAGCAACATTCTCACTAAGGCTCTTGTCCTCTGGTGGCCCACCTCCTCCCATGACTCAGCCCTCCAGCAGGTCACAATTTAAGTCCACCCCTTTTGGGGTAACAGAAAGTCCAATAAACAAGTGTCCAAGACCTTGTATCAGGTCTTCAGCCCTGAGGCTGGGCTCTGTGATCCTCTCTGCTTTTCCTCCGGGCTGTCCATCATCCTTGTCCCTTTTCAGGGACTTCACATCACCTTCTCCAGTGGCTGGTAGGGGAACCCGGGTCCTCCCACTATACTGGGTTCCAGCCTAGAGACCCTAAAAACAGCAGCCAAGGACTGCTCTGCATGACTCCTTGCAGGTTTCTTCCCTGGACTTCTTCCTACCTTCTACCCCTACATCCTCTCCAGGCTCACCCTTCTCTCAGGACCAGGACTCTCAGGATTTCCCCCCCTGGAATCCACCAACAAAATTCCAAGCTAAAAGTATAAACTCCAGGTAATTTCTGGCCTTCTCAGGCTTGACCTCTCATTCCTCCCTGCTGCTTTTTTCCTTCAACTGAGCACCTCCCAGTGCTCTCTCACTGGTAGTCCAAATCCTGCCCTGTTATCAGGGTTTCAGTGGCTTCTTTCTGTCACTTGACCTCTTGCCAGACTTTCTTACTCAGGCAAAGAGGCCAGGGCCAGGGCAGGCAAGCTCTCTCTCGCTTGTCTCAGAGAGAGATTACATACCACTACTTCCTTTCCTAGAATTCAGAACGATAACAAATAAAACCCCAAATCAGAGAAAGACAAAACAGGCTGCTCCCTAAAACAGAGAGGCATAACTCACCCCCACCTTAATCAAGACTATCTGACTGCAAATTGACTGCTGCTAAACCCAGCTATCATTCTTCCCCACACAGCCTGCAGGCAAGAAAAAAACCTGGAAATTTAAAGAAAGAGCTTACAATTTTTACACAGCTCTCAATATCACATTTGTATGTATATGTGTATAAATAATATATATAAAAAATCTTATTGATCACATTTCTTTTTAAAATTGATGGTGGGGTCTGAACTATTTCCTCACACTGAAGGGGGTCTGTAACAGAATGCTTTATACAGCTTTAATTTTCTAATGGCCTAAGTCTTGAAGCCTTTAGATTTTTTTTTTGCCTAGTAATTACATCATACAGTATGATCCTGTATCATAGTATAGTCTGATCTACTGTTTCTTAACTTCAGGGACCAGCAGATTATAACCTTTCTGGGCTGGCTTGCCAAAAAGTAACACACTTGAAAATCAGTTTTTGTTCTTTGAAGGCACAGGAGTCTTTACTTCAGATAGCACAAATACCTGTAAAGCAGAGCAGAGGAAGACTCAGGAGTCCATATAGAACAGGGCTCAAGCTAAAAATGGCACAGTTTAACATGGTTGAACAACTTGACTCATTAGCCTAATAACAGTGAGCCACATAGTTTGAACTTTTCTGTTCCTTTACAGTACATAGTATTCAATGCCTGGCCTATCATAAAATAAAACAAACTGCAACTTATTTTCTGTAACATGTATTCCTAGTACTTTGAACCATTTTATTTTTAAGCAATAAATGTTTTAGAACTCTGGTAAAACATAAATTTGCAGCACACACCTGTATGCAGAGCAGAGAGAGCCTTAGGGGTCTGATTGGAACAGAGCTCAAACTAAAAGATCTGTCTGCCACAACAATCTCAGCCAGAAAAGGTAGTTTGTGTCTGGAAATTACAGTGTCTGGGGAACACAGTGGTGGCGGTGATGGGGTGGAGGGTGTTCAACCACTGTGAAAACTTCTGTAATCAATGTAAGATCTTAGCACACACTTTTTATATGCTTTACATGTATCTTTAGGCACCCACTTTGAAAATTTTATCCTCAGTGTTTCCAGAAACTAAGAGAGGCAGTTACAAAATGTATACATTGAACAGGACTGAGTCAGAGATCTTGGTGACAGATATATCTGTGAGTTTGAGAGTAGAACTGATTAGAAGTTTTCCAAATGCCAGTTCAGTAGAGCAAAATGTTTTGTGAAACCTTACAGATTTGACTACACTTTCATCAAAATGCAGGCATGTCTCCCTGTCTCTGCACAGCTCCGAAAAACAGAGAGGCAGAACTCTGAAGCTCTCTGCCTCTCCGCTTCCCACTACCTCTGGGAGACAGAGAAGCAGAGCACTGGGGGCACCACTTCAGGACTAATTTTTTTTCCAAATATGTTTGTGGGAAGGGATTTACTTGTTTTGGCCAGCTCTGCTTGTGACTACATAATCCTGAAGTGTACTATCTTTGTCTATTTAATTTCCATGTCTTTTCAAAATGATATTCTGCATGGGTATATGAGAAGAAAGAGGGGCTTGTGTTTAAGGCTGGGAGATCTGGCTTCTGTTTCTGCCTCAAGCTTCCAGAATGACTTTGAGCATGTTCTTTGATCTCTCTGTGCTTCAGTTACCCCATCACCTTTAGTAGATGTAATATGGAAAACTAAAACTTTTATAATTGGAAAATGGAATATGGAAAACTGGAACAAAAAGGCAGCCCACAGTGAATGGATGTGTGCAACCACCTCTGTCCTCACCAAAGACAAAGTAGCCTCCAATAAATATGCTGTGCTTTTTTCTACTTAATCCATTCAAGAAATCCACAGTACAAATTAGAGAGGAAAATTCTGCCCATTGAAGGTTATAAAGAGAGAAAGGCAAATGGGTTCAGTAAAACAGAAGACTGATAGTCTAAATGAGACATGAAATATAGATCAAAATACCTCGCCACATAAAGTTTAAATATTGATTTCAACATCTTTTGGATGAAAGAAACAATATTTTGTGTTCTGGCATTTTCCAATTATAAAATAATCAGGTGGCTCCAGCAGTTTCTTAAGAAACAAAAAACACCTTTTGTAAACGCTGATATAATTTCGGACACAACTCAGTTTGGAATGTTTTAGTCCATTTGTATGTCTAAATGCTTTAAAAAAGAAAGTAAACTTGTTTTGGACAGCTACAAAATATATATAATTAACCTAATGTAGAAAACCCAGTCTCCTTTACTGTTATTTAGTAGAGGTGATGGACTTGTCTAGCATGCATTGTCTACAACATCTTAAAATGTGTAACTAAAACTTTTGCAGGAGCAAAATATTCCCAGAGTCAGAAATTATAAATTACCTCTTTGTCCCAAATACCAAATCCACTATGGGGGCCATTGTCATGCAAGTGTGCAGGGCCATTAATTGCCTCTTGCTATGCAGGACTGTGACTCTGGGCAATGTGTAGGACATAATGGATGATTTTCAGCAATAGGGTTCCTGAACTACAGTGGAGCAATCGATGGTACGCATATTGTTATTTTGGTACCAGACCACCTTGCCACAGAGTACATAACAGAAAGGGTTACTTTTCTATGGTTAAGCAAGTATGGGTGGATCACCAGGGATGCTTCACTGACATCAGTGTAGGCTCGTCAGGAAAGCTGCCTGGTGCACGCATCTTTAAGAAAAGAAGACTGTTCAGAAAGCTACAAGCAGAGACTTTGTGGGGATGTGGGGACCTGCATGAAAGACCCCCTAAGCTTTTTCTTACCAGCTTAGGTTAAAAACTTCCCCAAGGTACAAACTTTGCCTTGTCCTTGAACAGTATGCTGCCACCACCACGCGTTTTAAACAAAGAACAGGGAAAGAGACCACTTGGAGATGTCTTCCCCCAAAATATCCCCCCCCCAAGCCCTACACCCCCTTTCCTGGAGAAGTCTTGATAATAATCCTCACCAATTGGTACAGGTGAACACAGATCCAAACCCTTGGATCTTAAGAACAATGGAAAATCAATCAGGTTCTTAAAAAAAGAATTTTATTTAAAGAAAAGTTGAAAAAATCACCTCTGTAAAATCAGGATGGTAAATACTTTACAGGGTAATCAGATTCAAAACGTAGAGAATCCCTCTAGGCAAAACCTTAAGTTACGAAAAGACACAAAAACAGGAATATACATTCCCTCCAGCACAGCTTATTTTACAAGCTATTAAACAAAAGAAAATCTAATGCATTTTCTAGCTAGATTACTTACTGACTTTACAGGAGTTGTAAGGCTGAATTCCTGGTCTGTTCCTGGGAAAAGCATCACACAGATAGACAGAACCCTTTGTTCCCCCCAACCTCCAGATTTGAAAGTATCTTGTCCTCTCATTGGTCATTTTGGATCAGGTGCCAGCAAGGTTACCTTAGCTTCTTAACCCTTTACAGGTGAAAGGATTTTGCCTCTGGCCAGGAGGGATTTTATAGCACTGTATACAGAAAGGTGGTAACCTTTCCCTTTATATTTATGACATCCTTAATGTCCCCCAGGGCAGAATGGTAGGGCTACTGCAGAGACCGTGGTGCCATGTAGAATGCAGGGCAGGGCATAGGGAGGTCCCAATATTGAGTTCTCAGTGGGCTGCAGAGGGAGGTGAGCTCAGGACTGTAGAACCTGCAGGTCCACAAGAGTCTGCAGAATCTGTGTTTTCTGCCTGAGAAGCCCCATTATGTCCTGGTGCTTCTCCCTCTCTTTTTCCTGCTGGACTCCTGGGCCTCTCTCCTCTCCATGTTTTCCTTCTCCAGGCTGTTCACAGTATTCATCCTCCAGGCCCTGTGCTTGTGGTCCAAAGCAGGACTGACTTGCAGGATCTCCTGGAACATATCCTGAGTCGTCTTCTTTCTCCTCCTTATGTCCCTCAGGTGTTCTGAGGGGGTGAAGCATGTAAACCATAAATGAACACTCTCCCCACAGTATGTTGGGCGGTGTCCTTTGCCTTGGTTTCTCACCTTTCAGTGTGAAAGCACTATGGATGAATGTTCCTTTAACATACCACTCCCCTTTCCCTCCTTTGCAGTTGGTTGTCCAAAGTCAGTGATGCCCCAGAAGTCAGGGATACATTCACAGGGGTTCATCTCCCACCCCTAAAGGAATGGAGGAGGTGGAGCAGGGCCTGTGCTACTGCTGCTACCTTTGCCACTGCACACTGCTGCTTGCTGCTGCTGTTATCTCTGCTGCTGCCTGCCATCTTTGTCGCTGCTCACCACTGCCACGATTATCTCTGCCACGCCTTGCTACTGCCTCTGCAATGCTGGGTTCTGCGATTCCATCATTTGCCCAGCTCTCCATGATGTCACTGGGTAGCAGGGAACCATACTGCTATGGCAGTCCTTGTCTTTCACTGCACCACTGTCCCCACACCAAGTCTAAGGCTCAGGCCCTAGACCTACTCAGCTGTGTTAATCCCTGAGCAGAAGAAAGGACTCTAAATTGAGTCTGATCAGCTTTGCCTTTAAACATTAGAAGGAGAAGGTCAAATGGCAACTAGAACTCTTTAAACAGTCTACACCACCAGGAAGCAACATCTGTCCCCACTACCTCTTTTACTTGGATTTGGCATCAGTAGAATCATAGAATATCTGGGTTGGAAGGGACCTCAGGAGATCATCTAGTCCAACCCCCTGCTCAAAGCAGGACCAATCCCCGATTTTTGCCCCAGATCCCTCAATGGCCCCCTCAAGGACTGAACTCACAGCCCTGGGTTTAGCAGGCCAATGCTCAAGCCACTGAGCTATCCCTCCCCCCAAGTACCCCCTGCTTAGTGAATGAAGTTAAAATTAGGGTGAGCCCCTCAATTAGGTGATGCCAAGTACAGTTCAGCTGCCCTTAAATCATGCAGGAAGGATGACAATATTTCATTACCATAGTAGGTGTGTCTGTAAATACGGTGTGCTCTTGAGGTCTTCCCCCTCCCCACTCCAGTTCATTACTAGATGTAAAGGGAAAGCTCATTCAGCCCCTGCTTACATGTTGAGCATGAAAGAAGGTAGCCTGCATCTCATGGAACCATTCTAGTGAATACAGCTCGGGCTGGGGAGGTTCAGGCCTAAAAGATTTTAGCTCATTCTCCATGGTAACAATTAGCATTTCATCCTATAATTTCAAAGCCCTCTTAAAGCCCTGATGAAAGTCTCTGGGAATGCCTTTAAAACTCTGTATAAACAACAGAGGGGCAAATTCATCCCTGCTTTAATTTCAGTAAAATCAGTGGACTTACAAAGAATGAAGGCCATACTTCATTGTCGGACTCTATCCTGGGAAGCAGTAACTATGAAAAAGAGTTGGGAGTCATGGTGAATAATCAGCTGAATGTGAGCTCCCAGTACAATGCTGTGGCCAAAAAGCATAATGCAATTCTTGGGTGCATAAACAGGGGAATCTTGAGTAGGATTAAAAATGTTATTTTATTTCTGTGTTTGGCATTGGTGCAACTGCTGATGGAATATGGTGTCCAGGTCTGACATCCACAAAGCAAGAAGGAAGTTGATGATCTGGAGAGCCATGTGAATGACTAAAGGATTAGAAAACATAGTCATCTCAAGGAGCTCCGTTTATTTTAACAAAGAAAAGACTAAGGAGTGACTTGATCACAGTCTATAAGTACCTACCCAGGGAACAAATATTTGATAATGGACTTTTCAATCTAGCAGACAAAGGTATAAAAAGATCCAATAGCTGGAATTTGAAGCAAGACAAATTCAGACAGGGAAATAAGGCATATGTTTTTAACAGTGAGAGTAATTAACCACTGGAACAATCTGCCAATGGTCATGGCGGATTCTCCATCACTGTCAATTTAAAAAATCAAGATTGGATTTTTTAAATGTGCTGTAGCTCAAAAGGAATTATTTTGTGGAAGTTCTATATCCTGTTATATAGAAGGTCAGAGTAAACTATCACAATGGTCCCTTCTGGCTGTGGAATCCATGAATCTACACCTGTGATGAATTTGGACTATGGTTTATGAAAATGGACTACATCTACTGTAAAGAGACATGAAAAACAATTAGCATACAACTCCTGTACACTTCAGAGTATAAACTGGAAATAACTAGGCCAATGGCAAAAGCCAGATGAAGTCTTGCTGAAGTCTTCCCATTGCTACCTTCTCTATAATCTTGCTTAATGTAGTGTTTGAGTCAGGGTGTAGTTCCTCAGATCTCCATGATGGCTTCCATGCACACTGGATAAAATAATGCTTGTCCTGGGAAAAGGGAAGGGAAGAGGGAAGGGTTGGTAATAAGAAAAATAGGCATTGGCTATGCTAGTCACTTATTGACCAAAATGGCTCCTTGCTTACTTTTACTAACTAAGAGGGGAATTGTGTGTGCTTTGCAGGGTGAAATTCAGATTTACTCTGGTGCTGGGAGAACTAAGTAATGGGTTTCTTTGCATTGAAATGTACTCACAGTTTCAAGGTGGAAATCAGTCAGAACCATGAATTTTGCTGTGAAATTGTGTTGTGAAACCTTATATTGTCCCAGAATTGCTTGATAGCAGGGCCCATGTTTTAGAATTTGGATTAGATTAAATATACAGCTGAACTTTTGTATTCTAATCTAAACTGCATGTCTAAACTGTCTAGAACATTTGAGATCAGTCCAGTACCTGTTCATATTTGTGCATTTGTATAAAGGTGTGTATATGTGAGAGAGACTCCTAATGCTCCACTAAATCAAAAATAAATTTAAACACACTAGTTCAACAAATGCCAATGTTCAAAAGAAACCACTTTTACAAAATAGTTGTAAAAGGGAAGCCACCTCCTGAGTGCACCTTCATGGCTAGAGTCGGCTCTAAAGCACCCTGATTCAATTTATTTTCCCCTCTTCAGCGCCCCTTAAGAACTCCATACAGTCTTTCTTGTAGCTAACAGTATCCCTGCCTGGGGATGATTTAATAACAGAAATAATTCAAAACACTCTTTTGAGGTCCCAGAGTAAAGTCTGTCATCACAACACAAAAATTCATACTCATCTATAGCATCTTTTGCCACATGTGGCACTCTTCTTCTAACCCAGTATGCTCTTCACAAAGCAACCACTCCCAGCCCTTCCTAGCCCACAACCTTTTGGTTCTGGCTTCTAGGCCCAAGCCCATCTCCTGTAGGCATCTCCTGCTCGCTATAGCTCTCCTCTGCCACAGCCTCCTTTTTCCTGTTCCCCTTTAGCTCTTTATAGGGAACACCTGTCCTCTATCAGGCTCCAACTAGGCTATTAAGGAGACTAAAGTGGGTTGGTGCAGTTCCCTCTTGAAGGACTCAGTCCATCCTGTGGTGACAATTTTAAAAGATGTCCACCCTTCTGTTTTCCATTGCTTATCACCAACATTGTTGTTTCCTCCAGAGCCTGTTTCCTTAGTAATATTCAATATGTAAAAAGCTTAGTTAAACATCCCTATGGTCCTATTGGTTTTTTGTAGAGGTACAAAATGATAACCTGAACCCGAACTGTAGATTATGAAATTGCAGAACTACTAAGTGTAGTAAGTAACATAACTGAAACCAACATCTATACCAGGTGACTGGAACATAGCTAATATAACGCTGATTTTTAAAAAGGGCTTCAGAGGCGATACTGGAAATTGCAGGCTGGTAAACCTAACTTCAGTACTGGGAAAACTGGTAGAAACTAATGTAAAGAACAGAATTATCAAACACCTACATGAATATGATTTTTGTGGGGAAGAGTCAACTTGGCTTTTGTAAAGGAAAATCATGCCTCCCAACCTGTTAGAATTCTTTGAGGTTGTCAACAAGTACATAGCTAAGGGTAAGACCGTCAATATAGTGTACTTGGGTTTTCAGAAAGCCTTTGACAAAGGCCTTCAACAAAGGCTCTTATGTAAACTAAGATAAGAAAGAAGTTCCTCTCATGGATCAGTGACTGGTTAAAAGATAGAAAACAAACAATTGGAATAAACTGTCAATTTTCACAAAGGAGAGTGGTGAACAGTGGGGTCTCAATGGATCTGTTCTGGGACTTGTGCTGTTAACATATTCATTAATGAGCTGGGAAAGGGGTAAACAGTGAGGTGGTAAAGTTTGTGGATGATACAAAATTATTCAAGATAGTTAAGTCCAAAGCCTACTGCAAAGAGTTTGAGGGGGATCTCGCAAAACTGAGTGACTGGGCAATAAAATAGCACATGAAATTCAATGTTGGTAAATGCAAAGTAATGCACATTGGAAGAAAAAAAAATCCCGCCTACACATACATAATGAGTTCTAAATTATCTGTTACCACCCACCCCCCAAAAAAAAGATCTGGGAGTTCTCTGAAGACTTCAGCTCAATGTGCTTAGTGGTCAAAAGAGCTAACAGAATGTTTGGAACTATTAGGAAAGAGAGAGAAAATAAGACAGAAAATATAATAATGCCACTATATATAAGCCAATGGTTTGCTCACATCTTGACTGCTGTGTCAGTTCTGGTAGACCCATCTCAGAAAGAATATAGTGGAAGTGAAAAAGGTTCAAAGAAGGGCTACAGAGATGATCAAGGGTATGGCACACCTTCCACCAGAGGAGAGACTAAAAAGATTAAAGCTGATCAGCTTAGAAAAGAGATGACTAAGTGGGAATATGATAGAGGTCTATAACATCATGAATGTTGTGGAAAAAGTGAATAGGGGGAAGCGTTATTTACTCTTTCCCACAATACAAAACCCAGGACTCACCTGATGAAATTAATAGGCAGAAGGTTTAATACAAACAAGAGGAAGTACTTTTTTACACAAAATACAATTAACCTGTGAATCTCATCGCTGGGTGAGGTTGTGATGGCCAGAAGTATAACTGGGTTAAAAAAAGAACTAGATAAGTTCATAGATGAGAGGTCCACCAATAGCAATAAGCCAAGATGGGGAGGGATGTAACCTAAATTCTTGGGGTGACCCTAAACCTTTGACTGCCAGAATCCAGGAGGTAAAGATGGGTATATCTCTCCAAAGTTGTCCTGTTCTGTATATTCCTCCTGAATCTCAGGTACTGACCACTATCAGGGGAGGATACTGGGTTAAATGGACCATTGGTCTGACCCAGTATGGATGTTCTTATGAGGCTCCATTTTCCTAGAGTCCTTAGTGAGTAAAAGAATAACCACCTGTTTCCTACTAATTGGCAGATACCATACTGTTGTGTGTATTTTTATCTGCTTGAATCTTCTTCAGCAGTTAAGCATGCCTGTAATAAAGAGATCATTTTATTTCTTCATCATACTAATTGTTTTCAAGCTTCCTATATGAGGCAACAGAATCAACTGAAATGGAAGCCTACAGAAGACTGCACAAATCATTTGAAATTATACATTATTGCAGTGGAAACCTAATAAGGTCTAAGTGTCAATGACCTTCTGTCTTTCTTTCTCTCTTACACATGCATTCTCTCTCTCTCTCTCTCTCAGAGCTGAAGATAGAAGATAGCTGACGAAGAGTTCTATGTAGGTTTGAAAGGTTTTCTGTCACCACCAGAAGTTGGGCCAATAAAAGACATTACCTCATCTACCTTCTCTCTCTCTTTCTTTCTCCATCCTAATATACATGTGTCCATCTGTATATAAATGGAGAAAGAATGAGCAAATAAACTACCTGGAAATTCAGGCGATAAAAAAGTCAGAAAAATATTTACATCAAGTAGCTGGGATGTAGCCATTTGTAATATCCTAATGACCATTCTACAAATGCTTCTGTGGATGTTTAACTACAGGCACATGAATTGTCTCATTGAGTTGATCCCCATGTTTGCAGGAGCTGGGCCATATGCGTGCTGATTGGTTAATGTGTACCATCAGTGGATCTGCAGGTTTGCTGAGTCAGAAGCAAATGTTGCTTGTCAAATGCTTGCCCCAGCTCTTATGATGATTGATACCGATAGGAGGGAAGCTGCCTGTTTTTCTTGCTAATTTGTTTTCTGATTGATAGTTCTTTTGTGTGTATGTGTCACTTGTATGTATGATGTATTTCCACTGTAGATAGTGTTTTCCATCTGTTCACCATGGTGCCCACTGGTCCCAACCATTCATGTGGTTGTAGCAATGAGAGAGACAGAACTGATGCTCTTCTTCTAGGATGCATGTCACATATTATCCCTTACAACCAAATCTTTACATAACAGTATTTTCGAGATCTCACAGATGAGCAAGATCAGAAGAGATTTTGGTTTTCAAATGTTTCATTATGTATCTATTTCCTGAACCCAGGTAAACAAAATGTAAACAAATCCTAATCAATACGCCAAAGTGCAGCTTTTAGGTAAATGTCTCAATTCTAATGCAATTTGATTTCAGGCAATCTAAATATTTGAGCTACATATTCTCTGCAGCTTTCTTTTCTATTAGAAAGTGCTATTTGTTGTAGGTGAAAATATTTTTTTCAATGAGGAAACTTGGGGTAAGTTGGTCTGTTGTGTGTGTGTGTTTGTGTTTGCAGTGGTTTGTTGTTGCTGGACTGAAATATACCACATAGTCTGTTTGTCTAGGGGACCATGTGCTGACCATGTGGGTGCTGAGCTTAGTGGCCTGCTAGGCAAGGCTCACAGTGGGGCTACTCAGGAAGACCAGGGATTTAAAAAGGCTGCTCCTAAGCGACCAGAGGAGCTAGCGAACAGGAGTGGCTAAAATCCTCCCACCCCCAGTCTGACAGCCTCTGTGCTGTTGAGGAGGATGAAAGTCTCAAGGAAGGAGAACATCCAACTGGAGCAGAGGGAAATGATCACATAGTTGTGACTCTCCTTCCAGATGATGTTGTTGTATCCTCTCATGGTTCAGACACTGGGTCTGTGTTGGAGCAGACTAGCATGTCTGGCTCAACAAGGCAGGGTTCTGGAGGTCCAAACTGGCAGAGAAAAAGGGCTCAGAGGTAGTCTCAGCACATCAGATAACAGTCCCAAGGGAGTCTCTGTGACTGAACTTGTGACATATGGATTTACCAGTGACAGAGTCAAGAAAATTCATGTATGTGGATGACATTGCCGTAGCTGTTCAGCATACAAACCTCCCTTCCATCAGCTGCACCCTAATCCAAGATCTTAGCACAAAGGCTGATTATTTCCAACACTGGAAACTTAGGCTGAACTCGAAAAAACCTCATGGTAACTGCTTTCCATCTGAACCAGTGGTGGGCAACCTGAGGCCCACCAGCCTAATTTGCTGACGGACAATGAGACAGTTTGTTTACATTGACCATCCACAGGCATGGCCACTCATAGCTCCCAGTGGCCGCAGTTCACTGTTCCCGGCCAACAGGAGCTGCGGGAAGCAGTGTGGGCCACAGAGACATGCTGGCTGCCACTTCGTGTAGCTCCCATTGGCCGGGAATGGCAAACCACAGTCAGTGGGAGCTGCAGGACTAAATATTATCTAGATCATTCCCGACAGGTGTTTGTCTAACTTGCTCTTAAAAATCTCCAATGATGGAGATTCCACAACCCCCCTAGGCAATTTATTCCAGTGCTTAACCACCCTGACAGTTAGGAATTTTTTCCTAATCTCCAACCTAAACCTCCTTTGCTGCAATTTAAGCCCATAGGTTCTTGTCCTATCCTCAGAGGTTAAGAAGAACAATTCTTCTCCCTCCTCCTTGTAACAACCTTTTATGTACTTGAAAACTGTTATCATGTCCCCTCTCAGTCTTCTCTTTTCCAGACTATACAAACCCAATTTTTTAAATCTTCCCTCAAAGGTAATCTTTTCTAGATCTTTAATCATTTTTGTTGCTCTTCTCTGGACTTTCTCCAATTTGTCCGCATCTTTCCTGAAATATGGTGCCCAGAACTGGGCACAATACTCCAGTTGAGGCCTAATCAGTGTGGAGTAGAGCAGAAGAATTACTTCTTGTGTCTTGCTTACAACACATCTGCTAATATATCCCAGAAAATCGCTAATACCAAACTTGATGTGCAGTTCTGCGGTGAGAGCATCAGCCATGAGGCTAATCCAAATGATCTTGGCGTAACACTGGACCAGAATTTGACCTTTCAACAACATCTTGAAAACACCTGTGATAAGGTCAGGTCTCGTGTCATATGAATCAGGAAATTGGCTGAACATCATGGAACTGTATCAAGACCCTTACGCTCAACTTTGATGCTGAGGCTTAATGGAGAGCCACATGGAGTGTTCTGACTGACTGAAAACAAACAGCTCATCATTGACCCTGCCAAGGAGCCAACAGGTTTTGTTTATGTTGGAAAGACTGGCGCAGATTGATTCGCATCAGAACATCTCATGGGAGAAGTTGACATAAAAATATAAGAATGGCCATACTGTGTCAGACCAAAGGTCCATCTATCCAGTATCCTGTCTTCCGACGGTGTCCAATGCCACGTGCCCCTGAGGGAATGAACAGAACAGGTAATCATCAAGTGATCCATCCCATCACCCATTCCTAGCTTCTGGCAAACAGAGGCTAGGGACACCATCCCTGTCCATCCTGGCTAATAGCCATTGATGGACCTATCCTCCATGAATTTATCTAGTTCTTTTTTGAACCCTGTAATAGTCTTGACCTTCACCACATCCTTTGGCAAGGTCAAACCTTCTTTAAATGGAAAATGAGGCAAACACTGTATGTGACTGTGGTCACTAGGCACAAACAATGGAGCATATCATATCTGAGCATCCCCTGCATTCTTTTGCCGGGGGCCTGAAGGACATTCACCAGTTCACTACTGTGCCAATATGCTGGCTATCAAAGCTAGATATAAATTTGTAATTGTTGCTACCTATCCAAGCTATGCAAAAGAACAACTGGGATGCTGCAGGGAAAGGCTCAGCTTTTTCCCACTTCTTCCCTCCTGCCAGAGCCTTTTCTTGCCTCAATGAAAGACTTCAGCAGTGGGGAGCTGCCAGAGCCTTTCCCTGATGCCTTCTCACTGCCAGAGCCTTTGACTGACATGTGTAGCTACATACTGCAGTGTGGACACAGTGGACATTTCACTGTGGCATGTAGCTACATGTACGTTAGGTGTTGCTGCCAGTAGTGTGTAGTGTAGACATAGCCTAAATGTTCCAGCTCTGCTGAGGACCTATGTAGGTATCAATATGAAGCCACATAACATAATTTGTTTATTTTCAGTTTGCTTTATTGAAAATAAAGCATACACACACAAATCTACATTAAAATATCATTATTAAGGTTGTGAAGTCAAGCACTCAAAAGTTAGGAGATCCCTGAACTAAAGTTACCTTAATTAAGCCATCAGCCTTATGATACAGTCTTTTATTATATGATCATTGCCTATTTTTTCCCACAGGACCCCTGCCTCATTCAGTGCAGAAGATGGATCTGCTCTGGGGATGGATCAGGATTGTTTACTAAAGAAGTCTGTTGTCTGTAGGACTCCTGCTTTATTTGTTACAATAGTTGGAAATATATAGTGAATGAGGCAGGGGACTGCAGGAAACAAATAGTCATGTCTGAGAAAGTTGAATGCTGCTCTAGGGAACTGGATTCTATCCCTTCCTCTGCCACAGAGTTCTTGTGTGATGCTAAGCCAGTCACTTAAATTAAACTTTTAATTGGGTGTTCTTCATCTTCTAGGTATCCAACATGATACCTTAGGGTCTGAATGCTGAGCATTCACAGCTGCAGCTTACGTCAATAGGAGCTGTGTTTGAATATATAAATTTCTTCGTAATGCTTCCTTGTTCCACACTTTGAAAAATGATTTTACCCATGGTCTCATCATCACAAGCTTTCAACGTTTCTCCAGTGACTTGGTCTTCAGCTGCAGCTTTTCCAGATTTTAACTTTTTCATTGCATCTCTCACTTCTTTGTGATGTGAGATATGATATCTAGTTACAGGTGTTTTGTAGCATTCATGCAAGGTTCATGCACTTGGCAACATTCAGGGCACACCCGGAGTGTTGTGTAGGAGCAGTGCACACACGGCTCCTCTCAAGGGCATGAACCTTGGAATCTCGCCCAGATGACATGAACCGTGGGAAGCCTCCCAGGACTGGGCTCAAGGCCCGAGAGCAAGGAATGCGGTAGATAGAAATTGGTAAATAAGAATGTTAAACAAAGCCAGTGTATTCCTTTTATCTGTTGGAGAATGTAATGCGTGGGGGGGAGAAAAAGAATAAAGGAGAGGGTGGAAAGCTGACAGGACTTGCCCATTGGCAGACCAGCCTGCTTGCTTGCTTAAAGCTTTGTGCTGTCTTGTATCTGAACCGCAACAACTGGTGCCCAAATGTGGGGCCCTCAGCACTCACCTCGCCCGGCAAGGGTTTCAGACGCATCACTCATCCGCTTCGCGGATCCCGGTGAGTATTTTTTGTTGTGGTAAGTATGGGAAGCTCCCTCTCTGCTTTGCAAATGCAACACCGCAATGAGCTACAATATTTGCTGCATAAGGCTCAGCATGATTGCCCCACTCGAGAACTCACTCTCCTGCTACAGGAGGTGAGTGCCCAATGCCCGTGGTACCCTGAAGCTGGAACCCTTAAGCTAGCGGACTGGGAGCGGTTGGGCCAGACATTGCACAAAGAGCCTCGGGAGCCCATGCAGGCTTTACATGCCTCGTACCTCTGCCGCAACACGATACAGTGTGTCGCCTCGGAAAGGCCCTCCCTCGCGCCAATAGAGAGGCTGGTGATCTCGCCACTCCCGTCCGCTCCTGCAGCCATCCCCCCTCCTGGCGATGTGACACAGCATGTCGCCTTGGAAAGACCCTCTCCCGCGCCAATAGAGGGGCTGCCGATCTCGCCACCCCTGTCCGCTCTTGCAGCCATCCCTCCCCCTGCTTTGCCCCCAGCGCCTCAATTATCACCGCCTCCCCTGTCTTTCCCACCGGAGCTGGTGTGTGATCACCATCCCCCCGTGGGGCCCCATGCTCTAGGGCCCCCCGGGGGGTCGTCCGCGTCTGCTCAGGGGCTTTTGCTGGTGCAACAAATGGTTCTTGCAGCGAGGACTTGCCCAGATCTTACAGCAGAGGAATTAGCTGATCTGGTCTCAGTTTGCCCGGTGACCTGGCAGGATGATGGCCAGGGCAACCAGCTTGCAAACTGGGTCAGTTTGCCTTACTCAGTGATCAGAGACATAAAGAAAGCGATTCGCGAGTTCGGCCTGACTAGCACTTATGTAAGTGGTCACATTGAAGGGCTATGTACTGGGAACACCCTGGTCCCTGAAGATTGGAAGGCGCTGTTGCGCATGATGCTGATGCCCAGTCAGTATGTTATTTGCTTAGTGAGTATCGGCAGATGGCGGAACGTCAAGCCCAGGTATATATAGCGCAAGGTGTCACTTATGAGCAGTTAGCAGGGGAGGGCCCGTTTGCTTCTGTTCAGATGCAGTCTCAACTCCAGCAGGCCGTCTTCCCCATTATTTCTGCCTGCGCCCAGCACGCTTTCCGGTCCCGGATTCAGGCAAGCCTACCAAAAGCTTTGCCAGTATCCGTCAGGGTGCACCAGACTCCTTTATGGATTTTACCAACAAAAGATTGCAGGAGGCTATCCTCCGACAGGTGGATAACCCTGCGGCAGCTCAGGAGATTCTGTTAAAAATGGCGGTTGAAAATGCGAACGAGGATTGCCGCCTTGCTCTCCAGGCGGCACAAGCCGCTGGCATTCTAGAGCTGTCAGACATGCTGCAGGCGTGCCAAAACATCGGCACACAAGCACATAAAGCTGGGGTTCTGGCCGCCGCCCTGCAGAAAAGCGGGAAGAAGGGGAAGCGTTGTTATCGCTGTGGTAAGGAGGGTCACTTTCAGCAGGAGTGCCGCTCATCGAGGGCGCCCGCCCGCCCCTCAAAGAAGTGCCCCAAGTGTTGGAAGGGCTATCACTGGGCTAATCAGTGTCGTAGCGGGTCGGAAAACCGCACGACGGGTCCCCCCCAAACCCAGGACCAAACGGGGGTGTTCCCCACTCAGACAACTGTTCCTTTGCCTTACAATCCATAGACTCCATGAGGGCGGTGACTGCCGGAAGTGCAGGGCTTGATTTGATTATGCAGGAGGACGCTGATTTTCAATTGCCGGGGGAGTTTGCGCCATACCTACACAGGGGATGGGACCTCTCCCTGCCGGATTTGTGGGTCTGGTTCTCCCTCGCTCACACGCTGGGAAACAGGGTTTTTTTGTCATCCCAGGGGTCATTGACGCTGATTACACAGGTGTTATTAAGGTTCAGGTGTGGACCCATCTTCCGCAGTCGCTTCCACGTGGACGGTCAATTGCACAATTGATTTTAGTCCCCTATCATGTGCCAGCCGCAAAGGATCGAGCCCAGGGTGGAGGCGGCTTTGGATCAACGCTGTCTCAGTCACCGCCTCACGACACGTCCTCTCCACTTGTTGCTCTAACAATGTCACTCCGCCCCTCGAAACCTCCGTTAACACTTCTTTTAAATAATTTTCCTTTTACAGGGCTGGTGGACACTGGAGCTGATGTTATGGTGATTCGTGATCTGGAGTGGCCGGTCACTTGGCCAACAGTTCCTTCTAAAGAGTTGTGGGGGATCGGGGGTAGCAAACCCGAGCATCAAAGTTTGTCTTGGGTCACAGTCTCTAAACCAGGAGGCCGTGCCCTTGCTACAATCCACCCTTTTGTGCTCCCTGTCCACCTCAATATTTGGGGCCATGACTTACTTGTAAAGCTGGACACCACGCTCAATATTAATATATAATGGCCCAAAACCCTCCCGCACCCACCTTCCCCTCCGCATTACCATTGGTATGGCAATCCTTAGAGCCCGGATGGATTGACCAGTGGCCCCTCCCCCTAGAAAAGCTGAAAGCGCTTCATTCACTTGTGCAACAACATTTGCATGCGCACCGCTTGGAGAGCTCCACTAGTCCTTGGAACACCCCGGTGTTCGTTATTAAGAAAAAATCTGGTGCATGGCGGCTGTTACACGATTTAAGGGAAATAAATAAATGCATCCAACCCATGGGCCCCTTGCAGTTTGGGTTGCCAAGCCTGAATTTAATTCCTCAAACCGATCAGCTTTGTGTGTTAGATTTAAAAGATTGTTTTTTCACAATCCCCCTTTGCCCACAAGATCATGAAAAATTTGCGTTTACGGTGCCAGAATATAATAATCAGCAACCCTCTCAAAGGTATCAGTGGCAGGTCTTACCCCAGGGAAAGCAAAATAGTCCAACCTTGTGTCAACTTTTTGTGGATCGGGCCCTTGCCCCTTTTCATGCCCGATACCCCACACTAAAGGTCTACCATTATATGGATGACATTTTGCTTAGCGGTCCCCAGGTCACGGCACAACAGCTTGAATATTTGTCTCAGATTCTTGGCCGAAATGGGCTGTTAGTAGCACCAGAAAAAATCCAACGCTCTTATCCCTACCAATACCTCGGGCATAAGGGTTTACAAACCTATGCTGCCCCTGTTCGCCTGGAAGTGGTTCTACCCCAACCCCTAACCCTCATTAAATTACAACAAATTTTGGGTCATTTAAATTGGATTTGACCCTACTTCCATCTCCCCACATCGATGCTGCAGCCGTTGTTCGAGCTCCTACGTGGAGCTCGGGCACCGGGCGCAGTTATTGCCATCACTGAGGAGCACATTGCCTGCATTCGACAGATCAATGCAGTGTTGAGTCAGCAGTTTGTGGATAGACTTACTGAGGTTCGTCCCCTACAGTTGGTTCTCCTTGCCACCCCTCATACGCCTACTGCGGCTCTGTTTGCACCTTGTACAGACACAGCCGTCTCTATAATAGAGTGGATATATTTGTCTTCCACTCCTCCTCGGAACATTTATCCATATTTAGATGCCCTCTCCGACCTTGTTCGTAAAGCCTGCCACCGTGCAGTGCAACTCATGGGCACTGATTTAGTTGCCATTGTTTTCCCTTTATTATGTAGTGAATTTGATTCCTTGTACCACACCTCCTTGGCCTGGCAGGTTGCTCTTTGTGATTATGTGGGAGAGATTTCTTATAATCCCCCAAAAGATCCTCGGTTGGTGATCACACAAAAGGTGCCACTAATCGTACATCGTCTTAGCTGCTCTCAACCTATTGTTTAAGCTATCACTCTTTTTACTGATGGCTCTCCACATCGCGGTGTTGTCACCTATCAATTAAGTGACCCCCCTCGTTGGCATTCTTGTTTTACGCTGCCTCAGCGTTCCGCGCAGTGCTCAGAATTGGCTGCTGTTATTTTGGCCTTTCAATTTTTTGCTGATTGTCCCTTTAATTTAATTGTGGACACCCATTATGTTTATCAGGTAATCGATCATTTACCCCTTGCCCTCATTACCCCTCAGGTCGATGCAGACCTTCTTCGTCTGTTTTTGTCCTTAGAGTATCTCCTCACCACTCGTAATTTCCCTTATTTTGTTGCTCATATTCGCAGTCAGACCCCTCTGCCTGGGCTACTCACTGAGGGCAATGCGCGCGCTGATAGCGCATTACGTGGTCAGGTAAATTCCCTTTTTTCTGACCCCATTGAAAGCCATTCCTTTTTTCATCAGTCTGCCTCTGTTCTGGCCCGACAGTTTCACATTCCTGCTGATCATGCATGTTCCATTGTTCGTTCCTGCCCCCACTGTGCCGCTGCTGCCCCTACCTTTTCTTTTGCCGTTAACCCCAGAGGCACCGCAGTGAATCAGCTGTGGCAAATGGATGTCACTCACGTGCCACAATTCCGCCCCTATTCGTTTTTACATGTTTCCATTGATACCTATTCAGGCTTCCTCTGGGCGACCCCACAGCGTGGGGAAGCCACTCCCAAAGTTATTCACCATTTGCTAGCCTGTTTTGCTGTTATGGGTCGCCCGAGCCAGATAAAAACGGATAATGCCCCAGCCTATTGCTCCACAGCCCTCTCCACCTTTTGTGCCCAATGGGACGTCCGTCTCAAACACAGGATCCCTTATAATTCCACAGGCCAAGCTATTGTTGAACGTGCAAATCACACGCTAAAAACCTTGCTTGACAAACAATTAAAACAAGGGGAGCTGCGTCTCCGAACCTTAGGAGACATTCAGCAACAATTGCATATCCTTTTGTTTACTTTAAATAATTTAACACTGAATACAGATCGGCAGACCCCCGCGGATTGGCATTTTCACAAATCCGAGGTACTGGAAAGACCGTGTGTCTATTACCGTCAGCTGCCCGATCCGCAATGGTTGGGCCCAGTGCCTCTAATTACTTGGGGTCAGGGATATGCTGCTGTGTCTCTCCCTGCAGGACCATTGTGGGTTCCGGCCCGGTGTGTGCGACCGGCACTGAAACAGCATGGCGTGGCACCAGGGGCTGTCGAACCCCATACCGGAGTTTCAGCTGACCTTGGAGGAGAACGCGGTGCCTCCCAGGTCGACAACGGCGGGACGGAGACGGAGGAGACGTAGCGTCCCAAGCCAGCCCGTGACATGGGGAACAGTGAAAGCATTGGTCGCCGCGGCTCAACGAAGACTGGCAGCAAACCAACAGCCAGAGACTCCTGAGACTCTGTTTGTGGCCATTCTCACCCAAATCACTGCTAATTCTGTATTGATTGTGTGCTTTATGTGCCTGCTATTTCCTGTAGGGGTTGACTCGGGAGCGCCTCCTCTGTTACGGGCCCGAATGACATACAACCTATGGGAAAGATTGGCTTCAATAGCAAATGTTACACACTTTTGTTTATCTGATTTTGTAGCTGCTGAAGAATTGTTAGATACGTGCCTTATTCCAGTATGTCATCACCCTGAGGAAATTGGAAATGAGATGATGCTCGCTGCTTACACGAACCTCTCTTCCCAGTACTCTAGCATGGCTAATTGGGGCCCGGCCAATTACACTTTACATTCTTGGGCTTATTTTTTGCTGTTGCTGTGTGCAATGTATTTCCTTTTTGTTAAGACTTTGTCGAGACCCACCCTGGCAGGTTCCATGAGTTATGACCTTGTTTGTCCGGGAGTTAATGGCTTGCAAAAGCAAATTGATGGCTACCATGAGATGGCCGAGCACAAATAAACAAAAAAGGGAGGGGATTTAGCATTCATGCAAGGTTCATGCACTTGACAACATTCAGGGCACACCCGGAGTGTTGTGTAGGAGCAGTGCACACACGGCTCCTCTCAAGGGCATGAACCTTGGAATCTCGCCCAGATGACATGAACCGTGGGAAGCCTCCCAGGACTGGGCTCAAGGCCCGAGAGCAAGGAATGCGGTAGATAGAAATTGGTAAATAAGAATGTTAAACAAAGCCAGTGTATTCCTTTTATCTGTTGGAGAATGTAATGTGCGGGGGGAGAGAAAGAATAAAGGAGAGGGTGGAAAGCTGACAGGACGAGTCCGTTGGCAGACCAGCCTGCTTGCTTGCTTAAAGCTTTGTGCTGTCTTGTATTTGAACTGCAACAGTGTTTAATGTATTTGTCAAAATCAGTAGTTACTTTTGTTGTTTGGTGTGTGTTTCACCACTTGGAAATGCTCTGCCCATTGGTGGTCTTGTTCTTTTTCTGTTGTTAAGGTTGCTCCTTGTATGTCCTTAATTGGCCCTCCGGCTGGTGTAAACTTGCCAGGTAGAACCATGTTGTGTTGATAAAGTGTTTTGCTATCACCTCTTTCAGCAGGGTCTTTAGCTTCTTTGATGATGATATCCATATATTTCCCATTAACTTTTCTCGTGCTGATTTTTACTGCTTTATCCTTTCTGTAATATAGATTTTTTTTGCTGCTGCTTTTTCTGGAGGAATTGATGTTTGCTTTGGTTTGTTTCCTTTCTTTCACATAGTTCCACATATCTTCTCTTATACCGACTTTAGGTTTGCTTGTCTGGAAACTAACTACAGTTATTGTAGCATCTATAACACTGTCACATAGAAGGGACTGTGACAAGTCAATGCTGACTTCTTGTGGTGGATCTAAGTCTTGTAACTTCCAGAATCTGTTCTTCAGTTCAATTTAAAATTGTTGCTGTAATGTCTTGTCTGTTAGCCTTTTGCTGTCATGTTTCTTGGTGCTCTTTAGGATTTGGTTTTTTTTTTTTTAAGTTTGATGTTCAGTCTTGCCACACATAAATAGTGGTCGCTTCCAATGTTGATCCCTCTGTATGCTCTTACATCTAGAGAGTTGATCTGAGACCTGGTCTACATTACAGAGTTAGGTAGATGCAAGGCAGCTTACATTGACTAACTTTATAAGCATCTACACTAAAATGTCACTACCACCATTGTAATTTGCCAGCTTCGTTGACTTAATAACTCCACCTCCATGAGAGGCATAGTGACTAGTCACGGGAGTGTCTGTGTAGACACTACATTGCATACATTGACTGTTGCTGGCTTTCAGAAGCCTTCCCACAATGCCCCATACTGACAGTTAAATTGGTGCAAGAGGTCCTGGTGAGGACGTGCACCACTGACACAAGGAGCATTGTGTGGACATTGCAAAAGCAATTTAATTACTGGAATGGCTGTATGTCAACATAACTTAGGATGACATAATTTTGTCGTGTAGACATACTCTTAGTTTCCTTCCAATATATAAGTGATCAGTTTGGTTCCCTGTGACTCCAGCTGGGGAATTCCAAGTTACTTTGTGTGGGAATAGTGTTCCACCAATTCTGAGCCCTGATACTAGACACAGTTCTACAAGTCATTCACTCTTCTGATTTGTCCACTCCACTGTTGTCATCCCAACCTTGATTTTGAAGTTAATAATGTACTCAGAATGTTCTCAACTTTCTTTTAATGTACTTTTTTGTGTGTAATATCGAAAATGAAAACAGTATGCAGCAGGTCTGTGCATTCCATTCCTTATTTTGTCAGAGTTCAAATTTTCTAATCCTACAGACAAGAGTTTCCCTCATAATGTTTTCAAGGCCCTTCAATCTAAAACCCTTTGTGTCTTTTAATTCTTTATATAGAAATTAAGTAATGTTTGTCCTCCTAAATCTTGTAGAGATCAACAGCTGTGGGTGAATCACATTTCAGAGTCGAATACAGAGAATGTTTTAAATACCCTATTTCAGTTGAAGGTAATTGAAATGGGATTTAGGTATTAAGCTATCTGTTTTGGAAGATGTAATAAGAAACCAAATGTATGACCTTCCATTATGTTCCTTGAAGAAAAAACAATCAAGAGCATCCAGTGAAACCAAGTAAGTAAAACTTTATTTATTGTATAAGACTCAGTCAAATAGAGAAGAGTTTTGAGTTTTTAATCATTTTCACTCATTTGAGTAATTCCAATTTTGATTTAATTTCTTTTATGGAGCAATCATGCTAAGGATTTGAGAAGATGAGGGGAAGCTAGTTACTCCTCTAAGTACAGCTTTGAGGAAGTAATTGCATATGAAAATAGAGTACATAAGAACTTAGACAGAGCTTCCAAATTCCCCTGACCTAAACTGTTGGCTCCTGTCTCTGCAGCTGGGTTTTGCCTACTGCCCATGACTACTTTCATGCCTCTTCTGGGGTGAAATACTGTGTATTTGACTCCTATGAGAACTAAGGAGGCAGTCCAAGCCTAAGATTTTGAATATGAAAGGAGATCTTTGTACTGCTTTTCTATGTTGCATGAGAGCGACCCCCCTTATAAATGAAAAACACATTTTTTATATTTAACTCTATTATAAATGCTGATGGAGAAGCAGGGTTTGCGAATGGAGGCTGATGGTTCATGACCCCCCCATGTAATAACCTCATGACCCCTTGAGGTGTCACAACCCCCAGTTTGAAAGCCCCTATTCTATGCAATATGGCACTGTCAGGGAGTATTAGGAACAGCTTCTTATGTTGCCTGGCATACTTTTCAACTGCAACTTAGAAATGGCAGTTTCAAAGACTGTCCTGGATTGTGTTTAACACGTTGTGTTACCACTTACCTTCGTTATGGTTCTTCTTTCCACCAAACGTTTTCTGCTTTCAGATAATTCCATTTTTCCTGACAGGGAGGATGAGTTGGGCTACAGGTTTGAAGGCAACTGTCCATGTTGGACATTAGAAGACACAATCAGTTTCAACTGTCTGTGGAAGAATGTCTCCATCACATTTGGCCTAGTTTCGTTTTATTTTTCCTTTGATTTGTGTTTGTGTAGAACACAAAATAAGGCGTTTTATTTTTTGTGTTACTTGCACAATGTGCATAATAAAAATGATTGTACTTTCTTTCCTGCAACCAAGAACACTGATCATTTTGAGTCTTTAGTGGCCTTTTCTTACTTCTTGGGCTTCACTGGTTAGTGGCCCTTTCTGCTGTGCTAAGAGATTCCATATTAATTGATTATAACAAAATACTGACCTGATTAATTTTTTTTCCCTTCAGTGCTCACTGTACCTGAAACTGAAAGTAAAAACAATATAAGGGCTTCAGATGGTACAAAACATGGGCACCAACCTTCTCCCCAGTCCAGGATTTTGTGAACACACCAGGCCTGTGCGCCAGTCTTTCAAATCAAGGCCTTGAAACTTATTAATGTATCAAGGCCCCGATATAGTAAACACCAGATTTTCATTTAGATACCGCAGAGAGATCTGTGCCCCTCTGGGACAATGCCCAGGATGAAGCACCTGAGAGCTGGGAACAAAGCATTTTCTTCTGAAGAGATCTAGCTATGGAACAATCTTCCAGAGGAGTTCAGATGAATCCACAGTCTGAACATATTTAGGAAATACTGCAAAGCCTCTTTTGAGAAAGTCTTTCCGCTATAACAAGGGTGACACATAGCAATGACCGTCCCTATCCTGCCCCCTTCCAATCGCCCCAACCCAATAAATGTAAATAAGTAAATTAAAGAAATTTCCCAAACAAACAAATCAACCTACATCCAAAAAATTAAAATAAAAAATAGTGCTATCCCAAACACACTTTCCGTAACCCAAAAGGGAGAAGAAACAAACTCCCATGCAGTCCATTAGGGACCTTGCTATTGAAAGTTTGTTACTCAGAAAGTGCTCTGATACTAAGATGATACCATGAGCCACAGTATAAAACCCTAAGTTATACTGGACGTAGTTACTAACATCTTTACTTTTATTTACATTTAAAACAGGTGAACTGCAGAAGAACAGAAGAATATCTGCAAATATAGAATCATAGAAGATTAGGGTTGGAAGAAACCTCAGAAGGTCATCTAGTCCAACCCCCTGCTCAAAGCAGGACCAACCCCAACTAAATCATCCCAGACAGGGCTTTGTCAAGCCGGGCCTTAAAAACCTCTAAGGATGGGGATTCCACCACTTCTTTAGGTAACCCATTCCAGTGCTTCACCACCCTTCTAGTGAAATAGTGTTTCCTAGTATCCAACCTAGACCTCCCCCACTGCAACTTGAGACCATTGCTCCTTGTTCTGTCATCTGCCACCACTGAGAACAGCCTAGCTCCATCCTCTTTGGAACCCCCCTTCAGGTAGTTGAAGGCTGCTATCAAATCCCCCCTCACTCTTCTCTTCTGCAGACTAAACAAGACCAGTTCCCTGAGCCTCTTCTCGTAAGTCATGTTCCTCAGCCCCCTGATCATTTTTGTTGCCCTCCATTGGACTCTCTCCAATTTACAGTAGTCCTCAGGAATTTTACTGTAAAGGAGAAAAAAAATACTGTAAAAAGTTGCAATTTGTTCCCCAAAGAAATTATAAAAGCAAAACCACTAACAACTACCCAAATAACGTCATTTATATTTTAGCAAGAGAAAGCAGTTATTGCAAAACATGTATTACGCAAACACCTAAGCAACACAAATGGCATTACAAGCACTCTTGAGACAAATAAAAAGAAAGCAGCATTTTTAATGGCTTCTAATTTATTGGAGCAGTAAAGTTAGAGCTGGATGAATAAACCAAAAATATTCTTGGAAATAAACCTCATCACTTTGCTTTTCTGTGGCCTGGGATGCCTTTGGTTTGCTGCATCTCCTAACATCATCCTAATAAAGTCACCAGAGAGCTCCATGTCATGTCCATAGTCTTGGTTTGCCCCCTTCCCTAGATAGGTCTATTATACAAGAGTGACAGGAGGATTGCCCTTCTTCAAGACTGATACCATAGGCATAATAGTTTGGTCCAAGACATGGTTGTATTTGGACAAAGGAGATGCTCTTGTGTCCTCATGGTATCACACCCCTAATGCTATCCAAGATACTGGAGGAAGTGCTGGTGGATGCAAGAGGAGTGTCTCACTCTGCTTGCCTCCTACTTCACCAGGGCCTTAGGTGGCAGCATAGACTAGGATAGGGCCCAAACCACCTGGGTGACAACACTGGCTAGTAGTTCCTTGTTGTTTGTTTGATCTGTTGTTCGCCTCAACCTAATCTCATTCTAAAGTATCTTGACTTTAATGGAAGTATGTCTTTATACAACTGCAGCACTGAGCCCTGCTTTTCTGTCTGACTAATGTTTTCCCTCTCTTGTTTCCAAATGGATATGTTTGGGTCTGACTCCAGGGGCAGTGGGTTGCCCTGAGGCTGACCTACCAACTGAATGACATTCCTGCTCTCTCCAGTCACTTACACAGTGTCATTACAGGTTTACCCAGTGGTGGAATAGGGGTTGGCCTGGAGATGAAGTATAAGAAGTAGAATACAGAGTTTAATTATATTCCTCGTGTATTGGGTGCTTCTATGATTCTTTGCATTACAGACCTTCAGTGCCACATGCCTCATTCTGAGGCAGCTCCCTGACCAAAAGCATTTAAGTTTTGCTCTTCTTGTCCTTTTTCTCCTTTTCTGGTTTCTCATTATAGTTCTTTAAGTTATTTGTTGCCCACCCCCTCCCCACGTCCCCTATAACTTCTCGCAGGGAATCAAGTTTGTCTCACTTGTGTCTTTGTGATTGGCTTTTATAGCAAATGGACTCTGGTAACTTGTGACCTATGAATCCTGGTGTCCAGATATGGTCAGGCTCAGCAGCATCTCTGGAACTAGTGGGCATTTTCAGGTATGTCTACCCTGAAGCTGGAGATGAGCCTCTCAGCCCGAGTAGACAGACTTGCACTTGTGGGGCTTGAGCTAGCATGATAAAATAGCAATGTGGACATTCTGACTCTTATAGAGTCTTGGGATAGCCACCTGAGCTTAGGCACAGGGGATCTGGTGGGTTTGAGAACCCAAGCTGTCCCTCAAGCTGCAACTATTTTTAGCATGCTAGTTTGAGCCCAGCTAACTCAAGTCTGTCTGCCTGGGCTGGGAGGCTCATCTCCAGCTTCAGTGTAGAAATGGCTATCTTGTCCCTGTCTGACCTTAGCCTAAAGTTGGACCCTATGTCATGAGCAAGCATGTTGCTTCTGCAGTGCTAAACAGACAAAACTGTTGCTAGGACAATATCTTTGTCTTTGGATGCCATGTGGTCTAAAGGGCAATGCAGGACAGCTTATAGTGTAGCATCCAGTTATGCAACCTTTAGGACTGAGAGTAGAGAATTCAGCAAGGGAAAGAAAGACAAAAGGACAGTGTGCCGTCTCCCTGGAGCAAAAATACAAGATGTAACTGAAGATTGGACAGGATTATGTCTGGCAGGTCTCCACTAGGGATGATACACATGACACAGCATCAGATTATACAGATTATAAAAGAATTTATGGATTTTGGAAGGGAGTTGAAGAAGAAAGCCCAACTGATATTCTTGGAGATCCTTCTGGTCTTATGAGCGAGAGAAGGGAGAAAATACTAGAGGTGAACTCATGGCTGTGCAACTGGTGTGAAGTTGACAGTCTTGGTTTTGTGGAACATTCTGCCACATTCCAGTGGGAGAGGGGTCTGTATGAATAGAATGACTTGCATCTCACAGGTGGGGGAGAGGAGCTAATTGTCTCAGTTGAAGAGCCCCTGGAACAATCAGGAGGGTATTAAAGTAACAATGGTGTTAGAGGCAAATGCAGTTCAAACTCAAACTAGGTGGGTTGCAAATAAACTGAACCTATGTGAGTGACAACAAGAAGAGAAGCAAAAGCAGTTTCTCCTCCCTTGGTGTTCATACCTCAACTGCTAGAAGAGGGCCTCATCCTCCCTGATTGAACTAACCTCGTTATCCCTAGCCTAATTCCTCCTTGCATATTTATACCTGCCTCTGGAAATTTCCACTACATGCATCCAACGAAGTGGGTATTCAGCCATGGAAGCTTATGCTCCAATACATCTGTTAGTGTATAAGGTGCCACAGGACTCTTTGCCGCTTTTACAGATCCAGACTAACATGGCTAACCCTCTGATACATTAGTAACTAGTTAGTAAATAATATCTACTAGTGATAAATATTTGTATACCAGCAGGCCTGGACAACTTTCACCCAAGAATCTGGAAGGAGTTGGCTGAGGAGCAATCTGGCCAGCTGATAATTTTTTACCTTGGAATACCGAGGGAAATGCCAGAAGACTGGAAAAGTGCCAATGTTGTACCAATATTCAAAAAAGGACAAGCAGGATGCCCTGGGTAGCTATAGACCAGTTTGCCTGACATCAATTCTAAGCAAAATAATGGAAAAGCTGAGATGAGATTCAACTGATAAAGAATTAAAGGATAGGAATATAATTAATGCCAATCAACACAGCTTTATGGAAAACAAGTCATTTAAAACAAACCTGGTTTCAATCTTTGATGAGGTTACAGATTTGGTTGATAAGGGTATTTGCATACATGTGGTTAGACTTCAAGTACATAAAAGGTTGTTATAAGGAAGAGTGTGGAAAAAAAGTTCTTATTAACCTCTGACAATAGGCCAAGAGACAATGGGCTTAAATTGCAGCAAAGGAGGTTTAGGTTGGACATTAGGATAAACTTCCTAACTGTCAAGATAGTTAAGCACTGGAATTAATTGCCTAGTGAGGTTGTGGAATCTCTGTCATTGGAAGTTTTTAAGAACAGGTTAGACAAACACCTGTCAGGAATCATCTAGTTATTATGTAGATCTGCCTAAGCGTAGGGGACTGAATTAGATGACCTCTTGAGGTCTCTTCCAGTCCTACACTTCTTTTGATTCTATGTATTTTGGAATGAATATTTTTCAGAGTTTCTGATTCATGGGAAATTTGAAAAAAATATGGATTAATTTTCGTTTGGAACAAAACTAAATTTTCAAAATGTGATATTTCTCAGGAACCAGAAATCCTACATCTGGCCAGCTCTAATCTAAGTAAGACTCTTCAGAAATCTGGTGAAATCATTGTAAATAGTAACACTTTCTATTGTGTATCTCATCATCTTATCTCAGTCACACATAATCATGTATTTTCTCACCAGACATTTTCATGACTCAGTGGGTGCAATCGAACAGATTGAAATTAAATGGTAAAAGATCATGAGATTTACTAGTCTTCTGTCCTCATCGGCCCTCATTCCTGAAGTAGGAATAAAAAAAAATGTTTACAACTACCTGTTGCTAGACATTGTGTAGGAAAGATTGCACTCACAGTAATTATTTTTGTGGTGGATCTACCTCTTCCACTAGAACACTTCTGTTTTTATTAGCTGAAAATTGTATTAAATACTCAGTGTTTTGACTTGTTTTTCCTTTTAAAATAAGTAAAACATTTGGCAAGCTCACTGAACTGTTAATACAGCATGCCTTGAGGGAACAGGAGGCAATTGCCAATGGTTGACTGAGCTGTAATGCTTAAAAATAATGACAGATAACATATACAGTTATGGCTGAAAGGGCATGTCAGCTTAGAGTTATCTGCAGTGGCAAAGAAAACAATGTTACCAGAATCCATAGTTCTTAGTAAAGCAGAATGGACAAAGAGCATTTTTGCCATCCAAATCTTTAACAACAAAATCTTTCCAAAGCCATGAAGCAGATCCAATGTTTCTGCCCTGTGGGTTTCTGCTGAACTATGAAAAGTGAGGGTAGGTCCTGTATTTTTTCTGTTACAAGTCTCCTGTGAGGTGGAAAGGAAGTAGTACCTGATAGTTTTTATTCTGTTACTTGGGTTATTTTTGTTTTCTTTAAAGTGGTAACTTTTGACTTTCACCTACACTGCATGCAATGTACCTAAAATGCTATACTGGGGATTCCTACTGATTCCTAGTCCTATCCTTAATAATCAAAAACTCTACTTTCCAATTTTGGGCCCACTCACTTAAGCAAAAGTCTCACGGAGACTGTACTTGCAGGATTGGACCCATGAATATTAGCACATGGACCAAAGGGGAGGAGGAAAAATAAATCATTTATCATGATTTAGGGGAGGAATTTGGGCTGTGTATAAATTTATAAAGCTTTTCCCTTTCTTTTCTAATCCCAGTCATTTTTGCTCTATTTCAGTTGAATTGCTGACAAATAAGTTCATCCTCCTCTTCTTGATGAAAGGTGCACTCACAGAACGAAAAGACAGACGATTTTCTGGACTAGATCAGACCATTGGTCTTACAAGTCCCATCCTGCCTCTTGACGTCACAAAAATGTACACTTCAGGAGGTAAAGAAAAGTTCCATAAATACACTTGTGATTAGCCATAATAATTAGCCAGAGAGGTCGAGGGGGCAAATGATGAAAGTGATTCTGATGTTATTTGTTTATAAATATTCTTGCATGTCATATCATAGGGGTTTTTTACATGCAACTAAATTGAGAATACCTTGAATATGTTTCATTTTCTTCATCTTGACTATAACATGAATGATGTCAAAAGAAAGTCTAAATGGTAGGAAATATTTAAATGGACTCAGCTTCATGCTTCCTAATCTGTCCCCAAAGGGAAAACCTGCCAATTACAAAACATCTTCAATTTCACTTTGTACCCTTCCACAAGGTTTGAAGACATTTACCATATGACCAGCTGCAAGGTCTAAAATCCTCATAAATGCTAACTGGAAGTTAACATTAAAAAAGACCCTTTGCAACTGAGTTCTCAGGTATTTGAGCAGTGCACATCAGGTCAACACCATGTTTCAGTTGTTAAAAAAAATCTATTATCCTAAACATTGTGAGTGCATTTAAAATTCCTGAAAGAATTACTAACACTGGTTGGTACTGAGCATGGGGGGAATAGATAGGGGATGCTGTTCTTTTCAATGTACATACTTCAAACTTGGGGTGGAACACCACTGCTACTGTAGTCTTGGACTTCTCATGCCCAGAGACAGTGTGGAAGTTCTGTGATTTTAATAATGGAGGCTAAAATGAGACCGGCAAACACATTTTCTGTTATGACCCAAGATAGGATTTGAGCTATGGTCCCCAGAAGCAAAAAGTTAGTGAACAAACATGCTATTCCATCCTACTCCTCAACTGCTTTTTGTTTAAACATTAGCTCTTACGTATATTTAGGAATGTGCTATATGTACGTTGCGGCCAAACATTTAGATTTGAAAATAAAAACCTGTTCTAAAATGACAGCACTTGTGTAAAGAGGCTATTTTTAACATGAAAACATAAAAGTAGTATGTATTATTTTAGGTTAAGAGATGAACTGATGGCCAGTGCTATGAATCTACACTATGGAGTAAAAGACAACTCAAAAGTTCCAGGTACTGTATGCATAGCTAGAAAATAAGCAGCTGAGCTGAGGATTTTAATTTCAATTTCCTAGAAACTTTTCCTTTTCAATATAAATGGAGAATTTGGGGCTTTCACTGTTCCAGTCTCGCTTATTAACTTAGATGGTTAAGAACATCTTATGAATACGAAGATCCATTTATGTAAACATTTTGGTAAATTAATCTGCGGCCGCTTAGTCTTTAATAAGCTTCAGATGTTGATATTAAACATGCTTACCCCTATGTTTTCAAAGCCGTGGGAGCAGGGGCTTAGGTCCATGATTCCCATTGACATGAACAGGAGATATGTGGCTGAATCCTCAATCTACTGCTGTAAAAATGGAGCAGTACATTGCTAAATTTGTTTATTTTAAAAAACAATCAGCTCTGAGCTTTACTGAACTATTACCAGACTGTCATCAGATTTTAACAAGGATGAGGGTGGAAATATTTCACACATAAAAATGAATCCTGTTCAGAATCTAATCTACATAATTGTTTGAAAATAAAATTGTCTACTCGGAATCATTAAAAATGTACTGTCCCTATTGACATATATAATAGATGTGCTCTTTTTGAATTAAACCATGTGCGTGTTGAACAGCAAATGTACCATATCATTGCTGTGTTTGTGTGTTCATCAGGCAGAAAATATGCTTTGTTTAAAAATATTACTTCAATAAATGTTTTACACACGGATTAAGAAAATAAATTTGGTAGCCATGAGGGGAGTTCTATTTAAAGCAATTTACCACAATCACAAGCTTTGAAGTAATTTGAATGTGTTTTTGATGTACTTTCTTTTCTGTGTTACTTAAGTACTGTTTACGCTTTTCATTCCCTGAATATCTGAGAGCATGAATAAACTGGAACTTGTGTTAAGCCTAAGACTTTTTAAAAAAAAATAGTTGTCACCTTTCCAAAGAAAAATAGCAGAATCTTCCTTTAAAATAAGTATATCATATATAGTTTTCCACAAATTATGATAGTCACACTGTACTTCCTGATAGATATTTACTTTATGTGCTCCAGTCTTTAGAATGACAATAAAACTACTTTTTAAATAAACTTGTTTATGAAAGGTTTTATAGATACACTTGAAATCATCTAGCACTAAATAAGCAAGCTCTGAGACGAATGGGGTTGAATGTACATTTTGTGTTATATGGTTCTTGACTGATGTTTCTACAGAAGGGATTTTCTTTAAAGAATTGATCATAACCATAGCCATAAGCATACACACTTGCTTCACAGCTGTGTGGTGTGATCTAAGAAATGAGTCTGTACTGGAGAGTGAAATATATGAAAAAATCCCCTCAGCTGTGCTGCATTCTTACAGTCAACATTTCCTAAAAACAGGTTTTTTGTGTGGGTAAGAGTACAATTTAATAGTAATAGTAGTTAAAAAAAAAAACACCTGCAGTCCTAGAATTGTTCAGCACCTGGCTGCTTCCTGTTTAGCGCCTGACATAGTAAATAGAGACACATTACAGACCCCATAAACAGAGCCTCTGGATTTATAATATGACAGTGAAGATCAGAATACATCAGCAGATCACATACAGGTATCAAACAGGCCTTTAAAAATTCTGTCATTTTACTCCGAGATGAATCTATTATGAGCTGGTACAACATGGCAATTAAATGATTATAGAACAGGTGGCATTCAACAGCACATGAAATGCCATACATCAATCATTCCAGAACAGAAGTCAACTGAACCATTTAGTTAAAATGTAAGACTGAATATTAATATTTTAAAGATATGATTTAGAGACCTCTTTTTTCCCCTCTCAACTTTTTGATAACAAAAGAAAAGTGGAGAAAATTGAGAGTTGAATTACAGAAGATGTATTGTGCACAAGATGGTGTTTTATGAAAGTTACTGCAAGCCTTGGATGAACCTGTCTCTTTTGGGGCTTTATACCATGATCATTACTGTCAAATTCAACTAAAGGCTTGTTTCAGATAAATAAGCAAAAGGCTGAGGGCCAAATTTGCTACTGGTGTAGTGCAGTTATTTCAGCAAAGTACATGGCCCTGAATGTTTACCTGAACATTGTCCAAACAATCTGAACCTCTGAGGAGTTTGAAGTTGGTTGGAAAACTAAGATTATTGGTATTTCCTGCTTTTGGTCATGGCAGAAATAACTAGGAACTCTTTCTCCTTGTTTTTCAGCTCTTCTTTTGTTCTCAGCTGGAACCAGAAATACAACAAACAAACAAAACACATTTTTTAAAAAGAGTTTGCCAGACTCTTTAAATCTCAAAAAACCTCACTACATTTGAAATCCAGGCCACATCTACACTTACAAATTTAGAGCGGCACAGCTGTACTGATACAGCTGTGCCTCTGTAAGAATGCTTATGTAGCTGTGTTATGCCAACAGGAGAGAGCTCTCCCATCAACATAATAAAACCAGTTCAAGGAGTGGCAGTACTAGAGCGTCTGTATGCTGGCAAAACGTATGTTGCTCCGCGGTGTGTTTTTTCACACTCCTGAGTGACAAAAGTTTTGCTGGCATAACTGCCAGTGTAGACGTGGCCCAAGGTGAAGGTTTGTGTCAGCTCTTTCCGGTTCACCCCATTGTTAGTTGTCTCTTAGGCTTTGATTCCGCAAATTCTTATGCAGATGAATAGCCCATTACAATTAAGTGTTTCCAGGAGGATGGCCTAAAGCGACAATAACTACACTGTGTGGACTGTAAGATACTGCTGAAATACAAGAATCCTTCTTAAAAGATACATTTTTTTTATAGGTGTGAATCAAAACTCTGGATCTGTACACTCCAAAACCCTGAGTGAGTAATATTCGATTTGAATATAAGTATTGCTGTTTGGGCCCCATCTCTTTTAATTCCATCTTTGAACAACCATTTAAGGGAAGTTTTGTCATATAATTATCATTGAACATAATAGCAAAAGATCATTAGTATAGTAACAATAATGTCACTACCCAAAATTGTAATACAAAACTAAGTGATTGGGCAACAAAATGGCAAATGAAATTTAATGTGGATAAACGTAAAGTAATGCACATTGGAAAAAATAACCCCAATTATACATACAACATGATTGGGGCTAATTTAGCTACAACAAATCAGGAGAAAGATCTTGGAGTCATTGTGGATAGTTCTCTGAAGACGTCCACGCAGTGTGCAGCACAGTCAAAAAAGCAATGTTAGGAATCATTAAAAAAGGGATAGGGAATAGGACGGAGAATATTTTATTGCCCTTATATAAATCCATGGTACACCCACGTCTTGAATACTGCATACAGATGTGGTCTCCTCATCTCAAAAAAGATATACTGGTATTAAAAAAGGTTCAGAGAAGGGCAACGAAAATTATTAGGGGTTTGGAATGGGTCCCATATGAGGAGAGATTAAAGAGGCTAGGACTTTTCAGCTTGGAAAAGAGGAGACTAAGGGGGGTTATGATAGAGGTATATAAAATCATGAGTGGTGTGGAGAAAGTGAATAAGGAAAAGTTATTTACTTGTTCCCATAATATAAGAACTAGGGGCCACCAAATGAAATTAATGGGCAACAGGTTTAAAACAAATAAAAGTCAGTTCTTCACACAGTGCATAGTCAACCTGTGGAACTCCTTGCCTGAGGAGGTTGTGAAGGCTAGGACTATAACAGGGTTTAAAAGAGAATTAGATAAATTCATGGAGGTTAAGTCCATTAATGGCTATTAGCCAGGATGGGTAAGGAATGGTGTCCCTAGTCTCTGTTTGTCAGAGGGTGGAGATGGATGGCAGGAGAGAGATCACTTGATCATTACCTGTTCGGTTCACTCCCTCTGGAGCACTTGGCATTGGCCACTGTCGGCAGACAGGATACTGGGCTGGATGGACCTTTGGTCTGACCCAGTATGGCCATTCTTATATTCTAATACAGTTCTTGTCACCAGCCTCTTTGCACTGCTGCAGTGAATACACTATTTCAGTAAAATAATGGAAAGTGTGTGATGTACAGGGTGTTCAGGACTTCATTTTAGGTGAAATCTGAAAATGGCAAGGCTATTAGTAGCAACCACCAATCCATTGTTATGATAAACAGTCTCAGTCTATGTTGTCTGACTCCTGGATACATCGGAGAGCAACTCTCTCCTTGTATGATATTGCCCTTGTTTGAGAGCAAGTCATATCCATTAGTATAAATAGGAAGAGGCTGGAGGCACGATATTCTCAGCTCCAATATAGAATTTACCATTACTTAACTTACCTGCCCCCCGAGTCCTACCAGCTCTGTCTGGGACATGCAGGACCTCAAACAAGAACCTTTCTCCCGTTTTTTCCTCCCCTTGGGTGCTGAGGGAATTGGAGTGAATGCTCAGAGCATCTTTGATTTATGTCTGTCTGTCTCTCTAGAGTAATTTTCACTTCTGTGTCACCTTTGGATCTTTAAGCTTGTTACATTCACTAACTGAACCACACATCACCCCTTGGAAATTGGTAGATATTGTGTCCATTTTAGAGAATATATCTGTCTTTTGGGGTTTTCCAGTACTTTTTCACCCCATCCCCATCTTTCGAGTTGTATTTTGTGTGTGTGCTGCATCGCTACACACACACAACATCCTCTGATGCTGCTACAAGAGCAGTTCCTCAGCTCATGCTACAGCAGTTTTCATACATCAGTAAGTCATTTCACTTCGCCCAGCTGACTGAGAGCATCAACTTCATGGCACAGTAGCCACTGGCAGCCCATGACCTTAGATTCTCTTCTAATGCTTCTTGAAATCTGCACTGGCTGACCTGCAAGTAAAATAAATAAATAAGGATAAACTGCTCTGCTTTGGCTCCCTGTTAAAGCAAAGGGGGAAAAGTTGGCCCTTTAAAGTATGCATTTTTTTATTTTTAACTAGGAAAAATTAGCATAGCAAATGCTGTTCCGCGGGGGAACTATTCTTCTTTTTAATAAATATTCTGGGACTAGAGTTACACATTTAGCAGGCTCCAAGTTTCCCCAGTTATAAATCATCAATGTTCCATATGGCACAGACACTATTTGAACTGTGTACCCACTGGAAAAATCTTTATAGTCTTTTTCTGAATGCTTTTCCCCTGTCCCCTAAATTTATAAATCACATTGTCAGTTTGGTGAGTTCTATTTATTTTCCAAATGTTCATCTGTTTGGAGTGAGAAAAAACCTGGCCTTGCCTAAAGCTGTATTATTGAAATCATTCCTAGGGTTGTGGGAGGGTTGCAGTTATAAATGGCACACTTCCAGTTTTGAATGGGCTGTACTGTTAGCAAATGCTTGGGTTTTTAAATAAGTGTATAAAACATTTGTTCTTCTACCTAAAAATAATAGCTTTTAATTTGAAGTGTAAGACTCTGATCTTGCAATTGATAGAGTGCTGGTGGACGGTTGGAATCACACGAACCCTTGTTGGGCTATATGCAGGCATGGAAATCCGTCTGCTCAGTATCAGTTGCAGGATTAAAGCCTGAAGTTGCTAGGCTATCTGCCTTGTTCCATGCTGAACTGACATGTCTGTCACCAGTGACCAGCAATTGGCCCAGAAGGCCCAGCTCAATCGTCGACTTGTTACAGTTTCAAACAAGCACCTTCCTGATTTCTCCCATGCTGCCCCTCATGCTTGGGAGGAGCTCCATGTAAACATCCCCATAGCTACCACATTATCCTCCTTAAAACGCTTCTTGGCCATGAGACTTATGCAAAACTTGACAGTAGTTAGCTGCTGGTGTGCTAAGACCACTCCCTATCACCTATATTGTCTTGTGGTTTCCTTATGCCATACCCATCTGTTGTCTCTTGTCTTACAGTTAGATTGTAAACTCCTCAGGACAAGGCTCATCTTTTTGTTCTACATTTGTACAGCATCTAGCATTGTGGGGAGTCATAACTAGGGCTTCTAGGCACTATGGTAACACAAACAACAACTAATAATAATACAGCACTCTTTCAGAAGAGGTCCTTCAGGATGGTCCGTTGGCAGCGATAGGAAGCCTTTTAAAACTATTTCAGGGCAAAAAGATACGTCTGCATTTATTTAGGCATTTTTAAAAAAACTTCAGTCACTCTTTATTTAATAAAACACTCACGTTGCAGATGAAGTCTTGGCACAATTATCATTTCCTCCTGCCTTGAAATGGATTGAAAAGTTGATTCCCCTGTAGTTTCTGCAAGCCACTCAGTATGCTTCACTGAAATGCTGTGCAGCTATCATGGTATTACTCATATTGGAGGAGCTTGTTTATGTTACACTCTGCCGCCTGCTTTTCTTACTGCACCCTCAGCCTTCTGAATGTGTAACTTATACAACCTTATTCCACTTTATAGACTTGCTCCCTTTCGCACCTCTGAAATTGGCTCATCGGCCATTCTCACACTTGTCAGCTTTCTTACCCCTTACTCCTACTCTTGGACAACTGGGTTAAAAATTCAACCTATTATCCTAGTTGGAGACTGTTTCATGGAGGAGGCTGTCAGCTGAAAGTAATGGGGTGATAAAAGTAGATTCCCTAGTATAAATATGCATTGAACCACTGTCTTCTGATTCTCTGATGCACTTGCTCTGCTGTAATCCCCTATTAACATTCAGATCCAGTTCCAAACTTCATTCTTTTTTACTGAGGGCCCAGAACTGTGCCTGGATACCCTGAAAGAGAATATAAAGTATAGAGTACAGATTTGGTATACAGAAGATGCCAATCCTTGCATCGACAGTGTTTACAATCTAAGCCTCCGATTGCAAACCTCTTACTCCTGTTGGTGAGAAATTAATTGCATGAGTAGTCCACTGAAATCCATAGAACTACTTGTGTTGTAGTAACTGTTTACAAAGAAGAGTTGGAGGTTCACTATCTGGCATTAAATTGATACAGGAAGGACGTGGGAAGGGGAGACGATGAAAGCAATCTGCTTGCGATGGTGAGAGGCATGTGGTCTGTGGTTTTTAAAAAGAAATACAACCCACTCTTCCCCATTCCTCTACCTTCTGCTATGTGTTCTGGGGCTTTGTCTGCCCTCACATTCCACAGCTGTAGTGACAGAAATGATTGGTCATTTCTGATTTTTGGATAGTTGAAGGATTCTTGACATTTCCCTTAGGAAATCAGGAGACCAAAGACTCTCATATGTGCACCCATGGTGGTGACACAGTCCCATTCTGATTCATGAACAGGTATCTTGGTCCCTGTAACATCAAGATGGTATCAGGAAAATTGCCATATGGATGGACATGGCTTAGAAAATAGAAATAGATCTATGGTGCTACAAAAAAGCAGTTTGTAAATAAATCGCATCTCTTAGGGAAAACAACAAATAAACTGGACTAAAATGCATATGTTGCAACAGGTAAATAGGCCGGATGTTGACAGAGGGTATAATCTAAAAATAAAAATAAAAAATGAACCTTTTATTTTCATGTTATCAGAAATGGTTTAAAAAATTAAACTAGACTTGTATTTTTTTCTATTAATCCCAAAATGCATGTGCTCTCCCTGCAGCTTACTAGCAAAAAGACATTGGGCCCCCAGAGCTTGTTTACACAGTGACAGGTTTCAGAGTAACAGCCGTGTTAGTCTGTATTCGCAAAAAGAAAAGGAGTACTTGTGGCACCTTAGAGACTAACCAATTTATTAGAGCATAAGCTTTCGTGAGCTACAGCTCACTTCCTCAGATGCATATCGTGGAAACTGCAGCAGGCTTTATATATACACAGAGAATATGAAACAATACCTCCTCCCACCCCACTGTCCTGCTGGTAATAGCTTATCTAAAGTGATCATCAGGTGGGCCATTTCCAGCACAAATCCAGGTTTTCTCACCCTCCACCCTCCCACACAAATTCACTCTCCTGCTGGTGATAGCCCATCCAAAGTGACAACTCTTTACACAATGTGCATGACAATCAAGTTGGGCTATTTCCTGCACAAATCCAGGTTTTCTCACATCCCCCCCACCCCCATACACACACAAACTCACTCTCCTGCTGGTAATAGCTCATCCAAACTGACCACTCTTCAAGTTTAAATCCAAGTTAAACCAGAACATCTGGGAGAGGGGGTAGGAAAAAACAAGAGGAAACAGGCTACCTTGCATAATGACTTAGCCACTCCCAGTCTCTATTTAAGCCTAAATTAATAGTATCCAATTTGCAAATGAATTCCAATTCAGCAGTTTCTCACTGGAGTCTGGATTTGAAGTTTTTTTGTTTTAAGATAGCGCCCTTCATGTCTGTGATTGCGTGACCAGAGAGATTGAAGTGTTCTCCGACTGGTTTATGAATGTTATAATTCTTGACATCTGATTTGTGTCCATTTATTCTTTTACGTAGAGACTGTCCAGTTTGACCAATGTATATGGCAGAGGGGCATTGCTGGCACATGATGGCATATATCACATTGGTGGATGTGCAGGTGAACGAGCCTCTGATAGTGTGGCTGATGTTATTAGGAAATAGCCCAACTTGATTGTCATGCACATTGTGTAAAGAGTTGTCACTTTGGATGGGCTATCACCAGCAGGAGAGTGAATTTGTGTGGGGGGGTGGAGGGTGAGAAAACCTGGATTTGTGCTGGAAATGGCCCACCTGATGATCACTTTAGATAAGCTATTACCAGCAGGACAGTGGGGTGGGAGGAGGTATTGTGTCATATTCTCTGTGTATATATAAAGCCTGCTGCAGTTTCCACGATATGCATCTGAGGAAGTGAGCTGTAGCTCACGAAAGCTTATGCTCTAATAAATTGGTTAGTCTCTAAGGTGCCACAAGTACTCCTTTTCTTTTTACACAGTGAGTTACTGGGCCAAGGTGTGAATCTACAGCATACCACCTTGCTGTGCAGTAACTTGCCATGTAGATAAGCCCTCAGCCTGCAAGCTGCTTCAAGTGGGAAAACCCCTGCTCTCATGCAATGCCCCACTTCTGTGCAGGAATGAGGTTCTACCTTGGCAAAGTTCATTGCAGGATCAATGTTTTAGGCCTCCTTTGGGAAGGAACATATATATACACAAAAAAGAGCTAAACAACAAATTATTGGGGAATTTCCCATTCATCTTGTAACCAGCCCCACCACAGGTTGTTGCTGTGTATGTTGTTGTGCATGAATTTCCTCTACATGCTTTGTAGTATGTCCTGTATACCACTAACACACACAATTACTTCCAGAGATCCATGCACTCGGCTCTCCAGGCTTGATCATTTGCTGGGTTCCTGTAAATACCCAGGCATTTTGAGTATGACAGATGATGACTTTACTAGGGCCACCAGCAACCGAAGTGCCCAAACTCCCTTGGCAAAATGATTTATAAATACTAAAAGCGGCAGAGTCCTGTGGCACCTTATAGACTAACAGACGTATTGGAGCATAAGCTTCCGTGGGTGAATACCCACTTCGTCGGTAGTGGAAATTTCCAGAGGCAGGTATAAATATGCAAGCAAGAATCAGGCTAGGGATAACGAGGTTAGTTCAATCAGGGAAGATGAGGCCCTCTTCTAGCAGTTGAGGTGTGAACACCAAGGGAGGAGAAACTGCTTTTGTAGTTGGCTAGCAATTCACAGTCTTTGTTTAATCCTGAGCTGATGGTGTCAAATTTGCAAATGAACTGAAGCTCAGCAGTTTCTCTTTGAAGTCTAGTCCTGAAGTTTTTTTACGGGGGGGGAAGGATAGCTCAGTGGTTTGAGCATTGACCTGCTAAACCCAGGGTTGTGAGTTCAATCCTTGAGGGGGCCATTTGGGGATCTGGGGCAAAAATTGGGGATTGGTCCTGCTTTGAGCACAGGGTTGGACTAGATGACCTCCTGAGGTCCCTTCCAACCCTGATATTCTATTCTATGATGGCTACCTTTAAATCTGCTATCTGTGTGTCCAGAGAGGTTGAAGTGTTCTCCTACAGGTTTTTGTATATTGCCATTCCTAATATCTGATTTGTGTCCATTTATCCTTTTACGTAGGGACCGTCCAGTTTGGCCGATGTACATAGCAGAGGGGCATTGCTGGCACATGATAGTGTATATTACATTGGTGGATGTGCTATAAATAGTAAAAAACCAACCCAGTATATCCAAACTCAGCCAGTAGAGGCAGTCTAATTCAGGGGTATAAACGTAACAAAGTCTTGATTGGTGTGGAGGGGCTCCATTCGCCTGCTGAACACATGCAATCACATCTATGCCATGCCCCCTGCATGCATGGCAGTATGCTGTACTCAGCTATGTCTGACACCTTCCCAGCTTTAGGTTGTTTTGCTGCCAAGGTCTCAGGCTATCTGCTACCCAGCGTTCCTTCCAGAGCAAGCTCTCAGATGTGCCTGTGGCTCCTATTTGCTGGCAGCTTCTGAGCTTGATTTCCTCTAAACTCAGGATGTTACTTCCTTTTCTTGTACTCAAGCCTAACGATTATGGAACCCTGAATTGGCTGGATGTTGCATTGAGGGACACTATGCCCTCCAGCTCATTGAAGGGGAAGCGGTCAGTAATGTGCCAACAGAGTCGTGACAATATCAACAGGAAGCTGCAACGCTGCATTCCTAGCACCAGCTTGTGCTGTGGGAGGAAATCAAATAGCTCTCAGATGCCCCCTGATGTGCCCTAAAATGATGTTTGTCACCAAATGGTGCTTTTTGGCTTCTAGCTTGGAGAAAAAATCCAGACTGGTAAAATGACCCTGCTTAGGTAGGAGTGCCAACTGGCTGCTTAGTCTCCTTTCAAAATATAAGGGCAAGAGGAGAAACCAGCTCTGCTATGTATGCCTGGTACTTAGATACTCCTCTCGCTTTTTCACTTGAGACTCCATATATGCTTTCGAAGAAGAATTTTAATAAAATTAGAGTACTTTTTAGTATTAGCCCTTTAACAATCGCTGTCTTTTTCTTTTCCATCCCACTCCAAACTCCTCCCCCTGCTTTCTCATCTGTGCTGGCTTTCCATCACAGGCAGGGAAATGAAACTTGTGACTTGCCTGCTTGGGGGTGGGAGGGAGAATTGTGGAATAGTAGAAAAGGGTGGAATCAGTAATCTTGATTCTAAGGCTGAGTAATCTCTCGGACCCTCATTTTCTGGAGCATATAGGGCCAACAAAAATTCTCTGTCTCAAAGCAGTGACTTAGAGGTGAAAAGAACAGGAGTACTTGCGGCACCTTAGAGACTAACAAATTTATTTAAGCATAAGCTTTCATGAGCTACAGCTCACTTCATCGGATGCATTCAGGTGAAAGGCTCTGTCCCCCATCATCAACCCCCAAAATGTTGTGCTGTGAATATTATATACAATAGCAGTAGGATTACACTGTTTCATATAATCTGACTGATGGTTGTTTTAAAATGTTCTTCGGGACAGTTAGCTGGCAGTGATTCACAAATAGCTAGAGAAATCATACGTACTGTACTCTCCGCCTTATATTATAACATCCCTTCTGAATCAGAGGATAAGCTTTCCTTTTTAATAAACAGTTTCTCTGGTGGTTAGGAAATTGCTCTCTGCAGAATACCATCACAGCTGCGAGTCTATCTGCAGTTGGATAGAAGTCTGTTCCGTCAGATAAATGGCTAGGCCTGAATAGCCCTTTTGTGTTCGGAAACTCTTCTGGGTGGAATATGGAACAGATTTTGAACAGGAAAGGAAAGCATTTCAGGCCAGATGGTTATTCTGATGGAGCCATATTCTGACTGGTGGAAAGAGTAATATTGTTTAGGTTAATAGTTACATCAGCACAATTAAAATAAAATAAAACAAACAAACACCACAACAGTTATGTTAATGGAGATCCATGATTGTGCTGGACCCTAGGAAATATGACAATTTCTACTAATATGCAATGGAACATTGTTAATGTAGTATGATAAAATGCTGTTTCAGTGTTTCAAAATTTCTTGAGTGTAGAGAATGGACCAGATTCATGTTTGTGAATACAGTTATTTGTAAATCAACATACATGTAACATATACTGTGACAAAGTTCCGAGCCTGTATTGGTGGGTCCTGCACTTCCGGGCAGATTCAGTGGCTTCAGAAACTTACTAAGGACCCAATTTGACCTTCCTTTCACAGTGTAGCTGCAAGAGTCACAGCCTATTGAGTTACTGTCATCACAGGCCAGTATGGGGGTTGGGAAGGGGAAATACTGCACAATCTCTCTCGCACCATAGAGCTCAGTAAGCACAGTTCAGCATCCTGACTGGACTGAGGCCTGCTTTCCCCTCTCAAGGGGATCTGTAGAGCATGGGGTGGGGGGGGGACCCAGGCCCACCCTCTACTCCGGGTTCCAGCCCAGGACCCTAATAGTAGCAGCTGTTGGTGGATTTCCCTTCACCACTGCAGCCGCTTTGATTCCCTGGGCTACTTTCCCCATGGTCCCCTTTTTCCTAACATCACCCTTGCCTCAGAATACAGCAATGCTTCCTCACTTCCAGCTCCTTTTACCTGGACTTCTCCCCAGGGAACTGGGAAGGAGAGCTGTTAAGCAGTATGAGTGAGATCTTGATTGGTTCCAGCTGTCTTCATTAGCCTAACAGCCTTAACTGACCCTTTGCCAGTTAATTGGGGTCAGGTGCCAGCATTAGCCTAATGACCTTAACTGGTTAAGTGGCATCAGGTGTCTTGATTGGCCTGGAGTAGCCTTTGTTTGGCTATCCAGGGAACAGGGACCTGCTCATTCTAAGGCTGATAGACCTGCCTTCGACTACTCTCTTATCCTTCTGGTCTGAGTCTGTCACAATACATATGTGTTTTTATATGTGTGATCTGGGGTAGATTTAATGGGTCTATTATTTTGTTATGTTCCTTTGTATTTTTTTCTTTATAAGATGTGTAGTTCTATATATGTAGAATCCTGGAGAAGGGTTTTCCAATAAAATGGCTTGTTTACTGGTTTAAATTGGTGGTGCTAGAATGGGTGGCCCCCTTCCAACTCAGAGATGGAAATTTGCTTCAAGTCTAAACAGTGAATATTATAGTATGACTAAACTATGACCAAATCTCATCCCTAACTGCATTAGATGAAGATTCCCAAGGAAGAACCTAAGAAACCTAGATATGTTTTATATATTCAAATTCTGTAAGTATAGAAAAAAGGAAATAAATGTAGACATGATCATTACCTGCAAAGGGTCTTGTTACACCAAAATTATAAGAAAAATGTGATGGAAAGGGAAATATGGATTGTGTGGTGAATGCATACCTGTATTGGGTACACAGGGAAGGGATTTGTTTACACATGTTGTTGCCTGGTCTATTGATTATGTATGAATTCCCAGTTAATATTCTGTGGTTTGGCATGACCAGACCCAGAAATATTAAAATTATTACAAGGACCCTGCTATGCACAGAAACAATTCCATTTAGGAAAAGCATTCTGTCCTTGTAATGTTTTATTGAGCACAATTAGCAAAATTATAAACCCTTCAACACAGCAAAGAAGGTAAAGATAACATAAAATGAGCATATGTGCATCCATATACTCACACAATCCCTTGAGGAAAAACCCAAAGTGTTAGTCATCATCATCATCCTCAACATCCTCACTCTCTCAATGGTTATCATCCTAGCATCTCCCAGGGCACGTAGACCAGGACAAAGCTTTTATAATGTTTTACACTGATGCCCACTCTGCCTAATGCATATTTGGTAGGGATTTCAGCCCCTTTTCCTTATCTATATTTCCTCACCCTACTAATGTTGGGATGCCCTTTTCCCATAGGTTACTAGGCCTGTAGCTCAAGTTCATTAGCATATATGCCAATTAGTTATCATGGCATTTTTGTGGTTGGACATCTGCTGATATTCTGAATTTAAAATATCTAAAGGTGTAATCAACTGGTATCTTGTGATTACCTGTCAGCAGTTTAGTCAGACTTGTTTACCTCAGCATTCTATCTTGTGATAATTTACAATCTAGAGTAGGACAATTTAGAAGGAGAATCTCCTGTGGGTCCAACAAACCCAGGCTCAACATTATAATAAAGGAGCTCGGGAGAGGGGTTTTCAGCCAGGGGACTGTGGGCTGCTGCTTGTCCCTAGCTCAGAGATCGGGCTCCTAGCCAAATGGCAAGAATCTTATGAGGTTTCTGGTGAGTTGGAAAAGTTAAGTATAACATTCACTGTCCAGAGAAAAAAAAAGAAAAAACAGATCTTCCACGTAAATATGTTAATACCCTGGTGGGCTCAGGAAAGCTCGCTCATAGATCTGAGGGATCTCTCTGAGGATCTGGGCCCTCACATACAAGACCCAGCAGGTGTTGAAAATGTGCCGTTTGAAGAAAGTCTTACTCCTTGCTTACACTGGCAACCCAGGAACTTATTGACCCACTTCAGTACAGTGTTCTCCACCCAGCCAGGGTGAACACATCATATTGTATGGAACACCAAATCCACACCGGCAGGGGTAAAGCCAGAACACGTGACTTATCACATTCCTGACTGACCCACAAAACCATGGAGTGGGAGGTACAGCCTTATTAGACGTTGGCATCACTGAGGAGTCCAAGAGCCCCTGGTGTTATCAGAAAGCAGCAAAGATGATCAGGTCCAATGGTTGCAGTAATCATGGTGGGGTTAGGGATTGGAATCAAAGGTCAGAGCTGGAATGAGGAGTCAAGAGCAGGGTTGGAACAAGGCAAGAGTAGGGTTGAGAGCAAAGCTGAAGCCAGAACAGGGCTGGAGCAGGACTAGGAACAAGACTAGACGAAGAGCAGGCTGAGCACTGGGGAGACTTTCACCACTTCAGGTAGGAGTGAGTTCCAAGCCATGAAGAGACGTTGAACCGACTGAACTGTCGTTTCTTCTGGCTTGTGGACTGTCTGGATCCTAACACTGGAATGACTCCTCCCCATATGTGGCTTAATGAGGAGACTTTCTGAGTTTACTGCCATGCCCTTTGGCATACCATGAGCCTGCATGTACAGGATCCACTAGAGCCCCTGCATAGGGAAGATCGTACAAGGGCTTAATGTGTCACATCATATCAGTAGAGTGGTTAAAAATGGCCAGAACAAAGCCCAAGATTATAACCACTATTTTCCTGAAAGCTTCCTGACACAAATACGTTTCGGAACTAAATATGGATATGTGCTACAAAGTTTGTATCCAGATTTGAAACTGATCACAGTTCTGATAGTTTAAACCTTGGATTTTGAACTGGACTCATCTATATTTCTCAAAAGATGAATTATGGTGTATGCAAAATTGTTATCTCATGCAAAATTCCTATTGAATTGTAATAATGTTATGAGCTGGGTGAAAACTTGTTATGGGTTAATGTAACAGCCTGATTGAGTTTGTAAGGTGTGAACTCACCTTTCAATTAACATAACCAGAAGCATAGGCCTCACCTAAGACAGAAGGGGTGTGTGAATCTGCCCAGGAGTTTTTGCTGAGTATTGTTCTGGATAGGTATGTGTGTATGTGGGAAAAGAGATCACACAGAAACTGAGGTCATATAAGAACAGACCAAGACTATGTCTACGCTATAGACCTTATAGCAGCACGGTGCTTTTTCAATGAAATTTTTGTCAGTTGGGGGTGCATTTTTTCTCACCCCTGACCAACAAAATCTTTCCAACAAAAGTGCTAGTGTAGACATAGCCTGAGTATGAGAGAGAGAGCCTGAAGAAGCAGCTTAAAGCATGTGGCTGACCTGGAAGAAACCTGGGGAGAAGATTTTGTGATGGAAGTGCAAGCTGAAAAGAGAATTCTTTGTGCTGGAAGCAAAATAAGTTGTTTCCTGCTATTTTTTTCCTTCTCCATTCAGAGACACAGGACTTCATACAAACAAAACTGCATAAAAGAAATACATGACTACCACCAATTTCTACTCCCAGTTGGGCCCCAGACTTTGACTAGCCATTTGAGTTGAAAAGGAGCAACACTAGCGTGATAATCTTTCTGCAGAATTTTTGAGCCATCCTGTGGAATTGAATTACAATTCTATCCAGAATATGGAATTCCACGGGATGTTTTCCTTTTGAAAAAAACCCAACAGAAAGGATATTATTCTCTATTAAATTTGTTGGGCTTTTGAGTAGTTTCTATGAAACCTTATTGCTTTCATCCCTATTCAGATCATTAAGACTTTTTCAGTAGGGTTGGTATGTCCTTAATTAACTCTGGATTTGCCATTTCAAAATGCAGGGAACTTCAGGATGTCATAATTTATAAAACATTAATGATATTGTTACTGATTTATAGTTGACTCAATATTACTTCTAGAAAACATTCTACAAAGCCCATAACCTTGCAGCATGATCTTCAAAAAGGAAAAAAAAGACAATATATAAAATGTAATTGTCAGGAAAAAATACATTAAATATTGCCTAGTTTTCCTGGTAGAAGAGTTGTGGTAGTTTTTGAGCCCTCAGGAACTGGAGATAATTATGTGGTCACAATGGTTTTGATTTTGGATAAACTGTAAATTTATTATAATAGGTTAATTTATTAAACACTTTAGCAATTATTTAATGAGCTGTCTAAAGAAGAGGGATGAATGCTACTTGCAGAAAATTATTAATTACTCCTATGTACATAAAGGATTTGAACCACTATTGACTCTTTTCTGTTCATGGCAAGGTTTTATGTTTTTATATGCGAATTTCTCTAACTGCACAATCTACATTACAAGAATGAGGCACAAGCATTATATAAATCACAAACAGCAATAGCACATTCCAATTTCTGAATTTAAGTGTCAGGTTTTTCTATTGTAATTTGGAGTTGAATGTTTTAACAGTAGTTGGACCTGGCTCATAAGCATATTGTATAGGACCTTGGCTATGTCTTCCAACAAAATACATTAGAAATGTTGAAAATGTACTTTGCGGAAGTGGTAAAAATCCAGAATCCATAGTAGATGGTTTGCTTATGTTTATTTTGGAGGGGGAGAGACATAGGAATCGCCATTCTGGTTCAGACCAAGGACCCTCTAGTCCATTATCCTTTCTCTGACAGTGGCAGGTACAAGCTGTTTCGGAGGAACGTGGAAGAAACCCTGTGATAGCTAGTTATGGAATAATCTGCCCACAAGGAAAGTTTCTTATGAGGTTGGCTTATGTCCAGAAGCATCCCTTCCAAAACTGCATGAACATTCATTCTTGGTTATTTTTTAATTCTTACGATTGTCACGCTACGACAGGATTAGGCTGCCTCTTAAGGATAGCAAGGCCTATGAGTCAGTCCACTCTTATTTCATAATTGTGGCCCTTTAAGAGTTGCAGAGGTCTGATATAGGAAAGGATTTGGGAAATGGGAGGTATAGGTAGGAAGGAAGTGCTCCCAGGGCTAATTAGTACTTAAGGTAATGAAACTCATTATTGTTCCCTTAAGAGCCCAGGACTAGGAGCCCTGGACCATGGGCAAGACAAGGTTCCCTCTCACCCAACCAGCTGGGGAAGGGGACGAGCATCTACAGTGCCTTCTCCCTCAGACTGAGTATATACAACAATAGAAGGTCATCCTTCTGAATTCTCCAAGCCTCACAATGAAAAGACTGACTGGCCCCTTTCCCCCCTACTGGAGGAGAAACTGGCTGAGGGCCTGCAGCTGGCCTGTGTGATAACCGAGCTTTGTGGTGAAGCTGGAACAATTTCTGCCTGAAGGAGACAGAGTAACTGTTCAAGGTGCAGGCCAACTCCAGGAGAAGGGGCTGAGGACTCCTGCCCTAAGGAGGGAGAGAGCGAGAGAGAGAGAGAATTCCATGGAGCCCAACCCAACAGCCAGAAAGGTTGGGAGTGGATTTGAAGAAGCTCTTCAGTAGCTGACTGAGAAGGAGCCACATAAGGCAACTGAACCATGGAGCAGGAGCAACGGACTCTGCAGTCTGAGAAGAGGTGCTGATGAACAAGGAATGAAAGGAGCCCAGGGAGGTGGCAAGAGTTTGGAAGGAGCAGTCCTTAACTGCCTAATACAGGGTCCCTGGGCTGGAACCCAGAGGAGAGAGTCGGCCTGGTTCCCTGACCTCCCCACAACACAGTATGAGCATTACGACTGAGAGATACAAATACTGACAAAATCTCCAAAGGGGACTGAGGGTTTGACATAGAGGCCAATAGCCTTTGAGACTTGTCTTGTTTGGATTTTTCTATTACCCCAAAAGGGGAGTGGGTTGGAAAGGTGACCTGTTTAGAGGGTTGGGACACAGAAGCCACATACCAAAATAAGATTAGAATGCAAAACAACAGGGGGTGCTAGGATGGAAAACCCACTCCAGTGCTGTGTCCTTGCATGAGGGGTTGCTCAAGTAGTCAGTACGGACCATGACAAACTCAACATATTCTTGCTTTCAATATAAATGTCTGATTCTTTTTTGAATCTTGTTATACTCCTGATGTCAATATAGTAGCAATGAGTTCCACCGTCTAATTGTATATTATGTGAAAAAGCATGTCCTCTTATCAGTTTTAATTTGCTGCCTTTCCGTTTTATTGAATGAGCCTTTTTTTCTTGTGTTATGTAAAAGGATGAATAGAAGCACCCAATCTACTGTCTCTGGACCCTTTATCATTTTGTGTACCTTTATCATGTCTCCTTTTTAGGGTAAACAGTCCTAACTTTTTCAATCACTATTCATATGGAAGCTTTTCCATACCCTTAGTCACTCACATTGCTGTCTCTGAACAGCCTCCTTCTCTTATATCCTTCTCGAGATATGGTAACCAGGAAAAGGGGTATACTAGTTATCTCTGACTCTCACCAGTGAAAAACAGAAGTTACATGTTTCCATGTGAATCAAAAGACCGAAGGAGAGCTTTACCTGTGTGACACAGTGTTCTGTCAGAGCACTGAATGATAAGTAGATTTCAGACTACATATCTTAGCCTTCCCCAAAGAAACCCTAGCAATTATGCTCTGAGTATATATTGTGCATTTACTAAGCTTAAAGGCACATTTATAAGAGAGGCAAACTGCTCATGTGGTCACGTATGATTTGTGGTCCTGCAGAGCAGAAAGCAGGTAAATAAAACAATGGTTACAGGGTATGGTTGAACACTGCTCTTGGAACTATTGGGGAAAAATTATGCTTCTGCTGAAAATGGAATAAAGTCTTATCAACCGATTAGCATTGTGTGCCAATGTCAAATAGAATCTTAAAAGGAAGGCTTGCATTGTTGAAATGAAAAATAGCTGTTTTTCTTATTTATATTTCAGTAGCACCGAAAATGTAGTGGGTGCTTTCCAAACAGAGGAAGACAGACCCATCTTCAATGAAAGTTCAGTGTGTGGCCCGAATCCTGCAATGACTTACACACATATACCTTTGTATCCTGTGAGTAGTACAGTAACCTTTAATCAGTGTGCAAAAATTAAACACCTGTATTATTTGGAGGGTGAGGAAAGGATGCTTTAAGACAGTCTGCATTGTTTCAGTAGACATCTGCTTAAGAGTTCATTCCTTACATTTACTAGTTAACTCCATGTCAGTTTCAGGACTTTTTTTTGGTTTATGCATACGAACCTAACTTTTCCATGGTTATAAGATTGCTGGAATATTAAGTATGATCAGAGGAGAAGGGATACAAGGAGGTTATATTAAACTGAAATCCATTGGCTGTTTAAATAATTGATGCTGTGTTGAAATATTAAAATTGTTACATAGTTACATTTGAGTTAGCAGAGACCAGTAACATTTATTAAAAGTTTTGAGATTATATACTGACCTTGTAAGGAATAGTAGTTTTCAATTAGATCTGGTTCAACTAAACGTTCCATATATATATATGCTAAATCAAATCTCTGCTAAATCAAATGTAACTATGTAACAATTTTTATATATATATATATATATATGGAACATTTAGTTGAACCAGATCTAATTGAAAACTACTATTCCTTAAAATGTCAGTAATGCAGAAACAGGTTAACAACTAGTTAATAATGCTAAATGGAAATTCTATCACAGCTAGCTAATCACAATTTTTTTTTTCAGAATCATCTGTCTTTATGGTAAACGTGAGGCTGAAGTTTTCTATACAGAATTTTGCTAAATGTTTTAAATGTATTCAGGTTAGTTTATAGTGTGCCTGGGTGGATCGTTGGCAGCAGGGATCAAACCCTGACTTCTGAATCTAAAAATAGGAAGCTCCACACCCTGAACTAAAAGTGCCAGGTCTGTTAGCCAAGGCTGTAGGAAGCTCATTGATCCTTATATATGGTCTAGCCACTCTCTAGAAGGGGACAGAGTTCCACATTGAGCGAGCGTGGGTTAAATCATTTGTATATTCAACAGTGATTTCATGGCCTTCATGACAAACCATGGAACTATCCCAAGTTTCAGCCTCAGATAATATTGGTGTACAGAGGTGATCGAATATTCTTCATTAAAAAATGACAACATGTGGGTGGGATGAGGGGAAGTCATGATCTCGGGGAATGTACAGGAATCAATTTAAGGGACAGAATCCAGAGGAATGTTAGCTTGACTAGACAATCAAGGTTAGTATGGTCAGAGCTGCTGGCAAGACAGGTTTGGCAAGGAACCTCAGATCCAGCCCACATGGACAAGGCTAGAAACAAAGCAAATACGGAGGTCACCCAGACATTCCTGGAGACAGGAGGTTCAGGGATAGAGCATTGGGACATGCATTACAATTGATCTGAATTTTTCAGGGATGATGGTGTACGTTTGTCAGATCCAGGTGCTGACATATGGCTATGGAATGTGAGGGTACGGATTCTGCAGGAGTTGTGACACCAGGCTGTGAGGTTGGTGAGGAGTGACCAAGCTGGTCGCTGGTGCTCCCTGAAGGCAGTTTCCAGTGCAGTTAAAAGGATAAAATAAACAGTTCCCAGAGGTAAAAGACCTGGGATTTGGTGATGGGATGGGGTGAGGTTGAGGACAGACCTTCTGTCCCTCCCAGGCCAAGGTCCCCATCCTTCTGAAAAGTCTGTCCTCTTTGTGGGGTGAGGGTGCTGGAACTCAGAGAGAGCTGAGTCCTGGGGATAGGCTGAGGAGACCCTACCCAGAGTGATGGGTTATATGGTAAGGAGCCCTGTATGGTTAATGCTATGGAGGGTGAAGGCTGCTAAGTGCTGCTGTTTCTGGAGATCTGATATCAACTGCACCTGTAGAAAGTGCAGCTTGCCGATTCAGCAGACCTCGATGTTGTTCATAAAGAAAGACCATAGGCTTGATTCTTCAGCGAAGGCTCTTGGCCAGGCCTATTGTCAGCAAGGCATGGTATTAGCGCCCTATCCAACCGGTCACAGGGACACTAACACATGTATGCCAGTGACAAGGTAAAGGCTCAGTCAACATAACAGGATTCTGTCTCCTTGTCCAATAAAAAGATGGCCCCTTCTATGACTTCTCTTTTTATACATTTATACAAACAAGTTACATATTACAATCCAAATGTTGTTAGTCGCCACCCTTTTACCTGCTAGTTGAAACAAATCGTTCTCATCCATTACCCTATCATTGCACTCATAACTCACCTCTGGAGCTGGTCTAATTTTTTTCACAAAACAATTTTCTTTTGGAAATGCAGTTTCGTTGAAATAAAAAGTTTTGCAAGAACATGCTGATTTTGATTACATTTTGAATGGGAAAATGAATTGTTTAGACATAAAAATGTTTAATTTCATTTTGTTTTAAACTTAATATTTAAAATATATTTAATATTTTAAATTACATTTTGACATTGCTGAAACTAAACAATTCGATTGGTCCAAATTGAATTTTTACATAATTTCTGTTGTACAAAAAAATGTGAATTTTCTTCTAATTCATCATGAAAACGATTTTCACAGTGTTGGAATTTCCTGTGGAAATGCCCCACAGCCAGCATGGCCCCTTCAACTTTCTCTAGCTGACAGGATAAACATTTGCTTTTTGCTTTTATATCCCTAAAATTTTTAACCATGATGCATTTCATAATAAAATGGAAACATTATGTCTTTTAACTATGATCATTTGCCCCTGAGTTTATTTAGCCCAAGATATGGTTATTATCTCAAAAAGGAAGCAATCTCAAGTTATCAAATATTTATCAAATATAACAGAAGACAATAGTTTTCTAACACACACATACACGGTGATTGTAATCACTTGAAGCTATTCAAATCAACAAGATGAACAATTAAAATTTCTCAGTTTGCTTATTTAGCATTTTGTGATGTCCATTCCCAGAGCCCCAAATGGATTTAGATTAGAATACAAGCAAGGGAAGCTTGCTTGGTAAGGAGAAGTTGTGGCTAAATGAAGAATTATCTCTCTCGGCCAGAAAGTTTCATTGACCTTTATCTACTCTATTAACTTCTTGATCCTTCTTTTACAGGAGCTTTAAAATATATGAGCTTTTTCTTTTGGGGGCTAAGTTTTTCTTTTGTTTATTGCACAAGTAATGTAACTCTTATTACTGAAAACTCACTGTTACTTTAAATTCGACATTTAGAACTCTGTTTATAGAGAACACCTGGTGTTCCACATTTTCTGCATTAAATCATGTTGGCATTCTCAGCAGCCCCGGGGGTGAGCAGTTCTTACAGTGTATAAAACAATTATAATGTGATGACACCTACCTCTGAATTTTGTCTGGCATTTTTATACAAAGAGTCACTTGGCACATCTGTTTGACCATTGAGACCTGTATATGTATCAACAAGGAGGAACAGAAAGAAAGGTGTTAGAGCTAGAAATAATTAGCAAGTACAGACAGGTGGTCTGATGTCATAGCAAAGATCTCATGGTAGTGGAGATGGAACAAATGGAATGAGGGTAGCACTAACACATGAATATGCAGCATTTTAGTACTGAAATCAGTTATATTCAGATGTCTTGGAGGCCTATGTAGGCACTTCACACAATGTTACCCTTAAACTTCTGGTCCCTTTTCAAAATGAATTTAGGCATTTAAGTTCCAGATATTTAAAAGTATGTAGGTGCCTACAGATGCCTGCATTTTTGCCTAGTGTGATTTTCAAAAGTGCCTAGATTCCATTGAAATCAGTGAGAGTTAGGTGCCTTTGAAAACCTCACTAGCTGTCTACCCGCATTTGTGTGCACCTAAATACCTTTAAATATCTGGACCTTAAGTGCTTAAAGAACTCTTAAGTGCTTAAATCTCACTGAAATTCAGTGGAGTCTAGGCCCCAGATCCTTAAAAGTATTTAGATGCTTAACTCCTAAATTAATCCCATTAATTTCAGTGGGAGTTAGTTGCCTAACTACCTTTGAGAATCTGGGCCTTAAGTACTACATACCTTCAACGAAGTAGCCAAAAGTTCAGTTTCTTTTTAGAAACAAATCTTACTCCTTTGGTGTAGAAATTGGATAGGAAATCTCTCTCTCAATTCCTGTATTTACTGGTTCCAGTCAAGTCATAAATACTGTCTTCTTCTCTTTATCCCATCTATTGGCTTCTCTTGTTCTTTGTCTGCAAGTGTATTTCCTTTGAAACCTCTCTCTCTGTTCACAAGCTCCTCCCACTGAGTCCAGATATCAGCACTCCTTTTCCTTATCTCAGTACTGCTGCTCCTTTCAACTATGCTGACAGTTTAAAAATACAAGAAGTCTGGTCCCATTACTCAGAAAATCTGGAGCAGTTCAAACAGTTTCTTCATGCAAAATTAGCAGCTGCCATTTCTAAATCTCAGTCTTATGAGGATGATTCAGTGTTATCATAGAAACATGCACACAGATTCCCCATATTTGTATACACAGATATCTTTCTTCCGAGTTATACATCTTTATCCATCTTTCTTTTCTGCAAGTGAAATATTTAAATCAGGGGACAAGCTCACCAGCCAGAGAAGGTTAAAATGAAGCGCAAAGCACAGTCCCTTTCCTGGGGCCTTGTATATTGCCAAATAAAAGATCCAAATAGAGAACAAAGCAACTCAGATACTATCTGTTGCCCTTCAGGTTCTTGTCTCAGCCTTCATCTGTCCCATACTGAGCTCCGACTACCCCTTCTATAGTTCCTAAATGTCATCACCTGGTTCCATGGTCATGTGATTTCTGGACTTTCAGGGTATGTCTATTCAGCAAATTAAAGTGCAATTATAGTACGAGTAGGTCTAATCATTAATCTAGTTAGTAAGGATAACAATAACAGTGAAAACTTGGAGGAACTGACCTTAGTGCAGGCTAGCAACCAGAGTGTGTATCTAGGATCCTCGATGGGCTTGTATGCCATGCTGAGCCTGTGCCACTATGTTCGCTAATATTGTTACTTATTTGAGAGAGCCAGATTAAAGTTAGTGCAGATATGCCTAGCTGCATCACATTACATTTTAATTTGTGGTGTTGATGAACCTTCTGTCTTTCCTCAAGAAAACTACGTTTCCCAGAATCCCTGTTCTTAAAAGTCCATAACAGGCTCACTGAGTTGCTTGGACATGCCACAAGGCCCAGGGCTCTGCTGAACGTATTCAATCACTAAAAAGTATAGGAAACATTTGTTTAACTGGAGTGAAAAGAAACTGCATCTTCAGAACAAAAAGGTCGTTAACATTCACACCATGAGAAACATTTGATCTAGAAGTCTTGCTTCAGTTGTTTTCAAAACTGTTAAGCCTACAATATTGTCCTTTGATCGACTGTGTCAGAAAATGACAACTAATTACTATTGTCATCCAAATAGCTTCCACTAAGGAATGCAAACACTATTGCCAACACTTTTACAATAAACCAGATAACGTGTAAGGTAGAATGTATCATTTATGGGAGAACTTTCCCAGCAAGGAGACAAATCAGAAACTATATTTTTTGATGATGTTTTTCCTTTGCCTACTTTTTTCTTGCAACTAAAACTCCACGCTTGGACTACTGATTTTCATGAAAATATAGACCTAATCTCACTAAGCTTGCTCCATAGATTACTCATACAGTATGTTTTAAAACATACAGCTATCACTGCTAACAAAAATAATAACAACAACAACGTTATTCTTACTGGATATTTCAAAGTGTCATGCCAACTGTTGATTATTATCTAATTAGAAGAAAAGGTGAAAAGGAGAGAAGCGGTCAGGTTAAATGTTAGGTGCAAACATTCTTTTTGCTAATAGTGTTCTCTGAAAGCAAAATAAAACTGCAGGCTTGGGTTCTAGGCTAAAATTTGGAGTATGCTATTAAACCCCTGAATCCCGATTTTTATAATCTCCTTGTAGCAGCTGCCATTCAGTCTTTCAAATCACACACATCTTTGATGTCAGGCTATTGTTCCATTAAAGTGCAGCTCACTGCTTCTTTCAACTCAATCTCTTTTAATCTTGCAAATCAAATAAAGCTCAGTAATGCAGATAATATGTCAAAAATATCCTTACCTCATTGACATTCCCAGTAGTCTACTCATGAAATCATTTCTCAGCTAAGTTCTGATATGTTCTGCAAACCATGAAAACATCATTGAAAAGTGCTTAGTGTACATCAATAAAGGGAAAAAGATAGCCAACAGGTATCGTAATGATAGTTGACTACAGGGTTTTTGTGCAGTGGAATTTAGATGTGCATAAAAATAAAATCAGATTTCATGTGCATGCTATTATTCCTAAATACCACTTCTTTATGAAAAATAATATCAGACTGTATTTCTAGTGAAGTATCAGTGAGCAGAATAGTAATTGGGATAGTATAAGCAAATGGCTTCTGCAGATCTTTATGAAATGTAGTCAGTTATGAAATTTATCTTCTGTGGTAAATATTTTCATGTCTTTGGAAGTTTGAAGATATAAAACATGTAACCACAATGTACATTTTATGCATATTTCATGTGTGTACGCTTTTTTAATGTGTCTCTATAAAGAAATATGCAGATAGGAGGTACATTACAGCCTGTAGCCCCATATAAAGACATCTGAGTTTAATGGCCCAGGAAGACAGTGAACAATCTGAGGAACAATCCTAAAATGGAGATCTTAGAAAATGCCGATACTTGTGCCACAAAATGTTCATAGCCAACCTCAACATGTACGTGAGAAGATCACAGTTCAAACAGGAATGTATCCCTGTTTTTTTCCATCAGGGCATTCAACTGGACAAACTTCTGCAAATCTTAATACTAAAACAAGTTACCTGTTAAGAATATTAACATAAGTACGGGTGCCAGAGGTGGTGTTCCTGTTACTCTGTTCCATACACTCATAGCTTTTTGACTTCACAGGGCATAATATTTCTGGTATCCTCATCTAGATCAGCATGCTCCCCTTAACATATGCTGTGGCTTTACACCATTACAGCCACAACCCAGCCTATTGTATTTTGGGCTGAGCTGTAAGTGCTCTGTATTTTTGAGCACTTAAAAAAACCCAAACAACAAATAAACAAAACAAAAAAAACCCTGAGTTACAGAAACTGGAGAAGGAAACAACATGATAAATCATCTACTCTATCTGTCTGCCAGTACAGGATTACTAACTATGTGGCCGGCACCCAGTGCCGAGAGGCTGAACAACAGCTTGCGTGGTTTGTTACCGGTGTGCTACACTCAATAATCACAACGGGGTGGAGAAGCAGAAAAGTTTATTTGAAGCTTCAAATAGGTACAGGGAGATTTGAATCTCAAATCCTGTACGCAGAGCAGGAAGTTACACAGGCTTTTATACATCCTTTTTCCCAGCATACTTATCCAATAGCAAGCTGCCCCAAGTATCCATATAGCCAGCCAATCCAGTTCCCAGCTAGTTCCCTGGTTCTCTGTATCATTTGTTAAACTATACATAAAGCTGCTTTATTCAGCATTGTTCTTCCATATCTGCCCTGTGTGGCCTTGCTTAGTTTCAGGCAGTCTGACTCTGCAACATATTGTTGCAGATCCTCAGCATAACTGCTGTGTGTGCCTCCAGGCGGGGGGGGCAAGGACACTTGGGCCTAGTACGCAGAGCTGCTGCGAGTGCCTCCAGGCAGGAGGGGGGGGCCAAGGACATCTGGGCCTAGTGCAAGGGGGCTTCATCGACACTCGTGGTCTTCCATCCCCTCGAGTTACCTAGTGGCCATGCCCCAGTGTCCCCAACAACTACAGTATATTCTCAAGTGTTTAGTCCTGCCTAATCTATTGTTGACTCCAACTTCTATTATTTGCTTTGGGAAACTATTCACTAGTCTTGTCTGGCTCGTTGTTAGAAAACTTTTCTTGATATTTTCTGGGATTTGCAAAGGAGCCTCAGGGAGATAGACACTTGAACATCCTAGCCTCCTTGTAGAATTCCAACCATTAAGCCTACATTTTCTTCAAATACTACTTAAAATATCTGTGTGTACATCAATAAATACCTTTCATCAGACCTCTGTGGAATTTATTGCTTTTGAGATTACTTTGTCTTTAGCCTATTTTGGCTCATCAGAATTATAGCACAGTAGCAGGCTGTAACTAACCCTTGGTAGCAATTCTTGTTACTATAGGACTAAAATCTGAGAAAATAAACACACACATATAAATATAAATCTTGAAGGATGAAATCTTGCCCTTTCCTAGCGAAGAAATTAGAGCAGACACAGTGTTTCCATTTCATTCAGCTATTGGTAAGTAATCTGTTTAAAATGATAAATATACACTCACTATCCAGCTATCCATCATCTCGTGGCATATACTGCAGTAAAATATACTTTGGAAAGTGCCACAGAAGAGCAAAAGCAGGAGTGGTGGGAAGTTTAGCTCGATGGTAGTAAATCACTTGGAAGTTGCCTCTGGTGGTGTTGCAGATTCTGTGGTGCAGATACGCACTAAGGCTATTGTTAGGATATAGATATTCAGGCCTGTCGGTAAAGGCCTGTACTCAAAGAATTTAGGTGTATTCTTATCACTTGGCTAGTTATAGAGGTATAAAAGAAAGAATCAAAATCACTGTCTGCCAGTATAAGGTCCTTCTCTTACTGTGACAGTCTGAGGCCCTGTTTTTAGATTAAGGCCTTTGGCTAAGCAACAGAGGCAGCCATAAGCTGGGAAGCAAATACTTCGGGTATTATTGTTCTCTGTTCATGCGAGAAGGACCACGGAAGTAAGTGGGTGAAGGAATAAGCCCCCTAACACATATTAAATGGATTAAAACTGGATAACTGATACATCTCAACCTGTAATTGTTAAATGGGAATCATCACCAAATGAGGGCATTTCAAGAGTGTAGGGGGAGGGGGGCGTTCCCCACTGGAAACTGTTCTTGTCTCAGTGCTAAATCCAAGGTCACACATCCAACAACACAGTAAGCAGGTCACACTTGCATGATGGAGAACTATATCCTGGACAGCAGTGACTGGTGGTCATGTTGGCTAAAGACAAAGAAACTGAACTTAAGCAAATTCAAACTAGAAATAAGGTGCACATTTTGTGAATAGTGGAGGCAATTAACCATTGGAACAATTTACCGAGAAAAGTGATCAGTGTCACTTGATATCTTTAAATTAAGATTAAACATGTTCCTAAAATATATGCTCTAGTTCAACCCAGTTGGACTGGGTTTGATGCAGGAATTATGGAGTGAAAGTTCTGGCCTGTGTTATTCAGCAGGTCAGACTAGATTCTCATAATAGGCTCTTCTGACCTTAAAAATCTATGACAATGAAATTCTGCAGTATTTCAGTTAAAAGCAATCTCTGAATGGCCTCACTGAAACACATCCAGTAGCCTGTGGACACAGCAAAGAACAGCTAACATGTTTAACCAAGAAAGAATTGATCAGGAATACTTGTATTTGGTAGCATTACATTGGTAGAGCTAGACTGTATCTATTGTGCACAGCCTTTAGTAGCTCTGGGTACCTCATTGCATAAAGGGAGTGCGCAGGCTATTCCAGCGTGAAGGATGGACCCAGTCCACGCTGCAAGCCTCCCAATCTCTTAGAGGTGATGTGCACCACTTAGTAGTAGGGTGACCAGATATCCCGTTTTTATATGGACAGCCCATTTTGGGGACTTTTTCTTATATAGCCGCCTATTACCCCATTTTTTCACAGTTGCTATATGGTCACCCTACTTAGTAGTCCTTCTGCTCTGCTGGACACAGGGACTGTGATTGTCCCAGGCCTTTCCAAGACCTCATTTTGTGAAGTGCTGGTTGGCTCAATGACCTTTGATTATATGTTTGTAACATGCACAGGCAATAGTCTTGTTTATTTCATCAGCACTTAGTTTCACAAAGTAACATCACTAAGTAGACCACTAATTGAATGAGTCAATGTCTGTGCAAATTAGTAAATATATTCCAGGGGAAAAAGAGAGAGCTAATCACAACTATACCAAATCACAAAGTTTAATCAATACAGCTTAAACTAAATCAATGAGAATTGGAACAGTGGGTCAAATTTCCCATTGATGTAAGCAAATCAAGCAATTGCATCTGCTTATAGCACATCTCAATTTGTTCCAATTATTTCCACATTTGGCAATATATATACAGTATGTTCCAAAAAATGCTTCTTGATTTAACTGGCATTTTTTAGCCTTTAAACTTTGATTCATTAGTAGAATGAATGAATAATTTGTAATGAATCATTTGACAAATCTTTATCTTTTTTCTACTTGAGGAATACTTACAGCAGGTGCTGATTTCCTAGGCTTTACTGATCATGCAGATTTATTCAATTAATATATTTTTGAATTCTTTTACTCTATCAATAATTTGAATACTTTTTACTCTTTCAAATATTTGAAATTTGAAATTTGAACTGGTTTGCTCCGATGCAGTTGGTTGTGATATTGGTTTTGCTTCCTGACTGGATGAGTGTGGAAGCATTTATAGTGAAAATACTCATGCATGCACATTTAAAGTTAGCTTTCTTCAAATTCTTACACATGTAGTGTTGATATTTGCTTTCTGCTGAATTTATCAGAATATCTCAGTAGCTTGATGTCTGAAGAAAGCAAACACAAGAAAATTTAACATGGTCAAAGCAAATTAATTTAGAAAAATCATTGCTGAAATTTTATTGCAGTATTTATCCAGCTCCATTAATTCATACTTAATAGATCTGATCAAAAGGGGGAATCCCTATCCACAAAAATGTTTATATTTTTGAAAAAAGTTTAGTCCTAAAACCAGTCAACATCTAAATATGTGAAACATTTGAGGAAAGGGATTTCCAGAAAAGTTCTATTTTAAGATAATGGAAATGGAATTGTTTGGCTTCCAGGCTGCCTTCAGGGAAGCATCTTGTGTGAAATGGACAAGAAACTTAGTGGCTATAAGTAACCTATCAGAGAGCTATTGTGAGGATAAATACATTAAATATTGTGAGGTACTCAGATACTGCAGTAATAGGTTATTTCAGTACCATAGATAGACAATAAGCTGGTTATACAGAGTATGTACCTTTGACCTTTAATCAGCTAAATTCTAATCCCCTAATCTTTTCAAGCAACCTTAATACTTGCTGTGATTTCTAAAAAAGATTCCAAATGTTAAGATTCCAAAATATTTCCTTTCATAATATTAGCATGATTCATTTTATTTAACTAGAACTTAAAATATGAATATACCTGTATAAACTGGAGCATAAATATAATAAATGATATCGCTAAAATTACTGCACGGGGAAAAAAACCACTGAGGCTATGTCTACACTACCCCCCCGAATCGACGCTCCAGCGATCGATGCACCACTCTCTAGTCAACCCCCTACTCTACCCCGAATGAGAAGCGTAAGATAAGTTGACGGGAGAGTGTCTCCAGTCGACCCAGCGTAGTGTGTACCACTACGTGAATAACATAGCTGGAGTTGCGTAGCTTAGGTCAACTTACCATGGTAGCATAGACATAGCTGTTAGGGGGCTTATTCCTTCACCCACTTACTTCCCTGGTCCTTCTCGCATGAACAGAGAGCAACAATACCCGAAGTCCAAAAGTGCAAACAATTCGATGTTTATTGGGGTGAACTTCCAGCAAGCATGATTCCAGTTCCTTTCTTAGTGTCCTCCTTCCCAGCCCTGACACCACAGAGCCTTACACCTGTGTTCCTGTTCCCATTCCTGCCCTTAGCCAAACATGATTCCAATTTCCCCACTCCCATTCCCTGTTCCCATTTCCCCCTTTAGCAAAACATGATTCCAATTTCCTTACCTCCATTCCCTGTTCCCATCTCCCCAACCCACACACCCACCCCCTCACTTCCTGATTGACTGCCGACTATATAGTAAAACTTGAGTTCTGCTTAGCTATACCTTAACCAATCATTTTTCTGAAATTTAACTAACCAATCCTAACATGATTATGTAACCAATTATATCCCACCACCTTAATTAGTTTACACCCAGCAAAATTAATTATACAGCAGACAGGAACAATCACAGAACCAGACAGAGATTATACAGACAAACAACAGCAAAGTGGGAACTATAATGACAAAACAATACAGAAGTGAGGATTTCACATCCCAGCTATTGGTAAGTGAGTTCTTGCCAGACAGGATGCTACCAGACTAAATTTCCTTTTACATTTTCTATGCACTTCCCTTTCTCTGGAGGTGACAGGCATTATCAGGACAGCATTGTATTCCTAACAGCCCAATAGCACCTTATTTCAATGTGACTAGTTTGGGATGTGAGGATGTGACCATTTGCTTCCCAGCTTATGGCTGCCTCTGCTGCTTAGCCAAAGGCCTTAGCCTAAGCACAGGGCCTCAAACTGTCACAGTCAGAGAAGGCCCTTACACCGGCAGACAGTGATTTTGATTCTTTCTTTTGTACCTCTATAACTAGCCAAGTGATAAGAATACACCTAAATTCTTAGAGTATAGGCCTTTACAGACAGGCCTGAATATCTATATCCTAACAATATGGACTATGTTTGTTAATGCTAATTCTTTAATCAGATTGTCAGAATGTCTCTACACATAAAATAGGGAACTCTTGTCATACCTAACATACCACTATTTGCTAATAGTTGGTATATGTTTACTTTTTAAATAGTAACCGCAGTACCATGTCCACGAGGGAAGTGCCAGAAGAGTGATTTTTTTCTCTTTCATTTGGTGTTAAGCGTGCAAAACAGAAGCAGTTAACTTTGGAGGCAGCATGTCTGAACTATTGGCTGTAAATTTCAAATGTCATTGTGTTGTTTAATTGGCTTGACGAAAGCCCCAAATACTTCCCACTAAAACTGGGAGAATTCCCGAACAGCCTGAAACTTACTTTTGTAGTCTAGGCTAAAATTCTAAGGAATCTTAGGTAGTTCTGTTTTTCTTTTTTGTTTTGAACCCAAATTACAGTGGACATGCAAATACATTGTGTCTGTAATTAATCAAATTTACTGTAATAATAGAAAATGGTTTGGGAATTTATGGTAATCAATGTCAATATGTGTGAGTGTGTCAGCAAGTGGAACAGTTATTTAGTGCATTTCATGGTTTATACCACCTGAAAAGAGTGTATGCAAGTAGGCACTACAGGTGATGGTTTGCCCATAGTATTCCCTTTTATTTAGATGAGAAACAGCTGTACTGTGGAGGGTCACCTTTCTATAACCTCCGTAATCATGGCGATTTCAAGCATTTGCAACATAGGATTGCAGCTAAGTACCCAAAAGGCATAATTGTAAGCAATTTTAAATTGCTATGGGGTGGCAGAAAATTTAATGTAACTACTATGTTGGAAGTTTTCTGTGAAGGTTTGAATAAACTCAGATCCCATACACTTTTCTATCTACAGAAAACCGGAATTTGCAATGCGCAAATCTAGACTGACTTGTCTAGGTTTGGCCATTCTAAATTTCCATAGGAACTGCAAAATCTCACCCGAACATCACATCCATTGAGTGTGTGCCTCAGAAGAATCAAGTCCTTTGGTGTGCTGGATAAAATGCACTGTATCTGAAGCAAGCTAGATCTTCTGTCATGTTTAGATGCACCATTTTTTAAACAAATGTTCTCCTGCATAAGGGGCACAGATCAGTTTCAAATAAATTGCTGACGTGTTTCAGGTAAATAGAATTGGAGTGGGATTGCACATACTTTGGCTCTTCACTCTTCTATGATGCATTGTGGCCCATGAATTATAAAGAAATGTCACAACAGTTATAACAATCTCATTGAATATATATCTACAGAGGCATGTAGGTTAATGTGGTCATGGCAAATATAATAATGATGTAAGACTCATGACTTTGCCTTGTCTTAGTTCGGAGGCAATCAATCTCAACTACACGTTTGTTTTATGCATTCAGGAGCAAACTGCTATAAGGCTTCACTATGCAAAGAGAAGCTGGATGCTATAAAGAGGATATGCATCTCCTCCATGATCCCTACTCCTTGCAAATTCCCTATACATCAGTAAGGAAGAGGGATAGGGATGGAAAAGATGTAGGCCAGGCTAGAAGACCCCTTGCTGGGCAGATTTTTTCCATCCTGTCCCCACAGGGAGAAGCTGTTTAAGGGCTCACAAAGAATATTTTAGCCACCAAGCTAAAGTACAGTTTGTGGAGTGGCTGTACAGCCAAGATAAGGCAGGAACACTATGTAACCCACCAGTGAGTGAGTGTTAGACATCTCTCTCTGTACTTATCCACAAAGGATATCAGTTGTTATGCCCACAGCTACAAAACCTTGGCTCTTTAGCTCAAGCTGTAGCAGCTTGTGCTTTTTTGGCTCTGGAGGTCCTTGGTTCCATCCCCAGAGCGTTAGGCAAGAGGGAGGCCCTCACACCTGCTCACCCACCAACCTCATCTATCTGCTCACTGATCAGATTCTAGGTAGTGGATTTTCCCTTAGAGCCAGATCCTGAAATTGTTACCCAGCTTTTTCAGGTAAGCTCTCATAGAAGCTTGATTAAAGAGAGTAGAGCTGGTTGAAATTTTCTGACTGAAATTTTCCTGCCAGAAAATAGGTTTTCATCAAAACAATTATTATTAGAACATAAGAGCTGCCATACTGAGTCAGACCATGATCCATCTCACGCACTATCCTGTGTCCAACAGTGACCTGTACCAGAGCTTCAGGGAGAAAGTACAGAACAAGGCAATCATGGAATGACCCATTATAACAGGGCCTTCTCAGTCCTGCTTCTGTCTCCACCTACAAACCTTGCAGAGACCCTTGTGCTGGTTCAACACCCTGTGAAGTTTATTTCTAATTGAGTCTCACTGCCGTCACAGCATACCTATCACCTTTACAAACGGAGAGAGCAATTTCTTTCACTACCTGCTTTCCCCCTTTTCACTGCCTTCCTGTGCCTATTTATGGGCTCTGGCTAATGGCTTAATTAGGCTTTCTGCCCTTCCCCACCCACAAATTAGGCACAAATCTGCCTTGTCAGCTCCAATCAGGCATAGCAGAGTGGAGCTGCTGTGAACAGAGCGTTGACTCAGGGTTTCATACCTAGTACTCTGTCGCACACCTCCCCCCTTATCAAACTGCAAGGTTCTTCTTTCTGTGTGCTCTCTCTTCCTTACCGGAGGGGTCACCCTGTGGGAACCTCTCTCTATCTCCAGAGCAATCATCCGGGTTTCCCTTTCCCTACACATCTGGGGAGAGGACACCCCCATAGCTCTGTAGCTATGTGACCTGCAAACTTTGCCATGTCATTGTTCTCTTCCTTTTCCAGATCATTTATGAATACATTTTATTTCATGGATCAGTTAATAAGCCATGAAAGTACCTTCCCTCTTATTCCACGGCTACTTCATTTCTGTAAGAGCCTTTGGTGTGGGACCTTATTATAGGTTTTCTGAAAACCCAGGTATACTATATAATGACTGGATCACCCTTATCCACATACCTTTTGACTCACTCAACAAATTCTAATAGATAGTTGAGGCTTGAACTTCCATTTACAAAAACTATGTTGACTCTTCCCCAACAAATCATGTTCATCTATGTGTCTGATAATTCTGTTCTTTACTATAGTTTCTACCAGTTTTCCCAGTATTGAAGTTAGGCTCAGTGGTTTGTAATTGTTAGTGTCTCTTCTGGTGTCCTTCTAAAAATAGGTGTTACATTAGCTATCTTCCAGTCATCTGGTACAGAGGCTGATTTCAAATGTAGGTTACATACTACAGTTAGAAGTTCTGCAATTTCTTATTTGAGTTCCTTCGGAACTCTTGGGTGAATACCATCTGGTCCTGGGTGACCTATGTTTAATATATCAATTTGTTTGAAAACCTCCTCTATTGAGATCAGTTTGGGACAGTACTTCAGACTTGTCACCAAAAAAGAATAGCTCTGATGTGGGTCTATCCCCCATATCCTCAGCAGTGAAGACAGATGCAAAGGACTCAATTATCTCTGCAATGGCCTTATCTTCCTTGAGTGCTCCTTCAGCACCTTTTCTCACCTAGTGACCCCACTGCCTGTTTGGTAGGCTTCCTGCCTCTGATGTACTTTAAAAAAATTAGTTTGTTTTTGCATCCTTAGAAAGCTGTTTCTCAAATTCTTTCTTGACCTTCCTTATTATACTTTTACATACCAGAATTTGTGCTCTTTTCTACATTCCTCATTAGGATTTGACTTCCAAATTCTAAACAATGTCTTTTTGCTTCTAATGGCTTCCATTACTCTGCTGTTTAGATGTGGTGAGATTCTTTTGGTCCTCCTACTTCCTTTTTTGATTTGATAGTAGTATTTTGCAGGGAAATTTTTTCAATTACATTTTTGCCTGGAAATTTCAATTTCAATCAAAATGAATTTTTTTTTGTTTAGAAAATTCATGGAAAAGAAATCTGGGAAAACATACTTCTGCTGCTCCTATCCAAAGTAGTTAGTCATGCAGCTTAAGTGCTGGTTTTAGGTTTTAGGTTTTAAACTCTGTTGATACTGTATGATGGGGGAATTTTTTACAGTTGAACTTATCTGTCTTATCTAATTCCTTAAAAAAACCCCAAACACCTATGAAATTACCTACAAAATACTTACATTAAAAGAATAATATTTTGGTGTAGAGTCAAGCACTCCTAAACTAGGAATTGACACATTCACAGCAATCTTATTTCAACCCCCTGGTGCATATGCATTAGAAATTGTCTAATTACATAATCGTATACTAGTTTTTCCATTCCCTGCACAGAATGGATGTATAAGGAAAAAGAATCAAGGTGGCATGTGCTTGTCTTTGCAAACCAAATAAGCTACTTTTAACATTCTTTTTCCATATATCTGGCCATTTTATAAGTAATTTTGTTTTTACACCTTAAATTTCAATGCAGTGTGATATTTTGGCAACTTAATGGAGTTTGCCAAATCTTGTTTTCTCTGCTTCTCCTCATCTAAAGAGTTTCACACAAGTTGGATTCTTCATAAAAACACACACTAGATGTGTCAAAACGAATAGACATATGAATACGAGTTTGTGTCATGTCCTGGTGGCTAAGGGAAGAGGAGTGCTCTCAAGAGTTATTGATGCTTTCACTGAAGAAAGTAAAGATGAATGGGATGTCATCAAGGCTGACATTGAAAGTGGCTGAAAGATGAATAAAAGAAAGTTCAGTGTTCAATCTGTTATTTTCCATTGTTTCTCTGCACAATGTAATTAATGTAATCCCATTAATGTAATTTATTTAGCAGTTAATCTGAACCCTTAAACTATGCAACAGGAATTGTGAAAATAAAGATTACTTGTGATTCTATCAATATGGTTAATAGATTCTCTAGGAGATCATCCATCTATCTCAGCCTATTGCCAGTTGAAAGACTCTTCACCACTGATTCTGTTATTATATATGATGTTTGAGATGATCTTTGAAAGACGATACGATTAGGTGCCTTCGCTAACAGAGGAGAAACACTTGCTACAAGGCTGGTTTGGAATTAACCTGATTCTGCAAACTCCCAACTACCCAACCGGGGTAGTTAAAAATTTCTGAGGAAAATTTCTGATTTTTTGATAGAATGGTTGACTGTTCATTGTTAGTTAACACAGCTGTTCTAGAGCATGTTCTAATTCAATGTAATTGTTTTTACTGATGATAAGTCCTCTGTAAGTATATTAATGTTCAAAGTAGAGTTTGTGGGGGATAGTATGTGGGAGGGGAAAACATATGTATTGTGTTGCACATCTTATAATCAAGGCCAGAAGGGAGTACCATGATCATCTGTCTGATCTCGTGCATTTACACAAGCCAAAAAATTTTACCCTGTAATTCCTGCATTGAGCCCACAATTTGTGGTTGAATTAAGCTCCTTGGGCTTTTAGCACAAGGACTGGGGGGTCCTCAGCAGAACCACTATACAAATAATAATACAAAATAAATCTTGACCCTAATGGGAATTTTGCCATTGATTTTAATTCCAACAGGGCCAGGATTTCACTCCATGTCTTTTACAAAGATATCTAGTGTAGATTATTTCCAATATGATGTTTTCTAAGTTCAATTTCCAGCTACTGGATCTTGTTCTGTCTTTGTTTGCTAGACTGAAGAGCCCATAAGTACCAGACATCATCTCCCCATTTAGGCCACCTTCTCTTTGACAAGCTAAATAAGTTGAGAGCCATAAGGCTCTTATTCGATGGCATATTTTCCAGGCCATTCAGGTGGCTCTTCTCTGATCCCTGTCCAATTTTTGAACATGCTTTTAAAAGCATGGACATCAGAACTGGACAGGGTGGGCATCTTGTCTCATGCTATCGGGTTTCTCCACACTGAAAGCTGATCCAGCCAATGCAGTTCAGGAAGGATCCTCAGGAGTTTCTCTTTGATGCTTCCTGTAATAAAGAGATCTGGGAAACAACCTCACTCAAAGTCACCATTGAAGGCATTGGTTGAGAGGAGACAACTGTGTAGTGAAGAGGTAACACTCTTGTCAGCAAGGTAAAGCACTTCTTCACACTGCTTAGAAAATCGACACCACAGTGCATTGGTTTTCAAAGGGGCAGAGGGGAAACACACACACACAACCTAATTAAATATTGTAAGTGTGGAGAGCACAGCTCAAATGTGTTTGAAGTCTGTGATTTTTTTTCCTATTTATTATTTAAATTGATTAAATGTGGTTCAAGTATTTACTGTTATGGTTTAAAAATCAAGTGGATAAGTCTTCAAAAATATGCTTCAGTGTTACCTGGCTAAAAGTGATGTGTACAACAGATCAAGCACTTACACTCATTAGCATTTTTAGCAGTTTAAGAGCATAAAACTGAATGCCAAAATATGGTAAAGCCTAAAACCTTTTGACGATTTACAATAAATGGGAACACAAAAATAAGTGGATAATCTGAGGGGCATGGTCATTTATTTAAGCAGTCAAGTGCAGTACATATTCAACATAATTAGACACTTAATTGAAGAGAAAAACTTTGTTGATGTATTAGCATGTGTAAGTAGTTATGATTTATTTATAGGTTCTCTGCAGTGCTTTGTTTTTAACTTCCCTCAAATCAAATTATTTAGTCTATCTGACTTTGAAATACCTGCACTTTTTTTGTTTTTAAACGTTCTTAATTAAGATGTTTTACAATGTTATAAAAGATAGCTGCAAAACAAACTCAAAACAAAACAAATTTTATTAAAGTCTAACAAATAATTAGTAAGCATAGCTATAACAACAAGAATAATAAACAATACCAGATGCACTAGAAAGAGCTTATTGAGACAATAGCTATCTTATTCACAGAGAACCCCACATTCAAGTTATATCTCACAAACCAAACCTGGACTATATAAATCCTAACTATCTCATATGGATTCCTTACATCTTTTAAAAACGAATGCTGCTCATAATACTTACTTGTTTCAGGTTTGTGAGGCTTCATACCTTAATAGCCAGTTGTAAAGTTCTTGGAGAGGTTGAAATGAAGGATGCTATAAAAGTAAAATAATATTTCTTAATTTATTATTAATAGAGTATTTAGTCAAATGCTTGAGTGTTTAATTCTGCCAGAGAAGCACATGTTATGGGAACATAGGATCGGCAATTTATAGTGTACGAGGAGGTAAAAAGGAATTTGGAGAGAAAATATGCACAAGTGGCTTCTATAATTTCCCTACTAGTAATTTAGTCTTCAATCTCTCTCCTCCGCAGATGATGTGGAGTGACCTTTGCACACCCCTTCAATGCAGCAGCATCACTGATCTTCTGCATCCCGGAGGGCCTGGCACTGACCAATGGATGGGTTCCACTCGAATGCTGTCATAAATATAAAGGGAAGGGTAAACCCCTTTAAAATCCCTCCTGGCCAGAGGAAAACTCCTCTCACCTGTAAAGGGTTAAAAAGCTAAAGGTAACCTCTCTGGCACCTGACCAAAATAACCAATGAGGAGACAAAGTACTTTCAAAAGCTGGGAGGAGGGAGAGAAACAAAGGGTCTCTGTCTGTCTATATGCTGCTTTTGTCGGGGATAGACCAGGAATGGAGTCTTAGAACTTTTAGTAAGTAATCTAGCTAGGTATGTGTTAGGTTATGATTTCTTTAAATGGCTGAGAAAAGAACTGTGCTGAATAGAATAACTATTTCTGTCTGTGTATCTTTTTTATAACTTAAGGTTTTGCCTAGAGGGATTCTCTATGTTTTGAATCTAATTACCCTGTAAGGTATCTACCAACCTGATTTTACAGAGGGGATTTCTTTACTTCTATTTACTCCTATTTCTATTAAAAGTCTTCTTGTAAGAAAACTGAATGCTTTTTCATTGTTCTCAGATCCAAGGGTTTGGGTCTGTGGTCACCTATGCAAATTGGTGAGGCTTTTTATCCAACATTTCCCAGGAAAGGGGGGGTGCAAGTGTTGGGAGGATTGTTCATTGTTCTTAAGATCCAAGGGTCTGGGCCTGTGGTCACCTATGCAAATTGGTGAGGCTTTTTACCAAACCTTGTCCAGGAAGTGGGGTGCAAGGTTTTGGGAAGTATTTGGGGGGAAAGACGTTTCCAAACAGCTCTTCACCAGTAACCAGTATTTGTTTGGTGGTGGTAGCAGCCAATCCAAGGACAAAGGGTGGAATATTTTGTACCTCGGGGAAGTTTTGACCTAAGCTGGTGAAGATAAGCTTAGGAGGTTTTCATGCAGGCCCCACATCTGTACGCTAGCGTTCAGAGTGGGGGAGGAACCTTGACATGGTGGCATAGTGGTGGGATTAACCTGAAATTATTTTGAGATCCAGTTGAGATTTTTTGAACTAGAAATACAGATTTTAAAAAGGAAATTTTTTTTTCCTTTGGAAAGGAAGTCCAGAAAGCAGCTGAAACGGAAAGCAGCTTGTTTTTTCTCTGCTTTGTGGCCAAGCAGAGACAAAAGGGAATTATCTTTGTGAATTGCAGGTTTTCTTTGCCTGGAGGCAGGGTACTTAACTCCTGCAGGGAAATTCACAGTCTTCCAACCCAGAGTTTTTTTTCCCCTAAAAGTAAACGGGGGGGGGGGGGGGCGGGTAGGGGGAGGTTGTACTACCCATTTGCCTGGAGACAAAAGTGGCAGGGTTTTTTTTGTTTAGGATTTTGATTTATTTACAAGGAGCACAAGTTTGAAAAGGATTTTTTTTCCTTTAGGCTGCTGGTAAGCAGGTTTCCAAGTAGTTGGAGGTTTTTTGCTTTGATTTGGGCCCAGAGCAGAGACAAGGGCATTGTCTTTTTCTGTAGGCTGACAATCACTATCAGAGAATAGGTATTCTATTCCAGCACAGCAAAATTTTACAGTTTTAAAAGTTTGTTTATTTCTAAACCTCGAGTGTAAAGTTAGTTAAAAACAGAGAGGTTAGAATGACAAAATCCACGGCTCGACAAAAGCTGGAATTAGCCAGATTTCAGGCTGAGGAAAAACAAAGGAAACATGAAAGACAGATAGAACTCATGTGGCTGAAGAAGGAGGAGAAGGAAAAAGAAAGGGAGGCAGCGAAAGAGGCAGAACAACACCAAGCGGCTGCTCACAGGAGAGCTATGGAGGCAAGGGCCAAAGAAATGGAGGCCAGGGCCAAAGAAATGGAGGAGAAGGAAAAAGAGAGGAAGCATGTGGAGGTGATGGAGAAGATAAAGGCTCAGCAAAATATACCAACAAACCCTAGCAATCCTTCTCCAGGTACCACTCCCCATCCCAGAAAGTTCCCCACCTACAAGGCAGGAGATGATACTGAGGCCTTCCTAGAAAACTTCGAAAGAGCCTGCCTTGGGTACAACATCTCTACTGACCAATACATGGTAGAGCTGAGGCCGCAGCTCAGTGGACCCTTAGCTGAAGTAGCGGCTGAAATGCCTAAAGAACACATGAACAATTATGAACTGTTTAAATCCAAAGCGAGAGTCAGAATGGTGATAACACCCGAGCAGTCTCGTTGGAGGTTCAGAGCCCTAAGGTGGAAACCAGACGTGTCATTTACCTGACATGCCTACCACATTGTGAAACATTGGGATGCCTGGATATCAGGAGCAAGTGTTGAATCTCCAGTAAATTTGCCCTTCCTAATGCAAATGGAACAATTCTTAGGGGGGTTCCTGAGGAAATAGAAAGATACATCCTAGATGGGAAGCCCAAAACTGTAATCGAGGCAGGAGAGATTGGACCAGATGGGTGGAGGTGGCCGAGAAGAAGAAAACTGGTCGCAGTGGGAGCGGAGACCAGAAGGGACAACCCCAGACCACACCCTATCCCCGAGGGCCACCCAAAGCCCCACATACCTCCCAAAGAACCCTCCAGACCCCTTATCATCCCACCACCCCGTTCTCCAGCAACCCACCTCGCCCCAGTGACCCATCAGCTGGACGATGTTTTAAATGTAACGAGCTGGGGCATGTAAAGGCCAACTGCCCCAAGAACCCCAACAGATTACAGTTCATTGCACCGGGATCACACCCGAGGTGTGCAGGCCCAGATACCGCCCAGATACCCTGGGAGCGGAGGGAAACTATGAGTGTGGGCGGGAAGAAGGTCACCGCATGGAGGGACACCGGAGCACAAGTGTCAGCTATCCATGCTTCCTTAGTGGACCCCAATTTAATCAACCCAGAGATTCAAGTGACAATGCAACCCTTCAAGTCCAACTCATTCAATTTGCCTACAGCCAAGTTGCCTTTCCAGTACCAGGGCTGGTCAGGAACATGGACTTTTGCAGTCTATGATGATTATCCCATCCCCATGCTGTTGGGGGAAGACTTGGCCAATCATGTGAAGCGGGCCAAGAGGGAGGGAATGGTTACCGTAGCCAGGCTAAACAAGCCATGAGGCCTAGCTCTATTCTGGAAACTTCTATCAGGACCCAGTCAGAGGTGATGGACCCGGACCCCAGGCCAATGTCTGCAACAGCAGTAGTGGATCCAGTCCCAGAGACCCAGACAGAACCAATCCCAGAACCGGAACCAGCCGAACAACCAACACCAGACCCATTGCCAGCACTGAATCCTGTACTTGCAACCTCAACACCAGAGAACCCCACCAAACCTGAACCGGCAGCAGCCGATAACCCTACACAAGAGGCTCAGCCGGAGCCTGAATCCCAACATAGTGCACCAGCGGAAAGCGGTTCACAGTCAACGGAAACAGCCCCATCCCCTACATCGCTCCCAGAGGGACCAAGCATAGGTCCACAATCCAATGAGGAACTGATGTCTCCAGCATCAAGGGAACAGTTCCAGACCAAACAGGAAGCAGAAGAAAGCCTCCAGAGAGCTTGGACGACGGCATGGAGCAACTCTCTGCCTCTCAGCTCTTCTAATCGATCCAGGTTTGTTGTAGAAAGAGGACTTTTATACAAGGAAACTCTTTCTGGGGGACACCAGGAAGACTGGCATCCTCAGAGACAGTTGGTAGTTCCAACTAAATACCAGGCCAAACTCTTGAGCTTAGCCCATGATCACCCTAGTGGCCATGCTGGGGTGAAAAGGACCAAAGACCGTTTGGGGGGGTCATTCCACTGGGAGGGAATGGGCAAGGATGTTTCTACCTATGTCCGGTCTTGTGAAGTATGCCAAAGAGTGGGAAAACCTCAAGACCAGGTCAAAGCCCCTCTCCAGCCACTCCCCATCATTGAAGTTCCATTTCAGCGAGTAGCTGTGGATATTCTGGGTCCTTTTCCAAAAAAAGACACCCAGAGGAAAGCAGTACATACTGACTTTCATGGATTTTGCCACCTGAAGGCCAGAAGCAGTAGCTCTAAGCAACACCAGGGCTAAAAGTGTGTGCCAGGCACTAGCAGACATTTTTGCCAGGGTAGGTTGGCCCTCCGACATCCTCACAGATGCAGGAGCTAATTTTCTGGCAGGAACTATGGAAAACCTTTGGGAAGCTCATGGGGTAAATCACTTGGTTGCCACTCCTTACCACCATCAAACAAATGGCATGGTGGAGAAGTTTAATGGAACTTTGGGGGCCATGATACATAAATTCGTAAATGAGCACGCCAATGATTGGGACCTAGTGTTGCAGCAGTTGCTCTTTGCCTACAGAGCTGTACCACACCCCAGTTTAGGGTTTTCCCCATTTGAATTTGTATATGGCCTTGAGGTTAAGGGGCCATTGCAGTTGGTGAAGTAGCAATGGGAGGGATTTATACCTTCTCCAGGAACTAACATTCTGGACTTTGTAACCAACCTACAAAACACCCTCCGAACCTCTTTAGCCCTTGCTAGAGAAAACTTACAGGATGCTCAAAAAGAGCAAAAAGCCTGGTATGATAAACATGCCAGAGAGCGTTCCTTCAAAGTAGGAGACCAGGTCATGGTCTTAAAGGTGCTCCAGGCTCATAAAATGGAAGCATCGTGGGAAGGGCCATTCACGGTCCAGGAGCGCAGGGAGCTGTCAATTATCTCATAGCATTCCCCACCTCCAACCGAAAGCCTAAGGTGTACCATATTAATTCTCTAAAGCCCTTTTATTCCAGAGAATTAAAGGTTTGTCAGTTTACAGCCCAGGGAGGAGATGACGCTGAGTGGCCTGAAGGTGTCTACTATGAAGGGAAAAGTGCTGGTGGTGTGGAAGAGGTGAACCTCTCCATGACCCTTGGGCATATGCAGTGACAGCAGATCAAGGAGCTATGCACTAGATACGCGCCAACGTCCTCAGCCACCCCTGGACTGACTGAATGGGCATACTACTCCATTGACACAGGTAATGCTCACCCAATTAGGGTCCAACCTTACGGGATGTCTCCTCAAGCTAAAACTGCTATAGAACGGGAGATCCAGAATATGTTACAGATGGGTGTAATTCGCCCCTCTGGAAGTGCATGGGCATCTCCAGTGGTTTTAGTTCCCAAACCAGATGGGGAAATACAGTTTTTGCGTGGACTACCGTAAGCTAAATGCTGTAACTCACCCAGACAACTATCCAATGCCACGCACAGATGAACTATTAGAGAAACTGGGACGGGCCCAGTTCATCTCTACCTTGGACTTAACCAAGGGGTACTGGCAGGTACCGCTAGATGAATCTGCCATGGAAAGGTCAGCCTTCACCACACATCTCGGGCTGTATGAATTTAATGTACTCCCTTTCGGGCTGCGAAATGCACCCGCCATCTTCCAAAGACTTGTAGATGGTCTCCTAGCGGGATTAGGAGAATGTGCAGTCGCCTACCTTGACGATGTGGCCATATTTTCGGATTCCTGGGCAGACCACCTGGAACATCTACAAAAAGTCCTTGAGCGCATAAGGGAGGCAGGACTAACTGTTAAGGCTAAGAAGTGTCAAATAGGCCTAAACAGAGTGATTTACCTTGGACACCAGGTGGGTCAAGGAACTATCAGCCCCCTACAGGCCAAAGTGGATGCTATCCAAAAGTGGCCTGTCCCAAAGTCAAAGAAACAGGTTCAATCCTTCTTAGGCTTGACGGTTATTACAGACGATTTGTACTGCAATACAGCCAAATCGTCGCCCCACTGACAGACCTAACCAAAAAGAAACAGCCAAATGCTGTTCAGTGGATCAAAAAGTGTCAGAAGGCCTTTAACAAGCTTAAAGCGACACTCATGTCTGACCCTGTACTAAGGGCCCCAGACTTTGACAAATCATTCCTAGTAACCACAGATGCGTCCGAGCATGGTGTGGGAGCAGTTTTAATGCAGAAAGGACCTGATCAAGAATTCTACCCTGTAGTGTTTCTCAGCAAAAAACTGTCTGAGAGGGAAAGCAACTGGTCAGTCGGTGAAAAAAAATGTTACGTCATTGTCTACACTCTGGAAAAGCTATGCCCCTATGTTTGGGGACGGCGTTTCCACCTGCAAACCGACCATACTGCACTGAAGTGGCTTCACACCGTCAAAGAAAATAACAAAAAACTTCTTCTGTGGAGTTTAGCTCTCCAAGATTTTGATTTCGACATCCAACACATCTCAGGAGCTTCTAACAAAGTGGCTGATGCACTCTCCTGTGAAAGCTTCCCAGAATCAACTGGTTAAAATCGTCCTTGAGATGTGGAAAATATTGTTAGTCTTTATGTACTTGGTAGTATATTTAGAGATGCATGTGTCTTATTAACTCTGTTTTTCCTAGAGCTCCAGGAAGAAATCCCAGCCAGTGTTTCACCCTAGCTGAGATTTGGGGGGCATGTCATAAATATAAAGGGAAGGGTAAATCCCTTTAAATCCCTCTTGGCCAGAGGAAAACTCCTCTCACCTGTAAAGGGTTAAGAAGCTAAAGGTAACCTCACTGGCACCTGACCAAAATGACCAATGAGGAGACAAAGTACTTTCAAAAGCTGGGAGGAGGGAGAGAAACAAAGGGTCTCTGTCTGTTTATATGCTGCTTTTGTCGGGGATAGACCAGGAATGGAGTCTTAGAACTTTTAGTAAGTAATCTAGCTAGGTACGTGTTAGATTATGATTTCTTTAAATGGCTGAGAAAAGAATTGTGCTGAATAGAATAACTATTTCTGTCTGTGTATCTTTTTTGTAACTTAAGGTTTTGCCTAGAGGGATTCTCTATGTTTTGAATCTAATTACCCTATAAGGTATCTACCATCCTGATTTTACAGAGGAGATTTCTTTACTTCTATTTACTCCTATTTCTATTAAAAGTCTTCTTGTAAGAAAACTGGATGCTTTTTCATTGTTCTCAGATCCAAGGGTTTGGGTCTGTGGTCACCTATGCAAATTGGTGAGGCTTTTTATCCAACATTTCCCAGGAAAGGGGGGTGTAAGTGTTGGGAGGATTGTTCATTGTTCTTAAGATCCAAGGGTCTGGGCCTGTGGTCACCTATGCAAATTGGTGAGGCTTTTTACCAAATCTTGTCCAGGAAGTGGGGTGCAAGGTTTTGGGAAGTATTTGCGGGGAAAGACATTTCCAAATAGCTCTTCCCCAGTAACCAGTATTAGTTTGGTGGTGGTAGCGGTCAATCCAAGGACAAAGGGTGGAATATTTTGTACCTTGGGGAAATTTTGACCTAAGCTGGTAAAGATAATCTTAGGAGGTTTTCATGCAGGTCCCCACATCTGTACACTAGCGTTCAGAGTGGGGGAGGAACCTTGACATACTCTTATGAAAATATTTCTATTTATCTTTGGGCAAAAGTTCATGCTTAATCTCACTTTACTCAGGCCCCATTTCAGCAAAGCATGAAAGCACATCCTTAATTTTAAGCATGCGCATCATCCTATTGACAGCACAGTGAAGCATGTGCATAAGTGCTTCATTTAATGGTGCCCTGAGTGCTTAATGTCTATTTGAAAATGTAAATGAAATGGCAAATTTAGTTTTTAACACCAGTAATTTACTATCATGTGTCTACATCTAGTATCGTGGTGTCAGTAGTAACTCTATAGTGACATCCAAGATGAATAAATTTGATGCCCTTATTTAGGGGTTCATGATAGTAGTGAGGAGCAAGATTTTAAAGGTGCATGTTCTGTTTTCAGAGGCAAGGAGAGAGACACTTTAGTAGCTCTAATGTGTCCTTCACTGTTGTTTTGTGTGTGTGTGTGTGTGTGTGTGTGTGTGTGTATGAACTGGCATGTTGTAGATATATGGCTTCGTACTCAACATGAATTGGATGTGACGTCTCCATTGTGGAACATTGCTTGAGTGGCGTACCTGGTACCTCCTGGTTTATTTGTGCTGCTGACACAACTAAGCCAGAAACACCTAGCTGGAGTATGTGGAGTTCTTGCAATTCGTAGCCCCTCAGCCATAGCAAATCACCACCCTATTGAGGCACTCAGCATTCAGAGCACAACTGCAAACACGTGAAAAATCTTCTGGTCCTCAAACAAGTTCTGGGTGTCGAAAGGTGTATGCAAGAGGCCGTTTGCGCTTGTGCAAGCTTTTGAAAATTTCAGAACTACTGTATGGTATTATATTTTTTACCTCTTTTAGTGTGACTGTGGAAGGAAAGGTGCATTTTAGGAAAATGTACAACATTCTGTGATGAAAAGATCAGAGAAAACATTAATAACTCTTTATTGAAGTACAACTCAATATAACAAAGCATAGCAGAATCAGGCCCTCTGTATATGTGAATGCTCCAATATTTCTTAAATGTATTTTAGAGATGAATTTTGGGGTCCCTATTTTCTTTCCATTCAAAACCAACTGATTCAGCATTCTTCCTCTCCAAATATTTTATTTTTGTAGATGCAATGTCATTGTTCATTGTTCTGAATAAACAAAGGGACAAGAGTTTGCTTACTTTTACTATAATGTTCAGGTGACATACATAACTTGCTGTTATGTCAGTTGCTCAGGGAAGCATTGACCATTGTCCAAGACAGCACCTCCATTCCATTATTTTCCAAATACCTCCCTTAGGAAGCCTGTTGCCTTGGTATCCAAAGAAAAACTTCACTTATCTTCCTTTTGTGGGGCTTCTTCAAAGCACGAAGAAGGTGTGTTTGTGGCTTCATCTTTCTGTTCTGAGCATAGCACTATGTTTTCTTTTGAAAAAAATATTGACAGTCTGACCATTAAAAAAAAAAAAACCCAAAAAAACAGGCAGGTTGCACAATCCGACTGATCATCTACTAAATTCCCTTTTAAATCAGTTTGCAGGAACTTTTGTTTCCAACTTGAGGATCCTTTTACTAAACTGTCTGAAAACACACCAGCTTAAACATTTCAAAGACAACCCTTAGCCCTGTAAGTGTTCAGGTCTGAAAAATAACACCCTTTATGAGACTATGATGAAAGTTTACTCGTTAATATTTTCTTCTGGAGAGACTTTGTGTGCATGTGCGTATTTCTGTCTCTTTTGGCTCCTTAGCTGCTTTTGTGTTTTAACTAGAGGTTCTGAGGTCACATTCTAACCCAAATGGGATCAGTAGGGTCAAGAAAATATCTCTTGAAAAGTAGTTTGTCCTTGTTTCCTTGCACTGGTTACCAAGTTTCCAGTAAAACCAAACTGCAGGTAGAACTTTTACTGACTTAGTTTCTGTTGAACTTTGTAGCACAAAAACTCCATGGTTTCCTGCTTTCCACAAACGACTCTTCAGTTGTTGTGGGGTTTTCATGACCATGCTATTTTCAAATAGGTCTGTAGAATTATGTTAAGTACAGACTTAATTATAAAATGCTTAAGTAACAATGAGTATGTGTATTTATTCCTGAGCTTACAAGATGGAAAAGGATTTAGAAATATATTAGGTAACACAAATTAAGATTTAGAGGAATTGCAACGCTAATGTGTCCCAAAGTAAACAATGGTTCAGAGGAATATTTTCCATTATAATTGCCTCAATTTTGCCTTTGTCCAAAAATTAGCATTGTATATTGTCTGAACATTTCTATTTATGATATTGCTGAAAAGAGATTTGTCCAGCATTTCTCATGATTCAAGTGGATTTGTCTTAATGCCAAAATTTAATTTCAGATCGGGCTGGTGTACTGACTCTCTTATGCATCTCAATTAGATGGGAAACCTTCCAACTGATAACAATACAGTTATGGATTAAGAAACATTAACTTCAAGATTTTAAAGTACTAAAGGAACTGAAACGGTCCCATCTTCCATGTTTTTTTTTTAAAGCTCATTTTTCTCTGTGCCATTTTCACACTTTCTCTGCCAATCAGTTATAAGGTGTTATTGTAATTTGGTAGGCACTGTTCAGAATAACTAAATTATATTGGCTGAATATACTACAAGCTTGTAATAAACATAGTCATCCATATAGACCACATGTAAACAGTCTTTGCCCATGTGAGGACATAGTATTTAGGGTGCAGGAAGGCACAATTCTCTTCCCACATCCCCATTCTGTAGAACATGAACAGTTTGCACACAATGTTTTTTTGGCCAGTGCATCTACAAAATTCCTGCTGCCAAACTCAGCCGTGGCCCTTCTGCCACCCCACCTCACCTCAGGCTGCTATGGAACAGTGATCTACAGTAGGCAGAAGGTGCAAAATCTGACTACATAAATTCTCTGTGGGCTGCCTCACTCCCATCCACACAGAGAAACCATGGGGCATTCTATTACATTCTGGGGTTTCAGGGGGAGGGGGAGAAAAGTGGGAGAAATCAAGTGGTTTTTTTTTTTGGGGTGGGGCTTGGGATTTTATTTGAGTCAGACAATTTGGGAGTAGCATTTTTAGAGCTACTCAAGTAGAACACTCTACAAATAAATAATGAAATTACATAGTCAATTGAATTATATAGCTCTTTGGGGCAGCCTCCATAGCTGCAGTAGGCCTAGAAGTGGCATGTTGGATAGCATGGCTAGGGGGTGGAAGAGATTCCATACCCCATGTGGATACCTCACCTTAGTCGTTAAGCCTCAGTCTCTCAGGACTGACCCCACAGTCTCAGGATTTTGGTGATGCAACAGTTAGGGGTGCTATAAAAGCCATGGCTGCAAATGCTACCATCCTAAAGGTGATGTTGAATAGAAAAGAGAATTCAAGAAGGTTGCAAAAAAGATAGTACTTGAGTTCTTAATCTCCACCATTCTCTGGATGCACTTAAAATGGTGAATATAGTATTTCCTATTTTCTTTCTTCCTCCCCCCACCTTTTTTTTACTGAAAAGTATTCAGTCTCTTTTTTAATCAGCAGAGGGAAACCTAGCATGATAGTGATAAAAGATGAGGAAACACATCAGATAAAAGAAACACCTCGGGCTGTTCAAAAATATGTCCCTGTGTGTGTCATGTAGGAGAGCTGTATAGCCAGTGTTATGCAAGTGGGGGTTAATCTGGAAGTGTCAAGTTGCTGTACCTTCTGTAGGACACTATGCAGTTCTACACTTTCTATTGACACACTCCCATAGAGACAGGAGCTAGCTGTACAGGCTGAAACAGGAGATGCAGCCAGGACAAGCTGTAGCAATATCACTACTGTGTTTATTTTATCTAATTTATGAACACATAATCCTGACATTTGCCAAAGCCATCACTGACTTAATACAGTCATGGAGTGAAGGGGAGATGATAGGTTTGGCAGAGTATGGGCAGTGGATATGCACTGTACAGATCTATTGAGCTGAAACCCCATGTGGCAGAAGCAAGAAGCAGTGAGCTGTATTTGGGGCACCTTTTCACAGCCTGGAGTAGTTACTACGGACTACCAGTCAAACCAGCTGTTTGGGATTGAGGATTTTGTGTCCGAGGCTCACCATTTTTCATGTGGAGCAAAGTCCTGTATTCTCTGTTCTACAGGATTTGTATCCTTGTGTTATTCTCAATTTTGTTTTCAAATCCTTCTTGCTAAGTAGGACTAAATGAGTCTATTTAGAACCTGCCAGTGTTTCTCATCAAATGACAGGAGAGTAGTGAGATGAACCTCAAAAGGTCTACAAAGGGAGACCTTTGAAAATGTAAGCCTTTATACTTTCATTTCAGCCAGACATGATAACAGAAGAAAATCTTCCCCCATTGATCATCTGAAGAAAGGAATAGAGATGGGTAGTCTTCAGTGAATCAATGACAGAGCAACTTTACTGTGTCTTTAAAATACAGAGATGGGAGTGTATACATTAGACAAGATCACAGGGGTAAAAATAGAATCTTTTAATTAAATGGATAGGCGTCAGATGAACCTTTACTTAAAAGTATTAGAATAATAAAAATATTTGAGATGAGAAAGGCATGCTAGAAAGACCTACCAGACGTTAAATGTGTTTTCGAAGGCCCCCATGAGCAAAAATGAGGATGATGCTTGACACATCTAGGAAAGACTACTGCTGAATAAATTTAGATCAGTGTAGTCTGGTTCTATAGTAAGAGTTTTAAGACAGTGCAAAACTTCCCTTAGAAATGGTCCATTCAAGGATGTTATTTTGAAGCATTTATTAGTGCTGAAATAATACATAAAGCTTTTTAAACAGTATGAAACCAGGGCTCTGTCAATTAGACTTTACACTCTAATAGTAAATGATAAAGTATTGGTGAACTTCCTCTGGCTTTCAAAAAGAATGTCTTTTTTGGTTTATTAGGTACTTTGTTTAGCAGGAAATTGCAGTTAGGCTGTCCTTCCTAGAAGGATTTACAGGGAATAACTGACAGGGTATACCAGGAGAGCAGAAAATTCAGACTGAAGATCAGCACGGAGCTGACAAAAATTATGGCAATTGAAGGACAAAAGAAAAAGGTAAAGGTCAAACTCGGAGACAAAGAACTAGAACCAGTAGAAAAACTTGTGTACCTTGGAGGACTAGTATCAAAGAATGGGAATTGTGAATATGACATAAAAAGAGGAATCAGACTAGCCACTACTGCATTTGCAAAGCTCTGCAAGGCTAAAGACATTTTGATTTTAAAAAATCAGTGAATATGAGACAACTGTCTTGCCAATATTGCTACATGTGTCAGAATACTGTAGTATGAGGAAAGCTGATAAGCAAAAGATTTTGACTGCAGAACTGAACTGGCTGAGGTTCTTGAAAGTTTCAAGACTGTTGAAAATAAAAACTGAAGAGATAAGAGAATGGCTAGGGCAAAAAATAACGCTGTTACACAAAATTCAACAAAGAAAACTGCGATCCCTTGGACACATGTCAAGAATTGACCCAGAAAATATACATACATGGAGATACATACCAGAATGCAAGTAACTGGAATCAGGAATACTGAGGTTGCACTGGATAGACTTGGTGAAAAATAACACAGAATAAAAAGGTTTAAAGACCAATGAAGCCATAAAGCTAGTGCAAGATAGAAAGTGGTTGAAAGACTTCATTCAAAGCCATTGTCAATGTGAGCTGATGGACAAAAATGAAAGAAGTAGTAGCAGCTAGGCTGTTGGTCCTATTGTTCTTCACTGGATACTTATTCTCTGGATATCTCTTTTGATTCCATTTACTTTTTGCACTTAAGTCAGACAATATAAAGAAGAGCCAGTGGTTTTGTTGGCAGAGACTTCTTGGACACAAGCTAAGAATTCAGCTACTCTGAGTCTTTCTAGTAAGGAAGACTAACGTTAGAAATGGACAGTCAGTAATTACCACCCTTTTAAAATGACATGAAACTTCCTCACTAGTCAAGCAAATATTTAGAATTTTAATTATATAAGGCAAAATAAGTCTCAGTTTGCTTTTGTGGGCCTATGCCAATTTGCACCAGTTGATGATCTGGGACCAGGATTTTTTAATGCATTATTTAATATATGAGCACTAAGGGCTTCTTAAGGAATTTTAAAAATAGAGCTAAATCTTGCTTTTAGGTGCACGTGGTACGTATGCATTATCTCTAACTTCAGTGAGAGCACTGCATGCATATTTTTGGGAAGAATTTGTTCTAAAAAAAGAGAAGTCAGTATTTGAATTACATTCTGCTACTTTGAGGGAAGAGTTTTGCTGTCAAGAACTTTCATTAGAATGCCACCATTTGTGAAACTGCCAAATATTTCTATTTTAAATACAAAAATCTTGAGGAGTAAAAATTGTATGCAGAAGCAGTCCTGCAGTTACAGTACTGTAATTCTGTATAAACTTGTGTGCCTTTTCTCTGTAGATCGTGATCTACTTTTGGACTCTGTCTAGCAGTTGTTGTGTGGCTCGTGATTGCTCTTCTCTGCCAGGTTACCTATCAGTCTTTGAAAATACCAACTGAATCATTGGTAACATAGTTATTTATAGTCCTTGCAACATACAGTAATCCTCCCTAAAGAAATGTGGACAAAGCTTTTAATCTGTCAGTTTTCTACACCAGCTGGTATTTATTTAGAATGTATCATATTCTCAAAGCTCATACCTGACTTAGAGTGTTTTCATAGGCCAGGCTTTTGTTTACATGATTCTAGATGTTTCTTTTGTTTACTTGAGGTTTTTTTAAGCAAATTTAGTGCTCATGAAGCATGTGTTAATTGCACTGGACTAAGACTACACTAAGGAAAGCAGAATTCAGACAGGCACCTCAAATATCTGTATTCACTTAATCTCTCCCAGTGAAAGTTTAATCTTAGTTTACACAAGAGTGGACCCAAGAATAAAGTCAATTTAATCTTTTATTTTAAGTACAGACATGCCTGACCTCTGTTACAGGAAAAAATACTAGTGGCTTGAAACACAGTGATCTTGGCTTTCCAGTCACTTTGAAGCTTTTCCTGAAAAACAACAACAACAACATCTGGCTATTTGCATGGAACACCTCAGAAACTTTAAAAGGCTTACTTCTTCATTAAATCCCCATCACATATATACATTTAATAGGAATTTTTTGTGGCTAATCTCAGCTCTGCAGATTTAGCCCTTCCCTTGCTGCAGCTGTAATTTATATGCAATTATAATTTGACAATCTTCGCCTAACATTGTGCTCCTCTGTGGAAGTTTAATATATTCTGCTGCGTGTGCTCGTAACACTACATTAGTCTTTTGGACAATAGGTATGCATGGCTTCTTTCAAATATCCTTACATGTGTACAAATGACATGCTGGCACAGCCGGATCTCCCACCTCTAGCCCACATCTTTAGTTCAAAATTGTTAACAGTCATAGGGACACACTGTCCTCCAGGTTACTGTGCTCAGTTTTCAAAGAATTTGTTCCACTATATTGATAGTACTAAGTGTGCATTGCAAACCAGATGGGCTGATCTGGAGATCAGATTGACTGCAGGTAACAAAAGACGCTTTGCTAGATCTACACTAACTCTATGCTAGATTTTGGGAATCACTGTAAGGCTGTGGGGTAGATGTAATTAGTAAATGGATAGCATGTGCATTTTATTTGATTGCAATTTTACAGTCTGAAGCCCCTCCCTAGCAGGTGATCTCAAACATGCAAAAAAAAGTTTCTTTGCTTGCATTGGCTATTTGAAATTATATGCCAGGAATGTAAGGGAGATGTTTGTGACCGTTGGGTTAATCACTTTAAAGAGGTACTAAGGAAACTTTGCAATTGTCTACAATATTTATTTTTGGTGATTTTCCCCCCTATCTTTTTCAGCTCCATATATACATTTAAAGGGTCCCGTGACAGCTGTGTCATGTAGCCTGGGAATATTGTCATATAGCCTGGGAATATCAGGAGGTTGCTAATGTATATATATAAGATACAGCATTACCTAAATCCATGTCTCCTTGGGATGTTGAATGTGAAACCATTGACTATTACTAAGACGACAAGACTTTTTAATAGTTGTAACGTGGAGCTAGTAGAAATGCTAGAGTGGTGGAGTGACCAAGTGACTTATGCACAGCCTAGTGCTTTTAAAGAGTTTCTAAAGCACCTGTCACATGTGCAGGTTAAGACTGCCCATGGCAGTTCATTAGACTTGCTTGAGGAATAAGACACTACTGAAGAGGAATAAGTGAGCAGAATATGGCCTGTAGTGTGATGCAACATGCTTCCCTCATTTAGGCATTCCACCCATAGGTGCACGTGTACTAGTGATCTGAGGTGCACCAACAATGTCCTCGAGGACATACTCCCTTGGAGCTGTCATGAACTGGCAGATACAGAACCCGGACTACACACCAAGCAAACTTTTGATTGCTACATAGGAAATATGGCCATGCTGATTTATTGGGAGAGGGAGGAGAAGAGGTTCCTGGGATGAGAGAGATTTTTGGACATGCTTTTACATAAAACTACCCCCCATCCCCACCCCATACACACAGTACAGTACATACAACATGCAAAAAAGAGGATGCATTGAATTTAGGCCTGTCTCTCACAAGAAGCAGGGGTTGTTTAAAAAGATGTGGTTCCTGGATGGAAAGTCCACAGTTTATAATTTCCAGGAGAAATAACAGATGTGATGAACAACTTTTGGGCTGGCAAGAAAGTGGTTCTTAATCTGCCAGTTGTACGTTTCCAAAAAGCTACCTCACAGCTGCCGTTTAAGAAATTTTTTTGTGTTATGTTTCCATAGTGAAATCAGTAGCTTTTATTGCCCCCAGTTAAGGCTTCTTAAGGAAAACTTAAAAGTTTAAAGCAGCCTTAGGGGACTACTGTTGAAAACCATGGTTGGTAGGCCTGTGCACACGCGCACACACACACACACACACAGAAATAGGGAAGAAAAATGTTTTTTAAATAGCTCCTGCCCGCTGGCTGGCCATCCTTTACTAGAGCATTGCATTTGCAACTTTACACTCTTCCTTTTTAATTAAAATTTTAATATAGAGCAATAAAACTTGCTCAAACTTCATAGAACAAAATGTCCGTGGAGCGGGTCAAGGTGCTGCTTAGTGCTTCCTGCAGACAGGAAGTGAGAGTGTGAGAGTTAATTCATGAGGAAGGGTTGTGACCTCACCTTCAGTTGCAAATGCTTCTGGGCCAAAAAAAAATCTATGCAGCACCCAGCTGGGCACAGCTTGGGGGTCAGGGGGGAAGTTGTCAGATTGCTGGGTACAGCCTCCTTGGTTCTCTGACCAACCTGGCCTTGGGTGCAGACTAGAGTGCTCAAGGCCTACTCTAATGTTCACCAATTGGTAACAATCCCCAAGAGATCATCTACCAGCTGAACATAGCTGGTGTGGATTATACTTTGGCTGTGTCTTCTTCCCACCCTTTCTGCCCCTCTATTAGGAGCTGCAGAAAGGGTGTATTAGGAATTTACCAGGTTGTTGGGAATTTAAAGTAAGAAAATTCAATCATTGAGCAATGGCAGACTCAGCATTCCTTGGAGATCATTTTCTGTCCAGGTGGAGAAGGTAGTTGGAGATGATCTGAGGCGTTAGACTAGCAAGCGAGGAAAATTTTTGGAGGTAAGAGTCCATGTACTCTTGCAAACAAAATAATACTTTGCACTTAGAGAGCACTGTTCATCCAAGGCTCTCAAATGGCTTTCCAAATATGAATTAAGTTTTACATGCCCGTTTGGTATGCAAGTTCTACTGTTATAAGATTTACACAGATATAGCAAGGCCAGATTCTCATGCCTTTTTAAAAGATGAATAAGTGGACCATTAAGGTGGACCAGAAGTGGTCCATTGAAAACAATGGCAGACTCAGGATAAGTAACCCATTCTTCATATTTATCATTTTATTCACAGGGCCTGAATCTCATCTAACATGAGTGTAAATACATTGATTTCAATGTCATTATTCATGATTTACATCAGTGTGAAGGAAGAATCAGGTCCACACCATTTTTTATTTGAAGTTCAGGCTTAAGTCATATCCTAAGTGTCTTCCCCTCTCCCCCCCGCCCGCCCATAGTTACTATCTCAGGAGTCTGAAAACTCTGTCTCACTTTATCTTAGCCAATCTATTTAATATTTTTTTTCTTTGAAGAGAGTTAGTGCAGGCTCAAAGGGGGCGCTGATCCATGTTTCTCTTCATGCTTCCAACCATGTGAGGCCTGATTCTGGTCTCACTTATACTGGTGTAAATCAGGAGTAATTGAAGTCCAGGAAGCTACACAGGTATGAAAACACTGTGAGATCAGAATGAGGCTTTGCATTTATAGTCTATGAATACCTTTGTTCCGTAAGGTTAGTAGGTACTAATTTTATCTTCATGTCATGTGAATCATTAGCCACTGCTGTAGTTCAATAAGCTTTGCCAGTGTCTTTATACAATCAAGTGTGACATCTGTCCAAAGTAGTCCTTGATTCTGTCATTATTGATTTTGCATAGTATCATGTAGCCTCTCTTCAAGACCACTACTAAAATCACAGTGGCAGTTTTCAGCAAAGATGTATTGACTTAGCCACACTTGCTGCTGACTTTCTCAATGTCTGATTAAAATGACTGCTGAGTTGTGCTGTTAGTAATGACTTCTGATTGCAGTGACTTGCCATAAGCTGTATCAAATGAACATGAAACTGATGGGCAAGTGTCAAGGTTCCTTCCCCACTCTGAACTCTAGGGTACAGATGTGGGGACCTGCATGAAAACCTCCTAAGCTTACTTTTACCAGCTTAGGTTAAAACTTCCCCAAGGTACAAATGAATTTTACCCTTTGCCCTTGGATTTCCACTGCTATCACCAAACTTCATCTGGGTTCCTGAAAAAATGGAGTTTGGACATGTCTTTCCCCCAAAAATCCTCCCAACTCTTGCACCCCACTTCCTGGGGAAGGTTTGGTAAAAATCCTCACCAATTTGCATAGGTGACCACAGACCCAAACCCTTGGATCTGAGAACAATGAAAAAGCATTCAGTTTTCTTACAAGAAGACTTTTAATAGAAGTAAAGGAATCACCACTGTAAAATCAGGATGGTAAATACCTTACAGGGTGATTAGATTCAAAACACAGAGAATCCCTCTAGGCAAAACCTTAAGTTACAAAAAAGACACACAGAAAGGAATAGTCATTCTATTCTGCACAACTCTTTTCTCAGCCATTTAAAGAACTCATAATCTAACACATACCTAGCTAGATTACTTACTAAAAGTTCTAAGACTCCATTCCTGTTCTATCCCCAGCAAAAGCAGCATACAGACAGACACAGACCCTTTGTTTTTCTCCCTCCTCCCAGCTTTTGAAAGTATCTTGTCTCCTCATTGGTCATTTTGGTTAGGTGCCAACGAGGTTACCTTTAGCTTCTTAACCCTTTACAGGTGAGAGGACTTTTCCTCTGGCCAGGAGGGATTTTAAAGGGGTTTACCCTTCCCTTTATATTTATGACAGCAAGTTTATCAGGTACTGCATGACTATTACAGATCTAAATAATGTAATCTCTTGGACAATGAGTGAAACTGAATTTCCCTTTCCATTTGTTTAAAACAAAAATAGCTTAAAATAGCTTACTTGTTATCCCACAATCAACTATACTCCTTCTGTTCAGTATTTAATACAAATCCCTTTTGTGTGCCACGGTGCTACTTTCAAATTCAATTTGTGAATACTTAATCGGTTTCCTCCCCTTATTTCTAATAGGTAACTTCTCAGTAAGAAAGCAGCTGTTCCTTGCATCTTGTTATTTCAGTGTATCATACTGTCTGCCTTAGAGACAACTGTTTGCAAAAGATAAAGTGTGGGAGCACAAACAGTGAAGTCACTGAATCGCCAGTGTTGCAACATTCTATTTTTTTCCTTCCTCTATTTTTAGATATTTCTAATGCATTTTAAAGAAAGTGAGATATGCAAACAGGAAAGAGAAATGGCAGAATTCTAAGCGATACTGCCAAGGATTTGGATAAGTTGTAGTGTGGCTATAAAGGGACTTGAACACTGTACTTAAAAGGCTTCCTTTTCCTAGTGTGTTTGGATAGTTGTATGTTGTAGCATTTAGAATATGTCCTGTGAAATTGTTTTAGGCTGTAAAAGATTACTCATTCTTGGAGATTATTTTCTGGCACTATGATTTATAAGTAATATTTTTTGTGATTCATTTTATGAGTGGTATATTTTTGAACCGCTATACAGTAGTGAATGGTCCGTCAACCATAAAAATATGTGCTGAGGTAAAACTTAGAACATACATTATGTGTGTACATGAGTATATTTATGCACACACAAAAAATTGGTTTTCTCTGAAGAAGATTTGGATTGATTCAGTTAATCTTAATTTATAGGAGTGCAACAAACTGGAAGATTTTAAACCTTCAGATGCTTATCTTTTCTATCTGAGGATCAGTAGTCAATCTCTAATGGATACTTGGCACTTTTGATATATTTTTTAAATGCTATCTCTTGCTCTTGGGAATCACATCACATATAAAAGGTGTAAGTAAGTCAAGTCCCCAGAGAATGTAAAGCATGTAAGACATTTGTCATGTGTTGAATAAAATGCATACTCTAAACCTCTACCAAGTTAGGAATCTCCTTGGGAGGGGAGCAAAGAGACACAGATGGGGTTATGATAATTTTCCACAATGTTCATTTAACTTGTTGATGGTTCCTCCCAGGACAACATAATGAAAAGATAAGGAATTAATGATCCATGAATTGAGGAGAAACCAGATAGGGTAATCTTTTAATCTGTCAACATTAATTATTATTAAAACAAATTTACTAGAGAACATCTAAGTTAAAGATGGGAGGGGCAAAACCATATTAGAACACCCCTTAACTTTGGAAAAGTTCAGAACAGCTGTCACAATACTTATTATGTAAAAATATGTATATCTTTTCCTTGGATGTACTGAGAGTCAAAACTTCCCATTTTAGTCACAAAAATACATTTTTATTGCTTTTTTATTCCTGTTATTTTTGGAAAGCCAGTGCAAGTAACTCTTCACTGCTGTGTTAACTAACTTGAATTCTGTCCACACAAAAAAACCCTGACTGAAGCATGGTGTTTTCGGGTTAAGTTGGCTGGCCTGTCACAGCTTGATTTAGCACATATCATCAGCAGCTGAAACAATCACTCCGTATTACTCAAGTGTTTTTACAATGTTCTTGCTCTCACTCTAGAACGGCTTTGAAGTTAGTCTGTCTTGTGTGTAGACAACCCTGAAAGACATCAGCTGGATTCTGTGTCTGGTTGTGCATCATCAACAGAATTGATCACTAAGTTCCACACCTGTGTGACTCCACTGAAAGCAACAGAATTGCACACGTGTCACTAAATGGCTAATTTTGCCTGAAAAACCTGTATTACTGATGGTGATTGTGAGAGATATGGCAATTTCCTGCAATATCCTTGAAAGACCTTATGGTATTAAATTTATCTATTATTGTGGGTTAGGATTCTATGTAACTTCTTTATTGAGAACGTGTGACAAATATTGAAAATCCATGCAGTATCTCTGGAGTCCATTGTTGTAAATGAATATTTTATGTATGATTGTGTGCTAATCTGTGAGGGAGAGCTACCACAGCTCCTACAGGAACTAAAAACAGTGGATGATGATTAAGATAAATCAGCCAGGTGGTAATCTCACCAAGAGGTACCATCACTTGGGTAGGTTTGCACATGCACATTGTAGGGGACAATTTCCTGGTGCAAGTGCTGGAGGAACCAACTAGGACCAGAGCTCTTCTTGACCTGCTGCTCACAAAACGGGAAGAATTAGTAGGGGAAGCAAAAGTGGATGGGAACCTGGGAAACCATGAGATGATCGAGTTCAGGATCCTGACACAAGGAAGAAAGGAGAGCGGCAGAATACGGACCCTGGACTTCAGAAAAGCAGATTTTGACAACCTCAGGGAACTGATGGGCAGGATCCCCTGGGAGAATAACATGAGGGGGAAAGGAGTCCAGGAGAACTGGCTGTATTTTAAAGAATCCTTATTGAGGTTACAGGGACAAACCATCCCGATGTGTGGAAAGAATAGTAAATATGGCAGGCGACCAGCTTGGCTTAACAATGAAATCCTTGCTGATCTTAAAACACAAAGAAGAAGCTTACAAGAAGTGGAAGACTGGATAAATGACCAGGGAAGAGTATAAAAATATTGCTCAGGCATGCAGGAATAAAATCAGGAAGGCCAAATCACACCTGGAGTTGCAGCTAGCAAGAGATGTTAAGAGTAACAAGAAGGGTTTCTTCAGGTATGTTAGCAACAAGAAGAAAGTCAAGGAAAGTGTGGGCCCCTTACTGAATGAGGGAGGCAACCTAGGGACAGAGGATGTGGAAAAAACGAATGTACTCAATGCTTTTTTTGCCTCTGTCTCCACGAACAAGGTCAGCTCCCAGACTACTGCACTGGGCAGCACAGCATGGGGAGGAGGTGACCAGCCCTCTGTGGAGAAAGAAGTGGTTCGGGACTATTTAGAAAAGCTGGACAAGCACAAGTCCATGGGGCCGGATGCACTGCATCTGAGAGTACTAAAGGAGTTGCCTTCTATGATGAGATAACTGGCTCTGTGGATGAGGGGAAAGCGGTGGATGTGTTGTTCCTTGACTTTAGCAAAGCTTTTGACACGGTCTCCCACAGTATTCTTGCCAGCAAGTTAAAGAAGTATGGGCTGCATGAATGGACTATAAGGTGGATAGAAAGCTGGCTAGGTCGTCGGGCTCAACAGGTAGTGATCAATGGCTCCATGTCCAGTTGGCAGCCAGTATCAAGTGGAGTGCCTCAAGGGTCGGTCCTGGGGCTGGTTTTGTTCAATATCTTCATTAATGATCTGGAGGATGGTGTGGATTGCACTCTCAGCAAGTTTGAGGATGACACTAAACTGGGAGGAGAGGTACATACGCTGGAGGGTAGGGATAGGATACAGAGGGCCTTAGACAAATTAGAGGATTGGGCCAAAAGAAATCTGATGAGGTTCAACAAGGATAAGTGCAGAGTCCTGCACTTAGGACGGAAGAATCCCATGCACGACTACAGACTAGGGACCGAATGGCTAGGCAACAGTTCTGCAGAAAAGGACCTAGGGGTTACAGTGGATGAGAAGCTGGATATGAGTCTACAGTGTGCCCTTGTTGCCAAGAAGGCCAATGGCATTTTGGGATGTATAAGTAGGGGCATTGCCAGCAGATCGAGGGATGTGATCATTCCCCTCTATTCAACATTGGTGAGGCCTCATCTGGAGTACTGTGTCCAGTTTTGGGCCCCACACTACAAGAAGGATGTGGAAAAATTGGAAAACGTCCAGTGGAGGGCAACAAAAATTATTAGGGGACTGGAACACATGACTCATGAGGAGAAGCTGAGGGAACTGGGATTGATTAGTCTGCGGAAGAGAAGAATGAGGGTGGATTGGTTAGCTGCTTTCAACTGCCTGAAAGGGGATTCCAAAGAGAATGGATCTAGACTGTTCTCAGTGGTAGCAGATGACAGAAAGAGGAGTAATGGTATCAAGTTACAGTGGGGGATGTTTAGGTTGGATATTAGGAAAAACTTTTTCACTAGGAGGGTGGTGAAACACTGGAATGCGTTACCTAGGGAGGTGGTGGAATCTCCTTCCTTAGATATTTTTAATGTCAGGCTTGACAAAGCCCTAGCTGGGATGATTTAGTTGGGGATTGATCCTGCTTTGAGCAGGGGGTTGGACTAGATTACCTCCTGAGGTCCCTTCCAACCCTAATATTCTATGATTCTATGCTAGCTCAAACTAGATTCCCCAGAAACCTACAGACCAATAAAAAACTTTTGGACAAATAGCCTGAGTTTAAACTGACTCAGGACCTTCTTTCTGATCTCACAAATGGACAGAACCTTCTGTCTGGGAGCCCCAATCTTTGTGAAGGATTGGAAGGACTGACATCTGCCAGAGCCTGAGGCTGGAGTTGGAATGACATCTGGTAAAATTTTTAGTACATACTTAGGTGTTTTTATTGTCTTTAATACATTTTTTGTGTAATACTTTCACCATAAGAATAAATGTGCTTGCTTAGACAGAAGTGTGTGGTAACTTATGACTGCTAGAAATTACAGCTGTTCATAGCCTTAGAGAGAGTGCGAAGTGCACATGCTGGCTTGTTTAGGCACTCTGGCTTGCTGGGAATATCACAGTGTAAGATCGGGAACTGTGCAGCCTGGAAAAAATGCCTGTTAGAAGAGAGAGAGACAAGGGATCTACCAAAGAGAGGTGATGGCTAACAATCTGGGAGCTTATAGGGGTGTCCTTGAGGGACCATGGAGGGGGAATACAGGTGTAGTTGCCCTAAACTGTGATAATGATGAATGAATATAACACCCAGCTTGACTCTCGGATCACAGGTTGAATTTGCAGGGCTAGAAGTTAGCTTGCTATAAGCACCCTGATGAAGAACAGCTGGCTGGTGATGCTTGTCAGAAGAGGGAAGCACTTAGAAAAATGAGCTTTCTTACATCCCCATTTTATTGTGATCAGCTGTCCACAGATTAAGTTGATTGACGGTCTTAGGATCCTCAATGGTACTAAGTGCCCAAATATCTACAATTGCAAAAAACACCTATTTCCAGCTGCATTTGGCGAGATGACCATACCCCATCCTATATAATGAGACCTGGGCCTGATGATCCAGGCATTTTTGACCTTCAGGCTTGATTAGTGCTCCTCACATCCAGAAATGAAACTGTCCGAGAGAGCCCCAAATGATACAAAATGCAGAAGCGTGTGTGTTTTGTAGCATAGGTCATCTCAAACTCATACACATAATTTTCTTCAATTACTAACTATTGAATGCAGAGTCCAGTTTGATGACTCTGTCCTAATATTCAAAGTCAAGGGACTGTCAACAGCCATGACTTCCCTCAGCAGATGTGTTCCACTGGCGCAATGAAACTGTCAATTGACAGGGAAAGTAAGTAGATAGAGCTTTCTCATGATGCCTGATTCACATGTACAACAGTGTGGTAAAGAGTAGTGTAAAGAGGCTTTAAATTTGCCTGAGTATAAATGAGAATCCAGCTGGACCTCCTCACTCTCACAAGAGATAAGAATGACTCTGGACATAACCACTTTCAAAACTAAATTCAAAATTCACTCTTTGACTTACCTTCCCCACAATAAATTATACACATGCATACACACATAAATGAGAGCACCCACACACAAATTCACAGTTCCTGTCTCACTTCCCCACGCCCCAGCCCACAAACTGGCTTTCACTGAGACTTGGGCTCCTAAATCACTTATGTTTTTTTTAAATTTTACCCAAATGCAGGACTAAGTCCAATAAGTGAACTCCCCCTACTTTATTTTGTATTATTTATACAGCTTTTACATATAAGAAAACTGAGGACCAAGAAGGCTAAAGGACTTGCTCAAGATCGTCCAGTAATCTGGGGAAGAATTACATATTTAATCCTTGAGTTTTGACTCCCACTCCCCAGCTCTAACCATTCTATCACTTACCAGTAGAAGACAAATTATAAAAAACTGAAGTCTGACTTCTGACCTTGCTTTGTTGACCTCCTTAGTTTTACAAGTTTTTATCAAGTCTTTTTTTTTTTAAAGAGTCAGTTCATTCTTGCTTTCTAAATTAGCAATGTTTTTACTTCTTCTCCCATCATGGCCTAATGTAACACCATTATTTATGCTGGAAGTTGCACTCTTCATAATCATCCCCTCTTCAGTGGAAGTCATTATGGCTACATTGTAAAATTTTACCTTGATTACAAACATACATTTTCCATGCTGTTAACATAAAATGAATGTCATGTATTTTTACTTGCATCTCTAGCCAAAGTAGTTGATATTAAGGAGCCATTAAGAAAACCTGAATCCCAGATCATTATTCATTCAACAGTCAAAAAAAAAAAAGGCATCTGTGCGTTAGATGCTATTAACACATGCAGAATGCCGGATATAATGATCCCATTAAATCAGACTTGATTAATAGTTCAGGAAGACTGAATTTGTTATTTCTAAAAGTGCTGTTTATATTATTATTCTCGTACATTATTTTTGGAAATATTGGTCCAGTCAAGGCCAGTGAATTGCAGATGCATAGAATTCCATTGATTTCTCTTCTGGGCACTGCTGCTTCAACCCAGATAGATAGAAAGGTCATTAGGCAGAGAAGACCAGATTCCCCCCAAGTAGCACACTCAGGAATAAATTTTACTGTCCCATCTCAGCTGATTTTTCTGTGTCCTTAAAAATTCCTCACAAATGTTAAGAGGGGCCCCCTAGTCCCAGCAGGCTACCAAGGAATGCACTGAGTCAGGGCACCCATTTTTGTGCAGTGATGTCCGTCCTTCTGTGGACTCACTAGTAGAGACGAGGCCACAGACCTTTTCTTAACCAGCCATATGCTTCCTCCCTGAACGCAGCAGACTTTTCAATGTTGTTCCTGAGCCTAGGTTTCTGTTGGTTAAGAACCTACGAGAACCAGAGCTTAGTCTCTTCCAGGATGTTTGGTTTCCCCATGCTTCTGTAAAATTCTCCAACTTGCTGCTGCTTTTATGTTGAAAAATAGCATTTTCAATAGCATGTCAGTTCCACTCAGTGAAATCCAGGTCCCAGGGAAGTCAATGGCAAAAATCTCATTGACTTCAGTGGGCCAGGATTTTACCCATTGACTTTCAAAGTAACCCAGGTTTTTAAGTGTCAGGTGCTTTTGAAATCCCCAAGGTCTCTATGATTATGAACAAGTGGAAGATTTGGCCTTGCCAAAGTTTTCATTCAAATACCCTCCCGTCCCTTGGGTGTCATGAGGGTCTTCACTGATCCATAATAGACAATAAACCTTCCTAAAGCACTCTGTACCTGACATATGGCACCATTCTAGACTCTCACAGGAAAGGGTCCCATTGAAGCCAATAGGACTTCTGCCTGTCTGAGCAATGCAAGACTGCATCCATAAGTATTACATCCAGCTTTTCAATGGTATTGACATCACTTCTGAAGGGCTGTAGTTTGATTTTTAAGGTTGTAATGAATGCTTTGTTTTATTTTTAAAGTTAGCAGGGAGCAGAACTGCAAATGGAAATAAGGTGCTTATCATCAGTCCAGAATGGTAGAGAGGGGACACATGAAGAAAAGGAGTACTTGTGGCACCTTAGAGACTAACAAATTGTGATCAGGTAAGGTGAGCTATTACCAGCAGGAGAGGGAAAAAAACCTTTTGTAGTGATAATTAAGGTGGGCCATTTCCAGCAGTTGACAAGAATGTGTGAGGAACAGTAGGGGTCGGGGGGGGGGAATAAACATGGGGAAATAGTTTTACTTTGTGTAATGACACATCCACTCCCAGTCTTTATTCAAGCCTAAGTTAATTGTATCCAGTTTGCAAATTAATTCCAATTCAGCAGTCTCTCGTTGGAGTCTGTTTTTGAAGTTTTTCTGTTGAAGAATTGCCATTTTTAGGTTTGTAATCAAGTGACCAAAGAGATTGAAGTGTTTTCCGACTGGTTTTTGAATGTTATTATTCTTGACGTCTGATTTGTGTCCATTTATTCTTTTACGTAGAGACTGTCCAGTTTGGCCAATGTACATGGCAGAGGGGCATTGCTGGCACATGATGACATATATCACATTGGTAGATGTGCAGGTGAACGAGCCTCTGATACACATAGGGCTGATGTGATTAGGCCCTATGATGGTGTACCCTGAATAGATATGTGGACATGGTTGGCAATGGGCTTTGTTGCAAGGATAGGTTCCTGGGTTAGTGGTTCTGTTGTGTGGCTGCTGGTGAGTATTTGCTTCAGGTTGGGGGCCTGTCTGTAAGCAAGGACTGGCCTGTCTCCCAAGATCTGTGAGAGTGGTGGGTCATCCTTCAGGTTAGGTTGTAGATCCTTGATGATGCATTGGAGAGGTTTTAGTTGGGGGCTGAAGGTGACGGTTAGCGGCTTTCTGTTATTTTCTTTGTTGGGCCTCTCCTGTAGTAGGCGACTTCTGGGTACTCTTTGGCTCTGTCAATCTGTTTCTTCACTTCAGCAAGTGGGTATTGTAGTTATAAGAATGCTTGATAGAGATCTTTAGGTGTTTGTCTCTGTCTGCGGGGTTGGAGCAAATACGGTTGTATTGTAGAGCTTGGCTGTAGACAATGGATCATGTGGTGTGGTCTGGATGAAAGCTGGAGGCATGTAGGTAGGAATAGCGGTCAGTAGGTTTCTGGTATAGAGTGGTGTTTATGTGACCATCGCTTATTAGCACCATAGTGTCCAGGAGGTGGATCTCTTGTGTGGACTGGTCCAGGCTACGGTGGATGGTGGGATGGAAATTGTTGAAATCATGGTGGAATTTCTCAAGGGCTTCTTTTCCATGGGTCCAGATGATGAAGATGTTATCAATGTAGCACAAGTAGAGTAGGGGCATTAGGGGACGAGAGCTGAGGAAGCATTGTTCTAAGTCAGCCATAAAAATGCTGGCATACTGTGGGGCCATGCGGGTACCCATAGCAGTGCTGCTGATTTGAAGGTATACTTTGTCCCCAAATGTGAAGTAGTTATGGGTGAGGACAAAGTCACAAAGTTCAGCCACCAGGTTTGCTGTGAAATTATCGAGGATACTGTTCCTGACTGCTTGTAGTCCCATCTCTGTGTGGAATGTTGGTGTAGAGGGCTTCTACGTCCATAGTGGCAAGGATTGTGTTTTCAGGAAGATCACCGGTGGATTGTAGTTTCCTCAGGAAGTCAGTGGTGTCTCAAAGATATCTGGGAGTGCTGGTAGCGTAGGGCCTGAGGAGGGAGTCTACATAGCCAGAGAATCCTGCTGTCAGGGTGCCAATGCCTGAGATGATGGGGCGTCCAGGATTTCCAGATTTATGGATCTTGGATAGCAGATAAAATACCCCTGGTCGGGGTTCTAGAGGGTGTGTCTGTGCGGATTTGTTCTTGTGCTTTTTCAGGGAGTTTCTTGAGCAGATGGTGTAGTTTCTTTTGGTAACCCTCAGTGGGATCAGAGGGTAATGGCTTGTAGAAAGTGGTGTTGGAGAGCTGCCTAGCAGCCTTTTGTTCATATTCCGACCTATTCATGATGACGACAGCACCTCCTTTGTTAGCCTTTTTGATTATGATGTCAGAGTTGTTTCTGAGGCTGTGGATGGCATTGTGTTCTGTACGGCTGAGGTTATGGGGCAAGTGATGCTGCTTTTCCACAATTTCACCCGGTGCACGTTGGCAGAAGCACTCTATGGAAAAGTCCAGTCTGTTGTTTCGACCTTCAGGAGGAGTCCACCCAGAATCCTTCTTTTTGTAGTCTTGGTAGGAAGGGACACATGTTCCTCTTCTACTAGACACCTGAAGCTCTTTATTATGTAAGACTGGCACCACAGGGTTGGTTTTTTTGCTTGTTTGGTTGTTTTTTTGCCATGAAGGCTGGTATTGTCTAACAGCCAAAAAATGGTGTCTCAGCAACTTTTGGCACGCAGTCCAGCAGGGAAATCTGCTGGCGGGCAAGGATGGTTTGTTTACCTGCAGCGTCCACAGGTTAGGCCTATTGCAGCTCCCACTGGCCACAGTTCGCTGTTCCAGGCCAATGGGGGCTGTGGGAAGCTGCGCGGGCTGAGGGATGTGCTGGCCACCGCTTCCCATAGCCCCTATTGGCCTGGAACAGTGAACCGTGGCCAGTGGGAACTGTGACCGGCAGAACCTGCGGACGCTGCAGGTAAACAAACCGTCCTGGCCCACCAGCGGATTTCCCTGATGGGCTGCGTGCCAAAGATTGCCAATCCCTGCTATATATTAAGGTTCCATTTATAAATGGGTATTCTGGGGTTAAATGAAAATTCTTGGATAGCTAATGAAAGGGAGAATGAGCTGTAGTGTATTTTTTTTGTGGAAAAAATACACAGATGTTCTAGTTCAAACAAATGCTGCCATTGTTGTTATTTCAGACACAGAATCCATATGAGCAGTATATCATGTGAGTGGGTATGACTGTGTATATTTTTAAACCCAGACACCAGGACAATGCAGTTTATTTGGGAATCACAGTGGGCATCATTTTTCTTCTTCTTGTTCTAGCAGTGAATAGAATTGCAGTTTCTGGGGAAATTACAATTGCTCTGTATTTTCTTTTTTATGTCAAAAGCCCACTTTATATTTTCCTTTAAGTTTAAACAATCCATAAAAAAATCTCTTCACACCTGAGGGAATTTCAACCCTATATATTTACAAGTAAATGCAGCTAGATCTAAAGAGATCATCAGCATTTATTAAATTTTAATTTTGACTCCCAAATGTAGCAATTGCAAATAATTTAATGAACTTTACATGTTTGTATCATCTTCTGAAAATATTTCTTTTCTTGGCTTTTCCTGCTGTTTGTTGTTTCCATGAAACCAGCCACTGCTAAGAATGGATGTAAGCTTTAAAAAAAGAGAGACTGTGTTTATATGGACTGTGGCTGGACAGTCTCGTCAAGGGAGAAGATTGACTGTTTCAGCAGGCAGCATGCCTCTGACTGTTTTAAGTACAAGTCCTTCAGGAGAAGTCTTAGTTTTGCTCACTGAACCACAAAATTAAAGTACCATGGAAGAAATCCAGACATGCAACAATGCCAAAATATGTATCACGCTATACTGAAAGGCTTCAAAATGACTGTATTTACACAAGGGAATTACAGACAGAATAAATGAAAATTTTATGGTCTAAGAAAGGAAACACAATTTTAGTTAACTAGCACTTTTCTACTGCTCTAAAGCTTTTAATGGGAGCAGAGGGAATTTGCACTCAGTGAAGTAGATCAGTGAAATGATAATTTGTCTTTGAATGGAGTACTTTTATCCCATTAATTTCTGCCATTATAGTGTGAGATAAGATGTAAGCCAATGACTAACTGAAAATTAAGGTCCAAAAAAGGAGGCAACAAAACAAAAGAATAGCTTATGCCATATTATGCAAAATGTAAGGTAAAATTAATTTTTACTCAACCTTTTATTATAGCCACTTTTAACCTCGATTTTTGTGCACTTCATCATATCTGTTTCCACTCTATTAAAATATATTAGTTTTACTGATCAGATCTCTTCTTCTTAGGTAGATTTGATTACAGTCCTTTTGTTACACTTGGGAAGGAAAAAAGGCGATGGTAGTGGAGATATGCTAGAGGTGAAGACATGGATGTGAAAGCATGGCTGCTTGAAGTACTGCAAAACTTCCATGTATTGCTGAAATAGCATAAGTGAATTTTTCAGGTTGTGTAATTCCCAACATTAACTTGACATTACATTTCACATAAGAATAATCACTGAACATTTTGAAAGTATTTTTGATGGCAAGACATAGGAGAAAAGACAGAAAAGCAGTAGAACATGGCTACTCTGATTTTAAAGCTTGGGTCTGTAGTTTTTAGATATATAATATCACATCATGTGGCTGAGTTAGAAATCACATCACATAAAGGTGGTGCAATAGTGGGTTTAGTGAAATCAGTAGAAAGGTGAAAGGTGCACGGGGTAGTGTGAGTCTTTTCTCTTTGGCACAGCACTTTCCTGCCCAGGTTCCTCAGACTGAGCATGGGCAGAAATGTATTTTACATGTTAATATATTTCAGTGACATGTTTTACAAACTTAATTTTTTAATTTTAAAAGCAATTTCCCTTTTAATATTTTTGCAAAATTAGGCCCTGATCCTGCAAAGATTTACACACATACTTGGTACTTATGAGTAGTCCCACTGACTTCAGTGGGACTACTCACATGTGTAAATTAAGCATTTGCATAAGTCTTTACAGCATCATGGCCTTCTGTTCAAGAGTGCAACCTTGATGATTATAAGCTAGATATATATCTTGCAGTTGTGACTCCTACTAGCTGTATTTTTCAATATTTACACTTTAATTAAAAAAGTCACTAATTGACTCACTTGGAACTGAAATTTGGAATGGAAATTGGAGTTATTAATGGCATTGAACATTTTTTTAAAATTCTTGATTTTTTTTTAAATAAAAAATGAAATTTGCTTCAACACTGAGAACCCTTCCAATATGTTTTTCATATACATTTCTTTGAGTAATATTTCTTGGTTTGGTTTGTTCACAAGAATGTTCACAGACCAATCACACACCACAAGTTATGAACAGCAAGTAGCTGAAGTGAACATTTCATGAAGGATCCATGGCTCAGTATTTGTTTTCATATACTGTTTGTTTGCAATCACGGATAATGAAAACTCTTGTAAATATTAAATTTTCTTAACAAAACTATCCAATCAGAAAAAGAGATCAAATATGTTATCTGATAAATGTATCTAAGAGTTCAGCCAGCTTTACCAATTACATGCCTCAGATAAAGAATAGTCAAAGTAAGCAAGCAGTTTGCAAACAACCCATAGTAGTCTATAATATATGCAAATAATTAACACATTAATTATTCTGTTTGTAATCTGATAAAAGAATAAAGGGCTAGGTGTGTGAAATAAATTATTCACCACCATATTGTTCCTAAGAGTGTCTTCTTCACAGATATCTTTTATGGTTAGAACTATAAAAAAATTATGAAGCTATTACTTAGATGGAGAAAAACAAGAAATGTGTTTTGGAAAAAAGTGAAGATTTAAATCATAATAACTATAACATTTAACTAATTAAGGCTTTAACTTCTGTTACTTGTGAACAAGACTACAACGGTATCTAGTATGCTGGCACACTCCAGTTGACATAGAAACATGTTCATAACACTATCAACATTTATTAGAAATTCATAGGAATATATTTTGTGGTCCTATTTATCCTACATAAATTCAGAGTCATAGAGATTAAGGCCAGAAGGAACCCCCAGATCATGTAGTCTGACCTCCCGTATATCACAGGCCACCAACACCACTCAGACCCTAAACTCAACAACAGAAAACAGCCTTTTTATAACATATTGAACTGTTTAAAAACAACATTATAAGTGTAGTTGTACCCTGAAAAGTAGCCTTGCAAAAATGGCTTTGTGGAGTCCTATGTCTTGTTGCTTCAATAATTTCTATATCAAACATTCACATTTTACAATTAAAGCTCTCATGCCCCCCCCCCCCCCCAGTTTTGGTCTTCAGTGCTGCTCATTAATTCAATTGCCATGGACTTACACTCTGCAGTGTTCTTCAAGGTCCAGACCATGCCCTTAAGATTCACATGTGGAGAGTCCGCTCCACTTGCAGATATCCATCTTCCCAAACAGACCAGTCAGCTACATACATATCACCATATCCTCTTTGGCATTGTGAGTTCTATGCAGGTCCAGGGATTCATGAGTGGATTCTATGACTGGGTTACTTTGCATTGTTCATTCTTACACTCAGTGGAGAATGCTCAACAGAAACCAGAGACTGTACTAACTTCCCTGCAGAGTCTGTGAGTCAGAAAAGCATCACAGAATAGGTAAACATTTACGCCCATACTTAACTTCAAACACATGCATAAATGTTTTCCTGGGTCAGGATATAAGTTGGGGGTCTCAGGATCAGAGTCTGGCTGGGAGTTCCTGGTAGCATAGGTTCTGAAATCATGTTGCAGCGGAGCTGGGGCAGCATCACAAGGGGCTGATGTGGAGACAGAATGCTGCTTTGGGGATGGCCTTTTTCTCCTGGGGGAGCACCAACATCCCCAAAGTTTGTGGATCCCCCTTTTTTTCCTATGGGAAACCCCACGACCCTAAGGGGAGAATTCAGAGCAAACTTCTTTCATAGGGAATTTTCACATAAAGCTACTTTCTGATCCATGTTGCTATTATTTTCTGTAGAGCAGAAACCACAACACTGGTTTTGTTCCTGAAGTGAATCCATTCCATCCAGCTGGAATCAACTTTAAACTGTTTCTGCAGCATCTTGCAGGGGGAGGCGGGAAGTCAGTATGAGTGTAAAACTGTTGGAAGAGTTGTATAGTTAATGCATGGGATTGCAGTGAATGTTTCCAGAATACCTTCTGGAAACTTCTGATATTGTATGATATTGTATGACATTTATCTTTCTTTTTTACAGCAGTAAAATCCTTAACAGTCTAAAGCCAAATTCAGAAATCTTCTTAGAGGGGTTTTCAAACACTGGGACATCTGTCATCTTACTTAGGCTAATCCCGTGTATATTACAACTAATTTTGATTCCAACATATCTGCCAATTTTAGTGTTAGTGTAAACCTATAATTAAAAAATATTTTAAAAGTGCACTTCTGATAGAAAAAGCACCTGAAGTCAAGCTCCTTTTTAAGTAAGAAAAGAACATTAGCCTTATTGACTACTTTGCAGCAGATTTAAAAGAACTTTACATGTTATCCAACTATTAGGTCAATTCTTCTTTTCAGAGGTAGTTGGCTGGATGAAAAGAGAACCAAGGAATAGAGGAGGTTTTAGGTGGCAGAAATTTTGAGTGGCACACTGAAAAAAATAGTGTGACATTTGTCTATTACTGAATGAGGACATTCTATTAAATGGCTGTTCTTGTAAAAATATCCTTATAAGAAACTGAGTTTCTTCTTTCTGGATTTAAGGCCTGGGGCTGTATGAAATTGACATTTTAAAATTAAATTACTGAGAAGTTTTATAAATCATTTTGGGCAAACTTCCACCTGCAAGATTTTACTTGTTTTCTATGGCCTCAACCCACCATGGCACCTAAACATGTGAGTAGTCCTGTGGGCTTAAGCACATGCTTAGAAGCCCTGATTCAGGAAATAATTTAGGGACATGCTGAAATTTAAAGTTAACATGTGCTGTGCTTAAACTCCCTTCCTGATTAGAGATACCAAACCAAAGCCCACCTGCTTTTCTAGACTCGGACTTAGATGTGTTTTTGTGGAGAAGACTTTCTCTTGTATTAGAAGTATAAACTTGCAACTTTTCTGAGTTTGAAACTATACAAGCCTAGCAATGTACCAGAGCTCCATGACTATACCAGAGCTCCTACCATTGCTACCACAGTGGAAATTAACTGGTGATAGCAATGATGAAAAATTTTGTTAGAAAAGCTGATTGAAGACACCAGTGAGGGAGGTGGATAGATAACTGATGCACTGGTAGGGAAGATTGTGCACTGAGAACCTGATTCAGGAAAGTATCCCGATTCAGGACAGCATTACAGAATGACAGGTTTCAGAGTAACAGCCGTGTTAGTCTGTATTCGCAAAAAGAAAAGGAGTACTTGTGGCACCTTAGAGACTAACCAATTTATTTGAGCATAAATTGGTTAGTCTCTAAGGTGCCACAAGTACTCCTTTTCTCATTACAGAATGTGCCATCCCCAATCGGTGTATTGAGGTGTACTAGATGTTTGCTGCTCCCTGCCAGAGGCCCTACCATCCTGGAACACCCAACTCTAAGAAGGCATTGTGTTGGAAGGGAAGAACAGTGAGTTCAGACTTCCAGGGGTTGCCTAGCGAGGCCTCCCATGATCAGCCACGGGCAGAACCAGCAAGACTTCGTCCTCCTGTGCCTAGCAGGACCAGAGGAACGTGCAGGCCAATCAGGGCAGGCCAGATAAAAATGTCTCACTACTTCTACTAAGCTCTAGGTCTGAGTGAAGCCAGGACAGGGGAAGAATGTTCTGCCTGCCATAACCCAAGCAGCCTAGCCCAGTCAGATCCTTGACAGTATTTTCCTTGTATCTCTGAAGAACTATTGTTTGTTACAGACAGTAATCCCCAGAAAGAACAGGAGTACTTGTGGCACCTTAGAGACTAAAAATGTATTAGAGCATAAGCTTTTGTGGGCTACAGTCCACTTCAGTGGCGGCATAGAATGGAACATATAGTAAGAATATGTCTATATCAATATCTATATCTATATATGTATATCTTCCACCTTCTCTGTATTATATAATATATAATAATATATAATACATACAGAGAAGGTGGAAGTTGCCATACAAACTGTAAGAGGCTAATTAAGATGAGCTATTATCAGCAGGAGAAAAAAACTTGATGGCCCATTTAGAGAGTTGACAAGAAGGTGTGAGGATACTTAACATAGGGAAATAGAGTCAATATGTGTAATGACACAGCCACTCCCAGTCTCTATTCAAACTGATGTTAATGGTATCTAGTTTGCATATTAATATGCTGGGTCATAAGTAAAAAGTTTGTGGCAAGCAAAATAAAATTCTGATCACAAGACTATGTTACAATGACCAACGTGGTCTTCTCTCTAACATTTTACAAAGTATCATCAAGAAAGACATTTTAACTGTGCTTCTGTGTGTTTTAACACAAAAGAAAAGTAAAAGGAGAACTAATGGCTGGGTTAATGTATTATTTTTTCTTTTGAAAAGATAATTATGTCACATTCACATGACTAGAAAGTAAAATGAAGCAATATAAATAAAAGATGTTTTTTGAGTGGGGAGGCTAAGATACCATTTATACTATCAGGATCAGAGATGTATTTAATGTATAAGCCATCTTTCTCTTTGTCGATCATGCTCTATCTAAAAACCCCTGTTAAGAGTGGTGCAAGTAGAATTCATTTCTTACCGGTATGCTCCATCAAATAAAGGAGGGGCGGGCATGTGACCACTCCCCATGACCCCCTATGTGATTCCTCACATGACTCCTCCCCTCCCCGGGGCCCCACGCTCTTCCCTGTCCCTCCCCATAAGCCAACCCACATTACCTGCAGCGGGGGAGGGGGGGTGGGAGCCCCTCTCTCCTCCTCTTGTGGTGCCAAACCACAGGGCTCCCCAGAACTGCAGCGGCAAAAGGAGCAGAACGTGGCGCCGCTGGGCAGCCCTACGCCAGCAGCTCCTCTGGCGCGGCTGTACCACCCCCACCCCCAGCCCCAGCCCTCTCGGGCTGCTGTACAGACCCTATACAGGACTCAGGAGAAAGGCTGCGGGATGGGGGAGAACTGGGGACAGTACAGCCGCACTGGAGGAACTGCTGGCATGGGGTCGCCCAGAGGCCCCATGTTCTGCTCTTCGTGTGTCTTTCTGGTATGGTGTGCCGGCTATAAATATCTTACTGGTACATGCTCCACTGTATGTATCTATTGTGGCTTATTTTACAAGCATGCATACAATCCTGTATCTCTGGTCAATTCCTCTCTTATTTGTCAAAGTTGTCGTTGTTACTATCATTCTTCTCTTGTTTTGGCCCATTAGGTTGTTAATATAATGGATCGGATAAAAATGGAAACATTGCAAGGTACCAGAAATACCATCAAGCGTATGGAAAAGCAAAACAAAACTTTAGCGCTAGTAATGAATATATTATACTGGGTTGTTTATTTATTTTTTTTATTTTTACAAAAAGGACTTTCTTTTTTTATAAACTTAATAAATTGATTTCAAGTCTTTAACATGAAGTTGAGTCAATTTAATTTAGAAACTAATTATTCTATATTATAGTTTTGTATCAACTTGTCTAACAGATGACTAACAGATTATAACATGTTATTCAAATCACTTCTCTTCTTTACCCTAAAATAATATTTACATAAATATAACATAAAATATAGCAATATTTCATGTATACATCACCTTTCCTCCTGAAGGTTTTAAAGTGCTTTAGAAAGTTAATGTTGTGCAAGAATAAATTCAGCCACAACAGAAATGCACCTTGCCTTGGTTGGTGTGTATGTGGGAGGGTGGAAGCAGGAGAGAAGAGAGGTGGTAACTGTGCACTGCGATAGCGATGGGTGAAATTTTATGGACAAATAATTTATTTGATGAAAAATGCAGTTGTGGTTGACCTGAAACTATTCACAAATATGACATGAATAACTCTGGGCATTTAAAAAGTGGCCAGAGTTGGAGGATGAGGAGGAGTGTGTTGCTGTGGCCACCACTGCCCCTTACCTCTCTCCTTATCACTTTTAGCTCAGTGACAATGGTACTTAACTGGGATGTGGTGGGAGACTGAGGTTGAATTCCCACTCTGGAACAGACCCAAAAGAGACTTTTTGGATTCCCCAAAAATTCAACAAAGTTCAGATTTAGTTCCATCGGAACCAAAAGCACTTTTCTATTTCTTTTTCAGAACTGCCACCGAACCAAAAAAATCAGTTATTTGCCCACCTCTACACAGTAGCACTAATCCCACAACGTTAAGGAAAAATACTGTGTGTTTTCAGGCTGTATGGCTGTTCTCATTGGAACAGTACATCAGCAGCAATGTGATGAGTTAATTCATTAAATATTAAAACCAAGATTTGAAGTAGTCTTTATGATAGTTTCCTGTCCAGCTGGAATGTTTGTTTTATTTCTGATATATTCCCCGTTGCATCTGGAACAGAAATTTGGAGCAGACACCTACCTGATCCTGTTGTATTTACTGATGAAACGTATACTTTAGTCCTGGAACTATCTTTGAATTAACAGTTTAGACAGCAGTCTGAGCCAGCCATGTTCAGACCTACTGACAAGAACCCAAATATTGTGAGTTAGGTTAGAAAAAGGGTTATTTCTGTGGTGTAGTGAAGCCTGTCATCTGATTTTAGCAGTACTCTGTAAAGAGCCAGCCTAGAGCAAGATGGAGTGAATTATACATCGTTGCCTTATGGAGCAGCCTGCTTTGTCTCTCTATTTTTGGTTTCCCATTGGAGGAGGAATTGGTAACACAAAGTCAGGATATGTTCCAGGGTAATTTGTTTAGTTACAAAATGTACACAAGTGCTTTCTGTAAACAGAGGAGGTCACAAAAATCATAAAGGCAACTCTTTCTTGCAGAAATCTCTGCTAAGGCACCTCTACTCTGTCACCAACAAGCATCTCTCTGTCTTCTTCCCCCTTTTAATTTACTCTCCTCCATTTTCCTGCCTCAGCCCCTTGGGCTTTATCCATGGAAACCTGCTAATGCAAAACTGCTCATCTTGGACTGTATGGTCTTGAAAGGTGTCATGGCCACTAACCCTCCTTTTGTGCAACAGCTCTCCAACACAAAAGGACCCCAGAAAAGGTTTGACTACTCATCCAGATATAGGAAAGTATTTTAACGCACAGAATCCCTTTAATGACTGTCTGGGTACATGAAATTAGTACAGCCTGAGGGTTATACACTGATGACTCAAAAGGTGCATGAGGTTAGCACCTTTGCCATAACAGTTTGTATCACCAGGCTGTGGCATTTGGGAAGAATCTGTCACACCTGGACACCCCATTGCCATTTATCAGCTTTCCCAGGTGCATTGGAAATGAAAATATTGCTCATAGCATCATGAATCAAATTTCAACAGGAGATTTTTATTCTCTGTAGAGTACACATATGAAATAATAATGTGTGTTGCTTCTTCTTTAAAAGATTGATGTGTATAGGTTTGAAGCTAGTCCCAGAATATGGGAGTTCAGAGAAATCCATTTGATAGAACGTAGCTTAAGTTAAGTAAGTATAATTTGATTTCTGTTCTACATTGGTTCTTATATTGTCCCCATCACCATAGTATCTGAATATTATTTACACAGCAGTCTCCTGGACAAAATCCTATGGTTCCATTCATAAGCATTAACTCTTTGAATGGAGTCTGACTCTTTTTGCTGAGTGTCAGCAACATCCAGTCCTCATGCCCTTGCCAGACAGTTACTTTTCTGGTTGTTTCTGATAATTTCAGAGTAATTCTGAGCTAGGCTAGCAGAGCAAGCAAGGTGGGCTCTTTTCTCCTTTCACACTGGTTTTACTCCTGGTTTAAGCAAGAGGATAATCCTGCCAACAAGTTCTTCTACCTTCCTGCTTTATATCTAAACTTGGCAAGATTCAACTGAAATGGATAGACGTTGGTAAATGTCGATTTCAGCATATACACTGAAATTAACAAAAAATATACTGGTTAACAGGAGTACAGCCTCCCCTCTTGTGCCTTGTGTTACCAGACATGTGGCAGTGCAAGGAGTCCCACTGTCACCGACCTGCTCCCTCATTCCCATGATGGCAGTGGAGCTGCTGAGGGCTGCCTGTGCTGCCACAGGGTCGGTGACACCTGATCCCTGCAGGTACAAGGTGTGGGAAAGGCTGTGATCCTGGCGGGGCAGAGCAGAAACCATTAGCCAGGGCTGAGAAGAGGAAGATGAGCCTCTGTTCATGGGAGGGGCCAACCTGCTGCCGAATGCCTGAGCCATTCAGCAGTGGGGTGGCCTTTCTTGTGACCAGGAGCTCATCCTCTTCCTCCTCCTCAGAGTCCTGGCTAGGCATCTCTGCTCTGTCAGGCCAGGACAGCAGTCTCTCTTGTGCCTTGTGTCCTGGTGTCTTGAGCCCTTCAGCTCCCTGCAGTCCCGCTGTCAGCACTGCCCTAACCCGAACTCCAACCTTACCCCCTACTTAATTTCCCACAACTGTAAAAATAAAAATAATTAAAAATTAAATATATCTTAAAAATAGTCAATATTAGAAAAAAATAAGAATTGAATTCTGCCAAGCCTATTTATATTTCACTGCCGAATTGCTCACATTTATATGTTAAGCACATTGACATAATACCTAAAATGAATGGAATGCCATTCAATTTTCACTCCACAAATATGTACAGTAGTCCACAGTAATAAAATATTGATCAAACTCTTGAGAAACACCCTTAATTGTTGCAGATTTTTTTTATGATGATAGTTTACATTCCTACTTCAAAATGTGCCACTTCAATAAGGATATTCTGAAGCGTTTTCAGATAGGGATATGTAACCAACAACAAAGTCTTTAAGTTCCATAGTTTCTCTTTTTATAGATCATTTTAAATATCCTCATTTTGGTGAGAAAAGGCGGGTGAGGTAATTCATAGAATCATGGACTTTAAGGTCAGAAAGGACCATTATTATGATCGTCTAGTCTCATCTCCTGCACAATGCAGGCCACAGAATCTCACCCACCCACTTCTGTAACAAGCCTCTAACCTATGTCTAAGCTATTGAAGTCCTCAAATCGTGGTTTAAAGACTCAATTGTGATGGGTTGCATCACAGAGACTCCCTCAAGACTGTCACTAGATGTGCTGAGTACAAACCCCCTGCCAAAGAAAGCTTCCCTCCACTCCTGTCTTCCTGAGCTATACACTCCAGTTGGCTACAGCACAGACCAAGAGGTTGGGCCACACCCCCCTGCAGTTCACAGAAACTAAGATTCACTTAGCCCAGGGGCTTCTCAGTCAACAGGGACTTTCCCAGCACCCAGCATTCAATCTTTCTGGGAGCCTAAACCCAAAATGAATCCATTTTACTCTGTATAAAGCTTATACAGGTAAACTCATAAATTGTCTGCCCTTTATAATACTGATAGAGAGATATGCACAGCAGTTTGCTCCCCCAGGTATTAATTACTTACTCTGCATTAATTAATAAGCAAAAGTGATTTTATTAAGTACAAAAAGTAGGATTTAAGTGGCTCCAAGTAATAACAGACAGAACAAAGTAAGTTACCAAGCAAAATAAAACATAACATGCAAGTCTAAGCCTAATATAGTAGGAAACTGAATACATGTAAATCTCACCCTCAGAGATGTCCCAATAAGCTTCTTTCACAGACTAGACTCCTTCCTAATCAGGGCCCAATCCTTTTCAGACCAACATTGTGGCTTATGGTCTGGGTTCAGCAATCACTCACACCCCGTAGTTACAGTCCTTTGTTTCAGTTTCTTTCAGGCATCTTTTTGGGGTGGAGAGGCCACCTCTTGAGCCAGCTGAAGATGAAATGGAGAGGCTTCCAGGGCTTTTTATATTTTCTCTCTTGTGGGTGGAAACCCCTTTGTTCTTCTGTGCAAAATCAGAGCAACAAGATGGAGTTTGTAGCCACTGGGGCAAGTCACATGTCCATGAATGATTCAGCTTTTTGCAGGCAGACACCATTGTTTACATGTTAATTTGAACGTTCCTAGGAAAGCTCAAATGTGGATTGGTGTCTCCCTAAGTCCATTGTCAGTTAAGTGTTTCTTGATTGGGCACATACTCAGAATAGTCCTTTCTCAAGAAGCTGACTAAATGCTTCACTGATGCTACTTAGAATCAAACACATTTAGATACAAGTACATAGCCAATTTTCATAACTTCAAATACAAAAATGATGCACACAGCATAATCATAACTAGCAAATTACAACCTTTGCACAGTCACCTTATTTGACCTCCTTTGTACAAGATTTGGTGCACCTATACGACCTTGGTTGCAACAATGATCTATACAGCCACAGTTTATGTCAATAACCTCACAGTAATATCTTTTACTGGACCAACTTCTGTTGGTTAGCGAGACAAACTTTTGAGCTACACAGAGCTCTTCTTCAGGTTGGAGGAAGGTTGTAGACTGACAGTATCACAGCTAAAAACAAGATTGAACAGATACCTTTATGCTGACCTAAGTGGTTATCACATATTCTAAAGGATCATTAAAGTACAGTAGCTCATTAAAACCCTTGTAGTCATAGGACAAAAAGGAGGATTAGTGGGTCACAAATTGTTGTAATAAGCCATAAATCAAGTTTATTAAGACCATGATTTTTAGTGTCTAGCAAAGTTATAAGCAAAGTTTTGGTTTTCGCCAAGAAGGTTGGTGGTGATTGGACGTCTAGCGTAGCGAATGCCAGTGAAAATGAGGTAGCATCAGAAGTGGCTAAAATAGAGAATGAATAAGTTAAAAATTACTTGGAAAAATCAGATGTCTTCAAGTCAACATGGCCGGATGAAATGCATCCTAGAATACTCAAGGAGCTGACTGAGGAGATATCTGAAACATTAGCAATTATCTTTGAGAAGTTATGGAAGATGGGAGAGAGTCCAGAAGACTGGAAAAGGGCAAATATAGTGTCCATCTGTAAAAAGGGAAATAAGGACAAACTGGGGAATTACAGCTCAGTCAGCTTAACTTCTGTACCTGAAAAGATAATGGAACAAATAATTAACAATCAATTTGCAAACATCTAGAAGATAATAAGGTGATGAGTAATAGTCAGCATGGATTTGTCAAAAAAAAATTGTGTCAAAGCAACCTGATAGCTTTTGTTGACAGGGTAACAAGCCTTGTAGATGGGGGAAGCGATAGAGGTGGTATATCTTGACTTAAGTTTCTGGGACTGTCTCACATGACCTTCTCATAAATAAACTAGGGAAATGCAACCTAGATGGAGCAACTATAAGGTGGGTGCAAAATTGGTTGGAAAACCATTCCCAGAGAGTAGTTGTCAGTGGTTCACAGTCATGCTGGAAGGGTATAATGAGTGGGGTCCTGCAGGGATCAGTTCTGGGTCCGGTTCTGTTCAATATCTTCATCAATGATTTAGATAATGGCATACAGAGTACACATATAAAGTTTGCAGACAGTACCAAGCTGGGAGGGATTGCAACTGCTTTGGAGGATAGGATTAAAATTCAAAATGATCTGGACAAACCGGAGAAATGGTCTGAAGTAAATAGGATGAAATTCAATAAGGACAAATGCAAAGTACTCCACTTAGGAAGGAACAATCAGTTGCACACATACAAAATGGGAAGTGACTGCCTAGGAAGGAGTACTGCAGAAAGGGATCTGGGGGTCATAGTGGACCACAAGCTAAATATGAGTCAACACTGTAATGCTGTTGCAAAAAAAGCAAACATCATTCTGGGATGTATTAGCAGGACTGTTGTAAGCAAGACACAAGAAGTAATTCTTCTGCTCTAGTCCATGCTGATTAGGCCTCAACTGGAGTATTGTGTCCAGTTCTGGTCAATTTCAGGAAGGATGTGGACAGAGTCCAGGGAAGAGCAACAAAAATTATTAAACATCTAGAAAATATGACCTATGAGGGAAGACTGAAAAAACTGGGTTTGTTTAGTCTGGAAAAGAGAAGACTGATAGGGGACATGATAACAGTTTTCAAGTATGTAAAAGGTTGTTACAAGGAGGAGGAAGAAAAATTGTTTCTTAACCTCTGAGGATAGGATAAGAAGCAATGGGCTTAAATTGCAGCAAGGGAGGTTTCGGTTGGACATTAGGAAAAAACTTGTTAAGCACTGGAATAAATTGCCTAGCGAGGTTGTGGAATTTCAACCACTGGACACTTTTAAGAGCATGTTAGACAAACACCTGTCAGGAATGGTCTAGATAATTAGTCCTTCCATGAGTGCAGGGGACTGGACTAGATTGTTGGATCATATTAAAGAAGTTCTGTATTAAAATCACAAATGAGTTTGATTCCCCATAGTTTAAATTCCAGGGTATTACTAATTAAGAGGTCTCTTGGTTTTTGATACTGTTTCTCTCCCTCTATGTGTGAAACTTGCAAGCTGCTAATTGTGTTAGTACATTCTAAGACAGTCTGTTCTCAAAGCAATTCACAGAGAGAGAGACTCAAAGCAATACTCTAACAACAGAAACAGCACCCAGAGACTCCCTGCCCTTTTGTTGTATTAACAATTGTGATTAAAATAGAGATGGAGGATGTATGTGGATGAATGCTTGGTGTGGATAATAACTGAATGATCAGAGAGGTGCCAGCCTAAGAATCTAGTGTCCATCGGCTGAAGAAGGCGTCAAGTGGAAATAACCAGAGGACCCCCGGAGGGCAGACTGGAATCCACCCAACAGCCTCAAGAATGGGAGAACCAAAGAACAAGATAACATCTAGCAGCATGGAGCCATCAGGAATGTGCTATCTGCTGATTGATTCAGCAACAGCATGATGAAGCAATTCCCATAGACTGGCATAGGAAGAAATTCCTATAAAAATAGACTCTAAAAAGTGAGAACTTAGGGGTCTGATTCTGCAAACCAACTTCCAGGAGCATCAGATGAGCATCTGACAAGGCCCTGCTCCCTCCTCATGTCCAGGCCACCTGGCCAGTGGCTTGGCATGAGCAACTCTAAGGCTGGTAACTATGATAACAACCTTGCAGAACCTGTGTGTGTGTGTTTGTATGAATGAATGTGTGAATAAATATGAGATTGAATGGAATGTTATAGCTATAACTAACTGCTTACTATGATTCTTTCTGTATTCACAATAAATGTGGTATTTTGCCATTTTCCCTTTAATAAGATCCTGCTGATTTTTATTTTATTGGTATAACAAGATGACCTCTCGAGATCCCTTCCAGTTCTATGATTCTATAAATATGATGCTATAAACTCCCAGGCTCGTCTTTTGAAGGCATTGTGCAGGTTTCCTTTTGAGGTTGAGAACGGATAGGTCAGATATAGAGTGTTCTCTTCGTGAAAAGTTTTCACCCACAGGTGATAGGGTGTTTTTATCTTTTATCATTTTCCTGTGTAAGTTCATGGGAAAGTGTGGTGATTGTTTGGTTTCACCCATATAGTTGTTTTTGCAGCATTTAGTGCACTAGGTGAGGTACCATGAGGTGCTGAGAGCCTAATGAGGAAATGCTCTGAGATTCCTTCTCATTGCCTCTCAGGATCAGGCCGTAATCCTGAATAACTAAGAGGGGTTGAGCACTATGAGCACTGAACCACAATTGCAGGCGAGGAATTGTTCAGGACAGGCCCAAAGTTAAATATCTGAAACTGAGGAAAGTAAAGTTTTGGACTGAATTGGAGGAAACATTTGCTCAGATGAGATCCATTGTTCTTCAGAATGATCACCCAATGTAAACGGTGGGAGCGAGCTTCATCCCATGTGTCACTTAAACCTAAAAAATATTGATCAGCAGTACACTGACAGCTAATATAGATGTAATACTCTATATAATATAGTTAATTAGAAATACAGCACTTTATAGGAATTTCATGAGCATCACTTACTTAAAAGAGTAGACAGCTATTCTTTTTTAAAAATAAGTCATCATTAAAATCATAAATAGAAAGGAATTTATTATGTACTATCAAGTCTTCACATGTGTGCATTTTTCAAAATGTCAGTTGTTAAGTGTGAGACTACACCAGTCCCCCAACTTGATGTGTGAGGGCCAATCACTGTGCCTGCATGGAATTCCATTGATTTAAGCAGGACTCCATGCAAGATCAGCAGTCCCCATGCATTGCAGGGCTGGGGTATCAGCATTATATGCTATGTAAGACTTTGTACATGCTTAGTTCAAAGGCTGTTCTCTTTTGAGAGAGATTGTGTGGTGGAGTTTAATCGTTAGAGCTCAGCGATAGCACTGTTTTGCATAGGGGTAGAGTATATCTACGGAAGCTATTCCACTACAGTCTAAAAACTTACTTCTTTCATTCTTTCTTAATACTTTTAAGGAGTCTGTTTATTTTCTCTCCATGCAACGAGTTTTCCCAATTCGTCTGAGTGAAGGATACCAACTCGGTGTCATCTACACACTAAAGTTGCCTGCTGTCACTTTTTATTCAGACTTCATTAAAATACAGTACACGTTATGTAGAGGTCAGAATGTGCAGTTGGCCCTAAAATCTAAAAATGCTAAACATTAAATCAAGCTTATTTTTAGGAGGCAACAACAAAAGAGTCTTGGTGATCTTAAATGCTGAATTGTGCGAGAGGCAAAGAAATTATAAAACTCCCTCACCATTTCTTTTTCTTTCCTCATTGAATATTTTCAAGATGGTAATGAAAGAATAGAACTCTGTTCAGCCTGATTTTTATGAACAAGTTTATTAGCAGGCTGATGAGTGGTCATAAAAAACTAGAAGAACATAAAAGTATTTACTTTGCAAATTTGGCCAGAAAAGTTTCTGAATAGATTAAATCTTAAAGCAGCTCTGGCAGTCCAACAAAATACAGGTCAGCAACCAATCATACTGGGGACAAAGTACTGGAAAATTAAGTAAACTGTCTGATCACACCTTACTCCTAGTACTCAAATGAGATGGGTGCATAGAGGTGGGTAAGCCCAACCCCTATTTCAGAGCTGTAACTAGGTATTTTAGTGCTACCTACTGGGCTTTTTCATCATTTTTCTGCACCATTTTCCACCCCCCCCCCACGGCTTTGCACCCTGGGCAGCTGTCCTGCTTCTCTCACCCTGGTTATGGCCCTGCCACTGTTGCTAAAAAAGGGGATAAATACTGGGTGGATGGGGAGCATGCTAAGTCAAAATATGAAATGTTTTTATTGAGTTTTAAACAGCAATGTGCTAAGTACAGCAAGAGATTTTTAATTATATTCATTTGTATGATTTCTCCAATTGAGTAATTGGCCAGCAACTCAAGTTTTACAAGTGATGTGCATGGCAGTTTGGAGCAGAAGTCTTCATCAGCCATAAAGAAAATTAAAGATTTAGAGAAAACAAGCCGGAATTGCATGAAAAAAACCCTAGCTTTTATCAATAGAAAAAATTCTGTAGGCACTTCCCAGTGCCATATGTGGATGTACTTACCAAAATTCATGGGCATTTGAACTCCTCCTAGAAGTAGGCCCATAACAATGACTGAACGCAACTAGTCTGAGTGAAAAAGTCAGTTTATAATCCATGTAGAATATTACCAGAGTGAGTCAGCATACAAATGTTCAGGATGGAGTACTGTGTTCTCAAAGTATCTGATTAAGTCAATTAAAGATTTTGTCCCAGATTTTCATAAATTCATGTATCCAAAAATAACCAGGGTACACAACCCCCACACTGTTACAAGATTCAGGACCTTAATTTTTAAGACTAACAAGAGCACTGGCAGGATTATAAGGAGGAAAATAATATAAACTTAAAAGTACGTGCAGTAATTGATAGTGTTCTAATACTGAGCCAATAAAGAAATCTATCTATCTATCTATCTATCTATCTATCTATCTATCTATCTATCTATCTATCTATCTATCTATCTATCTATCTATAACTATATGTACTCTAAACTCAGACACATTTATATCTAAGTTTCAGGTGGATATGGTACTGATACATTCTTTAAATATGGAGTTTTCCTATGTCATTTATTTTAACTAGAACTTTTTCATTTCTTTAGATGACACTCTGTCACAAAATATGACCTCTCCTCTAACTTTCCAGCACTGCAAAGTGACATTACAGTTTGTCTCAAGTCATGTAATAGGTATTAATACTTCTGTGGGATTGAAGTGTGCATGTGGTGGGTGGGGAGGGAAGGAACAAGAACTTTAAATTTCAGTAAATGGATTAGAAAAAACTTTGAAATGTTTGATTTTTAAAATGCACCTGAAGGATCCCAGAGACATAATTTGTTTAGATCAGTTATTTAGAAACAATGGATCAAGGTCATTCCTTGTGTAACTTATTTGAAGAACTGCTAAAGGAGAACTGGGTGGCTCAATGGGCTAGGAATAGGCTATTGACCTTTTCTTGTTCAAATCATAAGGCATGTCTAGACAGAGACACTCAGGAAAATCAATTTGATTAATTAAAGGTGTAAATTGAAAGTGGATTCGTTAAACTGAATTAAACACTGTGTGTACACTCTTATTTAGAATTAAAGTGGATTAAAGTATGTTTATACTGTAAAAAAAAAGAACCAAAAAACCCCCTGCAACAGAGAGACTCAGAGCCTGGGCCTACAGGCTCAAGCTCATGCTACGATGCTAAAAATAGCCATGTAGATGTTCTGGCTTGGGCTGGAGCTTGGGCTCTGAAACCCTACCCCCACACACCCCATGCTTCAGAGTGCCTTCCAGTCCAAGCCAGAACGTCTACAGTGGAAACAGCCTGAGTCTGTTGACTTTTTTGCAGTGTAATTGGCCCCAGCAACTAAGGAGACATAAAGTTGGCTTAAAAGCCACCTTTGCCTCAGTGCAGGTGAGGGTTGTACCCTCTCTCTTTTCCTGTGACACTTCTGTTTCCTAAACACAAACACAATTTGCCTGTTAAATTCAAAATGAAACACCTGTGTTGCCAGCAGATTTAGCTGTAAAGTGGTAAATGTTTGCCTCCAGCAAGATTTTAGGTTGGGTTATGTTTCTTGAAGACATTGTTTCCTTCCAAATCAATGGGAGTAGTAATGATAAGTCACATTAAAATGCTATAATGATGCCTCATTACCAGATAACATCACCATTAGTACAGCTTTATTATACAGTAGGTTTCCATGATTCTAGTCATCTGTCTGCCAAACCTGACACCATAGCAATTAACAGTGATATTGCATAGAACAATTTGAGAGAGGGTTGGATTGGGTAATAGGGGAAAAGAAAAGTCACAGAACAAATATAAGGGATAACTTTTCCTCTTATCACTTTCCTTTTATATGTTCTCTACTTTTGTATGTTTGTTTTGTTTTTTTATGGTTTAGGCTCCAGCAGGATACTGACTATAGCTGTGTAGAGCTGGTTGAATTATATTCCTCAAATTAATTTGATGAAATTTATTTTAAAATGTCATTAAAATTATTCAGTGAATACTTGTTTCCACCCAGATTCAATAGAGTCGGTCAAATAATTTACAAATATGTATGAGAAATATCTTTTCTTCAAGTTAAAAGAAAGGCTTAATATTTTTTAAATGAAATATTCAGTGAATAACCTTTTTTACTCAGCTAGAGAACAATATCTGACTCAGCACCATGCAGTGAAGCTTCACGTAGTCAACAATCAACACTCTTTTGATTACCAAATATTTATGATATGCATGGATACCTAGGTGAGAAGCAGAATTATAGGTCTTAAAGCAAGGAGTTTGTATCTTACAGGAAAGAGAATTATTCTGTAAAACATTTCTATCTTCTTGATTTCCCTCCTTAACTCAGGTGTCCTATTTCCACCTACTGAATCTAAATTTTTTTCGGCATCATCATATGTTCCTTCGGCCATGAAAGAAGCTTCATCATCCCTGTCTATACTGTGTCACTTTTTGCATGTTCTCTGCATTGTTCAATCACATAAGTGTTTCCTCTATAGGTATAATTCGATGAAGTGATTATTTTGATTGGCCCTCTTATGTATTCCTCCAGCTGCCCAATGGCATACTTGCCATGACAGATGGTCTGGCTTCATTTTCAACACCTGTTCCAGATATTTCCATCTTCTTTTCTGGATAACTTTGGAAATAATTGATTTTTGAGCTCTCTGATGAATCTTGGCATTTGTTATAATTTCATTCCATTTGAAACCAAGTATTTTCCTGAGGCATTTGGTCTCATAGGCATTTAGATGACTGTACCTTGGTGGATTTTCAGCTTTCATATCCATATGTGAGACTGGAAATAACACTTGAGTTGGAGATTTATAGTTTGGTCTTTACGTTATAGATTTGCAGCAATCAATCTTGTTTAAGCTGGTGAATACATCTGCCACCATAATCTTGGCCTCTTTCTTGACCCTTGATTTTTCTTCTAACTTCATGGGCCACATCTAGAGCTAGTCAAGAGATCTATGTCAGTTTATATCAGCTGAGGATCTGGGTCATATATCTTCTATGTTTGCAGTTGGGCATTTCAACACCTCAGCAGCATTTACCATGTTCATCATATTCCTCTCTATATTCTCTCATGTTGATTATTGTAACTCCATGGACTATGGACTCTCCAAGTCTCAGCTCTTTCAGCACTGGAGACAGAAGTGGGAATGGTCAGACACTGGTTTTACCCGAAGACAGAAAAGGGTAAGGAGGGAACTTATTGTGTTGAGGGTATCTGGAGATCCTATAGTGAAGAATGTGTCCTGGCCTTGGCCCAGTTCAAATTTTCTTTCTTAGGCTCCTTGTTATCACTCAAATGTTAAAAAGCTGCTATATCTACCTAAACACAGTGAAGTACTGCAGAAAATAATCTTTTTAGGTGATAAAAGCCAGTGTGTCAAGTACAATGATGATACAAGTTAAGCAATAGCATAGTTACTGCAAAATAACCCACATCATTTTAATCTAAAATACACCACAATTTCGAAAATAACTAAATTTGCAATGTCATGGTATGAAGTGTGATTGTTAAATGTATTTAGAACGTGTTTAAAATATTTTAGTAAATATATTGAAGTATTATGCAAATGAAAAAACTTTATTACAGTGGTGCTTTTTCACGTGCTATTAAATTACTGTAATCAGGGTTTCCATTACAATTGTTTCCATTACTATTTTCAGTCCATAATTCATCAGTACAAATTCACTTTGGGTAAAACTTGGCATACAAATACTAAGTGAATATTTTTTTCTCAGTAGCTGCTTCTATTGAGTTATAGAATTCTCAAAGTTAGCAGTTTCAGATATTTATATACACTTTCACAAAACGTATTTTCCAAAATGAATGTTTGTTTACCACATTTAGCTCCTGCATGCACCTCATCTTTAACCTGTGATATGTTTGTTGATTGTCCTTGAAGCATTTTTATTATCCACTGAATGTTGTATGTGTTAAAATACCACCATGGTCAGATCCTCAGCTGGTATAGGCTAATGTCTTCACTGGAGCTACACCAACTTATTTTAGGTAAGGATCTGGTCTTATGTATTTTGCAATGGAGTCTGAGGTGCTTTGTGAAAATTCTTATATAAAAAGGGTGTTGCCATCATAACTAATGTGACAATAAGGAAAATGAGAAGTTTTGTTTTTTAATTAATTGATCTACTAATTCTTTTCACTTCTAAGATATCCATCCCGTTTAATGTTAGGCACCATTGTGGGGGCGGAATTTGGGGGAGATCAGACCCACTTCTAGGTACCTTTTGGGTTGGGACCCCCACAATTACAACACCATGAAATTTCAGGTGTAAACAGCTGAAAACATGAAATTGACCAATTTTAAAACCCTCTGGCCATGAAATTGATCAAAATGGACTGTGAATTTGGTAGGGCACTACTTATATGTTGCTGAAACTGGTGTGTAGCATATATGTTGCCTTAGTGTTGTTTAGTGGTTAGAACAGAGGCTTTATTTTAACTCTTGCCTTGGTCTGAGAATATTCGAGTTCTAACCTCTGTTCTAATACACTAATCCCATCCATACAGTAGAACTGTAGTATTCCTTCTACAGTAATCCCTGGAGCTCAACATGCCAAGGTTTCCTTACAGATTGTTGAAAGGTCTATGGAGAACAATTATTCCTCCAAGCTGAGGGTCAGATTTTAAAGGCACAGTTTGTTGTTATCAGGAGTCAGCAACCTGTAAATCATTAAAGTAAGGTGTGCAACCATGTTTCCATTAAAAACTTGACATTTATCTGTCTCCCTTCCACTCTAACTTTTTTTTTTTGAGTTCAAAGTGTCATGTGAGGCTGAAGGGAGAGAGGGAGAAAGTGGGTGGGGTTGTTTTTAATCCTTTTGAGGTGAATTGCCCACCTAGATTTTGAGATCAGGTTTGTTGTGAAGAGTGCTAGCCCTGTAGTTTCTTTTGCCACTTCCAAAGACTCACATTGTGAATTTGAAGATTATTTTAGAGGAATCTATCACTTTGCTCTTCAGTAGTGTGGTTAATTTCATATGGAAAGAATATTATAAAGCAAATGGAAATATATGGCATTAGTAATAGTGCTAAAAGGGAAATGAGGTCTTTCCTTTATCTTATAGTGTGTGTCCTCACTACAAATAAAGGGGTGTTCTTAAGTCACATTAGCTAACGTTAGGTAAAATCCTAGTAAAAATAAGCCAGTTTGTTGTTTTCACATCTGTTAACAGATTGAGCTAAAGACTGAGGGAGTTTGCGGCTTACCTTGACCAGCTAACTCATGGTAAAAGTACAACTGCCTTGTGTTCACTAGAATTGTACCTTATGTTAGTGAACAGGAGTTAAGAACACATCTTTTTTCATAGTGAAGACGAAGCCATATTGTGTAGATGTGTTGAGTTGGGTTGGTGCGCTCAGGTACATATTGCCCAACATCTTCCAGAAATGTAATTTCTGCACAGGGAAATCCCTTGAGTTCATACAAAAAGGAGACTGGACCCTAACAGGGCATAAGCATGGTTAGATGGCTTTGCCTATATACTGCTGCAATGACCTTTCTCTGAGATGACACTAGGGACTAAACTGGGGACCTCCAGAACTGAAAGCGTGAGTCCCTACAGCTTAAGATAAAAAGCAGGGCTCTGTAATGAGGAGTTTTAACAGACTCATTCTCAGTGTATCAGGCACAGCCCACAGTAATACATGGTTTACAGTTTTCAGAGTGGTAGCCATGTTAGTCTGTATCAGCAAAAAGAACAAAGAGTATTTGGGGCACCTTAGAGACTAACAAATTGATTTGAGCATAAGCTTTCGTGGGCTAAAACCCACTTCATTAGATGCATGCAGTGGAAAATACATTAGGAAGATATATATATATATATATATATATATATATATATATATATATATATATATATATATATATATATATATATATAAATACAGAGAACATGAAAAATGGGGGTTGCTATACCAACTCTAACGAGACTAATCAATTAAGGTGGACTATTATCAGCAGGAGGAAAAAAAAACCTTTTGTCGTGATAATCAGGATGGCCCATTTCAAACAGTTAACAAGAAGGTGTGAGTAACAGTAGGGGAAAAATTAGCATGGGGGAATAGTTTTTAGTTTGTGTAATGACCCATCCACTCCCAGTCTTCATTCAATCCTAATTTAATAGTGTCCAGTTTGCAAATTAATTTCCGTTCTGCAGTTTCTCATTGGAGTCTGTTTTTTGTTGAAGAATTGTGACATTTAGGTCTATAACTGAGCGTCCAGGGAGGTTGATGTGTTCTCTGACTGGTTTTTGAATGTTATAATTTGTGACGTCTGATTTGTGTCCATGGTTTACACTGTCACTTATTGACATGTGGCTACCATAATGCAGCTTACCATTACTGCTGACCAATGGTTCCTAAATTTGTTTCAAAGCAGGACCCACGTAGGAGTTACTGCAAATGGCTAACTCACCACAAAACAAAATTGCCACCCAATATTTTTTTATGAAACACCATGAAAATATTTAGAGGTCACATACAGTGATCCTAAGTGGAGCACCATAATCAGGAAGGAAATGTTTTTGTTGTCTTTATTCTTATCTTTTTTTCTGGGTCCATCACTCACCCTATTTGTGTATATATATATATATATATATATATATATATATATATATGTATGTATGACCTGCATCCCTTTTTTAGCTCTTCTGTGTGCTGTATTTCTATTCTTTTTCTTTTCCATACTTGTTTGTTTAGACGCAGAAGAGAGTTGTAATAGCTCCTACGGTGAAATGATTTACCTGCACCAACTGCATTAAGCGAAACTGAAAAGAGAGCACCTAGTCAATGGGCTTTTACTCTTACTTCTACTATAGTTTTCCCTCTGCCAGAGCAGTGTGAAGGGGCCTTTGTATAAATGAGAATCAGGTCCAAAAAGTTGTTTTAAAACTAAATTCTAAAATGCTTCAGGAGATTATAGTCAGTTCTCCCTTACTCATTTTCATTTTTCACACATGTGCTTGTTTTGCTGTGCTTGTTTTGCTGACTGTGACCCTTAGGGTTATTTTTGATTATAGGTTGTGCTTTGTATCCTATTGCAAAAGTTTCTTTTATGGTCTTAGGAACATTGCAAGACTGAGTCCAGCCATGGCCCAGTCAGGCACTGACATTTTAATGCATTTTAATGCATTAACATCCAGGCTTAGCCAGTGCAACTTGTTATGTAGTAGTCCAGAAGGATACTTCCGGCAACTTTTTATCTATTTACAACTCAGCAGTTACACTACTAATCTATTTAGGACCTAATCCTGGCGAGACTTGAACTCATGAATAACTTTGGTCATGTAGGTGTTCTTGTTATTTTCAGTCGAAGTACTCAGGGTGTATAAAGCTACTCCGGTGCATGAGAGTTTGCAGACTGAATTTACCTAGCTAAAAAGATAGTTGAATGACTCTTATCACTGTAGTAACTGAGCACCACACAATCATTAATGGATTTTTATCCTGACAGCACCCCTATAAGATTTAATTATCCCCATTATTTAGATGGAGAACTGAGGCAAAGTGTGGATTAAGTGACTTGACCAAGGTCACCGAAGAAGTCTGTGGCATACTCGGGAACAGAGGCCAGCTCTCCTGAATTCTAGCATGATGGCAACCTTTACCTTTTTGCATGAGCATTTTCATTGTGCTCTCATTTAGCACACAAGCTCCCATCCCAGGAGAAAGTTCAGTTTCAAATATTATTTGTGACTTACGTTTAATATCGCATGAGGTTTTTCTGCTCTAGCACAAGTGAGAGTGGACACTATTTATGGGTGCAAATAAGGTTTAACACTCTGTATGGTCCTCCACGCTGATCATTAGCTTGTTTATAGCCCCTGGATGCACTCGGGGTGTACAGAGTAAAAAAGGAGCAGGACATGAAAGGAGACCTGGGTTTAATCTCAATTTGCATTATTCTAATGAGGTGCTTCCCCATGTGTTTCTTATCTTAGAACTTACTTAGGAAGGCCCGGTGGCCTCATGGTGATAGCTTAATTAATACAGGAGTGGGCATTCTTTTCCTTGTCCTGCTCATTGCCTCTTACCTGTACAGGATTAGAAGTCTTTTGTCAATGGTCCAGGTGTCAGAAGAGCCATATATGTCACTTTCTTTGTGCAAATCGTCTTCTGTAGCATGAGCCTCTTAATATTATTGTGTGCAGTTCATCTTATGTGAATGAAGATTATATTTGTCCTGTTAGGCAGCTCGATTGAGGGGGAAAATGAGGATTTTGTGACAAAGATGAATAACTTTCCCACGCACTCTGTTGATTTCTGTTAGGTATTCAAAACTAATTTCTTCCCCAGCAGGTGATTTGCAGTTGGAAACATCTCTGTTGACCTCGGTCTTCAGTTCCTGTTTAAACTGTTTGCATGCCTTTTCCCCCTAAATTCACAAGTCTAATTTCATGCCCAGAGGGTGTTCGCAGTTTCTTCAAAGCCTTCATTTCTTATCTGCTGGCTGAGATATTCTTTGACAACACTCACACTTTCTGTTTTGCAGGTCACCCCAGTCAGTCAAAGAAGAGGAGGTGGTTCTGGTTAGAGCTGCACTGAACTAGCTGATTCTAATTAGGGAAGCTTAGAAAAACACTCCATTTCAGGCTGCTGCTTTCGTTTCAGATTGTTTCTCCAATATCTAAATTGGAAGCAGCAGGTATCTGATCTGAAAATAAATTGTTTTTCCTTACATCTCAACCTTAGTGTTTTGGTATTGTTTCCTCTCTCTCAGTCTGATTTAAAGGGAATAGCCGCATCAGATCCTGTATTGAAATTTCAAAGGGCAGTCTCTTCGTTTTACAGAGGGGTTTCAAGCATTTTTTGGGTCACCGTGTCCCAAAATGTGAATATGATCAAACTGCTTATTAATTACTTTGAAACTTGTTTTCATAATAATGCCACCAGCATTACAGATGCAGCACGAAATCCTGGCCTAATTGAAGTCAACGCCAAACTCTTATTGACAAGAGTGGCAGCAGGAGCTTATCTATAGTACTTTCTACCTATATTCTATTACTGGCTATTTCCCTTTACAATATTTTAATAACAACCTATGGAACCAGTCTAGTGGCCTAGTGATAATGCTTTCTGTTACCAAGAGAGAGCTCTGGGATACTGGGTTCCAGTCTCCACTAATGTACATTTGGGGATTTTAAGCATGCCTCAGAGGTGATGCATTCAGATGGCAGTGGTAGGGGTTTAAGTTAAACAGCTGCTTTATCCTAAATAGCATTTATAACACTTAGATGAATGTGTTTAAACATTTTGCTCAGAACAGAAGCCAATGCACACATAAACATTTATGCAGAAAGACGCCTAAAGACTACAACCTTATTGAAGTGAACACTTAAAGGCAACACAGAAGGTGCCCTTTAAAAGTTCATTTGAGTTAAGGAGATATTCTCGATTTCAGAGATATTCCTATACTTAAAATGGGGAACACAGCTTGAACCAGTAGTATCTCTAGAATCTGAACAAACTTTTTAAGTGGGTAGTGGCAGCAGGTAAAAGGAGCTAAGGGGAGGCAATCATAGCATCTTTCCATCATGCAACTTTTGGTTTCCTTCTAGCACAAAGCTGATACTGACTTCAGTGAAGCCAGGATGATTTACACCAGCTGAGGGTCTATCCTTAAAACTTTGTCCTTGAATGAGGACCAAGATGAAACTGTGTTTCCCCCAACAGAACAAGTGGGGGTGGCCTCTGTCAGCAATTATTATTACTGAAACCCGATATCATGAAGGGGGCTGGAAACTGCTTCCTGGCATTTGTCGTTCCCGCTGGAAATACCCAGAAACTTCCATTGCTGCACTTTGCCTCCAGAGGGGTGGGAGGTTCTAGTAATATAGAACTAAGACCTGGCAGGAACTAATGGGTAACAGTCTGCTACAGGCAGCTGATTCTAGTAGCTAAGAAGGTATGGTTGCTTGCTTAGGGGAAGCCATTTCTTGCACTCTGGCATAATCAATAGCCTTTCTTGTCTCTTTATTGAACAAATAATGTCACTCAAGGTGTTTTATCACGTGATTTTTTTTAATTCAGAAGACATATAAGGATTCGACTGAAGTTTAAAACCCTGTGGTGTGGTGGGTTACCAGGGGGATAGCTATGATGTAAGCAATTTATGCTTTCTTTTTTTTTTCATTGTGCACTAGGACATCTGTTGTATATGACACATTTTTGCATTTGTGCTTTTGTGGCAGTCGATTGCTAAAGAGTTTCTGGTGATACTTTAAAATAAGTGCCCAATCGTTATGAATTCATTTGGTATCCATTATAATAATGTTAATCATGATACCCTTATGTGGTGTTATTGTTGATGTGATTTCTGTTAAAAATCCTCCATTTCTTGTCTCAGTTTAGTCAAGTATATATGTCCTAGTGTATCTGGATTTGGCATCATTACAATCTCTTTGATGAATTTAGTAGAAAACTATTTTGTGAGTAGGTACTAGTGTTTAGGGATGAACAAAGCTGCCTTTCATCCAGTTTAATTTAGATTTCTCTTATTTGGTTGAGGTTTGGCAGTTTGGTTATGTGTAATGTCCCTTCTGTCTTCCACTTCTGTTTAAATTTAATTAGGTTCAGGCTTATTAGGCTCAGAAAGGAGATCGTCACATTTAACATAAACACATAACATTTGAGCTCTTTGCTGCTTTAGTGGAAAAGGCAGAAAGCTTTTCTCAGTAATGGAAAAGCAAAATTTGCATTTTATAATCTACTTTTGCCAGCCCTGCAACTTCATTCCAAGCACACAGAAAACTGAGAGGCTCAATCCCAAAGAATATTTTAAGACATACATGTAAGAGCTTCGCAACACCTGGAAGAGCATTACTTCAGCATGTTCCTCTCCTCTTGTGAAACTTCCGAGTAGACTAGTGGGGTACCTGCCCTCTTCTATACTATTTTACGCTATGAGGGCCCTGTGTACTGAGGTATTTTGTTTACAAAGTTACACACTAATACACAGCCTATATTGTTTGCTGATCATTAAGGCTATGATTTTGTCACAGCGGTCATGGAAGTCATGGAATCCGTGTCTTCGAAAAACCTCCATGACTTCAGCACTGGTGGCTGGGAGCTGCAGGGTCCCGCCGCATCCGCAGTGGCAGGCAGCTGTGAGGTACCCCCGGTGCCTGAGGCAGCAGGCCCCCAAACTCTGAGCTGCCATGGACAGCGGAGGTACCCCACACCTCTCAGCCACTATAGGCACAGGAGGTACTCCACAGCTCCCAGCTGCTGCGGGCAACAGGGGGACCCCCTCAGCTCCCCAGCCTCCACAGCAGGGCAGGGAGATCCCGGCAGCTCGACACCAAAGCAGAGGGGGCAGAGGGACCCCAGTGGCTCCCTGTCGACATGGTGGGGCAGGGGGACCCCGGTGGCTTCCAGCCTCCACCGGGGGACAGGAGGATCCCCGAAGCTCCTGGCCACCACAGAGGTTAGAGGGACCCTGGAGCTCTGAGCACCCACAGGTAGTAGGAGCCCCTTCCCATTTTATCATGGCTATATTTAGTAAAAGTCAGGGACGGGTCACGGGCTTCTGTGAATTTTTCTTTATTGCCTGTGACCTGTCCGTGACTTACTAAAAATATCCATGACAAAAATCTTAGCTTTACTGATCATATAGTGTTCATAGATTCCAAAGCCAAAGGGTCTATTGTGATCATTTAGTCTGTCCTCCTGTACAACACAGGTCATAGAACTTCTCCAAGATAATTCCTAGACCACATCTTTTAGAAAAAACACCCAATCTTGATTTAAAACTTGCCAGTGATGGAAAATCCACTGTGACCATTGATTGGTAAATTGTTCCATTGGTGGTTATTATGGCTTTATTTCCAATCTGAATTTGTCTAGCTTCAATTTCCAGCCATTGTGTTATACCTTTCTCTGCTAGATTGAAGAGCCCATTTTCAAGTACCTGTTCCCTATGTAGGTACTTATAGACGGTAAACCAGTCACCTCTTTACCTTCTTTGTTTTGGTAAATAAGACTGAGCTCCTTGAGTCTATGACTATGAGGAAGGTTTTCTAGTCCTTTAATCGTTCATGTGGCTCTTCTCTGAACCCTCTCCGATTTATCAACATCCTTCTTGACTTGTGGGCACCAGAACTGGACACAGTATTCCAGCAACACTCACAGCAGTGCCAAATAGAGAGGTAAAATAACCTCTCTACTCCTACTCAAGATTCGCCTTTTTAAATGCATCCAAGAATTGCATTAGCCCTCTTGGCCACACTGTCACACTGGGAACTCATGTTCAGCCAATTATCGACCACAGCCCTAAATCTTCTTCAGAGTCACTGCTTCCCAGGATAGAGTTCCCAGTCATGTAAATATGGACTACATTCTTTGTTCCTAGGTATCAACATTTACATTTAACCATACTTTTAAAACTCATATTGTTTGTTTGTACCCATCTTACCAACCAATCCAGATTGCTCTGTATCAGTGACCTGTTTTCTTCATTATTTACCACTTCCCCAATTTTTGTGCCATCTGCAAATTTTATTAGTGATGATTATATTTTTCTTCCAGGTCATTGACAAAAATGTTAAATAATGTAGGGCCCAGAAGGGATCCTTGTGGGAGCACACTAGAAACATGCTCACTTGATGATGATTCCCTCTTTTCAAATATACTTTGAGACCTAAACCGGTTTTTAATCCATTTAATGTGTACCATGTTAATTTTATATCACTCTAGACTTTTCATACAAAATGCTGTTGGTACTAAGTTAAACACCGTACAAAAGACTATGAATATTACATCAACACTATTACCTTTATCAACCAAACTTGTAATCTCATCTAAAAAGATATCAAGTTAATTTTGCACGATCCATTTTCCATAAACCCAGGTTGATTTGGCATCAATGATATTACCCTCCTTTAATTCTTGATTAATTGAGTTCATATCAGCTGCTCCATTATCTTGTCCATGATGATGTTAGACTGACAGGCTTATAATTAGCTAGGTCATAATTAGCTAATTATAAGCCTGTCAGTCTAACACTTTTAGCATGGTGTTGCCTTTTTAAAAATTGGCACAACATTAGCTTTCTTCCAGTCTTCTGGAACTTCCACAGTGTTCCAAGACATATTGGAAATCAACATTAACAGTCCAGCAAGCTTCTCAGCCAACTCCTTCAAAACTCTTGATTGCAAGTTATCTGGACCTGCTGATTTTTAAATGTCTAACTTTAGTGGCTGCTGTTTAACATCCTCTTGAGATACTAGTAGTATGTAAAAAGTGTTAGCATATCATATGATATAACGATATATTTTTTTCCAAATACAGAACAAAATATTTATTGAACACTTCCATCTTTTCTGCATTATTGTTGGTAATTCTTCTACTATTTCCATCTAATAATAGACTGATACCATTGTAAGGATCCTCTTTATTTCTAATGTACTTAAAAAACTCCTTCTTAGTGTCTTTAATTCTGCTGCCCATAGATTTCTTCTTGTATCCGTTTGTTTCCTTTATCAATTTTTTACTAATACGTAACTTCTGATTTATATTCATTATTATCAACTTTCCTTTTCTTCCATTCTCTCTCTTGTTTTCTCCAGCTGTCTGCACTTTCCCTCTAAATCAGTTCAGTTTTTTAACCAAGACTTCTTTGTTGATTATGTCTTTTTGGGCATCTAGTGAAGTATTCTTAAACAATTCTCAATATCACATTTTCTGATTAAATTCTTCATCCCAGATGATTTAGTTCACAGTTGTTTTATACTGTTTTGGACCTTATTCTGTTTGCATATTATAAATGTCATCAACTCACGATCATGTACCTAAGCTACCGTGCATGCTTAGTTCTGTGATCAATTCCTCTCTATCTGTCAAGATGAGTTCTAATGTGGAATTCTGCCAGATTGGATACAACACCTTTTGAGTTAGAAAATTCTCATCTATAATATTTAGATATTCCAGCTAGATACAGGCAGGTGAATCTGAAGAAAAAGAAAAGGACAAGCTGTAGAAATGGAACTTCGTATCTTGCAGATGAAGGTTTGTGACAAGGCATCTGTACCTATGGAAACATATAGCACAATTAGACTTGGCCATAGAACATAAGAACAAAAGACTGGCCATACTGGGTCAGACCAATGGTCCATCTAGCTTGGTATCCTGTCTTCCAACAGTGGCCAATGACAGGTACTTCAGCGAGAATGAACAGAACAGGCAATCATCGAGTGTTGTCCACTCCCAGCTTCTGGCAAACATAGGCTAGGGACATGGTGTTCCATCTCTGACCATCCTGGTAATAGCCACTCATGGACTTATCTTCCGTGAACTTATTTGAACCCCATTATAGTTTTGGCATTCACAACATTCCCTGGCAATGAGTTCCATAGATTCACTGTGCATTGTGTGAAGTACTTCCTTTTGTTTGTTTTAAACTTGCTGCCTATTAACTTCATTGGTTGATCCCTAGTTCTTCTGTTATGTGAAGGAGTAAATAACATTTCCTTATTCACTTTCTCCACACCACTCAAGATTTTATAGACTTTTACAATAGTCCCATTTAGTCATCTCTTTAAGTCCCAGTCTTTTTAATGACAGGTTTCAGAGTAACAGCCGTGTTAGTCTGTATTCGCAAAAAGAAAAGGAGTACTTGTGGCACCTTAGAGACTAACCAATTTATTTGAGCATGAGCTTTCGTGAGCTACAGCTCACTTCATCGGATGCATACTGTGGAAACTGCAGAAGATACGGAAGCTGTTCCATACCCCTAATCATTTTTGTTATCCTTCTCTGTACCTTTTCCAACTCTAATATATCTTTTTTGAGATGGGGTGACCAAATCTATATGCATTATTCAAGATGTGGGTGTACCATGGATTTATATGGAGGCATTATGATATTTTCTAACTTATTATCTATCCATTTCCTGATGGTTCCTAATACTCTGATAGCTTTTTTGACTGCTGCTGCACATTGAGTGGATGTTTTCAGAGAATTATCCACAATGACTCCAAGATCTTTTCTTGTGTGGTAACAGCACTTTCTATTTATTGTTGGGATTATGTTTTCCAGTGCACAATACTTTGCATTTATCAGCACTGAATTTCATCTGACATTTTATTGCCCCATCACCCAGTTTTGTGAGATCCCTTTGTAACTCTTGGCGGTCTTGAGTAATTTTGTATTGTCTGCAAATTTTGCTACTCCACTATTTACCCCTTTTTCCAGATAATTTATTAATATGTTGAATAGTACTGGTCCCTCGGTTCTGCTTACCTCTCTCCATTTGGAAAACTGACCATTTATTCCTGCCCTGTGTTTCCTTTTAGCCAGTTACTAATCCAGGAGAAGACATTCCCTCTAATCCCATGACTGCCTACTTTAAGAGCCTTTGGTGAGGGACCTTGTCAAAGGCTTTCTGAAAGTGTGAGTACACTATATGCACTGGATCACACACGTCACATGTTTGTTGACCCCCTACAAGAAATCTAATAGATTGGTGTGGTATGATTTCCCTTTCTTGGAGCCATGTTGACTCTTCACCAATAAATCATGTTCATCTATGTGTCCGATAATTCTGTTCTTTATTATAGTTTCAACCAGTTTGTCCAGTACTGAAGTTAAGCTTATCGAACTGTAATTACCAGGATCACCTTTGGAGGCTTTTTAAAAAATTGTTGTCACATTAGCTATCTTCTAGTCATCTGGCACAGAAGTTGATTTAAAAGATAGGTTGCATGCCACAGTTAGTAATTCTGAAATTTCATATTTAAGTTTCTTCAGAACTCTTGGGTGAATACCATCTGGTCCTGGTGACTTATTACGCTTTAATGTATCAATTTGTTCCAAAATCTCTTCTAATGACACCTCAAGTAGGGACAATTCCTCAGATTTGTTACTTAAAAAGGAACGGCTCAGGTGTGGGAATCTCTCTCACATCTCTCTCTCACAGCTGCTAACCAGCTGAGCGGCGAACAGCAGAGAGGCTAACAGAGGGAGTTTGCCTGGGATCTGTCTGAGAGGAGGTATGCTAAGGGCTGCATTAGGGAGGCTGTGTTGGTGAGTATCTGAGTGTCTGTTGTGGGGACAGTTTGACCGTGTGCTTGATTGGTTGTTTGAAAAATGTGAATTGGGAGTGCTTTGTTCCAGGTGAGCCCTGAGTGGGCCTGACTGTTATAAAAAGCCAGTCAGCTGCGAACCAGCTGAGTGGTGAACAGCAGAGAGGCTAACAGAGGGAGTTTGATTGGGAGTTCACCCAGGGAAAGCCCTCTGAGGCTTACATCTTGCCAGCTTCTCTGAATAGTCACTACAACTCCTGAGGAAGTTCGTAGGATGGTAATATGGATGGGGAGTGTTCAGCTGTTGTGACCTGCCTTGGATGTGCCATGTTTGTCTTTCTTCCACAGGACAGAAGTGACTTTGTCTGTACAAAGTGCAAGCTGGTCTCCATATTGGAAGAGAAGGTTCAAGGTCTGGAGAAACAAGTATTGACCCTGCGTTGCATAAGAGAAATTGAAGATTTCCTGGACAGACGTCAGGATATGCTTCTACGGACACAGTGTTCTTAAAATTCAGAGCAGGCTACACAGTGGGGACAGGAGGACGGTGAAGAAATTTGGCAGCATGTGACCTCCAGAAGAAGAAAAGGGAGTGTCCATGTACCAGCAATGCAGATACAGGTAAGCAACTGTTTTCATGTTCTCTCCAGAGGTACTAATGCGGAGAGTAGACTAGATGATACATCTGAGGGAAGGGAACAGAAGGAGACTCCGCTGATTGGAAGGCATGAGATGCACAGTCCTAAGGATGGGGGTTCCATGACCACCGCTCCCAAGAGGAGGTGGGTCGTGGTGGACGGGGACTCTCTTCTCAGGGGGACTGAGTCATCTATCTGCCACCCTGACCGGGAAAACTGAGAAGTCTGCTGCTTACCAGAAGCTAGGATTTACGATGTGACGGAGAGACTGCTGAGACTCATCAAGCCTCGGATCACTACCCCTTCCTGCTTCTCCTCGTGGGCGCCAATGATACTGCCAAGAATGACCTTGAGAGGATCACTGCAGACTACGTAGCTCTGGGAAGAAGGATAAAGGAGTTTGAGGCGCAAGTGGTGTACTCATCCATCCTCCCCGTGGAAGGAAAAGGCCTGGGTAGAGACCGTTGAATCGTAGAAGTCAGCGAATGGCTACGCAGGTGGTATAGGAGAGAAGGCCATGGGATGGTGTTCCAAGAAGGAGAAGTGCTAGGCAGAGACGGGCTCCACCTAACGAAGAGAGGGAAGAGCATCTTCGCAAGCAGGCTGGCTAACTTTGTGAGGAGGGCTTTAAACTAGGTTCACCGGGGGAAGGAGACCAAAGCCCTGAGGTAAATGGGGATGTGGGATACCGGGAGGAAGCAAGAGCAGGAGAGCATGAGAGGGGAGGGCTCCTGCCTCATACTAAGAAAGCAGGGTGAACAGCGATTTATCTCAAGTGCCTATACACAAGTGCAAGAAGCCTGGGAAACAAGCAGGGAGAACTGGAAGTCCTGGCACAGTCAAGGAATTGTGATGTGATTGGAATAACAGAGACTTGGTGGGAAAACTCACATGACTAGAGTACTGTTGTCAAGGTTCCTTCCCCACTCTGAACTCTAGGGTACAGATGTGGGGACCTGCATGAAAAACCCCCTAAGCTTATTTTTACCAGCTTAGGTTAAAACTTCCCCAAGGTACAAACTATTTTACCTTTTGTCCCTGGACTTCATTGCTGCCACCACCAAGCATCTAACAAATATAACAGGGAAAGAGCCCACTTGGAAACGTCTTTCTTCCCAAAATCCCCCCCAAGCCCTACACCCCCTTTCCTGGGGAAGGCTTGATAAAAATCCTCACCAATTTGCATAGGTGAACACAGACCAAAACCCTTGGATCTTAAGAACAATGAAAAAGCAATCAGGTTCTTAAAAGAAGAATTTTAATTAAAGAAAAAGTAAAAGAATCACCTCTGTAAAATCAGGATGGTAAATACCTTACAGGGTGATCAGATTCAAAATATAGAGAATCCCTCTAGGCTAAACCTTAAGTTACAAAAAGACACAAAAACAGGAATATACAAGGGAAGAAGGAGGATCCTGGGAACTACAGGCCAGTCAGCCTCACCTCAGTCCCTGGAAAAATCATGGAGCAGGTCCTCAAGGAATCAATTCTGAAGCACTTAGAGGAGAGGAAAGTGATCAGGAACTGTCAGCATGGATTCACCAAGGGCAAATCATGCCTGACTAATCTATTTGCCTTCTATGATGAGATAACTGGCTCTGTGGATGAGGGGAAAGCGATGGATGTGTTGTCCCTTGACTTTAGCAAAGCTTTTGACACTGTCTCCCACAGTATTCTTGCCAGCAAGTTAAATAAGTATGGGCTGGATGAATGGACTACATGGTGGATAGAAAGTTGGCTAGATTGTCGGGCTCAATGGGTAGTGATCAATGGCTCCATGTCTAGTTGGCAGCCGATATCCAGTGGAGTGCCCCAAGGGTTGGTCCAGGGGCCGGTTTTGTTCAATATCTTCATAAATGATCTGAAGGATGGTGTGGATTGCACTCTCAGCAAGTTTGCAGATGACACTAAACTGGGAGGAGAGGTAGATACGCTGGAGGGTAGGGATAGGATACAGAGGGCCCTAGACAAATTAGAGGATTGGGCCAAAAGAAATGTGATGAGGTTCAAGAAGAACAAGTGCAGAGTTCTGCACTTAGGACAGAAGAATCCCATGCATCGCTACAGACTAGGGACTGAATGGCTCGGCAGCAGTTCTGCAGAAAAGAATCTAGGGGTTACAGTGGATGAGAAGCTGAATATGAGTCAACAGTGTGCCCTTGTTGCCAAGAAGGTCAATGGCATTTTGGGATGTATAAGTAGGGGCATTGCCAGTAGATCGAGGGATGTGATCGATAAGTAGGGCATTACCTAGGGAGGTGGTGGAATCTCCTTCCTTAGAAGTTTTTAAGGTCAGGCTTGACAAAGCCCTGGCTGGGATGATTTAGTTGGGGATTGGTCCTGCTCTGAGCAGGGGGTTGGACTAGATGACCTCCTGAGGTCCCTTCCAACCCTGATATTCTATGATTCTATGATTCTGTGATCCTTTGCTGTGAAGACTGATGCAGAACATTCATTTAGTTTCTCTGCAATGGCCTCATTTCCTTTGAATGCTCCTTTAGCACCTGTATGGTTTAGCAGGCTTCTTGCTTCTGATGTGCTTTAAAAAAATTCTGTTAGTTTTTGAGTCTTTGGCTAGTTGCTTTTCAAATTCTTTTTTGGTCTGCGTAATTATGCTTGCCAGAGTTTATACTCTTTTCTGTTTTCCTCGGTACAATTTAACTTCCACTTTTTAAAGAATGCTTTCTTGCCTCTAACCTCTTCTTTTACTTCGTTATTTAGCCATGGTGGCACTTTTTTGGTCCTCTTATAATTATTATTTTTTAATTTGGGGTAAACATTTGATGTGAGCTTCTATTATGATGAATTAGAAAATTTTCCATGAAACTTGAAGGCATTTCACTTTTAGGACTGTCCCTTTCAACTAACTTCTTCATTTTTGTGTAGTTCCCATTTCTGATGTTAAATGCTACTGTGGTGTGCTTCTTTGGTGTCCCCCCACTACAGGGATGTTAAAGTTAATTATATGATGGTCGCTATTATCAAGTGGTTCATCAACATTCACCTCTTGGACTAGATTCTGTGCTCCACTTAGGAATAAATCAAGAATTGTGTCACGGAATCATAGAAGAATCGTAGAAGATTAGAGTTTGAAGAGACCTCAGGAGGTCATCTAGTCCAACCCCCGCTCAAAGCAGGACCAACCGCAACTAAGTCAAGAAACTTTATCTCTGCCTCCTATCCTGGAGGTGAAATGTACTCAGACAATATGAGGATAGTTGAAATCCTCCATTATTATTGAGTTTTCTAGAGATGGCACTGTATTAAAAATAAATATATTGCACTCATGCCCCTTTTATCACAGGAACAGGTTTGATAACTTTTTATGATTAAATAGATGACCATCACCGAGTCTGCTATTCTGTTTCTGTGGTCTCATTGAGGCATACAATGTCATTGTACACTTCAGCACCTCATGCTGAAAATGTAAATATAGTTGTCCATCCACAAGTGATGAATTGCATTGATTGTTTTCTTGTATCTCTTTGAGAATTTAGCCTGATATGGAGATTTGGTTTTTTACAGTTCTTCTGATGGAATTAGAAAAAGCTAAAATGAGGTAACACAAGAACAGCAACATTAAAAATAACAGTTTATCAGGGCGGCAGTCATGTCTTTGAGGGCCTAATCCTACAGACATTTGAGCTGATAGGAAAAAAAAACAGTTTTTCTTTCATTGAAAAGCAGAATTGTTAAAAAAATCTCAAACGAAACAAACCCTTTTTATTTCATTTGAAATCTTTTACAGAAAATATTTTGCATTTTTCTATTTCTCCATTGGAAAGGGAGGAAAATAGGAGCAAAATAGGAAAAGAGGGAAAAATCTGAAAACTGAACATTTTTAGATAACCCAGAAAATTTCACCAAGATGAAGATCTTCCAGAAAGTTGTTCATTTAAGTTTAAAACAGTTTTTTTCAATATTTTTAATGATAAAAAACAATTTCCCCTAGCTCGAGTTAAATGTGTATTGGTTTACTCACATTAGTTGTCCCTCCCTTTGATTTCAGCAGGGCTATTCACACAAGAAAAGTTATGCACATGCATGAGTGGGCCTAAGGTTAAGCCTTATATTGGGTAGGAGAGCTTGGCTACATTGGCAGTGTAACTGTTAGTGATACTTCTGCCTTCACACACATCTATACATGAGATTTGCTGGCGCAGTTAAGTCCTGAACTAATTTTGAGATATGGCCTCTGGAAATAACTATCTATTTAAGAATATATTACATTTTGATTTTCATCTTTTGTGTATTGCTCAAAATCAGTGTTGGAAATGGCATTGCAGCCTGAGGCTGGAGAGGAGCAGCAGGATATGGAGAGGCAGGAGTTCAGCATTGTTTTTCTTCGGGATGCCTGTTGGCAGTGCCTCAGTTAGCCAATGTTTGTACTCCCTCAAACCAGTGCCTGAAGGCTTCACAGTACAAAGCTGCAGCAGAGCAGCAGGAATGCAAGAGTTTAACTTTATTCAATTTGATTACTTACTTGTTGTTTATAAGGCAGCACAGTATATATGGGCTCTGGAAGGGACCACCCAATCTAGTCAGTCTTGGCAGTGGGATATACTTATTTTAAAAGTTTTATGTCAATATTTGACCAAATAAAAAAATAATAAAAGTAATTTACTTCCTGTACTACAAGGGGGTGGTCCTAGGCTATCAAAGTCAATAGAAATTTGCAGTTGACTTCAATGGGAGCAGGATTGGACCTTAAAATTATATATGTCTACCATGTTCATCATTCAGGCATCAGAAAGCACAATGAATAAGTTAGACTATTATTATTGTTTATTGTACATTACTCCCAAATGCTAGTTAGAAAAAGAGAGACTTTTGGGTGGAAGGGGCTGGATTTCTGGGTTGAAACTGGAGATAAACAAATTCAAAGGTCATAAAGCTGAAATGTCACAAAGGTTGGAACATTAATACTTCAGCTCCTAGTTCTAAACCCAAGGGGCAGACTGTGATCTCCTACTCATGTTGAATAAAACCTTACATCACTAGTTATCTCACTGAAGTCATGTAACTGTAACTCCAAACAAGAGGAGTGATGGTCTTGTGGTTAATGAGATGAACTGGGACTCAGGAAATCTGGGTTTAATCCCTAGTTCTCCTCCAGAATTTTTGTGTAACCTTGTACGATGTACTTAAATCTCTCTCTGCCTCAGTTTCCCTTCAGTAAATACTTCTTTTCTCCCATTCTTTGTCTGCCTTTCTATTTAGATTATAAACTCTCAGGCAGGAACTGTCTTTTACTATGTGTATGTATAATTCCCAGCACAAGGAGGTCCCAATCTTAACAGCATCATATGCACTGCTGTAATGTTAATGATAATATGAATGATAAGAAAACTGGCACCTGCTGATGTTTAAGAGTTAAAAAGTGCAGCAAGAGAGCAGATCAGTTAAGTATGAAGGAACAATCAACACTATGTAATAATGATTTATAGGCCAATGGAGCAATGTAAAGTCAATACATTGCTTAACAGGGATTCAGTGAACTGATTACCAACTAGCACTGATATACCTTGATTGCCTACCTCAGGCCACGGTAACAGCATTCTGAACCATCTGCAAATATTGGAGAGCCTTATCAAAGATGCCAGCAGAGTTCCAGTAATCAAGCACAGAAACTACAAAACACCATTTCCTTATCAGACTTCAGTGAATGGTTTTGCAATCTACTGGTAATAATACTAAGAAAGTAGAACAGGCAGCTAGTATTTTAAAAAATGATTCTCAGGCAGCCAAATTGAATCAACAATACCAATATTAATACTTTTCATTGATACAGCATGCTACATCTGTCATACTTTAGGGCTAGCGTTCCCAAACTTGGTTCACGGCTTGTTCAGGGTAAGCCCTTGGCAGGCCACGAGACACTGTGCTTACTTGAGCATCCGCAGGTACACCCACTCACAGCTCCCAGGGGCTAAGGTTTGCCGTTCCTGGCCAATGAGTGCTGTGGGAAGTGGTGGCCCGGCCCGCGCATAAATCTGTCAGTCACTCTTTTATGTTGTTCAGGCCACTGATTTTGTCCTCATGTAATAGATGATCAGCAGGGCAAAGCTTCAAAAGGCTGAGTTCTTATATCTCATTTTTTCAGCATTAATCTTCACTTGCTTTCACACATACAATTAATCAAAGTGTGATGAGAAGTGAGAATACCTTAATGGGATAAGCTAAAGAAGTAAAGTAAATCTCTGTTGGTATAACAATGTTGTCCAGTCAAGCCACATCCTGAAATCTGAACAAAACTCAAGCAAATGGGCTTGCACAAGAATTTCAATGGGTTCTGGGAGGAGGGTCAAAATTATCCTTCCATGCCAGGCCACTGAATAGCAGAAAAATTATGTCATAGCGGCCTGCAATCCCTGTGCTCCCCCACCATAAAATGACTGTGGTCAGATTAATCTGCATACTTGCTGTGTGCCTGCCAGCAAGCCCCCCACCCATTGGGAGCAGTGTAGAGAAAGCTACCATAAAACAGTGCTCCATGGAAAAGTGGGTATGATGGCTTCCTGCTTGACTCCTTCATTGCTAGTGCTCCTCGGGTGCCATATCTACTCCCTCGGAGGCCTCCCGAAACCTTTCATCAGGATGAATAGATTGGCTGATAATGTCTGAAAAGATATTTGCAGAAAATGATGAATACGGGACCTAAAATGGAGGGTAAAGGAGAAGAAGTCTCACCTAATTAAATGGGATAGAAATTAGAGAAGCATTTGTTCCAAATAGCAAACTAGCAGCATTTGGATAACGAAGATTAGAACTTGGGATGGGTGAATTGCTTCAGGAAAAAAAAAGAAAAAGTACCTCCACTACCCTGCTAAGAGTTTGCTCAGGTTTAGAACTAAATTTGAAGTGAAGCATTTCTGAGGTTGTGAAATGTTCATATAAATGCTTTTCAACTTGTGATTTGGATCAGAGTGGAATTGTCAAACAAACAAACATGTAAACACTGGAGAAGTTCTTGTCCACTCAATTTTTTTAACCCAATTTTTCAGATGTAATAAGTTTGGTAGGCATGCAGAGTTTTAGATGTGTCTCCTCTTCAAACCCAAACTCTGAAATGTTTGAGGTATACCAGTCAATAATTAAAACTAGGATAAGTTAAATACAAAATGTCTGAGGACAGTTAAAAGAAGCCAATGACGAATAGCAACAATAATGGCAACCAATCTAACATATTTAAACAGATGTGGCAGCAGAATCATTTAGACAAGGACAGTAGCACAGGTATAAGACAAATCATCAGTTCTCATAAAATGATGACTAACATACGGTCTTTCAGATGCTCTGACACAACCCTTTCAACCACTTTCACAGGGAAAGAAGAATTGGAAACAGTGGAGAATAATAAGGAAATTTCTCTTAAGCAAAAATGACTCTCAGAGATGACAAGGTTTTGCTGTCCTCAAAAGTGAGATTTACAGCCCCAAAGAGTGATATTCAATGCTAAAGAGTGATACTTTCCGGTGGTGTGTTAGGCCAGTTGTCATAAATATAAAGGGAAGGGTAAACCCCTTTGAAATCCCTCCTGGCCAGGGGAAAGCTCCTCTCACCTGTAAAGGGTTAAGAAGCTAAAGGTAACCTCGCTGGCACCTGACCAAAATGACCAATGAGGAGACAAGATACTTTCAAAAGCTGGGAGGAGGGAGAGAAACAAAGGGTCTGTGTGTCTGTCTATAGTCTGTTTTTGTCGGGGATAGACCAGGAATGGCGTCTTAGAACTTTTAGTAAGTAATCTAGCTAGGTACGTGTTAGATTATGATTTCTTTAAATGGCTGAGAAAAGAACTGTGCTGAATAGAATAACTATTTCTGTCTGTGTATCTTTTTTGTAACTTAAGGTTTTGCCTAGAGGGGTTCTCTATGTTTTTGAATCTAATTACCCTGTAAGGTATCTACCATCCTGATTTTACAGGGGGGATTTCTTTATTTCTATTTACTTCTATTTTTATTAAAAGTCTTCTTGTAAGAAAACTGAATGCTTTTTCATTGTTCTCAGATCCAAGGGTTTGGGTCTGTGGTCACCTATGCAAATTGGTGAGGCTTTTTATCCAACATTTCCCAGGAAAGGGGGGTACAAGTGTTGGGAGGATTGTTCATTGTTCTTAAGATCCAAGGGTCTGGGTCTGTAGTCACCTAAGCAAATTGGTGAGACTTTTTACCAAACCTTGTCCAGGAAGTGGGGTGCAAGGTTTTGGGAATTATTTTGGGGGAAAAGACGCATCCAAACAGCTCTTCCCCAGTAACCAGTATTAGTTTGGTGGTGGTAGCGGCCAATCCAAGGACAAAGGGTGGAATATTTTGTACCTTGGGGAAGTTTTGACCTAAGCTGGTAAAGATAAGCTTAGGAGGTTTTTCATGCAGGTCCCCACATCTGTACCCTAGAGTTCAGAGTTGGGGAGGAACCTTGACACCAGTGATTAAGAGAGGGACTCTCATCTTTGGTCCTTGACAACATCCAATAGTCCAGGTTTTTACTCCAACCAGCACTTAATGGTTTGTTTTAAAATGTACAATGCTTAATATTGCATATGAAGCACTTAAATGTCTTAATTCATACTAAAGTCTAGGGCACATGAGAATTCTCTATGCAGTACAAATCAGTGGATTTTAATACAAACAATTATTAGCAGGTTGGAAGCAAACCCTGGGTAGTTCGAGATCCCTGAGGACATGGATATGCAAACTTTTGATCAAGGCCTGCTCTTTTTTGGGGAGAATTCTTATCTTTTGGAAAAACAACAAGGAGTCTGGTGGCACCTTAAAGACTAACATTTATTGAGCATAAGCTTTTGTGGGTAAAACACCACTTCTTCAGATGCACGGAGTGAAAATTACAAATGCAGGCATTATATAATGACACATGAAGGGAAAGGAGTTACCTCACAAGTGGAGAACCAGTGTTGACTTCATGTGTCATTATATAATGCCTGCATTTGTAATTCTCACTCCATGCATCTGAAGAAGTGGTGTTTTACCCATGAAAGCTTATGCTCAAATAAATCTGTTAGTCTTTAAGATGCCACCAGACTTCTTGTTGTTTTTGTGGATACAGACTAACACAGCTACCCCCAATACTATCTTTTGGAGTTCACATACACAACTCCCCCCACCCCCGCATAGCTTCCTCTTTCCTCTTGTACCTGTATAGAACACAGGTGTGTAGTCTCCATGGTTACCACAATGCACAAGCTTTGAAAGCAGCTTCCAAACTCTAAGCCCTCTGCCTGAGGCCCCAAATGGATTGTTGTCCCTTGCAGTGCCTGCGTAAAAATATTTTAAATCTTTATATATTTACTCAAAATAAGTGAGATAAGCTTAGGAATATCAAATTTATTTGGGCATAAGCTTTCATGGAGTAAAACCCACTTCATCAGATGCATGGAGTGGAAAAAACAGTAAGTAGGTATATATACACAGTACATGGAAAGATGTACCTACCAAGTGGGGGGTCAGTGTTAACAAGACAATTCAATTAAAGTGGAAGTGGGCTATTCTCAACGGTAGACTACCAAGGGAGGAAAAATCATTTTCATAGTGGTAACAAGCCCAATGTAAACAGGGTGGCCCATTTCAAACAATTGACAAGAAGGTGTGAGTAACAGTAAAGGGAAATTAGTTTGGAGAAATTAGTTTTTGTAGTGACCTATCCACTCCCAGTCTTTATTCAGGCCTAATTTGATGGTGTCCAGTTTGCAAATTAATTCCAGTTCTGCAGTTTCTCACTGGAGTCTGTTTTTGATGTTTTTTTTGTTGAAGAATTGCCACTTTTAAGTCTGTTATTGAGTGTGCAAGGATATTGAAATGTTCTTCAACTGGCTTTTTAATGTTATAATTCTTGATGTTTGATTTGTGTCCATTTATTCTTTTGCGTAGAGACTGTCCGGTTTGGCTAATGTACATGGCAGAGGGGCATTGCTATCATATGATGGCATATATCAATGTGATATATGCCACAAATTACAACATTCAAAGAATTATAACATAGGCTCCTTTAAACATGAGTTCAAAACTCTAAATCAATACACCCCTGAATTTAGGCTGTTTGGATCCAGAAGTCTGGCTCTGAACTTTTTCTGCTGATTTTGGATCCAGGCCAAATTCCAGTTGTGGGATGAATCTGTTTCAGATTGAGTTTGACCTCCAAGTTGCTGAGAATAGCTTGTGAAATTGTGGATTATAAAAGGGTTCTATGCCATGTGGACACCAGTATTTTTCAGGCAGAAGTGGCCTAGGGAATAAGCAGGATAGAATGGATCTCACAGCCTAGCTCAACCCAATCAGTTGGAGGATCTGATAGGAGGAATAGCATTCTAGGGCCTGAAAGGGAGAACATGGTTTTCTGGTCTGAGAGTGGGAAAGAAAGTACATTGGATGGAATGAGTACTTCCATGGAGAGAGGCAGATAGAGAAGCATTTTATAACTCCATGCTCTGCACACATAAGGTGATCTTCAAATGATCTAGATTAAAAGTAAAACAGCAGGATGATCTCCATTCTGTACAGTGTACTGATACAGAACCATGGGCACCAGGTTTGTATAATTGTTGGTGATGCCCAGAATGGGTCCAAGCAGAGCCATCCTGTCTATAGGGCAGAACGGGGCAACCGCCCTGGGACCTGCACTTTGGGGGGCCCCGCGCTTCAGGAGGATGCAGGGCCCAGGGTGGCCTGGGGTGTTAGCACTGGGCCTGGTGCTGGCAGCAGTGAGCAACCTGGCCCCAGCCCGCCCTGCTCTGCTCTGCCCCACCCCTCAGGGGAGGGGTTGGAAGCCAGAAAGAGGTGGGGTGGGGGTTTGGGGGAAGGGGTGGAATGGTGGCAGGGTGGGGGCAGGGCAGGGCCAGGAAGATGTTGGGCAGGGCAGAGGAAAGGTTGCGGTTGCTGGTTCCAGGCCCCCTGCTAGCCTTCCAGGCCACCCTAGACCCGCATCCCCCTGAAGCATGGGGCCCCCCAAAGTGCAGGGCCCGGAGCAGTTGCTCCTGTCTGTCCTATGGATGGGATGGCTCTGAAAATATAAGTCCAAATATTGGTGGAGCCGAGCCCACATTCCTGAATATTGGTGGAGCATGGGCCCATACGACTTGCCGCCCATGTACAGAATATACGCCTACCCTATTCTACATTCATAAGCTGTTACTGAGTGTAAAACATTTCTTATTCTGAATCTGTTTTATCACTGTTCATACAGAATTACATGCAAAACAACTACACTAAAATAACTGTGTTAAAGCTGAAAAGTCAAGCACTCAAAAGTTAGGAAGTGCCAGAATTAGGGTTTTCCCCTTTGTGTGTATGCATTACAATATAGTTTGTAATTACATGATCACATTCTATTTTTTCCAGCAAGCCCCTAGTTCAATCAGTGCACAGAATGGACAGTGCTCAGTTAATAAGCAGCTAGGCAATATTTTGTTCTCCTTTTTCGGTATCGTCCACGCCATATTTACTGCACAGTATTCAAACCCTCCTCTGAAGATAGAATTATTTTTTTCTATGGCTTTTCTGTGGTGCTCATCACTATCGTATCTAAGTGTTTCACAAATATTAATGAATTTATTTTCACAACACCCCTGGGAGGAGAGGGTGGGTGGTATTATTTCAGTTTTACAGATAGCAAACTGAGGTACTGAGTGATTAAGGTAAAAAGTTTCCACTAATTTTGCATTTCCAATTTGTTTTTCAGAGTACTTACCATTAACATGGCACTTTATATGTTTAGAGCACAGCTCCCAGTGACTTCTGTTGCAGCTGTGGATGCTCAGCACTTCCACAAACCAGACCAGGGTCTCCACTGAGGCATCCAGAAAATCAGGAACACACAATTAGTGATCACCCGTGAAATGTTTGATTCAAGTGATTTGCCTAGCATCACACGGGAGCACTAAATCCTGAAAAGTTTTAGATGCTTAATTTCCACTGGAAGTTAGTCTCCTAAATACTTTTAAGGCTCTGGACCAAAATCCAAAAAAGCTTCACTTTTATCCCTGTTCCCTTTCTGACAACATAGCTTATTTAAAAATGTCAGAATTAAAAGCTTCTGATCAGCCAAGTCCCTTCATGAAAGACTGTATCAGTCAGAAGGGAGGTAGGTGATAATCTCCTGCTTCACAGAAGGACCTCTCAACTTTCTTCTGAAGTCATAAGGACCCATGATTACTAATCAGTGGATTTTAGATGTCATATCAAGTGCCTGTAGAACTGAATTATATCTTAAAGAAATTAGATTCATTAAACAATTTCAGGAATCAATAAAATGAGCATCAGTTCAAATCAGTTTTTCCTTGTCTCTGGATTCAGACTATTTACATTGCTAGTGTGTCTCAATGCCAGTAGTGATGAGGAATTTATTTTATCTTCTTAAATACTTCACTATATAATAGATGCACTTTTTTTTTACAGAGCAGGCATAAACCTGAAAAAAAAAAGGTTAATTGAAAAAAAGATCTTAACATTCTTAAAACTGTGTACTGTATCAGGACAACTTAACAAGAGAGGTCATGCTAGCATGCCAGTTCTTCCACAAGCACAAGGAATAATATAACTCCTGTGGGGAGATTCCAAACTGGTATCACTCTGGTATTCAACAAAGCAGTTAAGCATGTACTTAACTTCAAGTGTGTGCTAAAGTCAAATTACCGCGTGTGTGCTTTTCTAGATAGGGATGGATTTACGTACATGCTTGAGTGCTTTGCTGAATCAGGACCTTAGTCAGAATGTCTGTGTCAAAACCTCATACTTATGAATCCTTCTGTTTGAATGCTGTTTATAGAAAATAATAATAATGGTCAGGTTTTTGTTTTGTGATCAAAGTTGTTTTGCTTAGCAGTTCCAGTACCCTTTGCTGAACAGAGCTTCCTGTGGCAAAGCTGATACTATGTCCCAGTGGATTCATAATACTTTTCAGGTCAAATTATGTTTCCGTGTGTCCTTTCTGCTGATTGGTGGCTGGTATATTAGTGTTTTCAGATCTGTATATAAACCCATCCACTTCATGGAAAGATTAGGCCATGAAAGGAAGTGGAATTGATGCTATTCTGCTTCACAGGTGAGGACAGGGTGTGATGAAACCATGTGTGAGGGACACACATTGTGCACCAGGGAGTAGTTCTCCATAGAGATTCCACCTATAGTAGTACAGAGTAAGTTTTCAGGATGTGGTGGACTGAGGAAGGGGCAGGGCAACTGGATCCATACTGTTACTAGAGAACCCCTTTGTATAGGTGAAGTAGTGGCCATACAGTAGCTGCATTGGTTCTTTGGGGAGTGGGAATACAGGGATTCTCCTCCATTCCCATTCATTCCCTTCAGAGAACACTTTTGCAAAGACCATGCTGGGAGAGCAGAGCAGACCAAAAGAAGGCAATACCTCCTTTCCAGAAGCAAATTAGGTGAATCTTTAAAATATGCCTTTGGGTTTCTAAAAATGGAGCCTGGATTTCTTCTGCTTGTTTAGTTCATAAATTTATAATGTTTGGGTGCGGGGGGGGGATGATTTTTTTTGTGGTAATGTGATTTTACATTAATAAAAACTTTAATTAAATGCTTTGAGTATCATAACCTGTTTTTAAGAACTAGGAATTGTATTGCGTATTTATTGTCTTCTGAATACTTTTTGTTTTTGTAAAAGTATAAACATGCCACTGGTTAGATTTTTCTTGTCGCTAATAAATAAAAAATCACTGATCACCTGAATTTACGTGTATGGAGAAACAATTACTTTGACTGCCTGGTTTTTATAGTCAGTGAGTCACATTTGGTCTCAGTTACTCTGGTTTACACCAGTGTAACTCCAATGACTTCAGTGGAATTACTCTGAATTCATTCCCGTATAACTAATAGCAGACATGTCACTGTCACTCAGAAGGTATTTTTGCAAAAACCTATTCAAAATCAGCAATGCAGTCCTTTTTGTACTGTGTATATTATGGTATTAAAAACAGAAGTTATGACTATCCTACAACTCTGATTGAAATACTAGCTGTAAAGCTAGTTTTATTCATTAACTTTCCTTCTGTCAAGGTAGCAAGAAGCTTAAAAAACTGCTCTAACAAAATTCCTATGATTTTTACATTATTCAAGTATTATCCAACATGGAGAACTACAGTGATTAACTGTGGAAAAATTAAGAGACCTATTACTTGTCCTGGGAAGGACAGACATACTGTTAAATTGACAAAAACTACATAAAGATTTAAATGTGGCTCTAATTAGTTTTATTCACGACTCTAGTCTCTGCAGATAGATCTTTTGATGCCAGCCTGCTTCCACCTAACATGAATAATGAGAATGGTTAGTGAATAATATTTCATACTGCCATGTTCCCATGGAAGCAGCTTCCACTTGTATGCATGGTTCCAGTGACTACACTTTGATGAAGTGGTAAAAAGAAAAACACATAACTATCTAATTTCTAGATACACAAAATCTTGGAGCTTGGCGATATATCAGTATGTGCGAAATTACTCTTTGCCAATACAGTGAATCAGTTTCTTATATCAGAATATGCTTATTTAACGCCTGTCATCCACAGGCACTTAGGGTGCTTTACAAATAATAACTAATCAGCAATAAAGTGATATTGGAGGATATAACTTTGTCATAAATATAAAGGGAAGGGTAAACACCTTTAAATCCCTCCTGGCCAGAGGAAAAACCCTTTCACCTGTAAAGGGTTAAGAAGCTAAGACAACCTCGCTGGCACCTTGACCAAAATGACCAATGAGGAGACAAGATACTTTCAAAGCTGGAGGAGGGAGAAGGGTGGGGGGGACAAAGGGTTCTCTCGGTCTGTGTGTTGTTTTTGCCGGAACTAGAGCAGGAATGTAGGTCAGAACTCCTGTAAAAAGTCAGTAAGCAATCTATTTAGATATGCGTTAGATTCTGTTTTGTTTAAATGGCTGATAAAATAAGTTGTGCTTAATGGAATGTATATTCCTGTTTTTGTGTCTTTTTGTAACTTAAGGTTTAGCCTAGAGGGATTCTCTATGTTTTGAATCTGATTACCCTGTAAGGTATTTACCATCCTGATTTTACAGAGGTGATTTTTTTTTACTTTTTCTTCAATTAAAATTCTTCTTTTAAGAACCTGATTGCTTTTTCATTGTTCTTAAGATCCAAGGGTTTGGGTCTATGTTCACCTATGCAAATTGGTGAGGATTTTTATCGAGCCTTCCCCAGGAAAGGGGTGTAGGGCTTGGGTTGATTTTGGGAGGAAAGACATTTCCAAGTGGGCTCTTTCCCTGTTATATTTGTTAGATGCTTGGTGGTGGCAGCAATAAAGTCCAGGGACAAAAGGTAAAATAGTTTGTACCTTGGGGAAGTTTTAACCTAAGCTGGTAAAAATAAGCTTAGGGGGGTTTTCATGCAGGTCCCGACATCTGTACCCTAGAGTTCAGAGTGGGGAAGGAACCTTGAGAAACTTTGATACAGATTCCATTAAAAAGCCAGACTAAGTTTCCAACTTAGATTTAAAAAACAGAAATAGTCTAAGCTCTGTATGCTGCAAATGGAAAGAACTCTGCAAGGACATAGTAGCTAATGGTTCCCATTCCATAAAATTAAGAGACCTCAGGAAAACCAACAGATTTGCTTCGGCAGCTTTTAGTAGTTGGCTGAGAACATAAAATTGGTAAATATGTTAGACAGACGCCTGTAAGGCTTTCTGGATTGCAAAAGAGGCTTTAAAATCAGTACATTAGTTAAGCAGAAACCAGTTAATATATCAATGTTAACTGACCCCTTTTCACAAGGAACTTGACAACTGTAGTTTGCATCACCTGGAGTTTATGCATGACCTTACTGAGTGAGCTAGGCAGCGGGTTGTTGCAATAATCAAATTTTGAGGTGCCAAAAGTGAGGAAACCCATGTCAACATCTGAATAAGACACAATGGCTATAATGTAGGGTGAGTTCTTGAGTGAGACTAAGGTGCAGCTATACATTTCTCAAAATGAAAGGATTTCTCTAGATCATGCTACATTCTTTTTGATATTATATATCATGCTCTAGCACCAGAAATGCGGTAGGTGCTTTTCAGAACAAATCTCTGACTCCTGTACCCAAGAATTTACAATCTAATTTTAGACATAAATTAGACTTCTACAAAAGGGGGAACTAACAAAGAGTAGAGAGAGGATGGCGTGAAGAAAGATAAGGGTGACAGAAACAAAATCACATTGTTATTCTGATTAGACATATGCACATCCAGATGGCTCAGTTAAAAGGATGTTCATGTTTGTTAATGATTAATTGATTGACTCTTGGTGATTATCACAGAAGAACTGCATCTTAACAAGGGTTTGAACGAATGGGGTAATGAGTTGTTGGGCTGGAAAAGTGAAGGTATTCCATACTTTTGAGATGGCATGAAAAAAGCTGCAGAAAAAGCAACGGGAGAAGCGTGATGTAGAGACAAACTAATTGCTCCCAAAGAGAACAATAAGTAAAGAAAAGTGAATTAAAGAGAGACTGGGGATGAAAGAGGACAGGGACTATTGCAATAAAATCACGTTTTCCTCCCTGCATGAGTAGAAAGTTGGCTCAATTAAAAATCTTGGGTTTTCTGTGTTTTTTTTAATAATGGTTTGGTATTGATTCACTTCCTGTAGACATTCCAAGAAGTGCATCTTTCCTAAGAAGGGATTTGAATGAAGGGGGCAGGTGAATCAGGATAGGCAAGGGATCCAAGGCATAGGCATTGGCTTGATAAAAGGCACAACATGGTTGTGGGAGAAGACAAAGTAATTTATCTTGAAGAGACTATAGACTAAAGAAAAGAATTGGTGTATAAGACAGACAACATTTCTGTCTTCTCTAATTTGCCTGTAAAGATTGGACTGAATGTCTATAACTGTGCTAATAATACAAGTGTAGCCTCAGCATAAATATCAAAACATATACAACATAATTGGTAACCCCAACAAATATTTCTCAAGGTAAACAAATTAAAAACAAACTAAGAAGCCTAGGACTGAAGATTGAGCCATACTTTACATTAGACTGGAACAGGATCAAAAGAAATGTCTGAGGTTTCCAATGGGAGTTGATTTCAATGGAAGTGAGAAGCCTAAATTTTATTGACAATGTGGGCCTAGTTGCCCAACTGTTATTGATTTTACTGGGATTTGATCAGTTTAACTCCCAAGGTGTCTCTGAAAACCCCAACCATAACTATTAACTGAGAGATGTAAAATGCAGAAAAATTAAGGGACAAATAAGTCAGCACTGAACCCAGAAAACTTATACTTCTACATATTCACTACTTGCCAGACTCAAAATAAAAACAGATCTATCTAAAAACTGAATCTACAAATGCAATGAGAACTAAATTATACCTGTCCCTGAGGTGGTGGAAAGGATTGAGAAAGGCCTTTCCTCCAGCACTTACACAAAGGATAGCCATAATTTGGGCGTACAATGGTAGGAAGAACAATGGGGGAGGCTTGTCAGCACTGCTTGCAGCCTTCCACACTGCACACATTGCATCACATTGCACTTGATGGGCTGCACTGAGACATTAGTGTCTATTACATCTCTGAGACCATTATGAATCTACCCCAGCACCCAAGAGACATTATGCCATCCAGTGGAATAATGCCACTCTTTCCAGTTTTCAGAGTAACAGCCGTGTTAGTCTGTATTCGCAAAAAGAAAAGGAGTACTTGTGGCACCTTAGAGACTAACCAATTTATTAGAGCATAAGCTTTCGTGAGCTACAGCTCACTTCATCAGATGCATATCGTGGAACCTGCAGCAGACTTTATATATACACAGAGAATATGAACCACTGTCCTGTGGGTGGGAGGAGGTATTGGTTCATATTCTCTGTGTATATATAAAGTCTGCTGCAGGTTCCACGATATGCATCTGATGAAGTGAGCTGTAGCTCACGAAAGCTTATGCTCTAATAAATTGGTTAGTCTCTAAGGTGCCACAAGTACTCCTTTTCTTTTTACTCTTTCCAGTGTTCAGGTACTAAACATGTTCCCTCCTCATAGCATTTTCATGTCTCTCAAAAGCCATCATTCAGCCCAAGGGTTGTTTGTTCAGCTTTGCTCTAGCACTGCCAGTCCTCAAGGAAGAAATTTCAGTCAGGAGAACATTTAATTACATCAGATTTAAGCTTCTGAACTATATTACAGTCCACAGGAGAGCAAATTGCTAGCAGGGCATCTGAGTTCCCTGGAGGATTTGCCTCTAAGTAAGGGCAGCAGATGGCTTTCCCTTGCTCTGGGAATTCTGAAGAGGTAGAGAATCTGAATCTGCTGATAGGCTGGAGAGGATGTTCTGAACCAGTGCATCCTCCCAGCTGCTCTGGCCAGACTTCTTCTTCAGTCAGTATTGACCACTTTGGGGAAGCAGTACTTTGCAGTTGTTTTGCATCACAGTGAGACTGCAGATAGACTCTGGAATACCAGCAATTCTTTACTGTGACTTCTGTGGTGTAACTTGTTTTTTTTCCTTTCTAAATGAGCTAATTATCAATTACATCTGTGTGTTAAATAAGGGTTCCTTCCATGGGGTCCGACTTCTCAGAGGATTATGATTTTCACTGTAGGGTCAAACAGCAGCAGAAGCTGGGGCAAGTTTGAAAAGTATTCAACAACTATTAATAATTGCAAAGGGAAAACAGAAAATATTGGTGCCACCAGCATGCACACCCATTTCTCAGTGGTTGCCACCTTGACTTCTCTTTGAGATGGATGGAATCCCTGCAGCAGCTTTAGAATCTTGAAATCATTTTTATTTGATTCAACTTCTCTGTGCACTCATAAAACATATTTCAACCAAATGCTATGCTTGAGCAGCCAGCCCTCACTTCTTCCTCATGCTCAGATGATGGCATTCCAGAGTGACAGCTTTCTTCTCTCCATTGTTTATCCATTCAGCAGGTCTCAGGGTGATTCAACTGTATACTCTGCAATAGCCTAGGGTCAGCCATAGCATAGTAAGGACAGAATTTGGAGGTTTTCAATGTGATGAAACTATCTACGTGGTGTATCAGACCTCTCAAACTTAAATAGTGACCATGACGTGTGTTTTGATCAGCAAGGATTTTTTTCATATAATTCAATTTGTCATTTAGCACAGAAGCTTGTAAACAGTTATTAATATCATTTAAAGTTGGACCTGACCTCAGACACGAGATCCTAAACACAAACACACTTCCCCAGCCCAGTGAACATCAGGGAAGTTCAGATTTGTATAAAAACTCTATAACTCCATGGTTTGGGTCCATCTCTAATATCAATGCGTATCATAATATGTATACATCTAACTAATATATTATCATCTATTGTTCTTACATTGGTACCTATCATCACAGAATTGGACCATATGCCATATATTTGAAAAGGCACAATAATAATACATACAGTTCACTTGGTATTTAATTGCAAGTAGCTCTGGTGAATGTTAGTCTACAGTTATTTATAATCATTTTGAATTTTGGCAAGAACATATCCATTGGTAAGTAAACTATTGTTCTTAAGGTGTCTAGCAGTATTTATTTTACCTGCTCAGATCATTTTTTCAGTTGTGCATGATTAGAAGCTCAGAAACTGATGTACTATAATGTTAGGCAGGTTGAATAACCAAATGATATGCATATATAAATATATCCATATAGGGCATGCCAGTCCCTCAGTGTGCATGTCAAAACTAGCCACAGTAAATTGTGATGTTCTTCACAGAACACAGGGGAAACAGAATTTCAACTTGTGCTAGGACACTCTGGGGTAAAAATTTCACACTTGAGCTGACAAGTGTAAAAACAATTCCCGCTAAACCCACATGCCTACCCCCCCAAATCTCACCCATGCCAGATACCTATTTTGTGTTGTTCTGAGGGTTGAGCTGGCTACTAATTCTAAGTTAGTCCCTTTCAATAATGGTTAACAGAGAGACAGAGTAAGTGAAAGGATGGTTAAATTAAAAAAGTCAGCATTACCCAAAGGTTATCACTTTGTACTATCTGGGACACCATAATTACTCCCTTTACTTAGAATAAGAAATAACTGGAGTAATGATTAGTATGCTTTGAAAATAGTTTTTACTGGCTACTTCTATGTGTGTTTATCTTGATGAATTTGAGACTTGCTCATGTTCCCCATGTGCATTATACTGCAACATTGGACTCTGGACCAAAGAAAGGAAGAGAAGCAGTTTGGTGTTATGGTGGGGGAGATGTAGATTTTAGTTAGAATACTCCATGTCTTTGCTCAAATGCAGGGAGGAGAAGAGGAGAACGCAGCCAGAAGGATCTAGAAACATCCAGAAGTAGGGTGTGGCATTACTAGACATGCTCAATAGCTGTCTCTGAGACTGTTTAGGAAGTTTTCATGGTTGGTAATCCACCTGGTAAGTCACACCCTAGTCAACCTTTGAGAGCTGAGCCAATCAGCGCTCAAGGCAAGGCAAGGTTATAAATATAGGAGTTAAAGACAACACTGTGTACTCAGTGGCCAGTCAATGCAGAGCCAAAAGATGTGTCTGCTGTGATGATTGGGTTGCAAAACCTGTACCACTTTGGATACAAGTGAGTACTATTCCAACTTTACTTACTAGAAAAGCCCTCCATTAGAATGAATCATAAGGACTGGAAGGGACCTTGAGAGATCTAGACCAGTCCCCTGCACTCAAAGAAGGACTAAGTATCTAGCCCATCCCTAAGGGGTGTTTGTCTAACCCACTTTTGAAAATCTCCAATGATGGAAATTCCACAATCTGCCTAGGCATTTTATTTCAGTGCTTAACCACCTTGACAGTTAGGAAGTTTTTCCTAATGTCCAACCTAAACCTCCCTTACTGCAATTTAAGCCCATTGCTTCTTGTCCTATCTTCAGAATTTAAGAAGAGCAATTTTTCTCCCTCCACCTTGTAACTTTATGTACTTGAAAACTGTTAGCATGTCCCCTCTCCATCTTCTCTTTTCCAGACTAAACAAACCCATTTTTTTTCAATCTTCCCTCATAGGCCATGTTTTCTAGATGTTTAATCATTTTTGTTGCTCTTCTCTGGACTTTCTCCAATTTGTCCACATCTTTCCTGAAATGTGGTCCCCAGAACTGGATACAATACTCCAGTTGAGACCTAATCAGAGCAGAGTAGAGAGGAAGAATTACTTCTCATGTCTTGCTTAAACACTCCTGCTAATACATCCCAGAATGATGTTTGCTTTTTTTTCTTTTTTTTTTTTTTGCACAGTGTTACACTGTTGGCTCATATTGAGCTTGTGATCCACCACGATTTCAACAATTTCCATCCCACCATCAACCTCAGCCTGGACCGGTCCACACAAGAGATCCACTTCCTGGATACTACTGTGCTAATAAGCAATGGTCACATAAACACCACCCTATACTGGAAACCTACTGACCGCTATGCCTACCTACATGCCTCCAGCTTTCATCCAGACCACACCACACGATCCATTGTCTACAGCCAAGCTCTACGATACAACCACATTTGCTCCAACCCCGCAGACAAACACCTACAAGATCTCTATCAAGTGTTCTTACAACTACAGTACCCCACGTGCTGAAGTGAAGAAACAGACTGACAGAACCAGAAGGGTACCCAGAAGTTACCTACTACAGGACAGGCCCAACAAAGAAAATAACAGAACTAGCCATCACCTTCAGCCCCCAACTAAAACCTCTCCAACGCATCATCAAGGATCTACAACCTATCCTGAAGGACGACCTATCATTCTCACAGATCTTGGGAGACAGGCCAGACCTTGCTTACAGACAGCCCCCCAACCTGAAGCAAATACTCACCAGCAACCACACACCACACAACAGAACCACTAACCCACGAACCTATCCTTGCAACAAAGCCCGTTGCCAACTGTGTCCACATATCTATTCAGAGGACACCATCATAGGAGGACAGCCACACTATCAGAGGCTCGTTCCCTGCACATCTACCAATATGCCATCATGTGCCAGCAATGCCCCTCTGCTATGTACATTGGTCAAACTGGACAGTCTCTACGTAAAAGAATAAATGGACACAAATCAGACATCAAGAATTATAACATTCAAAAACCAGTCGGAGAACACTTCAATCTCTTTGGTGACTCGATTACAGACCTAAAAGTGGCAATTCTTCAACAAAAAAAATTCAGAAACAGACTCCAACGAGAGACTGCTGAATTGGAATTAATTTGCAAACTGGATACAATTAACTTAGGCTTGAATAAAGACTGGGAGTGGATGGGTCATTACACAAAGTAAAGCTATTTCCCCATGTTTATTCCCCCCCACCCCTGCATTGTTCCTCAGAAGTTCTTGTCAACTGCTGGAAATGGTCACTACAAAAGTTTTTTGTCCTCTCCTGCTGGTAATAGCTCATTTTACCTGATCACTCTCCTTACAGTGTGTATGGTAACACCCATTGTTTCATGTTCTCTGTGTATATAAATCTCCCCACTGCATTTTTCACTGAATGCATCCGATGAAGTGAGCTGTAGTTCACAAAAGCTTATCCTCAAATAAATTTGTTAGTCTCTAAGGTGCCACAAGTACTCCTTTTATTTTTGCGGACACAGACTAACATGGCTGCTATTCTGAAACCTGTCATTATGACCCCCAGATCCCTTTCTGAAGGACTCCTTCCTAGGCAGTCATTTTCCATTTTGTATGTGTGCAACTGATTGTTCCTTTCTAAATGGAGTACTTTGCATTTATCCTTATTGAATTTCATCCTATTTACTTCAGACCATTTCTCCAGTTTGTCCAGTTTATTTTGAATTTTAATCCTATCTCCAAAGAACTTGCAACCCATCTCAGCTTGGTATCATCGGCAAACTTTATAAGTGTACTCTGTATGCCATTATCTAAATCATTGATGAAGATATTGAACAGAATCGGTCCCAGAACTGAACCCTGTGGGACCCCACTCGTTACGCCATTCCAGCTTGACTGTGAAACACTGATAACTACTCTCTGGGCATGGTTTTCCAACCATTTATGCACCCACCTTATAGTATCTCCATCTAGGTTGTATTTCCCTAGTTTGTTTGTGAGAATGTCATGCATGATAGTGTTTGAATAATGCCCTAGAGTAAGAGCCTTATAGAAATCCAGGGAATGGATATTTCATATGCTTAACTCAATGCCTTTGAATACAGGCTGCAGATGTCTGTTTCACCAGCAATTGAAAGAACCAGTCAGCTATTAACCCAAGGCCTGGAATGCTAGTAGATGATGAACTACTCAGACTATTTGTTTGTTCTGGAATGTTTGAAAGATCTGAGGTACTGCCATTCTACTCAAGTTCTGAGGAGCCCAAGTGACACATGCTACATGTTATGGACATAATAATCTCAGAAAGAAAATCAGAGGGGAATCTGTTTAGATGTATGTGCTGAATTATAGAAGTGTCAATGTTATATTGGAACCTTATATTTGAATTTAGGTAATGGCAACAAGTTGAGGGTATCTGTACAAGGAACACCAATAGATTTACTGTCTAACTGCTTTTGTTTAAAAGTTATTCATAGTAGTCTAAATACTATGTACAATAGTTTACACTATTTATATATATTTTTTGGTGTGTATTAAATAGTTCGTTTACTCGGAAGAAGCATGGAACTCTTGCTTTGAAGCTGACTGAGAACTATTGTCACCTACTTATCACGGTTTAACATATAATAGGCCTGAGGTTCAACTCAGTGTAATGCTTTCTGAAGAGAGACAGTTCTGGCCTGTGCTTTAGCAAGGAGTTAAGCTGAGGTGTAATACAGTTACAAATATTGCCTCCCTACCACACTTCACTCACACAACTCTTCTATGTACTGGGGAGAGGAGAGAATAAACCCCCAAGAAGGGGGTGTTTCAGAAACCTAGCCAGGCGTGTGTTTTGTTGTGAAGTATGAAGGCTAGTTTTTGTGGTTCTCTATTTCAGCTAGCATACAACTACTTTTATATTTGGTGTCATCATCCATTTTCTTTATTTTACAGCGAAACCAAAGGGCCCCATTTCTTATCAGATCTCTCAAGCTATTTTTTTGGTGTTTCAATACTCAGAAATATCTGTGTTTACATCTTATACTTTGGCACTGTAGAAAAATATATATTTTCAAATATCCCATATTGTAAAGTAACAGTGAGGTTAACAATAGACATTTTCCATTCTAGAAAACGTAACTGGTTTCAGTAATTCATTAAAAAAAACTGAACAAATTAAACTGGTACAATCCTTAATGTAAAGTGCACTTCCATTAGTTGAATCCTGGCTTACATCAATTTAAGTTGATCCACACAAGTGAAATTGTTATAAACAAGGGTAACACTGGTTTATATGCATTTATGTTAGGAGCTCACATCAGCTTAACTAGGTGAGTTTTTAAATTAATCTGTTTTTTTTTACAACATAGACAAAGTCTAAAAGAACAAGGCAAGCATGCTGCAAAACAACAAAAATAAATAAATAAATTGATTTTCAATCCAAAGGTTTGATTTCATAACTACAGGGACATATTTTGAATTCTGATCACTGGTAAAAAAGCGGAATACAAATTATCAGACAATTCAGACACTTTCAGTATCACTGGATCTAATTTATTTTATATTATAGATAAAAATGAATTAAAAGAACATCTTGTGTAGTGCAGGTCACGGAGTTAACAACAGCAATACAATTATGGGGCAAGATAAAACCACAGAAAGAATATAACATAGATACAATGGTTCCTCTGAATAGAGAAACAACGGATGCAGATGAAAACAAATTACACGCTGGTATTTTAACAGATGGCTTAACTCAGTATGGTGAAAAACCAGAAAGAGTTGATGGTTCCCTGGCTCTATAACTGACCTTTTCTATGAATGTGATGAATGGAAGCCAGGTAGTGCGGTGTTTATTATAAGAGTCTCTCCTGAGGCTAGTCCTCTTCTCCATCATCAGTAGATCCTATTCCTTAACAATCCACCTGTCCAGTGACAGGGCAATTGGACTGCACCATTTAGTGGTTATAGGCCATTCAGCTACAGCAATAAATGTCTTGTCTGTGCTTGTGATTTATTCTTAGATGAATTATGATCTATACCTGAAATAGCTAAATGGGTTTCAGTGAAGTTTGTTCACCAATAATTAGTTCAAATTGTTGGAGAGTTGTACTATATATTGTTCTCAATGTGTATGCTCAGCTGTCTTCCTTCCAGCACTGCTTATTTCACATGCTGCATGTTTTATCTGATCTGCTCTTCTTGAGGTCAGTCTTGTGCAAAATCTGATATTAGGTAATGAAGTGCATAGTGGAGATTGAGGTATGTACTTGTATTTTAGGTACATCAGTTAGAACAGAACCAGCTGATGCATGTTATAGTTTCTAGCCCACGCCATATTGCCAAGTGTGTATTCTTACTGACCTGGTATTTGAGAAGAAGTGCAAACAAATGAGTAATTGGCTCTTATATTATTCTTGATATTAAGAAAGAAAGGTCATATGAGGCCTGATTTTCAGTAATGCTGACCATATATTTGGAGTCCCTAGAAGCTGGGGTTACTCAACACGTTTGCATAATGTTTCTTTGTGGTAATCTCAAGTATCTTTCCTTGTTTTTTTGTGAATATTTGTCAATTTCTGCAAATACTGAAATACTTCTAAATGTTTTTACTGACTCTGCATCAGTTCCAATAACATTATTTCATGTGTACATGCTAGTTATCCAGTTCAAGACCGGCTTTAGGCCATATTAATCAGGTTCTTTTTATATTTCTTATTTCTGAAATTGTGTGCAAGAAGAAGCACATAAAATAAAATACATTCATATAAACTTTTCTGTTCACATCTTGTAATTCTTGTTAAGTTTTCTAACACTTCTATATAGTTCATATTTCAACTGATTTCAATGGGCTTTGCATCAGGCCATGTATGACTAGATGGAAAAAGTATGTCAAGTGAGAAACACTATAATGATAACACAAAATAGACCTAGATCCTGGAGTAACATCCCAGGGTACAATTAAGAATAATGAGCATCTGTGTCACCCCTGCCCTGCAACCTTAGAGTGCCTCGTAGTGCCTTGTTGAAGTAGCTCTCACCTGAGCTGCTCACAAACAGTCTTCCAGTATGCAAGCCACATCCTGAGTGTATGTGTGTAACTGCAGCCTTCCAGCCAAACTTGGGTTACACTCTGCCTCTCACCAGTCTTAGTTATGCTTCAGGGTAACCCCAACACACCCTCAGTCCCAGACTGCTTACCAGATATTATTTTAATATCAGATTTTGCACAAATGTATGTCCTGTACTGCCCAACCCTCTCCTGAACAGAATAGAATATTTTAAATCTGTTATTTCTTAAAGGGAATAATATGCCATTTTATCTCAAATAATTATTGAGACACTTCCGTTTAAACACACTGGGTCAGATAAAACAGTAAAACAAGTTTATTAACTACAAAAGATTGATTTTAAGTGAGTAGAAGTAATGAGGCTTAAAAGTCAGAAATGGTTACAAGAAAAATATAGATAAGACACCTAACTTAAAAAACTATATCAGATTCAAGCGAACTTTCTCACCCCATGCTTTCACAACAGTCTTACTGACCAAACCTTGTAGGTCTAGACTCCTCCCCCAGAGTCCAATGCTTTCTTCTTTTTTCTCTTCAGGTGCACTGAATGAGATAAGCAAGGCAAGGAAGAGGGGCACCTTGAGGTATTTATCCCTCCTTTTTATAGTTTCATTCCCTGTCTTGAAACACATTTCCAGCAGGGCATGAGGTGACAAAGAGTCTATTTGGAAGGAAGTTCTCTGCTGGCTTTTTTCTCACCTGCTTAAGTTTTCTTTGTTTCCCTTTCTTCTTGATGACTCTGTTCACTGTTTAAATGAAAATTAAGCAGAGCACACATTCCTTTGTTTAAGACAGACCTGTTTAAGACAGACCTGTTTGGCAATCTTTCTTTGGGCAGGGCTGTGAGGTTTTGGAACGTGTTAATAAGATCAGACTGGGAAATCTTATAACTTTACATACAATATTGCCACACATATTTTATCAGGACGATACTGAGTAGCAAATTATGAGTTTTCAAATGATACCTTACAAGACATACCTTGTACAAAATTATTACAATAGTGTGTAGGGTGTGGATATAGGGGTATATTTTGTCACACTGGCATATAGTCTCAAACCTCAATCCAGCTAAATCTGTAATCATGGGCTTAACTTTAAGCATGAGAATAGACACACTGATTTACATGCATGAGTAGTCCAAATTGAAGTTAAATTGCATTAAATAACTTGCTGAATTCATGCCAAAGCATCAGTTTAAGTAGTTAGGTCAGTAGCTTGGCATGGATGTTCAGGATGATTATTTTTCTGTTACGCTTATAATCATTGTGAACACAGACTTTATGCTTGCAAGCCAGCAGAATTTATAAACTAGTAAAGTCCAATTATTTCACTTGAAGGAGTTTACAAACTCCATCACAAAGTTCCTCAAGGGAAAAAAAAAACAGAAGTGAATCTATCTGTCTATCTACCTGAACATCACATGAAGGTTATAAACTTAAAAGTCAGCATTCAGAAATTGGAAAAAAAGGTTCTCATTAAAATTAATTCAGACAATCTGCATATATTGTATGTTGTCTTTTGTATTCCCGTGTTGCTCCTTATATATATACAGTAAAATAGCAGCAGTCAATGCACACCAAAAAACATCCAGAATGTGCAACATTGCTGTGTTTATGTTATTTTGAGATCTTTAACTTTTTCATTTCTTGGCTTTCAGGTAGACCTGGGTGTGATGGGATGTACCAGGCCCTTTGAGGGCCCCTGCTGGAGGCCTTGGGTCCTACCACACCTCACCCCAGAAAAGGAGTAGTGAAGGTGGGTCCTCCAGGCCTGCCTAGAAAGACTACAGGAAAGGAGCCTATCAGAGCCCAGTAGGCTTAATTTAAAAGAGCTGCAGGGCCTAAGCAACTCAGTTGCTGACAGGGACTAGAGGAGCAAGGAAGTTTCTGGAGCTCAAGGGAGAATTTGAAGGCGGCTTCTAGTGACCCTGGTATTCCGTGAGGAAGAACTTCAGCCCTGGGGGTAAGGGTGAAGAGGAAGGGGCTATATGGGAAGTGGCCCAGAGAACAGCAGCAGCAATGGAGTTAAAGGAAGCAGTATGTGGCTGCTTTCTTTAAGAGTTGCTGTTGCTGCATTCCCTAAGCTGCTTCCCACTCGGTCCCATCACCTTCACCAGTTACCTCAGGGTTACAGTCCTTGGGTTCACTCTCTGTTCTCTCAGAGCTTCTCGTTGGGCTCTTCTCCACTGGAGTCATTTCAGGCCCCCACTTGTGACTCAGCTCCTGTAACAAATTACATATACTCCAAGTTCTCTTCCTCCAGAATTGAGACTGGAGGCTGGGTCTTGCCCGCAGTGAAAGGGGTGTTTGAACCCAAGGACTTCTTTCCCACTTCTCACTTGAGATCCTCAGTCCTCTTTCTTTGTCTAGACGAGGTTTGCCAGTTACTGGGAAGCCTATGTCTGTGATAGTAATAGTCCTGATTCTGAATGTTTTTCCCAGGGCAACACCTTTTTTTTATGTATTCCGCTTCTTGTAATGTACCTTCCCCTGCAGAAAGGATTGGGAGTACTATTAAGGGTAACGTCCCCTCCTATCCAGTCTTTTGCCATTCTTAGACCAGGCCTCTCTACCTGGAGAGCTATCCGTGTTTGTACCCTGCTTTGGTCCTGGTCTTCTCTCCTCTCAGGGATCTCTGTCTGGAGAGTTTGTAGCAGTCTCTGCCCTGATTTCTCAGAGTCTCTCTCCCAGGCCTATCTGACTGGAGAGATTTTTGCAATCCTAGCCCCTTTTAGTCAGGGTTCCCACTCAGACCTCTCTACTTGCAGAGCTTTTACTTTCTTCCCTGGTTACTCAGGTTCTTCTTCTAAGAGGCTTATTTCTCTGTCCTTGGATTCTGTTGCCTACCCCAGCCCTGCTTTTGGGTCTTTCTCTGCTGGAACAGCCCTGAGTCCCCACACTAGCTTTTCCAATGCGTAGGTCAGCCTGGGTTTCCACAGTATCCTAATGTGCCAGGGCTCGGTCTGAGTCCCCAGTATACCCTTTACTTCCTTTCCCAGGTGGTCCCAGACCCACTTGGTCCTTAAGCACAGTCCTAGTCCCTTCAGTATGAGGACTGAATAACCAACCTATCTCTCCCCAGAACTGTGGGTCAAGGCAGGCCCTTGACCACCCCAACACGCCATTGAGCTCTCTGGTCCTGCATGTCTCCACTGTCCCTCCTTTGATGGTCCCAGGCTTGCCTAATCCTGGAGTCTCCCTCTTGTTGCCACTCATTTCTCTAAGAGGCAATGTTGTTTTAAATGTCCTGTCACCCCGCAAGCAAAATATACTGCCGCTGCCCTTACATTGACAATGGGTATCACTCAGGGCCATTGACTCTGGGCAACAGAATAACAGGGCTACTGCATTCTTGCCATCACGGTTCACATAGAGATAGGTCTTCCTAATATATCCAGATTGCCCACAGGCATAGCATATTATCAACTGGCCTTCTGCCTCATAGACCCTAGGAGAGTTTCTGTGGCTTTTCCTGTAGTTCCCTCCTGATTCACCCATGGGCAAACCACTTAAGTGTCCCATATGTCCACAACCATACTATCTTCTTGGCTGGACCTAAGGCCTCCAGCCTGCTGTATCCCTCTTGTGTATCCAGAATATGTAACCATTGCTGCTTCTTTCCTACAGGATCTATAACAGGCACTGCTATTGTTCCTCTAGCCTGGCAAGCTGCTGTTGCAATTCCAGCTGCTGCAACCCCTGGGTGAGCTCGTGTGACCTGTTCCCTTTTGACATCTACGATGGTCGGACTTATTTGGGTGTTGCTGTGGTTGCGGGTCTCCCTGCCACGTCTGAGATGGGTGTTCCTGGAGTTGTTGCTGCTGCAGCTGGAGTACCTCCAGGCACCAGTTGTTGAGGGACGGGCTGGGACCCTTGTTGCACTTCTGCTCATACTCTCTGGGTTTCAGCAGAGCTGTGCTGCTGCTGGACTCGCAGTCTTATTAACTCCTCCATTGTCCCCTTGTTTTCAGGGGTTGGTCTGAAAAGATCCTACTTTTGATACCAAGCTGTCATGGGGGACACTCACCTCTTGTGAGTGCCTCCTATCAGCTGGGTGTGATCTTTAACTCTCTCTTTCTACTCACAGCACCCTCTGCCAGCTGTTAACCTCGTCAGGCTCATCTTCAATGGCTCATCCCTCTAGCTAAGTCATGCATAGTCTAACACATCAACAAACAAAACAGCTTCCGGGATATAACGTCCAACAGGGCCTGTCCCTGTACCCTTGTTACTGATTTAGACCTGTCTCTGGGCTCAGTTTTCAGCCCCTTGTAGGCTAGATTTCAATGTGTCCCTGCTGTCTTATAGAACAGTGCTCCCAGGTCTTTCTCCCTGGAGATCCTGAGTCCTGTTCTTCACTTGGGCCCATAAACATCACTTGTCCTATGCTCGGGGCTTTGGCTACTCTGCCAGTGGCTGGCAGGGGGACCCAGACCCATCCACTACTCTGTATCTAAACCCAGAAACCCTACAAATAGCAGCCAGGTGATACTTCCTTTAACTCCATTGCTACTGCTGTTCCCTAGGCCCTCCCACATAGCCCCTTTCTCTTCACCCGTACCTCACGGCTGACGGTCTTCCTCACAGAATAGCAGTGTCACCAGAACCTGTCCTCTGGCTCTCCCTTGAGCTCCAGCAACCAGCAGGAGCACCTTCCTTGATCCTCTCGACTCTACCAATAACTGTTTGGCTCAGGCCCTGCAGCTCCTTTTAACTGAGTCTGCTGGGCTCTGACAGACTGCTTCCCCGCGGCCTTTCTAGTTAGACCTGGAGTACACGCCTTCACTGCTCCTTTTTTGGGGTGGGGTGTGGAAGGTCCACAAGCCCGCCAGCCGGGGGCCTCAAAGGGCCTGGTCCACCCCTTCACACAGGGAAAGAATGTTCTGGTGAATAGCAAATTCATCTAAAAATGTATTTTTCAGGGCTCTGGAACTATTTGAAAATGTGGGTAGAATTTGGCAAATAGTTTTGGCTAAAACCCCCGCCAAAATCTGGAAACTTTCTAAATGTAATGGCACTTCATTTAGAAATTTAGGTATTTTTTGGAAAAATGTGAACACCCAAAAAACAAGTATTTTTTTTTCAGGTTGAACAATATTCTACTCAAAATTATCTTTTCAGCTTTTGTGTTTTACTGTGAAGAAAAGAATAAATCTGTTTCAGTTTAAACTGAATCATTTTTTACATTTTTGATTCAGCTGTCAAAGTGAAAAATCCATTATGCACGTGTCTCTGTTTTTAAGCATTGAAATATATAATATAAATTTCACATAAATGTGTATGCATTTATATATAAATATATAGAACAGTACTTACTTGTACCTTTATACATACAAATATAAATCCAGTAACTGATTTCACCTACTTTTGACATATGTGACTCAGTCTAACCATCTGAAGCTGTGTACCTGAGAGATGTTAAACCATAGAAATGTAGGCCTGGAAGAGGCTTTGAGGGGTAATCTAATCCACCACACCATGTTGAAGCAGGACCAGCTATACCTGGTCAACCCTGACTGGTGATTGGCTGACCTATTATTTAAAAACCTCCAGTAATGGAGATTCCACAGCCTCCCTTGGAAGCCAGAGCTTACCTACCCTCACAGTTAAAAAGTTTTTCTTAATGGCTAACCTAAATGTCCCTTGCTGCAGATTAAGCCCATTAGTTCTTGTCCTACCTTCCGTGGACATGGAGAACAATTGATTACTGTCCTTTGTAACAGCCCTTAACCTATTTGAAGACGATTATCAAGTCCCCCCTCAGTCTTCTTTTTCTCAAGGCTGATCATGCCTGTTTTTAAAAAAAACTTTTCCTCACAGATCAGGTTTTCAGAACCTTTTCTCATTTTTGTTGCTGTGTTCTGGATTCTCTCCAATTTGTCCACATCTTTTCTAAAGTATGGCACCTAGAACTGGCCATTGTATTCCAACTGAGGTCTCATCAGTGCTGAGTACAGCGAGACAATTACCTGCCTGGTCTTACATACAACACTTCTGGCTATGCACTCCAGAATTATATTCGGCTTTTTTTGCAACTGCATCACATTGTTGACACATATTGAATTTGTGATCCACTACAATCCTCAGATCCATTTCAGCAGTACTACGACTGAGCCAATTATTTCTCATTGAATAGTTGTGCACTTGATTTTTCCTTCCTAAAGGTAGTACTTTGCCTTTAATGAATTTCAATTTGTTGATTTCAGACCAGTTCTCCAATTTATCTAGGTCATTTTGAATTATAATCCCATCCTCTAAAGTGCTTGCAACCCCTCCCAATGTAGTATCACACAGATTTTATAAGCATACTCTCCACTCCATTATCCAAGTCATTCATGAATTTTTTGAATAGCACTGGACCCAGGGCTGACTTCTGTGGGACCTCCCAGTTTGACAGCAAACCACTGATAACTAACTACTCTTTGAGTATGATCTTTCCGGCAGTTGTGCACCCACTTCATAGTAATTTCATCTAGCATCAATTAATGCTTGTAAAATGCTTTGAAATCCTCTGATGAAAATGTTCTTAAAAGTACAAATTGTTATTGTTTTATTAGTGCAAAAGCTCAGGCTAGATTCCCTTTTCTATTCATTTGTGAAGCAGTCTATTCCCCCATTCTATATGCTTTTGATGATATGATGCTCACCTTTCATAGGGAGCATAAAGAAAAGCATTCATAGACAGATGGCTGACTCTGGACTGTTGCTGACCAATATTAGTAAAGAGATGTTGTTTGTAATCAGAACAGACAGTGGTATCTTTCTCATGTAAATTATTACTTCTAACTAGCACTTCCCAAGTCATTACAATCCAATGCTGGATTCCCTGTGAGAATATGGAGTTGCTAAGCAACATGATTGGTCAGCTAGTTCTCTCTAAGTGAGAGCTGACTTTAAAACAATATTTCTATAATATTTTCTGAAATGCAAAATATTCAAAAAATTGATTCCATATTTAACACGAGGTTTCCTTTGAACTGAAGAAAATAAGAGTCATTAAAAAAAAATAGAATTCCAGACCAAAAGTTCTTATTGGGACAAAGTTTCCACTGCAGCTGTCCATGCATAAGCATCAGAGGTCATTAATTAGCATGTTGTTAGGATCTAAGGGATTTTAATGGTACAACTGGAAGGTTGCCCACATGTCCCTAGAAAATTATAAGCAGCGATTCTCTAGCTAAAACTGATAACCAGATGGATAAGTATGAAGCTAATGTTATTTCTTCTGGGGCCAGAATGTCAAAGTGAATATTTAATTGGGGTTTTTTTTAGGGTGTTTTTTTTTTAGCAATTAGCATGAACCATACAGAGCAAACATAAAGTATCAGTTTAAAAATTTTAACTGAAAAAACGCAAATATAAAAGTCATTAAAATTTACATTAGAAAAACAAAGTGAAGAACTAAAGCGTCATAATTATTGGAGAAGAGTAAATAAAGTCCTTAAGTCATTGTATGCAGGCTGGAATACTACAGAGTTTGACTTACATTAGAAATCAGCCTGAGCCTTAAAGCTCAGGCCAAGATCCAAACTTTCAGGATGTCTAGATCCAGGGTTTGGTTCAACCGAAGAAAGAGACAAGGATCAGTTACAGAGGGGCTTAGTCTGAAATTGATATAAAATCATACTGTAGCAACTTCAGTAAATAGACTTATTTCTGATTTACCCCCATCTTAAATGGGTCAGAATCAGGCCCAGATTTTGGATCCAGATCTGCATCTGAAATTCCCACAAATTCAAGGATATTCAGATCTATGGTTCTGGGTCAGATCAGTATCTCTTGGTTATACAGTGAACTGCATATCAAGGTATCTGAAATCACATCAATAAATTGTAAATAATGGTTATACAGTGACCATGTAGCCAACCTCAGCACCCATGGTGTGTTCAACAGCAGCTCATATACACAACACTGGACATCAAAGCTTGCTTGCTTGATAGATGGAATACTGGCAAGGACAGTGGGATTAACATTACTGCAGTACTACTGGGGGTCTTTTAACTTCCATCTGTCTCGCCAGACAAGCAGATGTGGCTGAGCCAAAGAGACTTCCCTTTAAAATCTCATTTATAGAACAGCTGCTACAACAGTGCAGTGCCTTGGCAGTGAGCATGCTTAGTCAAAATTTGTATGATTTAACAACAACAACAAAAAAGTCACACCTTCAGAAACAATTAAGTTAGAAATTATGATCAGCCATGTAATATCTACAAAACAAATCAAGTTAGAGAAGTGAGGGTTATTTAAACAGGCAAATTCAGAATACACAATAAGGTCAATATTTCCTTGCACCATGTGCAGGCTATGAACCATAGAAGGTCAGTCAGATTTTTCCTAATTGCATCTCATTGAAATGGATCTGCAGAGGTTAATAACTAGCAGTGATAATGTATCTACCCTACCGAACCCCTCAATTGTCTATTACTCCCTACCTAGCAATGCTGTGGTTATGGAGTGGTTAATTTCTAGGAGCAGAGCCACACTGTGACGGGTTGCCCCCCCCCACTTCAAGGTGTCATCTGATGTACTAGGGTCCCACTGAGCCCACCTGTGCTACCAGCCTGCTGTGCCAGGCCCTCAAGCCTCCTCTAGTGCACACACACAGGTAGGGCCATACCCAGCTGCAAAAGGACACTCATATACTGAGATCAGCTCTGTGTGGGAAGACTCAGCTCAGGAATTGCTGAGCACACAAGTGCACACATCCTCTGGAATGTATTATTATATTTATTGTCTTGCGCTGTATAGAGATCTAGACAGCATAAAGCTCATGAAATTCGCTTCCCCCCTCAATGTGGAAGAAGATAGGCACAGCTTCCCCTCCACCCCCATTCCCTCCATGAATTACACAAACGGGTTTTAGAATAAACAAAAAAAACAAGTTCATTAACTACAAAAGGTAGATTTTAAGTGATTATAAGGGATAGCAAATAGATCAAAGCAGATTACTGAGCAAATAAAACAAACATGAAAACTAAGCTCAATACAGTAAAGAAACTGGCTACAAATAGTAATTTCTCACCCTAAATATTGTTTTAAGCAGGTAGCAGAATTTCTTTGTGGACAGAGAGCTCTTGCTTGCATCTTAAAACTCCAGGTACATCCTTCACGGGTCAGACACCATTCCTAGCCCAGGTTCAGTACCTCTCCCCTGCACTTCCCCTTTGCCTTTGTTTCTTAGATTTTTCCAGCAGTCATCTTGGGTGGGGATTCATTAAAGAATGAACCAAGATTAACTCACACTCCAGCCTTAAATAGGATTTGCATATGATGGGAATCGTTTGTATCCCAGTTTGATCTCCACCCCCTCTTAGTGGAAAAACACTAGAATTCCAAGATGGTGTCCAATACCCGGTGATTTGATCACATGACCCTGCAGTGTCAAAGCAGCATCCCAGGAAGCTTCTCAGGAAGGTGGAAGATTAGTATCTTCAAATTCCTATTGTCCTTCCTAATGGCCCATCCAGGCTGTTTGCATACTATCTGGTGGGCATTCCCCAGATGAAAACACAGTTGTAATTGGTACATAGTCAATATTCCTAACTTCAGATACAGAAATAATACATGCATACAAATTGGGATAATTACATTCAGTAAATCATAACCTTTCCAATGACATCTCACATGACCCATCTTGCATAAAATACATCTTAATTATGACATTCATATCATAAGCATATCTCAAAAAGAATAGCATAGCATCACACACACACATCTTTGATTCCTGATTTTTGTTTCAATATGTCAAGATTAGAGGTTAAGGCAGACAGCAGTTGACAACAGTTGACAAATTCTTTAATGAACAATATTAAAGGTCTTAGAATAAATGGGTGGACACTCAGATCTTCTGTGGTTATCACTATATTGCACACTGTGGCCCCCTTAAAAATTCATGGACACAGGAGGGGAAAACCTCCCATCTTTCTGCTGCAAAAGTATACGCCCCACAATTTGAGCTCAAAGAAAAAAAATTCCTCTCAGCTACAGTTTAAGACATATGAGACAATGCTGAAGAGTTCTGAGCCTAACTGCTAAAGGGCAATGGTACACATACTCATTAGGCAATTTGCTACAGTATGACTGAAATAGTTTTTCAAGCGTGCTGAGCTGCTGGTTCTTCCGTCACATACCATCCCTTCCCATCAGCTTTCTCCATCACATATCCAGTACAGGACTTTCCTCTCAAGAACTACCTCAGCTGTTGATGTAATTCTTAGTCCTAAAGGAGACACCAAAGTGCAGCAGACTGAGAATTTATCTTAGAACCACCTCCTCTTTTTCGCAATTTCCTACCCCCATATTCTGATTTTCACCATTCTCCACTTTTGCGGTCTACATTTTGGTTTGGTGGATATGTCAAAACGAGACACTCAGGAGTGGTACTTCTGACAGTTTGAATCATGATGGTTAGCTTGAAGTAACATCACCATCTTCCTTCAAAATAATGTCCCTTACCTCAGTTACAGGTAGCAAGATGAGAATTGTATGGCAGTGAGGGTCTTTGGTACTGGTGGGACCATTTTCACTGATCAAAGCTCTCTTCCAGCTCTCTTCCAGAAAAGATCTTTGAACTAAGTGAGAAAGAATGAAAACTTGGGAGTAAATACAGAATTCTTTTGTCACTTACAGTAATTATGGATAATAGGTGAAACTGAAATAAGAAACAACAATTAAAATACAAAGTTTGCCATTTATCTGTTTTTTTTTTGTTACTTGTACTTTACTGCTGTTAGGTCTGTGCAACTGACAGTTCATAAATGGTTCATTAATGACTAGCATACCAATTATGATGACTAGAACAAATTATAGAAGATTCATTTTAACTGTGCTAATTGGAAAAAAAGCTTTCTTTCTTTCTTTCTTTCTTTCTTTCTTTCTTTCTTTCTTTCTTTCTTTCTTTCTTTCTTTCTTTCTTTCTTTCTTTCTTATGGACAGTCATCAAAGTATTACCAATTAAGTGGGCTTCTGGAGTTAGAGAAAATGTCTCCATTCAGATTTACGTGGTGATTCTTTACTGCCCTTACAAGTGCTGAACATACATCAGCATCAATGGAAACTTAACACACATAAGACAATAATACACAAGTCAAGAATGGACACAGAGAGCAAAATTTTGCCATGAGCTATATGCTGTCTTGTGATCAATGAGGGAATTTCTCTTCTTCTGTAACAAGAGTGTGCCAGAGTGCATGGATGAAGGAGGTGGAATTATTAATTAGTTTTTTACCATTTAAACAAAACAGTTCTCTCATAACCACAATGGAGAAGGGCAGGCAGCATCACTTGTTAAGTATGTATTAATTGCACTTCACTGCAAATGCTTCCTCCTGAAAAATAAGTGGCATATATCATCAGCACAGGACTCAATTCTGCCTAACATACTGTGTCCTAACTAATATACTGTGGATTGAGCTTGCTGCTACATCCCTTGAGGGGTTATTTAGCATGGCCCCATCTCCCCATTCCATTGGGTGGCTAATGCTAAGTAGGGTACCAGTGGGGAACAAACACTGTGTTCAGATGAGCACAAAGACCATCTATCTATGTGGAGAGTTCAAAAGGATCAGATTCTTTGCATTCTGCCACCCCCTGGTTACCTCTGCTGAAGATGCCTATGATCTGGTCTGCAGTGGTTAATCTAGTTGTGATTCCCCTTTAAGGGTCAAGGGGCCTGGGAGACCTATTCAGTTTATCAGGTCCACCTCGGAAGGGATCAAATGAGTGCTATAAAGGGCTGAGAGGGACGTGGTCTCCTACAGGAGAGTCCTGAAGCAGAAGGGACCGAGGAAAGGCAAAGGGGAAAATTCCTGGGAGCTGCAGCTCAGAGTGGGCCAAGACACTGTTTTGGATATTTTGCCTAAGTTTTATGTTTGGAGAATAAAACTGTCCCTGGAAAAAGATTCTGGGTGTGGCAGCGAGTCTTTCATAGTCTGGGGAGAGAGGCCAGAAGCTTACATGTGGTGGAGAATGTGGGCAGGTGATTGGTCCCTGGAAATGAGACTGAGGCAGCTAGCCTAAACCAGATTGGGGGAGGAAGTGCTGGTTTAGTCCAAAAGGACAAAACCAAAAATAACCCCTGAACAAACAAAAACACTACAACCAACCCCTACCTTTTCTCTCAGAAGTATTTTTGGGAACCCCTAGGATAAATCACCCATGGCAGGGATCGTTAGACAATATCTGAACAGGTGATGAAATCCACCAGTGATGGAGAAATCACTCTAACTCAGCCTCCCTTTTTGATGATACAGTTTTAATGAAGGGCTCTAGGGCATCCTTTTCAATTCATCTCTGATTACGTGAGAATGAGACTTCTGTGTACTAAAGCGGTAGTGCAATATACAGAGATTTGTGGGAGGAGAGATTTACAAAATGTGGGTCTTCAGTGCAAGGTAAAATGACCTACCCCCTCTTGCCCTTCTCCATATAACCTTTCCCCCCACAAATCTGTGACCATGATAGGATAGGAAAACAGACAGGAAAACAGAATAGTAATACGCAGTGGGAAATTTTCCCCTGGCTTCCACCAGCCTAAAGGAAGCTGCTGGGTCCTTCCCCTATTTCCTTTTCCATAAGCCAAGCTAGGCTGCTAACCTCCATCAGAGATACAACTCCACCTAGTCCTCTATCTTAAAATAATTGGCATAACTTCTTCTGTGAAAGGAATTTCTTGTATAAAATGGACCAACCATCTTTCACAGCTCCTGACATAAGGAAGAAGTGAGAAAAAGGTAAGCTCAAACAAGTCAGAAAAAACATATGGTAGGAGACTGATAAGATGATAAACACTGGGCCAGAGCATATCCTCTATGTCCAATCTTCTCACCCCTAGACTGGTAAAGAAGGGATAGAGGAAGTAAAGAAAAGTAGAGAAACAAAACCCTTATTCAGAGTTTCTGGGACAGGGGCACTTCAGTCAGAGAGGCAATCACCATTTCCAGAGAATTTCCTTTCTCCCTTATACTTTTGCATAAGTTTTGCTATGATCATTTGGTAAATTAAAGATTGCCTGTTTCTTCTATTTCAGCTTGTACTTTCAAGGATATTCCCTGTAGTAATGTACTGTAAACATCTAGAGACAAATTCTCAGCTTGTATAAATTGTCACAACTCCATTGACTTCATTTACATCAGCTGGAGATCTGCCCTCTACTTTCCAATACACCTGACGGGCAGAGCAGGATGCAGACAGCAATATTGTATAAAAGACCGGAGGCAAATATCTTCTTTAGGACCAAAGTTCCCTTTCAAAGCTACAGCATCTCATAAGCAAACACCATTAGCTTATGGCAAATTGTAATGAGTTCCACTGTCTAATATGTGTGGCAGTTTCATAATTCACTACTTCACTATAGATTCTGTTGGGTTTTAGTTCCTATTAATCATTTGATAGCACTTGAATCAATCACTGGCAGTAGGAACTTGTAAGCTCTTTGAAGCAGGAAGCTGTCTACTACTTTGGGTTTTCACTGCATCTAGCACAATGGGGCTCTGTTCTTCGTTGGTCCCTAGGCATTATCGTAATGAACACAAATAATAATTTGTTTACAAAAAATCCTTCAGTAAGGAAGAAAGGACAAATTGCACATTTCTTATAACCATTTCAGAAAATATCTAGCAAACATTAATATAAAATAAAATGTAAGAAAACGACTGATGTTAAAGTGCAGCTTTTGGACCTTATAGTAAAGCGTTCCTGTGTTAAAACAATCTCCTCACCTGATGAAAATTGTCTACAAAGAGGGTGTAGGTGGTAAAGAGACTGATGGCCTTATTCACAACTTTTCAATCTCCCTGTCAAATATAGTTTAAAAATAACATGACAGTGTTTTTGACACAAATTGCTGCCAGACTATACATTTGTAGTTGCTTTTACTGAATAGAAACCAGGCATTATGATCTGAAATGCATTTCATTCAAGTGTGTCTGAGGCACTTAGGTTGGAAAATAAATGAAATATTCTATACAAGAGATCTGATTAATAGGAGCTATGGCTGGGGTTGAATTTATAAGTGTGTGAGAAATTGCTCCTTGGCATTCCTAATCTTTTTTGTTGTGCAACAATCACGGAGTAACAAGTGCCATGAACAGCACTTTAAACTTAAAGCTAACTTGATTGTTAGCCAGTATGTGTGAGCAACATTTGTGCTTACAGTGACACAGCCTGTGCTCTGTATCTTCTCAATTCAGTATCTATAAATAACAGATTATGGAGGAACTCAAGTGTACCCATAAACCTTGTAATAATTAATGTTTGTGCAAGTACCTTCTTCTGGTATATACGTCACATTTTTCTGATGGCAACATAAAATCCTCTCTGTAGTATGGATCCATGGTGTTCCCTTCCATCCTGAAGACTAGAGCTGGGTGAATCTTCCAGGAAGAGGTCTGTGAGAGGACTGGAGGTCCCAGAGCACTGGAGAAGGGCAAACATAGCACTTATTTTTAAAAAGAAGAACAAAGAATTATAGACCTATCAGCCTAACTTTGATAACTGGAAAGGTACTGGAACAAATTATTAAACAGTCAGTTTGTAAGCACCTAGAGGATAGCAAGGTGATAAGTAATAGCCAACATAGATTTGTCAAGAACAAATCATGCCAAACTAACTCAATTTCCTTCTTTGACAGGGTTACTGATGTGATGGATAGAGGGGAAGCAGGTAGACATGATATAGCTTTATTTTAGTAAGTCTTTTGACATCGTCCCACATGATATTCTCACAAGCAAGCTAGGGAAATGTGATCTGGATTAAATTACAATAAAGGGGTGCAAAACTGGTAGAAAGACTATACTCAAACAGTTATCAATGGTTCACTGTCAAACCATGTGTGTGTGGATCTAGTAGGATCCCACTGGCGTCCAGTACTCAACATTTTCATTAATGATTTGGATGATGGAGTCCAGAGGATACTTCTCAAATTTTCAGATGACATCGAGCTGGGAGGGGTTGTAAGAACTTTGGAGGGCAGGATTGGAATTCAAAATTACCTTGTCAAATTGAAGAATTGGTATGAAATCAACAAAATGAAATTCAGTAAAAACAAATGCAAAATATGGCACCTAGGAAGGGAAAATCAAACCCCCAAATACAAATGGAGGAATAACTGGCTAGGCAGTAGTACTGCTGTAAAGGTTCTGGGGGTTATAGTGGATCACAAATTGAATATTTGTCAGTACTGTGGTGCAGTTACGAAAAAGGCTAATAACATTCTGGTGTATATAAACAGGAGTGTCGTCTGTAAGACCCTAAGGTAATTGTACTGCTCTACTTGTCACGGATGAAGCCTCAGCTGGAGTAACGGGTCCAGCTCTGGGACTCACACTTTAAGAAAAATATTGACAAATTGGAGAGAATCCAGAGAGCAATACAAATGATGACAGGTTTAGAAAACCTAACCTAGGAGGAAAAGTTAAAAAGAACTATGCATGTTTAGCCTTGAGAAGAGAAGACTGAAGGGGACAACTGATAACAGTCTTCAAATATATTTAGTGATATTACAAAGAGGATGGTGATCAATTGTTCCCCATGCTCACCAAAGGTAGGACAAGAAGTAATGAGCTGAATCTGCAGCAAGGGAGATTTAGTTTAGAGATTATGAAAAAAAAATAACTATAAGGATAGTTAAGCACTGGAATCACTTTCAAGGGAGGTTGTGGAATCCCCTCACTGGAGGTTTTTCAGAACAGGTTAGACAAACACCTGTTAGGGTGGTGGTCTAGGTATACTTGGTCCTGCCTCAGCACAGGCAGCTGGACTAGATGATGTTTCAAGGGCCCATCCAATGCTACATTTCTATTTTTATATGATTTTATAACATTTCCTTGAATTTTTTAAATGAAGTCATTTTTACTGTTTACTTTCCATGAATGTGCCAGTAAATGAGTTTACTGGCAAAATATATGCATTAAAAAATCAACAAATGTTAAGCAAATATTGCAGAATATTTATAGGAAACACATTTTGAATTGGTGCTCACAAGTATTCACACAAGAAACCTGGATCTAATCTCCTCCAGGTCCTAATCCTTTGCCAAGCGGGTGCAGATGCGCAGAGCCTAGCAGCTCAGCTTCCCAGTGCAGGAGAAATCAGTAACGTGGAGTCTGGGTCTATTCCGTTTCAAAGCAGGGTAGATCAAAGCATGTTAGGGAACTGTTAATGTGTATCAGCAAGGACACTTGGTGTGTGGCAGGCTAGTGCAGGACAGATTCAGATCCCAGCTTGCTGTAAACTAAATGTTCATCTAGACAATCTTTAAGTGTAACTTGCTTTATTTACACATACAGACCAGTCCTGGAACAGAGATTCAAGACATCCCTTGCTTCAGGTACCTCATCCCAATACCAATGCCCAGTTCCTAGGGACCAACTCTGCCTTGAGAATTGACTCCAATCTGAGATCAAGATACAAAGCAAACTTTCCTCTAGTTGGCACAACTCCTTCTACACATAGTATTGAATAACCACAACTAACAACCACACCGGGCATGTCTTCCTAAGATTGAACAGTTGCTCATACATTAAGAATACATCTACACCTCAGAAAAAGACCCATGGCAGTGAATCTCAGAATCCAGGTCAACCGACTCAGGGTTGCAGGGCTTGCGCTTCAGGGCTAAAAATAGCAGTGTAAGCATTCAAACTCAGGCGGGAGCTTGGGCTGTGAAACCCGGAGAGAGGAGAGGGTATTGCTGCTGCAGGGTTTTTTGATTGTTTGGGAATTTTTCCAGTGTAGATGTACCATAAATAAAAGAACTTGGAAGACTATATGTAACAGCACTACCAGGTGACATCTGTGATAACAACTGTAAATAATTAAATGTCTGCATAATTTTTCTCACAGGAGAAGTCCCAGTGTGGGATTCATGTGAGTAAAGTTACATATATGCTTAAGTGTTTTCAGGCCCAAGACCAAACCAAAAACAGAAACAAACCAACCAAAACAGCTTGAGTTCAAAAGTTAAACATCACACGTAACAAAATATTCACACAACAGCTACAGATCAAAGGTCTGATCTTTACCCGTGCAAGTAATTTTATGTCCTAAGCAGTCCAAATATGACTCATGCAAATAAATTTAGTCATCCTGTTTATATTTGTGCAGAATCACAAAATAGTCACTGAATAATTATGGTAATTGATATGTTTAAGAAAATTGCAATGAGTTTGACAATTTGCAGAAAAAGATCAAAATCCACCCAATACATTATTTTTTTTATGAATTATTTGCCCACCTCTACTAGGATCCTAGAACAAAGAACCATAAATGTTATTCAGTAAGAATTAGCATGCAGTGTTCTGCATGAAGGATTTTCTATAGTGTAAAGCTTTTTCCTTTCATAACTAGATTGTCTGCAGTTGTAAGGCTTTGTTCAGTGAAATAAATTCCCATGTGAATTTTGTTACCATTTTGCTATTTTGTAAAATTTCAAAAAATGGTTTAAAGATAATTGCATTCTTCAGGGCTTGAAAAATCTAGTGACCATTGGAGAGCAGGGAACTTTTCCCAACGGAATTGAGGTGTTTAAGCCATCATCATTTTCTGTGAAACTTAAGCCCTCAGAAAAGAAAAGAAAGTTACACATATATAGTTGCAAAAATAACCTCCCAAATATGTCTGAAGGCAACACCATCTTCCTAAGTCTGAGGCCATTCACTTATTCTGATGCCACAATGCAGCTGAGTGCAATTGACATGACCATTTCAGAATATTATAGGAAGCAATCAATTTGACCATAACCATGTTAGTTTTACTTTGCTGCTTGCTTTGGAGAAGCTATGAGCACTAGCAGGGCCAGACTCTGGAATCATTCACAGGAAGAAAGACCCAAAATCAATAATACTCTGCATACTCACCAGTAGCAGCTAGGAAGATGGGGGTCAGATAGAATAGTTCAGTCTACTCCACTACTTTGGTCCCTTCTCCACCTTCCTGGTGACCCACATAGCCAGAAAGTGGAGAAAGGGCCAAAGCAGTGGGGTTTCACCTCCCTTGCCAGGTGGTTCTGTGGTGGGAGGGAAAGATCTTCCACCAGCCAGCAGAGACCTACAATCGTCATGCCTATTAAACATCTACTGGCTGAGAAAATAGTGGAACCCCCAGTGAGATTTCACCCTCTGCCACACAGACCAGTTAGCTTTGACACAGACCACTCAATAGATTTATTTCAGAGTAGCAGCCGTGTTAGTCTGTATTCGCAAAAAGAAAAGGAGGACTTGTGGCACCTTAGAGACTAACCAATTTATTTGAGCATAAGCATGAAAGCTTATGCTCAAATAAATTAGTTAGTCTCTAAGGTGCCACAAGTACTCCTTTTCAATAGATTTAGACATCCAGACCACGTCTAAATCTTGCTACTGCTGATGCTGCCATAGGGTTACACAGGTACCTGTGTTTTGGAAATGTTACTTTTGCAGCCTTTTGGTGGCAGATTGTGTAATAGACTTAATGCAATCTTACAAGCTATTATCTTCCTGCAAATAGACCTGTTATTTTAGGTAATATTTCAAGGAAAAGTGATCTCTCAGAAGTGCAAAAGAAATAGCTACTACTTTGTGCTAGCTTCCTGGCCAAGAAAATAAGTTTTACAACATTGGAAGCCAGACAAATCACCTAGTATTGAAGACTGGTACAACATGTGGGCTGGAGTGAAACAGCTACTCTGTAGAAGATAGATTTTTAGAGACTTAATAAACAGCAAAAAAGATTTGGATATTGCTCTTGAGATATATGCTCAATGTGTAGCTCTTCTCTGAACAGTAATTCAAACTGACATCCTGGGTGCTTGAAGCCAAATTTGATCAATTTATGAGTAAAAAGATAGTTTTGCTAACTCTTAGCCCTGCAAACTCCACTTGGACTCTGAAAATCAAGTTTGTGTTTGTTTGTTTTTCCTCTGGCTTGTATATTATCACCACTCAAATCAGAATCTGCAGGCCAAATTGTGCCTGTGTAATAGTCTTGTTTTCTACAGGTCTGCAGGGGTATAACTGAGGGTTCAGTGCTGAAAGGTGCACAGTGTCCCCAACTCTGCATTGTGGCTGCTCAGAACTTCACAGGATTGGGCTTTTAGTTAACAATTCTGGAGTCAATTGCCCCCTCTGTTCTGTATTCTTCATGCCATCAGAGCTTTGTAGGAGCTCAAGAGGTCAGCAGAGAGTTCCCCTGTCACTGGAGCAGATTAGGACCAAAGTAAGAAGCAGCTCTGCACTTCCCCCCACATTGCAAGCCCTGGAGTAGGGGGTAGATCAGGGAGTGCAAAGCGGTGCCCATAATGGTAGCTGATGACAGAACAAGGAGTAACGGTCTCAAGTTGCAGTGGGGAAGGTTTAGGTTGGATATAAGGAAAAACTTTTTTCACTAGGAGGGTGGTGAAACACTGGAATGCGTTACCTAGGGAGGTGGTGGAATCTCCTTCCTTAGAGGTTTTTAAGGTCAGGCTTGACAAAGCCCTGGCTGGGATGATTTAAATGGGGATTGGTCCTGCTTTGAGCAGCGGGTTGGACTAGATGACCTCCTGAGGTCCCTTCCAACCCTGATATTCTATGATTCTACCTCAAATTATGCAATTGGCTTTTTCAGCCCCTGTAGCAATTCAGAATAAGGAGGGAGGAAAGGCCCATTTCTCTTCACCTCTCCTTGGGCTGGGCCTTGTGTGTCTCTCAGAATATGTATTTGTGATGTGCAAGAAGAAATAGAACCCAGCTCTTTCTGCCATAGCTATATTGTCTCTGCAGAGCTAACAGAAGTCGGTAACAGTCAAACTTTTGTGTTACTGAAAACATCAGAGATGACTTTAAATATACAAAGAAAGTAGACTCGGTGAAAAGAACCACTTTAAGGGTTTTTAATATGTATACATAAAAATTCACAGTTACAGCTCTCGTCTCTTTCAGGAGTGCTCTTCAAGAGCCAGTCTATACACTGCCCCCTGTTACAAGGCTAATGCAAGTGTTGAAGTAGCTCTTTTTTCATTTTTGTAATCCCTTATCTTTCTCATTTTGTAAATTATTTTCACAAGGACATTTAAGACACGCATACCCCAGTATTCTAAAAGCACTCAAACTTAGTCATGCTTACAAAAGCAAACTACTCTTTAGGCATATTTTTTCTGTTACAAGATACACGAGAAATAAAGTATCTAGCCGGATCCACAGCAGGTGCAAATCAGCATAGCTACATTGAAATCAATGGGGTTATACACCAGCTGAGGACCTGGCTCATTATAGTTCATATTTGCTTTGTTGTTATGGGTTACATATAAACTTCACTAATTTCCAAAATTAAACTGTATACTCCCCATAGAGTAAGTGAAGTGCTATATTATTTTACAATGACATCTTGTAATAGCTACTAGGACCTCAATCCCGTACATTATTGAATAAGGTTGCACCCTTGCTCCTGCATTGTTTCCCACTGACGTCAATTGCAAGAAAGGGGCCTACATTAATTGTATTTTTCTTTTAAGAATTTCCCCTCCTTTCATTTATTTACAGATGGGGGGATGGTGAGTGATGCAGATATATGAGTTTGTATGCTTAGTTTACCTAAGCTAGCATTTTATAGATGCATATATGTAGTCCATATTTTACAACTACATTGGGGGAAGATTTTCAAAAGCATAAATTGGAGTTCGGAACCCAAATCCCGTTATCATACAGTGGGAGTTAGGAGCCTAACAACACTTGAAAATCTCTTCTTATATGTATGGGACCCTATGTATGTTAATAAATCACTTATAAAAAGAATATGAAACAAGTGATTGTCTACAGGAGCCATTTTCACAACTGATAGGTTTTACTAAAAAGACATTGTAAAGAAGCAGTGTCATAAAATGCCATTTTACTTATGTAAGTATTTAGTTATTTATTAAATCTCAGCATAAAAAATCACATCTGTAGAATCCAGTTTCATAGTCCTGAACATTTCAGAAAAGGGAAGGAGTACACTATAAATGAGCACCAATTAGCATAATGATTGAGGTGAAAGAATTTCAAGACATTTTGATTCTGATGTATTTTATCTCAACTGTTTTAGAGTTTGGAAATAATCATTAAAAAACAATGACAAGTTGTAGAAATATATAGTTATTTTTTACATTGCATTCGGAGAGACACTGTCTCTGCCTGCGTAAGAGCTCCTAAATTTCACATACACAGTGAGAAAGAACCGTTTTCATACAGAAAATCATACTTCCAGAAATGTACATTAATCAAATACGGGAAACAGGAAAAAACCCCAACCCCAAAATCAAGTAAACCAATTAGAAAATAATGGGGGTGGATGTGAAGGAAAATGTCCTGAAAGAAAGCTGAGTATTTTGCAACTGAAAAGGCAAAGGTATAGAATGGAGATAGACAAAGGAGGGGAAAAAAAGGATGGAATTGACTAGAGTATATGATTGATTGTAAGAAAAATGGTAAATTTACATTACGGTAACCAGTAAAACAATAGAAACAAAGGAGTTTATATAAAACACACAATTATCTTTGCAATTAATCTTGCATTTCATTTGTTTCCCTCAAGTGTAGCCCTAGATCACTCTAGGGGAAAGAAAGAAGCTCATTAGAATTAGTATACTATTTATATTCTTCATGTTTTTTAGCTTAGAGCTGCCCCAAGCTGAGTGCATTTCTTTGTTATGAATATTTAGATTACTCTACAGAAAAAAAGTTACATTTTATAACAATACTTCCTTCAAACATAAGGTAAGCTATAAGATTTCGTCATGCACACACTCTTGTTTTATAGTAGCTACTTCAAAAAGCTCCTGTTATAAAGTACTTTTTTATACTTCAGATCATCAGCAAAATAAATTCACTTTAGGTATACCTGCATTTGTACCAATACTGTGTATATAGAATATGCAACAATATCTATATATGGACAGAATCCAGCATGCAGTGCTATGAATTATTGAAATGCTCCACTTTTCTCTATTTTATCTCTCCTTATTCCATTTCTACTACAGACATTAAAATTAGCAGCTTTTTCCTATTGCTTTGATTCTGCATGGCTTTTTTTACCCAATTTTATATTCTATATAAAATACAAAATCTTGGTGCTTTCTCTGACAGACTGTATAAAGAAGCCATACAGCCAAGAGTAGTTGACCTGGTAGTACAAATTGCTCACTGAAATAAAAGAACTGCTGGGTGATGTCTTTGATCCATAGCAGGATGCTGTACAATGATCAATTGCCTGTCCAGATCTGCTCCGCACTTATTATTTTTATGGAAATTCCTTGTCCTGGCTACTCCTAGGTATTCTCCGCCTCATTCTGCCTCCATCCTTCAGAGCTCTAGACACTTCTCTGAGGTTTTGTAAAATAAATGGAAACACAAACAGTGGCCTTTTGCAAGATTTTATTTTAGTCAGACTGCAGTTGGAAATCAAAGCCATTTCTTCAAACCTGTATTAGAAAATGCTGATTGCAGTGAGCTTAATGGAAGTGCCCTACTTTCTGGAGTCATTTGTTTTGATGAGAGCCTGTGTGTAAATTCTGTGCAGAACATAGACAGCTATTATGCAGTTAATTATGCACAAAGTAAACATGTACAATTGCAAACAGCAAAATGCCACCTAATAATGGATAACCTGAGATTTATGGTATGTATGCCCAATCTGTAAAGGCCTCCACTCATGAATCTAAAATGAATGGAACATTACCTAAATGATCCCGAATGAAGAATGTAACACATCACTCTACCCTTATTGCTACTTATTTCCTGTCAGCACATTTTTCATTTTGCTTTAATTTATTATACATAAACTATGCAAATGATTTGGTCATATTTAAAAACATATGGCCTGTGCTTATGATTACTGGTTCGGCATTTTGCTACCAATTACTTGTTAAAGCAATCACTTTTTTAATTATAGTGGTCAGCAAATAATGACTGTGCCTTCATTTACTTGTAGCCCAACTGCAGCAAAATTAGCATTAATATGCATAGCCTAGAAAGAGATGGTGCATCCTTTTCACACATACTTGTTAGTCTAAAATTTCTTACTAGACACATTTAGTTCAAATATCTATTTATAATTACTCCTGTTTCAAGTTTTTCTTCCACTGGCTTTTCAAGAGTCAGAGCCATTTAGCAGAGTTGTGACTGTGAGAAAAGACATGAAAGGGTGTGTATGCTCAGTATTGATTAGCTCTCATTATTTCCATTGTTCCTCACCTGCAAGGAGAGTGGTGAGTCAAAAAGTCCTGACTAATTGCAAAGCAGCAAGGGACTCTTCTGCACTGCAAGACCAGTTTGTCAGTAATGGCGGTTGTTATCGTCTTTTTTTTATTTTAGATTTCCAAGTTGTCACTTTCTTTTGAGGAAAACAAAACGAGCACAGGAAACCAAATTTTGCACGTGTATCATACCAGTGAGCTTACATGGATGGAAAGTTGGTGGGAGGATAGCTTAAATGTTCAACGAGGTTGCCAGATCTGAATTGTTCCAATTGTATGTTACTGTTCTTGTTCTGATCCATTTTGTCTTTTTATTTGCTTTGTTGGCTATTGGAGACTGCTAAAATAGTCTTCTGAGTTGATTTTATTGTATTGTACATTTTATTTGGAGTATCATTAAAAATGAAAGCAGAAAAGTGTGTATGAGAATGACCAAACAAAGGCCCTATACTCCTCTCCCTTATACAATGCAGAAAGGAATCAGTTTGCATACCACAGGAGGAAGGGTCCTACAGATACCTGGAGGGATGGCTAATGGAGACAATGCTCATCATCATAATATGAAAGAATATGACAGAATGTGAGTAGCCTATGGCTGACTCACCACTCTGGACACTTGGTAAGCATCTCCACATGGGACAAATTAGGGAGATAATTAGTTAAGAATTGAATGATTAACCAATTAACAAGGTAGCACAGGTCATCAGCTGAGGACAACTAAAAGAGAGACAAGAAGAGGGAAAGGGGTAGGTTAGAAGGAAGGGCTGCAGTCTATCAAGATCTCAGGGAGGTGAGATCTCTGACCCTGTCCCTAGGAAGACTGTAAGAACCTTGAACTGTGGGGAATTTGTTCTGTTATATTCATACTATGAATAAAACACTGGTGCTGACCTGCTACAAGTTCTGTGGGAGGACTGGCTGGAGCAAGGACTCCAGGGGTGAGGAAAACCCACCCTGTGACAGACAAACTGCCACTAGTGCTATATATGGGGAAAGGGTGTATGGCATGAAAAACAAGAGGAGGAGTTAGGAAACATCTACTCTGTGCAACACGTCCCCTTTCCGGAGAAGTGTAATTCCCATCAGAGACAAGCTGCATACATTAATAACACTGCTTTGAGCAGATTAAATTGACCTACGTGCTCTGGGGCTTCCTTCAGATAGGTCACATCATGGAATCCACCAGGGATGGTGCAAATGGAAACAGTGCAACACACTCAGCCATGTTAATGGTATAGCAGGGGGACGAGCCTGCATAGAGACTCAGCACATACCTGCAAAAGGGCTGAAATTAACAAGTTTTGGGCTGTCCACAGACCCTAGGCCTTAAGGATGTTATGTTGCCTATGATCTCTTCCCCTTTTGGCAAGGGGAATGATGATGCTGTGCCACTGCAACTTCCCAGAAGCTGTGAATCTTTTTGGGTAAGTTTTCCCTTTATGCATACTTGTACATAGGACAGTGGTTCTCAACTGGGGTCCACCATTTGTTCAGGGCAAGCACCTGGCATGCTGGGCCGGTTTGTTTACCTGCCGCGTCTGCAGGTTCAGCTGATTGTGGCTCCCACTGGCTGCGGTTTGCCCCTCCAGGCCAATGGGGGCTGCAGGAAGGGTGGCCAGCACTTACCTAGGCCAGCGCTGCTTCCCGCAGCCCCCATTGGCCTGGAGCGGTGAACCGCGGCCAGGGGGAGCCACGATCGGCTGAACCTGCAGACGCGGCAGGTAAACAAACTGGCCCGGCGTGCTGGGGCTTTCCCTGAACACACGGTGGACCACAGTTGAGAACCACTGACATAGGAGAACATTTGACCCTAAACTGTTACTTCTAAAATTAGTAGTTAAGCATGTATAGATTCCAAGGTGAGACCGGGCCATTTTGATCATCTAGCCCAGTGATTCTCAACCAGAGATACATGTACCCCGGGGGGGTATGCAGACGTCTTCCGGGGGTACATCGACTCACCTAGATATTTGCCTAGTTTTGCAACAGGCTACGTGAAAAGCACTAGCAAAGTCAGTACAAATTAAAATGTATTACAATGACTTGTTTATACTGCTCTTATATACTATACACTGAAATATAAGTAAAATATGTATTTTCCAATTGATTTATTTTATAATTATATGGTAAAATGAGAAAGTAAGCATTTTTCAGTATTAGCGTGCTGTGACACACCTGTATTTTTATGTTTGGTTTTGTTGCAAGCAGTTTTTAAGTGAGGTGGAACTTGGGGTATGCAAGAATAATCAGACTCCTGAAAAGGGTACAGTAGCCTGGAAAGGTTGAGATCCACTGACCTAGCCTGACAACAACACAGCCAATAGATCTTCCCTGAAATACAGTGGGATATTATACACTATGGCAATGAAGTGGGGTGGAGAACTGGTGGATGTTTTAAAAAATAAAAGCAAGGCATTAGTAATCTATATCTCCTGTACAATGAAGGATAGAGAGTACAAACGTGTTCTGTACGGCATCCTTCTTTTCTACGTCCTTAATTGCACTGAATCCTTCTTTTCTTGCAATTGTTTTACTAAAGCTATCTTGCCATGTTTCTTAATGACTTCTTTTTCTGGTATATTTGGAGGGAGAAAAAAATGCCACTTTCATCTATTGTAGAGAGCTTCCATTTTGTCACTTAAGTCTCTGTAATTAAAACTAACAATTCTATTGTCCTTTACAATATTTTCCCCTTGGTAAAGCTTTTTGTTTCTCCCCTCCCCCATTAGCAAGTTTATCTGTGATGATTATTCCTTTTCCTTGATCCACTGGTCATGGCCTCGTTTTTTCAGGGTGATTTTAGGAGCTGTCTGAATTTCCTTCATAATATAGGATCAATAGCACACTGTGTGAATTAGGTAAGCCTTAGAAAACACCTTCACAGTGACAATCTTGATTGTGTGTGCTCAGCTATGAAAATATGCATAGCTTTTCTTGCAAAGAATCAACCCCAAATGGATCTAAACCGTAGAGCTATGCAGAAAACTTTGCAGTGGAAAGCAGGGGTTTAGGCTTATTGATGATTTTATTAAAAAGAAACCAGCTCACTTAGTTTGATTTCACCTGTTTAATATACTGATTTGGCAGTGTGCGAGCCCTACTTTGCACACCTGTAAATGACAGCACACAGGCCAAGGCAGTGGAGAATCAGGCCCTGATTTTTCTAACCGAAGAGCTGCAAGAAGCAGCATAGTCAATGGGGCTAAGTTTAAAATCACAGCGATGGAGATATGACAGCAGGAGACACAGCTGCAGCATCCTCCTCGGGCTCCATGGACCCTGTGACTCTAATGGAGTGTGTGCAGCTGCAGCAATTACTGCCATACGAGCATTTGGGGGTGAAGGTGACTGCAGCTAGCTTCAAGCCTGCAAACAAGTTTCCTCGGTTAATTGAGAACATAGAAAGAGGAGACAAGAGAAGCTAGTCGGTGTAAATCTGTATCACTGCCAGATAATAGCAGCATCTTTCTGCAGCTAGACCAATGAATGTATTTCACCAGCATCAGCAAAAGCTATTCAGTTCTGTGCCTCAAGGGAACATGGTGCCTCTTGAGAATGGTAAAGAAAAGAGCCTAGTTTCACCTTTAGGTCACCAGTTTGAAACTGACCTAGACTGGAAGTGACTGAAAGCCATGCCAGCTAAGAGCCTATATGAAATAAATTAATAGTCTCCCAGCGTTTCCTAGTTGGACAACAGCCAATATCATAAAAACTCCCCTCTTGCCTTTAGAAGTGGTATTTTGCATAGCGTAGCATGTAAGGGGCAGGGCCAGAGCTGACTGGGTGAGAGGCAAGACTGGAGGATCCTCTTCTATGCTGATCTCACTGTTGTCCCCAAACAAGGATGCAGTGAAAAAGAGGTGTAGGGGGTCACAGAGACTCCCACAGCCATGACACTGAAGCAGCCTCTGCTAAGGGGATAAGGAGCCACGCGGCAGCCTGAGGACAAAGATTCTCCCCTCCCCTTAACCTCCCACTCATCTGCTCAGCACCAATCAAGCATTCTGGGCACAAGACTCTGGATTTGAGCCTTGGCATCTGACTGAACATTTCATTTCTTTGTTTTTAACTCTTGCTTGTTTCACCAAGTGTCATGGATTGTATTGCACTCAACATGTTTTGCAGCTATGGGATAAACTCACAAGAGTCTAAGTGTAAAGATAATTAGAGTTTGGAATCTTTTCCATGTGTGAATATTTCATCTCACAAAACAATTCAAATTTCAACGTGAAACAAAAACTTGCACCCTTATTTAATGAAAATATTCAGAGTACACCAGAAAGCTGTTGCTATTATCATATTCCATGTATCTCTTAGCTCTTATTGTGTTCTGAGTATCACTTCACAGTGTAAAAATAAACAAAACTTGGGGGAAAAACCTAGCAGTGAATTTCTTTTACAGCCTTTAAATTTTAAAACCTTGTTGTAGCCATTCCTCCCAAACTCACACAAGCTGAATCCCTGTCTCAAAGACAGATAACTTTAATGTTCTGCTTTTTTGTTTCTCATGTAGCTTTAATTTTGTATCTTTTTTCATTTAAATATCTTTATTTTAGTAAACAGTTTATCCCTTTTATTTTGTTTCTTTTCATTTATCTCTACTTTTAAAGCATTGTCTATTACTTGCAGTTTCATTTTGTTCTTTCCCTTGTTTAATTTGACTTGTATCTGGTTTCTGCCTTTGTTCCATTTCCATTGCTCTTTGTTATTTTTAGGGGAGTTTATTTTAGTTTTTCAGCTGGTTTAATTGTTCAGTTTTAACTGCCCCCATTCTTTTCATTTACCTTTTATTTCAGAACTACATCTGTTTCTTTTTTCATTACTTTATATGCTTAAGTGTACCTCCTTCGCAGTACAGATCTTAAATGTGTTGTGCCTTCTTTCTTAGCTGAGGTAGCTGCCTCTCCTGTTGATAAGCTATTACCAGCAGGACAGTGGGGTGGGAGGAGGTATTGTTTCATGATTTCTGTGTGTATATAAAGTCTGCTGCAGTTTCCACGGTAAACATCTGATGAAGTGAGCTGTAGCTCACGAAAGCTCATGCTCAAATAAATTGGTTAGTCTCTAAGGTGCCACAAGTACTCCTTTTCTTTTTGCGAATACAGACTAACACGGCTGTTCCTCTGAAATCTGTCTCCTGTTGGTGTCATTTGTCTGGAGACAGATACATTTTTTTATCATCTCATTTTAAAATTTATTTTATAGAGGCTCAAAGCCCTTGTATTAAATAAGATAGGAGTCTAGAGAACCATGCAAATAATGACCAAAACAGATTTAATTCACAGTTAAAAATATTACGGGAGGCTACTTTCAAAAGGCAGGTTTTTTTAAAGTGTTATGTAAAATGGAAAATTACTTTCAAGTATTTTAAAGGATCTTCATTCTGAAAGCCATAAGATTTCATCTGTTGCCTCCAGTCCCATTTTTGAAGTTTTTTGGCTCTTATGTATGCATTTATTGATCAGTAATGGCTAAGACCTTGTCTATACTACAAAAGCTTACTGTATGAACACGGTTGTGAACTCAAATTAACTGGCAAGATGTTGAGCGAGACTTAGCAGTGAGTGTAGACTGGGACAAATCATGCTCCACATCATGGAAGCTAACCATGATCAGATCGTGGGATCATCAGTCAAGTAAAACTCTCTTAATGTTCACAGCCCTGAGAGAAAGAGTTAATAAATTGCTCAGATGCAGTGTTCTGATAGCTGATTTTTGTTAGGTGGTGGATATTTAGGCATGCGTTGAACTGATCCATAAAATCAGTTTCTGATCCCATTCTATCCTAATGTCTACCTAACAAATAAAGTGGAAGCAGCTTGTAGGATCGGGTTCTGTATTTGCAGTGAAGCAAAATAAATAATTACTAATTTCTCACAAGAAGGCAGATGTAACCATTGACATTTTATTACCATGTCTCCATCTTATCCTGCCGTCTTCTGTTACCACAGAATTAATAAAATAACAAACTCTGGACCAGTTCCTGCTTTCAGTTATTCCAATGTAAACATGGAGTAATTCCACTGAAGTCAATAGAGTTAGTCCAGGTTTACACTGGAGTAACTGAGAGTAGAATTTGGCCTCGTATGAATACAAATGGAAAATTACCTATCTGCAGAGTAATCATGTGAATAATTTTTAAAAAATCCTTATTTAGCTCACATTTATAATGTATGCAGCATAGCAAATAAAGCAACATACTTCAAGCATAGATTGGATATCCAATTAAAAAACCCCCACACACTTAGAAAATTTTTCAGGCTTCAGGCAGCCTTTCAAATTCATTAAGGTTTGGGCTTAGGTTACCCAAAAGATGGCCTAAAGCTCCTGGACAAGGACTGCATTCCTCTGGCACAAGCAAAATCCATACCAAAGGGAAAGCTTGCCTGTGTAGGAAAGAGAAGTTTTTGGGGGCTGGTCCAAGACTGTAGAACCAACTCCCACCAAATCTACACAACACCAAACCCCGCAACACCTTCCATTTCAAGCGCAGCGTGTGATCCATCGAACTGGCTTGGGGAAAGACAGAGAGAAAGAATCACATGTGACTGATGCTGTGTGGCGAGATAGTAATTTCACTTATTGTTGAAACACATTCAGATACCACAGTGACGGGCACAGGATAAAAAAGAGAAGAGAAGAGAATAAGAATTAGTTGTTTACATTTTATTCTTTGTAAAATCGGAATGACCCACTTCTTCCATGATGTTTTTGGCATGATTATGGTGAACTTGTGGGGGTACTCTGGAGTAATGTATCTAAGTATAGGAGTACTTGTGGCACCTTAGAGACTAACCAATTTATTTGAGCATGAGCTTTCGTGAGCTACAGCTCACTTCATGATGATCACATATTGCCCATATATGTGGTGATGATCTCTACATGATGAATTGGAGAGGCATTTGATTAAAAAATGCTGGATGAGCTTCTTCATAGCTTCTACTGCAGTCCCAGTGCTGTATTATCTAACCCCTAACAGACAGCAGTGAGGTTTGGCTGAGAGAGTCACCCAGTTGTGGATCCACCTGTTATTCCTCCATTCTTCAACTACCCCGGGTAAAGCCCCAGGGGACATATTTCTGTAGGGTGCAGAAGGTGCAGATCTACTTGAGTGAACTCTTACACCCTGCCTCTGATTTGTGCAATCGAACCACATTGACTCTGCTGCCTTTTAGTCGGTACTCAGTTTAGAGTGGGTGAGCAGGATTTGCCTCCCTTTTGAAAAGGAAACAATCAATGCCCAGCAAAGTGAGAGCCCATTAGGAGATATGCTTTTACTATATAGCTGCAAAGCTTTTCCTCATTACCTAAGGACAATAAATTCCTAGTCCCAGAGAAGGGTGCTGTGGACAAGGATATGACTTTGTTCATTATGAATCATTAGGAAATCAGTATTATGATATAACTGTGTAGAGTAGAAGAGAAAGTTTGGCGCAAAGGAGTCAATATTATTCACCAGTTTAGTTGGGAAGAACAGAAGTGAATACTAAATGTAAGCTATATGTTTACCATGTTTTTGAACTTTGTTCTAATACATGGTAGTTGAGACTGGTAGCTACCTGACAGGAATTATAGTACTATTTGTTTCATTTTAAGGTTTCTTTAAAAAAAAATTGGGTTCCCGGAATTTGAAATGACTTGAGAAGGGACCATCTCTTCCAAAGCCAGACAAGTCTTCACATGGTTCTCAAAGAGTTCTGTGTGGGGGTAACGATCCCTGTTCCTGCCCAACCCTGCAGTACTTAATATGGATTTCTAGTTTTATTTCAGCTTCAGAATATATAAAACAAGCATAAAAAGACTAATTGACAGAGGTATAAAAATACCATAATCAGTCTGGAGGCAAAATGAGAACTAAAGGATTAGGTGTCAGTGATATTAATGCTTTTGCCAAACTTGCTCTCTAAATTTAATATTTATACCTTATAACAACATATCAGGCTATATTTTCATAGCAGTGCACAAGAGTTAGCACTGATCATAAGATTTGCACACTGAACTTCTGAATACTGCTTTGGACAATTCCCCAATCAACTGAATTTCATGATGACACTAAATCTGCTTACAGTTAATGCTATCACCTGAACAAGTCTCTGTGTTACAAATTTTGAAGCACCAGATATATGGATGTATGATTATGTAGCAACAGACTGAAGCAAATCAGTATGAAAAACAGCCCTGGAAAACGATTTCCTTTCTTTGTGGAGAGATTGGCATCTTTTTGCCTTTGGAACAATACTAATAATATAATGAAAAACATGATTTTGCACGCTGATAAAAAAAACTGTCTCTTTCTTCCTTCTCCTCTAGGTCAAGGTTATCAAATCATAAGTTGGATATTTCATGACTCTTCTTCAATAAACATAGTAAATTGATGCTAGATAGCCTTTTTATTCCTGTGTTGTCTACCGTATGTCGGTTGACATATGTCATTATTTTATTCCATATTTGTAAATGCCTTTTGTATATTTGTATATTTATTTGTAAATGCTAACAGATAATTAGAGTCCCTTCCTAGGAAAAGCACAGCCAGTTCCAAAATCATGCAGTTGACATTAATGATGTTTACGGCAACTGTGATCTTAACAGATTCTCTTTATGGTGAGTACTGCAAATGAATGATGTCTTATTGGCTGTATCGTGGCCCTGAAGGAAACCCTGACATTTATTTAGGTAGTTTAATTCTCTATTCAATCTTAGATGATACACCAGAAATCCGAGTGCTTCTTTGCTTGTTTCTTATAAAGAATTAAATAGTAACATTAAAGCTAGAGCCCTGACTTGGGGCAGGGCCCAGGTGTAACATTTCAAAGAGAGCCCAGGGAAGTATTCTGCCTCAGAGAGACACAATGATTCTGTATTCACTCTGATTTTGCACCAGTGTAACCTGTTGGCTTCACCTGGAGCTGTCTCTACATTACAGAGATTTTCATTGATGTATGTGCATCTATTATTTACACCGGTGCACTAATGTAAAGGGTGGCTTAATTTAGAAATTTTTCTAATATCAATATACCTCAAATTACGCATGGTTTACAGTGATGTCAACAACTCAAGCTCATTGCCTCCAGAATGTCTTAGGAAGTGCTCCTGCACTCTCTTTAATGTGTCTGATGTGGGGAGGGCCATCTATCCATTCTCCTTGCTTCCTTTTCGGAGAAGCTAAGTGCACTCGCTCTACAGAATCTTTGGGTCAGACTCCCAACAGCACTACACTGCTTTACACTGGTGTAGCACTATTAATGTCAATGATCTAATGGACTGGGAAATCAGGGCCCTTGAGTGCTTGGCCCCAGTGTAGGATACGCAAGGCATCTTGCACCTTCTTTCTTGTTGCCCTTCCATGTGGGAGCTGGGAGCATAATCTGGCCATAAATATTATCATTTATTATTTTCCCAAAGGTCTGGTAAGTCTTGGAGCGCCTTTGTGCAAGCCACTGTTCCATGGTAGGGATTGTTTGTACCTCTGTCCCAGACAGTTTAGAACCTAAGGAGTGTGGCTTAGATATAAAGGAAGGGTTTACAGGGAATTAAAAGGGAGATGGGCAATTTGCTTAGAATTGTTTAGGAGAACAGATAGTCTGTCGCAACAGAGTGCGGACTGTGTCAGAATACAATGAATTACTGTGATCTTTCTTTTAAAATTAATAACTAAAGGGGAAAAATAACTTAGCTATTGTAAAAGAAACCAGTCTTCAGGAATTCTGAAATTAAAATGCATTGGAGCTGTTTTAGCAGAAGGATATATTTAAGCTTGTGGGTCACAATGAATTGTTTGATATATTTCCTATCATGCTTGGCTCTGCAGATATTTAATCTGGGAATTATCCACAAAACTTTCAAATTCAGCTTAGTGTTACACAAATTTAATGCTATCCTGGGATAAGAGCTTTTAGCAGAATTTTGCAAGGAAAGTTATTAACACAGTGGGATTTTTGTTTAATGTTAGCAAAAGGTGGGTACTAATGAAATATCATGCTAATGTGGCATAATGGGAATTTGCTAGAGCAATACACAGAGGATTTTCACATCATATCAGAAAGTATTAGAGAGAATGTCTGTAATATGATATGACATGGGGCAAAGTCATTACAATGAGTCACTAAACTATCTGAAGGGTTCCTCCGGAGAATTTCTGGGGCGTGGTATTAGACCCACAAGCCAGTTATTACTATATAATAGAACTGTTTTGGCATCATGGATATTGTGATGGGATATACAAACCCAACTTAGCCTAAAAGGGTTAAAAGGCAATATTGGGCCCAGATAGCCCGGCTTTGTTGGGCATGCCAAGCATGCTCCGACTGGAGGAGTGGGTGAAAAGTTGCTCAGAAGCCCAGGCAACGGATAGTGGACAGGCTGCAGGAGAGAGGAATCCTTCGCTGGGAAGCCCAAAAGAAGGTTGAGCCTGAAAGGGGACCACAGAGTGGGTAAGGTTCAGAGGCAGTGCCTTCTCCAACCACCCCCTTTGAAAACCTGCAAGGTCCTGTTCATTTGGATTCTGAGCTACTGAGCTACTCACAGTTAGTTGCAACCCCATTATACTCTATAAGAATTTACTGTGTTGTTAAAATGGTTAAGGTTCCATGTCACATTATTTCTCAAACTTTTTTTTTAATCCCTAATTTGTTACTGAAATTGGCATGGTAGAAAGTGTATTGCACTGACTGTGAGCTCAGGGAAAAACATCTCAGAGTCCTATTGTCATAAACACAGACTAGTATTTGGGCACAGAAAATTCCAAGGATATAAATTCTTCCACTAGGGATGAGGGAATCAGAGGGGTGGCTTACACCAAAACATTAGGTCTTGGATCCCTGGAGATTTGCAGTATCCCTATGTCTCCTCAAGTCCTCTCTTGCTCCCTAAAACCATACTGAGGAGATGTGCAGCCAGGACTTCCCAATATTCACATCTCTGGATCTCCAGTCTTAAGGAGACAGAGTAAATTAGTGCTGACTAGACTTGACTGAAAAGTGTTAAGCATATATTTCTCTCTCTCTCACACACACACACAAACACACACACACCTTAATTTTCTTTTCTTTATTTGTGAAAAATTGCAAAAAAATCAGGTTTATTGACAACTTCCCCCACTCAAAAAAATCCCCCAAACTTTTCAGATTTTGGTTCTCATCCTTTCTTCATGTCCAGCCCCCCACCCCCTTTTTTCTTTCCTTTTTGCATTTTGCAACTGGAAAAAGTAGGGAAGAGGAGGTAAAAAGGAGAGAAAATGGTGATAAACCCCCCCAAACTAAAATAGTGGAAGGGTTGGAAGCCAAGAAAAAGGGGGGAGCGTGGTTGGGTCCAAAATTGGAAAATTTCAAAAGAGCAAAAATTCTCTCAGTGAAAAACAAATTGTTTTGAAAGAAAAATGTTGTCCGTTCTAATGCTGTGAGGCTTTATTAAGTCTTGTGGAGATGGTGAGAGCTGAGGTTGCAGAGAGTGATCCCACCACTCATCTTTGTCTGTAACTCATATGCAGGTCCCAGCCCCAGGGAAGCTGTGGTGAAAGAGCTTCAGTAGAGGGGAGAATGTCATGGGGATGGCACTGGCTTGGTCTCATCTTGGCTATGTCTAGTTCGATATGCTGCAAAGTCTGCTAGTTTTCTTCAGTCTCTCCAGTAATGCTCTGTTCTCTTTGAAACCGAATGTGGCCACTGGACTCACCAGGAAGCACACAGCATCCACACAGATGCTTCAGATCCATGTAGAGTTATGATGGAGACTCCAACTGGAAAGAACACTGAATTCAAGTATCATACATCCATACAGGGTGAGACTATTGTATCAACATAATTTCATATTCAGCATGGCTTGTGGAGTGGGATGTGACCTGGAAGTAGGGACTGTAACTTTGTCAGACAAACACACAGAACAGGGAGCATGAATAAAGCACTGATTCCTTTACATGGTTATATTTCTGGGTTTTTTTTGTCTTTTTTTTAAAACACGCCTGCTAAAGGATATAGACTGGGCAAAATATTCCAGGCACTACTTGAGCTGGCCTATGAAAGGCTGCATAAAAATTCCAGCTTGTACTATATTGTATTAATTTAAATAATTAACCATGATAAAAAGAGATCATATCTTAAGACACAAGCACAAGGGCATAGTTAAATATGAAGTTCAATCTTAACCCTGTATTTCTCAATCTTAATGATGCATTTCCTAATTATGAATACTTTACTTCTCAACCTAAGAATTGTATGTAAGGTTTTTAAATGGAATTTCCTTTTCCTTTTTGTTTGCATTTGTGTGTTAAGAAAGAAAATGCACAGACTTTGCCCAGAGATCTTGTAAGGCCCATACTTTGGGAATCCCAAAATGGGCAGTAAGGACAACTTTAAGGTTGCTTTGCATCACTGTATCCTGTGGCTCAGGAGAAAGAGGCTGTAGTTCTAAAATCCCTAAATTCTAACATCTAAAATTATCTATTGAGATCAGCTGAGCTGACTAGGCATTCTACTAGAAAACAGTGAATAGCTACTCAGTTTCAAGTACTCAGTACTTTCCACAATGGTGACCAGCGCTGTGATAGGCTCAGTGGAAAACTACCAGCAAGAGAAAATTAGTGGCCTACATGCTAAAGAGTCAGTCTTTGCTCAGATGTCTTGAAAGCCTCTGCTGATATTTTGTAAATGAACAGTCTCTTGACTCAGTATACCTGAAGCATAGCCAGATTTTCTGTCTATTTAGAGCATTTTCTCAAACTATCATGTTTCAGAGTAACAGCCGTGTTAGTCTGTATTCGCAAAAAGAAAAGGAGGACTTGTGGCACCTTAGAGACTAACCAATTTATTAGAGCATAAGCTTTCGTGAGCTACAGCTCACTTCTTCAGATGCATATCGTGGAAACTGCAGCAGGCTTTATATATACACAGAGAATATGAAACAATACCTATTCCCACCCCACTGTCCTGCTGGTAATAGCTTATCTAAAGTGATTTCCAGCACAAATCCAGGTTTTCTCACCCTCCACCCCCCCACACAAATTCACTCTCCTGCTGGTGATAGCCCATCCAAAGTGATAACTCTTTACACAATGTGCATGACAATTAAGCTGGGCTATTTCCTGCATAAATCCAGGTTCTCACATCCCCCCCACCCCCATACACACACAAACTCACTCTCCTGCTGGTAATAGCTAATCCAAACTGACCACTCTTCAAGTTAAAATCCAAGTTAAACCAGAACATCTGGGGGGGGGGGGGTAGGAAAAAACAAGAGGAAACAGGCTACCTTGCATAATGACTTAGCCACTCCAAGTCTCTATTTAAGCCTAAATTAATAGTATCCAATTTGCAAATGAATTCCAATTCAGCAGTTTTACCAGCAGGAGAGTGAGTTTGTGTGTGTATGGGGGTGGGGGGGATGTGAGAACCTGGATTTATGCAGGAAATAGCCCAGCTTAATTGTCATGCACATTGTGTAAAGAGTTATCACTTTGGATGGGCTATCACCAGCAGGAGAGTGAATTTGTGTGGGGGGGTGGAGGGTGAGAAAACCTGGATTTGTGCTGGAAATCACTTTAGATAAGCTATTACCAGCAGGACAGTGGGGTGGGAATAGGTATTGTTTCATATTCTCTGTGTATATATAAAGCCTGCTGCAGTTTCCACGATATGCATCTGAAGAAGTGAGCTGTAGCTCACGAAAGCTTATGCTCTAATAAATTGGTTAGTCTCTAAGGTGCCACAAGTCCTCCTTTTCTTTTTGCGAATACAGACTAACACGGCTGTTACTCTGAAACCTGTCATTATGCAAGGCACTGCATTTAGCCGTATGGAGTGGAAATCTATCAACTGCATGAAAAAACTTGTACAGATACAGACAGACATCATCTTCCTTTCCAAATGCAAACAGATGGACATCGTACCAAAAGGACTGAAGGTAAAAAATCCATTACAATCTACATACCACACAGACTATGCTGACAGCTTATGCCACACGTTCTCAAAGAAACTGCGGAATCACCTGATCAACATCCTCTACAGCAAACAGGGAAAGATTAAGAATGAGCTCTCAAAAATGGATACTCTCATAAAAAACCAACCTTCCACACAAACTTCCTCGTGGCTGGATTTTACTAAAACTAGACAAGCCATTTACAACGCACACTTTGCTTCTCTACAAAAGAAAAAGGACACTAAACTTTCTAAACTACTACATGCTACAAGGGGCCACAGCAATGGTTCCCTCAACCCACCTAGCAATATTGTTAACCTATCCAACTATACTCTCAGCCCAGCAGAAGGAGCTGTTCTATCTCGGGGCCTCTCCTTCTGCCCTTCCACCCCCACGAACATGATACAGTTCTGTGGTGACCTAGAATCCTATTTTCGACGTCTCCGACTCAAGGAATATTTCCAAAATACCTCTGAACAGCATACTAATCCACAGAGGTCTCCCAACCAACACTACAGAAAGAGGGATTCTAGGTGGACTCCTCCTGAAGGTCGAAACAGCAGACTGGACTTCTACATAGAGTGCTTCCGCCGACGTGCACGGGCTGAAATTGTGGAAAAGCAGCATCACTTGCCCCATAACCTCAGCCATGCGGAACGCAATGCCATCCATAGCCTCAGAAACAACTCTGACATCATAATCAAAAAGGCTGACAAAGGAGGTGCTGTTGTCGTCATGAATAGGTCGGAATATGAACAAGAGGCTGCTCGGCAGCTCTCCAACACGAGTTTCTACAAGCCATTACCCTCTGATCCCACTGAGAGTTACCAAAAGCAACTACAGCATTTGCTCAAGAAACTTCCTGAAAAAGCACAAGATCAAATCCGCACAGACACACCCCTGGAACCCCGACCTGGGATATTCTATCTACTACCCAAGATCCATAAACCTGGAAATCCTGGGCGCCCCATCATCTCAGGCATTGGCACCCTGACAGCAGGATTGTCTGGCTATGTAGACTCCCTCCTCAGGCCCTACGCTACCAGCACTCCCAGCTACCTTCGAGACACCACTGACTTCCTGAGGAAACTACAATCCATCGGTGATCTTCCTGATAACACCATCCTGGCCACTATGGATGTAGAAGCCCTCTACACCAACATTCCACACAAAGATGGACTACAAGCCATCAAGAACACTATCCCCGATAATGTCACGGCTAACCTGGTGGCTGAACTTTGTGACTTTGTCCTTACCCATAACTACTTCACATTTGGGGACAATGTATACCTTCAGATCAGCGGCACTGCTATGGGTACCCGCATGGCCCCACAGTATGCCAACATTTTTATGGCTGATTTAGAACAACGCTTCCTCAGCTCTCGTCCCCTAAAGCCCCTACTCTACTTGCGCTATATTGATGACATCTTCATCATCTGGACCCATGGAAAAGAAGCCCTTGAGGAATTCCACCATGATTTCAACAATTTCCATCCCACCACCAACCTCAGCCTGGTCCAGTCCACACAAGAGATCCACTTCCTGGACACTACAGTGCTAATAAACAATGGTCACATAAACACCACCCTATACCGGAAACCTACTGACCGCTATTCCTACCTGCATGCCTCCAGCTTTCACCCTGACCACACCACACGATCCATCGTCTACAGCCAAGCTCTGCGATACAACCGCATTTGCTCCAACCCCTCAGACAGAGACAAACACCTACAAGATCTCTGTCAAGCTTTCTTACAACTACAATACCCACCTGCAGAAGTAAAGAAACAGATTGATAGAGCCAGAAGAGTTCCCAGAAGTTACCTACTACAGGACAGGCCTAACAAAGAAAATAACAGAACGCCACTAGCCGTCACCTTCAGCCCCCAACTAAAACCCCTCCAACGCATTATTAAGGATCTACAACCTATCCTAAAGGATGACCCAACACTCTCACAAATCTTGGGAGACAGGCCAGTCCTTGCCTACAGACAGCCCCGCAACCTGAAGCAAATACTCACCAACAACCACATACCACACAACAGAACCACTAACCCAGGAACTTATCCTTGCAACAAAGCCCGTTGCCAACTGTGCCCACATATCTATTCAGGGGACACCATCACAGGGACTAATAACATCAGCCACACTATCAGAGGCTCGTTCACCTGCACATCCACCAATGTGATATATGCCATCATGTGCCAGCAATGCCCCTCTGCCATGTACATTGGTCAAACTGGACAGTCTCTACGTAAAAGAATAAATGGACACAAATCAGATGTCAAGAATTATAACATTCATAAACCAGTCGGAGAACACTTCAATCTCTCTGGTCACGCGATCACAGACATGAAGGTCGCTATCTTAAAACAAAAAAACTTCAAATCCAGACTCCAGCGAGAAACTGCTGAATTGGAATTCATTTGCAAATTGGATACTATTAATTTAGGCTTAAATAGAGACTTGGAGTGGCTAAGTCATTATGCAAGGTAGCCTGTTTCCTCTTGTTTTTTCCTACCCCCCCCCCCCCAGATGTTCTGGTTTAACTTGGATTTTAACTTGAAGAGTGGTCAGTTTGGATTAGCTATTACCAGCAGGAGAGTGAGTTTGTGTGTGTATGGGGGTGGGGGGGATGTGAGAACCTGGATTTATGCAGGAAATAGCCCAGCTTAATTGTCATGCACATTGTGTAAAGAGTTATCACTTTGGATGGGCTATCACCAGCAGGAGAGTGAATTTGTGTGGGGGGGTGGAGGGTGAGAAAACCTGGATTTGTGCTGGAAATCACTTTAGATAAGCTATTACCAGCAGGACAGTGGGGTGGGAATAGGTATTGTTTCATATTCTCTGTGTATATATAAAGCCTGCTGCAGTTTCCACGATATGCATCTGAAGAAGTGAGCTGTAGCTCACGAAAGCTTATGCTCTAATAAATTGGTTAGTCTCTAAGGTGCCACAAGTCCTCCTTTTCTTCAAACTATCATAACTTCCCGCCCCTGAGTACCAAAAAAAAAAAAAAAAGGCACATGGACCTTCCTCCTAATGTACATTTTAAATTAAAAATATGGTGGCAGGGCAGAGAGTTGTCTGTGTGGAAATACTGAATAGCTGGTGTTTGGGGGATATATATATGCTATTACAATCATGTGCACAGGCAAGCATGCTAATTTCTCTTTCTTGCAGGGTCATCTAATTTCCACTCTGCACTCAAATGAGTATATTTAACTATTAAATATTTAGCAAATGATACTCATTTCTAGTTTATTCAAGTCTTAAGAGACTAAGAAAATACATTCTTTGTTTCATGATTTTTCTTGGTCTGGCCTGACCCTGAGCTCAGATAGGTTATCTCCCAAGGAGGACATCTTTAGAGACTGAGAAACTGTTATTTCTTTAAGCACCTGTGGATAAATGGAAAGCTCCAAACTGCTGGAGACATGTCAAGAAACGAAAGCAGATATTCAAACAAAATTGAAGAAAAGATAATTCATTAGTATAATAATTAGTAATTAGCTGAATCTGGAAATGTGGTTTTGGACAGGCACTCGTAACTGTGGATGCTTATGGCAAAGCTTATCTGAACTGTGATCTCCTTTCTACAGAGATCATCCCAGCATCATTGTTCTCTAATGTAACTCCTCCTCCTCTCCTGCCAAAACCCTAAGGTCTCTGTTTTTTTAATTACCCTTGGGCTGGGAAGCCTGAAGTACTCCTTGCCTCTGGGTAGTTCTTCTTCAAGGAAAAGCCAGGGATCCTCCTCCTAGGAGTGGCTTTCATCTCCAACAGCCTCTCTGTGTGGCCTGTTGCTGATCAATTGAAGTTCTCTAGAGTACATTTCATTCTCCAGAGCATATGAGATTTGGATTAAATGTCTGTTGGGACCATGGTGAAGAGCCTTCCAGACAGAGGCTCTGGATCCTGCAGAAGGGTCTCAGGGGTAGTCTACACTACAAGTGCATCAATGCAGCTGTGCTGCTGTAGCAAGTCTGGTGAAGACGCTCTATGCTGACTGGAGAGAGCTCTCCTGTCAGCATAATAAATCCACCTCCACGAGAGGCTGTAGCTATGTCGCCAGAAGAAGCCCTCCCAGTGACATAGCAGTGTACACGTGTACAGGTGCTTAGGTCCGTGTAATTTATGTAGCTCGGGGGTGTGGATTATTTATTATTGTTGTTGCTGATATTTATTTATTTATTTTATTATATAAAGTGCTACTTGGCCCCATGGATTAAATGTTTTTCTCTTTCACTGTCTTTTAAGTGGAGGGACTAATTTTGAGTTCATTTGGGGCTAAATGACTGACGGAAATCATTATAAGAGATGCCTATAGAAAGTCACAAGTAAAATGAATTCTTGAACTTTCAGCATAGCAACCTTCTCAGGTATACATAAAAAAAATGATCTACATTGGCATTAATCTGCTAGCTTTGACTCACCAGTAACCATGATGGGATATATCAAGGATCAGGACTTTTATGTAGGAACTTCAGGGAAGAAACACAATGACAATGTAGACACACTGAGCCACAAATGGCGGAGCAGCAATCTCTATAGTTGTGGCTGCTAAATAATTTCCATTTTAATTCCCAAGTTTTCACAAATGCATAACTCTCTGAAAATTTACTTCTCGGGCTGAAGTTTTCAATGCTTAATTTCTAACAAGAAGTGGATTTTTTTCCTTTTGCTTCCTTTTATGGAAAGTTTGAGGAAAATCCCTCCAGTCACTGAGAGGATCAAATAAATCCACAGTTTTTTCACTGTACTGTATAAAGGTAAATTATTGCATTTTGTTTTCAGGAGAATAGCTTTAAAATGGCTGGAACATTAAGCTTCACATTTTACTTGTATCTGGTCTATAAGGAGTCCCTTGTATGTTTGAAATAATCGCTTATGAAACAAAGTTTATGAAGGTTTTGATATTCACCATGTCACATGATCCTGTGGAAAATTGTCACTTATAAATTAAGGCTATCTTAAATATATGGACACAGCTATTAAATCACTAATAGGGAAAATGCCTAAATCTCACATCATTGGATGTTTTGGCAGGACAGGGAGTATGCTGACTGATGTCTTACTAGCTCCACCTAGCATGAGTTTTCTCTGTTGTTTGCTAAAACTACAGTAGGAAAGAACAGAGCCTGGAGGGATCTTACTACTGGAAATCATCTCAGGAAACACTTCCATGAATGTGAAATTGACTTTTTCAAGAGTATTGCCCCTAACCATGAATGTGACCCCTATGTTCAAGAATTTTGTTTAACACCCAAGGCAAATTTGATGTTGGGGATTCTGGGCCACTCATACTAGTAGTGTTTAGGTCTTAGCAGGCAGAGAGGGACATGAACCACTTGGTCTCTTTCCCTGAGGGTGATACTAATCCATCTCTGCCTTGTTTCCTGAATTTCAATTTCACAGATTATTGCAAGAATGTGTTCACCATTTCATTTTGTGAGATATATCCCTTGCTCCCTAATTCTGCTTTATGAGGAATTTCACTGGCTATGTCTTGCTCTGGAATAGGTAGAATTCCTACTTTCACAGTGAAAAAACATGAATTTGGGAATTTTGTAGTTGCAAACCTCTCTTCCCAGAAAAGTGAACCAACTGAAAGTGTGCAGGGTTAAACCCTGGTTTTTTTTAACAGAAATGCTCATGTCATAAATATAAAGGGAAGGGTAAACACCTTTAAATCCCTCCTGGCCAGAGGAAAAACCCTTTCACCTGTAAAGGGTTAAGAAGCTAGGATAACCTCGCTGGCACTTGACCAAAATGACCAATGAGGAGACAAGATACTTTCAAAGTGTGTGTGTGGGGGGAAACAAAGGCTCTCTCTGTCTGTGTGATGCTTTTGCTGGGAACAAAAAAGGAATGGAGTCTTAGAACTTAGTAAGTAATCTAGTTAGATATGCGTTAGATTCTGTTTTGTTTAAATGGCTGATAAAATAAGCTGTGCTGAATGGAATGTATATTCCTGTTTTTGTGTCTTTTTGTAACTTAAGGTTTTGCCTAGAAGGATTCTCTATGTCTTGAATTTGATTACCCTGTAAGGTATTTACCATCCTGATTTTACAGAGGTGATTCTTTTACTTTTTTTCTTCAATTAAAATTCTTCTTTTAAGAACCTGATTGCTTTTTTCATTGTTCTTAAGATCCAAGGGTTTGGGTCTATGTTCACCTATGCAAATTGGTGAGGATTTTTATCAAGCCTTCCCCAGGAAAGGGGGTGTAGGGTTTGGGAGAATTTTTGGGGGGAAGACGTTTCCAAGCGGGTCTTTCCCAGTTATATATTTGTTAGACACTTGGTGGTGGCAGCAATAAAGTCCAAGGGCAAAAGGTAAAATAGTTCGTACCTTGGGGAAGTTTTAATCTTAGCTGTAAAAATAAGCTTAGGGGGTTTTCATGCAGGTCCCCACCTCTGTACCCTAGAGTTCAGAGTGGGGAAGGAACCTTGACAGCTCACTTTCAAAATTTGTTTGTGAGTAGTTTTGCATTTCAATAAGAATGCATTGCATAATTCCATCAGTTAGCAGTGGTCAAGACAGCAGGAGAGACAAAGCCCCACTAAATTGGGTTCCCATGTGTCAAGTGGGATCCATTCTTTGGGGAAGAGGAAGGATGGTTCAATGATCAGGGCATTAACCTACTCTGCCATAGGCTACATGTGTGACCTGGGAAAATCCCTTAACCTCTCTCTACCTGAGTTTCCCATCTGTAAAATGGGGATGATGATGATTCTTTTCTTTCTCACAGCACCCTTGTGAGATTGTGAAGTGTGTAGATACTATGGTAATGGGGGCCATATAAGTACCTACAATTGCAGTTACTCTCTACTGGCACTAAGCATTAACAGAGCTGTCCTCTTGAATAATCTCAACTTTTTGTGGAGATTATTATAATAATAATATAATAAATAATTCCTTTATTATGACCCTGCTGGGACAAAGACATATATCTGATTGGGATCTCCAGAACAACAGGCAAGTATCTTCAAATTTGGTGCCTGATTGAGTCATTATAAAAGCAGAAATATATCATTAGTGAGAGTAATGCATCTTGTTTTGATATGTCAGCACAGTGAATCAGTGTAAGAAGGTATGTGGTAGGTTAGGAGGAAATCACCTTCGGGTAGACAGTGGTAAGAGTCTTTATTTTTTTTTTAACTTGCTTGTCTGAATTTATTGCAACTCCAAAAATCAAATCAACAAAAATCTCACAAGCACACAATACAGGGAGCAGAAATCCTGGAGGATCACTACAAAAATTATCTTTTAATTGAAACTTTAAGACACTTTCAGAAAACTGTTTTTCTTTTAAACATATATTCACATACACACTGTTGTAGTACACAACATCAGCTACATCAATCACATCTAATCGAAGGTAATAAGATGTGACTGGGATAATGTGATGGTTTGCAGTCTAACTCCTTGGCAACTTTAACCAAAAAGAAATGTGATTTCTAGGAAACAGAGTCTAAATAAATGTCTTTTCAATCAAAACAAAAGAACAGACTAGTGGACAAAACAATGAGCTGGCATTTTGTATTTACTTGAAAATATATCAGGACAAATTCTCAGCTGCACCCAATAAACTCTGGCATATTTTAGATTGTGTGAGATGGGGAGAGATGCCTTAAAAGAGATTTACTGTCTATGTAAGGAAAGGAGCTTAAAACATTAGAATTGTCTAAAATATTCTCACCATTGCAAAGTCATGTATTCGTGAAAAAAAAATTGTTCACTGAATATCTGCAAAGACAAAAACACTTTCAAAGCAAAGTTAGTAGTTTTGCTGAAATATTTGTTACCCTTAGCAAATCTGGAAGCATTCTTGGTACATATGCTTTTAAGCGTCCTTTAGAAGCAGTATATCCATTGCATTTAGCCAGAGAGGGAATGAGTAATCCATTCCACATGGAAGTCAGTGATATCACTGAACAGCATCAAGATCCTCCCAGGCCCTTCTTTTCCTCATTTGAGAAATCAAAGACAAAGTAAAGTTGCTGTGGAGAAAAAAGACGCTAAATAATGCGTGTAGTTTTATGTCCAACATCAGCAGAGCAAATGTGTTATTTAGAAGCCTGAGGATGAGCAGCAGCTACTCGTAGGTTTTGTGTCTGTGTGTGAGAACTCCAGGAATCAGGCATATAAATCAGCACAAATTAGGAGCAATCATAAGAAAAATATTTTCATCTTCTTCTCTTTCCAATTTTGAATTAGTTCCAGTAAAATTCGATTCATATTTGGGACTGAGTACGTTGCATCAGACTTGATATTGGTTTCCCTGAATAGTTAAGAAAAACACCATCGTCACATCATATGGGACTCTTGTTTGGACCAAAATGAGAAGCATAATCCTAGGCACCAATCCTGCAGTTGGCTCTGTCTGGGTGAAGCCAATTGCAATACAGTCCTCATAAAAGCTTGGATCCAATCCATACAGTGTAATCTAGACACAGAATGCAAGACAGAGGACTGTTTGAAAAAAAAAGGAAAAACCCAAACTCTCCATTAATTGGAGTTGTGTCCAATCATTTAATTTAACTTCATTACATCTGAATCTGGAGGGACATTCCAGTGGCTGGGGAAGTCATTCAAACTACTTTCCAAACCTTTCACCCATAAAATCTTCAAGGAACGTAATGGATTTGTTCTTTTCAACGGGAATATATAAGAGACCGAGAAAGACTTCATGAATATATTACAGACACAAAACCATCTTTGTATTCACTTCATGTTCACACTCACAGGATGAAAACAGTACTGATTTGTACTTCCGCTTGTTTGCAGTGCACTGTAACTATTTGCAGGGTAAGACACACACCATGACAAATGTAGCTCTTACATGTTTTTCTTCATATGAGACAATTTCAGTTTTAATTCTGGTATGATCTTTGCATACATACAATTACAGGACAGATAATACAGGATAGATAACACTTACAAGATATTCTATCTGTTGCAGTAAGGTGTCCGTGCACATACATTCAACCTACTGACCGCTATTCCTACCTGCATGCCTCCAGCTTTCACCCTGACCACACCACACGATCCATCGTCTACAGCCAAGCTCTGCGATACAACCGCATTTGCTCCAACCCCTCAGACAGAGACAAACACCTACAAGATCTCTGTCAAGCTTTCTTACAACTACAATACCCACCTGCAGAAGTAAAGAAACAGATTGATAGAGCCAGAAGAGTTCCCAGAAGTTACCTACTACAGGACAGGCCTAACAAAGAAAATAACAGAACGCCACTAGCCGTCACCTTCAGCCCCCAACTAAAACCCCTCCAACGCATTATTAAGGATCTACAACCTATCCTAAAGGATGACCCAACACTCTCACAAATCTTGGGAGACAGGCCAGTCCTTGCCTACAGACAGCCCCGCAACCTGAAGCAAATACTCACCAACAACCACATACCACACAACAGAACACTAACCCAGGAACTTATCCTTGCAACAAAACCCGTTGCCAACTGTGCCCACATATCTATTCAGGGGACACCATCACAGGGACTAATAACATCAGCCACACTATCAGAGGCTCGTTCACCTGCACATCCACCAATGTGATATATGCCATCATGTGCCAGCAATGCCCCTCTGCCATGTACATTGGTCAAACTGGACAGTCTCTACGTAAAAGAATAAATGGACACAAATCAGATGTCAAGAATTATAACATTCATAAACCAGTCGGAGAACACTTCAATCTCTCTGGTCACGCGATCACAGACATGAAGGTCGCTATCTTAAAACAAAAAAACTTCAAATCCAGACTCCAGCGAGAAACTGCTGAATTGGAATTCATTTGCAAATTGGATACTATTAATTTAGGCTTAAATAGAGACTTGGAGTGGCTAAGTCATTATGCAAGGTAGCCTGTTTCCTCTTGTTTTTTCCTACCCCCCCCCACAGATGTTCTGGTTTAACTTGGATTTTAACTTGAAGAGTGGTCAGTTTGGATGAGCTATTACCAGCAGGAGAGTGAGTTTGTGTGTGTATGGGGGTGGGGGGGATGTGAGAACCTGGATTTATGCAGGAAATAGCCCAGCTTAATTGTCATGCACATTGTGTAAAGAGTTATCACTTTGGATGGGCTATCACCAGCAGGAGAGTGAATTTGTGTGGGGGGGTGGAGGGTGAGAAAACCTGGATTTGTGCTGGAAATCACTTTAGATAAGCTATTACCAGCAGGACAGTGGGGTGGGAATAGGTATTGTTTCATATTCTCTGTGTATATATAAAGCCTGCTGCAGTTTCCACGATATGCATCTGAAGAAGTGAGCTGTAGCTCACGAAAGCTTATGCTCTAATAAATTGGTTAGTCTCTAAGGTGCCACAAGTCCTCCTTTTCTTTTTGCGAATACAGACTAACACGGCTGTTACTCTGAAACCATACATTTTACTGTTGCTGGAGGACCTCAGAAAAGGAGTTGAAGCTCACTTTCATGAGAACCTATGTTACAACTGCTCAAAGCATAATGCTTCCTGTTGCAGATAGTTTCTGTGGGGGCCCAACAGCCTAGTGCTCTTGGAAGAAATGAATTTCAGTTCACAGGAGAAATACATCTCAGAAAGGATACAACAGTAGAAGATGTGAATTTCAATGTGTGAGAATGAATTTGTATTGAGAACCCTACCCCACTTCCCACTTAAAGCTCCATTAGGAATTGTAAAGTTTCTCTGTACATAAATGAGTCAGAATAAAATATGAGAAAGAAAATATATGCAGCCTACAAGCATGTGAGAAACAAATGGTGTTTTATGGAATACAGATTGAATTAATAAAGAAAATAAAAATATTCTGAGTAAAACCTCAAAGGAGCTCCAAAAGGGTCCTGATTGCCCACTGCCCTGCCTCTTGTGTGGTCATACGCACCTCAGCTCTGTTGTTTATCTGTGTGTTCTGATATTTAAATCAAAGGGAATGGCAGTAAAATTTATATCTCCCTCTCTTCCTGATATACAAACCTTGGCAAGGCAATAGTGGAGGTGAATTACTGATTGCTTTGTCACAGGATAAGGTGGTAACATTAAAGATGGGTTACTTTTACTATGCAGTATACGCTGTTTCAAAAGAGGTTGACTTTTCTGTTTCTCTTGTGAAATACAGGACTCTTTATTACTGTGCTTGGCTGTTACACGGTTGTGCAATGGAAGGGAAAGGTGCAAGGAACCTTCCCCCCGCCCCCGCCCACACCTCCCTAGCTCCGTTGTGGTGGCCCACAGAAAGACCTGGAAGAATTCTAGTCCCCGCGCTCTGAGGAACACAGGGATGGTTCTAGTACATGGAGCCCCGAATAGGTGAGGAAGCAACCAGAGAACATAGGCTCTGCCCGTCCTCCATACCACTGGTTGGAGTTGGACCAGCAAAGGTGGGAATAAGCAGAGAGTCTTACTTTCACCCCCCACTCCCTGCCCTGCTTTTCTTTTGAGTTTCTGGGAAAGAGACAGGATATATTACAGACTGGCTTCATGCAGCTTTTGCCAACAACTTTGGAGATTAGAGGGCTATCAAAAAGATACCAGGAAATGCTTTTAGTTATTCTGTATTTAAAACCAAATGGCATCTTCCCCTGTGAAAACATTTACAAGCAGATGTTGCTAGACAAGAATCAACCACAAAGGGAACTTTATCATACATTTTAACTTGATTGAGTGATGATTTCTGAGTACAGCAGTTGATTTTTTATAATGTAGCTCTCCACTATGAGAAGCAGATATCCTCCCTCTGGTTTAAAGCTGATATGCAATGAATCTATCTAATATCTGGCAGTTTTATGGGATTCTAGTTGAGAATTTTGCCAATATAAATGATGCTTCAGAACACATTCAATGTTTGCTATACTCTGGCTCATTTGAACTTCAAATTTCAGTTGCAACCATCTTTTACTATACACACCAGTAGATGAAGGCATAAACTGAAAACATGGTTCAGTGCAAGTACAGTATATCTTTTGTATAACATTATCTACTTATTTATCAGATTATTTTTCTCTACAAGCAGTTGCAACCATGAGCAACTGATATTATCCACTGGGATCAGATACTATTTTGATTAGTTGTTCTGGCTTGTTTAGTTTAGCTTGATGGCTGCTATAATTACAGATAGACACACAGATGCGCACACACACCAGTATTTACAGTTCCTGCAGAAAAATAATTTCTGTGATATTGTAAATCTGTTTCTCTCTCCCCCCCCCCAACAAACCATTTAAAAATATGTTGGAAATGGTAAGAGACACTGCCTAAATAAATAAAAGAGCTGCCTTTCAGAAGACACTGACCATTTGAAGGGCTGTACACCTCTACTGCAACATTGAGAAAACATTTTTTTCCCCTATTGATATATCCTAGAGGGACAAGCATAAATTAAAATTAATGTTCACAGTATTTATTTCATTTTAGTTTTCTTTTTTATAATTATTATGAGAAACTAAGCACCTGTCCTGGCCCCAGGTACCTTCCCAAATGACAAATGATAAAGCCAGCAGTCTCTCCTCTCCTCTGAAATCAGAAAATAACAAATTTTAAATGAAAATCAAATGCAAACTTGAGCTAGAGAGGAGGGATGGTCCACTAGTTAAAGTATTAACCTAGGATTTGGCAAATGTGGGTTCAAGTTATCAATCTACTACCAGCCTCATCTGTAACCTTGGGAAAGTCATTTAGCACAATGGTTCTCAACCAGAGATACATGTACCCCTGGGACACTCAAAGGTCTTCCAGGGGGTACTCAACTCATCTATATCAGTGTTTCCCAACCTGGGTTTTGCAACCCCCTGGGTGGGGGGTGGGGTCATGGGACAGATTGGGGGGAGGTTGAAAGTGCATTGAGGGTGGCAAGCAGGGCTTCAGGCCTGGGTGGCAGGACCTGGGCTTCAGACAAGGCTCACAAGTGAAAAACAAGCTCAAGCATCACACTGATATGTAAATATAATATTTATATTCCAATTGATGTATTTTATAATTACATGGTAAAAGTGAGAAAGTAAGACTTTTTCAGTAATAGTGTGCTGTGGCACTTTTGTATTTTTATGTCTGATTTTGTAAGCAAGTAACTTTAAGGGAGGTGAAACTTGGGGGTAAGCAAGACAAATCAGACTCCTGAAAGGGGTACAATAGTCTGGAAGGGTTGAGAACCACTGATTTAGCTTCTCTATGACTCAGTTCCCCAACTGTAAAATGTCAATGATAGCACTTTCCTACCTCATAGGAGTATTGTGATGATAAATACATTAAAAAAATGAGGCATTCAGATACTGTAGTGATGGTTGCCATAGATGTACCTAAGACAGATCTTCATATTCATTTCAATTTTCATATGTACTTAATTAAAATACATTAGTGGACAAATAAATTGCAGTGAGATATTGTGTCTACTGGGTATGAAAGAGATATGATCAAAAACCCTCCAAAAGCCTATGACAGCCAAACTGCAGTACAATTGTTAGATGCAGTGATCACCATTAAAAGATCAGAATTAACCAATCTAATTTTCTTATAATTAGTAATGGCAGCCACTGTAATATACACAGAAAACGGATGTTCAAAATATTCACGACAAAATTAAAACCACTTTAATATGCCCCTTTTTCAGTTTGAAAAACTTCCATAAAAATGTAGATTGTTCAAAATATTTTGAATTATTATGATTATTAATACTTATATTAGAGTACCACCTGGAAGACCAAGAAGGTTGGGGACCCATAGTACTACCCCCAGAAAAGCCGCATCAATGAAAGTCCTAAGTTTTATAGACAATATTTTTTTCTCATGATTTGAATGTCAGTGAAAATGTCACTGCAGCTTTTCATGGTATATTTTCAAGTTTCAGTCTGAGTTCATTGGTTTATGATTAAAGTCACATGATATTTCCTTACAGTTCCTGATCAGCTGGCCTATGACATGTGGACAGATGAAGCTAATTGGCTTGCTTATTCAGGCATTTATTTGAAGGAGGGAGGAGATGTTTCCAAATACACCACTGAGAAAAGCAGACCTGCCACTTTTCCCTATCAGAAGGTAGGGTGCTGGGGCATGAGGGAAAGACAGAGGGGCCTGTTTGTGGGCATGGGGAGGGAAGTGTCTCTGAGGGACTGATAGGCCACAGTACTGGTGCGTATGGAGCTCCATAGATTTGAGTGGATTGGATAAGTATCCACACTATTCTATCCTTAACCAAACTAAGCTTAAAACCTTTCTGAGGTTTGCTCACTGCTAATTCCAGATGTTTGTCCAGGGATGAGTTTTCCATACTCTTGCATGTGGTCTTGATGTGAAACTAATTAACTGAATGTTTGTATATGGTATTTACAGTGCTAGGGCTGGTTTACTGGGTGCTTTAATATGTCATTTTTCTGAGAAGTTGATTGCAAATTCTTATATTTAGTTTTGCTGTGAAAATACTGAGGTTTTTATTTTTAAACATTCCTCTTGTAATCCTAGAAAGGCACCAAAATTACTTTAAAAGGGGGAAGGGAGGAGAAGAAAATTTCAATTTGGAAGGCAAAATTATGCAAGATAACTATTTCATACAGACCATAATTCCAAAGCCACCACCTCCTCATCATATCTGTAGTTTTTATGTTGCTGAGCAAAATAATATTTGACTTCTACTTTATACATACAAATAATCTTTATGTTTTCATTTGCTTATCATGTTTTTAATTTCTAAGGCAACCTTACGGGGGTGGGGATATATACCCAGGATGGGCTTCACATCCCAATAGTCATCAGTGCCACTATAAACTTTGTGGCTGCAGGCAGCAGTGACTACTAAGAGATGTCTACAATATAGTTCAGCAAGAGATAGTTTTCAGTATAGCTTGTACACTTTATTTACCTAATTAAGCTACTGTTTAAGATCTATGATATGCACATCTCAAAAAGCTTGGATAAACTGTGGATGCTTACCTGAGTCTAAATCATTTGTCTGTCACATCTCTTAAAGCCCCCTGGGAACCTGTGATTTTTTTTAAAAAAGGTTCAGTGTAACAGGGGTATAAGTAAAGCCAATTCTTCTAATCAAAGAGGATCACAAGCTCACATTAAGAGCAGTAGTATGGAAAAGTTTGAAAAAATGTGTTGTTTATTATCTCTGCATTTGTATAGTCATAGCACCTAGGTGTTCCAGTCATGATCCAGGATTGTACTGAGTGAGGCTCTGCACAAACACAGAACAAAAAAGACAGTCAATTCCCCACAAAGTTTAAAATTTGAGTAAGAAACAGATTTTCCTATATTGCATAAAATATACTGTCAGCTCTTTCTGCTCTTTTTTTTTTTTTTTTTTTCAGGCCAGAAGGGACCATTCTGATCATCTAATCTGACCTTGTGGATAGCAGAGATCAAAGACTCTGCTGAATACGAGACTATGTTGAAATTGGTGAGGATATTTACATGTAAACTGTCTTAGAAGTTGTTTAGAAGTTCACTTGGCTTGTGCTTTTCATTGCCTGTTCTTACAATCATGGGTTGGTATCTATCATAATTGTCTTTGCAACAGCTGACTGAAACATCACCAGAAAAGGATTATGAGGATAAGTGAGGAATAAGTGGCAGAATTAAATGGATTCCTAACAAAATCATCTTTTTTTGTATTTGAATGACTCTAGTATTAAAAAAAAACAAAGCAAAGTAAAGCAGGCAAAAACTCTAGAAAATAGGAGAGAAAGACAATGGGCATGACTTAAACTGTTGTAAAGTGTGCAAAAGACGAAACAATCCAGGTTCCAAACCCAACTTGAGTTTTTGTGTAATGTATTTTCTGTCTGTTGACATCCTCCATTCCTGTACTTTCACAAGCACTACCTCCTAAAACAAGACTCTGTTGCAGACTCCTATTCCCACCCATAATCTGACAATCCCAACCTAGACATGGACTACTGGATATCCACCTGCACAATGAGATATCAAGTAAGATAGGCAAATACAACTTGTCTAAGTGGCTTGTTTTATGGAGAATGTGTTTTGGAACATCCCATGAAAAACTAGCATGCCTGCAAAAATATATATATAAACTATGTGCAGTATCTATGGCAACTCAAAGATGTATAATCCCGTGTCATAAATATAAAGGGAAGGGTAAACACCTTTAAAATCCCTCCTGGCCAGAGGAAAAACCCTTTCACCTGTAAAGGGTTAAGAAGCTAGGATAACCTCACTGGCACCTGACCAAAATGACCAATGAGGAGACAAGAAACTTTCAAAGCTGGAGCGGGGGGAGACACAAAGGTTCTCTCTGTCTGTGTGATGCTTTCGCCGGGAACAGAAAGGAATGGAGTCTTAGAATTTAGTAAGTAATCTAGCTAGATATGCGTTAGATTCTGTTTTGTTTAAATGGCTGATAAAATAAGCTGTGCTGAATGGAATGTATATTTCTGTTTTTTGTCTTTTTGTAACTTAAGGTTTTGCCTAAAGGGATTCTCTATGTTTTGAATCTGATTACCCTGTAAGGTATTTACCATCCTGATTTTACAGAGGTGATTCTTTTACTTTTTTTCTTCAATTAAAATTCTTCTTTTAAGAACCTGATTGCTTTTTTCATTGTTCTTAAGATCCAAGGGTTTGGGTCTGTGTTCACCTATGCAAATTGGTGATGATTTTTATCAAGCCTTCCCCAGGAAAGAGCGTGTAGCGTTTGGGGAGGATTTTGGGGGGAAAGATGTTTCCAAGCGGGCTCTTTCCCTATTATATATCTGTTAGACGCTTGGTGGTGGTAGCAATAAAGTCCAAGGGCAAAAGTTTAAATAGTTTGTACCTTGGAGAAGTTTTAACCTAAGCTGGTAAAAATAAGCTTAGGGGGTTTTCATGCAGGTCCCCACATCTGTACCCTAGAGTTCAGAGTGGAGAAGGAACCTTGACATGGTGGCAGAGTGGTGGGATTAACTTGAAATCATTTTGAGATCAATTGAGATTTTTTTGAACCAGAAGCACAGATTTTAAAAGGAAATGTTTTTTTTTTTCTTTCTGCTGCTGGAAAGCAGGTTTTAAGCTCAAAGCAGTTAGAGGTTTTTTTTTTTTCCTCTGCTTGGGGGTCAGAGCAGAGACAAAAGGGAATTGTCTTTTATGAGCTGGAGTTTTCTCTACCTAAAGGCAGGATAGTTAACCTCCTGCAGGGAAATTCACAAGTCTTCACAGACCTGAAGTTGTTTTTTACCTAAGAGCAACTGGAGGGGTTTTCTGTCTATTTGCCTGGAGACAAAGGTGTTAGTTTTTTGGGTTTTTTTTTTAAGGGTTTTGGTTTTTTGAACAAGAAGCACAGATTTTAAAAAGGAATTTTTTTTCCTTTGGGCTGCTGGAAAGCAGGTTTTCGGCTGAAAGCAGTTAGAGTGTGGGTTTTTTTTTTTTTGTCTCTGGTTGGGGGCCAGAGCAGAGACAAAAGGGAATTGTTTTCTGTGAGCTAGAGTTTTCTCTACCTAAAGGCAGGGTAGTTATCCTCCTTCAGGGAAACTCTTTCTGGTGGACACAAGGAAGACTGGCATCCTCCGAGACAGTTGGTAGTTCCAACTAAGTACCGGGTCAAGCTCTTGAGTTTAGCCCACGATCATCCTAGTGGCCATGCTGGGGTGAACAGAACCAAAGACCGTTTGGGGAGGTCATTCCACTGGGAGGGAATGGGCAAAGATGTTTCTACCTATGTCCGGTCTTGTGAGGTATGCCAAAGAGTGGGAAAACCCCAAGACCAGGTCAAAGCCCTTCTCCAGCCACTCCCCATCATTGAAGTTCCATTTCAGAGAGTAGCTGTGGATATTCTGGGTCCTTTTCTGAAAAAGACACCCAGAGGAAAGCAGTACTTACTGACTTTCATGGATTTTGCCACCCGATGGCCGGAAGCAGTAGCTCTAAGCAACACCAGGGCTAAAAGTGTGTGCCAGGCACTAGCAGACATTTTTGCCAGGGTAGGTTGGCCCTCCAACATCCTCACAGATGCAGGAACTAATTTCCTGGCAGGAACTATGGAAAGCCTTTGGGGGGAAAGATGTTTCCAAGAGGACTCTTTCCTGGTTATATATCTGTTAGACGCTTGGTGGTGGCAGCAATAAAGTACAAGGGCAAAAGGTAAAATAGTTCGTACCTTGGGGAAGTTTTAACCTAAGCTGGTAAAAATAAGCTGAGGGGGTTTTCATGCAGGTCGCCACATCTGTACCCTAGAGTTCAGAGTGGGAAAGGAACCTTGACATCGTGAAACTGCAAAATAGTGTGGCAGTCTCATGGTTTCCAAGAAATCTTGCACTCAAGCCTGTGAAGTGAGGAACATGTAACATTGATTGCATTAGTCATCATATAAATTGCTTCACTGAGGAGATATGGCCCAATTTAATGCCCCCTGAAGTCAACTCAAGTTTTTAGTTAACTTAAATGGGTGTAGTAACAGACCCCAAAATAGCCATAGCCATGCTTGAAACCTGAAAACTCTATTTTAGTTCTAAAAATGCATCTTTGATCCTTAGCAAACCTCTACAGTTATTCTGTGAATTCTTTTTTAAGGTGGGCTTGTTTATTAGGAATATTCTCCCATCTCTAGAAGCAATGTTGTAATCAGAGTACATTGTAGAAGGGTATTTTATTGTGTGTGTATATTATTTTAATGTATGTTATGTGTGTATCTATCATCTATCAGCAATGAACCTAATATACATGTAATAAATTGCACATGTATGCAATAAATACCTGTTCAATTTATCAGAAACCTTCTAGATTACATCACTTGGCTCAGATTAAATGCACTGGAATCTCATTAAATATTCCAAACTTCTTAAGATCTTCAATTATAGTCACTACCATTTGAAGTCAACGAAAGAAAGGTCTCCTCATTATCACCTTGAATGTAGAATGTCCCCCCTAAAATTTACCCTTTCTGAGGACTGGAATGGGAGAGGAATGCATGGCCTTATCAGTTGTGAGTAATGCAACGTTCCTAAACTCATGTTGATAATACCACCCCCTCCCCGCCTCCCACACTATGTCATATAGGAGCAGTTCTACGAAAAAGGGAGTTGGAAAATGTTGTCTCCCTGTTTTTTAAATGCTTTTAAATATTACAGTTAGAAGAAAACAATATTTTCATTCATCTTCACTAAGGGAACACAGTACAAAACTCTTTAAAATGTATTTAAGATTGTCAGGTAAGGATGAGATTTTCAAAAGTGCCCAACTGAGTTAGGTACCAATTTACATTGACTTTTAATGGGATGTAGGTGTCTAACTCACTTAGGCACTTTTGAAAATCTTAGTCAGGGGAAATAGTGATTCATTCCTCAAGTAGCTAGAAATATGATAGAGATAGCATTTCTCAAGCTCTATGAGTATACATAATTTCAAATATCAGTGTATAAAATGGACACAACTTGGCTGGGGATAATATGTTTTTTATTGGCACATGAGACATATAATTTTGGCTTTGAATGTGACTTTCATATAGTTGTGGATCTCCCTTACTGCCTAATTCATGTCACTTATCACTTGCAGCAGTCTTTTCTAGGCATCAGTGCACAGTTTTACAGAAGCTTATAAATAATATTTCAATTTACCACACAGCAACTATTATCTACTGTTGTTGCATGTTGAATGGAAGACAGAAATGTCAAGTCTTTTTATTCAGAAATTGGTAACCTATAAGTGGGTTGGGGAGGTGCTTGTTTCAGCACCTGCTAACATACTGCTAGTGGTTTTTATTCTCTGGAAATCTCTTTTTTTTAAAAAAAAAAAAAACATCCTCTGATATTTAGACATTTGCCCTGTGATTTTTTAAAAAAAAAAACATTTATTTATTTAGGTGTATGAGATCTGAAGTCAGCTTACATTTTGAATAAAGTCACTAGGCTGATAATAAACACAGTCTATGGAGTACTGCATGTGGAAAGATACTGTGAAACTATACACAGAAATTATGCTCATTTGTATTATTATTTTTTAAATTTTGTCACCTCACATGTCATTCTGCAGCAGATTTTATAGAGCCTGAGGTGAGTTTATATAATTAGCTTGGTTTTGTGCCATATTTCCCATAGGTCAAGTCAATTAAAGGATTACTGAGTGAGGCAGTACTCCAAACTGTGGCATATGGTACTATGGCATAAAAGCACAAGGGATATGGGAAAACAAATTGGCAGGGATTATAGTTTTGAAATTAAATGAAATTGGATGTAAAACATGTTGGACTCTGTTTTGGATTTCCTTGAAGTTTCTTGAGTTTTCTTGGACTGTTCCCTCTAGACAGTGAGTCAGTATTGTCCAACCGTGGAGTGTGGACACTGGATTGGAACTTGGCAGATGTAGGTTCTGTTCCTAACTCTTTCATTGATGCTGAGTGACCTTGTGTAACACTCACACCTTCTGGGTATGGTGTTCTGTCCCATTTAATGGCACTGAGACCACTTAGCAAGAGAGAGAAAATGAGTCTGCTCTACAGCCTTAGCTAACAGCCAGTTGACATTCAGCTCATGCTGTAGCGGCTCATGCACTAAGCTCCAGAGGTCCCCGGTTCAATGCCAATCAAGGTCTGTTGGCATTACACTTGCATAAGTCGCTTTACCTCTCTGGGCCTCTGTTTCACCTTGCACCATTTTTCATAGATTATAAAGCCTAAAGGGACCATTGTGATTGTTTAGTCTGACCCTCTGCATAACACAGGTCACAGGACTTCTCTGAAGTAATTATTTTTTTTATTAGAGCATACCTTTTAGAAAAACAGGCAATATTGATTTATTTTTTTCTGTCTTGACTGCTTAGATGTTCATGGCAAAGACTATCTTTTTGTATGAGATCATGCATAAGACCTAGCACAATGGGGCCCTGATCTCATTTGGGGCTTCTACGGGTATGTCTACACTAAAAAAACAATAACAACAAAACTTGTGACACTGAGTTTCAGCCCAGGTCATTAGACTCAGGCTCAGGTTACAGGGCTAAAAATAGCAGTGTAGACATTTGGAATTAGGCAAGAACCTGGGTTCTGAAAGCTGTTGATGGGGAGGGTCTCGGATCCCAGGCTCCAGTCGAACCCCATATGTCTACACTGCTTTTTTTAGCTCCTCAGCCTGAGCCGTGCAAGCTCGAATCATTTGACCCAGGCTCTGAGACTCAGTGCCATGGATTTTTCTTTCTATAGACATACTCTTAGTGCTACTGAATTGCACAATTATCATTATTATTATTTGAATTTTGAGATTATGTACAGTACTTCCTATTGTTTAGAAGGGTCACGGTGTTCCTTACCCTGGGTTGTATACATAGCTTTGGAGGCTTTTTATATTTTTATAATTTTTCTGATGTAAGTCCAACTTGCAGTGTGTCTCACAAATATAGTTAACTGAGCAGCTATCTTACCATCGCCAGAACTTTACCCTAGATCTAGGAATAAAGCTATTGGGCCTGATTCACTCTTCTTTACTACACTATAACAAATAATTTAAATAAGTATTGATAGTTACATTGGTGTAAAAACAGATTAACACATTGGTTAACCTTGCCTATAAATACAATCTGCTCTGAAAACTTTTCTGAAGAATTTGAAAACAAAATTAAAATAATACATAATAAAACTGATTTAACAGGAGAATTTGCTTTTTAAAGAATACAGAGTCTATCTGTACTATTCACTGTGAGCCCTATATGTACATTGGAATCTCACAAATAAGTATGAGGGGAAAAAACCACGACTGTTTAATTTTTAATCTCCTCTACTGGCTGGTCCATGTAAAATAATAATAGTTATCAAATCAGATTTGCTGAAAGAATGAACTTGTCAGACTTGCTTTATCCTCCATGGCAACTGATGTCAGTATAATAATTCCATTTCACTAATGCTTAAGTTAAGAATTTGTCAGTGGCCCCATGATAAACTCTAGTTTTGGTTGTTTTTTTGTGGAGTGGGAGGGGATTCCAACCGAGTTCATCAAATTGCACAGGTCTGACATTCAACATACTGTCTTCATAGTTTCAATTGTTCTGTCTTGGTTTAGGAATACTTTAAAGAATGAGATTTTTACCAATGGTTATCCTTACTGTGGATCAAGTGGTTTTGATATTACAGATCATGTAAATTGTCCAGGCAGTTCCCTCTTCCCATCCCTGCCCCCGCCCCCCGTATCAACTAATTGCGGTTGGTATGAAAAGAGAACTATGCTATAAAAATGGATATTTGGCAACACTGGTCTCAGGTACCAGTGATATGTATATATCAATACCCCTTGGTGTAACTTAATCAGGAATTAGGACAAATATAAGGTAAAATTGGGACTGTGAATCTGTGCAGAGGAGAAAGGGTTCCTATTTCCCCTACTGCTCCCCTGGATCTCTGGGGTATGCATGGGGGCTGTAGAGGAGGCTCCATGTGGTCACTATTCCTGCACAGCAGAGACTGAGCTGAGAAGGGCACAGAGGTGTGTGTGCAGGAGAAATGAGGAACGAATATGCTACTTGTCAAAGGTGGTAGCAGATTATTTCCCCCAGCCCTGGAATAAGGGATAAACCCTAGGAGGAACTTTGATTTTGGGCTGCTCCTGGGGTGACACAGCTATGCACTGCTCTATGCTTGGGGTTATATGTAACATCATAGCACAAATAATTTCTGCTGTTTTCTGTCTCTTTCCTATTCTGTGTTTAATGCACTAATTATGTGCATGCAGTTCCCTCTTTCTTAAACTGTAATATTAATTCTTTGTGCACCAGATTCCTTTGTCCAATTTCGCCTCCATGAACATATATTTCACTATGTTATTAATTTTTTAAAAAAATTCCAGTTCTTTATAAATGTGCCTGTCTTGTCCTCTGTACTTAAACAATTTCACTAACCCTGCCAGTAATGCTACCAATCTCAGACCTATTGTATCAGATTTATCAGCTCAAACTTTTAGCTGATATACTGCTTACCAGGCTTGCTCCAAATCTTTTTACATCTATTTTTATAGTGAGAAAAAAATCTTTGTAATGGGATAGTTTGTGTTTTAAAATAACAATTCCTATCAAGCTTAACGTCAGCTGCTAGCCAGAGTAAGATTATCAGCCTTCACTGGGTTGTCTTGCTTTATGATATCAATTAGCAAATAATCTGTTTTGTTGTCACATGATGCAAAAAGGTTGCAAAACAGAGGGTCTGTGAAGCAAAACATTTTATAGGTAGAATGCCTGTTCCCTCAGTTATAAGAGGGGTGTTGCTTTCCACCTTGCCAAAGCTGGCATATACAAAAACATCAAAGACTACCACTAGATATTTTTTACGTAATGTCTTGGATTCTCTGGGAATTATTTTACTTTAAAATCATTTTAAAGTGCCTCTGTGTCTGCAGCAATCTTGTCATATAATTTCCCCCATTATCACTTCAAAAAGACTGCAAATAGCTATACTTGGTACACTAGAGGGCAGGAGTAGGCTATAAATATTTTCTAGTTTACCAGCAGAATTTACATTATATGCATCTCTTCAGATGCTCTACATTACTACCCCTACCTAACTATGAGCCCTTATTCACGTGTGTAAATGTTGGCAATATTGTACCCTGTGATGGGGTTTACAGACCCCACACTAAGCCAGAACAAGGTATGCCTAGGGAAGCACCACCTCTCAGCAGCTGCAGGGCATGCTCCATATGCAAGGATAGAGTAAAAGGGCACTGACAGCCCAGTGGAAGGAGTTAAAGGCCGCATCAGGAAGTGACAGGCTGATACCGGGAGCTGTGGGTAAGGTCATTCTGGAAGCAGTGATCTGGATCTGCTCCTGCTTCTCTTCCCTTTTGGAGTTGGGGAAGCCAAGAGAGAACATACGAGAGGGATAGTATTCCCCTAACAGGTTAAACTGCTACTAAGACTGGGACCATGCCTCAAATGGAGGAGCTCCAGCACAGCAGGAAGTAAACCAGGGGAGAGAGTGGTGGGTCTATGAGTGGTCAAGATACTGTAACAAACTTTTAGGGCCCTGAATTGGGACCCATTGCAGTAGGCAGGCCAGGATCCCCATACCTTGTTCCCCCTACCCTCTGTTGTGACAGAAGTCCAAGGGGACATCTGGGAAGGGCTTGGATTTCTGTGTATGACCTGGCAGGGCCACTCCAGAGCAAAGAGAGTGCAAAGAATTGTGAAGGCATGGCTTGACTTTTAGGCAATGTGGCCTCAGGACTCAGGTGGCCACCTACACATCCCCACAATATAGATCATCCCTACCCCTGCACACGTTAGCCCGCTTGCATGATCACACCCCTACCTGCGTGAGTTCACAACTTGTTGCCCCCCTCTGACATCCTCCTGCATCCACACTCTTCTCCTTCTCTGTTCTCATTGTCACCGGACAAAATCACATTTGGTACTAAGGCCCTACCGGATAGGGACAGTGCTGCACAAATTGAGGACTGTCTGACTTTAACCTGGATGAATGGCCTTCCCACTCAGGTCTGACCTGCTACATGCCCTGTGTAATCTACATTATTATTCCATTGTTATAATGTTTTGGTATGTTTATAACATTTAAATGAAATCAGTGAATTTCAGTACTCATGACAGAAACTGCAGAGTATAGTTCATATGTATTCAAGTTTCCCTACAGAAACAACACACCTCAATCCCATTCAGCACTCTGTCTACTATGCTCCCAGCATGCCAAACTAGAGTGAGCAAACTTGTGATGTATACAAATGTCCCCATGGGATTTTTTTTAAAGCTAATTTTAAAACCTGGTTACCATAGGTCAAAGTTTAAAGCTATGTCTACACTACCATGGTAAGTTGACCTATGCTATGCAACTCCAGCTACGTGAATAACGTAGCTGGAGTTGACATATCTTAGGTTGCGTTACCATGGGGTCTACACCATGGGGGGTCAATGGGAGAAACTCTCCCATCGACTTACCTTACTCTTCTCATTGGGAGTAGAGTACAGAGGTCGACTGGAGAGCAATCTGCTGTTGATTTGGCAGGTCTTCACTAGACCTGCTAAATCGACCACCGTGTTTCGATCTCAGAGCGTTGATTCCGACTGTAGTGTAGACCTGACCTAATATATGAAAAGATTGTACCACTTGGCCTATGGATAATATGGACATTATGACTGGTAGAGAATGTAAACTCATATTTAAGGAAAATACAGAAGGGTTTATATTCAAAGATAAAGAGTTTATGCTTCCTGCTCAAAACTCAGACATTTACATTTAATTTTTAAAAAATCTCTTAAAATTATTAATTCGAGTACTAATTAACATTTCTCATATTATGTTTTTTTAAACATAATTGTACAATGGCTTGAACTGAATGGAATTTTCAGAATCAAATAGTTCAACTAGCCTAACTTTCCAAAAGTACCATGGTAATATCCAGGAAGTACCAGTAGGAACAAACCCCTATCTTTATGCCTATAACCTCTGACTCTGACTCTTCTCTGTAGATACTGGCTGCCAGAATTACATTTTCCTGTGAGATTCAGGAAGGAGGAGCAAACAGACAGCTGCCGGCACAGGAGCTAGCAAACAGAGCTGTAAACAGGGGAGTCTGGGTGGGAGTTCTGTTGGAGGAGAAGGTATTTGTATTTGGTTTTGTCTTTGTATTATTTGTATGTGTAGAGGCTTGTAGGGGCTTTGTGCTGGGAGAGAAGCTGAGCCCTGATTAGGGGGTGGGGCTTCTCTGACTAGGGGTCCTATAAAGGTAGCCAGCCAGTCAGGCAGTGGCACAGACAACTGTAGTGACACAGGAGACAGCAAACCGAGCTGTAAACAGGGGAGTTTCAGTGGTAGTTTGAAAGGAGCGTATGTATTGTGGTACTTGTTTGGGGTTTGTTTTTGCTGTGGGTGGTGGTGTTTTGGTGTGGTTTGTGTTTCCCAGGTTAACAGGATTTAAGTGGGAAGGCTATGACAGATACAGAGGCAGCAGTGGGAGTGACTCATGTAGTGGAAGACACAATGAAGATGACTGGATGTGGAAGCTGCGGTATGTACATGATCCTGGAGGGGGCACCTGGTAAGAGTTTTGTCTGCATGAAATGCCGTCTAATAGAGTTGATGGAGGAAAAGATCCGAGGTTTGGAGATGCAGGTGGAAAGTCTGGTTGAGTTTAGAAAGGGGTTCGAGCAGATTATGGAGCAAAGACATGAGGTATCTGAAGGGAAAAGTTTAGACTTGCAGATGGAAGCAGGACTGAGGAATTTTGAGGGGAGACTGGGTGAGGAAAGTGGTCAGTGGAAGCATGTGACTAAAAGAACTAGGCAGAGGAAAAGACGGGCTAGTGAAGGAGAAATAGAGCTCAAGAACAGGTTTGCAGAGTTGGAAAATTAAGAAGGGACTCAGCAGGTAGTCGCTGAAGGGGCAAGGAAGAAGAGAAGAGCGACTAGTCCTATAGGCAAAGGGGAAGAGACTACACCAAATATGAGCCCCAGGAGGATACAGGATGGGTTGAAGAGGATTACAAGGGAGAATAGGAATAGAAAGAACTTGCAGCCAGAGGAAACAGGAGATAGACTGGAGAATAGCACCATTACCAGGAAAAGGCAGTTCTATGTGATCAGGGACTCTTTACTGAGAAGAATAGACTGGCCTGTAACCAGAGCTGATCCAGAGAATAGAAGGGTGTACTGTCTTCCAGGTGCTAAGATACGGGATGTAGACCTGAGGTTGAAAAGGATCCTAAAGGGAGCAGGAAATAATCCCCTAATTATCCTTCATGTGGGAACAAATGCTACGGCTAGATTCTCGCTGGAAAGTATTAAGGGAGACTATGCTAGGCTGGGGAAGACACTTAAGGAAATCGAGGCTCAGGAGAGCTTTCGTGGGATTCTGTCTGTTCCTAGAGAAGGGCAACAAAGGTGTGACAAGATTATGACTATCAACAGATGGTTTAGGCAGTGGTGCTGTAAGGAGGGCTTTGGGATGTATGGCCACTGGGAGGCATTCATGGACAGAGGACAGTTCTCTCGGGATGGACTTCATCTGAGTAGGGAAGGAAATAGACTTCTAGGATGGAGGCTGGCACAACTGATTAAGAGAGCTTTAAACTAGGAATTTGGGGGAGATGGTTGGGAGATGTCCAGGTAATCTCCACGCCGGTTTTTAGCATTGAGAGGCAAGAAAACGAAGTAAGAGAGGACACAGCCATGGGTAGGAGAATGTATATAAGGAGGAAGGGCAGTGTGGATACCAGTCTAATAGGTTATACTGGCTGTAGAATGACCGTGCCTAATAGGATGTGCCTACATACAATACAGAATGTGAGCGAGGCCAAACAGCAAAAATTAAGACGTTTGTACACCAATACGAGGAGCCTAGGTAACAAAATGGAGGAACTAGAACTACTGGTGCAGGAAGTGAAACCAGATATTATAGGGATAACAGAAACATAGTGGAATAGTCGTCATGACTGGACTACAGGTATTGAAGGGTATGTGCTGTTTAGGAAAGACAGAAATAAAGGTAAAGGTGGTGGAGTAGCATTGTATATCAATGATGAGGTAGAATGTAAAGAAATAAGAAGCGATGGAATGGATAAGACAGAGTCCGTCTGGGCAAAAATTACATTGGGGAAGAAAACAAGTAGAGCCTCCCCTGGGATAGTGCTTGGGGTGTGCTATATATCCTCTGCGCCGGGATCTAATTTGGACATGGATCGAGCCCTTTTTAATGTTTTTAATGAAGTAAATACTAATGGAAACTGCATGATCATGGGAGACTTTAACTTCCGAGATATAGACTGGAGGACGAGTGCTAGTAATAATAATAGGTCTCAGATTTTCCTAGATGTGATAGCTGATGGATTCCTTCATCAAGTAGTTGCTGAACTGACTGGAGGGGATGGCATTTTAGATTTTGTTTTGGTGAGTAGTGAGAACCTCATAGAAGAAATGGTTGTAGGGGATAATCTTGGTTCGAGTGATCAGGAGCTAAATCAGTTCAAACTGAATGGAAGGATTAACAAAAATAAATATGTAACTAGGGTTTTTAATTTCAAAAGGGCTGACTTTCAAAAATTAAGGAAATTAGTTAGGGAAGTGGATTGGACTGAAGAACTTATGGATCTAAAGGCAGAGAAGGCCTGGGATTACTTTAAATCAAAGCTGAAGAAGCTATCGAAAGCCTGCATCCCAAGAAAGGGGAAAAAATTCATAGGCAGGAGTTGTAGACCAAACTGGATGAGCAAGCATCTCAGAGAGGTGATTAAGAAAAAGCAGAAAGCTTACAGGGAGTGGAAGATGGGAGGGATCAGCAAGGAAAGCTACCTTATTGAGGTCAGAACATGTACGGATAAAATGAGACAGGCTAAAAGTCAAGTAGAGTTGGACCTTGAAAAGGAAATTAAAACCAATAGTAAAAGATTCTATAGCCATATAAATAAGAAGAAAACAAAGAAAGAAAAAGTGGGACCGCTAAACACTGAGGATGGAGTGGAGGTTAAGGATAATCTAGGCATGGCCCAATATCTAAACAAATACTTTGCCTCAGTCTTTAATAAGGCTAATGAGGAGCTTAGGGATAATGGTAGCATGACAAATGGGAATGAGGAGATAGAGGTAGATATTACCATATCTGAGGTAGAAGTGAATCTCGAACAGCTTAATGGGACTAAATTGGGGGGTCCAGATAATCTTCATCCAAGAATATTAAAGGAATTGACACATGAAATTGCAAGCCCATTAGCAAGAATTTTTAATGAATCTGTAAACTCAGGGGTTGTACCGTATGATTGGAGAATTGCTAACATAGTTCCTATTTTTAAGAAAGGGAAAAAAAGTGATCCGGCCTGTTAGTTTGACATCTGTAGTATGCAAGGTCTTGGAAAAAAAAATTGAAGGAGAAAGTAGTTAAGGACATTGAGGTCAATGGTAAATGGGACAAAATACAACATGGTTTTACAAAAGCTAGATCGTGCCAAACCAACCTGATCTCCTTCTTTGAGAAAGTAACAGATATTTTAGACAAAGGAAACGCAGTGGATCTAATTTATCTAGATTTCAGTAAGGCGTTTGATACCGTGCCACATGGGGATATATTAGTTAAATTGGAAAAGATGGGGATGAATATGAAAATTGAAAGGTGGATAAGGAATTGGTTAACAGGGAGACTACAGGGGGTCCTACTGAAAGGTAAACCATCAGGTTGGAGGGGGTTACCAGTCGAGTTCCTCAGGTATCAGTTTTCGGACCAATCTTATTTAATCTTTTTATTACTGACCTCGGCACAAAAACTGGGAGTGTGCTCATAAAGTTTGCAGATGATACAAAGCTGGGAGGTATTGCCAATTTAGAGAGAGTCTGGGATATCATACAGGAAGATTTGGATGACCTTGTAAACTGGAGTAATAGTAACAGGATGAAATTTAATAGTGAGAAGTGTAAGGTTGTGCATTTAGGGATTAATAACAAGAATTTTAGTTATAAGCCGGTGACGCATCAATTAGAAGTAACGGAGGAGGAGAAGGACCTTGGAGTATTGGTTGATCATAGGATGACTATGAGCCGCCAATGTGATATGGCCATGAAAAAAGCTAATGCGGTCTTGAGATGCATCAGGCGAGGTATTTCCAGTAGAGATAAGGAGGTTTTAGTACCATTATACAAGGCACTGGTGAGACTTCAACTGGAATACTGTGTGCAGTTCTGGTCTCCCATGTTTAAGAAGGATGAATTCAAACTGGAACAGGTACAGAGAAGGGCTACTAGGATGATCTGAGGAATGGAAAACCTGTCTTATGAAAGGAGACTCAAGGAGCTTGGCTTGTTTAGCCTATCTAAAGGAAGTTTGAGGGGAGATATGATTGCTCTCTATAAATATATCCAAGGGATAAATACGGGAGAGGGAGAGGACATATTTAAGCTCAGTACCAATGTGGACACAAGAACAAATGGATATAAACTGGTCACTGGGAAGTTTAGACTTGAAATTAGATGAAGGTTTCTAACCATCAGAGGAGTGAAGTTTTGGAATAGCCTTCCAAGGGAAGCAGTGGGGGCAAAAGACCTATCTGGCTTTAAGATTAAACTTGATAAGTTTATGGAGGAGATGGCCTGTGATGGGATATTAGATGGGGTGGGATCTGAGTTACAAAAGAAAATTCTTTCTGGCTGGTGAATCTTGCCCATATGCTCAGGGTTTAGCTGATCGCCATATTTGGAGTTGGGAAGGAATTTTCCTCCAGGGCAGATTGGAAGAGGCCCTGGAGGTTTTTCATCTTCCTCTGTAGCATGGGGCACGGGTCACTTGCTGGAGGATTCTCTGCTCCTTGAAGTCTTTAAACCACGATTTGAGGACTTCAGTAGCTCAGACATAGGCGAGAGGTTTTTCGCAGGAGTGGGTGGGTGAGATTCTGTGGCCTGCATTGTGCAGGAGGTCAGACTAGATGATCATAATGGTCCCTTCTGACCATAGTATCTATCTATTTACCCAGTTAGATTTGTAGCGATGTCAAGGATCTTGTGAGGAGAAGGGAAGTAAATTTTGAAATGCCATTTGGAACTGGCCTGGATGTGAAGGCCCCATGATACTTAACATTTAAGAAAAACTTCAGATTCATCCCTTCCCGGCCTCCCCATGCACACACTGAGTGCCAAATTCTCTCATTTCAGCTACATGGTCATGAACCATGATGATTTGCTACAAATTCAGATTCTGCTCTCTGATCACCTCTTGGGGCTCTGTAATGACAATAAGTCATTTAAATCTCAGCCAAAGAGTGGTAGAGAAATGTTCCCTGAGCATTACACCAGGATACTTGATTCAGTATTTCTTCATCTGGAAGACTGCCATTTCATGGATCACCTATACTGCTTCCTGAACCATGTGTTCCTCAGAGGTCTCCCATCTAAATACTGACCTAGTCTGCCAGGCTTTGGTCTATTCCTGCCCCCAAAGATATCAATGGCCTTTGGTTTGTGAGAGCTGACAAGATTGGAGCATAAAGTGGCATGATTGCTGTCTTTTGTAAGTGTTTGTATTTTAGGGGGAGATAGGGTGGAGGACATGAGCTCTAACCCTTTTGCATAATAATTTGTCTTTAATTAATTCTAATTCTCCTCCACTATACCCAGCTATCACCTCCATACCCAACCAATGTTTTGAAGGATTTCTAATAGTTGTTAAAGTTAACACTGTAGCCTCCTTGCTGTTCTCCAGTAAATCCAGTATGCACTGTGTTGACTTCCTTATGCTCACCAGTATATTGGAATACCTTGCATTTTTCAGATTGGGAAACAAAACATGATAGAGCTGTATTGTTTTGCTTTATTTCCAAGTAGAAATACCAGAACAGTGCATTCTTTCTGTCCCAATTCTTTTTATGAATGTTCTATCGAAGCTGTTCCTGTGTATGCCACCTATCCTGGTGGCCACAGGCTAGACCCTACAATCCAGTAAGAGCAGTGGAATGGGCAGCAGAAGCATGTGTATGTTGAAAGTGAATCTCTGATTCCAATGACTTATTGCTTTCTTTGCCAGCCTTGGTGTAAATATTTTTAAAAGATGTGGATTCCCTGTGAGCTTTAAGTAGAACAGAAATTAATGCTGGTGCAGAATTTTTCCAGCTATTCCTCAAATCGCAGCTTGATTCATCAGTTTATGTCATCTAGTTGGGGATCTGATAAAATAAGAAAGATGTAGCCTGGGAACAGAGGGCATAAAGACCAATTTTTAAATTATGATTTTAATATGCTTGCTTTTGCAGCCAAGTATATAGGATATATACCTTTCTCATGGAGTGAAATGGGCTATTCAACTGATTGCTAATGTCAAATAAATTGAAATAAAAGTATGCAACTAACTAACTAAATAAAGTAAGATGCACCAAGCATTTGCTGACCTTATGTAGTAACTTTTCCCCTTGCTATAAATATTCAATATCTTCCCAGTCAAGCATATATATTTGTTTGCTTGTTTCTTATAATTTGCTAATTATTATTATACCTATTTACCTCAGTGCCCCAATTTCCTCAATCCCCCACATTTCTCCACATTCATGTAGAGGATTATTTTAATCAGAAACATTCTCCCACCATCGTTGAGGGCTCAGGAAGCATAGAGCTGGTGTGAGGATTCTATTTGGGAAGAGCTCTGTGAAAGGGGCATGCATCCATCATCTGCTGTTTGTCCCTGGCCCGCTGAATTGGGAAGAGAAGTGTGTAGCTCCCCTAGCCAATGACCCACATTTTATGGCAGGGAAACAAGAACAGTTGAGGCTACTGCAGTCTCACAGCTGCAGAAGTAACTGTATTATAACTCTGCCACTCCATGACCTGAGGTAGGTCCAGATTGAGCTAATTGACTTTGGGCCAGTGGACTGGTACCTCAGACAGCCTGGAAGCTGCTCCGCTCCTGTTTGTTGGCAGGGAGCAAGGAGCATCTGTCTGTGAAGCATCTGGCAAAGCTACCTCAAGCTGCTGATGTGCTCAGGCTGAGAGTGCAACGCACAACAGTAACATCTGCCTACTTACACATGCTACGCTTCAACTTAGGGCATGCTGCTGAGGCCCTGCATTTGGGTTGGCTGCCTCCCTGCTCCTGCCCCAGGCATGAGCCTTGTTCCAATCACATTGTGATTCCAGGTGACCTAGGGCCTTCTCTCATCTCAGGATAGATCTCTTTTACCTGCAACTGGGTGAGGGGCAATAAGGAGGTGGAAGTGAACTCACCCTGCCTCTGGCAGAGTGCTCAACCCAGCAGTCCCCACAAACTAAGAGACTGCCGCAACTACCACACATCCTTTTGTCCAGCCAGGACGAATAATATCCCCAAGTAGTTCAGTATGGCCTATCCCACAACCACGCGTACATACATCTTCCCCTAACTAAGGCTCTTTCCCCAGTGAGAGGAGTCAGCCCATAAGATTTTTTCGTCCCTCCATCCAATGCCCAGGAAAACCTTGTTCCAACCCCAGCTGCTTGTGGTTGTTGTCATGGTAGACAGATTTATTGTTTTATATTTTCAAAGCACTGTAAAACCATAATCACAGTTGTCTCTCCAAACCCTCTTAATGGTTCATAAATAATATCACCACCTCTAACTTTTAGGGGGAAAATGAGACAGGAGTTTAAATCTAAACCACACAGCAAGGCAGTGTCAGAGCCAGAATTAGAACTCATCAGTTCCGAGCTTTTAGGCTTGTACTCAGTCTACCAAACCATGCAGTGTCTCTGAGAATACGTAAGCCATTAGTTCTGAAACATGTGTAAAATACAACACCAAATACAACTTGTGCTGCTTAGATGAAGCAGCACAAGTCCCAGAGAAGTGACATTGTTATCTGTAGCGATGAAAAACAAATATCCAGTGAATAGCCATCTGGGCAAGTTTGGATTGAGACCACTGTAGAACTACTAAACGATGATACTGCCAGATATTATAGTTTGTAGCAAACCATTCATTACATTCTTGGCTGCATTTTCCCTACATTCTTGGGTCCATTTTCACATGTTCTTATCATAAAAGGCTGTGCTGCAGATTTACGAAGCCACATGCAAAAAATTATTGCATGACCTGAGGCCAGCTGACAGGTGCATGTTTAGAACTGTACTATTTTGATTACTAGACAAAATATTTGTGTCATGAGTCAATACTCCAGCCTTGCCGCTCTCCCAATCCTTCCATGCTTGTTAGAAATTGGTAGCACTCCATATATGAAATGGTTACATTAAAAAATGCTGGCAGTTTGGCATGTTTATAACACAGTCTTGGGATCATGGCAGATATAATAGCGAACCAACTTCCCCTCCCCAGCCCAATATCAGTTCATGTTTATGCACCAAACTTAGGGAATTCAAAGTCATGTTTCCTACAGCTGTAAATCAGCCTGCTAGTAAAAGTAAAAAGGAAAAGGAAAGGCAGATGGAGGTAACAGATTACTTTTTATATATATATATATATATATATATATATATATATATATATATATATATATATATATATATATATATCCTGAGCTATTCTTCATTTTAAACAGCTTATTAACCTCACTAGTAAAGTTTTCTTCTGCTACAGAAGAATATCCCAAAATAATTTATGATTGTGAAAGAACTAAAATAAATGTTTAATACAAGCTGCTTGCCAAAGATTCAAGCATAGGTGGAATGGCACGTCCAGGCTTTCAGGCTCACCATCCGTGGTGTGTCATCCTTGCGATGAGAAATCTGATTTAAAAAAGCATGTTATTGAAGCTTGGGCAAAGTTCAAATGACTCCAAGTGTGAATCCTGAAGAGCTGTTGAATATATGGGGTAATTTTCTCAATGAACACACTGCAGCATGAGCAGACTGAGGGCATGAGCTGTATATAGGTTCAGGTGTGTGCATTGTGTGTGAGGTCAGGTTTGACTGTCAAAAAAACTGCACATGGATTAAGCTTTAGAAGCATGCAACTTAGTGCTTTTATTCCTTTGAGATTGTGCACTCAATCTTTTAAAACAATAACCCGCTGCAATACAACTTTAAGGACACAGGAGAAAAATAAATCAGCACAAGTTCATTTACCGCCTCCCCTTAAAAGACAATTAAGAATCCCAGTAGAGTTTAAAACCATCCTTGAAGTACACAGATGTGCAATATCTTTGGTCCAGTGTGTACATGATCTTCTCATGTATCATCAAGCATTAAAAAAAAGATGTTTGCTTTTTCATCCAAGCATCACTTGTCATAACTTGAATAAAAAAGGTAAATCTTTTCTAGGGAAATAAGTGCCCAGAAGGATCTCCTACCCTTAAAGGTTCAGATTTCAGGGTGATTCTTGTGAACTTAACCAGTGCATTCCTTTCAGTTAAATGTATTTTTTCTTATACGTAATTTAACTTATATGATGTATCTTCCTATAACATATTAGAATGGAGAAAACAAGTGAATAATCAGCTTTAAAAACACCTTGTCTCTTTTTTTTGAGAGATGTCATCAATAGATCTGCTTCTCCCAGTGCATGTTTATGAGCTGAATAATGTGCACCTGGTTATAACACAGAACAAACATATAGGCACAATCATGATTATAAAGCTGTCATCACTGAACACTGTGATTTTTTTTATATATCATACACAATCTGCTGGAATTACTTCAAAATGTTATTGCTAGTCTGCTGAGCTGAGTTTGGTGCAGTGAGTGGGATGGGTGGGGTTGCCAGATGCTAAAATTTGATTCTATGCTGCCTTAGCTTTGGTATATATTAGAGTAACCTGAAGATCATAAAGGACTATGTGCTGGTTGAGCATAGCTGGAATGCAGAATGATCTGTCCAGGACTCCGGGTCCTGCTGATGGGGACTGAGTGCTGACAAGGTCCAGTTCAGCCTGGGAAATTCTCAGGTGGTGCAAAGATCCTGAAATACAACTGGGAATGTGGTCTTCTGTGCCCGTATCTTAGACACACATCTGCTGAAATAATGTACGCTCAGACAGTAATTTTCTCTGTTGATTTGCAAGTGTTAAAAGATAGGATGTGGCTGATAGTTTATCTTTACTCAGTATTAATAGGGCAGAATCCAGTAAAAGAAGAAAAAATGATAGAAGTACTAAATCCCATGGTAGAATAACTAGTAATATTCTTGACCCAAATGAGTTCTCCCTTGACCTGAACTCTAGAGCTGATCAGGAATTTTTGATTAATTTTTTCATCAAAAATGCCAACTTGTGAAAGCCAAAACTGTTTGTGAAACAGAGCTGGGTTCAATGAATTTCCTTACTTGAAAAGAATGTTGAGGTAAAAAGTTTCTAAACTGTTGAACCATTTCATTTTGGTATTTTTGAAAGAAATGACTTTTTGTTTCAAAATTTAAGTGAATTGCACTGAAAAAAAAGTTTTAAATAAAGATTGAAATCTAAACTAAATGTTCTGAAATGATCAGAAGAAAACATTTTGATGGACTAGAAATGAAAACTTTTTTGAGTTTTTGGTTTGCAAATATTTTTGAGATTTTGATTTTTCTTTGCAGTTTGAGATGAGGAAAAAATTTAACTCCCAAAAATATTCACGTGACAGGAAAGCTTATAGCATCATAGATTTGGTCAGAAGGGACCATCATGATCATCTAATCTGACCTTCTGCACATTGCAGGCCACAGAACCTCACCCACCCACTTCTGTAATAGACCCCTAACCTCTGAATGAGCTACTGAAGTTCATAAATCCAGCTCTACTGAACTCCTGTACTGCATGAACTGAACAGACTTTGATATTAGTGTTACAGCACTGCAATCTGTCTGTACCTATCTGCTTAACAACACAATCTTGGCACAATTGCCTATAAAGGACTAGATTGTGGCCTGCTCACACTGGGGCACAAGACATGCATACATGCTTGTCCAAGGAACTTCCCATCTAATGCTCCCACATAGGGAGCAAGAACCTTTTCAGTCCTCGTGCTTGCACGCAGAGACACTGCACAAGTCTAAGGGCAGCTAGCCAACTCAAAGACTGCGATAATGGCCTTAAGCCCTCCACAATTGGACAGCAGAACTGGTTTGCTCTGGAGGAGAAAACACATTGTCCCCCTTTAAGGGATGCTGCAACAACATTCCTCTAGTATGTCTTCTCTTTAGCACAATGCCTCCTGGCACTCTCAATTTGTACAAGTGCCTATAAGGCACATTCCAGCTCACAGATTCCTGACACCTTAAAGGAGAGAGAGGCTCTTCAACAGTTAAGAGATTGTAGAGGTTGTCTGTCTTTGTGCTTACAGTGTTTTATGATGACATAATTCTATTGACTTCACTGAAGTGGATGTAGATTTGCAGCAGTGTGAGATTAGAATCAGGCCTAACTGAATATACACAGTATGAGTAGATTGATTTAATTTTGAAAAAGATGTTGAACATTTGGATGCTTATGGAAATCTAACCTCTGTCCCTCTGGAGATTCTCCCTTCACTAAACAAAAGCTCCAAGCCCTGAGGATATGTACTGAAAACAGTCACTTGTTATATCTTGATTCAAATTAGACCGTATGTTCATTCAGGCCAGGACCTTATCTGCACCTAGCAGAATGTCCCCAACCCTCAGACGTTTTGTCATTACCACATTAATAACAATAAAGCGATGTAAATAATTAAGAAAAGAAAGATCCAGTCCCTAAAATAGTTCAGGAAAACACATTTACCTAGAAAGCAACTAATGTGTGGTATGGCTTATAGAAAGCAGCAAGAGATCCTGTAACTATGAACACAGTCAGTAAAGAGTTAGAAAGGCACATGTTGGGTGGCGGAAAACACTACAGAGTGTAAACACAAGGCAGATAGGTGAAGAAACCTGGATAGACTGCCTGGTCTCTTCCCATCCTGAAATCTTAGCCGTCTCTTCCATATTAAATATGCAGAGCGGTACATGTGTCTCGCGAGGTCCCCCTCTAGAGCACTCCATGTTACTTGGGTTATTTGTGTGGGGAGGGGTGAAAGAGGTAGGCAGTCCACAGCTCAATGTTTTTGTTCCCATTTTCTTTCCTTTCTTTGATAGTTTTTGGAGGGCATGAGGATTTTACTTTTAGCGTCTCTGACTTTAACTGCTTCTCTGCTGAATAGATGTGCCTGCTATTTGTGACACTCGCTTGAGATACCTTTGAAGCTCCAGGTGCTTCCATAGTATATTGGTGTGTTCCACTGCTGTGCTGAAGGTATAACAGAAACCACAATGAAGGGGTTAAAGCAAGCTCCTCAAGGGGGACAAGGGATCTTTACTTTACAGGTAAGTATTCCCATCCTTTCTTATTTCTAGTATTGATTAGGCCCCTTTCGTTGCGCACTGCTTGAATATGTTTATGAAATACATATATTGTAATGTGTGCAACTTATTTTATATAGAGAACTTTTTGCATATTGATAAAACACAAAGGAATTTACACCTCAGGTATTATGAACCTTTCCTTTAGGGAAATATTGAGGTCTCCAGATGCTGGCAGTTTTTTCAGAGGGGTGTAAAATGTTGTCAAAAATATTACAGCTGCACACACCATTCAGATGTGCTTCTACATTGGCTCAGCAATTGCAACGGAAATCTTGAGCTCTCTTTTAACAAACCTTATTAGGCATAAATTAAAGATCTTCCCTTCCCTTTTGTGTTAGGATCCTTTACTCTTCTGTCAGCATATTCATCTTTAGAACTGGCTTCTGTGTTTTTACGAGATGACTGCAAAAATAATAATAATAAACAGCTTCTGACTCAGTTACTAATGGTTTCATCTTCAGTTCCTTTGCGACTTAAACATAAGTGTTTATTTATAAAATGCCTTCAGCAAGGATACATTTTGGGATTTATTTTATGTCACAGATTAAATTATTTCTTGTTTATTCCCTTCACTTGAAATGCATAATTAATGTTTCACAGCATGTTTAGATTAGGAATTACGTTTGCTTCTTTACTTAATTTTGAAAGTAATTTAAAGCGATCTTAGTGAGACTTAGCCTTAGTACTCTCCCAGTACAACCCATAAATCACATTAAATGTTTGAGTCAGTGAGCTCTGATGTTGCTTTTAAATCCAGAGCTTTGTTAAAAAAATATATTTTATCTAGTGCTACAGTAGCTTGTCACCCACCAGTAAATAACAGTGCAAGTTTCACACTTTTAAACAATGACAAATCAAGAATTTGCAAGGCATCTTTCATTAATTGCATGGTCTCCTAGAATCTGCAAAACTTTTTTGTTATTCTAGTGGAGAAAGCACTTTTGTTTTCTGATGCTGGAAGTTGCTATATGTTTTTCTAATTGGAAATCTTCAAAATGACAGCGTATGTGCCCACACACATGTGGGAAGGTGTGCGTGCTGGAACAATTTGTATGGTGGGGGTGCTGAGAGCCATTGAACCAAACTGTAAACCCTGTATATGATGGAAACCACTTCAAGCCAGGTGCAGTAGCACCCCTCAGAACTCCCAGTTCTAGCACCTATAGAGGTTGTACGCATACACTTCAATGGTGTGTGTGAGTGTGTGGCCACAGTAACCTGGCTAAACACTTCTGATAGTTTACCACTTTACAGAAGTATAAAGTATATATATTTAAAAGATACATTTCTTATGTATCAAGTTACAAACTCAATGGACTTCAGTACTGGGCAAAGGTTCAATGTGGTGTACTTCTATTGTACATGTTTTTTCTCTCATTCTTCCCTGCTTCCCCAACCTCCTACCAGAGCCATCCCTAGAACAAATGGTGCCCCAGGTGAGGAGCATCTTCAGCAACTCCTCATTTGTTCAACTTTTGAATACTTTATTTTTTATTGCATTTGTAGCCCATTTCACAACCTTGATGCACAGTTTGCATGCATGATTTATCCCTGTCATATAACACGATAAATTTACATGCTAGGATCTGTAAATCTGTTCTTTATTCATGCCATATATATGCAAATTAAAAAAAAAATTTCCTCTGAGCTTATAGAAACTTTTTAATTTTAAGAGTAACTGAAATGTACTAACATCAAGAAATTGACTTGTGCATCAACATTGGGTGGCCCAGTATTAAATAGCCTTAGAATGTCAACCCTAGTCCTTTAGTTCAAAAGGTTGCTTTTCTTGCCTTTGCCCTTGCAAACTGAAGCACAGCATCAGAGAGATCTAAAGACTGGCCAAGGGCATTTTCAAGTGATAAAATAGCAAGTGATGTCAATCTCTCATCAGCCATGGTCAACTGAAGATATATTTTAATGAGCCTGGCCTTCAAAAAGCTGCGCTCACCACTTGTGACTGTAACAGGCAGCATGAGCAGAATCCTCATAGCAATCCATGCATTAGGAAAAGTATCCTTCAGCTCTGCATCATGAATGAACTGGATAACTTGGAGCAGAGAGTGCTTCTCATTTTGCAAAATGTGACGGATGTTGTCCAGTTCGATATAGAGGGCTTTATAATGGACGTCGGAACATTCCCCATTTGTCAGCATCCAGTAAAGGTCTGTACAATTGTTCAAGAGTGTTTTTCTGTCTACCAGTAGCTTAGTAAGGTCATACAACTCCCCCTGTCCCCCAGGTCTTTTCATGGTGCTTCATTTGTCCAAACCTTTCTTCAGTGGATATTCAAGCAGTGTCAACAAGTGAGCAAAAAATCTCCCTTTTGAATTTTTCTTTCAAGTGTCCCATCAACTTATCTCTGCCCTCACAAACAAACTGATGCTTCTTCTGATGAATACGAGTTGCCTTGAAGATCAGCTCAACTCCTAAGTTTTCCACCATTTCTTTAGCAACGGTGATAGCATCTTCAAATCTGTTGTCTCTGTAGGCCACAATGAAATCAAGGCAGCTTCTCATCAAAGTAGCAGCAGTCACAATGTCATTGACTGAGTTTTGTAATGCCTTGCTTACAACATTTACTTGGAACAAGATATTTTACTAAACTACAACTGAGACCAGAAATTTGAAGTGAGTAATCTGGTTTGCCAAGCTTTAAGCCTTGTGTGGGATTCTGGCTTTGGCTTTACTCGACTGTGCTAGTTTGAACAGGGCATCGTAAATCTCAGTCATTTGGTACCTTACTGGACTTATGCTGTCAATACGGCTCTCCCAGTGAGTGTCAGTGGCTTCACAGTCACATTTGTAACATTGTCCACGAGGATCTTCCACCTGATAGCTCATGGTGAAAACAGGACATATATTCTTTGCAGTACTCCAAAGAGAGATACTGTATCTAAAGATGACTCTACATCTGACACAATCAGGTTGAGGGAATGGCAGCTACAAGGCATGAAGAAAGCTCTTGGATTCATCACAAGGATCCTTGCCTGGACACTACTGTTTATTCCCTCCATGTTTGCACTGTTGTTGTAGCCCTGGCTGCTGCAGTCCTGAAGCTTTATTTTATTTTCATTCAAAACATTTATAAACAGTTTGGTTAGGTCTTTTCCAGTAGAATCATCCACAGACCAGAAACAGATCAAATGTTCCTTTGCTTGGATACAGCCGTCCTTGTCATCAACAAATCTTACTGTAAATAACATCTTCTCATGGTAACTAATGTCAGGAGTGCAGTCCATTATTACTGCATAATACTCTGCTTTGCCAAGCTGCATCAATATGTTATCAATCAGCTTCATTGCCATAAGGTCAATCAATACATTTTGAATTGTTTTGCTGCAATAATGGTCCATAACTTCTTTATGAAGTACTCAACGTAGGTGCTCAGGCATGACATCATCGTATTTCCCAAGGAACTCTACCAGACTGAGGAAATTACCATTATGTTCAATGAACAACTTATCTGATGAGCCCCAGAAAGCCAAATTCTTTTTTGCAAGGAAGAGAGTAATTGAGATCAGACGCTTGAGCACATTTCTCCAATGCTGAGTTTCTACATTAATAATGCGCTGGTTTTCTGAGTCTGTGCATTTAGTCAGCTGGAGTCTGGACTCGACCTCCATCCATTTGGAGTAGGCTGTAAAATGGCTGGCTGACTTTTCATGATGCTGCAGAGCATCTGCTAAGTGATGCCAATAATTGTACGTGGAAAGCACATGCAACAATTCTGCATTCGTGTCAAATATTTTGCAACAAAACCAGAGCACTTTGTCAGGTGATTTAGAGTAAACTAGCCAATGCCAATTCAGTTTCTCACCATTCTCAAGCACTCTTTCGCAGTTGAGAAGTCTTGCTTCTGCTCATTTACTGGAAATGTCATAGCCATGATTTTGTCTGGCCAGTTCAAAATTTAACGATCAATATTGGCAGAATTTAGGATCGCTGGCATAAAGCAGGATCTGATGTATCAATTTGTGGTGTGCAGTTTCTCACTGCTGTTTCTGTCATCATGCGAGGCTGTTTCTCTCCTTTCCATGTAAGTCAGATTTTTCTTTGTCATTACTCTCCTTTTCATATGAGCCACATTCTTCTTTATCATCACTCTCCTTTAGGCCGCCAGGAGAACGGGATGATTCTCCATCATTTCCATTCCTTACCTTCAGGCCAATCTGTTAATTCCTTAGTAATAGGACTTCCATCATTTACACTTCGCTCCTCAATTTCTTCTGCACTGGGATGATCACTACTGCCTAGAGTCTGGTCTATGTTGTTCCGTTTCAGATATTTTCCTATGAAATTTGCCCCTTGCTGCAAACTACATTCCAACTGAGCTTTTCACTTCCCGTACTGAGCTCCTGAAGTCTTCTTCGGGGGCATCTTTTATTTTCTATGGAGGAAAACAGACAGTATTAGGGAAAACAAAACAATGTTTGATATCTTATTAAGACTGTGGAATATAATGTATTAAGCATGGCAAAACAAGTAACAGTATTTCTTTTATATTGTTGCATAGACAGGGGTTCAATAGATATCTCTGGTATCTCCTTAAATATGTCCTTTCTTAGTTGCTACTTACACTCTTGAAGTCTTACACCACAAGTACACTTTCAGAATTATACAATAAAACAAGGCTCACAATATCGCAGCTGGGCTCTCAGTTCATTCTTATATCCCCGCTCCTCACTTTCTTATCTCCATACTTCTATTCCTCCCTCACTTCACCTTTCTTTTCTCCTACATCTCATCTTAGTCAATCCTAAAACATCTTTTTTCTCCCAACCATGATAGGGCTGCTGGTATGCTCCTTCCTGAGCCACCACCAGGCTAACTGAACATCTCCCATCCTGTACTACCTATGATTCAGTGGAAATTGAGATGAAAAAGCCTGTACTCTTGCCCACATAGACTGGAACCCAGGTATCTGATCTCCTTCACTCATCCTGCTCTCAGTAGGGAGCAGATATTTCCAGGCCTGGGTAGGAACAGTCGATTGGAGGAGGGTGGAGATACTAAAAATTCTATCTCAAGCCACTGCTGATTACCAGCAGCGGCCGATCAGGCAGGAAAATCTTTCTTATAGCTGCCCATGTCCTTCTGGGCTACTTGAACTATGCAGCTGGGAGGAGCTTAAGTCTCCCTAATCTCCAGAGCAGCAGTATATTTGATACAAAATTTACCTGAATTAATCCATATATTTTGGCTTTCCTTCCTCCTGATAATCTTCCTAACAGAATCCTGGCTGATGCAGGATCTCATGCTGCCAGCATTACAGATTATGTTGTTTTCAGCAGGTTGTCACCATAAGTAGGATGTTCAGAGCTGCCAGATGTAATTTACAGTGTTTGTTTTGAAGGTATGTTCACACTGCATATGTGAGAACAAGTGCTTCTCAGCCTGTGGGTGCAGAGGGCCAGATGATCAGCTGGTGTAAATCAACATAACTCTATTAGCTTCCATGAAGCTGCACCAGTCTACACCAGTCAAAGATCTAGTCCTCAGTGACCTGCACTACCTGTACACTTTTTTTTTTAAATCATGAGATGTGATTAATATTTTTCATTTCCTGATTTCCCCCCCCAATTTATATCACATTTATAAGAAGTAATTATATCATTAGCTTAAATTTAGCCATTTGTTGGATCTATAAATGTGTGGCAAGATGCTGGTGTTTGTTTTTCACACTGATATTTCCCCATGCAGAGTGACTGAAGCCTGCAAGGGCCTTATCATAGTTAATAATTATAACATTGCTGTTATATTCATAGCACACACATAGAGAAGTTAGATAAAACCATACATACTCTTACTGGAAGGCTGCAATATAACATGACTTTATTTCTTAGAATTCAGAACAACACCACCCAATAATCTGGAAACAGGTAGACAAAGCAGGCTGTTCACTATAGCAGAGAGGCACAACTCACCCCATATTATTATTATTGTGGGCTGTTTGTCCGCAAACTGACTGCTGCTAGGCACAGATCACACACTTCCCTACAAGGCGGTGGCAAAGCCAGGTTTTGCAGGTGGGGTGTGATGGATATTTGGAGGTGAGCTGGAGAGTGAGCCTGCTCTGCAGTCACCTGGCAGTGACAGCTCCTGTGCTGTGGGGCTGGACCTAGCTCACCACTCCCAGAAGTTCCAACCTGGTGCCGGGGGTCGCAGCACCATTAGGGTTGCCAACCCTCCAGGACTGTCCTGGTGTCTCCCGGAATTAAAGATTAATCTTTAATTAAAGATCATGTCATATGATGAAATCTCCAGGAATTCATCCAACCAAAGTTGGGAACCCTAAGCACCATTCAGGTTTGGCCTAGCCACCCCTCCATCATGACAGAGGGGCAGCTGGGCAAATATGAGTGAATGGTGGTGTGACATGGTACATTAGGTCACAGCATGACCCTGTGTGTCATGTTGCAACTCCCAGGGTGGGGAGCCAGGCCCAGCCCCATGGTATATAGGAGGTAGGTGGGTATAGGGCAACCTGTCTCTCCACTGCCATTTGAAAGGACTCACACATATACCTAGACCAGCAGGGGGCAGTTGCCATCTTACCTCTCCTACTAGCTCTTCCACTGCTACAGAGGTAACTACACTGCAAGCAGGACCAGGAAAAAGTCCTGAAATTTAAAGGCACAGCCAGGGCTGGCTCTAGGTTTTTTGCCGCCCCAAGCTCCAAGAGCACAACTGCCCAAGCAAAAAAACAACAACAACAACAGAAAAAGGATGGCCGGAATGCCACCCTTGGAATTGTGCTGTCCCAAGCACGTGCTTGCTTTGCTGGTGCCTAGAGCCGGTCCTGGGGACAGCCTACTCTTTTAAAAGTTGTCAGTACACTACAACTGCTCATATGAGTTTGAAGAAGATGATGTTTTTTCTGTTAAAGCACAAGTTAGTACCTAAGTGGACATAGGTAATTAAGTCTAAAAATATTTCTTCCCAATGTTGAAAATTAGATTGAATTTTCTCTGTCTTTCTCCAGCATCTCCGTTATTTCATTTGGTCTTATATAGGCAATGCTGTCTATACTATGGAATCTGCAAAGTTCACAGCTCTTCAGAACGTTGACCAAAATTGAGCTCTATTGATCAGCTCAGGTGGCAAGAAAAGAATGTGTTTCCAGGGGAAGACAACACTTCTTGCTTCTAATGGATTCTTTCCCACGGCAAGACTTTCAAAGTAGGGAACCCTTAGTTGCCAACATTTGAAGAAGATTGGATTAGAATGCTGTTGATTTCTTACATATTAACATTTCACCTTTTTGACACAGCCTTAGCAATCTGCCCTCCCCTTGATAAATATATGGCATCAACATTGTGGAGCAGAAGCTAGACTGGTTAAAATAAAAGTAAACATATTGTCATTATAGTCATATCTAATACAGCTGTGACTCACATTTGGGTCTGAATGAGAATATGCCTCCAAATTCAGGAGAAAGGAGAGGAGTTATCCAAAATCTGTCAGGAACTGAATATCTAATCCAGTTTGTACTTGGATCACAGTGCTAGTGCAGTCTGAATGTACCTATTTTGGTTTTTGTCTTGTCTAAAGTTCTCAGACATTTCCTGGGCACTAGTTCAGGAACAAGCTACTATCCCACATGTTCCTGGAGGGATCATGTCACGGGAGTTAGGTGCCTAGGTACTTTTGAAAATACCAAGAGGTGCCTGTCTGCATCTTTAGGCACCTATATATCTTTAAAAATCTGGCCCTAAGTGACTTGGTCAAGATCATACAGAAAGTCTGTAGCAAAGCAGACAATTGAAGCTGGGTTGTTCAAGTCTCAGGCTAATGCCCTAACCACTAGACCATTCTTCCTCCCCTTCAATGGGCTTTGGTTGGGACTACTATTCATTATAAGTAAGGGTGGCAGAATTCAGTTATTAGGGCCTTATCTTGCAATCACACAAGTACATATGTGCCATTTAGGTACAGCCCAAAGGAAAGGGATGGTTAGATCTGCACCTCCCCATAGAGTATCTGCAGGAGCTCTCCCTACAATGCAGAGGTTACATGCCCACTTCTACACTGCCTTAGTGCTTTGTCAGCTCAACAAACTATCACCGTCCTCCTTGTGGGACTGGTCAACTCTGCACAAAGGCATAGAGTAATGAACCTTCTTCCTCTCTTTAAGGTGCTCAGTGCCTCAAGGGAGGGAGCACTTCTTATGCTACCCAGAGCACAGGAGCTGCTGTTCTTCCTTGCCTGTATAGGATCATAGAAATGTAAGTTTGGAAGGAACCTGGAGAAATCATCAAGTCCAGCCTCTTGCCCTGTGGCAGGACCGAGTAACCTAGACTTTCCCTGACAGGTGTTTGGGAGGTTTTTGTAAACAGGTGGGACAATGATGGGCCTGCTCCAGAGCTTAGCTATCCTGATAGGTAGAAAGATATTTCCTACTATCTAACCTAGATCTCCCTTGCTGCAGATTAAACCCGTTACTTCTTCTCCTACCTTCAGTTGGAGAACAATATCATAGGTGGGTCATGAAAGCATGGTGCAAATAGACATCTTATTCCCTCCCTCTCCACTGTGCACTTGGTTATGGGCCACACAAAATCTTGCCTATGATTAGCTCTGGGTGAGCAGCCACAGTAAAGAAGTCAATTAGTGTGAATTAGAATTTATAGGATTGAACCCACAGATAGTGGAGCATGGAGTTAGGTCTCCTCGTAAGCCAGTTAATTTGTATAAAACTCTATCTAGGACACAGTGTTTTATAAAACATTTTCAAGAGTTTAGTGATTATTTTTGGAATGTATTTTCCTCTATGAGTATAAATAACATCTAATCATAAACTCTAATAACAGAGTAAAAACTAAAGCACATTGCTCAGGCCATATGGGTGACTGAAACACAGATAGAGGGATGATTTAAGCAGCAAGCTCAACTTTACTAATTTAACAATAGGGAGGAGGTGCTATCTGCCCACCTTCTCTCACATACCATGCATTTACTGGATCCAGTGGGCTTCAGTTGCCTCACGCCATATAACTGATAATTCATGATTGAATCTCTTCAGCCTGTCCCTGACACCAACTCACTTCTGAATTCTTTCACCACCACCACCACCACTCAAGAAGCATAGGGGTACCAAGAAGTACTTCAGTCTGCAAAGTCTCCTTTTCTCCTTTCAGGCCAAAGGTCTATCAGTCATATCCCAGCTCCTGCTTACCTCTAGGAACTGACCCTTTTAGCTTTTATCCACACTAGACACTGGCTGTAAGTTGAAATGAACTGACATTCCCATATTCCTCCTAGCACTGAAATTCCTAGTCTTACTCCTTTTACCCGAAACTGTCCCTCTACAATGCTGTGAGAAAGGCAATTCTTTCTTGGGTTCATGCCAGTTTTGCCAGCAGGAAAAAATTCTTTACTTCTACAAAGCAGGCAATCAGTCAGATCCACAGTGTCCTGGAAACATAGCTCAATATACCTTATTTATTGAGGTATAAATAGTGGCCAGATAGTCCTATGCTCCCTGGGAAGGCTTTAAATTAAGAGAGTGAGGGTCTGTGAGAACTAATTGGCTCCCCTAATGACCTGACTGATTTGCCAATATAAAGCAAATAAGCCCTTCCACATGTATTGTGAGGTACAAGAGGAGCCAGGCTCCAGCATGAGTCTGGGCATGAGTCCTCCCCTTGCAGAATTGGACATTCCCCTATTGCTGACCTGACCAGTCTCCCGGCCTCTCCTCCCTGCCCCCATGCTGAGACAGAGAGGGGCATTTTTAAAAGCAAGTTGATGAAATGTAACATGACCTCCACTGTTACTGTAGCTCTTGTATACCTTAGTTGTCAGGTTTTCTATCTTTTTCATTTCAAACTGCTGCTTCTTATTAATCTACCTGGTGGGAAAGATTGTCTGGCAATAACTATGTTGCTCCAGTCTCCCATTAGTTGGCAATTGTCCATAAGTGTTCTTGGTAAGACTAGCACATTCTTGCTGCAATCAGTCATGTTTTCTTGCTAGTGGATGACAAAATTCACTCCTAGTAGAGGGCCTCCATAGAGCCTTATATGCTACTTAAACCCAGTATCAAGGGCAGATTTTCTAAAGTGCTCAGTACACTAGGTGTTGGGCTGAAGTGGCATAGAGGGCCTTGTATGCAAATTCTATTCTGGGTGGCTGTCACTCTCAGTTAGTAAGAAAACAGATTTAATTGCTTTTAAAATTCCTTGTTCAGCATTTGTCAGAAAAACAAAGATGCCTTATTTTTATTCCATAAATGATAAAACTGAAATATGAGAAAATGAGTTATGATTTCTGTAGAGGGGTGGTCACCCCGCTCCAGCTCAGAAAGGGTTAAAAGCCAGCCCTTGGAGGGGATTGGGGCTGAGAGCCAATAAGAAAAGGCTGATTGGAAAGGCAGCCACAGCTGAAGCCATGCCCAATTAGTGGGCAGCTGGCCCTATAAAAGGGCTGTGAGATGGGGCTGAGTGAGTCTCTTGCTAGCACTGGAGAGAGAAGGGGCTGGCTAAAATGGGTACTGGGGTTGCAAAGGTGCTACCCAGGGTGAGGCAGCTAGTCTGACCCCCTTGCCAATGATTTTACAGACTGCAGTTTGCCTCAGTGAGAGGGGGCTAGATGATGACTGGCAGTAGCCAATAGGCAAGCTGGGGATAGAAGGTTGGGGGTTCCCCTGGGAGGGGAGACCCAGACTGTGGGGGTACTTTGGGGAGCAGAACCCTGGGGTAAAAGGGCACCAGGGTCTGGGAGGGAAATGGGGGCCTGAGGCAAGCAAGACAGTGGCCAGCAGAGGGTGCTCTGAGGCTGAAGAGCTAATTCCCAAGATAACCAGCAGGAGGTGCCATGTGGGTGAGTCTTTGCTTAGCTACAATTTCAATATTATTTTTTACTTTAGAGGATCTGCAAAACTGTGATTTACCCTTAAATAATAAATGTAATAAGCATAAAGGTTTATTAATATACATGTGACTGTGGCAAGGCAAGCAAACAGGCAGATTAAGGTTTCTGGGGGCCCTGACCCAGAGCAAGTGGGGGTCCCTCTCCACCCTTTCTGCCCCTTCTCCAGGGTCTACCCCTGTTGTCTCCAGGCCCCCCACATTCCATTTCCTGCTGCAGCCCCACAACCCCTTTTGCTCCATTCTCTCATCTCGCCCCCCCCCCCCCCCCCCCCCCCCGTGGTCCCAAGTCAATCAATGGGCTCTGAAAATTGCAGCTGTGTTCAGCTTGAGAAGACCACCATTAGGGAGCCCAGCACAAAAAGAGTATGTGTCTTACATCTAGCATATGTGCAGCATCTTCCATGGCACCACCGATGCACAGTGGGCTGTTCTGGATGCCCCAGGCATGATTGGTTTCAGCTATTAATCTGGATCCAGATGTGGTATGGAAGCCCAAAGCCAGGTACTTGTTCATGCAGACTGATGCTGTAGGAGTTCCTGGTAGTGGTAGAGGCTCTCCCTGATTCTGTCTATCACAGTGAGCTGATGATGTTATCAGACGGATGGAAAGTGCAGCATAGGATTCTGCTATGTAGTCGGTAGCGGAGTGAACCTCATATCTCTGAACAGCAACAGGTGTGGCATTTTCTGTACGTTGATGATCAGTCTGACTGCATTCTGATGCTGGATGTTAGGTAGAGGAATATTGGCTTGGACTCTGGTAATTATACAAGATTTGCTGGCCCAGTGTGCCTGTGATCATTCTCATGGAATGATTAAACTGTGTGTCTGCTAGACTAGTGCAGGTAGAGTTTAACCAACCCTCCTTTTTTTTCTTGATGAAAAGAACAAACATTATCCAAAAGATAAAAACTGAAGCCACTATTGTACTAATGCTGGCATTTGATGTTTGTATTCACTACTTGAGGGAAAAATCCTCTTTAAATTTAGTTTATTTTAATATGATTTCTTCCTCATCTGACCAAGTCAAAATGCCCAGCAGCAAGTAAAATCTACTGAAGCAGTAAGTTATTCAGTTGAAAACTATGCTGTCTGACAATGTTCTATCCTCAATAAAAGCTTCTTGTTTCACTGGCCTGGAGGGTGAGTGTTAGTACTTCAAAAACTATTCAGTAGGATCTCTGGAGGCAATAAGTTAATGACCAAAGATCTTAATGATCCACAACAATCAATGAGTGCATTCCTTGTAAAATGTGAGCAATCTGGGTCTAATTTGAAGAAAACTAATGAAAAGGTACTATTGTAGTGTAGCTGCTGCAGAGACAACATCTGAGGGGTATGGTATTGCATTTGAATTTATGCAGGAAAGCAAGTCTCTAAAAATCAAGCACTGAGTCTACTGGAGATAAGCTAAGAAGCAAAAATGATCATTTTATTTTTGATTTTTAGCTTTTTGTTTAATTAAACTAATCTTGAAGGTTGTTTTTTCAAAATGGCTGTGCAATGGGGTATTTACCCCACACAGGCCCTGAATGAGTCTGTGTGGGCCTGAGAGGCAGTTAACATACTGGGCTGAAACTGGAGGGAGAGGCAGGCTTAACTGAGGGTGAAGGCTAGCTGGGGAGGGATTGGGAGAGCATTAGAAATAGGAAGTTCGGAACAGAAAGAGGGCAGTAGGGAGATAGTGTGTAGTCTCTCTCTGGGAAGAGACTGAGAGAGACCGCCCACCTGCCTGAACTGGCCCTGGCATCCTCTCCTGAGTGAGGAAGTCTGGTAAGAGGCCAGAAGAAAGAGAAGCCACTGGGAGTGGAGCAAGGTCTAGTGGTAAACACAGATAACAGGGCAGGATTTGGCCTACCAGTGAGAGAACTTTGGGAGGTGCTCAGCTAAGGAATAGAGCATCAGGGAGGGATGAGAGGTCAAGCCTGAGGAGGTCAGAACTTGCTTTGAATTTATACTTGAGATTTTGCTGTTGGATTCCAGAGGGAAACCCTGAGAGTCTTAGCTGTGAGAAAGGTGAACCTAGAGATTTGTGAGGGAAGAAGGTCCAAGAAAGGCCATAGTAGGAAGAAGTCCAGGGAAAAAGCAGCAAGCAGTTGCACGGAGCAGTCCTTGGCTCCTGGTTATAGGGTCCCTGGGTTGGAACCCAGTGTAGTGGAAGGACCTGGGTTCCCCTACTAGCCACTGGAGAAGGTAATGTGAAGCCCCTCAGAAGGGACAAGGATGATGGACAGCTCTGAGAAAAGCGACTGAGGACCACAGAGCCCAGCCTCAGGGCTGAAGACCGATCCAAGTTTATTGGACACTTGGACACTGGTTTATTGCACTTTCTGTTACTCCAAACAGGGTGGACTTAAATTTGTGACCTGGATGGAGGGCTGAGTCACAGGAGGAGGTGGACTACCAGATGACCAGAGCAGCTGTCAGCAGGGAATGTCAGATGGGGAGAGAGCTGCTACACCACACCTAGCCATGAGGAGGCACTTCAGCAATGACTACCCCCTTCACAGGCTGCCTAATGGAAATTCCAGAGCAAATATAGTGCCCATCCTTTTGAAAAAAGGAAGAAGGAGAACCCGGGGAACTACAGACTGATCAGTCTCACCTCAGTCTCTGGGAAAAAATCCTGGATCAGGTCCTCAGGGAAACCATTTTGAAACACTTGGAGAGGAAGGTGATCAGGAACAGTCAACATGGATTCACAAAGGGCAAGTCATGCCTGACCAACCTGATTGCTTTCTGTAATGAGATAACTGGCTCTGTGGATATGGGGAAAGTGGTGGACATGATATATCTTGATTTTTAGCAAAGCTTTTCATACAGTCTCCCACAGTATTCTCGGCAGCAAGTTAAAGTATGGATTGGATAAATGGACTCTAAGGTGGATAGAAAGCTGGCTAGATTGTCAGGCTCAATGGGTCGATGTCTAGTTGGTGGCCAGTATCAAATGGAGTGCCCCAGGGGTCAGTCCTGGGGCCAGTTTTGTTCAACTCTTTCTTAATGATCTGGATGATGGGATAGATTGCACCTTCAGCAAGTTTGCGGATGACGCTAACCTGGAGGGAGAGGTAGATATGCTGGAGGGTAGGGATAGGGTCCAGAGTTACCTACATAAATTGGAGAATTGGGCCAAAAGAAATCTGAGGGTAAACAAGGAAAAGTGCAGAGTCCTGCACTTAGGAAGGAAGAATCCCATACACTGCTACAGGCTGGGGAGCAACTGGCTCAGCAGCAGTTCTGCAGAAAAGGACCTGGGGATTACAGTGGATGAGAAACTGGATATGAGTCAGCAGTGTGCTTTTGTTGCCAAGAAGGCTAATGGCATATTGGGCTACAATTGTAGGAGCATTGCCAGCAGCTGAGGGAAGTGATTATTCCCCTCTATTTGGCACTGGTGAGGCCACATCTGGAGTATTGCATCCAGTTTTGGGCCCCCTACTACAGAAAGGATGTGAACAAATTTGAAAGTCCAGCGGAGGGCAATGAAAATGATCAGGGGGCTAGGGCACATGACTTATGAGTAGAGGCTGAGGGAACTGGGCTTCTTCTGCAGAGGAGAAGAGTGAGGGGGGATTTGATAGCAGCCTTTCCCTACCTGAAGGGGGGTTCCAAAGAGGATGGAGCTCAGCTGTTCTCAGTGGTGGCAGATGGCAGAACAAAGCAATGGTCTCAAGTTACAGGGGGGTGGTCTAGGTTGGCTATTAGGAAACCTTTTACTAGGAGGGTGGTGAATCACTGGAATGGGTTACTTAGGAAGGTGGTGGAAACTCCATCCTTAGATGTTTTTAAGGCCTGGCTTGACAAAGCCCTGGCTGGGATGATTTAGTTGTCGTTGGTCCTGCTTTGAGCAGGGGGTTGGACTAGATGACCTCCTGAGGTCTATTCCAACCCTAATCTTCTATGATTCTGTGTATGTATACTATGAATATAACAATAGCTAATTTTTAACAAAGAGGGGTGTGTGTGTACATACACACACACACACACAGAAATGTAGGACTGGAAGAGATCTTGATAGGCCATGTATTCCAGTCCCTTCAGTGAGGAAGAACTAAGTATTATCTAGATTATCTAATGTGCGTATACACAAAGTGTTTCTTTTTTATTTAAGAAACTGATACAGTCAAATGGTATGTTGAGCACCCAAATGGAAGTGTAAATCTTTAAGGTGAATCAACCAAAATGTTATAAGTAGGGCCCTACCAAATTCATGGTCCATTTTGGTCAATTGCACAGTCATAGGGTTTTAGAAAACGTAAACTTCATGATTTCAGCTATGTAAATCTGAAATTTCACAATGTTCTAATTTTAGAAGTCCTGATCCATAAAGGAATTGTAGGGGATCACAAGGTTATTGTAGGGGGGGTTTCAGCACTAATCCCCAATTTGAGAAACGCTGGTCTCTCCTGTGAAATCTGTATAATATAGGGTAAAAGCCAACAAAAACCAGGTTTTACAGGGAGAGACCAGATTTCACGGTCCATGATGCATTTTTCATGGCTGTGAATTTTGTAGGGTCCTAGTTATAAAGCTTTAAGACTTGATTACCCAGATGATTGGTGGTTGCATGGAGTTTTGCTTGCGAAGTGATCTTACTAAACTTATCACTGAAGTGGAGAGAGCAATGAAGTCCTGGTGCAGAGGTGCATATATAGCTGTTTTGTGCCTTCATTAATTGTTAATGCTTATTGATGTTTGACCAAGCAAATGAATCAAAGGACTTTAATGCGGTATGATGAAGTATATAAACTAAGATGGTCATTCAGGATCATGAAGAGTTTTTATAAAGACTCTGCTCTAACTTTAAGATGGACATTTCTGCAGATAGATGGGAGTGGTGAAGGAAAGAGCATAGAATCCTGCAAAGTTGGCTAAAGCACCAGACCACACAGAGGTCCATGGAAAGGAACTTTCAGAAGTAGGTTGCTCACTGGAGCTAAGCCAGGAGATGTTTAATGTATGATTCAACATATCTTATGCAAACTGGAGAGCTGAGGAAGCGTTGTTCTAAATCAGCCATAAAAATGTTGGCATACTGTGGGGCCATGCGGGTACCCATAGCAGTGCCGCTGATCTGAAGGTATACATTACCTTACCCATAACTATTTCACATTTGGGGACAATGTATACCTTCAGATCAGCGGCACTGCTATGGGTACCCGCATGGCCCCACAGTATGCCAACATTTTTATGGCTGATTTAGAACAACGCTTCCTCAGCTCTCGTCCCCTAAAGCCCCTACTCTACTTGCGCTATATTGATGACATCTTCATCATCTGGACCCATGGAAAAAGAAGCCCTTGAGGAATTCCACCATGATTTCAACAATTTCCATCCCACCACCAACCTCAGCCTGGTCCAGTCCACACAAGAGATCCACTTCCTGGACACTACAGTGCTAATAAACAATGGTCACATAAACACCACCCTATACCGGAAACCTACTGACCGTTATTCCTACTTGCATGCCTCCAGCTTTCACCCTGACCACACCACACGATCCATCGTCTACAGCCAAGCTCTGCGATACAACCGCATTTGCTCCAACCCCTCAGACAGAGACAAACACCTACAAGATCTCTGTCAAGCTTTCTTACAACTACAATACCCACCTGCAGAAGTAAAGAAACAGATTGATAGAGCCAGAAGAGTTCCCAGAAGTTACCTACTACAGGACAGGCCTAACAAAGAAAATAACAGAACGCCACTAGCCGTCACCTTCAGCCCCCAACTAAAACCCCTCCAACGCATTATTAAGGATCTACAACCTATCCTAAAGGATGACCCAACACTCACAAATCTTGGGAGACAGGCCAGTCCTTGCCTACAGACAGCCCCCCAACCTGAAGCAAATACTCACCAACAACCACATACCACACAACAGAACCACTAACCCAGGAACTTATCCTTGCAACAAAGCCCGTTGCCAATTGTGCCCACATATCTATTCAGGGGACACCATCACAGGGCCTAATAACATCAGCCACACTATCAGAGGCTCGTTCACCTGCACATCCACCAATGTGATATATGCCATCATGTGCCAGCAATGCCCCTCTGCCATGTACATTGGTCAAACTGGACAGTCTCTACGTAAAAGAATAAATGGACACATCAGATGTCAAGAATTATAACATTCATAAACCAGTCGGAGAACACTTCAATCTCTCTGGTCACGCAATCAGACATGAAGGTCGCTATCTTAAAACAAAAAAACTTCAAATCCAGACTCCAGCGAGAAACTGCTGAATTGGAATTCATTTGCAAATTGGATACTATTAATTTAGGCTTAAATAGAGACTGGGAATGGCTATTTCCCCTTGTTTTTTCCTACCCCCCCCCCAGATGTTCTGGTTTAACTTGGATTTAAACTTGGAGAGTGGTCACTTTGGATGAGCTATCACCAGCAGGAGAGTGAATTTGTGCGGGGGGATGGAGGGTGAGAACCTGGATTTGTGCTGGAAATAGCCCAAGCTGATGATCACTTTAGATAAGCTATTACCAGCAGGACAGTGGGGTGGGAGGAGGTATTGTTTCATATTCTCTGTGTATATATAAAGTCTGCTGCAGTTTCCACGGTATGCATCCGATGAAGTGAGCTGTAGCTCACGAAAGCTCACGCTCAAATAAATTGGTTAGTCTCTAAGGTGCCACAAGTACTCCTTTTCTTTTTATATATATTTACCCAAGTGATGACTTGGTTGTCAGCTAAATGCTTCTCAGAAGGCACATACCTGATTAAAGACCTCAAAGTGACTAAAACCTATGTTGTTGAAGAAATAGAAGTACACAAGATGAACTTTAGTTGTCTAGAAATTACATGTTGTCACTAACTCAGCTGAGAGTTAAGCTTTATGCTAACAAAGCCTGTAACAGGAAACTGCTTCTCTACAACAAAAGTTAGCTGCTAGAAACCACTAGTCAGCATTTCAGAATTTGGCCTAAAATCCTCTCACAGATTTTATGGTCAGGAGAATTGACAGTTTCTTACACAAAAAGAGGAAGAAGCTTTGAATTGGCTCATAAAGTGAAGATTGTACCACTATTTGAACCTTTGGTTAAAGCAGGAGCAGGCAAATTTTTTGGCCTGAGGGCTGCATCGGGTTTCAGAAATTGTATGGAGGGCCGGTTAGGGGAGGGGGTCGTGGCCCAGCCCTCACCTCCTAGCTGTGTCATCCACCCCTTCTCTTTGTCCCCTCGCTGCCCCCTGCTGCCCCATCCAACCCCCCCCATTCCTAACTACTCCCCCCAGACCCCTGCTGCATCCAACTACCCCATTCCCAACTCGCTGACCAGCCAGACCCCTATCCACACCCCTGCCCACCACCCCTAAACTCCCCTGCTCTCTCTCTCTCCAACCCCCCCGCTCCCTGCCCCCTTACCGCGCTGTCTGGAGCACCAGTGGCTGGCGATGCTACAGCCATGCTGCCACCACGCAGCACAGATCACCGGGTCAGGCCAGGCTCTGCAGCTGCACTGCCCCAGGAGCTCGCAGCCCCGCCACCCAGAGCATTGTGCTGGCTGTGGGGGAGGGGAGACAGTGGCTGAGGGCTAGCTTCCCTGGCCAGGAGCTGGGGGGGCCCACAGGCTGGATGTGGCCCACTGGCCATAGTTTGCCCACTTCTGGGTTAAAGTGTACAATATTGATGAAATTCCAGGGAAATTAGAATAGTTTCAAAGTTACCTGCTTATTTTGCCAGGGGTTTAATGTGATACTCATAGCCAGGTTTTGGTACTTATCTATGCAGGACTGTCACCTCAGCAAGGTAGCTTTGAACTGAATTGACATTCTTTGACAACTAGGTAACCTGTCTTAATTTCTTCTGTAGTACTGTTTAGTTGAACTGACATGATCAGTCTTATATTTCCACTGGCAAATAAATTTGATTGGATTATACATAATGATCTGTAGTTCTGTGCTGATAGCTACCCCACTTGCCTGGACAATATTTGCCTCTGTAACAAGATTGTGATAAGACCTTGAACTAAATGAACTGTTATGATCTCTTGATGATTATAACTTTCTTCATTTCATTCAAGTTTGATATTCTATAGAATCATAGAACTGGAAGGGAACTCAAGAGGTCATCTAGTCCAGTCCCCTGCACCTAAGGCAGGACTAAGTATTTTGTGTAGACCATCCCTGACAGGTTTGTCCAACCTGCTCTTAAAAATCCCCAATGATGGAGATTCCACAACTGTCCTAGGCAATTTATTCCAATGCTTAACTACCCTGACACTTAGGAAGTTTTTCCTAATGTCCAACCTAATCTGTTCTTGCTGCAATTTAAGCCCATTGTTTCTTGTCCTATCCTCAAAGGTTAAGAACAATTTTTCTCCCTCCTTCTTGTAATACTTTTCAAGTACATAAAAGGCTGTTATCATGTCCCCTCTCAGTCTTCTCTCCTCCAGACTAAACAAACCCAATTTTTTTCAATCTTCCCTCATAGGTCATGTTTCCTAGACGTTTAATCATTTTTGTTGCTCTTCTCTGGACTTTCTCCAATTTGTCCATCTTTCCTGAAATGTGACACCCAGAACTAGACACAATACTCCAGTTTAGGCCTAATCAGCATGGAGTAGAGCGGAAGAATTAGTTCTCTTGTCTTGCTTACAATACTCCTGCAAATACATCCCTGAATGTTTGCTTTTTTTGCAGCAGTGTTACACTAACTCATATTTAGCTTGTGATCCACTATGACCCCCAGATCTTTCTGCAGTACTCCTTCCTAGGCAGTCATTTCCCATTTTGTCTGTGTGCAACTGATTGTTCCTTCCTAAGTGGAGTACTTTGCATTTGTCCTTACTGAATTTCATCCTATTTACTTCAGAACATTTCTCGAGTTTGTCCAGATCATTTTGAATTTTAATCCTATCCTCCAAAGCACTTGCTGCAACTCCCAGCTTGGTATCTTCCTCAAACTTACTACTGTACTCTCTATGCCATTATCTAAACCATTGATGTAACTATTGAACAGAACCAGACCCAGAACCTATCCCTGAAGGACCCCACTTGTTATGCCCTTACAGTATGACTGTGAACCACTGATCACTACTCTCTGGGAATAATTTTCCAACCAGTTACGCACCCACCTTATAGTAGCTCCATCTAGATTTTATTTCCCTAGTTTATCATCCAACCATCTTTATTTTGCTTTCTGTAACTATGATGGAATGTACCAGGCCTTTATGGCCCTCTTCTGGAGACCCCACAGTCTTACTACCATGTGTCCTATAGGCCTGCCTAGAGAGGCTGCAATCAGAGCCTAGAAGGGTTAGATAAAAGCAGCTGCAAGGCCTTAGCAGGTCTGTTCTGGCTGGGACCAGTGAGGTGAGGAAGAGTGCTTCTCTCTGGTCAAAGGCTCAAGGGACACCTGGAGTTTGGTTCTGGCTCCATTTGCTTAAGATATGTTTGCAGGGAGAGAACAGATCTAAGAGCCTTAACTCCTGATGTAAGGATGAAGCTAAAAGGGGCCAAATAGGAAGACCTCAAGAAGAAGCAGCAATGAACTAAACTAGAGCAGGGCATAGCTGCTGTTTACAGGGTCCCTTGGTTGGTACCCAGAATAGTGGGGAGGTATCCATTCCCCCACTGACCATAGTGGCATAAAACCCAAGAAGGGGACATGGCTTTTTTGAGAGCCTGAAAAAAGGGCTGAATTTTAAAGGCCCAGAACCAAGGCTGAAGACCCTAGTGACACTCTTCAGTTACTGGACTCATTGCTACTGACCTACTGGACTCATTGCTACTGACCTACTGGACTCATTGCTACTGTCCTACTGACACTCTTCAGTTACTGGACTCATTACTACCCTGAATGAGGTTCATTTTGACTTTGACTTGGCTGGAGGGCCAAGCCAGGAAGACCAACCAAGGTTGGCTGGCAGCCTGAAAGGAGCACTAGGAGTGAGAAAAGAACTGCAATACCACATCCAGCTGCTAGAATGTGCTCAAGAGATTGTCCCCCATTACAGTAACTTTAAGTGCTATATTGGCTAATAAAACTCATAAATTTGTAATTATTATCCAGTCTGTTCTCTAGCTAATCAATGCAGACGCACAACAGTGAAACCTCTAGTAGAGGTAACTTGGCCAATTCAATTATTTAACCAAAGTATCTTTTTATAAACTAACTTACTCTGATTCTAAGCTTGGTATAATTACTCTATCTGTACCATATCTCTGCACTGAGCAAGAAAAATAGTGCTACTGAGGTGAGCTATCAACTAAAAGGACAAAGACTCACTTAAAATACTCTCTCTCCTTTTTCTAACTTAGTTGCACATTTTCAATGATTGTACGCAGCTAAACTGAGCAGACTTCTGATATTTCATCTTCTGAACAGGCATCTGGAGTCATAGACACACTTGCAAAGGCTGGGATGTCAGCAGAGAGGGATGGGATGGACAAAGACAGGTGAGAGGAACAGTAATTGTGGGCCTAACTGTGGGAAATAAATAAAACATTACTGGCTGTGGGGAAGGTGCAGAGGGGGAGACGGTGAATTAGTCAAAACACAAGGCCTACTAATATAACTCAGATGGTTAAAATCATGTCTGGTAAACAAAAGAAGTGTGGGACTGAAAATCAATGGACCAAAATTAGTGAGCAGGAGGCTAGGCCTAATTGGTGGACCAAATAATGAGGATGGCTATTCCACCTATCATTCCCTTTTAGGGGGGAATATTTAAATAAATAAATTAGGGGAAATGGACAAGGATGCTGTCTGACTACAAGATGGGAGAACAGAAAAGGGCAAGTTTCACCATCATGGCTGCCATCTGCACCATGTCCTGGGACCTCGTTAACAATGTAATGCTGCGTCTTTGCCCTAATCCTCAGAAATGTCTTAACCAGACTGGACCAAAGAAAATGACCCAGATTATATCACCACCTCCACTGGCTTTGGCTAAATTCCCAAAGCCATCTAGGATTTGAGACTGTCTCACCCCCTGTGTTCTTTTCCTTCCCCACCTTATTTCTTATCCCTCTCCTTTTTTCCTTCTATCTAATAAGAGTCTGGCTTAGCTGAGCAAGACTATATTTTGTAACACAGCTGTAAGCCTGTGACCAGAGAGGAAGCTAAAAGCAATTCTCTAAACAGTATGATACTGGTACAAGTTTACCAGGTCTCAGAGTGTCTGATAAAACCATGTGTTGTACATGTCTCCAGCAGTGAGGTTGCAAGTGAAAGTCCACACCAGAAGCTGGGTTTTCTATCTTTGCTGCTGTTTTTCTCCTTTTGCATGTGTTGTCCTATAGGAAATGGGATTGGAGTCTAACAACTCCAGCACATCTCTTTTCTCCTAAAAGTACAGTTGCCATCTTTAATACTATCTAAAAGACTGTTAAATAGAGGGGGATGAGCATCTTCTAAAAATTCTCCAGTGAAAGAACAAGATGTTACAATGAAAGTCTTATTTAATACTTTTCAAATGCTTTGACTGTTTTTCTTTTTATGTATCTTTAATAAACAGTTAAAAGGATTTTTAGTGAAGGTAGCCATGGTACTCAGTCTGATGTCTGTGTATACCACACCCCAAACTGTCTGCCACTGTTTAATGTTGGACAGTGGCATGGTCACATTAACACCTTTGACTCTTTAGACCAATATATTCCATCAAAATTAGTACAACAAAGTGAAATTGAGAGGCTGAATGACAGAGCAGGAATGAGGGAGGTGAAAAGAGATCTGAGGTGAGTATGAGGAATGAAAGAACACAAGTTCAGGAGTGGGTTGGGTGAGAAGGGGGATAGGAAGAGAGAATGTGAGAGGGGAGACAAGAAAAATGAGGAGAGGGAATTGGGGGTGGGAGAGGATAATGAGTGAGGGGCAGCTGAACAGGGATAAATGAGTGGGAGGAGACTGAGAGGTGAAAGTCAATCTTATTGAATTTAGGACAGATTGGGGGAGTGTGGGAGAACCAATAAGGGAGTATGAGTAGATAGGGCTTGTGACTGGGGATGGTGTGGGCAGAATTAATGGTCTGCGCTCATCAATATTACATGTGTACTCAGCCAGCTATTCTACAGGCTGAACATATAAATTAGCAGAAACATTTGTGATGACCCTTTTTCCTGGTTACTGTATTCCAAATTTTAGCATAACCTACTAAACTATCTTCCTTCTCCACATGTCCAGGATGGATGAGCTACTCCTCATACATCTCCTCCAAGAATAGAGTGGTAGAGTGAGTAACTATTTATATCCTTTATATTCTTCAGAAACAAATTACTTTTATATCAGGAGCCATGAGTTTCTTTTCTTTGGTAATTGTAAGTATTCTAATTTGTGAGTGATCTTACTTTCAATTTAAGGGGGAAAATGTCTATTGTCTATAAACTGGGCAATTCAGACATCTACAGGATATGAAAAAGAAAATGGAGGGTTGTTTGGCAAAGAGTGATCAATCCCAATGATCAGTTTAGGCTGATGCGCTAATGTAATACCTCATTCAGCTGTTATGTTCTCAGTATCCCATAGAAGTCACATAATATATATATTAAAAGGAGGACTTGTGGCACCTTAGAGACTAACAAGTTTATTTGAGCATAAGCTTTCATGAGCTACAGCTCACTTCATCGAAAGCTTATGCTCAAATAAATTTGTTAGTCTCTAAAGTGCCACAAGTCCTCCTTTTTTTCTTTTTGCAGATACAGACTGACACAGCTGCTACTCTGAAACCTATAATATATAATGTCCAGAAAATTTGGATCACTGGGCATCAGGACAATTGCATGAGTTCACAACTACATCTATATTCCCCATAAAAATATAGTAGGACACAGCCTACACAAAGCATACAGCATATTTACAGTGCACACTGAAATCCACCAAGAGTAGCACCCTTGAGGCCAGAACATCAGATGTGCAGTACCTCACATCAGAATAGCCTGCCTGTCTGCATGTCACTGTTAATTATTCAGTTCTCACACTTTATGTGCAACTTGATACAACTGCATATTGGCTTCAGAATCTTCCTCAGGTTCATCAGTCTTGTTATGGGACTGGTAAAACAGACTGTAAGGCAGATTGTGACTGAGTTGTAATCTGCCTTTTGGATTCTCCCTAGCTTCATATGCTTGACCTACTGCTTTGCCTGCTGGACTTCCCACCCTGACTCCCTCACCTCTTCTCCCCCCCACCCATAAAAAAGTGGGAGGCTGGTTCTGTGGACATGCCAACTCCACCACCTTTTAGACGGAATAATTCTGAGCAGCAAAGGGAATAAACTTAATCAATGGCTTGAATAGATTATTTGCAAATCCGCTATTCTCAAGGAGGTGCAAATATCGCCATGCCTAAACTCAAATTTTTAGATGTATAAATCCCAGACAGTGTTTTGAATATGTACCCATTGTGTGATGTGATAAGTAAATATCATTATGCTTTCTTGGGTCTTAATATGGTTAATCATTTAGTTAACATTTTAAATAACTTATCCCACTGACAGTAAACCAATAGACTCAGGTAATCAACATATAAAACGAATAACTTAGCTTTGTTTTCTTACCAACAGAATTACTCCCCTGTGTACTATTTTTGTATTCAAATAAGGAGACTGTTGTCTTGGTAACTGTCTACATGCTACTATTTCATTTTTTTTACCTCTAAGAAAAAATAGTTGCTAGTAAAAATTCACTTTAATCTGCTTCCAAAGGTGCTCACGCTACTGCACATTCATCTAAATGAAAATAAAGCAGGGTACTTGTATCCAAAGTCACATTTGTTAAGAAATGTAATCCCATTATGGTGATTCTACATCTGCAGGATTGTATTCAAAGTCATTTTAAAGTAGCACATTTGTACTTGCCTGGTTAGAAATCCTATAATCTAAACAGCATAACATTAATCAAAGAAGTATTTCCCAAAATCAGTGAAATCCCATAATATTTATCTTGGCTATAAAAGGATTATAAAGGTTAAAGTGTCAAAAGATAAATGATCATTTTACAAAAAGTCGAAGATGTACACCACTGATGAATTACTAATGGCAAGACTCAAAAGTTTTGAGAAATAGCAAGTTCTGCCTTAAATTGCATGTTTTCCTTCACCAAAAGCTGTTAGATGAAATAGGCCAGATTCATCACCAGTATTATTTTGCTGAGTTCAGTAGGACTACCCCAGTGATAAACCTGGCCCTATATTAACAGATTCTTCCCCCAATTCCTTTACTGTAGCATGAAGTTATTTTCCCTTTCCTTTTACTTCATAAAAGTACAATGCATTCTTAAATATTACAACACAAAAATACATTGTGAATGGCTCTCAAAATAATCAGGTGTATTTCTTCACTGTCTTTATTCTGCAGCTTTTACATTACACTCATAATCAGACTGTCTACTCCTTTTTTAAAATAACTAAATATCCAGTATCCTTCAATCTAGGTGAGGCCCATTAGATTATGGAATAGAATCTCAAAGGGAGTTGTGAAAGTCTGATCACCTCATATATTATAAGGCTAGAAGGGACCATTGTGGTGATCTAGTCTGATTTCTTGCATAACACAGGTCCTAGGACTTCCCTGAATTAATGTCTGTTTGAACTACACATATATGTTAGAGAAACATCACTGGAAATTTTAAAATCAAGATCAGCTGAAGAATCTAACAGAGTCCTTGGTAAATTGCTCTAATGGTTATAACTCTCTTGTTTCCAGTCTAAATTTGTCTAGCATCAACTTCCAACCATTTAATCTTGTTATACCTTTGTCTGATAGATTGAAGAGCCCATTATGAAAGTTTCATTCCCCTTGTAAGTACTTATAGACAGTAATTATCATATCTTACCTTTCCTTTGGATAAGCTAAACCGATTGAGATCCTTGAGTAATTACTATAAGGCATGCCTTTCAATCCTTTAATCGTTCTTGTGATTCTTCTCTGAACCATCTCCAATTTATCATCTACTTGAATTGTGAGCACCAGAACTGGATACAATATTCCAGCAGCAGTTCCACCAGTGCCAAATGTAGTGGTAATATAACCTCCCCACTCAAGATTCCCTGTCTATCATCAAGGATCTGCATTAGTAATTTTGACTACAGAGCTCATGTTCAGCTGATTAACTGATCTGACCAGGGGATCCAGATCACTCTGTAGCAATGACATGTTCTCTTTATTATTTGCCACTCCCACAATCTTTGTATCATCTGCTCACTTTATCGGTGACATTGTTTTCTTCAGGTCATTGACATAAAAGGCAAATACCATAGGACTAGGGATCCCTGCAGAACCCCACTAGAAACACAACCACTCAGAGATTCCCCATTTACAATTTCATTTTGGGACTTGTCAGTTAGCCAGGTTTTAATTGGTATGTGTCAAGTTGACTTTGTATTTTTCTAATTTATTAATCAAAATGTTGTGCAGTACCAAGTCAAATGCTTTACGAAAGTCCAAGTATATATCAACTCTTACCTTTTATCAACCAATTTTTTCAAAAAAGAAATGAGGTTAGTTTGACAGGATCTATTTTCCATAAAGTCGTCGTCTTGGGCATTAATTACATTCTCCTTTAATTCTTTATTAATCAAGTCCTGTATCACTGTTTGACTATTTCCCCTCCCCAGACTGAAGTCAAACTGACCATTTTATAATTATCAGGGTCATCCTGTTTACCACTTCTGTTATACCAATAAAATAAAAACCAGCAGGATCTTATTAAAGGGGTTAAGACAAAATGTCACATTTATTGTGAATACATAAAGAATAATAATAGGCAGTTATAGCTATAACATTTCATTCAGTTTCATATTCATTCTCACACACGCACACACAGGTTCTGCAAATTTGTTCTAATTACCAGCCTAGAGGTTGCTCATGCCAAGTTACTGGCCAGTTAACTTAGGCATGAGGATGGAGCCGAGTCTCTGTCAGATGTGTATCCAATGCTCTTGGAGGGTAGTAGCAGAACCAGACTCAAAGTTCTCAGTTTCTAGAGTCCAATCTTGTCAGAATTTATTCCTATGCCAGTCTATGGGAATTGCTTCATCATGCTGTTGCTGAATCAGTCAGCAGATGGTACCTTCCTGATGGCTCCATGCTGCCAGATGTTATCTTGTTTTTTGGTTCTCCCATCCTTGAGGCTGTTGGGTGGATTCCAGTCTGCCCCCCAGGGGTCATCTGGTTGTCTCCACTCTGCACATTCTTTGGCTGATTGATACTGAACTCCGAGGCTGGCACCTCCCTGATCATTCAATTATTATCTACATCAAGCATCCATCCACATACATCCTCTATCTCTATTTTAATCACAATTGTTAACAAAGTGAGATAAATACAACAAAAGGGTGGGGAGTCTCTGTGTGCTGTTTCTGTTGTTACAAAGTATCCCTTTGAGTCTCTCTCTGTTTTAGGATGTACTAACACAATTAGCAGCTTGCAAGTTTCACACAGAGGGAGAGAAACAGTAACCCAAAAAAACCCAAACCAAGAGACCACTTAATTAGTAATACCCTGGAATTTAAACTATGGGGAATCAAACTTACTCATGATTTTAATACAGAACTTCTTTAATATGATCCAGCACTTTTATAGCCTTCCAATAGTAGTGGCTACGTAACTATCTAAAACCTAACAAGATATAAGAAAAAGTTGATAAATTTATCTAAGGGATTACAAGATGGCATTGCCTGTGACAGGAGACTGGACTGGAATGACCCAGGAGGTCCATTCTAGTCACAAATCCAAAAGATGTTTAAAGGCATCCTTTAAAATTCGGAAGTCAAATTCTACTGAGGAAACTAGAAATGAGCATAAACTCTGGCAAGGCAAGTTTTAAAGTATAATTGGGCAAGCCAAAGAATTGGGGGGCAGGGGGAAAGCCCCTAGCAAACCACCCAAATTAAGTACATCAGAAGCAGGAAGTCTGCCAAAAAATCAGTGATCAAGGCACTAAAGGAGCACCCACTGTGGAGAAGCTAAATGGAGTCTTTGCATCAGTCTTCACTGCAGAGGATGTGAGGGAGATTACCACACCTGAGTCATTCTTCTTAAGTGACAAATCTGAGGAACTGTCCCAGATTGAGGTGTCAATAGAGTAAGTTTTGGAACAAAATAAGTCATCAGGACCAGATGGTATTCACCCATGAGTTCTGAAGGAACTCAAATGTGAAATTACAGAACTAACTATGGTATGTAACCTGTTACTTAAACCAGCTTCTGTACCAGATGACTGGAGGATAGCTAATGCGATGCCAATTTTTTTTAAAATAAGGTTCCAGAGCTGATCCTGGCAATTACAGGCCAGTAAGCTTAATTTCAGTACCAGGCAAACTGGTTGAAACTATAGCAAAGAACAGAATTTTTAGACACCTAGATAAACATGATCTGTTGGGGAAGAGTCAATACTGCTTCTGTAAAGGGAAATTGTGCCTCTCCAATCTATTAGTATTCTTTGAGGGATCAACAAATGTGTGGACAAGGGTGATCCAGATATAGTGTACTTGTACTTTCAGAATATAGAAAAGTAAATACTGGGGTCCCCCAAGGGTCTGTACTGGGACCAGTGCTGTTCAACATTTATAAATTATCTGGAAAACAGTGAGGTGGCAAAATTTGCAGCCAATACAATATTGCCCAAGATAGTTAAGTCCAAAGCTGACTGCTAACAGTTACAAAGGGATCTCTCAAAATTGGGTGACTGGGCAACAAAATGCCAGATGAATTTCAATGTTTATAAATGCAAAATAATGCACATTTGAAAACATAATCCCAACTCTCTCTCTATATATAATGATATCTAAACTATGTGATCTCAAGAAAGATCTTGGAGTCATTGTGGATAGTTCTATGAAAACATCCTCTCAGTGTGCAGTGCCATTCAAAAAAGCTAACTGAATGTTAGGATCCATTAGGAAAGGGCTAGATAATGACAGAAAATATCATAATGTGTGGTGGGGTGTACACTGAGCAACAAAGGGCTAAGGATTTATTTTGGTCTCAGCCAGCCCCACCCGCCACACCTGCAGCAAATGCTCCATCTACTGGAGGCATTAAAAGACAGGGAATTGGGTCATTTGGGTGGAAGAGCTGGAGGTGAGCAGACCTACACCCCACAGATCTAGCAGCACAGAGCAGAGGGAAGCCTAAAGGCTCTGACACAGCTGCCCAAAGGGGCCTAACCCAGAGACAATCCGCAAGGGAAGTATAATGTGGACACTGGTAACCCCTACTTACTTATTTTGGTTTGAACTTCCTCACCAGGGGAAAGCCTTGGACTAAGCTCACCCTGGGTGGGGGGTGAGGGAGACAGAGGCCCAGGGAGGATGGGAGAGTTGCCAGACCACTAGTAGCCCAAAGGGTCTTAAGTGGGAGTCCAGCAGACTGGGAGGGCCTTGGCTCCCCTCCCCACACTCCCCTTGGAAGTAAGGGGTTGCAGCTGTGACCACTAGGCCACGCTTCCCAGTTGGACCCCAAGTGAGAGCCATTACATAATATCACTACATAAATCCATGATAGCCCACACCTTGAACAGTGCAGGCAGTTTTCATCACCCCATCTCAAAAAAGGTATATTAGAATTGGAAAAGGTACAGAGAAGGGCAACAAATGATTAGCGATATGTAACTGCTTCCATATGAGGAGAGATTAATAAGATGAACTTTTCCAACTGGAAAACAGATGACTAAGGGGGGATATGAAGGTATGTAAAATCACAAATAGTGTGAAAAAGTGTGTGTGGGGGGGAAGTGCTATTTACTCCTTCACATAACACAAGAACTGGGGTCACCCAATGAAACTAATAGGCAGCAGGTTTAAAACAAGCAAAAGGAAGTACTACTTTGCATAGTCAACCTGTAGAACTCATTGCCAAGGGATGTTGTGAAGGTTAAACTGTAATGGGATTCAAAACAAAAAGATAAGTGATGGACCTATCCTCCATGAAGTGTCTATTAGCCAAGATGATTTGGGATGCAACCCCTTGCTCTTTGTGTCCCTAAGCCTCTGACAGTCAGAGGCTAGATGAACCATTGGTCTGACCAATTATGGCCATTCTTTTGTTCCTACATATTTACTTCATTTGTGTAAAAAGCTTTTTTCTTGCTCAACATACCTAAGGAATAAAAATCTTTTTTTTCCTTTGTTTCACTCTGAAAATCAGTATTTAAATGTCATAAAGCACTGATTCCAGTCTTTTTGTTTTTGTGATGTGAAATGTATGACATAAAATTTAGTATGACTTGTAATGTGAGGTTGCACCTGAAGTACTGAACAAAGAAACATTTATGGGTTTTTAAACAAAAGGAGCAATCAGCTTCCAAAAGTAATTTCAGGAGAAATGTATTCATAATGTTGATATGTCCTGCCTATACAGTTTTCAAGACTGGGATTGGCCTCGGAACATCTTGGGTATGTCTACAGTACAACTGGGAGAGAGCCTCCTAATCTGGATAGAGAGACTCACAGTAGTGGGATTTGAGCTAGCACACTAAACACTGCAGTGTTGATGTTGGAGCTCCACCAGAGACTTGGACTAGGCACCTGACTTTAGACCCCAGGGACTGGGCAGTCCGCAGATCCTGAACTACCACCTCAGCCATAAGTCCATATGTGTGAGCCTGTCTACCTGCCTAGGACACTTGCTCAAAACTGCAGTGTAGACATATATACCTTTTGCAGTTTGCCTACTCCTCATGTAGCCAATTATTTTATTTAATCATTTTAATAGGATTTATTGTTCTGGTTAATTATAATTAATGTGATGGATAGGTTTAAGTAGGCTAGGATCATAGGAATATAAGGTTGATACTCACTTATGAGTGAGTGCATGTTAGGCCTATAAGCCAAGTAAGTCATTAACACAAGGCCTACAGGCTGAGGCCTGTAAGATTGCAGTTTAGGCATATTAGGCCTCAGGTCCAAGCAGGGTCTCCATAGCAGGTGACCCAGGAGTAACCCTGTACCAGTGAAGTTAGAAGATTACTGTAAAGAATATGCCAGTGGATGAAGTTTGGGGAAAATATGCTACAATGTACACCTCTAGACTGCAAGACTGTAACATCATGGGAAATTCTGCTGTCACTGTTTACCATTGGACTTGTTTACATAGTTCCGCTTATTCTCATCAGTATCTAAGAACAACCTATGAAAAGTGGAGCACCCCAAAAATGTATGGGGTATGGAAGTACAGATAAGGAAAAAGGGATTGGAACCCTCATGCAGATGCATAAGGTGGGGTCATCACACAAGATAAATTAGGTTTTCTGGTGCAGATAGTGAGGGAAGATCCCATCAGGAGATCTCCACCTGTTGAGAGAGCCACCTGACTCTGATATCTTTGGGGTATGAGTATGAGTACACTTTTCTCCCTCAGATTTTGTGTATGTATTAATGACCTTGATTATCTGCTTAGGGAACCTTATGATACAGGCAAAACTACTTACTTGTAGCTGTGTTTGTGGTCACTGCATTCATTCTTCTACAGGCTTCAGACCTAAGGAAATCCCTCTGGGTAACTCTCCTCCTGCTGATTCTAAAACTGTAGCAGCACGGGAAATGGACTTACTCACTAGGGTTACTGTGGTTTAACACAGAACTATTAATTACTATATTAATTCAACCTAAATATAGGCTACACTAATAACTGTCATGAATAGTAAGACTCTACATTAAGAGTAGGATGAAAATCTACAGTGTTAGAATTATGCAAAACTGTCATACTAACTATATTAGCCTGAAAGCTGCTTTGCATGAGGAAAGTCCCATTTAAGTGAATAGGGCTCCATGCAGACACAAGAGTCCTGCCCACACAGAGGATCTCAATGGATCAGGGCCATTGACACTTACGGTTTTACTGGAAGCACATTGGTAACCAAAGTCAATATTTCTTCATTAATACCCTGGACATTTCTACATGAAATGTCAACCAGTCAGAGTATTGGTCTGTATTGCCTGTGCACTTAATCATCTTTGTTTTTCCAGTGATTGGGAACAGTTAAACCTGTCACCGTTTCCACTAGTTTGGTGGAAATGAAGATACAAAACCCAGTATTTCAGCTAAAAGAGAACCAGGGTAGCGGATATGAATAGTACTCTTAGACATATGGTACCAGATTTTTCAGAACAAAAAAGCACCCCCCCATTATTACAAGTGTTAACATGAATCTCATTCTCCCCCAGAAAAAACTGCTGAAAATATTTCACAGTGAAGTATTACAATTTAAATATATTACATAAATTAAAACTGAGAACATTGGTTTACTCAGAGAATGGGTGTTTTATATTGACACAGTAACACTGTCATCCTTGATTTGTTGGAGTCATTTATCTCTGTGGAGAATGAGGGAGTTGTGTGCATTGTTTTTATAAATACATATGCCCCTCAGTTAATCTGTGTGATTTTTATCCTGTCTGAGTGCATAAAGGTAAATCAAAGGAGGCTGTAAGGGAGAAAGCAAGCAGGACCCCAAACAATGATTCATAGATTCTAAGGCTAGAAGAGACTAGCCTGATCATCAGGTCTGACCTCTTGCATAGCACAGGCCATGAACTTCTCCAAAATATTTCTCAGAGCATAACTGTTGGGGGGAGGGGGGAAGATCAACTTGATTTAAAAATTGCTAGTGATGGAGGAATCCACCATGACGCTTCGTAAATTGTTCCAATGGTTAATTCTCTCACTGTTTCCAATCTGAATTTGTCTGGCTTCAACTTTCATGTGGAACATGTTATATCATTCTCTGCTAGACTGAAGAGCCCCTTTTTAAATATGTTCCCCATATACGTGCTTACAGACTGTAAGCAAGTCACCCCTTAACTTTCTTTTTTGTTAAGCTGGATAGACTGAAGGAGCTCCATCAACCAATATATATGTAACCAATTTCTTTATTATTCATTTATTGTGTGTTTTGTGGTGATAGGATTATAGAAGTATAAGACTGATCAGTAGTTAAAAGAGAGAAATATGTATTAGGTATCTAAGTGGGGAGGGCTGAAATGCAAGGCCTACAGGCTGAGGCTTGTAAGATTTTTAGCTTAGCCATTTTAGGCCTTAGAATTAAGAAATGCTGGACATAAATAAGGGACTGAAGAATAATCGAATACCATAAGATTACAGGAAACAATGTGCCAAGAGGTGGTATTATACAACAAAAAATTAGCTGTAAAATTAATTTTAGATCACAAAATGCTCTACAGGCACATTTCCCCACCCCCCAACACATGCCTTAACCACAGGATACAGGTTGTGCTAATGAGAATAAAAATGAGAATAAAGGCACTATATGAGAATAAAAGGCACTATACACAACCTATAGGAAATGGGGTACACCAATATTCTTGGGGAATACAATACAAATAAGGAAAAGGAGGGTTGATGTTTTCATGCACATGCACAGGGTATAGTCAGAATCACATTATAAAAAGAGTCTGCCCAGACTGGGAAAATTGAACTTCCTAGAAGAAACTCTTGCAGGAACCATTCTTCTACTCATGATCAATCCATGAGAGACCCATCAAACCCTAACACTAGGTAAGAAGATGTGAGTCTGACTGTAGCTATAATTTGTGTGTGGATACATGTAGGATTTATCTATGCTCAGATATTCATAACTTTGTTAACATTAATAAAATTTATACAAGATATTGGACATTGTTCTTGTGAATGTTTGTGTTACTTTTCTTGGTCTTCATGTATTCTTAGAAGTTCTGGATCTGAAACAAGAGGCAGAGATAACTCTGAGCTTTAAACTGTAGCCACCAGAGCCAAATCCACAGTGGGGTAATACAACAACGCTAAATTCACTTTAAATATAAAAAAGGGGGAGGGACAGCTCAGTGGTTTGAGCATTGGCCTGCTAAACCCCGGGTTGTGAGCTCAGTCCTTGAGGGGGCCATTTAGGGGATCTGGGTCGAAAATTGGGGATTGGTCCTGCTTTGAGCAGGGGGTTGGACTAGATGACCTCCTGAGGTCCCTTCCAACCCTGATATTCTATGAATAGAAAACATGCCATATGTTGTCTAATCATTTTCATGGCTCTTCTGTGAACCATCTCCAATTTATCAACATCCTTCCTGACTTTGACACCAGAACAACACAGTATTCCAGCAGGCAAATACAGACACAAAATAATTTCACTACTCCTACTCAATATCCTCCTGTTAATTCATCAAGAATCACATTAGCTCTTTTGACTACAGCATCACATTGGGATATCCTGTTTAGCTGAATATCCCCCAGGACCCTCAAATCTTTTTTTTCAGAGTCACAGGACAGGCGAAACTCTATCCTGGGAAATAGTAAGTATGGCCTCTGTTCTTTGTTCCCAGATGGCTACTTTTCTTTGTAGCCATATTAAAATGTATATTGTTTGCTTGCACCCAGTTTACCAAGCAATCCAGATCACTTTGAATCAGTGACCTGTTCTCTTCATTAGTTAACACTCCTCCAATTTTTGTCATCTGCAAACTTTCAGTGATGAGTTTGTCGTCTTTCAGGTAATTTAATAAAATGTTAAATGGCATAGGGCCAAGAACCAATCCCTGTGGGACCCCACCAGAAACACACACTCAATGATGATTCTCTATTTAGAATTATGTTTTGAGACTTATGTGTTAACCAGTTTTAAATCTATTTAATGTGTGCCATGTTAATTTTATACCTTTCTATTTGTTTTAATCAAAATGTCACATGGTACAAAGTCAAAGGCCTCACAGAAGTCTAAATATTACATCAATACTATTACCTTTATGACCAAACTTGTAATTTAATTTAAAAAAAGATTAGTGATAGGTTCTATTTTCCATAAAGCAATGTTGATTTTCATTAATTACATTACCCTAATTTTGTTAATTATTAATCAAGTGTTATATCAGCCACACCATTCTTACCTAGGATCGATGTCAAGTGACAGACCTATAATTACCCAGGTCAACCTGATTACCCTTTTAAAAAATTGGCACATTAGCTTTCTTTAAGTCTTCTGGAATTTTCCCAGTGCGCCAAGACGTCTTGAAAATCAGTGTTATTGTCCAGTGAGCAGCTCAGCCAGCTCTTTTAGAACTCTTGGATGTAAGTTTTCTGGACCTGCTGATTTAAAGATGTTTAATTTTAGTAGCTTCTGTTTGGCATTCTTCAGTGGAATGAAATAGTGTTATAACTGTATGAGAGTATACCATCTTTTTTCCCCAAATATAGAACAGAAATATTTATTGAGCACTACTGCCTCTTCCAGCAATGCTCCATTCTCATGTACATTGGTCAAACTAGACAGTCTCTACGTAAAAGAATAAATGGACACAAATCAGATGTCAAGGATTATAACATTCATAAACCAGTCGGAGAACACTTCAATCTCTCTGGTCACGCGATTACAGACATGAAAGTTGCGATATTACAACAAAAAAACTTCAAAACCAGACTCCAGCGAGAGACTGTTGAATTGGAATTCATTTGCAAATTGGATACAATTAACTTAGGCTTGCATAGAGACTGGGAGTGGCTAAGTCATTATGCAAGGTAACCTATTTCCCCTTGTTTTTTCCAATTCTCCCCCCCCCCCCCCGGGACATTCTTGTTTAACCCTGGATTTGTGCTGGAAATGGCCCATCTTGATTATCATACACATTGTAAGAAAAAAAGGAGTACTTGTGGCACCTTAGAGACTAACCAATTTATTTGAGCATAAGCTTTCGTGAGCAACAGCTCACTTCATCGGATGCATACCGTGGAAACTGCAGCAGACTTTATATATACACAGAGAATATGAAACAATACCTCCTCCCACCCCACTGTCCTGCTGGTAATAGCTTATCTAAAGTGATCATCAGGTGGGCCATTTCCAGCACAAATCCAGGTTTTCTCACCCTCCACCCCCCCACACAAATTCACTCTCCTGCTGGTGATAGCCCATCCAAAGTGACAACTCTTTACACAATGTGCATGACAATCAAGTTGGGCTATTTCCTGCACAAATCCAGGTTTTCTCACATCCCCCCCACCCCCATACACACACAAACTCACGCTCCTGCTGGTAATAGCTCATCCAAACTGACCACTCTCCAAGTTTAAATCCAAGTTAAACCAGAACATCTGGGGGGGGGGGGTAGGAAAAAACAAGAGGACACAGGCTACCTTGCATAATGACTTAGCCACTCCCAGTCTCTATTTAAGCCTAAATTAATAGTATCCAATCTGCAAATGAATTCCAATTCAGCAGTTTCTCGCTGGAGTCTGGAGTTGAAGTTTTTTTGTTTTAAGATAGCGACCTTCATGTCTGTGATTGCGTGACCAGAGAGATTGAAGTGTTCTCCGACTGGTTTATGAATGTTATAATTCTTGACATCTGATGTGTCCATTTATTCTTTTACGTAGAGACTGTCCAGTTTGACCAATGTACATGGCAGAGGGGCATTGCTGGCACATGATGGCATATATCACATTGGTGGATGTGCAGGTGAACGAGCCTCTGATAGTGTGGCTGATGTTATTAGGCCCTGTGATGGTGTCCCCTGAATAGATATGTGGGCACAATTGGCAACGGGCTTTGTTGCAAGGATAAGTTCCTGGGTTAGTGGTTCTGTTGTGTGGTATGTGGTTGTTGGTGAGTATTTGCTTCAGGTTGCGGGGCTGTCTGTAGGCAAGGACTGGCCTGTCTCCCAAGATTTGTGAGAGTGCTGGGTCATCCTTTAGGATAGGTTGTAGATCCTTAATAATGCGTTGGAGGGGTTTTAGTTGGGGGCTAAAGGTGACGGCTAGTGGCGTTCTGTTATTTTCTTTGTTAGGCCTGTCTTGTAGTAGGTAACTTCTGGGAACTCTTCTGGCTCTATCAATCTGCTTCTTCACTTCTGCAGGTGGGTATTGTAGTTGTAAGAAAGCTTGACAGAGATCTTGTAGGTGTTTGTCTCTGTCTGAAGGGTTGGAGCAAATGCGGTTGTATCGCAGAGCTTGGCTGTAGACGATGGATCGTGTGGTGTGGTCAGGGTGAAAGCTGGAAGCATGCAGGTAGGAATAGCGGTCAGTAGGTTTCTGGTATAGGGTGGTGTTTATGTGACCATTGTTTATTAGCACTGTAGTGTCCAGGAAGTGGATCTCTTGTGTGGACTGGACCAGGCTGAGGTTGGTGGTGGGATGGAAATTGTTGAAATCATGGTGGAATTCCTCAAGGGCTTCTTTTCCATGGGTCCAGATGATGAAGATGTCATCAATATAGCACAAGCAGAGTAGGGGCTTTAGGGGACGAGAGCTGAGGAAGCGTTGTTCTAAATCAGCCATAAAAATGTTGGCATACTGTGGGGCCATGCGGGTACCCATAGCAGTGCCGCTGATCTGAAGGTTGTCACGGTTCCTCCCCCACTCTGAACTCTAGGGTACAGATGTGGGGACCTGCATGAAAAACCTCCTAAGCTTATCTTTACCAGCTTAGGTCAAAACTTCCCCAAGGTACAAAATATTACCCCCGTCATCCTTGGACTGGCCGCTACCACCACCAAACTAATACTGGTTACTGGGGAAGAGCTGTTTGGACGCGTCCTTCCCCCCAAAATACTTCCCAAAACCTTGCACCCCACTTCCTGGACAAGGTTTGGTAAAAAGCCTCACCAATTTGCCTAGGTGACTACAGACCCAGACCCTTGGATCTTAAGAACAATGAACAATCCTCCCAACACTTGCACCCCCCCTTTCCTGGGAAATGTTGGATAAAAAGCCTCACCAATTTGCATAGGTGACCACAGACCCAAACCCTTGGATCTGAGAACAATGAAAAAGCATTCAGTGTTTTACAAGAAGACTTTTAATAAAAAATAGAAGTAAATAGAAATAAAGAAATCCCCCCTGTAAAATCAGGATGGTAGATACCTTACAGGGTAATTAGATTCAAAAACATAGAGAACCCCTCTAGGCAAAACCTTAAGTTACAAAAAAGGTACACAGACAGAAATAGTTATTCTATTCAGCACAATCCTTTTCTCAGCCATTTAAAGAAATCATAATCTAACACATACCTAGCTAGATTACTTATTAAAAGTTCTAAGGCTCCATTCCTGTTCTGTCCCTGGCCAAGACGACTACAGACAGACACAGACCCTTTGTTTCTCTCCCTCCTCCCAGCTTTTGAAAGTATCTTGTCTCCTCATTGGTCATTTTGGTCAGGTGCCAGCGAGGTTACCTTTAGCTTCTTAACCCTTTACAGGTGAGAGGAGCTTTCCCCTGGCCAGGAGGGATTTCAAAGGGGTTTACCCTTCCCTTTATATTTATGACAAAGGTATACATTGTCCCCAAATGTGAAATAGTTATGGGTAAGCACAAAGTCACAAAGTTCAGCCACACGGTTAGGTTAGTTATTGGGGATATTGTTCCTGACGGCTTGTAGTCCATCTTTGTGTGGAATGTTGGTGTAGAGGGCTTCTACATCCATAGTGGGAGAGTAAGGAGAGTTATCACTTTAGATAAGCTATTACCAGCAGAAGAGTGGGGTGGGGGGAGAGAGAACCTTTTGTAGTGGTAAACACCCATCTTTTTCATGCTTTGTGTGTAGAAAAATCTTCTATACTTTCCACAGAATGCATCCAATGAAGTGAGCTGTAGCTCACGAAAGCTTATGCTCAAATAAATTGGTTAGCCTCTAAGGTGTCACAAGTACTCCTTTTTCTTTTTGCGAATACGGACTAACACGGCTGTTACCCTGAAACCTGCCTCTTCTACACTATTATTGATAATTCTACTATTTCCATGTAGTAATGGACCAATAGCATTGCCAGGATTCTTTTTGTTCCTAATATATTTTTTAAAAGCTGCTTATTTTCTTTAGCTCTGCTGGCCATAGATTTCTCCTTGGCTTCCCTTAGGAATTGTAGAAAATTGATAACTTCTGATTTATATTCACTACAATCAACTTCCCCTTTCTTCCATTTGTTTTGTGTATATATATCTTCATTTTTTTTACAGCTGCCTTCTCTTCCACTCTACCAAAGAGGTTTTTTAACTAGCATAGCCACCTTTCTCAATTGAGGGACTCTGGGGTTTGGGACATTTAGTACAGTGTTCTTAAATGATTCTCAAGTATCATTCACATTTTTCCAATTAAGTTCTTCATCCCATCTGATTTGGCTCATAATTGTTTTCAGCTTTGTGAAATTGGCCCTGTGAAAGTACTAAGTATACATATATATATTACTTGTGTGGACTCTTTTCTGCTTGAATATTAAAGTCATGATCACTTGTACTTAAGCTACCATTAACTTTTAGTTGTGTGATCAGTGCCTATCTGTTAGGGGAATTCTTTATTAGACCTTTTCCTAACTTGGCTGTAACACTTTTTGAGTTAAGAAATTGTCATCTATAATGTTTAGAAATTCCAAGGATGTCTTAGTACTGGCAGCATAAAACGTCCAGCATGCTGTCCAAATTGTAGTCTGATTAACGATCAGAGTGTTGCTTCCCTACACATTATAGATAGGGTGTAAAGAGGTGGTCATCCTGTTCCCTAGTGTTAGTTGTTGGTGTCTGCTACAGACCACCTAGTATCCCATCTTGTTCTTTACCTGTTTGAGTCACTGATAACTCGGAAGAAAATGATCTTAAATACTTATGGATCAGGTTCTTAATAGATAATGTCATTTTTGACATAGAATGCCACTCTTCCTTCCCACTCCAATTTTACCCAATAGTGGAGGATTTAATGATGGAGATAAGATGCTTTCACTGGTAATACTAAGTGTCCTTGGGAAAAATTAAGTGGGAAACACCCCCTCATCTAGTGTCCACCAGACTGGCAAAGCTTACTGCTCCTGGCTGAACATAGAATCAAAAGTTAAACTAATATTTTAAAGATGTTAGCATAGGCTACTCCTGGGGGAATTCTGCATACTATTTTAAAAATTTGCAAAATTCCATGTTTTATTTATCAAAATAAAGCAATATAATCATGCTGGTTTCAATTATTTTGGTAATTTATTTAAATTACAGTACAATGAATGGAGAATGAGAATGGGGAGCATTAGAGAAAATTCCCAACCCCCATTGACTAATAGTAATGTACCTAGGTTTGACCCTTTATTTCCAGTTATTAGTCAACCAATATATGCAGTCATATGCTCAGTGTTACATCGTAGGAACTGAAGAGCAAGTGAGGGCTAGGGAATCAAACTCATAATTTATGTTGGCTAACGACCATCTCCTGAAAGGTCAATAGCAAACAGTTCATGGAGCACATTTTGATAGAACTGAACTAAATTTATGGACTGAAAAAAAAATACTAATTACAAAAGCACCATAAGCACCACACTGTTCTTTACACCACTCTGGCAATGTAAAAGAGCCTTAGAACTTTTACACCTGTTTTATACTCCTGGGGGAATTCACAAAGACAATGGGAAAAATTTACTTAGCCAGCAGGCTGCTACATTCTGCTCTTCCTCAGGGGACCGAGCCTGCCTCACACCTACCTCTTCAAAAACACCCCGATGCCCTGCCCCTCCATGCAGAGCATGTTGCAATAGCAAGCAAGAAAGACAGAGTGTCTCTCTCTCTCTCTCTCTCTCTCACTTGCACCCCTCCCAGTAGTGATTTACATCTCTATTGACTGCTCCAGGTGCCCAAACTGACCTGCCTTTGCTGCTGGGGAGGGGCACTTGACCATTCTTGTGGCTTCCCTGTGCTTCCCCATCAGAATTCATTTTTCTGCAGGGAAACAAAGAAATCTGCAGGGGATATGAATTCTGTGCATGCGCAGTGATGCAGAATTCCTCCATTAGTAATAGGCAGGAAGGACTGGGGAGTGAGTGAGTTGGTGGCATGTGGACAGACAACACTGGGAGAGAGAGAGTCACAGAGTTTGCTGCAAGAAGGCAGTTTTTCTCTCCCAGCCAAAGATGGAGTTAGCTGGACTGAAGGAAAGGTGTAGTTAAGGGGAATATGCATATAGTCCTTCTTGGTTTTATCTTTTGCTCTGCATGCTATGTACCTTTGGGTGAATAAATAACGCTTTGTTTTGAAGAAGCTGTTTTTGAGTCCCATTAATTGGTCACAGGGTCTCAGAGAAAAAAGGCATAGTGGTGCCAAACCCATTTGGGCCTGTCAGGTTAACACAGCTGGAAAATGGGGGCCGAAACTTGGAGATCAAGTCTCAGAATGGTTGGACTGTGTGGTTCCACCCTTGAGAGAGGTAGAGGAAGCCAGGCCTGTCATCTGAAGGGTGCACTAGACAGACAAAATGGGTGTAAAGTGCAGCTGCCCCTGTAACCATGGCAGTCTAATTCTTCAGGTTTTTAAAGCATAGCTATACTGTGCAGTTTATAAACAGAAATATGTGAAGATAAAGCCATTGGAGATGTGAATGCTTTTCTTTTGCTTGTTGCTTTTGCTGTTGCATTTTATTGTTCTTTCTGGGATTTTATTTTGTTTGTTTACTTCTTATGTGTTCTAAGATGCTCACTCTCTTTATATGGAATATGGGACATGGGAAGACAAGCTCAGAGTCACTTTAATGAAAAAGAATAAGAAAGCTGACCTTAATTTGCAACAATACAGAATGACAAAATCCCTTTTATTTTCAAGGCTGCATATATTGTTGGAGAATGGGGACTTTATGAAGTTGCTTATTGTATAGCTCTGTGCTATAGGTACTGAAAACTCATTCCTCTAAGCTTGAAAAGTTTGTGCCTTTGTTTTCTCCTATAAAGAGTTTTGACTGTATGTTTTTAGCATAGGGACATCTTTTCTTTATGTTAAAGGATTTTAAAAGTTCTTTTCAGGAGGAAAAAAGCTTACCGTAAATGTGGCTTTATATTGAAAGATTAAAAAAAATCTGAAAATCATTTTGGTTTTTCCAAAAATTCATTTTCATTCCAAAAATTCAGAGAAGACCAGATATATTTATGTAATGCAAGTTCTGCAGCAGTTCTCAGCACATTAAAAAAAACCAAACAAACCTGAAGGTAAATCCCATTCACAGTGCAGTGAACAGGTATTTAGCCACGTAACGCCCATCAACCTTAATAAGAGCTCTATTGGCTAAATCCCCACACGCTACTTGGAAAATTTACCCCTCAATATAATTCCAGTAAAACTGAATTAATTCAGGTTGTCTAATGATGAGAACTACACATCAAGGAATTCTGTAAACAAAATAATTGGAATACCAATTTGCTTCTCTCCTTGAACTGATAAATTGCTTCCTATTTACACATACTATCAGTTACTAGATACTTATTCTTTCAATACTTTTTCCTTCTGAATTACTTATTTGTATAGCAGCATAAAAATGCTAATATTAAAAAAAAAATCCCTGATCCTAATGGTTAGGAACAATTTAATATCAAGGCCTTATTGTCCAGCTCGGCTTGAGGAATGACCGGAGGCTCTGGATGTAGTTTAATTAGGCCAAAAGCTCTATTCTTAACCTTCTGGGAGTACAGATAACAGTGTACAGTGTAGGTAATTCCATGATCATTTTCATATATACCTGGGGAGGTGTCTATCAGCTCTCCCTCTTACCCCATTTTGGACCCCAGCCAATCCATACTAGGACCTTACCATCTCACCCTCCCCCAATGAAGGGGACTGTAAAGCAGGGTGTTGGTTCCCTGATGTGCCAGTCATCGGAGCCCCTTGAACTCCCATCTACTCCTTTAACAAATACCTCCTTCAAAGTCTTTATCAATCCATTTTATGAGACCACTATATCCATTCCCTTTGGAGTTCCTGCACTGGACATCTGCCACAAGGATGTGCCAGCAATTAGCTTGGCTGGGTTCCCAGACATCTCCTAATGCCCCCTTTAATAGTGGCCAAAAATGTGTCAGTTCCCAAGTCTGAAGAGCTGGGTTCTTTATTGGCCCACGACTAGGTAGAATTTACAGTATTAGCATCAGTAAAAACCTAGATTGTTTGTTTTTTTTTCAGTGCAAAACTATTTATTTGAAAGAATCACGGACAGGAGGCAAAAAGGTTACACAATGCTTCTTCCTAATGAGCCCTAATTCCACAAGCATAAACCCTCAGTAACTATGCTGGCCCTACACGGTATCCTGATTGGCAAATAAAGCAGGTATAGCTACCAGTTTGAGATGAAGGCCTATATTTTTCTTCTTCTTCTCAAGCATTTAGTCTGTTAAATATCCTCCAGGGCAGGATGCTGGCTACCCTGAAACCCTCAAGCTCAATAGTCCCTCAAAAGTCCCTCGTAGCCGGGTTGGCTACCCTGAGGCTTTTCATCTTACAGCATCACTGGTCTCATTAGATGTTAATTGGGATAGGGCGAAAGCATATGATGTTCTCCAGTACTTATATTCTTTTCCTGAAAGGAGTCACATTTCCCCGAAATATGCCCTGTTGGCATTTCATAACTTGTTTTTCTGATTAATATTTTTGTAAGGGACAACAAGAACAGACTGAAGGCCATGACCATAGTTCTTCCAGATCAGCACAAATACACACAGAGACCTCACGTAAACATTCATAATACATAGTTGCGTCAGCATCCAAGTGCAATTTCAGCACTGTCAGTAAATTTCCATCCAACCTGTCTGATGCTAAGAGAACCTTGCTCCCAGAATACTCAAGCAAATTAAGACTTACCAAGCTTTACTAGACTCATATTAACCACAGTAGTTCATAATAATTCAGCACCATCCCAACATCATCCTTCCTAGATAATTCTGGTGCCCCACATGCTATGTCTGACTCTGAAACTACTTGCCCCAGTAACTGCAATGAATTGGGCCACTTCCCTATTCACATACATTCTAGCCTTGTTGACCCGAGGAGGCTTCCCAACTTTCCACCACACTCTCCATTGCAGCATGTCTGACCACACAATTTTTACTTTTGGGAAAAATCCAAGATTTGCCCCAAGTCCCTCTTAGCTCTATGCATTAAGTCTACCCCTTTACATGTTCCCAAATAATTTTCCCCAAGCTGAACCACAATTATATCTGGTGCCCACTCCTGGGCCCCTATGGAGTTCAGAAGGGGTGTCAGTTGGTCCCATAACATGCTTGTCTTCCTGTGCCCGCTCAGAATTGCTTCACCACTGAGGCCCTGCTGTGAACCTCTAGATAACCTGAAAGCCAACCTATGCACCCCAGTAAGCAATACTGTGCCTGCAGTTCCATATCAACATCTGCCTGGACTGTCTACGCACATCTGGAATCAAAACACAATGAAAAATTAAGATGGATTCCCCACCTGTGGTTTGTGTGCTTCAGAATGCCAATGCCCAATTGTCTGAATTGCCTTAGCCTCCACAGCCGTTTGGGCCACTGCTGTTCTTGCTCTGATCCTGAATGAGTGGGAAACAGATTCATACCAACCAGTGGAACTCCTTTCCAGAGGATGTTGTGAAGGCAAAGACACTAACAGAGTTCAAAAAAGAACTATATTAGTTCATGGAGGATAGGGCCATCAATGGCTATTAGCCAGGATAAGCAGGGATGGTGTCCCTACCCTCTGTTTGCCAGAAGCTGAGAATGGGTGACAGGGGAGGGATCACTTGATGATTACCTGTTCTGTTCATTTTCTTTGAAGCACCTGACATTGGCCACTATCAGAGACAGAATACTGGGCTAGATGGACCTTTGGTCTGACCAAGTCTGCCTGTTCTTATGTTTTTATATGCTGGGAGCCCCAGACCGGTCAGTCCCTATCTCAACACTGTCACAAACTGGTGTGTTGTGAGGGGACTCCCGTCACCATGAACAAAAAGGGTTCCATCCTTCCCTGATCTTATCTTCATGTATGCCCACAGCCTCCACAGGGCAGATCCTGGGCTCACTATCCGCCCATAGAATAATGGATTCATCCCAGTTTCCTTGATCAGTCTTTGATTTCCACAAGGTTTATGTAACCACTCACCCCACCAAGCATATATCCCTCAGTTCCAAGACTCTTTCAGAAGAATCCCTCCAGGACCCAGGTACTAGCTCACTGATCATAAATGCCCCAACAATGTGTGAACAAGGCCACCTCTTGTCCACAAGAATATATGTTCTCCAGGATCTGCACCAGATCTCTAAGTGTATTAACAGTGATGAGATGACACACATTCTCCCTGTGGCCAGTGTTTTCTGATCACCCTGCTAGAAACCTTTGAACTAAAAAAATGCTGCAAGGATCTGGGTAACCATTCAGCCTACTGACAAATGGAAGGGCGGTCAGGCGATTGGCAATAGTTGTGGACACAAATCGTCGGGTTGCTAATGACACCATATATTGCAACACCCGTTCCTTTATAATTAGCCATATTGGGGAAAGGCCTTTCCTATCCTGAAAATGCAGAAAATCATTAAAACTTCTCTCATAACTCCACTATGTTCGTGTAGCCAACTTCGTCGAGCTACACTGACAGCCATCATAGACCAAGGCTCCTTAGTGCCAGCAGCATCTGTTTGGGTTCCTTGCAGGCTCCCGGGGCCAGCTCCTGAAATCTGTCCATCTGGAAATGAGACAATGCATCTGCTATGCCATTATTGACCCTAGGCACATGCTTGGCAAAGAAACAGAAGTTAAATCTTAAACACTGTAGTATAAATTCCTCTACCACCCTCATAATCCTGTGTACTTTGGAGGATTGGTGATTGATAATACGTACCACCGCCATGTTGTCACACCAGAAATACACCCTATTGTTAGCAAATTCTGGTCCTCAAATGACCACTGCAACCAAAATAGGAAAAAAATTCTAGAAATGTTGTATCCTGCATCTGTTTTGCATCCCGATGGAGGGCCATTTCTGGGTGCATCATATGCCTTGGTAAAATATTGCAAAACCTGTAGCTCCCAAGGCATCCAAGTGGATTTTTAAATTGGCCTCCAGTAGCCATTTCTCCCTCCATAATGACATCCTGTTAAAATGGCTCAGAAACCATTCCCACATACTCAAATCCTCCTTCAGCTCTCTAGAAATTCTTATAGGATGGTGAAGTCTTGCTATGCCTGCGCTGGCTGCTGCCAGCCAGGTGCAAAATGCTACTACCCAGCAGCCAAAAGATTGTAGCTCATGAAGTGTAACTTTCTTGACCCCTTTACTTCTTAAGCCCAGTAGTTCCTGAAGCTTATCTTGAGGGAGTTGCAATATACCAGCCCATGTGTCTAGTTAAATACCCAGGTAGGTCAGTGTAGTGGAAGGTTCCTGTGATTTTTCCCTCCAATTTTTTTAGCAAGGGCCTGAAACAGGTTAACACACCAAAAATGAGAACAAAAAATAATCTAAATAATGTATTACTTGCCATAAATCAGCTTCCCACACCACTGCCCAGTGTAGCAAATGCTGAACAGGATATTGAACATCTTATGGGCATAACTTTATCAAAATAAAAGTGTCCCTTGAAAGAGAAACCCAAAAGGTTGAAGTCAGATGGATGCACTGGCAGCAATTGAAAAGCAGACTTGATATCACACTTAGTCATCAGGTCCCCTAGGCCACAAAACCTAACCATGCACACAGCCTCATCAATGGAGGAGTAGCACACACAACACAAAGCCTGGTCTATTTTGCATTAACTGAGTTACCCTATGGCTATGACAGGTGGTGAATTACGCAATATTTACCTGAAGCCTTCTTAGGGACCAAGCCTAGGGGAGAAACCTGCAAGTTCTGTTTAAGTAACTGATTGAATGATCCCACTACCATATTCTCATTTAATTCCTGTGTAATCTTTTTCTTTACAATATGGACCATTTCCATTAAGGACTTAAATATTTTACACATCACATGACTTCTTTTCCCCATAAAAGTGGCAAAGAGTCCTGTGGCACCTTATAGACAAAAGGACTCTTTGCTGCTTTTACAGATCCAGACTAACACAGCTACCCCCCTGATACTTTTTCCCCATAAAGTGACTCCTAAACCACACAGTAAATCCATCCCACAAATATGCACCATTTATCTTGTTAGGGTAGTCCCAAAGGAGCACTCTTAACACCTACATCTTAACTGGGGGTGGTACTTTTGTCCAACCCACCGTTTTCAGCTTTCTCTCTACTCCTGCCTGTGTTTTGTCCCTCATACCCTGCTCCTGCCCTACGGGCCTGTGGTCAGCTTCATACCTGCCCATTCTGTTCCCCCACTGAAACCTTTCCCTACTGTTCTAGCAAGAATGGGCTATACGGACCCCAACGCACATTTCGCAAGCGTGCCTAAATTTGCAGAAACGATGAAAACAACCATTTTCATTGTATGACAGGCAAACATTGTTACACGTCTTGGGCCCTTGTTGGGCTTGCTGTGGAATGAACAGACACCTGTTTGTGTGGACTCTGGGCCCCTTCTAGACCTGCACCCATGGGCGCTCCCAGCTGCTGCAACAATTGAAGGTTAGCACCCGTAGAAGGTTTGTGAACCCCAGACATCTCTGATATAGCTCCGAGGACATTCGATTCTCCCCATAGCATATTTGTTACCCCATTAGATCCATGCTCTCCTCCCCCCATATAAATCCCCTGAGGAGAAAAGTGGGCCAGGTCCCTGAACCCCACTGGGTTTCCCCCTACAGACACGCATTGCTGTATTGTGTGGCAGGGGCTCACGTTCAGACCCTACCCCTGCAACTTCCATCTGGTGCTGACCAAACTCATACCTGCCAGCAGTGTTGCTGCCTTCTCCTGCAGTCTGTTCAGTTGAATGCCCTGGCTGTGGGTGACCCATTGCAGTGCACTTTGCAAGCCCTGCGGTACTGTGGGAACAATTTCAGAAGCAACCACTTCAATCAAGTCTATGCTGGCTGTCCCATGCCCAAAAGCAGCCATTTCACCACCAAGGATGTTTGCTTCCCCAGGATCCACATCACCCCTCAGCGTAGGGGAATCCACTTGATAAAGAAACAGATCACCTGGGAACTGGCAACCCCAGTCTCGGGGCCAGCTCCTTGCCCATATGGCAAGGATCCCACCATGTGATCCCTCATAGCCCTCCAGCCCCACTCGATCCACAGGTGCTGGGTTTGACAATCCCTCCCTGCTCTGCTCTACTATGCCTGCCTGGAAGTGGGGAGACATAACCAAACTCTTCTTCTCATTCACCTGCTACAGCTTGGAGAAGAGCTTGAAATACAATCGCTTTCCCCTTCTCCCACAGACTGCCTGCTTCTGCAGCCAGGGGCTGGGAGGGGGCGGCTCCCCCTCCCCCATTTTCAGTGAACTGTTACAGCTATAAGCTACATCTGAAACTAGCTTTCCCTCTCTTCCTGTTACCAAAGACCTCCTTTTCCCTCTGTAGACGAGAAGTGGGAGCACTCCCTTCCTTTCTTCACCCTCAGCATTATGCTAGCATGTGGTGCCATGAAGACTGCAGAACTGGAGTCCTTGCTGCTCCACCTGGTCCAGGTAAAAGAGGGCTTTTCCTGCCCAGCATGGACCTATATAATACCTCCTCTCTTCTGGTCACGGGGCGGGAGATGGGTCAGCATCCCCATGCTGACTTGCCCTGCAACTTCCATAAAATCACTCTGTGCTTCTCTAACCGCTTAAAGAGGTACACACCTTGCTCCGACAACAATCCCCCTGCTTAGTGTGAGGCAAGGTCAAAGTAAAAAGCACCTCAAAAATGCAACAGGAAAAATTACTGACAAGGCTTTTTAATAATTTACAAGTGTGATATTAGACTTTGAGCAAAAAGTTCCATGAAAACTCATGTTTGTTGTTAATACTAACAACAGTATTAAGTCTTGCCCTTGGCTACAGGGACATAATTCCCATTGAGTTGTTCAGGACTGAGAACAGAATTTGTCCTATAACTTGAGAGTTAAAGAATTGTTATATTTTGACTCATAAAAACACCAGCAAGTTTTAACTGGACTTCTAGATTTCCTTCCAAAACCATATATAGCATGAGGGTGGGGGGAATCAATAAGCACTAAAACACAAGGATATGTTCATCTTCAAGTTCTACCATACTCTAAATCCATGTAGGATTACATACATCTCACTACAACTCATCTGCTATGCTCTGCCAACTATAGATTTTAAATTACATTGACTTCTTTTTCCTTTTTCTCTCTTTTTTAAGAAGTACAAGGAAGGCAAGTATAGTCCAATTTATTTTACAGCATATGTGAGCTAATATGGCATAAGCTTTATATGTATAGTAGGCTAGTGGCAGACTGTAGGCATCTGCACAGTTAGCAGGTGCTTGAAACCAATAGAATTTCTGCAGAGTCATACTATCAGGTTTCAGAGTAACAGCCGTGTTAGTCTGTATTCGCAAAAAGAAAAGGAGTACTTGTGGCACCTTAGTGACTAACCAATTTATTTGAGCATGAGCTTTCGTGAGCTACAGCTCACCCGATGAAGTGAGCTGTAGCTCACGAAAGCTCATGCTCAAATAAATTGGTTAGTCTCTAAGGTGCCACAAGTACTCCTTTTCTTTATACTATCAGGTGAATTCAATTAGTTTCAAAAAGGGGTTGGATATCTCCCAGTTGCAGATAGAAATAATGTTTAGGATAGAATAGTTCTGCAGGGAAAACTTTAGAAAGAGCCAAGTATGAAGTGGAAGTTTAGGCTGACGCTTATGTTTGTTTGGCCTTTTTTTTTTTTTTGCCAGTAAAGCCAAAACCTAGGAAGTGAGTGTGTTCAGACTTGTTATGGTGTTTATATAGGTTGTGTTGGGAGCAGGACGGGAACTTAATTTGTTTATAGCACCATTAAGAAAGAATGGAAGTTACCACACCAAGCTATTTATAAAACCTTTCATGAAAGGTGTACTTGATCCTGCAAGGTGCTAAGCAACTCCTAATAGGCAGAGGGATTTGCACATGCTCAGCATTTCCTGGAATTGCTCAGCACTTTGCTGGGTGAAGACCTATTTGGATTAGAAAATAGCTGTGTTATAATGGTACCCACTTTATATACGCATATGGAAATGTCATTCAATATATTAATTATAGAATATCACAGAGTAAAGGGATAGTTTTGTTCTTTCATCACTGGCTATTTTCTAGTTATTTTTGACCTTGGTTATCTTCTAGGGATAGTCAATAAAAACACTATTCCTACCTATTTATTCAGAATTAAAATGCTTGGTTATCTCCATGTAGAAAGTTTAAATAAAACTTCCACATATCTCTCCACTTGCTGGTTTCAATGGATAACAGAAATCTTGCAGACATTTTAGCTTGATATGTAGAACCAAGTACCAAAACAGGCGTTGGAAATCCGATTACTACTTACAGAGCACTGCAACTACCTCAATCTTCCTATATCTAGCTTGGAAGTCTGGTCAAATTTCCTACAGATGCTACCACAATATGAACAAATCATTCTCAGCTGCTAATCATAAAGAGCTATTGGTGAAATTCATGAAAACCATTCTTAAAGCTTTGATTTGCCCAAGTTTATATCTCCTGAATTTCAGTTTGAAAGCTGGGTTTGAATGAACTCCAAAACTCAATCTCCTCATTTGAGCAGCCAAGCTACACCTGGCCTCATCTCAAAACAGTGAATAAAGAGGCAATTCACATGTTTTTTTAAAAAAACCAAAAAGCCCAAACCTATAAAGCAATACTAGTTCCCTTGAAAATATCCTAGGTTTATTCAAATTGGACCCAGTATGAATTCCACAAGCCTATTGCTAGGGTTCTTTGAAAAGTTTGCTTTGCTTTGAGTTTCTAACAAAATCCAAAGCCCAAATATTCACTGGGGTTGAGTTTTGTAATAAAAGTTTTGCACAACTCTGCTACTGGTCTCTCCTTTCTAGGCAGCACATATGCCCCTTCAGGGAAGCAGCTAGGAGATGCTAGTTCAAGAAGGTCTGGAACATACTCTATCTTTATTTGGATCTACCAGTGAAAAAAAACTCTTGTGTTACAGCTGTGCCTGCTGGCCTACTTTCATTATAAAGGGTAAATTAATGGGTTTAACAGACTTTAATTGAAAATGCATTCTTAGCAAAAATGAAAGAATTTGGAGACCAACAGTGCAATGTTGTTTGGAAATGTCATGAAAGGATTTTATTTAAGCAGAACTGGAATAATTAAGTTTTTTATTAGTTTTTTTTATCAGGTCAACATGGTGTTTCAACTGCTAATGAATGACACTTCAATTTAAATATGGATAATAGAGTGAAGTCTGCTAATCCATAATTATGAGGAGGCTATTGTAAATGACAAACTGAGCCTATTTCTCAGATAACACTGCATTCCACATTAGCAAATGTTCTTGATATTTCTTACATGTAAACTTATTTTTAAAATACTTTATAGAGTTGAATGTCTTAACTTCTGCATAGCTGTTCAAAAAAGCAATTTCGGTATACAAAATCAACTTACATTTCTAATTTTGAAATGAAAGAGAATTTTGCTGTAGAAATATGAATGTAATCCCTAAAATGTTTGCTTTTGGTTGGCAAATCTCTACACATTGACTTGATGTGGGGACATTTAAACCAAAAGGTGGAATTTAATTTACATCATCTTAAAACCAGATTTGTATGTGCTTTTAATATATAACTCGTCTTTGTCATTGTTCTTTTTGATAACTAAAAGACTGTCATTATTTCTAACACTATAAAATTGTGTTCCTTCTTTTACTTAAGAAAATGACTTGCTTTGTAAATGAAAGAAAATATGTAGTCAATTGGGCATTCAAATGTTGGAGTTAATTTGTAAAGACGAAAGGAGGGTGGAGTGAAATTGATTTGACTATAATTTGAACATCTGATGTAAAAGCTCTGTATGACATTCTCTCTGTACAGCTGTTTTGAGTTTACATAAAAAAAGATATGTTCAGAGGTTTGTATTTCTTTAAACTTTGTCTGACTCATGGAGAAATCAGGACTGAATTATTTGGAGAGAGAAAGCTATAAGAGTAAAATTCACCTGCATGTGGCAGTCAATGTACGGTTCTCTTTATCGCTTGAACTCTGTGGGCTTGTGCAAAATATTAACCTTTTTCTCACTGATGTGAAGAGGCAAATTAGCTGACATGATGCTGACCATACTTTGTGGTCAGTGTAGAGCAGGATCAAGAGTGGTCAGTATTGTGTCAGCACTTCAGTCATGTTCAAACACGGAATCATTTTGTAGTGTAGACCATGCGGCTGCACTGCAATCATAGGATTTGAATTGAAGTAATTCCAGTTTCTCCACAGCACTTTAGAGGGCAGCGGCTGTTCAGCTGATAGTTTGGATTAACACCTATTGAATCCTGGAGAGGTGGGCAGGCTTGTGCCCGCCCACCGCTGAAGGCCTAGGGAAAGGAGCCACTGAATCTGGGGTTCAGCTGAATCCTGGGGACAACAAATGAATAAACAGGGGTGGGTGTGGGGGTCACAGGGTCATAACAAGGGATCCAGAGGGGACAACGAGCTGAGAACCCCAGACAGCACCCAAGAGTTTGGATTAACAGCTGTGAAGTTACTATGCTGCAGCCCCCCCAGTTTATCTGTTGTGGGATGGGGATGAATACCATCCCCTCCCCGTCGAGCTCCCATCAGCAAGCCCAGGTATTCGGACTATGGAGGAAGGAGTCGATTTCACTCTGAATGATTATGGTGTGATTGGTACAATCTTGTCCACCACCACCATCTTTACTAGCAGCTGAAAATCGATTGCAATCTGAAATGCACAAAATCATCCAGTGTTGAGCAGTATTATCCTCTAATTAGAGTTATTACAGCACATTTTTCAAAGAGTGAAAGGATTTACTGAGGGTTTTTTTTTCCAGTTTCCCTGATTATTCACTGTGAAAAAAGTATGTGTTTTGCTGATGAAGCTGCGAGGATGGCATGGAGGTGCGAAATGCATTTAAAACATGCAATAGAGACAGTCTAATATAAGTTTGTGGCCCAGATCCTTAATTGTGCCAAATATCTGCTTGCAGTAGCTGAACAGGGATGGTGGTGGAAGCAAAGGTGGCTTTAAACTACACTTGGCATTTCCCCAGTCCCTGGAGCTGCGAGATAGTCTATCCCTCAGCATAATTTAGAGCATCCTCAGTATTAAATAACACTCAGCTGCAAGACCCCCTAAGGAACCATTCCTGACTGCACTACAGCCATAGTTTTTCCTGCCTCTGATATTGCAGTTACATCACCAGGGGTTTCCCCATGCCAGGGTACTCCTCCAGTTGGCTACTTTTGCCAGCTTTCCGGCCCTTTTGCACCGCTGGAGCGCCTCAGGGGCTGTGGCCCTGTGTGCTTAGAATGCAAGTGGTTTCCAAATTTCAGAATTCTCTACACAAACGTCAAGATTTTTTTCCCTCTGAGATACATAGTGACCAAAAATCTCAGCATGTGAAACAATGTGCGTTTTAAATACATTTTAAATGGATGGAGACTATTGAGAGACTGACACATGAGCAAATTAGGAAAATACTTACATCGTTGTACAGCACAACTGCAATTCCTTCTTTTTCCTGTACTGCAAATTTATGTTTAAGTTTCAGAGTAGCAGCCGTGTTAGTCTGTATTCGCAAAAAGAAAAGGAGGACCTGAGGCACCTTAGAGACTAACCAATTTATTTGAGCATGAGCTTTCATAAGCATCCGATGAAGTGAGCTGTAGCTCACGAAAGCTGATGCTCAAATAAATTGGTTAGTCTCTAAGGTGCCACACGTCCTCCTGTTCTTTATGTTTAAGTTGTGGCTTTAAGGAACATCCCTGTAGCAGGGGCCTTACACTGACGCCCTGGAACCATTGTGCAGCAGACAGGCACAATGATTCTGCAAGGCAGTGGCAGAGTCCTTGTAGCAGGGGTGTGCACAGACAGCAACTGTGCCTGGCCCCAACACATAGCCATGAGAGTGGGAAAGGTTGCTTGCCCCTCTTTTCCATCTTGCTCAGCCCTCCGGGACTGGGCACCATCTGGTCCTCAGCTTCTTCAGTTGTCAGCTAGAAGAGCCATGTGATTGTTCTCTAGTAGTGAGAGACTGTGTTAAGCTGAAAGTGATGCATAGCTAGACAGTAGCCGTCTTCGATAGCTCAACATTGCCAGCAGCAATTCAATTAAATAGCAAAAGCTGCTTGGTGCCCCGCTTGCATTTCAGAATGCCACAGCCGTTTACAGCACAGGGCACTCGTATGGCAAGGGTGACCCTGTGAACTGGTTATTGTTGAAGGCTTTACAAGGTAGGTTTAAAAGTGGTTGTGATTGCTCTTTCACTCCTGGAGAGTTTATAAATGGGTCTTCACAATGTGGAATGTCACATCTTGCGCACTGCGCTTGTAGTTCTGATTGTGGTGGTAGTTTTCAGATTGATTTAAGAATGACAAATGCACTTGCAAACTGCTGCTTCTGAGTTCTTCTTTAGTGGACAAGATAAATACTTAGAGCATTGTCACAACCTTAATAATATGTACTAACCTGACTGTTCCTAAATGTTTGGATTGTTCCTGTTCCTTGTTTTACCACAGGAATATTTATTACAATTAACATATATTGGCAAGGTGAAATGTCTAGAGGTAAATGTTTAATGTGAGTATAGAATAAGATCTTATAATTGAGGGCTCTTATGATTATCTATCTATTCCTAGCATACCTATTACCATGGTATCTAGGTGCTTAATACAAGCATAATTGCTACTAGGACTCCATTCTTTGCTCTTGTTTACATTACTGCATATCATGTATCATTAGGTATGGACATTAAATTCCAAGGAAGAATGCTACAGGTCATTTTGCAGCATTCCTCACTACTGTGACAAGTTTTGCATTGTGCCCTGAATGTGATGAGAAATGAGCCCAACCTGACTTCCAGTGGAAGAATCCTCTATAGTCTAGGGCTCTCCTGCAAGAAAGCTGTGTCTCTGACACCCATCCCATCTGAGCTTCCTCCAGACTCAGTTAGCCAGAGTTCACCTATAGATCACAGCACTCTCACTGGATGGCAGAGGGTGAGGTAGTTCTTGAGGTATTTACAGTGAGGGTTAAATCTGGGTTCGTGGTGCATCAGATGGGATTTGGACCTAGCGATGTGTTGTTTTATCACGTTACGAATAGGCATATGAAATGGTGTGCATGAGCACATTTCAATAGTATTTATGAATAGCTCTGTTGAGTGGAGTGTGTTCAGGGGTCAGACTGGGGAGATAAAAAGGTGATGGAGCTCTTCCAAGCACTGACCACAAACTAAACTCTGCCTATGTAAGTTGCCAAAATGAAACACCACTCACAACAGATTGTGCAAATGTTAAAAATATGATCATCCAGCGATCTGCCTTCTTTAATCTTGCCTTCCCCTCAGTGACACTTCAATATGCTCATGGGCTCTGATAGGTTCTTTGGGCTTTGCTCCTTATTAATGGAGGCGGGGGCGGGGGCTGGGGCTGGGGAGGGAGGGAGTAAGCATCACCCTCTTGTGACACCACATGAGATATTGCTCACAGTAAATCTATGAGTCTCCATCTCCTCTCCTTTCTTATATGAGGGATGAAATAGTTAACAATGTTGACATTTAATTGATCACTGAGCATGTCCATTAATGAAGTTAATGGGACACTACATACCTCTCAGAGCTATTTTTCCAGGACTCTGCAGATCTCACAGCGGATGTCTACACTGCAGCCCCAGTCCAGACCGAAAGACTTGAGCTAGCGGTGTTCGAGCTAGCATGCTAAAAATACCAATGTGGGCATTCCAACTTGTGCAGAAGTTTTGGCTCTCAAAACCACCTGACCCCTTGCCTTCAGAACCCAACTAACAACTTTGCTGCTAGGGAACCTGCACCCAGACTAAGCCAGAACATCCACACTGCCATTGTTAGCCCTCTAGCTCAATCCCTGCGAACACTTGTTCAAACCCCACCAGCACAAATCTATGTACCTGGGCTGGGAGGCTCACTCCCAGCTGCAGTGTAGACATACCTACAAAGGCCTCTCTGCATCGGCAACACTTGATTCTTATTTGTGAAGTTTTCTTTGCAACCATAACAGCCACAGATTTTGCAGTGTAGTGTGATTTTCTTTTCCTTGATGTGTGCACTGATGGTTATAGTACTGTAGAATTGAAAATGAATGTGTTAAAGATGGTATTATTAGTGGTGTTAATGTACTGATGTGGGTGTGTGTCATGATGATAGTGGGGGAGACTTGTATTGGGTGTGTATGTTGTCTCAAATTATGATTAAGTCAGAGGTGCTGTCTATGTTCCCTGATTCACTGACTTAGAAAAATTCTTAGAAAATGAATTGCATGAAGTAAAATCATTGGGATATTAAGTTTCTCAGAGAGAATGGGGACTATTTTAAGGACACAGACATAGCAGGAGATAAGCAGGACAAGAGAGAATTTTCTAGCTACTGGCAATATAGGACATCCGACACACAATGGATCAGTTCTGATTCTATCCAGTTATGGGTAAACATGAACATTAAGTATATCCTTACAATGTGTCTTTTCTAAAATAAATACCTCACACTGTTTTACATTTTAAAAGAGAAAATGACTGAAGTCTTCCTCCCTGACATATTACTATCCCTGCATCAACTAGGTCCTCTGCAATCTGAGGGAGATTCTCCCTGAGGGAACAACAGGAAGTTTTTCCACTGCCAGCCTCCTTCTTGGGTTCAGCTCCAAGGATGTCCAGCATCAAAGGCTGCCAAGGTGGTTTGCTGACCCAGTACTTTCCCTGGTCACTCAAGCCATGCTACATCTATGATCAGCACTGAGTCTCTGCTATGGATGGGAGGTGCCGCTGCAATTTTTCCCTGATGGCCTTCGCTGCTAGGGAACCTGCACCTTGGTTTATGCTGGTAGAAAGTGGCATAAACTGGGTTAATTAAGACATTGATGTTAAACCCCCTCCTGGTCCTTAAATTTAGAATTTATTTTGCAATTAGTATCACCTTTTAAAAGTGTTTTGAAAAGTGAAGGGGGATATTCCAGCAATCAGCGAGGAAAATTTTGCCTTTAGCACGGTTGCGCAGGTGTAATTTAGAGCAGAAGCTAGCTTAGTGTACATACAGAGAAATGTATTGGTAATGAGAGGAGACTAGAAGGTGGGGATTATTAATGCAGAACCCCTTAACCTTAGTACACATTTCAGCTCCCTTGCTAAAGTTGATTGTCAAAAAATGTCACCAAGCTCCAATACAGCATATGTTGTTGAATTCAGCTCCTATAAATTTCCCTTTCAATTGCTTGGGAATTTTGTTAAATTGTTATTTTAGTCGTTATATTACATCTATGGCCCCAGACAAAATCTAACCCTATTTGTGTTAACAGAGTGCCAATATTTTCCAATAAATGGTCCTTGCCCCAAAGATCTCTCTGTACTGTGTTATTAGCTCCTGTCAGGTCAAGATGCAAAAGGACCATTAATAATTACATTTATATTAATTAATATTGTTTATTTTGAATAAACCTAACCCTGTACTCTGAATGGCAAAGTCTACTTCAACATGTAAGATAATTAATATATTTTTAAGTGTGTTTTAAGTATTTTTAAGACTGTGTGTTGCACTGTAGGCATGTCCTACCATTATATGAGTGAAAAAATATGTGAGTTGACAAACGCAGTTGCTGGCTGAAGTGTGCCTCATAAGGAAGTGCTTGACATTTCCAGTTTGGAAACCTATTATTTGAATGTGAATAGGCTTTGTTTGCTTTTGCTTCTTAATTTGTCAGCATGAGTTGTGCAATTATGGTTTAGAAACAAAATTTGAAAAGTTGCTTTCTTGCTTCATGTTGTTTAACAAGAATAATAGTTGGTATTTATGCCAGCTGTTTGCCACATTGTTTTATTTTAACTATACCAAATCCAGGCAGAACGGAGGAGTTAGAGAATGGTTTAACTTCCATGTCACATGTAGGAGCTGATAGATAACCGGACAATTTACAACCACAGCTCTTGAATTGGTGAGCTCCATTATACAAATGCTGTAATCATTTTTCATCTCAAGTATTTTTTTTATTTTTCATATTGCTTTGCATAGTGTATTATTATTCATTATGTCACTTTTAATAGTCTATCAAATCTAGTCAATTTGACGTTCTCCTTCAGTCTTGAAATTATGAGCAGTACAATGCAGCATTTTTTTAAACTCAGACTAGATTCGGGATTCTTAGCCTTTTAAAGAAGGTTATACATTGTACGGTCATACTGAGAGGACAGTCAAAAAAGTCAGGTACGTAAAATGTGAGTATGTAGGATGGGATTTTCAAAGTGCTCAAGGGACTGGTATCGATGAGAGTTAGGCATCTAAATACTTTTGAGGGTCTGGGCTTTGGTGCCTAACTTCCTTAGGTATTTGAAAATCCTACCAAAAATTCTAAGGGTTGGCCATTTGCACATGATTCGTCTGTGAAATTGCACACCTGTGTTTGTGAAAATCAAGCATATAGGGGAACATTTTTCAAAAGTAGTTAAGTGATTTAGGAGCCCACGTGCCATAGATTTTCATTGGTATTCAGGTGGCTAAGTCAATTTAGGTACAGTACTTTTGAAAATGTTATCCAGACCCCAGTCCCTGGGTCAAACTGCTGGACACATGTTCAAGGGGTAGATGGGAAGAATCCTGGGCCACAGAGTAGATGCAGAGCTGCTCTGAAAAGTCTGCTCAAGTCAGTTGCTGGTGTAGACTCTGAATATTCTTTTGAAGCATCTCCATGGTGGAGAGGATGGGAGAATCTATGTACTAGTGCATCCCCTAGCCCAGTTATGACCACCCCGAAAAAAGCTGTGGGCTGCATCCCACATGCATCATCTAACCCCCACTAAAGTGCAACAGTTCTGCTACTTTTGGAATCTCCACTACATAGAAATGGGAGCAGGATAATGACCTCATAAGAATAATTGCTTTTCCATTACAAAATCCTGATGTTCATTTGTCTCTAAACGAACACACAGTGAAAGAGAACACAGCACTTAACAGTAGCCTCCAAAACGGTGTACAATTTACTAAAGATCCTTTTAGTTCTCTTTTCAGCATGTCTATTCATGCTGATCAAAGTCAAAAGAAAAGAAAAAGTGTGACTCTTATATTCTACTGATTATTCAGTATTTATTTCAATTCCTTAGCAGGTGCTTTGCCTGAAGAAAGCTGGCTGGCATAAATATAAGCAAAAGCTTGCAAATGTGACCGCTAAAGGCTAAAAAAATAAAAAAGAGAGAGAAGAAAACAAATTCAAAGACCTAAATATAAAAATGTAACATTTATTATTTTTAAAATACCTCATGATTTTTGGGGTCAGATTTTTGAGTGCTTGGGATTGGCAATATTAAAGCCATGGAACCTCTGGAGTAAATCTGGACTCTTATGTTTTCATCAATGGCCTAACAGGAGTTTTGCCACCAACTTGAAAGGGATCAGTGTCAGGTCTCATATGTAATGTCAAAAATAGAAATGTTTACCTAGCTGATAAGATTCAGAAATGAATTCCATAACCAGGCATAATAATATAAAATTAATGTATGTCAGGAGTAAAAGAGAGATGGATGAAAACAAGCTTTATATCTTATTTAAATGTTAGTTTGGTCACAATGGGCCAGATTTACAAAGGTACTTGGGAGCCTAAACATATAGATAGGTGCTTTTGTAAATTTCTTTAGGTATCCTTTAGGAACGGGGTCTGACTCCCTTTGTCACCTACCCTGCTTAGGCATTTTCAAAAATCCCATTAGGCCCCTATTTGTATCTTTAGGAATCTACGCTAAATCTGGCTCAGCAGCCTTAAAAATAAGCTTTCACCTGTTTGTGATTTTTCTTCTTCTCATCTACATGGCGAGATAGTGCACAGCAAGCCAGGATGTAAATCTACAGTGCAGCAGCTGGCCATGCACTAACTTGCCATGTGATCCCATGTTAGGGTGACCGGACAGCAAGTGTGAAAAATCGGGACAGGGTGTGGGAGATAATAGGAGCCTATATAAGAAAAAGACCCAAAAACTGGGACTGTCCCTATAAAATCGGGACATCTGGTCACCCTATCCCATGTAGACAGAAAAGGAGTACTTGTGGCACCTTAGAGACTAACCAATTTATTTGAGCATGAGCTTTCATGAGCTACAGCTCACTTCATCGGATGCATACCATGGAAACTGCAGCAGACTTTATATACACACAGAGATCATGAAACAATACCTCCTCCCACCCCACTGTCCTGCTGGTAATAGCTTATCTAAAGTGATCATCAAGTTGGGCCATTTCCAGCACAAATCCAGGTTTTCTCACCCTTCCCCCCCCCCCCACATACACACAAACTCACTCTCCTGCTGGTAATAGCCCATCCAAAGTGACAACTCTCTACACAATGTGCATGATAATCAAGGTGGGCCATTTCCTGCACAAATCCGGGTTCTCTCACCCCCTCACCCCCCTCCAAAAACCACACACACAAACACCAAGGTGCACTACAGAACTTTTAGTGTGTGGTAGCAGGGTTCACATTGCAAGTTAGTGCGCAGCAAGTTAGTGTGCTGTAGGTTCACACCCTGGCTTGGTATGCACTAACACACCAAGTAGACAAGCCCTTTGTTTCAAAGGCTGCCATTTGTTTAAACAAAGAGAGAAAAGGAACTATTAGAAGCTGCTTACGGAGTGAAAATAAGCACAGATAGGAGTGGAAGTGTATGTTATACAATAAGATGGTGGGGATCAGGTTGTTTGCAAACCCCAAACTTTTGAATTTGTTGAAAAACTTATAATACATTTCATGGACAACCAGAGGCTTCAAAAACCTGAAATTGTGAGTGTTCAATATCTCTCTTGCTCACATTTTTATTCTGCTAAACTCCATGGTATCTGAAGATCTCCCAGGATCATATTCTATGAATCCAATCCAACTTCTGCTGAAGTCAATGGATAGGTTCCTCAGTGGGAGCTAGATTGGGCCATACGTTAAGTGTACGGCTGGATAATAGGAACATCTTTATTTAGCTGCATTAGATGCTTTGATTACACTTCTGAAAAAAAAATTGTGTACAATATTGTGCCTAAGTGTGACCTAAAAAATACACCCTTTAAAAAGCTCCCCAGTATATTTATCATTCCTCATAAAAGTCTAATAGTAACAGGTCAGAATTGAAATATGTGCTTTCAATATTGCTTAGTATTCCTAAAGGACCTAGTTCTGTTAAATATATTGTCTCTGTGATGTCATTGCCTAGATTCAGCCCCACCAGAAGAAAGTAGTTGTGAAACACTCTTCTGGTTGGTCGGCACTGCTGACCCTGGAATGTTATTTTTTGAAGTGCTGCTTCAAAAAAAAAAAAAAAAAAAGTGATGTCCACTGCTATTCACAGCATATCTGTATTTTTGGAGCACTTTTTGGTGTGCCTCTGGGCAAAAGGGGGCGGGGGCAGGAGAGAAAATGTTGTGGATTTTTTTCTGCATCTCTTTAATCCTGATTCATTTAGTTTAAGCACTCCTATATTTCAAGCTAGCTTCTTATCTGTGTTTTATGCCTTTAACTAAATTACATTTCAAATAAACGTGAAGAATGAACATAACTATTATAAATGAGCAATCTGGATATGCAAATAATGTTTGGGATGAAATAACAGATTATAATAGAACATTATATTTAATAGTGACATAATTTATAACAATGACTAATATACATGAAACGGATAATGGATGGATTTACTTTTCTTCAAATGTTACCATTTGAATTGCATTTCCAATCCTTATTTGTTTGCGTCTTTTGGTAAAATATTGTTACAATAGTATTTATTAGGGTGACCAGATGTCCCGTTTTTATAGGGACAGTCCCGTTTTTGGGGACTTTTTCTTATATAGGCGCCTATTACCTTCCACCCCCTGTCCCGGTTTTTCACAGTTGCTATTTGGTCACCCTAGTATATATGAAATCGTATATTATATATATTTAAATCTTTTTCCTGAGGGGGGGAAGTGCTGATTGTTCCAGAAGGAGGGTGTATGTATTTGGTGCTCCAGACGGAAGGGCTGCAGCAAGCAGGCCCTCACAGAGTGAAGCAGCCAAGAACCTGCCTGAAGCCTGGGAGGGACAGAGCAGCTGATCGGGGACACCCCAGGACAGGAGCCAGGAGAAGCACTGTGCCAGGGAGGAATTGCCTGAGAAGGACAAATCAGAGCTGGACCCAGTATCACTGCTGCCCAGAGCTGCATGGGGCTGTGAGTACTGGGGCTTGTGATTCTGCATTGGGAATAAGGAGGGAGGCTGTTAGCTAGTTAAGTGGGGAGGTGGTTGCTCTGTGTGGCTTTTCAGAGAGCGGCAGAAGAGGGCACCGGAGGGGTTTGTTGGGGAAAGTTCACTGGCGCCGAAGATGACCAGAAGCACCCAAGACTCAGCACTGGACTGGAACTTTGCTCAGGATTCCTGAACTCTCGGTGCAGACATATTGCTCAGTGTCTGCCCTTTCAGACTGTGCTACCACTGGGCCTGTGGGGCCTTGAATTGAATGCAACCGTGTTTTACCACTTCCCCTATATTTCCCCCTATTGCTTTTCTTCTTTCATCCCTCTTTTAATAAATATTTTCCTTTCCTATATTCATTTTACTTTTCCAGTGTGTGTGTGTGTTCACTCTGTGGGGTTTGGAACAGGTGCCCCTGGGATGGAAGGGACTTTCCCTGCTGCATTCCTACACGCACCTTCTCTTGGCCAGAGCTCCCTGTAGAGCAGACTCCATCTTGGCCACGCGTGTGTTACATATATATATCCACCCGCCTGCCCCCAATATTTCACAAACATCATCTACCCACATTATTTTATACTATCTGCTTTAACTACTAAATTTCTGAGATTGTTAGACAGATAAAGGCCTCTCCTATGGCTCTTGATTTCAGTCTTGCTTTTGGGGATGCTGAGAGGTTGAAAAACCCCAACAGCCTCCCACAGGTGCTGAGGAGTGCAATTACCACACCACCTCTTAAGAAGGTACAACTTCTGCCCCTCTCTATCACTGGCCAGTTCCACTGGCTCATATGGAAGGGGTCAGGGAGTTACCACTAGACTCCCCAAAAGGGGGTGGGGGAGATCAGCCTTGTGTAGTCCTTGCATTCAGCTGAGAGTGTTAGGGGGCTTACTCCTTCACCCACTTACTTCCTTGGTCCTTCTCGCATGAACAGAGAGCAACAATACCCGAAGTCCAAAGGTGCAAACAATTTGATGTTTATTGGGGTGAACTTCCAGCAAGCTTAAATACAGGTTCCTTTTTCCTTATTTTTGAATCCCAACTTACTTTCTGTTTGCCCCTAATTTATATAGTAATATTCTTAGCTATACCTTAACCAATCATTCTACTGAAATTTAACTAACCAATCCTAACATATTGTAACATTATTAGCTAACCAATTATATCCCACCACCTTAATTAGTTTACACCCAGCAAAATTAATTATACAACAGACAGAAACAATCACAGAACCAGACAGAGACCATGCCAATAAACAGTAGCAAAGTGGGAACTATAATGACAAAACAATACAGAAGTGAGGATTTCACAACTATATCTATAAAGACATAAGAGTTTCCCAGCTGTGTCTATTGATAAGTGAGTTCTTACCAGACAGAAAACTATCAACCTAAATTCCTTTTACATCTTCTAGGCACTTCCCTTTCTCTGGAGGTGATAGGCACTATCAGGACAGGATTGTTTTCCTAACAGCCCAATAGCACCTTATTTCAGTGTGACTAGTTTGGAATGTGAGGATGTGACCGTTCGCTTCCCAGCTTATGGCTCCCTCTGCTGCTTAGCCAAAGGCCTTAGCCTAAGCACAGGGCCTCAGACTGTCACAGTAAGAGGAGGACCTTACGCTGGCAGACAGTGATTTTGATTCTTTCTTTTATACCTCTAGAACTAGCCAAGTGATAAGAATACACCTAAATTCTTAGAGTATAGGCCTTTACAGACAGGCCTGAATATCTATATCCTAACAGAGAGATATTGCACAGCTCTTGTATGGTTGCCGAACAGCAGAGGGACTCTCCTTGTGCCCTTCTTCCACTTGTACACCCATGAAGGTAGCTAGAAAAAGTTGCCCCATGTGTACTTTCAAAGCAAATAATTATAAAGAATTTAACCTCTAGTTTGTCTGCTTAATTCGATGTATAATTGTGACTGTGGAACAAAGGGGAACCGGTACTTCATGGAGCCACTATGATGTTCCAGACATGGAGACTTATCAATGAGAAGTGGTATGGGTGATTGTGGGCCTCACAGGATGGGGTAGAAATTGTCTTATGGGGGGCCATTTGAAAATGTGATTTAATTGTTTCACTGTAACAAATCTATTTTCTGTGGACAGCAGACACAATTACTCTGTAAATCATACACACACCTGGGAATCCAGGACTAGAACTCTCATTGTTCAGCTCTGAAATTGCAGGCCTTATCTGAGCTAAAGGAGTGTTCCTGTAGCAGGTCCCTTATCCTCTACGGCTCAGCCATTAGAGGGTGACATCACACATTCATGTACTCATAGTCACAATTGTGGGATGCAGTAGTGACCTTGAAAAGTCTTCACTCTTTAAATGTGATTTCTAAGTGGGATCTTTAAGAATGTTCATTAAGTCATTGATTTGGGAGGGGCAGTAGAATTCTGCACAAGGAGTAGCCATTTTATTTGTATTCCATAGATGGGATCTGTGAGCAGAAGAGAAAATAACTTCCCATTGAATTTGGCTGATATAGAGAGAAAACGAGCTTTGGACCCAAAGAAATCTAAACCCCATAAAACTGGATTGATTCTGGGGAATGAATATTATGTTGTATCATGTGTTTGAACTATGAAATTAAGTATTACTTGCTGAAAGAGAAAATACTTTCTAATATTTAGAAACTTATGATTATGACAGACACTTATTGTATGCAGTGTAGTTGTAGCCCTGTTGATCCCAGGATATTAGAGAGACAAGGTGTGTGAGGTTATGTCTTTTATTGGACCAACTTCTGCTGGTGGGAGAGACAAACTTTCAAGCTACTCAGAGCTCTTCTTCAGGTATGGGAAGGGTACTTAGTGTCACAACTAAATACAAGATCAAAGAGATCATTTAACATATGTAGTTCAATCTTGTATTTAGCAGTGACATTCTCAGTACCTTTCCCAGACCTGAAGAAGAGCTCTGTGTAGCTCGAAAGCTTGTCTCTCTCACCAACCAAAGCTGATCCAATAAAAGGTATTACCTCACACACCTTATCTCACTTTATTTATTGTTCATTTTATGCAATAATATTCATAGAATCATAGAATATCAGGGTTGGAAGGGACCTCAGGAGGTCATCTAGTCCAACCCCCTGCTCAAAGTAGGACCAATCCCCAACTAAATCATCCCAGCCAGGGCTTTGTCAAGCCTGACCTTAAAAACCTCTGAGAAAGGAGATTCCACCACCTCCCTAGGTAACGCATTCCAGTGTTTCACCACCCTCCTAGTGAAAAAGTTTTTCCTAATATCCAACCTAAACTTCCCCCACTGTAACTTGAGACCATTACTCCTTGTTCTGTCATCAGCTACCACTGAGAACAGTCTAGATCCATCCTCTTTGGAACCCCTTTTCAGGTAGTTGAAAGCAGCTATCAAATCCCCCCTCATTCTTCTCTTCGGCAGACTAAACAATCCCAGTTCCCTCAGCCTCTCCTCATAAGTCATGTGTTCCAGTCCCCTAATTGTTTTTGTTGCCCTCCGCTGGACTCCTTCCAATTTTTCCACATCCTTCTTGTAGTGTGGGGCCCAAAACTGGACACAGTACTCCAGATGAGGCGTCACCAGTGTTGAATAGAGGGGAACGATCACGTCCCTCGATCTGCTGGCAATGCCCCTACTTATACATCCAAAAATGCCATTGGCCTTGGCAACAAGGGCACACTGTTGACTCATGTCCAGCTTCTCGTCCACTGTAACCCCTAGGTCGTTTTCTGCAGAACTGCTGCTGAGCCATTCGGTCCCTAGTCTGTAGTGGTGCATGGGTTTCTTCCGTCCTAAGTGCAGGACTCTGCACTTGTCCTTGTTGAACCTCATCGGATTTCTTTTGGCCCAATCCTCTAATTTGTCTAGGGCCCTCTGTATCCTATCCCTACCCTCCAGCGTATCTACCTCTCCTCCCAGTTTAGTGTCATCTGCAAACTTGCTGAGGGTGCAATCCACACCATCCTCCAGATCATTTATGAAGATATTGAACAAAACCAGCCCGAGGACCGACCCTTGGGGCACTCCACTTGATACCGGCTGCCAACTAGACATGGAGCCATTGATCACTACCCGTTGAGCCTGACAGTCTAGCCAACTTTCTATCCACCTTATAGTCCATTTATCCAGCCCATACTTCTTTAACTTGCTGGCAAGAATACTGTGGGAGACTGTGTCAAAAGATTTGCTAAAGTCAAGGAACAACACGTCCACCACTTTCCCCTCATCCACAGAGCCAGTTATCTCGTCATAGAAGGCAATTAGTTTAGTCAGGCATGACTTGCCCTTGGTGAATCCATGCTGACTCTTCCTGATCACTTTCCTCTCCTCTAAGTGCTTCAGAATTGATTCCTTGAGGACCTGCTCCATGATTTTTCCAGGGACTGAGGTGAGGCTGACTAGCCTGTTGTTCCCAGGATCATCCTTCTTCCCTTTTTTAAAGATGGGCACTACATTAGCCTTTTTCCAGTCGTCCGGGACTTCCCCAGATCGCCATGAGTTTTCAAAGATAATGGCCAATGGCTCTGCAATCACATCCGCCAACTCCTTTAGCACTCTTGGATGCAGCGCATCTGGCCTCATGGACTTGTGCTCGTCCAGCTTTTCTAAATAGTCCCGAACCACTTCTTTCTCCACAGAGGGCTGGTCACCTCCTCCCCATGCTGTGCTGCCCAGTGCAGTAGTCTGGGAGCTGACCTTTTATTCATGGACACTGAAGTTATAAGAATATTGTATACTGGCAACCTTCCTCACCACCCTGGGGAATTATCAGCCACCCAAGTCCTTCTCTTCAGACTTAATTTATTGTCCAAACAAGCACAAACTCGCAAAAGAAAAACAAACTTCCAGCTGGGGCTTTCTACCCAATCACAACTGTAAAGGCTTACTGCCTGGTGTTTCCCCACCTCCAGGGACTACTCCAGGAGACTGCTTCTTCCTGATGCTTCACTCTGCAGTTCCTCCCCCAGCCTCTTTCCTTCAGCCCTTTATAGCTATCTCTTCTCAGCTGCATCTGATTAGTGAACAAAGCTGACTAGCCTCAGGCCTGTGGCAACTAAGAGGGGCAGGCCACACTGATACAAATACGATAAAGGGAGAGTGTTTAGTGGAGTCATTTTGTAGGAACTGGATTATTTTGTTGACATAGATCTGGGAAATATATGTTCGTTATTCCAGTAGTACAAGTTGATTTGAAGGTCAGCAATAAAAGGAAAAGGATGTTCTGTTACAATGAATTGATTAGTATAAATACAACTTTGTATTAAATTATAAATGTTTAGAGTGAAGTTTTTGAGAGCACTCAACATTCACTTAACTACTTGAAGTTAATGGGAAATTTACCATTTACTGCAATGAGAGCCAATTAGGCCAATGGTGAGCACTTTTGAAGACTTGGCCACGTGTTGCTTTGTCAGTCAGTTCTGCTGGAATGGAATCCCCTTTCATATTTTTGAAACTGAAAGGGTGAATGTGTTTGCATCTTGATAAAATTAAGGACACATTTAACTCGTTTAGAAACACAGCTTATCAACATATAAACAAAAGCAGGCAACATATATACAACAGTGCTAGGTTACATAACACGAAAGATTTTTATGAGATAGCCCATTTATAACCATTAAACTCCTTGTCCAGACTGCTGACACAATGCGATTTTTACATACTTCTATTTCTTCCAGTTTAATGCAGAGGAATGGCAAGGTGGCTATATCCCTAAAGTAATTCTTTAGCAAGAATAAGGATAAAATAGCCAACAACCCTAATGAGGGAAAATGAGAGGGCATTAGCATTAAATTCGTCTCATTATCAGCTCTTAAAATGGAGAGAGAGAAAGACAGACATGCATTTCATTTTTTTAATTATTATCCTGAATAGGAATAAGAGGAGAGTTTGATTCAGATTTTGAGTCTGACTACCAGAAGCCCTATTACCAATTGGCAGAGATACAGACAACTCAGAGCCAAATCGAGCACTATCAGACATATAGGCTCAGCCAACAATGCATTTTCTTTAATTCTGCCATGACTTGATTGCTTAAAATAATTTCAGCTACCTTACCTAGAATTAAAGTTCATTATTGGCAGTTCCTAGGTTTGCACAAAGGCCTTTCCTTAAATAGCATAGTGGGAATTAGTGAGAAACATCCCACATGATCACTCCTGAACTACAATGAACGCACAGCTAAAATCTGTATGGTAATTGCAAATATGCACAGCCACCTCCCAACATGGACTACCAAAATGTGTTTTATGAAAAGATAGCTTTCCAAACTGCTGTTTTGTCAAAAGATGTAGGTATAAATGGAAAGAAAATAACAATCACCAAGCACAACAAATTTATTAAAACACAACGACTGGAGTAAGATGTTGCATTCACTGAGCCAAATCTCTTCTTATTGGCACATACACATATGCCAGGTAATTATCTCACAGACCTGAATCGTTTCATTGCATGAGACAAGTATATTCCAGACTGTTCATTGTCAAAAGACAAGTGCATATCAAAGTTACTTCTCCTATGTATGCATGCACACATTTGGAATGTATTTGGGGGAAATTAAGCTTTTATTATTTTTGCCATTTTAGGGCCTGATTCATTATGCTGTTACTCCAGTTATATGCTGATGTCACTCCAGTGATATCAGCAAGACCCCAATGCTGCAATGAGTTTCTTGTGGACTGCTTTCATGGGCAGTCCCACTGAAATCATGTGGGTGCAGGTCGACAGAGATCAATGTAAAATCAGAGTCTAAATCACACAACAAAATAGTGGGCCAGGCCCTTAGTCACTATTTTTTTTACTTTATTTCATCTGTAATCCTCTGTCTCACTGGCCTTCGGGTATTTGGTGCAATGACTAATACTTAGACATTGCAGATTTCAGAAGTTATTTTCTGCTCCCATCTCTCTTACTCTTCCTAGAGAAATCAGCTAAAGCTCCAGCCTCTTCCCTTTCCCAAGGTTGGCATTAAATGAACATGGATACATACCAATGAACTGATATATCTCAAGCCTTTTCTTCCACCATGGTGCATATCATGGCAGCAGCGAAGTGGCTACCTGCCTGCATGACAAGTTCTCAGAAACTGAAAGCATCCTTCTCTCAGCTCCCATGCCCTGTGGTGATTCTGTCTTGATGTTTTTTTTTAGTGAGCTGTAGCTCACGAAAGCTTATGCTCAAATAAATTGGTTAGTCTCTAAGATGCCACAAGTGCTCCTTTTCTCTTGATGTTATCTACAATCTTTGGACCCCTTTCTGCTCTCTGTTTGATCAGCAGCCACCAGCAAAATTGCTCAGTGGGTGAGCAATGCCTTCTGTCAGTTACGTTTCTTCAAACTGTCTGCCCACTACTTTTTATTCCTCTAGGACCTATTGTGTGTCATCAGTTGTCAGTGGCTGAAATGGAAATGGATCCACTGGAAACAATGACTTGCAGAATCACATCTTGTCACAATGTCTTCTGGAAATCACTCCAAATGTCATGGCAGGTGCAAAATTTATCTGCCATTCTTTAAGGGTAAGTTTTGGTGCTATAAACACACTAGGTCAAATTCAGCCCTGGTAAAAGTGAGTGCATTCCATTCTTGCCAATGGGGTCATGCCCACTTACACCCAGGCTGATTTTTGGCCTATTGTACACAACTCCTACCCTCAAATATTTCCCATAGATTCATTAATTGTGCTATCAGAACTTTTTTTAAAAAAGTGAAGGGGGTGGGAGGGGAACCCCTGAGATTTGCATTTTCAGAGCAGCATATTTTTCGTACTCTTTACTCAAGAAATACTCCTGGAAGCTTATTATCCTTGAGAGGTTGCCATTTAGTAACAGCAGTGTCAGAATTTCACCATTTGGATTCTTTAAGTGCCTGGCATTTATTTTATTTTGTAGTATAACACTGTACAAAGTATCCCATATCTTAAGGAAGTAAAAAAAATATGCCTTGCTCCTCATGTTAAGTAACTTTTACATGTATAGCGGAGTCTATATTTTAAACAGTTGTAACAATCAGTTAATTAGCCATTACATAATTATGAAATCTTATTAAGGCAAGCATCATTGAATTCTATTGGCAAGTATTTTATCTTTAGGTAACTGACAGAAATTAGCCTTCTTATGGTTAATCAAATTGCAATTTCTAAAATATCTGCACTCTAATGTGCAGTTCTCATAATCTCACCATGATTTGCTAACAGCTGTGAGGAGCAGACTGCACAATTCAATAGACTAATGTTCTCATTTAGTTCTTTAAGTATGAAGATATATACATATATATAGGCTTATTTTTCAGAAGGGCTAAGCATACATGAATCCCATTGAAGTAAAGAGGATTAGCAGGTATTTCAGCACTTTTAGAAATTAGGTGTATACATATATATGTATGTATAGCTGCAAAATATGTATGAGAAACACACGTGTGTGTGTGTGTGTGTATACACATATGTGTTTCTCATACATATTTTGCAGATATATATATAAAGAACCTGGTCATGACTTTAAAGCACAGCTCAGCATAAGATATATGCAGAATTATGCCACCAAAGGAGCAGCACAGTGAGGCATCCCTGGTGTCCAGAGGAGTTCACTTACTACTGTAGTCCTCTATGGAAGTACTTCCCGGTTCCCTCCTGTACATTAATTCTTCTTCATAATCTAATACGGTGGGAAGTGGAGATGGCCCTGCCAACTTCCTACTCCTTTTGGAGAGCCACAGACCCCCAAAGGAGTAGGGATGGAGCAGTCTATCCCTTGGAGTGCAGGGTATGATAGACCATCCTCTGTGCTGGCCAAGTTCCTTGAGCCATCTCTCTACTCTAAAGCACACTTACATCAAGGCTAGACAGAATCTATCTGACCCATACATAGCACATTTCCACTGAAGGTCAAAAATCATGTTAATTGGGTACCACTTGACCACAACAAATAAAACCACAGTCTTTACCCCAAAGAGAAAAACCAATAAACCCAGTCTTTACCCCAAAGAACTGTCAATCTAAATTCACCACAACACATCAAATAAAAGTCACTAATAGAACTGGGTTCCCGATGTCAAATTTCTCCAAAATCGATCTTTTCCTATGGAAAATTTCTATTGAAATGAAATCTTATTTTCAAATGGAAAATGCTTCATCTGAAATTATTCCACCAGCCCTAATAACATGAAAGCTAACTTCAGCAAAGCATGTTAAGGGTACAAGGAGAAAATATTCTTCAAACCAATCAGAGCCATGAAATGAATAATGACTGAAGAAAAATTAGATGTATGTGAGCTTTGGAAAATTTGCCTAGAAAACAAATTTTATTTATCATGAAAAATATTTTCAGCATTTTCAAGGCCTACCTGTCCTCAGTCCCAAGTGGTTATGTTCTTGCAGTAGATCTTACTGGTCCCCTGCCACATCAAAGTTTGGAGGAGCTGTTTTCATGGTGTTATGGTGACCACAAACCATGCTCTTTTCGTCACCTGTCAGGCTGACTCATCTTAAATCTGCCACCCACAGTCACATTCAATAACTCATTGCTGCTTTCCTCAGCTTTCGCAGAGATTTCTTCTTATCAGATCCCTATCCTCCTGACTTTGTAGTACTTTGAAGCGATGTTTTCATAATGCACCTCACAGAGCACACGTCTTGCTTTATCACAGAAAGTTCCATTTAGAAGAAAATGCAAACCAAACAAAATTTAGTTCATAAGGTCCCAAACATAATCCTACCCCACAAAATGGATTTGAAACTATATTCTACCACAATTCAAATGCTTTGTTTATAGCCTAATTGTAGATAGTTTTAAGTGTCTAGTTTCTAATGTTTTAAATATAAAAATAAGAAGATAACTACCAAATATATTAAATGTAGAATAGTCAAAAAGCTTATTTGAGACTCGTGATTTTATGCCATAAAGCAGCAAATATGTAGCTTGAAGAGTGGAGTAAAATAAGCATTAAGGATTCTCATTGTAGGATACACAATATTATTGGCCAAGGGCACATCAGAATTATCATAATGAGATTTTTTTTGAAGCAGAAAAAGATACACTGTCTATATTTGTTAAACTGTATTAAAATTTGATTATTAGGCAAAGCCAGAAAACAAGCCTAAAAATAACAACACTGATTATGAACATCTGAGCCTGTTTTTGATCCTGACCTGTCTTTTTATTATTTAAAACTTTATTTATAGTACACCCTGTTATGATTTTTATTGTTCACTTTTAAGATATGATGTTTAAAATATCAACCGTTCAAATACAAAAGCAAAAACATGCATTCTGTTGTATGGCTACACTAACTTTCATACGCAATTACTGCAGCTGCACACACAAAATGTATGTTTTCACAAAGGTATGTGTCTAAATTTCCATCAACATGTGCAATATCTAATTTTCATGTGCAGTCATGAGAACTCCAAAAATACACACTTTTGTTTGCATAATCTGTTTCTCAAATAGTTACTACTACCAAAAAAGCAAAAAATTCCAGTTATGTTATATCCTTTACTATACATTTCTGTATCCAATCTGAGGGCCATTTCTGAGCATTTCACCTGTCTTTGCAAAATACTCCAAAACCTATTTCCTCCTGATGACTCTGAATAAATCTTTAAATCTCTATCATCCATTCCTTTTTCCAAAAAGACACTCCATTAGATTGATTCATAAACTGTTCCCAACCCCCCAAATCATCCTCTACCTCTTTAATAACCTTTATAAAATGGCTGGAGTTTGCTACTCCCACAGTGACAGCTGACAATCTGGTGCAAAATGCACCCCCCCACACCCACACCCACAGGAACACCACTCAACAAGCAAAGTTAAGATGCTCAATTGTATTTATTTAGCATTTGCATATTCGCTGAGGCAACAATAGTGTTCTTAGTGGCCAAGTGGAGCTTTTGGAGCCTTCCACTGGATTTGGCTAGTGGGCACTCCTCAGCAACGTGCATCATTGTTTGATCTGTGCCACAGCTGCAACTTGGATTGTCTCAAAGACCCTAACGGTGCTGGTTGGCTGCACAAAGGCCTTGCCCAGGCCAGAATCAGTTAAGAAGGATCCACGGATGATATGGCAGGTTCAAAGCTAGGTGGGAGAGTAGTAGGGTCTGTGACAAGGAACTGATTGGTGGTTGATGTTAAGTACCAGTCTGCCAGCTATAGGGACTCTACTGTCACGTCCTGGCATGGCATCCTTGACCACAGTTAGTGTCATGATGAAAGACATGTAGCTCGTGGGCTAAAAATGTTGTTGAACAAGAACAAGAAAAAGCTTGGGTTGTCAGATACCTGCTCAAGCAACTTGCCAGCTGCAATTTCCCTCCTGATGTAAGGGGGAGCAGTGTGTCTCTGAACTGGAAGCCATGGAAGATGAGTCAGTTGGAGAGTTCCTGTGATGATGCGCATTGTCAAGTTGAGTTACACATCAACAGGTACTGAATTTTTCAAACACCAAGCAGGAGATGGACAATCCTGGTGGAATTGACTTATCAAAATAAAACTGACCATCAAAGCAGAAACTCAAAAGGTTAAAATCAGAAGGATATACTGGCAATAATCGAAAAGCCAACTTGATGTCAGATTTTGCCAAAGGCATCCCCGGCCACGGGTCCTTATCATGCACCTGGGCCACAGTGCATGCACACAGCCTTATCAAAGGCAGAATAATGCACTGTACGTACTTCAGGTTCTATTGCATTATTAACTGAACTACCCCATGGATATTACAGGTGGTAGATCAAGCAATACTTACCAGATGCCTTCTTAGAAACCAAGCTCAGGGGAGAAAGCCAAAGGTAAATGACTGAATGGCCCTGCAACTCGATTAGCATTTATTTCCTGTGCAATCCTTTTTCCCCCCCTTTATACAATGTGTACCAGCCCTTCCATTGACTTCAATTTTTTGACATTACATGACCTCTTACCCCCATACAGAGAATCCTATGCCCCGAAGTAAACCATTCCCATAAATATGCTCCACTTGTTTTGTTGGAGGTAACCCCAAAGGAATATCTGTAACACTATGAGCTTAACTGGAGTAAAAGCTTTTTCCATTATTCCTGCTGCCAGCTCCTCTGCCCCCCTTTTCCTGTGCCTTGACCTCCATCCTGTCCGTGTACCTGGGGGCAAACAGGGGCTGGACTTACCCCACCAATTTTCCATCATATTGGGGCCTTCCTTGAAAGCTGTAGTCATTGTGGGCTGTGTGGATACCAAAGCACGTCTCACAGGCATTATTAAATTTGCAGATGCCCTGAAAACACCCATCCTCATTAAAAGCCCAGCAAATATTACTCAGAGCACTGGGTCTCTGTTGGGCTTTATGAGTAATAAATAGGCTGCTGTCAGCGTGAACACCTGCCTCCTGTGGTGTCATCCACTCTAATCAAAGCAAGTGATGCAGGATGTCCCACTGACTCCTAGCCTGTGTTGCAGCCCTCGGTCTACACTGCTGATCATAGTTAAACCAAGCCTTGCTCCCAAAAGTATGACATGCCTGTCTGATTATACCTGTATATGTTAATAATGCTGGCCTTCTTTCTGGGAATTGACATCTGTGTAAAGCTGCTTCCCAATTTTCCCAGGTCTACCCACTCTTGAAAATTTGGCTGTCACTGCTTTGCTTGTCCTGTCCCATCTTACTGTTTGCCATAGTGTCCCTGTGGAGCAGTGATAAATGTCTATGTATTCACCTCTCAATATCTAATCTTTAATATTAGAGAGAAGGTGAACACCGAATGAATACCACACTCTTGCATAACCATATTCTCCACTAACCTCCATGTAACCTTCAGTGTCCTGAGGCCCCCCTGGATACTCCCCGAATGGCGAGTTTATCCCATGAACTAACATTCTCTGAGGGGGATCTGAATTTTTCTTCTCCCTCCATATTAATGATTCCTACCCCCAACGAGTGGGGACAGCACCATCTGGTACCACTGACAGGCTGCTTTCACATGGAGAAACTGCTGATGCTGGAAGCCTGCAAATCCTTGCTACTGCTGATATTCTTGCTGCTAGCCTGATCCTGTTAAAGTGGGCCTCACATAGGGCTGCATGGGATATAAATATCCTCCCACTCTTCTTGTCATCAAGAAGAGTAAAGCAGTGATCTTGTCCTAACCTGGCCCCAACTGTTTCCTTATCCTGCCATCCCTGTAAACTTTCCCCCTTCTCCCTATCTGCTGTGGGGGAGCCATGAAAGAGGTAACACTACCTTTTTTCCAGCTAGCCAGCTGCAGACCCACTCGCCAAAGCCAAAGCATAAAGGTTGGAGTGGGTACATTGGCCTGATTTTCAGCAGTGCTGAGCAACCCCAGCTCCCCCTGATTTAATCTGGAGGCAGTGTGAGTGCAGGCAGGCAGCACCTCTGAAAACCAGGCCTCTTATATAGGTGCTTAATTATGGATCTAGTTATAATTCCCAAATTGGGAAATTTGGGTGCAGTGTTTCACTTTACATTGTTCCTCCCTCCCACATTTACCTGAGTGCAGGGACTGATCCCTCCAAGTGCCTTCTGAGGTATGAGCCATTTGAAAAGGAGGTAGGGCATGTACACTCCCCTGCATGTGTGCTAGGAACGATTGTGTGCCGATGGCGGCCAATGCCTAGCAGTCACTCACTGACCCTTATTGTATAAATAGTGTTTCTGGTTATTAAAATCTGAAAACAGGTACATAGTTATATATTTTTTACAAATACAGCTGAATATAGCTTATTAATAAACACCCAGCACTTACTTCATAAGTATCAAATTGTGCTGTTATCTGCTGTTGTGTTTGTTTCCATTCAAAGACAGAAATTGGATGCCAGTTGTCCATTACTTCTCAGTACAGCTACTGGTTTGTTATCAGTGTTTGAATATTAATGAATGGGAATTCCATGTATTAATTAATATTCCAGAAGTCAAACTCTCCTCATTATCTCTTTGATGAATCCAGCCTATTGTGCCTTATAGCATCAATCACAAAAAATTCTGCAAGGTAATGAATTACTGGGTGACTGCAGGAAACCATACGGGATATTAAACCAAACTTAATCTTTTTAACTAATGATATCCTAAAATGAATATAGAGATTAGAATTTCTCAGTAAATGGGAAGGGTGGAAATCTCTTTACTTAAAGGCTGATTCTGATACTGTTTTCTTTTCCTTTAGTAAATTGGCCTTTAATATAGAAAAAGGACAACAGAAGTAAGTGAATTTTCTTTTTCTTCAGACAAGTACAGATGTCTAGTGAGATAGTTTAATAGTAAGAAGTTTTATTGAAACAGTGTTTTAAAAATACAGTTATTTCAATCTTGTAAATGAATGATATACCTGTTGCAATTTCATATGTAAACCTATTTATAGGGACAGAATAGGCAAAGGCAGAGTACAGGGCACTGATTCACAACATGCAACATGTAGGCTTCCCATGGCCACACCCCAGCAGAAGATGGACCAGTGCTGGGGCCCTCTGTACCCTCCTGTGACACTGACAGACCTGGTACCACCTCATGCCAAGGCCTCTAGGCCTCACTGAATACTGACAAATGCAAAGCTGGAAACCAGTCTGGCTCACTTTTGTGTTAGCATTGTTAAAATAGATGTTAAGTGTGTAAGAATGTGTTTGGACTTGATTAAATGCTTGTGAGTTGCTGCATGCATTAACCTCACTTATATCTGTATCCCATGTTATAAGGTAATGTTTAAGTGTTTTCTTTGTAACTATAGAAGTGTTTTCTATGAAACTGGAAATCCCCTCAGTCAGGAAAGGAGCATTACCAAGTGTGAAATGCTAATTCACCATAGTATTATCTCCTGCCCAACAAAAGAAGGCCTATAAACACCACACGAACCATTATGGAACATCAGTGGACAAAAGACTTTGTTGATTTCTCTCCTCACATCCGTGAAGAGGGGATGTGCACAAACCTTCATCCCATCATAGTTTGATGGAGGAAAGAGAATAAAAATCCATGACCGGAAGAGACTGTATCACTATGCTTCTTTGAATTTGGAGAAGGCAATATTTCTAAGTATAAGCAAGGGATCCCCAAGCTGGGTTAGCTCTAGAGGACACATAGAGCTTACACATTACAGCAGCTTCTATTGCTTTTTGGAACTTAAGAGTGTAACTCATTTGCATGTGTATGTTTGTCTGCTTTAACCTTGTAAATAACTCTCTTGTTTCCTTTTCTTAGTTATTAATATTTAATTAGTTTATTACAGGACTGGCTATAAACATTGTCTTTGGTGTGTGATCTGTGGTGCAATTGACCTGGAGTAAGTAACTGGTCCTCTGGGACAAGGAGTAACCTAAATATTGTTGTGATTTTTGGTGAAAGTGGCCATCTATTACAAAGGCAGGCTTGCCTGGGTGGCAAGATAGATTGTAAGTGCCCAAAGGGACTGTCTGTGACTCCATGTTAAGCATCTTACAGTGCTTCAGGAGTTCGCGCTTGATACTTGCTTGGTGAAATCTAATTACAGAACACATAACCAGTTTGGAGTTTGTGCCCTGGTTTGTAACAGTCTGCCCTGAGGTTGGCACCCACATCGATTTGCCTCTTCAGACAGCTTGACACGCCCACTAATGCCAACAGTGTCTGCATCCCCAAACAGAAGCAAACTGCACCCCTATCCCATAAGGGGGCCCTGGTGTCTTCTGGTGCAGGGTGTCAAGCCAGGGAGTTTTGCCCATGGCTCTAGTAGGTGATGCTCCTCCTTCTCCTGGAAGTTGTCTGCTGACTAAGGAATACATAACTGCATCCAAAACAGGAGTAGTTGTGACACCTTAGAGACTAACAAATTTATTTGAGCATAAACTTTCGTGAATTACAGCTCACTTCATCGGATGCATGCAGTGGAAAATACAGTGATATTGCATCAATAACACTTGACTCACATCTTCAAACAGAAGAGCCACAAACAATTTCTTTAGAATAACAGCTTTAGATCCTGATGCTGTCACATGGCTCTGGAAGTCTGAGTCTTCGACGTGTGCTTATTGTGACCTAGCCATAATCCAGCTCAGGTCTCAGCCAAAGATTAAAAGAGAGAGGGTTAGTAATTTATGTTCTACCAGTGTTTGGAAGAGGGTATAGGGGAGGAGCAGGCCAAAGGAAATCTCTTTAAATGAAGTGCCCTAGTCCAGTGAATAGTAAAATAGATATGTTTCATATGGATAGTCAGCTATTCTACCACCCACTAGTTAAATTATGCCTGGTAGGTCCATACACTGTTCAATGTAGCAGAAAGTGAAATGGCAGAGAGTTTGTTCCATGAACACATTTATTCTTCTATAAGGCCTTTGTTTAAGAGAGTCCTTTGTACAAAAAAGCAGGAGTTTCAATAAAAGTGTTGCAAATAGTGTAATAAAAAAGTGTGATAGACTGGTATGCAACACCTTTCCACAGACATGCCAAAAGAAAGATAATGATTAGATTTCTAGAATTAATTCTGGTTTTAAATTATACGTGTCTCTCAAGAATAAGCACTGAATAAGGTGCCCCAAACCACCAGATCAAATCTAGTTCTACTATGAGTTTTGAAAAGCTTATTTTTGAATGTGTAGAGTTTTAACAGAAATTCTGGACTGCTGTGACTTTTACTTGAATGGAGGCTAACCTGCTGAGTTTATTGAAGGAGGATTAGAGGAAAGTGGCATTAAAAAATCATGAAGCAGTTAAAATAAACCTGTAGGCTAGCAAAACAACAGCTTGGATACAAAACCAGCGGGACAAAATCCACAAGTTTTATCTCCACAGAGTATGGGATTGAATCAGTGCCTTCCATGCGCAGTGTTAAGATGAACACCTACTGAACTGAAAACAGCTGAAGACCTGAGATTATCTTCAATATGTTTTACAAAACCTCAGGCAGAAGCAGAAAAAGCCCAGTCCGGTAATGTGCTGAGCACCTTTAATTCCATTAAAATCAATGTGCATTGAGGGCACGCAGAGTGTCATAGGAAGTGATTGGTATCTCATGGAACCATCCCAGAGTAAGCAAAGTCCAATGGTGATGTCCACAATGTCCATTTCCTCCATGTGTCCAACTAGCAGGTGGAGGTTAGTTTGCCTGCTATGCTATTTTCAAGTGCAGAATTGAAAGGCAAGTTGAATCAATAAGAAGAAAACATTTCTAAGTTTGGGATTTATTTCTAGAAGGGAAAAGAAAGAAAGAAACTAGCCCTCAGTATAGCTGTAATACTGAAACTTCTAATTTATGGCTATCACCAACATACCCGCATTGAATCATGTAATTCCTGTACTTTGGTACCAGAAAAAGTGAGGGTAAGAAGTTCAGGACCAAATTACCTGAAATTGACTGCCTGGGGTTGCATTTCTGTCCCAGAAGCCTTTGGTACCACAGCCACACATCAAGAGGCCTCCTGACCCCAAGCATGTGAGTGTGCCAGGCATGCACACACACATACTTACACAAGGGAAATAAAGTATCATAAAAAGGAAATCATTATGCTGTATAGTACATTTTGTGAATCAGATCCTCTGAGGTGGTACAACAGCTTTCCACCACTGTGGGGCAGAACTTGGCTGTACAGTGTAGAGGGGTAAAGATACAGGCTCAGATGCTACCCTTATTCCGGCTGCTAGCACAGAAGGCAGGGGTAGAGAAAAGGAGATGTGGCCATGACACCCTTCTGATACACTGATCCCTGGCTTTAGTGTTGTCCTCTTGGGGCCTTTAGCTACTGTATAAGTTACAGTAGTCCACATGCAAGGAGACATTCCTGAAGGCAGTGTCTCCAGGACTGTGAAAGTTGCAACAATGAGCTTCAGAGTGGTAGCCATGTTAGTCTGTATCAGCAAAAACAATGAGGAGTCCTTGTGGCACCTTAGGGACTGTCTTAACCATACAGCTAAGGATAGCCTAAAATTCCTGCTACCTGTAAGGGGTTAAGAAGCTCAAATAACGTGGTTGGCACCTGACCAAAAGGACCAATGGGGAAAGAGGATACTTTCAAATCTGGGTGGGGTGTGGGGGGAGGGGCTTTGTTGGTGTGTTCTCTGTGGAAAGCAGAGAAGCATCAGGTCAAAAAACTCCTTCCCCTATAAACCATCCTGTACAAGTCTCTGATATTACAAAAAGAGTAAGTAAATAAAGCAAGATGTGTTAGATTACCTTTTGTTTTCAACTTGTGAATTTTCCCTTTGCTAGAGGGAGGTTTATCCTGTATTTTTGTAACTTTAAGGTTTTGCCTAGAGGGGAATCCTCTGTGTTTTGAATCTGATTACCCTGTAAAGTATTTACCATCCTGATTTTACAGAGGTGATTCTTTTACCTTTTCTTTAAATAAAATTCTTCTTTTAAGAACCTGATTGATTTTTCATTGTTCTTAAGAACCAAGGTTTGGGTCTGTGTTCATCTGTACCAATTGGTGAGGATATTATTCTCAAGCCTTCCCCAGGAAAGGGGGAGTAGGGCTTGGGGGAATAGGATTCCAAGTGGTCCTTTCCCTGATTTTTTGTCTAAATCACTTGGTGGTGGCAGCATACTGTTCAAGGACAAAGCAGAATTTGTGCCTTGGGAAAGTTTTTAACCTAAGCTGGTAAAAATAAGCTTAGGGGGTCTTTCATGCAGGTCCCCACATCTGTACCTCAGAGTTCAGAGTGGGGAAGGAACCCTGACAGGGATTAAAAAATTTGTTAGTCTCTAAGGAGCCACAAAGACTCCTCATTGTTTTAACAATGAGCTTGATGCTGCAGATGACAAAAATATTCTACATGGAGAAAGACTTTATTATGAAGAAGGATTGAAATTTAGATCAGACTTGAATAAGGGATATGACTGAAGTATGCAAAATAATGAATGGTATGGAGAAGGTCAGATGGACACTCCTATTTACCCTTTCTGCTACTACAAAGGGGAAGGGAATATCCTTGTATGTAATTTAGAGTATAGGCTCTTTTTAGCAGGGATTCTTTGTTGTATATGTTTGTACAGTGCCTAGCACTATGAGATCCTGGCCTCTTGGTGCTTTTGCAATACAAATATCAGTAACTACATCCAATGCAGTGGAAAGACACTTAAAAAAATACAGTGCATTTTCACAAGATATTGTTGAAAAAGAGAAGAGATCACCTTGACGAGCCAGAAGTGAGGAGGCAGGGAAGTAGGTTATGCATCAGGGCTAAGGAAATGGCATTGCAGAACACAAGTACATAGCAGGTAACATTGCTGTCAGTTCTTCTTGGTGTAAGTGAAAACTGTGATGACAAAACATAGTCATTTTTTTCTGTTAAATTTTTAAAAGTAGGCTTTATCTGAGAAAGTCACGAAAATAAATACATGAGATGTTTGTTGTGACTATGGATGTTTACCATCTGTAGTGGAATGGTCAACCCGCTCCGGCCCTGAAGGGGTTAAAACAGCCCTGGGAGAGGGCTGCCTGGGGGAGCCAATAGTAAAAGCAGCCCTGGAGAGGGCTGTGGCTGGGAAAAGGAGTGAAAGGACCTGAGTAGCTGACCACAGGTGTTGCCAGCTCAATCAGGGCCCACCTGGCCCTGATAAGAGAGCTGTGGGCCAGGAGCTGAAGGAGTCTAACTGTAGCCTGGGAGTGGGAAGAGCTAGCTGCCTGAGAGTGAGGTACCTGAAGTGGAGCAGTGCTGGGGGAAGAGGAGCTGGGGAGCTCCAGCCTGGTGAACCCCCAGGCTGCAGGCCTTGGTGAAGGCCTACAAAAGGTACTGGGCCTGCAGAGAGGCAGCCCGGGGATAGGCAAAGGCAGCAGGTCCTACCCCCTTGCCAGTGATGAGTGGCCATTACAGACTGCAGTCTGCCCCAGTGAGCGGGGGCTAGATGATGACTGGCAGTAACCACTGAGGCAAGGTGGGTTTAGAGGATTGGGGGTTCCCCTTGGAGGGGGGAGCAGGGGTATTGCAGAGCGCAGAGCCCCAGGGTAAGGGGCACTGGGATATGGGAGGGACACGGGGGCCCAAAGGCAAGTGATCCAGCAGAGGGCGCTCTGGAGGCTTAAAAGCTAATTTGCAGGAGAACCAGCAGGAGGTGCTGCACCAATGAGTCTTGCTTTGCTGCACCATCAAAGGGCGAAATAAAAGGGAGACTACAGTGGTATAGTCAAAGCGGAACAGCCCCCCTACTTATATTGGTACATCGCTATTCCTATACAGGAAGGGAAACAAGTTATATTTGTATACAGCACCTTTAACTAATATAACTGTGTCCACATTAGGGGTTGTACCAATATAACAATTCTGGTAACAAATCACATCCACATCACATTCCACAGTATAATATAAAAATTGAAAAAGTCAAAATGGAAATGAAACATTTTGATCTGAAAGGATTTTTTTTTTTTAAAAATTCATTTCATGGAGAATTTAAAAATGTTCGAGTTTCATGCCAAATCAAAAGAAAAACAAATTTTGAAGTCCCAGAATCCTCTCTGAAACATGCTTCTATTCTCATCCCAGCTCTAATTCTAACCATGGTTGCAACCATGATCTTTGAGGAACCAGACTTGACTTCTTCATGGTAACAGCTGTATTTGTAGAAGTATTTCTTTTAAGATCAGGCATGTAGATAAAAAGAAAAAAGTTGTTGTACTGCAATCCTGGAAAGTGACTGACATTACAACATGACGTTGCCACCAAAATGTCAGCGGTAAGTGGATGTGCATTGGTGGTTGAGGATGCTGGTTGGTCGGTTGCTATTGGGCCTCTAGTGTTGCTGCAGCTTCTCAAATGAGATTATAACCTGACATTAACAGTTTCCCTTTTATGTCCTTTAATTATGCATTCTAACATGATCAATATCTTCAATGCTATTGTTTAAAAAAAAAAGTAAGCCCTTATATAATAGATGCACCTTACAGCTTAGAATTAGTATACTTATGTATAGTTTTGAAATTAAAAAAGGAACAAAGATTGGTCGGATCTGAACATATGCTGCATTCTTTTTTTATAATGGAGTGAAATAAACCTAATGTATTCCATTCGAGCCAATTCTATAAGCACGCCAACATGGGAAGTGAAGAGGTAGCTTTCCTTTTCTTGTCATTGTTGCTATGGTTATAGCTATAACCACAACTTCAAATTACTGCTTTGCTTCTTTAAAATGTTCACATTTCATTAGATTTTATTAATATATCAGGTTCTGATATTTTAATTGGTGTTTAAGTCCAAGTTAAAGATTGTTTTGTATTTTAAACATTAAATCTGGGTAAAATTAAATATATATTTTAAAACAGTATCAAGAAGTCAAGGTCTATGATCTGTTTTAAAATTGGTATAGTTTCATGGGGAATGAATGCAAGATTCTAAAACATATTTAAATCTACCACTAAGAAATTCTAAAAGAAGTCTCCTTGAACACATTTCAATTTCATCACAATTATGTTCCTTTTTTTTTCTTAAAACACGTGAGGAAATATTAAAAACAAAATTTTAAAACCTTCTAAAATACACAAGGATTAAAATGGTTAAAGCAACATCAGTTGCCAGGAAGTCCCCTATAGCAATTTGAAGAACTGTGTGATCCTTGCTTTTTCTTTAAAATGCCTCTAAAGCTGTGGCAGTCCTCTGCTAGCCATCATTTTCAATTCTCTTCCATTGAAGGAATCCCCCTCCAATTTTTAAGACTCTAAAATTCTGGGGATTTGTGTTTAAAATACCTTTGTGTATTGCGAATGAGGGGTTGCGATGAAATCGGGCAAGTTGGTGAGTATCACAATATTTGTTGTTTTAATTAAAGTTCCAGCTTATGCAGTCAGGTGATTCCTTAGCATTCTAAGCTTTGCTTTAGAGAAGTAAGTTTCTAGCCCTCATTGACGTGGAGAAAAGGTTGGGAACGTGAACCAGGTTTACTTTAAAGGCTCAAAAACCAGAAGGCAAGTAAAACCAACCAAGTATATTTATTTTTAAAACTCATGATTTTGGAGATTGGCAGTATTGCCAGTGCCAAGTAAGAGTATTCAAATGCTAATAATGGGACCAGCTTTGCTGTGTGTGGCACAGAGCTGCACTGACCCATGGAAGCACCAGGAAGCAATGCACTTCAGTGAGAAACAATGTCTCCTTGTGTTCCCATACACAGGGAGAGTGTGCAGGTCGCTCCAGGCCTCTAAGGCGTTCAGCAGTCTCTCCCCTGCATGCCACACCACTGTAGAGAGTATGTCCCAGTCTGCTGCCAGTCCCTCCTCACCCTTTTGGAGACGGTTAGCATTCAGGAGGATGTACAAAGGGACTTCAATTGTGCTGCAAATGGGCACAACAGAAGACAGCTTTTTGTGCCTTACCGCCCTACCAACCGCTACTCTACGTACAAAATGGGCCCCTATTGCCATACTGCTTAATGAGAGCAAGGACCTTTGAAATACTTAACCAGAGAGATTGTTTCATGAACAGTCATGTTGCCTGAGTGTAGGTAGCTTACCCATGAGTTTGCCTGCCAGTCACTTTTCTTTTTTTGGTTTAGAGGGGCTTATTTGCTGACCTAGTGTTCGGTATTTGTTATATACAGTGGAAAGGAGTCTTCCTCCTCTGTGGCCTTTATATACCACTGACGCAGGCTATCCTGCACACGCTCCCTTACAAGTTACAGGGACAGGACTGGGGCCCAGGCCATAGCAAAGAATGATAGAGATTTTGGAGCAATTCTGGCTTATGGAGATGCTAACAGAAGGCAATTATGAGGCTGCTGAAGCTTACAGCAGTCCTTCCAATTCCATAAATTATTTAGAGGTCCATTGTGACCCCCAACTGGCTCAATCTGAAGGGGATTTAAAGCCACCTTTGCCACCTTCCTCAGGTTTGTGTCCACCCAGTGTCCACCTGTCTGTCTGTCTGCATTTGAAAAGTGGCTCACAATAGCAAAATAGTGATTAAGCTGCTGTAACTCCCTCAGTTATATTTGTTATGAAGTTCTGTTCATCATGAGTAGTTTGCTTATTACTGCCTGGCTTCTGACTTGCACTGTTATGTTTACTTGTAGCCTTTTACTTTCATATAGAAAAATGAACAAAGTCCAACTAAAGGGGCTGAGACTGAATGTCTTTTCTATCAAACATAGAGCCAGCAGAGTCCTCTCCTGCAAATGGCTGATAAGTGCTTAAAATTTTTCTACTATGGTAGAAGTTGTGGCCTTTCTCCTTTAGCTTCGATAAGGGTTTGGATTTTACAAATGCTGCATCTGTATTTTTTTGTGATTAGATTGTCCTTGTGCAAACCAAAGCTAGCCATTTGCTAGGCAGGTCATTGCTCAGTCTTACAGAAGAAATGAACAAAAACAGCAAACATTTGTAAATAATACTGATCAGACATTTAAAAATGCTCTAGAGGTCTCTTGGAGGTGTGAGGTTATTCTACAGCATTTTTTTTTCACGTTTGCATGTCATTCTTTGTTATAATGTAGTAATGTTTTCTGCCTTTGTTTACAGAATCTAGTGTTTCAGTTTGACCATATTTGTTTGTGGAAACTGTTTTCTTCTTTCAGGCAATGTTCTAAAGGTTAAAGCAATGTTCTATGTAAAAAGAATAAAATTAAGTTGAGGCATGGATGTTGAATGGCATATAAACTGCTAAATATTAACAGCACAAATCATTTCCTTTCAGAATTGTTACTTTGTTATCTGCATTGCAGAGCAACAGCTATATGTATTGGGTTATGGCTTTATAAATGATTGCAATAGCTAAGCCTTTAGTAGAAAAATGGTGGCTTAGATTTCCTTTGCCATCTCCAACATGTTTCTTAAAGACATAAAAGATATGTCTTTATCCTGTTAGCTCATATGCATGTGCAAACCCCATGGGTGAAATTTACCTCTGTGCAGAAATCCGACATGTGGCCTATGATACACACAGATCCCACTTAAACCCTTCTTTAGAGAGTGTAAAAGTTTCACAGGCTTTATGTTGGTTCTCTATGCAGAGATGAATTTCACCCTTGAGTGAGAGGAATTTCATAGTCTAGGGCTCCTCCTGGATCCTTGATTGCTTTCAAGTATTGCTCTCAGCATTAATGCAACAAGTGCTTGTTTATAACAATTAAATTATTCTTTTATTCAAACATGGGGACAAGGGAGCTTGTCAGGAATGTATATTTTTCACAAATGATTTTGAAGAAAATGATTTTTTTTTTTTCATTTTTTTAACACAACACAAAAATTGTTGACAAAAATGGAAATGTTCTCATCAAAAAGCAGTGTTGATGAAAAATGTTCAGCCTGCTCTAGCAGTATATGACCCAGAGCCCGCTGCAGTGAACAGTCCCCAGATCTATCCCTGCAGTTCTGAGCTTCTCCTTCCAAAATAGAGGATGACCTTCCTTCAGTGCAGCTACATCGTATATTACTGCATGATCACAGTTTCCAACAACAGTCCAGAATGTATGTGTGACGTTGCACTCCATATGTTTTATGGAAATATGCTTGAGTGTGAATATGATGTTACTGGAATATGCTTTATGCAAAAGGTCTCTTGTAAGGTATCATAACAAAGGTTATAACCTACCGAATATATTCCTCCTATTTGCATGCATGATCATTCTTGTATCTGAAGCTAGAAATATGAAGTATAACTCTGAGGTCCTATTATAATTATGCAAAGTGTGGGCCATTGATGGTTCCCATTGACTAGGACAATTGGCTGTAAACGGTTTATCTACCTGCAAAACTTCCTGTGTACATGTGGGCCAACCCAGGAAGAATGGAGACTAGGGGTCTTACAGTGACATGTGACCATGTCACATGATACTGGAATCATCTTAATCCTTGTATTTTTCCATTGATGAGGCGGGGGTGGAGACAAGCACAGACAAAAGATTCCCACCTTCTGCCAAAGCTATAAAAAGGGGGTGGAGTAGGACAAAAGGGGCTGCTAGTCATGAAAGAACCCCTGCTTACCACCTGAGATGTCTGCTGGGATCTAACAAAGACTACACCAGGGAAAAGGATTGGGCCCAGACTAGGAAGGAGTCTAGTCTGTGAAAGAAGCTTATTGGAACATCTCTGAGGGTGAGATATTGCCTGTAATCACTTTCTTAATGTATCAGGCTTAGACTTGCATTTTTTGTTTTATTTTGCTCAGTGACTTACTTTGTTCTGTTGGTTATTACTTGAAACCACTTAAATCCTACTTTTTATACTTAATAAAATCCCTTTGGTTTATTAATAAACCCAGAGTATGTGATTAATACCTAGGGGAGCAAATAGCCATGCATACATATCTCTCTCAATGTTATAGAGGGTGGACAATTTATGAACTTACCCTGTATAAGCTTTATACAGAGTAAAACAGATTTATTTGGGGTTTGAATCCCATTGGGAACTGGGTGTCTGGGTACTGGAGGCAGGTAACCTGGTGAGCTGTTTTCAGTTTAGTCTGCAGGTTTGGGGGCATGGACCAGACCCTGGGTCTTTGTTGTAGAAGGCTAGCATGTTTGGCTCAACAGGACAGGGTTCTGGAAGTCCCAAGCTGGCAAGGAAAATGGGCTCAGAGGTAATTTCAGCACATCAGATGACAGTCCCAAGGGGGTCTCTGTGACCAAACCCATCACAGTATGCTTCCGCCCCACACCCCGTCTGGCTTTGTCAAAGAAAGTGTGATTTTTCTCTGAGGTCCAGATTACTTTATACTCATCTATGCTTTTATCATCTTCATCTTAGATTACAGAAATGTGTTCTATTCAGAGTTAAACCTGATGTCTACTTGGAATTTTCAGCTAATGCAGAATGTCACATTCACTCATGTAGCAAAGCTTCCTGCATGGGACATATTACATTTGTGCTCTGTAGTCTGCACTGAATTCCAATGTTAAGGTAATCACGAGCTAAAACAGACAAATTGCATCTTTCAAGATGTTCTTTCCCAACAGCTGAGATGAGTTAAGATGAGTAATGCAGCCTTCCAAACTCATGCTGATAAAACCTTTATACTGGTACCACAGCAAACCATCATGCATTTTTTTTTATATTGCGTGGGGAGGAAGATTAATTTTATAATTAGGGTGTGGATGTGTATTTTTATATAGTGCTTGTCAATTTAATATATTTACTCCAGCTTTATTAACAAGTTTGCCCATTTTTGACCCAAGCAGCGTGTCAAAGTTCAGGGCCTTGGAAATGTTCCACTTTGGAGTAGAAACGGATGATGGAGTCTGGTATTTTCTATGATGCAATCTTGTTTATTTTGAAGGAATGTACAAAGATCTGTTTCACCAGACACAGCAGGAACTCAAATCAGGGGGTAGCTTCTTTGTTTACAGCCCCAAATCTCTTTAGTTAGCCCCAAACCCAAAAGTTCCCTTTCTAGCTTCTCCCATGGTCATGCTAACAAGTTATGGCTTAGCTTTTTCCCTCTACCTCTGAGTCTCTGCCAGTTTCTTCTCTGTTCTCCCAGATAGACTTTTTTCCACACCCACAGACACACCGGACCTGATCAGAACAGTACGTGGGGAAACCTCCATCCACATGGTACTAGTTTCTGGGTAGTTTATTTATAATTATTCCCCCTCCCTATTTTTATTGAATTAAATTTTCACACATGCAGGAAATTATGGAGGGATCAGACAACAGGAAGTGGTCAGAAAATAATTATTTAATGACCGTATCCATTGAGATTAAAAAGGTAAAAACTTTATAACTCTTAAACTATAAATTGTCAAGATCACATCAAAATACACAAAGTAAATATCTTTACATCAAAATAATAAATTCTCAGACAGCATTTTTCTTTGCCTATCTGCAATTTTTAAATTATAGATTAAAATATTTTTCATTGATTTGTGTGTATTGTGAAATCAATATTTACCAAAGTCAAATCCTTCCAAGCCTAGCTATATTATTCAACTATGTACTCCATACTATAGTAATCATCAAGGGGTTAATGGGGTTACTCAGAGTATTATGGGTGGAGACATGTCCCCACCCTTTACTTCCTGTTTGTTTAGTGGAAGCTCTCTCCCTGCCTCAAATGTGTTGTGATGCAGTTAAATAAAGCAGTCAGTCTGCAGTTGCATACATAGACTTATTTTTGTTGCACTGAGCACTACCTTTACAAAAGTGATGAGGAGGAAAACACAAGAATGACAATTTAGGGGAAAATCGAGGAGTTTAATACAGAAAATGAGGATTAGCAGCAATAAAAACTGGACCACTATTTTTTTTTCAAATGAGATCATAGATAAAGACAAACAAAAAGGAGTTTTCCTCATCTTTACAAAACATACTGCTTCTATTTGTATGTGTCATGGGAAGCAAAATGTCTTATGTGAGCTTGTCAGCTTTGAGCATTTTCTTCTATTTTAATCATATAAGAGTAATTAAAGTTTACTTTATATATGTTTCTAAGTCTGGAAATAGACCACACAATTCTTATAGCTCTAGAATTTATTACTCTAACCTGCTGTGTAAGGGAATCACTGTGGTATAGTGCAGACAATAGAATAGACTTTCTCTTTCAATTACCATCATTTCCCCCAGTTTCTGATTATTTGCAAAACAATACACATTTGGGCAGAAGTTAATTGTTCCTGTTCAAACATTTGACACATTCTTCATTACTTTAAGTGCATGTGAGTCTTTCACCAAGCCACAGTAATAATTAAGACTGATGAAATTATTAGGCTTGCTGTAAACATTCAACTTATCCAAATAGAGTTTGGCAGCATTTTGAAGGTCTTCTGTCAGGTTCATTCAGTGTTTGATTATTTGATGTTGATACTGAATTCCAGTATGATTGTTGTCATTTGTCATTACACTCTATTTCAGGTACATCAACTGATTTTATTTATATGGTTTGTGGTTCCAAGAAAAGCTCCATCTACTCCAAATGAACAATAGAGATACTAATATACCCTAAAAGTTTAAAATTCCCTGGTGGAAGCAAACAGGCTCTGTTTTTTCATGAGTCATGAAGTATGCCAATGAATCATGTCAGTGCTGCACACATAATGCACATGACAGAAAAAAATATTGGCTTTTCTTGATAGTTATGACTGCAGAAGGAACAAACCAAGTTAAGCTTTTCAGGACTAGAATTCTGACATTTTAGGTATTGATGGTTTTTAAACATTGAACAACTTGAAAGACACAAGACCAGTTGTCATGGTTAAAAGATGCTTTAAAATAGAATATAGCAAGGGTCTTCACTTGGTTTGCTTTAGTTCTACGAATAAACTGGAGGAATTTCATCCTGCAGAATCTTATTATATTTTATATTTTAACACCCTGTCTGAGCTGGTGCCTAATGTGTGATATCTTCTTTGATTAGTTCATTAGAACTGAAGTCCTGACAAAGTAATACTGTAAGAATATAATTCTACAGACAATTTATAAAGCCCCCTATTTCCTCCCTTGTCCTTGATCTTTGAAGTATTCTGTATGACTAGGGCCCCTACCAATTTCATGGCTGTGAAAAACACGTCACAGACCATGAAATAAGCCTTCCCCGTGAAATCCGCTCTCCTCCCTGCTGCTATGAGCACTGCAGCCATGGGGCTGCTGAGCTGGGTAGGGAAGGACTTCTCCATCCTCTGCACAGTCGCTCTCGGGCTGGAGGCGGAGGGTGGAGTTAAGACCCACCTCCTGGTCTCCAGGTACTTTCCCCTGCTGTAGGACGCTCTGGGACTGGGCAGCAGCTCCAAAAGTTTCTGCAGCTGGAGGAGGCTTGTAGAGGTGGGTCTGATTTCCCCGTGCTACTAGGGGTGCCTCAGCCAGGGGGCTCCTAGCTCTGGCTGGGCTGGGCAGGGCAGGAGAGGGATAGGACTTTTCCATTCCCTGCACAGTTATTCTTGGTGGGTGCTCAGACCTACCTCCACCTCTGGGAACCTCCTGCAGCTGCAGGAAGCTCCGTGGTTGCTGCCTTTGGAGTCCAGCTCTGAAGGCAGCACAGAAGTCAGGGTGGCAATCCCGTGATGCCCCCTACAGCAAGTTTGCTTCCCCCCCATCCCCTTTTGAGTCAGGACCCCCACGGTTACAACACTGTGAAATTTCAGATTTAAACATCTGAAAACATGAAATTTACCAAATTCAAATCCTACGGCCATGACTTTGACCATAATGGACCTTGAATTTGGTAAGTCCCTACTTATGACTCTTTCACTGGAGTGGTGCACTACAAGTGTCCATCCACCCCCGTTACCACCACTGTCTGATCATGTTCTTTGTATACTGTGTGATCCTGCCTGGACTATATGAACGACGGTGGACCTTAGCAATACTTGTGATTTCCAAAACAAAAATTTCAAACAAGATTTGGGGAAAAACTTTAGATTTCTTTAGGTTTTATTCATTTCTTTTCTAGTAGGAATAGGTACAGTAGGTGTTATCAATGTACAGTGCATGATCTAAGTAAAGCCTGGCACATCTAACATTTGACACAAGCTATACTTTTTTACTTCAATGACCATGGACCAGATTCGCCTCTCAGATATACCATTATCACTTCATTAATGTAGTTCCTGAGTTACCGATCACCTAGGCCCAGAAAGTTATCATTCAAGATATGCTTTAACAGTTTACCATTATCGGACCCTGTGTCTTCGACTCACTTCATTTCCAGTCATGCAGGTGGTGAGATAAAGGTTTCCTTTCTGGAATTTCTTCTGTATTCCATTACTGTTCTTCTCATCTTTAAATTGAAAATGACTCATGATGGAATGCCCTTTCTTACAGATACAGCTTCTTCCTTTACAGAGAAGAAACTCATAGGAAGTTGCTCAGGTTGTATATTAGAAAACAATTAAGCTGGTTTCTGGGTCAATTTCTATTACATGGCTTTCCTTGTAATCTCTTCCAGCTAATGCTTTTGTACTTAAATGTCCAAGCTCCTGAGTATATTTTTATCAGATTTATAAAAGTATCTGAGGGTGGCAAAATTTACATATCTCAGACATACACTTTTCTCATACGTATACTTACATATTGTTTACGTGCTCACAGAGGTGTTGTGAGGCTTAATACCTGTAAAACAGTTTATAATCTTGTCTAAAGATTACCATGGTCACTTAAATTCTTGCCATTTGCCTCAGATAAATATAGAATTAAGGTATTTCCTACAGGAAAACATTGAGAATACTGCAGGTAAAGTGGTAACCTCTATTGATGATAAAATTGGCAAACTGTTAAGAGCAGAGTATTGTTAACAATAGATCTAGCCCTGGGCCAGCTGTGAGAGGAGTTTGCAGATGTGCACTTCAGAAACGTATACTCTTATAGGCAGCCTGGGGTCTGACTTTAGGTTTTTGTTAATTCAAAGCGTCCTAATGCATCCACACAAGGGAGTGAAAAACAGTACTTCTTAGCACCACATGCAGACTGTCTGCAGCACAAGGGCTGCACAACCTGTGCTTCTCCTGAGCAGGTGGTTATGGCGTGGGGGGCTGCAAGATCCCTGGTTTCATGGTCCTTCGCCCTGCTTCACCACCCACAGGCACCAGCAAACAGAGCTGGCGCAAGAGAAGTACTGCGACTTTCCATTGCTGCCAGTTAATTTACTCACCCCGGGTGAAAGCAGGAGCAATGAAGGAATTGCAACTCTAAATCATACTTCCTTTCCAGGGCTCCTCCTGTGTTGGTGTGGCTACATATTGCCCCTCTCCCAGGGCACAAACAGTGACTCAGTCTAGAAATGTGTGACATTAGCATGGCACTTAATCCCGCTCCCTCAGTTTCTCCATCTGGCAAATAATACTTGTCCACTTTTGTAAAGTGCTTTGGAATCCTTGGATGGAAGCTATTATTGAAGCTGAAGGAGCCAAGTAAGGAAGTTGGGGCCAGCTTTTTAAAGGTAGTTAAATGTTGCTTGGCTGAGAGGAGAAATGTTGAATCCCTAGGTGCCCCACCACCTAGTATAATGTTCAGCCTGGAGTTAGGTGGTTCTGTGCCTCCTAGACTCCCTGTAATGTGCACAGGAATAGTTAAATGCTTTGCAAATGCTGACTGGTGGAAACTTAGCCACCTACGGGGGTTAAATAGCACCTGAGCTGCGGCTTTGAAAATGTTAGTGGCACCTACATTGTGGACTTAGGCACCCATATGCCTATTTAGGTGCCTAAATCCCTAAATCTGGCCCTTACTGTTTTCTCATTAATTGGAGATAGCAATATCTGAAGCATTTGTGTGTTTGTGCTGGAAGAACAATGTCCTCAGGGGTAATCTGGGTCACCTTTTCCAAGTTATCCTTACTTTTAAAATTGTGGCTACTTGAAAAGATTTGATTTCAAGATTCCTCTGCCACTTCCCAAGTTTGTAATGCTTTTTTAGCTGTCTTTAGTTTTTATTGTTTCTCTTGGCAGCATTTGATGCTGTCAGCCATGGAAATTTCCACATTTCGATGAGCGTGGGGCCAGCTGTTGTCTGGCTTGATTCTAATTTACCTCTATTTAGAGTAAGGTTGCGTCTGACCAATACCACTTCTGTCTTGACATGACAACAATGCAGTTGTAGATCCCACGCTTTTCAATGCTGATAGACTGCCCTTTGGATGGAGTTTTCATTAATGTACTCCGGTTTTCATGGTTAGGTCTATGACAGCCTGGTCTTCTTTTCAACCACCACACTGCAGTCTCTATCCTAGATAATGGTCTCCATAATGTATAATTCTGGAAGTCACATAACTTTATGTAACTATGTCATCTCTAGGTTTGACTACAGGATTTTAGCATTGCATGTGTCCCAGAGGATGTCATCCATAGGCTCCAGCAAATGAACATGACAGCTTACATTTTTCTTGATTCTGCACCAATGTAATTCTTGGCCTTACATCTCTCCATAGGTGCACAGTGAAATCCCTTGTTGATTTTAAGGTGCTTTTACTTAATTACAGAACCTGCACTGAGAATGTGTTCTTATTTTCTTCTCTGACTTCCCTTGTCCCATCCTTTCACACAGAACTGCTGCTGCTGATTATCTGTCATGTTCTCATTACTGATTTAAGACCATCTTCAATAGTGTACTAATTATACTTAAAGAATTATTAATATACTATGCTAAATAATATGAAATAATTTCACACCTGTGGTAATAATTATGCTTGCTGATTATGGATTCCATTCCTAGATGAAACTGAATAAGCCAGAGCCCTTCAAAGTTGAATAAATACAGCAATGGTGTTGTTTTATTTATTTAAAACACCCTCAGAACTTTTATAAAGGGCACTCTATCATTTTATTTCCTACTGCATTATATTGAAAAGCCAAACAGAAGACCAGCTATTTTCAGAGGACAGGATGGAATAACCATCCCCTATAACACCTAGCAACTGAAACCTGCCACTTTAAAGTTTAAATAGGAAGGAGGTTCCCAGTGAAATTGCTGCATTTAGAACTGATTTTTTTTCTTCCATCCAGTACAAGTTTAGTCTGAATTTAAAAGCCTTTGGAAACAAAAGTCCTCTCTTCTAAATTTGATATTGTTGAAATATTATATAATCAACTGCTCTTTGACTTTTGACTTAATTTGCTGTCATGGGATAAGGGGGAAGGTCCTATCATGGATTGGTAACTGGTAAAAGATAGGAAACGAAGTGTAGGAATAAGTGGTCAGTTTTCAGAATGGAGAGAGATAAATAGTGGTGTCCCCCAGGGGTCTGTACTGTACTTGAAATCATCATTCCCTAGTTCAGTGTAAACCAAACCACATAAAAGAAAAAGAGAAGCTCCTCTTTCATAAATACAAGGATTTATGGTAGTAATGTCTCAATCTGAAACTGTGAAGCCTAGGAAGTGGCTTCTATTTGCTCTGTTGGGAATAGAGCAGACAAAACAATACGATTTTTCTTTGTCTTGTGGCCAAAGAAAAATAACCAGGGGAAAAAATGTATTGTTTTGAACCGAAACAATTTTTTTTTCCATTTTTTGGACAAAATGTAAAACTGAAATCTTCTTTCAAGTCAAAATTAAACATTTTGACTGTTGAGTCAAATGACATTTTCAACAACCTTTTTGAAACAGTTTGCTTTGATTTTTCTGAAAACAAACTTTTTACATTTTCAAAATTTTTGTTTTCAGTATTTTTTGGCTGAAACTATTTCTGAATTGAACCCAAATTCATCAATAATTTGGTGCCCCCAAAAATGCATGCTTTAATGAACTTAGAATTCACTGAAAATATTTTGCCCAGCGAAAGGTGTTCCATCTACCGGTCTATTCAGGTATTTTGTTGGCTCTCATCACTACTATTAACAACTGAGGCCCAGAAAGAATTAGGGTAAAATTTTCAAAAATATGTAAGTTCCATTTTCAAAAGTGATTTAGGACTTTACGAACCCAAGTATCACTAAAAGTCATTGGGATCTAGGCTCTTATGTACCTTTTGAAAATTTTACCCTAAGGGTATGTTTACACAGCAATTAAACATCCATGTTTGGCCTGTGTCAGCTGACTAGGGCTCCTGGGCTTCAGGTTGTGGGGCTGTTTAACTGCTGTATAGAAGTTTGTTCTTGAGCTGGAGCGCAAGTTTTGACACTCTGTGAGGGGGACAATCCAAGAGCTTCAACCCAAGGACGAACGTCTACACTGCAATTAAACAATTCCACATCCTGAAGCCCAGGAGTCCAAGTCATGGGTGTTTAATTACTGGGTCGACATACCCCCAGTGACTTGGCAGTGGTCACACAGGAAGTTTGTGGAAGAGCAGAGAAAACCCAGATTTCCTGTGTCTGGAGTTTGGAACTTGAATCCTTTGATATGCATAATATTAATAATAAAACTCATAATTTATTAGTGTTGTCATTGCATCTGCATGTCACCAGTAGGTTTTAGAACATATTCTTAAATTGGATCCTACAATCCTTCCCTTCCATATTTGCACAGGAAATGAAGGAAGTAAACTACACATTGTTCATTCTGTTGTTTTCCTACCTTCCATGCTTTTTTTTCAGTGAACATCAGGAGATGTTTTGTACAGTTTCACAATTCTTTTGCTGCCAATCTCTTTATCTTGTATAGTTATATTCCTATCAGACAGTCTTGACCTAAAGCTTCTATTTTCATTTCTAAGTAGTGGTTATTTTTGTCCTCTTTGTCCTTCTGGTTTTTTTCAGTAAAATTCAATCCTCACTGGTTTGGCCTACAGACAGAAACTGCTGATTATCTTTGCCACATTAATCTCACTCATATTACTGATTACATTTTTCTTTTTCCAAGTGCTTTTGTCCTTCATTTCTCTCTGAAAACATACAAATGATCCTACAGCATCTACCTCTAGTCAAAAGCTTAAGTGGCAATGAAGAATCTCTGTATTTTAAGTTCATTATTTTTTCTGGAAAGAGTATCAGCACCTTTATCTAAGTGGCATTTGGGCAAACTTCTTTATACTCAGGGTTAATTGCTGCTGAAAAAAACAATCTCAGGAAATCCTTTACAGCTATTGATAACAATCTTCACCCATTAGCTCATACAACCTCTTCCCTCTGTCCTAGAAAAGTGTAGTGACCAATAAACATTTGTATTATTCAAACTGATTTCATTAAAGGAATGATTTTTTTTTTCACTAACACCCTTTAAATCTAAAACCTCTTCTACCTGCTCCTGTTGCATCTGTCTCTTTATTATGCAAATATCTGACTGTAAATCTATCTTCAGTAGCTATACTTGCCAGTCTTACCAAGCCCTATCATGTCCTTAATATCCATTAACTATGACTACAATGCCCCACATATGGCTTAGTGAATTGGACCTTACATGCCAAATCCATATAGTTAATTGGCCTGCTAACTGAACCTATGACTATTATGCCCTTGTTAAGCTACAACTGCATTTGACAGTGAACACTTACACATCAGTATGCAAGTTGACCTGTTTATTCCAGTGTCACTATTCCCACCATGAGCTTTTGAAACTAAATATTCAGAGTGGACTGATATTTGATTTTAGGTATAATTTGGAGTAAGGGGTTTTGTATAAGCTACACCACTCTCCACAGTAGCCCTAAGAGAGATTTGGCTCAGAGTCCAGCTCACACTCATCCCTTCATGCCTGAACCTAATCTCCAGGTAACTCATGCAGATTTTCTTACTCCCTCTTAAACTTGCATGGCCATGCAGTCTGAGAAGAGGTTAGCCGTTAGTTAGGTAGAACATGAGAACTGAAACATGTGACATTAGTCTCACAGATCTCACAAACATTTTGTAAATTGTCATGAGATATCTTTCTATTTCAAAATGCCCAGAAATGAATGCCTGACCTTAGAAGCTCAAAAGATTCCTTTTTCCACACCCTCCCCACAGTGAGGCAGGGCTGAGATAATGTGCATTAGGCTGGGGGTAAAAAGCAGAAGAAGATCTTTGCATAGCAGGTCATCTACACAAGCTCCCTGCCTCTGAACCCCTCCTAATTCCATCATTAGCAATAGTAGTGTGGCTAGCAAAACCAAAATGATACCATTAGCTGCCCCACCACCTACTACCCTGTGAGCCCACCAGTGGTACATAGGATGAATTAATGCTACTCAGGGCAGCAGTAATTTAAACAGTTTGCCAGCAGATCCTACAGTTATCCTATTAGTGATTTCTAATGGGACTATAACTTGTAGAACAGAATGTTTAATGGATCTTTTTTCCCTACTGTGTCCAGTTTATTGCAGAAATGGAGCAGCAATCCTGCATGTGGTTACTTGGTGGAGAAATAACAACCAGTTTTCTCTGCCTAGCCTCCCGCTCATATTTTGCATAATGTTTCCATGCTTTTGTTCACCGTGCACATAATGCAACAGAGGGGAACATAAAGGCTCATATTGCCATTAAATAATAAACAGTCTTCTGCCAATGATTCAGTGTCAGCTTCCTATCAATACAATTTTGGAATTCTTTGCTCACTGTGTCACTTGATTTCCACTACAGACTATGTCCTAATTGCTATTAGTTACCATAGCACAGCCATCAATATGAAATTCTTCAATATTCTAAAGATTTCATGAAAATATTTAGATGAGCACTTCTCAGTGGGTATGAAGACTAGCCCATTTTGTTTATGGAAATGTTTTAAGAGGCATTGTGAATGGGATTAAAATGCATTTGAATAAAATCAAATAGAAATATCCCATTAAAACATCATCCCCATTATTACTGTTTGCATTTCTTTCTCAAACAGAAATAAGAAGAAACGAAAGCTTTTCTAAGAGAGAGAGAGAGAGAGAAAATATTTGTTTTGAAGGAGAATTTACCAGAAGGAGAACAGTAAAGTTTCTGTCTTCAAGAGATTCATTTCATAAGACACTTTCTATGATGAATGAAGCTGAAGGAAATATAACTGTCTAGTACAGCTTTTACACTCATTTCTATAATAGCTTTTAGCTTCTGATTGACTCAGTTGGTGGAGTTTGATGTAAAATGGAATGTAATAAAGAAATAATCATTTCAATAAGCGTTTCAGATGCTGTCAAGTAATTCCTGCTCAAAAACTATAATACATAGACAACTGTAATTTTTAATTGAAATTGTTGATATGGTTCTTCACCAGAATATTGGAATTGTGCAATTTACATAATAATAATCTAATTTGCATATTTATTAGTTTCATTTAAAGTGTTGCAAACAAAGTGACTAATCTGTTTTTGGTATGATCTCTAACCTTCCACCTCTATTGTTCTTTATGTGAATATAATACACATACCTGCCTTTGTATGATTTACCTGCCTTTGTATGATTTTTTTATCAAATTATTTGCATATGAATCCCAGGAAAAACATTTAAAATGTTTTATCTTTTAAGGTAACTACTATTGAATGTTTGTTTGTGCAAAAAAGAAAATCTCTTAAACCATCATGTTAAATTAGCTCTCTCAGCAAAGTTATTTGTTAGCATTAGAACTGGCAAAATTATGTTCAGTGAACAATTTATTTGCAGAATTTAGCTTTTTTGTTTACAAATTTCCATGTACAGATTTAGATTTTTACAAATTTGTTCATACTTCAAAATTATCTCGTTACTGGTTTATGCAAACCTCCTTTCAGCATATGAATTGCTTGCAAAATGTTTGCCATAATAATACTGATTCATAGCATATGATGGGCCAGGAAATGAGGCCTAATCTTCAGGAAGCGGGCAGTTTTTGTGAAAAAAGTTGAGTCAGAAGCTCAATTTTCTGTCAAAAACAATTTTGAAGGAGAATTTTTGACCAGCAGTACCCCCAAATACATAGGTTTACAGAGTGTAATCTTTGGCTCCTTTCATAGGAAGGATGGTCCTGTGGTTAAGGTTTGGGAACTAGGAGACCTCTGTTCCATTCCCCTCCTGTACCTCAGAGTTCCTGTGTGACCTTGGGCAAGTCACTTAGAATACGTCTACACGGGAGCTGAAAGTATAATTGCCAGCTCAGCTAGAGGTATGCGCACTAGCTTTTTAGAGCACAAGCTTGATCAAATAGCAGTGTAGACACGCAGCAAAGGCAGCAGGATGGGCTAGCCGCCCAAGTATATCCCTAGGGTCTCAGACAGAACTTTACTAGGGGAAGCTAATGCACTAAAAATAGCTGGGTAGCTGTGGCAGCATGGGAGCGAGCTGCCCCCAACTACAATTCTGTCTGAGACCCTAGGTACATACTTGGCTTAATCGAAGCTAATGCACGTATGTCCACCTGAACTGGAAATTACACCTCCAGCATAGATGTACCTTTCGTGTCTCTGTGCTTCACTTCGCCATCTGTAACATGGTCCTTGTCTCACAGGGTTGTTGTGAGGATAAATATGTTAATGATGTGATGTGATCAAATATAACAGTAACCATGTAAGTTCGTTAGTGGGGGGCAAAGCCCAGTGTTCCCATCCAATCTCCCAGAGGAAGAATTCTAAGGAAAGAGTGAGTTGAAACATGCAGATTGTTTTCTCCTGCATGCAGAAATAAACCTCATGGGGAGGAAGAGTGAGGTAGCCTTGGAAACATAATGAATGGGAGATCTTCATAATTTGGACCAGATTATCATTTTGTGAAAACCAGCTATTAGTGAAGGGGAGTCTAAATATGAAAAAAAAAAACAACCTCTTTCTAAACCCTTAAGAAGGTGTAAAGTAATCTATTTGAGCAGAATATGTAAATGAATATGTAAATTGTATTCTGAGCATTTCTCTGGGGAAAAGTTTTTGAAAAGAAAAATCTCCCTACATAAATTCATCATGAGTTCAATAACTAAATTAATGTCATGACAAGGACTTCAGATGTCAGGATTTTGTGCAAAGGAAATTATTTTAGCTTCTTCTGAGAAATCAAAGGTTATGATGGAAGACAGTGCAACTTTGATGATTAAAAGAGGATTAAAGTAAGAATTCTTTCTGAACCCAAGTGCAAATTTTCTAACAAAATGACAAGGCTATTTTTTCTTTAGGAAAGCATTTTTGACAAAGTTACACATCTGAGGTTAATGACGTCTAATTGTGGGAGTTTTGGAATAAATGAAAAGTTGGCTCAGGAAATTAGGAAAGGAAACAAGGAATAAAATAATTACAACACATGCTACTATGTTGGTAGGAGTAATAAATAGTAATAAACACTACAGAAAAATTGAGCCCTTTTAAAATTGTTCACCACATAGTGCCTGACCCAAAGCCCATTGAAGCAAATGAAAAGATTCCTACTGATTTCAAAGGGCTTTAGATCAGACCCTACAAGTCAAGGTATAAAAACGTTGTTTGCAGAGAAAATACAGTTGAATATAATTGGCAAGTGGAACCATATCAGGGAAGTTGAAAAAGTTTGTTGTGAGGAAAATATCCATGTTGCAGCCATACAAGAAACAAAGTTTTCTGACAGACAAAGTGTATCTATTGTAGGTTTTGACTGTTGTTTATTATTAGGAAGACACTCAAATATGAAAGATAATGGAAATGTATGAGTTGAACACAGATACCGAGTTGGACTGCATCACTATCAAATTTGGGGTGGGGGGGGGAAGAGATGAGAAGCTAAGAGTTTTAATGTCTACCATTTTGATGTTAGCTCAATTGATAAAGAGAATTTTGAAACAGCATTTGGAAATTGCAGCCAAACAATTATCTTTGGAGATTTCAATGCCAAAAGTGAAGTCTGGGGGGACAGAACCATTGATTAGAATGGAACTTTGCTACAGGACTTTACTGCTGACAATGATTTCGTTGTCTTGATTAATGAGACCATGATTATACATGAAGATCATATGGCACACAGTTGGCATTAGATGCAACACTGGTGAGCAGCAGCATGTCTGTGAGCTGCACATGGATTGTGTTGGAGGATGTTGGAAGTGATCATCAACCTGTTCTCATGTGTTGGAATAGGAAGATAGTGAGCTTTCACTTGAAAAATAGGAGCTGTAATTTTTATAAGGCTGATTGGTCCTATTTCACAGACACATAGAATCATAGAATCATAGAATATCAGGGTTGGAAGGGACCCCAGAAGGTCATCTAGTCCAACCCCCTGCTCAAAGCAGGACCAATTCCCAGTTAAATCATCCCAGCCAGGGCTTTGTCAAGCCTGACCTTAAAAACCTCTAAGGAAGGAGATTCTACCACCTCCCTAGGTAACGCATTCCAGTGTTTCACCACCCTCTTAGTGAAAAAGTTTTTCCTAATATCCAATCTAAACCTCCCCCACTGCAACTTGAGACCATTACTCCTCGTTCTGTCATCTGCTACCATTGAGAACAGTCTAGAGCCATACTCTTTGGAACCCCCTTTCAGGTAGTTGAAAGCAGCTATCAAATCCCCCCTCATTCTTCTCTTCTGCAGGCTAAACAATCCCAGCTCCCTCAGCCTCTCCTCATAACTCATGTGTTCCAGTCCCCTAATAATTTTTGTTGCCCTTCGCTGGACTCTCTCCAATTTATCCACATCCTTCTTGAAGTGTGGGGCCCAAAACTGGACACAGTACTCCAGATGAGGCCTCACCAATGTCGAATAGAGGGGAACGATCACGTCCCTCGATCTGCTCGCTATGCCCCTACTTATACATCCAAAAATGCCATTGGCCTTCTTGGCAACAAGGGCACACTGCTGACTCATATCCAGCTTCTCGTCCACTGTCACCCCTAGGTCCTTTTCCGCAGAACTGCTGCCTAGCCATTCGGTCCCTAGTCTGTAGCTGTGCATTGGGTTCTTCCGTCCTAAGTGCAGGACCCTGCACTTATCCTTATTGAACCTCATCAGATTCCTTTTGGCCCAATCTTCCAATTGGTCTAGGTCCTTCTGTATCCTATCCCTCCCCTCCAGCGTATCTACCACTCCTCCCAGTTTAGTATCATCCGCAAATTTGCTGAGAGTGCAATCCACACCATCCTCCTGATCATTTATGAAGATATTGAATAAAACCGGCCCCAGGACCGACCCTTGGGGCACTCCACTTGATACCGGCTGCCAACTAGACATGGAGCCATTGATCACTACCCGTTGAGCCCGACAATTTAGCCAGCTTTCTACCCACCTTATAGTGCATTCATCCAGCCCATACTTCCTTAACTTGCTGACAAGAATACTATGGGAGACCGTGTCAAAAGCTTTGCTAAAGTCAAGAAACAATACATCCACTGCTTTCCCTTCATCCACAGAACCAGTAATCTCATCATAAAAGGCGATTAGATTAGTCAGGCATGACCTTCCCTTGGTGAATCCATGCTGGCTGTTCCTGATCACTTTCCTCTCATGCAAGTGCTTCAGGATTGATTCTTTGAGGACCTGCTCCATGATTTTTCCAGGGACTGAGGTGAGGCTGACTGGCCTGTAGTTCCCAGGATCTTCCTTCTTCCCTTTTTTAAAGATTGGCACTACATTAGCCTTTTTCCAGTCATCCAGGACTTCCCCGGTTCGCCACGAGTTTTCAAAGATAATGGCCAGTGGCTCTGCAATCACAGCCGCCAATTCCTTCAGCACTCTCGGATGCAACTCGTCCGGCCCCATGGACTTGTGCACGTCCAGCTTTTCTAAATAGTCCCTAACCGCCTCTATCTCCACAGAGGGCTGGCCATCTCTTCCGCATTTTGTGATGCCCAGCGCAGCAGTCTGGGAGCTGACCTTGTTAGTGAAAACAGAGGCAAAAAAAGCATTGAGTACATTAGCTTTTTCCACATCCTCTGTCACTAGGTTGCCTCCCTCATTCAGTAAGGGGCCCACACATTCCTTGGCTTTCTTCTTGTTGCCAACATACCTGAAGAAACCCTTCTTGTTACTCTTGACATCTCTGGCTAGCTGCAGCCATCTGAGAATATTATTTCTCCTATAACAGCCTTGAGGAAGACCTTATGGTGTCTGAATCTGCTGTGCAGAACTGAGCAAAAGAGAACATCCTAAGAGGTAAGAGGAAGAAATGGGTTCCACTTTGGAATGATATTGGTACAAAAAGTGTTAAGGAAAAAATAAAATTAGATTGGAGTTTAGATGGAACCCCGGAGACAAAGAGGACAGAAGGAAATAGAGCAAACTCTTGAAAGAGCTTGCTGTGAAAATAGCTGAATGACAAAGGCATTGAGGCATTGTGAAAGTCTGGATCCTAACATACAAAAAGATTATTGTAAGATACTGAAACAAACTGAAAACAAACAGACAGAGGCTTGCAGTCAAAAGAACACCAATATTCTGAAAAATCGAGGTCCAGAAGCATTAGATGACAGAGTCTGCAATGATACTGGTTAAATATTATGTCAAGGACTAGCATTCTCATGTGTAAAGAAGAGGATAGAGTCATTGCAAAATACACAAGATGAAGTAGTCAAGATGAAAGACAAAGAGAATCTAAAAACTTGCACACCAATCCAACTGAGTGCCCTAGCTTCAGAAAGATCTTTCTCATACATGAGCTAGCAGATGCAATAGAGAACCTTGAACAAAGGAAGTTTCCAGGACTGGACTTCATCTGTGGCTATATGATAAAAGCACTTTGGGAATAAAGCTAAATTCACCACATTGTGATGTTGTTGGACATCATAAATGAATTCTGGATAAAACGGAAGGTACCTAACTGCTGGGTGCCATTAGTTATTGTTCCTTTTCTTAAGACTGGCAAGGATCCCTCTTTTCTGGGCAGCTGTCAGCCTGTATCTTTAGCCAGTCACCTTTGCAAGATAATGGAAAGAATGGTACAATCAAGATTTGTATGGTGACTTCAAAAAGAAGGGAAGATATAATCTATCCAAATGGCATTCAGGCACTTGCACTCAATTTCAGACTTATTCATGTGCTGCCCTCAGCCTACTGTTGATGGATTCCAACAAAAGCCACCAGAGTCATCCACAGGAGTCTTTTTGGATCACAGTGGATCATTTGATAGTCTGACATGATAAGCTCTTAGTGAAACTCAGTGGGAATCTGGGGCAAACTATGCCTCTGGATAAAAATTTCCTATGGTAAAGAAAAACAGCAAGACTATATGATACTTTTTCAAAGACAAGGCCACTCAGGGAAGTTCCTTGGGGCTCAGTTTTAAGTCCTCTTCTTTTCCTGATGAATTCCTCAGGATTGTCAGATAGCTTTGAATCATCTGTATGCACATATGCATATGATATCACAAGGCATAAAATAGATGTATTGGAGAATGAATTGAATGAAGATTTAGAGTTGTAACTAGATGTACAAAAGTAACAAATTCCAGTTGAACTCAGCAAATAGTCCACCTACTTCATCACAAAACATAAGAGGTTCAACTACTGTTTGAAATTGATATTGCATGGAAAAGGTATTGCTTTTGAAACCCTATCATATCTTGGGGTGACCATGGACACAGAATTACGGTTTGGACCACAAGTGAGAAAGATGACAGCCAAAGCAAAGAAGAGACTGAAATATCAATAATGTATCACTGTCCGCAGTTGGGTTTCATGTGTTAAGACACTAAAAACAACATACTGCTCGGTAGTTCACTTAATACTTGAATATTCATCATGTCTGGTCACATACTGCTTCCAGTAACCTTGCCAGGACTGACATTGTACAGTTGTCTGTAGTTCACACAATAACAGGAGCTGCAAGTTCCACTCCAATAGCAATTTTTGAACAAGAGTCTGATGTTCAACCTCTTGAGAATGATAGAAAAGAATAGGTAATTGGTATGGAAATCATCTTTGTTCCCTACCTGAATGTCACTGTTTAAGTCTGTTCAGAAACTGGAACACCAAATCAAGGCTGAAACAATCATCTTGTTTTGAAAGACGTGAACCTATTTACTTTAGTAACTGTCTCTTCATTTTTGGAACGCTGCTCAAAGGAACACACAGACCTGGTCATATTAATGAAAATTGCAGAAAATACGAACCAACAGTATCAGTTACAAGACATGTGTACACTGACGTTTCATCAGATAAATCCTTCAAGAATGGTGGTATCTTTATCCGGTGACCTAATGGAGAGAGTACAAGAAAGAGCATTAGTCTGGGATATACCAACTTGAATTATACAGCTGAAATGAAAGTTATTATCATTGCATTGCAAGAAATAAACAGATCAGAAATAGACATAGATGTTGTGATGTCTGTTTGACTCTAAGGCAGCTATCTTTGGTTCTTTGAAACAGATACATGTCTATTCCATAAGGACATTCAAATACCTAAGACTCCTGAAATTAAGTCCCAAAATCAAATAATTTGTTAAAAGACCTTCTAAATCTGTGAGCAGATTAACTGCATCCATAACAAGTGTTGAGTAGCTATGGCTCTCTAGCTGGGAACACCAGCTAGAGATTCCAGTGGTCACATCTGCACAAATATGATGCACATTTGTAGATGTCACTGAACTCAAAATGGCCATGTGTGCCAAAGGCAGAAATTAGTCCTAAATTGCTGACTGGGCATCTGGAGGAAGTGTGTAAAAAAAATGAGACTAAAAGAGTAGAAGGTCTTTTGCCTATTTTAAATGGAATTCATTGTGGAAATCTCAGACATTAAAAAGGTCACATTGAGAGTAAACTGCAGAATCAGAAGGGTCAAAGAACAGAGAATACTAAAAATTTCAGGTGACAAATGGCATTGAGGACAGGAAGCCACAATAACACAGACTATAGTGCCTAGCACAATGGATCCAAAGTTGAAGTGATTCGGCTCTATTGCAGTCTATGGTATGTCTATACTCTGGCTGCTACAGCGGCACAGCTATGGCGCTGCAGTTGTGCCCCTGTAGTGCCATAGTGCAGACGCTTCCTACATCAGCAGAAGGGGTTTTCCATCAATGTAATTAATCCATGTCTATGAGAGGCAGTAGCTAAGTCGATAGAATTCTTCCATCGACTACACTGTGTCTACAGTGGTGCTAAAGTCGACCTAACCGTGTCGCATGGGGCTTTAAATTTTTTGCAGCCCTCAGTGACATAGCTACATCAATCTAACTTTTAAGGATAGACCCAGGCCTAAGATACAAAGACAGCCTCATTGTCTCTGATACCTTAGGTGTGAGAGCAATACATCTGAGGACAGATGTCTCTGAATATTTAGGTGTTCTGATTAGTGATAATGATATATGAACCTCTGAAGTTTTGGTTCAGATAAACAGTGAAAGTTTGAATAAGGTTTGGCAAACAATCTCAATCTTTTAAATCAGAAATATTGGGATGGAGATGCCACAAGAGAGTTTTTTTTGTGACATGAGATGGTAGAAATTTTTTGAACAAAAAATTCAGTGGAAATTTTTTTTAAAAAATCAGTACTTTTCTTTGTTCACTAGAATTTTTGTTTGTTTGTTTGTTTCCCTCAAAAACAAAAAAACAAAAAAACAAAACCCGGAAAAAAAGATGTTTAGTTTTGGGGTCTTTTTTGGTTATTCCTCCTACACTTCTTCCTTTTTGTCCCCTTTTTTCCAGTGGAAAAATGGAAAAAAAATGAAGAAAAAAATGGGGGAAAAAAGGAAAAATAGGGAAGGGGAAGGAAAAAATGGGAAAGAGAAAAAAATCTGAATCTTGAATAAATGGAAAATCATTCATTTTCTAAACCTGCAGCCCAAAAATTATTTTGACTTTTTTCCACAAAAAATAGTCATTTTTTTCTGTTGTCTCCAGTTGTTGGCTACACTGCTTTCATTTAAGCCAGAAATACCAATATTATTGTATTCAGCACATAGATTAATTAAAACAGATATAAATATCATACACATCCTAAACAAAAAGTCATCAGTTTCAACCATTGTTCTTTTTTGATGGAGTCCAGGTAACATCTACCGAAATCGTACACTCTCTTTAGAAAATTGATTTTTTTTTCAAGTGTTCAATCATTAACAAGTCTGGAAATGAACACTTAAGAGATCCAGCAAAACTTTCATCACTCATTGTAAGCCCTCTTGACTTATAGCATTGTGAGGAGGTATGTACTGGTTTATACTTGATAAGAATAATGTGTTTCTTTCCAGAAAATATAAGATGTATAATATCCTTAACTATTCATAGCCTTGTTTCAACTGCTTTGGTTTCATAAATATTGTTACAGATAGCTTCAGAGTTCACACTTAGCAACTGTAAGGGATTTGGGAAACAGTTTGTATGCTGGAATTTCCAAGAGGTTCTTTGTTGCAATTTAATAAGGGGCACTGAAAAGCCCTCTCTCTGTGTAGACTGAGAAACTGTTGAAAGTATTATATGTGGTTCACCATGCTATGTCAATACAGCAGTTTCTGGCTTAAGGTTCTTGTTCTCCATTGAATTGGACTTGTATACCCTGATCATGCAAAAAGTTCCATGTGGGTAGAGCCCTACGTCCATGAGATCTGGCAAGAAAATTCAGAGTTTAAAGCCAGGAGGGATCATGAGATAATCTGACTTCCTGTAGATCACATGGCATTAAGTTGCACCCAGTTCCCCCTGAATTGAGCCCAATAACTTGAGCTGAACTTGTGTTTGACTAAAGCATATCCCCCCCAGAAAGGCAGTCAAGCCCTGTTTAGGTTCCTCACATTTGGGGTTTACCTTTACTATGAACAGTCCTTGAAGGAAAAGAGCTTTCCTCCTAAGTGTTTGATATATGGACTTGACTGCATACAGTCAGGAGAGATTGGACTTTCCTTTTAATAATGTTCTGTATGAGTGCCAAAGCCTGCTAACTTCCATGATCTTTACACAAAACTCTGTTAAAGCAGAAGTAAACTGCAGCCTTCTGAATAAGGCCATATGATAAGATTCAAATAAACCAGTAAATTTTCTCTTTTTGCCAGTTTTCCAAATATTTAAAATGGAAAATATTTGTTTTCTCCTGACAAATTCCCCATCAATCTTATCCTTAAGCACATGTACTGTACAGTAAAAAAATAAAAAAAAAAATGAAGCCTAGATTATTAATTGAAACTAAAGTTACACCTTATTCTCAGATGCTATATGAATTCATATTTAATGAAAATAATTAAGCACTAAAATGATGCAGAAGGCTAATGCATATGAATATCAAGTGAGTCCATGGCAAAAAAAATGCTGTTCCTCCATTTTCTCAATAAATTTGCAATCACAGGTCAGAGATTCCTACATTATATGAAAATTATAGGCATTCTTCACGTAATGATTCCTGTTTTCCTGGCATTCCAGAGGTTATGAGTCATGGCAGTGAAAGTTTTTAGAGAGTTGTAGACAATTACAGGTTTGATTTCAAACTGCCTGTCTGGATTGTCTTGTCCTTATACTTCTCCATTTTTTCAACTTATCTTTTTACAAGAAATAGTTGCTATTTTATCTGACTATAGACAATTTTGAAAGCACCTGAAAAAGTTTATATATTGGATCTTATATTATAAAAGGGAACATTTCCCTATACTCATCTGCAGTATGTCTTAATACAATTTCAATACTGCTCTTCAGGTTAGCTACATCCTCAAACGAGTACTCTGAGCAACATGCTAAGATGGTTATTATATTCTTACCAAGGAGAAATAATTGTATATCCTTCTTTGACCTGAAAGAAATAAACATTTACACCAACACATTCCACATTCTCTGATGTTACTCACATCGGAGAAATTCAGATGATACGTTTTTCTGAACTCATAAAATCCCGGCGTTAGAATATCCATGAGAAAAGAAAGAGGAAGTAAACCGAGGTACAGAATGTTCAGCCAACTATATAAAACAAGTAAAACAATTTAAAACATTTGATTCAACAACATTTCTACAATACATAATAAAATTTACAAGACTATGTTAATCTGGGATGATTTAATTGGGGATCAGTCCTGCTTTGAGCAGGGGGTTGGACTAGATGACCTTCTGAGGTCCCTTCCAATCCTGACATTCTATGATTCTATGATGATTCCATGAATCAGTGCCCTATTCCCGTTGTATGTAATGCCTAGTCTTCTGTGATGGAGTTGCCTTGTATCCAATGAGTAACCAGTGAACCACCCTCTTTTAAATGATCACATAATGAATAGTGATACTACATTACTACTTATGCAAAGCAAGAAGAAAAGAAAGGCAAAATAGCACATGCAGTGGTAAGGCACTTTAAATTCCTATTTTTCACTATTCCCCTTGGTTGGGATCAAAAGCAAGCCACCTAGTAGCAGAATGATCAGTATTTCATATTTAAGTTATGTACCCAAAAAAAACCACTCTTGAATCTGTTATTAGTGAGAACATATAAAGATGTAAATGATTACATATTGCTTTGGGAAATCCTGACACCTTACATCAGGGCTTCTAAGATGCTAATGACATATCCTTTGTTTTGGGTCTAAATGCTTGTTATATATATATGGGGGTTGATTCACTTCTGCACTAGAGCACTACTCAATACTCGAGACAGGAAGGACTCCATAAAGATTCTTATAGCTCCCTTATCTGCAGGACCAGCCCCCTGCAGACAATGCTTGGAGCTGCTGCCAAAAATCACAAGGCAAATCCACAATGTCATGAGTCAGGTCTAAAATATCATTAAATTAGTTTTAAAATCATGTGATGTTTAAAATAATTAACTTGGGGTTCTTTTTGTCTGTCTTCTGGTTTTTGAGTTTTTAACAGTTCACATATTCAATTTTTTCTCTGCTATCGTCATGGCTAGAAACTTACTTTTTGATGAATGAAAACTGAGACTCTCATATAATAACATGCTTCCATGTTGGGTTTAAGAAAATACCAGTTATCACAAGACTTGTGATAAAATTACAAGATGTTGGCAACACTTCATAATTTTTATATTATGGGTCAGGAGGTTCTAGATTGGGGATCCGGCCCACAGTATGCTATGGGCACCGTATTCCCAAATCTGAAGTTTGTGATTGGGAAACTTTAAAATTATGGTTTTACTATGGAGAAGTTTGAGTCGTGGTGTGTTATTTGGTCTGTTTGCAGCATATGTGAATTATTATCTAATTGGAAAAGGAAAATTGTAATTCTTTTGCGTATGAGACTATGGGCAATCTCATCCTAAAAGAGGGATGATTGTCACAACTAGACAATTAATAATAGTTTATTTTTGTATTTTGCTATCACTTTCTCAGCTTACCATTTAAAATGGAGATGTTTTTCTTGTTTAACCTAATATTTCTAGTGTTCTGCGGTGAGATAGTCCAAGCAATCATAGTCCTTGGTAATGTTAAGTCTGAGAGCCAGCCAACAAGGAACTGGAGGAATGATGAGTCTGCAACCTGCAATCTCACTCCAGAGACTCAAGCCACATCTACTGTTCCCATGTTCACTCCTTTCATTAAAGAGCTGGCTTTTGGGCAGCTCCAATATAAAAAACAATTTAAGAAATATAAAATGGGTTATGGATACATTAGATCATTTCAGGGCTGGCCTTACCATGAGGCGAACTGAGGTGGCCGCCTTAGGTGCCAGACTGGTGTGTGTGTGTGGCGGGGGCGCTACTAGGACCCAGAGTGTAGAAAATTGTCTGCTGCTGGTGCATATGTATTTTCTCTGCTCTAGATGCACAGAGATGGTGGAGTGCTATGCTGGAGGAAGGAGGGTACAAGAGACATAACAGGCAGTCAGGAGAAAAGGTGAGAGGGAATAACAGAAAGCAACAGGAGCTGCAGGGAGAGAGAGGAGGAGGAGCCTCTTATGTACCTCTCCAGCACCCCCAGGAGCCTGGACTGATTAACACCAGCTTCTCAGGGAGCTTCCTGTTTCCTGCTGCTTCCTTCAACCCACCTGAGGTGAACAGGCAATCAACTGAAGTAGTAGGAGCAGTTAGGCCTTTAAGACGCTGATATCTTCCCTCACTCAGGCCCTGCTACCAGCCTGCTTATTTGTCCCCTTGAATTGAGTGTTGAGAGCCATTATAGCTGGCACAGAACAGCATTCATAAGTGAAAGAAGAAAACGCCCCTCTGGGGCAGCATTCAGAAAAAGAAAGAAAGCAAAGGAAGCAAAACTTAGCACTGTGTGGCACTTCAGATCAGCTGTATGTGCCAAACAATGGAAACTTCCTTAAAATTGTGGAGCTGATGGCTAAGTTTGATGCTGTACTCTGGGAGCATCTAAGAAGAGTCACCACCCAAGAAATGTACACACACTACTACCTTGGAAAAATCATTCAAAATGGGATCATACAGTTACTTGCAACAAAAGTCGAACAGAAGATTGTGGCAGATCTGAAGTCAGCAAGATATTCCTCTGTTATTGTGGACTGCACACCTGATATCAGCCATATGGATCAAATGACTTTAATGGTGCGTTTTGTAACAACAACAGAAACTAGTGAAAATGTTCCTGCAATGGTGACTGTCAGAGAGCATTTTCTAGACTTTATTGGCATTGATGATACTACAGGAGCTGGTATGACAAATGTGCTTCTTAAAAAGCTGGAAGATACGGGAATTGCGATAGCTGACATGAGAGGTCAGGGCTACAATAATGGTGCCAACATGAGAGGGAAAGAACAGAGGAGTGCAGACACGGATCCGAGAGTTAAACCCTCAAGCTTTTTTTGTCTCATGCAGTTCTCATTCATTGAACTTGGTGGTCAGTGATGCAGCATCAGGTTCTAGTGAGGCTGATGAATGCTTTGAATTACATTTAAAAAATCTATGTATTTTTCTCAGCATCAGCTCATCGATGGCAAATTTTGAAGCAACATCGGGGAACATCCTTGCTGACACTGAAACAACTGAGTGCCACACAATGGAAAAGTCGAGTGGAGGCGATAAAGCCTATCAAACACTAAATTGGGAAGATAGATGATGCCATAGTTGCCATTATGGAGGATAATGCTATGACAGGAACTGTTCGTGGGATAACAGTGGCAGAGGGAAATGGAATCACCAGAAACATACATAACTTCAAATTTCTGTGTGGCTTAGTGTTGTGGCATGACATACTGTTTGAAATAAATGTTGTAAGCAAGAGACTCCAAGGTGTTGACCTTGATATATCTGGAGCAATGGAACAACTGGACAAAGCAAAGTCATACCTACAGTCTTACAGGTCAGATGGGGGATTTCAAAACATTCTGAAGAGTGCACAGAAGTTGACAGAGGAACTTCACATTGAAGCTATTTGCCCACCCATTCAAGAACACAAGAGTCACCGAAGAAGACGACATTTTGATTACGAGGCATGGGATAAGAGACCCCAAACAACAATTCAAAGTTTAATTCTTTAACCAGGTGCTAGATTATGCAATACAATAAGTTGGAGAACGTTTCATGCAGCTCAAGAAACACAGCACTATATTTGGGATGTTGTATGATATTCCAAAATTCCTCACTGTACCTGAAGAAGACATACACCATCAGTGCAAGGCACTAGAGACAGTGTTGATACATGATGACATGCACAATATTGATGCGAGTGATTTAGGTGATGAACTTTGAAAGCCCTTTCAAGATACATTTCAGCAGGATCAACTCCAAAGGCTGTTCTGGAATATATGTGCACAAATAAGATGACCACCCGCTTTCCAAATGCTTTTGTTGCTCTGCTCATACTTCTAATACTTTCTGTAACAGTTGCCAGTGGAGAACGCAGCTTCTCCAAGCTGAAGTTAATAAAAACACATCAACGCACCACAATGACACTGGAGAGGCTGTTTGGCCTTGCAACCATCTCAATAGAGCGTGAGCTGGCCCAGACTGTGGATCTTCAGGCAGAAGTTCAAATCTTTGCAACCAAGAAGGCATGGAAAGCACCACTTTGATTATTCAAACAGATAAAAATGCCAGTGTTTACTATGCAGACAAGAAAAGTTACATTTGCTATTCAGGTGTTTGAAAGTTAAGTGTTACTTAACATTTTTGAACAAGGCATTTTAAGTTGTTAGCTCTCCTTTATTGGGGTAGGTAGCAGAGCAGTACCATGAGAAGAGTGGAACAGGAAGAAGGCAGAATAGAGACCTTTCAAAGTTTTGTCCCAAGCAAAGGGGCATGGGGGCGTCATTTGAGCTCCCTGTCTCAGGTGCCAAAATGTTGTGGGCCGGGCCTGGATCCTTTCTCCTAATTTTTTAAAAATTTAATTGTCAGATTATTTTACCTAATTTAACTATTTAACGAAGAGAAGGTTAAGGGGTGACTTGATTACAGTCAAAGTACCTTCATGAGGACTAAATATTTAACAATTGTTTCTTCTATCTAGTAACGAAAGGTATAACACAGTCCAGTGACTGGAAGCTGAAGCTAGATAAATTCAGATGGAAAATGAGGCATACATTTTTAACAGTGAGAGTAATCGATCATTGGAACAATGTACCAAGGGTTGTGTTGGATTCTTCATCACTGACAATTTTTAAATCAAGATTGGATGGTTTTCTAAGAGATTTGCTCTAGGAATTATTTTGGGGAAGTCCTATGGCCTGTGCCACACAGAAGGCCAGACTAGATGATCACAGAAGTCCCTTCTGATGTTAGAATCTATTGATCTATTTCAGAATACATTAAATACATTTGTCAGTATTTTAAACAACTTTTAGACTGTGACAACTTTGTATGTTGACACCAACACAGATTTATACCATGCAGGTTAAGTGAGTGACAAATTCTCAGGATGTGGGATGGGAAGGAAAGATTTACATATACTGTATCCTCAAGTAACTTCCTAGAGTACTGGGGATAGCTAGAAAACAACATTGAAAAACTATGGGATTCTAAAATACTGATAATTCTATTTGGGAAGTGTTATGCAACAAACACACAACAACATTTCAAAAGGCATTTGTTACTTTTCTTTGTACTGTGTTTGTCTTGACCCATGATAATCATATCAGGCCATGAAGTTTGAAAATGAATTTTACAGGGTCCTTTGTAAGGTCCAATCTGAAAAGCATCACTTTCTTTACAATATTGTATTCAAAAAAGCGTGGGCAGGTGTTAAAGCCCACTCCCAACACATTTTGCTGAATGGCTCTATCTTGATCCTTTCTCTACTGATTTTCATTCCCGCAGTGTGTCCTGTCCTCACTCTCATAATACTGGATGTTATTTTCCTAGATGCATTGATATCAGAGGATCTTTTATCTTTCGACCATGTATTTCAGCTAATATTTTCCTTGATAGGGTGTCAAGAGAATAACCATTCCCATTCCAACTTGTGTTTCTGATCTTCCAGCTTTGGCCAGATCATCAGTTACTTCACTCCTGTGTATACCAGCATGTGATGGAACCCACTGAAAAGTTAGTTTATTGCCTCACTCTCTGATCCTCCTTATGAATTGCATTGTTGATAGAATTCTGGTTTCTTTGCAACGAAGAGATGTTGTTTCTCATTGTGATTCCAGTGTAACTTTTTTCACCAATGGAACATTGACGCTTCTCAGCCTTTTTGAATGGAGTGTAAGAGCTGCAGCAGAGAGAGCTCAAAAACACTGGCTCCTGTTTGCTTGACACAATATTGATTACAAGTCAATGAGAAGAGGCTTCTTTTTCTCTGCATGTTTGCTCCACAGTTCTTCATTTTCATTATATTCAGCTATGTGCTGATTATCACCCTGGTATTGCCTTACCCAGCGAATGAACTGTAGGGAAACAAGTAAAAAACCTCACTATCTGCCTGCTTCCATACCTCTACCTTATTACTCAGAGTGTTGTAAATCACCTAGTGCCTGATGACATTAAGTCAGGGTAAGCAATCAATGAAGAGCATGTCAGAGCAATTAGAACATATATAAGGGCTGTGTCTACTTACTTCAGGCCCCATAATTCCCTGTGCACCATGTCCAGAGATACCTGGTTTGGATAGTAGTCCAAAATAGTTTCACTTTCTAAAGTATGGCTTCAGCAGTTACTGTATATTTAACACTACTACTATTACTAATGTATCTTACATTTATATAGCACCTTTCATCATGAAGGACCCAAAAGTGTTGTACAAATGTGATTACAAATGTTATAGAACACTTTCTCCAACATTGAACAGTATCACCTCTTGCAGGGAAGAAAAAAAAATTCTCAACTGTTTTAATGGTGTGCAGCAACAGTATACCACACTATTAACAATTATAATAATTGCTGGCCCTTGCTGTGCATTTTACCTTTCATCTGAGACTCTTTAGAAGCACTTTGCAAAGCATTATTGTGAGCCTTATATACAGTGACGGTATGAAATAGATAAGTGTATACCCATTTGAAAGGTAAACAGAGGCACAAGGGTTAAGTCATTTGCCAAAGACCATATGAAAAGTCAGATAAATAGGAAGGACTCTCAGGAGTTCCGATTTTAGGACCCTGCTTTAGCTACTCCATCACACTTCCTCTATTAAGTGACATCACAAGAATGCAAAATAATTGAGAAACAGAAAAAGATCACAATCCAATTCCAGCAGAGTCAGAAAACTCATATCTACATGAACTATCTTCTCTTTGGCTCTTGGGACAGGAATTCTAGAAGAAGTGAAAGCTGAATTAGAGATACCCAAAAATGAGGATCAAGTAGGGCTCTATATAGAGAATGTTCAAAGAAGAATACTTGACTTTCAAGCATTCATGTTATAGAACTGTAAATTTGCAATAGAGCTGCACAAATAAGGTTGAATAATTAGGAAAAATATAATATATGCAACATGCGGTACTGCTTGGATTCTCCACTGGGGGAAATAATAAATCAGGGCCAATTAAAAGTTTACTTGACAGTAACTGTACACAACTGTGACATATAGAGTAATAAACATTGAAGACTAATAGTTTCATAATAGGTATATGATATAACCTCAAGGTATGGGAATTCAGTATTTTTGTGACAGACTGACAAGTCAAGGAAATCAAGATAGTAATTATGGGAGAGCTACTAAACACTTCATTGAAAAAAAATCTGGGAATGTACTATATGGGGCACAGGAGGTAGAAGTAATGGATCTGGTATTGTCAAGGTTCCTTCCCCACTCTGAACTCTAGGGTACAGATGTGGAGACCTTATTCTTACCAGCTTAGGTTAAACACTACCACCACCAAAGTGTCACACAAAGAAGAGGGGAAGTGCCCACTTGGAAACTTCTCCCCCCCAAAAAATATCCCCCCAAGCCCCACACCCCCTTTCCTGGGGAAGGCTTGATAAAAATCCTCACCAATTTGCATAGGTGAACACAGACCCAAACCCTTAGATCTTAAGAACAATGAAAAAAGCAATCAAGTTCTTAAAAGAAGAATTTTAATTAAAGAAAAAATAAAAGAATCACCTCTGTAAAATCAGGATGGTAAATACCTTACAGGGTAATCAGATTCAAAACATAGAGAATCCCTCTAGGCAAACCCTTAAGTTACAAAAAGACACAAAAACAGGAATATACATTCCATTCAGCACAGCTTATTTTATCAGCCATTTAAACAAAACAGAATCTAACACATATCTAACTAGATTGCTTATACTGACTTTTTACAGGAGTTCTGACCTGCATTCCTGCTCTGGTCCCGGCAAAAGCATCACACAGACAGACAGACCCTCTGTTCCCTCCCCACCCCCCCGGCCAGCTTTGAAAGTATCTTGTCTCCTCATTGGTCATTTTGGTCAGGTGCCAGCGAGGTTATCGTAGCTTCTTAACCCTTTAGGGGTGAAAGGGTTTTTCCTCTGGCAAAGAGGGATTTAAAGGTGGTTACCTTTCCCTTTATATTTATGACACGCCCCCCAAATCACAGATAGGATGAAATGCTGGCTGTGATTTCTTCCTGGAGCTATAGGAGAAAACAGAGTTAATAAGACACATGCACTTCTACATATACTACCAAGTATATAAAGACTAACAATATTTTCCACATCTCAAGGACGATTTGAACCAGTTGATTCAGGGAAACTTTCATGGGAGAGTACATCAGCTAGTTTGTTAGAAACTCCTGAGATGTGTTGGATGTTGAAATCAAAATCTTGGAGAGCTAAACTCCACCGAATAAGTTTTTTGTTATTTCCCGTGGCGGTATGAAGCCACTGTAGTGCAGCATGGTCAGTTTGCAGGTGGAAATGCCATCCCCAAACGTATGGGCATAGCTTTTCCAGAGCATAGACAATGGCGTAACATTGCTTTTTCACTGACTGACCAGTTTCCCTCTCAGACAGCTTCTTGCTGAGAAACACTACAGGATGGAATTCTTGATCTGGTCCATCCTGCATTAAAACTGCTCCCACACCACGTTCAGACACATCTGTGGTTACTAGGAACGGTTGTCTAAGTCTGGGGCCCTTAGCACAGTGTTGCCTTAAGCTGGTTAAAGGCCTTCTGACACTCTTCGGTCCACAGAATAGCATTTGGCTGTTTCTTTTTGGTTAGGTCTGTCAGTGGGGCGGCGATTTGGCTGTATTGTGGTACAAATCGCCTGTAATATCCAGCCAAGCCTAAGAAGGATTGGACCTGTTTCTTTGACTTTGGGACAGGCCACTTTTGGATAGCATCCATTCTGGCCTGTAGGGGGTTGATAGTTCCTTGACTCACCTGATGTCCAAGGTAAGTCACTCTGTTTGGGCCTATTTGACACTTCTTAGCATTAACGGTTAGTCCTGCCTCCCTTATGCACTCGAAGACTTTTTGTAGATGTTCCAGGTGATCTGCCCAGGAATCCGAAAATATGGCCACATCATCAAGGTGGGCGACTGCATATTCTCCTAATCCCGCTAGGAGACCATCTACAAGTCTTTGGAAGGTGGTGGGTGTATTCTGCAGCCCGAAAGGGAGTACATTAAATTCATACAGCCCAACATGTGTGGTGAAGGCTGATCTTTCCTTGGCGGTTTCATCTAGCGGTATCTGCCAGTACCCCTTGGTTAAGTCCAAGGTAGATATGAACTGGGCCCGTCTCAGTTTCTCCAATAGTTCATCTGGCATTGGATAGTTGTCTGGGCAAGTTACAACATTTAGCTTATGGTAGTCCATGCAAAAATGTATCTCCCCATCTGGTTTGGGAACTAGAACCACTGGAGATGCTCATGCACTGCCAGAGGGGCGGATTACCCCCATCTGTAGCATATCCTGGATCTCCCATTCTATAGCAGTTTTAGCTTGAGGAGACACCCGGTAAGGTTGGCCTTTAATTGGGTGAGCATTACCTGTGTCAATGGAGTGGAATGCCCGTTCAGTCAGTCCTGGGGTGGCTGAGAACGTCGGCACACAGCTAGTGCACAGCTCCTTGATCTGCTGTTGCTGCATACGCCCAAGGCTCATGGAGAGGTTCACCTCTTCCACGCCACCAGCACTTTTCCCGTCGTAGTAGACACCTTCAGGCCACTCAGTGTCGTCTCCTCCCTGGGCTGTAAACTGACAAACCTTTAATTCTCTGGAATAAAAGGGCTTTAGAGAATTAACATGGTACACCTTAGGCTTTCAGTTGGAGGTGGGAAATGCTATAAGATAATTAACAGCTCCCAGGCGCTCTTGGACCGTGAATGGTCCTTCCCATGACACTTCCATTTTATGGCCCTGGAGCGCCTTTAAGACCATGACCTGGTCCCCTACTTTGAAGGAACGCTCTCTGGCATGTTTATCATACCAGGCTTTTTGCTCTTTTTGAGCATCCTGTAAGTTTTCTTTAGCAAGGGCTAAAGAGGTTCAGAGAGTGTTTTGTAGGTTGGTTACAAAGTCCAGAATGTTAGTTCCTGGAGAAGGTGTAAACCCCTTCCATTGCTGCTTCACCAACTGTAATGGCCCCTTAATCTCGCAGCCATATACAAGTTCAAATGGTGAAAACCCTAACTGGGATGTGGTACAGCTCTGTAGGCAAAGAACAACTGCTGCAACACTAGGTCCCAATCATTGGAGTGCTCATTTACAAATTTACGTATCATGGCCCCCAAAGTTCTGTTAAATTTCTCCACCAGGCCATTTGTTTAATGATGGTAAGGGGTGGCAACCAAAGTGATTCACCCCATGAGCTTCCCAAAGGGTTTCCATAGTTGCTGCCAGGAAATTAGTTCCTGCATTGGTGAGGATGTCGGAGGGCCAACCTACCCTGGCAAAAATGTCTGCTAGTGCCTGGCACACACTTTTAGCCCTGGTGTTGCTTAGAGCTACTGCTTCAGGCCATCGGGTGGCAAAATCCATGAAAGTCCGTATGTACTGCTTTCCTCTGGGTGTCTTTTTCAGAAAAGGACCCAGAATATCCACAGCTACTCACTGAAATGGAACTTCAATGATGGGGAGTGGCTGGAGAGGGGCTTTGACCTGGTCTTGGGGTTTTCCCACTCTTTGGCATACCTCACAAGACCAGACATAGGTAGAAACATCCTTGACCATTCCCTCCCAGTGGAATTACCTCCCCAAATGGTCTTTGGTCCTGTTCACCCCAGCATGGCCACTAGGATGATCGTGGGCTAAGCTCAAGAGCTTGACCTGGTACTTAGTTGGAACTACCAACTGTCTCAGAGGATGCCAGTCTTCCTTGTGTCCCCCAGAAAGAGTTTCCTTGTATAAAAGTCCTCTTTCTACAACAAACCTGGATCGATTAGAAGAGCTGAGAGGTGGTGGGTTGCTCCATGCAGCCATCCAAGCTCTCTGGAGGCTTTCATCTGCTTCCTGTTTGGTCTGGAACTGTTCCCTTGATGCTGGAGACATCAGTTCCTCATTGGATTGTGGACCTAGGCTTGGTCCCTCTGGAAGCGATGTAGGGGATGGGGCTGTTTCCATTGACTGTGAATCGCTCTCAGCTGGTGCACTATGTTGGGGTTCAGGCTCTGGCTGAGCCTCTTGTGTAGGGTTATCGGCTACTGCTGGTTCAGGTTCAGTGGGGCCCTTTGGTGTTGGTTGTTCCGCCAGTACCGGTTCTGGGACTGGCTCCACTACTGCTGTTGCAGACGTTGACATGGGGTCCGGGTCCATCACCTCTGACCGGGTCCTGGCGGAAGTTTCCGGAAAAGAGCTAGGCGTTTCAGCTTCCTTATCCTGGCTGTGGGTGACCATTCCCACCCTCTTGGCTAGCTTCAAATGATTGGCCAAGTTTTCCCCCAACAGCCTGGGGATGGGATAATCATCATAGACTGCAAAAGTCTATGTTCCTGACCAGCCCTTGTACTGGACAGGCAACTTGGCTGTAGACAAATTGAAAGAGTTGGACTTGAAGGGTTGAATTGTTACTTGGATCTCTGGGTCAATTAAATTGGGGTCCACTAAGGAAGCATGGATAGCCGACACTTGTGCTCCGGGGTCCCTCCACGCTGTGACCTTCTTCCTGCCCACACTCACAGTTTCCCTCCACTCTGAGGGTATCTGGGAGGTATCTGGGCCTGAGGACCTCTGGTGTGATTCCGGTGCAATGAACTGTAATCTGTTGGGGTTCTTGGGGCAGTTGGCCTTTACATGCCCCTGCTCATTATATTTAAAACATTGTCCAGCTGACGGGTCACTGGGGCGAGGTGGGTTGCTGGAGAACGGTGTGACAGGATGATAAGGTGTCTGGAGTATTCCTTGGTGTGTAGTTGGGGCTTTGGGCTGCCCCCCGGTAATAGGGTGTGGTCTGAGGGTGTTCCTTCTGGTATCCGCTTCAACTGTGACCAGGCTTGTTCCTCTCTCCTCCCTCTACCCGTTTTGTTCCGGCTTTCCCCTGCCTCTCTGGCAGTCTGGGACTGCTCATATCGATCAGCATAAGAAACAAGACTTTCTGCTGAGTCCATTTCCTTATCCCATAAACACTGTTTTATTTCCTCCTTGGACATATTCAGGAATTGCTCCTGAGCTATCAAATCACACATTCCGTCAAAGCTAGTGACACCCCTTCCTTGGACTCATTTATCTAACAGATCCTTCATCTGGTTTAGATAAGCCACATTACTTAGTCCAGGCCCTCTCTTAAGGGTTCGAAATTTTACTCTGTACATTTCAGATGTAATTTGAAATTGCTTTAAAACCAAATCCTTGAACTTATTATAGTCAGAAGCCTCATCAATAGGCATCTTATTGAATATGTCCGGAGCTCTTCCACTCAATTTTGCGACCAATGTCGTCATCTTGTGAGCTTCAGGAATTTTATGGAGAGTGCACAGTCTCTCAAAGGTGAGAAAATATTCAGCAATATCACTGGATTCATCATACTGTGGACATAGTCTCTCCCATTTGTGGATTGTTGGGGAAGGATTGTTAGGGTTATCCAGTAGATTCCGCTCAGCCTTTGCCTTCTCCATCTCCAGTGCATGCTTCCTCTCTTTTTCCTTCTCCACCTCAGCATGCTTCCTCTCTTTTTCCTTTCCCTCCATTTCTTTTTCCTTTGCCTCCATAGCTCTCCTGTGGGCAGCCTCTTTGGCTGTTTCCTTGATTTCTCTCATCTTTGCCTCTCTGTTTTTAACTCACTTTACACCCGAGAGTTAGAAATAAAACAAATAAAACTTGGCTTGTCAAAAAAATAGGTTGTGCTGTAACCGGATACTGATGTTCTCTGATAGTATTCTCAACCTACAGAAAAATCCTTTGTCTCCAGGCAAATAGGCAGAAAACCCCTCTATTTGCTCTTAGGTAAAACAAACAAACAAACTTCAGGTCTGTGAAGACTGGTGAATTTCCCTGCAGGAGGTTAACTACCCTGCCTTTAGGTAGAGAAACTCCAGCTCACAAAAGCAAGCTCCCTTTTGTTATGCTTGTTGCTTTGTCCCCTTTTACAAAACCCTTTAAAATCTTTTAAAATCCTTTTGTGCTTCTGGTTCAAAAAAAAATCTCAAAATGATCTCAAAATGATTTCAAGTTAATCCCGCTTCTCTGCCACCATGTCAAGGTTCCTTCCCCACTCTGGAACTCTAGGGTACAGATGTGGGGACCTGCATAAAAGATCCCCTAAGCTTATTCTTACCAGCTTAGGATAAAAACTGCCACCACCAAAGTGTTACACAAAGAATAGGAGAAGTGCCCACTTGGAAATGTCTCCCCCACCAAAAAATCCCCTCAAGCCCTACACCCCCTTTCCTGGGGAAGGCTTGATAAAAATCCTCACCAATTTGCATTGCTGAACACAGACCCAAACCCTTGGATCTTAAGAACAGTGAAAGAGCAATCAGGTTCTTAAAAGAAGAATTTTAATTAAAAAGTAAACGAATCACCTCTGTAAAATCAGATGGTAAATACCTTACAGGGTAATCAGATTCAAAACATAGAGAATCCCTCTAGGCAAAACCTTAAGTTACAAACAGACACAAAAACAGGAATATACATTCCATTCAGCACAACTTATTTTATCAGCCATTTAAATAAAACAGAATCTAACACATATCTAACTAGATTGCTTATTGACTTTTTACAGTAGTTCTGACCTGCATTTCTGCTCTGGTCCTGGCAAAAGCATCACACAGACAGACAGACCCTTTGTCCGTCCCGTCCTCCCCCGCCAGCTTTGAAAGTATTTTGTCTCCTCATTGGTCATTTTGGTCAGGTGCCAGCGAGGTTATTGTAGCTTCTTAACCCTTTATAGGTGAAAGGGTTTTTCCTCTTGCCAGGAGGGATTTAAAGGTGTTTACCCTTCCCTTTATATTTATGACGGGTATGTAATTGCTTTTTAAGCCAATGTAGCTTTACCAGAAATAAACTTTACCAGGAATAAAACATCTCTAAATCGTATCTTAACCAATGGCCAAGAGAAGATATATAGTAAACAAAATTAGAAAAAAATTAGGACCCTAGGATCAAATGGTCAGCGTTCATAGTGTTTGTACATCAAAATCTGTAACTGACAATAAGAATACTTGTGATTTCAAGGGAAATTTTGTATATCCTATCAGTCAGCCAAATATTCACTTGCTGAATATTGAAAATGTATATTTTCCCAATTTTTGATAACCTATGCCAATCATGCAGTTTCAAACCCAACAGACATCTTCTGTGATGGCTAGATTTAACAGTCAGAAACAGATGCATCCAGAAACCAATGTTCTTCTTGCCTTCACTGCCATCCATCATATTCATTTCAAGGAAGATATGCATCCCACCAGGTTTAGTTATGAAATTGCTTCTGTAGATTGCAATTTTTTTTAACATGACTGTTGAATCTTTGAACAGCCCTATTCATTTATCTGTCAGCATTGAAGACAAAAGCTTCTGAAGCAGCATTCATGTAATTAGCAAAGTTGTATAATTAAAGAATTAGTCCCCCCCCCCCGCTCTCAAGCTTTTGTGCTTTTCAAGCAAACATTATGGTTTTTTTAAAATGTAGCATATTTTAAATATTTATCCAAATTACTCTTTAAAAACCAGTGATCCTTTCATTCAGATTAGGTGCCACATTCCATTACAAGTATTAACCACATAGGTTCAGACAATGGAATATGGGCTCCAAACTGCCAAAATCACTTTTGAAAATGACACTTAGGCTCCTAAGTCAGTGAGGCATGGAAATGCTGAGCACAGCAATAGCTAGGCCATAAGGTGTAGTACTTTCACAACAGCAACAATATTATTGACTTTGATGGGAGTTTTGTCTGTAGGCAGATTAGAATCAGATCTGGGAAAAAGAGAATGTCTGTGAAAACTGAATGGAAGGTAAACTGTTTATACCTTAGGTCATCAGTATTTAATATACGTGCTACTGTATTGTTTGCCACACTTCATGATTTTATTGTTTTAATATACAGAACTGAGTATTCCAAAGTGAAATGATGTGTCTGTCTTTTTTCACTACAGGATCGTCCCTAACAGTGAACTACGTTAAAGTCATAGTGGAAGAAAACCTACAGATGACCATATATCTACTTGAAACTAATAGAAATAATCCTTGAGTGTAAATAAACAAGAGGTTCTCTTCCCACTATTCTCTTCCTCTTAAACAAACAAACAAAGAAAAACCTACAAACTTTGTCTTGAAGTTGAAGGGTTGAGAGACATATGTGTGAATGAAGTCTGAACATAATACCTTCATTGTATTGAACAGCAGACTCTGAAGGGGATATTAATTTTTTTTTAGTTTCTGTGCTGTGTTTTGGGGAATTTACCATGGGGCGATAACTTGGCAACCTGCCTTTGTGTCGGACAATATTGATTACAAAGGAACTCCAAAACATCAAACATCTTTCACAATTAATGTCTGATTCCAGGATACATAACTAAGATCAGAGTTTGGAAAGGAAATTTAGGTTTGGGCAATAAAACTTTAGAGCTCTAATACCTGTTAGACTAGGTTCTATCAAGCACAAATAGGAAACTATATTTTACACAATGTTAAAGGGACTCTAAGCATCACGTGGGAATAGAGTAACCTTTTTTTGTTTAAATGGAATAATAATTCACACGTTATCTTTCATGAATATGTTAACAATTTTTTAACAACTGCCAAATCCTTTTTATAATGGCATGTTTAAATCAGCAGGGTATAAAAACCTATTACTATAGATGTCATCCTCTTAGTGAAAGGTCACAGTTCATCCCTAGTGTACTACTTGCCCTTATAAATGCATTAAAGGCTTTAAATTATACTGCTACCCTGATACCCTGCAATGAATTTGCTTATGAACGTTTAATAGGGAGAGTGAGCGGGGAAACGAAGAGAGGGACAACATGAGACAGTATCTACTTCATGATGTAAGTCAGATGTGTCATAACATCTGACTACAACTTTCTTCTGAATTATATGAAGTTCATGTTCCTCAGACATTCCTTTATATGCATAATGACACATTCGTCCAGCATCTCCTTCCTCTGCAGCATGCGGCATGGGTCACTTGCAAGTTTCAACTAGTGTGAATGGTAGATTCTTTGTAACTTGAGGTCTTAAATCATGATTTGAGGACTTCAGCCAAAGTTTAGGGGTGTATTGCAGGAGTGGGTGGTTGAGGTTCTGTGGCCTGAAATGTGTAGGAGGTCAGATTAGATGATCACACTGGTCCCTTCTGACCTTAAAGTCTGAGGTACTCAAATCAGAATGTGGCTAAAGTTAAAGAAATTGGTTGCATTCAGTGCTTGCAAATAAACTCTACTTTGATAAATATAAAACTTGAAAGGCATGATTCTCATTTAGATTAAGAGCAATTTACAATTATAATCAATTATGCTGTGAGCATAATTACACCCCTTTATTGATCTCTTTACACTGCCTGAGTGGTGTAAAGGATTGGGGGAAAGCCAACAGGTGTGGAGAAATGCATGGTTTGACAGAGACATTCCTTAGGGGAGGAATTACTAAAGGATTTCCTAGTAAAGAGGAGAGAATAGACGTTGATAAAGTACAGATAGGAATTGAAGAGAAACAGACAAACAAAAAAGAGTCCCATTCAATTACTTCACATGTAGGCAGACAACTAAATCTTGACAAATGTTATGATTGCATGCATACAAATGCAAGAAGTATAAATACGAAGAACTTGAGCATCTTGTATTAAATGAGGATATTGATATAATAGGCATCACAGAAACTTGGTGGAATTGTGATAATCAATGATAATATCAGGGTTCAAAATATAAAGGAAGACAGAGTAGGTTGTTTTGGAGGGGAGTGGCACTATATGTGAAAGAAAGCATAGAGTCAAATATAGCAAAAATCTTATATCAATCAAACTGTAGCATAAAATCTCTATGGATAGAAATTTCATGCTTGAATAATAAGAGTATTGCAGTAGGAATATTCTACCGACCACCTGACCAGGATGGTGATGGTGACTGTGAAATATTCAGGAAAATTAGAGAAGCTGCAAACTCTGAAAATTCAGTAATAATTTCAACTATCCCCATATTGACTGGGTACGTCACTTCAGGAGAGGATGTAGAGATAAAATTTCTAGACACCATGAATGATTGCTTCTTGGAGCAGTTAGTCCTGGATCCCACGAGGGGAGAGGCAATTCTTGACTTAATCCTAAGTGATGTACAAGATCTGGTCCAAGAGGTGAATATAGCTGAACGACTTGGTAATAGTGAGCATAGCGTAATTAAATTTAACATCCTTGGGGGCAGGGGGGAATACAAAAAACAACCCCACCACAGTAGCATGTAACTTAAAAAAGGGGAATTACACAAACATGAGGAAGCTAGTTAAATAGAAATTAAAAGGTACAGTGCCAGAAGTGAAACCCCTGCAAGCTTCATGGAAACCTTTAAAACACATAATTGAGGCTCAAATTAATGTAAGCTCCCAAATAAAAATAAAATAAAATAAAAAAAAGTGGACCAAAAAAAAAAAGCCGCCAGGGCTAAGCAACAGAGTAAAAGGGTGGTTAGAGACAAAAAGGCATCCTTTAAAAACTGGAAGTAAAATCCTACTGAGGAAAATAGAAAGGAGTATAAACTGGAAAGTCAAGTGTAAACGCATAGACCAAAAAAGAATTTGAAGAGCAACTAGCAAATGCCATAACAGCAAATATATTTAAGTACATCAGAAGCATGAAGTCTGCCAAATAATCACTGGGGCCACAAGGTGCTAAAGAAGCAGTCAAGGAAGATGATGCAGTTGCAAAGCTAAAGGAGTTCTTTGTATTAGTCTTAAAGCAGAGGATGTGAGGGAAATTCCCATAGCCAAGCTATTCTTCTGAGGTGACAAATCTGAGCAACTGTTCCAGATTGAGGTGTGAATAGAGGAGGTTTGGGAACAAACTGATACATTAAAGAGTAATAAATCACCAGGACCAGATGGTATTCACCCAAGAGTTCTGAAAGAACTCAGATATGAAATTGCAGAAATACTAACTATGGTATGTACCCATCACTTAAATCAGCCTCTATACCAGGTGACTGGAGGACAGCTTATGTAATGGATGGGGGATTGAATGGATGGGGGAGGCAACCTAGTGACAGATGATGTGGAAAAAGCTGAAGTACTCAATGCTTTTTTTGCCTGGGTCTTCACAGACAACGTCAGCTCCCACACTGCTGTCCTGGGCAACACAGTATGGAAAGGAGGTGAGCAGCCTTCAGTGGTGAAAGAACAGGTTAAGGCCTATTTAGAAAAGCTAGACATGCACAAGTCCATGGGGCCCAATCTAATGCATCTGAGGGTGCTGAGGGAATTGGCTGATGTGATTGCAGAGCCATTGGCCATTATCTTTGAAAACTCATGGTGATTGGGGGAGGTTCCTGACTATTGGAAAAAGGCAAGTATAGTGCCCATCTTTAAAAATGGGAAGAAGGAGAACCCGGGGAACTACAGACTGGTCAGCCTCACCTCAGTCCCTGGAAAAATCATGGAGCAGGTCCTCAAGGAAAGCATTTTGAAGCACTTGGAGGAGAGGAAAGTGATCAGGAACAGTCAGCATGGATTCACAAACGGCAAGTCATGCCTGACCAACCTCATTGCCTTCTATGATGAGATAACTGGCTCTGTGGCTATGGGGAAAGTGGTAGACATGATATATCTTGACTTTAGCAAAGCTTTTAATATGGTCTCCCATAGTATTCTTGCCAGCAAGTTAAAAAAGTATGGATTGAATGAATGGACTATAAGGTGGATAGGAAGCTGGCTAGATTGTCGGAATCAACGGGTAGTGATCAACAGCTTGATGTTTAGTTGGCAGCTGGTATCAAGCGGAGTGCCCCAGGGGTCAGTCCTGGGGGTGGTTTGGTTCAACATCTTTATTAGTGATCTGGGTGATGGGATGAATTGCACCCTCAGCAAGTTTGTGGATGATACTAAGATCGGGGGAGAGGTAGATATGCTGGAGGGTAGGGATAGGGTCCAGAGTAACCTATACAAATTGGAGGATTGGGCCAAAAGAGATCTGATGAGGTTCAACAGGGACAGGTGCGGAGTCCTGCACTTAGGACGGAAGAATCCCATGCACCGCTACAGACTAGGGACCAAATGGCTCGGCAGCAGTTCTGCAGAAAAGGACCTGGGGTTTACAGTGGATGAGAAGCTGGATATGAGTCAGCAGTGTTGCCTTGTTGCCAAGAAGGCCAATGGGATATTGGGCTGTATTAGTAGGAGCATTGCCATTGAGAGAAATGATTATTCCCCTCTATTCAGCACTGGTGAAGCCACACGTGGAATATCGTGTCCAGTTTTGGTCCCCCACTACAGAAAGGATGTGGACAAATTGGAGCGAGTCCAGCGGAGGGCAATGAAAATGATTAGGGGACTGGGGCACATGACTTTCGCGGAAAGGCTGAGGGAACTGGGGTTACTTAGTCTGCAGAAGAGAAGAGTGAGGGGGGATTTGATAGCAGACATCCCTTATCCTGAGCCCAAGTAGCGGGCTTGGAAAGAGTTGCCCCAGGATGCAGAGGGTGGCAGGTGTATCAAGATCAGTGGAACTGGAGTCAGAGGACCAATTTTCCCTGGAGGGACTGTTATTGGGGGATCACCAATGAAACAGGGAATGTGCAATATTATGCTGGAAGACACATGGACAGAGGAGTGCACAGGTTTTAATAAAGTTTCACTTATTCAATTTAAACTGCTTTCAGCTTCACACTTTGTGAATGAAACATGGTGGCAGCAACTAAGCTGTGAGTTCTCTGCTGTACAGCAGCTAGCTGGAACTAATGTGCCCCATTATCACAGAGCAGGGCTCCTGCTGAAGTTGTATCAAATGCCTAGAAACTTGAACAATGCAACGCAAGCAGAAACACCATTTTGTCTTCCTTGGATGTATCTGTTAGTGGCACCTACTGGAAGTTTAAGCAAAGGCAGAACTGTACCCCCTTTCCTCCGCTTCCTTGCCATGCCACTAAAGCCAATCAACAGAGATGGAAATATTCAGTCTTTACCAATTCCAAGAGGCAGTCAGCCATGTATAACTCAGAGTATTCCAGAAAGCACAATGAAGATCTGATACCAACCAGCTACTTACAATAACCCAAATGAACTATAGTACCAGAAACCAAAATTATCCTCAGTAGGATGGCTGGGTGGGAAGCTCAGTTTGATCTATTTGATAGTAGAGACAGCAATGCCAAGTTCTTCACTTGGTGGCCTCTATATATGGCCAGTAAATGGAGAGGGGAAGAGCTAATCAGCAGGCTGGCAGGGTGCAGGGTCCCAAGTCAAAGTAGAAACCCTCGCCGACATCTCCAGCCAATCAGCTGCATGATGGATTGATAATTCTCCCCATTCCTCCCCCGGTCCTTTCTGGGAACTACCAAAGCACACAGTAAGTCATATGCCTGCATTGTATTCTTCCTCTCTTGCAATGAACTAAAGGCACAAGCTGCAAGGAATATTTGTCAATTTGTCATTATTATGAATAAGTATTCTGGACTTGTGTTAACAAGAAAAGTAGGTCAGCTTTACATCTTTTATTTACATTTCAGAAGTTAGTCCATTAGTCCTTTATAAAAATCATGTAGGATTACATGAAATATAAATGTCGGTCACCATGGCAAAAGGCCAACTTTGCAAGGCTGAATAAGATGGAGTCAAAATATTCACTTTTAGAAGCTGCCACAGAGTGTGTTGTCCCCTTCAGGGCAGGCTCAGCTGCATTGCATCCCTGCTTCATGATCTAGTTCTTTACGGACTGGCATTCTGGGAGCTGTTGCTGCCAGAAAGATCATTCAGTGGCAGGTTGAAAGCAAGGAAACAGCCTTTCTGTTTTTAGAGCTCAGAGTAGGAATGAGGTAAGACCTGCACAGGCATTTAGGAAGTGGGCCAGGAGGAGCTCTGGAGGTGGGCCTGTAAGAGGCAGCACACCCAGGGAAAGATAATTTGTTCCTTGGCAAATGTTATGTAGAAGTGTCAGGGTGGGAACTAAGTGCTACCTTCCTGTTTCAACGCCCATGACTGGGTTGAAGGAGCCTCTCTTCATTCTGCTGCAACAAGGGGAAAGACCTGGGTGGTTCCTGGAGAAACAACTATTCAGTTTTTTTACCCCTGGGAAGGAAAAGAAATGTAAAATCCTACATTGGGGCAGAGGGTCAAAAAATGTCATTTGGGCATTTCTTACACCAGAAGCAGCTTCTGCTTTGACCAGAGAGCCAAATTATCCTGCCATCTGAGAGAGACTGTAGACCAGTGGTTCCCAAACTTGTTCCGCCACTAGTGCTGGGAAAGCCCCTGGCAGGCCAAGCCGGTTTGTTTACCCGCCGCGTCCGCAGGTTCGGCCGATCGCAGCTCCCAGTGGCCACGGTTCGCTGCTCCAGGCCAATGGGAGCTGCTGGAAGTGGCGCGGGCTGAGGAACATATTGGCCGCTGCTTCCAGCAGCTCCCATTGGCCTGGAGCAACGAACCGCGGCCACTGGGAGCCGCAATCAGCTGAACCTGCGGAAGCAGCAGGTAAACAAACCGGCCCGGCCCTCCAGGGGCTTTCCCTGCACAAGTGGCGGAACAAGTTTGGGAACCACTGCTGGAGACCAATGTTGGACATATGAGGCATAGATAACTTGATGCTGGACTTTTGTAAGCAGACTGTCACAGGTGATGGTTGGCTAAGGATATTCATAATGGATGAGCCTTCCATTTGAAAAATCACTGTTTCTAATCTGGACCAAGTTGGGAGGGGCACAGGCAGGGGGCTCAGAGGGGGCTCGGGGCCAGGGAAAGACACAGGCAGGGGGCTCAGTGTTTTGTTTTGTTTTTTGTTGGGTTCCACCCACCGATATAAGATTCAAATATGCTGCACCCTTCCCAAAAAGTATTTAAAAAAAAACAAAAACAAAAAACTCTCTACTTTCCTCCAGGTTTTAATTGGGCAGAAAATTCAAATCCTCAATACTTACATGGGTTTCAGATATTCTGAAACATGTTATTCCTATCTCTGGCAATTTTTTAAAAGCCAGCTTTAACTGTCTGATTAAAGAAGCACTGATAAATCCTCAGCCTCATGGAGGAAAGGATACCCTTTTAATACTAGTTTTATTTATGAAGAATTCAAGTAACATTGTAGCCCAATAGTGCACCAAAAGCTTGTGCTTTTAACAGGATCAGCTGAATTTTCATATTCATTTAACTGTTATATAATGAAGAGTTTTTTACTTTAATGTTTACAGTTGGTGCACAGATAAATCATGAATAGGGATTCTAATTCTTTGCTACATTCATGTGAGTTCCATTACAGCCACACTGCAGGCAGTGATGCACTTCAAGGACTGTGCTGATGCTGATGTTATAAACCAAAAGAACAAAGTTTAAGTGGTCTGAAAATGTCAGCAGAATCCGGAAAGTAAATTATGACCTTGCTATTGACTCCTGAGAACCTTTAGTTACATTTCATGTGTTTCACATAATGCAAGTGTAACGTTATTCAGGTGACATAAACAAAAGCTACTGCAGCTGACCAAATTCATGAACCAAAAGTGAATACTGGCTATTTATTTATCTGTAGTTGTGAAGTTATTTATAGAAGTTAAAGTCATCTTCAGGAAAGCAACAATATGCAGAAAACTGATATGAGAAATATTAGTATCGCTGTGCTTAGTGGAATTAGACTTTTTCTATTAAAATTTATTATACCTAGCTCTAAGAGGCAGGACAACAAACAGCAGGTTATTTCTTCTTACTGTAAAATTGGAACTCTTGGGCTACTAGTGATGTATATCGAGGCCCAAAGACTCTTTTATATATTAGTGCTCATGGTAGTGTCTGTTCCTGGCACACTCCTCCATTGAATTAAGGTCCTAATCAAACTGATCAATTTGATAATTTGTCTACTGTGATGATGTATACTAACCCTACACTGGGCTAGAAAGGGTTCATGAGGGCCTGTGGGCTCAGACAGCTTTACCCCGATACACCTGCAGTAGGTATAAAGCCTGGCGGGTGGAGTTAAAAGGGAAAAACCTGGCTCAGTTTGGGGCTGACCAGGAAAGAGAGCAGGTCTGGCTCTCACTCAGGGAGAAAAGCCTGGCTGGAGTCAGGAAGCTGAACTGGATTGCTGGCAGACAGAGCCTCCCTGAAGGAAGGTACATTGAAACAGGGGGCCCAAGGCAGTTGGCAAAGAATGTGGCAGGACGTGCCTACCCAGGGTTCCCTGTGATGGTGGAGGGGCCTTCAGGGAGCAGGAAGATTCCTGAAGGGCAAGGAAACGGACTGTCCTGCTAAGGGATAGGGAAAACTCTCCCGCAGGAGATCTAGCTGGGTGGCAAAAGGTGCTAAGAAGCTCTGCCATGAGCCTGTGGAAGAGGCTGAGAGAAACAGGAGCTGTTACACTGCAAGCCTGGGAAGAGACTGTGAGAAAGGTCCGAGACAGGGCAAGACAGAAAGCAGTCCAGGGACAGGGTGACCATGTGTCCAGTTTTTGACTGGAACACCTAGTCGAAAAGGAACCCTGGCGGCTCTGATCAGCACTGCTGACTGGGCTGCTAAAACTCCGGTCAGTGGTGCTGCGGGGGCTAAGGCAGGCTAGTTCCCACCTGTCCTGACTCTGCGCTGTGCCCTGGAAGTGCCAGCCGGTCCAGCTCCTAGGCCGCGGGGCTCCACACGCTGCCCATGCCCCGAGCACCAGCTCTGCACTCCCATTGGGTGGGAATAGCAGCCAATAGGAGCTGCAGGGGAGGTGCCTGTAGACAAGAGCAGTTCACAGAGACACCTGCCATGCCTTCACCTAAGAGCCAGACCTGTTGGCTACTTCTAGGGTGCAGCACAGTCTGTAGTGCCAGCACAGGAAGGAAATCTCCCTTAGCCCCCTCCGATGCACTGCTGACTGGGAGCTTCCGGAGGTAAGCCTGCGCCCCAACCCTGAGTCCTGGACCCCTGCCTCAGCCCTGAGCCCCCCCAAACCCAGAGCCCCCTCCTGCACCCCAAACCCGGCCCCACCCTAGAGCCTGCACCCCCAGACAGAGCCCTCACCCCCCGAAACCCAATCCCCTGCCCCAGCCCTGAGCCCCCCCAAACCCAGAGCACCCTTATGAACCCCAAACCCAGCCCCACCCATAGCCTGCATCCCCAGACGGAGCCCTCACCCCCTCCTGCACCCCATCCCCTGTCCCAGCCCAGAGCCCCCTTCCACACCCTGAATCTCTCAGCCCCACCCCCCAGCCTGGAGCCCCCTCATACACCCCAAACCTCACATCCCTGGCCCCACCCCAGAGCCCACACCCCGAGACGGAGCCCTCACCCCCTCCCATACCTCAACCCCCTGCCCCAGCCGGGATCTGCCTCCTGCACCCTGAACCCCTCATTTGTCCCCACCCCAGAGCCCACACCCCCAGTTAGAGCCCTTACTCCCTCCTGCACCCCAATCTTCTTCCTCTTCTTGGAATATTTCATTGCCATTCAGTACCCCTTCCTTCCTGCAGCTCCTCCAACCTTTGAGATATGATTGCAGGCCTAGAAGTTAACACTATTGTTGTAACTTGGGACCCAACCAGTGCTCTGGGCAACAGTGCTTAATAGGAGGTTGCTGGACCAAACCATGTAGGTCACCTCTCTGCTGCTGCTCATCTTCCCTCCAGAAGGTGATAACAGCAGTGTCAGTTAATCTTAAAGATTTATTCAGTTACAGAAGATTGAAACTGTTCTCCAATATGGGGAGAGGGACAATATATGGAAGTCAGCTGCAGGCAGGGAGGGAGCCTCTAGGAAACTTGGAACATTGTTAGAGAAATAATGGGACTGTCAGATGCCTTGGTTGCTTCTTGTCAAACCAAATTTCAAAGACCTAGAGCAGGATCAGCATTTTAAAAAGAAGTCATCAACCTCTTTTAGCATCCTTATCAGAAATAGCCACTTCTTCCACTGCTAAAAGTGGCTTACGATGAGCACACCATTATACTGCAGATTTATTAAGTGATTGATAGACATTGCCTGTGATTTTTAGAGGACATATTAATTCTCTACGGATGAAATCAATAGCTCCCTCACACACTAGGAACATCCTACCAAGACCATGAAGTTTTTGTTAAGTTTGCTGCTGCTGAAGCCAGATAAGAACAATGGATAAAACAGAAAACATACACTTTGAAATAGAGACCATATTCTGGCTAGCGTTTGATAAGTGTTGACAGCATGCACAAAAAAAAAAAAAATAAAAATTAAAAAGGAAGAAAAATATAGCACAGCTGTTCTCATTTATCGGGGCAAATGACACACAGGACTGGAAATATTTATTGCACATTTTTGCAGATGTTTTTAAAATCACTGAAGTGATTACAGTAATGAAACCCTTAATTAGTAGTCAATCAGAATATTGTCATGCTTTGGTCACGAAGCACCTGTACTCTGCCTACGAGACACAAAGCAGCAAGCCAGCCACCTTATCCTTCACCTCCTCCCATTCTGATCACAGTTTCTCCTTCTCTGGTACAATTTCCTTCCAGAGTGAATTCAAAAGGCCCATATTCTCTATGTATTTATGTCCCTCTTGAAGACCCACTTTTACATTGCCACTTCTGATAAATCTAGCAACTTCATACCCCTTCCTTGTAACTTTATATATTGTAACCTTTAATCTGTTTGTCTGTAGATTGTATGTTCCTTTAAACAAAGATTGTTCCTTATTCCCATTTGGAAAATACTTGATCTATCTTGAGCTCTGCCAGAAGCATATAACAAATGCTTAGCATCAGATAACACATTTGGAAAGCACATTTATTCCAGATACTGCAGCACAGCATGGATAGCAAATGTTCATGTTGCCTAGCAATGAGCACCCCAGCATGTGTTCAGCCTGTCACTCATGATGCCTGTTCCGAATAAATGTGAGCACTCCTAGCAATAGGCTACTAGAGCCCTAGGTGCAGGCACAGTTATGTTAGCCACTGCTCAGGAGCACTCCTGATCCTCCCCAGAAGTAGCTAATGTGAGTGTGCTCATAATGTCACTCCTATTGTCACTGCTACTAACAGTGAAAGTGATCTCCTAGTGAATTGTTATGGGCGGGACACCATAAATTATGAGACCCAGACATACAGCATTGTAAGTGCACCACTGTGTATATCAACACTTACACAACTTGTCCTGTTGATTTAGATACTGTTACACCAGTATTTATGGTACACTGTATGCTAAGTATAGCATAGGCCATAGATAATATTATTTAAGGCAAACATGTAAAGCTTTTAGTGTCACCCCAGTTTTCTGTCTTTCTGTATGCCTTGTAATATATATCTAGCCTCACCTTTCCAATTTTTATTTAAATTTCGACTTAAACTACTGGTTAATTTAGGGGTATTGTCATTTTTCTAACAAACATGAGTTTCCTGATGTAAACACTGACAAATATTTAAATTTTGCAACAACTTTTGCAAATCCACAATATCAAAACAAAATAGAAAATTTTGACAAAACTAATATCTTAAGGAAAATTCTTTAGGAAATCTAGGACACATTCTCAGTATTTCTACAGAAGCAGCATTCACACAATCTACCACTGCTAACTCAACACACATGCTTAGGTTGGTCAAGAGGCATGCTGTGCACGATCCAAGTGGAAGAAAATGCATTTTTAAATTTTATTTTTAAAAAAATTACATCAAGTATGAAACTGAAAGTAACTACAACATTTTTGTATGGTCTTGAGCAGAAAAGGGAAGCCTGAGAAAAGATAATGTCTTTGGAATAGGTTATTGAATGTTAGAAACTCACGGATACCCTGAGACTCAAGAACATTTCTGCACTTGTAAGAAGGAAGATTAAAACCTTTTGTATGCTACACAGACAACTGGAGGCAAATTCTCCTGCCGTGAAGACACACATGTAGAGGAGAGAATGGCAGCAGGATGTCTTGTCAGTCATTACGGAGGAGAGCAGAGAAGTGGATACTGTGAGATTTGAACTTCTGGAATGAAACACTAGGAAATGGCAAAACACTACTGCATGTTACTGAAGGGCAAATGGAATTTATTTTAAATTTACATAATCACTACTTCAGGTTTGAAAATCACCAATGTTGAAAGCTATTAAATGCAATAGAAATAAAGAGAGGCTACATTGCCTGTCTACTGACATAGGGTCCACACAAGCAAAATTATCATTGACTTTAATGCGGGTGTTTAAACAATGATTCCAGCATCAGGCCCTTGGGTGTGACAAAGGAAGTTCTACTCAGCATCTATATGGATGCACAGGGAATGCTATGAACTTTCATATCTATAACATTGGTTAAATATGAACAATAGGTTTCAGAGTAACAGCCGTGTTAGTCTGTATTCGCAAAAAGAAAAGGAGTACTTGTGGCACCTTAGAGACTAACCAATTTATTAGAGCATAAGCTTTCGTGAGCTACAGCTCACTTCCTCAGATGCATATCATGGAAACTGCAGCAGGCTTTATATATACACAGAGAATATGAAACAATACCTCCTCCCACCCCACTCTCCTGCTGGTAATAGCTTATCTAAAGTGATCATCAGGTGGGCCATTTCCAGCACAAATCCAGGTTTTCTCACCCTCCACCCCCCCACACAAATTCACTCTCCTGCTGGTGATAGCCCATCCAAAGTGACAACTCTTTACACAATGTGCATGACAATCAAGTTGGGCTATTCCAGAAAACCTGGATTTGTGCAGGAAATTAATTTTCCTGGATTTGTGCAGGAAATTGTGCAGGCCTTAAGTTATCTCTAAAAAGCTGAGCTGAGACTGCTGCAATAGAGCGGATGGCACAGAGCTAAAGGTGATTTAGGAGGAATGAACAGCACAGAGCACAGTCGAGGCAGCTTGGGCTGAAGCCACAGAGAGAGCAACATTTTCATAAAGGACCCTATCCAGCAATTAAAGCTGAAATCACTTGGGGCATGTGGTAGAGTCCCTAGAGTAGCCCAGGTATCACTGGCCTGCCAGCATCTTTGGACTTCTCCATCACAGGACAGTTAACTGTGAGCGGGCAGCTGGGGAGCAGGAAAGTGGTTAGAATGCAACAGTCTCTCACAATGGCCAGCGAGGTTGAGGTTGGGACAATTGTTAAGGTCCCTTGAGAGGTGGGAGTCTTACCTCATAGAATTTGTTGATTTATTAATTGCTTTCCCCAAGTTTATTTCTGTTGCCCCCCTCCTCTTTCCATCTCTTATAAAGTTGGCTTTGTTTCAAACCCCTGGTCTTAATGCTTCTGAGTGGGGAAGTGTTACCCATCAGGGCACCCAGAGTGGTAGATATGATTTCCCAGACTTCTGGATGGAGGCTTGAGTTGGTGTTAGTTAAGCCTTTAAGGAAACCCCTGGAATATTGAACCCTAGGCCTTCTTGCCATCATCAGCACCTGGCCAAAGGGTTCAGGATATACGATTATTAATATTTTTTTTTAGAAAAAAGTAGAATTTACCCAAAAACTATGAATGTCCCCAGCCTCCCCTATGTATCAATCTGCTAACTAACAATTTTTTGGTCACAAATGATGGCTTTGTTCCTGCTGTAATGGCAAAACTTAAATTGACATCAGTAGGAACAGACCCTATGTCAGTTGAATGGATTTCCTGCTGTGAAGTAGCAGTAAAACAACAAATTTCATCAAGGGCCCAATTGTGACTCATAAGGGGAAGAGAGGTGCATAAGGGATGTATGTAAAGGATGGGTGTTATCTGTGTACTGCTGGCACTTTAACTCATGTCATCTCACTGGGTCTCCCAAGGGCTTCATGTAAATGTGAGACCTTGTTCTAGCAAGGGAGAAGGGGCATTACTCCTCCTTCAGTTTCCACTTCAGAATCTCATGTGGTAGATATCCATCCTTGCCTTTCTGTGGCCCTCATTGTTCTGTCCTGGTTTCCTCTTTGTATCTTTTATTTCTAGGTGACCTCCTCCATTATCACAGTTTCATCTGTTTAGCCCTGTATCTCTGTCTCTAACATAATCTAGATGTCCTACCACCATCTCATATACAATGTGTCCAAATTTGAATTTCTCATAATTCCGTTCCAGTCCCCTCCATTGTCAGTTACTGGTTTGTGGTACTTAGAAATTTTATAGAACACCACTCACCATAATATGTAGACCCTTTTGACAACTTTACTAGCCTCCCTGTTAGCCAGACATGCATCTCAGGTGTCATCCTTGTTTTTCTACCCCTCTACCTCACTAATTTTTTACTTGTTCTATAACTGTGGCTCTGTTCCTACTCCTTTGGAAGTCGATGGCAAAACTTCAGTTGACATCAGTAGGAGCAAACACTACTTATTCCATAACATCACCAAAAACTGTCCTCTTTCACACCTACATTTAAAATTCTTGACCAGATAATGGTAATGTGTCCTCGGCTATTGTAATGCCCTTTTCAGTAGCATTCCTGCATCTTCATTCTCTACTCTTAAGCCCCTTCATTTTCAGTTTAAACGGATTTTTACCAGAAAAATCCTGGATTTTACAAACAAATCATTCATTTTTTTCTGATTTTTCACTCTACTTTTGTATCATTCAAATATATAAAAATACCTTGTTTTATTTGGAAAATACAATACATTATATATAATTACACTAATCCATTAGTCTGTGTGTACATGCAAAGCTGCCTGTTGAAGTAAGGTTATGTTTTAGTCCAGAAAAATATACACAAACAGGCATGCAAACAAACGCTGAAGTGCATGCACGTCTGAAAGTACTGATGAATCTCATGCCCACCATTTACACATTTTAAGTTTTTAGCAGATAACAGTTTAAAAATCGGACACATTAAAATGGGAAATAAACAGAAATCCTCCACTGGCTGCCTGTATTGAAAGCAAGCGCAAAGAGCCTGAACTACAAGGTACCACATAATGTTGCCATGCCTACATATCTGCTTTTATTTCCTCCTCCTCTTGCCACTCCCACTCAGCTCCTATTACTGCCCTTTTTCTTCCTTTTCCCTTCTTTCAGATTTGCTCCTTCTACCATGTTCCTGTCAGGCTTTGGACAGTCTCCCACCTTTTATTGGGCTTCCTGAGGTAAAGTGTTTCTTGAAGAGTAACCTGAAGTACACAAAAAGAACAAGAGTACTTGTGGCACCTTAGAGACGAACAAATTTATTTGAGCAAACACAAGGAGTCCCTGCCTCCAAGAATCTATTTTAAAATATTCCCCATTAGAACTGATAAAACCAATATGTGTGACTGATTCTATTCTAGTTTTGCTCCCTGTGTGATCACCAAAACTTATTTTAAAACAAGGCTCCCCACCTTCTAGGAATAAAGTCTATCTCTCGCACAAACACGCACACAAAAGCAGTAAAAGATTACACAAATTGTTGGCCACTGGAATCTTGCCCATTCTTGCTCACTAATTGTTATATTCACCACATAAACAAAGAAGTTAGAGTATTTTAGGTTTTTAAATCTTTCTGGAAGGTTGCAATGTAACATTTGATAAGATTCTAAGGTTTCTTAGAATACAGAGTCCTGTCACAAAAGAACTAAAAACAGCAAGAGACAAGAAGGCTGTTCTCTAAGGCAGAGGCACAACTCAATACACCATGCTCTAGCCTGGCTTTTTGCTGACTCGTTGCTAAAAGACCCAGATAATATGCTTCCCTACCATGTCCCCTAGCCTGCAAGCAAGATCAGGAAACCCCTTACAAACTTAAAGTGATAGTTTGTAATTTTAATAATTTTCAATCTACCATACTAATGAGTGGAAGAGCCTTTGGAGTAAGCAAGCACAAATACTAAATATCAAAAGCTACAGTGGTTAGCTCTCACTAGAAATCCACTTGAACTTTGCATATGAGAAATTTGCTGAAAATGTGATTGTTTAGGAACCAAATCATGATTATACAGAACGTAATATTTCCTTTAGGATAAGAGATATGTTTTGGCATGAATCCAGGTAGATTAGTAAATGTTTGGTGAGAGTCACAGGTAAACAACACTCTGGTCAGCAACTGAAGATTTGTGTTCACCAGTGGCATAAGTTAGTACAACTCCATTGAAGTTGATAGTTATACCTTCTTATGCTACTGGTAAACTGGGCCCTCTGTCTAGGCATTGGTCTCCCAGCAAGAGTCTGTTAATTCTATCATTTTCTTTTTCTCTTTCAAATGTAGAGCTCAGCAGGGAAACAAAGTTGTGAAGAACTATGTATTGTCTTCTTCAGAAGATGTAGTTGGTAGTTAAATCTCAGTGGAATAAAAACTTCTGTTTTGTGAATATTTTAAAAAAGAACTGGATCTAAGACTTTTAACAAATTGTTGAAAGCCTTTCTTTTCAAATGCTCACACATCTAACCTTCTGCTTTCACAGGGAAGCAGCCAGCTGCCTTGAGTAGAGTCTTATATGATTGATTAATTGATTAGCTTACCTGCTACTAGCTTCTAAGGAAGGCAGTTTAATACCTGATATTGTAAAATAAACATCCTGATCTGTAATAAGAGAAACATTTTTTTTTAAACTGCAGACAAACTGATGTTATTTCAATCAGTCCAAAGTCCTGCATTTGGCACTGTTATTGAAATGTAGCATTGGAAGGAAACTCAAGAGGTCAGCTAGTCTATCCTCAGTGCTAAGTATATCTAGACCAGTACTGACAGGTGCTTATCTAACTTGTTCTTAAAAACCTTTAATGATGGGGTGTAACAGGGTGCACAAACTTCTCGTGAGCACACCCTTGGTCGAGTGCTTGCTCTTACTCTCTCTCTGGTGTCTTTGGTGAGTCAGCCCTCTGGCCAAGTCACACACAATCTGTCTGTGTGTTGAAAGCAAAGCAAAATTCCTTCTGGGGTACAAGTCCAACAGGGGTTTCTCTCAGTGCCCCCTGTAATGTCTCCCACAAGTTGTCCCTGTTCCAGGATAGAGCAGTGTCCCAGGGCTCCCTCCCTGGTGATAGTCTTTACTCTCTTAGGGCCTTTCTGGCCACAACTCTCCACCTGGGCCACCGCAGTTCAGTTTCCCCTCTAGGGGTGCCTCAATGTCCAGGCCACTTCCTCCAGTGTTTTGAGTAAGGAATGGAGAGCGTGATTTAACAATTAAAATATTAGCTGGACTGGAGGTGCATGTGATTTGAAAGAGGGGCTGGGGGAATGGGAATTGAAACAGTGTTCTTTGTCTTTGAAGCAACTATCACTGTGGGAGGGCTCTAGTTACCATAAAGTGAATTGGATTTTTAGACCACATTGTTCCACCTTATGCCTTCTGATACCTCCAATGTTACACTAGTTTTATTTAAAGTGAATGTCAGTGAGAGTTGGACCTTCACTGAGGTGCTCTTGAATGTCCCATGCTCTAGGGGGATTTTTAATGCTTTCAAATTGGAGTGTGTGTGTATGTAGACATATGTGTAGCTTGTCTCTTTGATTTATTTACTTATGTTTCCTTCATTCTTTTGGATCAAAGAAGTTCTCCCTCCTGTGTGCCAGAAGTGCATCTTAATGTGTTGAGAAAACTCCTGGTGGAAGAGTATCAGTTTGGCATATGTTGTCTGGCAAAGTCATTTTCTGGCATTTTTCCATCTGAATTATGAGACAATTAGACTAGTGACGTGATGCAAGTCACAGCAGAATACAGCCCTAAAGCTACACTGCAATAAACAGTACCAATATTTGGGAAGGGGGTGAAGGAAGGGAGAAGGTTATTTTTAAAGTTCAGGTAGATATCTCAGTTTTACAAACAAAAGTCCCAGTCCAGTGCACATTTAATCTGAAGTTTCACTCAGTTTCACACTTTGTATTAATGACAGTTGGGATAATGAGTTAAATGATTAGGTGACTATGTTTTGAAAAGATTGAACAACGAACAGCTGAGATTTAAAGGGGAAGCCATGATGATTCAAAGTCTGGATCCAACTTCTCAGTACTCCAGAATGTTCTGATTTGGATTCATCGATCTACATGGAGAGGTCTGAGCATGTAGGAACTTGAATCCTGACCTGCATTTTGGTTCACACCTATCTCTAGAGATCATCAGTAAAATCCAGTAAGTGTTTGCTTTGCAGAGTGAGTTTTCTATTACTGCTCAAACAGCAAGTCTTTGCTTAAACCTAACAAAAATATATTCCATTCAGTTATTCTTCCAAACTGCCTTCCTTTATTATCCAATTACTTCACATACAGAGGCCTTTTCTGCTAACAGTAACTGCCTACTCTATCATAAATACTGTAACTCCTAACTCTAGCCTTCATTAATCTCCCTGTCTCACTCTTCATTCCCATTTGACTCTCATATACAGCATCTTTGTTCAGTGCTGAAATTCTGTGGGACTCCCTCAATCAGGTTGCTCCTGGCTGTTATGCACACACTTACTTATTGGTGCTCAGATTGGAAAATACTTGTTGTCACGGTTCCTCCCCCACTCTGAACTCTAGGGTACAGATGTGGGGACCTGCATGAAAAACCTCCTAAGCTTATCTTTACCAGCTTAGGTCAAAACTTCCCCAAGGTACAAAATATTACATCCGTTATCCTTGGACTGGCCGCTACCACCACCAAACTAATACTGGTTACTGGGGAAGAGCTGTTTGGACGCGTCCTTCCCCCCAAAATACTTCCCAAAACCTTGCACCCCACTTCCTGGACAAGGTTTGGTAAAAAGCCTCACCAATTTGCCTAGGTGACTACAGACCCAGACCCTTGGATCTTAAGAACAATGAACAATCCTCCCAACACTTGCACCCCCCCTTTCCTGGGAAATGTTGGATAAAAAGCCTCACCAATTTGCATAGGTGACCACAGACCCAAACCCTTGGATCTGAGAACAATGAAAAAGCATTCAGTGTTTTACAAGAAGACTTTTAATAAAAAATAGAAGTAAATAGAAATAAAGAAATCCCCCCTGTAAAATCAGGATGGTAGATATCTTACAGGGTAATTAGATTCAAAAACATAGAGAACCCCTCTAGGCAAAACCTTAAGTTACAAAAAAGATACACAGACAGAAATAGTTATTCTATTCAGCACAATTCTTTTCTCAGCCATTTAAAGAAATCATAATCTAACACATACCTAGCTAGATTACTTACTAAAAGTTCTAAGACTCCATTCCTGTTCTGTCCCTGGCCAAGACAACTACAGACAGACCCAGACCCTTTGTTTCTCTCCCTCCTCCCAGCTTTTGAAAGTATCTTGTCTCCTCATTGGTCATTTTGGTCAGGTGCCAGCGAGGTTACCTTTAGCTTCTTAACCCTTTACAGGTGAGAGGAGCTTTCCCCTGGCCAGGAGGGATTTCAAAGGGGTTTACCCTTCCCTTTATATTTATGACACGCCCCCCAAATCTCAGCTAGGGTGAAACACTGGCTGGGATTTCTTCCTGGAGCTCTAGGAAAACAGAGTTAATAAGACATATGCATCTCTAAATATACTACCAAGTACATAAAGACTAACAATATTTTCCACATCTCAAGGACGATTTTAACCAGTTGATTCTGGGAAACTTTCACGGGAGAGTGCATCAGCCACTTTGTTAGAAGCTCCTGAGATGTGTTGGATGTCGAAATCAAAATCTTGGAGAGCTAAACTCCACCGAAGAAGTTTTTTGTTAGTTTCTTTGACGGTGTGAAGCCACTTTAGTGCAGCATGGTCGGTTTGCAGGTGGAAACGCCGTCCCCAAACATATGGGCGTAGCTTTTCCAGAGCGTAGACAATGGCATAACATTCTTTTTCAGTGACTGACCAGTTGCTTTCCCTCTCAGACAGTTTTTTGCTGAGAAACACTACAGGGTGGAATTCTTGATCAGGTCCTTTCTGCATTAAAACTGCTCCCACACCACGCTCAGATGCATCTGTGGTTACTAGGAACGGTTTGTCAAAGTCTGGGGCCCTTAGTACAGGGTCAGACATGAGTGTCGCTTTAAGCTTGTTAAAGGCCTTCTGACACTTTCCGGTCCACTGAACAGCATTTGGCTGTTTCTTTTTGGTTAGGTCTGTCAGTGGGGCAGCGATTTGGCTGTAGGGCGGTACAAATCGTCTGTAATAACCGGCCAAGCCTAAGAAGGATTGAACCTGTTTCTTTGACTTTGGGACAGGCCACTTTTGGATAGCATCCACTTTGGCCTGTAGGGGGCTGACAGTTCCTTGGCCCACCTGGTGTCCAAGGTAAGTCACTCTGTTTAGGCCTATTTGACACTTCTTAGCCTTAACAGTTAGTCCTGCCTCCCTTATGCGCTCAAGGACTTTTTGTAGATGTTCCAGGTGGTCTGCCCAGGAATCCGAAAATATGGCCACACTGTCAAGGTAGGCGACTGCATATTCTCCTAATCCTGCTAGGAGACCATCTACAAGTCTTTGGAAAGTGGCGGGTGCATTTCGCAGCCCGAAAGGGAGTACATTAAATTCATACAGCCCGAGATGTGTGATGAAGGCTGACCTTTCCTTGGCAGATTCATCTAGCGGTACCTGCCAGTACCCCTTGGTTAAGTCCAAGGTAGAGATGAACTGGGCCCGTCCCAGTTTCTCTAATAGTTCATCTGTGCGTGGCATTGGATAGTTGTCTGGGCGAGTTACAGCATTTAGCTTACGGTAGTCCACGCAAAAACGTATTTCCCCATCTGGTTTGGGAACTAGAACCACTGGAGATGCCCATGCACTTTCAGAGGGGCGGATTACACCCATCTGTAACATATCCTGGATCTCCCGTTCTATAGCAGTTTTAGCTTGAGGAGACACCCGGTAAGGGTGGACCCTAATTGGGTGAGCATTACCTGTGTCAATGGAGTGGTATGCCCGTTCAGTCAGTCCTGGGGTGGCTGAGAACGTTGGCGCGTAGCTAGTGCACAGCTCCTGGATCTGCTGTCGCTGCATACGCCCAAGGGTCATGGAGAGGTTTACCTCTTCCACACCACCAGCACATTTCCCTTCGTAGTAGACACCTTCAGGCCACTCAGCGTCGTCTCCTCCCTGGGCTGTAAACTGACAAACCTTTAATTCTCTGGAATAAAAGGGCTTTAGAGAATTAATATGGTACACCTTAGGCTTTCGGTTGGAGGTGGGGAATGCTATGAGATAATTAACAGCTCCCAGGCGCTCCTGGACCATGAATGGCCCTTCCCACGATGCTTCCATTTTATGGGCCTGGAGCGCCTTTAAGACCATGACCTGGTCTCCTACTTTGAAGGAACGCTCTCTGGCATGTTTATCATACCAGGCTTTTTGCTCTTTTTGAGCATCCTGTAAGTTTTCTCTAGCAAGGGCTAAAGAGGTTCGGAGGGTGTTTTGTAGGTTGGTTACAAAGTCCAGAATGTTAGTTCCTGGAGAAGGTGTAAATCCCTCCCATTGCTGCTTCACCAACTGCAATGGCCCCTTAACCTCACGGCCATATACAAGTTCAAATGGGGAAAACCCTAAACTGGGATGTGGTACAGCTCTGTAGGCAAAGAGCAACTGCTGCAATACTAGGTCCCAATCATTGGAGTGCTCATTTACGAATTTACGTATCATGGCCCCCAAAGTTCCATTAAACTTCTCCACCATGCCATTTGTTTGATGGTGGTAAGGAGTGGCAACCAAGTGATTTACCCCATGAGCTTCCCAAAGGTTTTTCATAGTTCCTGCCAGGAAATTAGTCCCTGCATCTGTGAGGATGTCGGAGGGCCAACCTACCCTGGCAAAAATGTCTGCTAGTGCCTGGCACACACTTTTAGCCCTGATGTTGCTTAGAGCTACTGCTTCCGGCCATCGGGTGGCAAAATCCATGAAAGTCAGTATGTACTGCTTTCCTCTGGGTGTCTTTTTCGGAAAAGGACCCAGAATATCCACAGCTACTCGCTGAAATGGAACTTCAATGATGGGGAGTGGTTGTAGAGGGGCTTTGACCTGGTCTTGGGGTTTTCCCACTCTTTGGCACACCTCACAAGACTGGACATAGGTAGAAACATCCTTGCCCATTCCCTCCCAGTGGAATGACCCCCCCAAACGGTCTTTGGTCCTGTTCACCCCAGCATGGCCACTAGGGTGATCGTGGGCTAAGCTCAAGAGCTTGGCCCGGTATTTAGTTGGAACTACCAACTGTCTCTGAGGATGCCAGTCTTCCTGGTGTCCACCAGAAAGAGTTTCCTTGTATAAAAGTCCTCTTTCTACAACAAACCTGGATCGATTAGAAGAGCTGAGAGGCGGTGGGTTGCTCCGTGCCGCCGTCCAAGCTCTCTGGAGGCTTTCATCTGCTTCCTGTTCGGTCTGGAACTGTTCCCTTGATGCTGGAGACATCAGTTCCTCATTGGATTGTGGACCTAGGCTTGGTCCCTCTGGAAGCGATATAGGGGATGGAGCTGTTTCTGTTGACTGTGAACCGCTCTCTGCTGGTGCACTATGTTGGGATTCAGGCTCCGGCTGAGCCTCTTGTGTAGGGTTATCGGCTGCTGCCAGTTCAGGTTCAGTGGGGCCCTCTGGTGTTGAGGTTGCAAGTACTGGATTCAGTGCTGGCACGGGGTCTGGTGTTGGTTGTTTGGCTGGTTCCGGTTCTGGGACTGGTTCCGTCTGGGTCTCTGGGACTGGATCCACTACTGCTGTTGCAGACATTGGCCTGGGGTCCGGGTCCATCACCTCTGACCGGGCCCTGATAGAAGTTTCCGGAACAGAGCTAGGCCCCACGGCTTGTTTAGCCTGGCTGCGGGTGACCGTTCCCACCCTCTTGGCCTGCTTCACGTGATTGGCCAAGTCTTCCCCCAACAGCATGGGGATGGGATAATCATCATAGACTGCAAAAGTCCACATTCCTGACCAGCCCTTGTACTGGACAGGCAACTTGGCTGTAGGCAAATTGAAAGAGTTGGACTTGAAGGGTTGAATTGTCACTTGGATCTCTGGGTTGATTAAATTGGGGTCCACTAAGGAAGCATGGATAGCTGACACTTGTGCTCCGGTGTCCCTCCACGCGGTGACCTTCTTCCCGCCCACACTCACAGTTTCCCTCCGCTCCAAGGGTATCTGGGAGGTATCTGGGCCTGTGGACCTCTGGTGTGATTCCGGTGCAATGAACTGTAATCTGTTGGGGTTCTTGGGGCAGTTGGCCTTTACATGCCCCAGCTCGTTACACTTAAAACATCGTCCAGCTGACGGGTCACTGGGGCGAGGAGGGTTGCTGGAGAACGGGGTGGTGGGACGATAAGGGGTCTGGAGGGTTCTTTGGGAGGTAGGTGGGGCTTTGGGCGGCCCCCGGTAATAGGGTGTGGTGTGGGGTGGTCCCTTCTGGTCTCCGCTCCAACTGCGACCAGTTTTCTTCTTCTCTGCCACCTCCACCCATCTGGCTCCAATCTCTCCTGCCTCGATTACAGTTTTGGGTTTCCCATCTAGGATGTATCTTTCTATTTCCTCAGGAACACCCTCTAAGAATTGTTCCATTTGCATTAGGAAGGGCAAATTTACTGGAGATTCAACACTTGCTCCTGATATCCAGGCATCCCAATGTTTCACAATGTGGTAGGCATGTCGGGTAAATGACATGTCTGGTTTCCACCTTAGGGCTCGGAACCTCCGACGAGACTGCTCGGGTGTTATCCCCATTCTGACTCTCGCCTTGGATTTAAACAGTTCATACTTGTTCATATGTTCTTTAGGCATTTCAGCTGCCACCTCAGCTAAGGGTCCACTGAGCTGCGGCCTCAGCTCTACCATGTATTGGTCAGTAGAGATGTTGTACCCAAGGCAGGCCCTTTCGAAGTTTTCTAAGAAGGCCTCAGTATCATCACCTGCCTTGTAGGTGGGGAACTTTCTGGGATGGGAAGTGGTACCTGGAGAAGGATTGCTAGGGTTTGTTGGTATATTCTGCTGGGCCTTTATCCTCTCCATCTCCTCCACATGCTTCCTTGCCTCCATTTCCCTCTTGTGGGCAGCCTCCTGTACCTCCTTCTCCAGCCGCATGAGTTCTATCTGTCTTTCATGTTCCCTTTGTTTTTCCTCAGCCTGAAATTTGGCTAATTCCAGCTGTAGTCGAGCCGAGGATTTGGCCATTCTAACCTCTCTGTTTTTAACTAACTTTACACCCGAGGTTTAGAAATAAACAAACAAAACTTGGCTGTAAAATTTTGCTGTGCTGGAATAGAATACCTATTCTCTGATAGTGATTGTCAGCCTACAGAAAAAGACAATTCCCTTGTCTCTGCTCTGGGCCCAAATTAAAGCAAAAAACCTCCAACTACTTGGAAACCTGCTTACCCAGCCCAAAGAAAAAAAAATTCTTTTCAAATCTGTGCTCCTTGTAAAACAAAAAAAAAATCAAAATCCTAAAAAAAACCCTGCCACTTTTGTCTCCAGGCAAATGGGTAGAGCACACCCCCCCTATTTACTTTTAGGAAGAAAAGAAAAAAAAAAAACCTCTGGGTTGGAAGACTGTGAATTTCCCTGCAGGAGTTAAGTACCCTGCCTCCAGGCAAAGAAAACCTGCAATTCACAAGATAATCCCCTTTTGTCTCTGCTTGGCCACAAAGCAGAGAGAAACCAAGCTGCTTTCAGTTTCAAAGTTGCTTTCTGGACTTCCTAAAAATTCCTTTTTTAAAATCTGTATTTCTAGTTCAAAAAATCTCAACTGGATCTCAAAATGATTTCAGGTTAATCCCACCACTGTGCCACCATGTCACGGTTCCTCCCCCACTCTGAACTCTAGGGTACAGATGTGGGGACCTGCATGAAAAACCTCCTAAGCTTACTTTTACCAGCTTAGGTCAAAACTTCCCCAAGGTACAAAATATTACCCCCGTTATCCTTAGACTGGCCGCTACCACCACCAAACTAATACTGGTTACTGGGGAAGAGCTGTTTGGACGCGTCCTTCCCCCCAAAATACTTCCCAAAACCTTGCACCCCACTTCCTGGACAAGGTTTGGTAAAAAGCCTCACCAATTTGCATAGGTGACCACAGACCCAAACCCTTGGATCTGAGAACAATGAAAAAGCATTCAGTGTTTTACAAGAAGACTTTTAATAAAAAATAGAAGTAAATAGAAATAAAGAAATCCCCCCTGTAAAATCAGGATGGTAGATATCTTACAGGGTAATTAGATTCAAAAACATAGAGAACCCCTCTAGGCAAAACCTTAAGTTACAAAAAAGATACACAGACAGAAATAGTTATTCTATTCAGCACAATTCTTTTCTCAGCCATTTAAAGAAATCATAATCTAACACATACCTAGCTAGATTACTTACTAAAAGTTCTAAGACTCCATTCCTGGTCTATCCCCGGCCAAGACGACTACAGACAGACACAGACCCTTTGTTTCTCTCCCTCCTCCCAGCTTTTGAAAGTATCTTGTCTCCTCATTGGTCATTTTGGTCAGGTGCCAGCGAGGTTACCTTTAGCTTCTTAACCCTTTACAGGTGAGAGGAGCTTTCCCCTGGCCAGGAGGGATTTCAAAGGGGTTTACCCTTCCCTTTATATTTATGACACTTGTATATGTCTCTAATGGAAGGAAGTGGTAATTGGGGCTTTTTACACTGAACTGAATGGCACCTACTACATTCTCAAATATTGCAAATCCAAAAAATGTGGAAATCAAATGTTCAAACAGATTAGCAAAAATGAAAAAGAAAAAGAAAAGGAGGACTTGTGGCACCTCAGAGACTAACAAATTTATTTGAGCATAAGCTTTCGTGAGCTACAGCTCACTTCATCGGATGCATTGAGTGAAAAATACAGTGCGGAGATTTATATACACAGAGAATATGAAACAATGGGTGTTACCATACACACTGTAATGAGAGTGATCAGGTAAGGTGAGCTATTACAGCAGGAGAGCAGGGGGGGACCTTTTGTAGTGATAATCAAGGTGATCTTCCTGAAAACACCATCCTAGCCACTATGGATGTAGAAGCCCTGTACACCGACATTCCACACAAAGATGGACTACAAGCCGTCAAGAACAGTATCCCCGATAACATCACAGCAAACCTGGTGGCTGAACTTTGTGACTTTGTCCTCACCCATAACTACTTCACATTTGGGGACAAAGTATACCTTCAAATCAGTGGCACTGCTATGGGTACCGGCATGGCCCCAGAGTATGCCAACATTTTTATGGCTGACTTAGAACAATGCTTCCTCAGCTCTCATCCCCTAATGCCCCTAATCTACTTGCGCGACATTGATGACATCTTCATCATCTGGACCCATGGAAAAGAAGCCCTTGAGGAATTCCACCATTTCAACAATTTCCATACCACCATCAACCTCAGCCTGGACCAGTCCACACAAGAGATCCACTTCCTGGATAGTACGGTGCTAATAAGTGATGGTCACATAAACACCACCCTATACTGGAAACCTACTGACCGCTATGCCTACCTACATGCCTCCAGCTTTCATCCAGACCACACCACATGATCCATTGTCTACAGCCAAGCTCTACAATACAACCACATTTGCTCCAACCCCTCAGACAGAGACAAACACCTACAGGATCTCTATCAAGTGTTCTTACAATTACAATACCCACCTGCTGAAGTGAAGAAACAGATTGACAGAGCCAGAAGAGTACCCAGAAGTTACCTACTACAGGACAGGCCCAACAAAGAAAATAACAGAACGCCACTAGCCATCACCTTCAACCCCCAACTAAAACCTCTCGAACGCATCATCAAGGATCTACAACCTATCCTGAAGGACGACCCATCCCTCTCACAGATCTTGGGAGACAAGCCAGTCCTTGCTTACAGACGACCCCCCAGCCTGAAGCAAATACTCACCAGCAACCACAAACCACACAACAGAACCACTAACCCAGGAACCTGTCCTTGCAACAAAGCCCGTTGCCAACTGTGTCCACATATCTATTCAGGGGACACCATCATAGGGCCTAATCACATCAGCCACACTATCAGAATACCACTGGTCAGTGCTCTAGGGGTGTGTCAGTGTGGGACACCATCATTGGACCTAACCACATCAGCCACACCATCAAGGGCTCATTCATCTGCACTTCTACCAATGTGATATATGCCATCATGTGCCAGCAATGCCCCTCCGCCATGTACATTGACCAACCTGGACAGTCTCTACGTAAAAGAATAAACGGACACAAATCAGACATCAAGAATTATAACATTCAAAAACCAGTCGGAGAACACTTCGATATCTTTGGTTACTCGATTACAGACCTAAAAGTGGCAATTCTTCAACAAAAAAATTTCAAAAACAGACTCCAATGAGAGACTGATGAATTGGAATTAATTTGCAAACTGGATACAATTAACTTGGGCTTGAATAAAGACTGGGAGTGAATGGGTCATTACACAAGTAAAATTATTTCCCCATGTTTACCCCCCCCCACACACACACTGTTCCTCAGATGTTCTTGTCAACTGCTGGAAATGGCCCACTTGATTATCTCAACGAAAGGTTCCCCCCCCCTGCCCCCGCTGTCCTGCTGGTAGTAGCTCACCTTACCTGATCACTCTCGTTACAGTGTGTATGGTAACACTCATTGTTTCATGTTCTCTGCGTATGTACATCTCCCTACTGTATTTTCCACTGAATGCATCCGATGAAGTGAGCTGTAGCTCACAAAAGCTTATGCTCAAAAAAAATTGTTAGTCTCTAAGGTGCCACAAGTCCTCCTTTTCTTTTTGCGGATACAGACTAACATGGCTGCTACTCTGAAACCTGGAAAAAAAAGTGTTTTGCAAGTAACCTAGAAGATATATCAAAAGAACAAAGGTCTATTTCCACCAATGAGTTGGGCCAAATTATAACGATTCAGGTGAACCATGTAAAATTTGAAGCATTGTTGTAGCTGTGTTGGTCCAAGGATAAGTTTGCATGTTTTCACTCTCTCCTGCTTCATCCTCCATCCTTCTGTTTTCTTTGTCCCCTTGGGAACTGTCAGAATTCTTATTAAACAAATTCAGAGTGCTACAGTGCTAAATTAAGACCATATCAAATAACGAATCTTAAGGCACCAGATCCTCAGCTCCACCAGTGTCCACCCTTCTGGTCCTGGCTGGTATTTCTCTGCTGGCCCTGGATGCATTATTGTGCGCAGCCAACTGTCAAAATAGCTTATTCATAATTCCATCTCAAAGCCACATTAAAAATGCCAGCTAACGTCAAGATACCCCTTTTCTGAAGGTGGTTGAGCCTCTCAGTATATCAGCTACAATATTTTAAGGAACAAGGCAACAAGTGGTGTGGGCCTGTATTTTGGATCAATGGCACATTTATTAGCGGATAAACAACTCAGATCTGTGTCCCCTAATCTTAATCAATCTGCTCTTGGGATGACCCTCAGAATAACCATATGAACTGAAAGATCCTTTTTCATTACAACAGGATACATTGTCGTCACGAGCCATTTAACTCACATCCTTACTGTTAGGGATTCTTGAGCTTCCCATTCTGCCCCTGTGGCAGTCAAGAACAAATAATATTCCATCTGGATATGGACTGCCCTTTTTTTTTTTTATCATCTTCATGGTGGATGGATGCACTTGATATCTCCAGATTATGCGGCCATGGTAGAATGGCTATACCACTTGCCGACCATCTAAATCATTGTTTGTGCCATCAGACACTTATGCCAGAAGGAGGAGGAGTTTAACAACTAAATATAAAAGCTAGTAAAATAACAGGAAAAACAGGCAAAAGAAAGAAAAATAGATTTAAAAAAACCCTTAAATTAAGATGGACAGTTGAGTCCCTGTGTTTTGTACGCTATTTGGGGTATGGAAGTGTTTTGTGCTAGCACTTTTTTGAAGCACCTTGCTTACTTTTGGATGCTGTACAAATAATGGATATTACCAAATTGCCATGGAGAAGCTGTGGAAGCAATGACCAACCCCACCTCTCTCTCCTTTTGGCTTCTTCTGGTAATAAATGCATCTCCTGAATTAGTACATTATTGTCTTTAGGCTATTCAAACCCCATTATAGGAAATTATTTTCTCTTTATCTATTATACTGACCCTCAACTGACTCATAGACTCATAGATACTCAGGTCAGAAGGGACCATTATGATAATCTAGTCTGACCACCTGCACAACGCAGGCCACAGAATCTCACCCACCTACTCCTGTGAAAAACCTCTCACCTATGTCTGAGCTATTGAAGTCCTCAAATCGTGGTTTAAAGACTTCAAGGAGCAGAGAATCCTCCAGCAAGTGACCCGTGCCCCATGCTACAGAGGAAGGCGAAAAACCTCCAGGGCCTCTTCCAATCTGCCCTGGAGGAAAATTCCTTCCCGACCCCAAATATGGCGATCAGCTAAACCCTGAGCATATGAGCAAGATTCACCAACCAGATACTACAGAAAATTCTTTCCTGGGTAACTCAGATCCCACCCCATCACAAGCCATTGGGCCTATTTACCATGAATATTTAAAGATCAATTCATTACCAAAATCATGTTATCCCATCATACCATCTCCTCCATAAACTTATCGATTAGAAGATTAAATTAATCTGTCACATCAGCATATCTGATAACATATAATTTAGAACCAGACTTTATTTTGGTTTTTTGGTGAAAAACTGAGCAGGAAAAACTTCTTCCACTATCATGGAAATATCATTCACTGAGATAGAAGGACCTGTCCTAATCTGTCCTGTTGTATTTGTTACAGAGTAGAATTAATGTGGAGAAAATTAAAGAAGTTTGAGCCCATTCTTTTTAAACTTAGATGCATGGCAGATGGCCCACTGAATTCAGGTTAACATCTCCTGCAAGGACAAGTAACATAGAAATATAGTTGTTAGCAAGGACAAAAGAGAAGATAATCTGTACAGTGGGGGATGCAAATTTAGAAACGATATGAGAGTGGTCTGGGAAACAATTATGTCTATAGGGCCTTCAAAATTACCGGGCTAGTTGTAAAAATAGTACAGGAAATCAGGAACAAAAACTCTTACTTGCTGCAAGGGAACTGTATCCTGAATAAGAATATTAAAGACTGATGTGGGGGGGGGGGAGCATATAAGTACTTTGATTAGAATGAATCTGGGGCACAATCAGTGGACATTTCAGAAGGGAACTCTGCATCGGGGTAGATATTTTTATGGATGACATTTCAGGCAGCAAGGTCAAACTAACCTAAAAGGTATAACTGATGGACCCAGGGAGGAAAAAGATAACACAAGGCAAAGGATAACAAAGATTGTCTCTGACATACTACCTGCCAAAAGGGCAGACGAGAAGAAAGGATAGACACTTTAGGAATGAAATCCATTGTTTATCTTGTTGTAACACTGTGCATGGAAGTTGCTTCCTGTACACAGCTCTGTCTTTGGCAGTATATTTTAAAAAAAACAAAAGTAAAAAAAAAACACTGCTCATCATGCCACCTATTATTGTCTCATAGTTACACTGAGCTCCCGATGTACATTGTATCCACCTCTTCTCTCTTGTCTTATACTTAGATTGCAAGCTCCATTGGACAGGGACTATCTTTTTATGGTGCTTGTACATTTCTCAGAATAATGGGGTCCTGATCCATAAATGGTGTTGCTAAGTGTTACTGCATTATAAATAAACAATAATCTAGACTTTTTTAAAATAGTATAAGGCTAGATATGTGATGCATAGAGTTTCTTTGCGGTTTTAAATCTGTTTTTTCTATATTTTTAATCTTGTTTTATTCATCTCCTTATGGTTCATTTATTTATTTAGACTGTTCTTTGAAAACATTGTGCCAACTCTCCTCAAGAAGTGAAACATTCTTCAACCTCTTAGCCAGAGTGAAGAAATGAGCCTCTTTGGTACTCTTCTAGAAAGTACACAACTGCAAGGGTCGCAGTCCAAATGATACATGAGAAATTTCTAATGACCAAAAATGAGAACCAAGTTTAAGGCTGTAAGGTGATTCTTGTATCTTAAGTATGAATTTTAACATGAGTCATGAACTTTTTTTACACTAATTGTCTAACAATGAAATTATCTCAAGTTAGAAGTAATGGAATTTGTTGAAGATTTAGAATTTCCTCTGTTAAGAAAATTTCTTGTATTGCTTATTGCTGCCAACTTCTTCCTTCCAATTTCATTGGGTGTTGGGAAGAAGGGGAATATTGGGCTCTTAAAAATGCTGAAGCAAAGGGTTATGTCCCTCTATGTACTTTGTAAGGTGGCAGAATGTAACAAACCAAACTGGAACACAAAATGTCTGCAGTGGTAACACACAGCAGCAAACTTCTTAGGTATCCTTACGAATTCTAATGAAAACACTGGAAAGATCAGCCCCTGAAGTTCTTAATAAACAAACAATCATTAAATTATGTTAGGAGTTGATGGGTCCTATTGTGTATTGTTTCCCTTTCAGACCAACCTACCAGCCACATAGGTAGCACAGAGGTAGGGGGGAAACTCATTTAGACTGGGTACTTGTTCTGAATGTCCTATGTTTGTAATACTGTGTTCAAAACGCATCTTCCTCTTAAAACTCATGGACCCCCCCAGCTTTACTACTCCTGTGGGTTCTAATCTCCATTTCTTCTAAGGACCTGATTTTGAAATATATTTCCCGAATTTTCATGTAACAGTTGGGTAACTTCCTTTGTAAATGAATCAGTTTGACATCTACTTCTCTTCAGAGGACATCCTACAGCCACAGCAGACATTTTTGTTTTAAGGGAGCTGGGTTTATCTCAGTGTTGAATCACCTAGTTAACCACTATCCACAAAGTAATATGCATTTTGATAAAAGGAATGATTACTTCCCTTACATCAACCACAAGTGTTCTAGGTGCTTCACAGAACATATACATAGGTTCTTGTCTGGAAGAATTTATAATCTAAAGCCCATTTCTGCAATCTGATCTCCACAGGTGGACACCCATAAGAACATAAAAGTGGCCATACTGGGTCAGACCAAAGGTCTATCTAGCCCAGTATCTTGTCTTCTGACAGTGGCCAATGCCAGGTGTCCCAGAGGGTATGAACACAACAGGCAACCATCAAGTGAATCATAATGCGTAATCCCATCAAAGTCACAGGGTATATCTACACTGCAACATAAACCCAGGGTTAGTGGGACTTGATTCAGCTGACCCGTGCTAGAGAACCCTGGGCTTGAGTGTCTACACTGAATCTTAACCCAACATTAAGACTTTTCTAAACCAGGCTGGAACCTGGGGCTTTGGCATCCAAACTGCAGTGTATAGACCTGAGTCAAAAGAACCATATTCCAGAGTCCCTAGTGCCTTTCTGGGATGTGGCTGCTCTAGCCCTTTGACTTGTGCTGCACTGTGGGAAAACTTTACTGCCCAATCTGCATGTTACAGGAAGTTTGAACAGCCCACCAACACAGCCTGCTGAGGAATAATTTTGATCTGTGTGCTCAAAGCTACTGGAGCCACCAACATGGAGGAGGAGTTTTTTGAAGAACTGCTCTTGCTTGTACTTTCACTCCTGTATCAGGAAATGGGTAGAGCATCCATGAGGTGCTGGTGGGCAATTCAGTGGCATTTTCTGACCCACCAAAAGTACCTAACAGATTTCATGATTGAACAGCAGGAGGCAGAGGAGGAAGAGTACCCTGACATGGCAGATTTGCACTAGCAGATGCTGCTCAGTACAAATGACATAGCCCTGAAGACCAGACATTATCATCACTGTATATGGCATTGGTGAGATTATTATTTGAATACTGTGTCCATTTCTGATGTCAACAATTTACATATGAAGTTGAAAAATTGGAAAGGATCCAGAAAAGAGCTGCTAGTGGTCTGGACAACTTTCTTTCACAGTGAGAGACTAAAGAAGCTCAATCTATTTAATTTCTCCAAGAGAAGATTAAGAGGTGACTTTATTGTGGTGTTTAAATACCTATGTCAGGAGAAAAATTGTGATAGTAGAAGTCTCTTTAATCTTGCAGACAAAGGTGTAACAAGATCTAATTCCTGGAAGCTGAAGCTAGAAAAATTGAGGCTAGAAATTTTGTGTAAATGTTTAACAGTGAGTTTTAACAACCCACCTAGGGATGTGTTAGATTTTCCATCCCTTAAAGTCCTTAAATCAAGGCTGTCTTAATTATTCCTTATGTGTTAGAATTGCTCTTAATTGAAAAAAATAGACTGTTTCAGTCTACTAGTTTTATAAATGTTCCATTTATTATATTTTCTGGAATTTCATCAAAACGTTATCAACTTTTGTTTAAAAGTTCCTTTCACCATGACAAACTTTTCACCATGACCAGTTATACTTTTAATGAGGGAGTTCTTTTTTTGGAGGACTCTTACTAGCTTTAATCCCTCAAACCCATCCCTCCCCACCAAAAAGTCATAACACTATCTTTGCTATACTTCTGTCATAGTACCCTGAATTTTCTCTGTCTCCATAACGTACATGGCATTGACTTGTGTCCAAAAGTGACTTTTCAGATTATGAAATGTCTCTGCCTTCATTTGGATAACAATCACCCTTAAAACCCATTTGACTCTTACACCATAACACTAACCTTTCATTGTCTACCATGTTGGATGAAAAGTAATAAGTACTTAATCATGGAATAATTCATAGCTTTCAAATTCTGTACCATTCTCACTGGAGAAGACTAATCTTTTTTGATTATATGGAAGGGAAAGCAGATCAGTTTCACTCAGCTTCAACTGAGTTATGTATCCTTAAAAGTTGCTTATAAGGCAAATGAATTGTTATTCAAGATGAACATATGTTTATTTTTACCAACTATGTAAGTAGAATTGTGCTCCTGCAGGTTTTCCATGCAACATAATGATTCTTGTTCACTGTACATAAAGTATGCAGAGAAAATTCCCCCTGGGGATGTATTACTTCTGTTCTACTTTTGTTGATTTCTATACTTATGTAAACTACTGCAATTTTTCTTCATGGTTTTATTTTGATAAATGTTGGGAGGCAGGCATTTAAGTAAAACCATACATAAAAAGAGAGCTAGATCCACAGCTGTGCCAAGTTTGGACTCAGTACAATATGCCTAAAACCTGATCAACCCTCCCCTCACCATATTAAACCAGACTCTGAGGAGAGTGGTAACTTTAACCACCTCTCCACTCCCCATCCCAACAATCTTCTCCAGCCAAACTGGCCCAGGCATAATTTACAGTTGCCTAATAATGCAAACTGCAGTGATCACCTGCAGAAAGCCATTCACTCTTCTTTGCCACCGACATGCTCCATATGCAGGAGAGAGGGAAGTGAATATAGGTGGCATAGAGCCAGCTCAGTGTTTGGGGAGTGTTCAGGAGTCCCTGGGCAGCAACTTTGAGGCAGCTTCTATCTGCTGAGGTAGTGCAAAGCAGCCCAGAATCTGTCTCAAAGGTTTTTCTCTTCATATGATTCACAGCTGTTGAAACTCATCCCTGTGGAGAGGGCTTGTGCATGCACTTTGCATCACATAACTTCCACTTAAATCTTATTTTGAAGACTCAAATGTTGGATAGGCCTTGGGCTGGCTATCCACACAGCAGAGAATTTAATCCAATATGAATATTCTGGGAGAATATTCTGGGGGAATAAATTAAGCAATATATAAAGATTATCCAATGTTAGGTTTAGTTTCTGATAGGTACCAATAGTAATAAAGTGATAATAGTTTATTAAAGCATACATAGCCTTTTAAAATGTTACTTCTTGTACATTCTTGCTATAGTGATAACACATTATAGCTATTGACACTAGTGTCAGTGGCTATCTGAATCAGTGGCATTGTATATACAATACAGTCTGTTTGGTAGTGCATATAGAGAGAGTCTATGTTTCAGGAACTCTTTACGCTCTTCAGTCTGATCTTTCATACTCCAGTTTTGCATGAGTCAATGTATTTTTGTTAATGATATATGAGTTCCTCAGAATTTAAAAATTCTGCAGTCACCCTCTGTGGCATAGTTTCTGTTTAATTTATTGTGATTTGCCATTCCTTATCAAGCCGCTTTGCATTCAGCATTTTATTTAATGGACTCATTTAACTCAGAATTCTTCTGTTCACATTGTTTGTTTTTTGTTACAATTATCAAGCAAGTCTTCAGAAAAAGGAAACAAAGAATGAAGGTCAGTCACTTGATGATTAGTTTGATCAGTTACCTAATAAAACCAATATGGCTAGTGTTGTTCTAAATTTGGAGGTGACCTTTCCAATGTTTTAAATAATGAAAGAAATGATTTATGGTGATGCATCCCATGCTATTACATTTTGACATGTATAAATGATGCGCTGAAATTCTATAATGCATCAATTTTCCCGTGTTATTGGTAGATACAATACCTTTACTTGATAGAAGATTACATTTACATACTTCCTAATATACAAATTATTAGAAGCCAACCTAATTGAAAAACAACATTTATAATACCAAAGCTCACCTTTGATTTGAAGGATATTATGAGTTATGTGCTTCATAGATTTTTATTTATAATCATTTAATTAAAAAAGTATGAGCTTAAATTGTTCTGCACAGCTATTTAGGTAATGTTTCTGCTTGAGTGAAATTACCCTGGACGAAGTGGACAAATATAACTTGCTGTACTGTACCTGTTCAATGTCTGTGTTTTATCCTCCTTCCTAACGACAGGTCACATTCTCATAAAGGTAATCTGAAATTTGTCAGCTGTCTTTTTTTTCTCTCTCACACCAATTCAGATACATTTAAAAGCTCTACTGCAGACCCTAGAAGCTGGGACTAAGCTGTGATCTAGATGGGGATTCAAAAGCATATATGAGAGAATAGTAGAGCTGTCCAAACCATGGATGCTCAGTTTGTGGGGTGGGGGGGGGTGAAATGATATTTCAGTGTCTGTTTTCATTCTAATTCAGAACTGGCAGCACCAAGAGGCAGCTGACCCAGGAGTCTCAAGGCCCTGGGGTGCCTGACCCTTGGGCAATACACATGGTAGGGCTACCCAGAACAGTGGACCCTGGAATCCCATCCCAGGACATCCAAGCTCCCAAGTTCATGGCAGAAAGCCTGGAAGCCCTTTCAGGACCAAGGATCACAGAAGCTCCCTGCTGTGGAACCAGGAACTGAGCCCAGGCTAAAGCCAGGGTGCTCAGGGCTTCTAGACTCCTAGCTTCATGGCAGGGAGCCTGGAAGGCTTCAGAACCCCCAAACTTCCCTGGCTCCATGGTAGGGGCTTAGAAGCCCTGGCATGACTGGGCTGCCCCAGCAACACTGACCCTGGGAACTCGTGTCTATGATCCTGGGGCAGCCTGCTTGGAGGGGTTAAATGAATTGGCATTTTCTGATAAAAGTCTGTTTTAGCAGAAAATTCCAGACCATCTCAAGAGATAGGTCTCCAGCACCCAGTTAGCTGTGCATCTAACTCCTCTAGGAGCTTTCAGGGTGTTAAAAAATTGATGATTATTTTATTTAAATTGGATTTTTAATTTTTTTTTATTTAAATTATACATTTTTTTTCTTTTTTAAAATAAATCTGTTAAAATGATATCAGAGCTTAATACAAAATATGTTAAGGCCTAAACTTATAATCTTTTAAAATATATAAATAAAGAATAAACATGCTGAATCCATGAGCCTCTATCAGCAATTTTGAGTTAGAAGCTTCTTTTCTATTTAAGGAAAGAAACTAAGGAAAATCATAACCATTGAGGTCAAACTTTATAGCCGTAATAAGTCAACCTAAGTATTTTAGGAGACTGCCTCATTTACAAGAGACTTACACAAGACTGGAAACTTAAGGTCTAGTCATTTTCAATTAGCCTTATTTGAAAATATTCCCAGGTTGAACTGAAACAATCAGTTTAATCCCTCTGTTTAATAAATCATTTAGTTATAATTGTGAAATATGTCTTCATAAGAGAAGGTTATGTATACAAAATATTTAAGGTTGTTTTGTTTAATAAAATAAATTGTATACACTGTGTTGTGTGTTTAATTAAATCTCAGTTACCTTCCTAATGCAGCTTGACACAAATCATCAGCAAAAAGTTAATTATCTTGTAAATAAGCAATATATCATTCATCATTTTCTAACATACTAAAAAAGACAATTAATAAGAATCTGAAAATATTAAGCTATGTAATTACTTAAATAAAAGTATATATACTTCTAGGTAGCAAAAAATGTACTAAATATAGTGTAAATGCCCTGCTTAGTTGGAAATCAATGTTTTAATGAGGAGTCCTTGTGGCACCTTAGAGAATAACAAATTTATTTTGGCATAAGCTTTCATGGGCTAGAACCCACTTCATCGGATGCATGAAGTGAGAATACAAGGAGCAGGTATAAATATATGAAAGGATTGGGGGTTGCTTTACCAAGTGTGAGGTCAGTCTAATGAGATAAATCAATTAACAGCAGGATATCAAGGGAGAAAAAATAACTTTTAAAGTGATAAGAGAGTGGCCCATTACAGACAGATACATTTGTTAGTCTCTAAGGTGCCACAAGGACTCCTCATTGTTTTTGCTGATACAGACTAACACGGCTACCACTCTGAAACCAATGTTTTAATGGTTATATCAACCAATGAGACTACATCTTTCTTTAGAAAATAAGTGAAGTACAAACGGAGAAGCTGATTATAATTGATGATTTACATTAAGGCTTTCCACTTGGTGATTTAAATCATTATTTAAATTGCTGATTTAAATCAATCCACCCTGGGAGCTTTCGAAAATCTCACAGTTAGTGATAATAGGCGAACTTCAAAATAGTTCAGAAGTTTCGTTTGAATATTTATCTGATCAGAAAAGGGACTGAACCAAACCCTCAAATCGTTATATTTTACACAAACTATGAAGGAGTTCAGGTGAAGATATCCAGCTCAGGACCTTCACTCAGTTAAACCATTTTGCAGTAAGTTTCTCTAGCAGTTATTCATATTCTAACAGGGTCTATCAGACCTTCTCTGCCCACCCCTGGAAGTGTCAGTGCCCTGACAAAACCCTGGGTACAAACAAGATTGAGCCTGCCAGGGGCCTACATGGGCCAGAAAGAGATGCTAATCAATCATCTCCAAACCAGCAGGAATGTAATGAAGGTTTGCCAGCCTCATCCCAGGGGGAGTACTGGGTGGAGCTGGGATAGGAGTGGAGTGCCTCAGGCCTAATCCAGAACCCTGGTCAAATTTTTGCCTTTTGAGTTGTGTTTGTGTTTCTTTACAAGTTTAAAGGCATGGACAGCAAATTTTCACCGTAACTTCAATAGACTGTTAAAGGACTCATATCTAGTTTGCTCACCAAGCGAGGGATACAAAAGTACTCAATAGACTGAGTAGTGATTACCAAGTTTAATATTTTTTCTAGTCATTAAATCAAGTAAAAATATGAAATACAGCTCATAGGGGAAGTTTAAAATTTGAAAAATAAAAACACTTCTTTTAATGTGCAACTTCCCCTCCATCAAAAGCAAGGTTTGAACCTGAACCTACAGCATTACAGCACAATCTATCACAACTTGAGGTGTAGGCTAGCAGCAGATCCCTATAGTTATGTACCATTAGAATGAATTTGTGCATCTTTTTCTTTAAGAAGTTTTCACAGCTCCTTAATTGATTACAGCAGGCCTTCAGTATTTGACAGGGCTTGTGGCTTTTCTTGGTCTCATTAAATTCTACTAAGCTTTAGCGGAGATATAAACTGTTAAACACTGCCACTTTCCCTTCTCTTGCTTTTCATTCCTCCGAAAATATGTCCACATGTCAAAATCATAACAGAGCACATGAAAATTCTAAGGCCTGGCTCACATTGCAGCCAAAGTAGCCGCAGCACACTCTATAGGGAACACGGGGGAGCCAGCAGAGCTGCTGCAGCAATGGCAAAAGACCAAGCACATGGCCCCCTATGGTCCATTTCTCTTCATCAGTGGCGCTACATGGGGCTTGAGCGCCAGCAACTCAAAAAACAGCTGATCACACCGCCAAATACTTCTAAACCCATCCAAACATCCTCTGAAATAACTATCTTCAGCTGCCGCTAGCCTACAGCTCAAGTGGTGATCGTTTGTGCTGTAAAACTGAAGGCTCAGGTTCAGACTTTGCTTGCTTAGTATGTATAGGTTCGTGTAATTAAAGATAGCATAATGCATATGCACTAGGGAGCAGAATTAACATTTCACAGAGAACCATAAATCTGGCATTTCCTAATTTTCAGGTGTTTGACTTTGAAACCTAAATAACATAGCTTTTGTATCTATTTCATATACAGATTAATTTTCATGGTCAGTATCTTCTAGCTGAATAACTCTTCGCATAATAATGTACATGTGGAAAGTACCCTTGATTATGGCTATTTTCACTTTTCCTTGATTAATGGTATCCATTATCCTTATCCTTAAGTCATAGTCCAAAATTTCTAATTAAAGTGATATTCAGCTGCTGTTATTTTAACTCTACTCTCTCATAATAAATAATAATAATAAAGGTGTCTGCCTCTGTATCTTGTGGTTGTGAGTTCCATAGATAAAATGCATTGCGTGCGGGTTTTTTAAAATCTTACCACTTGTAATTAATTGCTTTTTAATTTCCTCGTATGCCCTCTTGTTTCTGTATTAGGAGAGCGCAAATAGTAGTGGTATGTCTACCTGCTCTGTCATTTATTATGCTCACTGCTAAGGCCATGTAAATGGGCCTTAATGTGTAAATGAAATTTATGATCACTTTACGGTCCATTTACACTTTGCAAACAAATGGAGTTCCCCACCTGCAGGCATTTGGAACACAAGGGGCCTGATCGTATAAATGACACTCTCTGGAGTATAAAAGTGTTGCCATATGACCCTGTTTTTAATGCTAGAACTGGTTTTGGGTGTAATATTGATAGCTTTATACAGCTTGAAATATATTAGGGGGCAAGCAGGAGAATACAATTAATTGGGTTATTAAGCTTTGTTGTAGTTAGATTCCTGTTTTATTAGCGTGAGGCCTTGTGCAAGCAGTTATACCAAGGCTGAGTTTATGGCTAAAAAAGTGCATGTCCAATATGTTAATCCCAGATCATGAATTCTGCATTCTCAGTTTGAGAGACAAATTAGTGACCACAAGAATATGGGTACACTGCAGAATTACAGAAGTAATTCTGCAATAAGGGAACATTGGAGGGCCTTTGGCAACATTGTAATTAGGCAGTAACTGCGGAGTTAGGCTGCATTAATAGATAGGCATTGTTAAGAAATGACTGACACAAATGATTAATATTAATGACCGGAAGTATAATTATGGGCACCTACAATGCCACATATGGTTAATGGGCAGGAATTGTTATGATCACATAAAATGATCAAATATGGCTGTGTATACAACTGGTTACATAAAGAAGGGGCATAAAATATTCAGTCAAATTTCTTAATTGTCAGATTCCTGGGGCTCCTGAATCGGTGTCAGCTGATCTGTGGCCTTCTGCAGTGCTCCACTAACAATGTATTCATCTCTTTATTTCTTGTAATTGTTGTTAGCATGCTATGATACCTTATGGCTTAAACGTATTTGTTATATGTGAGACTTTCTGCTGTTTGGTCCTATTGATGAGTAGAATGATATGATTTTTATGTAAGGGTATAATTGAATACACATATCTCACTCACACATCACATCAATCCCACAATTAAAAAGAAACATTTGTAAGAGAAACTTCTGGAAAGAACCAGTGATAATTAATATATAGCATAAGTGAGATATTATTAATAAACATTAGTGTGGAAAGTTTATGGTTTTATTATTTGGTTGGGCTACAAATGTACACTGTGCTAGGGTTGCAATAATCATTGACAATGTGCTACTTCGCAGGCCAAGAATATTGATTCTAAAAGAGCAGTTTAAAATAAAAAAAATATTAAAACCTTGTGACAGTGTAAATCTATGCTTTTTAGCTTGAACAGTAGAAATGAATTTATGACAAAATCTACTCTCCTTTGTCAATGTAGTACAAAACTGTAATTCATCAACATTGTGGACTGCAAAATGAAGGCTGCATGACCCCAGATAATAAAAATATAATGTAATTCTCTTCTGTTTTGTTTTTTGTTTTCTTTTTTAACATGTAGATGACATCATAAAGTTTACAATGGTTAAAGTTAGGGTAAGTTGATAATTTTTTGATTAAAACCTTTATTGAAAATATATTGGTTTCAATGAATATTTCACCCAGATAGGCTTCTCAGGTCCAGATGGAATTTCTGGTATAAACCAGAGAGAGGAAGAGAGCACAGCGACAGAAGACCGAATAGTCCAGTAGTTAGAGCAATTGCCTGGGAGGTGAGAAACCCAGGTTTCACTCTATTATACTATCAGTCTCTCTCTGATTCAGTGAATATTTAATTGTACAAGGTGGATCAGCTCCAACAGGAGAGATTGAAAGAGCTTGACTCTGCGGTCCAGTGCTCCACATCAGGTATAGCATGGACTTTAACCTTCATGTCCCATAACCCAGTTGAATGCCCCAATCACTGACCAACAGATTATTGTGGGTTGGGTCCCTTTCTTTCCTTTATTTTAATTCAAAAAGGTGTTTCATCCTGCTGTGGAAAGAAAAGAAATTCTGAGACCACTGAATTTTGTGCAAAATTGAATTCTTGTTTTCCAGCCAGTCTGACTTACAATACACATTAATGTAGTCAAATTAAATTCTACAGCAAAATCCCTCCAGTGTGGCCTAGTGGATGGGATAGTGGATTAGGACTCATGATACCTCAGCTCCACTCTTTGGTCTACCACTGACAAGGTGGGTAACATTGGGCAAGTCACTTTAACCTCCCTGTGCCTCAGTTTCCCCATCTGTAACTTTGGGAAAATGATATTGACCTCTTTTACAAAGCACTTGGAGGTCTATGGATGAAAAATTCTAAATAAGATGTATTATTATCTTAAAGCCGCTTTCAAGTGTACACAGATGAAACAAATATAATTATCAAGTGAGCTAGATCTACATATCTTATTCCTCGGTGTTAAACTGTGGAGCAGAGAAGAAGGAGGCAAATAGTAGTCTTCACTAAACAAACCGGAGGCTAAACCATAGTAAAAAAATCCTGCCTCTTGATCTTTATAAATTTTTTTAATAATAGTTAAACCGGAAGAGACTTCTTTCCCCCTTTTTCAACAGTGGCAAAAGATTGTCTTTCTTCTTCCCACAATTAACACTAACTCTTTTAAGTAAAGTTAAACCAAAATTTGCTCATATTATGAGGAAGGTGCTGAAATATTCCCCCTTATTGGTGAAACTACTTCCGAAGTCCACTGGAAAAGCTCAGGTCGCTACTGGTGCTCCAGGGAGGGGATCACGTACACACGCACACTGTAGACACAAATGTCTTCCCACTTGTTTCCAGGTTCAACTCTAAGTGTTGGTTTTGAAGTTCAAAATTCTAAACGGTGCAGGCCCTTAGAGAATGCTAGGGTGGGATTTTCACAAGTGGTCATCACTGGCCGCACTCTGCTCCCACAGAGTAAAGTCAACACTGAGAACTTTTGAAAATTCCACTCTACATCTTCCATCACGTAATACAGCACCATGCCAGTGGAGATAAACCTGAGGGCTGCCAATTCAGTTTAACAAACCACTTAAAAAGCAGCTGTAAGGAAGTTTTGCCATTGAGTTCCAAAGGAGGAGGATGTGGCCCTTGATTTAAATTTAACAAATGGTATTGTTCTCTTTCCTTGTTTATCCTTAGACTGCAAACGACAATTTTTGTATAGGGACACAACAACAGACTATCTCCTTACAGTTACTACAACCTAATAAATATGTTACTTTATTGGTGGGATACATACGCCAAATGGTGTACAAACCCAGAAATAAACAGGAACTAAGTTCAAAGGTTGAAGTACAGCTCCAGCCATCATACTCTGCCATCCAGTTAACCCCTTAACAGCCACTTTACTACAAGAGTAAATTCCAGAGCCTCACTCCTCTTTCACGCACCTGCATGGTGCTAATAATCAAATACAAAAGATGGTGCAGTTATCGCTTCTTTTAAAGCTTCGGACATAGGCAGGGCCGGCTCCAGGCACCAGCTTTCCAAGCAGGTGCTTGAGGTGGCATTGAGAATGGGGCGGCCATCCGTGCCCAGGGCATGGTAGCTCCGACGCTCTTCTGGGCAGGGCAGCTCTGCCGCTCTTCCGTCCAGGTGCGGTGGCAATTCGGCGGCAGTTCCGCCACTTTAGCAGTGGTGGCAATTTGGCAGCGACTGCTTGGGGAGGCAAAAGTGGTAGAGCCGGCCCTGGATATAGGCTACTGCCCGAGGAAGGATATGAGGCTGAATAAAGTCATGTTGTGGTTTGTATGTAACCAGCTATCAGTAGGAAGGAAAGGAGGTCTGGAGAAGAAGCCATGAGGAAGTTTCTCCATCTGATCCTAAGCTCAGAGGAAATAATCTGAAAATACATTAAATTGCAACCATTGCCCTTGTTGCTAGATCATGACACTCTGTCTAAGATCAAGTTTCATATAATATTATTATATATTCTTTATTATATTTTCCGTCTTGCGTTGCTAAGGAATGGGACTCTCTCATATAATAGCTCATTTATAAAACTACTGTGTCAGAAATGGGTCTGAATCATAGAGTAAATAAGTTATATATTTTTGTTTTGTTACAATGTTTGTGCATTTATGGTTTCTATGATTGTTTCATTGATTGGTCATTCCTGGTCAGGAATTGTAAATAAAACTACATACTGTTTTCAACAGGCTTCATATCTCCAAGACCTCATTTGGTACCATAGTCTCCCAACATGGGAAACCATCAGAATGTTCCATCATAGCATCTTCTGTGTTTCTGAGAACCAAATTCAGGAATAGTTGATAATTGCAGGAAGCATCCAGGACACTAATCAGGGAAAGTGTTTATTCTGAAAAAATCATTGGAACTGTCTGCTGAGTGAACAGGATCCATTAAAAAGGCCAGTGGGATGGTAGGTTATATTAGTAGAAGGAGAGTGACAAAGCCGTATTTGGCAGTCTCCTTCTGGAACAGCATGAGAACAATTACTCACTTTCGTACTCAGAATATTATTGTCTTGTACAGAGTACAGCAATGGTGATATCAATTCCCAAGAATTTATTTTATGAAGGAAATTTGAGGAGCTTTCAATAATCCTCATTTGAAAGGAGGAGACTTTAAGTGAACATAATGGGAGCTTTCAGAATCATGACATGAGTTGATAACACTAATAGAGAAAAGGTTTTCATACCAGTAAAAGGTAAAACAAAACAAAACAAAAAATCTAACAAATTCATGTCAGGGGTATACTCTAAAAAGATGGGAAATATGGAGTAAATAGATAATTCTGGGAGAAATATCTAATAAGTTGATAGAGTATATGATTGAAACAGAAAACTGTTTCTGAAAAAGCAGGACAGTAGGACTACGACCAATCAAACAGATCTGCCATGTAAACCCAGATGGCTTTTTGCTGTACTTAAATATTATGTTTTCAATTTCAAAGTGAAAGGGAATCTTAAAACATCCCAAAAACCTACCTACAACACGTCATTTTTTCCACAGAATTGTTTGCAGTTTTTCTTTCTAAAGCTTTCTCCATGCCCATACAAGCCTGTTTCAGTTTCCAACTTCTCCCCCATATTGCTGTGGAAGCTGCTGATTATGTGGGTATTGATTCAGCTCACAGAAACATGTAACAGCAAATAGCATGTGACCTTTCATACCCCATGTCATAAATATAAAGGGAAGGGTAAACCCCTTTGAAATCCCTCCTGGCCAGGGGAAAGCTCCTCTCACCTGTAAAGGGTTAAGAAGCTAAAGGTAACCTCGCTGGCACCTGACCAAAATGACCAATGAGGAGACAAGATACTTTCAAAAGCTGGGAGGAGGGAGAGAAACAAAGGGTCTGTGTGTCTGTCTATATGCTGGTTTCTGCCGGGGATAGACCAGGAATGGAGTCTTAGAACTTTTAGTAAGTAATCTAGCTAGGTATGTGTTAGATTATGATTTCTTTAAATGGCTGAGAAAAGAATTGTGCTGAATAGAATAACTATTTCTGTCTGTGTATCTTTTTTGTAACTTAAGGTTTTGCCTACAGGGGTTCTCTATGTTTTTGAATCTAATTACCCTGTAAGATATCTACCATCCTGATTTTACAGGGGGGATTTCTTTATTTCTATTTACTTCTATTTTTTATTAAAAGTCTTCTTGTAAAACACTGAATGCTTTTTCATTGTTCTCAGATCCAAGGGTTTGGGTCTGTGGTCACCTATGCAAATTGGTGAGGCTTTTTACCAAACCTTGTCCAGGAAGTGGGGTGCAAGGTTTTGGGAAGTATTTTGGGGGGAAGGACGCGTCCAAACAGCTCTTCCCCAGTAACCAGTATTAGTTTGGTGGTGGTAGCGGCCAGTCCAAGGATAACGGGTGTAATATTTTGTACCTTGGGGAAGTTTTGACCTAAGCTGGTAAAAGTAAGCTTAGGAGGTTTTTCATGCAGGTCCCCACATCTGTACCCTAGAGTTCAGAGTGCGGGAGGAACCTTGACACCCCATGTCCCTCTCAAGATGATGTCTCCTAAGGATCCATTTGTTACCAAAGTAGAAAGACTGTATCATAGGCAAAAAACAAAACCTGCCAACATTTTCAAAACTGTTTGGAGCAAAAAAAGAATCTCATCTTTTGCCTTTTAATGAAATGAACAAAAAGGCAAAGGTTTCAGAAATTGCTTTAGGTGCATAACTTTTCACACAACATTAGAGGAACTGACCTTTCTATGCAGAGCACATTCTTCTCTGTAAATATTATAGAATTTATTCTTTGGATGGGTCATTGTTGCATGCATCTCTCCAGATACTTCAAATCTGTTTTAAAGGTGCAAGGTGCTGACTTTTAGCATCTGCTCTGTGAACATTGCAGATGAGTTCATATCTTGTCAAAAAGTATATCTTTGTAAGGCCAGCATTGATAGTTTCTAATCAAATAAATGCTTATTAATGTCATCTGTGACATGTCTCTAAAAGCCTAGATAGAAAGCAAATGGTTTCTTTGACTCGCTGCAATGTCACATCCATGTCAATGCCCAGTAAATATATTTGAGATATTTTTTCAAGGGTATGAGAGCATTTCTGGAGTAGTCACTTGCCCTTCAGCCTCATGGTTTATACAGTTATCCTAGGCATGAAGTAACATTCATGAACATCACTGCCTGTTATGTCTCACTGCTTGATTATAAACAAATACAGTAGATTCTTGTTGCTTAGAAGTAAGAGGAGTGTAAAAACAAGCAAACAAAAATAAACTATTGGTCCCAATTCTGCCCTCAGTTTGACTCTTGGGTACCCATTTACTTCTGTGAGGTTGCAAAGGTGTAAATGAGGGTGGAATTTTTCTCATTAATTTCCTGTGTGAACGAAATATGTAACAGAAGAATAGGTTAAATGAGAAGTTTAAGGACAAAGGAATCTTTGAGATGAATCTGGATTTTTCACACCCAAAATTATTATTTTTAAGCTCCTGGATATTTGTTTTTGTGCACCAGAATTTATAGCAGTACACAAGACTGAAGAATGTTTTTTTAAAATATGATATTATTACTGTATAAGACGAGACAAAGCTTGGAATAAGTATAATTTTATATGATTAATCAAATAGCACTATTAGCAGAGAGGAAACATGGCATTATGGTTTAAGCATTGACCTATGACTGAGGCAATCTGGATTCAATTCCTGGACCTTTTCCCAACTTCTTTATGACTTTGGGCAAGCTATTCAATCACTCTTTCTCAGTTCCTCATCTGTAAATTGGGACTTTATTTTGATTGTAAGCTCTTCAGGGGAACAATTGTCTCTTACTATGTATATGTATGGAATCCATCATAGTGGGCTGTACTCTTGATTGGGGCCTCTAATGGAAATACTTAAAAATTAATTCTCATGCGAGGCAAAAGCCTGGATAATTATACAAAAAATACTATGTTTATCCATGGGATGGGTAAAACACAGTTAGATCTAGTGAAAACTGATTAATACTACATTCAAGCATCCAGCAAATAACCATTAACCATATCCTTACTCTATACACATAGCCAGAGACATCCAAATAGATGTGCTATGATTACAGCTGGGTTGCTAACAGATTTTTTGGTTCACTGATGTCAGATTCATAGATATTTAGGTCAGAAGGGACCATTATGATCATCTATGATATTCTATGATATCTAGTCTGACCTCCTGCACAACGCAGGACACAGAATCTCACCCACCACTCCTGTGAAAAACCTCTCACCTACGTCTGAGCTACTGAAATCTTCAAATCGTGGTTTAAAGACTTCAAGGAGCAGAGAATCCTCCAGCAAGTGACCCGTGCCCCATGCTACAGAGGAAGGCAAAAAACCTCCAGGGCCTCTTCCAATCTGCCCTGGAGGAAAATTCCTTCCTGACCCCAAATGTGGCTAAACCCTGAGCCTATGGGCAAGATTCACTAGCCAGATACTATAGAAAATTCTTTCCTGGGTAACTCAGATCCCACCCCATCTAATATCCCATCACAGGCCATTGGGCCTATTTACCATGAATATTTAATTACCAAAACCAGGTTATCTCATCATACCATCTCCTCCATAAACTTATCAAGTTTAATCTTAAAGCCAGATAGATCTTTTGCCCCCACTGCTTCCCTTGGAAGGCTATTCCAAAACGTCACTACTCTGATGGTTAGAAACCTTGGTCTAATTTCAAGTCTAAACTTCCTGGTGGCCAGTTTATATCCATTTGTTCTTGTGTCCACACTGGTACTGATCTTAAATAATTCCTCTCCCTCTCCAGTATTTATCCCTCTGATATATTTATAGGGAGCAATCAAATCTCCCCTCAACCTTCTTTTAGTTAGGCTAAACAAGCCAAGCTCCTTGAGTCTCCTTTCATAAGACAAGTTTTCCATTCCTCTGATCATCCTAGTAGCCCTTCCCTGTAACTGCTCCAGTTTGAATTCATCTTTCTTAAACATGGGAGACCAGAACTGAACACCGTATTCCAGGTGAGGTCTCACCAGTGCCTTGTATAATGGTACTAAAACCTCTTTATCCCTACTGGAAATAGCTCTCCTGATGCATCCCAAGACCACATTAGCTTTTTTCACGGCCATATCACATTGGCGGCTCATAGTCATCCTGTGATCAACCAATACTCCAAGGTCCTTCTCCTCCTCCATTACTTTTAATTGATGCGTCACCAGCTTACAACTAAAATCTTGTTATTAATTCCTAAATGCATGACCTTACACTTCTCACTATTAAATTTCATCCTATTACTATTACTCCAGTTTAAAAGGTCATCCAGATCCTCCTGTAGGATATCCCTGTCCTTCTCTAAATTAGCAATACCTCACAGCTTTGTATCATCTGCAGACTTTATTAGCACACTCCCACTTTTTGTGCTGAGGTCAGTAATAAAAAGATCAAATACAATTGGTCCCAAAACCGATCCTTGAGGAACTCCACTGGTAACCTCCCTCCAGCCTGACAGTTCACCTTTCAGTAGGACCCGTTGTAGTCTCCCCTTTAACCAATTCCTTATCCACCTTTCAATTTTCCTATTGATCCCCATCTTATCCAATTTAACTAATAATTCCCCATGTGGCATGGTATCAAATGCCTTACTGAAATCTAGGTAAATTAGATCCACTGCGTTTCCTTTGTCTAAAAAATCTGTTACTTAAATCAGGTTGGTTTGGCACAATCTAGCTTTTGTAAAACCACGTTGTATTTTGTCCCATTCACGATTGACTTCAATGTCCTTAACTACCTTCTCCTTCAAATATTTTTCCAGGAAGCAGGGCCTGCAGGGGAACCAGTCTCCCAGCAACTTAATAAGCACAGCTGGCCTGTAATAGGTTGTCTGATTGGTTGCACTGCCTGATTGGTGGAAAGAGTCAGCAGACTGGCTCTTAAACCCAGCAGCAGCACCACTTAAGTGGCTGCTGAAGATATTTATCTATGGCTGCTGTAGCCCCTGCCTTGCTTTATTCCAGGTCACTTTGTTCTGACCTTTGGCTCTGATTTATGACTCTAGCTCTCACCTTGAACTTGATTCCTGGCTACCGATTCCTTCTCTGATCATTGGGAAGGACTGCTTACACCCTAGTCACATGATAAGTAGCAGTTCCAAAAAATCAAACACAAATTTTACTTTGACTCAAACTGAATTAGTTTTTTGAATTTTTGGTGAATTTAAAATCTCCATTTTGGGTTGAACAAAATTTGAACCCAACCACTTTGCTTGCGGGCATTTTTGTTGGTCTAGCTTCACAACGTGTATGCCTACACCAGGGGCAGCTCTACCAATTTTGCCGCCCCAAGCAGTCGCCGCCGAATTGCTGCCGAGCCCAGAAGAGCTGCGGGGTTGCCGCCAAATTGCCCCCGCCGGACACGGACTGCCACCCCATTCTGAATGCCACCCCAAGCACCCGCTTTGAAAGCTGGTGCCCGGAGCTGGCCCTGGCCTACACTGAAGACCATACCTGTGTCTAGGCATGCAGTTGTTGTGCCCAAAGCCCCCTGTTGTCCACAGTGAAATCCTTGAAGCATTTGGCTTGGGGTGAGTAGATACCACACTAACCAGTTCCCCTGACAGATGTGAGTGAAGGCTAAGGTGAGCTCTTGCTCTTATCACTGTGGATGTGGGTCTCAGGTTTTAATAGTCATCCACTCCTATTCCCACAATGTGTTGTACCCATATTTTTCTGACCATAATCTGTAAAGTTCCCATTCCCCCTGTAAGTAGTGAAGTAGCATGCTGCTCTCTCCAAATCCCACTAGAGTTCTGCTGCAGTGTGAAAAGTTCACTAGTACAGGTGAAAAGCGCAACAGGACAGAGAGCAGCTGGTTGACCTGACGAGGACATGAATTTTAATAGTATCTGGGTTCAGCCCAGTGGTCAGCATGATTTCGTGTGGGGTAACAAGAACATCCACCTATACCTTCAAATTTCCAGAAGGCTGTCAGAGTTGGGCATTCATCATACTGCTGTGCAATGCTGGAGAAAAAAAAAAAACGAAGCATTTGAAGTAGCAGTAAAGAAAGGTCCAGATCTCAAATGAACAGTCTGGGAATGTGTATCTACAGGGAACTGCATAGTGCAATGTCCAGGTCCCCAGCCCTGAGCCTACTGTGTTTCACTATGTGCTGCTGAACCCTGCTGAGCTCATTGTCTGATGGGATCGTGATGAGGATGATACAACTAGGAGCCAGAAAGATTCCACAAAGGGCCAGGAATTGATTGCACGCTTGTACCTGGAGGACCAGATTGCAAAAGCCATTGATGAGGCCCTGAAGAGGGACTAGTTCTTCAGTAGGGACCAGACCCGTAGGGTTCTAAGTTAAACCAATTGCCCTACCCTCAGCTCATTCACTTTGTTGTAGTGTAAAATTTGCACTCCTAAAACCAATGGAATTTGAAATTATGTCCAGATTTTTTTTTTCTTCCCTGGCTAATATTTCATGCATTGCTCTGTGTCTCTCTGTGTGAGAGATATAGTGGCCTCTGCAGCAGGAGGAAAGGTTGATAGAGTGCTTCCTAGAGGAAGAGAGGGAGCACAGGGTGTGAGAGAATATGCTCATGGAACATTTAATAGGACGGGCCTTGGACAGAGTTCAGCATCCACCTGCTGCTGAGGCCCCAGCTGCAGCACATCGGCTCCTCCTCCTCCAGCTGCGGCACAGAGTGCTACTACACCAGCAACTCCATGCCTCAACACCCGTCAGACTGGCCAGGATGACAGTACTGAGCCTGCTGGAGTAATGGTGAATCCAGAGATACACCACCACCTGCTAGGAACTGTTAGCCCAACACCACCTGTTAGGAACCGCCCCTCTGCCCCACCCCCCGGTATCTGTGCAAGCACCAGATGGTGTTTCCCCCTGGATGAGGAGGAAGAGAACTGTTCAAAGACATTAAACCTGGGGCACACTTCATAGTTTGCTAACTAATGTTTGAAAAAACGTCCCGTTTGGCGTTTTTAGATGTAACCTTCAAACTTATTTTGCTGCAAACTTTTGTTGGGAAACTTTTCTGTTCATTTTTCCATATGTAGCTGTCACACATACGTTGCTGCTCATGGGAGGCAACCCCATGGCTTCATTGCAGATCTCTTCTCATGATGTAAACTGGTTCCTGGATAGACAGAGTCACAACTCCATCTCTGGGCACAAGATGGGATATGACTATTGCATAGGTGCTATATCACTGATCTACAGTGACTCACTCTTTGGTTGCTACTGTGCCCAGTTAGGACCCAGAATTGTAGCCACTGGACCCACTCGGGACAATCTGGAACTCTAAACATTTTCAGTAGGTAGAGCAAAGAAATTATGGATATGTTCATACATGTATGAGTTACACTAAATCAGTGGTTTTCAAACTGCAGGTCACAACCCAGTACTGGGTCGCGGAATGTAAGGCACTGGGTTGTGGCGGCTCTGGTTAGCCCCACCAACTGGGCCATTAAAAGTCCCATCAGTGGTGGTGCCTGGCTAAGGCAGGCTAATTCCTACCTGTTCTGACATGACGCTGCGCCCCAGAAGCGGCCAGCAGCAGGTCCAGCTCCTAGGCGGGGGGAGGGCACAGGGTTCCGCATGCTCCCCCAACCCCGAGCACCGGCTCTACACTCCCATTGGCCAGGAACCAGCCAATGGGAGCTGGGGGAGGGGGAGCAGTGCCCGCGGGCGAGAGCCATGCGGAGCCGCTTGCACACTTCCACCTAGGAGCGAGACCTGCTGCTGGCTGCTTCCTGGGTGCAGAGCAGTCCCTGGTGCCAGAACAGGCAGGAAGCCTGCCTTAGCACCCCTGCTGTGCTGCTGACCAAGAGCCGTCTGAGGTAAGTCCACGCCCCAACCCCAAGCCCCAATCCCCTGCCCCAGCCATGAGCCCACCTCAATCCCAGAGCCCCTTCCTGCACCTCATCCCTGGCCCCATCCCAAAGCCTTTACACCCATCCCAGAGTCCTGACCCCCTCACACACTCTAATACTCTGCCCCAGCCCTGAGCCCCTCCCACACCTCAAACCCCTCATCCCCGTTGGGTCGTGGACAACAACAATTTTCTTCAACTGGGACATCAGAAAAAAAGTTTGAAAACCATTGGACTAAATGCTTAAATTTCTTATACTATAAGCCCTTGTGGGGCAGAAAGCATGTCTTCACCTGTGTTTGTGCAAGGCTCAGTAACCTGGGGCCTCTGGGAGCTACTATAGTATAAATATTTAATAGCAATTATTATGTTGCCATTATGTAAAGATTGCTTTGTATATTCCTTGTCAGGGAACACTTGGGCTTCCCTTGTTAAAATTCCTACACTAATTTGAAGGAATATTTGGGCTAATTATTCTGCATCTGATAGAGTTATCTCCTCTGGATGCTGCTAAATCATCTCTGCTAGAAATGGCTTATCCTTAGGGTTCATAGTACTCCTGAACAGCACCTTTGGAGTGGATTAGATTGCCTCAAGTATCAGGGGATTATTTACCATCTTTTTTGTTTTGTTTTGCTTTATTTTGTTTTCTCATTATTCTTTTAACTTTCTAATTTCTAATTGTCTGGTTTTAGATTCCAACAAGAAGCTATGGCTGGAAGTTATTTTTTTTTAAACATTGTGGGTGATTAATTATTGGAACAAACTACCAAGGGAAGTGGTAAATGTTCCATTTTTATGTGTTTGAATCCAGAGTGGACACCTTTCTGGAAGATATGCTTTAGCCAAAAACACAAGTTATTGGGCTCAATGCATGAGTAATGGGGTGAATTCTATGGCCTGTGTCATATAGGAGGTCAGAAAGTTCTAGTCCCTTCTGGTCTATAAAACTGACACTTAGTTTTACTCTCAATATACTCAGAATATTTTGGGGGAAGAAATTGTAAACATTTCCAGCAAGATTCATAATTCTATTCATAATAATGTTTGTCAAGAAAATTGCCACCTTCATTGAAGTCTTTTTTTATATGGAACAATGAAAACACATTCTCTGGACCCTCACTATTTCTCTTTGCAATCCCATACACAAGATTTATCACAAAGGAAGGGGAACATTGTCTATTGGAGCTTCTCATTAAAATGCTGGCGGCACAGGAAAAGTAGTTGTGCATGCCCTCACACCTTTGAAATAAGTTCTTCAAGAATTTAACCCTACTTTTCCTAGACTTTCCCAGACACAGCAGAGAGACATTCCGAAATATAGCAGAGTGGAGCCACCCGCAGTCTGACAATATGTGTTCTCTTGAGGAGGATAAATGTCTCAGGGATGTGGAGCAGAGGAAAACTATGCCATAGTTGGGGGCCCTCTTTCCAGATGATGTCATGGGATCCTATCACACTGAGGATACCTCTTCAGGTCAGGGAATCCTAATTGTTAGGATGAGACAGGTAATAGTAATGGAGGATTGATCATTAGACATCTATATAGCTAGGTTTGTAATGACTCGGAGAACTGCATGAGTTAATTGTCTGCTCAGTGACAAGGTTGTGGTTCTCTCAAGACATCTAGACAGGCTTATGTGCAGAGCTGGGGAGGAGCTAGTGGTTATGGTACATGCATGTGCCAATGCACCATAGGGAAAAGTAGGAGAGTGGTCTGGAGGCCAAATTTAGGGCTGCTAGGTAAGAGATTGACGTTCAGGACCTGCATGGTATTATTCTGTGAAATGGTTCCAGTTCCATGTGCAGGGCCAGTTAGACAGGAGGAACTTCAGGATCTCAATACGTAGATGAGATAATGGTGTAGGGAGGTGGGTTCAGGTTTATTAGGAACTGGGGAACCTTTTGGAAAAGTATGAATTTATACAGGAAGCATAGGCTGCACTTAAACCAAAATGGAACCAGATTTCTGGCATGTAAAATTAAAAAGGTTCTGAATGAGTTTTTAAACTAAGGGCTGGGAGAAAGCTGACAGGAGTGGAGGAGTGCATGATTCAGACAAATATTTCCCATAGGGCAGGATCTATGAATGGGGATTCTCTATGTCCTAGTAAAGAGGAGAGGATAGAAGTTGATCAAGTACAGGTAGGAACTCAAAACAGTCAAATGAAAAAGAGTTACATTCAATTATATCACATCATAGAAGACAGCTAATACAATAGTGCCTGGTATTAAATGAGGATATTGATAAGTATCACAGAAACTTGGTGAAACAATGATAATCTATGGGACATGGTAATACCAGAGTACAAAATATAAAGGAATGCCAGAGTAGGTCATGCTCATGGGGGAGTGGTATTATATGAGGAAGAAAGCACAGAAGCAAATACAGTAAAAATCTTAAATTAATCAAACTGTAGCATAGAAACTCTGTGGAGAGACATTCCATGCTTGAATAATAAGAATATAGAAGTAGAAATATACTACCAACCCCCTGACCAGAATAGTGATGGTGATTGTGAATCCATGAGATTCGAGAGGATAATTAGAGAATCTAATCATGAGATTAGAGAGACTCTAAAAATAAAAAGCCTCAATAATAACAAAGGATTTCAACTATCCCAATATTAACTGGATACATGTCACCTCAGCATGGTATTCAGAGATAAAATTTCTAGATACCATAAATGACTGCTTCTTGGAGCAGCTAGTCCTGGAACCCACAAGGGGAGAGGCAACTCTTGATTTAGTCTTCAGCGAAGCATGTGATCTGGTCCAAGAGGTGAATATAGTTGAACCGTGCTGTAATAGTGACCGTGTTATAATTAAATTTAACATCCCTGTGGGAGAAAACACCAAAAAAGATCACCATAGCCGCATTTAACTTCAGAAAGGGGAACTATACAAAAATGAGAAGCTATTAAATGGAAATTAAAAGGTACAGTCACAGAAAAGAAATGCCTGCAAGGTGCATGGAAACTTTTTAAAAAACAACATAATAGAGACTCAAATTAAATGTATACCCCAAATTTAAAAATATATATATATATATATAGTAAGAAGACCGAAAATATGCCATCATGCCCAAACAACAAACTAAAAGAAACGGTTAGAGGCAAAAAGGATCCTTTAAAAATGGAAGTCAAATCCTACTAAGGACAGTAGAAAGGAGCATAAACTCTGGCAAGTCAAGTTAAAGGTATAATTAGTCAGGCCAAAAAAATTATTTAAAGAGCAACTAGCAAAAGACTCAACAAGTAATAGCAATTTTTTTTAAGTACAGAAGCAGAAAGCCTGCTAAACAACCAGTGGGGCCACTGTATGGTCAAGGAACTAAAAGGACACTTAACAAAGATATGGCTATTCCAGAAAAGCTAAGTTAATTCTTTGCATCTGTCTTCACTGCAGAGGATGTGAAGGACATTCCTACACCTGAGGCATTCTTATGAGGTGACAAATCTGGGGAACTGTCCCAGACTGAGGTGTTGATAGAGGAGGTTTTGGAACAAATTGATGCATTAAACAGCAATAAGTCATCAGGACGAGATCATATTCACCCAAGAGTTCTGAAGGAACTCAAATGTGAAATTACAGAACTACTAACCATGGTATGTTTCAGAGTAACAGCCGTGTTAATCTGTATTCGCAAAAAGAAAAGGAGTACTTGTGGCACCTTAGAGACTAACCAATTTATTTGAGCATAAGCTTTCGTGAGCTACAGCTCACTTCATCGGATGCATACTGTGGAAACTGCAGAAGACATTATATACACAGAGACCATGAAACAATACCGCCTCCCACCCCACTCTCCTGCTGGTAATAGCTTATCTAAAGTGATCACTCTCCTTACAATGTGTATGATAATCAAGTTGGGCCATTTCCAGCACAAATCCAGGTTTTCTCACCCTCCGTCTCCACCCCCCCCCGCAAACTCACTCTCCTGCTGGTAATAGCCCATCCAAAGTGACCACTCTCTTTACAATGTGTATGAAAATCAAGATGGGCCATTTCCAGCACAAATCCAGGTTTTCTCACACACACACCCCAAAACACACACACACAAACTCACTCTCCTGCTGGTAATAGCTTATCCAAAGTGACCACTCTCCCTACAATGTGCATGATAATCAAAGTGGGCCATTTCCAGCACAAATCCAGGTATTCTCACCCCCCACCCCTATACACACACACACAAACTCACTCTCCTGCTGGTAATAGCTTATCTAAAGTGATCACTCTCCTTACAATGTGTATGAAAATCAAGGTGGGCCATTTCCAGCACAAATCCAGGTTCCCCCCCCGCCCCCGCCGAGTGAGTTTGTGTGTGTATGTTTTAGGGGAGGGGGGGTGAGAAAACCTGGATTTGTGCTGGAAATGGCCCACCTTGATTTTCATACACATTGTAAGGAGAGTGATCACTTTAGATAAGCTATTACCAGCAGGAGAGTGGGGTGGGAGGAGGTATTGTTTCATGGTCTCTGTGTATATAATGTCTTCTGCAGTTTCCACAGTATGCATCCGATGAAGTGAGCTGTAGCTCACGAAAGCTTATGCTCAAATAAATTGGTTAGTCTGTAAGGTGCCACAAGTACTCCTTTTCTTTTAACCATGGTATGTAACCATGGAAAGCCTAGGGGACAATCTCCTGGCGCAAGTGCTAGAGGAGCCAACTAGGGGGGGCGCTTTTCTTGACCTGCTGCTCACAAACCGTGTAGAATTAGTGGGGGAAGCAAAAGTGGATGGGAATCTGGGAGGCAGTGACCATGAGTTGGTTGAGTTCAGGATCCTGACACAGGGAAGAAAGGTAAGCAGCAGGATACGGACCCTGGACTTCAGGAAAGCAGACTTCGACTCCCTCAGGGAACGGATGGCCAGGATCCCCTGGGGGACTAATATGAAGGGGAAAGGAGTCCAGGAGAGCTGGCTGTATTTCAAGGAATCCCTGTTGAGGTTACAGGGACAAACCAACCCGATGAGTCGAAAGAATAGTAAATATGGCAGGCGACCAGCTTGGCTTAATGGTGAAATCCTAGCGGATCTTAAACATAAAAAAGAAGCTTACAAGAAGTGGAAGGTTGGACATATGATCAGGGAAGAGTATAAAAATATTGCTCGGGCATGTAGGAATGATATCAGGAGGGCCAAATCGCACCTGGAGCTGCAGCTAGCAAGAGATGTCAAGAGTAACAAGAAGGGTTTCTTCAGGTATGTTGGCAACAAGAAGAAAGCCAAGGAAAGTGTGGGCCCCTTACTGAATGAGGGAGGCAACCTAGTGACAGAGGATGTGGAAAAAGCTAATGTACTCAATGCTTTTTTTGCCTCTGTCTTCACTAACAAGGTCAGCTCCCAGACTGCTGCACTGGGCATCAGAAAATGGGGAAGAGATGGCCAGCCCTCTGTGGAGATAGAGGTGGTTAGGGACTATTTAGAAAAGCTGGACGTGCACAAGTCCATGGGGCCGGACGAGTTGCATCCGAGAGTGCTGAAGGAATTGGCGGCTGTGATTGCAGAGCCATTGGCCATTATCTTTGAAAACTCGTGGCGAACCGGGGAAGTCCCGGACTGGAAAAAGGCTAATGTAGTGCCAATCTTTAAAAAAGGGAAGAAGGAGGATCCTGGGAACTACAGGCCAGTCAGCCTCACCTCAGTCCCTGGAAAAATCATGGAGCAGGTCCTCAAAGAATCAATCCTGAAGCACTTGCATGAGAGAAAAGTGATCAGGAACAGCCAGCATGGATTCACCAAGGGAAGGTCATGTCTGACTAATCTAATCGCCTTTTATGATGAGATTACTGGTTCTGTGGATGAAGGGAAAGCAGTGGATGTATTGTTTCTTGACTTTAGCAAAGCTTTTGACACGGTCTCCCACAGTATTCTTGTCAGTAAGTTAAGGAAGTATGGGCTGGATGAATGCACTATAAGGTGGGTAGAAAGCTGGCTAGATTGTCGGGCTCAACGAGTAGTGATCAATGGCTCTATGTCTAGTTGGCAGCCGGTGTCAAGTGGAGTGCCCCAGCGGTCGGTCCTGGGGCCGGTTTTGTTCAATATCTTCATAAATGATCTGGAGGATGGTGTAGATTGCACTCTCAGCAAATTTGCGGATGATACTAAACTGGGAGGAGTGGTAGATACCACTGGGAGGAGGGGAGGGATAGGATACAGAAGGACCTAGACAAATTGGAGGATTGGGCCAAAAGAAATCTGATGAGGTTCAATAAGGATAAGTGCAGGGTCCTGCACTTAGGATGGAAGAATCCAATGCACCGCTACAGACTAGGGGCCGAATGGCTAGGCAGCAGTTCTGCGGAAAAGGACCTATGGGGTGACAGTGGACGAGAAGCTGGATACGAGTCAGCAGTGTGCCCTTGTTGCCAAAAAGGCCAATGGCATTTTGGGATGTATAGGGGCATAGCGAGCAGATCGAGGGACGTGATAGTTCCCCTCTATTCGACATTGGTGAGGCCTCATCTGGAGTACTGTGTCCAGTTTTGGGCCCCACACTACAAGAAGGATGTGGATAAATTGGAGGGAGTCCAGCGAAGGGCAACAAAAATGATTAGGGGTCTAGAACACATGACTTATGAGGAGAGGCTGAGGAAGCTGGGATTGTTTAGTCTGCAGAAGAGAAGAATGAGGGGGGATTTGATAGCTGCTTTCAATTACCTGAAAGGGGGTTCCAAAGAGGATGGCTCTAGACTGTTCTCAATGGTAGCAGATGACAGAACGAGGAGTAATGGTCTCAAGTTGCAGTGGGGGAGGTTTAGATTGGATATTAGGAAAAACTTTTTCACTAAGAGGGTGGTGAAACACTGAATGCGTTACCTAGGGAGGTGGTAGAATCTCCTTCCTTAGAGGTTTTTAAGGTCAGGCTTGACAAAGCCCTGGCTGGGATGATTTAACTGGGAATTGGTCCTGCTTCGAGCAGGGGGTTGGACTAGATGACCTTCTGGGGTCCCTTCCAACCCTGATATTCTATGATTCTATGATTTCTATGATTCTATGAACCTATTACTTATATCAGCTTCTGTACCAGTTGACTGGATCATAGCTACTGTGATGCCAATTTTTTAGAAAGGCTCCAGAGGTGATCCTGGCAATTATAGGCCAGTAAGACTAAGTTTCAGCCAATTTGCCTGGTACTGAACTATAGTAAAGAACAGAATTATCAGACACATAGATTAACGGAATTTGTTGAGGAAGAGTCAACACAGCTTTTGTCAAGGGAAATCATACCTTGCCAATTCATTAGAATTCTTTGTGGGGGACAAAAAGCATGTTGACAAACTTGATCCAGTGCCTATGGTGTACTTGGACTTTCAGAAAGCTTTGATAAAGTCCCACACCAAAGTCTTTTAAGGAAAGTAAGCAGTCATGGGATAAGAGGAAGGGTCCTCGTATGGAACAGTAACTGATTTAAAAGACAGAAAACCAATGGTAGGAATAAATGGTCAGTTTTCATAATGGAGAGAGGTTAATAGCGGTGTTCGCTACAGAGACCAGTGCTGTTCAACATATTCATAAGTGATCCAGAAAAAGGGATAAACAATGAGGTGGCAAAATTTGCAGATGATACAAAATTACTCAAGATAATTAAGTCTAGAGCTGGCTGCAAAGAGTTACAAAGAAATCTGACAAACAATTACCCGTTACCACTCAAGAGAGCCATCTTGGAGCCACTGTGGGTAGTTCTCTGAAAAAAATCTGCTCAATGTGCAGCGGCAGTCAAAAAAAGCTAACAGAATGTTAGGAATCATGAGGAAAGGAATAGATAATAAGACAGTAAATATCATAATGCCACTATATAAATCCATGGTATGCCCATACCTTGAATACTGCATACAGTTCTCGTTGTCCCATCTCAAAAAATATATATTAGCATTGGAAAAGGTACAGACAAGAGCAACACAAACGATTATGGGAATGGAACAGCTTCCACTTGAGGAGACATTAATAAGACTGGGACTTTTCAGCCTGGAAAAGAGAAGACTAAGGATGGGGGATATGACAGAGATATATAAAATCATGAATAGCGTGGAGAAAGTTAATAAAGAAGTATTATTTACTACTTCACATAACATGAGTGAAGTTAATAGGCAGTGGGTTTAAAACAAACAAAAGGAAGAACTTCTTCACACAATTCACAGTCAACCTCTGAAACTCATTGCCAGGGAATGTTGTGAAGTATAAGTGGGTTAAAAAAGAATTAGATAAGTTCATGGCAGATCGGTCCATCAATAGCTTTTAGCCAAGCTGGTCAGAGAGGTAACCCCATACTCGAGGTGTCCCTAGCATCTGACTGCCAGAAGCCGGGAGTGGATGAAAGGAGATGGATCACCCGACAATTGCCCTGTTCTGTTTTTTCCCTCTGAAGCACTTGGCAATGGCCACTTTCAGAAGATAGGATATGCGCTAGATGGATCGTTGGTATGACCCAGTATGGCCATTCTTATGTACCTGTTTTATGTTCACCAAACAGGAAAAAACTTTCAGCTTCAAAATGATGATGCCTGGGAGGTATAGAGATGAGACCATCAGGATGAGGGTTCACGGTTTCTAGGAAGATAGCTTATGGCTCTGATCTTGCAATTTCATCTTTGCATGAGCAACCCTTGTGTCTACACGGAGCCTCACTTCAGACATGGGTCCTAAAATTGCAATTTAGGGTGCACACAGGCCTCTGCCCTTCCCTTAAGACATTGTGCAGGCTCTTTGGCAGAAGGGCTGTGGCATAGACTTTCTACAAGCACTACCTACTACTGGCAGACATTCTGATAAGTATTTCCTTTCCCAGGGCCTGTGCTAGTGGAATTCAATTTAGACCCTCCTATGAATTTGGGCAGGTGGTTTGGCTGATGGTTCCTGTGGAGAATAGCTAGTTGCATTATAATGGCTGGATGCTTCCAATGGGATCAATCAGGTCATGTTAATTGCAGCAAGATAATTCAAAAGTGGTGTAATGGGAAATTTATTATCTTGGGAGAAGTGCTATATTTTTAACAGTGAGGGGTATCATTATTATTATTTTTTGAACAGGTGGTCTAGCAGCATGGAAGGAACCATGCTGCTAAAAACAAGAGAGAAGGGGAGGAGGCAGAGAAAAGAACCAGCAGGAAATGTAGTGTTTGTATAGATAATTCAGCTAACTTGTTCTATTAGATGGCTGATCTGCACCAAGAAATACAGCACTTCAAATATAAAAGGGGGAAGGAGAAGGTGGGAATGCTGCAAATTGTTTTGTCAAGAAATGTGAATAAATGAGCTGCCTTTAACCACAAGAAAAATAGCATTAAACTGGATAAATTTAAATAAACTAGTTGGCTGAGAGACTTCAGGATGCATTTTTCCTTTTCCTTTTGGAAGTCACAAACTGAGGAACAGTAGATGTTTGAGGCACAGAGAAAAGAAAGAAAATAGAGCCATTACAATAATGATTGGATTCTTCCCATCGCCTTCCAGGGACTTTGGATCAGGCTTGTAACCTTCAAGGATCAGAGCCTTCCCCATAAGCACAGCTTATGTAAATTAGTGGGGGAAATTGCACAGGGGGGGAGGGCGGGGAAATTGCACGGGGGGGGAGGGCGGGGAAATTCCCCTTCCCCCACCCTATTAATCAAGGCTGCAGAGCAACAGCACAGCAGTTCAAGTAGATCCAAGGGCTTGTCTACACAGGAAAGTCGTGCCATAAATATCTAAGGTGTGAATTTAAACTGGTGCAAATCCCAGCGTAGGCATTCTTATTCTTGTTTAAGAGTGGCTTTTATCAGTTTAGCTTAAGTCAATCTGTAATAGGTTTAGGATTTGCACCAGTTAACTATATCATTAATAATAATAATTTAAAAAAAAAGAACTATCTAAATCAGTGCCTCTGTACTGTACAAGGTCTTCAAGTTCCTGAACTTCTTTCTCTACAGGGAGGCATCAGCCATTAGATTTGTGGATCCAGGAATGTGTTGTCTCACCACGCCCCTGACCCAACCTCTCTCTCTCTTTCTGTAACAGTATGTTGGGAAACCTTGAGAAAGAGAGTTCTGCAAAGTGTAGCAAGTACTTATGATCAGTATCACCCAGATCTCAGCCCCTGTCTCTTCCCCATCAGCAGAATAGCACCAGCTCTTCTGCATCTGAGGGCTTTGGGCAGAAATAGTATTTGTGTCTTATGCAATATCAGTACAAACAAAGAAAAAATATAGTAACAAATACAACTTAAGAGTGGGATTCTGCTGCTGGGAAGCAGTTCTTATATCCTTGAGTGATCACACTGAGGGTATGTGTACACTGCATTCAGAGGTGTGATTGCAGCTGGGATAGACATAGCCTGAGTTAAATGGTGCTATGTAAATGAGTATATACTACTCAAAGTTAGAATTGCAGAACTGGGTCCTAAAATAGCTGGAATGTGCAGTTAACATTTTAATATGGGTTACAGTGTGAATGTTGAACCCAGCATAGCAATAAATGACAACTAATACAAACATACTGTGATTTCACAGGAGTTTTTTGGTAGTGTTTCCCATAGTAAGGATATCCTATAAACACAATGCCTGTGGGAATTACACCACTGTAATTCAATAGTCTGGGGTCTATTTTCTTCACATGATCATTGTCAACACACAAGTAGGGCATTTGCAAGCACAATGTGCAAACCAAAATGTGATGCTATGCAAAATAACAGGGGAAAAAACAGAAAGGCTATCTGCCTTTAGAATAGCAAGTACGCCATCAGGAAAGAAAGAAAGTATGGTAGGTGGGGGCAGAGAGAACAGCAAATACAGCCTCTATTATTTATGAATGGCAGAGACAGTCATTCATCATTGTAAGTAGAGAAGCACATTTTTAATAAAGGATTTTTTATTTATCATGTCTTCCAACTTTTAGAATATTTAACTTACCAGGAGGTCGCCACATTTGACTCGTAAGGATCATTTATAAAAGCGTATTGGGAAATGGCTATTGCTGAGATTATAGAACTGTCCCATAAAATACCATTTAATAATAAAAAAATATTATAATATATTGTTATGACAACCTTAAAAACATACAGACATTTGATGTAGTCACACAAAAAGTGAGACCTGATCAAAATTTATGAATATTTCTGTGTTCCCCTCTGTGCTGTAGAACTATCTTTATTAGTATTAATGGGAGATAGAGTGTGAACTGTAAGAACGATATATTCCTCATACTACCTGTCAAGGTTTCTTCCCCACTCTGAACTCTAGGGTACAGATGTGGGGACCTGCCTGAAAAACCCCCTAAGCTTATTCTTACCAGCTTAGGTTAAAAACTTCCCCAAGGTACAAACTTTGCCTTGTCCTTGAACCCTATGCTGCCACCACCAAGCGTTTTAAACAAAGAACAGGGAAAGAGCCCACTTGGAGACGTCTTCCTCCAAAATATCCCCCCAAACCCTACACCCCCTTTCCTGGGGAAGGCTTGATAAAAATCCTCACCAATTTGTACAGGTGAACGCAGACCCAAACCCTTAGATCTTAAGAACAATGAAAAAACAATCAGGTTCTTAAAAGAAGAATTTTAATTAAAGAAAAGGTAAGAGATTCACCTCTGTAAAATCAGGATGGTAAATATCTTACAGGGTAATCAGATTCAAAACAGAGAATCCCTCTAGGCAAAACCTTAAGTTACAAAAAGACACAAAAACAGGAATATACATTCCATTCAGCAGAGCATATTTTACCAGCCATTTAACAAAAGGAAATCTAACACGTTTCTAGCTAGATTACTTACTAACTTAAGGAGTTATGAAGCTGCATTCCTGATCTGTTCCCAGCAAAAGCATCGCACAGACAGGCAGACCCTTTGTTCCCCCCCCCCAGCCCCTCCAGCTTTGAAAGTATCTTGTCTCCTCATTGGTCATTTTGGTCGGGTGCCAGCGAGATTATCTTAGCTTCTTAACCCTTTACAGGGGAAAGGGTTTTGCCTCTGGCCAGGAGGGATTTTATAGCACTGTATTCAGAAAGGTGGTTACCCTTCCCTTTATTTTTATGACACTACCTATAACTATGAGAGGAATTATGTTGTTATTTTCCCCCTTTCCTGATTTTCTCCTTAAGAATCATCAGTTAAAAGTTGATTTTGATTCTGATCCAAAGCCCAGTGAAGTCAGGGTGAAATCTCTCCACTGACTTTAATAGGCCTACATTAGGTCCCTAGTGAGTTACATAATGGTACAGTAGAAACTCAGGACTAACTGAGCTAATTAGCTTCAAGGGAGTCCAATCCCTTCACTGATTTAGTCCTTAGTCCTTCTCTCTAAATCAACGGTAAAACTTCTGTTGACTTCAATAATGGAGGACTGAGTCTTACATAGCGCTGAGTGAGACATGTTCAAGATTCCAAACATTTTTCCACCCTTAACCAGGTTGAAAAGTCGATCTTGAAAATTTGCACAAATCAAAAATTCAAAAAAAAAAAAAGGTTTGGGTAAATCAAAACATTTTTGTTGTGATTATTTGATATTAGTGTTGACCTTATTTGTGACCATTGACATTTTTTTCATTCAAATTAGCTTACATTTCCAAACAAAAAGACATTGAGTAAAGAGACTTGTCATAACTGACCTTTTCTGCAAAGGGTTTGTTTTAGTAAATTGGTATTTTTGATAAAAGAGAACTTTATTAAAAAATTCCCAACCAGTTCTACACTTATAACAGAATGTACACAGGGTCACTGGATCCCTTTCTAAATATCTTCTAGTGGGGCAATAGTTTAGTTATATCCTTGAAAAGTATGTCACAATTCAAATCACACTATAAAACCCTAACCCCATGCAGTTCATCACATTTCAGAGATGGGGGTGAGCAACAAGTGCAAGAAGCTAATTGAAAACTTTAATTCCAAATTTAATTTAAAATTTTAGATAAGGCAATAGATATTTCCACTGAATGAGATTTCAGAAAGCTGTACTGAGCAACCTTTCTAGGTACAGTTTTCTTACGGCAAGTACTTAGTATTTCAGGAATAATTGCTAATGTGATAAATGAATTACTTTGTTTGCAGAGTGGTCCAACCACTCAGAGGCAGCATGGTGGGTGTGTGGAAGGAGGGAGAATATCCTATTTTAGCATCATGCTATTGACATTAGATTGATAAAATGTAAAAGAGTACATAATAGCTAAAAAGCACTAATTACCAGATTCAGAATGTAGAGACTGACCTTATCAAACATGTAGAAATTGACCTTATAAAGCACGCTAAGTAGTCTCAGCATTATATTAAGAGGCTGATCTCCATTAGCTGTTGTATTCATTTAGCACTTTTCATTTTGCTCTGTTGCTTGAGTGAGTCATTACTTAAATTCCAAAGCATCCATTACATTTTTACATTTGTGGTTAATTTAGTTACAGTTTTCAATGGACCTGTGCAGGTAGTAAAATACTGCCACTACAGAATTTTAGGGTGCTTGCTTTTGTACATTTGTAACCATGTCTTAGTGGGTCATAACTGAGAATGCCAAATTCAGGACGAACTGCTGAGAAATAGGGCAAATACAACCCAAAACTGGTAGTTATTCTTTTTTAAGATATACCAGATCAGAAACAAAAGTAAACTCCTGTTTCACCACACTGGCTAACAAGAAAACATAAAGGCAGTTTCCTCAGGCATTCCAGTTCTTATATCACCACCAAAAACATTGTATTCAGAGAGGAGTGATTCTTTACTACCAGTCTCATCAAATAATAGGTTTTTCTGATCCCGAAGGACCAGCCATACACCCAGGTTGATATATAACTTAGATCTTACCCCCAAATCACGCTGATGTCAATCCTTTAGTATCTAAAATCTAAAGGTTTATTTATAAAAAGAAAGAAAGAAAGGTGAGAGTTAAAATTGGTTAAAGGAATAAATTACATACAGTAATGGCAAAGTTCTTGGTTCAGGCTTGTAGCAATGATGGAATAAACTGCTGCCTTCAGTCAAGTCTCTGGAGTACATCCACAGCTTGGATGGGTCATTCAGTCCTTTGTTCAGAACTTCAGTTTGTAGCAAAGTTCCTCCAGAGATAAGAAGCAGGATTGAAGACAAAATGGAGGTGTTTCCAGGGCCTTGTATAGTTTTTGCTCTGTGGAGAACATCCCATTGTTCTTACTGTGGAAAATTATAGCAACAAGATGGAGTTTGGAGTCACATGGTCAAGACACATGTTCATGCATTTTGCCTAGTCACAGCAGGAAATTTCATTAAGTGTAGAAAGGCATCTCCCATGGTCCATTGTCAGATTAATGTTCCTTAGATGGGCTACTGAATTTGAATAGTGCCTCCACGATGTGCTGGCTAATTACTTTTTGGGTGTTCCCCCAGGAGCAAATATTTGAAATCCAAGTATAGAGCCAGTACTCATAACTTCACATACCAAAATGATGCATGAATACAGAAAGAATAATCATAACCAGAAAATCATAACCTTTTCATAGACACCTCACTTGACAAACTTTGTACAAGATTTGCTGCAAATATATAACAGTGGTTGCAACAATGATCTATGTGGTCATATTGTAATCAGATAACACCACAACATTAGCTGAGCCTAGTGCCAGACAAATCTTCAATTGAAATTAATGGCTAGAAAAGCAGAGGAGAACAACATAGGAAATAGAAATATTAAAATCATCAAAGAAGCTCACATGAAAGAATATAGAAACATGCTACAGCTTTGAATTTGAGTCTGTCTACATAATAATACGTAGCACTCCTTTTTTTTATCCAAGAGTTGCATAAAATTACCTAACTCTGATGTTCATTATGATTCCAATTTTACAGACTGGGAAATTGAGGTACAGAGAGATTAAATGAATTTCCAAAGGCCACATGAAAAGTCAGTAGCAGAGCTTGGGAATTTTTTTTTATTTGTACTTGATTGTGCTCGGGCCACTGACTAGACCATGCTTTTTTCTTCTATCCTTTATCTACAGCTAAATGCCTTCCTGGTGCCATTGTAACTGATGAACTAAAATTGTGAGAGGCTTTGAGACGGTTATTTTTTTGTCTACAATGTATTCAGTCACCGTGCGTTTAAGTACTTGTTTATCTTCCACTAAACGACCATTAGATTTCTGGGATTTTCTAGAATGTTTGTTAAATGAATGGTTAGAAGTAGAGCGGAAAGTTTCAGAATTTTTGAGCTTTTGATAATATTTTTAATGATCTTTTTTTTAAACCAGATGTATATAGGAGTTTGGAATGGAAATTTCCAGTCTAGCAGGGTCCTCCCGCTCTGCTCCGAAGGAATGTCCCTTGCCAATCTGTAATAACCATTCTAGATAGTTGTGAAGTGGTGCTCTTAGGAGTGTGTTGGGGAAGGAGAAGATAACTATTTGGCTCTTTTCATTGGAAGGATTCTAGACATGGGGAGCTTGTGATGGGATAAGTATGAGATTGGAGAAAAACAAAGATTGGGGAGCAGGAAGAATCACTGAATTGGCAGACACTGCACTTCACAGACTGTCTGAATGATTTGTTGCTTTGTTTTCATTTACAAAAATATCAGTGTGGCATCAATGTGGATCCTATTTGCTTCAATAGTAGGAGCATATTTGTGGTACAATGTTCTAGTCATAAAATGGAGTCACATGCTTAACATTCTACAGAATGAAAAGACTTCCTTACAGTGATAGGTAGTATATGAAACCCTATTATACCTACAGAGAGAGCGAGAGAGAGAGAGAGAGAGAAGATTCTGAAGGTCCTATAAAAGGTGTGTTTGTGGCAAAAGCTGAAGATGAATCCTTGTGCTGAGGTCTGCATTATTCCTACTCCCTTTTGATGTTGTTATTCATGCAGGGGTTTTGTTTGTAAATCTCAGCTGAGAGTGGGGAAAATGTCTGTATCTGAATTAGTCAGTGTCTGAATTACAGATTACATGTATAACATTTGCGTCCTGCACAAATCCAGACTTTTTAGGTCTATATTTGATTTGTATACACTTTCCGAGTTTTAAAGAGAGCTCTGCTTGTGCTGATAAATTTAAAAGAGATAGGCCTGAAACCCAAGCCAAAAAGTTCCTGTGTTCTAACACCACCTGAGCTACTGGCTCATGGTAACAAAAAGCAAGCCATGTTCCTTCCTTATGTTTCATTCATGTGAGCAGTACAATGCAAGGAAAACTATCTAGAAATTGAGCTTCCTCTGGTACATAAATGACAGGAAGCCTGTATTCAGCTGTGTGTGACATTGCAAGCTTTAATTCAACAATCTGAAAGCTACAGATCGCCTTAAAAGGCGTTATGAAAGCCAATTAATATACCCCCCATTAAATCTGAGTTGCTTTCAATGTTCTGTGCAAATATATTTTTTTCTCTTTGAACAAAAATTATTGCAGCCAATAGGCAATTTTATCTTTGTCTCTAGAATGTCCTGCAGGTATATATATAGGAGTCCAAACCTTCCCTGATACAGAAAGGTAAAAAACAGAGCAACAAATTTTCTTCAATGCAAAGGTAAAAGGTATTGATTGACGCTACTTGGATTTTGCCCCAACAGTGGCTATGGAGTATCAAATTACCATTTTTCTTGTATTTTCTGCTCTGATACACCTGCCTGCATGCATCCAAACATCTATAAGTAGGAAGAGTAATGGAGCATAAAGGTTTCTCAGACAGAACAATAAGAAGAGTAAGAAAGGTCAAAACTGCTAGCAAAAGGGCATTTCTAGTCTAAATTATCCAGCAATTAACTTGTAAACTCCCTTGCCCTTTCTTTAGGGGAGTTGATCATTTAAACAGACTTAAACTGAGTGGAAAAATGAACACACTGAGATAATATTGCAGAGCACATGCAATAAATGTATCTAAATCTACTGCAGATCCCAGGGACCTGTTTGGAAAGAGAGATTCAGACACAAAGAAGAATCTGCATAGAGTGTTCTTGTAAACGGCCTCCTGCAGCTGTGCAGCAACAGCCATGGTGGGCCTACCGTTTGAAGGAGCATTGACTCCTGATTTGAAATCTTGCAATGGCATGTGGAGAGCTGTTTGTCAATAGCAGCAAGCCAGTCCATCCCACAGATCTCCAACTCCTTGCACCTCTAGAGAAGCTGCCACACGGTGCAAAAGAGGGAAACCAATGTGAGGGAGACTGTGATCTTCTTGCCCCCTGCTATGCCTGTTTCCCCAACTATATCAGATTCAAGTTACCTCTAGTCACAGATGTGGAGGAATTAACCTCGGGCCTATTAGCTTACCTTAACAGGTAGGTAATTGTCCTAAAATCAATGTCTACAATTGTTCCTTGAAAATATTATCCTACTTTGACAAATTGCTACATGGAGGCTATTGTACCTGTGAAACTAGTATAAAAAGCATGAATGTTGTCGTGTTAGCACAAATGTATGATGCTCTTGCTTCCTTATCCTGGATACCACCAGTAAGTAAGTCAACACATTTGCTTTCAATACATCCTAATTAGGGTCTGATCCAAAATCCAATGAAGTTTAATGGGAGCCTTGCAATCAACTTCAGTAGGATTTGGAACAAGCCCTGACTACATAACGCAAATTGGAATGATTGTAACTGGCATTAACTCCTAAAGCTTGGATTATTTGAGTCTCATCTTGATGGACAGCTCCTAAATAGGTTGTAAATGATAAATCTTCTCACTGGAGACTGAAGCTCCAGTCTGCCAAATCTTGAACACCAGTTTCACAATTGGCAAAAGCAGTATGAGGAGAATCTATTCCTTTTAAATGATACGGTAATATTTCAAGACTGGCAGATGGAAAGGTGAGAGAAGAGTTTCCGATTCTGGCAATTCAGACAGAGATCAGCAGTAGGTGATCTGTTTCGAATGAGCTCAGTGTATAGTAAAGAGGGGTTAACTAATAGTCTCTTTAAAGTGAGATAAAGTAATTATGATATTATAGGGAGGTGATATCCTTGGTTGCATTTGTTTCCTGTAGAAAATATATATCTAGTTATTGGTAGCTGACAAAGACTGTGTGATACACTGCACCAACCGACTGAGATAATGTGCATTGCTGCTGTATTTCAGCAGAATATGGATTTCTACAAGTTCACCATTCCATCTGTACCTTCTGTTACCTGAATAGTTCAAATTTAGAAAACTCAGACATCAATGTAGAAGTATAGATGCCATTGCTCAAGAATTGATATTTGATACAGATTCCTATTAAGAAATAAGGAATTATGGGAAAATATGCTTTTGTAGAAAACTCTAATAGAATGTAATAAATATTAACCTTTCTATAATATTTTAACCAATCAATAGAATTATATATCCAGGCAATAATTCTCTATTTCTTTGTACAATTTAAAGTTATATAGAAAGAACATAGAGTTCTACAGGATTTTAGACTAACTTCTTTAACTTCTATAGTATTCCGTTTAGTTTAATCCTTACTAACTGAAGTCCCCCTTCTGGAAAAAAAAATCTGTAAAATTTAAGATTGAGACTGAAAAAGGGATGGCCTTCTGGCTGACACCTCAACAAAAGACAAACTAAACCAATTTAATGAGAAACACCTTTGTCAAGGCTGATTCCCCACTCTAGTGGTTCGAGTGCAGAAGGTGGGGTCCCGCAAGGATTCTAAAAAATAATACTGGCCGCTCCAGACTTGTATTAAACTCCCAAGGTTACAGCTTCTCTCTGACCTTGGATGGGTAGATGCTGCCACCACCTAACTGCAAAACCCTATGGGACCCAGGAAGGCGCACTTGGGAATTCCTTCTTGTGGGGTACCCTCAAGCCCTTTCACCCCCACCCCCCAGGGAACAGCTGAGAAGGAAAAAAAGGGAATTAGTTGTTGCCCCCAGCTAATTAAACAACATATGCGCAAATCTCTTAGGACACCAAAAATCCAATCCTGTTCCTTAAAAAGGTACATTTTATTAAAAAAAAAAAAGAAAGAAAATACATCTGGAACTTAGGCTATTGCTAGATTTTTAAAAGAGAAATTCAAAAATTAAGCAAAAATTAAGAAATTCAAAAATAGTTTTCTGGGGGTTCAGCTTAAAGGTTACAAGCAACAAAAGCATCTGAGGTTAGCACAGAGGAATCCACAAGCCATAAGAATTCAACAAAATAAACCTGACCACATCTTCCTACACATTTTCTGATCTACTTACATATTTGGGTTCCAAATAAGCAATTCTAGGTATAATTCTGATGATTTTCATACCTGGCCTTCAGCTTCTCACAGCATAAGTGCTGCCACGTTCCCCTCTTCCCTGGAGAACCATAACACCCAGACAAAGGGAAGTTTTTTTCCCAATCTTAAAAAGTTCTAGCCCTCCCATTGGCTCTTTTGGTGAGGTGCCCACTCACTTCCCTATTATCTGTGGACTTTTTAACCCTTTACAAGTAAAACAAGTAGAGAACAGTTACTAAGAGGGATTTTATAGCTAACTGGCTGGCTGGGTGTCCACAAAAGGAATGTTTCAGAGTAACAGCTGTGTTAGTCTGTATTCGCAAAAAGAAAAGGAGTACTTGTGGCACCTTAGAGACTAACCAATTTATTTGAGCATAAGCTTTCGTGAGCTACAGCTCACTTCATCGGATGCGTACTGTGGAAAGTGTAGAAGATCTTTTTATACACATAAAGCATGAAAAAATACCTCCTCCCACCCCACTCTCCTGCTGGTAATAGCTTATCTAAAGTGATCACTCTCCTTACAATGTGTATGATAATCAAGGTGGGCCATTTCCAGCACAAATCCAGGGTTTAGCAAGAACATCTGGGGGGGGGGGGCGGTAGGAAAAAACAAGGGGAAATAGGTTACCTTGCATAATGATTTAGCCACTCCCAGTCTCTATTCAAGCTTAAGTTAATTGTATCCAATTTGCAAATGAATTCCAATTCAACAGTTTCTTGCTGGAGTCTGGATTTGAAGTTTTTTTGTTGTAATATAGCAACTCTCATGTCTGTAATCACGTGACCAGAGAGATTGAAGTGTTCTCCGACTGGTTTTTGAATGTTATAATTCTTGACATCTGATTTGTGTCCATTTATTCTTTTACGTAGAGACTGTCCAGTTTGACCAAGGTACATGGCAGAGGGGCATTGCTGGCACATGAAGGCATATATCACATTGGTGGTTGTACAGGTGAACGAGCCTCTGATAGTGTGGCTGATGTTATCAGGCCCTGTGATGCTGTGCCCTGAATAGATTTGTGGGCACTGTTGGCAACGGGCTTTGTTGCAAGGATAGGTTCCTGGGTTAGTGGTTCTGTTGTGTGGTATGTGGTTGCTGGTGAGTATTTGCTTCAGGTTGGGGGGCTGTCTGTAGGCAAGGACTGGCCTGTCTCCCAAGATTTGTGAGCGTGTTGGGTCATCCTTCAGGATAGGTTGTAGATCCTTAATAATGCATTGGAGGGGTTTTAGTTGCGGGCTCAAGGTGACGGTTAGCGGCGTTCTGTTATTTTCTTTGTTAGGCCTGTCCTGTAGTAGGTGACTTCTGGGAACTCTTCTGGCTCTATCAATCTGCTTCTTCACTTCCGCAGTTGGGTATTGTAGTTGTAAGAATGCTTGATAGAGTTCTTGTAGGTGTTTGTCTCTGTCTGAGGGGTTGGAGCAAATGCGGTTGTATCGCAGAGCTTGGCTGTAGACGATGGATCGTGTGGTGTGGTCAAGGTGAAAGCTGGAGGCATGTAGGTAGGAATAGCGGTCAGTAGGTTTCCGGTATAGGGTGGTGTTTATGTGACCATCGTTTAAAAATAAAATAAAATAGTTATGGGTAAGGACAAAGTTCAGCCACCAGGTTAGCCGTGACATTATCGGGGACAGTGTTCTTGACGGCTTGTAGTCCATCTTTGTGTGGAATGTTGGTGTAGAGGGCTTGATTATCATACACATTGTAAGGAGAGTGATCGCTTTAGATAAGCTATTACCAGCAGGAGAGTGGGGTGGGAGGAGGTATTTTTTCATGCTTTATGTGTATAAAAAGATCTATATTTTTCACAGTATGCATCTGATGAAGTGAGCTGTAGCTCACGAAAGCTTATGCTCAAATAAATTGGTTAGTCTCTAAGGTGCCACAAGTACTCCTTTTCTTTTCACAAAAGGAAGCTATCCCCGCTCTCATTTATCACAACTTGTAACATACAAATAAGCTTTATCCTGACTCAGGGAGTTAAGCAATGAAAAAGTCCCTTTGAAGAATAAAGCCCTATATAATATGGCTGAATCCAATAGGGCTCTATAAGAAGATCCTTGAAAGCTGGATTCTCCAATTTGCTCACTTCACTTTTCATGCTTAGAGAAATTTGAAAATTTGATTAATAACATTTATGATTTCCTGATACAGGTGTTTTGAATCTTCCTTTAGGATTGTATATCAAGTATATAAATTCTTGTTCGATAGGATGTTTTAAAATAAGAAAATTCTATGTAAAGGGTAAGTCCTATACAATTCCAAAGGAGTTTCCTACTGTTACGAATTACATCTGGTAGGACACGCACACAAGTGCTACGAATTATACCTGGTAGGACACGCACACAAGTGCTACGAATTACACCTGGTAGGACACGCACACAAGTGCTACGAATTATACCTGGTAGGACACGCACACAAGTGCTACGAATTACACCTTGTAGGACACGCACACAAGTGCTACGAATTACACCTGGTAGGACACGCACACAACTGCTGCGAATTGTACCTGGTAGGACACGCACACAAGTGCTACGAATTACACCTTGTAGAACACGCTCACCCATGCTACGAATTACACCTGATAGGTCACGCACAGTTCGAATCTAGGCTGAGGCACAGAAATAAAGTCTACAACTGCAGAGTTCCCAAAAGACACTAAGTTTATTACGCTCGAGCGTGGTGCCCCCCTGCTAGCCAGGAGGGGACCCTGAATGCAGATTATACAAATGTTATATACCTTTTAGCAAAGCATGTTGCCCTCGTGCATCGGAAACCTTAGCCAATAAACAAACCCTTGTCTTATCTACCACCTATCCCTGCTTGGTGCATTCCTCGTGCTATACCAGTATGTTAATTACACAGCATGGTCCTAAAGCCATGCATCAGTAACTTTTATTATCGGGATGGGAGGCCTCATATCAAGGCCAAGAGACAGGGAGTTAGAGACTGACAAAAACCAGATACTGGGAGTCAAGGCAGGCTGGAGACAAGGAGGAGGATTTTCACAGGGATTCAATATCTAAGGATTACTCCTCCTGGTGTATGATGTGCTGGCATTTAAACAGTGGTGGGCCCCAAACCAAAATGGAGTCACATGTGCTAACTTTTCCTTAACACTACAAAGGTAATTATTAGTGCAATAGGATGAAAAAGATTGTGAAATTTTAGGGATGTGACAGACATTGAAAAGTCTCACTCACTGATGGATATCTTCATTTTCTGTAGTAAGACATTTCTGAAGTTCACCACTCACCAAAATGCATTGTACAATACATTGTAGTTGTAAGAATCTGTCCTGCATTTTTTTATGGAAACACAAAAGTTGGCACTTGTACTGCTACAGTATTTCATACATAATGAAACATAAAGTCCTGTGTCTCACTTATTTTATTCTCATCCCTGTCATTTATTGACACGCAGGGTATGTCTACACTGCAAATATAAGACCAACTGCTGGCCCAGGTCAGTTGATTTCAGTTTGTAGGACTCTGGCTGAGACTATAAAATGGCAGGGCTGGAGCCAGGGGTGCAGGAACAAATTTATAATGGGGTAACAATGATGGAAACCATGTATTTGGTGTTCTTTATTACTACTTCAAGCCAGGGGGTATGGCAGCACCCTCAGCACCCTTAGTTCCAGCACCACTGGCTGGAGCCTGGGCTTCAAGAGCCTGTAAGAGGGGAGGGTTCCAGAGCCTGGACTCCAGCCTGAACCCAAATGTCTACACGGCAGTTTTATAGCCATGAAGCCCAAGCCTGAGTCAGCTGACCCAGGCCAGCTGCTGCGCTGCTGATTTTTTGTCACAGTGTAGACATAATCACACACCTGTATTTTAACTATTTGCATATTATACTGAATTATTCCTTTTTAAGACTGGTTATTTGTCTACTGAAAAACTACCATTATAGAAAATTTCCAATGAATTGAATAGCCAATAATAACCTTTTCTGTGGACTTTGCTGTAGAATTCTATAGATTGATTTAATTGGGATAGGATTCCATATTAAATATTATGTGTTCACTTATTTCTATATAATTATATTTAATTTCTGTAGTACTCTATTGTGTCTATAGGTCATTTCCATAAGGGTATGCTGGTAATTTAAGACCTGATCCAATGTCCACTGAAGTCAAGATGAAGATTCCCTGTGACATCAATGGGTTTGAATCAGGCCTTTGGTCTTCAAAAATACAAAGAATCTGCTTTAGGTACTGATTAAGCAGACCATCCTTATTTAGCAAAGTATATTAAAGTTATTGAGAGTTAAACACATTTTATAGCTAATCACGTTTAAGTGCTTTGCTCATTTGTGGCCTTAAAGCCTACCTTATCCTTCAGCTGTTAGGACCAGTTACTGCTGGCCCAAGGGCTCAATGGCTATAGAAATTAAACTGCCCTTTCACGCCTAAGAACTCTTACTGCAGAGCAGGGGGAGTTACATGAACAAGTTACTGTGGGGCAGTCTTCCACTGAAAGAGCATATATTGTACCTACTGGTGGATCAAGGCCTTCAGATCTGTCAATCCAGCGCCTTGCACAAACACTAAATTCACACTTTTTAAAAATGTAAGTGATAATTGCAGTAGGTTTCCGCACATGACAGTATCAAAACATACACAATCTCTTATTTCTCTATTCACATCTGCTTTCCTCTTTTTAGTCTATGAACATTTGTTTTATAGATTATGATTTTCAGAAATGCCAAGCAGGTTACCATTTATTTACCATTTTTTCAGTCCAGCATGTCTGAATGTTTATATACGGTAACACAAGGTGGTATACAAATCATCTGTACAACTAGAGGTTTGATTGTAAGATTATGATGATGGAATTGATTTCTTAAAAATCATCTGAATAATAAAACAATTGTTTCTATTTTCTGAGATTTCTGCTTCTATTTTCAGAGGCACGATGTAGTATTTCCATCCATTCAGAATCAAAGTCAGTAGTAATCTTTACAGAACACTTGAGTTTTCAAATACCACATAGCGTTTGCTATTTGCTTTTTCCAAGCATCTTTGTCTGTGACAGTCTGTGATTGGACATAACTATGGGCTCCAAATCAATAAGCAATCAATACGTAAGCAAGTGCCTAATGTTAGGCACGTGGATAATCAAATTGTCTTCTGTTCGTGGGTTGAAATCCTGGCCTCACTAAAACACCTATCAATTTCACGGATTTCACTTGTGGTCTTTTGTGAGACCTTGAGGGTAGATTTTCATTGAAAAATGTGCAGAATTAGCTAAACAAATCCTGCTGTTTATAGGAATTATGTATATATTTTTTTCCATCCATTGTGTTTGAAATGTATCCATTAACTTGTGTCTTGGTTTGTTTGAAAAAAAAAAGTTTATGGAGTGAATCAGGTCATGTTTAATGCACAAGTAGTAAAAGTATGAAATATTCAGACACCATTGACATTAATCATCATACTTAGTGGGAAATAGGCAACCCTGGCCCTTGTGTTTCTACAGGCATTTTGTCTTGCAACTTAAACTCTAGGCTTTTCTACAGTAACCAGTGATGTATGACTTGTAGAAAAATGATGATAGGGTTTATAATACATTCTAGAACAGCTCCTTTATTGTTACACTTTATGTTGTGCCCTTGTGTGCAGCTTTGCCTATTTCCTTTATCATCCATCACCCACCCTTTTTCTATAACCTTTTGAAGTAAAACAGAGAACATTAGCCAAAGAAATTACGTTATATAAAAAGATACTATCAGATGAAAGGCACCCATTTTTAATTTACTTTGTGTTGACACAGATTTCTATCTGCTATCACTTTTTCTTATCAGGCTGATGAAATAGAATTTGTGCAGAAGATATATAGAAAATACGGAGAATGGCTATCTGTCATAGTCAGAAAATGTGCTATCTGTCATCAGTGGAAACTTTATTTACTTTTGAAGGTGTTTGCCTGTACATAGAATCACAGTCATAGTGTCCTTGTCTTTTGTTATAAATAGCATAGTTATTACAGATGGGCAAGCAAATACTGAATTACCTAGCCTATCTAGCTGTCCACAGGTATTCCCTCAGATACTCAATCCTGACACTGAACTAGTGTGAGAGAGTGAAATCATGCTATTAGGGTAAGAGAGGCACAGAGGTTCTTATTCAGCACAGCATTTCAGTATATGGCTAACTTTAAGCATATGAATAGTTCTATTGGGTTCAATAGAGTCAATGGAACTATTCATATGCTTAAAGATAGGCATATGCCTTGCAGAATCAGGGCATTATTAACCATATCTTCTAATGCTGTTCTTTTTCAGAGATGAAATACTTATAATAGCAATACACAGAAATCCACTCAGCATTTACCAAAGACATTAATTCAGTTTTGTTTGTGATCACACTTTCACTAAAAGCTACAAACCACTTTCTGCAGTAATTTATCTTGCCAACAGCTTTAATGATTGAGAGGTCAAAGTTTTTGTTGTTTTATTAACGTACAGTAAATTCAAGAATGCTAATGCATGTTGGTCAGCTATAACTTCTGACTTGTTTTAAAATGGGGTTGCCTTTTTAAAGTTTAAAAAGTAGATATTATACCTTTTCCATTAGAAAATGTTCATGATATAGACATACACTGTTTTCCTTTAAAATTCAGAGAAGCCCGTATTTTAAAATATTTGGCTTTTTGCTGGGTTCAAATTGTGCAGACATTTGTCCAAGTGCAGGAATATACTTGGGGCTTTCCAGACATTGAGCAGAGAGAGTGAGTTGTGGAGAAATGCTGTTTAAGGAAACATTTAGTGTGGGACCAAATTTGCCCTCTGAGATATGAGCACAGCTTTCATTTACTTGTGTGTATAAGAAAAAACTGACCACGGGTAGGGCCTCTACTAGTATCACTTGTCATAGTTCCACTGAGTTCAGTCAATGGAGCTAGGATAACTGACACCAGCTGAGGATCTGCCCTCTTGTCTGTGGCCCATTTAGAGGGCATAACAAACTTCTGCATGTGACTCAACAGATGAGGTATGGTAAGATGCTTGTTTTAAGAGGTGTATTTTGAAGAAGTGTCTACATGCCTGGAGTTCTCTTCCTATAGCAGCACTCTTAGATAAATTTTTTCTCCGGATCTCTATACTCCAATATACCTGTTTCATGCCTCCCTTTTTTGAAGAGTGCCTACAATCCAAGATGAAACCATTTTAATTAAAGCTTCTCACCTTCAATCCAACACCCAGAGTCAAGATTTACTTTAAATATTAACTCAGTGCAGAACATCAACAGAAATATTAAACACCAGTGGGAGGAAATGGAGCTGCAGTGATTGAAGGTTACTTTTGCAAGAGTGGTAATGACATATTATAAAGGTCTGGTGAAGAACACAAAAAATTAGGCAGGAGAAGACAATTACGGGAAAGCAGCCAACCCTTGATGAAAACAATCAATCACTCAGAATTAGACAGGTAGCGTTAAAAATACTACTGCAACTCATACACCATGCAAAGGGCAAAAAACCTGAGGGAAATCTACTACAGGCAAAGCAAAATAATTGGGAATAAAAGCCCTGATCCTGGGAAAGGCTGAGGATCCTGTTCTAGTCAATGCAATGTGAGTGCTCAGCACCTCGCAGGATCAACAAGAGGTTAATTAGATACATGTAAAACTAATCTTGTTTTACACACATACTGGGTCATATGTTACTCTCCATTGTGCAGTAAGGAGAACTGCAAATTATGCCAAAATGGGAGGTCGTGCTGAATGAATAGCAGTGTCTTCTTGCCTGGTACTTCCGACTCTATGCACTCCAGAAATCAGTTCACATTTTTGGCCTCCTCAGCTACTTAGAGTGGTCAGAAAAAAAATTTAGTGAATAACTACACTGTGTGGCATGTTCCATGCCCATCCAGAAGTTTCTGTGTTGCTTAGAGCAGCAGTAACTTGTTTTATACTGCTGCCCATCCCCTCTGAGAGGAGTCGATAAGGAAGACATGATAGAATGGACTTGTTGCAGTCTAGGGAGCTATGTAGAGACCCTTGTCTTCTGTGGATACCCAGAGATTTCCATGGCCTATGACCTTAGGGTCTAGATCCTGCCCCTGCTGTCATGACTGGATACAACTCCAGCTGGGGTAGTCATGGTCAACTATTTGCCCTAGCCTAAAAATAGAAACTAGATTACAAATAGAAAGACCCAGGGTGAAATGCTGGCCTTATCAATGGGAGTTTTGCCATTGACTTTAACAGGGCCAGTACTTCACCCCACATGTACACTGGGGCACACACAAACACAAATGAAATGAACACTTCTGTAAACGAAAACCAGGTTTGGGTCAAAATCATACAGTTCCAGAAATAGGCAAGGACTATTCAAGTATTTATTCAATTGTCTTGTTCCTTCCAGTACATTATATTACAGTACAGCATATTATTTAGTGCTTTGTGTGCTCAATTTTGAATGAATTAATTGAGAGGGTTTCTAATACAGAATAGCAGATACACAAAGAGTAAGGCAGAGTGGTGTATTGAAATTAAAAACCTACATTTTCCCTTTGCAAGTGTAAGGAAAGATTACAAATAGCATCACTGTCAGATGATTGCAATGATCAAGCAGTTTGCTATGATTACTGTCCTTGCTAGTGGTTTTTGGGAGGGGTAAAGGGAAAGATTTACAAAAAATCAGAAAAGGGGTACTGTGGTGTCTGAAAATTTAAGAGGGAAGCTGGGACTGAACAATTTTCTTATTTTTTAACAAGAGAATTGAAAATTAAACATCAAGTAGTGCTGTGATACTTAATGCCAATAAAAAAAATTAAGGGGACCGTGAAGCTCTGAGTGCGGTGTCTTATAAAGGCTGTGAAATGAAACATCAATGGGCATTGTGGTTGTCTAAAAAATTTACAAGGGTGAGCTATGTGAAGGCTTAGGGAGCTTAGGCTTTTTAATGGTTGAATATTGGTGCTGATTGAGAAATGGGCCTGTCTGAGCACAGGTGCTGAATTGTGTTTTTGCTGGTGGGTGTTCCTCTGCCCCCTCCCTCCCATGCGAGAGGTGGGTGGAGTTTCAGGGGGAAGAGGCCTGGGGCATGGGGCTTCGGGGTGAGTTGGGGGTGTCACGGTCTGGGGTTGGGGCCCACAAAAGATTAATCCAGCTCTGTGAGTATTAAGCACCCTCTATTTTTTTTCAGTGGATGCTTGAGCCCCAGAGCACCCGTAGAGTCGGCACCTATGTATCTGAGTCTGATTTTTTTAACGTATTGCACACATAGGCCATGAAAGGAAAATGTTACCCATTCAGAAAGTATTGAGAGCCATTTCCCCCTAGATTTACAAGGCTAAAAGTGCAATTTATGAGACGACATCTAGAATCCATATACTATTCACCAGCTATTGTCGTCACGGTGCCCCCATGCACTGTGTCTTGAAGACCTAGAGGTAAGTGCACCTCACAGCCCACATGGGGCTTTCCCTCCTAGTATTGAGCTTCTGGCTTTTAGTTCCTAGACTTATTATCCTGAAATGAATTTCTGGTACTGACTTATCAGGAATCAGAACCACGGCTGCAGCAGGAAGAAGGAAAAATGAGAAGAGATAAGAGGAGAGCAGTAAAAAGAGGAAAAAGAAAAAAAAAATCATTTCTGTGCTCTAAAGTCTCTTTCCCTTCCTTTAGCACAGAGCCAAACAACTGACATGTGGCAAGATCAGCAAGCTGACTGGTAATTGCACAAAGCCGTACAACATTCATGAAGGTTTTGTTTGATATTATATACCTTTGTGTAGATGCTGAACATGCAACCCCTACTCCTGAGTAGCATGTTCTAGTCCAACTTCAATGAGACTGTGTGAATAGGGGGTTTCCAAGGTCTAGCTATGTCATTGGGTTTGGATCTGCTTGTACCATGGTAAAACCCCTGGCTGGAATGGGCCAGGGAGAAAATCTGTGTTAATTGCCTTGCAGAGTTCCTCCCACTCCTTCCACTGTGGGGGTGAGATTTGTCCCCCTGTAGAACAGGTGTGCCTCTAATTGTCCCTCAATTTATAGAGGAGACTATGCAGGGTCCAAAGGAGGGAAGGATAGTGACAGAAAAGCAGCTGAGCTTCCCTTCCATGTGGAGATTTCTGAACAGAGGGTTCCTTCTGCACTTTAATCCAGACCTTTCTGATATACATGCTAGTGCTATTTCTGGCCTTTCTCCCTGCTTCTCTGATTCCCCACACAATGATGTGAACAGATTTACTACTTGCAAGGGCATTTTGTATCTTGACTGCAGTTTTGATGTACTTGTTCAATGGTAAAATTGAACAAGTACAAGCTTTAGCTTGTATGATCTTACTTTAAACTACTGCTCGTATGGATCATAACAGAGGATTTTATAACATTCTGTTGAACAACAGAAGCTAAAATAGTTCCTTGCTTCTCTGATTCCAGTTACCTACAGCAAATACCATTATTTCCTTTTCTCTTCATCCCTCCCACTATGTAACTTGCTTGCAAGTAATATTTTGAATGCCTTTGCAGAAAACTGACAGCTTTTGTTAAACTGGACTATTCTGCAAAATTAAAATCTTCATGCTACTTACCATCAACATAACATCCCTGCTAAACAAAGCACTCAAATGTGCTTATTCCCATTAAATACAATGGGACTTAAGCACATGTTTAAAGTTAAGCACTTGCTTTGTTGAAGAGGGAATGATTTCATGTGCATTTTGGGTTTTTCTAAATTGTAGCGGTAGGGCCATAGTCTCTTCTCTGTTGAACCTATGTCCAGAATAAGTCTGCTGGCTGGGATTTACCCCTATGTAACAGAACAGAATTTGGGGGCAAAAATATTGCAATCTAAATAATATTTTTAACAGATTTTTTTATATGTAATTGCTGTAGAGCATTTTAGTAGTTCATTGAGGATCTTGTGCAACCCAAATTCTGCCATTTCTTAACTTTGGAATGCTTCACTTTGCAACGTAACTAATGTTCTCTTTATTTGTTTTAGGGTGGGTTTTTTGGGGGGGGAATATGTAATTTCCTAAGTGGTGTATGTATGTGTGTGTGTGTGTGTGTGGCTTTTAAGGATAAAGATAAAAACAAGTTCAGTTATGCACAACTGTAACAACCCCCAGTGATGCTTCACTGAGCCCTGGGGCTTTCTGCTCTGCAACACAACTTGAGCTGCAGCAGTAGGTGCTTCAGTGAGCAGGAGAAGACGCTTACTTAAGGTGACCACCTGTTTTAAATTGGGCGGGACAGTCCTGAAATGCAGAGTTCAAGTTCCGGGCTTAATGACTCCACGGCAGCATTTGGCCTGGATTCCCTGCAGTGCTGCTCCGTGCCTGCCCAGGGCTCAACGGAAGTGCCAGCCTCTTCCCGATGAGGACCAGGGGGCTGAGGTAGGCCTTAGCACCCCTTCGATATGAGTCCCCACCCCCGCTCATCCTCCTTCCACAAGGCCCAGCCCTTTGGCCAGGACAAAAACTGGAGGCCGGCTGTGGTAAGAGTTGCCCAGGGAGCCTGGGCCACTGTGGGGAGACCTGGACCCACTACCTGCCCTGGGCAACATTCCCTGAGGAGCAGAGATACTGGCCAGGAGCTGCTTTTGGGCCACCCAGCCCCCTGGCCAGGGCAGGTGGAAGGTCCAGGGTTCCCCCCGGCACCCCAGGTTCCCTGGGAAACTCTTATTACAGTCCAACTCCAGCTTCTGACCTGGCTGGGGGCAGGGCTTCACGGGGAAGAGGAGGAGCAGGGGCCGGAGCCTCAGCGGAAGAGGAGGAGCAGAGTTGGGGCCATGGAGGAGGGTGCGGCTCCTGCATGCGTCCTGCTTTTGCCCTTTGAAAAGGTGGTCACCCTACTCTGATTCCAGGGTGAGGAATGGGCTGCAAGGGTCATATGTTAGGTCTTTGGGGCAGCTGGGAGAACCTGATTTGGTTCATCCCATTCCGAACCCCCAGACATGAGGGGAGCTCTTTCTGCATGTGGTAACCCACCGAGGGGATGGGCTACTTTATCCAGGGGTGGGGCATTACTGGGGGTATCTTGCCTGGCTCTCGACAGTGGCTGTCTTCTACTGGAGTTTCCAGAGCAGTCGCTGCTGCGAGTGGTGGTGCTTTGGCAGTGGTGTGAAACCGGACAGATTAGAATGTTCAGAGTCAGTTATTTTGCTGACAGCGCAAATGACTGAAGAGAAAAAGTGATCCCCCTTTCCCGAATTTCACTTTTCCACTGGAATTTCACAGGACGAAGACAAGGTATATCTCTGGTTCCAGGGTTTTCTCCATACCAAATTTCAAAGGCCTGCTGCAAACAATAGAGGTGTTCAAGTTTCTGAAAAAGGGCTGCAAGATTCTTTTGTAATGGAAAGTATTAGGCAACCTAAATATAGGGGTCACTACCAGCTCCTCTAAAACCTTGTTTTACAGGAACAAGTGTCCCTTTACCAAATAACATAATAAACACATTATAGATAGCATTCAAAATGTTTAAGATTGAAAACAATATATTAAAATTCCCTTTGGATAAAAAGGAATAGACAACAATGTGCAAGAATCAATTATTAGTTTTATAAAGCATTTACATTGATTAAGTCTGATTCTTCATTTTGTCACACAAGGGAGTGATACTGATGTCAGAGGAGAGAATCTGGCCTCTTGATTCCTCTAATCCTAATGTGTTAGGTTTATGCCCTCGTATCTTTTGAGCTTTCTGTTATTGCCCAACTTTTCATTATTGCAAATTATAGTACATTATAGTTTATATCAGAAAGATGTCAAAAATTAAATCACTTCTATTCCAGTAAAGTAAAGTTCTATTTTCCAGGGAAATAAAAGGATAGTCCATAACCTTTAAGTGTTCTAGTTGATTCTACATTTTTTACAGCTGATATCTCAGTTCTATCTTGGTACTCTTTTATAGTATCGACTTTATTATTATTATTTTATGCTCAATAAACTTCTAGCACTTTTTTAAGAGTTACATGTGATTTGCTTGAGCAATAGATATTCTCCTGGGAAAAGCAAGGTTTAAACAACCTGGAGTGTGCTGCTTGCTAGTGCACTGAAGAGTCTATTCTGTAGGCTATTTCATTTCAGTCTACAGTGTGCACAGACAAGAACATTTTATTTGATTAATATCATGCAAGTTCTACTATCAAAATATTAATATCTCTTAAATAGGCATCTTCACTTAGTAAATGAGATCATCAGCTTTCTCTATTGCCAGTATTTCAATATTTATCTGTTTCTGTGGTAATGGTAGCTATAAATCTATGACCCTAAAGGAATAAAACATTCTTGTGATTGGATAAGGAAAAGAGTTTTCACTTTGCATTGAGGGAATTTATTTTTGTATTTATGCCTTGAGTTAATAGGAATATTAAAAAAATAGAAACTGCCCCCTACAAATTAATGTAAGAAGAATAAAAATGCACCCTAAATTTTCTGAAGACATTCCTGTATATAACATGCATTAGGAACAGACCTTAATAATAAATAAAATATGGTAATCCATAAATGTATAATACATTTATCTACATCATGGCCCAGGACAATCCATCTTATCATTTTAAAAGCCATGTGAATTTGATATATGCACTCACAATCTGGATTTGGATACATTTAAAATGCATATGGAGAAAATTGTCTCCTTTAAAAATTCAGATGGAAGCCTAGATGTCAGGCGGACATATGTATAAACTCAGCATTACTCATTTGACACTAATATGTCAATGACCAAGCGTATATAGTTTTTTATGTCTCTTATAACTTGAGAGCATTTGGCAATTCAGGCTACTATATAAAAAGGAACAGTAATTAAAAGAAATGCATATTATAAAACAGCAAATGATCTGTCATATAGGAGAGATTTGATTTTTACAGTTTTCTAGGGATAGCCTGGAGATGCCCATTAAGTTGAATTAGGAGACTGCATAATCCATAGTGGTAGGTTTTCATAGTAATAAGAGACATCCATCAAAAGTTGTAAGAATCCCCATATCACTTTAAAAAATCAGCATTTTTGTTGACAAACTGGCTAAAAATATGGTCTGTTGTACAATTATGGGCTACAATGTAGAGGGGGCTGATAAGGAACAGAGAGGAACTCATTTGTGAGTGCAGTTGTGGGGAAGACAGTGTAAGTAGCCAGCCAAATTGGGTGGGTGGAAAAAATAGAAGGAAAGATGTAATACATGAGATTTGGGGTTTATGTACTGCTCTTGATACCCAAAAAACAAATACATAATTTTTTTAAAAAAATAGAAATCTTCAGTGTTATGAACGAGACAACTGGTAATTCAGTGATTATAGAAGCAATTGTTTGCTCAGGATTAGCTTGCACTAATATATTCCATCTCTCAATTTAAAAATAAAAACAAAAACTCTCTGTCAGCCAAATTCTGTTTATTTTTATTTCTAAAGTTGTTCAAGGGCTCTTTAGCTATAACAACTTAGATGAGCCAAAAATTCAAAGTGAGAGTGCTTGAGAAACATTGCTAGACAGCTGATTGGAAAATTTTGACAAAAATCAGAGATGAACTTGTGTCAAGGTTCCTTCCCCACTCTGAACTCTAGGGTACAGATGTGGGGACCTGCATGAAAACCTCCTAAGCTTACTTTTACCAGCTTAGGTTAAAACTTCCCCAAGGTACAAATTAATTTTACCCTTTGCCCTTGGAATTTCCACTGCCACCACCAAACTTTAACTGGGTTTACTGGGAAAACGTAGTTTGGACATATCTTTCCCCCCAAAATCCTCCCAACCCTTGCACCCCACTTCCTGGGGAAGGTTTGGTAAAAATCCTCACCAATTTGCATAGGAAATCACAGACCCAAACCCTTGGATCTTAGAAGAATGAAAAAGCATTCAGTTTTCTTACAAGAAGAGTTTTAATAGAAGTAAAGGAATCACCTCTGTAAAATCAGGATGGTAGATACCTTACAGGGTAATTAGATTCAAAACATAGAGAATCCCTCTAGGCAAAACCTTAAGTTACAAAAAAGACACACGGACAGGAATAGTCATTCTATTCAGCACAGTTCTTTTCTCAGCCATTTAAAGAAATCATAATCTAACACATACCTAGCTAGATTACTTACTAAAAGTTCTAAGACTCCATTCCTGTTCTGTCCCTGGCAAAAGCAGCATACAGACAGACCCAGACCCTTTGTTTTTTTCCCTCCTCCCAGCTTTTGAAAGTATCTTGTCTCCTCATTGGTCATTTTGGTCAGGTGCCAGCGAGGTTACCTTTAGCTTCTTAACCCTTTACAGGTGAGAGGATTTTACCTCTGGCCAGGAGGGATTTTAAAGGGGTTTACCCTTCCCTTTATATTTATGACAACTATGAGACTTTTTTCTATTTTCTGAATGTTCTTCACATGTACTGTAAAGGCACTCCATGTAGCCTCTAAAACAAGGGCTGTGATCTTGGTATCGAGTCATTGGTTGGCCAACATTGGATCTTGGAAAATTTCCCTGCATGTCTTCAGTTGGGCACCCAGAATTAGGGGCCACTTTTGAAAAAGTGTGGCCTTTATTTCTAGGCTTAAAGAAGACCCTTAGTAAGAATTAGACCACATGGGCTCCTACAAGTTTCTACCATACCAATCCTCCATCTATCTTGCTGCTGTTTATCGTGTGTCATTATTCCAGCTAGTGGTCTACCTCGGTTGGAGTAACGTATGCTACATCTTCTGTTAAATTCACACTCAGCAAACTTTCCCTATTCAGCAAAGCGCTTAGGTAATGGTTAAGTCCCATTAAAGTCAATCAGACTGAAGCGCTTTGTTGAATAGGAACAGTTTGAATCAGGGCCTCAAAAATATCACACACTGTAGTAGTGCACAGGGATAGAATATCATGTGTTTAAATAGTCAGGAGCCCTGTAGGGCAGTAGTTCTCAACTGTGGTCCACTGCTTATTCAGGGAAAGCCCGTGGCATGCCAGGCCGGTTTGTTTACCTGCCACATCCGCAGGTTGGGCCGATCATGGCTCCCACTGGCCGCGGTTCGCTGTGCCCAGCCAATGGGGGCTGCGGGAAACGGTGCGGGCTGAGGGACTTACTGGTCGCCCTTCCCGCAGCCCCCATTGGCCTGGAGCAGCGAACCATGGCCAGTGGGAGCCGCGATCGGCCGAACCTGCGGACACGGCAGGTAAACAAACTGGCCCGGCATGCCAGGGGCTTTCCCTGAATAAGCGGTGGACCACAGTTGAGAACCACTGCTCTAGGAGCATTCACTGTACTTTCTGTTTTATACACTGCTAGAAACCAGTCACAGCAACAAAACTTGCATCATTAGTCCTCAGATATTAGGGTAATCCTTCTGCCAGGTGTTGTTAGCCGCAAGCAGGACATGGGTTCTAGGACCCACCAGTGGGGATGGGTATGAGCCCTAGTCCTGCTGAGATTCTAGTCCAAGCCTGTCATTTTGTGGTGTGAGTACAGTTCAAGCTGCAGAGCAGAATCAGAAATTCTGTGTAGGGATGAAGAAAAATGTGCTTTGTAGTTAAAATAAAAAGTTAAATTACTTTAAAAAGAAACATGTGTCTGTAGGTCACATAAAGTACAGGTTTGTTAGCAGTTGTGGGAAGGGTTTCAAAGAATGTGATTTTAATTGGAAATTCGACCTGAAAGGTAACTGATAAGAGGCCCTAATTATCAGGGATGGATAATAATAAGGAAGGATTATGCATGTTAAAATAGTGACCTTGTACTGGCCAAAACCTTGTTTTTAGCTAAAGTTAGCAATTGGGAAGCACATTAAAGAGTAAAGGTTGAAAGGTTCATTGCTAACACCTGCCTGACTAAGTTGGAATCAACCAACATGAGTTTAAGAACACCTGGATTTAGCCCTTTCATGAATATCTTGATCAAATACTTGTGAATGTCTATTATTGCTTAGATATAGTAACTGCTTGTAATTTAGTGTTTTAGATGTGTTTAGAGCAATTATATAAACACCAATTGGCCTTCAGACTTAATACAGGAATTTATGGTTAAATTAGTGTCTGGTTGTATGCTGTTTTACTAATACCTATAACAGTAATTCCTACAGTGTGCATTGTGCAGTATGGTCACATTAGCATATGAGACCCAGATCCAGCAACTGTAAACTCAAATTTACAAATGCAGTGTGGATGCTCAAACACAGGCTTGGAAACTCTGAGCATGGGTCCCACACACCTGGGTTTACAATGCAGTGTAGACATACCCCCAGGATCCTGAGGTGCACTCAGGAAGGCCTGTGTCCCCTCATCCTGAGGCTTCACCACCTAACCCAGGAACAATGACTTCAGCTTTATTTAGTGACAGGGTGGGAAGACTTCCAAGAGTTCACTCAGCTCTGCTACTCTGCTTCATGGCTTCAACAAAGAGCTGATTCTACATAATCTCCCAGCAGAGTCCTCCCACTAGGCACAGGATCTTCTGCAGAGACAGAATCAGTATCAGGAAGGACCCAACTTCTACCTTATGGCAAAAGCTTTGCTTCTATTTTCCACTCTGCCTTTTCTCAGTTTAGTTCCACTATCCAACCAATTCTGAGTTGGTGTACAGTTACTGTGACTCCTAAAGTGTTACTAAAAGAATTCTGGGAAGAAAGGTTATGCAAATAAAGCCCCTTGTCCACAGTAGATGACAGTCAGAGCTTCTTATCCTCTAGATCAATATTTCTCAATGACCAGTTGGTGGACCACAGCGACGGTCCCTGAGATCTCCCTGACACAGTTTACGAAAGTAGCAAACCAGGGCCTGGTATCAAAAAGATTGAGAAACACTGCTCTAGAGATCTTCAGGCCACAGGGTTTACATTTATAAATGTGGTTATTCAGTACTCAGCTGCACCCATGTGGCCTCTTCATATTCTTTTACAAAGATCAAAAGACAGAACAGCTATTAATTATAATTTGACACATGTCAAAGTGCTTTGCTAAATGGGAATAGGCAAAAGCACATAGTGATATCCATTTAGACTGTTGCTGCAAAGTTTGTTTTCCTAGCCAGTTGCTTTGACCATGTCATCTCTCTCTTTGCATCCTTTCACTGGTTCTCTCTCTTCTATCATATCACACATAAATGCTTGTCTTCACTTTCAAGGCCCTTCATGACTTACCATCTCTTATTCAGTATCAAAATATATCCTCTTCTGATTGGCCCAGGATATCAGCCTCCATTTCCCACTTGTTACATTCTTTCATAGGTTCTCATGCTTGGGAGAATCTCTCCATGAACATCTGCAAAACTAACTCTTAATCATTAAACTTAAGCTATTGAGTATTTCTACTTCTGAGTGTGCATTATGTAAATTTCATTTCTTTTTGTGGATTTGGATAATATATATAATTGTAGTTAATCATTTTTAGGAGGTTATATAAACCTTGGGTTGTGTTTAGTATCAGATTATGATAACCTTTTTGCTAATCCTTCAAAACCTCCCTTAGCTCTCCTTTGCCCTGAGAAAAACTTGAAAATAGTTAGGTCACTAGTGTGCTGAGGCCACTGCCAATCAGACTAATGAAGTCTTGTTGTTTCTTATCAGAGGGGTAGCTGTGTTAGTCTGGATCTATAAAAGCGGCAAAGAGTCCTGTGGCACCTTGTAGACTAACAGACGTATTGGAGCATAAGCTTTCGTGGGTGAATACCCACTTTGTCGGATGCATCATTGTTTCTTGTACTCCCCCATCTGTCTGTCTCTTGTGTTATCTCTTGTCTTATACATTCATTCTACGCCCTCTGGGGAAGAGGCTGCCTTTTTGTTATGTGTTTGTACAGCACCTAGCAGAACGGAGTTCTGGTCTGCGACTGGGGCTCCTAAATTCTATCCATGCTTTGCTGAATTGGGTTCTGAGTCAACAGTGCTGCCTTGAGAAAGGACTCAGTGAGCTTGGATAATATGGGGCCATGCACTCCTTCCTCAAGGCAAAACTCCCATTAAGGTCAATAGGAATTTTGTCTTGAATGAGATGTGCAGGATTTGATTGCATTCATGTTTGAAAATCTTGCAGATACAATAGGTCATTGTATCACACTTCATTAACATAATTGCCCCACTATAAGGTTCACAGCATTATTTTGATTGTCACCATGTAAAGCCCCATAACTGAAAACAATACTTTTGAGAGAAATATGACAGTAGTTCAGCTTCATCTGGCTCATAGGGTAACATCATTTTTGGAGGTATCACTTTAGGTGCTGGTGCTTCCTGTAATGAAACTACAAAAAGACCTGATCTTGTAATCCTTACTTACATGAGTAGTTCCACTAAAATCAGAGACTACTCGTGTGAGAAAGGGTTTCAGGATCAAAATCTAAGGTGGCAGCCCCAGAAACTTTTATAATACAGTATATATATATATATATATATATATATATATATATATATATATATATATATATATATATAATATAACTTTTATATGAATATAATATAATATAAAATTATAATTTTATAATACATAAAGAAAGATATTTGCTGGAATTGACCATGTATCCCGCTCATTCACCCTCTCTATTCATTATATTTTTATTACATTGAAATGTAGAGCAGGATTTTTTTAGCACTTTTTTCCCAGTCATTCTTACTTTATTCTAGATTGATAGCACAGCTAGACATTCTCGTGGGATGAAATTCAGCAAAGCTTAAATGTCTTGGTATATTTGCTTATGAGTGCCAAGGAAATAAACCTGTATTTTCCATGTGATAAGCACATTGTTACTTTCACTGCATTTAAAATGCACAGCTAGTAATTTCACAACATTATTTCCATTTTAAAACCCGTTTAGTGTCATTTAGTGCAATTTTATATTACAATATTAATGTTATTTTAGCACTAAATTCTGCTCCTTTCTCACATGCAGCACTGAATTGCTCTTCTTTCTTTTAAGTAATCTTTCCCCTACCTTCTTTTCAGTCAATTTCAACAAACATTAAGTATGCCAGTGTTGCTCTTGCATAAATACTCATATGGCTCTTTCATTCTGTTTTTAGACTAATAATCTGACTTAATTATGAATGATGCTCAGATTATAAATGATTGGGTTGTCTTCTGAAAATGCAAATTGATTTCACACACAGTTTCTCATGTCTTTTCTTTTTAAAAATAGGTTCAGTGTTCCAGGCTTGTCATCTGCTTTGAGCTAAGTTCTTAGATATTCTCCTCCAGTGACTGCTGCTGCAATGTGGGATTTTTTCTTTTTTCACATCTATTTTCATACTTGTTTCTTCTGTAGGAGTGTGGGAGTACAATTTAGGACTGGGGGGGGTGGGGGAGGACAGGGGACAGGGACATAAAAAGCACCCTGCACTCTTCTGCAGCACAAGTGACCTGTCTCCCAAAATCCCTTCTCAATGGGCTTTGGGAAAAGGAGTACAGGTTCCCCATGGCTCTTTGGAACAGATCCTCTATGGTGTTTCAGCACTCAACTCCCATTGATTTCAATGGGAGTTTGGTGCCTAAATATCTTTGAGGGTCTTGTTTTTTGTGCTTTCATACCTTTCCTCTTTGTACTTGAGGGAGAGAAATTAGGGACAGAAGATCCTTCTGGCTTTCTATCTCTTCCTCTTCTGAGCTGCTAGGAGAGGAAGTCAATCCTATAAGTGTCTCTGTTGGAATCTCCCTCCCCAGTTCTGTGGGAGGGGACCTGTGAAGAGTTAGACAAGAAGGACAAAGGAATGTGGCTGCACCTTTTTCAGTGAGGACCTTGCAAAGCCTCCGTTCCTCTCACTCCTGGCTCAAAGGTAATAAATAAGTCATAGGACATTATGAGAACTTTCACAGCTGAGGCGGTATTTAAAGAACACTGTAAAATCACATTTGGCCCCAAATCTATTTAGATTGTGAAAGTGGCTTCATTGACTTCCATTGATAAAGCTGGGAGAAAAGCAAAATACAAATAAGCAGCATAAAAAACTAAATTATAAAGTGGATTATATTATATGAATTATCATGTGATGTTTGGTTTCCATGGTATTCCATATGCAGTCTTTTAGAACATTGATCTCACCAATTCATATAAGAAAAGGTTATTCATTCAACATCTTGGGTTTAGTCTTTCCAACATTCCTCCATGCATATTTTTTATTCAAACTGAAGAAATAGCAAATACAACTGGAGGCTTTTTACTAATGAAGCACTTGTTAAAAAATTACTTGATTCTAAAAAAAGGGGGGATAATTACTGTCTTGGACACTCTGATGGGGTGTCTTCCCCACACTGGCCCATAACGGGTTAAGAGATCCCTAAGGAGGCTGAGCAGGAGGCAGCCAATAAGAGAGGGGCTGCAAGGAGCAGTCAATGCGGTCTGGGCTTGCCCATATAATTAGGGCTACAGAGCAGAGCAGCTCAGTTGCTCCCTGGATCTCAAGTAGGGAAAACTGGCAGTCTTGCAGGAGGATGAAAGCTAGCACCTTGGACAGAGCATTGCTGGGCAGGATGAGGGGAGCGAGTGAGCTCCTGGCTAACTGCTGAAGCCCTGAGACAAGGGTGGAAAAGGTGCTGGGGCTGCAGGTGAGTGGCCAAGGGAAGTAAACTGAGGGGATGGAGGGGACACAGAATGTGGCTGCCATCTACGGGCATACACGCACAGACCCGTGTCCCTCCCTGCTCCCACTCGCTACTGAGGAAGTGGCTGGATGGTGGACTACCATTCCCCCAGAAGAGGGAAAGCCAAGTGTGACACAGCCAGAGGCCTTTTTCCTGAAAAGAAAGCCATGGTCCTTGAGGTGACCTGGGTCCAGGAGCAGAGGTGGCTGCAAGCGAGACACCACCAGAAGAGGGCGCAGAGCTAATTCCAAAGACAGTCAGCAGGAGGCATTGCTGTGGTGAGTCGCACCCCATCACGGAAACTTTGATAGTTGACTGAATTAAAAATTCATCATAGCCAACAGAATGATTAGAGAGTAAAACTAAGTAGATAGTTTGACTGCATCATTGGTATGCGTTCCTACACAGAAGGTTTAAACAGCAATTTTAATTTTCATAACAGCACAGTGTAGATTGTAAATGGATGGTCTTTACAACTCATTCGTACCATGGCCACCTGTTCAGTTTTGTTATGATGTGCCTAAATATCATGAATGTACTTAATCATTTCTGGAAGTGACTGAAATATCACAGTCCCATGGAAAATCAAAGTACAGTAAGCAAAACTGGCCCATCTGATTCTTATGATACTTTTGATTTTTTTAACTGTAGCTTTTTATGGTTGTTTTGTATGAAAGAAAACAGGATGATTTTGAATTATACACCACATTTCCTTCCAATGTTAACCTCTTTTATTGTGATTAGAATTTTACATTAAGTGTTAATGTTTTTCACTAAGAAGCAGGTTAATTGTATCATTTATTTTCAATTAGCTCTACTAGAGTGCATGTATAGCTTCAGAGTCTATTGTGCATGTCCTCATAGAGATGGGGAAATGGAGTAAAAGCTATTATTTTGATGTCCTGATAAATTATGTTCCATATTATGTTAGATGAACAAAATGCATGACTAATGTCCCATGTACACATGAGCTGTGACAGCATTTCCGAATGTTAATAAATCTGAATGCTGGCTAAAGTCCAGTCCTTTTTTATGGTTAATGTAAATTAAATCCACATCTTCCCATTATACTTAGTAATTTATTTCTAAATGCTCAGATTTAGCCATTATTGTTGGCAACCTTTGTACTGAAGCTCTTCAGTCAGAACCGAAAATTTAAAAATATAAAAGATTTAGGACTGATCTGTTTTATGAAAGCTCATTGTGGTCATAATAGGTGGACTGAATGGGCTGAGTTTTGCAGGTGACAATAGCTTGAAATACATTCCAGATCTAAATTGTCTGAATTTGTTTGCAAACTTTATTGTTACTCAAAGTAACCAAACAATGTCTGATTAAACAGTAAAGTTCAAGATAGTCTGTTTGGCCTTGTACAGGGGTATTAGAGGGCATGGGGAACTCTGTATTTCCTTCTTGGAGCTGCAATTTGGTTGCAGGTGCTGAAGAAAGCTAGGGCACGAAGGCTGCAGCGCTGAACCCAGAAAGAACATGGTGGATTGGAGCCCCACCCCATGCATTCATCAAACTGCAATGGGAGGAGTGCTTTAGATCACATTGCATAACCTGCTTTTCAACACTGTCCTCCAGCACCTCAGGCGGCATTATTATTATACAGGAATAATGCCTCTGGGTACTTCTGCTCAGGGGATGGTGTCCTTCCTCCCTTTCTCCAGTGCAGATGTGTCTCTGCGTAGGAAAAGTTGAATTCTTAACATTATTTGTGGGCTTCATTCACACAGGTTTTGCTGGCAGACCCCAGGCTGCTAGCACCTGTGGAGAGGAAAATCGAAGGACAGAAACAGAGGCACAGGATGCCTGCAATTACCCTGGTCTGCTGGAGACCCACAACAGGCCAGTTCAACTTAGAAAGAAGGTAGGGCCAGTGGCAGTGGGGCTTGGGTGTCCAGGAGATGAGTTGATTGGGGTTCTGTGGAACTTTCAAAATTACATCCCCAGCTGAAGAACTTCTGGAGAAAGGTGAAAGTACGTCCTCTAAGGCAGATTCCTTGATGCAGTTGTCCCCATGGATACACGGGATTATGGTGCTAACTGCACTTACTTGAGCTGCTGCAGTGACAAACCATATCCTGTGTGCTTTTCTTGTAAAAATACTGAATGCTTGCTAGAGTTCCCCAGCATACAGCAGGGAGTGTACCTAATGCACTGTCCCATAGTAGTCCAGTTCCCCACATCTTCCAGGGTGTCTTGCATCCCACCAAAAAGAAGCTGCCCCTAATTTATGAGAACAGAGGGGGCTGGATTCTCAACAGTGCAAACTGACATAGGTGCCTTGCAGTCAATGATGTTAGGCCAATTTACATCAACTAAGAATCTGGCTCAGGGTCTGCAATTGTGGCTGTCCCCAGTGCAGAGCTACTTGAACCCTCCCCAACTGTATATTAGTGCAAGGGCCAGCCACAATCTATAATGGATTAAACCCCAAGGTTTTATGTTGTGTTTGGGATTACTTTGTGCATATCTGCCATTAGTGAGGTATACAAATGAGTGCTTTCTTTATTAGCATAGGGACTCTCAGGTCACTTATCCACACAACCCTCAAGGAGACTTCTTTTTGAAACATCACCATAGTATATCAGTAAATGATGAACATATTAGCAAACTGAATTTGACAGAATCGTGTCCCTACTTTACCGGTAGTTCTTAAACCTTTTTCATGTCATGAGGGTTCGCAGAGAAAGGGGGACATATCTTGCTGGGGGAACAAGGATCAAGTATTCCTGGATTCTTTAAGAATAACCTGACAAAGGCAGAAACAGCTTGACTGCTTAAATAGTACATGTAAACTCCGTGATCTAGAGCCAGCAAGTTTTTCCTGGCCAAGATCCAAAGATGGAACTAGAGAGTTCATCTATATATAAAATGCATTGCTAAGAACTCTGATGTGGTATCTGATACTGAGCCAGAAGATTTAGATTAATTAACTAATTTACTCATCACAGAATTTTAAATATTGCTATAAATGGGATTTACTGTAATATGACAACCTTTTAAAAGTGTCTACAGATTTTCTGTGTGTGTGTGTGCTGTGTTGTATTCTATACACATAGGAATTCACAGCATATGAAAACTGAGGAAACATAAGCTATATATTATCTTTTATAAGATAATAGGCTTCATTCTGCAAATTCTTACTCTTGTGGGCAGTCCTTACATATATAAATAATCTCAGTGCCCAAGTAAAGTCATTTACTTCAATGAGGACTGCTCACGTAAATCAAGTTTGAAAGATTGGCCCCATTCTCTTTGATTCATATATGAGGGTTTGAATTTTTCTGTGTTGGAATTCCTATGTTTATAAATAAAATGCTAAATTTACACAGCGCTTGAGTGACCCCTCTTTCTGAGTTCAGATGGAGCATACTAGAACTCTTTTTTTCTTCCTTATAAAATGCTCTTAGGAACATAGTGAGAAAGCTAGAATGAGACAGATGGATCCCTGTGGTTTAGAAAAGTGTGGGTGATTTGGATCATTAGGCTACAGGACTATCCATGGGGAGAGCAGATGCATTTTACAACTCATTGAGCTACTGCCTATTGCTGTACTTTGACCAAGATTTTCAACAGCGACGAATGAGTTTGGGTGCCCAACTTGAGAGACACTAAATGGGGTTGATTTTCAGAAAATGCTGAGCATCCACCCTCTGAAAATGAGGTTCCTTTTAAGGTATATCAAAGTGGGCACCCAAACTAACTAGTCACTGTTGAAAATCTTGCCTAAATGAACACAGCTTGGGGAAGTTTAGCTTAAGTAGAAGGCACCACATGACAGCCCCTCTGTGACACAATTTAGCCACATCAATCTTGACAGTTATGGGGTGGGTTTATATGCAGACTAAGAAGGCCACATCACACCCCTTTGCCTGGAGGTAACTAGTACAAGTTTAGATCCTGATCCTGTTCCTGGATCTGTACAGATACATCCCTGTGTACAGATACATCTGTACAGATACATCCCACACACACACACAGCCCCAGTGAATAAACTGTTTGAAAATCTTTTTTCTACCATTTTCCTATCCTTTCTTACTTTTCATTGTCCTTTGGGTTTTACTTGTATCATTGTCTCCAGATTTCCATGAGTGCATCCCCTATTTTTCTTCTTTAGCTATTTATTTTATAAAATATTTTCCCCTAATAGCTTTTCCAATCATTACTATTTTATTTTTTCACTCTTATTCTGTTTTCTTGATTTCTCATTGAGCATCAAGGCCCCAATTCCAGGAAGCACTTAAACACATGCTTAATAGTAAGCACAGCCCTAAAACTAAAAATCCTTTCACGTACTTTGCCCAATTGTGACACATTTCCTTTTCTAGAGCTTTGTGCTTTTATGAACCTATTCCTTCCTTGCCTCAAAAAGACAACCAACACAATGCCTATATCAGCTTATAAAAACATAGTCCTATTCTGATCCCATGGGTGGCAGGGCGATCATGATGATGATGAGAGACAGGGTTCCTTCCAAAATTCAGAGTGTATAAATACCGTCCCTCTGCCCCTAGTGCCCATGGTGAGTCAGTAACTTCACCTGGTCTGGCCCTGTCAAGGTTCCTCCCCCACTCTGAACTCTAGGGTACAGATGTGGGGACCTGCATGAAAAACCTCCTAAGCTTATCTTTACCAGCTTAGGTCAAAACTTCCCCAAGGTACAAAATATTACACCTTGGACAGGCCGCTACCACCACCAAACTAATACTGGTTACTGGGGAAGAGCTGTTTGGACGCGTCCTTCCCCCCAAAATACTTCCCAAAACCTTGCACCCCACTTCCTGGACAAGGTTTGGTAAAAAGCCTCACCAATTTGCCTAGGTGACTACAGACCCAGACCCTTGGATCTTAAGAACAATGAACAATCCTCCCAACACTTGCACCCCCCCTTTCCTGGGAAATGTTGGATAAAAAGCCTCACCAATTTGCATAGGTGACCACAAACCCAAACCCTTGGATCTGAGAACAATGAAAAAGCATTCAGTGTTTTACAAGAAGACTTTTAATAAAAAATAGAAGTAAATAGAAATAAAGAAATTCCCCCTGTAAAATCAGGATGGTATATATCTTACAGGGTAATTAGATTCAAAAACATAGAGAACCCCTCTAGGCAAAACCTTAAGTTACAAAAAAGATACACAGACAGAAATAGTTATTCTATTCAGCACAATTCTTTTCTCAGCCATTTAAAGAAACCATAATCTAACACATACCTAGCTAGATTACTTACTAAAAGTTCTAAGACTCCATTCCTGTTCTGTCCCCGGCCAAGACGACTACAGACAGACACAGACCCTTTGTTTCTCTCCCTCCTCCCAGCTTTTGAAAGTATCTTGTCTCCTCATTGGTCATTTTGGTCAGGTGCCAGCGAGGTTACCTTTAGCTTCTTAACCCTTTACAGGTGAGAGGAGCTTTCCCCTGGCCAGGAGGGATTTCAAAGGGGTTTACCCTTCCCTTTATATTTATGACACGCCCCCCAAATCTCAGCTAGGGTGAAACACTGGCTGGGATTTCTTCCTGGAGCTCTAGGAAAACAGAGTTAATAAGACACATGCATCTCTAATTATACTACCAAGTACATAAAGACTAACAATATTTTCCACATCTCAAGGACGATTTTAACCAGTTGATTCTGGGAAACTTTCACGGGAGAGTGCATCAGCCACTTTGTTAGAAGCTCCTGAGATGTGTTGGATGTTGAAATCAAAATCTTGGAGAGCTAAACTCCACCGAAGAAGTTTTTTGTTAGTTTCTTTGACGGTGTGAAGCCACTTTAGTGCAGCATGGTCGGTTTGCAGGTGGAAACGCCGTCCCCAAACATATGGGCGTAGCTTTTCCAGAGCGTAGACAATGGCATAACATTCTTTTTCAGTGACTGACCAGTTGCTTTCCCTCTCAGACAGTTTTTTGCTGAGAAACACTACAGGGTGGAATTCTTGATCAGGTCCTTTCTGCATTAAAACTGCTCCCACACCACGCTCGGATGCATCTGTGGTTACTAGGAACGGTTTGTCAAAGTCTGGGGCCCTTAGTACAGGGTCAGACATGAGTGTCGCTTTAAGCGTGTTAAAGGCCTTCTGACACTTTCCGGTCCACTGAACAGCATTTGGCTGTTTCTTTTTGGTTAGGTCTGTCAGTGGGGCAGCGATTTGGCTGTAGTGCGGTACAAATCGTCTGTAATAACCGGCCAAGCCTAAGAAGGATTGAACCTGTTTCTTTGACTTTGGGACAGGCCACTTTTGGATAGCATCCACTTTGGCCTGTAGGGGGCTGATAGTTCCTTGACCCACCTGGTGTCCAAGGTAAGTCACTCTGTTTAGGCCTATTTGACACTTCTTAGCCTTAACAGTTAGTCCTGCCTCCCTTATGCGCTCAAGGACTTTTTGTAGATGTTCCAGGTGGTCTGCCCAGGAATCCGAAAATATGGCCACATCGTCAAGGTAGGCGACTGCATATTCTCCTAATCCCGCTAGGAGACCATCTACAAGTCTTTGGAAAGTGGCGGGTGCATTTCGCAGCCCGAAAGGGAGTACATTAAATTCATACAGCCCGAGATGTGTGATGAAGGCTGACCTTTCCTTGGCAGATTCATCTAGCGGTACCTGCCAGTACCCCTTGGTTAAGTCCAAGGTAGAGATGAACTGGGCCCTTCCCAGTTTCTCTAATAGTTCATCTGTGCGTGGCATGGGATAGTTGTCTGGGCGAGTTACAGCATTTAGCTTACGGTAGTCCACGCAAAAACGTATTTCCCCATCTGGTTTGGGAACTAGAACCACTGGAGATGCCCATGCACTTTCAGAGGGGCGGATTACACCCATCTGTAACATATCCTGGATCTCCCGTTCTATAGCAGTTTTAGCTTGAGGAGACACCCGGTAAGGTTGGACCCTAATTGGGTGAGCATTACCTGTGTCAATGGAGTGGTATGCCCGTTCAGTCAGTCCTGGGGTGGCTGAGAACGTTGGCGCGTAGCTAGTGCACAGCTCCTGGATCTGCTGTCGCTGCATACGCCCAAGGGTCATGGAGAGGTTCACCTCTTCCACACCACCAGCACATTTCCCTTCGTAGTAGACACCTTCAGGCCACTCAGCGTCGTCTCCTCCCTGGGCTGTAAACTGACAAACCTTTAATTCTCTGGAATAAAAGGGCTTTAGAGAATTAATATGATACACCTTAGGCTTTCGGTTGGAGGTGGGGAATGCTATGAGATAATTAACAGCTCCCAGGCGCTCCTGGACCACGAATGGCCCTTCCCACGATGCTTCCATTTTATGGGCCTGGAGCGCCTTTAAGACCATGACCTGGTCTCCTACTTTGAAGGAACGCTCTCTGGCATGTTTATCATACCAGGCTTTTTGCTCTTTTTGAGCATCCTGTAAGTTTTCTCTAGCAAGGGCTAAAGAGGTTCGGAGGGTGTTTTGTAGGTTGGTTACAAAGTCCAGAATGTTAGTTCCTGGAGAAGGTGTAAATCCCTCCCATTGCTGCTTCACCAACTGCAATGGCCCCTTAACCTCACGGCCATATACAAGTTCAAATGGGGAAAACCCTAAACTGGGATGTGGTACAGCTCTGTAGGCAAAGAGCAACTGCTGCAATACTAGGTCCCAATCATTGGAGTGCTCATTTACGAATTTACGTATCATGGCCCCCAAAGTTCCATTAAACTTCTCCACCATGCCATTTGTTTGATGATGGTAAGGAGTGGCAACCAAGTGATTTACCCCATGAGCTTCCCAAAGGTTTTTCATAGTTCCTGCCAGGAAATTAGTCCCTGCATCTGTGAGGATGTCGGAGGGCCAACCTACCCTGGCAAAAATGTCTGCTCGTGCCTGGCACACACTTTTAGCCCTGGTTTTGCTTAGAGCTACTGCTTCCGGCCATCGGGTGGCAAAATCCATGAAAGTCAGTATGTACTGCTTTCCTCTGGGTGTCTTTTTCGGAAAAGGACCCAGAATATCCACAGCTACTCGCTGAAATGGAACTTCAATGATGGGGAGTGGCTGGAGAGGAGCTTTGACCTGGTCTTGGGGTTTTCCCACTCTTTGGCACACCTCACAAGACTGGACATAGGTAGAAACATCCTTGCCCATTCCCTCCCAGTGGAATGACCCCCCCAAACGGTCTTTGGTCCTGTTCACCCCAGCATGGCCACTAGGGTGATCATGGGCTAAGCTCAAGAGCTTGGCCCGGTATTTAGTTGGAACTACCAACTGTCTCTGAGGATGCCAGTCTTCCTGGTGTCCCCCAGAAAGAGTTTCCTTGTATAAAAGTCCTCTTTCTACAACAAACCTGGATCGATTAGAAGAGCTGAGAGGCGGTGGGTTGCTCCGTGCCGCCGTCCAAGCTCTCTGGAGGCTTTCATCTGCTTCCTGTTCGGTCTGGAACTGTTCCCTTGATGCTGGAGACATCAGTTCCTCATGGGATTGTGGACCTAGGCTTGGTCCCTCTGGAAGCGATATAGGGGATGGAGCTGTTTCTGTTGACTGTGAACCGCTCTCCGCTGATGCACTATGTTGGGATTCAGGCTCCGGCTGAGCCTCTTGTGTAGGGTTATCGGCTGCTGCCAGTTCAGGTTCGGTGGGGCCCTCTGGTGTTGAGGTTGCAAGTACTGGATTCAGTGCTGACACGGGGTCTGGTGTTGGTTGTTCGGCTGGTTCCGGTTCTGGGACTGGTTCCGTCTGGGTCTCTGGGACTGGATCCACTACTGCTGTTGCAGACATTGGCCTGGGGTCCAGGTCCATCACCTCTGACTGGGTCCTGATAGAAGTTTCCGGAACAGAGCTAGGCCTCACGGCTTGTTTAGCCTGGTTGCGGGTGACCATTCCCACCCTCTTGGCCTGCTTCACATGATTGGCCAAGTCTTCCCCCAACAGCATGGGGATGGGATAATCATCATAGACTGCAAAAGTCCACATTCCTGACCAGCCCTTGTACTGGACAGGCAACTTGGCTGTAGGCAAATTGAAAGAGTTGGACTTGAAGGGTTGAATCGTCACTTGGATCTCTGGGTTGATTAAATTGGGGTCCACTAAGGAAGCATGGATAGCTGACACTTGTGCTCCGGTGTCCCTCCACGCGGTGACCTTCTTCCCACCCACACTCACAGTTTCCCTCCGCTCCAAGGGTATCTGGGAGGTATCTGGGCCTGTGGACCTCTGGTGTGATTCCGGTGCAATGAACTGTAATCTGTTGGGGTTCTTGGGGCAGTTGGCCTTTACATGCCCCAGCTCGTTACACTTAAAACATCGTCCAGCTGACGGGTCACTAGGGCGAGGAGGGTTGCTGGAGAACGGGGTGGCGGGACGATAAGGGGTCTGGAGGGTTCTTTGGGAGGTAGGTGGGGCTTTGGGCGGCCCCCGGTAATAGGGTGTGGTGTGGGGTGGTCCCTTCTGGTCTCCGCTCCAACTGCGACCAGTTTTCTTCTTCTCTGCCACCTCCACCCATCTGGCTCCAATCTCTCCTGCCTCAATTACAGTTTTGGGTTTCCCATCTAGGATGTATCTTTCTATTTCCTCAGGAACACCCTCTAAGAATTGTTCCATTTGCATTAGGAAGGGCAAATTTACTGGAGATTCAACATTTGCTCCTGATATCCAGGCATCCCAATGTTTTACAATGTGGTAGGCATGTCGGGTAAATGACATGTCTGGTTTCCACCTTAGGGCTCTGAACCTCCGACGAGACTGCTCGGGTGTTATCCCCATTCTGACTCTCGCCTTGGATTTAAACAGTTCATACTTGTTCATGTGTTCTTTAGGCATTTCAGCTGCCACCTCAGCTAAGGGTCCACTGAGCTGCGGCCTCAGCTCTACCATGTATTGGTCAGTAGAGATGTTGTACCCAAGGCAGGCCCTTTCGAAGTTTTCTAAGAAGGCCTCAGTGTCATCACCTGCCTTGTAGGTGGGGAACTTTCTGGGACGGGAAGTGGTACCTGGAGAAGGATTGCTAGGGTTTGTTGGTATATTCTGCTGGGCCTTTATCCTCTCCATCTCCTCCACATGCTTCCTCTCTTTTTCCTTCTCCTCCTCCTTCAGCCGCATGAGTTCTATCTGTCTTTCATGTTCCCTTTGTTTTTCCTCAGCCTGAAATTTGGCTAATTCCAGCTGTAGTCGAGCTGAGGATTTGGCCATTCTAACCTCTCTGTTTTTAACTAACTTTACACCCGAGGTTTAGAAATAAACAAACAAAACTTGGCTGTAAAATTTTGCTGTGCTGGAATAGAATACCTATTCTCTGATAGTGATTGTCAGCCTACAGAAAAAGACAATTCCCTTGTCTCTGCTCTGGGCCCAAATTAAAGCAAAAAACCTCCAACTACTTGGAAACCTGCTTACCCAGCCCAAAGAAGAAAAAAAATTTCTTTTCAAACCTGTGCTCCTTGTAAAACAAAAAAAAAATCAAAATCCTAAAAAAAACCCTGCCACTTTTGTCTCCAGGCAAATGGGTAGAGCACACACCCCCTATTTACTTTTAGGAAGAAAAGAAAAAAAAAAAAACTCTGGGTTGGAAGACTGTGAATTTCCCTGCAGGAGTTAAGTACCCTGCCTCCAGGCAAAGAAAACCTGCAATTCACAAGATAATCCCGTTTTGTCTCTGCTTGGCCACAAAGCAGAGAGAAACCAAGCTGCTTTCAGTTTCAAAGCTGCCTTCTGGACTTCCTAAAAATTCCTTTTTAAAATCTGTATTTCTAGTTCAAAAAATCTCAACTGGATCTCAAAATGATTTCAGGTTAATCCCACCACTGTGCCACCATGTCAAGGTTCCTCCCCCACTCTGAACTCTAGGGTACAGATGTGGGGACCTGCATGAAAAACCTCCTAAGCTTATCTTTACCAGCTTAGGTCAAAACTTCCCCAAGGTACAAAATATTACACCTTGGACAGGCCGCTACCACCACCAAACTAATACTGGTTACTGGGGAAGAGCTGTTTGGACGCGTCCTTCCCCCCAAAATACTTCCCAAAACCTTGCACCCCACTTCCTGGACAAGGTTTGGTAAAAAGCCTCACCAATTTGCCTAGGTGACTACAGACCCAGACCCTTGGATCTTAAGAACAATGAACAATCCTCCCAACACTTGCACCCCCCCTTTCCTGGGAAATGTTGGATAAAAAGCCTCACCAATTTGCATAGGTGACCACAAACCCAAACCCTTGGATCTGAGAACAATGAAAAAGCATTCAGTGTTTTACAAGAAGACTTTTAATAAAAAATAGAAGTAAATAGAAATAAAGAAATTCCCCCTGTAAAATCAGGATGGTATATATCTTACAGGGTAATTAGATTCAAAAACATAGAGAACCCCTCTAGGCAAAACCTTAAGTTACAAAAAAGATACACAGACAGAAATAGTTATTCTATTCAGCACAATTCTTTTCTCAGCCATTTAAAGAAACCATAATCTAACACATACCTAGCTAGATTACTTACTAAAAGTTCTAAGACTCCATTCCTGTTCTGTCCCCGGCCAAGACGACTACAGACAGACACAGACCCTTTGTTTCTCTCCCTCCTCCCAGCTTTCGAAAGTATCTTGTCTCCTCATTGGTCATTTTGGTCAGGTGCCAGCGAGGTTACCTTTAGCTTCTTAACCCTTTACAGGTGAGAGGAGCTTTCCCCTGGCCAGGAGGGATTTCAAAGGGGTTTACCCTTCCCTTTATATTTATGACAGGCCCCTTCCTATTCTCCCTTGGCTCCATTCAAATAAGTCTCCCCTCTTCCCCCTTATAAGCCTAATGCAACCCTTGAAAGACCCCTTTTCTTCCCGCTGCCAGACAAAGACTCTGTGCATTCAGTTGCAGTGAGCACATTTCTCTAGGACCTTTCCAGGTCCCCTCTTCTCAGGTCTGGCTCAACGCTCTCTTTCCCTCTCCTTGGTGTAGGATTCATACAAGGTTCATGCGCTTGGCAACATTCAGGGCACACCCGTCCTCCTGCATAATCAAATCAAGCCTACCAAAAGCTTTGCCAGTATCCGTCAGGGTGCATCAGAGTCCTTTATGGATTTTACCAACAGATTGCAGGAGGCTATCCTCCGACAGGTGGATAACCCTGCGGCAGCTCAGGAGATCCTGTTAAAAATGGCGGTTGAAAATGCGAATGAGGATTGCCGACGTGCTCTCCAGGTGGCACAAGCTGCTGGCATTCTAGAGCTGTCGGACATGCTGCGGGCGTGCCAAAACATCGGCACACAAGCACATAAAGCTGGGGTTCTGGCCACTGCCTTGCGGAAAAGCGGGAAGGAGGGGAAGCGTTGTTACCACTGTGGTAAGGAGGGTCACCTTCAGCGGGAGTGCTGCTCATCGACGGCGCCTGCCCGCCCCTCAAAGAAGTGCCCCAAGTGTCAGAAGGGCTATCACTGGGCTAATCAGTGTCGTAGCGGGTCGGGAAACCGCACGACGGGTCTCCCCCAAACCCAGGGCCAAACGGGGGTGTTTCCCACTCAGACAACTGTTCCTCTGCTTTAAAATCCGTAGACTCCATGAGGGCGGCGACTGCCGGAAGTGCAGGGCTTGATTTGATTATGCAGGAGGACGCTGATTTTCAGTTGCCGGGGGAGGTTTGCGCCATACCTACACAAGTGATGGGACCTCTCCCTGCTGGATTTGTGGGTCTGGTTTTCCCTCGCTCACACGCTGGAAAACAGGGTTTTTTTGTCATCCCAGGGGTCATTGACGCCGATTACACCGGCGTTATTAAGGTTCAGGTGTGGACCCATCTTCCGCAGTCTCTCCCGCATGGACGGTCAATTGCACAATTGATTTTAGTCCCCTATCAGGTGCCAGCCGCAGAGGATCAAGCCTGGGGCGGGAACGGCTTTGGATCGACGCTGTCTCAGTTGCCGTCTCACAACACGTCCTCTCCACTTGTTGCTCTAACAATGTCGGTCCGCCCCTCGAAACCTCAGGTAACACTTCTCTTAAATAATGTTCCTTTTACAGGGCTGGAGGACACTGGAGCTGACGTTACGGTGATTTGTGATCCGGAGTGGCTGGTCGGTTGGCCAACAGTTCCTTCTAAAGAGTTGTGGGGGATCGGGGGTAGGAAACCCGGGCGCCAAAGTTTGTCTTGGGTCACGGTCTCTAAACCAGGAGGCCATGCCCTTGCTACAATCCGCCCTTTTGTACTCCCTGTCCACCTCAATATTTGGGGCCGTGACTTACTTGTAAAGCTGGACACCACCCTCGATATTAATATATAATGGACCAAAATCCTCCCTCACCCACCTTGCCATCTGCATTACCATTGGTATGGCAATCCTTAGAGCCCGTATGGATTGACTAGTGGCCCCTCCCCCTAGAAAAACTGAAAGCGCTTCATTCACTTGTACAATAATATTTGCATGCACAGCGCTTGGAGAGCTTCACTAGTCCTTGGAACTAGCTGCTGTTATTTTGGCCTTTCAACTTTTCGCTGATTCTCCCTTTAATTTGATTGTGGACACACATTATGTTTATCAGGTAATTGATCATTTACCCCTTTCCCTTATTACCCCTCAGGTCGATGCGGACCTTCTTCGCCTGTTTTTGTCCTTACAGTATCTCATCACCACTTGTAATTTCCCTTATTTTGTTGCTCATATTCGCAGTCATACCCCTCTGCCTGGGCTACTTACTGAAGGCAATGCGTGCGCTGATTGCGCGTTATGTGGTCAGGTAAATTCCCTCTTTTCTGACCCCATTGAAAGCCATTCCTTTTTTCATCAGTCTGCCTCTGTTTTGGCCCGACAGTTTCACATTCCTGCTGATCATGCACGTTCTATCGTTCATTCCTGCCCCCACTGTGCCGCTGCTGCCCCTACCTTTTCTTATGCCATTAACCCCAGAGGTACCGCAGCGAATCAGCTGTGGCAAATGGATGTCACTCATGTGCCACAATTCCGCCCCTATTCGTTTTTACATGTTTCCATTGATACCTATTCAGGATTCCTCTGGGCAACCCCACAGCGTGGGGAAGCCACTCCCAAAGTTATTCACCATTTGCTAGCCTGTTTTGCTGTTATGGGTCACCCGAGCCAGATAAAAACGGATAATGCCCCAGCCTATTGCTCCACAGCCCTCTCCACCTTTTGTGCCCAATGGGACGTCCGTCTCAAACACGGGATCCCTTATAATTCCACAGGCCAAGCTATTGTTGAACGTGCAAATCGCACGCTAAAAACCTTGCTCGACAAACAATTAAAACAAGGGGAGCTGTGTCTCTGAACCTTAGGAGACATTCAGCAACAATTGCATATCCTTTTGTTTATTTTAAATAATTTAATGCTGAACGCAGATCAGCAGACCCCCACGGATTGGCATTTTCACAAATCCGAGGTACTGGAAAGACCGCGTGTCTATTACCGTCAGCTGCCCAATCCGCAATGGCTGAGCCCAGTACCTCTAATCACTTGGGGTCAGGGATATGCTGCTGTGTCTCTCCCTGCAGGACCGTTGTGTGTTCCGGCCCAGTGTGTGCGACCGGCACTGAAACAGCATGGCGTGGCACCAGGGGCTGTTGAACCCCATACCGGAGTTTCAGCTGACCTTGGAGGAGAATGCGGTGCCTCCCGGGTCGACAACGGCGGGACGGAAACGGAGGAGGCGTAGCGTCCCAAGCCAGCCCGTGACATGGGGAGCAGTAAAAGCATTGGTCGCTGCGGCTCAACGAAGACTGGCAGCAAACCAACAGCCAGAGACTTCCGAGACTTTGTTTGTGGCAATTCTCGCCCAAATTACTGCTAATTCTGTATTGACTGTATGCCTTTTGTGCCTGCTATTTCCTGTAGGGGTTGGCTCGGGAGCACTTTCTCCGTTACGGGCCCGAATGACATATAACCTATGGGAAAGATTGGCTTCAATAGCAAATGTTACCCACTTTTGTTTATCTGATTTTGTAGCAGCCGAAGAATTGTTAGGTACGTGCCTTATTCCAGTATGTCATCACCCTGAGGAAATTGGGAATGAGATGATGCTCGCTGCTTACGCAAACCTCTCTTCCCAGTACTCTAGCATGGCTAATTAGGGCCCGGCCAATTACACTTTACCTTCTTAAGCTTATTTTTTGCTGTTGCTGTGTGCAATGTATTTCCTTTTTGTTAAGGCTTTGTCGAGACCCACCCTGGCAGGCTCCACGACCTTGTGACCTTGTCTGTCTGGGAGTTAATTGGCTTGCAAAAGCAAATTGATGGCTACCATGAGATAGCCAAGCACAAATAAAAAAGGAGGGGATGTAGGATTCATACAAGGTTCATGCGCTTGGCAACATTCAGGGCACACCCGGAGTGTTGTATAGGAGCTGTGCACACACAGCTCTTCTCAAGGGCATGAACCTTGGAATCTCGCCCAGATGACATGAACCGTGGGAAGCCTCCCAGGACTGGGCTCAAGGCCCGAGAGCAAGGAATGCGGTAGATAGAAACTGGTAAATAAGAATGTTAAACAAAGCCAGTGTATTCCTTTTATCTGTTGGAGAATGTAATGTGCGGGGGGAGAGAAAGAATAAAGGGGAAGGTGGAATGCTGACAGGCAGAAGTTGGTTGGCAGACCAGCTCGTTTGCTTGCTAAAAGCTCTGTGCTGTCTTGTATTTGAACCGCAACACCTTGGTGCTTGCTATAACCAATATTTGGAATTGCTTCTCCCCTCTCCTCATATGGGTCCGGTCCTGGGTGCTTTTCTGGTTCCTGGGTCCTCCACCCAATGTGACTTCTCACTGTGCCAGGTACACAGGACTGTTCCTTGAGGAAAAAGCAAGGGACAGTCCTGTGTCCTACAAGCTGGCAAGGATTGTAAAGCCCAGTACACAAGGGACAATAAAGTAAATAAAACCACTCCCAGGAAAGGAATGACACACCCACAAATAACAGAATAACAAAGGGAGACTTTAATGGGAATAGGAAAATACCATCTGGGGAAGAAAAGTTTTAAAGTTAACTAATAATTTATAAACATTAATAAATAAGCCATTCCCTGCCTCCCAACACTCAAACTCTAGCTCTCCCTGGCACCTTCTCAAGGCAGAGGGTAGGCTGAGGCTGAGTTTCCTAAGATGCAGGGCTGCAGCTCTGTGGCATTAGCTGATTTAAGCAAAAGTCATGTTATTTTATCTTCACCCTTTGGCAGGGCAGAGCTGTCTCTTGTCTCCAAATGGGCTCACTGGTTCCCTGGTCTAGAATTCTCCTGGAGTCTGGGCTGGCTTTCAGTAGCTGGTGCTGGATTGGATCTCTGTATCTCTGTGGGATGCTGGTTACTATAGGGCTGGAGCTACCTGGTCCAGGCATCTTAGAGTCTCACTGCAGTGCAAAACTTCCTTTGGAGGCAGTGTGAGTTTATCTCTCTCCCAGCTTCTACACCAAAACAGAAAGTGAACTCTCTCTCCTTTGGATAAAGTCAAGCTGTCCCCTCACAGATTACCCCATGCAGCAGCCTCCCTATTGGCCTTTGCAGATGTGTCCTGTTCCTTCTATCCCCACTCCTGATTCTAAGCATGCTAGGAAATAGAGTCAGAGAGCTCTGGTAACCATTACTGCTAAAGCCCTCAAGGATGTTTGCAGCTCCAGGAGCTGGTAAAATGTCACATGGGGATTACACATAAAAGTGACATTGATTGTCACTCTTCTTTTATCCCCTGGAAATCATTTTCTTTCACTCTCAAATCTAATCTCAATCAGAATGGAAAAGCGTAACCTCTTGAATCTTCTTCTGCAGTCCTCATTTTCAGTCATTTAAAAAATATATTGTACTCTATGGCACTAATGCAATTTTACAACTTCATGACTTTTCACAGGCATTAGTGCATGTGCGGTAGTTTATAGCCCATTAAAAATTCTGGAAGTGAGACGTACAGCAGTCTAAGATTGTCATAGCCTAGATAAGTGGAGGAAAACCACACTTTCTATGCAATAAAATCAACATAATATGAGATGGGTGAACCAAAAACAAAAATATTTTTATATTCTCAAAGTGCAAGGATTCGATGTTAAAATAAGAACATTTATTTTGGAGGTTGCTCATTAAAAAGCTATCAAGCATGTCACATTTTTAGGCTTTTATAATATGATATAGTCAGCCATCAGCGCAAGAAATAAATGAGATCCCAGCTAATGCATTCAATTTTAAAGGTATTAGACAGAAAGAGAATACATCAGTAGTCAATGTACCCGTTGTACCTTTTTGATTTTCATGAGTTAAAAGTTACTACCCTCTCCTAGAACAGTAAAGTCAGGGCTTTTGATTTTTCATCGGACAGGAGTTGGGGTGAAGAGGAGATAATCTGGGGATAATTGTGCCTTGTGGCAAGAGGGAGGGTGAGTGGGAGGGGCTGGTTTGGGAAAATGAAAAACAATGAATCAGGGTGCAGAGGGAAATGTAAGTTCTGTTCTTTGGCTATTAGGCCTGGTCTATACTACGAGTTTGTCGGATTCAGCAGCGTTAAATCCGAATTAACCCTGCATCCATCCACAAAATTAAGCCATTTTTTTGACATAAAGGGCTCTTAAAACCGATTTCTGTACTCCTCCCCAACGATTACTGCTGAAATCGACATCGCTGTTTCGAATTAAGGTTAGTGTGGACGCAATTCGAAGGTATTGGCCTACAGGAGCTATCCCAAAGTGCACCATTGTGACCGCTCTGGACAGCACTCTGAACTCTGATGCACTGGCCAGGTGTACAGGAAAAGCCCTGGGAACTTTTGAATCTCATTTCCTGTTTGGCCAGGCGAGCTCATCAGCACAGGTGACCATGCAGTCCCCAATCGAAAAAGAGCTCCAGCATGGACCGAACGGGAGGTACTGGATCTGATTGGTATATGGGGAGAGGAATCCATGCTATCAGAACTACGTTCCAAAAGATGAAATGCCAAAATATTTCAAAAAATCTCAGAGGCCATGAGGGACAGAGGCTACATCAGGGATGCAACACAGTGCTGCGTGAAACTTAAGGAGCTCAGACAAGTTTACCAGAAAACGAAACAATCAAACAGACACTCTGGGACAGAGCCTCAGACATGCTGCTTCTATGCTGAGCTGCATGCAATTCTAGGGGGGGGCACCACCACTACCCCACCCCTGTCTGTGGACCCTGATGATGAGGATTTTGCAGATGGGGAAGATGAGGAGGAGGATGACGAGCTTGGGGAGAGCACACAGCACACCTTTCTCCCCGACAGCCAGGATCTTTTTATCACCCTGATTGAAATACCCTCCCAACCCAACGAAGCCGGAGAAGGGACCTCTGGTGAGAGTGTACTTCCCCGCAATTAGCCATGCAGGGGGGTGTGGGGGGGCATTGGCGCTGAGCAGTTCACGTTTGGCTAGCAGGGATCTTCCCTGATACCAGCCAGGTGGTGGTGGGAGGGGAAAAGCGATCATTCCAGAGAATTGGATGGGGGGAGGGGGTTAGTTTGGTTTCTGCTGCTGCACGTTAACAGGAAAACCGCAGCACTAAATGGCCAACTCAATGGGCTTTGCTTGGTATGGGAAAGGAGGGGGCTGCTGTTATGAAGCCGAAAGACTTGCAGAAGCCGAAAGACTATGGCTTACCATGGCTGCCTGCAAGCTGAATTCTGTTGCTCGGCCCTGCGTGTGTGATCTCTACCACCAAAGTCGCAGGCACTCAATATAAGATGGAAAATGCGAACTTGTACCAAAATCACATGTGCTATGTAATGTGAATAGTGTTGTTCACCGTGAAAGAGTATAGCCATTGTTCTGTAAAATGTATCTTTTTAAATACTTCACTCCCTTTTTTTTCCTCCAGCAGCTGCAAATGTTTCAAGCCTCCCTCCTCTGTCCCAAAGGCTATCTCAGATAAGGCAGCGAAAAAAACGCACGTGCGATAACATGTTCTCTGAGCTCATGCAGTCGTCCAGCACTGACAGAGCTGTGTGGAGGGACACAATAACAGAGTACAGGATGGTGGCCAATGAACGTGAGGAGTGGTGGTGGCAGGAAGATCAGAGGAGGCATGAAGCAACACTGGGGCTACTGCGGGATCAAACGGACATGCTCCGGTGTCTGGTGGAGGTTCATGAACGGCAGCAGGATCACAGACTGCCACTGCAGCCCCTGCTTAACTGCCCTCTCTCATCCCCAAGTGCCATAGCCTCCTCACCCACATGCCCAAGAACGCGGGCTGGGAGGCTCCGGGCACCCAACCACTCCACCCCAGTGGACAGCCAAAGCAACAGAAGGCTGTCATTCAACAAGTTTTAAAGTGGCCTTTTCCTACCCTCCTCCCACACCTCACCCGGGCTACCTTGTGAGTTATCTCCCTATTTTTATAAGCTATTAATAAAGAATACATGTTTTTTTAAACGATAGTGACGTTATTTCCTTTGCAAGCAGGCTGTGATCGAAGGGGAGAGGGCGAGTGGCTTACAGGGAATTTAGAGGCAACCAAGGGGGTGGGTTTTCTTCAAGGAGAAACAAACAAAAGTGTCACACAGTACCCTGGCCAGTCATGAAACTGGTTTTCAAAGCTTTTCTGATGTGTACCACTTCCTGCTGTGCTCTTCTAACCACCCTGGTGTCTGGCTGTGCATAATCAGCGGCCAGGTGATTTGTCTTAACCTCCCACCCCACCATAAACGTCTCCCCCTTACTTTCACAGAGATTGTGGCGCACACAGCAAGTAGCAATAACAATGGGAATATTGGTTTCGCTGAGGTCTGAGTGAGTCAGTAAACTGCGCCAGCGACCCTTTAAACGTCCAAATGCACACTCTACCACCATTCTGCACTTGCTCAGCCTATAGTTGAACAGCTCTTTACTACTGTCTAGGGTGCCTATGTACAGCTTCATGAGCCAGGGCATTAAGGGGTAGGCTGGTTCCCCGGGGATAACTATAGGCATTTCAACATCCCCAACGGTTATTTTCTGGTCTAGGAAGTAAATCCCTTCCTGCAGCTGTTCAAACAGACCAGAGTTCCTGAAGACGTGAGTGTCATGAACCTTTCCTGGCCATCCCATGTTGATGTTGGTGAAACATCTCTTATGATCCACCAGTGCTTGCATCACCATTGAAAAGTACCCTTTGCGGTTTATGTACTGGCTGCCCTGGTGATCTGGTCCCACGATAGGAATATGCGTTCCATCTATAGCCTCAGCGCAGTTAAGGAATTCCATTGCAGCAAAGCCATCTAGTGTGACCTGCACATTTCCCAGAGTCACTACCTTTGATAGCAGCAGCTCAATGATTGGATTGGATACTTTCATCACAGCAACCCCCACAGTAGATTTACCCTCTCCAAATTGATTACCAACTGACCGGTAGCTGTCTGGCGTTGCAAGCTTCCACAGAGCTTTTGCCACTCACTTGTAAACTGTTTACAATGGTGTTTACAATGGTCATAACTGCTGCAGTGAGCTGAATGGGCTCCATGCTTGCTGTGCTATGGTGTCTGCTCCTGCTCGGGCAATCCAGGGAAAAGGGTGCAAAACTATTGTTTGCCTTTGCTCTGATGGAGGGAGGGGTGACTGACGACATGGCTTACAGGGTTGGATTACAGGGAATTAAAATCAACAAAGTGGGTGGCTTGCGAGAAACAGAATGGCCCCCTCAAGGATAGAACTCAAAACCTCAAGGATAGAACTCAAAACTGGGTTTAGCAGGCCGTTGGTTTCATGGAGGGAGGGAGGAGAAAATGAATACAAAAGAAATCTGGTTTATTTCTTGTTTTGATCCACTTCATCTATCTTTATACATCTTGCTGGCAGTAGACTGTGTAGTACAACTGCTAGCCATCATCATCTCCTGGGTGCTCAGCAGAAGACGATGCAGTAAGACTGCTGGCCATCGTCTTCTCCTGGCTGCTGATTAAAAAACAGTGCACTGCCGGTAGGACTGAATCGCCATGAGATGAAACTTAAAAGGGTAATGACCTGGCTGAGTCACTCCCACGTTTGATCAGGCGCCCCTTACCTCATCGAGGTCGGTTAAAAGAGCACCCTGGACTACCTCGATGATAGCTACCAGTCATACTGCACTGTCTGCCGCCAAAAGGCAATAAGCTGCTGCTGTGTAGCAATGCAGTACCACGTCTGCCAGCACCCAAGAGAAATACGGTGACGGTTAGGTGAGCGGGCTCCATGCTTGCTGTCGTATGGCGTCTGCATGACTAACCCAGGAAAAAAGGCGTGAAACGGTTGTCTGCCGTTGCTTTCACGGAGGGAGGGAGGGAAGAGGGGCCTGACGATATGTACCCAGAACTTCCCGTGACAAAGTTTTACCCCATCAGGCATTGGGATTTCTACCCAGAATTCAAATGGGTGGCAGAGACTGCAGGAACTGTGGGATAGCTGCCCACAGTGCAATGCTCTGGAAGTCAATGGTTGCCTCGGTACAGTGGACACACTCCGCAGACTACATGCACCTAGAGCATTTGTGTGGGGACACACACAATTAACTGTATATAAACGCTTTCTACAAAACCGACATCTATAAATTCGACCTAATTTTGTAGCGTAAACAAGACCTAAGGCCTTAGTTTCTGTCTGTCTATTTAGATGGTAAGCTCTTCAGGGCAGGGGACTATCTCTTACTCTGTGGGCCTAGCACAATGGGGTCCCTATCCTGACTGGGGCCCCTAGGTGCAACTGTAATAGAAATACTAAGCAATATTCAAAGACATGTGTGTAAACCAGATTTTGGCTTGGTAATTTCTCCTGAACTCACCTGTTATCTTAAATGTAGTTTCTGCAAATAATAAGTGTAGTAATTGAGGGCATGATATCACAATATTATTTTAACTTGTTTTTATTTACTTTTGATTTAAATACATGCTGCATAAAAGTGTCTATTCTTTGCTCTAAAAACTCCTTAACACAGTTGAAAAGTATGATAGATCATCCCATTGTATAATCATTAACTTAAATCAAATCTCAAGCATATTTTGAATGTTTATGATCTCCCACCTGAGTCTTTAGCTCATGAAAAGACATGTTCCTTGGAGTGTGTCCTGATACACTAGGACTATTTCAGCCGGAGGCGGCAGGGCACAGAGTGAAAGACACTAGACTTTACTGACTGGATGGGACCGTGATGTCAGTCCTGAATTGTGGCACATCTTACAATCAGCACTTGTACGAGTGATGTACATGCAAATAACACCTGCACTTATGAATGTGTATTTGATGGCAGCTAGACAGGTCAAAAAGAGATGCTAATTCATTCCCCGTCTGAGCACCGCATTTTTGTGTTCTGAGTTGACATTGTCAAACCTTCTCTCCTTGAATTGATACTGATAAAGTAAATCAGGATCTGCCCAGTAATGCTGGAGTGCTATAGAATGAAAATGTTCTTGGCCCTACTCTCATTCTGTGCTCCTGTGTTTCTTTTGGGAGCTCCAATGACAAAATGACTGTAATGAGTTAGATTATGTGCTGTAATTTAAATGAGCATTGCTTCATCACACTGACTCACTAGTGTGTACGGTGCTTGGAGTATGTGTTCATCCAGGGCTGCCAGTAGGTTTGGGCAGGTGGTACTGTGGCTTAAGTCCAGCAGAGTGTTGGGCTCCAGTGGCAAAACCAGGAGTAGGTAATTTTGGATTAGGTAGATTAGAGCTGCAGCTGCTGTTCAATGCTCAAAGAGTTCAATTCTGCCAGGTGCTTCATTTTAAGTATATGAATAATCCCATAAACTTCAGTGTGACTATCTTGCTGGACTGAGTCCAGAAGCAGAAGCAGGGGACCTGGGAAAGTGCAGCAGTGTGGTGTTGTGTGACAGCATCAGCATGTCCAGACATTAGCCGTTGTGGTAGGTAAACTGCCCTAACAATTTCAAGTATAGGAATTTAATAGTTTGGGAGATCTCATACGTAATTCATCATTTCAACATTGCATACGAAAAATCAGTCATCCTAGCACTGGAGAATTTCATAGCTAAATTTTGTCTAAGTTCTGGATCTTATTTTCATCATTTTGTTTTGAAGCAATCAAGTAAACCATGTTTAATGTGAATGAAATCTTGCATTCACATTCTGAAAGCCTGAGGCGGGGGGGATCTTCCAAATGCATGAGCCATTCACATTGTTGAAGGTAAAAGGAGAACAGTTTTCTATTTCAGTTAGAAACATAGAGTGACAGTTCACAGCTCCATGAACTAGGTTCTACTCACAATCTCCTCTTAATTAATTATGCATTCTGAACCCTTTACCTTAATCTGCCTGGAAACAATATGCCCCCCAGCTCCTCCCCAGTAAATCATTACAACATAGACTTTGGACTTACTAGCGGTTATGTTTGATCCCTGTCTGGTGTAAATGGCAGAATCTTCATATAGGAGTATATTAACAAGAGTAAACTGATATTTTGAGAGTACTGGATGTCTGAGTATTTGAATATCAGGTTAAAAATACTAGTCAAAGTGTTTAGGCGTTCAGTAAATTCAACCATGGTGTTTACAAGCAAACAAGTCTGCAAAAACTTAGGATATTTACTTATATTAGTAGGGCCAATGGCTTATATGCCTCCTGGGCCAGTGTCCAGAAGGGAGTGGCAACATAGGAACCACCTGAGATTCCCCTATAAGGAGAAAGTGACTAGTTAAAACAGCTTTATGGCTACTTTCTTTCCTGGATGATCAGAGCCACCATGGATAACATCTGTAAATAAATTCTAATATCTGTTAGATATGAGAGACATTGGCCAACCTTGGCAAACTTTGCATTTTTCAGACAAGAGGCATCAGCATAGTAAATAGTGTCTTTTCTCAAGAGCTGGGACATAAGAATGAATTGTTTAGGCATCTTTATTTACAGTTTGTCTACACATGAAAGTTAATCCAGAATAAGGTAAGATGTCAATTTAAAACAGATTCACTATTCCTAATGAGCTCATGTGTGGATGCTATTATTCTGCAATAAAAATGCCTTGTTCCAAATTAGCATAATCCACGCTGGAAGCAGATTAAATTAATTTAGAATAAGTGCTTGCACACATTGAGTTCATTAGGAATAGCTGTTCTGGACTAATATCCTCGGTATACACACCCTTACAAGACCATACACTGACCCCTGCTCTGGAAGTGCAAAACAGACAGAAAACTGGCTTAAAAGTCTTCCTGCAAATTCCCCTGGCATAAGGGGGAATCACCAAATGTCGATTTGTCTTAGTGGTTCCATACCATCCACTACCTGGCCCATAGTGTGGGGTGCTGCCCTGGGATGAGGGGGTATGGCAAGAAGCCTCTGTGCACCAGCTATCCTCTGTTGCCAGAATGGCTACATGAGGCTATGGACACCTGGGTATAAGCTAGAGGAGCCTCATACTGTTCTAATTTAAGGCAGGGACTAAATTGGTCCAAGGGTGAGTCTAGGCTGCTGAGCTGATGTAACATCATCTTGTCCCCTTCTTCTCTGGCCCTGCACCAAGCACACTTCAGTCAGACTAGAGAAACTGGGCAAAGAATAAGAGTTCTGAGACTTGCGTTCGAAAGCAGAGTTCATGAGTGTTCACAGAAAGCTGGGTGAGTTAAAGCAGGTAGGTGCAAACAATGGTACAGAAAAGAAGCAGAGGTTTCTGGTACATATGTTGTTTGAGTTCATGCATCGATGGTCTGGCATCAAACTAAACATTCAAAATGAGGGGAGAACATGGAAGTATCTGAGTAGTGGATTAATACTGTATAAAGGCCTGACTTCAAAGCAGGATGCTTTTGTGAGAGGAAATTTGTCTGGAGATTACAGCATTAGAAAAGGTCTTAAGAGATAGAAGTTTAATTCCTGTCTGCTGTTAGAGGAGTCACTTAATCCTGTGGTTCAGTTCCCCATTGGTAATGGGGAGATAAAACTTTCTTCCTCCCAATCTTTCTCTGTCTTGTTTATTTAGATTAAGAGCCATGAAAAGTTCACACTGCTTGTTTGCACAGCACCTATCACAATGGGGTCCCAATCTAAATTGGGATTTTTAGGCACTACTATGATAAATAATACATAGGCACTTGATTATTGTTATGCCAAAAGTGAATGTAGTTATCCAGTTCCTTGAAATTCCACATGATTAATCCTCTACATATTGGGTGAGATTTGCTGTGACTACTTATGAGGCATTGACAAGAGAAGACCAGGGCTGAAATAGCAGGAGTTTATGCTGAAATAGAAGAGATGGGTACCGAAGACAGTGCTTTGCATATCTCCACTATCTATTCATCTTTCTTAGGTTTTTCAGTAGTGCCTGTTCCTGCATTGTCTAAGTACTTTGATATGTCTAAGTGAGCAAAATCCTTCCCTTTCCATTTAGAGGATATTATGTCTTATTTTTATAAGCCTTAAATTGGTTTAATTGATGATGGGAATGGGGGGTGCTGGTAAGTCAAATATTCCTATTAACTAAGAGGGAGGGAGTGTGGGTGTGGGGTGCAGGGTCTGGGAGGGAGTTTGGCTGTGGGAGGGGGCTCGGGGCAGGGAGCTGGAGCATGGGAGAGGGTGTGGGGTGGCAGATCCAGGGGGTGCTCACCTCGGGCGACTCCCTGCTGCTCCTAGACGGAGGCACGGCTGTTCCTAGACAGAGGCACAGCTAGGTGACTCTGCACGCTGCTTCCACCCCGCAGGCACCACCCCCGCAGCTCTCATTGGCCACGATTCCCAGCCAATGGGAGCTGCAGAGCCAGTGCTTGGGGCAGGGGCGGTGCACAGAGCCCCCGTGGCCATTCCTCCACCTAGGAGCAGCAGGGACATGATGCCACTTCTGGGGAGCCACATAGAACCAGGTAGGGAGCCTGCTGGCCCTGTGCCAACCAGACTATAAACTGGACTTTCAATGAAGATTAGAAATGCCGGTTTATAGAGCTTTCTGGTTGGTAAAGTGCTGGATAACACAACTTTTACTGTATTATCTAAACCAAAAATAAGAAAGTCAAATTTAGCTCTAAACCACTATTCTCTTTGGAGGAATGAGATTGGGAGAGGTGAAGGTGTGCACTGAAAGCATCTTGAACAGGCATTTTTGTGATAGTCAGTCCCTCTGGTAGTGTGGTGCAGTCAGCAGGGTGCATGAAGCAGCGCCTACTGACATATTCTTTCACAGATTGCAGTGAGACTTCTCCCTCAACATCAGTGTTGACTGGTTCAGAGGGAGGTGGAGCCAACATCCCACTATCTGCCCTTCCCCTTCCTTTGTAAGGCTAGCCTCACAATCAATGTTAGATTCCACAAAGTCCTGGTGCACTGAGATTTCATCAACTGGGATTTTGCTTGGACTCTGAAGAAGAGTGCAATATGTTGGGAAGGCTTTTTCTTTAATTCTTCTTCACCACTGCTTTGTGCTCATGTACATTTTCCTAGTCCATTGCTTTGACCATATCATCTCTCCCTTTGCATCCCTTCATCGGGTTACCTTTCACTATTTCATCAAATATAAACTGCTTCTATTCTCTTTCAAGGCCTTTCATGGACACTCCTCTGAAATTGTCAGGTCATTGGGACAGGGACGATCTTGTTCTGCATTTGTACAGTACCTTCCACAAAGGTACAGTAAAAAAAATTAATAGACATAATAGAAAAGTTCTAGTTAAATGTTAAAGGTTTGGGATCTTGGAATTGTTCATAGTTCCCATTAGCACTGATAGGAATAATATGCTTTAAGTTGAATACTGTACCTAAATACTATGTTCTGGATACTACTGGTAATGCATATCTGACAATTATTATGCTCACATGTTGCAGTGTAAATAAAATAGACACACAAGCATGATGGGAGGACAGTCTCCCTAGATCACATCCCCTAGCAATCAGAGCACTGGCTAGCCATACTACCTAATGGACAAAGTCTGTGGACTGGTAGTAGCACCTAGTGGTTCAAGTCCAGGGCTGGTGGTAGGGGAACCTGGTCCTCCCACTCCACCAGGTTCCAATTCAGGGTCCTGGGACCAGGGCCGGGTCCAACTTTTTTGCCGCCCCAAGCTGCGAAGAAAAGAATAAAAAAAGAAAAAGCCGATTGAGCTGCCGCTGAAGTGCCGCCGAAGAGGAAGAGAGGGAGTGAGGACCCACGGCCAAATTGCCACCGAAGACCTGGACGTGCCACCCCTTTCTATTGGCCGCCCCAGGCACTTGCTTCCTTCGCTGGTGCCTGGAGCTGGCCCTGCCTGGGACAGGCAGCTCACCTGTGCAATCTGGACAGGGATACCACCCAACCTAGTCACTGGGATACTTCCCACCATGTCCCTGCCTCTCCAGAGATACGGCAAAGGCCTAGCTTACAGCCTGCAGTGTTCTGCTTGTGGTTCTGAATGGAGGTCTGGTTTGGAGCAGTGTGAGGGCTCCTGCAGGAATACAGTAGGAGCCCCCACACTGCTATCAGTGCAGGTCTGCTCCCTTGCACTGACCGTTCTGAGCTGTGCTGAACCTTTTTAAGCTCCACTTCCACTGAAAGCATGGCTATCAGGCACAGCTGGGCAAAGTCTCTTGCAACCAGAGTTGGTCCTTAACCCCTGTTCCCGAGTGTGGGGTTCAAAGATGCTCACTTCGAATGAAGTGCGTATGCTGGGCCATTTGTACTGGATGAGTTCCAATGTGCACAGGAAGAAATTGTGGAAAAACAACATTGCTTGCCTCATAACCTAAGTCATGCAGAACTCAATGCCATCCACAGCCTCAGAAACAATCCTGACATTATAATCAAAGAGGCACTGATAAAGGAGGTGCGGTTGTCATCATGACCAGGTCTGACTACCAAAAGGAGGCTGCCAGACAACTCTCCAATACCAAATTCTACAGGCCACTTTCCTCAGATCTCATTGAGGAATACACTACTCAGGACATTCCTTACACTAACACAGGAACAAATCAACATACCCTTACAGCTCTGACCGGGGTTGGACGCCTCATCATCTTGGGCATTGGCACTCTCACTGAAGGACTGTCCGGATATGTGGACTTTCTACTCAGACCCTACGCCACCAGCACTCCCAGCTATCTCCATGACACCACTGATTTCCTGACAAAACTATAATGCATTGGTGATCTTCCAGAAAACACCATCCTAGACACCATGGATGTAGAGGCTCTCTACACAAACATCCCACACAGGGATGGAATACAAGCTGTCAGAAACAGTATCCCTGATGATGCCATAGCACAACTAGTTGCTGAGCTCTGTGACTTTACCCTCATGCACAATTATTTCAAATTTGGTGACAATATATACCTCCAGACCAGTGGCACTGCTATGGGCACCCTCATGGCCCCACAATATGCCAACATTTTTATGGCTGACCTGGAACAACACTTCCTCAGGTCTTGTCCACTCACGCCCCTTCTCTACCTATGCTACATTGGTGACATCCTCATCATCTGGACCCATGGGAAGGAATCCCTGGAAGAATTCCACCATGATTTCAATAGCTTCCACCCTGCCATCAACCTCAGCCTGGACCAATCTACATGGGAGGTCCACTTCCTAGACACCACGGTGCAAATAAGTGACGGTCACGTTAACACCACCCTATACTGAAAACCCACTGACGGCTATGCCTACCTTCATGCCTCCAGCTTCCATCCCGGACACACCACACGATCCATTGTCTACAGCCAAGCACTGAGGTACAACCGCATTTGCTCCAACCCTTCAGACAGAGACCAACACCTACAAGATCTTCACCAAGCATTCTCAAAACTATGATACCCGCACAAGGAAATAAGGAAACAGATCAACAGAGCCAGACATGTACCCAAAAGCCTCCTGCTGCAAGACAAGCCCAAGAAAGAAACCAACAGAACTCCACTGGCCATCACATACAGTCCTCAGCTAAAACCTCAGCTAAAACCTAAACACATCATCACTGATCTACAACCCATCCTGGACAACGATCCCCCACTTTCACAGGCCTTGGGAGGCAGGCCAGTCCTCGCCCACAGACAACGCACCAACCTGAAGCATATTCTCACCAGCAATTACACACCCCGCACCATAGTAACTCTAACTTAGGAACCAATCCATGCAACAAACCTCGATGCCAACTCTGCCCATATATCTACACCAGTGACACCATCACAGGACCTAACCAGATCAGCCAAACCATCACCAGTTCATTCATCTGCACGTACACCAGTGTAATATACGCCATCATGTGCCAGCAATGCCCTTCTGCTACGTACATCAGCCAAACTGGACCGTCCCTACGTAAAAGGATAAATGGACACAAATCAGATATTAGGAATGGCAATATACAAAAACCTGTAGGAGAACACTTCAACCTCCCTGGACACACAATAGCAGATTTAAAGGTAGCCATCCTGCAGCAAAAAAACTTCAGGACCAGACTTCAACGAGAAACTGCTAAGCTTCAGTTCATTTGCAAATTTGACACCATCAGCTCAGGATTAAACAAAGACTGTGAATGGCTCGTCAACTACAAAAGCAGTTTCTCCTCCCTTGGTGTTCACACCTCAGCTGCTAGAAGAGGGCCTCATCCTCCCTGACTGAACTAACCTGGTTATCCCTAGGCTGATTCTTGCTTGCATATTTATACCTGCCTCTGCAAACTTCCACTACATGCATCCAACGAAGTGGGTATTCACCCACGGAAGCTTATGCTCCAATATGTCTGTTAGTCTATAAGGTGCCACAGGACTCTTTGCCGCTTTTACAGATCCAGATTAACATGGCTACCCTTCTGATACATTGCATGTCACTAATAAGATCTTTTTAAAAAAAAGTGCAGTAAAGACCTGGCACACAGGGTGTATTTAACATATTTAGCCAAGTGTAACATGCCTAATATAAAATCATGAGTCAAATCCTGTTTTTTTTTTCCTCCCTGTTATACAATGTCTGCTCTAAAGCAACATGCATTAGAAAATCTTTTGGGAAAGGTAGAAATAAAAATGTATAGGGAAGATTTGGGGAGTTTTTCCCCCCAATCAGTGCCCTCACCCCTATTCACTAATTCAGTGGCATACAGGAACTATGAGAGTACCACAAGTGGTTGGGGAAGAATTCCTCTGTCACAGGAGCAGTTTACAGACCATATCATTGGCCCTGCACTAGTCCCTTTGCAGTCTCTAGCTGCGTAAGGGCATGCCACAGGTAAAAGGGGACATTTTCGCTACATGATGCTAAAGAGACTTAGAGCTGTGACAGCCCATAGGCAGCCCTTAGGAGGCTGCCCTAAGTGAAAGCAATCTCAGAGGACAGCTGGCCCAGAACCTGACAGGTGCATAGGTTGTTTAAAGCTATCTTTCATTCCACTCTCCTTGGATGGCATCTTCTGAGCTGAACCTCCAAGAGGTTCAGCACAGCTTCAGACCCCCAAACTTACTTAAGTGAACACAGTCAACAGGCAAGTGAAGAATCAGAAAGTTCAGAGAGGATCCAGAAGAACACTCAAGGAAGGAACAGAGGACACAAAGACCACTGTACACAAGGAGAAAGTGAGGAGGTGATAGATAATAATATCCTGTGTGGAACAAACCATTTTTGTACGCTTTAACAGCCTGCTCCAGAACCCACTGAAGTCAGTGGAGAGATGCCCATTGACTTCAGCAGGCTTTGGATGAGCCCAGAATGATAATGCAAGCTATACAGAAATTCACAAAGATGTGGGAACTATTTTTTTTCTAGACTGGCTGGGCAATCTATGCCGTTAAATGCAGCCAACATATGGCTATGGTACTATAGAGGTATTACGTACGCGACTGGTGATTAAGCAGAAACATTCATATACTTCTTGGTCCCAAATACAATACATTTTAGGTTCCATAGTAACTTATATTGGGTTAACCACAGAATAATCTATTATGAAGCCATGCATATACTGTATTTGTAACATATAGTACCTTTATGGAGGTATTTATATTGATGTAAAATTACAAGAAAATCTATTGTAAAGACGACTACATGGAAGGCAGCAGAGAATAAAGTTTCAATTATAAAATCACACATAGTGTTCCCTTAGTGATTGCAGTGAAATTAGTTCCAGAGAATGTTTTGTGCTCTGATAAGATACAGGATTCTATTGATGTTATGCTTAATTATATATACTTAATCATTAATATGCCATATTTATATATTTTCAAATTAAATGAAAATTCATTCTACTATAATCCAGAAGTACAAAATACACAGATAAAGCAGATTTAAAATTAGGTCAGATAGAACTAGTGCCGTGTACTTGAAAAAAAGCAGGATTCTCTCCTTGAAAAGATGTTTAACGATGGACCTTTTAATAAAGAAAGTATCCACTTTAAGCATCCCCACACTTAAAAGGCAGTGGAGTCACCAGCAATTGTAAAAATTAGGATTGCACCACTGTCTAGGCACCTACGTCCCTAACAGAGAAAGGAGCTATTACTGGTATATACGTGGGGTAAATCTGTACTACATTTAAAACAGCGTGTATTCTTTCCACTCATTTTTCTAGTTAAAACTATGGTGTAATAGCCCACTTTTGAGCCTCTCTCATTCAACTCACTTTTGATGAAAAAGCAATTACTTACTGCAGAATAATGCAGAGTGGGCACAGCAGGTTAGGTTAAGCGTTTATTAGAAAAACACACGGCATTTAAATTAACCCAAATGACCATCATGTCAGTTCAAAAGAAACATGTGCTTTAATTTGTTAAACTGTAACCTTTGCTATATTAGAAAATACTTTGGCACAAACACTTTACAAATGTCAGCAGAAAATCCATACTCCATTTCTTCACATTGGTTTTGTGACATAGTGTTTGCTGATATTCGACAAGGGATAAGTTACAATTGATTTCCTCTGGCCCCTACTCTTTTCTCTTGTATTATAGGGAATTAAAGGGCAAAAATGACCTGTTTTTCCCCCCAAATCATTCATATGGATATGCTACAGTATGTAGACTTAAATGCTGCCTGGAACTTAAAGGTCAACAGCACCTCTCAAGAAAGCTTTGAATGGTAACAGTTGAAATGGAGGCCAGAAACCAGCAATGAGCAAAAGTAATATAGACAATGCAGTGTTTCACATATTAAGAATACTCTGAGGCATTTTTCTATGTTTCTTACTTCTCTAGATTGTTCTTTTGAATTCACACATAAAAAATTAGGATTAGGCAAACAGTTCATTTTTAAAATTAGGTAATCCTGTTTACTTAAGGGTGAAGTGAGTTACTTTTCACACATGAGTATCCATCTGCTCCTTTAATTAATGTTATCATCTAAAAGCTTTAAGATTCCTGAAAATCATCTGTTTGCTTCCCTTTTGAATAGGGATTGTCTCTGTGCTAATCAATTTTGAATTGAATGGAAAGAGGAAGACACCTGTAAAAACATAATAAGGGGTCAGACTTTTCACTCACTTGTATAAGTGTTCAGAGGATCTGATCATGAGAATTTAATATCTCAGAAGTGCATGTCTGGGTTGGGATTTTTGGCTACGGGGTGTGAGGGTTATTTTTCTTCAGAAACCTAGTAAAAGGCAATTAATAGATTTTCTGATCAAGAAATGGTGAATGAAAAAGATGACTGTGTTCCAAAGAATAAAAAGTTCTAACTAATGAAAATCATCTACTTCAACATGAACTTGGGAAATTTAGATGTAAACATGAAAGTCCCAAGTACTAATTATTAATCAAAACAAATTCTAAGGGGAGAAATCTGAAGCCAGATTGTCCCAGACCTAGCATAGTTCCATTGATTTAAGTGGAATTGTGCATGTTCACACCAGCAGAGGATCTGGGTTGGTTCATCAGAGGTTCCATATGAAGGGGCTCTATCTCCTTTTGGCTTCTGACTAGAGCTTGGGTTGAGGCCATCCTAAGCAAGGTATGGAAAGAAAAAGAAAGGAGACTCAGCTTCACTAAACCAAAGTATGATGATATAGACATGCATCTTCAAAGGATGAGAAGATGAAACTATACAATGTGTATGTATAATACTTATTTAGCACTTCAGAAGCAGATATCAAAGTGTTTTACAAAGGAGGTCAATATCATTATCTCCTCTTTACAGATGGGGAAACCAAGGTAAGGAGAGGTAAATGACTTGCCCAAGGTCAGTGGCAGAGCTGGGAATAGAACCCAGGTTTCCTGAGTCCACCACAGACCTGCGTCCTAACACTGTCCATTAGGCCACAGGGCAAAGGATGAGGTGCATGGACAATCATGAATTCAAATAAGCAGAATTGTCTGTTCTTATACTCGGCTGTAATGTGTTTGCATGTTCTGGGGCAACAATACTTTCAGAAAGATTTTGACAAGATCTTTCACCAAAGGCTCTTAAGCAAAATAAGGAGTCATGGGATAAGAGGGAAAATCCTCTCACGGATTAATAACTAGTTAAAAGATAGAAAACAAAGAGTAGGAATAAATGATCAGTTTTCACAGAGGGGAGAGGTAAAGCAGTAGCTCTAATCTACCTGGATTTCAGTAAGCCATTTGATGCAGTTCTGCATAGGAAACTATTAGTGAAATTGGAGAGAATGTGGGATTAATATGAGAATCGAAAGGTGGATAAATTAAAGGGGAGCGTACAACAGGGTGTACTGAAAGGTGAAGTGTCAGGCTGGAAGGAGGTTACTAATGGAGTTCCACAAGGACTGGTCTTGGGACCAATCTTATTTAACATTTTCATTCATGACCTTGGCACAAAAAGTGGGAGTGGGATATAAAATGTGTGGATAAGACAAAGCTGAGAAGTATTACCAATAAAGAGGAGGACTGGAATATCATACAAGATCTGGAGGGCCTTGAACACTGGAGTAATAGAAATGAATTTTAATAGTGGAAAGAGCAAGGCCATGCAATGAGGGACCAATAACAAGAATTTTTGCTATAAACTGGGGACATATCAGTTGGAAGCAACAGAGGAGGAGAAAGACCTGGGTGTATTGATTGATCACAGGATGACTATGAGCCACTAATAGGATGCAGCTGTGAAAAAGGCTAATGCAATCCTAGGATACATCAGACAAAGTATTTCCAGTAGAGATAGGGAAGTGTTATTGCCATTTTACAAGGCACTGATGAGACCTCATCTGGAAGACTGTTATAATTCTTGTCTCCCATGTTTAAGAAACATTAATTCAAATTGGAACAGGCGCATAGAAGGGCTACTAGGTTGATCAGAGGAATGGAAAACCTACCTTACAAAAGACTCAAGAAGCTTGGCTTGTTTAACCTAACCACTTCAAAGCTGAGGGGAGATAGGATTGCTCTCTATAAATACATCAGAGGGATAAATAGCAGTGAGGGAGAGGAGTTAAGTTAAGCACCAATGTTGACACAAGAACAAATGGATATAAACTGGCAATCAGCAAGTTTACGCTTAAAATTAGATGAAGGTTTCTAACCATCAGAGGAGTGAAATTCTGGAATAACCTTTCAAAGGGAGCAGTGGGGACAAAAAAAAATCTAACTTGATTCAGGACTGAAATTGATAAATTTATGGAGGGGATGGTATGATGAGATTGCCTACAATGGCATGTGACCCATCTGCGACTGCTAGTAGTAGAAATCCACAATGACCATTGTGAATAACTACATGGGGAGGGTTCTAAGTTACTACAGAGAATTCTTTCCCAGGTGTCTGGCTGGTGGATCTTGGCCACATGCTCAGGGTTCAACTGATTGCCATATTTGCGGTCGGGAAGGAATTTTTCCCCAGGTCAGATTGAGGAAAACCCTGGGGGGTTTTCACCTTCCTCTGCAGCATGGGGCCCGGGCACTTGCAGGTTTAAACTAGAGTAAATGGTGGATTCTCTGTAACTTGAAATCTTTAAGTCATGCTTTGAGGACTTCAGTAACTCAGCCAGAAGTTAGGGGTCTATTACAGAAGGGGATGGGTGAAGTTCTGTGGCCTGTGATGTGCAGAGGGTCAGACTAGATGATCAAGATGGTCCCTTCTGGCCTTAAAGTCTATGAGATATGATAGAGGTCTACAAAATCTAGAATGGTGTGAGAAAAATGAATAAAAACCTGCTATTTACCCCTTCATGTGACACACGAACCACAGGTCACACAATGAAATTAATAGGCAGAAGATTTAAAATAAACATAAGGAAGTACTTCTTCACACAATGCAGTGTCAACTCATGGAGCTCGTTTCCAGGGGATGTTGAGAAGGCCAAAAGTATAAATGGTTCATAAACGAATTAGATAAGTTAATGGAAGATAGGTATAGCAATGGCTATTAGCTAAGATGGCCAGGAATGTAGCCCCATGCTGTGGGTGTCCCTAAATTCAGACTGCTAGAAGCTGGGACTGGTTGACAGGAAATGGATTACTTGATAATTGCCCTGTTCTGTTCATTTCCTCTGAAGCATCTGGTACCGGCCACTGTTGGATGACTGGATACTGGGGTAGATGGACCATTGGTCTGACCCAGTATGGCCGTTCTTATGTTCTGAAACTTCACTATTTCTTTCTTTGTGGGTATTACCACAGTCTGGTATCTTAGAAACTTTGTCAGTCCCTCTGCAAATATTTAAATATTAAGGTCAGGTCCTTTCACCAGACCACTAAGCAACGTGAAACTCTGTGAATATGTTACATTCCTTATTGACTACAGAGTCGGTTTGATATTTAGACATAACAAAGCTTGTAAGTCATCTTGTATAGGTGACTACAAGCATATCTGGATTTCCCCAGTTTCAATTCAAAGAAAATGTAGGTCATGAAATGCAATAAGCAGAGTTGATTTACATTTTGATCTCTTAGGTTAGAAAGCCAAAATAATAATAAATAGTCTTAATCTCAGACTTCATTGTATGCTTTTGCTTTTCACTCATTCCTTTTAGGATAAAATGACAACACTTTGTCCTTAACTAATAAACAGAAGAAACCTTTGTTGAAGGAGAAAATAACAAAACAACAAGGAGTCCGGTGGCACCTTAAAAACTAACAGATTTATTTGAGCATAAGCTTTCGTGGGTGAAAAGATCTGAAGAAGTGGGGTTTTTACCCATGAAAGCTTATGCCCAAATAAATCTGTTAGTCTTTAAGGTGCCACCGGACTCCTTGTTGTTTTTGTGGATACAGACTAACACGGCTACCCCCGATACATAACAAAACAAAAATACCAACATTTTTTTTTTCTTTGCAACACAGACTGAACTCAGAAGTGCTCTGGCTTTCTAGAAGTAGGAAAGCAGACTTTTGTAAAAAGTTTACTTTGGTTCGAAGACCAAACAGCTTAAGTATTTATTACCCAAGATTTATATTACCATATTGCTTAATAGATGTCAGTGATGTGATACTTGAACCTTTTGATTAAGCTCCTGTTGAACTTTAGATTGCAATAATCAACAGTCTGTACAATTTAAATTTTAGATTATTTAAGAAGTCTTCAGAAGCACAGACATTATAATACGAGATGATTATTGTAGTTGTTGTGAAAGAGGCTGTTAAATCCAGTGGGAATGTTCATCAACATACTGTAATCAGCAACTACAGAGAATGCCTAATTACAGTTATTTAGGTGACATGTTGATGCAGTAGTAACGGTGTTGAAAGCAGAAAAGTTGCATGAATTAGCATTTGTAGCCATGTAAGGGGATATTAAAAGGCATCAATATCAATGTGGAATGTCTGATTATGTGGCTGTTTATATTAATTTGCCCCACCATACAAACTTGTAATGATCATAAAAGACTGCTGGACTTAAATTTCCCCTCATCTTTGATATTTGCTCAAGAGGGAAATTGTATTTATTTTGGTAGTTCAGGATCAAATTATCATGGTACATTTAAATATATTTAATGGACAAACTACTGAAAGTAAGATGCATATGTAAAAATTTCTTTTAAATCAAAGAGAACATTCCATTTTCAGGATTTCTTTCTTTATTCGAGTAGGTGTCAGAACTGATCTCTAGGAAATTATAAATGTATATTTTTGAATTTTAATTAGGTATGTCCATACAGCATAAAAACAACAGTTTTAGGGCTATAGGACTCAGGATCTCATAAGCATGAAGTTCATCCACTCTGAAATTGATATATATTTTAGTATAGTAAGTTCTCAGACTTTATGACCTGAGTATACCCCATCTAAAATTGAAAAAATGTACTTGGTGCATTGCCTTTGTGTAGTTATAATAGATTCTTGTTCTACCCTGCTTATCTTGTGACTGGTCCATGTGCCACGAGTGGTAAACATACCACAGTTTGGAAACCACTAGAATCTTATATGTACTTGCTGCACTTTCATGAAACTGTTCAAAATCATTGATAATTAATATCACAAATAATTTAAGTACAGTATACAGGGATGGGTCAATTGAGAATGAAATTTGTTAAACACCATACATGTTAGTACTATTTCCTCAGTCTCAGTAATCAAGTTGCAAATAAGGCAAGTCTTTTATTGGTTCTGTAGGTGGAATTTTGCCAGGTATGGAAATGAGGACTCTAAAATTCTCAAATTGCTGTCTCAATAGTAGAACTTCCTGCAGCTTCATTTGTGTCACTGCACTGTGCAGTCTTCTCATTACACAGGAGAGCATGTTACTTTCCTGATGTCTGCTATAAATGGATAAAATTCAGAGATTCCAATGCCAGAAGGGACCATTGTGATCATCCAGTCTAACCTCCTGTATGACACAGGCCATAGAACTTCCCCAAACTAATTCCTAGATCACATCTTCTAGGGAAAAAAATGCAGTCTGGACTGAAAATTTGCCATTACACCATGACCTTTGGTAAATTGTTCCAGTGGTTAATTACCCTCACTGCTCCATTATCAACTTTTTGGTTTCCCCTGGAGGTACTTATGGATTGTAATCAAGCCACCCCTTAACCTTCTGGGTTTTTTAAGTTAAATAGATTGAGCTCCTTGAAGTCTGTCACTGAAAGTGAGGTTTTCTAATCCTTCAGTCATTCTTGGGGTACTTCTCTGAACCCTCTCCAATTTATCAACATCCTTCTTGAATTTGGGCACCAGAACTGGACACAGTGATCCAGCAGCAGTCACATCAGTGCCCAATACAGAGGTAAAATAATCTCTCTGTTCCTACTCTATATTCTCCTGTTTGTGCATCCACATTAGCTCTTTTGGCCTGAGCATCGAACTGGGAGCTCATATTCAACTGATTATCCACCACAACCCCCAAATCTTTTTCAGAATCACTGCTTCTCCCATCCTGTAAATTTGACCTTTATTCTTTGTTCCTAGGTCTGTAGATTTACAATTAGCCATATTAAAATGCATAGTTAGCTAGGTACACTGGGCACAAGCAATCACTCTGTATCAGTAACCTGTCCTCATTATTTACCACTTCCCCAATTTGTGTCATCTGCAAACTTTATTGATTATCCTTATTGCGGTCCTCACATGATGGGGTTGGGACTCACCACCACAGCACCTCCTGCTCGCTCATCAGGGAATTAGCTTAGTCCAGTGTGGAGCGCCCTCCACTGGTGGTGTCCCGTCTGTCTCTTGCCCTCCCTTGGCGCCTAGACCCACGTTGCTCCCTTCTTGCGGTGTCCTCTTTAAGACACTACCCCCTCCGGCAGTGCCCCTTAGTCCTTGCTCACCCCCTTCCAGGGGAGGGGGAGGGGAAGGTTATCAGCAGTCTTTCACTTCACCCAGCTGCAGCGGCCACCCACACCCCAAAGTCTAACCCCTTGTGCCAGGGGTCTAGTGCAGTCACCTATCACCATGTCCAATGGCTGGGTGTATGTGTAAGGGGGGGGACCCCAGCCCATCCTCTACTCTGGGTCCCAACCCAGGAAGCCTATAGCAGCAGCCTTCCTGCCCTACTCTCCCCGGGCCGCTTCCTCTTCGGCCTCTTTGCACCGGCTAGGCCCTTCCCTCAGAGTCTGCAGCCTGGCCGGTGCGGTGCGGTGCGGTGCGGTGCGGTGCGGTGCGGTGCGGCTCTCACAGGAGACAGACCTTCACCCTCTGAAGGCTTAGGAGAGACTGACTACTCCCTTCCCTACAGCCTTTATATAGGGCTGAGCCTGGCCTTGATTGGCTGCCTCTTACTCAGCCTCTGATTGGCTCCCTAGCAGGCCTTCTCTGATTAGCTGCCCACCTGCACAGCCTCTCTGGCCTGCTGACACCCCATCTAGTATAGGAGTGGAGCAGCCACCCCACTACATGGGGTTATTGTATGCTAAAAGAAATAATAATTGGAACAACACTTTCTGCAAAAGGAAATAGCTACAGAAAACTGATCTCATCATTCCTTGGTTTTAAAACTATTTCAGTTCTGGAGGCCATAAGTAAGGATTCTATGGAACATTAGTGATGCTCTGTGGGCTTCCACTTAAGTAAAGGAGTTCTACAGCACGGAGCATCGCTGCTCTTAAATTAATCCTGTGCTCTTTTGGCTTCTGATCTGATTTTGTTTATGTGGTACTTTGATGGGGTTAAGAAGCTGCTCTGGGCTCAGCCAGTTCCACCCTGCCCCACCTGCAAGGCATGCACAGGCTGCAAGAAGAGTTTTTTTTTTTTAAGCAGAAAAGAATTTTATTTGTGTAACACTTACAAAAAATCACCAAAGAGGATAAAGCAAAACTATGCAACAAAACAAAGCAAACAGAAGGTATAACACAGCAGCATTCAGGAGGGAGAAGTGTTCAGGCTAGCCTGGGCCCAGAGCGGGGGGGCTTCCTCGACACTCGTGGTCTTCCACCCTCCTGAATTACCTGGTGGCTTAGAGTGGTGGGGCTTCCTCAACACTCGTGGTCTTCCATCCCCTCGAGTTACCTAGTGCCATGCCCAGTGTCACCGATTATTCCTCTCCTGAGAGTGCCTGACAAGATGGGCACGGCTGTGGGGTGGCCGGTTTGGGATGGGGGGGATTACACCCACGTGTTATAGGACCCCTCCTAGGTGACAATGATGATGGTATCCACAGCGGCAATGGCTGGGGCTGGGGTCTCTCACTCTTCCCCTCAATCAAAGGGTCAGACAGAGGGAACCGGACGGGGTCACCGAGCATTGAACCTCGGATAGCGCCCACCACTCCTTGAAGGTGTCAAGGAAGTCGGTGGACGCCGCCCAGAGGAACTCCACCCGGATACGTGAATGTACTGAGGATCGGAAGACGGCCCTACAATCGCAGGACGCTTCATTAGCCAACCTCCCCTCTCTGGTTTTATAAATGGCTGTTTTAGCTAGGGCTAGGAGGAGGTTAACCAGGAGATCTCACGATTTTGTGGGGCCCGGATGGGGAGTGTGTAGATAAAAAGGTGAGGGGAAAAGTGGAGCCAAAAGCATAATAAAATATTCATGAGGAGCCAGAAAAGGGGCTGCAATCTGGCACACTCTAAATATACATGCGCCAGGGTTTCCCTCACGTTGCAAAAAGGGCAAGTATCCGGGATGGGGGTGAAACGCGTCAAACTGCAGGAAGCGTTAAAAGGGAGAAGAACAGCTCACTTGTTAGCAGATTAGGGAGGAGCACAATAAACACAACCCTCAGCTCCTGAAGAAAGGGCTGACCTGAAGGCAGGAGCTTCCCAGACAACCACTCCCTGAAGACCCCCCCCCCCCGAGGAAAGGGAGGGCCAGATCCCAATGCAGCCTGAGCGGGAGTCATTCCCCTCTGTCTCTTATTAACTCTGTTTATTTGTGTTTGTTTCCCTTGCTGTTTGTTTATAGAATACCCTGAGAGGGGAGACTCTTTGAAGTGACCTGGCTGGAGGTCCAAGTCACAGGAAGAGGCAGAGCACTGCAGCGGTGGGGCAGCCAGTGGCAGCAGACTCCAGCAGAGAGAGAACTTCCTTGCCATGCCCGGCCTTGAAGAGGCACTTCTTGTGAGTTGATCCCATCACAAGCACCCATCACCAGAGTATCTGAGTACCTGTTGGGAAAAAAGAGATACACAATCACCTGAGGCTTCCCCTCTTGCTAACCTTGAATCCTGGATCCTGCAGAGATCTGGGAAATTGCCATAAAGGTGGTCGACCCCCTATTCTGCATGGAGAGGGAGAGAGCCCAACCTGCTGATTGGGTCCATAGTTTTAAAAAATAATTCTTATTATCAAAAGAAAGGTAAATAAACAGGTGGACAGACCTACATTTAGTGACACTATTGGGACAAAAAATCAGTGTCAGAATTGTAGCTATCCGAAGACAGTGATTTCCACGTGAAAGAGTTTGTGAATGGGGTGAGATTTTCCAGCATGCCGCCTTGTGTCTCTACTGCTGCATACTGCACCCCCCCGCCAGCCCCCTTTTCTCCTAGAGTTCTTTCAATCAATTATAAAACTTAGGTTGGGTCAAGATCATGCACCGCCTTTGTGGGATCTGATGTATGAAGTTTTCTGCAAAGACCGATTTGCTTTGTTAATTGCCCCAGGTCACTCCCCAAAGGGTATGTCTATACTGCACGCAACTGGTGGGGGCATGGAGGGTACTTGCAGTGAAAAGCAGGCTGAATGCCTCCTGTGGTGTGTAGTTACATGTGCCAGTGAAAGGCTCTGGCAGTGAGGAAAGGCCCCAGTAGCAGGGAGCTTACGGGGCCTTTCCCTGATACTGTTCCCTGGCCGGAGCCTTTTCTTCACAGCAGGGTGAAGGCTCCAACAGCAGGGATGTAGCATTGCACTACACAGCTAAAATAGCAGTGTGGAGGGGGGGAGGTATTTCTTGGGTGAGTAGAGAGCTGTGTAGGGTACATTATCTAAGGTTCTGGCATGTCTTTACTCACCTAAGCAGTGCCTCACTGCCTCCACTGTTATTTGTACCAGTGCTGGGGGGTAGGGGATGTGCAGTGCCTGTACTCTACACATCACTGTAAGGAATGTGTGCAGTGCAGATGTACCCTAAGAGTCCTGCATTCTGTCCTGGTTCAGGAGACATCCACGCCTCAGTATCCTTTCTAGAGCCAGGGCCGGCTCCAGCTTTTTTGCCGCCTAAAAGCGGCAAAGAAAAAAAAAGAAGCAGGAACAGCCACCGAAGAGGGAGAGGGAGTGAAGGGCCTGCCGCCAAAGACGCGGACGTGCTGCCCCAATCACGGACAGAGTGCTGCCCCTTTCTACTGGTCGCCCCAGCCACCTGCTTCCTTCACTGGTGCCTGGAGCCAGCCCTGCCTGTAGCTGAGGTTGTGCTTTAAATAGCCACTCTCTCTCCTTGTAGCAGAAGCCCTAGCCCTCCTCCTTAGGGTCTGGGGCATTGGCCAGCTTCTCCCTCAGCAGGCAGCTTTTTCCTTGATTAATCTTCAGGCTAGGAGGATCCAGCAGGAAGCCACCTCCTGCTGGTGTTTACTCTCCCTGCTAACTCAAGGGCCTGCAGGAGTCTTCCTAGTCCCTGCAGTGTCTGCAGGCTCTGTCCTGCTATGGAGGAGGAGGCAGCTGGTCCCCTTCTCCCAAATCATTGCTGGGTGGTTGGGGGAGACTTGCCCTGCCCTTTCTGCATGACTCCTGGTCCTGAGCCCTTAAAGATACAGTGACAGAATTCACACCTCAGCCCCAGCATTGTTCTTTCCTGGGACCACTTCCTTTAAAAGGCCATTCCACATGGCAGGGTGGGTTGCTGGCGAGTAGACTCTACTACCTTTAAGGGGGAGTCAGGCAGACCATCCCATCACAGAGCACACCCACTGGAAACATTGCCTCCACCCCATAGCGTTTAACTTACAGCAAACAAGATGTGTAATTTGCAAGATCCTGTTCTAAAATCTTCAACTTTTTAAATATCCCTTTTTAAAAAAAAAGGTTTTTTTTAATTTCATGCAGAAGCTGATATTTAATCATATTTTATATATTCACTTCAGCCTCCTGTAGGCTGTAATTTTTCCACAGCACATGACAAGCTCTGGAGTATCCTAAAGCTGTCATCCACCTTTGCAGTACAAGAACATCTGAACCCAAGAATTGTAAAGGCTGTAACATTTTCCTGTGCAGACACAGAAGTAGTAAGTACAGAAGACATCATAGGAGAAACGGGGATAGCAGCAACCTCTAGTTTGGCACATTTCCTTTTACTTGCCATTTTGAGTATGTGCCTTCACAAGGATTATAATTAGAGAAAAATACCTGAGCAGGTTAGTCATTCAGATTCTTTACCTTTTTTTAAATTAAAACCATGATAATACTTACAGCTATTATTCTGCTATCTGGAAAAATGAAAAGTGGCACTTTAATAACTTTACAGTGAAGTTCCTGCTTAAAAGTTGACCTACAATAGAAAAATAAAGTAGTTCTTCTGCCTTTAGCTTTTTAGCAATACATAAAATAATTCCTGAAAGGCTTTTTGTTTAAAAAAGAGGGAGTGGGAGGTAGGAAGGGGATGGGACAAGAATAGGTTTCTCTTTGTTTTGTGTACTTTAGAAAACTTTATGATGAATTAAAAACAAGTGAAACAAACATTTTAGGGCAAGGCCAGTAGGAGAGGAGTAGAGATATGGGTTGCCACAGTTTACACTACTCAACACTGGGGCACCTCCTTTTGGTTCCATCTGGGGAAATAGCTCCACCAGGTCTGACATCCCTTCCTATTTCTCATTTGCACCATAGGCCCTCTTTTGCTCAAGGAGTTAGTGCTTCCCCTTTGTGAGTTAGGATCCTCCCTCTTGGAGGGCTTGGCCCTCTGGCAGTCACTGTAATTTTCCCCTTCCATGGAATCAAACTATCCCTGGACTGACTGGGTATCATTCAGAGCAGTCGGCCAATTCAAGGCTATGCCACTTTGTCAGGGGCTGGTAGGGGAACCTGGTCCTGCCTACTATACCAGGCTCCAGTGCAGCAACCGTACAATCAGCAGCTAAGGTCTGCTCCCTCCCAAACCTTGCTGTTACTTCCCTCGACTACTTCCTACTCTGTCTCTATCAGGCTGCCTGATAGACCACCTTTCTGGGTAAAACCCTTCTCTCTGGATCAGGATCAGAGAGCTTCTATTCTCCCTCAGGTTTCTACCCTTCTCTTTAAACCCAGACAGTGCCTGTAGACTCCCACACTGTAGCCCTTTCTGTTCTCACTTCCTGGCTTTATACAAGCCCCTAGCTATTCTTGCTCAGCTGGGCTCCATCTTTAATCAGTGCTTGCTCATCAAGCCTAACTCTCCCTGTGGTGTGGCCTATTGGATTACTTACCCCCTCCTGGGCCACATTAACCCTCTTCTGGGATAGCGTGGGGTGAACACCCCATCACGTGGGCTTATTGCATAATCATAATAAATCATGTCTGAGAATTTTTTATCACTGATTTTACCTTATTGGAATTTTTTGTTGTGATGTTAAGTTATTCTTTGACTTTTTATTGTGAGAGTGAACTCACATACACACTTGTGAAGAGAGTGTGTCAGTGGAATAGAATGTTGTTCGAGTATAATGGAGCTCCATGGTGCTAAGGTGTTTACTTTCAAAGTAGGAAACAATCATATTGTGGTAACATCCTCCTACAATGCCTGTATTTATATTATACCAAATGACTTCTTTAGGTGTAATCATTTTGTCTCATGGGTGTAGGTGCAATAGGCTGACAATTACGCACTCTGCCATCATTGATTTGATCCATTCTGAACAACTTGAACAACAGACCAATTGTATACTTCAGCCAATCAGATACCAGTTTATACATAAAAATACAAGTTTGTAGCTTTCAAAAATATCAGTAGGCTACTTTCTGATTGGCTGGAGTTTGCAGTACACTAAGGTCTCAATTTTCAGAATTGGGTGCCTGTAACTGGGCATCTTAATCCATATTTAAATAGGCGACTTCAGGCATTGTACTTTAAATAGGCATGGACTTCAGGCATTGTACTAAATAGGCATTGTACTTTTCAAAACCAGGCCACTTATTTAGAAGCCTAATTTTAGTTGCCTATCTTCAATCGCTCAGCTTTAAAAATGTTGGCCTTTTGTTAGACCCATAATGACAACCAGCCAACATTATGATTTGTCGGCATGGGGTACATTTAGTATATGGCACAGTCACATGCTCAGTGGAGCACACTTTTCATATGAGATTTATTAGACAAATTCAAGTTTATAAGTAAAAATATATATAGTGTGCTGAAATACAACTATTTTGCATGTATTTATTTTTAATTCACTTTCCAACATTTTTCTTTCCCTTCTGCAGAAGAGAAGTTATTCAGTTTGGAATTATTATGTTTCCATCGAAAAAGAATAAAGGCATCTTATAAAACTTGAATAGCATTATTTTTATAATAGAATAACTAAACTGTTTTAGATCCATTTATGTGATCAATGCATATAAAATCTTGAAATCAGATGTATTTTTGTCCTTCCTTTCTCAGTATAAATATGGTGCCATTTTTAAAGTGTTGCCCGTTGTGTTGCTATTTCTTTGGGCTGTTTTCCATATATTTTCCAGCCCAATGGAAAATTTTTGAAAGTCTTTCAAAGGTGAGTCAGAACTTGATGCTCATGATATTACTCTGATGGGAAGTTCTTGAAGGGAAAACTAGCAAACAAAACACAATTCCTAGCCTGAGCTCTTTCTCAATTCAGGTTGAACCTACTGCCACAAGTACATTCCCTCCTTTTGTTACCATAGTCTCTCACTAGATCTCCTTGGATATCGTTAACAGTAACCGTATATTGAGTGTAGAAAACTGAAGAGGCAAAAGATGCACTCTATAGTAGACTGCATGCCTTAGTCATAATAAACGGAAGCCAATTGCATATGATGTGACATTTGCTAGGGAGGAAAGCAGCTGCAGATACACAAAGCACAAAACTCACTTAAAAGATAATGTTTCAGGGTTAGATGGGAAACAGGTGGCAACTGTTTGATACAGTACTGACTATTAAAAGTATTTTTTAAAAGCCTCTTCTGGATGACTTAGTTCTTTTTCTTTCTTTCTATAGAAGATTATGACTCAACCACAGCTTTAGATAAAAGAGCAAACTTTTGGCTGATATCCATAGCCAAAACTTACTGTGTCCCCACAGCAACTAGATACCCACAGCTGGCCCATGCTAGCCAACTTGGGCTGCTGGACTATTGTACTGCTGTGTAGACTTCCACGCTCAGGCTGGACTCTGGGCTCTAGGACCCTGTGAGGTGAGAGGGTCCCAGAGCTTGGGCTCCAGCCCGAGCATGGAAGTATACACTATAATGAAACAGCCCCTTAACTTGAACCCCTTAGCCTGAGTCAGCCGGCATGGACCAGCCACTGGTGTTTCTTTGCTGTGTAGACCTACCCAGAGTGTACAACAACTACATATTAGAGAGACATGGTGGATGAGGTAATATACTTTATTGGACCAGCTTCCGTTGGTGCCAGAGAAAGCCTTCAAGCTACACAGACCTGAAGAATAGCTCTAAACTTGAAAGCTTGTCTCTGCCACTAACAGAAGTTGATCCAATAAAAAGACATTTACCCTCCCCCTAGCTTGTTTCTCTAATATCCTGAGAACAACATAGCTACAACAACACTGCATACAACAACCACCACAGTTTCATTAGTTGATCAAAAATAGAAGTTGGAAGCATTTGTAAAGTAGGATTTTCAGTCTTTAGAAACAATGCAGATCTGTTTTAGAATTGCAAGAAGGAACTCCAAGATGTATGTTAGCTGCACGTATCAGCTAGGTGAAATAACTTGTGGCAAAATCTTGGCCCCAGTGAAGTCAATGGCAAAGCTGCCACTGACTTCACCGGGACCAGAATTTCACCCTTCCTCTTCATTCATCCTGGTGCCTGACAAGGCACCAACAGCATGTTATTGTAGGAGAGAAACGTTGCCTTGTGACCAAAGTATGGATTGGGAACACTCTGTTGCTCAGTTCTCTCTCTATATCACTGTGTAGTTATAGTCACTACAAAATACTCAATAGTACTGCTTGTGCACTTTGAAAAAGTAAAATCAATTATCATTTGTGTCATTTGAAATGCATTCCAAATTCATTGATGGCTTAGAATGCTCAAGTTGCTATAGTTATCTTTTTTAAGACATTTAAGTCCTATATTTCTAGAAGATGGAAGACATATGCATCGATATAAAAGGGTTGATTTCCTTTTGGTTATAGGGTATAACTTATGCTAATAAGAAATGTGTGCCTTGATGCTTTTTCATGCCACAGTTTGTCAAGCAGTGAATCCAATTGGTGTGCTTTTTAAAAAAAAAAACTGAAAAAATCTTTAAAATCTTATTTGTCTCTGGCTTTCAAATTTAAGTTTCCCATTCTCATTTATCATGCAGTCTTTAATAATAATATTGACATTTTGCATATTGGTTTAAAAAACTGCCAAGAGTGCATATATATTTTAATGTCGAGCATGAAATGTTTTCATACATTGGAACATTTGATTTTACAGATCAGTATTATCAGCTTGAGCAGTTTCTGACAAGCTATTAATCTTTGAAATACTTGGTCCAATGCAAAGATGGACTGTCAGCCAGGAATTGGTACCCTTGCTTCAAAGTCTCCCTCAGACAGAAATAGAACATCATTGTCTACATTTATCATCTCCCCCGCCCCCCTGCACCTTCCTTTATTACACAAGGAAAGTTTGAGTAAATGAACTGAAGTTAGGCTACATGTTGGGTCAGCTCAGTTAAAAGCACCTAGACAATATAAGCAAGAATCAAGACAGGTTATTGTGACAGGTTTGAGGTCCTTTGGCTTGTCACCTGATTTGTGGGGATGCCACTGAGTCAGCCTATTCTGCCAGTCTGGGTCCCCTTTACCTGGCCTTACTGGGTTAGGCTCACAAGCTTCTTCCAGTCAAGCACACTGGCAATGACACACCCATCTGCACAGAGACAGAGATCTGCTCTGGAAAGATTCAGCCTTAGGGGCTTGCTCCAATACTCCGGTGCCCACTCCCTTTGAGGGGTACAAACCAAAAGGTTTTATAAAATTCACCTCCACCCACAATGTGGAGGGAGATATGCACAACTTCTTGCTCCCACCCAGAGTTAGAAGTTACATAAACTAAGTTATAATATAAACAAGAAGTAAGTTTACTAACTACCCAAGGTGAATTTTAAGTGAATATGAGAGATAACAGACAGAACGAAGTAGATTATTGACCAAATAAAGCAATAGGCATGCTAAGCTCAATATACTTGAGAAACAGGATACAAAATGTAATTTCTTACCGTAATCATTATTTTAGGCAGATTGCAAAGTTTCTGTGGTTCAGAGTTCCAGTTATATTTCTTTTCAGTCTGGATCCCTGTCTCAGTCTGGATTCCCCCCTGCCTTCACTTCAGGTGGCTTTAGTAGTCTCTCTGCTTGGGCACACGGGCCACGGAGAGGAGGAGTCCCATTTGCCTTCCTCCCACCCTTAAATAGGATTTACATAAGGTGGGAATCCTTTATTTCCCAAACTTGACCTCCCTTCCCTTCTAGTAGAAAGTTACAAGAAGTCCCAGGTAATGTTTCGTATCAGATGACAGGACCACCTGACTTTGTAGTATCAGTGTCCATGAGTCAGTGGCAGTATGGAGTTTCCGCAGGAAGGCCAAGCCTTTTCACCCAAAGTAGCATAGTTGAAATACAAATGCATAGTCAATATTCCTAACTTCAGATACAGAAATGATACAGGGCATACAAATTAGATAATGACAATCAGTAAATTCTAACCTTTTCAATGATATCTTACAAGACCCATCTTGTATATAGTATATCTCGGTTATGCCATATTCATATCATAATCATATTTTCCTAAAGAATATGGGTGAAACATCACAGTTATGCATTACTGTATTTGTTCAAACAGTGTAATATTTATTCCTGTCACATTTGTCACAAACTTCAGCTTTTTGAAACTCTCATTCATGCTTCAACTCTGGAAATTTCTAACAATACATTGAATGTATTTGTGGGATACCTATTTATTAATAGTAGTTATTTATTTATATCACAGGAGTCCCTAGAGGCCACAACTGAAAGCAAGGCCCCTATTCTCCTAGGCAGTGGACAAACACGTAGTAAGACTACCCCTATCTTGAAGAATTTAAATTATTATTATAATTAACAGATATTATTAATCTTTATTTAGATAGCACACACACAATGTTCTAGGCTCTGTACAGACATCCAGAAGACAGTCCTTGCCTGCCATAATATTTTGGAATTGTTTTTATCACTCTTTCTCCCCAAAGCATAGTTTTAAAATCTCTAAAACCTCTAAGTGCTGAAGAATCCCATATAGTGGGAGCTGTGAAATCCCGCCAAACCAGCTTATAGGTTACAATAGCTCCCACAATAGGCTAGTTCCAAACATTTAAGAAGATGTAGTTCTTGCTCCAAAGAGGTCACAAACTAAAACTGCTATTCTTCGGAAATATCTTCTTAGCTAAGTCCTCACTGCTTCTGTTAAATGTATTTAAAAGCTCTGAAAGCTCCCAAGTTTAAACAGGCTTTTATTCATCCATACATATTAAACAGCCATTATTTCTCACTACTCAGAAAGAAACTTAGCATCATTTTTTTAAATAAAGTGATGGCATTATACATATAATTTTATACATATCCATGAGAGTTCTAAAAATAAAACACTTAGTTACTGAAGGTCTTATTTCCTCAGGAACCGAGGCAAAGGGAGACTAGGGGCTTTCCCAAGATCATGCAGGGAGCCAGAATTCAACCCAGATTTCCTGAGTCCTAGTCCAGTGCCTGAATCAGAAGCACATCATCCTTCTTTCTATCTGACAAGGCTGACTTGGTCTGGAAAAGCAGCAGAGTTAGAATTGCAATCTAAATTCTAGTTTTTCCTGGAGTTTCAGAGAGGGCTGGAAATATCATAGAAGGGGAAACTGCATCCAAGTGCACCTTTTGACCCCTGTGGTCCCTGTACTTCATAAGAATGGCCATACTGGATCAGACCAAAAGTCCATCTAGCCCAGTAGCCTGTCTTCCGACAGTGGCCAATGTCAGGTGTCCCAGAAGGAATGAACAGAACAAGTAGTCATCGATTAATGCATCCCCTGTCGCTCTGGTGAACAGAGGCTAGGGACACCATCCCTCTCCATCCTGGCTAATAGCCATTGATGGATCTATCCTCCTTGAATTTATCTAGTTCTTTTTTGAACCCTGTTATGGTCTTGGCCTTCACAACATCCTCTGGCAAGGAGTTCCACAGGTTGACTGTGCATTGTGTGAAAAAATACTTCCTTTTGTTTGTTTTAAACCTGCTGTATTAATTTCATTTGGTGATACCTAGTTCTTGGGTTATGAGAGGAGTAAATAACACTTCCTTATTTGTTTTCTCCACACCAGTCATGATTTCATAGACCTCTATCATATTCCTCCTTAGTCATCTCTTTTCCAAGCTGAAAAGTCCCAGTCTTATTAATCTCTCCTCATACGGCATCTTTCCATGCCCCTAATCATTTTTGTTGCCCTTTTCTGAACCTTTTCCAAGTCCAATTTATCTTTTTTTGAGATGGGGCAGCCACATCTGCACTCAGTATTCAAGATGTGGACATATCATGGATTTATATAAAGGCAATATAATATTTTCCGTCTTATTATCTATCCCTTTCTTAATGATTACCAACATTCTGTTTGCTTTTTTGACTGCCGCTGCACATTGAGTGGATGTTTTCAGAGAACTATCTGCAATGACTCTAAGATCTCTTTCTTGAGTAGTAACAGGTAATTTAGACCCCATAATTTTATATGTATAATTGGGATTATGTTTTCCAATGTGCATTACTTTGCATTTATCAACATTGAATTTCATTGCCATTTTGTTGCCCAATCATCCAGTTTTGAGAGATCCTTTTGTAGCTTTTCGCAGTCTGTCTGGGACTTAACTATCTTGAGTAATTTTGTATCATCAGCAAATTTTGCCACCCTCATTGTTTACCCCTTTCTTCCGATAATTTATGAATATGTTGAATAGGACTGGTCCCTGGGGGCACCACTATTTACCTCTTTCCATTCTGAAAACTGACCATTTATTCCTACCCTGGCGTTGAGAACTACACACTGGTGCTCCTTGTGAATGCATGCTTCTGCTTGCAGGACTGGGGCCTATAATCTCTATTTATGGATATATCAAATGGTGTACCGGCGGCTCGGTAAGATGATATATTTGTTTCCTTAGATGAAACTGTGACTCTAAAGCCTTTGGGCCAATTTAGATTTGGTGTAACCAGGCAAAATTCCATTGAAATCAATAGAATTGCACCTCCTTACTTCAGAAAATGGCACTTTATCGCAAAATGGCACTTCTCTGCCCTGAAAGAGGAAATGGGACTCTGTGAGTGCCAGAATACCATTTATTTCCCCCTGGCTTCCACTGTGTATCTGACAATGAGCTGTGAGAAAAATCCCAGAATGCACACAACTCAGAAATGAAGCAAAGGACCATGTGATACCTGCCCAGAATTCCACAAGCTTAGTGCACACCAGTCACCTATCACGTGTACACAATGGTGTGAATTGAAACAGGGCAAAGTTGTACCATGTGTATGCTATTACAGTGGCTTATGTACTGGGCACCAGCTGCCATGGTTCAACCCAGTGCTCAGTAAACTCCTTGTGCAGACAAGCCCTTAGGTATATACTTCATATCTTCTCTTATATAGCTATAAGTAATAATAATAATTAATAATAATAAAAAGCCTTGTGTTCAATTTTACAACTTTCATGGTAAACATGCTTGTTACAATGATAACTTCATTTATTTAAACTAATGCATCTGTTTATTTACTACTACTTGCAATTTAATGTCTCATCTTTACTTTCTGCTAAAGTAATAGTGGTTCCAAACAGCATAGATTGCACTGACATAGAATGATCAAAATGTAGAGTGGGAAAGGATCTCAAGATGCCATCAAGTTCAACCTCCTGTGCTGAGGCAAGTCCAAGTATACCTATACCATCCCTGCCAAGTGTTTGTCTAACCTGTTCTTAACAACCTCCAATGATGGGCATTGCACAACCTCCATTAGAAGCCTATTTCATATCTTAACCACCATCTTATAGTTAGATTAGATATTAGGAAAAACTTTCTAAGTCTCCCTTGCTGCAAATTAAGTCCATTACCTCTTATCCAGATGACATGGTGAACAATGTCCTCTTTATAATAACTCTTAACATATTTGAAGACTGTTATCAAATGCCCCCTCAGTTTTCTTTTCTCAAGACTAAACATGCCCAGGGTTGTGGGCTTTTTTTTAAACTTTTCCTCATTGGTCAGGTATTCTAAGCCAATTAGAGGGGGACAATTACCTCCCATGTCTTTCATATGAGACTCCTGTTAATACAACCCAGAATGTTATTAGCCTTTTTTTCACAACTGCCTTACATTGTTGACACTTATTCAATTGGTAATGCATTGTAACCCCCAAATCAGTTCCAGCAGTACTACTGCCTAGCCAGTCAGTCCCCATTTTGCAATTATGCATTTGACTTTTCCTTCCTAAATGTAGTACTCTTTATTGAATTTCATTCTGCTGTTTGCAGACAAATTCTAGTTGTTTTGAATTCTAATTATGTCCACCAAAGTTCTAGCAACCCCTTCCAACTTGGTGTCATTCACAGATTTTATAAGCATATTCTCTAATCCATTATCCAACTCATTAGTGAAAATATTGAATAGCGTTGGACCCAGGACAGACACCTATGGGACCCCACTGAATATGTCTCCTAGTTTGACAGTGAGCCATTGAAACTCTTTCAGTACAATTTTTCACCCAGTTTTGTGGCTACCTTTTAGTAATGTCATCTAGACCACATTATCCTAGCTTGCTTACGACAAAATCCTGTGGTACTATGTCAGAAGCCTTACTAAAATCAAGATATCTCAGAGGTAGAACTTCCCCACCCCCACTAGGACTGTAACCCTGTCAAAGAAAGAAGTTAGGTTGGTTTGGCATGATCTGTTCTTGACAAATACACGTTGAGAATTCCTAACTCCCTATTATCCTCTAGATGCTTACAAATTGTTTAATAGTTTATTCCAGTATCTTTCCAGGTATCATAGACTTTAAGGTCAGAAGGGACCATCATGATCTTCTAGTCTGACCTCCTGCACACACACCATCAAAGTTAGGCTGGCAGGTCTATAATTCCCCTTGTCCTCTTTGCTCCTCTTTTTAAAGTTAGGTACTATGTTTGCTCTTCTCCCGTCCTCTGGGACCTCACCTGTCCTCCGTGAGTTCTCAAAGATTGCTTTAGGTAGTTCCTTAAGTATCCTAATATGAATCTGGCTCTGCTGACTTGAAAATATCTAATTTATCTAAATATTCTCTAAATTGTTCTTTCCCTAATTTGGCTTGTGTTTTTAATATTAATTATATTAAGTATCTGGTTACATTTTACCTTTTTAGTGAAGACTTAAAAAAACCCCCAGCCATTAAACACCTCCATCTTTATTATGTTGTCCATTATTAGCTCCCCTTTCTTCCTAAGTAGAGTTTCTACACTTACCTTTCTCTTTCTCCTAATATATTTATAGAACTTCTTCTTTTGATTTTTGTCATTTGATAGCTGTAACTCATTTTGTGCATTAGCCATTCACATTCCCCCCCCCTCCATTCTTGTGCTATTCTATTCTACTCATCCTTAGCAATCTGTCCATGTTTCCACTTTTTGTAGACTTCCTTTTTGATTTTCAGGTTATTCAAGAGTTCCTGAATCAATCATATTGGCCTCTTACTGTTCTTTCTATCTTTCCTTTGCATCAGGATAGTTTGCCGTTAGGTCTTTAATATTGTCTCTTTGAGAAACTGCCAGCTGTCCTAAACTCCTTTTTCCCTTACATTTTCTTTCCCTGGGACACTATCTACCCGTTTTCTGAGCTTGTTCTGCTCTTTTGAATACCATTATCCTTATTCTCATATTCTCACTCCTTCCTTTTCTTAGAATCATGACATCTATCATTGCTTGATTACGTCAACCCAAATTGCCTTCAGCCTTTAGACTCTCAACCAATTCCTCCCTATTTGTTAAAATCAAATCTAAAATGGTGACTTCCTCCCTCTTCTGAAATAAAAAGTTGTCCCTAACACATTCCAATAACTTACTGGACAATTTGTGTTTTGCCGTATTGCTTTCCCATCAGATGTTTGGATACTTGGAGTCCCCCATTATTACCAGTTTATTCCAATATTTTTCCAGGTGTTTTTAATGTTTCTGTTGTTTGTTCTAGAAATGCACCATCCACCTCTTCCTCCTGATTTGGTGGTCTATAGTAGACCACGACCATGACATCACCCCTGTTTTTCCCCCCCTCTTTTATCTTGACCTAGAGATTTTTCTACTAGTCTGCCTCTTACCTCATTCAGGACATCAGAACACATGTGTATATATTCTTAATTTATAATGCAATACCTCCTCCCTTTTTAAGCTGCCTGTCATTTCTGAACTAGTGTTCTATACAACAAATGCTCCTTAGATTTTTGTTCATGAGAGACATGAAACATTTCATTTATTCTTTTATTACTTGTTTTATTTGGCCTACAAAGGGAGCCCTTAAATGGATTAAACTTCCCAGAGACTTTGGAAGAATAATCCTTTGTGATCTCAGATGCTGCAGTCTTACTTCCTAGCTCTGCCATATTTCAGATGATTATTAATTCTTGACCAATACCGTTGTATTGCTGACGGGCATGTCTACAAAGCAGCTGGGCACATGCTTCCCAATGTGGATAGACAGACTCATTTTAGCTCTGCTTGAGCTACTGTGCTAAAAATAGCAATATGGTCATTTCTTCCCCAATTAAATCTGCCTCACCTCTTCCTTTACATTATTCTCCCACTCTTACATTCATGTCTCTCTGTCTTAGGCTACATCTATATTACACAATACTGGGAGCAGCATGTAGGGTATGTGTAGCTACATGCTGCAGTGAACAGCAGGATGAGTCCATCCTCTGACATATATGTGAATGTCTTTCCTCTGCCAGAGCCTGTGGGGAAAGGCTCAACCTTTCCACATTGCCTCCCCCCTGCCAGAGCCATTCCCCATTGTTGGAGTCTTTGTCTGCAGCAGGGAAAGGCTCCCACAGCTCCCTGTGGGTGGGGGAAGGCTCCAGCAGCAGAGAGGCAGTGGGACTCTATACTGCTAAAAATAGTGTAGATGGGGGAGGCATTGGTTTGGGCGAGTAGGGAGCCATGTAGGGTATGTAGTCTGGTACTCACTTCAGGTGAGTCTTTGGTTGCTTAAGCCGTGCCTCATGGTCTAAATAGAACTGCATACCTGTGCTAGGGGTCTGCACACGTGTGCACACTATACCCTGCTAAAAGAAGCATGCAATGCAGGTGTTCCCTTATATAGCCCCCTTTCCTTAAACTGGCCACTATATGTCATTGACACACACCATTCAACTTCATTTAAAACTCCCTTTAGAACTCAGTTCTGTGAATCATAACAATGTGCACCCATGTCAGGAGAATTCTTCTAGGTGACTCAGTGGATCCTCTGATTCCTATTCTCTGTCTATTTTGGTTGTATTATTATTGGACTAGTCAAATTTTTTCCACTGAAACAGTTTTTGAAGTTGGAACTTGTGTTAAAGTTGTTTTTTTTTTGTTTTGGGTTTTTTTGTTCATTTGTAAAAATGTCTCCTTTCTATGGATTTTTTTAGCACAAAACTAAATGTCTGAACCAAAATATTTTAGTTGAAAATTTAAATATTTCAATTAGAATATTCTGCTGTAGTTCATCATAAGCATTGTAGTTCTATTTCCTCATATCCCACCCCCATCCTTTTCTGTGGGATAGGTTCCCCAGATGGACTACATCTCCTATGATGCACCATGGTTAGGGATTCCCAGGAGGCAAGATGGTGATGTATTGTGGGATACATAGTCTGACCAATAGGCCCAGCCAATGGGTGAGAATGCATGGGGCTGCTGAACTTCACTCCCACAAGGCACCATGGCAATATTTTGTAGCAGAAAATGTTCAGGTTTTGGATGTGTTGTTTTTTCAGTTTGTTTGTTTGTTTAGTTTTCCATTAGTATATTTGTTTTTGAATTTTCCAGCCAGCTGTGTATGTGCATAGATACATTTGTATGCATCTATGTCCATACTCTGCCTAGCACAATGGGACTCTGATCTTTGATTGGGACCTTTAGGCAAAATGCCAAAATGCTGATTAATAGTAGTACTTGGTGCTGTGCTTATGTCTTCCTCATTTTATTGTATGGCGTTAAACTTACTGGCAATGCTTATGCCTTCAAAAGCAGAGGCTCCAAAACTTTTCTTATTGTGTACCCCCTTCCAGATCTGCCCATGTACCCTTACCCTTGTCATCACTGATACTTTTTGTGTTCTTCTTAACACTACCTATATTTAGCCATCTGTGCATCTTTCACTGTTACCTACAGATATAGTTATAGTGTGACGTATACAAACAAAAACAAACAAAAAAACCCTGACTAAGTTGTGAGCTCAGTTAGACTGTATAGTTCCTGGGCAACTCAACCTGCACTGTAACATGATTGGAGGTGAGGGCTCTGTATGTCAGTGTCTCTGTATATCTGTGTTCTCATTGGTGCATCTTGAAGTAAATTAAATAGCATATTTTATAGAACAAATTCCCACAGAGTTTTAAAGCTTCTTCTGAGTAACCTATTATGAAAATGCAATAAATAAAATAAATAAAATCCACCATTTTACAATTTCTTCCATGTACCCCCCCCCAGAGATGTCTCTGGGGTATGTGCACCTAGTTTGGGCACCCCTGTTCTAGGGTATTTCATTACATTTATCCAAGAGAACATAATGGATCCTGTATTTATACAGCTGTCAAGTTCTGGGGTGCAATCCAGTCGAGGTTTGTCATTGCCTGCCCTGTAACCCTGGGTGCCTTGAATCCTCTGCTGCTGTGGCTCACAGTCTGGACACTGACAGCCTGCAAACAAGCATGTACTGTTTGTGTGACAAACAGCTCTGAATCAGGAATTCTAATTCCAGCAGCCTGCTTATTACAGCACAGCCACACTCTGTTATAAACATGGTTACACCTGGCAAGGTGACCCCCAAGACCCCCATCCCAAATTTTCTCAAAACTGTGTGCTCTGCAGTGTCCAGTCCTCTCCTATGATTCTTCACAGGAATAAAAAGGTTTGTTGTTCCTCTACAGAGACTGCTTATCTGCTCCTCTATGTAATTGTAAATAGCATTCTCATTGTCTGTTAATGTACCTTCAATGTGGCAGAACTGCATTCATTGTCTTTAACTCAAACACAGCACCTGGTTTAGATTAAAAGTAAAAAGTTTTTTTTTTAACAAAATAAGAATAGGATTCAACTGAGTTTGAGTACAAATGATAGTGCTAGAAATGGTTACAAGCAAATACATGAAAAATGCTTTCTAGGGACTAAAGCATAACAAAACTATAGTCTTGGGCCAAGGTGAGATTGTTATCACACTACTTTCCAGCCAGACGGCTGACCAAAGCTCTGGTGAGGTTCTTCCACAAAGTCCAAAGTGCTTGGTTCCTTTGTCTTCTTAAATGAAAGATAACTGGGAGTTCTTTGTGCCTCTGTTTTATAGCTCAGGTGAACCTTTGAAATGGATTCTTCTGAAGGTTACCCACAACAGTAAAGCTCATTCAAGCTGTGAGGAAGGCGACATGGAGTCTCATGGTCAAGGAAGTTTTGTGCTGGTTTCTTCTCCCATGGATGATTGCTAAATGCAAATTGATCTTTCCTGAAATCTCCTCCCCTGTGTGATGCTGAGTGGGTGTCTCCTCCCTTGTTGCCTTGGTGTGTATGTTTTACCTTTTATGTAAATTGCATTACCACTGTCTCTGAGGGTATGTCTACACTGCAATTAGACACCCATGGCTGGCCTTTGCCAGATGACTCGGGCTCGTAGGGCTTGGCTATGGGGCTGTGTAACTGAGGTATAGATGTTCAGGCTAGGGCTGGAGCCAGCACTATGGCACGCTTCCCCCTCTTGGGATCCTAGAGCCCGGGCTCCAGGCAGAGCCCAAACATCAAAACAGCCCCTTAGCCCAAGCCTGAGTCAACTGGCATGGGCCAGATGCAGGTTTTAACTGCTGTGTAGGAATATCTCTTATGTACGTTGGAAGTACGTTCAAGGTGGCAGAACCACATTCCTTTGTCTAGGATGGGGTAACTTCAGCCCAGCCTGGCATAGGTACATTAAGAACATAATTCCCAGTATGTTTGTGTCACGGTTCCTCCCCCACTCTGAACTCTAGGGTACAGATGTGGGGACCTGCATGAAAAACCTCCTAAGCTTATCTTTACCAGCTTAGGTCAAAACTTCCCCAAGGTACAAAATATTACCCCCGTTATCCTTGGACTGGCCGCTACCACCACCAAACTAATACTGGTTACTAGGGAAGAGCTGTTTGGACGCGTCCTTCCCCCCAAAATACTTCCCAAAACCTTGCACCCCACCTCCTGGACAAGGTTTGGTAAAAAGCCTCACCAATTTGCCTAGGTGACTACAGACCCAGACCCTTGGATCTTAAGAACAATGAACAATCCTCCCAACACTTGCACCCCCCCTTTCCTGGGAAATGTTGGATAAAAAGCCTCACCAATTTGCATAGGTGACCACAGACCCAAACCCTTGGATCTGAGAACAATGAAAAAGCATTCAGTGTTTTACAAGAAGACTTTTAATAAAAAATAGAAGTAAATAGAAATAAAGAAATCCCCCCTGTAAAATCAGGATGGTAGATATCTTACAGGGTAATTAGATTCAAAAACATAGAGAACCCCTCTAGGCAAAACCTTAAGTTACAAAAAAGATACACAGACAGAAATAGTTATTCTATTCAGCACAATTCTTTTCTCAGCCATTTAAAGAAATCATAATCTAACACATACCTAGCTAGATTACTTACTAAAAGTTCTAAGACTCCATTCCTGTTCTGTCCCTGGCAAAAGCAGCATACAGACAGACCCAGACCCTTTGTTTTTTTCCCTCCTCCCAGCTTTTGAAAGTATCTTGTCTCCTCATTGGTCATTTTGGTCAGGTGCCAGCGAGGTTACCTTTAGCTTCTTAACCCTTTACAGGTGAGAGGAGCTTTCCCTTGGCCAGGAGGGATTTCAAAGGGGTTTACCCTTCCCTTTATATTTATGACAGTTTGTAATTTTTAATTTCTCCTCTGTACGTTCACCAATCAATAATGTTAATGATCAGTATGTTGTTTGCTTTCTAGTGATATTAGATATAGGTTATAACATTAGTTACTTGGGATCAGGCCAGTTGAAACTCACTAGCAGGTACCAGTGAGCTGTCACAAAAGCATTGGTAACTTCAGAGAAAACTTTTAGTAGATTGGGTTGGAAAAAAATGATAAAAAAAAATGGTGAAACTTATTATTTGGAGTTTTCTTGAAACCTCAAAGAAAATCAAGTAGCTCTATTTTGTAACATCAATTCACGTGTCCTTTATCTTTCTTACTTTGGGTTTCATGCAGCTTCCTCTCAGTGTGGTACCTGACCACCTTACACATGAAATAAGTCAGTAGTAAAAGTTGCAAGTGGGTTTCCCTTTCTGGGATTAAAAAAAAACTCTGCTTAGAGTAGGGGTTTTTTAATTTTTTTTTCTGCTTTGTTGTTTTGTTTCAGGATATGGGTTTTATTGTTAGGGTTCTGGGGTAGAAGACACTTGTCATTAAATACTATGCTGATTCAGTATTGTTGCAAACATATTTACATGACTGTTAGAAAACACTTGTTCAAAATACTGACTAACTTACTCTCTAATGGTAAAGTATTATGGGCTGATTCTGCAGCCGTTATAAGCTTTAATGTCTGACTAATGCCAGTGACAGTTGTTTTGCACATAAGGATTGTATGATTTGGCAGTTTTAAAAAAAATAATATGGATTTAAATACAAAGTTAATTGTGTCTTTATAACTACTATAACATTGTATTTATCAATATTAGCACTATAGCGGACATAAGTAATTGGATCATATAATTAAAACTCACTAGAAATGAGACTTGATTTTAATATTTAAGAAAATAATGTGCTAATTTACACAACATTTTGCAGCAAGATTACCATTTATTACCTCTTAGTACTTTTAAAATAGTAATTTCTATAATGTATGATTTTTAAAACTGCAAAAAAAACCCATAAACTTTAATTCCCCGAGTTCATTAAAGTATAATTGAACGACAACTGGGGACTTTAAGGACATGTAGCATTTTTGGTAAAATAAAAAGACAGTGTTTTATAAATTCATGGTTTAAGATATGAATTGTGGACCTAATGCTATTTTTGTTTTTGTTCTTTCTTTAATTAACTGATAACTTTCTCAAGTTGATGCTATATTATGGAACTTAATTTAAAGTCTACATTTTCATTTAAAGAACCAATTGCACCCAATATTGAAGACTTAATTAACTGAAAATGTTCTTTAATATTACTTCAAATCATCTTTAAGCACACAATTATTTTATCTTAGATTTGGGAGAAAAGTTAAGAACACAATATTTTGTAAACAAGGGGCCTAATTTGGATGTCACTAGTTCTTAATTTGAGTAATTCTATTAGCTTCAGTACATTTACTCCTTCTTCACAGTGGTGTAAATGAGAACAGATGTGGGCCCGAGTATGTTAGTACATTTAAAATAGAGAATGTGGGATCATATCTTATCCCCTTCATGTTTGGGGAAAGGACAATAAATATGTTAACATTTACAAAATATTTTATTAACAAAAGCAAATAAAATACATGAGAACTATTTTAAAACTAGCCTGAGAGATATATTATTCAGTACTGTTTCTTTCTGTTATTATATATATTGTTACAACCCTTATGGGCCAAATCTAGGAGAACAGTGTTCAGATCACTTGCATAATCATATGCATTCCTATAATTATATATGTGATTTTATTCTGGAGGTATGTGTTTACATGCATATATACAATATAATGTATAATATAAATATTTTGAAGGGAATTAGGTCCCACATTAACTGAGCAGGATATTTTGTGTCTTGACATAATTTATCATGGATATTTTTGCTGTAAATTCTACATCAGCTTTTCCTTCAATAGATGGCCAATCCCAGCAGGAATCAGGAAGCCCAAGAGACAGATGAATATGGAAAATGATTCTAAAAAAGTTAATTTATATGAACTTCAAAAACGATTGGTTACAGCTTCAGTTCAAATTTGAGGTGAGTGGTTAGATTTGTATGTTTATCTGAGGCAGTTCATTCCCCACTAATGAATTACTGAATATGAACCTAGTGAAGAGGGGCAACTGGAGTCAAGCAATTCTTCTGCGGAAGTGTCAATCTGTTTTTATCTGACTTGGGCAAAGAGTTCTGTCACTGATATGAAGATCATATCAGGCTAGGGTTATCCAGTATTACCTTGCAAAAGCAAGTGTCTTTCCTAAGTGTGGTTTTTCTACCTTGCCAGGTCTGTTCGTACACATTTATTTTTTCTTGCCTATATAGTCCCTAACATTTCCCCATCTTGCACTATCATATATCTAATGAGGAGGACTTGTGGCACCTTAGAGACTAACACATTTGTTTGAGTATAAGCTTTCGTGGGCTAAAACCCACTTCATTGGATGCATGCAGTGGAAAATACAGTAGGATACATATACACACATGCATAGAGAACATGAAAAAGTGGGTGTTGCTATACCCACTAGAACGAGAGTGATCAGTTAAGGTGAGCTATTTTCAGCAGAAGGAAAAAAAAACAAAAACAAAAACCTTTTGTAGTGATAATGAGGATGGTCCATTTCCCATGGTGAGAGTAACAGTAGGTGGAAAAATAAGCATGGGGAAATAGTTTTACTTTGTAATGACCCATCCACTCCCAGTCTTTATTCAAGCCTAATTTAATGGTGTCCAGTTTGCAAATTAATTCCAATTCAGCAGTTTCTTGTTGGAGTCTGTTTTTGAAGTTTTTTTGTTGTAGTATTGAGACTTTTAGGTCTGTTCACCTTAACTGATCACCCTCATTATAGTGGGTATGGCAACACCCATTTTTTCATGTTCTCCGTGTGTGTGTGTGTATATATATATATATCTTCCTACTGTATTTTCCACTGCATGCGTCCGATGAAGTGGGTTTTAGCCCATGAAAGCTTATGCTCAAATAAATTTGTTAGCCTCTAAGGTGCCACAAGTACTCCTGTTCTTTTTGCTGATACAGAATAACATGGCTACCACTCTGAAACCTATCCTATATCTGTCACTTCCTATTCTACATATAGGGGAAAGCTGTGCTATCTGCAGTACCACAATATGGTAACAATTGCCAAGTGTTGAAGAAACATAGGAACTACCATACTGGATTATACCTGAAGTCCATCTAGTCCAGCATCCTCTCATGTAAAATCTGCACAATGGGCAGATATGGGTTATATCTACCCCTCCTATTAGATCTTTTCCTAGACTCTACTGGAGAGATTCTGGAGGAGAGCAGCACAAATGGTAAAAGGTTTAGAAAACCTCATATATATGTAAAGGTTTAAAAAAAACTGGGCACATTTTGTCTTGAGGAAGAGAGAATGAGAACTAGTAAGTTTTAAAATATGTTAAGGGCTGTTATAAAGAGGATGGTGATCAATTTTTCTCCATGTGCACGAAAGGCAGGTCAAGCAGCATACAGGATCAGAAGGTCATTACTGAGTGCTGCGTTTCATTTTCTGATACCTATATTATTTTAAAAAAAATGTTTACACTGTATCCTTGAACTCTTAGATGAGAAAAAAAGCCATAACACAAATCCTATAGTCTTCTGTAGAAAATGACTCCAGTCTATGGAAATCAAGAGTGGAATAAAAGTTGTGAATCCTTAATTGACATATTATAAATAAATGTGAATTATCGTTTAATGAAAATGACATACAGGTTCACTACTTGTTTATGATTTGTATCTTTTTTTCATTTAGTCATCACCATTTGTATATATCCTTCTAGAATTTCAAAAATAAATATTCTTCCATCTTTAACCTATTTATTAACACAACTGTATTGTGATTCTGTTCTCTAGAAGAACAAGATAACATGGCTTCATTTTAATTACTTCCTTAATTGTGCACCAACATTACTGGCAATGTGAGTGGGAGCATACAGACTCTGCATATCATATCTAATTGCTGGTGCAGAGCTGGAAACCAGAAATTTTAAAACAAGGAGAGAAGGTTTTACAGAAAAAGTAACAAGTCACCTTTGAACCTTCCATGCAAGGGGCCTGCTTTGTTCCCAAATAAATTCAAAACTAGACCAGAGCAAAATATCAGAATTTTCATGCTGCAGGAAATACAAGGATTGCAACATTTGTATTCATCCCAACTTGGGACAAAAAGTAGACAGCTAGTTAGAAGGGAATCCATGATGCATTATGAGATATTTAGTCCTCCAGGGAGCTCAGCCCATAGAAGAGAATGGGGCTCTTAGCCACAACTCCCATGAGGAGCGTATATAAGTGCTTACATTTACATTTACCTATCAATTTTAATTGGTTGATAGTTGGTTTACAAGAGAATTTGAGTGGATGAAAATGGCTTTAAAAACAATGCAGTGTGAAACAATTTCTCTTGAAGCTCTGTGAATGGTGCTAGATTGAAAATATGGGGATTTAAGTCCTCTGGACATCTCTGCTATGAATTGAATCCACCAATTCATTTCAAGTCAGCCACAAATTAAATGGCAGTCATTTCTGAAATGTACCATGTTCCAACTGGTGACCTGGAGAGGAAATTGCCCAAATTCTCCTGTTAAAAAAGCCAACCAAAGCCTTTACAAACTTAAAATCCTGGGGAGAATTTAATAAAAACTGCAAATAAATATGCTCACTTCTTCAGTAGTGTTGCCTTCATTTGCCTTGCATTCCATCTCTGTTTTGAAAAAAAAAAAAAGTCAAAGTAGGAGAAGGCATATGAATGACAGGTCTAAAAATACAGCCCTCACAGCAGCAGAAGTGTTAGTTTGATTTATATAAATTAATATAAAATAACAATCTCTCTTCCTTTTTTCCCTCCTAGCTGCTGAATCTTACATCCTGGTCTACCCCCAATTCACAGAAACATTTCAAAGCAATCTTCTGTCTAGTACTTTTATTAGTTAATGACACTTTTTTCCAGTGCTTATGGCTCTCCCACATATAAATGACTTTTGCAAGAAAAAACACATCCAAAATAAGACATAGGCAGGAATGTGTTATATTTATTAAGTTCCTAAGGCAATCTATTTCTTTTTCAACTGGAACTATGTAAGCAACAGCATGCTGTATGCATTTATCTATTTGCTCCTTGCCTGACAGTATCTAAATGAAACGTTGAGTCCCAAGTTTTATTTAAACATAGAATGTCCAAGGAAGCAACTTTGTTTATCTGAAATATACAGTACATATTTTTTTCTGTCTCTGCTTAAAGTTTGAATCTCTGGTGAGCAGCTTACTATGGCCCTGCAGTGAACACATTGCAACTATAGAAAATATCACCAGGCTGCTACTGACATTTTCTTGATAAGATTTGCATTAAAATATATTCACAAAAATGCTGTCTTGCAAATATATCACTGTACAATCTTTATCAATTTCAAACACACTTAGTCTTTTCCATACGTAAAGCTAACAGAAACATTTGCCAGGAACAGTTATCCTAAAAGAGGGGAAGAGAGAGAGAAAAAAGGTAAAGTATTTTATAACTGTCAGTTCCCTGTAGTGCCAAGATGGAGCAAAGAATAAAAGACATGATAATAAATCCTTGTTTTATTCATATACATTGATTTCACAGTAAATGTCTTATGCAAATTTAGAGCATTAGCATGCTCTTTTTAGACATACTTGCTCGTATATCTACCTGTTTTTTCTTACTTTTTTTTCCCCTGCACTTCAGAGACAGTAACTGTAGAAGGTTTTTTTATTCCCTTAAGAGTCTGTTATCTCATCATGTTCTGGATTGTGCAAAACACAAAAAAGCTACCATTTACCATTTTTATTTATCAATTTTGCAATGTCACTTAGTTTCACAGGGCATATGCATAACCATGGAACAATTACAGTATGTAGCAAAAGACATATACCTACACCCAATAGGAGGAAGTGATTTTGATGACATGGGGCCTGATCCTAGTCCCTCGTGAGTCAATAGTGAAATGCTCATTGACTTCCACTGGAGCAGGATTTGCAACAGTGGACACTTTTTCAAGTAATCAATTTGTTCATTTTTATTAAGTACTGATACTTGCTGTGCTAAAAATAAGGCCCAGTTTTATCTCTGATGTAACTTGATTAGCTGGAAAAGAATTACACTAGGGCATGAATTTGTCACAAGTTTTAATTTAGCCAAGGGAGGAAGGGGTGTATGTGTAATTAGGCTTGGCAAAATTCAACTTTTTTATAATTTTGACAGATAACTAATTATTTTTAAGCAGTTTTTAAATTTATCAATTTTATATTTTCTCAGTTGCAGGAAATTGTCATGAGCAGAAAAAATGGGGAGATCAGACAATTTTATGACAGTAGGCATTGAGATTCAAAAGGTTAAACCATTATTTATTAACCATTACAATACAAATTGTCAGCATTATGTCAAAATACACAAAGTAAATAAACTTACATCAAACTCTAGTAAGTTCTCAAACATAAATAAAAACACTGATAAATGCTATCAGTAAATTTTAATTATTGATGGAAATATTTTTTTCATTGGTTTGTATGTATACAGTGAAATGGATGTTTAAGGACTTACTAATGAAGGACTTGATTTCTTTTTAAGCTTGTATATAATATGTATACATAAAAGTGCATCCTGTGATTACACTGTGGCTACTTAGTGTGATGCTTGTGTCTATTTAAAAATTGTATATGTTTAAATGGTCAATTGGTATGTCATATTTAGAGTGCATGTATTTTATTTTCTATCACATACAACTACAACATGTACTGCACATAAACATTTTGGACCAAATTCTCTGTTCATGTAAATTGGTTCATCTGCATTTACTTCAACTGAGCAGTGCCCATAAGCACTAACAGAGAATTTGACTCAGCAGTTTTCATTTTAACATTATTTAAGATGCATGGTCCTAAGTAACTCAAGTATTTGTGAAGCAAACAAGTTTGTTCAGGTAAGTCAATATTTATCCATTGCTACTTGAAAAAACCTGTAACACAGTGGCTCTATATATTGAATGCTTCTTCCCCATCCTTACTTGATAGAACTATAATTCTACCCTATCCTTAATTGGCAGAGCTGTAATTAAGGACTGGATAATGTTGATGGACTCATACTAAAAAAAACAGAATCAAATATTCCACAATTTTTTGAGAAGTTTAGATCAATACCCTTATATTGGGCTTAGAGCTCACTAAACAGCATAAAAAGATGTTCATGAAGAGTTTGAAAACATCTTAGAAAACATCCTAAATTCAGCCTTTTTATACCCTTTTACTATTCACTGTTTGCAAACACTTGTGCATGTTTTGTGTGTGTACGAATGATCTCAAACATTAACTTTCTGGCCCCTACACATGATTCAAGAAACGTTTGTATCATGACTCAATTATATTTGTTTTGGTGGAAGTTGATGTAGTTTATAAAGGCTAGTTCAGAAATAATACCATGTGACCTGACCTAAGGTGAGTAGTTATAAACTACATATAGTTGACTGAATATTTGATATTAAGAGCTTTTGAATCTTCTGTGTCTGAAATATGTTCCTGAAAATGTAATTTTTGCACAAATTTCAAATAATGATCAAAGTTGTGAAAATCATGATGTTTTCATGGACAATTTGCAATCAGAAAAAGGCCTCTCGTTAATAAATAATGAATATTCAAACTTGTTTAGGTGACCCCATCTCACTCAAGAAAGCCATATGAAGTATTCTATATTACCTTTCACCCTTCACCTTGAGGAAAGAGCATGTGAGGGTAACAAGTTGTTGTTTGTTTTTTAATTTATGTCTGAAACACAATCTCTTAATTCATCTGAAATGGTGTAAAAATGGTCTTTTGTTTAAATAAAAACTATTGATTAAGTTTACTCTGAAACTGCATTCCTTGTTTCATATAGGCTGTGGCCAGGAGCTAGAAGGGTGAGCCCCTAGAATATAATTGTATTGTTGCCACAAGCAGCCCATGATAGCTGACCTACAGCGTACGCTGTTTTGGTCCCCAGAGCATCATAGATTTGGAAGGGTGCAAAGGTGACTGAGTTCTATGTTGTACCTCTTGGAGCATCCATAAATCAACTTCTTTCATAGCTTCCATAAACATTCTGCTGGTGTGCATCTTGTAATATTCTGGATAAAAATACAGACACATCATGGCATAGATTAAACATTTTAGACAGTACAAAATTGGAAAAAAAATAGTATCGAAGTTTCCCCACTGCACACAACATTGATCATACACAATCAGTTATAATGTTATTATATATTGGATTTCCCAAACACGTACCACTCTTGTATCTGGGAGCACCCTTACAAATATTATGGTGCACAAGGAAAATCCAAGGTATGACTCTTTCCCCTTTTTCCAATCTCAGGATCATTGATTTGAAGGTTAGAGGATTGCTCACGCAGCACTTAACTACATAAGTAAAATGTGATGGTTTAGGTCTCAAAACCATTAATTAAAGTCTAGTAGACTCTTGGCAGCTTGAATATCTATTGTAAGGCCATTCCCCATGCACTTAAATACCAAATGAAATTAAAACTATTGCTACTAACAGTCATTGTGTTGGAAAATTAAAACTATTTATCTATGGTAATTGCACAATCCAACTGGCCTGCTAATGCTTTAATATATAAGAACTCATACTTTGGATCCGGTTGGATCCCTTCTTACCCAATGCTGCCCTGTTACCCGCTCTCTTCACTCTGGGGAAACTTGTTTCTGTCATCAGCCCTCTCCCGTTGGGCTGCAAGGACCCCACCCTACCTTACCGGGTACAGGAGAGGGCCCGCCCCAAGGAGAACCCTCCGCCCCCCATGCTGCCTCACCGCTACCCCACCGAACCCCTGAACCATCGCCTCTACCCCCCGACATGACCCCTGCTAACCAACCCCCAGATGACGCTATGGAGAGCTGGTCCAACCCCCGAGTCCAGGGGAAGCAAGGCAAGTGGAAGGCTCGAGCTCCGCTGCATCCATCCGATGCGGAAGCCCCCCGGAAGCCCAGGAAAGGAGGCACTGATATTGAGCCTCCCGCTACGGTCACGAGTGAGATCCATCCGCTGGTGTCGGGAGGGGAAGACGGACTAGCATTGGAGGGCAGAATCCCCCCTCCACGGGAGACCCTCCCTTCCGAGACTCCTGAGGACGCCCCTTCTGCCTGGATACCACCCGAATCCCCCGCGGACCCCGAGGCGACCGTTGGGGCGGGCCCTAGAGGAGAGGCCACCGGGGTAGCAGGAGCTGACCTCTCCTCCGTGTATGCGGAGATTGAGGCCCTAGATTTGACCCCGGTCACCCAGGGAGAGGATGATCTACTGCCGGCTGGCCTCGAGCTGGGCAACTTTACCCCAGCCCCCCTTTCCCCATGCTCCCTCCCCTTAATTGCCTTCCCGGGCGAGCACCCTGCAGAAGGTGGTCCACCACCTGATGCCATGGCCGCCAAGGAGCCAGCGCCTAACATAACTGGGAGCCCCCTCCCTTACCCCTTAACCCTTGACTCTGCTCAGGAGGCACTTTCCTTTAGCTGCTTGCCTCCTGAACCCCAGAGCCTTACCCCTGCCCCCACCCCTGTCCCTGCCCAAGTCCCCTCCTCCTGCAATGCTAATGCTGCCACTGGGGTTATTTCCTTCCCGCCTTTCACAGATTCCCCCCAGGGAGCAGTCTTTGAACTTTCTAGTCGCGACCCATTAGAAGTTACAATTTTTACCCTGCCATCCCCCTCCACCCCAAGGCGTGAAATGAATTTAGTAACCCCAGCCTGTCAGACGCCCCATTGGTGGTCCGCACCCTGTCTACCCACCTTAGCGGACCATGAGGTTGTATTAAGAGCCCCACCAGGGAATACCCCAGAAATCGTAACCCCACCCCCCCATGAGCTGCGGCATGCACTACGGAAGTTCCTAGAACACACCCGTGGCGCCCGCAATAGGATACAGCTGGCTCTTCAGCTATTCGTCACTCCCTAGTAGACGTCTGGCGTGACCATCACCCAGATGACACTTCCACGTTTACTTTTGTCCGGGTGGAGGCCCATCGGTCACACCACTCTCGGTTGGACCGTATTTACTTATCCCGTTTCCATCTTTCACAGGCCCACTCCTCCGCCATTTGGCCGGCCCCATTCTCCGACCATCACTTAGTCACCGTAACGGTCTTCCTCCGTGCAGAGAGACCGGGGCCGGCCTATTGGCACTTTAATAACAGCCTGTTGGAGGACGAGAGCTTCGTGACGTCCTTCCAGGAGTTTTGGCTGGCCTGGCGAGAGCAGTGGCGTGCCTTTCCCTCGGTGCGGCGATGGTGGGATCTCGGGAAGGTGCGCACCAAGCTCTTCTGCCGTGACTACACTCGGAGCACCAGCCGACGGCGAAATGTGGCAATAGAGCAGTTGGAACGGGAGGTCTTAGAGATGGAGAGGCGCCTGGCCGCCAGTCCCGAGGACCCGTCCCTCTGCGTAGCGTGCCGGGAGAAGCGGGAGGAGCTCCGGGCCCTCGAGGACCACCAGGCCCAAGGTGCCTTCGTTCGGTCCCACATCCGCCTCCTTCGGGAGATGGACCGCGGCTCCCGCTTCTTCTATGCCCTGGAGAAAACGAGGGGGTCCAAGAAACACATCACTTACCTTCTTGCGGAAGACGGCACCCCCCTCACGGATCTGGAGGAGATGTGTGGGAGGGCCCGTGACTACTACACAAGCCTTTTCTCCCCGGATCCGACCGATCCTGGCGCTTGCGGGATGCTCTGGGAGGAACTCCCCACGGTCAACGTGGGCGACCGAGACCGACTAGAGCTGCCTCTCACCCGGGCCGAGTTCTCAGAAGCCCTCCGTTGCATGCCCACCAATAAATCTCCGGGCATGGACGGGCTGACCGTGGAGTTTTACCGCGCGTTCTGGGACATCCTCGGCCCAGACCTAGTCACCGTCTGGGCTGAGTCCTTGCAGAGCGGGGTCCTCCCTCTGTCGTGCAGGCGAGCGGTGCTCGCCTTGCTGCCAAAGAAGGGGGACCTCCGCGATCTACGAAACTGGGGTCCTGTCTCACTCCTTAGCACGGATTACAAAATCGTAGCGAAAGCAATCTCGCTGCGGCTAGGGCCCGTGATGGCGGACGTGATCCACCCAGACCAGACCTATACTGTCCCGGGTCGCAGCATTTTTGAAAACCTATTTCTAGTCTGAGACCTTTTGGAACTCGGGCAGAGAGATGGTCTGTCGTTCGCCCTCCTGTCTCTTGATCAGGAGAAGGCGTTCGATAGAGTAAACCATGGGTACCTCCTGAGCACTCTGCAGGCGTTTGGATTCGGATCTCAGTTTGTGAGTTTTCTGCGGGTGCTGTATGCCTCCGCGGAGTGTTTGGTTAGGCTCAACTGGACCCTGACTGAACAGGTCAGCTTCGGGGGAGGAGTGCGGCAGGGGTGCCCCCTCTCAGGCCAGTTGTACGCTCTGGCGATCGAGCCTTTCCTCTGTCTCCTCCGCAGGAGGATGACAGGGTTGGTGCTGCAGGAGCCGGAGCTGCGGCTGGTCCTGTTGGCATACGCCGATGACGTACTCCTTGTGGTCCAGGACCCGGGCAACTTGGCGCGAGTGGAGGCATGCCAGGCCATCTATTCGGCAGCCTCCTCCACCCGAGTCAACTGGGTCAAGAGCTCTGGCTTGGCGGTGGGGGACTGGCGGCAGGTGAGCTCCCTCCCACCCGCGCTTCAGACCATCCGGTGGAGTGCGGGTCCACTGTTCTATCTCGGCGTTTACCTTTCAACCACGCACCCTTCCCCGCCGGAAAACTGGCAAAATTTAGAGGGCGGGGTGATAGAGCGGATCCGGAAATGGACGAGGCTATTCCGATGTCTCTCCCTCCGAGGGAGAGCACTGGCGCTTAACCAACTAGTCCTGTCCACGCTCTGGTACCGGCTCAAAACCCTGGCCCCGGCCCCGGGTTTCCTGACCCACCTCCGGAGATTGATTCTAGAGTTCTTCTGGTCAGGAATGCACTGGGCCCCTGTTGGAGTTCTTCATCTACTCCTGAAGGAAGGAGGGCAGGGCCTGAAGTGTCTGTACACTCAGGTCCGCGTTTTCTGCCTCCAGGCCCTGCAGAGGCTCTTTTATAGTGCAAGTAGTTCGGTGTGGAGCATACTGGTGCACGCCTTCCTGTGCTGCTTCCAAGAGCTCCGATACGACCGGCAGCTCTTTTATCTTTGTCCGAGGGGTTTTCCGCGGGACCTCTCTGGGCTGCCGGTCTTCTACCAGGACCTCCTCCGGACCTGGAAACTGTTTTCAAAGACCAGGTCTGTGGCGGCCACCATTGGAGCAGATCTCCTCACGGAGCCCCTGCTACACAACCCCCAGCTCCGTGTGCAGGTGGCGGAGTCCCGCTCGGTGCGCAAGAGGTTGGTCCTGGCAGAAATCACGAGTGTCGGAGACTTCCTGGACTACAACCGGAGAGACTGGCTGGATCCCCTGACGCTCGCTCTGCGCATGGGGCTCTCCAGCCCCCGTACCCTCCGGTGCGTACTTCAGGAGGTGAAGGCTGCCTTGACCCCCGCTGCTCGGGCTTATGTCAACCGAGCCTTGCGCGAGGGTGCACCCTGCCCATCCTCTACCCCAGGCCCGCCAGACCTTTCCATTGGGCCCCTTCCCCATACATCCCAACAAACCCCTCACCCTTTCACTGCAGCCGGTCAGTTTTCAAATTGCACCACGGAAATATTTATACACACTTACGCTTCACACCCTTCACGCCCCACCCTGGTGTCCCGCCCCGATACAAAGTGGCGGGACCTCCTGCCACCTTTGGAGGGTGAGCAACCTCGATGGGCCAGCTTGTATTCCACCTTGGTCCTGAGGCCCATCGGGGACATCAGTTGGTGGCTCCTTCACGGAGCTGTGAGCAAGGGCGTATTTCTGACATGGTTTACCCCCATCCTGGATACTTGCCCTTTTTGTAATGTGAGGGAAACCTTGGCGCACGTATATTTAGAGTGTGCCAGATTGCAGCCCCTTTTCCGGCTCCTCACAAATATTCTATTGCGCTTCTGGCTTCATTTCTCCCCTCACCTTTTTATCTATACACTTCCCATCCGTGGCCCCACAAGGTCGCGGGATCTCCTGGTCAACCTCCTCCTAGCCTTGGCTAAAACAGCCATTTATAAAACCAGAGAGAGGAGGCCACCAGGTAACTCAGGAGGGTTGAAGACCACTAGTGTCGAGGAAGCCGCCCCGCTCTGGGCCCAGGCTAGCCTGAACACTTCTCCCTCCTGAAAGCTGCTGTGTTATACCTTCTGTTTGCGTTGTTTTGTTGTATAGTTGGTTTTGGTTTTTTTGGTAACTCTTTGCAAGTGTTACACAATAAAATTCTTTTTTGTTTCAAAAAAAAAAAACAAAAAAACAACACCACCTTCCCTGTTACCTTACCCAGGGAAAAGGGACCTAATTAGCTTTCTCTCCTGCTGCCTGCCCTCGGATGCTGCCGCCGCTCCAGCTGAAACCTCCCCCGTGACAGAGGGGGGGCCTGCCGGCCCACTTCCCTGGAGAGGGGGAATGGAAGGACCCAACCCCCAGACCCAGCCGCTTGCTGTTTGTCTGCAGACCCGTCTCAAGTCGAGAGGACTCTTATTACTTGCTCCAGCATTTCTGGAATGCAAAAAAGAAAGCCTGGAACAGACACAGAAAAACCAGTCCACCGGAGGAACACAGCCCGTGGAATCTACAAATCGCCGTGGAGGGGGCCTAAGACTGAGTAACTTTCTAATTGTGCTCTCGTGGGGGTGTGGGGGAGGAGGCCTTGACTGTGTCTTAACTGTGTTTGTAGGGACACAGGGGGTGTGGCATTGAGCTGCCCCCCGATCCATCTGTGTCCTCCCAACCCCCACACTACGATCTTCACCCCCCCACCCCACCATCTTTGCTGGCTGTCCAACATCTGCCTCTAAACTCAGCTGCTCACCCTGATTCCACCACATGGACCAGAAGCACCAGCCAACCAAACAGGACTCTCTGGACAAGTGTACGGTGGTTCATGTGCCCCTCCCCCACCGAATTGTCCACCCCACAGCTTGTCCCTTTCTACCTGACCCCAACTCCTGTTAATCACCTGCCACTGCCCCCGCTGGGGCATCAGCAATGGAGGACACCGGGGTGACCTTCACCACTGCCATGCCCATCGCCTCCCCAGACTCTACGGAAGCCCCCGCGGCCAGCGGGAAAGGCCAAGGCAAGAAGAAGGGGAAGGGCCCCGCTAAAACCACCGGGCCCTCCATGGCAGGGGCCACCCTCACTGCTGCAGCCCTGCCACCGACCACAGCATCCTCCCCCGCTGCCCCCTCCACCAGTTCTGCGGATGTCCCTCCCTCAGCCCCCAGGACACATGTCTGGGCGGCGGCAGCCCCCACACCTGCCGCCTCGTCATCTCTCCCACTCACCGCCTCCGCCACCATCAATAGCAGCCAGAGCCCCTTTCCCACCATGACAAGGAAACACAGTGTCCGATGCCTCCTGGTGCCCACCTCGCCCCACGTGGAGACCTATGTGCGGGCGTTGGCGAGGGTGGTGGGCCCTCGGCCATTGTGGCAGCCTCCAAAATGTACGGGAAGGTTGTTTTCTTCTTAGCATTGGAGGCTGCCACCCAGGAAGCGGTGGAGAGGGGCCTGGCGGTGGGGGGGGAGTGTTTGTCCCCTAGAGCCACTAGAGGACCTGGGTGGCCGCCTGGTCCTGACCTCTGTCCCTACTTTTCTCCCCAATGCCGCCTTTTCCACCCTGGGGAAACCTGTTTCTGTTATCAGTCCTCTCCCGTTGGGCTGCAAGGATCCCACCCTCTGTCACATTTTTTCCTTCCACGGGCAAGTGCAACTTTTACTGCTGTCGCAGCGCATGATGGAATGGCGTTGGAAGGGTCCTTCCTAGTCCCCCACCAGGGGGGCCATTACCGGGTGTACTTTTCCATGGGGGAATCGCGGTGCTACCTCTGCTGGGCGTCGGGGCATGTCCGGAGGGACTGCCGCTTAGCCGGCAAGGAGGGGCACCTGGGATCCCCGAGACCCGGCAGGACATTGGCCCCATCATTGCCGACGCCCCTGGCTGCCCAGTACCCAAACCTGCCCCTCCTCCTCTTTGGACCACTGCTACTCCCGCTCAGGCCCAAGGGGCACCTCCCCTACAATGCCCAGATGAGCAGGAGAGCCCCGCTCTCGCTGCTGACAATCTAGTGGGGCCTATGGAGGAGGGTGTGGCAGAGATACTACCTGGCATGGGAGAGAGCCTGCCCCAGGGAGGCCTCCCCCCACTCAAGTCCCTGAGCCATCGCCTTTACCCCATGACACGACCCCTGCTAACCAGCCCCCAGATGATGCCATGGAGGGCTGGGCCCTAGTCCAGGGGAAGCGAGGCAAGCGGAAGGCTCAAGCTCCGCCTCATCTACCCGAGGCGGAGGCCCCCTGGAAGACCAGGAAGGGGGGCACCGATGCCGAACCTTCCGCTTTGCGCACGAGTTGCGTCCCATCCACCGGTGTCAGCCGGGAAAGACATGGCAGCACCGGAGGGTAGTGTCTCCCCTCCACGGGAGACCCTCCCCTCCACGGGAGACCCTCAAGGAAGTCCCATCTGTCCTGATGCTACCCGAAGCCCCTGTGAATGCCGAGGCAACCGTTGTGGCGGGTGCTGGTGGGTAGAACCCCGGGGCGGCAGAAAGTGTCCTCTCCTCCATGTTTGAGGAAGATCAAGGCCTTAGATCTGACCCCGGTCGCCCAGGGGGAGGACGACCTTTTGCCAGCAAATATCGATCTGGGCGACCTCACTCCACCCCTCTTTCCCCCCCATGTTCCCCCCCCTTAACTGCTGCTTCCACTCCCACCTCCGAGGTGGACTCCTCTACCGACCCAGCCGCTGATGGCACCCCACTGACGACCACCGAGCCTGCTCAGGTGACAGCCGGTGCCATGCGGCCGGGACACGAGTCGCTAGGGGCACCCCCTGTTGGTGCGGAACAATCGACTTCCTTCGCGGGCTGGGGCCCTATAGAAGATAATCCACCTCCTGATGCTGTGGCCACTAAATCCACCACAGAGCATGTTCCCAGTGTCACTGAGAGTTCCCTCCATTACTCCCTTAACCCTTGAGCCTGATCGGGAGGCGCCACTATCCAGCTGCTTGCCTGCCAAAACCCAGAACCTCGCCTCTGCCCCTATCCAATTTACCTCCTGTAATGTCATTGCTGCCCCCGGGCTGTCTCCTTCCCTTTCCCAACTGATGATCCCCAGGGAGCGGCTTTTGTGTTCTCCTGCCCCGACCCATTAGGAGCTGCTATTTTCCCTCCACCGCCCCCTATCGCCCCAGAGCTTGAGGCGGGCTTAGAAGCTCCAGCCCATCAGGCACCCCGTCAGGGGTCCGCACCCTGCTTGTCCGTTTTAGTGGACCAGAGGGCCACACCAAGGGCCCCGCCGGGGAACAACCGGGAAACCGTAACCCCACCCCCCTATGAGCTGTGAGGAGAGCTGCTGAAGTTTTTAGAGGATGTCCGTGGCTTCCGCAACAAGGTACAACTTGCTCTCCAGCCATGGGGGGGACTTTTCTCAAATCCTTCGGGCCACAAGAGCCCTCATGGGGGAAGGTAAAGGGATAGGGAAGCAGGATGCCGCGGCCTACTGGCGGGTCCGCGTCTTCCGTGAACAATTACTCACCTATGGGATGGGTCACCGACTGCTGCGCGGCCCGCTGGGAGATGTGAGCATCCCTGCCAGTGAGAACCCCCCCGACCCTCCATATTACACCTCTCACCATCGCAACGTTGACCACCCGGGGTTGTAGGATGGCTCTCTGCAGATCCCAGGTGCTCTCCCTCCTTCAGGAGGGAGGTTACTCTGTGATTTTTCTGCAGGAGACCCATATGGACCCGACTGCCGAAGACAGTTGATGGCTGGAGTCGGGGTACAGGGTCTACTTTAGTCATGCCACGGTCCAACAGGCTGGAGTGGCAACCCTGTTCTCCCCTGACCTACAGCCTGAGGTGTTAGGGGTCGCTGAGGCCATGCCGGGTCGCTGGCTGCATCTCCGGGTCCACATGGAGGGGCTCGTGGTTAACCTATTTAACGTCTATGCCCCAACATCGGGCCCGGAGCAGCTGCAATTCTACCAGCCGCCTTCCTCGTTGCCTTAGATTCTTACAAGTCCCTGGTCCTGGGAGGGGACTTTAATACCACCCTTGAGGAACAGGACCACTCAGGGACCGAGCAGAGACCGGCTGCTGTGGACACCCTCCGGGAGATGATAGAACATCACTCCCTAGTGGACATCTGGTGCGACCACCACCTGGATGAGACTTCCACGTTCACCTTTGTCCGGGGGGGAAGCCCATCGGTCAAGCCACTCCCGGTTGGACCGCATTTATTTATCATGCTTCCTTCTCTCACGAGCCCACTCCTCCAGCATTTGGTTGGCACCATTTTCTGACCATCACCTAGCCACCGTGACAGCCTCCCTCTGTGCGGAGAGGCCGGGGCCGGCCTACTGGCATTTTAACAGCCTGTTGGAGGATGAGGGCTTCGTGACATTCTTACGGGAATTCTGGCTGGCCTGGCGAGGGCAGCGGCGGGCTTTTCCCTTGGCGCGGTGATGGTGGGACCTGGGGAAGGTGCACGCCAGGCTTTTCTGCCGTGACTACACTGGGGCACCAGCTGACGGAGAAATACGGCGATAGAGCAGTTGTAACGGGAGGTCTTAGAGATGGAGAGGCACCTGGCCGCCAGCCCCGCGGACCCGCTCCTCTGCGGAGCATGCCGGGAGAAGCGGGAGGAGCTCCGGGCCCTGGAGGACCCATTGGGCCCGGGCGCCTTGGTTCAATCCCGCATCCGCCTCCTTCGGGAGATGGATTGCGGCTCCCGCTTCTTCTATGCCCTGGAGAAAACAAGGGGGGCCAAGAAACACGTCACCTGCCTCCTGGCAGAAGATGGCACCCACCTCACGGAATCGGGGGAGATGTGCAGGAAGGCCTGAGCCTTCTATGCAAGTCTTTTCTCCCCAGATCCGACTGACACTGGCGCTTGCAGAGTGCTCTGGGAGGAGCTCCCTATAGTTAGCGTGAGCGATCAAGACCGGCTAGAGTTGCCTCTCACTCTGACCGAGTTCTCAGATGCCCTCTGTCGTATGCCCACTAAAGTCTCCAGGCATGGATGGGCTGACAGAGTTCTACCGCGTGTTTTGGGACATACTCTGCCCAGACGTAGTCACCGTCTGGGCCGAGTCTCTGCAGAGCGGGGTCCTCCCTCTGTCATGCAGGCAAGCTGTGCTCACCTTACTGACGAAGAAGGGGGACCTCCGCAATTTATGAAATTGGCGTCCCGTCTTGCTCCTCAGCACGGACTACAAAATCATAGTGAAAGCAATCTCACTGCGGCTAGGGTCTGTGCTGGCGGACATGATCCACCCAGACCAGACCTACACCGTCCCGGACCGTAGTATCTTTGATAACCTATTTCTGGTTCGGGACCTTTTGGAACTCGGGTGTAGAGATGGTCTGTCATTTGCCGTTCTGTCCCTAGATCAGGAGAAGGCGTTCGGTAGGGTGGACCACAGGTACCTCCTGAACACTCTGCGAGCGTTTGGCTTCTGACCCCAGTTTGTGGGTTTTCTCCGGGTGCTGTATGCTTCTGCAGAGTGTCTGGTTAAGCTCAACTGGACCCTGACCGAACCGGTCAGCTACGGGTGAGGAGTACAGCAGGGATGCCCTCTCTCGGGCCAGCTGTACGCTCTGGCAATTGAGCCCTTCCTCTGCCTCCTCCACAGGAGGTTGACAGGGTTGGTGCTGCGGGAGCCGGACCTGCGGCTGGTCCTGTCGGCATACGCTGATGATGTGCTCCTTGTGGTCCAGGACTTGGGCAACTTGGCGTGGGTGGAGGCTTGCCGGGCCATCTATTCGGCAGCCTCCTCTTCCTGGGTCAACTGGGTCAAGAGCTCTGGCTTGGCGTGGGAGACTGGCGGCAGGCGAGCTCCCTCCCACCCGCGCTTCAGTCCATCCAGTGGAGCGCAGGTCCACTGCTCTACCTCGGTGTTTACCTTTCTGCCACGCATCCCTCTCCGCTGGAAAACTGGGAAAATTTAGAGGGTGGGGTGATAGAGCGGCTCCAGAAATGGACGGGACTACTCCGATGTCTCTCCCTTTGTGGGATAGCGCTGCTGCTTAATCAACTAGTCCTGTCCAAGCGCTGGTACTGGCTCAACACCCTGGTCCTGGCCCCAGGTTTCCTGACCTACCTCCGGACATCGATTCTGGGGTTCTTTTGGTCAGGAATGCACTGGGCCCCTGTAGGGTTTCTTCATCTACCCCTGAAAGGAGGACAGGGCCTGAAGTGTATGCACAGTCACGTCTGCGTCTTCCACCTCCAGGCCCTACAGAGGCTCCTTTATAGTGCAGGCAGTTCGGCGTGGAGCATACTGGTGCACGCCATCCTGCACTGCATCCGAGGGATCCGATATGACCGGCAGCTCTTTTATCTCTGTCTGGGAGGTCTTCCGCGAGACCTCTCTGGGCTGCCGCTCTTCTACCAGGACCTCCTCCGGACTTGGAAATGATTTTTAATGACCAGGTCCATAGCAGCCACCAAGGGGGCAGATCTCCTCGCGGAGCCCCTGCTACACAACCCCCAGCTCCGTGTGCAGGTGGTGGAGTCCCACTCGGTATGCCAGAGCTTGATCCTGACAGTAGTCACGAGAGTCGGAGACCTCCTGGACTATGACCGGGGAGACTGGTTGGATCCCCGGATGCTCGCTCGGTGCATGGGGCTCTCCAGACCTCGTACTCCCCGGCATGTACTTCAGGAGGTGAAGGCCGCTTTGCCGCCTGCCGCTAGAGATTACCTCGATCGGGTCCTGCTCGAGGGCACGCCTCGCCCACCTTCTACCCCAGGCCTGCCGGACCTTTTAGTTGGACCCCTGCCCTGTAGACCCAATCGACCCCCTCACTCCCTTACAGTGAGCTAGCTGCATGAACTGCAGCCAGTATACTTACAAACTGCGCCAAGGAAACATCTATACATGCTCATGCTCCACACCCTTCACGCCCTCACCCTAGTGTCCTGCTCCGACACAGTGGTGAGACCTTCTGCCACCTTTGGAGGGTGAGCAGCCCCGGTGGGTCAGCCTATATTCCACCTTGATTCCGAGGCCCGTCAGGGACATCAGTTGGCAGCTCTTTCACGGAGCTGTGAGCACGGGCATGTACTTGGCGCGGTTCAACCCCATCCCAGATACTTGTCCTTTTTGCGGTGTGAGGGAAACCCGGACACGTATATTTGGAGTGCGCCAGGCTGCAGCCCCTGTTCTGGCTTCTCACAAATCTTTTATTATGTTTTTGGTTGCATTTTTCCCCTCACCTTTTTATTTATGCACTCCCCATCCGTGGCCTCACAAAGTCGCGGGATCTCCTAGTTAACCTCCTCCTGGCTGTGGCTAAAACAGCCATCTATAAAACCAGAGAGGAGGTTGGCCAATGGAGTTTCCTGTGACTGTGGGGCTGTTTTCTGATCCTCGGTCCGTTCACGTATCTGGGCGGAGTTCCTCTGGGCGGTGTCCACCGACTCCCTTGATGCTTTTGAGGAGCGGTGGGAGCTGTTCGAGGCTCTTTGTTCAGTGTCCCCATCCGGCTCCTTTGTTTTGACCCTTTGATTGCGGGAGAGAGTAAGGTATCCCAGCCCCAGCCATTGCTGCTGCGGACACCACCACCTTAGAGGGGTCCTTTCATGTGTGGGTGCATGTGCACCCCCTCCAGGGTTGTCCACCCCACAGTCTGCCCCTCTTGTTGGGTGCTTTCAGAGAAGGGAATTGTTGGTGACACTCGGGCGTGGCGCCAGGTAACTCGAGGGGGTGGCAGACCTTGAGAGTCGATGAAGCCCCCTCGCTCTGAACCACCAGGTAACTTGGAAGGGTGAAAGACCACGAGAGTCAAGGAAGCCCCCTGCTTTGGGCCCAGGCAAGCTTGAACACTTCCCTCCCCTGAAGCAAATGAGAAAACAATTGTGATTAGTTTCTGTGTTACACATTGCATATGCTGTTTTGTTTTGTTTTGTAAGTGTGTTATGCAAATAAAAAAATTACTCTTGTAAAAAAAAAAATACTCTCCTATGGCCACCTAGCCTGACCCTGTCACAAACTGCATTCAAAAATAAAACAATGTGAAACTTTAGCACCTACAAGTCCACTCAGTCCTACTTCTTGTTCAACCAATCACTCAGACAAACAAGTTTGGTTTCAATTTGCAGGAGATAATGCTGTCTGCTTCTTGTTTACAAGGTCACCTGAAAGTGAGAACATGGCACCGTTGTATCCAGCGTCACAAGATATTTGTTCCAGATGTTCTAAAGTTTCATGTGTCCCTTTATGCTTCAACCATGATTCTAGAGAACATGCGTCCATGCCGATTATGGGTTTTGCTCAATAATGATCCAAAGCACAGCAGACTGACACATGTTCATTTTCATCATCTGAGTCAGATGCCACCAGCAGATGGTTGATTTTCTTTTTTGGTGGATCAGGTTCTGTAGTTTCCGCATCAGAGTGTTGCTCTTTAAAGACTTCTGAAAGTCATGTTTCACCTCTCATACCTCTCAGATTTTGGAAGGCACTTCAGATTCTTAAACCTTGGGTCCAGTGCTGTAGCAATTTTTAGAAATCTCACATTGGCACCTTCTTTGCGTTTTGTCAAATATGCTGTGAAAGTGTTCTTAAAACGAATATGTGCTGGGTCATCATCCAAGACTGCTATAACATGAAATACATGGCGGAATTCAGGTAAAACAGAACAGGAGACATAATTCTCCCCCCAAGGAGTTCAGTCACAAATTTAATTAATGAATTATTTTTTTAACAAGCATCAGCAGCATGGAAGCATGTCCTCTGAAATGATAGCCAAAGCATGAATGGGTTTATGGATGTTTAGCATATCTGTCATGTAAATATCTTGCACCACCAGCTACAGAAGTGCCATGCAAATGCCTGTTCTCATTTTCAGGTGACTTTGTAAATAAGAAGCAGGCAGCATTATTTCCTGTAAATGTAAACAAGCTTGTTTGTCTTAACGATTGGCTGAAAAAGAAGGAGGACTGAGTAGACTTGTAGGCTCTAAAGTTTTACATTGTTTTGTTTTTGAGTGCAGTTATGTAACAAAAAAACCCTACATTTGTAAGTTACACTTTCACGATAAAGAGATTGCACTACAGTACTTGTATGAGGTGAATTAAAAATATCTCTTTTATCATTTTTACAGTGCAAATATTTGTAATTAAAATATAAAGTGAGCAATGTACACGTTGTATTCTGTGTTGTAAGAGAATCAACACATTTGAAAATGTAGAAGAACATCCAAAAGTATTTAATAAATTTCAATTGGTATTCTATTATTTAACAATGTGATTAGAAAATTAAGTTAATTGCGATTAATCGACAGCCTAATTAAAATGCTTTTCTTTACAAATATTTCTCATTTTTCTATTGACATGTGGTACCTTAATGTACAAACACCATAACTGCACTGGAAATAATGGTGACAATTTGTGTTAACACTGTCACAACGCTGAGCGCTGGTAATGTTGATAATGGTATTTCCACCAGATTATATGTCTCAAGCATCAACCCCATCAGAAGGATTAGCTAACTCAATTTAGGTTGTGAAAACTGCTTTTGAAATAAACTAATCTTTTCCTGGAATAATACTTTGAAGCAATGACTGTGGATCATCTTTGGAACCTATATTGGCTCAGATCGGGATTCTAGCAGTTACCACATATAACTCACCTCCTGTATGATATTCTTATTATCTATGAAATATAGTACAGTACTTTTCTTTAGGCATGATGAGGATGTGATTTGCCAGCCTGAGATAAAATTCTTACTTTCAAATTTCAGTTAGAAGGTCGTTTAACTGTAGCTATTTCTTATCTCTGTCACTTCCACCTTGTGATCATCAGCTGAAATACTATCAGCCATCTCAATCAATTTTAAAGCAAAGCAGCTAATGCTAATCAGACATTACTTCTTCTCCAAGGAAGAGAAGCTGGTAAATCAAACCACAAGTATTAAGTTTCCAAACACATAGCAAAAGAAGTAAAATATTAAACAAAAGAATACTGAAAAGAATTAAAAACAAATCAATCCAATATTAAAGGCCTGATACTACAAAGCAGGCTCCAATTTTGTGCCTCCATTTTGTTGGAGCTTTTTATAAACATGTAGAATTCTAACTACCATGCTTGGTTGAAGAGCAAAATTAGACACTGTAGTTACACCGCTAAGTGCGCCTGCAATATTAGCGTCTCAGATGAGGCCCCTTCTGATAAACATGATCTAGAAGTCCCAATTTTTCACTATCCCTTGGAGGATATAGAAATAGGCCTACAGGTAGCCACTAGAAGCTTCCTGATGCAGACACCTGGCCCTAAAACAGTTAGAGCTGAACACTAACAGCTCCAATTTGCCCAGCTGGCAAAGGCCCCTCTGGGACTTATACAGGTGAAGGATTCTGTCCAGCTTAACTTGACTGTGACTTGTCCTTTCTCCTGCCCTGCTCGCAGAACCCTCCTGATATGCCCCCCTTATGTCCAGGGAAGGGTATGGCAGGTGGAAGAGGTAGCTATTTGCTGGTGGTGACATAGCTATGTTGTGCAAAGTGGCCTTAGCAGACAAAGTATGCATTTACATTTCAACCCTAAATACTTAGAACCTGCAAGCACTTTACTGTACATGTAACAAACATTTCAGTTACTTCCCACATTTCTGGGATGAGAGAGGGGGGGATGGTGTATACACACAAAGGAGTGTCTCTCTCGTAAAAATCAGATAAAAGTCTGAGCTATTTTAAAATATAAAATTAATTTATTAATTCTTTTTAACTGCCTCCAATTAGCAGCTAATCACCTCTGCTTAGCTGCAGGCTCCAAACTGGTAAGTATTGTGATTGAGTAAGAACTAGCTGGGCATTTTTTTTCTTTTCTTTTCTTCTAGTTACGAGATATAATTAGCTTGGAGCTTTCCTAGACCTTTCCATAATTAGTGAGGCTTTTGGAATTCATAGTCATAACATGTATATTTGTAAAAAAAACTGAAAACTTTTACACTGAAATAAAAGGCTGCAACCCCCCCAAAAGGAAGGCAAGTTGAAGGCTAAAACTGCTGGTGTGCTATTTAAGAGAAAGGAGGGAAGGGTTGTGTGGCCATCAGACCCTTTATATTGATAATTAGCACTGGTATTGCTATTATCAGTCACATTGAAGTAAGGAAATGCAGAAATCATGCCGGAAAGAGAGGGGAATCAGAGAGGTTGATGGGCAGGTAGTGGCATATTCTTCTTGTGTGTGATATTCTCCCTAGAAATGATTCTTCAGGGGAGAGGAGATAAGAAAAAGATAGATATGTTCCTGTTGTCATTTTATGGGACTTATACTCACAGATCACAGTGAGGAATTCAGGAGCTGCAAACAAGCTGAGTGAGTGATCAGCATTCAGAGGAAGGCTCAGGACAGCAGATGGGAAAGGGTAACTAACAGTCTGCAGGTGTCTAGTCCGCTTTTATGCTGAGCTCAGCAGTGCCAATTATTTCTTACTTACCTCCCCTATAGTCTGTACCAGGGCCAAACTGTTGAAGCCCCCCTGAAAGAAGGCAAGGCTAAAAATAAGCCAGTCATTAAAACCATCTGATCAGGAATACCAACTGTGTTGGAGAGGAGTGTATGATTGTGGTGTCTGCAGATTCTGGATGATTTCAAAATGCCTCTAGCTGAATCGAATCAGCTTGTCTATATTCTCAGTGGCACTCACATGGTTCAGAATGAACTGGTTCTGAGTCACACCAACATCAAACTCCATTCCAAACAGTTCTGATAATGCAGGTAAAATAGTTGGATCTCTTCTGTGATCAGACAGTGTTTTGTAAGTGTTTTAGGAAAGCAGAACAGTAATTTCCCAGTTATATTTTTTATCCCTATTTATCAGGATGACCAAAAACATTGTAATGAATTTTCATACTGTGTTATTTTTTTTTTTTTTAGATTAGTTCATTTGTACTTCTTGGTAACAGGGACCAAGGTTCCTGTTCCCAGGTTTAGTCAGAGGATAAAATTCATTAATGAACATGCAGCTCTCAGATACTATGGTAATGAGGATTATAGAAGTATCTAGGTGGATGACAAACTCACACTGACTTTTCTCCAAAAGGAAACTGAACTGCAAGATCATAACATATACTGCTGCTCAGCAAAGGGTCAAAACTGCTGTCAGCAAGTGAGAGAAACCCTGATCAATAGAATTTGGGCTCTTAAATCCCAGCCAAAATACTTAAAATGGTAATAGCCCTTAAAATGGGATTGGCTCACACTGCTCTCTCCTCAAATATTGCTGCTGAATTATAGTCAACCAGTCATGAAAAGAGGCTGATCTGCATATTAAGAATATTATTATATTTCACTGGAAAATGCCAATGCCACAAGCTATGGTCCAGACAATATTAATGTAGCCCCCGCTTCACATACCAAGGCAGATGTGCCCCAAGAAAAGTGACACCACTTATGGCTCCTCTGGTATCCATGAGAAAATCCTGTGGTAGTGACTTCCCCCAGGGCAGCTGAAGGGGCATTGTGACCCCCAAGTCACCCTGGTGACCCTCCTCCCTTAAGCAATGGAGGGAGAGAGACTACTGGCAGCACTGCAAGCATTCTCTGATCCTGTGCAGAGCCCGGGAAAGGAGGAGGGAGGCTGTAAATAGCTTTTCATTTCCTCTATGTGGCAGAGACCAGCCAGGGAACAGAAAGGAGAGAAGGTCTCCTGGCTGCCTGCCAGGTCAGTGCTTTTAGGACCATCAAGTGGTCTGTCTTGCCCCTCGGCCTGCAGAAAAGCCTCAGGAGTGGACAATCTGCTCCTTCTGCAACCTGTCTGCCAGCAAGAGGAGAGACAGTCCATCTTTTCTGCCTCTGCCTGCCCAAACTGAATCCAGGATTTTGGATCCAGAGACCTCATGTGGTTCCATTTGAATGTGTGGGTTGCAAGCTATAAAGACTGTCAGCACAAATCCAGAAGGGAGAGGGCAGTTTGTCCCTCTATAGCAATCTCAAGGGAAGATTTACTTGCCTTCTCCCCAGTCTCCAGTCTGCTCATCCAGAAGAGTGAGTACCCTGTATTATACTTAGATTGGTAGTTAGGGTTTAATCTTGCACCATTAAGGCACACATGTGGGTTTTAATCTACCCAGATCATCAAGACCTGCACTGCCAGTTCCCAGTATAATAAAGCACATTTGTAAGGACATCCCCTTACAGGCCTGCAACATGTCCACTTGCACCACCTGGGTGCCTGAGATGGTACTGAGGCGGGAGACATCTGGTTAGGAACACTAGGGAGTGTGTGGTCACGTGACCTAATGGGCTTATTGTTTTTAATTTGTTTGCTTTTGTGAGTTTGAATTATTTGGGAGTTCAAGTGCGGTAGCCATTGCCTTACAGTGGTTACCTCCTTGTCTCACAGAAGGCAACACCAGCTAGCTAGCTATATTCTTTAGCCACCAGAAGGAGGCAGGCATCTACCAGCGGCACTGTGAAATGAGCCCAGGTGACAGAAACATTAGAACTGTCCAAAGACGGCACAATACCCCTCTCTTGTTTGCACATCATTCCGGTACAATGCCAGTGCCAAAAGGTGTCTTAAATCAAGAAATGTGCCATCAATTTGAATGAGGAAAGTTTCAGCAAGGTCTTCCATGTGATCAATCAAGACTACAAGAGTGTTTGTATTTTCCAAAGATCTTTCATAAGTGTTCAAACACCAAACCAATTGGTTAATAGTTTCCACTATACCCAAGATGTCAGCTAAGCAACCTTTAATATCTCCTTGTATCTCACAGTTGTTGACAAAGGTCAGGTCCTTTGACATTCAGAGATTGAAAGATCACATCTTACTGTTGCTACTATCACAGGCTTAGACCTTATTCCATCATTTTAGATAAGGGATTGGAGGCAGGAGACTGGATTATTACTTTGATTCATTTTCTATTTTATTAATTTTATGCAAGTATTCCCCTTTGCTGTTGGAATATAGTCATGTATTTTATGTATGCATATGCATTATGGCAAATACTGTTAGGAAATGCCACGAAACGTCACTCATTTGCTATGGCATATCAACTTTCAGTCCAAAACCAAACTGACACATCAAGAGCTACTTTAAGTCAAGATGTGCCAAGTAGATGGATTTTTGCCTGTTACTTCTCCCAGTAGGGAGAAGAAAAATAATAGTAATAAGATTAATGCTGGGGCAAGTGGTAGATGAAAGCAGGAGAATTTTTCCATCACATCATCAATAGGCACTCAAAAATATGACTTATCTACAGCCCTTACAAACAGCCACTTGAATATCTTTAGAGACTGCCGCCATAAGGCTGCCAGTTTCTTTTATTGAGCTTCTCAGTCATCAGTTAGGCTTGATAAAGCAGAAGAAAATGAATGGTCACATTTGGTGTATTTCTGGCTGACTGCATTGATTTTTGGCTTGTGGATAGATTCAATTACATGGTGCATTCCAAGCTTTTGTAATTGTAATTTTGTTGGATCTCCTTATTCAATAATTTCCTAATTCCCTATGAGGTCAAAAGTGACATTGTAGGGTACGTTTTAAAACACTGTGCATAATGTACATTCATAAAACTTAGTAAAAATAATAAGTTTAATGCATGCACTCAAACACAGTGTTCTCGGTTCTGTACATTAACTTCATAGTATCCTGAATTGAAAAGTAGCATGACTGACACCTTTGGTGCTGGATAGCATGTTGACTTTAAATAGAAAACTATTGTCATCCTCTTGAGTTCTGTGCAAGCTCTGAATATATGGCACCTGAGGTCTGATTCTCCTTTCAAATCTATGGCCTGTGTTACTGGCTAGCTGAATATTTTCTGCTTGTATAAGAATTCTCTTTCATGACAACTCCTCACCTACCTTTTACGCAACATTTCCTGCCAGGTTCTGTATGTGGAAGAAAAATCAAGTATGTAAGTGTGTCTATTAGAATGGATTGAAAAACTGATAAGAAATGAACATTTGTGTTAATAAACTAATCCAGTTTAATAGGGTCATGCTATCATTACAAGTATTCATTGTAATGATAGCCAGGAGTAGTCCTTAACGTTTTTCTCATTTTACCAGCTCCACTGGCCAAGAGCTTCAAGTAGCCAGTGTACTGGTGTTCACAAAAAACATGGCAAAACACGGTTTACTATCAAACTGACAGGGAGACGGGGCAGGCAAAGGAGGACATATCCTGTGTTCAGAAAATGTTGTTCCCCTATTTAGGGAGTTAAAACCTGAAACTGTGCTTTTTTCAGTTATGTTAGTGCAGAATGGGTTCAATCATGGATTGCAAGAGTCAGGTTCTTTGTTTGTTGGGAGAACCGTAGGGAGGGGAGGAGCCACTAATTACCATTTCGGGTGACTGCATAGACGTAGTTTGACTTTTATATTTGGGGATGCAAAGGGCTTAATGCTATTAGAATAGGTATAGCTCTAACTTCTGCATTTATCAAATGTTAGTTGTACTTAAAATACCATGTACTTGAAATCACAAATGCAATTTATATTCATTATTTAACAACCCTTATTTTTTTATTTTAACTTAATTATTTGTGATCTTTACCAGCTACTCCTTAAAAATGAATGTTAGCATAAAAACAAATTCTTCAATAAACAGAACTGAACACTTAAATGTAACTATGAATCATGTCTCCCTGGTTTCAGAGCTACATAAACATGCAATGCACACATCAAACAAATCCATCACTAAAACCTGTCCCCTCTGCCCATCTGCCTAAGCACGTTCCACTGACATTTAACCTTCCCTGTTCACTCTGTCACTCACCTGGGCTTGACACAGTCAATGCTGTACACTGCGCAGCTGCTTGGGAAGCTGCTCAGATCTTATGTTCACTTGCTACAAGGTTACTGCTGCTGATTAGAATGTGGCCCCTATGTCTAGATGCCTGTGTTTCTGGAGTGACTAGTAAAATTGAGATGGCCCCAAGCTGGAGCTCTGCTGTGACCATCAGGAACTGCTTTCCTATCCTCCCCTTAGGCAGCCCACATGGGGAAATTGACCTGAATGCAGATAGCACCTGGTGTTGCCACTCCCCCCCCAGTGCAACGTTCCTCTACAGGGAGGAAGCAGGATCAAATAGAAGTAGAAATCTTTGCACCTCCTGCCTCCATGCATCACCTCTGCAATGTATCCAGTTGGAGGGGTGGAGGGGCAATGTCCCCCACATGACCTCCTATAATCTCTGCCCATGGTGGTTGGTGACTAAATGTTTTACAGGCCTGGCAAAAGATTTACGTATAATTATTAGTTATTCTTATTTACTTGCATTACTTAGAGGCCCCAAACAGGATCAAGGTCCCATCATGCTAGGTGCACAGGCAGACACAGTTCTTCCTCCAAAAAAATTACAAGAAAAATTTGAAACAAGGCATGACAAGTGAGCATGACAGAAAAAAAGAGGGAAATTGGGATGGAAGATTAGGGTAGCAAAAATAAGAATACAATTAGGTTAGGTATTCTATCGTTTGATGGTCATAATGTACTTTGTTTATCTATTTAAAATAATAAAATCATCTATCTCTGACTGACAAACTGCCTAGCCCTCCTTGGTTGGCTAAATCAGGGGTTGTCAACCTTTTTCTCTCTGAGCCCCCCCCTTCCCCCCCAACAGGCTGTAATAACTCCAGGGCACAGCAGGGGAGGAGGGATTGGCCAGGGCTCTGCGCTTCAGCCACCACGGTGGGACTAAGGCCCTTCTGCCCCACGGGGCAGTGTGGCTGGGATCTCAGGGCTTTAGCCCCATGGGCTGTGTAGGGCTTGGGGCTTCTGCCTCATTGGGTGCCACGGCTCAAGTGTCTGGGCTTCAGCTGCGGGGCACCAGGGCTCGGCGCTCCAAGCTTTCTGCCCTAGGTCTCAGTCAGTCTAACACCGGCCCTGCTTTGCAGACCTCCTGAAACTGGCTCATGCACCCCTGGGGGAAAGGGGAGGGGTCGCAGACCCCCCGGTTAAGAACTGCTAGGCTAAATCACTGTAGCACGGTAGAAGTCAGTCTTGTTTTGAATCAGAGAAGGATAGTGATATTACAGTTTAATTTAGGAAAGGCGTGGATAGAGGACAGTAGGGAAGGATGGTCCAGTGGTGAGGTCATTTGCCTAGGATTGGGATACCTGGGTTTAATTCTCTGATTTGCCACAGACTTTTCGTGTGACCTTCGGCAAATCATGTAGTCTTTCTGTATCTCAATTTTTCGTCTGTAAAAGAGGGATAATAACTTGAAGATAAACACCTCAGTGATTGTGAAGTGCTCAGATACTATGTTATAATACCTTAGACAGAAAGGACAACATAGCATTAAACAGAGACAGGTTTGTGGGAGAAACAGCAATATAGGGATTCAGAATTATGTTAGTGGTAACTGTGAGCAAGAAGAGAGACTTTAAATATACTAAGAGATGATGAGTTTTTGCCAATCCCATTTACTTAAGTTTCCTTAAACAACTCTGTGCTGATGAACCAGAAAAATAAAGACCCAAACTGAGGTCTAAGGCTCCATGGAATACCACAGCTCAGAGTTAGAAAGTTGTATTTCTGAAAGATTGCAACTAAATACACCTCTTTAATGGTATCTTTTACATTACACTCTTCAGAGTTGTTCTTTAGAATATTGCTCACTTACATGAATATTAAAATTTGTTTTAACAGGAAATCACCTTTGTTCTTAGACTATGTTGTCTACCTCACATTCATTAAAATAAATCTTGATTAATACGGCCACTTTCATGAAAAGGGTTTAGGCAGCAGGGAATCCATTTATTTAAGAAGCTTTGATGTTGTAGGCCAAGGATAATAAAAATCACATTAACAAAGGGTGACATATCACACAGGTGTCTTGTTTTTTACAGTAGTTTTGTAGGGACAACCTTTAAGTGGATTACCTGGGAGGAAAGAGATGATTAGAATTTTAAATGTATAACTGTTAAATTTATAAATGAAATTAGGATTGTTAGAGCTAACCAGTCCCTTCCCCAGCCTCATGATTCTGAAACCTATCTAAGGTACTTATATGGCCGGCATCACTGCAATATCTGAGTGCCTCACATGCTTGAATGTATTTACCCTCACAACACTGAGGTACAGATGATCTCTCATCCCTATTACATATTGGGAGACAAGGCACAGAGAGGCTAAGTGACTTGCTTAGGGTCACACAGGAAGCCTGTAACAGAGCAAAAGCTGAATCCAGGTCTCCTAAGGCCCAGGCTAATGCTCTAACTGGACCAGTTAAAACTTATTACTTCTGTGAATCGTCATACCGCTTAAAGCTAACTGATATCACTTCAGGATGACATGCATTTTAACCTCCCTTCCCTATAATTCTTAGGTACAAATTCACACTGTCTAAACACTGAACACCACAAGACTACATAAATACCAAATTTACAGACTGTGCATCTCCTTGATTGCACTGATATTTTAAGATTCATATCAACAATTAGGATAATTAAATCATTCAGTGCCAGTCTCTTATCCAAAAGCTTTAACATAGCTGAATAATTGCCTGGCAGGCATTCATGAGACAGCTCTGGGTGACTGAGTTCCTTTGCCTTTGACGTGATTTGTTATTCCCATGTATCATGCTCTGTCTATTACACTGAATGCATGCTTATAGCATCCAAAAATGTTTGTTTTTCATTTAAAAATTCCCTATAGAAAAATGCATAAAACTATCTGAGACATGCAGGAAAAGGATCTCCAATGCCATATCACAATTGGTCAAAACACTTGCTGTTTATAAGAAAACATATTACTATGTTTATTTGTATTGTTTATTTCTTTATACCACACCATTCTGCTAATGGTAGACAGCTGATAGGACACCCAGTGGAGTATTCTCTCCATCTGCTCATCTATCAACCCTTCCTTGGCATGAAGAATGAAGATTTTTGTCCTTAGACTGTACTGCAAAAGCAAATGTATACATACAAAATGGTCTCAGATGTAAAAACAATATTTTATCTCTGTTGTTCCCCTGCTGGACAGAATTACACCAACCATACAGCCAGGACAATTTAAGTTGTGATTCCCACTAGCACTTTTGTTACTTCTGATCCTATACCACCTGATGTAGGCTCTGTCTGCTGTGATGGACATAAAGAAGGATGTAAAATATCTATGTGATATTTACTAGCACTCCTTGTTTTCACAAAACACAACTGCAGTGGAAGTAATTTTAGAAGCGAGCGCTGTTTCTCTATCATTGGATTATGTACCACAAGCTGTGAGTACTGTAGAAGCAGCATGGCTCAGCCCTTGGAGGGAGGGACCGCCTGTGTCATGCTCAGATGACTCCTTCTGGCCAGTGACCAGAGCAGCACTGATGAGCTCTGGAGTCATAGAATCATAGAATCATAGAATATCAGGGTTGGAAGGGACCCCAGAAGGTCATCTAGTCCAACCCCCTGCTCAAAGCAGGACCAATTCCCAGTTAAATCATCCCAGCCAGGGCTTTGTCAAGCCTGACCTTAAAAACCTCTAAGGAAGGAGATTCTACCACCTCCCTAGGTAACGCATTCCAGTGTTTCACCACCCTCTTAGTGAAAAAGTTTTTCCTAATATCCAATCTAAACCTCCCCCACTGCAACTTGAGACCATTACTCCTCGTTCTGTCATCTGCTACCATTGAGAACAGTCTAGAGCCATCCTCTTTGGAACCCCCTTTCAGGTAGTTGAAAGCAGCTATCAAATCCCCCCTCATTCTTCTCTTCTGCAGGCTAAACAATCCCAGCTCCCTCAGCCTCTCCTCATAACTCATGTGTTCCAGTCCCCTAATCATTTTTGTTGCCCTTCGCTGGACTCTCTCCAATTTATCCACATCCTTCTTGAAGTGTGGGGCCCAAAACTGGACACAGTACTCCAGATGAGGCCTCACCAATGTCGAATAGAGGGGAACGATCACGTCCCTCGATCTGCTCGCTATGCCCCTACTTATACATCCCAAAATGCCATTGGCCTTCTTGGCAACAAGGGCACACTGCTGACTCATATCCAGCTTCTCGTCCACTGTCACCCCTAGGTCCTTTTCTGCAGAACTGCTGCCTAGCCATTTGGTCCCTAGTCTGTAGCTGTGCATTGGGTTCTTCCGTCCTAAGTGCAGGACCCTGCACTTATCCTTATTGAACCTCATCAGATTCCTTTTGGCCCAATCTTCCAATTGGTCTAGGTCCTTCTGTATCCTATCCCTCCCCTCCAGCGTATCTACCACTCCTCCCAGTTTAGTATCATCCACAAATTTGCTGAGAGTGCAATCCACACCATCCTCCAGATCATTTATGAAGATATTGAATAAAACCGGCCCCAGGACCGACCCTTGGGGCACTCCACTTGATACCGGCTGCCAACTAGACATGGAGCCATTGATCACTACCCGTTGAGCCCGACAATTTAGCCAGCTTTCTACCCACCTTATAGTGCATTCATCCAGCCCATACTTCCTTAACTTGCTGACAAGAATACTATGGGAGACCGTGTCAAAAGCTTTGCTAAAGTCAAGAAACAATACATCCACTGCTTTCCCTTCATCCACAGAACCAGTAATCTCATCATAAAAGGCAATTAGATTAGACAGGCATGACCTTCCCTTGGTGAATCCATGCTGGCTGTTCCTGATCACTTTCCTCTCATGCAAGTGCTTCAGGATTGATTCTTTGAGGACCTGCTCCATGATTTTTCCAGGGACTGAGGTGAGGCTGACTGGCCTGTAGTTCCCAGGATCTTCCTTCTTCCCTTTTTTAAAGATTGGCACTACATTAGCCTTTTTCCAGTCATCCGGGACTTCCCCGGTTCGCCACGAGTTTTCAAAGATAATGGCCAGTGGCTCTGCAATCACAGCCGCCAATTCCTTCAGCACTCTCGGATGCAACTCGTCCGGCCCCATGGACTTGTGCACGTCCAGCTTTTCTAAATAGTCCCTAACCGCCTCTATCTCCACAGAGGGCTGGCCATCTCTTCCGCATTTTGTGATGCCCAGCGCAGCAGTCCACTGCAGAAGATGCAGAGCTAAGGTTACATTAAGTGTGAATGAGGAGAGGAAGGGAATTCCAGAGGGCCTCGAGAGAGAGAAGCATCTGCAGCCACAAACCTTGTAATTCTGACTACTCATGCGATTAAAAAATCCTAGGGTTTCTGAACCATGAAAGCTGCAAACACCGGTTGCACAGAAAGACGAACTAATGTATTCATTAGGTCTTCCTACTGATGTAGGTAATAAAAAAGCGCCCCACATGCATGGGAGTTACAGAACTGTTTGTAGGAAGAAGAGCTTAAAAGTTGAGTTTTCTTCCTTCTTTGGGGATATCACTTCTCCCTGTCCTGGACCTTTCCTTTTCCCCAAATCTGGGGCTTCACTCTGCAGGCAGCTGGAGTTAGTACACCCAGATCAGGAATAACACCCATACATCAGGGAGGAGAGAGAAAGTCATAGACGATGTGTAGAAAAAGGAGTTACCTGCTTGAGAAGGGGAAGGTGTTCTCTACACCAGGGTTCTCAAGCTTCATTGCACCGCGACCCCCTATTGACAATAAAAATTACTACAGGACCCCAGGATGGGGGACCGAAGCCTGAACCTGCCCCAATCCCATCACCCCAGATGGGGGGCAGGGCACAAAGCCCCAGCCTTGCCGCCCTGGGCAGAGGGCCTGTAACGTGAGCCCCGCCACCCATGGCCAAAACCGAAGCCCTCGGGCTTTGGCTTTAGCCACGGGTAGTGGGGCTCGGGCTTCAGGTTCCGTCCCGGGCCCCAGCAAGTCCAAACCAGCCCTGGTGACCCCATTAAAACAGGGTTGTGACCCACTTGGTGTCTTGAATTACAGTTTGAGAACTGCTGTTCTACACCAATCCATTACACAATCTTAACATCACTCACAGACGGATGGGCCGGGAAAGGAACTAACAACTGTTGGATTTATTAGACATGGGGCAAAGCCATCAAATTTGGATCCTGCAAGCTGAGCTGTGCACTCCTAAGCTGTAGCCAGGTTAGCTGAGTATTTGTGCCAGGATGCATTGAAAGGAACTACTGAGCGAATGGAAAGCCTGAAGTGAATGAGCTGCTTTGTATGTATCTATCCATCCCTAGGGCATTTCTAAGGCTTCTATCACCAGGACATCTAAACTCTGTACAATGAAAGATAGCACTGAGTATGCTCTAATTAGGCTTTACATTCCTGTTCCTAATTTTTAAACTTTCCTCTCGTTTGGTGGTTCATTTTCTTCTTGCCCTTTCTTTCCATCTTTGCCATTAGTGACTGCTCATGGTGGGGAGATTCTGAGGGAAATGGTTCTTGCATTTAGCCCTGGACATACACTTGGTCTCAGACCAGTGATCGCAGCTAAAGTTTTCCACACCTAGCGTTCCACCAGTAAGAATGCCTCAATGTCTGACAGTCGGAAAACAGGCCTATGTAATAAAACCACAATATACATGAGTGCTGGTAAGATACTCATAACTATTTCTTGACCCCAGTCACATGGCATGGATCAAAGTTATGAAAGGTTATACGTGTGGCAGGGTCAGCGGCCACTGACACCCGGTGCACTTTACTTGTGTTGTGCATTCTGCTACTGGGGAAACCCAATGAGGTTTTTCTGCATCCCTTCTGGGAGAAAAAGCAAGAGAAGAGACTGTACATCAGCTGCTTCCCCAGAAGAGAATCACATTTGGGAGGACATATGAGTGATAGAAAAGACTTTTGCTATATGAAGTGAGGAAGCAGGTAAACTCAGACTAGTTTGCTTCACCCAATAAACTGTTAAATCACCAAGGAAAAGGCTTGAACCCTCCAATTTAGCCTGCCTATAGCATATTATGCTAAAAAGCTACTTTTTGGTGAGTGAATATCCTATTATCCTGAATGCTACAAAAATGTGTGCAGATTTGATGCAAAACCAAGAGTTGGTTCACTCTGATATTAGAAAAAAAGATTACACACCATTTCAAAATTACAGCTAGTGAGTAGATGGGTTAAACACCAATAATAACCTATATTTAAAACAAATTCATTATTCAGAAATCATACAAAAATATTTTTTTCTATTTTGCAGCTTAAACATTTTAAAAGGCATATTCATTTCCAATGTAATCAACACTTTTTGTTTGATAGTTTCTCCCTCAGATTTTCTGTCACCAGGCATTTTGCGTGGTCATTTACTCTGGAGCAAAATGTGTGAATTTGGGAGCAGGGGAAGAGGGAGCATTGTGGGGGGAGGAGAAAATGCTACCAAATGGGTATGATGTAGAGATGCCAGTGATGACACAAGATATAAGACAGTAAGAAATCAGGCCCAGAATGAGCACCCATATTATAGAACATAACATATATTCAAGCACCAGGGAGGAAGATCTAATGAAGAAACACATACCATGCTTTAAAGCCAGGTTTTGTGTCTCTCTAAATTGGGGTTTTGTTCCCCATTCCATCGATGACTTTGTGTGTGTGTGTGGCCATAGTGTGTGTGGCCACTTTCCTCAAGAAAGTACTCTGAGAAACTAGCTGTCTCCATGAAGAAATAGTCAAACAGGGGTATTTTTGGGGTGCTTTTTAACTACAATTAAAAGGAAAGACTCACTGTGTCTGACAGTTTATGTACAACTCTTGATGATTTGGAAATCCCTGAAATACAGAGTTTATAATAGTAACATCCAGTACACGAATCTGGCTATAATACAGTGATTAATGTTACTTAATAGCTGTGATAAAGCACTGGGATTGGAACAAACAAAATGCTTCCTCAAAACAAACAAACAATCTCATTATTTCAAGAAACGTATCGATCAAATCTAAAAATAAATTCTGCCATAGTTATTTGGGACACACAAGAGGCCCATGTTAATGTAGTGAAAAAAACAAATCATAATCAACCGCTCTTTCCATCCATATTAGGGTAGAAAAGAGTTGACTATATATGACCCACTTTAATTAGCATTTCATTAAAGTAAACAGTGTAGTCAGAGGCTCTGTTACAGAAAGGTAACAAGCTACTGTGTAATAAGTTAATAATCCACAACATAGCCTTTTCTGCCTCTAAATATAGAAAGTTCTTCACAGCAGGAAAGGAGCATTATGTCTGCTGGCAAAGGAAAAACATTTAGAAAAGGAGAAAAAAAACCTTCTGTTTGAGAGCAAGCTGCTTTTCTAAATCTGGGCTTTGCATTGCAAGTAGCTTCTTCTTGTTTTTTTTCTTTTAGGTAATTCTACTGTTCATAGTGAATATAGATTGAATTGATCTTTTTCCTAAAATAATTGAGGGCCTCATGGTAACCCCTTGTTTTGTATAAGCCTTATCCCTATCTTTCCACATAGAGTTGCTTCCTTGGCAGTGACATCTCCTCCCTCCATGGAGAGCTTTCTTTGAGTTTGTGCCCTTTGTCTTCATGCAGTTAAGGATGGAATCATAACTTCAGCCCAAGGCAGAATGGTATGTTAAGGTTTTCTTCACTAACATGGGGTATACATTCGTAATAGAAAAATTAAAAGGTTTTGTTTGGTTTATTATGCTCCTAAAAATGCAGATATTTATCCACATTCCTTGGGTTTGCAAAACTAGGGAACTGGATGGAAATAATATGAAAACAGATTTCCATGCTGTATGTCCTCACTTCTGATTCCAAACACGGTCACCATAAGGAAATGTAGAGATACTCAAAAGTGAAAGAATAATAGGAGAATTAAGTTATCCAAAATCACTTTGGTTTACATTACAATTTTAGGAAAGTTTATGGTCTTTATTTCTCCTTTTTTAATTGTACCAGCGAGTCTGACTGTTGCAGGAGGAAGACCTGAGAAAGGGGTTTTATGACCCAGTCTAATGTCAACCGTCTGCTCTGCCTCCAAACCATTCAAGAGACAGAGGAAACCAACTGCAAGGCCGTTAGATGTGAAGGGTTCAAGAAAACAAATGGTCAAGCAGGAATGCAAATTTTCTCATTTGGGCATCTGTAGTACCAGGCCATAAGGCCTGTAAGCAGCTACTCAGTGTTGTCTCTGCTCTGAGAGAGAATGAGGGAGTTCTGCACTTTGGAGGGCTTAGCCCATTGATGGTGCACATATGGCATTATGGTATTAAGTAAGGCAGCTGTATTTCTATTAGTACCAAGGGATCTTTTGACTTTATTACAGGACTTACTCATCTTATTTGGTGGAATAATTTATGGTAATGGTGAGAAGCTTCTTCTTGATTTAAAGAAGAATTTTTTTTTAAAATGAGAATTTATATAAAGTGTTGGAGTGGAAGGTTTTTTGCATTCTGAAAAAATGGGGGGTGGGAATTTTGTGAGCTGGTGACTGGGAGAATGAGTAGGTGTGTTCTTCTGTGCCTTTAGTGCCAGTATGAGAAGAGGGGTTTGCTCTTACAAAGATGATCCATATATGCACTTTGTTTAAAGATATTATAGGATGCAAATCTAAATTGAAGGATGCTTGGGGGGAAACAAGCTAATATAACAGTGAGATTGCATTTACACATTTTGGTGATCTTAAACTGGATGCAAGACCTCTTTTATATAATCATTAAGGGTAAGAATGGAGAAGATGTATTAGTTTCAGACTAATTTTGCTTTTGTGGTGGGGAATTTATGGCTGACTCACCTTAAAAATCTATCCTTTAATGACGCTTTTTGTTACTGAAGTTCTCTAATGTATCTTTTCTCCACTCCTGTTTTATATATGTGATCCTGGTTTTCCATAGGTGTAGAAGTCTTCACCCTCTGCAAAAATCTGGTTTTGTGTAGTCTACTAATATCTTCTATTAACTGCTTACACCAGAGAAGAACACAGACCAGAAACTGCTCAGACAGAAATTATTCTGTTAAAAAAAAAAAAGAAGACTTGCCATACTGTAATCTTGATGCCTTAATGTAGTTTTTGCACATAAGAATGTAACTACTGCATTTGAATGAGAAAATTACGGGGAAATGGATCCACAGAGAGTTAATACATTAAGGCTTCAGACACTAATTGCCTGTTTTAGTTTGATCTGACTGGGTATCTTGCCTCTCTTCCTTGCCTTTGTAAAGTTTCATGCTTGCAGCCAGATTTTTATGTACAGAATAAGGATAGATAAATTGGTTTTGGGAATAAGAACGAGCCCAAAACACAAACAAGACCTGAATGTTTATTTTGCTTTGGATACCCTTACTTTCTGACCCTTACCAGCCCCCCACTGCACTTTAAAGCCTGTGAGTTACTGGTACAAAATGAGAGCCCACAAAGTCCTCTGTGCAGAACAGGTACAGCATAGCTTTCCACATCTCCTGAACCAGTGTGCCTCTCCCTGACCTTGAGGAACTATCTGATACCATAATGAGTAGTTCAGTTTCTACACGTCTATTCAGTTTCAATGCAATGGTGGTTCTTGTCACATATGCACTTGGCAATGGATATGAGACACAAACCCACTTCAGCAAGGGCACCAAACAGGTTACACCATGGTGATTTAGTCAATACTGTTTTGAATTGGAGGGGTTCTCTATTCCTGTGGCTCTCAGCCTTTCCAGGCTACTTTACCCCTTTCAGGAGTATGATTTATCTTGCATACCCAAGTTTCACCTCACTTAAAAACTACTTACTTTCAAAATCAGACATGAAAAGTAGAAGTATCACAGAAGTACAGATACTGATACAGAAGTATCACAACACACTATTACTGAAAAATGGCTTACTTTCTCATTTTTACCATACAATTATAAAATAAATCAATTGGAATATAAATACTGTACTTTACATTTCAGTGTATAGAGCAATATAAACATGTCATTGTCTGTATGAAATTTTAGTTTGCACTGACTTTGCTAGTGCTTTTTATGTAGTCTGTTGTAAAACTAGGCAAATATCTAGATGAGTTGATGTAATCCATGGAAGACCTCTGTGTACCGAGAACTACTGCTCTATTCCATTGTCATTGTAGGCCCTAATAAAACACCATCACAAGACTTGCAATAAGATTGTGGGAGTTAACTTGCCTATTGCAGTTTTGCCAACTTCCCAGTGTACATATTGAGAACCTGTGAGGGTAGACTTTAGTAGGACATGGCACATTGCATGAGGAGAGGGAGGTTAAGTACAGTACTCACTGGTTGCTTGGACTAAAAGCAACAATTGGGGTGGGAAGGGGAGAAGGAGGAAGGAACAGGAGAATTAGGGGCTGGCACAGTAATTAATAGACCTGAGGTGAGAAAGGAAGCTAGTAACAAGAAGAAAATTGTCAGGGATAGAAGAGAGGGAAGACTGAGAGAATGAGATGAAGGACCTGTATTTGCTGCTCTCTACTACAGAAAGAGGACAGACCACACACTGGTTTTGGTAGCAGTTAAGGAGTTTAGCTGTAGGGAATGTTCCCCAAACCAACAAATTAGCAATGCAAGTGCTACCTTTTAAAATAAGTAAGTTTTACATAAAATGGGATATTTTTGTTTGCTAGGTAATGCCTCACTTCCAATCAAGAATTTATGGCATAACCTAATAGTCACCCCATCTTGGACAGAGTGTTAGCTTGTTTGGACCATAGCACAAGATCTACTGGAAGATACACAAATCAAGGGTTTAATAATTAGAAATGTCTTTATATAAGTCACTCACCTCATACTAGTATATTCTAAAGTTTTTGAATATTCAAGAGTTGTAGATATTTTGGGGGGCAAATTAAATATTTTCATCTTATTTTGGGTATCCATTGTTCTAATTAGTGCACACACCTCATTGCAATTGTATTTAAAGACTGTATTTTAAAATGTGGGTTTTCATCATTTTTTAATGAATTTTTTAAATTCTGATAAAAGGCCAGTATTTATTTTTAAAAATGTTTGATCAATTTTGAAAAGCTCTAATTAAAATTATGTTGCAGATTATCCAGAGCTTCCAGTTTCCCAAAAATGTTATTGTACTTATGCCCAGCTATATTACCCAAAAGCTGTAAAGATTTTTAGCGTTGAATCTTTTTCTAATATACTTCTAGAACAGTAGTGATAGACACTGAGGCCAAGATGTTTAAAAAATGAGTAATGGTTCTGGCTGCCACAATTTTTCATTGAGAAATATCTTAACAGGTCCTGAATGTAAAAAAAGTGATGAGCCCTCACCCACAGAAAATCAGGCTCATTTAAGGGGCACCCAAAATCCAAGGCTACCAAAATCACTAATCACTTCTGAAGAATCCTTTGCTAACTTCAAATTCCCAGTATGTGCTTACCTTGAGGCGGAGTGTGTTTCACAACTGGTTAAGTGTGTGATGTAGTTCTCTGATTGGTGATCTGCATAAAGAATAAGAGTCAATTGAATTATCCCTTCTGCTCAAATGGTAAAAGTCTGTGGTTTGGTGCTGAAGGTCCCACTATCAGTCTATAGTTTATAATATTACTATAGAGAACAAGAATTACGGTGTTAGACACATCAGTGTTCTGACCAGTTTTGAAGTTGTGTGATCTCTGATTTAATGGTAGAAAAATGAAGGAGCAAAAAGAAGATGTATAATAGGTTAAACAGAAGGCAGAAAAAAGAACAAATGCTGTGGACATGAAGGTAAAGGCAAGGGTAAAAAACTAGAAATAGAGAACAATGATTTGCTGGGTGACAATGAACTTGATCCTGCAAGCTGCTAAGTGGCCATTAATGTTAGTGGTACTTGAAGATCAAACATAGGGACACTCCAGCCCACACTGCAGACAACTAGAGGAATAATGGAGAAATAGAAGTGAACATGGTGTCCAACAAGCTCTCTTTCAGTGAATTCCCCCCCCGCAACAAAAATCCCCTTCCCCGTCCCCTTTTTAAAGCAAAATAGGGAGCTAGGGACACTAGTGTTACTCCATAGAAGTCAGTGGGAATTTTGCCATTCACTTTATTGGCATATGATTGGATGCTAATTTCTGAAGCAAATTCTCCCCACTTTTTGAATGTTTTTTAACTGTTTCTATATTTCTATGGTGTTATTTCATCCAGTAATTAAAATTTAGAATTAGGCGATAAATCAGGGATCAGCAACCTTTGGCACGCGGCCCATCAGGGAAATCCAGATTGCCATGACAGGACGCATGCCAAAAGATGCCAATCCCTGGTCTACTCACAGGGTATCTAAAAGTTTTAGTTTAGCTTCAGCTAGATGTGAAGTCTCATGATCTAAATGCTGTCAACATCCCAGTCCAAAAAAGAAAAAAAAAAAAAAACAATAATTCAGTGGGGAATTTGAAACCTCTTGATTATAAAGGAGAAAAGCCTCTCTGATTGCAAATGAAAGCAAGAAAATAGCTTTTCATATTTCTTCATTTTCTCTATTAATTTATTTACTGCATATAATATAACAAAGACATGTCTTTTCAATTTACCCAAACAGTTCACTTAGCAAATTAAAATACAATTTGTGTCACTAAATAATTTGATATAAAATTGAATGTCTTCAATTGGCTACCAGATAGATCTATCAGCTAAGTAGCTTCAATAGAATTTGCTTCTTAGAACCATCCAACATTTGGGTACAGTTTAATAAAAAAATTAAGACAATCAAAAATACCAACTCATTTTGTAAAACGTCATATTGATAAATTGTATGGACTCCAAAAATTAAATCATTTGGAGAATAGTTGCTGATGTTAATCTGTCAGATCACTGGTCATCTCTTTTCTGTATTTTTCCAGAGGTCTCAGGATGTTGATTTTTTGATTGATGGAAAAATAATGTAATAAATTTTTAAGGATATATACTGTGTCTTCATGGAATTGCCTCTGGCTGTCAGGAATGATAATTTAGTGGTGACAAGTTGTTCATAATTTCCCTTGTGAGATAAGTTGACAACCAAAGCTATCTTACCTTTTTATACTAACAATTGTTTGGAGTCTTTAGAGGAAGCAATGAGCATCCTTGTTTGTAGCCAAAGTTCAATATATTCAAGAGAAGGGGAAAGTGCAGATATTGAAGTTTTGCAAACCATTTTTAATAAGGATAGGTGAACTGACCAAACTTAGACCTATACATCAAACTGAAATCAAACCTCTTTTAAGACTCTCTAAATAAAAACCCAGTGTGATGTTGGGAAGGAAGCTAAGAAGGTCTGATAGGGCTGCTCCTTCCTCCCAACCTACCCTAATGTTCCAACACACCTCAGCAGAGCAGCTCTAACTTCATCCCTTGAATAGATTAAATTCTTCAACTCCATGTTTACATTTTTGCCAATCCTTTTTGAAGCCCAGATCGACAAGCAGTTTCTCTATTGGACCATAACCATGACTGAACTGGATGCTCACATGAATATGAGGCACAGGCATAATATAGATGAAAATAAATGAATACTTACAATCATAGAACATACAAAGTTTAAATTCAGCATCAGCAGACCCTAGCAGAGAAGATGTGTGAGAGAAAGCTTTTAAAATGGGAGGAATAATTAGCTACATGCTTCCCTCTAAGTTATTGTCCTGGAAGATAAGGAGTGTGTTGTTTGGGGCCTCTCCTTGAATATTACCTGGTAATTTGAATGAAGAATTTAAAGGCCTAGACCTGTCTTATCTATCCAAAAGATCATCAAAGATAGCAGGGAGGGAATAATATATTGGAGAGACAGGGCTGGTATCTGGAAGGGATCCCTAGATGAATGTCAGAGGGTGGCAGGAAGTGAGGGGCTCAAAGCTTACACAAAAATCTGAACCTTTGCATACTCACTTGAATTGGATCTTCGGGTTAACCCATGGTTATGTTTAACTGTCATCTTTAAGAGGTGATCAAATTCACTTTCAAGTTCTTAAATTGCAATTAGTAAGTGTAAGCAGGGTATGAATGAGCTTTCCATTGACATCTAGCGATGAGCTGGGGGAGAAGATTTCAGGAACTGACCTTGTTTGCATAGACACATCACCTCTGTGTATGTGTGCAGCATGATGGGACTGCTTTACCCAAATGATCACTATTGGCTAGCGTTGGATGGCAAGGCACTTTGTTATTGGGTACAGGGGTGATGAAGTGTTGTTACTCTTGTTGTGAGAGTAAAGAGCAGCAGAATTGTGCTTGGCATGCCCTGATTGAGGGCAGTCACCCTCAACTGATCTGCACTCACAAGCAGGGGTTTAGGGTGCCAAAGGCCAGTGGAGATGAGAGAGAGAGAGAGAGAGAGAGGGGAGGGCAGGGGCAGATTTAGACTTAGGCTTTTGTGCCTGGTGGTGTGGGCTCTGCCCTAAGAGTCCTAAGTACCATTAGACCTTTCCCTTCTCCACTGTTCAATGACAGAGCTAATAAGACCCAATTGAGAGTCGTTAGTTGCGAATCACTGGAGCTGAAATCACTGATAACCAGGTCTAAGCGCTGGTGAAAGAGTACCCAGGCAGTAGTAGCAATGAGGCTCCCCCACTAACTACTGAAATCACTGAGAGCTGTATTAAGTGATAGAACCTGAAGACATTCCAGAGATTGTAGTACAGAGGAAAGTAGTAGAGGAAGTGATGGTGGAGTGATTGACTGAATGGCCAATGGTGGAATGGTGGAAGGTACAAATGCATGCAAATGCACCTCTAATCTCTGGGTCTTTGCTCACCAAGTACAACAACTATGAGTGGGGTGTGGAGGAGAGAGAGGGGAGTTGGGTGTTAAAAGGACATTTGTTTTGTCAGACTTTCATACAGCAAGGTGAGAGACTAAGGAAAAGGATACTGCCTGGTCTACTCGGGGTGGGTGTTCATGGTCAATATGTTTTTGACTCATGCTTGTAGTATTTTCCCAAATTAATGCTGGGTTCCTTTCCCCTTTTATTTAAAGTTTTCTTTTCTCTACACAGACTCAGTGCTTGCAAGAGAGGAAGTATTGGCTCTTGGAGGTACCCGGGGTGGTGTGTAATTTTCCCAGGTTAGGGCTTTTCATGAATATAAAGGGAGGGGTAAACACCTTTAAATCCCTCCTAGCCAGAGGAGAAATCCTTTCACCTGTAAAGGGTTAAGAAGCTAAGATAACCTCGCTGGCACCTGACCAAAATGACCAATGAGGAGATAAGATACTTTCAAAGCTGGGGGGGTGGGGAAGGGCCTCTTTGTGTGATGCTTTTGCCGGGACCAGAGCAGGAATGCAGGTCAGAACTCCTGTAAAGAGTTAGTAAGCAATCTAGTTAGATATGTGTTAGATTCTGTTTTGTTTAAATGGCTGATAAAATAAGTTGTGCTTAATGGAATGTATATTCCTGTTTGTGTCTTTTTGTAACTTAAGGTTTTGTCTAGAGGGATTCTCTGTGTTTTGAATCCGATTACCCTGTAAGGTATTTACCATCCTGATTTTACAGAGGTGATTCGTTTACTTTTTCTTTAATTAAAATTCTCTTTTAAGAACCTGATTGCTTTTTCATTGTTCTTAAGATCCAAGGGTTTGGGTCTGTGTTCACCTATGCAAATTGGTAAGGATTTTTATCAAGCCTTCCCCAGGAAAGGAGGGTGTAGTGCTTGGGGGGGATATTTTTGGGGGGAGACGTTTCCAAGTGGGCACTTCCTTGGTTATTTTTGTTAGACACTTTGGTGATGGCAGCATAAAGGTTCAAGGACAAAAGGTAAAAGTTTGTACCTTGGAAAGTTTTAACCTAAGCTGGTAAGAATAAGCTTAGGGGGTCTTTCATGCAGGTCCCCACATTTGTACCCTAGAGTTCAGAGTGGGGAAGGAACTTTGACAGGGCTCAAGCCTGTTCTGTGTGGTATTGTCAAAAGGAACCCCTAGATCAGTGGTTCTCAACCAGGGGTATGTGTACCCCTGGGTGTACGCAGAGCTTTTCCGGGGGTACATCAGCTCATCAAGATATTTGCCTAGTTTTACAACAGGCTACAGAAAAAACACTAGCAAAGTCAGTACAAATGAAAATTTCTTACAGACAATGACTTGTTTATACTGTTCTATATGCAATACACTGAAATATAAGTACAATATTTATATTACAATTGATTTCATAATTATATGGTAAAAATGAGAAAGTAAGCCATGCTTCAGTAATAGTGTGCTGTGACACTTGAATTTTTATGTCTGATTTTGTAAGCAAGTAGTTTACGTGAGGTGAAACTTGGAGTCTGCAAGACAAATCAGACTCCTGAAAGGGGTACAGTAGTTTGGAAATGTCGAAACTCCCCTCTGCCCTAGATATTGAACCAGGCCCTTTTTGCTGCTGACTCCACCGGGCAGTAGGGTTACTTAAGTAAAATGAGTGTGTGTTAGAGTGAGAGATCAGAAAAGGAAACCCTACCACAAGCAGAGTTTTTACTTTGAAAAGGGAGAAATCCCAGACACTCCATGAAGGACTTTGCTAGTGCTATTTATTTTCCATGGAAGGTGCTCAGATACTGCAGTGATGGGCAGCTATATAAAACCCAGAGAGAGAGAATGAATTACTGCAGTGAAGTTTTTGCTGCTTCTTCTCTGTACATTCTCCAAGTTCTACTCGTTCTTTTAAAGTATTCTCTCAAATTATCTACAACAAATTGTTGAATGATTAAGTCACCAAAATGTGCTGTGTCCATGACTGTACTCTGGGCTTGAAAAAATATTGTTTCATTTTGAAGGAATGTTCAAGGTTTTAGGACATATGTTTGCATAACTATGGATTTATAACAGTAGCAAATTTCATCCCATTTTCAGCTGTCTTTTTTTAGAATAATTTACTGCATCACTTACTGCATTATTTACTGCATAATCCTGAGTTGTAGCACTTACTAACATTGGGCCAATTTGTAAATAGCTTTGTCACTTACTGTCCTGCATATCTGTAACAGAAGGCCACCTGAAAGTGGGTGGGATGGGGCTGGGAATGGGCGGACACATGATTCTGAAGAAGCTGCAGCTTACTTCCCCTTGTGTGCCCAGGCAGCTCTTCTGGTTGTTGCATGAGACGGAGGGAGTGGGGCCCAGAGCAAGAGGGGACAGGTGATAAAGTGTGACCAAGTCCAAATTCTGCCCGGTGGCTCCTTAAGGGCAATGCATTTTATACACCACCTCGTACACAGGATTGTGTCTGAAGGCATAATCCAGCCAACTGCATTTAGTTTTGCCACAATTGAAAAAGTGTGAGTTTTTAAAATTATTGTTGAAGCATGCAAAACTCCCTGGAGTGCAAGCTTAATTTATATTTGAGTGGTTTAAAAGAGGGGGTTATACAGCTAATATCCACACTACCAACACATAATGCTCAAAGGTGTACAGGCTTCATTAAGGAAACTCAGACTAATTATAATTGCACTGATTAAACATGTATACAAATTTTGATAAGTAAACATTGTGTCAAATTGTTTTACCCCTAAAGCACAACCAGTAATAAGTGAGAGCTCAGCCGACGACCAAGAGGATTTGCCTCTTCCCCAGAACATCCCAGTGGACACAGCATTATTGAACAGCAACAGCAACAACAAAGCTTCTCATTATGCAAGGTTTGAGCACCCTGAAATCACATTGAATTAATTCGGTTTGAGGATACTCAACAACAAAGGGACTCAGGTTTAATATGAGTTCAAACAAACCTGTTCATGCATTGTCTCCATTTTTTTGACTTCCAGAAATATGATTTTTAAAAGAAATATTTACTTGGCCACCAGTAGTATCACAGGGTAAGTATGAGATCATCTCAAGCACCTATTAGTAAATATCTCTGTCACAGTTCAGGCAACTTCATCTGTATTTCCCTCAGTGGTCCTGCAAAGGCATCCATGCTCAGCTTCCAGCTCCTCAGCTGGTGCCTTTCTGGGTGGAGATCTGCATCTCTCTCTCTTCTGACCAGAGTATTCCCAGACTGCACATCTCCCTGCCTCACTGTGTATTTCCCAACACAGACAGGTTGCCCAGGGACACCTGCTTGTTTTCCCTTCAGAGACTGATGGAGGGATTGTCAACAGTTAATACCACACAGTTCTGACTATGCAAACCTATTCTATTCTTAAGGTAATAAAGTAATAGAGAAAATATATTAAGAACAAAAGAACTTACAAACATGCTAATAAATTTACCAGAATTAACCTGAACTCTAACATGGATTCTGGCAGGTCCAGTCCTTCCAGTCCTACCCTAAGCATTGCGGCCTTCCATAAACCAGGGGTCCTGTCTGTTTGTTGGATCAGTAAGAAGGCCCTTACCATAGCCTGTTTAAAATCAGATTTATCCCAAAGCACTTGCTTTGTCTGTCGGTCATTCCCAGTGGACCAATAGGAGGCAACCTAGTGACAGAGGATGTGGAAAAAGCTAATGTACTCAATGCTTTTTTTGCCTCTGTCTTCACGAACAAGGTCAGCTCCCAGACTGCTGCGCTGGGCAACACAGCATGGAGAGTAGTTGGCCAGCCCTCTGTGGAGAAAGAAGTGGTTAGGGACTATTTAGAAAAGCTGGACATGCACAAGTCCATGGGGCCGGATGCGTTGCATCCGAGAGTGCTAAAGGAATTGGCGGCTGTGATTGCAGAGCCATTAGCCATTATCTTTGAAAACTCATGGCGATTGGGGGAAGTCCCGGACGATTGGAAAAAGGCTAATGTAGTGCCCATCTTTAAAAAAGGGAAGGAGGAGGATCCTGGGAACTACAAGCCAGTCAGCCTCACCTCAGACCCTGGAAAAATCATGGAGCAGGTCCTCAAGGAATCAATCGTGAAGCACTTACATGAGGGAAAGTGATCAGGAACAGTCAGCATGGATTCACCAAGGGAAGGTCATGCCTGACTAATCTAATCGCCTTCTATAATGAGATTACTGGTTCTGTGGATGAAGGGAAAGCAGTGGATGTATTGTTTCTTGACTTTAGCAAAGCTTTTAACACTGTCTCCCACAGTATTCTTGTCAGCAAGTTAAGGAAGTATGGGCTGGATGAATGCACTGTAAGGTGGGTAGAAAGTTGGCTAGATTGTCGGGCTCAACGGGTAGTGATCAATGGCTCCATGTCTAGATGGCAGCCAGTATCAAGTGGAGTGCCCCAAGGGTCGGTCTTGGGGCCGGTTTTGTTCAATATCTTCATAAATGATCTGGAGGATGGTGTGGATTGCACTCAGGAAATTTGTGGATGATACTAAACTAGGAGGAGTGGTAGATACGGTGGCAGGTAGGGATAGGATATAGAGGGACCTAGACAAATTGGAGGATTGGACCAAGAGAAATCTGATGAGGTTCAACAAGGATAAGTGCAGGGTCCTGCACTTAGGATGGAAGAATCCAATGCACTGCTACAGACTGGGGACCGAATGGCTAGGCAGCAGTTTTGCGGAAAAGGACCTAGGGGTGACAGTGGACGAGAAGCTGGATATGAGTCAACAGTGTGCCCTTGTTGCCAACAAGGCCAATGGAATTTTGGGATGTATAAGTAGGGGCATAGCCAGCAGATCGAGGGACGTCATCGTTCCCCTCTATTCGACATTGAGGCCTCATCTGGAGTACTGTATCCAGTTTTGGGCCCCTCACTACAAGAAGGATGTGGAAAAATTTGAGAGAGAGAGTCCAGCGAAGGGCAACAAAAATGATTAGGGGTCTGGAACACATGGCTTACGAGGAGAGGCTGAGGGAACTGGGATTGTTTAGTCTGCAGAAGAGAAGAATGAGGGGGGATTTGATAGCTGCTTTCAACTACCTGAGAGGTGGTTCCAAAAAGGATGGTTCTAGACTATTCTCAGTGGTAGAAGATGACAAGGACAAGGAGGAATGGTCTGAAGTTGCAGTGGGGGAGGTTTAGGTTGGATATTAGGAAAAACTTTCACTAGGAGGGTGGTGAAGCACAGGAATACGTTACCTAGGGAGGTGGTGGAATCTCATTCCTTAGAAGTTTTTAAGGTCAGGCTTGACAAAGCCCTGGCTGGGATGATTTAATTGGGGATTGGTCCTGCTTTGAGCAGGGGGTTGGACTAGATGATCCAACCCTGATATTCTATGATTCTATGAATAGACAAAGCATGGGATTTTAGATGGCTCAGGGCCTTCTTACTGATCCAGAAAGTGAACAGGACTTCTGGTTTACTTTTCCAGGGTTGTGGTTTCAATGTAGATGTTATATCCTAAGTGATTTTATCTAATCACCCACTTCAATTTTCCTTGTTACTCTTCCCATGGAAATATATACAATTCCACAACACCACATACACAGTAGCATTTTAATACAATGGACTTTAGCCTAATTCTATGAAGTTTAATTTAATTCAGTAAGGTTCCTTCAAGATATTGCAGGAAATTGTCAGTGTCATAATCTCTACTAAAGATTAGTAGCCTGATCAGTGGAAAGACTCTCCCAAACTTCATTGGGTTTTGGATTAGGCCCTAGATTTATCAGGAATCATGTGGTAGGGTGAGGTAGATGTAAGAATTGCATTACCCATTGCTTGTGGTGGTCAGAGTTGCCATTTTGAAGTTCATAATTAGAAAGTCCATGTTACTGATATTGCCACTTGATCCTTCCCATCTTTAAATGTATAGCTGTCTCAAAAATTAAGGCTGAGATTTTCAAAGATGCCTAAGGGATCTGGATGTCCTCTTGAAAATTAAGTCAAATCAGGGCAGCTGTGTAAATCTTGACCCATGTTTTTCTTATGCCATTTGTTTTCAACACTTGAGAGATAAAATGTCAGTCTCCTGCATCAGGACTTAGGAATCAGTTGCCTTTAGTATTAATTACATAAACTTAGAAACTAAAGATGGAAAAGACCTTCCAGACCTTGGTCCCTGCAAATGGAAGGATGGGAAACTAATGGGAGTAGCCCTATTACATCTCAGTGCTGAAAGCTCAAAATAGACTATCTAATTTTGTGAATTACGCATGATCTTTTTGTCACTTAAAAATATAACAACAAAGATTTTGCTATTTGCCAGATGTAAAGTAGATTTACTTTCAGGCTTTTTTGGTTGGCAGCCTATAACTATCAGACAGGATAACAGCTGCGAAACACTGACTGGAATTCATCGACTTACTGATATGAGGAAAACTCACTTCTCTCAGTGGATTAATTTATTTGAATTATGAAATGTGGAAGCCCCGTCTTTATAAAGTAGGTTTGATATTTCAGTTGTTTTAATGCTCAGTTCTTGTTTTGCATCATCAGAACAAAAGGATCTCAACTCATTTCTCCGTCTGTTTCTGATTTGTGTTTTAAACAATTGACTGAGTTTGTCCTTCTGTTAGAATTAATTAAGCATGTCTGAGTTCTGCAAATTGTCTTCAGGGGAATGGTCATTTTGAGACACTGTTAATGAATATAGTGCATAACAAGATCAATAACATAACTTTCTGATAATGAGCTTCTTGCAATTACTCAAGAATTCACTGTAATCAGTTTAACCCATTTACCAGCAGGGGGCTCACAATTAAAAAATTGGTAGGCTTGAAATGCAAAAGCAAATTATATAGTCTCCTTGTTTAAGAAAGATAGCGCTAAATGCCTTGAAATGTTAATATAGAAAGCTATCCAAAGTAGCAAGAAACAGTACTGCATCACTAAAAGTCATTTAAATGAAGTGGATCTACCTCCAGGAGCCCCACTGAATACAGATATTAGATTTCAGAGTAACAGCCGTGTTAGTCTGTATTCGCAAAAAGAAAAGGAGTACTTGTGGCACCTTAGAGACTAACCAATTTATTTGAGCATAAGCTTTCGTGAGCTACAGCTCACTTCATCCAATGCATGTGAGCTGTAGCTCACGAAAGCTTATGCTCAAATAAATTGGTTAGTCTCTAAGGTGCCACAAGTACTCCTTTTCTTTTTACTGTATATAATATGTTTGCTGCTTGATAATTTACGAATACCAAAAATTACCATGTCATTTTCACATGAAAAGAGTTGTTTCTTAACTTTTAGTGGAGCCAAGTCTTTTCATAGATTGCTGATGGCAAATTTTCTGTCTGTTTGGATTTGCACTAGTAAAATATAATTTAGTGATGTTGTGCTGGAAACCTAGTAATTAATGTCACACACACAGCAAGCCCTATTTATCTCTCTGTGATAAATATACTGTACACAAACAGAGGGTGCTCACACTGAGGTAAATCTAAGTTGACAGCACCATCATAAAGATAACTAGATTTAACACTCCCAGTTATACCATAGCACACAAACTCTTCAGACAATTTGATTTCAGACAAGGGCCAAACAAGACTGGTGACTTTTGTATATGCCTTTGGTACAACCCCATGGGGTACTATGAGGTCTGAAAAGTCAGCAGGTGGGTTTTTCTAACCCATAACTAGAGCTGGGTAAATTTTGGGTTTTTTTTTCCAACAAAAATCAGGGATATGTAAAAAAAATCCCATCTTTTTATTGCCCGTACCCCGTGATATTATGGCCAATGCCTCCCAAGAGCAGACTGCCAGTCTTAGTATGTTAATTCAGTATTAATGCTGGAACAAATTCAGTCCTGAAGGAAGTAGATGAAAATACTTGCTTACACATGGGTTGAATTTAAGCTATTGTGTCTAATGATAAAGTGGGCTTTAAAATCTTAGATTGCTACAGTTTTGAGTAGTGCACTAGATGTGTGGAAAACTTTGTAATAAAATTGAAAACCAAAATAAAATAAAATTTGGTTTGTTAAATGCTCCATTACTGTCACAGAGTGACTGGCTCATAAGTGGGAGCTAAGGCAGTACACTTGGACTAATTATCTGTTTGATTAAAAGAGGGCACCTGGACTTTATAAGAGGCTGAACACCTCCTAGAAAGGGAAGTTTAATTATAATAGCTAATGCTGGCTGTGGGAAGGGAATTAGGAAGGAACTCAAAGACAATCAGGAATCAATAATAGGAAAACATTGCTGGGGCTGAAACATTGCTGGGCTGGGTCCTAAAAGAAAATAGTCTGGTAAGCCTTCAAGAAGTGGCCAGAAATTTAAGGTGTGTCTATAATGCATGCTTTGTTCAATGGTTTGTAGTATACATACCCGTGTAGCCCCACTAGCATGGACATAAATAGCAGTGTAGCTGCTGAGGCATGATTTAGGCAACTACAGTAGAGACATATCTGAAGGGTGTGAGTATATACATGAGTAGGTACCATTCATGGCTTTCTACTAGCTCAATCCATGCCCCCTGTCTGCACAGCTATTTTTAACCAGTTAGTGTCCTGCTCTAACTGTGGGGGGAAAAAAGGCTCTGCCTGCTCCCCACTGCTGGTGCCTTCCCTCAGTGCTGCTGGGGTCTTCTTTCACTGCAGGTAAGGACTGTGGCTCGCTGCTGGAGCCTTTCCCTGCTGCTTCAAGAAAAGACTCCCGCATTGGGGAGGCCACAGGACCCTGCTGGACCCTTTCCTTGTCTCAAGTAATGTCTCCCCCAGTGGGGAAAGACTCTGGCAGCAGGGAAAGGCTTTCCTGCTGTCCCCCACCCCTGTCAGAGCCTTTGGTTGCCTTAGTGAAAGGCTCTGGCAGCAGGGAGTTGCTCAAGCCTTTCGCTGCTGCCAGTTTTTCATGGAGATGTGTAGCTAGCTATACACTGCACTGTGCACATGGCATGCTTTTTCACTATGGGATATAGCTACACATATACTCCACTGAATCTGGTGTATAGTATAGATCAGTGATCGGCAACCTTTGGCCTGCGGCCCACTAGGGTAAAAGCTCCCTGGCGGGCCGGGCCGGTTTGTTTACCTGCCGCGTACGCAGGTTCAGCCAATTGCAGCTCCTACAGGCCGTGGTTTGCCGTTCCAGGCCAATGTGGGCTGCAGGAAGCGGCGCGGGCTGGGGGATGTGCTGGCTGCCGTTTCCTGCAGCCCCCATTGGCCTGGAGCAGTGAACTGCAGTCAGTGGGAGCTGCAATTGGCTGAACCTTCAGATGCAGCAGGTAAACAAACTGGCCCCACCTGCCAGGGACCTTACCCTGGAGGGCTGGGGGCCAAATGTTGCCGATCCCTGATTTAGATGTAGCCTAAGAGAAACTGTTGTCTAGGAAAATGGTCCTGGGACGAGAGCGAGGGAAGTAACTGGGGAAGCTAAAGTATATGTTTGGTTGTAGATGATTTAAGATACTCAGTAAAGAGGAACTGAGTTTGCCTGAAGAGAGACTGGGAGAGATGGTGTTTCTCCCACTGATGGGTTGGGAAAAGAGACTGTGTTTTAGTTATTTTATGTGCTAAACTAGACTTGAGAAGTAGTTGATTACACTGGTCCTGGTTTTATATTGAAGAGAATGGGGGGTGGGGAGAGAAGAATAGAGGATAAGTGCTGCTGATCTAGAGAACAATAGGGGGCAGTGCAGAGCAGACTGACACACAATTACAAACCCAAAACTTTCACAGAAAATATGGTTGTTTGCAAATCCATGCTGTGCTTCAAAACCAACCCAGGCCAATTTAATTTTTAGAATGGAAAAAAATACTGAACTCTTTAATTACAACTGGTTTTCGTAGACTTTAAGGCCAGAAGAGACAATTAGATCATCTAGTCTGACGTGCTATATGACACAGCAGCATATTTCACCCAGCTACCTTGGTAAAGAATGCAATATGTGTCTGACAAAAATATATCTTCCAAAAAGGCCTTATTTGAAGAAATGGAGAATCTGCCACTTTCCTCAGTAGTTATTCAATCATTAATCACTGCACTGTTATAAAATTGTGCCACATTTCTAATTTGAACTTGCCTGGCAGGTAAACTCAGCTGCGAGCCACTGGTTCTTGTTCTGCTTTCTTTGCCAGATTAAACAGGCCTTTAGTACCCAGTATTGTCTCTCCATAAAGATGCTTGCACATTGTAATCAAGTCACCTCTCACTCAATTTTTTGATAAACTAAGCAGATTGAGCTCTTTAAGTCTCTCACTGAAGGCATTTTATCCTGCCTTCAAATAATCTTGTGGCTCCTTTCTGCATCTATAATTTTTTCAACACACTTTTCAAAATATGGACCCCAGAACTGGATGCTGTATTCTAGTATTGAACTCACCAATGCTGTTCACAGACTAAAATCACCTTCCTACTCCTACTTTCTACTCCCTCTTTATACATTCAAGGATCACATAGCCCTGTTTATCACAGCATTGGACTGAAAGCTCATGTAGAGTTGTTTCTCTACCATGACCCCTAAAATCTTCTTCAGAGTCATTGTTTTCAAGGATAAGTCAGCAGGGCTTGGTTAAATTCATCCTAGGGTACTTAAGGAAATAGCTAAAGCAATCTTGGAAGCATTAGCAATTATCTTCAAGAGCTCATGGAGGATGGATGAGGGCCAAGAGGACTGGGCAAGGGCAAACATAGTACCTATCTTTAAAAGGGGGAACAAAGGGGACCCAGGGAATTATAGACCAGTCATCCTTACTTGGATACTGGAAAGACAGGGGAACAAATGATTAAATCAATTTGTATGATCCTAGAGGATAATAGGTATATAAAGAACTAGCATTGATTTGTCAAGCACAAGTCATGCCAAACCAACCTAACTTCCTTCTTTGACAGGGTTACTGGCCTAGTGGCTAGGGGAGAAGCAGTAGAGATGATTTATCAGGACTATATCAAAAGCCTTATGAAAAATCAAGAGGCTTTTTAGCTCCTTGGTTCTGTATAAGAAATACAGCACCCAGGACAGAGACATACAGATATATATAGCTTTAAACAGCCAAAGAGCAGCCAAAAAAAAAAAAATTGTAGAAAGTCACCTCTTCTAATTAAAGTCATAAAGATGGTGACAGTATCATAACACTTTAACTTGCATAAAAATATGGTTAGTTTAAGATTTAAGGCTTTTGATAATAAATTATTGTTTATAGCTAATAATCCAAAATGGAACCACAATTATTTTATATTAGAGACATCAAAATGGATGACTTTGACAGAATTGACCAATAGAAGACAGGAGACTGGGGTTAAATAAATTTCAGCAGGGTATGACTAATCTCAAAGAATGAAATCAGGTTTGTTGGACAAGACCCATTTTCCATAAAACCATGTTGACTGGTAGTAGTTAGTTTTCAACCTTTAATTCTTTATTTATTCAATAATCTGTTTCTCCATTATTTCTCCCTGGGAATGATGTCCTATAATTACCTGGGTAATCGCTCTTGACCTTTTTGAATATATAAAATTGAATCTAGAGCCAAGCAGAACTTTAAATGTTGGTGGTTTCTGTGCTTTAACATGGGTTCACTTGACTTTAAAAACTTAAAACAAGGCTGTTAATCCCCCCGCAAAAAGCGGGGGCGGGGGGGTTGACACAGTGATGACTACAAGGTTTTCATGAAACTCATTGAGCCAAAGTTGCAGTTTAGTCCAACTAATTCCTATTAGTGATAGGAAAGGCAAGATTTTAAGGAATTATTGAGCAAATTTTAAGCAAATATTGTAGTTTGTCCACAGTAAGTGAATTCAGAGTGGAAGTATTTACTCTCAGAAATCTGAATGAGAGTTACAGACTTCTAATCACAGAATTGAAACATACTATGTGTCCTGTATGTCCAGTCAAAAACAGCATGAATTTTGGACTTCATTTCTCATGAGAATTCACTATTCAATTTGTGAACAATCTACAGACCAGAAATTATTCACATAAATTGAATAAAAAGCCCTTTATGATTTTTATAGAAAACTGTATTCCATTCTCCACAGGGGCATTGTGATGATTCATAGGTAGGGCCCTTCATTTTCAGTTTTTGTTTTTCCCCGAGAATTTCAGTGTTTATCACAAGAACAAAAAAAAAGGTGAAAATCAGTGCAAAAAACTATTAATAACTTTTTTGGGTAAATATAGGGGTTTATTTTGGTGGATGGAAAGACAGGGAAAAGGTATTCAGTAGATTAATGCTTTGAATTCCGTTCACCACTGTGGTTTGCTGCAGAACTAAAGCAACTCAAAATACAATGCCACCTCTAAGTTTAAGAAAACAATATATCGCTAATTCACAAATAAACTGTTGTAGACTTAGAACTATTAGCCTATAAATATTTACATTTAATATTTTCAGCGCATACACTCAACTTCATCCTTTTCTCCTGTTTGTTTTTTTAAAAACTTTTGAATACTTGTGTTCTGAAATGTATTCTGATTCAGATTTTCATTTTCTTCCCATTTTAGCATGTCAAATCTTTAAACTGGTATCTCCAGACAGCCTGAAATGTGTATATTGTGGGTGTGAGATTCATCAGTACGTTCAGATGCACATGCACTTCAGAGCATGTATGCATGCGTGTTTATTGTGTGTATCTTCTAGACTAATACATAACCTTACTTCAACAGGCAGCTTTGCATATACACACAGACTAATGTAGTATTGTAATACATAGACCTCATGTAATGTATTTTTCCTAATAAGACAAGTTATTTTTCATATATTTAAATGATACAAAAGTAGGGTGAAAATCAGAAAAAAATGAATAATATTTTGTGAAACCTGGGAATTTTCAGGTAAAAGTTGGTTTAAACTGAAAACAAAGGGACTTATTCATAGATTAAAGTTTGTGTAGCACATAAAAGAGGTAAATGGTACATAAGTGAAATATAATTGGGCTTTCCGATGCTAGATTTCAAGTGGTGGAAAAATGCTAAAGTGGGCTGTGGAGAGAATCTTATGAACCTAGAGAAATTACATGGTGCTTTGATACATGAAAATTCAGTTACGTGAATTTGAAGATTACGGATAATGCTTCACAATATTGTTCCAAATTTATTATGTTCTGTAAATTAGAAGATAAAAGACAGAAGATATAATTTGATGTCACTTTTGTTGGACTTTTACTATTGACTTCAATGAGAGTAAGAGCAGGTTCACAATTTAAAACATAATTACTAGTTGAAAATTCAGAAGGAAAAGCCAATTGCCTAGGGTTCACTACTTGAGTTTGAGGATGATAACTTTTTTTATTTGTTTCAGACTTTCCTTCAGATTGTACTCAAAATTTGAAGGCAGAATGTCTCTGCAATTGATAAAGCATATTGTATCTCAACAAATAACCAAAAGAAATTCAACTCCTTTAACCAGAAACAAAAGTGATGAAGATTCTGTTGGTGGACTTGCAATATATTTGAAAAGCACAATGTTCTTTAAGTAGAAAAGAGAAATAAGTTTTCAAAACCAAAGGACATATACTTTTATGTTTCCAGATATGTGATGACCAAAAAAAAAAAAAATTAAGTAATGTATTTAGCTGAGAAAGTTATTTCACTTTTCATAGACTGGTTTGGAAACAATTTTGTGCCCTGCAAAATTTAGGATCCCTTCCTTTGATAAAATTGTTGTGCTATTAGAAGATCCAGATGAAGACAAGTCTTTATTATAAGAACATAATAGATCTAAATTATTTGGAAGACACAGAAAATGGTTCAGAAAATAAGAGGACTAAACTCTCATAATTGAGAGGTGAAGAGCAGATAAGCATCCAAGTTTTCAGATTTTTCTCCAAAGCTTATCTAACCTTAACTGAATGTTTTTGAGCTAGAAATCTCATGAAACGGGGCTTTCAAATGAGACATTTAGTATTGTATTTATGGACATGAGCTAGACCATAAATACCTTGAGAACAGACTTTCTCTGATATTTTGCTATTTCTGGTTCCAGATGAATTGAGATATGATGAGCCCTCTGGCAGTTAAGGGGTTATCATGTTCCTTCCTAGAACATGGATGATGCTGGCAGGGTTATTAAAAAGGAAAGGGGAAGCTGGTGCGAAGGAAGCTACCATATGGGAAACATTTCCTCTTCCTCTCTAGCTAGCTGAAGTTGGAGAGGCCTTGGGTAGTTATTATCAGGTAGCATGAAATGATTCATTCCAGTTTTGAGGATGTGCTTTTGAAATAAAGTTCTGAAGAAAGGGATGTGAAGAGACTGTAGCTGGGCCTGTATTTTTCCATTCTTAGGTGGCACATCTGTATTCCAGTTTACACAAGGGTATTAAAATCCTATGGAAACTTATAAAGTGAAAGCATTATTAAGTTGAGAGTGTACAGGCTCTTTAGAACAGCTTTTATCTGTATCTAAATAAGTTTATTCATCCTCTTGTTCTTAATTTTATCTCCAACAAGGAGTCACTGAGTATGGGGATTTTTTGACACTCTTTTTTTCTGGTCACAAATATATACACACATTAAAAAAACCCAACAAATAATATATGTTTCCATCCCCCACTAAGCCACCTTGTAGCGGGGCATGACTCACCCCTGCAGTGCCTCCTGCTGGTCATCCAGGGAATTAGTGTTTCCAACCTCTGGAGCACCCTCTGCAGGCCGGTGTCCCACTTGTCCCCGAGTCCCTCCTGGACCCTGGTGCCCCTTTCACACCAGGGTGCTGCCCCCTGGCTGTACCCCCACAGATCTGGGTCTCCCCCTGCCCGTGGGGAATCCCCACCCTCTATTTCCACCTTGCCTCAGTCTTTGTCTACTGCCAGTCACCATCTAGCCCCCGCTCCCTGGGGTGGACTGCAGTATAATTGCCGCTCATCATCGGCAAGGAGGGTCTGGACCTGCTGCTTCTGCCTACCCTCGGGCTGACCTCTGCCACCCCAGTACCCTTTTCCTGGGCCTTCTAAAAGGCCTGCAGCCTGGGGGTTTCCCAGTCCAGAATTCCCCAGCTCCTCTGGCCTTGCCCCAGCCCTGCTCCACTTTAGGTGCCCTGCTTAGCTCCCAGCAGTCAGGCCCCTCCCTCTCAACATCTAGAGACAGACAGTGTCTGCCTGGCCCACTGACCTCTTATAAAGCCAGCTGGGCCCTGACTATGGCGTGGCCGCAGCTGTGGCTGTTTCCCCAATCAGCTGAGGCTTGCTGCTTTCCCTAGCAACAGCCCTCTCGCAGCCTCAGCCCACTCCGAGGGCTGATTTCAAGTCCTTCAGGGCAGGAGCGGCTGACCACCCCGCAACACACCTATGTAGCTTTCAGCACCTTAGAGACTACAACCCAATTCATTGAAAGCTTATGCTCTAATAAATTTGTTATTCTCTAAGGTGCCACAAGTACTCCTGTTCTTTTTGCGGATACAGACTAACACGGCTGCTACTCTGAAACCTGTGTAGCTTTGTGAATGCTGACTTCCAGAAATGTAAGTAGGGATGCCACCCACAACTAGCAAGCTCCTTGGATAGATGTTCCTGGAGCAGGATTCTCAAACGAAGTAGTGGAACATCTGTCTTGCCAGTGTGATCCAATCCTGTAGGCATGGTCTGATCACACCTAAGACCTGATACTTGTCAGAATTCATAGCAGGAGAGCCAGATGTAGGCAACTGATAGCTAGGGAAGCAGCACAGCACCCATACAAAAGAAAGCCAGGGCGAGCACATTGGAAATTTTTTGGACTAAACTGTTTTATTTGTGGGAGAGGGTGGCCTGGTGGTTAGGGCATTCAGTTGACCCCAAATTCAAAACCCTGCTCACCTTTATTATATTCACTGCCTTGCCTTCATTATATTCTGCCATTATTATATTCAACTGTAATAAAAGGAACCTACAGGTCTGTACCCTGTGATACATTAGCTTCAGCAGTTAGCATAAGGCATGAGGCCTGTGACCTTCAGCACAGATAAATGGCCCAATGATAACACCCAAGTTTTGGGGAACTGAGAATAGTGTATGTAAGGGGGAATTTTGTCTGACTTTGCCATGAAGACACCAGCCAACCACAGGAACATGAGCTAACATCTGCAGATATCTGACCACAAGAGTGCCATGGCAACAAATTGATGTATATAATAATAAACTGAGATCATTCATACACTAACATATAGGAGGAAGGCATCCCAGCATTAGTAGAGCAAGGAAATACGAATAAGGAAGGAGGCAGAAACTGCCTACTGAATATACATTAGACATAGTGACGTCAGTGTAACATATTCCAAAAGTTTTATCCCAGTCTGTGTGCGGGGGAGAGAGAGAGAGAGAGAGAGATGTAACTCTTGTGAGGTGCCAGAATGATGGTCACTGGAGATGAGGAGGAAGATGATGACAATGGGGAAGATAGTGGCTAACATTTCTGTTTGTTCTGCAAGGGATGGTGTGAGTATGGATGTTCAGATATACATTCTCTATCAACCTTACTGAGTTACAGTATTTGTGACTTTGCTAAATGTATTAATAAACTATTGTAAACCTTGAAGGGTTCCTGTAGTCTGAGTGTTGCAACTGTGCACATTGTGGTTCCCAACTATACAGAAATGTTAATAGTACTGGGCCTGATCTTGGGACGAGACCCTGTCAACCCTCAAAGTGATAACTGGGAATTCTTAAGTAATCAATATAATTAATACATAATCTATAGATCAAGCTACGCTGCACCGCCTGACTCAGACCAGGGACCCACACCAGATGTCCCATATTCCTAGTAAGTGCCCTAACTACTGGGCTATTGGTGATTCTGGCATTGGTTCTCTCAATCTCTCCCATTAGAGCGGTTCCACTTTGTATAAATAATTAAATATTCTCAAGGAGAGTGAAAGTAACTCTATAGTCCAGTGGTTAGGGCACCCAACTGCGATGTGGGAGACATAGGTTGGACTCCTTGCTTCTAATCGCCAGGCCTTTGGCCAACCTCTCCCTGCTTCCCCCCCACCCCCACCCCCAAAAAATCAAAACGTTTCAGTGTTGTCTAAATGTTTTTTTCCTGCTACAGAATGGGCTACTTATGCAGCTGATCTGGCTTAGGCATCTAATTTCAGGAAAGGATTCACAGACAAGAATCTTGAGCAGAGATAGACACCTCCCTCTGGCCTGTCAGCTAGGCACCTAAATACTTTGTGAATCTGAGCCCTAAGCCATCCTTTCCTTCTGTATTTCACTCCTGGCAAGGTTAGGCAGTTCCCTGCTCAGCTTGATGGCTTCTGAGGATCCCCTCCTTAGGCACCTAAATCTCCCACTCTATTGAATGGGGAGCTTGGATGTCAAATTCAGGGCTGAGGATTCCACTATGCAGCAGGGGTCCTAGGAGTTAGACATTTTCTCCACTCAACATTGTACCACTGAAGTACTTTTGAGGATCTGGGCCTAAGTGACTTTCCTTACATTATACAGAAAGATCCGAGCAAGGACATGAACACACATCTCCTGAATCCCAGGTTAGTGCACTCGTTACTAGACAATGCTGCCACTATTTTTTTTTTAAATATAGGAATTTCTGCAGGAATGTCAAAATCTGCTGTGTTGTAAATGTATACTTTAAAGGCATGAGGTATATGTGGCAGTAGAAGAGCAGAAAAAGATATCAACAGACGCTGCAATGGGGACATTATCGTAGTTGAAGAAGACACCTCTTTTCCTCAGGCAAAGGTATGAGTTTTGATGCGAGTTTAAGTGTAAGTTTAGCCCATACTCACTCAACATTAGATAGTGCTGATCAGCTTCAGTCCAGGAGGTCAGAACAGTTCCAGTAGCTACACACACACACACACACACACACACACACACACATTAAACTTATATAGAAGTAAACAAACATTGATACTTCATGGAGCCATTCTACCACTGGAAGTGCTGATAACTAAATTGTTCTATAAACCTGCTCATAGGGTGACCAGATGTCCTGATTTTATAGGGACAGTCCTGATTTTTGGGTCTTTTTCTTACATATGCGCCTATTATCCCCCACCCTCTGTCCCGATTTTTCATATTTGCTGTCTGGTCACCCTACCTGCTCATGAGAGTTGTAGCTCAATATACTGCAGTTTTTACACAGAATAACTATTCCATATACAATAGTTAATATCATTAAAGACAGGAAGAGCCAGTTAAATAGTCTCCCACTACTTGGAATGAGAATTAAAATATGCTAGATGTAAGACCTAATAGAGGGCAATGGGATGAAGGTAGCCAAGAGCTTTTCAGTTCCTGTCACTGGGAGCCTCTGCTGGCAGAACTCAGTCAGGAACCCAGTCAGGAATTTATAGTTACCTCTCCTCTGCCAAACCCATAAGAAGATGATACCAGCACTGAATCCTCCACTGAGAGCAACCGCTTCTGTAGGTCCCCCCACACCATTGGAGTTAAATCTTGCCCAATGGCTATAATATCATCTTGAGTTGAGCTGATACCCAATATCTCAGCTGGACCAATGTGCTCAGTACAGCTGAGGTAATGGGGAAAGAGGCAAAGTGGTTTTGAATCTAATTAGTGACATTTTTTTCTTCGGGTGGGGGGAAGACCCCTTTGCTAAGAATTGGAATCCCTCTGTGTAATAACTTCCCCAAATTTCAAACATTTCATATATTTACTATAAATGAAAATGTGGTATCTTTTCATTCTCCCTTCCTGTAATTAAAAATTTCCTCTGATGTTCAAAAGTACAGATGCACCCCAAGAGTTTGGCAGCCATATTCTAGGATATCTAAGCATAAGTGAGCAATTGGCTACATTTGAAACCTGTGCCTATTGGCTGTTTTTATCATTAATAGCTACACTTAAAAAGATTGAATTAAAAATCCTCTTTGTAAGAGGTCCAATTTCATGAAACTTTTCATAGAGCCAAAAATTTCTATGAGACATATCAATGGGAAGCAAAAAGCTTCTCTAATTTACAAAGCATTAAAAATGATGGGGAGTATTAGGCTAGCAAAGAGCAGGGAAAGGACATATCAATTGAATTAGACCCAGATAACTAGGAAGGAATGTAGGAGGGCACATATTAAGCTAAAATCTGCCACTATTACCCACTTTCCTTATTACACATACCACATAGCACTTTGGTCTCCAGTAACCCTGAGCAGAGGGCTTCAAAGATGCAGATGTATGCTGGTCTGGTTAGTCATATAAAGCAGCACTTATCCCCAGACTGTTTGGTAGCCTTATACTTGGATCATTTCTGTTACAGATGGGGAAATTAATCAAAAAGAGGTTCCTTATTTATTATTTGCATTCTCTCCTTATATCACTCTATGGAATTCTTATGAAAGACACTCAACTAACCAAATGACTGAGTCAAAAGTTGCTGGGTGTCAAAACTGCTTCTTAATAATTGGGAGTGCTGTGAATTACTTAAGTTTAATCTGTAGCATGACTAAATGTAATTTAAGCAGCTAGATACAAAAACATTAGAGTAAAATAAGTGGGGGGTTGGGAATCTTAATAAAATGAAGGAGATATTAAACATGTTATTAGTACAGTATAGACAAGTCACAGCATATTGAGATAGCTGCTTAGGAAAGGAAAATCAATACAGTATGTGTGGATGCTCCATATATTGATCTATAAACTACTGTGATATATGGTTTGCATGACAATGCAATATCCTTTACCATTTGATGTTATTGTTCTCTTTTGTAAAGCACGTATTTCGATTAGTATTGATCTTATCATGCATTTGCTTGGCCATGATAATTTTTGTTGTTGCCTTTCTAATACGTCTTATTACTTGCATGTTACCTTTTATTAAATAAAATATATGAATAAAAATATTAAAGCCACATCTGAATTTAAAAAAAAACCTCTGGAGAAAAAAGACACTAAGAATATTGTTCCAAAAAGCCCTCTTTGTAAATAATAAAAAGATATGTGATTGATTCTGGGAGTTAGGAACGTGCACTAAATATAGACATGTATAAACGTGCCACAGAGCCATCAGTTGCTAAAAGAAATTTCTGGGTTTCAATGAGAGATGAGTGAACATACAGTATTTGCCCCAAAATTTGAACTTAGTCTTCACTGAACCAGCTTCAAGAGGGAAGTAGAGTACTGAAAATCTATTAAGGAACTCTATTCTTAAAGGATTTCCAGCCCAGTTAAACAATACATAAGAGGTATGGATAGCTTATATCTGATTCAGATAAGGATCCAGCCTGTAGGTGCTTATCCAAATTGAGCCAAACTTGTCACTAACATTAATAGCTGTAGATTCACCTCCTGCTCTCCAGTTTTGATCAACACTTTAGTAGAGAGCAGGGATCAGCAACCTTTGGCATGTGGCCCACCAGGGTAAGTCCCCTGGCAGGTTGGCCCAGTTTGTTTACCTGCCGCATCTGCAGGTTCGGCCGATTGCAGCTCCCACTGGCCGCAGTTTGCCGCTCCAGGGCAATGGGGGCTGCGGGAAGCAGCATCCAGCACATCCCTCAGCCCGCGCATCCCTCGGCAGCCACTGTTTGTTGTCCTGTGCCTTCTCTTTTCTCACTGAACCCAAAAAAGGTACTAGAGCTGGCACTAGCTGGCAGTTTCAGGAGAAAGGGGAAGGATTGAATAGGAATGGAGAATGAGCAAATTGTTCACCTCTAAAAGTGGTCCCCTGATGTCAGGGTTGTAGACACATTGGCAGGACAGTACTTGGTCTGAGGAGAAGAAAGCAGGCTTTTTTCTGCAGGGCTATCTATAATTCTGAAACACTACTAAAGAAACAAAACTAAAAAAGCAGGTGTAGGCTTGTGATAAAACATTCACATTCGCATTTTGGCTCCAAGAGTATCTAGTACTCATGTTATTGTTTAGTCTCAGAACAATTTCAATTTGCTCCTAGTCCATTTCAATTCAGACAAAGTGTAATTGTGTGAGTGTACTTGAAGCTCTCTAGCTGAACCCAATTCTGAAATATTTAAAAGATTATTTTTTCTCTTGAGATAAAAAAGGCTCCCCCATGCAGGCACGCATTAGCCCTGTGAACTATTTAAGTTCCACTTGCATCCTACTCTGATAGTTTACATGGGACTGAAGTGGTATACAGGACTTCTGCAAAGGGGCAAATTTCTGCCCATGTGAACAGGAATGGGGCCTGGTGTACAAAACAAGGGAAGGACTTTCCTGAGTGAAAGTCAAAGAGCTGGTGACAGCATGTTAAACATGCCAACAATAATGCTGCTGACTGTATCTGTTCCTTGGACTTAGACTCAGAAAATGTTTAGCTTTGTTGCAGATGTTTGGGGAGGAGCAAGTGGCCAAGCTGAACTTATGGATTGTTGTCTCAAAACAAGAAAAGAAAAAACTTTCTTTGGCAAAAATGGTTAATTTTTCCCATTTATATTAGCTTTGCATTTTCCACACTTTTCTTTAATGCTTGGGTTCCCATAAATTGCCTGTCGCTCTTTGTTAGGCCTTGTCTACACTACTGCTACACAGGGTAAGTCGACCTAAGTTACACTACTCCAGCTAAGTGAATAAGTAGCTGAACTCGATGTAGCTTAAGGTCAACTTACTGTGGTGTCTACACTATGCTGCGTCACTACGAGACACTGTGCTGTCAATTTACCATACTCCTCTCATTCTGGTGGAATACCAGAGTTGATCAGAGAGTGCTCTTCACTAGACCCGCTAAATTGACCCCTGCTGCATCGATCACAGCAGTATCGATCCCTGGGAAGTGTAGACATGGCCTTAGTAATAATTAACATTATAATATGAAATCATTGATTAAAAATCCTTTACACCTATTGACTAGAATAATTATTTTGTCGTTCCAGTTAAATGGCCAATCCCAAGAGGGGATGAGTATCTTCTTCTGTTTTCAGGGGAAGTTGGGAGCGGCACCGCTTGTTACCATTGCTGCTAGAGGTCCCGCTGACATCAAGGACCTATATTTGCTAGGTGTTGTACAAACACAGAGTGACAGTCCCTGCCCAGAAAAGTTTACAATTTAAATAGATGAGACAAAGTACGAGAGAAGAAACAGAGATAAAGGGAAGTGACTAATCCACAGTTAGCAGAACTGAGTCCAGTCCAGTGCTCTAACTGCTAGACAATAGTACCTCTAAATCACAAGGGTTTTTTTGTTTATTAGACTGTGTAGAAGACACAGATGAAAATATCTGCAACAGCACCATAATGAAGTGTTTTGTGTATGACATTTTATTCACTTCTGTAGATTCACATGCTAACATAGCTCCTCTCACTAACAGTATGCCGTTCAAAAGGGATGCTTACAACAAATGCCATTTAATAAATCAGCTCCCAGTGGCTGCTGCAGCTGAGATGCACATCATGCCTATAACAATGACAGACAACTCTGCATCGTGGTTTGATTGTATTTTCACTGCTTTATGTACAGAAAAGTGACTAAATAAGGGACATATTGGAGCCCACAGGCTAATTTGTCAATGACGATGCTTAACAAATGGGATTTTCAAAACTGATGAGCTTCTAAGTTGTATTTTATTAAAATGATCCCACTTCAAATGTACAAAAGATCAGCAAGGTGTTAAACTGTTTTCTACTGAAACCACTTAATTTCTGGGAATGTCTCTTCTCTAAAAATGTTTTCTACATAGTCTATACATTTTTGCATGAATGTGGAGTCTGGTATCATGAATTTGCATTTAACTTTTTTCTTTGTACATTTTTCATTGATTAAGTATTGCATAGCCAATGACATTATGGATAAGACTCAAACTACTTTAGCAAATCATACAAAAGTACATTAAGACCTGAATTAATAAACTATATAAATCAAGCATTTGTCACTTGTATCTTAGTTTGCTTACAATTTAGCTTTGTGTGTATAACACACAGGACTTTGCAAGAGTAAATTGAAGTCTGTTAATTACAAGATGACAGTATTTTTATTTATTTACATTTCTGCACTGGTTTCAGTGATCAGTGATCTGCTGGGACTAAGTGGGAAACAAATGTTTGTGCTGATGTGTTAGGTTTCCCGGATGTCTTTTACTATTGCTATTTTACTGGTGCTATTTACTGTGATGTGTATGCTGTGCACCCAGTAAGAGATGCACATGATCATTCCTGAGTGGGTCTGTGAGCAGGTAATATTCTCACTCTGCTCTAAGTAAAGTCTGCATCACACCTATCCTTTTCTGGGGTTTGGCAATACTGGTAACTCAAATAATAAGAACAGGATGTAAATCTCAAGGTACACATTTTCCACAAGTCTAGTTGTTCCTAGGATTTCCTACAGGACCTCCCTGTCTCTCCTCTATGACCAGAGGGTGCTACCCATCTCTCATATCTGGCAGCTTCACAAGGAGTCTGTGGAATGTATTCAGAAACTTTATGCAGGGCTCTAATTTATACTAGTTTCTTTCAACAGAAGAGGGCCACATTGCTATGGGTCATTAAGCCTGCTGCCTTGTTACAAGCTCGGTTCCTTTCTTGCTGAGAGGACTTAAAGGGCATGATTGCTCATTCTCCTGGAGGCAGGTCTCATGTGGCCTGGGGTATTTCAGGATTTTATCTTATATCCCTTCAGTATGTGTATGAGATCACTCAGAGATCATGTGATGTATCCAGTTTGTGGGTTATACTTCTCTCTGTGTCTGTTTCATCAAATTGGGAAGTGATCAGTTTACCCACTGGGTTTTGGATGTAGGTTTTGGCTGCTACTCAGCCCAGAGAAGTTACTCTGAAGGAGTAGACTGAAGGAACAAGTTAGAGGAAATGGCAGAGAGTATGTCAGCTACTTATGCTGCAGGGTTTGCCCAAATTGTGTTACTAAAATTTTCAACTTGGGTCTTGTTGGTTCCTGAGATGATTCTGGATATCCTAGCATGCCCAAGAGAGCTTTTAGATTTGCATTTGACCAGATGGCTAGGACGTTCTCATATGGATTCTACCATGGATGCTAGGGAGAATGGCTGTTTTTCATATACTATAGTCACATGTGACTAAGGGCTTGTCTACATGGTACAGTGATGTGCACTAGAGGGTTGTGAATTCTAAAGCATACCAATGTATTGCACCTGCCCATGTAGACCCTGCTGATGGACACTAATAGTTCCTTGATTAATGTGAACTGTGTACTAAGTTAACACACACTTGGGGCACTTTTATGTACTCCAGCAATGTCTACATAGGCCAGGGTCCACACGCACACGGGTAGACTTTAGAATTCACTATAGTGTCCATTGCCACCCCTCGTAGACGAGCCCCAAATTATTTGCTGAGGTGGGGGGAGGAAGTGTATTTGCAGTTTTTTCATTCATTATTCCTAATTCTACCATTTAAAAAGTGTCAGCTATCTAACAAGTCAGTAGAAACAAAACCATGGGATTTTTCCACTGGTTTCAGTGATCAATAATCAGATGGGAATAGGCAGGAAACAAGTGTTTGTGCTGATATGTTAGGTTTACCAGCTGTCACAGATAGTCAGAATTAACAGTTTCCAAATGATCATATGGTGAAATTGGTTCACATACTTGCAAATATCAAATGCATTCATAGGAAATGGATCAGTTCACAAATAATTCAAAACCCACACAAAGGGTTCCATTCATGAGATAACTGAATCAGAACAATCTGATTGGTAATGAGAGCTAATTATCAGACCCATCCAAGTTATATCAACCCAAAGAATTCCTTTAAAGTGCAAACTTTTTTGAGCATCTTTGTAATTCTGTAGTAATTAATCAGATTTTCTTCTCAATGCTGCCAAAAGCTAACGTCCATTCTCAGGCCAACTCAGATAGGAATCAATGTTAACAAATAAGGGCTTTACCATACCCTGCACAAGTTGTCCCCATGCTGGGACAACTAATTCCGCAAGCTTGGTTTGCAACATATTGTTTCTTTGTGGGGATGGGACTTTGAATTCAAGGCCATTGATCTTCACAGGAGTTGGTTCTTTCTAGCACCATGGCAAAATGGCTCCTGTGGGAGTTATTCTCTCATGGTGTCCCCAGCTGTCACTGCTCCCCAGGCCCAGTGTTGTATTAGCGGAACTGGTGTAAATTAATGCTCATAAGACCATACCCCAGGGCTGGGATGGGGAATGATGCAGTGGAAAGCAGCCATATTTCTAGCCTCACTCCCTCCTAATCCAAAGAGAAGTTTTCCCAGGATAAGGGTGTGAAGGAAGCAGGCTGCTGAGCTAGCACTTCCCCTCATACACTCACACTTTGGCACCCTTCCTGTATTTGGACCTGCTGCCACCATGGAAGTTGAGGGAAGTGTTTGACCCTTTATTTATATTAATCTTTGTCACTGTGGCATTATTATGGAAAACCTAGTGTAGCTTTCACTGGAAACTGGTGATGCAAATAAGACTGTAATTTAATGCATTAAGTGTCATTAGACCTCTGTGAGAAATCCAGCAAAGTATTTTTACATGTACAGTAATAAATCTTCTGTTCTAGTGAAAAGAAACATTGTTTGCAATGAGGAAGCTTTGTCTTCCAATCTCAATTCAATATATGTCAGATTTGAAGAAAACATGAATGATGAATGCATAGTTTATTTTAGTATTTTTCTACTCTCTCATCAACTACTGAAGTGCCATACAGATATTTAAAAAAAAAAAGTAAATTATAGTGCATACTTTTTTTTTGAAGGGGAAGGATGTTAAAACATTCAGCCACTATTGTTTTTTAGCAATTGTTGGGGGGGGGAGGTGGCCAAGGGTGTCCATTTGTATTAGAGACATCTAGCTTGACCCAGTTTAGCATGTAAATGCTCTTTCTTTCTTTCTTTCTTTCTTTCTTTCTTTCTTTCTTTCTTTCTTTCTTTCTTTCTTTCTTTCTTTCTTTCTTTCTTTCTTCTATTCTGATGAACAAACCCAGTGTTTAAACCATTAGTCATTTATCATAGTGTATATAACGCCTTTGGGGACTGCTCATTCACTATGTGGCTAAAAATGTGGCAAGTGTAATTATGTTTATATCTGAAGATGTTCTAGAAGGTCAGGTTGAAAACTTCATAGTTGAGAGGCATTTAAACTTGGAGGTTGGGTTCAGCCCATTATAAATATAGGGCTCAGTCACAGCAGGAATATCTGAGTTGAATTGCCCATTTTGTTCCTGAGTACAAGATCAAAGATTTTAGTATGAATCAATTTAAAGTCCAAATACAAGAAACACAATCAGGGGGTGGGGATGGGGAGAGAGAAGATATCAGAAATATCTACACATGGTGGACGCTGTAATCACCGTAGAAACATTGTCCTGTTTCCTCACACTAGAGCTTAACTTGTGTTTAAAAAAAAAAGTTACTACTTTTTCAGTCTTCAATCTCTGAACCTTGTCCTCAACAGATCAATTAGGCGTGACTCACTTTCACAGCTGCTTTCCCTCCCTTCTGAATTACCTGGCCTACAAACCCCCTTTTTCCCCTCAAAATCCATAATCTTTGTTCCTAGCAAAGAAATCACTGCCCTGTTTTTGTTTTGTTTTGTTTTAAATTCTGTTTCCAATTACCCTTACTGTTCTGTTACAGAGAGCACTCAGCCAACATCCCCCAGTTTCCCAGCTGTTCAGTCTTTTCAGCTTTTATTTTTTCCCAACTTTTTCTGTACCCTAGCACCCAATGTGCAAAAGTGCCACAGATTTCAATTACATGTGGTGCCTTTTATCCTGCAGATGCTTTGTCTTTCCTCCTTGATCTTTCCCCATTCACCCCAAGTTACACGTGTCTCTTCTGCCTTTTGTCTCAAGGGTCTTTTTATTCATCATATGTCCTTTTTCTACTCTTCGGCTGTCTGACTTGTGGATTGAGCACTAACTGAGTTTCATCAATAAGGCTGTCACACTCATTATTATATCAGCCCAAAGCAATCATCTCTACAGGAATTTGGGAATATTAAAGTGGCTTCCATGAATCTGAGCTGCACAATAGGCAAGAAAGGTACTAATCTACTGAGAGAACTTAAAATACGATGTCAGTAATTCTTGGTTTTAAAAAAACAATGGGATGAGTATTAAATGTATTATATACACAGTCGAGCCAGTGCTAAAGAGTATAATCACAGGTCAGGTGAACTACTGCACAGATAGAACTCCCTGCATCCCCTGATTTTAAGAATGCGGTCCACTGACTGGTAAACTAGCCTCTTAAGACCAGAAATTTAGCTGGGATAAATTGAGGCACCCCATTGTCTTCTCCTTCTACTATTACTGGGTGGACAGTGGCGAAAGGGAAGTCACATCTGTAAAAGGTTAGAGACTATACAGTATCTTTACAGCTGGTAAAAAGAATAACAGCTTTATATCTCATTTTAAGCAGTTGATGGGAAATCCAACAATGATCTGACTGTAACTATAGTACTGTACTATGCAGATGGGAGTTGTGATTTTAACTGCTAAAGTTTTCCATTATATATGTATATGCAATACTAGAGTGAATTACAGCATTAATGTTTTAAAACATTTTTATTGTTTGTATTTTTCTATTTAATTATGGAAATAATCATAGAAGACAATATCAAAATGAATTATATGTACGTTGAATTTAAAATGAATAAGGAAAGATTTTAATAAGTGTACAAATGCCATTAAGTAATGAGACATTTACTTAACGGCTGAAATCCAGTGTTTGACTGAAATATGGACCCATCTATTTGTTCTGTTTGTACAGCACCTAGCAAAATAGGGTTCTGGCCCATGACTGGGATTCTTAGGTTGTATCACAATACAAATATAATAAAAACAATCACCAGGACTACGTTGCACAATTATTAGGACATTATTTATAACAGATAGATAAAATTCTGTGAACATTACTGCCAAGAGTTTAAAACAGTAGAAATAGAGTTGTATCACATTTCTGTAACACATTTTGAAATCTAGCATTAAAAGAGGATGTATGTTCAGCGAGGGCTGCCACGAATGGCCATTGTGTAAACTTAGCCTGAGGCTTGAGCAAACTTAGACTGTTTTATGTTTCTGAGTGGCATCAGAAACTCTGTGGTTTTGGCACAAACACCAGAGGAAGTTGTATCAGTTTTTGGCTGAAGCTTGTACTGTTTTGCTTTGTTTGAACATGAAAGTCAAAGTGAAACTTATGGGGATGTGAGCTGGATGTGAACTCATTCAAAGAGAAGCTAAATAAATATTGAGATGAAACTGCTGCATTTCACATAGCTCCATGTGCAGCGGTGCACATGAGCAGTAGCATAATTTTAAAGATAATGTACAGCAGTGATTTTGTTTAGAATCCATCCTGTGTTGTCCTTGTGAAAGGAGAGAGGCTTGTGTGGTCTATTATTGCAGCTTTTATATTGTCAGGGTATGTCTACACTACGGAATAAGGTCGAATTTATAGAAGTCGTTTTTTTAGAAATCGGTTTTATATATTCGAGTGTGTGTGTCCCCACAGAAAATGCTCTAAGTGCATTAAGTGCATTAACTCGGCGGAGCGCTTCCACAGTACCGAGGCAAGAGTCGACTTCCGGAGCGTTGCACTGTGGGTAGCTATCCCACAGTTCCCGCAGTCTCCGCTGCCCATTGGAATTCTGGGTTGAGATCCCAATGCCTGATGGGGCTAAAACATTGTCGCGCGTGGTTCTGGGTACATATCGTCAGGCCCCCGTTCCCTCCCTCCCCCCGTGAAAGCAAGGGCAGACAATCATTTCGCGCCTTTTTTCCTCCGTTACCTGTGCAGACGCCATACCACGGCAAGCATGGAGCCCGCTCAGGTAACCGTCACCCTATGTCTCCTGGGTGCTGGCAGACGCGGTACGGCATTGCTACACAGTAGCAGCAACCCCTTGCTTTGTGGCAGCAGACGGTACAGTACGACTGGTAGCCGTCATCGTCATGTCTGAGGTGCTCCTGGTCGCCTCTGTGAGGTCGATCAGGAGCGCCTGGGCAGACATGGGCGCAGGGACTAAATTTGGAGTGACTTGAGCAGGTCATTCTCTTTAGTCCTGCAGTCAGTCCTATTGAACCGTCTTATGGTGAGCGGGCAGGCGATACGGACTGCTAGCAGTCGTACTGTACCATCTTCTGCCGAGCAGCCATGAGATGTGGATGGCATGCAGTCCTTCTGCACCGTCTGCTGCCAGCCAAAGATGTAAAAGATAGATGGAGTGGATCAAAACAAGAAATAGACCAGATTTGTTTTGTACTCATTTGCTTCCCCCCCTCCCCTGTCTAGGGGACTCATTCTTCTAGATCACACTGCAGTCACTTACAGAGAAGGTGCAGCGAGGTAAATCTAGCCATGTATCAATCAGAGGCCAGGCTAACCTTCTTGTTCCAATAAGGACAATAACTTAGGTGCACCATTTCTTCTTGGAACCCTCCGTGAAGTCCTGCCTGAAATACTCCCTGATGTAAAGCCACCCCCTTTGTTGATTTTAGCTCCCTGAAGCCAACCCTGTAAGCGCCCCTCCCAGTGTCAGAGCAATGGCAAACAATCGGGCATCTGAGAGTGCTGTCCAGAGCACTCACAATGGAGCACTCTGATGGGGCTAAAACATTGTCGCAGGTGGTTCTGGGTACGTGTCGTCAGGCCCCCGTTCCCTCCCTCCCTCCATGAAAGCAAGGGCAGACAATCATTTCGCGCCTTTTTTCCTGAGTTACCTGTGCAGACGCCATACCACGGCAAGCATGGAGCCAGCTCAGGTAACCGTCACCCTATGTCTCCTGGGTGCTGGCAGACGCGGTACGGCTTTGCTGCACAGTAGCAGCAACCCATTGCCTTCTGGCAGCAGACGGTGCAATACGATTGGTAGTCGTCCTCGTCGTGTCCGAGGTGCTCCTGGCCACGTCGGCTGGGAGCGCCTGGGCAGACATGGGCGCAGGGACTAAATTTGGAGTGACTTGACCAGGTCATTCTCTTTAGTCCTGCAGTCCTATTGAACCGTCTTATGGTGAGCGGGCAGGCGATACGGACTGCTAGCAGTCGTATTGTACCATCTTCTGCCAGGCAGGCAAGAGATGAGGATTGCTAGCAGTCGTATTGTACCATCTTATGCCAGGCAGGCAAGAGATGAAGATGGCTAGCAGTCGTACTGTACCATCTTCTGCCGAGCAGCCATGAGATGTGGATGGCATGCAGTCCTTCTGCACCATCTGCTGCCACCCAAAGATGTAAAAGATAGATGGAGTGGGTCAGAACAAGACATAGACCAGATTTGTTTTGTACTCATTTGCCTCCTCCCCTGTCTAGATCACACTGCAGTCACTCACAGAGAAGGTGCAGCGAGGTAAATCTAGCCATGTATCAATCAGAGGCCAGGCTAACCTCCTTGTTCCAATAACAACGATAACTTAGGTGCACCATTTCTTATTGGAACCCTCCGTGCAGTCCTGCCTGAAATACTCCTTGATGTACAGGCACACCCTTTGTTGATTTTAGCTCCCTGAAGCCAACCCTGTAAGCCGTGCCGTCAGTCGCCCCTCCCTCCGTCAGAGCAACGGCAGACAATCGTTCTGCGCCTTTTTTCTGTGCGGACGCCATACCAAGGCAAGCATGGAGCCCGCTGAGCTCATTTTGGCAATTAGGAGCACATTAACCACCACACGCATTATCCAGCAGTATATGCAGCACCAGAACATGGCAACGCGATACCGGGCGAGGAGGCGACGTCAGCGTGGTCCCGTGACTGATCAGGACATGGACACAGATTTCTCTGAAAGCATGGGCCCTGACAATGCATGCATCATGGTGCTAATGGGGCAGGTTCATGCTGTGGAACGCCGATTCTGGGCCCGGGAAACAAGCACAGACTGGTGGGACCGCATAGTGTTGCAGGTCTGGGACGATTCCCAGTGGCTGCGAAACTTTTGCATGCGTAGGGGCACTTTCATGGAACTTTGTGACTTGCTTTCCCCTGCCCTGAAGCGCATGAATACCAAGATGAGAGCAGCCCTCACAGTTGAGAAGCGAGTGGCGATAGCCCTGTGGAAGCTTGCAACGCCAGACAGCTACCGGTCAGTTGGGAATCAATTTGGAGTGGGCAAATCTACTGTGGGGGCTGATGTGATGCAAGTAGCTCACGCAATCAAAGATCTGCTGATATCAAGGGTAGTGACCCTGGGAAATGTGCAGGTCATAGTGGATGGCTTTGCTGCAATGGGATTCCCTAACTGTGGTGGGGCTATAGACGGAACCCATATCCCTATCTTGGCACCGGAGCACCAAGCCGCCGAGTACATAAACCGCAAGGGGTACTTTTCGATAGTGCTGCAAGCTCTGGTGGATCACAAGGGACGTTTCACCAACATCAACGTGGGATGGCTGGGAAAGGTGCATGACGCTCGCATCTTCAGGAACTCTGGTCTGTTTCAAAAGCTGCAGGAAGGGACTTTATTCCCAGACCAGAAAATAACTGTTGGGGATGTTGAAATGCCTATATGTATCCTTGGGGACCCAGCCTACCCCTTAATGCCATGGCTCATGAAGCCGTACACAGGCAGCCTGGACAGTAGTCAGGAGCTGTTCAACTACAGGCTGAGCAAGTGCAGAATGGTGGTAGAATGTGCATTTGGACGTTTAAAGGTGCGCTGGCGCAGTTTACTGACTCGCTTAGACCTCAGCGAAACCAATATTCCCACTGTTATTACTGCTTGCTGTGTGCTCCACAATATCTGTGAGAGTAAGGGGGAGACGTTTATGGCGGGGTGGGAGGCTGAGGCAAATCGCCTAGCTGCTGGTTACGCGCAGCCAGACACCAGGGCAGTTAGAAGAGCACAGGAGGGCGCGGTACGCATCAGAGAAGCTTTGAAAACCAGTTTCATGACTGGCCAGGCTACGGTGTGAAAGTTCTGTTTGTTTCTCCTTGATGAAACCCCCCGCCCCTTGGTTCACTCTACTTCCCTGTAAGCTAACCACCCTCCCCTCCTCCCTTTAATCATTGCTTGCAGAGGCAATAAAGTCATTGCTGCTTCACAGTCATGCATTCGTTATTCATTCATCACACAAATAGGGAGATGACTACCAAGGTATCCCAGGAGGGGTGGTGGAGGAGGGAAGGAAAATGCCACACAGCACTTTAAGCACAGCACTTTAAAAGTTTACAACTTTAAAATTTATTGAATGACAGCCTTCTTTTTTTTGGGCAATCCTCTGTGGTGGAGTGGCTGGTTGGCCAGAGGCCCCCCCACCGCGTTCTTGGGCGTCTGGGTGTGGAGGCTATGGAACTTGGGGAGGAGGGCGGTTGGTTACAGAGGGGCAGCAGTGGCAGTCTGTGCTCCAGCTGCCTATGCTGCAGCTCAACCATACACTGGAGCATACTAGTTTGGTCCTGCAGCAGCCTCAAGATTGAATCCTGCTTCCTCTCATCACGCTGCCGCCACATTTGAGCTTCAGCCCTCTCTTCAGCCCGCCACTTACTCTCTTCAGCCCGCCACCTCTCCTCCCGGTCATTTTGTGCTTTCCTGCACTCTGACATTATTTGCCTCCACGCATCCGGTATCAAGTGGAGTGCCCCCGGTATCAAGTGGAGTGCCCCAAGGGTCGGTCCTGGGGCCGGTTTTATTCAATATCTTCATAAATGATCTGGAGGATGGTGTGGATTGTACTCTCAGCAAATTTGCAGATGATACTAAACTGGGAGGAGTGGTAGATACGCTGGAGGGGAGGGATAGGATACAGAAGGACCTAGACCAATTGGAAGATTGGGCCAAAAGGAATCTGATGAGGTTCAATAAGGATAAGTGCAGGGTCCTGCACTTAGGACGGAAGAACCCAATGCACAGCTACAGACTAGGGACCGAATGGCTAGGCAGCAGTTCTGCAGAAAAGGACCTAGGGGTGACAGTGGACGAGAAGCTGGATATGAGTCAGCAGTGTGCCCTTGTTGCCAAGAAGGCCAATGGCATTTTGGGATGTATAAGTAGGGGCATAGCGAGCAGATCGAGGGACGTGATCGTTCCCCTCTATTCGACATTGGTGAGGCCTCATCTGGAGTACTGTGTCCAGTTTTGGGCCCCACACTTCAAGAAGGATGTGGATAAATTGGAGAGAGTCCAGCGAAGGGCAACAAAAATGATTAGGGGACTGGAACACATGAGTTATGAGGAGAGGCTGAGGGAGCTGGGATTGTTTAGCCTGCAGAAGAGAAGAATGAGGGGGGATTTGATAGCTGCTTTCAACTACCTGAAAGGGGGTTCCAAAGAGGATGGCTCTAGACTGTTCTCAATGGTAGCAGATGACAGAACGAGGAGTAATGGTCTCAAGTTGCAGTGGGGGAGGTTTAGATTGGATATTAGGAAAAACTTTTTCACTAAGAGGGTGGTGAAACACTGGAATGCGTTACCTAGGGAGGCGGTAGAATCTCCTTCCTTAGAGGTTTTTAAGGTCAGGCTTGACAAAGCCCTGGCTGGGATGATTTAACTGGGAATTGGTCCTGCTTTGAGCAGGGGGTTGGACTAGATGACCTTCTGGGGTCCCTTCCAACCCTGATATTCTATGATTCTATGATTCTATGATTCGTCTGTGCTCTGTCAGTGTGGGAGGACAGCATGAGCTCGGAGAACATTTCATCGCGAGTGCGTTTTTTTTTCTTTCTAAGCTTCACTAGCCTCTGGGAAGGAGAAGATCCTGTGATCATTGAAACACATGCAGCTGGTGGAGAAAAAAAAAGGGACAGCGGTATTTAAAAAGACACATTTTATAAAACAGTCACTACACTCTTTCAGGGTAAACCTTGCTGTTAACATTACATACATAGCACATGTGCTTTCGTTACAAGGTCGCATTTTGCCTCCTCCCATCGCGTGACTACCCCCCCAACCTTGCCCCCTCCCTGTGGCTAACAGCGGGGAACATTTCTGTTTAGCCACAGGCAAACAGCCCAGCAGGAATGGGCTCCTCTGAGTGTCCCCTGAAGAAAAGCACTCTATTTCAACCAGGTGACCATGAATTATATCTCACTCTCCTGAGGATAACACAGAGAGATAAAGAACGGATTTTGGTTGAATGCCAGCAAACATACACTGCAATGCTTTGTTCTACAGTGATTCCCGAGTACGTGTTACTGGCCTGGAGTGGTAAAGTGTCCTACCATGATGGACGAAATAAGGCTGCCCTCCCCAGAAACCTTTTGCAAAGGCTTTAGGACTACATCTAGGAGAACCGCAAATGCCAGGGCAAAGTAATCCTTTCACATGCTTGCTTTTAAACCATGTATAGCATTTTAAAAGGTACACTCACCAGAGGTCCCTTCTCCGCCTGCTGGGTCCAGGAGGCAGCCTTGGGTGGGTTCGGGGGGTACTGGCTCCAGGTCTAGGGTGAGAAACAGTTCCTGGCTGTCGGGAAAACCGGTTTCTCCGCTTGCTTGCTGTGAGCTATCTACAACCTCCTCCTCCTCCTCATCTTCTTCGTCCCCAAAACCTACTTCCGTATTGCCTCCATCTCCATTGAAGGAGTCAAACAACACGGCTGGGGTAGTGGTGGCTGAACCCCCTAAAATGGCATGCAGCTCATCATAGAAGCGGCATGTTTGGGGCTCTGACCCAGAGCGGCTGTTCGCCTCTCTGGTTTTCTGGTAGGCTTGCCTCAGCTCCTTCAGTTTCACGCAGCACTGCTTCAGGTCCCTGTTATGGCCTCTGTCCTTCATGCCCTGGGAGATTTTGACAAAGGTTTTGGCATTTCGAAAACTGGAACGGAGTTCTGATAGCACGGATTCCTCTCCCCAAACAGCGATCAGATCCCGTACCTCCCGTTCGGTCCATGCTGGAGCTCTTTTGAGATTCTGGGACTCCATCATGGTCACCTGTGTTGATGAGCTCTGCATGGTCACCTGCAGCTTGCCACGCTGGCCAAACAGGAAATGAGATTCAAAAGTTCGCGGTTCTTTTCCTGTCTACCTGGCCAGTGCATCTGAGTTGAGAGTGCTGTCCAGAGCGGTCACAATGGAGCACTCCGGGATAGCTCCCGGAGGCCAATACCATCGAATTGTGTCCACAGTACCCCAAATTCGAGCCGGCAACGTCGATTTAAGCGCTAATCCACCTGTCAGGGGTGGAGTAAGGAAATCGATTTTAAGAGCCCTTTAAGTCGAAATAAAGGGCTTCATTGTGTGGACGGGTGCAGGTTTAAATCGATTTAACACTGCTAAATTCGACCTAAAGTCCTAGTGTAGACCAGGGCTCTGATTTTACATGAAATGATGGGTTAGTAAGTTACAAATCTGAGTAGAGGCTTTCACTGACATTTCCATTTATCTCTGAGGGAAAAGGTAAGACAAATTGTTTGATTTGATCATGCTTGCCTTTTCTGTATCCATTTGGTATATCAAGTCAAGTTCCTTACCACTTTAAAGTTCATCTCAGGAGCTTTAAATTGATGTCCAATGTTTCCTGATGTTCCTAGTGGATGCAGAGAAAATGATAGTTAAATGATTATTTGTATTTTAGACCATCATGATATAATTCTCTCTTCTCATAAACAGCAGAAAATAAACCTACCCCTGAAATTAGAATTTAGCCACCAAACCCAGTGGAACCATTTCCATTTACAGAAGTTTGATCTCCTATCAGGAGAGGTACAGAATGAGTGCTGCTATTTTTACTACCAGAGTACACCACAGTGTACAGTAACCATATAACTGATTGCATTTGTTTTAGGCTTATTCCACAGCTACTCTATATATGAAACTCCTATTGAACTAAATAGAACTTCAATGGGAGTAATGTGAGTGGATTGGCAAGAGAATCAAGCCCTTTAAAAGGTGAATAATGTAGAATACAGTGATGCACATATTTGGTTTGCCAGTTTGTCGTACGTAAAAATGTAGGACCTTGTAATGCTATGTTTATGTGTAGTATGTTTTTCAGCCATAAGATGTCTCTGTGCTGTAGAGTTTGATAGGGTGTGTTCCTTAGTGAAAAAAGGAGACAAAGCTGGAACTCAAGCTCTGCAGAAAACTTTTTGTTTGTGTCTGTAGTTTTAGCTGTTTACTGTAATACACACATCAAGAAGGGCTGTGATTCCTTATATCATTACAGTCCAGAATTTCCTTAATCTGGAAATAATTTGTGTATGGGAGTGGGGACTATGTCATTTCACAATTTTTTGCAGAGAACTGCTGAGATAAGTAATCAATTTGTGACCAGTTGTGAAATGTGAAAATGTGAAATTACTTATACATATAGGGCAATATAGCCGTTTACATAAGGGAGAATTCTCACTGAGCAGAATACATGAATCAAGGGCAATACCTGACATTTGGCAGAGCTTATCAAATTATTCATTGCAAATAATATTTGTTACAAAGGTAGAGCCCCCCCCCACACACCTTTTTTTAAATTTTGAAATATGTAAGCCAGTCCTGTATAAAATGAAGACATTCATTTTGTATATAATGAATACTTTGGGTGCAGAAGCTTCTAATTATGAATTATTTGGAAACTACTGACTTTAATTAGTAACTGTTATTTGTGGTATGTAATTGATCACATGAGTAACATATTGTTTCAGCTCTGCATTTGAAATTAGAAATAAAGTATGATGAAAAGAGGATAAAAATAACTAATAAATTACCAGGAAGAATTTTCAGACAAATGATCATTGTTAAAACTGGTTTGTTTGTTTTTTAAATTCACAAGCAGTTTACTGACTACTTGCAAACAAATAAAAAATATGACCCCACAAACAATAGCAAACCACACCCACATTGTTACCCGAATACAAAACAATTAGATAGGACAGACTGGATGATCACGGTGATTCTTCTGGCTTTATAATCTATGAATTATGAATATTTAATCAGTTAAAATATACTGTCTTCTGTTATTCCTTTTTCTTTTTAATTCTACTATGATGCATTTTACAGCCCATCAAAATCAGTGAGAGTGTTTCCATTGACTTCAGTGGCCTTTGGATCAGGCCCATAGTGATTTTAATTAAGTTTTACTTGTTTCTATGATCCTGACTGTGCTACCATTACTAATGTTGAGTCGTACCTACCTCCACAAAATGTTCCATTGAAATCAATGGAACTACTTAAACCTGTAGAGTTACAGAATCTGGCCCTAAGCTACTGGAAATTGGTCTGAGCTACAAAGTTTGGATACAGATTTCCTCATTGATCAGGTAGTATCCAGATCTGTAGTTTTGCTTTGGCCAATATTAGAAACATAAGCTGTAAAGTTCAAACTTTGATATGAACTTCTCCAAAGTTCAGGAGCATTTAGATCTCGCTTTTTGTCTTGGATCAACTCTACTTATTGCACTGTTGGTATTAATCCTTCTGATATGTTTGTTTTTCTCATTCTGTATCAGGGACAAGCACATTGAAAAAGTTTGGGAGTCTTGTCATTGATTTCCATAGGTTTTGTATTAAGCATCTCCCTTACAACCTAAAGTGGCTTTTATTACACCTACTATTTACAAATGAATTATACTACCAATCACACACTGCTATTTTACTTGAGTTTACATACCCATATGTATGCATTTTAGCTCTTTTTCTGTTATGGGGCAACCTCATTTTAAGAATGAATGTCTCTTACATTAATTGGTTTACTGTATTTGACACAGTCATACTTGTTTCAGTGTCTGGCATAGCATTGTAGAATGATATAGTACACTAGTTTCACCAAATATTGACTTCTTTCCTAGGCATTACATTTCGTTTACACTCCTCGGCTATAATTCTATATTAAATCTGTTCTCTCCTTGTTATATCTGAATTCCCATTTTAGGGATTGTACATGCTTTATTATGTAATATGAATTTCAAGACATTCCTCTCATAAAGTTATTATAACTCGACTTCGATCTGCTTTTGGCTGAAAAAAATGGAAGGGAGGAGGGAATTGAGAAAATTGCAACGTACTCCCCATCATTTCCCTCTCTCTACCCTCCCAAATTCAAGCACTGAGCTAGGGTGATAGCATTCCGTAGGGGAAAAATCACATTGTACCACTCTGTATATTGCACAGTTCACCATCTGTGGATCTGGTCACCTAGACTGAAAATATCATTTGGTCAAGAGGTGCATATTTTGGCATATTTTTAATGTTATAGGGGGTGAGTTCTATGTGCAGGGTGGCTGGCCTCAGTAAATGAAGTAGGCAAGAACAGGTGCACCCATGTGGCCAGTTAAAAGGATGGAGTGACAACTATAGTGACATCTATAAAGAACGAGGGAGCTGAGGAGCAGGACCCAGTGAGAGACCTGATGATTGAGAGTTGCCTGCGTGGGAGTCAGACTGTTATGTCCTATGTCAAGGTTCCTCCCCCACTCTGAACTCTAGGGTACAGATGTGGGGACCTGCATGAAAAAACCTCCTAAGCTTATCTTTACCAGCTTAGGTCAAAACTTCCCCAAGGTACAAAATATTCCCCCCGTTGTCCTTGGACTGGCCGCTACCACCACCAAACTAATACTGGTTACTGGGGAAGAGCTGTTTGGACGCGTCTTTCCCCCCAAAATACTTCCCAAAACCCTGCACCCCACTTCCTGGACAAGGTTTGGTAAAAAGCCTCACCAATTTGCCTAGGTGACTACAGACCCAGACCCTTGGATCTTAAGAACAATGAACAATCCTCCCAACACTTGCACCCCCCCTTTCCTGGGAAATGTTGGATAAAAAGCCTCACCAATTTGCATAGGTGACCACAGACCCAAACCCTTGGATCTGAGAACAATGAAAAAGCATTCAGTTTTTTACAAGAAGACTTTTAATAAAAAATAGAAGTAAATAGAAATAAAGAAATCCCCCCTGTAAAATCAGGATGGTAGATATCTTACAGGGTAATTAGATTCAAAAACATAGAGAACCCCTCTAGGCAAAACCTTAAGTTACAAAAAAGATACACAGACAGAAATAGTTATTCTATTCAGCACAATTCTTTTCTCAGCCATTTAAAGAAATCATAATCTAACACATACCTAGCTAGATTACTTACTAAAAGTTCTAAGACTCCATTCCTGGTCTATCCCTGGCAGAAACCAGCATACAGACAGACACAGACCCTTTGTTTCTCTCCCTCCTCCCAGCTTTTGAAAGTATCTTGTCTCCTCATTGGTCATTTTGGTCAGGTGCCAGCGAGGTTACCTTTAGCTTCTTAACCCTTTACAGGTGAGAGGAGCTGTCCCCTGGCCAGGAGGGATTTCAAAGGGGTTTACCCTTCCCTTTATATTTATGACATCCTATCTCAGTATTTTCTTCTCCAAGCCAAAGAAACCCATTTTTTTCAATCTTTCCTTCTAGATCATATTTTCTAGACCTTTTACCACTTTTGTTGCTTTTCTCCGGACTTTCTCCAGTTTGTCCACATCTTTCCCAAATTGTGGTGCCTGGAACTGGACATAAAACTCCAGTAGAAGCCTTATCACTGCTGAGTAGAATGGAAGACACTTCTTGTGTCTTGCTTATGTCACTCTTGCTAATACATCCCAGAAAGATGTTCACTTTTTTTTTTCAATAGTATTACGTGGTTGACTGATATTTAGTTTGTGACCCACTACGTTTTGTATTTTTGCAGTTGATTATATCTTCCTAAGTGAAGTATTTTGCATTTGTCCTTATTGAATTTGATGCTATTTAATTCAGACCATTTCTCCAGTGTGTCAAGATCATTCTGAATGATGAAGTTGGGGAGAGGGAAGGAGTATTTTGTAGGTTTCTGGCTCGCTGAGTTCCTTTTTGAAATATTAAATGCTGGTTTGATTTTATTTTCTAACTGTGTCTTAGAATGGATGTCTAGGGCATTCTATAGGAGCCTGTAGTGAGTTTATTAAAATAAAAATAAATGTATATTAAATCCCCCATAACATCTTATTTTCTGTTCATATCTGGCCCTACGGGTCATTTCTTCTAGCCACATTTCAAATTTTTCATTAAAATTTGTCAAGTCACACCCAATTTCCAGACATGAGTGTTAAATACAGTCCAAACTAAATTGCCACATTTTTTTTAAGAATATAGAAGTGGGGAAAAAAAATATAGTTTGCAGACAGTGTAACAGTCTTTGCAGAGGTCTTTAATCTAAGTGCCTATGTGCAATCACTAAACCACCTCACCACAGGTAAGAAATGAGAAATTTTCAGGCCTATTGAACACTACAAATTTTCACAGTGGATGAGAACAAAGCTACTGAGTGCAGGTGTTTCTGCAATTATGATACATTGGGAGAATTCACATTGTTCAATGGCCTTCAAACTCTCACTTCCATAGAGTAGTGTTTGGGGCTAATATTAATGTGCTGTGCAGACATGAAACAGAAACTCCATGTAAAACTAGCATTTTTTTTTTAGATTATCTGTACTTAAAAAAAATCAGTACTATTGAGACAATTGAGACAGTTGTAAAGGAGGACAAGATAGCTTAGGTATCTTCTGATATCACACACTAAGGACCATGTTTTTTGTTTTGTTTTGTTTTGTTTTTAAAAACAAAACCTGATGTAGGAAAAAAAGACCTGTAGGAATAAAGAACATGAGAATGGCCATACTGGGTCGGCTCAAAAGTCCATCTAGCCCAGATCTCTTTATTGAGTGGTAACAGCTAATTTAGACCCCATCATTTTATATGTATAATTGGGATTATGTTTTCCAGTATGTATTACTTTGCATTTATCAACACTGAATTTCATTTGCCATTTTGTTGCCCTGTCATCCAGTTTTGAGAGAGCTTTTTGTAGCTCTTCGCAGTGTGCTTTGGACTTAACTATCTTGTGTAGTTTTATATTATCTGCAAATTTTGCCTCCTCACTGTTTACCCCTTTTCCACATCATTTAAGAATATGTTGAATAGGACTGGTCCCAGTACAGACCCCTGGGGGACATCACTATTTACCTCTCTCCATTCTAAAAACTGACCATTTATTCCTATCCTTTGTTTCCTATCTTTTAACCAGTTACCAATCCATGAGAGGACCTTCCTTCTTATCCCATGACGGCTTACTTTGCTTAATAGCCTTTGGTGAGGGACCCTGTCAAAGGCTTTCTGAAACTCTAAATACACTATATCCACTGGATCCCCCTTATCCACATGCTTGTTGACCCCCTCAAAGAATTATAGTAGATTGGTGAGGCATGATTTCCCTTTACAAAAACTATGTTCACTCTTCCCCAAGAAATTATGTTCATCTATATGTCTGACAATTTGGTTCTTTACTATAGTTTCAACCAGTTTGAATGGTACTGAAGTTAGGCTTACTGGCCTGTAATTACCAGCATCACTTCTGGAGCCCTTTTTAAAAAATTGGCATCACCTTAGCTATCCTCCAGTCATTTGGTACAGAAGCTGATATAAATGATAGATTATAGACTACATTAGTAGTCCTGCAATTTCACATTTGAGTTCCTTCAGAACTCTTAGGTGAATACCATCGGGTCCTGGTAACTTATTACTGTTTAGTTTATTAATTTGTTCCAAAATGTCCTCTAATGACACCTCAATCTGCAACAGTTCCTCAGTTTCGTCACCTAAAAAGAATGGCTCAGGGTTGGGAATCTCCCTCCCATCCTCAACTGTGAAGACCCATTCAAAGAATTTATTTAGTTTCTCCACAATGGCCTTATAATCCTTGAGTGCTCCTTCAGCATCTCAGTCATCCAGTGGCCCCACCGTTTGTTTAGCAGGGTTCCTGCTTCTGATGTACTTAAAAAAATTGCTATTACTTTTTGAGTCTTTGGCTAGCTGTTCTTCAAATTCTTTTTTTGGCCTTCCTAATTATATTTTTACACTTCATTTGCCAGAGTTTATGTTCCTTTCTAGGATTTAACTTCCACTTTTTACAGCATTTCTGTTTGTCTCTCACTGCTTCTTTTACTTTGTTGTTTAGCCACAGTGGCACTTCTTTGGTTTTCTTACTATGCTTTTTAATTTGGGGTATACATTTAAGTTGAGCCTCTATTATGGTGTCTTTAAGAAGTTTCCATGCAGCTTGCAGGGATTTTACTTTTGGTGCTGTACCTTTCTGTTTAACTTTCTGCTAAAATTTCTGTTTAACTAACCTCCTAATTTTTGTGTAGTTCACCTTTCTGAAATTAAATGCTACACTGTTGGGCCACTGTGGTGTTTTCCCCCACCACAGGGATGTTAAAATTAATTATATTATGGCCACTATTACCAAGCGGTCCAGCTATATTCAACTCTTGGAGATGATCCTCTGCTCCACTTAGGACTAAATCAAGAATTGCCTCTCCTCTTGTGGGTTCCAGAACTAGTTGCTCCAAGAAGCAGTCACTTAAGATGTCAAGAAACTTTATCTCTGCATCCTGTCCTGAGGCAATATGTACCCAGTCAATATGGGGGCAGTTGAAATCCCCCATTATTACTGAGGGTTTTTTTTTTAAATTTTAATAGCCTCTGTAATCTCCCTGAGCTTTCACAGTCACTATCACCATCTTGATCTGATGGTCAGTAATATATCCCTACTGCTATATTCCTATTATTCGAGCATGGAATTACTATCCATAGAGATTCTATGGTACAGTTTAATTCATTTAAGATTTTTACTTCGTTTGATTCTACACTTTCTTTCACATATATTACCACTCCGCCACCAGCAAGACCTGTTCTGTCCTTCTGATATATTTTGTACCCTGGTATTCATGTATCCAATGAAGTGAGCTGTAGCTCACGAAAGCTTATGCTCAAATAAATTGGTTAGTCTCTAAGGTGCCACAAGTACTCCTTTTCTTTTTGTGAATACAGACTAACACGGCTGCTACTCTGAAACCTGGTATTATTGTGTCCCATTGATTATCCTCATTCCACCAAATTTCTGTGATGCCTATTATATCAATATCCTCATTTAATATGGGACACTCTAGTTCACCCATGCTATTATTTAGACTTTTAGCATTGTTATATAAGCACTTTAAAAGACTTGTTACTTTTTAGCTGTCTGCCATTACATGATGTAATTGAATGAGACTTTTTTTCATTTGACTGTTTCTCATAAGATCCTACCTGTATTTTATCATCCTCCATCCTCTCCTCCTTACTAGGACATAGAGAACCTCCATTTGTAAGTCCTCCCCTAAGGGATGTCTCAGTCCGAACCATGTGCTCCTCTGCATCTGTTGGCTTTCCCCCAGTCCTTAAAATTAAAAAGGCTAGTTTTTAAACTAAGTGCCATAAATCTGGTTCCATTTTGGTTGAGGTGGAGCCCATCCTTCCTGTATAGGCTCCCCCTTTCCCAAAAGTTTCCCTAGTTCCTAATAAATCTGAACCCCTCCTCCCTACACCATTGTCTCATCCATGCATTGAGACCCTGCAGTTCTTCCTGTCTAACTGTCCCTGCATATGGAATTGGAAGCATTTCAGAGAATGCTACCATGGAGGTCCTGGACTTCAATCTCTTTTCTAGAAGCCTAAAATTGGCCTCCAGCATCTCTCTCCTATCCTTCCCTATGTCATTGATACATACCACAACTACTGGCTCCTCCCCAGCATTACACATAAGTCTATCTAGATGCCTTGAAAGATCCACAACCTTTGCACCAGATAGGCAAGTCACCATGCAGTTCTCCCAGTCAACGCAAATCCAGCTATCTGTGTTTCTAATGATTGAATCGTCCATTACTGATACCTGTCTCTTCCTAAAAACTGGAGTTCCCTCCCCCGGAGAGGCATCCTCAGTGTGAGAGGATACCCGGACATCATCTGGAAGGAGGGTCACAACTATGGTATCATTTCCCTCTGCTCAACTGGATGTTCTCCTTCCCTGAGACTTTCATCCTCCTCAACAGTACAGAGGCTGTCAGACCTGGGGTGGGACTGTTCTACTGTGTCCTGGAAAGTCTCATCTATATACCTCTCTGTCTCCCTTAGCTCCTCAAGCTCCGCTACCCTGGCCTCCAAAGCCCGTACATTGTCTCAGAGGGCCAGGAGCTCCTTGGACTGAATGCACACATACGTAATGATACATGCAGCATTGAGTGCAATAAACTGGATAGCCCCACTCTGTGGCTGGACTTCTGCCTGCATTCTCTTTTTACTCCTGAAGTTAGTTCCCTTGTTGAGATTTTGTTTTTATCTGGGGATGTTTTTTGCCTTAAGTTTAAAGAAATTTCAAGGATGGTATGTGTATCTAGCCCACCTTCACACTCCCCCTCTATAAACTCCCTCGCACAACTCCTGTTAGCCACTCTGGTTCACTAACTAAAGGTATTCTCAATTACTATATTTCAACTGGAGAAACTCCATCAGTATAAATAAATGTATAGCTAACACCTTATGAGTATATTTACTATTACTATTCAGATAAACTGCCCGAGATGCTATAAAATATATCTAGGGCTGTGATGGTGGTTGTGTCTATGATACACTCATCTGAAGGTATTCCTGTGTGAGTATTAGCAATTTTTTAGGGGGAAGGGAGGATTATAATTTGAGAGGTAGTGTAAACATGTGAGCATAGGTCAAATTTGGAGAGGGAATGGTGATAGTCAAAGCAAAGCCACTAGGTCAGTAAGAATAAACTTCAGCATGAAACTAAAATGCATCAAATGTTGATTATTCCTCATTGAGAGCTTTCAAAATTAAGCATTTGACTAATATTCATGTAGCTTTCATTATAAGAGGAGAGCAAATGAGTGATTTTAAAGCAAACTCTGAGGCCTTAAGGCCAGATTTTGGTCCCCCTTTTCACATTTAATAATACCTTCCTCTATAAGTAGTCCCACAGAAGTCAAGATGCTATTCATTGTGAGTAATGGGATCAGAATCTGGCCTTAAGTGAATGCTTTCACACATGAATTTTCATTCAATCAGAGTGTGAGTTTTTTTCTTTAAAAAAATATCCATCACTCTTCATTCCAACTGAGCTATAAGTGAAGATTTCATTCCATTGAATGCTAGTTGGTGACCTCCATTTGGTCCAGTGTTAGTTTGTTTGTTCAGATTTCACTTAAAAAATATCCTCCACACCGATGTGTGCCCATTTAAAGTCCTGCATGCCCTTGACTAACATTTAAAAACACAATGTTGAAGCTGCAAAACATAAATATTCCCAAATAGGAACACTTTGCCTTCCTCCCACCATTCCAGCATTATTTAATGACTAGTCATGGACCAATAGAGCATAAAACCTCAACCATATTTTTCAAGAAGACAGAACTCTCTCCCTCAACTCTCTCAGATTCCACCAGCAAAGGCTGAGGACTCCATTTCCAAACAGATTAATGAGGAGGACATAGTAGCTTTCCTCAGCAGGAATATGGTGATTGCTGAGAGAACCCAAGCAAAGCAGTTGCAGTTGCTATTATAGAACCAAAACAAAAAATCTGGCAGTATAAAGCAAAGTGGATATTTCTCCTTAAGGGAGTTCTCCAAGGCCAAGTTTTAAAACACAAATAGCTGCTTCTTATTCAAATTGTCCCATATTTTGTGGGATCACAGCACAGAGCCAGCAGTGGGGGGCCTTTGCTTGCCCCACTGCATGCCTGCAACACAGTCTCCCTCTAGCAGCAATAGCATCAGTGGCGGCAGCAGTACCAGGGATGGGCAGTGAGAGCACACACAGAAGCAGCCCGGGCTTCGCTTCTCTTGCAACTGCTCCTGCCCCGCCACCTGGGAAGCACCCACACTGTGCTGCTGTCAGCTCCTGCCTTGCTCGGGTGAGTAGCCGAGGAAGAAGTAGCCAGGGCAGGGCATTTCCCCCCTCCTCCATGCACCTGCTGTGCCCCCTGCCTGCCTCTGGGGAGGATACCTGCTCCCCCAGGCGGAGGGGCTATGCTGGCCCCCTGGTGGGGAGAGCAGAGTGCAAGCAGCTTTTCACCTTGCTGCCAACCCCCCCGCACACACACACACGCTAGTGGGGCACAGAGGACTGTGGTGTGGGGGAGTAGCCACATCAGCCCTGCGCTGAAGGGAAGGCAAGGCATGCAGTTGGGGTGGGGGCTCAGACCACCAGCCCCACTGGTGGGTGTGTTTTGGGGATCTTAGATCACCAGCTCTGCAGGCAGCGGGGTGACTCAGAGGACCAGCCCCAAGCATGGGGGAGAGATGGGGGGCTCAGAACAGCCCTACACCTGGGGGGGAAGGGAGCCACGGGGAGATTGTGGATGTACCTCTTGTACCTTGGGAGAATACCCAACTCCCATGTTCATAGAATCATAGATGTTTGTTCATGTATGTTCATCCTTATAATATGATTGTGTGGTGTCCAATGCAAAGTTTGTCATGTTGGGTGTCTTCAGAAGGCTCATGATGCACTGGGCATTGTTATAGTGATGTTATAGTAATTGTTGTTATAGTAATGTTATGTTATAGGTTGTAATTTCATGTATATAGTTATGAGGCTGAAAATGTGTTCTCATGGCTTAAAACGGCAAAACTCTCCAAAAACGGAGGGGCAGTTCACACCTCATCAGGGCATGGATGGGACAAACCCAGCCCAGCCTCACGGGAACAAAGGACACTGGCCTAGGCAACAACAAAGAATCTGTTGGACTCTCAAGTGAGTCACCCCCGTTCCCTTGGGCAGTCTGGGACTGTGATGAGGTAATGCTGATCTGACTCTGAAGGGGAGGGGGCAAAGCCAAGAGGGAAGAAAGAACATGATAGAAGGAAGAGACATTTGACATGAACCCTCTCTTCCACCTATATCTACAGCTATCACCACCAAGCAACTGAAGAGCTAATGAAAGGGGAGAGCCTGGCTGAAGGGCAACCAGTCAGCCTGTGGCGAGAAGCATCTAAGTTTGTAAGGCCATTGAAAGTGTTAAGATCAGCTAGAATGCATTTTGCTTTTATTTCATTTGACAAAATCTGACTTGTTTTGCTTTGACTTAAAATCTATCTTTTGTAGTTAATACATTTGTTTATTTATTCTACCTGAAGCAGTGCATTTGGTTTGAAGCATGTCAGAGACTCCCCTTGGAATAACAAGGCTGATACATATCAATTTATTTGTTAAATTGATGAACTCATATAAGCTTGCAGTGCCAGCGGGCATAACTAGACATTGCAAGATGGAGGTTCCTAGGGTTGTGTCTGGGACCGGAGATATTGGCTAGTGTCGCTCAGTTGCACAATTCAAGGAGCAGCTTACGTGCCAGAGGCAGTGTGTGTAAACAGCCCAGGAGTGGGGATTCTCACAGCAGAGCAGGGTAAGGCTGGCTCCCAGAGTCAATGATTAGCATGACCTAGCAAATCACTGGTCCAGATAACACCAGGGGAATGTCACAATGGGCAAGTCTGGGGCGGGGGGAGCTCGGAGGACCAGCTCCACTTGCAGGGGAGAAGTGGGATCTCAGATCAGTCCTCAGCCTGGGGGAGGTCCCCAAACACACAGATGGATGAAAGGGGCCTCCAGCAGCCCCTCACATGGGGAGGCTGGGGGAGCTCAGGGAGGGCTTGGGCCAGGCCAGAGATGTCCCGTTTTCCCTTTGGGAAAATATGGTCACCCTACCCAAGTGTGGCGCATGAAACAAGAAGATACGTGTCACTCTGCCTAAATCACCTCTAGGGTTCGATCCAGTAAGCATACTCAGACTTCACCTACCAGATCAGGCCACTATATGCAAGCTTACACGAAATGTCCTTCGGGGAAGTGGCCCTTCCTTATAACATTTAGCTCACTGGTTAACATACTTACCCCTGGTTCAAGTCCACCTTCCACCTAAGAGGAAGAAGGGATGTGAACAGAGATTTGCTACTCTCAAGCAAGCATCCAAATCGCTGGGATATAGGATATTTTGAGATGAAATGCCCTCAGTTTCTCCTGTTGAAGCTGTTTCACTCTGGATAAATAATTAAAAAGTTATTAGAGCAGAGGAACTGGATTCTTGGTCTCCCCCCTGAGTGCTTTAAGCACCAGGCTCTGGAGTCATTCTCAGGCTAGTTGCCTAGCATTGAAACTGTGGCACAGTGGATAAATAATGAAAGAATCATTGGGCCAAAGAGAGAGTATGAGAGAGCACTCATTTGGGAGACAGAAGATTCAAGATCCAGTCCCTCTGCTCCAGTAACTTAATCCATTAGACGCTGCTGTCTTGTATAGATGGAAGTGTATGTGCAGGTTGCCAACGTGGTGATACAAATGGCTGTGGTTACCTGTGTCTATTATACAGCAAAGCAGTCTGTTTATTGGTTAATAATCCGGCTGTATCTAGTACTTTGTTTGCTCTAGCATCTTGATCATAAGTATAAAAGCTATTCAAAGCTCCCAGTAGTCTTTGTCTGCTGCATAGACACTATAGATGGCTTATTCTTAGTTATTGTATGTTAGATTATGTATCTCTTCTCCTTTCAGGTTCTCCCCTCCATTGGGAGATTTTGCTTTCAATTATGGTTTCAGTGTGAAAACCCTCAAAAGAAATAATTTCTTGCCTATAAAATGTTGGCAGCGAAAAGAATACTTGTTCACAACCCTGTAAAACTTCCACTAGTTAAGATTGATAAATTTACAAGAATGAGGCATATTAATAATCTCAGAATTTGTAGAAAATGTCTTCTGGTCTCAGCAGAACTTGACAAAAGCTTTCAATCTGATATCAGAAGTATTCAAACTGTACTCTATGGGAAGCTAAACTAGCTTGCTTCTTCATAGTTGATCCAGAAGAAACTGGGAGTGCTGCAAAGTGTGTATGCTTAGTCCTAGTAGGCACCATGTAACCCTATCTGAGTAATATTAAGGATGGTCCTCCTAGGCTCTAGTCAGAGTTATTCCAAAATTTCATCTGCCAGGGTCAGATTGGTTTGATTCTGCACCCTTGGGAAGGGAACAGTGCAGGGACTCAAAGGACTTTCAAACTGCAAAGCATTTAAGAATATATGTAGCAAAGATAAATTTCTGCAGTTCATTTCAATTTTTTCTTCTTGCACCATTTAGTTTATAATCAGCCGTCAATATCAACTACACTACCAAGTGGTAGTCTGAAGCTTGAAATGAAATGTGAGCTCTCATTTACATCTTGGCTGAATTTCAGGCTCTAACATACAAATCAAAATTCTGTTCAAGATAGTTTTAAGTCGTCTAAGAGAAACAAGTGCAAAGGAGCTGTCTGCGTGTGCACTCACACACACAAAAATGTTTGGACTACTTTCTTCCATAGTTTTCTCTATTTAGCAGAATAGAAGTAACATCTTCTGACAAGCATAATGCAGTCTTTGTTCATACAAGCACAAAGAAATACAAACTGCAGGCCTGCAAATGAAAGCAGGGTTGTGGGCATTAAAATACCTTTAATTACTATTTCTTATTTCCAATTGTCCTTCAATTTGTTTCTGTTGTTGGTTAATTATTGGGTGATTATTATTGACATATTTGGTATTGCAATAAGTACATCAATAATGATTATATGAATATATTTGTAGTATTGATTTCCAAGGGAATTCAAATGCAACTCAGCAATGTGATAATGTCCTATGGAATTATAATAGTATTACCAGAAGTAGGATTTCCATGTGAGGCCCCATGGGACCAATGCCCCATTATTGACTGGGTCTTCTTCCCATTGAAGTTCATAGGGGGGTCAAGCCTGTCACTAGCAAGTCACACAAACCAAATTGGCAATGTGAATTGTTTTCTCTGTTACACTAATCTCTATTTACTAGGGCTGTCAAGTGATTAAAAATTAATATTGATTAATTGCACTGTTAAACAATAATAGAATACCATTTATTTAAATATTTGTGGATGTTTTCTACATTTTCAGATATATTGATTTCAGTTACAACACAGAATACAAAGTGTACAGTGCTCACTTTATTTTTGATTTCAAAAAAACAAAAATAGTATTTTTCAATTCACCTAATACAAGTACTGTAATGCAATCTCTTTATCATGAAAGTTGAACTTACAAATGTAGAATTATGTACAAAAATAACTGCATTCAAAAATAAAACAATGAACAATTTTAGAGCCTGCAAGTCCACTCAGTCCTACTTCTTGTTCAGCCAATTGCTCAAACATGTTTATTTACATTTGCAGCAGATAATGCTGTCCACTTCTTGTTTACAATGTCACCTGAAAGTGAGAACACGCGTTCTCATAGCACTGTTGTAGTCAGCTTCGCAAGATATTTACATGCCATTTACATTAGATGTGCTAAAGATTTACATGCTTCATGCTTGTCCCTTCATGCTTCAACCACCATTCCAGAAGGCATGCGTCCATGCTGATGACGGGTTCTGCTCAATAACAATCCAAAGCAGTGCGGACCGATGCATGTTCATTTTCATTATCTGAGTCAGATGCCACCAGTAGAAAGTTGATTTTCTTTTTTTGGTGGTTCGGGTTCTGTAGTTTCCACATTAGAATGTTGCTCTTTTAAGACTTTTGAAAGCAAGCTCCACAACTCGTCCCTCTCAGATTTTGGAAGGCAGTTCAGATTCTTAAACCCTGGATCGAGTGCTGTAGCTATCTTTAGAAATCTCACATTGGTACCTTCTTTGCGTTTTGTCAAATCTGCAGTGAAGGTATTCTTAAAATGAACAACATGTGCTGGGTCATCATCCAAGACTGCTATAACAGGAAATATATGGCAGAATGCAGGTAAAACAGAGCACGGGATATACAATTCTGCCCCAAAGAATTCATTCAGAAATTTAATTAACGCTTATTTTTTAATGACCATTATCAGCATTAAAGCATGTCCTCTGGAATGGCGGCCAAAGCATGAAGGGGCATATGAATATTTAACATATCTGGCACATAAATATCTTGCAATACTGGCTGCAAAAGTGCCATGCAAATGACTATATTCACTTTCTGGTGACATTGTAAATAAGAAGAGGAAAGCGTTATCTCCCTTAAATGTAAATAAACTTGTTTGTCTCAGTGATTGGCTGAACAAGAAGTAGGACTAAGTGGACATGTAGGCGCTGAAGTTTTATATTGTTTTGTTTTTGAGTGCAGTCATGTAACAAACAAACAAATCTATATATGTAAGTTGCACTTTCACGACAAAGAGATTCAGTTACAGTACTTGAATCAGGTGAATTGAAAAATACTATTTCTTTTGTTTATCATATTTACAGAGCAAATATTTGTAAACAAAAATAATACACTTCAATTTGAATTACAACACAGAATACAATATATATGAAAATGCAGAAAAACAAAGAAAATATTTAATACATTTCAGTTGGTATTTTATTATTTAACAGTGCAATTAAAACTGTGATTAATCACGATTATTTTTTTTAATCACGATTCATTTTTTGCATTAATTGCCTGAGTTAACTGCGATTAATGGACAGCCCTACTATTTACACATAAAAACTACCCTGCACTAGCAAGTATAGCTGAAAAAGAGCAGTTCTTCCTTTACTCACTTTTAAATGTCATATGGTTATTGTTGACTATATCTTTGACTATATTGTTGACTACATTTATTATTGACTATATCTATATGTTGTGCCTCTATTTGGGATACCTTGCCAAGAATAATTAGAACATCCTACAGCCTTATTAATTTAAGTCTCATTATTTCCTGCCTTTCCCAGGATGGTAAATCACATACAGTGGGTTCACATGAGGCACTAAACTGTAAATAGCGAGCTTATATTGAGGAGAAATGAAAACCTGTAATTTTTAGTTGAATGGGAGCTTTTCTGTACACTGTCTTTAAGATGGGAAGGTGATCCTGAAGTCTTTATTTTTCCTTTTCCCTTTCAAATTTTGTATTTGGCTAGTACATCCATTTGTTACTATGACTGCAAGCAAATAAAACTAATTGAACAACAAATCAATCACAATTGAAAAGAAAAATTATGTATATTAAGGCCAAACAGGGTGACTTAACAGGGATAAAGAGGCTGCAACCTCAAATGTCTTATATCTAATTCTGGCGGGATATTTTACATAAGTGAAGTGTTAAAGTCCTGGGTAACAGAATGCTTGTCTACTCCCAGAAGCACTCATGCCCATAGGTGCCACCTGGACTTTCCTGGAACATTGCCATCTGTTAGGGGATGAGAGCTTTTGCTGCCTCTCTTCTCACTGGAAAGTGCTACACCAGGAAATTGCAAATAGTGTGCAAAAAGATTATAGTAGTGAAATATTGATCTCCTGAATAAAAGTTCCTGGAGGTCTAAAGACCACTCCTAGATCAGTGTATGACTGAACGACTGTCCTGGAAAGAATGCCTTTGAGAAGGGAATATCACCTAAACCAGAATAAAAATTCTATTTATAGACAAAAAGAAAAGGGGTACTTGTGGCACCTTAGAGACTAACAAATTTATTTATCTGTAGCTCATGAAAGCTTATGCTCAAATAAATTTGTTAGTCTCTAAGGTGCCACAAGTACTCCTTTTCTTTTTGCGAATACAGACTAACATGGCTGCTACTCTGAAACCTATCTATAGACAGACTCAACAACATATTATAATGAAGATTGTTTTATTTGCAGAACCACTTCACTAAAAACTGAGGTTCCCCATGTATGGAATTACAAGCTATATAACGCAATGTATTAAACATGATTGGCACTTGAATTTTACTTTAATAGAACTTAGATATAATTAAAGTCTACCCCAACCTAGAAGTATGAGGTGGGGACAAGGGCAGGGGCAGTTGGATTCTGGATGAGTCACCAATGTTTTGAGTTTAGTATGAACAAAACCCTCAATCAGGAGGCCTCATGTTCATTCTGGGTCCAGGAGAAATAAATACTGTAAGAACAGACTGCATCTCTCTCATTTTACAAAGATGTCAATGATTACATGAGGTGAAAGGCAATAGAAAAACAGCACTAACATAATGTTGCCAAGAAGCTGCTAAACAAAATTTCCTTGAAACATTTTAATAGGCTTTTAAAGATATATTTTGTATAGTTGATTAGGTAAAACTACTTCAGGACTGGAATATTAATGCAATGCATCCATATGTAGTTACACTAAAATAAACACTATTTTAAAATAATAGTATTTTGTACAATGAAAAAGCCGTGCTCCATGTACAGGGGTACAGAATCTCAGTGTGGGCTCCCCAGCTCCTGTCCCTTTTCACTGCACAAAGGAACTTCAGTGACTCTAATGGGTCTGGCACCCTCTGGCTGAAGAGGAAGTATTAAGATATTCCCTGTTGACAACATGGAATGTGATGTTTGTTAAATATGAGAAGTAGCTATTGCACATGCTCAATAGGTGTTCTACAAATGTGAAGAAAATAGAGTGACCATACATCCCGACTTTATAGAGACAGTCCCGATTTTTGAGTCTTTCTTTGCTCCTGTTATCCCCCACCCCCATCCTGATTTTTCACACTTGCTGTCTGGTCACGCTACAAGAAAACAAGTTAGCTGTTTTTGATGTTTTAACAAATGAACAGAGCCTGAATCTTGGAGGTTGCCAACTTTTTTCTATGTTCATCCTAAAAATGGCTGATCTGAACTAACAAAAGTGTTCTGAAAGAATTGTAATTGGAGAACCTGAATACCAAGTTTTAACTCAGTGTAAATTAAATAATTAAACCATGACATTTGTGATGAACACACTTTTACTAAGCAGCAGCATCAGACAAAGATATAATTATAGATGGTGTTTCTAGACAATCATGTGCCCATTAATCAGCAAAATGTCCTGTAGTGTCATTTGTCTAAACTGAAAATTAAGATGTGTGTACATCCAAGGGAGCATATGAAGAACATGTCTGTTGTTTAAACTTCATTTATTGATGTCTAAAATTAAAGGCAGATACATAGGGTACTAATATTCCTTATTTATTTTTAATAATATGATTTTCTGAAGTAATAATCTAATCTCTTATTAGATCTTAATCTAATGACAGAAGACACACTCAACTATATACAAACAAGGATTTTTCTTCTTGAAAATCTCCCAGTTTATTTTGTAATTCATGTATCTCCAAATCATAAGTGAAAATGCCATACAAGTTGTCAAGGTTCCTCCCGCACTCTGAACTCTAGGGTACAGATGTGGGGACCTGCATGAAAAACCTCCTAAGCTTATCTTTACCAGCTTAGGTCAAAAACTTCCCCAAGGTACAAAATATTACACCCGTTGTCCTTGGACTGGCCGCTACCACCACCAAACTAATACTGGTTACTGGGGAAGAGCTGTTTGGACGCGTCCTTCCCCCCAAAATACTTCCCAAAACCTTGCACCCCACTTCCTGGACAAGGTTTGGTAAAAAGCCTCACCAATTTGCCTAGGTGACTACAGACCCAGACCCTTGGATCTTAAGAACAATGAACAATCCTCCCAACACTTGCACCCCCCCTTTCCTGGGAAATGTTGGATAAAAAGCCTCACCAATTTGCATAGGTGACCACAGACCCAAACCCTTGGATCTGAGAACAATGAAAAAGCATTCAGTTTTTTACAAGAAGACTTTTAATAAAAAATAGAAGTAAATAGAAATAAAGAAATCCCCCCCGTAAAATCAGGATGGTAGATATCTTACAGGGTAATTAGATTCAAAAACATAGAGAACCCCTCTAGGCAAAACCTTAAGTTACAAAAAAGATACACAGACAGAAATAGTTATTCTATTCAGCACAATTCTTTTCTCAACCATTTAAAGAAATCATAATCTAACACATGCCTAGCTAGATTACTTACTAAAAGTTCTAAGGCTCCATTCCTGGTCTATCCCTGGCAGAAACCAGCATACAGACAGACACAGACCCTTTGTTTCTCTCCCTCCTCCCAGCTTTTGAAAGTATCTTTTCTCCTCATTGGTCATTTTGGTCAGGTGCCAGCGAGGTTACCTTTAGCTTCTTAACCCTTTACAGGTGAGAGGAGCTTTCCCCTGGCCAGGAGGGATTTCAAAGGGGTTTACCCTTCCCTTTATATTTATGACACAAGTATAGACAACCAATTAAAACAGGACAGTCTAATATAAAGCATATTGTGACAAAGCTCTGTCCTTGCCTCCATGGGTCCCGCATTTCCTGGCAGATTTCGCTAGCCTCAGAGGCTCACTGTGACCCTCCATGTAACCCTTCTTTCTCTAGAGACAAGGGTCACAGTCTACTGAGCCATTTTCATCATAAGCCAGCAAGGGAGGTGAGGAGAAGTTATCCTTCCTTGCACAGTCTCTGTTGTCTCCCAGTCTCAGCGATTAATCAGGGGGCAAAGGTGGGCGGGGGAGGGGGAAGCCCAGGCCCACCCTCTACTCTAGCTCCAGCCCAGGGACCCTAATAGTATCCTTTTAGAAACATGACATATACAATTCCCTGGGCTACTTCCCCCACAGCAGCCCTCACTTCCTCAAGCTCCACTTCACCCTTACCTCAGGGCCTCCTTCCTCGTGCCTGATATGGTGTGTACTACTCAGTCTCTCCAACAGCACAACTTCCTCCCACAGCTCCTGAAATGCACACCCACCTGACTGACTGGGAGGTTTTTAACTAGTTTCAGCCAGCCCTTGATTGGCTTTAGGTGTCCCAATCAACCTAGCATTCTCCCTGCCTTCTGGAAAGTTCTTAATTGGCCCCAGGTGTCTTAACTGACCTGGATCAGCTTCCATTTCACTTAACCTGGTACCAGGGATTTGTTTAGCCTGGAGCTAATATATCTATCTCCCACTACTTTTCTATAGCCACCTGGTCTTCCCCATCACATATCCCCCCCCCCTCTGCTCAACACCATAGAGTTGGGCAACTTGGGACACCAGGCAGTATGCTCGTGACAGACCATCAGCGTTGCCATGGTGGCATCCAGCCCTGTGCCATATGCGGAACTGGAATGGTTGGAGGGATAAGAACCACCTGGTGACCCTTGCATTCTTTTCCTTATTCCGCTGTATCCACTGGAGGGGTGCATGGTCCGTCACAAGAGCAAATCGCGGTACTAAGATGTAATAACGCAGTGTCTCCATAGCCCATTTGACAGCAAGGAATTCTCTCTCGACTACTGCGTATTTCTGTTCTCTTGGGAGAAGCTTTCCGCTTAGGTAGAGGATCAGGTGTTCCTCTTCTCCCACCATTTGCAACAGAACTGCTCCCAACCCCACCTCGGAAGCGTCTGTTCGTAAAATAAATTCCGTGTTAAAGTCCGGGGCTATGAGTACAGGGTCATTACAGAGGGCCATCCGAAGGTCTGTAAATGCCCCCTCTGCTGCGTCGGTCCACTTTACCATGTCTGGACCTCGGGCCTTCACTAGGTCCGTTAGGGGACTTGCCCTAGTGGCGAAGTGGGGAATAAACCGTCAGTAGTAGCCTACCATGCCTAGGAACGCATGGACCTGCTTCTTTGGGGTCGGCCGGGGCCAGTTTTGAATTGCCTCTAGCTTATTCATTTGGGGCTTCACTATGCCCCTTCCCACAATATATCCCAGGTACATAGACTGTGCTAGCCCTATGGCGCATTTAGCAGGATTTGCAGTGAGGTCAGCCCACCTTAAGGTGCGCAGTACTGCCTCAACTTTCTCCAAGTGGGTTCCCCAGTCTGGTGTATAGATGATGACATCATCTAGGTATGCAGCTGCATAACTAGTATGGGGGCGCAGCAGCTTATCCATGAGGTGCTGGAATGTGGCTGGGGCCCCATGTAGCCCGAAAGGGAGGACAGTGTACTGGAATAGCCCATCCAGGGTGGAGAATGCTATCTTTTCTTTAGCTTCTTTGGTCAGAGGAATCTGCCAAAACCCTTTTGTCAGATCCAGTGTAGTCACGAATTGGGTACTACCCAGTCGGTCAACCAGTTCGTCGATGCGTGGTATGGGGTATGCATCAAACTGGGATATTTCATTCAGTCAGCGAAAGTCATTACAGAATCTCATGGTACTGTCAGGTTTAGGCACTAGAACAATTGGACTGGACCACTGACTGTAAGATTCTTCAATAACCCCTAATTCTAACATTTTCTTTACTTCGGCCTTGATTTCTTCTCTTTTGGCTGCTGGGATTCGGCAGGGTCTCAATGTTACCTTGGCTCTGCGGATCGTGCAGATATGGTGATAGGTCTCAGTCGTCCACCCTGGTTTTGTAGAGAACACATCTCTGTTGCGATTAATCATGTCGGCTGCCTCGATCTTTTGGATCGGCGTCAAGTCGGATGATATCCTCACTTGCTCATGTAAGTTATCCTCCTGGGGAAGGGTCTCCTGCATGACTAAGCATGCCTCTCAATCGTGCCAAGGTATTAGAAGATTGATGTGGAAAATTTGCTCCGATTTCCAGCGGCCTGGCTGCCACACCTTATAGTTCACCTCTCCCATGGCTTCGATTATTTCATAGGGTCCCTGCCACTGGGCCAACAGTTTACTTTCTTCTGTGGGCACCAGTACCATCACCCAATCCCCTGGTTGGAACCGTTGAAGCTTCGCTTGGTGGTTATAATGGGTTCGTTGGGTCTCCTGTGCTCTCTCCAAGTGCTCCCGTACAATGGGCGTAACTTGGGCTATCCGATCTCTCATCTGCAGTACATGCTCAACTATGTTCCTTCCAGGATTTGGCTCCTCTTCCCAGACTTCTCTGGCTATATCCAATATGCCCCGAGGGTGGTGCCCATATAGTAGTTCGAATGGAGATTGCGGAACCTCCCGGATGGCAAACGTGAGGCAAGGAAATAGGGTATCCCAATCTTTCCCATCCTGGCTCACCACTTTTCTGATCATGGCCTTGAGGGTCCTATTGAACCTTTCCACAAGGCCATCTGTTTGCGGGTGGTATACAGAGGTCCGTAGGGCTTGTACATGGAGCAATGAACAGAGATCTTTCATCAACTTGGACATGAAAGGTGTCCCTTGATCAGTCAATATCTCCTTGGGTAGCCCAACCCGTGCGAAGATCTGTACTAGCTCCTTAGCTATTGTCTTGGAAGCTGTGTTGCGCAGGGGAACAGCTTCCAGGTACCGGGTTGTCCAGTACAACAAGCACATGTTGGTGGCCCCGAGCTGTCTTCTCTAGGGGCCCTCCTAGATCCATGGTTATCCGTTCAAAAGGAACTTCTATTATTGGAAGAGGTATCAAAGGAGCCAGCAAGTGCAGGTGAGGACTATGTAACTGACACTCTGGACAAGAGGTGCAGTATCACCGGACATCTTCAGGTACTCCTGGCCAGAAGAACCTCCGCAGGATCCGTGCCTGGGTTTTCTCTACCCCTAGGTGTCCTCCAAACAGGTGACTGTGGGTGAGACTCAATATGGCTTTTTGATGTTTTCGTGGCACCAGAAGTGGTTGTACCTCTTGCTCCTGCATTTGTACCACGCGGTACAGGAGATCTTTCTTCACTATAAAGTAAGGTCCGGGATCCTGGACCTTCCCATCCATGGGTATCCCATCGATCTCGGCCACCTCCTTCCTGGTGTTATCATATCTGAGGTCCTCCACCTGGTCCCGCCCAAAAGTCTCTCTCCCGGGACTAACATGCCCAAGCTCCCAGGGGCCGGCTTCTACTTCTTCCAACGGCTCGCCACCATCACGGCTGGGGGCAGCTTCTGACTCACCTTCTGTGGTGGAAGTTTCTCTGTTGGCTGCTCGCGTCCATCTGCCTACTAGGGAGGTCTTCTGGCCCTAGGTCAGGATCCGGGTTCCCAAGGTCTTCTCAGCCTTCCCCTCTTTTTTATCTTCTGGGTCTTTTGGGGGGCTGAGAACAGATCCTGAGAAATCTCAGGTTTCAGAGTAGCAGCCGTGTTAGTCTGTATTCGCAAAAAGAAAAGGAGTACTAGTGGCACCTTAGAGACTAACCAATTTATTTGAGCATAAGCTTTCTTGAGCTACAGCTCACTTCATTGGATGAATTCAGTGGAAAATACAGTGAGGAGTTATATACACACAGAACATGAAAAAATGGGTGTTATCATACACACTGTAAGGAGAGTGATCACTTAAGATGAGCTATTACCAGCAGGAGAGTGGGGGGCAGGGGAGAAAACCTTTTGTAGTGATAATCCAGGTGGGCCATTTCCAACAGTTAACAGGAGCATCTGAGGAACAGTGGGGGGTGGGAGGGGAATAAACATGGGGAAATAGTTTTACTTTGTGTAATGACCCATCCATTCCCAGTCTCTATTCAAGCCTAAGTTAATTGTATCCAGTTTGCAAATTAATTCCAATTCAGCACTCTCTCGTTGGAGTCTGTTTTTGAAGTCTTTTTGTTGTAATATTGCGACCTTTAGGTCTGTAATTGAGTGACCAGAGAGATTGAAGTGTTCTCCAACTGGTTTATAAATGTTATAATTCTTGACATCTGATTTGTGTCCATTTATTCTTTTACATAGAGACTGTCCAGTTTGACCAATGTACATGGCAGAGGGGCATTGCTGACACATGATGGCATATATCACACGGGTATATATGCAGGTGAACAAGTCTCTGATAGTGCGGCTGATGTGATTAGGCCCTATGATGGTGTCCCCTGAATAGATATGTGGACACAGTTGGCAACGGGCTTTGTTGCAAGGATAGGTTCTTGGGTTAGTGGTTCTGTTGTGGTTCCCTATACCAGAAATCTACTGATTGCTATTCCTACCTACATGCCTCCACCTTTCACCCTGACCACACCACATGATCCATCGGCTACCGCATTTGCTCCAACCCCTCAGACAGAGACAAACACCTACAAGATCTCTATCAAGCATTCTGACAACTAGAATACGCACCTGCTGAAGTGAAGAACCAGATTGACAGAGCCAGAAGAGTACACAGAAGTCACCTACTACAGGACAGGCCCAACAAAGAAAATAACAGAACGCCACTAGCCATCACCTTCAGCCCCCAACTAAAACCTCTCCAACTCATCATCGAGGATCTACAACCTATCCTGAAGGATGACCCATCACTCTCATAAATCTTGGGAGACAGGCCAGTCCTTGCCTAGAGCCAGCCCAGTCCTTGCCTAGAGCCAGCCCCCCAACCTGAAGCAAATACTCACCAGCAACCACACACCACACAACAGAACCACTAATCCAGGAACCTATCCTTGCAACAAAGCTCGTTGCCAACTGTGTCCACGTATCTATTCAGGGGACATCATCACAGGGCCTAAACACATCAGCCGCACTATCAGAGGCTCATTCACCTGCATATCTACCAGTGTGATATATGCCATCATGTACCAGCAATGTCCCTCTTCCATGTACATTGGTCAAACTGGACAGTCTCTACATAAAAGAATAAATGGACACAAATCAGATGTCAAGAATTATAACATTCATAAACCAGTCGGAGAACACTTCAATCTTACAGTGTGTATGATAACACCCATTTTTTCATGTTCTGTGTGTATATAAATCTCCTCACTGTATTTTCCACTGAATGCATCCGATGAAGTGAGCTGTAGCTCATGAAAACTTATGCTCAAATAAATTGGCTAGTCTCTAAGGTGCCACTAGTATTCCTTTTCTTTCCGAGAAATCTCAGCGAACATTGGGGGTTGACATTCCCTCAGTGACGAGTCGCTGTCCTCAGGGTTCCTACCTCCCTCCAGCCTCTCCGGGGGGAGTAAATTATCAAACCTTGGATAGTCCCTCCCAATGACTACAGGACATGGAAGTTTAGGAACTATGCCCACGGTCACCTCAATGGGGTTTCCCTGAAACTCTATCTCCACTGGGATGGTGGGGTAATGGCTCATGGCCCCATGCACGCACGTCACTATTACGCGTTTGGCTTGTAGCAGCTGACTATTTTTTACCAGCTTACCCGATATGAGGGTGATAGCACTCCCAGAGTCCACAAGTGCTGTAGTCTCTGTAGTCTCTGCTCCATTTATCCTCACTGGCCTGGTGTAATTATGCGGGGCTAATGTGTCCCCCCCCCCCCCCCCCGAGGTGGATAAGGGAGCATTGGACCTCCCAATCCCCCAAGTTGCATTGCATAGGCTCCCCGGTGCTGGGACACTGTGCTGCTATGTGTCCCCACTCCCCACATGCATAACATCTATAATTGTTTTTAATCACTCCCCTATCCTGGGGGCTAGGGGGTTTAGTCCTGGGGTTCCCCTCACTCAGGCCAATCCCTTCCTTCTGGGGTCCCTGCTGGTTTCCCCCCCCCCTTCCACCTAGGACTCTCCAGGGGTTTGGCTGCCCAATCTTCCAGGGTTGGGGTCGGGTGCTTGCTTCGAAAGGGGCCTTCCTTGGGTAGTCAGGTCTTTTGACTTGCCTGCCACGGATGCCACTGACTATACCCGTCTGAAGGCAGAGATCCTAGCACGATCAGGGGTAACGGCAGTGGTAAGGGCCCCATTATTAGTAGGATTTCAACCCTGGAATGTTAATGTATAGCACAGCAAGTAGGGCTCATTGGTTAGGTTATCCTGTTTAATAGCATTTTGTGTACTGAAAAATCGTTCTTTGAATTGAAACAGAATTGAATTGATTTAGAAATCAGCTGAAGGTTAGGCAATTTGATTTTGAAAGGTTAGGCTTGACGTTTAAGGTATGCCTTTTCTGGATTAGAAGCAGCTACCAAAGCAATTACTTTAGTTTGAAACACCTCCAGGGATGACTGAAACTGAAACAGCTCAGGAGATGGTTCTAAAGCTGAAAGTCTGCCTCTAGGCTATTGTTGTCATTGTATTATATTAATATTAAATTAAGAATCTAAATTATAGCCAGGCCAACTTCTGCTCTCTTTTGCATCCCTGCCAATCTTTTGGGCCAATTTAGTTCTACTGCAACAGGCCATAATTTCATTGAAATCAAAGTAGTAACAGCATGGTTGAATTTGACCCATTGCGACTTTAGTGAGTTGTAGGGGCATAACTGAATGCAGAAGCTGGACCGTGTTGTTTCAGGGTGACACAATTTAAAATCTTAGTTCAAGTTATCTCTGAAGCAGATGTTCTGTGAACAGAAAAAATTAAATCTAAACAATAGTGTGCTGAAGTTAAGTAGAATGCACAACATGATATATTTGTGTAAAGCTTGAGAGAGTGCCTGTGCTGTGCTCCTCAATCTCTGCTATTCTTTTTCTCTCTCTCCTTCTAGAATACTATATCACCTGCCCCCTTACAACAGATTTAAATTCTTCCCGAAGGAACACCTCAAAAGGAGCTAAAGATACTTTACCTTCACAATACATATTATCTGTTAAAATGTAAAGAAAAGAAAGATTCTTCAGAAGTGGTCTTGTATTCAGACTTCAGCACAATGACTCAGTTTACAATAATCTAATTTAGAAGCAGTGAAGCATAGTTACGTAGGACAAATCATGGAGGAGCACATTAACATCTTACAATATATACAAAGGTGATCCTGAAGTATGCCTTATGGGTAAATTAAAGGTCCTACACATTCCGAGAGTATTTCAGATTTCTATACACTTTTCATGGGAATTTTATTACTCAAGATTTTAGCGATGATTTACTGCAGCACAGTATTATACTGTGGAAGATGAGAAACTTGTGGTTTTATTCAAAAGCAACCTGATGTTAACCATTGCCTAAAATTGCTTATAAACAACAGCATCCCTTTCCACCTCATCCTGCAAAAAATATGGTGTTCTAATTTGGGGTGTATACTAATGGATGCTAAAAAATTGATATTCAATGTTGTTAAAATTTTATATTACCTGTGACAAAGTTCCTCCTCTATCTTGGTGGGTCTTGCACTTATTGGCAGATTTGCTCACCTTGGAGCTTCACGGCAGCCCTCAGCTTGGCCGTTTTTCTGAACCCTGAGTCCAGGTCGACTCCTCCTGTGTCTGACCAGGAGTTGGGAGGTTTGGGGGGAACCCGGGTCCCCCTTCTATTCCGGGTTCCAGCCCAGGGCCTTGTGCAATGCAGCTGTCCAGAGTACCTTCTGGAACAGCTGTGCGACAGCTACAACTCCCTGGGCTACTTCCCCATGGCCTCCTCCCAACACCTTCTTTATTCTCACCATAGGACCTCCCTCCTGTTGTCTGATAATGCTTGTACACCGGAGTCCTCCAACAGTCCATGTTCTTACTCTCAGCTCCTAGTGCCTCTTGCTCCCAGTTCCTCACACACGCACCACAAACTGAAGTGAGCTCCTTTTTAAAACCCAGGTGCCCTGATTAGCCTGCCTTAATTGGTTCTAGCAGCTTCTTGATTGGCTGCAGATGTTCTACTCAGCCTGTCTTAATTGTTTCCAGAAGGTTCCTGATTGTTCTGGAACCGTCCCTGTTGGGAAACGGGATGTCCCTCGCTTGCTCCTCAGCTATCTGCTTTCTATTCTTTCCTAAAGCCCCCGGCCTGGATTTTTCTTACTTTTGCACCTGCCTTAGTCCCCCCCCCAACCAGGCCAGACACTTTTTTTGTTTTCTTTTGATTTCTGGGGTTTTTTTTCCGTTTACGTGCTGTCAGCCCTCAGCTTGCCGCCAGCACCCGCCCCCCCCCCCCACGCCTGCTTTCGGGCGCAGCTATTTGCCTCAGCTGAGCCCCCGGAGTGGGGGGGGGGAAGATTGCCGATTTTGGTGTCTGGAGGGGGGAGTGGAAACCCCCAGACCCAGCCGTTTTGCTAGCAGCTCGGACTTCACAACATTCTCAGCATGCCGGAAGCCTTGGAACACAGCCAACACAGCTGGAGAAGAAGATTTCAGAAGACAGGAGAAATAATCCAGGACAGCTATAAATCTTTGTGAAGGGGGCCATAAGACTGAGTATTTTTCTGAATTATACTCTCGTGGGGGGGAGTTTGACTGTGGTTTACTTGCGTTTGTGGCGGCACAGGGGATGTGGTGTGGAGACCCCCCCCCCGATCCATCGGTGCCGCTAACTCCCCACCCTTACTACAACTGTCACGCCCCCCCCGCCGTCCGTCCCTGCTGGCAACCTGCCATCTCCCTTCGGATCCAGGTGTTCGCTTTGAACTTTGCATTCTGGACCGGACATAACAGCTGACCACCCGAGACTCTTTGGACAAACGTGTGTGGGTCTGCACCCCCCCCCCCAGATTGCTTATCCCACAGCTTGCCCCTATTCCTGGACCCTGATTTTGTTCCCCTCCCCCAGTCCAACCCCCTCGGCATTCCCCCACCCCCCCGCCTGCAGCACATAAGGAGGGGTGGCTGCTCTGCTTCTCCCCTCCTCCCTCCTCCTTCCGGTGTCTCCCTGTCTCTCCCTGCTCACAATGGCGGGGAATGAGAGGGGTGAAGCCGCTTCAATAAAACTAGTTGTCCCTCCCCTACCACCACCCCTGCACGACCCCCAAAGTCCCCCCCCCCATTGTCAAGATACTTGCCACCCCCCCCCAGCAGGAGGCACCGGGGCGATTGCTGCTGCTGCTGCACCCACCATCCCCCCAGATCCTTGGAAACCCCCCCGGGTTGGCCAGAAGGGCCAGGGTGGGAGGAAAGGAAAGGGCCCCGCTAAAACTACTGAGTCCTCCATGGCAGAGGCTGCCCCCACCGCTGTGGCCTCGTCATCAACCGTGGCGCCCCTCCCTGCGTTTCCCTTCACCAGCTCTGCGATTGTCCCTCCCCCGGCCCCCAGGACGTATGCCCAGGCGGCAACGGGTTCCCCCCTGCCTGCCGCCTTGTCATCTCGCCCCCCCCGCCTCCACCACCATCACCAGCGGCCGGGGCCCATTCCCCGCCTTGACCAGGAGGCACGGCGTCTGTTGCCTCCTGGTGCCCGCCTCGCCCCACGTGGAGACATACGTGCAAGCATTGGTGAAGGTGGTAGGACCCACGGCTATTGTGGCGGCCTCCAAGATGTATGGGAAGGTCGTTTTTTTCTTAGCTTCGGAGGCTGCCACCCAGGAGGCGGTGGAGAGGGGCTTGCCGGTGGGGGGTGTTTGTCCCCCTAGAACCATTAGAAGACCTGGGCGTTCGCCTTGTCCTCACCTCCGTTCCTCCCTTCTTACCCAATGCTGCCCTGTTACCCGCTCTCTCCACTCTGGGGAAACTTGTCTCTGTCATCAGCCCTCTCCCGTTGGGCTGCAAGGAACCCACCCTCCGTCACATTTTTTCGTTCCACCGGCAAGTGCAGCTTCTACCGCCGGCAGGGGCACATGACGAAGAGGCGTTCGAGGGGTCTTTTCTAGTCCCCTACCAAGGAGCCCACTATCGGGTCTTTTACTCCACCGGAGAGGCCCAGTGCTACCTCTGCCGCTCAGCGGGACATGTCCGCAGAGACTGCCCTTTGGCCTGGGGAGGAGGGGCACCCAAAACCCCCGAGACCCGGCAGGATGTTGGCCCCGTCACTGCCGACGCCCCTGGCTGCCCGGCACCTGAAACCAACCCTCCTCCTACTCGACCCATTGCTACTCCCGGCCGGGCCCAAGAGATACCTTCCCTACAATGCCCGGGCGAGCAAGGGAGTTCCACCCTTGCTAGTACCAATTCAACAGAGCCCATGGAGGAGGGTGTGGCAAGGATATTACTGGGTATAGAAAAGGGCCCGCCCCAAGGAGAAACCCCCACCCCTCATGCTGCCTCACCGCTACCTCCCCGAACCCCTGAACCATCGCCTCCACCCCCCAACACGACCCCTGCTAACCAACCCCCAGATGACGCTATGGAGGGCTGGACCCTAGTCCAGGGGAAACGAGGCAAGCGGAAGGCTCGAGCTCCGCTGCATCCATCCAACGCGGAAGCCCCACGGAAGACCAGGAAAGGGGGCACTGCTATCGAGCCTCCCGCCACGGCCACGAGCGAGATCCATCCGCTGGTGTTGGGAGGGGAAGACGGACTGGCATTGGAGGGCAGAATCCCCCCTCCACGGGAGACCCTCCCCTCCGAGACTTCTGAGGACGCCCCTTCTGCCTGGATACCACCCGAACCCCCCGCGGACCCCGAGGCAACCGTTGAGGCGGGCCCTAGAGGAGAGGCCCCCGGGGTGGCAGGAGCCGGCCTCTCCCCCGTGTACGCAGAGATTGAGGCCCTAGATTTGACCCCGGTCACCCAGGGAGGGGATGATCTGCTGCCGGCTGGCCTCGAGCTGGGCAACCTTACCCCAGCCTCCCTTTCCCCATGCTCCCTCCCCCTAATTGCCTTCCCGGGTGAGCACCCTGCAGAAGGTGGTCCACCACCTGATGCCATGGCCGCTAAGACCACCATGGAGCCAGCGCCTAGCATTATTGGGAGCCGCCTCCCTTACCCCTTAACCCTTGACTCTGCTCAGGAGGCACTTTCCTTTAGCTGCTTGCCTCCTGAACCCCAGAGCCTTACCCCTGCCCCTGCCCCCACCCCTGTCCCTGTCCCTGCCCAAGTCCCCTCCTCCTGCAATGCTAATGCCGCCCCTGGGGTTATTTCCTTTCCGCCTTTTGCAGATTCACCCCAGGGAGCAGTCTTTGCACTTTCTAGCGGTGACCCATTAGGAGTGGCAATTTTTCCCCTGCCATCCCCCTCCACCCCAAGGCGTGAAATGAATTTAATAACGCCAGCCTGTCAGACGCCCCGTCGGTGGTCCGCACCCTGTCTACCCGCCTTAGCGGACCACGAGGCTGTATTAAGAGTCTCACCAGGGAACACCTCGGGAATTGTAACCCCACCCCCCATGAGCTGCGGCATGCACTACGGAAGTTCCTAGAGCACACCCGTGGCGCCCGCAATAGGGCACAGCTGGCTCTTCAGCTATGGGGAGACTTTGATCGAATCCTCCAGGCCACGAGGGCCCTTATAAAGGAGGGCAGGGGGCAAGGAAGGTGCGGTGCTGCGGCCTACGAGCGAGCCCGCAGCTTCCGACGCGATCTACTCACCCACGGGATGGGTCATGGGTTGCTGCGCAACCCGCCAGGGGCCCTGAACACCCCGGCCAACACGAAACCCCCAACCCCCCAGCCCTCCGCATGACGCCTCTTATTATTGCGACCCTGAATACCAGGGGCTGTAGGATGGCTCTCCGCAGGTCCCAGCTGCTCTCTTACCTTCGGGAAGGGGGGTACTCTGTAGTTTTCCTGCAGGAGACCCATACGGACCTGGCCGCCGAGGACAGGTGGCGGCTGGAGTGGGGGGATGGGGTATACTTTAGCCACTTCGCGACCTGGCAAGCTGGAGTGGCGACCCTGTTCTCCCCCAACCTGCGGCCTGAGGTGCTAGGGGTCAATGAGGCCGTGCCGGGCCACCTACTGCACCTTCGAGTCCGTATGGAGGGGCTCGTGGTCAATCTTGTTAACATCTATGCCCCGCAAATGAGCTCCAGGTGGCCACAATTTTATCAGCGGGTGTCCGACTTTCTCGGCACCCTGGATTCGCATGAGTGCCTGGTCCTGGGAGGGGACTTTAACACCACCCTCGAGGAACGGGACCACTCAGGGGCCGAACCGAGCCCAGCCGCCGCGAATATTCTCCAAGGGATAGTTGAACATCACTCCCTACTGGACTTCTGGCATGACCATCACCCAGATGACACCTCCACGTTCACCTTTGTCCGGGTGGAGGCCCATCGGTCACACCACTCTCGGTTGGACCGTATTTACTTATCCCGTTTCCATCTTTCACAGGCCCACTCCTCCGCCATTCGGCCGACCCTATTCTCCGATCATCATTTAGTCACCATAATGGTCTTCCTCCGTGCAGAGAGACCGGGGCCGGCCTATTGGCACTTTAATAACAGCCTGTTGGAGGACGAGAGCTTTGTGATGTCCTTCCGGGAGTTTTGGCTGGCCTGGCGAGAGCAGTGGTGTGCCTTTCCCTCAGTGCGGCGATGGTGGGATCTCGGGGAGGTGCGCGCCAAGCTCTTCTGCCGTGACTACACTCGGGGCACCAGCCAACGGCGAAATGCGGCGATAGAGCAGTTGGAACGGGAGGTCTTAGAGATGGAGAGGCGTCTGGCTGCCAGCCCCGAAGACCCGCTCCTCTGCGGAGCGTGCCGGGAAAAGCGGGAGGAGCTCCGGGCCCTCGAGGACCACCGGGCCCAAGGTGCCTTCGTTCGGTCCCGCATCCGCCTCCTTTGGGAGATGGACCGCAGCTCCCGCTTCTTCTATGCCCTGGAGAAAATGAGGGGGGCCAAGAAACACGTCACCTGCCTTCTTGCGGAAGACGGCACCCCCCTCACGGATCCGGAGGAGATGTGTGGGAGGGCCCGTGACTTCTACACAAGCCTTTTCTCCCCGGATCTGACTGATCCTGGCACTTGCAGGGTGCTCTGGGAGGAGCTCCCCACGGTCAGTGTGGGCGACCGAGACCGACTAGAGCTGCCTCTCACCCTGGCCGAGTTCTCGGAAGCCCTCCGTCGCATGCTCACCAATAAATCTCCAGGCATGGACGGGCTGACCATGGAGTTTTACCGCGCGTTCTGGGACATTCTCGGCCCAGACCTAGTCACCGTCTGGGCTGAGTCCTTGCAGAGCGGGATCCTCCCTCTGTCATGCAGGCGAGCGGTGCTCGCTTTGCTGCCGAAGAAGGGGGACCTCCGCGATCTATGGAACTGGCGTCCCGTCTCACTCCTTAGCACGGATTACAAAATCGTAGCGAAAGCAATCTCGCTGCGGCTAGGGTCCGTGATGGCGGACGTGGTCCACCCAGACCAGACCTATACTGTCCCGGGTCGCAGCATTTTCGACAACCTCTTTCTAGTCCGAGACCTTTTGGAACTCGGGCGGAGAGATGGTCTGTCGTTCGCCCTCCTGTCTCTTGATCAGGAGAAGGCGTTCGATAGAGTAGACCATGGGTACCTCCTGAACACTCTGCAGGCGTTTGGATTTGGACCTCAGTTTGTGAGTTTTCTCCGGGTGCTGTATGCCTCCGCGGAGTGTTTGGTTAGGCTCAACTGGACCCTGACTGAACCGGTCAGCTTCGGGCGAGGAGTACGGCAGGGGTGCCCCCTCTCGGGCCAGTTGTACGCTCTGGCGATCGAGCCTTTCCTCTGTCTCCTCCGCAGGAGGATGACAGGGTTGGTGCTGCGGGAGCCGGAGCTGCGGCTGGTCCTGTTGGCGTACGCCGATGACGTATTCCTCGTGGTCCAGGACCCGGGCGACTTGGTGCGAGTGGAGGCATGCCAAGCCATCTATTCGGCAGCCTCCTCCGCCCGAGTCAACCGGGTCAAGAGCTCTGGCTTGGCGGTGGGGGACTGGCGGCAGGTAAGCTCCCTCCCACCCGCACTTCAGACCATCCGGTGGAGTGCGGGTCCACTGCTCTATCTCGGCGTTTACCTTTCCGCCACGCATCCTTCCCCGCCGGAGAACTGGCAAAATTTAGAGGGCGGGGTGATAGAGCGGATCCGGAGATGGACGAGGCTACTCCGATGTCTCTCCCTCCGAGGGAGAGCACTGGTGCTTAACCAACTAGTCCTGTCCACGCTCTGGTACCGGCTCAACACCCTGGCCCCAGCCCCGGGTTTCCTGACCCACCTCCGGAGATTGATTCTAGAGTTCTTCTGGTCAGGAATGCACTGGGCCCCTGTTGGAGTTCTTCATCTACCCCTGAAGGAAGGAGGGCAAGGCCTGAAGTGTCTGTACACTCAGGTCCGCGTTTTCCGCCTCCAGGCCCTGCAGAGGCTCTTTTATAGTGCACGTAGTTCGGCGTGGAGCATACTGGCGCACGCCTTCCTGCGCCGTTTCCAAGGGCTTCGATATGACCGGCAGCTTTTTTATCTTTCTCTGAGGGGTTTTCTGCGAGACCTCTCCGGGCTGCCGGTCTTCTACCAGGACCTCCTCCGGACCTGGAAATTGTTTCTAACAACCAGGTCCGTGGCGGCCACCGTGGGAGCAGATCTCCTCATGAAGCCCCTGCTACACAACCCCCAGCTCCGTGTGCAGGTGGCGGAGTCCCGCTCGGTGCGCCAGAGGTTGGTCCTGGCGGAAGTCACGAGGGTCGGAGACCTCCTGGACTATGACCGGAGAGACTGGCTGGATCCCCTGACGCTCGCTCGGCACATGGGGCTCTCCAGCCTCCGTACCCCCCGGCGCGTACTTCAGGAGGTGAAGGCCGCCTTGACCCCCGCTGCTCGGGCTTATATTAGCCGACCCTTGTGCGAGGGCGCACCCTGCCCATCCCTTACCCCAGGCCCGCCGGACCTTTCCATTGGGCCCCCACCCCGTAGATCCCAACAAACCCCTCACCCTTTCACTGCAAGCCAGCTGCACGAACTTCAGCCGGTTATTTTTCAAATTGCACCACGGAAATATTTATATACACTTACGCTTCACACCCTTCACGCCCACACCCTGGTGTCCCGCCCCGATACAAAGTGGCGGGACCTCCTGCCACCTTTGGAGGGTGAGCAACCTCGGTGGGCCAGCCTGTATTCCACCTTGGTCCCGAGGCCCGTCGGGGACATCAGTTGGCAGCTCCTTCATGGAGCTGTGAGCACGGGCATGTTTCTGACATGGTTTACCCCCATCCCGGACACTTGTCCTTTTTGTAATGTGAGGGAAACCCTGGCGCACGTATATTTAGAGTGTGCCAGATTGCAGCCCCTTTTCCGGCTCCTCACAAATATTCTATTGCGCTTCTGGCTTCATTTCTCCCCTCACCTTTTTATCTATACACTTCCCATCCGTGGCCCCACAAAGTCGCGGGATCTTCTGGTCAACCTCCTCCTAGCCTTGGCTAAAACAGCCATTTATAAAACCAGAGAGAGGAGGTTGGATCATGAAACGTCCTGCGATTGTGGGGCCTTTTTCCGATCCTGAGTACATTCACATATCCGGGCGGAGTTCCTCTGGGCCGTGTCCACCGACTCCCTTGATGCTTTCGAGGAGTGGTGGGCGCTGTCCGGGGTTCTCTGCTCGGTGACCCCGTCCGGTTCCCTCCGTCTGACCCTTTGATTGAGCGAAAGAGCGAGAGACGCCAGCCCCAGCCGTTGCCACTGTGGATACCATCATTACTGTCATCTAGGAGGGGTCCTATAATACATGGGTGTCTACCTCCCCCACCCCGAAATCGCCCACCCCGCAGCCGTGCCCATCTTGCCGGGCACTCTCAGGAGAGGGATAATCGGTGACACCGGGCGCGGCACTAGGTAACTCGAGGGGGTGGAAGACCACAAGTGTCGAGGAAGCCCCCCCGCTCTAGGCCACCAGGTAACTCAGGAGGGTGGAAGACCACGAGTGTCGAGGAAGCCCCCCTGCTCTGGGCCCAGGCTAGCCTGAACACTTCTCCCTCCTGAAAGCTGCTGTGTTATACCTTCTGTTTGCGTTGTTTTGTTGCATAGTTTGTTTTGTTTTCCTTGGTAATTCTTTGTAAGTATTACAAATAAAATTCTTTTCTGTTTCAAAAAAAAAACAAACCCTTCCCTGTTACCTTACCCAGGGAAAAGGGACCTACTTAGCCTGCTCTCCTGCTGGTGCCCTCTAGCCTGGGCTTTCCTTGCTTTTTGCCCCTGCTTTCGGCTTCCCCCCCGACCGGGCCAGATGCTCCCCCCCTTCTCCTCCCTTTCTTTTTTTTTTTTTGTTTTGTTTTTTTCTTTCCTGCTGTTGCTAGAGTGCTGGCCGGCTGCCGGCCGGGTGTTAGCCTCCCTCTCCCCCGCCCCCCCCGCGCCCACCTGCCCTCGGACGCTGCTGCCGCTCCAGCTGAAACCTCCCCCGTGACAGAGGGGGGGCCTGCCGGCCCGCTTCCCCAGAGCTGGGGAGTGGAAGGACCCAACCCCCAAACCCAGCCGCTTGCTGTTTGTCTGCGGACCTGTTATCGGTTGAGAGGATTCTTATCACTTACTCCGGCATTTCTGGAATGCTGTTGCTGAAAAAAAGAAAACCCGTAATAGACAGAAAAAAAGCCGTCTACCAGAGGAACACTGCCCGGGGAATCTACAAATCGCTGTGGAGGGGGCCTAAGACTGAGTAACTTTCGAACTGTGATCTCATGGGGGGGAGTCCTTGACTGTGTCTTAATTGTGTTTGTAGGGACACGGGGGTGTGGCACGGAGCTGCCCCCCGATTCATCTGTGTCCTCCCAACCCCCACACTACAACCTTCCTCACTGCCCCCCCCAGCCATCTTTGCTGGCTATCTAACATCTGCCTCTGGATTTAGCTGCTTGCCCTGATTCCACCGCGTGGACCAGAAGCACCAGCCAACCAAACAGGACTCTCTGGACAAGCATACAGTTGTTTATGTGCCCCCCCACCCGAATTGTCCACCCCACAGCTTGTCCCTTTCTATCTGACCCCAATTCCTGTTAACCACCTGCCACCGCCACCGCTGGGGCATCGGCAATGGAGGGCACTGGGGTGACCTCCACCGCTGCCATGCCCATCGCCTCCCCAGATTCTAAGGAAGCCCCTTCAGCCAGTGGGAAAGGCCAGGGCAAGAAGAAGGGGAAGGGCCCCGTTAAAACCACCGGGCCCTCCATGGCAGGGGCCACCCCCACTGCCCCCTCCATGCCACCGACCACGGCGTCCTCCCCTGCTGCCCCCTCCACCAGTTCTGCGGATGTCCCTCCCTCAGCCCCCAGGACGTATGCCCGGGTGGCAGCAGCCCCCCCACCTGCCGCCTCATCATCTCTCCCGCCCACCGCCTCCGCCACCATCAATAGCAGCCAGGGCCCCTTTCCCACCATGACAAGGAAGCACAGTGTCTGATGCCTCCTAGTGCCTGCCTCGCCCCATGTGGAGACCTACGTGTGGGTGTTGGTGAGGGTAGTGGGGTCCTCGGCCATTGTGGTGACCTCCAAAAAGTACGGGAAGGTCGTCTTCTTCTTAGCATCAGAGGCTGCTGCCCAGGAAGCAGTGGAGAGGGGCCTTGCGGTGAGGGGGTGTTTGTCCCCCTAGAGCCGCTAGAGGACCTGGGCGTCCACCTGGTCCTGACTTCGGTCCCTCCTTTTCTCCGCAATGCTGCCCTGCTACCCGCCCTTTCCACCCTGGGGAAACCTGTTTCTGTTATCAGCCCTCTCCCGCTGGGCTGCAAAGACCCCACCCTCCATCACATTTTTTCCTTCCGCTGGCAAGTGCAACTTTTATTGCCATCAGCGGCGCGCGACAGAGTGGCGCTCGAAGGGTCCTTCCTAGTCCCCCACCAGGGGACCCATTACCGGGTGTACTTTTCAACGGGGGAAGCCCAGTGCTACCTCTGCCGGGCGTCGGGGCATATCCGGAGGAACTGCCCCTTAGCCCAGCAAGAAGGGGCACCTGGGATCCCCGAGACCCTGCAGGACATCGGCCCCATCATTACCGATGCCCTTGGCTGCCCGGTACCCAAACCCGCCACCCTTCCTCTTTGGACCACCTCTACTCCCGCTCAGGCCCAAGGGGAACCTCCCCTACAACGCCCAGATGAGCGAGAGAGCCCTGCCCTCGCTGCTGACAGTCTAGCGGGGCCTATGGAGGAGGGTGTGGCAGAGATACCACCAGGCATGGGAGAGAGCCTGCCCCAGGGAGAATCCTCCCTCCGTTATGCTGCCCTACCGTTCCCCCCCACAAGTCCATGAGCCAGTCGCCTTTACCCCCTGACATGACCCCTGCTAAACAGCCCCCAGATGATGCCATGGAGGGCTGGGCCCTAGTCCAGGGGAACCGAGGCAAGCGGAAGGCTCGAGCTCCGCCTCATCTACCCGAGGCAGAGGCCCCCTGGAAGACCAGGAAGGGGGGCACCGATGCCGAACCTTCCGCTTTGCCCACGAGTGCGTCCCATCCACCGGTGTCAGCTGGGAAAGATGTGGCAGCACCGGAGGGAAGTGTCTCCCCTCCACAGGAGACCCTCCCCTCCGAGACCCTTGAGGAAGCCCCTTCTGTCCTGACGCTACCCGAAGCCCCCATGAACCCCGAGACAACCGTCATGGCGGGTGCCGGTGGGGAGAACCCCGGGGCAGCGGAAAGTGTCCTCTCCTCCTTGTTCGAGGAGATCGAAGCCTTATATCTGACCCTGGTCGCCCAGGGGGAGGATGACCTTTTGCCAGCAAATATCGATCTGGGCGACCTCACTCCACCCCTCTTTTCCCCATGCTCCCCCCCCCCCCTTAACTGCTGCTTCTGCTCCCACCTCCAAGGAGCCCCTGGACTCCTCCACCTACCCAGTTGCTGATGGCACTGCGCTAATGACCACTGAGCCTGCTCAGGTGACAGCTGGTGCCACGCGGCCGGGGCACGAGTCACCAGGGGCACCCCCTGTTGGTGCGGAGCAATCGACTTCCTTCCCAGGCGAGGGCCCTACAGAAGATAATCCACCTCCTGATGCTGTTGCCGCTAAATCCACCACAGAGCGCGTGCCCAGTGTCACTGAGAGCTCCCTCCCCACCCCCTTAACCCTTGAGCCTGATCGGGAGGTGCCACCATCCAGCTGCTTGCCTTCCAAAACCCAGAACTTCGCCTCTGCCCCTGCCCCTGCCCCTATCCAATTTACCTCTTGCAATATCATTGCCGCACCTGGGGCTGTCTCCTTCCCTTTCCCAACTGATGACCCCCAGGGAGCGGCCTTTGTGTTTTCCTGACCCATTAGGAGCTGCTATTTTCCCTCCACCGCCCGCTATTGCCCCAGAGCTTGAGGCAGGCCTAGAAGCTCCAGCCCATCAGGCACCCCGTCGGGGGTCCGCACCCTGCTTGTCCGTTTTAGTGGACCACAGGGTTGCACCAAGGGCCCCACCAGGGAACAACCGGGAAACGGTAACCTCATCCCCCCCATGAGCTGCGAGGAGAGCTGCGGAAGTTTTTAGAGGATGTCCGTGGCTCTCGCAACAAGGTACAGCTTGCTCTCCAGCGATGCGGGGATTTTTTTCAAATCCTCCAGGCCACAAGGGCCCTCATGGGGGAAGGTAAAGGGACAGGGAAGCAGGATGCCTCGGCCTACTGGTGGGTCCGCGTCTTCCGTGACCAATTACTCCCCTACGGGATGGGTCAAGGACTGTTGCGTGGCCCGCTGGGGGATGCGAGCATCCCTTCCAGTGAGAATCCTCCCCCGGCCCCCCCATGACACCTCTCACCATCGCAATGTTGAACACCCAGGGTTGTAGGATGGCTCTCCGCAGGTCCCAGGTGCTCTCCGCAGGTCCCAGGTGCTCTCCTTCCTTCGGGAGGGAGGGTACACTCTGATTTTCCTGCAGGAGACCCATATGGATCCGACCGCCGAAGACAGTTTGGCAGCTGGAGTGGGGGGAAAGGGTCTACTTTAGCCATTCCATGATTCGGCAGGCTGGAGTGGTGACCCTGTTCTTTCCCGACCTATGGCCCGAGGTGCTAGGGGTCGCCGAGGCCATACCAGATCGCCTGCTGCATCTCCGGGTCCGTATAGAGGGGCTCGTGGTTAACGTCTATGCCCTGACATCGGGCCCAGAGTGGCTGCAATTCTATCAGCAGGCATCTGCTTTCCTCGGCACCTTAGATCCTCACGAGTGCCTGGTCCTGGGAGGGGATTTTAATACCACCGTCGAGGAGCGAGACTGCTCGGGGACTGAGCAGAGCCCGGCCGCCGCGGACACCCTCTGGGAGATAGTTGAACATCACTCCCTAGTGGACATCTGGCGTGACCACCACCTGGATGACGCTTCCACGTTCACCTTTGTCCGGGTGGAAGCCCATCGGTCGAGCCACTCCCGGTTGGACCACATTTATTTATCATGCTTCCATCTCTCATGAGCCTACTCCTCCAGCATTCAGCTGGCCCCATTTTCTGACCATAACCTAGCCACCGTGACAGCCTCCCTCTGTGCGGAGAGGCCAGGGCTGGCCAGCTGGCATTTTAACAACAGCCTGTTGGAGGATGAGGGCTTTGTGACGTCCTTCCAGGAATTCTGACTGGCCTGGCGAGGGCAGTGGCGTGCCTTTCCCTTGGCGCGGCGATGGTGGGACCTGGGGAAGGTGCGTGCCAGGCTCTTCTGCCGCGACTACACCCGGGGCACCAGCCAACAAAGAAATGCGGCGATAGAGCAGTTGGAACGGGAGGTCTTAGAGATGGAGAGGCGTCTGGCTGCCAGCCCCGAAGACCCGCTCCTCTGCGGAGCATGCCGGGAGAAGCGGGAGGAGCTCTGGGCCCTCGAGGACCATCGGGCCTGGGGCGCCTTTGTTCGATCCCGCATCCGCCTTCTTCGGGAGATGGATCGCAGCTCCCGCTTCTTCTATGCCCTGGAGAAAATGAGGGGGGCCAAGAAACATGTCACCTGCCTCCTGGCAGAAAACGGCACCCCCGTCATGGAACCGGCAGAGATGTGTGGGAGGGCCCGAGCCTTCTACGCAAGTCTTTTCTCCCCGGATCCGACTGACCCTGGCGCTTGCAGAGTGCTCTGGGAGAAGCTCCCTACGGGCAGCGGCAGCGACCAAAACCAGCTAGAATTGCCTCTCACTCTGGCCGAGTTCTCAGAAGCCCTCTGTCGTATGCCCACTAATAAGTCTCCAGGCATGGACGGGCTGACCGTGGAGTTCTACCGCGTGTTTTGGGACGTCCTCAGCCCAGACCTAGTCACCGTCTGGGCTGAGTCTCTGCAGAGCGGGGTCCTCCCTCTTTTGTGCAGGCGAGCTATGCTCGCCTTATTGCCGAAGAAGGGGGACCACCGCGATATACGAAATTGGCGTCCCGTCTTGCTCCTCAGCATGGACTACAAAATCGTAGCGAAAGCAATCTCGCTGCGGCTAGGGTCTGTGCTGGTGGATGTGATCCACACAGACCAGACCTACACCGTCCCGGACCGTAGTATCTTTGATATCCTATTTCTGGTTCGGGACCTTTTGGAACTCTGGCGTAGAGACGGTCTGTCATTCGCCCTCCTGTCCCTAGATCAGGAGAAGGCATTTGATAGGGAGGACCACGGGTACCTCCTGAGCACTCTGTGGGCGTTTGGCTTCGGACCCCAGTTTGTGGGTTTTCTCCGGGTGCTGTACTCTTCCGCAGAGTGTCTGGTTAAGCTCAACTGGACCCAGACCGAACTGGTCAGCTTCAGGCGAGGAGTACAGCAGGGGTGCCCCCTCTCAGGCCAGCTGTATGCTCTGGCAATTGAGCCCTTCCTCTGTCTCCTCTGCAGGAGGTTGACAGGGTTGGTGCTGCGGGAGCCGGAGCTGCGGCTGGTCCTGTCGGCGTACGCTGATGACGTGCTCCTCCTGATCCAGGACCCCGGCGACTTGGCATGGGTGGAGACTTGCCAGGCCATCTATTCGGCAGCCTCCTCTGCCCGGGTCAACTGGATCAAAAGCTCTGGCTTGGCTGTAGGAGACTGGTGGCAGGCGAGCTCCCTCCCACCCGTGCTTCAGACCATCCAGTGGAGCGTGGGTCTGCTGCTCTACCTTGGCATTTACCTTTCTGCCACGCATCCCTCTCCACCAGAAAACTGGGAAAATTTAGAGGGCGGGGTGATAGAGTGGCTCCAGAAATGGATGGGACTATTCCGATGTCTCTTCCTTCGTGGGAGAGCACTGGTGCTTAATCCACTCGTCCTGTCCATGCTCTGGTACTGGCTCAACGCCCTGGTCCAGGCCCCAGGTTTCCTGACCAACCTCCGGACATCGATTCTGGGGTTCTTTTGGTCAGGAACGCACTGGGACCCATAGGGGTTCTTCATCTACCCCTGAAGGAAGGAGGACAGGGCCTGAAGTGTCTACACACTCAGGTCTGTATCTTCCGCCTCCAGGCCCTACAGAGGCTCCTCTATGGTGCAGGCAGTTCGGCATGGAGCACACTGGTGCCCGCCATCCTGCGCTGCATCCGAGGGATCCGATATGACTGGCAGCTCTTTTATCGCCATCCGGAAGGTCTTCCGCGAGACCTCTCTGGGCTGCCGGTCTTCTACCAGGACCTCCTCCGGATTTGGAAACTGTTTTTAATGACCAGGTCCATGGCGGCCTCCGAGGGGGTAGATGTCCTCGCGGAGCCCCTGCTACACAACCCCCAGCTCCGTGTGCAGGTGGCGGAGTCCCGCTCGGTGTACCAGAGCTTGATCCTGGCAGAAGTCACGAGAGTCGGAGACCTCCTGGACTATGACCGGGGAGACTGGTAGGATCTCCTGATGCTTGCCCGGCACATGGAGCTCTCCAGACCTTGCCCCCCCCCCCCGCGCATACTTCAGGAGGCAAAGGCCGCTTTTCTGCCCACTGCTCGAGCTTACCTCAAACGGGTCCTGCTCGAGGGCATGCCCCACCCACCCTCTACCCCAGGTCCACTGGACCTTTTAATTGGACCTCTGCCCCGCAGACCCAATCGACCCCCTCATCCTTTCAATGTTAGCCGCCTGCATGAACTGCAGCCGGTATGCTTCCACACCATGCCAAGGAAACATCTATACACGCTTGTGTGCCACACCCTTCATGCCCTCACCCTAGTGTCCTGCCCGACACAAAGTGTCGAGACCTTCTGCCACCTTTGGAGGGTGAGCAGCCCCAGTGGGCTAGCCTATATTCCACCTTGGTTCTGAGGCCCATCGGGGACATCAGTTGGTGCCTCCTTCATGGAGCTGTGAGCACGGGCACGTGCTTGGCGCGGTTAACCCCCATCCCAGAGACTTGTCCCTTTTGTGGAGAGAGGAAAACCCTGGTGCACGTATATTTGGAGTGCGCCAGGCTGCAGCTCCATTCCAGCTCCTCACAAATCTCCTTTTACGTTTTTGGTTGCATTTTTCCCCTCACCTTTTTATTTATGCACTCGCCATCCATGGCCTCACAAAGTCTCGGGATCTCCTAGTTAACCTCCTCCTGGCCCTGGCTAAAACAGCCATCTATAAAACCAGAGAGAGGAGGTTGGCCGATGGAGTTTCCTGTGACTATGGGGCTGTTTTCCGATCCTCGGTCCGTTCACGTATCCAGGTGGAGTTCCTCTGGATGGCGTCCACCGACTCCCTTCATGCTTTTGAGGAGCGGTGGGTGCTGTCTGAGGTTCTCTGCTTGGTGTCCCCTTTGTTTGACCCTTTGACTGGGGAAGCGAGTAAGGGACCCCAGCCTCAGCCATTGCTGCTGCGGACACCACCACCTTAGAGGGGTCCTTTCACACATGGGTGCACGTGTCCCCCCTCCCCCCGGATTGTCCACCCAACAGCCTGCCCCTCTTTTTGGGTGCTTTCAGAGGAGGGAATTGTTGGTGACACCCTGGTGTGGCACCAGGTAACTCGAGGGGGTGGAAGACCACGAGAGTTGATGAAGCCCCCTTGCTCTGGGCCACCAGGTAACTCGGAAGGGTGGAAGACCACAAGAGTTGAGGAAGCTCCCCCGGCTCTGGGCCCAGGCAAGCTTGAACACTTCCCTCCCCTGAAGCTAATGAGAAAACAATTGTGATTGGTAGCTGTGTTACACATTGCATATGCTGCTGTTTTTACCTTGTAAGTGTCTTATGCAAATAAAAAAAAAACATCTTTTGCTTCAAAAAAAAAAAATTACTCTCCTATAGCCATCTGGCCCGACCCTGTCACAACCTTATGTAATTACATAATTACAAATTACACATCCAAATTACACATGAAAGGCCCTATTAATCTGGATTACAGGATATTTACATACTATAACTTCTTCCCTAGAAAATAAAATGCCATAAAAACACTCAAGTGAACTATACAAACCATGCAGGAATTAATGTAAAATTATAACTAAATAGAAACTATCATAAATCTGTCATATTATAATAACATTTGTCACAGCATAAACAATATAAAATCCAGTAATGAAACTGGTTGAGCTCTCTCTTATGTCTACATCACACCAATGCTTGTTTATATTTGAGGGCCTATCAGATTTTTTTGTGAATTCAAAAATTTAAAACTTCTCAGAACTGATATTTAGGAAAGGACTCTAAGTCCACTTTGTGCTGCGTAATGTGTACAAAGTGGATCTGAAGCAGCCAGAGAAGACTGGTGGGGAATTCCCCCTGTGCAGGAGAACTCTCCAAAGGCATAAAGCTTGCAGAGCTTTGCCACCTCCCACGCCAACTGCTCCCTTTGCCCTTGGTATTGAGGGCATTCTGGAGGCAGAGGTATTATGGAGCAGTACTACATCCTCCAGTGATATAGGACTCTTAGGGATATTGACCTTACACTGGCTGTAAATTACAGCTGCTCCCCTGAAATGCTAGCTTGTGGCAGGGCTTGGGATCAACCAGTAACTTGTTGCCCTGACCACCACCACACACACAAATGCGCACACATGTTCTTCACTGTTGGGAATCCGTCCCTTTGGGTATACGACTTCTCACACAAACTTACTTAAGTACTGACTTTAGTGGGACTCCTCATGTGCTGAAGTGTTTTGCTGGCGTAGAACCAGCATGTTTAGCACTGTACAGGATTAAATCCTAGGTCCCCAATTCAGGAAAGCATCCTCATTCAGGAAACCACTTAAGCACATGCTTAACTTTAAGCCATAAAATGTAGTGGATATTACATCTCAAATTAAAACTATTTGTTCAACATAACTATGAAGCTTTGCAATTTCTCTAGCTAATGTGCCTGCAGCAGAAACACTAATAAAAAGCTGTGTCTCCTTAACTCATTAGCCCTCCACAAGGTTTATCATTTGCTCTTCCTACATACACATTGTTATATAGATACCTCAGTGACTAAGCCCAGCATTAATTATATAAAACTTACTTACTGTCATGGGACATTAATATAATCTTTCTACATTTATTTTATTACCTGAAATTTAATTTTTATTCCTTCCCATTCCAACAGAGGCAAAGCTATAAATTGTTAACTGAAGTATGAAGTCTGAATCGATTTTTCTGTCTTCTTTGAAGCTGAATTTCACAGTGGTGTTATGTAAACACCGTCTTCAAAGAGAAGGGTCTTGACAAGGGTGAAACTTTTATTTCAAAGGCTATTGTGAAGGAAAAGGATATAATAGACAACAACCTTGCTGCTTGTAAAATTGTATAGTATTGCTCTCATTTTTGTTGCACTCAGCAACTTCCCCATCACATTAATTCAGACACTGAAGAAATGGACAATGAATTTTTAAAAATTAGCTGAAATTGAATAATGCATAGAAAATCATCAGTTGGAACATGAGAAGTATTTAAAGTACAGCTACCCAATCTTCAAGAAGTTGAATAATTAAAATGATCCTTTATACCTCAGGGAGTAATATCATATTTCCCTTACCACTGGGTAATCAGTGTCACTTTATATCCTGCCATCAGAAGATTGCATTCAGTCCCTTGTGCTTAACAAGCCCACAGTCCTCTCCACTATAAATAAAGCTTAGCTCCTTTGTGAAAATGTTTTTTTTTTGTTTTGTTTTGTTTTAATTGTCACTGCATACAGAGGAGAGAGACATTCCTCCCCTCACCTGAGACTTCCTGTGTGGCAGCTACTTACACTGATTCAACTTGCCTTATCAACTTAATTGCAGCAGAGGACTGTCATGGAGAATTGCTTTGATCTAGACTCAGTTCCCCAAGAGAACGTGACAGGCACTACAATGGACAACCATTCAGGACTTCCTGAAGCTGAACCTGCCTCTGTCCTATGACACATATGTCTGACTAAATTACTTCCATTCCTGGGGGCCCAGACCACTAATGAAAGCTTACCTCAGAGAGGGGCAGGGGAAAAAAGGATTCCTTGAAGTGCCCCATGCTCTTTCAGGGAGGATTTCCTTAACTAATATGTCGATCATTATGTTAAAGAAGAGAGTATGGGACCAAAACAATACACGTTCCTTCTCCCAAGCAGCCTCATCCTGATGCGCACTGCTCCAACACCTCAGACCTTCCTGCCTGAGTCTACAGCTAAGTTTTCCTCTTAGAGACCTCTGAATAACACACTTGGGGGATAAAGATCCACTTACTGAGTGTGAAGACATCTAATTCTAGACACACATATTTTGCTGGTCTTAGAAAAGGAAATAAGGAAGGGCAAACCTAGAGCTGAGGGGTAAAACAGGAACTCTGAGGGGCTTGATAAATTCTGTGGGCCACCACCTCAGCTGGTGTAAATCAGCATGTTTCCATCGAATTTCATGGAATTACTCTGCTTTAGAGGATCTGGTCTCTATATGTAGTTCATTGTTCACTGGGAATATTGTCCACTGATAAATCTAAATCCTTTATTCTTCTTACCACTGCCCAGATATTTAGCATGGATATGGTCAAACAGAATTTTTTGGCAAAAACAGACAAGAGTAAATCCTTTTGCGCCATTCATCATCTAGGCTGCTGGAAATTCCTATTGTTCCCCAGGAAGGAGTAGTTATATCATTGGAACATAATGGTGTCAATCCAATCACAAACTTTTGAATTTTTTTCAAGATGTTTGTTAGGATATAGATATTCAGGCCTGTCTGCAAAGGCCTGTACTTTAAGAATTTAGGTGTATTCTTATCACTTGGCTAGTTCTAGGAGTATAAAAGAAAGAATCAAAATCACTGTCTGCTGGTGTAAGGGCCTTCTCTTACTGTGACAGTCTGGGGCCCTGTGCTTAGGCTAAGGCCTTTGGCTAAGCAGCAGAGGCAGCCATAAGCTAGGAAGCGAACAGTCACATCCTCACATTCCACACTAGTCACATTGAAATAAGGTGCTATTGGGGTGTTAGGCACTATCAGGACAGGATTGTATTCCTATCACCTCCAGAGAAAGGGAAGTGCCTAGAAAATGTAAAAGGAAACTTAGTGTGATAGCATCCTGTCTGGCAAGAACTCACTTATCAATAGCTGAGATGTGAAATCCTCACTTCTGTATTGTCTTGTCATTATAGTTCCCACTTTGCTATTGTTTGTCTGTATAATCTCTGTCCGGTTGTGATTGTTTCTGTCTGCTGTATAATTAATTTTGCTGGGTGTAAACTAATTAAGGTGGTGGGATATAATTGGTTACATAATCATGTTACAATATGTTAGGATTGGTTAGTTAAATTTCAGGAAAATGATTGGTTAAGGTATAGCTAAGCAGAACTCAAATTTTACTATATAATCTGTAGTCAATGAGGAAGTGAGTGGGTGTGAGTGGGAGGGAGTGGGTGTGTGTGTGGGGGAGATGGGAACAGGGAATGGGGGTAAGGAAATTGGAATAATGTTTGGTTAAGGGCAGGAATGGGAACAGGGACACAGGTGTAAGGCTCTGTGGTGTCCGAGCTGGGAAGGAGGATACTAAGGAAGGAAACTGGAATCATGCTTGCTGGAAGTTCACCCCAATAAACATATAATTGTTTGCACCTTTGGACTTCGGGTATTGTTGCTCTCTGTTCATGCGAGAAGGACCAGGGAAGTAAGTGGGTGAAGGAATAAGCCCCCTAACAATGTTCATGCAGAGCTCCAGCTGGGAGGGATCCACTTTCATCTGCTAAACAGATCCACACTCACTCTCTCTCTTTGTTTCCCAGTTCCAAGGACTCAAAATTTACTAGCGTAGTAACGGAGGAGAGGCTTCCTGATCATATTATCTTGGTCATATCAACCAGGGTTACAGTATCTTAATACTGGAGAAACTTGGCACAGAGGTCCATATGCAAGGAGAGATGAGACAGCTCTTCAGTCAATGGTTTGCTGTATTTGCCTGATAATCATCCGAAGCATACTCCTGAAACTCTTGTTTTCAGGGTGGAAATTGCCACCAGGAAATCCTGAAATGACGTTTATAGGGCCTTTGTTTAATGGGCAAAATCACAGACTGATATAGAAGGAAAATCCCATTCAATGGTTAGTTAAATCTCTAGTCAAGTAATATTTGAATAAATAGGCCAACAATTAGTCATTGTCTTAACATATACCTTCCTTAGTGACAGCTGCAGATCCCTGCAAACCAGCTAAACCCAATACAGCCAGAGCCTGGAGCAATGTAGGCATAGGCATGTCAAAGTCCGAGGCCTTTCAGGCATAGCAGTTAGTAGTAGATGTTATATTGCTAAACTCTTAGTCACAATTCACTGGTCTGGTGACAGAACCATCACAAAACACTACTGGAGCCACTCAGTTGTTGATAAGTACCTCATTACAGATGGAAGTGTCAGGTATTTGAAGGTGGTACATCTCAATGGCAAAAATGATGTGGTAGTATTCCCAGAAGATAACAGCATATTGACCTTGATTTTTAAGAAGGGTTAATTATGTTGAGGATGTCACAGTTACAGGGCTAGATACACCTTTGACCCTTTTTAGTCTCTCTCAAGTGCACCCCCTTAGGGACAGGTTTAGCTACTTTCCTCCTCCTCTGCATGGAGCCACACTGTCTTACCACTGCAGCCCACCAGTTCGCAACTGTGTTAACATGACAGGCCCAACTGGGTTTGTCACCCGGAAGCCTTTTACCTGTAGGAGCCTGTGACAGCAGCTGATGAATGTGACTCAAAAACAGCTTATTCAAAACAAAGTGGCATTTCTTTGCCAAAAGGAATGCTTCCTTTAGGAAAGCATATTTCCTTACCTAAGTTAACTTCTCTATCCATAGCTTAAGAAGGCCCAGTTTATTCCCATCTCTGGGGTGGGCAATCCAGCCTACTTGCTGCAGTTTCTTCATCTCTCTCTGTGGCTATATCTACACAATGAACTAGGGGTGTGATCTCTCTACTCATGTACACACACTTGCACTGGATCGCATTGAGCTAGGGAAAGTTGAAATAGCAGTGAAGCCATTGCAGTATGGATAGTGGTAGCGGAGGCATGACTATGCCACAAATCCATGGTCTCTCTGTTATTTGTACTCACTAGCTTGATGAGAATACATGTACATGAGCAGGGAAATCCCACCCCTAGCTCATAGCATAAGCATAGCCTCAATTCTTGTCCTCGATTCTTGGCAGCTCTTGCTGATGGCCCCTAGGTAGCCTTCTAACAACACATTTGACGCCCCCCCCCTTTCCTCAGCCCAGAGTCCTATAATAGCTTAGTATCTTCCCTTGATCCTAGATTTAACCTTGGGAAAAATAAATGGTTCTTGCTTTAATGAACCCAAGTAGATGGTATTCCCCAATGAACGGCTACCCCATTGTTTCTTCAAGGATCCTTGACATTCCTTATGAAAGCAGGTTATTTTTGCCTTTGTTTAGCTTCCTGTTAGTTTCCTCCTTATAGCCTCCTTTGATTTAACTATATGCCTTCAGGTAAGATGAGATGCCTGTAATATTTATTAAAAAATCAAACACATAACTCCATAGAAGGGAATACCTGTTATTCGCCCTCCTCTTTCCACCATACACACACACACACTTATTTTCGAGGGGAAAAGTCTCTTTACACACCCTTTTATCACATATATCAGATACCTCTGTTTTGTTTAGTTGAAGGTAAGATTCCACCTTTTCTTCATTACAGGTGGAAGATACAAAGAACCCAGGTTCTGAATCATAAACCAAAAAAAAAAAAAGCATTAAGTTCTCTCTTACTTCATAAAGATAACTCTTCTGTAGTAAACCTCTGAATTGTTGTTTTGAACTCTGTGCATGTTCCTTTTTTCCTGAAATTTCCAGATTTTTCTTGGCAATGTGTGCTTGGTATATTTTATCTGCTTGAAGGCTTAACCCATACATACAGTGTGGTTCTCTATCCCTATTAGCTGGATATGTTACAAAAAGTATGAAAGAAAGGTATCTTCCATCACTATTCATATCTATAATTTTAGTCTTGATCTTTTGTCAGTGTATTTAATGTTTGTATAATAAGTCCATAAGACCTCTCTTCAGAATTAAGAATACATAACTTTATGTTTATGCATCCTAGCCATCAGAGTCTTCGTATGCTTTAAAATCAATTATCCACAGGAAATAAGATGACCTCTGTCATAAATATAAAGGGAAGGGTAACCACCTTTCTGTATACAGTGCTATAAAATCCCACCTGGCCAGAGGCAATATCCTGTTAACTGTGAAGGGTTAAGAAGCTCAGCTAACCTGGCTGGCACGTGACCCAAAGGACCAATAAGGGGACAAGATACTTTGAAATCTTGCGGGAAGGAAGGCTTTTGTTTTGTGCTCTTTGTTTATGTGTTTGTTCTCTCTTGGGACTGAGAGAGGCCAGACAGAAATACATCTTCTCCAATCCATCCTAATCTAAGTCTCCAATATTGCAACCAGCACAGGTAAGCCAGGCAAGGCGGATTAGTTTATCTTTTGTTTTATGTGAATTTTCCCTAAGAGGGAAAATTAAGAGGGAGGTTTATTCCTATTTCCTATAAAAATAAGAGGGAGGTTTATTCCTATTTTCTGTAACTTTTAGGTTTTGCCCAAAGGGGTATCTTCTGTGTTTTGAATCTGAATACTCTGTAAAGTATTTTCCATCTTGATGTTACAGAGATGATTTTTACCTTTCTTTTTTTTTAATAAAACCCTTCTTTTAAGAACCTGACTGATTTTTCCATTGTTCCAAGATCCAGGGGTTTGGGTCTTTGATGATTTTGTAACCAATTGGTTAGGATACTATTCTCAAGCCTCCCCAGGAAATGGGGTGTGTAGGGCTTGGGGGGATATTTTGGGGGAAGATGTCTCCAAGTGGTTTCTTTCCCTGTTCTTTGTTTAAAATGCTTGGTGGTGGCAGCATACTGTTCAAGGACAAGGCAAAGTTTGTACCTTGGGGAAGTTTTTAACCTAAGCTGGTAAGAATAAGTTTACGGGGTCTTTCATGTACCCTAGAGTTCAGAGTAGGGAAGGAACCCTGACAACCTCCAACTGAAGGAAGTGCAGTTTTTGTATCACAAGGATTTAGAACTCTCAACTGATGCCAGGGATTAGAATTACAGGTGATTATGCCATGGTGAAAATAATATATCGTTCCCCTCTAATAGATATACCTATTTAAAAATAGTTGTTTATAGTATCGGCTTCAATTGTGGCTGAGATTTTTATAAACTTCTCAAACTTTTAAGATAAATGGATCTGCTGTTTAAAAGAACAAAGTTATGGACTATCTCTTAATCAAGCATGGATTAAATACACTTCATTTAAAGAAAAATGGCTCAAACTGAAAGAGTTTATTTCTGTTTATTGAGGTAATTAATGGTAATCCATGTCTTCGGGGCCATTATTTATGAACACAATGTATATTGGAATGCCAAGACACAACATAATGGTATCATTCAGTGATATTTTACTTCCACTTACAGTTTTATCTGTGAGTAGTAACATTTTTATTTTCTGCTCTATTTCCTAGCATCTAATCCCCTGGATCTTTTTAACAGTAATGTACAAACATGTTTCTATGAGGAATATGTTTCCTCATAGAATCATTTTTTTAACATAATGAAAACTATTGCAAAATAATCTCTAATTATACCAGTAGGAACCCCCATGGAACATAAAAAACATATACGTAAAATTTTGGTATGTAGTAAAGTTTTCACTGTGAAAATCAGTGCTCTGTTATAAAAATGCAACTGTGTACGTCTAGTAGCAAAGTTTCAAAATTAATATTTCAGTCATTTCAAAATTTATTACTTGATGTCATATCTCATAAATGGGCAAGTTAATCTTAGGCACCATCCTGAATCTTCTCAAAAATTCTCATTTTAAAATTCAACTGTCTTCTTTCAGAGCATAGCAAAGAAAAAGTATAGCAAGAGAAATAGCAAATCACTGCACATTTTCTCGGGGCGGGGGGGGGAACAATTGAGTGTTAAATTTGTGTGCCAAGTTTGATCAGATAATATTTGAAACAGCTGGATGGGCTAAATTAAGTTAACTTTATCATCCTGGTCTTAGTGAGTGCTCCTATAATACAGAGTATATTTCTGTAAATTGAATTGCTATGTATGGCAGGCTCCTCCAACCATAACAGAAGGTACACTAATGGGCTAACTTCAACAGCTTGTTATGTAATGAATTACTAATCCATTATTTATAAAACTTATAATTAAGTCAATTCTTTTTAAAAAGGACAGATAATCATTAATTTTCATCAAGTAATTTGCTGTTGCTTAGTTCAGAATTAAAATATAGCAAGATAAAAGACAAAACTATTCTCACCTTCCATAATTAAAGCAACCCTTCATGCTAGTACAAATGACTAAAAAGTAATAGGACAGATTCAGAGAGCAAGTAGTAGATCTATGCAATACCATGCAAGTCAGTCCATATAATTCATTGGAGTAATGTACTGCTCGACACTGAAGGTGATTGAATCAACATCAGTGTTAGAACAAAGCATTGATTTCTCTCACTTTCTCATGTATATACATGTATACATGTGCACGTGCACACACACACACTTCTATAAGCGTCATTAAGTGAGAAAAATCATTGGAATGATTTGAATTTGTATTGGAAAATGAGATGTAGCCAAAAGAAGGAAATACAGGATGTTGTGTAAATTGTGCTTTAATTTTTTTTAAATCCATTATTACATTGAATTGGATTTTTCTTCTTCCTTGTTTTTTTGTTTTTTTTTTTGTTTCTTTGTTTGTTTTTGGTATAGAAAATTTACAGACTTAGCATACTTGACTTTCAGTGTACAGATGAATGAGCCAAGCTTAAATGTCATTCAGTGCTGGTTAGAATACATGGCATTGATAGATGAAAACAAAAATTGCCATTTCAAGTTGACCTCTTCTTGCTAAAAAAAGGCTCCCTTAAGCATGGTTATCTAACTATCTAAATTAGTCATCATTAGAGCAGAGCACACTTGGAGAAATTTGATTTTAACCTTAGGCATTCACATGAACTAGTTTTATTTCTTTAAGAAAGGTTGAAGAATTCCAGATCAAGTGTTTCGATTTTTTTGGAATTGTCACAAAATTGTATAGTGTATAATTTGTAATTTACTGTATAGCCTGATCTCTTTTGGAGAGAACATCCTTGGTGAAGCTACTACAGTAAACGTTCCACCAGGAAGGAAAAAGAAAACATCTTTTCACAATCTAGATTCTTCACTGGTCAGGCTGCTGTTCAAAATGATACTCGTGGCCAAATAAGAGTTCATCATGACAATGGGGAATTCAGAACCATGAGTGAACCCCAATGATAAACCTCCAGTATGAAGGGTAGCTGATTTCTGCATGGATAACAGACCACTCTTTCTCTTGGAGATTAATGGTTTGATTCAAAGCCCCTTGAAATCAATGGAAGGAGTCTTAGGATTTGGATCACTCCCTACCTGATTTGCCTCAACAGTATGCTTAATCTCTCCAGCTTTAGGGAATGAAATCCTTGAGGTCTAAACTATACAGCTCAGCAGCATGATCTGATGCCATATGCCCCATATTTGCCAAGCATTTACATCTCCATGTTTTTAGTTGTTATGCTGGATGTTGGGTGAAACCTTGTTGAAGCTGGTGAATATGACAGCCACCCTTCATTCAGGATAAATGAAATAACCAATTAAGTTCCTTTTTGGAGTAAGATAGCTGAAATAGTATGATATGATGCTGAAAACACTCCAAGGCTGCTTAGAAACTGGGATATGGGGGTGGAAGCGTTTTCCTGAGTATTATTTCATGGAGGTAGGTGTGTCTGGGAGCAGAAGCAGCCAGAGAACAAGCTTAGAAAAGCATCCAAAAGTAAGCAGACACCAGGAGAAGGACTGAAAACATATCAAAGAGAGTTGGCTGTAAAGAAGCTTAGAACTGTGAGCAAGAAACTGCCTCTTGTTGTTTGATTCCTACTGTTTTGTAAATAAACAGGATTATATCCACAAAATACCTGTCTCCATCATCAGTTGTTACTCTTAACAGAAAATACCCGTAAGACCCCAAATATTGGTTTTCCACTAGGGCCAAAAGGGGTAACCATGTTTTCAAAGTTCAGGGATGTTTGCGTCTCATTCAGGCCTATCTACAATTGTAAAGGGCCTGATTCTCTCTTGTGACCAAGTTCCACTCAATTCAGGAGAGGGTGAAGGATGTCAGAAAGCTGGTTATGACTGCATTATCCTAAGAGCCAGTCTGCACTAATTTGGGCCTTGACAGTGTTTACAGCAACCATATGGCTGCCCTAAATTATGACAATGTTATAGGATACTGAGCCAATGGAAGATATCAAACCACCTATCTTAAGTACTTACATGGATCTCATTGCCTCACAATCTTCAACATATTTATCTTCACAACACCTCTGAGAGGCAGTGAAGTACTATTATCCTCATTTTACAGATGGAGTACTAAGGCACAGATGCCCGGAGCCACAAAGCATTGCAGTTCCTAGAAAAATCACTGGAAAACCACTGGGATCCACCAACCCTGAGTTAGGAGTTTAGGATCCCTGCACAATGAGAGGGGAGAGATAGGTGCAAAACAGTGCTATCCGCAAGAGCCAGCATAGTAGGTGGGGAGACGCCCAAGTGAGCCAATGCTGACAAGGGAGGGGTGTCCTAAGTGTTCAGCACCTGAATCTGGGCTTCACAGAAACACCTATCTCTGCTTGGGATCCACAATGGGAAACATCTCTAATGGAGTCAGACAGCTTAAGCACCTAAGCCATTTCTAGAGAGAATGAAGCAACCACAGCACCTGAAGCTGTTCTACTGTGTATAAATACTTAGTCATTGGGGCAGAGAGAGAGAGAGAGAGAGAGATAGACAATATGGTCCTCTAGACTGGTGATTAGAGCACTTACTGGGGAGCTGTGGGACCCAGGGTCCAGTCCCTCTGCTCCAGTGACTCTTTATTTATACCTAGTGGAAGAGCTTCAACTGGAGAGACTGAGAGAGCCCACATGAGAATATCTCATAACTCTATGGTTAGACGCTCTCCTGAGCAGTGGGAACCCCCTGGTCAAATTCTTCCCCCCAACAGAGGCGGGGGGGGATTGAACTCAGGTCTCCCACATCCTCGGTGAGTGCTCTAACCACTGGGCTTAAAAGTTATAAGGTGGGCACTCTTCCCACCAGATCTTGAATGAGGCTCAATATGGTAAGCAGTCTCTGAGCACACCTACTGGATCAGTCCTGCAGGTGAGTTAAGTGGAAGAATATTTATTTTCTCACAGTTTATGGATCACACTGATGCTTAGGATTGGAGATAGGTGTCCAGACACCCAGAGTAAGGCAGCATTGTACAAAATGTACAGTGTACAAAATGGGAAATAACTGGCTAGTCAGTATTACTCCTGAAAAGGATCTGGGGATTATAGTTGATTGCAAATTGAATATTAATCAATAATGTGATGCACTGTGAGAAAGGCTAGTATTATTCTGGGGTATATAAACAGGAGTGTCATATATAAGACACAACAAGTAACTGTCCTATTCTACCCAACACTGGTGAGGTCTCAGATGGAATATTGTGTCCAGTTTTGGGCTCCACACTTTAAGAAAGATGTGAACAAGGTGGAGGGAGTCCAGAGGAGAGTAACAAAAGTGACAAAAGATTTAGAAAGCCTGATCTCTGAGGAAATGTTAAAAAAATGGGTAAGTTTAGTCTTGAAAAAGACAGAAGGAGGGGGAACTGATAACAGTCTTCTAATGTGCTAAGGGCTATCGTAAAGAAGACAGTGAGCAATTTTCTCTACATCGACTGAAGGTAGGACAAGAAGTAATTGGCTTAATCTGCAGCAAAGGAGATTTAGGGTAGATATGAGGAAAGCTTTCTAACTATAAGGATATTTAAGCTCTGAAATAGGCTTTCAAGGAACTTTTTGGAGTCCCTGTCACTGGAGGTTTTTAAGAAAAGGTTAGACAAACACCGGTAAGGGGTGGTCTAGGTTTACTTGGTCATGCTCAGTGCTGGGGGCTGGAGTAAATAACCTCTTGAGGTTCCTTCCAGACCTATATTTCCATGATTCTATGCCCAGAGGCAGAAACGTAGGTGCCTAGGGAACTTCAACCCTGAAAATGTAGGCAGCGAGTGGTTATCTACAGGGTTAGGTATCAGTCATGTGGGAGTTTTGTAAATCACAGTAGTATCTAAAACTCTGATTTAGGTGCCTGGATACTTTGGTGGACCTGGGCCAGAGAGACTGAGTGAGTCATTTCTAGGTAAAAGAGAGAGCCTGTAGTGTAGTATGAAATTGAACCTGGGTCTCATAAATTGTATGCCAGAACCCTTATCTCTATGCCATACTTCTTCTCTGTTTGTATAAGGAGTTCCCTTGAGAATCTAGCTAAATATTGTTCTATTTTTAAAAATAAATCCAGACTTGAAAAACAGGTGCCATCAACCTGGATATTGATTTCAATTTCAGGCAGTAGGTGGATAATATGAATGCCAAGCTCTTCCAGTGGTTGTATGAGGCAGAAAATACTAGGAATTGCTCAGCAAATTACATTTGGTCACATATATACTTTTTTAAAAAAATTGGTTGAATGTGAACTAAATTATGTATAAATCAGAGTTTTATTTTATTTATTTTCTTATTTATTTTAGTAACCTTATTTGAATCTCAGGAAGTATGAGCCAAAAAACTAATACCTACATTATGCTTCCTTTTATGGTGTTCTAATGACTGGAATATTCAGCTGAAAGTTTGCCATGTTCATACACTTACCAGTAAGGCAACACCTACAATTAATAGACTCAGCAATTAAATTAATTTCCTATATATTCCAGTAAAATTACTCCTGTTAAACTCATTTTGCATTAATGTATATATCACTTCCTGGCTCCTTTTATAGAATTTTCTTTCATTGCAATTCAGCTTTAATTAATGTATCATTATTTGATTCTGTTACCAATAAAAATATATATGTGACTTTATATCAGAGGGGTAGCCATGTTAGTCTGTACACACAAAAAAACCGAGGAGTCCGATGGCACCTTAAGGATGAACAGATTTATTGGGCATAAGCTTTCGTGGGTAAAAAATCCACTTCTTCATATGTGGATGGACTACAAGTGGTCAGGAACAGTATCCCTGATGAAGCCATGGCACACCTAGTGGCTGAGCTTTGTGACTTTGTCCCCACCCACAACCATTTCAGATTTGGGGACAACTTATACCTTCAAGTCAGTGGCACTGCTATGGGTACCTGCGTGGACCCACAGCATGCCAACTTTTTCATGGCTGACTTAGAACAACACTTCCTCCCCTCTCGTCCCCTAGCACCTCTCCTCTACTTGAGCTACATTGATGACATCTTCATCATATGGACCCACGGGAAGGAAGCCCTTGAAGAATTCCACCTGGATTTCAAAAATTTCCACCCACCATCAACCTCAGCCTGGACCAGTCCACACAAGAGATCCACTTCCTGGACACTACTGTGCAAATAAGTGATGGTCACATAACCACCACCCTATACCGGAAACCTACTGACTGCTATACTTACCTATAGGTCTTCAGCTTCCATCCAGGACACATCACATGATCCATTATCTACAGGCAAGCCCTAAGATACAGCCGCATTTGCTCCAATCCCTCAGACAGAGACAAACACCTTTATCAAGATCTTTATCAAGCATTCCTAAAACTACCTGGGGAAGTGAGGAAACAGATTGACAGGGCAAGATGGGTACCCAGAAGTCACCTACTAGAGGACAGGCCCAACAAAGAAAATAACAGAACACCACTGGCCCTCATGTACAACCCCCAGCTAAAACCTCTCCAGCGCATCATCAATGATCTACAGCCAACCCTGGAAAATGATCCCTCACTCTCACAGGCCTTGGGAGGCAGGCCAATCCTCACTTACAGACAAACCCCCAACCTGAAGCAAATACTCACCAGCAACTACACACCAAACCATAGAAACACTAACCCAGGAACCAATCCCTGTAACAAACCCTGTTGTCTTCTCTGTCCCCATATCTTCTCTAGTGACACCATCATAGGACCCAATCACATCAGCTGCACCATCAGGGGCTCATTCACTTGCACATCTACTGATGTAATATATGCCATCATGTGCAAGCAATGCCTCTCTGCCATGTACATTGGCCAAACCGGACAGTCTCTACATAAAAAAATAAATGGACACAAATCAGACATCAGGAATGGTAACATACAAAAGCCAGTAGGTGAATACTTCAATCTCCCTGGACATTCAATAACAGATTTTAAAGAAGACATCCTTCTACAAAAAATGTAAAAAACAGACTTCAAAGAGAAACTGCAGAGCTACAATTCATTTGCAAACTTAACACCATTAATTTGGGCTTGAACAGGGAGTGGCTGGATCGCTGGGAGTGGCTGGATCGCTACAAAAGCAATTTTCCCTCTCTTGGTATTGGCACCTCCTCATCAATTATTGGGAGTGGACCGCTCCATCCTGACTAAATTGGCCTTGTCAACACTGGTTCTCCACTTGTAAGATAACTCCCTTCTCTTCATGTGCCAGTATATTTATGCCTGTATGTGTAATTTTCATTCCAAGCATCTGAAGAAGTGTTTTTTTTTTACCCATGAAAGCTTATGCCCAAATAAATCTGTTAGTCTTTAAGGTGCCACTGGACTCCGCATTGTTTATATGACTTTATGTAGTAGGAAGTAATAAAAATAGGAGAACAGCCAAACACCAGATTCTAAAATAAGTCTTGGCAATCAGTGGCTGAAGGTTTGTATTCTACATGTAGAAGGGTGGGCTGTCATTGTTAACGGATAGTGGGGCTAGAGGCCAGCCAAACCATGTTGCATGACATGGCTCTGCAAGTAAACAGGTATTCAAGGGAGCAGCAGACAAGCTGGGCAATGGGGGCCAGGTGTTAATCAGATAGCTTCCTCCTGAACATTATAAAACACAGCTATTGGGAGTCACCAAAAAGAAGAGAGTGAGTGTGAGTGACCAATCTACCTACCTACAGAGGAGCATTGTAGGAGATCATTGAGTCAGGAGAGAGGTTCCATGGGATGGGAGTCAGAACAAGCAGGGAGACTGTGGGCTGGGGAAGCCTGCCTGAATCACAGCACAGCCCTAAGGAGGAGAACTGGGGGTGCCTGTGCTAAGGGCAAGCAGCCTGCAAGTCCAAGGACCATGGAAGAGTCTGTGGAGCAGGGATGGAACCTGGATGGGGGGGGGGACCCTGCTTGAATCACAACACAGCCCCAAGAAGGAGGGCTGTGGAACTTCTTAACCGAGTTGTGAGTAGAATGGAGTAAGAAATATTTTGCTTGTCCAATGAAATATATCAAGATTTTGGATTTTTTTTTCCTTTTCCATCTTGCATTGGGATGAAATTAAGACCTTTTGAAGAAAGTTCTTCGTGAAAAACATGAGAGATTACCCCTACAGCCCAGACTAGTCACATGGTCAGGGCACTCACGTACAAGATGGGATATCTGGGTTCAATTTCCATTCTGCTTGATGTAGATCAGGAAGTGGTAACTGGGTATCCTACATCCCTGTTGAGTGAGCTGACTGCTGAGCTACAGACCTGGAGGACAGCTTGAACCATATTATGCGAGTTGGATACCTGAAGGGGGTTGGGCCTGATGGGCTAAAGGAAACTGTGTTCTATAAAAGACTAATACACTAGGCCCCAAGAAAAAGGTTACCTCAAGTACCCTGGGTTGTGAATAAGGTATTGGCAGAACTACGAAGAAATGAGGGTAGATTGCCTGCAGAGCTATGCCATGAAGATGCATGTTGTACTTGTGAATCCATGGCACTCAAGAGAAAATACAGAAGATTATAGAAAACAAAATAGTTTGTAGCTGAAATAGTTTGGAAGCAATTTTTTTTTTTTTGTCTATCAGATAACTGGAACAACAGTGCATACATAAAATTAGATTGTGATCAAACTACTAATTCCTTTATTAGTTTGATAACTGAAGTGGCCTATATTCACTTCCCATGACAAATACTGGTATAGTAGCTCCAGACAGTGACCTCTTTAAGAAAAAAAATAAAGTATTTACACACAATTGGGAAGGATATTTCATATCCAAGCTGTCATGCGGGCTGTTGCTGATAATTCAGTGCTGAAGACTGACAACTGAAGAAGGGAAAGCATAAGACTTAAGGGATGTTCTAAATGATCAAAAATTTGTGTCATGATGACAATAAAAACTAATGATTCTGTATAGACAATTATATTCCAGCACTAAGCCGAATAACTGACTAGCCTAGAATCTAATATTGACATCAAATTCATCTTGGCTACAGTACATCAAACCAATATCCTGCTTCTATTATTCCATATCTTTCCATTTATCACTGAGTGTTAGGTATATTGTATACACTACTCATACAAACATCTTCATTAAATTACTCAACTCCTCATTCAGACTCAACTCATCATCAGTCCCCGTCCTTAAACTCAGCTACCTATCACCACCCACAGCCAGAGATTTTTATTTTTTATCCTGAACAACACATGTAGAGCCTCAGTGTGTCTCTAGGCTCTGTGGGTCATGCTAAGCAGCAGGAGATCAGTGATTGATAAGGTATCAACCACCCAATTTCCAGTTTTAAGGGAGGCTACAATATTTTATTATATAGTAAAGATACAAAGAGCCCTGGCTAAGCATTAGAGCTGGGAGAAATTTTTCAGACAAATAGTTTTGATTGACCTCAAACTGAATTTGTTGGTAAATAAATTATTTGTGAATTCAACATGAATTTCCCAAATAATTTTTACCAGATTCAAAGAAGGAATCTGAACTTAGGTCTCCTACTGTATAAGTGCCTTAACCACTAGGCTACAGGATAGTTACGGTAGAAGGCTCTCTGTCTCTCCTGTTGAAGCTATTTCATTGTGTATAAAGAATTAAATACTCATAGGACTAGACAGGGAGTTATAGTATGGTGGTTATGGCACTCAACTGGTGGGGGATGGTACAGATGGATTCCAGTCCCTGCTTTGGTGACTATTTATACACCACTGCCATCTCCTCCTGTGGTTTGGTTTTGTGAATGGTATTTCCAAATTTCCTTTGCTTTATATAGATATGCATGATTAAAATGCACAAAATCTAAACTCTCTCTTGTTTTGGGCCAAACTAAATATTTTGTTTGACCTGAAAGGACTTTTTAGTTTTAGTTTTGCTGAGAAACAAAACAGATTTATTTTCAAGTCAATCCAATTTTTTTTTGTTTGTTTCTGCCAGTGAATTAAAAATTGATTATTTACACAACACTACTAAGCATCTCTTTTTAAAAATGACTATACAAACAAATAAATGAGCTAATAATTACCAATGATTGGCAGGTAATTTCACTCCACTTGTAAATAGAAGTTGGTGACAAGTTTAGTGGCTAGTATATATTAAATCTCTATAACATTCCTAATAGGATGATGTACTGCTTATGCCACTATATGGGTTTACTGATTGAGCCCCACCACTTTTCTCCACTGGAAAAAAATCTGTCACAAAAACTAAGGGCGTGAGGCAGAGAGAAAGGATATTAAATAAAGAAGCCAGGAATTTGAAAAGTGGAAATGTTTAATTGCTTCTATTATCAATTATTAAACATGTAGATTTTGTGGAACCTATGTGCACAGGTATGATAAAAATTATTTTTTAAAAGTAGCAGATATTGTTATGCCCATAAAATTTCTTTATTTTTGAAATATTAATTCCAAAGACAAACCACCATGAGTATATTTAAGGGATGTATAACTCCCAAGCATAAAACAAAGATACTTGCCATTTAGTAAGGAAATTAATTGGCTGTGTCAATAACATTTTATTTAGCAGCACATGCTGGTAAACATACAGCATTGTGTCTGATCTATTTTGCAGGATTAAATGTCCTTGGATGTGCAAGGCATATAGTAAAAGTAAATTCTGTCATGTTTAGTTTCATGGTCCTATAAAAATGTAATCGGATGTCAGCACAACAACTTGTAAGTTAACAATATCAAGTTTCAATAAAAAGTGGGATGTGTAACATTAAATTATTTGATACTGATATTTATCAGATTGGGTTCTATGCTCTAGAGAGCTGATAGAACCATCAGAGAGAAGGAGAGTGTTACTCTCTTGTTAGTTTGTATTTTTATTGTTGAAACCAGTTTAAAAAACACCTGCTAAATTAAAGTGTCTGTAAAAGATTCCTGAAACAGTAGTAGATGAATTACAGAAGTTAGAAGAGCTATCTATTATATTTATAAGACATCCATTGTGGTATTGTCTAAGTGCTAAGTACTGTTGTGTTTCTTCATCATTATAAATAATAGAATTCCAAAGATGGGATGCTTAGGGGAAAGTTTAGAGATGGCTTCCAGCTTCATATACACCATCCACCAAAAGATGTTGTTAACCTGACAAAGCTTTTCTGTACAAGAGTGTCACTATCCACACTGCCTTATCTGGGAAGCAGTATAGTACCCAGGAGTAAAATCACAGTATCAGACAATGAGTATTTTTTTTAAATGGTATAACATTCTTTTCATGGTTGTACAAAACCAACAGCTTGAAATGCAGGAAACAGTTAATGGACTGCCATGAGCCTAAAGAAATAGACTATGGGCTAAGCTGTCAATCCTGGAAAGTGAGCCTTCAAACTCTAACAGTACGAGGAACAAGAAATAATAGGGAAAGAAGCGGGCTTATACCAGAGTTGCTCAGACAGAGGGAGAAGACTTTTTTTCCTCTTCAGGGCTGTAGAAATTAGGTCTTGTCGTAACTAGAGGGAGGACGTGTGATGAGCCTTGGGATAAAATAGGGTTGTTTGGTCTATTATTGTTTTGGTTGATTATTTGTAACCTAGATAGTGAGCTGTCTGAGGCAGGGGCTGTTTGTCTGCCAGGTGTTTGCAGAGTACCTACTATCTCACTGTCTTAGTGAGAGTCTGATTGGGCTGTTCATCCCTTAGAGTTCTGGTTAGAGAACCAAGTGCTAGCAAACTTTTTTCACAGCTTACTTCTGGGTGCTGTGAAGAAGAGGATTGTATACAGAGGTGTGGCAGGAGAACTTCCTAAGGTTTGGAAGTTTATTCTGGATAAGCCTTGATGCTTATCTGAACCTTATCTCCTTCACACATTTGTATTATCAATTATTTCTTCTATTATTTATGTTTTTATCTATACAGTATCTGAAAGTGAGCTTCACCCATTCTACAGCAAGTATCTTCATCATCCACAACTCATTCTAGTCTCTCTTGACCCTGAACTTGCTTTCTCAGTTTGGACTTGAATGTCATCCGGCTGGTGTTTATTCTGCTTATTGGACGAAGTTGTCATGGATTCATGAGTATCACCTTAAGTAGCATGCAGACCGTATGTGAACAGACCTTTAAATCTCCAACATGCTTCATCTTAGCAATAGCAAATGCTCCTAAAAGATGGAAAAATAGTAAAAGTTCACACACATTTTCCTAACGGGCATGTATTTCTAACATTTAGGCTACGTTTCCACTACCTACCACTTTCAACAGCATGTAGTATACTTGTAGTTATATGCCACAGAGAAAAGCACATAATCTCCACCCTGTGAGGAGTAACTACGCCTGTCCACAAAAGGCTCTGGCAGAGAGCAGGCAGTGGGGAAAGGCTTCAGCTGCTCCCCGCTGCCAGAGCCTTTCTCTTCGGTATGGAAAGGTTCTGCTAGAGGGGAGGCAGTGGCAAAAGGCTCAGCTTTTTACTCCACTATCTTTCCAGATGCTAGAGACCTTCCCTGTGGGAGCTGACAACCTTTCCCCACTGCTGGAGCCTCTCCTTGTGGCTGAAAAGGACTCCAGCAGCAAGAGCTGGCAGAGCCTTTCCCCAATGCCTCCAAGCTTCTGGAGTCTTTCCCTGGGGGAGGGAAAGGCTCTAGTAGCGGAGAAGAATTAGGGGGAGCTACTTGAGCATATGCTGTACAAGCCGGCAAAAGTATTTGCAGTGTAGTCATAGCCTTTTTTGAAAATAGAGGGAAAAGAATGTTAAATATTTCACTCATTAACTTAATAGTTTTAAACAAATGAACAAAATACAGATTGATCAATATTAATACAAAGAGTAACAGAGGTTGATGAATACTAACTATAGTTCCAGTCTTGCAAACAGGTATGTAGATACTTCTATGTACACTACTTAAGCATTGAAGTCAAAGGCATTACTAATCTCATATCCAAAAGTGATTCCAGGATCAATGTAATTCCTTATTTACACTAACTGTTAAAAAGTTACTAACAGATATGGTAGATTATCCCTCACTTGTCTTCAAAACAAGACTGGATCTGTTTTTTAAAAACTCTGGTTCAACCACAAGTTAACAGGCAAGTTCCAGAATTACTGGATTTAAAAATGTATTGCTTGTGTTATACATAAAAAGAAAAGGAGTACTTGTGGCATCTTAGAGACTAACCAATTTATTTGAGCATGAGCTTTCGTGAGCTACAGCTCACTTCATCGGATTCTGAATATATTATCACAATTATCCTTTCTGGTGTTATTAAAAACTATGAAAAATCTAGATATTGTACTTCATTCATTGATACGTGGAAAAGTAAAACTGAAATTTAAAATGTTTGGACCTATGCAAGACATGGCAACTGGCATGGACAATCTAAACCTTTGCCATAAACTCAAACGGAACACCTTAATTTTTTGATAGTTTCAATCTCCTTGTTATCCATTTTTACATAATCCAATTCTGGATCACAAAGGGTGTCATCAAAATACCTATTACAGTAGTTTTGCCTGACCACAATTAGGAAGTATTGACATCTCAAAGGACACCGGTTCTTAGGAGACCCACCTCATTTTGCAGTGAATGGTTATGTAACTGTTGAAGAAGTGTGTAAAGTTTTGGCTGCTTATCAGAATGGAAATGAATTTGTGAAGATTAAATCTGTCACAAACAGTGAGGCACAAAGTATGAACAGTGAGAATATAACACTGTTTGTATGTGAGATACAAAACTAATATGTATATTTATCCAACTGATCTACACAGTGGACCTTGACTTCTGCCTTGGAAGATCAGAGAACACATTGTGACATTGCACTCCATATGTTTTATGGAAATATGCTTATGAGTGTGAATGTAATTTAGCTGGAATATGCTTTATGCAAAAGGTCTCTAGTAAGGTATCATTACAAATCCACCATTGTCTCCCATGTTCAGAAGTTCCTAGCTCTCCTCCAAATTCATTATTCTTAAGGAGGAGTCCACAGCCTTTCCCCAATATGAGTTATACTTCCAGCCAACTGTAGTCCTTGGTCAACTTCTGCCCCACTACTCTCTTTTATTGCTCCTTTCACCTGTCATCTTGGAGAGGTGACCAGACAACAGTCATCCTCTTAGTGTCTGGACCATATTCTACCCAGTCCAATCATTGCCACCCCAGCTAAATTGATGGGTTGCAAGGATAAGACTGAGGGCAGAATTCACCTTCTTGATTTTACCTACTCATTAATTGCAGCACCAATCTCTAATTCATTGCATGACAAAATTATTTGAACTGCACAAGAATGAAAGGCACTACATGCAGTTTCTTAGGTTTTTTTAAAAGGTGATTGATATAGGAAAAGTAATCTGGATATGTAGTATTTGAAAGGATAGTAAATGAAAAGATTTAATGACTAAAGTATCAAAGACAATATTGACTACTTTTGAAAGTTGATCTAATCAGTTTGCACTCATGATGCACTTGAATGGCAATGAATTTGAAAATGTTAGTCAACTGAAACACTGGGTTTCTATGGAACATGTGAGTTGAACAAAAGCATTTGCTACATCAGACGTAATCAAGATTAACCTATGTAATTGTTGACCACCCAAAATAGAAATTAGCAAAAATTATTACTGTAATTTTAAGATGACTTTTTAATAGAAAATATCAATGAAATGATTAAATTGCGGGGATATATTTATAAAACAGAAGACAGAACCTGCTGGGGAATATATTTAAGAAGGAAATAGTTATTCCACTGTTCACAAGATGATAATACTGTACTTGCAGGAAATATCAGACAGGACCTTTTTCAGTTTTGGGAAGCAGAGACCTGAAGCCAACTTCATATTTTAGCTTTGATTTTCTTTTCAGGTAAGGAATATAGTGGTAACTAGAAATAAAAGCTGATAGTCTTCCTTAGTGAATCCCGGGCAATGGAAAGGAATGAAACAGCTGAACTTCTTATGGAAAATATGATGTGGAAATATGGGGGAATGGTACCAAAGATAATGTTTTTAAGTAACTGTGTTAATTATTAGCTGTGCAGTTGGTATTTGAGATTGTAATACTTTTTGCAGGATCCAAGATTAGACTGATTATTTTTAGTGTCTGGATCATATGTGTGATACTAATTTGGGAAGAGGTTCTGCCCATTGGAAGCTTGGGGTGTGAAGTAGGGAAGTTCAAGGAAAAAAAATTATTTTGCTACTACCCTGGGAGGGTTCAGATCTGGCAACACCTCTAATGAAGGGCTCTGCCTCTGAGGAACAATAGGGCCAGTGGAGTATACTATTCTTCCACATTCAGTCAATTCAGACAACAGTATTGAATTTCATTTAATCCTTCTGATATTTAAAGACCAAAAATAGCACAATTGCAAAGTGATTGAGGGGTTTGTTGATTTTTTTAAAATTTAGTAAACTTGACAGGAAGATCCATCTATAAAATATATTTGAGTTCCTGAAGTTACTGTACATATAAATATCATTCCAGGCTGCTGGGTTTCTCAGAACATATGGAGTATAGTTAAAACTTTCTTGGTTAAGTGGGTATGTATTACAGTATCTTTTTAAAAAACATGGTGGGGGAGGGAGGGAGGAATGTATGCGAATTGTGTGCACGATTGTTGAGTTTTTTCAAGAGAAGGCAGAATAAGTTGATGCTTTTTACTGTCTGACACCTCTCTCCCCCACGCACACACATATGAAAGCGTGTGCATGAAGTATGGAGAGGAAAATCCTTGCTGCTTTATTGGTCAATTCTTCAGGACCTAAAGGGTGGTCTGTGGAGCCATGGCTTGTACTCACAGAGCACAGTGAAGTTCTATCCTGCCTCCTTTGCTGCCTAAAAGCTTTCCTCATTCATGTGCTGAGAGGATACTGTTAGACTGTGTTCAGTTACATTGTGTTACAGTATCCTATGTTGTTTGACTAACCTTTGCATTCTTGCCTTCTATCACAAAAAGTAATTTGCATTCAAAGTATAAGAATAGTCTTGTAATTATTCCAGTCTTCAGATTGGTGCTTCTATAACTATAACACTCTGGCTGACACCTTGTGGGGAGGTAGGAATAGCGTAAGGGTCTACTATCAATCAAACTTTGAACCTTCACCTGGGATATTCTTTCCAGTGAAGATGTCAGCATGTGACCAAAAGCAATGGGTGTCATTTCACCCTCTAAGAACTCCCACTATCATCATCTGTTAAACACAGATCTGGTTAAAATGGAATTTTAGCTGGCCTGACACCTTACAGCTTGAAGGTGTTGGTTCCATACTAACTTCAGAGTTATAAAATAAATACACAACCTCTTCTTGTAGTCTAGAAGCAGTCATGCTATTCAAGATGCTTTCCTGTGGTGAAAAGATCAGCCAACCTCTTTATTTTATACCAGCCAACCTCTTTATTTCAATCAAAATTCAATGGCTGTAGTTTGCAGGATGAGATGATCACTACAGTTCTTAAATTAAAAGATATTTAAGGAATTTATGCACTCTTCCCTTTTGTGACCTGTGGGTGAAAATTAATTTGTCTGAATAACAAAGCTATTTTTGGTTATTTTTAGTTAAAAGGTATTATTCTGTTTTCCATTAAAAATGGAGCTCTACAGAGCCTTTTTACTGTATGAAACAGTAAATCCCCATATACAACAATCCTGAATATTACTGTAACCTCCATCCTGGCTGAAGTCTTTGGAGGTGACAATGAATCTTAGTGATTTTCCCCCCTGTATTCTTCCTTTTCTCCTCCCCTTTTAAACTGTTTTTTCTTTTGTGCTTAATTTTTGGGTTGTTTTTAAATAAAAGTGGATGTAGGACCACCGTAGTCAACAGCTCTCAAATATCCTCAGCTTTTAAGTATTTGATAGGGAGGAGTTTGTTCTTTAGGCACATGCTTATTTTTATAAATATGGTGGAGGTTTGTGGCTCCTTGCAACATTTCAGTTTTGGGTTAAACCAGGAGTTACTTTTGAAAATAAAGTGTTTTGTAAATTTTTCATTATATTTTGAGTTGCTAGAAAGATTGATCAATAGCATTCTATGACCTCTTGAGGTTTTATTGAATATTAAACAGAGCTCACCACCTCTCTTTTTGAGGATAAACATAATAAACCCATTTACTGATAATTTTTCCAACCCTCAACAAGGCATATTATCTTTAACCCTGATAGAATGTTAAGGAAACTTGGGATAGATATGATTATCTACCCATCACTAACAGGATCATTGAAGGCAATAGAGTCACAGCAGACGGTGGTTTAAACCCAAGATGCCTCAATTCATGTCAATGGGTTTGATTCAGTGCTGTTGTTCTCAACCACAAGTCTAAAACATTCATATCTTATAAAGTTATAAAACAGTATTTTTTGCTTTATTTTAAGCACACAGTGGTTGTTGTTTTTAATTTCCCCATTTCTAATACATGCATGTCAGGTTTTTGCTGTAAAACAGGTCTGTTATCTTAAAAACACAACATCAGAGTCCTCACAAACTATTTTTATTGAAAACATACAACCCCTTGGAAACAAACCAAGATGCCCTAATAAATCCAAGACAGACCTTGTAACAGAAAGACAGACACAAAGACCTTTTTGATAGTAATTTTAATTTTATTTACAAATACCAAGTTTTATTATGTTTTACATCACATTTGTCCTTTCACCATTCTCCAACTTCATCCTTTTCCTTTTTTACAAATAGTCTTTTTCCTAAGCAGCATTTGTGTGGATAAGGTGGTCAATGCAATACAATAAGTAGGTATCTATTGGTTTTGTAATTTTGTTTAAAACACTGTTAGGGTCTCGACCACTTTGCACAGTATCTACCAAGGCCACCCTTCTTGGGTTAAACACAGGCATTACATTGCATAACTTATAGCAACAGCAGCATTTAATAAACTTGCCAGACACAGGCCAGTGCATAGGGATTGCAGTTTATATCCTCTGAAGTACAATTCACACAGTCATGAGGTCATTGGCCTGGTGTGTCTAGAACACAGCCCTCAGTCTTCAGAAAGCTTCTTCCTAAGACAATGCTTAAAGAAAGCATGAAGAGAAATGCATACAATAGAACTCATTGACTCCTATATGCTCACGAAGTGGCAGAGGCTCAGCTAGCTCTATGCAAGTGCCTTCCTTAAATTTATATAGCCATCATCCTCTTCACATATGGTGTCCCCGAGCTCTCTGTCTCAGTGTTGAGCAAAATCAAGTTGGGGATGTTGGATCTTTGCTCTATGATGCAATGTGGGCCAGGGTTTCAGGGTCTTCTAAAAAGGCATCATTGAATTATTAAAGGATTTTCAAGAGAAACAGCTGTAAGTCCCTTGTTTTAGATGTACGCAACTTCAGGTCGGTTCCTATCCTACTACACTCACTTGACCTCCATTTTTATAGTCTATATATCTGAGCAACTTCTTCTCAGTTCACCTTGTCTAACCATGATTTCAATGAGTCCTAGTCATCTTCCTCCCTGGGTTCAGATGTTCGATGGGCATCACACTTGTCAGTCTGACTCATGATTGCTTGGGTTTCACTGGCAGGTTCTGGTGTATCCAGCAATGGCGGGGACAAAGGGTTCCCATCAGCTGCTCTCTCCTCCTCAGACCTGTCACTGATGTAGCCCATTCTTTGCAGGCAATTGAGTACCCTCTGAGCTAAACAAAGTCCATAGTTCTCACGGGGATGGTGAAGGAGGCCATGTTTCATCTCAGCATTTCCACCCTTAGGTTTATGCCTTGCAAAAATAGATATATTATATTATATATTATATTCTTTAGGCTGATTTGTAAAGTAAGTTTTTTTGTTAACCATTCTCCATATGGTATAGCCAGTGACTTCATTTTATCATTCATTTATTGTGTGATAGGATTACAGAATATAAGATTGATCAGTAGTTAGAAGGGATAATTATGTATTAGGTATCTCAGTAAGGAGGTCTGAAATGCAAGGCCTACAGGCTGGGGCCTGTAAGATTTTAGCTTAGTCATTTTAGGCCTTAGAGTTAAGAAATGCTGACATATGTAAGTGACAATAATCTAATGCCATAAGATTACAGGAAAGATGTACCAAGGGGTGATATTGCAAGAAATTAGTTGGAAGATTAATTTTAGATCACAAAAATCCTGTAGAGGCACATTTTTCTCTAGCATGTACCTTAACCACAGGGTAGAGGTTGTGCATCAATGCTAATGAAAATAAAAAGAACTATACACAAGCTATAGAAAACTGGGTCCATCAAGATTCTTGGGGGACACAAGACCAATAAGGAAAAAGAGGGTTGACGCTTTCATGCACAGGCACAGAGTTCTGGTATAGTCATAATCACATTGTAAAAAGAAGGTACCCAGATTGGGAAAATTGAGCTCCCTATGGGAAACTTCAGCAGGAACTAGCCGTCTGCTGATGGTCAATCCCTGAGAGACCCATTAGACCCTAAAACTATCTAGCAGAATGTGAGTATGACTGTATTTATAATTGGTATATTGATATATCTAGGATATGTATATGCTGTGATATTCATAACTTTGGTGGTAACGTTAATAAAATTGATAGAAGATATTAGACTTTTCCTGTGACTGTATGTTACTTTCCTTGGTCTTCATATGTTCCTAACAGTCCTAGATCTGAAAACAAATGGCAGAAGTAACTGTAGAACTTGAGACTGTAGCCACCAGAAATGAACCCACAGTGGTGAAATACAACATCACTAAATTTACTGCCATTTAAAAAAGGCTACAATGGGCTCCAGAAAACTGACAAGATGGGCTTTCAAACTACTGTAATGGAGACCTGATTTTTTCAAGGGTTGCACATAATTCTTTTGCTTGTTATAAAAGTCTACCTGCCCAATATTGTTGGCATATAGGATTTCTAACCACCAAACATTAGTAGGAACTCATTCTCATAGCTGCATTTAAGAAATATAGGCTGGCAACTGCATTACACTGTACTAGTCTATTAATCCAGTCAGATGCTACAATCTCTTATCATCTAAGCATAGCTGCATCCATCTGTCCTCCCCCTAAAGGGTCTTTGAAGACAAATTTAATTTTGTTAAATAGGAAAATCTTGTCTTTTAGTAAAAGATTATGCTTTATAGTTTTCTTTTATAGAAATCAATTTTCTGAAATTATGTACCCTTGAGACAAATTTCCTTTATGTTTCTTTAGAGAGCTGGAGTCAAAATAGCCAGGGGCAATCCCACCTGCCTGGTTTCCAAAAAGTGGAAAATAATCACAGGAATAAAGAAATTCTGCACAGTTGGAAGAAGAAATGCAAATGATGCAAGAAACTTGATAGTGGGTTTTGGGCCCTCCAGTATTCTTTTATGTATTGCATCTTTTAATTTCTTTTCTTTCCCAGACATTATTCTCTTCTCATAGTTCCATTCTCAATGCCTACTCATGGATTCGTTTAGTTTGAGTATTTGATGGAAAATGTGCTGTGTCAATCAGTTTCTTATTTTAATTTGGGTGGGTGCTTTTTGCTCTGAATACAAGCCTAGTAATTATTCTGTTTAATGTTTGGTACAGGCATTCAATTTCACAGACTTCCTTAGTGTATCTAGTTTTTGACAATAGTTCAGTTTTTCTTTAGAGTATTCTCTCATATTTTCTTCCACTAAGCTTCTGAGCATTAGAAATAATGTGTTTCAAATTAAGTGATATTACTTTTCCAACTGCTGCCACAGAGAGGCAGCATATTAACTGACTTTACATCACTTTATATGATTTTTTCTTGAATGAGGCTGCTTCCTGAAACCTCAAATGTTATCAGTAAGAAAGGGCTAACGCCATAGAGTTCAAAGGTGGAGTTGCCGCCGCAAGCCTTGTGTGAGGGGCAGTACAACTATATTCTGCCCCAGCAGCAGACAATTTGACTCAAGACAATTTGGTCCCTGGTTTCACCTATTTGCTTCCTGGGGGCAACAGTCCTTTCATGATGCAGATTACTTCCTCCACCACTATCTCAGCTGGGCTCAGTGTCATAAAAGGATACAAATTGGACCCAGGATTGTAAGGCTGTACTTTAATTTCTGTCCCCTTCGGCTTCTGTTGAATTATATTGTTTTACTTTACCCTGTAAAGTGTCTTGGGATAGAGCTTACTTGGAAGATGCTGTGAAAAATAATGTTGTACCATACTGTAACTTTCATTCCACTCTTAAAGACACTGGGGCTAACAGCTGTTAAACTAATACTGTATAAATGGGAAATTGCAATCCTGTTGGGCTTCAATAATTGGTTACATTCATAGGCCTTGTTTCTAATATGAACAATCTGCAGCTGAAAGGGATGGCAATAAGATGAAATGTTTGGGAAATAGTCTTTCATCTCAGACCCTCTTGAATCAGTGATACTAAGATGTAAATGTAATTATACTCTGGATGCAAATGTAGCCCGCTGTGATCTAACTAACTAATTACCTTTGTCAGCATGAGTGCAGTTAGTCTTTTTGAACAAAGAATTACTGTACATATGTTTTAACTCTGTCCCTAATCAATATAGTTATGGAAGCTGTGTAGATGACATGCTGTTTGGATTTTTAAATGTTCAAGGAAACTTGAATAAACAATGTTGCATGAAAGGCTAATTGTATTGTACATCTTGTAAGGTCAGTTTACCACTATTTTGGAATATTTATTTGACTCAAAATTTCCACTGAATATTACTCAGACAAGGTAGCAGATGACAGAACAAGGAGTAATGGTCTCAAGTTGCAGTGAGGGAGATTTAGGTTGGATATTAGGAAAAAATTTTTCACTAGGAGGGTGGTGAAACACTGGAATGCGTTACCTAGGGAGGTGGTGGAATCTCCTTCCTTAGAAGTTTTTAAGGTCAGGCTTGACAAAGCCCTCGCTGGGATGATTTAATTGGGGATCGGTCCTGCTTTGAGCAGGGGGTTGGACTAGATGACCTCCTGAGGTCCCTTCCAATCCTGATATTCTATGATTCTATAAATTATTCAGTCATTTATAGAAGGAATAATGAAAAATATTGTTAGTTAATAAAGAAACTTGCCAAAACTCACAATAATACTGTCTTGCAACTTATTCTTCATCCAGTGCTAGTGGAAACTAAGCATGGTGAAATTTAGCGCAAAATTATGATAAACTGAAAAGAGGGAACAGAAGCTTCTTTTCAATTTTAACTGTAGTCACTGCTGCTACAATAATATAAAGTTAAACACTAAACAATATAAACAGTATAAACAAGCAAAGAAGGAATATTCAGTAAATGCCTTGGCAGCTATTTTCTTTCTTTTTTTTTAATCCTTGGCATACCTTCTTATTTTGCCGAGAGAAAATACATGGGCACTCTGTATATCTGGGGCCCTCTGACACAGTTTGAGAGCCACTTCCCTAGGTCATAGTCAGATATTTCTTTCTGGTGAATCCCGTGAAAATTTTCCAGGAAAAAAAATCATATTTGACACAAATAATCTGTTCCAGTGTCAATACTATGTGTTGGAAAACAATCTTACTAGCAACAAAATTGTTAAGACATTCAAGTGGGAGTACTACTGTATGTTGGTATCCTGCACCATTCTCATCCAAACAACTCCTACCTACTTTACCACCTCATTGCTTTTCTAGCTTGTGGCTGTCCTCTGCTTTGTTTGCAATCCATGGGACACCCTTCTAAAACCATCTCAAACCATCTTCAATCTGCCCATGTCAGAAGGAGGTGGCAGTTCACTGGTCACTTTTTCTTATGTTAGCTACCTTTGTCCACTTATTGCTTTTTTTTCTGTCCTTAGACGTGATACCCTACATCACCTGCTACACTCTTGTCTTGGCTTGTCTTCAAGCAATTTTTCCACTGTCTTCATCAGCATTGTATACACAGAAGTAAAATCGGCAGTGGTTATTCATGTTTTTCTATGTATCAAATCTAGGGATATATATGATGCCCATTGCATCTGAGTAGCCGTATTTCATTACACACTTTCCATCCTAGGTGTTTCTTTAGGCATGACCTAAATACTGTGTGTAATATTGGTACATTCTGCTCTCTTTAAAATTTAGAGTCTGCACACCTATTTAGCAGGTGTAATGTACTCCTCCCTTGCTTCCTGTTTTTATCAGCCAGTTCCACTGGCCATTACATAGTGGGGAGGGGAGACTGGGAATGGCAAAAGGTTCAACTGGTCTGGCCTATACCTGCTCCTGCAATCTATTTGGGGAGCCCCCAGGGAAATAACAATCAAACATTTATTGTACTTCTCAGAGTGCAAGGCTAAATTTCTGCCTCCCCCTTCTGTGGGCTGCACAGTTGACTATTGTGGTAGTACTTGAGACCCATTCTTGGTCCATCATTGTGTTAGGTACCATACAAACAGAATTATAGGCAGTTCTCACTACAAAGAACTTACCATCTAAATAGAGCAGAGAGCACATACCAGCACGGTGAAAAGTATGATGGTGGCAAATGTCATATTAGTGACACCCTTTAAGAATATTTAGGGGGGGTAGCTAAATGGAAAGACAAGGGATGGAAGGGGTGACAAGGGAGAGGAGAGTAGAAAGAAGGATGAAATATGAAGAGCAGTTGGGGTGAAGCTGAGGTAAAGAGACTGTGAGAGAGGGGGCAAGATAGGAGTGAAGAAAACAGCCAATCAGTGAAGAGGAGAGACTGTTCAGACAAAAATTATAGAAAACTCTCACATAAATGTACAAAAGGGGAGGAAGTTCTTTCCATCCAAAGTTCTTTTGTTCTGCCATCACAACTGTGAACCTGTATAAGGGCCAACCTCAATCTAGCCATGGGGCAGGATATAGAGGAACCAATCAGCTGTTCTAGTTGGAAAGTGAATTGGAAGCAGGGAGCCATCCTACCATGGTGTATGTACTGGCAGTATTTGTGATTGTGAATCTGAAAATAATGGCCTATGGCACCCAAGAGAAGACCTGCAGAGGAGAAAGAATGTATAAATAGATATTTGGAACAATAAGGACCTCACTATCTAAGCACCAAATCTGTGGTGATAATCAGGCTCAGGATCATCAACCCTTTGTAAGATTCTGAATTCTGAGAGTTCATCTGGACATCAAAAATCCCATAAACAGACAGCTTATTCTTGGATAACCCTCCATAATCAGCATGTCAGAGGTAACCTCCACTAAGTTTTGCCATCATAACGAGAACAGACAGACTTGTCTTTAGTCCTGATCATGCAATGTGAAGACTCAATTCCTTTGCCTCTCTGTTTTTGCCTCTCTCAAGGTCTTTTGTAAAATGAAGTGAGACAAACTGCACATCTTATTCTATGTAATTGTCTCTATCCCCTTTTTAATGTAGAATCTTTAGTTTTTTTGGCCACTTCAATATTGAACTTCAGTGAACTATGACCATGAAGCCAAAAATACTTTACTTTTCTCTTGAAACAAATTCAAGAGCCAAGTAGTTTACATTATTCCTTCTGATGTGGCTGCCTTGCACTTGTCTAGTTTGCAATATATCTTTCATCATTTTCCTTACATGTGTTGGGGGGGTTGATTAAGGTCCTATTGCAGGATTTTATGGAGGGAATGAGCAACATAACATATGGAATTTGCAGAGAGGGATCTGCAGCTATGTTGAGAAAGGAAGATGACTCAAAAAACATGAAAGGTTCTGGCCCCTTTCCAAAACTCCAGAGGCATATGGGTTCATTAATTGCCAAAACTGGTTGGGGAAGAATTCCACAAGTACAGACACTGGGTAGGTCCACCATTAGTTACTCTACACATTCCTCCTTTCAAGTCCCTGTTTAGGAGGCAGAGCAAGGGATGGGCTGCACCAAAATCTATGGATAGTGCAGATTGGTCTGCTGTGATTTACACAGTGTGTCATTTTGGTCCATGGAGTAGCCCAAAAACTGGAGGTCACAAAGGTTATGCAAAACTACTTTTGGACCACACTGCCCTTGGCTTGGGTTTTCAGTAAGCCTGAATTAGACCTAGTGGGTCTGTTCAGTGGGCAGGTAAAAAAGTTCAGGCATGTTTTTAGATTTTTCTGAATTGAATCACTTGTCCCTAGTTATTTCTGATCAGTTTTAATGTGGATAGTTATTATTTAACTTTACTTTTAAAATGAGGCTTGCTGATGCTGAACACTTCAGTTTGAGGTTAGCCACCTCAAAATGAAGTTTTGAAGAATAACAATCATAATAGTAATGTCACTGATTCTATTTACTTTCTTTGCCATGACACACCAAAGCTCTCATTTTGTCCATCCATTCTGATCCTGTGACACCAACAATACTATCCATATATCAGGTCTACCAGTATGAGTCAGCAGCTCAGACCAGGAACTGAAGTTGACTCAGCCTCACAGAAACTGATTGCTGAGTAAACTGCTCATAAAAGTGACATGAATGAGTGATTGAAGTGGTTCCTGCAATGCAGCTGCAAGCATAGAAGAGTAGTAAGAAGAATGGCACAAATGGTGATGCAGATTCCTGCAATGACATTTTCCCTCAAAGAGCAGAATTCAGTGAAGGCAATTCTGCTTAGTCACAGGAGATGCGAGGGACAGTACTTAGGACTGCTATTGCTACTGTTTCAGTGGCAGACTTTAGTGTTGCTGCCCTTGCCATTTGCTTTGCCTCATAATGTGAACAAAAAATTTGAGAGGCGTATCATGTGAACTGCTATGGTTTTCTTTCTTACTTCTTATTCCTCTTCCATGATAATGATGATGATGAGGTTCCACAAGCCACCTGCTCCACCTCTTCTTTTCAGCTCACTCACTAACACAGTCATTTAGAGAGAGACTTAATCATTTTGTCCATTCGGCTATCAAAGCAGCATTTCCTCATATAGTGCACACTCTAGTGTTTGGTGTGGGTTAGTTTAAAAAGTCAGCCACTTGTAATGGGAGATGATGCCATGGTCTAATACATCTATATCTGTTTATATAGGCTCTTAATTTGGCACCTATCACAATATTTGAAGCCCTAGCGAGAGAGCCTCTATACAGTGTGTGTGTATTTTCGGTTGTTTCTCCCCAAAGGTAGTATTTTATATTATTGAAGATTAATTTTAAATTACTTTATTCTACCAATATTTTGACTCTCTCAAAGTCTTTGTAGCTGTGTGTCCTGGCTGGTGTTTTCGATTCCACCCCATTTAATATCACCTGAAAATTACATTAGTATGTTTACTAAGTCTTTCTCTCTAAGGGTCCTGCAACAAGATGAATGCAGAATCACGGGGCTCTGTTTCCCATGAGCTGCAGAATTAGGGCCTGGGTTCTTAAACTGATCCCCTCTTCCATAGCATCTGAGTGTCTGATCCTTAATTAAGATGTTACATAACCTTGAAGTTTAAATGGGACAACCTACATTATCATCTAATTCCTATGAAAAAGGAGGAAACAAAGTCTACTGAACAGAATATTCAAAAGTGGTGAATTGTAAATAGTGAGGGTGAATTCCTAGCCAACTGAAGTCAAGGGGAGTTTTGTCATTGACTTCTGTGGGGCCATGATTTCACTCTAAATACCTGATTCCCCATAGCCCTATACCTTGTGCAGTCACTGACACCTAATGCAAAGTGGCTGTAAAATGCTATCACTAGCATGGTAACATTTTATACCTGCACAGTATGTAGAGGTACAAAGGTGCAGAGCAGTGGAGCACTGGACCGTTATTTCATCTGGGTCTTTCCCCAGGGCCATACAAGTTCTTTCTCTCCCTTGCTTTCTGACCCCTCCCACTTACCCCACTGAGACACAACTCCATAGTTGTTTCATTGCAGATAACAAAGATGTAACATTCTATTACAGATCTGTGCTATTTTTAATTTTTATTCCCTTTTCTGTAACTTTTGTTTCAGTGAGAATTAGAACCCTCAATCTGCAGTTTTCTTAGTATATTTAGGTAAGATTAATAACCCACTCTGGATTTGTTTTCTGATGGGTAGGTGTAATGAGGTGGCACCCACCTCTTGCTAGTGCCCCTTGGTTGAGAGTGTGTGTGACTGCAGTTTTTCCTCAATTTCTCAGCTCATGATTCATAGATTCAAAGATATTAAGGTCAGAAGGGACCATTATGATCATCTAGTCTCACGTCCTGTACAACGCAGGCCACAGAATCTTACCCACCCACTCCTGCGATAAACCGCTCCCCTATGTCTGAGAAATTGAAGTCCTCAAATCTTGATTTAAAGACTTCAAGGAGCAGATAATCCTCCAGCAAGTGACCCATGTGCCATGCCACAGAGGAAGTTGAAAATCCTCCAGGGCCTTTTCCTATCTGCCCTGGAGGAAAATTCCTTCCCGACCCCAAATGTGGCGATCAGCTAAACCCTGAGCCTATGGGCAAGATTCACCAGCCAGATACCCAGGAAAGAATTCTCTGTAGTAACTCAGATCCCACCCCATCTAACATCCCATCACAGGCCATTGGGCCTATTTACCATGAATATTTAAAGATCGATTAATTGCCAAAATCATGTTATCCCATCATACCATCTCCTCCATAGACATATCGAGTTTAATCTTGAAGCCAGATAGGACTTTTGCCCCCACTGCTTCCCTTGGAAGGCTATTCCAAAACTTCACTCCTCTGGTGCTTAGAAACCATCATCTAATTTCAAGTCTAAACTTCCCAATGATCAGTTTATATCCATTTGTTCTTGTGTCCAAACTGGTACTGATCTTAAATAATTCCTCCCCCTCGCTGGTATTTATCCCTCTGATATATTTATAGAGAGCAATCATACCTCCCCTCAACCTTCTTTTGGTTAGGCTAAACAAGCCAAGCTCCTTGAGTCTCCTTTCATAAGACAGGTTTTCCATTCCTCGGATCATCCTAGTAGCCCTTCTCTGTACCTGTTCCAGTTTGAATTCATCCTTCTTAAACATGGGAGACCAGAACTGCACATAGTATTCCAGATGAGGTCTCACCAGTGCCTTATATAACGGTACTAAAACCTCCTTATCTCTACTGGAAATAGCTCTCCTGATGCATCCCAAGACCACATTAACTTTTTTCACAGCCATATCATATTGGCGGCTCATAGTCATCCTGTAATCAATCAATACTCCAAGATCCTTCTCCTCCTCTGTTACTTCTAATTGATGCGTCACCAGCTTACAACTAAAATCTTGTTATTAATCCCTAAATGCATAACCTTACACTTCTCACTATTAAATTTAATCCTGTTACTATTACTCCAGTTTACAAGGTCATCCAAATCTTCCTGTATGATATCCCAGACTCTCTCTAAATTGGCAATACCTCCCAGCTTTGTATCATCCGCAAACTTTATTAGCACACTCCCATGTTTTGTGCCGAGGTCAGTAATAAAAAAATTAAATAAGATTGGTCCCAAAACTGATCCCTGAGGAACTCCACTGGTAACCTCCCTCCACCCTGACAGTTCACCTTTCAGTAGGACCCCCTGTAGTCTCCCTGTTAACCAATTCCTTATCCACCTTTCAATTTTCATATTGATCCCCATCTTTTCCAATTTAACTAATAATTCCCCATGTGGCATGGTATCAAACGTCTTAGTGAAATCTAGGTAAATTAGATCCATTGTGTTTTCTTTGTCTAAAAAGTCTGTTACTTTCTCAAAGAAGATCATCAGGTTGGTTTGGCACGATCTAGCTTTTGTAAAACCATGTTGTATTTTGTCCCATTTACCATTGACCTCAATGTCCTTAACTACTTTCTCCTTCAAAATTTTTTCCAAGACCTTGCATACTACAGATGTCAAACTAACAGGCCTGTAGTTACCCGGATCACTTTTTTTTCCTTTCTTAAAAATAGGAACTATGTTAGCAATTCTCCAATCATACGGTACAACTCCTGAGTTTACAGATTCATTAAAAATTCTTGCTAATGGGCTTGCAATTTCATGTGCCAATTCCTTTAATGTTCTTGGATGAAGATTATCTGGGTCCCCCGATTTAGTCCCATTAAGCTGTTTGAGTTTCGCTTCTACCTCAGATATGGTAATATCTACCTCCATACCCTCATTCCCATTTGTCATGGTACCATTGTCCTTAAGCTCCTCATTAGCTTCATTAAGGACTGAGGCAAAGTATTTGTTTAGATATTGGGACATGCCTAGATTATCCTTAACCTCCACTCCATCCTCAGTGTTTAGCTGTCCTACTTCTTCTTTCTTTGTTTTCTTCTTATTTATATGGCTTAAGAACCTTTTACTATTGGCTTTAAATCCCTTTGCAAGGTCCAACTCTACTTGACTTTTAGCCTGTCTCACTTTATCCCTACATGTTCTGACCTCAATAAGGTAGCTTTCCTTGCTGATCCCCCCCATCTTCCACTCCCTGTATGCTTTCTGCTTTTTCTTAATTACTTCTCTGAGATTTCTGCTCATCCAGTTTGGTCTACAACTCCTGCCTATGGGGATGCAGGCTTCTGAAAGCTTCTTCAGCTTTGATTTAAAGTAATTGCAGGCCTTCTCTGCCTTTAGATCCATAAGTTCTTCAGCCCAATCCACTTCCCTAACTAATTTATTTAGTTTTTGAAAGTCAGCCCTTTTGAAATCAAAAACCCTAGTAGCAGATTTATTTTTGTTTATCCTTCCATTCAGTTTGAACTGAATTAGCTCATGATCACAAGAACCAAGATTGTCCCCTACAACCATTTCTTCTATGAGGTCCTCACTACTCACCAAAACCAAATCTAAAATGGCATCCCCTCTAGTCGGTTCAGCAACTACCTGCTGAATGAATCCATCAGCTATCGCATCTAGGAAAATCTGAGCCCTATTATTATTACTAGCACTTGTACTCCAGTCTATATCTGGGAAGTTAAAGTCTCTCATGATCATGCAGTTTCCATTAGTATTTACTTCATTCAAAACATTAAAAAGGGCTCGATCCATATCCAAATTAGATCCTGGTGGTCTATAGCACACCCCAAGCACAATCCCAGGGGAGGCTCTAGTAGTTTTTTTTCCCCAGTGTGATTTTTGCCCAGACGGACTCTGTCTTATCCATTCCATCGCTTCTTATTTCTTTACATTCTACCTCATCATTGATATACAATGCTACTCCACCACCTTTATTTCTGTCTTTCCTAAACAGCACATACCCTTCAATACCTGTAGCCCAGTCATGACGACTATTCCACCATGTTTCTGTTATCCCTATAATATCTGGTTTCACTTCCTGCACCAGTAGCTCTAGTTCCTCCATTTTGTTACCTAGGCTCCTTGCATTGGTGTACAAACATCTTAATCTTTGCTGTTTGGCCTCTGTCATAAATATAAAGGGAAGGGTAACCACCTTTCTGTATAAAGAACTATAAAATCCCTTCTGGCCAGAGGCAAAACCCTTTACAGGTGAAAGGGTTAAGAAGCTAGGATAACCTCACTGGCACCTGACCCAAAATGACCAATGAGGAGACAAGTTACTTTCAAAGCTGGAGCAGGGGACGGTGGGAACAAAGGTTCTATCTATCTGTGTGATGCTTTTGCCGGGAACAGATCATGAATGCTCTTCAGAACTCCTGTAAAAAGTTAGTAAGCAATCTAGCTTGAAATGCTTTAGATTTCCTTTTGTTAAATGACTGGTAAAATAGGTTGTGCTGAATGGAATGTATATTCCTGTTTTTGTGTCTTTTTGCCTAGAGGGATTCTCTATGTTTTGAAACTGACTACTCTGTATTTCCCTTCCTGATTTTACAGAGGTTTTTCTTTTACTTTTTCTTTAATTAAAATTCTTCTTTTAAGAACCTGATTGCTTTTTCAATGTTTTTAAGATCCAAGGGTTTGGGTCTGTGTTCACCTATGCAAATTGTGGGGTGGGGTAGCTCAGTGGATACCACACTGCCCTTCCTCCTTATGTCCATTCTCCTACCCATGGCTGTATCCTTTCTTACTTGGCTTTCTTCCCTCTCAATGCTAAAATCCGGCATGGAGATTACCTAGACATCTCCCAACCATCTCCCGCAAATTCTTAGTTTAAAGCTCTCTTAATCAGTTGTGCCAGCCTCCATCCTAGAAGTCTATTTCTTTCCCTACTCAGATGAAGTCCATCCCGAGAGAACTGTCCTCTGTCCATGAACGCCTCCCAGTGGCCATACATCCCAAAGCCCTCCTTACAGCACCACTGCCTAAGCCATCAGTTGATAGTCATAATCTTGTCACACCTCTGTTGCCCTTCTCTCAGAACAGGCAGCACCCCACTAAAGATCACCTGAGCCTCAATTTCCTTAAGCGCCTTCCACAGCCTAGCATAGTCTCCCTTGATACGTTCCAGTGAGAATCTACCAGTATCATTTGTTCCCACATGAAGGATAATTAGGGGATTCTTTCCTGCTCCCTTTAGGATCCTTTTCAACCTCAGGTCTACATCCCGTATCTTAGCACCTGGAAGACAGCATACCCTTCTGTTCTCTGGATCAGCTCTGGTTACAGGCCCGTCTATTCTTCTCAGTAAAGAGTTGCCGATCACATAGACCTGCCTTTTCCTGGTGACGATGCTATTCTCCAGTCTATCCCCTGTTCCCTCTGGCTGCAAGTTCTTTCTATTCCTATTCTCCCTTGTAATCCTCTTCAACCCATCCTGTATCTTCCTGAGACTCATATTTGGTGTAGTCTCCATTGACTACACTCGGGCATGTAGGAATGATATCAGGAGGGCCAAATCGCACCTGGAGCTGCAGCTAGCCAGAGATGTCAAGAGTAACAAGAAGGGTTTCTTCAGGTATGTTGGCAACAAGAAGAAAGCCAAGGAATGTGTGGGCCCCTTACTGAATGAGGGAGGCAACCTAGTGACAGAGGATGTGGAAAAAGCTAATGTACTCAATGCTTTTTTTGCCTCTGTTTTAACTAACAAGGTCAGCTCCCAGACTGCTGCGCTGGGCATCACAAAATGGGGAAGAGATGGCCAGCCCTCTGTGGAGATAGAGGTGGTTAGGGACTATTTAGAAAAGCTGGACATGCACAAGTCCATGGGGCCGGACGAGTTGCATCCGAGAGTGCTGAAGGAATTGGTGGCTGTGATTGCAGAGCCATTGGCCATTATCTTTGAAAACTCGTGGCAAACCGGGGAAGTCCCGACGACTGGAAAAAGGCTAATGTAGTGCCAATCTTTAAAAAAGGAAAGAAGGAGGATCCTGGGAACTACAGGCCAGTCAGCCTCACCTCAGTCCCTGGAAAAATCATGGAGCAGGTCCTCAAAGAATCAATCCTGAAGCACTTGCATGAGAGGAAAGTGATCAGGAACAGCCAGCATGGATTCACCAAGGGTAGGTCATGCCTGACTAATCTAATCGCCTTTTATGATGAGATTACTGGTTCTGTGGATGAAGGGAAAGCAGTGGATGTATTGTTTCTTGACTTTAGCAAAGCTTTTGACACGGTCTCCCACAGTATTCTTGTCAGCAAGTTAAGGAAGTATGGGCTGGATGAATGCACTATAAGGTGGGTAGAAAGCTGGCTAGATTGTCGGGCTCAACGGGTAGTGATCAATGGCTCCATGTCTAGTTGGCAGCTGGTATCAAGTGGAGTGCCCCAAGGGTCGGTCCTGGGGCCGGTTTTGTTCAATATCTTCATAAATGATCTGGAGGATGGTGTGGATTGCACTCTCAGCAAATTTGCGGATGATACTAAACTGGGAGGAGTGGTAGATACGCTGGAGGGGAGGGATAGGATACAGAAGGACCTAGACAAATTGGAGGATTGGGCCAAAAGAAATCTGATGAGGTTCAATAAGGATAAGTGCAGGGTCCTGCACTTAGGACGGAAGAACCCAATGCACAGCTACAGACTAGGGACCGAATGGCTAGGCAGCAGTTCTGCGGAAAAGGACCTAGGGGTGACAGTGGACGAGAAGCTGGATATGAGTCAGCAGTGTGCCCTTGTTGCCAAGAAGGCCAATGGCATTTTGGGATGTATAAGTAGGGGCATAGCGAGCAGATCGAGGGACGTGATCGTTCCCCTCTATTCGACATTGGTGAGGCCTCATCTGGAGTACTGTGTCCAGTTTTGGGCCCCACACTTCAAGAAGGATGTGGATAAATTGGAGAGAGTCCAGCGAAGGGCAACAAAAATGATTAGGGGACTGGAACACATGACTTATGAGGAGAGGCTGAGGGAGCTGGGATTGTTTAGCCTGCAGAAGAGAAGAATGAGGGGGGATTTGATAGCTGCTTTCAACTACCTGAAAGGGGGTTCCAAAGAGGATGGCTCTAGACTGTTCTCAATGGTAGCAGATGACAGAACGAGGAGTAATGGTCTCAAGTTGCAGTGGGGGAGGTTTAGATTGGATATTAGGAAAAACTTTTTCACTAAGAGGGTGGTGAAACACTGGAATGCATTACCTAGGGAGGTGGTAGAATCTCCTTCCTTAGAGGTTTTTAAGGTCAGGCTTGACAAAGCCCTGGCTGGGATGATTTAACTGGGAATTGGTCCTGCTTCGAGCAGCGGGTTGGACTAGATGACCTTCTGGGGTCCCTTCCAACCCTGATATTCTATGATTCTATGACTCTTCCCCTTTTTCTATAGGACTAGCTGCTCTTCTCTTCTTCCATGCCCTTCCACCTTCAGTGACCACCTGCTGAGCCCCTTCTTCATTTTCCAACTCTGCAAACATATTCTTAAGCTCTATTTCTCCTTCACTAGCCCATCTTTTCCTCTGCCTGGTTCTTTGAGTCACATGCTTTCACTGTCCACTTTCCTCACCTCACTGTTGTCTGCTGCACTTATCAGGCAGGTCTTTCGTGACTCAGCCCTCTGGCTGAATCACTTACAATCAGTGTGCAAAAGAACCCCCAAAAAAACACAAACAAAAAACTCTTCTGGGGTATAAGTCCAAAGTGTCCTGCAGCCCTTCTTTGACTCAATCCTTTGAGTCAAACCAAGCCCAACCCTCCCTCCAGGCTCTTGTCCTCAACAGGGCCTGTCTCAGTACCCTAGCTGGCCAGCTTGTGTGTGAAGGTTCCTTCTCAGAATTGGAGCAGCACCCCCAGGGCTTCCTCCCTGACTGCTCTTCATATACCCTTTAGTCCTCTGACCCCGGCTTTACGGCTGGGTCAGTCTCAGTTCAGGCCCCTCCCAGGGGGATAACAGGTCCATACACTCCCTTCCCTTGGCCTCTCTAAACTCCCTTCTCTCAGGGCACAGCCACTTTCCCAGTGGGCTGTTGGTGGGGAGGGGGGAAGATCCCAGGCCTGCCCACTACTCTGGGTCCCAGCCTAGGGTCCCACTAAGTAGCAGCCATGTGCCACACCCCTTTAACTAACTTCATTTCCCTGGGCCACTTCTCCATAACCTGTCTGAATTGAGTCCTGGCAGCCAACCAGAAGCTATTTCCCTCACTCTCCCACCCCCTGCTAGTAACTATCTGCCTTCGTCCCTGCAGACACTCAGGAGCACCTCTTACTCCCAGAGTCCCTGCCTTCCTTCCTGGAGGCTTTTTTATATAAGCAGGACCCTGATTAGCTGCTCCCTGCAGCCCCTCTCATTGGCTATGTCCCACATAGATGCTCTAGGCAGCTTGGAGGACCTCTCCATTGCTCTTTTCTGGGGCAGGGTGAGGCAAGGCAAGGCGCAAAGCCTTCAGCAGGGATCCCCCAGATCTAGTCCACCCTGTCACAGTTGGAAAGCCATGAAGGCTGAAAGACCACCCACATCCCTGTTCCCAAAAGATCAAAGACTCTAGCTGGAATTCTAGATGAATCAGAAACAAACAAGGTTCTTAGAGGACATTTTATGACATTCAGTGGCAGTGTGGTATAGCCATTATGCTGATGTACCAGCCTTATACATGGTAAAACATATGATAATCTTGAAATATGCCTATTCCAAAGCCCCATGCAGGAGATCAGCCTAATTTACTTTAATCCTCCGAGGACTTTTGAGATTGAATAAGGGCCTGACGGTTAAAAGAAAAAGTCTCTCAGAGAAGGGCCCATGGGAGTTGTGACTGTCTGGCAGCCCTAGTTAAGGGAATAACAATCACAGTTAACACAGTAAAATGATTGTCTGAGAATGAATAGTGTTAACTATATTTCATACAGCTATATAACAAGACAGTTATATACAATATCTTATTAATCAAGTGAGCTTGAATAGAGAGCCTTTGTATCTGTTTCTGTTTCTGTTTTATATCCTCACCTAATAAATATACAATACATGTTATTGTTTAGGTATACTTTCCACCATATTAAAAGGGAGTGCTTTCACAGATTGGGTTTGGAGATAATGTACTTAGCAATAATACATTAGAGGGAGCTACTTGACCCTGATTAGCTGACTAGATATGAAATCATTTCAGACAGAGACTTGAGCAAAAACCAAAATGCGTGTATCCTTCCAGGTATGGTGAGGAGACTATCAAAAGAGTGCAAATCCATCTGTCCCTTAGAGGGTCTGGTAGAGTCATATGGAACCCTGCTGACCAGACATGGTTGCAAGGCACTGGTAAGTCAGTGTCTAATAATATTATTCTACCTTCATAAATATTGCTAAGGAAGTGAAAGTAATCTCTGACCTCTACTGAGAGTGAACCTTAACTTTAAGATTCTCTGGTAAAATCTTGCTTCTGGTGGAACCACATACTAGTGAAACAAATTATTTTTCCTGTGCCTTCATGAAACAATTGGAAGCCCCCTTTTTTTGTAAAGAAAACCTTTTGAATTTCTCTAACCATAGCCAATACTTTGAAGCGTTAGGGAGGATTATTAAGAAGAGGAGCCCATGTAATACTTAATAGCAGATACCATACACAGTGTTCAGACTAATATTAACCTTACAGCTGCTGCTTATCTATCATGAATCTAGTTGTGTATCTTTTTATTCAGAATGATGTGGAAAATGCTCCTTTTACTATAGATGATGGTAAAATCATTTCTACTAAAACAACAGAAGACCCATAAGATTTCTTTCAGCTGATTTAAATTGTAAATTGGTAGTGCCTGATTCTGATCACTCTGTTTTGATTGGAATTAGGCAATAACACCACTTTGCTGATGCTGTTGGGAGTGAAAGCTGCCTTCTGTTCAGGGTAAATGAGGGAACAATTAAATATGTTTAGTTAGAGCTGTAACAATGGAAAACTACTGCCCTAGGACTAGACCACATGCAAGCCTGGGTAATGGCTGGGTCATTCAGCCCAAAGTGTATCTTAGGGGTTTGATAACACACTGGTGCAGGGGATTGATTTGATTGCAGTATGTGAGAGAGAAGCATCAGAAACACTCAAGAATCAGACAGAGAAGGCACCATGGAAGCCAAGACACAGTCAGAGATGCACTTGTAGAGTGACTCTGAGAAAAGCTAAGAGTGCTTTTGGGTAAAGCTCTGACTGAAAAGGTGCTCAGAATTTTGAGCAAAGAAAGTGTCCCCGGCTATTTGTTTCCTACTGTATTCAAGGAAAGAAGACTTTCTGTACATATTCTTTGTAAATAATAGGTTTGTATCAAGAAAATACCTGATTCGTGGCTGCATGCCAACATCATCAATTTCTTCTCCTAGCAAAAACAACCCGCAGGACCCTGAATTTTAACTAACTGCTAAGATCTTAAGAAGGAACAGATATCCAGTTTAAATGTTTTCTGGAAGATATGCTTTATTCAAACAAGTTATTGGCTTCAGTACAGAAGTAAATGAATGAATGAAATTCTGTGGTCTACTGTATAAGGAGGTCAGATTAGATTTAATAGATTTAACAATTTAGTCACTTTCATCCCTAAACTCTATGAATCCTTTATAGTTGTAATAAATGATGTTTCTCCAAATACAGAGCAAAAAGATAATTTCAATCTGATGTTTGCAGTAGCTGTTTCTGGTAGCTGTGTGGGTTTCAGGATATGAGAGAGACAAGGTGGGTGAGATAGACGTTGGTCCAATAAAAGATACTATCTGTAGAAAGGACAAGCTTTCAAGCTTCGCAGAGCTCTTACTCAGGTCTGGAGAAAATCACCAGCATATTCAAGCTAAATACAAATTTGGAGAGATTGTTAAGCACAAGAGGTTCAAACATGTGTGGGAGACTTTTGAAGATGCTGTGCAGGTTTCCTCTGAGGACAAGAACTGAGAGGTGAACACTTTTCACAAAGGGATGACTCCATGTCTGACCTCTCAGACCTTGGCATCAATGGCAACCTGCACAACATTGTCAAAAGACAAGCCTGGGAATTTAAATTCATAACAGTAAAAACCATGGACTTAACAGAGATTCTGGTTTTACAGCCCATTACAACAATTTGTAATACACCCCGAAGCCTACTAATCCTCTATTCCAGGGATCGGCAACCTTTGGCACGTGGCCCATCAGGGAAATCTGCTGGAGGGCCAGGATGGCTTGTTTACCTGCCGCATCTGCAGGTTCGTCCGATCACAGCTCCCAATGGCCACAGTTTGCCGTTCCAGGCCAATGGGGGCTGCGGAAAGTGGTGGCCAGCACATCCCTTATGCTTAACAATCTGCCCCACTGTGTGGGTGTGTCCCTTCTGCAGGAGTGAAAGTAAGTTGAGTGACTTACCAGTACTCTGGGGCCAGCTCTGGCCCCCAGAAGGGGAGGGGCCTAGGGCAGAAGGGGCGGGGTTGAGGGGGTCAGAGCCAGCCCCAGCCCACCCTGTAAGGTAAGTGCTGCCTCAACTAGGGTAGCCCACCCTGTAAGGTAAGTGCCGCTCCCCTCTTCTACCGCCCCAGCCCTTTAAATAGCCGCCAGAGCCCTGGGGAAGTGGTGGGGCTCCTGTGGCTATTTAAAGGACTGCGGTGGCAGAGACAGCTGGAGCCCCCACTACCCCAGGGCTCCGGGGGCTCATTAAAGGGCCCGCGGCTCCCCTGCTTCTACCTCCTCGGTCCTTTAAATAGCCGCCGGAGCCCTGGAGTAGCAGCAGCAGGGCTCCAGTGGCTATTTAAAGGGCCTGGGCGGTAGAAGCAGGGGAGCCCCAGGCCCTTTAAATAGTTGCCGGAGCCCTGCAGCTGCCACCCCAGGCCTCCAGCAGCGGGGCTCTGGAGGCAATTTAAAGGGCCTGGGGTTCCAGCCACTGCTGGGAGTCCCAGCCCCTTTAAATTGCCCCCTGGGGAAGCCAGGCTGCCCCAGTACGCTGCACTGGCTCTTGCCGGTATGCTGTACTGGGGCGTACCGGCTTACTTTCACCTCTGCCCTTCTATACCAGCCTGCATTACACTGAACACAAAATGGCTGCTACTGTGTGGCGAAAGCAAAGTTATTACAGACTGAAAGTGCACTAAGCAGAAATAGAGCTAAACCATCTGACACAAGTCATAAGGAACTCCAGTGATATCAACTGAGTTGTACTACTGTAAAATCAGTGTAAGTAAGATCAAAAGTACCCCCTGGATTGGATTTGTTTTTGTTATTTTTGCTTCTTTTAGTTGCAGTATCTAAAACAACACATGTTTGTCTTGATGTACGGTAATTAGTCAATTATTTTGAAGTTTGAATTCTAATGAGTCATTCAACATTCCTAATTAGACAATGTTAAACAGGATTTAGCCACAAAAGAAAGGATCAAATTCAAATAAAAGAAAAAAAAAACTATAACATAGCTCCCTGCCTTTTAGAAAAGTGTTGAAATTAGCACTTAATTCAGCTCTTGCCTTGTAATAATGACCTATGAGTATTACATGTAACAAAAGGGGGAAAAAAAAGATAGTCCAGCAAAAGAGCAATTGCTTTAGGGGGAAAAAAGCACACCTCTAACTATGTCTAAGTCTATATTTGAGCTGGGAAATGTGATTCCCAGCTTGCGCAAATGTGCTTGAGCTTGCACCTAAAAATAGCAGTGTGTCCATGGCAGCATGTGCTAGCCACCTGAGTCCATACCCGGGGGTCAGGCAGGATTGTACTCGGGGCAGCTAGCTCTCGTGGCTGCATGCTAACATGGACATGTTGCTATTTTTAGGTGATAGCTCGATCAACGACGGTTACATCAATGCGAGCAGGAAATCATATCTCCCAGCTCAGAGGTACCCAATGTTAAAGAGGACATGTCAAGAAGCTTATGCGAAAAATAAAGGATTTATGTTCCAAATAATGGTCTTAAGAACATTTTGATTCATGTCCTTCTGTGATTTTTTTTTAACATTAATTGATATAATTTCTTTGTTTAGGGTTTGTGATGGGGCATACAGGCAAGGAGGTGGTCAGGAAGGGCCTATCGACTCAACTGGCCCCACCCTCCTATACCTCCAGCAGGTGTTAGGAGAGGAGAAGACCCAGCTCAGGTTGGGGCTGACCAGGAAGGAGAGCAGAGCTCTGCTTCTCCCTCAGTTAGAGAAGCCTGGTTTTAGCCAGAAGTCTGCTGCCTGGGCAAGTCTTCCAGTAGATGGGACAACTGTGCCCAGGAAGACTAAATAAAAAGACTGGCTACATGAAGACAAGCCCCAGCTACAAGGTCAGGATCCTAATTGAAGGCTCCTCTGACAATCCTGGTTTTGAGTTCATAGTAGTCCTTTATTTTTGGACATTAATGCCCCAGAACGGATAGGACTCAATTGTGCCTTAGACAGAGAGCACGGGACTAAGGGCTTTTCCCTGCAGGGAGGGGGGGTCTAAGGACTTTAGACCCACAGGTGAGCATTGGAGCAGAAGCCCCACACCCTGAGAGGTGCCACCCCATTGGGCAGGTTGTGCGTGTCTTCTGTCTCTCAAATTTCTGAAAATTATTTTATATGGCTCAGAGGGTCAGTAAGTTTGGCAATTCCTGGTCTATGTCTCCTTTTCTAACCTACAAATCTCAACTGCTGTGCTAAGTACATCTACACTTGTCCTGAAGCAATGTCAGTGTTTGGTTAAAGTTTGTAACTGAATAAATAATGTTTATATTTTTGAATGCACATCCAGTGCTCTAGTGACTTTTTACAAATCTTAAAATTGACATTATGGAACACATACAATCGTCAAAAAAGACATGGCCAAAATGTAGTCCTCATGTATTTGCCTTTTAAATGTAAAATTTGAAGTAGTTAACATACTGAGCCAATCTGACACAAATCAGATGTCAAGAATTATAACATTCAAAAACCAGTCGGAGAACACTTCAACCTCCCTGGACACTCAATTACAGACCTAAAAGTCGCAGTTATTCAAGAAAAAGCTTCAAAAACAGATTCCAATGAGAAATAGCAGAACTGGAGTTAATCTGTAAACTGGACACCATTAAATTAGGCTTGAATAAAGACTGGGAGTGGATAAGTCATTACACTAACTAAAAACTATTTCCCCATGCTAATTTTCCCTCTACTGTTACTTGGACCTTCTTGTCAACTGTTTGAAATGGGCCATCCTGATTATCTCTACAAAAGTTTTTTTTCTCCTGCTGATAATAGCCCACCTTAATCGATTGGTCTCGTTAAGAGTTGGTATGGCAACCTCCATTTTTTCATGTTCTCTCTCTGTGTGTGTATATATATATATATATATATATATATGTCTCTCTCTATCTCTCTCTCTCTCTCTTCCTACTGTATTTTCCACTGCATGCATCTGATGAAGTAGGCTTTAGCCCACGAAATCTTATGCTCAAATAAATGTGTATGATTCTTCTATGATTCTATGAGGGGATCATGTGAACATTTACACTCTTGGGTGCTCCCCTAAACATCCACACATCACCACTTCCAGGTGTTCCCCCCCCATTTTTATATTGATCTGTTGTCACTATGAATAGTGACTGGTTAGATATCCACAAGCTCCTTGACCTTACAAGAATCCAGGGATGCATGTGCCTCAAATTGCTTAGTATTGATTTTGATGACTATTTGTTCTTTTGTCAAAAGATTAGTATTCAAGTACCTTGCCAAAACAGGAAATTATGGACAATGCCATGCACTGAATGAGATTACACAGTCTTCCATTGTTCTATAGTATCAAATTTATTCAATAGAGACTAATTCTCTATTGCATTTCAAGGTGGCATTGATTGTCATACTGAAGCAGTAAGTGGGAGCAGAGGGATAGCAAAGCAATGACTGGCTAAAAATTATTAACCATCACAAGAAACAGTGAAGAAATTGAAATAAGAGCAACTGTAAGCAGTAGGCAAGGCAAAAAGCATTGAAGCCAAGGATCTTGTCCTTTCAGAAGGAATTCTACTCCTTACCTAGGCATTGAACCATGGAGAATCTCTCCCCTCAAGTAAAGCTCATCTCTGTTCTCATTATAGTGGCACCAGAAACTTAATACAATAATAACTTTATAAAATAATCTTATAAATTGATGAGAATATTTTTTCATTAATTGGCTTCTTGTGCACACATTGTTTACTAGATACCTAATATTGGCTTAGTTTGTCATTCATAGACACAGCAATTGTATATAACTCTGCATTTGCTGTATCCACATAAAAATGTTTCAGTGTGCCAGTTTGACATACAGTAATGCAGTTTCATATTTAAAAAATCATGTCTAAGTGGGTGTCTTAAATTTTTTATTGATGTACTGCTTGTAATGTCTATCTGATCCAAAACATTTAATGTGTGAAAAAGCCAGCTGAGAGAGAGAAGCTGTATTCTATCATATAAAGATGTATTTATGAAAAAGTCTCATTATACAAGAGTTATCTGCTCAAATTAACAAAGGATGATGATAATCAACAAATATGGAGTTCTAGTTACATAGGTACTTACAACGTGTTCATCACTGTAGTATCATTAGCTGGGGGATTGTAGCTCTTACAGCTTCCTTCCTTCAGACAACTTTTACAGCCCACAAGGAAGGAGCTGAGGTTACACAGGGTAAGATACCCACATTACTTTTATTACAATGTAATATTTACAGTGCGTGGATGGACTGCCTGCGGTGGCTGAGGTTCCTTCAGGGGTAGCATTACCAAGTCACTTTTCTGTCCTTTAAAGGCTGGCCATCACTTTGAGAACATAGCAGTTTTGAAGGTACTGGAATGGAAAAGAGAAGCTGCTTTCCAGTACAGTGAAGGACACCTGGCCTCTTATGCCAGAGAGATGGTTCTGATATTGGTGACATCTCTACATATGGCTTTTAAACCTGAAGAACCAGCTTGGATTTCTGCTACACCAAAAATTTGCTGAATTATGCTTACAGGCATGGGTGGCAATCAGAGAAGAAATTGACTGTATTCTAAGCTAGAAAATGGAGTTTCCATGGAACAGGAACAGAGAACCACAAACAATGTTCTCCCACCCCCTGCCCTTCCTTCATTGCCAGGAAGTCCAGCCCCTGTGTCCAGAAAACAGCACTGAAAGGGACAGGGAAACACAGAGTAGTGTATTTTCAAAAGTGTATTTTCTTCCCTGAGCTTTTCACTTAACACTGCAAGCCAGTTGCCTCTCCACTTCTAAGGGACATGGCACTGTGTTCTTGCAACCACTGCAACAGATGCTTCACCCACCCCATTTCTCCTGGCTTCTTCAGAGTGGCTCAGCACAGGATGTCAGGTGACCACACACCAGCATCTGGGTATAGTAAAATGCATTTGCAATGGTCACAGAGATAATGCACCACTCTGAATTTCCTTGGACAAACAAATGGGCCCTTTCCCCATTTCTCTTCCCGGACGCATACACAAGCCATAAAAAAACTCCCTCACTTCTGCATGGCTCTCATTTTCAAGGGGAAGGAAATAGGTGGGGAAGAGGGGTGGGTTTGAATCTTTGAGCTACCGTAACTGTCATAAAACTGTTCTTTCCCCATCCAGGCCCTTTTATAACCTGCACCTCCACCCTCAGTCAATTCCACCCAGGAACTATTGCTGGTCAGAACGCTGACCGACAAATGCACAGATACACAGGGGCACAAGGACTCCTCATTAATACTCTATATTCCACTAAATACTTTACAGTGACTCATGGGATTTCAATAAAATAATTGATTTACAGCCAAGTTTTGCTCAGGCAATGTCAGGGTAAGTCTTCATGAGCCACAGTAAGAGACAGTATGGGGGATTTCCCCAAAATAAATGTTGGCAGAGTACATAGTCGCATCATTTGGGGAATAGAGGTCCTGCTTCCCGCAGCAGTACAACCCTAATCTCATGTGCATTGTGGCATCATGGTCCTTTTCCATTTTTCCAATGTTCATATTCATGAACTGACCCCTGTGGTCCACTAAACCTCAGAGAACCAATTAAAAATAACCTTTGTAGTTCACGTGTTCACTGGCCCCTTTCTGTGGGCAAAGTATAGTGTTCCATCTGTTGCCCTGTACAATCTGAAAACCATATCCCCTCTGAAATACTGCTATAATTTCAGAGACTTGGGTTATGGCAACTACCCCTGGGTGGATCATAGTTTTGGTAGCCCCGACATGACTTCCCAATCCCAAACTGGTTGGCATCTGATTGGTAGCTGTCAGGAGTTGCCAGCTTCCAAAGGGCAATAGCCGTACACATGTGCACTGGTATGGGTTTCTGAAAACAAGCAGTGCTGGAAGGTTGATGCATGCTGCTTGCACAACTCCATGGAGGTCTGCTTCCTCATTCTGAAGTGCTGAAACCACTCGTTGTCATTCCAGGTTTCCAAGATGATGTGGTCCCACCACACTATGCTGTTCTTCAGGACCAGAAAAGGCAGTTCACGCATGGGCATACCAAGTGGATTTTCATCCCCCCTGACACCTGGGTCAACCATCATCTTCACCATCTGAAATCTCTCTGTACCAGTACTGTCCTGTATCTGACACTGCACCACAGGAACATTTGGCTAGTGAGCTGACCCATATCTTCATTGTCTTGTTCCAGGTCTCCAACATAGTATGGCAGAAAGGAGAGATGGCAGGGTGCTGTCGTCATCAAATATGTGAAGGCAGTATACAATTCCAGCAATGTGCAACAAGGCAGTTCCTAGAATGTCTCTGGTTATGCACAGGACTCTGGAATACCACCCCTGAAATTTAGTGGTAACGTTGCGTATTGAAAATGGGCAGTGTGAATGCAGGTATATGTCTGGGCAAAGCATATACCTGTGCCCAGAACATCATATGTGGACACTCCACATGGATACAGGGTACACACTCTGGTCTGTACATGGACATGTAACTGTATCCACTCACAAGTGTAGATCTACCTATAGAATTAGTAACTATCGGGTTATTTTTTTCTGTCTGGGCTAGAATCACTGGCATGTCTTTCTAATCTAGGACTTTTCAGCTTTTAATAATTCTATTATTTCATTATCCAACAAATCATACTAGGACTGATTTCTCCCTCCTTCTGAGGTTGTTGTTTTTTTCTTTGCTACCCCTGAAAATCAATAGCAATATACATATTTAAATCTACAGAATCTGCACTTTAGGCTATTTGAAGTGTTAGATTTTCCTGACGAAGCTGTTCCGTTACTCAAATCCCTCCCTCAGCCTAGTTGGGTGAAAGTTGTAGAAAACAGTGTCAGGTTTGTGATTTATTCCCAAAGCTTTTAGCTTTAATAGCCTCATGCTGTATGTTATTGTTTTTGTGATGTAGTGAACATGCATGCTCCTGATGTGCACAGAAGATAAATGTGTGATTGAAGTGAATGGGTAGATTCTTAAAAGGAGTGAATGTTTATGTGAAGGGATTAAATAAAACATGTGACAAGCACATTAATGTGTGGGGTTTTAGTCTACCCTTAACATCTCTCTTCTTCCTCAAAAACAGAGAGTCTAGTCCACACAAATCAAAGAGCCTTGTTTCAGAAGCCTTCACTCTTATCCTGTTTTTTTCGTACTACAAAACAAAATGTATCTGTCTTTTAAACAAACAAGTGGTAAACTATTTAAACTTATTTCAAAAGAAAAGGAAACCATTTCTTATTTGAAAGTAACCTTGTCAAATATGTTTGTTTATTTGGACAACACAGAATCACAGCAATGTAGGAATGAAAGACACCTCAAGAAGTCTTCTAGTCCATTCCTCTGCATATGTTCTAAGTACATATGATATTGTGTATGCTGCATTCTACAAGGTGGGAGCTGTCATTGCAAATGAGTGTGACCAAAAATAGGATTCAATGGCCAGAGCAGAATTTGTGCAACTCAGGGGACATCCATATTATACTATTTTAACAATCCCTGTACAATTTGTATCTTTTTGTTCTGTCCTAATGGGGTATTTGCACTTTTGTAAATAATATTTGTTATTTTATATGATAATGGCAAAAGGCTCCAATAAGAATTGGGGGTCTCATTGTGCACATGGGCAGATAGGATTCCTGCCCTGAAGAGCTTAGTCACTGATCCTCGAAACAGTTATGCACATGCTTAGTTTCAAGCATGTGTTTAATTCCATTGAATTAATTGGGCTGCTCATACCCAAAGTTAAGCATATGCAGGAGTTTTTCCCAGATATTGGCCTTATTAAAGAGATGACACAAATGAATGGAACCAATGAAGGAGGGGGGGGTGAAGACCACATTTATATGATTACATGGTTATGATTATCATGAAAGCATGCCTTCAAATGCAGGGCTGCATATGGGGCTGGGAGACCAGCAGGGACCCATGATTGCCCAAGTAGCAACGTATTGGTGCCCAGAGCAAGAGGGTTTAAAGTACATTGATCACTTATATGTAAAAATGAGAACTGAAAGAGATGAAGCACTCTTTCCCACTGAGTAATTTCTGGAGGCAATTTGTTTGTGTAAATTGTAACTCTGTAGTGAACTTGAGACACACTCTAAGCCAACCCAAACTAATACTGCAGAAGACCTAGATTATGTTCCTTGGTCTGTTACTGACGTATTATGTGATTTGTGGGCAAGTCACTTCACTTCTCTGTGCCTTGGTTTTCCCATCTTTAAAATGGGATTAGTAATACAGACCCCTTTTTTAAAGCTCTGCAAGATCTATGGAAGTACAGAGATTAGAGATTTTTATTTGCTATTTTTTCATTTCTAGCTGGGACACTTAAGGAAAACAAAACATCCATGGTGTTTTTTTAAAAATTGTACTCTCCCATGAGAGCTCAGAGGAGGGGTAGGAAAATTGGCCCCAGCCTCCTTGAGAATTTGCTCAAAATAGTTTTGTGAGGAATAGCAGTTTGTACCCCTAGTGAGTGAACAGGGGGAGGAATGGGTTCTATCTTTGGGCATACATAATCATTCTACCACCCTTCTTTGCAGATCCACACGAGGCTAGTCCCACCCACAAGGATACCGCAGCCCACATCATCACTGAGTATTGCTCTTCCCTTCCCAACATCTAGCTCTCAAGTAATATGGCTCCATCGGAGCTGTCATAGCTTGGTGACTGTCCAAAGGATGCTCCATGATGGGGCTCCTCATCTGGGAGAGGCACCTGAGGCTGTATAAACTTTCCTGGGGCTTTACTGGGTGAGGATGTGTGAGAAGACCCCTCCCCATGGGTGGTTTACTAAATGATGAAGAGCTATCCATTGGACCACAGATAGGGGGAGTGGTACAATGGAGACAGCCAGAGCCTATCCATGAGCACAGAGTCTCTTTTGGGCACAGATCTAGGTAGTATGATCTGGTTCATTATTATTGAGGACCATCAACTGATATAAATATGACTTTGATTCAGAGTAGCCTGGTGCATTTCTGATCTGTAAGTGAAAACATACAATTTACATTAAAATAGTGATTTCTATTCCCAGCAGTCCTATTGCCAATCTGCTTTCTATTAGACCCGTTACAGCAGTGTTGTATTTATCTACTGCTGTTTTCCACAGTCAGTAAGTATAGAAAGAATACTGCATGCATAGCAGTTGATAAGGTATCAAAATAGTTTACTTCCTGACACTAAAAGGTTAGTGAATCTCCTTTCTACTTTCCTTGAGCATGTAGAATATGGTACTCACTCCATTTTAGAGGTTCATTAAATCAATAGCGCCTACCACTTCTATTTTTATTTAGCAGTAAGTCACTTACAGTGGCAAGCTCTTTATGAGTCATAACTTATGCAAAAAACTTCAAACCATTGCAGAGATAACAAACATAGCTCTGGATCTCTAGAGGACTACAAGAGTCGTGCATTTATAGTGCTGGACAATGTCACAATAGGAATGGACAACAATCCTCACATTTGTAAAATCAGGAATACTTTCAGTTATTCTGTAGGGGGCAGCAGAATCTAAACAAAATAAGTATGAAAGTGTGAGGTGGAGGGAAGAGAAACACTGAACTGCCTACCCCGCACACCATATATGGGCAAGTACAATGTACCTGAATTGTTGCAAAATTAAAAACATTCCATAATTAAAATTCGTTATATTAGCAAACACAGGTTGCATGTATTCCTTTTAATTTAACTCTCTTCTTTCATATAAAGACTTACTGAAGCTGAACAAAACCAGTGAGATAAAATTAACACACAAATTGTTTTTCCTCCCTTTGGGCTGGAAAATATTGTTTACAAGAAAAATGCAATTATATATAAATATTTATGAAAACAACAGGAAAAAAGTCAAACATCAGTGGGGTTGTGTGTGTTTTGTGTGTGAGAGTGAGAGTGTAAGGTAGCAAAAGTAATACAAGGTAGAATATTTGATTGCCACCGAGTCCTAATTGGGAACTTATTTTATAAATGGAACATTTTCTACTCCCCCCTACACCACATAATTAATTGTAAATTGTAAGCTAGAGTTTCACTGAAAGGAATTTAGGTTTTAATTAACCACAAATATAGATAAGTTCTGGTTTTTGTCAATCTTGAAAATACTAGAATTAGGTATTCAGTGCAAGGACAACTCTCTCCCCCATGCTCCCGTCCCTCCAACAATACTGTTACAATAGAAAAGAATTAAGAAAGCAACAGGGAAAATAATCTGTATGATGATTCTGTGTGGAGAATCCAATCTGGCCATAGGTTTAATGGAACTACTTTAAGTAAAGGACAACATTTTTCCTTTTTTATGAGATATGTGGAGCAACCTGTGTGATCATGTGACTAGGAGGCTGTAGAAATCATTATCTTTCACTGCTACAACTCCAGGTCATTGATAATATAACTTCATAGAATCATAGAATCATAATCAAACTTGAATATGAAGCTGCATATACTAAACTGTAAGCAGTACCCACAGCTCACTTTCCTCAGCTTTATTTTTAAACTTATTTTTTTGCTAGAAACTTCCTGGAAATAAAGTGTTGGTTTTGCTTATTTGTTTGTTTATTTGGATCCTACACATTAACAACACCATTTCTTATGAAAACCCTGAACTGATGGTTTCCACTTGATTCAGAATACATAAAGGGAAGTAAATAAAATGATAACAACAATTATTGTAAGTAGTATTTTAGAACACAGAAAAACGGTATTTGTGTGATGCAGTATATCCCGTGGCTGTTTGTTAATATATTGCAAACAGTTGAACCTATGCATTGTAATCATAGAATCATAGACTATCAGGGTTGGAAGGGACCTCAGAGGTCATCTAGTCCAACCCCCTGCTCAAAGCAGGACCAATCCCCAACTACAACATACCAGCCAGGGCTTTGTCAAGCCTGAGCTTAAAAACTTCTAAGGAAGGAGATTCCACCACCTCCCTAGGTAACGCATTCCAGTGTTTCACCACCCTCCTAGTGAAAAAGTTTTTCCTAATATCCAACCTGAACCTCCCCCACTGCAACTTGAGACCATTACTCCTCGTTTTGTCATCTGCTACCACTGAGAACAGTCTAGATCCATCCTCTTTGGAACCCCCTTTCAGGTAGATGAAAGCAGCTAACCAATCCCCCCTCATTCTTCTCTTCTGCAGACTCAACAATCCCAGTTTCCTCAGCCTCTCCTCATAAGTCATGTGTTCCAATCCCCTAATCATTTTTGTTGCCCTCTGCTGGATGTTTTCCAATTTTTCCACATCCTTCTTGTAGTGTGGGGCCCAAATCTGGACACAGTACTCCAGATGAGGCCTCACCAATGTCGAATAGAGGGGAACGATCATGTTCCTCGATCTGCTGGCAATGCCCCTACTTATACATCCTAAAATGCCATTGGCCTTCTTGGCAACAAGGGCACACTGTTGACTCATATCCAGCTTCTTGTCCACTGTAACCCCTAGGTCCTTTTCTGCAGAACTGCTACCTAGCCATTCGGTCCCTAGTCTGTAGCGGTGCATGGGATTCTTCCGTCCTAAGTGCAGGACTCTGCACTTGTCCTTGTTGAACCTCATCACATTTCTTTTGGCCCAAACCTCCAATTTGTCTAGGTCCTTCTGTATCCTATCCCTACTCTCCAGCATATCTACCTCTCCTCCCAGTTTAGTGTCATCTGCAAACTTGCTGAGGGTGCAATCCACACCATCCTTCAGATCATTAATGAAGATATTGAACAAAACCGGCCCCAGGACCGACCCTTGGGGCACTCCACTTGATACCGGCTGCCAACTAGACATGGAGCCATTGATCACTACCCTTTGAGCCCAACAATCTATCCAACTTTCTACCCACCTTGTAGTGCATCCATCCAGCCCATACTTCTTTAACTTGCTGACAAGAATACTGTGGGAGACCGTGTCAAAAGCTTTGCTAAAGTCAAGGAATAACACGTCCACTGCTTTCCCTTCAACCACAGAACCAGTTATCTCATCATAGAAGGCAATTAGATTAGTCAGGCATGACTTGCCCTTGGTGAATCCATGCTGACTGTTCCTGATCACTTTCCTCTTCTCTAAGTGCTTCTTAGGATCCTCCTTCTTCCCTTTTTTAAAGATGGGCACTACATTAGCCTTTTTCCAGTCTTCTGGGACTTCCCCTGATCGCCATGAGTTTTCAAAGATAATAGCCAATGGCTCTGCAATCACATCTGCCAATTCCTTTAGCACTGTCAGATGCAACGCATCTGGCCCCATGGACTTGTGCACGTCCAGCTTTTCTAAATAGTCCCGAACCACTTCTTTCTTCACAGAGGGCTGGTCACCTCCTCCCCATGCTATGGTGCCCAATGCAGTAGTCTGGGAGCTGACCTTGTTCATTAAGACAAGAGGCAAAAAAAAACATTGAGTACATTAGCTTTTTCCACATCCTCTTTCACTAGGTTGCCTCCCTCATTCAGTAAGGGGCCCACACTTTCCTTGACTTTCTTATTGTTGCTAACATACCTGAAGAAACCCTTCTTGTTACTCTGAACATCTCTCGCTAGCTGCACCTCCAGGTGTGATTTGGCCTTCCTGATTTCACTCCTGCATGCCTGAGCAATATTTTTATACTCTTCCCTGGTCATTTGTCCAATCTTCCACTTCTTGTAAGCTTCTTTTTTGTGTTTAAGATCAGCAAGGATTTCACTGTTAAGCCAAGCTGGTTGCCTGTCATATTTACTATCCTTTCTACATGTCGGGATGGTTTGTCCCTGTAACCTCAATAAGGATTCTTTAAAATACAGCCAGCTCTCCTGGACTCCTTTCCCCTCATGTTATTCTCCCAGGGGATCCTGCCCGTCAGATCCCTGAGGTTGTCAAAGTCTGCTTTTCTGAATTCCACGGTCCATATTCTGCTGCTCTCCTTTCTTCCCTGTGTCAGGATCCTGAACTCGACCATCTCATGGTCACTGCCTCCCAGGTTCCCATCCACTTTTGCTTCTCCTACTAATTCTTCCTGGTTTGTGAGCAGCAGGTCAAGAAGAGCTCTGCCCCTAGTTGGTTCCTCCAGCACTTGCACCAGGAAATTATTCCCTACACTTTCCAAAAACTTCCTGGATTGTCTGTGCACCAATGTATTGCTCTCCCAGCAGATATCAGGCTGATTGAAGTCTCCCATGAGAACGAGGGCCTTCGATCTAGTAACTTCCATTAGTTGCCGGAAGAAAGCCTCGTCCACCTCATCCCCCTGGTCCGGTGGTCTATAGCAGACTCCCACCACGACATCACCCTTGTTGGTCACACTTCTAAACTTAATCCAGAGACTCTCGGGTTTTTCTGAAGTTTCATACCAGAGCTCTGAGTAGTCATACTGCTCCCTTCCATACTGTGCAACTCCCCGACCTTTTCTGCCCTGCCTGTCCTTCCTGAACAGTTTATATCCATCCATGACAGTACTCCAGTCATGTGAGTTATCCCACCAAGACTCTGTTATTCCAATCACATCATAATTCCTTGACTATGCCAGGCCTTCCAGTTCTCCCTGCTTGTTTACCAGGCTTCTTGCATTTGTGTATAGGAATTTGAGATAACTTGCTTTTGTCCTGCTTTCTTAGTATGAGGCAGGAGACCTCCCCTTTCACATTCTCCTGCTCATGCTTCCTCCTGGTATCCCACACTTACCTCATGCTTCCTCCTGGTATCCCCCACTTACCTCAGGGCTTTGGTCTCCTTCCCCCGGTGAACCTAGTTTAAAGTAATGGAGATTTCTGTGCTGTAATGTAGCACATACAGTAACCTATTTAAGGAGACACAATGTCAAATAAAAATAAGAATGTTATATGCCTACCTGTAGAGCAACAAACTATACTGAGCATTCCATGTGAGATTATTTTAAATGCTTATATCTCAATTGGAGTATTGGTCACCTTGTGCTCTTGTTAAAGTGTGTTCTTCTTATTATTACTGTGAGAAATCATTCTGCCTAATCACACTAGCTCTTTCTCTTCCCAAAACTGCTCCTGGTGTGAGATGTTTAAAACAAAGCATTTTGCTGCAGCACAATGCAATATCATGGTATTTTCAAGGCAGTGATGGGTAAACCGCCAAATGTTTGGAGAGTCAGTTAGGAGAGGCACCTAACTGTTCACAATGTAGTTTAGAAGTTTCCCTCACAGAAGAGGTATTTATCTAGCCAAAAATGAGTTTTGAGAGCAATAAGTGAAGCTACATGATTTCTACAGAGCAAAGATATATTTTTTCTCTGTTTTCTGTTTATGATCAAGGAATATGCAGTCACTTCAGGACCAACTTGTTAATACCTGTGGGGTTTGATGTGTGCAAAGAATGTAGCACTGAGCACTTAGAAACTAGTATTCATTAGTGAAGACTGCCATGAATAAATACTTTAGCCCCTCAGATTACCTAAGCCTGGCAGTTCGTGAGCCTATCAAGGATATTTGTGTTAGATGAGGACCTCATGCAAGAGACAAAGCCATATCTTACAGTAACTGACCAATTTAAAATATCTTCAAAATTTCCAGTAAAAATTAGTCTGATCTTTAGTTAAAGACCTGTGCTAGATATCTGTTTTATTATTACTACTATTAGCTTGTTTTTTGCTGAGTTTTTGAGATTACTTAAGAAAAATAAATTTATTTATTTGGTGCATACATATAGAGTCATAGAATATCAGAGTTGGAAGGGACCTCCGGAGGTCATCTAGTCCAACCCCCTGCCCAGAGCAGGACCAATCCCCAACTAAATCATCCCAGCCAGGGCTTTGTCAAGCCTGACCTTAAAAACTTCTAAGGAAGGGGATTCCACCACCTCCCTAGGTAACACATTCCAGTGTTTCACCACCCTCCTAGTGAAAAAGTTTTTCCTAATATCAAACCTAAATCTCCCCCACTGCAACTTGAGACCATTACTCCTTGTCCTGTCATCTGCTATCACTGAGAATAGTCTAGATCCATCTTCTTTGGATCCACTTTTCAGGTAGTTAAAAGCAGCTATTGAATCCCCCCTCATTCTTCTCTTCTGTAGACTAAACAATCCCAGTTCCCTCAGCCTCTCCTCATAAGTCATGTGTTCCAGACCCCTAATCATTTCTGTTGCCCTTCGCTGGACTCTCTCCAATTTTTCTACATCCTTCTTGTAGTGTGGGGCCCAAAACTGGACACAGTACTCCAGATGAGGCCTCACCAATGTCAAACAGAGGGGAACAATCACGTCCCTTGATCTGCTGGCAATATCCCTTCTTATACACCCCAAAATGCCATTGGCCTTCTTGGCAACAAGGGCACACTGTTGACTCATATCCAGCTTATTGTCCACTGTCACCCCTAGGTCCTTCTCTGCAGAACTGTTGCCGAGCCATTCAGTCCCTAGTCTGTAGCTGTGCATTGGATTCTTCCGTCCTAAGTGCAGGACTCTGCACTTGTCCTTGTTGAACCTCATCACATTTCTTTTGGCCCAAACCTCCAATTTGTCTAGGTCCCTCTGTATCCTATCCCTACCCTCCAGCGTATCTACCACTCCTCCCAGTTTAGTGTCATCCACAAACTTGCTGAGGGTGCAATCCACACCATCCTCCAGACCATTAATGAAGATATTGAACAAAACCGGCCCCAGGACCGACCCTTGGGGCACTCCACTTGATACCGGCTGCCAACTAGACATGGAGCCATTGATCACTACCCTTTGAGCCCAACAATCTATCCAACTTTCTACCCACCTTGTAGTGCATCCATCCAGCCCATACTTCTTTAACTTGCTGACAAGAATACTGTGGGAGACCGTGTCAAAAGCTTTGCTAAAGTCAAGGAATAACACGTCCACTGCTTTCCCTTCAACCACAGAACCAGTTATCTCATCATAGAAGGCAATTAGATTAGTCAGGCATGACTTGCCCTTGGTGAATCCATGCTGACTGTTCCTGATCACTTTCCTCTTCTCTAAGTGCTTCTTAGGATCCTCCTTCTTCCCTTTTTTAAAGATGGGCACTACATTAGCCTTTTTCCAGTCTTCTGGGACTTCCCCTGATCGCCATGAGTTTTCAAAGATAATAGCCAATGGCTCTGCAATCACATCTGCCAATTCCTTTAGCACTGTCAGATGCAACGCATCTGGCCCCATGGACTTGTGCACGTCCAGCTTTTCTAAATAGTCCCGAACCACTTCTTTCTTCACAGAGGGCTGGTCACCTCCTCCCCATGCTATGGTGCCCAATGCAGTAGTCTGGGAGCTGACCTTGTTCATTAAGACAAGAGGCAAAAAAAAACATTGAGTACATTAGCTTTTTCCACATCCTCTTTCACTAGGTTGCCTCCCTCATTCAGTAAGGGGCCCACACTTTCCTTGACTTTCTTATTGTTGCTAACATACCTGAAGAAACCCTTCTTGTTACTCTGAACATCTCTCGCTAGCTGCACCTCCAGGTGTGATTTGGCCTTCCTGATTTCACTCCTGCATGCCTGAGCAATATTTTTATACTCTTCCCTGGTCATTTGTCCAATCTTCCACTTCTTGTAAGCTTCTTTTTTGTGTTTAAGATCAGCAAGGATTTCACTGTTAAGCCAAGCTGGTTGCCTGTCATATTTACTATCCTTTCTACATGTCGGGATGGTTTGTCCCTGTAACCTCAATAAGGATTCTTTAAAATACAGCCAGCTCTCCTGGACTCCTTTCCCCTCATGTTATTCTCCCAGGGGATCCTGCCCGTCAGATCCCTGAGGTTGTCAAAGTCTGCTTTTCTGAATTCCACGGTCCATATTCTGCTGCTCTCCTTTCTTCCCTGTGTCAGGATCCTGAACTCGACCATCTCATGGTCACTGCCTCCCAGGTTCCCATCCACTTTTGCTTCTCCTACTAATTCTTCCTGGTTTGTGAGCAGCAGGTCAAGAAGAGCTCTGCCCCTAGTTGGTTCCTCCAGCACTTGCACCAGGAAATTATTCCCTACACTTTCCAAAAACTTCCTGGATTGTCTGTGCACCAATGTATTGCTCTCCCAGCAGATATCAGGCTGATTGAAGTCTCCCATGAGAACGAGGGCCTTCGATCTAGTAACTTCCATTAGTTGCCGGAAGAAAGCCTCGTCCACCTCATCCCCCTGGTCCGGTGGTCTATAGCAGACTCCCACCACGACATCACCCTTGTTGGTCACACTTCTAAACTTAATCCAGAGACTCTCGGGTTTTTCTGAAGTTTCATACCAGAGCTCTGAGTAGTCATACTGCTCCCTTCCATACTGTGCAACTCCCCGACCTTTTCTGCCCTGCCTGTCCTTCCTGAACAGTTTATATCCATCCATGACAGTACTCCAGTCATGTGAGTTATCCCACCAAGACTCTGTTATTCCAATCACATCATAATTCCTTGACTATGCCAGGCCTTCCAGTTCTCCCTGCTTGTTTACCAGGCTTCTTGCATTTGTGTATAGGAATTTGAGATAACTTGCTTTTGTCCTGCTTTCTTAGTATGAGGCAGGAGACCTCCCCTTTCACATTCTCCTGCTCATGCTTCCTCCTGGTATCCCACACTTACCTCATGCTTCCTCCTGGTATCCCCCACTTACCTCAGGGCTTTGGTCTCCTTCCCCCGGTGAACCTAGTTTAAAGTAATGGAGATTTCTGTGCTGTAATGTAGCACATACAGTAACCTATTTAAGGAGACACAATGTCAAATAAAAATAAGAATGTTATATGCCTACCTGTAGAGCAACAAACTATACTGAGCATTCCATGTGAGATTATTTTAAATGCTTATATCTCAATTGGAGTATTGGTCACCTTGTGCTCTTGTTAAAGTGTGTTCTTCTTATTATTACTGTGAGAAATCATTCTGCCTAATCACACTAGCTCTTTCTCTTCCCAAAACTGCTCCTGGTGTGAGATGTTTAAAACAAAGCATTTTGCTGCAGCACAATGCAATATCATGGTATTTTCAAGGCAGTGATGGGTAAACCGCCAAATGTTTGGAGAGTCAGTTAGGAGAGGCACCTAACTGTTCACAATGTAGTTTAGAAGTTTCCCTCACAGAAGAGGTATTTATCTAGCCAAAAATGAGTTTTGAGAGCAATAAGTGAAGCTACATGATTTCTACAGAGCAAAGATATATTTTTTCTCTGTTTTCTGTTTATGATCAAGGAATATGCAGTCACTTCAGGACCAACTTGTTAATACCTGTGGGGTTTGATGTGTGCAAAGAATGTAGCACTGAGCACTTAGAAACTAGTATTCATTAGTGAAGACTGCCATGAATAAATACTTTAGCCCCTCAGATTACCTAAGCCTGGCAGTTCGTGAGCCTATCAAGGATATTTGTGTTAGATGAGGACCTCATGCAAGAGACAAAGCCATATCTTACAGTAACTGACCAATTTAAAATATCTTCAAAATTTCCAGTAAAAATTAGTCTGATCTTTAGTTAAAGACCTGTGCTAGATATCTGTTTTATTATTACTACTATTAGCTTGTTTTTTGCTGAGTTTTTGAGATTACTTAAGAAAAATAAATTTATTTATTTGGTGCATACATATAGAGTCATAGAATATCAGAGTTGGAAGGGACCTCCGGAGGTCATCTAGTCCAACCCCCTGCCCAGAGCAGGACCAATCCCCAACTAAATCATCCCAGCCAGGGCTTTGTCAAGCCTGACCTTAAAAACTTCTAAGGAAGGGGATTCCACCACCTCCCTAGGTAACACATTCCAGTGTTTCACCACCCTCCTAGTGAAAAAGTTTTTCCTAATATCAAACCTAAATCTCCCCCACTGCAACTTGAGACCATTACTCCTTGTCCTGTCATCTGCTATCACTGAGAATAGTCTAGATCCATCTTCTTTGGATCCACTTTTCAGGTAGTTAAAAGCAGCTATTGAATCCCCCCTCATTCTTCTCTTCTGTAGACTAAACAATCCCAGTTCCCTCAGCCTCTCCTCATAAGTCATGTGTTCCAGACCCCTAATCATTTCTGTTGCCCTTCGCTGGACTCTCTCCAATTTTTCTACATCCTTCTTGTAGTGTGGGGCCCAAAACTGGACACAGTACTCCAGATGAGGCCTCACCAATGTCAAACAGAGGGGAACAATCACGTCCCTTGATCTGCTGGCAATATCCCTTCTTATACACCCCAAAATGCCATTGGCCTTCTTGGCAACAAGGGCACACTGTTGACTCATATCCAGCTTATTGTCCACTGTCACCCCTAGGTCCTTCTCTGCAGAACTGTTGCCGAGCCATTCAGTCCCTAGTCTGTAGCTGTGCATTGGATTCTTCCGTCCTAAGTGCAGGACTCTGCACTTGTCCTTGTTGAACCTCATCACATTTCTTTTGGCCCAAACCTCCAATTTGTCTAGGTCCCTCTGTATCCTATCCCTACCCTCCAGCGTATCTACCACTCCTCCCAGTTTAGTGTCATCCACAAACTTGCTGAGGGTGCAATCCACACCATCCTCCAGACCATTAATGAAGATATTGAACAAAACCGGCCCCAGGACCGACCCTTGGGGCACTCCACTTGATACCGGCTGCCAACTAGACATGGAGCCATTGATCACTACCCTTTGAGCCCAACAATCTATCCAACTTTCTACCCACCTTGTAGTGCATCCATCCAGCCCATACTTCTTTAACTTGCTGACAAGAATACTGTGGGAGACCGTGTCAAAAGCTTTGCTAAAGTCAAGGAATAATACGTCCACTGCTTTCCCTTCAACCACAGAACTAGTTATCTCATCATAGAAGGCAATTAGATTAGTCAGGCATGACTTGCCCTTGGTGAATCCATGCTGACTGTTCCTGATCACTTTCCTCTTGTCTAAGTGCTTCAGAATTGATTCTTGAGGACATGCTCCATGATTTTTCCAGGGGCTGAGGTGAGGCTGACTGGCCTGTCATTCCCAGGATCCTCCCTCATCCCTTTTTTAAAGATTGGCACTACATTAGCCTTTTTCAGTCTTCTGGGACCTCCCCTGATTGCCATGAGTTTTCAAAGATAATGGCCAATAGCTCTGCAATCACATCCGCCAATTCCTTTAGCATCTGGCCCCATGGACTTGTGCACATCCAGCTTTTCTAAATAGTCCCGAACCCCTCCTTTCTTCACAGATGGCTGGCCACCTCCTCTCCATATTGTGCTGCCCAGTGCAGTAGTCTGGGAGCTGACCTTGTTCGTGAAGACAGAGGCAAAAAAAAGCAAAAAAAAGTACCCTGCTTCCCCACCTACCTCAGGGCTTTGGTCTCCTTCCCCCAGTGAACCTAGTTTAAAGCCCTCCTCATGAGGTTAGCCAGCCTGCTCGCGAAGATGCTCTTCCCTCTCTTCGTTAGGTGGAGCCCGTCTCTGCCTAGCAGTCCTCTTTCTTGGAATACCATTCCATGGTCAAAGAATCCAAAGCCTTCTCTCCGACACCACCTGCGTAGCCATTCATTGACTATCACAATTCGACGATCCCTACCCCGGCCTTTTCCTTCCACGGGGAGGATGTACGAGAACACCACTTGCGCCTCAAACTCCTTTATCCTCCTTCCCAGAGCCACGTAGTCTGCAGTGATCCGCTCAAGGTCATTCTTGGCAGTATCATTGGTGCCCACGTGGAAAAGCAGGAAGGGGTAGTGGTCCAAGGGCTTGATGAGTCTCGGCAGTCTCTTCATCACATCGTGAATCTTAGCCCCTGGCAAGCAGCAGACTTCTCTGTTTTCCCGGTCAGGGCGGCAGATAGATGACTCAGTCCCCCTGAGGAGAGAGTCCCCGACCACCACTACCCACCTCCTTCTCTTGGGAGTGGTGGTCATGGGACCCCCAACCTTAGGACAGTAGATCTCATGCCTTTTAACTGGCGGAGTCTCCTTCTGCTCCCTTCTCCCAGACGTATCATCTGGGCCACTCCCCGCAATGGTACCTGTGGAGAAAACATGAAAACGGTTACTTACCTGTATCTCCATTGCTGGTACATGGACATTCCCCCTTCTTCTTCTGGAGGTCACATGTTGCCAAATTTCTTCATCGTCCTCCTGTCCCCGCTGCACAGCTTGCTCTGAATTTTCAGAACCTTGTGCCCGTAGAAGCATATCCTGATGTCTGTCCAGGAAATCTTCAGATTCTCTTATGCAACGCAGGGTTGATACCTGTTGCTCCAGACCTTGAACCTTCTCTTCCAATATGGAGACCAGCTTGCACTTTGTACACACAAAGTCGCTTCTATCCTGTGGAAGAAAGACAAACATGGCACATCCAGTGCAGGTCACAACAGCTGAACACTCCCCATCCATATTACCTTTCGACTACGAGCTTCCTCAGGAGATGCAGTAATTACTCAGAGAAGCTGTTACAGTGTAAGCCTCAGTGGGCTCACCCCAGGAGAACTCCCAGGCAAACTCCTGCTGTTGGTTGTTCTGCTGTTTCCCACTGCTCAGCTGGTTCACAGAGTGCCGGCTTTTTAAACAACCAGGCTCACCTGAAACAAAACACTCCCAACTCCCGCCCTTTTCAGCCAACCAGTCAAGCACTCGCTCAAACTTTCAAGCTGCCCTCACTAGAAACACTCCAATCCTCTCAACAAACACACATTCAGATACCCAGATACTCACTAACACAGATCCCAGGCAAACTCCTGCTGTTTGCTTCTCTGCTGTTCCCCGCTGCTCAGCTGGTTTGCCGCCACTCGAATAATAATAAACTGAAAAAAGAAACCTATTATTAATGGCCACCAATGATTCTGTGCACGCTTTAAAGTCATGTCAAAGTAGACAAGTGTCACTTAGGCTATTTTCTAACACTAACCTCTGAAATAATTTTAGTCTTTCAATTGTCCCTGGGGAAGTGCTTCAGACCCCATATGAACTGGAAACTGTCAAAAACTTGAAAACTGTCAGCAATCCATATTTCCCAGTAATTCAGTGTTGAAATATCAACTCATTAAAAAACATGAGTTGATTCCTTTAAAAGCAAATAAATAATGCTCTGCCGAACAACATAGTTTCTGTGTTTGTACGACTTTAGGGTCAGATTCTGTGACACTTAATCACGTTTTGTAGCACCTGATGCTGTCTGTTGTCCCAGTGATCTCAGGCTACTTTTGATTAATGTACTGCTCAGTATAATGGTGACAGGATCTTGGCATTTCTATTCAAATATTGGATTCTTTACCTGGATGTAGTTGCTCTGAAAATCTCATGTAAACAGTGCTTGTGGCCTGTGGTTGAAAGCCTTTATTTCTCAGGTGTCATAGGTATTCAACACAAACAGCAACTCTGTTTGCACCTTGCTGGTGTGCCTTGTGAAAAGCACTGAAGACCCTTCAGCTTCAGGATGTCTTTTGGGGTGGGAAAGAGTGTTGTCATAAACTTTCTACTTTGCTCTGTATGTGCAAAGATTCTCTCTCTTATCTGGTAAATAAATCCCATAATAATGTGGGATAACAATCCAGACTTCCCTCTGTACATGATCTTCTATAAAACTCTCCTCACCCTCCTTTATATTATGTTGACTTTAGTGTTGTCTCCTGTTACCTTCCCTTCTCAACTCCTCCTTCCTTTTCTTTTCATATATTACATCACACCACTGATGATGTTCATTTTAAAGTTTCACTGCATAGGTTTAATACCAGAATGGACCATTATGATCATCTGCTCTCACCTCCTGCATAATACAGGCCAAACCAAATTAGCAGAGGATGCTTAAGATCAATTGACCTCCAGGTTATGGGCCCAGCAGGCTTCCTCTGCACACTCCTCTATGTGAAGAAAAGTGGTTCTTTAATGGACGCACATAAGCACTTATTTCTTTCATATCTCTAATGAGAATGCATTAATGCCCTAATACTAAAAGAGACATGGGTGGATGAAACTATTAATATAGATACATGATACAGTGAAGGCATAATTATAGGTTCTGTGGACTGGTTTCTTCAGAAGAAAAACAGTACCATTTAATAATGATACCTAGCTGTTATGTTGCACTTTTCATCACTCGATCTGGACAATTTTAGAGTGTTTTTAATTATACTATTATTTATGTTAATGATATATTTTTTGTAAAGGTAATATCCCATATGGAGAAAAAAGGGTTTACACACACAGCTAGGGACACTAAATAAAACTTCCTCCTTAGTCTTATTTATAATTCATCTCATTTGTAGCTTAATTCTCTCGCCCCCATTTTATTAATGTTATTTTTAAGCACATTTGAACAACTTATAGCTGAGTGAATAACTTTTATAATATTTATTTCATGCATTTCTCCATATTTTCTATTCACAGATTGTTTACAATCACAATTTTTGCAAATGTATTCATCAATCAAAACCACTTGCCAAATTCTATAACTAATTTTTGGCCTGCAGATTAGTTGTTTGTAACAAGTTTATATTGTGTAGACTAAGCAGTTTTGTGTACCATTCATGAGTCAGGCCTCCTGCCCAATAATCATGAAATTGGCTGAAATAATGAAAAGAAAAAAGGCTAGGGTCTTTTTATTTGCCATCTGGTTTCTGAGCCTGATTCTCCAACTTCTATCCACAAAAATGACTGGAAACTTTTCCCCTCTTTTTTTAAAAAAGGAAAGCTGTCATATTCACTATTCCAGGACTCAGGGCTTTAAGAAGATCACCAAAGGTATGTCTACACTGCAATAAAAGACCCATAGCATGTTCCTGGCTGGCCCAAGTCAGTTCACTCAGCCTCACAAAGTTCAGGCTATAAAATTGCAGTATATACATTTGGACTCAGGTTGGAGAGCAGGCTCTGAAACCCTGTGAGGGGGGACGGTCTCACAGTCCAGGCTCCAGCCTGAACCCAAATATCTATACTGCTATTTTGAGCCCTGCACTCTGAGCCCTGCAAGCCTAAGTCAACTGACCCAGGGTCTGAGACTCAGTGCCATGGGCTTTTTATTGTAGTGTAGACGTAGCTCCTTTGTGCTATGATCCAACAAAGCACTGAAGCACTTAACTTGCTGCATGTATTAGGTTCATTTACTTCAGTAGGGCAACTCACGTGTGTAAAGTTTAGCACATGCTTAAGTGCTTTGCTGGATCAAGGCCAAAATTCTTAGCCTTAAGCAAACGCCTAAGTCAGAGGTGGCCCGTGGGACCATCCTGTCTGGCTCCTGAGCTCCTGGCCCGGGAGGCTAGTCCCCGGCCCCTCTCCTGCTGGCCCCTCCCCTGCAGTCTCACCTGACGCAATGCTTTCGGTGGCGGGGGGCAGTTAGGGGCGGGGGGTCCAGAAGCAGTCAGGGTACCAAGTGCGGGTACAGGGGTTGGGGCAGGGGTCCCTGGGGGGCCGTCAGGGAATTGGGGGGGCAGGGTTGGATGAGGCAGGAGTCCTGGTGAGGCCGTCAAGGGGCGAGAAGCAGCGGGGGTCGGATAGAGGCGGGGGCCGGGCCATGCCTGGCTGTTTGGGGAGGCACAGCCTCCCCTAACTGGCCCTCCATACAATTTCAGAAACCTAATGCAGCCCTCACGCCAAAAAGTTTGCCCTCTCCTGGCCTAAGTCATTTCTGTTCGACAAAACACTTAACATATTGGGACTAGAGGCAATGTGTGGGGTCAAGACCTGGAATCATGTGCCCTTCCAGATTTCCAGGGCTGGCTCTAAGTTTTTTGCCGCCCCAAGCTCCAAGAGCGCAACTCCTCAAGCAAAAAAAAAAAAAGGGGGGGGGGTCCAGAACGCTGCCCCTGGAATTGTGCCGCCCCAAGCACCTGCTTGCTTTGCTGGTGCCTAGAGCCCGTCCTGCAGATTTCTACCAGCATGGCAGAGCAGGATGTGCCTGGGACAGGCACCGGCAACTAGCGCTCCCTCTGAGCCCTGCTAGGAGGTACCTGGAACAGGGAAGGGAGACGAGGCTGGCAGCATAGCTCTGCCAGAGACGGAGTGGGGAAGCCAGCTGAGCCCCATCCCTTCCTTGCCCACAGCTGTAGTTACCAGTGCTCAGCAGTAGGTGACCAAAGCCCGCTTCAATCCGTGCCATGCCCGCAGCAAGGAGGTGATGGGAGAACTGTGGAAGGAGCTTTGAGGGGAGTGGTGCTGACTTGAAGTGGGTGTGGGATGCACAGGGGAGTGCGAAAGTGCCCCGGGGCCCAGAATGCCTGCCCCTCCACCATCAAGGTACATGTCACCTCTAATTGGGACCTTGGCTCTGAAGGAATCACGAGAATAAATAATGACAATCACTTAAAACAACTTCCTTCTTGTCAGCAGACACTGAATACACATCCGATGAACAACAAGACACCACTTTTACACAGGTTCTTTCCAGCATAGAACTGCAGTTCAAAACAGCTGTTTCAAGAAATACTATCAGCAATAAAGTGATGTGATAGAATGTCTGGGGAAAGCCAATATGAAAAGGATGCAAACAGGTGCCAAGTTGCCCAAGGGACCTTTTTTGTTCGATTGTTTTGTTGCAACATTCACCCAGCTCTAGAGCACGTTTAGCTATTCAGAAATTCAGCCAGGTGAGTTTTAAAATGAGACTCTTAGAAAGTTTGCATTTTCTGTTTGATTTGCACAAGCATCCCAAAATCTAGATTGAGGTCTAGGGAAGAGGCTGCCAATGCTTCTGGGCCTTAGTGACAGATTACAGAGAGCAACAGATTACAAAGAGTGAAGCCTGTTGAAAACCTGAGAAAGTTGCAAGAGGGAAGAAGATGCAGCCACAGCCAACCAAGCTTCTTCTGTTTTTGGATTAAGTTTTAGTTTGATTAATGGGTAAAAATGTAAGAGTGTCTTACTTTGTCTGAATGGAATCACCAGCCTCTCTTTTACATCTCACCTTCCATTCTCTGCCCTAATATTCTCCTCAATCAGGAACATTTGTGGGTCAGAAGATGCAGAATTAAAGCAATATTAATGCTTTCCATACAACCCATTAGTCCTAATGATAAGAGTGCAGTATGATAAATGGAATGGAAGTCCAGGCCAAGCTTCAGCAAGTAATGGTGGCCCCTCAGTACATTTAATAGAGTTCTGTTTCCTACAACTGTGCCTGCCTGATACACCACAGTTATTATTAAGGAAGCCAGGGCACATTTCTATTTCTGGGTACTGGAAGATTAGTTGTTTTGGAGGGAGGAGGAATAACAATGGTTACTATTCTCCCTTTCCCAGTCATCTGTCATTATGTTGGAATTATTGATATGCTAATTTCCACTCAGTCAGTGCTCTGTGTTGTTTCCCAGGTACCAGACTGCACAGAAATTCATGTTGCAATCCTTTTCTCTGCCTGAGATTAAAGCACGACAATAGCAACACTAATCAGACATGTGGATTCTATGAGAGTCATATTCAGGTTCCTTAAGAGCTACAATTTGACTACCATTGCCTTCAAGAATCTTTATCCCAGGCCATAAATTTTCTACATGCTGCTAAAAGACCCAGGGTAAACACTTACACTGATCTGTTTTGCATTTTGAGTACTCTTTCCAGATTTGTAAAATAGTCCCACAGTTTAAAGACTTTCTAAACTTTCAGTTAACTAACTTGATTCCTGACAAGGCTGGAATAATTTCATGTTTGTCACACTGGCTGACAGGACTTTATTTCCAAGAGGGATAGAAAATTCACCAAGGAGAAATCTCTCCATTTATTTAGCATGTATCTAAAACAACAACAAAGTGACAGTCCTAAAGCAGATTTGTAATGACATTTTCTGTTTCTAGATTTCCAGAAGGGTTTCATTCCCAAATAATTTATTGCCGGTTTTAGGAAACAGGAAGCTATATAGGGGACTGCATTAGTGAATACGTTGTATGTTATTGTCATCCCTTCTTCCAACACTAGTGTCCCATTTCTGCTGAGCAGTAGTGGATGGTGGAATTTGGCGGGTTGGCTTCTCAGTAAAGAAGATATCAGTGATGTAGAATCTGAATCTAACTTTCATTATATGTATACCAGTCCTGGAATAGAAGTGATCAAATAGCAAGCAGTCAATCCCTTTTTTTCAGGAATGTCAGCCCAATACCAATGCCTGGTTCCCAAGGAGCAACTCTGCATCCAGAACTGACTAACTGGAGACCATGGCAGAGAATGAACTCTACTGTTGGTCACATAGCCCCTTCTCCAAGGACCTTGCATAACCAAAAAATAGCAATGACATAGCACATCTTCCCAAGACAGAACATTTGTTCACATGCTGAGACAAGGAACATGAAAGACTGTAACTGTGCCATCTGGTGACAACTGCCATAATTATATCAAATGGTTCAGTGTTATTTTGGTAAGAGACAGCAGCCTGCAATGAGTTAAAAGTTAGTATATGTGGTTCTGGTCTCATTTACACAAATTTAAGTCAGGGATAACTCTACTGAAGTCTGTGCAGTTATTTCAGCACAAAGCCCAGCGAAATCAAAATCAGGCCAGAAAGGTCTGAGTTCTATTCAAATTTGACATTGACCATTGCATTTGTGTGCTCTAAGTGGAGCTGAGTGAATAATTGACAGCAAATAATTTGTTTAATCAAATTAGTTCTTTTTTGTGGAATGTCTGTGAGCAGATTGTGACATTCAAAAATATATTTTGCATAATCATTTGAGAACATTTTTGGTGTGAGTTTTTTTCCTTGTACTCTATTGATCAAACAAGTTTGCTATGAGAGGTTATTCTAAATTTAATCTACTGGAAGAGCCCAGAGAGCGGTCAAGAGGATTATGAAATTGTAGAATGTTTTTAAAAATTTCCATTCTGGGGCACATTCTGCTTCCACATGTTATTCCTAAAATAGATTATGATTTATTTGCTGGAATCAGAGTTTATGTTAAATATTATGTCATCACATTCATATGTTTACATAGAATCCTAGTTGTGAAGGGTACAATCAGATCCTTGTCCAATTTATTTACATGCGTCTGTGCTGTGGCTTTCACAAAGGGTGTTGGGAAACCCATTACCTTGTACTGCCAAACACCATCACATCCCTTATAAAATACACCACTGCCAATGTGAATATGCAAGCTTAATATTGGCTTTCTGGAGGCATTTTGATTCCCTCACAAGTATGTGTGTGTCTTTATTCATGTCATTCCCTATGCATGGAAAACTCTCCTTCCTCTGCTACTATGCTCTCCTTATTTAAATCCTGCATGAAAACTCAGATTTCTTCCTTGATGTCTACTGTGACCATGCCTAGTGTGGGTCACAGCTGAGAATACCATATTCAGGACAGACTGATAAAAAACAGGGCAGTCACAAAACTGGTAGTTTATTCTACAATTAGATTTTGACGAGGCAATAAAAAAAAGGGAGCTCCTGTGCCTCCACACTAGTTAACAAGAAGCCAAAACCTAGTCCCCTTAGGCAATCCAGTCCCTAGCACCACCCAGACATCTGGTCTTTATGATGAGAGGACTGAAAACCAGGATTCATCATACATAAAGTTCTTCTAATCCCAAAGGATCAGCCCCCCTCTCCCCAGGTCAATACATTATACATATATATACACACACACACACACACACACACACACACACTTTAGATCTTACCAAATACCATATTGTAGCCAATTTCTTTAGTAAAACTATAAACTAAAGTTTTATCAATAATAAAAAAGAAGAGTTGTTAAATGAATCATATACATTCCAAGTTATTTGAGAGTCTCAGTATCATAGCAATGATGGTAAATCTGCTTGCTTGTAACAAATCTCTCTGGTTCACCCATTAGATTGGGGGTCATCAGTCCTCTGTTCAAAGCTCTTCTTTGTTTGAAATCATGTCTAGATATGTGGAGCAGGAATGAAATCAGTGATGTCACAGTCTCCTTTTATACTTTCACCCCAAGTGCATGGAAAGTTACTGGCAAAAGATGGAATCTTAGATCACATGCCCTTACATGCCTTGCTGAATCATGGGGAAGCTATTGCCTCAGTGCTTTGTGAAACATCTCCAGGAAGGGCTCTGTGGGCGAGTGGATTGTCCTTAATAGACCATTAAGCAGGCTGGCTAGCCTTGATGCAAATCAGTCTTGGGATGTCACCCAAAAAAACAACAGGTGTGAGATACAAACACACAGCAAATATTCATTACTTCAGATACAAAGATGATAGATATTTAAACAGGATAATAATACTTAGTGTTATGATATAGATATTCAGGCCTGTCTGCAAAGGCCTATACTTTAAGAATGTATATATATGTTTATCCTTTAGCTAGTTATAGAGGTATAATAGAAAGAATCAAAATCACTGTCTGACTGTATAGGGCCTTCTCTTACTGTGACAGTCTGAGGCCCTGTTCTTAGGCTAAGGCCTCTGGCTAAGCAGCAGAGGCAGCCATAAGCTGGGAAGCAACCGGTCACATCCTCACATTCCAAACTAGTCACACTGAAATAAGGTACTATTAGGCTGTTAGGAATACAATCCTGTCCTGATAATGCCTATCACGTCCAGAGAAAGGGAAGTACCTAGAAGATGTAAAAAGAAATTTAGTTTGATAGCATCCTGTCTGGCAAGAACTCACTGATCTATAGCTGGGATGTGAAATCCTCATTTCTTTGTTGTTCTATCACTGTAGTCTCCATTTTCCTATTGTTTGTCTGCATTATCTCTGTCTGGTTCTGTGAGTGTTTCTGTCTGCTATATAATTAATTTTGCTGGGTGTAAACTAATTAAGGTGGGATATAATTAGTTCAATAATCATGTTAGGATTGGTTAGTTACATTTTAGTAAAATGATTGGTTAAGGTATAGCTAAGAATATTACTATATAAATTATGGGAAAACAGGAAGTAAGTTAGGATTCAAAAATAAGGAAAAAGGAACTTGGATTTAAGCTTGCTGGAAGTTCACCCCAATAAACATTGAATTGTTTGCACCTTTGGACTCTTGTTTGCACCTTTGGACTATTGTTGCTCTCTGTTCATGCGAAAAGGACCAGGGAAGTGAGAGGGTGAAGGAATAAGCCCTCTAACACTTAGCATTCTAACTTTTCCATTGATACCTGACATGACATACATTGTACAAGATTTATTGCAACTTTGTGACATTGGTGACTGTAGTAGTGTAACTAGTTATCTTCCTTTTTATACAGTATCACATCTACTACAGATGGCTTACTTTAGACAGAGTGCAGTCAAATGCTTAGTCATCTCACTGATTCTTATGTATTTACAGTCATTTAGTCAATTTCCTTAATGCTCATGTGGCCCTTTGTCAGGGTTTTTCACTACTTACCTCTGGAGCACCTCCTTGTGACTGAATCTGGGTTTAGCTCTCTACCAGTCTGATGCCCCCTACTTTGATTGCTTATCCCCGTGGTTTCTGTGTCTTTCGATTTGATTGCTCCCTCTTCATGGTTTAGTCTTCCAGCCAGGTGACTAAAGTTTTCCCCTTCCGGGGTATCAAAGACCCACTGGATGATCTGTCTCAGGTTGTCTTCTGCTCCACTGCCCAGACTGTGCACTTCCACAGTGGCTGAGAGGGAATCCCAGGCCCGTGCCTGCTGCAAGTTCCAACCCAAGTACCCTATGCCCCAGCAACCATGGTCTACACAATCTCAGACCCTGTTGTTGTTTCCTTGGCTGTTTCCTACCTTCCTTTCTCTGTCTTCTAGACCACCCCTGGTGTAGCACTTGTGCCTATTCTGCTCCCTCTTCTGGGTTCTTTCCAGATTCTGTATCCCAAGGCAGATCAGGGCACACAGGCCAATTTATTTGTGTGTTAGTATAGATCAAAATGAGTGTAAATGTAAGAGTGTATTCAGTTGTTTAAACGTCTATCTGAGACTCCACTGTAAGACTGGTATAGTGATCCAGGAGTTCACATTTGTTACTAGTTTTGTGAAATCTAATTATAGAACACACCACCAGTTTGGGGTGTCTTCCCTGTTTCTGGAAGTCTGTGCTGAGGTAAGCACTAATAGTTGTGAGGAGAAAAGGAGTACTTGTGGCACCTTAGAGACTAACAAATTTATTTTAGCATAAGCTTTCGTGAGCTACAGCTCACTTCATAAGATGCATTCAGTGGCATAGTTGTGAGGCATTCCAGCCAGCATGACAGCAGAATACCAGGGCTCCCCACTAGGACTCCTTGTTTCTTGCTAACTCCCTCCTCTCTGCAGAATTCCTCCCTACCAGCCCTTCTTTCTCTTTCCCCGCTTTTTCTTATGGTGAAGCAGACTTTACTAAATAGTCTCTAGCCATCACCAACTATAATTCCTCACTACTTAGCAGTTTATATCCTCTCACTCTGCACTGTGTCTTTCAGGTAATATAACAGAACCTTTTTAATAATACTCCATTTCCTCAATGTTTTTACTAAATCACATTTTTTAACCTTTAGACATTTGAATTGCTCAAAAAGTTTTCTCCCTTTCTTTATCAAAAAGTTTTACGTATGCATAGAAGGTGATCAATAGTTTCTTCCTACAGAGTGCATACAATCTATTTGTGTCTAGTTTTTCAAAACAGATTTTTGTTTAAGACACAATGGCCTATTAGTACTCTAAACTAAAGCACTTTGTTAGTGCTATCAAGGCCCTGAAGTATATCATAGTCCTCAATTCTAGGGTACAATTCAAAAAATCTTCTCTCTCTTTTCATTAATACAACTTTGTCATTCCTCTTTTACATTTTTCTAGTCTTTTGAATTCCTGTTTGCTCAAGGGTATTTCTATGTCAATCTTTCCATTTCTTACTGCATTTTTAGCTGCTTTGTCAATGATTTCATTCCCTTTTAGCACAACATGATCTGGGATCCAAGCTAATGCTACTTGTATCGCCACCTGTACTAACTCTGTTATTAGAAATATAATTTCATTGATTAAATCATTTCTCCATACTGAGACACCCTTTTTTGCTGCCATAAGGCCTGAGATTGAATCTGAAAAAATGACCACTGCTGCTATGTATACATCCCAGATCTAATTTAATGCTAGTATTATTGCTACTAGTTCAGCTATCATGACACCTACATAGTCAGGTATTCATTTAGACTTTACCCATGACAAAAAGTTTTGACTTCATTCACCTTTTCCTTGTCTTTCAACTCTTCTGTCCACACTAACTCAAGTGGCATGTAGAGTTTTAATATCATAAGTGATAGTTTGCCTATGAATTCCCCACAGTCCTCAATATTTTTTTTGTATTTTCATTATTGATGTTCCCATTAACTTCATCCCAGAAAATTAGGTCCAGTACTTTAAATTTGTAGTGTAACCGGTATTTCACTGCAAGCTATCTGTAGTGTGCATATAGTGTTGTGTAATAAATACACCGCACACAATTTGTAGTGCTTGGACTTGTATTAATTCAAATGTTTTAAGTTCTGATTTTTGTGCTGACTCAAATCTTGCCAGCCATAATCAATAAGTGGTCTGATTAAAGCTCTGTATAACATCAGCAGTGTTTTCTTATCCAGCCCCATTCTATTTGTCCCAGAAAGACTTTTAAGCAGGCTAATCCTTCATGTACATACATCTTTAACATAGTTTATATGCTCCTTTTCAAATATTACTCCTAAGAATATGAACCTTTTAACTATGTCCATTTTTCCTCCATACAGTTTGCATTCCTTTGTGACTTTCCTTTTTGTAAAGATATGTCCTTTGGTTTTAGTAATGGAGAACATGCCAGGCATTTTCCTCAGTCAGAGGTTTCGCATAACACTTTGTTGATTTTCTTCCCTGCCACCTCAGTATTCTTCCTCCTAATCCACAGAGCACAGTCTACGAATAGAGTGACACCTACCCCAGCACTTAGTTGTTTTGGGACATAACTTATCATAATATTAAATAAGGTTGGGCGGATAATACTTCCCTGAGGTGTTCCATTTTTGATATATACATTCACCATACATATATATACATATTAGGGCTGTCAATTAATTGCAGTTAACTCACAGAATTGATTAAAAAAATCACAATTTTAAAAAAAATGAATCACAATTCATCAGTTTTAACCTCACTGTTAAACAACAGAATACCAATTGAAATTTATTAAATATTGTGGATGTTTTTCTACATTTTCAAATATATTGATTTCAATTACAACACAGAATACAAAGTGTACAGTATTTGCTTTATATTATCTTTAATACAAATATTTGCTCTGTAAAAATGATAAACAAAAGAAATAGTATTTTTAATTAACCTCATACAATGACCATAGTGCAGTCTCTTTATTGTGAAAGCACAACTTACAACTGTAGATTTTTTTTTGTTAGTTAACTGCACTCAAAAACAAAACAATGTAAAACTTTAGAGCCTACAAGTCCACTCAGTTCTACTTCTTGTTCAGCCAATAGCTAAGAGAAACACATTTGTTTACATTTACAGGAGATAATGCTGCCTGCGTCTTATTTACAGTGTCATCAGAAAGTGAGAACAGACGTTTGTATGGAATTTTAGTAGCTGGCATTGCAAGGGTCTGTGTTCACCTATGCAAATTGGTGAGGATTTTTATCAAGCCTTCCCCAAGAAAGGGGGTGTTGGGCTTGGGGGGATACTTTTTGGGGAAGACATCTCCAAGTGGGCTCTTTCCCTATTCTTTGTTTAACATGCTTGGTGGTGGCAGCATAGGGTTCAAGGACAAGGCAAAGTTTGTACCTTGAGGAAGTTTTTAACCTAAGCTGGTAAAAATAAGCTTACGGGGTTTTCATGCAGGTCCCCACATCTGTACCCTAGAGTTCAGAGTGGAGAAGGAATCTTGACAGTACATAATTATACATTTGTAAGTTCAACTTTCATGATAAAGATATTACAGTATAGTACTTATATTAAGTGAATTGAAAAATACTATCTTGTATTATTACAGTGCTAATATAATAAAATATATATACACTGTACAATTTGTATTCCATGTTGTAATTGAAATCAATATATTTGAAAATGTGGAAAACATACAAACATTTATATATATATATATAATACATAGTATTATATTATAATATATAATATATAGTATATTATTTAACAGTGCAATTAATCATGCTGAATATATACATATTCATATCTATCTATATATTTAACTTAACTTTGTATGGTTCTCTAATCCACCCATATATTCTTCCCCTTATTACTAGTGCACCTACTTTGCACAATAAGCATGTCATATACCTTTTCAATATCTAGAAAAACAGCTATCATGAAACCCTTTGTCTTTTACTTTTTTTTGCATTTCAGTTTCTAATTTTGCAATGTGATCAATAGTGCATCTTCCTCTCATAAAACCACTCTGCACCTTATCTGTAATGCCATAGTTTTCCAACGAGGCAACCAATCTTTCATTTACCATTCTCTCTATAATTTTACCTTGTTGCGGTTCGAATACAAGACAGCACAGAGTTTTAAGCAAGCAAACAGGCTGGTCTGCCAATGGACTGCTCCTGTCAGCTTTCCACCCTCTCCTTTATTCTTTCTCTCCCCCCGCGAATACACTGGCTTTGTTTAACAATCTTATTTACCAATTTCTATCTATCACATTCCTTGCTCTCGGGCCTTGAGCCCAGTCCTGGGAGGCTTCCCACGGTTCATGTCATCTGGGCGAGATTCCAAGGTTCATGCCCTTGAGAGGAGCTGTGTGTGCACAGCTCCTACACAACACTCCTGGTGTGCCCTGAATGTTGCCGAGTGCCTGAACCTTGTATGAATGCTACATTACCTAGACAGAATGTAAGGGCAAATGGTCAATACACATCCACTTCCATAGATAGTTTGCCAGGTTTTGATAATGGAATTACTACTTCATGTTTCCACCCTACCACTATCATTCCTTTTTCGCATATAGTGTTAAATAATTCAAAGATAACCCTCAAATTGATTTCAGAGAGATATTTAACATTGTTACAATATTATCTTTACCTGGGGATGTATTCTTGCTGATATCAATAGCTTTCTCAAGGTCTCATATACAAAACATGAACATACTACACTGAATTAATGTTTTACACCAACTACATAATAAATCATATGTAGTTTGATTTGTCTTTTAATCTGCTGGAAAAAGCTCACTTTGATTGTCTATTATTATTGTTTATTATTATCATTTCTCACCCCTTTGGAAAGTTTTTGCTAAAACTTCTGCTTTCTCTTTATCAGATCTTCTAACTATGTTGTCAGTCCCTGGGATGTGGCTACTCTTAGTCTGAATTCCATTCATTCTTCAAATTTACCTGTGTATATTTCTGATGTCTTCGTATATTGTTTATCTACCCACAGTACATCCTCCAACTCTTTCTTCAATCTTTTTTATAATTCTATGTGCTATTGCCTTACGTTTTTATACTTCATTAGATCTTCACTATTCACTGTATTTGTTGCTTTTTATAGGTGTTTTTCCTTTCTTTAACTGCCATTTTGACTCCTCATTCCATCATGGAAGTGAGTTTTTATTTTTGGGGTACTTCAATATTTTAGGTATGTCTACAATAGCTGCTGCTATCAATCCTTTTATTACATTGTCATTGAAATTCTCTATCATTAATCAGACAACGATTATTCACAAATTCAGTACATTTGTAAATAGCTCCCATTCAGCTTTCTTAAAATTCCAGGTGGGTCATTTTCCATTACCTTCAACCATACGTTGGCCTTGAAAAGTTATCACTTCCTATTCTTTCTGACATATATTTCCCAGTTCCATTTACTTGCAATATCTGCTGTTATAATTCCCAGGTCTAAGCAGCAAAAAACTAACATCTGTTTCATTAAATCTGATCGGAGTGCCAAAGTTTAAAACCACTAGACTGGTTTAATCAATGAACTTGTCTAAGCATGCACCATTTTTATCAGTTGTCTCACTTCCCCACAATTTATAATGACTATTTAGGTCACCACATATAATATATGGTCTTTTAGCATTCTTCACTATTTATTTAGCTCTGAACTTTCTAATTTCCTACATGGATTGTAGATATTATAAATCCTTAAAAATATTACTCTTCTGCATTGGTGTCTAGGCTTGCTTCCTCATTCTGTACTGCTAAGTAGTTTAATGTTTCCCTTATGAAAGAACAAATGCCACATCCTCTTCCTAGTTTTCAGTCTTGCCTAAAGGAAATGAACCCTGGCAATTTTAAAAAATAACTTTTCAAACAACTATGTTTCCTGGATACACATACATCTGGTTTAGTTTTCATTTCCTGGCTATTTTCTTATAATTCTTGACAATGTGCCATCAGACTGCACATTCCAATAAAACAGTGTTTCCCAAACTTAGGATGCCACCTGTGCAGGGAAAGCCCCTGATGGGCTAGGCTGGTTTGTTTACCTGCCGCATCCGCACATTCGGCTGATTGCGGCTCCAACTGGTCACGGTTCACTGTGCCTTGCCAATGGGGGGTGCGGGAAGAGGTGGCTGGTAACTCCCTCAGCCCGCACCACTTCCCGCACCCCCCATTGACCAGCCACAGCAAACCGCAGCCAGTGGGAGCCGCGATCGGCTGAACCTGCGGATGCGGCAGGTAAACAAACTGGCCTTTCTTTTTCATTACTAATATATCATCACCTATTCTTTACACAGTAAAAAGAAAAGGAGTACTTGTGGCACCTTAGAGACTAATATATACATTTGTTAGTCTCTAAGGTGCCATAAGTCCTCCTTTTCTTTCTGCGGATACAGACTAACATGGCTGCTACTCTGAAACCTGTCTTTACACAGTGTTTTTTATAACATTAGGTTGTCTGCAGTTCCCTTCTCCTGAGATGATCATCTCTTCTGTCTTCCACCTGATGCTTTGAGAGTTCCCTAAAGCTTCTACATAAGATATGTTATTAACAATTTTTGTCTTCTGTATCTCATTAGCTTGCCTTGCTACAATACACCCTCTATATGCCAGACTCTGATTACCACCGCAGTTACTACATTTGAATCTCTGTCCCTTCTATACAATTTTCATAGGAATGCTTTCCCCCGTTTACTGCATCTTGTTTTCCCTTTACAAACAGGTGCTACACGTCCATATCACTGAACCTATAACACCTTGGGGTGGGGGTATATTTGGCTTGGTTCTGAATATCTGAAACCCTAATATTACTTTCTCAGGTAGAGTCCCTCCCATAAATGTAATCAGTACAGCTGTTAATGGCTTGTCTTCTCCTCCTCATTTATGTACTAACATGTAATTCTGTACTGTGCTATTGGTTATTCCATCAGTGGTCAGCTCTAATATAGATTGCCATCTACAAAATATATTTGACTGAAATATAGGGGGTAACTTATTTTAAGTTTTCCCGGTAGTTTAGTTTTTAGCAGTTTATCAGCTTGCTCCTGGCTCTTACAATATCTCCTATGCTTTAAAAAAAAAAAAAAACAGTCAGTTACTTGATAGACTTATTTTTTGGCTAGGAATCTTATATTTTTAAGATTTTAGATGATTTCCTTCCTCAACTTTGCTTTCTGCAGATATCATTATTATCTGATTCTGCTTCTACTCTTTTCCTTTTTGTATCTATTCCCCCTTCTCTAATAAACTGTTCTTCAGGCTCTAGAGTGAATTAATTTGAGGTCTAAAAAATCCTCCCTCTCCTACCAACCCCTCTTGCTTGCTACTTCTGATTTTATACTAGCTCAGCCTGCCCCTGCCCAGCTGGGCTTCATCATCAATCAGAGCTTATCAGCCCTGACTCAGCTCCAGGTGCAGCCTCTTACAGGGTGAATTGGCCCTTTTCTCCCACGCAATCTTGTTTGGGGTAGACACCCCATCACAGACTTCTACACAGAAGAAAAGGGAACAAAACACTTCTAAAAGTCTTCAAAATGAATAATAATTGGTATGAGACTCCTGGGCAAATGTAGAACCTGAAACTATTTTTAACCTATGGCCCCAATCCTACAGTGCACCTCTTTAACTTTATGTACCATGAATAGTGCCATTTCATCCAAATGCAGGACTGGAGCCTACATTTTAAATTGACAGTGTTCCTTTAATACTCTATAGAATGTCACTAGGTTGCAAACAGATAATGCTTTTGTACCTGCAGTGGATGGTTTAAGTCTTTTTTAACACTCAGTGTAATCAAGAATTAAATATTTCTCTATTATCAGGCATCACCCACTCTTGGAATTGTTTGTCTTTTCAAATATTTGATCATGAATCATTCCACCTGATACCAATATTGCACAGGGAGAGTAATTCTCATAAAGCAGTTACATGCCTACCAGATAGTTCTCATTGGTTTTGGGCTGTCTGATAGCAATAAGTGTTCTGTCAAAACATTTAGCATTGGGACAAAGCACTTATCAAGGAATGTCTTTATAATAGTTTGAAGATTTTGGAAGACCATCTGGTACAAAAGGAATTAATTTAGGGAAGTTCTGTGGCCTGTGTTTTACAAGAGATCATATTAGATGATTGTAGTAATCCTTTCTGGCTTTATATTCTATAATAGTTAAGTCTTTTTTCTTGTGGTATCAACACAGAAGAAGAACTTTCCTTCATCCTACAGCAAAAGTATCACTGCTGATAGCTTTCACAACATTCTGGAAATATACTGTAAATTAAATTATATCATCACACTGTTGTTTCACTCTATAGAGACAAGCTCTTTATTTATTGTGGTGGGAAGGTACTATCACTCCTTTATTACTGGGCAATGACTCCAAAATAACTAGCAGACTGCAAGGACAGCTTCTCTTAGGACTAACAAATAGCAAAATGGACTGTTCCACACTAGGCTGGCGTTGCTTAGCAGGGAGCATGTTTCTACTAGTAGGTGGCCATGTGGGCATCAATATGCCACCAATCTTGTTGAATGCCATTTTAGGTAGTGATCTTCTTCCAGGGATCACTGTAGATAGTGGCATGCAGGCACCAGATTTGAGCTGTTGATCGGATCAGGTGGGAGAGGATAGATGATCCAATAGTTAGGTACTAATTCAGGATTTGGGAGTCCCTGCTCCTAAACAGATGTCCCTTTGTGATCTTGGACAAGTCACACACATGGGTGGCACGCCTGCAATTGGGGAGGCTGGGTGCAAGTTCCAAAAGCTCCCTAGAAGGGGGGAAGGGTGGAGGGCACTGGTACCTGAACCACAGCACCACCTCCTGCTCTGCCCCGAGGCTTGCTCCTGCTCAGCCTCCTCACTGCGAGGTCCCGCCCATGTTCCAACCTGACTCCACCCCAGGCTCCACACCTGCTCTGCCCTCTCCCCTGAGGCTCCCCGCACCCGGGCCTTTCCTACTCCTCCCTGGAGGCTCCCCCTGCCCACTGCTCACACCTTTTCACCCCCTCCCCCTGAGCCCACCTGACCCTGCCACTCGTACCTCTCTGCCCTGTCCCCTGAGGCTTCCCTGACCACCGCTTGTGCCTCTCCACTCCCAGTGGGTGGAGGAGTCTTGGGGAAGAATGCGGAGAGGCACAAGTGGTGGACGGGGTCCTCTGGGGAAGAGGGGGAGCAGGAATGGAAAGAGGGGCCATGCGGCTGCAAAAGAGCCACAGGGTGGGATGGCTCGGGTGTCTTTTCGGTGGTGGCACTCCAAAGACAGAGGCACCTCCAAAGGGAGGTGCGCCACATCCTGTTCGCGGAGGCTCAACCTCCCCTAGCCTCTTATACCCACCACCCATGGTCTCACAGTGTTTTAAAACCCACAGCAGTGAGTCTCAGAGCCTGGGTCTACATACTCTAGCTTGCGGAATGGTGCTAAAAATAGCTATGTACACATTTGAGCTCGGGCTAGAGTTCGGGCTTGAAAGCCTGGGGTAGTGGTTGGATTTCAGAGCAGAAGCTGCAACATCTACACTAGTGATTTTAGCGCTGTAGTTTGAGCCTTGGTCTGTAAACTCACACTCTGAGGAAGCCTTGAGGAATTCCACCATGATTTCAACAATTTCCATCCCACCATCAACCTTGGCCTGGACCAGCCCACACAAGAAATCCACTTCCTGGACACTAATAAGCAATGGTCACATAAACACCACCCTATACCAGAAACCTAGTGACCGCTATGCCTACCTACATGCCTCCAGCTTTCATCCAGACCACACTACATGAACCATGGTCTACAGCCAAGCTCTATGATACAACCCCATTTGCTCCAACCCCTCAGATAGAGACAAACACCTACAAGATCTTTATCAAGCATTCTTACAACTACAGTACCCACCTGCTGAAGTGAAGAAACAGATTGACAGAGCCAGAAGAATACCCAGAAGTTACCTACTACAGGACAGGCCCAACAAAGAAAATAACAGAACACCACTAGCCATCACATTCAGCCCCCAACTAAAACCTCTCCAACGCTTCATCAACGACCCACAAACTATCCTGAAGGATGACTCATCACTCTCACAGATCTTGGGAGACATGCCAGTCCTTGCTTACAGACGGCCCCACCAACCTGAAGCAAATACTCACCAGTAACCACACACCACACAACAAAACCACTAACCCAGGAACCTATCCTTGCAACAAAGCCCGTTGCCAACTGTGTCCACATATCTATTCAGGGGACATCATCATAGGGCCTAATCACATCAGCCACACTATCAGAAGCTTGTTCACCTGCACATCTACCAATGTGATATACGCCATCATGTGCCAGCAATGCCCCTCTGCCATGTACATTGGCAAGCTGGACAGTCTCTACGTAAAAGAATAAATGGACACAAATCAGACGTCAAGAATTATAACATTCAAAAACCAGTCGGAGAACACTTCAATCTCTCTGGTCACTCGATTACCGACCTAAAAGTGGCAATTCTTCAACAAAAAGTTTCAAAAACAGACTCCAATGAGAGACTGCTGAATTGGAATTAATTTGCAAACTGGATACAGTTAACTTACGGTATGTCTACACTACGGAATAAGGTCGAATTTATAGAAGTTGTTTTTTTAGAAATCGGTTTTATATATTCGAGTGTGTGTGTCCCCACAGAAAATGCATTAAGTGCATTAACTTGGCGGAGCGCTTCCACAGTACCAAGGCTAGAGTCAACTTCTGGAGTGTTGCACTGTGGGTAGCTATCCCACAGTTCCCGCAGTCTCCGCTGCCCATTGGAATTCTGGATTGAGATCCCAATGCCTGCTGGGGCTAAAACAGTGTCGCGGGTGGTTCTGGGTACATATCGTCAGGCCCCCGTTCCCTCCCTCCCTCTGTGAAAGCAAGGGCAGACAATCATTTCGTGCCTTTTTTCCTGAGTTACCTGTGCAGACGCCATACCACGGCAAGCATGGAGCCCGCTCACCCTATGTCTCCTGGGTGCTGGCAGACGCGGTATGGCTTTGCTACACATTAGCAGCAACACCTTGCCTTGTGGCAGCAGACGGTACAGTACGACTGGTAGCCATCATCGTCATGTCCAAGGTGCTCCTGGCCACGTCAGCTGGGAGCGCCTGGGCAGACATGGGCGCAGGGACTAAATTTGGAGTGACTTGAACAGGTCATTCTCTTTAGTCCTGCAGTCAGTCCTATTGAACCGTCTTATGGTGAGCAGGCAGGCGATACGGATTGCTAGCAGTCGTACTGTACCATTTTCTGCCAGGCAGGCAAGAGATGAGGATTGCTAGCAGTCGTATTGTACCATCTTCTGCCAGGCAGGCAAGAGATGAGGATGGCTAGCAGTCGTACTGTACCATCTTCTGCCGAGCAGCCATGAGATGTGGATGGCATGCAGTCCTTCTGCACCGTCTGCTGCCAGCCAAAGATGTAAAAGATAGATGGAGTGGCTCAGAACAAGAAATAGACCAGATTTGTTTTGTACTCATTTGCTTCCCCCCCTCCCCTGTCTAGGGGACTCATTCCTCTAGGTCACACTGCAGTCACTCACAGAGAAGGTGCAGCGAGGTAAATCTAGCCATGTATCAATCAGAGGCCAGGCTAACCTCCTTGTTCCAGTAAGAACGATAACTTAGGTGCACCATTTCTTATTGGAACCCTCCGTGAAGTCCTGCCTGAAATACTCCTTGATGTAAAGACACCCCCTTTGTTGATTTTAGCTCCCTGAAGCCAACCCTGTAAGCCGTGTCATCAGTCGCCCCTCCCTCCGTCAGAGCAACGGCAGACAATCGTTCCGCGCCTTTTTTCTGTGCGGACGCCATACCAAGGCAAGCATGGAGGCCCCGCTCAGCTCACTTTGGCAATTAGGAGCACATTAAACACCACACGCATTATCCAGCAGTATATGCAGCACCGGAACCTGGCAAAGCGATACCGGGCGAGGAGGCGACGTCAGCGTGGTCACGTGAGTGATCAGGACATGGACACAGATTTCTCTGAAAGTATGGGCCCTGACAATGCATGCATCATGGTGCTAATGGGGCACGTTCATGCTGTGGAACGCCGATTCTGGGCTCGGGAAACAAGCACAAACTGGTGGGACTGCATAGTGTTGCAGGTCTGGGACAATTCCCAGTGGCTGCGAAACTTTCGCATGCATAAGGGCACTTTCATGGAACATTGTGACTTGCTTTCCCCTGCCCTGAGGTGCATGAATACCAAGATGAGAGCAGCCCTCACAGTTGAGAAGCGAGTGGCGATAGCCCTGTGGAAGCTTGCAACGCCAGACAGCTACCAGTCAGTTGGGAATCAATTTGGAGTGGGCAAATCTACTGTGGGGGCTGCTGTGATGCAAGTAGCCCACACAATCAAAGATCTGCTGATATCAAGGGTAGTGACCCTGGGAAATGTGCAGGTCATAGTGGATGGCTTTGCTGCAATGGGATTCCCTAACTGTGGTGGGGCCATAGACGGAACCCATATCCCTATCTTGGCACCAGAGCACCAAGCCGCCGAGTGCATAAACCGCAAGGGGTACTTTTCGATAGTGCTGCAAGCTCTGGTGGATCACAAGGGACGTTTCACCAACATCAACGTGGGATGGCCGGGAAAGGTGCATGACGCTCGCATCTTCAGGAACTCTGGTCTGTTTCAAAAGCTGCAGGAAGGGACTTTATTCCCAGACCAGAAAATAACTGTTGGGGATGTTGAAATGCCTATATGTATCCTTGGGGACCCAGCCTACCCCTTAATGCCATGGCTCATGAAGCCGTACACAGGCAGCCTGGACAGTAGTCAGGAGCTGTTCAACTACAGGCTGAGCAAGTGCAGAATGGTGGTAGAATGTGCTTTTGGACATTTAAAGGCACGCTGGCGCAGTTTACTGACTCGCTTAGACCTCAGCAAAACCAATATTCCCACTGTTATTACTGCTTGCTGTGTGCTCCACAATATCTGTGAGAGTAAGGGCGAAACATTTATGGCGGGGTGGGAGGTTGAGGCAAATCGCCTGGCTGCTGGTTACGCGCAGCCAGACACCTGGGCGGTTAGAAGAGCACAGGAGGACGCGGTACGCATCAGAGAAGCTTTGAAAACCAGTTTCATGACTGGCCAGGCTACGGTGTGAAAGTTCTGTTTGTTTCTCCTTGATGAACCCCCCCCGCCTCTTGGTTCACTCTACTTCCCTGTAAGCTAACCACCCGCCCCTCCTCCCTTCAATCACCGCTTGCAGAGGCAATAAAGTAATTGTTGCTTCACATTCATGTATTCTTTATTCATTCATCACACAAATAGGGGGATGACTACCAAGGTAGCCCAGGAGGGGTGGTGGAGGAGGGAAGGAAAATGCCACACAGCACTTTAAGCATAGCACTTTAAAAGTTTACAACTTTAAAATTTATTGAATGACAGCCTTCTTTTTTTGGGGCAATCCTCTGTGGTGGAGTGGCTGGTTGGCCGGAGGCCCCCCCACTGCGTTCTTGGGCGTCTGGGTGTGGAGGCTATGGAACTTGGGGGGAGGGTGGTTGGTTACACAGGGGCTGTAGTGGCAGTCTGTGCTCCAGCTGACTTTGCTGCAGCTCAACCATACACTGGAGCATACTGGTTTGGTCCTCCAGCAGCCTCAGCATTGAATCCTGCCTCCTCTCATCACGCTGCCACTACATTTGAGCTTCAGCCCTCTCTTTAGCTCGCCACTTACTCTCTTCAGCCCGCTACCTCTCCTCCTGGTCATTTTGTGCTTTCCTGCACTCTGACATTATTTGCCTCCACGCATTCGTCTGTGCTCTGTCAGTGTGGGAGGACAGCATGAGCTCGGAGAACATTTCATTGCGAGTGCGTTTTTTTTTCTTTCTAAGCTTCACTAGCCTCTGGGAAGGAGAAGATCCTGTGATCATTGAAACACATGCAGCTGGTGGAAAAAGAAAAGGGGACAGTGGTATTTAAAAAGACACATTTTATAAAACAGTGGCTACACTCTTTCAGGGTAAACCTTGCTGTTAACATTACATACATAGCACATGTGCTTTCGTTACGTTTACATTCGTTACAAGGTCGCATTTTGCCTCCCCCCACCGCGTGGCTACCCCCTCAAACTTCCCCCCTTCCTGTGGCTAACAGCGGGGAACATTTCTGTTTAGCCACACGCAAACAGCCCAGCAGGAATGGGCTCCTCTGAGTGTCCCCTGAAGAAAAACACTCTATTTCAACCAGGTGACCATGAATTATATCTCACTCTCCTGGGGATAACACAGAGAGATAAAGAACGGATGTTGTTTGAATGCCAGCAAACATACACTGCAATGCTTTGTTCTACAATGATTCCCGAGTACGTGTTACTAGCCTGGAGTGGTAAAGTGTCCTACCATGAAGGACGAAATAAGGCTGCCCTCCCCAGAAACCTTTTGCAAAGGCTTTAGGAGTACATCTAGGAGAACCGCGAATGCCAGGGCAAAGTAATCCTTTCATATGCTTGCTTTTAAACCATGTATAGTATTTTAAAAGGTACACTCACCAGAGGTCCCTTCTCCGCCTGCTGGGTCCAGGAGGCAGCCTTGGGTGGGTTCGGGGGGTACTGGCTCCAGGTCCAGGGTGAGAAACAGTTCCTGGCTGTCGGGAAAACTGGTTTCTCCGCTTGCTTGCTGTGAGCTATCTACAACCTCATCATCATCATCATCTTCTTCGTCCCCAAAACCTGCTTCCGTATTGCCTCCATCTCCATTGAAGGAGTCAAACAACACGGCTGGGGTAGTGGTGGCTGAACCCCCTAAAATGGCATGCAGCTCATCATAGAAGCAGGATGTTTGGGGCTCTGACCCGGAGCGGCCGTTCGCCTCTCTGGTTTTCTGGTAGGCTTGCCTCAGCTCCTTCAGTTTCATGCAGCACTGCTTCGGGTCCCTGTTATGGCCTCTGTCCTTCATGCCCTGGGAGATTTTGACAAAGGTTTTGGCATTTCGAAAACTGGAACGGAGTTCTGATAGCACGGATTCCTCTCCCCAAACAGTGATCAGATCCCGTACCTCCCGTTCGGTCCATGCTGGAGCTCTTTTGCGATTCTGGGACTCCATCATGGTCGCCTGTGCTGATGAGCTCTGCATGGTCACCTGCAGCTTGCCACGCTGGCCAAACAGGAAATGAGATTCAAAAGTTCCCGGTTCTTTTCCTGTCTACCTGGTCAGTGCATCTGAGTTGAGAGTGCTGTCCAGAGTGGTCACAATGGAGCACTCTGGGATAGCTCCCGGAGGCCAATACCATCAAATTGTGTCCACAATACCCCAAATTCAAGCCGGCAAGGTCGATTTAAGCGCTAATCCGCTTGTCAGGGGTGGAGTAAGGAAATCGATTTTAAGAGCCTTTTAAGTCGAAATAAAGGGCTTCATTGTGTGGACGGGTGCAGGTTTACATCTATTTAACACTGCTAAATTCGACCTAAAGTCCTAGTGTAGACCAGGGCTTAGGCTTGAATAAAGACTGGGAGTGAATGTGTCATTACACAAAGTAAAACTATTTCCCCTCCTACTGTTCTTGTAAAGTGCTGGAAATGGCCCACTTTGATTATCACTACAAAAGGTCACACCCTCCCCACTCTCGTTCTGGCAATAGCTCACCTTAAGTGATCACTCTCGTTACAGTGTGTATGGTAACACCCATTGTTTCATGTTCTCTGCGTATATAAAATCTCCCCACTATATTTTCCACTGTATGCATCCGATGAAGTGAGCTGTAGCTCACAAAAGCTTATGTTCTAATAAATTTGTTAGTCTCTAAGGTGCCACAAGTACTCCTTTTCTTTTTATGGATACAGACTAACACGGCTGCTACTCTGAACTCTGAGACTGGCTGCCACAGGTTTTAAAACATAGTGTAGACATACTCTGTTTCTCTCCATGACTTGGTTCCCGTCTGTAAAAGGGGGATAAATAGTAATTTTACCTCAGGGATATTGTGAGGTGCTCAGATATTTCTGTAATGAATGATATTATATCTGTCTATCAAATCTTAGGAGAGAACCTGCCCAAAATATTCATTGTCATCATGTTCACTATTTTCATGGATTTCAAAATCTGTGAAAATAAAAGGATAGTGAATATTTTCAGTTCTACAGGACATTCATAGGTTCCACAGTCCAAGTCAAGGTAGAAAAAAGGAAGGTGTTGAATCTAAATGTTGTAGTAGTAGGTTTTTTTAAACATTGTAATAATATAGACTTCAAAGAGAGCCAGTAGAAGGCAGAATAAATGAGCCTTATTGCAAAATAAAATAAAATAAAGCCAGACGCTCAATGGTTTTAAATCAGCACATTTCCATCCAAGTCAATGGAGCTACACAGATTTGTTCCAGCTGAGCCTCTGGCCTATTTTATTTTAAATAACATAAGCAATCAGGCACTAGGATTAAGTTGGACTTGTTTTTCCAAGCAAAGTAGAAAAATGCAAGTCATAGCCATCTTTCTTTGTCTTTTCTTTGCTGATTAACTCCCAATATCATGCCAGCATTCTCAAGAGAGTATTGCATTTATCTAGTCTCTCCTGCTCTATTCAATTAGCATTACAGATAACTAGACCTAGAAAAATACTGCCAGTTATTTCCCACAAAGATCTGCTCAGTTTCCTAATGGATTAATTTTGACTGAATTCATTTTCGATAAATATTCTCGAGAGTGAGCCACTACAAAAATGTTTCCCCCAAAAAGTGACTACCTGGTGAACTTTAGAGAATACTTACAGAAAATTAATTTTAATTGATAAATATGAATATTTACATCACAAAAGTGATGCTTATGCAGTTGGGAAATAGAATCATGCAATGTGTTTTATGTGCCCAAACAAAACAATTCAGCTTTCAAACACTGATTATTTGAAATACAGTTCTTGTAAATGAGCAACAAACAAAATAAAAAAAAAATTCTTTCACTCAGCAAATAACTTCTGAAGAACAAATCCTAGTCTTCCTGTGGACAATTCATGAAGAGAAAATGAAGCAAAATCTGTAAATTCATTATTTAATGCTTACCCAACTGTAGATACAAATTACTATGCACAGACTTTGGGGAAAAAGGGAGCATCTCACCTGACTTTCATTCAGTCCACTTTCACCCATGCTTGGAATTCTATTAATAGCCTTCAAAAGGATTACCATCCAGATTTTCTCAGCAAGAAAAAGACACTTCATAATACAGAGCTGAGTGGTATAGGGACCTAAAGAGGTGTGGAAACGGAAATGTTCTCCAAAAACCTTTAATAGGTATTTATTTTCTCAATACAGTACTCAAATGATAACTGCTGCTGATCTTGGGTGAAATCCTGGCTCCATTCAAGTCAGGGACTAAACTCTCACTGACTTCAGCAGGGCTGGATTTCACCCCGTTTGTTGTTTCTTCTCTGTATAAGACTGTGATTGCTACTTACACATCATTTACTTCAGAAGGTTATGGGACAAATTCAGTCGTTGTTACATCTGTGTAACCAGAAGAAAATTGCTCTCTATGGGCTACATGTACTTCACTGTGCACAGCCAAGTATTCTACTGCGTGCAGGAGAGAACTGCTGTTATCCAGGGAAAAGGACTCATCCCCAATAAGACTGTAGATCAACACTAAAATTATTTTCAGGCTGATATTGCAGTCTCAGGACTCCAGTAGTTCACATGACTCCGGTGTGTTCCCCACTGTACAGAAACCATTACCGATGTATCTGCATAGTTACAATTTGTCTAGGTTCTTGTGCTGTGCCTTTCACTGTGATTTCTGAATGTCTACCAGGTTAGGTATTAGGGTGAAGAAGATCACTACAGAGCTGTGTTGTTATCATGTCCAATGATAATCATATCAGGCCAGGAAGTCTGAGAATGAATTTGGCAACTCTTAAAGGGTATTTTGTAAGGGCTGGATTCAAGCTCTGAAATCTGAAAAGTGTCATTTTCCTTACAATATTATATTCAAAAAAGTGGGCAGAGGATAAAGTCTTCCCCTGACACATCTTGCAGAGTGGCTATATCTTAGGTCTATCTCTGCTGATTTTCGTCCTTGTAGAGTGCCCGTCCACATTCTCATGGTAATGAATGTTATTTTCCAAGATGTTTGGATATAAGTCAGAGAATCATTTATCTTTTGACCATTTATTTCAGCTAATATGTTTTTTTTTTTTTTGATAAGGCATCAATAGCCTCCACCATTGTTATTCCAACCTGAGTTTCCAGTCTTCCAAGTTTGGCCAGATCATCCGCTACTTCACTCCCATATATACCAGTGTATGATGGAATCCATTGAGAAGTCAATAATATATTGCCTCACTTTCCGATCCTCAGAGCCTCATTATGAATTGTATTGTTGCCGGTATCTAATTTCTTCAAAAGGAAGTGAGGATCACTGCCTGCAAATCAGGAAACATCACATCTGCCTCTATTTCTGATCTGTTTATTTCTTGTATTGCAATCAGAATAGCTTTCATTTCAGACATATAATTTGAGCTGATATATCTTGAACTAATGTTTTTTCTTGTAGTTTCTCCATTAGGTCACTGTATGAAGACACCACAACCTCTATTCTTGAATGATTTACTTGACAAACCATCAGTGTACATGTGAATCTGTTTGACATGTAATTGAAAGTCTTGGATGATACTTTCTGCAATTTTCTTTAGGGTGGCCAGGTCCATATGTTCTTTTCAGCAAGGTTCCAAAAGACTTTTACTACTAAGTAAATAGGTTCATGTGGAGGAATTACCAGGCATACAAGCTTCTGCAGACACTACCCTCCTAATATAATCAAATGCTTCCATTTCTTCCGTAGTTTTTATACATCTTTTCAAAGAATATGATTGTTCATGTCTGTTTAGAAATAGGAAAACCAATTCAAAACTGAAACAATGAGGACATTCAGGTAGGAAACAAAGATGACTTCCATACCAAATAGCTCTTCCGTTCTATGATTCTCAAGAAGTTGAACATCAGATTCTTGTTCACAAATTGCTGTTGAAATGTATCTCACAACTGCAATTATTATATGAACTGCAGATTGCACAACACTGATCTTGGCAAGATTATTGGGAGAGGTATGTTTCAGAGAAGCAGCCGTGTTAGTCTGTATCTGCAAAAAGAAAAGGAGTACTTGTGGCACCTTAGAGACTAACAAATTTATTTGAGCAAGAAGTGAGCTGTAGCTCACGAAAGCTTATGCTCAAATATATTTGTTCGTCTCTAAGGTGCCACAAGTTCTTCTTTTCTTTTTGGGAGAGGTATGTGACCATACAGATTAGGCATATTCAAATATTGGGTGAATTATCAAGCATTATGTTGTTTTCATCATTATAACATGTAAACCATAATGGTGCCAGTGATGCATCATGGCAGATTCAATCTCTTCTTTGCTTTGACTTCCATCATTCTAATGTGTGATCCAAGCTGTAGTTCTGGGTCCTCTGAACAGCAGTATTTTCTCCATCCAATGTCAGTTTTCAACTATAATTGAACCTCTTGCACTTTGTGGTAAAGTAGGAGGAATTTGTTTTTGCTGGATTCAACTGGAATTTATGTTCCTTTGCCCATCTAGTTACAATGTCCAGGTCCTCATTTAATTCATTCTCCAATACATCTGTTTCACAACCCCGCCATATGAAGTGCAATATCCTCTGCATATATGTATACAGATGATATCCAGGGACCTGAAAGTACACAGTACAGAAGGAAAAGAAGAAGACTTAAAACTGAGCCCTGAGAAACTTTTGCCCTAAGTTGCCTCGTCTTCGAAAAAGTATCATTTAGCCTTACTATTATATTCCTGTACCAACTGGAATCTCTTATCTAGAGGCACTCTGAGTTTAACTAAGATTTTATCAATGTCAGACTATCAAATCCTGCACTGAGCTCCAAAGACTCTTTTCGATAACTGTGGTGGCTTTTGTTGGAATCTGTCGATAATAGGCTGACAGAAGGCAATCAGTAGGACCATAATTGCATGGAAATGCTTACATGCCATTTGTGTAGGTTCTATCTGACCTTCTTTTAGGGTAGATAGAAGCCTTGATTGTACCAATCCTTCTATTATTTTAGAGAGATGACTGGTTAAATATAGCTGAGAATAGGCTAACAGCTGCCTGGAAAGAAGGGATCCTGGACAGTCTTAAGAAAAATAAAATAACTGTCGACTCCCACTGTTTAGGCACTTTCCCTTTTATCCAGAATTCGTTGATGATGTCCAAGAGTGTCATAACATGGTGCTTTAGCCTTATTCCCAAAGTGCTTTATCATATTGCCATAGATGAGGTCCAGCACAGGAAATGTGCTTGGTTCAAGGTTCTCTGTTGCATTGTGGATGAGATAGATCTTTCTGAAAACAGGGTACTCAATTGGATCTGTGTTCACATCTTTAGATTATTTTTGTCTTTCTTCCTGAGTACTTCATCTTGTGTTTTTTTTATTGGCTGTAGCCCCATCTTTGTACATGCTCATCTTTGTGTAATGTTTGACTAACATACTTATCGACTCTTTGTAATCTAGTGCCTCTACTTCTCCATTTTTCAGGATATTGGTGTTCTTTTGAGAACAAACAGACTAAGGTTTGCAATCTATTCACTTTGGTAACATCCATAAATCTTTTCCTCTATGAGGATTGAAGCTTTCACTATATCGAGAAAGTGGAAAAAGCTCTTAATCAGGAAAATGTCCACGTTGCTGCTGTACAAAATCAAAGCTTTCTCACAAACAGAGCATATCTATTGCAGGTTTTGACTGTTTGAGAAAGAAATGCCAGTTAAGAGCAGGTGGAGGTCTGATGTTTTATTTAGGGAGACACTCAAATAGAGAGCTGTTTTACACAGGTGGTAAGGACCCCCTTCACAGGTTCTCCCTGTTTAGTCACCGACCCTAAGCAGTAGAACATCACCGTTTCTGTTGTCTAAGGGCTTCTGTACCCGCAGACATTTTTATGTCAACTTATTTATACTACACTACATGTTATACAATGTTCCCAAATGCTATGTTTGTAGTAAGTATCTAGGGCTTTGTGGTAGGTGCTATGCATGTAATATATATGCACACACACACCAAATATAAAATAATAATAATTTAGTTTCTATGTAAATAAATTATACTTTTTTTATATTTCAATGCTATAATGTATTACTAAACAATATCCTCAAAATCGCTGGATACTTCTGTCTGGAAAGTGGTGATTGGTGAGTCCGCAATATTTAAGTATTAGGACCTTTAAACTGTTGCTCAAAGTTAATTTCAGTAGGTGACTATTTAGAAGAAAACACCTTTAAAGAACAATTATTTTGATTGTTTGGGGAAGGAAACAGTTTCTTACACCCCCACTTCTGCACTCTTCATTATCTCACTGTCACCTTCAGTCCTTTCCATTAACTCAGCAAGTCAAAGGTAAACAAAATTCATTTAGTTTAATTAACATGATAATCACTCATTACACTTACTGCCAGAATGCTTATGGGATGTGAGCCCATTGTTTAATATTCCTGAAGTCTCTGATATGTGATAAAGCATAGTGTCACATCCTGCCAGTGTTCCTGCCAGAGAAAGGAATGCTGGCAGAGCCATCTCCAGTATCCTTCTGGCTAGTGCAGGAATTCGAGGGGCAGACTTAACAGACATGCAGTTGAGCACATTATATTACTTCTCTGAAAAGGAGAAATGTATGTCCTTACTTGGTGCTTGCATAATAGGTGATAGTCTGGCCAAATCTCTTATCTTGTACAGTAGAATCTCAGAGTTATTAACACCTTGGGGATGAAGGTTGTTCGTAACTCTGAAAAAAATGTTATGGTTGTCCTTTCAAAAGTTTACAATTGGACATTGACTTACTATAGCTTTGAAACTACTATGCAGAAGAAAAATGTGTTTTAACCATCTTACTTTAAATAAAACAAGCACAGAAACAGTTTCCTTAACTTGTCAAATCTTTTTTTTAAAACTTTCCTTTTTTTTAGTAGTTTATATTTAACACAGTTCTGTCCTGTATTTGATTTTATTTTATTTTTTGTCTCTGCTGCTGCCTGATTGTGTATTTCTGGTTCCAGATGAGGTGTTTGGTTGACTGGTCAGCTCATAATTCTGGTGTTTATAACTCTGAGGTTCTACTGTACTGTATTCATCTGAGACTACAGTACATGGTTCAGCAACCAGTCTCTATATGCAGTGCTTTTCTGGGCTCTAATTCCAGTGCTATGAACTGTGCTGTTTCTTGTGCGGAGGGGCATAATAAGAGGATCCGTGTGCCCTCTTCCCGTTCCTTGCTCTATCATGTCAGCCCAACATAGGGTAACATTTGGGCCTTAGTAATTATCAATTTGACAATCCACTATTCACTTTTGCATAAAAGATTTGCTTGATAATTGGACCACAATTAAAATAAGGTAAACCTACAGCAATTGCAGTCACAGAACATTTGAGTTTTGATGACAATATTCCAGTGCCCCAGATATGATGTAAAGAATTCAGAAGTAAAAATAATCCTAACCATTGTTTTCACTTGTGTTCTCTAAAAGACACTTTTGTATCCTACCGTATTGTATCCCATAAAAAAGACTTAAACAAAATTATTTGATTAGCATAAATCTTAAGCAAGAAATATCGAGAGATTGAATGACCACCATACCAAGCAAAATGATCATGATATCAAAGGGACTTTCTCTGAGGATGGTATCTGACTGAGTCACACTGGCTGTGTATTTACTTGAATGCATTCCCTCTGTCTCCTAGCAAAGGATGTATCTGCAGCTGATAGAGCTTGAAGCCTTGTAAATGAATTGTGTGGTTTGAACCACCTACAGTACCTCCACTTGCTGAAGAAAGAGCTATTGAACTACCACAAACAGATCGAGCAGCTCTGGAGATATGATTTTTTGTGAATTCTTGGAAAGCATTATTAACTGTTCTTTTTTCCGCTCAGCAAAATATTTCAAAATAAGCACAATGTTAGTAACTAGAGACTTAAACCTGACAATAATGTCAGGGTTTTGAAGATTTCTTTCCAATGTTTTAGTTCCTAATATTGCATTAATATGGGAATTGTAGCTGGGATATATTTCCATGTGAGTTACACCTAAAATTGTAATATTACTTTGAACATTTATTTTAACTTCTAATTTGGTGGTTGATTCTGCAAGGCATTGAGGATTAGATCCACAAATGTGCTTGACACCAAAAGTCCAATATTTAGGTCCAACATTCTGACATTCTTAAAACCATCACTCAGATGCCACCCAATCCTGTAAGCAACTAAAGTCTCCATGGAACCTAAGTTTCCGCAAATCCACCTAACTTCTGATACTGCCCAGTTAACAAACTACTTGGAGCCTTAGCTCACACCTAAGCCATGACTGCATCTTCAAACTACGTGTCCACCCTCCTATCTCACCTCCAGGGTGCAATCCAACAGGTGTTCTCAGAGCATGTCTATAGGATCTGGCTTTGCACAGAAGTCAGCAACAGAGGTGGGTGTGCATGTGTGTCCTGGAATACCCAGTCGTACAGTGGCTGGGGGCATTCACCTTGGATGTGGGAGACCCAGATTCAAATCTCTATGCAAATAAATATGTATTTATTTATACAAAGTGGAGCCCCTTGAACACAGGAGACTAAGAGGTCAACAACCCACAATACTCTTTGGCCTGGTGGTTAGGGCACTCAATATGGGATATGGGAGAACTGGTTACAAGTTTCTGCTTCAATTCCAACAGAACAGGGAATTGAACCTAGATTTTCTTCTTCACTAATCACTGGACTAGTGGCTAAAAGAGGGTGGGTTATTTCTCTTTGATTTTTTACAAGAAAGGATATGGGGTGGGCCCTGAGGGCCCTCAAATTCCACTGAAAGGTTCAAGCTTTCTTTCCTTACTTACAAACAGGGAGGGTACATGGTATATCTACACAATTTTTTTTTCACTGAAAAGATTTTTCCTGCTTCTGAGAATACATATTTAATTTTACAAACACTAAAAATAACAAATGTCAATCATTGCAAACATCACAGAACAATATGACATAGCTCCTGAGGACACAGGTACAGGTTAAACTAAAACTTCAAGACGATCAGGACTAAATTCTGCCCTTGATAAGAATGATCAGCTTTCATTGAAATTGATAGGCACTGTGCATGCATATGTAAGGCAAAATTTTAAGATTCTCTCTGTCCTCCATGACCTAGTCCAGCTTAGGAGCTATTCTCACAAAGATGACCAAAGTGAAACTGCTCAATATCTCAAGAGTTAGGCTTAAGTGATCATCTCTATTCCCCATCACATAATACTTTGTAGTAGGATTATCCCTTTATCATACATACTACATAAAAACACAAAACTACATTGGATCTCCTAGGTAATGAGTCATTGCTTCCTCCTTAGTCATTCTCTTTCTCTACTAGAAAAAAAGAGAGGTTTCCTAAGGACCTGATACAATGTCCACTGATATCAAGGGAAAGACCTCCATTGACTTCAACTAGAGTTGTATCAGGCCAGTAGTGAGTAATACTCAGCATCTGTACATTTCCAATCAGCCTAGCTAACAAAGGGGAGTACAGAGTAGCCATGTGTTGCTCCTTGATCCTGCAGCTCTTTCTGAGCTAGATCAATCACAACTGTGGTATTGCCACTCTTTAAATTATCCCTGATACAAACAGTCTGTTCCAGCAGCAGTGGATTGGAGGAGTGCAGGGCCAGGGATGCTCCCCAGGGATTCACTACCACAGAGGACTTGTTGGCTCTATGGGATTTATAGTGCCTGGGGTGTGTACAAGGCAGGGCAAGCAGGGAAATTTCCCCCAATGATTGACGGGGGCACAGAATTCCTACAGCCCCAGGGCTTTGGTGGGGAGAGTGAGCTTCTCCAGTCCTGGGGCCCTGGGGGAGAGACAGCTTCTCCAGATCTGTGGCCAGGGTGGGTGGGTCACAGAATATACCACTCCAAAAGTGGACAAATTTTTATTACTGCAGACGCCCCTCTATGGTGCCCTTAGCCGTTTCTTCGAGCTTGAGTATGCATAGTTTCACAGAACCTCCACCCATCTGGAATTCCATAGTGTCTCCGGATCTTCCAGAGAGCTTCTCTGTGGATACTATCAAAGACTTTTGTAAAATCGAAGAAGTTAAAAACCATGTGGTGGTATTCTAAGCCTTTCTTAGTAAGTCTTCTAAAGGTGAAAATCTGGTATGAACACGAGCCACCAGATCGAAATCCAGCCTGTTCTTCTCGGAGTACTCTGTAAAAGCAGTTTTATCCTATTCAGAATGAAAATGCTAAACACTGCTTCAGGTACAGATATGACCAGGTCATATCCTGTTATCACAAATAAGTTGGTCTCTGTTTTTAAGAATTCTGCAGATAACACGTCTTCTACAAGCTTTAGGACAGATTTCCTTTCCCCAAATGGTTCTGTACAACCTGTACGTGTAATTCACCATCAGCTCCTCTTCAGTTTTTAATATTTCAGCATCTATCGGATCATATCCTGGCTCTTTACCACTCTTCTTTATGGACTTAATTACTTCACCAAAGGCTATTACTTCTAGTGATATTGGTAAGTCCTCTTTTTTCAGATCTCTCAATAGGTATTAGTGATTTTCACTGGTTGAGCACAGCCTGAAAATATTCCATCCAGTGATCCAATGTGTTCCATCCTTTCTCCTTCTTCTGTGGATAAAATTGTACCATTCTGAGCTTTCACAGTGTCAAAATACTTTGAAAATTCTGATATTAGTTGTTTAGATACTAGAAAAAGCTTTTTTTAGAATCTCCTTTCTTATACACCTCCATAGCTTTTCTTGCTTTATTTTCTATCCATTCTCTCTTGTCTTCATCTCCATATTCTTGCTCATATTCTTTCACTACTGTCTTGTTCTTGTTGAATTCTCTTCTTTAATTCTTTCCTGTCTTTAACAAGCCTCCAGATACTGCTTTCTTCTTTGAAAAAAAGTCATCCAACAGTGTCTTTAACTCTTCAGATCTATTTCTAAATTGCAGCTTGATATGCACCCTCACTGCTGGATCTAACTTTCTAGTATTGTAGATACTCTCTCTGTTGTGTGGTTTTACCTTTAGTTTTATTTTGATTGTCCCAATAACAAAATGGTAGTCACTTCCTACATCAACACATATATACACCCTAGCATCCAAGAGTGATCTTCTCCAGCACCTACAAATGTCAATATAATCTAACTGTTTATGGGTGGAGACATCATTTGGTCTCCAGATCAGTTTGCCTTTCCTTGTGTGAAAGCAATATACTCTCAATGCAAAGATTGCATAGATTGCAGAGTATTTTTTGATCTTGCCAAGGATGCTCTTCAATCTTTCATAGAACCAGTCTTCCAGTTTGTTGCTATCATTTGTTGGATTATAACACTTAACAACTGTGACTTTTGTGTGGTTCATCACAAACCAGCAGTCAATATTCTTGACTTTACTGTTTTCCATTCTTCAGTGCTTTAGTAGCTTACATTCTCAATAATAAACCTACACCTTCTGGGTGTCTGTCATCCTCTCTTTCAGAGTATAAAACAATCATGGCTTCTGACCATAATTTGCCTTGTCCAATCCACCTCATCTCACTCAGTCCAAGTATACTTAGGCCAAAGATGTTCATTTCTCTGATAACTTGTGTCAGTGCTCCAAAATGATCTAGTTACCCAGGGGTTTCAGAACCCAAAACAGTGATAGCTTAACTGTTTGGCTCCAGCTGGTGTCAGAAATAAATCTCTGGGGACAAAGCTCCTCTGTCAAATAAATGATTGATACAAACCAGAATGCTTTTACCTAAAACTACTTTTTTTATTAGGTCTCAAGCACACACACACATATATGTTATAGCAATAGGTTCCAAGCACCCAAAACATTGTTACCCAAAGGCTGAGATTGTTTTGAGTGATCACCAGCCAGACTTCTGGAAGCCCTTCTTCTGTGTAGCCGATGGGAGCTCCTTGCCTGAAGAAAAGCTCCCTCAGACTGCTCTGAGGTGTTTACTTTTACTTTTATAGATAACTCTCACAAATCACATATCTCATAGTAACCCCTACTGGTCACCAATTCTCCTGTCTTCAACAAATTACTCATTATCTCTTACCAGCAAAGCTTTTCTAGTATTTCTAGTCATAACAACAATAACATGTATATGTCGGGGCACTCAGAACCAAGGTCGCTGTCTACTCACTCTCATCCATTCTTTTGACCTGCTAACTCTTTTCCCCTCCTCCCATTCTGATTAGCAAAACTGCAACTGCAGCAATTTGGCCTTGCCTATGAGACACCTAACAATTATTCCTAACCATATGGTGTTCCTCTTTTAATCACTGGTGGCTAAATACACCCAAAATGGCTGCGGTTTAGTTTGGTCAAGTTCTGGGGTTACAATCTAATGCTCCAGCACACAATTTTTATCTTAATCTTAGCTGTGAAGATACCGTATTTCAGATGAAGAACTTATTGTGGCTCTGATTCTCCATCAACGTAGTGTTCGCTGGATTTGCTGGTTTGCTAGTACTGTCTTATTTTATGTCCAGCAGATTGTGGTTCTCCACAGTTGATGATAGTTATAGTAGTTCTATTCAAAATTCCTGTGTCTACATATAGAGTTCCCTATAAACATGGTTTCAATAGAATTATGCCAGAGTAAAACTGGAGTTATCCTGTGATGAATCAGGCCCATGTGTGTTTCACTTATTTTATTAAATTTGTAATTTTGATCAAATGACTACTATTTATAGGCATTTGGTCAATTAACTAAAAATGGGACTCTGCATGACTGTACACCTGCATCTACAATTAGTCAGTTGCAGCACTGGGGCCATAGATCTGTTTGCTCTTCAGGCTCAGGCAGTCATTTATTAGTCTGGATGTTTCATTCTGTAAACTTTTGGGAACTCAGTGACTAACTAACGCTAATAATAAAGTTGGGCAGCTGGGTCCAGATTCTCTGTTGACATGTTACATCACTATAAGGAGAGACTAAAATGCTACTCAATCAGACTGGTACTTCACATTCACCTCGCACTGGTGTAAAGGCTCAGGGCAATGGATAAACTGGCCCCAGATGTCTTTTGTTGGCACTCTGCAGTGTTGGTGAGCAGACGTTTCAAAAGAGCAAAGGCCATGTCTATACTACCACTTATGTCAGCAAAACTTCTGTTGCTCAGTGGTGTGAAAAAAAACATTCCCCGTGAGCAACACAAGTTTCACTGGCATAAGTGGTGTTTGTTTGCGCAGGGTTATGTCGGTGGGAGACCTTCTCCTGCCAACTTAGCTACCACTGCTCGAGGAGGTGGTTTTATTATGTTGATGGTAGAACTCGCTCTCATTGGCATAGAGGAGCTCCACGGACCATCTTACAGTGGCACAGCTGCATCAGTACAACTGTGCCACTGTAAGCTCATTAATGTAGACATGGCCTGAGTCACTTAGGTGCTTTTGAAAATTTTGCCCTGAATCGGGCAGGTTGTGTATTAGGACCCCATGTCCCCGGTTATAGAGGAATACTGCTTTAACCAGTTGTGAGTAATTATATTATTCTGCTGTGTATTAGAAGATGATTTTGGACTCTACTACAGTGTGCCTGTGGCCTGTGCCTCTCATGAGTTATTGCTGTCAATGATCAATTAGTATATTCCAGTGGGGGTTGGACATACTGTGGATGATATAGACTGCACAGTGAAAATAAATTGATAGCAGGAATTAATTTCAGTTATTTACATCTGAATAGTAAATGTGGCATTATAGGAGGAAACACAGAATGTTTAATGGAAAGCTCAAAAAATAATCAAATCTCAGTTTTGAATGGATCGTGTTTTCTCTGTTCCTCACAGAACACGAAAGCTGTGAGCAGGGAAGAATGAAAATGGCTGACCTTTTAAAAATACTGAACTTGGAAAAGTTCAAGGTAGAATAACACACTCCTATCTTTCACAGAAACAGAAGACATTAACATTCAGATACTTCAGCCCTCTGACAGGAGTTGTAATAACAGAAAGTGGCTCTACATTAATCTATTAGGCACCTCAGAATTGCATGTTCATTTTTATAGACAACAAGGAACATTCTTAATTAAGGAAAGTTGGATAGCTATTGTATACACTGCCACAAATGACAGGGTAAATTGATGTTATTCCTGCTAGGATACATGCTATTTACCAAGTGTTGTAACTGTGTGTCAACCCTAAAGCAGAGCAAAAAACACTTTACTGCAATATATTGCTCTGAGGTTCATATTTCCAAGAAGTGCCACTTCCAGAACGAAGGTGCATGTCATAGCACAATTGTGAAAAGAATGGAGAGTGCTTTCATCAGTCTTTCTTTGGAATATCCCTTTTAAACTATATACAAGTAAAAATAACTTTTCTCCTCCAGCTTCCTCTCCATCTTTGTCTTCCTTACCCAGTCTATCAGTTCTCTGATTCATACCCATAGTCATACCCTTCACCTCAGCACTAGCTCCCTTTTCTTATTCTGTTCATGATATCCTGTACACTGGCTTGAATTGTGTTTGAGCTACTAAAGTGATTCTTTCTCCATAATATTAACCTGTCTCACTAGTCTCCCACTTTAGTCCCATCAATACCTTCAGTCAGATGCACTGGCCATGCTTTGTCTTGCCTACAGTTGTGTATTTTTTTTTCTACTTGCCCACTCCCTTCTCTGCCAGGTGTAAGAATGTTGTATACTCTTTTTCAAAGTGTAGTATTGTAGTTCATGTTAATACCTCTTCCACCTCAAGATCTCCTGAACATTCTTCATCACTTTTATTTTCACTGCCTTCCCCATGAACCACCCTGTTATTATTCAGGCCCTTTCCCATCCCTGCTCTTCATGGGGGAAAAAAAATAAAACAAGCAAAGGATTTCTACTTACACAGTGCTCCATTAATTCATATATTGATTTTCTCCCTGTTTCTAGGAACATCTACTGATCCCCTGATCCAAGCTGGCCCAATGCATGGTTGAGATACACCAGTGGATGGATAACCCCTGGTTGAAGCTGGACCTGAGGAAGACAAAGATTATGCTGGTGGGCAGAAAACGCTTTGTGGAGTTTGTAGCCCCAGTGCAATCTTCTCTATTTGAAAGTGAACACTCAGAACTTATCAATTAATTCCACAGTTTAGGAATGTTTCTGGATTTCTCACTAAGTTCTCAAAAAGCAGTGTCTGTGAGGAATCTTTTCTGCCATCTCTGGGTGTCAAGGAGACTGCATTCTATGCTGGCCTCAGTGATGCATGCCCTTTTCACCTCCTGAATGGACTACAGCAATACAATATAGCTGGACATGAAGTTATCAGCCCTCAAGAAACTTCAACTAGTACAGAACAAAAAACAACGAGGAGTACTTATGGCACCTTAGAGACTAACACATTTATTTGGGTATAAGCTTTCGTGGGCTAAAACCCACTTCATCGGATGCATGGAGTGGAAAATACAGTAGGAAAATATATATAACAGTACATGAAAAGATCAGAGTTGCCTTACCCAGTGGGGGGGGGTCAGTTCTAATGAGACAATTCAATTAAAGTGGGCTATTATCAACAGGATGAAAAATCACTTTTGTAGTGGTAATCAGGGTGGCTCATTTCAAACAGTTGACAAGAAGGTGTGAGTAACAGTAGGGGGAAATTAGCATGGGGAAATTAGTTTATAGTTTTTGTATTGACCCATCCATTCCCAGTCTTTATTCAGGCCTAATTTGATGGTGTCCAGTTTGCAAATTAATTCCAGTTCTGAAGTTTCTTGTTGGAGTCTGTTTTTGATGATTTTTTTTTGTTGAAGAATTGCCACTTTTAAGTCTGTTATTGAGTGTCCAGGAAGGTTGAAGTGTTCTCCGATTGGTTTCTGGACGCTGAACTTCCCTGGACACTCAGTAACACTCAATTACCACTACAAATGTGATTTTTTTTATCCTGTTGGTAACAGCCCACTTTAATTGAATTGTCTCATTAGAACTGATCCTCCACTGGGTAAGGCAACTCCCATCTTTTCATATACTGTTATATATATATCTTCCTACTGTATTTTCCACTCCATGCATCTGATGAAGTGGGTTTTAGCCCACGAAAGCTTATGTGCAAATAAATTTGTTAGTCTCTAAGGTGCCACATGTACTCCTCGTTGTTTTTGTTGATGTAGACTAACATGGCTACCACTCTGAAAACAGTCACCATGCATAGAACAGAACAGAGTAGCATGCCTCCTCGTTAACACAGGCCACTGGAAGCACCTCAGATCTATATGCCAATCTTTTCACTGGCTTCCCATAAAATTGTCAAATTCCAAGTCTCCAAAGTGCTGAATGAATTGGGATGAGGATACCTAAAAGATCTAAAGCTTCAGGACAAGAGCAGTGGTCAGCAATTTCACTTCTTATTCAGGATAGAAGTATCTATCAGAAGGGTAAAGATGGTCTGTGAAGGAGATGGTGCTTTATCAGAGGCTGGTTCAAGCCTGTCTGATGAACTCTCACAGGCTCTCAGAACCACCATAAGCTTCACCACCTTCCACGCCAAGTGCAAACAGGGGTGCTGGAACAATTTGTATAGTGGGAGTGCTGAGAGCCACTGAACTAAACTGTAAACCCTGTATATGATGGAAACCACTTCAATCCAGGGGGTGTGGAAGCACCCCAACACTCCTAGTTCCAGCATTGGGAGTGCAAAGGCACATTTCTTTGATCTTGACTTTTCTAACATAAACATATAGCAACATGTACATATAACTTATTTGATTTTTTTTAAAAAGAGACTCCCACATTTTCCTCCTATGTAAGGGTGGGGGTGGGGAAAATGTGTTACAGATAGACCTGGGAAAATTTGGGTGGGGGAACTGTTTATATGATGACAAATGAAGTTTTCACAAAACTTTTTACAAAATGTAATCTAATTAGTTTGGTCTGGGAAAAAGTTCAGAAAAATGTAGGTGTGTATCTGGCCTTATAAGTTTTAGCCATGTGGTTAGGGCAGTTGTCTGAGAGGTGGGAGAATGAGCTTTGAATCTCCCTTCTGAATTCAGATCTACCATGTCCCAGATGAACAGCTAAATGAGTAGGCTATAGGCTACTCTGGGATAGGTAACTCTCAATCTCTCCTGTTGCATCTGTTCCACTTTGTAGAAATATATAAGTATTCATTGAGCCAAAGAGAGTATGATAACTCGATTGCCTGGTGATTAAGGCTCTCACGTGGGTGGTACGGATTCAAAACTTCTCTCTGCCTGATTCTGAGATTTGAATTCCCATCTCCTAGGTGAATGTCTGAATAAGGAGGCTATAGAGTTATTGGGCTCTTTGGCCCAGTGACTACTTACATAGTTATACAAAATGGAACAGCTTCAACAAGAGCAGTTAAGGTCCCGCTCCAAATAGCCTAGTAATTAGAGCCCCCTGTGAAGGAGTAGGTCTGAGTTCAAATCCCTCATTTCTGCAGAGAGATTCAACACTGAGTCTTCTACATCCTGGGCTAGTGCCCTAATCACTACCCTAAAGCTTATAACAAGAGAGGTATTTTTCTGAACCTGGCTGTTTAAAAATGACTGAAAGAGAGTTTTCCAATTGGCCAACAAAAGCAAAACATTTTCAGAAACCAAAAAGAATATTTTCCTATTTTTTTTTTTTTGGTTTGCTGGCTGAACTGAAAAATCAGTTATTCACCCAGCTCTTATTTACGCATGGCAGATGCTAGTCACATTACTTAAATCACAGAAAGAAGGTGCTCAGGAACCATGATAATGAGGTTTGTATAAGAACCTGAGTAGAATGGATGCAACCATTTATTACAGATTCTTTATTTTCATGGGGATCTTCTAGCAGCATTCCCCACAGTTTGCATCTAATAATACTTTGCCTAACCATCTATCTGAAAATCTTTGCAAACTTTATTTAAACCTCACAAAATCACTGAAAGTTAAGCATTGTTATGTCAATGGGGAAACCAAAGCACAGAGAAGTTAGCTGATTTACTAACGGTCATTCATATAGTCCATGTTATAGCCTGGAAAGAAATTCAAGTCTCCAGACAAGAAACCCTGTGCACTAGCCACTAAACAAGCACCACTGCCTTTCACAGAGAGATGAGTAACAAATACAAAGAATTCCTTATACTTATGGGATGCATCTAGTGACATTTGCAATTTACATAAAGAAATTCACCAGAGTTTTCTGTTGTGTGTGGGATGGGATGAACACACCTGGTCAGGACAGGAAAGGTTTTACAGATTGTTCTAAACAGCCCCACATTTTCACTAGTATCTCAGATACTAATTCTAAAGAAATAGACCTCCAGCTGTAATAAATGAGGAACAGAAAATATAAGTGGAAGCAAAGGTAGCTTACCTTTCCTTAGAGAGTAATTATTTTCACTTGTAAGGGTGGAGGTGAGTGTCAGTACCTGGGAGCTGAAGATAATGAGGTAACAAGGGAGGGCACGTAGTTCAAGGTAGGAAATATCAGAGGAAAAGGGCTTAAATGCTTCTATTAAGATCTGAATTAAATGGATAAAGGAGGAGATGGTTCTATGTTATTTGTCTCATGAAGTAGGGTATGGGGAGGTGAGTTTTTGTTGACTATTTGTTCTATGTTACTCTTAGCAGAACATGTTTCCCTGAAGCAAAGAATTGCATATTTTATGGGTTGTGTGACACACAGGGACAGATATATTTTAGGGATAGACAGTAAGTATGGCTGGGTTCCTTTTTCTTTACCTAGTAATTCTATGTACCTTGTGAGGCCTATGGCTGTTGTGATTTTTTTCAAATTCTATTTTTTTTTCCACAAAGTTCACCTGAGAGCAAGCCAATTTAATTGTTGATGCAGTTGTAGAGGTTAAATTTCAATGTTGATTCAAAAAGCTTATTAATAAGCTCTGGTAATTTATTATGCTAATTTTAGATTTAACCTTCCTTCTGTCTTTTACTGAATTTTTGAAAACATTTAGAAATATTTTATGTCTAGTGCTTGGAGAACAATAGTTCATATCTTTTATGGTTTTGGTTATCTATTGTACTTAAGGAAATATTCAAGCCAATTAAAGAAACTCCTAGGAAAACCTTTTTGCTTTCTTCTACTAAGACAGGCACTAAAAGCTTCCTCACCTATAAATCTGTACTTATCATCTCTAGGCCCAGTTGGGGGCTATAGAATAGTTCTATAACTACTTTATTTAATATTCAATATAGTTTATGTTGTAATGTTAGAGATATTTGAATACTAATGATTTTAGGTTTTGTATGGTGGCTGGTAGGAGTTATTTGTCATCATGGGAACTGTTACACAACAGGTGAATCTAACCAAAAAGCATAACCACTCTTTCCCCCTTGCTAACAATTATAAAAACAGTACCTTTTAAGACTTTCAAAGAGAAATTTAGAGCACAGGGTTCCCAAGGCTACTAAAGACTGAGCCAGGAGCCCCTTCTCTCTTCATAAAGAAAAACTTCATTTTAAAACTCATATAAGGGATAAAGGACTTGAGGACAGCTGGTATTTTCTCAAGGGACAATATTAAAGACACAATGCCAAATTATCCTGATGCAAAGGAAAGACAGGAAGAATAGAGCCATATTGACCTTCCACAATCAGGATCTTGAATGACCTGAAAACGAAAAGGAATCCTACAAAAAGTGAAAACATGTACAGATTGTGAAGCCTGAGTACAAAAGTATAGCACAAGCACATTGCAACAAATGAGTTACACCTAGCAAGGGGTATAAATAGGGCCCTACCAAATTCATGGTCCATACCATGCCACCCTTACTTCTGCACTGCTGCCTGCAGATCTGGGCCCTCCCTAAGCAGTGCCACTCTCTGACTGCCCAGCTCTGAAGGCAGCAACACAGAAGTAAGGATGGCAATACTGGACCCCCACTAACATAACCTTATGACCTCCCCTGCAACTCCTTTTTGGGCAGGACCCCCAATTTGTGAAATGCATGTCTCCCCCTTGAAATCTTTGTAGTAGAGGGTAATAGCATACAAAAGACCAGATTTCATGAATCCGTGATTCATTTTTCATAGCTGTGAATTTGATAGGGCCCTAGATATAAATGGCAATAAGAAGGGGTTCTTTTAAGTATAAGTCCTCCACTTAGCAGGAAAGGAGAGCTAATAACTCAAGACCTCAAGAAGGCTGAAGTGTTTAATGCTTATTTTGCTTCAGTATTCACAAAAAGGGTCATGGTAGTCAGATATTCAACACAATTAATATTAACAACAAGGAGAAAGGAACACCATCCAAAATAAAGAAAGAACAGGTTAAAGAATATTTAGATAAGTTAGATGTATTGAAGTCAGCAGGGCCTGATGAAATTTAGCCTGGGGTACTTAATATTTCCATAATGGCTTCAGCTAGTTCCTTAAGAAGTATCTTTGAGAATTGCAGAGAATGGGTGAGGTCCAGAAGACTGGAAAAGAGTAAATATAGTACCTATCTTTACAAGAAATACCTAGGGAATTATTGACCTGTCAGCCTAACTTCGATATCTAGAAAGATACTGGAACAAACGATTAAACAATCAATAGCCAGCATGGGTTTGTCAAGAACAAATCAGGCCAAACCAAACCAATTTCCTTCTTTGATGGTGTTACTGGCCTAGTGGATAGGGAGTAAACAAGAAGTAGACATGATATATTTTGATTTTAGTAAGGGTTTTGATAAAGTCCCACATGACATCCTCATAACCAGCTAGGGAAATGTGGTCTAGATAGAAATTACTATAAATTAGGTGCATGATTGGCTGAAATACTAAACTCAGAGTAGTTATCAATGACCTATTAAATCAGTTCTTCTCGTTTGACAGTGTGATCCTGAAGGAGCCAGTCCTGAGTATGGTACTACTCCATATTTTCATTAATTAAATGGGTAATGGAATGGAAAGTATGCTTACAAAATTTGAGGATAACACCAAGCTGGGAGAATTGTTCTGAAATCAACCAGATGAAATTCAATGGAGGCAAGTGGAAAGTACTACACCTACGAAGGAAAAAATCCAATGCACTACAACAAAATGGGAAATAACTGGCTGGTGATAGTATTGTTGAAAAGGATCTGCAGTTTATAGTGGATCACAAATTGAATGAGTCAACAATGTGATGCAGTTGCACAAAAAAAAAGAGCTGATATTATTCCTGTTAATACACACCAAAATGTCACATGTAAGACATGGGAGCTAATTGTTCAGCTCTACTCGGAGATGGTGAGGCATCAGCTGGAGATCTGTGTCCAGTTTTGTGTGTCACACTTTAGGAAAGATGTGGACAAATTGGAGAAATCCAGAAGAGAGCAACAGCAATAATAAAAGGTTTAGAAAACCTCACCTCTGGGCAAAGGTTAAACAAATTAGGCACATTTAGCCTTGAGAAAACATACAAACATAAGAAAAACCATACTGGGTCAGACCAAAGGTCTATCTAGCCCAGTATCCTGTCTTCCAACAGTGGCTAAAGGCCAGGTGCCCCAGAGGAAATGAACAGAACTGGTAATCATCAAGTGATTCATTCCCTGTCGCTCATTCCCAGCTTCTGGCAAACAGAGGTCTAGGGATACCATCCCTGTCCATTTGGGCTAAAAGCCACTGATGGACCTGTCCTCCATGAACTTATCTAGTTTCTTTTTTGAGCCCTGTTATAGTCTTCGCCTTCACAACATCCTCTGGCAAAGAGTTTCACAGGTTGACTATGTTGAATGAAAAAAACCCTTCCTTTTGTTTGTTTTTAAACCTGCTGCCCATTAATTTCATTTGGTTGCCTCTAGTTCTTTTGTTATGAGAAGGAGTAAATAATACTTTCTCCACACCAGTCATGATTTTTCCCCCTGGATCAGCTCTTTTCCAAGCTTTAAAGTCCCAGTTTTATTACTCTCTCCTCATATGGCAGCTGTTCCATACCCCAAAATTTTGTTGCCCTTTTCTGAATCTTTTCCAATTCCAATATATCCTTTTTTTGAAATGGGGGGACCACATCTGCATGCAGTGTTCATGATATGGGTGTACAATGCATTTATATAGAGGCAATATATTTTCTCTCTTATCTATCCCTTTCTTAATGATGCCCAACATTCTGGTTGCTTTTTTGACTGCCTCTGCACATTGAGTGGATGTTTTCAGAGAATCATAGAATATCAGGGTTGGAAGGGACCTCTGGAGGTCATCTAGTCCAACCCCCTGCTCAAAGCAGGACCAATCCCCAACTAAATCATTCCAGCTAAGGCTTTGTCAAGCCTGACCTTAAAAACTTCTAAGGAAGGAGATTCTACCACCTCCCTAGGTAATGCATTCCAGTGTTTCACCACACTCCTAATGAAAAAGTTTTCCCTAATATCCAATCTAAACCTCCCCCACTGCAACTTGAGACCATTACTCCTTGTCTTGTCCTCTTCTACCACTGAGAATAGTCTAGAACCATCCTCTCTGGAACCATCTCTCAGGTAGTTGAAAGCAGCTCTCAAATCCCTCCTCATTCTTCTCTTCTGAAGACTAAACAATCCCAGTTCCCTCAGCCTCTCCTCATAAGTCATGTGTTCCAGACCCCTAATCATTTTTGTTGCCCTTCGCTGGACTCTCTCCAATTTATCCACATCCTTCTTGTAGTGTGGGGCCCAAAACTGGACACAGTACTCCAGATGAGGCCTCACCAATGTCGAATAGAGGGGGACGATCATGTCCCTCGATCTGCTCGCTATGCCCCTACTTATACATCCCAAAATGCCATTGGCCTTCTTGGCAACAAGGGCACACTGTTGACTCATATCCAGCTTCTCGTCCACTGTCACCCCTAGGTCCTTTTCCGCAGAACTGCTGCCTAGCCATTCGGTCCCTAGTCTGTAGCTGTGCATTGGGTTCTTCCGTCCTAAGTGCAGGACCCTGCACTTATCCTTATTGAACCTCATCAGATTTCTTTTGGCCCAATCCTCCAATTTGTCTAGGTCCCTCTGTATCCTATCCCTGCCCTCCAGCGTATCTACTACTCCTCCCAGTTTAGTATCATCCTCAAATTTGCTGAGAGTGCAATCCACACCATCCTCCAGATCATTTATGAAGACATTGAACAAAACTGGCTCCAGGACCGACCCCTGGGGCACTCCACTTGACACCGGCTGCCAACTAGACATGGAGCCATTGATCACTACCCGTTGAGCCCGACAATCTAGCCAACTTTCTACCCACCTTATAGTGCATTCATCCAGCCCATACTTCCTTAACTTGCTGACAAGAATACTGTGGGAGACCATGTCAAAAGCTTTGCTAAAGTCAAGAAACAATACATCCACTGCTTTCCCTTCATCCACAGAACCAGTAATCTCATCATAGAAGGCAATTAGATTAGTCAGACATGACCTTTCCTTGGTGAATCCATGCTGACTGTTCCTGATCACTTTCATCTCACAGAAGTGCTTCAGGATTGATTCTTTGAGGACCTGCTCCATGATTTTTCCGGGGACTGAGGTGAGGCTGACTGGCCTGTAGTTCCCAGGATCCTCCTTCTTTCCTTTTTTAAAGATTGGCACTACATTAGCCTTTTTCCAGTCATCTGGGACTTCCCCCGTTCGCCACGAGTTTTCAAAGATAATGGCCCTGCAATCACAGCCGCCAATTCCTTTAGCACTCTCGGATGCAACTCGTCCGGCCCCATGGACTTGTGCACGTCCAGCTTTTCTAAATAGTCCCTAACCGCCTCTTTCTCCACAGAGGGCTGGCCATCTATTTCCCATGTTGTGATGCCCAGCGCAAACTATCACAATGACTCCAAGATGTCTTTCTTGAGTGGTAACAGCAAATTTAGACTTCATGATTTTATATGTACAATTGGGATTATGTTTTCCAATGTGCATTACTTTGAATTTATCAACATTGAATTTCACCTGCCATTTTGTTGCCCAGTCACCCAGTTTTGAGAGATCCTTTTGTAGCTCTTTGCAGCGTGCATTGGACTTAACTATCTTGAGTAGTTTTATATCATCTGCAGATTTTGCCACCTCACTGTTTACCCCTTTTTTCAGATCATTTATGAATATGTTGAATACGAGTGGGCACAGTACAGACCCCTGGGGAACGCCACTATTTACCTCTCTCCATTCTGAAAACTGACCATTTATTCCTACCTTTTGTTTCCTATCTTTTAATCAGTTACCAATCCATAAGAGGACCTTCCCTGTTATCCCATGACTGCTTAACTTGCTTAAGAATTTTTCTGAGGGACCTTGTCAAAGGTCTTCTGAAAATCGAAGTACGCTGTATCCACTGGATCCCCCTTGTCCGCATGCTTGTTGACCCCCACAAAGAATTCTAATAGATGTGGAAAGCATGATTTCCCTTTACAAAAACCAAGTTGACTCTTCCTCAACAAATTATGTTCATCTATATGTCTGACAATTTTGTTCTTTATTATAGTTTCAACCAGTTTGCCCGGTATGGAACTCGGGCTTACTGACCTGTAATTGCTGGGATCACCTTTTTAAAAAAATTGGCTATCTTCCAGTCGTTTGGTACAGGAGCTGATGTAAATGATAAGTTACAGACTACGTTTAGTAGTTCTGCAATTTCACATTTGAGTTCCTTTGGAACTCTTGGGTGAATACCATCTGATCCTGGTGACTAATTACTGTTTAGTTTATCAATTTGTTCCAAAACCTCCTCTGACACCTCCAAACTGCAACAGTGCCCAAACCTGAGCCATTTTTTTTATAGGTGACAAATCTGAGGAATCTCCTTCATGTCTTTCGCCTTGAAGACCGATACAAAGAATTAATTTAGTTTCTCCACAATGGCCTTATTGTCCTTGAGTGCTCCTTCAGCATGTCAGTCATCCAGTGGCCCCACTGGTTGTTTAGCAGGCTTCCTGCTTCTGATGTACTTAAAAAAAATGTTTGCTATTACTTTTTGAGTCTTTGGCTAGCTGTTCTTCAAATTCTTTTTTGGCCTTCCTAATTATATTTTTACATTTCATTTGCCAGAGTTTATGCTCCTTTCTATTTCCTCAGTAGGATTTAACTTCCTCTTTTTAAAGGATGCCTTTTTGCCTCTCGCTGTTTCTTTTGCTTTGTTTATCCACAGTGGCACTTTTTTGGTTCTCTTACTATTTTTTTTTTAATTTGGGGTATATATTTAAGTTGATCCTCTCTTATGGTGTCTCTAAAAAGTTTCAGTGCAGCTTGCAGGGGTTCACTTTTGGCACTGTACCTTTTTAATTTCTGTTTAACTAACTTCTCTTTTTTGTGTGGTCTCCCTTTCTGAAATTAAATGCTACAGTGTTGTGCTGCTGTGGTGTTTTCCCTACCACAGGGATGTTAAATTTAACTATATTATGCATCTGATGAAGTGAGCTGTAGCTCACGAAAGCTCATGCTCAAATAAATTGGTTAGTCTCTAAGGTGCCACAAGTACTCCTTTTCTTTTTGCGAATACAGACTAACACGGCTGTTACTCTGAAAACTATATTATGGTCACTATTGCTAAGAGGTCCAGCTATCTTCGCCTCTTGGACCAGATCCTGTGCTCTACTTCTGACTAAATCAGGTATTTCCTCTCCTCTTGTGGATTGCAGGACTAGCTGCTCCAAGAAGCAGTCCTTTTAAGGTGTCAAGAAACTTTATCTTTGCAACCTGTGCTAAGATGTCATGTACCCAGTCAATATGAGGATAGTTGAAATTCCTCATTATTATGAAATCCCACATTAAAAGACTTAGGGTGGATCTCGCATCTTTCAAATTTCTTAAGGGCTATTATAAAGAGAATTGTGATAGATTATTCTTAATGTTCACTGAGGGTAGGACAAGAAATTATTGATTTAATCTATAGTAAGGGACATTTAAGTTAGGAAATACTTTCTAGAAACAAGGATAGTTAAATTCTGGAATAGGCTTTCAAGGGAGATGGCAGAAACACCATCATTGGTGGTTTTTCAGAACAGACTGGGCAAATAACTGCTAAGGATATTTTATGTTTACTTGGTCCTGCCTCAGCTCAGGTGGCTGGACTTGAAGACCTCTTGTGGGTCCCTTCCAGCTCCATATATGACCCATATGGAGAATTCTAGAAATATTTTTAAAAGCTGATTTTATAAGCACTTTAAAATCATTGTGTAACCGTAAGGAAAACTTGTTTAACTAGGAAGTATTTTTGGTAGAAAATCTTTTATTCCTTACATGTTAGAAATGGCATAAACCTCTCCTAGATGTTTATTTGCAAATGTTTATATTTAAATGAAAGACCTACTATAGTTACCTAATACTATTGTGTGGCTACAAAAGTGTGCATGTATAAATGTTAGGTCTTCCCTAGTATAAGATGCCATTTAAATATAGTATGTTTATTAACTGAGGAATGAATTAGTTTTCTGGCCGTGTTTAAGGCAGTGCTAAATTCAAAAAGCAAGAACCACCTCTCCATGAATTAAGAGTTAAGGCCTTTTTCTGATTATTTTAGTGAAAGACTGTCTCTTATGAATCATAAGTTTAAAAAGACTATTTTAAAGCCAAAGAATATTTATATAAAGAAGTAAAGTGTTTGGACTCATTTAAAAGAAGAATTTGAGTTTCTAGTAAATTCTAATGAAACCAAAGGAATATCTCAGAAAACTGAATACAAAAGTTGAGTATTAACATTAAAAGTGTTCAAAGTTCACTCCATGAGTACAAAGATATTTACCACTCTGTTGTATATGTATTAGCAGATGTTTCTACCCAGACCATCCTATAAGTTGTTAAACCAATGAAAGAGTGACATTAGTTTATATTTAAATCCAACCTAACTCTAAAAGAGATGTCCTGTGCTTCCACTGAAACTATGAAGAGTATAAATCTCTGTGATCAAGCAAGCAGCACAATCTGCTCCCATCTTTCAACTTCAATGACACTTTGATCTCATCTAAATATGTACATTACATCTTCTTTTTTTTTTTTTAAGCTACCATCCAGCATCAATAAGTAACACTTTTCCTGTACAACACTACTTCTGCAACATGACCATCTCCCAAAGACTTCAATGGTGAGGGTCAGAAGAAGTTCACCAATGCACTACCAAGGAATTAGATGTAAATGTTTTTAATGGGATATTGAAATTCTATTGTAATTTAATACCGTAAAAGCTTCTGCTCTTAAACATTGAAATGGCTGTGGACTATGTATTTCTAGAAAGGAGACATATGCTAACCTTGGAAAACAAAGACACAACAGATTTAATTTGAATGTAAAATGCTAAATATTTACTAATTTGCCTGTTTGAAAATTGCTTTTTGAAACTGTTATTTTAAGTAACTAAATTTAAATCTCTTTTGGTTTCTTAAACTTATTTAATGTTTTGCCCATTTTATACACTTTATTGTTCATGATATACTAGACAGGGCTTGTCTACCCTTAAAGCAAATTGCTTTGGAAATCTATAAACTGTTTTATGTATCTATGATAAAGTACTGTAGGACTTGCTACTAATTTTGCAGACCCACTCTCAAACACGTAATCTCTGTTAAGCACTCCAGAGAGTCATGAGACATTGTAACTGAAATAATCATTGTTCACAGTTTATATTGTTTTCCTTTAATAACAAAATATTCATAATTAACAACGGTAATTAGCTTGCTTGTTTTTAATCATGGCATCCCCTAAGGCAAGGAGTAGTGGAAATTACAAACCTGAACATTCACAGGGGCAATTAAGATGTGATCCCTACCATTTCTTGTTTCTCTAGTCTACACTACAAATTTCAGAATTTTTTGGAATAATGCTGCTTGGTGCTCAACTACTTGAAGTGTTCATTTCTGTACAATACAGTAGATGGAAAGAGTTTTAAAGGGTGGGAATAACTTCTGTGCATTTCCTTCTCTGTGGAGAGATTGCACATCAGTAAAGACTATTGATGAGAGCTGGTCAGATCTTTCACAAGACAAAATTTTGACAAAATATGCTGTTTCACTGAAGCTGGAATGATTTGTTGAGACACGGTTGTGGGTTTTTTTGTGTTTTTGTTTTGTTAGGAAGGTTTTCTGTGTCTAGGATTCTCTGGTCTCTCCTGAAAACAGATACTCTGTAGTCCAGTGGTTAGTGAACTAGCCTGGGAGGTGGGAGACTCCATTTTAAGGTCCTGCTGTGTGTGTTTTTTCCACATCCTAAGCTAATGCCTAACCACCACCCAGTGATAAATTGGACTGACCCTGGGCTCAGAAAATATTCCTGAATTGAAACGCTCAGGCTTTGATTCACAAATGGACACACTGATGATTCAATTTTTGAGAAAATGTTCAAAAGGTTTTGTTCAAATGTGAAAATAAAACAAATTTTGAAACCTGAAAGTTGCCACAAAATGGAATTGGCATCCTCTAGAAATTCCTACTATCAGTGGTGTAGTCGAGTGGCTCTCAACCTTTTGAGACTACTGTACCCCTTTCATGAGTCTGATTTGTCTTGTGTATCCCTCACTTATATCAGATTTTGTCAGCAAGTAACTTTTAAAAGTGTCACAGCACATTATTACTGAAAAATGGCTTACTTTCTCATTTTTACCATATAATTATAAAATAAATCAATTGGCATATGAATATTGTACTTACATTTCAGTGTCTCGTATATAGAGCAGTATAAACAAGTAATTGTCTGTATGAAATTTTAGTTTGCACTGACTTCGGTAGTGCTTTTTCTGTAGCCTGTTTTAAAACTAAGCAAATATCTTGATGTACCCTTTGGAGGACCTCTGCGTACCCCCAGGAGCACACACATCCAGGTTGAGAACCACTGTTGTAGTCGAGCCGGAATGCCATTCCAGTACTATTAAGCAGCAGCGGCATAATAGTTGAGCCAGAAGGGGGGCCTGATCCTCATATCATGCTTATCTTGAGCTTCTTTGGGCACTGGGGGATGCACTCACCTATGCTGAGTAGCATGTTGCAGGCTCAGCCCTGCTTGGCTCTGCAAAGCTCCAGAGCCAAGCTGCAGCACCCAGCAGAGGTACATAGTGACTCTAAGACACTGGAGCATTCTGAGCAGGGTAGGAGCTGGATGGATCCTTCCTGAGGGGGTAGCCATTAGCAAGGGGGATTCACTTTCTAATTCCTGCTCCTCCTCCAGCCAGGTCATATGAGCCATCTCTCCAGGGCAGCTCAGCTCTGTGATTGAGGTGTGTGTAGCAGATCCATGCATCCTGGAGTGCCTGTCACTGGAGTGGACAGGAGGTAGGGAAAGTGAATCTGGCAGGGATCACATTAGATCCAGAGACTAATGGATGCTGCAGCTGCAGCAGGTTACTGAGCAGGGGACTAGGGTCGCAGGGTTAGCTACAATGAAGAAGTTCACTGGAAATCTTGTTACTGTGCTTCTGTACTTCCCAACCCTAGATCAGTAGCAACAGGCAGTGACCAGTCTCCAGTTCCTTGCAATCCTCTCTTTTCATGGCCTTCTGATCCACATGTGTTTGCTTTCTCCCAAACACTATAAATGCATGCAGTATGTGTATATTTTTTCCTCAAACCCTACACTTCATTATTTAAGAGAACATGCCTGGGTTAGCCAAAAATTACTGTATTAAAAGTTCAGTATTCCAATAAAATGTGAATTCTTAAAAATTATGAAAGTCAGTATTTTAGTGGCATTCTAGAATCTTCAGATTTAGGACTACATCACTGCCTGCTATTGGCTTGAAAAGTAGCAGCCCAAAACCTTTGAAACTATTTATTCTTTAGCTTACCAAACTGACACCTTCTAGTGGGTTTGATGAAAAGAGCCATTGGTTAGCTCTCTGCAGTTGATAGCATGGGGGAAAAAATATGACGCAAAGCAAACTGCATTACTCAAGAGTAGAAGGTAGGTGATGGAATCCTCCTTCCTTAGAAGTTTTTAAGGTCAGGCTTGAGAAAGCCCTAGCTGGGATGATTTAGTTGGGGATTGGTTCTACTTTGAGCAGGGGGTTGGATTAGCTGGCCTCCTGAGGTACCTTCCAACCCTGATATTCTATGATTCTAAGATAGGCTATCAGTAGTTCTTGGCAAGACATACAGTAGATGAAGAACTTAAAGGTATGACTGGGAGAGAGAGAGAGAGGGAAGCTCTCCAATCCCTTTATTAGACTCTGGTGTATTGACTGCATTTATTGCTATTTCCTCTCATCTTTCACTTTTGTTGTGTTTTTATATTTAGCTATCTCTTTTAAAACAAGATTAATTTTCAAGTGGGAGTAGCTCAATTATTTTTCTGTTGAACAAATTAATTGCATTAATCCTTCAATTATGATGTTCCATCACTGGAACATACAAACAAATGTCTACGTGGGAGCTGATGGGAAAGAGACTGGCTAGCTAATCTCAAATTGTGTTGCTGTGTATGATGTTCTCATCTTCTGATGCTTGTCCATGCCTCACCTCCTCGTCTCTTCTTTTGCAGTATCCTCTATTCAGACTCTTCCCGTATATTCCAAGAAGTATGACCATATCAGCTTCATGCGTAAGTTCTTCATTCATTTCAACATCTAGTGCAAAGTTGCTTTTTATAAGGCTGCCTAATTCATTAATTGTGTATTTTCTGCTCATCATCTGCTTCTTTACCCCTTTAAATAATCTTGTTGCTATGGCTATGAAAGAATTCTCTGTAGCATCCTGAATATCTTTCTATACCTCCGCCTCACTTTTCATCTCACTAATAGACATTATATTTGGCCTTTGCTTGCTAATTTCACTTTTCCTTTAGTCATTAGCTTTTTAAGTGAATGTTTTAATTATGCAAAGTCTCTGACTGTTTTCTCTTGTACTACATAGTATCAACATGCTTGTATTTAATTCAGTTCAGCATTTGGGGTACAGTTTGTATGGAAGCTACTAAACAAGATGACGTTGTATATAGAAATAAATTGTAAAAATTAATCGTGAAAATCTATTAGCAAGGCAAAGAAAGTATTGGAGGTAAAACACAGTGCAACAAAATCTACTTTCCTCCAGTGCTGAATAAATGTACATCAAGCTCTTCACTTTCAAGGAGCATGAATAGTCTGCAGTTAAACTTACTGCTTCATGCAGCCTTGATGAGCACAGTTATTATGAAAGCACTTTAAGAGCTCAGAATGAAGAATTGTAAGACTTTTGAAGAACATCACTAGCAGGCAGAAAGAAATTAGTGTAGATCAGGATAGAAAGGGTAGGTGGAAAAAATCAAATATCTATGCAAACGCTCAGCTAAGCTGTTTACAACATTAGTGACAATTCTAGACCAGCAGCGTGAAGATAATAAACTGGATGTTGAGAAGATTATTTTAAACCAAGAATTAAGTTAATGCAAACAGATGATAATATACTCCAAAATGTTAATCAGGCAATAGCAAGGAAATAATAAAATAATAAACAAAGAAATTAAGTATTTTTGAGAGTGGACATAATTAAGGAAAAAAATCTCACAAAGGGAATGAATTAAACCTCTGAACAATCCCTGGAAAAATCATAACATATGCTTTAAATCTTCAGCTGCAAATAAGACAATTTCCAAATATCACTAGTTAATTAGGAAATATTACTAGATATTTTAGGCCTGTTCTAGCAATCCTCATAAAGGCCAAATCCACTAAACTCAATGAAAGTTTTGTCTGAAGGAAACAAACTAAATGAATCATACAGAAATGTTCAGTATGAAATATGTAAGAACAGTCATGCCTGTGGAAAAAGCAGGATAAAATTACATGGAAGTATTGTATGTGGACCCATGGAAATAACTGAATTTTTGTTTCTCCTGTGTGTGAATTACTTTTGGGATTGTATCAAAATGATTGATCAGATAAATCTGTATGAATAACTCCTGGTCCTATTGTTCAATTGTATGCAGTTCCTTGGAATTGTTTATATTCAAAATTTGAGCGGTGTGTGTGATCACATGTTCTCAACATGATGCTATTCTTCTCTAGTGGTGATTGGGTCATATGAAGGCTGTCTACATTTGCATGCATATCTGAGTAGTAAACTCTGTAATGCTCCTGTGTGTCTCCCATACTCGTACCCAGGAATCCACATATGCTGTGCTGGACATGGATATAATGCTGTTTACATTCATATACATGTGTCCAGACTTTGCTGTGGGTACATAATAGCTCTACCATTTTGGGGTGGTATCACAGGTGGATGCTATAGCAATTACTTTATTGTATGATGTTGGTACTGTCCCCTACCTTCACACATTTGCAGATGGCAGTTCATCAGCCCCCCCCTCCCCCGTTGTTCCCTGCAAAACTGGGTGGAAGATATAGAGGAATGGGCTGATGATGATGACAATCGATTTCTGCTCCTGTTCTTTGTTGTGGGACAAACAGTTACGCAGTAGAGTGGACATTCGGTGAGATGCTAGATGAAATTTGTACAGCACTTTCTGATGCCTCAAAGACTGTTGATCTTGAGGATCAAGGGCAATTCCTTCAGGTCACACTACAGGTATGTTGAAGGCTGGTATTGCCACAGTGTCCCCTTTGTTGACTGTCACTTCTGGTGCAGGAGAACCAGCAGAACGCGGTAGGATCACATCACTCTGGAAACCTGGGATGACTTGCAGTGGCCTCAGAACTGAGGAAACAGACCTTCATGGAGCTGCGTGAGGAGCTTGCACCAACCCTCCAACTCCAGAACACTTGATTCAGGCTGAGAAGCAGGTTGCTGTTGCTCTGTGGAAGCAGGCTGCAACGGAGATCTATAGGGCTGCCTCAAACCCCTCTGGAGTTGGAAAGGCCGCTGTAGGCATTGTAATTTATCAGTAACTAACACTATGATTTACCCACCGGTAGTTGCTATCAGAAAAGTTCCAGAAATAATAGCTGGCTTTCAGAGGATGAGGTTTCTGAACTGTGCAGGAGCCATAGATGACAGCCGTATCCCAGTGCTTTGCCCACCACAAGTGGACATGAATGTGTGAACCAAAAAACTTACTGTTCTCTCATTCCATAAGGGTTGGTTAGACCTCCCAAGAGCAGATTGCTGAATACAAATGTGGGAAACATTGCAAAGGTTCATGATGCCACGGTGCTGAAAAGATCAAGATTGACCTTTAAAGGGGGAAGTAGGAAGCTGGTTTTCAGCAAAGCACCACAAACGCAAACCTTCAGGCAACAGGAAAGGGATGCCACATTATCTGACTGCCAGATGGAATCCTATTGCCCTCCCCCACCCCATGCCTGCTTGTACAGCATGTCTCAGTGCTAGGAAAGGACAGGTAAAAGGGACAGACTATATAGCATTTGTAATCCCCCAAAGGAGAAAAAATGCTGTAATTAACTATTGTAAATCTCTTACAACTGTGTTCTGTTCCCTTCACCAACCAGGACCTTTCCCAAACAAACCACCACTACCCCCAATTCCTAGGTTTTTGTGGCACAGGACCATCACTGCCTGAGAACTGGCTGAGAAATGCACAGACATGGGCATACTGTTTTTTTTTTGTTTGTTTTTTTTTTCCTTTAGCAAGGGCTTGGAGGAAAATAGCTTTGGAAGCCAAATGTATAATTGTGGTTCATCAGGAAAAGGGAAATGTGACAGCTGCTCCATGATGACTGCTAGGTTCTTTGTATTTGCTATTGATTTTACATGGAAGACTCTCAGATACCATGGTGATGGGTGGCAGCTTTAAAAACTAAGATACAGGAGTTATCCTATCTTTCAAGCTGGGCAGTCAGCACTTGTACCTTCAGTAATGACAGTTGAATGTGGACAATAATTGCCTAAGAGATGGGGAAAAAAAAAGCGAGAAGGCTGAACTCTCACCTTATCCTTGGTGAGCTGACACATCTATAACTTGTGCCATAGGAAAGCTCCCAACCTACACTGGTTTGAAATAGCTCCCAAGTGACACATACCTCTACACACACGAAGATTGCCAGATCACAGGGCCTCCTACCTGCCAATCCTGTTTCCTAATCTGAATCAGGGTGGGGCTGAAAGATAAGTGGTATAGAACTGACTATGCTAGTTCCATTCCACCTTCCTATTTTCTCCATATCAATGAAATCCTTAGATGTTTGAGGAAAGATTTAAGGCCCTTTTGTGCTGCAGGAGCAGCTAAAATGAGTCACAGTGTGGGCCAGATTGTGGCCCAAAGTATTTTTCCTCTAACTATAGATTTTTCTTATACTGGAACTTTCTTTCTGGTACCCAATCTTGTTTCTGCTTGTCTCTCCGCTTGTGGAATTTCCTTGTACAGAAAACCTGTTAAGTCACCCCAAATCTAATGAGGGTGTGAATATTTAGGTAAAAACATAGCTGTCTGCATAACTAGTAAAGTCAATGCTTGAATTATTTTGGTATCCTCTACCATTGGTATCCACTGTGCATTTTCTTATATAAACTCTGAGGAGTTTTGAGTGATTGTAAATATTTTGTTATGTATCTTTGTTCCTATGAGTTAGGGAGCTTGACAGAAAGAATGACACTTATTGTGGGTGCCTGAACAAGTGAATTGTCAGTATGTATTTTGATGACTGTCTATTGACAATAGAATTTTTAGAGAAAAGTTGTCCTAGCTAATTGCTGGAAGACAGAGGTGATTGCACTTACACAAGCAGCCATCTGCCACAACACAGTCTTAGCAGAAGTTTTATTAAAACTGCTATAGAGTCTGAATGCAAATATCCCACATTCACTTTTACAAATAATAAAAAGCATAGAATACTGAATAAACATACTGACACTCTGTTGCTTTGTGGTTAAAGTCTGCCAGAATGTTACAGGAGTTAGCACTAGGACTAGCACTAGCATACAGGTCCAAGTAGAATGTCTTGAAACAGACCTTATAGGCTGGGAGCAATTATAGTAATGAAGAAAGCTTTGTATCTCTGATTATCTTTCAAAACAAAAAAATCAAACCCAGTATATAAGGGGAAATGGGAAAGTGCCTGTCAAAAGGTGTTGGTTTTTTGGGGAGCAGAGAACAGTGTTTTATGTTGGAGTTCCATACTTTTGCTAGTTTCCCATTTATTGTTTGACTAGTCTCTGTTTGTTTGGTCTGTTTAGACTGTAAGCTTTATAGGATGAGGACGGTTTCCTACTATGTTTGTGTAGTGTCTTGCACAAAGGGGCCTCAATTCCAACTTGGTATGTTGGGATCTAAAATATGGATTTTCACTAGTATAAGTGAGATCAGAATCTGGCCCATGAATGGTTGTGATAAAAGAGAGAGCCTTCCATTAGATAATGACAAAAACAAAACAAACACCCACTGATACAATCCCAAGGAATGTATTCTGAGCTCAATGAAAACTAAACTTCTCTTAGTAACATCACTTCAAAGCAACATCTAAGTTATGGAACTTAATATTCCAAAGTGTTTTACTCAATATACACAATTGTAAAATGACAGACTACATTACATGATTGGGATTACTTTTAGTCATTATAATGTAATGTATAATGTATTATGACAGTGATGTCGTACACCAATGGTATTTAAAGGAATTCACTTTTCTAAACAAAATCATTAATCAATAATCTTAAAGTCTGATCCTCAGGAGTGCTGAACAACCTCCAATCCCAATGAGGTCAAAGGAAGTGTGAGTGCATAAGATCTCTTGAATTCAGGTGCTTAGAAAGAACAGAATGCCAGTGTAGGGTAGGGTGAACACATAGCAAGTGTGAAAAATCAGTACCAGGCTTGGGGGAGTCATAGGCTTCTATATAAGACAAAGCTCCTAATAATGTCAGGACATCTGGTCACCCCAGTGTGTGGCACTCAGTTATGAACCTTCAAATGGTCTGACCCAAACACAAAAGGTCTGATACCCTTCCTAATTATACTGAGTAGTACTTTTACAGGTAACCCTATGGATCTCAGTTGAACTATACATAGCAAAATGTATTATCCAGTGTGAGTAAGGGTGCGGTGGGGTATAGATTCCAGTTCTAATAAACTGTACATTCTTTCCTGCATATCAACTTCTGAATGTACTAAGGACCGAGAATATGTGGAGAATTGTATAGCAGCATGTTGTTAACTAGTATTGTAATTGACTGTAATTAAATGTAATGCAATTCAATTCAATTAAGTATACCCATTACTGTTTAGAATATGTAATGAGAACAATACTTGGAAACAACGTCTTCTGTTTCCACAGAGAAAAGTAAAATAAACATTAAGATAACTTTTTGCCCATTTTTCTCCTCAAATGTGTATAGAATAAAATTTTCCTTCTCATCTAAACATGGTCATTTACTGCAGTAATATTGCTAAGGATCTAGTCACCCAAATACTACACTTGTGAGTCCTGAGCTGTGGAATCTCTATAACCTAGAATCTAAATGAAATATCACCATGATTAAAAGAGCCCAGCTTTTGATAGGGTATATAAACTTGTTAGTGCAGGTGGTCTGGTTGGAGAAAAGGGATGAAAAATTAATAAATGGAAAAACGCTTGTACCTTTCAATTTTTCAGCCAGCTCTGCAAAGAATAATATACTTTCAAAAGGTTTTGCCTCCAGATTTGTGGTAGTTTGACTCTAATGCAGAGCTGCAACTATGGAACCAATTGCAACACTGTATTCACATTTCCACAAATATCAATTGGCTCTTAGACATGGAAAATTGATTGATTGTTTTCAGTCATCCAATTACTCCACAGCAGCTTAACTCTGAGATGCCACTGACACCCCCTTCCACTGAATAAGTCCCACCCAATCAAAACATAAGCCCTGAAACAAATCAACCTTTAAAAAGTAAATTAATAAAATAAAACCCCAATCTCTATCCCTGGCAGAGTTTTTAATCAGGAAATTGAAAGGGCCAGAGACTCCATGAAGTCTAATAGGCCTGGTCTACACTACAAGTTTGTCGGATTTAACACTGCTAAATCTGAATTAATCCTGCACCCGATCGCACAACGAAGCCATTTTTTTCGACATAAAGGGCTCTTAAAACTGATTTCTGTACTCCTCCCCAACGAGGGGATTGGCACTGAAATTGTCATTGCCGTTTTGAATTAGGACACAATTCGAAGGTATTGGCCTCCGGGAGCTATCCCACAGTGCACCATTGTGACTGCTCTGGACAGCACTCTGAACTCAGATGCACTGGCCAGGTGTACAGGAAAAGCCCAGAAAACTTTTGAATCTCATTTCCTGTTTGGCCAGGTAAGCTCATCAGAACAGGTGACCATGCAGTCCCAGAATCAAAAAAGAGCTCCAGCATGGACCGAACAGGAGGTACTGGATCTGATCGTTGTATGGGGAGAGGAATCCGTGCTATCAGAACTACACTCCAAATGACAAAATGCCAAAACATTTCAAAAAATCTGAGAGGCCATGAGGGACAGAGGATACATCAGTGACGCAACACACTTCTGCATGAAACTTAAGCAGCTCAGATAAGCATACCAGAAAACCAAAGAATCAAATGGACGCTCCAGGACAGAGCCCCAGACATGCCGCTTCTACGCTGAGCTGCATGCAATTCTGGGGGGGGGGGCGCCACCACTACCCCACCCTGTCCAATGATGGAGTACTCTCCGCCATGGCTGAGGATTTTGCAGATGGGGAAGATGAGGAGGAGGAGGAGGAGGAGCAGGATGAGCTTGGGGAGAGCCCACAGCACACCGTTCTCCTCGACAACCGGGATCTTTTTGTTACCCTGTCTGAAATACCCTCCCAACCCAACAAAGCCAGAGAAGGGACCTCTGGTGAGAGCGTTCCTTTATAAATATAATACATTTTATAAAATCAAGCATTTTTTTAATGATTAAGTAGCCCTGAGGACTTGGGATGCATTCGTGGCCAGTACTGCTACTGAAAAAGTCTGTTAACGTGTCTGGGGATGGAGCAGAAATCCTCCAGTGAGATCTCCATGAAGCTCTCCTGGAGATACTCTAAAAGACTTTGCAGAAGGTTTCTGGGGAGAGCAGCCTTATTTCGTCCTCCATGGTAGGACACTTTACCACGCCATGCTAGTAGCAAGTAATCTGGTATTATTGCATGACAAAGCCTGGCAGCGTTTGGTCCCGGTGTTTGCTGGCATTCAAGCAACATCTGTTCTTTATCTCTGTGTTACCCTCAGGAGAGTGATATTGTTCACAATAACCTGGTTGAAGTAGGGGAATTTAATTAAGGGGACATTCAGAGGTGCCCATTCCTACTGGGCTGTTTGCCTGTGGCTGAAAAAAAATCCTCCCCGCAGTTAGCCACGCTGTGGAGGGGGCAGGGGGAGGGCATTGGCGCTGAGCTGTTTGCGTTTGGCTAGCAGGGATCTTCCCTGATACCAGCCAGGTGGTGGGGGGAGCTGACCTTGTTCGTGAAGACAGAGGCAAAAAAAGCATTGAGTACATTAGCTTTTTCCACATCCTCTGTCACTAGGTTGCCTCCCTCATTCAGTAAGGGCCCCCACACTTTCCTTGGCTTTCTTCTTGTTTCACGGAGGAAGAGAGGAGAAAATGAATACAAAACAAATCTGGTCTATTTCTTGTTTTGATCCATTTAATCTACCTTTATACATCTTGCTGGCAGCAGACTGTGCAGTATAACCACTAGCCATCGTCATCTCCTGGGTGCTCGGCAGAAGACGGTGCAATATGACAGCTAGCCATCGTCTCCTGGCTGCTCATTAAAAAACGGTTCAGTAGGACTGCTGGCAGGACTGTGTCACCATGAGACGAAACTTAAAAAGGTAATGACCTGGCTGAGTCACTCCCATATTTGCCCAGGCACCCCTGACCTCATTGAGGCTGGTTAAAAGAGCACCCTGGACTATGTCAACGATGGCTACCAGTCATACTGCACTGTCTGCTGCTAAAAGGCAATAAGTCGCTGCTGTGTAGCAATGCCGTACCGCATCTGCCAGCACCCAAGAGACATACGGTGACGATTAGCTGAGCGGGCTCCATGCTTGCCGTGGTATGGCATCTGCATGGGTAACCCAGGAAAAAAGGAGCAAAACAATTGTCTGCCGTTGCTTTCACAGAGTGAGGGAAGGGGGGCCTGACGATATGTACCCAGAACCACCCACAACAAAGTTTTAGCCCCATCAGGCATTGGGATTTCTACCCAGAATTCAAATGGGCAGCGGAGACTGCGGGAACTGTGGGATAGCTCCCCACAGTGCAACGCTCCGGAAGTAGATGGTTGCCTTGGTACTGTGGACGCACTCCACAGACTACATGCACTTAGAGCATTTGTGTGTGGGGGGGACACACGCAGTCAACTGTATAAAAACACTTTGTACAAAATCGACTTCTATAAATTCAACCTAATTTCATAGTGTAGACAAGGTCTTAGAAACGTTGCTATTGTTTTGATTTTTATAGCAAAATGCTCAGATATTAGGGTGATGGGGCAGCATATAGAACCCTTATACTATATGTGGGAACATTACTCTGCCAGACTAGGCTTTGATAGTAGGGAGAAATCTGATGCTGACAGATTTGTACTATGTGGAGGTAAAGGGGGCCCCAGCGAATTCCAGCTGCCTCTGTATAAGTAAACACATGCCCTAAGCAGCTGTTTTCTTTCTGCAGCTTCTCAAGAGTCCCCCTTGCTGGTTGGTCAGTTGCTCTTTTGATTATAAGAGCAGTGTTGGGGGAAAGGATGGCATGAGTATATGTTGTTGCTGCTCCATAGATTTGGCTTTCTTTGATGGTCTACTTTAAGAATGGTTTCTCATCTCCTTTTGAGTTTCCCTAAGTCCCCATTCATCTTTACTGCACATTCATTTTTATTTTGAATACCTAGATTGGACCTTTCTCCATTACCCTTAGTTTTTCTATAGAGCACTTTGACATATCTATTCTGGCAGGAATCGATTCCTCTGTTAGAAAAGTAATTGAATTGATCATGGTGGATGGATTTGTTAGTGGAGAATGTAGCTGCTTGGCAGTCTCCTGTTACTGATACCTGATCTTATATCATACTGGGAATTATGTATGATTCAATTGCACAAGTAAAGCTATATTGCCTGTTGTTTATATAAAACACATTTGATCAATAACCTATACAAAAGCGAAGCAGAAAATATGCTAGGACTTGTTTGTCTTGCCTCATACCTTCTTGCATTTTGTTTGTGTTTCTTTTAAACTAAGATTTGTCGGCAATAACAACCATAGCTTGCCACGTAATACTACTTAGTCTGGATTTTGGGATAGCATTATTCAGCTGAAATGAGGACCTGATTGCCCAAAGTTCTTCCAAAACTCTCAAACCTTTGGGTAATTTTGAGCTGTTTCAGATGAAGCTGTGTTAGATCGCTTTATATGACAGCTAGGGCTCAGTGCTATTGGAATTTCAGCAGTTCTCGCTAAATTTGTTAGATATTTTGGGTTCATTTAAACCTGGAAATTCAGGGAGCCTCAAAGGGCATCAACTCATACAAAGGGAAATCAAATCTGCATTAATATTGTCACCTGAAGCTGCCAAATATATACAACCCAGTTTATAAACTTCCTTTAGGGGAAATATTTTTAACTGCAGTTAAAATTGCACCCAGAAATTCCTGCATCTAGCCCAATATTTGTGGTTGAACCCATGCATATTTTCCAAAGTTGAAATGTTCATTCCAAGACTGACTCCAAGTGATGGAAAATTTACCAAATCTTTTGCTCATCTTTTTCAATGATTAATTATCCTCACTGTTAAAAATTCATCTTTTTTCCCATTTGAACTTATAGCTTCAACTATGGTTCAGGATTGTAAGATAAAGACTAACTCCTAGCCTACACAAGTCCCCTATCCATCAGTCTGTCATCCTTATTGGGCATCTGAAGGCTGAATCTTCAGGTAGCCTTTTCTGAAGAGAAGAGGGATGCAGGCACTAGGTGGGGTGGGGAAGAGGTTGTATTGTGGTCTGGTGATTCCTAGTAGATCTGACGGTGTTCTAAAATATGCCAGAGACCAGGACGGAATTGAACTGGCTCCAGGATCTGGGATCTACAAATCTAATGTACAAACTACTTATTTTATCCTCTGTGCATATATACATACACAAAATATAAGTGTTTGCATGCAATTTTAATGGGTTTACATTCAAATGAAGGTTTTGTGATTGTTTGTTTTTAAATGAGGAACAACATAGGCCGCTTTTGAAATCAAAACTGAAGCAAAATTATCTCCAGGATTAGGCTGTTCAGAAGGATAGATCTTTTTGGTCTTCTGGATCAACTGCAGCTTATGGAGTGTGTGACAATGCACCGCATATTCATCAGACTAATATTATTGTAATATGATTATGGCATAATGATGATGCATTTTATACAAAATAAGTCATGTGAGGTGTCATTGGAAAAGTTATGATTTGCTGAATATGATTATTCTATTTGTATGCATGTATCATTTTTGTATCTGAAGTTATGAATATTGACTAGGGATCTGTATTTCAAATGGGCTTACTCTGGAAAACACCCACAGCCAGCCTTTCAGATACAATAATGAAGAATCCAGACAGAGCTGGTGGCCCATCAGTAAAGACAATGGACTGTGGAATAGCATAAACTTCCTGTGATCCTGTTGGCCAGCCTGTAAGCAATGGCTGCTATAACACTGCAAGATCATGTGACCAGACCACATGTCTCTGGACTCCATCTTGGGATGTCAGTATTTTTCCAAAAAACGGTCTGGGAACCAAGTTTTGAAACTAAGTGTTCCCGATATATGCTAAAGCTATGTAAGGCAGGTTGTCACATCATGTTCTTCACTCCCCACACAAGAAGACTCCTGGAAACATCTGAGGAAAAAAGACTGAATAGGGGGAAGTGTTGGACCCTGGCTAAAGGGATTTCTAGACTGTGTATGAAGACCTGGGAAACCCAAGATGTAAAGCTAATGCAGCTTGTGCCTTAAGAATCTACAAGTCTGCCTGTACCATCAGTTTGGATATGAACAGCAAATTCTCACCTTATCTATCTAGTATATTAAGCTTAGGTTGTGGTTTTGTTTATTTGCTAGGTAATCTGCTTTGATCTGTTTGCTATCACTTAATCTATCTTTTGTAGTTAATTCATTTATTTTATGTTTTAATCTACACCAGTGAGTTTGGAGCAAAATGTGTGGGAATCTTAGCTCAGAGAGGCTGTTGCATATTCCTGTCCACAGTGGGGGTGGGGGGGAAGGAGTGAACTGGATAATAAATTCATATTGGTTTGGATTTGGACCAGGGCAGGGCGGTACCACTCTGGGGTCCTAGTCTGGAAATCTGGGGGTTATTTTGGCTGTAGGCTCTCTATTGTTGGTTCACATGCACTGGCTGGTCAGAGAGCATGCACATAACCACATTTGGGTGCGTCCCTACCCGTTTATGCATGCTGGTGGAAGTGTAAGCCTGGGAACATGTCTGCAGCTTGTCACAACAGCACAGTGTGAGATGGAGCCCGGGCGGGTGGGTCAGAGGGCTCAGTGGTACACCAGTTGCAGGTGGGGGAACCTGTTGCACAGGGGATTATTTATTGTTTAAATTTTTTAATAATGTATGGTTAGATTGCAATTACCATTGAACTATTGGTTCTGGTTTCATGATTTGTGGTTCATGAGGTGTCTTGTTTGACAAGCAAAGAGCCTTTCATTTGAAAGAGACAAGATGGGTGAGGTAATATTCTTTATTGGATCAACTTCTGTTGATGAAAGAGACAAGATTATTACTACTGAATCCAGGGTTTTTGGTGTCTAGCAAAATTCTGAACTGAAGCTCCCAGACTAGTCTTTGAAACTATTATGCAGGTTTCCTTTGAGGGTAAGGATTGACAGGACAGATAGGGAGTGATTCTTTTGTGAAATGTGTTTATCCATGGGTGATAAGGTTTGTTTGGTTTTTTTCCTTGTGTCTTTATCATTTTTCTTTGAGTTCATTTGAAAATGTAGCGATTGTCTGGTTTCACCCACATAATTGTTGTCTGGGCATAACACAGAGAGAATGTATAACATTTTCATGGCATCTTTGATCCGAATGATCGAAAACCACATTACATAGGAATCACTTTACTCATTGTGGAGAATGAGCCACCCTGCACATGGTGGAACTCGACAAATGTTCAGCTGTATGTGGCAATGTTACAGTTTAGACTGTCAGTTGCTGTGTATCTGCAGTTTAGATGGGATCATTCTGTGAATGCTTTGACTAGTGAACTCCCACTGGTCTTTTTAATCTGCTTTGAATTGGGAACTATCAGATGTCTCTACATTTTCACAACAAAAAACTTTCAGAATTATTGCCAATCTGAGGTGAGGGTGCAATATTTCTAGCCTTTCATATGAAACGTTTGTAGTAGTTCAGTTTCTAAAATCAAAAACTGCCATTTCAGAATCTTTAAAAGCCTTTATTTCCTATGCGTTGCCTGGTAGAAAAATGTCAGAAGGCCCAGGCCAAACTTGGAATGCAGTCAACCACTGAGCAGAAGTTTACAGATCTAGGGAATCCTGTGACAGCTTCCCTAGTCCAGTATGGCATAATAAAACTACAGAAAAAGCGTATGCACGAGGATCTCAGTGAGTGAGCTCTGCACTGGGGTTGCAAGTCCTTTCCTTCAGTTTTTTTTTTAATCATCTTGGCGGAGTCAATTTTTCTGCAGCATAGTGGAAGGAGTTTAGATGTTAATTTGTTTTACATTCTGTTTGCACAATTTCCCAAACACTTTTTTTGTTTTGTTTCTTTTCATAACTGTTTGGAATAGGAGCATACACAAAATACCCAGATTTACTGTCACTCAGAGGGTCTGATTCTGTAGCACACAGAGCTCCCAATGAAAATATACACATTGGTCACAGGGACAAGTGGATAATGAGAGATGCATGTGAAAAATAAATGGATTTGTATGGGTGTGTAACAAAAACACAGGGCCAAATTCTGTCCTTTAATATGCCATCCTACGAAGTCATTGGGGGATCAACACAAGCAGATCCAAGGGCAGAATTTGAACTCCATTAACTTGTTGAAATGTATTATGTGCAATCTAGTTCACCCTAGTCTTTTTACTAGCCCCACCCTCCCCTTTTCAATTGAAAGAAAATAGATTAGGGCACACCAGGGAAAACCAGAGGAGTATTTGTTCAATTAACTACTAGAGATTAATCAAAATATATTTTGTGGATCAAATTCTGGTTCCTTTATTCATCAAGTAGTCATGTTAAAGTCCATTTAATGGCATAAAACATCTACAAGAATAGAATCAGGACAAATGGGTGGCTTTGCTTGCATAAAGTGAGCAAAATTCAGTCTATATTAGTTTAATTTGAAAGCTTTTTATACACATTCAATATAATAGTTGAGAAACTTGGATCACATATTCATTGACTTCAGTGGAGCTATAGCAGTTTACTCAAGCTGATATCTGTATTGTTATCTGTTGCTGGGTAGACTGGATCAAATTCTCTGGATGTTTGACATACCTTCTAGAACTTTCATATATTACCGGTATGTCACATAATATTTAGTGGATTCCCTTATTGAAGTCAGTAATTGCTGTTTAAAAGGAAGTAACTAGAAGAGAAGTAGGTGTTTACACACCGCTCTGAGTTACATTGATTGTTATTAACTAATCAACTTCTGTCAAATGATACTGTACAACTACCAGTGAAGAAGAGTGCTAATTACCAATTCACTCTATGTAGCTTGTATTTAGGCTTGACAACATTCAAATTTTACATTTTTGTTATAATTTCAATGGATAATATTCGCAAAAAGAAAAGGAGTACTTGTGGCACCTTAGAGACTAACCAATTTATTTGAGCATAAGCTTTTGTGAGCTACAGCTCACTTGATATTTATTTTGAAGATTTTTGTATTAATTTAAATTTGCACAGCTGCAAGTAGTTAAGGGGAGTCAGACAATTATTTAATGATAGATGTTGAGATTCAAAAAATTAAAGCTTTATAACTGTTAAAACACAAATTAACATGTCAAAATATACAAAGTAAACATCCTTAAAACAAACTCTTAAATTCTCCAGCAGCCTTTTTCTTTCTTTGACTATCTTCAAATTTCTATTTTTGATGGAAATATTTTTTGGGGGGAGGGGGGCCGTGAGTGTGTAAAATGACAGATTTTTATCTGTTAATTTCTTTCCAAACTTACTTGTGTGACACATAGAAAAAAATCAGTAAAATATTCTCTTTCAAATTATTTTAAGAATATAAGGTTCTCATCAAACTATAGTGGTAACTTGAGTATTGAGTGATATGTGCAAATACTGGCTTTTAATAGTTATCCCTGTGTCAAAAGCATCTGTAAATGGTTTTCATATTAAGATCTCAATGCTACTTTGTATTATACAGAAATCAAGTCTATAGGTGACCTACTTATGTTTTAATTTTTGTACTACTTTTACATTACTTTCTGTGTTTAAAGTGTGTGTGTAATACATCAAATCTTAAATTTTATTAGAAGGTGGTTAAGGTTTTCAGTACCCATTGACTCTATAACTTGCTGTACAGGGTTTAATTTAATTGAACATATGTTTATTCAGTTAGCCAGATTAAATGTTTTACTATTTATCTTTACTGATATCTGAGGGGAAATGAGAGGTCTTTTTTTCTCATTACCACCTAAAATTATAGGAAGATCCTAAAGGCATCATTAGGGGATGTCAGGATTAGAATGGTCCTAGGCCAGGGGTTCTTGAAAGCTTCCAGAGGAGCATGTCTTTATAAAGTGATTGTCTTGTGAATCATCTCCCCTCCCACTTTACCGTCACATATTTTGCATTGGCACTACAAAAACGGTACATATGAAGCAGTAATACTAGTGGAAGGAAAAATTGCCTTTGGTTTCTTTAAATAAAGTTTGGCAGCTGGAAGCAAAGAGGAGAGATGGCACCATGTGATCATCAACTTTTGGTAAACCTCTGGTGTCCCATTGGCCACAGTTCGGGAACCTATGTTTTGCCATCATGTTAACATTACACCTATGCTGAATATATTCTAGACCTAGGCTAATGCCTTTTTAAGAAAAAAAAATAGTTTAATATTGACTAGTGGGCCATATATAACATGAGGCAAGATCTCTATATCCATGTCTGAGGAAGGTTATTTTAGATTGCAAGATTTTCATAAGCATTTTAAAACTTTGCAAGGTGACCTCTTCAATATATTGAGCAAAGTGATTTTAAAACATGTAATATTTCAGGTGTTTTTTCATTTATACTTGCTTAACATTCCTAGAACCATTTTATATATAATATTGGAAATAAAGATGTAATATATTTTTTTCTTTCACTTAACATTGTCACACTACTTCTGATGGCAGAGGGGTAGCTTGTGAGCTTCCTTTGCCAGTGTGCTATTTGAGACAGGAGAAACATTGACGTTATTGGCCCCTCTGGTCTCAATCTGTTTTGAATAGGTCAGTGAGAGTCAGTCTCTCTCTCTCTCTCTCTCTCTCTCTCTAGGTAATGCAGATAATCAGTATTGCTTGGGAGCCCCCTTCTCCAAACTTTGGTTGTAAGGAAATGTCTTCGGTGGTCGGAGGGATGTGATTTCCAGGAGTCATGGGTGAAGTTAATGAATTTTCCCTGGGAAGAGATCAGATTTGCAAGGCCAGAAAATGATAAAATTGCCATGGACAGTTGATCAAAATGTTTTTTCCTACCATTTACATAGTATCTCCAGGGCATTGTTTATTTTTAGATTGTAAGACATGATACAATTTTGCAATCTTTTTTTTTTTTTTTTTTTTTTAATAAATGACTAATTTGCTGCTAGGAGCCTTAGAATTTACTTACTGCAATGTCTTCTGCTTTTCATAAGTAAAGTTCATATTAATCAAAATAATGGTATCTAACTAATTAATTAATCCGACCAGTAATGCTGCCAATGAACTTTGAGAACAAATCCAAACCTACCAGGAATCTTTCAGATTGCTAGGCTTTTTAATGAATTATAGGACTGCTTACTTTGTACATTAAATGAAGTTTTCTCCAAGAAGCTTCAATATTTATCTTTTTAAATAGACTGTACCGTGAAGAAAGAATTGGAACTTGTTAGTGGCCTTTTGAGAGGAGCAAGTACAAACTGAACACTTCTTGAAACTGCAAACTATATTACACTAAAATGGATATCATCTACATATAAATTGGTTTTGGAACCTAAGGGGGCTGGATTTAGTATATGTATGTTCAGATTCTATCACATTGCTTAATGGGTTAGATTTTATTAAGTACAATAAAACAGCATGAGATTTTTCAATAGAAAGCAAATTGAAGTGAAACCAGATAATTAATGACTATAACTCTTTATTTCTTAACACTGCATAGAAATAAATAAGCTTTACATAATACATGTATATATGGCACATGCCATCATAAAACACCATTACAACCCTTTCAACCCAAAAATAGCAGTTTTTTTCATTCAAACCCTTAACTGCTTATTAAAACATACTCCAACGTGTCCTTTTGTTTGTGTGTGCGCACACACATTACTTCTTCATTTGCTCATTAACTCTTTAGCAACTTATATATTTTAAGATGTATTACGGTATGTAAAATAAACCATGCAGTGACAGCCAACTGAATTTTCAAATATTGTTTCCAAAGAGGTTTATGAGAAATCTCCAATGTGCATACATTCTCAGTTTTAACACAGATAGCAGCATGTAAGTTTGCTGCTGATCTGGAAGGCCCTTAACTGCTTGGATGTCAACCTATTAATCAGAAGAAGATGTAGTAATAAGGTCCTCTAGCTAGTATAGTTAACAGTTAAAGTGGTTAGAATCCAGGTATGTATACATTCTACTTAAGACCAATGTGCGCCTGGCTCAAATAAATGAAATGAAACCTGGAAAGGGGCTTGCTGCTAGCCTGAATTTCTTACTATCGTTCATTATTTGAATTGCTTTAGAACAAACATATTGACTTCATGAAAGCACCCTCTAATGGTGTCTCAAGCCATTGTAAGAATTTCAAATGTGTAGTACTGAACATTTCAACTTCTGGGTAGGACATGGGGGCTCATACATCTTGCTGAGTTCACAGTTTGAATGCTCATGAATAGCATGGCAAGAATCTTTCAATTCAAACACTTTAACACTAGAAATTAAAAACTAAGAAAATATAGCACAAGACCATTGTACACGAGATGTTCTATTGGTCACTGTTTAAACTGTAGCTTAGTTTTGTGCTGAAAAATTACCCCATAGGTATACTAAGTTACTGTTTTGTTTTAAATGTTGCATGGGATGATGTAATTATGTGACTCTTATGCTAACCAAATTATTGGTTAAAAATACCACACTATATCATGCTGATGTTCTCATCCAACTCAATTAAAATAAAATAGAACACATTCAAACCATATATATGGCAACAACCTTTCACATTCCCTGATTAAAGTAGGGCTCTTTCTGCATTGGCTCATAATACACTGCTTTTTCCCATGAATTCATACATCCTTGGGCTGAGGTCTCCTCAGATCTCATAAGCTTAGGTATGAATTGTATTTATAGACCTCCAATGAAAAACCCAGTTGTTACCAGAAGTCATACTGGTAATACAATAAGTCAAATTCTTTCTTCTAGGTTATTAGTGAACCGATACCTTGGTATGGTGTTGTCGCATTCAGTTCTTGCTATGTATCAGACATGCTCTAATTACCTGTGCTCATTCAGAATCGGACTCTTCCTGTGAGAGTAGCTTTGTGAATCCTGATATCATGTCTACTTTCCTATTTTGGAGAAATTACATTTTACCTATCAAAACACCTCTGTAGTTTCAATGGAAAGTACTCTTCTTTGTTTCCTGACTGTATTTATTGTACAGGTACATTTTTTTTTATTCTTAAATTATTGTCTTTTCATTCCAAAGATGACTGGCTAGAGTATTTTGGATTGTATTTAGGTTTTTACATAAATTTCACAACTATAGATGCTAACTCCCCTATGGAGTTAAGAATAAGCAGGTAATACTAACATTTGTCATGTCAGGTTTCCTCTCCATTCCTCTCTCAAAGAAAACTTTGTGTTTATTAAAAAAAAAGGGGGGGGGGAGAAGGGTGATGAGCATAGGGGAACGTGCCCACCTTATTCCTTGATGTCAAAGTCTCCTCTATAAATACCCATTTACTCAAACTTTTAGTCTTGGAATGTTGACTCTTCATTAACATTCTGTGACTTCTCTGTACTAATAGCCACATTGGTTGAGTGTGTGTGAGAGAGACAACAATTATTACCCTCAATCGCCTCTTCTTGCCTGCTAATCTTCTAAATGAGGAAAAACATCTCTCTCACACAAGAACTCTAGGAGGGTCTGAGGCAGAAAAATCAACACTGGACCCAAACTGTCCCAAGTCCAGGAGTTTAACCTTTTACAGAGACATTGGTAAACTACAAATCCTAGACTGAAACTGTTTAATATTTTAGACTGTTTGAATTGCGACTTTCGGTTTGGACCCACCAGGTATAAATATAATGTTTGTGATTATTTCATTGCCATATGTAGAGATTCTTTAGTTTTTCTGGTGCCAATAAACTGATCATCGCTACCACTGCTTGCCTTTCCCACCCCCGTTTCATTTTATGTACTACTTTTTCCTAGTCTGATCTTCTGTTATAACAGCTGTTTTTGTAGGCATTATCTGAAATAACACACCTGGAAAACTCTTATGCACAGAGAAGTGATCCTTCATTCACTATCATAATTTTTCTGACCCCTTTAAATTTCTATCCTCTGCCAAAGTCTCCCATCATTAAAATAATAAGCAGTGTTGACCACTGAAATGAAGAACAACTGATGTGTTAGCTGTAGATCAACTTTGAATTTCACCTCCATTTCCACTGTGGTGATGTGAATTACATACTTGGAATGCATAGGAAATTTTTCATAGAGTCAAATGTTTTTTGTTTTTTTTTTCTATTAAGACAAAGTTGACTGCATTTTAACTTTAAAAATATTTATCAACTTTTTAAACGATTGAGTTTTTTGTTGTAGGTGAGAACTGTTATCCCTCTCTGCATAATATGTGGTATCATCTTTCCTTTTTCTCTAATCCAACCTATACGTGGGTCAATAGACAATTATTTCTTTTTCTGTTTGTGGCAAATATGTTTTTATAGAACTTGACATAAAACTGTTACCCATAAATGGGGAACTCACAGTTTTACTGCAATATCTTTAATGCGTTACAGTGAAAAGTGATGATTCACATTTTTGTGCAATAGTTTTTATTTATGTTTGAGAGCTATGTATAAACTACCTTACACACTTTTGTGTTTCTGTAATACAACAGTGAACAAAACAGTGAGGTCAACATGCACTTGATTCAAGAAAAAGATCAAGTGTAGTCAGAGGGAAAAGGGGAAAATACAAACAATATTAGAGATCTATTTTTTTTTATTACATTAGCACCTAGGATCATAATCAAGGACTAGGATTCCACTGCTCTGGGCACTGTGCCAATGTAAAACAAAGACCTTGTCTATACTTGCCTGCACTTGCAGGTGGCATGTGGGGTGCATGTAGCTACACACTGCAGGGAAAGGTAGGCTGCAGCCACATTCACTGATGTGTGTAGCTACGCACAGCAATGGAATGCTCTGGCAACAGGGAGGTGGAGGCAGTGGGACACTATGTTGCTAAAAATTACAGTATTGGTACAGGAGGCATTTCTTGGGCATGTGGAGAGCTTGTGTAGGGTGCTGAGCCCTAGGGTTCAGGCACATAGGTCAGTACATCACTTAAGCAGTGCCTCACCATCTATTCTGCTGTTATTCCCATGCTAGTTGGGCATCCTGTGTCTCTATTCTACACGCTGCTGTTAACTGTAGACAGATCCAAACTCTGTCTTTGCCCCAAAGAGCTTATGCGCTACTACAATGATGGGCCCTAATGTAAATTACTTTCTAATGTAAATCATGTTTTATCTGAAGATAACTCATCCCCTCAAATTTGTCAGGTCATTCTTCAAGCAAGGTATTTCTCCCATGTCCTAAAACCACTATTCTTATATTGGATTAGAATTCTGCTATCTTTATAATAGACCGGGATTGCTAGTTCATAACTCTTCTCTGATCATAACTGTCCTTGGATACATCCAAAAAAAACTTGACTTTACTTACTGTTTGAAATTATTTGTAGATTTCTTCAGTGAATAGTTCTTGCTTTGTAGATTATTGAGAAACAGTTTTGTTGCAAAGAAGTAAACTTTGAAATCTTGTTCTGTCTTTTTCACTTAATATTTTGTTAAAATTCCATTTTCAATGTTATATTTTGCTAGCCAGCAACAATGACAGGAAAGGCAACACTTCCACATCTGTTAATAGTTTTGGAATGTATTGCTTCAATCCTTCTGTAGTTTATCAATTTATATTTTAACATCTCCATTTCGGTATGACCATGTGAGTTTTCCTTTAGCTAGAGATACAGCTTGTTAAGATTATTTTGGTTAACCTGCACCCTGTTCAGATATACAGCCTGCATGAGCAGTATCCTGCTCATGACACACACTGTGGCAGCAGCTACCTTGCTCAAAGGTATAGTGTAGACTGTGAATTATTTTTGTCCTGCTTTCAGCTAAATGGAAGTGAACCAAGTGAAAGTTCTGGTCAACAACCAAGCACAGCAATTGATTGATTGATGATCCTCCAGTGCTTTCCCACAACTCCCAGGGCTGTGTTGTTCCACAATTACCAATGGGACAGACAAATTCTACCATAATACCTTGCAGAAGCAAGCATAGAATAGTGCACAGCAAACTGCACCATCACTTATAGGATATGTCCTTGAAAACATTTGCATCCCCTGCATTTGGGTACAGTATGAGTGGAACGTTATTGTTCTCTTGCAGTGTGCTTGTATCCGCTCAGATTAGTCTGAAACAAACTAAGTAACTTCTAACTGATTCAATTGTGGTATGTCTATAGTGAAGACATACCCTAGTGGGCAAACCACTGTGCTAGATGAGTATTCTTCAGCCAGTTAATGTCTGTCAATATCAACCACGCAGTTAATGGGTGTTCTTTGTACAAAATACAGCATACTAAATAACAATATTAACTCTGCTATTATTGTGTTGTAACTAATGGCAAATGCTGAATTTTTTAAATGGTGTCTGTGGTGATAGCCATATTCCAATGAGGTATCCTGCAATTTTAATATCCCTTAGTCATTCAAAGCTGATAGCCCTAGTAGACATTAGGCACTGAAGCTTTTATTTTGTTGTGTCCACTGGAAGAGCTGATATTTCTGTTTGCATCCTATATCGTCTACCCTCTGCTTACTCTACATTTCTGTACAAACTCACTCAATGAAAAACACAATGCACTTGAGTTGCAAGCTATTAGATAGTGGACAGTATTTCAATGCACTTCAGTTCATGCATCCACCTAGACCAAAGCAAATTAACTCTGAATGAGACCGTGTATTCATGGTTACATGGAGGAAGAAGCATAGCCTTATCCAGCTGACGCAATGATGAAATGGATAAGCTTTAGAGGGAATCCTTTCCAATTGATTAAAGATGGTTGGATAAATTTTCAAGAGGCAGAGGATTTAAGGGAAGGGGAAGAGAAACATGATTTACTGGGATAGGGAGTGGACAAGAGTCATAGGGCATTTCCCAATAGTTGTTGTTCTGCACTTACCCCATAACATTCTATTTTGTCACCATTAATCTCTGTGTAGATTTTTTTTTCCTTTGGATGTTGTAGTGTGGTGAGTGGAACTAAGGAAAGAGGAGCCAGGTTTCAAGAGAGACTTAGTTTAGTGTGACTACAAGGGCTCAGCCTTATGGCAGACAGTTACTACAAACACATACCTCTCAGCATATAACATTGGCCTATACAGATGCTCATAATCTCCCTGCCTCATGAATAACCTTAAGGTTCCATGAATAACCTTAATTAGGCCCTTATCCTGCTTTAGCATCTATGTGTGTAACAGACTGCCTAGGCTAAGTATTTTAATTATGGTTAGGATTCAAATACTTTGTTTTCTATCTGACATTGATAAGGCCTTCTGAAACTGTAGGGATTGCTTAGACTCAGAACATAATATTACATTCACTTAAATATTTTTTAGTTCCTAGAACTACCAAACAAAAAAAAAAGGCTTAAAATGTTCACACTTATCTGATGCAGTATTGCCTTTCTGAAAGAATAGATTTAAGAAATATATGAATAGTTCTATATACATTGCAAGAATTTTAACATTCCACACACCTGGAAGACATTTCTTTTCTCAAGGGATAAGCCATTAAATCACTAAATTCTTTTGAACAGACCTACTACTTGCAGGACAGGTAGAATTTTAAGGTACTCTGCATGAAATCCTGGTCCCACTGAAGTTAATCACAAAGCTTTCTGATTTTAATGGGGCCAGAGTTTCACTTGCCAACATTTATCTCCATGAAATATTGTCTCTCAAACCCAAACTTCCGGCTTTATTCTTTCCACATGCAATAACATTTATGCATTGTCAATACACAAATCTATGTCACAATGAGAACTGAAAATATGGAGCAGACTGAGTGAATTTTACTATTAAGTGAATAAACCAAGGACTACTGTACCTGATTGTATGATTCACTGTACTTAACCCATTTCAAATTAAATTTGATTAAAGGGCCTGGAAAAAATACCTGATGCTGTAGAATCATAGAATTACAGAACATTAGGGTTGGAAGAGACCTCAGGAGGTCGTCTAGTCCCCTGCTCAAAGCAGGACCAAGCCCAACTAAATCACTCCAGCCAGGGCTTTGTCAAGCCTGACCTTGAAAACCTCTAAGGAAGGAGAGCCCACCACCTCCCTAGGTAACGCATTCCAGTGCTTCACTACCCTCCTAATGAAATAGTGTTTCCTAATATCCAACCTAGACCTACCTCACTGCAACTTGAGACCATTGCTTCTTGTTCTGTCATCTGCCACCACTGAGACCAACCTAGCTCCATCCTCTTTGGAACCGCCCTTCAGGTTGTTGAAGGCTGCTATCAAATCCCTCCTCACTCTTCTCTTCTGCAGACTAAATAACCACAGTTCCCTCAACCACTCCTCATAAGTCATGTGACTCAGCCCCCTAATCATTTTCATTGCCCTCTGCTGGACTCTTTCCAATTTGCCCACATCCCTTCTGTAGTGGGGGGACCAAAACTGGATGCAATACCGAGGTTTGGCCTCACCAGTGCCAAATAGAGGGGAATAATCAGTTCCCTTGATCTGCTGGCAATGCTCCTACTAATACAGCCCAATATGCCATTGGCCTTCTTGGCAACAAGGGCACACTGCTGACTCATATCCAGCTTCTCATTCACTGTAATAATCCCCAGGACCTTTTCTGCAGAAATGCTGCTTAGCCAGTTGGTCCCCAGCCTGTAACTTCTAGTCTCTCACTGTAGTGCCACACATCTGAAATTTATCTTTCTGTAGTCTGTGTGGAGCTTTGAGAGTAGGTAAGGTCACTCACAAGTTTGTTTTGAAGAATGAAATTGTGTAAATGACGACACTTTTTTTTTCTCCATCTCCTATTTTTACCACAGCTTGGCTTATAAGATCCAGTTTAATTTTAACCATGTGCTTAAACCCAATGGAAGTAAAGGTTAAAGTGAAGCATGTGCTTCAGTGCTTTAGTCAATTGGAGTAATAGTGCATATCTACTTTGACTGAAAGGGGATGATTCTCAGACCCAAATGGAAGAGACAATAAGATAAGTAGTGTCACTGGTACCATCCCAGACAAGGCAGTGGAATGGTAAGGAATGTTAAATAGTGCAAGAGACTATTTGGAGGCCGTGAGATGTGAAGCTATTATCTCTTCACTATCCTAGGAAGGTAGTTTGGATGGGATTGACTCTTTGATCTGTATTAGATGCATCAGAGGTTGTTTACTTGGCTCCAATGTATATAAAGTATACACTAGTTGGTACATTGTCAAGTAAATTATGGACTGCTCTAGCAGAGATACCTTCATATTGTAAATGAAACCATAGAGTTATGGCTAAAAGGGTATTTATCCGATGGAAGAACAGGGTGTTCAGAGATATGGGGGATGTAGCACAGTTGAGGCTGTCTTGATAAACTGAACTCTGAACACCCAGATGTTCAAATGTTTAACAGAATTTCCCAGCTTTCAGATGTTTGGATTCCATTTTAAATAAGCTGTACTTATTTTCAACAGACACACCTTGTAATCATTAACAACCTTAGCTTAATAGACAGAATTTTATGTCACATTGTCTGGGTTATTAGAAGCAAATTAGTTTCACCTCAGTGTTTTACCTACTGCAGCAAGTTCTTATCTCCGCTATGATTGAATAAATGTTTATTCCACATGGAAACCAAACATAACACGAAGTTAAACTCAATGTAGCATTGTATGAGAATCAAATACTATGCCTATGGAGCCTATAACCTGTCTGAACCTCAGAATCCCCTCTGATTGTATTAACTCCACCAATATATTCATACAGTGGTGGGTGTAAATTGTTAGACTAGTAAGATTGGTATACTAATACTCTCTCTGGCTTTTTTGTTATTGGCTATCAATTATTTGTAAGTAACATGAAAAGACTGTAAACTGTGCAGGAGCTAACATACCTGTTATATAAACTTCATAGCTATTCTGTTCTACCTAGGTTCCTAGCTTGTGACAGTCAGCATATCATCAGTGAATGCTAGGTGGTCATGCTACTGCATACATCTTTATAACATTCCAGTTTGGCCGTAAATATTGATGGCAATTTTGTGGGTGTGTGCATGTATTCATGCACCAAGGTTAGTATTTTCACACCGGTATCGGTGCAATATTTAGAATATCTTCTATAGTCTGGCATTTTTGCCTATTCTGACTGTGTACGTTCCAAATAGTCTTATTAACTACTAGAGAGACAAGGTGGGTGAGGTAATATATTTTTATTGGACAAACATCTGTTGGTGAGAGAGACAAGCTTTCTAGATTACACACAGCTCTTCTTCAGGTCTGGGAAATGTATGCAGTGTCACAGCTAAATACAAGGTGGAACAGATTACTTATCATAAGTAGCTAACATATTTCAAGGGGCCCTTCAAGGTGGAGTGGTCCATTTAGAACCTTCCAGTCACATGGGAGAAGGCCTACAGACTACTGTATGCAAGAAACCCACAGATCACCACACCTATCTTCATAGGCAGATGTGTGGATGTGATGTTTAAAGATTGCCTGGTCAAGGATAGAGAACCTGCTTCAATACAGAAGTAAAACCTCTTCTGACAGCCCCCCACAATTGTCATATACCACCCCACACTGGAACCCATCAGGAGTATAAAACTACAACAGCCCAAACTTGATGGGGACCCCATCCAGAAAGAAATCTTTTTTTTCCCCAAACCCCCTCTTTTGGCCTTCATACACCCTCCTTCCTGCAACCTCTAGATATTGGATTTATGGCATATCACAATAAGTTATAACCCACTAATAACTTTCCCTCAGCTGTCTTCCTTCCCTTCCTTTCCATCCTATGACTGATGGCGTATTGATGGGCTACTACACTTTGAATGGTCTGTTGAAATATGTGTTAACTACTTATGCTGAAAAATCTGTTCCACCTTGGATTTGACTGTGAAATTGAGGCCTGGTCTATACTACAGACCTACCAATATAACTACATCACTCAGGAGTGTGATGTAGTTATACTGACCTAATCTCTCCCCCGCCTCTCACCATGTACACAGCTACTGCCTCTCGGGGAGGTGGATTAACTATGTCAATGGAAAAAGCTCTCCCGTTGCTGTAGAAGTGTCTTCACTAAAGTGATACAGTGACACAGCTGCACCATTGCATCTGTGCCGCTGCAGCATTGTGGGTGAAGACAAGCCCTGAGTAAATTTCCCAGACCTGAAGAAGTGCTCTGTGTAAGTTCAAGCTGTTTGTCTCACCAATAGACATAAAAGACATTACCTCACCCATCTCATCTCTGTTGTATCCTCGGACCGACAGAGCTGCAACAACTCTGCTTACCTCTTATTTTGAAAAATCTGCAAATCGCTTTACTCTTACTATGTTACACCTTACCCTATCTCTGTTTGTATGTTTAACAACCAAAGCACACAGTGTGAGGACTGAAGACTTCATAGAATCAGGGAATATCAGGATTGGAAGGGATCTCAGGAGGTCATCTAGTCCAACCCCCTGCTCAAAGCAGGACCAATCCCCAACTAAATCATCCCAGCTAGGGCTTTGTCAAGCCTGACCTTAAAAATATCTAAGGAAGGAGATTCCACCACCTCCCTGGGTAACGCATTCCAGTGTTTCACCACCCTCCTAGTGAAAAAGTTTTTCCTAATATCCAACCTAAACCTCCCCCACTGCAACTTGAGATCATTACTCTTTGTTCTGTCATCAGCTGAGAACAGTCTAGATCCATCCTCTTTGGAGCCCCCTTTTAGGTAGTTGAAAGCAGCTATCAAATCCCCCCTCATTCTTCTCTTCTGCAGACTAAACAATCTCAGTTCCCTCAGCCTCTCCTCATAAGTCATGTGTTCCAGTCCCCTAATCATTTTTGTTGCTCTCTGCTGGACTCCTTCCAATTTTTCCACATCCTTCTTGTAGTGTGGGGCCCAAAACTGGGGACACTACTCCAGATGAGGCCTCACCAGTGTCGAATAGAGGGGAACGATCACATCCCTCAATCTGCTGGCAATGCCCCTACATATACATCCCCAAATGCCATTGGCCTTCTTGGCAACAAGGGCACACTGTTGATTCATATCCAGCTTCTCGTCCACTGTAACCCCAGGTCCTTTTCTGCCGAACTGCTGCCTAACCACTCAGTCCCTAGTCTGTAGCAGTGCATGAGATTCTTCTGTCCTAAGTGCAGGACTCTGTGCTTGTCCTTGTTGAACCTCATCAGATTTCTTTTGGCCCAATCCTCTAATTTGTCTAGGGCCCTCTGTATCCTATCCCTACCCTCCAGCGTATCTACCTCTCCTCCCAGTTTAGTGTCATCTGCAAACTTGCTGAGGGTGCAATCCATACCATCCTCCAGATCATTTATGACTTGGCATGCAACACTGAAATTCTTTTTGGATGATACCCTAGTCTTGCCTAAAGACAATCCTACTCTGACAAAATCCTCACCAAAACTGAGTCTCAGTGAAAAGAGCCTATCTAAATGTATAATATTCTGTTTGAAGAAAAACATTAATATTGTGATATTTAAAAAACAAAACAAAAAAACCCCTCTGTCCTTAAGGAGGATAATAAATAACCCATCTCCATTTCCTCTCCTTGCTGTTTTATTCAGGATGAGTGCCTCATGTTGATTTTAGGAATATCTTGACTAAAAGTAGTCCCTGGAGCTTTCCTTATTTCAAGCTACCACTCATTTCTGGTGGGATTTCAATCAGGCAGCTGTTGTTCTGTAACCACCGCTGAGCACACTGCTAATTAATATCTCCACTGTTGCCTTGTGCTACCCCCAATTTTTTTGCTGTACCCACCTGTTCCCTTGTCATAGTTGGATTGCACAACCTTTGGGACAGGGACTGTCAACTTATGATGCGTTTGCATAATGCCTAACATCACCGGGCTGGAGCTTTTATGTGCTTCCACAGTAGAAATAATAATTCAGTGAAGTCTTTGCTTATTAAATGGAAGCACTAATGTTCACTCTGGCATATAAAATTAGTCAAGATAACTAAGTGCTTTGTAACTGTTCACAGTCAGCTTTGGAATCTCAAAAAATTGGGTGACTGGGCAACAAAATAGTAGATGAAATTCAACAATAAGTGCAAATGCAATGCACGCTGGAAAACATAATTCCAACTACGCATATATGATGGCTCAAATGAGCGGTTACCATTCAAGAAAGATCTTGGAGTAATCCTAGAATCATAGAAATTTAAATCTAGACATCTAGTATAGTCCCCTGCATTGAAGCAGGACTAAATATTATTAGACCATCCCTGACAGGTGTTTCTCTAACCAGCTCCTTTAAAACCTCCAAGGATGGAGATTCCACAACCTCCCTAAATAATGTATTCCAGTGCTTAGGTACCCTTATAGTTAGGAAGTTTTTCCTAATTCCTAACCTAAATCTTACTGTAATTTAAACCAACCTTTTTCATATTGAAGACTGTTATGTTCCCACTCAGTCTTTTCTTCCTCCAGACTAAATAAACTTTTTTTAAGTCTTTCATCATACGTCATATTTTCTTGACCTTTAATCATTTTTGTTGCTTTCTTCTGCTCTGTTGACTTTCTCAAATTTGTCCACATCTTTCCCACATCTGGTTTCCAGAACTGGACACACTACTCCAGTTGAGGCTTTATCAGTGCTGAGTAGAGTGGAAGAATTATTACTTTTGTCTTGCTAACAACTCTGATAATACATCCCAATGATATTCACATTTTTTTTGTAACAGTACTACATTCTTGACTAATATTTAGTTTACAATCCACTATAATCCCCAGATGACTTTCTGCTGTACTCCTTCCTAGGCGGTCATTTCCTGATTTTGTATTTGTGCAATTGATTATTCCTTTCTCAGTGTAGTACTTCACATTTGTCTTTTCTGAATTTCATTTTATTTATTTCAGACTGTTTCTCCAGTATGTCAGGATGATTTTGAATTCTAATCCAGGCCTCTAAAACACTTGCAACCCCTTTCAGCTTGGTATTGTCTGCAAACTTTAAGTGTATTCTCTTTGCCATTGTTCAAATTATTTATGAATATATTCAATAGAAGTAGACTCAGGACAGATCCCTGGGGGATCCCACTCTCTGTGACCCTCCAGTTTGACTGTGAATCTTTGATAACTACTCTGAGTACAGTTTTCCAACCTGGTGTGCACCCAATTTATAGTAAATTTGTCCAGGCTGTATTTCTCTAGTTTGTTTATGAAAAGGTTATGTGAGACGCTATCAAAAGCCATACTACAGTTGAGATATATCACACCTACTTCTTGCCCCCTCCAGAAGGTTTGTTACCCTGTTAAAGAAGTATATTAGGTTGGTTTGACATTTGTTCTTTACAAACCTGTGTTGACTGTTACTTATCTCCTAGATGCTTAGACTATTGTCTAATTATTTGCACAATTATCTTTCTGGGTAATGAAGTTAAGATGACTGGTCCATAGTTCCCTGGATTGTCCTTATTCCCCTTTTTATAAATAGATACTATATTTGCCCCCTTTTCAGTCCTCTGGTATCTCTCCTATCTTCTACAAATTTTCAAAGATAATCACTAATGGCTTAGAGATTTCTTCAGCCAGGTCCTTAAGGATATTTTTAAGAATTTCAAGTAATAAAAGGTTGTTACAAGGAGGAGGGAGAAATATTGTTCTTAACCTCTGAGGATAGGACAAGAAACAATGGGCTTAAATTGCAGCATGGGAGGTTTAGGTTGGACATTAGGAAAAACTTCCAAATAGTTAGGGTAGTTAAGCACTAAAATAAATAGCCTATGCAGGTTGTGGGATCTCCATCACTAGAGATTTTTAAGAGCAGGATAGACAAAAACCTGTCAGGGATGGTCTAGATAATACTTAGTCCTACCATGAGTTCAGGGGACTGAACTAGATGACCTCTCAAGGTCCCTTCCAGTCAGATGATTCTAGGATGTATTTCATCAGGTCCTGTAGACTTGAAAACCTTTAACCAGTCTAAATATTCTTAATTTGTTCTTTTTCCTAATTTAGCCTCAGATCCTATCCAGTTTACACTGGTGTTCGCTATATTAGTCATCCAGTCACTGCTAACCTTTCTCATGAAAAAAATCTGGTGAAAGAAAAAAAAAAGCAACTGCTGCATTTTCTGTTCTTTCTCTCCTCTTGGGCACAATGGACCTTTGTCGTCCTCTTACTTCTAGTGTATTTGTAAAATGTTTTCTTGTTACTCTTTATGTCTCTAATTGACCTTATTTTGTGCCTTGGCCTTTCTAATTTTGTCCCTGCATGCTTGTGTTGTGTGAGGCTGTGTTGTTGTTTTTCTCCCCCCCCTCCCCCCATCTTTTTGTATCTTTTGTAATGTAACATAGTTTCCACTTTTTGTGTGACTCTCCTTTTTGGTTTCAGGTCTCTGAACATCTCCTGGTTAAGTCTGGGTGGTCTTTTACCATAATTCCCATCTTTCCTACACATTTGGACACATTTCCTACACTCTTGTGGCCTTACTGTCTCTTTTAAAAAAACAAACAAACCTGCCAACTATCCTGAACTTTTTTTTCCCCACTTAGACTTGCTTCCCATGGGATCTTACCTACCAATCTGAGTTTGCTAAAGTCTGCCTTCTTGAAGTCCATTGTCTTTATGCTGCTGTTTTCCTTCCTATCATTCCTTAGAATCATGAATTCATCATTTCATGATTACTCTCCTCCCGTCCCCCAAGCTGCCTTCCAATTCTTTACCATTTCATCCCTATTAGGCAGAATCAAATATAGGACAGTGTCTCCCCTAGTTATCACCTTCTGTAATATAAAATTGACTCCAATGCATTCCAAGAACTCTGATAATGTGTTTCTTTCTGTATTTTCCCAAAAGACAACTGGCTGGTTGAAGTTCTCCATAAGAATCAAGTTTTAACAACGTCCTCCAAAAGCACAGTTGTTTTAAAAAAAAACTTCATCTTCCTCTTCTTTCTAGTTAGGTGGTCTGCAGTAGACCCCTTACCATGACATCACCCTTGTTTTTTACTCCTTTCATCCTTATCTAAAGACTTGCAACAGGTCTGCCTCCCATCCCTATCTCGACATCGCTGCAAGTTAATACATCTTTGATCTAAAAGACCACGCCGGCTCCCTTTTTTCCTGTCTGTTATTCCTGAACAAACTGTACCCTTCTATACCAACATTCCAGTCATGTGAATGACCAAACAAAGTCTCAGAGCTGCTTATTCTTTCATAATTGTGATTATTCGGTAGTATTGCTAGTTTTTTTTCTCTTCACTCCCCATACTTCTTGCATTAGTATACAGATATCTAAGATATTAATTAGATTTCACCACTCTATTTCCTCTAGTCTCCTTTCTCCATGCTGTTATTGCTTTCTGTTTTGGACTTACCTGTGGTATTTTTTTCTCCAACCCCTGACAACTATAATTTAAAGCCTGCCTCACTAGGTTAGCCTGCCTTCATTTAAAGATATTCCTTCCCTTCTCAGAACAGCATCCAGTGGTTGAGACAGCTGAAGCCCTCCCGAGACACCATCCATGCATCCTTCTCCAGGATGTCTGTCTCTGCCCTTGATTGGAAGGATTATTGAGAATACTATCTGCACTCCCAACTCTTTTTTACCCTCACTCAGAGCATTTTAGTCACTTTTGATCTACTCGGGGCCCTTCTGTAAAAAAAAAAAAAAAAAAAAAACAAAAACAACAACTAGGGAGTAGAACTTCGGTCTGCAGAGCCTGAGACAGCTAATATTCCCACAGTGCCACCAGGAGGCCATGCAGAGGCACAGCAAAGAAGCACTATGGAGAGTATGCACTGCAGGAAGTACTGCCCGCATGGATAAGCAGCACCAGGTAGTAGTCAGAGTGTATTATGATCTTCATCAGTCCTTCCGTAAAGTCTCTGATATGAGCCCCTGGCAGGCAGCACAATTCCTGGGATGCCAATTCAGGCTGGAAGGTGGATGTCTGTCTCCTTTAGAAGGAAGTCAGCAATGACCACCACCTTTTATTTCCTCTTGGGAGTGGTGGCTGCAATCCTCCCAGCCTTGGTGGTACATGGTGTCTCTTCTTCCCCCTTCGGAGGAGATTCCTCATCCCTTATTGTCAGAGAAGCACACTGTTCTATTTTTTTCTGTGGATAGTGGGTTGGGAGCAGGGATGGAGCACTGTCTGGTGCCAGAAGTAGCTAGCAGCCAGCTTCCTCCCTGTGAAGAAGTCATTTTCCCCTAGTGGTGATAATGCAGCCCTCTCCAGTGGGATTGCTTTCTCAGCCTTGGGGGTCTTCCTAAACTTACCTTCAATGAATTATTTGTGTATGCAGATGCTCCTGAGCCTAGCCACCTCCTCCTGTATCTCTCCCACCTGCTTTCTGAGAGATTCTTCCAGTAGGCACCTCTCTCACAGGACGGTCTTCCCAGCCTGTATTTCTATAACTGGGAAATGCAGATTAGAGGCAACCATGGTCTGCTTCTCTGTCTGGACACATCTTGGATAGACCTCTGAAAACTTCAGCTTAATGTGCAGTAGTAATCAAAAAGACTAACCATGTTAGGAACTAGTAGAAAAGGGACAAAGTAAGACAGAAAATATCATAATCCCACTATATAAATCAATGGTGCACCTACTGTAGCAAAGAGGGGTTAAAAGCAGCCCTGGAGAGGGCTGCAGCTGGGATAAGCTAGGCTAACTGGGGAAGCAGCCACAGGTATGGCCAGCTCAATCAGGGCCCAGCTGGGAGGTATTGCCAATACAGAGAGGGACCGGGATATCATACAGGAAGTTGTGGATGACCTTGTAAATTGGAGTAATAGTAATAGGATGAAATTTAATAGTGAAAAGTGCAAGGTCATGCATTTAGAGATTAATAACAAGATTTTTTGTTATAAACTGGGGACATATCACTTGGAAGTAACAGAGGATGAGAAGGACCTTGGAATATTGGTTGATCACAGGATGACTATAAGCCGCCACTGTGACATGGCTGTGAGAAAAGCTAATGTGGTCTTGGGATGCATCAGGCGAGGTATTCCAGTAGAGATAAGGAGGTGTTAGTACCATTATACAAGGCACTAGTGAGACCTCATCTGGAATATTGTGTGCAGTTCTGGTTTCCCATGTTTAAGAAGGATGAATTCAAACTGGAACAGGTACAGAGAAGGTCTACTAAGATGATCCGAGGAATGGAAAACCTGTCTTATGAAAGGAGACTCAGAGCTTGGCTTGTTTGGCCTAACCAAAAGAATGCTGAGGGGAGACCTACTTGCTCTCTCTAAATATATCAGAGGGATAAATAGCAGGGAGGGAGAAGAATTATTTAAGCTCAGTACCCTCAGTGGGGTAACTACAAGAACAAATGGATATAAACTGGCACTCAGGAAGTTTAGACTTGAAATTAGACTAAGGTTTCTAACCATCAGAGGAGTGAAGTTCTGCAACAGCCTTCCAAGGGGAGCAGTGGAGGCAAAAGACACATCTGGCTTCAAGATTAAGCTTGATAAATTTATTGGGAGGATGGTATGATGGATAGCCTAATTTTGGTAATTAATTGATATTTCACTATTAGCGGTAAATATGCCCAATGGCCTGTGATGGGACACTAGATAGGGTGGGATCTGAGTTACTACAGAGAATTCCTTCTTGGGTGTCTGGCTGGTGAGTCTTGTCCACATGCTCAGGGTTTAGCTGATCACTATATTTGGGGTCAGGAAGGACTTTTCCTCCAAGGCAGATTGGCAGATGCCCTGGGGGGGGGGGGGGTTTCGCCTTCCTCTGCAGCGTGGGGAATGGGTTACTTGCTGGAGGATTCTCTGTACCTCCAAGTCTTTAAACCATGAGTTGAGGACTTCAATAGCTCAGACATAGGTCAGGGGTTTGTTACAGGAGTGGGTGGGTGAGATTTTGTGGCCTGCGTTGTGCAGGAGTCAGACTAGACTATCATAATGGTACCTTCTGACCTTAAAATCTATGAGTCTATAAGAGGGCTGTGGGTCAGAAGCTGGAGGGAATCTCACTCTAGCCGTGGAGTGGGAAGGGCTTACTGCCTGGGAGCAAGGTACCTGAAGTAGAGCAGTGCTGGGGAAGGGCAAAAGGGAGCTCCAGCCTGGCAAACCCCCAGGCTGCAGGCTTTGTTGAAAGCCTACAAAAGGTACTGGGGCTACAGAGAGGCAGCCCAGGGATAGGCAGAGGCAGTCCCTAACCCCTTGCCAATGATGAGTGGCCATTACAGACTGCAGTCTGCCCCAGTGAGCTGGGGGCTAGATGATGTCTGGCAGTAGCCACTGAGGCAAGGTGGGTTTAGAGGGTTGAGAGTTCCCCTGGGAGGGGAGACCCAGAGTGTGGGGATACTGCTAGGGGAGAATTTAGGGTAAAGGGCACCAGGTAAAGGGCACCGTGGCCTGGGAGCGACAAGGGGCCAGCAGCAAGCAAGACACTGGCCTGCAGAGGGCTCTCTGTAATGTGATGGCCAAAAGTATAGCTGTGTTCAGAAAAGAATTAGATAAGTTCATGGGGGGTATGTATTTTCATGGCTATTAGCCAAGATGGTCAGGGATGCCAGAAGAGGAAGACAGGTGGATTTCTCCAGAATTACTCTAGTATGTACATGCCTCCTGAAGCTCTGGTACTGGTCAGGATGGACCTTTTGGTTTGACCCACTATGGTAGCTCTTATGATGTTGTTTGCTAATGTCTGTGTTTGTTTAGGGACCTCTAGGTGACTCAAACGAGTCCATTTGTCCATGGATTGTGATTTTCTGTGATGCTTAAAACTACCTACGAAAGTAAACTGTTTTTGTTTCTACTCAAACATAGCTATGCAAATAACTGAACTGAAGAAATGAAAGTAAACTTGGTTTTGGTAAACTTGTTAGACCTGCAATAGAGGTCTCGCTGTGGGATGGGGAGCAAGCAGATTCTAGACTCAATGTTGGTATACAATACTCTAAATGCTAGTTATTGATTACAAAACAAACCTTACTCGCTCCACATTCACACCCCAAACATACTAAACCAGAGTCCAAAGGTCAGAATGGTCCCTATGGCCAGTTGAGGTTCCTTCTGTCAGGATAAGGTCATAAGATGTGGGGAGCCAGCAAAAACCACATCTGTATCTACACGGGACTCTTAATCAATAAATGACTCCAGTTTTCAGAAATCATAGGCATCCATTTGTCATCCATTCCATTGCGTTACCGGTTCTTTGCCTTTGTTTACTAGGCCTTCTACCCACACAATTCCAAAGAGACAATCCTGGGTGGGCCGCCATGATCCAAGGTATGCCATTACCTCCAATTCTTATACAATTTTATATCAGTCCAGCTGGTGCTATTTCCTTTTCTGATGATTTTCCGTACTTTTCTAAGAAGATAAGATTATTAGAACTCTTTGTGCAAAAACAGTCCTTGACCTTAAGTCCTTTGTTTCGGCTGCTAACTTGCAATTCACACATTCATGTCAAGCATGTATCAATCATACCAGGACTCAATGACCTACAACATATTACATGGATATATGAATCACTGTGTGTGTGTGTGTGTGTGTACATATATAATCCCAACAAACTGAAATACCTGAAATCTTTTTTTCTTCATTTGGATTCCAAGGATTTTTTTACCTTTTTATTTTTTAATAAAATTGACATAAAATTCAAAATGAAGTCTCTTTGAAACAAAAAGTCAAAATGCTTCATTTAGAAAATGTCAAAATGAAACTTTTAGACTTTGAGGCTTTTTTTTGTGATGGTTGTGGGGTTGACCAAAACAATGTGTGAAATTTGTTGGTCAGCTGGAATCTGCATTTTTGGTGAATAAACATTTAGTCCAAAAATATTCACCCAGCCCTAAACTTAAAATATTTCAGTTACTATTTTAAATACCTGAGTTTGGTTTTGATTAATGTTTAAGTTAAAAAAATTCTACTTATCTTTAAAGCATTGTTTTGTTTTTTCTCCACATTCAAAAAGAAAATGTAACCTCTTGGTAAACTTAGTGTTCGACAACAATACTCAGTGGTAGTCCTGCAAACCATCCCAATACACTAGCCTTTTGGTATCTTTTAGTGATTAATCTTGTCAATGATAAGGACTGTCTTCTTTGCTTGACAGTCACAGTTTATCTTTTCAGTAAATGCATTTTCTCTTTTGGAAAATTGACAAGGAGAACATCCCTTGTAGCTAATGGCTGTTATCACTCTAGCTTTACAGATGATAGATTTTCTTCTAAATACCCTCAAGCGTGATATTTGCTGTCAGTGTCTACCTTGCTCTCATCCCCTGAATTTGGATGTGGCTGATAATATTATCCCAGTGTAACACTGGAAGTTTCTTTTCTGTCTTTCTGATAATAATTTAAATAGTTTTGAGGGTGACACCATATGTAGAGCAGAGAGTAATGTAAGCCAAGTGCTCTATGTGACGTTAAACTTACGAAAATGGGAAAAGTACAGTATGTGTTGGAACCTGTTTTCCTTCTAAATATCTAATGGGAATTTCCCTTACAAGCTACATTTGTAGCATTATCTCTTGTTTTTATTTATACATCTAGTGACTTGGGAACTGAAGTAGTGAAGAATAGTTTGTGTTCTAATTTTAATACAAATAATCAAACAGTCTTTCCTCTTAGCCTGTCAATACATTTCAAAAATTCCAGAAAGTGTTTCATTTTCCCTGGTGACATGATCACCAGTACAGTAGTTCCCAAAAATTCAAATGGACAAATGTACATTCTTTCATCGTAGTTCAACTTAGTAGCAGCATCTAATGGGGGGAAGACATTATACTTTTTGGCGATGCACCAAGCCCTTCCATTTGTTTTATGGGTAGATAAGAATAGGGAAGAGGCACAAATCTGTAGTTAAAAAACCAAAGCCTTAAACAGGTTGAGCTCTTGCTTTGGCCAAAGAGATCTTGGATGATGATACTACTTAAACTCTATAGAAGTTTCAAAGGGCTTTGCTAACATTACTGAATTTAGCCTTTCAACAGTCTTGCAAGTCTCCATAATTAGTAATATTCTCATATTACAGATGGGTTCCCAAAGCCAAAGGATTTTACCAAAGTATACCAGGAAACCTGTGGCATAGGAGAAAACCCAAGTCACCTACCTTTCAGATACATATCTTATCCTAGGCACAAGATCATCCTTCCTCAATCGGAGGTGCATATGACAATTTAAAAGTTGGACTCTTGCCCTTGTGGTGGGTAAAGATCAGCAGTGATATTTGGGCCCATGAAAGAGGACTACTAGAACTTCCCTTTCTGAAGAGAAAGTGTCTGGAGAGGGTGGTAAAGCTTCTGCTCAAGAAACCATCTCTTAGCATTTTCAGCCTCCCCAGTTATCACTCAGTATCTAAGTTTGCAAAAAAGCTCTATAGAACTTAATAGAAAAATACTTTTAGTATAGTTTTCTTAATGCTCTTGTGGAATGCAGAAGATAATTATATTCCTTTTTATAGTATTTTATAGGATGATTAAAAGAGAGAGTTTATAGAACAGATATATATTCTTTTCTATCAAATTCTTAACAATCATGTTAAATACCATTCCTACACCCAAATGTGGATATGTATGATAAAAGTATCATGACTTTGTGAATGAAGCACAGGGCTGGGAGTCAGAACAAACATTTCTAAACTGGTATTGATACTATACAGGCCTTGAATCATGATCCTGTAAGAACTCACTAACCAACTGGTTTCACTGAAGTCAAATGTAGCATCAAATGTAGCATCTTGCAAATGCTTACACCAGAAATAATGCATACCTTCAAAACAGTTCCCCCATTCACTTTAATGGAATTAATCATCGTAGGAAGAACTACACCTGGTAGTAAGCATTTGCAAGTTGACAGTGTACTTCAGTACTTTCAATACTGATCTTGAGCTGAGTTGAGCATCTGATACTTTTTTACTAACAGTCAAAAATGAGAAATTACAGTAGTCACTTGAATAACAGCAATAATTTTATCTGCAAATTGCCTGTGCATTTTGTTCGTCTGTTGCAAATATGCCAGTTGCTGATCAAATGATTTCACCAGCCTATGAGGTCTGGTCTCCCACTGGGCATATACATAACTTCCATTAATGATGATGAGTGTTCCATATGCACATAAAAAAAAATTACCTCTGGTGTGTATTGGTTCTGATAGCGCAGATTAGAAGAGGGGAAACTCTACCTTTGCGTTCTTTAAATGATTTAAATACTGAAACTACTTTGAAATCAAATGAGTTTGAAACTGATATGGAATTGATTGGAGATATAAACTTAGCAATACAATTAGCTTGAAAGCCTAGAAATGAAAAAGATAGCAACAAAATTACTGCAAAAATAAGAAATAGCAAAATAAGATAGGGTGAGAGATACAGCATTCTTAATGGCTGTATGCAATTCACAAATATTGTCCAGATATTTCCATATAAATTGCTGTAGTTAATTTAGGTATTTTTAGATGAACCTCTGTTTTTTCCTTTAGATAACAGGAAATGTAAAACCTTTCTCCTGAGGCTCACACGTATAAGAGTACTGTGATTGGTTTGTTACCCCTTGTAGTTTGAAAAGCAACTGGATCATTCCCCTGTCAAATAATTTTGCCTTCACCATTTTTGAAGGCATAAAACGTGACCCTCTGAAGGACATTCAGAAATACCCAAAGATACGATAATTGACCATTTCAAGGTTTGTATCATGAGTAACCTATGTAAAATTAGTGGAAATTCCCCGCAGAATTTGGCACTCAAATGCTTGCCATCTTATTTTGATGACTTTGTGCAGAATAAAGTTGGACGCTTCTGAAAATGTTGACCTAAATGACTTGTCCAACATCACACAAGGAACTTGTTGGAGAGGTGAAGAACCCAGACTTCGTGAATCTGACTACAAGAGCTTTAATCACTAACATTTTTTCACTTCCTGTAGCCCCTTTCCTCATTCACAGCTTTCAGGCATAGAATTTTTCAGCCATATCACTTATCTAAGATGTAAGCATTTATTGTGCATTTATTTTCTCATCATAGGTTACCTAAAGTTTAAAAGAAAAATCCCAAGTGCTATCTAAGATGCTGACCACTATGAAGATTTTACTTGAGTTTGGATGAAGGATATGATTCCTTCCCATTTTATGTGTAACAAATTCATGCCAACTCATAAACATTTTATTTATTGGAAGGGAAAGATTAAGGCAACAGATTAAGATTAAGGCAAAATCACGAGGGCTAAGCATAGTACACTGGGAGGATCATGGCAGTAAATACAGTTTTGAGGATGGTCAAACTAATGGAACTTGAACCATTTCACTTGATTTAAATTGCTTTCATACCTAGTGGATTAAGACCACTCTGTAAACCTGAGACCTGATCAAGCCTCCTCTTCCCTTCCCCGCCCCCGCATTAAACCAATCTTGGATGAAACTCAGGGAGTTCACCACTAAAATTGGAAAAAAAAGAAAAAGGAATGTTCTGCTCAGGAATGTCCCTAATGGGAGTTATAACCACCAAGGTTGTAAAGACACTGGGAAATTAGGGCGGATACAGAAAGAGACACAACAAATGGTAAAATAAGCTCTGACCAGCATTTTATGCTGACCATCTGGACAAATAGAGACTGTCACAACTAAGTTACAATTTGGGCATGAAAGATAAAATATAAAAATACTTGGGCAGGAAGGAGGACACATAGGTGTCAGTGTGTAATTGATTCCAATTTTTGTTATTTAGGAGTGTAGGGTAATGTGATAGGTTTAGTAAATTTGAAGGAGGGAGCTAGTTTTACCTATATAATGTAAATAAAATACAATGCTCTTTGGGAGCCGTTTCTGGACTGCAGTTCAACATCAAGCTGCTGGAACTCTGAGCCCCCTGCATGACCACGACATGCAGAGGCATTGCCAGGAACCCCCAGATGAATGAATCCTGACCTGCCATTGGGTGAAATTTGTCTGTATATTGGGAGTGGTGAGCATAAAATATTTGCTTTGTATATGTATTCTCTGTGTGTTGTTAACAGATGTTTAGATTTTTTTATTTGGTCAAAGACTTTTTTTTTGTCATGGGGAGTGTTGAGGAACTAAAACTAATTACTGGGAAGCTTGATTATATAGAAAGGAAAATACAGAATGCTGAATGTCATGTTCTCATCTGGGTTTTACATTTAGCTGATCAAGTGTAAAATCCCATAATGTTGATTTTAAAAGCTACCTCTAGACGGCTTGTTGTAGCAGAGAAATTGTTTTAAGGGAACTGATCCCCATGGAGGATGAATGATTGAATTTCTTGACGTGCTGTAATACAAAGTGGGAGTGAGCAGTCTCTAAAGCTCCAAAGGCCTGTTAAAGCACAACTAACAGAATAGCAATATCAAAATAGGTTGTTTACAAATGTATGTTAATTCATGGAAAAAAGTCACTTGGATTTCTATTGTTACTCAAGCACATTTTGTTAAGTGAATGTAAAGCAATCTGTAAGCCACACTGAATTGATGCAGATTTTTTTTTCCTTTTAAAAAAAAATCATTTCACAATACAATTGCTTTTTTTAATCCTCATTTAAAATATTATCATTTGGGACATTCACATCTTCTTGAATAATAAATCATTACTTTAAAACATGCTCAGAAAAAGTTCTTTTCTTAGACTTAGAAGACTTAGAAGACTTAGAAGCCAAGCATTTTAGTAGATCATTTGACTATAAAATAAACCACCCCACTAATATTTTCTGCTGTTCCTCCATTTATTTTAATGTTATATATTTGTTTCCTCTTGTTTGTATTTGTAATCTCTTTTTACACATGGAACTGAATAATGAGTTTCAAAAGTGCTGACATTTTTACAGCCTACCAAATTGTGTTTTTGCAAAAAGAGAAAAAGCTGTGGGGGAAGTCAATTGCTTTTAGTGAACACCGTATTGAATCAACCAAGACAGGTCAGAAAGACATCACTTCAGCCTGGTCCCACTCTGTTTTGGAATGTAGATAAAGCAAAGATCTATGTGTTAGGTAATTAATTCAATATAGATAACTTTTGGGTGCCCTAAAACGAAGCTTTCAACTGATAAATTTTAAAACACAGTTTGACAGGCTTATTTCTGCTGTGGGCAAGGGTAGTTTAAGTCACAGCAAAGATAACAGAGGAAAAAGCCTCTTAAATTGTCCTAAGTGATAGGTACAAACTGGATACACCTTCCTTTTGACAGTATTCTCACTAGGAAAAGCTTATAAACACTTGTATGCTATATTTGTTGTAATTATGGGTACTGACATAATGAATAATTTTAGAGTAGCGTAATTTAATTATTCAGGCCTGATCTACATTAGGAAATTAGGACACTATAACTATGTTGCTCAGGATGTGAAAAATTCACATCTCTGCGTCTGGCAGTGAAACCGACCTAACCCCAGGTATATACAGCACTAGCTTAACAGGAAAATCCTCCTGTCAGCCTAGCAGCTGCTTCTAGGGGAGGTGGATTACCTATTCTGATAGTAGAACCCCTCCAGTTGGCATAGCTAGCATCTTCACTGGAGCGGTGCAGCTGCAGCATTTTAAGTGTAGACAAGCCCTACGCATTGTCATACGATGAGAAAGTGCTACAGTATATAACAGAGGAAGTCCTTAACACTAATGTTTAGATGTATAGAAACATACAGAAGGCATTATTCCACTTAAAAAGCTATTTCATTTGCATGATTTTATTTCATAAAATCAAATTGGCATATAGGGCAGGTTACATCTTCAGTTCAGGAAGCACAAATACAAAAATAGTATGTAACTGTCTAAATAATCTTTTCAATCTCTCCAGCAGTTTGTATCTGTGGTGGTACTGTGTCTCCATTAATTTTCAGTTTATCAGAATCATTTGTCTTTTTCTGACCATTCCAGGTTTATAGTAAGTGATATCAATTTTTTTCAGATTGAGGCAGTAGTGATGGTCCTTTTGTGGTCTGATAGCTCATACCCTTCTTATCTCTGAATCTTGGACTTAAAGAGAGAATAATGAAAGATACTATTAGAACTATGGACTATAAATTAAGAGCTAGCCTAAGTCACTGAGTCTAGTTACATGAAAGGTAACAGGATGTGGCCACAAATATGTATGGAATACAAATGGGCAAGACTAATTTATATTAGGAACTGGGTTAAATCTTTTTATACGGTAAGTTAAAACCTCATTAAAACTGATACGTGAATGTGCCCTTCACTTAAAATAGTTGTAAGAGACAGTTAAGGGGCTACACCTAAAACAAGGTCATAGGATATGTCTATTCTGTAATGTTCGCTGAGGGTTAATGGGTCTCAAGTCAGCAGACCCTAGGCTAGAGAACCCCTGTTTTGACCATCTACACTACTTGTTAACACTAGGTTAAAAATTTTCTAACCCAGGCTTGAACCTGAGGCTCTGGTATCCACACTGCAGTACATAGACCTGAATCAAACCAACCATATCCCAGACTCCCTAATGGCTGCTATAAACCTTTGACTGTGATGCACTGTGGGGGAAAACTTGAGTGTCCCCCCCATACATGATACAGGAAGTTTGAACAGCCTGCCAGTACAGTCTACCAAGGAGTCATTTTGGTCAGTGTGCTCCTAGCTACTGGAGTCAGCAATATCGAGGAGGAAGATTTTGGGGGAACTTCTCTTGCTTGCATTTTCCTGTGTCAGGAAATGGGCAGAGCTTCCATGACGTTTCAGCAGCATTTTCTGACCTACCAAAGGCACCTGACACAGCTTATGATAGAGCAGGACGAGGAGGAGGAGCACCCAGCTCTGGCAGATGAACTGGCTGATGCTTCTGAGCACATTTGGTACAGCTTCTGGTGCCCCGGTGCAGTTTTAGTACCATGCAATGTATTTATGAAAGACATGTAGGGATGAAGGTGACTCACATTATGGAATGATGTAAGAAAGTGATTGAAGTATGAATGGCTATAGATAACTAAACTGAGGGATGGTCTTTGCCAACTAATTCCTAATGGTCCCTGATCATGTCTTTACATGAAATTTTGAATATACATCAAATGATGTCAAGCAGTAACAGAAATAAACTTTCTTGATTTAAATAAACTTGTATTAGAAAAGTACAACATTCACTCATTCCGAGGCAGGCTAGCTGCCGTTACCACTCCAAGGATATGTCTATACTGCACTTAAATACCTATGGCTGGCAATGTGATATCTGGGCCCCTCCTACCTCACAGGGTCCTAGACCCCAATCCCAAACATCCACATGGCAATTAAACAGCCCCTTAGCCTAAACCCCACAAGCCCAAGTCAGTATGTACGGCAATCTAATTGCAGTGTAGACATATCCTACAACACCAGTAACAACGGAACCTTACGGAACAAAAAATAAAATATAAATTGAACAAAGAAGTGTAAACAGTAAAATCACATACAAGATAGAAGCTCCTCTACCAGGGCATGTCCACTGGCCACCTGTTCTACTTTTCCTTCTTTCCATATTTGCCACGCATGTGCCACTGTAGGAGGGAGATGGAGGCATCCTCGGGGGAGGAGACCTATATGGAGGGCTGCATGGGCCAAGCTTGCCCTGCCCAGCTGCTCATAAGGCCTGATTTCATGGGCCACACAGCTGTGGAGTCTTCCAAACTGCTCTGGACTGTATCACAGGTTGTGCACAGGGACTCAGTCTGTGGTGTGGATGGTGCAGGAGAAAAAGCCACTGTTCTCTCAGTCACTAGTGATATCAGCCACTTAAACAGTTCTCTTTCATGAACTCTGTCTTCCCTTAGCCTCCATTCCTGTTCCAGGAACTGCAAAGCAAGTGCCTGTTCCTCTGCTGAAACACTATCCTCAAGTTGTGCAGCCAGCCTTGCCTCTTGTCTTGCCTTTCCTCTCCCCATAAGTCCCTCTGTTTTTGGCACTTGACCTGCTTGTTGGCCCTGTCCAGAACTTCAACCATGAGCTCATCACAAAAACACTTATTCTTGGAACAGTCCATGAAGGTACATTGGCCCAGGCTTCCGCTGCACTGTGGGCAAGCTCTGGTGGTACTAGAATCAGGAAAGGTTCAGGGGCCTAGAACTGAACAAGACACAGAAAGCTATTGTCTCAAAGACCTCGGTGCAGAAGCACAGAAAAAATCCTTGTGGAATTACAAGGACATAAAATGATACTTTCATATCCTGAACTTCAATATGTTGTGAGAAGGATGTTTCAGACCACAGAAACTCCCTGAACATGGCTTGGTTAATCACAGCAAAATAATTGAAGGCACAATATTTTAAAAATGCAAGGCTGCATTTTTGGCTTTAGAAAATTGCAAAACTACTTGGGTTTGGGGAGTCACTGCGCTCAATGGCCGAGGTGCCCTTGGAAAATATGCCCTTCCCTGAAATGGGACTATCTAACTGTTTCAGGAAAGGTTTGAAGCTATCAGCACCCAGGATTAGGTCAGACTCCATGACGGGTGTCAACAGGATGCTATGCTCACTTCCACATGTCTCATCCTGTTATGGCTACATGTAAACACACACAACTCCACAGCCTTCTCCTAAACCCCATCCTCCATCGCCACATTTCTGGACAAATTTTCAAACCTCGGTTGAATTTGGCACAAATGATTTTGTCACCTATCAACTGCATTGGCTACCTGTAACTGAAATAGACTGAGTTGTAAATGAGAACATTTCCAGCTCCTCCCACCACAGTTGAGTGGTTACAGAGCAGCATACTCACAGGCCTGGCAGTGTAAGGTGTTCATTTTAAGAAAACAGGAATGGCATGAGCACAAATCTGTGCCTTTCCAGAAAAAAATACCTTTTAAATGTGTTTCATAGATTCATAGATACTAAGGTCAGAAGGAACCATTATGATCATCTAGTCCAACCTCCTGCACAACGCAGGCCACAGACTCTCACCCACCCACTCCTGTGAAAAACCTCTCACCTATGTCTGAGCTATTGAAGTCCTCAAATCATGGTTTAAAGACTTCAAGGAGCAGAGAATCCTCCAGCAAGTGACCCGTGCCCCACGCTACAGAGGAAAGCGAAAAACCTCCAGGGCCTCTTCCAATCTGCCCTGGAGGAAAATTCCTTCCCGACCCCAAATATGGTGATCAGCTAAACCCTGAGCGTATGGGCAAGATTCACCAGCCAGATACCCAGGAAAGAATTTTCTATAGTAACTCAGATCCCACCCCATCTAACATCCCATCACAGGCCATTGGGCCTATTTACCATGAATATTTAAAGATCAATGTTATCCCATCATACCATCTCCTCCATAAACTTATCGAGTTTTATCTTAAAGCCAGATAGGTCTTTTGCCCCCACTGCTTCCCTTAGAAGGCTATTCCAAAACTTCACTCCTCTGGTGCTTAGAAACCTTCATCTAATTTCAAGTCTAAACTTCCCAATGATCAGTTTATATCCATTTGTTCTTCTGTCCACATTGGTACGGAGCTTAAATAATTCCTTTCCCTCTCCAGTATATATCCCTTGGATATATTTACAGAGTGCAATCATACCTCCCCTCAACCTTCTTTTAGTTAGGCTAAACAGCCAAGCTCCTTGAGTCTCCTTTCATAAGACAGGTTTTCCATTCCTCGGATCATCCTAGTAGCCCTTCTCTGTACCTGTTCCAGTTTGAATTCATCCTTCTTAAACATGGGAGACCAGAACTGCACACAGTATTCCAGGTGAGGTCTCACCAGTGCCTTATATAACGGTACTAAAACCTCCTTATCTCTACTGGAAATACCTCGCCTGATGCATCCCAAGAACACATTAGCTTTTTTCACGGCCATATCACATTGGCGGCTCATAGTCATCCTATGATCAACCAATACTCCAAGGTCCTTCTCCTCCTCCATTACTTCTAATTGATGCGTCCCCAGCTTATAACTAAAATTCTTGTTATTAATCCCTAAATGTATAACCTTATACTTCTCACTATTAAATTTCATCCTGTTACTATTACTCCAGTTTACAAGGTCATCCAAATCTTCCTGTATGCTTTCCCGGTCCTTCTCTAAATTGGCAATACCTCCCAGTTTTGTATCATCTGCAAACTTTATTAGCACACTCCCACTTTTTGTGCCGAGGTCAGTAAAAAAAAGATTAAATAAGATTTGGTCCCAAAACTGATCCCTGAGGAACTCCACTGGTAACCTCCCTCCAGCCTGACAGTTCACCTTTCAGTAGGACCCCCTGTAGTCTCCCTGTTAACCAATTCCTTTTCCACCTTTCAATTTTCATATTGATCCCCATCTTTTCCAGTTTAACTAATAATTCCCTGTGTGGCATGGTATCAAATGCCTTAGTGAAATCTAGGTAAATTAGATCCACTGCGTTTCCTTTGTCTAAAAAATCTGTTACTTGCTCAAAGAAAGAGATCAGGTTGGTTTGGCACGATGTACCTTTTGTAAAACCGTGTTGTATTTTGTCCCATTTACCATTGACTTCAATGTCCTCAGCTACTTACTCCTTCAAATTTTTTTCCAAGACCTTGCATACTACAGATGTCAAACTAACAGGCCTGTAGTTACCTGGATCACTTTTTTTTCCTTTCTTAAAAATAGGAACTATGTTAGCAATTCTCCAATCATACGGTACAACCCCTGAGTTTACAGATTCATTAAAAATTCTTGCTAATGGACTTGCAATTTTATGTGCCAATTCCTTTAATATTCTTGGATGAAGATTATCTGGGGCCCCTATTTAGTACCATTAAGCTGTTTGAGTTTCGCTTCTACCTCAGATATGGTAATATCTACCTCCATATCTTCATTCCCATTTGTCATGCTACCATTATCCCTAAGATCCTCTTTAGCCTTATTAAAGACTGAGGCAAAGTATTTGTTTAGGTACTGGGCCATGCCTAGATTATCCTTGACTTCCACTTCATCCTCCGTGTTTAGCAGTCCCACTTCTTTCTTTCTTTTCTTCTTATTTATATGGTTTAAGAACCTTTTTCTATTGGTTTTAATTCCCTTTGCAAGGTCCAACTCTACTTGACTTTTAGCCAGTCTCACTTTATCCCTACATGTTCTGACCTCAATAAGGTAGCTTTCCTTGCTGATCCCTCCCATCTTCCACTTGTATGCTTTCTGCTTTTTCTTGATCACCTCTTTGAGATGCTTGCTTATCCAGCTTGGTCTACAACTCCTGCCTATGATTTTTTTCCCCTTTCTTCAGTTGCAGGCTTCTGATAGCTTCTGCAGCTTTGATTTAAAGTAACCCCAGGCCTCCTCTGCCTTTAGATCCATAAGTTCTTCAGTGCAATCCACTTCCCTAACTAATTTCCTTAAATTTTGAAAGTCAGCCCTTTTGAAATCAAAAACCCTAGTTGCAGATTTATTTTTGTTTATCCTTCCATTCAGTTTGAACTGAATTAGCTCATGATCACGTGAACCAAGATTATCCCCTAAAACCATTTTTTCTATGAGGTCCTCACTACTAACCAAAACCAAATCTAAAATGGCATCCCCTCTAGTCAGTTCAGCAACTACTTGATGATGGAATCCATCAACTATCACATCTAAGAAAATCTGAGCCCTATTATTATTACTAGCACTCGTCCTCCAGTCTATATCTGGGAAGTTAAAGTCTCCCATGATCAGGCAGTTTCCATTAGTATTTACTTCATTCAAAACATTAAAAAGGGCTCTATCCATATCCTAATTAGATCCCAGTGGTCTATAGCACACCCCAAGCACTATCCAAGTGGAGGTTCTACTAGTTTTCTTCTCCAATGTAATTTTTGCCCAGACGGACTCTGTCTTATCCATTCCATTGCTTCTTATTTCTTTACATTCTACCTCATCATTGATATACAATGCTACTTCACCACCTTTACCTTTATTTCTGTCTTTCTTAAACAGCACATACCCTTCAATACCTGTAGACCAGTCATGACTACTATTCCACCACGTTTCTGTTATCCCTATAATATCTGGTTTCACTTCCTGCACGAGTAGCTCTAGTTCCTCCATTTTGTTACCTAGGCTGCTCGCATTGGTGTACAAACATCTTAATTTTTGGTGTTTGGCTTCGCTCACATTCTGCACCTCATCAGATTTCTTTTGGCCCAATCCTCTAATTTGTCTAGGGCCCTCTGTATCCTATCCCTACTCTCCAGTGTATCTACCTCTCCTCCCACTTTAGTGTCATCTGCAAACTTGCTGAGGGTGCAATCCACACCATCCTCCAGAACATTTATGAAGATATTACAAAACCAGCCCAAGGACTGACCCTTGAGGCACTCCACTTGATACCGGCTGCCAACTAGACATGGAGCCATTGATCACTACCTTTCGAGCCCAACAATCTAGCCAGCTTTCTATCCACCTTATAGTCCATTCATCCAGCCCATACTTCCTTAACTTGCTGACAAGAATACTGTGGGAGACCATGTCAAAAGCTTTGCTAAAGTCAAGGAACAACACATCCCCTGCTTTCCCCTCATCCACAGAGCCAGTTATCTCATCATAGAAGGCAATTAGATTAGTCAGGCATGACTTGCCCTTGGTGAATCAATGCTGACTGTTCCTGATCACTTTCCTCTCCTCTAAGTGCTTCAGAATTGATTCCTTGAGGACCTGCTCCATGATTTTTCCAGGGACTGAGGTGAGGCTGACTGGACTGTAGTTCCCAGGATCCTCCTTCTTCCCATTTTAAAAGATGGGCACTACATTAGCCTTTTTCCAGTCATCCGGGACATCCCCCGATCGCCATGAGTTTTCAAAGATAATGGCCAATGGCTCTGCAATCACACCCGCCATCTCCTTTAGCACTCTCGGATGCAGCGCATCCGGCCCCATGGACTTGTGCTTGTCCAGCTTTTCTAAATAGTCCCAAACCACCTCTTTCTCCACAGAGGGCTGGCCATCTCTTCCCCATTTTGTGATGCCCAGCGCAGCAGTCTGGGAGCTGACCTTGTTAGTGAAAACAGAGGCAAAAAAAGCATTGAGTACATTAGCTTTTTCCACATCCTCTGTCACTAGGTTGCTTCCCTCATTCAGTAAGGGGCCCACACTTTCCTTGACTTTCTTCTTGTTGCTAACATACCTGAAGAAACACTTCTTGTTACTCTTAACATTTCTTACTAGCTGCAACTCCAGGTGTGATTTGGCCTTCCTGATTTCACTCCTGCATGCCCAAGCAATATTTTTATCTCTTCCCTGGTCATTTGTCCAATCTTCCACTTCTTGTAAGCTTCTTTTTTGTGTTTAAGATCAGCAAGGATTTCACTGTGAAGCCAAGCTCGTCGCCTGCCATATTTACTATCCTTTCTACACATCGGGATGGTTTGTCCCTGTAACCTCAATAGGGATTCTTTAAAATACAGCCAGCTCTCCTGGACTCCTTTCCCCCTCATGTTATTCTCCCAGTCCACAGTCTTGCAGCAGAGATTTACCAAAATCAGGCTCTGCTCCTATGACGATGGAGCAGAGTGCTTGGCAAAAGGCTTGTTCTGTTCAGTCTGTAAACATAGAAGGCTCTTGGATGGAGTGTTTGCAGCGTGGTGGTCAGAATTCACTGATTCACTGAGCTGCTGCAGTACACCAATAGAGTAGATTCAAGATTCTTGGGGAAAAAAAGAAGACAAAGGAAGTTGTTACATGGGTTCTGGAATAAATTTTGGAGGTCTCCCAGGACATCAGTCAATCAAGACTGCATCTACACTGTAAAGCAATAGGGCTCAAACCTTGGGTAAGGGCTTGACCTAGTCTCAGACCCTGCAGCCTCGTATGGTCCTTGGTCTCAGCCTTAGGTAAGCACGATTTGAGTGTGGGTGGAACGGGGGTTAGACTTGAGCCAGAGTTTGAGCACAGGCTTACATTGTAGTGTAGACATACCAATAGAGTCTACCCAGAGTAGCCTCATGAGTCCAGAGGTTTCTGTGGGGAAGGTGGGTGAGACAGAGAGAAAACTGAGGTGCAGTTATGCTGCTCTGAATGCAGGAAGAACCAGAAACAAAACAGTCTTGTATACGCCTTGTAAATATACATGATTGCATAAAAGAAAATACCAGGCTTCAGCATGAATTTTTACTCACAACATGATCATCCCACGGGCCTAAATTTTGACTACCTGTTTAGGTCAAAAAGAAGCAAGAATATTTATAAAGCATAATACACATTCCCTCTCTTTAATATAGTGTGTGTGTCAGAGTGTAGACACCACATTTTATGTGATGATTTTGTGCTAAAGTTTTTGCAGAAGGATTAAAGAAACAGGTGCCTGGTGTCCTTTAGTAAGAACATTTGGTAAGGTACTTCTTGGTCTGCTTACATTTCAGAGGTAGTATTAAACAATGCCACATGTGTATCTAAAGAAGGGTTTTTTTTTTGAGAAATAGAATTATTATCCAATTAGTTAGTATCATATAATACACATGGGCAAAGGGAACCAGATTTAAGGTTGTGCATGTAACTTTACATTTGATATTTCCTGAATTTTGCATTCTTATAAGAACTTCCTTAACATTCTGTCAATGTAGGGTTTTTTGTAGGAATCACATAGGGGTCTTTTTATACTGAACTTTTGGTTAGACACCTATCTACCCTTGACTTAGATTCAGAATCCCAGTGGTCTTTCACTGAGACCTTCTGCCCACTGAGGAATATGTTCCCCTGAATCTTTATTTGGCAACTTGTATATTTAAAGTAAAGTTTTAAATTTAATACATATTTAGCATCTGGTTACTCACCTTTAAACTATTTTGTACTAGTTAAATGTTTGATAATACTGTCCCTAATAAGCAAAAGTTAGTACTATTCACTATCGTACGTCTAAACTTGTTTGAGAGCTGTCCCCCTAAAATGGCTGTCCTGACGTTCTGTGTATGCCCCAATTAACTAAAATATTTTGAACAGATCTTTCCAAAGTATTTCATATAGAGTACCATGGAAATGGCCCTTTAGTTGGAAAGGATCAGTCAAGCAGGTTGCCCAGGAAAGGGAGAAGGTGAGAGTTGGTATGTTACCAGGACAAACTACGTTTTTTGTAGAATTCAACAGGAGCTCTTTCCAGACATGCCAAAGGCTTCAGACCAACATTTTCTAACTTTGTGTGTCAGATGGAGATTGAAAGCTATACACGAGTACAATGGGAACGTTCTTTCTTTAAAACTAACGTCTTTCTCTACAGAACAAGTGTGTGTTCAACGTTTCAGTCCCCAAATCCTTCCTCTGACTTTCCTAATATATCTAAGCTCATCCCCCTTGCATATCCCTAAACTCTATAGACTGCAGTAGAGTTAGGGTAAAGGAAGAGAATGCTTTTTGTCTCCCCTGCACTGTTATCTGCTTCCCGAACCTGCAAATAAAAGAAAATGAAGATACTATTAATTGTATAGCGCTTTCCTTTCAAAAATCTGTGCAATCACTCTTCATATTCATGGTCTTCCTATGATATGGCTACAGTAAAGTACAGGTAAGAGAGTTGTGTAAGGACACAGAAAGTAAGTAGCAGACACTGAGTCTAACTGAAGTCATCTGGCTTATGTATGAAGGCCTAACACATCACAGACAAGTCACCCACTCTTTCTATGTGTGTTTTCCCATCTGTGAAATGGGCCTAACACTTACATAGTGCGTGGGTTTTTTTTCAGCACTGGATCTCAGCCTGAGTAGCCCCATTTGTAGAACTAAATACATAGATTTAAAGCAATTTTTCTGAACCCATGGTCTAGTGGATAAAATACAGCTCTGTTGCAACAGGAATGGATACTGCTCCTAGTTCTGCCACTAACTTTCTGAGCGGTCTTCTGTGACTTGCCTAATATCCCTATGTTTTAGTCACTTCACCTATAAAGTGGGGGTGATTATATTTACCTGCTTATTTGGTGATGATGTGAGTTTGGATATCCAAGGGTTGAGAAATGTACAGAATTTAAAGCCAGTTAGTAGAATTGGGGAAGGGGAACTCTGGATCTCAGCATGATCTCATAGAATCGTAGAATATCAGGGTTGGAAGGGACCCCAGAAGGTCATCTAGTCCAACCCCCTGCTCGAAGCAGGACCAATTCCCAGTTAAATCATCCCAGCCAGGGCTTTGTCAAGCCTGACCTTAAAAACCTCTAAGGAAGGAGATTCTACCACCTCCCTAGGTAGGGGAGTTCAGTTTAGGGGATATCTGACCCTAAAAAGCCCATTTACCAGGTTTGGTATTCCTTGACACTTTTGGACATGGGTGTTGGCTGGTTCAAAATAATTTAGAAGATTACGGCATCGAGTGGGGTGCTTACATAACCATTTACGTGCATTGCCTCTTAATTTGCTCCAAACTAGCTTTAAAACTGCAAAAAATAAGGGGTTTGAAAAGCCCAATTGAAACCTGGTTTCAAAATCAATGAACTGTTTGCAGTCAGTCTTTTAAACTATTCAAACCAGACCAGTGAGTAAAGATTGCAGAGTAAGATTAGTGCATCTTAGATGATAGCCTGTCACAAGACAGATATGATCAATTTTGCTCTATTTTACCTGGCTCTTTCATTCTCCTCCTCAATTCAAGGGATGGAGTTTAATAATTCACCAGTGTTTGCCTTCACAGTTAATTTGTTTTTAGGGGAGTTGGTTGTGTTTTGTGGCTGGGTTATAGTGTATAAATACTTCATTCCATGTATTATAGAAACATGTCAAAGTAGAAGCAAATTCTACTATTGCATATGAAAGCAACATGTGAGCATTGGGAGAGAACAAAATGCTCTAATGTTTAATGAACTGACCTTATTATTGAACAAACTTTCTACCTAGGCCTCTGGGCACAATCTGATACCACTTATTATAAAACAAATCCAGATTGCTTTAGTTTTCTGCCTCAGTAAGTAATTCATTACTGTGACTAACAAAGGCAGGGAGCTCAAAATAAAAACTATATACTAATAGGTTTTCACACGAATTAAAACACATCACATTTCTCAGAGGTAGCATAAGAATGCAACAATAAAGCTGTAACTCCCCAAAGTGATTGAAATAAATAACACATAAATGATGCATAAATAGATAAGAAGCAGGTGGATTACATCTATGAGTGCACTGAAGTGCAATGTCAGGACTGACTATGACTTATTCATGCTATAGACTTGTCTCTGGGAAATTGATCCAATAATTCTACAGAGTAATATTCTCTTACAACATCTGTGACTGCCTGAAAATCAGTGTTTAAGGGTCAGCAGTAGGGTGTTCTCCAGTAGAAGTCCTTAGAAGTAATTTCTCCAGAATGTCGGGATGACATTCACCCCTCTGCACAGCTTCAGCACAGTCCTATACACCACAAGTTCCACTTTATGTCCTTAAAGTGAATCCCCTGAACAGAAATGTTAATCTTCTAATCTTTCAGTACTTCACTGCATATATTTTGAAAAACTGGGGGGGCGGGGGATTAAGTATGGGTGGGTGGTTGAAGTGAGTCATACAAGGTGGTGGCGATGAAGGTTTATATAATCCTGAGGGATTGTCTAGAAATGAACAGACTCAAACATTTTTAAGATATACATGTTTTGCAATGACTGTAATTTTTAAGCCGGGGTGGGGTGGTGGGGTATTACTGGGAATCCATGAAGCACATTTTCAAAGTCCTTTTTAAAGCATGGCTACCTGGTCTAGGTTCTGTGCACAGGGACAATGCACCTAAACATGAATATTTTTTTTTAAAGTAAGCCAGGGTCTGAATGAGCTCTCCCCTGCCACCTATGGATGAACTGGCGGGAGGGGTGGGGGTGGGGGAAGACCTCAGAAGCAGACACTATTTGTGTAGAAACACATCCTTTCCTCGGTGATCAGTTTGGGTTGTCATGGGCTAAAATTCACTTTCGTTTTTAACATCAGGGTAAAGAAGTGTTGTAAATCTTATTGTATGACTAAGGAGTAGCAAAACTGTACTTAGCATGACCTAATTGAGAAGGGTCGCCCTAACTTTAACCCCTCTCACTAAGCAGCAGGTAGTGATGCCAAATCCAGATGTAAGTCAGAAGAGATGGGCACAGATGTTCCTGCCTCTGATGTGAATTCTGTTTAAAGACTTCTAGATTCTATCTGACATGCCTTCTCTAGTGGTTGAAGATAGAGCTGATCAGACCCAGTGTAGAGTTCTTGAATATACCCCTGAATTCTGGGACTTCGCTGACTTTGGATAACCAACTGTGAGTGGGATACAGGAGAGAGAAAGTGGGGGAGGCTTGTTAAAGGGCTCCCCCTTTATTCACTGGGCTTTCACACTACAAGGTGGTAAACTGTAACAAAGGACTACAACCCAAGATACTGTGGGGCTGGAGTTTGTTTATGGTTTTCATCCTTTTGTTGCAATGTTTTCTCAAATTAATAAATGTCATATCCCTCATTTTTTGGTTTGGTTTGTGTTATACACAGACTCAGTGCTTGTGAGTGGGAAAGTATTGCTTCTTCAAGGTGCCTGGGGTGGTGTTTAGTTTTCCCAGATATCTGAGTGGGTGCTTGAGCTGTTTCTATCTTGTAATACTAAGAGGAAGTCCATGATATTGAACCCAACTCTTGTTACTGTCAACACCAACTGGCAGAAGGGTTACACAAACTTCTGAATCTTAAGTAATGCTGTGTGGTAAAGGTTGGGAACATGCTGACTTTTCTAATGGTACCCATGGTGTGGGTAGTGCATATTTCAGGATACTCACATTATATGCTCTGTGTGCACATCCTGTTGTGTTATAAATGCCTATTTGCTACCTGGTGGCCCCACCAAGTACAGTGAATTTTCTGAATTATGTTTAGGGTCTCTCCCCACCTTGCTCCTAATAAAAGATAGTGGGGAGGAGGGTTGCTAATTACTTGCCAGAACATAGTCAATGCTAAAGAAAGGGACTTGCCATCAGTCTGATTATTTCAGTATCTGGGACTTTGATGTGGGATCAAGGAAGAAAGGCAGGAAATCTTCACTGCTCCCTTCTGACCACTTCTGAGTTTGCCTCCAAATTTCTTTATGCACTGGATTTCACAAAACTCATCTACTTTGTAAAATCCCAAGCACATGAAAAATATCCCAAGTGCCTCACAAAAGCTATTCCTCCACTGAGTTAATCCACATCTAATAAAATGAATCATTGCCTATGTCTGACACATGACACTACTTATCATGGTTTGTATTCTAATGTTGCAACTTTATGTCCCTCAGTGGTGAGGAGAGAAATTGATTGTCTTTTTCTGTACATAGGAGGTCACTTGCAAAGTTTGCATGTGGATACAAACTTCCCCAGAATTTGGATGGGGAGTTTAGATTTGGATGGGTATTGTTTTAGTTCTCTGATCATAGACATGAAAGAGAGCCATTAGATTTAAATTCAGATTCAGCAGTTTCCCTTCTGCAAAAAAATGAGATTTTCAGATTTGTCCCATTTAGCTTCAGGACAAAACTGAGACCTTTTGAAAATGTTCAGGAATTAAAGGACAAACCAGCCCAGCCCGAAATAGCCCATTGGTTAGGGCACTCACTGTGCTGGGACTCTCAGGTTCAATTCTCCATTCCAATTAACATTTAAAGATGTATACAAAGTGAAACAGCTCCAAAAGAAAAGACTGAGCCTCCCACCCCAGAATAGCCAATAGCCTGGTGACCAGGAGACTGAGGTTAAAATCTCCCTGGTTTGAACATGGGTCACCTAATCCCAGGTGAGTGCCCTTGGTCTCTGTTTTTACCAGAAATTCCAATCTGGACCCAAGAAATCTTTCCTGGTCAAAGTTCTGTCAAACCTAGTATGTTCCCACAAATAGTTCTGATGAATTGCAATTCTGAAACAGAAAATTCTCAACCAGCTCTAGGCATAATAGATGGATCACTGGCTAGAAAATCAGAAGACTTGGGTTCTATTTACAACTCTGCCACTCCTTGTGTCAAATCTCTGTTTCCCCTCCAAACAGATTTGTCTTGACTATTTGGAATGTAAGCTCTTCAGTACAGGGTCTGTCTCTTACCCTGTACCTGGACAGCAACTCAACTGACGCAGTTTTGGCTGAGGACACTAAGTGTCACTGTAAAATGCAAATAACTTTTGAGGTAGGGTGTGTGTGTGTGTGTGAGTGTGTATACGTGTGTGTGTAAAACCTTAAATACAGATTCTTCAACTTTAATATTTATTGTATTGATACTAATAAATTCATAGCAATTGTTTCCCTTATTGCATTTATACTCTGCCTACTCCACCACCAATTCTCACTCTAACTGTTAATATGAAAGAAAATATAAGACCTATTAGAAATTTTAAAAATCCTTGCCCTAGAAACATACTGGTAAGTAGCAAGATGTTTTTGTGATTCACTATAAAGAAAGGTTTCTTTGAGTGAGGTTTTTTTTTTAATGCAGGGGATAAACAGCAAAAGAGAAAAGGAAAAAAAGATGGGAAGTAGAGATTAGCGTGCTCATAATTCTGAGCTATTTTTCAGCTTAGCCATCTTGTTGACCCAAATGGTAAGCTTTTTCTTTAGCTAAAGAAAGTTAAGTACATTTTGAAACTGATGCTGCAGTACTTTTCCTTAAATTCTCATAAGTATAAACTGCATTTATATTTAGTTAGATATTTAAGTTAGACATTAGTAGGTTATACTTTCCTTTTAGATGTGAAAAAAATTAACTGTGAAAATTCATCAGTCTTTACCTATAGAAACTTAAAAGATATCCAGACAGCAGAGTTGAGCTCTGGTAAACAACCAGATTTTAAATATAAGTCTCTGAACTAAATGGTTAGATTTTTTTCATGGACATATTCCTCCTTTCTCTTCAATATTGACTGCATTGTCAGTGCTTACCAAAGGATAAATAATAATTTATTCAATCAGCAACTCTTGGTGGGCAATCATATAGCCCAGCATCAAGTGCCAGCATCAAGGGCGGAAAGGATAAAATAGAAATCATTGTCTTCAGTTACTGACTTGTTAATTTAAAGCATAAATTGTAAACAGTGATTGAATTAGTCAGAAAATATTTTTCCCCACAGAAAATTTCAGTGCAAACAAAAATTGTCACAATAATTTATGGAAAATGAGTTTTGATGAAAAATCAAAACCCCAAATACCTTGATTTTGGAAAACTGTTACATCTCATTAGAGATGAGGTTTGAGTGCCTCATGCTGCCATTCTCCACTGCAGACTGGGCTTACTCATTGGACTACATCTCCCATGATGCATCACAAACTCCATTCTTGGTGAGGAGAAGCCAGGCATCATGACAGTCATGTGACTGATGTAGCTTGGCTGGGGATTGCACCCCATAGAGTGTGAAGTACCCAAACAACTCCCATGAGGCACTGTGATAGCAATCTAGAATCTTTTTTTTTTTTTACTGGAAAAATACTTTTTTCCTTTTGCAAAGCAGGCATTTCTCATGGAAAGCTTTGTTTAGCATCATTTAGTTGAAAACTCAATTTTTTGTTGAAATAAGTTGTGACGGAAAATTTTCTCCCAGCCCTAACAGTGATATATCCTAGTATATATCTTGGGTTGAGACTCCCCCTGCACTGTTGCATCCTCTATATGTAATGTACATGGACCAATCCACCCTCAACTTGCTCCTGTCCATCTGCAGTACTGGAGTAGTGTACATGGTCCTTGAAAGCCCCTTAATCAGCCTAGGGAAAATTCACCCATGATAGGTATTGTGCAAAACAGTCGCAGAGTGCTTTATGTGCTCCCGCTCACAAGTGTTGTTCCAAGAGTGAGAAGGGTTATGCTGGGGACATGTATGGCATAACGCTATGGGGATTCCAGGCAGACCAACTAGCTGTCTGTTCATGTCAGGGTATATTTGGCCAGTGAAGCAGAAAAAGACTTGGAGGCCTTCTTAGAGACATAGTGCACAAACCCACCACAGTTAGTTTCTGAACCTTATGGGTAAAATTTAATCAATTTGATAGGAGTTGGATCTTCCCCCCCCACTCTTCTCTACTGCTTTCTTTCTCCTTCTCTTATATAACAAAGGATTCTCAGCTGTCGCTGCAGTAGCTGAAAGACATCAGACTCCATTAGTGTTTTACCTAATTCTCCTGCGGGTGCCTCCTGTGATCATTTATTTGTAGTGATTTATTTTATTTATTTGTATAGGATTCTTGACCATAACAGTTGGTGATTATTTACAAAGTTTAATTGCATCAATTACCTGAAATTACATGATAGGAAACAAAATAGTGATACTCAGAAAGAATCAATACGTTTTGCATCATGCCTAGAGCCTGGGTAGACTTTTTTTCTCTGAACAGTGAAGAACAAATTCCAAAGGTAGGGGTACTCAACTGAGGAAGCTCTACAACTGCCCCTGACAAAATTTACACTCAGTGGTGACAAGAGACTTCTAGATGATCTTCACTGCCACGATAGGGTGATTGGAGCCTCAGATAATTGGGTTTCAAAGAGTCTGGCTACAATACAGAACACACTATTCCTGCTTATTTTTGTTCTAAAATAAAGAATTTCTTTAAAGATCTGTGGAGAAGCCTACACATTATAATGATTAAAAAATCACCAGAGAGAACCAGAGAAGTTTAAAATTACAGTACAAGACATCCTCATTCCAAAAATATATTTAAACAGGCTCAATCAATCTTCTGGTTTTCTATGAGTAAGGCAAAATAGAAAAACAAACAAACAAAAACACTCTTCCAGGGACCTGACAACTAAGGGTATTTGTGTTGAACTGTTAGTTAAAACAAGTTTCACAACAAGCTTCAAGGTCTTCTGTTGCTTATTTGATTTCATTTTAGACAAGTTTATATTTAACAACTCTAGGAGAAGATGCTCCCGTTCCCTTCTATACCTTCATTTTATACAAAGATTGCCCATTCTTTGCTAAAGACAAAGGCCCTGGCCTTGCTCAACTGTGTGGCTAGTGTTAGATTTTAAAAATTTCTTAGAGCAGATGCAGATGTTCTTGTTTCTTTACTGCCCACCAGGAAATGTACACGCAATATATAAAAAGCAAAAAAGTTTGCTGCCTAACTTACATATTCTTACTTGTGAAGACAAGTATTTAAATATTGCAAAGCCCTTGAAATGGTGACATTAATGACTTGTAATAACTGAACTGGTCAGTTCAGTTGTGCTCCTGGATTCTTCACTGACACAAAGCCCAGATTTTTAAAGATATTTAAACATTGCTCTGCTCAGTGGTGCAAGGACTGAGTGATTTACATGACCAAATCCCATTCTCATAAGTGCGTAAGTAACTTTTGACCCATTTAAAGTCAAGGAAATTTCAACTAATTTAGAACATGATAGGTACTACGGTGACAAGGGCCGTACAAAACCTAAGTAGAATAGAATTGCAATATAAAGAAAGAACATTATAAGCAATGTTAGTTATAGGTTGGTTATTTACCAACCCTTTGGTGTTTGTACCAGCCCCTGGACACATTCCTGATCCTTTCTAGTACCCTTGGAAGGTGAAAACTATCCTGAAGTGTGCAGGAATACAATAGCCATGGGTACCCACTCCAAATCAGTCAATAATAAGATAAGGAACGATATCTCTAGGAGTTTTTTGTATAATCCCAATGCAGGCCAGGCTACAAAGCACATCATCTGGATTTGTAAATTAGAAGTATATTATTACTTGAATATCTCCAATTTAGCCTTAATCTTGTCTTCAGGGTAACTAAACTCATGTGACCTACATTGTGATGGCATTTTCCTCACATACGAAATAAACTAGAATATACTGTGTACCTGGGGTCTTAAGTAGATACGATGACTCTAGACTGAAGCAGCAGGCAAGGAGTAAATCTAGTTATCCTCAAATGTGCAGAGCCAATAAGGATCTAGGGAAAGGAGAAGAATTGATTTTAAAGGATAGGCTGTTCATGGCAAACAAGATCCATCTGCAATAGGGAAAATTACATGTCAAATACTCAGTTTTTATCTCACTTTAATTTAGGTAAATTGGAGGGTGTGAATTGGATTTTAAAACCAGCCTCCCTGTGCCAACATTACTAAAAAATATGGGTAAAACTAGTCAGATAAAGGGCTAAAATCAGAGGTAAATGCAAACCAATGTAACTTACACACTCCTCCATTCTGTCCAGGGCTTAAAGTAAGAGTGGGGGAGGGTGGAAGAGGGCTCGCTTCCCCTTTCTCTGCTAAAACCAGAGGGTGAGTGCTTTTTCCTCTTCCTGGGCTTGGTTGAACAGCACTCTCCCTCTTTGGCTGCTGCCAGAAAAGTTCCCCCACTGTTTTATTCTATTTTAGCCACTGGCGCTACACGCAATCCATGTACACTACACCTACTTCTGACTGACTAAGCCCAGATTTTCACAAGCACTATAGCAGCTTCAGAAGAGGCATGCATGGTCCCCCACCCTCCTGTGTGAACTGCCTTGGTTAGGAAGCTGGGTGGGCAAGAAAAGTACGCCCCGTCCCAGGATCACTGCTATGCCCTCCTTTCCTGATTTCCCATAAGCAATTGGAGGGGAAAAGTGTAGGTGGAGTCTAGACACCCCCTTAACAGTCTAGTCAGCAACAGAGATGTGGGGGCTAAATCGTAACACAGCTTGCCTGGTGGTATAAAATACCTCTTTACTCTCCTGCTCTGGCTACCTGTGCAATGGTTAGGACTCAGAGTGCAGGGAGGAGCGCAGGTCTAGCAGAGTTTTGGTTCTTCTCCTCACCCCCTCCACCCCATATATACAAGTTGTGTAGGGGTGAGTGTGTTTGGGGCAGAGGGAGAGCAAATAACAGAGAGACCCAAAGGAAGGCTGAATGGTCACAATCTGCTTCTCTGTCTGCTACAGGGCCAGTCAAGAGACATGCTGCTTCTTGTTCAGGTATTGTGGCAAAGCCACAATTTGAGTTTGGTGTGAAGAAGAGAAGAAACAAGTGGTGCTCTAAAAGCAACTTGGGTTGGCACAGCTAACCATCTTTGAGTCATAGTCCCGTATTCACGTGTAATGTGTACACACGCAATCTTATATAACAAATGTTCACTGATGAAGGCCAGATGCATCCATTATGATGAGCTGGTCAGACCTTCTGAATAACACATGCTATAGAATATCAACATGCTTGGTATAGTCACTAATCTCCAAGGAAAAGCTATGGAATGTATCATACAGTGGCTGAGGACAAGTGGAAAATATAATTCCTTGGACCAAAATCTGTTAGAGGAAGGGGATATGAAGCAATGCAATATGAACCACCATTGCCTACGTTCCAGTGTTAGGGATATTTCTTTGCACAATCTTCTCATTGTACGACTTCCATGGGCATTTGAGGATTTCTTCATATACAGTAGACTAGTGGTTCTCAAACTTTTGTACTGGTGACCCCTTTTACATTGCAAGCCTCTGTGTGCAACCCACTTTTGAATTGAAAACACTTCTTGACATATTTAATACCATTATAAATGCTGGAGGCAAAGTGTGGTTTCATGTGGAGGCTGACAGCTCATGACCCCCATGTAATAACCTCATGACCCCCTGAGGGGTCCCAACCAAAAAAGCAGTGCACTAGATTCTCCACATGAGCCACTTAACATATATACACATGTGTATAAATTGGTAATTTTTTGTTTGTTTTACCTCTGGTACATTTTAACAGCTGTATAGGACTCTAGAGCCAGGGATGGACACTGGAAATTCAATTTAGATATGTTAATAGGCAAATATCAGAGGGGATGATATGCTTCCCTGTGAAATGTCAATTCTTTTTCAGTTCGATTCAACTCTACTGTACCATGTGAGGAAAGTCTTTCCAGAAGCATAACTTGCAAACCAGTTTAACTTTTGGAAATATCAGAAGATCAAAATGACTTGCAATAACTGAACTGGTGAGTTCAGTTGTCCTCCTGGATTCTTCTCTGACACTGCCCTGATTTTTTAAAGGTAAATGATCAGTAAATCATTGTAAAAGGTAACCACAGAGTATATGATTATGTACAAATATTTCCCAAGGCTTCTCCATTAATGGAATAAGGAATATGTGGGGTAGCTGATATTTAAAATTTGTCAGCACTAATTGATTATCAGGGCAAAATCATGATCCAACACTTAGGGCTTGTCTACACAGTGAAGTAGTGCACACTAGAGGGGTGTGAATTCTAAAGCACACCAACATATTGCACACTAATTGGACCATTTAGACTCTGTTAGGATGCATTAACAGGTCCTGAATGCTCATTAAAACATGTAGACAAGCTCTTAGTCTTGGTAATCAGAGTTTCAATTCCAGCTTCAAAGTTATCATCATTAAGATAAATGGGGGAAGCTAATCTTGGAATTTCCGGTCCTGTTCTCCCTTTCACACTGTGTAACTCAGGAGTAATTCAACTGAAGTCACTTGGTGCATCATTTTCCATGGGTCAAGGAGGGGTGGTTACCCACCTAGACCTCGGTTTGCCGCCTCTGACTCCTCATAGGTCAAAACACTCATCATGTCTTCCACTTTTTGAACTGTCCCCTTCCCCAACTTTGGAGGATATAATAATCACATATGATATCCTTATGCTGACAACTTTGCCATCTCCCTCACCACCACACCACTGATTTTTTTCTGAAATGATGCTCCTGAAGTCAATGGAGTGACATGAAAATAAAACAAGTGTGAGATATTGGAATCAGGCTTGTTTCGGTCTCTTGCTTTATCTCTGAGGGGTAAGAACCAAATTTAGTCATGGAAAGTTGCAAATGAGTGATGGTATTTTGTCAAACATGGTCATAGAATCATAGAAGATTAGGGTTGCAAGAGATCTCGGGAGGTCATCTAGTCTAACCCCGGCTCAAAGCAGGACCAACACCAACTAAATCTAAACTAAAGGCCAGGACTTTGTCAAGCTGGGCCTTAAAAACCTCTTTCCTGAAACACAGCTGTATTTTGTAATGTAGGCAAGATCATAACTGTTCTATAAAGGTTTAGGACCACTGAAGACCAAAAAGTCTCAAAAATGGTATCTTGGTTAAGGCCCTTCTTCAAACCAGACCAATAGATAATTATAATATCTAGTATGGATTTTATGAAAGGTGCTATATAATTGCAATTAATTATTACTCATACTGTTTTCTAAAAGTTCCTCGCTAACAAATGTAGGGAAAGCAATGTTTTCCCATAATAGGAGATAGCATAAACAGAAAGAAACCAATTTGCTTTCAAAAAAGTTGGTTTTAGCAACTCTGAAATCCTATTTAATGTAGGGTTTTTTTATTACATTACCCATTCTAAATGCCTGAGAGAAGTCGTGTATTGAATTTTGCATTGTAAATATGAGACCTTATTGCTTGTCTTTTGTCTTACTTGGTCTTTTATTACATTTAGATAAATAGTATGTGAGGGATAAATTTAAAAAGATATATAGATCTATAAAGCAAGCACACACATTGAGTTTCTTGGAGCAAGGAACAATAATCAGTCCACTTTCTGGAAATGGATGACCTCCTGCCAAGGAAAAGAACTGTCTTCATTGAAAATTATGCCCACGATGGTCAATAGAGATCAAAGCTCAGACTCTGAACTTCAGTGACCATGACTATGGACGCTATAGACAATATATTTCTGATGTAGGTGTTCAGCACATTACCTTAGAACTTGGTGCAATATTTTTTAATCAACCCTGTTACTAATAATAGATTTTAAAGAAAACTTTTAGAAATATAATTGTCCTCTATTAATGGTCTTTGCTTTTTCTTTCTGGACAGTTTGAAACTAGACTACCAGTTTCACTAGCTTTTTTCTCCCCTGAGAAATAGTGATATTGTATTTGGATTTCAGCACCACAGGGAAAGGTTTATTTCCATGTTTGTTTAAAATTCCACCAAAAACACATTTTCTTTAGTTTTTTTTTTTTTTAGTTCCTGCCTCCATTTTTTTTTAAACAAAGCCTAAATTTAGTAGAGTCCTTTTAAGAAAATTTATATGCCCTGATTAAATTAATTGAGAACATAACCTTAGGAAAATGGCTATAGTTCTGAATTGTCTGTTTCTGAATTGTTTAAGTTTTGAATGACAATATTTGTTTAAGTAGATCAATGTCTACACTACAAAAATTAAGTGGATGTATGTTAGGTCAACTTACTGTAATTGCTGCAATTTTTCATGTCCATGCTATCCTCCTTCTGCCGGTGCCGCATATCCTCACCTTGTCTCCGCCCAGGCTCCCTGCAGGATATTTAATAAGATATACATGCATTAACTGACTCTATTAGGTTATATCTGGTTTCCCACTTGTGACTATAAATTTTTCGAAAATATGAAACATTTCAGTAAATTCATTTGTCAAAATAAAAGTACAAAATCCAACTCAGTTTCAGGATTCTACCAAATCTTTGGGATTCGTGGAGCCTGTCACAGAATTGTTTGTCTTAATAATTCAAAAAAAATCTGGGTAAGAATTGGACAGGTGAACTCAGAATCTATCTAGGTACTTACTGTCTTTCAGTCTATATGAGTACCTCCCATTTTCAGCTAAAAATGGAAGAAATAATATCCTTCCCTCTTTCTTCCCATCCTCTAGAAAAAAAACTACTCTGAATAAGTGAGAGGGTGTGTGAATAACTTATTGTAGGAAAGCTAAATAACTAGGGTCTCTCCAATGAAGATGTTGAAATATCAAAACAGAGACCATGAACAGGACTCTGTATTCAATTGCAAGTATGCAAGGAGAAGACTACAGAAGTGGTATGCTCACAGTAATCTGCCATCGGAAGGGCTGCTTCATTTTATACCAGCTGCAATATTTCAGGTGCATGGCTCAATGTTTGAGTGGAAATAATCAAGACTTGATTGCTCCAGCCACCTCTTCAATGGCGAAGATGGGATTTTCAAAAACGCTTGAGTGCCAAACTCCCACTGAACTCTCAGTCGGCACCTTTCTGCATCTTTGGAACACAAATACCTTCAAAAATGAGGCCCCGAATGTCTCAGATCCCTTTGAAGTTATATGAATAGAGGGTGTTGTAAACCTTGCAGTACTGAGCACTAATTAAGATAGATAGAAAGTAATTTCTATTCTGCTGGGAATTCTGATATTTTAACTTCTGTTTTTCTCCCAAATCAAAACAAAAAGTTAAAATAGTGAAAACTTTCACAGTATGAAAAGCTATGGAAAAAAACTGAGTTCGAAACACCAAATTGGAAAATTCCAACTTTTTTTTTTCAAAACTAAAATTTGTATTAGAATACCCATTTTGTTTTGAATTGACACTTCAAATTAAAATGCTATTAAAACCCATTAAAACATGTTGGGTTTAATTTATGTTTCAAAATAAAACATTTGGCTTCAAAATGTTTCTTGGCTGTTTAGTTAATAATCCATCTTTCTCAGTTTTCTCTGTATGTGGATCTAATAATGTACATGCGACTCTAATTAATTCAATATTCTTATGATTATAAGGATGTGTAAAAAGTAAAAGTGGTAAGGAGTCTGAGCTTACTTCTGATCTTAGGGTACATCCACACTGCACTTAGACACCCACAGGTGGCCCATGCCAACTGATTTGCATTTGTGGGGCTGGGGCTAAGGGGCTGTTTAATTGTAGTGTAGATATTTGGGCTTGGGTTGGAGCCTAGGCTTGTAGGACTCTGAGAGGTGGGAGGGTCCCAGAGTTCAGGCTCCAGCCCAACCCCAAAAATCTACACCATAATTAAACAGTCCCTTAGCCCAAGCCTTGTGAGCCAGAGTCAGCTGGCATGGGTCAACCATGGGTTTTTAATTGCGTTGTAGGCATACTTGATTTGCATCAGTAGAATATAGAAATAATTGTTGGTGTCTTCTGCTTGCATGCAATTAATAAGAGTAAAGTATAATGTTATTGCATCAGAAAAAAACTGATTTAATTTTATTAATGAATATGCATCCTATGCAGGCAGCATAGAAGAAAGCACAAAGTTGGTTGTGCAAAAAGCAAAGAAGAAAAAATATCTAGGCTGGCATCCCTGGAGTAGCACAGGCATGGGACATCATGATAAGCAACAAGCAGCATCAGATACTGGTCACTGGTAGTATGATAATTCCTTTGTTCTTTTATAAAGGTCCATCATAGCTGTAATTAGAAATAAACATCTAAATCACTCCGGAACACACTGAATAGAATTGTTTTCACTGGCACTTAGTAAAAAAAAAAAAAAAAAAAACCACACCAAAAACCCGCAAAATCCCCAAATCATAAGCCCTTTTTCTATTTCTTCAGGTCTAAGATGTGCTCTGGGAGCAGCAAATTACTTTTGCTAAACGAAAATTGAGGAGACAAGATAACAATCTACAGATGCTAAGTGTATATACCATGACCCAAGAAAGGAGGGGGTTGGATGTTTTAAATTAGAAATGAGAGGATAAAAAGTTGTAGGCTGAATATCAGGGGAAAAATCCTAACTGAGACTGTGGAATAAGCTCCTAAGGGAAATACTATGTGTGATGTTCTCCCGGTTATCCGGACCAGTGATCTGCTAAGTCATTCCAATCCTTGACTCTGGGAGCCAGCCTTACCCTGCTCTGCTGTGAGAACCCCCACTCCTGGGCTTTTCACGCACAACTGCAAGCATGTAAGCTGCTTACATTGTGCAACTGAATGACACTAGCCAATATCTCCAGTTCTAGATACAACCCTAGGAACCTCTGTCTTTCAGTGTCCAGTTATGCCCGCTGGATGCTTATATGAGTTCGTCAATTTAACAAAGACATTGATATGTACCAGGCTTGTTATCCCAAGGGGAGTCTCTGACACTGCTTCAGGTAGAATAAACAAACAAATGTATTTACTACAACAGATAGATTTTAAGTGATTATAAGTCAAAGCACAAGAAGTCAGATTTGGTCAAATGAAATAAAAGCAAAATGCATTCTAAACTGATCTTAACATTTTCAGTGCCCTTACAAACTTAGATGCTTCTCACCACAGGCTGTCTGGTTGCCCTTCAGCCAGGCTCCCCCTTTTGATCAGCGCTTTAGTCGCTTGGTGGTGGTTTCTGTAGATGTAGGTGGAAGAGAGGGTTCATGTCAAATGTCTCTCCCTTCTATCATGTTCTTTCTTCCTTCTTGGCTTTCCCCCCCCCCTTCAGAGCATTACCGCATCGTAGTCCCAAACTGACCAAGGGAAGGGGGGTGACTCACTCAAGAGTCCAACAGATCCTTTGTTGCTGCCTAGGCCAGTGTCCTTTGTTCCTGTGAGGCTGAACTGGATTTGTCCCATACATGCCCTAATGAGGTGAGAACTGCCCCTCTGCTCTTGGAGAGTTTGCCTGGGCTTCTGCTCTTGGAGAGTTTTTGCCTGGGCTTGTTTTAAGCCACGAGGACACATTTTCAGCCTCCTAACTATATACATGAAATTACAACCTATAACATTACTATAATAACAATGCTCAGTGCATCAGGAGCCTTCCAAAGACACCCAACATGACAAATGTTGCATTGGATACTACACAATTATTTTATAAGGATGAACATGGGGGTGCAGGGTGTTCCCCTGAGATACAGAGTGTCACACCATGTCTATCATTTAATTCCCTTTTAAATAAGACAGTACAAAGCACTGCTCATTACCAGGGGATAGACTACTGACAGGTCACCAAATCCGTCTTCCCCTACTATTAATTCAGTTGTTCTATAAGCTCTCCCATGTTTGCTCACAATCCAACATTTTTTCTTCCAAACATACTACTATATATTAGCCCACCCAATATCTGTATGTAAATACAATTTCTCAGATGTGTACTGTACAAATATAATCAATTAAGTAATGTCTAATAAAATGCTTTACCTGCCATGCTGTGGGGATGGCAAATAGTAAAGGTAATTTCAGGAGTATTTTGAATTGTGGCATGTACTATGCCACATCACATAATGTCAAAGGTCACCATTTTTTAAACAGATATGAATAGGAAATAGTTGATCTGCAATGAGACGACTGAGTGCAAATCTATATCAAGCAGGTAGCTTGCATTAGTCATTCATTAAATGCTTAGTTTATTCATTCACTTTGAGTCTTTAAACCAGTTTCTGAAACTCTAGCTGGTCCTATATTTTACACATTTTCAAATGTGCTTAACTTTGTTAGTATCATGTAACCTTCAAATAGCTGCTTGTGACCTTGAAACTGGGTCATGAAGGAAAATGCTATAAAGAAGAGGGCAAGTTCTGCTCTGAGTTACATGTGGGTAGAGCTGAGTGAAAAAAATGCATTAATACATTATTCGCCTCAAAAGGGTAGTTTGGGTCTATCTGAAACATTTTGTGAATTTGACATGAACTCCTGAAATAGTTTTAATCATATTTTTTGCAGGGGTGGGGTGACTTAATTGCCATTCACAAAATGAGGTACAGGTTCCCTTCTTATAACCACAATGGTTAGGGCATCCATCAGGAACATGGGAGACTTAAGTTCAATTTCATATTTTGCCTGATGATCAAGAAGGAATGTGAAGTTGGGTCTCCTACTTTGCAGGAGTAATTATTGTCATTCTAAATGTCTCTGAATTGCCACTGTGAATGACAATGAATAGTCATTGGACCAGGGAAAACGTGAGTGATTTGTATAGCCTGCTGGTTAAAGCAGTCAACTAGGACCTGGGAGACCGTGTTCAAGTCCCCATTTCAATGACTTTTTATACAAGATAAACAACTTCAGCAGACACACACCAGAACATGCTACTGGCTAGGGTGCAGCCAAGTCCAAATCCCTTCTCCAGATCACGCAGAGGGAGGAATTCAACACAGGTCTCCTGGGTGAGAGATCCAGCTATTGAGCTAAAAGTTATACGGAGATCTCTCTGCCTTTTCCCATTTGTGAGTCTAGCTCATTTAAAATGTCACGATGGAATATTTTTTTTGACTGGGTGAAATTTTTCACTATTATCAAATTTGGTTCAACCCAAATAGATTTTTTTTTATTTTTTTGAACTGCAGTGAACCAAAAAAAGGCAATTATTTGCCAAGCTCAGAATTTGTGTAATGCTAGTGAAACCAATGGAATAGCATAGAGCTGGTTGAATTTGGCAGCAATTGTATTTCCGAAGTTATTTGAGTTATTCACTTGAACACACAGATATGATGAACAGCCATGGAGTTTGAATTTCTGATGGCAACATCATGGCATTTTCTGTGTTCTCTTGTGGCTTTATAGCTCAATCTGTGAGGAGAAAGGTCACAAACAGATGTCAACATAGGAATGTCTAGGCTCCCACCAAAGCTTGCCCTTTTTTCAACCAGTTTTTTTGCATCTATCCTTCTCAAAGGGTTTACAACCTTTATTTATAGTTGCTATCAATTCAGGTCTGTCCTTGGTGTGTCTTTGAAATTATCCATATTTATGCTGCATGATTTGAGGTTCTACTTAAGGGTGTCTTTGAAGCATTTATGTTGAACACCCTTCTTACACTTGAGTTTCAGCTCACCATAGAGGACTTTGTTGGGGAGTGTATCATCTGGCAATATGATCTATCTATTTAAGAGGAGTTTTGATAGTCATTGCCTCATTGCTGGCTGTTTCTTCTCTTTCAAAAATGTTATTGTTTAATGCTTTGTCTTGCCAGCAGATGCACATGAAACAGCGAAGACAGTGCATTTGAAACTTTCCAAGTTTCTTGATGTCTGTGGTAAAATGTCCATGTTTCACACCCATATAAAAAAGGGATGCTATCCCTGCTGCATTAATTTGTTTATCAGTGTTGTTGACAGTTGGATGGCATGGTGGCTGTGTATCCTATGGTGAAACATTCTGAAGGCTTGGCTTGCCTTTCATATTCTGTTTGATATTTCTTGATCTAGGGGACCATCACAGAAGATGGTGCTGCCAATGTACATATTGGCTGATGGGACTGGTTGAATAGCATTTTACTTTTCTTCCAGGCTAATGGTGAGTTCAAACTGTTCCGTTCCCTCTGAAAATCTGTTCACTAAAAATAAGTACAGTCACCATGACAAGGGCTACACATACAAGTGCCTCAAGAACTTCTGGTTTTGCAGTAAGCCTTTTTGGTTTTCCACCAATTATTTAGATGCCCTTTTGAAGGTTGTCACTTGTGTAATCCACAGTATTGAATTTTTTTTAGATCAATGAAGGCAGCATACAGTTCCATAATTTGTTCAATGCATTTTTCTGAATCATAATAACCATGTCTGTGGTGCTCCAGCCTGATCTAAATCCATACTGGATCTCTGACATTTTTACATAACAGCTGTACTGGGTTAGACCAGTGGTTCATCTACCCCAGTATCCAGTCTGCCAACACTGGCCAGTGCCATATGTTTCAGAGGGAATGAACAGGACAATTTCAAATGATCCATTCCCTATCATCCCATCCCAGCTTCTGTCAGTTGGCGGTTTAGGGACACCCAGAGCATGAGATCGCACCCCTGCCCATCTTGCCTAATAGCCATTGATGGACCTATCCTCTGTGAACTTATGTAATTATTTTCCAAACCCAATTATGCTTTTAGCTTTCACAAGATCCTCTGGCAATGAGATCCACAGGTTGACTGTGCATTTTGTGTGAATAAGTACTTCCTTATGTTTTTGTTTTTAAACCTGCTGTTATTAATTTCATCAGATAATGCCTAGTTCTTGTTATGTGAAGGGGTAAATAACACTTTATACATACCAATCATGGTTTTATAGACCTTTATCATTGTCATAAATATAAAGGGAAGGGTAAACCCCTTTGAAATCCCTCCTGGCCAGGGGAAAGCTCCTCTCACCTGTAAAGGGTTAAGAAGCTAAAGGTAACCTCGCTGGCACCTGACCAAAATGACCAATGAGGAGACAAGATACTTTCAAAAGCTGGGAGGAGGGAGAGAAACAAAGGGTCTGGGTCTGTCTGTATGCTGGTTTCTGCCAGGGATAGACCAGGAATGGAGCCTTAGAACTTTTAGTAAGTAATCTAGCTAGGTATGTGTTAGATTATGATTTCTTTAAATGGCTGAGAAAAGAATTGTGCTGAATAGAATAACTATTTCTGTCTGTGTATCTTTTTTGTAACTTAAGGTTTTGCCTAGAGGGGTTCTCTATGTTTTTGAATCTAATTACCCTGTAAGATATCTACCATCCTGATTTTACAGGGGGGATTTCTTCATTTCTATTTACTTCTATTTTTATTAAAAGTCTTCTTGTAAGAAACTGAATGCTTTTTCATTGTTCTCAGATCCAAGGGTTTGGGTCTGTGGTCACCTATGCAAATTGGTGAGGCTTTTTACCCAACATTTCCCAGGAAAAGGGGGGTGCAAGTGTTGGGAGGATTGTTCATTGTTCTTAAGATCCAAGGGTCTGTAGTCACCTAGGCAAATTGGTGAGGCTTTTTACCAAACCTTGTCCAGGAAGTGGGGTGCAAGGTTTTGGAAAGTATTTTGGGGGGAAGGACGCGTCCAAACAGCTTTTCCCCAGTAACCAGTATTACTTTGGTGGTGGTAGCGGCCAGTCCAAGGACAACGGGTGGAATATTTTGTACCTTGGGGAAGTTTTGACCTAAGCTGGTAAAGATAAGCTTAGGAGGTTTTTCATGCAGCTCCCCACATCTGTACCCTAGAGTTCAGAGTGGGGGAGGAACCTTGACATGATGGCATAGTGGTGGGATTAACCTGAAATCATTTTGAGATCCAGTTGAGATTTTTTGAACTAGAAATACAGATTTTAAAAAGGAATTTTTTTTTTCCTTTGGAAAGGAAGTCCAGAAAGCAGCTGAAACTGAAAGCAGCTTGTTTTTTCTCTGCTTTGTGGCCAAGCAGAGACAAAAGGGGATTATCTTTGTGAAATGCAGGTTTTCTTTGCCTGGAGACAGGGTACTTAACTCCTGCAGGGAAATTCACAGTCTTCCAACCCAGAGTTTTTTTTTCTTTTCTTCCTAAAAGTAAATAGGGTGTGTGTGTTCTACCCATTTGCTTTTTCTTTGGGCTGGGTAAGCAGGTTTCCAAGTAGTTGGAGGTTTTTTGCTTTAATTTGGGCCCAGAGCAGAGACAAGGGAATTGTCTTTTTCTGTAGGCTGACAATCACTATCAGAGAATAGGTATTCTATTCCAGCACAGCAAAATTTTACAGCCAAGTTTTGTTTGTTTATTTCTAAACCTCGGGTGTAAAGTTAGTTAAAAACAGAGAGGTTAGAATGGCCAAATCCTCGGCTCGACTACAGCTGGAATTAGCCAAATTTCAGGCTGAGGAAAGACAAAGGGAACATGAAACACAGATAGAACTCATGCGGCTGAAGAAGGAGGAGAAGGAAAAAGAGAGGAAGCATGTGGAGGAGGTGGAGAGGATCTAGGCCCGGCAGAATATACCAACAAACCCTAGCAATCCTTCTCCGGGTACCACTTCCCATCCCAGAAAGTTCCCCACCTACAAGGCAGGTGATGATACTGAGGCCTTCTTAGAAAACTTCGAAAGGGCCTGCCTTGGCTACAACATCTCTACTGACCAATACATGGTAGAGCTGAGGCCACAGCTCAGTGGACCCTTAGCTGAGGTGGCAGCTGAAATGCCTAAAGAACACATGAACAAGTATGAACTGTTTAAATCCAAGGTGAGAGTCAGAATGGGGATAACACCCAAGCAGTCTCGTCGGAGGTTCAGAGCCCTAAGGTGGAAACCAGACATGTCATTTACCCGACATGCCTACCACATTGTGAAACATTGGGATGCCTGGATATCGGGAGCAAGTGTTGAATCTCCAGAAAATTTGCCCTTCCTAATGCAAATGGAACAATTCTTAGAGGGTGTTCCAGAGGAAATAGAAAGATACATCCTAGATGGGAAACCCAAAACTGTAATCGAGGCAGGAGAGATTGGAGCCAGATGGGTGGAGGTGGCAGAGAAGAAGAAAACTGGTCGCAGTTGGAGCGGAGACCAGAAGGGACCACCCCACACCACACCCTATTACCGGGGGCCGCCCAAGGCCCCACCTACCTCCCAAAGAACCCTCCAGACCCCTTATCGTCCCGCCACCCCGTTCTCCAGCAACCCTCCTCGCCCCAGTGACCCGTCAGCTGGACGATGTTTTAAATGTAACGAGCTGGGGCATGTAAAGGCCAACTGCCCCAAGAACCCCAACAGATTACAGTTCATTGCACTGGAATCACACCAGAGGTCCACAGGCCCAGATACCTCCCAGATACCCTTGGAGCGGAGGGAAACTGTGAGTGTGGGCGGGAAGAAGGTCACAGCATGGAGGGACACCGGAGCACAAGTGTCAGCTATCCATGTTTCCTTAGTGGACCCCAATTTAATCAACCCAGAGATCCAAGTGACGATTCAACCCTTCAAGTCCAACTCTTTCAATTTGCCTACAGCCAAGTTGCCTGTCCAGTGCAAGGGCTTGTCAGGAATGTGGACTTTTGCAGTCTATGATGATTATCCCATCCCCATGCTGTTGGGGGAAGACTTGGCCAATCATGTGAAGCAGGCCAAGTGGGTGGGAATGGTCACCTGCAGCCAGGCTAAACAAGCCGTGAGGCCTAGCTCTGTTCCGGAAACTTCTATCAGGACCCGGTCAGAGGTGATGGACCCGGACCCCAGGCCAATGTCTGCAACAGCAGTAGTGGATCCAGTCCCAGAGACCCAGACAGAACCAGTCCCAGAACCGGAACCAGCCAAACAACCAACACCAGACCCCGTGTCAGCACTGAATCCAGTACTTGCAACCTCAACACCAGAAGGCCCCACCGAACCTGAACTGGCAGCAGCCGATAACCCTACACAAGAGGCTCAGCCAGAGCCTGAATCCCAACATAGTGCACCAGCGGAGAGTGGTTCACAGTCAACAGAAACAGCTCCATCCCCTATATCACTTCCAGAGGGACCAAGCCTAGGTCCCCAATCCAATGAGGAACTGATGTCTCCAGCATCAAAGGAACAGTTCCAGACCGAACAGGAAGCAGATGAAAGCCTCCAGAGAGCTTGGACCCACCGCCTCTCAGCTCTTCAAATCGATCCAGGTTTGTTGTAGAAAGAGGACTTTTATACAAGGAAACTCTTTCTGGGGGACACCAGGAAGACTGGCATCCTCAGAGACAGTTGGTAGTTCCAACTAAATACTGGGCCAAGCTCTTGAGGGGTCATTCCACTGGGAGGGAATGGGCAAGGATGTTTCTACCTATGTCCAGTCTTGTGAGATGTGCCAAATTGTGGGAAAACCCCAAGACCAGGTCAAAGCCCCTCTCCAGCCACTCCCCATCATTGAAGTTCCATTTCAGCGAGTAGCTGTGGATATTCTGGGTCCTTTTCCGAAAAAGACACCCAGAGGAAAGCAGTACATACTGACTTTCATGGATTTTGCCACCCGATGGCCGAAAGCAGTAGCTCTAAGCAACTCCAAGGCTAAAAGTGTGTGCCGGGCACTAGCAGACATTTTTGCCAGGGTAGGTTGGCCCTCCGACATCCTCACAGATGCAGGGACTAATTTCCTGGCAGGAACTATGAAAAACCTTTGAGAATTGGAAAAGGTGCACAGGAGAGCAAGTAACATGATTAGGGGTATGCAATAGCTACCATATAAGGAGATATTAAGGTGACTAGGATTTTCATTTTAGAAGAGAGACAATCCAGGTGCAGGGGAGAAGATGATTGTCAAGTTTCCTCCCCCACTCTGAACTCTAGGGTACAGATGTGGGGACCTGCATGAAAAACCTCCTAAGCTTATCTTTACCAGCTTAGGTCAAAACTTCCCCAAGGTACAAAATATTCCACCCGTTATCCTTGGACTGGCCGCTACCACCACCAAACTAATACTGGTTACTGGGGAAGAGCTGTTTGGACGCGTCCTTCCCCCCAAAATACTTCCCAAAACCTTGCACCCCACTTCCTGGACAAGGTTTGGTAAAAAGCCTCACCAATTTGCCTAGGTGACTACAGACCCAGACCCTTGGATCTTAAGAACAATGAACAATCCTCCCAACACTTGCACCCCCCCTTTCCTGGGAAATGTTGGATAAAAAGCCTCACCAATTTGCATAGGTGACCACAGACCCAAACCCTTGGATCTGAGAACAATGAAAAAGCATTCAGTGTTTTACAAGAAGACTTTTAATAAAAAATAGAAGTAAATAGAAATAAAGAAATCCCCCCTGTAAAACCAGGATGGTATATATCTTACAGGGTAATTAGATTCAAAAACATAGAGAACCCCTCTAGGCAAAACCTTAAGTTACAAAAAAGATACACAGACAGAAATAGTTATTCTATTCAGCACAATTCTTTTCTCAGCCATTTAAAGAAATCATAATCTAACACATACCTAGCTAGATTACTTACTAAAAGTTCTATTCCTGGTCTATCCCTGGCAGAAACCAGCATACAGACAGACCCAGACCCTTTGTTTCTCTCCCTCCTCCCAGCTTTTGAAAGTATCTTGTCTCCTCATTGGTCATTTTGGTCAGGTGCCAGCGAGGTTACCTTTAGCTTCTTAACCCTTTACAGGTGAGAGGAGCTTTCCCCTGGCCAGGAGGGATTTCAAAGGGGTTTACCCTTCCCTTTATATTTATGACAGGCCATTATCAAAGGAACTCACATTTGATTTAAGAGATGTAGGATTATGTTATTTTGCATTTACTGATTTTAGCATTTTTAATTTAAAAAAAGTTGCATACAAAAGAATTTGCCTGTGTTAGCTGTATATATAGTGAAATTCTTCTGCATGTTTGTGATCAGAATTAGACCCAAAGACTATTCTGTACTGGATTTCAGTTTCTTTGCATTGTCTATTTATTAAAGTACATAGAGCTAGATGTCTGTCACTGAGATTTTAAAGCTAGTCCATTACTGACAAGCTACAACTAAAAACAATGGAATGTTAAATGATTTTTTTTAAAAAAGTACCTCATAAGACAGGTAGGCAAATGCTGCAGAATACTTTGTGAAAATGTAATTAAACTTGGCTTCAATTAAGTTTTGGATTTGCTTTCAACAAATATTCTGGTAGGCTAGATTAGTACACGGAGTGCAATCAACTTCTTTTCAAAGCAGTAAAGTTGTGTACTCTTTTGCTTACTCTTCAGAGAAGTGCTGTCTAATAAAACATTGGACTGGGACTTAGGACACCTGAGTTCTGTTCTCAGCTCTGGTCTGCAGGGTGACCTTATGCAAGTGATTGTGCCTCAGTTTCCCCATATGTAAAATGCAGACAATCATACTGATCTCCTTTGTAAAACAGTTGGAGGTCTACTGATGACAAGCAGGATAAGAACTAGTATTTTTTGTTTGTTTGTTTATTTTCAAGTCATGTGCTGTGCTACAGGCTATCCAGTCCTTACCAAACTGCACATTGCTCACCAGACACCTGTATATCTACCGGTGTGGCTTCCCCTAGTAAAAGTGCAGTCTATACAAACCAATATTATAAAGCAGCATTTCCAAATTGTACCTATACTTTCTTTCTTTTCTAATGTAAAATTGCCTTTGCCTACTTGAATGAACAAATTGCACAACTGCACTAATTAGTGAATGAAGTTATATATAATCTGCTGCTGTGTGCTACAGTATCTGTTAGCCAGAATTATTCTATCAAAATGGCTTTAGACCAAGAATGTGACTGCCTCTTTTGCCTGAACAAATATAATTTGTAGGAATTGTGGAATTAAAGGGCAGGCAAGTCAAACATTTAAAGAATACTTCTTCTCAAATGTTGCTTGAAAGCAAACTCTTTTGGAAGCATGGAAAAACACCTAAACAAAGATGCAAAGGATAATTTTGCCAATTTTTGAGAAGGCTAGAAAAAGTTTCTTGGCCAACTGTCTACTAAACCATTTAATCTGAACCACTACTACAAGTACAACTCTTTGATTACATTTGGAATGCCAATAGGAGGCTTCAGGCTCTAAGGACTCACATTTGCCCTTTTGCTTTGGAAAGCTAAGGTTAGAAGATCTGACAGTATAACAAAAACAATTTATTCAAAAGTGCCTAAAGCTTTAGATAATAAATAGTATAAAATCAAAGAATATGGGAAGGTAACATTAGGGGAGGAAAGTCAAAAAGATAGCACAAAGCCTGAGGCATACATGTTTTACCTTGTAGAGCTGGTTAAAAAAAAAATCCAACATAACATGTTCCACTGGAAAATGCTGACTGTCAAAATTGAAACTGTCCAGTGGAAGGTGTCAAAGTTGTTTGGGAGCGGGGAAATCAAAACAAAGAATTCACCTTTATCATAACAGAATTATGGTGTATAGAAGACTCTATTTAAGAACCATGGCATTGGAGGAGGATTGCTGCTCCTGCTTGCAGATTAGGGGCTTTGTGGGGAAGTGTGAGATCAGTCAATCTGCAAAGAGCCAGCTTAAACCAACCTGTTTTTTCTCTCTATATTTCTGGGTGCTTATGAGCAATCATTCTGATTTCTAAGAAATATGCTGTGAACATAACATTTAAACATTTTGTTTTGAAATGACTGTTTGAAATTGTATTTGTGTTACTTTTACATTACACCAATTACTGACTTAGTCACCGGTTTACAACATTATTTATAAGTAAATCTTTTATATTACAATTTTAAAATATAAACAAATATATACATTAAACAATTTACAACAGCATATATCAAATGTCAGAATGGAAAGGAAAACATTTGATTGACCTGAAAAAAAATCAAACATTTAATGGCAAACTGCAAAAAAATAGACTTTGTTCTTATTTGGATTTTTTTTTTTTTAAATCTTGGAATGGAATGGAAATTTTGAGGTTTGACCAACTGTACCTTGAACTAGAGAGGAGTTTGTATTTCTCTCTACTTCAAATTAGGCCCCAGTTCAGCAAGATTTAAGCACATGTTAACTCTAAGCATGTGAGTACTCTCCTATTGACATTAGTGGGGTGTAGCGGGGCGGTCACCCCACTCTGGTTTGGAAGGAGTTAAAAACAGCCCTGGGAAAGGGCTGCCCCAGGGAGCCAATCCTGAGCGGGCTTGAGGCAGCCAATCAAGGCCGAGCTGGACCAGTGTAAGAAGGCTAAGGGAGGAGCTAGGTCACAGTCTTACTCCAGCCTTGGGGTGGGAAGGACCTAGCTGCCTGGGAGCACATGGTACCTGAAGCAGAGCAGCACTGGGGAGCTCTGACTGGGTGAGTCCCCAGGCTGAGGCCTTGCTGAAGGCCAAAGGAGGTACTGAGGCTTCAGGGGGATAGCTGGGCTAAGAAAGGCAACAGGTCCAACCCCCTTGCCAATGATGAGTGGCCATCACAGCCTGCAGCTTGCCCCAGAGAAAGGGGGCTAGATGACGACTTGCAGTAGCCACTGAGGCAAGGTGGGCATAGGTGAGTTCCCTTGGAAAAGGAGACCCAGAGTGTAGGGGTACTGTGGTGGGCAGAACCCCAAAGTTCTGGGAAGGCCGTGGGGGCATGAGGCAGGAGAGACACCAGCCAGTAGGAGGTGCTTTGTGTGCTAGAATGAGCTAATTCCTGGACAATCAGCAGGAGGCGCTGCAGCAGTGAGTCAGCGATCTGCTACATGGGGCTACTCATGAATAAAGTTTAAATGTGTTTAAGTCTTTCTAGGATCAAGGCTTTAAAAGGCCCAGAAAAGATAAACTAAAATGGTAGATTGAAAGGGCTGAATATTTTTCTTCAGCAACCACTTGCACATAACCAGAAGATGACATGACACTGTGACCAGGAATTGCTGCCACACTGCAGTCCCTTCTGACTTCTCTTCCTCCCCCAAACCAATACACATACATATGCTCCTCTGTTTCTCTTTGGAATGGTGATAGGGGATGTGCAAACAGTCCCCTAACACCTCCTCATTGCCGCTGGCCACTTACGTATTTTTCTTCATCCTCCCCATCCTTTTCCAAACCCTCCCTTCTTCTCCTTCCAATTCACAAAACTACAATGAGTTTTCAAAGTAGCTATGATGTTGGTATGGATATGCATGTTAACACAAATTTGCTTGAGTATTCTTTTCACTTTCTCATTTCACAAATGTTGTAGCAAATTTACTCTTATGAACAAAAAGCAAGTAAAAGGAGTAAATACTGTCAAAGCAAAATTGGATATGGAATTCTCAGAATGGTTCTAAACTACTTTTCCCACCACATAGCCGAAGTAAATGTGAGAATGTGGGGAAAAAAGAATGCTACTCGTTAATTTAGAAAAGACACTAAAAAAAAAAAAAATCTTAACAGCTCTGAGTAGAGAACGGGGCAGAGCTACTCAGCTTCAGATCAGTGATTTGGGTGAAATTCAGTTGTTGGGTTGTCAGACCCAGCTTGGAATTTCAGCTGTGTGCAAGGTGAATTTCAAACATATGCTATTGAGTTTGGCATCCCCAAATTTTACTGTCAACTCCTGATATTCACAGACCTCAAACTTCAAACTTAACAAGACTCCTCTGCCTCTTTTGGCATATAATTCTGCACTTGAGAACCCTTTTAGTTGGAACTATTAATTGCTCACTGTTTTAAGATCTTTCAACCCAAAACCTTATTGACCTCAAAACATCCACAGCATTACTTTTGTCCATCAAATTTATAATTAAACTGAAAATATGATCTGTCATAGAAAATAAGGTGTTTCATTAACTTGTTTGTTACTGCTCCTGAGGTTCCTAAGTGGTCCTCAGTGGAATTTACCTTGATGGGCAGGAAATCCTGTGCAGAACAGATTGTATTTTAAAACTCCAGTATGCCTGTAGTGATATGACAGTCAAAAATTACTTGATTTGAGTCATAAATACTCAGCAAGTATCCTACAGGAGAGATGCGGGGGTTAGAAAACATCACAGATCTAGTAGCTGATTTCTTGCAAACAAATTTGCAATAAAGCATGGTAAGGTAAAATGACGTGAAGAGTAAATGAATCCTCAAGTAAAATAATTGACTCAGTATCTTAATATCCTTATTGAAAAGAACAGAATATAATTTAGTAATATAAAGGGGTTATCTGACGCTTTTGTGACTAGTGGATGCAGCATTTAAATAGCTATTAATTATTTGAAATGACACCAAGTTCCCAGATGACCAAGCCACACATATTGACCATGCAGATGCATAGAAGTGGGATCAGTGTGCATAAGAGGAGATTTACTCTGAACAAGAATGCTTATTAGAAATGAGCTTGAGGGGATTCAGTATGAGTCAGACCTTATTGTCCGTAGAAGAGGAAATAGATACTTGCCTAGTCTTTTTATTTTGTGAACCAAATATAGAATAAGCCTGAGTACTCTTATCGTAGCAATGTTATGGTTCATAATGTTGTCTCAGTCAATCTCCCAGCCAGAACAGAAGTGTTTAAAGTAAAAGCACCCAGAAAAGGCCTGTGAATTGAAAGATGATCTTCTCTAGCTCAAATGTAGGATTTGGTATTTGGAATTAAAGAATAGATCTTCAGCACCACTGAGATTAACCAGTGCTCATAAATAAATGGACAGGGAGAAATCTGGAATCGGTATACACTAAAAAAATTGGAGATAGTCTCTTTGCTGATGGACAATGCAGAAAATAAGCTTCCTTACAGTTCACAAACTTTACAATAGATTCTAAGTTTTGACATTTGCCTAGCAGTCTATATATTAGAGGCCTGAAAGTGTCCAAAATATTTGCTAAACTGGGATTCATTCAAGATGCTGAAAAGTAACTTTCAGAGTGAGATTGACATTTTATTAGTCTTATTCTGGCAGTGGATTTTTTTTTTCTAGAGACAGTGGTTACTAGAATGCAGTAACGAAAGACAGGAAACTCAGAAGGGAAAGTACTGAATGAAACATGTAAACTGTGAAACATTAGTTTTTAATTAAGTTTTAAAGGATTAGAGATCAAGTGTGTTGGGGAGCAATATCTCAAAATAGCAACTCTTCTCCTAAATAAAAAATAACTTTCAGTAACAGCACATGGTTAACAGAACTCTAGGTAATGGTAGGCACAATACAGATAGGTTCCTGATTCTACCTTCTCGATACACAACAGTCTTGACCTAGATAATCTCTAGCCTCTTCTGAACCTAGACAGCTTATAACAACAATTTTTGTATTGGAGAAAATGACCAAACTCTTTCCTTTGGCGATTTTCAAAGTATATCTCAAGCTAGGTCTCCAAAGGTGAAAGTTTGTTGCTTCACCACAACATTGTAAGAGTCAAAATTTGTCCCTTGAGGCACAGTTTCTGCTGGTTCCACTAGGAGATGCATTTTAAGGCATAATTTAACCCTGGGAGGTGTATTTTATTTTCTTTAGAGCTGTCAAGCGATTTTAAAAAAATAATTGTGATTAATCGCACAATTAAACTTAATCATGATTAATCATATGTTTAATTGAGCTCTTACATAATAATAGAATGTCATTTATTTAAATATTTTGGATGTTTTCTACATTTTCAAATATGTTTATTTCAATTATAACACAGAATGCAAAGTGTACAGTGCTTGTTATATTTTTGATTACAAATATTTGAACTGTAAAAAATAAAAGAAATAATATTTTTAAATTCCCCTCTTACAAGTACTGTAGTGCAATCTCTTTACCATGAAAATTTAATTTACAAATGTGGAATTATGTACAAAAAAACCCTGCATTCAAAAATAAAACAATCTAAAACTTTAGAGCCTACATGTCCACTCAGTCCTACTTATTTTTCAGCCAATCGCTCAGACAAACAAGTTTGTTTACATTTGTTGGAGATAATGCTGCCTTCTTCATGTTTACAATTTCACCTGAAAGTGAGAACAGCCGTTCGCATGGCACTGTTATGGCCGAGGTTGCAAGATATTTACATGTCACAGACATAGTCGAATACATTTTGTATACACATAAAAACCTCTCTATTTTTATCTTAAGGTCTTCAATAAAAGACCTTACCTCACCCCACCTTGTCTCTTTAATATCCTGGGGGCAACAGGGTGACAAGAATATTGCAAACAATAAATAGCAAGGATATACAAATGATTTTGCAAGCCATTTAATAAACTTTCAATATTAAGTAAATAAAGATGTAATATATGGATATTTGCAAAGCATTTAATAAAATCTCATGCAACACTGTGCTCACAATTAATTAAAATGGGTTTGGCTTTGCATTCTGTGACTATTCTCTCACCATAATCCAGAAAATGAATAAACATTTTTAAAGGGCCAATTAAGAGAACAGGATTGGGAAGCCAAACTGCTTTCAAAGCAGAAGTCCAATCCCTGCCAGAGATGAGAGAATAAAAATGTCTAGATCAAAGGCAGCAAGACCGTGAGACAAGTTTTAAATCACAGTTGGACTGTCCCGACTATGAGTGATACATGACTGTACTCTTAATCAGTATCATCTTATTTGTAAGAGACACAAATTCTGCTCTCACATCTAGCTTTATTTAGATGGGATTGCACTTGTGAAATTAAGAGTAGAATTTGGTGCATAAAGCTTACCTAATCAAGTGAAGAATATTGAGGCAAAGGTTCATATTTAAACATTCAACAGGATAATATTGCCCAATAGCAATTCCTCTGATATTGGCACCTTTGAAGAACTTCTGCATCCTGTAATGTTAATTCTGAAGAAACCAATCGTGGCTGTGCATGGCATAATCAAAGGAGCATTTTTATTTGAAATTGAAGAGTGTGGCTGCTAAGAATGAAAACCCAGCAAAAACAATTTGAGTGACACAAAAATATGGAACACTTTGTTTTCCTCACAACAGAGTAGACAACTCTAAAGAAATCCCCCAAACTGAATAAGGACAATGAGACAGAGCTTGATTGAGTGCAGGGTCAGTGGTGGAACATCCACCAGGAAAATGGTTTCTGTAGTGTGAGGTTGCACTGAGAAAACCGTGGGTATTAGCAGAGTTCCACAATGTGCGTGGTACTGGACAGAGAGCCTGTGCCTACTGCCCTTGTGCTGATACACTGTATCCCATCAGAAACCTCTGCTACCGAGACTGTTAGGGAACCTTAGCTGTAAACTAAAGGTCTCCCCTTCTTTTTGCCCCTTAGCAGGATCCCAAATTACCTCAATAATGACCCTGGGATTTCTATGTCTATGTTTCTACGGGTAACTGCTGTCTTTACCAACCTTCATACTTGGAAATTTATATTGTCACCCCCTCATTCTTCTCCCTTATTCCAAGGACCCTGCCCCAGGATGCGGGGTGCTCACTGAGTATAGTCGGTACCTTTCACAGGCCACTGCAGGCAAACCCAATCACCACAGATCCACTCCACATTTGGTTAATGAATTCCTACTTTATTAATTACAATAAATTAACTCCAGTTACTGGTCAGCTAGAGATACATTCTCATTCTCAAGCACGGGACAGACCCCAATTCAGACTTCCTTCTCAGAAGCTGCTGTGCCCTATGTCTTCCAAGCTTGGTCTCAATGCCACCTTCCCAGTACCCTGGACACCTACACTCCCTGATGGATTAGTCTCTTCATTGAGACATCTTAACCCATTTCTCTCTAGGAAGTCACCTCTCCCTTCCTGTGGTCCTTGCCCAGCTGCTCACATTTGAACCAATATTCCATGGTTGCTCTTAGAAAGCAAACAGGACTTTACTGAGTGCTCAGACATTAACTCACCGTCTCCTGTCACATGTTGTTCACCCTACAGCCCCATAAATAAAACATTGATTTAACATGTACACTTTGGGAGGACTAGAGTTTACTTCACCACCCCTCTACTAGTGTTTAAACACAACTCCTATAGAAAATGGAAATCGAGAATTCAGTGACTGAGGATTTTCAGCAAGGATTGCACAGGGTCAGCCTCCCTACTATCAGATACAAAAAGAACAAAAGGAATTAACTTAATTTTTGAATACCAATTTTATAAAATCTTAGGCTACTTCATAATCCACATATCTTATCTGCACAGTTAGGCAGAAATATAAACAAATAAAACAAATTAAATTTAAACAGGTCAGTCCCCACCGAAATACTGTGAGAAGTAACTCAGAGCTCCAAAAACTGATGGTGTGTTCACCTGAGTCTTTGTTCATCAGCTCTTTGCTGAGTCACAGAGTCACTGAATCAAAAGCACTGCAATAATATCTTCCCTCCTCTTGCTTGCAGAAATCTCCAGCTGGAACCCTTTCAGATTTTCTCCTCCTCTGCTGAATTATGGAATCATTCAGTTAACTATCTGATTAGGCAAGCAGTCAGTATTAAGTACATTAAAAACTCTGTTACAAGAAAAATACGAAACTGAGAATAGCAAAATATAGATGACTCTTTCCCCATCATCACATTTAAATAGTAAAAGTGTTTGGGAACCATACTGGTTAAAGCAATTTTACTAAATGTCTGGGTAAAAATCTAATAATATTCAAGATATAAAATTAAAATGAAAGTAGTTTCCCAATTTCCTCTGTCTACAACTAACACTGGTGATGCTTCCTTTGTGCTGGAATGTTAAAAATAGTACTAACCTGCTACAAAAGGCTTCGGAGTTAGGGAACCACAGCCTGCTTTCTGCCCCTATGGCTGAGTTTCTCCCAACCCATGGAGGTCAAGTGTCATCTTGTAAAGTAGCTGCCCTGACTACTTGCCCTTAATGGAGCCTAAGTCCAGCTACAGGAAATCGATTGACCATACCCAAAACTACCACACCCATTTCCAGAAACTTCTGGGTGTGAAATACTAATTGTGCATCTGTTTAGCAATGGTGACCCAGACACAATCCGCTTCTCCCACCCCACTTGTCCCTAGATCTCTTAAAGGGATATCTCCCTATTAAGCACATGGGTTACCAACACGTTACCTAACATTCTCTAAAACCTCTGAGATGCACTGGACTTACCTGGAATGTACTACTGACTCCAGACCTAATGTAGTTCCCATGTTCTTCTCACATAAGATTATACATTGTACTGTTGCAGGACTTCCTTAGAAAGGGAAATGCTTCACAAAAGTGTTTATATTTAATTGTAACATGCTGTGATAACCACAGCTACAACTTTCATTAAGGGTGTGACTGTGTAACTCTTCCCAAATATGTTTCCTTAGCTTTATACCAGTATGTAAACAGCCTTCATTCTTGACCTATTTGCCATCAGAGTTCACTCTGCCTAAAATCAACAGAAGTCAATGTAACCTATTCCTTGATATGGTCCTTTATATCTATTAAGACAATTAGTGTGTTTTTAAACAATAATTACATTACCTTAATAGATGCCCCGAACTAATGTGAAACTAAGTCAATGAATTCTAAATATTGAGAAAAGAGCAAGTGTAAATTCACTGACTTCAAATGAGCTGTTCCACACATTTGAATTTGGTCCAAAAGGGGCACATTTTACCATGCACTCATGAGCCATAGTAGAAAGTGGTGTGTGTTGCCTTGGAGAACCTCAGAGAGGTTTGGACCTTAAAGCAGGCACAGATCCTTCTAACTGTATGAGAGGGACTATGCAGGCTGCACAACCCTTTAGGAGCTTGTTACCTAATCTTTCAGGATTGTGTGACCTCTCCATGGGTGAGTGTGAAGAAGGGTTTATTGAGGTACTATGTGTCCTCAGGGATGTACTAAGGGAGCAATATATGTTCCCTTTCATGTCAGGGAAGCCATTATGGCAGACCCTTGTGTGGATTAAGAAGGTCAGGAAGGACCTTCTTTTCAACCTCTGTATGTCCACACAAGGGTCTATCAGAATCTGATACAGAACATATAGAAGACATCAGAAAAATGGATAGGTTATGTGAAAGAGGAAGTTTGGGGACAAAAACTGAGGTGATATACATTGTAAAAACTACAATTATGGTAGAAACATTATGGTTTGAAAATGGATAAGGTATACGTCTGTCCTGAAATGCAACCTTCTAGAGAATGAGGCTGCATTTCAGTGATGGGTGATGTGGTCTCTCTGTATGGATTTTTAAAGTTTGTTGAATACTGTGGGATTTGTGGATGAAAGGCACTGTATGACTGTCAGTTATTATTTTTAACAAGGAATCTTAGTTTCTCATGTTACATTTCTAATTCAATCTTTAGTTTGGTTTAGGGTCTGAAGCACATTCATTTTGACTGAATGTTATGTTTAGTTAATCAGAACACTGTTGATGGACAGCTCAGAGGGAGTTATTGTTGAACAATGTTTGAGCTGTATGTATCCTTAAACTGATCGGTGTAGTTGGTTTGTCTAACTGTGAACACAAAGTAAAAGGAAACAGGTTTTTAAAATATCATTTGTACATCGGCTAAATAGCTATTTTAAACATCTTAAAGGCATACTGTATTTATTCGGTGTGTTTTTCCCACACACACAAAGCAAATCACATAGTTGAATCTAGGTTACTTTCATTTCAGATTAAGAAAACCAAGAAACATAAATAAGTCGCTGTTCTCACAGACTCGCTTTGTAACACTGCTCCACAGCTGCCCCTGCAACAGTCGGGGAGGCTCACTTACAAGGCGCAGGAAGACAATTCCTTTTAGTGAAACATTTACAATAAGAGTAACTCTGAAGCCTGGACTATCTCTGAAACCAACAGGCACTCTGTGTGCCCACTGAACAAACACAGAAGCGCTGTATAACACACATATTTTTGATAAATTATGGTGCTGTGGCAGCTCCACCACAGCCAAGGTTACACCTACAGGCTTCGGAGTTTTAAATCTTTAAATCTTTCTTTTGTAAAAAAAAATCTCATTGAAATGACAAAAGATTGCAGGATATTGAATGCAAACTAGGAGCAGTATGTGCATTTGTCATTGTGGTGTGATGAAAAAGTGGATTTATACACAGACAAGTAATAAGAGTTCCAGAAATCTAACCAATCAGAGGGTGTAGCCAATCAGCTAGTTTACTGCAGGCCAACTGCACTCCTTAGGTTGCCTGAAGACCTGCTCTGTTGCAGGCTGGGCTTCCAAACTCGCTCTGTTGCAGGCCCTGATTCCAGACAAGGAGTTACTTACAAGTTACTGTAAATGGAGTTGGAAAATATGAACCCAAACCAGACCATGCCTCTCATTTTCTCAACATCTCTTCTTTACAGCCCAAGATCCCAGTGGCTACAAAGGGTCTGGTCAAATCTAATGGAGGTAGACAACCATAAAGCCACACAGGAGCTGGCTCGGATGTGTTCCCACTTACCTGAGTGTACTGGGAGATGGGTAGGAGGCAACCTGATTCCAGCTGAGTTGTCCAGATTTCAATACTGGCTCCAGTCTATTTCCACCTTGGGCTGGCCTAATTCTTGCATCCTCTGCGACCTTGGCAAGAGATCATTCAATTACAGGGTGAGACCTTTCCTTACTTATGGTAAAGGAACAAAAATGGTTGGATTTTTTTATCACTGTATCTTTGATACTAATTTCTCTCCAGAAGACTTATAATTTCCACCGCTCACCACCACCCAGTCAAGTTCTTCTGATTTGGGCCGAATCTGAGTTGTGCTTTAGCCAAGATTATATGCAATAGTCCTAAATAGCTTGAAATATTATTTCATTACTAGTAAATCATGGATACATTTTCAAAGCAGTGTCTAGGGATTTAGCTACGAGACTCCCATTTATGTCAATGTCAAAGCTACAATCCTTTGTAACTCTCAAAACATCACAAAGCTAAGAAAAAAAGTGAATGAAATCTAAAGTTGAAAAGAATAGTGTGATTTGAAAAATACCTCCCCAAGATTAGAATAGAATCCCCAAGATTCTAAAGCATTAGGGAGGTAAAATGGAGTTGTATCTTGTGACTTGTTGGTAATAAGAGATTAAAATATTCTGGGACATTATGTAATTTGGGTGTAACTGAATATGCTAGTACTACTTGTACTAGTTTATATAAATACACATATATATTGTTATTCATAAACTTAGAGGTACTTCAATAGCTGCTGAGTACTTTAAACATGACACAGCCTTGCTTTGGCTTGCTGTATTTTGAACATCGCTTTAGGATTCCCCCAGTGACATAGCCAGCATGGGAGAACATGAAAGATCTCTGCTTTGTACAAGGTATTTAGTGAAATGCACATGCAATCTACAGTTAAAGAGGGAAAGTTAACATGTGGAAAATAAAGCTATAGGTAGGACCTGGGTTTCTACAAGCACATGACATAAAGAAAGACACGTTCATCCAGGAACGATAAAAAGTTATGCAGTGAATTTTTAAAATAGTTCATGTGCAAGGATCTGAAAAAAATGATAGGTGAAATGAATGTGTTTGGAGTAGGTTAAAGTTCTTTATTACCATATTAATACAAAACATAATACTATAATGCTCACATATGGAGACAGAAGTAAAGGCCTATTTTTTTTTTTTTGCAAACTATCAAAGTTTTAGAGAATTATCTAACTTAGATCCTTAATTGTCCTGGTATAAATATGATAATTTCAATGCCTGTCCTCTCCCAGCTCATCATCGAAACCTTCAAGATATTTTTTTTTAAAAAAAAAACACCCTCTCCTCACCCATAAGAACGGTCATAGTGGATCAGACCAAAGGTCCATCTAGCCCAGTATCCTGTCTTCTGACAGTAGTCAATGCCAAGTGCTTCACAGGGAATGAACAGAACAGGTAATCATTGAGTGATCTGTCGCTTATTCCCACCCTCTTCTCAATAGTGCACCACTATCAGAAGTCTAAGCAGAGAGGGTTACATTTTAAAATCAGTGCGTGAGCTCACGGATAGATTTGCACGACTTCAGAAATGTACCCTCTATGTTTAGGTTTCCCAGGAGAAATGTTTTGATCTAACTGCCTGTGTGTAAACAAGACCAGAAGCATGCTGACTTGTCCTAGGTTGTGAAAAAAGCTGACTTTCTTCATATTCTTCTCTTGAAGATCATCTTTGGTTCAAAGGTCTACCATACTGTTTTTTTTTCTTTTTGGGGACTTAAAAGCAAAGAAGTCAGAATAAAAGTCTACCTCATTATAAGCTACATTAACTTTTTATAAATGCTGCCTTTTTAGAATACCTTTTTCCCTCTCAGAAACCTAATGCATTTCATTTAGTATGTCTTTATTTTTGAGACTGAGGTGCACTGAATCACAAATAACCAGCATAGCACATAAGACAGGGGAATGATTACAATTTGTGTATTTGTGCTATAAAATAATGCTAGACAGTGCTGTAGAAAATGAGATGCTTCTGATATTAATATTTTGGTTCTTAAAATATCATTTTGTGTGTGTGAGAGAGGGAGAAAGAGAATAAATTTGCTTACAAAATATGTTACTTTGCCTGAGACTAATAGCAGGAAGCAAAATCAGAAATATTGTTTTCCAGGTTACATTGACTTCTTGGCATGTAGTCTTCACAGACCATCTCTTAGGACCTTTGATACTGTTATTTAGCGAGAGAATCTGTTAGCAACAAGGGGAGTCATTGTTGTGACTTTGTTGCTTCAACCTTTATTTAGACAAATTAGTACTTAAATTTAAAACCAGGGACAAAATATATTCAATTACAGAATTCCTGTCAAGCCTTTTTCCAAGGAAATACTGCAAAATTAATCCATGCATAATATAATTTTCAGTGAAAGGATATATAGGATATTACTTTCACAAAATATCAATAGCTATAATGACATCTGCTGCCTCCAAAAATTCATTTCTTAAGGGCATTTACTGATTTAATTTTATAGTCCTATTACTGTAAATATTGCAAGTGAAGTGCTGTGATAAAATTGGGTTGTATTGGCTATAAATTAAATGTAAAGTGTCCCAACTTCAGTTTGGATAAATTCTGCCTTATTAATAATTTTTATGTCTTATTAAATTACCATAGCAACCCTACTAGATATTCTGCCTCATTGCCTGAGATTTTTTTCTGAAGGACACAAAGAGTGGCAGATAGCAGATATTACAAGACAGTAACAAGAAATGCTAGATTATCAGAATATGTTGAGATAGGTCATATGAATCATGGAGAAGGGTTATTACTGATATTTCTGTGGTGTTCTGTTAGTGTCACCTAATGTAATCATCAAGATCTAGTTCATCAATGACTGCAGGAAGCCCATAAGACTGCTAATAAAGAACAGTTGTGCAAAAGGATTATATGAATCTCATTCCTAATATGTCCCGTTAGGAATTTATAACACAGCCACAAATTGAACAGACACATTGCAGGACTCATGTAGTAGTTAATTTAATGATGAAAATAATTGTGTATCTATTTCTCTTTAATAAAGACCACAGGTGATTAATCACACTGAAGACTTTTCTATCTGGGAAAAGTAAAAGTGATAATTGAGAAATACAGGATCTGGGCATCATGCTAAGAAGTGAGAGGGATGCTTTTTTTTTTTTTTTTAGGCACATAATTTATAGTACAATATATTCATTTTTACCTTTTTTTAAAAAAAGGCACCTCTCTGCCAACTTGAGAAACTTTTGAGAGTCTTTTAGATTACTCCTTTGTCATAAATAGCAAGTGTTATTCTCTCTCTCCTTAAATTTGCAGACATCTGGACAATAAGCATTTAGATGTTAGGATGTATTCATAATCTTCCCACTTACTGCTTTGGACAACAAAAAATAAGGAATAAGTGCCAGAACACTGCATTAGGGGGAAAAAAAAAATCTTTTACCTACATTCTAACCTTCAAGAAAACTCATCAAAACCCCTTTTCAAATGCACAATAAATGGGTTGTTGTAAAATATAAAGAGCCTTATTAACAGATATTGTGGGGCTCCATGTTTCTATTTCTGTTACTTCCATTTTAGATTTGCATGGAAGTCCCTTCCACAACACTTTAGTCCTGTATATGGTCTGTGCAGGGGGATTTCCAAAGCTGCATTAAGGCAAATGCATTGCAAGCTCTTTAGAGCCCCTACTAACTCAATCAGAAATGCATGCTCTCTCTCTCTTCCACTGCATATAGAGTCTGGGGCTCTCTCCCCAACATGACAGAGCTGGGTGCTCCTGGTTGGCTGAGCCTCTCTTGTCAATAGACAAAAACAATATTTTCTTTCTCATGGTGCAGTGAGCAACTGAGGAGCTGCATCTCCTTCTAGTACTAGAAGCCAACAACCAGATACCAACTCTGTTCCCCAAACATTGTGTCTCTCCATGCTCAATGTGTGTGTCTGGGCAGTGTCAGCTGCCGAGATGCTTTTGGGTCATGAAACAGATTGCCCTGACATGTCAATCTGGCCTCTAGCTTTTCACTATCTCAGCCCCACTGCAGGGCAGGGTCTGAAGCACAAAACTGCTTGCCCAGCTTAATTCCCAGCCTCTGTCTATTGGCTGCTGGGAGCTACATTTCTCAAATCCCCAAATGGTAAGGGAACTGTGTTCAAAAAATATCAATTAAACCCTAATTTTTAGACTCCACAATTCTACATGCCTTCTCTGATTTTACCCCAGCTTTCCAGCACTCAGTAAAATTCTACTGTGGACTAACATTTGTTGTACGAGTTTTTGAGTCAACAGGTTTGATTTTGGTGAAACTAGGGGAGAAGTATGTGCCAGAACTGGGCTTATGGGAGGAGGGTAGTTTCATCCTTAACTAATGAAATATTAGATGTTAGAAGTTTAGCCTCACTTAGTGCAGGGATGGGGGTGGCAGTGTGCAGTGTATTAGTCATGAGATCATACATTGGACAATGAAGATAAATATTAAACTGGTGCCTCAGTAAAAGAGCACCATGTGCTGCATCAGTGAGGTTAATAGGAGTTTGTTGGTGACTTCAGTGGGTGTAGAATCAGACCTTAAATGAGGCTATAATTCTATGGAAAAAAGTATTATGAAACTATGTAATTAAAGATGTATCCCAATGCCTATACTCAAGAGGACTGAAGTAGGGCAAAACATAGCACCTCTTTCCTATTAACTCCTATTTTCATACCAATTCAACTTCTCAGTGGCTTATAACTTTCTCCCATATATTTCATTTGGTCTCAGCCTAAAAATGAACTTTTCAACACACTTAATACAGATACATTAACTACAATGTAGTTACATTGTAACTATAGAGGGTTTATAGAGGGTTCTGATTTTTGTTTGCTATATTATGAAATTCCTGAAATAGAATGCAAATATGAAATTGCTGAAATGAAGGAAACTACTTGTGGAGAACAGAACTGCTCAGCATGAGTAAAATTGGGCCTTCAGACATGATCTTTATACTTTTTTAAAAATGAATGAGTTATTAATTGCATCAGCCTGGCAATTATTTGTAGTATTGCTTTCTTTTTATTTAGTAATTATGTTTTATCATCCAGAAAACTGATTCCCATCAAAGTTTTGCAGTGCCTTTTTTGCACTGAATAGAAAGCCCTCCAGAAATCAAAGAAGCTTATTTCTATCATTATGGCTTATGCACTTATCTTCATCAGACAGAAAAATATGAAGTGCCCTTCACTCTATGTTCTCCCTTCATGATTTATAAGATGTGTACATTTCTGATACATACATGATGCAATGAATTAAGTATTTCAAGACTTTGCTACCTTTGCCTTTTGAATTGCGTGCATGAACTCAGATATGCTATACGATTTATGTGACCCACTCTGTCAAGTTAAAAGCAGCAAGTCTAAATTAGCTACATGGTTGTACAATACCCATTACTAGGTATTGATACTGTTTGTATGGTTTGTTTCTAGAACAATTTCTCATGTAGAGCTCTTTAAAGTGACATCCCTCTACATTTGCGTGTCTACTTGTTTTTCAGCAAGTAGATTAAATTTTATTTAAATTAAGAAAGGCAGCTGTGTTATGAAGCTTCTTTAGGCTTGCTTTTCAGCTTCTTTTTTTAAGATGCAAGTTGTAACTGAAAAAAATCCAGTTTCAATTACATGATGCATATGATCAGAAAGCATTAATTATAGATCCAGTTGTGCTTCAGCTATATGAGAATCCCCTAAAGAAAATTAATTGTTTCTAATATTCCTGAACAAAATTGCATCCCTATACATGGTGATATTTTAAAGAAGTCAGTATATAATAAAATTTAAACTTCATCTCAATGAATGGCTTTTGATATATGTCTGTCTAAACTTGACTTCATTATTCAACTAACATTCCCATTGTTGCCAATGGGTACTTTACTGTTGTAAAGGAAATCTGACACTTGGATGAAGTCTTGGAGCCAGTGAAGTCAATTTGAGTTTTGCCATTGACTTGAATGCAGCCTACATTTTACCCTATGTGATGGGGCAAGACCAGCTGGCTATAGAAAAGTAGTGGGAGATAGATATATTAGCTCCAGGCTAAACAAATCCCTGGTATCAGGTTAAGTGAAATGGCAGCTGCTCCAGGTCAGTTAAGACACCTGGGGCCAATTAAGAACTTTCCAGAAGGCAGGGAGAATGCTAGGTTGATTGGGATGCCTGAAGCCAATCAGGGGCTGGCTGAAACTAGTTAAAAGCCTCCCAGTCAGTCAGGTGGGTGTGCATGTCAGGAGCTGTGGGAGGAAGTTGTGCTGTTGGAGAGGCTGAGTAGTACACACCATATCAGGCACAAGGAAGGAGACCCTTAGGTAAGGGTGAAGTGGAGCTTGAGGAAGTGAGGGCTGCTGTGGGGGAAGTAGCCAGGGAATTGTACATGTCATGTTTCTAAAAGGTCAGCTACCATATCTGATACTATTAGGGTCCCTGGGCTGGAGCCCGGAGTAGAGGGTGGGCCCGGTCTCCCTCCCCCCACCTTTGTCTGCTGATTAATCACTGAGACTGGGAGACAACAGAGACTGTGCAAGGAAGGATAACTTCTCCTCACCTCCCTTGCTGGCTTAAGATGAAAATGGCTCTGTAGACTGTGACCCTTGTCTCTAGAGAAAGAAGGGTTATGTGGAGGGCCACAGTGAGCCTCTGAGGCTAGTGAAATCCGCCAGGAAATGTGGGACCCCTGGAGGAAAGGACAAAGCTTTGTCACACCTACTTGTTTGCCATTTTAATAACCAAAAATACAGAAGTAGTAAATGGTAACTCTTACATGTCTTGGAGGTTCCTCCTATGCTTCCACATATATATAAATGTTGGGAGACTACTAATAAAGCACAAATTAAAACAAGTAGTTAATAATGTATTTTACATTCCAGGGGTAATTGAGTTAACTGAATAACAATGCCAGCTGCAATTCAATGAGAAATTCCTTTATAAAACCACATAAATAATAATGTAAAAGCTAATATTTCAGTTTTAAAGATAGTGCATTTTTGACAGGCAACAGCCCTGCGGGCAGTTTGTATGGCAATATATTGTGATATTTATTATTACACTTGTTAATCAAACAGTTTCTAACACCTTCAAGAGGATTAGTTTGCATAAATAATGGGGGTTCTCCCTACATCCTACAAATAAGGATTTAGGTCAGGGCAACTTGAAGCATAGCTCAAATATAATAAGCCTCACTTGGCAAAACATGTTATATATTTAAGGTATTGTACTTATTTGTGGTTCCATAATTATATTCTGAGAGTTGTGAATGAAATAACATTAAAGATTTGTTTCTAACCACACAGAAAACCTTCATTTGCATGTCATTCACTGTGAAAGAAGCATCTAATGCAGATGTGTAAAGGAACTGTGATCTTTCCTTGATGAAGACATGCCAGGAACAGTTTAGTTTTAGAACATAGCAATACTACTAGGTTTTCCAGAATGAATCTGTTCACTGCTTGTAATGAAGTTCTATTTTAGTTAGCCAGGAGTAATTCTAAACTAATCTTGTCTCAATATTGCATTAATTTTGAATTAATATAACAGCTGGAGGCTGCTTGGAAAGCAGAGTGATGTGCTTCTTGTTATCTTGATGTTGCTCTTTTCCAAATAAAATTGTATTTGACATGCATACCACCACCAATAACAATGACTTAGCTTACACAGAAATAACTAGCTGGCACTAACCTACCAACACTTTTAAACAAAGTACTCAAATGAATTCTCCTTGAATCTCTTTGATATAATCCATCTGTTTCATGCAAAATTTCTCTGTACTCCCAGAGAGCTTATTGTGTTTTTTCAGATGGAATCTTACCCAGTACAGGGTGCTGTCTTTCTCCTTTTCCTGAAAATGCAGTGATTATGTTTATGGACAAAAAGTATTTTATATTCTTCCTTTCCCTTTCTGAAATTGGAATAATTATGCAAAACAAATGGATTTTTACTGGCGGATGACTTTTTCTTGGTACCATTCCCAGTGTACGGCTATTTTTTATATTTGCTGCGGGAATAAAGTTATTGTTTATACACTGATTCGTGGTTAGTTTGCACTGCTGAAATCCTCATGCAAATGGGAAATGATTGTAAGCATATTCCTGGATTTAGGTGGAGTCATTACATACAGTAGCATCAGTATGAACATATTAGTTCAAAAGGAACAACAGACACCGTACTGTAGATCTTCGTTAATAATTAAACACAATTGTGGTGCTGCTGTTCAGGGAGCTAGCTGCTTTCTCTTTCAATATTGGACATTTGCCAAAAATGTGGGTTTTTTTAAATGCTCAGGTAAAATATTCCAGAAATTTGGGACTGAGACACATTTGCAGCAGATATTAAAATCTGAGCTCTGAATGGTAAACTCTACAAACACCACTAATAAGTCGGATCTTCACTTATCTCCAAATATAATACAGGTACCTAAAATACAGGAGGACATTGCTCAGCAAAAGTGCATTTAAAGGAACAAGTTGTGAATTTTGAAAAAACAAACTCAGGAGTAAAGACACAATGATTGCACTGTGCTGGAAGGGGAAGGAGGAGTGTCAGAAGGTTTATAATAAGGTTATGATAAAAATTAGGAATCCAGACAATATTCATTTAACTCCGTTGAACCTGCCACCTCTTGAGGTTGTGTATTGTCATTATTTTTCTTACAAAAGAATATAGGAATCCCATTGTACTAAGTGCTGCAGAGACAAATATAGACTATAGTTCATGTCCCACTCTGTTGAAGAATGGTGTATCTCTAGGTATGTAGAAAAGCAACTATGTAAATAGTGTGTTTTCACACTTCATATATCTGGCACCTATGCATTTCCAAAGTCATATTTGTTAAATTTAGTGACAATAAGATTTTACTACTTTTTACTCCTTTTACCACTGCTGACAGAGAAAACATAGCTATGAAAGAGTGAACTAGATTCTGTTCTGATTTGCTTATCAACACAATTTTTAGGAAACTTCTATATGTAGAACTTTCTTCTCTAGTTGTCCAAAAGTTGTCTGCCTCTTTTGCATCTATAGTACACTTCATTTTGCTTGGGGTTAATGGAGACAATGCCGAAGCTGAAAGGATACAATTGACTTTCAGATCCAAAGTTGAATTTAGGGAAGAAGGATGAAATCCCTTCCAAATTCAAACCCATGGCAAGGGTGCAAGACTGCAGTCCTGGAATAGCAACTGTGATGCCTCTGTACCATTGCTCAGGTAGTTGGAGCAACAGGGTCTTCATGTGCATAAAACTGCAGTCCTCTCTCCTGACCTATCAACTTCCTGCTACAACTGGGACCTTCCATTTTGCCCACCCCACATTTAAAAATAATTAGACAGTCATGAGATAAATAAGACATTAAGAATTAGTTATGGGTTCTTTTGATGTTTCTTCTCATTTTTGAGCCTTTAGCATTTAGGCTTTCAGGATTTACTCTTAAACCACAAAGACTAAAGTAGAACCAAACTTAACAAAAAGCTGAAATTCTCACAGAACTGCATGGTTGCAGGAATTGTGTCTTTAAGAAAACTACCAAGAGATCTGTGGTTGCAAGTTGGCAACTTTGGACCTGACATCCCAGTCCACATTTGGTTCAGGCACCCTTTGCACAACTAATATGAGGTACACAGGCATACCTCTATGTTTACACCATAAGCAGTCTCCAAGGCATCCCAGGGTTGTGACTCTCTCCCCATACATATAGTGCCCTGGCCCTACTTGTGGTGGTAGGGTATGAGGCCACCCACACTGGAGCTATCTGCTGGAGGAATGGTCACTGTTCCAGTCTCCTTGGGATGGCTGGGCCTTCCTGCTCCCTGTCCTCAGACAAGCTAGTCTCTTTTGCTGGTGTCTTTGCCTCCCCACAACAGAGGGAGGCCCTGTGAAACCACCACAGAGCTTTGATAGGATAGGCCCTCCATGAGTCTTGTACTGAGGTGGCCTTTGCGAGAGCCCCCCGAGCAGCAGGCTTCAGAGTTACATGTCTTATAGCTATGCTTTCCGACTATCAGCACACTCAGGCAGATGTAGCTGCATCACAATCAGTTGTTGATTTACACAACCGTGAGCGAGAAACTTATATTCTTTTAACAAAATCTCAGGCTACGTCTACACTTGGATCTAGGGTTGTGATTCCCAGCTCAGGTAGACATATCTGCAATAGCTCTCATGAAGCTAGCACACTAAAAATAGTAGTGTAGCTGCTGTAGCTCAGGCAAGCAGCAGCATGACCTAGCCCCCTCCTCAAATCCAAACATGCCTGGACCCTGTGAGCATGTACACAAGGTGGCTAGCCTGTGCCACGGCTTGCTGCTGACCATGCTACAGTGGCTGCATTCTATTTTTTGTGCTAGCTTGATGAGCATGTTTATGCAAGATGGGAATTACACCCTTGCTCTTAGTGCAGACACAGCCTTAGAGTCACAGGTTGAAATTTGAATCTGAGGGTATGTCTGCACTGGGCGGGTGGAGGGGAAATACCCCACAGTAGCAAGACTTATAGCCTGGGTCTAGAGACTTGGGTTCACCCTATGGCACTAAAAAATAGCCATGTATGTAGATGTTCCTGCTTGGGCCTTGAGCTCTGAAACCTGAGGAGGGGGATGGGTTTCAGAGCCCAATCAGGAATGTCTTCATGACATTTTTATTGCCACAATTCAAGCTTCATGAATGTGAATATGTAGACCAGGTCTCTCCGACTTGCTGCCATGTTTGTTTGTTTATTTATTGCAGTGTAAACATACTTATGAGATGAGAATGGTAATTTTTTGAAATAGGTGTCAGCTGATAGGAAAATGTGCAATGAGTTCTTAACCTCAGTATTGACAGTGAACAACAGGAACATATTCCAGGGGTTAAAAAAAAAAAAAAAAGACTTACATTTCACTAGGGAGGAAAAAAAAATATAGTGGGGGAAAATAAGGCTCACACCTGGATGGATGGTTTTAGAGTAGCAGCCGTGTTAGTCTGTATCTGCAAAAAGAAAAGGAGCACTTGTGGCACCTTAGAGACTAACAAATTTATTTGAGCATAAGCTTTTGTGAGCTACAGCTCACTTCATCGGATGCATTCAGATATCAATCTCTGAAGACTGCCAAACCGCCAAGACCAAATAGAGCCTAATTTACTATTCTGAGTGAGCAGCTAAAAGGATTGTTCAGCTGTTACCAGAATGTTCAAAATCTTCTTGGAAAAAGGAAAAATGACAGACTGGAGGAAGTTAAATGTTACCACTGTATATGGAAAGTGATCTAGAGCAGCTTTAGGAAAATAGTCCCAGAAGCCCAATAAACTTCCTTCAGTATACTAACTCTAATCAGGTGCAGACTGGAACAGTAAGCTCTGGCTTTAATTAAGGGTAGTTGGCATTGATTTTTAGTAAGGGAGAGCACATCTTATAAATCATGGCATTTGTTGAGTTTTTATTGTTTTTGGGGGTGTCAAAAGGAATTGATGAGGTAAAGCTGTAGACATTTGTTAGCATGTCTGGACTTCAGGAAAGCTTTTGTTACAATATAAAACATACCACCAGCAAATTAAGTCAATATGTACATTATAAGGAGTGAACTGCATTGTAATTGAGAGAGAATTTCAACAAATCTGAATTACAGTGACGGAGGGTAACTGTAAATGGTTCATTCTGAGGATTAAGGTGCTGACTAGTATATGCCCCAGTGATTTGCCTTCAGTCAGGGTCAGTTCTGTTCACTTTGGCCCCAATGCAGAGGAGCACTTAAGCATGTGGAAAGGAAATTACAAGGATATTAAACTTGTGGGTGCCATATTTAATATTAATTTTAATAATTTGTACATATATGATAGCCTTGTACCTTGAAACATGCCATATAAGGCTACTGTATTTTACTATACATAAACAATGTACATTTCATTGGAACAATTACACATTTGATAAAAGTTCCTTTCCATTAACAATCTTTATCACCATAATCCTTATTTGTCATTTTCACTGTCTATTTTAAATATGATGGTGCAAAGTTTCTAATGAGATCCACTGCTTGTTTGGTCGGATTTTTTTTTGGTTTTGTTTTGTTTTTTGCCAGTAGTAGACTAGGTTTTTTGTTTTGTTTTGTTTTTTTCAGTTGCATTGTATTTAGAGGTGGCCAACCTCCTACTGTCCACATCTGCTTTCAATTCACAAGCAGTTGGTGGAAGTCATGCGTCACTAGTGTTTCATTTGTGTTGCTTGCTATGTTGTCTCATTTGGGAGGCCATTATATGAAGTAATAGAAGCAGAAAATAGTTACACCCCCTACTTTAAATTTTCAGCGGGGATCCTGTTTTTTGTCACTGCAGCAAATTGCATATGTTGCAATATGTTGGCCCGATGGGCACCCATAATCAGATGAAGAAAGAAAAGTGCCCATAAACTTCATGGTCTGACAAACTTGTTCAAATCACCAGTGAAGCAAACTCACAGAGAGAGAGAGAGAGAGGATACCATAGTTATCATTTTCATTTCTTTCTTTAAGTTGATCCATTTTAATAACTTGGAAGTCTCCTATACAAAAAATCCAGTATACTGCAGAAAACATGAGAGCTAAATTATTGAGCTGTGCTTGTTTACACCAGCTGTGTGTCACCCAACTATTCTTTTTTGCATAAAGCTCAAAGAAATGTTTGAAAGTAATGGAAAGTCCTGCTGCTGGCCGTAAAGAGGTTTACATAAATGTGAGTATGACTTCAATTGTCAGACATTCATGAATTTTGTGGATTTTGCTAATGGACAAACAACTTTCAAGTAGCCTGAATACCTTCCCTGGCTTTCTCACAGCAGCAACTCTTTGTTCTTGCTTCGGACTGTGCTGCTGGGGACAACATCACAACCCAGCTTTTTGTATGCAGTGTAGTTGTAGCCATGCCGATCCCAGCATATTAGAGAGAAAACATGGGTGAGGTAATCTCTTTTACTGGATCAACATCTGTGGCTCAAAAGCTTGTCTCTCTCATGAACAGAAGCTGGTCCAATAAAAGAGATTACCTCACCCAACCCAGCTTTTTATAATACACACTTGTATTCTGCTCCTCAGATCTGCCCCGTCTCCACAGAGAACAGAAAACGTGATTTGTGGTAATATATCCAAGGCTTGTTGAGACAAACATTAAAGGGGAAATTGACTGTGTTCCTGAGGATCCATACAAAACATGAGTAGCACACTTCACAACAGCATAGCCCCCCTTTCCTGTCCCCCCATGTTGTTGCTCTACCACCTGGTCTGTGGGCAAGAAGCAGTATTGTAGAGATCTTGCTTAACTCTTGCATGCTTCAGATGAGTTCTCTGCACCAGTCTACACTGATTGGCATTGGAGACTCATTGGGGCATGCCTGTAAGGGTATTTACGCACATTCTAACATCCACCACAAGTGGCACCAGAGGGTCTGCAGATGCTATTCTAGCCCCTTGGCTTGAGCAGGATGGGAGGAAAGGTAAAAGGGAGACACTATACTGTACTGGAAGCTCCATGCCCTGGAGGCTGGTTAAGGTTGGTGGATTTCATCTATTCTAAGCACTTCTCTTAAATAAAGCCCAATTAGATGAGCTTTAGATGTGTGAAACAAATTTCACTCTAAGAGCAAAAACATCCTGAAATTAGATATCGAGACTGTTTACAGATCTTGGGAGCATATGCATTAAAAATACCTTCCTAGTACATAAAGATGAGTGCTGTAGGAAACAGTGGGAGAGGTTTTCATGGTCAATGATCCAAAGCCATAAACTATGTTTGTACTGCACAGTTAACCAGGGTGACTCGCATCTGGCTCTGGTCACCTGGGTAAACCTGGCTTGGGTGTGAGCAGACCCACCTGAGTTCTATGTCCTCACTGTTCCTGCACACATAACCATGTATGTCTGGGGGAATACCCCATGATTCTTTTTGCTGAGACATTCTTACTGTTGCCCGGTCAATTGTGTGAATTGCAGGAGAATTTGTTTGTTCTTCAGGAGGAATTGTGGAAAGATATTGGAGGATTATCGACACTCAAGTGATACTTGTCTGCAATGTCCTTTGCAAAGTGGGTGGGTTCCAGTCAGGGTTAATTCAGAGACTGTGCTCTAATCCCACCCTCAAGATGAGTAAATTAACCTGGTTTTAAAGGCTGTCCAAATTTGGGTTATAGGTTTTTCTGTGTGAACAGTAAGGTGGTTAAGGCTAAAACCTGCATAAGAGGCCAGGTTAACTATGCTGGTAGACACATACACAATCATTATATAGCCAAGTGTCATGATGCCGGGGCTTGATTTTTAAGGTTTTGTTGTTTGAGGTGGTTTGTTCTAGCTTCCAAACACATACTGGTAACATGCTTCTCTGTTCTTATCCCACCTGAATTAGTAAAGAATATCTCCTGATCTAAGATTACCATTATCAGATGCACATTTATGTTTGTGCAAAATATTTAATCCAAAAAATTTTGACTGTGACTTACCTCAGATGATAGTTTCCAAAAATACTCCATTGCATACAAGCAAAAAATTATGTAAGCACTGTGTGAGGCATTGTCATATTTTACTTCCTGTTTAAGTATTCTTTATAAATTGATTTATATGTTTCTTCATCAGTCTCTTAAATTGTGATGGGATGTTTAATTTGTATTAGAGATTCAGAAACTATAAAACGTAAATGATTTAACATAGCATTTAAAATAATCAGTAACACAGAAACTCAAGTTTAGAAATGCTGAGTTGCAGATAGGTTCAATTAGAAATGGGACTGAGCCAAATGCCAGATTTGATCACTCCAAAATCTGTGTGAGTGGTGGGGGTGTGTTTGTGTGCAATTGGAACCCAGCTCCAAATCTAATTGTCACATGTAGCTCCCTAAGTCTGTAAAGAACCCGACAAAAACCTGGTTTCCAACACCTTCCGATTTCAAAATCTAGTTCTAGAACCATATTTGTAGCTATTTCTAGACTCTGATAATGATAACCACAGACAGGATTCCAAACATCTGATGTTGCTGCAATTTCCTTTCTCTTCCAGTATCAACATACCTGTAATAAGGGAACACAAAGCAAAATTCATTAGGGAAAAATCAGTGAGAAGGGTTAAATGGCTTCAACCATTTTTTTTAAGGAACAAATTGTAAGATTTCTAGCATGTTAAAATACAGCTCACAAGAAACCAACATACCCTTAATTTCTCTGACCAACAACTCTAATGCATCTTCCCTTCATGGGTCTCCAAGATTGGTACTGTAATAGAATAAAGAGCCCCCTCATATTATATAACTATAGTATGTTTTCACTTATTCTACCAAAGTAGAGAAAATATTGGAGACAACCGTATATATTATGTCTTCTAAATGGCTCAGCTAAATTACCTTAGATTAACTTTTAACTAACCAGTGGAGAAGAAAATGTATATGTTAACATGTACACAGGTGCAGCTATTTTGATTAGGAAGCCAAGTCTATATGGACAACCTCGGTTTCATCAACAAGCATTCCAGCTGGTTTTGTCATCAACTGCTCTGTGCCATACTAGTATCTTTAGCAGCTTTGAGTTTCACGAAATCTTTTACAATACTTAAATTGCTAATGATTTTTTTCACAGATAGAAACTTAAAAATATAATGTAATGAATAGAGATGAGCACATGTCAAGGTTCCTCCCCCACTCTGAACTCTAGGGTACAGATGTGGGGATCTGCATGAAAAACGTCCTAAACTTATCTTTACCAGATTAGGTCAAAACTTCCCCAAGGTACAAAACATTCCACCCTTTGTCCTTGGATTGGCCGCTACCACCACCAAACAAATACTGGTTACTGGGGAAGAGCTGTTTGGAAACATCTTATCCCCCCAAAATACTTCCCAAAACCTTGCACCCCACTTCCTGGACAAGGTTTGGTAAAAAGCCTCACCAATTTGCCTAGGTGACTACAGACCCAGACCTTTAGATCTTAAGAACAATGAACAATCCTCCCAACACTTGCACTCCCCCCCCCCCTTTCCTGGGAAATGCTGGATTAAAAAGTCTCACCAATTTGCATAGGTGACCACAGACCCAAACACTTGGATCTGAGAACAATGAAAAAACATTCAGTTTTCTTACAAGAAGACTTTTAATAGAAATAGGAGTAAATAGAAGTAAGGAAATACCCTCTGTAAAATCAGGATAGTAGATAACTTACAGAGTAATTAGATTCAAAACATAGAGAACCCCTCTAGGCAAAAACTTAAATTACAAAAAAGATACACAGACAGAAATAGTTGTTCTATTCAGCACAATTCTTTTCTCAGCCATTTAAAGAAATCATAATCTAACACATAGCTAGCTAGATTACTTACTAAAAGTTCTAAGACTCCATTCCTGGTCTGTCCCCGGCAAAAGCAGCATATATACAGACACACACAGACCCTTTGTTTCTCTCCCTCCTCCCAGCTTTTGAAAGTATCTTGTCTCCCCATTGATCATTTTGGTCAGGTGTCAGCGAGGTTACCTTTAGCTTCTTAACCCTTTACAGGTGAGAGGAGTTTTCCCCTGGCCAGGAGGGATTTCAAAGGGGTTTACCCTTCCCTTTATATTTATGACAGCACATTTGAACTTTCTATCCTGGGGGGAAATTCCAACACTTCAACACTTGTTTTCATCATGAAATGGGACAAACTGAAATTTTAATGGAACAGAAATTCTGAGTTTAGATTCAGAAATGTCAATACGTTGTGATATTTTTGTTTGAACAAAACTCTTTGACATTTCAGAAATCATTGTTGAACTCACCTGAAATGCTTTGTTTCAAGTGAGATCAATGTTAAACTGCCTCTCTTTTGCCATACAGTTATGGCCAGAAAGCAAGAATGTCATTTCATCCCACCCCAGAATAGCCGGGCACCCAGAAACTATGGCACTCACCAGATTCAGAGTAGGGACTTGAACATAGGTCTTCCACAGCCTAGGCAAGTATCCCAACAACCAAGCTACAGAGTCAGTATCTTGTGTTCTTTTTTGGGACTGTTCCATTTTGTAGAAATAAATAAATATTCATAACCTGCTAATAACCTGCATGAAATCCACTTTTACATACATATTACTAGAAACTTGCCTGAGGAAGGACTAGATTGTCGCATTCAGCCACAGTCTTGAGTAGGAAGTACCATCCCTCCTGAGTTGTCTGATATCCCAGCTGAGCATTCTTCGCCCTTATTGGATGGCCGCATTTGCCTTACAGGTCTCTAGAAAGGGGGCAATTACCATTTCTGGGGTGATAGCTGCAGGAGTAGTATCTTGAAAGGCGTTTGCTGTTGAGGGAGAAAAGGGGATTGATAGGGAGAGTTCCATTCTGTTTTTTAAGATGGCATTTCATCTTTTGGTCCTTGTATGTGCTTCCCATCAATGTTAATGGCTTGTCATCCAAGGGAGCATGAGTCCCTTACAATGTTAAGTAAAATGGAATTCAGGTCCATCTCCTAAGGAATGTCTGCTTGGTACCTGCTGCACCCCATATTTGGAGGTGGGAAGGGCTACCATTCTAACCAGACTAGTCCTGAGGATCAATTTAGAGCAGCCTCAGGGCTTCTCTAAATTGTGTGAGCAGTGTTGTTCCTCAAGGGGCTATTCTGATAGCTGGTGCTCACTGGAGCACAACAGTATGTTAGCCCTGCCTACTCATCCTTAGCCAGACCCCCTAATCGATGTTGTCTGGAGCAGGTGGAAGAGAGCAGACAATGAGGGCTGTATGCGACCCAGAGATACCTGTATATTAGGAGGACTCCACATTGACAGTTAAGATGGTGCTAATGCTATTTTACACTATCAGAATGGTGTGAAGAAGCCTTTTCAGGAGCTAGGATGTGGCACACAGTTTTTAAAATAAAACTCCTAAAAATCAAACTTGGGTTTGAGATTGTTCTAAATATAGCTATATTCAGCAAACATTAAATAGGTAAATTACAAAATTAAACTGTATGTGAGCAGTTAAATTAATTAGATTGTGAAATTCAATTGTTTTACACCATATCATTTAGTTTGGATGTTTTCACTAAATCTGTGCACATTATTAATAAACTTTCTTTGTAATACCCTGAAGGATCCTCAGTACATATTTACAATGAATGATGAATTGTGCACTTTCTAATCATACAGATGGGGTTTGAGAGACTTATGGACCTTTCTCTTTCATATTATAAGACACATGTATTCCTAATATAGCTAAAATATGCTATAAAAATGAAATTTAATGAACTTAATGGAGTTTAACTACTCTAGCCATTTAGTAGATATTACAAACAAGAGACATACAACTTTACAAATTTTAAAAAGGTTTCTCAAGTAACCTGCAAACTGTGTGGTAGTTTGTGTGGTAGTTGTTTTTTTTTTCCCCCAGAGTACATTTTATGAGGTCATTTAAAGACATAATCAAGACCAAATATGACTTCTTTTATAGCCAAGGCAAATGAAGCATGTCTTCAATTAGAAACTTTTGAAAATACTGTGGTAACCTACTGAGAATAGAATTGCTTTTCTTCACGGCTTCACACACACCCCTCTTTAGAAGCCCATGGTTGCATATAAGTGCTGCAAGTGCAATATCCTTCTCTTGAAGCATTTTAGCTCACTACCTCTATTGTGTATTTCAAATGTGTAGTTTGCGGTTTCTCAAAATTACATATTTGTTCTGTTCAGGCTATCTGTACACGATGCAATGTGGATGTAAAATATGTACGAGTATGAGTTTGTGTAAATGGTATATGCATGTGTAAAACTTCTAATACACATTCACATACAAAGAGGGTTAAAGAGTTTACCTCCTAATTTTCTTGAGTACTGCCCTCTGAAACAAGGACAATATATCACATATGGTTCAATCTTCCTTCAACCTAACTCAGTTCTGTTTGTGCCATTATGCAAACTGTATCAATTAATAATCAATGTATGGAATTGTACAGTGAATAATAAAATGCATTTATTTCAAACCGGAAAAATATGGTGCAATTGGAAATCTTATCACCTCAAGATATCACTTTTGATACTAGTTAAGTATTTTCCTACGATTGGCTGATCCAATTAGTCATTAAAATACAGTATTGTCAGTTTTCTTTTAGGAAGAAAAATTATAGCAGCGCACCAGAAGAAAGCAGATAATAACATAGGATTGTTGACCTTCATACAAGACAATGATTAGAAATTATATTGCTATGCACATTTCAGTGTTCAAAACTGAATCAGGCAGTTGTGGTCCTAGCCATCCTGCCTTTTTCTTCATATAAATGATGAGTGGCAAGATGTTGAGATACTCAGATGCTATGCTGACAGACATGGTATAAAAGCTAGGACTGGTGATTCTGAAGAGTTTCATACTGACATGACAGTATCAACTGTGAACCCAAATGGTGCTGTGCTGTTAAAACTATGATGTCAGCATCATGCAATGTGGTGCCCTGAAGAGCTCATATTTGGGAATGGATTTTGTCAGTCATATTCTAGAGCAGGGGTGGGAAAACTTTTTGGCCTGGGGGTCACATCAGGGTTCCAAAACTGTATGGAGGGCCAGTTAGGGAAAGCTGTGCCTCCCCAAACAGCCTTGCCCGAGCCCCCTATCTGCCCCTCCCACTTACTGCCCCCCTCAGAACACCTTACCCATCCAACTCCCCCTTCTTCTTGTCCCCTGACCACCCCCTATCCAACCCTCCCTGCTCCCTATCCCCTGACTGCCCCAACCCCTATCCACACCCCTGCCTCCTGACAGGCCCCCCGGGACAACCATGCCTATCCAACCCCCCCACCCCCATTCCCTGTCCCCTAACCACCCCACCCCCAGAACCTCCACCCATTCCAAGTGCCCCCATCCCCTGACTGCCCCCCTGGACCTCCTGCCCCTTATCCAACCCCCTCACTCCCTGCCCCATTACCATGCCACTCAGAGCACCAGGACTGGCAGCCACGCCACCCAGCTGGAGCCAGCCATGCCACTGCACAGTCTAGAGCACTGGGGCAGGCCAGTGGGTCTCTCAGCCATGCTGCCTGGCAGGAGCTCGGAGCCCCGACGCCCAGTGGCATGGCGAGCTGAGGCTGCGGGGGAGGGACGACAGCAGGGTAGGGGCCGGGAACTAGTCTCCCAAGCAGGAGCTCAAGGACTGGGCAGGAAGGTCCTGTGGGCCGGATGTGGCCCATGGGCCATATTTGCCCACCTCTGTTCTAGAGACAGAGCCTGACTGAAAGGATCATTTGCATAAAAAGGGGGCAGTTCTCTCCTACACCATGTGTGGGATACTGGAGTGGAATTACGATGTGGTGATTGTCTATATGTATCACAACACTAAGCCTTTGGAGAATGCAGATCTACACAGAAGACTGGTTTGGCCCATTTCTCTTTTTTCTTTTTCCTTTTTTTTTTTTTTTAAACAATTTGCCTAACCCAACAAAAACCATCTTTGGCACCTAAATTTGAAAATGTTGGCCTAGTTTTAAGCAATCAAGTCCACATTCATACTTAAAAAACTGGCTTTATTTTCAGAGTTGTTGAATACCTGGAGTTCAGATTGACAGACAGACACACACACACGTTGGAAATATTTCACCATAATCTTCATTGTTACCAATCCAGAATTTGGTCTTTTTCGAGTGACCCAAAATTTGCATCAAACTGAGAAGCACACATCCGTTTTCGCAAGTCATAATCTTGAAACCATTATACTGGTGTGATAGTCCAAACAGGCACTGTGAGGAAAAGAAACTAGAAAACAATAGTGTGAGAGGAGGCTGAAAGAAGATAAAGCCCACAATGAAAATACTGCTGAAAGAGTTCAGTGGATATTGTTAATAAAACCTAAAATGCTTAAAATTCAACCCCCCCAAAAATTGGTAGCACAGATATTGGAAATAAATCAAAAGATACAGGATTGTTCCAGCTAGGAAATCTGTACAAAATTAATAGAATGTATTTTCAGTACAACATGTGCAATCATGTGGATAATGCAAAGCATTAAATAGAACATATAATGCAGTATTAGTTGTCCCTTAATAGTGAGTAATATCAAAGCAATGGGGGGTGGGGACTAAATAGTGGGAGTGGATGGGTCATTACACAAAGTAAAACTATTTCCCCATGTTTATTTCCCACCCCACACTGTTCCTCAGACGTTCTTGTCAACTGCTGGAAATGGCCCAACTTGATTATCACTACAAAAGGTTCCTTCCCGCCCACCCCCCGCTCTCCTACTGGTAATAGCTCACCTGAAGTGATCGCTCTGGTTACAGTGTGTATGGTAACACCCATTGTTTCATGTTCTCTATGTATATAAATCTCCCCACTGTATTTTCCACTGAATGCATCCGATGAAGTGAGCTGTAGCTCACGAAAGCTTATGCTCAAATAAATTTGTTAGTCTCTAAAGTGCCACAAGTCCTCCTGTTCTTTTTGCGAATACAGACTAACACGGCTGCTACTCTGAAACAAGCAACAAGACATTTAACCAGTCCTCTGGGTAGACTGTCGTTGTTATAGAAAAGAATTTGCTACCCAGTTTTTAGTATCTAAATTATTACATTTCATGGGTGCTCAGCACTTCCTGAAAATCAGTCCCAGGAAAATCAGTTTGGGCACTGAAAAATGGAGGAACCCCAAATCAGTGGCCACTTCTTGCAAAATCTTCCTATTTTCCTGTTGACTCAGAAGCTGCATAACACAGGTGCTATGCAATGTAAGGGAAACCTAATCAAAATCAGGGGTAGTCCTCCTGGTCATAATTCTTCTAATGTCCATCTAAAGTAACTAAGGACTAGACTAGTTACAAGTAAGTGTTTCAGGATCAAGCCAATGGCATCTCTTTCCTGATAAGCCCCTGGCCCTGGCTTTCCAACAAAGGCTTGTGAGTGTCTAAAAATGGAAGAGGAAATTGGGTGCATCAGAACAGCTCTTTTAAGAGCTTCCCTCATCGAGATTTATTATTGAAATGTATTAGGGAGACAGAAAGAGGATTGTGTGCTTGAAACAATACTAAATCACCCTTTTAAGTGCATTTCTGTCTGGGGATTTATTTTATTATAACTGAGAGCAGTCAAAGAGACAGCAGTACAAAGGTTTGATTTTTTTTTTTTAAATCAGGAAAAAGGGACAATAACTCAGGATTCAAACATACTAGGAATAAAAATACTTTCTACAAGAAAATCTCTTGAAGCTCAAGGCTACACCACTAGCTGATGGATACTGTGATGCATCTGAATACCACTCTGTCCTGGGGAGATCACCCGACCAGAAGAATGTTCTATGGCATCTTTCTAGTGTTCGGATATAGATATTCAGACCTGTCTGTAAAGGCCTATACTCTAAGAATTTAGGTGTATTCTTATCCCTTGGCTAATTATAGAGGTATAAAAGAAAGAATCAAAATCACTATCTGCCGGTGTAAGGGCCTTCTCTGACTGTGACAGTCTGAGGCCCTGTTCTTAGGCTAAGGCCTTTGGCTAAGCAGCAGAGGCAGCCATAAGCTGGGAAGCGAACGGTCACATCCTCACATTCCAAACTAGTCACATTGAAATAAGGTGCTATTGGGCTGTTAGGCACTATCAGGACAGGATTGTATTCCTATCACCTCCAGAGAAAGGGAAGTGCCTAGAAAATGTAAAAGGAAACTTAGTTTGATAGCATCCTGTCTGGCAAGAACTCACTTATCAATAGCTGGGATGTGAAATCCTCGCTTCTGTGTTGTCTTGTCATTGTAGTTCCCACTTTGCTATTGTTTGTCTGTATAATCTCTGTCTGGTTCTGTGATTGTTCCTGTCTGCTGTATAATTAATTTTGCTGGGTGTAAACTAATTAAGGTGGTGGGATATAATTGGTTACATAATCATGTTACAATATGTTAGGATTGGTTAGTTAAATTTCAGGAAAATGATTGGTTAAGGTATAGCTAAGCAGAACTCAAGTTTTACTATATAATCTGTAGTCAATGAGGAAGTGACTGGGTGTGGGTGGGGGTGGGCATGTGCGGGGGTGTGATGGGAACAGGGAATGGGGGTAAGAAAATTGGAATCACGTTTTGCTAAAGTGGGAGATGGGAACAGGGAATGGGAGTAAGGAAGTTGGAATCATGTTTGGCTAAGGGTAGGAATGGGAACAGGGACACAGGTATAAGGCTCTGTGGTGTCAGAGCTGGGAAGGAGGATACTAAGGAAGGAAACTGGAATCATGCTTGCTGGAAGTTCACCCCAATAAACATCGAATTGTTTGCACCTTTGGACTTCGGGTATTGTTGCTCTCTGTTCATGCGAGAAGGACCAGGGAAATAAGTGGGTGAAGGAATAAGCCCCCTAACATCTAGTACATTGAAAAAGCTGTCACTGCATCAAATAGGACACTAAAGAATAGAATGGCCCTAAAGATTTTAACTCAGCTTTGCATTATTGTTCCACCAATCAGTATGTCTCTCTATTCCTGAAACTGAACTCTAAGAATAATAAACAATCTATTTTCATTCTTGTCCACTGAAAAACATGTAGGGTTGCTTTGCAAAAATCTCCCTTTTTCTGCAAAACTTTGGAACTTTTGTATTGCTCTAGGAGATCTAAGAAGCGTAATATATTTTTTATGGTGTGTATGCTGATAGAGGATTAAAACACAGTCACAATGGAGGATACTCTGACTTTCTGCAAATTGTTGTGTGGTTTACAACATCTTTGTTTTATTTTAGTACCATTGTCTAGGACTAAGAATAAGCCTCAGATAAATTGCTATAAATCATGCCATATAGTAAATACAATATGTTTTTTTTTACAGAGCTTTTAATTTACTCTTCTATTTGTTCTTTTAGTTGTTGAGAAATCAAACTGGGAACATGGCCAATTTGCAGCTAAAGGAGTCTAAGAAACCATTTTGATCAACTCTTCATATAGTGTTTCAGTGTGGACAAGAGCATGATGACCTTTGGGGGTTGTTCATAATATTCTCTGCATAGAAGAACATAGTAAAGCTGTGGAATAACCTTTTTAAAGAGAAAATACTCTGCATACTATAAATTTCTTGAAAGGTCTGAAATAAAACAACATATATCAAAATTAGTGAGTTCACATAATAGATCAGAAACGTTTCTTAGGAAGTGTTTCAAAGAGTATTTTGGGTTTTTAAGGCCACACTTTTATGTAATATTAGAGTCCGTTTCACTGATAATAGGATTACCTTTGGGAGTAGTTTAAGATTCTTTTATTTCTAGTTTAAGAGTTTTGAGATTCTATACCTAAGACGGTTTAGGTTTCAGCTCCTCATCATGTCTGTTAACAAAGTATTGTCATGGTGCTGGGGCTGCTTTACCCTGTGTCCCATTTCTGGTCTCTGAGTGTACCTCCCTCCATCTTGTATAGGTTTTTTTAACAAAAAACTAAGGTTGCAGCTATATAGATTTTTATTCTGAGTGTGTTCCATGCTGTGTCAGCATTCACAGAATGTGCAACCAATGACATAGATTCCCTGAGATTCGTAGTAAATTGGAGATACCTTCCTTGGTCTTTTGTAGTGTTGATGTTAATGGGTGGGCAACCTTTTCTTTTTTTTTTTTGTACAATGGAACTTCCTTAATGAAAGTCTTATTTTGCAGCATACAAGCACATGACCATTACATCCAGTTTGTGCTAGTGTCTAGATGAGGGGTGTCTCTGTGAGACCTTCCAGCATTGACCACCTTGGAAGTAGGTAATGGAATAATATACAGTTGTCAGTGCATGCAGACATCCGGTAATCTTTGCCCATTGTTGTTAATTTTTCCACTCCATGGTGACCAGTGCATAGCGGAAACATTTTGTGACCTGTGCTGACTCTGGAATTGAAGTCTCACAGGAGATAGTCACTCACCTGTTGAAGATACAATCAGGTAGCTGTTAGATAAGTATTTTTTTCTTCAGTTGTGGAAAAAAGTGTTGGAACAGATGTACTAATGATGTTAGCTAAGCCATGAGTGGTAGATATTCTTGAAGATATGTTACATTGTGATGTTACAAGAAGCCACTTGACCATGGATGATGATGAATTTTTGACTACAAAATCTACCAGGGGTTCGTGGAGGTCTTGTTTGCTTTGTTGATGCAAGAAGAAGGTGTAGTGCATCTTGCATAGAAATCCTGTGTCAACTTGTCTGGTACCAGAGAGAGAGTCTATGCTGATGTCATCCTTTTCCAGCTTTGTCAATGATGGTGGTCTTCCTAAGGTCATTGATCTCCTCTAGATCATTTGACATACCAATGCACATTGTTCTCACGTTCCAAAAAGCAGTTTTGAAGACAGTGATCATCATAATCAAATCTTTATCCTGTATGCACTATGTGGTACTAGTACCAGACCACACATGCCTGTCCTGAACACAGTCAGAATAAAAATCCATATAGCTGCAATCATAGCTTTTGGTAAAAAAGACTGTGCAAGATAAAGACTGATTTGCAGCACACTCTGAAGAAATATGTCCAGTTATTGAAGAAAAACACATGGAATATCTCCACTACAATATCAACCCTACCCCTGAGATATGTGCTAACCTCAAAATAGTCAAGAGTGCATTGCAACAAATAGCAAGGCATTGTTCTCAATCATACTGGCTTGATCTGTGCAAGGAGATACAAATGTCCTGAGACTGGAGACCTAAGAGGTATGTATGATGGAATCAACAAAGCAATAGGTCCTGCAGATAAGAAATTTGCCCCATTCAAATCTCTATGGATGCATCATCATTGACAGAACAGGTGCAGTGCTGGGTGGAACAGTATTGCAGACTCTATTTGTGTGAAACTACTGTTTCTGAAGCAGCCCTAGATGTGAACCCCAGGCTCCACACTATAGAATTCAATATACAGTCATCTGTAAATGAGCTTGAAAAGGCAATCACCTTCCAAGCATAAGGAAAGACTGCCAGAGGAGATGGAATTCTAGCTGAAGTACTGAAACAAGGTGGGCAGGTTGTGCTTAAACATCTGCACAATGTCTTTCTTGGCTGCTGGGGCAAAGAGGGATAACACAAGACATGAAAGATGCCAGCATCATAATGTTTTAATAAAACAAAGGAGATCAGAGTGATTGGAACAACTACAGAGGCATTTCTCTCTTTAGTGTTGCTGGGAAGGCATTCACAAGAGTCATTCTTAAAGGACTGCAAGTTCTTGCTGACTGGGTATATCCAGAGAACAGTGGGACTTCTGTGCTAGCAGATGTACTATCAACATGATTTTCATGCTAAGGCAGCTACAAGAAAATTGTCAAAAAGAAGGAAAAACACTCTATATGGCCTTTGTAAGATCCTTTGTAAGATCTTTAACCTGATCACAAGAAAGGAACGTTTTCAATTATGTGAGAGGTTTGCTTGCCGCACAATCCTCTTCAGTGTGATTTGATCCTTCCAGGATGGCATGAAGGCTAAAGTCCAGCATGATGGTAATCAATCTGACAGCTTTGAAATCCACAGTGGTGTCAAGCAGGGATGTGTTTTGGCACCAACACTCTGTCTATTCCTTCTTTTTGTTGCTTCATCATGCTTTCTGATTGAGCACTGAGGGTGTACATCTCCATTCAAAGTCAGATGGAAAACTCTTCAGCATTGCATGACTAAGAGCAAAAAGCAAAGTTAAACACCTGCTGATCACCAAATATAAGTGATGATGAAGTGCTTGTCACATGTAGTGAAGATGAACTTCAGCAGCGTTGCAATAGCTTTGTGCTAGCTCGTGATGAATTTGGACTAACCATCAGTCTAAAGAAGACGATTATGGCACAAGTCTTTGGCTGCACCAGAGGTGTCAAAAGTTAATGTGAGCTTAGAGGTTGTGCACAAGTTCTGTTCTCTTGGATCAGCTATATTAAATAAGTTTGTCATTTAGAGATAAGCTAATTCACTAATTGGAAAAACCACATTCACCCAACTGACCAAGTATGTTTGGGATATCAGGAAACTAATACTGAACGCCAGGATACTAGTCTGCCAGACATGCATTTTGAACATGCTGCTGTATCGTGTTGAGAACTGGACCACCTACAGCAGGCATGAGAGACAGCTAAATACCTTCCATACCTGTTGTATTTTCTGTATTCTAAATATCAATTGAGAAAACAAAGTTCCGGACACAAAAATATTCTAGAAGTCTAATCACCACTGTCAAACACGGACATCTCCATTAGCTTGATCATCAGTGTCAGACAGACAATAGATGCATTCTAAAGGATCTTCTGTATGGAAAACTTGTGGACATTCCAAGACCACTGGGTGCACCTATGCTGAGGTTCAAGGACATTTGCAAGAGGGACTTGAAAATGTCCAACATCTACACTGCAAGTTGGGAAGGTGCAGTTGGTAACAGGCCACACTGGTGTGCCAGGGAATCAGAGGCTGAAGAGAGATGGTTGAAAGAGAAATGCGAAGAGAGCAAAGAGGAAACTGTAGCAGGCTTCAACTGCTAGTAGTGCACTGGATTTATCCTCTGGCCCTGCATCTTATTCTTGCACTATTTATGGCAAGGACGGTCACTCAAGAATTTTTAGCTATTTGTGATGCTGCATCATTACACACAGTAACTGAACTGCTTTGAGGCTTAGACCATCGTCTTTCGAGCCTAACAGTTGCCAATCCAATCCAAGTAATTACATTAACCTAAAATAGCTTAGGTTTGATTTCGTCATTATCATTTCTGTTTAAAAGTATTGTCATGTTTATTGGGCTGCTTGTCCCTATGCCACTTTCTGGTCTCTCTGAGTGTACACACTCAGGTCTTAGCCCTTGTACCCTTACCCCCAAAGTATTTAGGCATGTGTGTACCATTGAGTTCTCATGCTTAGGTTAATTATGTGCTAAAGTGTTTTGTTGGTTCAGGGTCTTAGGATCTGTACTAAAACTCATTGACCGATTTCATTGACACAATGGATTTTGGATCAAGACCTGAAGGGTGAAGAAACTCCTTGTTGCATTTGTCCTGAAAAACACAAAATATTTCAGTGTATTGTTTAAAAGCCAGTCAATCATCTTACCATTACTTTTATTTGCTTTTTGTTTTTATAAAGCATTTTTGATTTGAGGCCGAGAGACGATTCTGGAACATGGAGTATTATTGATAGACATCAGCCTTAGACTTTCAAAAGCAGCAGGGAGCTGATGTAACTCTTGGAAAAACTGGGAATTGGAACCATATAGGTTGTGCTACCTATGTAGCTGTTTGTATCACATAGTTTCTGAGCACCCTGAGTTCTTGATTTATTGTAATTCCAAGAGAATTAAGAACCAATCCTGTTTTATTTCTCAGTCTGGAGACATTCTGAACTCTAGAGTTTATCACATCACACAAGCACGGGTGTATCTCATTGCATAAGAATTGAAAATAACTTAACCTGGAACTCTAATTTCAAACTGCTAATTTCAAACAGATGAAAATAGGCATAAGGCTCAAGTTTAACATGCTGACATGAACACATATCTCTGAGTCTCACCCAGAGCCTGCTGCAATGACACTCTACAACCCCTTCCTTGGCGACCTTATCATATTCTGGACTGGTGCAGATGAAGGGAGTAATGATCCCTCTACTGTCATCTACCATACTAGAAGTACTATACTTTGGCCCAAAATAATAATTGATTTGAATAAAAAAAAATAAGTAATTTCAAACAGAATAACCTTTTCTGGCTTGTTGCTTATTTCAACAGTACTTGATAGCCATGGCTAAGTATTTTAATATCAGATATTTGAGTATAAAAATGAATATCCCTTCTAAGGCCCTAATATAGTGACAATGGCATATTACAGGGTGGGTATATTCTTTTTTTAAAAATAAGTTTCCCATTGATATTTTAATGCCCCTTTTGGAACCAGTATAGTATCAGTACTAGGATATAAGGAAATTCCATACAGAGCAGAGCAAATTTAAGCTTTGCAAAAATTTACCTGGTATGTTTTGTCTTTGCAAATCCAAAGCAGAAGTAGCTTCATTTAATAGATAGCTGAAATTTCTCATTCCGAATTTCTTCTTTGATAAGAACTGGTTGTGTAGAAAAAAGAAGATATAGTGAGAAACTTTTGTTTTGTTGTTTTAACTCCCAGTTTTTCTATCAACATTTTCCTTTTCTCTCTCCCCCCCCAACCCACTTTCAAAACAAAACAACAACAAGAAAAGAGTTCAGAACACATTAGGATAAATGATGTCCTGGGCTTTTTTGGAAGGGATGCGGGGGAGGGCGACAGAGAAGTGGTGTGTTTTTAATTGTTTTCTTTATCACTTCTTTTTTCTGTTGCCACTCTAACTTTTGAAAAGTTGAGGAAGTTTTGAAAAGTTAGAATGGCAAAAGAAATACTAATAAAAATAAAGAAATAAATGGGGAGGGAGAGAATCCTGAACACAGTTCTTTTGGGGCAAAAAAAAAAGATTGGGGATAACTTTACAAATATTAAGAAGCAAATGTAAATGGTAAGTGTTCCATTTTGAAAAGAAATTGTGGTCCAAATTTCAAAACCGTTTGCAAAACTCTTTATTCTATTCATGTAGTATTTATTTTTTAGTCTTCTTTCTCAACTTTTTTCTAAGCCCCAGGCAGAGCGGGACAGGGGAAGTCAATCCGTTTGAGCCCACCTCTGTTTGAAACAAATTATAGGCAAAACAAGGTAATTTTTTAACTTTGCAAAAAATATTTTATCTCGGTTTTGTTTTGCATATCCTAAGACAAGTGATTTGGATGTACATCCTGTGGATTTTTTTTCCTTGAATCCTCAGACTTCCTAGGGAAGGAACTTGAATAAACTGTTACAGTTGTCTAGTTCTGGTTCCATAGGCACTGTACTGTGTGTAATGCAGCTATTTTGGACCTCTTACTATTACACTATGCTGTACTATAAAAATTGACTTTTTTTTTACTGTAGATGCAAATATACTGGAAAATATTTGTTGCTCTATAGGCCTATAGTTATCCTTTGATTAAAGGGGCAAGATCATAGAATTATGTGGTCATATTCATTTTTCTCATCTACTCTAAAATTAAAATTCAGTTCAGTTTATACTGTTTTGAGAAGTAGAAAAGTGGGCAACTGACATGTTAGATGTTAATTGTAATAAAGTTTTAAAAAAAAACTTTAAAAAATAAAGCTTTGCGTACAAAGCAAATGGTAAGGTTTCTAAATTATGCTAGCAAGGCCAGCTACAATATATATATTGTAATACTTTGTCACATAAAATTTGCTTGAGGGTAACTAGTTTAATATACAATACATATGTAAATTACAAGAGGAAATTATGTCAAAACAGGTTTACATGAAAAATGAATTGTGTTTGTCATAATAGGAGAGGCACAATGTCATTTACTATATGTCATGCTTTACAAAATCCTCCCTAAGAAAATTTACTCTAAGTATTTGGCAAGCCTGAGCAATTTAGCAGTCCAATTTTATATATATTTACTTATATGTATTAAAAAAGCATGTGCTACCGACCTATGTATATGTATACACTCTTATCCTGGTCACACTTAAGGCCTTCCATTTGACTTATATGTCTAAGTATTGTTATCTCAGTATTTGGAGTATCCTCCAGCTATTTCTTGTACTCCATTTATCTAAGTTAAAATTGGAAAGCCCTTTGAAATGAGAAAAAGATAGAAAAGGGGTGGGGAGGTTAATAAGAGAGAGAGAAAGAGTGGCAATGGGAGAAGAGGTCCAGGAAGAGAATGATGGTAATGGAAGGGAGAGGGGCTAGGGAGACAGTTAAATGGAAAAGACCATGGTGGAAGGCTAGGCTGAGACAGAATGACTGAGTGAAATATCTGTTGGTTACAAACCACAATGCTTTATTCCTACATAGAGCTCATTTGCACCCTCACTTTTATATGCCTAACTCTGGTACTTTTTAAGAAAAATGTATCCTAATGGTTACAACATATTTGCATCAATAGGGAACCTTGGCAAGTTTTTATCACTGCAGTGGTTTTAGTTTTCAAACCTACTTGCAGGGAGATAGTTGCATTTTGCAAAGCTTGCATACCCTTCATAATCTTTAGCACAATACTTGCAAGCGGGGATGTGTGTACTGTGTTGCAAAGATTTTCATGCATGATATATATCCAGCATCAAGCGGATACATTAGAATATATTAAGTGCACTCAGTCAACTGGCTTTGGGTAGAGCCCAAAGGAGCCCATTTTCAAAGCAGCAGGCACAAAGGCTGAAGTGTGTACACACATTTTGCTGATATGATGTTAATAGACAACTTGATTTGTTCACATATGTCGCTTACAAGGCTTTAAAGATTGATTACTTAATGGCTGATTGAGTTCAGCAGGTGAATTGAAACAGTTACATCGGACCATCACAGTCAAATGCAAGGTGAAAATTTACTACTTCCTAAGTTGTCTTATAAAATGCTGAGCACATATGGGCATAAAGTGCACGTGCTACACAGGAATAGTCTGGGTAATTGTAATGCTAAATTAATTTGCTTCAAATTAAAAAAAAAATCCTTCTGCTTGTCTTCAGAGGCAAATACAACTCCCCAGCTTAAATCTCTGACCTTGTCTCATATTTCTTTGCTCTTCTGCTCTGCCATCAGAACCAGCCTTGATGCCCTGTTCATCTCCATGTCCTATCTCTGTGACTTTTTCTACATTCCCTCTCTGCTTGCATTGCACACCCAGTACACCAAGCCAACACTCCTAAGGATGCAAGGTAAAATTCTGGTCCCACTGAAGTCAACGGCAAACCTCCCACTGAGTTCCGTTGGGCCAGGATTTCACCCTCATTTCTTCCACATTTCTCAAGAAATCAGTCATATGTTACTCCTCAGAAAAGTACTCCATGTCACTTACTCTTTTTTCCTTGTCATTGCCTGCCTTTTACAATATGAGAATGGGCCATCTTCAAGCTGTGTTTTCCACAGCCTTGAGCACATTGCTGGAGTTTAACAAATAACTATGGTGATTTGGTACAAATTGGCCTACAAATTCACACCCATCTTCTCTACCTGCAGTCATACATTTTGTTCAATTCTAAAATGCTTTCCCTCTGTCTTAGTCAGAAGGAAAAATTGTCTGTTTTTTGTTTTTTGTTTAATTTTAAATGCTAATAAAATATTTTGAGTTAAACTAGCCTGCTGGGTGAGGGATCCACATTGTGGGAGAAGGGAACAACACAAGACTATCTGCATCACTTTAGCTCTGCAATAGGGCTGTGTGTGAGGCAATTGTGGGGTGAGTAGACATCACCCCTTTTATGCCAAAGAAACAGTCCTCACATTAGCCCTGGGTAGGCTTTCTCAGGGAACTGTGGTGGTAAGATGAGTCACCTGGTTCTGACCCAGAAGCAGGTGAAGCATGAGGTCAGGGACCCTGTTTACATACATCTGGTGGCCCCAACACCCAACCCATTGATAAGAAGCATCTTATATAACTACTCTATTTACATCAATTCATCCTGGCTCCAGGTTCTGGGGTAGATTTTATCTCCCTAGTCCTCTGCAATTCTCCCATAGAGAGCTGATTGCTTGGATGAAGTGTATTTCACTGAGCTCAGAAACAGCTTTTTTTTTTTTTCCTTCCGAGTCTTCTCTATTGTAGGGTTTACTCAGTCTGTTCACATAAATTACAGCTACATCCAAAGGAACACACAAATGGTGAAATCATGCATTTGACTTGATATAGAAGTTCTCATTTTACTTCCCTGATTGCATTTCCATTTACTGCCAGAGGCCTCAGAACAATTTGCTGTCCACTTGACATGATTTAGAATACGAAGAGCTTTAGCTCCTGGGATTGACAAGGAAAAGACAAGTAGGCAACTGTCCCCTAGATCAGTTTCCATCTCATTTAAACAAGAGTTCTGAAGAAAATTCAACAACCCAAATCTTCACAATTGGGTAGTTAAAATATTGTAAATAGTCTCCTTCATTGATACAGTCCTCACAAAAGGAACCTATAAGTCTGGTCTACACTTACTTTTTTCTGCCATAGCAATGCCACTTAAGACTGTGGGGAAAATATCACACCCCTAACAGATATAGCTATGTCAGCAAGAGTCTTAGTGTATATGCAGTTACACCTGCAAAAAAAGTTCTTCCTTGTATAGCTTAATTCATTCAGAGAACTGGCATGAACTATACTGGGGAAAGTATTCTTGCCTGTATAAGCTGCATTTCAACTAGGAGGGTTTGTCAGTATAGAAGTACTGGCAAACCTTTTCAGTGTAGACAGGGCCTCAGTTTCATGCAATGAAACCTGAGAAAAGAGCAGTTTGTTTGTTTGTCTTGACCCTCCATAAAGTCACTATTATACAAATTAGATTATGCAGAGTATTGTGACTGTGACATTGTTGTGCTGCAGTGTAGACACTTACTTGAAGCGATGGAAAGGTTGTTGTAAATCCATGTGACAGGGTGGACTAGGCCCAGAGGCCCACTGCTTGTGGCCGCAGGGTCCTGTCACACCCATCCCAGGAAAGTAGCAGTAGAGAGGTCCTCCAAGCAGGCTAAAGTGGTTGCAAGGAGAAGCCAGTCTGGGCCCAGCAGCCCATATAAAAGGGGCTGAGAGGGCTGCACAGATCAGTCTGCTAACAGGGACTGTGGGGAGCAAGAGGCACTCCTCGATGGCTGCAGGGGCTGCAAGGGCCAAAGCTGGTAGTTGCTGGAAAGGACCTGGGCAGCAAGGAAGGAGTTTCTGGGCTGGCTGCTGGGACTCAACTAAGACAGGCTACAGGGAAGTGGCCCAGGGAAACATAGAACAGGAATTAGTAAAGGGATGCTGCACGAGGCTGCTATGCTTAAAGGGTCTCTGGGTTGGGACCCAAAGCAGTGGGTGGAACTGGGTCCTCCCCGCAACCACTGCGGGGGAAGTGGCTACGCCCTAAAGAAGGGAATTAGAACTGTGGCACCTCAGGGAAGGGGGCTTCACTGGGACTGACTCAGTGGGGAGCTGTGGTCAGTGAACTGAGTCCAAGAGTGGTGGCTCAGCAGGAAACCTAGGGTCACTGAGGACTCTAGTAGAGGTAAGGGTTCCCCAGGGAAGAAGTCCTTGGGGCACTACTCAATTCGAGTATGAGTTTTGCAACCTGGCCAGACCAAGTGAGGGTACCCTGATGGGTCCTGTTGGACTGGTTAAAGACTGAGCCCAGGGAGGGCTGCAGAACACTGGGGACATTTTGGATTGTGTACCCCAGAAAGTGTTTGTTTGTTTCACACATGGACAGAGTGTGACTTGGCCAGGAATTTGAGTCATCAAAGACCCCCCTGACAAGAACAGTGGCTGACAGGAGGCACCATGAATGGAGGAAATTGAGAAAAAACTGCAGCCACACACACACACTCAACCAGAGGGCACATGAACGAGGTGAGTGCACCTCATTACAATCCACATCTCTGAGGCCTGGTTTATACTACAAAGTTAGGTCAACACAGGCAGCTTATGTTGAATAATGAAAGTGTCTACACTAAAATTTCACTCCCTCCAACATAACTCCACCTCCACGAGCGGCACAGAGTTTAGGTTGACATACTTAAGTCACTGCAGTGTTAAAGTAAACTTAAGTTACTTACATCGAATTTAGTGGTCTGCAAGACGTGACCTACAATGCCCCACCTTGACTGTTCTTGTCACCTTTTTCAGCTTTGTTGCCCAGAAGCCAGGTAAACAAGAAGTCACTCCTCCCCTTTAAAGTCATGCAAAAGTTTGAAATTACATTTCCTGTTTCCCTGGCTTGGAGAGCTCACCTAGCAACTCTCGAGCACACCTAGCAACTGTCCAGCTGACCATGCTGGCTCCATGCTGCAGATATGCTCCTGCCTGGAGTACACAGGAGGTGCTGGATTTCCTGGGTCTGTGGGGAGAAGAGGTTGTGCAGGCACAGATCAGATCCAACTGTAGAAATGTCAGCATCTATGAGCAGACTGCTTGGGTCATGGAGGAGAAGAGCTACAACAGGGACCAGCAGCAGTGCCACATGAAAGCGAAGGAGCTGTGGCAGGCTTACCAAAAGGAAAGGGAAGCTAACAGTCACTCTGGTGCAGAGTCACAGAACTACAGCTTTTACAAAGAGCTGCATGCCATCCTTGGCAGAGACACCACTACCAATCCCAAGAGCCCCATGGATACTTAAGAGGAGCCTGAATCACAGGCCCCCAGCATGAAGAGTGAGGAAGAGGATGAGATGGATGAGGAAGAGGTAGAAGAGTATGGGGGACAGGTGACTGGGAGTCCAGTGGCATAGTGAGCCAGTCTCTGTTTTTGAGTTCTGGGCAGTTCAGCCAGTCCCTACAGTCTAGTGTGATGCATGGGAAGGAACCTCTAATAAGTATGCTGTTTACTTTAAAATTACAGGAATGGAATCCCCAAAATAGAAGGACAATCTGCTGATTTACTCTTTTTTACTGATAATAGAAGAGGTAGTGAAATAACCAATAGAGGAAAGTTGCTATCTGCTTTTCATTCCCCTGTAGAGTTAGGCAGAGGGAGTCCTACACACAGTTTGTTTATGTGCACCAAGATGTCCCACAAATCCTCTACAGAGATCTTGAGGAAACTTTCCTGGAGGTAGTCTGCAAATCTTTGCTGTAGGTTTCTGGGAAGGGCTATCTTATTTCTTTCCCCTTATTTCTTTTGTGACACTTTCCCATGCCACTCAGTGATTACTTCAGTAGGTGCCATTGCAGCACACAGACTAGCAGCACATGGCTCCAGACTGCAGCTACCTGGAGGAGCTGTTCCCTTTCAGGTTCAACAGTCCTGTGCTCACCTAACTCTGCAGCCCATAAAGAACTGCATTCCAGCACCTCCATCCCCTCCCCCCGCCGCACAGACTATATATGGAGTCTGGGACCAGTGCACTACCCCTGTCACTCCACCCTAGGGGAGAGTACAGGCAATCACAACTGAACATACACTGACCTGTGAAAGACATGGTTGGCGTATGTGTTTCTGAAATGGAAATGATTGTTTTTTCCTCTCCAAAAGTTCTTTTCCCTTTATCTATTCAGCTTCATTAAATTATGAATGTGTCTGTTTGCCTGGGTATGGAATAAAAGTCTATTTATGGAAACTTAATTCATCTTTATTAGTTTATAGCATATGCTGGCTGGGACTGACATGATTCACAGATAATAGTAATAACTGCATTTGCAATGTTATATTACTACATACACAGCAGTTGCTACAAGGCTCATACGAGGGTACAAAAGGGCAATGCCAAATTACATTGAACAAATTATAGCGACGCACAGTACTGTGGCTCACTATTGAAATGGTCTTTCAAAGCCTCCTTGAGCCGAGTAGCTCCAGGTTGAGTTCTTCTTATCGCCCTGATATCCGGCTACTCAAAATCAGCAGACAGCCATTCCACCTAAGCCCTCTACCCCAGCAGAAACTTTCCCCCATTTGCTTCCCAGATATAATGCAGGACATAGCAGGGAGCTATAACCATTGGGGTTTCCACTGAGGTCCAATTTCGTGAGTAGACCATGCCAGCGACCTTTCAAATAAACAAAGGCATGTTTAACTGGCCTTCTGCATCTGCTGAACCTGTAGTTGAAGTGCTCCTTGGCACTGTCAAGGTGACTGGTGTCTGGCTTCATGAGCTATGGGTGTAAAGTGTAGGCTGGGTATCCCAGGCTCACTATTGGCATTTCAACATCTCCAATGGTAATCTGCTGATATGGAAAGAAAGTCCTTGATTACAGCTTTCTGAACAGTCCTGTGTTCTTAAAGATGTGTGCATCATGCACCTTCCCTGACCAGCCCACACTGATGTTGGTAAAATGTCCCCAGTGATCCACCAGTGCTTGGATTACCATAGAAAAGTAGTCCTTTCTCTTGTTATACTCTGTGGCAAGGTGATCTGGTGCCAAGATAGGAATATGTGTGCCATCTATTGCCTCACTGCAGTTTGGAAATCCCATTGCTGCAAAAGCATTCACTATGTCCTGCACGTAGCCCTGAGTCACAGTCTTTCATAGCTCAATGCCATTAATGGCTTTGCACACTTGCATCGCTACAGCCTCCATGATGGATTTTCCAACTCCAAATTGTTTCCTGACTGATCAGTAGCAATTGGGTGTTGCAAGTTTCCAAAGAGCGATTGCCCCTCATTTCTACCCTATCAGTGAAGATCTCATTTTGGTGTCATTGTGCAGGAAGGCTGGGATGAGTATGGCACACAGATCCTGGAATGTGGCCTTGTGCGTCCAAAAGTTCTGCAGCTACTGCTCAACATCCCAAACCTGCATCACAATGCAATCACACCAGTCAGTGCTCGTTTCTCGAGCCCACAACCAGCGCTTTACCATCTGCAGCTGCTCTGTGAATGCTGCCAACAACATTGAATTGTTTCTTTCTATGTCCCACAGAAATCTAGCCTTGAAGGAATCATTATGTTCCCTGCAGCTCCTCTGGAGGCTCTGCATATACCACAAGATCAAGCACCCCTTGCTCACAACACTCACACTATGTGCAGGATCCATGTCTCTGTCGTAGCTGGCAGACAGTGACGAGGGACGTGCAGGGTTTGCGAGGATTTAAAAAGAGAGGCATGAAATATTATGGGATGCAGATGAAAATATTGGATAGAGAACACTGCATTTTGGGACATTGAACTTATGTTCCCAGTCACCTCTGCATGACTCGTTTTGATCCCATGAGGTCCCAAAACACGCTGCACTAGATGATGGTGAGTTGCGCAGTGGGATAGCTTTCCACGGTGCACTGACTTGTCTCTGCGTCGATGCAAGTGCTGCTAGTGAGGATGCACACCACTGACAGAAGGAGCGTAGCGTGGCCACGCAAAGCGATTTAATTACTGCAGCTTCTGTATGCTAATGTAACTTTATTTTGTAGTGTCAATGTGCCCTGAATTTTCTGAATTGGAAATGTTACACATTCCCACAAAATGGATTTTTTTAAAAAAAAAAATCTTATTAGAACCATTTAGATATTTCATTTTGATAACAGAGGATTGTTTAATTAGATGATGTGAAAACATACGTAGAGCATAACATTCAAAACAAAATAGAATGAAATGAGAAAATCAAACCAAAAATATTTTACCTTATCAAAATGAAATGTTTCAACATTAGCTAAATGGAAAAAAAGAAAATCTAAATGATTTATTTTGACTTTCTTCCATTGAAAATGTCTTCAGAGTTGAAACATTCCCTTGAAATATTTTGATTTTGTTGAATCTGGATTTTAGGACCAAAGAAACCTGTTCAGTTGAAAAGTTTTTGGCCAGTGTTAATCACGATCATTTCTTTCAAAGGCAGAATTTGCTACTATGATCAGTCCTTTCTCTTGTCAAGATCAGACTATAGCAACATTGTCTACAAGTGATTGCACCTTAAATCAACGTGAAAATGAAAGCCAGTACAGAATGCAGCATCCTGCTTGATGAGCATAGTGCCTCTCTGTGAGCACATGGATTTAAGGAGGTGGTTTCGTCCTTATAAGCCCTAAACAGCCTGGGTCCTGCCTACTTGAGAGACTACATCTCTCCTCATGGATATGATATCCATAATATTCAGCTGCATTCTCCCCAAGGTCCCCTGAACTTTGAAATTTAATCCTCACCTTTTTGATCCAAAATTGCCCAGGTTTGCAGAACTTCAAGGCTCACTAAAAGCTCCAGCATTTACACAAACTTTAGTGGATCCAGGGCAGATGATTGTAGGGAGGAGAAACTATTCTTTGGACTTGATTTTATTGAAGTTGGTCAATTTATTTGGCTTGAAGATAAGAAGCAACTGCTGGCTTTCTTTCTGAATTTTTGTTTTTTGACAAAAGTTCCTACAGCCCGGGATAATCCTGGGATCTTCTGTGTGTGTGTGAGAGAGAGAGAGCACAGAGGGGGTAGAGAATGTGGAAGGACAGAGTGAGCAAGATTGTCCACAGGTTTAACACTTGCAACCAGCTTATACAGGAGATAACCCAAGAATTTTTCTTCCTGTAATATGTTTCTAGTGTGTCCAGTCACTGACAAAGATTTTTATCCATCAAAGGAAGTTAGCAGAATTATTGAGATTTCTCACTGGTGCTGTACTCCAAAAAAAAAAAAAAAGCTTCAACTACTTTAAAATATTTCAGCTACCTTGAAACAGAAATCTTTAATGGAACAATTCTTGTCAGTAGAAGAATATTGAAATAACTAGGTACTTCCCAGGAGGAGAGAGATTCTATGGTACACATGAGATGAAGGATGATAACCTAAAATAGACTCCATAACATATCCTTTTTTTATGTTTCAGCTTAGAGGTAGTCTTCCTATTTGTTAATTAAATCAAGGTATACACATGTTAAGATGATTAACATAAGAAAAATAGTGTTATCCAAACTTTTTAGAGGTAAGAACAATCTGGGAATTTGAAAACTGTTTGTCAAGGTTCCTCCCCCACTCTGAACTCTAGGGTACAGATGTGGGGACCTGCATGAAAAACCTCCTAAGCTTATCTTTACCAGCTTAGATCAAAACTCCCCCAAGGTACAAAATATTCCACCCTTTGTCCTTGGATTGGCCGCTACCACCACCAAACTAATACTGGTTACTGGGGAAGAGCTGTTTGGACACGTCTTTCCCCCCAAAATACTTCCCAAAACCTTGCACCCCACTTCCTGCACAAGGTTTGGTAAAAAGCCTCACCAATTTGCCTAGGTGACTACAGACCCAAACCCTTGGATCTGAGAACAATGAAAAAGCATTCAGTTTTCTTACAAGAAGACTTAATAAAAATAGAAGTAAATAGAAATCACCTCTGTAAAATCAGGATGGTAGATACCTTACAGGGTAATTAGATTCAAAACTTAGAGAAGCCCTCTAGGCAAAACCTTAAGTTAAAAAAAGATACACAGACAGAAATAGTTATTCTATTCAGCACAGTTCTTTTCTCAGCCATTTAAAGAAATCATAATCTAACACGTACCTAGCTAGATTACTTACTAAAAGTTCTAAGACTCCATTCCTGGTCTATCCCCGGCAAAGACAGAATATAGACAGACACACAGACCCTTTGTTTCTCTCCCTCCTCCCAGATTTTGAAAATATCTTGTCTCCTCATTGGTCATTTTGGTCAGGTGCCAGCGAGGTTACCTTTAGCTTCTTAACCCTTCACAGGTCAGAGGAGCTTTCCCCTGGCCAGGAGGGATTTCAAAGGGGTTTACCCTTCCCTTTATATTTATGACACTGCTGTAAAAAAAATGGTAGAATACTTTTCTCCCTGCTGTGCGCCCTGTGTAAAATTGCACTAAAAACCCCCTATGTTCTAAGAACATTCATAAGGTTGCAAAGTCAAGTACCCCAAAGGTAGGATATGCCAGATTTAAGGCTTCCTGTGCAACCTTAATTTGTCTCCCCTGCCCATGCATATACATTTTGATAGTCTTTAATTACATGCTCAAATATATTTGCACAGGATCCCTGCCCCATTCAGTGTACAGGGCAGATGTGCTTACTTAAGGAACAGCTACTCAACATTTTATTTACTTGTTGTTCAGTGTGTTGCCCCATGGCTTATTTACTGAGCACTATCCAAACCCTGTTCTGAAGACAGAATTAGTAATTTCCTCATGGGATCTTTCTATGATACTCATTGCTAAAGTATCTAAAAGCTTCACAAATATTAGTACATTTAGTTGCATAACTCCCCTGTGAGATGACTGGGGGGTATTATCCCCATTTTACAGATGGGCAACTGAGGCACCGAGATACTATGTCAAAAATTTGCACTATTTTTGGGTGTCCAGTTTGAGATGCCTAGCTTACTAGAATTTAACCAGGGCAAAACAATGTAATTTTCTCTAGCCTTATCGTTGGAAATGACTGAACTATTTTGGCTAACATTTTCCAAAATATTCAGCCTCAAGCAGATACCCAGCATGGAAAATTTCACTGTAAACAGTGAAATTTTGGCAAAGTTATGAGCAACTGAAAGCAGCGTTTTATAATGTAAAATGTTAGGTAACATTTATAATAGGTGGTGTTATTGGCCAGACCTGCAATAAAAAATCATAACACAAAATAAGTAGCATTTCAACACAAAGGTGGTTACTGCTGGATTTTTGAAACGGTTTAACATTTGTAATGCTGACATTTCTGGCAAGGATGCAACTCATTCTAAATCCTGTGCAATGCTTTAAGGTTGTTAGTTTACCAAACTTAAAAGGCAAACTAACTGTTTTTCTTTGTGCACAGGTGATATGGAGTATCTTTCTGTTCTAGTAATAAATTGATTTAAAACTCTAAAAGCTTTCGGGCATCCACCTATAGAAAATATAAATCCATTATGTCAGAGCCCTAGTCTTTCATTAAAAACAACTTTATATTAACATGACAGAGGAGATGTGCTAGAAACCAAACTCCAGCAATTCCTGTCAGTATAAATGAGTACAGAGATCTTATTTTAGCATTTTTTTCTTCCGTTGCAGTGACTTAACTGTTATCTTCAGGGGTTTTGCAGCTATCGTGAAAATTGCTGCCATTAATTCTTAACCAAACCCACTCTCATAAAAAAATAAACTTTTAGGGTTTCCCAAGGCAAATTAGCTAAGATGTGGATTAAAATGACATATGATTCATGACTCAACCAGTAAGTTTTCTCCCTGCGTCAGAACTGCTAGCATTTTATCACTATTAATTATCTCTGTAGAAAACTCTCCTTGATATAACAGTCCACCGACTTAGTAATCTAGGTCTCGACTGTCTAAGTTATTAATAGCATGTGGACAATATTTAATAGTCAGTAATAAAGCAAGCCAACAGAGACATGCAAATGTAGTCATCATCATTTTCTTCCACCCAAACAAAAATATCTAACTTGACTCTTACTAAAGTTGTTTTGAGTTTTTTCTACAAAATTACTTAAAATGATGTTGCTTTGGATTTTTGTTCAATGGTGCAAAAAAAGAGATGATAATAAGTTTAACCTACAGAAAGTTAGCCAGGGTTGTTGTCATTAAACTTGAATGTCAGCTCATTTGAGTGTTTATGGAAAGAGGAAATTAACCAATCTAAGTCTTCTCACAGAGACCCAACCATTCCTGATAAATGTCACCAGGGTTTCCTGGATGTTTGTTTGAGATATAAATGCCAGATACATGTTGTGAATTATGGCTGAAACAATTTCTTTTAACAAGCACAACCAACGATTGCTATAGGATGCAAGCAAAACAAACAACTATGGTTATTACTTATTATATTTGTTGTGGGTTTCTTTTCCATAAAAGGTACTTGATTGCGCACATTAATGCCATAGACTGTTACAATACTTCTATTGTGCTTAGTGCCTGTGCAAAATAAATAAATAAAAATCAAATATTCTTCTTTAGCAGGTAACCAGAGATATTCAGGTGCTCAAACTTGCAGTTCCTAAACAAGTAGAACTTCTCCTGACCTTAATGAGAATTTTGTCTGTGGAAGGACAGCAAGATAGGGTTCAATATGGCAATTTTTAGAAGTATGACTTACTGTATATTCCATTGCCTTAAATAAGATGTGTTAAACCTGCAATATGAGGCTACTAAATTACACTGCAGAATTTTTGCTTTGGGGGATATGATTACATTCAGAATGATCTGGACAAACTGGAAAAATGGTCTGAAGTAAATGGGATGAAATTCAATAAGAAGTAATTCTTCCACTTTGCTCCTTATTGATTAGGCCTCAACTGGAGTATTGTTTCCAGTTCTGGGCACCACATTTCAGGAAAGATGTGGACAAAATCCAGAGAAGGGCAACAAAAATTATTAAAGATCTAGAAAGCATGATCTATGAGGGCAGATTGAAAAAAGTTGTGTTAGTTTAGGCTGGAGAAGAAAAGAGTGAGCAAGTACATAAAAGGTTGTTACAAGGAGGAGGGAGAAAAAAATGTTCTCTTTAACCTCTGAGGATAGGACAAGAAGCAATGGGCTTAAATTGCAGCAAGGGCGGTTTAGGTTGGACATTAGGGAAAACTTCCTAACTGTTGGGGTGGTTAAGCACTAGAATAAATTGCCTAGGAAGTTTGTGAAATCTCCATCATTGGGCATTTTTAAGAGCAGGTTAGACAAACACTTGTCAGGGATGGTTTAGATAATACTTAGTCCTGCCATGGTGCAGGGGACTGGACTACAAGACCTGTCAAAGTCCCTTTCAGTCCTACCATTCTATGATTTCAGTGTACATGTGATCATATGTGTCAACTTTCTAATATGCTGGGGGATGCTCCCGCAGGATCTGCCCAGTTCCCGTCCCCACTCCAGCCCTTCTCCTAAGGCCTCACCCCCACCTGCCTTTTCCCACCCCTGCCTGGCCTCTTCCCACCCTGTATTTTCCTGCCTCCACTCCAATTCCGCCCCACCTTTTCCCACCTCCGCTCCACTCCTGCACCTAAGTGCACCCAATCCTTGCTCATCCTCCCTCCCCTCCCTCCACAGTGCCTCCTGCATGCCACAGAACAGCTGATCTGCAGTGGATGGGAGGCACTGGGGGGAAGGAAGAAGAGGCACTGAGTAAACAGGATGAAATTCAGTAAGGACAAATTCAAAGTACTCCATCTAGGAAGGAACAATCAGTTGCACACACACAAAATGGGAAACAACTGCCTAGGAAGGAGTACTGTACTGCGGAAAGGAATCTGGGGATCATACTGGACCTCAAGCTAAATATGAGTTAACACTGTAATGCTGTTGCAAAAAAAGAGAACATCATTCTGGGATTTATCAGCAGGAGTGTTGTAAACAAGATACAAGAAGTAATTCTTCTGCTCTACTCCATGCTGATTAGGCCTCAAATGGAATATTGTGTCCAGTTCTGGGCACCACATTTCAGGAAGAATGTGGACAAATTGGAGAGAGACCTGAGAACAGCTACAAAAATTATTAAAGGTCTAGAAAACATGACTTATGAGGTAAGATTGAAAAAATTGGGTTTGTTTAGTCTGGAAAAGAGAAGACAGAGAAGGGACATGATAACAGTTTTCAAGTATGTAAAAGGATGTTACAAGGAGGAGGGAGAAAATTTTTTTCTTAACCTCTGAGGATAGGACAAGAAGCAATGGGCTTAAATTGCAGAAAGGGAGGTTTAGGTTGGACATTAGGAAAAACTTCCTAGCTGTCAAGGTGGTTAAGAAGATTGGGAGAAATTTCCTAGGGAGGTTGTGGAATCTCCATCACTGGAGATTTTTAAGCGCGGGTTAGACAAACACCTGTCACGGATGCTCTAGATAATACTTAGTCCTGCCATGAGTGCAGGAGACTGGACTAGATGACCTCTCAAAGTCTCTTCCAGTCCTGTGATTCTATGATGGGGGGCTGCTGTCATTTTTTTTTCTGTGGGTGTTCCAGGTATGAGACACATGCAGAAAAAATGAGAGATGAAATGAGAAGATTTTTTTTAAAGAACTTCATATTCATGAAGGTTTATCAAGGCTTAACTGAAACTAGGCTATCTTAAATAATATACTCCATTTTCGTTGTACATGTTTTTCAGAATTATTTTTATGAAAAATCAAGTCACTGTGTTTGCCTCATCTGTATTCATGCCCATTATTGTATATTTTTAGCAAATATTTTCATAAAAAAAGTTGAGTGTCAGTAATGCTTGCTGAAACAGGGACATTTAAGCAAATATTTTAGAATAGTCATGGAAAGTACATTTGAAATTATTAATAATGTGTATTCACCTCAGAAATCTGACTCAAAATTTACATGGACCTAACCCTAAAGCAAATTGAAGTTATTGGAAAGACTTCCACTGAACTCAGTGGGTTTTAGATCAGACCCACAATCCGGGAAGAGACATTTGACATTCGACCTACCCTTTAAGTCAAACCAGCAGCTGCAATTCAAAATCAGACCTACCCATTCCAAGCAATTTTCACAGTACATTTGCAGAAAAGGTTGATCAAATAATTTCAGACAAATACACTTGCAGACCATTTGCAATGGACCATTTGCAAATAGGAAAAAAATGCTAAATTTGACCTTACTGTTGTGATAATTTGCCCTACAAATGTATCCTAATTGTGAGTTCAACTGTAAAAAGTGAGTAAAACTTTGTAAGGTATAACAGTAATTTATAACAACAAATGTTGATGCGGAAAAGGTGCAAAAGTTAAACAAACTGAATTAGTCCAAACAAAAAGGCCTACTGACATAATTGAAGGACTGTGTTAAGTAAAGAAGTGTGGGATCAAATATCACTGAAACAAAATTGGTGTGTTGGTAATTAGGTTTAATTGGTAGACGAAATAATGAGGGGATTGTGATGTTGCACTCTATATGATTTTATGAAAATATGCTAATGAATGTGAATATAAAGTAACTGGAATATGCTTCAGGCAAAAGGTCTCTTGTAAGGTATCATTACAAAGCTTATAATCTACTGAGTGTGGTCATCCTATTTGTATAAATGTATCATTCTTATATCCAAAATTAGAAATATGAAATATAACACTGAGGTCCTATTGTAATTATGCAAAGTGTGGGCCATTACTGGTGGCTTGGAATCTTGATGGCTCCCATTAACCACAACAACTGGTTGTAGATGGCTCTGTTTACTTGTAAGTCTTCCTGTGTGTGCTGGCAAGTGTGTGCTGGCAAGTGGGTAATGAAGTCTTACAATGACATATAATCATGTCACTTGAATTTTAACCTGGTGCTTTTCCATTTAGAAGGAGGGGTGGGAACCCAGAGAGGGACAAAGGATTCCCGCCTTGTGCAAAAGCTATATAAGGGGATGGAACAGAACAAAGGGGGCTGCAGTCATGAGAAATCCCCTAGCTACCACTTGAGCTGGAACAAGGTCTGTACCAGGGGAAAGGATTGTGCCCAGACTAGGAAGGCATCCAGTCTGTGAAAGAAGCTTATTGAAACATCTCTGAGGGTGAGATTTTATCTATGTTCAGTTTTTTTAATGTATTAGGCTTAGACTTCCGTGTTTTATTTTATTTTGCTTGGTAATTCACTTGGTTCTGTCTGTTATTCCTTGGAACCACTTAAATCCTACTTTTTGTATTTAATAAACTCACTTTTTACTTGTTAATTACCCAGAGTATGTATTAATACCTGGGAGTGGGGAGGTTCAAACAGCTGTGCATATCTCTCTATCAGTGTTATAGAGGGTGAACAATTTATGAGTTTACACTGTATAAGCTTTATACAGAGTAAAATGGATTTATTCACCATTGGGGGTTGGGCATCTGAGTGCTGGAGACAGGAGCACTTCTTAAGCTGTTTTCAGTTAAGCCTGCATCTTGTGGGGGACGTGGTTCAGACTTGGATCTGTGTTTGCAGCATGCAAGTGTGTCTGGTTCAAACCAGGCAAGGGACCGAAGCCTGAAGCTGGCAGGAAAACAGTCTCAGAGGTAGTCCAGGCACATCAGATGGCAGTCCCAAAGGGCTTTCTGTGATTCAACCCATCACAGGGGTACTCTGTTCCACCCATCACTCCATTTTTGGGGTCTTTAAAGAACGATACTTTAAGGAAGAAAAAATAGTACTGGAGGTAGCTTCACCATCATGGTAGCCACTCACCAATCTCCAAGGACTCTGGGTCTTTGTTATGCTGATCCTAAAAGATGTCCTGACCAGCCCAGCCCAGGGAGAGGGACTCAGAAAACATTTCCACCTCTACGTGCTCTGGCTGAATCTCAAACCACAGCTGGGATGTGGGAGTTTCCTCAGCCACTAGTATGTATTTTTTTCTTCCCTATTTTCTTTATTTTTTTACCATCCTTCTCCTTTTGCTTTCTGTTTGATCAGCATCTGGCTGGCCAAGAGTACACATTTCACAACACTGGTTTGAACCTGTAACCAAAGAGGCAGCTAAAAGCAATGCCATAAACAGCAACCCGATCTGGGTACAAGTTTGCCAAGTCCCACAGTTGCTGATAAGACAGCGTGTTGGGCTGTGTTTTTGCAGCAGTGACATCACAGGTGAAATTCAACACCAGAAATAGAATCTGCAGCACCATTCTTTATTGTTCTTTTCTCAGTCTTTTTTGTCATCTTATGAAACAGGATCAGATTTTAATACCAGCAGCAATAACAAGAATTTCAGCACATCTCAGCTATCTTCTTGTTTTCACAGAAAGAATAGCTATTTAAAAGACTATCAGACAAGGTGGGTTGTTTTTTTCTCTCTCTACAGCTAAAGAGAAAGGGAACAAGAAATTTTGGTAAAATGAAAGCATTATTCAACACTTTCGTTTCATATGCTTTCACCTCCCCCACCTTCTTTCTGTATCTTTAGTAAAGGATTAAAAAAATCTAACAGTGTGTTTGACATGGTACTAAGTAGGCTGAGGTTTCTGTATACCAAACCGCAAACCTTGTTTAAAACTTCCTTAATGTTGGACTGGATTATGTTAATACCTTTGAGTCTTTGGGCCCATATGTTCCATCTAAACTAATAGTAAATCCATAGTTTTAGGAAGAGGAGCTGGTGAGATTTTGTGATCTTATTTACATATTTGTAGTAGTAACATAGGATACCTACTTATACAAGATGTTCTACTGGTAGACCATTATATCCACCATAACTTTCATGACCATCACTACCAGAAGAATACATATATTCCAATATGTTGAATAATAATCTACTAATGCCCTAAGGAGCCCTAGCTCCATAGTATGCAATTTCTCACTCTACATCTCAAATTTGTGAGAGGTGCCACCTTTGTAAATACCTGTCTCATACTGAGGCCTTCTTCTTGCTTTAGGGGCAGTCAGGAAGAGTGTATCATAGAATCATAGAATATCAGGGTTGGAAGGGACCCCAGAAGGTCATCTAGTCCAACCCCCTGCTCAAATCTAAATGTAATCTAAATGGAGATTGGAAGGTGAGGCATCCTTGGGTGAAACTGTCAACAATTTAATGTTAGAATGTTTTTGTCAACTCCTCTTTATTCCTATAATTTGTGAATATCTGCATATAAGAAATATCTCTCAGAGATTCTCTAGATTGATCAGTTAGTCCAAAGTAAAAATATCTAATGGTAGTCCAAGGGACAGAGAAATTGTTTGTGAAGCTATACGTCCAAAATCTAAAGTCACTAATGATTTGCTTCTGCCTGATCCTGAGAGATCATATTAAATACCACTACCCTACAGGGAGAAGGGCTGGCTTTCTAGACGTGATTTGAGATGGAATAGAATAGTAATTGGGACTGATTTCCTTGTTAAATTGCACTGCAATCTATAGATTTAACACATGGGACTGCATTGAAGTCAATGGAATTATTCATGTCAGCAGCTGCCCAGTGTGAGCAAGTGGTTAATATGTGGCTCATAATTATCTTGATGGCTACTTTCAGGTAATTAAATTATTACTCTATACGCTTCTAAACATGTACTCTATTACATATTACTCTATAGGCTTCTGAACTATATACTTAAGACAGGGCAAACATCAGACAACTATGTTAAATCTATAAACAGAAAACACAACTCAATGTCAGTTAAGATCTAATATGTCCTCCATCATATCTGAGAGCAAGTTTGAATTGTTTTGTATTAAGAAAGAAAAACCTGGCTGAGCACAGACAGGTTGATAAATACTATAATAAAATGTAAGACAACATTTAGCATAAAAAGCGAACACACTCATAAACTGGAGTTTATGAACAACAAAGTCATAATAAGCTATATTCCAGATTTCTGGGCCACTAAAACCACACTGATATCTTACCAGGGAAAAAAATGAAAAACAACAAAAACAACAAAAAACCCAGAGTACACCATATCAACAGATCTTACAGGACACAAAACACAGAAGCAACATCATATATTAAAATGCTATGAAGATTATGATGGTGATAAGCAAAAAAGGATAATATTGTCTTCGATTTTTGGAGCCTTTCCACTCACATACACTTTCTGTAAATGTACAAAGAAATGCAAGCATCTGGCATACCAGATGGTTTATATCTGTGACACCTAAAGGAAAAAAAAAGTACAAAGACCAAAAAGACATGCTATTAGCACTACCAGAAGCACAGTATTCAAATAATGATTTTTCCTTTTTGTTTCTACAGTAGATTAATGATACAATTCATCAAAAATAATCTGAAAAAAAGTACATACTTTTTGCAGAAAACTGAATGTTAATATGTTGCTGCTCCCAAACACAATGTTTTTTTCCTGTGGGGTGGAGATTAAGGGACACATTTGTTTTATAAGGAAGCAGTGGTAACAGATCATTCTAACGTAGGCTGGAAAAGCACAACCATCCTCCATCCTGAGCGAATTCTGCCACACTGTGTAATGAATCCCTAGAAGGCCCAAAGAACATTCAGAACATCACTTGTATAACACATCCTTTTCTTTCCTGGTTGGTGAAAGCTAGGAAAGAACAGCTGAGTTCACTATGACCAGTAATTTAGTATTTGATTCTAAAACCCACTAGAAAATCGTAAGCAACTTCTTGTTCCTCAAATCTACAAGCTGTCAGGCCAAAGCAGGGTAAAAGTGATAAGGCAGAAAATGATAAATAATAACTATATAATAATTGTGGGAAAAAGATGTAGGAAGAACAAGGGTATGTGCGTATGTTGAGTCTGTTGGCAGGCAATCCTAGCTATCAAAGTTCTGAGAACTGCAATCCCAAGAAAAACCTGCGGGAGGCTCCTACCCTCTGCCCAGTGGAATTGTTCATTAGTGTTTGGGTGGGAGCATGAATGATCTGTGACTTTACAGTGTCAAATAGACAACAAGGTATGTTTTGGAATAAGTACCTGAAATTTTGCCCATTTATTGGTGTTCAATTATCTAGCACTGCATTATAATACAATAGGGGAACCTACCATGTTAAAGCAATAGTTAACCATTCACTAGCTTAAAATATTATTTCACAAGAGAGTGAATCAAAAATGCAAAAGGATAAGAAGTTTCAAAACTCCATTCAAACTAGCACCATGGTAACCCCTTATAAGAAAAACTGAGACTAGAACTAAAAAAACAAAGTAAAGGTGCTATATTTTGTTAACTACTGTAGCAAGCATGAATTAAAAGAATAAGAGATGAGGATTCCTTCTGGGGCAAAGGAGCCAGATAACAGAAATTTACTACGTTCATACCCTGCTATTTAGTTGCTATTAAGCTTCTAATAGGTAAATGTCTGTCTTTGAAGAATTTTTCTCAGCAGATAAGAGGAAAAAAGAACATTAGCCTGTATGGCATGAATAATGGGATGACAGTGTGTAGGAAATATTTTAATAAGGATTGGGAGTACCCAGTACTGTAAAGCATCTGTATGTTATGTATAGTATATATGAGCTTTAATGGAATATGTTGGCTCACAACCTAGTTTTGTGTGGCAAGTTTTAGTGGGGAATAGTCTATTACATTTTCCTTGCTATCGATAAGGCGTGGGCTGTGTCTACACCTCTCCACTGTTTATACTACAAGAATTTGAATAGCAATCTGCATCTGCGCTGTAACTTCCCCATGTGGACACCGGATGTGAACTAAAAGGTTCCAAGTTTGCATTAATAGATCTCTCCCCCTGAGCCTGGTAAGTATTCCCCTCCTGGTTCCAAACCCTTGAGATGTGCTGAACTAGTGGTGTGATCTTATCTTCCTCATTCCTTCAGAAAACTCTTCCTTGTCTAATTCCTTACATGCTATTTTAAATATGTTCTTACATAACTAAATACAGATCATTAGGTCATTCAAATGCTTTTTAAGTGTTATTTTAAAAAGAATCCTTGTTAGGTTGTGACATTTGTTGCTACTGTGTGAAACTGGATGTTGGAGAAGTAGAAGTATTTGCCCATATAATTTTACCATCTTCCATCTCTATTGATCTGTCTAGCTTTTTCTGGAATACTCACCACCGTAGTATCTGAGCATGTTACACATTTTAAAAATAGAATGAACTATTCCTCTCTTTCATCCTTGTATCTAGTAATAATCTGGTTGCTTTCATTATAAGGGATTTTAATTTTTGTTTTACTGGAAAAAAAGTTCATATGGGAAAGCTAAATTGAAGAGATGAATTTTTAAATTAGTTCTGAAAATGGAGAGAACTCTTCATGAGGCTGAGAGAAGTTTTTCAAATGAATTTTTTTGGGGGGGAAAAAATTAAGATTTGGCGATACTGACAGATTTCACAAAATCCTGTCCATTTTGCCAAATTGTTTCAGTCGGGGTGGGGGACTGGAGGAGGGGACTGGGGGAGGGGGACAGGGAGGAAAAGGCTATATAAAGTTGAAATGTAATTTTGTCATCTTCAAAATGAAACATTTAGCTTTTTTTATTTATAATGACTTTTGATTTCAAAATTGCCTTTAATTTTAGTTTAAAAGCTAGCATTAAAAATAATCAAAATCAAAACGAAATATTTCACCCAGGATCAACTGAAATGTTTAGTTCTACTGAAATGAAATTATTGTCTACTCTTCCAATTGCAAATTTTGCAAAGAAAAATTGATTTTTGTTCATCTGATTTTTTTTTAATTATTATTTTGGAATTTCAAGCAAACCAAAAAATCCATTATTTGCCCTTCTCCACTCTTCACTTATCTTCTTCCAGTGAGTTTTACAGTTTTGGGCTACATCTTAAGAAATTTCTGTCTCCTGAGCTCACAATTTTTTTCCTACTAGTCAACACATTTGTTACTGAAGTGGAACCATAATCAGTCAAGCCGTTGGAGGAAATGAGACCGACTCCTATTGGACCCATCCCTTTGCCTCTGCTATTTTTTTTCCTACAGTGCCTTCCCCAATGGGGACCCAGTCTTAGTTAGGACCTGTTGGTGCTACAGTAATCCTAATAATAACATACCTGTAACCAAAAATCTCCATTACCATCTTCTTGATAGCTTCTTCTCCATGTCAGAGTCCAATTCCAAATATGCCCACAAACTTTTAAGGTCATCCAGCGCATCCCCCTTACAGTATGTGTGTCTTATTCTTCTGATCATGCCATAGTTTTCAGACTTCTGTCTTCCTTTCTTTTTGTCTGTGTACCTGTCTATGTTTTTATAAGATCCTGTGTGACCTAGGAAAGAGTACAGCAGACAGGGATCTGGGGGTTATAGTAGATCAAAGCTAAATATGAGTAAACAGTGTAAGACTGTAAAAAAAAGGCAAACATCATTCTGGGATGTATTAGCAGGAGATGTAAGCAAGACATGAGAAGTAATTCTTCTGGTCTACTCCGTGCTGATTAGGCCTCAGCTGGACTATTGTGTCCAGTTCGGGGAGCCACATTTCAGGAAAGAAGTGGACAAATTGGAAAAAGTCCAAAGGAGAGCAACAAAAATGATTAAAGGTCTAGAAAACAAGAGCTATGAGGGATGATTGAAAAAATGGGTTTGTCTAATCTGGAGAAGAGAAGACTGAGAGGGGACATGATAACAGTTCTCAAGTATAAAAAAAAGTTGTTACAAGGAAGGGGGAGAGAAAAAATATTCTCCTTAATCTCTGAGGATAGAGAAGAAGCAATTGGATTAAATTGCAGCAAGAGTAGTTCGGTTGGACATTAGGAAAAACTTCATAACTGTCAGGGTGGGTAAGCACTGGAATAAATTGCCGAGGCTGATTGTGGAATTTTCATCATTAGAGAGTCTTAAGAGCAGGTTAGAGAAACACCTGTCAGGGCTGGCCTATATAATAGCTAGCGCAGGAGACTAGGCTAGATGACCTCTCAAGGTCTCTTCCAGTCCTACGATTCTGTGATGCTATGTACTGTAATTCATAGTCTAATTGAAACTGTCATGTATGTAAATATATATAAGCCATGTATAGTTGTGGGCAGTTCTGAGATACTTCTATAAGAAAAATGCAACAAAAATATTTTTATTGAATTTACCCTCTTAGCTGCCTCTTCTGCAATCTCTTTGCATAATAGCTTATAGCATAAGTTTTGTACATTACCAAAAGTTCCATTCCAAGGACATACACACTCTCTCAGTAGCTGGGATGAGATTTATTCACATAATCAACCTTTGAATCTTGTGACTTCTTCTGATGCTTTTAATTGGCCTTGGATTTCTTTCTAGTTTCCTTCCTGTTGTTTTCTCTGCAATATTTTCAGATCCAATCTGCTATGTGAATTTCTAGCTTTCAATGTTGATGCTCACTCTGGTTTTTTTTTTTTTTTTGCCACCTTCTTGTTAGCTTCCATATTCAATCAGAGCAACAGAGACCTGTCTAGAAATCTGTCAGGCTCATCCATGATAATGAAGTGAATTTATTTTACTATTCTGTTGCAAAAGTCTTACCAAGATCAACTAAATGTATCCTGAATGCTACATGAAATATGATACTTTTATAAACATCCCAGTATCTCTTATTTAATAATTAGTTAATCTGGCAAGATTTGCTGCATTAGAAATAGGATAGTAACTTGAATTCAGTGGGCATTTTTAACCTAATATTCAGTAGCAGTGAATAAAGAAGATTGTTGTAGAGCAAATAAAGAACTTTGATTTTAACAGAAATTATGAGAGCTTTATTTTCTTCCACATCAGATATGTGTATTTGTTTATCTGCTCAACTCACAGTAGTCAGAGGGACTATTCTGCAAAGCAGTCTGGTTCAGAGAAAAAACCAGTTGCAATAATAGCTTGTTTAGCTAAAGAATCTGAGCTATTTGTAGTATTATGTTTGAACAATTAAGGCTTATGTTTATTTCAGAATAGAAATTCAATTATCTGTACTGTATTACCTATGAGAATATTTTGCTTCTTCAGTAGTAAAGGAAAACATATAAATTAAAATTAAAAAATACAGTGGGGGAATAAACCAATAAACTGGCAATGACATAATTCCTAGTAAAGCAAAGCACATGATAAAGACTGGCATATTCATAAAAGTATAAATATGCAGAGAATCTGGCTCACAGTAATATTGACAAACTGCTGTTGCCATTTTACAACTGTTTGGCTCTGTGTGAAATATTTTGGCAATCTCATGCAGTGCCAGGTGACACTTATTCAGTGCACATGATACCCAATCCCAGTCAATCCACCTCCTCCACCACTGGTCCTTTCTACACCACCTACTTCTGCTCTTCCTACCACTCATAGTCACTGTCCTTACATACATACCTCTCTTTTCCAGCTGCTCCTTCACACACAGAGAATACACACACAAGTCCCCACATCCAATATCTCCCTTCCCAGCCAATGCTACAACCTGCTCCATTTCCCAACACACACATGTACAGTCTCACCATTGGCTGCCTATCCATTCTTTCTTTTCCCATCATGCTCCTGTTCATGAACTATCCCAGCTGGTCAACATGCAGTTCCACTGTAACAATAGAAAACACTTCTTACAGGAGTGAGGGAGAGGCAACCACTCAATGAAATAAGTAGGTAACATTTATATCTGTTCCGTAGATGGGAAATTCCAAGGCATATAAAGAATAATGAGATTTCCTCAGGTCACACCACTAGTGGAGCCATGTTTTGTAACTAATGGGTAGCAGAAGAGGTGATGAGTCTTGGTGTCCATTTTCAAATATACAGTACTTGAAAAGGTGCTATACAAACACCTAAAGTGCAGTGGGAAGGCAACCTCCTTCTGTACCCTCTATTGGCTCTGCCACTGGATTACACAGGACATTAGGGACAGAGCAAGCATTAGAATGCAAAAGTTCCTACTTAAGTCTTTTGCTTCAGACAACACTGTCCCTTTATCGTCTGCTATCTCTGCACACCTTGGTGGTAAGACAGGGATACAGTTTCAATTCTAACTCTAAAATTTCTTTCTTCTATATGTTTGTCAGGCCCTTAACAAATTACTTTAGTGTAGTTTTTTGTCATTTAATAGTTTAAAAGCCCAGACAGTTTAAATGACACCTTGAGTTATTATACCAGCCAGACAGCTTTCAGATATGGAAAATTGGCCAAAATTTCTAGACAGCATAATGAAGTGGAGAGACTCAGAAAAAGGAGAAGGACGAAAAGATGAGGAAATATTATTTAGCTCACAGAGAGGGCTGATTTGTTACTTTTAGGTTAGAATAAATCATTAAAGTCCTGAATCATATGCTCAATGTCAGTCATATTTTTAAAATTGACCTTTTATATTTCTCTCACCATCCATGGGAAACTCCATACTTGTGACAGTGACTTTAATTTTTGTAACCTTTATTTGGTCTATTTCAAATCTACATTTGGAAGGGTTGGGTGACTTCTGTGAACATTTTAATATTTGTTCCATATCTCCCCGAAATTTTCAAAGGTCACTTAAAAATTAGCATGAAGATTGCAATGTATATTTAGAGCTCAGTCACATTGTCCCTTTCTATTGTATCCTGTTGGAATTCTTGCTGGATTGGAGTGATGAGGGAGTACAAAATCATGAGTAGTTGTCTGAGCACAAAGCTGAGACACAAGAACTACTGGGTTTCAAATTGCAGGTATAATACTACGTGGATTTGGGAAAGTCAGGTAGGGCCAGATATTCAAAGTATTTAGGTGCCTAAATATTCACATAGGTGCCTAGTGGGATTTTCAAATGTGTTTAAGCAGTTTAGATGCCTAATTCCTATTGATTTGATTGATGCCTAATCTTCCTATGTGCTTTTGTGAATTCCATTAGGTATGTATCTGCATCTTTAGGTACCTAAACATCTGAGAATCTGGCCATTAGTCCAAAACATCCAAATTAAGGTGTTTAAAGGTACTCATATTAAAGTACCTATGCTAACTTAATTAGGAACTGCAAGTACTCAGCACCTCTGAAAATAATCATACCATACCATATCATAGGTGCCTAAGTGTGAAATTGGGTGCCAGTATGAAACATACAAATTTGAAAACTCTAACCTTAACTATCATGCCTCACTTTCCCTAAGTGTAAAAAGGTCCTTAACTCACAGGGATGTTATAAGGGCCAATTTGTGTTTTTAAAGTGCTTTGAGATTACGTGTTTTTTTTTAAAAATATATAAAAAACACTTTTTCACATGTATTATGTACATATAAAAAACCCTATAAAACTACATCTAAACAAAAACCCTAACTAAATTATGTAAAGTCAAAGTGTATTCATTCATTTGAATACAGGAATAAATAACTACTTATACTCATGCATACTTTCAAGCATTAAGCATATAAATTAAAAAGGATCAGGATTACATAGGAGCAAGGCTATTTTGAATAACTTTTATAGGAGCAATAATGTGTACCCAATATACAATCAAACCCTCTACCCCATAAAAAAACTATTGTACAAGCTTTATTTTCATGTGTGAGGTTTAGCTGAAATTCCACCACCATAGAGTCATTTGAATAAAATTGAGTTGGGATGGACTTTGCTGTTACTGAAATATGACGATTTATGAATTATTGTACCAAAAGCAAGTGACAGTACTTTACAATGAATAACTCTTAACTCTTTTGTTGTTCATTTTGTTAAGCTTAATTTTGGATGAAACTTTACATGCATTGTATGTAAAAGTCACTATAATTTTGCAAGCAATAATTCCAAGTTAGTGCTGCAAAAGATATTCTTTCAGTCATAAAATAGGTATATTTTATTGGTCATGTAAGAAAATTAGGTTCAGAAGTAACATGGAGACACTCAAGCGAGTAATTCTTTAATACATTAAGGAGGTGATATGGTCATGCTTTCAGGTGGTGAAGCTTTCCCATTGGCTTCAATGTGCACAGGACCAAGCCTTATGGGTTTAGCCCAAAGGCTACTGAAGACAGTAGTAGAATTTAGATCGGCCCTTATGACCAGAGCCAAGGTAACATGATAATAGTTTAGTTTCTCCTACATGTGAAACAAAGGAAATAGTCCCAGATTGAAACCCAATCTAAGTCTGCCATCTGAAACGGCCATTACATTACAGACTGGAGTAGAAGGGTAGAATGCAGCCTGAATGCTTCACAAGGCATAGTGACAAAAAAGAAAATTGAAATTTAGATTGTATTATTCTATCTCAACATGTCTGAAAGCAACCATCCTCTTTGTAATACTGAAATGAAATATAATTAGAACAAATTGTTAAATTCACTGGAGATGAATGAGAGGCTGTCCCAATTAAGAACTAAGAAGTTATTATGGAATTAATTCCTGGTTTGATTTAATTTAAAAATTCACACAGTAATTCATGCACAATTGCAGTTCTAGTAACTTTGAGTCATAAACATATCAGACACATTTGTTTACTGTTTCTCTTCCTCCTACAGTACTTCTTACCTAAACATTCATAAATCACATTATTCCAGCTTTTGTAATCTGCTGTATTTGTAATTGTTGCACATTCTTTCTTCTGGCCATCAGAAATATTATCATCATGCAAGAATATTGTTTTCTGATGGTAACATTGGCATATTATTGTATGGATCCTGGGAAGTTAAAGTTTAAAAAAAATACTGTGCCTCTGAACTTTCCCAGTCATTCAGGTCGTGGGATTTCCATCTATATATCTCTTGTTACACAAGCTACATGACTTACTAAGTCTTCCCTACTGAAACCCTAACATTGTTTAGCCACAGAGACAAGACCATGCTGACAGCTGAAGAGGAGCTGTGTTAGGCCATTCTTAGCAAATAATGTGATTCATCTTCTATACAAGTCACACACTTCTCAAGTCCATGTCTGCTTGACAGTTTGGGCCCATTATGAGGCTGCCTGAATCTGAAAGGGATACTATAGGCTGCATGATTTTTGTGTAGTCTCCAGGACTTGTCTTAGAATGAGATCTCCTATGCTTTGGGGTCTTTATATCAAACAAGCTCCTGACTGTCCACTTTTTGTCTGTAATGGATTGATTCTCGCTGGCTAAAGTACCTTTGAGAGGATGCTGCAAAAGTTAATTATAACTATACAATGTATTTATAAGGGAAAATCATATAACAGAAAATATGGAAAAAATGGAATGCAAAAATGCAATAATAAAACCTATCTAGTGAATATGTGCATGCAATTGGAAAGCATTTTAAGAAGGGCAGTTAAAGATAGATACTACACTTCCAAGCACCCATTCTGAATAACCATGGTGTGAAGGAGCTAACAATACATGCTGAAGATGTGTCAGAGATAAGGATGATCCATTCACAAATTTTTCATTTGGTCTTAGATTTATTTCTCTCCTCTGCTCTGCTCAGGTTCTTATTCCACTCCCCTTGATGAGGGTCATTTTTAGCAAACAGTTAGGTGCGCAAGCCACTGCCAATTTTTCAATGATCAATTGACTATCAATTATTGCCAGAAGTCAAACCTGTAAGGCCTTTGTACTAGCCTTAGCATCACTAAGGCAAAGCTAAGAAGGGGAACAATTAAAGGAGTGGGCCTGACTATGTCCACTCTGATATGCTGGGGTAAGAGTCTATGAAAAACAGGATGTCTGTCTGTATTAGACGTGTGTGTCGGGGCCAAGGGACTGCAGACTGCAAAAACACATCTGTATAACTAACTGCTTAAAAAGTTCATACTTAATGGTTTTTTCTTTGATTGACATGTTGTTGACATAATTGTAGCAGCTACTAACAAAAAAGCAGTCGACAGGTCTGAGGAATTTGGATTTGATCTTCTGGACATCTCTTGGTATCCCCGGTGACAGGCAGACAGCTGGCTGCTTGAAACTTGTTTGACCACTCAAAACGATAGGTAACTATTTGGGTTTCTCTATAACTATTGTGTTTGTGTGTGCTTGAGACTAAATAAAGCAGAGAATTTGAGTAAAGGCATTCTGATGAGAGTGCTGGACACTAATAAAGAGGCTTTAAGTGAAAGAACTTGGTTTTCATTTGTTTGTGTCAGCCATATAGCAGACAAAAGTGTTGTGTCTCCTTTGGTTTGTCCTGACACCACCTTACAGAGAGTAAAGTTACCGAAAGCTTTGGGTTTGTGGAACCCTGGGTAACACCATCCCATGATATCCAGAGGACATATGATTGACTTAATCTCTGTCCAGGTATCCTCATTGGTATAATCAAAGATACTGTATTCTTTTGGGGAATATCAGTTGATCCCATCTGCTCCAAATATGTTTCTGAAATAAAGACATCTAATTCTATCAAACAGATTATTTTCCTACTCCTATTGTATTTTTCCTCCTCCCATTACCCCTCTGATCTGGATGCTTCAGATCTGTTCAGCACACAGTTATGTTCACCAGGTTTACAATAAAGATAGGCTTGAACAACTAAGACCTTGAGTGGAGTGGGTGTTTGGCACCCTCAACAGTTGAATTCACCATGATGTTTCCTATTTTAAATGTAAGGAATACCGAAAAAGTAACACACTGCAGTATGTTAAATGTCCATTTCCTAATGACACCGACTGTACAGTCTTCTACCTCTTTAGTTCAAAGCTGTTTTGCAGTTGTTGCTGAACCCAATTAAAACCACTTGAATTCAAAAGAGCCTAATGAGTCATGCAGAAAACCTTTTTTCCTCTTGAGCAGTTATCTGAAAAAGATCGACACTCTCACATTCTGATTTTAAGAAACTTCAATCTTTCATTCTGAAATGGAAAACTAAATATTAAGACTTTTTTAAACAAACAAAGGAAAGTAATAAAAATAACAAACATGTAGCACTTTTTATCCATAAAGGCCAAAAAGCTTTACAAACATGGGTCAATTATTTCCCCCATTTTACAACTGAGGAAAATTAGACTTATTGACATAGAAGCTTAGCTTGTTGTGCTCTGTGGAAAGCCACTAACAGCTAGGGATAATTGCAGTTAATTAATTAGTCCACATTCTAACCTATAGAATTTAGCCGACAACATCATAATACAGATGAAAGGCTCCAGGATCTAGAAGCCCCGAAAAATCTTGAATTTCATGGTCTTGAAATAGTATGGGGATCAAGCTTAGGTTTTGCTGAAGATCTGCTGTGTTCATAAATAAGAGAATATTTTTAAAAAGGCGTTTGTGCACATCTGCCATTAAAGCCTGTAGAAATTGAAGGTCTAAAACTCCTGACCATGTTTTGAAACTTCATCCTTTATAAATTTGACATACTGCTAGAGGGCAGTACTGCAGTAGGGAAAAGGCCCTCTTCTTGAGAAGACCTTCTAGTCTGGGAGACTACACTCTATTGAGGGGATCTGGAGAAAGAAGCTGTATGGTGCTAGTTGGAGTATAAACAGGTGTCTCTCTGACAGTGTATACACCCCACCAATGCTGTAGCTGTGACTGTGGACCATCAGCCACAACTAAAAACCTTGAGAAATCCTGAATATCAAAGTCCTGAATATCAAATATCAAAGGGAAGTGTTTCTGTGAGGTTGCTCAAGGTGGAAACTCAAGTGATAAGAGTTTGGAGCCCACTGTCAGAACACCTGCATGTCTTCGTGTTATAAATGTAAGTTACTCTACATCTAATCGTTTGTTGAAATTAAGAGGTTAGATCTTGTGGGAAGGGTAAATGCAGAGTGCTATTTATATTGGGTTTATGTATATATTTTTATTTCATTTGCTCTGCATCATACTTTGATCTCTGTTCACTTGTGGTGGTTGCCATTTGATAGACTTTTTCTTTAATGCCAAGTTTTCATAGATTCATACATTCTGAGGCCAGAAGGGACCATTGTGATCATCTAATCTGACCTAACACGGGCCTCAGATCCTCCCCCAAATAGTTCCTAGAGAATATATTTTAGAAAAAAATCCAATCACAATTGCCAATGATGACGAATATACCACAACCCTCAGTAAATTGTTCCAATGGTTAATTATTCTGTGTTAAAAATTTACTCCATATTTCCAGTGTGAATTTCTCTAGCTTCAACTTCTAGCTATTAATTTATGTTATATCTTTCTCTGCTAGATCGAAGAGCCCTTGATCAAACATTTGTTGTCCGTATCGGTACTTATAGATTGTAATCCAGTCACCCCTTAACCTTCCCTTTGTTAAGCTAAACAGATCAATCTCTTTGAGTCTCTCACTATAAGGCATGTTTTCTAATCCTTTAACCATTCACAGGGCTATTCTTGGAAACCTCTCTGATTTATCAACGTCCTTCTTGAATTGTGGGCATCAGAACTGGACACAGTACTCTAGCAGTGGTTGTATCCCTGCCAAATATAGATGTAAAGTAACCTCTCTACTCCTGCTCAAGATTTCCCTGTTTATACCCCAAAGGATCGTATTAGCTCCTTTGGCCACCGCATCACACAGGGAGTTCATGTTCAGCTGATTATCCACAACAACCCCCAAATCTTTTTCAGAGTCACTGCTTCCCAGAATAGAGTCCCCCATCCTATAAGTATGGTTTATATGCTTTATTCCTAGATGTATACATTTAGCCATATTAAAATGCATATTGTTTGCTTGCCCCATGTTTACCAAACAATTCAGATTGCTCTGTATCAGTGACCTGTCCTTTTTATTATGTATCATTCTGCCAATTTCTGCATCATCTGCAAATTATGTTAGTGACAATTTTATGTTTTCTTCCAGGTCATTAACAAAAATGTTAAATAGCACATGGCCAAGCCCGATATCTGTAGGTCTCCATTACAAACATATCTTTTGATGATGATTCCCGATTTACAGTTACAATTGAGACCTATCAGTTATCCGGTTGTTAATCCATTTAAATGTGTGCCAGGTTAATTTTATATCTTTATCTATATTTGATCACCAAGAGTGCCTTGCTTTTTTTTCAACCAGCTCTGCATTATTAGATAATTTGGGTGAAACCCTGGCAAATGGATGAGAACTTTGCAATTGACTACAATGGAGGCAGGATTTCACCCTTTTTATTTATATCCTGGAAGTTTCCAGGTGGAGGCATCAGACCCTGAATTAGGTTAAATTAAGGGATCATATATTTCAAGATCACAGCTTTAGCCCATACATTATAATAGCTGGGGTATACTAGCTACTTCAAATATACTCCCAGACCCCAATTTTTCTTTAAAAAAATAGCTACCATTCCCTGAAGTATTTTCTAGAAAAACTCCTTGGAAGAAAATACAATATTTCCTTGTACTCCTGTCAATGTGCATTTGCTAGTCAGAATAATAGTAAAACAAAACAAAGCAAAATATTTGAGAATATGTCTGTTAGGTATTTATAGCAATGTGTCATAACGTGTAGGAATACAGTTTCACAGACTTCTGTAGCTCCAGTAGGAATTACCATTTGTCTTCCCTGCAAAGTAAAAGGGGTCATGTAAATGCTGTCCTATTTACAACAGTGATGCAAGAAACAACAGCATTCCCAAAGCCTTCTGATTGGAGCTGTGGTTTTGGCTTTAATTGTGATGGCAATGAAAAAGCATTGGCTATATACCAAAGCACCTCTTTGGAAAGCCAGTGAAAGGTTACTGGAGTCCTTCGGAATTAATCCAAGGCCAGAGGTGAGGAGGAGTAAAAAACTGAGGAGAAGCAACCCTGAACTTTGGGCATTGACCAGTGGAAATCCAGGGCAATGACTGTCCCATCCAGAACTATTGAATCATCCTTTACCAGCTGCAATCAAAGAAGTGTTGCCCAGGAGATCCTGCTGTTTACACAAGGTATCCAAGATTCTTTTAAACTGTCAGTGAGGACCTCTGGGAAAACTCCAGGCCAGGGATGAGAATGTGATATGAAAGGACAAGAGATGTCTATCAAGACAGAGAAGCTGTCTGATCCTGTCCTGCTCAGCAATATTTAGGTCCCTTCCTCAGCTGGCAGGAAGGAAATTGTGAGTTACCTGGGTACCACTGACAACAATTTAATTAGAAGAGGCTGCACAGGCTTCATGATTCCCCAGGTTATGGCTGCTAATCTCCTAATCAATGATTGGAGTCCCTTATCCAAGACAATGGTGCCACTATCTATGAGCCAGCCAATATATGTGCACTTGTGAGTTTTTGCCACTTAGAACTCAGTATGAATTGGTAACCTATAATGTGTTCCAGGAATTTGCCCAACTATAGTATAGGTCTGGATCCAGACTTAACCAAAGAATGTAAAATTGGGGATTTTGGATTAGGTTTATTGCTATAAAGAGTAGCAATACATAACTAACAAGTATCTATACATGTTCATACTCATGAACTGTGACTGGTCATGTAGAATTCTGTACCTACTCTTTAAAAAGTTGATGAGCCCTAAAGGACTTCATTCAGGAAGGCTACACAAACGTGATTCTGAAACATCCATCTAGACAGCAAAAGTATGTTTGCAGGGGAATTGTTTGTGCATCAGGAGAAGATGAGGGACCTGGGCTGTGTGAACTGACAGTTCAGGTCAGCACACATTCTTGGACATAGGCAATACTTTGGCTAAAATTTGAGTGTATCCTAATGGTGGGTCAGTTATGGGTTCCAGGTGATTTTTCCCTGACAGTCCTAATCAAGATTACAATACATAATTAGTTAGCATAATGAGCAACAAATTATTTTACTTTCCATAAAACAACAGTAACATATTATTGTGTGAACATTTTACATACCTAATACTTTTTAAAAGTGAAATACTCATTTCACTTCAATGGGCTACAATTTACATAATAAATCTCTTTCTCTGAGAAGCTGAACATATAATTACTTAAAAAGAAAAGGAGTACTTATGGCACCTTAGAGACTAACAAATTTATTTGAGCATAAGCTTTTGTGAGCTACAGCTCACTTCATCGGATGCATTCTAAGGTGCCACAAGTACTCCTTTTCTTTTTGCGAATACAGACTAACACGGCTGCTACTTTGAAACATATAATTACTTGTAACTCCTTATTTTACTACTAGGGAGTTTTAAATCTGGACTCATACAGTTTGCATTTCTATTAACTTTCTAGTCAACCTCTCCTTTCATTCTGTGATGCTAGTAAACACCCAGCAGAGATATTTCACTAAAGAATGTCTGTTAGTTTTGATTCTTTCCTCTGACCTAGTAACTATGGTGGGCACTAGTAGTCAACAGCTGTAGAACTGGCCACAGGATGTGCTTTCAATTGCTTTTCCTTTTGATCTGTAAGTTGAAAAGGCTTCTGTCTTGTGACCCCCTAAGGCTCTTCTCTGTAATTAGAAAGTTTCATCAAGGACCAGTTGATAGTAAAAGTTCAGTAGGGCCTCACAGTTTTCCTCCATCTGCTGTGTTATAATAACCCCCTCATGTGAAAGTATTGTATGAGTGGAGATAATACTTTTGCAGAGAAGGTGCACAATTGTAATGAGCCTGTAACTCCCTTCTTAAGTAAGAACTCTTGAATAGTGCTAAATAGTAAAAACAGTCAAGTACCAGCACATTCTTTACATATTGATCCAAAATCATGCATTGTTGACTAGTGTCACTGAGGACTTTGAATCCATACCACAATACCAGGAAAGACATTATGCTGGTGTACCATAAGTAGGTTATATGTTCAGCTTTGGACCAATCTCTCAGTGGTTATTTGTAAATAAAAAAGATTGTAAAGTATTATGAAGGAGTTAATTATGTTCATTCTCCAGTGTTTGTCCTCTGCTGTCTTTGAAGTTTGAATATAAATGTCACTGTCACATTTTCTTTTTCCTGTGGCAAATTTTGCTTTATTTCTACTTGTATTCTCAAGGAATTAAAATAAACTTTTGTGGAGTTCATAGAAAGAGATATTGAAATAACTTCAGTACAGGTCTTAAATATATTAAAGGTGTAAGACAAGGCACTAGTAAGGATTTAATATAATTATAGAGCAAGAGTGATTTATACACAGTACAGTGAAAGTGTGCACATGTACATAAATTTGGGCCTGATCCTCAGCTGATGTACATAGCTCCATTGTGTTTATGAAACTACACTGATGTACACCAGCTATACGTCTGTGTACACTATACCCAGCAGTTCATTCCAAAGTTGCAATAAGACATCAAACAGATTACCAGTGTGAATGCTGAATTCAAAAAAGTGATAAATAGTAAACAAAATAATGTTCATTTTTATTCCTCAGCATCATGGCCAGTGCTCCTCAAATAATATTTGTTAGCTGCAGTAAATTACTAAAATTACTAAAGATAATTAAGATCCAGACAGACTGTGAAGAGCTACAAAAGGATCTCTCAAATGTAGGTGACTGGGCAACAAAATGGCAGATGAAATTTAATGTTGATAAATGCAAAGTAATGCACATTGGACAGCATAATCCCAACTATACAAATAAAATGATGGGGTCTAAATTAGCTGTTACCACTCAAGAAAGAGATCTTGGAGTCATTGTGGATAGTTCTCTGAAAACATCCATTCAATGTGCAGCGGCAGTCAAAAAGTGAACAGAATCTGGGAATAATTAAGAAAGGGATAAATAATAGGACAGAAAGATCACTTGCCTCTATATAAATCCATGGTATGCCCACATCTTGAATGCTGTGTGCAGTTGTGATCGCCCCATCTCAAAAAAGATATATTGGAATTGGAAAAGGTTCAGAAAAGGACAACAAAAATTAGGAGAGATTAATAAAACCAGGACTTTTCAGCTTGGAAAAGAGACAGCTAAGGGGACATATGATTGAGGTCTATAAAATCATGACTGGTGTAGAGGAAGTAGATAAGGAAGCGTTGTTTACTACTTCTCATAACACAAAAACTAGGGGTCACCAAATGAAATTAATAGGCAGCAGGTTTAAAACAAATAAAAGGAAGTATTTCTTCACACAATGCACAGTCAACCTGTGGAACTCCTTGCCAGAGGATATTTTGAAGGACAAGACCATAACAGGGTTAAAAAAAAAACTAGATATGTTTAATGAAGGATAGGTCCATCAATGGCTATGTTTGCCAGAAGCTGGGAATGAGCTACAGGGGATGAATCACTTGATGATTACCTGTTCTGTTCATTCTTTCCTAGCCACTGTCAGAAGACAGGATACTGGGCTATATGGACCTTTGGTCTGACCCAGTAGGGCCATTCGTATGTTCTTATGTTAAAGTCAGATGCAAAATGTTTAAAGGAACTCAGAGATCCTATGGAATTTTAAATGAATAAACCAAAGGTACCCGGCTTCTCTTCTCTCTGCAATGTAGGAACTATAGTCAGAGAAAGGCTTTTGTTGGTTGACCACAACCTTGTGACTAATAATGTTCCTTTTCTTGAACCCAAAGTGTGAAACTTTGGTTTGGGTCCATAGCATTCAAAGAGTCTGTTTGAAGCATGTTTATGCAATCCCTATGTTAGCTGAAATCTAGGATGTGGGGAGGACTGAGTGGAAAGGAAAAGAAAGAAAATTGACAGATTTTTATATGTAACAAATTTACAATACAGAGCTGACTTCCAAATGTGTTCACGAGGCAAAATACATTTAACAATTGGATGGCTTTTTTCGTATTTTCAAACTTCTGGATAATCTGGAAATAATCCAGTCAAATGGCTTTGAATGACAGCTCTCAAAACCAAATATTAGAGGAGCTTTCAGATGATCAGTTAGTCTACTTTAATATTATTTTCAATATTTTATACTGAGTGCTTCCTAACAGTCCATCATTTAATGTCCACCTTTTAGGAATAACTATTTTTTAATTACTGTAGATATTGGAACGTTATTGACCAGCAAAAGGGAGTGAACAATGAGGTGCCAAATTTTGCTGACAAGAATTATTTTGGGTAGTCAAGGCTAGAGAAACATGACCAGCATTAGAGGAACCGAACAAAACTAGGTGAGACAGCACATCAATTTAGTAAGACAGTTTCAGGTATAAAATTCAAAAGATGTAAGCACTGGATAAACAAAGAACAAAGGAAAACCAACAGTGTATTATATGAATAAATAAGTTAATATATAAATGTTGGGGAAAGTTTAAATTAAATACTAGGATTAATAACTATAAGGTGATATATAAGGAGATTGACTCCAAACCTGTTGTAAGTGGGCATTTGCTATGGTGTATAGTACTGCATTAATGTGTACATGGGAACCTGGGGCTAAGTCCAGATCTCATAGAAGTCAATGGTAAAATCCCGATTGACTTCAACAGGACCTAGATTTGGTCCATTTTGACCAGATCTGACATTTCATCCCTTCCGCGCTGATTTTTCTTGGCTGTTTGGTTCTAATCTGTATTTATAGCCTTTTCCCGCCTATACTGACTATTTCTGGTTCCCTGCCTCCTCCTTGCTTGTTATTTCTTTTCAGCCTGCCAGTCTTCTTGTGATGCCTCCTATGTTACCAGTGGTTTCCTTAGCATACTCTACCCATTCTGGTCATCCGTTAAGAGTCTCATGCTATCTGTGGCTCCTCCATCTGCTCCTGGCAGATGAGTGCAATCCTGCAGGCTTTACTTTATCTGCTCCTGGCACCCCTTGCTGGCTGTTGTCCTCATCAGGCAGGTCTTCAGTGGCTCAGCCTCCGGCTAAGTCACTCTTAGTCGAAAATGGATAAACCCCTTAAAGTGTTACAGAGGTCCAACAAGGATTATCACTGTGCTATTGTTGGACTCTGCAGCCCTGTCTTTGGTCTCAGTTCTCAGCCCCTTATAGCTTTAAGTCTGCCTCTGGCCTGTTATGGAGCACTGCCCTCTCCCACCCAGGGCTCTTTGTACTCAGTGGTTCTCTGGTGTCTCAGCTCTCCAGCCAGGTCACTCCTTACGTTCAGTCCCCTTCCTGGGGGTGATAACCAAGACTTCACCACATGGTCTGTCTGTCTTCAGCCACATCCCTGAGCCCTTTAAATTCCAGCCCTTTAAATTCTAAACAAGCCTTTTCCCCTTCTTGGGGTTTAGGCCACTTCCCTGGTGGCCACTGAGAGGATCTGGGCCCACCCACTACTCCTGGTGCCAAACCAGAGGCCCTATGAACAGCAGACGCATACCACGGCCACTAGTTCACTGCTGCTATTTTCTGGGCCTTTCCCACATAGACCCTTTCTCTTCACCCTTCCCTCAAGACTGAAGTTCTCAACTCCTATTCTTCCTCACTGAATGCCAGTGCCACCAGAACCCATCTTCTGGTTCACCTTTGAGCACCAGCAAGGAGCACCCTTTCTGACTCCTCTGGTCCCAGCCATGCACTGAACTGCTCAGGCCCTGCAGCTACTTTTAATGGAGCCTGCTGTGCTCTGATAGGCTTCAGGGAAGCAGCCATTCTAGGCAGGCCACAAAGACCCACCTTCACTGTTCCTTTTGCAGGGCAAGTTGTGGTAGGACCATGAGGCCTGCAGCAGAAGATCTCAAGGGCCTGGTATACCCCATTGGAAATTGGAAATTTTAAAAATTTCAAACATGAATTTGATGAAATAAATCTCAGAGGAGTTGTTATTTGCATAGTCCCAACACTGTGAAGTTAAGTATAAAGACAAGGTCCTTGACATGAGTAATTAACAATCTAGACAAATATTCTGTTCTGTTCATGTTATTACACCACATCCACCACTGTGGTATCGAGTGCCTTCCAGTAGTGCATTAAGGGACGTAATTGGTTTGTCAAAAGTAGTTCTGTTTTTCTGCCCAGGAAGAAAGTGAGATTAAGACTGACACATATGAACATGCATGCACACACACACACTATCTGTCCAGCAGTAAAATTTAGGGCTTTTAATTGCATATTAGATTTTTTATTAGATTATATTGTTGTTATTCTAAAGAAGGAAAGCTTTAATTCAAGTGAGATCATTTGTCTGAGGAGAGTACTAAGGAGGAAAAGCCTCTTGAGAGAAATGAGTTTCCACAGAAGATGTGGAGGGAGAGTAAAGAGCAAGCCAAAATATGAAACATATATGTTTGGATTTCCATCTCTGGAGAAAGCAAGATAATTTAGAGTTGAATAATCTGAATCATGAGTGAAATCCCTAGCTGGCAGCTCACCACAGGAATGAGGTGAGGCCAAGGATTTTTACACTAAATAGAAGTCCCACAGCTGTTGCTACTAACTTCTTTCACTGCCTGAGGGGACTGCCTGGCTGTAGCCCATAGGTTGAACAGAGAATTCAGGGAGGGAGCCTGGAGTTTCAAAAGTAAATTTGGTCTTATTTATTTATTTTTATGGACCAGTTTTCTGATGAAAAATGCAGTTTCATCAAAATGAAAACATTTCATGGAAACATGTTGATTTCAATGACATTTTCAATGGGAAACAGTTGAAATTTTCATTTTGACTTTCGTTATATTAACTTCCATATTATGAAATTGTTTATACTTAATATAATATCAAATAACTTAATCAAAATGACAGTGAAACAAAATATGTAGATGCTGTTGAAATGAAATGTTTTGACTGTCCTGAAGGGTGGAGGTTTTTTTTGTTTTGTTTTTTTAAGATATTTGTTTCATAGGACGTTTTTTAAATTTTGGCTTTTCATTCCAATTTGGAATGGAAGACCAATTTTGAAATGTTAGAATTTCCAGCTGAATGGAGATTCCTGTTCCTAATCAGCTCTATTTAACACCCAATAACCACCTATTTTCCCAGTCCTTTTCCCAGTCATCTCCAGACACATGGCAACCTATGTACCACCACTGATACTGGAAGAGGAGGCCACAGGACATCTGCTTGACACCAGAGGGACATTACCTACAGCAATCTTCTTGAAGTTTTGGGAGCCAGAAGCACAATGGTCAGAGAGATGTGGGTTGTAGGATTGATGGATTGAGCATGAGCTAGACATGAAATGTAATGGATTTTGTGTGTTCACTCACACTACGAATATTTATTTTATCTAGAGAATGTCATATGTGCCATTGACAAAGATGGAAAGTTCCTGAGGAATCCTTATATTAAAATTTTGGCAGGACATCACTGCTGAAATTTCATGCAGTATTACACTTATGCTTGTGAAAAAGCTAACTTTAGTCACCACTGAACTCTTGATTTCAGACTATTTCAAATGTAACCTGTTTATCTTTCGCATAGTTACAGTCTTTCATATTCATCTGAGTGTCTAAATAAAAATGGCCTGATTTTCTTGGTGCCTAATTTTAGGCACCTATATTTGGAAATCTTGACTTATGTTTCAAAATAAGGTAACTTTGACTATATAATGGAGAGATGTTGGCATTCCTATACTTAGAATTTATGTGGAATGGAAAATAATGTGAATATAGTGAATTTCAGAGTAACAGTAGAACAAAATTAATGCAAATGGTACATTTTCAATTGCGACTAATATTTATACACCTGATTATATTATTACTTTCTTTGGAAATTGTTTTGTCCAGGTGGGCATCAACTTTCTGAAGAGAGAATCTTTTTGGACAATATCTACAATTGAAAAAAATATTGCAATGTGATTTTTCATTATATGTAACCTAATTCTTCTTTTCTTCACTACATGCCACTACTTCCTTTCATACATAATTCCTTTAGCTTCTTCATCTTTCACAATTCATATTTTTGTAGATGATCATTATGTCCTGTAGCCTCTTTAGTCACTGAATAAGTCGGTCCCTTTATCCCATTAATCATTTTTGTTGCTTTTCTCTGAACTTACTCTGTAATACACAGTGACCTTCACTCATCATCTATGAGTCAAAAAATGTGTAAAATGTTATTTATGAATCACTGTAACTACAGAACAGCAATAGGCTCTTGTAATGACAATTGAAATGCCACATTTGATGCAGTTCTACTACAGTCAGCCGCAAGGGAATGAACAAACAAATTATTCACCTCTCTCAAAGATAACATCAACCATTTGTCGCTTTCATTAGACATTGATATTCAAAATACAGCCATAGATTTTTTTAAAAAATTGGACATTAGATCTAATTATTTCTCTGCAATTGAGCAATGAGTTAGAGATTTTTATGTTTAATGGGTCAGAAAGAAAATGTCAAATGTTAGTTATGCAGCCTGGTCAAAATTGCTAAAACTGACTATTAAAATCCTGAACCTTAATAGAGGTTCAATTTGAATTCTCTGGGAATTACAGTGATGTGGCCAATAGATATGCCTATACATAAATTGTAACTGGAATTGCTAGCATAAGCCTGACTTTCAGCATCTTTTGCATGGCTCAAGAAACTGTATTAATTGTTTGCTTTATTTATAAACATAATTAAACACCCATTGGAAAGTTCACTTTCCCATGAACATTGCCCATTAAGAAACAATGTTAAACATTGAAGCTGGTTGCTTTAAAATTAGACCTAAATGTTGAAAGACATTTGCCAGAGCATGGAATAAATTAGCTTTGGGGCATCCAAGTCAAATTTCAATTTTCTGCACAAGGATGTAGATTAACAAAGAATTCTTCAAAACCACAAGGCAGTTCCGGGAATGTAGTGTGGATGCTTTGCACTGTGCTGATGTTAGAATCTGTCTGTAAAGTCAGATTAACCATTGATTTCTGAATGCCAGGAGATCCACCTTGGATATAGAGCCATCACAGAAGCTCCTAGCCCTGTCACCCACAGATGGGCATAATTGTGAAAAGTTGAAGTGAGTGATGCTTCTCTCTATCCCACTAATCGTTAGCTGTCATTTCAATTAGAGCAGGGCAAGAGCTGGTTTGCCCACCTGATGACAACTTTTGAGATTTTAAAAAATGTGTCCATCCTGAATCGGAACAAAAAGTCAAGATCTCAACAAAACAACAAGAACAAAAAATTGTGAACCAAAAATCTGAAGATTGTATGAGGTTGAGGTTTTGTAGTTTGTTTTGTGTTTTGTTTTTAAACAGGTTGATTGAAATCTGTCATTTAAATATTTTTGAAAAAAATCATTTCAGCACCTCAATGACATGCCTCCAGCCTTGAGAGACTGAGCTCCATACTAAGCAACATCTTCCTCACTAACACAACTGTCTGAACCCAGACAGGGAGGCTTATTCCCAGATGCACTGCAGACATACTCTAATGGACCCTACACCCATGGAAGGAAGCTGATTTCAGACTGGATTCCAAGTCTCCATTTCTAACATGTCCACTCCTGCCCCAATATGTTCAGAAGTGCGAGGTGCAGGTGAATAGACAACAGGCAGCATCCAAAGTATAAAGTTCCTCTGTGACAGAGGAATTCTCTGCTGGCCAGTTACAGCCATTTGCCTGACCCTTTGCGCCTCCTAAAGGTGGAAAGGAATCAAATCAGATTACAGAATCCAGCACTAGTATGTTGATTTATGGTTTACTTGGGGTTAATTACTCACAAAGTACCTTCTCAATCCATTGACAAACACTGCATAAAACATCAAGGAGGGTTTAAAAAAATCCAATAACCTCTGTAAGTATAGTGGAATTAAGAGCTAAGATTTATATAAGGTATGAAGTGTTGCTGGAGCTGTGTTGGTTCCAGGATATTAGAGAAACAAGGTGGGTGAAATCTGAAATCTATGATGAATCTTTTGAAAAAGATATTCTTAAAATAATTTCACATCAAAAAAGCAACTAAGGTAAGATCCTTGCCCTATTGAAGTCAATGGGACTTCAGTGGAGCTTAGATTTCAGTGGAGAAAGAGAGATGGAGGAAGAGTTGTTGTTGTGCATACTATTGGAAAAATGTCCACGAAGATCTTACTGTAAGTGTAAAAGCTTTATTATTTTATTTTGGAAGGACATGGTCCTGCCTCAGCACAAGGGCTGGAATAAATGACCTCTTGAGGTCCCTTCCAGCCCTAGATTTCTGTGAGTCTATGTGTTAAACAGAAATGCTTGGAGAATGCTTAGAATTCATAGTATTGTGTCCATCAGTTAGCAAAAACTCTGTTACTCACCTGCTGAAGTGAAGAACCAGATTGACAGAGCCAGAAGAGTAACCAGAAGTCACCTACTACAGGACAGGCCCAACAAAGAAAATAACAGAACGCCACTAGCCATCACCTTCAGCCCCCAACTAAAACCTCTCCAACGCTTCATCAAGGATCTACAACCTATCCTGAAGGATGACCCTTCACTCTCACAGATCTTGGGAGACAGGCCAGTCCTTGCCTACAGACAGCCCCCCAACCTGAAGCAAATCCTCACCAGCAACCACACACCACATAACAGAACCAATAACCCAGGAACCTATCCTTGCAACAAAGCCCGTTGCCAACTGTGTCCACATATCTATTCAGGGGACACCATCATAGGGCCTAATTACATCAGCCACACTATCAGAGGCTCATTCACCTGCACATCTACCAACGTGATATTTGTCAGCAATGCCCCTCTGCCATGTACATTGGTCAAACTGGACAGTCTCTACGTAAAAGAATAAATGGACACAAATCAGACGTCAAGAATTATAACATTCAAAAACCAGTCGGAGAACACTTCATTCTCTTTGGTCACTCGATTACAGACCTAAAAGTGGCAATTCTTCAACAAAAAAACTTCAAAAACAGACTCCAACGAGAGACTGCTGAATTGGAATTACTTTGCAAACTGGATACAATTAACTTAGGCTTGAATAAAGACTGGGAGTGGATGGGTCATTACACAAAGTAAAACTATTTCCCCATGTTTATTCCCTCTCCCCACACTCCCACTGTTCCTCAGATGTTCTTGTCAACTGCTGGAAATGGCCCACCTTAATTATCACTACAAAAGATTTCCTCCCAGCCCCCTGCTCTCCTGCTGGTAATAGCTCACCTTAAGTGGTCACTCTGGTTACAATGTGTATGGTAACACCCATTGTTTCATGTTCTCTATGTATATAAATCTCCCCACTGTATTTTCCACTGAATGCATCCGATGAAGTGAGCTGTAGCTCATGAAAGCTTATGTTCAAATAAATCTGTTAGTCTCTAAGGTGCCACAAGTCCTCTTTTTCTTTTTCTGTTATCTTTGTTTATATAGCACTGATAGTTTTGGCAGCATCAGTTCTTGTAATGCTGCTGCCTTACAACTATTGATAAAGTCCTGGCATCTAGACAATCTCCTTCTATGATATTTCACCTTCCGCTACCATGTAAGAATACTCTTTTTTCCTCCCCTTGTTCTGCCAGACCCCAGATTTGTTAAACTTTGGCATGTGTTACAGGTCCTGTTTTTTTTAGGGAGGAGTGAAGCAGGGAGATATATGGGAGACAGTGGATTAAGAATATTAGGGCCTGACAGACGGTTTTGTTTGCATGATATTAGTTTTTGCAGCTTTTATTCTGATGGTAAGCCTTAATTAATGTAACAGTTCCCTCTGCAATTGGATGGGAGGTCTATTATAAACTGGAATAAATATGCAGAGTGGGCATAGGCTGCTCAGTATACATATAATCTAGGCTTTCATAATTTAAGACCTGATTTCTGTTTTTATTTGAAGTCAAAGGAAAAGTGAGTTTGGTAGTTTCATCCTTGTCTTCAGCCATATCAGAAATCTATCCTTAGTTTAACATATTTGGCAGTCCAGGCTCAGGAAAGGCTTTGACCTAGGGTCGGGATCCAAAGTCAATGGGCCCAAACTAAGGTAGGTTGATACTGTTTGCATGGAGATTCCTGCGTTAGCTACTGCTATTGTAAATCTACCCGTCCCAATGCATCCATGCACACTTTACACAGAGTCTGTCACCATTCATAATATTTTATTTACAGTAATTTTTTAAAAAATTGAATTTGTTATTCTGAGTATAGAAAAAAACAGAATGATGGAGGGAGAAATGGAAAACAGATGTTCATAGTTTCTTCTGCAGAAAACATTTCTATCTCATCAAGCTAATCCTTTACTTTTATGTGATTTAAAAGAACATATACATATTCAAGATGAAGGAAAATGCATTTGAACAACTGAGTGATTTTTTTCATGTTGCATGCACAGTTCAGTTCTAAAGCTATAGGCTTAATAATGTAATCGTTTTTCTCTCTAATCAGTAGTGAGTGAGTTCTTAAATGTTGATTTCACACTAATCTGGAAACTTTTGGGGAGAAAAATCAAAGGGTTTCCAAGACCATTGAAATGTATTCTGTTCTTTTTTCACAGTAGGAGAAAGGCAGTTTTCTAAGGCTAAAGAGCTTGAAAAGATTCCCCCAGAAGCTGATCAAACTTTGTGTAACATTTTTTAAAAATGTTTTTATTACCTCCATTTCTCATTTACGGTTTCCCCTATTAGCTGTGCACTGGAACTAAACCTGTGTTCAATTGTATTCTACCTTTTGGCATTGTAACAACGGGCCACAGTGGTGCTCTGCTTGGGAGCAAGGGCCCCCATTTGCAGGATTGTGGATTTGTACAAAAGGTGTGGCTTTGGATAATTGGTCTCATACTAAAATAATCATTAACATATTAAGGAGAAATTTTCCAGTTAATGTTTTGGAGCTGTGTTTGTTGCCACTTAATCATCAATCCAGCTGTATGTCTTTAAAAACCATCAGTATTTCCACTCATGATGACAAAATGGCACTATCTTTGTTGTGCAGCTAACATTTACCAATTACTAATCCCATTTGAAGGTATTATAGGAAAAACTGTTCACATTTTATAATGTCTTTAAGTTACATGAAAAAAAATCTAAAGAATGAGAGGGATGTGAATGACTAGAGGCAAGTTAAGAAGTTGTTTCTATCAAAGAACCACTAGATTTGGGGACAGACTCTGAAAGCCTTCTGCATGAAGAGTGACCGGCTGAAGTCAATGGAAGCTCCTTTGCAATTGATTTGACATAATTCATTGTCAAGCCCTGGATGAGGAATCTAGAGTATTTATCCTGTCAGGAATTGAAACTTTATTTCTTTTCCACACTCCTAATCTCCCAAACATAAACATTAGTTTTCATAAATGTTTTGTTTAGGCGACAATATGTAGAAAAGATGTAAGGAAAGTCATGTTCAACTTAATCTCATTAATTTATTGAAAAGGCAAATTAGATTAAACGTGCATGATATTTCATACTGTGGTAGAGTATGGTATGAACAAGAGAACAAACTTTATTTGATCTCTGAAGTAAATATAATCAATTTTCATTAGTTCTTTATTTTTACATTCTCTGTGTTTATATTCCACTTACAGAGCAATAGGGGAGCCCTCCTGTAGCTAACTTAATACCTCTAAATTCCCATAAAGTATATTGATAGCTTACTGGATAATGTGTCTGCTGTATATTGTGAAATGGATTTGTTCATATTATGGTCCTGTTGTTCCTTTATTAAATGTCCATTAGGGTTTTTTTCCATCAAAGCAATTATAGACTGATTAATTTTCTTACCACTTCTATAAAGAACCAAACAGAAAAATCAGACTGGTAGAAAATGATGGGAACATTGAGCCTTGGGGTGTCTCTGAGGGATCAGATTGTTGCTTTGGTGGGTGTGCATGAAAACTCTGTGGGCATGGGGGAGGCAGTTACACCTTGTGTAAAATTAATATGGCTAATATAATGTTATGGAGGTTAAACTATGGAAGGAATGTGCATTTTCCCAGGACACGTGCAGTGTATTTTGGAGAAGGGGTAAAAGAAATGCAAACAAAACATGGTACTTAATTAAAATCCTATTAGGGCTCCAAAAGGAGCAACAATAGGTTGTGCTTTCTTTTTAAGATCTCTGTGTGTTTTGGAGCAGGAGATGAAAGTGGAAAATAATCAGAACTTAGTGGAAGTAAAATGTTTCCCTTTTAAGACAGTTTCTGAGCTGCTAACAGCTTTGGATCCAAAAGCAAGCTAGTAAGCCCCTGTGTAAATGCAAATTACCTAGCTGATGGGCAAAAAGGAGCTGCAAATAATGAATACATCTGGTCAGCAAACAAGCTACTAGAAGTCTCAGATTATGGCCCTCCAGGAAAGGGAGGTGAAAAAACAAGTCAAGCCTGAAAATAAGGGGGACAGGTTAACCTTAAGGGATGTGTGTGGGTGGGAAATGGGAACAGGGAATGGGGGTGGGGAAACTGGAATCAAGTTTTGCTAAAGGGGGAAATGGGAGCAGGGAATGGGGGTGGGGAAACTGGAATCATGTTTTGCTAAAGGAGGAAATGGGAACGGAATCTGGGTGGGGAAATTGGAATCATGTTTTGCTAAAGGGGGAAATGGGAACGGAATGGGGGTGGGGAAATTGGAATCATGTTTGGCTAAGGGCAGGAATGGGAACAGGGACACAGGTGTAAGGCTCTGTGGTGTCAGAGCTGGGAAGGGGGGGCACTAAGGAAGGAAACTGGAATCATGCTGGAAGTTCACCCCAATAAACATCGAATTGTTTGCACCTTTGCACTTCAGGTATTGTTGCTCTCTGTTCATGCGAGACGCTCCAGGGAAGTAAGTGGGTGAAGGAATAAGCCCCCTAACAGAAAACATAAGAAATTAAGGAGGGAACATAACAAAGGGAAAAGAAAGAGGAGGAAAGGGGGACACAGAGAGAAAGAGAAGTAACTATTATGATATGTTATAGAAAAAGAGATTGAGGGGAAAAAGAAAATGTGGAAAGAAGAAAGGGAAGCAAAAGAATAACAAACACTAAGCTATTTTTAAAAATTGATTTTTAGAAAGCTCACTGCTAAAATATTACAATAAGTTAGAAAGTAACACACTTGGTTTTAGTGGGGGCAAAAGTGGCTTTTTGTAGAAAAATAGTTTACTTGCTTCTGCAATAGTTTCCTCACTTTCAAGTAGTGGAACTATTCTGAGCCACAGGTGACTTTGGTTATCAGAGTAGCTGCTTCCGGTGGCAGAGTTGAGTGTTTCTGCTGAGAGGAATTTTCACATTACCTTGTGGGTCATTTTGGACAGAGTTGCTATCCTGAGAGGTTTTCTACTCCCAATATGCTGCAGCTGGAATTCTTCTTTCCTCTTGCTCCCACAGCATGAACAGGTTCTACTTAGAATTCAAGATTGTATGACCTGAGGGGATGTCCCACAAGGCTTTGGGAGGACGATAGATGTCACACTCACACCCGATGGTCATATCCATTACCTAAGTTTGGGACAGCACTTACACATTCAGGTCCAAACATGCTTAACTTTAGGCTCATGTTGTCATGAATAAGGATGTTTTCCTGAACAAGCAACAATCCCCAACCCATAGAGTAACCTCTGTGGATCCAGTCACAGGTGGAGCCCATACTGTGGAGGCAGTTGCCAAACCAGAGCCATAAACTCATACCAATTGCATGGCTGGGGAAAGATCTCTACACCAAGGATCCTCTATGTGCATGGATCTAAAAGGTGTGATTTGAATTGGAAGCAAACAATGTAATATTGTTTCAAAAGGAAAAACAAATAAGCTAGGTTATCCTAGGATATTGCAGAATGAAAACAATCTGCTGCAAATATTTTGCATTTATTTTCATCTGGGAAAGCTATGATAGGCATGAACCCCAGCTACAATAAATGGATACTAATTGTATTGTCAGTAGGAATAGAGATTCTCATTATTTAGATAAATGCACTTCTGTGTTGTATGTGTAATTCAATGATGTCGTGAACCTAAAACGATGAAAAGGTGGAACCCCTTCAAAACTGTAAAAGTATCATAAAACACATACAGCACTTCTACCTGAGGAGTCTACTAATGGCTTCTAGATGAAATGGGAACAAATTGGCTATGCAAAATCTGGGTTAAAAGTCTAGAAATTCATAAACTTGCAAATGAGGACAGCACTGTGAATTAATAGAGAAAAATGAACAGCCTATTCTAATTATTACCTCTCTATTCTAATCCTTTCTGGCTGCTTCATTTTAATCACTCCACATTTTAAAAATGTATCTTTTGATCATCTAAGTAATGCTTTTGCCCTCTGATTAGTTCTTTCTTCTCCACCTCCTTTGCATGTAATCTGAGCATTTCAACAACTAGGACCCTATTTTTTTTAATTCATGTATTACCTTGCCTTTATTGGCCATCTGCACGTAAAAGGAACAAGAAAGGCAATCCTTCAAGCAGGGGAGGTAGGATGACTAGGCCCAATGGAAATGCCACAGAACAGCCTTAACAAAGGCACCCGCATAGCTTTGCCAGCACAACCTGAGGCTGCTTCTAGTAGAGGGCCATAATGATCCCCTTTGCGTGCACAAAGCAGTCTACTTTTCATAGCATGATTAAGGAAAAAGCAGGCCATCAGGGACTGTAGGAGCCCCTTTTGGTGAAGGGAAAAGTGGCTGCTACTTCTGATTATTATTAATTTGTATTACAGAAGTAGCCAGAGGCCCTCGTCAGGGTAAGAGGGACCTATTGTGCTGGATGCTGTACAAACATAAAATAGAATGCAGTCCTTTCCCCCAAAGAATTTACAATCTGAATCATCAAACAGTTTCAGTCCCCTTCCCCCTTCCTCTGCAGATAAGAAAAGAATGGAGGCAGTCAACACTTCATAGGCCCATAATCCCTTTCATGGGCATGATATCCCAGTATGATCCCAGCAAATTCTCTTGCATCAAGATAACGTGCTACCCCTAGGAGATTTAATTCAATATTAGTATGTACGCTAATGCTGTTTTCCTGTAAATGGCAAACAGCAGAGCATTGCTGAGTCTGTTTACCTTGCTGTGGAGCATCTTACAGTTTTTCTTAACAATAAAGAGAGAATCGTCATTTATCTTATTTATCTGGTTATTGAGGAGAACTAGGTAGTGAATGGTGTATTTAATGTTATGCTGAGGCTTATTTTAACTGCATGAAAACAGGCTTACAATTTTCTGAAAATTTGGGGCCTTCCTCATTATTGATATTTTAGAATGTAGCAGAGACATACACATTTGTATTTTACATCGCAGTTTAAAAACTTCTGAGAAACTTTTTGATATGAGTAAAATCAGTATAAAATACTTGATACCAAATATTAAAATATGAATCCTGGCCAGTCCCTAGCAGTTCTGTATTTATAGTTACTCTGGCAGCACATGGTGCAATAGACAGGAAAGGAGAGAGGGCAGCAAGAAAGAAACGATCTTGGAGCAGCTCTCATGGTCCTCTAAGCTAGTGACTTGTTGCATACAGGACACATCAAGTACTTGATGTCCTCTTAATGCAGTCCAACCCAGTCACATAGTTCTTTGCAAAGACATGTGAGTGACTTTGGATGCTGCATGAAGTTACTCAAAATTGTGGGTGCTGCTGGAGCTGCTGCTATTCGGCAGGGTGAAGATTGGGTGGCCTATTAGATTTGCTGGGTCCTGTTAGGATAAGAGGTAAGTGCATTATACTTTTAAGGTACTTTATTTGGTCTTTTTTCTCCTGCCACAGCATTGAGAGTAAGCTGAGTTCTGGTTTCTGTTGCCCAAAGTTTCAGTTTCCCCTACTGTAAAATATCTAACAAGAAATTATTTGTAACACACAATAAAAGAACAAAAAGGAGGTGGAAAGAAACTATGAAAATGTTTGAAACTCAAACATGTATATCTTAATTTTTTATAAATTCCCTTATTCTTTCATTAATTGTACGGCATCTTTCTAAAGGAAAAACCTCTTTTTTACATTCCCTTAAATGCCATCAAATGTTCTTGTGTTTGTGTGTGTGTGGGTGAGTCAGTTTTTGATAGTCACTTCTAGCTCCCAGGGTCTGTTGTTAAAGGTTGATTCTGTTTCCTTTTTAAGACCAAATAAGGAAAACACACAAAAAGTTGAGGGGTGAGGGGAGAGAAAAGACAAAGAAAATGCAGCTTCTCTTGTGCAGTTTCGTTTCTGGAAAAGCACAGGCACAGAACAGGATATTGCTCTTAGCTTGCCAAATTTGCAACATCAGTGGTCCAGTGTCAGATTTGTCTGGACTGGTTAAGCCAGGCTTTTATAAGACAAAAAGTGAATAGAAAAAGAAGATAGGTAGGAGGAATAAATTGGTGATGGAAATTGACATATCAGGTAGGGAATAGCAAGAAACGTAACTTTGCATCTCAAAAGTTGCTCAGATATTGCTATGGAGATGGTATTGGTGTTTGGTTTCCTTTCCCCATGCTCTTCCTTCATCTGACCAGGACACCTTTCAAGATCAAAGAGAAAGAAGGCCCAATGATATGTTGGCAAATACTTGGATCTCAGAATAAACAGCTAGACATTCTGGTCTGTAGTTAAAACAGTGTCATAATATAATCTTCCCCAAAGTCTTCTGGGGATTCGGGAGGTTGTTGGAGCTACTGGCTGACGAGACTGAGTTTGGAAGATCAGTCATGGGAATAGAGGTCTGTACTGACTTTGTGTCTGATCATCAGCAAGCCTTTTAACATCTCTGCACCTCAATTTCCCCATTTCTAAACCAGAGGAAATGAGACCCATCTTCTGTCAGATATGTGTGAAATATGTGTGAGATATGTGTGAAACATACAAAATATGGTATGATGATTTACGTCCCAATGCAAACAGACAAAATAATAAGCTGTTTAATATAATAAAAGAAAAAAGAAGGGGAAAAGTTAAGTGATCAGACCAGGTAAAAAGTCTGGGTCACACTCACCCCTCCTTCAGCCCATTTAAAAGGGTTAGAATAATATAAAGGGGACCTAAAATCCCCACATTCAGAAGGATTCCTCAGTGCAGGGACAGCAGAAAGCAGTCATAAGGACCCTTCCAAGGACTTAAGCTCAAGCCCTGGCATAAGGGACAAGTGATGGTATGCCACGTGTGGGATGGCAGGGATATATATTAGGAGAAGGGCTACAGCACACAGTGCTGCAGTGATTCCGGTCATAGGGTAGCCTAGGGAGGCTGCTGTAACTTAGACAGGTCCCCAGGGTTGCATAAATTATACCAGGGGCCTCTCTAACCCTGGAACAGCCCTCAGTTGGGGGGTGGGGGGTGGGGTACAAAGTTATTTTATAGGTACTCTTAGAGGCACAGGACAGAATCTCACCCTATATCTCTTTTGCACTGACTTATGTGAAGACTGCAGTTGAAGCAACAGAAATCTGCCCCTAATGAAGAAATAGAACTGCTACAGGGTTAAACTTATAGCCAAGCTATACGTTTAAGATGTTCCAATTACCAAGCTAAATACGTACACTATCAATTTTGAGTTTGTTGCAAGAAAACATGCAAAACTCTCATGCTTCCTCTGATAAATGAACTGATCTATATAACTCTCTGGCATTATTATTCATAGGACAGCTCTGGAGAAAATGCATTACTTGCTTTAAAAAAAAAGAAAAGAAAAGATATCCATGTAGCAGTCAGCTGTGGTGTAAAGCAAAATCCCCTTTATTTTTTTCCCTGAAATATAATATTACATGAGATTTATGAAATTATAATCACTCAGAAGAAATATTCATCTTGAAACATCCAAGCTTCTTTTTTCTGCTGCGGTTGAAGAAAGACTAATGTTTTAACTGCAAAGAAATAATCCATCTATAATTCATTCTTGCACTGAATTTCTGTGCTTTTGTCGTTATTCTTACTCAAACGTGGAGATAATTAGAGATGGGCCAAATTGTTCAAAAATAATTTGAATGCAGATTAACAAAGAGGATGCAGGTAAAGTCATTTTTTTTAATTTTTAATTCGACATATCATTTCACATTAGGAGGTGACGAAATATAATGCACTTTTTTTCCCTTCCCTCTTCAGATCAAGCAGTTACAGTTAATTCAGAGAGAGGCTGAAGTGACTTGAATTACTGTGTTCAAAACAATCTCCAATCCAATGATTCTGCTTACCTGCTCTCTTTCTTGGCATGTACAAAATGAAAGGGGAAGACAGTATATCAACTGGTTTTCTTTGGAATCCAATTACACCCTTTTATTTAAATCAGATATGGGCCATTACAGGAATGACCAATAATATTAATAAATTATGCTAAATTAAGTCCTGGTATAAATAAGTACAACTATAAGCTCAGCAGAAGCCATTTACACCAAGGCAGTATTTTGCCCCTTAATTTTGTGTAATTATTTTGATTTCAAATAATCCCAAAGTGATTTGCAAACCAAACTAATAGGAATAGCATCGACTTGAAACATGCCAATGATTTTGGCAGTGTAGGAGAGGATTTGAAGACTAACACTATCCAACTGAAACAGGAAAGGAAATTAAATTACCCAGTCAGTTTGGGAATTTAGGCAGGACAATGGAATTAACAACCCTACACAAGGAAAAAGTACCACAAGATCTTTAATTATTGAAACTGGTCTGAACGCTAGTTTTTCACCTGCTAGAAAGGTAGCAGCTCCAGAGGCAGAGTGGCTAATCCTAATACCCAGATGAGAGTGTTGGTTCGTTCCTGACTCAGAAGAAAGAGTGCCACTTATTGAAACCCAAATGCATCTTCCATGGATTTATTATTAACTTCAACCTATGGTCACACAAAGAAAGAAGAAAATGAAAATGTCTAATCTGTCCTTAAAATAATTTTTGTCTAATAAGGGGCAAGAAATACTGCCATGCACTAATATTAATTGTATGTTTATTATAGCATGGAAGCACTACCTGGAAGTTCATTTTGTTTGAATGCCTTAATTGTGCATTTCCCTACATTCATATATTTGAATTTCTTCTAAATTTAACATGAAATCTGAATTTTCTATGTTTGTAATGCTTGTGATTTTTGCTTGTTTGAGATAACCGCAGTATAGCCCTGTAATATTTTTAACTTTAAATTACTTATATGTACTCAGTCTTCACTCCAATTTATCATACCTTTGTCTGGGAAGAATTAAACAGCTTAGTTTCCTGGCAGTATCTGCGATATATATATTTGCTTGGAACAAAAGGAAAAGTATGCCTGATGTTGAAATAAAAATTGTCTGACTCGTACTTGGAGATATGGCTTATCCTCACACACAGACAGCCTCCATATTGCTGCCTAGAATGTTGTCAGTGTCAGCTTGTCAGATGCCTTGAGCAGTGTCAGGCTGGGTTATCTGCTGTGTACTTGCTGTTGTAACCAAAGGCCTTGGGATATCTGTTTTAATAATGTAGGCAGTGGGCTCAGAAGTGAAAATCTGTGGCATCAAGAATTAAAGCTGCCTTCTAACATTGAACATGGTTAATTTTGTCTAAACTTCTCAGGATTTTTCCCTGTTTTGGCTTTAAATAGTGTAATAGAAATAACAGTGGAGTGGATTAATTCATATCAAATGTTTGAATTAGAGCAAAGGAATTTGAAAGCCTACAATTACACTGGATGTTTTGTACTGACTTGCCTCTGGATACCTTTTGATATTGTTACACTTGTTTAATTAATAATATGGATAAATATCTATATGTTTGACTAATGGTAACTGTGAGAGATTCTTTGTTGCCAGATTTGACTGACTTAGCCCATGGAGTAGCAGATAGGAATTCATGGAGTATGTATTGAAAGAATGATTGTTGCCCACAAATGACTTGCTTTAGAAATTTACTTTTACTGAAATTATAACTGCTGGGATACATTAATATTACAGCACACTGGGACATCTTTGATGCACTGGTGAACTTAAAGTGCTAATTCTTCCCTTTTATTCACACTAAAGCCAACTTTACTTTAAACCCAGCTGGCCATATTCTCAGCTGGCTTTAATTGGCATAGCTCTATTGAAATCATTTTACACCACCTGAGGATCTGGACCATTACTTTTATTTTTTTTATATTTTCTTAAAGAATGTCAATATTTTTACTTCCACATTAGCGGTCTTTGGGGGGAAATAGAGAACAATTTTGACTCACATTTTATGAAAATGTTCCTATCAAAAGTTGGCTTCATTGGTAAATTTCTTGCTGCCCCCTTTCTTGGGTGTATTGAGGGACACATTCTAGGCTAAATTTCATTCTGTGTTGCCCTGAACAGAATTCTAGTCTAACCTGCTCTCCTACATCTACAACACATCTTTCTTGCTCTGCCTTTGGCACTTCTGTTGCTTCAGACTTTAGCTCTATGTTTTAGGCATTGTCTTCAGTATTATTTCAACTCTTTGAGATCACAATTGTTGTTTTTCACTGTATTGATTCAGGCAACTTCAATTAAACATGTTTACTTCATGCAAGAACACCCTCAAGGAAATCCTGTCAAGGAGTAAATTGTCTCTTTCCAACTGTCTCTAATGAGAATATCAGCTCCTCTGGCTTATTGGAAGTGGTGTGTGGTGGTTGTTGTGGATTTTTTAAGATATTTTCAGTTTAACCATTCTTGATTTTATGTGTTTTTACTATAGGGCTTTTGAGTTAACCCTTATTGCCAAACCCATTATTTTTGCCTATTATTCTTTTTTAGCTTGGTGGAGTTTCAACACTACACTAATTATTGCCTTTCACTTTGTCCATTTTGTCTATTTAGACTCTAAGCTCTTCAGAGCAAAATCTGTCTTAATGATGTTTGTACAGGGCCTAGCACAACAGAGCTTCGATTTCAGTTGGAGTCCTATACAAATAAGTCATAATAATGTTCTGTTTAGGGCTGACAAACATGCCAGTTCTGAGGTGCTGCCTACTGGGACAAATCTAGGGAACAGGGAAACTCCCATTCAGGTTAATACTGCCTCTTCTGCATTTTGAAAAGCCAATTCTTCTTTTTACTCCATTAAAAACGTATAGAATCATAGAAATGTAGAACTGGAAAGGACCTCGATAGGTCGTCTAGTCCAGTCCCCTGCACTGAAGCAGAAGTAAGCTTTAGCTAGACCATTCCTGATAGGTTTTTGTCTAGCCTGTTCTTTAAAACCTCCAGTGTTAGGATATCCACAAACTCCCTAGGTAATTTGTTCCAGTACTTAGCTACTATTATGATTAGGAAGCTTTTCCTGGTGTCTAACCAAAATTTTCCTTGCTGCAATTTAAGCTCATTACTTCTTGTCCTGTCCTAAGTGGTTAAGAAGAACAATGTCTCACTGTCCTCTTTCTGCCAACCTTTTACAAACTTGGACTGTTACCGTATTTTCCATCAGTCTTTTCTTCTCCAGTCTAAACAAACTCAATTTTTTCACTCTTTCCTCACAGGTCATATTTTCTAGACCTTTAATAGTTTTTGTCGCTCTCCTCTGGACTTTCTCCAATTTGTCCACATATTTCCCAAAGTGTGGTGCCCAGAACAGGATACAATACACCAGTTTAGTGTGAGTAGAGTGGAAGAATTACTTCTTGTCTCTTGCTTACAACACTCTTGCTAATACATCCCAGAATGATATTCACATTTTTTGCAACAGTACTACACTGTGAACTTATATTTAGTTTGTGATCTGTTATAACCCCCAGACATGTTTGTACAGTATTCCTTCCTAGGAAGTCACTTCCTGTTTTGTATTTGTGCAATTGTTTATTCTTTCCTGAGTGTAGTACTTTGCATTTATCCTTATTCAATTTCATCTTGTTTATTTCAGACTGTTTCTCCAGTTTGTCAAAATCATTTTGAATTCTAATCTTATCCACCAAAGTGCTTGCAATACCTCCCAGCCTGGTATCATCTGAAAAAATTATGAAATACACCCTAGAATACTCGGGAAACAGGATGAAAAGATTTCTGAGCCGTTAGTAAATATCTTTCAGAATTCGTGGAAGATGGGAATGATACCAGAGGACTAGAAAAGGGCAAATATAGAACTATCTATAAAAGGGGGAATAAGGACAATGCAGGGAAATAGAGACCAATCAGCTTAACTTTGGTACCCAGAAAGATAATGGAGCTAATAAAAAAAACCAATTAATTTGTTGATTGGTTGAATCAAACAATTTAGAAGAAAATAAAGTGATATGTAAGAGTCAACATGGATTTGTCAAGAGCAAATCACGTCAAACCAATTTAATATCCTTCTCTGACAGGGTAACAAGCCTGTGGATGAGATGAAGTAGTAGATGTGCTATATCTCAATTTAGTAAGGTTTTTGATACTATCTGACATGATCTTTTCATAAACAAACAAGAGAAATATAGCCTAGACCAGTGGTAATCAACATATTACACATTGTGGGCCACATATGCAGCCCACAATGTGTAACCTGAGCTGCAGGGGCCGGGAAGCAGGGAAGTGGACCCTGACCTTGGAACCCACAGCTGGCTGCCCCGACCCCAGAACCCTTCCCACTCAGGGCAGGCTGGCTATTTGCCCCTGTACCCTGCTGTGCGGCTCCCCAGATCTTGCGGGGCCAGGCAGCTACCCCAGACCATGTGGGACAGACCAGCTGCCCCACACCTGGGGGCCTCGCATCCCAGGACACTGTGGGGCCAGCCATCTGCCCCGACCCTGGGACCCCTGCCGGGTGGGGCAGGCTGGGTTGGGCCAGCTGCCGACCAGGGTCCCCCACCGTGTGGCTGCCCTGGACCACAAACCCTGCGGGGCTGGCTGGCTGCCCCAACCCCAGTACCCCCGCCACTCAGGGTAGACTGGCTGCCCAGCCCCGTCCCCTGCCGTGTGGCTGCTCCACACCCCGGAGCTCTTGGGGCCAGCCAGCTGCTCTGGACTCTGGAGCTCAAGGGGTGGAGTGGCTGCTTCAGATCTTGGAACTGGGTGGCTACCCCAGACCCCGAAACTCACGACCCCCTGGGGGTCAGCGGGGAGCCCTGGACCTCCAACCCCACAGGGCTAGCCAGAAGCCTGTCCCCCTGCACTAGGCAGCGGGGCATCCTGGACCCCTCCCCCCCAAGCACCTGCCTCAGACCCAGAGCTCATGGGGCCAGCCGGCTGCCCTGGACCTCAGAGCTTGTAGGGTGGGCTGCTGCCCCAGACCTTGAAGCCGAGTGGCTACCCTGGACCCTGGAGCTCACAACCCCGCAAGGGCCAGTGGGGATCCCTGGACCTCCGACCCCTCAGGGCTGGCCAGGAGCCCAACCCCCTCCCATACTAGGCATTGGGGCAGCCTGGACCCTTCCCTCTGAGCCGCTGTCCCAGACCCCAGAGCTCATGATGCTGGACGGCTCCCCTGAACTCTGGGTAGCAGCCATCTGTACCCATGAGCTCCAGGGTCCAGAGCAGCCAGTTGGCCCCACAGGGTCCCGGGCAGCTGCAGGGTGAGGGATGGGGGGGCAGCTGCCTCCCCCACAAAGTGGCAGAGGTCGAGTGGGAACAGCCGCCTGGCCTTGCAGGGTCTGGGATAGCCACCTGGTCCCGTGAGTTTGGGGCAGCTGCCCGGGAGGAGGGGTCCGGGGTCCATTTCTAATTTCTCCTGAATGATGTTGGTGGCATATGTTCAAACCCACATAGCTCTGATTAGGCTGAACTGGTCAAGCAGACCTATCTTAAACAAAGGAAATTGTGTTTACCTCAATTTACATATAAGTAATAGACAAGGTCCTTGAAATAGCAAGAGGGAGATGAGGCAACTCTGCATTTTAGCAAACAACATCATGACACCTATCTCACAACAGACCCCATGTTTCCATCCTCACAGCTAGAAGGGGTTTTATCTTGAGGTAACCCTCCGGAAAATTCATTTAAAAGGGAGACTGACCTATAAAAGTGTCGAAATCACCCCCAAATTCTCTCTCCATCTCTCCCACCTAAGAAGACAAAAGAAACATCCTTTGGGCTTTGGGAGCAGATCCTGGCCTGAGAATTTGGTCAATAATGTTACTGGGACCCTTCGGTAAGAATTTCACCTTGAATTAAGACTAGTTTGTTAAGTTTAGAAAACATTTTCATCTTTATTTCTCTTGTATCCATTTCTGATTTTAAACCCTTCTAACTCTAAACCTTTGTACTCACTTAAAACCAGTCTCTTGGTAGTTAAATAAACTTGTTTTATTCTTTTATTAATACTGATCCAGTATTCTCTTTCAATTGAATTGTTTAGATAACTCCATTTAAGGTACAGACTGTTTTATATTGATCCCCTTAGAGGGGCAATGGACCTAATATATCTGAACTGTCCAGCAGAGGGCTGGGCAGTGTAGAACATATTTTTGGGTGGAAATCCAGAACTGGGAGTGTGTTGGGTTTATCCTGGAAGTAGTAGCCAAGGCTGCTGGAAGCCAGAGTGTGGCTGGTGTTTGCTCACAGGCTACTGGGGTTAGAATTGCTAGACCAGGGCTGTGGCTATGCATGATGTCTGTCTGTTTGTTAGGAGCCCAAGTTGGTAGCTACAGCAGCAAAGCATTGTGAGTCAGCCTAGGTTGCAGGGCAGGGATGATACAGCCCCTCACTAGTCTCGATTACACTCTGATTACACTCTGGAATGTCATACCGTGTAACTCCTTTCTTCAAATCCCTCCACTGGGACCTTCTACCTTAGTGTGGTTGGCCTGTGTTACACAGGAGATCAGACTAGATTATCATAATGATTCCTTCTGGCCTTACAATACAGTAAAGTCCATACTAATTGTCTCTTCATTTAAGATTCTGCTCAACTCCACTCCAGGGTACATTCTGGGTCCAGTACTTTTTTACTGTGTCCCCTCTACCACTGCACCCTGTATGTCACCTTTATATTCTTCTCCAAATCTGACCTTTCTTCCATGTTGCTCCCAGGAATGGAAGAGCCTCCCAGTCTCATTTACCTGGCCTCCTCTGTCATCTAATTCAAATCCCCACTAAGGACACACTTTCTCCAATGCCTTCAAATAATAACACTCAGTCAAATTCCTTCTCTACCCCAATAAGGAGGGAAGTAATAAGTGAGGCATTTAAAAATGAATACAAAAGAGTAATACCATTGTTAATCTAAATAATAGAGTAATCTTATTGTTTTAACTTTCCTGTATGAGAGTCCATCGCACAGTTCATGAACAGGAAGAGACAGTTTTCTGGCATAGAAGAAAAACTCTTGAGACAGAAGCCTCCCCAAAGTGATGTTTCTTCAAAGGCTCTCAGTTCCTCATGCTCCTTATTCAAAATTAAGATCATAATGCAAAATGAGTGTCATAAATATAAAGGGAAGGGTAAACCCCTTTAAAATCCCTCCTGGCCAGAGGAAAAATCCTCTCACCTGTCAAGGGTTAAGAAGCTAAAGGTAATCTCGCTGGCACCTGACCAAAATGACCAATGAGGAGACAAGATACTTTCAAAAGCTGGGAGGATGGAGAGAAACAAAGGGTCTGTGTGTGTCTGTATATATGCTGCTTTTGCTGGGGACAGACCAGGAATGGAGTCTTAGAACTTTTAGTAAGTAATCTAGCTAGGTATGTGTTAGATTATGATTTCTTTAAATGGCTGAGAAAAGAATTGTGCTGAATAGAATAACTATTTCTGTCTGTGTATCTTTTTTGTAACTTAAGGTTTTGCCTAGAGGGATTCTCTATGTTTTTGAATCTAATTACCCTGTTAGGTATCTACCATCCTGATTTTACAGGGGTGATTCCTTTACTCCTATTTACTTCTATTTCTATTAAAAGTCTTCTTGTAAGAAAACTGAATGCTTTTTCATTGTTCTAAGATCCAAGGGTTTGGGTCTGTGGTCACCTATGCAAATTGATGAGGATTTTTACCAAACCTTTCCCAGGAAGTGGGGTGCAAGGGTTGGGAGGATTTTTGGGGGAAAGACGTGTCCAAACTGTGTTTCCCAGTAAACCCAGTTAGAGTTTGGTGGTGGCAGTGGATATTCCAAGGACAAAGGATAAAATTAATTTGTATCTTGGGGAAGTTTTAACCTAAGCTAGTAAAAGTCAGCTTAGGAGGTTTCATGCAGGTCCCCACATGTGTGCCCTAGAGTTCAGAGTGGGGGAGGAACCTTGACAATGAGGAAAAACATTTTAGGAGTGAAGAGTGTTTTTCTCCACAAAGCAGCAGCCATCTTCTTGGGAGACTTCCCTCTTGATTGGTACTTTTGAAAATTGGGTGCAGCTGTCCTGCCTTCTGCTCTTGAGTGCTCCTTGGAACTCTTCTGCCTCTGAGTTTCCGATCAATTGGACTAATGTTGCCTTCATTCATTTAGGAAGCTGAGATATGGGGGAACCACAACTACATGAATGCTGTCTGCCACCCATCACATCTTGTCTTCCCTTTTGCTGCCTCTCTGCCATCCTTTCTGTTTGCTTGTATCCATTATGTCTACAATTAGATTCTAAGCTCTTTTTTGCTCTCCCCCGCTCCATCTTTTTTTTTTGTTCTCTGAAGTGACTTCAGCTGTAGTATCAATAACTCTGCTTATCAGATATGGCGCATCTAAAACATAAATCAAATTCTGATCTGGATATTAGTACAGTAGGATAGTAATGCAAAGCTATAACATTTTTATGCCTACAAGACATAAGATTTCTTTTTGATTGGGGGCATGACATGCACCCTGAATCATTTAGGTAAAGAGGATGGTATTACTTAAGTGAATAGACCCATTGATTCCTGAGGTATTACTTGTGTAAGAAAAGCAAGTAGAGTATGATTATTAGAGTATTAATAGTTAATGTTTCAGGTTTGCTCTGTTCTCCAGCCTGCTTGTGAATCAAACTTTTGCTTTCAAAGTGAGTTTAATTTCCCAATGTTTATAAATTTTAGAAAAGAAAAAAAAGTGAAGCCCTTTCAACTTCCATGATGAGGCAGCCTTTAGAATACAATGAGGTAGGCGAGGACTTCATTTTTACACCAGTGTCTGTGTGTCTATCAGCATGTCCCATACAGTCATGGTTTAATCAGTCATTGCATCACCTTCACTAAAACTATATTCAATACTCACCCCTGCATCAACTGTTTTTCCTGCAGTGCAATCCTTAGGTGTGCAGTGAAACTGCAATTAAATAAAATGGTTTGGCTCAGAGTTCCTGTGAAGATAGGCTAAGAACAAGGGAGGGAATTCCCAGGAATAGAAGCAGATTCTTATATAACTGAAAAGATGATTTAATCAGAACTAATAAAAGATTCTCAAAGGGATTATGGTGCAAGAGTTTTTCAAACTTAAAAATGTTAGAACTTTTTGAGTTTTCACATGCTTGCTTTGAACGTTCATACATGCTGATCATCTCCTCCTTATAACAAGGGAAAAGCCTGGAGGAGAAAGAAGTTGAATAAAGTTAGACATTAACCCTTATAATATCAAGAGAAATAGTGAAGCAATTACAAACTATATAAAAAAGATGAACATCTGAGTTAATCTTTAATCTTTATTAATGTTAACTTTTCCTCCTTCCCCCTACATGAACCCTCGGTTTCCTTACAAATTCAGTGGGATAATAAAATCTATTTTATAAATCTGCACAATAAATAAGATCACCAATCAATAAGCACAAACAGAGATGCAAAATGTTCAGTAGGCAGTGTTTTCAAAAAACACCTCTGAGGTTTCTGATCATTTTCTACAATACTGCCTCACCTATCGTGGGAGCTAAGCTAAGCCAATATTTCTAAATAAAAATGCTCCGCATCTCTGAAGACCAAGCTGCTTTTAGTTAGATGCCTAAATATTTGAAAACTTGGAAATAAGTTTAAAGGTGCAAGATCCACAGCAGTGGAAATGTCATGTTTTAAATCTGCAAAATGTGTCTGGTACAGAATGGCAGTGTAGTAATGTAAACTTTTGCTTATTATCCTGAGTTTGCCCAGGTAAAAATGTTTTTCTGAAGTGAAGGAGTAATAACCACATATGTAACATCTATTGCATACCATAAAGTGATCAAATGCAATTTGCATGTCTTTACAAGAGCTGGGATGCAACAGAAATGACTGGTAAGTTGTTGTCTTTGCAGTACTTTCTAAATCTTTTTCTCTGAAACAGATGATTAACGGAAAGCAGAAGGGACACCAACCGTCAACACCGGTATTCACAGAAGACTGACTTATGAAAAACAGTGCTGCCAGAAAAGACCACATAATGACATCCAACCAGAATTTAATACAACTTAAGAATATTCCTGACAGAGCTGCTTTGGGGAAAAATTAACTGAGGCCAACATTTTTTAAATATGTTTGTGCATGCAGCCCCAACTTGCTGACATTGTGTGTTTGCAAATCAAATATTTCAAACACTTGAAACTCGGGTAATTCATCTATAGCTTTTAGCACTTTGATAAAAATGGCCATTGTCCAATAATAATATGAGATATATTGATTGTTGACAAGAGTATTTTTCCCCTCACTATCCATTTCACAGTGGCTTGTCTATCCTCCGTCTGTCTCCGCTCAGTTCTTACAGAAGCAACAACACCTTTGTCAAAGACTAACAGATCTGGAGGTACATCATTTTTGTATCTTTTTTCAGTCACTCTTCATTAACATTGAATGTATCAGTGAATACCATTAATATTTGAGGAGGACCTTTTATTTGTGTTTGACTATTAGTATGGACAAATGTATGAACATATTCATGGTGCATATATTAGGCATATCCATGTGCCCAATAGATAGATATCTCTTTAAGAGCCCCATCGTTAGGAGGTAGGAGTGAGTTGTGTCTGGGTCACTCTTGCTAGGTGCGTGCACAATTCTGGAATTGGGTATGGTAGTTTTTGGGTATGCTCCAGTAGGTTCCTTGTTAATGGGATCAGACTCCATGAGGGCAAGCAGTCAGGGCAACTGATTTACTAAAGGCACTGTGTGAGTTGGGAGAAGCTAAACCCAGGACCAGAAAGCCAGCTTTTGTCCCTAACTCTGAAGGATTTTGCTGCAGGTTAGTGATATTGTTAACCCTCCAACAGGGAAGCATGGGCAATGCTAATTATAGAAAGGACAAATTTCTTCAATTTTAATTGTATACTTTGAATGTTGTTTGATTTTAGCCAAACTGTTTTAGTTAAATTGTCTAAACTAGTATGATTGACCAACTTTTCTTTAAATATAGTAATGCAGAAAGAATCAATTATACTTTGCTATTCTCCATTCTTATATTTTCTTGTAACAGGTGTTTTTTTTTTTTTTAATCTGTATACTTAACTGAGTGGTTGGTTAGTCAGTTAGCTGGCTGGCTAACAGTGATTTCAGCAGAGGAAGAGTCTGCATGAATTCCAACTGAAGATTCCTACAAGCAAGTGTAGGGAAGATGTTGCTTTTGACTCAGAAGACCAGATGGATTTGGAGATGAAAGACTAACTGAGACTCAGATAAACTCAACCTAAGCTTTTGGGAACTCTGAGTTTCTTCTCACTGTGTTTCTGTGGGACTGACCTGTTCAGAGTTAATTTGTTTTCTTTAGTTATGTATAACTGTAAAGATAATGTATGGGGATTATCAAATAGCCATGTTATGTTGTAAAATTTAAATTAGTATCATTTATTATGTTTCTTTATCATAAGATTTTATTAAGTTGTTAAATTCATTTCTTTTGGGACTTGAATGTGGGGGAGGCTGACCCTGTCCAATCCTTAGACACTGAATTCTGCTTCTCCAGTTGCTTTTATAAGGGAGTTAGAAGGGGTTTCTTGGGGCACTGGAGAAGGGAAATTTAGCAAATTCTAGGCCACCCAAAGCTTACAGAATTGCTAACCAACAAACCTCTACAGAAAACTCAAATGGAATTTTAAAAGGGAAAAACAACTAAAAACATTGCAAGACAGCCAATAAATGTGGCTTATAGCTTTCCGTCTCCCTCACCAGGAAGGAATCCAACTGTTTTTGAATCTGGGTCCAGGAATGTAGCCAAATATTATTTTCTCTCTCGTACTGAAGAGGACAGAAACCGATTTTTATGTCCTAACATGCCCCTGCTCTGCTTATCTACTGTCAGGTTTGTTCTCTCTCTCTTACCTTAAAATGTTCCACAGATTCTCTATAAGGGATTCAACACCCCACTTAATTTCTTCAAACACTAATCCTGCATGTGCAGATTAGGGTCACGTGACTTTAGGAGAACAAATCACACAGTTTGAACACTGAATTCTGAGTACATCACTCAGTATGAATAAAGAACAGGAGGACTTGTGGCACCTTAGAGACTAACCAATTTATTTGAGCATAAGCTTTCGTGGGCTACAGCTTACTTCATCAGATGCATAGAATGGAACATATAGTAAGAAGATATAGATTTTATACACACACACACAGAGAACATGAAAAGGTGGAAGTTGCTGTACCAACTCTAAGAGGCTAAGTAATTAAGATGAGCTATTGTTTGCAGGAGAAAAAAAACTTTAGTAATAATTAAGATGGCCCATTTCAGACAGTTGATAAGAAGGTGTGAGGATACTTAACACGCGGAAATAGATTCAATTTGTGTAATGACCGAGCCACAAGGTGCCACAAGTACTCCTGTTCTTTTTGGTGATACAGACTAACACAGCTGCTACTCTGAAGCTTGTCAGTATGAATAGTTCATGAAACTCCCAGGCTGAGAAGATTTGTAAAAATCGTTTGACAATTTATGAATAACATGCATAAAATAAAATGCATAAACAGCATGATCAGTTTGCATACATTTTGCAAAGACAAGGTAGGGCAAACTGTCAAATAGTTTATCTAACACTGTTTCCACATAGCCATAGGCCTACAGTATCAGCCCACAGATGTTCAAAGGTATTGAAGCAAAGCTGTACCTCTCTGTTCAAGCTCCAGATTACACATTTTACACTATTTAGCAGTATAAAAATAATTACATTGATTTGTTTTAGTCTCAGATTTAATAAGTAAAGAGCAATGGTCTCAGTCAATGTTGTTGCCCGCCTCCGAAAGATCAAGAAGCCATCTTAAGAGAAGATAAAAAGAGTTCCTAGCAATGGAGAGAGTTTAAAAGATTAAAAGCTAAACAGCAGCAGATAGCCAGATAAAAAGAAAAACTAAAAAGAGACATCAGAACTATGACAGCAATGATACAGAAGAAGACATAGGCAAAGATTACATGAAAGTTTTTTTACAGTAAAGGGGAGGGAGAACAAAAGTAAAAAGAAAAATGTCAACAAAGAAAAAAAGAAGGATCAAAGGAAATTATATTAAGTATACAAGACATAAAAGAGAAAAGCTACATCTCAAAACCAATCAAAATAGGAACCTCAGATGCAGGTGAATATATTGGGTTATATATGTATGTTATCAAACAAGCACAAAACTCTACAACTTGGAAAGCATACTGGAAAAATAGTCTATTTTTCATGGAATTTGTAGTGCAAATTACTGATACCACAACAGATGTTATGTAAGTGATGCTGATAATTTGTATTGTCAATTGCTAGATCATACTTTGGTTTATTATGAAATATGCTTATAGACCAAATAACCATGTTAGTCAGATTTATTACTTTAAACAAATAAGAATATGGTACAGAAAAAAGGGTTCTGTAAGATACCAGTTTCTGGGAAGCCAACTCATATAATGAAGTTACATTCACTTTCCACAGAAGGTGTACTCCCAAAGTTACATATTTTATATGGTATTATTTATATGTTGATTTCACAAGTTAAACTTTTCTTTACACGTCACTAAAATGCAATCTATCAGTTTCTCCCATTTCCCTTACTTGTTTTTCTGTTCCTTCCTTATCTTTGTTTTGGATAATAGCATTCTGGGTACTGGGCCATGAAAGTGCTTCTCTAGCTTGTACTAAGACCCAGAACAAATGTATCTTGATTTTTGACAAGTTTCCTATCTGCTTATGCCAAAGCTTACTTAAGCTACTGCCAGGTGTAATGGGACACTTAGCATAAGAGAACAGGATTATAGTAAAGATATAGGCCAATTTAGCCTACATAACTGCTATACTATTTGTGCTTGATGCATATCATGTATACATGGTGTGGATAATACATATTATTAATATTACATGCTAGCCAGCATATATTGGTCAACAGTGAAATGCACTGTAAGCATTTCAAGAATTAAAAATCTGAGATCTCTTAAAATTATGATTTGCTGGACAAAGTAATAACTAAATACTAAATTTAGCAAGAAAAAAATCCACACAGGTCAGCCTACACAGGTCAGCATCAAACTATTTTTTATTAAAAGAAGAGTTAATGATGAACCTTAACACACTTTCATGAAACTTTCTATATTTACGAACAGCAGATATGCTAGGGTATGCATAAGAGAAAGAGAGGGACCCACCTTACAATAACCAATAACCCAGGAGTTAGGAAAATCACTTTAGATACGGGAGATTCAAGTCCTTGCTTTTTCTGAATTGTACCGAAGAATTGAACTTGAATCTCTAACATCTCAAGTGCATGCCCAAAACAAAAGATTGTTGATTATTCCAAAGGGCTTTTCAGACCTTGCCTAATTGTTAATACAGTGCATATACTATTAGGTTAAAAACTAAGTACACGATAAGGGGTGTTTTCATGCTGCTTATTCTAGCAACACATTTTCTAGTTAATTCCTGCAAAATATTATATTTGTTAGGCTAAGGCCCAGTGTATACTAGAAAATTAGATCAATTTAACTATGTTGGTCAGGGCTGTGAAAAATCCACACCCTTGAGTGGCATTGTTAACCCAAACTAAGCCCCCACGTAGACAAAGCTAGGTCAACGGAAGATGGGACAACCCCTCCTGTCGGTGTAGGTAGTGTCTACATTGAAGCTGTGCCATTGTTGCATTTTAAGGGTAGACAAGCCCTACATGATATTAACTGGTGTCAAGGATCCTTCCCCACTCTGAACTCTAGGGTACAGATGTGGGGACCTGCATGAAAAAACCTCCTAAGCTTCTCTTTACCAGCTTAGGTCAAAACTTTCCTAAGGTACAAAATATTCCACCCTTTGTCCTTGGATTGGCCGCTATCACCACCAAACAAATACTAGTTACTGGGGAAGAGCTGTTTGGACATGTCTTTCTCCCCAGAATACTTCCCAAAACCTTGCACCCCACTTTCTGGACAAGGTTTGGTAAAAAGCCTCACCAATTTGCCTAGGTGACTACAGACCCAAACCCTTGGATCTGAAACAATGAAAAAACATTCAGTTTTCATAGAAGAAGACTTTTAATAGAAATAGAAGTAAATAGAAATCACCTCTGTAAAATCAGGATGGTAGATACCTTACAAGGTAATTAGATTCAAAACATAGAGAACCCCTCTAGGCAAAACCTTAAGTTAAAAAAAGATACACAGACAGAAATAGTTATTCTATTCAGCACAGTTCTTTTCTCAGCCATTTAAAGAAATCATAATCTAACACATACCTAGCTAGATTACTTACTAAAAGTTCTAAGACTCCATTCCTGGTCTGTCCCCAGCAAAAGCAGCATATATACAGACACACACAGACCTTTTGTTTCTCTCCCTCCTCCCAGCTTTTGAAAGTATTTTGTCTCCTCATTGGTCATTTTGGTCAGGTGCCAGTGAGGTTACCTTCAGCTTCTTAACCCTTTACAGGTGAGAGGAGTTTTTCCTCTGGCCAGGAGGGATTTCAAAGGGGTTTACCCTTCCCTTTATATTTATGACAACTGGACTTTAAAGTCAGGTAGCAGTAGCTCATACCTGACCTTGATTTTGCCTGTAGTTAGTTGCTTGACTCATTTGCAGGGAGTGGGTAATAATATCAGAGATGTTTGAATCTTTGAGACTTGATTTGGCTAACCTAAAGCAAAACAGATCATACATCCAAACCTACTCCCATTGAAGTCAATTGGGCTTCAGTGGGAGTGGAAGCAAGCCCAATGGTAGTAGCTGCATTGTTAAATATGTCCTCTTGTGAAATTCCTCTAAAGCAGTAGTATGAGATATTTGAAATAGGTAGATTCTAGAGATTTTTCCTCAAGAAATTTTCCTATCATTCTTTGAATTTTTCCTTGGTTTATCAAATTATGATCAACAACATAGTTTAAAAACATGAATAACCAAACATCCCTGTATAAACTTGAAGGAAGAAAGGACCTGTTCAGGTTCTGCTAGTTTAAAGAGGTAGGAATTCATTCTTTTCTGTTTATCAACTTAATTTTCTGGGTATTTATTGCAGAAAGGAAAAAGGAGTAGATGCTTTCCTCTTTTTGCAGAAGTCTTTGCTTGTCTGTATTTATCAGAAATGCTCGAAACCAGCATGTAAAAGTATGATTTTCTCCATAGACACAGCTTTAATATATTGCAACAGAAAATTTGAAACTATATTATTTTCCAGTCAAGCTTTAATTAAATCATTATTAGCTTTTATAAGTGTTGTGGTAGAAGATGCCAAACAGCAAGAAATTAGATGTTTCTACACTAATGTGAGGTGCCTAGGTAACAAAATGGAGGAACCAGAGCTACTAGTGCAGGAAGTGAAACCAGATGTTATAGAGATAACAGAAACGTGGTGGAATAGTCGTCATGACTGGGCTACAGGTATTGAAGGGTATGTGCTGTTTAGGAAAGACAGAAATAAAGGTAAAGGTGGTAGAGTAGCATTGTATATCAATGATGAGGTAGACTGTAAAGAAATAAGAAGTGATGGAATGGATAAGACAGAGTCTGTCTGAGCAAAAATCACATTGGGGAAGAAAGCTACTAGAGCCTCCCCTGGGATAGTGCTTGGGGTGTGCTATAGACCACCAGGATCCGATCTGGATATGGATAGAGACCTCTTTAATGTCTTGAATGAAGTAAATACTAATGGAAACTGCGTGATCTTGGGAGACTTTAACGTCCCAGATATAGACTGGAAGACAAGTGCTGGTAATAATAATAGGCCTCAGATTTTCCTAGATGCGATAGCTGATGGATTCCTTCACCAAGTAGTTGCCGAACCAACAAGAGGGGATGCCATTTTAGATTTGGTTTTGGTGAGTAGTGAGGATCTCATAGAAGAAATGGTTGTAGGGGACAACCTTGGTTCGAGCGATCATGAGCTAATTCAGTTCAAACTAAATGGAAAGATAAACAAAAATAGATCTGTGACTAGGGTTTTTGATTTCAAAGGAGCTAACTTTAAAAAATTAAGGAAATTAGTTAGGGAAGTGAATTGGACTGAAGAACTTGTGGATCTAAAGGTGGAGGAGGCCTGGAATTATTTTAAATCAAAGTTGCAGAAACTATCAGAAGCCTGCATCCCAAGAAAGGGGGGAAAATTCATAGGCAGGAGTTGTAGTCCAAGCTGCATGAGCAAGCACCTTAGAGAGGTGATTAAGAAAAAGCAGAAAGCCTACAAGGAGTGGCAGATGGGAGGGATTAGGAAGAAAATCTACCTTATTGAGGTCAGAACATGTAGGGATAAAGTGAGAAAGGCCAAAAGCCGTTTAGAGTTGGACCATGCAAAGGGAATTAAAACCAATAGTAAAAGGTTCTATAGCCATATAAATAAGAAGAAAAAAAAGAAAGAAGTGGGACCGCTAAACACTGAGGATGGAATGGAGGTTAAGGATAATCTAGGCATGGCCCAATATCTAAACAAATACTTTGCCTCAGTCTTTAATGAGGCTAATGAGGAGTTTAGGGATAATGGTAGGATGACAAATGGGAAGGAGGATATGGAGGTAGATATTACCACATCTGAGGTAGAAGCGAATCTCGAACAGTTTAGTGGGACTAAATCAGGGGGTCCAGATAATCTTCATCCAAGAATATTAAGGGAACTGGCACATAAAATTGCAAGCCCATTAGGAAAAAAAATGAATGAATCTGTAAACTCAGGGGTTGTACTTTATGATTGGAGAATTGCTAACATAGTTCCTATTTTGAAGAAAGGGGGAAAAAAGTGATCCATGTAACTACGGGCCTGTTAGTTTGACATCTGTGGTATGCAAGGTCTTGGAAAAAAATTTGAAGGAGAAAGTAGTTAAGGACATTGAGGTCAATGGTAATTGGGACAAAATACAACATGGTTTTACAAAAGGTAAATCATGTAAATCCAACCTGATTTCCTTCTATGAGAAGGTAACAGATTTTTTCGACAAAGGAAATGCAGTGGATCTAATTTACCTCAATTTCAGTAAGGCATTTAATACGGTTCCACATGAGGAATTATTAGCTACATTGGAAAAGAAGGGGATCAATATGAAAACTGAAAGGTGGATAAGGAATTGGTTAACAGGGAGACTACAGGGGGTCCTACTGAAAGGTGAACTCTCAGGCTGGAGGGAGGTTACCAGTGGAGTTCCTCAGGGATCAGTTTTGGGACCAATCTTATTTAATCTTTTTATTACTGACCTCGGCACAAAAAGCGGGAGTGTGCTAATAAAGTTGCAGATGACACAAAGCTGGGAGGTATTGCCAATACAGAGAAGGACTGGATATCATACAAGAGGATCTGGGTGACCTTGTAAATTGGAGTAATAGTAATAGGATGAAATTTAATAGTGGAAAGTGCAAGGTTATGCATTTAGGGGTTAATAACAAGAATTTTTGTTATAAACTGGGGATGCATCTCTTGGAAGTAACAGAGGAGGAGAAGGACCTCAGAGTATTGGTTGATCACAGGATGACTGTGAGCATCAATGTGACATAGCTGTGAAAAAAGCTAATGCGGTCTTGGGATGCATCAGGCGAGGTATTTCCAGTAGAGATAAGGAGGTGTTAGCACCGTTATACAAGGCACTGATGAGACCTCATCCAGAATACTGTGTGCAGTTCTGGTCTCCCATGTTTAAGAAAGATGAATTCAAACTGGAACAGGTACAGAGAAGGGCTACTAGGATGATCCGAGGAATGGAAAACCTGTCTTATGAAAGGAGACTCAAAGAGCTTGGCTTGTTTAGCCTAACCAAAAGAAGGCTGAGGGGAGATGTAATTGCTCTCTATAAATATATCAGAGGGATAAATAACACAAGGGAGAAGAATTATTTAAGCTCAGTACCCTCAGTGGGGAACTACAAGAACAAATGGATATAAACCGGCCATCAGGAAGTTTAGACTTCAAATTAGACGAAGGTTTCAAGACAAATAGCCTTCCAAGGGAAGCAGTGGGTGCAAAAGACATATCTGGCTTCAAGACTAAGCTTGATAAGTTTATGGAAGGGATAATATGATGGGATAGCCTAATTTTGTCAATTAATTGATCTTCAACTATTAGTGGTAGATATGCCCAATGGCCTGTGATGGGATGTTAGATGGGGTGGGATCTGAGTTACTATAGAGCATTCTTTTCTGGGTGTCTTGCCCACATGCTCAGGGTTTAGCTGATTGCCATATTTGGGGTCAGGAAGGAATTTTCCTCCAGGGCCGATTCGCAGAGGCCCTGGGATTTTTTCGCCTTCCTCTTCAGCGTGGAGCACAGGTCACTGGCTGGAGGATTCTCTGCACCTCCAAGTCTTTAAACCACAATTTGAGGATTTCAGTAGCTCAGACATAGGTTAGAGGTTTGTTACAGGAGTGGATGGGTGACATTCTGCGGCCTGCATTGTGCAGGAGGTCAGACTAGACGATCATAATGGTCCCTTCTGATCTTAAAGTCTATGATTCCATGAGTCTATCCAGTCAGAGTCAGGAAACCATGTGTGAAGCACTGTACAAAAACATAGTAAGACATAGTCCCAGCCCCAAAGAGTTTAAGGCAAGTGTGGAGAAAGGACTATGTTAATTTTAAATTGTTTGATACAAAATGTTGTTTTAAGTGTTAAGCAAAATTGCATGATCGGTCATGTTGTGGGACAAAGCCCAAAAGAACCATGTGTCCCTGGATGCACAGAAATGAACAGGCTTGGATTCCTGGACAGAAGCTCACCCAGACTGCTCATTTGGAACATCGGGAGTCTTTGGTTGGCTCCTTAGGAGGATGGGACAGGGTCACAGAGGTGGTTGGGGAGCTGGACTGTGATCAGGGAAGGAAGCACTGGCAGGACCCTGTAAGATTAGGCTTTCCTTCCAGGAGTAAGAAGGAGAAGTGTTACTGAAAGCTGTTGTTATGCTTCTGTTATGTTTTATGTGGTTAAATAAAAGTTGACTGTTTTTTTAAAACCCAGAAGTTGGAGACATAGTGAGTTGTAGGGATTTGAAGGGATCAGCTGTGCTCTTGAATTAGAGCAGGGATCAGCAAGCTTTGGCACGCGGCCCGCCAGGGTAAGCCCCCTAGCGAGCCAGGCTCTTTGTTTACCTGCTGCATCTTTGTTTACTTGCTGCATCTGCAGGTTCGGCGGATCGCAGTTCCCACTAGCCACAGTTTGCTGCTCCAGGCTAATGGGGGCTGCAGGAAGTGGCTGTGTAGTGGGGTAATTACCCCTCTCATGCCCTGAAGGGGGTAAAGCAGCCCGAGAGAGGGCTGTGAGTGGGAAAAGCAGGCTGATTGGGAAAGCAGTCACAGCTGTGGCCAGTTTAATCAGGGTCCAGCTGGCCCTTATGAGAGGGCTGTGGGCCAGAAGTGGCAAGACACTCTCTCTAGCTTCCTTGAGAGAGAAGGACCTGGCTGCCTGGGAGCTGAGAAGGGTACTTAAGGTGGAGCAGTGCTGGGGTAGGGCAGAAAGAGCTGGGGAGCTCCAGCCTAGCAAAACCTCAGGCTGTAGGCATATTTCAGGGTCCACAAAGGGTACTAGCAGGGTACCTAGGGTGGAGCAGTGCTGGGGAAGGATCGGGGAGCTGAGGAGCTCCAGCCCAACAAAACCCCAGGCTGCAGGCCTAATTAAAGACCTACAAAAGGTACTGGGGCTGCAGAGGGTTAGCCCAGAGATAAGCAGAGGCAGCTGGGCAGACCCCCTTGCCAATGATGAGTGGTTTACCAACTGTAGTCTGCCACAATGAGTGGGGGCTAGATGGTGATTGGCAGTAGCCACTGAGGCAAGGTTGGGATAGAGGATTGGGGGTTCCCCTGTGTGGGGAGACCCCAAATGAGGGTGGTTTCTGGGGATAGAACCCAGATATAGAGTGGGCAGCGGGGTCTGGGAGGGCCAGCTGTGTGTGAGACATCTGGCCTGCAGAGGGTGTTCCTGGCCGGAAGAGCTAATTCCCAGGACGACCAACAGGAGGTGCCGCACCGGTGAGTCATCGCCCTGCGAAAGGTGGCCAGCACGTACCTCGGCCTGTGCCACTTCCCATAGCCCCCTTTGGTTTGGAGCGGTGAACTGCGGACACAGCAGATAAACAAACAAACTGCAGACACGACAGGTAAACAAACTGGCCTGGCCTGCCAGGGGCTTATCCTGAAGGGCTGCGTGCCAAAGCTTGCTGTTCCCTGAACTAGAGTTAGGAAAAGCAGGCAGTGTTGCTGGATATTTATAGGCAAGTGCCCTGAAAGGGAGCTTAGAGAAGGGTAAAAGAGCTGTAGTAGTGGCCCAGAGACACCGTGAGAGCAAGGGGCAGGTCATGATAACGGGATACAACCAGTTAGTGTAACAAACAATAGAAGGATGAGGAGTGAACAACACCCTGTGTAATGACAGGTTCTTAGTGCTATCATTGTGCAAAATGTGACTCTTACAAATAGTATAAAAGTGTATATAGTGATCTCAAGTTTAGCTGGCTGGGAATTATTTAATGAAACATATTTTCATTGAAACCAAAACTCTTCATGGAAATGTCTGTTTTGACTAAACTTTCATTGGGAAAGGTGAAGGTTCTGACCATTGGAGCTTTAATCAGACCTGCTGTTTGACATCTCTGAATGGTTAATTGTTCCCTGTGGTGAGAGGCAAGGCTGAGCTGAGTTAAGCAGGGAGACTTGATATAAAAAGTCACTTGCTAGGCAAACTCAAGAGCTGCAAACCAGGGAAACTAACAGGAGAGTTTCAGAGGGAGTTTGAGAGTCCGTGTAAGAGGCTTTCCTTCCAGGTTCAGCTCTCCGTGTGATTTCAGTATGATCCGTGGTGGAACAATGGTGGTAACCTTCAATGGATTTGTCATGGGGTCTTTCCTGACTGAAGCCAGAAGGTATTTCTGTGGACAAAGTGCAAATTGGTGGCTGTTTTGCAAGAAAAGATTGGATTGGAGGGGCAATTAGAGAACTACTGAGAATCAGAGAAGTTGAGGAGTTCCTAGGCAGCCATGTTGGGAAAATACCCATACCCCAGGTTCAATAAAGAAAGAAGATGGCCAATAAGGAGTCAGAGAGGAAGCCTTGCAGTTTGTAACCACCAGAGGCAAGGGATCACATCAGCATTCTCTAGAGCTGGAAACAGACAAGGATGGGCTAGCTGTGGCCACCAGAGCAAATAGGTCCAGGGGGAATTCCACACAGCTAGAAATTCTCAGTCAATACCTGGTCCTCAGCATAGAAACTGTGGAAGATATTTCTCAAATCCAGATGGTCAAAGGGAATGGAGAAAACTGTAGATGGCTGCTTGGCACAACCTGTAAGAATAGCAATCTTGCCCATAAACAGTTCTCCACCTGTCCTAGGATGCTTGTTGGGAATTCAGTACTCAGAAGAATAGAGAGAATAGTCTGCAAGGGACAAACAAATAACAGGATGGTGTGCTATCTCCCAGAGCCAAGACATGCAACATCACTCTAAGACTGGATAGCTTCTGAAGTCAGTGGGCAGGGATCTATTGGTGATGGTTCTTATCAGCATTAGTGACACTGAATTGTGGAATATATCACAGATAACAGGTGACATCAGAAAACGTGGAAAGATTCTGAAGATGAATGTCTAAGTAATCCTTTCCAGAAAAGCATTCCTATCCTGTGAGAAGGAAGGCAGAAGATTCTAGAAGTGAGCCACCAGCTAGGTAGGTGGTAGAGGTTTTGTTTTTGTAGAGCTTTGGACCTCCACGTTTTGGTAGAGGGGGCTGTATAATTTGGATACCTTCACCTCACTAGAAGGAGAACCAATCTTTTTGGGACAGGCTGGCTACAGTAGTCAGGCGGGTGTTAAATTAATTACAAAAGGGAAGACTGAAAAAAGGGAAGATATGAGCACTCATTTAGCACATAATCAAGATTTTTTGAGATCAAAATTAATCAAGGAGCCAAAGGACATGATGGGAAGAAATTACTGAATTGCCTGTACACCAAAGCTAGGAGCCTGGGTAACAAACAAGAGGAACTGGAATTGCTCTTTTTTTTTTTTTTGAGCATAAATTTGACCTAGCTGGTAGGATGATTCATATGATTGGAATATTAAAATCAATGGCTATAAACTATTTTACAAGTACTGAGTGGGCAAAAGAGAAGGGAGAGTGGCACTCTGTCAAATGTCATTGTCTGTTTCCAAGTCACTTTTGATAACTCAAAAAAATGATGAAGGCTTATGGATCTAAGATAAAGCAAAAATGTAAGAATGTTTTCAGGATCATCAACAGGACCACACATTACCTTATGAACCTGGCAAAGCAGACAACCACTGCTGCTTGTAGCAAAAAACCACTGCAAACTCCAGAGTTCAGACCCAAGGAAAAGATTTCAGCATAGGTACAAAGTGCCACACCCCAGTGATCAGTTGAGGGTGACCGGCCAGTGATCTGGTTGAGAATATGCAAACAAGTCTGTACACAAACAAGGGCGGAGACTTAAGTCTCAGTACCATCTTTTGTACCTAAAATGACATCATACTTTTATCAAAACCCCTCTCTTCTGATTTGTCATGTAATAACAATTACTAATATTCTAGGACCAAATATAAGACTCCACATTACACACTGTATTATATAACTTATCTAATTATTAACCATCCATCTTTATGTTGACAGGGACTTTCCTTGTTTATTCTGACTGTAATTGGCTTGGTCATCGTGACCTGTCATTGTACCTTCATCCCTCTTCTGTACCCAAACATCAGGGGCACTTCAAGAGTTGAACAACAGCATGCACAGTAAGCAAAATATTATTTAGCAAAATGGCTCTGTTTTTGTACTCCTTCCTGAAAGGGTTACTCACAGGCCACCCTTTGTATTAGTTATTTTGGTTATGTTCTTGGTTATATATATCACTAACAAATACATGTTATATTAATATATTTGATCCATTAAATAAATGATTTAGATGCATTTAGGCCCTTACCATTTTACATGAGGTAAATTCACCTAATTACTGTCTTATCTCCTTACACTCCCCCACTTGAGACCTTGTTGGTCCCTAAAGGACAAAATAATGCTTTAGTTTTGCATTATTGATTCTGTCTTTGAATTACAATTCTCATCTGGCAATACATCATCAGCAATGCTATTACAATTACAAGCTGAAAGCTTAACATATAACAACTTATACAAACCTATGGCTGTGTTCTTATGATGATAAATATATTTACAAATTTGTCCCATATGTTAGGTACACTGAAATCAACTATGTCTTGTGTCATAAATATAAAGGGAAGGGTAAACCCCTTTGAAATCCCTCCTGGCCAGGGGAAAGCTCCTCTCACCTGTAAAGGGTTAAAAAGCTAAAGGTAACCTTGCTGGCACCTGACCAAAATGACCAATGAGGAGACAAGATACTTTCAAAAGCTGGGAGGAGGGAGAGAAACAAAGGGTCTGTGTGTCTGTCTTATGCTGGTTTCTGCCGGGGATAGACCAGGAATAGAGTCTTAGAACTTTTAGTAAGTAATCTAGCTAGGTACGTGTTAGATTATGATTTCTTTAAATGGCTGAGAAAAGAACTGTGCTGAATTTCTAACTATTTCTGATTGTGTATCTTTTTGGTAACTTAAGGTTTTGCCTAGAGGGGTTCCCTATGTTTTTGAATCGAATTACCCTGTAAGGTATCTACCATCCTGATTTTACAGGGGGGATTTCTTTATTTCTATTTACTTCTATTTTTATTAAAAGTCTTCTTGTAAGAAAACTGAATGCTCTTTCATTGTTCTCAGATCCAAGGGTTAGTTTGGTGGTAGCGGCCAATCAAAGGACAAAGGGTGGAATATTTTGTACCTTGGGGAAGTTTTTGACCTAAGCTGGTAAAGATAAGCTTAGGAGGCTTTTCATGCAGGTCCCCACATCTGTACCCTAGCGTTCAGAGTGGGAGAAGAACCTTAGCATCTTGTTATATTTCTTTACTGTCCTCCCACAAATTAGTTTCCCCACTTTCCTTTCTTTGAAGTACTGTAGTTAGGTTAAGGCTTAACAGAAGAAGAGGCACCATAAATTGTGGGTGAATGTTATCCCAAAATGCCTCCTCATTGTCCGTATTTAAATTCAATTTCGGTTTAGGTATATGTCTGAATGGTACCTCTGTTTGTTAATTTCAAATACTTTATCTCCTTCTACACACCATGCCATAATAGGGGTTCTGAAACTGAGACCATTTGAACCATAAGTTGTATTCTGACATTTGGTATGATTACAAACATGAAACATGTTCATAGATCTTGACTGCCAATTTGACATGTAGACTGAGCAATTTGTGCTTCCTACCACTGCACAAGGTGCTTCACCATTATTCACAGAATCATAAGTACAAAGAAAAGTAGATTTTTTTTTTCTTCTGGCAACATTCCAATTAGGTTTGACCCATGAATCATTGCATCACCATTTGCACCTGTAGTAGGTATTGCTTTATTCTCATGGTATCATCAACCTCCTGTAATTGCTCTAATGAGAGAATTTGACTTAACACAAAAATGTATGGTTTGAAGAGGTTGATAATGGAACTTTTAACATCATTAGAATCAAATTAGGATTCTTTTCTGAACACATGTGAGGTTACCTTTGCAGAAGCATACTTTCATTCCTCACAATTTGGCTGTGTATTGTTTGTGTCCATAATTTGATTAAAATAATAATTGACAAATTGTGGGATAACTCACTGCTGAAGTTCAATTATTAGCTCCCAAATGAGACAGAAAATATTGTGCTTTCCACACACACATCATAGCAGTTGAGACATTTATAAAATCACCTCCTTTTGCATCAATTATTTCATTAACTTCACCTAAGGTTAACATTACTGTCTGGACCAAAACTTTAATCATAGGCTGTCAAGGTTCCTCCCCCACTCTGAACTCTAGGGTACAGATGTGGGGACCTGCATGAAAAACCTCCTAAGCTTATCTTTACCAGCTTAGGTCAAAACTTCCCCAAGGTACAAAATATTCCACCCGTTATCCTTGGACTGGCCGCTACCACCACCAAACTAATACTGGTTACTGGGGAAGAGCTGTTTGGACGTGTCCTTCCCCCCAAAATACTTCCCAAAACCTTGCACCCCACTTCCTGGACAAGGTTTGGTAAAAAGCCTCACCAATTTGCCTAGGTGACCACAGACCCAAACCCTTGGATCTAAGAACAATGAAAAAGCATTCAGTGTTTTACAAGAAGACTTTTAATAAAAAATAAAAGTAAATAGAAATAAAGAAATCCCCCCTGTAAAATCAGGATGGTAGATATCTTACAGGGTAATTCGATTAAAAAACATAGGGAACCCCTCTAGGCAAAACCTTAAGTTACAAAAAAGATACACAGACAGAAATAGTTATTCTATTCAGCACAGTTCTTTTCTCAGCCATTTAAAGAAATCATAATCTAACACATACCTAGCTAGATTACTTACTAAAAGTTCTAAGGCTCCATTCCTGGTCTATCCCTGGCAGAAACCAGCATACAGACAGACACAGACCCTTTGTTTCTCTCCCTCCTCCCAGCTTTTGAAAGTATCTTGTCTCCTCATTGGTCATTTTGGTCAGGTGCCAGCGAGGTTACCTTTAGCTTCTTAACCCTTTACAGGTGAGAGGAGCTTTCCCCAGGCCAGGAGGGATTTCAAAGGGATTTACCCTTCCCTTTATATTTATGACATAGGCATATCTGTATTTTCTTCCTTTGCTTTTTTTTTTTTTAATATTAAGCCAATACTTATCGGGATTTATTTGAGGGCTTGTTTGGTCCATGTTTGATCTTCCCACCGAGATTCAGTGTTGTATGTGTTAACAGTAGAATCAGCTGATGCTAACAATCCACTGAGGTCACTTTTCTATCCTACAGGTTCTTGTTTTTCCTGATCTCATGTATCATTTCTATTCCCCCTAATTTTTTTGATAAAGAAAGAGGATTCCTTATTTTAACATGTTCATCCAGTTTCAGTACAGCTCAGGACATCATGAAGACAAAGCACAAGTAGAAAAACCCAACACTAATGCAATATGAATGAAATTGACATGACTAAACATCTGTCAGGTTTGTCTAATAATAATAACACTATCTGTAACATTAGGACAAATTGCCCAGTATGGTGGATTAACACGTTATTCAACAGCTTCAAGGTATTCTGTTATTACAACAATTCAGATTTGGGTATTATTGGATAATCTTTGCATTCTCCTTGTCCACATGAGATACAAATAACTAGAATGATTCCCAATAAAAATGTCCAGTTCCTTAGCTCTAGTATTATTAGTTCCATATTTTGGACTAATCGCCATTTTTTTCTAAGAATCAAAAGCCAATTGCCATTCTACATTTGTAAGGGCATGTTTTGGGGGGTGCTATGTGAATAGTTAGCAGTCACTACAAATGGAGTGGTTTTTTTTATATAATATGGCAGGGTGTATGAGCATGTTAGCTTTATTACTCTTTTGAGTTACATTACTCTCATTTCCATTACCTTTAAGAAGTACTCCCTTTTTTCCACTGTGGAAACTGGGTAGAATTTCTGCAAGTAGAAGAATTCTTTGGAATTCTTTGTATTCCAAGATATGGCCACTCTTAAAGCACACAGAATATAAAATTATAAACATTTCTTTCTTTTGGACCATTTTTGACCATTGAATTTCAGGCCTCATTATACTGCTCTGGGTGCATTACCCATATTTTACTATTTGCAAAATTAGTCTTCACAGATTTGGGTCTTCCTGTATTCATATAGGAACCATAAATATGGTTAAAAAGAGGAACATGATTACAACGACAATAGTATTCTTTACTTTTCAGTCTATGAGTTGGTGCCAAATACTATTAGTCCATGCTGTGAACAAAATATTATTCCAAGTCTTAGTTATTAATTGCCCCTGTTTTTGTTGACACCTCCATTAGAATAAAACATCATCCGATGGGCAGTCATGTTCTCAATCTCATCTCACTTGTTCTTGGGCCCAAATAAATATTATTGAGCTAGGAGTCTTCATGTGCAAGTCTGAATTTGGTTCCAACATAATATTATTAGTTCTGATTGTCTTTTTCTTTTGTCACTGGAACAGTTTCTTATTGCTCAGCTTGGAAGTAGTAGAGAAATGATCCTTTTCGCTATCCCCAACATGTGGATAAGGGAATATTTAATTACAATTCAATTACAATATTAACTGAGTATGCACCACAAAATTCCATTAAACAAGACATTTCCATCAATTCAGTATAAGTGCAGAATCTATTGTGCAGAATGTGGCCCTTTTGCAACAACTTTAATGAATTATCATTAGCTGAATCAACATATAATTAATAAGCCCAGATGCCTTAGCATATCAACTACAGGCTGATTTAAGGTAGATCTTTCAAGATCAGGTACAGGGTGCGTAGCCTGTTGTCCCCCTTTGTTGGGTTGATAATTTTGATAATTAACCCAAATAAATTCAGGTCCCTGTTATGTAACATAGTTTTGGGGTAATTTGATTGTTTAACAATTTATAACACAGATAATCAAAAAATTATATTTTGCACTGCGAAATATTGCAGCTACCATATAGCTACATCAATATTGCAATATTTTTCTTTTTTTTTTTTTAAATGAACTTGTAAATTTTAACCTGAGTTCTGACAAACAACTGGTCACATTATTTAACAAATCCCTCCTTGCAACAGGATGGGCTATTAGTTGGCGTTTGCTACAGACCATCAAATCACACCCAGGAAGAGGATGACCAGCTCCTTATGTACCTGTCTTAAGGGGAGAAAAAAAAAAAAAAAAAAAGCTATAAGATCCTGAGGGACTTCAATCTGAACGGCATCATGCTGCCAGTAAAAAAAATATTGATGACTATTTCCTAACTCAAACAAGGAGGAATGGGGTGGGGGGGGTTCTATATTACTCAACATATCAATAAATACAGGAAAAACTGATCGCACAACTAAACGTTAATGGTAGCCTAGGTACAAGTGATCATGATATGCAAACAATGAATTTTGAACTCTTAATGTATACATGGTGTTTTAATAGGGCCGATTTCACAAAGCTGAAACCACTGAGACAAATCAGCTGAAATAATTTAAAAGTAAATGATAATTGAAGAACACATTATTAGGTGCCCAGAAAGCCACAGTCTCACAATAAAGTAAGAAGGCTGTATTGTTTAAAAAAACAACCTAGTTTAGAGGGGAAGTAAAGGCAGCTATTAAAAAAAAATCTATATCCAAGAAATGGAAGAAGGTAAAGTTGATAATAGCTGGGAATTGTAGAAAATGGATAAGGATATCTTGGTCAGATATCTGAGAGCTAAATACCAGAAACTACAGAAAAATTGCTTAATCTAAGCACTTGCATTTTTTAGAACCCAATCCATGAATGAAGTACATGCTGTGTCAGGTTAATTTTCATCTAAGTTACACAGAGAAATCTAAAAATGCCTTCCTACTGTGTAACAGGAAATCAATGTGTTTATTAACACCAATTTCTCAGAGCTCATTGGGACATCTGTCTGTTGCACAAGTTGCAAATGTGCAAAGACAAGCTGGCTCATAAACAAACGAGAAGCAGAAAAATGCATGTTTTTAAACATTATGTACATAAAGTTGACTCTGTAAGAACCCAGAACCAAAACAGGAATGATTCAGTGTTATGGGTGTAACTTTTATTTAAAAGTTATCTGTGATTGTACTGACCACATAGCACCTAGAGACTATGGTAGTTAAGATTGAAACAAACTTACCCCATTATGTAAAATAAGAATAAAAGTGGTGGTAATAATAGTATCTTAGTAGTACCTAGAGTTTGTTTGATGCCAGCCACACATGAACACACGCATGCATGCACGCACACACACAATCCCTGCTCTGAACAGATTGCAATCTAGGAAAACAAACAGCATATGAAAGGTCAAGGAAGAAGAAGAATACAAAAACGTTATTACCATAGCAAATTACCAAGGGATGTAGTCTCCTTGCAGGCTGAGTGCCACCTGGATCAGCCTGTGACTAGGTCCTTAAGATGGTCAGGCTGGATATTCAGTTTCTGTCCATCATCAGCAATCTTATTGCACCACTGAAGTTTATGGCATCCACATTCTCTGCAGCATTCCTTGGTACACATGCTTTGGAATTTGTTGGTCCTCCATTCTAATAATATGCCCATACCAGTAAAGCCAACAAAACGGAACCAGTGTTGATAGAGGTGGTTTCTGGGTTCAATGTAAATAACATTTCTGACCTTGTCCTGTCACTTACTATGGAGCAGCTAATGAAAATGATGAGAATCAAAACCATCAAACTGGTGTTTTCAGCCTTCATCACCTATGTTTCTTCTTTGAGTACTACACATGTGTATCCCACTCATAATGTGTGGGCACCCCAGCATAGTAGCTCTGAACATTTTCATTAGTAGTGCCCAGTAAGGGCCATGCTCAAGCTCTGCATGTCCTCATACTCCTCTCCAAAGGCATAAAGAGTGCAGTGACCTTTGCCATCACTCAGTTCCTTTGGCACACCCTATGCAGAACAGCTAGAACACCAGTGTCCCTATTTTATTTACTTGTTAGGACAATAGTACTTTTTTGTTATTGTAGCTTAAGTGTTCATTAATGTTAGTGTTACCTCTTAAAAATATGAAGAGAGTTACATTTAAACTTTTATTTTTGTTCTGTTTTTAATTAGAATTTTAGTTGAGATATGGCAGAACATAAATAAACAGGTTTTAAATTATGCTCTTTTTGTGGGGATGGGGGACACTTACCATGTGTCTTTATTGCCCAGGCGAAGAACATGCTGTCATTAATCTGTAAATCTTTTTAGAAGTGCACACAGAAAGAGACAGTCCAAGTTAAAGCTTTTCTCATGGAAAAATTCTGAGCAGAGACAAAACTCAGGAACTTCCTCTTTACTGACAAATTCCTTTAGTGTTCCAATAACCAGGGATGTGTCTTTGAGCTCAAGAGTAAGGCCTAAAACAACCACGCAAACACTTTTGAAGCAGTTCTAGATCCCTGCCATCTTAAAAAAACAAACAAAAAAAACCTGTTATTCAGCACCACTTTCTATTTCCTGTGCCTGGCAGGAGAAAGTCTCCATCAAAGGAATTGATTAAGTTTAGCACTAAGGAAGTCAGTTCCAGAGCCCTTCATGGCCTATTAACATAGAAGGCACTCACAGCAGAGGGTGTGCAGAGAAGAAGGTCCTAAAATGATGTCTCAGGACTTACCTGCACCATCCCTTTCATCACCAGTGTGTGAATTTCAGTCTGCCCCAGTATCCGCTTTAGTGGCATTTTTAATGAGAGCATCTCTTTTAGCATTAGTAGTTTCATGGTCTTCAGAGCCTTCAAAGCAGCAAAATGAGTCACAGACTTCCTCAGCTCAGATGTCTTATGAAGGGGATTCCACAGCACTGGAAGACTCATTAATACCTTCCCTAGTTATCAGAATTACTCCAGATTATGGATCACCATTGTTAAATCTCCTCCTGATGAAGATTTATCTTCAATTTATCAATACAGTTGAGAATACAACCCGCTACTCAGATTTTAAAATCTCCTGATTTTGTTCCATGATAAAATCAGTCTCATCTTCTAACTCTGATTTCCCCTTCAGACTCTAATGGGAACCATTTTTCTAAGAAGAGAGAAAATAAAAAAAAATTAAAAGAGAGTGAGAGAGAAAGATGTGATACAAAGGAACCTCATTATGAATTTAAATAGGATTTATACCTTTACTCTCCTTGGTTATGCCCTAACTGGGAAACTAAGCCTTTGTCATATTGGTCCTCATGCCTACAATAGCTACAGAATTCAGGGCAAGTTTCCCCCACAATACCTGGGATAGACATGCAATCCTAATTCAAATTTAGGGAAACAGAGGAACAAAAGAATTCTAGTGATGAAGAGGTATCAGTTCACCAGGAAAATTCTTTTTACCTGATAAGACTGTTTTATTCACCATTCCTTTGACAACTGATGATGATAAAAACTTTCAGTAATTGAAGCACATGGTGGAAACACTGGAAGTCCCATAAGAAATGCTACATGAAAAGGCATACAAATTATTTGATATTTTACAACCAACATCTCAAAACAGAGATGCTCTTCCAATAAATGAAGGCATTTTAGAACTGGCAAAAGATCTTTGGTCCACTCCTGCCCCAGTTTCAGAGACTTCAAAACATGCTGATACTAGATATCAAGTACTTTCCAAAGGTTTTGCGTATTTTTATACACATCCATTTGCATCTTCATTGGTCATTACTTCTGTAAATAAGACAAAACAATTGGGAAAGTCAACTGCCAAAGAAGAACCAAAGAGATGAGACATGTTTGGGGGGAAAAAACATCAGCCTGTTTGCAGTGGGTCATCAAGCTATGTTATCTAAATATGATTATATATAATACACACTGTCTGACTTTAAGGAAAAGTTACCTACAGAAATTAGAGACGAGTTCAGTTCATGTGTGAAGTAGTCCAGTTGATTATTAAAACTTCTCTTCAAGTTGTTCTAGATGTGACTGGTAGTGGTGTCCATTCAATGGCTACAACTGTTTTTGAGATGTGCATTATGGTTGTCTTCATTAGGTTTACCTAATGATGGACAGACAACCATTGAAGATTTACCATTTCATTTCCTGAGCTTGTTTAGTACTAAAGTGGATGAGTCCCTATACTCATTTAAAAAGATTCAAGATCCACTCTCAGATCTGTAGGTTTATATACACCTGTGTTTAGGAAGAAACAGTTATGTCCTCAGCCTTCTTCCTTGAGCTGTAGGAATACTACATCTTCCTCATATTTTTACCAACAGAAAACTTATGATTAATCCAAAAGTGATTGGGATATCAGAAAAGGAGATTGTTCCATCATTCTCTTTGGTAACCTCTCAGGCCAGACACAAAGACATCAGATTTGATTTAATGGTTAAGGATCTTGGGCTAATCTTCAGGGATCTACATCCCTTATCCCACCCTTTGGTTCCCACATGTCGTCTTTTTCAAGCGGCTTGCATGGCAATCACAACAGTTTAATGTGTCCTTCAAGTTAAGGATAGTTATCATTCAGTCTGAATCTCTGCCTCTTCCCCAGACCCCTTCCCAGTCACTTTTCAGCACTACTCTCAAGAGAATGCTATGCATCAAGAAATAAATGACCTAATCAGTGTAAGAGAACTGGTACCTCAAGAATTTGTGGGAAAGGGCTTCTATTCCCCTTATTTTCTCAAATGAAAAAGAAAGGAGGTTGGCATCTGATACCAGATCTCAGGAATCTAAACAAATACATTTTGCAGGCAAAGTTCTGTATAATAACTCTTGCTTCAATTATTCCCACTCTGGTTCCCATCAATTTGTTCATTACCCTTGACTTGCAGGATGCTTATTTTCATATGTCAATTCATTCTAAAACCAGGAAAGTTTCTTTGGCTTATTGGTTTAGGAAACCACTGTCAATTCCAAATACTACCCTTTGGAATTTATTTGGCTCAGAGGGTGTTCACCAAGTGCCAGTCCATAGAAGTAGCTCATCTTTGCAGACAATGATTACATGTTTAGCCTACTCTGGACATTTGACTTGTATGGGGAAAATTGCAGGAATAAATGACTAGAGCAGCAAGGAATGTGATCCTCCTATTTTCATCCCTAGGTTTGAGAATCAATTTGAAAAAAAAATCAGATTTAGTTTGTTGAGGCTCAATTACATTCACAAGCAATAAAAGCATTCCTTCCGTCAAACAGATTTCATACAAGACAACTGATCCTCCTTCTTCAAGATCACTTTCAGACAACAGTAAAGATGTGTCTCAAACTTCTAGGCCACATGGCATCATGAACCTTTGTGGCTCCTTTTCCTATTCTGCTATTGAGACTCTTCTAAGCGAGGATTAAGTCAATCTACAAACTAAAAATTAATGACATGTCACTGAGGATGGCAATTCCAAGTAAAGTTTTAAGATCTTTGATACTGTGAACAACACTGATGTCAGATGAACCCAAAAACAGTTGGGGAGCACATATAGGTCATGTTCAGACTAATGGCCTGTGGTTTCATCAGGTTTCCGAGATACACAAATGATATTGGTATGAATTGAATTGATATTGGTATGAATACCGCACAAGATGTTTCTACCACTGATCAAGGATTCTTTTATCCAGATTCTTATGGACAACTCCACAGTGGCTTACTGGACGGACAAACTGGGAGGTACAAGATCAGAGACTTTATGTCAAGAAGTCATACGACTGTGGGACAGTCCTTAATTTGTGCCAGGGCTTGTGAGGGTTGAGCCCTGGCACCTCTAGGCTTGGCAGTTCATAACCTCATCACCTCTGGGCTTGCTGCATTAGTCATGAATGTAAAAAATGTTGCTTGAGCCTTGGCACCTCTTTCATTACAACGTAAGCACTGTGGGAGTGGTATATCCAGAATCATGTCAATCTGTCTCCTCTTCATTGTCTAGGGGAGAAAAATGGTTTAGTAGACTGGCTAAGTAGAAAGGAGACCTTGTCCCACAAATGGGATTTAGAAGATTAATTACTGGACTGAAACTTCCAGAAATGGGGGTTTCCCCAAACAGAACCGTTTTCTTTGAATCAGAACAAAAAGTGTTCAATGTATTGTTTTTGAGCAGGAAGGAGTCCAGAATCCATAGCAGGTCACATCATTTGATGTATGTCTTCCTTTTCCTTTAAGTCCCAGGGTGTTAAGGAAGATAAGGTCAGAAAAAGTTCAGGTTATATTGATAGCTCCTTCTTGGCCCTTTCCAGGTCTGGTTCTCAGGTCTCCCGATATTGTCCAATTGCCAATTTACCACACACCCAGTTCATATTTCAAAATCATTACTCAATTCTACACCCAGATCCAGCATAACTACGTCTCATGTATTGGATGGTTTCTAGATGTCCTTCTTATAGCGTATATTCTTCAGAAGTGCAGAATGTCTTACTTTGGAGAAGAAAATTATCTAGAAGAATTAAGTATTCTCTAAAATGTGTTTTTTCATTCTGGTTCACAGTCCTTCTCAGTGTTCTAGTTTAGTGATTTGTAATTATTTATTACATTTGAAGCACTTGGATCTCTCTCTTCAATTTAAAGTACATGTGAAAGATCCTACCAAATGTATGGTCCGTTTTGGTCAATTTCCTGGTTGTAGGAATTTAAAAATCATAAATTTCATTATTTCAGCTATTTAAATCTGAAATGTCACAGTGTTGTAATTGTAGGGGTCCTGACCCAAAAAGGAGTTGGGGGTGTCACAAGGTTATTGTAGGCGGTGTTGTGGTACTGCTACCTTTACATTTGTGCTGCTGGAGGAGGTGCTGCCTTTAGAGCTGGGCACCTGGAGAGTAGTGGCTGCTGGTCAGGCACCCAGCTCTGAAGGCAGAACTGCCGCCATCAGCACCACAGAAGGAAGGGTGGCAATACCATACCTTGCCACCCTTACTTCTGTGCTGCTGCCTGCTGAGATGGGCCATCAGTCAGCAGCTGGCACCCTCCGGCTGCCCAGTTCTGAAGGCAGCAGCACAGGAGTAAGGGTGGCATGGTATAGTATTGCCACCCTGACTTCTTCACCGCTGCTTGTGGGTGCTGCCTTCAGAGCTGGGCACCTGGCCAACAACTGCCGCGTTCTGGCCCCCTGGGTCTGACAGCAGCTCAGAAGTAAGGGTGGCAATATCACTACCCCCCCCTGAAATAACCTCGCAACCCCCCTGTATGCCTTTTGGGTCAGGACCCCTAATTTGAGAAACGATGGTCTCCCCTGTGAAATCTGTATAGTATAGGGTAAAAGCACACTAAAGACCAGATTTCCCGGTCCGTGACGCATTTCTCATGACCATGAATTTGGTGGGACCCTGTACATTTGGTAGTGATTTCAGCATTTCATCTGCCAGTAGAAGGGGGTTCCGTTTCCCCTCATCAATCAACGAAGAAAAGTTTTCTGAGGAGTCTAGTCTGACTCTCCTCCTATAATAAAGATTTTTTGATAATGGGATTTAACTCCATTTCTTCTCAAATGGAGCTGCCTTTTGAATTCCTAGCAAGCTGTTGAATTCAACCTTTTACCAATGAAAGTACATTTTTGGTGTCAAATACCTCAGCACATAGAATATGTGAACTACAAGCATTAATGATAAGCCCTTTCTACAGGATTTTTCATTTGAACAAAGTAACTGAGATCCCAGCCATCCTTCATTCCAAAAGAATTATCAGACTTTCATATAAATCAAGTATTCACCTATCAGTCGTCTTTTCAAGACCTTATTCGTCAACAGCTGAAGAAGTGAAATTACATATCTTGGATATTAAAAGATCATTGTTATGCTATCTGGATAGAACTAAATCTTTTCATAACACTTCAAGACTTTTTATTGCTTATGGTAATAAACGAAAAGAGATGGCTATATCATCTCACACTTTCTAAATGGGTATCTGATTATATTAGGACTGCATACAACAATAAGGTGAATCCTCCTTCAGACATTAGGACTCATTGTTCCTGAGCACAAGTGACATCAGTGGCATGTTTAAGTCAAGTGTCCATGCTTGAGGTTTACAGAGCAGTTACCAAAACTTCAGCGTATAATGTTTACAAAGCATTCATCATGAGTGAATGCTTCCACATCACACACCAATTTTGGAAGGGTGGTTTTGTAATATCTTTTCAAATAACTCCTAGCTCCCATCTTCATTTAAGATGACTGCTAGCTCATCATCATGAGTGGGAGCCTCAGGTGCAGTACTCAAAGAAAGACTGGTTACTTACCTTATAGTAAGTCTGTTGTTTTGAGATGTCTGCACATGCAGGTCTCCCTAAGACCTGCCATTCCTTACCCACAGTTTGGAACCTTATAAATTAGATTCTGGGCGGTAAAGGAACTGAGTGGTGGCTGGCATCACTGTGCTTTTAATGCTCTTGGGGGAGGGAGCATGATGACATGAAGAGTGTGACTTCAAACCCTACTGGACTCTCTGGGTGAAAATATTCCATGTTACATCTTGAAGAACCACAATTACTATAGGGTAAGTAGCCATCCATTTACTACCATACAATAAATATGGTATAACTGTGGTCCTATAGATCTGCTGCTTCATGAAAAGCTTAATGCCACAGCATTCCCACAGATGGGCTCAAAACATGGCAGCAGTTGCTGTTATACAAGTGTCCACATCCTTCAAACATCCTCCAGCACTGTCTATGACATTGGCCCAAACGTTTGACAGTTACTACCTGATCAATGTCCCTTCTGGACAGCTTAACACTTAAGATGGGGAGGAGGGATAGCTCAGTAGTTTGAGCATTGGCCTGCTAAACCCAGGGTTGTGAGTTCAATCCCTGGGGGGGTCCATTTGGGATCTGGGGCAAAAATTGGGGATTCGTCCTGCTTTGAGCACGGGGTTGACTAGATGACCTCCTGAGGTCCCTTCCAACCCTGATATTCTATGATTCTAACACTGAGCTGGTTAAAAAGAAAAGGAGTACTTGTGGCACCTTAGAGACTAACCAATTTATTTGAGCATAAGCTTTCGTGAGCTACATCTCACTTCATCCTCAAATAAATTGGTTAGTTTCTAAGGTGCCACAAGTACTCCTTTTCTTTTTGCGAATACAGACTAACATGGCTGCTACTCTGAAAACTGAGCTGGCTGTAATCTTGAGCAGGATGTCTAACCCATTCAGCTTTTGCTCTTGACAAACATGTATGTGAAGACTCAAATTGTAGCCTCACTTTTTTTTCTTAGCTCTAACAACTGTAAGCATCTCCTCACTGATCCATGGATGTTTGTAGGGCTGAGGCCCCAGCGCTGAGCTGGTAGAAGTCAGCACGGATGACTTGAAATAATGCTATTCCTCCTCAGATGACAGAGAGGTTGAGACTTCAGTCTCTAATGCTTTGATGTCCTCAAGCAGTTCAGAACAGAAACCCATTTGATAGCTTAGTTGTAATATGAGCTTTTGGTTAGTGGAACCAATTTCAGCTCATTAACTGGCTTTCTTTGAAATTGGAGGTGCACTTTTGTCAGCAGAAGCAGATGATCAGTGTCAAGTTCAACACTTCTGTGAATTCATACGTCCATGATAGTTCACCACCAATGACTGTTAATGAGTACATGATTATTGACAGTCCTAGTGAAATGATCTGAGCTGTGCTAGGTCTTCTTGTGAATCTTTGGGTGATGGAAGTGCAAGTCAGTGAACACTGTGTCATTGGGAGCTGCAAATTCCAGCTGTTGCTACCCTTTCCTGATCTTCTGCCTGATACCAAACCACCTGAGTGTATGTGCCTTTCCTACCTGTGCATTAAAGTTACTCATGATCATGATGACATCTCTTCTTGGAGTAACTGCAGTTTCTGGTAAAATATATATAATCTACTGTGACTCTAGCTTTACTTTTCTCATTCTTGTAAAATGGGTCTTTTTGCTAAGGTGAGTTTTTTGTGATTTGCAGTTTGATATGACATTCAAGTTAGACATTAGGAGCAAATGGAGGGGAAATATCTCAGTTTCCTACATATATTTGTGCTAGCTCTGTGATTGGAAATAAATAAATAATTTGCATAGGAAAAGGATGCAAAAACTATTCACCCATGCAAAAATGTTATTGAAAATGTGTGAAACTATAACCATTCAATTTGAGTCTACATGGTGTGATGCACAGGCATTTATGATTCCCCTACATTTCTATAGAAACTTTATCTTCAGTGCACAGTACAGGTACAGTATATCCGCATCCCTATATATTTTTCTATTTAAAGCTTACATACATGGAGAAAAGTAACCAGGATGGTAATAGTTTTAAACTTGAGTCTGACTAACAGAAAAGAATTGGTGACAAATCTGAAGGTCGAGGCAATTTGGTTGAAAGTGATCAGGAGATGACAGATATCATGGTTCTAAGGAAAAGGGGGGATGAGAGAAGCAGAATAAGGATGATGGACTTCAATAAAGCAGATTTTACCAAACTCAGATAACCTGTAGGTAAAGTCCATTGGAAATAAAATTTAAGGGAAAAACAAGTGTAGGAAAGCCGCCAGTTTTTCAGAGACAATATTAAAGAAGTAACAGCAAACAAAAGATAGGAAGAACAGTAAGAGGCCAATATGGCTCCATTAGGAGCTTTTTAATGACCTGAAAATCAAAAAGGAATCATAAAAATTGAACATGGACTGACTGCCAATGATGAGTATAGAAGTATAGCACAAGCACATAGGAACACAACCAGAAAGGCTAAAACACAAAATGTGTACATCTAGTAAGGGATATAAGAGGCTCTGTAAATACTTGAGGAACAGGAGAATGATGCAGATCTTTTACTTAGTGGGGAAGGAGAACTAATAACAGACAACATCAAGAAGGTGGAGGTATCTAATGCCCATTAGGTTCAGCCTTCACTAAAAAGTAATTGGAAACACAATTATTACAATTGCTTAACACAATTAATAACAACAAGGGAGAAGGACTCTAATCTAGAATAGGGAAAAACAGGTTAAAGAATATTTAGAAAAGTTAGATGTATTCAAGTGAACAGGCCCTGATGAAATTGACCCAAGGGCACTTAAGGAACTAGCTAAAGCAATCTCAGACCCATTTTCAATTATTTTTGAGAACTCATAGAGGATGGGTGAAGGCCCAGAGGACTGGAGAAGGGCCAGCATATTACCAATCTTTAAAAAAGGGGAACAAAGAGGTCTCAGAGAATTATAGACCAGTCAGCCTACCTTTAATGCCTGAAAAGATATTAGCACACATTTTTAAACAATCAATTTGTAAGTACCTTCACAATGATATTTCATGTATTCATCAAGAAAAAAATCATGCCAAACCAATCTTATTTCTTTCTTTGACAGGGTTACTGGCCTACCGGGTAGAGTGCAGCAGTAAAAATGATATAGCTTGACTTTTGGTAAGATTTTTAACATAGTGACATATGACATTCTTATAAGTAAACTCAGGACATTTGGTCTAGATGAAATTACTTTAAAGTGGGTGCCTAACTAGTTAGAAGACAAAGCTCATGTTTTGCTGTCAAACTAGGGGGGCTGTAGCGGGGCAGTCACCCTGCTCCAGCCCTGAAGGGGTTAAAACAGCCCTGGGAAAGGGCTGTCCCAGGGGAGCCAATAGGGTAGGTTAATTGGAAAGGCACATCCCAAACGGGCCACACCTGGCCCTGTTATAAGGGCAGTGAGCCAGGAGCTGAGACTCTTTCGCTTTTGAGAGAGAAGGACTGGCTGCCTGGGAGAGAAGGGTACCTGCAGTGGAGCAGGGCTGGGGGAAGGCCAAAGGAGCTGAGGAGCTCTAGCCTGGAAAAACCCTAGGCTGCAGGCCTTGCTAAAGGCCAAGAAAGGTACTGGGGCTACGGAGGTCTAGCCTGGGAATAGACAGGGGCAGCTGGTCCAACCCCCCTTGCCGATGAGTGGTTTACAGATTGCAGTCTGCCCCAGGGAGCTAGGGCTAGATGGTGACTGGCACTAGCCACTGAATCAAGGTGTTGATAGAGGGTTGGGGGTTCCCCTGAGTGGGGAGACCCAGATTGTGGGTTATTGCTGGGGGCAGAACCCTGACATAGAGGGGCACCGGGGTCTGGGAGGGACATGGGGGCTAGTGGCAGGCAAGGCACTGGCCTGCAGAGGGCACTCCAGGCTGGAAGAGCTAATTCCCGAGACAAGCAGCAGGAGGCACTGTGCCAGTAAGTCATTGCCTCACTACCAGGGCATATTTAGCTGGGTCTGCAGGTGTCTGTCCTGAGTCTAGTACTAGTCAATATTTTCATTAATGACTTGAATAAGGGACTAGAGAGTATGCTCATAAAATTTGTGGTTGATGTCAAGCTGAAAATGAGTTCCAAACACTCTGAAGGACAGGATTAGCATTCAAAAGATTGGAGAATTGGTCTGAAATCATGACAATGAAATTCAATGAAGAAAAGGGTGAAGTAGTAGATGTAAGAAGGAAAAATCAAATGCCCAAAAATACAAATTGGGGAATAACTGGCTAGGTGGTAGTACTGCTGGAAAAGATTTGGAGGCCATATTAGATCACAAATTGAATATGAGCCAGCAATCTAATGGAGTTAGAAAAAAAAATCTGTGCAGGGAAGTGAGGGACAGAGATTTGAATGTGTTTACCCTGCTGAGCTCCTGGCTCAGCACAGTCAGAAGGAATGACCTCCAACATCCTTGCCACTACTTCTCCCTGCAGGGCAGCTGCTTGGTCACTGCTTTGTTCTCTGGCCCCCCTACCCTTCCTGGGACTGCGTGTGGAGGGGCACTCGGGGAGCATGCATTGTCAGAGTGGTGAGTGGGAGCCAGCCCCAAAAGTTCCCTGAATCCTCCCATGGCGGCAGCTCTGGCTCCTCTTTGTTGCTGTGCAGAGATTGCCTGGAGCAGGGAGCAAAGCTCCCAGGAGGGAGGCAGTTCCTGGCTGCCAGGATGTTGGGGGTCATCCCTCCCCCAGCTGTGCTGAGCCAGGAGCTCTGCAACTCCCCTTCCCTGCAGGGTAGCTGCTTGGTCCTGCTCCATTCTCTGTCCCTTTCTCCTGGGCCCCTCCTGCCCTTCTTGGGGCTGCATGTGTAGAGGCAGCATACACTGTGAAGGCAGGGAGTTGGAGCCAGCCCCCAAACTTCCCCACAGCCTCCTGGAGTCAGGGATGAGGGAGCCGCAGGGGGTGCTGGAGCACTTCACGGCCCCACAGCTGGCAGCAGACAGGCTGGGGTATGTGTGTTTTCCTCCAAAACCTACATTTTATGTCAAACTTCAAAACAAACAGACAAAAATAAACAAAAACACTTTCATTGAAGAGCCCCTTAAAAAGAAATAAGAATTGCAATGTTTCATTTTCCTAGTTTGCCAGCCCTGGAGACTGATGACCTAATTATCCTCAGAATAGATTCCCCCTTGGCATTTTCCTGCCAGTGTGACTTGGTCTAGAGGTGGAGAGCCTGATTCTCAGATTAGATGGTAGTTCAGTATAAAGCCTTCTCCAACTGCAGTCATTTTACTGAGACAGGCATTGAAGGAGATAATTATGCAGTTTATGTATCATGTGAATCCAAGTCCCATCAATTGCATAGTCACAGTTAGTAAACAAGGTGGGCAATAGAGTTTTCCCCCAGTGCAAAACATTCAAGTGGCTAGAGTGTCGACACAGGGGACGGAGGGCACTAGACACTCTGGGATAGGGCTACTTTGACTCAGGTCTGGGTTAAAATGCAATGTAGATGCTCAAAGCCATGGTTCCCTGATATGGCTCAGCTGATTCAAGTCCCACTAACCCTAGGCTTACATTGCTATGTAGACATACTGCTAGAGGCTCAGTCTAGCATTTCAGAAGCTGACAGACTCCCAAGGGGGATTACACACACTGTGGTGATGTACATTAAAGATATTTTTTTTAGAAATATTTCCGAGATAAAAATGTATATATTGCTATTATTTTCCATAGCCTTCCACATGTAAAGCAGACTTCTCTAGTAAATCCAAATTCTATTATCAAAGACACAGAGGCCACTGCTTTAATAAAAAATATGAAACAATTTTGCTCTACATATGATGTTTTGTAACAACTGCAAATTCTTATGATACATTTAGCTGACATGCAAATGATCATTAAATTAATACTCCTGCCTTGCTCAACACCTAAGGCAGAAGCGTGCAGGGTATGGTAGGATAGTTCATTCTATACCTCCATACATCACGTGGGGTGAAGTTGGCCCAAAGTAGCTGTATTTTAATACATAACTATTCTGTGAAATCAGGGTTTATTTTTGTCATTTGAGGGTATTGGTATTGATTGTCTGATAATTTCATTAATTTGCTATAGCATGGTGAAGCTGTAAACAAAAAAATAAAATCAGGATTAACAGCTATTTGAAACTCCAAGAGGTTAATATTGTATTATATTAAAATTGCTAGATTGTCATCTTCCTTTGTTCCTGGGGTGCTGAAGCAACTGTAACCTTATTGATGGATTGGTGATTCATTGATTAATTAATTCATATTGATTGAAATTGATTATCTTTTAGATCACAGTGGTCAATACAGGTTTGGTCTCCTGAGGACTACAGCATCAGGAATATTTCCCTCAGTTTCACTAGAATAAGAGACCCTAGAATCACACAAGAAACAATTGCAATTTATCACTAGTCCTTTTTATTAACAAATCCACCAAGCAGATAAACAACCCCACAAACACTGAAATACAATAGCATATAGAGAGATAGTGCAAAGCATTTAGCCCTATCACTGGCATCATTCACATTTCACATCTCCTGCTGGGGGACCTTGGAGTGTCAGGTATTATCTTCTTCCTCATCATCTTCATTGTCACCCATGGTTGTCACTGTAGTATTTCCCTGTGTGTGTCCTCCTACCCCATACACACGTACAGATCGAACAACACTTTTTTAGCCTGTGTTATGCTTATGCCTGCTAAAACTCACACATATCCATAAGGCCCATAAAACTCCTTTTTCTTTATCCATCCTTCCATACCCACTAATTTAGGCTTTCTATCCCATTATCTCACTGGCTATCCCCTTATTCTCACTAACATCTACATCAATAATTTACCATAGTTATTACAGAATCCCCTGAATTATTACTATTGGACATCTTGTGGTAGTTATTGGTATATTGTGGCATATTTTCCAGTGTATTATTGCATAGTTTCTACAGCAACAGCATGTAACCCACCTTTTACTGTAATTTTACCCTTTACTAGCACAGGGTTTTCTTTTGGTCAGCTAGTCAAGCTAGTCTATTTCAGGCCTAAAGTGAATATATTACAGGCCTGAAGCCTGTAGGCCCTGTGTTACTACATTAATTAATATAAATATTTCACCTCTATATTCTAAAGATACCTAATATTGCTTATTCTTTGCTACTAGGGGGAAATAAGGTTATACTGTGTAGTTACATTTATCTTAGTTGATGTATGTACCCTACTTTGTCAGTATTTTTAGTTGACATATTAACTGGTATGGAAACATCTCAAGATGACGACAATATTATACAGTCATAGTTCACCCAGAAAGCTATGTTAATTGAATATAATTTATGTTACAAAGTCAAGCACTCAAAAGTTGCCTGTGTAACTTTAATTCAGCCCCCTAGTGCTCATGCATTATTATATAGTCTTTAATTATATGATCACTTATTTCCACTGGACTCCTGCCTCATTGCATGCACAGAATGGATGATCACTCAATGAGCATCCAATTCAATATTTTTCCTCCTTATTGTTCAATATATGGCCTCATGCCTTATTTATAGCACACTATTCAACTTTGTTCTGAAGACAGAATTATTAATTTCCTTATGAACTTTTCTATGGTGTTCATCATTACTGTATCTGAGCACTTCGCATAGTACAGAGGAGTGTGTACTCTAGTGGAAACAGATTTTTCTGGTTGTTGCCCCCAAGCCTGAGCCCTTCTGCCCTGTCCCAGCCAACTTGTCCCTATCCCAGTCCTGACTCATGCCCACCCATGCCTCTTTGTTCATCTTAGTCCCATTCTTTTTACCTACCTAGTCTCTGTCTCCACTCTTCAGGCTTGTCGTACCAGTCCCAGTCTTCTTGCCCAGCCAGTACTTTTCTCTCCCTCCAAGCCCCGATGTCTCCCTCCCTCCAGTCTCTCCCCCTCTCCACACCCCATCCCAGTCTCCTTGCCCATCTAGTTCTAATTCCCACATCACAACTAATCTGGTCGGTCTCTTCCTTCCCCCTCACTGGCTCTCAGTCCTAATCTCCATCCCCAGGCACTCATGCAGTCTCAGTCTGTCTTCCACACCTGCATAGTGCATTGCCCTAGTCTCTTTTCCCATCCAGTCCATTCTCCCTCCTCCCCACCAAAATCATTCTCAGATCCTCCATCCCCATCCATCCCACACATTTTTGTCTGATCTCAGTGTTCACTCTTCCCAGACAACTGTCTCCCAGTCCTGTCCCATCACTGTTTCCCTCCATGGTCCCCAATCCCAATCTCCTGCCCCAACTAGTCTCAGACTCTTGTCCATTCTGCTAGGAGTCCTACTCTCCTGCCCAAGCAGTCTCAACTTTTCCTCCCACAACAGCTCCCAGTATCAGCCTCCCCTCCCGTCCCCTCCCCTCCCTCTACTCCAGTCAGTGCTCACCAGACTGCTTAATCCAATCTTCTCTTGTTCCTCCCCTCTGGTCTAGCTTTTTGTCAGACTGCTTCCTCCAGATTGACTGAGTGCCAACCACTGTGTTTGTTGGAGGGAGAGTGTCACTGAGAGCACAGAAGACAGAGGATCCCTATTCTCAGTTCTGGTGCTCAGTCACACACCATCCTACAGCAGCTGGGAGCAGCCATTATAAGGAATGTTTGTCTTTATCCCCGTAGCCTTGGGCTGGAAGGAGCATGCTGCTCTGTTGCTCTGTAGGGATGGTGCATATGCAGTATATTCAAATGAAGGAGCTCTGAAGGGAAGGAACATGTTCAGTTGCTCTGTGCGGATGGCACATGTGCCATCTAATCAGCACTAGAAGGCTCAAGCATGTTCAGTGAAAATGGAATCTTCTAAGATTTTAGCAGCTAAAAATAAACTAAGTCTATTCTGAGCATATGCAAACTGTGATTAGTCAAAGACTCATAACTTGGCCAAATTTGGGGCAGATTTTCATAGAGATGGCAAAAGGCATGTTCCTGATACAAAAAATAGCCCTCTGTCAAATCTCAAGCCCCTGCTCCCAAGCAGGGGGGTTTAGAGCTGCTAAAAGAAAAGGTCACCAGAATATTTTAACAGGGGAACAACAGTGTATTTTTCCTAGTCTCATTGTCTTATATGGCCTGACTATTTTCGCTGAAATTTTCCAAAATATTTTAGCCTGAAGTAGAAAACAGACGTAAAATTTCAGCCCCAATGGTCACAATTTAACAAAGTAATAAGCAATTGAATACAAGGTTTTATAAATGGGTTTGGTAGCATCACTTATTAAGGTTGTTTAACGCTTCCCAATATAATATATACACACATATATGCATTAACAAACTATGACTGACTGTATAATATTGTGATCCTTATGAGATGTATCCTCAACTCTTGCACACAGTTTTTATTTCGTAAGCACCTGTTCTTATCAGCTTTAAATCCATATACACGTTTTTAAAGTCAGTCCAAATCCACACCTCAAAATGAACCCTGTACTGTGTCCTGAGCTTCAACAAATTGGACTCTGATGGAATACAAGGGAATAGTTCCAGAATAGCGTATCCTTTATGGAACATCAAATCACAGAAATGTATAGCTGGAAGGGAGCTAAAAGAGATCATTTAGTTCAGCCTTCTGCACTGAGACAGGACCAAGTATACCTAGATCATCCCTAGCAGGTGTTTGTCTAACCGGTTCTTAAAAACTATCAAGGATGGGGATTCCACAACTTCCTTTGGAGATATATTCCAGAACTTAATTATCCTTTACAGTTAAAAAGGTTTTCCTAATATCTAACCTAAATATTTGTTTAGCCCATTACTTCTTGTCATAACTTCAGTGGACATGGAGAACAATTGAACATTGTCCTCTTTGTAACAGTCTGTAACATAGTTGACTGTTATCAGTTCCCCTCTTCAATCTTCTTTTCCAAGACTAAACATGACCACTTATTTTAACCTTTCCTCATAGGTCAGGCTTTCAAAATCTTTTATGCTCGTTGTTGTTCTTTTGAATCTCTTTAGTTTGCCTACATCTTTCCTAGAGTGTGGTGCCCAGAACGGGACACAATACTCCAGCTGAGGCCTCACCAGTGCTGAGTAGCTGGGCTGAGTGAATTGTCAGGGCGGGGAGTGGGAGCCACCCCCAAACTCACCCCACAGCCACTTGTGACAGCAGCTCTGGCTCCGGCTCCTCACTGTGAGGAGGTTTTGGTGCTGGCTCCCACTTGCTGCCTTGACGGTGCACACAGCCTGGGTCCCCCTGCACATGCAGCCCCAGGGAGGGAGGGGGAATCAGGATCAAGGGCCAGACAGTGGAGCAGGGACCAAGCGACTGCCCTTCAGGGCAGGGGGAGTGGCAGGGCTCCCAGCTCAGCATGTCTGGTGGAAAGATGACCCCCCAAATCCCTGCAGATGGGAGCCACCCCTTGGCTCCCTGGTCTGGGTGAACTCTGCTAACCAGTGAGGAGGAGCTGGGGCAGGAGCAGAAGCTGCTGCAAAAGGAGCAGGAATGAGGAGTATGCTCAGACATTCAGTAATGGTGCTTCTGGTCATTGCACTGGCTGCCTGCAGTGCTGCTTCTCTGCTGCTGGAACTCTGGAATACATCCAGACATCTGGGACCCGAGTCAAGCCAGAGCCCTGTGCACAAAGGAAAGCTGTGGGGCTTGGACCTAGATCCCAGCTTAGCATAGGCTTGGACCCTCCAGCCCTGCATGGTCGTAGGACCCCAGATGTGAGCCCTAGGTTAGCACAATTGGTGTGTGGATGCAAGGGGAATTCGGCTTGAGCCTGGGTTCAAGCCTGGGCTTACATTGCTATGTAGATATCATAGGAGTCCTACCCTATTAATTTCAATGATGTTGGCTCTAGAGTCTTGAGGCAGCATTCCCTAATTTGCTTGGAGTCCAGGGAGGGGACATAAAAGACTGAAAACTCCCACAAAAGCCGATAGAGCAGTTTCTGATGTGGTGATTTATACAAACAGTTTTCTGGACCATTAAGGAGCCAGGACTGTTCAGTTCCTCAGTGGGTGGGGACAACCTGATTCAGAGACAAAGGGTCTTATTTTAGTTTAATTTGGGGGCTTTAGATTTGGGAATAGAACTGAAAGAGGAGCAGAATAGCTCAGGGAGTCTCTGATTAATGTCCCCTTCCCTCCCCACAAAGGGAGTCTTTGAAGTTCAAAGTAATGCATATCGGAAAACATAATCCTAAATATATATACAAAATGATGGGGTCTAAATTAGCTGTTATCACTCAGGAAAGAAATTTTGGAGTCATCATGGATAATTCTCTGAGAACATCTGCTCAATGTGCAGCAGCAGGCAAAAAAGCTAACAGGATGTTAGGTACCATTAGTACAAGGAAGATAATAAGACAGAAAAATATCCTAATGCCACTATATACTACATGCAGTTCTGGTTGCACCATCTAAACTCACACATTAGATTGGAAAACTTACAGAGAAGGGCAACAACAATTATTAGGGGTATGGAACAACTTCTACATGTGGAGAGATTAAAAAGACTGGGACTGTTCATCTAAGAAGAGAGAGAATTAAGGGGAGAGATGATAGAGGTGTATAAAATTATGACTGGTATGGAGAAAATGAATAAAGAAGTGTTATTTATCCCTTCAAAATTACACAAGAATCAGGGCTCACCAAATGAAATTAACAGACTGCAAGTTTAAAACAAACATACAGAACTACTTGTGCAGACATCACACAGTCGAACTTGCTGCCACGGAATGTTGTGAAGGCCAAAAGTTTAACTGGTTTCAGAAAATAATTAGATAAATTCATGGAGCTTAGGTCCGTCAATGGCTATTAGCCAGGATTATCAGGGAGTCAACCGCATGCTCTGGATGTCTCTAAACCTCTGACTAGCAGAAGCTGGGACTGGATGACAGGAGATGAATTATTCAATAATTGCCCTGTTCTGTTCACTCCTTCTGAAGCGTCTGGTACCAGTTGCTGTCAGAAGACAGTATACTGGGCTAGATGGACCATTGGTCTGACCCAGTATGGCCATTTATAGGTTCTTAACTGCTGTGGGATCTAGTGTGTAGTTGAACAGTTCCAGCCCTGCAGAGACCAGCGGCCAGAAAGGCAGAGAACTAACCTGATGCCAGCTACCTAGAGCCAGACAAGACCTCTTTAGGACTCTAGACCAGGGATCCAGGAGAGGACCCTGCCCCATTTGGGGTTGAAAACACTGTAAGAGGGGCTTGTTTGTTTTTTCTGAACCTGCCAACATTTTCAGCATTGCTACTCTTGTCTCTAGACTCATCCTAGGTTTCCCATGTGCCCGGAAAGATGTCAGGGTGGGAACATAGGGCTGCAGTACAATTGTGAATGGTGGGAGGTGGGGAATTTGATGTGCTATTAATGTTTAAGTATGTATTAGTTAACCTTAACCTAGAGCCTCTATTTCCTACTCCAATCAAGCCACCCCTCCCATTTTTACATTGTTATTTTCAGGAGTGGCATTTCATTTGTTGGAATTTGTAATATTGCATTTTATTTCTTGTGTACTGGATCAAACTTCCTGTTCAGAGTAGCAGTATTATCTATTTTTCCAAGGAGCAGCACTCCTTGTGTCCCACACACACAGAGTGGATGGAACAACAAGGCATCATAGCAAAGAACTCAGGATCCAATTCATGTGGGAGAGGGAAGAAGCCACTCCAATAAGCAAGGACTAGGGAGAAGGCTTGCGCAACACCTTCGGAGAGGGGCTACATGTTTATTTCTTCTGTCACCTTCATTTTGCCTCCCATTCCTTCTTAGATAATTTAATCTATATAGTTGCAGATATGAGGACAAAACCTCCTTTTGGTGTCAGTGGAGCTTTGTGAATTTATCCTGCCTGATGTTCTAGACCCAAATATACATTGCAAATTTGCATAGTGTCAGCCTGTGTGTTTAGTCAAAACTGGCCCCCAATTTATGAATTGCTTGGCTAATCTATGATCTCATTGTTGCCTGGAAAATAAAACCAAATACTTATTATGAAGGCAAAATATACTAGGCAATGTGTGTTCTGAGATATGGAAGGAATGAAAAGAAAAATCCTTTCTATTTAATCTATTCTGAATCAGTTTTTGTTCTAATATGTTATTAAAATTGCCTTTTTTGCCTTAGAATCTAAGCCACTAGGGCTATGCACAGCATAACTATTGTATAAATGGATACCAATAAATTATATGCTTTCCAAATTCTGTACCATGGCTAAAAATAACAGACCACCTACTGTAATGTCCTTACGATTGTAACAGCAGCATATGAATTTATGCAGCTACTTAAGAAATCTACTTCAGGGCATTCTATCTCTCTTCCTTTATTAATCAAAAGAAGCTTGTATCATTTCAAACAAAAGCTTGAAAAATAGTAACAGCCTTGTCTTCATTGCTGAAGGAATAAAATCTTGTAGGGACAGTAAAATTTCAATATAATGAAATGCTTGCCACCCTAAATGAAGAAATATTGATGACCTAAAATGGGGTATACTTGAAGTGTCCCTTTATGTACCATTGTTTCTGGTCTCACTCTCTCTTGCGCTCTCTCACACATACACACACATTCTGTAATATCTCATCTCTGTCAGATCTTCTAAACCATGATCTCAGGCTAACCTTCTATTCCAATTTACAAGAATATAATACTGGGTTTTATTTGATGGTTTGGTTTGATGTCACTACCTTTATTTATGGTTAAAAATGTTTGCAAAGGGTTTATGCCACTGAAACAGACACTTGCATCCACAAGTACAGTGAGGTATATGTCTGCTGAAGATTTTAAAAGACGACTGCAACCATGAGGCATATTTGCCGAAGTTTACGAGTGGATAGAGTAGAAAAGTGGCTTGGAAAACGTGGCCACTACAAAATTTCTAAATGACTGCACGTGAGCAGAAGTGGGAATCAAAATTGTCTGTGCCACTACTTTAACCTACAGAAGTCAGCATAGGGTGAGCAGCTCTAGTATATCCAGATTGTTATACTATGGTCATCACAGCACAGCCTAAATACCTTAACAATCTGGGGCAAAGTATGCTAACCTTAATTTCTCTAAGCACTTCAGCTTCACCATATTTCTGGCAAATAGGTTATCCAAGAATGAAATTATCTGTTTTTATTATTTATTTTTACTTTCAAAATTTTGCAAAGTGAATGTAGCACTTATGAGAGCTACCACTGCACAGCTTCTGTCCCCAGAAAAGGGGGAGGCAGCAATACAAGCTTCTTCAAACTGACCTACCATTAATTCCAGCCTTGATCAGGAGGGACCGCCTAGAAGAGTACCAAAATTATATGACCATTTGGCCTCCTGAGATTGCTGGCAAAGGTGTCATTTCTGGGAGTGATTTGGGATGTGGATGCTAAGCCCACAAACAAATTTTATGTTGGCCACAGGTCATGCTTCAGCCAGCTAACTTTCAGTCACTTGGTATTTGAACCAGTGATGTAGATGATATCACTTTAATCAACAATTTTCCTCCGGGCTCTGCATCGATACATTTTAAAATAGCACAATCATTACTCAGATCTTGTGTGTGTCCTTGCTAGATAGTCATTCTGCAGACATCTAATTCCTAGCCTGCTGCTTTCAAATTCATTATGCAGCTGAGAGTCTCTACAACTTAAGACTTTCCAATCAGAATTACAACACCACAGACAATAGTTTGTAAAACAGAATATCATTTGCCATAAGGCTTTATTCATGTAACTAGTCAGCTGGTATAGCTCATTCTCTTTCTGTTAACCCTGTGCTCCAGTTATCTGTGAATAAGCATAGCATATCCAGCAGATATCCATCCCCAATTGCTTTCAATTATTAGTCTCAGTGGGTTGGGTTTGGTTTGTTTTCCCCAAATTTAAGCTCCCTCTTACTTAGACCTGGGTGAAATTTTTTACCAAGGGACACCTGGGGCACAGAGGAGCCCTGACCACACCCCTCTCCATTAGTATTCTTCTCCTGCAGGAGGGGCTAGGGGAATAAGCTGCTATTCCAGCTCTATGCCATTTGGGGTTGGCATAAGGGGAATTTCTAGGCAGTTAGGCCCAGAACCACAAAGGTATTTAGGCACCTAAGTCCCAGTTTTAGACACCACTGCAATCCACAAAAGACCCCCTCAACTGCGGCCTAACCCTGTAGATGCCTAGCTAGTCGCCTATATTTCCTTGGTAAAAGCTCCCTTGGTGCCTAAGTTTTTCCTCTGGGAATGCATTCTGCAGCCTCATTCTAGGCATCTGGATGACTATCTCCTGCTTAAGCTCCAGTGTGATTCATTAACTGGGGAAGACAGGCTAAGGAGCACCTATGTCACCTATTGAGACTGATCTAGTAAGTGTGCTCAGAGCCCATCTCCCAGGTCAGTTCCCATTCAAAACCTGGCTAGAGGAGGAAAAGCTGATGGTAGTGGCTCCCTCCTGTTGAAGTCATTACACTTTGGATACATAATTAAAAATAGTCACTGGCTCTGGACCCTGGGTCTCTCACCTGCTAGGTGGGTGTCTTAACCGTTGGATTATGGGTCATTTGTCTGTCTTTCTCTTTGGCCCAATGACTAAGTATTTCAAAAAAGTGAAATCACTTCAAGAGGAGAGACTATATCCCTTTCAAATTATCCCATAACTCAGTGGTTAGAGCACTCTCCTGAGAGGGGTGAGAGAGCTCTGTTCAAATTCTTTTGCACCATCAGGCAAAGGGAGGAGTGGAACCCATGGCTCCCATGTCCCAGGTGAATGCTGTAACCACTGGGCTAAAAGTTATAAGGTGAGCACCTCTTCCCATTTTGTCTAGAGAAATACAGGCACCTCACTCACAAGAATCAGCTTTGGCACCTAAATCTAAGAGAGGGGTTCCTTGTGGTAGATAGCTAGCAGAGATAGGCACCTCACTGCAGCTTGGATTTAGATGCCTATCTCTATGAGAGGGCTGAGCCTAGGACACAGTCCTCTGGAAGGCATCTCCCATTGTCTGTCTTAGGCAGTTTTCCTCCTAGCATGCTAGCTTTGTGGACCCTATTCTTAGGTTCCTAGTTCTCCCCATTCATTGTAGAGGGAGCTTTGGCACCTATTCAGCTTTGTGGATTGTGTTATTCCTGTGGATTTTTTTTTCTTTTTAAGGCACCAACATTTGATTCAATGTTTAAGTCTTTTTGTGAATCTGGGCCTTCATTAAGAAAGATGGCTTTCTGGCTGTATCCGGAGATTGAAATTCAGCTTTATAATGGAGCCCAGTAACCCTAACTATGGAGATATTATGGGTTGTGTTTCCAAAGTCAATAGTGGACTCTGCCACACAACTGCCACTGGAATTAGTGGGAATTCTGTAGCAAAATCCTCCCTTGAGATTAAAAACTGTAGTCAATATTATTGAGAGATCAAGGACTAATTATGATCTAAACTGGATAAAATGCAACCCACTGCAGTGATGAGCACTTTTGTAAAATCTTGTGATAATAACAACATACACTTGTTCAGGCAAGTTTTTGGACGACTTTCAATGGCACTATACAGATACTTATCAATTGGTGATCAGGTGAAGTCCTATTTTATGGTACTTTGTTTCATATAGTATACTCTATTTAGATGCTGTTGGTGCAATATTTGAATGTACATCTTTAAAATTGTCATCTCTTGGGTAAGAGAAGGGAAACAGTTTGATATCAACTTTTTTTTAAACCTAAAACAAGATTTCAGTAAATTGTAAGTAGGCATAGACAGTAGCTAAAATAAAAGCCTCCCCCATTCTAATGTCAACTGTGTTACCAACAGGGAAATAATAAAAGATGTACAGGAACAGTTTGTACTATCAAACAGTCCCATCACAAAACTATGCTATTAGCTGCAGACTGCCTGAAATGCCCTCCAGCATAATACAAAAAACCCAAGAAGAATAGAAAATATAACTTGGTCCAGTATTGGACTTAATTGGAACTCTGCCTCCTTCATGCTCAGAGGAAAAATGAAGCTGAAAGGAGCAGATGCACAAAATAAGCGTCTAAGAAGAGTAGTGACTAAGAAAGGTCCTGTGGTGCTAAAGAAATGTAAATCAACTTCTGAACCTCTCTAGAGGACATTGTTTCAAATAAGCAGCCATGGAGGAAAGATAACCTCAAAATGTAAAGACACTGACCATTTGCTCTGCAGAGCAGATGTTCTCTTGTGGAGAAGAATGTCCCATTCATGTCATCTGAATGTTTTTCAGACACTAAATCCCATATTTTCTAAAAGTATGTGCACAACTTTGTTGCAATTTATAATGTAAAATGTGATACCATCCCTCTTGGGATTAAAAAAGTAAAAGCACGAGCAGCTACAGTTTGAGTTAGCGAGCCACGGCTTCATAGCCTTTTTCCTTTCTCTGGGTTTTCTGTTCTGGATAGAATGTTGTGAAAAGGACATGAAAACTACACAATTCTGTTTCTGTTACACCAGACAAGCATTTCTTTTCTTGTTGTTTACAACTTGTTGCCTTGATTCAAAAGTCCTAATACACTAACCTTGTCCAATAATCCACAAACAAACACAGGGCTTGAATCTTTTTGATTGGCTACTTGCGCTTTTTTGCATACCGAACTGAGTTCCTACTGTACCTGAGCACTATTGGAAGAGTATGCACAAAGCAAGTATTTGTAAATGTGGCTAAATATATAGCTGTCTGTCCATGTGTTCACACAAGCACTTTATTTCCACATGTACATCCAGCACTGAGTATGATAGGGGATCTCAAATTTTTCCATGCCTCAGATCATGATTTAATACATGGTGAACGGAAGAACAGGTGGTTCACCGACATGCACATACAGCTCTGTGATAACCATAGCAATTGCTTCCATGGAAATGTAATGATGGAGATTATTTAGGTTGACATTTTCGATACTGCTAGAATATGGAGGCCCAAATTCCCATTAAAATTAATGCAAATTGAGCATCCAAATACATTAAGCACTTTTGAAAATCTTAATCTTGCTTTATTTCTGATTATTTTTAATGCAATTTAGTATCTGAAAATGAGGAGGAGGCGCCAATACCATGCAATTTATTAGCTATCTGCAAACCATCAAAGCTGCTCCACAGACCTCGTTTAAGAACCTCTGGTTATGTGAATTGAGACACATACGCTGGGAGTATTCGGAAATTTAGTTTTATAGGATTCTAAAATGTTAAAAATGCTGGATGATTTATTTTCTCATTTACCAAAACCAAAGGATTTATATTTTTAAATGTTGTAATTTAACATTTTTAAAGGAAAGTATTTGCATTCCATGGCGTTAACTATTTTTAGGAACTGGATACAATTAGGCAGAAACTTATTGTGCCTAGAAATCAATGGGAGAAGCAGGCAGATTTGTATGTTACATGTAGGTTCCATTATCCAATTTACATTTCTCATACAGTGGAGGTAAATTTGGTTTTGTTTATAACTTGCTCACATTATATGTGGTTTGGGAGTTGTATATTAAATTAGATAATCTGCAGCTGCTGGAAAGATTATGTTTCTCTGTCCTTGAATGCTTTACTCTGGATTCTGTGATGGCTTTGCTGTGAGTTTTATAGAGGTTGGTAAAATATTCCTTACTCATAGTGCCATCAAGGTTTGACACTTTCAGTGATTTTCACATTTAGTTAATTTCAATTATGATTTTGTTTTGGAATGGTAAGGTTGAAAATTGATATATAGATAGATGTGTGTATACACATAATACAATTACACAAACTAGCCAAAAACAAAACAAGTATTAGAAACTATGGAAATGATCATCTGTGGTTAAATATACAATTCTCAACCCAACATTAAGATATTCATACATGGAAAGTTTTGTCTGCAATTTTAATTCTGGCCTTTGTAATTATGCCAGTTTCCAATCTTCACATCTCTGTTCCTTTCATATCGAAAGTGATCTGGCAGGTTTTACCCTGAATATAGAGGGGTGATATTATAAGATGTCTCTTCTGAATCAGTCTGTTTGAATTTATACTTGCACATATTTTCCTGAATTGCTGAGTTCTGACTGTGCATATGCATTCTTGGATGAGTATGCACAAAGCACACGTGGCTAAATATATAACTGTATCCATGTGGATACACAAATATTTGATTTGCACATGAACTTCAAACTAGAACTGGATGAAAATTTTCAGCTGGAACTTTTGCTAAAACCTTTAAGAAGTTCAGATTGGAGCAATGCATAACTTGTAGCGATGAAAGCTGCTGGCATTTTGACTACAGCATGGCCATCCTTCAGTCTTTTCTTCACACTTTGTTGAATAACAGGTTTAAGAAATTTGCAGCCAGTGGCTACAGAATTCTTACATTTGTAGAAGCCCCTGCATATGTGATCTAACAAATGTCATACATGTGTAAATGTATGATTTGCCAGCACACTAACAATGGTTATCCATGCCAAAGGTAAATATAATTGTCTGGGCCTAAGAGGCTTTTATAATTAGCTCTTAATATTTGGGGTCACATCTCTTCTATCAGGTTTCAGAGTAGCAGCCGTGTTAGTCTGTATTCACAAAAAGAAAAGGAGTACTTGTGACACCTTAGAGACGAACCAATTTATTTGAGCATGAGCTTTCGTGAGCTACAGCTCACTTCATCGGTATGCATAAAAGTCACTTAGATCCAGTACTACAGTGATAAGTGATTTATAAAACCCTAAGATAACTGAACACATGTTGCCTGAATAGAAGACCAGAGAAATATGACCTTCAGTATGTTGTTTGTCTAATCAGTATTATGTGTAATAATATTTCTTTTCATGTGGATTCTTTGTACTAGAAACACTTGTAGACTTTGCACAGCAACTGAACTACACAGAGGAGGGCATTCTAGTTATGTTGGCAATGACGGAACCAGAATACTACAGGAACAATCCTACTGAAAAAGGCAAGTGGTACCTCTAGTCTGTTAACCTGCTTCTGACAGTGATCTGTACCAGCTGTGTCTGAAGATGAAACCTTACAGTCATCAGGTACAAGATAAACTACCCATAAAGTTTCCGTCTAACTCCCAATAGTTGGAAGCAGGTTTATGCTCCAAAAATGGAGGGATTATGTCCCTTTCTAAGGCTCTTGTGTTTTGTAATATTGACTAATAGAACGCTGCATATCCTTATCTATAGTCTCTTCTGAATCCCCCTAAGCTCTTGACTTCAATGATTTTTCGTGACGATGAGTTCCACGTGCTCTAATGAAATGAGATGAAATATATTTATGGATGGATGAAGTTGCTGCACTTTCTTTTTTTCCCCTCTGCTTTAAATCTTTGAAGGAAGTTCCAGGAAACCTCTTCTCCTACCCTGGGAAGTTTGAGGCGTTGTCTATAGTGGTGATGAGCATTGTTTTTTAAGCATAGCCAGCTAATATAGCACTCAAACTTTTGAATGTCTGTTAGTGTAAATGTGGTTTATTTTTTTAGTGAGAACTGGATGGAATGTCAGGGCTCTATTTTTCAGTGTCCTGTCTCTTTAGAGCAGGGGTTCTCAAACTGGGGGTTGGGACCCTTCAGGGGCTCGTGAGGTTATGACATGGGGGGTCGCAAGCTGTCAGCCTCCACCCCAAACACTGCTTTGTGTCCAGCATTTATAATGGTGCTAAATATATTTTTAAAGTGTTTTTAATTTATAAGGGGGATCCCACTCAAAGGCTTGCTATGTGAAATGTGTCACCAGTACAAAAGCTTGGGAACCACTGCTTTAAGGTGTGGACCTCTATTGGGGAGGTCAGAGGGCCACAGCTCTAGTGATTAGTGTGCTTGCAGCAAGGTGAGGTACTCCTGGAAGGTGTTCAGGTTGTGGGTTTTTGCAAGCTGTGTTTGCTTGTTTGGATTCGGAGGGTAGGGGGAGAACAGAGACTACTATACTCCAGTGAAACATCATCCTGGTCTTGTTACACATTAACAGTAACACATTTATAAATGCAACCATCCTTGTCCTCACAAAGGGAAAAATCATATTTTACATCATATTAACCCTAAGTTAATGTACTTTTTAATACAATGCTTTTCCCAGTGTAGACAGGGCCTTGTAGTGTAGGAGGACTGTTTGCTGCAGGACAGGAGTACAATGAGGACAAGACAGCTTCCTGTTGCTACTGATGCTTGACCCATGCTGACTTAAGGCTTGAGGCAGTCCAGGGTCCACTACGCACAGTAACTAGGAAAACACTCTGTTTTCCCTAGATCCTGCTCAAGGCTTCAGATCAGTGACTAGTAGAATATTTCCCTGAACTGCATGCAAAGGAGATGGGGAAGCTTAACGTCCCAGCCTTAACATGGAATGATTAGTTGGGAAATATTTTGATTTTTCCAAATAACAAAAATATGTATGTTGTTAAGCAACTCTACTACTCAGTTTATCCATCACCATAACAAGAAGGGGGGACCTGGAAAATAACTAGACCTATTCAGTCTATATAACTGCCTACTTAGGGGAAACAGAGACAGTAACATGACTCCGGTCTCTTATAAAGCAAATGTCCTTGTCTTTGTTCAGTAGTTTCCTTACAAAATAGCTTACTGCCAAATTACTTCTAAGCTCAGAGCCCTGTGCCTTAAAGTCCTTTATTTTATCTAGAAGCTTATTTGCAGATGATGAGTCCCAGAAAATGGAAGCTTGCATCACTCGGTTTCCCTTCATATAATACTATTTTCCCCCTTTCCCAGATTCGAGGCATTGCACAGATTCGAGGCTCACTTTTCAGCTTCCAAAGAAACTAGTGACAGCCTCAAATTATTTTCTTTTAGCCTGTTTAAACAAGATGGACCCAGGTTCTGAGCAGCTATGTACACATCATCAACCCCCCTAGCAGAAGCCCAGGTAAAGATGCTTTGTCCAGTCCCAGTAGCTAGGAAGCAGTCCCCTTTCTGATTGTTTTGGTCTCTCTATTCTACCCTAATCATACTTTATTCCTGTGTCCTGAGAAAACACTTAGCCCAAGTTAAATGGCATAAATGCATGGGCTATTTCATGTGGACCTAAGCACTAACTCCTTTTACCTGCTCTTTTTTAGCTAACTGCTCTGCCAACCAACTGCTCTGTTTCACTGGCCTAACACCCTTAGCAACAGCCCGTGTACTGTTGCTATAGCCACCCTTTGGGATAAGTCAATCTATATAGTTCCATATTAAGTACTTATTATATTAAGCATTTCGTTATCACCTTTGCCATTGGAGTACAATGACCTCTCTTCCAAGGTACATGAACATTTCCTATGTCATGACGGCTGGCTGCATGAAAACATTATCCTGTCCTTTCAGGTATCTTTCAAATATAACATCCCTGATTATCAAAGATATATTCAAATATTCTAGTCCTGATTTGCCTCTTGCTTACCCTGGAATAAACCTGGATTAACTCCACTGAAAGCAAGCGAATTCCATGTAAAAAAAAAAAACTGGTATAAGTGAGATGAGTATCAGGTCCTTAATACTCAGATGATGATTAGGATTGTACTCATTTTCCTGTGCTTTGGGGTTTCCTGAACAGGGTTCTGGAGGCTTTATCTATGTAAATAGGATCATATCTGAAATCAAGACTGAGCACTTTGGGAATCATGGTATACGTATAATAATATATAATCCAGGGTTACTAGAGCCTTCAGAGACCCTCAGGACTCGAGTTTTATATCTATGTTGATTTCATAAATTTTCAATATGCCAGGCTGCCCTTAATTAACTTTTGTAAGGCAACACTGTTCAGTAGTTCATTTCTTCACAGTTCAAGTGCATCTCCCTTATATTTAGAAAGGTTTTTTTTCCCTTCATTTATATTCCAGTTTATTGCATTATGAAGAAACCTTCATTCCTGTTTTCCCATCAAGGAAGCGTCTCCTGAACTTGATCTGATTTTCTACAATACTACTTCAAACACTTGTTTCCCCAACTGTCAAGTTTCCTTCCCCACTCTGATCTTTAGGGTACAGATGTGGGGACCTGCATGAAAACCTCCTAACCTTACTTTTACCAGCTTAGGTTAAAACTTCCCCAAGGTACAAATTAATTTTACCCTTTGCCCTTGGATTTCCACTGCCACCATCAAACTTTATCTGGGTTTACTGGGAAACGTAGTTTGGACACATCTTTCCCCCTCAAATCCTCCCAACCCTTGCACCCCACTTCCTGGGGAAGGTTTGATAAAAATCCTCACCAATTTGCATAGGTGACCACAGACCTGAACCCTGGGTTCTTAGAACAATGAAAAAGCATTCAGTTTTCTTGCAAGAAGACTTTTAATAGAAGTAAAGAAATCACCTCTGTAAAATCAGGATGGTAGATACCTTACAGGGTGATTAGATTCAAAACATAGAGAATCCCTCTAGGCAAAACCTTAAGTTACAAAAAAGACACACAGATAGGAATAGTCATTCTATTCAGCACAGCTCTTTTCTCAGCCATTTAAAGAAATCATAATCTAACACATACCTAGCTAGATTACTTACTAAAAGTTCTAAGACTCCATTCCTGTTCTGTCCCCGGCAAAAGCAGCATACAGACAGACACAGACCCTTCATTTTTCTCCCTCCTCCCAGCTTTTGAAAGTAGCTTGTCTCCTCATTGGTCATTTTGGTCAGGTGCCAGCGAGGTTACCTTTAGCTTCTTAACCCTTTACAGGTGCGAGGATTTTTCCTCTGGCCAGGAGGGATTTTAAAGGGGTTTACCCTTCCCTTTATATTTATGACACCAACCATCTCTTGCTGTGATAAGAGAATATAGATCAGAGAAGTGCATACTTCAACATACCTTTTCAGTACAGGCCTGTGACCTGAAGAAATTTTGTTTCTCTAATTTGTAAATGTCTGTTTGACAGTTTGTTTTATCAGAGGTTTCCCAAGCACGTCCTTATTCTACCAGCATGACTCATAAAGCAGAGATTCCCTGATTTTTGGTGTAATATAAGGCTCCAATCCTACAATAAGCCTTGTGGGTAGACCTCAATGAATATAGAGATACTGATCAAATTTCCAGATAATACAAAGCTGGGGTCGGGGGGAGGGGGGGAGGTTCCCAACACTTCGGGGTATCGTGTTAAAATTCAGAGGGATCTTTATAAATTGGAGAACTGGGCTATAGACCACAAAATGAAATTCGGCAAAGACAAATATGAGGTGCGACTTAGGGAAGAAAAATCAAATGCCTAAATACAGAATGGGGGATAACTGGCTTGGCAGCAGCACCGCTAAGAAGGATATTGGGGTTGTGGTGGATCACAACCTCAACATGAGTCAGCAATGTGATGCTGTTGCAAAAAAAACAAATGCAATTTTAGGTTGCATTAACAGAGGCATAGCATGCAAGTCACGGGAGATGATAGTATTGCTCTACTCAGAGCTGGTTAGGCCTCAGCTGCAGTACTGTCTCCAGTTTTGGCCACCAATATGTAAAAAGGAAGTAGAGAAACTGGGAAAGATCCAGAGGTGAAAGACAAAGATGATCAAAGGGATGGAATGCAAGCCCTGAGACCAAAGGCTGAAGGAACTGGGTATGCTTTGTCTGGAAAGGAGGAGATTGGGGTGGGGGAGGATGACAGTAATCTTAAAATACTTGAAAGACAGCCATAAAAAATGGAGAAATTTGTTCTTTCTTGCCACAGAGGGCAGGACTAGAGACAATGGGTACAAACTACAGCAGAGCAGATTTAGATTAAATTTGAGGAAAAACTTCCTATCTGTAAGAATAGTAGGACAATGGAACAGACTATTTTGTTGAAGCTCCTTCTCTGGCAGTTTTTAAAAGGAGGCTGGATCGCCATCTGTCTTGGATGGCTAGAAACAACAAATCTTGCATCTTTGCAGGGGGTTAGACTCAGACCCTTTGGTCCCATCTAACCCTATGACTCTATGAAGTTCAATGTTATCTGACTGTGCAGAGCACATGACAGGACTGGGACCTATCACAGGGCTAGAGTTCTTTCAACAATTATATGGTCTTCCATACAGATAGTCCCTATGTCTTGATTAGCCTTTTTGTTTCTTAAAAAGGTAATTATTTGCAATCCTCTAGTAGACTTGGGTAAGAGTTTACTGCAGATAGTTTAGTGTTTGCTGTTATTAATTAGTTTGGAATCTAATAAGACATAGGAGTAATCTGTAAATACTGTCAGTGCATCTGAAAATATGAAGAATAAGATTCCATTAATACTACTTTTAGATAGCAACTGACATGCCATCGTCATAAATAATCATCTCCTCCAAGTAATGTGACAGGTTTTCCAGCTCACTTTAAATTAGGCTGCGCAAAAACAGTGGCGAACAGTCATTCTTAAAGATGATACTTGAATTCACAGGACTCTTTGGTTGGGAGATTGCATCTGAGATATAGTCTTTGACCAGAAAAAGCACACAAAGAAGCAATAATAAGACACAGAAGAAAGGTCAGTGGTTAGCATTCCGAGAAATGGTTTTCCTTACTTGAATTGTGACAGTGTGATTTCCAGACCCCTGTTTAAAATGCAGTAGTAGATGACAAGGGGAATATTTGTAATGCTAGGGAAACATAAATAGTGTGTTTGTGGCGGGGGGGAGGACCTTGAAAGTGTTTAATAATATCCTCTATAAACCTACAAAGCATATATTAGCTTTCTGAAAATCCAAAGAGCACTTCTAGCTAGTGATAGCTACTAACTTGTGATTTATGAACTGTGACATATTTATGGTTTATTCTTTGAGAGATACCGTAATTAAAGCAAATTTAATATAAAATGTACCAAAATGGCTTTAAACTTTACAGCCCTTTTGTGAAGCCAAAGAGCACTTTTAAATCCTGCTTTTATCTTTTTTACAGTGTCTTTCAAATGTAGTGGAAAGGTTCCTCTGTATTAAATGTCTTCCACAAAACTTTCTCTCTGGAGCTAGAGCGATAAGAATTACAAATGAACAGAAGCCATCATGAAACAAGGCTCTGGAGACATGGAAGCCAGAAGGAATCAATGGCAGATAATAAGCATATACAAGTATACATGATTTGTTTGTAGAAATAAATTGCTGTTCCCCCAAAAGGATCAAAATGAAATATAACGGGAAAAATTCAAGAAATAAATAAACAGAGCTTCAGATTTCACTCCTACAGTAAGTCAGTGTAGCTCAATTGATTACTGTCACATGCTTAATCAGACACAAATTGTGTCAGAATCTTTACTAAAAGATTAGAAGGTCAGTTAGCACTATGATTTTAACCAGTTCTTATTGGTTTAGCCTCCACCATTTCCCCCCTCTCCCCTTTGTTTTTGCTCTGTCTGAATTACAGTTTTCACTGTTTGTTTTTTTCTATATTTTTATATAGAAATAATGTTATTTGTATTACAGTTGTGTCTAGCAACCCCATCTGAATATTATTGCCCCTTGTGCTATGCACTATACAAATGCCGAGCACAATACAATCCTCCCAGTGAGTTCACAATCTAACTAAAGACACACGAAGTGTGGTAGGAGAAAGAGACACAGAAAGGTGAAGAGACTTGCTCAATGTCTCACAACAGGTCAGCAGCAGAGCAGAGAATAGAAACTAGGTTGCTAGAGTCCCAGTCCAGTTCCCTATCCACTGTACCCTACTGCTTCTCCTAAGAACTATAAGAAATTTCAGTCTGCATTTATAATAGCTTGTGACTTGTCTGCACTGTGGAAGGTGTTAACTGCATCATTGTTTATGGGGGACGGGGAGAAGAGTATAAATCACAGCATGTGAAATTGTTTGTTTGAAGATAATTTAAGTTTGATATCCTAATTTTTCTTTCCAATTCAGATAACTTGTAGTTGAAGTTAAAGTTCTGTCAACTTTTTCTGATATTTGGTATCTGTACATCTTCTTTATTAAGAACCTTCCCCTCCCCATACCCCTGAGTTCTTCCCTATGTATTTCTGAGATTGTTTGTTTGCTAGGACAGTCTGACTAAACATACATAACTTTTTTGAAGATTATATGAAATAGATAAGCCAAAAAGAATGTTATTGTTACCTTTCTGTCCAGTATTTTTCCTGCTATGGCTGTAAAGCTTTAACCCTCACATTTTATATTTTATTTGTTTTTTTTTTAATTTAACTCTACTTCATATACATAGTCAGTTTCACTTATTTTCAATTAAAATCATGCCACAAAAGAGAACCTATTCTGTACTCCATCAGACTTTGTGATTCCTGTCCCCTTTTTCCCCTACTTAATCTCAACAAGCTTCCTCATGAAGCATCCTAGCATTCCTAGTGTAGATCTTTTAGGAAAAAGAGCCTCTCTAGATATTTAAAAATCTCTGTACATAGCTCAATTGTCTGCTGTTGCAAGATCATCTCCATGGAAAGACCAGTTTCTTTACATATGGCCTTTATAAAAACAAGGAGTCTGGTGGCACCTTAAAGACTAACATTTATTTGGGCATAAGCTTTTGTGGGTAAAAAAAAACCACTTCTTCAGATGCATGGAGTGAAAATTACAGATACAGGCATAAATATATATTGGCACATGAAGAAAAGGTAGTTACTTTACAAATGGAGAACCAATGTTGAAGGCCAAATCAGTCAGGGTGGATGTGGTCCACTCCCAATAATTGATGAGGAGGTGTCAATACCAAGAGAGGGAGAAAATTACTTTTGTATTGAGCCAGCCACTCCCAGTTCCTATTCAAGCCCAAATTGATGGTGTTAAGTTTGCAAATGAATTGTAGCTCTGCAGTTTCTCTTTGAAGTCTTAACATTTTTTATAAAGTTTGCTGGAAGTTGAAGCTAGACAAATTAAGGCTGGAAATAAGGTGTAAATTTTTGACAGCGAGGGTAACTTAATCATTGTAACTATTTATGAATGGTCTTGGTGGATTCTCTATCACGAGAAATTTTTAAATCAAGATTGGGTGTCTTTCTAAAAGATCTGCTTTAGGAATTATTTTGGTGAAATTCTATACCTTATATTACAAAGTCAATCAGATTAGATTACCACAATGGTCCCTTCTCCCCTTGGAATTCATGAAAGGTAACCGTATTCTAGCATTATGGTGAATATACTTTTTCTGTAATGGCCTGATGCTTGCCTATAGAAACAGTCACCTCTCTCCCTGTGCCATCCTACCCATGCTGTGATCAGCACAAACACTTAAAAAGAAGTCCCTTGATATGAAAAGAGGGGGCTTCTGCCAAAGATGATGGGTCCCAAGCATTGAAATTCACTCCCTTTGTAATACTATGTAGACTGAAAATTAGAGTTTTGAAGCTCATTACAACTCCTTACCCAGGCTTCTGGAAAGTTTTGGGGGACAATAGTTAGGGTGTAATAGGGTTGTGATGGGCACTACTTAACATTGAACATTTGTAAGTGGTTCTGGGCATGCTGCTGGTTTTCTGATGTCACAATGCATTTTTTAAAACAATGTTCCAGGCCCTCAAGGGTGTGAGATTGGCATCCTTTTCTTTTCAAGGGCCAGGTTCCATCACACTTACTTAACTTGTATAGTATCTAATTCCTATTGAAGGTAGTGGGACTACAATGTGAGTAAGGGTGATTTCTTGTTGATTTGATGATCTGAACATATTCTAACACAGTCCTGGGCCTATCGGTTGCGGGCAGGCTTCAAGATGATGGCAAATGTTCACTGGTCTCTAGGATGAGATCAACAGATCAGTCCTAATAGTGATTGTGGGGGGGAGGGGCGATAAATCTTGTAACCAGAAACTCCCCCCACCCAAAATGCATTTAGGGCGGAAATGGCAAAAATATTAACTCGATGGAATTTAATTCCTTTTCATTGCACAGCTCTTTCATCTATCTGGATACTTATCTTACTTTGGTTTTGGTGTGAGGAAATGGCTGCTGTTGGACTTGGTTCTTATCACATTTGCTGTGAAATATAGCCAGAATGACAAATCAAACAGGGAATGCAGGGTTTTTTCCAGTTTACATTAAAGAATTCTTAAAGAATCACTGAGCTCACAAATGATCAGACATTTATCTAGAAACATCACTTCACTTGCTGAGTCCACGAGTAAAACTCTGCCTTATTGAAGCCAGTGGGATTTTGCCCTTGACTTTAATGGAGCCCATATTTATGTAACTTCAACAAATTTGGTCAAGGTTTTTATGTAGTAAATTTCACTTTTTAATTCTTACATCTATTTGAAAAGTACATGTATTAATTTCAGTATTTTTTTCTTTTTTTCTCCAAAACAAATTCATTAATGTGTTCTTTAGAATAAATAAATAAATAAAATTAAATTGCAATTTAAGAGCAATCCCAAAAACACACAACCTATGTGCAGACGCAACAGAGCAATACAAGTAGGTATGGAAACAGACTTCACTTTCAAGTGTCCAAATGGTTATATGCAATAACTTAAATTATGATTTTTAAAAGAGTGACAAATTCTGGAAGGAGTCACTGAAATATGACTATTGGAAAGACATTTTCTGATAAATAATCTAATTATCTTTTATATTCTTTATACTACTTCAAAGATTGTTTCCTTGAATATTCTTCATCTAACAACTGAATCTCAGATGGGGGAGTTTGAATAAAATTCCCACTAGAGTACCATATTTGGCCCATAATCCTAGATTAGCTTGTTTGGGGAACAAGTATGTATTAATACCTGGCGGGGGTGGGGCAAGCAGCTGTGCGTATCTCTGTGTTATAGAGGGTGAACAATTTATGAGTTTACCTTGCATAAGCTTTATACAGGATAAAATGGATTTATTTGGAGTTTGGACCCCATTGGGAGTGATAGAGACAGGAACACTTCATAAGCTGTTTTCAGTTAAGCCTACAGCTGTTGGGGGGAGATGGTTCAGACCTGGGTCTGAGCTTGTAACAGGCTATCATGTCTGCCTCAGACTGGCAACACAGCCATGTTGCTAAAACCTATGTAGTGTAGACATAGCCTTAGTGTTTTTCCCCCACACTCTCATTCGCTCTTTATGAGGAAAATATTCAGTGCATTAGAAACTGATGGAGCAAGGGTAGTATTTAACCTGCTAATGGCTCAAACTTATGCCAGAGTATACTCTAAGACAACAGCTATGCTGAGCTGTTCACCAGAGAAGGTTCTTTTAAATATCAAGTTGTAACATTATTCTACAGATAACTGTGAGGGTGATTGAGGCATTTGTCATGGGCTTCCAAGGGGCAGAAAAGAACTTCTATAACTATTCATTCTATAATACAAAGAAAAGTACAGTACATTAGAGAACAAGCAATTATAAAAGATGAAGAAAAAAAACCCTCACAAAACCTGGTAACTGAAAGTGACATTTTATTCCTTTCTCTTGTAAACATGTGAGCACTTTACCATTTTACCAAGAAAAAAGTGTGATTTGTAACTATAGGCAAGCCTTCCAATTTCTGAAATCAAATTCAGTACTGCATTGTTTATAGGGCGCTTTTTAAAAATGTAATTGTGTGACTATTACAAAACAAAACTAATTCTAAAACTTTGTTATATATTTTAAAAATCTACATAGCTCCAGGGAAGGAGAAGACTTATTTGCACTTAATTTTTTACACCTATAATAGTTTATAGCACAACAGGTAAAATGAACCTTTTTGCACTAAAAAGTGCACTTTTCAGTTAATGTGAAGTGCTTAAGTGGTGGTCAGTTTTTAGACAGCAGCTGAGAGAAAATAACCTAATCTTGCACTCTTACAAACTGTGGGAGAACTAACCTGAATGGGATAGAACAGTATTGTTAGCCAACAGGGAGTTTCAAGAGGGAGTTTTGCAGGTGAAGGAGGAGAAAATACAGGACCCTTGGGGTAAGTGGCTGTCTGTAGTGTGTGTTTGTGTTTGGGGGTTGCTGTGTACTTGTGTGCTGTGTGTTTGTGTTTGAAGGACTGTGTGCTGTGGCCAGCAGTTGGAAGCTGTGAGCTTCTAAACAAGGTCTGAAATCTAGAAGTCTCCATTCATTGGCTCAGCCTTAGTCAGGGGGCAGGGCTATCAAGAAGGCCAGGGCTTTATAAAGCAGTGAGCAAGTGACCAGGGACCACTAAAAGGGAGTTTCGAGAGGGAGTTTGGAAGGGGAGTGGCAAGGTACACTTGCCATTCTTTAAAACCTTTAAACTATAATTGAAATGTCTTGATTTAAACAAAAACTCTACCATTAACCTAGGTAGTTGTAGGAGAGAATGCAAGCAGAAGCCCAGCAGCAGAGTGGGGGCTATCCTGTTTACTGCACTCAGTGTAGCATGTATGATTACCTGCTCTGTGGGCAGGTGGTGTATGTGTGCATTTGGTGCAAGGAGCTCCTGGCCCTCAGAGACCGTGTACGGGCTTTGGAAGCCAAGGTGGCAGAACTAGAGGAGATAATGGAGGCAGAAAGGTATGTTGATGAGGCTTTTCGGGACACTGTAGATTTGTTCCTACCTCTGGTCAGACAGCCCCTGTGCTGTTAAGGAGGATGAAAGGCCTAGAGAAGGAGAGCAGTCAACAGGAGCAGAGGGAAACCTTCCCATAGTTGGGACCCTCCTTCCAGATGTTGGGGTATCCTCTCGCACTGAGGTTACCTCTCCAGGGGAGGGAACTCCAGTCATTAGGAAAAGGCAGGTGTTAGTAATGGGAGATTTGATCATTAGAAACATAGATAGCTGGGTTTGTGATGACCAGGAGAACCTTATGGTAACTTGCCTGCCTAGTGCGAAGGTTGCGGATCTCTCGAGGCATCTAGATAGATTTATGTGTAGTGCTGGGGAGGAGCCGGTGGTTGTGGTACATGTAGGTACCAATGACATAGGGAAGGGTAGGAGAGAGGTCCTGGAGGCCAAATTTAGGCTGCTAGGAAAGAGACTGAAATCCAGGACCTCTATGGTGGCATTCTCAGAAATGCTTCCAGTTCCACGCACAGGGCCAGGTAGGCAGGCAGAGTTTCAGAGTCTCAATGTGTGGATGAGATGATGGTGTAGAGAGGAGGGGTTTAGATTTATTAGGAACTGGGGAAACTTTGGGGATAGGGTGAGCCTATACAGGAAGGACTATCCAGACTACTGGCACTTAACATTATAAAGGTTGCAGAGCAGTTTTTAAACTAAGAGATGGGGAAAGCCAATTGCTGCAGAGGTGCATGTGGATCGGACAGAGACTTCTCTTAGAGGAGAGTCTATTGATAGATTCTCTATGTTTTAGTCAGGAGGAGGGGATGGAAGAGGATAAAGTATGGGCCAGATCAGGCAAGAAACATTCACATAAAGAATCTGACACATCAGAAAGGGCAGACAAATAAACAGCGACAAGTTTTTGAAGTGCTTGCACACAAATGCTTGAAATCTAAATAATAAGATGGGTGAAATAGAGTGCCTTGTGTTAAAGGAGGATATTGATATAATAGGCCTCACAGAAACCTGGTGGAGTGAGGAGAGTAAATGGGACACAATCATTCCAGTGTACAAAATATATTGGAAGGACAGAATAGGTTGGGGGGGGGGGGGGAGGGAGGGAGTGGCACTATATGTGAAAGAAAATGTAAAATCAAATGAAATAAAAATCTTAAATGAATCCACATGTTCCATAGAATCTCTATGGATAGTAATTCCATGCTGTAATAAGAATATAACAGTGGGGATCTATTATCAACAACCTGACCAGGACAGTGATAGTGATGATGAAATGCTAAGGGAGATTAGAGAGGGTATCAAAATAAAAAACTCATTAATAGTGGGAGATTTCAATTATCCCCATATTGACTGGGTACATGTCACCTCAGGACAAAAAGCAGAGACACAATTTCTCGAAACTTTAAATGACTGCTTCTTGGACTGGCTGGTACAGGAACCCACAAGGGGAGAGGCAACTCTCGGTCTAGTCCTGAGTGGAGCGTAACTATAGCGTAACAAGAGGTAACTATAACAGGACTGCTTAGAAATAGTGACCATAATATAATAACATTTAACATTCCTGAGGTGGGAAGAACACCTCAGCGGCCCAACACTGTGGCATTTAATTTTAGAAAGGGGAACAATGCAAAAATGAGGAGGTTAGTGAAACAGAAATTAAAAGGTACAGTGACTAGAGTGAAATCCCTGCAAGCTGCACAGGCACCATAATAAACGCTCAACTTAAATGTATACCCCAAGTTAAAAAAATACAGTAAAAACTGAAAAAGAGCCACTGTAGCTTAACAACTGTAAAAGAAGCAGTGAAAGATAAAAAGGCATCTTTTAAAAAGTGGAAGTCAAATCCTGGTGAGGTAAATAGAAAGGAGCATAAACACTGCCAAATTAAATGTAAAGATGTAATAAGAAAAGCCAAAAAGGAGTTTAAAGAACAGCTAGCCAAAAACTCAAAAGGTAATAACCAAATGTTTAAGTACATCAGAAGAGGCTTCCTGCTTAACAACCAGTGCAGATCCTGGATGATCGAGATACAAAAGGAGCACTTAAAGACCATAGTCATTGCAGAGAAACCAAATTAATTCTTTGCTTCAGTCTTCACGGCTGAGAATGTTAGGGAGATTCCCAAACCTGAGCCATCTCTTGTAGGTGACCAATCTGTGACAATTCCTCAGATTTAAGTGTCACTAGAGGAGGTTTTGGAATTGAGAAACTTAACAGTAACAAGCCACGAGGACCAGATGGCATTCACCCAAGAGTTCTGAAAACTCAGATGTGAAATTGCAGAACTTTTAAAACTACGGTTTGTAACCTGTCCTTTAAATCAGCTACTGTACTCAATGACTGGAAGATAGCTAATGTAATGCCAATATTTAAGAAGGGCTCTAGAGGTGATCCTGGCAATTACAGACAGGTAAGTCTAACGTCAGTACCGGGCATTTTAGTTGAAACAATAGTAAAGAATAAAATTGTCAGACACATAGAAGAAACTAAATTGTTGCGCAAAAATCAACATGGTTTCTGTAAAGGTAGATCATGTCTTACTAATCTATTAGAATTCTTTGAGGAGGTCAACAAACATGTGGACAAGGAGATCCAGTGGACATAGTGTACTTAGATTTCCAGAAAGCCTTTGATAAGGTCCCTCACCAAAGGCTCTTATGTAAATTAAGTTGTCATGGGATAAGAGGGACAATCCTTTCATGGATTAAAAGACAGGGAACAAAAGGTAGGAGTAAATGGTCAATTTTCAGAATGGAGAGGGGTAACTAGTGGTGTTCCCCAAGGGTCAGTCCTAGGATTGATCCTATTCAACTTATTCATAAATGATCTGGAGAAAGGGGTAATCAGTAAGGTGGCAAAGTTTCCAAATGATACTAAACTGCTCAAGATAGTTAAGACCAAAGCAGACTGTGAAGAACTTCAAAAAGAGCTCACAAAACTAAGTGATTCAGCAACAAAATGGCAAATGAAATTAAATGTGGATAAAAGTAAAGTAATGCACATGTGGAAAAAACAACAACAACTATACATACAATATAATGGGGGCTAATTTAGAGACAACTAATCAGGAGAAAGATCTTGGAGTCATTGTGGATAGTTCTCTGAAGCAAACGGGATGTTAGGAATCATTAAAAAAGAGATAGAGAATAAGACGGAGAATATCTTATTGCCCTTATATAAATCCATAGTACGCCTACATCTTCAATACTGCATACAGATGTGGTCCCCTCATCTCAAAAAAGATATACTGGCATTAGAAAAGGTTCAGAAAAGGGCAACTAAAATGATTAGGGGTTTTGAACGGGTCCCATATGAGGAGAGATTAAAGAGGCTAGGACTTTTTAGCTTGGAAAAGAGGAGACTGAGGGGGATATGATGTTATACTAATAAAATAAAAGCCAGCAGGATCTTATTAAAGGGGATAAGACAAAATGTCACATTTATTGTGAATACAAAAAGAATCGTAGTAGGCAATCAGTTATAGCTATAACATTTCATTCAGTGTCACATTCATTCACACATTCGTTCATACATACACACAGCTTCTGCAGCTGCTGTATAGTTACCAGTCCTGAATGTAGCTTGAGTTTGTGGCTTGGATTCATAGCTTGTGGCGGCTAACTGGCCAGGAAAGCCGGGCACAAGGAAGAGCTGGGTCTCTGTTGGGCATGCACTGATGCCCTTCCATGTTGGTAGCAGAATGTTACCCTCCAAAGTCTTCCATCTCACCCATCCTTTTTGTAGGCTTTAGTTTGAATCCAGAGTCTATAGGTCTTGCTGTGTCACGCTGCCTCTGGGTTCGGTGTGATCGATCACCCGTCAATTGCAGACATGACTTTCAGCCTAGGACCTGGCTTTGATGTTCTTCAATTGTACTTTTGTTCTTTTCTTTTCAGGGTGGACTCTTCTTACTTTGTCAGGGCTGTTGTCTGCACCTTCAGCCATTGGGTGTTTACACTTTATTTCATCAGGACAGGCTGGGGCTGGAGGTTGATTCCATCATCCATACATACCTCATTCACACATCTAAACTCATAAGTTTACAGCAGGGTTTTGCAAAAATGAAGGTTGCAGCAAGCTTTTACAAAACGAAGTGAGCATTTTAAAATGGAGTTTGGGACAAGTTAAAATGGAGTTTGAGTTACAATACGGACAAGGGTAAGGAATGAAAAACAGTGAACAGAAGTTCCAATATAGACAAGTATAATGAATGACAAACAGTGAGCAGAAGTTACAATGTTGAAACAGTGTAAGTTTCAGCGATTTAAGCAGCAATTGGATTGAAAGTGAAACTCAATTAGCCAGTCATTGGGGTAACCGGTTTTATGAATGAATGTTGCTTCATTCATCAAACTTTGCTTATGAAGTTATATTAATAAAGTGAACAATTAAAAACAATTTAATTGATCAGTTCTACAATGAGAGAGGTATATAAAATCATGAATGGTGTGGAGAAAGTGAATAAGGAAAAGTTATTTACTTGTTCCCATAATATAAGAACTAGGGGCCACCAAATGAAATTAATGGGCAGCAGGTTTAAAACAAAAGGAAGTTCTTCACTCAGTGCACAGTCAACCTGTGGAACTCCTTGAGGAATCGGAGGAGGTTGTGAAGGTAGGCCTACAACAGGGTTTAAAAAAGAAATGGATAAATTCATGGAGGTTAAGTCCATTAATGGGTGTTAGCCAGGATGGGTAAGGAATGGTGTTTTTAGAGGGTGGAGATGGATGGCGGGAGAGAGATCACTTGATCATTACCTGTTAGGTTCATTTCCTCTAGGGCACCTGACATTGGCCACTGCCGGTAGACAGGATACTGGGCTGATGGACGTTTGGTCTGACCCAGTACGACCATTCTAATGTTCTTATGAGATGCCTAATTTTTTAGGCCTCAACCCTAGACTGTTCTGACATATATGCACTCCTGATATTTTACCTACACTAAATCTTCCTTGGTGAGCACAGAAATACAGCAACAGTATCTTCTGACATAAGGCTCAAGCAGTGAGAGGAGGATTATTTTTACGTTGAGCTGGAGGGATGGATTGCAGTGCCCAGCTTTGCTGCTCTTTGGAGCAGGTGCAAAGTATGACACACACACAGAGCTAGTACTTACTGCTCAGGATGCATTATTCAGCTTGTGGGGAGCTAGACATTGTCTTTGCAAAAGCACTGTGACCAATAGACCACTTACACTACACTACAGTAAAACACCCACAGTTGACCCAGGTCAGCTGACTCAAGCTGGGGCTCTGGGGACTATAAAATCACAGAAGAGACCTTCAGGCTGAAGCCTGGGCTCTGGGACCCACCCCACCTAGTGGGGTCTCAGACCCCAGACTCCAGACTGAGCCCAAAAGTCGACATTGCAATTTTTTTAGCCCTACATCCTGAGCTGTGTGAGTCAGCTGACCTGGGACAGCCACAGATGTTTCACTGCAGTGTAGACATACCCTTATGACATGGGAAAGCATTATACTACCTTTCTGTCTCCAGTGTTCTCATGAGTATATGGAGAAATCCTTCTCTTTTCAAGATTGTGGGTGGAGGAGAGAAGAATGGGAGAGTTGCTCTTTTTTCATCCTTCAATACAAGCAGATTAAAGCTATGTAGCATGGGTCACAGCAGTGGGATATTGGAATGACTGGCAGTTCATATGGTGTTGTGTAGCATTAGTCATGGGAGTAGGTTATCACTACTAATTCTGATATTGCCATTTATTCTGTGTTTGGCTTCAAGTTCAGCTCTATCTAAACAGTTTTTTTTTTCTTTTGGAAGAAAAATTGTGGGTCTTAGCTGACAATTTTCTTCACTCATCTTTCACCGGACCATTATTTTTCTTCCTTTGCTCTTACCCACAACTTAGTTTGGAAAATGTATCACCAAAAGAAGCAAAGGCAATTTGTCGAATCTTACATATTAGGGATAGAAAAGACTTCTTACTGTAGACAGAGTTGCTCCAAACTTTTGTTCCGAACCTTTCTTGTGTAGGGTTTGCATGCTATGAAAAGGGAAGTGCACTTTTTGCCACAGCTAGATAAGCATAAATATTTAAAAAAAGAAAAGGAGTACTTGTGGCACCTTAGAGACTAACCAATTTATTTGAGCATAAGCTTTCGTGAGCTACAGCTCACTTCATCGGATGCATACTGAATTGTATTAGTTTGTTTTGAGTTCTCTGAAAAACAGTCTCATGGTGTAAGTCAAATGGTAGCTCTAAGAATATGTCTACATGGCAATTAGATACCCACGGCTGGCCAATGTCAGTGGACACTGTTTTGCAGGACTCGGACGGGGTCCTTATTTAACTGCAGTGTAAATGTTCTGGACTGGGCTGCAGTCTGAGCTCTGGGACCTTCCTATGTGACATGGTCCAAGAGCCTGTTCCAGTCTGAGTACAGAAATCTACATTGCAATTAAACAGCCCCACAGATCCAGCCCCGCAGCCTGAGTCAGCTATCACGGGCCAGCCATTGGTTTTTAATTGCAGTGTAGACATACCCTAAATCGCTGATTAGATGAGTCCTTCCTCTGTGAACAAGCAAACCAACAACATGCTATTTCTGGTCAGGTATTCACAGAGGAAAGCTGTGCCTAACTGAACTCTGCAAGTACAGTTTCCAATAGTATACAATGTAAAGTAGTCTTCACTTTGTGTTTTCATACACCAACTCACTAGGAATGCAAAGTTGCAAACACTTATTACTGTATTGTAGACCAGGAACCTCTGTTCTCACATCTCATAAAACAAGAATAAGGGGACAGACAACTAAATTAAAAAGTGGAAATTCAAACCAGATAAAAGGAATATGTGCTGTGAAATTAGATTGTGGAGCTCATTTCCACAGGCCATAGTTGAGGCCAAGAATTAAGCAAGATTCAAAGCAGGACTGGACACTTATATAATAGGAAGAATATCCAGAATTACAATCGTGTTTCCCCTTTTTGATCCAAGAAGCTAGTCAAAATTCAGGGCTCTGTGAGTGTTTTAGCTGGCAGTAAAAACTGGTGGTAACCAGGTTTTTCTTTGCTGCAATCTTGTTTACAAAGAACCAAGAATAAAAAGGAGCAGGTTCTTAGCTTAGTGGTTCTTCAAGCTCCTTTTAGACAACACCAGACCCACATGTGCTTTCTTTACCTTATTCCAGGGGGTCACTGTGCTTGGAGCCCACTGCTTGATTTTCTTGCTTTCCCCCATACCTACCTAGTTATAATACCCACTTGAAGTGTATGCCCATATTGTGCTAGTTTCTGGGCAGACTATATTAGGCTTTGTTGTAGGTATGGCCCTTAACTGTCTCTTACCACTAACTTAAATGGAAGAAAAAAGAAAAGGAGGACTTGTGGCACCTTAGAGACTAACAAATTTTTTTGAGCATAAGCCTTCGTGAGCTACGGCTCACTTCATGAATTAGGTTGAACAAGGTTTTAACTCAGCCCGTAATAAGGTTTCATCCAGCTTGTTACAATAGTTATTGCTAACAAAAGGATATTAAACCTCATTTTTCAGGGTTTAAGTCAATCTCTATAAGTAGGCTTGCAAGGATTATTTTTTATTAAGTGTCAGTAAATGTTAATTTCACGGTACACACAACAGAAAAAAATCCATTGATATAAATTTACAGCTATAAAGAAAAATGCTGCTTGAGAACTTGTTAGTTTGATTTAAGGAAATTTACTTTGTCAGCATCACATCAAAATATACAATATATGTTTTAAAGATTATAAAGCTTTAATTTTTTGAAACTCAACTGTCATGAAAAAGCTACTGACTGACCCTCCCCCACCATTACATTACCCCCATAATTTCCCATAACAGTCACAATTTAAACTGGTAAAAATAAAGCTTAAAATAATCAATTATCCATTTAAAAAAATTTCTGCCAAGCCTAACTAAATAAGGGATTAGAATGAGACCTTTCTGGGAAATGGATTATACCACAGCTGTTTTCTGCAGGATTTCCTGCACCTCATGTTGGCTACTGTCAGAGGTAAAATATTGGGCTGCATGGCCCATTTGATTGTTTGAGGGGTTTTAGTTGAACATTGGTGTTTCTCTGCTGTTAATGTCTAGAAGAGTCTTCTGATCAGGGGTTGGACTCCTCCTTCCCCACCCAATTTCATTTATGTCTGTGCACACTCCTGCCTCCCTCTTTGGTTTCAATTTTATCTTTGCTGCTACTGTCACTAGTAAATACCCTCTTGGAAGGTTGTGTTCTAGTCACAGAAGAGTGAAACTCACTATACACAGTGTCAGACGTAAACTTGACATTTACAAATAAATTCTCAAATTTTTCAATCTTTTGTTTCCGATTAAATATTAGGAATTGCTTGTAACAGTAGGTTCAAAATTACTTCTCTCCTTTAGTTTGGAACACTAAAAACATTTACTTTTGCCTTGTTCGTGCACTCTCCCTATTGAGTTGAGCACTATTTAATGAAGGACTTGATTAAAATGCTTTTATTTATAATGTGGTTGTAGACTTTTCTTCTCCTTCCCCTTTGTGCCTCCCACTTGTTCCTCCAAGAATTATTTGGTTGTCTCTGGATCCCCAACCTCACTTCCCTGTTACCACACACAAACAAATGTAGTGTCATCTAAATGTGGCCAAGATATTACCATATTCCCCTTCCCAAGGTTTGCCTCTCTTCAGATTTCCCCCAGCCCCAGAACTGGCATTGTTTAAATTTCTCCCTCAATAAGGCTTACCACACTAACCCAGAATTACACTCTCCTTTTGCTACTGGCATTGATGCTCTGTTCCACAAATTCTTCAGACCAACTACACATTGCTTCTGTAGGCCACACTGTGCAACATCTAAAAGCAGATTGGAGGGGAAGCAACAATGTGCTTGGTCCTAGGCAGGCAGAAGCAGCCAGTTAAGCTGCTGGCTGCAGGTACCTGCAAAAGGAGAATCTGATAATGACAGTTCCCATGCAGGAATCAAGAGCTGCCTAGGGATGGGGGAGAATCAAAAAAACCTCAAATACATAAAACATGAAGGCAGAACTTGCTTCCTAAGAATTTTGTTGTGTAGGGTAGGGAACTGCAGTAGAAATAAGAAAAGTCTGAATGATTACTCTGATTTTAGCCTTTCAGCTAACTTACCCCTTCCCCCCCCCCTTTTTCCTGCTTACTGCTTGACTTGCTTGAATTTATTTATTAGGCCAAACGTCCTAAATAATTTTATTTTAATTTTTCTAATTGCAACCCATTCACACTAGTGTTTGATGCTCAGCATTCAAAATTAGAATTCTGCTGTTTTAGTTCTGATCAGTCACATACAGTGATTATTTCTGTTCCCAGATGGAAGGCTTGAAGAAGCCATGGAGCTTTGAATGTCTTGTGGAGAGGGAGCAGTTAAACAGGCAGAAGGAATTTCAAATTTAATTTCCTTCATCCTTTTACTTTCTGGACCACACGTGACTTGAATGATGCTTTGGATAAGTATCATTCCTAGGAAAAAACTAGGCCACCATAAAATATAATGGTTGTGTGCAATGTTTAAATTTAATTCTTTCATTATATTCATTCATAATCACTATATGTGTCTCCATGGTCCTCAGTTATGAAGTGTATGCTCAGATTCTCGTCTGTTTCATTTAAATGCATCTGTCTTTCTATTGATCCCACTTCAGTGATGAGCAGGTCACCATTCCATGTAAAATATGCCATTCTGATGTGTATACTCATAATGTAAGCTTAAAATTTATTTGTAGTTGGTGGATGCTTCAGGCTGTTATTTATATATATATATATATATATATATACACACACACACACACATACACACACACACACACTATAGTATTTTTACAGTCCAAGCTCCAATCTCCGCTGTCTTAGAGTTCAGACAGCAAAGGAAAGTTGAGTTGCGGGACTTGCTAGAGGACTGAAGATGGTGGGGGTGAAGTGCCAAAAATATTGAGAAGCTTTTCTTACAGACACAAGGATTTCAGATAACACAGTTAAGCTTCAGATAAATATTACTATCCAAACAAGAGCTGGTTTTGGGGGGGAAAATGGCTCTTCAAAGAAAAATTGTGAAATTTTAATTTCTTAGGGAACTTTTTAATTTACTAATGAAACATCAAACAAAGTATTTACTTTCAAATACGTTTTTCAGTTAATCTCAGTTTTTCTTTTTTTCCCCTATTATTTCTCACCAGAAAAACATTGTTTGGAAAATTCTTACATTTTTGACCAGCCTTGACCAAATCAAATGCTTGACCAGACCAAGCTTTTTGTCCGTCACTACTCAGAAATCTATAGGATACTACTACTGTTTTAAAGTATTGTTTCTTCCTAATGACTACATGGGAGAGGGATAGCTCAATGGTTTGAGCATTGGCCTGCTAAACCCAGGGGTGTGAGTTCAATCCTTGAGGGTCCATTTAGGGATCTGGGGCAAAAATTGGGGATTGGTCCTGCTTTGAGCAGGGAGTTGAACTAGATGACCTCCTGAGATCCCGTCCAATCCTCATATTCTATGATCCAGCATCAGCATTGTACAGTATCTCTCCATGACTGTACATGAAATAAAACATTGCAATAATCAGTTTAAAGATGTCTGAACTAGTGGGACACAACAAGAAGCAATAACAACAAGGAGTCTTTATAGCCTTAGAGGCTAACAAATTTATTTGGCCATAAGCTTTCATGGGCTAGAACCCACTTCATCAGATGCATGGAGTGGAAAATACAGTAGCAGGTATATATACATAGTACATGAAAATATTTTCTTGTTTTAATTAGATCAAGAATTATTCCCACCATGTTTCTGAGGAAAAAATAATACAGATAAATACTGTAGCAAGTCATAGTATGTGAACAAATACATATAGGGTCATTTTTAAAGCTTCCCCCCCCCCAGGTTTCACTTGACTGCACATACCCGTTTGAAATGCAAATTAAACAGTTCCCTTTGCTTCTTTGATTTTCATGACACGTTTCTGCACATTGTTCAACTAATGTAAAATGTACAACTGTCCTTAGGAATGTTTTTCTTAGGTTAGCAGATTGATTGATTACTTTTTGTTCTGAGTTTTATTTCACAAAGAACATTGGAGTACCAGAGTACAACTAGACTTAGCAGTGAGCTGATGTTTGGAGAACTAAAGGTAAACACAAAACTGACCTCCAATAACTAGTCCTTATTTGAATGCTACTACTAGAGGGTGGTGGGTTCTGTGTAAAAAAATCAGTGACATCATACAGTATGCTGAAATCAATTATATCAGATTTGACAATAGCTACTATTAACTAAAGGATTAGACAGGTGTATGAGCAATTGTGTGTGGCACGGTATCTGTTTTTCCTTTTTTGGAAAGTGCAATTGAATAGCTTGTTTTAACACAGTATACACTACAGGACATAGTACAATACTGTACATGACAACTATTTTAATTCTATTTTATATATTAAAGCTTAATATAGTTGACACTGAAATTTAATACATGTGCGAGCACACTATATAAATTCCAAAACCAATGTTTACTAAGTGCCCAAGAGTGCAAAGTGGACTGTTTACTTAATTTACTTTGTCACTTTATTTTGTATTTTTTCTGTCATATATGCAAATGACACAACACACACAATGTCACCTCTAGTACAGAAGTGGGTGAAAGAAGGCAAACAATTAATCGATCTTTAGGCAGGAATGAATTCCCCAAAGCAGCAGGCATTAATTTGACTGTATAAGGGGAAATAAAAAACAAAATGCATCTGAGCCTCTAACACCGAGGAATTGCAAATGCAAATGAGAGTAGTAAAAGATAATTGCATCCTCTAGTCTATAGCAATAAAAACTGTATAACAGATAGGAAACCTGAAGACACATTTTAGTATTAAAGGTGAAATATAAATAAATATAGTTGATTGAAACAAGGACTAGAGAAAGATCTACACAAAGTTTTGGTGAGGCTATCTAATTCAAATGTGATCTGCAGCACCAAATAAATATGATCATGTCAAAGTTTGGATCTATCTTACATGTAGGAACAGAAGAAAGATCCTGTCTAACAGAATAAAAAATAGCTACCATACTTGAAATTTTGACAGGGTTATATGTTGACAGCACCTGACTGTACCCTTTTGTTTTCAAGAATAATTATTTTTATTTAAGGATAACTGGTTCCCCCCACACCCACTTTTACCTTTATGGGTTCTGCAGATTAGGAAAAACTAACTTTCTTCTTTCAGTGCTGGTCTCTATGTATAGGTACACGTCTGCTCTATGCACCCAAGGCTGGTAAATCTTGCAAATAATGTCCGGGGGGGGGGGGTAGGTGCACCATCAGTTTCCTCTTTCTTCAGTTCCTTCTTACCACCACATAGCTTGAGTAGGAATACTCTGTGGCTGAAGTTATCCTCACATCATTTTCATCTCTGTAATTATAATTATATATACTCGGATAGTGGTTTTTATAGTGTTCATTCTCTATGTCCTTCCTTTCAGGAGTAGACTATGCCCTGAATTGTGGGATTTAAAAATGCCATGTTCTGTCCTTACTCCTTCTCAGTCATCAGCTATCACCAGTGCTGCCTTTACTGCCTTGGGGGGGCGTGGGGCAGTATGTCTGCCAAGTGCAGTATCTGTCACTCCTTCCCACCTGGGATCTGAGAGAGACAAGAGCTCTGACTGAGGAAGTACCTCAAGGAGCGAATCATGAGACACAGCCCCCGCAACACACACACGTACACACACAGCAGCACCATTTCTTGAGCAGCACACCTCCGAGCACAAGCTCCAGAACAGACACGGAATCAGATAACTGTAAAGGCCCATTATCTTGAGCTTCTTGTGACAGTAAGGGGCACTCACAGACATAAAAACAAAGCCACCTCCAATTCTGCTTCCAGGAAAAGGGATCGTTCCCTAACTCCTTAGAAGTTGGGTGAGTCTTCATATGCAAGTCCGTAGGATTTAGGGAAAGTGTATAGAAGCACAGCTCCAATGGTTCCGAGCCTAATACTGACACCAATGCAGACTGTGACCACTAGCAAGCCAAAGGACCAACATCCTCTGGTAGCTGAAAACTGGACTATATTGGTACCAGGCCAGCCTCATAAGGATCCACTAAGTCTGTCATTGCCCCAAAGCTAGTGGAACCAACACCTGGGACCCCTCATGCTCTGGGACTGATATATATATATGCACTACCCATAGGATATCTTCATCCACCCTAACAATCTCCTCTACTTTTGGTCCTAGTCCTTCTGAGAGACATTTTGACCCCAAAAGAAAATGCTACCTCAAGGAAGAGGAGTTCTTCCCCTGGTCTAAGAGCCTGAGCTTCCTCCACCTGGCATCAATGGTACCACTGATAGAGCCAGATTCAGCATTTTCGTTGGCTGAATCTAATGTTCAGGATGTACCATCACTTCTCCTACCCAGGGAGATTAGCTCAGACATGGCTTTGAGTGTGTCTTGTTTGTTCACATCCTGCATTCAAAAAGGGTTACCTTCCAAGAGAGCACTATACCTAATGCCTTGTCCCCTTGGAGATTAAGAGAAGGTTAGAAAAACACCTGTTAGGGAGTGTCTAGATAATTCTTAGTCCTTCCATGAGTGCGGAGGACTGGACTAGAAGACTTTGAAAACTCGTGGCGAACCGGGGAAGTCCCGGATGACTGGAAAAAGGCTAATGTAGTGCCAATCTCTAAAAAAGGGAAGAAGGAGGATCCTGGGAACTACAGGCCAGTCAGCCTCACTTCAGTCCCTGGAAAAATCATGGAGAAGGTCCTCAAAGAATCAATCCTGAAGCACTTGCATGAGAGGAAAGTGATCAGGAACAGCCAGCATGGATTCACCAAGGGAAGGTCATGCCTGACTAATCTAATCGCCTTTTATGATGAGATTATTTATTCTGTGGATGAAGGGAAAGCAGTGGATGTATTGTTTCTTGACTTTAGCAAAGCTTTTGACACGGTCTCCCACAGTATTCTTGTCAGCAAGTTAAGGAAGTATGGGCTGGATGAATGCACTACAAGGTGAGTAGAAAGCTGGCTAGATTTTCGGGCTCAACGGGTAGTGATCAATGGCTCCATATCTAGTTGGCAGCCGGTATCAAGTGGAGTACCCCAGGGGTCGGTCCTGGGGCCAGTTTTGTTCAATATCTTCATAAATGATCTGGAGGATGGTGTGGATTGCACTCTCAGCAAATTTGCGGATGATACTAAACTGGGAGGAGTGGTAGATACGCTGGAGGGGAGGGATAGGATACAGAAAGACCTAGACAAATTGGAGGATTGGGCCAAAAGAAATCTGATGAGGTTCAATAAGGATAAGTGCAGGGTCCTGCACTTAGGACGGAAGAACCCAATGCACAGCTACAGACTAGGGACCGAATGGCTAGGCAGCAGTTCTGCGGAAAAGGACCTAGGGGTGACAGTGGACGAGAAGCTGGATATGAGTCAGCAGCGTGCCCTTTTTGCCAAGGCGGCCAATGGCATTTTGGGATGTATAAGTAGGGGCATAGCGAGCAGATCGAGGGACGTGATCGTCCCCCTCTATTCGACATTGGTGAGGCCTCATCTGGAGTACTGTGTCCAGTTTTGGGCCCCACACTTCAAGAAGGATGTGGATAAATTGGAGAGAGTCCAGCGAAGGGCAACAAAAATGATTAGGGGACTGGAACACATGAGTTATGAGGAGAGGCTGAGGGAGCTGGGATTGTTTAGCCTGCAGAAGAGAAGAATGAGGGGGGGATTTGATAGCTGCTTTCAACTACCTGAAAGGGGGTTCCAAAGAGGATGGCTCTAGACTGTTCTCAATGGTAGCAGATGACAGAACGAGGAGTAATGGTCTCAAGTTGCAGTGGGGGAGGTTTAGATTGGATATTAGGAAAAACTTTTTCACTAAGAGGGTAGTGAAACACTGGAATGCGTTACCTAGGGAGGTGGTAGAATCTCCTTCCTTAGAGGTTTTTAAGGTCAGGCTTGACAAAGCCCTGGCTGGGATGATTTAACTGGGAATTTGGTCCTGCTTCGAGCAGGGGGTTGGACTAGATGACCTTCTGGGGTCCCTTCCAACCCTGATATTCTATGATTCTATGATTCTAAGACCTCTCAAGGGCCCTTCCAGTCCTATGATTCTATGAAGTCACTTACAAACCCTGAACAACAATCTGGGTCTGTCTTTGTATGATAGGCCACAGAATGTAATTCTGTACTTATGTAATCCTGTTTGCCAGGATCCATCTGCTCTGTCTGCAAGCCTTGAGAGGCCAAGATGCATTTCAATCTCTTAAACTATGAGCAGTCAGATAGGGCTGCAATGTATCCATACCACTTATACAATCTTGATATGTATGGATAATGCCAGGCAATATAACCATCTCCTTTTAACAAACAAGCAAAATACCTCTCACTGTGTGTAGATGCAGCCAATTTATGGAACTGGTGTATATGGAATCACATAGCCTCCCAGGCACTCAGAACTCACTGGCTGATGGCCTCAGACATTTTGCCACTGATCACAAGTGGGAGTCACCCAATTCAGTGCTGAACATCTTCACTCAGTGGCAAATGCCATCTTGGGACCTGCTCACCTCCCAGCTAAACAAAAAGTTCAAAACATATTGTTCCAAAGGAGCACAAGGAAAGGACTCCAGGATCAATGATCTCCTCCTGTTCTGGACAGGCACTTGAGGTATGCCTACTACCCCAGAGTATACAGAAGATTCAACAAAACAAATCATAGGTCATTCTAATCATATCCAATTAGCCCAGACAATTCTGGATTCCAGATCTGCTGTGAATGTCAGCCTGTCAACCCATCAGTATTCTGTTCTTTCCAGACCTGAAAATTTAGAACAACAGAATCAGACATCTGAACCTGGACTCTCATCTCATGGGCTGGTATTTGGATGGTCATCAGACCTAGAGTGGTCATGGTCAAAGGCTGTTCAATCACAGCAGGAGAGATTCTACCAGGATATATCTAGCCGTATTAAGGGATTTCTCTACCTGGGTGCAACAAAACCAGTTACAGAATGCTATTTTTAAACTCCCTCCTCACCCTCAAGACATGGGGTCTTTCTATTAGCTTGCTGCAGATCCACTAACCAACAATTAGTGCATTTCATCTCAGGTAGATGTCTATTCTATTTTTCCTAAAGGGTCTGACTAGGACATTACTATTAGTAGTGAGGCCAATACCATAAAATCATAAAATATCAGGGTTGGAAGGGACCTCAGGAGGTCATCTAGTCCAACACCCTGCTCAAAGTAGGACCAATCCCCAATTAAATCATCCCAGCCAGGGCTTTGTCAAGCCTACCTTAAAAGCCTCTAAGGAAGGAGATTCCACCGCCTCCCTAGGTAACCCATAGTGGGACCTACATCTCTTACTTTCAGTACTTATTGGACCACATGCTCTGTGCCTCTTCTGTCTATGAAAGTTGCCTTCCTGGTCATCATTACATTGCCCAGGAGGGTGGGTGAACTGGTACTCTCCTGCCTGACCCACCACATCTTCTTTATTAAATGTAAAGTAATTTCTGACTTTCACATAAAGCAATAAATTCACTTACTAGTATTCTTCCCAAAGCCTCAAGCAAGGAGAGGATATTCCATTATCTCAACATCAGACATGCACTGGTGTTCTACCTGCAAAAACAAACAAACAAAAATTAGAAAATCACCTAAACTACTTCTTGCTATAGCAGAGTAAGCATAGGGGAAAACAATATCTTCACAGACTGTCTAAATAGATTTCTGGCTGCATCTTCTTTGCTATCAGTTGGTACATATCCCTTCCACAGATGAGGTGAAGGCCCATTTCACTAGAGACAGGTGACCTCAGTAGCATCTCTTTGAGAAGTGCCTGTCCTGGACAATTTTAAGGAAGCAATCTGGAGTTTCGTCATACTTTCACAAAGCATTTCATTTTGGTCCAAGCCTCTTTTGCTGATGCAGCCTTTGGAATTACAGTGTTATAGACATCTGTGCACACCTATATCCTTGCACACCTCCCCCCCATTTGAACACTGTTTGACAGTCACCACCATAGATATCAGGCTCAGCTGAAGGTGCTCAGTCCTGAGAACAAAACAAGCTAGCCTCTGGACAGATTAATGAGCTCCTATGGGTTGTGGTAGGCTGACCCACCCAATTGGCTGAAGAGAGCTAGCAGGCTGCTTTTGAGCTCAACAGTACAGGAGTCACTAGCTGCTCTTCTCTTGGCCTACAGCTGTGATCGCTCATGCTCCAGCTTTTCTTTCACGTTGTCCCAGCCTGTGACTCCTTCCCAGCTTCTGATTCCAGCTCTGAGCCCTGGCTCTTGACTCTGACTTCAACCCCTGGCCTCCTTAGCCTGGTTTTAACCAATGAGCTGGACTGCCTCTGAGTTGGGACCAGAACTTGAAGAAATTGAGGTTACTTACATGTAATTGGAGTTGTTTTGAGATATGTGATCCCTAGGTATATTCCATTACCTACCCCCCATTTCTCCCTGTTTTGGATCATGACTGGATTCACTGTAAAGAAGGAACTGGAGAAGTGGTTGGCTCACACCTCCCCATCTACCCTTGATGCTGAGAATGACAAGATCCTGGGCACAAGCACAGACCAATTGACACTGCTTGCAAGATGTTCCAGTCTCAAGTGCATGGTGTGCTTACATAAACACATGTGGAATAAAGATAGGGACCACGCATCTCAAAGAACTTCCAGTTCCAGGTAAGTAGCCTCCGTTTTGGCAGGGCTTTGTCTGCTTTGCCACTTGTAACACCAGAAGTGTGCTGGTAAACATGGCAGCTATCTTGCAAAGTGATCATCTGATGCAATGTCCACGAGTGTGTTTCCATTCTCGTCAGCCGGTTTTGGAGAGCACCATTACATCATGATTCAGTGAAGCACAAAGATGCATGCTTAAGTCCTATTGAAGTCAAGCTTGAACAGGATGTAATGAAGTTGAGGGGAATTCAACATGGACTTACATTTAGGGAGACACTCAAGCATGTTTTTAAACAGGCAGAAAGCATAATTCCTCCCTCTCCAAACTACACAAACTGCAGTTAAAAATAGCTTTCTTGCCCTTCACTTTTGTCATGTCATCCTCTTCTTTGAATCTTTCCATGTGCTCTCCGTGCATCACCACCCCAAGTTTAAGCTTTTTGGCCTCACTTTCAATGCCAGTCACAAATCTACTCTTCCTTATTTGTCCCCTTTTGTCTCTTATCACATTATATTTACATCCATCTTGCTACCAATGATGCCAGCTTTGTTTGCCCATTTGTCAGTTTCCCATGCATCCTTGTGCCTTCTTCCACATTCCCCTTATACATGGAACATGCTGCTTGAATGGATCTATAATACCACTAGCCTCTCTACCTTCAAATCTTTCCCCAAGATCCACTTGTCACCATGCCGAAGTAGGTCACAGATGAGAATGCCAACTAAGGACAGACTGCTGAAAAACAGGGAAGACACACCCCAAACTGGCAGTTATTCTATCATTAGTGTTTACCAAACCAATAACAAAAGTGGACTTTGTATAATGACAGGTTTCAGAGTAACAGCCACGTTAGTCTGCATTCGCAAAAAGAAAAGGCGTACTTGTGGCACCTTAGAGACTAACCAATTTATTTGAGCATAAGCTTTCGTGAGCTACAGCTCACTTCATCGGATGCATACTGTGGAAACTGCAGAAGACATTATATACACAGAGACCATGAAACAATACCTCCTCCCACCCCACTCTCCTGCTGGTAATAGCTTATACCACACAACAGAATCACTAACCCAGGAACCTATCCTTGCAACAAAGCCCGCTGCCAACTGTGCCCACATATCTATTCAGGAGACACCATCACAAGGCCTAATAACATCAGCCACGCTATCAGAGGCTCATTCACCTGCACATCCACCAATGTGTTATATGCCATCATGTGCCAGCAATGCCCCTCTGCCATGTACATTTCTCAAAGTGGACAGTCTCTAGGTAAAAGAATAAATGGACACAAATCAGATGTCAAGAATTATAACATTCATAAACCAGTCGGAGAACACTTCAATCTCTCTGGTCACGCAATTACAGACATGAAGGTCGCTATCTTAAAACAAAAAAACTTCAAATCCAGACTCTAGCGAGAAACTGCTGAATTGGAATTCGTTTGCAAATTGGATACTATTAATTTTGGCTTAAATAGAGACTGGGAGTGGCTAAGTCATTATGCAAGGTAGCCTATTTCCCCTTGTTTTTTCCTCCCCCCCCCCCCCCCCCAGATATTCTGGTTAAACTTGGATTTATGCTGGAAATGGCCCACCTTGATTATCATTCACATTGTAAGGAGAGTGGTCACTTTGGATAAGGGGTGGGAGGAGGTATTGTTTCATGGTCTCTGTGTATATAATGTCTTCTGCAGTTTCCACAGTATGCATCCGATGAAGTGAGCTGTAGCTCACAAAAGCTTATGCTCAAATAAATTGGTTAGTCTCTAAGGTGCCACAAGTACTCCTTTTCTTTTTGAAAGTGGACTTCTGTCTCACAACACTGGTTAACAAGAATCCAAAAATGCTATCTCCTTAGGCATTCCAGCACTTAGTTCACCACCCGCACATGGAGTTTATGATGAGTGGTTATCAAAAACAAGATTAATCTCACACACACAGTTCTTCTAATCCCAAAGGATCAGCCACCTCACCAGGTCAATATATAACTCAGATCTTACCCAGAAACCATGCTTATAACCAATCATTTAGTAACAGAAAGTTACAGGTTTGATAAAATAAAAAGAAAAGAAGAGTTATTAAATTGTTAAGGAATCATATACACTACAATTGATTTTCAGGGATGTAGGTCAGGAACATAGCAGTGAGGTAAATTTGCTACCTTGTAAAAAGTCTCTGGTTTACCCAGACAGATTGGGGGGGTCATTCAGTCCCTTGTTTAAAGCTGTTTGTTTGAAATCATATCCAGAGATGTGGAGCAGAATGGAAGACAAAGCAGTGATGTCACAGCTTGCAATTTATAGCTCAGCCCATGTGCATGGAAATTTACTGGCCAATATGGAGTGCAGCGTCACATAAGCATGGAAAGTTACTGGTGAAAGATGGAGGTTTTTGGTCACATGTCCTCATCACATGTCCTTACATGCTATGCTGACTCTCAAGGCAACCATTGCCTTTCAGTGCTTTCTGAAAGATCTCCAGGAGGGGCCCCACTGTGTGAGCTGAGTCTCTTCACTGGCCCATTAAAACACCGATGGCCCATCAGTGGGATAGCTCATCTAGATGTAAATCTTTCTTGGGGCATCACCCAAGAAAACATGTTTGATATACAAATATCAAGTCAATCTTCATAGCTCTAGATACAAAGTTGATACATGCATGCAAACAGGATTGCCATATTTAGCAGATTAAAACTTTTACAGCAATACCTTACATGACCTACTTTCTATCAGATTTAGTGCAATTGTGTAACACGGGTGATATGTTATGATTGTAACAGGAGTGATATAGTGGTGATGATACATTAGTATATACCTGGTTATCATTCCTTTATACTGCATCACACTGCTTTGTCATCATGACTCTCCCAAAAAATCAGCCAATTCATGATTATTAGACTGTATATCAGATAAAGGTAGGCTGATTTACAATATAAATGCTGCAAGTTTTGCAAATATAAATATTTATGCAAATCATGTATACTGTATTTGATTGGATCTCTTGCCCCAGATCCTTAAATGGTCAGTTGAATGCCTGAAGGTGAATAACCTGAACAAAGAAATATAATGAAGATTTAACAAAAGCCAGGCTAAATAAATAAATAATCTGCAATGAATCCTTCATAGCTTTAGTTGAACCAATCTTGGGAATTCTGTACCTCATCGCAGATAGAATTTTACACCTATAAATAAGCAATCAAAAATCAATAATCGCTTATGATACTAAACACACATCTGAATAGTAGGGAAATATTGTGAAAGCATAAAGATACTTCCAAAACAAGAGTTTTGGGCAGCCTCCAACTTGGCCAGATTTACAAAACCTCACATGTCAGATGTTCTGAGAAGCAGTGGAATGGGTACAGCAATGAAAATATCCGTGACACTCATCTTCAAAACATGCAAACATATATATGGGGGAAAGTAATCTGAAACAAACATACTCAAGGGTAAGGAGAAACATGGGAATAGCTATGCTGAACTAGACCCAGTGGTGAAAATGGATGGCAAATTAGACAATCTGAGTTTGAATAGTGTAATACTGCCACAGAAGAGACCAGTGCAGTTGTAGGCTGTGTACTGTAGCCAAAGAGAATATTATGGAACAAAGAGCAAGGTCTACAATTTTAAATGTGGGTTATTTACTAGATGATGCCAGGCCCAACAATTTGTGAAATGTATTCAGCATTCTTTTGAAACTTACCAGGGTAGTGGGATAAAACCAGGATATTTCATATAGAGTGCCAGCACGACCGCAATTTACAAAGGAAGGAAGAAACATGAATTATTCTGTCAGAAACAAATATCTGAATTATGCAGTGAATTGTATGAAAAACACTTAGAAGGACATACTTTACTAGTAAACAAGAAGACTGGAAACTAGTTTGATGTGGACAGAAAGAGTGTGTGAGTTCCTGTGTTAGAGGAATGGTATCATTTTGGCACTGAAGATGTTTGTCAGTTAATTTACGGCAATGGAAATCTTTGTAGTTTCAGGGTTCAGACTAGTTTTTTTAAGATACATGGGGAATTGGCTTTTTCATAGTTATTGCTTGAATGATATGCAACACACTGAAACTGGCCTTGTACAAATGTGTGAATATGGAGATGTCACAAGTGATATAAACAGAGATGAAATTGTAGATAATTTGTCGTCGTCATCATGGAAAGTGTAGATGATTGCAAGAAAATCTAAAATTGAGGCGTAGAAGAAATCTGCAACACGAACAATATCTGGTGCTGTTCATTCCCTGAAACAGCAGCAAGGTTTTTAATATAAACTAAAAGTGACAGATCATCACATAGGGGAACAGACAAACACCCTCATTTTATCAGTATGGGGAAAAGGGAGCACAATGCTCAAGAATGCAGCAATATAAGAGAACTGGACATTTTATAGTGGTTTATAGTGTAGTAAGCATAAGACTAAAGATGAGCAGCCAAAGACCTCTCAAACAATAGAATCAGGAAGGGAAGTTAACACCGCACAACGAGTGTTAGGGTTTCACAGCAGAAGATGATAGCAATGCTGGCAGAATGCAGATTTAGATCAATGGCAAGAATCTCAGCTTGCTTACTGATTTGCAGGCTAGGCGAACTATAATAAATGTTACAACACGGGCTTAACCAAGTGGTTTTGACATTGCTGCAGTCAAGATAGAATCTCTTTTGAATGTGGCTTAAAAGACATGTAGGCACACTTTATAAACTCTAGTAAGTTTAAAAAAAAAAGAAACACATAATAGAAGGCCAATTTCAGGGTACCTTTAAAAAAAAAGCAGCAGCAGAAATTCCTCATACAAGAGCAACAGATGCCCTTTCATGACATTGGGAGCTGACCAGGATGCTGTTGTTTTCCTAGAAGTCCTTTGTACTCAAGGGTTTTATGTTAGCACAAAAATAGCAATTTTAAAAGCTAAATAGAAAAAATGTTTTGCTGGGTTTGGAATATCAAGACATCAGCTAGAGATATATCCCCACACTCGTATGGGATCAGTTACACAAACTGTGCCCATACTCCCTCTTAATGCAAGGAATGTGGGTGAGGATAAACTCACAAAGGGAAAAAAAAGTGCATCACAGAGTCTGTTGAAAGTTACTCCCTCCTGAGTGGTCATTTGTAAAAAATCTGGGATGTGCATATATACATTAATATTAGGAGAACTAATGAGGACATAGATGAGAGATATTCTAACCACAAAAATGATGGTAAACACCACAACAATCAACTAAGCAACATTAATTTAGCAAACCCAATCAGATTCTTTTCCCCAATTTAAATTTCTCACATAAACCAATTTAGAATATCTTTTATGACCTACAATAGGCAGTTTAGGTACAAATATCTCCATTTTGGAATTCAAATTTAGACTGGTTAATGTTTTGCTGAAAAATGTGCATATCAGTTGAACTAGACAAAGGGTCCATAGAAGTAATAATGATTTGGAAAGCTTTCTAAGAGAAAAAAGTCTAAAACCTGTCCAACATTTATTTAAAAACTAAAAACTCATTCCAGAATGGAAAATTTCATACTCTTGGGAATATGATGGAAATTATGCCCAGGAGGTTTGTGTGTCTCTAACAGGGACATGTCTCAAATTTAATATGTCTCAAACTTCATTTGCAACCCCCTTCTGACAACAAAAATTACTACACGACCCCAGGAGGGGGTACCAAAGCCCGAGCCCACTCAAGCCCCACCACCCTGGGCAGGGGAGGGAGAGGGGGCAAGAGCCCAAGCCCCCAGGCAGAGGGCCTCTAACCTGAGCCCCACCATCCAGGGCTGAAGCCCTCAGGTTTCGTCTTTGGCCCCAAGCGATGGGACTCAGGCTTTGGTTCCACCCCAGCAAGTCTAAGCCAGCTCTGGCAACCCCACTTTGGGGTCCCGACCCACAGTTTTAGAACCACTGGTGTAGAATAAGACAGATCCTCCTAATCACATTTCTTCAATATGGGACTTGGGGGACAAATCTTTCCAATTTGAGGAATTATATATAATAAAAATAACTTTTAGTAAGAACTGTTGCCCACTAAACTAGAAAGGAACTATGTCTCTACAGGAATCAAATAAAAACTACAAGCTGTATTGTTCTTTTGTGTCCAAACCACTTCAATAACATTGTTTCATTAATGGAGTCCCATGAACTAAGATATGTAAGGGAGAGGGATCTTGGAAAAACCACAAGTTTAGAGATATGCCTGCATTTCAAAAGGAGCTCTTTAATCAGAGATTCACCTACAAGCCAAAAATGTGAATCTGGATGCTGATGGTGCTAGGAGAGTAATAAAGAGCCAATGATATTTGGAGTCTTAGGCTTTCATTCATTTCAATCACTCTTCAATTGGTTAAATGAATTATTGGGTTTTTGACCTGTCTTTTGAACCATTAGGTATTGGCCATTGTTGAAAGCAGAATGCCAGACTTGATGGGCAAATGGTCTCATCAGATATGAGAAATCTTATGTTACTAATTATATTGATCTTCACAGTTCCTCTGTATGAGTTCTCTTCTTTGTATTAATATGCCCTTTTAAAATTCTAGTATTTGTGAGGCAAGATTGTGCTTGATGAGGTGCACCAAGAGCTTTTCTTTAAAAGTACATACTCTTGATCAAACCTAGTCTACTCTGTTTGAAAATTAGAACAAATGGATCAAGAAGATAAAGAAACTCTCCATCACTTTTTAAAATGAAAAAAAGTATAGTTGGAAGAAAAATTAAAACTTTAACTATAGTACCTAAAATTGCTGGGTCAGATTCCATCATAACCTTTATTTCAACTATTGAAAGGAACTCAGTAGAGGTTTGATGTTTTCTACAGAAAGGCAAACATTTTAAGGACACTAGACTCAAGTATATGGCCCTGTGGCTAGATGGTTGACAGATAACAGGAGATTAGTAAATTCAGCAGAAACACTTGGGAATTTACAGGCATAAAAAGAGCTAAATGAAAAGAATAAATTGTTTACAACAAATAATTTGACCAGGTGTAGGAAGAGCCTCAGGAGTTGACCCTTTAAGAGAAAAACAACAACTGCCAAATGCCTGTAACTGGTTCCAGCTGAAAGGCAAGTAGACTAGCCAACATTCATCTTTGGGGATATATAAAGGAAGCAGGTGAATCCAGTGGGGATTTCACACTTTTCATAGAGCCAGATCCTCAACTAGTGCAAATATACTCAGGTCCATTGGGATTTTCCCATGATTTTTAAGGTTTATTTCCAACAAAAAATGTTGTAATTATGTTACCTTTATCATTTTTATGTTTTAAAAAAAACTACTAGTCATCTTTGGATCTCAAAAGCACCACTGTGTTCAACTTGTCTATATTTGCAGCAGTACCTAGTCTAATAGTCAGGCCACATATGAATAGAACTGAGTATTGCCCCCATGGTTTTATTTATTGCCCCCATGGTTTAGAGCAAGGGATTCAAATTTGTCAAAGGGTAGCCTTTTTTTCAGAGATAACCCTTACACTGTACATGTGAAAAAGTTTGCAAATTTGGCCAAGTTATGAGCCTTTGAAAAAAAAAACTTGGCTCACACACATGCTCGGTAGAGACTTGTTGGAAACGTCACAGAATTTATCAACCAATTCTATCTGCACTGAGCATGCTCTCGACTATCACAGCTCCTAACTGTGAATGTACTCCATATGCCCATCCTTATAGAGTGACTGAGCATGCTCCAGTTCAGGGCTGAGCAGAACGATTCCTGCAATTGCTGCCCTGGGCCGCTGTGACACCTGGCCCCAGAAGTGAGAGCAGGAAAGGAGCCCTGGTTCATTCAGTGCAGAGGATGGACCGTGCTCTGGGAATGAATTGGTGTTGTGTAGTGAATGAGGCTATTTTATGTGGGACCTCTGCCTCATTTGTTTCAGAAGCTGGAAGCTGTGTACTGAACAATGCTGGGAATTGCAGGAAGAAAAAAGATGGTTGCATGGTTAAGGGAGATCAGTCACTGATCATCAGTGTTATTCTGGAGAATTGGATTCTATCCCTTCTCTGCCACAGAGTTCCTGTGTCATGCTGGGCAGGTCACTTAAACAATCTTTTCACAGGTGGTCACTAATTGTGTGTCCCACTAAGTTCTCTGGGTGCCCAGTGTGACAGACATGGGTCCAGATTTCCAGGAGTGCTAAGCACTCAACTAAAACAGAAGCTTTGACAGTTTTAGCCTTATTCTCTGACTCAGTTCCCTATGTGTAAAATGTGGATAATACAGTCTATTCTCACAGCATGTTTTGAAGATGGATTAATTAATGCCTGTGAAACATTTGGCTAGATAGTGTAGTGAAAATGCCATAGAAAAGCTCATGAGGAATGTTTTAATTCAGTGCAGTATTTTAATGGTGTGCTGTACATAAGGTGTGGGGCTACACAATGAATATGGGGGATAAAAAGAAACATGTAATAACTACCCATTCACTGAATGAGATACAGATCCTATAGGAAAAGTAGTGTGCAACCATGTAATTAAATACTGTATCAATGCTCCAAAGGGAAAACTTAAGGTTGCATGGGCATCCTTAAGTTTAGAATGTGCTAGCTTTAAGCGCTTGTGTCACAGAGTCTGCTACTCACGGCTCGATGGATCCTCCTTATGGCTCATCTGGGGAATTAGCTCACCATGGTCTGTGCCTCATCCAGTGGTCGCTCAGCCTGTTGCCTCAGTCACTCACACTGAGGCCCCTCTCTTGCTTCTCAGGAGCTGTACTGCCTCACCTTTGTGGCTTAGCCCTTCGGCCAAGTCGTTATCATCCTCCCCTAACAAGGTATTATCAGAATCTCCTTCCTCAAAGTCTCAGGCAGTCTCCATCTCCACTGTGCTGACTGTGCCAACCCTGCAGTGGCTATTAGGAGAACACAGGCTCACCCTCTGCACTGGTTTCCAGTTTAGGGACCTTCAAACCAGCAGTTCAGGCCTATCCCTCTCACATCCTTCTCTGGACTGCTTCCTACTCTACCTTTCTCAGGCTTCTTCTCAACCCCTTGCATCAGGGTGTGTGACTGCAGGGTCACCTAACTGAAGCTACCCATTCCATTCTCAACTCCTAGTCTTTATAGAAGTCCTGCTTGTTCCTGCCCAGGTGAGCTTCATTCTCAATCAGTCTCATTGCCCCAATAGGTACAGAGTAAGGTTAACTGGCATCTCTTGCCACTTTAACCCCATTGGTGCTGGTGTGGGGTCAATGCCTCATCACAGCTTGACTTTGCAACTGTAATATTTTAACAGTTTTTTTGGATATAATATTTAATATATGGTATAAATTCTGAGTAAAAAAACTTTTCTAATTAAGCCTTTATTATGCAGAATTTTGAAACCTTACAAAATAAATCACTCATTTGATCAACTTTTCATTAATAGAGAAGATAAAGTTGCTCTGAGTCAAATCACATAACTGATTAGTGTAAAAGGGAGATATGTATAATATGGGTTAGGAAAAATATCTTCCCATCCAACAGTTGAAGTTTAAGTGCAATACAATTACCACATTTAAAAACTCTTTATCTCCTAAAATCTAGGGCAGTGGAAAAGAAAAAGACCATGTTTGTGTTATGTGTTTGTACAGTGCCCAGTATAATGGGAAGATCCATGACTAGGGCATTTAAGTGCTACCACAAAACAAATTACATCTAAAATACTGCTTTAAAAAAACATGAAAGTGCAAAGTCAAGGAATGAAAAGTTGGGAAATGTTCCAAATTAAGGTGCTTGTGCTACCCTAATTTAGCCCACTCAGGTGTACATGTTAGGATACAGTCATTAATTACATAGTTATATATTTTTCCAAAGCATTGAGGTGCTAGAGCTTCTCAATGAAACAGGTATAAGAATTTTTTTAACATGGGCAAATCAATGTGTTCCTTGCAAATCTCATTCTCAGAAATGTCTGAATTGGCTCCAATGAGCCTGAGGCAGACACCCAGCATGGAAAATTTCAGCCCAAAGAATAAACATTTGGCACATTTATAAGCAACTGAAATCAGGTTTTTATAATGGAAAATGTTAATCATCTCAGACTAGAAGCAGTGTTAATACCTCCAACTTTAGTAATAATGAAATTAGCAATATAGTCAAAATCTGAGATCTTTAGCACTGACTCATAAAATTCACATTATAAAATGGAATTAGGATGTCACAGTATGACTGGCCCCTTTAAGAGAATTGGGTTTCAATTCCCCTGTGATGGAATAGATGCCTCCCAGCTGATGCTAATAAAGTCAGGAAGGGTAGTTAAAATGGTTCCAAAAAACAATCTCTTTGTTTGTTTATACATGGGATTTAGATTTAGTTGGTGACAGTAGCACAGTGGGGTCACCATTTCTGCTGTGCACTGTATTAAAGGCCTTCAAAGCCTCTTAAGCTGCTTACTGCAATTTTTTTCACATGTTGACATTAGCTCAGAGGTGCTTTGAAATGTTTAGCTCAGATGTGTGCTAGAGAAGGAAGGAGCTACAGAAGGGACAAAGCTGTGCAGGTCCTGTTGCCCAGAACAGTGAGACTGGCTATATGATGGGCTGGTGAAAAGGAGATTGCAGGAAGGCTACAGGCTTTTGTGGGGTCCCTACATCTAGTGATAGAACATGAAAGGAACTTTAATCAGTCTGGAGAAAGTTATGGTATGTATGGTAAAAAGAAATAACCTATGGACAATGGAAGTCCTGGCTTAAGGCCCTGGATAAAAGGGGAGTAGTTCTGAAAGGTCTGTATCTCAGAGTATGAGCTGACAAGAAATACTGAATAACCAGGTTTACTGCAGGCCCAGAACGGAAGGGTGAAGATAAAAATTCTATGGAAGGCAGCAGAACTTTGTGTATTACTGGTAACAAGAAATAAAATGATAGCCTGATTTTTAATAATCACGCTCAATTTGAGGCTGGTGTTTGTCCTTCTGTGTCTGTGGTAAGAGTAGAAACTGTTGCAGGATGAACTTGCAGCATCTTGACCAGCAAGGAGGGTATGCTTTGGGATTGTGAATCTGTGACATAAGACCATGAGATTTATTCCACTGAGCAACTCCTTTTCCTCCTCTGTGGCCACAGAAGGTTCCAAATGCAGGGTATTTTGTAACTATTGGGCTTACAAGGTGTACCCTATTGTGAGCGCAAATGTAAAAAATATGGGAAAGTTCAGAAGTTGTTACAATAACCATGAAAAATAGGTCAAGTTGTTTACAACGTTGAATGTTGTAACAAGCCTTTTGGGTGGGGGGAAAGTGGTAGACATGGTTATCTTGACTATAAGGTGGGTGCATAACTGGTTGGAAAACTCCTCCCAGAGAGTAGTTATCAATGGTTCACAGTCAAGCTGGAAGGCCATACTGAGTGGGGTCCTGCAGGAATTGGTCTGGTTCTGGTCAATATCTTCATCGATGATTTCAATAATGGCATAGAGTGCACATTTATACAGGTTGCAGATTATACCAAGCTGTCAAGGGTTGAAAGTGCTTTAGAGGATATGATCTGAACAAACGGGAGAAATGGTCTGAAGTAAATAGGATGAAATTCAATAAGGACAAATATTAAGTACTCTACTTAAGAAGGAACAATCAGTTGCACACATACAAAATGGGAAATTACTGCCTAGGAAGGAGTCCAGCAGAAAGGGATCTCAAGGTCATAGTGGATCACAAGCTAAATATGAGTCAACAGTATAAGGCTGTGGCAAAAAAAGCAAACATCATTCTGGGATGTATTAGTAGGAGTGTTGTAAGCAAGACATGAGAAATAGTTATTCCACTCTACTCTGCACTGATTATGCCTCAGCTGGAGTATTGTGTGCAGTTATCGGCACCACATTTCAGGAAAGATGTGGACAAATTGGAGACAGTCCAGAGAAGAGCAACAAAAATAATTAAAGGTCTAGAAAACATGAGTTATGAGGGAAGATTGAAAAAACTGGTTTTGTTTACTCTGTAGAGAAGAAGACTGAGGGGGTCATAATAACAGTTTTCAAGTACATAAAACGTTGTTACAACGAGGAGGGAAAAAAACAATTCTATTTAACCTCTGAGGATAGGACAAGAAACAATGGGCTTAAATTGCAACAAGGGAGGTTTAGTATAGACATTAGGAAAAAACTTCCTAACTGTCAGGGTGGTTAAGCACTGGAATAAATTGTCTAGGGGGGTTGTGGAATCTCCATCATTGGAGATTTATTAAGAGCAGTGTTAGACAAACACCTGTCAGAGATGGTCTAGATAATACTTAGTCCCGCTGTGAGTGCAGAGGACTGGACAGGATGACTTCTCGAGGTCCCTTCCAGTCCTACAATGCTATCATTCTATAAATGCAAAGGAACTAGACAAAGAAGCTGGATTAGTCTAAATCAGGGCTGTTGAAATTATGCTTGGTAAAATGGAAGAGGGGGAAGAGGACCAAAATAGACCAAAATTGGTATGATGGATATTAGGCCTATTTGGTGGACAAAACAATGGAGATGAACTAAGATGCCCACTTTCCTCTTTTTGATTTCCTAAAAAAAACATAGTTCAGTTCTGCTTTCCCTCTCATCTTTGTCCCACCTCGCATCTAGCTCATCCCCCCTACCGAACTGCCATTGCAGGTCAGCTTGGCTCATCTGAAAGACTTTCTTCCTGCGAGGAAGTCTGGCTGGCCTTAATCTTGTTCAAGGAACTTTTTCACCTGTGAGTGCTGAAATTCATTATGTTATCATGGCATCCAATCCTGGGCCCCGCGGGGTGCTCAACCCCCTGCTCTTCCCCATATTCCATCCCCCTGACCCCTTCCCCCAAGTCCCCACCCTGCCCTGTCTCTTCCCACCAAATTCTGCCCCTCCCCGAGTGTGCCCCATCCCTGCTCCTCCCCCTTTCTCCCAAAGCCTCCTGCACCCCGTGAAACAGCTGATTGTGGTGGGCAGTAGTCACTGGGATGGAGGGGGGAGGAGTTGATTGGCAAGCCGCTGGCGGGAGGCCCTGGGGAGGTAGCGGGGAGCTGGTGCTAAGGTCAGGTCCTCGCCTAATTTTTTCTGTGGGTGCTTCAGAGCTGGAGCACCCACGGAGTTGGCTCCTATGTTCAGCACATCAGTGCGGATATCTAATTTCCAGTATTGCAGAGGCATGTAAGATCCTGCATTGCTTTCCCTTCCCCTGTTGTGTTTTTTTCTGCCCCCTTCCACCACTTTTCTTTTCTTCTGTCATATCTCTTGGCTCTTTACTGAATCCTGATATCAGCTGTGCTGTATTCATCCAAGCCTGCCCTGTCTAAGAAGAAAAGATCCAGTCAGATGACGTCTCTGACCAGATGATAGACTGTGGCCCACAATCATCAACGAAAGCTGTGTTTCACCAGCTTTTCTGTCCTGACTCTCCTCCACCTTGTGTCTGACTGTTTGTTAAGAACAGAATAAGTAAATGCTCTCTACACATCAGGACTGATAGGAAAATTAACCTTTTACTTTTCATCAAAGAAAGGTTCCTCTAAAAATAACAGACTCTGGTATTTTGCCTCCAAAAGGCTTTCAAGGTTTTGATTCTATTTTGCACAATCACTCAACCATAGTTTCATATAAATGCCTGTTTTAGTTTCTTGCTCCTTCTTGTGTTTCAATCAATAAGTTTTTAATTTACAAAAACGCTTTGGGGTATTTGCAAAGTAACAGAGTAAAACCAAAGCCTCTGTTTAAAAGAACCCCGAACCTACCTATCACTGCTTAATATGGGACAACGAAAGAGTTTATAAACACCTTTAACTCTTTGGGCCTTTGAAGTCAATATCTATACAGCAGAGATGAGTAGGCATGAGTTCGGGAATCTATCTGCCAACTGCAGGATCTTTGTATATCATGGAGCCTAGCTGTATAGCTCTATACATTCTCAAAATATTCATCAGATATTTAGTTTAGCCTGGTCAATAGGATCATGGTTCAACTGTGCATTTACTTAAGGTAGTAAGTAAATAATGTGACCTAATTCCCAGGTTTAGCCACGTTCCACTCCAGGAAGCGCATTGGTGGGGGCAAAGGTGTCTCTGTGTCATTTTTATGAACCTCAGGGAACTGGAGGATGCTGATTCAGACTCTGGCATAAATTAGAGCAGCCTTAGGGATTCTAGTCTAACTCTGACCACATCCCCTGTATGCCTTTACGCTGGAAATTGGGAGGGACTGAACAGAGCCAGCTATGCTACAGCTACACCAACAGAGGATCCCCCTGAAGCAGGAGAATCCCCAACTGCCTAGTTTAAGACTGCTTTGTGCCTCCAGAGCATTTCCAAGTAGCCTTATCTGTGACAAGGACCTGACCTCAAAACACTACCGACAGAGTAAGGTACTACCCAATGGGAATAAAGCTGGCAGAAGCAGAGCTCTTGTTACAGAAACTTCTTTGCTAGGGGAACCTGACCCTTGGCATTGTTAATCTCTTCTACTGCCTTGCAACTACAGAGATACCATGTTTAGATGCCTCACATGGCAACCCGATGCCTTTGTAGAACTCAGTTATGCTAAATAAATAAATAAATATATCACAGCTTCATGTCAAGAGATAGGATTCTCCAGCTCTAAAAACATTGCTGTTAAAACATACAGCCAACTGCCAACACTTCGGGATTAAAACAGTTCCAAAAAGGATCTCACTTTATTTGTTTGTTTACGTGTGGGATTTAGATTTAGTTGGTGACAGTAGCAGACTGGGGTCATCATTTCTCCTATGTATTCTATAAGCCCTGGTCTACACTAGGACTTTAGGTCAAATTTAGCAGCGTTAAATCGATGTAAACCTGCACCTGTCCACACGATGAAGCCCTTTATTTCGACTTAAAGGGCTCTTAAAATCGATTTCCTTACTCCACCCCTGACAAGTGGATTAGCACTTAAATCGGCCTTGCCGGGTCGAATTTGGGGTACAGTGGACACAATTCGACAGTATTGGCCTCTGGGAGCTATCCCAGAGTGCTCCATTGTGACTGCTCTGGACAGCACTCTCAACTCAGATGCACGATTATTTGCCATTGCTCTGACACAGGGAGGGGCGACTGACGACACGGCTTACAGGGTTGGCTTACAGGGAGCTAAAATCAACAAAGGGGGTGGCTTTACATCAAGGAGTATTTCAGGCGGGACTTCACGGAGGGTTCCAATAAGAAATGGTGCACCTAAGTTATTGTTCTTATTGGAACAAGGAGGTTAGTCTGGCCTCTGATTGATACATGGCTAGATTTACCTCGCTGCACCTTCTCTGTGAGTGACTGCAGTGTGACCTAGAGGAATGAGTCCCCTAGACGGGGGGAAGTAGGGAGTTTGCAAATGAGTACAAAACAAATCTGGTCTATTTCTTGTTTTGATCCACTCCATCTATCTTTTACATCTTTGGCTGGCAGCAGACGGCGCAGAAGGACTGCATGTCATCCACATCTCATAGCTGCTCTGCAGAAGATGGTACAATAGGACTGCTAGCCATCCTCATCTCTTCCCTGCCAGGCAGAAAATGATGCAATAGGACTGCTAGCAATCCGTATCACCTGCCTGCTCACCATAAGATGGTTCAATAGGACTGACTGCAGGACTAAAGAGAATGACTTGATCAAGTCACTCCAAATTTAGTCCCTGCACCCATGTCTGCCCAGGCACTCCTGATCGACCTCACACAGGCAACCAGGAGCACCTCGGACATGACGATGATGGCTACCAGTCCTATTGCACCATCTGCTGCCACAAGGCAATGGGTTGCTGCTGCTGTGTAGCAATGCAGTACCGCGTCTGCCAGCACCCAGGAGACATACGGTGACAGTGAGCTGAGCGGGCTCCATGCTTGCCGTGGTATGGCGTCTGCACAGGTAACTCAGGAAAAAAGGCGCAAAACGATTGTCTGCCCTTGCTTTCACGGAGGGAGGGAGGGAACAGGGGCCTGACAATATGTACCCAGAACCACCCGCAACAATGTTTTAGCCCCATCAGGCATTGGGATCTCAACCCAGAATTCCAATGGGCAGCGGAGACTGCGGGAACTGTGGGATAGCTACCCACAGTGCAACACTCCGGAAGTCGACTCTAGCCTCGGTACTGTGGAAGCACTCCGCCGAGTTAATGCACTTAATGCACTTAGAGCATTTTCTGTGGGGACACACACACTCGAATATATAAAACCGATTTCTAAAAAAATGACTTCTATAAATTCGATCTAATTTCGTAGTGTAGACATACCCTAAGAGGCCTTCCAAGCCTCTTAAAACTGCCTTTTTTCCCCCACATGTTGACATTAGCTGAGATGTCTGCGCCTTGTCTTAAAGAAACACTTTTTAAAATCATAAGGATTTCCCCCCGGGTTCAAAAGTAATAGTTATATTTGTATGTGTTATATTTCATATTATATCTAATTTGCATAATCATCCATTAACATTAAAATGGCTAAAGAAAATAATCATAATGCTCCATAAACAGGGAAAATATGTTCTGCTTCACATGCTATTGCTTTTCTTCACTATATGGAAGTCATGGAGGTCAGGAAAACTAATTAGCTTGAGGTTAGTTCAGGTTTCCACAAGAAAGCTTTACTTTAATCTCCTGCAAATGCTCAATATGCCGTCAGATTATTCAATGAAAAGAGTAAAAATGAGTTGTCTTCAAAGTCTAGTAGTCCAGGATTTTTCGATAATTGGCATGATAATAAGCATGTTATTAATCAATATATGGTCCTCATTGTATCATTGTTTATAGCACCAAACTGAAGATTAATGCAAAAATATATAATTTAAAATGGTTAAAGACACTAATTTATCAAGGATGATTTCATGTGGACATGCAGGAGCTGAAGTTGAGAATACAAGCTTAAGCATGACATTAGAGATCTATTATCAGAGTTTGTAAATTGTTATATAGTTCTTATCATTTTGAAGTATTAAGGCTATTAAATACCTTCAAGAAAGGTGAAAGGCTCAATCAGATTTGATGGACCTAGAGAAGCAATTTCTATAAAGTAATATTTCCCTGATTTTGAGAAAAAGGCAAAGAGAAATTGTACACTGTCATTTCTTAACTTCATTTTTTTAAAATAATTAATCATAGAATCATAGAATATCAGGGTTGGAAGGGACCTCAGGAGGTCATCTAGTCCAACCCCCTGCTCAAAGCAGGACCAATCCCCAATTAAATCATCCCAGCCAGGGCTTTGTCAAGCCTGAATTTAAAAACTTCTAAGGAAGGAGATTCTACCACCTCCCTAGGTAACACATTCCAGTGTTTCACCACCCTCCTAGTGAAAATTTTTTTCCTAATTTCCAACCCAAACCTCCCCCACTGCAACTTGAGACCATTACTCCTTGTCCTGTCCTCTTCTACCACTGAGAATAGTCTAGAACCATCCTCTCTGGAACCACTTCTCAGGTAGTTCATAGAATCATAGAATATCAGGGTTGGAAGGGACCCCAGAAGGTCATCTAGTCCAACCCCCTGAAAGCAGTTGAAAGCAGCTATCAAATCCCCCCTCATTCTTCTCTTCTGCAGACTAAACAATCCCAGTTCCCTCAGCCTCTCCTCATAAATCATGTATTCCAGACCCCTAATCATTTTTGTTGCCCTTCGCTGGACTCTCTCCAATTTATCCACATCCTTCTTGTAGTGTGGGGCCCAAAACTGGACAAAGTACTCCAGATGAGGCCTCACCAATGTCGAATAGAGGGGGGCGAACACATCCCTCGATCTGCTTGCTATGCCCCTACTTATACATCCCAAAATGCCATTGGCCTTCTTGGCAACAAGGGCACACTGCTGACTCATATCCAGCTTCTCGTCCACTGTCACCCCTAGGTCCTTTTCCGCAGAACTGCTGCCTAGCCATTCGGCCCCTAGTCTGTAGCTTTGCATTGGGTTCTTCTGTCCTAAGTGCAGGACCCTGCACTTATCCTTATTGAACCTCATCAGATTTCTTTTGGCCCAATCCTCCAATTTGTCTAGGTCCGTCTGTATCCTATCCCTGCCCTCCAGCGTATCTACCACTCCTCCCAGTTTAGTATCATCCGCAAATTTGCTGAGAGTGCAATCTACACCATCCTCCAGATCATTTATGAAGATATTGAACAAAACCGGCCCCAGGACCGACCCCTGGGGCACTCCACTTGACACCGGCTGCCAACTAGACATGGAGCCATTGATCACTACCCGTTGAGCCCGACAATCTAGCCAACTTTCTACCCACCTTATAGTGCATTCATCCAGCCCATACTTCCTTAACTTGCTGACAAGAATACTGTGGGAGACCGTGTCAAAAGCTTTGCTAATGTCAAGAAACAATACATCCACTGCTTTCCCTTCATCCACTGAACCAGTAATCTCATCACACAAGGCGATTAGATTAGTCAGGCATGACCTTCCCTAATTGTGTGCCACCTTTATATTTTATTAGGAATTGACTCAAATCCCAACATAGATTGAAAGTAGCATAAATGAGATTATATAGTTGTCACAATGTTTCTGCTGTCTTTGCAGTTTATTTAGGGCAAAATTGTATAGTCAAGTCAACCACCACTTTTACACCAAACCTTGCACTCCTTTTTCATTATATAGCTCCGACTGAACAACTGACCTCCAAGTTATGCATATTCTTCAATAAAAAGAAATAACTTTAGTGAGATGTAGTGTAGCTATGTAATCATTCCGTCAGCATGTCCTTAACAGAATCCTCCTCATCCCCCTTCTAACTTTCTGTGGGAGTTCCATAGGTCTCTCTCCTTTGTCTCTTTCTCTTCCTCCTCTCCACCTTATTTCTGGGTAGTCTCATCCAGAAACACAAATTCAGCCACCATCTCTATTCTGATGACTCACAGATCCCCTCTTCTCCGGAACTGCCTTTCTCTTCAAACTAAAATCTTGGCCTGTCTCTGATATCTCCTCATGGATGTTGAGCTGTCAGCTCAAGCTCAACATGGCTAAAACAGAGCTCTTTATCTTCCCCTCCAAGTCCCACCCCAATAACTCCCTTTTCAATCATTGTGGACACCAACATCCTAGCTTGCCTGTCATTCAGCCCTATAACTTAAGCATGATTTTTGACTTGGACCTCTGTGACATTATCTGATTAAAATATGACCATATAGATCATTGTTGCAACCACTGTTATATATTTGCAACAAATCTGGTACTAAATGTGTCACGTAAGATGTCTATGGAAAGGTTATGATTTGCTGAATGTGATTTGCTATTTGTATGCATGTATCATTTTTTGTATTTGAAGCTATGAGTATTGGCTCTATACCTATATTTCAAATGTTTGCTCCTGGAGGAACGACAACAAGGTAGTTAGCCAGCACATCTTGGAGGAGCTATGCAAACTGAAAGGCTGATCAAAAGAACATTTAAGTCACCCTGGAAGACACCCACCTATCCTGACGGGACTTTCCTGTGAATGTGCTGTTTGAAGTATAGGTAATGATTTCCTGCTGTGACTAGGTGATATCATACATGGACATGTGACTTGTCCATGTGACTCCAAACACCGTCTTGTTACTGTAATTTTCCACAGTAAGAACAATGGGATTCCCTCCACATAGCAAAAGATATAAAAGGCCCTGAAAACATCTCCATTTTGCCTCTTTCCTGCTCCAGCCTCTTTCCTGCTCAAACCTCTGGACTACAGATTTATACTAATGGGAGTATTCTAACCAAAGGACTGAGAACCTTCCAATGATTTGGATGCAACCAGAGACTTGTCAAGCCAGGAGTTTATTCCATCACTACTACAAGCTTGAACCAAGAACTTTGCAATTGCTGTATGTGTTTGATTCCTTTAACCAATTTTAACTTTTCTTTCTTTCTTTCTTTCTTTCTTTCTTTCTTTCTTTCTTTCTTTCTTTCTTTCTTTCTTTCTTTCTTTCTTTCTTTCTTTCTTTCTTTCTTTCTTTCTTCAATAAACCTTTAGATTTTAGATACCAAAGGATTGGCAACAGCGTGATTTTCAGGTAAAATCTGAGTTGTATTTTGACCTGGGTGTGTGGCTGTTCCTTTGGGATCCTTTGGGATCAGAAGAATCTTTTATTTGAGGAGATTGGTTTTAAAGAACTATTCATCTCTAAGTCTAGTGTTTTTGGTGGTGATAACAAGGACTGGAATGCCTCTCATCATATCACATTTCAGTTACTGCAACATCCTTTTCTCTGGTGCTGACAACTGCAAACTTGCCCCAGTCATTCCATTCAGAATACTGTTGCAAAGATAATTTCCCTCACGCATCACCTCCTCTCTTTGCAGCCCTTTGCTGGATCCCACTCCTCTACTCCATTAAACATAAGCTACTCGTATTCATATTCAAGGCTCTTCAGGCTATCACACCTTACCAATCATCTCTAGTTCACTACTGAGAGACTGACTCCCATCTCCTATTGTCCAATGATCCCAACCTCCGTCGCCCACTTGTTAAAATTTCAAAGTATCTTCATGATTTCTCCTATGCTGTCCCTCATGCTTGGGAGGAGCTCCCCATAAACATATCTAAAGTTACCTTATCCTCCTTAAAAATTCTCCTTTGCCATGATCCCTACAAAAAAAACCTTGACAATAAGTAGGCCGTTGGTATGCTAAGACCAATGTCTATTGTTCTGACCAACAGGGTCTCTTTTATTTCTTTGTACTCCACCCTCTCTGTCTGTCTGTGTCCACCTATTGTAGATTCTAAGCTCTTAGGTGCAGTGTGATGCCGGGGCAGTCACTCTGGCACATCCCCTTTCGGTCAGGTTTGGCATAGCAGGTAAGCCCTCTCTTGGTTTCCCTTCAGCTGAGTTATAAAGCAGTCTAGAGAGACCTTTTAATATGAAAGCACCCCCTTCTAAGGGTCTGACTTATTAATACCAGTCATAAGCATGAGTAGGATTTTATTCAGATATAGCCAAGGCATTTGTCCTCTCAGGCTCAGTCCAACTGGTAGTCTCTGGCTCCTTCCATCAGGATACTTTTCTTTCCTGCATCTTGAAACAGTCTCTCTTTCTGGAATCCTTCCTGGTTCCTTCTCTCGGTTACTCCATCCCAGTCCTTCATTAAGCAGAAGTTTCCAGCTCTCATGTTTGGAACTGGACTGTACTAATTAGTTTCTTATTTTTAGTCCTTAAACAAGAGCCCTTGACCCCAGTTCTCCTTTCTAGAACTGATTTGTGGGTTAGCCAATTGCAGGGTCTTTGCCAGCTTTTCCCTCAACTGACCCTTTTTTTAAAGGGTGGGGGGGGGATGCTGTGGCTACAGGATTTTTAGTATAACTCAATCCACCACTGTTACCTACATGTCAACCAGGTAATTTTTGAAAAATGCACATAGTAGTTAGAGAGGTATGGATACATTAAGTCCTTATTAAGTCCTAATTCATTCTTCAGAGGCAGCCTGAATTGGGAAATTACTGTGACACAAAACAATCTTCAACTTTTCTATATTTTTGGCAAAAAACAAAAGTATATATTTTGGTCAGATGCTAGAAACCAGGCACTTGAGTCACAACATGTGATCATGTTCCATTAGTTAATTTATTAAGTCAGATTCTGTATGGGTCCCATTTACATCCAGATTTTTCAAATTCTTCAATCAGTGCCACTTAATGTTAACCTTTGTGGTGATGGACTCTGAATTCAGACATTAATCAACATCAGTAGCAATTGGTTTTAGTGCTTGGATGATCTCTCAAAGTGCCTTCCAGCCCTACATTTCTATGATTCAATATAATTTGATGGATATGGTGACTGACTATTTTTCATTATCCATCACTTACAGTAAAATCTTTAACATTATGACTTCTTTTGAGTTTTTGTTGAGAAGTGAGAATTTTGTTCCTGGTATAAAATACCATAAATGGACATATGCCTAAGCCATTCTGTGAAATTTAATCTTGAAACTGTTCCCGTTCATAAACTCTTTGTCTAACTGTTTGTTTTCAACTTCTTCTTCTCAACAATATTCTTCCAACGGCAAATTTCTGCTTAAATTTGAGAGTGAAAATCTCACATTATATAATCCCCCAGGACAGTTTTCATTGTGCGCTTCATTTGCCAGAGCAAACTATCCATTTAGGTAAGTGTAAGAAAAGAGGTACAGAAAAGAAGGTAAATAAAGACTAATATAACCCTTTATTTCTGACTATAGCCCAAAGGTGGCAAAACTGTCTCGTGAGTCGCATGCAGCTCTTCTACAGTTAAAGTGTGGTTCTCAAGCCCCCCGCAGCTCATTCCTGTGGTGGGGTGGTGAGGCTAGGGTCTTCTGCCCAGAAGGGAGGGAGGTCTCGAGTTTTCAGCCCTCTGGGTCTGAAGCCCCGAGATCCCCCGACCTCACAGGGCAGAAGCCCCTCGCTCCACCACCCCGCTGCAGGTCTGAAGCCCCAAGCCCTGGTGGGCGTGTCCTGGCTCTCAAACTTTTGTAGATTGTCGTATGCTTCTCAAGGGTTAGTAAGTTTGGCCATCTCTATGACAGACCATTTCATCCTGGTATTAATTGGCATTATTCCAGTGGATCACAACTATTTTACCATCTCGTGGATGGTGAGGTGGTTGGTAGCTTGGGCCTGATCTTTTGATGACTTTGGAGATTGGGAAAAGGCCTTGAACTGTGCATTGCAGGGACAGGGCAGGGGAACTGGTAGTGGAAGCCCAGAATTGATGTGCCTGAACCCATTGAGAATGAGCACCACCATATTTTGCACAAGATGAAGGCAGCTTCTGTATTCTTTCCTGGCTCAAACGCAGGTAGAGAGAACCACAAATGAATTATGGTAGCCAGATCCTTGCTCAAGAGAGACATGCAAAATTTCCTAACCAGCTAAGGTCACCCTTTTCTGCTATCTGGTCATCCAGAATTAGTGCTATTGCCAGAAGGACTTAGAGGCTTCAGCTACTTTGATACATGGAGGGAAGATACTATTGAGAGAAGAAGAGATGGGTGTCTCAGATAGTTCTTGAAATGCTTCTACCTTCCCACTAATATTTCTACAATCTAACCTTGTGTCATAGGTGGCTGGCCCTTTAAGAGGAGTCACATTCAGCCTTGCCTACCAAGGAAACCTTACCGTGACCCAAGCTAATTTTAATTGGTTAGGGATCAGATGGAATGGATCAATTAGTAGACCCAGCTGCAAAGGAGTCAGGGGATTTTCTTAACACGCTGGGAGAGCTAAACTGGGGAGGAAGGTCTCAGGAGTGAGGTAGTCTCATGTGACTAGCCCTGAAAGAAGAAAAAGGCGGTTGGAGAGAACGAGAATCCTGGAGTGGGCCCTGGAAAAGGCCAGCCTCCAGACAGTGAGCCTGCAGATAAACTGGGAATAAAAATCCAACCTTTGGAGAACCAGATTGAGGGAAGAACTCAGAGAGGAAGCCCTGAGGGTTAGTAGCTTGGGCAGGAGCTGGGTCTCTGGGGAGAAACTCCAGAGAGTTAGTGATCTGTGAGCCATTAGGTTGTAATGGTAGTTCAGGCAGATAGAAAATCCTTTTGTTTTGTTTCTTTTGGGATTATTGTTTGAATTCATTTTCAGCACCTTGCTGGGGGTGCTGGGGGAAATGATTGCCTGACAGAGCCTTCATCAGGGAAAGCAGGCCAGAGAAAGGGAGTGCTGGTGAGTATTAACTTGAGAAAGGCAGACTCTAAGTAGAATGGCTGTGGCCAGCCAAGGACTGGAATACATGTTCCTCTGGTGGGACCAGTATTGACCAGGGTCTCAAATGTAGCCATGGTGAGGAGCTGCCAAGTGCAGAAAGGCTCTGGCAGGAAGCCTTCATACAATGGTGACTGATGATCCCTGGCAGAGTTCATAGTTGACATGAGCAGAGGGTTTGCAATTAACTGCATTTTGTTTTAGAACTTGGATACTCTGGTGAAACTTTGATGTATTTTAGCCAGAGGGCTAAGTCACCACAGCACTGGACCATGTTGGGGGTAGCTGTTAACCATTGATGACCTTGAGGGAAACTGAGGCAGGGTGAGTAGTCTCATGGCAGGCCACAAGGGAGTGCTGCAAAGGTAGGCTCTGCCATACCTTGGTACAGTGATCATAAAAAAAACATACTCCACACTTCATTTTGTCAGACTGCTTTAAGACTAGAGTTCTATAGTGTGTCTAGGAATATTAGTGAAATGTTTCACCATTATAGGCTGTGCTTGGCATTTTAATTAGAACTTTCACATCTTTGCATGGGAAGTCCAAACTCTGCTGTTATCCATCTCCTGAGATTTCTTCTGTGGCACCCAAAATTAGAGGGTGAGGTTCTGTGCTATGCCTTTGAAAGCTGCAGTACAAACTCACAGCCCAAGGGGAAGCAGCACAAAAGGGTCTTTAACTGACTTTGCACCCTCCCCATTCTGGGATGCTGTGGGGGCTGGAGTGTCCTGTGTTGTAATTTAGAGGGCCCGGAGGCCTAGCTCTGACTACCTGTGGGCAGTGCCTTCCGTGAATTTCTGCAGAAGTAAAGCTGTGGTCTCCACCCCAGCATGCCCCTTATGTCAGGGCTTGTGAGTTCCTGAGCTGGGGAAATTCTTCCTTAACCAGATTTGTGGCTCTGGGAGGTGTTTTTCATTGCTCTGGCCCTTTTACTTGGCACAAAAGGGGTCAGACTGGGGATGAGAGTCTCACCCAGAATGTGGAAGTAACCATGTTTATGGAACTGAAAGGAGAGAACTATTGCTATTGGCGGAGTAAAAACAATGAGGAGTACTTGTGGCTTTTGCTGGTACAGACTGACATGGCTACCAGCCTGAAACCTATTGGTGGAGTGTCACTCCAAATGGTACAGAATGCAACAGCTCATCTCCTCAGCCACTGGGGGTGATTCTGAGTAAATCTGGCTGAAAAAGAGAAATGCTTCTGTGTAAATGCTTTGCAGTTTTTGGGGAAAAAAAGTCACCCTGGATTGTGATGAAATGTCAAATGCAACATCTTTTACAGGAAGGGATGTCCAGAAAAAATCAGTTTTAGGAGAAACAAGATGGAATTTTTCAGTTTGCCAGCTGCCTGCTTAGAAGACTCATAATTTCATGCTCTCCCTCCTGGGAGAAAGAAAAATTGACAAGACCTTCCCCCTGGAGAGGAGGAAATTGACAAGACTTTCCCCCTGGAGAGGAGGTTCTGGGCCAGGCAAAGAGCTGGGACATTCAGACTCACTACTTCCCAGCATAAGCCTGCCTGTGCTCCTCAGCTACTTGCCTGAAAGACTATTGTAAATTTCACTTTCACCTGCAGGGAAAAAGCAAAATGGACTTCTCTCAGCAGCCAGAAAGTGAAACTGACAAAAGCCTTATAGGTGAGCAGCCATCACTTCAATTTTTCTCATGGAAAATCAGTTTTTTTCAGCAAAATTTAAATTTTCCCATGTAAAATTTTGATTTTGAGAAAAAGGCACTTTCCCTTCAGAAAATCTTTCTGATTAGCAATACTTGTCCAGCTCTAACTGTGAGCCCCTCACACTTGTACTTTGCTGATTTCCCATAGAATGTTGTGTTTCTTGCCCCAGACCTTTTTTTGCAAGGTTTTGAATGTCCTGAGCCTTGGGTACCTAAAAGACCATCTCCAACTCCAGGACCTCAACCTTCACTGACAACTCCTCTCTTTTCGAACAATGGAACTGCTTCCTGCAATGGTGAAGTTAATCTTTTCATGAGACAGGATTCTTGGAACTCCCATTCTGCAGTCCAGGACAGTTTGCTTTTGTTTGTGAAGGACAAGTCAAAGAATGATGCTATTTTGGCTGGACAGTGGAGAGATTTGAGATAGCTATATCAGTGGGAGTGAATTCCCCAGTCCAGGACACAAGCAAATACCACACCAACTTTAAATAACAACCCAAAAAATCCTCTGTCTCCCCTCCCTTCCATCTCCCTACTACACACACACCAAATTTCTCTATTCCTCTGACCAAGGAGAATAAACTATATGTGACAGCTGCTGGTTACTTTGTTTTATTTAGTCTTTGGAAGGAGATCAGATGCCACATTTCAGGCATGGATACAACCTGAACTGAATAGATCATTGATGAGAGCCGCTGTGAGTTGGTATCCTGCTCCTGGGACTGAGCAATGGCCTGCTCTCCTCTCTAGTCATTGCTGGGCAGGTGCTTGGATGGGGTGTGGGGGAAAAAAGGCTAGGGCATCCTGGGAAGTTGATTTCTTGACTCCATACTCACAGTCATTAACTACTGTGCAGATTAGTTTGGCATCAGAAGAACCTGATGGCTACTCTGCAACTCAACAGAAACTGGATTGTCAGTTTGACTTATGAAGAGATAGCAGAGCGACAGGGACTTCAACAGTCTGGAACCTTCTGGACACTGGTTGTCTCAAGGCTTCTGGAGCAAAGGACTCAAAGCATTATCTGTGAGGCCAGTGCCTCAGAAGCAGGTAGAGAAAACTTTCAAGGAGCAGGCATGGACATTAGCAGAACATAACCTGCAAGGCTTTTTGATCTAATTCTACTGCGATTGAACTCAGCAAAACACAAATCAAAAATATTTTAGCTATACATTATTTTTGCTACCAAGTGCAATACAATCAGCTAGTTGAGGTACTGTACTTTGGAAGGAGAGGAGGGCTTAAGTTTTAGATGATTTATCTTCAATCAAATCAGGTAACTGTTTGACGTAAGTTCTTCACTTCTGTGCCTATGAGAGCAAAGGGGTTTATTCAAAAAAGCTTCTTGAATTCCAAGTACTTTAATTTGATACCAGTCTGTCACACAACTCTCAACAAAACTGGATTAAATGATTTCCTGGGGCAATTGGGGGCAGAGGTGCCTCTTTTCACCGGCTGTCTTTTCTCCTGAACATGTATTGGAAATATGGATGTTGAAAGATATTTTTTTTCTCTCTTAAAAAGAGATCCATTTACACTAATGAAATATAAAAAGAGGCATATTACTGGAAAAAAAGTAATTTTATTAAACAATAAGAGAGGAAATGTGTAGGTGACAAGTAAATACCAGCTTAATGGACTAAAAGATTTTTTTCCAACAGGGCATTTTTTACTATGGCACTTAATACCATGTTTTTTTTTATTTTTAAGTTATTGTAAAAATGTTACACTGTACATTAGAAAGCAGATGAAAATGCTTTTTTATTTTTAGAGGGAAACCAAAAATTCATGAGATTAAAAATTAAAGTGTTCTTTCTGCAGTTTTCCCTAAAGCAATTATTGTGCCTGTTCTCCCACTGACAGAAAGCATGCATTATTCCTTTAACATTAATGGAGTTAGATGCACACATCAAGGGAGAATAGGTCCTGTCAGTTACCATCATAGCATAGGTTTCAGATGGTATAAGTCAATTTTGTTCAATGAAGAGTAAAAATAAGTGAGCAGGCCATTATTTGACAGAGGGGTTATTTATTTTTAATTTTAAAACTCCTATTTTAAAACTACTTATTTAGATTTAAACTGTAACTTAAAAGTGCCTATACAAACAGCTCTAGGTCCTGGGCCTGATTAACCTTGGAGCAATCTAATAGCAGCATTTAGCATTTGAGGGGAACGATCACGTCCCTCGATCTGCTCCCTATGGCCCTACTTATACATCCCAAAATGCCATTGGCCTTCTTGGCAACAAGGGCACACTGCTGACTCATATCCAGCTTCTCGTCCACTGTCACCCCTAGGTCCTTTTCCGCAGAACTGCTGCCTAGCAATTCGGCCCCTAGTCTGTAGCTTTGCATTGGATTCTTCCATCCTAAGTGCAGGACCCTGCACTTATCCTTATTGAACCTCATCCGATTTCTTTTGGCCCAATCCTCCAATTTGTCTAGGTCCTTCTGTATCCTATCCCTCCCCTCCAGCGTATCTACCACTCCTCCCAGTTTAGTATCATCCGCAAATTTGCTGAGAGTGCAATCTACACCATCCTCCAGATCATTTATGAAGATATTGAACAAAACCGGCCCCAGGACCGACCCCTGGGGCACTCCACTTGACACCGGCTGCCAACTAGACATGGAGCCATTGATCACTACCCGTTGAGCCCGATAATCTAGCCAGCTTTCTGCCCACCTTATAGTGCATTCATCCAGCCCATACTTCCTTAACTTGCTGACAAGAATACTGTGGGAGACCGTGTCAAAAGCTTTGTTAAGTCAAGAAACAATACATCCACTGCTTTCCCTTCATCCACAGAACCAATAATCTCATCATAAAAGGCGATTAGATTAGTCAGGCATGACCTTCCCTTGGTGAATCCATGCTGGCTGTTCCTGATCACTTTCCTCTCATGCAAGTGCTTCAGGATTGATTCTTTGAGGACCTACTCCATGATTTTTCCGGGGACTGAGGTGAGGCTGACTGGCCTGTAGTTCCCAGGATCCTCCTTCTTCCCTTTTTTAAAGATTGGCACTACATTAGCCTTTTTCCAGTCATCCGGGACTTCCCCCGTTCGCCACGAGTTTTCAAAGATAATGGCCAATGGCTCTGCAATCACAGCCGCCAATTCCTTCAGCACTCTCGGATGCAACTCGTCCGGCCCCATGGACTTGTGCATGTCCAGCTTTTCTAAATAGTCCCTAACCACCTCTATCTCCACAGAGGGCTGGCCATCTCTTCCCCATTTTGTGATGCCCAGCGCAGCAGTCTGGGAGCTGACCTTGTTAGTGAAAACAGAGGCAAAAAAAGCATTGAGTACATTAGCTTTTTCCACATCCTCTGTCACTAGGTTGCCTCCCTCATTCAGTAAGGGGCCCACACTTTCCTTCGCTTTCTTCTTGTTGCCAACATACCTGAAGAAACCCTTCTTGTTACTCTTGACATCTCTTGCTAGCTGCAGCTCCAGGTGCGATTTGGCCCTCCTGATATCATTCCTACATGCCCGAGCAATATTTTTATACTCTTCCCTGGTCATATGTCCAACCTTCCACTTCTTGTAAGCTTCTTTTTTATGTTTAAGATCCGCTAGGATTTCACCATTAAGCCAAGCTGGTCGCCTGCCATATTTACTATTCTTTCGACTCATCGGGATGGTTTGTCCCTGTAACCTCAACAGGGATTCCTTGAAATACAGCCAGCTCTCCTGGACTCCTTTCCCCTTCATGTTAGTCCCCCAGGGGATCCTGGCCATCCGTTCCCTGAGGGAGTCGAAGTCTGCTTTCCTGAAGTCTAGGGTCCGTATCCTGCTGCTTACCTTTCTTCCCTGCATCAGGATCCTGAACTCAACCAACTCATGGTCACTGCCTCCCAGATTCCCATCCACTTTTGCTTCCCCCACTAATTCTACCTAGTTTGTGAGCAGCAGGTCAAGAAAAGCGCCCCCCCCCCCCCAGTTGGCTCCTCTAGCACTTGCACCAGGAAATTGTGCCCTACGCTTTCCAAAAACTTCCTAGATTGTCCATGCACTGCTGTATTGCTTTCCCAGCAGATATCAGGAAAATTAAAGTCACCCATGAGAATCAGGGCATGCGATCTAGCAGCTTCCGTGAGCTGCCGGAAGAATGCCTCATCTACCTCATCCCCCTGGTCCGGTGGTCTATAGCAGACTCCCACCACTACATCACTCTTGTTGCACACACTTCTAAACTTAATCCAGAGACACTCAGGTTTTTCTACAGTTTCGTACCGGAGCTCTGAGCAGTCATACTGCTCCCTTACATACAGTGCTACTCCCCCACCTTTTCTGCCCTGCCTGTCCTTTCTGAACAGTTTATAACCATCCATGACAGTACTCCAGTCATGTGAGTTATCCCACCAAGTCTCTGTTATTCCAATCACGTCATAGTTCCTTGACATCACCAGGACCTCCAGTTCTCCCTGCTTGTTTCCAAGGCTTTGTGCATTCGTATATAAGCACTTGAGATAACCTGTTGATCGCCCCTCATTACCAGTATGAGGCAGGAGCCCTCCCCTCACAGACATTTAGATTATCCCAAGCCAGTAACAAGTTTAGATTATCCCAAGCCAGTAAGAAAAGAAATGATAGAATAATCACCTGTTTGTGGTAAATCTGTCTTACTTCTTAGCAGTATGTCCTGAAATTTGGCATTTTCAGCATGACCCACTGAAGTATGTTGACAAGTACATATCAAAAATTAAAGGTAAAATTAGAGTTGGTTTGAAGAACTTCAACTGAACCATTTGGTGTTTGGAGAATGCAGTTTTGTCAAAGTGCTTTGTAAAATCATATCTGTTTTGCCAAAACTTCATTTCATTTTGGCAAAATCTGGAAGAAAAAAAAAACAAGTCCAACAATATTCAGACATCCCATTTCAATAATTTTGGAATAAAAAACTGATTTTTGTTTTAAAATGACTGTTTCAAGATTTTTAAATTCTGTAGTATAAAATCTTACAGGGCACAATCAAAATGTTGTCAATGCTGTTGAAATAAAACAATTTGGCTGAAAACATTTTTTCAATATTCTTTTGTGGAGAATTTTAAAATATATAGATTTCAGTCCTCTTTTGACGAAACTTAAAATCCTTCATGAAATAGATTTTCCATCATCACTACAGCTCTGAGTAAATCTATATTTTAGGGCTACTGTAGTTATCCCTGAAAATAAGATTTATGAACTCAGGAAATTCACAGTTAACATTACATTTAAAAGAAATCCACACAGTTTAGGAATTAATGCACAGTTAAGGCACCAAAGCCAACTTAACGTTGACCAGTAGCGACACTATAAAATCATACAATCATTAAAGCATTTTAATGTTTTTGATCCCAGATTATAGTAAATTGACTTTTAAAGACACTTGCATTTTTTTCTTCTTTCCCCTTCCTACTGATCTCACTAAAGGGCAGAGTTAAGGTTTTTTGGATGCCTTAACAGTACATTTCTCATACCTTTACATGTCTGGATTTATTTTAAGATTTTTTTCTTCACAACTTCTCTGAATCATTTTTATTAGTTAAATAATTATAGGGAGTAACATTTGCTGAATATATATCGACCTCAGACTGACTGTAGATATCATGTTGCTCTTTGTCTGATAATTGTCTGTTTTACTTGTAACAAAAAAAATAATTTTGGTCAGTTTACATACTTTCCATTAACAGCTAGTAACCTTGAGGTTGGTGGGGAAGGGAAAACCACACTCTGGGCCAAATACCTCTGCAAAGATTGAATAAATGGCCCTTGACTGGACAGTCTGTGTGGGGGCTGGAGGAATGTAATGTTCCCAGAAACATTGGGGCACAAGGTAGAATGCCCATACAGCCTCTTCCATGGTTGCTAGTAGCATATGTAGCCTTTAGGAGCACGTTGGAATTCATCCCTTTCATAGTGGTGAGCTTAGCATAGGGACAGAGAGGAAAGAAAATCCTGAAGGAGCCTTAGCTCTAACTTGCACCAGTCATTCCAGCAACTGGGCATATCTGTGCCACAGGAATACCTTGGCCAACAGGGTGATTTCCCTTCAGCCCTCTTCCTGCACTAAGACTCCTGCAGAAAGTTGTGCAGAGCCTCGAGGCAGGATACAACACTGGTTTGAATGTTTATGCTCCTCAGGTTTTCGTCCACATTATTCGCAAAAAGAAAAGGAGTACTTGTGGCACCTTAGAGACTAACCAATTTATTTGAGCATAAGCTTTCGTGAGCTACAGCTCACTTCATTGGATGCTCAAATAAATTGGTTAGTCTCTAAGGTGCCACAAGTCCTCCTTTTCTTTTTGCGAATACAGACTAACACGGCTGTTACTCTCAAACCTGTCCACATTATTCTAAACTGTCTGTTCTCACTCCATGACATTAATACCAATCTTTCTTCACTGCTATATTCATACACCACCCACTCTTGCACCCTCCAGAAGGTGCTGCCAGCCACTAATGCCCCCATCTCCAGCTAGAAATGGAGCACAACAGAAAAGAGTAAAGCTAATCTAAGCACCTTAAAGATCAGTGTTATAGCCTCACTTTAAGCCTTCATGAAAGTATAACAGTGAGAACACATCTTCCACAATCCATAGGCAGATGTTTATTGGGGAAATATATTTTCCTCATGGTTTAGAGGGGAAAGATTGCTGTAATTTGTAGTATAAGGCTGATACAGAATCAACTGAATTCCAAAATAATGGCAAGTATTAAGGGAATGTTTTGTCTTTCTAAGTACTTTTCAATTTCAGTGGAACCATCAAGATGTCAGAGGAAGGCAAATGCAAAGTAATTTTCAGTTTACTAAGATGAATAAGATTTGCTTGATCATAAAACCATGTGAGTGATTATCAGTATTTTGCACTCAATACATTTTTCATTGACCAATGAAAGGCTGAAATGATTTGCATTTTTGTACAAGTAAGCAGTCTTAAGTCAGCAGTTTGAATACCTGAAAATAATATTCCCATAGAATCATAGGACTGGAATGGACCTTGTGGCAGGACTAAGTATTATCTAGATTGCGGGCCGGGCTGGTTTGTTTACCTGCCGCATCCGCAGGTTCGGCCGATCTCGGCTCCCAGCGGCCATAGTTCACTGCTACAGGCCAATGGCAGCTGCTGGAAGTGGTGCGGGCCAAGGGACGTACTGGCCACCACTTTCAGCAGCTCCCATTGGCCTGGAGCAGCAAACCTCTGGAAGCGGCAGGTAAACAAACCAGCCCGCCCCGGCCCGCCAGGGGCTTTCCTTGCACAAGCGGTGGAACAAGTTTGGGAACCACTGATCTAGACCATCCCTGATAAGTGTTTATCCAACCTGCTCTTAAAAATCCCCAATGATGGAGATTCCACAACCTCCCTAGTCAATTTATTCCAGTGCTTAATCACCCTGACAGTTAAGAAGTTTTTCCTAATGTCCAACTTAAATCTCCCTTGCTGCAATTTAAACATATAGCAGGCCAATTGTTAAAGGCATTCCAGTACCAATTCACAACTACGATAAACTTTGATATGTTTCTTGATTTTTCAGGACAAACATGAACAGCATGAATATAATAGTTTTTGCATGTTGACTTGACTTTCACCGGGCTTCAAAGGATAATGCAGTTTATCAAACCTGACTTGTAAATTTCATATAAAACAGCAAAGATGTTATGTAGTCAGAAGCTAATTTAGAGATTAGATTGCCTGTACTGCATTTTTTTAATGATACTGAAGGAGCAAACTTCAAAATTAATAAACTTTATAGGTTGAAAGACATGATTCCTGATGTGAAAGAACACATGTTAAGTAATAAATGTTCATTTATATAAAAGTACATATACAGTAAAAAATGTGTATGATGTATATGTCATATTATGGTGTGGAATGAAATCTCTACAGAGGCAAAAAAGGACTGTGTATATATTCAGTGAAGTATTTGCATGTAGGGACTTGAATGAAACGTGTGTCTACAAATATCTTTATTTTGGCTATCCAATGGTGTAAGTGTGTTCTAATCTTTCTTAACCAGATATAACATAACCCACCATAGAGAGTGTGCATATCATACAACAAGTTAATATTCTGGCAAAACAGTACAGAACAAGCATATTTCCTGCTCGAAAGTAATTGTTTGTGGAAGCTTGAATAGTGTGCAGTAAATAAATCTGAGTGAGCCCTCTTAAGCCTTTATTAGGCCCATCTGTTCTTTCCCTGATTAACTGCTACCCAGCTACTTCGGCAATAACTATATACAGGCAGGTCTGGGTTGGCTCATTCTCCTTGTGTGAACCTATCACATGTAGAGTGGGTGTCTAACCCTTCAAAAGGCCAGTCCTTGTGACATCCAGTCCTGCTCCCCCCTCCCCCCCAACACACATACATGGCTCCCAGTCTCAGGTCGGCTTTTGTCCTCATATATTTCTTTTCTTCCTCTTCAGTCTGGCCCTTGTTTTCACTGTATTTGGGTCAAGTGGTTTCCTCCTCCATGCTGACTGGGTGACAGCAGAGGGGTCAGAGAGACAAGGTGACCTAAAGAAGAGCTCTGTGTAAACTCAAAAGCTTGTCTCTCTCACCAACAGAAGTTGGTGCAATAAAACATATTACCTCACCCACCTTGTGTCTCTAATATCCTGGGACTGACATGGCTACAATAACACTGCATCCAGTAGAGGGGTCAGTGAGAATGCAGAAGAGCCAGGGTCCTTGCTCTCAGTGATAGTATCTGGCCCTACCTTGTTCCCTACCAGGAACTGCAGTTTTGGTCAAGAGCATGCAGTTGCTCTGTGGGGATAGCACCTGTGCAGTCCAGTCACATCTAAGTGCTGTGAGGGGATGGGAGTAAGCTCAGTTGCTCTGGGGATGGTGCATGTGGGCTGTCTAGAAGCTGTGAGAGGCTTCAGCATACTCTGTAACATTGGAATCTTCAGAGACTTTAGCGGTTAAATTCTCTCTCTCTCTATAGAGCATGTGTGAAATGGGATTTTTGTAGGTTTACAAAATGGCCAAATTTGGGCATATTTTCAAAGGAACAGCAAAAGGCATGTCCCTAACAAAAAGGCTACTCCCTGACAAATTTCAATTCCCCGCTCCAAAGCATTGGGGCACTGGAGCTTCTCAAGAGTTCATCGGAGTGGTTTGTTTGTTTTTTCTGAATGACAAAACAACTTATTTTTTCCATACCCTAATGCTTAGAAATGGCTGAACTGTTTTGGCTGCAATTGTCTCAACAAATATTTAGCCTGAGGCAGACATTCAGCATAGAAAATTTCATCCCCAATGATTGAAGTTTTGGAAAATAGCAACCAGTTTTGGAAAATAAGCAACTGAATACATGTTTTATAGTAAATGGTGAGCAATCTTAATAGGCAGTGCTACCAACCCTGTTAATTGTAAACATTTGTTCCCAGTTGCCATATCCTTATCATGACAATGGCAATCATAAAATACACATAGCATCCCCTTTCTGTTTGATTTCTTTCACAAATCCTAGGAATAACACTCAGGTTTTCCCTTGCAAAGACCATTACAAATGAAAATCAAATCCAAGAAGTGTGATGAAGCATGTCGTTGGGGAAACTCAGCACACATACTGAAAAGTCAAATGTTCGTTTGGAAGAACTAGGTGGAAAATGGTTTTCTAAAGCTTTCAAACCTGTGTCATAAGGGGATGTGCAGAAGTTTTGGAAACTTACAGATAAATCAAATTATGTCGGACTGAAAACTGTCAATATTTAGTGCTGATACAATGCCAATAAACTGGACGCTTTAAAAAAATTGTGGAAACTTTATTGAAAATAATTAATCAACAGTTAACAAAGTAATACAACTGCAGGGTCCAAAATAATATATACAGATTAGGTGACATCTAATATATATATATTAAATATGTGAAAAAAATATTTATTCTTTCGAGGTCAAAGTTTCAGAATGTGATGTCTCTGTTTGCATTGTTTTGGGTGCTGTCCCTTGCGTGTACAAATGAGTTTAATTTGCACTTGCAGCTTTGGTTACTGAATGCACAAAGAAAGCCCAAGTGCATTTGCAAAACTGGTCCAGGTCTAGGGCCTCAACATTCCAAAAATCAGGGCTTTAACAAGGGAAAGAAAAAATATATACCTAAAATATCAGTAAGGAATGAATTATAACTATTTAACAATGACAAAAATAAATGTTTCCACATATACTATTAGACTGTGGAACTCATTGCCATAAAATATAATTAACACAAAGCATTTAGCAGGATTAAAAATGGGATTAGACATTTATATGTGTAAAAACAATGGTATAGAGTTATAATAGTAAAGGTATAAACACAATTTTTGGAAGAGATATTATCTCTTATGTTTCAGGGCTTAAAACAACATGTAACTGTTAAGGATTAAGAAAAAAAATATTCCCTACAGGCAGGTTATCCCATAATTGCCCACCACAGGGTTACTTGCACCTTCTTCTGAAGCATCTGGCGCTGAACTCTGTTGGTGAGAGTGTACTGAACCAGATATAGAAATTTTGTGACTAGCTGAACTTTCTCCTGCCCCCTATTAATTAACTGGGTGGAAAGACCTCAGGAGTAGACTATTTGCATAAACACACCTTTGTCTAGGTGATCAGCAGACATATCTGCTTTGCCAAAGTGACCAATTTTGGCTCTTTGGGGCTAAAATTCACTTACATCTTTGATGCAGGGGTGATAAAATATGTTCCTTATTGTATGAATAAAAGTCAGCACATTGTAATTAATATGCCCTAACTGACAGGGTCACCCTAAATTGAACCTCCCTCACTAAGCATGGGGTAGTGATGTCAAATCCAACTGAAATAGAGGAGATAGTGTTCTTACCTGCTGGTGTGGATTCAGTTAAATGGTTTTATATACTATTTGACCATCTATCTCCAGTGTTTAAAGACACTGTTGGTTAGATTCAGTGGATAGTCCTTGTTTCTTCTCAGGTCATTTAAAGCCTTTCTCACTGAATTCAAATGCTGCGCAACTAGTTGAACACCATCAATCCATGCAGACCATCTAGTTTTGGACATCCCATGCAGTGAAACAGGAAGATATTGCTTGAGAATTTCCACCTTTGTGGACTGCTACTGAAGAGATTGTTCATTTGCTGAACAGTTCCAAAGTAATTGCCTCCTTGCATGATTCAGCACAGTCAACACCTACAAGGTTTAGTGTGTTGTTTCCACAGCTGGAGAAAATAGTTTGAATTACGCTCAAGCAGAACTGCTTGTACACCTTTGTACTTCCCAGCCATATTAGATCCATTGTCATAGGCCTGACCAATGCAGACTTGAAAATCTAACTTAAAACCTTCTAGAATTGCTAGTACTCGAGCAGCAATTTATTTTCCAGTTTTTCTTGTGAAATTATCAAACAAAATAAACCTTTCTTCATTTGAAAATTTTGAGCTGTCTACAATCTTAACATATTGAATAATCATAGTAATCTGTTCCTTGTGAGAACAATCTGGAGTTGCATCAACAATGATTGAAAAATACTTGGCATTTCGAATCTCATCAGGAATTGTTGTTTGTACGAATGACCCACATAGCTCAATGAAAACTCATTTTGTTCTATACGTGTGGAGAGATAATGGACTTGCATGCGCTTTTGACTCCTTTGCGATTCTTGAACATGTTTAATATGCTCTGATAAAAGTGGGTCACATTTGCTGAGGAGCTCAACTATGGCTAGAAAGTTTCCATTTTCATGATCACCAATAAATTGACTGGAACCAAAGAAAGCCAATCCTTGCTCTGAAAGAAAAAGAATGACATTCAGGATGCGCTCAAGAAGTTTTTTCCAGTTTTTTCTGTAGAGAATTCAGTCAAGATAAAATTCTCAACTGAACTTTCAGCTGATGCTGCCCTACTGGCTGATTTCCTTGCAATATATTCTTTGTGTGACGTTGAACACTCATGTGATGGAATTCGGTCTTTCAACTTCCTCCAACCTTTGTTGATACTCCATCCTGATTGATCACAGAGGACTGATGCATTTGCAGCACTTTTGTTCAAAATGAAGCAGGGTGCACAGTACAGAGATTGTTTTTCCGTACTCCAGCATAACCAGTCTCTTGTGCAGGTCTACTGTAAAGATGTACACAAATGCTGAATGGTACTCAAATACTGAAAAGAATTAAAATGAAGGAATGCTAATTAAGAACACAAAATGAAACAGTCAGACAGGTTACAGGTTTCAGAGAGGTAGCCATGTTTGTCTATATCAGCAAAAAGAATGAGGAGTACTTGTGGCACCTGAGAGACTAACAAATTTATTTAGGCATCAGCTTTCGTGGGCTAAAGCCCACTTCATTGGATGCATGCAGTGGAAAATACAGTAGGAAGATACATACACAGAGAGAACATGAAAAAATAGGTGTTGCCATACCAACTATAATAAGACTAATCAATTAAGGTGGGCTATTATCAGCAGGAGAAAAAAAAACTTTTGTGGTGATAATCAGGATGGCCCATTTCCAGCAGTTGACAAGAAGGTGTGAGTAACAGTAGGGGATGTGTAATGACCCCATCCATTCCCAGTCTTTATTCAAGCCTACTTTAATGGTGTCCAGTTTGCAAAGTAATTCCAATTCTGCAGTTTCTTGTTGGAGTCTGTATATATATCTTCCTACTGAATTTTCCACTGCATGCATCTGATGAAGTGGGTTTTATCCCACAAAAACTTATGCCCAAATAAATTTGTTAGTCTCTAAGGTGCCACAACTACTCCTCGTTCTTCAGACTGATTATTATCCTTATCACTGAATCAAAACTCAAGCACACAAGGTATAATATAACAGGCTGAGCTGAAGACAAAGGGATGGCATATATATATATTAAACACAGACATGATAGAGACAGAGGGATAATGTCCAAAAATTTTAAATGCGTATCCTCACAAAACTCACTGTATAAGATCGTCCACACATTTTCACCTTGAATCTGGGTCTGTTAACTATGAAAGCCTATGATGATGGCCAAGTGAGAGCTCAACCAGTCACCTCTTGTAGCTACCATATGAAGATAATAATGAGGAATTCTCACAAACAAATTGTTCCTTAGTCAACTAGACATAAAACTATAAAGACACTAAAATGTAACAATTCTCTACCTTTCAACACACACTTGATCCAGCACCAGCCACTCGTAGTGGTTTCTTTATATAATCAGCTGATCTGAGAGGACACATTCATCACTGTCTAATCTTGTGCCATCAGAACCAATATATTTTTATTAATATTTATGAACATTTTTAACTCTTTAATATGACAAAATCTATATCAGTTAACAGAAAAATTGTCTTTTACCAAATCACATCTCTTATTTGGTTAAATTTGCAGCTCTAAGCTGAGAGAGTGTGTCACATTTTGGACCAATAGGGATGCACATAAAAACAAGTTGTGAAACTTATCAAATGCCAACAAATTAACAAGTGTCTAAATTTGAGGCCCCTTTTTAGCTTGAGGCCCAGGCCAAATTGCCCCCCCCTCCCCGATTGGCCCTGGCTAGAGGCAACGGCAAGCAATGGCAGAAGCAACAGTGGTGAGGTGCAGCAGAGGTGCCAGCAACAGTGGCAAGCAGCAGCAAAGGTGGTAAGTGCATTGGAATGCACCCCCAAACTCTGGGGCTTCACTCACTTCACACAACAAACTGTGGGTGGGGTATAGCAGAGGGAGCTGGGGAGTGACGTGTTAGAAGGCACGGGGATTTGCAGCCCTGTAGAGCAAGCCCAGATTTATTGAATGCCCAGCCGCATTGCCACAAAACAACACAGTCACATGGCCTTTAGCTGCTTTGAAGCCAGGGCTTGTCTTTCTGATTTCGAAGTGTAAGTGCAGTTGGGCATTTTTTTCCAGAAGAACCCAGTCTCGTCAGCATTAAAAACTGATTCCGGAAGATAGCCCTTTTCTTCTAGGATTTTCTTTAATTGTTTGGGGTAGGCTTTTGCTGCCTCTTCATTGGCAGATGCAGCTTCAACAGTAGTCTACATGTTTTTGAGGTTGAAGCGGTTCCTAAAACTGTTAAGCCAACCTTGGCTGGCTTTGAATTCCTTCTCATTAGAAGGCTGTCCATCTTTGGTGGGAGGTTTGAACAGTGTGTAGAGGCTAAGAGCCTTTTCTCACAATGTGTTGCCATCAATAGGCACACGTTTACGGTTCATGTCTTCCAGCCATAAGTTTAATCCCTTTTCAGTCTTCACTAAAGTCGTATCATGCACCTGGCTCGTCACCTTAGCAGTTATTGGAGCACTTGATGCCACGGTTTAACGAATTTCTCTCTCTCAAATCTTGATGGCATGGATGCTAGATTCATTGTGGCCATATTTACGCGCCACATTGGAGACCGACATATCGTCTCTCAATAAGTCCAACACAGCCAGTTTTTCCTCCAGCGTTGGAACAGTTCGCTATTTCTTCGGTTGAGCACCAGATGAAGTAGTTGGCTTGCATTTAGGGGCCATGTTGTATGAAAAATACGTGAATTGGAGGAGCCTCTGCTGGTGCTGCCCTTCTTGTATGTGCCTGACCTGCTTGGGCTCTTTAATGAGCATATCCAGTGGGGCTCGGAGGAGGAACTCCTCTGCCATGCACTCCTCTTTCTGCTCGGAATACACTTTGGGTGCATCACAAGCAATCAGCTGCTCATGACAGTGCTAGAGAATCTGAAGAAAACCACCATTTCCAAAGTCAGTGAGGTCAGGAATGTGCTGGGCTTCAATATGGCTGGGCTGCAGTTCCTGAAGAGAGAGATTGAGGCCAAGGACGAGGTGACTTTCTTTGCTGATGCAACTGACCATTTTGAGGAAAAGAGGAGGAAGAGGAAGAAAAAAGTGAAGCTGGTTCTCGCGATGGTTTAGCTTTTGCTGTCCATAATGCAGGGCAGAGTGCGGGGCTCATGGAGCCTCCGTGTGAGCGAGGGAGCCTTTCTTAGGGCTAGTGGACCCTGAAAGTCTCTGATTCAGTGACTGAAGCAGACTCCAGCAGATCTGCTCCTGCTCTTGCATGCACAGAGAAAGTGTTATTTTTCTCCAGGGCATGTCAACACTCAGCACGGTGAGATGCTCATCCTATGAGAGGAACACGGGAACTGAGACCAACTGAGGGAACAGCAAATTCACGTCTCCCATCTCATGCTCACTCAGGGGCATATGCTCATTGGGTGGAATGGTGGGTGGAATCGCCCACACTATTTACAGGTATCTTGTTATTTTTCTTTTTTTTGCCAAGAGCGTATAGTTGAATTCATGTAAGTTAAATATGCGTATGATGTGACTCGCCTGTAATCCGGGAGCTGCGAGGCGCCTGATCCGGAGCCAAATTTAACCAAGCCAAAGCTGAGCCAAGGCTATTTCGAGGGCCGCGAGAGGCTCCGAGCTGGGAGGTGCAGGTGTCAGCCTGACGGGCCTTTGCAGGCAAAGAACGAAAGGCGAGTGGTGGGCTGGGAGGCTGAGCCCTCTCTAAATGCCCTGATCTTTGCTGCCATCACCTTAGCATTTCCACGGCTACAGCTGATCCTGGATGGGCCTGGAGGATCCCTCTCTGGGCTCAGGATCATGGGATCACCGGAGGAGGCCCCAAAGAACCCAGCCCAAGCTTCCCCATGCTCGGATCAGGTGCTCTTGGCACGTGACTCAGTGTTGGGCTTTCCCCCAGCCATCTCCACCTCTCGCTGGCCTGGCTGCGCTATTGGTTTGTGCAGCACAGAGGTTCTCAACCGCTTCCATACTGTGACCCTCGCTCCTGCATGGCAATCCTGCCCCAGCTAGCCTGGACCTACTTGGGACCCCTTCCGTTTAGAAATAGAGGAGGGTCAGAAGGGTCAAGAACCTGGGGAGTGGGAGGTGAGAGCTCCAAGGCTGAGGACCCATGGTGTAGGGAGACATTTATTCTCCCTCCCATCCAAGGGTCCCAGGTGACCCATGTGACTGCAGGTGACAGGAGGAAAGTGACCACACGTCCCAGTGCTACCAGGACAGGCACCAGGATTCAACTCCTTTCCCGGGTGCTTTTGTGGCCACAATTGAAATGTGCTGGGCTTCCAGCATTTCCTGTTCTGTGGGCAGCTGCACCATGACTGCTCCCCCACCCATCCAACCTCATGCATCCAGACCCCTCATACCCAGACCCTCTTACCGAGCCTCACCACCCTGCACTCAGAACCCCCCCACAATAAGCGCCACTCCCCCTGCACCTGGACCACTCTGATGAGCCACCTGTACCCGGATTCCCCACCCCACTGAGCCCCAACCAGCTGCACCTGGATCCCCACCCCATGGAGCCTCACTCCCCCAGCATACAGACCCTCCACTGATCCCACACACACCCAGGCCCCCTGCCGAGCTCTATCCCTCCACATCTAGACCCCCCTGATGAGTCCCACTCCCCCTGCACCTGGACCACCCCAACAAGTCACCTGCACCCGGATCCCCACCCTATTGAGCCCCAACCAGCTGCAGATGGATCCCCACCCCACTGAGCCCCAGCAACTGGAACCCCGCAATGAGCCCCCTACACTCCGGCCCCCCTGCTGAGCTGTTTCCCCCCCACATAACCAGACCCCTCCTGCTGGGCCCCAGCCACATTCACCTGGACACCCTGCAGAGTCCTATTACCATTGCACCCAGAACCCCCCAACAAGACCCTGTGCATTAAGATTCCCCCCAAGCCCTGCCTGCACCTGGATCCCCTACTGATTTGCCCTCACCCAGATTGTCCCACACAGAACCCTCTCAACCCACACCTGGATCCCCCACACTGAGCCCCTCCACATGTGGATCCTGCCTTGCTGAGCCTGCTGGCCCACACCTGGTGGAACTGGTACGGAGAGGCAGGACCCTGGGGTGTTTCTGGGGCAGGCCCGGTCCTTGCACTGTGTCAGGGTTGGGTGCAGCCTCACTGCTGAGTCTGTGTCCTGGGGGGAGCTGCAGAGTGATCTCCCACCTCTGTGCAGACAGTGGCCTGTGCTCCCCAATGCCATGCTGGAGCCTCTGCATTTATTTGACAAATAAAATTTGCAGAATTTTGCAGAATTTTAAAATATTGTGTGCAGAATTTTTAATGTTTTGGAGCAGAATGCCCTCAGGAGTCCCGCCCTGGTGACTCTGCACCTAGAAAGGTAGATGCTCCGAGGCACAGAGTGCTGCACCTGGCCTGCTGGCTCCCTGCCTGCCAGAGGCTGCCCTGCCAAGTTCTGCTGCAGAGGTTGGAGGGTCAAAACAACAGCAAGGACAGCTGCTTGAAAGGGGGTTCCAAAGAGGATGGAGCTCAGCTGTTCTCAGTGGTACCAGATGACAGAACAAGGAGTAATGGTCTCAAGTTGCAGTGGGGGAGGTCTAGGTTGGATATTAGGAAACACTATTTCACTAGGAGGGTGGTGAAGCACTGGAATGGGTTACCTAGGGAGGTGGTGGAATCTCCTTCCTTTGAAGTTTTTAAGATCAGGCTTGACAAAGCCCTGGCTGGGATGATTTAGTTGGGGTGGGTCCTGCTTTGAGCAGGGGGTTGGACTGGATGACCTCCTGAGGTCCTGCCAACCCTGATAGTCTATGGTTCTAAGGGCATTCGTCGTTTGGACTTTTACAAAGCATGGTGGGAAACTGAGGCAAAGCACTACTGCCCAAGGTACTGTTGGGTGGGTGTTTATTTACACTTTTAATCTTTGTTGTGGTGTTTTCCCAAATTAATATTGTGTTCCTTCTCCTCTTAAAATAAGTTTTCTTTTGTTATATACAGACTCAGTGCTTGTGAGTATTGCCTCTCAGAGGCACCTAGGGGTGGTGTTTAGTTTTCACAGATTTCTGGGCAATCACTCAAGCTAGTTCTATTTAGTAGTGCTAAGAGGAACCTCTAACACCTGACCCTGACCCTTGTTGCAGCTGGCAAAAGGTTTACATTTGTGTATGTTTATGTGTACCTAAGTGCAACTATATGATATGCCTGAAGTCTATCTGAATACTGTATGAACAGTTTCCATTTTGATTATTTCAGAACATCACATGTGAGGAAAGCAAACGTAAAATATAGAAGCAAGATAACATTTGCAGCACTTGAACAACATACACAATCTAGTGACTGTTTCATGGTCACTGTTTCATGGACCCAAATTACACCAGGGAGTTCGGTGAAAGGTAGAGAAAACCTCATGTAGCAAGAAGGCTTCTTTTATTGATTACATCTTTCAGGCATCTCAAGGGCATTGTATTCTTTCCAAAATTGATTGCAATTTACACTCACTTAAACGGTTCAAGAAAGACTGGCCTATTTCCAATTGCTACATAAGTCTTGCTTACAGTTCATGCTAAATATACCCATTATTACCCGAAGCACGACCATAGAAGCCCTTTTCCCCAAGTCCCTACAGTATAAATATTGGAGCTGTACCATATCTCAAACTCTTAAGGTGCCAGTGGCATGCCAGGTTCACTACCATTTGGATGCAAGCACTGAAGTTGCTTCAGCAGCTAAGCCTTATAGGTGCTATCCCTGGTGTGTCCCAGTAACCACTCAGACATGGCCAAGAGAAAAGGCATTTTACTAGGACTGGCAGGAAAGGGAAAGGTTGCAGAGATGGTAGTTACAGAGGGTTTAACAGTTATAGTTCAAAGGGAGCAATAATGATAAATATTTGGGTCCCTGGGGCAATCCAGTTAAGAGTCAGGACTTTTCAGACCTAGTGCCTGGGTGCCCTTTCCAGTCCAGTCTCCGTTCCAGTAAATATGAGTGTGTGGGTTTCCAAGCCAGGCTCAGTGAATGCCTCTTATTGAGGCCCCTCCACACTGCCTTCCTGTCCAGAAGTCCCACACAGACCTACACCTGGCTGTAATATCCGTTAGTCAGCCTGTGCCACATATGGCGCTGCATCCGTTCCGGCCTCTAGCTCTCTTTTGGCCATGCAGCCTCTGCTTCAGCTTCCCTGCAGCTCCACACTTGTTACATGCAACCACCATTTTCTGGTTCGGGACCTTTCCCTCTCCCTCTCCCTGCCTGGGTGAAAAGAAGGTGCAGTAGGGAGAGGGCCAATGGGATTTGTAGTCCCCTGCTTTGCGGAGCCACCACAATTCGTTAGGATTCCATGATGCTATGATGTGTGTACCAGGGATAGCCAGTGGTGGTACTGGAGGACTGGTAGTGCTCTGTGATATAATTCCTTCAGTGATGCGTGGATGTCTACATGGATGTCCAGCATTGCAAGGAGTTACAGCTTCCTTTTGCTAGAGATTTCAAAGATGTGCAGGGCTGGAAGGCTATACTCCCTTCCTGTGGGGAAGTGGCTTGAGATCCACACGAAAAATATTAAAAGAAAACTCCATTAGGTAACCCTTTGGAGGGTTTCTGGGACTTTGTCATTCTTCCAGAGGTTTTACTCGGAGGGCCCCATGTGTAGAAGGCAGGCAGACCTACAGATACATCCTAGTACAGGATGGCAGAATACTGGCAGGTCATATCTGATGTGCAGGAGCTGCTCTCAGCCACTCCACTGCCTAGCTTAGAGATTCACAGTACCAGAATCAAATTTGGTTCCTGATGATCTACTCTCCAAGACATGCTCATGGTTTTTTTTTCCCCCTTTACTATTAATAGGAATAATGCATAAAATAATTCTTCAGAATTTTCTTGTGAAAGAATTACTCGGCATACTTTCAGTGGCCTACTTTTCTTCATCACATCAAATAAATACATCAGCCCCTTTGTTCTCTTCACTTCTAAATCTGTGGCCATTGGGTCTGATTTTTGTAAGAGGCTGAATGCCGTTAATTTCTATTGTCTTTAAATTGAGCATCAACCTGGACCTATTACTACAGTGTATTCAGCATTTTCTCAGTAACTTATTGTAGGATTAATTAGCATTAAACTCCAATAGTGGCTCTAGACAAAAATTGCCTTTCTGTTCTGGGTGATACATGTTCATTTTTAAAAACAAATGCAGAGTAATCTGTTGAAAGCAAAGTTTTTTGTCTTTAAAAAAATCAAATTCTAGAACAATTGGCAACAAATTATTGCTTTCCAATTTTAGGATCATCCCACTGATAACCTGTTTCAAATAGTTCCATTAGGATTCTGATTCTTTCATACAGCTGAAGCTTCAGAAGCTAAAATTGGCAGCAATCTACCTCTCACTTTAGATTATTGCTAACCATAATTGCTTTTGATTTTGGATCTCACAACAATACTAACCATAATTGACCCTAGGAGTCCTTCAGATCACTTTGAATACTTTCTGTTGACCTATCTGATACAGTAGTTCACTCGCTCAAATCTTCTTTTCCCGTGAGAACAATCAATTGGTTACAATAGAGGCACTCAATCCCTCCTCATATTAATTAAATGGGAGGTCTATCCTCTTCCAGTCTTAAATCACATAATTATCTCCTGTCTGTACATTGTCTTTGGGTAAGCAGTATTTGAAGGTTTATGTGTGTGTACATGAGTTCAGTTCCCTTCATACAAAAAGAACATTATTCTATAATGTTATCAACAGAGGGGTAAATCAGATGCTTATTTTAGAATGCTTTGTTGTTATTTCACTTAGTTGCTTGTTGATGGGGACTATTAATACATCAGTCAATGAGGGCAACATGCTGATCAATTCAGTGATTCTCTAAAAATGCATATCCCTCCACAAATGTAGAAGTTCAATTAGTGCCGACTGTTATATTGTTACTTATAATTTGTATTCTATTAGCACCTAGTGGCCCCAATCAGGATTTTGAACCTGCTGTGGAAATACCTAAAAGAAAACAGCCCCTGCCTGAAAAGCTTGCAAACAGAATAAACATGGCAGACAAATGGTAGCAGTCAACAAATAAATCATGGAAAAGCATCTAAGGGGGCAAATCAGGAGCTTAGCAGGTAGGAATGGTTGACTCCCTCAGCAGCCTCAGCTGCTGCTGGCCAATTCTGGTTCTTCTTAAGGCAGCTGGGACCCTATGGTCCAAGGCGATGGGTCCTAACCATAAATTCTGGAGGGTGAAGGTGTCATTTTTCCTTTCTTATCTTTAATAGACAGATGTTTTTACTAACCTGTGCAAAAAAACAAAAACAAACAACCCACCCACTTACTTTTGGGCATGCAGCAGGTTTTGCACTTAGAAATAGCTCCTGTTAGCTGTGACCACAATTTGCCTGTGTTGTGCTCACAATTGTAGTTTGCACAAAGACTGCATGCTGATCATTTTACTGTAGCTGCCACAACATTGTAAACCTGCTGCCAATCTTTGATTCCAAGGACAATAGAAACATTGCTTGTCCTCTTTAATTTAAAATGCTGCTTTGGAGGTTTAAACTGAGCCTTTCCAAAGTATTTGGAACAGAATAAATATGTCTAAGTGATGTAAATATCAATCCTTTTTGGGGTGAGCAAGAGGAGAGACTAGAAAATTATATCTATATCTATATATGGTTGGTCAGCTTTAGCTTTGCAGTATTGGTAAGTGTTGAACCATTGGTAGGTGAATCCAGCTGTTTTTAACATGCTGTACAAATGGAGAACTACCTGCTTAATTTGTCTGAAAAGCTTGATGCACTCATAATTCAATGCACATTTACTGACGTGCATATGAAAATGAGAAGTCATTTAAAATGGAAATCTCATTCATGATTATATATCTCTCTTCTGCATGCCCACAGAGACCTGCACTCCTGCTGACACAGGCACACTCATGCTCACAGATTTCAGGCAACCACTCCAAGTCTCTTACAGTAATTGAAACAAATGCTGGTTTTGTTCATTGATGTACTGCAAAACTGTATTGGAGGTTTTCTGTGATCATAAGTTCATACATTTGATCATTTTAAATAAGAGTTCAGGGAACAGACAGCAAGCAGGCTAATTTGTGCTGTTTGGAAAGAATCTGAACAGCAGAAAGGAATGTTTCTAATTCTACCTTTTGATTCAGTGTAGAAACAGAACTTTAAATGTATCTGCTCAGGCTTCTGTGCCATTTTGATTATGGAGAAGTCTCTGTTCATATTATGATCTAACAAAGTTATTCCTTGTGTTCCTATAATAATAACCTGAGACAAGGTAATAACCATAACCTGGAATGAATAACCACTGAGGCTGAAGGCAAAGGATTTTATTAGCCAAGGATATGGCTGTTACCAAGTTTATATGAAGAACCCTCAAGTTATTACCTTACTGAATTTTTAAATAAATGTTAACTAAAAGAAGAGAGGCACTAAAAGAAAAATTGTCATATTGCTGAAAGGTAAATTATTATAGAAAAAGTTGAAACATTACTGTACAGTTGTATTTCCTCTTCCAACTCCTGCAATTGCCCACTTCTTCTCTTTTATTTTCCTTTCTTTTCTCTTACTTCCACTCTCCACCTGCCCTCCCTTCCTGAAGGGCATAATGGAAGAGTGGCCTTCTGACAGAGACACAGGCCTGGAACTCAGAAGCTGTGATTTCAATTCCCAGCCCTGCTACAGATTCCCTGTGTAATCTTGGACATATCACTTAATTTTACTTAAATTTCATGTCTGTAAAAGGGATAATATGTCCTTTCTCTCACCCCTTACAATCTATCTTGTCTGTTTAGATAGTCAGACAGTTCTGTTCTTATGGGTTTATAACGTGTTTGTACAATGCTTGTGGAGACTAGATCTTAGTTGCAGCATCTAGGTGCTACTGTCATGCTAATAATAATAATAATTAATAATAAAGTTCTTACTCCCAGAATAACTGTAATATACTTTTGCATTGTATTGCTAAACTGAATTAACAGGAATTGGTTGTGATTCTCCAAATGTGAACACAAATATGTAACAGTTACTGTGGGGACAAAAGCCTTAATAAATTGTAAGGACTTGTAATGCATGATTGAAGAAAGGGATGCAGAAAATGAGTCCATGTCCATTACTCTTTTAAAATTCTCTCTTTACCATCATCTTTGCTTGTGGTAGGGGCAGGATTTCCCCTGTTCTCCTTTATATAAAGACTGATTTTTTCTGATTCCTCAAACAGGATTGAAAAGCTAACATAGGGGTTTGGTGACTGGCAAAGAGCTTCAAAATTCTGAGTGTAGAAAGCAATCAGAGTAGAGTTATTTGTATATTTGGCATATAGTTATCAAGAAGTAACCATGCAGAGATTATGCAAATCCTTGCACTCAGACTAGCTAATAATGGCCATCAGCCAAAGAAGATATAGAAATTCACATCCCATATAGTTATTAAGATATAGCCATATGAAAATTGGACACAGAGTGAAGTAAATCCATGAGTAGGGGAACATATGTCATTATGTATCACAGACTGCATAGCCTCCTTGCAGTTTGATTGGATGTTCATCTTAATGTGAAGTGATGAAGACTTTCTAGACTTTGTAGACTCCTAATCCGTTTATACCTTCTTTATAATGTTTGGTACTTTTATTTTGTGGTGAGTATGTTTTCCTGTCTTTGTGTTGCCTCCTAATATTTCTTGCCCAAAGTAGATTTTATTTTTAAGGAGACCATAAAAGAGATATCACACTGTAACCAAAATGTAGTTTCAGCTTGAGCAATGGAATCCACACTGGACATTTTATAAATGTCATCCTAGAACTATATTATGTACAAATATATGGGCTAGATTACACAATATGATCTGGCTGTTCTCCATTGCTGCAATAATGCAAAGCAGCAATAAACCCAGTTTAACTGACTGGCTAAGAGAGGTTTGCAATTGCTTTGTGGCATGGGCATAACACAAAGCAGCTAAGCAGATGAATGAATCTGTCCCATATGTGTCCCTCTTAAAATGCAAACAATTATACTAATTTGTTTTCACTATAAGTGGGGTATACTGCTTTAAATGCTATTAACATATGGTATATTGCAATATCATGTTTGAATTGATATGGTACAATGTGTATTTAAATTCATTCACACTTTAAAACAAGGTCAGGGTTTTACAGTGTCACATTTATTTTCTGATTTCTCTATTGCCAACTCCAGATCAGAAGATTATCTTAAAATTCAAGAGATTTTAAAACTAATAAATGTTGGACTGATTACTAAATGCCTTCTGGTGAGGTTTTTTTGTTTGTTTTTTAGTCTCTAGGATTCACCTTGTCAAGCTTTTCTCTGAAACCAAGAGAGCTAGATCCCTTCCCCCTCAAAATTAAAATGGAGAGTCGCATGTGATCACATGACTCCAGGAGCAAGGGCTTTCAGAAAATCGCCACATAGCATGCGTCTCATGATAAAATTGAAACTGTTGGCAACATTACATTTGTTCTGAGATTGTGTTGGGAACACTTCTTCTGTAGCTGCAGATGTTTGGGGAAAAGCAAAATGTAATATCTGACCTCTGTAAAGCTCTTGTTTCAGTTTTTGAAAGAGGCGGGGAAAGAGTCTCATTGTTGGACAAAGGCCAATGAAGGTGATTGCCGTAATGCTACAGACCCCAGGCATGGACGGGTGGGATTGAACCGGGGACCTCTGGAGCTTAGTTCATGAGCCTCTACCACATGAGCTAAAAGCCAGGTGCTTAGAACAGCCTCATTTAACTCTAAGTGGTCTCGTGCCACTAGCTGGAACAGAACACCACACCCAGAAGGGTTACAATTGCAGTACATTGTATCTTCTCAAATTCACCTTTATTCCAATTGGTAATGGAACAGTGCAATATAGTCTTCATTTCCTGTCCTAACCTGTCATGCTGTCTTTCTTTATTCCTATAAAATGTTAAATTGTTTCTGCACTCTACCCCAGAACCAGGGCTGGCTCCAGGCACCAGCGTCCCAAGCAGGCGCTTGGGGGTGGCAGTTAGCAAGGGGCAGCAGTTCCTCCAGCCGCGGCGGCAGTTCGGCGGCACCTTCTCCCCTTTGCCATCCGCGGTGGCAAATTGGCGGCAGCTTCCTCCTTTTGCCATCCAAGGCGGCAGTTTTTTTCAGTGCTTGGGCCGGCAAAAGCAGTGGAGCTGGCCCTGCCCAGAACAGTTGCATTTCACTGTAGATTGAAGTGATTGCTTGATTCCTGTTTCCATGTGCGTGTCTGCATGCACATATATGCTTAGGAGACATTTAGGACAAAGCAATATTATATGAAGACTCAGTCCTCTGCCACTAAAGTCAATGGGAGCAGGAATAGGCACTGACTATAACTGTGTTATAAATTATCACAATTTTAACAGATATTGTCTTTAGCATCACTTCAGCTATTATGGAGCAGTAAAAACCCCCAAAGGACTCTCACTACATGTGCTCTCACATATCCCCCTGTGATCTTCTTCCTTCTATGAAACTCATAAAGCTTGGCCTTTACTGAACCTATCACTACCACTCCTTAACCACAAAGAGAATCCAAAGCAAGAAGATTTTCACAGCTTCAGTTATCATGATTTTGGGAAGAAATATTTTCTGACATTTTCTTCCAGTACTCCATAGCCTTTGGTGACATTTCAGACTATGGAAAGGCTGATAAGAATGGCTTGGGTAACATGGATAACTGGGATGCACAGTAAATCACTCAGGGTCTTGATGTTTTTACAGACCACTAGAACTTTATTCTCATGGTTTATGAGATTAGAAACACTCACTTGATTTATACTCTATTAATCGAAAATTCATACTTTTATTGTGTATTAAAAGAACACCATTCATTATAATAATTTGGCATAATTTTATTCCTGCAGTTAAGCCACATCCACCCTTGCAAAGGAAAAATGGTCTTTGTACCCCTTCTGAAAGAGCTAACCTTGTAGCTCTAATCTGAACCACAATAGTAATCTTAGAATATTGTACTGGAAGCCCCATGGAACAGCTGCACAGATCTGAAATGCAAATGTTTGTTTAAGATGGAGTTTACAGTTCTTAAAATGAAAATCTTTAAAGAAAATTCCCATAGGTCATCATGTACCAAAGGGAGCTGCCTCTGAAAATGTCCCTGCGTTATAGGATGCATATTTTATATGTTGTTAGATAGCTTTAAGCATAACCTGAATATCTGTTCTATATAACTGTGAAGCAAAATAGTGCTCTTTATGTTGGTACTAATATTAGCACAGCTTATTCCATCCACAACAGATCAGGTTAATCATAGATAGATAGTATGCCAAAATATATTCAAAACCAAGTCTGGGTTATTCATGAAAGTATCTTGTGATACTGCTACTACTTTCCACCTTCTCTGTGTACAACACAGGTCAGTTGTTTTCTTGAAAGGTAGTTTATACTTTTATGTTCAGTAATATTTTATTGTCGTTATTCTAATGTTGTTGCTTCTGCCTCAGTCTGCCACTTTCATGGTTCTGCCACCATAATACACACTGCATAGCCTCTGCTCCCTTTCTCTCTAGATATTTATATGCAAGACCTTTTTTTTATTATGTGTGTAGGGAGCCAGGGTGGCCTCCCTCTGAACCAGAGGGTAAAGAGCCACTCTCTCAGCCTGGGTGGGTGGAGCCAGGCCAAGGTTACTCCACCCCCTAGAAGGGGAGGGGTGGAACAGGAAGTACAAAAGGCAGGGCCCTTAGCCTAGTCAGGGTAGCACCAGGGAAGGAGATAGATACAGACTGCTGGTTGTAGAGCATGCTGCTGAACTAGGGGAAACCTGACCTTGAGGAAGGACTCAGGCTACCAGAACTGCCAGCTGCAGAGTACCCTGAGAAATTGGAGGAGCTGGGCAGCGACCTAAGCCCGAGTGAGCCTGGTGCTAAAGGTGAGCTGGAGCTACCGGTGGCTGAATACCCTGACAAGTTGGAGGAACCAGAGAGACCCACTCGAGAGACCGGGTAGGAAGTAGCCCAGGGGCAGAACTGGACAGAGTGGTGAGTCAGTATTTGATTAGGGTGTTGCGGACGGATCCCTGGTGACCCAGTGGTGGTACCCTCTCCTCCTGCCACTGTCAGGGCCCTAGTCTGGAATGCAGTGGAGTCGGATGGACCTGTGTTCCCCTGCCACCCTGCGTCAGCAGAACCCCAATAAAGACCTAAGGACTCCTGCTGGCACTCCCCTGCCTGAAGGGCCTGTCACGGACTCTGGCCGGTACTCTTGTGTCGCGCCAACCTCCCTGTGCTAATTCCCCATCCATGGAGAGGTGTGATCAAGGCCTTTTGGCAAGGCACTAGCTCTCCACCACCCCCAGCGGCTTGGAAGAACAACTGAGAGCTTGCTACAATGTGGTTGCATAATTTGCTGTAGAATCTACCCTTGGATGCAAAATTATGCTCCAGAATTCAAACTTCCATTTAAAACCATATTAGGCTCTTTATGGTGGTGAGGAAAACCTTGAAAATGTTAATTTAATTGTAAACCATTGTAAATTTTTGTCTTATTGAGTTAGCATTCCATCTTCATAAAATATCTCCTAAAAGCGTACCATGATTTTAGTAGCTGAAGGCTAGCACTGGAGAATTTTTTCCTAGCTTAACTTTTTTGCTTAAACAACAGAGGTTAGACAATAGGTGGTACATGAAAAAGTAATTAGCACTGAGCAATGATTTCTTTAATACTGGTCAGACATTGCGTTCAGGCATACCTTTGTGTTCTGGTCTACCTGGGGATCTAGCTCAACTACTGCAGCACTGAGATCAGTGTGCTGCAGTAAATTAATTTTCTGACTCTGGCTGTAAACACATCAGGTACTATAACTCTCTAATCCCAGATGTTTGGGTATCTTACTTTTAATTGGCTCTTACACTGCTTTTTTTGTTCCTGATAAAAATAAATTTGCTATTTCTCTTATGGCATTTTATCTTAGTCACTTTCTGTCTAGTCTCCATTCATGGTAATATTTTTTGAATAAATATTCCCTTGTTTAAATAACTTTGAATTACATATTATTGTATAGATATCTCCCCCCCCTTTCCCCAGGATATGCATGCACTATTGATTACCATTATACCCCTGACAAATGGTCTGATTTTTTAAAAAAGAAATCTGCCTACTTATTCAGGGCACACAAGCATGCATCTCCACACATCTTGTCCTGTCGCGTCCTTGTGCAAATAAACATAAACCATTGGCTATTCTTTGGATTTAGAGTCAGTGGATAATCCCTTGGTGCAGTTCTTATCACAAACCTTCATGAACTGTTGTAAATGGCTTGAGAGAGGGGGGAAAACTTTCATTTCCACACCATCAGTGAAGTGGAAGTGCATGCTAACAGTAGGGGGCTGACACCTCTTTCCTTCACTTGTAATGGCACTAGCAAGAGTAAATCATCTGAAGATGATTGTCTCCATCTCTGAGTGCAGGTTGCAGAGTTGACTTTATTTTAACAAAGAGGTTTTGCAGCTATTGGACTGTCAAATCATGAAATAAGAAGAATGTGCATGTGTGTGCAAGCAGTATTTTGATTTATAAAGCACTCATCCAATAGTCAAGGTGCTGTAGAGTTAATTAAAGATATACATTATATAAAATCTTAGGGAAAAAATCCAAATTATAATTAAACACAAACTGCTCATTCAGGATTTGCCAAAAGTCATAATCACTCAAGGAAAAAAGATCCTTATGCATAGCTGAAGATTTAAGATTTATTGCTTAAAATTTATTTTAACTTTACAAGAACTGCTCCAACTCCTGGCATATTATTGGAACTTTATGGGGTCTTCAAAAGCAGCCTGTAAAGTCAAAGTTCCCTGAGCTAATGGCTCATTGGGCTAATGTGATTAAGGCATGTCAATTTCACTGCTAATAGTACACAAGAGAGTGATGTGGCCAGCATCACATGTGACTGTCCTGGGCTGCCCTAACCCAATGGATCAGATACTCATTTTACAGCAGGGTGAACTGGAGAGGGCCTTTCAGCATATAATTGAACAAGACTTGAAAAAACAACCTTGAGGAATATAGTTGAGCTCATTAACCATTCAGTCACCACACCTGGTTCTAGGGGAGAATGGCCAGCCTCCTGGATTATCAATCCAGTGATGAGAGTTCAAATCGCCTCCAGAGTGGTGCCTGTAATACTGTATTGCAAAGCCTAGGAGTGAAATCCTGTCCCACTGAAGTCCATGACAAAAGTTAATGGGGTCAGGATTTCATTCAATGGGTTTTTAATGCAGGGGACGGGGGGGAGGAGCAGAATTTCTGTGTTTTGAATTGCATTGCATGTGTGGATCAGGTGGTTACAATTCCCTAAAATGTATGTATGGGTGAATTTGAGTTTTGTATCTCAAAATCATTGGTATGAAACATTGCAGGTACAGTTTTAGAGGCCAAGTTGAAGTCTCTTTACAGACTAGGCTTTGTAGATGAATTGAATTCATATCTAATCTAAAATTTCTTGCAACATGCATTGCAGTTCTCATCTCTGCAGTGCACATTTTATTGGCTATGCTTGTATCAGATGGTTGGTATCAGAATATTTTGTGGAGCATGTGTCAAATATATATGGCAATGTGAGTCAGGAAGGAGAATTTGGTCCAGTAAATGTGGGTAAGGCATTTTTTTTAGACCATAAATCAAACAATATCTTAAAATGAAGAAAAATAATTGGCAGACTAAACATTGAATTGCCAATACTGCAAGAAGTTATAAATAGGGTAATATTGAGGGCCCTTTTCTCATTAGACAAATTATATTCTGTGAATTTATTTTCTTTCATACCTTTCAGGAATAAAATTCCTGAGTAATGTAAAATTAAGTGCATCATCATAAATACAGAGATTGTAGTACAAATGGAAGGTCTGATATAGGAAAGATGTGTGGAGGATGAGAATAGGAGGGATGTTTCTAGGTAAATGTTTGATTATTTGTGAGCTCAGAAAGGCTTCCTCACAGCTGTAGTGAACATAGTTAGTTTGTTTCTCAGTCCAGCAAGGTACTTAGGCATATGCCTAATTCTAAGATCATGAGTAGTCCCTTTGACTCACTGATGTTACTTACTTGCTTAACTGTCTCACAGAATTGGTGTCTTAAGTCTCATGAGCCTGATTTAGCAAATGGGCAACCCTTATGCATGTTAGTATCCAGAGTCTACTGAAAACTATGACCTACGGCTTCAATCTTCCAATGAGAGGAAGGATTATCCAGTGGTTAGGATTCCTTGATCTTTTATAGACTTCCTGTGTGACTTTTGACAAGTCACTCTGTGCCTCAGTTTTTCCATCTGTATAGAGGGGACAATAGTACTGCCCTACCTACCAAAGATGTGAGGATAAATGTGTTAGTATCTGAACAACTCACTGTCTATGGTAATGGAGGGCTATATAAGTAGTTAAAATAGCTAGATAGCTCTATGCAGGCAGGTATCCATGCACATATTAATTATTCCACTCTACTCTGCACTGATTATGCCTCAACTGGAGTATTGTGTGCAGTTCTGGGCACCACATTTCAGGAAAGATGTGGACAAATTGGAGACAGTCTAGAGAAGAGCAACAATAATGATTTAAGGTCTAGAAAACATGACCTGTGAAAAGATGAAGGGGCAGGGGGAGAATGGGTTTGTTTAGGCAGGAGACGAGAACACTGAGAGGGACATAACAGTTTTCAAGTTCCTAAAAGGTTGTTACAAAGAGGAGGGAGAAAAATTGTTCTCCTTAACCTCTGAGGAGAGGACAAGAAGCAATGGGCTTAAATTGCAGCAAGGGAGGTTTAGGTTGGATATTAGGAAAAACTTTCTAACTGTCAGCGTGGTTAAGCAGTGGAATAAATTACCTGGGGAGGCTGTGGAATCTCCATCATTAGAGATTTTTTTTTTTAAGAGCAAGTCGGACAAACACCTGTCAGGGATGGTCTAGATCGGTGTTACCCAAACTTGGAACGCCACTTGTGCAGGGAAAGCCCCTGGTGGGTCCGGCCGGTTTGTTTACCTGCCGCGTCCGCAGGTTCGGCTGATCGCGGCTCCCACTGGCCGTGGTTCACTGTGCCTGGCCAATGGGGGCTGTGGGAAGTGGTGGCTAGTACGTCCCTTGGCCCGCGCCACTTCCTGCAGCCCCCATTGGCCAGGCACAGTGAACCATGGCCAGTGGGAGCTGCGATCGGCCGAACCTGCGGATGCGGCAGGTAAACAAACTGGAATGGCCCGCCAGGGGCTTTCCCTGCACAAGCGGCAGAACAAGTTTGGGAAACACTGGTCTAGATAATACTTAGTCCTGCCATGAGTGCAGGGGACTGGACTAGATGACCTTTTAAAGTCCCTTCTAGTCCTACGATTCTATAAGTATAAATATTTACCTCCATGGGGCTGTGCTCAGATGAAGTATTCTTCCAGGATGGAACTTATAGCACAATGAGGGCCTACATTCCTAAGAGGATAGGTAGTCATTTTTTGTCCTGCTTTCTATGTTATGGGACACTGATAATTACTACTTTGCCTATAGCAATATAGAAAATTATGATTTCCACCATGTTTACTCCTAAAAAAGTCCTTGATCCTTAGAGATTTACTAGAAAAGGGCCATATTTATTTTTTTTTTGCACTAAATATGTATTCATCATAATTAAAAGTTTTAGGTCAACATTACATTGAAAGATCATTTTCATCATCCCAACCTCTCTTTTCACAACAAAATGCAAAATAACAAAAAAACACCTTGCAGCCATATGCCCATAATTTGGCCATGATGATCCATTTAAAGCTAATCTAATTTACATTGTCTAAAGGATGCATATGGCACCAATAATTTATAATGAGATTGTTTATTTGAATTCAAATATACAATGATCTTTGTAAATTACCATCAAGCTGATTGAGGTCAAAATAGAACCCACTGGTTTCTGTGGCACAGGTAATCTTCCATTATTAATCAAGAAGATGGTCTAGGGAATGTGAATTCTTTCTCTTTTCTTTGGTGGTAGCTGATCTAGTAGCTGTTTACAGTGAAATTGTACCTTCCAGTAAACTGAGGAAACCACTCACATTCCATTGAAATGTTAAGTTACTTTGTGACAGATGTGTCGTGATGGAAGGAAAAATAGTATTTGTCATTAATTTCCTCTCTAATTAAGCAAAAGGGTGTAATTTCTTCATTAAGAAGATGCCATGTGCAAAGGTGCCTGCCTCAATTGTGTTATACTGCTCCCAAGCACATGGTGAATTTCGTGAACCATATGGAATAATTTCAGGTTCACGGTTCAAAAACAAAGGGTCATGAAAGAGCACTAAATGGTACTTAAACTATGAATATGAATAATTAGGTAGAAATCAAATTAACTGGAGTGATTTGCCTGAAAGGCTTAAGTACACACTAGAATTATTGAAAACTTTTAAAATTATTTACTACAGAACATTATCTCCTACATTACATTTTCTTTAATACTTGGAAAAATATGCTTCTTGAATTTCTCTTTCCTCTTCTGATAAGTCTCTGGGTTTAGGAACCAAATCCTGGGCCCATTTAAGTCAAAATCTAGTAAGAAGCTAGCTAAATGTTAAGAGATCCTATAAGGTAAAGGTGAAATTGTTTTTGATCTTATTCTGCAGCCAGCTACACAGAATCCTCCCTAAGAATGATGGGAGTTCTTTATGTAGAATAACTGCAGAACTAGTCCTCAAAAGTAGAAATCTCTTGATCCAAAGATAGGCAGCTAGGAAAAGCCAGCTCTCAGATCAACTGCATTTTGTAGTATCTTAATTTCTATTGAGGGACTCACACAGGACTTTTCCTTCTGATCTTTTCCCCACAGAGCAGGAATTGCTTGTTAGTGACCCTGGGCAATCTGCTGAATTTCTGCAATATGTGGCCCACTGAACCCGTAGGTTCTTTGTGTCACACATTCATTTTAAAGTGTTGTGTATTCCATGTCTGCAGCACCCTGGCATCCAATCAAAGATGAAGTGCTGAGCATGGACCCATCACAAACCCAACTGGGCTCCAAGTTCAACTTTTAAGGTAGGTAGATATTTCTAGGACACTGCTGCAGGGAAAATAACTTCCTGATGAGCAATAAATACAAGAAACTATTGGAAAACTAGGTATGAAAATTCCTTTGGCAAACACTCCAGCTCTACTATGCTGCTAGAACCCTCTTACATCCTTTTAAGAATCCTCTTTAATTTTTTGCCTTTGACTGGAGCTGATAAATTTCTGAATGTTAAAATTTTTCATTGAAAACCAAAGATGAATCTTTGCAAAATTTATTGTGAAAAATATTCCCATTTTGCTCTACCATTGATATTACAAAAGAGGCTCCTCAACTGGACGATACTAGTATTCTTGCTGCAGAAAACCTGAATACTTCTAGAAACACAAGGGTAATCTTCAGTTCGTAAAAAGCCTCATCGTGAAGAGGGGGGGAGAGTGGTTTTGTCCTTTTAAAATCAGGCATTTGATCAAATGCCTATCTGACATTTTCCCCTTAGTCCCTTGTTTTCAAAACATTTTTAACCTATTGTATGAAAGAGAATTTTTACTGTACTATTATATGTAATACGTACTGTGTGTGTGTGTGTGAAATTCTCCATGGTTCAATATTTGTACTTGCAATGAATTTGAGCAGCAATGTCAACTCTCTTTGTGCAAGATCAGGCTCAATCAACTGTGCCCACTTCAGTAATTCCATTTCCATGTGATACTTTACATAGTATGTTTATCAATTGAACTTCAGCTGGTTTCAGTATCACCCTATTCCATCTGCGACAGAATGTGCTGTGCCCTCAGGCTTCTGGGATGGTTGGTAGCATGGACAAAGATAGAAAGCCAGAGGTGTCTCAAAGCTGAAGAAGAAAGAGTTAAAGAGAGATGAGTCAGCGGAGGCTCATTAGCAACCTGGAAATCCAGCCTGAAGCAATTATAAGGGAAAGAAAGGTGGCTGGTAGGAGTGGATCAACATAGAAGTTGCTAACAGAGGGAAAGGAGCACCTTTATGAGTTGTGCTCTCCAAGGATTGTTGTCTCCCCCCACTCCCCCCAGCCCTTCAAGAGGGGGGAAAAAAGGAATTAAACACCTATATTTTCTTGCCTTCTTGGATCAAGAAGATTACATTTTGATTTTTTGTTGCACTTGTGGAGCAAAATGATCATGGTTCCTCTTGGCTTCCACTGAAAGGAAGAGATCCAGTGGTTGTCTCTATTTTCCACTCCATGAATCTCTCACGGTTGAATTTAATCTCTTCTAAAGGGGGGAAAAAAACATAAGCCATGGTTATGAAGAACTATTGAAAATGTAGCTATGCTCTGCTTTTTTTTTCTAAAGGGACGATGATGATTATGGGAGTTAGGAGGTGATGTAAGCGTTTGGAAGATTATTGTCTTAGTACACGGTATGAGACTGGAACTGAAAAGTTAGGGGCAGACTGGAGTTTGCTTTTTTGTCCAGTACTGAGGAAATGAATGTTTATATTAGCAGCACAGAGAACCTGTATCCCAGCTGCATTATCTCAAGCATCGGAAGCACACAAGCATCAACTCTGACAGATCAGGTAGCTTGAGATTAAAGCACCACTCAACGCTAGCTAGAGGCTTGTGTATGAATGGGAGTCTGGTTAGGGGCAGCACTTGAGTTATACCTCTACCTAACATGACAGTGAAGACAAGACCGTAATATAAAAGATGGCACCTGATCTGGTATGTGGCAAACCCCATATGGTTAACTTTGATTAATGGTAACTGTGGAGTAAATTATGCAGATCCCCCTACATGATGGTGCTAGATTAATCCATTTGAACCCTTAGTTTAGCAAGCACTTAAAGTGAGAACAGCAAACTTGTTCTGCATTTTCTTTGCCCAAATAGGGGATGAAGTGTGAACAAATAAAACTGGCTAGAGGATAAGATTAAAGTGACTGATTCAGTAGTGTATATCCAGTAATTCTCTGGAAAGGTCCAAACCATTATGGTAGATAACACGTAAGTAACGCTCAGTAGCACAAGATCTGGCTGTCCTCTGTGATTTTAATTTTCAGCTGCTGTTTCTAGTATGTTAAGGTGCAAAATATGAGCCTCATTAAATCTGAATCACTGGACATCTTCATAACAAATTATTTTCAGTGTAACCTTTCAGAAATGATCTTGCTGTCATTTCTAGAAATGGAAGAAACTGGAAAATATATAATTTCACAAGTCCTGAAATGCAGAGACATGTTTTCAAGTTATTGTAATTTAGTCATTTGAATCACAAAATGTTAAAATTTGAAAAGCACAGCAGATTGAAAATACTTCTTGAATTTCACAATAGTCTGTTTTAAAAAAGTGTTCGAAGTATCATATGGTATTTTTTTTTAAGGAATAGTTTAAAATATTGTCAATGTCTTCACTAAAAATTTACAATGGTGAAAACCACAATATTTTACATGATCTTTAATATATTTAGAACAGTCCTTGATATTTTTATCATCAAAATATTTTTACAATGAAAAATGGCTTTTCACCACAAGAATAATCTTCATATAATTTTCCTTCTGGTCAAAACTTTCCAGTTTTTTTCACTCAAAACACAGAAATTGAAAAATGTTCAGCTTTGGACATATAGGTGACATTGATATTTTGACACACAGTTTTTAAAAAATCCTGACCAAATGTAACAGTCAACACTACAATAGGTGTGGGTATGTGAACAAAATTTGTCAAACACCGTTTTCAAAAATATAAAATCAAAACTATTTTGAAAATACTTTGGTTTTACATTTCTCACAAAATTGTTTGATATTTTTCTACCATCTCGAACATTTGAAGTCCCTTGTTAGCATCTCTCTATAACTAACCTTTCTAGTATAAAATATCCTGCATTATATTTCTCATGATAAACTTGGATTTTCTCATTAATCAAAGATAGGAGACTTATTATTACTCTCAAGACAAATTGTATGCAGCTTTAGAAATTCATGCCTGGGTCAGTGGGATCTAGAGTACTTACGTGCTATTGCTATCCTAAGATGAGATCCAGCCAACTGAGTATTGACACAAGTGCCATGGACCTTAAGGTCAGAAGGGACCATTCTGTGATCATCTAGTCTGACCTCCCCCATATTGCAGGCTACAGAAACTCACCCACTCCTGAAATTTCCCCCTAACTGCTGGATGAGTTACTGAAGTCCTCAAATCATGGTTTAAAGACTTCAGCTTCCAGAAAATTCACTATTTAGGCTAGTTCAAACCTGCCAGCGACCTGTGCCCCATGGTACTGAGCAAGGTAACCCTCTTCCCTCCACCCCAACCCCCCCCCCCACCACCAGGTTCCCTGCCTATCTGATTCTGGGGGAAATTTCTTGTCGACCCTAAATTTCTTGGCGATCAGTTAGACCCTAAGCAGGTGGGCAAGACCTGGGAAAGAATTCTCTGTAGTAACTCAGCACTCTCCCCATCTAATGTCATGTCTCCAGCAGTTGGCAGTAGCCAATGGGCAGCAGCCAATGGGCCACATGCCATTGTAGGCAATCTCTCACCATCCCATCCCCTCCATAAACATATCAAGCTCAGTCTTGAAGTCAGTAAGGATTTTTGCACCTACTGTTCCCCTTGGAAGGCTGTTCTAGAGCTTCATTCCTCTGATGGTTAGAAACCTTTGTCTAATGTCAAGCCTAAACTTTTTGGCCAGTTTACACATATTTGTTCCAATGTCCACATTGGCACTTATCTTAAATAACTCCCCTTCTTCCCTGGTATTTATCCCTGTGCTGTATTTGTAGAAAGCGATCATATCTTTCCCCCTCAGCCTTCTTTTGGTTAGGTTAAACAAGCCAAGCTCTGAGTGTCCTTTCATAAAGTAGCTTTTCCATTCCTCAGGTCATTCTAGTAGCTGCTCTCTGCACCTGTTTCAGATTGAATTCTTCTTTCTTAAACATGGGAGACCAGAATTGCACAGAGTATTCCAGATGAGGTCTCACAAGTGCCTTGTACAATGGCACTAACAGTTTCCTATCTCTACTGGAAATACCTCACCTGATGTATCCTAGGACTGCATTAGCCTTTTTCAAGGCTGCATCACATTGGCAGCTCACAGTCGTTCTGTGATCAACCAGTATACCCACATATTTCTCATCCTCTGTCGTTTTCAGTTGATACATCCCTAGCTTATAGCAAAAAAAGTCTATTAGGTCCTATGTGCATGACTTTGCACTATTAAATTCCATCCTATTTCAATTACTCCAGTTTTCAAGATAATCTGCTGGATTTTTGTTCAGAGGCTCTCGTTATTTTGACATGCCAAGCCCATTAGTGCTCATGATCATGCTCAGCTTCTAAAGGTTCAGTACAGTGTCAGAGTGGGTCGTTGCACAAAGACCAGATTGGTTAGTTACAGGTGATGGGCCAAATGGATAAATTATTTGCAGAAAGAGTTGATTCATGAAAGGATACAAGCCTGTTGGCCTGACTTCAAGTAGGCTGGTAAATTAGGAATACTACCAGCAAAAGGAAAACAGAGCCCTCATCTCACTTGCCTGGCTTTTCTGGCAACAGAGTTGGGTATAGAGGCAGCTATTTCTACTCACTGCTAATAAACTGGCAGAGTTGTAGGCTAATAGGGATGGGGAATCCAAGTTTACTTTGCATGAACTACAAGCCTGGCCATCTTTGATTTCATACCCAGGGTGATATCCTTCAGATGAGTATTTTGCACTGCCTCCTTAGTCATGGCCAGACTCAGTCTTGGTCTAAACTTTAAATTTATACCAGCATAGCTATTTTGGTTAGAGGTGTGGGGGGGTTTTTTGTGTTTTTTTTTTTGTTGTTGTTGTTTACTGACCTAGCTATGCCAGTTATAATTTTATTAAGATAATGTTGAAATAAGAAACGGTACAGAGTTCAAGCATAGAAGTTTCTGGTTGTCAGGGGATAAGGTACAGATTATCAAGGGGTGTAAAATTCGATTTAGGAGCTGGTGGAGTAAGGATCACAATAATCTGCAATCTCCCCGACTGGGGGAAAAGTTTAACCGGTCAGAGTACAGACATCGAGATATGGGGTAAGTTATCCACACAACGGCTATGTTCAGTATGCGGGGTATAGTGAGTGAATACAATGATGGGGATGGGTCTACCCTCATTTGATGGGGTTTAATGTTCAGTGGGTTTACGGTTCCAGTTCATCCGGTCCGATGGGGAAGGCCTCTCAGTCTCTTTCCCACAGTGTGTGCACAATGTTGTACCGGCTCACTCCTCTTGGTACTGTCAGTGGCTGGTGATGTGCTCGATTGTAGATGTCCCTGGACCATCGGATGGTGTACACTTGATCTTAGCCAAAAGGCCGAGAAGTATAAACCCTAGTGATTACACAATTATATTGGCATAGAAGTGTTTTGCTGTCATAGCTTGGGGAGGAGGTGTAAACTATGCTGGCAGAACCACTTTTATGACCGCATATGCTACATCTACACTTGAAGGGTTTTCTGGTTTAGCAATACCGGTATTGTTATGCCAGCAAAACTTTTCTAATATAGACCAGGCCTCAACTTATTAAGGAAACTCAGTAAATGGATTTGAATGTTGGACAGCTCTTGAATGAGTTGTGTTTTGAAGTCACTCAGAGTATGAGATGAGTAGAATTTGAGACTTGGTGCTGGGTGCAAGGTAATGTCCCATTAGGGAACAGCTAGGCCTTTGGAACCTTGGTTATTGATTAATTTTGTCTTAGTGCAAAGCAACTAGAACCTTAAACAGGTGACTGCATGTTTTTTTGGGGGCGGGGTGAGGAATTCATTTAACTCCAGCAAAGGGCAGAGGTGAACCCTCTCAAAATCTGACCTATTTCAGAGCTCAATATTACAATCTGTGTTGTCTTGGTACAGTATGGGTTAGCATCATACTCTATTTTGGTTCATTTATAGATAGGGCCCTACCAAATTCACGGTCCATTTTGGTGAATTTCAGTCATAAGATTTCAAAAATCATAAATTTCATGATTTCAGCTATTTCAATCTGAAATTTCATGGTCTTGTAATTGTAGGGGTCCTGACCCAAAAAGGACTTATGGGGGGGGGGGGTCACAAGATTATTGTGGGGAGAGGTTTGTGGTGCTTCTACCCTTACTTCTGCACTGCTGCTGGGAGCCCAGCTCTGAAGTCAGAGCCAGTGCCAGAAGTAAGGATGGCATGGTATGGCATTGCCTCCCTCCCTTCCTTCTGTGCTGCTGCCTGCAGAGCTGGGCCCTCAGTCAACAGCTGCCACTGTCCGGCTGCCCAGCTCTGAAGGCAGCAGCACAGAAGGAAGGGTGGCATGGCCTGGTATTGCCACCCTTACTTCTGCACCGCTGCTGGCAGGGCGCTGCCTTCAGAGCTGGCCACCCAGCGAACAGCCGCTCTCCGGCTGCCCAGATCTGAAGGCAGTGCAGAAGTAAGGGTGACAATACCACGACTGCCCCCTAAAATAACCTTGTGACCCCTCTGCATCTCCTCTTTGGGTCAGGACCCCCAATTTGAGAAACGCTGGTCTTCCCTGTGAAATCTGTGTGCTTTTACCGTATGCTATACAGTCAACTAGATTTCATGGAGGGAGACCAGATTTCATGATCCTTGACACGTTTTTCATGGCTGTGAATTTGGTAGGACCCTATTTATAGAACAACACACTTTTGTAGGAGGATACCAGGTTATCAGAATTCTGGGAGGTATTGGTTAGACTATTGGAGGGGTAATCTTAATCACTGTTTGCTCTAAAAATAAAGGGAAGGGTAACCACCTTTCTGTATACAATGCTATAAAATCCCTCCTGGCCAGAGGCAAAACCCTGTAAAGGGTTAAGAAGCTAAGATAACCTCACTGGCACCTGGCCAAAATGACCAATGAGGAGACAAGATACTTTCAAAGCTGAAGGTGGGGGGAACAAAGGATCTGTCTGTGTGATGCTTTTGCCGGGAACAGAACAGGAATGGAGTATTAAAACTTGTTAGTAAGTAATCTAGCTAGAAATATGTTAGATTCCTTTTGTTTAAATGGCTGGTAAATAAGCTGTGCTGAATGGAATGTATATTCCTGTTTTTGTGTCTTTTTGTAACTTTAAGATTTTGCCTCGAGGGATTCTCTATGTTTTGAATCTGATTAACCTGTAAGGTATTTACCATCCTGATTTTACAGAGGTAATTCTTTTACCTTTTCTTTAATTAAAATTCTTCTTTTAAGAATCTGATTTTTTCATTGTTCTTAAGATCCAAGGGTTTGGGTCTGTGTTCACCTGTATTGGTGAGGATGTTTATCAAGTCTTCCCCAGGAAAGGGGGTGTAGCTTTGGGGGGATATTTTGGGGGAAGATGTCTCCAAGCAGACTCTTTCCCTGCTCTTTGTTTAACATGCTTGGTGGTAGCAGCATGGGGTTAAGGACAAGGCAAAGTTTGTACCTTGGGGAAGTTTTTAACCTGAGCTGATAATAAGTTTAGGGGGTTTTTCATGCAGGTCCCAACATCTGTACCCTAGAGTTCAGAGTGGGGAAGGAACCTTGACACTGCTATTCAGGGGTGATCAGGGGAAGATCCAAATAGGACCTTGGAGTTTAGGGATCAGGATATGTGTTGCTTAACAGACCTGCTGCTTGGTTAAACCACAGTCTTTGCAGTGCCAGTGGGGTAATCTGTACATGTATATCGTGTGTGCGCGTGCACATGTAAAATGGCAATATTTTTATTCTAAAAGTCTGTGGAAAATAAATTTATATAAAATGCTCAGCTTTTTGCAAATTCAGTGAAACTAGGATGTTCCTCTGGTTACAAGTATTTCTTTTTCACACAGCTCTAGTAGCTCTAAACATGTGCTCAGTGTTATGCAAAAGTTTGAGAACTACTGTGATAGGCCTAATCTTGATCTCATTGAAATAATAAAACTCCAATGGCAAAAGAATAAATCCCACATTATCGCTATTTAACCTTTGATAGATTGCTATTCATTTGCATGGTGCATTAGAAAGGGAGGACAGATATTAAGTGAATTGAGCAATACCAGTTTACACCACCTGAAGGATTGGCTCAGTCTTGTCCCATGGTACTACCAAATCTTCCTCAGTGAAGACCCTGTTAACATTTTCCAAACACCAGATTCTATCATCATCATACTGGGTAGTACTTTACTAAATGAAATTAATCTATATATAAAGTAGTACTCAATTGAGAAAAGGTAGTAGAATTTGACCCTAAATGAGTAAGATCTTTGAAGTCAGCACCCAATGGTCTAAGCCTTCTTTCAGTCTGGAATAAGCTTTTTGGTGTGTTTAGCTCTGAGTTGAGGCCAGGACTGTCCAAAAATATACACATTGTCAATTGCTTCATTGAGATCAATATTGAAAACAAACAATGGCAGTTTCCTTCTCTTCAGATGATTAAGGCAACCTCATGTCACAAACTGAAGCCAAGCTGTTTTTGCTTGCTTGAAGAAAAAGTATGTCCAATGAAATCATATTCAATCCTTTTTGAATAATAAAGCCCACACTAAGATGTGGGGAGAAAGGGGAAAAAAAAGTGTGTGTGTGTGTGTGTGTGTATATATATATATATACACATACACTCAAAGTAAACAGAAACTAGTATCATGCAACTGGTTCCATGTCAAAACTTTTTGAAAATAATACATTTTCTTCAGGAGAGAATTGTCTACTTAATATTTTAAAGACTCAGTGAAGTGATGGGTCACTGCTTTTACCAGGCATTCTGCCAATTTCTGGATGCATGCATCCAGTCAGTCTTGCTAATCAACTCTTCAGCCCCCTCAGTGGCTCATCACTAACTTAGCCATCTGTTACTGCGGACTGAAAAATCCCAGAGTGGCTAATCTTCCACTCTAATCACTATTTAGAAAAAAAAATGGTTTTATTCCCAGCTCAATTTTAGCTGTATCTCAACTTTTGTCAGTGCTCTGTGGGCTTTGGTTTGCATTCTGTTGTATGTGTTTAACTTTTTTTTTTTTTTTTAAATCCAAATCAGCACTGATTGACTATTACAAGACCTAATATTTTGACTTGCATAGTAAAGTCACAAGGTGTATAGTCTATGCCTTTTTATTAGAGGTGTTCTTTTCTCAGTAGTTGTACATATACTGATTCCAGCAAACACAGCATCCTGGAAATCTTTTTCTGAAAAAAGAATAGAATCCATCTAAAACATTTATGAATAAATATAACCTATCAGAACTAATTATGCCTTATATTACATTTGAATAATTTATGCAACACTTGCTCCTGTTGCTTCTTTTAAGTCAATTTTGCATGTTTGTTAAAGGTAATAGGGTGGGATTTTCAAAAAGGATTTTTAAATGGAAGTTTAGTACCTAATTCCCTTAGTCACTTTATTAAATCTAAGCCCAGATATCTTTACTTGGAGACTAAAGTTGTTTATCCAGAGAAGAAATACAGGATGTCCAGTGTCAAACAAGCTTTCCTTGTTTGTCCAAACAACTGTATCTTGCAAACCTGTCCTGGAGGAGCCTGATAGGATAATTCTGTATCCAAGTCTGTTCCATCCTGGTCTCTTTGCTGAGACGACAAATAAGGGTGCCAATTAGTGTCAAGTGTGATGATGGTTTTGTGTTGTAGTCACTAGTCCAGCAGGAAATGGACTGAGATCATCAGTTCAATTCATATAGTCTACAAAATAGCCATCAGACACATGGCGATAACTTTTGGTTACATAACTTATTACCAGCCTGGGATGGATTTCCACTGGCAATTTAGAAGTGGAATGCTCAGTATGCCAATGCAAGACTGGGTCCCAGATTCACAAAGGGACTTAGGTCAAGGATCAGCAACCTTTGGCACACAGCCCATCAGGGAAATCCACTGGCAGGCCAGGACAGTTTGTTTATCTGCAGGTTCAGCCAATCGCAGCTCCCACTGACCACGGTTTGCCATTCCAGGCCAATGTGGGCCGCGGGAAGTGGCACACGCCGAGGGATGTGCTTTGCAATGCCTAACATGTAGGCACCTAGAAAATCATGGAAACATTGGAATCCCCAATTCCAATTAAGTGCCTAAGTATTTTTGTGGCTTGTACCCTACCTTAGTACTGCAAAAACAATGCTCCACGCATTCATTCATGTTCTAAATAGCTGATTGGTTTGACCATGTTCATATCTCTTATTATGAAAATGTATTTCAAAATGTTTCTGTTTGCATGATTGTCTGTTCTTCAGACAAAAACCTGTATTTGTTTGTCAACATCAGTCCTGCATAAAAGAGGAGTTGTTAATCATTTATTACTTAATTATCCTGCTTGAAAGGTTTCAGTTGCTCAGTCAGGTGACAGAAATAATACCCACACAGGAACCTCTATGCCTTCATATGCTTGTAGGTTGGGGAGGTGGTTTTGTGAGGACCACTACAAAAATGTTGATACCTGGAAACATGGAGGTAGGTGCTGATAATGCGGTTACTTTTTGCACTTAACTTACTGTGACAAGTATAGGCCTGATGGTGGGTCACGCTTTATGCTCGCACGGGGGCATACGTTGGGTGGAAAGTAATGCAAGGAGGTGGGAGCTTCTTCAGAACCACTGCTCCCTCTCCAAAGCAAGTCAGTAGGAAGAAATGGGAAGGGGGTAGAGTCTTGGATCTAAACCCCAATGAACTGGGCAATACAGCTGTGTGATATGTTACCCTGCACTAGCTCTATATCTGGAATATGTTCTAATCCACATCTCCTAGAACAGCAAGAAATCAGGAGGCAGATTGTGACTTGCTGAGCTGTCGCTTAGGTAGTATAACAATGCACTCGCCAGTACAGGGGGCTTGTGTCAAAGTCACGATTTAGCCCATAATTGTCAGAATAATTATTACATCAGTTCTATCCCGGTAGAGAAACATATGTATTTCTTGAGGTAATTGACTGGATGTTGAGTTACTGGGACTTCTGGTGCTAGCTAAATCCTACGCTCTTCTACCTAAACAAATAGATGATAGGGGGAAAAAGAGACCTTACATAAATTTGTGTGTTGTCACTTGAGCTTAAGGAAAGATTAGAGCACATTAGCTAATCTCAGTTTTAGAGGAGATCTTTCTGCTCAATGTACAGCACTCAAAAGGCCCAGTAATGCTCTAATACTGAAGGGAGGACTTGTGATAAGGGAGATTTTTCTTTAATTATTTCTACTTATTATGAAATTATTCATCTATCTATGTTAGAAAGCTCATTTAAATTAAGCCAGAAAGAGAAGTGTCTAAAGATAACAGCAAGCATGCAGACCTGATATAGAAACATTGTGAAAGTTGTGACTCCCACTGTGTTGAAATTGAGTGTCATTGTTCTTTAAGTTTCTAGAAACTGAAAAAAGTGAGATCAAGATGCATGTGCCCATACATTTTAATGGAATTATAGGAGCTATGTATCAGACTCCCAGGAAGAATAGAACCCTTTGTCTCGTAAGGGGCTTGGGTTGCACATGCATCTCCAATTTTAATGTGCAAATCAGCTTAAATGAGTTAATATAAATAGTGTGTGTGAACTTCTGGACTCATTGAAATTAATGATAAAACTCCCATTGGTTCCGATGAGGCAGAATTTTGACCTGTTAATGAAGTTCTCCATCAAAACATTTTAGTTCATTGTGGAACAATTTTAATTTTGATTGTACTTTAATGGACATGGCTCACTAAGAGAAATGTTAATACAGTCCTAGCATTATAGACAAGGTAAAGCAGTGAGCTTATCGCTCTTTATTGTTTCTGCCACTTAACAGCACTGGGTGATCTCAGCCTCAATTCTCAGAGTGAAAATGTGTTTTCAACAAAAGAAAATTTTGCCCCAAAAAATCAATTTTGGGAGAAAGTTTTCAGGTTTTATTTAGAACCAGTTGGGACACTTTCAACTAGATAAAATTTCATCAAAACATGCATTTTCATCAATGGTAAAATGTTTTGTGGAGATGTTTCATTGCCAATGTAGGCTTTTTGGTTCCAGGTTCAGGGCTCAGAGACAGAGGCTCTCTTTCTACACAAAGATTTGTAGACTTTAAACACCTCTTCTGGGGGAAGGGGGGAAAAAACACATAAAAATTGTTTTTTGCTCTTTCAAATAAAACTAGCGCTGGCTAAAGGCTGACCATTCCGTTTTGTGCCAGTTCCAATCTTTGGCATCTTTCAAGGCTTTCAGAATTCTTCATTCCCTGTTTTACAGATGGGAAGACTAAGGCCTGGTCTACACTACAGCTGCCAGTTGATCTAAGCTATGCAATTTGAGTTATATTTGTAGCATAACTCAAGTCAGCGTAGCTTAGATCTCCTGATTGCAGGGTCCACACTCTGCCCTGGTCTATACTGGGAGTTTAGGTTGAATTTAGCAGCATTAAATCGATGTAAACCTGCACCCGTCCACACGATGAAACCCTTTTTTTTCCAACTTAAAGGGCTCTTAAAATCGATGTCCTTATTCCACCTCTGACAAGTGGATTAGCACTTAAATCGGCCTTGCCAGGTCAAATTTGGGGTACTGTGGATGCAATTAGCCGGTATTGGCCTCCGGGAGCGATCCCAGAGTGCTCTATTGTGACTGCTCTGGACAGCACTCTCAACTCAGATGTACTGGCCAGGTAGACAGGAAAAGGCCTGCAAACTTTTGAATTTCAATTTCCTGTTTGCATGGTCACCTGCAGCTTGCCACGCTGGCCAGAGCTCATCAGCAGAGGTGACCATGATGGAGTCCCAGAATCACAAAAGAGCTCCAGCATGGACCGAACAGGAGGTACAGGATCTGATCGCTGTATGGGGAGGGGAATCCATGCTATCAGAACTCTGTTCCAACTTTCAAAATGCCAAAACTTCTGTCAAAATCTCCCAGGGCATGAAGGACAGAGGCCATAACAGGGACCCGAAGCAATGCTGTGTGAAACTTAAGGAGCTGAGGCAAGCCTACCAGAAAACCAGAGAGATAAACGGCTGCTCCGGGTCAGAGCCCCTAACATGCCACTTCTATGATGAGCTGCTTGCCATTTTAGGGGGTTCAGCCACCACTACCCCAGCCGTGTTGTTTGACTTCTTCAGTGGAGATGGAGGCAACACAGAAGCAGGTTTTGGGGACGAGGAAGATAGCTCACAGCAAGCAAGGGGAGAAACTGGTTTTCCCGACAGCCAGGAACTGTTTCTCACCCTGGGCCTGGAGGCAGTCTACCTCCCCGCCCACCTCGACCCACCCAAGGCTGCTTCCCGGACCCGCCAGGCAGAGAAGGGACCTCTGGTGAGTGTACCTTTTTAAAATACTATACATGGTTTAAAAGCAAGCATGTTTAATGATTAATTTGCCCTGGCATTTGTGGCTCTCCTGGATGTACTCCCAAAGCCTTTGCAAAAGGTTTGAGGAGGGCAGCCTTATTCCACCCACCATGGTAGGACACTTTACCACACCAGGCCAGTAGCACATACTCGGGAATCATTGTAGAACAAAACATTGCAGTGTATGTTTGCTGGCATTCAAACAACATCCGTTCTTTATCTCTGTGTTCTCCTCAGGAGAGTGATCATTCATGGTCACCTAGTTGAAATAGGGTGCTTTTTTTTTTTTTTAAGGGGACATTCACAGGTGCCCGTTCCTGCTAGGCTGTTTGCCTGTGGCTGAACAGAAATGTTCCCTGCTGTTAGCCATGGGGAGGGGGAGGGGCTAGCCACATGGTGGGGGGAGGCAAAATGCGACCTTGGAATGAAAGCACATGTGCTGTGTATGTAATGTTAACAGCAAGGTTTACCATGAAAGAGTGCAGCCATTGTTCTAGAAAATGTGTCTTTTTAAATACCGCTGTCCCTTTTTTTTTCCTCCACCAGCTGCATGTGTTTCAATGATCATAGGATCTTCACCTTCCCAGAGGCTAGTGAAGATTAGAAGGCAAAAAAAAATGCACTCATGATTAAATGTTCTCTGAGCTCATGCTGTTCTCCCACACTGACATAGCACAGACAAATGCAGGGAGGCAGACAATGTCAGAGTGCAGGAAAGCACAATATGACCGGGAGGAAAGGTGTCAGGCTGAAGAGAGGGCTGAAGCTCAAATGTGGTGGCAGCATGACGAGAGGCGGCAGGATTCAATGCTGAGGCTGCTGGAGGATCAAACCAATATGCTCCAGCATATGGTTGAGCTGCAGGAAAGGCAGCAGGAGCATAGACCACCGCTACAGCCCCTGTGCAACCAACTGCCCTCCTCCCCAAGTTCCAAAGTCTCCTCACCCAGATTCCCAAGAACGCAATGGGGAGGGGGCCTCTGGCCACTCCACCCCAGAGGATTGCCCAAGCAACAGAAAGCTAGCATTCAATAAGTTTTAAAGTTTTATACTTGTCCTTCCCTCCACCACCCCTCCTGGGCTACCTTGGTAGTTATCCCCCTGTGTGTGTGTGTGATGAATGAATAAAGAATGCATGAATGTGAAGCAACAATGACTTTATTGCCTCTGCAAGCGGTGATGGAGGGGAGGGTTGTTAGCTTGCAGGGAAGTAGAGAGAACCAAGGGGCAGGGGGTTTCCATCAAGGAGAAACAAACAGAACAGTCACACTGTAGCCTGGCCAGTCATGAAACTGGTTTTCAAAGCTTCTCTGATGTGCACCATGCCCTGCTGTGCTCTTCTAACCACCCTGGTGTCTGGCTGTGCAAAACCAGCAGCCAGGCAATTTGCCTCAACTTCCCACCCCACCATAAACACCTCCCCCTTACTCTCACAGATATTGTGGAGCACACAGCAAGCAGTAATAACAGTGGGAATATTGGTTTCGCTGAGGTCTAACTGAGGCAGTAAACTGCACCAGCGCACTTTTAAACGTCCAAATGCACATTCTACCACCATTCTGCACTTGCTTAGCCTGTAGTTGAACAGCTCCTGACTACTGTCCAGGCTGCCTGTGTACGGCTTCATGAGCCATGGCATTAAGGGGTAGGCTGGGTCCCCAAGGATACATATAGGCATTTCAATGTCCCCAACGGTTATTTTCTGGTCTGGGAAGAAAGTCCCTTCTTGCAGCTTTTGAAACAGACCAGAGTTCCTGAAGATGCGAGCGTCATGTACCTTTCCTGGCCATCCCACGTTGATGTTGGTGAAACGTCTCTTGTGATCCACCAGAGCTTGCAGCACTATTGAAAAGTACCCCTTGCGGTTTATGTACTTGCCAGCTTGGTGCTCCGGTGCCAAGATAGGGATATGGGTTCCGTCTGTGGCCCCACCACAGTTAGGGAATCCCATTGCAGCAAAGTCATCTACTATGACCTGCACATTTCCCAGGGTCACTACCCTAGATATCAGCAGATCTTTGATTGCATTGGCTACTTGCACAACAGTAGATTTTCCCACTCCAAATTGCTTCCCGACTGACTAGTAGCTGTCTGGCACTGCAAGCTTTCACAGGGCTATTGCCACTCGCTTCTCAACTGTGAGGGCTGCTCTCATCTTGGTATTCTTGAGCCTCAGGGCAGGGAAAAGCAAGTCACAAAGTTCCATGAAAGTGCCCTTACTCATGCGAAACTTTCGCAACCACTGGGAATCGTCCCAGACCCGCAACACTATGCGGTCCCACCAGTCTGTGCTTGTTTCCCGAGCCCAGAATCAGCGTTCCACTGCATGAACCTGCCCCATTAGCACCATGATGCCCACGTTGCCAGGGCCCCTGCTTTGAGAGAAGTCTGTGTCCATGTCCTCATCACTCATGTTACCGCGCTGACATCACCTACTCGCCCGATATTGCTTTTCCAGGTTCTGGTGCTGCATATACTGCTGAATAATGTGCATGGTGTTTAATGCGCTCCTAATTGTCAAAGTGATCTGAGCGGTCTCCATGCTTGCCGTGGTATGGCATCTGCACAGAAAAAAGGCGCGGAACGATTGTCTGCCATTGCCCTGACGGAGGGAGGGGCGACTGATGACATGGCTTACAGGGAATTAAAATCAACAAAGGGGGTGGCTTTGTGAGAAACTGAATGGCCCCCTCAAGGATAGAACTCAAAACTGGGTTTAGCAGGCCATTGATTTCACAGAGGGAAGGAGGAGAAAATGAATACAAAACAAATCATTTTTTCTTATTTTGAGCCACTTCATCTATCTTTATACATCTTGCTGGCAGCAGTCTGTGCAGTTCGACCACTAGCCGTCATCATCTCCTGGGTGCTCGGCAGAAGACAGTGCAGTATGACGACTAGCCATCATCTTCTGCTGGCTGGAGGTTAAAAGACAGCGCACTGCCGGTAGGACTGAATCGCCACGAGACGAAACAAGGGAAATGACCTGGCTGAGTCACTCCCATGTTTGCCCAGGCGCCCAATTAAAAGAGCACCCAGGACTACGTCAATGACAGCTACCAGTCAGACTGAACTGTCTGCTGCCAAAAGGTAATTAATAGCTGCTGCGTAGAAATGCAGTGCCACCTCTGCCAGCACCCAGGAGACATACAGTGACGGTTAGCTGAGCGGGCTCCATGCTTGCCGTGGTATGGCATCTGCACAGGTAACTCAAGAAAAAAGGCGCAAAACGATTGTCTGCCCTTGCTCTCATGGAGGGAGGGAGGGAACGGGGGCTTGATGGTATGTACCCAGAACCACCTGCGACAATGTTTTAGCCCCATCAGGCACTGGGATTTCTACCCAGAATTCAAATGGGCGGCAGAGACTGTGGGAACTGTGGGATAGCCATCCACAGTGCAACGCTCCAGAAGTCGACAGTTGCCTCGGTACTGTGGACACACTCTGCCGACTACATGAACTTAGAGCATTTGTATGGGGATACACACAATCAGCTATATAAAACCACTTTCTACAAAAACGACTTCTATAAATTCAACCTAATTTCATAGTGTAGACATACCCTCTGCTATGTTGATGGGAGATGGTCTCCCACTGACACTGCTTCCACCTCTTATTGAGGTGGAGAACAGAAATCAATGGGAGAGCACTCTCCCATCGATTGAGTATGTCTTCACTAGAGCTGTTACATCAGTGCTGCTGCATCAGATGTAGCAATGCTGATTTAGCTCCATAGTGAAGACAAGCCCTAAGTTACAGAATGATTCAGTTGACTTGTCCAAAGCCATAAAGCAAAGATTTGTCACGGATGGGATTCAAACTCTCATCACCCGATTTCTAGTAGTACATATGTTTCTTCTACAAAATATTAGTCAAGTGGGTGAATGCCTTGGTTCATCAGTGCTTATATTCTATATATTATTTGGAGAAACCTTAAGTGTGGCACGTTAAAGCCAAAGAATTAATTCTGGGAAAACACTGGGCAGAAAGGGAGGTACTTCAATAAACCAACTATTGAAGAAACATACTTTTAATTTAAAGTCTATGGTAGCATATTTGCTTTTTTTTTTCTGATTTATATAATGTGCCTTCCAAAAAGCTTGAGTACGTGTAATGAAAGCACTTTATAGAAATGAACCTAAACTAACATAATGTCTTGTAAACCACTCCACCACCTAAGAACCTACCAATTCACCCCTACTGCTCCTTAAAAGCTCAGTAAATAGGCTCTACAGAGCGAACTGAAGGTCAACAAATTTTGAGCTATTAAGACTAAATTGCCTGAGTTGGCTTCCCACTGAGAAAAGCCTGCCACTAGGCAAAACCTGCAAATCCGGGGACTTTCAGCTCAAAAGGCTTACCTGATGCTCAATGCCATGATATAGCACAAAACAAAAGGAAGCCTTTCACACACACACACAAATGCAGCCTAATAAAATTAACTTTTCTAAAATGTAATGTATAATATGATGGCTTCTAAAAGCAAGTGCAGTAAGGAGAAGATATGTGTGCCTTGTGTTGTAAGAAAAATATTTTCTCTATTGAAAATTTGCCTTGGTTTATGAGAATGGTGTAATACAAACTATTCACACCACATTATTACACTGATAGCTTTTAGCAGAAATTTTCCTGGATTTTGTTAATTAAAAGCTCTTTATAATACAAGAATATTTCATTTGCAATTTTTCAACATACTAAGATTCTTCAGGACACTTCTATAGGCAAACATCACATAATCAGATACAGTATTATCTTCAGATGTGGGATAGTGACAGAAGTCATAATCCTGCAAAGCACGATCACAAAATGGTTTTAATTAGGGTTGTCAAGTAATTTAAAAAATGAATTGTGATTAATTGCACGATTAAAAAAATGAATTGTGATTAATCACACTGTTAAACAATAATAGAATACTATATATTTAAATATTTTTGGATGTTTTCTACATTTTCAAATCTATTGATTTCAGTTATAACACAGAATACAAAGTGTACAGTGCTCACTGAATATTTTGATTACAAATTTTTGCAGTATAAAAAATACAAAATTGTATTTTTGAATTCACCTAATAAAAGTACTGTAGTGCAATCTCTTTATCATGAAAGTTGAACTTGCAAATGTAAAATTATATACAAAAAGTAACTGCATTCAAAAATAAAACAATGTAAAACTTAGAGCCTACAAGCCCACTCAGTCCTATTTCTTGTTCTGCCAATCATTAAAACAAACAAGTTTGTTTACATTTGATGGAGATAATGCTGCCCATTTCTTGTTTACAATGTCACCAGAAAGTGAGAACTGGTATTTGCATAGCAGTGTTGTAGCTGGCATTACAAGATATTTACATGCCAGATGCGCTATAGATTCATATGTCCCTTCATGCTTCAGCCACCATTCCAGAGGACATGCGTCCATGCTGATAACAGGTTCTGCTCGAAAGCAGTGCAGACTGACGCATGTTCATTTTCATCACCTGAGTCGGATGCCACCAGCAGAAGGTTGATTTTCTTTTTTGGTGGTTTGGTTCTGTAGTTTCCACATCCGAGTTCTGCTCTTTTAAGACTTCTGAAAGCTTCCCTCTCAGATTTTGGAAGGCACTTCAGATTCTTAAACCTTGGGTTGAGTGCTGTAGCTATCTTTAGAAATCTCACATTGGTACTTTCTTTGCATTTTGTCAAATCTGCAGCGAAAGTATTCTTAAAATTAACATGTGTTAAGTCATCATCCAAAACTACTATAACATGAAATATATGGCAGAATGTAAGTAAAACAGAACAGGAGACATACAATTCTCCCCCCAAGGACTTCAACCAAAAAATATAACACTTTTTTTTTTTTTTTTTTTTTTTTCTTTAGTGAGCATCATCAGCATGGAAGCATGACATCTGGAATGGTGGTCGAAGCATGAAGGGGCATACAAATGTTTAGCATATCTTGCACATAAATACCTTGTAATGCCAGCTACAACACTGCTTTGCAAATGGCTGTTCTCAGTTTCTGGTGACATTGTAAATAAGAAGTGGGCAGCATTATTTCTTGTAAACGTAAACAAACTTGTTTGTCTTAGCGATTGGCTAAACAAGGAGTAGGACTGAGTGGACTTGGAGGCTCTGAAGTTTTGCATTGTTTCTGTTTTTGAGTGCAGTTATATAACAAATATATCTATTTGTAAGCTGCACTCTCATGATAAAGAGATTGCAGTACAGTACTTGTATGAGTTGAATTGAAAAATACTGTTTCTTTTGTTTATCATTTTTACAATGAAAATATTTGTAATAATATAAAGTGAGCAGTGTACACTTTGTATTCTGTGTTGTAATTGAAATCAATATATTTGAACAATAGAATACCAATCAAAATTTAAATTTTTGGGATGGTTTTTCTAAATTTTCAATAGGATTAAAACTGCAATTAATCACGATTTTTTTTTAATCACTATCAATTTTTTGAGTAAATTGCATGAGTTAGCTGCAGTGAAACAACAGCCCTAGTTTGAATGTTTCTTGGTGTTGAAAACTGATATGATCCCAATGATGTCACTGTGATGGAACTGAACTGAAAGTAACTGCTTGCCATAGGTATGGGGAGGGGGAATTTATCCAAAAAAATTGTTTATCAAATTAATTAATCTGAAGAAATGAATTGTCATTCTCAGAACTTTAAGCAAAAGCTGAAGAATAACAGTAAGTGTATTGAGCATTAGATTCAATCTTGCTCAATTCTCATAATTGCATAATGATTTTTCATACATTATGCCATCTTAAAATGCAGCACTTTAACAGTTTTCAATAGCCTCATCATCTTTTCAGTGTCTCTATTTGCATTGCGACCACTTTGCATCCTTTTAATTTAAAATGTTTCTTACTGATGCATGCTCCCAACATGAAAGCATTGGTAGATAATACATATGGCCTACTAGTACATCCCGAGTACTTATATATTATGTATAATTCACATTTGTCATTTTAATTGAGCCCAGGTAGTCATATTGTTTCTCTTTCTTAAAGGGTTTTTTTTTTTTTTTTGGCTTAGCTAAAACATATTTTTCCAAACCAAATCCAAGAATTCATTGGAAAACTCCCTATAACACTAAGACATTTTCTAGTGCAAAATTCTCACTCATATAAGGCCCTGATCCAGCACACATACCTGCATGTGCTTAACTTTAAGGACATGCATAGTTGCATAAGTGTTTGCAGTGTATACACCAAAGTGTATACACCAAAGCAACATGGAATTCTGCTGTAAACTGGGAAACTAATGTTAATTCGTTTCAATAAAATTTAGGGTTATAGAATTATTTTGTAACAATTACAGAAAGGCACCTAGACATCAAAATATATAACTAATGTGTAGAAATGGTTGAAATTTTTTTTTCCAAAGTGTTATCAGTGAAAAATTGCTTTTTTTGTTTTTTGTTTTTGTTTGGTAATTTCTTCTTTTTTGTTTCATTTTGATGACAAAAATCAACAATATTTTGTGCTTTCATTCCAATTATAAGGATTTGGAAGATGGGGGCCAGAGGGATCACCTTTTCTCTCCTTTTTCCCCATTAGGAAAATAAGGTAGGAACTCCATTGAACAAACACAATTCCATTTGAAATGAGAAAAAGTGGTGATTTCTTATTTTGATGAAAATCAAACATTTTCTTATTGGGGGGGGGGGGAGTGTTTTTGTTTCATTCAAACTTCCCTGGAAATTGCTTACCATTTTAAAATCAGCCCTACTAATGTGTATTCACATTTAAGAGGTATACTGCATGGTATTTTTTGATATTTCCATAGTGGGCAAACTGTCCCATCCCCATCACCCTCTCTGCCCCTTCTCAACCAGCCCAAACACAACTTTTCTTCATAGCATGGGCTGTGACTTCAACCAAAGCTTTGCTTCACAAACTAACGCTTGGTTGAGACAACTGGAGTGTACCTTGAAAAGTTCACATGCTAGTGTGATGAGGAGAGTAGTGAGTTCAAGTTTGCGCCTACTAGTTTCTAAAATATTTTTCTGTCATGCAAAGATGGGGATGTGTTCTAGCCAGGGAAAAGCAGCTGCAGATGGGCTTAAGAGCACCAACCGATGACTGTTTCCTCCTGCAAGTCTTCTCCTCGCCCCCCAAATACTGCTTTTCCTCTTGCCTTGTTAACTCTGCTCTCTCTTTTTCTCACTCTTCTTGTAGGGTACTAACAAGCATGGAAGCTCATGCATGGTCCTGTCATCTCGGCTCATCTAATAAAGCACAATCTATGACACCACCTCACTTATGATTGAATATCCTGATGGGCTGGTGCTGGTTATTATGATCAATGTTGTCCTCAGTCTGGAAGTATTTCCCTCTTGCTGTCTTTGATTTTATGTAGTGTTTGAGGGCTTTCCCTTTACCCTACCACTTCCCTGGTTCTTGTCATACAGACAGCAAGCAGCAAAAGACCAGAAGTTCAAAATGTAGACAATGCATTATATCTCCATATCCCCCTTCCCAGCACTGATGCCACAGAGCCTTGCCTGTGTCTCCATTCCCCATTCTCATTTTCCTTCCCCATTCCCCCTATTCCTACCTCCTCCTCCTTAACAGTCTGATAGAGCTGATGGAGGAAAAGATCCGAGGTTTGGAGATGCAGGTGAAAAGTCTGGTTGAGTTTAGAAAGGGGTTCGAGCAGATTATGGAGCAAAGACATGAGGTATCTGAAGGGAAAAGCTCAGACTTGCAGATGGAAGCAGGACTGAGGAATTCTGAGGGGAGACTGGGTGAGGAAAGTGGTCAGTGAAAGCATGTGACTAAAAGAAACAGGCAGAGGAAAAGATGGGCTAGTGAAGGAGAAATAGAGCTTAAGAAAAGGTTTGCAAAGTTGGAAAATGAAGAAAGGGCTCAGCAGGTAGTCACTGAAGGTTGTAGGGCTAGGAAGAAGAGAAGAGTGGCTAGCGCAGTAGGAAAAGGGGAAGAGTCAATGGAGACTACACCAAATATGAGCCCCAAGAGGATACAGGATGGGTTGAGGAGGATTATAAGGGAGAATAGGAATGGAAAGAACTTGCAGCCAGAGGGAACAGGGAATAGACTGGAGAATAGCACCATCACCAGGAAAAGGCAGGTCTATGTGATCAGGGACTCTTTACTGAGAAGAATAGACGGGCCTGTAACCAGAGCTGATCCAGAGAATAGAAGGGTGTGCTGTCTTCTAGGCGTTAAGATACGGGATGTAGACCTGAGGTTGAAAAGGATCCTAAAGGGAGAGGGAAGGAATCCCCTAATTATCCTTCATGTGGGAACAAATGATATGGCTAGATTCTCACTGGAATGTATGAAGGGAGATTATGCTAGGCTGGGGAAGATGCTTAAGGAAATAGAGGCTCAGGTGATCTTTAGTGGGATTATGCCTGTTCCGAGAGAAGGGCAACAAAGGTGTGACAAGATTATGACTATCAACAGATGGCTTAGGCAGTGGTGCTATAAGGAGGGCTTTGGGGTGTATGGCCACTGGGAGGCGTTCATGGACAGAGGACAGTTCTCTTGGGATGGGTAGGGAAGGAAATAGACTTCTAGGATGGAGGCTGGCACAACAGATTAAGAGAGCTTTAAACTAGGAATTTGGGGGAGATGGCTGGGAGATGTCCTGGTAATCTCCATGCCGGATTTTAGCATTGAGAGGGAAGAAAACGAAGTAAGAAAGGATACAGCCGTGGGTAGGAGAATGTATATAAGGAGGAAGAGCAGTGTGGATACCAGTCTAACAGGTTATACTGGCAGTAGAATGACCGTGCCTAATACAGTACAGAATGTGAGCAAGGCCAAACAGCAAAAATTAAGACGTTTGTACACCAATACGAGGAGCCTAGGTAACAAAATGGAGGAACTAGAGCTACTGGTGCAGGAAATGAAACCAGATATTATAGGGATAACAGAAACATGGTGGAATAGTCGTCATGACTGGACTACAGGTATTGAAGGGTATGTGCTGTTTAGGAAAGATAGAAGTAAAGGTGGTGGAGTAGCATTGTATATCAATGATGAGGTAGAATGTAAAGAAATAAGAAGCGATGGAATGGATAAGACAGAGTCCGTCTGGGCAAAAATTACGATGGGGAAGAAAACTAGTAGAGACTCCCCTGGGATAGTGCTCGGTGTGTGCTATAGACCGCCAGGATCTAATCTGGATATGGATAGAGCCCTTTTTAATGTTTTAAATGAAGTAAATACTAATGGAATCTCATGGGAGACTTTAACTTCCCAGATATAGCCTGGAGGACGAGTGCTAGTAATAATAATAGGGCTCAGATTTTATAGATGCGATAGCTGATGGATTCCTTCATCAAGTAGTTGCTGAACTGACTAGAGGGGATGCCATTTTAGATTTGATTTTGGTGAGTACTGAGGACCTCATAGAAGAAATGGTTGTAGGGGACAATCTTGGTTCAAGTGATCATGAGCTAATTCAGTTCAAACTGAACGGAAGGATTAAGAAAAATAAATCTGCAACTAGGGTTTTTGATTTCAAAAGGGCTGACTTTCAAAAATTAAGGAAATTAGTTAGGGAAGAGGATTGGACTGAAGAACTTATGGATTTAAAGGCAGAGGAGGCCTGGGATTACTTTAAATCAAAGCTGCAGAAGCTATTGAAAGGGGAAAAAATTCGTAGGCAGGAGTTGTAGACCAAACTGGATGAGCAAGCATCTAGAGAGGTGATTAAGAAAAAGCACAAAGCATACAGGGAGTGGAAGATGGGAGGGATCAGCAAGGAAAGCTACCTTATTGAGGTCAGAACATGTAGGGATAAAGTGAGACAGGCTAAAAGTCAAGTAGAGTTGGACCTTGCAAAGGGAATTAATACCAATAGTTAAAGGTTCTATTGCCATACAAATAAGAAGAAAACAAAGAAGGAAGTGGGACAGCTAAACACTGAGGATGGAGTGGAGGTCAAGGATAATCTAGGCATGGCCCAGTATCTAAACAAATACTTTGCCTCAGTCTTTAATAAGGCTAAAGAGAATCTTAGGGATAATGGTAGCATGACAAAAGGGAATGAAGATATGGAGGTAGATATTACTATATCTGAGGTAGAAGCGAAACTCGAACAGCTTAATGGTACTAAATCGGGGGCCCCAGATAATCTTCATCCAAGAATATTAAAGGAATTGGCACATGAAATTTCAAGACCATTAGCAAGAATTTTTAACAAATCTGTAAACTAAGGGGTTGTACCGTATGATTGGAGAATTGCTAACATAGTTCCTATTTTTAAGAAAGGGAAAAAAAGTGATCCAGGTAACTACAGGCCCGTTAGTTTGACATCTGTAGTATGCAAAGGTTTGGAAAAAATTTCGAAGGAGAAAGTAATTAAGGACATTGAGATCAATGGCAAATGGGACAACATGGTTTTACAAAAGGTAGATCATGGTTTTACAAAAGGTAGATCATGCCAAACCAACCTGATCTCCTTCTTTGAGAAAGTAACAGATTTTTTAGACAAAGGAAACGCAGTGGATCTAATTTACCTAGATTTCACTAAGGCGTTTGATACCATGCCACACAGTATCAGGGAATTATTAGTTAAATTGGAAAAGATGGAGATCGATATGAAAATTGAAAGGTGGGTAAGGAGTTGGTTAACAGGAGACTACAGCGGATCCTACTGAAAGGTGAACTGACAGGCTGGAGGGAGGTTACCAGTGGAGTTCCTCAGGGATCAGTTTTGGGACCAATCTTATTTAATCTTTTTACTACTGACCTAGGCACAAAAAGTGGGAATGTGCTAATAAAGTTTGCGGATGATACAAAGCTGGGAGGTATTGCCAATTTAGAGAGAGACCGGGATACCATACAGGAAGATTTGGATGACCTTGTAAACTGGAGTAATAGTAACAGGATGAAATTTAATAGTGAGAAGTGTATGGTTATGCATTTAGGGATTAATAACAAGATTTTAGTTATAAGCTGGGGACGCGTCAATTAGAAGTAACGGAGGAGGAGAAGGACCTTGGAGTATTCGTTGATCATAGGATGACAATGAGCCGCCAATGTGATGTGGCCGTGAAAAAAGCTAATGCGGTCTTGGGATGCATCAGGCAAGGTATTTCCAGTAGAGATAAGAAGGTTTTAGTACCGTTATACAAGGCACTGGTGAGACCTTACCTGGAATACTGTGTGAAGTTCTGGTCTCCCATGTTTAAGAAGGATGAATTCAAACTGGAACAGGTACAGAGAAGGGCTACTAGGATGATCCGAGGAATGGAAAACCTGTCTAATGAAAGGAGACTCAAGGAGCTTGGCTTGTTTAGCCTAACTAAAAGAAGATTGAGGGGAGATATGATTGCTCTCTATAAATATATCAGAGGGATAAATACCAGAGAGGGAGAGGAATTATTTAAGCTCAGTACCAATGTGGACACAAGAACAAATGGATATAAACTGGTCATTGGGAAGTTTAGACTTGAAATTAGATGAAGGTTTCTAACCATCAGAGGAGTGAAGTTTTGGAATAGCCTTCAAGGGAAGCAGTTGGGGCAAAAGACCTATCTGACTTTAATATTAGACTCGATAAGTTTATGGAGGAGATGGTATGATGGGATAACATGATTTTGACACTTAATTGATCTTTAAATATTCATGGTAAATTGGCCCAATGGCCTGTGATGGGATGTTAGATGGGGTGGGATCTGAGTTACTGCAGAAAATTCTTTCCTGGGTATCTGTCTGGTGAATCTTGCCTATATGCTCAGGGTTTAGCTGATCGCCGTATTTGGGGTCGGAAAGGAATTTTCCTCCTGGGCAGATTGGAAGAGGCCCTGGAGGTTTTTCCCCGTCCTCTGTAGCATGGGGCACAGGTCACTTGCTGGAGGATTCTCTGCTCCTTGAAGTCTTTAAACCACGATTTGAGGACTTCAATAGCTCAGCCATAGGTGAGAGGTTTTTCGCAGGAGTGGGTGGATGAGATTCTGTGGCCTGTGTTGTGCAGGAGGTCGGACTAGATGATCATAATGGTTCCTTCTGACCTTAATATCTATGAAACAGGCCCAAATATACCTGAAATACACACCCACAGTCCAACCCCTTACAACTTAGCATGATGTTCCATTTTGGGTCTGGGGTCGTCATCCCACCCCTTTTGTACCCCATGGGAGGGGTAAGGAGTGAGGTTGTGCTCCAGTCAGCATTTCTTTGGTCTTTTAGTGTTTTAAACCTCTTCCCCTCTCCCCCCCCCCAACCCACAAGCCCCTTTGCCCCTCCCAACTGGTTGCTTGATTTTGCCTTGAGATAGAGGTTGAGGCAATCTTAAACTGTGCTCTCCAGTAACACTCTAACTGTTCCGATCTGTTCCCATTGTACTAACAAATCCAGCTGACTAGGCAGAAGCAACATCAGTGTGTTTGGCCCTTTTTTACACATTAGTGTAAGAGTATCAAAAAGTCAAACCCAAAATTCTAGCCCAGGCTAGCAGACAGACATATATACTAACATCTAGGTGAGTAGCAAAGGACCTGCATCCCAGTAACCTAGCTGTTATCCCTTTGTCCCCCGGACATAAGGTTGCTACTGTGGACATTGATGAGGGAGAATACTTGAAAGGATTTTACACTGTAAGATCAAAACAGGATACATATCATAATAGTGACATGAGCTTCACAGAATACAAGCATATCCTGGTTCATGGCCTATAAATTATTCTCCTTTGGACAGTGGAGCAGTGGTTTTGTACATCAGCTGAGAATAGGTATAGAGGCTACAAGAAACAAAACTCTAATTTACACACTTCGTTACCACGATTGCTCACAAAAATCAGCTAATGCTGTGTGTAAATGGCCAGTTATGTATTTTCCTGAATATTTCTGCATACAAATTATCCATTTAGTTGTGCACTCATATGGAAATATAAATTAGGAATACAATTGCATATGCAAAATGGGCACAAAAATTGATATACTTATTTTTTTAATAATCAAGACCCTAAAGTTCCAAATATCTGACAGTAGTAGTTCCAGGGTTAGAATTCAGAGTATCCCCAAGGGATCAATGCACTCATTTTCAACTACTTTGATGAACATCCTATCTTTACCACCTTGAACTCCCTTATTTTCCAAGGAGAGAGAGAATTAATTCTTCCATCAGTTATGCTGACTGTAGCTGTGCTCCTAAAATGCTGTCCTGGTGGTGTAAATTTTTTTAACATATAACAACAAACATGTTCTCGGTATAAATAGAGGACACCAGTGCAAATCTGTCACCTTTTGTGAATACTAAATACACTCCACTTCCAAAATTCTAGACTGAACATTAACCCCTCCCAACAAACAAGATGTTTTCTTTACTTGTTTAGGCCATCATTGAATTTTGTTTTAAAGAAATGAGGAAAGAGACAAATGACTTAGTTTAAAAAAACCCAAAAAACTACACACTCCAGTTTCCATGGCAGCCAATCTGAACTAATAGAAGCCTACAGAACATTATGTTCAGGATCCAGAACAGTAATATAAAAGGTTCAATTTGTATTTCAAAGTGAAAGGCAAATTGCAGTGTGTTAAGCTTAGTCTTACACGTGCTGGTTTAAAATGCAAAAGTTTAGCTTGAGAACTTTAATGTTGTATAGATTACACATATGGAAATACATCCCCTAGAGAAGCCCTATACAATTTAATAGAAAATGTTTATCTTTCTATAGAACTTTTAAACTTCCCTATAGTATTCTGTAGTAGGATATTGTTCTTTATTAAATTTGTGATATTTTGAAATATTTTCTGTTCCCCGAGTGGTTTCATTGGTTATAATATGTACATTTTTTCTTTAAGGATATACGATGGAAATTGTGGATGATGTCCAGACACAGAGCACTCTGATGGTCTAATGAAAAGGGGTTTCATTTTTATTTAAAAAAACAACAACAACAAAACAAAACAAAACAAAAAAAAGCCCTCCATTTGAGACTGACATTTCTCATGTAGAAAGTATATGGAATGTTTCCCACACTTCTGAAAGATCTTCAAGTGATATTATGGTACAGATCTGTAACTGGTTAAAGTCAAAAGAATTACCCACATCTATGCCAGCTGAAGATCAGGCAGTGCATGTAAGCTTTTGCTGAAAGTAAGTTTAGATAAATGGAAGAGCCTTAAATTTCATTGGGATAATCTGGTAAAGCTAAATCAAGGAGCCAATTCTTTCAGTAATTAGGGTCAAAATGCAGGCATGATAAAAGAAATTATCTATGAGAGCAGTTGAAAAATATGCCCAAGTATTGACAATATTATTACATTGCCTTACAAAGCCAATAAGGCCCAGATTTGCAATGGGATTTAGGCACCACAATCCCAGTTTTGGGCATCACACATCCACAAAACCCCCTCTCAGCTTCTGCCTAACCCTGTAGGAGCCTAAACTCACTTGTAACCTAAATGCCTGCTATAAACATTCCCTAGATACCTAAATTTCTGCCTCTGGGCATGCAAACTGCTGGCTTACTCTAGGTGTCTGGACACCTAAGCCCCAGCATTATCCATGGGAACTTGGGGTGGGGGAGGGGAGGGGAAGGGGAAGAGAATACCTATGTTACCTGCAGTTCCCAACCCAGTGGATGTCTCTGAGGACACCCACAGAATCAGGCCCCCTTCAGAATCCAGCTGGAAGAGGTGGAGATATTAGTTCCCTTATAGCCATCAGCCTAGTGGTTAGAATATTCAACTAGGATATGAGAGACGAAGGTTCAGTTCTTTTCTCTGCCTGCTGGGGAGAAAGACATTGAACAGGGGTCTCCCCCTTCTCATGTAGATGCCCTAAAATATGAGATGTTACCTTCTTAATCTCTCCTGTTGAAGCTGTTTCATTTTGGATAATCAGTCATTGGAGCAAAAGGACGTGACCCTGGCAGACATGCCAAACTCACGGAAAAAACACAGAAATTGGGCGTGTTTTTGGCTTAATTGGCTTGTCAGTTGCTTGTTGGCTAGTTTTTGGAGTGTAGCTTTCTGCTTCTTTTGATCTCCGCCCCCCCCCCCCCCCCCCCAGCAAGCAGGGGCAAAGGGTAAGGGAGGGAGAGAGTCAGGAGTGCACATCGGGACCACCACAGTCCCAGACTGCACGCCGGGGGATCTAGTCACATAGCATGTTGGGGTTCTTAGGGACTGGCTTGTTTTGGCCTTGTTTTGAAATGGGTTTAGCTTGATTTTTGGCTTATTGTGAAAGACGGCGTGCTTATTTACCGCGTGAAAGTTGGCAACTGTCTCCCACCTCCCAGGTGGCTGCTCTTACCAGCAAGCTATAGAATCACCCATTCTCTCTCTGTATGCATCTCCTAAATTTCTTCTCCTAACTCACCTCTTTATACTGTTTATAACTTCACTGGATATTTTATAATGTGGTACATTACATTGATTTTTTTCCAGGAGCTTTCTGAAGACTAGAATGAATATACAAAGGGAAGATTTGAAGAGATTGGTACTGGCATAGCTTTGCTAATTAATAGCACGCCATTGACTGGAACAGTAGTGCACCAGAGAGGAGATTTATGGAAGCATGACACAGGCCATGGATCTGAAGTGACCAAAACACACATTAATAGTTAAGTAATAACAATCAAGAAGCAGGACATTTTCTTGCAATTTATGACCTTCTAGAAGGAGTTAGCCTGATGTGCAGCCAAGGGCTATTAACCCCATTCAATCATTGATCCCCAGGAAATAGCCTGATCTGTGCTCCGGTGGAAATGCACACATGTATTATGGTTGTTGAAGTGGTTATGTATAGAACATTTCTTAAGAATTAATGCCAGAGAATATTAGCATGATTGTCTGACTTATCTTTTGACGTTGCATTCCGTTTCAGATGCTAGACAATGCAGTATAGCTAATCTGTAGAAGCAAATGTAATGGAGGAAGAGACAGAAAGGAGATGATTCCTGTAATTTAAGGCAATGTCTAGTTAGGTCCATATTTGTTTGACTTGTTTTTCTGGGATATCTACCATGATTATAGATAATGATTATCATTTTCAACCAAGCAAGAAACCCGAATCTGGGCTTTTCCTGTGACTTTCACACCTTATTAATTATACTGTTCCTAAGGAGTCTTCTGTCCATGTGACACCATTTTAACCTTCATTAGGAAACATTTTTAATCCATCCCCCATACAGGTAAAATCCTACACTAGATCTGTTTGCTTAGTTTAAACAGACTTTAATTACTCCCTTGAGGAAAAGAGGAAGACACCATCAGATGAAGTCTGCACATATCCTACACATCTATTATATTGTGCTAAGAGGCTCTCTAGCTAATGTACTTGTAACCATCTACAGTTATTAGTTCTTTTAATGAGTATTTATGGAGCCGTAGTACCCATCCTAGTTCTGACTGCTGATAGCTGCACAGTGGCTAAACTGTTTCATTTTTATTCACTAACTCAGGAGAATTTTTTTCTCCCATTGAATCCATGCTTTGACAGGTCTTATTTGCCGGTACCAGTTGCAAATCTAGTACTAAAAATAAAGTACAGCGTAACATATGAACAACTAATTGGGTTGACAAATAAATAAATGAGGACAGCAGTGATGCAACTCTTTATATTAGCCAAAAATGAGAGCTTGAAAATATGAGTGAAACTTGAAAGTATGCTTCATGTTTGCTTGCCAATGTTGTCTTAGGAAGCTACAAAGGAAATATTGGTATCCCCACAGACAGTGGAACCAGGGTTGGGACTAGCACCCCCTCAGTGGAAATATTGGGGGTGGGATGGGTCAGATCGATGCTTCACATGCAGGGAAGGAGACTAATGTGGCACCTGGAGTAGGGCCACCATGGCATATGAGATTAGGTTGGCTGCTGGGGAGCAGGTAGGACCATCACAGGTCCCAGTCGAGACACCAGTCCCAGGGGAAGGATGGGGCATGAGCACCAGCTGCCGAGGGGTGGCACTGGGAACAAGTTGTCCAGGAACTGCCATAGGAATGACAGTAGGAACTACTAATACACCTCTTCCCAGCCAGGAGCTGGCTGGCCCATCCCTGCAAGTCCCAGTAGATCCCCTCACTCTCCGTCCTGTTCAGAGGAAGGGTCCCTCCACCCTACCCCCACGCCCTACCATCTCCCCACAAGATAGCCCACTCAGGAAATCTTTATAATACACTAGTGAACTTGAGAGGATATTTTTAAAAAATGACATAAGAGGGATTACCAGGGGTCTAGAGAGCATGAGTAATGCAGAGGAAGTTTGTATTTTTGCCCAGTGAATAATTACATGCTGCTGCTCTAGGTAGGCTCCTGTGACTTTCAACAGCTCCATTGGCTTTAAGAGGTTTCTGCACCGGCATACGGGTCAGTGTACATGTAGAAGCATGCAGGATAGGACATATACAGGTACACAGTAAGCATGGACATAGATCAGCATCAAATGGAAGGTTATCTACACCCATAATTATACCACTAATCCATGTTGCATAAACTTCCCATACAACTGCATACACATTATTCTCAAATAGCAATTTTTCAATACAGATATTTTCTCCTCTGCCATCTATCATTTGATTAATACATTAACGGATGGTATTTTAAAATAAATAAGAGCCTTTTAGAAGACAATATTTAGTAAAATCAAAATTAAACTAAAAATAGCCACAGTAACCCATGGGGGAGAGATAAGGTTGCTGTACTGTAAAGAAATGTGAACTTTGTTCAGAATCCTACTTCTGCCTAAGCCCAAATATGGGGTTCAGAGGGTAAAAAGGCCCAAAACAATAGATACAAACAGTTATTTATGCAGGACAATTAAAATGATAACCTCAATTTCATGGCTTTTTATTAAAATAATTTTCAACATGAAAAGTCAGGGGACATCATATTTGTGTGGAATGTACATAACCTTGGGACAATGAGTGGCATTCTTCAAAATGAAGTTCAATTGGATCTAAATTTTCAAATTTGAGTGCCTTGAAATTCAGGTCTTAACTCTATATTTTGAAACCCAATAAAAGTGGTCTGATTTTCAGAGGTGTTAAGCACCCACACCACCCATTTTGCTTGATCACAGAGCACTAGACCTGTGACTTTCTGAAATTTAGCCATAGTTGAGCTGGCTGTAGCTTAAGAGCTACCAATTATTTGAAAGTTGGTGAATTCAGGTTCATTCTTTTTTTTTTCCCCCTCACCTAAGAATGAGCAACTGTTGACACTTCCTTTTCAGGTAAGAATCTTTGTGGCAGTTTTTTCATCCAGCTCAATTGTAGAAATAACTCCATTGACCAGGGAAGTCCTTAATTAGGGAAATAAAAAGAAAGTCTGTTTCCTCTCTGCTCTGGAAAATAGTTGAAAATACAGCATTCATTTATAGCCACATGCCACAAGGAAAGGGACTTTCAGGAGAGAGAAGAAACCAAACAATAAGATCTTGGAGAGGAAATGATGGTTTGTTTGTTTTTTCCCCTTTCTCCCACCCCTTTAAAGCAGCTTTGCTCTCAAGGACTCCTTAACAAAAAACAAAAGGGTATGGGTAAGAAATCCCAATAGCCATTAATAGATCTACCCTTCATGAATGTATCTAATACTTTTCTTGAAGCTAGTTATACTTTTAGCCTTCACAAGATGCTCCACCAACAAGTTAGACAGGTTACTGTGAAGAAGTCTTTCCTTATGTTTGTTTTAAACCTGCTGCCTATTCATTTCAAGAGTGGGAGCCCTGGTTCTTGTGTTATGTGAAGGGGTAAATAACACTTTTTCTCCACACCATTCATGACTTTATAGACTTCTATAATATACATTCCCTTAGTCATCTCTTTTCTAAGCTCTTTTCCCACTCTTTTTAATCTGTCCTTGTATGGAAGCTGTTCTATGCCTCTGATCATCCTTTAGCATAAGGGTTTTCAAACTGAAAGTTGTTACCACATCCCTGTTATGACCATCCTCTTTCTTTTTTGTGTAGATGGAAAGATAACCTGAACTTCTTTTTTTTTTTTTGGTAACGTGGGGGTCATGCTATGGAAAAGTTGGAGGACCAACCGTGTTAGCATATGCTGTCTTGCTTTCATTTATTTTGGGAGGCAGTGTTGCTTAGCAAGTAGAGTGCTGGACTAGTATTTAGGAGACCTAGGTTCTCTTGCTGCTTGTGTCACTGGCTTGCTTGGTGACCTTTGATCTGAGCCTTTGAGATCTATTAATGAAAAGTGCTATGAAAGAGCCAGGTATTACTTATTATTTCCTGTTAGGAAATTAGAATCTTTTGCTATATTCCAAGCTTCCTGCTCCCTCATGACATCTGGTTAAAAATCAGTGAATGCAATATCTAATTAATTGGAGGTTACATTCCCATTGCATTCTTTATTTTGTGGAAGAAGGGATGAGGAGGAGTGAAATTTATCCAGCTTCATTTATTTAGCTTTATGCAGCTCATATTATTCAGGCTGAATCTTGCAAATACTTAAGCACATGCTTAACTTCACTCACTGTGAGTAGTCCCATTAACTTCAAAGGACTACTCACAGTTTGTACTGCCTTTGCAGGATTGGGGCCTTCAGGAGCAAGATGGTACTGCATATATATGTGTTTGTTCAGCTCCAGATAGAATTGCATATTTCTCCAAATTCAAAATAAGCTGTTTGTTCTGTGTGTGTGTATGTGTGTGTGTGTATATATATATATATAATAGTACAAAGTGTATTTCATTTCTGTTCTCTGAACTTATTATGATAAGCAAGAGAAATAGCTCTCGTTTCTTACGGGTTCATCTGCCCATGTTCCTTATTCTTCACCTGAAATCATAATTCCCTGTTGTGACCTGACTATCATTTCTATAGCAACCAATTGTGATATCAAAAATGGAGCATTTTGACTTCAAGTAAGGAATAAGCTGCAGGATGTGATTAATTCTTAAAGTGCATGACTATCTGAAAATTGACTATAAAATAGTGTTGTCATGTTCAGTGGTTATTTTTCTCAATAATTTCCCAATCACAAGTAGTTTACAGCTAGAGATGGCTTTTCTATCTGCCAGACCTAAAAACTCTGGCTGGGATCTGGAAGTTCAGCTGTTTTCTATCAGACTCATGTATTAACAGTGATAAAGATTCTACAGGTCAAGTATTGCCTTCAAATACAATTCTGCAACTCTGTTACTTTCAGTGGGGTTGCATAAGTGTAACTGAGAGCAAAACAGAGAAAATAATGGGGTTGTAAAGTAGCTTTGCAAATGAGTATATCTCTACACTGCAAAAAACAGACCTGCAGCAATGAATCTCAGAACCCAGGTCAATTTGGCTACAGGGCCAAAAATCTGAGGTAGAGAATGTGGCTTAGGCATACGCCTAGGTTCTGAGACCCACCCCCCTCGGATTTCAAAACCCAGGGTTCAGCCTGAGGTTGAATGTCTACACTTCTGGGTTTTTTAGCCCTGTAGTGTGAGCCTGAGTCAGTTGACCTATGTTCTGACACTCACTGTTGCAGGTCTTTTTTTTTTTTTTGCAGTGTAGACATACCCTGAAACTTTTAGTTATGCAACTGTACTGATGATGTACGAGCCACACAAGTATACAGTTCACTCTGCCAGAGCTGTATTTGTTCTACCTGACTGGCATTCTTTTCAATTTATTACCCCTTATTTTTGACAGATATGAATCTGACTATACTCAGGTAGCAGGCCTGAGTAAGAAGGTGCTATCTTTTACATAGACTATTTTCAAAGCAAAACTGCACTTTTAAAAACAAGCTACATTTATGAGGTATGTTTTGTATTTTAAAATCAGCCTTTTTGCTCTTCTCTCTTTATTGTCTCTTCTTATTCAAGAATATTTTCAGGTAAATGATTCTGAGTTGTCATCTCTATTTTCTCTGTGCTGCAAGAATGTTTTGTGTGGACTAGATGGAAGCTTATGTTCTTGTATGTGAACCTGGCTGCTACTCTGATCCCTTGACACTGTAGCATTCTGTGAAATGCAGTGCAGTCTTTTGTTCACACATTTGATGTTTGCTTTTTAGTTAAACAATGTTATTTTTCTGACTGGTTCAATTGCATAGCAGCAATCATATGATATTGACTTTATTTGGCTTGCCTGCGGCATCCCCTGAATTTGTAAACATTTTTTCTGATAATAAGGGAATGCTAAAAGTGCAAGGCAGGAGGATAGGATTAATCCCTAGTATGAATGGTGGACTATCTTGAGCAGCTATATAGAGGAGGGTATTGACCTGGTTAGCGTCAGGCTCCAGAATCCAGACTTCATACTTCATTCATGCCTGCAAGAAGTCATGATCGTCAGGTTGGGGATTTTTGCTGCTGTTTTGCCAAAATTAAGATAATGTAATAGATATGTGAGTTAGTTCTTGCCTCTCAAAATCCCATCAGAGAACTATGTAATTATTTTATATATAAATACCTCAAAAATTAAGCCAATTCCAGGAGATTGATAAATTGAAGAGGGGTTAGAGATGAGCCGTGAGAATGATTAAAACATGCCTTTTAGTGATTGACTTCAGGAGCTCAATGTATTCAGTTTAACAAAGAGATGGTTAAGTGGTGACTTCATCATTCTATAAATACGTACATGGGGGTACAAAACTTTTATGATTAGCTCTTCAGTTTAGCAGACAAAAAGTGAAAATAACTAACCTTTGGATCAGCTTTGGGGCGGGGTTTTCCTTTTTCTAAAAGATGTGCTCTAGTTCAAACAGGAATGAATCAATGGAATTTCTTGCTTTATACAGGAGGGCAGACTAGATGATCACAGTTGTCCCTTCTGGCCTTGAAATCTATGAATAGATAGCATAGGATCCACTTTTTTTTTTTATAGTTCTGAATACAATTTTCCTAAATAATGTTCATGTTCGTTTGTTCGTTCGTTCTCTCTCCATCTATCTATACACACAATGATTTAAAGTTTTATATTTGCCAGAAGAAAGGATGGTGTTGTGGTTAAGGCACTGAACTGGGACTTAGATCAGTGTTCAATGCCTGTCTCTGCCACAAATTTCTTGTGTGAACATGGGCAAGTTTTTTAACTTCTCAATTCCCCAGCTGTAAAATGGGGAAACTGTAAATATTACAGTTAAATTTAATACGTTTGGTCTTGCTATGTATTTCTTCAGTGCATAACACGAGGCCCCAATTTTTGTTGCGATCTGTAGGTGCTACTTCAATACAACTAGTAAATAACTGTGGTAAAATTATTTTTAATTTTTCTTTTGGTACTATACATACAATTCAGCTAAACAACAGAGGTTTTAGCTTATATCTAATAAAGCAAGGAAAGCCACAGTTAATGGCTTCTCAGTTTTCAGTAGTTTATATCATGCCTCTGGATGATAGGATAGATAACACTCTTCTCAAACTCATGAATTAGACATTTCCAAATACATAAATTTTGGTTTTAATTTTCTTTGACATGTGAGTGACAAAATTAATCTGTTTTCCAGCGATCTCAATGGCAGTATATGAGACAGTTCGCCATACTTAACCTATAAATCATTGGCATCATATGATGGACTGTGATTCCTCTTACTGAGCTAATATGGTCTGTCTTGTCAATGTGTCCTCCTGGAGACCCTTAATCCATGTATTATTGACACAATGCCCTGTAACAGCTCTCTAATAGCCAGTTCTTTCTATAACTTCACTGCATCCTCATGGAGTCATAAATACATGCATCAGTGACGTGACAGGCTTTCCAGCAATTAATTAGTCTACAGTATAGACAGTTAAAACTTCTAATTAGAGAATTTTCATCCTACTAGCACAGTTAGAGGCATGTAAAATTGTCCAGTGGATTTGTTCTATTTAATATTACCTTACAGGGCAAAAGATGCTTCTGTATTTGGGGCTTTTTTTTTTTTTAACATGGCGAAATTTGTGATATGACATTCTGTCTGAGTTTCACTATTGAACTTTACAAACACAAACATGTTATTTCCTGAATAATTTGATCATGTGAATGTTAAAATAAAACTGTCTGAAACTGTGATGGGCATGGTCATGCCTAATAGTGGGAGCTGGTTGATTGGTTGATTTCCTTACAAGAAGGGGTGCAGAGGAGAAGAAGAAAAGGTTGATTACAAAATTGCAGAATTGTTCAGAGGATATAGTGCCAGGATTGCGTGTGAAGGCTGATGCTCATATTGATTTGTGTATTAATTCATACAATTAGTTCAAATTTGGAGGCATATATTTGAAATGTAATAATATCAGTTCTACAGATGGAACACACTGTAAATGGCATATTTGCTTGCTCACTTTACTATTCTCTCCCTCTTTCCCAGATGCACAGATATCCTTCAACAAGTGCATCCATGAAATGGTACTGAACAGTTCACTGGAGCTAGGCAAAAATTTTCAGACAAATAATGTATTCTCTTAAAAAATGCAGTATTGGACAACCCTAAAACTGCCTGCTAATTCAACATGAACGGCCTAATAGTTACAGCCTCAAAACATTTTTCAGGACTTAGATGCCATTCATAAACAGTTAGAGATGCTATGACCGGCCTCCTTATAACTTTAAGCCCAGTGTTTAGGGTACTCACGTGGGAGACCCAGGTCCAGTTCCTCCCCCCACACCCTCCCCCAGATATAGAGAAGGGATTTGAACTTGGGTCTCATGTGTCGTGAGCAGCCCTGCAAGTGGGCGATGGTATACTGTACTATGGGGCTCTCTCAGCCTCTGGTGTTGAAGCTGTTCAAGGTTGTATAAATAAATAATAGGGCTGTCGATTAATCAGTTTACTTTTTTTGAGTTAATTGTGTGAGTTATCATGATTAATCGCAGTTTTCATCACACTGTTAACAATAGAATACCAATTGAAATTTATTAAATATTTTGGATGTTTTTCTACATTTTAAAATATATTGATTTCAATTACAACACAGAATACAAAGTGTACACTGCTCACTTCATAATATTATTTTTATTACAAATATTTGCACTGTAAAAGTGATAAACAAAAGAAATTAGTATTTTTCAGTTCACCTCATACAAATACTGTACTGCAATCTCTTTATTGTGAAAGTGCAACCTTTACTGGTATCCAAAATACTGAAGCTGCCTAATTGATTTGTGAGCTCCCTGTAGGAACACCGCCTATAGTCAGGAATGATCAGCTCCTATTGTCTAGCCTGAACAAAACAACTTGAGTATACGCCATTGAGCCATCAGTTTATCCATAAACAAATCTAGTGATCTCCCTTGAACCATTCTTTCCGTACAGAAAACCCTATCCACTCTCAAAAAAGTGTTCTGATGCCTGGATCCAACATGGGACTTCATCTTCTCCTGACTGATCATGCTGGGGGCTCTGCCTGTTTTCAGCACTCCGGACCCTCAGCTACCCCCACCATCTCGGAATCCTGAATGTTCAAGCTTCACGGAGTGGTGAGAACCCAGCTCTCTCATGCTCTCTAGGTTTAGCCTTCTGACATGTGTCCTTATGTTTTCTAAACCAGATTTTTATAATCAAATTTAAGTTAGATTTAATATTATAACTGTTTTGTTTGTGTGGTGATTACCTGGCAATAAATAACTTTCACGGTTAAGCTGGTTGCTTCTCTCTCTCTCTCCCTCCTCCTCCACCCCATGGGTGCGGGTTTTTTTGGCTTCCCCATTCACTCTGCAGCAACGCTACTCATACCTAAACTAAAGATCTCTGCAGCACCCACAAATCCTGTGGGGTTTGCTCATCAAGTAGGTTACTACCAGAACAACTGTAATGTGAAAGTGGGTATAGGGACATGCTGAATCTGGGGCATCTGAGGGTGGCAATTTGGAAATGCTGCTCGACCAAGTCTGCTGAGTCCAGGGGCATATAAGGGGTCAGCTTGGGAATGCTGATTAACCCGTTCCTCTCAGACGTGTGTGTGTGTTTGTCTGATTCTGGGGTTGGAAGAACCGAGCCCGGGGGGACCTAGGCCCTGCAGGATAGTTCCATTGGGAGGGAACTTACAAAAGGGAGAAGTAGAGCTCCATGTAAGAACACAAGTGACACAAGCAGTACATTGATAGAATTACAGGACCCCCCCCCACCCGCATGAAGAGTAACTCTTATACATGAAAAGGAGTACTTGTGGCACCTTAGAGACTAACAGTCTCTAAAGTGCCACAAGTACTCCTTTTCTTTTTGCGAATACAGACTAATACGGCTGCTACTCTGAAATCTGTTTTATAAATGAGCATACCCCAATGTAATGGCCAAATCTGGTAACACTATTTCAACAGGATAGATTAAAAAGACCTCACCACAATATCCCATGGTCCAGAGGCAAGAGCTCTCTCCCAAGAAGCAGGAGAACCCTGCTCAAATCCTTTCTCCCCATCAGGAACTCCGAGAAATTGAACCCTGATCTCACACATCCCATATAAGTACACTAACCACTGCGGATAAAGGTTATAAGGTAGACTGGGGATAGCTGTTTTGTGTGGATTTAGGTGTGCTTGAAGCACGCCTACTGGGTCAGACCCAGCAGACAAAATAGGCAGAGGAGACCCTAACTTCTCTGATTCATGGATGGCACTGAGGTGTAGGCATGAAATAGGTGTCCAGATACCTAGAGCAAAGCAGCAGTGTGCATGCCACTGACCCTAAGAGCCCCTCAGTGTCCACTTGCAAAGGGTTCATAGTTCTGTAAAGCAATTCCTATAAGACCTGACATACTCACTACAACTAATCCATTGCTGTCTTAGCATTCATCTATTAAGAATGTTGTGTAACACATCAAATGAAAACTTATATCATAATGGTCATCATAATAATTGAGTGGTGTATGTATGGGTAACAATTAAAAAAGATGTATATGTATACTTAATATATGCTCAAACCATGAAACCAGGCAGGGATGGTAAACTAGTTTGTCCCAGACAAAGGAATGTTGTGTGGCCTATCTGCCTGGATCTTGAATGTAAAGGGAACAAGGTGAGCCAGAGACCATGAAAACTTTATTTGCATTTTGAGTCAATGGGAAAAGCAAATAAATACAGGAATGACATGGCAACTGCACCCTGAAGAACAGTCAGAGGGAGAGAGGAAATTTGGGTTATACTTCAAAGAATACATTTCAAAGGTTTACTTGACTATAAAACAAAGGTAGGAGGGGAAGACATTTTTGGTATTCATCACTGAGGCTATGCCTACAGAACAAATTACTTCGGTATAACTTGAGCCAATCAAGGGTGTGAATAATCCACACTCCTGAGCGACGATAATTATACCAACCTAAGCAATGGTCGGTTGGACAGCATTGTGTAGTGAGAGCGCTTCTCTTGCTGACAGAGCTACTGCCTCTTGCAGAAGCAGGAGTTGTTAAGCTAATGGGAGAGCTCTTTCCCATTGGTTTAGACTGTCTTCACCAGAAGCACTACAGTGGTGCTCCTGCACCACTATAGCTGTTGTAATGTAGATATACCCTGAGGGAAGCAAAAGATCAACAATCTTTGCATCCATGAAAGCTGGATCCTGACCTGGGTGGTGGGGAATGGCTTGTGACACTGAGAGGAATCTTTAGATGAGAAAACTTCCTTAGGAAAGGATAATAGCCTGTTAAGTTTTAGTTATTAGAAACCATACTATACTTTTGTTTGTAATCATGTTCTCTTTCTATTATCTTTGCTTAATATCAGTTAAATCTGTTATTTTAATACACTTCTTCATGGTTTTACTGTAAGTTCATGTCAGTGCAGTGTATTAAAATGGGATGTACGCCCTCAGCTGAACCATGTAGCCTTATATTTTATTTATATTGAATATAGTTAATTTATTATTTTAAGTAATTATGTACTATACCACTGTGGGTCCAGCTCTGGTGGCTGCAGTTTCCAGCTCCATGTGAAAGTAATCTCTGTCCTTTGTCTCAGATCTAGAGTCTCTAGGAACACATGAAGAGCAAGGATAGTAACACAGGCATTCATAATGTCTAGTCTGCCTTATCAATTTTATTAAAGTTACCGAAAAGGTTATGATTATCTAAATCTTAAAAATACCTGTGCACGAGTTATAGCTAAAGTCTTACTCAAATCCTCCTAGATAGTCTTAGGGTCTGATGGATTCCTCACAAATTGATCATCAATAGAAACATGGTTCCTGCTGGAGTTCTCCCAATGGTAACTCATTTTCCCAATACGGGCACCCGCTTTTATAATGTGATTCTGACTATATCTAATACCCTGCACACATGAGTAAAACGGTTAACCTGCTTTTTCCTTGTCTTTAGAATATCGGGGTACCCTTTTTTTCATAGGTTGCTTATAAATACTTGACATTTGTAAGTGATATAACCCGATGACACAAGATTACGGGAAAAGATGTGCCAAGATTAATTTTTGATTACAAGACACCTGTTACTCACATTTTTGTAATATGTGCCCAAACCACAGGGTGCACAATGGGTGTCACGTTCTGTGGTGTATGAGAGGTACAAAAATAATTCCCGAAAATGTGCTGGTCTTCTGAATTAAAAATAAAATAAATAAAACCATTTTTTAAAAAAAAAATCTGTAAGTCTTCAGAACTTCTTCTGGTTTTACTTGACCAATGTAGTCATTTGCGAAAAGGCTAGTGGTACAATATAAAACATGTAAGGATACTAATTGAAAGCATCTAGAAGAACGTTTAATACCTACCCATATTTAGTTATCATGGAGTATTATCTTTCATTCACATGAAATGTATCTATATTTTCCTTCTCTTTGTGAAAAGTAGGAAAGGACCCAACCTGAACAGGATTCATATCTAAATTCAAATTTCCTCAAAGTTTGTTGCAGGGCGGCTAGACCCAAACACTTTTTTTCATTAGTTTTTTTTATGCGACACTGAGCATCCTGTTCCTTACAATGGCAGCTTTATCTCAACAATTTTTTTACCCTGCACCCCAAACAGCAAATCAGTGAGACTCAAAGGGAACATATTGCACTTCCCTCATGTATAGATATGAACTCAGCATTTTATGCATTCCTGTTTTATTTTTAAGAGGCATTATATTAAATTACAGAGTTCCATCATGGGAATTAGATGTGGTCATGTGTTGGACTGTTCCCTTTTTCAGCATATAGAGACTGGAGGAGGAGCTTAAAAGGGGAGCAGAGATGCTCATTTGCTGGCAGACCAGGGAAGACCTCAGACTTTCAGCAGCTGAGGAAAGGAGTGATTGAAGGTAGGAGCTTCCCAAACAACTGCTGCTTAATGGCCCCTTCCTGAGGGAAGGGAGTGCCAGATTCTGATGCACTTTGAGAGGGTCATTCCCCTCTATTTCCTCTGAACTCAGTTTATTTACATTAAGTCCCCTTGCTTTTTATGCATGAAATACTCTGGAAGGAGAGAGACTTTAAAGTGACCTGGCTGGGGGGGCAAGTCACAGGAAAAGGCAGGCCACCACGGAGGCAGAGCCATGGTCAGAGGCAGGTACTTGATGGGAAGACAGCTCCTGTGCCATGTCTGGCACCGAGGAGGAGAGAGCAGTGAGTCATCCTTTTCCTAAGTCTCTTTAATGGATTTCAAGTCTGTCCTTCAGTGTAACACAGGTCATGGATCTCACTCAAGTTATTCTTGCAGTTTTATTCCCCTAAGAATGAACTGGAGTGTTATGAAGTTACGGAGATTTGGAGGACAAAGAGAAACACTGACACCAATTGCATGTGTCATGGATATTAGCACTGGGACAAAACAAAGCCAGACAGCACTTGGTTGTCTCTAAATGACCATATTTAGGGGTTCTCAAACATTTTCATCTTGTGGATGACATCTTAACGGTATTGTTTTGTGAGCTACTGCTCTCACATTCATTCATCTGTGGACTGCCTCCTCTCTGACACATGATTATTTAACTTGTATTTCATTTTATCCTTCATTTAAATGTAATTTCAGGAAAGAATTTTAGGATTTTTTCCCCAATCAATCTTTAATGAAACTGCAGCAACTAGAATCCAGGAGAGTCAACCAGCCAGCTCATCCTGAACCACCAGCAAATGCTTTATGGACCATATTTTGTGTGGCTCACTAAAGTCCAGCCACAAGGAAGTTTGTGTGGAAGGTTGTTTTTTTATGAGAGTATACAGTTTTGAGAGCTCATTCTTAATCTTTCCCTGTTTGCTATAGAAGATGTTGATCAGGTGGTTCCGCAGTTTCTTTGAGAGTGTGTGGCACAAGTTGTCAGCATAGTCTGTGTGGTATGTAGATTGTAATGGATGTTTTACCTTCAGTCCTTTTGGTATGATGTCCATCTGTTTGCATTTGGAAAGGAAGATGAAGTCTGTCTGTATCTGTATGAGTTTTTTTCATGAAGTTGATAGATTTCCACTCCGTTCAGCTAAATTCAGTGCCTTGCATTATGACAGATTTCAGAGTAGCAGCCTTGTTAGTCTGTATCCACAAAAAGAAAAGGAGTACTTGTGGCACCTTAGAGACTAACAAATTTATTTGAGCATAAGCTTTTGTGAGCTACAGCTCACTTCACTGGATGCAAATACTCACCAGCAACCACACAACAGAACCACTAACCCAGGACCCTATCCTTGCACCAAAGCCTGTTGCCAACTGTGTCCACATATCTATTCAGGGGACACCATCATAGGGCCTGATCACATCAGCCACACTATCAGAGGCTCGTTCACCTGCACATCTACCAATGTGATATATGCCATCTGTGCCAGCAGTGCCCCTCTGCCATGTACACTGGCCAAACTGGACAGTCTCTACGTAAAAGAATAAACGGACACAAATCAGTCGTCAAGAATTATAACATTCAAAAACCAGTTGGAGAACACTTCAATCTCTTTGGTCACTTGATTTCAGTCCTAAAAGTGGCAATTCTTCAACAAAAAACTTCAAAAACAGACTCCAATGAGAGACTCCTGAATTGGAATTAATTTGCAAACTAGATACAGTTAACATAGGCTTGAATAGAGACTGGGAGTGGATGTGTCATTACACGAAGTAAAACTATTACCCCATGTTTATCTCGCCTCCACCACTACCACTGTTCCTCAGATGTTCTTGTCAACTGCTGGAAATGGCCCACCTTGATTATCACTACAAAAGTTTCGCCTACTCCACCCCACTCTCCCACTGGTAGTAGCTCACCTTACCTGATCATTCTTGTTACAGTCTGTATGGTAACATCTATTGTTTCGTGTTCTCTGTGTATATAAAATCTCCCCACTGTATTTTCCACTACATGCATCCGATGAAGTGAGCTGTAGCACACAAAAGCTTATGCTCAAATAAATTTGTTAGTCTCTAAGGTGCCACAAATGCTCCTTTTCTTTTTGCGGATACAGACTAACACAGCTGCTACTCTGAAACCTGAGAAAAATAAGATATCATGAAGGAACATGTATAAACAATATGCAGCTGTTGCTTATTATTGTCTGTAATAAAGGTATAAATGCTTGCTCTAATTGTTTTCTTCTGAGAGACCTGCCTAGGTGGGGGAAACCCTGTGTCCTAGTGCACTCTCTCCCTCTGTGCAATTGCTTGAGATAATGAAGTGTATCTGACTGGCTGCACCCAACCGGAGAGTGAGAACTGTGGTTTTCTCTGACAATTTGGGGGCTCATCCGGGATGGCAACGCCTGCAGAGACAATGGCAGCTGCTGCGGACCGTTCCCCTTCAAACCCCATAGTGCCACAAAAGAGGTAAGAGACCTTGTCATAAATATAAAGGGAAGGGTAAACACCTTTAAAATCCCTCCTGGCCAGAGGAAAAATCCTCTCACCTGTAAAGGGTTAAGGAGCTAAAGGTAACCTTGCTGGCACCTGACCAAAATGACCAATGAGGAGACAAGATACTTTCAAAAGCTGGGAGGAGGGAGAAAAACAAAGGGTCTGTGTCTGTCTGCATGCTGCTTTTGCCGGGGACAGAACAGGAATGGAGTCTTAGAACTTTTAGTAAGTAATCTAGCTAGGTATGTGTTAGATTATGATTTCTTTTAATGGCTGAGAAAAGAGCTGTGCTGAATAGAATGACTATTCCTGTCTGTGTATCTTTTTTGTAATTTAAGGTTTTGCCTAGAGGGATTCTCTATGCTTTGAATCTAATTACCCTGTAAGGTATCTACCATCCTGATTTTACAGAGGTGATTCCTTTACTTCTATTAAAAGTCTTCTTGCAAGAAAACTGAATGCTTTTTCATTGTTCTAAGAGCCAAGGGTTTGGGTCTGTGGTCACCTATGCAAATTGGTGAGGATTTTTACCAAACCTTCCCCAGGAAGTGGGGTGCAAGGGTTGGGAGGATTTTGGGGGGGAAAGACATGTCCAAACTATGTTTCTCAGTAAACCCAGACAAAGTTTGGTGGTGGCTGTGGAAATCCAAGGGCAAAGGGTAAAATTAATTTGTACCTTGGGGAAGTTTTAACCTAAGCTGGTAAAAGTAAGCTTAGGAGGTTTTCATGCAGGTCCCCACATCTGTACCCTAGAGTTCAGAGTGGGGAGGGAACCTTGACAGACCTTTTAAAATCTCTATTGGGGTATCGGAAGAGGACTGCCCAGGAGGCCATCTGTCCCTTTTGGGCTTATGCCATCCGAACTTATTGGTTGTGCAAGAAGATCAAGCGCAGAGTGGTACTGGGGATTTGTTTGCCGCCCCCAATAAGGTTCATGTATAAGGTTAATGCATTAGGTTATTGCACCAGTGCTGAGGGGTTGTTACTGCCTCAAAGGTTGTATTAAGTCTGAACATAAAGCATTAAGGTTATTGTACAGGAGATGCATCATGATGTGAAGATACAGAGGCCTTGGGGGGGGGGGGGGATTAGTGTGAATGAGGGCCACCGAAAGATGCCCAGAGCTCCCTGCAAAGCTGTAAGCTCATGACCGGAGATATCTCTAACACAAGCTCAGTGGCTGCATCTTAGTGGATCGGTAAAAGGTCCGACCTAAGGTGGCTGTCTCTGCATGGCATGACCGGCGAGGGATCTGCCTGGGTCTAGGATTGTGTGACCCCATTTCTCCTCCCCCTCTCCTCCCTGTTTGAACCACTGACTAGTCTAATCACCTCACCGGAGGCAATTAGAGTACACAGCATCGTCACTCTGAGATTAGCCAACACTCTTTGCTGAAGGGGGGTGTAGGAGGGTCATGGACATCCTCGAAAAATGTTTCCTATGTGAGTGCCTGAGGAATGGTGTGGTAATTTTAGCTTTATAAGCCGCTGACTCAGCAGACAGGATAGAGACGTGTCTTAGTTTATGAGCCGCTGCAGTGGACAGGGCACCCCCACATGCTTAGAGAATGGGTGGAAATCAGTCTAAGACCATTCCCGTGCCACTGAAGGGCACACCTGCTTATTATATATATGTGTATTATAGTTCTAGGATTTGTAAGTACTTAGAGGATTGGAATTTTTACATGATGATTTATCTAAACAATTACCTAATTTATCTAAAACAATTAAACTAGAAGGTACCTTCAATTTAAATAAAATCATACACCTCAGAGGAAGCCACAAAGAGACTCCATGACTCTCGAGTGAGGAGTCTGAAGGACTCCCAGGCAAAATTCAAATGCAAATGCAGGATTTAAAACGAAATGTAAAGCATCCAGATGCCTCCGTACCCAAATTATTTTTTCTTAAGCCCTGTATATTCTTTATATTCCCAATTAGTTAAGCCTGAAGTCAAGGATGGAAAGGAACAGGTTAATTTGAAAAGGCAGCTTGGCCTAGAGATAAGGAGAAAGCTGCTTTGCGTCCAAGGGCAAGAATCGACACAGATGATGCCAAGCACAAAAAAACCCCTGCTTTCAGCCCAGCTGGCTGTGAAGAAAATATAGATAAAGGTAAAATAAAGGCAAATAAGTTGCAGGACTGAGATTACATTTGCAAAGGTTGGACACCCAGTGAGACCCAACAGTCTGCCTTTGCAACCCTGGAGCCAATGTGGTTTGGGGACATTAAAGAAGCCACAGGCAGCCGGCCTGGACTGGAATACCTCCCAAAAGCAGAAGCAAGTTGGAAATTTTTGCAGCGTATCTCTGAACAATCTGTGCACAGGATAACCTCCCATCCATCTCTTTCTCTCTGTCTCTCCTACCCCCGGGCCTGGCCAGCCTGGGAAGCTTGTTTGTGAGTATAAAAGGGGGGCAGGGTTTGAGCATTAACGTTTTTTTTTCTTTTTCCTTTGAGTGATGTGAGAACGTTCTCAACACTCTCTGTTGTTTATTATTTATTAATGAAGTTTAAAATTCAGTCACATGGTGTGTTCTCATCCTCTCTGCCCTATGATCCTGTGGTCTTAGCCTGATCAACTAAGGCACAGGCAAATTGGTAATGAAAATCTGTCATAGTTTTAATGGAAAATTGAGGAGGGGGAGAACCCTACAGAATGCACACCATCTATCTGTTTTGCCATTGATATTTCACATTTGCTTTGTTTGGCACAGTTGGTATTACATGTTAAGAATTACATGATTAAAGGTGAGCCGCACCTCAGCTACAGTAGGTCTGAGAACCAGAGAGGGATTTAGCATTCCTCTCTCCACTCTAGTCGGTGATGATAGAGTGCAACTGATAGCTTTGGATCCAAAAGGAAGCTGGAAAGCATTTGTGTTAATGTAAATTACCAGATTGATAAGGCAGAAGTTACTGAAACTAGGTATGCCTATGAAACAAACACAAGAAAATATGGGGTAATTCTTCTGTTTTGCCTGAAATCAAAGGATATTTGTATAAAAAGGAGATATTTTAAGCAATGACTGACTGCCCAGAAGGGATAGACGTATGTTCTTTTTGTTTTTCAGAAAATCAGAGAAAACTGGTGCCAGCTGAAAAGCAATCCAACATATCATGAATTTACTGGCGCAATAGGAACTATGTTATGTGTTCTATGTCCTGTCTTGTGGTGTTTGTCTTGTGGCCAAAATTGTTGTGTTTAATATTTTCATACGGCAGTCTAGTTCAAAATCAAATAGAAGGGTTAAATCAAAATGCAGATACTTGTTTTATTCAATTTGGAACACAAATTGTTTTGGATAATATCAGCTAAAGCAAAGAAAAATTGTTGTTAAAATTGCACACCAACAGACTTTGAAAACAACAACATGAAAAGTTAACCCACTCCCCATATTGCACATGGGATCCTTCTGGCTACCCCAGATCTCTAGCCAGAGGACTGGGAAGGGAGGAAAGCTATTGGACACCAGAGGTTGTACCAAGTGGACTCCTCTAAAGTGGGTGTGCTTGTCCTGGCTTGTTGCTCCAAAGCTCTCTAATAGTCATTTTACTAGAAGGGTGTATGTGGCATACATTGAACAATAAGACTAAAGTGCTGTATAATGGAGACTGTATACGTGTTCATTTTTGGAAAAAGGTGTGTGAGTGGAGAGTGAAAGTTTCCGTTGTAGATTAAAAGAAGCCAAGAAGGGGAAAAGAAAAAGAACAGAGGACAAGTTAATTCAATGCTGTAGCTGGCAGGCTTGGTCCAAAGATAAGACGCTGACCCGCCCAAGGGCACTGCTCACAACTAGGATTTGGCTGACAGCCAAGAAAGAAGGGGGCTTGAACGTGCCCAAGCAACTGTGAGATCTGCAAAACACTGCCGGACATTAATGAAATGTGTTAGGTCTCTGTATTTACAGGTGAAAGAAATCCTGCTCCAAGAATCCTGAGCAAACCTGCCATTCATTAAAACCAGGTGACTTGGTCTACATAAAGGTCCATCAATGAAAGACTACTCTGGCCCCACGCTAGCAAGGCCCTTATTAAGTCCTGCTAACTACCAACACCTCTGTGAAGTGCCAAGGACTGACTGCCAGGACCCATGCTTCTTACTGAAAAAAGACCCCTCCGCCTCGAGATGACTTCACTTCGAGTACTGATTAGCCTGCCCCTCCTTCTGGGTTTTTTCTTTCCTCCATTTGGACAGCAGGGGAAAAGGCAAGGTGAAGTGCTAGTAACCTCTCCCTTGTCCACTGACAAAGCTAACCTACATTCAGTATTTGCTAAAGAAAGCAAAGCACTACAGGGTGACATGCTGGTAACCTCTCCCCTGTATGATGCTGAGCCATGATTGCTTCAGGAAAGAAGAAGGAATACTCGCTCCGCTGAAATTGCCAAAGTCCAGGACTTCCTGATTACAAAAGACATTAAGAACTGACCCTGGTGAAGAAACAAAGAATTACAGGTAGGAAGGAACTTGTGGGACCCATGCTTGGGAATGGGGTAGTGATTGGGTTTTGGGGTTTATTTCACAGGCTGCACCCTGTGTTTTTGGATAAGTATCTTCAGCATGTATTGCCCTTCCTAATTGGCTTTCAGATGACACACATACCAACGGTGCCTTGCTGCCCCTGCCCCCAACATCTCCTACACTATACTACTACCCCTATAATACATCCAAATACAGGTAATGCCATATATTCTGATGAAACCCAGTGGCCAAGGCCTTTATATATTTTAGTGATTAAGTATTTAAATTTTGTTTGAAAATTTTATTCTTGAGGTTCAGGATTTAGTTACCCAATTAGTAATCAATCAGACTCATACTCAGAGAGTGTGTTCTGCCACTGGAAATTTTATTTGTATTAAGATGGTCCCAGTAATTAATAATCTAACCTGTACCATATTACAATATACCTCTCCTATGTTATTAATGTTAATGCCTCTTGAAAGTACCAGAGAATAGTTAAATAACAGATGTGGTATAGTTCTGTACCAAAAAGAGATGTAGCATTAATCACAGTCCATCGATATCCTAATACATTAGGGACTATCAAATTCACGCTGCCCTTGACCAGTTTTCAGATCACCTCTACATATCCAAATTGCTCAAGAGTGGCTGTCATTAGGTTAGTACGGCAAAAATGGCATAGGTCTCCCCTAGGAAGAAAAGAGATTTAGCTGGACATTTATGGGATGGTGCCAATAGCGCAGCAGCAATTTGGGATATTCTTAAGGGCCAACAACATGATGAAAAATTAGGGCAACTAGGAAAAAGCCACTGGTCTTATTACTGGAGCACAGCTGACCCAGGTGCAAGCAGGAGTTGGTGTATTACATGTTATCTCCACCCTTAGTTCAATGACCCATGCCCAGCTGTTAACAGAGATGGTACTGAATATCACTGAGACTGGGAAGGCATTGCAGTGGGATCTGGCTTGCTCAGAAATCCAGGATTTCCTGAATGACCAGCTGATGGCCATTCAGAGTGATCTAGAGCATCAGGCTTGGCCCACTGCCCTTACTAGAATTTCAGGAAATCATCTAATTTGTGGCCATGGAGACATACTTGGAGATTTTCAGGATGGATGTGCAAGTACTCGCAGTGCTCCTTCCAAGCATATGGGCCGGTAGGAGGGGTGTGGGCTCCCACATATCGAATCCTGCCGGGTCCATGGGGAAGATGCATGTGGGACTGGATTATTCTCTGTGAAATCTGGGAGATTAGACCACCTGGTATGCCTAGCTGATTTGTTGTTAGTGCTCCTGGAATAACACCTGATTATTTGAATTATTGGATATTAGGGCCCTTAGAACCCCTGCAGCTTATTGAAGCAAAAAAAAACAAAACATTGAAGCAATGTCCATACTAACCATGCTTTGTCATTGTATCCAATTAAAACCCCTAAGGTTGAAGTATTTGATGTAGAGTTTGAAATACAAAATTTAATGAAAATGGAAGTTTTAAAATTGATAGTTGTGCTGGAAGCACAAAAGGGGGGAGTGTGGAAGTAGATAAAGGGAATTTGGATGCAGGCTTCTGAAATGAGCAGGAGTCAGGCTAACTCTAGCTTTAATAACACGAGATTTGTAGAAGCAGGGATAGTGTGAAGTGAGTAGGAAAAGAACTGTGAAAGAGGCTGTTGTGACCTTGTATTAGATAAGAATAGAATGTAGACTATAAGATAAATTGGTGAGAAAAATACATATTCCTTCATGATATCTTATAAACAATATGCAGCTGTTGCTTATTATTGTCTGTAATAAAGGTATAAATGCTTGCTCTAATTGTTTTCTTCTGAGAGACCTGCCTAGGTGGGGGAAACCCTGTGTCCTGGTGCACTCTCTCCCTCTGTGCAATTGCTTGAGATAATGAAGTGTATCTGACTGGCTGCACCCAACCTGAGAGTGAGAACTGTGGTTTTCTCCAACATAGGCTTTTGTCTGAGTATTGTGATGCAGCTGGGATTGGGAAGTTCTATCAATAGGCAAGGTGACTGTAGGTAGAGTTGCTTAATTTTTTTGCCCATTACTATGTATGTGTCTGCAATGTTTGTTGATGTGCATTGTGCTCAAATGCTACGATTTACTGCCAAAATTAACTATTTATTTTTTCATAAATTTCTAATACCTACTGTAAGCATTACTCAATGACTAAAATTTCCAAAGTGTAAAAACTGAAATATAGGTATAGGGGTAAAACTTCCTAGTGCCTCAGGAACTTAGGAATGCGTCTCATTGAAAGTCAATGGGTCTTAGGCACCTCGGTCTGACTGGATCTGGTCTTTTGTGACTTAGGCTCCTAAGTCCCAATTTTAGGCACCACTGCAATCCACAAACCCCAGGCTTGGCTGTCACATAACCCTGTAAGCAATAACCTCACTCAGAGCTAAATTTTTGCTATCAAAGTTCCCTAGGTCCTAAAGTTCTGCCTCTGGGCATGCACATTCCTGCTTCACTCTGTATCTGAATGCCTATCTCACACCTAAACCCCAGCAAAATCTGCAAACTGGGGAATGATAGGCATTTCTCTGCCTATCTTGGATGCAGGTGTGTTCAGAGCACACTTACCTCACACAGGTTTCAGAGTAGCAGCCGTGTTAGTCTGTATTTGCAAAAAGAAAAGGAGGACTTGTGGCACCTTAGAGACTAACCAATTTATTTGAGCATAAGCAAGGTGCCACAAGTCCTCCTTTTCTTTTTACTTCATACAGTATCTGGGGGGTTGGGGAGGGGGAGGAGAAGGTTGTGGTCTCCCTTATCACTTTTAGATCAGTGTTCAGCATAGTCTCTTAGCAAATTGGATGTGGCAGACCCTGCCAATTTCCCCCCTTGCCTGATGAGAAGAGATCTAAACAATGATTCCACACCTCTCTGAGGGCTCTAACCACTGGACTATGGAGTGATTCTTATTAATGCAGCAGAGAAAGTATTTAATTATTCAATTATTTAATCAGAAGTGGAACAACTTCAAAAAGAGCAATTAAGGGAGACCCATATCTATCCCATAGTCCAGTGGCTAGGGCATTCAACTCAGAGGTGTGGAACCCTATTCAAATCCCTTCTCATCAGGGGAAGTGAACTGGGGTTTGTTACATCCCAAATGCATACCCAAACCACTGGGCTAAAAGTTATAAGGTTCCACCCTCTCCTCCAGCCTTTTTGGGTGGAGTTAGGCCACTGCTCCTGTTTCCAGCTGTGGATTGCAAGCAGAGCTAGGCACCGAACTCTGTGAGAAGAGTGAAGCTTAGGACATATTTCTCTGGTAAGCATCCTCCATTGGCTGGTTTACGCAGTTCCCCATGTAGCATGCTGGCTTGTGTCGATTACAGGCTTAGGCATCTATCTCTCCGCATTCATTGTACAGGGAACTTAGGTATATAACTCAGGCTTTGTGGAACCCATTGTGGCTCCAGTGATTTTTCTAGCAACATAACCATTGCAAGGCCTAACCTTTAAGTTCTTGTGTATCTAGGACTAAGGTGTGTTTAAAAATAGTATCCATATTCATGTGATAGTCCAATGAAACTCAAAATTGATTTTGAAGGATATTTTTTTTAAAAAAAGTTCCTGTCAGGTATATTACTATGAATGTCTAACAGAACTGGTTGATCAGAAAAATATTCTAATTACTCAGATGTGACCTTGAGCTAAGCATAGAGATGTAGAATAGTCCATATCATGCAGCCCAGTGCCTTTTAGATTTAGTGCACAGTGAACTAATCCATCTGTTTGCAGATTTTTTTTATTTTTCTTTTTGGTCCCAGGATAACACTTGGTTAAAAGACACACAGTTTGTCCTTCAAGAGAAATTATCCTTTCACTTCTTTTAATGCTGTAAATGATAAAAATCCAAGAGCAAATCAGTCCATGCATTAAAATTTAGGACCTCTGCTTTGGTTTTATTTATCAATTACATGGGTATCCAGAGGTTAAAAAATATAGAATAAAGGGCCTGATGTGGCAGTCCTTACACAGGCAAAATTCCCATTAACCTCAGTCATATTTCTTAGTATGCAAAGAGCATGCCATCTGTTGCTTTTTGTGCATCTTCTGTAAACACATTTATGTTACAGATGGAATAGAATCAAATCCTGGGTCCAAACAGCTCTGGATTTTGATAGTCCTGTATCTTTCACTTTTATATACAATGGTTTCCTTTGCAAGGAATTAATACTACTTTAGATTTCATTGTAATAAATAAATATGGGAATTGTGGACCTGATCCAAAGCCCATTGTCATCGATGACAAGACTCTCAGTTACTTCACTGGGCTTTGGAACAGGTTATAAGTAGTAACACTATCAAGTTTATTCATTCAGATTTATTTTTGTTTGTGCCTATCGGTTCTTGACACAGTACTACAGTTAAAATCATGACACTTACAAATGGTGACCACTGTCAGACTTCAGTCTCTAATGCCTCCACGAGCTCCCTTTTTTCCAAATTCCAGGAATTTTGCCCTCACTTTCAAGGCCATTCAAAGCTCCACTGCTCTCTTCTTATCCACTCTTGACTTTTAGCGTGTAACATTCCCATCATTCTCCGCTCTGCCAATGACAATAGACTTTTGTACATTTCTTTCATAGCCTGCTTTGTGCCTTTTCTATGATGCCCCCTAAGTTTGGGCTTCCTTCACTAGAGCTATCTCTTCCTTCAAATCCATCCTCCAAATCATTTTTTCCATTATACCTAAAAGTAATTTAAGGCTATTTTTATGGTAGGTCAGAATTTTATCTTCTGCCGAAAATGTTGACTTTTAATTGAAAACTGAAAGAGGTGTGAGGGTTTGAATTTCCAGTTTTTCAGGGGGAGGAAATTTAAAAAATTTCTAGGAAAGCAAACTTTCCACAAATGTTTCCATTTAGTTGAAAACCCAGTTTTCCATCAAAATAAGTTTAGTTAGAATTTTTTCTACTGAGCCTAGCTGAGGCTGAGTTTGGCATAACAGTACTGAAGTAGATTGTAGCCCTCTCCCCTACCCTTCTAATATTAATTGCCTTCTTTGGCTGTTAGTTCATTGGACAAGGGACCATGTCGTATGTGTTTGCATGGGTCCTAACAAAATGGAACTTCTGGGCCCTACATTAGAATAAATAATTTGTTGATGATCAAATCACTAACCAGAAATAGCACTGTTATAAACCAGTAACACAGGTTGGTTTTCTAATTGTGAATATGACATACTTGAGTGAATACTAGCAGCTGACACTTTGTGCGCAATTCATAGGCTCAGATTTGTTTGCACAAAACCTAAAACAATTCTGAAAGTAAACAAACCTGTAATCTATTCAGACATTTTCTGAAGAGGGAAAAGGGCTAATTTTAGCAAATAGATTGCTGATACTGTAGTTAACTGTTCACCCAGCTCTAATATAAACATTATGCAAGAACTAATTGCTAAACATATAAATATAAACCACAATCCTGCAAGTACTTACAGTGGAATGTTCAAAAACACCTAGCTTTGGACTAATTGCTCCACCTGATGTCAATGGGAACAAAATTAGGTCAACCCAGTACTTTTGAAATTTTGCCCTTTCACACCGCATGACTTTTTTTTTTCCATGACAATATCCCATTGTCTACTCTTGATAGTTAGGGTGATAAACTATGTAAGTGTTTTCAGTATTGAACCCTAAATGGCTAATCATGCAATAATAGAAGCTTTTGTAAGTTGCAGCTATTAAACGTATGTTTGTAAGTTATCAATGGATTTTAATAAACATGAAAATGACAAGTTGATCCAATTCAGACATGATCTTTGATGATGTCTCTAAAACCGTTGTGCTCTGTGTTCTTTGTTTTATAGACCTCTATTTAAGGGAGTAACTTGAGGCAAATGCACATTTGTTTGACAGTAAACAAATACCATCAGGTTATGACATCTTACTAACCTTGTAAAAGTTATTGTGTCAGTCTAATTAATTAAACACATTTGCAAACAAAGCCTTCAGATTATTAACAATAGTTAATGGTTTGTAGCATTGTTAACACATTCACTCTAAAGCCACATAGATATTAAGACGTTAATAAACAGTTGTCACAAACATATTAAAAGGCATGTTATAAAAAGGCAGCCAGCTGCGAATCAACAGAGGGAGTTTCTCCTGGGGGGGAGCCCACTGAGGCTTTCATAGTGCAGGCTTCTCTGAGTAGTTACTGCAACAGCTGAGAAAGCTCTTAGAAGGAAGGTAATATGGATGGTGAGCAATCAGCTCTTGTGATCTGCACAGGATGTGCCATGTTTGTCTTTCTTCCACAGGACAGAAGAGATTTTGTCTGTACAAAATGCAAGCTGATCTCCATATTGGAAGAGAAGGTTCACGGTCTGGAACAACAGGTATCGACCGTGAGTTGCATAAGAGAAACTGAAGATTTCCTGGACAGAAGTCAGGATATGCTTCTATGGGCACAACTTTCTGAAGAATCAGAGCAGGCTGCACAGCGGGGATATGGGGACGGTGAAGAAAATTGGCAGCATGTGACATCCAGAAGAAGAAAGAGGAGCATCCATGTACCAGCAATGCAGATACAGGAGAGCAACCATTTTCAAGTTCTCTCCACAGGTACTAATACGGAGAGTGAACTAGATGATACATCTGAGGGAAGGGAGCAGAAGGAGACTCCACCAATTGGAAGGCATGAGATGCACTGTCCTAGGGATGGGGGTTCCACGACCACTGCTCCCAAGAGAACAAGGCAGGTGGTGGTGGTGGTCGGGGACTTCCTACTAAGGGGGACTGAGTCCTCTATCTGCTGTCCTGACTGGGAAAACCTAGATGTCTGCTGCTTGCCAGGAGCTAGGATTCACGATGTGATGGAGAGACTGTCGAGACTCATCAAGCCCTCAGATCGTTACCCCTTCCTGCTTCCACGTGGGCACCAATGATACTGCCAAGAATGACCTTGAGAGGATCACTGCAGACTACATGGCTCTGGGAGCAAGGTTAAAGGAGTTTGAGGCACAAGTGGTCTTCTCATCCATCTTCCCTGTGGAAGAAAAAGGCCTGGGTGGAGACCATTGAATCGTGGAAGTCAACGAATGGCTGGTGGTGTCAGAGAGAAGGCTTTGGATTCTTTCACCATGGGATGGTGTTCCAAGAAGAAGGATTGCTAGGCAGAGATGGGCTCCACTGAACAAAGAGAGGGAAGAGCATCTTCGCAAGCAGGCTGGCTAACCTCGTGAGGAGGGCTTTAAACTAGGTTCACCGGGGGAAGGAGACCAAAGCTCTGAGGTAAGTGGGGAAGTGGGATACCAGGAGGGAGTACGAGCAGGAGAGCACAAGAGGGGAGGAATCCTGCCTCATACTGAGAAAGCAGGACGATCAGTGAGTTATCTTAACTGCCTGTACACAAATGCAAGACGCGTGGGAAACAAGCAGGGAGAACTGGAAGTCCTGGCACAATCAAGGGATTATGATGTGATTGGAATGTAACCCCTTGGGGTTTAGAGAGCATGGCTCCTTTAAATCTTTTTTCCTATTGGGGAGGGGGATCAGTGAGAGAAAGGAAGGAAACTTGGGGGTGTTGCTCTGGAGCCCAGGGAGAGAAGGGCTGCAGCAGGGAGGCCCTGGACAAAGTGAAGGAGAGAGAACCTGCCTGAAGCCTGGGAAGGACAGGGCAGCAGACTGGGAATGGCCCCGGACAGGAGCCAGGAGGAGCACTGTGCCAGGGAGGAATTGCCCGAGAAGGACAGGCGGGAGCTGGACCCAGTATCACTGCTGCCCATAGCTGCATGGGGCTGTAAGTACTGGAGCTGGTGACTCTGGATTGGGAATAAGGAGGGAGGTTGCTAGGTAGTTAAGTGAGGAGGTTGTCGCTCTGTGTGGCTTTGCAGAGAGCGGCAGAAGAGGGCACTGGAGGTGCCTGTTGGGGAAATTTCACTGGCACTAAAGACAACCAGGAGCACCCAAGCCAGAGCACTGGACTGGAACTTTGCTCAGGACTCCTGAACTCTGGGTGCAGACACATTGCTCAGTGTCTGCCCTTTCAGACTGTGCTACCACTGGGCCTGTGGGGCCTTGGTTTGGATGCAACCCTGTTCTACTGCTCCCCCTACATTCCCCCTTGTTTTCTCCACTCATCCCTCTGTAAATAAATATCTCCCTTTGTTATATCCATTGTATGTAGCATTCATACAAGGTTCATGCACTTGGCAACATTCAGGGCACACCCGGAGTGTTGTGTAGGAGCAGTGCACACATGGCTCCTCTCAAGGGCATGAACCTTGGAATCTCGCCCAGATGACATGAACCGTGGGAAGCCTCCCAGGACTGGCTCAAGGCCTGAGAGCAAGGAATGTGGTAGATAGAAATCGGTAAATAAGAATGTTAAACAAAGCCAGTGTATTCATTTTATCTGTTGGAGAATGTAATGCGCGGGGGGAGAGAAAGAATAAAGGAGAGGGTGAAAAGCTGACAGGGGCAGCCCATTGGCAGACCAGCCTGCTTGCTTGCTTAAAGCTTTGTGCTGTCTTGTATGTGGACCGCAACACATTGTACTTTTTCCTGTGGGTGGGTGTGTTCACTCTGTGGGGTTTGGAACAGGTGCCCTTGGGGTGGAAGGAATTTTTCCTGTTGCATTCCTGTGTGTGCCGTCTCTTAGCCAGAGCTGCTTGCAGAGCAGACTCCATCTTGGCCAGAAGGGCACTAAAGTTACAGGAATAACAGAGACTTGGTGGGATAACTCACATGACTGGAGTACTGTTATGGACAAATATAAACTGTTCAGGAAAGACGGGCAGGGCAGAAAAGGTTGGGGAGTTGCATTGTATGTAAGAGAGCAGTATGACTGCTCAGAGCTCCAGTATGAAACTGCAGAAAAACCTGAGAGTCTCTGGATTAAGTTTAGAAGTGTGAGCAACAAGTGTGATGACATGGTGGGAGTCTGCTGTAGACCACAAGATCAGGGGGATGAGGCTTTCTTCTGGCAACTAACAGAAGTTACTAGATCACAGGCCCTGGTTCTCATGGGGGACTTCAATCATCCAATATCTGCTGGAAGAGCAATACAGCAGTACACAGACAATCCAGGAAGTTTTTGGAAAGTGTAGGGGACGATTTCCTGGTGCAAATACTGGAGGAACCAACTAGGGTCAGAGCTCTTCTTGACCTGCTGCTCACAAACATGGAAGTATTAGTAAGGGAAGTAAAAGTGGATGGGAACCTGGGAGGCAGTGACCATGAGATGGTCAAGTTCAGAATCCTGACAGAAGGAAGAAAGGAGAGCAGCAGAATATGGATCCTGGACTTCAGAAAAGCAGACCTTGACTCCATCAAGAAACTGATGGGCAGGATCCCCTGGGAGAATAACATGAGGGGGAAAGGAGTCCAGGAGAGCTGGCTGTATTTTAAAGAATCCTTATTGAGGTTGCAGGAATGAACATCCCGATGTGTAGAAAGAATAGTAAATATGGCAGATGACCATATTTCACTTGGCTTAACAGTGAAATCCTTGCTGATCTTAAACACAAAAAAGAAGCTTACAAGAAGTGGAAGATTGGACAAATGACCAGGAATGAGTATAAAGATATTCCTCAGGCATGCAGGAGTGAAATCAGGAAGGCCAAATCACACCTGGAGGTGCAGCTAGCGAGAGATGTTAAGAGTAACAAGAAGGGTTTCTTCCGGTATGTTAGCAACAAGAAGAAAGTCAAGGAAAGTGTGGGCCCCTTACTGAATGAGGGAGGCAACCTAGTGACGGAGGATGTGGAAAAAGCTAATGTACTCAATGCTTTTTTTGCCTCTGTCTTCACGAACAAGGTCAGCTCCCAGACTACTGCACTGGGCAGCAGAGTAAGGGGACGAGGTGACCAGCCCTCTGTGGAGTAAGAAATGGTTCAGGACAACACTTCTACCCCGATATAATGCGGTCCTCGGGAGACAAAAGATCTCACCGCATTATTGGTGAGACCAAGTTATATCGAACTTGCTTTGGCCCCCCGTTGCTTGTTCTCTGACCACCTGCTCCAAAGACACCCAACCCCCCTGCTCCCTGTCCCCTGACTGCTCCGACCCCTATCCACACCCCTCGCCTCCTGACAGGCACTCACCGGCAGTGGTGGGAAGTGGAGCAACACAGCCCCAGCCCACTCCACTCTGCCACCTCCCAGCCACAGCACTCCACTTCCTGCCACCGGTGAGTGTGGGGAGGTTGGGGAAAGGACGCCCCGCGCACTCACCGGCGGCGGGAAGTGGAGCGCCACAGACCCATCCCACTCCGCTTTCCTTGCCCTGGCTCCAGCCGTGTCGCTGGGGGTGGGGTTGGGGAAAGGTCCCGCACTCCCCTGTGGCGGGAAGCAGAAAGCCGCGGCTGGGAGCTGGCGGAGAGGAGCGGGCTGGGGCCGGGCTGCTCCACTTCCGCTACTGCCGGTGAGTGTGGGGGGCATCCCCTCCCCCCAGTTAACGGCTGGGGCTGGGGTAAGGGAAGCGGAGCGGCCTGCTCCCAGCCCTCCACTAATCCCCTGGGCCACTCTGGGACTTTAGGCCCCCCAAAAGTGCCCCCCCACAGCTCCTGCCTCCCAGACTCTGGGGGGGAGCCCCTGAATGCCCCCAAGACCCTCTGCACCTTATCCAACCCCTCGGCCCCGGCCCAGCCCGGCACCCTTAACACACTGCTCAGAGCAGTGTGTCAGAGCTTTACCGCGTTGTATGCGAACCTGCGGGGTAGAGGTGTATTTAGAAAAGCTGGACGAGCACAAGTCCATGGGGCCGGATGCGCTGCATCCAAGCGTGCTAAAGGAGTTGGCAGATGTGATTGCAGATCCATTGGCCATTATCTTTGAATACTCATGGCAATCAGGGAGGTCCCAGATGACTGAAAAAAGACTAATGTAGTGCCCATCTTTAAAAAGGGAAGAAGGAGGATCCGGGGAATTACAGGCCAGTCAGCTTCACCTCAGTCCCTGGAAAAATCATGGAGTAAGTCCTCAAGGAATCAATTTTGAAGCACTTAGAGGAGAGGAAATTGATCAGGAACAGTTTTCAGGGTGGCTTATAAATGGATGTTACCCCCAAAAGCACCATATACACACATGTTGCAACAGAAGCTGGCACTGACGGTAGCCAGAATGAATATACAACCTGCAAGCTACTTCTCTACTCTTCATACCACATGAGACCACACCTGATTTGGGGCATTTAGGATTTCCAAATTCTCCCTTTTCCTTCCCACCCCCCCACAGATCCATCCCAGGAGAAACATTGGTCTAGATCAATATTTCAAATATCTTAAGCTGTAAGACATGAACAAAAAATCTCTTACTTGTTCTGCAAAGTGCCTAGTGTAGTGTGGGAATTCAGCAATTGTTAAATAATCACCAATGTGGCCCTGTAACATTTTCTGCTGCCTTACTATTTATGAGTATAATTAATCCACTACAGGTGAGCTACACCTCACCTTTGACCGGATAGTTTTTCTTTTCATTTCTAGTTCACTGCCCTGGACCATAAATTCTCCAAACATATTGCTAGTACATTTTCCTCCCTCTCTCTGCATCATGGACTGATTATGAAATGATACACTACTTTCCTTGCATAATATGGCTCATTAATCTGATACATGGGTAGCAAGTCAAAAGAGAGATTTTTAAAGTGTCATTGCTTTCAAAGGAGGGGCAGCTAGCTGGGTGCTAGTAAAACAATAACCAAAACAGACTAGTAAGTAAATACATGGGCATATGGCAATGTAAATTTCCAAGGATGTTCCAGCAATGATAAATATTTATGGAGAAAAATATACATAGGCTGACAAGGATTTCAAGCTAAAGCAATTGGGAAGTTGGGACCTGATCCAAACTCTACTGAAGTCAATGGGAAGAATCCCATTGACTTAAATGATCTTTGGATCAGGCACTTTCTCAGCCAACTTGTAAAGGAAATTTATATTTGGAGAGAGAAGGGAATTGAAATACTCATGCAATTGAATTGCTTCGAACAGCATGACAATATCAATTTCTCCCAGTTAACTCAACCCTTTAATTATTCTATCTGAAAACTGTTATATTTCCTTCCCTCCCTCCAGCTGGGGATTTGATTCACTCCTTGTGTGTGTGTGGATGTGTGAAAGGAAATGCCACAAATTTTCATACTGTGCCCAAACCCTCACAAGGCATACATTGACTAAGTCTTTTTGCTATTTATCCTTGCTGCCATCTGTTAGCATAGTAGTGTATATCAGGATGGTTGGATCTCTATGTTTAGATGATAGACTATGTGCAGCCAGTAACTGGTGATCTTGTAAATCAGTGAGAGCACAATCTTTTGGGTGGGGAAATCTGAAAGAAGAGAATAAACTTTATTACACATGCTGAAAGATACGGTGTTGTCTGAGGAGAAACCCTTAAGCAGCAGAGGCAATGGAATACATGGGAGATAACTTTTCGCCACCATGTTCATTGGATTAGATGTTCATGGTTCATTGTATTAACATGAACTCTGTGTCCAGTGTTCTGTGTGTGGTGCTTGCAGTTTACCTAATTGATTTTATAGTCAATTTTGAACCATTGGTAAGAATGTTGAATTGTAAAGGGAATCTGGGGAGCTTCATAAAAACTGTTCTGAGGTTGTAAAAATGTATTTAACAGGGAAATACTAGTCGAAACAAGTGCATATGAAGGCAGTCCGATCGCTCTGTCAGTCACAGAGTTATAGGGAAGGATAGTTATAGATGTTGTGGAGGAATTTGCTTGGGACCCTGCCCGGGGTCTTCCCAGTGGAGGGATGGGAACAATGAATTCGGAAGGGATGAGGAGGAGATGAGGGAGTCTGTCATGAGTAGGAATGGCTAACATGATATCAGAGAGAGTGTATGTCTCTTGATAGGAAAGTTTATTCTGTAGGGAGCAGCGCATTGCAGGGTTCTAAGGACACTTCCTTTGTACCTTATCCTATTTTCTGCTGAAATTTCGAAGATAATCAACAAACAGAAGCAAATTTGTCTCCAGATTATCTAACACTAATGTGGTTTCCCTCATTTAAAAAAATGTCAAAAGGAAACATTTTTAAAGAAATTGAAACTTTCAGTTCATACAATTTGTAGAAGCCAGCCCATTCTGGTGAAAAGCTTAATTTTTGACAAATCAGCATTTTGCTGAAGAAATCCCAACCAACTTCAGTGAGTACAAATAGCCGTGAAAATGTGTAGAAAGCTGGCAAGTAAAATCTTGGGTTGCTTCTGCAAATGGTAGATCTTGCATGCACAAATGAGCGTGCCTGCAATGGTAGCAGACACACTTTTTAGAGGTCCACCAAAAACAGGTGCTGAAAATCCTTTTGTTTGTTCCCTAGGATTACTTGGAAGGACATGTGACTCACTGCAATATGTATTTTTAGTTTCCTTCTTGAGACCAATGTTCTTATGTGAATTCTGCTTCAAAAATGAGAAAAATTATACCACCAATGGAAGAACTTTATAGCAAATCTAAAAAAATTATGCACCTTTCTGGGAAAACATGGCAGTTATTGTCTTGGTTTTAGAGATGGAGTCTTTTTCCTTGGCACCTTTAAAAAAAACAAAAACAAAAAAACCCCAGGGTTTTCAGTATATTCCAAAAGAAAAACAACTGTGCATTAGAGAGGCAATCTAACAGGATAAACATAATTCACTCTATCCATTGGGCTTTTTTGTACAGCAAGAATAACCTTTTGATTTTAATCCAAATGTAATGTGTAGAGTGTCTATGAGGTTGACTACATATATGTGAGACTATCCGAAATGACAGGATCTAATGTAACTTGAACTTTTGCAATGCATAAATCATGTCAGAGGTAGGACAATGCTGCCATTTTTCCAAAGGTAAAAAGTCCTGGCTGTGGAATACACATGCTTCCAGAAGAGTATGAGATATTTCAGTCTCTCGTCTCATTCATTTTGATTTATAAATACTAAGCTTATTACTAATGTGATAACTTTTCATTAAAACTGAAACTGGCTCAAATTCAAGTATAGAAGCCAACAAAGTAAAATGAATTACACTCTTCCAAGTCAAAGTCATTCATTATTTGCTTTAGAACAGAATAATTGCTGGTAATATCAATTCATTTCAGGGTTATTTTTACCGCTGGCCATAGCATAATATCTGAATGGCTTCCATGTAAAATAGATAAGCAACAGTAAAGTCCTCAGTTGACTTCATGGAGTCTTGTCCCTTTTCAAGTGATAAAGGGGTTGGGCATCTTCTGGGAGCTGATTTTGCAAATGTCATTCGGGTTAGCATGGCAAAGGCTTAGCAAATAAGGAAGGTTTCAGAGGATTTCTTAAAAGCGGTCATACTCTAGATTAATCTGATCTTTTCCAAAACATCCTTCCACACATCATACTCAAATCTTCTCAATTGAGGCTGTGTTGTCCCTTGCTGTCATACACTTTGTAATGGCCTGGACACATTATGCAGAGCTGGATGGGGAAAGGTAACTCCCTTTCGCAGAAGATTTTGTTATATTGAAATGTGAGTCTGTTCAGACTTAGAACAACTCCCCCTCCCAACATTTCAAAATTCTCTGCAAATGAAAATGGAGCCCTAGCTCCAGATTAGTCTGCTTGGTAGGCTACCCCAGAGATAGAAACCCTGGGATCCTGACTCTGGAATAGGGAGGGATAGCTCAGTGGTTTGAGCATTGGCTTGCTAAATCCAGGGTTGTGAGTTCAATCCGTGAGGGGGCCATTTGGGATCTGGGGCAAAAATTGGGAATTAGTCCTGCTTTGATGAGCAGGGGGTTGCACTAGATGACCTCCAGAGGTCCCTTCCAACCCTGATATACTATGATTCTATAGTCTGCCTAACAGTCTCCCAAAGAACTGCTGGCCTGGGAGCCAGGGATGATAAAGACCCATGAGCCAAAGAACCAGGGCTTCCAGTCTCTTGGCTCCCCATCAGCCCACCAGGTGGACTGCTGAGTGGCTGGAAAACTATAAGCCCATGTTTCTGAAGATCCAAGCAGGCAGCCAAAGTAGCAGGAACCAAGGCAGGTTTGGGGTTCCAGAGGAACTTCACTGAAACCTAAGCATCCCCACAAAATATTGCTGATTTGTCAAAATCTAAAACTTTGAATTGGGTTGGGAGCTTTTTCTGGGGGTAAGAGGCAATAGTCTCCAACTGTATAAGAGAAAAGGAAAGGCCACATGATTTTTATCTATTACAGAGGAGATACTGCTGGTGTGGGTGTCTCAGGAAAGATGGATCTGAGTTCTTGGAACTGGACCGTGCTGCAAGGATTGACCTTCGGGTAAGAGATACCTTATTAGACAGGCAAGTAACTTCATAATAAGCATAGGCTGTAGTTTGGGTCTCTTGTTTTTCTTTTAGTTGTAACCTTATGATTCTAAATTCTTATACTTGCTTTTATTTGAAACTTTATCTCAAGCTCTGTTAAATAAACTTCAATTTGGTTTTTCTATAAACCTAAGTGATTTGTGCTCAGGAGAGGGTTGGACTGAAGTGAAACCAGGGCGCTGGGAGTCTCTGTTTCTATGGAGGTAGCGAATCCATGTACATAGTGGGTGTCCAGAAGATAAGGGCCTGGGCACCTGCATGTACCCAAGTGGGGTGCGTATATTGCTAGCCTGCAGAGAGAGAGAGGAAGTAGGGCTTGTGGAGCCCAGAATGAAGCACTTGTGTTGCCCACAGCTGGGGAAGCTTTCCCCGGGTGGACGCAGACAATACTGTCTCATGATGTAAACAGGTGGTAATGATTCATCCCAGACATCTCAGGTAACCCCAAAAAAGTGTCACACACTGGATAGAAGATATCTAGGTGTTGTATTGCTGAGTGGTCCACTTCCTTTGAAGTCAGTATGGAACTAACTTCCCAGCAGTCTGTTAAAGTGTATTCTGTTTCTGGAGGTGGTGCCCGTCCACTGAGTTGAGGTGGTGTTTGTTGTCCTTTAGAATCATAGAATATCAGGGTTGGAAGGGACCCCAGAAGGTCATCTAGTCCAACCCCCTGCTCGAAACAGGACCAATTCCCAGTTAAATCATCCCAGCCAGGGCTTTGTCAAGCCTGACCTTAAAAACCTCTAAGGAAGGAGATTCTACCACCTCCCTAGGTAACGCATTCCAGTGTTTCACCACCCTCTTAGTGAAAAAGTTTTTCCTAATATCCAATCTAAACCTCCCCCACTGCAACTTGAAGTTCTCATGGCACTAAATACAAGAATAAAAGTGTTAACCCTAGTATATTCTGCCTAATCCAACCCTTCCCCCCCACCCTCTTCTTTTTCAGTTGGATATGTTGTTCTACACTCTGAGCCCTGGGCTTTTCTGTAGTGTTGCTGCGAGCCATTAGACAGTTGCCATTGGATAGCATGTTTGTTTATTTCAGAAACAGATGTCCAGTCTAACTGAAATGCTTTAGAAAAACCAAAAGATTACATTTAAGTAATAATTCAGTTTTACCTCTGCTACCTTTAAGAACATCACCAAAACTGTCTCTGAAGCAATCTCCTATGCATGTTGCCTGTGGCAGATCTGGGTTACTCTTTTTGCAAGGCTGAATGAAGCCATGGCAGATCAATATAGCAATAAAGTATTATACATGTATTTTATTTTTAACCCCAAGAAAGCACAGCTGAAATGACTAAACTCTGAGTATATTAAGGATATTTGATAAAGATGAGTGCACAAAGTTGCCTTGTAAAGGAATTGTGCTTCAAAGGCCTAAACTGGAAGAAACAAGCAGTTCCAAAGTATCTTATTTTCGTGATAACTTTTAGTTTAAAATCTCAATTATACTAAGCATTTATAAAGAAAAAAGTATATTGTTGATGTTTCAGTGAATGTTCTTCTGTATCCAGTAATGCAGAACAAATTAAGGCAAAAGGAACAGTTTAAGAATTTGGAGAAGAGATTGGAGAAATGGAAATCTAATTGCAAAGAGCTGAAGATGTTTGTACAGTACTTCTGAGTATCTGATTACAATGGTAACTATTTTAATAGAAAATTCTTTGAGCCTTCAACAGAGGGATACCACAACAATGGTCACCACTGCTGGCTGTAAGGAAGCTTTTCATAGTATTGAGGAATTATACAGATTGACATCTCCTCATAGTGAGGTAGAGGTATCTGCTGAGATCAGGGTACATGCCCAGTGTTTACCTTCAGGAACTGCTTTGTGTGCTGCCCATGTTGCAGGTGTTGTGTTGCAAAAGGTTGTAAATTATATAGGACTCAGATTCCTAGACAAAGATTATCATGAATGGCAGAACCAGACTTAGTGGTTTTTGTGTAAGTGATGTCTCTCCACCATTATCACACCATTATGAATATGAACAGGCCTAGTCTAAGGAACACACTTTTTTCACACCTGCACAGAATTAACCCAAAGTGTCTTACTATGATAGATGCACTGCATAATGTATTCAACTCAGTGCTAGTTGCTTTTGTGCCTGGAATAGAATGCATATGGGGTGTGATTGTTTTGTTTTTCTCTGGACAGTGGTTACTTGGATGTTCACTTGTCTTTTTGAGGAAAGCTCTGAGATACAAAACCAAGAAAAAAAATGAACTGTCTGCTGTTATAAGGTATTCAGAATTTCATTGTGATTTTTAGTGTTCGCAAAACTGTATTTGTGTTTAAAAACAAACTACAAAAAGACACTAAGTTTAGTGATCTACTTTAGATTGTGTGTGCAGGGAAAGGTGGTGGTGGGAGGCACTTAAGCCTGTATTAACCTATGGGGAAAACGGAGACTACTGTATGTCTCACAACTATATTTTGGGGACAGACTTGCAATTAGACAGGTATTCTCAGAGTGAAATTAAGTTGTGTCATGTATGCATAGCAATAGAATAGGAAAAGCTCCTAAGGGCTTTGTACTGATTTACTGTGGTCATTGTTTTATCATGCTGATGCATTGAAATTAGAAACTGATCTTTTGATTAAATAGTATCTTTCGTTCATAACTTTCACATTCGTCAAATTTAATGGGGTTATTATGACATGTAGTTACTTCTAGTTACCTTGGGTGTTAGCCAAATGTTGCTTAATGTAACAAATAATTTGGGGTGTACATTTATGGAATAGAGAAGCAATTAGTTGGTTTGTTACTACTTGAGATGATTGAAAAACACTGTGTTTTTTTAATGAAAAACTTTCTTCAAAATTTCAGGTTTGTTCCCTCCATCCCCCCCCCCCCCCAAAAAAAAAAACAAAAAAACAAAAAAACAAAAAACTAAAATCCGATGGTAGATCTGGGTCCATTCCAGATACCCATCCCCTGTCGCAAGAGAACCATCCATTAATGGTCACAGCAATGTTGGGGACAAAACATCAGCAAACTTCCCAGTAGACTGATTTGTAATGAATAATTCAGTATTACAGAATGAATCAATGCCAGAGCACCCACATATATTAAAGGTGAAATTTGTTAAATTCTTTTCAGAAGGATTTGTTTCTCTGGCTTCAGAAAGAGAAGCTGCCCAAGAAGGCAGAGAGTTGGTTACCATATATTTTGTGAAAAAGCTCCAAGAGACTCTGCTGTTGCTATTGATTTTATATGGAAGGTTCTCGGAAACCAATGTGATGGGCATCAGGATAAGACCCTGAGATAGACTCTCCTGGAGTAGTACCTTGCTCCACACAATCTCATTTAACTATCAAGTAGAACTACTCATACTGGGAAGTGCTATTCATTATGAGTATATGGTATCACAACCTGAGCCTGCATTTGAGCCAATGCTGATGCATCTGCAGAATATACCACGAGACAACTGATCTTAGAGTTGGGGATGAGGGTAGAGAAACAAAGACATAAAAAAGGAGCACCCCGATAACAGGTTTTGGGTTTTTTTCTTTAACCTTGCTCTCCTTTTTACTATATGCTTTTGTTGCTCTTTTTTCCATCATACCTATGGCAACTGTGCTGAATGCTGGTTTCGTACAAGCATAACAATCATTTTAAAGAGATTGATTTTATTGGTGATCCCTCAATTTAAGAATGATCTCTACCACAGAATTACATATGGGTCCTAAGATGACTCAGGAGTCCAATCCTGGAACCGCAAATCTGCCCACAGTAGGTACAGACATTTCATGGCAGGCCAGCTGCCTGCTGGGAGAATGTTCTTTCTTTTTCCTTTCTTCTCTCTCTTTTCAGCTTAGAGGGAAAGGCACTTCTTCTCGAAGTGGGTCACTGCCTGATGGAGGATATAGAGCCACTGGGGTCAGTTGGTGACTTGCTCCTCCCAGCTCCTGATGTCCACAACAGTTTTCTTAAGATACGCTTTCAGTGCTGTGTAGCGTTTCCTCTGACCACCGTGGGATCTCTGAGTTGAGCTGAGAGTAGAGGACTTGTTTTGGGAGGCAAGAGTGTGGCATCCACAAACAATGTCCAGCCCCGTAAAGTTGGTGCATGGGGATCATTGCCTCAATGCTGGTGACATTGGCTTCAGCGAGGATGCTGGCATTAGTGCACTGATCTTGCCACTTGACGTGAAGGATCTTCCAGAGACATCATTGGTGGTACCTCTCTAGACTCTTGAGGTGCTGTCGATAGTCACCCAGGTTTCACATCTATAGAGGAGTGTAGGAACAACAATTGTCTTATAGAACTGGATTTTAGTGTCCTGCCATAGGTCACGGTGTGTGAAAAAGCAATGGAGCAATTTCTGGATCCTGTGCTCGATCTCACTGTCGATTTTTGTGTTTTGAGAAAGTTGACTACCGAGGTGGCAAAAGTGCTCAATGTCTCCAAAGTCTGGCCCTCGATGGTGATTTGTGGTGGGTCATGTGCAAGGCCTGAAGCAGGTTGATAGAGCATGTTAGTCTTCTCAATATTAAATGAGAGTCCTAGGCTTCAGTAAGCTTGTGCAAGAAAATCCAGTATGGACTGAAGGTCATTCTCAGTGTGCATGAGAATTACACGGTCATCAGCATACTGAAGATCAGTGATGGAGAAGTACTGTAAGTGTGGATGTGGAGCATATAAGTCCACACTTTTCTGTTACTAGTTAGGTAGACTCTCTCACTGTTGTTTTTGTGGTACTCACTTTGAACAAACATTAATTTTGAATATCTGTTTGTCTTGATATTTTGTGCAAATGTACAGAAAAATACAATTTACTCTCCATGGGAATCTTACAATTCTTGAACATCGGACTGAATTCCTCTTAAGGAAACTGCCAGCCACAATTAAGTTGAGGGACCTAAAGGATCCCAGTGCACCTGTGGAAAATTTCCCTAGGATAAAAGCATTTATATACATGGGTGGCCATATGCATGCAAACACACTCGCAGAGTGAGTTCTTATCTTTAGTGATTTCAGAATCCTGATATGAATGGAGCCGAGGAACTTTTGGGAATATTTCTGAATAAGTTTTCCTCTTAAACGTAAAAGGTATTGAGAAAATAGCAGGCAGCTCCAAATGGTTTTGCCAGATATTACTATTCTATTCTTGAGTTGCTTCTTATTGATGTGTATTCTGGCTGCATATTTAGAGCTATATTTCACAGTGTTGGTAATGAAAGACCCCTTCTTAAAGATGCTGAGCATTTCACTTTCCTGAAAATTAATTTACAAAACTTCCTGACATCTCCTTGTGCACCTTTTTTCCCCCTCTGAAGTTGAAGAAAAGGATGCAGTACTAACGAGAAACGCAAATACCACTCTGACGTATAGATTAGCAATTGTCAGGAAGTGTTAATGTTATTGTAAGTAACAGTTAAGTGCTCAAGACTGAATAAGAAAATTCTAGATTTGTGTGTCTCTGTGTGCATGTCTCCCTTAAGGACAGTTAATAATAAATATTTTATTCAAAACATATCCATTATTTTGTCTTTCTCTTCAACTTATTCCTGTGGCCCTGTCCCGGAAAACTGAGAGATGGGAAGCTGTCAAGGGATTTGCTAAGTCTCAAACACCTTTGTTTGCTGTTTCCTAGTTATATTTTTGTGTCTCATCTGATTTTTAGTGATTCTGCAGACCCATTAATTAGTAGTTAATAGCAAAATAATTTGACCATCCAATAACACAACAATAGTTTTAAGTTATGAAGTGAGTTGGTTATCTGAAATAAATAGGTACTTTTTACAATGTGTAGAGAATTCACTCTGGCAGCTGTTATTAGCATAGCCTGACTTATCTAGTAGAGATGGGCAGAATCAATCAGACAATCACTTCACTTCATATAGCTCCCGTAATGCAATCACTCCAAAGCACTTCATAACAATAAAACTAAAACAGACATGAAATGAATAGCAGATGCCAGACATGGCTGGGTTTCTAAGGACAACCATAATCCCCAAATATTACTCAACACCCCAAATTGTCTGGGCTGTTATTTTAGCTCATCATCACTGTGCTGGGCAGTCAGCTCCATCTGATATGTTGGTACCATTCTTGGTAGTACATCACACACATTTAAACAAGTGAAATTACAGATTACAATTTACCTCCTCTGTCAGTGATCTATTGTCTATGTCTCTAGGAGGAAGTGTAATTATTTGGAGGAGGCTTTTAAAGGTGTCCTGGTACATGATAGGGAAATATAATTTTAGGTGAAGTATGAATGTTGAAATGAGATTTTCTGTTATTGATCTCTTCATGCAAGTTAAATCCTGGCTATAATTTGTCACCTGGAAAGAAATAGTGTATGTGCAAGTCTAGTCAGGCCTTGGAGTCTGTAGAGATTTCATAGCTAGAAGGGTATCTGTACGCATAAAAAAATAGGGGCAAATCAATGTCTTTTATATAACCCTGTCCACAGTGGAGCCAATATAATTCCACTGAACAGAGGCAGGATACCAGGAGCATGCATAGTTCAGGATCAGGGTTTGTTGAGGGTTGCTATGTTTTCCCTTACTGCCCTCTTTGCTGTGTATGAAGGGCCTCAAGAACTACTGAAACTACAGTAGCCTGTATCATGATAAGTGGAACTGGAGTCAAAGATCCCCTAAATAACAGTCCCTTCAGGGAACATCAGTGGAATTGGGAGCAATGAAGCCACATGGGCAGAGCAGTCCACTGTGTTTTAATGAAGTTCCATTTGTTCAGCTGACCTGGCAGTCAGCCTCATTTTTTTCTAGTGTAACATAGTGGCAGTGTCTGAGCTATGATTTCTCTGCAATGCAGCAGCTGGCTGCGTGAACCATGGAACTCAGTCTGAAGCCACCACAGTCTGGATTTTGCAGACACAAACCTAGCCCAGTGATGGACCTGGTGTAAGCTGTACACAGACCTGGCTGTGCAAGCAGAGGACAACAGCAGGAAAGTAAAAAGAGGACCTCCCTTGTAAACTTTAGCCCAGCGAATAGTGTACTTGCCTGGGATGTGGGAAACCACTGGTTCAAATCCCCCCACTACCTGTTGAGAGCAAGGGATTTGAACTGGGATCTGCTACCTATCCGATGCATGTTCTACCCATTGGGCTATGAGGGCAGGGGGTGTTTCACTCAGTCTCTCCCACTGAAGTTGTTCCACTGTGGATAAACTAGGAATCATTGTACATGCAAGAGAGTGTACATGAGTGACTTGTAGCCTGATGGTTAGAGCACTCATGTGGGGAGTCCCAGGATCCAGTCCCTTTGTTCTAATGATTTTTTAAATTATTTATCCACAGTGGAACATCTTCAACAGGAGACACTGAGGAAACTCCATATCAGAATATCAAATAGCCCAGTGATTCCTCCTCACAGGTGGAAGAGGGACTTGAACCAGGAGTCTTTAGGGTTGCCAACTTTCTAATTGCTGAAAAGGGAACACCCTTGCCCTGCACCCTGCCCCGCCTCTTCCCTGAAGGCCCTACCCCCTGCACTGTCCACCCCTGCTCACTCTCCCCTCTCCTGGGACTCACCTGCTGCATGCAAAGCCAGGCTGCGAGGAGCTGACATGGAGCTATCCACCTGCCCAATCAGGGCACAGCAGGTCTGAGGGGGGGCTGGGGCAAATTGTGACATGGTGGGGTTGGTCCCTGGAGCAAGGGGGTGGGCAGGGGTCGGTCCCTGTAGTGAGGCGCCAGAGCAATCGGCACGAGGGGTGGGCAGACAGGATTTTCCTGTCCCCCCCGGTGGCAGCACCTACCTCTTGGAGCTCAGTCTAGAAGCCAGCCAACTGCTCTCAGAAGTTGAGCAGAGGGCAGCTCCTCCATGTGTCTCCAACCGCAGCTGCTGCTCTTCCCACCCCACAGTGGCAGAGGCTGGTTACTGTGGCCAACCAGAGTTTTAGTGTCTTGCCAGCTGTGCTGACTGGACACTGACAAGTTCCTTTTTTTACTGAATGTTCAGGTCAAAAACTGGACACCTGGCAACCCTAGGTCTTCCGCATCGCACGGGAGTACCACAGGGCTAAAAAGTATGAAGGATGTCCACCTCCCTTCCCACCACCATTGTTCTGTACAAACTCACCTATCGGGTCCTGTGACAGAGTGCTGAGAGTCAGTAGGTGACCAAACACTGTAATCACATCACCATTAATTATCCCCCACCACGAAAGGCCAGGTGGAGATGGAAAGTACTTAATTCTTGAAGCAGAATGGGGGTTGATGACCTAAGGAGCTAATTATTCCACTGGCTGGAGAGGCTAGTTAAAAGCACAGGAAGGAAGTGCAAAAGGGAGGGAAGGCACAGCCTGAGGAAGAAAGGTCTCAGGGTGGCAAGAGTTCTTCCTTGAGAAAGGGTTGAGGATTAGGAAAAGCTATAAATAGTCTTGCTGCAGGGGATTGTGATGGTGGTTTGGTGAAGGTAAGAAATAAAACTTGGAGAGATGATAACCAATCAAAAAGCATCCAAAGCTGTTTGTGAAGTCTCTCAGAACAGGAGAGGGGCCTGCTCTGTTATAGGGCCCAATTTAGTAGGTGAGGTCTGTGCACACTTACCGGATCAGGCCCAAGAGGCAGTTTAAGTGGATGATGCCTATCTTTTTCCAGTTTGTGCATCGCAATGGGGCTTAGGTGCTTGGAGGAACTAATTATCCCACTGGCTGGGGAGTGAACTTGGGACTGCAATGCATGTGGTTAGAGGCAGAAATACAGGTGCCTAGGGAACCTGTACTGCAAACATTTAGGCATCAAGCGAGTTTAGGTGTTTACTGGTTCAGCAGCAGTATGAGGCCTGATTCTAGGATTTAGGTGCTTAAAGTGTGGCAATTAGGCACTGAAGTCTTTTGTGAATCTAGCCCCAAATGTTCATAGGGGATGGAATTTACACACAAATGAACTGGTTGGTTCCACCCATTCATGTGAAACTGGGATTATACAGAACAAATGTAATGGAGTAATTTCAATTCATAAAGTCACTGGCTTAATTAGCATAAATGTTGCTACTATTTTGATGTGGAATTGAGACAACAAAAAAAGTTGAAGGATATTTTTTATCACTTAGCTACAGGTAGGACTAGAAAAAATACTCTCTGGTACAAGATAAGATGCCATATTTGATCATATCATATATAAGTTTTTCCTATTTTGCTACTGTAGAGCTTGTGCCCACAAGGTGCTGAGCACCTGATACTTTCAGTAACTTCTGTGGGGAACTAGACTGCTCATCTTTTTACAGGATCAAACCCTTAAAATGTATTGCTGTTACACTCTAAACACAAATACCTTTAATGATTCACATACAAATTCGGTAGATATTTGGAGAGTGTTGAATCAGCAATATTTGCGTGAGCAGGTTGGGTTATATTCATGTGGTCATTTGAAGGCAATGAATACTGTTGTCACAGAGACTGGAGAACAACTCATGGCAAAGGGCCGAATACTTAACTCAGAAAGTCTTCATTGCTTTTCTGATTTCTTACACACAACTTGCATATTGTGTCTTTTCAAAATTCAGCTCATTTGTCTGACAGACCTAGCCCAGTCTTCTGATAGCTAATTACAGGGATTTGTTTTGGAGTAGAGTATTGCTACTACTAGAAGTAGCTGGCAGCTGTATACTTTCAGACTTCATTGCCTTTCCAGAGCTATGTCCCAGAATGATTGATTGTTATCAATCAATAGAATAATGGATTGATAGAGCCAAATTCTTCTTTCAGTTACACCAGTGTAAATATGAAGCTATTTCTGGCACCGATTCTGAAAAGCAGATTAACCATTCACTACAGGAGGTGTAAAGGTGGCTTTAAGTTATATTTGCATTTTCCTGAGCTGGTTGCCAGCGAAAACTAGAGCTGAGTTCTATTTGACACTGGCAACAGAGCCATTCTGGCAGCCAAATATTGCAAGGGCAGAGGAAAAAATACTGATCATGTCCTCTTTGCCCCCCAGTTACTCCGTATACCCCACAGGCCTGAGAAGGCTGTTATGTAGGAGCTGGCACAGCATCCCTGTGATAACAGGTTAGTCCTCCACTAACTGCTTCAGTGTGGCTAAATGTATTGGGAGTAGCATAAATCAGTGTTAATAGACAATAGGCTCTAGTCCTTGTATCTGCATTTCCACTAATTCCTGACTAAGAGTCATGATAAAATTCTGAACTGAAGGGCAACTTCAATTTAAATGTCTTTTGAAAAATAAAAGGATCATCTCCAAGACGGAATGTTGACTACCTATCGCAAATTCTAATTGACGTGTTCTCAACTTGAAAAGCCATTTTATTTTTTATCTTTTTTAAAAAATTGTCTCTGTTTTGGAGCTGGCTTTTTCCAGTTGAAATAGTGTGGTGAGCCTGCACACATCAAAAATTTTTTAGTGACTGAATCCTCTCCTGCTGTTTTCACAGAAAGAATGAAAAGAAGGGACGTTTGAATCATATGTAAAGATATCTTATCTCCAGGACATCAGTCTTTCTGATCTAGTTTAACAGGCTATTAGTACATTAAGCTATGTAAATTTTGAAATATAACAATGTTCTGAAGCACAGCTAAAATGTTGTTTTCATTTTACCTCTGCACATACACACAAATTTATTTGGTTTTGGTTTTTTTTGCAAAGTCAATATAGGTTCAAGTTTTAAGTTTAAGCTCTAGCAATATTGAAATGATAATCACTGAATTAATTAGCATCAACTAAAATCTTAAAGTAAAATAACACCCTCCAGCTATTTATTATTTTAAAATTTATTTCCACACAGAATTACTTTTCTCTCATCAGACATAACAAAATCAAAATTAGATCAAGATGTACCAGGAGTGTGTTTTTTTTTTTTTTTAAAGAACATTCATATAACTAGGTTACAGCATCTTTTGCCATTGCATTTGAACAGTTGGAGACTTTGTTAAACTTTATCTATAAATCTAAAGCCCACTATAAATGGGACAGGACTGAAGCAAGAACCTGATTAGTCATTTTGTGATGGCATTAAGTGCAACACAAGCAGAGCTTAGTGACATAACACAGCATTATAGTCACTATAGAAACAAGTGCTGGGTTTTTTTTAAGAGACCAGGAACTGGTTATGATTAATTTTACAAACAGATTGCATTTTGCACTATATTCAGCATTGCAATTTTTTTTAATAAAATACGTTTCCTGATTACTGAGCATGCAATAGCAATGAGGTACTGTCAATGCAACAGGACCACTATCTGAAATAATTATAGAAAACTGCACCCAACATAAAGCAACACTCAACCTAATAACTGAGTTGGAAGAAAGTTGAGAGAGTACGTGCTGTATTTGTGTTCATGTGCTTGTCCTACAGATCACTGTTTTCACTCAAGTTTCCCAAACTTAAATTAGTACAGTGTTCCCCAAGATATAGTGATCAGCTGAAGTGCTTTAATTTCATTTGTTAATGACACACAGATTAAAATTACCACTAAGAGTTATTTTTGCTTCCCCCGATACATCTGCTTGTCTGGGTAATTTCAAAGTCATGATGGATGTCTAAAAATTTCCTACGCCATAATGTGATCCAGACATCACTCACCTCTTCTGGCAATCTTTTAGGCTCTCCTTGTGCAATAGAACTGAGCAAATAATTATAAGGAATACTTTATTCAAGAACTTGAGCCTCTTTTTTTTTCACGTGAAGAATTTTAGCAACCGCTCCGTTATTACTGTGACGGATACTAATGCAAGAACCCAGATAGGAGCTTCAAGCCGCTCATGATAATCTCAGATGTATTTGTTTGTTTGAAAATGGTGATCTTTTTGGCTTGCTATTCAGTACCGAATGTTTGAAATTTTAGGTGCACTGCGTAGCTTCAGGTAGCCACACAAGTCGGAAGGTACAGTTTTTGGTCTGTGGATTGGACACTTTTGCAATGAAGTTTGGGGTGTGAATGCTCTTGAAAGGACAATTTTTAATTCACTTTCTCTGATCACTTAAATATACAAGCTTAATATTAGTATTGTATGACTGTGAAGGTTCCTTCCATTCTCTGAACTCTAGGGTACAGATGTGGGGACCTTCATGAAAGACCCCCTAAGCTTATTCTTACCAGCTTAGGTGAAAAACTTCCTCAAGGTACAAACTTTGCCTTATCCTTGAACCCTATGCTTCCACCACCAAGCATGTTAAACAAAACAGGGAAAGTGCCCACTTGGAGATGTCCTCCCCCGCAAGCCCTACACCCCCTTTCCAGGGGACAGCTTGATAAAAATCCTCACCAATTTGCATAGGTGAATACAGACCCAAAACCTTCGATCTTAAGAACAATGAAAAAACAGTCAGGTTCTTAAAAGAAGAATTTTAATTAAAGAAAAAGTAAAAGAATTACCTCTGTAAAATCAGGATGGTAAATACCTTACAGGGTAATCGGATTCAAAACATAGAGAATCCCTCTCGTCAAAACCTTAGGTTACAAAAGGACACAAAAACAAGAATATACATTCCATTCAGCACAGCTATTTTACCAGCCATTTAAACAAAAGAAAATCTATCGCATTTCTACCTAGATTGCTTACTAACTTTTTACAGGGATTCTGAAGAGCATTCCTGGTCTGCTCCTGGCAAAAGCATCACACAAACAGACAGACCCTTTGTTCCCCCCACCTCCAGCTTTGAAAGTATCTTGTTATCTCATTGGTCATTTTGGTCAGGTGCCAGCGAGGTTATTTTAGCTTCTTAACCCTTTACAGGTGAAAGGGTTTTGCGTCTGGCCAGGAGAGATTTTATAATTCTGTATACAGAAAGGTGGTTACCCTTCCCTTTATATTTATGACAATGACTAAAGCAAACTTGCATTTAAATTGGAATAAATATTCATAAACAATTGTCTGCATGATTTGCTCAGCTGTTTTATGAACACTTTTTCTCCCATGGTTAGGTGCTTGTGTGGTCAGATGCTTTCTCTGCCATTTGAATAATTTGCCAGTGTAATCAGAGAATCATAGAAGATTAGTGTTGGAACAGACCTCAAGAGGTCACCTAGTCCAACCCCCTGCTGAAAGCAGGACCAACCCCAACTAAATCATCCCAGCCAGGGCTTTGTCAAGCTGGGCCTTCAAAACCTCTAAGGATGGAGATTCCACTGCTTCCCTAGGTAACCCATTTCAGTGCTTCACCACCCTCCTAGTGAAAGAGTTTTTCCTAATATCCAACCTAGACCTCCCCCACTGCAACTTGAGACCATTGCTCCTTGTTTTGTCATCTGCCACCACTGAGAACAGCCTATCTCCATCCTCTTTTGAACCCCCCTTCAGGTAGTTGAAGGCTGCTATCAAATCCCCCCTCACTCTTCTCTTCTGCAGACCAAATAAGACCAGTTCCCTCAGCCTCACCTCATAAGTCATGTGCACAAAGTCATTTTTGTTGCCCTCCACTGGACTCTCTCCGATTTGTCCACATCCTTTCTGTAGTGTGGGGCCCAAAACTGTAATGGACTATGTCTTCAAACTCTTCAAAAACCGTTGCTAATGTAAATCCCTACCTTTCTTTTACTAGGTCTTTGTTCATACCTTTTTTTTTTAAATGTAAGATAAACCATATTACAGTCATTACTGCTAAAATGTCAGTACATGCCAACAGTCACCTCTCCACTTGTTAATATGTGAGATGGTACATCACTTTTCCTGTACCTAAAATAGGAAATAATTATAGGAATGGTATGGAATCTTTGGCAAGTGTTAGAATTGACAACATTAACTTTTAGCAGTTATCACTCTAGCTAATAATGTCCTTCTGAGATGGTGTCTATGAATGCAAAGTAAATAGACTTTCTTTGGTACATCAGTGAAACTCCCAATAGTGTCAGTATTTAATCTTCTTTTCCCCAGGATCGACTAGTTGTTCAAACAGTTCACCATCAGTCTAAACAGGTAAGACAGGTCCTGCTGCCTGGCTCCTCTTAAGGATCTGTCTCAGAGGGCTTCTGCTACTCCCTGCACAGCAGCTATCCCCAGTCAGCTCTCATCTAGCTAGTGTGGTGAGCCTCCTTCCTGGTCCCTGCCCTGATCCAGAGTCTCCTACAAAAGCCTCCATACTTCTGCAGCTCCCACTGAACTGAACTGTTTGCTGGCTTTCATGAGGACCGGGTGATCTTTAAGCTAATGCCTGGTCAGCTGCCTCTCATCTGATGCTGTGAGGCCCTTGATTATTCACTGGTGGGGCTGGGCCCAGCTCCTCTTAAAAGGGCCAATCCCCCTATGACACTTACAGTCTATTTGTGTAGCTATAATTAAACTTATAGTTTTGCACTTGCAAGTAATGGTAGAACTTAAATATGTAACTATCCTAATTATGCTGGATACAATTAGGAGGAAAAAAGTGCACCCACAAATATGGAACCCAAGTGGATGGTTGTTTATAAGAGTGTCTTTATGTTTGTGTTGTCTGCACTAGAATATGTCATATTTTGCGAAAATGATTTTAAATACTCTTGAAACAAGTAACATAGTGTTGCTGATGTATATGGGTTTTGGAAATATATTTTATTTAAACAGCAGATTATTCTAATGGCTATTGTGTGTTGATGGTGATTTGTCATTTAACTTTCAAATATTCCATGAGATTTAAAACCAGAATCTTTTAGACATCTGGCTAAAACAAATATCTGAGAGCATATATGATGGACCTGTAACTTGTTTATCTTATCAGAGCTACTACAGCTCCTAAGTTTATAGCTTAGTTTTGACTAAGGAAAACAGAAATAAAGAATGCACTTTTCATTTGGTAATAAAATTGGCATGTGTACATTTTCAAGATAATTATGCTATGTTTTGGGATTATATTGTTGGCAGAAAAGCCATAAATCTAGAGCCAAAAGCTGTCTAAGTTTGTAACTGCTTCTCTATCATATAACTTGAGTTAATAATCAAAGTTATTGTTCCTGTCAGTTGTTTGAACCAAAGGCAACAACTAATAGTATCAGTAGAAGGCCTTTGAAAATTGGTTAGGCATTCTCATAGTTCCTCATGGAACAAAGTTAAAACTAAAATCTGTCTGAGTTTGAACTCTTCTAAATTACATTTATAGCTACAACTCCTGTGAAATAATAAGATGCAGAAAAGATTCAGATTTTGTGCTTTCAGATTTTAATATTTTAAAACATTTGGAGGAAATAATGATCTAGTCCAATCCATCTTTAGATTGTGACCTAACTTTAGACTGGCATTAAACCTTTTCTTTTGTTCAGTGTATTCTTCTGTTGCCAAACCCATGTAAAAATGGGCAGCAAGATATAAGGTGTTACATTTTTTATTTCATATCATAGGTTATGGTTGTTGCCAGCACCTTAGCATACAGGTACTGTAGAAAAATCTTATGTATTCTTTTCTCTATTCCACAAGCCTGATAGTTCTCTCAAACTACACCCTAATTCTCAGCAACATTTTAAACCCAAATATATCACATGACTCAATCAACGTAATAACTGAGCACCACCCAAGCATAGGCAATTTTTCCCCTTCCCTTTCCCTGTTCTTGGGACAGTTATCTAGATTAGTGCATAGAATTATTGGTATGTATGTGTCATACATATAAAGGGAAGGGTAAATGCCTTTCTGTCCACAGTGCTATAAAATCCCTCCTAGCCACAGGCAAAACCCTTTCACCTGTAAAGGGTTAAGAAGCTAAAATAACCTCGCTGGCACCTGACCAAAATGACCAATGAGGAGACAAGATACTTTCAAAGCTGGAGGGGGGCGGGGCAAAGGGTCTGTCTGTCTGTGTGATGCTTTTGCCGGGAACAGATCAGGAATGCAGCTCAGAACTCCTGTGAAAAGTTAGTAAGTAATCTAGCTAGAAATGCATTAGATTTCCTTTTGTTCAGTGGCTGGTAAAATAGACTCTGCTGAATGGAATGTATATTCCTGTATTTGTGTCTTTTTGTAACTTAAGGTTTTGCCTAGAGGGATTCTCTATGCCTTGAATTTGATTGCCATGTAAGGTATTTACCATCCTGATTTTACAGAGGGGATTCTTTTACCTTTTCTTTAATTAAAATTCTTATTTTAAGAACCTGATTGTTTTTTTCATTGTTCTTAAGATCCAAGGGTTTGGGTCTGTGTTCACCTGTACAAATTGATGAGCATTTTTATCAAGCCGTCCCCAGGAAAGGGGGTGTAGAGTTTGGGGGGTATATTTTGGGGGAAGACGTCTCCAAGTGGCCTCTTTCTCTGTTCTTTGTTTAAAACGCTTGGTGGTGGCAGCATAGGGTTCAAGGACAAGGCAAAGTTTGTACCTTGGGGAAGTTTTTCACCTAAGGTGGTAAGAATAAGCTTAGGGGTCTTTCATGTAGGTCCCCACATCTGTATCCTAGATGTTCAGAATGGGAAAGTAACCTTGACAGTATGATTTTGGTTTTTTTGTGAATGTGTGGGGAGAAATGAAGGGAAGTTGAACTGAATAAATGATTTTTGTGTTTAGTTCTGGAAGTGGTGGTGATAGGAATGATCTTATCTCTTGTTGGAGTGATTTTGATAACATAGGCCCATATCTGGTCTAGAGCTTTGGAAATTCTGAATTTCACATCGCACCAGCAATTCTGATATTTCATCTTTGTTTTCATTTCAAATTGAGATAAAAAGTTTGTTCTGCAAAACGTTTTGAAATTAATTCTGAAAAATTTAAATTTTTAAATTAAAAAAAAAAGTTTAAATTTTTAAACTTAAACAAAGTACCTTGTTTTGATATTTTCAATTTAAATGCATCATTTGGACATTCCCAATTTTTATTTAATTTATGTATTTGTTTGTTTTATTGTATTGCATTTTTCTTTCATGACACATTGCTTCATGGGAATTGTCGTTTTGAATCTTGATGCTTGAGGTCTCTGTGGGCCAGCTTCCTTGACTGGATTACATTTCCCATAATTCTCCCAGAGTCCTGTGACTCCTATTTTACACAACTGCCAGGATGGATTTGGTCAGTTAAAAATCCTCATTGTATTATGGGAGATGTAATCTAGGGAGGTTGGCCCATAGGAGGGAATATGGACCTGAAGTGCAACTTCCATTAGGCAGGGTTTATAAGAAAATGCAGTTTAATGTTTTGTTCAACTGAATCAAAATGTTTGTTTTATCCAACTTGATATTAAATATTTCTAATTGAAAATCAAATATTGTCATAGATATTTCCTGACCAGCTCTACTCTTGTCAAGGTTCTGGATTCTGCAATTATAAGTATTCCCATGTTTCATTGTTTCAGTGATACAAAGTGGTAGCAGGAATGAAGGGAGAGGCAATAGCACAGGGAGCTAGAATCAGCCCCAGGAAGGACTTTGAATTTTAGGACAGAGTGATGGAACAGGATTTTGTTCAGTTGGGTGCTAACAGAAAGAGGAGAGAGCTAGAGTGCTGTATTCATGATGACCAATGTTGCTAAACCAGATGGAGAGCTCTGTTGCTTATGACTTGGGCCTTCCGGCAAGTGGCTTCTTTCTTAGATAATTAAAAAGTAAATAATAATTAAAAACAGAATAATAAAACACCTGGAAGATCATGATAGTATAGTCTAACCAGCATGATTTCTTCAAAGGGAAGTCATATCTTGCTAATCTATTGGAGTTCTGTGAACATATTAACAAAGTAGTAGATTGTCCCCTTGTTCTTGTCGTTTTTTGTTGTTTGTTTTTGGGGGAGGGGGGGTCAGGCAGTGAAAATGAGAGGTGAAAAATTCAAAACAGATAATGTTTTCATACAATGCACAATTAGATTGGGGAAGTTGTTAGGGCCAAGACGCAAAATTTTAAAAAGGATTGGATGGAGATGTATATAATACAGGGATATTCAAAGTTGTTGTTGCTAACAAAATTTTTGAAAGAGTTATTAAACCTTAAGTGTTTAGTTTAAATCAGTCTCTAGTTGTCCTCCTAATTTTCAACAGTTAATGAGTGTATGTGATGGGTGGATGAAGTGTGCAGACGAACACTCTCCAGCTGCAGGATTCATATACCTTCCTTTGAAGCCTCTGGTGCTGACCATTGTCAGAGATGTGATACTGGACTAGATGGACCTTTGGTTTGATCCAGTATGACAGTATTTCCTGGTGTTGTAATTGTAGGGATCCTGACCCAAAAAGGAGTTGTGTGGGGTCATAAGGTTATTGTAGGGGGGGTTGCGGTATGGCTGCCCTTACTTCTGCACTGCTGCTGGTGGGGTGCTACCTTCAGAGCTGAGCGCCCAGTCAACAGCCGCTGCTTTCTGGCCACCAGCTCTGAAGACAGCGCAGAAGTAAGGGTGGCAATATTGCCCCCCCCCGCCAAATAATCTTGTGACCCTCCCCCCCATCCCCCACAACTCCCTTTTGCATCAGTACCCCCAGTTGAGAAACACTGATCTCTCCCTGTGAAATCTGTATAGTATAGGGTAAAAGCAAACAAAAGACCAGTTTTCACAGTCTGTGACGTGATTTTCATGGCTATGAATTTTGTAGGGCCCTAACTATGAGGCTAAGTGCAAGATAGTCTGGATTTTGCAACAGTTGGCATCATGGAAAAGTTCTGTGGGGTGTGAATTTGCTGCCTCAGTGGCGGAGGAACAATAATCTTTTTTCCTCCTTCATGGCAGTGGCATAACTCGGTCGGAATTTTGTGGTTTTGGATGTTTGAACAATGTTTAGCACAATAGGGCCCTGGCTCTGATTGAGTGAATTTCATGAGGACCACAAAACAAATAACAGTGAAAGGGGTAATTATTTTCAAGTATATTTGGCTTTGTGTTGGTCTTCTAGATGCTTCTCCTGGAGCTGATTTGGGTTGGGATGGAGGCTTGTGTTTTTTTTTCCCCACCCCCAAGATCTTCAAATCACTATACTCAGTGTCTCAAATATTTTTTCTAATTTGTTTTATCCAGTAACCTTGAAATAGACTCATCAATAACACACAAGTCTGCTTTAAAGAATGACTTGTCAACACTGATATGACTACTTTCTTGGTCCAAAGTTCATTTGTTTCAAGCCACAGATTCTTCAATTATTAGGTTTTGATCCATGCACTCAGTCACATACGCTTATTGCCTCATTTTGTACTTTATGATTGTCTGGAAAGCTTTTGTTCTTAAGGGATCATTTATTAGTGGCGTCTTTGATTTTATTTTTTATCTTGGTGACATTTGGTTGTCACTTGATGATATTTCTCTGGGAAAGGCAATTAATCCTGTGGGTGACCTTATCTGTGTCTCATATCTATTTAGGCAGCTCTAGAACAGCTGTCATTACAATGCACAGTGTGAAACTTTTTGAGTGGAATTCCATACACTAACACTTTATTAGATGTACTGTATCTCCTATAGCCACATCACAGGTGCTGCAGCTTCATCCATCACCTTCAAACACAAGTGTCTCCACAACGTCTCATGCCAGCTCCCATGCCTGGAATATCCTCTTTGAACCTATGAGCCATGAATCCTACTCTGTCAAATCCCTCCAAAAGGATCACTTGTTTTGCCTCTGTCTTCATTCCCAACCCTAACTCTATCCTTCATAATACGTGTGTATAATGTTAAACATTCTCTGACCCTCATTCTTCTATCTATCCCCTCTAGGCAGGGGCCTGGCATTTTATTTGACTGAGAGCTTGTCTTCATGGTGCATAGTCCACTCTAGAGGCGTGTAAATTCCAGGGTGCACTAGTATTGCACACTAAAAGGTCTGTAGTGAGCACAGCAGGGCCCATAAATGTTCCTTAGTGCTCACTAATGTAGTCACAATTCAAACTGTACTTCAGTAACATGTACTAGGGAACTTTTAGTGAGTGTCCACAGGCCCATACACACCAGAAAGTGAACAACACACTCTGCTGCAGACAAATGCACCATGTAGATAAGCCCTGATCCTCCATGCATGTTTGTGGAATACTATATTGGAAACATTATTTATAGTTTCTTATGAATCATTTATCATACACTTATTTTTCTTAAATCTTTCAGATTTTTTTTAAATTTAGATTTTTGGATTCTAGTCTCTTCTGTAGGTTCAGTACCATCAATTAATGCCTCCCCTCTCCATCCATTTAATTCTACCAGTATTATACAATACCTCCTCTTTTAGATAAATCTTACCACACTGTAGCTGTCAATTTTTTTATCCACATTCTCCATGGTTTCATTTTTTTTTATATAGGAAAAATGTTAATGTGGTATCATGGAGGAAAGAAGAATAGTGAAGGCTATAGATGAATCTCACAAAAAACCTATGTAAATATGGGAATTTTATTCTTCACGTAATTGGTATTGATAAATTAAATCAAACATAAAATACTTACGTTTAGATTTGAAAAGCAATGCCAGATGAATCTGTTGATAGCTCTAGGAGACCAGCCAAAGAAAGCACAGTGGCTCACAGCCGAGAAAGCAAGAATAAAATAATTCCAATGATTGAGAAAAGGGCATGGAAAGTCGTGTGATATACAACCACCAGAATTTTAAAGTTGGTGCTTGAACTCACGTAAAACCAATGGAGAAATTCAGCAATTGGATCGAAATGATTTATTGTTTTGATTTGGCTTATATCAGAGAGAAAAAATCAGACTGTGTAAAGTCTTCCCAGTCTTTAACTTCTTCGGAAGACCAACAAAAGAATATTGTCAAATGATGCTAATGGTCACAGACATGAATGCTTATATTTAGAAGTTTAACTGTGCTTCCACAATGATGGAATGCACATTCAGTAACACTGTGGGGCATGCTATAGAGTGTGTCATTCTATCTGATCATTAAAAGATGCATTGGGGTCAAAAAGGACCTTGAGTTTCTTGATAGATATTGCATGCAATTTATTGGCATTATAGCTAGGAATGCTATCTATATTTCTCTGTATGAAAATTATTTTTTTAAGTTATTGAAGACCCTCCTCCAAATAAAATAAAGTAAAAATGAGTGATGGAAACATTTTAGTAGGTGAGCAGGGTTAAGGACTTATTGGCCCATTCCAGGATTTTCAGAATTAAGATAGTGTTGTGGAATGTAAGAACACACAGTATTAAGAATTTTGGGGAAACCACAGTGGCATAGCTGGAGTCCAATTAACTGTGCTTATTAATGATGTACAAATATACAAGACCTAGCTCCCTATGTACACTGCTTCTCTAGCAGGGTTCTGAATAGAGCTGATAGAGAAATTTTCAATGAAATATTTTATCACTAGAAAATACAGATTTATAGAAACTTTTCACAGGAATGTACCATTTCAACAAACATTCTTCAGGAAATAGTTTCTCAGGTCCAGCGTGGAATTTCTGGTCAAAACATGAGGCATGCTCTAGAAGAGTCAATAACCTGGCGATTAGGACACAAATCTGGGATGTGGGAGACCCAAGTGTTCCAGTTCCTGGTCTGAAGCAGGCTGAATAGGGACTTGAAACTGGCTTTCCCACATTCCAGATGAGTACCCTAAACACCTAAGGGCTTAGAGCCCTACTGTGTCTGGAGGCCCTGTACAAATTACTTTTGTCCTCCAGGATTTAGAAAATGCACAATGAACAGACAAATAAGGAGGGAGGGGCAGAAGGACAGCATAACAATATAATTAACATTGGGCCTGATTGTATAGTAAGGTACTATTCAGCATGAGAAGGGTCAAGCAAGCTAACCAATAACTCTTTAAGATCTGCCCACTAGTGCTTATAGGGCTCTAAGAGTTAATTATATTCAATCAGCTGCAAAATGTGGTAGGTTTTGTTTTATTTTTTATAAAAATGAATTTCTTTATTGCGTGGGAATTTTAATTAAAATTGATAAATTGCATTTGTGTATGAATTTGAGTCTTTTGTTTTCTGTAAATGCTTAATTTAAGCACATCCATAAAATGGAGACTCATGTTTAGGAATTTTCTCATTAATGCTTAAGGGAGTAATATGTGATCAGCATACTTATACTATACAAGAGGATGCAAAATAATTTTTCATGTGCTCTAGCATTTGTCAGAAGAAAATTACTTTATCCTTTAATACTATATGCATTAGAGAGTAGAATAACTGACATGATAAATAGTACAGTATGCAAAGCTTTAGTACATACTATGTGCATATGTTGTAAATAGTCTCTTAATCCTTTTTATTAAATGCAGGTGTCCCTGAAAAGCAAAGTTGGTTCATCATAGATTTACCTGCCACTTGGAGCTCTTGGCTATTTCTAAATGACAGCTGGGTATGTTAAAGAGCTCCAACACCATTGTACATCACAGATGGAAAGTAGGAACACGTACTAACATGAGAACATACAAATTACTACAGGGAAACAGCTCTGTAGTCTATCCAGACTGGCGGAGAGCCTGTGCAGCTTTCTAATGACCTCCTCCACCTACTTCAATCTTAGGGTCTCTACATCTCCACCTCATGGCACTATCATTCACATGCTTTGTGATGTGCAACTCTCCTTGTTCCCCTACTGCATCCTTGCCCTTTTCTTCAGCATCTCTTTTGGAGGTCTTCCTTTTCTCTCCCATTTTACACAGGCATACCACAGGGTCCATCCACTTCTTCTTGTATACCCTTTATTTGGGTGTTCTCATAAGTGTGAAATACTATCTCTGTGCTGACGGTTTACAGATCTACTACCCCACTCCTAGGAGGCGAGACTCTGGTGCACCATGGGAGATGTAGTCTGGCCAGGGACCCTGGCACATAGAGGTGGATGGAAACATGAGGGACCTGAACTACACTCCCAGGGTGCACCCCAGGATGTAACAAAGGAAGATATAGCTTAATGTGGAAGTGACCCAAAACTGAAATATTTTGTTTCTATTTTCTCAGTGGAAACTTTTGCTTATGGACTGAAAGTATTCAGCTACTCAACTTGAAAAGTCAATGGCAGGGAGAGGAAAGACTCACTTTCCAACCAGCTCTACTACCAAGTTATCTGTCAGTTATCCACAGGACCACTTAGCTTCTACCTTTTATTCCTTCTTGTCACTCCATCCAAACCTCTTTAGCTGATATAGTGTACTTGGACTTTCAGAAAGTCTTTGACAAGGTCCCTCAGCAAAGGCTCTTAAGCAAAGTTAGCTGTCATGGGATAAGAGGAAAGGTCCTCTCATGGATCAGTAACTGGTTCAAAGATAGGAAACTAAGGGTGTGACTAAATGCTCAGTTTTCACAGTGAAGAGGGTTAAATAGTGGAATCCTCCTAGGATCTGTAGTGGGACCAGTGCTTTTCAACAGATTCATAAATGATCTAGAAAAAGGAGTAAACAGTAAGGTGGCAAATTTTGCTGCTGATCAAAAATTACTTAAGACAGTTAAGTCCAGATGACTGTGAAGAGTTACAAAGGGATTTCACAAAACTGAGTGACTAGGCAACAAAATGGCAGATTAAATTCTGTGTTGATAAATGAAAATTAATGCACATTGGAAAACATAATCACAACTATACTGTCCTTCAGCAGTAAAAGAAAGCTAACAGTGTTAGGAGCCATTAGGAAAGGAATACATAATAAGGTAGAACATATTATTGCTGACCCCCTCAGAAAGGAGATATACAAAAAGTTATTAGGGATATGGAACAGCTTCCATCTGAGGAGAGATTCAAAAGACTTGGACTGATCTGCTTAGAAAAGAAATGACTAAGGGGGTTACGGGTCTATAAAATCATTAATGGTATGGAGAAAGTGAATGGGAAGCATTCTTTATCCCTTCACAAAACAAGAACTGGGGGTCACCCAATGAAATTAATAGACAGCAAGCTTAAAAGAAACATAAGGAAGTATTTCTTCACATAACGCACAGTCAACCTGTGAGATTCATTGCCAGGGAATGCTGTGAAAGACAAAAGTATAACTGGGTTTAAAAAAAGAATTAGATAAGTTCATGGAGGATAGATCCATCAATGGCTATTAGACAAGGTGGTTAGGGCTGGAACCCCATGCTTTGGGTGCCCCTAAACCTCTGACTGCTAGAAACTGGCAGTTGATGACTAGGGCTGGATCACTTGATAATTGCCCTGTTCATTCCCCCTAAGCATCTGGCATCAGCTGCTATTGGACAACAGTATACTGGACTAGACAGATCACTGGCCTGACCCACTATAGCCATTCATTAGTAATTATGTTCATATCTAGTCACAAACATAGATCCTTGTCCTTAGTGACTTGCAGATAGTAATTCTCCAACATCACCCTAGAACACATGCTGTGTACAATATTACCATTTCTTTAATGTGGGTATCAGGAAAAGCAATTAACTGAATCCATAGCCAAACCACTAACAGGAAACTATTTCTCTGGAGACATGTCTTTTTTCTATTCCAGCATAGAATCCTATGAATCCATTTGAGTAAATGACTGCCATTAAGCAGTTGGGCTACCCTTCTGCCACAAGAAAAATACATATCATTCAAATAAATATGGTCTACCATATACTCATTTATATCCAATTAACTATTAGAAAATTAAGCAGGTTGTTTCTAGTATTGTTATAGTGTTCTTCAGAGACATTGTAGGCTGCTGGTTATGGTGGTTATTCAAAGCTATTCTTTGTCTTACCTCCGCAGTGTGACATACTGGACTTTGACAGAGTAGACACAGAGGATATATGTACATTGCCATGTTTTATTTCTGTCAGAAGCCTATCGACACAGCTCCAGCTGCCTGGTACTGTCAGCTACCCTGAAGTCTGCTGCCAGCTTACTGAAAAGTGACATGTGGAGATATTTTGTGTCCCCAGGCCACATTCCTATTCTGTCATTGGTGTGCCACATATAAAGTTTGAGACATTTCTTAAAAAAAAAAAAATCCACAGTAACTGGCTTCTCCATTTCAGGCATCACCATCCCAGATACTATTAGTATATTTGTTTTCATATTTAAATCCCTAAAATGCAGCTGTTGCATCCTTGAAATTAAAACTTATTTTTGAATGAGTCATACAGTTTTTAAAGTAATGCATCTCTGCATACAGGGGGTGCCCTACCTTTACAAATCTGTTTGTTACCTAGCATAACCCCTGGATGAGGCAACGCAGTTTGTCCCTGCTCTCCTGCTCCTTGGGTGTCCTAGAATCCTTGTATCTGGATCCTAAAACTATTTTGTTAGAAAATAGGACTGAGAGGTAACATGAGATAGGATTGTGGGAAAAATTACAATCTTAATATTGATAATATGCTGGCATTTATAGATGAAGATTAAAAATCAAAAGATGTTACTGGATTGCTCAATATATATTTTCCCCTCCACCACCTATGAGGTGAGTTATACCAGTGGTAACTAAATATTTTCAGACTTAGAACTACATAGAACCACAATTTTGTAGGAGACTGATTGCTCCACTTGAATAATATGGTGCAGAGTTCAGCTGCTGCTGGTGTTTTTCAAACAGATAGATAAGGCCCACAAAGACAACAGAATCCAGCATGGAGTATTCTACCTTGACTCAATCAGCCCTTTACTCAACTATTTCCAGTTAGTTGGTCTTCTGAATTGCATATTAGAAAGCTGCCTATGTATATATATATTCCTACTGTATTTTCCACTGCATGCATCCGATGAAGTGGGTTTTAGCCCAAGAAAGCTTATGCCCAAATAAATTTGTTAGTCTCTAAGGTGCCACAAATACTCCTCGTTTTTTCTGCCTATGTCTTGACACTCTTCCCCCCACCCCACTCCAGTTAACAAGCTGCTCAGAGCCTTTGCTCATACTAAAGCCCTGGTGAGTTTTTCCAAAGTAGGCCTTCCCCTGCCTACCTCCCCTGAGAGGCCCAACCTTGTTGGAGTTCTCAGATCACACTTACTGGATCAGGCCTCATACAAAAGGCATCTGGGGCAAGCATGTCAGGAAGCTTTTGGGCTTGGGGTATGCATTTTCCTAGCATATCCAATAGCCCAGTGATTAGCCCTGCTTGGGATGTGGTCAACCCAGATTCAAATCCCCCACTCTGCCTGATTTGGAGTAGAGACTTGCACCCAGGTCTCCCCTATTTCAGGGGAGTGCCTAACCACCAGGGTATTTTAGGGTGGAAGTGTCTCATTCTTTTTCTGAGCTTTGCCATTTTGTATAAATAATTCATTAAACCAGAAAAAGAGAGTCCATTGTCCAAGGGCTAGAAAACTGATGGTGTTCAAGTCCTTATTCCAAATCGAGCAGAGAATGGATTTGAATCTGGGTCTCCCACATACCACATGAATGACCTAATCAATGGGCTATTGGCTATAATGCAGCGAGGGGATCTCTACCTCTGGCTTACCTGGCTAGGTACTGAACTCCAAGAGGGTTCATGGCTGAGAGTGCCAAGCAGCCAGAGGAGCCCCTCTCCAGCCCATCAGTCAGGGTGCTAAGGCTCAGATCAACTGGAGCTAGGCACCTAAGTACCTTTATTTTGTATTCTCTCCTGGCTAGCTTAGATGGCTCCCTGCTCAGCTTGCTGGCTTCTTAGAATCCCTTTTTAGGCACCTACTTCTCCCCATTTTTATATGGGGTGCCTGGATGCCTACATTGAGGCTGAGGATTCCACAAGGTGGCAGGGTGCCTACTACTTAGGCATTGCAATGCCCTAGTCCTTTTTTGGAGCTAACCCAACGACTCTTCTTAAAAGTGGGGTGCGGCTCTGAGTGGGGAGCCAAATATTGTTATGTGCAAGAAGGATTTGCAGGAGGATGAAGGCATGAGGCGTTCTGCCTAGGCTGAAACACTGACAAACTCAAAACCATATCCTGCCCAGCTCTACTCTCCAGTGCTTTAAGAGTAAAGTTTCTGTGGTTAAGAAATTCCTTTGCTAAGCTTGTGTTCCTTGTTTGCCTGCCACAATGTCCCAAAAGAGGGTTCAACTAGAAGGCCAGAATGCTCATAGATTAGGTAGAGCTCTTGGGGAAGGGGGGCCCTCTGGAGTCCTCAGACTCTGATTTCCATGTTTAAAGCAACTGAATGCAGCACCTCATTTCCCAAAGAAGGGGGTGAGACAGGAGATTTGAGACTGGGATTCTGCTTTGTAATTCCAGAGCTGGAAACAGTGACCAGTCTTTCCCTAAACCCATTTCACTTGAAAGCATCTGGGACACAGCATGTGGGTCCACTTGCAAGTGACTAATGAACAAATAGAGTGGTACTTAGCCAGGTTGTAACACTAAGCATCTTTCAGTTCCCTTTGACTTCAATGGTAATTGTGGGTGCTCAGCACTTCTGAAATCTTGGCCCCAGGTTTCTCAGAATTGTAGTGTTTTTTTGTTTTTTTTTTTAATCATTGCTATTCTCTTAACAGGAAACTTTACTGGCAAGCCTATATTATCATTCACATTGAGAAAACATGGCTCAGAAACTCATTTGTATCTTACTTACCTGAGATTACCTGGCTCTTAAGTATATGATACACAGGGTTATGATGTTAGCTCACTTTTTAAGATATAAAACATAAAATTCAGTTTAAAGAAATGACAAAATATTTTGAATGAGAGCCTGAAGTTTGTTATAGCTGCTGATAATTAGGCTATGTTGCCTGGGTCACGTTCTTATTTGACTTTGCAAATTTTCATTTGAACACCCACTGTTACAAAGCGTATGGACTGCCATAATAATCCCATATGCCAGATGATAGCTGGCAGTTATCTGTGCAGGATTCAGACAATGATGAGATTACAGAATGATTTGACTGTGAAGTACACATTTTTAAATTGTACATCTAGTTTAATGGGCATCTCAGAAATTCTAAAAGTCTACAGCGGTTGCTTTTTTAATCTCTATTGCTTCCTTTCCTCCTTAGGTTTTTAACTTTAGAGCTGAACACATACAAATTCCTGCCTCAGTAGAACTCTCTGAATGATATGTGCAAATGCATCTCATCAAGTGTAAATTACTGCAATGTTCATCTGCATTTTTCTGAATAAATACTAATGTCACTTTTTTACTATAAATCTCACATTTTATATTGCAATCCAGATGTTTTAGGGCAGGCTACAAATTAACATAAGCATCTTAACTCTTGTAAATTACAGGGCCTGGCAATAAATTAATGGAAAACTGTCCTATCTAACAAGTTTTACAAATGTACTGTGCACTCTGCACAAGGCTGTTTTCCATGCTTTGCCAAGGAAATGTGCTTGAAAGGAGCCTAACTAGTGGTAGGAAACTGATGTAGAAAATTAACACCTGGCTCCTGCCTACCAAAGATTTTCCAGTCCATTGAAATGAACTCAAATGAAATGTTCTTAAGTTTTGAGAGTGTTCATTCTTTGATCCTCAAATACAACTGTTCTCTAATTTTTGTTTTATAAATTTAGCATTGTTGTGGGCATTTAGTGCACTGTGGTATTGTGAATCCCAGAAAGTTTGAAAACCTTCTTCCATTTTTCAAAAGGATCGCTAACCCGGTGGGAATGAAGGCGATATCTCAAAATGGCAAGCCATACTGGGATTTAAACCCAAAAATATCTTTTCCAATTTAGATAAAAATATCAGAAAGCTACTGAAGGGGGACAGCACAGATGTCCCCTAAAACTCAGACAGGAGTGAGATGCCAGAAGAGTGCTGATCCATGAAATTCCCCTGAAGAACAAAGGTGAGGCATATAAAATTATAATGGGAAACTGGTCAGCTTTTAGGCTAATCCGCACATATCCATCATTTTGAAAGATACTTTCAAAACTGGAGGGGAGGAGAAACAAAGGCTCTCTTGGTCTGTGGTGTTGCTTTTGCCGGGACCAGAGCAGGAATGTAGGTCAGAACTCCTGTTAAGAGCTAATAAGCAATCTAGTTAGATATGCGTTAGATTCTGTTTTGTTTAAATGGCTGATAAAATAAGTTGTGCTGAATGGAATGTATATTCCTGTTTTTGTGCCTTTTTGTAATTTAAGGTTTTGCCTAGAGGGATTCTGTGTTTTGAATCTGATTACCCTGTAAGGTACTTACCATCCTGATTTTACAGAGGTGATTCTTTTACTTTTTCTTCTATTAAAATTCTTCTTTTAAGAACCTGATTGCTTTTTCATTGTTCTTAAGATCCGAGGGTTTGGGTCTGTGTTCACCTATGCAAATTGGTGAGGATTTTTATCAAGCCTTCTCCAGGAAAGGAGGTGTAGGGTTTGGGAGGATTTTGGGGGGAAAGACATTTCCAAGTGGGCTCTTTCCCTGTTATATATTTGTTAGACACTTGGTAGTGGCAGCAATAAAGTCCAGGGGCAAAAGATAAAATAGTTTGTACCTTGGGGAAGTTTTAACCTAAGCTGGTAAAAATAAGCTTGGGGGCTTTTCGTGCAGGTCCCTACATCTTTTCCCAAGTACTGGTGCCAAGGTTCCTTCCCCACTCTGAACTCTAGGGTAATCTGCTCAGGTTACAAAGGCTGGTGCATGTCCACTTTCCTAGGAACAAATGGCAAACTAAGTAATGCACTTACACTGGCCAGACTTCTGACCAGTGCAAGATAGTACAGTTCTGAGGTGCAAGACCCAGGATCTGGGGGAATTGGCTGGAGCCTCTGTATTGATGGTTCATGAGTGACTGGGAGATCATTCATGTAACTCATTTGGGTGTGTCTCTGCCTATGAATGGCTGTGTCAGTGCAGTGCCTGTCAGAGGTTTGCAGCTTGACATCAGCATCACCGTGTAAGAGGCAACCCAAGTTGGTGTATTTGGAGGGCTCAGCAGTCCCACATCCCAGGGATCATGTCACAGTGGGTCACAGGGTTTGTCAAGGTTCCTTCCCCACTCTGAACTCTAGGGTATAGATGTGGGAACCTGCATGCAAGACCCCCTAAGCTTATTCTTACCATCTTAGGTTAAAAACTTGCCCAAGGTACAAACTTTGTCTTGTCCTTGAACCCTATGCTGCCACCACCAAGCGTTTTAAACAAAGAACAGGGAAAGAGGCCACTTGGAGACGTCTTCCCCCAAAATATCCTCCCAAGGCCTACACCCCCTTTCCTGGGGAAGACTTGATAATAATCCTCATCAACTAGTACAGGTGAACACAGAACCAAACCCTTGGGTCTTAAGAACAATGAAAAATCAATCACATTCTTAAAAGAAGAATCTTAATTAAAGAAAAGGTAAAAGAATCACCTCTGTAAAATCAGGATGGTAAATACCTTACAGGGTAATCAGATTCAAAACATAAAGAACCCCTCTAGGCAAAACCTCAAGTTACAAAAAGACACAAAAACAGGACTATACATAGCACAGCTTATTTTACAAGCCATTAAACAAAAGAAAATCTAACACATTTTCTAGCTAGATTACTTACTAACTTTACAGGAGTTGTAAGGCTGCATTCCTGATCTGTTCCCGGCAAGAACATCACACAGCCAGACCAAACCCTTTGTTCCCCCCTCACTACAGACTTGAAAGAATCTTGTCCCCTCATTGGCCATTTTGGGTCAGGTGCCAGCGGGGTTACCTTAGCTTCTTAACCAGGTGAAAGGGTTTTGCCTCTGGCCAGGAGGGATTTTATAGCACTGTATACAGAAAGGTGGTTACCCTTCCCTTTATATTTATGACTGGGTTACATTGCCTCTTCGTTACTCCAGGGATTCCACAGCATCGGAGCCCAGATGCCTGGAGAGGAAATGTCCATACAGCTTTCATTTTATGTTTTAATAACTAAACTAAATAACAAAGCATAACATATATAAATAAATGTTGTAAGTGGGTTATATCAAATTAATCTAGTCCACCAGATAATTAAAACATATGAACTAAGCCAACAATTCCTTATAAACTCTAGGTAATAATCTGGTAAAGCACAGTCTTGTTAAACTATCAGTCCCCAAAACAGTATCAGTGTCAATGCCAATCAATAGGTTTCAGACAAAGAGCCAATGCAAGGAGGGTCAGATCACTCTGAGGTTGAAGCTAATGGTGAGATTACAGCTCTGATGCCAGTTAAGGCAATTTCTCCAAATTACTGGTGGTTAGGTAATAGCCATTTCTTCTCTCCCCATCCCCCAACATACTATTGCAATGAAACAGAACTCAAGGTGACACAACTTGTCCTATTTTAATATTTACATGGCAAAGTTGGAGGAGAAATGACATGATTTCTCTGGATTAAACATACAATCCCAAAATACAAAGGAGGCATCACAGCGATATCCTCCACTACTGCTCGTACAATTATCTGTCTTAACCACCTACTTGTAAAATTATAATCATTGCTCTACATCTACAACAACGAAATGAAGAAGATTCCTAACCCATTAAATATATGTGTATGATATTTTAGCAAAGAAACCAAATGCAAGAATGCTGATATATAGGCATACCTCTACTAAAACAAAACAAAACAACACCAAAAAGATTTGTACTTATGCAGGATGTTTCTTGCAGCTCTTGTGGTTTCATTTAGCTCATGTGTGATTGAAAATCTCATTGGTGCCAATGTTTAACATTGATGGACTTGCTGGCTGGGGAGAGGTTACTTTCTTGTTAGATGTCTTAGGTGTTCTGTATTTCTGGACTCCTATCCTGCAGTGGCCACTTGGGAGAACGGAGGAAGCATAGGCCTCTTTGTCAGGCATGGTCACATTGCAAAGCCATAGGCCAGCAACCAAATGTTTACAGCAGCAGTCATGACAGGCAAAGACGGCAGAAACATGCAAGCCAGTCACCAGCCATAAGGCGTCTTTCATTCATTCTGTTTTTGAAGATGGTGGCCTGAGTAGTTCTTCTCCCTTGGAATTCTCAGGAGTTTCTTGGTGAATCAGTATTGGGCACTCCTCTTCGGGCATCACTAAATTGGGTCTGATTAGGCTATCTTTATGCGAATGAAGAACTTCCCCCATTACACTAACTTGGGCCCAGAAAGTGGATGTATCCAAAAATCCGGTCAGTTAGCATATCTATCGGTATTTTGAGACATTTTAAATCATGGGTTACTCTACAGGCATTATCACAGCCACTCTAAGAAGTCTTGACTCAAAAATAATTTTAAAAATTGATACTAGAAAAAAGGTTGGAACTAAAATCATAGGAACACACTGATTATACATTCACTAAGCCATGCCCAGAGAGGGACAGTTCTGTTTTTCAGACAGATGCTTATCGCTTCCTCTTTATGTTTTGGTACTCCACAGCTCAACTCTGAACAGCCTTTTTTTAAACTCTCAAAATCTGGGTAAGAGGTTAGAGCAGGGGTTGGGAAACTTTTTGGCCCGAGGGCCATATCTGGGTACGGAAATTGTATGGTGGGCCATGAAGCTCACAAAATTGGGAGTTGGGGTGCAGGAAGGCGTGAGGGCTCTGGGGTGGGGCCAGAAATGAGGAGTTCAGGGTGCAGGAGGATGCTCTGGGCTGGGACTGAAGAGGTGGAAGGGGGATCAGGGCTCGGGCAGGGGGTTGGGGCATGGGAGGAGGTCAGGGGTGCAGGCTCTGGGTGGCTCTTACCTCAAGCAGCAGAGGCACGGCCAAGTGTCCGCAGGTGTTGCCCCTGCAACTCCCATTGGCCGCAGTTCCCAGCCAATGGGAGCTGCAGGGGCAGTGCTTGGGGCGGGGGCAGTGTGCAGAACTCCCTGGCTGCCTCTACATGCAGGAGCCAGAGGGCGGGGCATGCCACTGCTTCCGGGAGCCGCATGGAGCAGGAGAAGCCCTGGACCGTGCTCCCTAGCTGGAGCTCCGGAGCAGGGAAAGCCCTGGACCGCCCTCCCCATCTGCAGCTCAAGGGCTGGATTAAAACGGCTGGAAGGCCAAATCTGGCCCCTGGACTATAGTTTGCCCACCCCTGGGTTAGAGGTTTAACTCACTTGGGATAAAAGTATTTTCTTCTTAAAAATAACAACTTTGGGTTTAATTTTTGTATGGAGGCCTAACTTCACAAAGCAACTTACAGGACAGTCATAGCAAGTCATCAGGCCTCTGTCAAAGAGTATAGCATAAGTAGAAGAGAGCATGGGGCTATTTGTGGTTCAAACTAGGGTTCTGGAATCTTCTGATTCAAAGTTTTAAATAATTTGAGCTGGCTGCCTAAGTAAGATGGACCTATGAAATCTTTTAATTTCACTAATCACTGTTTATATATAAGGAAAACCATGAAATGATGACCTTACTATTATTTCTTGTTGTCTTAAAAGGGTAATCTCATCAGGACAAGGACTGTATCTTAATATGTTTGCACTGACCTCACACATTGGAACGTCAACCTTGAGTGAGAACTCTGATTCTGCAATGTAAATATTTGATGTATAATAGGGTGAGTGTCATATTCTTGACGGCTAAGACATGCTCTAAGCTGCTCTCTTTAGATACTACAGTGACAGGCAATTTAAAAATGGAGTAGATCCCTCCTTCTGAGTTTGATTTGTTTTCTGGTGAATATTTCCATGAGCTTTGAGTTCCTTGGTGCTCAGCACCTGTGATTCTGACCATTTTTGGTTGCTAAAACAAATGGTGTGATTTTGATGTCATTACTGGCAAACATTATTGATATATTATATTTTGGTAAGAGGATATTGACAATTCATAATGAAGCAGAATCCTGCCCCCGCCTTAATAAATCTTTTCTTGAACACTGGAGTGCCTGCTAATTGCCATTCAGTCTCTAATTTCTGGTTTTTTTTGGAGAAGGTAATTGAAAAGGTGGTGGCTACTTAGTTCCAGGCTCATGTAGATATCAGGCACACCTTAGGCTGGTGCCAGTCTGTATTCCATATTTTCAGGATCATGAATGAGCTCTTGCTAGTTTAGGATTAGATGGACGTATCAGGCCTGCTGGATCTGTTAGCAGCTTGTAAGTTGCACCTTGAGTTACTGCTTTATAGATAATGGATAATGTTGTGTCTTCCAGAAATGCACAGAATCTTTGAGGATCCTGAGTGGGAATTTTGGGGGCTGATTATACGTTTTCAATTAAACTAAACTGAGTCTTCCCTGAAGAGTTGTTGCCCCTTGGAGTGAAAATTTCTCTCAATTTGAATTAATCCAGCATACTTCTCTGCTGTTGATATTGGGTAGCTTCTTGTGTACAATTCTAAAATCAGTCTTTGGGGCCAGACTAGAAATTATTAAAATGTATACATTAAATATATATTTAATCTTTTAAAAAAAAAAGAGGATTTAAGATACAAAGACCAGACATTCAGTATATCTGAGAATATTGAATGAGGCAGATAAAATTTGAGGGGACTTTTAAAGGCATTTATGCATGCTCATTTAATTCAAGAGGCATCCCGAAAGACTGGAAGGTGGCCAGCATAATACCATTATTTAAGAAAAAGCCTAAGGACAGGCTAAGAAATTACAGTCTGGTTAGTTAAACTTCAGTGACTGATAAAGTAATAGAAATTTCAAGACATCAAATGAGTGAACATTTAGAAAACCACATCTTGATAAAACACAGCTAACACTGTTTCAGAAATTAAAGGTCACATCTCACTAATTTGTTGGAATTACGAGAGGATACTACTGCCCAAATGAAAAAAGGATATAACATACCTCATAAACTTGGATCCTAACAAAACATTTGCCAAAGTACAGCATCCAAACCTTTAATCTCTAAGGTACATGATTCTTGGTATACTTTAGATGGGGAACATTTTGTATTGCTTTGAAAATCGCTGATATTGGAAACAATGGGTAACTAAAAGTAACTATGTATGGAATTGCTCCAGGCTTGAAGGCACTAGTGTCATAGAATTTTAATGGTTTTCTTAAAGTAATTGCAGTATTAAATATTAAAGTGGTAATAAGTTTCTAGAGATGCATCAGGTATCAGTAACCAATCCCAGTTTTATTTGTATTTTTTGTAGTACAGTAGAACTTCAGAGTTACAAGCATGAGAGTTACGAACTGATCAGTCAACCACATACCTCATTTGGAACCAGAAATATATGATCAGGCAGCAGTAGTACGGGCTGGATAAATGGACTATGAGGTGGATAGAAAGCTGGCTAGATCATTGGGCTCAAACTGTGCCCTTGTTACCAAGAAGGGTAATGACATATTCGGCTGCATTAGTAGAAGCATTGCTAGCGGATCAAGGGAAGTGATTATTCATCTCTAATCAGGCACTGGTGAGGCCACATTTGGAGTATTGTGTCTAGTTTTGGGGCCCCCACTACAGAAAAGCTGTGGAAAAATTGGAGAGAGTCCAGCGAAGGGTAACAAAAATGATTAGGGGGCTGGGGCACATGATTTATGAGGAGAGGCTGAGGGAACTGGGATTATTTAGTCTACAGAAGAGAAGAGTGAGGGGGGATTTGATAACAGCCTTCAACTACCTGAAGGGGGGTTCCAAAGAGAATGGAGCGAGGCTGTTCTCAGTGGTGGCAGATGACAGGATAAGGAGCAATGGACTCAAGTTGCAGTGGGGGAGGTCTAGGTTGGATATAGGAAAAACTCTTTCATTAGGAGGGTGGTGAAGCACTGGAATGGGTTACCTAGGGAAGTAGTGGGATCTCCATGCTTAGAGGTTTTGAATGCCCGACTTGACAAAGCCCTGGCTGGGATGATTTAGTTGGGGTTGGTCCTGCTTTGAGCAGGGGGGTTGGACTAGATGACCTGCTGAGGTCTCTCCCAACCCTAATCTTCTATGATTTTATGATTCTATGTGTATTGCAGACTCCTACAAAAAGACTGCTGGAGCTTGAAGACACAGAAACTGGCCCAGGGGTGCTGGAATAATTTTTATAGTGGGGGTGCTGTAAACTGTAAACCTTGTGTCTGATGGAAACCACTTCAAGCTTGAGTGTGCAGCAGTACTTCCAGCAACCCTAATTCCAGCACCTATGAACCAGCTGGGCTGAGACGCCAACCGACCCCCAGCCATCCACCACCTTGACAGAGGAGAGAGAGCAGAAGCCTCGAGACACCCAGACTCGGAAGGGTAGGAACTATTCCAGGGAAACTAGACATTGATCCAGTGTTTCATATGTACCCCCCCTGACCTCCATGGTGGATACACCCACCACAGTTAGGGCCCTAGGCTGGGACCTGGTTGAGTAGGGAGCACCTGGGTACCCCTACCCTAGCTGCCACCCATCCCTGGGTAGCATCCCACTCTTTTCTGGCCACTAAGCCCCGCATAGGAGGGTAGCCATATTGACTCTTGCCACTAGGCTGCACTGAACTGCATCAGAGGGTAGTTCCCTTGACTCTGGCCGTTACGCCGTGCTGCCCTGGGAGCCAGGGCTGCTATGGCAATGTGGGAGAGTAAGCCACTCAGGCCACCAAACCCCTACTCTAATTCACCCATAACATAGCACTCCCCTCACGGGGGTACCTACCCTGCAACACACTCCATTCATTCATTCATTTTATCAAGTTCTTTGAGATCCTTAGATGGAAGACACAATTACAGTTATTTTATTTATTGGAAGTCACAAACATGCATTTGAGGGCGCAATTTGGCCTTTTCACCTTTTTATACCATATTTTTCCCCAATGAATTATCTCCAATGGTGTATTTCACACTCTACTTTCAAGAATATTTAGTAATCTACATTATATCAGAGTCAGAGGTGACAATGCCAGTATTGTTGATGCTGATTTGGTTATTTTTGCTTTTTTATACTTATAAGACTGTAAAATTGTATCGTAACATAAAGTTTGATTTCTTCCCTGAAGAAACACAAGTATCACTAAGGGAGGGAGGCAGTATAGCCTATGGCATAGAGACCGAGATTGGCATGTAGGAGACCTGGGTTCTGTCCCTTGTTTTGTCACTGACGTGCCCTGTGCCACAGTTTCTGCATCTTTAAAATGGGGATATCAATGTTTACCTCCTTTGTAAAGTGCTTGAGATCTATTGATAGAACAGGGATGGAACTGGGATTGTTCCTGGAAAAATCATGGAGCAGGTCCTCAAAGAATCAATCCTGAAGCACTTGCATGAGAGGAAAGTGATCAGGAACAGCCAGCATGGATTCACCAAGGGAAGGTCATGCCTGACTAATCTTATCGCCTTTTATGATGAGATTACTGGTTCTGTGGATGAAGGGAAAGCAGTGGATGTATTGTTTCTTGACTTTAGCAAAGCTTTTGACACGGTCTCCCATAGTATTCTTGTCAGCAAGTTAAGGAAGTATGGGCTGGATGAATGCACCATAAGGTGGGTAGAAAGCTGGCTAAATTGTCGGGCTCAACGGGTAGTGATCAATGGCTCCATGTCTAGTTGGCAGCCGGTATCAAGTGGAGTGCCCCAGGGGTCGGTCCTGGGGCCGGTTTTATTCAATATCTTCATAAATGATCTGGAGGATGGTGTGGATTGCACTCTCAGCAAATTTGCGGATGATACTAAACTGGGAGGAGTGGTAGATACGCTGGAGGGGAGGGATAGGATACAGAAGGACCTAGACCAATTGGAAGATTGGGCCAAAAGGAATCTGATGAGGTTCAATAAGGATAAGTGCAGGGTCCTGCACTTAGGACGGAAGAACCCAATGCACAGCTACAGACTAGGGACCGAATGGCTAGGCAGCAGTTCTGCAGAAAAGGACCTAGGGGTGACAGTGGACGAGAAGCTGGATATGAGTCAGCAATGTGCCCTTGTTGCCAAGAAGGCCAATGGCATTTTGGGATGTATAAGTAGGGGCATAGCGAGCAGATCGAGGGACGTGATCGTTCCCCTCTATTCGACATTGGTGAGGCCTCATCTGGAGTACTGTGTCCAGTTTTGGGCCCCACACTTCAAGAAGGATGTGGATAAATTGGAGAGAGTCCAGCGAAGGGCAACAAAAATGATTAGGGGACTGGAACACATGAGTTATAAGGAAAGGCTGAGGGAGCTGGGATTGTTTAGCCTGCAGAAGAGAAGAATGAGGGGGGATTTGATAGCTGCTTTCAACTACCTGAAAGGGGGTTCCAAAGAGGATGGCTCTAGACTGTTCTCAATGGTAGCAGATGACAGAACGAGGAGTAATGGTCTCAAGTTGCAGTGGGGGAGGTTTAGATTGGATATTAGGAAAAACTTTTTCACTAAGAGGGTGGTGAAACACTGGAATGCGTTACCTAGGGAGGTGGTAGAATCTCCTTCCTTAGAGGTTTTTAAGGTCAGGCTTGACAAAGCCCTGGCTGGGATGATTTAACTGGGAATTGGTCCTGCTTTGAGCAGGGGGTTGGACTAGATGACCTTCTGGGGTCCCTTCCAACCCTGATATTCTATGATTCTATGATTCTATGTACAATTAATCACAAATGTTAAATACTTTTCAAAAGCAGTTCGCATACAAGTTTTGGTATTCTGATTTACTAGTATCTTCAGAGTTTAAGACTGATTTGTATTTGCATAATAAACAAGTAGTAACACCTATCCCCACAGAAATGTAATCACTGTGACTCTGTGTAGTGGTCCCTCACACTCCAGTTCTGAGGGAGGCCCACTGGCTTCACTACAGTGACTGACCAGTTCTCCCTGCTGTCCTGCTGGCTTGAGGTCTCCCAGGCTGCTGCTTCTGTGTGAGGACTCCTGGGCTGCTGCTTCTGTGTCAGGGTCCCTGCTGGCCTGCCCTCCAGAGGGGAGTGAGGACCTCTGCTGCTACCAGCATCAGTGGGGTCTCTCCTGGCTGGCTGCTGCTTGCTCCTGATGCGTCAGAGGCGGCTGCTGCTGCTACTGCTGCCGCCGCCAAGGAGGAGGACCCCTGTTGGGAGAGCACGCAGGATGCTGCAGGACACTGTGGAGGGGGTTTGTTGCTGGACTGAGTAACTTTTCCAACTTTGTTCCTGTGGTGGTAGTAGCTACTGCTGTTGTGGGGAGAAGGCAGAGCAGCATGAAGCCCTTTTCCTAGCCCATCTACTCCTCCCCCTCCACCATCCCCACTTGTCATCTGGACCTGCTCTTCGCCCCTCTACACGGCTGTTTCTTCTATACCTTGGAGGAAAAAGGGGGGGCCAAGAAGCATGTCACCTGCCTTTTGGTGGAGGATGGCGTCCCCACCCCCCGGATCCAGAGGAGATGCATGGAAGGGCCAGGGCCTTCTATGCCAGCCTCTTCTCCCCAGATCCGACTGATGCCAATGCTTGCAGAGTGCTCTTGGATGAACTTCCTACGGTCAGAGTGGGCGACCGGGACCATCTGGGGCTGCCTTTCACTCCAGCCAAGTTCTCAGAAGCCCTCTGTCTTATGCCCACTAGTAAATCTCCAGGCACGGACGGGCTGACCGTGGAGTTCTACCACATGTTCTGGGAAGTCCTCGGCCCGGACCTTGTCACCGTCTGGGCCAAGTCCTTGGGGAGCAGGGTCCTCCACCTGTCGTGTAGGCAATCCATGCTCGCCTTGCTACCAAAGAAAGGGGATTTCCATTTTTTCCTTTGGAATTGGCGTCCCATCTTGCTCTTCAGCACGAACTACAAAGTCGTAGTGAAGGCCATCTCACTGTGACTATAGAGTCCACCCCGACTAGACCTACACTGTCCCAGGCCGCTCCATCTTTTACAACTTTTATTTGGTCTGGGACCTGGGGGAAATCGGGTATAGGGATGGTCTGTCATTTGCCCTCCTGTCTCTGGACCAGGAGAAGGCGTTCAAGAGGGTGGACCATTAGTATCTTCTGGGCACTCTGTGGGCATTCAGCATCAGGCCCAGTTTGTGGGTTTTCTCCAAGTGCTGTACACTTCCATGGAGTGTTTGGTCAAGCTCAACTGGAGCCTGACTGAAACGGTCACCTTTGGGCTAGGGGTACATGAGGGATGTCCGCTCTCAGGCCAGCTGTATACTCCGGTGGTCAAGCCCTTCCTCTGTGTCCTCCACCAGAGAACGACAGGATTGGTGCTTCATGAGCTGGAGTTGTGGGTGGTCCTGTCAGTGTATGCCAATAATGTGCTCCTCGTGGTCCAGGACCTGGGCGACCTGGTATGGGTGGAGACTTGCCAGGCGAGTTACTCAGCAGCCTCCTCCACCCAGGTCAACTGGGTCGATCTCTGGCCTGATGGTCGGGGATGGGTGGCAGACTAGCTCCCTCCCACTCATGCTTCAGGCCATTCCGAGGAGTGTGGGTCCACTGCTCTATTTGGGCGTCTGCCTTTCTGCCACACATTCGAGTCCATTTCAATGTTCCGGAGACTGGTCCTGGCAGAAACCACCGGAATTGGAGATCTCCTGAACTATGACTGGGGGAACTGGGTGGATCCTTGGGCACTTGGTCGTGCAGGGGGCTCTCCACCCTTCATATCCTCCCCCCGCCACTCATGCTTCAGGAGGTGGGGACAAACTTATCACCCATCTGTCGGGCTTCCCTTTAGTGGGTCCTGCGAGAGGGTGCTCCCTGCCTGCCCCTCATCCCTGGCTCTCTGGACTTTTTCATCAGGCCCCTGCCCTGCAAGCCCACCCTGACACTCTCCTTTCCACAACCTGAGCCAGCTGTGCACCCTTCAGCTGTTTTTTTTCCCAGAATGCACCTAAGAAACAACTGTATGTGATCGTACTCCACAAGTTTCACTTCCTCACTCTCGTGTCCTGCCCTGATACTAAGTGGTGGGACCTTTTACCACCTGCGGAGGGTAAGGAACCCTGGTGGGCCAGACTGTACTCCACCATGTTTCCACGGCCCGCTGGGGACATCAGTTGCCAGCTCCTTCATGGAGCCGTGAGCACGGGCATGTACCTGGTATGGTTCATCGCCATCTTTAATGCCTGCACCTTTTGCAGCATGAGGGAGACCTGGAACACACCTATCTGGAATGTGCCAGGTTTCAGCCCCTTTTATGGCTCCTCCAGAACCTCCTGTTGAAGTTCTGACTGCACTTTTCCCCATACCTTTTCATATACGCAAACCCTGCCCGGAGCCCCACGAAGTCACGAGACCTCCTCATCAACCTCCTGATCTGCAACTACGGGAGCTATTTCCATTCCTCCTTGTCTCATGCATCCGGGCAGAATTCCTCTAGGCAGAGTCTGATGCCTCTCTAGGCACCTTTGAGGAGCAGTGGGTGCTGTCTGGGGTTCTCTGCTCGGTGTGCCCCTCTGGATCCCTAGTTTTGAACCTACAACCCCCACTCCCGACCCTGTTATTCTTTAGTTGTCCCCCATCTTCACTTAAGTCCCTGGTCCAGTTGTTACTACGGTATAAAAAGGAAGGTGACCATGTTTACACTACTATTATTGCCACTGTTGCACAATCACAATAAATCTTGTAGAAAGTATGCCTTGTAATACTTTCAAGTGATTTCCACTTGAAATCATTTGAAAAGCTACAATCTGTAAATTATTATTATTCCTGTTCAAATGTGTTTGTAGTTATTAAATATGTTGTTCCTGGGTGTAACCCTTCTGCCTGGCAGAGCCAGCAGCAACAAGGGCCCGGGTTCAGTATCTAGGGGTTCCTTTTCAACAATACAACACAAAACCGGTTCGAGCCCGCACCGAGTGACTTAAACATCACCCTCCTGGGCGCTTCTTCCCCTCTCACAAGCACAGAGTCTGAATGTAGCAAAAACTTTTAATAAAAGGAGGGAATTAACTCAGCATTAATTTGGGAGAACAGTGCAACTAGGGTTCATAAACACAAACCATGAGCAAAAGACCCATCCCCAAGTAAGTTGGGCAGTGTCTTTTCTCCATCAGGATCTTAAGTCCAGCAGCCCAAAAGTCTATTTAATGTGCCCATCCCTTCTCTGTACCCCACTCACGGTTGCTGTCCTTGGCCAGTGCAGCCCCAGAGTTCAGAGGTTCATCCACAGAGTTCACCTCCCACCCTGTGTGGAAGGCAGTGGGATGCAGAGAAATAAGGAGGCACCTTACACACTGCACTGCTTGGGCACTCACTCGTTGCCCCAACAGCCAACTGCCATGCCTCTGCAGGGCTCTGCTCTGGCCCTCTCCACCAGGTTCTCTGCTGGTCACTTACCACATCTCTCTGCCAACCACCCTCCTGGCCGCATGCCAAGATGTCTTCATAGAATCATAGAATATCAGGGTTGGAAGGGACCTCAGGAGGTCATCTAGTCCAACCCCCTGTTCAAAGCAGGACCAATCCCCAACTAAATCATCCCAGCCAGGGCTTTGTCAAACCTGACCTTAAAAACTTCTAAGGAAGGAGAGTCCACCACCTCCCTAGGTAACCCATTCCAGTGCTTCACCACCCTCTTAGTGAAAAAGTTTTCCCTAATATCCAATCTAAACCTCCCCCACTGCTACTTGAGACCATTACTCCTTGTTCTGTCATCTGCTACCACTGAGAACAGTCTAGATCCATCCTCTTTGGAACCCCCTTTCAGGTAGTTGAAAGTAGCTATCAAATCCCCCCTCATTCTTCTCTTTTAAATAATCCCAGATTAAATAATCCCAGTTCCCACCACCTCTCCTCATAAATCATGTGCCAGAGCCCCCTAATCATTTTTGTTGCCCTTCGCTGGACTCTCTCCAATTTGTCCACATCCTTTCTGTAGTGGGCGGCCCAAAACTGGATGCAATACTCCAGATGTGGCTTCACTAGTGCTGAATAGAGGGGAATAATCACTTCCCTCGATCTTCTGGCAATGCTCCTACTAATGCAGCCCAGTATGTCGTTAGCTTTCTTGGCAACAAGGGCACACTGCTGACTCATATCCAGCTTCTCATCCAGGTCCTTTTCTGCAGAACTGCCACTCAGCCAATTGGTCCCCAGACTATAGTAGTACATGGGATTCTTCCGCCCTCAGTGCAGGACTCTGCATTTGGCCTTGTTGAACCACATCAGATTTCTTTTAGGCCAATCCTCCAATTTTTCTAGGTCACCCTATCCCTACCCTCCAGCATATATACCTCTCCCCGCATCTTAGTGTCATCCGCAAACTTGCTGAGGGTGCAATCCATCCTATCACCCAGATCATTAATGGAGATGTTGAACAAAACTAGCCCCAGGACAAACCCCTGGGGCACTCTGCTTGAGACTGGCTGCCAACTAGACATTGAGCCATTGATCACTACCCATTGAGTCCGATTATCTAGCCAGCTTTTTATCCACCTTATAGTCCATTCATCCAATCCATACTTTTTTAACTTACTGGCAAGAATACTGTGGGAGACCATTTGATAGAGTCAAGATATATCATGTCCACTGCTTTCCCCATATCCACAGAGCCAGTTATCTCATCATAGAAGGCAATCAGGTTGGTCAGGCATGACTTGCCCTTTGTGAATCCATGTTGACTGTTCCTGATCACCTTCCTCTCCTCCAAGTGCTTCAAAATGGATTCCTTAAAGACCTGATCCATGATTTTTTCAGGGACTGAGGTGAGGCTGACCGGTCTGTAGCTCCCAAGATTCTCCTTCTTCCCTTTTTTAAAGATGGGCACTATATTTGCCTTTTTCCAGTTGTCCAGGATCTCCCCCGATCGCCATGAGTTTTCAAAGATAATGGCCAATGGCTCTGCAATCGCATCAGCCAACTCCCTCAGCACCCTTGGATGCATTAGATCCAGCCCCACTTGTGCACGTCCAGCTTTTCTAAATAGTCCTTAACGTGTTCTTTCACCACTGAGGGCTGCTCACATCCACCCCATACTGTGCTGCCCAGTGCAGTAGTCTGGGAGCTGACCTTGTCAGTGAAGACAAAGGCAAAAAAAGCCGTGAGTACTTCAGCTTTTTCCACATCATCTGTCACTAGGGTGCCTCCCCCATTCAGAAGGGTCCCACACTTTCCCTGACATTCTTGTTGCCAACATATCTGTAAAAAGAAAAGGAGTACTTGTGGCACCTTAGAGATTAACCAATTTATTTGAGCATAAGCTTTCGTGAGCTACAGCTTACTTCATCGGATGCATCCTGTGGAAACTGCAGAAGACATTATATACACAGAGACCATGAAACAATACCTCCTCCCACCCCACCCTCCTGCTGGTAATAGCTTATCTAAAGTGATCACTCTCCTTACAATGTGTATGATAATCAAGTTGGGCCATTTCCAGCACAAATCCAGGTTTTCTCACCCCCTCTCCCCCGCACACACCCACACACACAAACTCATTCTCCTGCTGGTAATAGCTTATCCAAAGTGACCACTCTCCCTACAATGTGCATGATAATCAAGGTGGGCCATTTCCAGCACAAATCCAGGTTTTCTCAACCCCCCCCCCAAACACACACACACAAACTCACTCTCCTGCTGGTAATAGCCCATCCAAAGTGACCACTCTCTTTACAATGGGTATGATAATCAAGGTGGGCCATTTCCAGCACAAATCCAGGTTTTCTCACCACCACCACTTTTTTTTTTTCAAAAAGCACACACACAAACTCACTCTCCTGCTGGTAATAGCTTATCCAGGTCACTTTGGATGGGCTATTACCAGCAGGAGAGTGAATTTGTATGTGTGGGGGTGGAGGGTGAGAAAGCACAAATCCAGGTTTTCTCACCCTCCGCCCCCCCACACACAAATTTTGTGTTTTTGTCTTTTATCATTTTCCTGTGTAAGTTCATTTGAGAGAGGAAGGATTTTCTGGTTTCACCCACATAATTTTTATTGGGGCACATAGTGCACTGGATGAGGTACACTACATGTTGGGATAGGTATGTGTAGGACCCCAGGATCTTGAAGTGTGTGTTGTGGGGGGTGTTGATTATTGTAGCCGTGGAGATATGTCGGCAGATTTTACATCTGTTGTTCTGGTAGGCTCTGGTGCCGCTTTTACAGAATATCAGGGTTGGAAGGGACCTCAGGAGGTCATCTAGTCCAACCCCCTGTTCAAAGCAGGACCAATCCCCAACTAAATCATCCCAGCCAGAGCTTTGTCAAACTTGACCTTAAAAACTTCTAAGGAAGGAGAGTCCACCACCTCCCCTAGGTAACCCATTCCAGTGCTTCACCACCCTCCTAGTGAAAAAGTTTTCCCTAATATCCAATCTAAACCTCCCCCACTGCAACTTGACTCCTCGTTCTGTCATCTGCTACCACAGAGAACAGTCTAGACCCATCCTCTTTGGAACTCCCTTTCAGGTAGTTGAAAGCAGCTGTCAAATCCCCCCTCATTCTTCTCTTCTGCAGACTAAACAATCCCAGTCCCCTCAGCCTCTCCTCATAAGTCATGTGTTCCAGTCCCCTATTCATTTTTGTTGTGCTTCACTGGACTCTCTCCAGTTTGTCCGCATCCTTTCTGTAGTGGGGTGGTGGGGGCAAAACTGGATGCAGTACTCCAAATGTGGCCTCACCAGTACCACACAGAGGGGAATAATCATTTCCCTCGATCTGCTGGCAATGTTTCTACTAATGCAGCCCAAAATGCCATTGGCCTTCTTGGCAACAAGGGCACACTGTTGACTCATATCCAGCTTCTTGTCCACTGTAACTCATAGGTCCTTTTCTGCAGAACTGCTGCCTAGCCATTCGGTCCCTAGTCTGTAGTGGTGCATGGGATTCTTCCGTCCTAAGTGCAGGACTCTGCACTTGTTCTTGTTGAACCTCATCAGATTTCTTTTGGCCCAATCCTCTAATTTGTCTAGGGCCCTCTGAATCCTATCCCTACCCTCCAGCATATCTACCTCTCCTCCCAGGTTAGTGTCATCTGCAAACTTGCTGAATGTGCAACCCACACCATCCTCCAGATCATTAATGAAGATATTGAACAAAACCGGCCCGAGGACCAACCCTTGGGGCACTCCACTGGATACTGGCTGCCAACTAGACATGGAGCCATTGATCACTACCCGTTGAGCCCGACAATCTAGCCATCTTTCTATCCATCTTTTAGTCCATTCATCCATCCCATACTTCTTTAACTTGCTGGCAAGAATACTGTGGGAGACCATGTCAAGAGCTTTGCTAAAGTCAAGGAATAACACATCCACTGCTTTCCCCTCATCCACAGAGCCAGTTATCTCGTCATAGAAGGCAGTTAGATTAGTCAGGCATGCCTTGCCCTTGGTGAATCCATGCTGACTGTTCCCGATCACTTTCCTCTCCTCTAAGTGCTTCAAAATTGATTCCTTGAGGTCCTGCTCCGTGATTTTTCCAGGGACTGAGGTGAGGATGACTGGCCTGTAGTTCCCTGGATCCTCCTCCCCTTTTTTAAAGATGAGCACTACATTAGCCTTTTTCCAGTCGCCTGGACCTCCCCCGATTGCCATGAGTTTTCAAAGATAATGGCCAATGGCTCTGCAATCACATCCGCCAACTCCTTTAGCGCTCTCGGATGCAGCGCATCCGGCCCCATGGACTTGTGCTCATCCAGCTTTTCTAAATCGTCCCGAACCACTTCTTTCTCCACATAGGGCTGGTCACCTCCTCCCCATGCTGTACTTCGCAGTGCAGTAGTCTGGGAGCTGACCTTGTTCGTGAAGTTAGAGGCAAAAAAAACATTGAGTACATTTGCTTTTTCCACATCCTCTGTCACTAGGTTGCCTCCCTCATTCAGTAAGGGGCCCACACTTTCCTTGGCCACCTTCTTGTTGCTAACATACCTGAAGAAACCCTTCTTGTTACTCTTAACATTTCTCGCTAACTGCAACTCCAAGTGTGATTTGGCCTTCCTGATTTCACTCCTGCATCCCCAAGCAATATTTTTATACTCTTCCCTGGTCATTTGTCCAATCTTCCACTTCTTGTAAGCTTCTTTTTTGTGTTTAAGATCAGCAAGGATGTCATTGTTAAACCAAGCTGGTCGCCTACCATATTTACTATTCTTTCTACATATCGGGATGGTTTGTCCCTGTAACCTCAATAGGGATTCTTTAAAATACAGCCAGCTCTCCTGGACTCCTTTCCCCCTCATGTTATTCTCCCAGGGGATCCTGCCCATCGGTTCCCTGAAGTTGTCAAAGTCTGCTTTTCTGAAGTCCAGGGTCCGTATTCTGCTGCTCTCCTTTCTTCCCTGTGTCAGGATCCTGAACTCGAACATCTCATGGTCACTGTCTCCCAGGTTCCCATCCACTTTTGCTTCCCCTACTAATTCTTCTCAGTTTGTGATCAGCAGGTCAAGAAGAGGTCTGACCCTTGTTGGTTCCTCCAGCACTTGCACCAGGAAATTGTCCCCTGCACTTTCCAAAAACTTCCTGGATTGTCTGTGCACCGCTGTATTGCTCTCCCAGCAGGTGTCAGGGTGATTGAAGTTTCCCATGAGAACCAGGGCCTGCGATCTAGTAACTTCCGTGAGTTGCCAGAAGAAAGCCTTATCCACCTCATCCCCCTGCTCCGGTGGTCTATAACAGACTCCCACCATGACATCACAATTGTTGCTCACACTTCTAAACTTAATCCATAGACTTTCAGGTTTTTCTGCCATTTCATACCGGAGCTCTGAGCAGTCATACTGTTCTCTTAGATACAGTGCAACTCCCCCACCTTTTCTGCCCTGCCTGTCCTTCCTGAACAGTTTATATCCATCCATGACAGTACTCCAGTCATGTGAGTTATCCCACCAAGTCTCTGTTATTCCAATCACATCAGAATTCCTTGACTGTGCCAGGACTTCCAGTTCTCCCTGTTTGTTTCCCAGGCTTCTTGCATTTGTGTATAAGCACTTGAGATAACTCGCTGTTTGTCCTGCTTTCTTAGTATGAGGCAGGAGCCCTCCCCTCTCGTGCTCTCCTGCTTGTGCTTGCTCCCGGCATCCCACTTCCCCACTTACCTCAGGGCTTTGGTCTCCTTCCCACAGTGAACCTATTTTAAAGCCCTCCTCACTAGGTTAGCCAACCTGCTCTTCCCTCTCTTTGTTAGGTAGAGCCCGTCTCTGCCTAGCACTCCTCCTTCTTGGAACACCATCCGATGGTCAAAGAATCCAAAGCTTTCTCTCCAACACCAACTGCGTAGCCATTCGTTGACTTCTACGATTCAATGGTCTCTACCCCGGCCTTTTCCTTCCACGGGGAGGATGGAAGAGAACACCACTTGCACCTCAAACACCTTTATCCTTCTTCCCAGAACCACGTAGTCTGTGGTGATCTGCTCAAGGTCATTCTTGGCAGTATCATTGGTGCCCACATGGAGAAGCAGGAAGGGGTAGCGATCCGGGGGCTTGATGAGTCTCGGCAGTCTCTCCATCACATCGTGAATCCTAGCTCCTGGCAAGCAGCAGACTTCTTGGTTTTCCCGGTCGGGGCAGCAGATAGATGACTCAGTCCCACTGAGGAGAGAGTCCCCGACCACCACCATCTGCCTCCTTCTTTTTGGAACGGCGGACGTGGAACCCCCATCCCTAGGAAGGTGCATCTCATGCCTTCCAATTGGCGGAGTCTCCTTCTGTTCCCTTCCCTCAGATGTATCATCTATTCCACTCTCTGCTGAAGGGTTCATGTTTAGCTATTCCACCTGGAAGCAGGCAGGGCACACCCTGACTGTTTTGTAGAAGCAATGCACACATTGCTCTATCCAAGGACAAGGGCTAGATATGAACCATGAGAACTTGATTGTTTGGACAGCAACTGTGGGAGGCTTTCTTAGCCTGGGCTCAAGGCCTGAGAACCAGGATTGTAGTAGATAAAGGATGGTAAATAAGTATATTAATCAACGTCATACATTCCTTTGTGTATCCTTTTGCGGTAGCAGTGTGTAATGCTTAGGGGGGAGAAATAATAATAAAAGGAGAAGGTGGAAGGCGGGGGGGGCAGAACAGCCCATCTCCGCTGACCAGCCTGCTTGCTTGCATAAAGCTGTGTTCTGTCTGATCATTGAACCGCCACAACTGGCGCCCAAACGTGGGGCCCTCAGCACTCACCTCGCCCGGCAAGGGTTTCAGACGCGTCACTCATCCACTTCGTGGATCCCGGTGAGTATTTTTCATTGTGGTAAGTATGGGAAGCTCCCTCTCTGCTTTGCAAGTGCAACACCGCTATGAGCTGCAGTATTTGCTGCGTAAGACTCAGCATGACTGCCCGGCTCGAGCACTTACTCTCCTGCTACAGGAGGTGCGTGCCCAGTGCCCGTGGTATCCTGAAGCCAGAAGCCTTAAGCTAGCGGACTGGGAGCGATTGGGCCAGACATTGCACGAAGAGCCTCGGGCGCCCGTGCAGGCTTTACATGCCTGGCACCTCTGCCGCGACGCGATACAGTGTGTCGCCTCGGACAGACCCTCCCTCGCGAGGCTGGTGATCTCGCCACCCCCGTCTGCTCCTGCAACCATCCCTCCCCCTGCTTCGCCCCCAGGGCCTCTATTACCACCGCCTCCCTGGCCTTCCCCACCGGAGCCGGTGTGTGATCACCTTCCCCCTGTGGGGCCCCCCGGAGGGTCATCTGCATCTGCTCAGAAGCTTTCGCTGGTGCAACAAATGGTTCACGCAGCGAAAGCTCGATCAGATCTTACAGCGGAGGAGCTGGCTGATCTGGTCTCAGTTTGCCCGGTGACCTGGCAGAATGATGACCAGGGCAACCCCGTGGGCACCTGGACCACTTTGCCATACTCGGTGGTTAGAGAGGTAAAGAAAGCAATTCGTGAATTTGGCCTGACTAGCACCTTTGTGCGTGGTCTCATTGAAGGGATAGGTACTTGGTACTCCCTAATCCCTGAGGATTGGAAAACGCTGCTGCGCATGATGTTGTCACCCAGTCAGTATGTTATTTGGCTTAGTGAGTATCGGCAGATGGCAGAACGCCAAGCTCAGGTACATAGAGAGCACGGTATCATTTATGAGCATTTGGCAGGGGAGGGCCCGTTTGCTACTATTGAGATGCAGTCTCAACTCCCTCAGGCCGTCTTCCCCATTATTTCCACCTGTGCCCAGCATGCCTTCAAGAAGGTCCCGGATTCAGGCAAGCCTACCAAAAGCTTTGTCAGTATCCGTCAGGGTGCCTCAGAGTACTTTTTGGATTTTACCAACAGATTGCATGAGGCTATCCTCCGACAGGTGGATAACACTGAGGCAGCTCATGAGCTCCTGTTAAAATTGGCAGTTGAAAATGCAAACGAGGATTGCCGCCGTGCTCTCCAGGCAGCACAAGCCTCTGGTATTTTAGAGCTCTCAGACATGCTGCGGGCGTGCCAGAACATTGGCACACAAGCCCACAAGGCTGGAGTTCTGGCTGCCGCCCTGAGAAAAACTGGGAAGGAGGGGAAGCGTTGTTACCACTGTGGTAAGGAGGGTCATTTTCAGCGGGAGTGCCGCTCATCTAAGGCACCAGCCCGACCCTCAAAGAAGTGCCCCAAGTGTGGGAAAGGTTATCACTGGGCTAATCAGTGTCGTAGCGGGTCAGGAAACCGCGCGACGGGTCCCCCCCGAACCCAGGGCCAAACGGGGGTGTTTCCTACTCAGGCAACCTCCCCTCTGCCTTAAAATCCATAGACTCTATGAGGGCGGCGACTGCTGGAAGTGCAGGGCTTGATTTGATCATGCAGGAGGACACTGACTTTCGGCTGCCAGGGGAGGTCTGTGCCATACCTACACAGGTGATGGGACCTCTCCCTGCCGGCTTTGTAGGTCTTGTTCTCCCTCGCTCACATGCTGGGAAACAGGGCTTTTTTGTCATTCCAGGGGTCATTGATGCTGATTACACTGGCATTATTAAGGTTCAGGTGTGGACTCATCTTCCACAGTCGCTCCCGCGTGGACGGTCAATTGCACAATTGATTTTAGTCCCCTATCAGGTGCCAGCTGCCGAGGATCGAACTCGGGGCGGAGGCGGCTTTGGATCGACCTTGTCTCACTCGCCGTCTCACAGTGCGTCTTCTCCACTTGTTGCTCTGACAATGTCAGTCCGCCCCTCGAAACCTCAGTTAACACTTCTCTTAAATGATGTTCCTTTTACAGGGCTGGTGGACACTGGAGCTGACGTTACGGTGATTCGTGATCTGGAGTGGCCAGTTAGTTGGCCTACGGTTCCTTCTAGAGAATTGTGGGGGATTGGGGGTAGTAAACCTGGGCGCCAAAGTTTGTCTTGTGTCACGGTCTCTAAACCGGGAGGCCGTACCCTTGCTACTATCCGCCCTTTTGTGCTCCCTGTCCACCTCAATATTTGGGGCCGTGATTTACTTACAAAGTTAGACACCACCCTCGATATTAACATCTGATGGCCCAAAACCCTCCCTCACCCACCGTGCCCTCCGCATTACCCTTGGTATGGCAATCCTTAGAGCCCGTATGGATTGACCAGTGGCCCCTCCCTCTAGAAAAGCTAAAAGCACTTCATTCGCTTGTGCAGCAGCATTTGCAAGCACAGCGACTGGAGAGCTCCACTAGTCCCTGGAACACCCCGGTGTTTGTTATTAAGAAAAAATCGGGTGCTTGGCGGCTGTTACATGATTTAAGGGAAATAAATAAACGCATCCAACCTATGGGCCCCTTGCAATTTGGCTTACCAAATCCAAATTTAATTCCTCAAACCGATCAACTTTGTGTGTTAGATTTAAAAGATTGTTTTTTCACCATCCCCCTTTGCCCTCAAGATCGCGAAAAATTTGCATTTACGGTGCCACAATATAATAATCAGCAAAGGTATCAGTGGAAGGTCTTGCCCCAGGGGATGCAAAATAGTCCAACCTTGTGTCAGCTTTTTGTGGATCGGGCCCTTGCCCCTTTCCATGCCCGGTACCCTTCGCTAAAGGTCTACCATTACATGGATGACATTTTGCTAATTGGTCCTCGGGTCACGGCACAACAGCTTGAATCTTTATCTCAGATTCTCGGCCAAAATGGCCTGTTAGTGGCACCAGAAAAAATCCAACGCTCTTATCCCTACCACTACCTCGGATATAAGGTTTTACAAACCTATGCTGCTCCGGTTCGTCCGGAATTAATTCTACCTCAACACCTAACCTTTGTTAAATTACAACAGATTTTGGGCCATTTAAATTGGATTCGGCCCTATTTTCGTCTCCCCACTTCAATGCTGCAGCCGTTGTGTGGAGCCCGCGCACCTGGTGCAGTTATTGCCATCACTGAAAAGCATACTGCCTGCATTCGACAAATCAATGCAGCATTGAGTCAGCAGTTTGTGGACAGACTCCCAGAGGTCCGTCCCTTACGATTGGTTCTTCTTGCCACCCCTCATACGCCAACTGCGGCTCTGTTTGTACCCCATACAGACACAGCCATCTCTATTATAGAGTGGCTGTACCTTTCATCCACCCCCCCTCGAAATATTTATCCGTATTTAGATGCCCTATCTGATCTTGTTCGTAAAGCCCGCCACCGTGCAGTGCAACTCATTGGCACTGATCTAGTTGCCATTGTGCTCCCTTTGTCCCGTACTGAATTTGACTCTTTGTGCCACACCTCCTTGGCCTGGCAGGTTGCTCTTTGTGATTATGTGGGAGAGATTTCTTACAATCCTCCAAAAGATCCTCGGTTGGTCATTACCCAAAAGGTGCCCCTAGTTGTTCATCGTCTTAGCCGCTCTCAACCCATTGTTTCCGCTGTCACTCTTTTTACTGATGGCTCTCCCCACCGAGGTGTAGTCACTTATCAGTTGGGTGACCCCCCTGATTGGCATTCTCGTTTTACAATGCCTCAGCGTTCTGCACAGCGTTCAGAATTAGCTGCTGTTATTTTGGCCTTTCAATTTTTTGCTGATTGTCCCTTTAATTTAATTGTGGATACCCATTATGTTTATCAGGTAATTGATCATTTACCCCTTGCCCTCATTACCCCTCAGGTTGATGCAGACCTCCTTCGCCTGTTTTTGTTTTTGCAGCACCTTCTTGCCACTTGTCATTTCCCTTACTTTGTTGCTCATATTTGCAGTCATACCCCTCTGCCTGGGCCACTCACTGAGGGCAATGCACACGCCGATCACGCGTTGCGTGGTCAGGTAAATTCCCTTTTTTCTGACCCCATTGAAAGCCATGCCTTTTTTCATCAGTCTGCCTCTGTTTTGGCCCGGCAGTTTCACATTCCTGCTGATCATTCACGTTCCATTGTTCGTTCCTGCCCCCACTGTGCTGCTGCTGCTCCTACTTTTTCTTATGCCGTTAACCCCCGAGGTACTGCAGCAAATCAGCTGTGGCAGATGGATGTTACTCATGTGCCACAATTTCGCCCCTATTCGTTTTTACATGTTTCCGTTGATACTTATTCAGGCTTCCTTTGGGCAACCCCACAACGTGGGGAAGCCACTAACAAAGTTATTCACCATTTGCTGGCCTGCTTTTCTGTTATGGGTCACCCCTGCCAAATTAAAACAGATAATGCCCCAGCCTACTGCTCTGCAGCCCTCTCCACCTTTTGTGCCCGCTGGGACGTCCGTCTTAAACACGGAATCCCTTATAATTCCACGGGCCAAGCCATTGTTGAATGTGCCAATCACACACTCAAAACCTTGCTAGATAAACAATTAAAACAAGGGGAGCTGCGTCTCCGAACCTTAGGAGACATTCAACAACAAATGCATATCCTCTTGTTTACTTTAAATAATTTAACATTGAATGCAGATCAGCAGACCCCTGCGGATCGGTATTTTCACAAATCTGAGGTACTGGAAAGACCGCGTGTCTTTTACCATCAGCTGCCCGATCCACAGTGGCTGGGCCCAGTACCTCTAATCACTTGGGGTCGGGGATATGCTGCTGTGTCTCTCCCTGCAGGACCGTTGTGGGTTTCAGCTCGGTGTGTGCGACCGGCACTTAAACAACATGGCATGGCACCAGGGACTGTCGAATCCCATACCAGAGTTTCAGCTGACCTTGGAGGAGACCGCGTTGCCCCTCGAGTTGACAACGACAGGACGGAAACGGAGGAGGTGTAGTGTCCCAAACCGGCCCGTGACATGGGGAGCAGTAAAAGCATTGGTCGCCGCGGCCCAACGAAGACTGGCAGCAGATCAACAGCCAGAGACTCCTGAGACTTTGTTTGTGGTGATTCTTGCCCAAATCACTGCTAATTCTGTGATGATTGTGTGCCTTTTGTGCCTGCTATTTCCTGTAGGGGTTGGCTCGGAAGCGCTTCCCCCGTTACAAGCCCGAATGACATATAACATATGGGAAAGATTGGCTTCAATAGCAAATGTTACCCACTTTTGTTTATCTAATTCTGTAGCAGCCGGAGACTTGTTAGGTACATGCCTTATTCCAGTATGTCATCACCCTGAGGAGATGGAGAATAAGACACTGTTCTCTGCTTATGCGAATCTTTCCTCCCAGTACTCTAGCATGGCTAATTGGGGCCCGGCCAACTATACTCTGCCTCGCACGGCTATATCCCTCCACACACCGTACCCGGCCGGGGCTCACAATGTCACCTGTGCGCGTGTAGTTAACTGCACTAGTACAAAGGTGCCCTTGGGCTGTCGAAAAATTGCTTAACCCCTTTTAAATTGTTCCCATGCTGTTAATGTTTCATATAATTATGGCCATATCATCCTACCATCAGGATGGTTTTTTACTTGCGGTTCATGCACCTTTAATTATATTTCTGCAAATTTAAGTGATGGCACCCTTTGCTGTCTTAGTAGAATGACACTTATATTGCCTTTTGCTGGCCACAACCGTAGTAAAAGAAGTGTACCCCTTTCAGATGATTGTATTGCAGATGTTGAGTTTTTTGGTTATTCTGTGTTTGTAATCATTGGGCTTATTTTTTGCTGCTGCTGTGTACAATGTATTCCTTCCTTGTTAAGACTTTGTAAAATTTCGCCCTGGAAAGCTTCCCAGGTTATGTCCTTGTCTGTCTGGGAGTTAAATAGCATGACAAAACAAACTGTCGGCTACCATGAGATGGCCAAATATCTTTAAATAAAAAACGGGGGGATGAAGGGTTCATGTTTAGCTATTCCACCTGGAAGCAGGCAGGGCACACCCTGACTGTTTTGTAGAAGCAATGCACACATTGCTCTATCCAAGGACAAGGGCTAGATATGAACCATGAGAACTTGATTGTTTGGACAGCAACTGTGGGAGGCTTTCTTAGCCTGGGCTCAAGGCCTGAGAACCAGGATTGTAGTAGATAAAGGATGGTAAATAAGTATATTAATCAACGTCATACATTCCTTTGTGTATCCTTTTGCGGTAGCAGTGTGTAATGCTTAGGGGGGAGAAATATAATAAAAGGAGAAGGTAGAAGGCGGGGGGGCAGAACAGCCCATCTCCGCTGACCAGCCTGCTTGCTTCCATAAAGCTGTGTTCTGTCTGATCATTGAACCGCCACACTCTGCGTTAGTACCTGTGGAGAGAACATGAAAACGGTTGGTTACCTGTGTCTGCGTTGTTGGTACATGGACGCTCCCCTTTCTTCTTCTGGAGGTCACATGCTGCCAAATTTCTTCACCGTCCTCCTGTCCCCGCTGCGCAGCCTGCTCTGAATCTTCAGAACATTGTGTCCGTAGAATCATATCCTGACATCTGTCCAGAAAATCTTCAGTTTCCCTTATGCAACACAGGGTCGATACTTGTTTCTCCAGACTTTGAACCTTCTCTTCCAATATGGTGACCAGCTCGCACTTTGTACAGACAAAGTCGCTTCTGTCCTGTGGAAGAAAGATAAACATGGCACATCCAGTGCAGGTCACAACAGCTGAACACTCCCCATCCATATTACCTTCCTTCTACGAGCTTCCTCGGGAGTTGTAGTGACTACTCAGAGAAGCTGGCAAGATGTAAGCCTCAGTGGGCTCTCCCCAGGGAGATCCCAGGCAAACTCCCTCTGTTAGCCTCTCTGCTGTTCGCTGCTCAGCTGGTTCACAGTTGACTGGCTTTTTATAACAATCAGGCCCACTCAAGGCTCACCTGGAACAAAGCACTCCCAATTCACACTTTTCAAACAATCAATCAAGCACAGGGTCAAATTGTCAAACTGTCCCCACAACAGACACTCAGTTTTGAGTTGGTGCATCCTGGTCTGTGGGGAGCTTGTTTCTGATGATGAGCTTAGAGAGGTTGGAAGGTTGTTTGAAGGCCAGAAGAGGGAGGTCAGGGAAGATTTCTTTCCGAATGGAGTCCCCATTGAGTATTAATTGTATTTGTTTGATTATATCTGCATGGTAGAAGGCTCCCAGAGCTCAGGCTGCAGACTGAGCTTAGACATCTACACTGCAACTAAACAACCCTTTAGTTGAGGTGATTTAGCTTGAGCCGTGCAAGCCCGAGTCAGCTGTCAAAGGCTAGCCATGGGTATATAATTGGAGTGTAGACATACCCTCAGTTTCAGAAAAGTGCGCAAAATCCAACAATCTCTAAAATGTTTGGGAGTCCATTTTGGTGGCTCCTGCACTGTCCTCTGTTTCAGGGATGTGTGAGATGGGGAAGCTGTGGGAGAAGACTGTGTAGAGAAGCCAGCCAGAGCGATTCCAGCTGGTAGGAGCAAAAGCAGCCAAAGCAGGGACCTTCAGAGAACTTTCTACAGTCTGGCCATTCTCTGTTTGTTTGGCTGTTTGCTCCAACCCTTCTGCTGCCTCTTCACCTCATCTTCACTTCACACCTGACCCTCTTGCCATCTTCTCCCCTGCCCTTCCCCCCTCAACCACTTCCCTTTCCTTTCTGTTTAACTGATCTCTGCCTAAGTAAAATAACCCGAATTATTTTATAATAATGTCACTAACATAGCACTAATATTATCACGTTATTCACTCTGCTTGTGCCTTATAGTACTTCCTCCTCCTTGTGTCTGTCTTGTCTATTTAGAATGTAAGCTCTTTGGGGTAGGGGTCATCTACTACTCTGTGTCTGTGTAGTGCTTAGCACAATGGAGTCCCATTCTTAAATGACCCTTAGGCACAGCCATAATAAACGTGAGTATAATAATATTAATAAAGTAAGAAAGCTATTGCTTCCAGCCTTGGGGATTTCACAGTATCTCAGTACAGCTCCAACTGCTTCTAGACTTCCAGAGATACCTCGAATCTCAAGAAGAGGTTCTGATGACTCCCCACTTTCTCTGTTTGTTCCTTTCTCTGCTGTTTAACTCTGAGTTTGAGTTTCATGTAATTTGATGTCAGTGGGTAACAGTTAAGATAGTAAAAGTCAATGGGACTTAGGTTCCTAAGTGCCTAAATTACTTTTGAAATTGAGGCTTAGGCACTTTTGAAAATGTTCCCCATAGGTAAAATGTCTGTGGGGTGTATTTTGGGGTTTTGTTTGTTTGATAGAATCCTGATTAATATCTTCAAACTTAAAAGTTGAATTTGTAGAGGGGGGGGGAATACTTTTTATCTGCATTTCACTCTATTTTTGGATTAAAGATGAAAAGCATTTGGCAGACAAAGAAAAATCTCTGAGTTGACTATTAGTTTTGAAGTACCCATCTCTCAGCAGAAACAACTACTAACAGACAGTAAGTGGAGTGGAAAAAATCAATCAATGAAACAAAGAATAATAACCATTTGAGCAGGAACAGTATTTTCTAATTAAGCTCTTCTTTTCTATGAAACTCTGCAGGGGTTGATTTCAGGGAGGGGAACAGCAGGACAATAGATACATAATATAAAATGCATTCTGAGCCATTATTCATGTGAATAGCATATACTGAGAAAATAAATATTGAAAGGAGTAAAAGAAAACATACTGGAAAGAATGCACAGCTTGCAGTGTGACTCCTGTTGCCTACTTGCAGTGGTAATAGTTTCAAGGTCAGACCCTAACCCTGCATGGGGAAGGGATATAGGAAAGTGTAACTTTTTCTTTTCCCCAGTTCAAATACCAAGGAGATAATATGAAATCTAATGAGATAGTTGCAAAGTGGGATTCAGGGGATGGGATTTCAAGAGCACTGGGTTGACTCTTTTTTGGTTGATGTTGATGGTAAAACTCCCAGTGCTGAGACCAGCACTGAGCACCATAAATCTAACCAGTATTGAAGGAAAGCAAGAAAGGATTCCTACTGAAAAAGAAAATGAACACTATCTCTACCAAATGCCCATGCGACTATTTAAAAGTTTTCTAAGATACTTGTAATTCCAGACTTTTCCTTTTTTAATTATTTATATAAATAGTATGGGTATTGTATTCCTGCAGAGGATTTCTCTTGACTTAAAAAATAAAATATTTGCACTGCTATTATCCCATGAAGATGTACTCTGCTATAGAAGGCACCTTTATATCTAAAGATGAAATTAGTATAAGGGGTATGAGCATATTGTGAAAACCAAATGTAAGTAGACCTTTTGTTAAAAAAAAAACACTTGTTTTTAAATGAGAAAGCTTTCCAGAATGATGACTTATGCAGAAGTTTAATGATAATCAAAGAAGAACTCTCCTAGACAAGTTTCAGAGTAGCAGCCATGTTAGTCTGTATTCTCAAAAAGAAAAGAAGTACTTGTGGCACCTTAGAGTCTAACCAAATTTATTTGAGCATAAGCTTTCGTGAGCTACAGTTCACTGCATGCATCCGATGAAGTGAGCTGTAGCTCACAAAAGCTTATGCTCAAATAAATTTGTTAGTCTCTAAGGTGCCACAAGTACTCCTTTTCTTTTCTCCTAGACAAATGAGGAATAAGCTCTTATGGTCCATTTTATTTCTTAACTTAAGGAGCTTTTTTTCCCCCTCTCCCCCAACTGATCTTATACTTAGAGAAAAACACTTGATTCAAACAAAATATATTGGCAGCTTTTATGCCAGGTTTTTATCCCAAGTCTCAACAGTTAATAGTAATGAGTTTGTTACTTTTTTCCAAAGAGCCTGGAGGGCTCTGTAGCAGAATTCAGCTCCCCTTTGAACAGCTTGTTGTAACTCTAATGAGTATTTCTACGCTTGATGCTGTAATTACCTGCTTTCCACAGTGAGTGCTTTTTATGGATTGTAACTTTTCTGGATGGAAAAAAAAGAATCACAAAACTTTCCATTTTAATTTTGATTTTTTAAGAGAATTTCTTTAATAAAATAAAATGATTTCATCACAGCTGACTTTGATAATGCTTTCCATACAGGAGTCTGTGAATTAAATATAAAGCCCAGGTGCTTTCCAAAGAGTTGTCTTTGTGCTACTATTAAGTATGGACTGATTATTGTTCCATTGTCATAAATTTATCAGACAGTGAAAGCTACAATGCAGTTTTCAAATAACTACATGTCTGTTCTGCCATATTTATTACATTTAACTGTATTTAAACACAAACACATGCATATACGTCTGGTTGTATGTTTGAGTATCTCTCTGTATTACGGTAGTGACCAATAAGGATCAGGACCCCACTGTGCTGGGCTCTTCAGTCTTTACAAACCAATAGTTAAAGTCCAAGCCCTTAAGAAGTTGCTGTCAAAGGCCTGGGGGTTGTAATGACATCTTCATGGGTAGACTCTTGCTCCTGTGCAGAGGCCTTTAGTCTTTAGGGGGTTGCAGCATGGACTTAGGGTGTCGCAAAGAGGCTGAGGCAGAGAGAAAGAATGAGGGTAATAGCCATAGGAATGTATGGCCACACATACTATCTTCCTGCCTATTTTTATATAGATGTAAATACACAAGATATCAATCATACTGATAATCTTTACTATAACCTCATTTACCTAGCCCTCTGTAGCTATATAACATCCCCAACCTCTCCCCCACACACACACACACACACAGTCACAGGGTGAAATCCTGGCCCCCCTTGAAATCAATGGGAATTTTACCACTGATGGCAGTGGAATCAGAATTTCACCCCCCTCATTCTCCACCTGCCTGTCTATTAATAACATTTTAGTTAAATCCCAAGACCACGAGGAAGGAGACTTGTGTTTTGCTCCTTGCTCTTCCACAGATTTCATGTGTAACCATGGACAAGTCACTTTAATCTCATTGTGCCTCAATTTCCTCATTTAAAAAAAAATGGTGTATCATTCCAGGGTGATGTGATACTACACTTATATGTTTAGGTATACTGAGATCTTCTGATGGGAAACACTATTCTGTAGAGATGCAACATACTATTATGCATTGAGTATTGTGGTATAACTATCTTTCTGTCTTACTGGTTTGTACCTGAGCCCATCTCCATAGCATGCAAGAGTTTGTGATGTAGAAAAGTGAGTTTAAATGATGAAGTGGAAAAGGAAGATCTATACTATTATATTGTATGGGGATTAATCCTGCTAAATCATTTGTGTAGAGAACTCTGAATTCAATAGGAGTCCTGTGTGTAGAATTCAGGCTCAGACTAGAAATGCATATTGTCTTTTCTGTTTCAGCAACTCTCTCTCTGTACGTGTATCTGTATCTATAATCTATATAGATGTTTACACACACATTATATATATATATATATATATATATATATATATATATATATATCCTTTTCCTACCAAACTTCTGGTAAGTAGATTGGTATCTAGATATCCTGAGCATGTGAAAAAGCAGCATCTAAAGCTAGAGTGAAAATAATTCAAATGAAGATAGATTTTCAAAATAATTTCTCACCAGAAAGTTTCTGTAAATAATTTCACTTTCTTATAGATGCTCTCTGACTGTCACTGACACTAATTATGCCCGTTTGAAACTGAAAAAAACCCATTACTTTAGACTATTGGCATGAAAGGAAATGAGTGGCAGAGGGCATAGAGAAGGACAGTTTTGCTTCAGCCTGAAAACTGAAACATTTTTGTGAGATAAGAATTTATATCTATTTAAAAAAACAAAACAACAAGCCACACTGTAGTTCTTATTCAGTTCTGACTGACATCAATGGTACTCCACTATCTTCAGTAGAGTAAACCTGGTTTACATTGGTGTAAGTTCAAAGAGATCCAGGTCTTTTGTTTTTATTTAAAGAATTTCACTGCATTTTTTGGCAACTTGCTTCCTCTCTTTCCTGCCTCCACCTACCCTCATCTCAGGATGTGTCTACATTGCAATGTAAGCCCAGGGTTAGTGAGACTTGAGTCAGCTGACCCAGGTTAAGGGACCCTAGGCTTGAGCATCTACACTGTATTTTAACTCTAAGACTTTTCTAACCTGTGTTCAAAATTAAGTGTGACGGAGTGCAGCTTACTACTGTGGCACCCCATGCTGGATGTCCTGGGGATCAGACCTGCTAGCCATTGCGCCCTCTTCTGGTGGTGTCTCACCACCATCACTTCTGCTTCAAGGACCCGTGTCACTCCCATGACAATGGCATCCTCTTCATGACACAGCCCTCTGGCTATGCCACGCTCTGTGCTCCTGCCTTCAAGGGGACCTTCAGTCCACTGTCCACCCACTTCCTCAGTGGCAAGTGGGGATGTGGAGGGACTCAGGCCCACCCACTACTCCAGGTCCCAGCCCCAGGACCCTGTAGATGGCTACTACTTGTGGCACCCCCTCAGACTCCTCTGTAGATCTCCCTGGGCCACTTCCCCAGCACCCTCTTTGCCCTTGCCTCAGGGCCTCAGCCTGCAGATCCCTGCAGCCCACCAGGATCTGCCTTTAGCTCCCCAGGTCTCTGCCTGTAGTACTGCTCTGTCCCAGGTGCTTGCTGCCTTCAGCCTGCAAGGCAGCCAGTCCTCCTCCCTCCTCAAGCTCCAGGGCATGACTGAAGCTGCTCTGCTCCCCAGCCCTTCTTATATGGGCAAGCCCAGCCCTGATTGGCTGCTCCTTGCAGACCTTCTCTAGTTGGCTGCCTTCTGTGCAGCCTCCCCAGGGCTCTATTAACACTTTGTGGAGCAGACACCCCATCACACTAAGACTCTGGTGTCCACAGTGCAGTGCGCAAAGTAACCATATCCCAGAGTCCTTAACATCTCTCCCCCTGAAATGTGGCTTCTCTAGCCCTAATTCCATGGTGCACTGTGGGAAAACTTTATTGCCCACCCTGCATGTTACCAGGAAGTAGCTTGCTTTGCAAAAGGCTTGTTGGGATCACTGTCCATTGCAAACCCAGGAGGTTCTCTGATAGTGTGTTTGCAGACTGGTGATCAGAAAACAATGGGTTAATGCTGACCTGAACTGCTGCTGTTTGCAAAGGAAGGGGTTGGCTTCCATTTTCAACAGAGTGGATTACAGATTGTTCAGTTATAGAGGACTAAGGAATTGTTCCATGGAATTCTGGCTGACTCCTGGGACCTGAGTCTAGTGGGGCTATGCTTATACTGCAAAGCAATAGAGCTCAGACCTTAGGTCCTGGCTTAACTTGAGCTCAGACCCTCCAGTCCTGCAGGGTCCTGGAACCCTGGGTCTAAGCCCTGGGTTAGCTCAGTTGCAGTGTAGACACAAAGGACGTTAGGCTTGAGCCTGGACTCAAGAATGTGCTTACATTGCAGTGTAGACATACCCTTATACACCAGATGCTCTCCATTTTCTATTAATATGGAACAAGAAGCTGAGAAAAAAATTATGTGCCAAGTACAATATTTGGATGGTACACATAACACCCTTTAGATTGCTACATACCTTGAATCATATCCTGATTATTTTACTCATGAGTAGTTCCATTGCGGCCAATGGAACTACGCAGGTTAAGCCAGTGGGATTATTATTTGTATGAATCAGGAGGTATTTAGTATAATTAACTAATTGTCTATCACAGTCAAACCTATCACCGTCAAGCCAAACTCCTATAATAATAATTAATAATAACAAATAAATAATTCAAATAGATAATGCACTGTTCCCCTCTTTTTTTTTCTATCTGTATATTTATACTATGCCAGTAACAAATAATAGTCAGTACCCTATCACTTTTCCTAACCATAGTAGTGAGAGAAAAAGGTTCTGTACATTCAGTGAAAACAAGTTTCCCAGAATGGTTAATATGTAATGGTGATATGTAAAATGTATATCAGACTAATGTCAAGACCAGCAAATGATGGCTTATGTGCTAGAGCAGAGACAAGACTAAAATAATAGAAATCAGTATTTTATCTATTTCTTGTTCTTTGTGTAAGAGAGTGATTTTTGGCATCTGTGTAGCTTGTGCTGTTTAGTGCAATAGAAATTAAAAGTGTGCCCAGTGAGCCTGCTTTACATTACCCTTTTAACTATTTTAGGTTAAGGACATTTTAGAATAATCATGGTAGGTTGTAAATAATAAAATTAATATAAAAATCACTGTCCCATGCACAGAGAAACTGCAGACATTGTTTTGTAATTACTGAGTTGTTGTGCTCCTTGCTACATGCCAGATACATAGGGCATGTCTATACTTACCTCCGGAGCAATCGATCCAGCAGGGGTCGATTTATCGCATCTAGTGAAGAAGCGATAAATCGACCGCCGAGTGCTCTCCCATTGACTCTGGTACTCCACCGGAGCGAGAGGCACAGGTGGAGACGACAGGGGAGTGTCAGCAGTCGACTTACCGCAGTGAAGACACCGCAGTAAGTAGATCTAAGTATGTTGATTTCAACTAGCCAGTTCTAGGAGGAACATAAGGCAAAAATCTGTTTTTGCTGTTCTAAGCATTGTACTTTTTAAATATTTTTATTGTGTTGTGCTAGCCTGTGAGAGATCACAAGTCTCATCTCCAGGCCCACACTCCTCAAGCAGTGCTCAGACAGCAGCTGCAACCTGGCAGCTCATTGGAACATCTGGAGAAGTTGAGCTAGCAGAGTTCTAGCTCACCAAGGACAGTACCCATGAAGCTCCTGATTGGGGGAGATGTCTGGTCCCACCAATTGGTTTGGATGCACTATTTAAATCAGAAGGAGGCACAGGAAGTCTCAACCACACACCCCCAGTACTGCCCAAGATAGAAACCCAGCAGGCACAGCAAAATTCACAGTATGGGAAGGCACAACTCAAGAAGCAGTGCACATTACTCTGAGTCATTATTAAATTGGGTTTTCAAATCCTCCCTGAGATGCAGTGCTCTATGCTGCACTCTTCTTATTGCCCTGGTATCTGGCTGCTCAAAATTAGCAGACAGCCTATCTGCCTCCATGCCCCACCCCTATGAAAACTTCTGACCCTTTGCTTCACAGATATTATGGAGCACACAGCAAGTAGCTTTCACTGAGCTCTAACCTAGTAAGCAAACTGCCAGCAACCCTTTAAATAGGCACATTCAATCACGATTCGGTACCTACTCAGCCTCTTGAGGAACCATTCCTTGCTGCTGTCCAGGTGTCTGGTGTACGGCTTCATGGGAGTGATGGGTAGGCTGGGTCTCCTAGGATCACTACTGGCATTTAAACATCACCAATACTTGTTTTGCATTCTGAAAAGAAAGTCTCCACTTGCAGCTTTCTGAACAGACTTGTGTTCTTAAAGATGCAAGTGTCATGTACCTTCTCCGACCATCCCACATGGATGACAGTAAAATGCCCCAGTGATCCACCAGCCCCTGTAACACCATTGAAAAGTATCCCTTTCCGTTTATGTACCCTTAGGTAAGGTGGTCTGATGCCAAGATAGGAATATGCGTGCCATCTATTGGGAACCTCATTTAGGAAAAAAAAACGTCCTGCTCATTGCCAAGAGTTGCTAACCTTCTTTGTAAAAGGTGATCTATGGTCCTGCATACTTGGATCTCAAAAGCCCCCATAGTGGATTTACCAACTACAACTTGATTCCCCACTGACCAGTAGCAGTCTTAAGTTGCAAGCTTCCACACAGCGATCCCCATTTGCTTCTCCACTGTCAGAGTGTTGCTGTGCTGCAGGGCTTGGGAGAGCTCTGCATACAGTTCTTGGAAAGTGGCCTTGTGCATACGAAAGTTCTACAATCCCATAACTGCATAATGATGCAATCCCACCAGTCAGTGCTTGCTGCTTAGGACTAGAAACAGCACTCCACCATATTCATCTGCTGTGTTACTGCCAGAAGCAACTGGGAATGGTTTCTTTCTATGGCTTTCAGCAGGGCTTCTTGAAGGATATTGCCATGTTCCGTGCAGTGGCTCCTTTTCTGGCTCTGGAAATACTGCAGGAAAAGGCGTGTGGTGTTTATTATGTTCACCATAATAGTGCAGAGCTGAGTGTGATCCATGCTTCTCAGAAGATGGTGTACGCGTGGCTACACCAGCCTTTTGAAAAAGCGCATGGAATATTATGGGTTGTAGTTGAGCTCAGGGGGAAGGGTGGGGAAACAGCATCATGGGATGCTGACACCATGTTCCCAGTTCCCCCGGTGAAAATGTTTTGGCCCCATGAGGCATTGGAAGCCCTTCTCAAATCTCCTTGCGGCAAGTTGCAATGTAGGATAGCTACAGTGCACTTCTCTCAGCATTGATGCAAGCACTGATGGTGAGGACATGTTCCAGAGACACAAGGAGTGTGGTGTGGACAGGCACTACTGACTTAATTACTGTGGCAGCTGGATGTCTGTAGTGTAGACATGCCCTGACTCGGCTTGACCCTTGGCTTGACTCTGGCTTTAATCCTGGGCTTGACCTCTGGCTCATCCCTTGACTCTAACTCCACCTTTGAACCTTGGATTGACGCCTGACTCTGTCAACAGCTTAGACACACAGCTCCAGTTCCTGGCACCCAACTCTGACCATAATGCCTGACTTCCCGTGCCCCAGTCTTTACATAGCCTGTATACAGACACACAGGAATTCAAGGTCCTTATCTCAAGCAACTTGCATTTCTAAATTTGTTTTCATTTTTAGAACAAATAGCTAAAATTTTGAAATTTCTTGCAAAAATGAAATCTAAGAAAACTTTCTGTTCAGAACCATCAATATTTTTGTTGATAATGTAAAATAGGTTTTCTTTTGATTATGTAAAAGAACTGTAATATCATATTAAATTAACTAATGTAATATAAATACATTAATAAATACATGGAACAGTGAACTGAGGCCACTGGGTGGCCGTGCCTGTGGATGGTCAATGTAAACAAACTGTCTTGCAGGCCGCCAGCAGATTACCGTGACGAGCAGCGTGCGGCCCATGGGCCGCAAGTTGCCCACCACTGCCATAGATTCATAAAAGGTAACTTAACTGTTTATACCTTCCTGACTATTAAGCAAAGACTATGTTTCTCTTTGCTGTTAGTAGAAGATGAAAGATAAAACAGTTGGATATTTGTTTAGAATTGAATCCATCCCATGTTCAATAAAGGGCTTCTAAACTTTCAGATATTTAAAATATAGCTTTATGCATGTACAAATTTTCCACAGACAGCACTTTATTTGCCTACTGCTCAATCCTATTAGATTAGAAAAGCTAAATGGATCTATTCTAAATCACTGCTCTTCTCATGGTAAGAAGCTGGTTTTGTTTTACTTCAAGCCAAGCATTGGTATTTCTCCTGCTTTCTGGGTACTGGCTGTACTCCGTCTGGTTGCTATGCGTGATAAAGTAGCAGGACTTGGTGTCCTCCAAACTCTGGAGAATTTGTATCTTTTCCACAGCTTTCATATTTACAATACTCTGTAATATCATCAAATTAAATTTGAAAGATTATTGTGCTGAATCATAGGTGGAATCAGTGTATCTACAAAGTTCGAAGTTCATATATTCACTGATTTTTAAGACCAGAAGAACCAATAGATCATCCCGTTTGATCTCCTGTATAACACAGGCTATAGAATTTCACCTAGTTACCTGTATATTGAGCCAAATAACTAGTGCAATTTCTGTTCCTTCTCTGCCCATTTAGATCAAGTTGAGTCCCTGAAGCTTGATTCTTAAATGCTTATTTATACCTAAATAAGTGGTCTTATTTTCCACAAGTGCTGAGCACTCAGCAGCTCCTATTAACTTCAGAGGGACTTATCGAGTGCTCAGCACTTTTAGAAAATCAGGTTACTTATTTAGGTAAATACAGAGACATTTAAGAGCTTAACTTTCTAGCAGAGGCCTGGCCTGACATGGGTAATTAACACATGGGTAGAAAATACAGTTAGGGAGGTAAACAAATTCTTTGTCTAAAACCAGGAAAATTGTGCTAAATAAAGTAAATAAATAGATCAGCAGGCTAAAAAGAAAGAATATCTAAGCCAGCTAAAATAAGAAGGAGAACATCCAGGGAACTATTTACTATGAACTAGATAACAAGGGACAAAATGAGAGAAAATTTCCGTGCAACTTTGGAGCTGTGATGTACCCTGCATCTACCCATCTGTGCTTGAGTCCAATCAACGTAATGTAGTGTTGCTATATGAGAAATAAAGATACCTGAGTGATAAAGTCTGGAGTCAAACTGAGTTCTTGGGGACCAGAGTGGAAAGAGGTCTCAGAAGGCATCCCAACGTACTTTAGGTACCTTTTTTCAGTAAAATATATAATTTAAGTAGAGACACCTCTCTTTCATTGGAAAATTCTAAAAAGTCAATGTTAACAAGTCTATTGATATGGAGAGAACCATCTTGTCCCTTTATTCAATTGATATGATATGCCTGCTTACAGCAGTACCATGGACAGCAGAGTGGCTGGTAAAGTGAAAAAAGTATCATCAAATTGATGTATTCCATTGTGTATCATAAATAATAATTGTTGCAGCAGAGTACAAAAAATGAAAGTTTCAATATTAGAGATAGCATTATTTCATAAAACACAGGTATGATTTATAGTACAATGGATTTGGATGGGTAAGCTTATTCCGTTTATTTTTAGCTGCAGACATGTGAAGCAACTGCAACAAGAAAGAAGCAATTATATTCTATTAACTGAAAGTTTCAATGTGAGAGAGTAGAAACTAAGCAAAGTTTACTAACTTTAATTTCCTTTCACTTTCAGCCTTATTAAGATGCAAAGAAACAGTCTATGATCATCTCAAAGAACTGTTTGACAGCTGGTGACCAGACATGAGAATGAACTTATTTAATTAGCAGTCTCCCCTATATATTGCTCTGTTAATAATCAAGCTGACTCTGTTGACTTAAAATACAGCAGTGGAGTTATTCTTTCACTGGAAAACTAGTAGAGTTAATGTGGTGTAACTGAGATCAGAATTTGCACTGCTTTCTGTGTGTATTCTTTTTATTGATTGAATGAAGACTCAAATCAGGACTGGCATACCTAGGGTGATCAGTTTTTCACATTTAACAAAAGGGATACTCTTCCTGGGTGATCGATAAAGTGAGAAGGATGTTGGACAGGGTCAAGAATTAGTTACAGCTGGCAAGAAATGTTAGAAACAACAAAAATGGTGTGTTGAAATACATCTGGCGAAAAGGAAAGATCAAGGATAGTGTGGGTCCACTGCTCAATGGGGAAGGTGATCTGTAATGGAAGATAGAAAGGCACAGCTGCTCAATGCCTACTTTGCTTCAGTCTTCTCACAAAATAAAACATGTGACTGGATGACTAGTGAAGTTACCATAGGCAATAAAGGTGAAGGGATGCAGATTGGGATAAGTAAAGAAGATGTCAGAGAACTTCCAGTCCAGTGTGAATGAATTCAAATCAGTGGGGCTGGATGCTATTCACCCGAGGGTACTGAAGGAATTAGCTGAAGAAATCGTAGAGCCACTGGCAATAATATTTACAAACTCATGGATGGCAGGAGAGGAAGACTGGAGAAGGGCTAACATAGTGCCTGTCTTTAAAAAAGGGGAGAAAGGAGGAGCCGGGGAACTATAGACCCATCAGCCTGACTTTGATACCTGGGAAGCCAATAGGTCAATGTGTCAAACATTCAATTTGTGACTAGCTAGGGGATGAAGGTAGAATCGCTAGAACCAGCATGGATTTACCAAGAACAAATCATGCCAAACCAGCTTGATTTCCTTCTTTGACAGGGTAACTGATTTGCTGAATAGGGGGAATGCAATGGACATAATATGCTGGACTTCAGCAAGGCTTTTGGCACAATCCCACATGACATTCTGATAAGTAAGCTGGAGAAATGCAAGCTTGATAGAACTACCATTAAGTGGATACAGAATTGGTTAAGCAACCACAAAGAGTAACTGTTAATAAAATTATGTCAGATTGGAGGGAGGTCTCAGGGTTCTACAGGGACCTGTTCTGGGTCCAGTGTTGTTTAACATTTTTATTAATGACCTGGATGTAGGTATAGAGAGCATCCTGCTCAAGTTTGCAGATGACATAAAAGTTGGGGTTGCTAATACTTGGGAGTATTGAGCTAAAATTCAGAGGGATCTTAATAAATTGGAGAACTGGGTTATAGACAACAAAATGAAATTCAACAAAGACAAATGTAACATGCTACACTTAGGGAAGAAAAATCAAATGCCAAAATACAGAATGGGGAAAAACTGGCTTGGCAGGAGCATTGCTGAGAAGGATCTGGGGATTGTGGTGGATCACAGCCTCAGCATCAGTCAGCAATGTGATACTGATGCAAACAGAACAAATGCAATTTTAGGTGTCATTAACAGAGGCATAGCATGCAAGTCACTGGGGTTGACAGTACCGCTCTACTCAGTGCTAGTTAGGCCTCAGCTGGAGTACTGTGTCCAGTTTGGGTCACCAATGTATAGAAAGGATATAGAGACACTTAAAAGAATTTAGATGTGCACAACAAAGATGATCAAAGGGATGGAATGTAAGCCATATAAGCAAAGACTGCAGGAACTGGGTATGTTTAGTTTGCAAAAGAGGAGATTAAGTCAGATATTTGAAAGGCTGACCCCCGCCCCCCCCCCCCCCCAAAAAAAAAGATGGAGACAAGTTGCTCTCTTTTGCCACAGGCCACAGAGGGCAGGACAAGAGGCAATGGGTTCAAACTACAGCATAGCAGATTTAGATTAAATCTCAGGAAAAACTTCCTAACTGTAAGAACAGTAGGACAATGGAACAGACTGCCTCAGGAGGTTGTGGAACCTTTTTCACTGTAGGTTTTCAAAGGAGGCTTGAAAGCCATCTGTCTTGGATGCTTTAAATAAACAAATCCTGTAGCTTGGCAGGGGTGTAGACTAAATGACCCATGCAGTCCCTTCTAAACCTGAGATTCTATGAGTCTAAGGGTATGTCTTCACTACCCACTGAATCAGCAGGCAGTGATCGATCCAGCAGGGATCGATTTATCGTGTCTAGTTTAGACGCGATAAATCGGCCCCTGAGTGCTCTCCCCTTGACTCCTGAACTCCAGCACCATGAGAGGTGCAGGCAGAGTTGACAGAGGAGCGGCAGCAGTCGACTCACCGCAGTGGAGACACCATGGTAAGTCTATCTAAGTATGTCAACTTCAGCTACGTTATTCAAGTAGCTGAAGTTGCATAACTTAGATCAGTTCGCCCCCACCCCCACCCCCCAAGTGAAGACCAGGGCTAAGAATGTATACACTGGGCTGGTTTTTTGGTCTTCCCTTACCACACCTTTTCCCTCATTCTCTCCTACTTCCTGCCCCCCTTTATTCTCTCCCCTATACTTCAGTCTAGTCCTCCTTCCCTACTCATTCTTACATGCATTCTTCTACATTTATTTATTCCTTCCATCTCTCTATTGTATTCCTTCCCTCTACTTTGTCTCTCCACTTATTCCCTTTTCCTCCTTGCCTACCACATGTCTTGCGAGAATCAGGTTCTTACTCTGGTACAGGACGTGAGCTGAAGCATAGGTTGCAGCCCAGTAATCTGTATAAGGCGGTGATGGGAATGAATTGCCTGCAAGCTCATTACCAGTGGTACTAACCGGAGACTGACTGTAATTATATAGAATCATAGAATATCAGGGTTGGAAGTGACCTCAAGAGGTCATCTAGTCCAACCCCCGGCTCAAAGCAGGACCAATCCCCAACTAAATCATCCCAACCAGGGCTTTGTCAAGCCTGACCTTAAAAATTTCTAAGGAAGGAGATTCCACCACCTCCCTAGGTAACACATTACAATGCTTCCTAGTGAAAAAGATTTTCCCTAATATCCAATCTAAACCTCCCCCACTGCAACTTGAGACCATTACTCCTCATTCTGTCATCTGCTACCACTGAGAACAGTCTAGATCCATCCTCTTTGGAACCCCCTTTCAGGTAGTTGAAAGCAGCTATCAAATCCCACCTCATTCTTCTCTTCCGCAGACTAAACAATCCCAGTTCCCTCAGCCTCTCCTCATAAGTCATGTGTTCCAGTCCCTTAATCATTTTTGTTGCCCTCCGCTGGACGCTTTCCAATTTTTTCACATCCTTCTTGTAGTGTGGGGCTCAAAACTGGACACAGTACTTGTGTGTGAGAACTCATTTAAAGGCTGGTGTTCTGTGGATGCTTTGTGAGGGATAGTGACAGGTCCTTGAGTCTTATATACGCTCATCCATCCTGCAGTCAGTCTCATCAGCTGAGCTGGCTTCCTACAAAATGAAATTGTCCCAACACAATGGAGAAATATAATGCTACCAACACTTGGTTGGATTTCCTTCAGTGAGTTCCCAAATAAAACTTTCTATTTCTCTGCTGGAAGCCAAGTGGGTGCAAGATAAACCAAGGAAATTGCAATATAGCAAAAACAAGTATAATATTTTTGCAATAAGCTCTATAAATAAATTTCACACAGAGATAAATTTTATTATTTGAGAATTTGTTTGAGACACTGGGGGATACTTTCTCATGAAAATTCCCTTTACGTTACCTTGTATTGCAGCAAACCTCGTTAAGAACATAAGAACGGCCATACTGGGTCAGACCAAAGGTCCATCCAGCCCAGTATCCTGTCTACCAACAGTGGCCAATGCCAGGTGCCTTAGAGGGAGTGAACCTAACAGGTAATGATATAGTGAAGTGGTTCTCAAAGCCCGTCCACCGCTTGTTCAGGCGCGCCAGGCCGGTTTGTTTACCTGCCGTGTTTCCAAGCTGAAAACTTCTAGCCTCTTTAATCTCTCCTCATATGGGACCCATTCCAAACCCCTAATCATTTTAGCTGCCCTTTTCTGAACCTTTTCTGATGCCAGTATATTTTTTTGGCATGAGGGGACCAAATCTGTATGCAGTATTCAAGATGTGGGCGTACCATGGTTTTATATAAGGGCAATAAGATATTCTCTGTCTTATTCTCTATCCCTTTTTTAATGATTCCTAACATCCCGTTTGCTTTTTTGACTGCCACTGCACACTGCATGGACGTCTTCAGAGAACTATCCATGATGACTCCAAGATCTTTCTTCTGATTAGTTGTAGCTAAATTAGCCCACATCATATTGTATGTATAGTTGAGGTTATTTTTTTCCAATGTGCATTACTTTACATTTATCCACATGAAATTTCATTTGCCATTTTGTTGCCCAATCACTTAGTTTTGTGAGAACTTTTTGAAGTTCTTCACAGTCTGCTTTGATCTTAACTATCTTGAGCAGTTTAGTATCATCTGCAAACTTTGCCACTTCACTATTTATCCCTTTCTCCACATCATTTATGAATAAGTTGAATAGTATTGGTCCTAGGACTGACCCTTGGGGAACACCACTAGTTAGTTACCTCTCTCCATTCTGAAAATTTACCATTTATTCCTACCCTTTGTTCCCTGTCTTTTAACCAGTTCTCAATCCATGAAAGGATCTTCCCTCTTATCCCATGACAATTTATGTAAGAGCCTTTGGTGAGGGACCTTTCTGGAAATCTAAGTGCACTATGTCCACTGGATCCCCTTGTCCACATGTTTGTTGACCCCCTCAAAGAACTCTAATAGTTTAGTAAAACATGATCTCCCTTTACAGAAACCATATTGACTTTTGTGCAACAATTTATGTTCTTCTATGTGTCTGACAATTTTTTTCTTTACTATTGTTTCAACTAATTTGGCCGGTACTGATGTTAGACTTACCGGTCTGTATTGCCAGGATCACCTCTAGAGCCCTTCTTAAATATTGGCGTTCATTAGCTATCTTCCAGTCATTGGGTACAGTAGCTGATTTAAAGGACAGGTTTCAAACCATAGTTAAAGGTTCTGCAATTTCACACTTGAGTTCTTTCAGAACTCTTGGGTGAATGCCATCTGGTCCTGGTGACTTGTTACTGTTAAGTTTCTCAATTAATTCCAAAACCTCCTCTAGTGACGCTTCAATCTGTGACAATTCCTCAGATTTGTCACCTACAAAAGACGGCTCAGGTTTGGGAATTTCCCCAACATCTTCATCCTTGTTGTGAATATCACTCATTTGGTGACACCTGGAAGTGATTTTATGTGAAAATGCACTGGATTAATATTCTTTCTAATGTAGGATACCATAATTTTTTCACAGGTAAAAGTGTCCAATGAATGGCTCATTGAATCCTAGGAACTGCCCTTCTGCATCATACCACTTGTCCATCTAACCAATATCCTGTCTGAGACAGTGGTCAGCACCAGCTGATTCAGCAGAAAGTGAGTTTAAAACACAACCAGCAATGATGTGCTCACAATGATGTGCTAATCCAATTAATTAAAAGGTTGTTTTATGCCCTGAAGATTGAGGATTGATATCCATTCCAAACCCCTTTGGGTTTTTTTTCTAATTATTACTAGTCTAACTCTCAGATCAAAACTTTATACAATATCTTTTTCCCTTCTCCCTGTTACAAATGGCTATGATGTCCCGGGGGGGAGCATATTTTAGAAATCTTTGTTTTTTCTTGATTTCCTTTATAATCAAAGATGCTTCTGCATACTTGTTTTGCTAGAGCTGACCAAAGTGATGGGTTTGGGGTGTGTGTTTTTGTGATTATTTTTAACTGCTTTATCATAAAGAAAGAGAAAATGAAAAGTACAAATGACTTACAGCTCGTATAGGTTTCCAGATACCACATGCTTCACAAGATCTCCATTAGAGTTATACAATAGTGAAAAAAAGATCTTTCCTGCCAAATTAGACTGTGTTTGGTTTATTGGAACACTCAAAAAAAGAGACTCTCTTGTGGTACCTGAGTCACGGTGGTGTCCTCCAGGGGTTCCAGCATCATGGGTTCCTTGGGGTAGTGGGCGAGCGGCAGACCCACAACTCCTCCAGGTAGGGGGCACAGGGCAGGTCCGGCACCTCCTCTGGGTAGTGGGCACAGGGCAAGTTGGGCCAGTCCTGACATGCATCTTGGGCCACAGGGGCTTCCCAGTCACAGGCTAAGCTGGAGGCATCTGGCCTCCATGGCGGCTGTCCCTCCAGTGAGCTCCGAGGGTGAGCCTTTATACTTCTGGGTTGCTGCCTGACCCTCTGAGGGGCGGACTCAGAGCTCCCTAGCTCCGCCCACCCCGGCCTCCAGATGGGCGTGTCCCTCTCTGGGGTGGTGGGGAGCCACACCACCTCACTACATGCCTATTTTGGTAATAGTTTATAGCATCTGTTTACGTTTAATTTGATGTTTTAGTGCTAGGGTTTGTATGGTATTTATTATTTTAGTGGACAGATAGTAGGTAATGTTTTGGGTGCACTGTGGGATTGTGGTGGGAAACAAGCTGCCTCAGACTTTTTCTTTCTACCCAAAACCATGTCTCTTTGATGGAATCTCTTCTCATGAGTTCTCTGTATTCCCATAAACTCTGTAAGGAGAGGGCCGAGAAGGTGATTAGTAGGGTCTAAGGAGAAGCCAAGTACCAGGGGTCACCAGAAGAGGCACATTTTTGACTGCCTCCAGCCTTGAGGTTATTTCAGCCATTTTTCCAATGAGATCTCCTAATGAGTGGGCAGAGTTCCTGGTCATCCATTTCCTGCTTGGTCATAGAGGGGGGCAGTCCAAAGTTACAGGAGGTGTTTGGAGCACAACTGGTTCCTATTCGTTCCAGGGCCTCGGTTCGGTTTCATAACTTGTCAGGACAAGAGGGAAGCATTCTTAATGGCATGTGATCCTTATACCTCCCAGAGCTCCTTCTGGAGTTGGAACTGTAGTGCATGCATGTATCCTGGCTACTTTTGCTCATAAGTGACCTGTTATGTGAATACATGACATGCATATGACTGTCCGTGCTTTGTTCTGTCTCCTGGTCTTTTCTTCACAAGCCAGTATTGCCAAAGACAGATTCTGTGGTACTTTGGAGAGAAGCTTCAAATGAGTGCAGTTTTAAAAAATGTGAAATATATAGCTAGACTTATTGCATAAGCCAATCTCTAAGCAATTCAACCCCTGCCCCCTCAATATGGTATAAAAATGATCATCAGTTTTGCCCAGTCCAATCCTTTGTTTGACCAGTCTTCAAGAACTTTCAAAAGCTAAAGAGTGAGTGTCATACATTTTTCAAATAAAACCCAAGCAATGTGTGCTAATTCACACAATTTCATGCCTACGTTTTTGTGCAATTTGCATGATTGGACACTCAATTCAATTGTGTTGCAGCCAAACTCGTTAATTGAACAAATACATGTAGTCTTGGAATCACAACACTTTGCACAAACAAATGTGTCTCTTTTAAGTAAATTTGGTCCTGATGCCTGAAATAAATATGGGGGGGGGGGATCTGCAGACATTCAAACTGCTTCCCTCTTCGGCTGCAAAATTACACTTCACAAAAACCAGTTATCCTCTTCCACTTGTTGTGTTAACAAGAGAGCCTTTATTGGATTTGTTGGGATCAAAGAGGAGGAATTGCCATGAACATCACATCTTCAGAACATGTGTCCGGTCCCACTAGTGCAAACATATGTCAGGTTTCCCCAAAGAGTCCCAGCGTCAGGCACTAGTGCTTCGTGTGCCTGCTGAATGACAGCATGTTTCAGATTTTTTGAGTAGTGTGTGCTGTATCTTCCGGCCATTGGCAGGAATGATAAGGGTATTAAAGCAGTCACTGCACCCCAGGGAAACTGCCTTACAGGCTTTTTAGGAAGGTACATCTCTCTAGCCCACTAGCTGTCAGGATATAACTTTCCCCCTAACTCAATGTCATCTTTTCAAAACTAGAAATCATGGCTGTTCTTAATCCTAACCTTGATTCCTATTTTAAGCTCTCTCTAGTAAACAAAAATACACCCCTTCTACTTTTGTTTTCTTTGAAAGCCAATATATGGCGTGTCATATAAATGCATATTTCAGCATTTTTAGGAAGTGCACACTGTAGGAGGAAAAAGGCACAGGCAGCTCTTCTCTCTTGTACCCCTCGTACAGGGACCAGCTGCAGCCTGCTCTATCTGCTCCCTTAGCACACAGGAGAGATGGGTTAGTGCTTGCAGCAGCCTTATGTATCTCAAAGGGATCAGGGAAGAGGAAAACGCATGGCCCTTCTTGCACACCACGTACAAGATAGGATTGCAGATGCAGCATGTTGGAGGATTTAGCAGTGGTTAGTGCTCTGTATTTACCTCCCAGCACACCCAGAGTCAGCCTGCCTCTCCTCTGGAAGCAGAATGCCTCCAGGAACTTCTGCTTGTGTAGTGTCCTTCATCCACTAGAATTGAAGTCGTTTTAATATCCACAATCTGGCTCTTATTGACGATTCAGTGGTTAGGACACTAATCTAGGACTTAGGAGACCTGGCTTCAGGTCCCTGCTCTGCAAGACTTTCTGTGTTACCTTAGCCAAATCACGTACCCTACCTCACAGGAGACCTAGATAGTATGGCAGAGATCGGCAAACTTTGGCATGCAGCCTGTCAGGGAAATCCACTGGCAGGCCGGGATGGTTTGTTCACCTGCAGCGTCCAAACAGGTTCAGCTGATCGCAGCTCCCACTGGCTGTGGTTGTCCGTTCCAGGCCAATGGGGGCTGCAGTAAGTGGCAGTCAGCACATCCCTCGGCCCATGCCGCTTCCCGGAGCCCCCATTGGCTTTGAACAGTGAACCGTGGCCAGTGGGAGCTGCGATCAGCTGAACCTGTTTGGACGCTGCAGGTGAACAAACCGTCCCGGCCCACCAGCGGGTTTCCCTGATGGGCCGCATACCAAAGGTTGCTGATCCCTGTATTATGGCAATGAGGGGCCAAATCAGTATCTAACATAGATATAAAGAAAAGGTAATATAACAGATAACACATCTTAATGGAAATGTACGCATCACACATATTACGGCTAATGAGAGAAAGTGATTTTGTGAATGCCCAATAGTGGCTCTATTTACACTTTAGTATTCCTAGCTAGAAAATGTAATTCTCACTTAATTTGATGAGTGTTGATTGTTGTTCTTTTTAAGAGTCAGACACCTGCCTCAATATCTCTGATGCTGCCAACTTTTACTCCCTAAAGCTAATTTTAAAACCCCTTTTAACATATCTGTTTAACATGTCATGTGGCAGGACATTGTGACTCAGACAGACCTGTAACATTTGATATTCTTGTCAGAAAAAAAAACATGTTGTCATTTACAAAATTACCATAGCAAAGTATTTCTTTGTGTATTGTTTTTCCTGTTGTCCTAAACAAGTTGTGCCTTTGCATGTTGTTATCGTATATGTACAGTGATACTTCAAACATTTGGGTTTACGTGGTACACAGTGGTATCACTATGGAAAGTAATCAATAGTACATTTCAGCCTCTATGCATTAAGGAAGCTATAGACATTCAGTGGGTTATTTCTCTTTTGAGAGAGTAATGAATAAACACAGGATTAATAAATTATTCCACATTATTTTATTTATAAATAATATTAATTTTACCAACCACCATGCATGTGGCTGGTGTAGTACAGAAAAAGGGGCCTTTTCCTCAAGTAGCTCATAATATAAAGGTCAAATAGAGAGGGTGGTGTATATTCTTGTGTAAAGTACAGTGCCATCTTGCATTTAAATTGGTGTTAGGTTCTGCTTTATACTATTCCTCCTTACTCCCACTTTAGTTGCTTTTTCTGTTATAACCTTGCCTCTCATTGTGTAAATTTACATTAACTCTGAAGTTGTTCTTAAGTATTTATAGTTCCCGATGAATGTTAATTTAAACAGAGATGTTAAATAGCATAAAAACACAGATGAGGCCTGCTGACTCACAAACTGTGTCGATCAAACCCCTACACACTCACATTCTCCTCAGATCAGCCCTACTTGACCCCAGCCTGCTAGGAACTGCTGGTGTTTCTCTGACTTTCAGTTGTAAGTGTTTTGTTACCCAAAACATACACATCCAACAATGGCGTGGCTTTCTTGGTTCTGCTGGCCAAATTGCTTCTAATCCCATGTCTATCACTATGTTGCAATTCCAAAGGAAACAAACTCTAATTCAGACACTGATCTGCCTTTTAAAGATTGTGCTGTGTTGAATATCTCAACTGCTCACTAGTCATACCAACTTGATTTCTAATTGGACCTGTCTACAATGGAGTTATCTTATTGCTGAGTGATTCTTGTTGTATCTTGTGTAGAGTTAATTTTATTAAACATCTAAAAGCCATATTCCGTTCTAAATTATGAAGAAGTTTTAGTTCTGTTACCAATAGTCTTATGGCACTTTCACAATGAGAGAAGGGAACGAGTAAAGCCGGTAGGCATTTTTATAAGGCTTTCTAAAAGAAAGCTTGCAAAGTATGTCAAAGTCTCCTTGTTAAGTAGCCTCTGCAAAGACTTCAGTGCAAATGTAAATGATGTTGTGCTTTTGATGATTTATGCCAGGAATTTGCTGCAGTTCTGGAATGACCAATATGACTAAAAAGATGCGCAGTTTAATGAAGGACTGTATACTTCACGTAAGATCATCAGGAATGAAAGACTGGAAGAGAATTTCCTGATAAGTGTATTTTCATCTGTCAAGGTAACAGGGAAAAGTTAATGTCTTCTAACTGGATAGTGGATTTTCTTTTTTAAATCTATAATGGAAGTTAGAATCAAAGGGATATCTACACACACCTCTTCTTCTGGGACTTTCTTTCATTCTTGTGGTGTTATGTTTGGTTTGGTTTTTCATCCCTTGACACCTAGAATTTGGTCTTCTCTTAAATTAAAAAGTGGTATCCTGGTGTGTCATAATTTTACTGTCATAATTCATAAGAAAATATCCATATCCTTCTGGGCTAGCCAAGCCTCAAAAGGAGGTGGATTTGTATTGAGCCAATATAGCCAGGGCAAAAATCAATTAGAGTAAAATGTACACAGCTTTATTTACGTAATGAAGTCAGTGGCAGATACATGGCATGGCTTCCTGTCTCCTTAGGAGTTCAGCAAGGCTGCGTTCTGTCACCATCATTGTTCAATATTGGCATTGCTTGTTTGGTTGATGGATAAGCTTGAGGAGGAAGCTGTTGATGGAGTTAAGCTAAGCACCAAATTCTGCTTTCTGCTTTAAGATCTTGAATATGCCAATTTGCTCAGTTTGGTGAATTGATGCAGCTGATGGCCTTCTGGTTGGGCAAGAAGCAGCACACATTTGGTCTGATTATTAATCCAGATAAAACTAAGTCCCTGGTCATTACTGTCAAACAGTGTCCAACTCTGTATTATTACCAGCTCAATATTAACTTGTCAGAATGGGACATTGAGCGGGTGGCAATTGTCAAATATTTGTAAATCCTTCCTTTTATACAGCACCATCATTTTTAAATGGTGTTATACACACATAAATAGAGACACAGTCCCATTCCTGAAGGGTTTAAGTAAGACAAGACAAATACAAGAGAAAATACAGGCCAGCTGTTCAGGAGAAGGAGGGGGAGAGAATATTAATGATGAAAAATAAGGGAGGGATTGCTAAAAGAAGTTAGGTTTGAAGGAGGAGAATGAAGACACTTACCTGATAAGTAATAAGGAGACTATTTCAGGGTCAGATTATGCCACCTTTACTCACATGGAGTATTGTCCTATTTCAGGTGCAATTCCAATGAAGAAAATGGGACTGAACACAGAGTACAACTTAATATAAAGCTGACAGAATCCGGCCTCAATAACTAACAGTGTAAAAATTGTGAATCTCAATCATTATTCTGTGGTACTGTAATAAATATTACATTTAGATTGAATACTATTGCAAAACACAGCATCTTGTCTGAATTTTCAACATGAATGTTTCCAGATCTCAGAAAGCATATTTACAAAATGGTTTTAATTCTTTCCTATGCCACCTCCATAAGGACTTTATTTTATTTTTGGCAGAACAGACAACCATAGAAATTAAAATGTGTTTTTCCAGCTGACAAGACAAATATGTTTAAATTGCCATGAGTTTTTACAAAACATAAATAGCAATGCAGATATGTACCTTAATTCTGTCTCAACCCAAACTATCTATGCACTAAAATTGCCACATATGGTGTAGAGAAAGTAGCCCGACCCTGACAACTCATTGGAAAATGTTTAATTGCTTGAAACACCACTTGATGTACCTTTTTAAAACTTTATTGTTGTAAAGTAAAGGAAAATAGGTCATCTGATGTATCAAAGTTAATGTTCTTTGCAGTTCTTCTGAATTCCCGAGATACAGTGCTCAATGGTTAAACAAAAACAACATTTTGCAGATCTGATTGGCACCTGTCGGCTGTCTCTCAAGGGAAATTGCTAGACTAATTTGTCACCAGAATAGATCATTTCAGGCTGATATTTACTGTTTTGAAAGCTGAAAGAATTGAATCAGCTAACATCTCATTTTCTCCTGGAGAGTTGATTAGTGTCCTTTTTATTCAAAAAGTCAAGCATTGAGCTGATTTAAAACGAGGCATGGCTAAAGACTAAAATAGGTTTGATGAAGCCAGTCAATGTAATATGAAATAAACGTCAGGCACTTATTAATTAAATATAAAACCATAGTCAATGTACTGATGATGACCAGAACCTAAAACTCATATATGAATATTGCAGTTTAAAAATAATATTGAAAAATTAAGATTATGTCCTTTTTCAGGAAATTACCAGTGCTGAAAAATATGTTTCTCTCTGTTTGATTAATAGTATTATATACTTTATTTTTATTCCATAACTAATCATTTTAATTGGATGCATGGGGTGAGCTCAACAGATAGTCCCCTCTGCATAGTAGACAGCCACACTTTTAAGGGTGGTTTGCTTGCAATTGGTCCTAGCAAATCTCTCAATTCTCACTAGTGTCTCCAGGTAGCTTCATGTGCCCCACGGTGCCACACCCCAGGACCTTACCTCAGCTGGCATGCTAACTGTAAGGAGAGTAGCCAGTGGTGGCAACCACTAATAAAGGGCAAGTCTGGCTCTCCCAGTGCACACCAAAGAGTCATTGTTGAACACTTGGTGAATTTTAGACCATAAAAAACAAATACAGAGTGGAAAATTACTTCATTTGGCTCCATTGCCATCGGTGACCTGTTGGATGTGAATTGAAGAAGAAGAATTTTTATTCTAATGATCTTCACATGGCTTGGTAGAGGCTTTTTGTTTTGTTTTGTTTTCTTTACAAAAGGGAGGGATCAAAGTTAAATCAATTTATAAAAATTAAGGGTTAAAATCTATTCCAGTTTACACAAAGTGGAACCTTACTGAATTTTGTGGCATATCACCTTGTGCAGTCAAGGGTGGAAATTGACTTTATGTGGGTTTAATAATAGAACCATGTACAAAAGCAAGTATGAATCTGACAGTCTGCCTTGAACTGCCTGTGACTATTGCCTTGATCTGAAAGGATCAGTCTCTATAGAATTCATATGAAATGTGGCCTCCCTCCTCTATGACCTTCCTGAAATACAAATTCACTATTGTGCTAAATTATTTGTGGAGGATGTGTGTGTGTGTGTATATATGTGGAGTTTGTAATGTCACTGGAGACAGAACTAGGCATCACTGATAATTCTAGTTAGGAATTCAGGTTAAGATCTGAATTTTAGTCTCCGAGAAAAAAACAAAGCAAGGTGTTTTTGTACTGAAACATTTAACTTTTCATGCAGAATTTTGATTACAGATTTCTTGAAAATGGAGCTAATAAGCTAATAGTCTGAAATGAACTCTGACTTCATACTGATGAAACCATTGTGAAGAATGCATACCAGGCTACTTTGAATGTTCACTTTCTTATAAATCTCAAAAAGGGACTGTGGACTCCAGTTGCATTATCATATGCTGCATAACATTCTAATGTTCATGCTGAATATGAATCAGTTTCCCCAATATCCTCTGCTGATGATACCACTGGGACAACTCAATGGGGCATCTTGCAGAGTCAGGTACTTCTGAGTGTGAGTATGGGTGGCAGGATTTAGTCCAAAGCAGCAAAATCATACATAATCTTGATTTCTAAACAAACATCCCAGGAAAGCTCTCTGGAATGGAGGCAAATAAATCAAGGACTCTTGACTCCAATCTTGTTTTTGTGCTGTCTGCAATAAACTGGAAAAATTAAAGACCTAACTCTATAGCCTTTTGGAAGTGCACTGAATGTACATTTCATGAATGAAATCACTTAAATAAGAAGAGTTGTGACAAAATAAAACAATGTGCACTAGCTTTTCTCTCCCTTTTTTTCAGAACCTCTTACAGCAGCTAGTTCTGCTTCTGTATCCTGAATTTTTGCTCCAGAGATATTTTAAAAACATTAAAAACTTTGTTTGAAGTTCTGTTTAATGTTAGTCATAGGAAATCATTTTGCACATCTTTACTATGATGTTCATAGAAGAGCTAAAGATGCAGATCAATAGAGGATTAGCATTAAGAGGGAATAGAACAAGTAAGCCCCAGATGTAGAAGCTTCATACTGCTCTTCTTCCCTCCTATCAGCTGTGTCTCAGATTGAGATGTCTATGGCCTATTGTCTATTGCTAGTCTTCAGACTATCTTTCTTCTTAATTTACGGTGAGTCAGAGAGATGCATCTTCATCTAATGCATTTGAGTTGGAGAATCTAAAAGCAGCACAGCTCTTACTATTATATCACAAGTCTTGCAATACTTGATGTTTTTCCTAAAGCCAGCCCCTGGACTGATGTGAATATGTGAAAATTTCAGGTTTTAACATTTAAAAGGTAAGTTTCTGGCTCTTGTGCTTTCAGAGAAAAGCTTGAAAATATGACCCAAGTGTAACCTAACGAGTCAAATCCCAGAGGGTAAATAAAAAGGATCTAAAATGTATTTTAAGCTGATTATTTTGGTGGGGGAAGGTTCTCCTGATTTCTGAATGCTTGGGGTTGGCAAAACTGAAGATTCCAATGAAGATCAAGGCCCATTGTGCTAAACACTATTCAAACACACTGGTCTTTGCCCTATAGCTTATAGTCTAAATAATAATTAAAAAAAACCATTACTTATTGTTCTACCTATAATCACAGACTGCTGTGAAGATTCACTATTTAATAGAACTGGTTGGAAATTTTCTATCTGAATGATTTTTGATGCAAAATGCCTTTTTCCAAAATCTAAATTTGCACTCCTAACATGCAGCATTAAAAGGAGTATGAGTAGAACCCAGGTAATTTGCAAATCTATATGTTATAATATTTTGGCATTTGCATATTTATGCTGTGGAAATAGTTTCTCTTTTAACAGATTTCTTCATTGTTTACTGCTCACACAATAGGTCCAGGAATAGAGTCATGCTCCTAAGACATTTGGGAATAGAGGCATATCATAGTCTATGACTTTCTTTTGAGGATGTGCCCTTGGAACAAAGTGAATGCTGGTATAATTTTCAGCACAATATCCATGGATTGTATGAGGCATGCAAGACACTGATAATTGAATTATTTGAGCTAATGTATATGCACTGTAACCTTTTGAAGAGACCTCATAACTAAAACAGAGGCATAAAGTACTTTCTGAAGTACAGGACTCACTCTACTTTTCAGCAGCCTGTGGAGTTGATCACAGAAGTCAAAGATAGATCTCCTATGCGAACAAAAGTATAGGATGTTGTCAGTCTGTTTGCTGTAAGGAAAGCATACTGTATCTATGAGTTGTCTTCCTAACTATTCTATCCCTTTGGTTCTCCAAACTGTTTAAGTAGCCAAGTAACAAAAACATTAAGGAAAGTTTTCTCTGCAAGCTTACAGATATATCTATTGTATATATTCTTACTGGTATTATTTTTTATTATTCAGATATCACCATAAACATGTGATGGTTTATAAATTATTTTGATGAATAGTACAAGGACTTTATAATATAATAGTCCATTTTTCTGAAGATCATGTACAACAAGGACCTACTTTTACATAATAAAGAATATACAGACTAAAACACAGCATAGGTTATAACAGGTTATTTATTACAATGAGAGAACAGACAAAAAGAGGAACAAACAGAGTAATTAAAACAAAAACAAAAAAAGAAAGACATAAAATAATGAATAATAGAACAGTCTATTACTGTTCATTTTGTAAGGTTTTAATTCTTTACAGGTGAATCTTGGGCTCTCTGAAATGTATGGATGATTTCTGTGACAAATATGGGGGAGTGCTTTAATAATTATTCATATGGTATCTGGATCTGCTGTTAGCATGGTATGTCTATACAATACATGTGGATGTATATTTCACCCTAAGGAGTGGTTTGGGTAGTAGAGCCTACCCACCTAGAGAGGAGGAATCCCTTTCTAAGGGCTGGTCTACACTGAAGAGTTGCATCGGCATAGCTATGTCTTGCAGGGTTGTGGAAAATTCACACTCAGGAGAGATCTAGTTAAGCCAACCTAACCCCCAGTGTAGACAGTGCTAAATCAAAAAAAAAAAAAAAAAAAAGAATTCTGCCTTTCAAGGAACTGGATTGATGGGAGAACCCCTCCAGCTCTGTAGTAAGTGTCTACACTGATGTCCTATAGTGGCACATATCCTACTAGTGGCCTAACAACTTCCACTGAGGGATGCAGAGGGTGGGAGGGGGATCAGGGCTGGGGCAGGGGGGTTGGGGTGCAGGGGGGTGAGGGCTCCAGCTGGGGGTGTGGGCTCTGGGGTGGGGCTGGGGATGAGGGGTTTTGTTGTGCAGGAGGGTGATCCAAGCTGGGACTGAGGGGTTTGGAGGGTGGGAGGGAGATCAGGGCTGGGGCAGGGGGTTGGGGCACGGGAGGACATCACTATAAGGTGGGTAGAAAGCTGGCTAGATTGTCGGGCTCAATGGGTAGTGATCAATGGCTCCATGTCTAGTTGGCAGCCGGTATCAAGTGGAGTGCCCCAAGGGTCGGTCCTGGGGCCGGTTTTGTTCAATATCTTCATAAATGATCTGGAGGATGGTGTGGATTGCACTCTCAGCAAATTTGCGGATAATACTAAACTGGGAGGAGTGGTAGATACGCTGGAGGGGAGGGATAGGATACAGAAGGACCTAGACAAATTGGAGGAATGGGCCAAAAGAAATCTGATGAGGTTCAATAAGGATAAGTGCAGGGTCCTGCACTTAGGACGGAAGAACCCAATGCACAGCTACAGACTAGGGGCCGAATGGCTAGGCAGCAGCTCTGCGGAAAAGGACCTAGGGGTGACAGTGGACGAGAAGCTGGATATGAGTCAGCAGTGTGCCCTTGTTGCCAAGAAGGCCAATGGCATTTTGGGATGTATAAGTAGGGGCATAGCGAGCAGATCGAGGGACGTGATCGTTCCCCTCTATTCGACATTGGTGAGGCCTCATCTGGAGTACTGTGTCCAGTTTTGGGCCCCACACTTCAAGAAGGATGTGGATAAATTGGAGAGAGTCCAGCGAAGGGCAACAAAAATGATTAGGGGACTGGAACACATGACTTATGAGGAGAGGCTGAGGGAGCTGGGATTGTTTAGCCTGCAGAAGAGAAGAATGAGGGGGGATTTGATAGCTGCTTTCAACTACCTGAAAGGGGGTTCCAAAGAGGATGGCTCTAGACTGTTCTCAATGGTAGCAGATGACAGAACGAGGAGTAATGGTCTCAAGTTGCAGTGGGGGAGGTTTAGATTGGATATTAGGAAAAACTTTTTCACTAAGAGGGTGGTGAAACACTGGAATGCGTTACCTAGGGAGGTGGTAGAATCTCCTTCCTTAGAGGTTTTTAAGGTCAGGCTTGACAAAGCCCTGGCTGGGATGATTTAACTGGGAATTGGTCCTGCTTCAAGCAGGGGGTTGGACTAGATGACCTTCTGGGGTCCCTTCCAACCCTGATATTCTATGATTCTATGATTCTATGATCAGGGGTGCAGGCTCAAGGCGGCACTTACCTCAAGCAGCTCCCGGAAGCAGCAGCATGTCCCCCTCCAGCTCCTACGCGGAGGTGTGGCCAGGCGGTTCTGCATGCTACCCCATCTGCAGGCGCTGCCCCCACAGCTCCCATTGGCCGTGGTTCCTGGCCAATGGGAGCTTCAGAGCCAGCACTTGGGGCTGCAAGTGAAGAGGGGTATCATGGTTATAGGGCCACATGAAAAATCATCTCAGAGAACAGTTATAATTGTAGGTTGACTTTTTTGTCCTTTTGAGGCTTGTCCATATGCATCCTTACTCTTGGGAGAATACAAAAGTAAAGGCTTTTCATGAGGTGATTCTGAGGAGTGTTAATTACAAGTGACTTCAAGATTTCTCCTCTGAGATGTAATGATCAAGTTATATCTTGGCAGTTGGTGTAATAATACATCGTTGTGGTTTTATTTGTCAGTATTTGTATGGGTTTGGAATCAATGAGAGGGAGAAAGCTCTAATTTTCAGCACAGAGGAACATCTCCTACAGAGTCCATAAACCATCAGAACTGTGGTGATCTAGATAAGCATTTGTGCTCACTCTGAAACTTATTTCTGCAAAAGATGAGGCTGGTGAGAAAGGAACTCCCTGACAGACATGTTTCTCCTTTGTTCCCTCAACAATGAGTCTTGAATGTCCTGAGGCATTGTAACCCAATGCTTTCATGCTGTCAAGATGCAGTTAGTTTGCTTCCTGACATAGACAGCCCTGCAGAGGCCTCAGGCATAGTTTGGCTAATGATGTCACATAGATGCATGAAGCCATGGAGTCTAACATCTGTAAGAAGAATCACACATATCTCTGAGGTTGGGGTCTAATGATCTGGATGAATATTTTTGTCCAAAACATTTTTCCAGTGAAAAATGCAGATTTGGGTTGGCTGAAACATTTTATGAATGTGTTGAGTTCAGTGAATTGTGTCAGTTGAAACTAAAGAAAGTAAACAATGAACATACTGAAATGAAGGGTTTCAATTTTTCAGGCTAGATTTCCAAGAGGTCTTAGGCATCATCCACAAAAGGAGGCATCATCTCCAATCTCTTTTTTTTATTATCCAATAGCCCACCTAGAGCAGGAAATTAAACCCAGATCTCTCAGGTGAGCACCCTAGCCACCAGGCTCCACCTTATTCTGGGGATGGTCTCACTATACCTCTCTCACAGATGCTGTTTCACTTTGTCTGAATAAATAAATATGAATTGGGAGCAGGAACTGGAACCTCAGTGTCTCTCTGTGGTGGGGTGTACAAACCCCACACTAGACAACAAGGGGTTGAGGGATTATTTTAGGCTCAGCCAGCCCTGCCCTGCCACAGCTTCAGTAAATGATCCATCTGCTGGAGCAAATTAAAAGGCAGGGAATTAGCTCATTTGGGTGGTAGAGCTGGAGGTGAGAAGACCTGCAGCCCACAGCCCCAGCAGAGCAGAGGGAAGCCTAAGACTGATCCAGCTGTCCAAAGGGGCCCTCCATCAAGAAAGGGGGAGGGCACCCTGGAGACAACCAGAGAGAGAAGTACGCTCTGAACCTTGGACATTGGTAACTCCCTCTTATCTATTGTGGTTTGGGTTTCGCAACCATGGGAAAACCTTGGACTAAGCTGACCTCTTGGGGCAGTGGGGAAGAGGCCCATGGAGGGCAACCTTCATTGCCAGACTACTGGTAGCCCAAAGGGCCCTGGATCAGAGCTCTGTGGAGTGGGAGGGCCTGGGTTCCCCTTCCCCATATTCCCCATCTGGGAACTGTTACAGCCTCTAACAGAGATGTGCCCTAACCACCAGGCTATAGAGTCCTTCTCACACTCTCTCTCTGGCCAAATTAAATATTTATACAAAGTAGAACAGCTTCAGCAGGAGATATTCCCACCTCAGACTACCCTTGTGTGACCTAGTGGATAGGGGAGATCCAGGTCCAAATCCCTGCTCCAAGTCAGATAGAATGGAGGCTTGAACCTAGGTCTTCCACCTCCTAGATGAGTGCTACCAGTGGGCTATAGGGAATAAGAGAGATGGGGGTGGGTACCATCACAATCACATCATTTTTCTGTGTTAGGCATGCTCAGAGCATGTCTATCTGATCAGGTCTCACAGGTGAGATGGGCAAGGAAAGAGAACACCCAGTATGAGGATCCTGCAGGTGCTTGGTGTGAGCCAGATAGTGAGCAGCTCAGCAATACCAAGACTTAGGTAGCTCTGCTTATGCTCACCAGCAGAAATATAGATGGCTAGGGGATTTTACCATTGGAAAGACACTTAATAAAGTTAGGCAGCTGTCGAACAGAGATTTTTGAGGATTTACATTTTGGATTTAGGCACCAAAATTGGCAGTTAGGCACCTACATCTATTTGTGGATCTAGCACTTTACCCTGCAAGAAGCATATTCAATGAGCCAGATAAGTCAAAGTATGAAAGTTGGCATCTTACAAGACTGTCCTATCAAATGTGTCCCCTTGTTGTTAAATGTGACAACTGCTATACTCTGAGGCAAAAGAAAAATAGTACCCCTGGGAAGGTAACTCACCTGCTTGAGGTCAGGAAGCACATTGTCTGTGAAAGTGGAGGTGAGTTGATGTACTTTTTCTCTGCTTCTCTGGGAGCTAACCTAAACAAGATAATAGCTTGTCCCCTGTGAGGAAGTGATGTTATCTACACTATTTGATAGTGGCAATCTTCATCTGCAGTATGGCTGAGGAAAAGCTAAGAATAATAAAAAATCAACAGTGACTTCAATACATATTGTTAGGATATAGATATTCAGGCCTGTCTGTAAAGGCCTATACTCTAAGAATGTAGGTGTATTCTTATTGCTTGGCTAGTTATAGAGGTACAAAAGAGAATCAAAATCACTGTCTGCCAGTGTAAGGGCCTTTTCTTACTGTGACAGTCTGAGGCCCTGTTCTTAGGCTAAGGCCTTTGGCTAAGCAACAGAGGCAGCCATAAGCTGGGAAGCGAACGGTCACATTCTCACATTCCAAACTACTCACATTGAAATAAGGTGCTATTGGGCTGTTAGGAATACAATCCTGTCCTGATAGTGCCTATCACCTCCAGAGAAAGGGAAGTGCCTAGAAAATGTAAAAGGAAACTTAGTTTGATAGCATCCTGTCTGGCAAGAACTCACTTATCAATAGCTGGGATGTGAAATCCTCACTTCTGTATTGTTTTGTCATTATAGTTCCCACTTTGCTATTATTTGCCTGTATAATCTCTGTCTGGTTCTGTGATTGTTCCTGTCTGCTGTATAATTAATTTTGCTGGGTGTAAACTAATTAAGGTGGTGGGATATAATTGGTTACATAATCATGTTACAATATGTTAGGATTGGTTAGTTAAATTTCAGGAAAATGATTGGTTAAGGTATAGCAAAGCAGAAGTCAAGTTTTATTATATAGTCTGCAGTCAATCAGGAAGTAGGGGGGTGGGGTGGGCATGCGGGTGGGGGAAATGGGAACAGGGAATGGGGATAAGGAAATTGGAATCATGTTTTGCTAAAAGGGGAAATGGGAACAGGGAATGGGGCTGGGGAAATTGGAATCATGTTTGGCTAAGGGCAGGAATGGGAACAGGGACACAGGTGTAAGGCTCTGTGGTGTCAGAGCCGGGAAGGAGGATACTAAGGAAGGAAACTGGAATCACGCTTGCTGGAAGTTCACCCCAATAAACATCGAATTGTTTGCACCTTTGGACTTCAGGTATTGTTGCTCTCTGTTCATGCGAGAAGGACCAGGGAAGTAAGTGGGTGAATGAATAAGCCCCCTAACACATATGGTTGGCCAAACATGAAAAATGTCCTGATAATGGCTACAAGAATCCAGGCAACAGGGGAAATGCATTCCTCCTTAATCCTAGTGATTTTACATCTGAAAAGTAACACAGAATATTATGTCCAAGTTGCTGAAGACACTATCCAAGGACATGGAGGGTGTATGGAAAGGACGTATTTGCCATTTGCTCAGATAACAAATAAAATGAAAAATCCAAGAGGACATCCCAGGTCCAAATTTATGGACATTTGGAAGATTCTTTAAACTAAATTGAGAAAGCGGAATTACCTCACACAGTCCTAACTCACACTGTGGAGGTTAAATTCTTCCACAACCATGAGGTTCATAGCTTGTTGATTGAAAAATAGCTGCCAAAAATATTTAGTGGAACTGTCAGGAAGATCATGGACAAGATCCTAGCCCTATCTATGGCCCTTCTGAGCCACTCCAGATGCACTAAGGGGTTTTACACTTTGCTTTCCCAGCCAGCTGAAAAGTTCCCTGGTGTGGAAGAATCATTGGGTAACATACAGCCAGAGAAGCTGGCTGTATCCCCCAGGACCCAGCAAAAGGGACATGGTGAAAGGAAGAAAGTCTAGCAAATCTAGGATGACATAATAGAACACTGGGAGCTGTCATCAACCAGAACTAATTAAAGCAGCCTCTGGGCTGATCTAATTTGTGCTATGAGATGGAGTTGGCACCCAGATTAAGGGGATTGTAAAGAAAGAATATACCCAACTTTTTCCATGTCTCACCTCAAGTGCTGCATTCAATCCATCTTGGCTAGATGACAAGATTGAGCCATCTGCCTGTACATTTCCATCCAACTAACATAAGTATGTTGAATGTTGTGCTGGGTACAGCACGGATTTTGATATAAACATGGCAAGTAAGTTACACAAGAATGGATTCTGAAGATGGTTTCAGAGGGATTCAACAAATTATGGGTATGACACTATTACTGAAGTCTCAAGGGAAATCTTGTTGAGCTAAGCAACGACAAAGAACTGGAACAGTGCAAGAAAAACTCTACTCATAGAAGTGTAAGCCCAGTGACCTGAAGCTCTAGAGACTACAAAGCTTTCTGGTCCCATCTGTTGAACAGAGGGGGAGAATGACCACAGATCTTCATCCATCTTCTTAACCTCTGAGGATAGGACAAGAAGCAATGAGCTTAAATTGCAGCAAGGGAGGTTTAGTTTGGACATTAGGAAAAACTTTCTAGTTGTCAGAGTGGTTAAGCAGTGGAATAAATTGCCTAGGGAGGTTGTGGAATCTCCATCACTGGGGATTTTTACAAGCAGGTTGGACAAACACCTGTCAGGGATGGTCTAGATAATATAGTCCTGCCATGAGTGCAAGAGACTGGACTAGATGACCTCTCAAAGTCCCTTCTAGTCCTATGATTCATCTGCATAAATTATTTACCTAGAAATTCCAGAGGTGAAGAAGCTCTATCCCATCTATTGGTTAAAGCACGAAGTATAGCTACAAGGGGGGAGAGTCGTTTCTATAAGTTTTCTACCCAGAATTTCTCCAGTGGCACTTTGGGAGACACCATAACTGTACACAAACTCAGAACTGGTTGAATAGAGGAATCAAAGGGAGATGGGGAAAAGAGGCTCCTATCTTCTGGCAAGGACTCTGCTCAAGAGTCCTATATGTTCTTAGATTCTACACCATTGAGGGACTCTTTGGTGACACAGAGGCTACTTTTTACTGAAGCCATAGAGGACAACAGCAGAGCTGAGTGAACTCTGGTGAGACACTTCCTACTCTGCAACTAAATAAAGCTGAAATCACTACAATTGAGTTAGATGGTGAAGCCTTGGGACTACACAGCACTTCCCAAGGGACGTTGCCAATTGCAGCTCAGGAATCTGGGATTACACTACCAACTGTCATCAAACTGTGAGTTGGGTTTAGCAGATGTGGGAGAGGGAAGTAACATGGTATAGGGGATGTCATAAATATAAAGGGAAGGGTAAACCCCTTTGAAATCCTTCCTGGCCAGGGGAAAGCTCCTCTCACCTGTAAAGGGTTAAGAAGCTAAAGGTAACCTCGCTGGCACCTGACCAAAATGACCAATGAGGAGACAAGATATTTTCAAAAGCTGGGAGGAGGGAGAGAAACAAAGGGTCTGTGTGTCTGTCTATATGCTGGTCTTTACCGGGGATAGACCAGGAATGGAGTCTTAGAACTTTTAGTAAGTAATCTAGCTAGGTATGTTTTAGATTATGATTTCTTTAAATGGCTGAGAAAAGAATTGTGCTGAATAGAATAACTATTTCTGTCTGTGTATCTTTTTTGTAACTTAAGGTTTTGCCTAGAGGGGTTCTCTATATTTTTTGAATCTAAATTACCCTGCAAGATATCTACCATCCTGATTTTACAGGGGGGATTTCTTTATTTCTATTTACTTCTATTTTTATTAAAAATCTTCTTGTAAGAAAACTGAATGCTTTTTCATTGTTCTCAGATCCAAGGATTTGGGTCTGTGGTCACCTATGCAAATTGGTGAGGCTTTTTATCCAACATTTCCCAGGAAAGGGGGGGTGCAAGTGTTGGGAGGATTGTTCATTGTTCTTAAGATCCAAGGGTCTGGGTCTGTAGTCACCTAGGCAAATTGGTGAGGCTTTTTACCAAACCTTGTCCAGGAAGTGGGGTGCAAGGTTTTGGGAAGTATTTTGGGGGGAAGGACACGTCCAAACAGCTCTTCCCCAGTAACCAGTATTAGTTTGGTGGTGGTAGCGGCCAGTCCAAGGACAACGGGTGGAATATTTTGTACCTTGGGGAAGTTTTGACCTAAGCTGGTAAAGATAAGCTTAGGAGGTTTTTCATGCAGGTCCCCACATCTGTACCCTAGAGTTCAGAGTGGGGGAGGAACCTTGACATGGTGGCATAGTGGTGGGATTAACCTGAAATCATTTTGAGATCCAGTTGAGATTTTTTGAACTAGAAATACAGATTTTAAAAAGGAAATTTTTTTTTCCTTTGGAAAGGAAGTCCAGAAAGCAGCTGAAACTGAAAGCAGCTTGTTTTTTCTCTGCTTTGTGGCCAAGCAGAGACAAAAGGAATTATCTTTGTGAATTGCAGGTTTTCTTTGCCTGGAGGCAGGGTACTTAACTCCTGCAGGGAAATTCAGTCTTCCAACCCAGAGGTTTTTTTTTCTTCCTAAAAGTAAATAGGGGGTGTGTGTTCTACCCATTTGCTTTTTCTTTGGGCTGGGTAAGCAGGTTTCCAAGTAGTTGGAGGTTTTTTGCTTTAATTTGGGCCCAGAGCAGAGACAAGGGAATTGTCTTTTTCTGTAGGCTGACAATCACTATCAGAGAATAGGTATTCTATTCCAGCACAGCAAAATTTTACAGCCAAGTTTTGTTTGTTTATTTCTAAACCTCGGGTGTAAAGTTAGTTAAAAACAGAGAGGTTAGAATGACAAAATCCGCGGCTCGACTACAGCTCGAATTAGCCAAATTTCAGGCTGAGGAAAGACAAAGGGAACATGAAAGACAGATAGAACTCATGCGGCTGAAGAAGGAACAAGAAAGGGAGGCAGCGAGAGAAGCAGAACAACACCAAGCGGCTGCTCACAGGAGAGCTATGGAAGCAAGGGACAAAGAACTGGAGGAGAAGGAAAAAGAGAGGAAGTATGTGGAGGAGATGGAGAAGATAAAGGCTCAGCAGAATATCCCAACAAACCCTAGTAATCCTTCTCCAAGTACCACTTCCCATCCCAGAAAGTTCCCCACCTACAAGGCAGGCGACGATACTGAGGCCTTCTTAGAAAACTTCGAAAGGGCCTGCCTTGGGTACAACATCTCTACTGACCAATACATGGTAGAGCTGAGGCCGCAGCTCAGTGGACCCTTAGCTGAGGTGGCAGCTGAAATGCCTAAAGAACACATGAACAAGTATGAACTGTTTAAATCCAAGGCGAGAGTCAGAATGGGGATAACACCCGAGCAGTCTCGTCGGAGGTTCCGAGCCCTAAGGTGGAAACCAGACATGTCATTTACCCGACATGCCTACCACATTGTGAAACTTTGGGATGCCTGGATATCAGGAGCAAGTGTTGAATCTCCAGAAAATTTGCCCTTCCTAATGCAAATGGAAAAATTCTTAGAGGGTGTTCCTGAGGAAATAGAAAGATACATCCTAGATGGGAAACCCAAAACTGTAATCGAGGCAGGAGAGATTGGAGCCAGATGGGTGGAGGTGGCAGAGAAGAAGAAAACTGGTCGCAGTTGGAGCGGAGACCAGAAGGGACCACCCCAGACCACACCCTATTACCGGGGGCCGCCCAAGGCCCCACCTACCTCCCAAAGAACCCTCCAGACCCCTTATCGTCCCGCCACCCCATTCTCCAGCAACCCTCCTTGCCCCAGTGACCCGTCAGCTGGACGATGTTTTAAATGTAACGAGCTGGGGCATGTAAAGGCGAACTGCCCCAAGAACCCCAACAGATTACAGTTCATTGCACCGGAATCACACCAGAGGTCCACAGGCCCAGATACCTCCCAGATACCCTTGGAGCAGAGGGAAACTGTGAGTGTGGGCGGGAAGAAGGTCACCGCGTGGAGGGACACCGGAGCACAAGTGTCAGCTATCCATGCTTCCTTAGTGGACCCTAATTTAATCAACCCAGAGATCCAAGTGACGATTCAACCCTTCAAGTCCAACTCTTTCAATTTGCCTACAGCCAAGTTGCCTGTCCAGTACAAGGGCTGGTCAGGAATGTGGACTTTTGCAGTCTATGATGATTATCCCATCCCCATGCTGTTGGGGGAAGACTTGGCCAATCATGTGAAGTGGGCCAAGAGGGTGGGAACGGTCACCCGCAGCCAGGCTAAACAAGCCGTGAGGCCTAGCTCTGTTCCGGAAACTTCTATCAGGACCCGGTAAGAGGAGATGGACCCGGACCCCAGGCCAATGTCTGCAACAGCAGTAGTGGATCCAGTCCCAGAGACCCAGACGGAACCAGTCCCAGAACCGGAACCAGCCGAACAACCAACACCAGACCCCGTGTCAGCACTGAATCCAGTACTTGCAACCTCAACACCAGAGGGCCCCACCGAACCTGAACTGGCAGCAGCCGATAACCCTACACAAGAGGCTCAGCCGGAGCCTGAATCCCAACATAGTGCACCAGCGGAAAGCGGTTCACAGTCAACAGAAACAGCTCCATCCCCTATATCGCTTCCCGAGGGACCAAGCCTAGGTCCCCAATCCAATGAGGAACTGATGTCTCCAGCATCAAGAGAACAGTTCCAGACGAACAGGAAGCAGATGAAAGCCTCCAGAGAGCTTGGACGGCGTCACGGAGCAACCCACCACCTCTCAGCTCTTCTAATCGATCCAGGTTTGTTGTAGAAAGAGGACTTTTATACAAGGAAACTCTTTCTGGGGGACACCAGGAAGACTGGCATCCTCAGAGACAGTTGGTAGTTCCAACTAAATACCGGGCCACGCTCTTGAGCTTAGCCCACGATCACCCTAGTGGCCATGCTGGGGTGAACAGGACCAAAGACCGTTTGTGGGGGGTCATTCCACTGGGAGGGAATGGGCAAGGATGTTTCTACCTATGTCCAGTCTTGTGAGGTGTGCCAAAGAGTGGGAAAACCCCAAGACCAGGTCAAAGCCCCTCTCCAGCCACTTCCCATCATTGAAGTTCCATTTCAGCGAGTAGCTGTGGATATTCTGGGTCCTTTTCCGAAAAAGACAGCCAGAGGAAAGCAGTACATACTGACTTTCATGGATTTTGCCACCCGATGGCCGGAAGCAGTAGCTCTAAGCAACACCAGGGCTAAAAGTGTATGCCAGGCACTAGCAGACATTTTTGCCAGGGTAGGTTGGCCCTCCGACATCCTCACAGATGCAGGGACTAATTTCCTGGCAGGAACTATGAAAAGCCTTTGGGAAGCTCATGGGGTAAATCACTTGGTTGCCACTCCTTACCACCATCAAACAAATGGCAAGGTGGAGAAGTTTAATGGAACTTTGGGGGCCATGATACGTAAATTCGTAAATGAGCACTCCAGTGATTGGGACCTAGTGTTGCAGCAGTTGCTCTTTGCCTACAGAGCTGTACCACATCCCAGTTTAGGGTTTTCCCCATTTGAACTTGTATATGGCCGTGAGGTTAAGGGGCCATTGCAGTTGGTAAAGCAGCAATGGGAGGGATTTACACCGTCTCCAGGAACTAACATTCTGGACTTCGTAACCAACCTACAAAACACCCTCCGAACCTCTTTAGCCCTTGCTGGAGAAAACTTACAGGATGCTCAAAAAGAGCAAAAAGCCTGGTATGATAAACATGCCAGAGAGCGTTCCTTCAAAGTAGGAGACCAGGTCATGGTCTTAAAGGCGCTCCAGGCCCATAAAATGGAAGCATCGTGGGAAGGGCCATTCACGGTCCAGGAGTGCCTGGGAGCTGTTAATTATCTCATAGCATTCCCCACCTCCAACCGAAAGCCTAAGGTGTACCATATTAATTCTCTTAAACCCTTTTATTCCAGAGAATTAAAGGTTTGTCAGTTTACAGCCCAGGGAGGAGACGATGCTGAGTGGCCCGAAGGTGTCTACTACGAAGGGAAATGTGGTGGTGGTGTGGAAGAGGTGAACCTCTCCATGACCCTTGGGTGTATGCAGCGACAGCAGATCCAGGAGCTGTGCACTAGCTATGCGCCAACGTTCTCAGCCACCCCAGGACTGATTGAACGGGCATACCACTCCATTGACACAGGTAATGCTCACCCAATTAGGGTCCAACCTTACCGGGTGTCTCCTCAAGCTAAAACTGCTATAGAACGGGAGATCCAAGATATGTTACAGATGGGTGTAATCCACCCCTCTGAAAGTGCATGGGCATCTCCAGTGGTTCTAGTTCCCAAACCAGATGGGGAAATACATTTTTGCGTGGACTACCGTAAGCTAAATGCTGTAACTCGCCCAGACAACTATCCAATGCCACGCACAGATGAACTATTAGAGAAACTGGGACGGGCCCAGTTCATCTCTACCTTGGACTTAACCAGGGGGTACTGGCAGGTACTGCTAGATGAATCTGCCAAGGAAAGGTCAGCCTTCATCACACATCTCGGGCTGTATGAATTTAATGTACTCCCTTTCGGGCTGCGAAATGCACCCGCCACTTTCCAAAGACTTGTAGATGGTCTCCTAGCGGGATTAGGAGAATATGCAGTCGCCTACCTTGACGATGTGGCCATATTTTCGGATTCCTGGGCAGACCACCTGGAACATCTACAAGAAGTCCTTGAGTGCATAAGGGAAGCAGGACTAACTGTTAAGGCTAAGAAGTGTCAAATAGGCCTAAACAGAGTGACTTACCTTGGACAAGTAAGGTAAAAAATCTCAAAACTATTATAAACAATCTGGTTTGTTCCTCTTACGTCTCCTCAGGGAATGTTGCTTGGAGATATAGCTAGCTGAAAATGGGAATTTCTGGGAAATTCCAGTGTTCTGATTTTTTTTTTTTGTCATCCAGAATCAGGATGAAAAGTGTAAATATATATATTTTTTGCTGAACAGAAAGTTTTGAAAACATTTAATTCAGAAGGAAATATAAAAATATTTAGTTTTGGATTGTTGAACATATCAAAATGTGTTGATTTGGTTTGGCATTGTTCAGCTTTGGTTAGCATTGAATTGTGTCCACCTAAACTTCTGCAATGCCTCATGGGAAATGTAGTTTGGATGCTCAGGTCCTTAGGTCTCCTCTGTTAGGTGAGTTGCCTGGATAAATTCCCACAGACAATTTCAATTTTTAGAAACTGACTTTTCTATTTGGAGAAAAAAAAAACATTTTGACAGAAAATTCCCAACCAATTCTATTTGCATTACACCACCTATTATGCTTTTGACTGATTCTTTCCTTCTGTGGAGGTTTCACTAACTGAGGGAAAGTAATTGATTGGTGGATCTGGTGTCCTGATCTGTGACTGGTGGAGACGTACCATCGCTAGCCAAGGTGGTTGCCCAGTAAGATAAGGGAAGAAAAGACTATATTAAAGCAGATTCCTGGTGAATAATCTTCTCTTCTTGTAAGACCTCAACTTATGATAGAAGAAACTGTTGGTGATCAATCCTTACCAAAACAACTCATAAGATTTTCATGCTATCTAATCAAATCCTGACTTCTAGTCTAGAGGGCCAGTTCTAATTATTATTAACATATGTACATATAATTACTCTGTGCATTAACAGAAGAAAAGATGATTTCTTTATTAATGTGTGGGCTGAAGATGATGTAATGTAATATTTTTGGACTTTCACTTCATTTATCTAGACTTGCCTGACCCGAAAGGCTCATGCACACACACATTTCCTTTTGAAGAATTGACTTCTGTTCCTATTTGGCACTCCAATGCCCAACTCTGGTAAGGCATCCTGGTCTTTAACAGTAAGAGGACACAAATAAGTGTGTGATGATATGATATGCACTGCACAGCTAGAGTAAAGCCTTACATGGGAAACTGGAAATTATCTTTTACACTTAACTGATGAGGCACATGGGGGAGATTCCAAAGGCATAAATACCAGTTAGGTGCTTAACCCCCATCTGTACTTTTGAAAATCTCCCTGACAATGCACAAGAGACATACAAGACTTTGAAGAGCTAGTCATTGAAGCCCACGAAATGCATGGGTTCTCCTATCACTAAATATTTTGTTTTATTTTAAGACATAGAAAGAGAAAAATCAAGCTAAATTATTTCTTTTAACTAATTGTTCTAACTAGTTATGCTGACTCTGATCATGTTAGATTAAGCAACACATAACTACGATTTAGCTCCATCTAACAAAATCCCAATGCAACTTATTTCATCATGCAACCTTTTACAAATCAGGGTTTCTTTAGCTAACGTCCAGTAATATCTGGCCAATATTTATTATTACTACCACTTCCACTAGCAAGGAACTTTACAGCAAAAATGCAAAGACACGAGCCTATCTCCGAAGAGTTTGCAATTTAATTTGAGATGTGACAGAACGCCTTTTAGCATCAACCAGTAGGAAGTGTGGAAAGACAAAGCTTACACAGTAAAAAGATCACATTGTTACTATGTTCTAAAATTAAGTATTAAGTACATGTCCTTCTTGAGGGGCAGTGAAATGTTGTTCTTGTCAGCACTAGCAATGCAGACTGCCACTGATGTGCTCTCAAGCGTCCCCCATCAGAGCTACATCTGAACTTTCGTTAAAACAAAATTGACTTGTTGTTTCACTTTCATTGATAAAGCTCTAGTTTTCAGAAACTGAAAATATTTCAGGAAAAGTCCCAGGAACTGGAAACTATTGTGAAAGCAAAACTGAAAACATGTTATTTGTAATTCCCTTCCTATTGCTTCAACCTTCTGACCTACAGGAAAAAATACATTCAAAATGTGTCTTATTATGGCCCCACAACTAAAAGCACTTTTTAAATGTTCTCTAGTCCTTTTAATGGGAGGTTCACTAACCATATTGTTCTGATGAGTCTATTTTTAAGCCCAATTCTCCTTGTTTGATTAGTGAACTCTGCTGTAGTAGCTCTCCAAGGAGTGGTACAGCCAGGACAGCTGTGTTCTGCAATTGTTACTCTCTTCTCTTGGCTTGGCAATATGTTTTTGACTCAGAATATAAAGAGGTGCCTGTCACATATTGGTTTAACTGACCCTGCTTCTTAGAGACTTTGTAACAGTATTATTATTATTAGCAATATTATACTAATATTATACAACCACCCCAATATCAGCAACTCTATGTATGTGCTGATGCTGCAGTCTTTATATTAAATCTTTCTAATCATTTTTTCATTTAGAACACCCTCTACCATCAAGCACTCTGAAACCTGAGTAAATGAGTAACAATTTCATTTCATTTACATAGTATCAGGGCATAATACAATTTTCATGTGGAAATTACATACAAATTGAGTATTAAATGCCCCAAATTACTTATGGATAAACCCCTTAAAGTTTCAAAATGGTGTAAATTTTCAAATCATAAAACCCTATATTGGACAGAAGTGATGACTGTGGCAGAATGAATTTTATTAACTATCAGTAACAATTAGGTTTCATATTTACAACTGAGTTAATGCAAGATTTGTAATTTTCCAGGAATGTATTTGTTATCAAGTTAGTAAGGGAATGCTGTGAACATCTCATTTTCTGCTGGGTTAAATGAATAAAATACATTAAATGGTAGTGGAAATAAATGGAATATGTGATATCAACATAACCAGATTTTTTTGTAATATACGATGATTATGTGAACAAAGGACAATTCAGAAAAACTAAGATAGTTCATTTATATTCCAAAATGTAATTAATCTCTTCTTTCTACCGAACTATGGACACACTGTACAACATGACTTTTGAAGGAAGCTTGTTCTTTACAGCATTGTATTTACCTTGTATATACTATAATTAGACCTTTTGGTAGTCCCCCACTGTTCCTCGGACATTCCTGTTAACTGCTGGAAGTGGCCCACCTTGATTATCACTACAAAAGGTTTTCTTCCCCCTCTCCTGCTGGTAATAACTCATCTTAAGTGATCACTCTCCTTACAGTGTATATGGTAACACCCATTGTTTCATGTTCTCTATGTATATAAATCTCCTCACTGTACTTTCCACTGAATGCATCCGATGAAGTGAGCTGCAGCTCAGGAAAGCTTAAACTCAAATAAACTGGTTAGTCTCTAAGGTGCCACTAGTCCTCCTCTTCTTTTTATAATTAGACCTGTTTGCCCCTAGAAAATATGGAACTTCAGAATTAAAGGATTTTGTAGCACTATTTTTTTTTTGGGGGGGGGGGGTGAGAATTTGAATATTAGTTGGTAATGGTAAGAATTCTGCATGAAATATGGTTCATATTCAATCTTCATCTGCTGTAGCAGCTAAATCAACTCAGTTATACAACATATATATTAGCCCTGAAAAAGAGGTTTTGTCTTTTTTTATTATTTTTCTATTTCAGTTAATCATTGAAACCCACCTTTGTACAGCGACTGACAAATATAAACTGGGAGCTGGATTAACACTGCCAATCATTTCTAGAAATCAGGAGATGGGGCCTATTGGGGAATTTTAGGTGATAGAATTCACTCTGAACTCCCAAGTAGATTTCATCTCTAAGCTTTTGGCCTGCTAGTACGTGCATAGGAAGTATCTGTGACACTCCAGCTACTTTGAATTGGCCACCCTAATGATGGGGGGGAGGGGGAGGGAGAGAGAGAGAGAAACAAACAAAAAAGACACTTCAGTGTATTTTCATCCCCATTTTTCCCATTACAGGGATCATTTGCTCCCATTGGGAGCAATGCATTTCATAATTCAATTCATTAAGATGCATTAACTAATTGTCTTCATTCTCCTGCAGTTAATTAAACCAAATTAAGTCAATTATACTTTTCTATCTCTGACTTTTCTTTTGCCTAATCTAAATTGGAAAAAGTGAGCCTTAGATGGAAAAGGAGAAAAAAAAGAAAACATTCCCTGCAGCAAAAGTAGAATCTGTAATATTGCAGTGTGAATATAGTTAAAAGTCAAAGTGACACAAAATGACTTTTAGCCTAATTTATTTATTACAAAGATTGATTAGCTGGTGTTTTTTGTAGAGCACAATGACATTGCTCTAAGAAATGGACATTGATGTATGCTACATTTAGGAATTTCAACAGAAGATAGCCTTGCTATACAGCTGTCATGATATAGCTCTGATTTCAGCGGCTAAAAATTTATTTCTGAACTCAAAGTAATCACTGGATTTGTGTTCAAATAAAAAAAGCTGTGCTGAAAGGTAAAGTTCAAAGATTAGCTGTTATTAAAGAACGGTACAGATATGATTCTAATTTTAATTAAGCACAAGGAAATGAAATGGCGGTCTCTCTCTCTCTCTCTCTCCCTCCCTCTCTCAAGTTCATGTATTATTTGTTTTGGGAATGGGGGGTTGTATTCATTGCTTAATCATCTCTTCATTGATGGAATCTCTATAATCCCACTTGTGCCTTAATCTCAGAAAACTATTTTTTTTCCAGAAAGGAGTACAGTAAGTGGCAATAAAATGGACCATTTTCCAATGTATATAAAACATGAAAAATCAAAAGCTTTAATATGTGGATGAAACAATGTATGACCTGCAGAAAAGGTGATGACCATAATAGAAAGTATAAAACCTTTAAGAGTTCTGTTAAAAGCTAATGTAGACTGGCTTTAAAGTTAGTCAGCCTCGGAGGGTATGTCTACACTGCAAATAGACACCCAGAGCTGACACATCCCAGCTGACTCGGGATCATGGGGCTCAGGCTGCAAGAATGTTTCATTGCAATGTAGACCTCTGGGCTTGGACTGGAGCTCCGGGACCCTTCCACTTTGCAGGTTGCTAGAGCCCCAGCTTTAGCGCTAGCCTGGAAGTCTACAGTTAAGCAGCTTAGCAGCCCAAGCCCTGTGAGTCTGAGTCAGCTGATCTAGGCTAGCCATGGCTTTTTAATTGCAGTGTAGACATACCTACAGTGCCCATAAGTGCCCAGTGCACATTACTTCATAAGCAGGGCTGGATCACCCTAACAGGTTGGCCTTCAGTTTTCTTTGTGCTCGTATTCCCAATGCAGGTCAAGACTACAGGACGAATCCTGAACAATGCAGAACACTTCATGTGAGTCGCTTTATTCAGTACAGCATGCCCATCTTCTCCAGAAACAATTTGCAGTATCATTCCTTAATCTGGTCATGCAGTGACTCTTTGCACTGGGAACAGCTCACAGATCAAAGGTTTGCTGTTTTACCATCACTCTACTACCCTTTTGCTCCTCTGCAGTCTAGACAGCTCTTCTCAACTAGTTCTGTGTTCCCCTTCTTCTCCTTCCCTTTCCCCCTCCGCCCTGCCCCATCCCCACCAGCCAGCAGGCAACTCTTCTGCTATGTACAACTGTACACTTCATTACTGTTCCTCTGCTAATTTGACAGCACACATCTACTGCTTTTAAATATATACTGGCCAGCCATCATTCTTCAAGGCCCTCATATTTAGCATCCTTTGCTGTTCCTCCCATGCTTACATCTTTTCCTCACTGCATCTGTATAAGTAGGGGCATAGCGAGCAGATCGAGGGACGTGATCGTCCCCCTCTATTCGACATTGGTGAGGCCTCATCTGGAGTACTGTGTCCAGTTTTGGGCCCCACACTTCAAGAAGGATGTGGATAAATTGGAGAGAGTCCAGCGAAGGGCAACAAAAATGATTAGGGGACTGGAACACATGACTTATGAGGAGAGGCTGAGGGAGCTGGGATTGTTTAGCCTGCAGAAGAGAAGAATGAGGGGGGATTTGATAGCTGCTTTCAACTACCTGAAAGGGGGTTCCAAAGAGGATGGCTCTAGACTGTTCTCAATGGTAGCAGATGACAGAACGAGGAGTAATGGTCTCAAGTTGCAGTGGGGGAGGTTTAGATTGGATATTAGGAAAAACTTTTTCACTAAGAGGGTGGTGAAACACTGGAATGCGTTGCCTAGGGAGGTGGTAGAATCTCCTTCCTTAGAGGTTTTTAAGGTCAGGCTTGACAAAGCCCTGGCTGGGATGATTTAACTGGGAATTGGTCCTGCTTCAAGCAGGGGGTTGGACTAGATGACCTTCTGGGGTCCCTTCCAACACTGATATTCTATGATCTCCAAAATGGTGGGCCCCAACTCACTGCTCCTTAGGCACCAGCCTCAAAGGCCTTTTGATTAATATAGAGTTTCCATTGTGGACACACTGTACAGTCTTCTTTCCATGTCCATCCAGATTAGCTAAATTAACCCCTGGGTAAGCATTATGTGTTGAGATGTTTAGAGTTTAATAAACAGGTCTGGCATAAATTATACCCTTATTTCCACAAAACCAAATTACTGTCAGCTGCATTACATATACATTCTGATCTTCAACCTACCAGGGATGTGATTTCTCTCACTCTCATCAGTTCTGCATTATTACATAGTAAGGCCTTGTATTCAGATTTCCACTTTCTATTTTAAGGTATTTGGATGTGTCTATCACCCTACCTAACTACAGCAATGCTCCAGACCAGTAGGATCTTCCTTATTTCTGAGGAAGTTTCTCTTGAACTAGAACTGATATGAGTGTGGGGAGAATTCTGCTTCTCTGGTCTCAGCCTCCATTTCCTGCTTATTTTAAACAATCCTCTATTTCCCTGTGCAGAAAGTACATTAGGAAACAGAGGATGGAGCTGGTAAGCTCCCCCAAAGTTCAAATTATTTTCTGAATATTACCTATTCTGTCTGAACCCCTTCGCTCGGCAATCAAGAAGTAGATCTCATTGCTGCAGTCGTTCTTGCAAGGATTTATTGCTTTTGTTCAGGCCAGAAATGTCAGCCTAGTTGGTGAAATATATACATTGCAGGTCTCCCTCTGTAAGGCTTATATGAAACAGCATGATTATTAAGAGCTAAAATGGAGTCCCACAGTACTCAAGTGCTGGTTGCTGGCTCAAGATGAAGACATCAAACATTGAAGGATAGTCACTCTGATTTCAAGGTGTTGGGCCACAAGTGCAGAAACATTTCTCACTCAGTGGCATTGTACTGTGTGGATTTGTCCAGAAACCATGAAAAATGTGTAGGGAAAGAATAGCTCCAGGACTTGATGCAAACTAGAACTAGATAAGTTCATGGAAGATATGTCCATCAATGGCTATTAGCGAAGATGGGCAGGGATGGTGTCTCTAGCCTCTGTTTGCCAGAAGCTGGGAATGGGCAACAGGGAATGGATCACTTGATGATTAGCTGTTCTGTTCATTCCCTCTGGGGCACCTGGCATTGGACACTATTGGAAGACAGGATACTAGGCTAGATGAACGTTTAGTCTGATGGAGAATGGCCATTCTTATGACTGTCCTTGCCTCTGCAGCCAGGGCACTGGGGTTGTCACATCACTTTCTGACTCTAACTGTAATTTCTCTTCACACCAGATTGCTGGGACATATCTAGTATGAAAGCAGGAGCTCCCACCACTGTGTAGAGAACTCTGAGTGAATCATGTCCTTTAAGCAAAATACATTTTCTCTTAAAAACAGCATGGAGGTTTACTATAGAGGCTTTTATAAACTGGATTTCTGTAGGCAGTAAATATCCGGTTCATAGTCTCACAAGTCATCCAATCCCTTCCAGCACTTTCTTTTTGTTTCTCCTCAGACAAATGAAGTTGCAATGCATCAGTCTTTTCTGAACAGTGCAAAAGTGTTCTCAACAGCTGTTGGGTATTTAATTTGCACTAAAATGGTTTTTTGTTCTTTGCACTGCAAAGAGATATAGAAAGGGGGGAAAATGTATGTCTGAAAATAGAGCAACAGTCACTTCCTGTCTTAGGCTTCTCTAAACCATAACCTCAGAGTGATACTAGTGTTTCTAGCAGACTGAACTTCACTGTGCATTAGAACATGCATAGTTGAATATGTGACAGGAGACACTGGTTCACATTGCTGCACGTTGCTAATTTGATGAACTATTACAGTGTCCCAAAAAGTTGGGAACAACTGGCTTAAAGGACACACATGTGTACTGTACACACGCAAGTCTTATTGACATCAAAGGGAGTTTTACGTGAAATTGTTAGCTGAACTTCCCAGTATTTAATTGTATTTATTATCTACAAGTTATTCTGTATGCAAAGCAAACCCTGTCCTCCGGGAAAGACGTGACCAGGGGTAAGGGGCTACATAGTGTATATCTTTGGAGCATCTTTGCTGTGCAGAATGCAAGCCCATAGTGTTTTGAGGCGGAGTTCAAAATCATGAACCTACTATGTAAAAATGGCCTGAAATTGAGCAAAGTGAATTCACCAATGCCTGATATAGAGCCATGTATTTTTTCTTTTCCCTGATGCTTTTTTGTGACTTGAAGGATCCATGCCAAGAGCAAAAAGCACAGAAAGGGAGCTACTGAAAGCAGGGAATAGATGACTCATTCTGATTGATGGCTCATTAATAAGAGGGCCAGATAAGATAACATCCTGTTTTCTTTATTTCAAGGGTGCCATCACAATGAATGTCCTCATCAGCATGTCTTGGATCCTTAAGAATACTTGGGAATTCTAATTGCCTGTAGAACATATGGGAGCAAATTACATCACTGGAGAAAGATGCATTTTATTCAAGTGTAAATTTAGGGATTTAGAGACCATAAAGCTCCTTCTGGCAAGGGATGCAGCAATGTTGTAGGAAAAAGAGGATTGGATTCATGGCAGGAGGGAATTGTTTGAATTAGCCTCTGCTTAAGTAGATAGCACACCAACCTCCTGTATCCAGACCATCAGAACTTGTTAGACTGGCTTAAAACTATTCAGGAAGTAAGGATATGGAGAGTTATATCTTCATATTCAAATAATATGGCAAAATAAAACAGAGCAAAGAGTTCTTCTGAAAGAAAAGAGGAGAAAAAATTAGAGTTGTATGTACCAAAAAATCTGTACATAAATATAAAAGGTATTCAAAACAAATCAGAAGAGAGGAAGGTGGTACTGAAAGATGAAGGTTATAATGAAATGAGTGTAACAGGTATCTGGCAGGAAACTTAAGCTACTTTAATTCAGGCCTTTCCTAACTTTTCAATGCAACCTTAACCTTCTTTTAATGTAGGGTTTCAGAGTAACAGCCGTGTTAGTCTGTATTCGCAAAAAGAAAAGGAGTACTTGTGGCACCTTAGAGACTAACCAATTTATTTGAGCATGAGCTTTCGTGAGCTACAGCTCACTTCATCGGATGCATATGCCATCATGTGCCAGCAATGCCCCTCTGCCATTTACATTGGTCAAACTGGACAGTCTCTACGTAAAAGAATAAATGGACACAAATCAGATGTCAAGAATTATAACATTCATAAACCAGTCGGAAAACACTTCAATCTCTCTGGTCACGCAATCACAGACATGAAGGTCGCTATCTTAAAACAAAAAAAACTTCAAATCCAGACTCCAGCGAGAAACTGCTGAATTGGAATTCATTTGCAAATTGGATACTATTAATTTAGGCTTAAATAGAGACTGGGAGTGGCTAAGTCTTTAATTAGGCAGTTTCCACGGTATGCATCCGATGAAGTGAGCTGTAGCTCACGAAAGCTCATGCTCAAATAAATTGGTTAGTCTCTAAGGTGCCACAAGTACTCCTTTTCTTTTTAATGTAGGGTGTTTTTTTCAGATGCAATTATTGTATAGAATAGACAAAAAAGGAAGAAGTGAGGAATTGGCATTATGTGCCAACAGTATTTTCAGTAGCAAAGGAAATTCTGAAATGCAGACTGCTGTGGTGAAATATTGCGGGGAGGGGGCGGGAATTGGAGTTGGTTGACTTACTCTTTGCAAACATGACAGGTGCACTTTATAAGTTTCTCTTCATTGGAGATGTATCACCAGTGCTGCTAGTATTCACATATTACTGTTTCTGCTCCTGTGATGGAGTATACAAACCTCACACTGGAGAAAGGGTTAGGGAGCTGCTTTGGCCCTGCACTGCTGCACCTGCAGAGCCTGCACAAGCTGAAGGCAGAGCTTAAAAAGGGAAGCAGAGCAGCTCGGAGGGAGGCAGATAGTGGAATGGAGAAGACCTGGGCTCTGGGAAAGGAGTACTTCAGGAGCTCTTGTTGCTGGAGGTCTGGTGATGTTGACCTGACCAAGCCTGCAAAGGAGGGACTGGTGATTGTTTTTGAAGGTCAGAATCTTTATTTTGTGTTCAGTTCTTTAATTTACCTTGTGGGGAATAAGGGGTGGAAGTGATTCTGGGAAGCAGCTACTTATCACCCAAAGGTGCAGGATTTAGCTGCCCTGCATTGGGCCCTGGAGTGGAGCCAAGTGGAGAGGGTAGGCCCATGGTCTCCTACCAACTCCTAAAGAGCGAACAATGTTAGGTGCCTGTCATTGAATAGGGAACCTAAATGGGGAAGGCCCTGAATATACAAGGGTCAAGACCCCCAATTCTCCAACCTAAAGAGAAAGCCCTGAAGCCCTTGCAGGCATCTGAAGACAGCCCCAACACTGGTCTTTTTGGTGTATGTGTATCTAGAAAGGGGTGTACTGGAATGTGTGACTTGGGTGGAGGGCTGAGTCACAAAACAGAGAGTGCTCACCACAGAGAGGCTCTACAGTGAATTAAGGGGACATCCAGCAAGTAGACAGCTGAACCTTCACCTGACCACTAGGTAGCAATAGCAGTGAGTGTTCCCTATCACAGCTTCCTGACTGGACAGTGAAATTTTGAAACAGGAGAATAAATGAATAGTGGAAAACACCTCGTCAGTATAAATTTTCAAACAAATAAAATTAATGCTACAAATTGTGATTAAAGAGGAAGAGATGGGGCTCTTCAACAGATAAGAGAAATTATGATCTAGGCATGGAGCACCTGGGAGCTTCACTGTAGTTAACAAGAGCTGTTATCAACTTCCTTCCACACACCCCTCCCACCTCCCAAAGGATAGAGAAATATAATCAATAACCAGCATACGTTTATAAGGAATAAAGCTTGCCAGGTGAGGAATTTTTATTTTATTTTACTTTTATTTTTTTTGGAGGGACAGCATTACGAAATTAGGTCCTGATCCTGAGACTGACCTGTGTCAGGAGAATCTTGTTCCCATGGGAACTTTCTACTGGAGTCAATGTGGCTCCATGCACATCCATGGGTTTGCCAGCCTGGATCCAATTTCTATTTTGGTGGATGAATGCAGTGGAAATAATATATTTGGGTTTTAGTAAAACATTTTATTAAAAACTTTCATGAGCTCTTTCTCTAAATTTAATTCAGATTGGCTTGGATGTAAGCATGGTGACATGAACTGAAAATTGGCTGAAGGATTCTAAACCAAGTCTAATAAAAACAGGGATTTGTGCTAGTTTTGGTTTTCTCAAATATCTTTATAAGTAATCTGGAAAAGGGGAACATAGGTTAACAAAATTAATAGATACCAGCGAGGACAGAGAAATAATACTGAAGAACCTAAAGAATTTAAAAATATGGTCAGAAAGCATCACAATAAGGGCTTGTATAGGAGAACAGTTAGTACACAGCAAGCTGGGGTATAAATCTACAGCTCACTAGCATGCCGTGCAGTAACAGTCCATGTGGGCCTTCCTAGTGTGCACTAAAAGTTCCTTAATGTTCTTTGATCTACTCCCATTTCAAAGCAAAGTAGATTAAAGCGCACAAGGGAACTTTTAGTATGGTGTAGCAGGGTCCACACGGATAGTTAGTGCACGGTAATGTAGTGAGCTGTAGATTTACAACCCAGCTTGCCACATAGTGTTTGTCTAGAAAAACACTAAGATTTAAATTAAAAAATGGAAGTTTGAAGAAAATTGAAATGGGTTATAAAGAGCTTCATCTCACTTGTCCCAGTGTTAAATATGACCAGTTAATTTATTATTTCTTTAAAATACCTTGCATAATAAACGTGAAAAAATCGCTTAAAATAGACAGTGCATCTGTGTTCATGGTTACTCTGAACTGCTGGGTAGTATAAAGTTAAGATATCATATGTGGAAGTACTTTGCCACAACGAATTTAAGGGACAAGGGCCTTCTGGGAGCTACAGTTTGTTCTGCAGAGATTTGAATGAAGGAAGGAACAGCCAAGGTAGGAGGTTGGAAGAAGGAAGGTAGGAACAGCCAAGCCTAGGAAAAAAGGCTTAAGATGAGGTTCATGCAGTGTTATTTTGGAATTACCTTTTTGTTAATGAAATTAAACTAGAAGTAATGGGATAGTTTTTTTGTTTGTGTTTTTTACTCTCCAAAGAGTGAGATTCATCTCACTGAATCTGTTAGTTAAAAGAAAGATTGACTTGAGGATCTGGAGAGCCTATTGCCCTGGATTTGAAGGGTGTGTATACTGCAGAATGTGATCAAGCTAATTGCAACCATGTTATGTGCATTCAGCGACCCTGAAGTAATGAAACAGAACACCATGTAGTTAAGGGTTAATTTGGAGACAGGCTTTTAGAAGCAAGGTCATGTCTAGCTGGCAGTTTCTGCTAATCAGAAGGGGAGGCGGGGACAAAGAAGTAAACAACTGAGACTGAAAACCTTGGTGGATGGAAAACCTTGAGTCTAGGCACCTCTGATATTCAGTTTATTGACAGTTAGAAAAGTGATGATACAGTGGGGGTCATTATGACCTATGTGTTTTATAGAGGTTAGTTATAAAAGATTAGTTAATAGAATATACTTGGAGTAGTCCTCTGAAGCCATCCTGAGAGACGTTTTTCCTGACACCCTTTCTCACCCGTGGGTGAGCAACTGGCCACTACAAACCTGCTCTTAATTACTCAATACTGTTCCAGATGCTAGGTACATATCTGGGATGTTCTAAACCTATTGTTTATGTTTGTGTGTGCTTAAATCTAATAAACTGCAGTGTTAGAGCACACTTACTTGCATGAATCTTATCAGATGGAAGTGCTGGGTTCCTGTTGATTTATTCCTTATATTGCTTTGAGTGAAATCGTTAAGTTACCCCTTATGGAGGTTCTGACAACCCCAAGTAACAAGCCTGTCATGCTGCTTCTGAATGTTCCAGATTCTTACATATCAAAATCAGATGAACCAGTTTATCCTTTACCTAATTAATATGTCTCTCAAACTGTTTACTGCAATTTATTTTGGATGACAAAAAAATTATTAAAAAATCTGTAAAATTAGTGCTGTTCATCACCATTTATTTAGCAGATTAGTGACATGGAAATAGCTCCAAATCAGAAATAAAGAGCATTCACAAGACACTGCTAAATTAGTCTTTTGGTAACTGTTCCAAAATCAAAAATGAAATCAAGTGTGTTCATGCAGAACATACAGAAACAGACAGAAGTAAATAGTAATGAAGAGGTGTAGAATAATCAATAGCAAAAAGGCTTCTTAATCATCTTTGTTGCCAACAAGATCTGCAAAGAAAGAGACTACATGCTGGTACAAAGGTTGTAACGGAATACATTTTCAAGAGTAATATAATCTGCTGTGTCTCAACTATGTTTGGACATGCTGGGACACAGTGGATGCAATCACAGAATTTTGACCATTATCCTGGATAAGGTGGTTTTCACTGTGGTTTAGCAATTTGCTCATAACTTTAATACTTGCAGTTACAGTCTTCTCTCTAATGAATGCTGTGGCCATGTGAAATGCTGAGGACCTGAACACTTTTGGTCATTAGAGGTTCCATGGTTTTTTTCAAAGTCTCTAGGTGTGGTCTCACAAGAGTGTAAGCAACTTTGCCAAATTCTAAATTAGGTCATCACATTCCCCTGTAATTTCAGTTAATTTAACTTACTGTCCAGTGATATAGGGCAGAATTTCAGTGCCCCATTTACCACCTTAAAGTAAAGTGGTAAAGTGGATGGATACATTTCAGTAGTGAGGAAAGTATTCCTTCTCTGTTTCTCTTTCCAAATTGTCCATGGAAGATGAGTACTTCCCAGAGAAAGTAGTTGAATCCTCATAATCTGGTACATATACATTTATTTTGGGAAATATTCTGTAAGGAGCCATTCAGCTGGGAGGATGGACTCTAAATCACCTTATAGAGTCAAATTCATAGCATTTTTTTAAGACCAGAGGGGACCATTAGATCATCTAGTCCAGGAGTAGGCAACCTATGGCATGCGAGCTGATTTTCAGTGGCACTCACACTGCCCAGGTCCTGGCCACCGGTCCCGGGGGGCTCTGCTGCTGGCCTGGGGTACCAGCCGCCAGCCCCCTGCCAGCTGGGGTTCCTTCCGCCGGCCCTGCTCAGCCCGCTGCCAGCCCCAGGTCCAGGCCACCGGTTCCGGGGGCTCCGCTGCAGGCCTGGGGTACCAGCCGCTGGCCCCCTGCCAGCTGGGGTTCCTGCTGCAGACCCCGCGTCCCAGACACTGGTCCAGGGGGCTCTGCTGCCGGTCTGGGGTCCCGGCTGCCAGCCAGAGCTCTGCAGCTGCCCTCATCTGTGGCCCACTGGCCCCAGTCTGGGGCAGTGAGGGGTGCAGACAAGGGCAAGAGGGGGTACAGCTCAGCAACCCCACCTTAAAAATTGTTCCAGCGTCACTGTACTGGGATATTTTAAAGTCCTGATTTGCTGCTTATATCACCATCACGCTACATGGACCAGTGCACTGCGTTTGACTTTGAGATTAGAATGTACATGCAAGAAATGGAATCCGAATTTTCTGACAGATTTCAAGATTTCCAGCGATTTGGCCCAATGCTTTCTTTTCTAATTAAACCTGAAAAGTTCAACAAAAGCAACTTGGATTTGTCTGTATTTCAGTGGATGGGTGTTGAAGAGTTTGAAATGCAGCTCATTCAGTCAAAAAGCTCAGAACTGTGGGCATCAAAGTTTGGAGATCTGCAGAGTGTACTTGAAGCTACCGAGAGAGATCATGAGGCCTCTATTATGAGCTGCTGGATGTCCCTGCCAGTGAAATTTAACTGTTTGAAGAAAATTGCGTTTGCAATGCTTTCAACATTTGGATCCACATACATGTGTAAACAGGTATTTTCACACATGAAATCTGTCCTCTGTCCCTCTCGGAGTTGGTTAACAACTGATCATTCAAAGCCTGTCAGAAGTGCAGCTTAAAGTATCCAAATATGTGCCAGACATTGGAAAACTCAGCAAGTAAAAGCAAGGGCAAGGATTACACTAAACTGATAAGATCAGCATTTTAATTTAATTTTAAATGAAGCTTCTTAAACATTTTAAAAACCTTGTTTACTTTACATACAACAATAGTGTAGTTATATATTACAGACTTGTAGAAAGAGACCTTCTAAAAAAGTTAAAATGTATTACTGGCATGCAAAACCTTAAATTAGAGTGAATAAATGAAGACTCGGCACACTACTTCTGAAAGGTTGCCGATCCCTGATCTAGTTTGACCTCCTGTATATCATGGGTCATGGAATATTATCTTGTTAGCCCTTCATTGAGTTGAATTACTTTTGTTTGACTAAAGCAGATCTTCCAGAAAGGCATCTAGTCTTGATCTGAAGACATCAAGAGATGAAGAATCTACTGCTTCCCTTGATAGTTTGTTCCATGATTAAATACCCCCACTGTTAAATATTTGTTATTTGTTTTCTAATTTGAATTTGTCTAGCTTTAGCTTCCAGTCATTAGTTCTTGCTGTGCCTTTCTCCATTCTGTTAAAGAACCCTTTGGTACCTAGCATTTTCTGCCAGTGAAAGTACTAAAACACTCTAATCAAGTCACTTTTTTTCAATCTGTTTTTTAATGAGGTAAACAGTCTTTAACTTTCCAACTGTAAGAAATTTTCTTCAGCCCTCTAATTAATTTTGAGGCTTTTTGCTGCACCTTCTTCAATTTTTCAATGTCCTTTAAAAACATTCTTAAAAAATCTGCTAAACCACTGCATAGAAACAGGGCAACCTATGGTTGCTGTTTCTGTATAAAACCGTAACCTACACAGGTTAATCCTGATCCAGATATGCAGCCAACTTTTCAAAAGTAGCTGCTAATGGTCCCTCAGTCTGCGTTTTTGAGTACTTGCAGGTTCCATTGACTTCAGTTGAACTTGTGGGTGATCCCAGTTTAAAATTCAGGTCCCAAGATATTACCAGCTGGGCACCCAAAATTGGTGGCCACTCTTGGAAACTTTTGGCCTTGACATTTTTGAGTTTGTACCATATTTAAAAAAATATATATATTAATCTTCTAGCTAACAAACATGCAAACTTTTTGGCTGGCTGGAACTGTAATATATAACTAACCATTTCAATACCATAATCTAAGTTAGTTATTTATGCAGAAGGCACAGAGAAGAGAAATAAATCCAAACACACAGAGGTTGTAGGTTCATCAAAGCATGTTGTTCTAAGTTTTAACATTGAAGGTGGTTTGCCATTTCCATTCATTCAAACTTTTTTATTAATCCTTCTTCATATTTATCAAAGCAATGAAGTGGATCAATTTTGGGAATTTTCAAGGCAAAATGTTTCTGAGTTTCTCAAACAAATGCAAATCATCTGAATAGTGTTGTAAAAAAGTGAGGGCTCTTTCATGTTTTAAGTGGTTAACTTATTTAAAAATGAACAAATGGAAGTTTACTAAATTTCCAGAATATAAATTCACCTTCAGACTAGGAACAAGTGTAAGAAATTTCAGCTCAAAGGGTAATTTTTTCACAAAGTTATAAGTGTCTGAAAACAGGAGTTTATAATACAAGTACCTCATCAACCATAACTATAGTGTTACTACTGTGATGCTATAATAAATTGAAATTACTGAACCATATTTGAAATGTGATGGAGATATATATGGTGATGTATAACATTTGAATTACAGCTGGAAAACCTCAGGGAAACCTACTTGGCAAAGATGGTATCCTTTCAATTAAAAAGAAAAAGTTGCACCGTCTATGATGGTGGCAAATCCTTAAAATTTCATTGGAACATGAGCAGTGAAATGGGAAGGTGACAGAAAAAAAGTTAAGTGACATATCTACATATCTTAAAAAAAGATTTTTCATTCTTTTTTTCCTGCCCCTTGTTTTACTCTTCTTCTACCTTGGCCTTACAGAATGAATGTCTGTATCCAATTAAAATGTGAATGACATTAAAATGCAAACGTGCTCATCTCTGACATGCAGCTAGCAAATTGATGAACCCCTCCGTATTCTGGTGCACTAAGCTGATGTACATTATAATAGTGATCTTCCTTTCCCCTCACTCTTCAGTTGTAGAATTCTACGCCACCCCTTCCTAAGCCACAGTGGTAGTAGTAATTTTTTTATTTATTATTCAATTATATTGCAGTAGTGCCAAGAAGCCAGGGATTCTCTGTGCTAGGGACTTGTCACAATTCAGGGCAACTACAAACTCAATTACAATTTTTTTGAAGCTATAATTTTCAAAGTGTCATGTTTAGTAGTTTCCCTTTAAATATTATTCTAGCTACCAGGAAATCAATATTTGCATGAAGAAATGATCCAATGTGTGCATGTTTGTTTCAAATCTAATATTCCCATAGCTATCTCTAATTTTACTCATTTTTTAAAAAATTTAATCAGTGAATTATCCATTTAAAAATATTATACAACTAAGACCCTGATCCTACAATGCATTCTGTTTGAATGGGCCTTTGCACCCATGTGCAGCCCCACTGAAGTCAATGGGATTCCTCATGGGCACAGACCATAACCGAGGTAATAGGATAGACAGATTCATTTACACCTCTACTACAAACACTTGATTTTTTGTTTATAGAAGGTGTCATGCTGTCCGTGTGTGACCGTGAGTGCCTACCTCAGGGCAGACTATCAGAAAACAGGGCACACACCCCAATCTGGTGATGTATTCTATAATTAGATTTCACCAAACCAGTAACAAATGTAAACTCCTAGATCACTATACCAGTCTTACCATGGAGTCACAGACAATCCCTTAGACTCTGCAATACATCTTGCAGCCCAGACAAACTGGACTTATTGATGATGGTCTCTTCTACCAAAGATCAGATCGTATTTATGTTCCTTCCAGTCCCAAGAGACCAGCCACTTACTCAAAATCAATTGGTATCCTAGATCTAACACGAAAGACAAACTGGTAGCCAATTCTAGAGTATTCTAACTGAAAGTTTATTAGCTAAGAAAAGGAAATGAGAGTTATTGAGAAGTGAAAGCAGGAAAAACATATGCACAGGTGAGTCACAGTTTGTAATTCCAAATGGTGGCAGTGATATAATAAACTGCCAGTTTCCCCAAAGTCTTTTCAGGGTACCCCGATTGTCTCTGGGGATCTCCGCTTTGCATCTGGTACACTTCCCTGTAAGAGTCGAAACAATTCAGAGATGAAGGATCCTTCCCTGAATCCACACTTATAGCTTCTTCTCATCATCACACACAATGACCACTTGCTTTGAAATTAGCACTTTTAAAGTTCTTCATTTGCATTCCACAAGCCTGTTCTCACTTGATGTGTTCTTTAGTTACAGGGGTATACGCAATATAAATGTTTGCTATTACATTATAATGGGGTACAGATAAGAGAAAACAATGCGAGTAATAGCCCATTTGTTTTCTTGACATTTAAACACCAAATACACTCTTATGCATTTAACAAACACTTTGATTTATATTAATACACAAGTGAATTGGCCTGGGGCTTTGACATGAGCTGGCCCCTCGTCGGCCAGGATCATAGAAGTAGTGAGCAAATATCTAAGTTAGGGCTGACAATTAATCACAGTTAACTCACACAATTAACTCAAAAATTAATCACGATTAAAAAAAATAATCACTATTAATCACAGTTTTAATTGCACTGTTAAACAATAGAATACCAATTGAAATGTATTAAATATTTTGAATGTTTTTCTACATTTTTAAATATATTGATTTCAATTACAACACAGTATACAAAGTGCACCGTGCTCACTTTATATTATTTTTATTACAAATATTTGCTCTGCAAAAATGATAAAAGAAGTAGTATTTTTCAATTCATCTCATACAAGTACTGTTGTGCAATCGCTTTATCATGAAGTGAAACTTACAAATGCATATTTTTTGTTCTTACATAACTGCACTGAAAAACAAAACATTGTAACGTTTTAGAGCCTACAAGTCCATTCAGTCCTACATCTTGTTCAGCCAATCACTAAGACAAACAAGTTTGTTTACATTTACGGGAGATAATGTTGCCCACTTCTTATTTACAATGTCAGGATAAAGTGAGAACAGGCATTCACATGGAATTTTTGTGGCTGGCATTGCAATGTATTTACATGCCGGATATGCTAAAAATTTGTATGTCCCTTCATGCTTCAGCCACCATTCTGGAGGACATGCTTCCATGCTGATGACTCTTGGTAAAAAAATAATGTGTTATTTAAATTTGTGACACAATTCTCTTCCAAGGAGAGTCTCTGGCTCTGTTTTACCCACATTCTGCCATATGTTTCACATTATAACAGACTCGGATGATGACTCAGCACATGTTGTTCATTTCAAGAACACTTTCGCTGTATATTTGACAAAACACAAAGAAGGTACTAATGTGAGATTTCTAAATATAGCTACAGAACTCAACCCAAGGTTTAAGAATCTGAAGTGCCTTCCAAAATCTGAGAGGGGCGAGGTGTGGAGAATGCTTTCAGATGTCTTAAAAGAGCAACACTCTGATGCAGAAACTACGGAATCTGAACTATCAAAAAAGAAAATCAACCTTCTGCTGGTGGCAACTGACTCAGATGATGTTAATGTACATGTGTCGCTCTGCACTGCTAAGGATTCTTATTGAGCAGAACCCGTCATCAGCATGGATGCATGTCCTCTGGAATGGTGGTTGAAGATGAAGGGGCATATGAATCTTTAACACATCTGGCATGTAAATATCTTGCAACGCCAGCTACAACATGTGAACACCTGTTCTCAGTTTCAGGTGACATTGTGAACAAGAAATGGGCAGCATTATCTCCTGAAAATGTAAACAAACTTGTTTGAGTGATTGACAGAACAAGAAATAGGACTGAGTGGACTTGTAGGCACTAAAGTTTTACATTGTTTTATTTTTGAATGCAGGTTTTTTGTACATAATTCTACATTTGTAAGATCAACTTTCATGATAAAGAAATTGAACTATAGTACTTGTATTAGGTGAATTGAAAAATATTATTTCTTTTGTTTTTTACAGATATTTGTAATATATGCAAATATTTGTAATACAATAAATGTAAAGTGAGCACTGTACACTTTGTATTCTGTGTTGTAATTGAAATCAATATATTTGAAAAAGTAGACAACATCCAAAAATATTTAAATAAATGGTATTCTATTATTGTTTAACAGTGCGGTTAATCTCACGATGAATCATGATTAATTTTTTTAATCGCTTGACAGCCCTAATCTAAGTATAACCACACCATTTACTTTATAATCTGTCCAAAATATCCAATCTACTTGTAGAGCCAGATTCATCCCTGATATTACTCCACTGATTCTCAAGTCAAAGGAGTTACCCTAGGAGAGTGAAAAGAAAAGGAGGACTTTCCTCCTTTTCTTTTTGTGGATACAGACTAACATGGCTGCTACTCTGAAACCTAGGAGAGTGGTCTCCAAACTTTTTACACCCAAGATCACTTTTTGAATTTAAGGGCAACCCAGGATCTACCCAACCCCTTCCCCCAAGGCCCCTCCCTTTCCCCAAAGCGCTGCCCCATGCACTCCATCCCCCCCTCCATCACTCGCTCTCCACCACCTGGGGTAGGGGTTTGGGGTTTGGGAGGGGGTGTGGGCTCTGGGCTGGAGCCGGGGGGCTTGGAGTGTGGGAGGGGGCTCTCTGCTGAGCCTGGGTCAGGGGGTTGGGGTGCGGGGGGGCATGGGGGGTGCTGGCTCTGGGAGGAGGCTCAGGGCTGTTTTGGGATGCTGGCTCTGGGAGGGGGCTCAGGGATGGGTTTGGGGTGCAGGAGGGGGCTTGGGGTTCAGGAGGCAGTTCAGGGTGCTTGCTCCGGGAGCGGGCTGGGGGTTGGGGTGTGGCTTCCCACTAGGCAGCACTTGTCTCTGGCAGCTCCCAGTCAGCAGTGTAGCATGGCTGCCGCTAAGGCAGGCTTCCTGCCTAACCCAGCCCCACGCTGCTCCCGGAAGGGACCAATGCATCCCTGCGGCCCCTCTCAGCAAGCACCTCCCTGCAGCTCCCATTGGCCACAGCTCCTTCTTCCCGGCCAATGGGAGTTGTGGGGGCAGTGCTTGCAGGCAGGAGCAGCATATGAAGGGAGACCCTTGCCCCCCGCATCTATGGGTCTCCACTGGCCACTTCCAGGAGTGGCCTGGGGCCAGGGCAGGCAGGGAGCCTATCTTAGTGGCAGCCCTGCTGCACCACCAGAGATCGCGATCAAGTGGGAGATGCTCTAGGATTGACCAGTCGATCACAATTGACTGGTTGGTGACCACTGCCCTGGGATAAAATTGGCTTATTGTTTACTTATATTCACAAATAATATGAATCACTGGACACAGATGCTGTGTCCTGTTCTTGTTTCTACACTTTAATAAGGATGTTGGCAAGTTGGAAAGGGTTCAGAAAGAGCTATGAGAATGATTCAAGATTCAAAAACCCTCTTGAAGTGAGTGACTAAATAACTTCCGCAAAAAGAAAAGGAGGACTTGTGGCACCTTAGAGACTAACAAATTTATTTGAGCATAAGCTTTTGTGAGCTACAGCCACAAGTACTCCTTTTCTTTTTGCGGATACAGACTAATACAGCTGCTACTCTGAAACCTATCTTTAAATAATTTATCTCTATTTAATTTATCAAAGAGAAGGTGATAATGGTCTATAAGTACCTACTTGAAGATTCCTGATAGTAGATGGCTCTTTAAACTAGAAAATATAAGACTATATATAATATCTGGAAGCTGAATTTAGACAAATTCTGATTAACGATAACATTTTTATCAATGAGCTCTGGTCATTAGAGTTATTAAATCTACAGAATTAGAGTGTTTTTTGTTTAATGTTCAATTTTAACAAAGCAAGAAAGCAACCAAGTGACTCGGTCTAGGCAAAATAACATTTAAGAGGGAAACACTTCCAATATGGTGCCTTAGGCGGGTGCCAGCAGCTTGCACTCTCACTGTTCCCTTTGCAGATGGTATTGGCTGCTCACATTCTCTCCTCCTTTACAGATGGTGCCAGCTGATCTCTCCTTTACAGATGGTGCTAGCCACTCTCTGCACCCCACAGATGGTGCCAGATGCTCACCCTAACCCCAGCCCCCACAAACACAGAGACATGAGTTATATTATGAATCTGTATAAGCTAAAGTAATGACAGGCATATTTTCTTCCATTAGTTCTGCCCTGCAGAATTCTATCTTTAGGACTTGCATTTGGAGATCTATTAAATATTTAGTCTTCAGGGTTTGCACCCATCACTTTTTATTTCCCAAACAAGCTGTGAATGTATTTAGTTATAACTTAACATTTCAGAGTTACATGGAACTATTTACTGCATTACTTTGTTTGGTGGTTTAACTTATATACACACTAATGATTTTATTATAGATCATTGTTAAGGAAAGCATTAGGGATGTAGAACTAGAAGAGACATCCTGGGTCACATCCAGTCCCGTGGTATCTCAAACAACCCCATCACATAATCCCTTTGATAAATTTATCAAATGCCATCTTAAAATGACATAGGGTTACTTGCTTCCACTGCTCCTATTAGGTGGCTGTTCCAGGACCTCGCTCCTGGAATGATTAGAAACGATATGAAATGTAGTCATTTATTTCTGTATCTGTTAACTGTTTGAATGGGAAAACCATGGGAAAAAATGGGAAAACCATGAAGCCCATCATTTTTTGAAATGAACAAATTTTGCACATACTGCATTTCCTGGGAAACCTGTATTGGCACCAAACAGCTGTTGGGAATGTTTACGTCACGGGGGGTGAAAAATCATATTTGCATCTGACCTTTTGTACCTATTGTTGCAAGTAACATCTATAAACTGAAGGGGATTAGACAGAGAAGATTTTTCTCTTGTCAATTTGTTTATTTTGACCATGTGACAGAACTTTGAGCATGAGCATGGCCAGCCTGGCACCCTCCTGGTTCTCTGTACTCCATGGCGGGTGAATCGAGAGCGTCTCCTCCTGTTTCAATCCACTGCAGCCACTGTACTGAGTAAAACTATCTGTAAGAATTTAGGGCTTGAACATGCATTCCTTGCCCAATACATGCAATATCCAGCCCCAAGAGAATAACAGAAGCATCAGCAATTAAATAACATGGATTTATAAAGGGGGGAGGGAACAGTGCCAGACAAACCTGGTGAATAATAATCAGAAACAGAGGGCTAAATTCAGCGGTGATATAAGCAGCGGCACATATTGAGACTGACAGGTTTCAGAGTAACAGCCATGTTAGTCTGTATTCGCAAAAAGAAAAGGAGTACTTGTGGCACCTTAGAGACTAACCAATTTATTTGAGCATGAGCTTTCGTGAGCTACAGCTCACTTCATCGGATGCATACCGTGGAAACTGCAGCAGACTTTATATACACACAGAGAATATGAAACAATACCTCCTCCCACCCCACTGTCCTGCTGGTAATAGCTTATCTAAAGTGATCATCAGGTTGGGCCATTTCCAGCACAAATCCAGGTTTTCTCACCCTCTACCCCCCCACACAAATTCACTCTCCTGCTGGTGATAGCCCATCCAAAGTGACAACTCTCTACACAATGTGCATGATAATCAAGTTGGGCCATTTCCTGCACAAATCCAGGTTCTCTCACCCCCTCACCCCCCTCCTAAAAACCACACACACAAACTCACTATCCTGCTGGTAATAGCTCATCCAAAGTGACCACTCTCCCTACAATGTGCATGATAATCAAAGTGGGCCATTTCCAGCACAAATCCAGGTTTTCTCACCCCCCCCCAACCCCCATACACAAACTCACTCTCCTGCTGGTAATAGCTCATCCAAACTGACCGCTCTCCAAGTTTAAATCCAAGTTAAACCAGAACATCTGGGGGGGGGGGTAGGAAAAAACAAGGGGAAATAGGCTACCTTGCATAATGACTTAGCCACTCCCAGTCTCTATTTAAGCCTAAATTAATAGTATCCAATTTGCAAATGAATTCCAATTCAGCAGTTTCTCGCTGGAGTCTGGATTTGAAGTTTTTTTTGTTTTAAGATAGCGACCTTCATGTCTGTGATTGCGTGACCAGAGAGATTGAAGTGTTCTCCGACTCGTTTATGAATGTTATAATTCTTGACATCTGATTTGTGTCCATTTATTCTTTTACGTAGAGACTGTCCAGTTTGACCAATGTAAATGGCAGAGGGGCATTGCTGGCACACGATGGCATATATCACATTGGTGGATGTGCAGGTGAACGAGCCTCTGATAGTGTGGCTGATGTTATTAGGCCCTGTGATGGTGTCCCCTGAATAGATATGTGGGCACAGTTGGCAACGGGCTTTGTTGCAAGGATAAGTTCCTGTGTTAGTGGTTCTGTTGTGTGTTGTGTGGTTGCTGGTGAGTATTTGCTTCAGGTTGCGGGGCTGTCTGTAGGCAAGGACTGGCCTGTCTCCCAAGATTTGTGAGAGTGTTGGGTCACCCCCCACAGATGTTCTGGTTTAACTTGGATTTAAACTTGGAGAGTGGTCAGTTTGGATGAGCTATTACCAGCAGGAGAGTGAGTTTGTGTGTGTATGGGGGTTGAGAAAACCTGGATTTGTGCTGAAAATGGCCCACCTTGATTATCATGCACATTGTAGGGAGAGTGGTCACTTTGGATGAGCTATTACCAGCAGGATAGTGAGTTTGTGTGTGTGGTTTTTGGGAGGGGGGGTGAGGGGGTGAAAGAACCTGGATTTGTGCAGGAAATGGCCCAACTTGATTATCATGCACATTGTGTAGAGAGTTGTCAGTTTGGATGGGCTATCACCAGCAGGAGAGTGAATTTGTGTGGGGGGGTGGAGGGTGAGAAAACCTGGATTTGTGCTGGAAATGGCCCAACCTGATGATCACTTTAGATAAGCTATTACCAGCAGGACAGTGGGGTGGGAGGAGGTATTGTTTCATATTCTCTGTGTGTATATAAAGTCTGCTGCAGTTTCCACGGTATTCATCCGATGAAGTGAGCTGTAGCTCACGAAAGCTCATGCTCAAATAAATTGGTTAGTCTCTAAGGTGCCACAAGTACTCCTTTTCATATTGAGACTGAGTTTGTCACACAATAGGTGTAAGTGGTAAAGTAGTATAACTTACTGTAACACACTTAAAGTGTGACATTTAATGACTGGCAGAACTAATGCAACTTTAACTATAAGGGGATAGACTGGGGCTGTAGGAGGAGAACAATAAACAGGCTTCTCCCATTTTGTCTGACACCTTCTTTTTCTGTAGCTTTCCTGCTTGTACCCTTTCTTGAACTTCAGTCATAAATTTGGGGTCACACGGCTAGATCTCTGTCACTCTAGGGAGCACATTAGGCACTGCATGGCTGCAGGGGTCCACTCAGGCAGATCTGATTGGCAGGTTTGGTCCTGATCCTACTGCAATCTCCACCTGGGCATTGGGGTGTGTCTACCTGGAACTCATTGCAGGACTGGGCCTTAGAACGTAAGCTACTTCCATGTGAAATAATCTCCCTAGGAAATGGTGGATGTTGCATTGCTTGTGAGTTATACTAGAAAAATACTCTGGTTGTATAATGTATCAATCAATCCTTTCTTATCAGGATGATGGGTGAGAAAATTGGATAGGTTTTCTCTATCTCCAATTTCCATTTTTCTTTGATTTTAGGTTTCCCTTTAGTTTATAAAAATATTTATCATCTTATGTGTCTCTCTTTAAAACTGTATGTGTTGTCCATCAAATGTCACATCACAGGAAACATATTTACTTGTACAGCATTGAACATCATCTGAACTTCGTATTACCAGAGATTAGCTAATTTCCTTCTGAAACTCCAGAGTCCTAGCAGCTAACCACCATTATTCAGTAGAAAAATATGAACAAGCTGTGCATGGGCTTGATCTGCTTAAAAAACAAGTGGGTGGGAGGGATTTTTTGTTCGTTTGTTTTTAAACTTCTTCACGACTATTCATCAAGTAAAGCTCTTTTTGAATTAACTGCTAGAACACTAGAATTTTAGCAGAACATTATAACATTCTTCTGCTAGTGCTATTCATTCTTAGGGTATGTTTACACTGCAGTTGGAGGTGTAATTGCAGCACATATCAACATACCAGAGCTAGCTTTAATCTAGCTAGCTTGGGTATCCGTATTAGTGAAGTCACTAAAAGGTCAGCCAAGACTCTTGAGTACTTGTGCATTTATATCTTCACTGCTATTAGTACTTGCACTACCTATATTACAGCTAGCTTGGTTATGTCTACACATGCTGCACTCACCCCTACAATTCCAGTGTAGACATACCCTTAGTAAGCTGATCTGGGCTATTCCACGTTTTTGAAAAAAGTTCCTAGGAAGTCCCCTCTATATTTGAAAACAAAATTGAAGCAGTAGAAACAAAATCACATCTATAAAGAATCCTACACATGCCAGACTATGGGTGTAAAAAGTAGGGAAGGTCCAAACTAGAACCTTGTCTTCTACTCCCCCTTTGAATTTCAAGGATAAGGGATTCAGGCTGAAATTCTAAGAGATGAACTCACTCCTATCCCATTCATTCCAGGTCAGATTCAAAACTATTTTATATTCTGGTCTCCCTTGATACAGCCAAATCCTGTGAAAATGGCTATTCACCTGATGCTTTGGACATGGCAATGTGGGTATCTAATAGCATTAAGGAGTCCAGAATTATCCCAAGGCTGTGCATCAACTTAAAAGACTGGAGCTCTTTCTAATTTGTAAGGTTATAGAGGAGGCAAGACTTTAAAGTGCTTCCCTTTTCCTGTCTTTTAATACACTCATCTTTCCAGAAATCAAGCCTCAACCTCAAAAGTGTGGGACATCTATGTCCGGATATTACTAATATGCCTTTGGCCCATAAGTCACCAATGTGAATCCAGCCCAGCTCAATAAGGATTAAAAGTTGTTCTCATATAATGAGGTATATAATATGTAACTATTAGAATGGGAAAAGGTACAGAGAAGGGCAACACAAAAGATTGGGAGTATGGAACTGCCACATGAGGAGATATTAAGAAGACTGGGACAGTTCCTGCTGCTGGAAAAATATAGGCACAGCACATTGTCTAATTGGCCACTCTGATGACCTGGCAACTTGTACCAGCATTGGGCTGTTCAGGGCAATGTATAAAGCTGCCGCTCTCTGGTGACAGGCTTACAGCAGTGTTGCGAAATATATAGTCATGGCTGACTAATCCATACTTTTGTTAAACAGAAGGGAAAGAGAAGAAAGCAAGTAGTGGTTGGGATTTAGGGGGAATGGGTGGCGCTGGTGGTGTCAGCTGGGTGCATCTCTCTGGCACAGTCTGGCCAGGACATCTCTCAGGATCAGGATGACAAAGGTCCAAGGATGTCAGTGGATTCTGGGGGTCCCAGGAGATGATGGCATTGACAGGAAGGGAAGAAGCGAGCTTCACCACCATGGCTGTCACCTTCCAGTCAACCATTGTTCACCTCCCCTTCGCTTTTTCATCTGTCCCCCCAAAGTCTCTTTCTGAGGACCTAAAAACGGGAGTGTTGGGTGGAATAGCCCATCACCTCATTATTTTATTTACCAATTAGGCCTCATTTTCAGCATACCAAGTTTAGTGCCTTGATTTCCAGTCTCACACTTCTTTTGCTCACCTAGTGTGATCTTAACACAATTGTTGAGTTATGAGTCAGTTATGAGTTGGCCTTCTTCTTTGGACTAATTCTGTTCTTCTTTCTCCTTTTCACATTTTTTCCCATCAACATTTATTGTTATAGGTTATTGTGACATTTAGTTGAGCTTCCAATTAAGGTAATTTTGCACACCCAATTATTACAATAAAGGGGTACCCATAGGTATTGAAACCCAAGCAAATATGACAATGTAGATCTTAAAGTAGTCTGATATCTAACTTACACTGCTCTTCTCCCACACACATGTAAAGTGGATACAAAATTCCCACTTACACAGTGGAAAAGAGAGATTGGCCCCATGACTTGTGTCAAAAGGTAAAATGCGGTCCTCTATGCTACTTTTTCAAGCTTGTTTTCTTAGGATCTGATGTTTCAGTCCGGATGGAATGCCAAGTCTGCACAATCTGGCCCTTAATGAGCAAAACTTCAAGTGTATCTTAAGGCACTGTGCATCTTTGAGGCATTTTCGTACTTGAAACAGTCTTGACATTCTCTGTTGGTTAAAGACTTCTAGCTGGAGAACTGAGATATTATTGATTTTTTGGTTGTTGTTGCCAAAACAGAGTGCTGCCTCTAGGAAAGGCTCAAATATGAGATTGTGCTATTTTGCTTTCAGTTTCCCCTTTTGTTTTGTTTTTGTTTTAATACTGCCTGTTGTGTACAAATACTGAAGAGAGAGAGAGGCGTGGCTTCTGCTTTCACTTTCGCCATTACAAATCAGGAGTAAGGCTGTTGAAGTCAATGGGCTGACGTCGGGTTTAATTCTGATGTAAGTCAGAGCACAATCAGGCTCATAATCCACTTTTAAATTTTAATTTTAAAAAAAGTAGAAACATTCAAAATCAGCTGCCTTGTATTTTATCTTGAGCTTGAGAGTTTTGTAGGGTAGTGACTGGGGGAAAAACTGAAAAGGGTCTTTTAATAAAAGAAGTACAGCCTAATTTTTATTTCCTTAAAATCTCAGGTCTGTAACCTGTGGCTCCGGTGCTCTGTGCAGTTCTTTAGAAGTTTCTCTTCTGTTCTTCCAACTTGACACTTTAAAAAAACTAAACAAAAGAGGGCTAACAATACACAGTGAAATTCCTCTTATTTTGTTCTCAAGACATTTAGGGGTATGAAGAATTTAAAAACCATTTTCCACAACACTTCCCTCTCTCCCTCTTACCCCCAAGTCCACTTTTTCTTAAGGGAATAATTATTTTTGGTATTTCCAGTGATTATCCAACACTACAGATGTATACTAAATGACTGGAGTTCAATCCTTTCGTATGATAGGAGTTGGCTGATAATTCCAAGCATTAGAAGAGACTTGAATTCACTGGGAATCCATCAAGTTTTGCACCATGCATTACTGAAATGTGCCTGTTGCAGATGTAATTGAGGGATGAGGTGAAGGAGAGACTATAAAGGTTCCTGGTAATTTGTATTGTAAGTAGAGCTAGTTGGAAATTTTCCAACTCCCCCCGGCTCCTCCCGCCAGTTTAATTAGAAAATGCCGGTTCAGTGAACCAACATTTCTTGTGAAAGAGAGCTGGGCTTGACAAAATTTTGCTGAATTACAAGCAGGCTCCATCAGAAAACTGCCTGGTTGCCTGCCTACCCATCTTGCACGGGCCTGGAGCTGGGGAACATAGGGCTTCCAGACTCCCAGGCCAGCTGGCTTCCCAGACTTCTTGCTCAGGAGTCTGACCCTGCCCACCCCAGAAGCCAGCTGGCCCAGCAGTCTGGACCCTCTGGGTTCCCCGAACAGGGGGCAGATTGCATGGAATGGCTGCCCCAAAGCTGAATATCTTGGGAGCTCCAACAGCCACTGAGTGAAAACGACACTCTTGTCAGTGTCACTGCTAAAACAGCAGCAGTGTAGTTAACTGGAAACACCATATGTCAGTGTTTCTGAAACAATTTGGGGTGGAGAGTGTATAAGACGTTTGCTTGCCTGAACTTGCAATATTTGAATATTGTATATATTGAATATTCCTGAACTTGCAAAGCTTTACACACGTGCTTCAATTTAGATACTAGTCGTCTTATTTGCTTCACTGTGTAAGGTTAAGTTTAACAGGATTGAGCTCTAATCTATCATGCAAATTCATTGGATTCTTATATTAAAAAACAATATAATGTCATTATATTAGAGTAAAGTAAATGCCACTGAGAACTAGTGCAGGTAGTTTTGCAGCGTATGCATTTCTAGGTCAAAAATGATCTGAAGAGACTTTCATGCGAAGGCCTATAGCATCTTCATACACAGCATCACAAAAGGCTTCAACACATCAGGGTATTACTTACAGGTATGCCAGTTAGGTGTAACACATTATTTTCTTTTTCTTTTGATTCCGTCCATTTCAAACGTATTGTCTGGGCTTTCACATTGCTGAAGTCAATACCAAATGTAACCTGTGCTTTTAATTGGAGATCTTTCTGATTTCCAGGTTTCGTAGTCAGAGCTACTGCACTGTGGTTTGAAATGTTTTTTAAGTGAGCTGGATGTCTCTATAAGTACAGCAGATGTCATTGACAGTCTGTTGCTACATTTAGTGCTGAATGTCGGGCAGTGGCATATTATAGTACCTTTGTGTTTTGTTCTTTGCAAGAGCTTCTTTAAATGCAGAGTGTAATATTTTGGTATATTCCCTGTAGAGGGGGAAGAAAAAGAGTCATAACATTTGTAAACTGCTGCACTTTCTCCTCAAAACCCCATTAAAAGATTGTCCCACAAGTTGCAGCCTTTCAAACCAATAGTGAGAGTAAGACCTAGCATGAAAGAATCCATATTTTGGGATGGGGTGGGTATCGTGCATACCCCAGCCCACCCCACATCCTAAACTGGGGGAAGCATCCACAAATATTATTAAAACATTAATTCAAAGGACTTCTGTTCTATACAGGTTCTTCTACCATGCTCATCACTGTAGTATCTTCCATTACAGATACTGATCTATATAGGGCTGATCTAGGTATACTTTAATCCTGCTTCAGCAAGGAGGTGAAGGGAGTGGACTGGATGACCTCTTGAGGTCCCTTCTAACCCTACATTTCTATTATTCTAAATTGCAGTAGCACTCAAAAGCCCCAATCGGTTTATCTTTAATGGCACAAGACCATGTTTTGACTCTGTGCATTCTGCTAGTTCCATTGTCTTCCTATGTATCTGTGCATCCCTGTCAGAGCAACAAGCCTTGCAATCCTTGAGCAAGAACTACATAGCTGGTAATGGGAAAGTTCCCCCCAAAATTAAAAAGAAAAGTTAGTGACACATAATTTATGTAACCCCTTTGGAGGGGATGCTCCTGAAGTACCACAATGAGACTCTAGGAGACTCTCTCCGGGACTACACCATTAATGGTGGCAGAGGATCGGGTCTGTCTTTCCTGGGTAGCCTAGAATCCCGTGCAGAGTTGGAACAAGCTGGAAGCTACTGCAAGAACCAATCATAAAGCCAGAACTCAGAGAAAGGATTTGGTTTTACTTTTGATGTTGCCTGTTGTAGTGGAGTAGATCCTAGTAGTCCACCAGCTGGGCAGTCAGGGAGCTGGGAAGCCTGGGGGCAAATCCAAACATCCTTCTGTTCTGTCAGAATTTTTTTAACCAGTTCTGGGGAATTCTTCAATACCCCTAATATACACCTGCATGTTCATGATGCTAGATGCTTTTCACTAAAAAAAATCTGATCAATAACCAAGGTTCCAGAGGCCTAACAGCACCTAACGGGGCCTCTCATTGGATCCCAGTACAAGTATCAAATTCTGTCCACCTCACATTCAAAATGACTTTGAAGCACTAGTAGTTACAAACATAGACCACGGCCTGTTTTTCACTTCAGGATCACTTCTCTCACTCCTGACCTTGTTCCCACAGGTTGTCACTGCTCTGGGAAAGAACTCCAATAGGATTCTGCTTTTTAGTATCCCCTCCCAGTTCCACTCACCACCATTGCCCTGGTGGGAAGCCCAGACCCAATGACCCCATGATGCATCCAATTAAACATTTAGGTCCAACTCTGGCATCCAAACTCCCTACAAAAGAAACTCTATTGTACTGATTCAGGAACCATCCATAACTCAGTAAATCCTCCACTTCTTGATTTGACCTTAATAATAAATTGAGTTTCGCTATGTCTGAGGAAGTAGCTGATTGCCAAGTGCAAAATGACCAACTTAAAGAAAACACATGGGGTGTGAAACTGAAGATTGCCAAGCCTGTAGTTCATACAAAGTAGTTGTACTGGATGTCCCAGCCCTCCTTGCCAATTCCCACAATCCTGTTACTTTATTAGCAGTTAGTAGAGATACATATCTCTAGATCCAACTCAATCTTCAGAAAAGCCTGCATATTTGGAGAGTGGGCAGGGGGAGAGTCTGTTATTTTCTTTTGCTGGTTGTCATCATAAATTAAGGGAACTGCTTAAAATAATATTACAACAGGAACCAGGAAGGAGAGGACAAGACTAAACCTTACAACTCATAGGTGCCTTTGCCTGCACAGAGCCATTTGTAGAATCTGGTTCTAAATTAGGTCATTTCAGAAAAGTTATTTCTTGCTTTTGAGGGTTGTTTATAATTAATGTATGTCATGATATCACTTTCAGCTACAATATGTCATGTATCTGTGCCATGTGAAGAGTCCTAGACCACTGAGATATCAGGGGTAACAACCAATCACCACAGTTACTCCGCAGTTAATTTGCATGCAACAGTTTCATTGGTTGTATGAGGAAGACTGCACAGATGGTGGATTACTTGGCCCAACTGCCACAGTTGTTCAGAACCACTTACACAACAACACAACCAGCACACAGAATAACCCCAAATTCACAGCACATGGCAGCACACACCCCTCCTTCACCACCACCACCACCACAAATCCACACCATTCTCCCATGTTAGTCATTCTGTGTGTCACTTTGAAGCCTAGAATGTATTCTAAGTCAGTATAAAGTGATGGAAACAGCAACAAGCACGGCTGAGCGCTCTTTTTTGTTCAGAATATCACCAGCTTCAATCCTCGCTGGGCCCTGTGAGAACGGAAGAAGTATTGGAGTCCAAAGTTTCTACAGCAACTGAAAGGTGACAGTTGATTAGAGAAGGTGGGTATAACAGCTCTGTGGAGTAACAAAGAAGTGGTTGTACCTCCAGCCAGGGGGCAGCTCCGTGCACAAACTTTGGGGAATGTGTTCAAATGGAAACATTGCTCATTGTAACCCAGTACATGGAAACAAGAGCCCCTGTTTTCAGCTTGTCGACACACATAACTTTATGCATTACATTCTGCTGGCAGTATGGAATTTCAGCTACTAATTCTCAAAGTAAAATGTCAGGGAAAACAAAACCATAAAAACAAAAATATGCTATTGCTTAGGCACTATCCAATGTAGATTGTGGATGCATTATTTATTTCTAATTCTTACTGATGACTTTAGTAACTTGCTTGTGGTTCCTATTTGCTCTGATAGTCATGAGTTGTAGGTTATCATCAATACCTCCTGGAAATATTTATATATACTTTATATATATACTTAAATATATACTTTAAATATATACTTTACTGCTGGGATTTTCAAAGAGCCTAAGAGAGTTAGGCACACAAATACCATTCAAGAGGAATTGGCATCTAATTCCTATAGGCTCATTTGAAAAGTCCAGACTCCATAGGTGTGCAAGTATATATCCATTCTGAATAACAGATATCACACATTAATCCACTCTAAGCCTGTATAGATTTCTACTTTATTTTATCTTCTGTCATATTTCAGGAGTAAACAGCTTAGTGAAAAGAGAATATGAGACTAGTAATGAAAAAGAAAGAGACTCATCACTCTTTAAAAATTCTATAAATAAATACACAATATGAATGTGTATCTTAAACATGAAAAGGGGAAAAATCACATTCTCCACAGATCAACAATATATTATTGTGTAAAGCTTCTGTGCATTACATTGTCCAGGGATATCTATTGAGAGACAGATAAATAGGATAAAACAAAGAGTTTTATAAGCCTGAATACAGTGTTTGGTTGGTGTAATAAAAGCAGTTGACAGACATCTAAAAATGCAAAGGTCTAAGAATTACTGTGCAACTACTGCATATTTATGTTTTCTTTGTTTCTTAAAATCACTGACAACTTGAAGGTGAAAATCTCGTTAATTGCAGGGTTGTTGGTGGGTTTTGTTTAATCAGTTGCACTGGGAATAATAACCAGTTTTAAATGTAACCTAAGCATTAAGTTAATATTACTATTGAGTTCTCCATCATATTTCAGAACAGTTGGTATTCCAACTAATTATGAGCTATTGCAAGCATGATATCAATTACTGTAGGAATTAGTACATTTGGGTTACTCTGGAGAAACTTGTAATTTTTCATTACTTTCAGTGTGTATGAGCAAGTCGGAGGTTGGGTCTGATTTTAACTTCTCCATTAATGAACTGGAAAAGAATGAAAGAAGATCATTAATTAAATTCACGGCCAGTATTAAACCAGGACATATTGCAAGCACTTAGGAAAATACTGATTAAATAAATATTGATCTACACAAATTAGAAACTTGAAAGAAATTGTTTTTTAAAATGTCATTTCTATCTGAATAAAAACCCATTTGCAGAACACTTATCTAAAATACAAACTTACTGTTTAAGGCAGAGGTGGGCAAACTATGACCCGTGGGCCACATACGGCCCGTGGGACCCTCCTGCTCGGCCCTTGAGCTCCTGGCACGGGAGGCTTGCCCTTGGCCCCTCCTCTGCTGTCCCCTCTGCCCCGCAGCCTCAGCGCTACCTGCCACCGGTGCAACACTCTGGGCAGCCAGGCAGCGCAGTTGCAGAGCCGCGGCCTGACCCCGTGCTCTGGGCGGCGTGGCTGTAGTGATGTCAGCCACCAGTGCTCCAGGAAGCACAATAAGGGGGCGGGGGGGGGAAGGTTTGGATAGAGGCAGGGAAGCTGGGGGGGGGTGGTCAGAGGGCAGGGGTGTGGATAGGGGTCAGGGCAGTCAGAGGGCAGGGAACGGGGGGTTGGATGGGGCAGGGGTCCGGGGGCCAGTCAGGAAGGAGATGAGGGGTTGGATGGGGCAGCAGGGGGCAGTCAGGGGTGGGGAGTCTGGGGGTGGTCAAGGGACAGGGAGAAGGGGTGGTTGGATGGGGCAGGGGTCCCAGGGGGCAAGTCAGGAATTAGAATGGGGGTTGGATGGGGTGGCAGGGGGAAAGTCAGGGGTGGGGGGGTTCAGGAGTGGTCAGGAGACAGGGAGCAGGGGGTGGTGGATGCAGTAGGAGTCCCGGGGGCACCATCAGGGGGCGAGAAGCAGGGGGGGTGGTCAGATAGGAGGTGGGGACTGGGCCACTCCTGGCTGTTTGGGGGGACACAGCCTCCCCTAACCAACCCTCCATACAATTTTGGAAACCCGATGTGGCCCTCAGGCAAAAAGTTTGCCTGCCCATGGTCTAAGGCAAGGGTAGCACATGGAAAGCAATAATGCCCAGAAAGGTTGGGGTTGGTACTGGGCAGAAAAGTAGATATAGTCGCCTCTCTATTGAGGTTGCCTAAACATTTTTCATTATATCAAAAAATTCTATTTTGATCTTTTCCCCTGAGCACCATTCCTCCTGTGAACTGAATGCAAATAATAATAATAATTAACTAATATAATAACATGTGATTTTATAATCAAAGACTACAGTATAGTCACGTACATACAAGGGAGTAGAATTAAGGTTGCACAGACAAATCCTGTCATGTCCTATCTTTAGAGTTCCTGACTTTGTAAACCAATGTTCTTTTTTAACCTTCTGTGAATTAACTTTGAATGCAACAAGGGGCTTAGGCTTGGTCGACACTACATACTTACTTTGGTATAACTATATCTCTCACAGGTGTGAAAAATCTACACCCCAGAGCGATGTAGTTATACTGACCTTAACCCACTGTGTAGAAAGTGATACATCAGCGGGAGAGCTTCTGCAACATAGCTACGGCTTCTCACAGAGGTAGAGTTATTAAGCCAACAGGAGAGCTCTCTCCCATCAGCTTAGAGCATCCTCAACAGATATGCTACAGCATCACAGCTGCACTGGTATATATTTGTAGTGTAGACCTGCCCTTATTCTCCGTGCCATGGATTGGAGTAGCTCCTATTGATTTTAATAGAGCCCCTGGAGTTTTGAGGTCACCAATACAAGGAAGACACTGATAAAATGGAAGGAATCTAGGGAAGATCAACTGCTATTATAAAGTTCTGAGGAAGATCATGACTATAAGAAAAGACTAAAATATGTACAGGTTGGCTAACAGATTACAAAGAACTGAGTGACTGATAGGCACCAATGTTAAGAAAAGGGAGGAACTGTACAGTGTCTCTAGGAAGAAATAGTGGGATGAAGATGAGCAGAGGCAGGGGTGAAAGTAACTTAAAGGACTTACTGGTACTCCGGAGTCCTTAGGAGGGGGCGGGGCCTCAACTGGAAGAGGCGTGACCTCTACCAGAAGAGGTGGGGCCTTTACATCCCTGGGCCCTTTAAGTCAAGATTCAAAGGGCCCAGGGCTGGGACTGTGGTAGCAGCAATTGGGAGCCCCAGGCCCTTTAAATCACCCCAGAGCTACCAGCTGCAGAGGCAGCTGGGAGACCTGGGGATCGGGGTTGATTTAAAGATCCCGGGGCTCAAGCTGCCGCTACTGCAGTGGAGCCCCAGGCCCTTTAAATAACCATCGGAGCCCCAGGGGCTCCCGACTGGCACTGCTACCCCAGGGCCCCAGTAGCAGCAGTCGGGAGCCCCTGGCCCTTTAAATCACCGCCGGAGCCCCACTGGCTCCAGCAGTGGGGCTTGGGTGGCGATTTAAAGGGCTGCAGAGGGTAGTGGCAGTGGGAGCCCCGGGCCCTTTAAATCGTCACCCGAGCCCTGCTGCCGGAGCCCTGGGGTAGCAGTGGCAGCCGGGGGCTCCAGCGACGATTTTAAGGGCCAGAGGCTCCCAGCCGTCGCTACCGCAGCAGAGCCCTGGGCCCTTTAAATTGCCACCGCAACCCCTGGGGCTCCAGCATCAGGGCTCAGGCGGCGATTTAAAGGGTCCAGGGCTCCGGTTGCCTCTACTGCCCCGGGTCCTTTAAATCATCCTCGGAGCCTCCCGGAGACCTGGGGTAGTGGCGGCAGGGCTCTGGAAGCTATTTAAAGGGCCAGGGTGGTAATGGTGGCCGGAGCCCCGGGCCTTTTAAATCATCCCTGGAGTCCTGCTGCCGGAGCCCTGGAGAGGCGGCGGTGGGGCTCCAGCAGTGATTTAAAGCGCCTGGGTCAGTAGCTGCGGCAGGAGCCCCAGGCCCTTTCAATTGCCGTCTGAGCCCTGCCGCCGCTTCCCCAGGCCTCTGGCAGCAGGGCTCTGGCAGCAATTTAAAGGGCCTGGGGCTCCAGGAGGAAGCCCCTTTAAATTGCCGCCTGGGGAAGCCGATCCGACCCGCTACGGTGCACAGGCTCTTGCCGGTATGCCGTACTGAGGCATACCAGCTTACTTTCACCTCTGAGCACAGGAAGCTTGAATGTAATATGAACACTTTCCTAATAATAAAGTCAGTTAATCTATGGAGTGGTCTCCCAAGGAATATACTGTAATGGAGGTTCAATCACTGAAGTTATTCAAAAGCATATTGAAAAAGAACAATCCTGCATTTGGAGATGATGGATTCATTAGGGCTCATAGGGCTTTCTGTCTCAGAAGTGAGATGCATATGTTGTTAATCAGAGTTTTGCCCTAATAAGGACTTCAGGACTGTCCCCACAGTTATCATATTTCCATTGGCCAAAGTATCAGAACTTTGGCCGTTCTGAAATTGCCATTCCCCATAGAAAATGAACAGGTGAAAGGATAGAGTTACTTTCATCAACATTTTCCTTCCTTCCTTTTGAGTATTGGGGTTGGGTTATTCCAGTGCCATTTGAATTCTTTCTGTGTTTTCAAGGGAACTATTCCAAACAATTTGTTTATAAACTGAAATCATTGTATTGCATTAAATTGTCTTTCCGCATTATGCTGCTGTCAAAGAATGATGATAAATATAAACCATCAAACATGGCAAATTTGTTTTCATTAGGAAGCTTTTCAATTGTGTCTGTGCCGTTGTTTCCTAAGCTTCTTATATGTAACCTCTAGGAATTGCAGGGAGATGAGAGGCACACAGATTGCCTGCCTGCTTTTTATTTCCTCTCCTGAGATTTCACGACTGCTTCTAGCAAGCTTAAAATAATCTTTACACAAACAAATCTATTCTTTTGTCTTACTTAGCCTTATCTATCAAGCCCATTTCAAGAATGTGGATATGAGCAAAATAATTATATGCATTTCAAGATGTTGTAAGCTATATGCAGGACCAGAATACTAATGTGTTTTAGTGCACTGGAATTGGAAGCAGATAGCAGGGCAGTGCCATATTGACATTTCTTATACAGTTACAAGGTCTTTTATTGATTTAACTAAAACTTATGTGTATATTCAATTGAAGCCTAAACCATTCCAGATATCATGCTACATTAGAAATGTTTATTTTTAGATAATCTGAAACATTATTTGGAAAAATGAAAAATAAAATCTGTGTTAATAGGACTATCATCAACAGCAGATGCACGGACGTTAGCATGTTTTCAGTGTTATTGCTTTACAGCTACATTAATGGATATATTGTCATTTCACAAATCCCTCAATATACATAACAATAAGCAGGGTCCCATTTCTCCTACAGGACTAGAAAGTTCAAACGACAAATGAAACAATAATTCCAACATGATAAAATTATAATAATAGTAATAACAATAATAAAAAGAAACAGTTTAATAAACATAATAAGTTTATATTTTGTATATGTCCCTCCTTTACAGATTAATAGAAATACAACTGTTATGGTAGAGTTCATGATTCTAAGGAGGGAGAACAGCACAATAAAGACAATGGATTTCAAGAAGGGAAGCAAGTCTAAGGGGAAAAACAATTGAAGACAGTTGGCAGTTAATCAAAGAGACATTATTAAGGTCACAAGAGCAAACTATCCCACTGCGTAGGCCAGAATGATTAAGCCAGGGTGGTATTTTGCCATACTTCCTGAGATCCTCAGTGATCTAAAACTCAAAAAAAGAGTCCTACAAAAAATAGAAACTCAGTCAAATTACAAAGAATGAATATAAACAAATAACACAAGTATGTATGGACAAAATTAGAAAGACCATGGCACAAAACCAGATCAAACTATCTCTGGACATAAAGGGCAACAAGAAAACATTCTAAAAATACATTAGAAGCAAGAGGAAGACCAAGGATAGAGTAGGCCCATTACTCAATGAGGGGGGAGGGCGACACAATAACAGAAAACATGGAAATGGCAGAGGTGCTTAATGACTTCTTTGTTTTGGTTTTCACCAAAAAGGTTGGTGGTGATTGGATGTCTAACGTAGTGAATGCCAGTGAAAATGAGGTAGGATCAGAGTCTAAAATAGGGAAAGAACAAGTCAAAAATTACTTAGACAAATTAGATGTCTTCAAATCACCAGGGCCTGATGAAATGCACCCTAGAATACTCAAGGAGCTTACTGAGGAGATATCTGAGCCATTAGCAATTATCTTTGAAAAGTCATGGAAGATGGGAGACATTCCAAAAGACTGGAAAAGGGCAAATATAGTGCCCATCTATAAAAAGGGAAATAAGGACAACCCAGGGAATTACAGACCACTCAGTCAACTTCAGTACCCGGAAAGATAGTAGAGCAAATAATTAAAAAATCAATTTGCAAATACCTAGAAGATAATGAAGTAATAAGCAACAGTCAGCATGGATTTGTCAAGAACAAATCCTGTAAAACCAACCTGATAACATTCTTTGACAGGGTAACAAGCCTTGTGGATAGGGGGAAGTGGTAGATGTGGTATAGCTTGACTTTAGTAAGGCTTTAGATACTGTCTTGCATGATCTAGTACATCCCTCGGTCCATGCCGCTTCCAGCAGCCGTGATCAGCCGAACCTGTGGATGTGGCAAGTAAACAAACTGGCCGGGCCCGCCAGAGGCTTTCCCTGCACAAGCGGCAGAACAAGTTTGGGAACCACTGGTTTAGATAATGGCATAGACAGTAGACTTATAAAGTTTGTGGATGATACCAAGCTGGGAGGGCTTGCAAATGCTTTGAAGGATAGGTTTAACATTCAAAATGATCTGGACAAACTGGAGAAATGATCTGAAGTAAATAGGATGCAATTCAACAAGGACAAATGCAAAGTACTCTACTTAGGAAGGAACAATCAGTTACACACATACAAAATGGGAAATGACTGCATAGGAAGGAGTACTACGGAAAAGGATCTGGGTTATAGTGGATCATATATATCACTGTTGCAAAAAAAGCAAAAATCATTCTGGGATGTATTAGCAGGAGTGTTGTAAGCAAGACACGAGAAGTAATTCTTCCGCTCTACTCTGCACTGATTAGGCCTCAACTGGAGTATTATGTCCAATTCTGGGTGCCACATTTCAGGAAAGATGTGGACAAATTGGAGAAAGTCCAGAGAAGAGCAACAAAATGATTAAAGGTCTAGAAAACCTGACCTATGAGGGAAGATTGAAAAAAATGGGTTTGTTTAGTCTGGAGAAGAGAAGAATGAGAGGGGACATGATAACAGTTTTCAAGTAAATAAAAGATTGTTACAAGGAGGAGGGAGAAAAATAATTCTTCTTAACCTCTGAGGATAGGACAAGAAGCAATGGGCTTAAATTGCAGCAAGGGAGGTTTAGGTTGGACATTAGGAAAAACTTCCTAATTGTCAGGAATAAATTGTCAGTGGAATAAATTGCCCTGGGAGGTTGTGGAATCTCCATTGTTGGGGATTTTTATAAGCTGGTTGGATAAACACCTGTCAGGGATGGTCTAGATAACACTTAGTCCTGACAAGAGTGCAGGGGACTGGACTAGATTATCTCTCGAGGTCCCTTCCAGTTCTTTGATTCTATGTCTATGTCCAGGCCTGAAATCCCATTGTACTTTCTATGGCTCTCTACTGAGTGTATAGTAAATTTGAAAATGCCCTGCCCTGAGATGTACTTACTCCATACAAGGAATTATTTCATGCTGGGGAGCATCAAGAAAAAATCAAAGATTTTCAGAACCAACACACTATATTTCAAGGGACTTAGAAAATGGTTTATGTTTGTATTTAAGTTGCTTTTTTCCAAAGGTACCTTGCATATATTCTAGCTCCCATTTACACAGCTCTTGACAGAGCATTAGATTTAAGGTAGGTCGCAAAAAAGCACATGTATATTCATAAAAAAATAAACTGTATTCAGGCACTGGGAAAACACTTTTTATTGCATTTATTTTTCTTTGTGAGTTTGGTGGATTTTAGTGCTCATGAAAATGAGAGATTTATAGCACTGGGTTGTGCAAGGCACAGTGCTGATAGGAGCTGTGCATTAACATCTCTATACATCTCTGCAAAGGCACTTCAGTCCTGACTTACAGCAACTCTGCTGTTTTAATATTGGCTAGCTATGCATCCCCTGAGCAGAGGCTGTCATGCTTGTGTTGAATTGTATGGTGGGTTTGTGAGCTAGACATTGTTGCAGTGGGGACTGTAATGAAATGGCCAAACTAAATTCACCTTTTCCCACATCCACAAGGTAAAACTAATGTTTCAAAGGCACGAAGCAAGGACATTAGTCCACTAGAATCTCAAGGCAGCTTACTAGCCTAAGCATCAATGGCTCTATGCCCTCTTCACCTGCAGAGCGAAGCCTATGTCCACAGAATGGGAGCCTTCCACAGCCGCAGCATGCTCCTCCATTCTACCATCATGGAAGCTCCCTTTGAGTAGGGTAGCTGTTCTTGTTGTGTAAGGATGCAGAGTGTTTTTTTTCCCAGACCAAAGGTTATCCTGCACTTTGGAAGCTGAGTCTCTGGACTATAGGGGTCAGAACAGACTGGTAGGATGAGGCTTATAGTGGGATATCATTGCTCTGTTATGTAATGGTTAAATAAAAATAATTTAGTTGCTTAAATGCAAGCCTTAATAGTAAGACCACACCTTCCATGTGGGCTCCTTGTAGTTCAGTCTGCACTGAGTTGGGTGGGAGTAGGTCTGGGGCACTGTGAAAGGATAAAGACTAGTATTCTTCTGGGGTCAGAGACCTGAAGCTGGCTAATTAGCCCCACCTGCTGCACCTGGAAAAAGCCGGGCAACCTAATTGGCTGATCCTTATAAAGGGAGGAGCAGGTATTAAAAAAGGGGGCTGCAGTACTTGCTAGAGGCTGGAGTAACTGCCGGAGGAGGAGGAGGAGATCTAAGAAACTGATAGACAGCAGGGAGGCTGGGGAAATCCCTGTTATCACAAAAAAGGCTCTGAGGTAAGAACCAGAAATTTTAGGGCTGATGAGATCATGGGGTGAGGGACAGACTTAGAGGATAGGAACTTAAACCTATACAGACTTTGGGGGGAGAGATTGTGAAGCGGTGATCCAGGTTTTCTTTAAGAAGGCTTGAAATAAAACCCACACTAATTAATCTGACTGAAAACTATCCTGCCTGGATTCTGTGATAGGGCCCCAGGCAGGATTTTCCAAGAGAGGGAGCTGGATCTGCAGGCACAAGCCTGGAAACAGCCAGAAGAGGGTGCTATAAGGTAGTCCTTTACAAGCAACTAGAAAGGATCCTTCGAATTCTTCACCACATATGCCCATACATACATTGAAAAATGATGGAAAGTGGCTCACACTAATAGAGCCTGAAACAGTAGACACTGGATACTGACCTCTGCCTTGACACAGAGAGTGAAGCCATCAAGTCCAGTTTCATCTTGGGTGAGTAGAAAAAACATATACTGGGCACTGTATGCAGACTTGCCTAAGGACATATAGCACAGTGGTGGCAAATTCTGTCCAATAGTTTAACCCTTTCCTTGTATTGAAAGACCAAATGTACCTGTGTATCATACCCTTATGTGACAATGGGCTTTGGAACAGTCCAGAGGCTGAGTTTCAGGCTTCCGGAACAGAGGCATTTTTGAATTTCTGAACCATCCACCCATAGCATTGGAAATTGACTCTATAAAAGAACACTCTGAATCTTTGCTGCCTCCTTAAATTGACGGACTTGGAAACTGTGCTGCACATGCATGGAAAGAAGGTTGGTCATTTGGAAGATACATGAGCAGTACTTCCCGAGCTAAGCCCTCCCCATTCCCACAAGAGAAACAAACATAGAGGCTGCACTATAAGCTAAAAATAACAGATTCCCCCTACCCTGTAATCTACAGCTGGGCAGGCTGCAACTTTATTTAATTGGTTGATAATATTTAATAGACAATTGCTTTCCTAATTTATTTTGATGGTCACCAAAGAATTCTTATAGTTTATGATTTCCTTTAAAAAATTTGGCACAGTGGATTACCTTTCCAGAATCATCTCATTTTGAAAGCATTAAATATAGCCATTGGCAGCACTCCTGCTCAATCCTTTCATTCCATCCCTTGAAGTTACTCAACACTGTTTTACTCTACCAACTCCTGAAAAGCTTTCTCTGAACTTTGCAATTTCACCCAGTTTCATTTTCCCCAACTCAGTTGACCAAATCACCCATTTATTTTCGCTTTCACCTGGTGCATCAGATGGTGAATTAGTGTTCTTCATTTCTGTTCTTATCTCCTCACCCTCTCACTCTGGGTAAGCTCTCCGGTGGGGGACCCAGCAGATTTTCCATATAAGTTTTCTGTGATTTGTAAAAAGTATTGAGCATATACATAAATAAGATACAATGTTAAATATCTGAAATATAGCAAGAAAACACGCAACTGGCCAGCCTGTTAAACTCAGAATATCAGTCAGGTTAGCTCCTTTTTATTTTTGGCTGTCAGTCTCTGCCTCAGATCCAAGGGAAAGGGGTTGTGAAGCCCATCATATTTGTTTCACTGTGTTTAAACAAGAGCCCTGTGTCTATATTTACTATCTTTCCATCAAGCTGCAGTTTATCAGGAAGCAACTTTCATAGCAAATGACATAATGGCATCAGTGAAATCAATATGCAGGGAGTTACACAGTATTCTGTTATATTTATTCTGTGTGTGTGTGTGTGTGTGTATATTAATTTACTATTATAGTCTGGATTCCTACTGGTGTGTAACTCATGAAAGCTTTATGTTTCATTCCCAGTGGTTTCTGTTCCTCTGATATTTGCCATCATTCTAAAGCTTTGGAACAGGTAAGAGATTAAAACCTGATGATCTCAAACATTCTCCTATTATAACTACCTAGGCAGACCTTTCCCTGCAACCTCAACATGCTGCAGTACTTCTAACTGCTCCCTGGAATCATTCTTGTCAGTGTCCAAAGCACTTGCAAGTAGGGATCAGTTCTCATGCAATTTAATAGAATGTCATAATCCTTTATTTCTGGTAGGGAAGCATCGATATTTCAAGAACCATCCCCTCCCTCAGCACCTGCTGGCATCTCCTGTGGGGTTTAGAGTTACTAACTGGGGGAGGTCATTGCCCAAAAGTTCATAACCTTTAGCAAGGAAAAAGAGCTAAACATGAACCTGTCATGTTACCTTATTTCATTTATTTTCACCTGTCTAATATTAAATTGAACAATTCCTAATTTAAAGGTCCATACATTACAGAGGTGGGGTATGTTCTTTTCAATCATGACTCTTGGATATATTATACAACTATATAATAAAGTGAAGTATTTAACAATTAGGTGATAAATAGGTTGAAAAATCCCATTGTAGTAGCACATCTCTATGTGAAGACAGAACAAAATGCTTTTGAAGATCAGGTGAATTTGAAAAATACAGAATATGGCCTCCTGCTCAGAGGCAGATTAAGGTTTCCTGGGCCAGAGCAAGTGTGGGGGGGGGGCCCTCTCCACAACTTCCACCTGCGGTCTTGCCCACAACCCCACCCCATTCTGCCCCTTCCCCAGCCCATTCCTGTTCTACCCAGGGTTCCCCCCAGCTTATCCCCCCACTGCAGCCCCCACAACCCATTTGCTCCTTTCTGCCCCCTCCCACTGCAGCCCCAAGCCCAGAGAAGCTCTGTCCCCACACCATCATTGGGGCCACAGCAGGGAGTGAGAGCTCCGCCAGTCCCAGGGCTGCAATGGGGTCTGGGTGCTGGGGCTTCCCCCATGCTTCTGTGGCGGACCAAGATCGGGACGCTGGGGCTTCTCCTTCCCCGCCCACCCAGTGCTTCTGCTGGAGAACGGGATTGGGTGGGGTGCTTCCCCTCCTGCTTCTGCTGCGGACAGGCTCAGGCAGTGTCCGGTGGCCAGGGCTCTGGGATTCTGCTGCCCAGGAGCACATTTTTCAAGGTCCCCCAGTTGGCCAGGGCCCCTGAGTATGGGCCCTGTTGGCCCAGTAGCTAATCCGCCGCTGCTCCTGCTGATAAGAAAATGGAAGACCAGCCCTGACTCCAGTGATTCAGTGTGTCTGGCTATGCTGGAAGGACAGGAGACACTGAGTATGATTTAAGTAGGCTGCAATGTTACTCCTAAATTTCAGGGAATACCCAGCAGACAAAAATGTACAGTGCTAGTAATTCCCTTGTCAAGGTTCCTCCCCCACTCTGAACTCTAGGGTACAGATGTGGGGACCTGCATGAAAAAAACCTCCTAAGCTTATCTTTACCAGCTTAGGTCAAAACTTCCCCAAGGTACAAAATATTCCCCCCCGTTGTCCTTGGACTGGCCGCTACCACCACCAAACTAATACTGGTTACTGGGGAAGAGCTGTTTGGACGCGTCTTTCCCCCCAAAATACTTCCCAAAACCCTGCACCCCACTTCCTGGACAAGGTTTGGTAAAAAGCCTCACCAATTTGCCTAGGTGACTACAGACCCAGACCCTTGGATCTTAAGAACAATGAACAATCCTCCCAACACTTGCACCCCCCCTTTCCTGGGAAATGTTGGATAAAAAGCCTCACCAATTTGCATAGGTAACCACAGACCCAAACCCTTGGATCTGAGAACAATGAAAAAGCATTCAGTTTTTTACAAGAAGACTTTTAATAAAAAATAGAAGTAAATAGAAATAAAGAAATCCCCCCTGTAAAATCAGGATGGTAGATATCTTACAGGGTAATTAGATTAAAAAACATAGAGAACCCCTCTAGGCAAAACCTTAAGTTACAAAAAAGATACACAGACAGAAATAGTTATTCTATTCAGCACAATTCTTTTCTCAGCCATTTAAAGAAATCATAATCTAACACATACCTAGCTAGATTACTTACTAAAAGTTCTAAGACTCCATTCCTGTTCTGTCCCTGGCCAAGACGACTACTCACAGACACAGACCCTTTGTTTCTCTCCCTCCTCCCAGCTTTTGAAAGTATCTTGTCTCCTCATTGGTCATTTTGGTCAGGTGCCAGTGAGGTTACCTTTAGCTTCTTAACCCTTTACAGGTGAGAGGAGCTTTCCCCTGGCCAGGAGGGATTTCAAAGGGGTTTACCCTTCCCTTTATATTTATGACATCCCTAATCTGGGACATATAGTTGGGGAGGGGGAGTTGCTATCAGTCCTTCCCTTTTATCCATCTCTGTTCCCAGACCACCTGCTGCTGGGACATCACCACCACCCCTCAAAAGAGGGACAGTAGGGAGTTGACTCCCTGCCATACCACATATAGGAACCCCAAATGCTCCCTTTTCCACTCATTTAAAGAATACCTCCTTTAAATCTCTTACCAATCCGTTTGATCTGATCACATATCCTTTCCATGTGGAGTACTTGCCCTGAACATCTGCCACAAGGAGGTGCCAGCAATTAGATTGGCCACCATCCCCACCCCCGAGTATGTAGCCAGCTCCCAGACATCTATTAATGTCCTCTTTAATATCAGCCAAAAATGTGTCAGCTCCCGTCCCAAGTCTGGCAGGTGGACACCATCCTCCCCGAATAATTCTGGTGTGCTGTATCTGGAAGAGAAATTTTCAACACTAGCTACTCATGCAGCCTATGAGTTTGGCCACCTCCCTATTCACATACCTCCTAGCCTAGTTGACCCAAGAGGGCTTCACAGCTCCCCGCCACACCCTGCCTTGCACCATGTCTATTCAAATAATTTTTACTCCTTGGAGAAATGCCAGGATCTGCCCCAAGTCCTCTTACATGTTCCTAAATCATTTTTCCCCAAGGTGAACAACTTTGATGTTGGGTGCCTGCTCAGATGCCACCATAGAGGGGCAACAGTTGGCTCCATAACATACCAGCTCAGGACTGCTTCCACTGAGGCCTAGCTGTGTACTTCCAGACAGCCTAGAAGCCCACCTGTGCCCCCAGTTCCGCACCACCATCTGCCTGACCAATCTGCCAGCGCTTCAAATGAAAACACAAAGGAAAACTAACACTGATTCCCTACTTGTGCATTCTGTTGGCATCAGAATGCCAACTGCCTGAATGGCACTGCCTGAATAGCTGGGCTGCTGCTGTGGCCATCCTGATCCTGAACATGAGGAAATCAAATGCATGTGCTGGATGCCCTAATCTCATCAGTCCATGTCTGGAATGTGTGGAAAACTGGTATGTTATGAGGGGATTCCCATCACCATAAATTAAGAAGGGACCCCATCCCTCCCTGGCCTTATTGCCATGTATGCCCTCACACCCTCCCCAGGGCAGATGTTGGGTTTGCCACCCTCTGTAGAATAATGGTTTCACCCCAGTCTCCTTCATCTTTGACCTCCTCAAGATTAATATCACTGATCTCCCCTCCCAGTGTATATCCCTCAGTTCCAAAGCCCTTCCAGAACAGTCCTTAGAGGAACCAGGTTCTAGTTCACTGATCCTAAAAGCTCCAAAAAAATGCCACCAGAAATGTTGCCCTGAATAAGGCCACCTGTAGTCCACAATCAGATATGGCCTCTAGGATCTGCATCAGATCCCTAAACGTATTAACAGTAATGGGGATGACATGTATCCTTCCCAGGGTTGGTGCTTTGAGGCCAGCCCACTCGAAACTTCCAAACTAAAAACCCACTACAAGGGTCTGGGTAACCATTCAGTCTACTGACAAATCAGTATGCAAGTGGAGATGGTTGACACCAGTTGCTGGGTTGTTAATGACACCATGTACTGCAGCAGCCATTCCTTCATAATGGGTCATATCAGTGACAGACCCGCCCACTCCTGAAATTGCACAAAATCATTAAAACTTCTCTTGTAGTGCAGTAATGTTCGTGAAGCCACTGATGTCTGTGCCACACTGACAACCATCATATGCCAAGGCTCCATAGTGCTAGTGGCATCTGTTTGGGTTCCTTGCTAGATCCTAGTGCCAGCACCTGAATTCTGTCCATCTGAAAAGGATACCATGCATCTGCTATGTCATTATCAACCCCGGACATGTTTGGAAGAGAAACAACTATTGAAGCTTAAACATTGTAGTACAAATGCACTCACGAAACTTATGACCTGTGTGATCTGGAGGGCTAGCGATTGATAACATGTACTACTTCTATGTTGTCACACCAGAAACAGCCTTTTTATTACCGAACTTCAGTCTCCAAATGACCTCTGCAACTACAATGGCGGGGAAGGGGAGGATGTTATATCCTTCACTATCCCCTTTTGTATCCAGGTGGAGGGTCTTTTCTGAACACACCACCTGCCTTGGTAAAATACTCCAAAACTTATACCTTGTGAAGCATCTGAATGGATCTTTAAATCAGCCTCAAGTTTCCTGCACCCTGGTCTATCTAAATAGATTCCCCTCTATTCCAGTCACCTTGGGCAGGAGAATGGGTCAGCTGCTGATCTGGTCTGAAGTAGCCATGGCAACTCACTCTCTGTATCTAGTCCTTTAAGGGGCACACACCTTTTCCAGCAAGCCAGACACCGGTCCTCACCACTTAATGTGCGGTGCAGCCATTACAGTTGAGAGGCATTCAGCTTTGTCAATTAAGCAGCAGAAAACAGATTTCATTGATTGTAAAAATCTTGACACCATCTAAACTATGAAAAGCTTTGTAGAGTATAATGTGCTCCAACCAATTTGCATATAAAACATTCAGCAGCATTATGTTAAGTAAATGCGCCATTATGTTTTTCCTCCATTGAAGTTTGATCCTCAGTTCAGATAGGACTTTTACATTTTTTTTCTATAAAACATACAGATTATATATCTAGAAAAAGGTGGATGAGGGTTGAAAATTAGATATTAAATTACTATGTTCTACCGTGTCAATTCCACAGGTTATTTGAAGGTATCTAAGACAAGAAATAAGTCTATTAATATGTAATAGAAATTTTGTCTTTTGAAACTTTTCCTATTATTAATATCAAAAATCACATAACTTCAACAAAGCATTTTATGCCTTTTCTACCCAGTCAAAGTAACTCAGCTTGTGCTTTTTCTGCAACAAGTGAATTCTCCACTGCTCTAGGGACCTAGGCTAGCTTGTTCTATACAAAAAGGGAATTGAGAAGTTTGCAAATGCTCCAGTTACAGGGAGATGGAGCTCATGCTGGGTTCAAGTGTTATAATAACTCAGAAAGAGGTAGCTTGAAAGAGAGGGTCTCCCTGGTGTGCTACAGACAGTACTTTTTGTTATCACTTCTTGAAAGGACAGGCCCCTGCTAGAGTAGAAAAGTTTTACTGTTCAGACCAGTTAATCAATTAGTTTGAAAGTATCCCTATATAATTTTTCATAACTGTCACTTAGTAAACACTAACTACATAATTTGCAGCCCTGATGAAAATAGACAAAACAGTAAGAATACAGTTTATATACAAGAATTCCCCCATTGCTGTACTAAACTGAAATTGTCTGCTCTCAGATATATATAACTTTGATTGAAAGTGTGTTATACTGATTTAGGATGATATTCAGTGAGGTGATTGAAGCACATTGGAAAGGGTTGGGGGACGACGATGACTTTCAACCACGCCTCTACCTTCCTGATCCTGGGCTGCTAGAAAGGCCCTCAAAATAATTTATCCCTGAGGGCCTTTCTACTGTTACAGGAACCTGCCCAGGCTGCCCTATGGCCTACAGCAAATCCTGGAATATCTGCTGTGTTGCATGGGTGGCTCCAATCCTGCAATGCCCTCCCTCCCCAGGTACACCCCCGGTTCCAGTGCTTGTGGAGGAATCCTTGGAGGGAGTCTTACGACTGTCTACTGCAGTGCATAAGGTAGGAAAATTTCCCACAACCAGATATGGGACTTTGAGGGACCCTTTTCAACGTTCCTGCCCTTTTACCTTGATGTAAGGGACTGGAGTGTGTGTGCAGGGGAAAGATCTTACCCTTTGTCTTTAAAGGAAGAACGAGGAGATTATTTTCCTTCCATGTGTGTTCACCAGCCAAAACAAAAGACCAGCTGGTTGTTTCTTTTAGTAGAGGTGCAGTGTTTCTACCAGTATGATCTTGTTAGGTTTACAAAAGTGTCTGGAATGTGACTAAAGGTCTAGTTTACAATTTGGGTGGATTTTGATCTCTGGATAAGATGAGTTTTGCCACTTAAAACAATTTAACTTCTATTATAAATGCTTCCTGTGACTCATGCTACAGCACTGACAGATTTTGTCATAATATATTAATCACTTAACAGAATAAAACTAATTCAACACATCAATGTAATGGAAGAAAAAATCTCCACTCATTGTCTTGGAGAAACTATGGCATTTAAACACTTTGACTGTGTATTATCTGCATTGGTTGGAGTTTCAGTAAGCATAGAGACAGGAAGCATTTGGGGCCAGATCCACAAAGGTACTTAGACATTGCAATGCCTAGCCTATAGGCACTCTACCAACAAGGTGTGTAATGAGGGTGGAGGAGGAAGAAGTGGAGACCCAGCAGCTGCTGCTTCCCCTCCCAGCCATGCCTGAGACCGCAGCACAGGGCAGCCTTGTGGCTGGAACCTGCCACCCAGATAGGAGGAAACATGCTGGTCCCTGCATCCCCTCCCAATGGGAATCCCTGCTAGAGTCCTGGCACTATGGGCTGATAAGGGAAGCCCTGGCACTTCCCTTAGCCTCATTGCCTGGTCAGATAAGCAACAGGGATAGGGACTGCAGTCTGGATGCTGAGGCTTTCCATGGGGAATAGGGATGCTGGAGGCTTATGGGGGCTGCACAGTACCCCACACCCTGCACTTTCTGGGCTGAGCCCTACCCTGGCACTGGAGGCCCAGGCTTGGCACATCCCAGTACTTCCTTTCCTGGAACCAGCCCTGAAAACCTGCCTGCAACTGGCTCTGCCCTCTGTAGGCCATGAGCCAGCCCATGTCCACATGGCACCCTGTGCCCCACTATCTTGTCCACTGAGGGATGGAGAAGGGTCCTTTCCCTGGGCCTACTCCTTAGGAAAATTCTGGCTTGCTCCTGCTGCCAGCTGATGGAATTCTCATCCCTAAGTTAAGTGCCCATGTTCCTATGCATTGCACGGGGGGGAGTTACTTGCTTAAGGAAGGTGTCACTTGATGATTACCTGTTCTGTTAATTCCCTCTGGGGCACCCGGCATTGGTCACTGTTGGAAGACAGGATACTGGGCTAGATGGACCTTTGGTCTGACCCAGTATGGTCATTTTTATGTTCTTATGATCCTCAGAAGCTAAGTAGGAATCCACATAAGCTATAAAGGAGAGAAAGGCAGAGCAAAGGGGTGGGGCTTAGCCCCAGATCCTCACATGTATTTAGGCACCTAAGTCCCATTGATAGGAACCTCCAGCCATTTGGGATCCTGAGCTGTGGTGCTGCGACGGAGGATAGCCAATAGCCCAGTGGTTAGGGCACTCCCCTGGCACATTGGAGACCTAAGTTCAACTCTCTGTTCCAAATCAGGGATTTGAACTTGCGCCTCCTACAGTCTAGCGGAATGCCCTAACCATTCACACATCTGTACACAAATCCCTGACCTGCTCACACCCAGGTGCCTTTTTCTGACAGGTCTGAGACATGCTCTGAGGACATTTATGGGGCTGGAGGAGGTAGGCATTCCCCAGCCAAGTGTGAGAATCTCACTTCAGGGCATCTAGTGTTTGGCTTGAACTAGGGCTCTGAGCAGCTTATTAGCTGTGGGGCAGTGGCTGCACTTAGGTAACTTTGCAAATGCAGACAAATGGAAACTTAGGTGCCTAGGGGACTTAAACACCTATGGGATTGAGTCGCAGCTGAACAGTGGTTTTGAGAACATCAGTAGCATTTTAATGGTGGACTTAGACATGTAAACAGATAGACAAGTGCCTTAATACCTTTGCCGATCTGGCCAGTAAGAGAACTTACAATGCCGACCCCACAACCTTTTTGTAACTAGTGCATAGCAAGAATAAAACTGTAACACACTTTGTGCAAACAAACAAACAAACAAAAAAAATCTGTATCCATGGTTTCCTGTCTGATACCCTTTATTTCAGGAGTAAAGATCTCAAAAATGCAATGACAAAATAGATCAGTGACTTAATCAGGCATCTTAGGGATGGAAATGATAGATCAGTGCAAGTACTTGAATTGAGGGGGGCCCATCCTTGGGCCATGAAAAGAAAAAAGCTAACGACCTATTTTTACCTGTCTCCACCCCCAAGTCTTACAGTCAGTTGCACAGTGCTCTCCTTGCATTAAACCAATATTGAACCCTAACATTGCCAAGGCTCCAGATTGACTCCAGCTCTGTAGGGTATAAGAACTGGGAAGTATCACTTTAAAAATTTGGTGAGCCCTCTAGTGGCCCTTATTGTCTACTATGTTTTAGAACTCTACCACAGCAGCAGTGTATGTATGTAGCTAGATCTTGTATATTGTGTAAAGTTAGTAAATGTGGTTTGCACTACACAGGCACAGTAGGGTCCATTCATATAACTTTTGTTGTGTAAAGAGTATAAGATAAAATATGTTTGCAATGTTGTTGTAGCTGTTTTGGTCCAAGGCTATTGGAGAGAGAAGGTGGGTGAGGCAGTATCTTTAATAGGTCTCAGGAAGACTGTGTAATCTTGAAAGTTTCTCTTTCACAACAGACGTTGGTCCAGTAACAGAGAACCTCACCCACCTTTTCTCTGTAAAAGTTATAATACACTGTTTTCTTCACCACATTTTCTGCTAGAGCAATACACTGAGATGAAAGTATTCAATAAAGAACTGATTTTATCCATATATTGTCTTAATTTGCTTTTTCTCTCTTATCTTCCTGTTTCCTTGTTTTGTTTCCATTTCCACTTCAACTTTTAGATAATTAGTTATTTTCCCTTTCTCTTTTTCCCCTTTCTCTTCCTCCTACTCTTCCATTCTCTCTTCCCAGATTCCCTTTCTCTGTCTCCATCTACCTTCCCACAGTGCTTCACAATATCTCTCCTGCATCTTCTACTGCAATGTCTCTTAGCCACATACCCCTGTCTGTCCCATATCACTGATATTACTGGACAAGGTTACCTTGAGGCAGTTAAAAAATGGATAAATCTCAAAATTATTGACAAGGATGGTCAACCCTGAACCCAGAAATCAAAAGAACAAAATGTCTCAGTTCCTAGCAAATTGAACATGAGCCAATGATGTGATGCAGTTGCAAAAAAGTCTGTCATTCTCGGTTGTATTAACAGAAGTTTTGTATCTAAGACATGGGAAGTAATTGTCCCACTCCACTTACCACTGATGAGGCCTCAGCTGGAGTACTATGGCCAGTTCTGGGTGCCACTATTTAAGAATGATACGGACAAACTGGAGAGAGTCCTGAGGACAGCAAGAAAAATGATAAAAAGCTTAGAAAACCTGATCTATGAGGAAAGGTTTAAAAATGTATGTTTACTTTTGAGGAAAAAAGACTGAGTGGGTACCTGGTAACAGCCTTTAAATATGTTAAGCGCTCTTATAAAGAGTGTGGTGTTCAACTGGTCTCCATGGTCACTGAAGGAAAAACTTTCTAACTATAAGGATAGTCCAACACTGGAATAGGCTTCCAAAGGAGGTTATGGAATCTCTGTCTTTGAAGGTTTTTAAGAACAGCTTAGACAAACACCTGTTGGGGACGGTGCAGGTGTGCTTGCCCTACCTCAATTCTAGGGGATGGACGAGAATTTTTTTATGTCCGTTCCAGAACTCCATATCTATAATTCTGTGAACACCCCATGACTTCCACTACAGCATGCAGGTAGAAGGTAATCAGTATTCAGCTACTGGCTTAAAATATAAATATTTATTTCTTCACAGTTGATTAGAGGCACATCATCTGCAATCACTGTCAGAGCTATTGAGCCTATCCCTGGGGGTGTGTGTGGGGGGAGGTGGGGAGAATACTGAGAAAGGCAAGTCTAGTGTTTTTTTTTTTAATTCATTGTGTGCTCTACCTTGATGGGCTAAAAGGGTGTGTATTTCAATCATGTTAGCTCAATCAAGTTAGTTTCACATGACTGAAAAGGCCTTCACTGTGTTAAGATGCAGGCTAACACATTTGAAGATGGGTTAGCTGTCTATTTTGGCCTATGGGAGGAACACGTTTGAAAAACACATCCTTTGTGCCCATCAAGAGAGGGCCAAAAGAGTGAAAATATATTTAATTTCCAATATAGTCAAACTTAAACAGATACCTGTCTGGGTATAAAGGTGGTGAATCAGGTGGGGTTAGAGCCATGTATTTAAGAAGTGGTGACAAATGTAAACATCCCAGGGCTGTAAGTAAACATGACAAGAAAATGGAATATGAGATTTCATGCTCACGCTTAAAGGACAGGATGGTTAAGTGGATAGAATCCCTATAATCTAAAATGGCTAGTCCTTTAGATCTTCCCAGTTAGTGTATCCTTAAGTCTTCCTTTGCAGTGTAAATGAAATGCAAGGCTCATCTATTTGGAATGTATGCTTTACACCAGCTGAATAGCTGGCCTTAATGTCAATAGGTGTAGTTTCATTGACTTCAATAGTGCTACACCAATTTACACTAATTGAGAATCTTGCTCTGAAAGCTTGAACTAGAGCTGGTTAGAAAAAAAATTTCTTCAGAAAACATTGACAATTCATTTTCATTGACATTTTTCACAGAAACCTTTTTTTTTTGGTCATTTAAAAAAATGAAACCCAAAATATTTTAGCTGAATCTAAGATTTTGATTTGAAAATGCTTCCATGGTACTTCATGGGAGGCGTTGTTTGGATACCTCATGTTCCCATTCTCCTCCCTCAGTTGGGAATCTCTGCTCAGACGATATTTCTCATGATACACCACAGTCTTGCTTATCAATAGCTGGGATGTGAAATCCTCACTTCTGTATTGTTTTGTCATTATAGTTCCCACTTTGCTGCTGTTTGTCTGTATAATCTCTGTCTGGTTCTGTGATTGTTCCTGTCTGCTGTATAATTAATTTTGCTGGGTGTAAACTAATTAAGGTGGTGGGATATAATTGGTTACATAATCATGTTACAATATGTCAGGATTGGTTAGTTAAATTTCAGGAAAATGATTGGTTAAGGTATAGCTAAGCAGAACTCAAGTTTTACTATATAATCTGTAGTCAATGAGGAAGTGACGGGGTGGGGGTGGGCATGTGGGTGTGTGAGATGGGAACAGGGAATGGGAGTAAGGAAGTTGGAATCATGTTTTGCTAAAGGGGGAGATGGGAACAGGGAATGGGGGTAAGAAAATTGGAATCATGTTTTGCTAAAGGGGGAAATGGGAACAGGGAATGGGAGTAAGGAAGTTGGAATCATGTTTGGCTAAGGGCAGGAATGGGAACAGGGACACAGGTGTAAGGCTTTGTGGTGTCAGAGCTGGGAAGGAGGATACTAAGGAAGGAAACTGGAATCATGCTTGCTGGAAGTTCACCCCAATAAACATCGAATTGTTTGCACCTTTGGACTTCGGGTATTGTTGCTCTCTGTTCATGCGAGAAGGACCAGGGAAGTAAGTGGGTGAAGGAATAAGCCCCCTAACATCTTGGTGCCGTGACTCGGATGCATCGCATTGGATAGGTGAGTGGCAGCCTGTAAGTCCCCCTCCCCAACAGTCCGCGCAGCTGCTTGGAGGGGGTATCGCGAACTCTCGTGATGGTAGTTGCGGGTTCTGGCAAGCCAGGGTAAAGGATTTTTTGGATAAATGGATAAGGGAGGACCAGGGCCCATACCAGGTACAGGGGTCAACCTGGGATAAGATTAAAAAGGAAATGGAGGAAGTGTTAGGGGACCCAGAGGTATGGGGGGTGGCTGAGGAGCCCACCCTCCTTGGTATATGGGTAGGGGAAGAAGGTCCCTGCCCATGGGGACTGAATGCCTCCCAGGGAAAAGAGGCACTTCAGTCTGCTTGAGAGGTTTGAAGTAAGGGCAGCATTATGGGAAGCTGCCAGAAATCTTTCAAGTTTGGTGCTGCTTCAGCAAGGGCTGCTGAAGGGTTGTAAATTAGTTAGGGGTAGTGAAAGATGATTTGGCACAAAAGGGTTTAAGGTCAAAAGCAGAGTTAACAGACCACCTTTAGAGACTGGATCTGAGACTTGGTCCTGGGGGAGTGGAGGAAAAAAAAAATAAAATAAAATAAAATAAAAGTTTCAAAGTGCAACCTGCCTTTCCACACTCTTTTGTTTTTCTGAAGTTTTAATGGAGGGTACTTTGGATACTTATGTGAGATGTCAAGAAGGAAGTTTTTGTTTAATGATAAAACCCAGTTATATACATGTAACTGTATGTGCAACTCTGTGCAGTCACATTGGATGGAAGCTTGGTAATTAAATTATCCAAGGGGGTCAGGTAGAGTGGCTACTATCACCACTATGCTTCTGTCCACAGAAGCCTTTATAGCTATTCTGAGGGAAAATGGGCCCTTTTCCCACAGAAATGGTCTATAGGGGACTGCTGCAGGCAGCAGGCAGAGAGAGAATCCGAGCAAAATTATTTGACTATTGGGTAATGTAATCAAAATCACTAAAGGATGGAAGAGGTTTCTTTTGGAACTTAACTTGGCTGCCCCTGGTTGTGTCTAGTTGTACAAGATGGAAGTGTAATCGGGGTACAGTTATGTAAAAAGAGTAATTACAGTGCAAGGGATGTTAGGCAAAACAGAATTTTGTGTGTATGTGTGCACAGGTAAAAGAAAAGGAAAAGGGGAGGAATGATGGGAACACTGAGCCTTGGGATGGCTCTGGGGGATCAGATTGTTGCTTTGGTGGGTTCTGCATGAAAACTCTGTAGGCATGGGGGAGGCAGTTATACCTTGTGTAAAATTAATTTGGCTAATATGATGTTATGGAGGTTGAACTATATGGAAGGAATTTGCATTTTCCCAGGACATGTGCAGTGTATATTGGAAAAGGAGTAAAAGAAATGCAAATAAAACATGGTACTTCATTAAAATCCTAATAGGGCTCCAAAAGGAGCCACAATAGGTTGTGCTTTCTTTTCCAGATCGCTGTGTTTTGGAGCAGGAGATGAAAGTGGAAAGTGATCAGAACTCTGATGGAAGTAAAATGCTTCCCTTTTAAGACAGTGTCTGAGCTGCTAACAGCTTTGGATCCAAAAGCAAGCTAGTAAGCCTCTGTGTGTAAATGCAAATTACCTAGCTGATGGGCACAAAGGAGCTGCAAATAACTGAATACCCCCCCACACACACACACACATGTTCTGGTTTAACTTGGATTTTAACTTGAAGAGTGGTCAGTTTGGATGAGCTATTACCAGCAGGAGAGTGAGTTTGTGTGTGTATGGGGGTGGGGGGGATGTGAGAACCTGGATTTATGCAGGAAATAGCCCAGCTTGATTGTCATGCACATTGTGTAAAGAGTTATCACTTTGGATGGGCTATCACCAGCAGGAGAGTGAATTTGTGTGGGGGGGTGGAGGGTGAGAAAACCTGGATTTGTGCTGGAAATCACTTTAGATAAGCTATTACCAGCAGGACAGTGGGGTGGGAATAGGTATTGTTTCATATTCTCTGTGTATATATAAAGCCTGCTGCAGTTTCCACGATATGCATCTGAGGAAGTGAGCTGTAGCTCACGAAAGCTTATGCTCTAATAAATTGGTTAGTCTCTAAGGTGCCACAAGTCCTCCTTTTCTTTTTGCGAATACAGACTAACACGGCTGTTACTCTGAAAGCTACTAGAAGACTCAGATTATGGCCCTTCAGGAAAGAGAGGTGAAAAAAAACAAGTCAAGCCTGAAAATAAGGGGGACAGGTTAACCTTAAGGGGTGGGTGGGTGGGTGTGTGTGGGTGTGTGTGTGTGTACAGTGCTAAAATCTGAAGCTGTGTCTCAGCTATTACCTGAGAATAAACTTAAAGCTTGGTACAGCAGAGAAACTATTGCAAACTTGGTCTGTTGTACAAGAGGGGAAACTGAGGTACACCATCTCATGAATTTCATAAATGACCAGTGAGTGAGGTAATTCACTAGCCTGACTATAGAACAAAATAAGGACAGTCTGGAGGTAATTCTTCTGTTTTTCCTGCAAGTAGCAAGGACATTTGTAAACGGAAGTGGTATTATTATTAAGCAATAATCTGTCCCCACCAGGGGGGTGGAAATTGTTTCTTTTGTTTTTCAGATACTCTACAAGCAAGCTGGCGCCAGCGGAAAAATAACCCAGAATACCATGGACCTATGTTTTGTGTTGTTTGTCTGTGGTGTTTGTCTTGTTGCTAGCATTGTTGTGTTTTAATGAACAGAAAACCTCATGATGTGGGTGGGGGATGGCTTCCAAAGGCTGGCCTTGTGGGGGAAGATGTGTATGGGAATGCAAATTCTCAACTAGGAGGCCAGCACCTGTGTAATAGCTACCATGGTACCTGGAAATGGAATGGCAACTAAGGTGGCCCCCACAAGCCCTATGGAAATAATGAAAAGGGGAGGAGCTCACTGGGAAATCAATGGGGGTGTGTGTAAAATAGTGTAAATTAATAGAAGATGTTTGGATGTGCCCCTCTCTTATGACTCTAGAGGAGCGGGATCAATGGCCTATGCAAGGGGTGGACAATTGGGTGTACTGTGTATAAGGTGTTTTGCTGGGAATGTACATATTACTGGGGGCACAATTACACCAGCCCATAACCAAACTATACCCATCTACATGCTGCTATATGGACTTTGGTGCACAAATGGATCTGTGAATCTTATTGCTGTGAATAAGCCAGGGCTTACTGCCTGATTCCATACCAAGTGGTCAAGCTAGTTTGGACAATATCCCATTTCTCTGTGAACATTCAATGGACTTGTGATATGGACAAAAGCATACAAAACTTGAAGGAGCAGCTTGTTGCAACTGCCAGCAACTGGACACAAGATCGTGACCCCATCGAAGGAGAAGAGGCAGTATTTTGGGGGTGTCTCGGATGTTGGACCATACTGCAGTGGTCAGGACTCGGTGTTGCTGTGGATTTTGTATTGTTAACTGTACTTGTGTTACGTTGCATAGGGAGATAACCTATTAGGAATGTAATAAGCCCTCCAAACCCTGCAGTGTACTAGACAACCCGGACCCAACCTTCTCAGGCCCACTCTAATGGGAAGTCTGGAACACTAATTGGAATAGGTGTGGTATGCCCGTATGAGAGAAGGTGCAGGGCACTATACTACACAAGGGGCAGTGGGACAAATGGAATATCGACACCTTCCACCTTGATGCCTGGCCCTATCAGGAAATGTGTCGCCATATGTCCTATGCTTTTCCAGGGATACCTGGGCAGGAGGATCCCAAAAGAAAAAGAAAAAAAAGGGGTGGAGTGTTAGGATATAGATATTCAGGCCTGTCTGCAAAGGCCTGTACTCTAAGAATTTAGGTGTATTCTTATCACTTGGCTAGTGATAGAGGTATAAAAGAATCAAAATCACTGTCTGCTGGTGTAAGGGCCTTCTCTTACTGTGACAGTCTGAGGCCCTGTTCTTAGGCTAAGGCCTTTGGCTAAGCAGCAGAGGCAGCCATAAGCTGGGAAGCGAACGGTCACATCCTCACATTCCAAACTAGTCACATTGAAATAAGGTGCTATTGGGCTGTTAGGCACTATCAGGACAGGATTGTATTCCTATCACCTCCAGAGAAAGGGAAGTGCCTAGAAAATGTAAAAGGAAACTTAGTTTGATAGCATCCTGTCTGGCAAGAACTCACTTATCAATAGCTGGGATGTGAAATCCTCACTTCTGTATTGTTTTGTCATTATAGTTCCCACTTTGCTGCTGTTTGTCTGTATAATCTCTGTCTGGTTCTGTGATTGTTCCTGTCTGCTGTATAATTAATTTTGCTGGGTGTAAACTAATTAAGGTGGTGGGATATAATTGGTTACATAATCATGTTACAATATGTCAGGATTGGTTAGTTAAATTTCAGGAAAATGATTGGTTAAGGTATAGCTAAGCAGAACTCAAGTTTTACTATATAATCTGTAGTCAATGAGGAAGTGACGGGGTGGGGGTGGGGGTGGGCATGTGGGTGTGTGAGATGGGAACAGGGAATGGGAGTAAGGAAGTTGGAATCATGTTTTGCTAAAGGGGGAAATGGGAACAGGGAATGGGAGTAAGGAAGTTGGAATCATGTTTGGCTAAGGGCAGGAATGGGAACAGGGACACAGGTGTAAGGCTTTGTGGTGTCAGAGCTGGGAAGGAGGATACTAAGGAAGGAAACTGGAATCATGCTTGCTGGAAGTTCACCCCAATAAACATCGAATTGTTTGCACCTTTGGACTTTGGGTATTGTTGCTCTCTGTTCATGCGAGAAGGACCAGGGAAGTAAGTGGGTGAAGGAATAAGCCCCCTAACAGTGAGAATAATGGTCATGGTTCATAATGGGAGATCAAGCCTTGTTTGGGACCCTGGCCCGCAGAGGATAATGGGGAACATGAGGCAACCAAATTACATCCATGGAGCATTGTGATGGCATATCTAAATCAAAATATTTTGGTTTTCATCCAAAGATCTCTCAAGATCCCTACATTGCTAATATTATTAACAGGTGCCATATGTGGAATTAGTCTTACTATCTGTGCAGGATAGATGTAAAATATTTTTCTGCTGAAGACCAAAATAGAAATCTGAAAGGATTACTGGCATAAGGAGGTCACTAGGCTCTTAGTTGTCAGTATAGTGACAATATGTTGCCTTACATCAAGATAAAAATAACATCAAAATGAAAGACTAATTTCAAGGTACTGGTCTGTAGCCTTTTACTTCTGTTCAATGACATCTTAAAGCAGCTTTTAGGATGAAGTTAAATGACAGCATATGGCAAGACAAGCAGCTAAATATTCTCCCGCTTCTGGTCCCCTACTAGTCATCAGCCATTGAAGATATTGATTATAAGGGGGAATGATGCATGCTGCTAACAAAACTGACAGCAGCATTCTCACGCATCATTCAGTATTGAATAGCATAGAACTACTTGTCAAAGCAGCAAATGTCTTGTCTAGGCTTCTGTCCACAAGGTCTTGCTGACTATTATCTTTTTCATGAATTTTAATACTTTAAAGAAAAGTGAATATCTGTAAGCTCTGTCAGAAGAACCATTGTGGAAAACAAATCAAGTCTGAGGACAGATTGAAGTAAAAGAAAAGTGTTTTGCACATACTGTATGAAATTGCTCCTGTATTTCATTTCTTCAGTGACTTCATTTGGGGTAAAAGGATATCCTATCATTCAAAAATGTGACAAACATCTTCTGTACAGAACAGCTTTCAGAATACGTTGGGGATGACTTGAGGAAACTTCCCCACTTTGGGAGCTGTACATTGTGACAATCTGTCTTTTGTAGGTTTCAGAGTAACAGCCGTGTTAGTCTGTATTCGCAAAAAGAAAAGGAGTACTTGTGGCACCTTAGAGACTAACCAATTTATTTGAGCATAAGCTTTCGTGAGCTACAGCTCACTTCATCGGATGCATACCGTGGAAACTGCAGCAGACTTTATATATACACAGAGAATATGAAACAATACCTCCTCCCACCCCACTGTCCTGCTGGTAATAGCTTATCTAAAGTGATCATCAGGTGGGCCATTTCCAGCACAAATCCAGGTTTTCTCACCCTCCACCCCCCCACACAAATTCACTCTCCTGCTGGTGATAGCCCATCCAAAGTGACAACTCTTTACACAATGTGCATGACAATCAAGTTGGGCTATTTCCTGCACAAATCCAGGTTTTCTCACATCCCCCCCACCCCCATACACACACAAACTCACGCTCCTGCTGGTAATAGCTCATCCAAACTGACCACTCTCCAAGTTTAAATCCAAGTTAAACCAGAACATCTGGGGGGGGGGGGGGGGTAGGAAAAAACAAGAGGACACAGGCTACCTTGCATAATGACTTAGCCACTCCCAGTCTCTATTTAAGCCTAAATTAATAGTATCCAATTTGCAAATGAATTCCAATTCAGCAGTTTCTCGCTGGAGTCTGGATTTGAAGTTTTTTTGTTTTAAGATAGCGACCTTCATGTCTGTGATTGCGTGACCAGAGAGATTGAAGTGTTCTCCGACTGGTTTATGAATGTTATAATTCTTGACATCTGATTTGTGTCCATTTATTCTTTTACGTAGAGACTGTCCAGTTTGACCAATGTACATGGCAGAGGGGCATTGCTGGCACATGATGGCATAGATCACATTGGTGGATGTGCAGGTGAACGAGCCTCTGATAGTGTGGCTGATGTTATTAGGCCCTGTGATGGTGTTCCCTGAATAGATATGTGGACACAGTTGGCAACAGGCTTTGTTGCAAGGATAAGTTCCTGGGTTAGTGTTCTGTTGTGTGGTATGTGGTTGTTGGTGAGTATTTGCTTCAGGTTGCGGGGCTGTCTGTAGGCAAGGACTGGCCTGTCTCCCAAGATTTGTGAGAGTGCTGGGTCATCCTTTAGGATAGGTTGTAGATCCTTAATAATGCGTTGGAGGGGTTTTAGTTGGGGGCTGAAGGTGACGGCTAGTGGTGTTCTGTTATTTTCTTTGTTAGGCCTGTCCTGTAGTAGGTAACTTCTGGGAACTCTTCTGGCTCTATCAATCTGTTTCTTTACTTCTGCAGGTGGGTATTGTAGTTGTAAGAAAGCTTGACAGAGATCTTGTAGGTGTTTGTCTCTGTCTGAGGGGTTGGAGCAAATGCGGTTGTATCGCAGAGCTTGGCTGTAGACGATGGATCGTGTGGTGTGGTCAGGGTGAAAGCTGGAGGCATGCAGGTAGGAATAGCAGTCAGTAGGTTTCCAGTATAGGGTGGTGTTTATGTGACCATTGTTTATTAGCACTGTAGTGTCCAGGAAGTGGATCTCTTGTGTGGACTGGACCAGGCTGAGGTTGGTGGTGGGATGGAAATTGTTGAAATCATGGTGGAATTCCTCAAGGGCTTCTTTTCCATGGGTCCAGATGATGAAGATGTCATCAATATAGCGCAAGTAGAATAGGGGCTTTAGGGGACGGGAGCTGAGGAAGCGTTGTTCTAAATCAGCAATAAAAATGTTGGCATACTGTGGGGCCATGCGGGTACCCATAGCAGTGCCGCTGATCTGAAGGTATACATTGTCCCCAAATGTGAAGTAGTTATGGGTAAGGACAAAGTCACAATGTTCAGCTACCAGGTTAGCCGTGACATTATCGGGGATAGTGTTCTTGACGGCTTGTAGTCCATCTTTGTGTGGAATGTTGGTGTAGAGGGCTTCTACATCCATAGTGGCCAGGATGGTGTTATCAGGAAGATCACCGATGGATTGAAGTTTCCTCAGGAAGTCAGTGGTGTCTCGAAGGTAGCTGGGAGTGCTGGTAGTGTAGGGCCTGAGGAGGGAGTCTACATAGCCAGACAATCCTGCTGTCAGGGTGCCAATGCCTGAGATGATGGGGCGCCCAGGATTTCCAGGTTTATGGATCTTGGGTAGTAGATAGAATATCCCAGGTCGGGGTTCCAGGGGTGTGTCTGTGCGGATTTGATCTTGTGCTTTTTCAGGAAGTTTCTTGAGCAAATGATGTAGTTGCTTTTGGTAACTCTCAGTGGGATCATAGGGTAATGGCTTGTAGAAACTCATGTTGGAGAGCTGCCGAGCAGCCTCTTGTTCATATTCCGACCTATTTATGATGACGACAGCTTCAGATCAGCGGCACTGCTATGGGTACCCGCATGGCCCCACAGTATGCCAACATTTTTATTGCTGATTTAGAACAACGCTTCCTCAGCTCTCATCCCCTAAAGCCCCTACTCTACTTGCGCTATATTGATGACATCTTCATCATCTGGACCCATGGAAAAGAAGCCCTTGAGGAATTCCACCATGATTTCAACAATTTCCATCCCACCACCAACCTCAGCCTGGTCCAGTCCACACAAGAGATCCACTTCCTGGACACTACAGTGCTAATAAACAATGGTCACATAAACACCACCCTATACCAGAAACCTACTGACCGCTATTCCTACCTGCATGCCTCCAGCTTTCACCCTGACCACACCACACGATCCATCATCTACAGCCAAGCTCTGCGATACAACCGCATTTGCTCCAACCCCTCAGACAGAGACAAACACCTACAAGATCTCTGTCAAGCTTTCTTACAACTACAATACCCACCTGCAGAAGTAAAGAAACAGATTGATAGAGCCAGAAGAGTTCCCAGAAGTTACCTACTACAGGACAGGCCTAACAAAGAAAATAACAGAACGCCACTAGCCGTCACCTTCAGCCCCCAACTAAAACCCCTCCAACGCATTATTAAGGATCTACAACCTATCCTAAAGGATGACCCAGCACTCTCACAAATCTTGGGAGACAGGCCAGTCCTTGCCTACAGACAGCCCCTCAACCTGAAGCAAATACTCACCAACAACCACATACCACACAACAGAACACTAACCCAGGAACTTATCCTTGCAACAAAGCCTGTTGCCAACTGTGTACACATATCTATTCAGGGGACACCATCACAGGGCCTAATAACATCAGCCACACTATCAGAGGCTCGTTCACCTGCACATCCACCAATGTGATATATGCCATCATGTGCCAGCAATGCCCCTCTGCCATGTACATTGGTCAAACTGGACAGTCTCTACGTAAAAGAATAAATGGACACAAATCAGATGTCAAGAATTATAACATTCATAAACCAGTCGGAGAACACTTCAATCTCTCTGGTCACACAATCACAGACATGAAGGTCGCTATCTTAAAACAAAAAAACTTCAAATCCAGACTCCAGCGAGAAACTGCTGAATTGGAATTCATTTGCAAATTGGATACTATTAATTTAGGCTTAAATAGAGACTGGGAGTGGCTAAGTCATTATGCAAGGTAGCCTGTGTCCTCTTGTTTTTTCCTACCCCCCCCCCCCAGATGTTCTGGTTTAACTTGGATTTAAACTTGGAGAGTGGTCAGTTTGGATGAGCTATTACCAGCAGGAGCGTTAGTTTGTGTGTGTATGGGGGTGAGGGGGATGTGAGAAAACCTGGATTTGTGCAGGAAATAGCCCAACTTGATTGTCATGCACATTGTGTAAAGAGTTGTCACTTTGGATGGGCTATCACCAGCAGGAGAGTGAATTTGTGTGGGGGGGTGGAGGGTGAGAAAACCTGGATTTGTGCTGTAAATGGCCCACCTGATGATCACTTTAGATAAGCTATTACCAGCAGGACAGTGGGGTGGGAGTAGGTATTGTTTCATATTCTCTGTGTATATATAAAGTCTGCTGCAGTTTCCACGGTATGCATCCGATGAAGTGAGCTGTAGCTCACGAAAGCTTATGCTCAAATAAATTGGTTAGTCTCTAAGGTGCCACAAGTACTCCTTTTCTTTTTGTCTTTTGTAGCTAATCCTAAAAAAAGAAGTGTTGTGCCTTAGAAACAGCCTGACTCTGTAGTGTCCAATGGGTTCTTAATCCCATTAACGGGGGTCCTTGGGATTTTCATAATGAAATAAGAATGGTGCTTTCCAGCACAATGAATGGCATTTTCCTTCTACATAATTTTTAATACAGGTTTTTAATTGCTATTTACTCTTCCTACCTTTCTGCTTACAGGACATTTGAATAGATTGGGCTCTTTTCAACATTATTTCAGCATCAAGCAAAAGAGAGAAATAAATATTCAAGATGCAGAATGCTGCACTTGCTGTAAGCTGCAAGCACGCCTGACCCTGTCTATTGGCTAAAAAAATTTGCAGACTTCATTAAATGAGCATGAGGACAGAAGGTTAACAATGAATCTGCCATTGTTTGAATCTTCAGTGAACTGAAAGATACAGTTATCTCTAACAGCTAATAGACCTCTCTTTTTCCCCATTAGTGAAATATTTGAAATCCATGATCACTTTAACCATGACACATACTAAACCAACAAGAAAACAAACATCCTTAGCATCTGTGAAGATTTCCCAAAGCTTTCTGTTTTTAAGTAAAGTTCCTCTGTCTCGTCTTTAATTACATGGGTCCCTATACGACTCCGCTGAAAAATGAACCCCTCAGCTCTGCATCAAACACACACTAGCATGAAGATCTATGAGTAAGTACATTTTCAATTTTTAGTGTGTTTTTTACAGACGGGACAGGAATAGTGGGAGAGAGAGAGTTATTTCATTATCAAGACTTCTTTCTCAATTTTCTATGGCTGTTTCTTTTGGAAGAAGTCTCCTATTTTTTATCAGGCCATTATATCAGAAGTGAGTCATCCTCATGCACTTCATTACAACACATTGTCCAGAAATCCTATTAATAATGCTAAAGGGTGAAGGTGGGGGGCAGAGGAAGAGTTTTGGGAATCCTGCAAGACTCAGTAATTAAAACAGAGTATATAGTAATTATGTGATTTTTTTTTTAGCTACTTTCCATCATTGGCCTATGTTCATTCGACCACAATGGATAACAACAACTTCACAAAGTAGCATGTAATCAGCAAGCTTTTAATTAATCACATCAACATTGCCAAAATTACAGTTGGGAGGGAAAAAGAACAGGAGTACTAGTGGCATCTTAGAGACTAACAAATTTATTGGAGCATAAGCTTTCATGCCCTACGGCCCACTTCATTGGATGCATAGAATGGAACATATAGTAAGAAGATTTATATACTTACATACAGAGAAGGTGGAAGTTGCCATACAAACTGTAAGAGGCTAAAAGAAAAGGAGTACTTGTGGCACCTTAGAGACTAACCAATTTATTTGAGCATAAGCTTTCGTGAGCTACAGCTCACTTCATCAGAGGCTAATTAATTAAGATGAGCTATTATCAGCAGGAGGAAAAACTGTTGTAGTGATAATCAAGATGGCCCATTTAGACAGTTGACAAGAAGGTGTGAGGATACTTAACATGGGGAAATAGATTCAATATGTGTAATGACCCAGCCACTCCCAGTCTCTATTCAAACCCAAATTAATGGTATCTAGTTTGCATATTTATTCAAGCTCAGCAGTTTCTCATTGGAGTCTGTTTTTGAAGCTTTTCTGTAGCAGAATTGCCACCCTTAAGTCTTTTACTGAGTGGCCAGAGAGGTTGAAGTGTTCTCCTACTGGTTTTTGAATGTTGTGATTCCGGATGTCAGATACGTGTCCATTTACTCTTTTGCGTAGAGACTGTCTGGTTTGGCCAATGTACATGGCAGAGGGGCATTGAAAATACTATGTGCATTTTGATTTGAGCTGCAGCACATGTTATGAAAATTACAAAGGCTGGGGTACAAGTGCCTTTACAGGTCACATGTTAGCTGCAGTTCACCTGTTAGCTGCACTCCTTCGTGGAATCTAAATATGCATAGCCTGCTTGTGATGAAGAGCTAGCATAAAAACCTAACTGACCAGACAGACACATAACAAAGTTTGATTGTCACTTTCATAACACTTTTTTTTTTCAGTTTAAGAGCACATCAACTGAACAAAAAGTACAGAGAGATGCTTTATTCAAATGAATATCCCCACTGAAATCAGTGGGACTGCACTCAACTGACTAAGCTTTACTTATGTGAGTAAGAGTTGCAGTTGTAAGCCCAATATCTGTAGTACAGAAGAAGAATATATTTGGGATAAGAAGACTGCGCCTTGACTATCTTATTGTGAACCTGTTTTTACAATAGATACATTGGAATGGGGTGGAAATAGTTCCAAGCTCCTTAAAATGCAAACTAGAGGTAATGGGAAAGTCTGGGGATTCCCCTATGTCATCAGGGAAAGAGCTATACTGCAGATGCAGAGTTGAATAAGGATACAAACATTGTCTGGTTAGGTATAACACTCAGAGGGGATAGACTTCCTGCCTGCTCTGGGAGAATTGCCTGTACAGTCATAGAGACAGATGTAGGAATTCAGAAAAGAGACAGTGACCAAACTCTAAGCCACAGACTTCCACTACATTAACTGTTTCATTTTTGAGATGTTCACTTAAAAAGAGTTAAAAAAAACCAAAATAAGTGAAATAGTGTGCATGTAAACAGAGGTGAACCAGACATCAGAGAGCAATAATGGGCCAGACCCTCGGTTGAAGTAAACTGGCATAATCTTCACTGGAGCAAGACCAATTTACTTTAAGGATCTAATTCAAAGAGAGAACAAATACTGGTATTGAGGTCTTGGGCATTTGTATCTCAAAGTAATTCTATTAGAGAGTACCTCGTGACATCAAAGATAAAAATTAAAACCCTTGTAATGTCTGGGATGTGCTATTTTTCCCAACACTCACAAGACTATTTGCTTTATTTAAAGAACAACACCAAACACTTCAGTTTGCATCTCTGGGTTTGATACACAGCAAGCAACATGTCATTGAGGCTTTAAGAATAAATGTGGTTTACCTCACAAGGGAATTCATCTAGTTTTGTTATAAATTATAATGTAGCCAATATTGCAAGAGTAGAGTTGGTCAAGTCCTATGTGTGATATGACTGGGTCTTCTGATGCACGATTATCATCAGAATCACATTGTACAACTATCTGGCTCAGCCTATTTAATACACATACAGTAAAGGCCCTCAAATGATTCAAGTATTGTTTGTTTTTTTTTAAATCCACTCATGCAAAAGGAACTGTGTGGATAACTCGTACTCACTTCAATAGGACACTTCCATTATTAACTTTAATGGTGCAAATCAAGAATATCTCACCTCTAATACAAAAACCAGCTGGAAGCCATTTAACTTTGTAAATGCTTTAAAAACTGGTGGGAAATTAGACAGTCGTATGCATGTTCAAAGGGTAGCCCCACACACTTTTGTTAATTATGTTAATATCTATCATTATGCTAATATCTAGGAAAGTGGTGGCTCTGATATATCTTTATCTGGTTTTCTAGTGACTAGAGACCATGCATGGTTTGTTGGTTGATTCCTACAGATTGGTCTTTTAATCTGTCTTTTGAAAAGCACTTTGAAAACCACCAGAGAAGATTCTGCAAGTCTAGAGCCCATTCCAGTTTCAAATGGACGGATATATTTTGTACTGAATTTGGCATGTATCTCTTTATTATTTATTAATGACAGCATGGTCATTACTTATCAGAAGATGGATTTAACATACTTGAATGCCAGATTCAATTGTGTTTAAATAATTGAAATAATTGCAAAGTTCTGAGGCACAATCTTTTGGGGCTATGGCTTGAAAGCCATAATCTAGCCCCAAATATTAATGCTATCAAGTATATGTCTTTCTAGGGAGAATTTTGAAAGCATTTTCAGTTATACTTGTCATTTTGCTAGTTATAGGGGAAGGCCATTCCATATGGAGACTATAAAATGATCACACATGGTGAAAGGTAAAAGTGGACACTTGTAGGCAAAAGAGCCACAGTTACAAATGCTAATATAGACTGTTGCTGGCAATGTTGGAAGCATCATGGAACACTACGGAAAAGTAATGTTATGAATATGAATGTTATGGCTTTATATATCAGCAGCACTTAAGAGCCCTAAATTATATCTTGACTAAAAAGAATTAACTAAAGGTCACCTTATTGCTGAATCATTTTGGAAAAATCCAAGATTTACTAAAGTTCTGATTCTGCCACCAGGATATGAATGAGTAGTCCTATTGACAGCAGTGAAATGACTCACAGAGTAAGGTACGACAGTCCATACGTAAAAGGATAAATGGACACAAATCAGATATTAGGAATGGCAATATACAAAAACCTGTAGGAGAACACTTCAACCTCACTGGACACACAGTAGCAGATTTAAAGGTAGCCATCCTGCAGCAAAAAAACTTCAGGACCAGACTTCAAAGAGAAACTGCTGAGCTTCAGTTCATTTGCAAATTTGACACCATCAGTTCATGATTAAACAAAGACTGTGAATGGCTAGCCAACTACAAAAGCAGTTTCTCCTCCCTTAGTGTTCACACCTCAACTGCTAGAAGAGGGCCTCTTCCTCCCTGATTGAACTAACCTCGTTATCCCTAGCCTGATTCTTGCTTGCCTCTGGAAATTTCCACTACATGCATCCAATGAAGTGGGTATTCACCCACGAAAGCTTATGCTCCAATACGTCTGTTAGTCTATAAGGTGCCACAGGACTCTGTGCAGCTTTTACAGATCCAGACTAACACGGCTACCCCTCTGATGTTTAGTAGAAAGTAAGTCTAATTACATGTGGAACCTCATGACACTGAAAGAAGGGAATGCTATATGATTTTACTGACAGAAATGGCAAATGGCAAAAGTAAAGGACCAAGCATTTGCTATGCCTCTGCTATATTCCAGGGAGACCAGAAATGTCTGGAATAACTTAAAGGATAGAGAGCTAGTTCACCAGGAATATTTTTGATGCTCGCTCAGCTTGAAATTTTGATGTTCTTCTAGTTTTACCATCCTCTAATTTAATTGCCTAGATCCTGACATGCCTTTACAAAGGGCAGCCTGTGGTGGCAGAAGGGAGTAAGGTGTCTCTCCATCTTGCATGGAAGCCATGCAAGGGATAGCGAGAATTGCTGGCCTTGGTGTGAGGGGAGCTCAGGTCTGATATTAACATGCTTCCTGCAGGGCATACAATAGTCCAGTGGTTCATGGATTCCAGGGGGTCAGCAGACTATATCTAAGGGGTCCACAAAAGATGACTATGAAAATAAGTTTCAGATCTCAGAAAAGGCATTCCGTTTTTCTGATCAATTAAATGTATGTGAATACCCCCACCTACAGGTCAAAAACTGGAAGTGTTGTTGTTACCATAGAAGCCCACAGTTTAGAACCGTTTCTCATGCTGCAACAAAGGCCATGCCAAGCATGTGCTACACTTACAGTTGAATTCTGTTCAGTCAGTTTTTGGTTTAAGACTTCTGTGTTAGGGGCCTGCGAACCACAAGTTACATTTCCAAAGGGTCTGCCCCTCCATTTGAAATTTATGGGTCTGAAAATGAAAAAAGGTTGAAAACCACTGCAAGAGTCCAAAGGGAATGAGGAGGCACAGGCATAGCTCTTCTTCATGAGAGCCCTCCACCTATTCAGAGGGCAAGTATCCACAGGGAATGTCCAGGAGATACTCTGTTTCTTTGAGGCAGAATGTTTCCTTGTAATCCTCTCCCGCAATGCAGGCCTGTGCCTAAAATGGCACAATCTAGCTCAATATGATTACAAAGATATCTTTAACTTCTCTTGTGTTGGAGGTAATTAATTAAACTCTCTGTGTTTTTCTTTTCTTTTATCTTTCAGTGCTTCCTCTGTGGAGCAATAGAGGACTGTTGTATTTCCATAATCACATTTTTATTATACACTAGGCATGTGTTTTTTCGCTCTCATTTAATTACTGTACATGCAATCATTTCAAAGACTTTGATTTGTTAACAAAAGGCACAAATAGGGTCATGACTAAAGCTGTGCAAAATATTTGACAAGAAATTGAAGACACTTGAAATGTCCCCATTTTCAGGTTCACTGAACTGCTGTGAACAGTGCGTGTTTCATGCAAAATATTTTCACGTCACCAGCAAATGAAGGTCAATATTGGGTGTAAAAAGGTTAGTAGTTGCACGCTTGGGAAAACATAAAAGCAGTTTTTTTACAGAGCAGTCTGAAATTTCATTTTTCAGGCTAGGATGGCACTTATTCCAGGAGCTGGAAGAAGGAAGCTACATGGTATTTATTCTGGATCTTCATTAACTAAGCCTATTCCATATACTCAAGCGGGTAAGCAGATGACATTTTAATCCCCTTTATCACAGAGAAGAGGGATTGCTATATATGCTCTCTGTGAACCAATGAGTAATAAGCTAGTTGTCTCTGTTACTGTCCAGAGGCCTAAGCTCAAAGGTTTTCCAGGCACCCCTGTTGCCCCGCTTCCTAAAAAAAACAAAAACAAAACAGAAAAAACTTTGGTATGGTACAGCTCTGCCCAGGTTTCTGGGAGACAAGTGAAGCAGAAGGAAGCAGCTTTTTGGAGTAGCATTGCTGGGTGAAAGGCAGTAGTAGGCATCATTGTCCCATTCATCACAGAATAATCAAAAGAGTGGCAGGGACTGGCCATTGATATTTTAATGACTCCAAAGAACATGACATAGATGTTTACTAATTTCTCCCTTGTGGCCCCTCCACATACCCCCAAAAATGCTATTGTCTGGTTATTCTTTTTTGTATGCTCATTATGATCTGTTAGGAACATTGAATTTTCCATACCTGATCCCACCATTGGTACATGAATTCTACTCATTAGATATGGTGTATCTTAATATGTATATTGTAGAGTCTGCACAAAGTGTGTGTGTGTGTGTACATATATATGTGTGTGTGTGTATACATTGGAGTTGGGCTATTCTGTGACAAATATATTCACAGCTTCACTATATAACTTCAGTTTCTCAGTTTTTTGCAATATGGTAAAGCCCTTGGGGAATTAATTGGTGTCTGCATCTGCCCAAGGTAGCGTTCTTACTTTCATTGGTTTATCTCTTCCAGTGGAATTTTTTAAACTAGAAAAGGACATAATTACAAAGTCATTAATTCCTTGGATTTCAGAACCTTTTTTCCCCCAAGGATTTTTCTTTTTACAGGATGCACTGTTCTCTCTGGTGTGTGTTTTGTGACTGCTCTCCCGCAAGCCTCCCCACAAAATTTCTGTTGGGGATCTGTGACTGTGCATACTACCGATCTGGGCCAGGAGAGGGCCCTCTCTACTACAGGTGAGGTTACATGGCAAAGTGACCCACTTATGCACCTCTCTGATTTCTGTGCTTGTCTGCAAGAATCCGGCTGTAACAGCATGACACCCACATCTTTTGTGACTGCGTGTGACTGTGGTCTTTAAACAGTCCCGGCCTCTGGAGGCAATGGTTTCACCGTCTCTGGATTGTTCTTCTATGCATACTTCCCTACTTCCTATGGGTTTTGTTCCCAGCCACTCATATTAGTGCTCACAGTGCGTGTGTGTGTGTGCACACACACACACACACATACACAATCAAAATCAACCTGCTTGTTTTTTTCACTTTCCCATAACTCAACGCCCCCAGCAGCAACTTTCTTCAAATGTAAAAGAACAAATCACTTTACCCTGAGACCAAGAATAGAGGATTTCACCATAAAGATGACTTTTTCAAATTACAAGCAAGTAAAACCAAGGACTTACAGTGGAACCTTGTACCCATTGTTTTTGCCACTGTAAACTCAATGATTAATAGTAGATCGGGTCCCTTTACTTTCTTATTAAATTAGGACTTTGATACAAACTCAAGAATGAAATATTTTGATTCCCATTCCCATACGTCATTTGGAACCAGGTTACAAATGTTAATCTGACACAACGTGTATCGTATAAGTGCACGGAATATATAGGTGTGAATAAACCAAAAATTGTAATATGTTTGGGCCTGAAAATACATTCCTGTGCTTGTGAAGCTTAGCTAGCATAGCACAAAGCCCTCTGGGTTCTGCAGCCTTGCTCCACAGTCCCTAATGAGTGAAAGTGTGATCCTTCTGAAAAAGCTAGAGCAGTACGAATTTTGAACTGTCGGACTTAGTGTCTGAGCTTATTTAAGCTCCGAGACTGCTGAGAGAACAACCAGAAAAGCCTGCAGATACCATGGCTACCACTGGATAGATTGCAGTTATAATTGGCTATTGTGAAGTGCAGAAGCTTGGGGGTTAGCTCACGTCAGTAAATTACAGAATAAGCTCTGAGACACAAGCTATGTTGATTACTATGTTTTTAAAGAATACATAAAACAAAGGAAATGCAACAGCTGGTAAAGAACAAAGAATATAAAAATCATTGAATAAACATTGTCAGCCCTTGGCCTACCTTTCACATAAATAATACTATTAAAAAAGAAAAGGCTTTATTTAATATGAAGACCTCAAACCAGTCCACTGGCAAAATCTGAAAAATATACCGGCTACCCTTTCAACCCTATTTTAAAAGAAAACCAAAAATTATCATACAAAGCCTGTACCATGCCATATCTTATTTCAATTTTATACACATTTTTTTGGACTCAGCTATTAACTTATTGCCTATCACTTTTTTTTTCCTGATGCCAAATCACTTGCATCTGTTTCTGCTGAAAGTTAAATATTTTAAAATTGCTTTAGGGAATCTTCCTACAGCCAGATTGATACCTGTTTAGATTTCTAATGGGATGGCAGCACTGTTCATGACTACAGATAAAATGGATTTTCATGATCCCTGGGAACTGGAAGTGCTCAGAACCTTGCAGGGCTCAGCCCAGAGAGGGAGATGAACTCAGTAGATGCAGCTTATATATTTCCTCGTAAGATTTCCATGTTCCTGTCACATTTTCTTAGATCAATACGAACATGTGTAGCTGTGTGTATGTATATAACACACACACACACACACACACACGGCTTCCAGTCAGATCAGAAACATTCCACCAAGCAGGCCATCTCAGCCAGAACCATGACGTGCAGAGGGTCATAAGAAAATTAAAAATCATCTGCAAAATGTTCTTTGAGCTTTAATGAACCCCAGAAAAGGGAGCTTGTTTGGGGTGAAGGTTCAACTTGGTTCACATAGTGTATTAACTTGTCCACTCATATCTACTGGGAAGAGAAAAGAGATTCTGAGGAGCTATCAGTCAAGATAAACAGCTGAGCAAAAAAGGAGATGGTGCAACTACTTCTCTACACGTAGAATTAAATATGAAACCTCTACAAATATGTGAGAATCCCTGTTGTCTTAGCATGAGGACTGGGTCCTTCTCTGGAAATCTGGTAGACATTCTTTAATGAATTTTAGAGCATTTTTCCTTGTGGATTCGAACATTACAGCAATATCCACAGCTCCTTCCAGGTCCAGTGCCTTTATTAAAACAACACTGAGCTTGCTTTTTCTTAAGTCAAAGATCCTCAGCACAAAAATCAAAACAATCTCTAATGGCATCTCAGTTCACAAAAATTACAAATAGAGGAAAGCTTTTGTAGACTACTTGGAAATTCAGAGATTTCCTTCATCCATTAGGTTTCTCAGATGAAGCATAGCTTTCACCTACAAAATTTGTTTTTCATACTTAATAGAGATGCTTAATAGAGAAGCTTTTCATACTTAAGAGAGATGTAGAGACCTAGTCTACACTACAGAGTTAGAATGACGTAAGTTGTCTTGCGTCAACCTAACTATGGACGTGTCAACACTTACATTTTGCTCCTGCCTACCTAACTGCCCTGTTATGCCTTCTTAATATCTTCACCTCCATGAGCAACCTAGAGTGAAGGTCAATGTAGTCAGGTCAACACAATGCCAATGTAGACACTACATTGCTCATATGGACTATTAGTAGCCTCCAGGATGTGCCCCACAATTCCCCACCCTGACCACTCTGGTCAGCGTTGTGAACTCCGCTGCCCATCCCCTTTAAAGCCCCACAAATTTTTGAAATTCCTTTTCCTGGTTGCTCTGTTTGGAGACCACACCAATTAACTGCCCAGCTGACGATGCCAGTTACATGCTGCAGACATGCTCCTGCCTGTAATACACAGGAGGTGCTGGATCTCCTGGATCTGAGTGGAGAAGAGGTTGGGCAGGCACAGCTCTGATCCAGCCATAGAAACTTCAACATCTACAAGCATATTTCTCAGGCCATGCAGGAGAAGGGTTACAAGAGGGACCAGTGACAGTGCCATGTGAAAGCCAAGGAGCTGTGGCAGGCATACCAGAAGGCAAGGCTAACAATCACTCTGCTGTGGAGTTGCAGATCTGCTGCTTTTACAAAGAGCTGCATGCCATCCTCACCAGAAACCTCTCTCTCTCCCAGAACCCCTTGGATACTTCAGAGGATCCTGAGTCAGAGGTTCCTGCCTTCAACAGTGAGGAGGAGATGTTGGACAAGGAGGAGGAGTGTGGGGGACAGGCAGCTGGGGGAGCCAGCTACACAGCAGTCCAGGACATGTTTTTGTTTTTTTTTTAACTCCATCCAATCCCTACAGTCCAGCACAGGTGAGCCTGAGGCATGGGAAGGGACCTCTGGTATGTATGCTGTTTGCTTTGAAATTACAGGGAGGGAACCCCCAAAGTCACAGGACACATCTATTCATTTACTTTTTTTTACTTATGCTAGAAGAGTTAGTGAAACAACCATTAGAGGTAGAGTTGCTCTCTGCCTCTCACCCCCCTAGAGCTAGGCAGGGGGGCACTGCAGAACACTCAATTTATGTGCACCAGACCCCTCCATAGGGATCTTGATGAAACTTTCCTGCAGATAGTCTGCAATCCTCTGCCGAATATTTCTGGGGAGGGCTGCTTTATTCTTTCTGCCACAGTAGAACACTGCCCCATGCCACTCAGTGATAACTTCAGCAGAAACCATTGCAGAACACAGGTAAGCAGCATACAGTCCTGGGTGGTAGCTGAACACCTGCAGGAGCTGTTCCCTTTCAGCCTCCATTACCCTCAGGAGTCAGAGAGCAGCTATAATCACCACCTCCTGTGGAAAACAGTCTCAGAATTCAGCTCAGTTTCCCAGCCCTATACACATATACTCATGCCTGTGAGCTATCCTCCCTTATTTTCCTCAGTTCAGCCCTCTCCAGGGACATACTCACCATGGTTGGTGCTGAGACTGCTGCCGTGTTGTATAAATCCCAAGGAAAAGTGAGGCTGTAGTGCTTACAACTTGTAAGGGGAGTGAGTTCAGTATCTGAAGTTTTGATTTATATTGTGAATACCCTGACAATGGTAGCTCTGTGTATTGTATCTTCAACTGCCGCAAATGTGGCCTTGAGGGTCTCTCCATCCACACCAGCCAAATGGCTGAGCCAGATAAGAAGGAAGAGGACTCAGAGTTACCTGTTCCCAGAGAGTCTGCAAGCCTCTGCTGCTTAAGATACTGAACAAAGGGCTTGGAGGATCACCGTCATGGATGGCCAGGGATAGAGCGGAGAGGAGAAAGGTACAGGAAAAGGAAGGGGATATGCACAGGAGATGCTTTCAGTTGTCAGGGAGCAAACAGACATGCTGCAAACCCTGGACCTGCAGATTCAGCAATCCAGTGCTTGCCTCCCTTTGCAGCCCATACTGATGTTGGTAAAGTGATCCAGCAGTGCTTGCATTAGCATAGAAAAGTAGCACTTTTTGTTGAAATACTCTGTGGCCCCACAACAGTTTGGGAACCCCTTTGCTGCAAAACCATCCAGTATGTCCTGCACATTGCCCAGAGTCACAGTCCTTTGTAGAAGGAGGTGATTAACCGTGTTGCACACTTGCATCACAACAGCTCCTATGGTGGATTTCCCAATTCCAAATTGATTCCTGACAAAACAGTAACAATCTGGCATTGCAAGTTTCCAGAGTGTGATTGCCATTCTTTTCTCCACTGTCAGTGTGGATCTTATTTTGATGTCACTGCACTGACGAGCTGGGGCAAGTTTGGCACACAGATCCTGGAATGTAGCCTTATGTACCCGAAAGTTCTTCAGTCACTTTCTCGTCCTCCCAAAACTGCATGACAATGCGATCCTACCAGTCAGTGCTTGTTTCTCAGCCCAGAACTGGTGCACCACTCTCTGAAGCTTTTCCATGAATGCCACCAACAACCTTGAAATGTTTCTTTCTATATCCCACAGCAATCTGGTCTCCAATGAATAATCATGTTCCCTGGGGTTCCTCTTGTGGCTCTGCAAATATTGCAGGATCAGGTGGCCAGTGCTTGCCAGGAATGCAGATAAAGGTAAGCAACTGTTTTCATGTTCTCTCCACAGATACTAATGCGGAGAGTGGACTAGATGATACACCTGAGGGAAGGGAGTAGAAGGAGACTCCACCAATTGGAAGGCATGAGATGCACTGTCCTAGTGATGGGGGTTCCACGACCACTGCTACGAAGAGAAGGAGTTAGGTGGTGGTGGTTGGGGACTCCCTCCTCAGGGGACTGAGTCATCTATCTGCCACCATGACCGGGAAAACCTAGATGTCTGCTGCTTGCCAGGAGCTAGGATTCACAATGTGACAGAGAGACTGCCGAGACTCATCAAGCCCTCAGATCGCTACCCCTTCCTGCTTCTCCACGTGGACACCAATGATACTGCCAAGAATGACCTTGAGCGAATCACTGCAGACTACGTGACTCTGGGAAGAAGGATAAAGGAGTCTGAGGTGCAAGTGGTCTTCTCGTCCATCCTCCCTGTGGAAAGAAAAGACCCGGGTAGAGACCATTGAATTGTGGAAGTCAACAAATGGCTACGCAGGTGGTGTCAGAGAGAAGGCTATGGATTCTTTGACCATGGGATGGTGTTCCAAGAAGGAGGAATGCTAGGCAGAAATGGGCTCCACCTAACGAAGAGAGGGAAGAGCATCTTCGCAAGTGGGCTGGCTAACCTAGTGAGGAGGGCTTTAAACTAGGTTCACCGGGGAAAGGAGACCAAAGCCCTGGGGTAAGTGGGTAAGTGGGAAATCGGGAGGAAGCATGAGAAGGACAGCGCAAGGGGGAGGACTCCTGCCTCATATTGAGAAATCAGGAGAATCAGTGAGTTATCTTAAGTGCCTATACACAAATGCAAGAAGCCTGGGAAACAAGCAGGGAGAACAGGAAGGCCTGGCACAGTCAAGGAATTGTGTGATTGGAATAACAGAGACTTGGTGGGATAACTCACATGACTGGAGTACTGTCATGGATGGATATAAACTGTTCAGGAAAGACAGGCAGGGCAGAAAAGGTCGGGGAGTTGCATTGTATGTAAGAGAGCAGTATGACTGCTCAGAGCTCCAGTATGAAACTGCAGAAAAACCTGAGAGTCTCTGGATTAAGTTTAGAAATGTGAGCAACAAGGGTGATATCATGGTGGGAGTCTGCTTTTGACGACCTGATCAGGGGGATGAGGTGGACGAGGCTTTTTGCAGGCAACTAATGGAAGTTACTAGATCACAGGCCCTGGTTCTCATGGGGGGCTTCAAACACCCGATATCTGCTGGGAGAGCAATACAGCAGTGCACAGATAATCCAGGAAGTTTTTGGAAAGTGTGGGGGACAATTTCCTCGTGCAAGTGCTGGAGGAATCAACTATGGGCAGAACTCTTCTTGACCTGCTGATCACAAACTGAGAAGAATTAGTAGGGGAAGCAAAAGTGGGTGGGAACCTGGGAGGCAGTGACCATGAGATGTTCGAGTTCAGGATCCTGACACAAGGAAGAAAGGAGAGCAGCAGAATATGGACCTTGGAATTCAGAAAAGCAGACCTTGACTCCCTCAGGGAACTGATGGGCAGGATCCCCTGGGAGAATAACATGAGGGGGAAAGAAGTCCAGGAGAGCTGGCTGTATTTTAAAGAATCCTTATTGAGGTTGCAGGAACAAACCATCCCGATATGTAGAAAGAATAGTAAATATGGCAGGCGACCAACTTGGCTTAACAATGACATTCTTGCTGATCTTAAACACAAAAAATAAGTAAAGGAGTACTTGTGGAACCTTAGAGACTAACAATTTATTTGAGCATAAGCTTTCGTGAGCTACAGCTCACTTCACGAAAGCTTAAGCTCAAATAAATTGGTTAGTCTCTAAGGTGCCACAAGTACTCCTTTTCTTTTTACAAAAAATAAACTTACAAGAAGTGGAAGATTGGACAAATGACCAGGGAGGAGTATAAAATTATTGTTCAGGCATGCAGGAGAGAAATCAGGAAGGCCAAATCACACCTGGGGTTGCAGCTAGCAAGAGATGTTAAAAGTATCAAGAAGGGTTTCTTCAGGTATGTTAGCAACAAGAAGAAAGTTAAGGAAAGTGTGGGCCCCTTACTGAATGAGGGAGGCAACCTAGTGACAGAGGATGTGGAAAAAGCAAATGTACTCAATGCTTTTTTTGCCTCTGTCTTTATGAACAAGGTCAGCTCCCAGACTACTGCACTGGGCAGCACAGCATGGGGAGGAGGTGACCAGCCCTCTGTGGTGAAAGAAATGGTTTGGGACTATTTAGAAAAGCTGGACGAACACAAGTTCATGGGACCGTATGCACTGCATCCAAGGGTGCCAAAGGAGTTGGATGTGATTGCAGAACCATTGGCCATTATCTTTGAAAACTCATGGCAATCGAAGGAGGTCCCGGAAGACTGGAAAAAGGCTAATGTAGTGCCCATCTTTTAAAAAGGGAAGAAGGAGGATCCAGGGAACTATAGGCCAGTCAGCCTCACCTCAGTCCCTGGAAAGATCATGGAGCAGGTCCTCAAGGGATCAATTCTGAAGCACTTAGAGGAGAGGAAAGTGATCAGGAACTGTCAGCATGGATTCACCAAGGGCAAGTCATGCCTGACTAACCTAATTGCCTTCTGTGGTGAGATAACTGGCTCTGTGGATGAAGGGAAAGCAGTGGATGTGTTGTCCCTTGACTTTAGCAAAGCTTTTGACATGGTCTCCCACAGTATTTTTGCCAGCAAGTTAAAGAAGTATGGACTGGATGAACGGACTATAAGGTGGATAGAAAGCTGGCTAGATTGTCGGGCTCAATGGGTAGTGATCAATGGCTCATGTCTGGTTGGCAGCCGGGATAAAGAGGAGTGCGCCAAAGGTTGGTCCTGCGGCCGTTTTTTGTCCAATATCTTTATTAATGATCTGGAGGATGGTGTGGATTGCACCCTCAGCAAGTTTGCAGATGACACTAAACTGGGAGGAGTGGTAGATACACTGGAGGGTAGGGATATGATACAGAGGGATCTAGACAAATTAGGGGATCGGGCCAAAAGAAATCTGATGAGATTCAACAAGGACAAGTTCAGAGTCCTGCACTTAGGATGGAAGAATCCCATGCACCACCTCAGACTAGAGACCAAATGGCTAGGCAGCAGTTCTGCAGAAAAGGACCTAGGGGTTACAGTGGACAAGAAGCTGGATATGAGTCAACAGTGTGCCCTTGTTGCCAAGAAGGCTAACAGCGTATTAGGCTGTATAAGTATCGGTATTTCCAGGAGATCGAGGGACATGATCATTCCCTTCTATTAGACATTGGTGAGGCCTCATCTGGAGCACTGTGTCCAGTTCTGTGCCCCACACTACAAGAAGGATGTGGAAAAATTGGAAAGAGTCCAGTGGAGGGCAACAAAAATGATTAGGGGGCTGGAGCACATGACTTATAAAGTGAGGCTGAGGGAACTGGGATTGTTTAGCCTGCAGAAAAGAAGAATGAGGGAGGATTTGATAGCTGCTTTCAACTACCTGAAAGGGGGTTCCAAAGAGGATGGATCTAGACTGTTCTCAGTGGCAGCAGATGACAGAACAAGGAGTAATGGTCTCAAGTTGCAGTCGGGGAGGTTTAGGTTCACTCGGAGGGTGGTGAAACACTGGAATGGGTTACCTAGGGAGGTGGTGGACTCTCCTTCCTTAGAGGTTTTCAAGGTCAGGCTTGACAAAGCCCTAGCTGGGATGATTTGGTTGGGGATTGGTCCTGCTTTGAGTGGGGGTTGGACTGGACGATTTCCTGAGGTCCCTCCCAACCCTGATATTCTATGAATCTATGCCACATTCATCAGAATAGTGCAAAGTTGTGCAGGCTCCATGCTTCTGTTAGAGAGGGCAGACAGTGAAGCGGACCCATGGGTTTGTAGGATTTTGAAAAGAGGTGTGAAACATTATTTGGTGCAGGTGTAATTGTGGGATGCAGAATACTCCATTATGGAAAGTTGAATCTATGGTCTTAGTAACCCAGCATGACTAATTTTGGCCCCATGAGGCACTGCAAAAACTTCCCAAAACACCCTGAGCTGGATGGGGATGAGTTGCACAGTGGGATACTTACCCATGGTGCACTGCTCTCTGCATTGACACAATCGCTTCTAATGGGGACGTGCACTACTGACAACAGGAGTATATTGTAGATATGCACAAATGATCTAATTACAGCATTATTTGTATCCCAATGTAAATTAGGTTAACTTTATTTTGCAGAATAGACATGGCCTCCATCTTGTCAGGTTACTGTGGAAAAGACAAATCTTCAGCTACCACAAATACCATTGTCCCCACAAATGATAGGGAAAAAAGATCTTTTCTTGTCTTCAATAATATCTGCATACATACAAGCCACTTCAGATCTATTTTATACCCTTCCTCCTATTCATTATGCTGGAAACCTTCCATATTTCCCTAGGTGACCCATATTCAACCTCTAGGTTTTGTTTTTGATTTTGTTTTGTTTTTTTTTTAACACAAAAGTCTTTAAACAGCTGCTTCACTTTTATTGAGCTCTTGTGGTTTTACTATCCCAGGCTTCCCACCAGATTTCATTGTTTTCCCATGTAGAAAAAGCAAAACATGTATTTTAATTGTAGATCATTTAGTTCACATTAAAGAACAAATAGATATAATATGAAAGAAAACAGTGAATCATTCTGTACATTCTGCAGCTAAGCTAAAACATAAAATGGCAGCTGCCTTTAGCTGCCCCAGCACAGAGACTCCTCTATATTTAAAAGTACAGTACACAGAAAAGACAATGACAAAATCTGCTTTTGGTTTCATCTCTAGGTTCAGCTATTTTCAGTCTCCAGTCTTTGAAACACCTCTAATTCATTGATCAAAGCCAGTAAGTGTATAAAACTATAGAGTTTTTCTTGAAGTCTTCTCTGAAATACCTACTCTTCTCAAATAAGAAGCTTGTTAACTTTTAAATCAGGTTATACTGTAAGTGGTTTGGTATCTCCAATGTTCTCGGCCTTGTTTCCATTTTAGAGCCCAATCCTGCAAACCATGATGCTTCTCAATGGGGCTAATTATGTGAGCAATGTTATCCAGGTGTACTGCTTGGTTGGAACCTTAGCTTGAGTCTAAAAACATGTGAACATTTTATTTTACGTTGTAAAATTTCTCACTATACGCATTTATAATTATGGGCCAAATTCTGAAGCATATTTTCAGTTTTATCTCAGTCTGAACTTTCACTGACTGCAACTGGTCTGAGCAAGAATTTTAAAGTAAAACTATCAAACTAATTTTCTTTAAACTTGGATTTTTGCTTAGAATTAGCAATCAAACAAAGTTTGAGGGTTTTGACATCAATTGTTGAGCTCTGTGTGCAAAATTTCTGAAAGGAACCTATGAAGTTAGTTTGCTTATTTCATGCACTCATAATTCAAAATGGCTGAACCAGTTTTCTCCAACACGGAAGTATTATTCATTTCAGGTTAATGTGAAGCATGACAAATATCAGGTCAAAAGGAATCAGTTGTAGCATGCGCTTCCAAGATGTGCTACTCACACTTGCTAAAATGTCCGTGTCAGAGTATTCACATTTCATGTAAGAGTATAGTTAAATCTTATTAATGATGTGACTTAACCCCATAGATACATGAACAATAAAAAATAGGGATAAAAATCTTGACTATCTCTCCAACTTATTGAGGTATCAACTTAGATATTTGGACTCAGCTCTGAACATATTGCATTTATGTCCCAGATATTTATCAATTGAATTAATGTAGCTGGAAGTTGAATCTTCTTTGTTCACAATAATATCAAAAGTCCCAGTCATGTACATCCAAAAATAAATCAGTGGCCTATTAATATAATCTATCACTTGGATCCATGATGGATTGCTGAATAAACATGTCAGGACATAATCTATTCATAACCACATATAACTTTGCTAAGTAGAAGAGCTGACTGAAATTCAGAACGTCTACTCTGTGAGAAATTTGGGTATTTTTGACAGTTTTCATAGAATCATAGAATCATAGAATCATAGAATATCAGGGTTGGAAGGGACCCCAGAAGGTCATCTAGTCCAACCCCCTACTCGAAGCAGGACCAACACCAACTAAATCATCCCAGCCAGGGCTTTGTCAAGCCTGACCTTAAAAACCTCTAAGGAAGGAGATTCTACCACCTCCCTAGGTAACGCATTCCAGTGTTTCACCACCCTCTTAGTGAAAAAGTTTTTCCTAATATCCAATCTAAACCTCCCCCACTGCAACTTGAGACCATTACTCCTCGTTCTGTCATCTGCTACCATTGAGAACAGTCTAGAGCCATCCTCTTTGGAACCCCCTTTCAGGTAGTTGAAAGCAGCTATCAAATCCCCCCTCATTCTTCTCTTCTGCAGGCTAAACAATCCCAGCTCCCTCAGCCTCTCCTCATAACTCATGTGTTCCAGTCCCCTAATCATTTTTGTTGCCCTTCGCTGGACTCTCTCCAATTTATCCACATCCTTCTTGAAGTGTGGGGCCCAAAACTGGACACAGTACTCCAGATGAGGCCTCACCAATGTCGAATAGAGGGGAACGATCACGTCCCTCGATCTGCTCGCTATGCCCCTACTTATACATCCCAAAATGCCATTGGCCTTCTTGGCAACAAGGGCACACTGCTGACTCATATCCAGCTTCTCGTCCACTGTCACCCCTAGGTCCTTTTCTGCAGAACTGCTGCCTAGCCATTCGGTCCCTAGTCTGTAGCTGTGCATTGGGTTCTTCCGTCCTAAGTGCAGGACCCTGCACTTATCCTTATTGAACCTCATCAGATTCCTTTTGGCCCAATCTTCCAATTGGTCTAGGTCCTTCTGTATCCTATCCCTCCCCTCCAGCGTATCTACCACTCCTCCCAGTTTAGTATCATCCGCAAATTTGCTGAGAGTGCAATCCACACCATCCTCCAGATCATTTATGAAGATATTGAATAAAACCGGCCCCAGGACCGACCCTTGGGGCACTCCACTTGATACCGGCTGCCAACTAGACATGGAGCCATTGATCACTACCCGTTGAGCCCGACAATTTAGCCAGCTTTCTACCCACCTTATAGTGCATTCATCCAGCCCATACTTCCTTAATTTGCTGACAAGAATACTATGGGAGACCGTGTCAAAAGCTTTGCTAAAGTCAAGAAACAATACATCCACTGCTTTCCCTTCATCCACAGAACCAGTAATCTCATCATAAAAGGCGATTAGATTAGTCAGGCATGACCTTCCCTTGGTGAATCCATGCTGGCTGTTCCTGATCACTTTCCTCTCATGCAAGTGCTTCAGGATTGATTCTTTGAGGACCTGCTCCATGATTTTTCCATGGATTGAGGTGAGGCTGACTGGCCTGTAGTTCCCAGGATCTTCCTTCTTCCCTTTTTTAAAGATTGGCACTACATTAGCCTTTTTCCAGTCATCCGGGACTTCCCCGGTTCGCCACGAGTTTTCAAAGATAATGGCCAGTGGCTCTGCAATCACAGCCGCCAATTCCTTCAGCACTCTCGGATGCAACTCGTCCGGCCCCATGGACTTGTGCACGTCCAGCTTTTCTAAATAGTCCCTAACCGCCTCTATCTCCACAGAGGGCTGGCCATCTCTTCCGCATTTTGTGATGCCCAGCGCAGCAGTCTGGGAGCTGACCTTGTTAGTGAAAACAGAGGCAAAAAAAGCATTGAGTACATTAGCTTTTTCCACATCCTCTGTCACTAGGTTGCCTCCCTCATTCAGTAAGGGGCCCACACATTCCTTGGCTTTCTTCTTGTTGCCAACATACCTGAAGAAACCCTTCTTGTTACTCTTGACATCTCTGGCTAGCTGCAGCTCCAGGTGCGATTTGGCCCTCCTGATAACATTCCTACATGCCCGAGCAATATTTTTATACTCTTCCCTGGTCATATGTCCAACCTTCCACTTCTTGTAAGCTTCTTTTATGTTTAAGATCCGCTAGGATTTCACCATTAAGCCAAGTTGGTCGCCTGCCATATTTACTATTCTTTCGACTCATCGGGATGGTTTGTCCCTGTAACCTCAACAGGGATTCCTTGAAATACAGCCAGCTCTCCTGGACTCCTTTCCCCTTCAAGTTAGTCCCCCAGGGGATCCTGGCCATCCGTTCCCTGAGGGAGTCGAAGTCTGCTTTCCTGAAGTCCAGGGTCCGTATCCTGCTGCTTACCTTTGTTCCCTGCGTCAGGATCCTGAACTCAACCAACTCATGGTCACTGCCTCCCAGATTCCCATCCACTTTTGCTTCCCCCACTAATTCTACCCGGTTTGTGAGCAGCAGGTCAAGAAAAGCACCCCCCCTAGTTGGCTCCTCTAGCACTTGCGCCAGGAAATTGTCCCCTACGCTTTCCAAAAACTTCCTGGATTGTCTATGCACCGCTGTATTGCTCTCCCAGCAGATATCAGGAAAATTAAAGTCACCCATGAGAATCAGGGCATGCGATCTAGTAGCTTCCGTGAGCTGCCGGAAGAAAGCCTCATCCACCTCATCCCCCTGGTCCGGTGGTCTATAGCAGACTCCCACCACTACATCACTCTTGTTGCACACACTTCTAAACTTAATCCAGAGACACTCAGGTTTTTCTGCAGTTTCGTACCGGAGCTCTGAGCAGTCATACTGCTCCCTTACATACAGTGCTACTCCCCCACCTTTTCTGCCCTGCCTGTCCTTCCTGAACAGTTTATAACCATCCATGACAGTACTCCAGTCATATGAGTTATCCCACCAAGTCTCTGTTATTCCGATCACGTCATAGTTCCTTGACATCACCAGGACCTCCAGTTCTCCCTGCTTGTTTCCAAGGCTTTGTGCATTTGTATATAAGCACTTGAGATAACCTGTTGATCGCCCCTCATTGCCAGTATGAGGCAGGAGCCCTCCCCTCACAGACATTCCTGCCTGTGCTTCCTCCCGGTATCCCGCTTTCCCACTTACCTCAGGGCTTTGGTCTCCTTCCCCCGGTGAACCTAGTTTAAAGCCCTCCTCACTAGGTTAGCCAGCCTGCTGGCAAAGATGCTCTTCCCTCTCTTCGTAAGATGGAGCCCGTCTCTACCCAGCACTCCTCCTTCATGGAACACCATCCCATGGTCAAAGAAACCAAAGCCTTCTCTCCGACACCATCTGCGTAGCCATTCGTTGACTTCCATGATTCGACGCTCCCTACCTAGGCCTTTTCCTTCCACGGGGAGGATGGACGAGAACACCACTTGCGCCTCCAACTCCTTTATTCTTCTTCCTAGAGCCACATAGTCCGCAGTGATCCGCTCAAGGTCATTCTTGGCAGTATCATTGGTGCCCACGTGGAGAAGCAGGAAGGGGTAGCGATCCGAGGGCTTGATGAGTCTCGGCAGTCTCTCCGTCACATCACGAATCTTAGCCCCTGGCAAGCAGCAGACTTCTCGGTTTTCCCGGTCAGGGCGGCAGATAGATGACTCAGTCCCCCGGAGGAGAGAGTCCCCGACCACCACCACCCGCCTTCTCCTCTTGGGGGTGGTGGTCGTGGAACCCCCAACCTCAGGACAGCGCATCTCATGCCTTCCAACCAGCGGAGTCTCCTTCTGCTTTCTCGCCCCAGACATATCATCTGGTCCACTCTCCGCAACGATACCTGTGGAGAGAACATGAAAGCGGTTAGTTACCTCTGTCTGTGTTACTGGAACCCGGACATTCCGCTTACCTCTTCTGGAGGTCACATGTTGCCAAGCTTCTTCACTGGTCTCTTGGCTCCTCTGTGCAACCTGCTCTATATCTGTAGAGCTTTGTGCCCCTAGAAGCCTATCCTGAGTTTCGTCCAGGAAATCCTCAGTTTCCCGTATGCAACGCAGGGTTGTTATCTGTTGCTCCAGACCTTCAATCTTCTCTTCCAATATGGAGACCAGCTTGCACTTTGTACAGACAAAGTCGCTTCTGTCCTGTGGAAGAAAGACAAACATGGCACATCCAGTGCAGGTCACAACAGCTGAACCCCCCCCTTCCATATCACCTTCCTACTATGAGCTTCCTCAGAGCAGTTTGCAAGACGTAAGCCTCACTGGGCTCCCTCCAGGCGAACTCCCAGGCAAACTCCTGCTGTGTGCTGCTCTGCTGTCCCCGCTGCTCAGCTGGTTCTCCGCCGCTCAGCTGGTTCGCGAAGCTCTGGCTATTTTTAAACAGCCAGGCTTCCCTGTCGCAAACAAACAGACACCCTACTGCCCGCCCCCTGCAGGCTAGCAGCCAATCAGACAATTCAGTTTTCAGTGCAAGTCAGAACAAAAACACTAAAAAATCAACATTTTTGGCAGAATAAATAGTTTAATAAACTATTATGTAAATATTTTGTCTTGGGTTGCTGAACTGAAGTGAAACAGTTCACTTCAGCTTGGTTGGACATTAAATTGCATCATCTGTCTGGCCAGATTACCTCTCCCCTTATGCACTGCAGCTGCCCTTCTAGCAAAACTTCCATTTATGTACTATAGGTTTCCTATGACGACAAAGCATCATGAGGGATGTAGATTTGCTGGGGAGCTCAGTTGATAGAGGGAAAATGGGGGCACGAGGCACACCATATACAACTCTCCTGAGGCAATGTGGCAACTTAGGAAAGAAAATGGGGGCATGAGGCACCTGACCTACAGCTCGCAGGAGACACTGCGGCCTCTCCGGCAAACACAGACTTAATGTCAACCTGACCCTAAGCAAAATATCCTGTTCCTGTTTTCCTGACAAAAATCAATATTTTCTATGGCAAAATCAATGTTTTACCAGGAGCAGTTCTGATTTTTTTGCAGAAACTGCATTTTCTCTCAAAATAAATAATTTTAGATGGCAAATTCCTGACCGGTTCTACTTAATGACAATGGCAGTTACGTAGGAGTATGGAGAGGAGACAAGACATATTGACACAGATCTTCCTCTACTAGAGAAAAAGCCTGCAGGAAAGGACTCTGGGGAATGACTCAGTGTGACAGTTGCCATGTGTTGTTTCTCCCTTATTGTTCTATTTTGGATGGAGCTTTGCCCTCTTCTGCTGAAGGTTAGATCTCCAGAGTTTTGCCTGACTAGGAACTGAGTAAAATCTAACTAAACACTTCAGTATTTAGCCGTATAGAATGTGTAACACTCAGCAAATTTAAGTGGGTATATATGGTGTTAAGACAGTTTTAAAAAATCGAGTAAGACAGGACGGTTTTCAGATTTCCTTCAGAATCACTGAAGTTTATCACATCAAATCCTGCTTGGGGACTTTGTAGTTCATGGGTGATTTACCCTGGACTGCAGGAATATACCATGATCTATTAAGTAAACACTGGAAATGCACATTCATACTTGAATTTCAAGTGTTTAAATATCCTTCTGATTATATTAAATTTAAAAAAAAAATCATTTAGGGCTAGCTTGTGGCTCAGGCCTGAGTAGTGTTCGGTGCATAGGTATACTCTCCCATGGCTACACACGGATGGAGGTGTGTTTTTTTGAGGTTTTTTGTTTGTTTGTTAACGAGATATCTTTCTGATGCACAATTCCTTCAGTGACTCCTGTCAGGTTTGGAGAGGAAGATATTAAAGTAATTAGCAACAGACCTTTAAAGGGTACAGTATAGTCCTCACCATGCACCCAACCAGCCCTACAGGCTGGTACATCAGGAGGGGCAGAGGTCTAGCTCTGCTTACTCTCCATTTCCCCTGCCCCCTTCTCCCCAAGGCCCTGCAATCTCCAAAGCACCAGGAGCTGTGCTCTGGGAAGCCCTGACGCCAGGGCCGGCTCTAGGATTTTTGCCCCCCCACCCACTCCCAAGCAAAAAATGTGCCACCCCAAGCTCCGAGAGCGCAACTGCTCAGGCAAACAATTGTGCCACCTGGAATTGTGCAGCCCCAAGCACGTGCTTGCTTTGCTGGTGCCTAGAGCCCGTCCTGCCTGCCGCTGCCACACAAAGAGGTGGTGGGGAGGAGGAGGAGATGTGTCTGCGTTTAGTCTTTTTTGTTATACCAGTAAAATAAAAACCAGCAGGATCTTATTAAAGGGAAAAAGGCAAAATACCACATTTATTGTGAATACAGAAAGAATCATAGTAAGCAGTTAGTTATAGTTATAACATTCCATTCAATCTCATATTTATTCACACATTCATTCATACAAACATACACACACAGGTTCTGCAAGGTTGTTATCATAGTTACCAGCCTTAGAGTTGCTCATGCCAAGCCACTGGCCAGGTGGCCTGGACATGAGGAGGGAGCAGGGCTTTGTCAGATGCTCATCTGATGCTCCTGGAAGTTGGTTTGCAGAATCAGACCCCAAAGTTCTCACTTTTTAGAGTCTATTCTTATAGGAATTTCTTCCTGTGGCAGTCTATGGGAATTGCTTCATCATGCTGTTGCTGAATCAATCAGCAGATAGCACATTCCTGACGGCTCCAAGATGTTATCTTGTTCTTTGGTTCTCCCATTCTTGAGGCTGTTGGGTGGATTCCAGTCTGCCCTCCGGGGGGTCCTCTGGTTATTTCCACTTGACGCCTTCTTCAGCCGATGGACACTGGATTCTTAGGCTGGCACCTCCCTGATCATTCAGTTATTATCCACACAAAGCATCCATCCACATACATCCTCTATCTCTATTTTAATCACAATTGTTAATACAACAAAAGGGCGGGGAGTCTCTGGGTGCTGTTTCTGTTGTTAGAGTATTGTTTTGAGTCTCTCTCTCTGTGAATTGCTTTGAGAACAGACTCTGTCTTAGAATGTACTAACACAGTTAGCAGCTTGCAAGTTTCACACATAGAGGGAGAGAAACAGTACCAAAAACCAAGAGACCTCTTAATTAGTAATACCCTGGAATTTGAACTATGGGGAATCAAACTCATTTGTGATTTTAATACAGAACTTCTTTAATATGATCCAACATTTTCACTTGGCCATGTTTAGGCGAGTTACGATCTAGCCTTTAGTATTGTTAAAAAGAGTGATTTAAACAACATTTGTCTTAGTAGAAATAATAACCAGTGTAAACTGTAGACTAATTCCTTGAAAACTAACAACAATCAAAACGGCAGATTTTGAGCAACAGTATCATTTTTAAAAAGTAATGTGTTAAAAACTGTTTTTTTCTTTTTTCCTCTACATTTTCCCCCAGATTAGCATAACTGTCCAATATTCCTTAACTAAAATCTTTTATGTCCAGTTCAACTCTGTGAAATTATACTGTTTGTATTGTAAATTCCTACAAATAAATCTTAATACTGAAAACACAGTCTTTTAATTTAAGTGTTTTGGATTGCACCACTCTAATTCTAATGGTTACAAATAAAGCTCTAATGCAAATTTACAGTTGCAAAAATAAATAGCATTAATCAGTGATTACTCATTAATCATTGTAGTATTAATCAGGCTAGAAAACCTGTCTGAACTGAGTCAGTAGGTTCCAAGTGTTACTGGGCACTGGTTATCCCCCATTCTTCACTGCATTTCCCACAGGTGGATCCACTCTTCTAGAACGCCGTTATCTCCAGTGGGGCTCCATACAGGTCCACCCGCTCCAGAGCTTGTGGCAGGATCAGAGGTTAAGTCGGGACCATGACTAAAACATTAAGAGAACATTAAAAAGTTGTTATGTGTCTTGTTTAAATCATAGCTGTTGAACATGAAAAAAAATATTTAGTAATTCCTTGAGTGAAGATAGTGTCCCAGTTTTTATTTCATTTGGTTGAAATGTTTGTCTCACTTTAAAACATTTTGCTGAATACATTTGACGAGTTAATTTTTTGATATATTTTATTTATCCCAGTTCCTTTTAATTTGCCAGATCATAGTATGTATTCATTTCTTTTCTAAAAGAATACTAAAAACTCAGATACATTTTAATTCTCTGGCATCTATTGTTTCCCCCCCAACAATTGAAATTGGCTTTGTACAGAACTAGATAAGCATTTTAAAAACTGTGCTTTCCTCCTCAAACAATATTTATTGCATAGTTATGAACCAAACAAGACCCTTCACTTATGCATTTTTCATTATATAATATGCTGTACATTAGATTTTGGCCTAACTAGCTCTGCACACTTGGGGTTATTCCAAACTTTAGATGAGGGTTGGGTCGGAGGATTTCTGAAGTAAAGTGACTATTTGTGTACAACCATACAAACACTTATAATTCGTTGATCCAGTAATTTGTATCACGTTGTGAGGGCAGATGCAACAAATCTCACAAAACAAATAAGGCTATTCATCTAAATGACAGATTTTTGAGAGATTTATTTATAATCCATTTATAATATATACCTCTTAGACTATTCACCACCCTGTAAGGCCTTGTCTATGCTAGTAATTTTGAGACCTGCAATTCCCAGTGGTTGTAGTTACGCTGGTGGTAGTGTAAACAGCTTTAAATGGGCTCACCCATTTTTACCACTGTGGGAAAGTCCACACAGCAGCTGCAAGCACGCTTATCAATATGGGTAGGCAAATGTGCTCGTTCTGCTCGAGCTAGCATGCTAAACATAACAGCGTGGCCGTGGCAGCACCTGTGGCAGGTTGGTCTAACTGCCCAAGTACATACCCTGGGTTGGGCGGGGCTTTGAACCTGGGTTTTTATTACCCACACTGGGAAGCATGCTCCCAGCTGCTGTGTAGGGTATATCCTGCATTGCCTCAGCCACCACTCATGGTACTCTTGATAGAACTATGCCTATTGTCATTACAGGTCTGAAAAACTCTAGTGTAGGTATAGCCATGAGGCTCAATTCAGAAGTATGTAAATATCGCTGTAAGATACACACCAGAAAGTTAAATTAGTGAGTGAATGTTGTTGTAGGTGTAATAGAGAGGGGACAGTAGGTGAGGTGGTAGTGTATTGTAACCTCCTGGTTCCTCTTCCTCTTTTAACTCCACCTCTCTGCCATCTCATCATAAAAATGACACCAGGTTATCGGCATGTAACTTATACTTCAACTTAACTATACTCCTGGTTAGATTCATACCAAATAATATGGGCAGATAAGCTGGGTCAGCTAGGTCCAGGGTAATTCAGCCCTGGAGAAGGTTGGCTGTGTTTCTATGGCCATTCTCCCGGAGTTTCTGCTAGAGGATGAAAGTGCAGCTTTAAACTGCACTGCTAGTGGAGGCTGCAGCACATCCCATGCAGTTCCGGACATATGCTCTTTTACAGGTAGATACATATTAGTAAATGCTTAAAGTGGAGGAAACTACTCTAACAATTCAGCTTGGGTCCACATTGGGGACTGGAGGAGAATATTCCAAAGCAAAGTACAGAAGTCACCACTACTGAATGGATTCTCTTCAACTTTTGAAATCTGTTCTTCTCTTTTTTTCCCCCTCTCAGACTTGATTTCCTATGATCTTCTATTTCATCCTTTCAGTCTGTGATTTTTTTTTAACGATTGAAATAATTTACATTACTATTCCCAGAGATTTCTTTAACAACCCTTCTAGGCATGTTTAAGGTCTTAAAATAGGTGATACACAGGACTGAGTCTCTTTGGTAATAACAATATTTTATTTTATTTTTCTTATCATTATGGATTCTTTAAACTGTGAGCATATCTAGCCTGCTTTTAAAGTAGCCTAGTTATAATGCAGTTGCCAATAATAACAGCCCTTCTGACCTCTGCATTAGAGTCATGGGGATTAAAGAAAATCACTAAAGAGCTTAGCCTTGTAAATTCTACTTTAAATGCTCTGGAGTGTAACCATTTTATTGACTAAACCCATGACCATATTATTATTGTATGAGGGGTTTTTCACACATTTAGTATACAAACAGAAGTCCACTAACATGAGGCGTTTACAATCTTAATTAGACAGAAAATGCAGAAAGTTTGGATTTTTTTGCCATTAATTTCAATGGGGGTAGGATTTCACCCATCAAACCTGAATTTAGATTACTAAGAAAAAGACTTTGTTTAAAATATCTGGTATTCTAACTGCTCTGTGATAGTTTTGTCTGAAATGTTTTCAATTCCATGCACAGGACCAACTAGATGCGGGAACATCAGATTCTCAATATGTAGATGGGGACAGGGTAAAATATTAACCAAAATGGAACCAATATGCTAGCACAAAAAAAAAAAGTAATAAAGTGTGATGGAATATTTAAATTTAGGAGTCTGAGGAAGCTGACAGGGGCTAAGTGTAGTATATCGAAAACTGTTAACATTACAAACTATCACTTTTACTTATAAGGGGTTTCCTATGTTTGCTTGCAGGCTAGGTTACTCTTCAGGGACGCATGTGGTAGCAGCCAGTCTGCAAAAAACCAGCCTAAAGTAAGGTGGGGTTAGTTGTGCCTCTCTGTTTTAGGGAGCAGTCTGCTCTCTCACTCTCTCTGGTTTTGGTGTGTTCTAGATTCTGTGAAAAGTGCTGACCTATGTCTTCACCATTTACTTCATACCCCAGCCAAGGGCCTTCTTCATCATCATGGCATGATGGGGCCAAAATATTTTCAAATTTTGTTTTTTGTTTTTGTTTTTTTTTTGCTGTGGATTCAAACATAGCAGTTTCTACAGGGGTAGTTCCTTCATATGCATGCACAACATTCAACAGTCTCTCTTAGGTCTATGTATTTTACTCCAAAACTAAATTGATCTCTGAGATCCTCTTTTTGAAAATTACCAAAACAACAAGAAGCAAACAGTTTTTGCATTTTTGTTCTATTTTAAAAAAAAAATCTCTGGTAGATAGGAAAACTGGGAAAATCGGGAAAACGGAGAAGTCTGCTGCTTGCCAGGAGCTAGGATTCACGATGTGATGGAGAGACTGCCACAACTCATCAAGCCCTCGGATTGCTACTCCTTCCTGCTTCTCCACGTGGGCACCAATGATACTGCCAAGAATGACCTTGAGCGGATCACTGCGGACTACGTGGCTCTGGGAAGAAGGATAAAGGAGTTTGAGGCGCAAGTGGTCTTCTCGTCCATCCTCCCTGTGGAAGGAAAAGGCCTGGGTAGAGACTGTCAAATTGTGGAAGTCAACGAATGGCTATGCAGGTGGTGTCGGAGAGAAGGCTTTGGATTCTTTGACCATGGGATGGTGTTCCAAGAAGGAAGAGTGCTAGGCAGAGACGGGCTCCACCTAACGAAGAGAGGGAAGAGTATCTTTGGAAGCAGGCTGGCTAACCTAGTGAGGAGGGCTTTAAACTAGGTTCACCGTAGGAAGGAGACCAAAGCCCTGAGATAAGTGGGGAAGTGGGATATCGGGAGGAAGCACGAGCAGGAGCGCGCAAGAGAGCAGGGCTCCTGCCTCATGCTGAGAAAGAGGGACGATCAGCGAGTTACCTCAAGTGCCTGGACACAAATGCAAGAAGCCTGGGAAACAAGCAGGGAGAACAGGAAGTCCTGGCACAGTCAAGGAATTATGATGTGATTGGAATAACAGAGTTGGTAGGATAACTCACATGACTGGAGTACTGTCATGGATGGATATAAAGTGTTCAGGAAGGACAGGCAGGGCAGAAAAGGTGGGGGAGTTGCACAGTATGTAAGGGAGCAGTATGACTGCTCAGAGCTCAAGTATGAAACTGCAGAAAAACTTGAGAGTCTCTGGATTAAGTTTAGAAGTGTGAGCAACAAGGGTGATGTCGTGGTGAGAATCTGCTATAGACCACTGGACCAGGGGGATGAGGTGGACAAGGCTTTCTTCCGGCAACTCACAGAAGTTACTAGATTGCAGGCCCTGGTTCTCATGGGAGACTTCAATCACCCGATATCTGCTGGGAGAGCAATATAGCGGTGCACAGACAATCCAGGAAGTTTTTGGAAACTGTGAGGGACAATTTCCTGGTGCAAGTGCTGGAGGAAACAACTAGGGGCAGAGCTCTTCTTGACCTGCTCCTCACAAACCGGGAAGAATTAGTGGGGGAAGCAAAAGTGGATGGGAACCTGGGAGGCAGTGACCATGAGATGGTCGAGTTCAGGATCCTGACACAGGGAAGAAAGGAGAGCAGCAGAATACGGACCCTGGACTTCAGAAAAACAGACTTTGACTCCCTCAGGGAACTGATGGGCAGGATCCCCTGGGGGAATAACATGAGGGGGAAAGGAGTCCCGGAGAGCTGGCTGTATTTTAAAGAATCCTTATTGAGGTTACAGCGACAAACCATCCTGATGTGTAGAAAGAATAGTAAATATGGCAGGCGACCAGCTTGGCTTAACAGTGAAATCCTTGCTGATCTTAAACACAAAAAAGAAGCTTTCAAGAAGTGGAAGATTGGTCAAATGACCAGGGAAGAATATAAAAATATTGCTTGGGGATGCAGGAGTGAAATCAGGAAGGCCAAATCACACCTGGAGTTGCAGCTAGCAAGAGATGTTAAAAGTATCAAGAAGGGTTTCTTCAGGTATGTTAGCAACAAGAAGAAAGTTAAGGAAAGTGTGGGTCCCTTACTGAATGAGGGAGGCAACCTAGTGACAGAGGATATGGAAAAAGCAAATGTACTCAATGCTTTTTTTGCCTCTGTCTTCACGAACGAGGTCAGCTCCCAGACTACTGCACTGGGCATACAGCATGGGGAGGAGGTGACCAGCCCTCTGTGGTGAAAGAAATGGTTCGGGACTATTTAGAAAAGCTGGACGAGCACAAGTCCATGGGGCCAGATACGCTGCATCCGAGAGTGCTAAAGGAGTTGGCAGATGTGATTGCAGAGCCATTGGCCATTATCTTTGAAAACTCACGGTGATCCGGGGAAGTCCCGGACGACTGGAAAAAGGCTAATGTAGTGCCCATCTTTAAAAAAGGGAAGAAGGAGGATCCTGGGAACTACAGTCCAGTCAGCCTCACCTCAGTCCCTGGAAAAATCATGGAGCAGGTCCTCAAGGAATCAATTCGGAAGCACTTAGAGGAGAAGAAAGTGATCAGGAACAGTCAGCATGGATTCACCAAGGGCAAGTCATGCCTGACTAATCTAATTGCCTTCTATGATGACATAACTGGCTCTGTGGATGAGGGGAAAGCGGTGGACGTTATGTTCCTTGACTTTAGCAAAGCTTTTGACATGGTTTCCCACAGTATTCTTGCCAGCAAGTTAAAGAATTATGGGATGGATGAATGGACTATAAGGCGGATAGAAAGTTGGCTAGATTGTCGGGCTCAATGGGTAGGGATCAATGGCTCCATGTCTAGTTGGAAGCCGGTATCAATTGGAGTGCCCCAAGGGTCAGTCCTCGGGCCGGTTTTGTTCAATATCTTCATTAATGATCTGGAGGATGGTGTGGATTGCACCCTCAGCAAGTTTGCAGATGACACTAAACTGGGAGGAGAGGTAAATATGCTGGAGGGTAGGGATAGGATACAGAGGGCCCTAGACAAATTAGAGGATTGGGCCAAAAGAAATCTGATGAGGTTCAATAAAGATAAGTGCAGGGTCCTGCACTTAGGACGGAAGAACCCAATGCACAGCTACAGACTAGGGACCGAATGGCTAGGCAGCAGTTCTGCGGAAAAGGACCTAGGGGTGACAGTGGACGAGAAGCTGGATATGAGGTTCAACAAGGACAAGCGCAGAGTCCTGCACTTAGGATGGAAGAATCCCATGCACCACTACAGACTAGGGACCGAATGGCTGGGCAGCAGTTCTGCAGAAAAGGACTTAGGGGTTACAGTGGACGAGAAGCTGGATATGAGTCAACGGTGTGCCCTTGTTGCCAAGAAGGCCAATGGCATTTTGGGATGTAGGGGCATTGCCAGCAGATCGAGAGACGTGATCGTTCCCCTCTATTCGACACTGGTGAGGCCTCATCTGGAGTACTGTGTCCAGTTTTGGGCCCCACACTACAAGAAGGATGTGGAAAAATTGGAAAGGGTCCAGCGGAGGGCAACAAAAATGATTAGGGGACTGGAACACACGACTTATGAGGAGAGGCTGAGGGAACTGGGATTGTTTAGTCTGCGGAAGAGAAGAATGAGGGTGGATTTGATAGCTACTTTCAACTACCTGAAAGAGGGTTCCAAAGATGATGGATCTAGACTGTTCTCAGTGGTAGCTGATGACAGAACAAGGAGTAATGGTCTGAAGTTGCAGTGGGGGATGTTTAGGTTGGATACTAGGAAAAATGTTTTCACTAGGAGGGTGGTGAAACACTGGAATGCGTTACCTAGGGAGGTGGTGGAATCTCCTTCCTTAGATATTTTTAAGGTCAGTCTGGGATGATTTAGTTGGGGATTGGTCCTGCTTTGAGCAGGTGGGTGAACTAGATGACCTCCTGAGGTCCTTTCCAACCCTGATATTCTATGATTCTATGATATATAATGTTTCTTCAGTATCTCTATTATGTCCTTATACCTCAGCTTAGGAGGTTCTTATGGAGAAAATAAATCTTTAAGCACTGCAAATATTGTTTTTCTCCACCAAAGTTAGGAAAACAGTCCTTTGTTTATCAGTGTCTTCTTTAACATTTGCACAAATATACTGTTCAAGACTCTCAGTATATGTTGCAAAATCTCTCTTTTTCATTCATTTGGAAAAAAATCCCTTTTGCCATATGTAGCAATTTTATTTTTCTCTCTCTTTTATAATCCCTCCTTCAGCACCAGTTTTCTCGATTATGTTCATGAAATATACATAGAAGTTGGACAAAAATAAAATATTCTTTATGGAAAGTTGCAACTTAACACTACTTGATTTCTGAAAATCGTCAACAGTGACACACAAGAACGAAAAACACACAAACACAGAGAAAGCACGCTGTTTTATGAGGAAGAGAAGCATAACTCAGTCCACCTTGCTCTAAGCTGGCTCTTTGCAGACAGACTACAGAAGATTTACGGTACGTCTACACTGCAATATAAGACCAGGGTTCAAACTCAGTCTGAAACCTAACCCCCTCCCTTAATCTATCCAGGGCTTAAACCCAGGGTTCCAGGACCCCACAGGCATGGAGGGTTAGAGACTGAGTCAAGCCTGGGCCTAGGGTTCAAGTCCTATAGCTTTTCAGTGTAGAACTCCGCACTGGACCTATGTTCTGGGAATCCACCACAAGTATTCCGCAATCCCAAGGGCGGACTTTCTTTGTTCTCTGGTCATTCTGCAAATTGGGATTCGTGGTTTAACAGTTCCTAACCTGCGGTTACAAATGAGTGTAGGTCAGTGGTGGGCAACCTGCAGCCCGTCAGGGTAATCCACTCGCAGGCCACGAGACAGTTTGTTTACATTTGCACGGCCTCCCACAGCTCCCAATGGCCACGGTTCACCATTCCCAGCCAATGGGAACTGCAGGAAGTAGCGACCATCACATCCCTGCAGCCCACACTGCTTCCTGCACCTCTCATTGGACGGGAACAGCAAACTGCGGCCACTGGGAGCTGTGGGCGGCCATGTCAATGTAAACAAACTGTCTCGCGGCCTGCGAGCGGATTGCTCTGATGGGCTGTGTATGGCCCACGGGCCGCATGTTGCCCACTACAGGTGTAGATGCTCAAGCCCTAGATTAACAAATCCAGGGTCTGCTAACTTGAGTTCTCCTTATCCTGGGTTTACACTGCAGTGTAGACATATCACTTGTTTCCCTCACAGCCCCCTAGCCTGCAAGCAGGACAAGGAAACCCCTTCAACGTTAAAGTGATTGCTTGTTACTTTTACACAGTTTTCAATACACCACACTGAGGTCACTCTACTCAAAAGAATGTCAGCAATACAAAGGTATCTATCTCAGTATGCAGTTAAGAATTGAACCAGAATTGCCAATTAATTGAAGGAGGGACTGGTTTCATTCTCTTTATAAACAAATCTCAGCTTTTCATTTATGTTTAAAGGACATGATGAGAATATCATTGCCACAAAAGAAAATTGCACTCTAACTCGGCCTGCCTTACGCACTGCAACAGAAGCAGGTTTTATTTTAACAGTTTTAAATTCATATATTTGCTTGTTAATTATTCTAAGGACTTTATTAGCCATTTTCCTCCTCTTCAAATTTTGCCCTTAATAATCCATGTACTTAGCCAGACATATGTGACTGAGAGAACCTGGCTGAGTTGAGGGTCTTGAGCTTTGGTCTCCTATAACCCACTTGATTGACCTATCACTGGGTGATTGGCTATTCTAGGGTGGATGCTCTCTGGTTTTGATGAGAAATTCAATTTGAGACCTGATAAACCTTCCCAGTTAAAGTTTCATTGAAACAGACACACTACCATGAAAAGTTTTGGATTCAGTTAAATGGATTTTCCAATGAAAAACCCTCTTGTTAAAAAAATTCCTGACCAGCTCTACTGGTCACAATGAAAATCTAATTTTTAATTGATTTTTAAGGCCCCAGTTCATCAAAGCATTTCATCATACATTCAAGTCAGATTGATTTCAAGTTAAGCATGTGCTTCAATGGGTCAGAATCATATCATAGTTAAAATAAATCAACAGTTCCAAAATTAGTCATATGAAACAGTAAAATATTTGTCTCTTTAAATTCACAAAAAATGCTCAGATTCATCTCCTGCTGGAGAAAGTAGTGGCAGTCAAGCTTCTTTTCGCTCCCTGCTCACTTTGAGTATAAGACTTGCCTGAATATCTCTAAAATTAACTATTTAAAATACGTAAATATGTACTAATTAAATCAGAGTGCCCTGGATGACTCCTTTATTTATGTGCAGTGCATCTCCTTTCAAACCATCACATAATCACATGCTCGCCTATTCCTTATTGAGAAGGACCTTGGTTGATACCGGAAGCTTCCAGGTTCAAAGATTGTCTTGTATCTTTGCTCTTATATGCCAGTTTCTTAGATTATTTTTTTACCCTGGGTCTGGACACATTTCTCTTCATTCTAATCAGCAATATTTTGGAAGCTTTTTTCTCCCTCTTTTAATATGTGAAATATTATAAATGTCTTTATATTCACCCAAGGCCGCCTGAGAAGCCCTAGTTACGAACTATGACCCCATTGCAACCTGAATGTTATTTTAACATAGGTTTGTGTGTAATTTTCTGTAATATCTAGAAATGCCTTTGTTTTGAGTGTGTAGTGGTAGACTTCAGGTAATATTAGGAATTCCGGATTTTATTGCATTAATGCAACAAAACCATACGTAAGTATCCCAGCTACCTGAACCACCAGGCTATAACTGTCTAAGAGAATAATGTACATCCAACTCCCTGTGTCTTAGGGTTAAGAATTTAACTCCTTTCAGTGAGCTACTATTCTAGCTACCTGGCAACCAATGAACTCTTTCTTTGCATGCTCCTCACTGGTAACTAACCCTTTAACATTAAATACAACAATCAACTGCAGCTCTAATATGTTTGTTGTAAATTAAAACAGGTTGAACTTCCCTTCCTTTCAGCTGGTAAGTATTTTGGTTCTTCTTATACTTTTCTCCTGTTTTTCCTTTTAATGTATTCCTGAGATGGCTATAGATCCTTCCAGATGCTGAGAGAATGAAAGTGATGATTGTTGAGGGAATCCAATAAATATATGTTAAAAATGAAAACTCTTTTTATACAGTCAAAAATTATTATACTACTCTTTAATATAAAATGTGCATGCATTTTAGTTGTAAACATACAAACGTTCTGCCCCACATTTCCTCCATTCTCTTTCCCTTTATTCCTTACACCCTAGACTTGTGGTTCAGTGACTGCTAGGTCAGGGCAGATGATTTTCCACCACTCTCCTCCTTTATGGGATTAAAGTAGGGAAGAGCACCTTTAAAATCAACACTAGAGCTCCATAATAGCCCCATCAGCAGCTGCTGCCAAGTGGATTCACAGAATCTTGGCCACATCTCTGCATAGCACTGTTCTCTTTTCAGGGTGTGCCAGCTTCCATAGGCTCCCTGACAGAGGGGAAGTTGCAGCACCTCCTTACTAAGGGACTCTACTGCCAAGGACCATGTGCCTTGATATGCATTAGAAAGCAGCTTGCAGAAACCAGAGTGAATCTGGGCCAGAAAATGAGAGATATAAAAACTTACGGTATTTGAACCTGAGAGATTTCACACATCAATTCAAGTGTAAAAATTAAGGAATGAAGTGAATAACATTTCTCACTGTGAAGATGAAATACCTCTTAAAAAAATAATTAACCAGCCCATGTTCTGCTATTCACCTTTATTTAAAATTCAGCATTATTATTAAAAATCAGTGGAAATGAAGAAATACCATTGCTAGAATAATTTTGTTTCTCAGATAAGTAACTTTTCTTCACTGTTTGCTGCACCGGCTAATATCTGTAGGGTATCTTCACCAAGTGAATGGAATAATTAAGATTTGCAGAGCCAGGGGTTAATTCAACTGTTCTATTATGAGGCATCAAAGAAATGCAATTTTAGACAAATATATTATTTCAGAAGTTACTATTCAAGGCTCAGGCTTTTTTTCCCCGGCACTACAACTTTCACTCTATGTAACAAACTCTGGTCTAATTTACTGGAACATCTAGCAGAGCAAATCCCAAACCTTTGTCCATGGACAACTTCCTGTTGGCTTGCAGAGAGCTGGCTCATGTCATGGTGCCCTTCTAGCTGAGAGAAAAGATGTGAGGGGAAATTAAAGGAAGAGTAAACAGGGTGATTAACTTGTTTTCAAAATAGACAAAATATTTATTGTACTAAAGATGAGTAAATATTTGTAAATATTTTCCTAATACTTCTATCTCATGTGTAACCAATTGCTGCCCAGCTGGATTAAGTTATAAAGGAGCTTTGCTGGCCAAAAATCAGACAGAACATAAACCAGGGACTCCAGACCACGACTACAGCTACTCACCAAGGGGTAGAGGAAGGACAGAGGAATTCAGGTGGCACTGTTCTTTAGGTACCTGCAGAGGGGATGATACCCAGAAACCTGTGCTATCATTCTTTCATTGGTCAGGAGGGGCCAGATGAACTGTGACCACTAGTAATGCTGTTCTTGGGATACCCAGGAGCTCCTAACTCTCTGCCACTGCTCTTTAGGAGGTCAGGAATGAAGGGACCTTCTGCCATCTGCTGACACTACTGTTTAGACAGCCATGGATTGGGAGAGGTTGAACCCTAGTGCTGCAGCTGACGTTCAGGAGGCCAGGGAAGAAGAAGAGACCACCTACTATTCCTGTGCCACTCTTTATGCGCTTGGAGATGATAGGGACCTGACTGCTGTCACTGCCATTCCTGTCTATCTTGAAGTGAGTAATGGACCATATTCCTCCTCCCCAGCTGTTGCCAGTCCTCTTCTTCAGATGGAAAGGGAGGAGGAAGCTCCTGGCTTCCACAACTATGGCTATGCGTACAACCCAGCCTACTGCAGCTGGTGATGCCATATCTGGGGAAATGCCTGTAGGGAACTAGGGTGGAAGAGTACTCCCTACACACGACTAAAGAATCCTAACGAAAAGGGTCTGCAGAGGAGGCAGCAACCCTCCGTACACAAGGCCCTGTGTAGGGAGTGGAGAACTGCCTCTGTTTTATTTTGGAGCGGAGGCCATGGAGCAAAGAACCCTGTGTGCAGGTCCCACCCTGCCATCCCCAACCAGCCAAAGATATTACACGTGTGGGGATCCCTCCCCCCATCACTGCTCTGCCATCCCAGCAGAGGACCTTGTGTAGAGAATCTCTCCTGCCTCCCTCCCCCACCAGAAGACTCTGTGTTTGTGAGGTAGTTCTATCTGTTGTGGTAGCAGCGGTGCCCCTTCTCTCCCCCATCAACACAGTGCCGCTACTGCTGGGGCGGGAGGGCAAGAAGGGCTCCTCACATGGGACCTTATGCTGGGATGGCAGGTGGAGAGCAGGAAAGCCCCTTATAAAAAGCACATGTTTGTTGTCAAGAGGAGATTTCCACACAGTGCCTTCTGCTGGGATGGCAGGAGAGATTCTACATGCAACTGAGTCTCGGTGTAGCCAGTTCTCGTGATTTTTATCATGAGCCTCACAATACTTAGGTTTTTCAGAAAATCCCAAATGCTGGAATCAACAGATGGCACAAGAATCTCAGGTATCATTAAAAGATGAAGTTTCTACCACTCATGGTTGCATAGAAAAGCATAGAAACTAGAAGGGAATGCATCCTAAGGGCTCAGAAACCATAAAGCAAATAAAAAATAAACCAAACCACATTAATATGTTTTAAAACTCATTATTTTGAAGCCTATCTCATGATTTTTTTGGAAGGGCCTGACTCACAATTTTGGGGGTTGGCAATACAGTCCAGGGCTCCCTTTTTCCTGAATGTAGCCCACTAAAAGACAAGGAATAGGGCAACCACCAGCCATCTACAATTGAATAGTTCGTGTCCCCTGCCACTGCAGTGTATGGATTTTGTGGCCTTTGTCACCCCCACTGCAAAAATTGGACAGAGAAATATTGGGAGTGGGGCTATATGTGGGGTTGTTTAGCCCAGTTTCCCCTCACACACACTCTTCCTTAATGCAGTCCTGCTTCCTATTCTCCTTTTTTCCCACCAGTTTTTGAATTCCCTTCATTTTTCTCTATCGCTCCTCCGCTTAATGAGTCTCTCTCTCTACCCTGAGGAAAAGTGTACCTGAGGGTTCCCACTCCAATAGTGTATCTGTAAAGGAGATCTGGCAAAGGCTGTCATAAAAGAGAGAACCTAGAATGCACACAGCTTTACACACTGGACCCACTGTCTTGTTACCTTTTCAGTCTTCCTCTCTGTTGGGGTGATGCTGGGATGATGAGTCCCACCCTTTAACATACAGCAAATGGGAAAGCAGCCTACTGCTCACTAACAGGCCGTAAAGAGAAACCAAGGGCACAGAAGAGCTCTCTATACATTGTAGTTTACTTTTCTTTTCCATATTATGTAGTAGTATATATATGACCTGAGATGAAGTTAGTTGTAGGACTGTGAGGCTTTTCTGAAATGAACAGCCATATTTCTAAGAATGGGGAAAATATAAGCCTTTACAAATAAATAAATGTCTTAAAGGAACAACTCTGATTTTCTTATAAAAAAAGAACAATATATGGCATTATGTGTCCACAATTAGCAAACATAGCAACCAGATAAAAATGTCCATAAAACCATATGCAACTATTGTTTTTCTTTTCAAGTTAAAATACTAAAATAAACAAGAATAATATAATTTGACCAGTTTTCAGAGTATCAGCCATGTTAGTCTATATCCGCAAAAAGAAAAGGAGGACTTGTGGCACCTTAGAGACTAACAAATTTATTCGCGCATAAGCTTTCGTGAGCTACAGCTCACTTTATCGGATGCATTCAGTGGATATGCATCCGATGAAGTGAGCTGTAGCTCACAAAAGCTTATGCTCAAATAAATTTGTCAGTCTCTAAGGTGCCACAAGTACTCCTTTTCTTTTTGCATGTAATTTGACCAGGTTATCTAGCATGAGTTTATTGTAAAAATAGACAATTTATATGTGAATCTTAGATCAAGCATGAAAGGTCAGTATCCACTGCAGGACGTCACCTGTGTACTTTGAAATATTTGTTGCATTTCTTTTTAACTTCTCCTCAAAGGCTTACACAAGCTTTTCTTCAGAGGCAGTTGTAAACTTCCCAATCCTTTCAGAGTTTTAGTTCTTTCCCAGCACTATCTCAGGAAACCTGTGGACCAAAAATCACAGTGAGCTAAATAGGGTTAGAACATAGAAACATCTCCTCTGGGGTAATACCCAAGTCAAGTTGACATCATCTAACTATAAATAACGTGCTGTGATTCAAAATTTCAGAAATGAGATTATTGCTTTCTTATAGCAATAGTAACAAGTATATTTGGGGGGGAGGAGGGGATGGGTGAAGCAGCTAGTCCAAAAGGTTTACAGTTCTACATACATTCTGTACATTATGAGACAGTGGCAGGGAACAAAGTTCAAATGCCTTCAGCCACCAATAAAGCACTTGTATACCTGTCTCACCTTGCCTACCAAAGGGTGTAAGAGGTTTTTTTTTTTTTTTTATGAATGAGATAAAACAATTACAGTTTGTACAGCACCTTTAGCTTTATAACATTTACTGTGAAGGATCTGGACTAATGTGAACTCTCAGTTCAGAAGGGAAGTTATGCTTTAGGTTAGTGAAAATTTACGTTTTGGGAACAGTTTAAGATCATTGGGCAGTGCTTGTTGAAATATTCAGAGTAATATATCACAAGGATTTTAGTTCTTTTCTTGTTTTGAAAACTCTCTGATATTAGGACTCTGAGACTTTGGTGTTTTACAAATCTAGATATAATTCAGAACTGTTCACTGAATGTGTTTCCCTAAAACTGGTCCATGGAGAATGGATTTGTATCATGCTACTGGCTCACCTCCTTGTTTCCAGCTGCTTCTACAGGTGTCTACATCTTTTATTGCAAAGAGCCTGAAGGCTAGTAAAAAAAGTATCTGAAAACAAGAAAGAAGAAGCAGGCTGGCTACCTCTGCCAGGATCCACTGCTACATAAATGGAGAAAGAGAGGAAACAGGTTTCACCCTCAGGGCCAGACTCATCCATGGGAGAGGAAGGCCCATGGGAGAAACAAATATGGTAGATGGGCGGCTGAGAAGGAGAGAGAGAAGAGGACCAGATGATTGGCAAGACTGTCCAGGGAAATGACATCAAGCGGCAGGGAAGCACATGCAGAAGTGGGGGATCAGACAACTGGGAAACATCTATAGAGGGAGGGAAGGAAAAGGGTCTAGATGATAGAGAAGCAAGTATAGGGTAAATGTGGGAGGGATTGAGAGGAACAAATGAGAAGGGAGGGGAAGAAGAGGAGTAGACAGTACAATTAACTTTTTTTTTTAAAAGGAAGAATGAAACACATTGGTTTAGATAGCTAAATAAGCAGAAATGCCAAATGGCAGCACAGCGGTAGAACTGAACCCCAAACAGCCTCCCTGACTCCCACGTCAGCCTCCCATCCACAGTGTACATGAATGATGAAAGAACAGAAACTTGTGGAGTGTGACATTCTGTACCGTGGGGGAACACTCTACAGCCCCATGTTCATCCTTATAATATCTAATGCCAAGTTTGTCATGTTGGGTGTAATACCAGAGGGGAATGTCACAGTGCAGGGCACAGGAGTAAATCACTCAGTGCTACTCTAAAGGCCTCTCAAAGAGAAAAGAATGGAGATGCTTAAGCACAGCTCAGACTACCAGGCATGATCATAGTTTGTGGTCACTGGGGTATCAGTCATGAATATTTATAGAAAGCAAATAAAAAGGGCCATGAGTATCATCACAAATGTTTATCTGATAGCACATTGGCAAATACTTTTTGGTCAGTATTTACATTTGAGTTCATGCACACTAACCATGCAGGTTCATGTTAGGAACCATTGCAGCAATACCTTATGTCCTCAGTAGAGCTGTCCTACATACCATTATATTCCCCCGTGGATACCTGTCCTGCAGTTCCCAGCACAGCTCCTACAAGCCAATTTTGAAGGCCTGGAAGGATAACACAGTGCTGGTGGCAGGACTATTTGAACTATTGGTGCTAGGGACATTTGTCCACACAGCTACTAAAATGGAGCAGGCTGGAATGGAACTAAGACTGTCTAAGCCTAATGGTGGCTGCCATGAATGTACAGTATTTTGGAGCACCTTTGTGTGTCACTTGCAGTAAATTTCTCTCATGTCGACACTAGATTTCTCTGATTGTGACTGTCCAATCTTCTATAATAATTGAGGAAAATCTTAAAATATAGGAATTTTTAAGCAGTGAGGACAGTTGAACTTTTATATGTTTTCAGGGATCTTACAGTTTGCCCTTTCGTAAAACTCAAGGTATATCTAAACAGCACATTCCTTATGGTACTGTGTAGAGTACATACGTGGGTACACCCCTTGGCTCGGGTAGACATAGCAGTGTGGATGATGAGGCCCGGCTTAGACAGCAGAGTAAATACAGGCTTGAAATCTGTGCATATATACCCATGTGCATACCCACACAGTTCTTTATTTGCCCGAACAGTGCCTCCCCCATCTATACTGCTATTTTTAGCTGGGTAGTGTCCAGCTGCCTTTCCCCACCACAGGAAAAGTCTCCTGCGGTGGGGAAAGGCTCTGGTAGAGGAGGCAGCAGGGAAAGTCTTTGGCAGTGGGAAGGCAGAGGGGAAAGGCTCTGGCAGTGAAGAGGGGAGATGCTGAAGCCTTCCCCTGCTGCTTCCCACCGACAAAGCCTTTCACTAAAACACATAGCTACACACTGCAGTGTGGACGTAGCTTTTCCACTGTGGTGTGCAGATACACATATCCTACATGCCAATGCCACTGATGCACAGTGCAGACATAGCCTCAAAGAGACAGGAGTTGCAAATTGCATGTGTCTTGTAACCTAAGGAGTGTATTATAGCTATATAGATCAAAGTAAAAGGATTATAATATTTTCATCCGAAGTGCAAATTATTCATCTTAATGCTAACTATTTTAGAACTCTAAAAGTTCAAATTCAAAGTGTTACAGGGCTTTTGTGGCTATTTGATTGTAATTTTAAAAGTATGAATTGTTTGCTATCAGAATTTGTATAGAACATAGGTATCACCATGATGAATCAGAACCAATGATTCACCTTGTCTAGTATCATATCTTGAATAGTGGTCTGCTCCAGCTGCTTCAGAGAAAGCAGGAAGCAGTAGGAAGTTATGGGAAACCTGCCCTCAGGAAAAGTTTCCTTCTGACTCCCAATAGTTAGATGTTAGTTTATGTCCTGAAGTTTGAGAGTTTATATCCTTTCCAAAACTCTTGTTTGTTTGTTTTTAAAAAATATTTATTATTGTAATTCTAAATATTCTTGATATCTCATTATTGAATCCTGCTGAAGTCGGGGCCTCAAGAATATCTTGTGGCAATAAGTTCCACAGGATATCAGTCCTTTATGCGGAAAAATATGTTCTGGTATTAGATTTGAAATAGCTTTCAGTTTCATTGAATGCCATTTTGTTCTTGTGTTATGAAAGGGTGAATAGAAGTTTCTTTTCTCTTTTTTTCTCTACATGCCATTCTTTATTTTGCATATTTTATCATGTTTCCTCTTCTCTTAATAAACAGTCCCAATTTTTCAAAATCTCTATTCATATGACTGTTTTTCTGTCTCTAATAATTCTCACTGCCTGTAATTGAACACCCAGAATTAAATAGAAATAAACTGCACCATTAGAGTCCATTTTCCCCCCAAACAATGTAGGGTAATGTGATATAATGTTCAAAATCCAAACCGCTGTACAAATAGAGTAAATACTGCCATTTATCTAACCCATATTAAAACTATAAATGTACAAAGCCTCAGTTATATTTTGGTAAAGTCTCTATAAAACAGCTCATCTTTAGGGTTTTTTGTTTTTGTTGTGTTTTTAAGGTATTTTAAGGAAAAAAGAATTTCTAGCACCTGTAAAGAGCACTCATTATTATTTCTGCTTTAGGAAGGTGTCTGAATAAATAGAGCAAGACATTATCATTTTAGTGTTAAGAAAAAAACTCTACAGTTATAAAATAATGTGTGCGTAGGCACTTCAGCTCTGATCCCTTTTGTAATGTGCATGTCTGATATGTATTGATGTACAAAAAATGCAGTAGTCCCTTCCTTTGGGAGTATTTACTCTGTACTGACCCTCTTATAGGAACTTTTTTCCCAGCATGTTCTTTGAGGGCTGGCCCTTTAAACTTGGCAGAGGCAAAAGCTACAGCCCTAAAATGGTTGTTTAGGCCCTGGCTGCTGCATCTAACTCCCTTCTGGCTGGTAAGAATTATTAACTTCTGTCATGTTTTCCCTATGTCTGAGGAACAGGCACACTCTCACACTGTGTGGTAGACAGAAGGCTGGAATATATTGACAATTAATAATACAAATAAGCAATAATAATAAATACAGTTCACTGTCTGCAGGGATGAGCTGAACAGATTCATGAAGACTTTAGCTAGCACCAGACAATGGCTTGCTGGTAGTGTTGTTCCAGCTCAGGCTTGCCCTTCTGACATAGTTTATCTAAATGGCTACAAAATGGGGAAAAGGAGGAATGCACATGAAAAATGAACTGTGAACCACATGAACTGTTTGGTTATTAATGCTCAGCTCAAGATATATTTCTGACTACTCTTTTGCTTTGCATCCAGTGGCTTCCTTTTCCTTCTAAGTCTACAGGGAGTTTTCTGTTTCCTAGGAGAATAAATTCTGGGAACAATCTAATTTCTGGGGGTTTTGTGAGATCGCTACTGGTGGCTGTGCTGTGGGAGGGCGGGGAGGGTCTGTGGCTTATGACCCATCTATCCCCACTTCCTCCTTTTCAGAAATGACCACTTCTTTGCCAACTGGCCCACTAGGTTGAGATACACCTCTCTGCTGCAAAGCAGTTGGGGCAAAACATCATGTGCTTGTATGTGCCATAAGGAAGAATAGACAGCTGCCACAAACAGGTGGGCTGTGAGAAATTAGACCCGGTGCACACTCAGTTGCAAAGGGCTCTTCAGTGGTTGTACTCAGAGCTAGGAGAAAGCTGGGTGGTTGGCAGAAGAACGTAAAGAAGGGAACTGTAATAAGATGGGGAATAGGCCATTTGTTTGGAGGAATGAAGTAGCCTAAGGTTTCCAGAACTCAAATATTTGTCCTAAGTATATTTTACTACGGTTAATTGTACTCATCTTAGGTTCTTCAAGGGTAAAAGCTGATTTTCAAGATATTCATTACACTGGGACTTAAAGATGTGAATGGACTCTGACTTTGCTGCTGTTGGTTGTTACAGTAATACAACCCAACACAGCTCGACAGTGGCTTGATCAAATTCATAATGCCTTCATCAGAAGTAAGGCTGCTGAGTCTTAAGTTTTGACAGATATTGAGCCACTCTGCAGGCTCCAGGAGCTGTGGATAGATCCATGCTGCTTTGGAAATCACAGGCACTAGCAATCTTGTAAATAGATTGTCTGTAGTCTTCAAGCCACACAAATGCAATTCATGTCCTGGACATATTTGTGCTTTAAAATACCCAGTGAAAGATAATGGAAGGGCCTGATTCTAATTTCACTAGGATATGATCCAACTTTCTGTGAAAAGGCTCATAGATAGGGACACAGGGCTGGGACTTGAGTGTCTTCATCTCAGCTTCACTCCTCATCTGCCCTTCTCACCCACTTCTTCCCTACCCTGTTTCCCTCACTCCCTTCATTTTTATCCACTTAGCATATCTCCTCCCCTCAAAAACTGTGTAACTAACAAAAAGAAAAGGAGTACTTGTGGCACCTCAGAGACTAACAAATTTATTCGAGCATAAGCTTTCGTGAGCTACAGCTCACTTCATCGGATGCATTCATTGGATGAAGTGAGCTGTAGCTCATGAAAGCTCATGCTCAAATAAATTCGTTAGTCTCTAAGGTGCCACAGGTATTTTGTGTTTTGCAAATACAAAAAATATTTGCAAATACAGACTAACACGGCTGCTACTCTGAAACCTGTGTAACTAACATGACACTTGCTGCCATCACATTATTCACTCGGCTTGTATGTTATATCCCTTTTCCCAACCTATTTTTGGTTGACCCTTAGTCACTACCATAATAAACATATTAATAATAGGTTTCATTATCAACTACAAATGGGAATTGGACTATATCTTAAAAGTGATAGAAATCAGGAATAGCTCCACAGGAATCAATGGAATTATGCCAGTATTCAAGTCTTTGTGTTTTGTTTTGGTTTTTTTAAGTTTGAATTATGTACTTTTTAAAACAAGATGCAGCATTAATTGAATTGCACAAATAAATTAGATAAACATGAGAAATAAAAATATAATAGATAACAGAAATGAAAAAGAGATAAAAATGAGAAATAACCTTGAATGCTCTAATCTAGCATGAAATGAAATAACTTTCAGCAACAATGATTCTGAAAGAAATGTTCTCCCTTTCTATGTTGAAAGATATTAGAGCAAGAAGCACTTATAGGAAATAACAGGAAAACTGGGTTCTGCCATTCACATGACAATTCAGTTTCCAGCAGGCTGATGACTACATCACCAACCAGTCACAAATGGCATTAAGTGGCACCTTGTTGGAAGTCTCAGAAAGAAGCCAAGAATCAAATGGTCATGGAGACACACCTTTTTAAAAAAGCTTCCTTTAATTAATCTTTGAGGTACATTGGTGGGACAGCATAGAACGCGAACTTCTGCTTCATATTGCTGGATTATGCATAGGCTAGCTACTTTTACTGTAACACAAACACTGAGGAAAAGACTGAAAACATACAGCATTGAGAAAATATTAGTGTAGGGTCAGAAATAAAATCAAGGCTCTTTGTTGAAGATTTTTCTGACATAAAAAGCTGTGTTATACAGGGCTATTTTAAAAGGGGTTAGTTTCATGACCTTACTGATAACAAGAAGGAAGAAAGGGCATTTCCTACCAGAGGTAAACCCAGAAAATACTGCTATCCTCTAAATTCTAACAGTTCCATCCTTTTATAACTATGAAAAACATTGGTATATCGGAAATTAGATGCTCAGAAAAATACCTAGGGCCAAGCCTAATTAGAGTTGTTCTAGTCCTGTTTTGTGGATAAATAAAATATTTTACTTTTTTTAGTGCCTGATCAGGTGCCCTTCTTGATTATTAGATTCACTTAATGATTTTTGGATGGGAGAAAAATTAAATCTCAATGTAAAGTCAGATGGAATTCACCAAAGCAAGTGTCAAAGGTTCAGCTGAGACTGGTTCTTTTCTGCTTACCAAAGGAGCGTTTGGAATGCCAAGAAGAGAGAGGTAATATTCAGGAACTCATTCTCATACCAATACGTGGTGAATCTTATGCATAAATCTTTACTCAGTGATCTTATATATGTTATACAATTTTCTCATGTTTGAACACTGTTGTGAATAATCAAGTTAGATGCCAATGCTGACCACAGTTCAGTGGTCAGTGTAAACTATGCTCTGCATAATATCCTATAGTGCCCAACCATTTTCAAACTTGGAAAATAATGAGTGTAGATAAGGCCATTGCCATGAGACTATATGATCTTAAATAAATACGATTATTAGTGATTCATGTTTTTACAGTTATTATATGCCTGCAAAAATAGCATGGTGCCACATGATATTCCAGGTACATGCTTGCAACTCTTATGAAAATCCATTGAGTTGCAAACACATAACCAAGGGCACAATTTAGGATCTTATCATGCACTACTGAAGTCAATAGAGATTTTACAATAAACATCTATAGAAGAAAGAATGAGACTTAAGTAATTAAACTGGAATTTAAAGTGTGTCATAGACTATGTAACAAAGGGTTTCATTACAATTACCAGACATGTAAATTTGGTTTAATAATACTTTTCCCATTTGACATTCAAAAATTTTAATTAAGATGACAACAAACATAATTTCTATTGAGGCCCAGTAATGTTTTTTCATACAGGAGGAAACAAGTGATGCTCTAATTTCTTTGCCCTACTTTCCAAAACAAAGCAAACCAACCAACAAGAAAACCAATCCTCAGAATCTAATAAACTAAGAATGTTGGCTTTAATGAGCCAATGTAATTATAGCTTTTTCTACTGATGATTAAATCAAACTGCTTAGAAGAAAGATCCCTGTGTGTGGCTTTTCTCAATAGCCACATTATAAAAAACTAACCTTTTATATTTAGACGTAAATGCCAGAAATGTGTCAATATTATGGAGTATATTTTTCCTCTAAATACTGGCACAGCATTCCAATCAGTGTTAATAGGAATTATACATGTTCATCAAAAAACTATTCCCCCACATGCCTCTTCATATATTTATGTCTTACCAGACTGACCAAAGCATCAATATGCCATATTATTGATTCCAGACTTTGCTAACAATATCCAATGAATGGTTCAAATTGTTCAATCCACTTTATGATAAGAGCGTATACTACTGAAACAACATGAAAGAGAAGGGGGGTCAGGCAGACTTTATAAACTGCATCAGCTGAGATGTTCTTGCCCAGACAGCGAGGTTATGCAGCCTATGTAGACCAAACCACTAAGGTTTAAGGAGCTTATAAATTCTATCAACACATCTGAAATACATGACTTCCATCTTTCTGTAGATCTTAGTTTTCCACAGCTCTCATCACCATAATATCTAAACATTCTTCTCGTCTGCTGGACCATTCAGGTACAAAGTGGTTGAAAACTCTACCTGTAAACTAGTTAATTTAGGGACACAAAGATCATCATACCACATCTGATCAGTTGCCCATTTTGTCTGATATCCTGTTTCCAATATAGTCCAGCACTAAACATTTAGTGGAAGGTACAAGAAACCTCAATAATGGGCAATTTTTTAAAGAAACTAACCATAGAGAAAGCTTCTTCCTAATGTCTATAATTTATAATGAGAATTTATATTCACTATATTTTGTATTTTTTTTTCATATAAATTTTTAAAAATCTAAATAAATACTGGCCAAGACTTTCAGAGGTAGATAGGCAGGCAGAGTGCAATTTGCAAACATATTCAACATTGGCCTAACTCTACTCCCATTTAAGTCAATTGGAGTTTTACGCCAATGCTGAGTGATTTGGAAAATCTCATTTGTAAACACAACAGTTATTTGAGTGATTGTCCACACAGATTCAACTCTTGTTGTGCATGCCTCCCACCCCACAACCACGCAAGATTGGATTCTTTTGGCCAGCAGTATCCACTGGGATTGTACCTTCACCCTGGATGTCCTTGCTTACCCTCCTCACAAGGACATAAAGGGTAGAGTGGGCCTAGCCATCCCTCAGTTTCTTCTTGCCACCCGTGGCAGCAAGACAGAACCCCAGCAATGTCCACCTGCTTCTCTGCATACTGTGCTGGATAGTTTTGTTGCCCATTGGCCAGACACATACAGAAATAGTTTAATCAGGTTCTGCTTTTTACCCTTGAGCCCCTCCCGCTCCACAGCATCCCCTGTCCATGTGGAGAGACTAACAATGTCAAAAGCAAAATCTACAGAGTTAAAAACCTGCCCTCCCTGCGAAGCTTCAATGCCACTCAGTGGAGGGCACTGTAAGTTCCTATTTTGTTTAGCAGAGGGATATATTCCTCAGTAATCTATTACATGTTGCTCCTTCTCTAAGCAGACTCAAAAAGCTAGAGAAGACCACTTAAAATTGTTTCTCTTGGAGTATTCTAGACAAGCACCCTCAGACACCAAAAGGAGGGATACAGGTATAGCTCTGGAGTCTGCATTGGTAGTGAGATGTTCCTACTACCCACCTCCAAGCAAATAGATAACTGTCTAATAGTCATCAAAAGTGGAATCCATGTGGACAATCACTCAAAGAAGAAAGAATGGTGACATATACTACAGTAACTGTGGTTCTTCAAGATGTTTTGTCCACATGGATTCCATGACCACCTGTCTTCCCCACTACTACAAACTCCTATTCCTCTAGGATTCTGTAATAGGGAAGAAATTGAGGGACAGTTGAGCCCAGTCTTCCTTTTTGCTCTCAGGATATCTACAGCCCAGGCACATCTCCAGCAGACACTGCTGGGCAAAAAGACATGATTTCATGCACATGGGGTTCATGTGCACTAAGAAAGGAATCCATATGGACAACACGCCTTGAAGAACTATAGTCACTGTAAGGTAGATAACCTTTTTTTGGCACCTAACTAAGTGCATTTATGCATATACTTTTTGTTTTTGAAATGATGGTTGAGTCAAGCACAAAGCGGCTGTGCAACTTTAGAGAGAGTTCATGTTTTGGGAGCATTGGGAGCCTGCCCATGAGTTAGGTGTATTTTGAAACTAGGTGGGAAGGAGCAAAACACTGGCTCTTGAAAGTTAAACTTATTGATGGTCAACGGGACATAGATTCCTAATTGCATGTCACTTTTGTAAAATGGGACTTTTGCTCTGAAGTCACTTAGGCACCTTTGAAAATTTTACCCAATGTATCTGAGAATTTGTCTAGATCTCATTGGGATTACTGCATGAAGTTTACTTGTGTAAGGCTTTGAGAATTTTATTGCTTCAAGAGCAGTGTTAACAAGCTTTGGGGATGTTGGTGAACATTGCAGTAGGAAGTCATAAGCCTGTTCAAAAATACAAAAACAATGCATTGTTTGCTGGATGAAAATCTGTAAGTAAAATGGTTAAACAATGGTTATGTTCAAGCTTTTAAGAGTGTGTTACAAATAATGACACTTTTAAAATGGAAATGTTCTAGAGGGATACTGAAAGAGGGAATGTTTAAAAAACCTCAGGGTGTATGAGTAATTTGAGATTATTTTAGCAGTTTGATAAATTAGGACATTTTAAAAACTCCTCCATGTTCTAATAATTCATTTTGAATTTTAGCCAGTTTAAAAGGATACTTAGACTCATCTAAATGGTATCAAGTGGAGTGCCCAGGGGCTGGGGTCAGTTTTGTTCAACGTCTTTAATAATGATCTGGCCGATGCGATTAATTGCACTCTCAGCAAGTTTGCAGATGACACTAAATTGCGGGGGAAAGGTAGATACACTGAGGGTAGGGATAGGGTCCAGAGTGACCTAGACAAATTGGAAGATTGGGCCAAAAGAAATCTGATGAGGTTCAACAAGGACAAGTGCAGAGTCCTGCACTTAGGAAGGCAGAATTCCATGCACCGCTACAGGCTGGGGACTGGCTGGCTAATCAGAAGTTCTGCGGAAAAGGACCTAGGGGTGACAGTGGACGAGAAGCTGGATATGAGTCAGCAGTGTGCCCTTGTTGCCAAGAAGGCCAATGGCATATTGGGCTGTATTAGTAGGAGCATTGCCAGCAGATCAAGGGAAGTGATTATTCCCGTCTATTTGGCACTGGTGAGGCCACACCTGGGTATTGCATCCAGTTTTGGTTCCCCCACTACAGGAGGGATGTGGGCAAATTGGAAAGAGTCCAGCAGGGGCAACAAAAATTATTAGGGTGCTGGGGCACATGATTTACGAGGCGAGGCTGAGGGAACTGGGCTTATGTAGTCTGCAGAACAGAAGAGTGCGGGGCGGATTTGATAGCAGCCTTCAACTACCTGAAGGGGGTTCCAAAGAGGATTGAACTTGGCTGTTCTCAGTGGTGGCAGATGACAGAACAAGGAGCAATGGTCTCAGGTTGCAGCGGGGGAGGTTGGATATTAGGAAACACTATTTCACTAGGAGAGTGGTGAAGCACTGGAATGGGTTACCTAAGGCGGTGGTGGAATCTCGAACCTTAGAGGTTTTTAAGGCCCGGCTTGACAAAGCCCTGGCTGGGATGATTTAGTTGGTGTTGGTCCTGCTTTGAGCAGGGGATTGGACTAGATGACCTCCTGAGGTCTCTTCCAACCCTAATATTCTATGTTTCTATGATCTGAGGGTTCATTTTGTGACCTTAACTTAGTTAATTATGCTAAACCTAAGAGTAATAAACCATTTAGATTTGCAAACATTTAACAAAATATGTCCTAACGTTAGCCAAAAATATCAGACAATGGGATGCAATTGATATAGCTGCAGACAGATATTCTTCCCAGGCTCTTCATTTCTGACTTCATTAATGTTGCTCAGTTATTTTTTCTTCCAAACAAATACAGAGAGCAAATTCCTTTAAAAGTTGTCAGGCTGAACTGTGCTGGAGTGGAGGGGAAGGAATCCTCCTCCTAACACTGGAACACCTGCACACTCCATGACCAAATGCTACAGCCCAAGGATTATAATAGCAGCCACAGCCCATTTTGCTCACCCAAGCAGGGGTTTTACATGGCAGATCTGTATAGTAAATGGACATATTGGCCTTTTCGCTAACCATCTGCTTGTTTATTAACAGCCCCTCTTCTCCAGTTCCTTTAGATCTAAATACTTCAATAACTACAGAGTACAAAACTCTCTCCTTTCTTCTCGGCAGTGGAGTGTGATTGAGATTATTACTTCTCCCTTTTATTATTATTTCTAAGAACATTGATTCAAAGTTTTTATTTAAAAGGCACGGTTTAATCTTGATTTCAAGCCACATCAGGCTTGGGCTGTCTGATCTCTTCTAGCGAGGAGTTCTACAGCCACATGGGTTACATGCAGCAGGACTGTAGACTTTTTGTCTTTTTCATGTGGATACCTTGAGGCAGTAAAAGGTCTCCATAATAGAAGAGGACCGCAAAATATTCTTTATTACAATATAAATATATAATGCATATACACTGGAGTAAACCACTGGCTCTACCACAGGAACCTCACAAACCATCGAATTTTACAGATTCTTCATGTGAGGGCCAGAATCTCTTACATGGTCGTGTTGGCTTGCCCAGTGCAGGCTCTGAAGGAGGAGCCTCTAGAGATAAGTGACTGTGGTGCCACAAGTTACCTGCAAGCTGTGTGCAGGTCATAGAGGAGCATGATTCACAGTATATCCAGTGCTGCCGCCACAGGGAGGGCTAAAGCTACCTTCCATGATGGACTCTTTGGGGCATTACCCTGTGGATACATTGCTGCTCACCTCACTGTCATGGGCCTTACTGATACAGGAAGCTTGACTTGAAACTTCCTGAACCTTCAGAGATGAAATTGTCCCAGAAATGTCAATGTTGGTGTGTTCTGATGTAGTGTATTGTGGCTCTGCCTAGATGATACTTTGCTGTTCACTCTCTTCATTTAAAATTTGGTGTGTGTTTTTATCCCACCCTTCCCCCTACCCTGCATTGTAAAATGATTTTTGCATCCTTTATAGTGCATACTTTGAGTTTAGAAACTGTAAAATAAGTCATAGTATTGACTCAAGCCAAGTTAGAAAAAAGCATGTATTTACCATCTGTCTACACAGTACCCATACTGATAGGACACCTGCAAATTGTAGGCTTGCTTCTCTCACATATACTGGTGCAAATCAGGAGTAACTTTATGGAATAGAGAGGAAAATCAGACCTAAGGGATCAAAATCACATACATGGGAGCATTAAATTTGGGTTTGTGACTGAATGGGGGAAGATACTGTAAACCCTGCCTAGGTTTTAGCAAGAACATGGTTAAAAATCTCTCCCTTAGTAGTGGAAAAATAAAATCTTGTTTTAAGTACAGAGGTTATTGGGAAATCTTTCCATGAGAGAAGTGTGGCTCAGCCCAGCTAAGCGTGATTCGTTGGCACCCTATATGGCAGTATAGGCTCTAAGGTCTATGATTTAATTCATGTCATAGCTCAGGGCAATGGCATCTATATTCCCCCCTTAGTCCACCAAGAGCACCCGCTCTAGGATCCCAGCTCTTGAACTGTCACGTCTCTTGGGCAGAAATCCCAGGTCTCTCTCCCCCAAGACCAGGGTGTTAAGGCCGCACAACTCCCTAATTTACACTGTGATATGCCCAGCAAGACAGACTGCCTACAAGGTCAGCATCTGCACTTTATTTTCTCTCCAGAGATTATACCCACTGTATTTCCCACAGTTATAAATTACCACAGAACTCTTTATAAGGAAGCACCATTATTCTGAAGGAGAAAGAATTACTGAGAAAACATATTAAAAATAATAAAAGAACCTACGCACATGCTAAAAAGCTTACCACATATCATTCTAACTCCATCCTCTGACTCCAGTAAGTGTCAGTCCTTCAGAACACATGTCTGGGTTTTCCCCATGGTTACAAGTTAAAAACTGTCTAAGATTCAGAATCAGAACCCAGGCTGGGCTGTTCAGCTATTTCTTTATGCAGCTCAGGCCCATCATCTTGTCTCTAGGAAAAGGTAGTTAGCAGACTCCTCAGGCTGTAGCTTCAAAAGGCTGGGTTTTTGCATAATCGGAGGTGGTAAATTTGCATCCTCTACATAGGTATTCCCCCATCAAATCCACTTCATGTTTATCATCCCAAAAGTCCATTCTTGTCTGGCACATTTTCAATATAGTCCTTTGAACTCCCAGGCCTAATATCTGTCACATCTGCTCTCTTGAGAGGTTGCATACAATCTCAGCTAAAAATAACACATCAACCATTCATCTAATACACTGGACTCCAAAGATTCTTAAATGTAATTCAGTAAAGTCTTCCAGAGAATTATAGAAAATTACCATATCTGTCAACATTTGTATCTTATCTTCCTTATCAGAAAAATAAAATAGCTGAAAAATTCTTCTATCTGATGGCCTCAGACTTTGGCTGTATACAGCTGTCATTTTGGTAAAGTTAATTTAGAAACAGCAGGGAGTCTTTTGAACTGTTAGTTTAAATTAGAGCTGGTTGGATATTATTAGTCAAAAACATTAGTTAGGGGAAATTTTGCTATTCTTTGTTGAATAAATTATTTAGCAAATAATTGCTTTCAGTATTTAATCAGCTCTAGCTGGAAATTAACTATAGGAATTTTTTAATGTGTTTGTTTGTTTTGTTTTAATATGGCTAAATGTAAATGTATATAACTGGGAACAAAGAATATGGGCCATACTTACAGGATGGGGGACTCTATCCTGGGAAGCAGTGACTCTGAAAAAGATTTGGGGGTCATGGTGGAGAGTCAGCTGAACATAATCTTCCAGTGTGACACTGTGGCCAAAAGAGCTAATGAGAACCTCAGATGCATAAACAAGGGAATCTCAAGTAGGAGCAGAGAGATTATTTTACCTCAGTTTTTGTCACTGATGTTACCATTGCTGGAACACTGTTTCCAGTTCTGGTGCCCACAATTCAAGAAGGATGTTGAGAAATTGGAGAGGGTGCAGAGAAGAGCCACAAGAATGATAAAAGGATTAGATAACATGCCTTATAGTGACAGACTCAAACAGGTTAAGCTTAACAAAGAGAAGGCTAAAGGGTGGTTTAATAACAGTCAAAGAACCTCCATGGGAAACAAATATTTTGTAACGGACTCTTCAATCTAGCAGAGAAAGGTATAACACGATCCAGGGGTTGGAAGTTAAAGCTAGGCAAATTCAGACTGAAATAAGAAGTACATTTTTAACAGTGAAAGTAATTAACTACTGGAACAACTAGTCAAGGGTCATGGTGGATTCTCCATCACTGACAATTTTAAAATCAAGATTGGACGTTTTTCTAAAACATATGCCTAGGAATTGTTTTGTGCAAATTCTATGGCCCATCTTCTATAGAAGATGTGACTAGATGATTACAACAGTCCCTTCTGGCCTCGGAATCTGTGAATCTAGGAATTTCACATTACTACTGTGAGAAATAAAATAACCATTTCATAGGGATTAATCTCCCCATAATCTAGAAAACATTAGTTATCATAATAGTGCACACAGTTACAATAAAATTAGTTACTTCATATCAGTCTCACTGTACATAATAGCTGTTTTCAGACTGAATTTCATTCTCATGAAGATTCTAACTTTCAGCCTGAATAGCCTGTATGCGAGAAGGGTTTCTTAGTTAAGTTAATTTCCCGTCTTAAATTTTGCCTAGGAATTCCTTAGAAATTTCCTACATAATTTTAGTTGTAAATGCATTTTTTTTCTTTTAGAAAGGTTTTCCAGGAAAAAAAAGTGTAAACCAGCTCAAGAGATCCACTGTACTCTATAATGTGTACACAAAGATTTGTCTGTACAATATGATCTAACTTTTTTATTCATAACATAAGTTACCATAGCTTAAAGATGTTAGCTATCTCTTATGTCACACCCAGATCCTACACTTATTTTGCCTTGGACTGACGACTAAATTACATGCCTGAAAATTAGGTACTTCTAATTTTTAGATGCCCGGAAATAAAGTTTTATCATTTGAGTTTTATCACATATTAAAAGTAATCCGTGTACTTCCCCTGTCAGAACCTTCTTGCGCAGTCTAAGTGAAATCAGGTATTGATTTTAACATTCCATCTGAAATTGCACAACGGAAAATGGCCTTGTTTGTATACCATACATGTGAACTAGTGACCTCATTGATTCCTGCCTGACATTTGAGATTTCTGTGCACACTGCTCTTTTAATCTTCCAAAACCTCTCTTAATTCCCAAGAAGATGGTGCTTTTATTTTATGTGCATTTCTTTCCCATCAATCCAGTTGCAAGAAAGGAAAGGTGAGTCCAACACCACATGAAAATATGGCACTAAGACTTTACAGCAAATCCCCTTGCATTCATAACCTCATCCATCACAATCCATTGAAAATCCATAAACATCTCAGGACCTTCCTTTCCTGGTTTGTACCTATTTAGGGACACACATGATTCTGATTCACGTACATATCTTCTATGGTCTACTGAAGCTTCTGTCAGGTTTCAGAGTAGCAGCTGTGTTAGTCTGTATTCACAAAAAGAAAAGGAGGTACTTGTGGCACCTTAGAGACTAACAAATTTGAGCACAAGCTTTCGTGAGCTACAGCTTCTGTGGATCCTGTAATTCCTGCCTTTATTATGTTCATCAACCTCCAGACAAGAAAAGATAGATCCCAAGAGAAACCTGAGAATAAATCTTCCAAGAGCTTTTCTTTCTTTCTTTCTTTCTTTCTTTCTTTCTTTCTTTCTTTCTTTCTTTCTTTCTTTCTTTCTTTCTTTCTTTCTTTCTTTCTTTCTCTTTCTTTCTTTCTTTCTTTCTTCATGAAAGAAGTGCACATAATGTTGTGTTTTAAAACTCCAGTCTTCCAAGGAAAATGGGGAGGCATGCACCTGACTGCAGTTTGTATGTGATGTGGTTCCAAAAGACACCTCACTCTCATGCCCTTGGCTAACTAGGTCAAATATCCCAATATTTACTGTTAAGACATCTAACTGCTTGGGACATCTGTCAACCTTAGGACTGGTGATCTTAAGAGTACTGGCTTCTCTATTTCTGCCTGAAGCTTTAAATAACCAAACTGTTCCAGGAACAGCTAGCTGAGAGGGATATGGTGACCAGACGTCCCGATAAAATCGGGACTGTCCTGATATTGAGCAGTTTCTCCCGATATTTGTCCCGATATTCTGTTTTGGGCGAGGCAGCCCTTTTTTTTTGCTTAGGTGGTAGTGATAGGCCGGGGGAGCCTGGCACGTCCGGGTCTTCGGTGGCACTTCGGCGGCAGGAAACTCAGTTGCTGACAGGCTTCGGCAGCATTTCAGCAGTGGATACTTCCTTCTTCATCAGCAAGATTTATTTCCTGCCGCCGAATGGGCCGGGTGAGTGTAACAATTGAAAAGGCGCTCCCCCTGCGGTGGTCCCAATATTTTGGATTTAGCCTCTGGTCACCCTAGAGAGGGGACATCCCCCGTGAAGCTGGATGCTTCTAATTGGCAAATCTCTCGCTCCCCTATTAAGCAATGAGTAACTAAGTTTCTTTGTGCTGCTGGAAGCAGACACCCAGTAGCAAGCCCCTTTCCCCCAAACACGGTGTCTGTCCATGTTTAGTCACATGTCCAGGCAGTCTCAGCAATGTGCAGACTATTGGGGCCTTCAGTTAGTTGCCCAGGCATGGCAGTCAGGGCTCTGTCATAAGAACATAAGAATGGCCATACTGGGTCAGACCAAAGGTCTATCCAGCCCAGTATCCTGTCTACCAACAGTGGTCAATGCCAGGTACCCCAGAGGGAATGAACCTAACAGGTAACGATCTAGTGAGCTCTCTCCTGCCATCCATCTCCACCCTCTGAAAAACAGAGAATAGGGACACCATGTCCTGGTAACTCCTCCTCTATCCCAACTGCCACAGTTGGTTGTGGTCTCTCATAGAGGCTAAACCAGGTGGTTTCAGTTTCTGCAGCCGATGTGAGGCTATCTGTGTGAGCTGCTTCTTTCATACCCCCAACAGGGCAGGAGGACTACACCTATGCAAAGAATGTCATTCTCTATTGAATTCTATAGGTGTTTAGAGAAACTTCTGTAGAAATCTATTTAGTTTGCATAGAAACCTAACATTTTAATCCCTATATAGTTAGATAACTTTTCCACCCAAAAGAGCAGCAGAGAATGGGACACATTCACTTTAATTGGCAGAACTTATTCTCAGGGAATGATTTTTAGAAATCTAGAGGTTTTCACTTCTGCAGTATCAGATCCTTTGCTAGACCCACCACCTCCACAAACCACCCCCACCTAGTAGGGCTTTTTTTCCTTTGCCTTTTGAACAAATACTGTACAATTCTAGTACTTCCAATGTGATTGCTAGACTGCATCCCTCTGTATATGTGGCTGAGCTGTTTGTTTTACAACCTGCATTATAATTATCAAAGAAGGGAGTCTCAATTAACTTAGTTCTGCAAAATACAGCCAGGTAGTTCTTTTAATGTTAAGGTCCAATGATCTTGTTCATTTGGATTCATTTCTCAGAGCACCTACGTTTGGTATGCTTGCTGTCATCCATTGTGTTTCTAAAGTGAGATTTATCAGTACTTCACTGTAGAAAAAGTGCAGTTGCATACCAAAGCAGTATCAGGCATAGCAATTCTAGCCTTGGCCATATGAAAACAAATTGAAGTTGTTAAACAGAGTCTTCTACAAGATCAAAACTAAAGAAGAGTTGCAGGTTTTCTATCTTTATTGTATGTTATGTGTTGCAGGCAATGCAGTACTTGAAAAAAGGTCTCCAATTTCTGTAATGACTTGCAAGTACTCATAGTAAGTCAATTGCCTCATCACTGGGTTAAATTTAATGGAAATAACTGTTTCTGTACATGATTTTTTTTCTATGTTATTAAAGCAAACCTTTACTTTACAGTGCAGGGTTGCATGGATAATACGCTTGGCACATTGAAATAGTCAGATAGTTGAAAGGATTGCAATGCATCAGGGCCTCTGCACTAGAGAATATGTGTTGAGGAAAATATGCTTGATATACTCAGGCTGCTCTCACCATGTTAATGCTGCACCTTTTTTTTAATAGAAATAGCCAATAAATTGATGTATAAAATAAGGGACATTCAATGGTAAAATATGAAAGTTCATTATGAAACACACAAATCAATTTTCCACTCAAGTACATGAGATGGATAACTAGCAAGAGGATAGTAACGGAACCACTACATATCACTGTTAAAAGCTGTTAGGATCTCTCAAAATGGTGTCACCCAGCTGATGAACACAGACAAAAGAACGGTACCTGCATTAATTCTGAACCAAGGAAACATGTGCATCTTCTGGCATTGTTATTTAAGATGCTAAATTATAGCATCACAGTAATGATGCTTCAGTTAAGGTTGATTCAGACAGTGATCAAACCATATGGCATTCCTTACAAAAATGACCCAGCAAGTGTTTGTGAGAAATACTTGAACAGTACAGCCTGTGCCGTGCCTGTTGATGTGAATAAATGCCTGGCTTCATTTGCCAATGCTGTCATTCACACTACATTAAATTCACTTACAATAAAATTTGTTTTCTACTACATGTGTCAAACTTATTTAAGAATCCTTTACCTCTTTATTTTTAAATACTGTCAAAGCCCTCCTTAGTTTAGGAAGTAATAAGTTAGATTTTCACCTGTACATGTGAATTTTCTGTGACAATCATGAGAAATTGGAAACCAGTTCAGATAAACCTAAAACATTTTATCAGAAACTTTTGTAATTCTCTGACGTGAACCAAGACTCTTTTTCTTTAGGAAAAGTTTAGTCTCCATCTCGAAGACAGAGATGAAGCAGGTCTCACTAAAACTACTCATTTCCACATCTGCCAAAAAGGCCTCCCACCAGCCTGTGCTCTCTGCACTTAACATTAGGAGAGATTACATTATGGGAAAAGTTTCTGCTGAGCCCTCAGTTGTGTTCAGCTCAGTACTCTTGTGATCTGGGTACAGAAACCATTTTGCTGTGAATAGATAGTGCATTTCCGAATGCACTTGATCTGAATGAAGTACCTGCATGATCTAATGGAGCCTTCTGGAGGTGTTATACTCTAGTACTGTCATTGCAACTGGGGAGATCCAAGAAAAGAAGCTCTCAGAAGAGAAAGAAGATTTCCTAGTGTCTTCCTTTCCACATCTACCCAACCAGATACTTGGGGGATGGGAGGAACCCTTTAGATCACTCAATGAAGTCAGAGAAGACCAATCGGTAGGAAGCCACAGGCATTCCCCAACCAAATGGCCAATACTGATGGTCAGAGGTGTCAAGAGTGGAATCATTGGACTTTGGGGAGAGAATCAAGTCTGTCTGGATAATTCTGATAAACTTTAGGATGTATATGTCTACCTTTTGAAATTTACCCATCACTCTAAACCAGATGCGTTACAAATGCCACCCACTTACCTCCGTGGGTGGGGCTACCAGTGAAGGAGGGAGTTACTCACTAAGGGACACTAGGTAGGTCCTCTCCTGGGGAGTCTCTGGTACACAATGGCCAGCTGTCGGGGGTGGGGCAGCGGGGAACACAAACTGATTGGCCAGTATTCCCCAGCTACCAGGATTTAGCCTAGCATGTGGGACATGTGAAGCCTTTTTGGTCTCTATTCCAGCAGCTGAACCCTACCCATACTGAACTAGGAATGGGAATGCAGCCTGACAGATGCTGCAGGTTAGCTGATCCAGGGGTGCTGGAACAATTCATATAGTGGGGGTAGTTGGGAGCCATTGAACCAAACTGTACACCTTATATATGATGGAAACCACTTTACTCCTGGGGGGATTCTGTGCCAAAAATTAAAATTTCTGCCCAAAAATTTAAAAATTCTTGTGCCCAATAGTTTAAAATTCTACAAAATTCTGAATATTTTATTTATCAAAATAACACAGTATAATCACTCTGGTTTCAGTTATTTCTGTAATGTATTTAAACTACAATACAATGGATGAAGAATAGGAGTGGGTAGCATTGGAGGAAATCCCCATGCCTAATAGTTATAGAGCTAGGTTTGACCCTTTATTTCTAGTTATTAGTCAATAAATATATGCAGCCATATGCTCACTGTTACATCATAGGCAACTGAAGAGCAAGTGAGGGGTGGCGAATCTAACTCACAGTTTATATTGGCTACTGAACACCTCCAGAAAGATCAGTAACAAACAGGTCATGGAGCACATTTTCATAGGATTTTTTTTTCAGTTCAAAAATGTAAATCACTTCTAATCACTAAAGCACCATAAGCATTAACAAGGCCATACTGTCCTTTACAGCACTCTGGCAATCTAAAGGAACCTTAAAACCTTTACACCTGTTTTATACTCCTGGCGGAATTCACAAAGACAATAGGAACAATTCACTAAGCCAGCAGACTGCTACATTCTGCTCTGACCTAGGGGAAGAGCCTGCCCTACGCTTACCTCCACAGAAACATCATGAAGCCCTGCCCCTCCATGCCGAATGTGCTGCAATAGCAAGCGAGAGGGACAGAGTGTCTCTCTGTCTCACACACTTGAACGACTGCCAACCCCCCCTCCAGGCGGTGATTTATGCCCAAACCAACCTGCTTGTGCTGACAGGGTGGGACTCATGACCACTCTTGTGTCTTCCCTTTGCTTCCCTGTCAGAAGTCATTTTTTCTACAGGGAAACAAAATAAATCTGCGTGGGACATGAATTCTGCACACATGCAGTGATGTAGAATTCCACCAGAAGTACTACTTCAAGCCAGGGGGTGTGGCAGCATCCCTAGTTCCAGCACCTGTTAGTTGATCACCCATTTGAAGTTCAGGAAGGAATTTTTTCTCCAATGGGCCAATTGGTAGAGGACCAGGGAGTGTTTTGCCTTCCTCTCAGCCACAGTCAGTTAGGTAGGAATGTGCTTAGGGCCTAACTGAGATACTTAGGGTAAGTCATTTATTTATTGCAACTTGCATTCAGTTTCCAGTGTGGTTAAAATAAAATTAAACGTTCTCAGAGGTAAAAGACCTGGGATTTTGGTGATGGGTCTTGTCTTCACAAGCCAAGCCAGACCTTGTGGCCCTCGCAGGCCAAGGTCCCCACCCCTCCGCACCCTTTGTTCCCTTTGCAGGATGGGGAAGAGGGTGCTAGGACTCAGAAATAGCTAAGTCCGGGGGGTTGGGGTAGACTAAGTAGAGCCTACCCTGAGTTCTGGGTTATATGTAACCCCCACACTGAAACCAATTAAATGTCTGGTATAGGAGAGTATGGGTGATGGGCAGGTAGCACGCCACCCCTGTGTTAAAGTTTAATCAAGTTGAAGCCTGCTGCTCACAATCCATCCATTTTTCTGTCCTCATTTTGTTGCTGTGTCTGCCTCACTTTCTTATTTGCTCCCATTCTTTGCAGTAATATTTTTCATAATCCTATCGTATTTATTGTTTTATCATGATATTAATTTAGGAGTACAATTATGTTTGGTTTTCCTTTTAAAAAAAACCTGAAACAAACCTATCCTTAATAGATTATTGGAAGGCAGTCTATGACAAATCACAGAATGGTATCACTCTAAGAACAATTAGGAATGATCCTATGAAGAGCCGAGAACAATTCTGGAGCAGGGCATTCTAACAAATAGCAGCCCAATAACTTTTAAGTAAGGCATGAAGCTAAAACATCTCCAGGAGTATTCCTTTTTCATAAAAGTACTATTTTATGCTCCCCATATGCTGCAACAGATCAGATTGGAAGATAATCAGGAAGTTATAATAGATTATCATAATGGTCCCTTATCGCCTGAAAAACTATGACCTTATTTAAAATCTAATACCAATTTAAAACTGCATTGTTGGAAAGTTCTTAATATGAAATACCCCCTTGCCACTGTGTTCAGTTAAAGAGATGATGCTCTGTGAAATGTTACAATGTTAAAATGTTGATTCTCTACATAGAAGCCATATATCAGTGATAATGTACATATCAGCAGTTCACAATAGACAGTGATAATTATATGATATATAATCAAATATCTGATATATAATAAGAGTAATACTTGCATCCGTGCTATTCATATTATACTATATTTAACAATAGATAGAATTTGATGGTGTGTGCAAAACTTTGACTCTTTAAAAAAAGATTTTGGTGTTTAATGAAACTTTCAAATATCATAAAATATATTTTGCCTTAAACTATTGTCTTCAAATGGAAATCTTATTTAAAAGCAAATAAAAATCTTCATATTCACACTAAATGGAAGCTTTCAGCCACTTTCTGCCACACTTACTGATGTTGAATGTTGTCCTGCTTCTCAAGCAGCCCCATTGAAATTGCGGGGCAACTAGTGAAGTAAAGTGTTACTCAGCGTGAGTGAAGGAATCAGCATCTGGCCATTGGAAAGGAAACAATAAAGATTCTTATTTGAAAGTAATTTCTTACCTTGAATTTAGAATCACTCAGGGAATAATATTAAAAACATGAACACACTTTTTGCTAGAGCTAGAGAAGTTTGTAGATTTGAGTTCTCCTCTAAATCTAGAACCCACCATTTTTAATTATATGTTAGGTCTGATAATATGAATTCTCTCAACTCTGTACTTTGTGTAGCTCATGAAATATACAACTGCTTTGACATCGTTATGGTCTCTGCCTAGAGAAGTGGTGCTTTGGAGTCAGGCAATTTTTCATCCTGATGGTGACATGCATAAGAAAAACAACAAAAATATATAGATAGGAATAGCAACAACATTTGTAACAGTGTGTTACTGCTAGGAAGACCTGAGTTCAACAACAACCTTTGAAATTCACTTACTGTCATGATTTATGTTCTCCATCAGCATCAACCAACTTAGCTCAAACATGATATATCCCAGATAGGACACTACCTGCTGAGGAAGAATAAGACAAACAGCAGGCTTACCATTATCAGTCTTTGCTGTACATTACAATTAAGTTACAAGACTGCACAGGTGTCTGCTTCAATGAGACTTCCACTTGGACAGAGTGTTTATATCCATTGTAGATCTTTGTACAAGGTGGACAGAAATATTTAGATGCAAACCTAGACACCAATTTGATTCAGGAAGGAGAGCTCCCATTTGCATAATATTTTTCTCAGCATGGCTAGGAAGCAACCAAGTGTCACCCTAATGTAAAAATATTATCCTTTAAGAACACAATGGAGGATCATGGATAATCATGCAACATGAAAATTCCACAGGATTTTCTGAGCTCTGCAATGTCTGATGCTTAACACTATGGAAAAATAGCTAAATAACTAGCTGGATAGAAAAGCCATATTTGTCTGTTATATGCAAGTACTGTATTGACAAGTGCAAGTGATTTGAACATCTTGCCCAGGATATGGTGATATCTTTGAATAAATGAGCTATCCCTTTTCTGATGTCTTCAAGGGTTGCCTGCCAGAGTCTGAGGATGCTCTATGGTGCTCCCCAGATCATAGGAGAAAGTTGACATAAAGGGCTTGAGAAACATAAAGGCCACATTTTGCTCTAACTTGTACCAGCTAGAATGGTCCATAGGATTGGTTGAGTGTGTTGCTCTCCCTCCCCTAGAACATCCCCAGCTGGCTGAGACACATCCTTTGAACCAGGAAGCCCTTCACCAGTGGGGGAATCCTCAGATACTCCCTGCTAGTCACTTTTTTCGCCTTTCTGGCAGTACAAAATGAATTTAGCAAGGTTCAGGATTTGGCCCATAAATCTCTAAATCACAAACCTAGGACCTAAACCTGCAGGGAGTGGGAGATGCTGGGTAGCCAGTAGGAGCTGCTCTACACCTCAGAGTTTCAGGTCTTTGCAGCATAAAATGAATAACCCACCAATTCCATTATGCCTATGTCCAAGGGCCTGAAGAGTCAGATAGACCTCACTAGAAGAGTACTTCAGGAGCAAATAAGTAGAATGAAAGTTCAAATTCCAAAAGTAAAAACTATCACTTAAAAGTGTTGTTTGATCCTCCTATTTCTGTCAGTAGCTGAACACAGATTTGTGTAATTATTGTTCATGTTTCAGCTGTCACACTAGGATCTTACCTTAAGAAAGAAAAAGACAGTTTGATTTATTGACAGTTAATTAGCAGTCTAAGGAATGCAGAATCATAGGGAATATTTAAAATGTCAGTGTGAACTATCAAGGGAGAAAATCTTATTAAAATGCATAGAATTCATGCCCTGAAAGTTGAATATTCCGGTGGGATTTTTAAAATCTGTTGTTCTTTAAATGTCTATTATATCGTAATGCTGATGTTGCTATTATGTGAAGTGATGAGTTTTTTATATCTGTTCAAATAACACATGGAAATAATACAGAGAAGAGGAAATTCGCTGAACAGTAACTGCTACCTCATTAATAAGTAAACAAAATAGGGATTGCCAGCTGGAGTTTTTTTTCCTGGGAATTCAATAAAATACATCTGGAATGTTATGTTTTTTCACTGTTTTTCATTCTCATGAGGTCTTTCAATCAAACAATGGCTTTTTAAATCAAGTTCAGCCATTTGTGGAGGTCCTGAAAACACCCCTGTACTACTTTTTCCCTAATGCAGGGCGTTGTGCTATATAGGTAGGGTGTTAAATGGCATGCTTAAGTCTTACGGAATGTGCTGCTCCTCATAACCACGACACACGTGTCTGGGGCCTAATCCAATGCCCACTGAACCTGAGACTTTATGTTGCTTTCAGTGGGCATTGGATCAGGTCTAAGTTAAATTACTATAGCATGGTAGAGGGGGAGCTTTAGAGTGGGCTGTGGAGGATCAGGGAATGCCTGGTGAGTACTTCCGCCTCTACAAGCCTAAAAGCTGGAATAGAGATTGCAGTGACTGTTTAAAAGCCTCATGGGATACCTGCACTTTGGGAGGTGAATAGTCTCTCCTCACCCATGTTTATTTACCTGCATCATGCCAAATTACTTGAGTTTTGTGCCATGTGAGGTGAATTTCTCATCAAAAAATTAAGACACACATGAAGTTTTATATATAAGGAACTCCAAGGAATTAAAAGCAATTTCTTTCTTTCTTTGTATCTATCAGCCTCTCCTCTGAAATTCCATAATTCTTAAAGATGACTTCCTAATGTCCTGTAACATTTCTCTCATGCCTGTTTAATCTGCACCTGCTGCTAATGCTCTCCCTTTGGCATGGACTAGATAGAGGATGCCAGTCTTATGTCAATTGGCATGAAAGGCTCCCAATGCAGCTTAATTTGTCATCCAGAGAGATAATTAGATTTAACTGTGGGATGCTTACTATCTTTTTAACTGCACTACTGGCTGAGGGCTAACTTGCTAAAGGTACCTAGAGGTTAATTTCACTGGAGGGATATGTCTCCACCATTAAAAAGGAATGTAGAAACAGGGAAGCTGCATCCTACAATGGGTAAAACTCATCTGTGCATCTCTTTTGGTTCTGTGTCTTGGTTTCTATAAAATGCAAAATGAAAAGATAAATTTATTAGTCCAGATCCTCAGCTAGTATGAATCCGAATAACTCCAGATACCTCAATGGAGCTACACTGATTTACACTAACTGATGTTCTGATTATTTATAAACCTATGTATTGGGGTGTTTGCTGAGTGCAGGGTCTCCAGCTATTATAAATTTTCTGTAAGTTTACCTAATCTACTTAAAAAGAGGATTCCTTGATTATTAAACAAATCATATCAAAGGGACTTTTGAGATGCACATCTTTTGTGTATCTATATATCTCTATTTTGCTTTTACTGAGAAGAGTCTGCCTTTACTCAAAGTGAACCAAAAAGCAGCCAACTTGAAACTGACAGGAAAATTGGCATGTTTACAATAATCTAAATACTTTTTGAAGTTTAGGTTGAACTAGATCTATCAAAGAAAATCCTATCATTTGGCTACCCTCCCCCCACATGCTTATGTTTCTGATGCTTGGGTATGTCAGTGACTGTCAGGAGTGCCAAAGTACCAGCAAAAACCTGCCATATGCAAAATTTAGAATAGTTTAGTTTTGATTGAACTAGTGATATCAAAGAGAGTCCTTAAGAAGCTTTCTCACTGTATGTCTGGGGTTTGCTTTCTGTGTAGAAAATAGAATTAATTAATTAATGCCAATTATAATGAAAATACATGGTGCACTCAGATTTGTACCAAATGAGTTCAACATGATTAACATTAGGGCAATGACTACCCAGAGGAATGAAGGGTAATTTTTTAATTTCTCATGTCACTGGCATAAAAATACTAACATTATTAATAAAAATGGCTTTCATGCTGTCCTTTTGCTGAAAATGCCAGTGAAAAGTTAAAAAGGATAAGTGGTGATAAGGAGTCAGGCAGGGTGAGTAAAATGCTAAGACTGTAGTTAAAGCCATAGTACCAATGCACACAGATGCATATTGTGGCAAACTTTTCATAAGGAACCACATCACTTTCCCTGGAATGCTGTCATTTACACCCACAGTAAGAGAAATTCTGCCATTACATGATGTGGGGTGTTTACTAATTGTTTACTCTAACAATGTGCTCACAGTAACAGAGAAGAACTTACAACATAAGAACAGCCATACTGAGTCAGACCAGAGGTCCATCTAGCCCAGTATCCTGTATTCCAACAATGGCCAATGCCAGAAGCTCCAGAGGGAATGAACAGAACAGGTAAAAATCAAGTGATCCATCTTGTGTCCCCCATTCTCAGCCTCTGTCAGGCAGAGGATAGGGACACCATCCCTGCCCATCCTAGATAATAGCTATTGATGGACCTATCCTCCATGAATTTATCTAGTTCTTTTTTGAACCCTGTTACAGTCTTGGCCTTCACAACATCCTCTGGCAAAGAGTTCCACAGGTTGATTATGCCTTGTCTGAAGAAGTACTTCCTTTTGTTTGTTTCAAACCTGCTGCCTATTAATTTCATGTGGTGACCTCTAGTTCTTGTATTATGAGAAGGAGTAAATAACATTTCTTTCTTTCCTTTCTCCACACCAGTCATGATTTTATTGACCTCTATCACATTGCTCCTTAGTCATCTCTTTTCCGAGCTGAAAAGTCCCAATCTTATTAATCTTTCCTCATATGGAAGCTGTTCCATACCCCTAATAATTTCTGTTGCCCTTTTCTGAACCTTTTTAATATCTTTTTTTGAGATGGGGCAATGACATCTTCATGCAGTATTCAAGATGAGGGTGTACCATGGACTTATATAGAGGCATATGATATTTTCTGTCTTATTACCTACCCCTTTCTTAATGATTCCCAACATTCCATTTGCTTTTTTGACTGTCGCAGCACATTGAGTGGATGTTTTCACAGAACTATCCATGACGACTCCAAGATCTCGCTCGACTGGTAAAAGCTAATTTAGACCCCTCCATTTTATATATATATAATATGGTTGGGATAATGTTTTCCAACGTGCACTACTTTGCATTTATCAACATTGAATTTCGTCTGACATTTTGTTGCACAGTCATCTAGTTTTGTGAGATCCCTTTGTAGTTCTTCGCAGTCTGCTTTGGACTTAACTATCTAGAGTAGTTTTGTATCATCTGCCAATTTTGCCACCTCACTATTTGCCACTTTTCCAGATCATTTATGAATATGTTGAAGAATATTGGTCCCAGTACAGGCCTCTGGGGGGACACTATTTGCCTCTCTCCATTTTGAAAACTGACCATTTATTCCTACCCTTTGTTTCCTATCTTTTAATCAGTTTCCAATCCATTAGAGCACCTTCCCTCTTATCCCATGACAGCTTACTTTGCTTAAGAGACTTTGTCAAAGGCTTTCTGAAAATCTAAGTACACTACATCCACTGGATCCCCCTCTCTACTTGCTTGTTGACACCCCCCCCTCCAAAAAAAAGAATTCTAGTAGATTGGTGAGACATGATTTCCCTTTACAAAAACCATGTTGACTCTTCACCAAAAAATCGTGTTCATCTATGTGTCAGACAATTCTGTTCTTTATTATAGTTTCAACCAGTTTGTCCAGTACTGAGGTCATGCTTACTGGCCTGTAATTGCCAGGATCGCCCTGGGGCCTTTTTAAAAATTGTCATCACATTAGCTATCCTCCGGTAATTTGATACAGAAGCTGATTTAAATGATAGATTACAAACCACAGTTAGAAAAGGCGTACTAGTGGCACCTTAGAGACTAACCAATTTATTTGAGCATAAGCTTTCGTGAGCTACAGCTCACTTCATCGGATGCATTCAGTGGAAAATAGAATCATAGAATGATAGAATCATAGAATATCAGGGTTGGAAGGGACCCCAGAAGGTCATCTAGTCCAACCCCCTGCTCAAAGCAGGACCAATTCCCAGTTAAATCATCCCAGCCAGGGCTTTGTCAAGCCTGACCTTAAAAAACTCTAAGGAAGGAGATTCTACCACCTCCCTAGGTAACACATTCCAGTGTTTCACCACCCTCTTAGTGAAAAAGTTTTTCCTAATATCCAATCTAAACCTCCCCCACTGCAACTTGAGACCATTACTCCTCGTTCTGTCATCTGCTACCATTGAGAACAGTCTAGAGCCATCCTCTTTGGAACCCCTTTTCAGGTAGTTGAAAGCAGCTATCAAATCCCCCCTCATTCTTCTCTTTTGCAGGCTAAACAATCCCAGCTCCCTCAGCCTCTCCTCATAACTCATGTGTTCCAGTCCCCTAATCATTTTTGTTGCCCTTCGCTGGACTCTCTCCAATTTATCCACATCCTTCTTGAAGTGTGGGGCCCAAAACTGGACACAGTACTCCAGATGAGGCCTCACCAATGTCGAATAGAGGGGAACGATCACGTCCCTCGATCTGCTCGCTATGCCCCTACTTATACATCCCAAAATGCCATTGGCCTTCTTGGCAACAAGGGCACACTGCTGACTCATATCCAGCTTCTCGTCCACTGTCACCCCTAGGTCCTTTTCCGCAGAACTGCTGCCTAGCCATTCGGTCCCTAGTCTGTAGCTGTGCATTGGGTTCTTCCGTCCTAAGTGCAGGACCCTGCACTTATCCTTATTGAACCTCATCAGATTCCTTTTGGCCCAATCCTCCAATTTGTCTAGGTCCTTCTGTATCCTATCCCTCCCCTCCAGTATATCTACCACTCCTCCCAGTTTAGTATCATCCGCAAATTTGCTGAGAGTGCAATCCACACCATCCTCCAGATCATTTATGAAGATATTGAATAAAACCGGCCCCAGGACCGACCCTTGGGGCACTCCACTTGATACCGGCTGCCAACTAGACATGGAGCCATTGATCACTACCCGTTGAGCCCGACAATCTAGCCAGCTTTCTACCCACCTTATAGTGCATTCATCCAGCCCATACTTCCTTAACTTGCTGACAAGAATACTGTGGGAGACCGTGTCAAAAGCTTTGCTAAAGTCAAGAAACAATACATCCACTGCTTTCCCTTCATCCACAGAACCAGTAATCTCATCATAAAAGGCGATTAGATTAGTCAGGCATGACCTTCCCTTGGTGAATCCATGCTGGCTGTTCCTGATCACTTTCCTCCCATGCAAGTGCTTCAGGATTGATTCTTTGAGGACCTGCTCCATGATTTTTCCAGGGACTGAGGTGAGGCTGACTGGCCTGTAGTTCCCTGGATCCTCCTTCTTCCCTTTTTTAAAGATTGGCACTACATTAGCCTTTTTCCAGTCATCCGGGACTTCCCCGGTTCGCCACGAGTTTTCAAAGATAATGGCCAATGGCTCTGCAATCACAGCCGCCAATTCCTTCAGCACTCTCGGATGCAACTCGTCCGGCCCCATGGACTTGTGCATGTCCAGCTTTTCTAAATAGTCCCTAACCACCTCTATCTCCACAGAGGGCTGGCCATCTCTTCCCCATTTTGTGATGCCCAGCGCAGCAGTCTGGGAGCTGACCTTGTTAGTGAAAACAGAGGCAAAAAAAGCATTGAGTACATTAGCTTTTCCCACATCCTCTGTCACTAGGCTGCCTCCCTCATTCAGTAAGGGGCCCACACTTTCCTTGGCTTTCTTCTTGTTGCCAACATACCTGAAGAAACCCTTCTTGTTACTCTTGACATCTCTGGCTAGCTGCAGCTCCAGGTGCGATTTGGCCCTCCTGATATCATTCCTACATGCCCGAGCAATATTTTTATACTTTTCCCTGGTCATATGTCCAACCTTCCACTTCTTGTAAGCTTCTTTTTATGTTTAAGATCCGCTAGGATTTCACCATTAAGCCAAGCTGGTCGCCTGCCATATTTACTATTCTTTTGACTCATCAGGATGGTTTGTCCCTGTAACCTCAACAGGGATTCCTTGAAATACAGCCAGCTCTCCTGGACTCCTTTCCCCTTCAAGTTAGTCCCCCAGGGGATCCTGGCCATCCGTTCCCTGAGGGAGTCGAAGTCTGCTTTCCTGAAGTCCAGGGTCCGTATCCTGCTGCTTACCTTTCTTCCCTGCGTCAGGATCCTGAACTCAATCAACTCATGGTCACTGCCTCCCAGATTCCCATCCACTTTTGCTTCCCCCACTAAAAATACAGTGAGGACATTTATATACACACAGAACATGAAAGAATGGGTGTTATCATACACACTGTAAGGAAAGTGATCACTTAAGATGAGCTATTACCAGCAGGAGAGCGGGGGTGGGAGGAAGAAAACCTTTTGTAGTGATAATCAAGGTGGGCCATTTCCAGCAGTTAACAGGAACATCTGAGGAGCGGTGGGGGAGCGAAATAAACATGGGGAAATAGTTTTACTTTGTGTAATGACCCATCCACTCCCAGTCTCTATTCAAGCCTAAGTTAATTGTATCCAGTTTGCACATTAATTCCAATTCAGCAGTCTCTAGTTGGAGTCTGTTTTTGAAGTCTTCTTGTTGTAATATTGTGACCTTTAGGTCTGTAATCGAGTGACCAGAGAGACTGAAGTGTTCTCCGACTGGTTTCTGAATGTTATAATTCTTGACATCTGATTTGTGTCCATTTATTCTTTTACGTAGAGACTGTCCAGTTTGACCAATGTACATGGCAGAGGGGCATTGCTGGCATTTGATGGCATATATCACATTGGTAGATGTGCAGGTGAACAAGCTTCTGATAGTGTGGCTGATGTGATTAGGCCCTATGATGGTGTCCCCTGAATAGATATGTGGACACAGTTGGCAACGGGCTTTGTTGCAAGGATAGGTTCCTGGGTTAGTGGTTCTGTTGTGTGGTGTGTGGTTGCTGGTGAGTATTTGCTTCAGGTTGGGGGGCTGTCTGTAGGCAAGGACTGGCCTGTCTCCCAAGATTTGTGAGAGTGATGGATCATCCTTCAGGATAGGTTGTAGATCCCTGATGATGCGTTGGAGAGGTTCTAGTTGGGGGCTGAAGGTGATGGCTAGTGGTGTTCTGTTATTTTCTTTGTTGGGCCTGTCCTGTAGTAGGTGACTTCTGGGTACTCTTCTGGCTCTGTCAATCTGTTTCTTTACTTCAGCAGGTGGGTATTGTAGTTGTAAGAATGCTTGATAGAGATCTTGTCAGTGTTTGTCTCTGTCTGAGGGGTTGGAGCAAATGCGGTTGTATCGTAGAGCTAGGCTGTAGACGATGGATCGTGTGGTGTGGTCTGGGTGAAAGCTGGAGGCATGTAGGTAGGAATAGCGGTCAGTAGGTTTCTGGTATAGGGTGGTGTTTATGTGACCATCGCTTATTAGCACCGTAGTGGCTCAGCCTGGACCAGTCCACACAAGAGATCCACTTCCTGGACACTATGGTGCTCTCCTGCTGGTAATAGCTCATCTTAAGTGATCGCTCTCCTTACAGTGTGTATGATAACACCCATTCTTTCATGTTCTGTGTGTATATAAATCTCCTCACTGTATTTTCCACTGAATGCATCTGATGAGGTGAGCTGTAGCTCACAAAAGCTTATGCTCAAATAAATTGGTTAGTCTCTAAGGTGCCACTAGTACTCCTTTTCTTTTTGCGAACACAGACTAACACAGCTTCTACTCTGAAACCACAGTTAGTAGTTCAGTCATTAGTTCATTTTACTGTGGCAGCATTTGCAGTCAGCAGATTGGGAGCCAGCCCATTCTTTTTGCTTTTAAACTATACACCCATCTTGTTATAGCCCATTGCACTGTGTTAATAAAAATGCTATTACATGATACAATCTCTGCTGTACACTCATATCATGCTCCCTATTCCCTGTATGAGAAATCTGTGCTTTCCACTATTGTCCTGCCCATAGTTAGGCCATAGTATGGAAAAAATGGTTTTCTCTAATACTCCTTTTCAGATATTGAACTATGCCTGGGCATGGCGAAATCAGGGAAAACAGTCGTGGAGTTCTGTAGCAAACCTGACATGTAAATCAGTCATCTGGCCTGGATACAGGAGCTAAAGACTAATCAATCTAGAAGGTGATCATTCTCCTCTATTCGACATTGGTGAGGCCTCATCTGGAGTACTGTGTCCAGGTTTGGGCCCCACACTACAAGAAGGATGTGGATAAATTGGAGAGAGTCCAGCGAAGGGCAACAAAAATGATTAGGGGTCTGGAACACATGAGTTATGAGGAGAGGCTGAGAGTACTGGGATTGTTTAGCCTGCAGAAGAGAAGAATGAGGGGGGATTTGATAGCTGCTTTCAACTACCTGAGAGGTGGTTCCAAAGAGGATGGTTCTAGACTATTCTCAGTGGTAGAAGATGACAGGACAAGGAGTAATGGTCTCAAGTTGCAGTGGGGGAGGTTTAGGTTGGATATTAGGAAAAACTTTTTCACTGGAATGCGTTACCTAGGGAGGTGGTAGAATCTCCTTCCTTACAAGTTTTTAAGTTCAGGCTTGACAAAGCCCTGCCTGGGATGATTTAGTTGGGGATTGGTCCTGCTTTGAGCAGGGGGTTGGACTAGATGACCTCCTGAGGTCCCTTCCAACCCTGATATTCTATGATTCTATGATTCCCTCTGTGGTTTCCTTCAGGATAGCTACTACTCATCTGTAGCCACAGTTTTATCTGGTAAAGCAAATTATTAGATTTGGGGCCAAAACTATCTCACCCTATTTCCAAACTTTAAGTGGGTAAGAAGCCCGGCTCGCTGGTGTGGAGCCAGGAGTGGAGTGTGAGTGCCTAATGGGCCACTTCTGGTAAGCAGAACTGCTGCTTCTAGATGAACTGAATGATGGGTTAAATGGTGTGATGCTGATGCCCAGCGGACCCAAAAAACATGCTGGTTGATATAGTCAGCAAGACAGTAGCCACAGAAGTTGGAATCCACTAAGGAGTGTGTAACCACATATCTGCTGAATCAGCTAGCCCTGAAAATGGATTCTTTTTTTTTTAATAGGACGTCAGGCTAAATTATCGCAATGTCCCCTTCTGGCCTGGGATTCTAGAAGTGTGAAAATCATATTAATAATGAGATATAGGAGATGGAGGACAACTCCTTTTAGTTGACTGCCACTTTACAATGCAATCTTTATTCTGAAACCTCCAGTCTGGTTAGCTAAGAAATAATGAAACATGAAACAACAGCACAAAGTTTTTGTTAATTTGAACAAAAGAGCTGACAGGGTCTCATACTTTGTTTTCCCTGTTTGCCTAGTTGCCTAATACTCAGTTATTGTCCTTCTAACTTGCCATTTAACTCCCCGCACACATGTTCTACCGGATCTAGCAGGCCACCAGTTACATTATAGTGGAAACTACATGCTCAGCAGTACCATATAGAGTCTACATTCATTTGTGAAGCATTTGTAATACTATTGTATAAAAGAGGATATGCAAAGATAAATTGCATTTTGTAAATAGTAAAGCAGAGAGAGCTTAGGAAAATTTGCTTAGTAAATGCTGGATTTTTCTCCCTCCCTCCTTCCTGTTTTCTAAGCTCTGCATCTCGATTAATCCTTAAAGTCAACAGATATTTCCAAAATTGGAAACAAATAAGCATACGTTGATACATTTGTTCTGGCTCATATAATGACACTGCATTTTTTGCTTGGAATCATTTTACTTACATTTATAAAGGAAAATCAAACTTTTTTTTAAAAGGTACTTAGACACTTTATGGGGTCAGATATGCAGCTGGTGTAAATAAACATAGTTCCATTCATTTCAACTGAGCTACAGCAGTTTACCACATTGTCAATCTGGGGCACATTAGGGTCAATTCCATCCACAGAAAGTTCATTATGTCAAAATATTTTTTCTTCAAAATGTGTTGGAATATTGAATTTTTCATTACAGTGAGCATTTCTGAGTTTGTGGCTAACTGTGTTCAATTTACAGGCAGCTGAACTAAACAAAATTTATATTTATTATTTATTTACTTATTTATTATTTATATTAAAATGGTGTCAGGAGGCTCCAGTCAAGATTGGGCTCCAATGTGCTCTACGGACAAATATTCAGAGAGCCTTTATCCCAAGTAGTTTACAACCTATTTTATGACTAGATGCAATGGCTGGGTATAATAAGTAATTTGAAGAAATGGGTTAGGGAGGATAAGTGTTCCACTAATTAGAATGTGTTCATATAGGCAAACTATGTTCACAGCACTATAACTCAGGATTTTCAAAACAGCCAAATAGGAATTCACTGGAAGTTGGGTGCCTAACTTCCTTATGCTCAAATTATCAAAGCTCCCTAACGAAGTCCCTATTTGATGTTGTATATATTGTTATTGGAATCAAAATAATTTATATATGAATGGATAAGAAGAGGTACAATTTAAAAATTATGCTTAATTTTCCCACTTTTTTACTGAAAGAATAATCTGCATGGACATGTTTTTCATTTAAAAAGTGACTGAAGCTGTACTAATTTTACATCAGCTGAAATTCTGGCCTAGATTATTACAGAAAGATTATATAGCTTGAGGATAAAACATCTCTTTGATTTTAAACTTGAAATATAACTTTTCAGCCCGAGAGAGAGAGAGAGAGAGGCAGCTGTAAAATTTTCACGCAGAAAAACAGTTAGTTGTTCTTTGTCTGAAGAAGGCAAAATAACAAATATACCACTAAAAGTGCATGATTTTAATCATTCCCTGGGGCAGATGTATGAAGTAGAGATGTTCTGTTGTGTGTGTGTGTGTGTTGGGGGATGGGGGGAATGTTTGTTTTTGGTTTTTGTTTTGGTTTGGTTTTATTTGAGAAGTAACTTTTCTTCTTTCTCTAGTTTTTATATAAGATTTCTTTCTGATTTGGCTTTATAATTCTCTGCTTTGCAGCTTATTGTTTGTGAGGTTATTATTATTTTTTATATTGTAAATGTCTTCTGGAAGATGTGACTAGTCCTAGTGGCTTGTTTTTTGCTCATGATCATACACAGCTGCAGAGCAGAGTCAGAGTATGCTGCTCTGTGTCTTTAGCTTACTTCAGTAATATTTCCACTTGATTGTTAGATTCTACCAGTAAGTAACATTACTATTCTCGGATGGAACTGAACTGAAAGAGAGATTTCTCAGTGAAGGCAGTAAAGCCTTCCATGACAAGCTTGGATATCAAATGTTCCATAGAATCTCCTCTTTTTGATACTTGTAGCTTTAGAAAAGCCAGATGTGCCTAAAATGTTAAAACTGAAACGTCTAACCATATTCCAATAACAGTGCACTTTAAAGGATCGTCAGGATTTCCTCTAAGGAGTTGTATTGAAATGTCATCTCCACAAAGGTTTATAAAAGACCTCATGAAAGAAAAATCCATACCTGCAGTGTTCTTTATGGCTAGTTATTCACAAGAGGGTTTGTTTATGAGGGCATACCAAAGTGAGTGAAGACTTAACCTGCGCTGTGATTAAGTGTAAAACTTTATGAGGCTTACATTTTAAAACGGACATTTCTTAAAGTGCCATAGCAAAATATCATGATAGAAAAATGTTACACACAAAATTCTCAATATGAAGTTAACCCAGAAAATCAAAATTTGTAATTGTGAAACAACTTAGCTCTCCATTACAAAATGCTTTCCTCTGTATTGGCAATATTTGTAATGCTTGTTTTCTATAGTTTCACATGGCACCATTGCTAAATATATAGAAATAAAATATGTACACTGAAGAACTGAACTCACTGTGTTTGAACGAGGCATTCTATAGTCACAGATCATAAAATGTCCTACTTAAATAACAACATAACATGGCTTTTACTTACAAAAGATACCCCTTATTTTTATGGTGATTTGACTATTTAAATTGTCCTTTAGTAATGTAGCTCTTGTCCTAGAACCTTGTTGTCACCCTCTGCGTTGGGAAAGAATAAGAATCACTGTCAGTACTGATCGACTTGGAGTCCTCTCTTTTGCTGTGGAACTTCCTGATATGCAGCTGCCGGTGAAGTGGCCCCTAGCTAGGGTGAGCAGACAGCAAGTGCGAAAAATCGGGACAGAGGGGTGAGGGGTAATAGGTGCCTACATAAGACAAAGCCCCAAATATCGGGACTGTCCCTATAAAATCGGGACATCTGGTCACCCTACCTCTAGCATCCTGGGTCCTGCAAACTTTTCTGTCAAGGAGCTGAAACCCTAGACAAAGGGTCTCAATATGGCTGACCCTGGCCTCGTATATTTAAAATCTGCTGGTTTTTGCATCTGAGCACTTGCTATAGGGAATGGACAAATTGCACATCCTTGATGGAAGAATTTGTTGGAAACTACAAATGGAAACTTTGATGGAGGAAGCTTTTTTTAAACTAAAATAAACAGGACTGAAACACATTGCCAGGTGGAAGCAGATGATTCTCCACAACTATAATAGAGGTGTGTGAAATTTCCAATTTTCAATGTTGAAAAATTCTCATGCAAAGGAGTTTTTCCTCTTGTGAAAATGACCTTTCATTTCCTCCTTTTCCCCTGCCCACTGAAAAATAATCCAATGCAAGAATTTGCTGGGCCAGATCCTTATTTACACGAAGGGTCATTTACACTGATACCCCCTTATAAGGCCCCTGTATGCTACCAAAGCAGACTAAATGGTCTTTACCGTAAATGAGATTCAAGCCTGGTATGCTTTGCTTCTTGCAGATTCTAAAGAGACTGTGTGTGTGTGAGAGAAAAATTCTTCCCCTCCCGCAGCGTTGATGGAGGTGAAAATGTTTGCTCTGCTACCCTGTACATTATTAAACATGAGACAGGGACTTGCATCTTCTACTGGCTTGTTCTTCTGCAGCTGGACTGACCAAAGTATGAGTAGAAGGGCTAACTGAGTTTTGCACAAAAAAAAAATTAAAAGCCCACAATCAAGTAGGAGAGGGTTGACATAAAGGATTTTATAGTCTCAAGAGGCTTTCAGCTTTCTGTAGATGTAGTTAAGATCTTTATTTTAAATAGTGGCAGCATGTTCATTTAATGGAATGATGACTCCATTTTGCAGAAGTGATACGATGAATCATGGGGCATGAGAGTAAGTAGTGCTGTTTTGTTGTACCTGCTTCCGATGCCTACAGTGTAACTAGCATACAGTCTGTCTGCATCTGCTCTTTATTACACTCCAAATGATTGACCGATGTGTAGACTCCTTACTGTGACCCACACAAATTGCTGACTTAGTGTTATCACCAAGTAAATGAAGCAGTGATTCCGGAGACTGCTCAGTATGCTAGTCAGACTTTCATGAACTGCATTACCCCATGGCTATCAGGACTGTGTAAAAATGATTGGTGGTGACTGGGAATTAATTGGGCCAATGTAATTACACATTGTTGCTTTCACCACAGATTTCCTGGTCATATTTTTTTTTTTATACTAGAACAGTGGTTCTCAAGTGTGGTTCACTGTTTGTTCAGGGAAAGCCCCTGGCATGCCAGGCCGATTTCTTTACCTGCCGCATCTGCAGGTTAGGCCGATTGAGGCTCCCACGGGCCGCGGTTCGCCCTCCAGGCCAATGGGGGTGGGGGTGGGAAGCGGCGCAGGCCAAGGGATGTGCTGGCCGCCCTTCCCGCAGACCCCATTGGCCTGGAGCAGCAAACCACGGCCAGTGGGCACTGCGATCGACTGAACCTGTGGACGTGGCAGGTAAACAAACCGGCTCGGTGCACCAGGGGCTTTCCCTGCACAAACGGTGGACAGCAGTTCTACTAGAACAATGATGGGGTAAAACTACTGATAATAGCCCCCAAACTGAATAGGGGAACTTTATTTTTTTAATTTTTTTTGTGGGCGGGGAGCTGAGGAACGTTAACAAATAAGCTCTGATATTTTATTGCTCATTTAAAATAAATATTTAAATGACTAATGACTAATTCATATTAATAAGATCTAATTATTTCAAGTGTAAGAACATTTTCACTCCATGAAATTCATAAGAGATTCTAATAGAGAGGAATGAACCAGGGAGAGGGAAAAAAGATGAGGCAGCAGAAACCAACCATACCTCACCTTTTTTGAAATTGGGTCAAGTATGTCCTTCCTTTTCTACTATTATTGAAATCCTTAACAGGGATTTTAACAGATCTATTAATGTCTGCTGGACCAGTTGCCACTTTCATATTATAAGCAACACACACATATAGTACATTGCATAGGGAATTTAGAATGTATTTTATTGCAATAAGAACAATTATGTTCAGAGAGATTTGCCAAATTATAGAGGGGATGTAAAAAGAAGGCGAAGATCTAGCAAGTGCAGTTTTATATTAGCAGAGCTGCTCCAATTTAACATTAGTTATCAATAAAAATATAGTTTGAAACCCAGCTAAAGTCATCTATATCAAGTAGATTTGCTAACGCCATGCAGAGTCTTAAAAGAATGTGACCCAAATTTCACTTTTGATACAATATAGGAAAGTTTGTGAATTATAAGTGAACCTTTCCTAGCATTATCCAATAGTCTTTGCATTTCCTCTCTCTCCCTTTAATCCAGTAAAAATGTCAGGACACTTTGATAGTACCCATGCTTTTTCCTGCTATTCTTGAATCTATGAAGCTTTCCCCAGGATCTCTCAATACTCACCATACTATCCAATCCAAAGACATACCCGTATTATTCCCAACAAAAACAAAAGTACAAGTTTGTAGAAACTGTTTATACTCATTACTAAGGCTATTTAATGGTAATCTGAGAAAGTAAAAAAAAAGTCATTTGAGGAAGTGTTTGGTTAATTATCCTGAATGAGTTTTCTTGTCCCTCTCAACCCCTCATACCAAATTCAACAGTTCTGTCATTTCACACTCCCACAAATAATGAATAAAATGTCTCAAATTTCTCTCACAGAATTCAGCTGCACTTGCTCCACTGTGACCTTAAAATAAAACACACTACTGATGATCTAGCTCAGGGATTGGCAACCTTTGGCCATGCAGCCCATCAGGGAAAGTTGGTGGCAGGCTGGAATGGTTTGTTTACCTGCAGCATCCACAGGTTCGGCCGATCGCATCTCCCACCGTCCGCGGTTCGCTGCTCCAGGCCAATGGGGGCTGCAGAAAGCAGCAGCCAGCACATCCCTCAGCCCACACTGCTTCCCGCAGGCCCAATTGGCCTGGAGTGGCAAACCGCGGCCAGTGGGAGCTGTGATCGGCTGAACCTGCGGACAGTGCAGGTAAACAAATTGTCCCGGCCTGCCAGTGGCTTTCCCTGACGGGCTGCGTACCAAACATTGTCAATCCCTGGTCTAGCTGAATGACACTGGTCTCCATTTTGTTTCCTAAAGCCAATGTGATATATGCAACTAACAATGGAAATGGCATGCAACGGTTTTTATTTTCACTTTCTTCATAGTCAGGCTAGGAGAAGCAAATCAGGCAAAAAAGCAAAGAGACTCAATGAAAAAAACAAAAACAAGAACGAAAGGGGAGCAAATCCAAGTGGTGCTAACTGTAAGGGGACTGTTGCCCCCTTACTAACATTCAGTGGGGGTGTTTTGGTTGACTAGCTCCCAGTACTAAAAGGGGAAGGGTCTATGGGAAATCAGGACCCTGAGACTGACAGTCCCCAGGAACAATGTGGAGAGGCCAATGCTCCAGGTCAGCCTTAATGACAGGGCGGGCAGGCTAATCACGGAGTCAGGAGGCCAGGGAGGTCCCGTCCTCCGTGTGAGCTGGAATTGCCTGGGTCGGACAGAGTGGAGCCGAGCTAAGGAGAAAGCAGGGGACCAAGCTAAGCTGGGGAGCAGAGCTGAGCCAGATCCAGAGAGAGCAGACCCTGTGCTGGGAGCAGAGCTGCAGCCCCGCAGCCAGAGGCACAGCCCAGAGAGAGCAGACTTACCCTGGGAGCAGAGCTGCAGCAACCAGAGCCAGAGGGGCCAGAAAAGCAGCCCACGAAGCAGGTCACTGCTGGGAGCAGAGTCACAGAAGCAGCCTGCAGAGCAGACCTGTCCTGGGAGCAGAGCTGCAGCAACCAGAGCCAGAGGGGCCAAAGAAGCAGCCCAGGGAGCTGGAGGCAGAGCAGCAGCAATGCTGAGACAGAGTGGTGGAGCTGGGGCTGGAGCAGTCTGGAGCTGGGTGCGGTGAGCAGCTGCGGAGAGCGAGGGGGACCCTGGGCAGCAGGCCCAGCACAGGGAGATGCCTCAGCCAAGAAGCTCTGCAGGCCATGCTTGGATCATAACCCCAACAGGGTGGGGGCGACACTGGGAAGAAGGGTCCTACCACTTAGAGCCTGAGAGCGTGAGGCCACCACCAGAGCAAGTGTCCAACCCACAGCATCCCTACAGCACAGCCAGGGCCTGAGAAGAAGGCCTGGGACTTACAAGGAACAGACTGTGAACTGCCCTGACATTCCAGAGACACTGTTTGTGATGTTCCCTGCCACAGAGCTGGGTGATGTGTTTCCTTTAACCTTTCCCATTTTCCCTTATTCTTTTTAAAATTAATTTTTAATTAAATAACTTGCATTTGCTTCCAATTGTATGCAATGGTCAGAGAAGTGCCCAGTGCAGAGAGAGTACCCCAGAGTGGGGACACCCCAGCTCCTGTCTTAGGTGACCACAGCAGGGTTGGGGGTTGAGCCCCCCAGGAATCCTGGGCCCAACCTAGCTAGGGTTCGAGGACTCTGCCAGACAGGAGAGTGGAAGGGGAGTCCTCAAGGGCAGGGAGACCCCTGGGTAAAGGAAGTGGGAGCGAGGACTCATATCTTTTCGCTAGCCCACTTCACCAGGGTAGTGCAGAAGACAGGAAAGTTCCCCACAATAGCGGGACTATTCCCCTGCTTACATAAAGAAAATATTAAAAAAAGGGAAGAGCTTGAGCAAAAAGAAGGATGAAAAGCGAAGTGAAGAGACAACAAAGGAAGGGAAAGAGAAAATAATGCAGCTAATAAGCAAATCGTGCAACATGGGGGGGGGGGGACTTGATTTTGCTATTGATATTGAGTTTTGGAAGGAGCTCAGATACTACAGTGATGGGTGACAGTATAAAATTGTAAGAGAGATCCAGAATGGACAGTAGCATGAAAGAGGTAAGCAGTATAACTGGAAGAAAATGAGATCCAACCAGAGGAGCTTATAGTAGCTAAGGAAGAGAGATCACTAGGGGACAAGAGAAATAAAAGACATGTCTAGGGGAACTGACCACAGTACTTGAAAAAGTTGTGATAAACAGATTCAGTGAGGGAATAGGGAGGAGACAGGAAGTCAAAGATGAAAAAGTCAGGTGACTTCTTTCATTGACCCTTCCTTTTCCCAAAGAGGAAATGAATATAACCTAATAAACAAGTGAGCATAAATGTACATCAAGTGTAATTTGGCAGAGCTATCTTCTGATGTACCAACCCTATTTTATTCTGTGTGGAAAATTATTGAAAAGTAAAGGTACAGTGCCACATTCTAATATTTAGTCAATTGCATCCCAGTTTGCCCTCCACACATGAGAAAAAAGAGCCCATTGTATTTGTGTACTAAAATGAAATACAGGGTAGTGGTAATTAATGTTGCTTGAAATTTCAAGATAAAAGTTTAAGTATCCAAAACTGAAATTGTCCTTAAAAATATTCTATAGTTGCTTGCATGAAGGTACTTGTATTAACAATTTCTGTTTGTAAAATTAATAACTTTATGCCATTTCATAAAGGCAGTGCTTGACAATTTACTACAGCTGTTTTATCCAAGATGATATAAAGCTCAACTCCCTGCAGAAATCCCTCTGAGCTTTGAGCTAAATTTAAAGAGCTTTATCTTAAAAGCTTACAGTCCCATTTGGGCTCTGGTACTTCAAGACTCTTCCGACAAGCCTTAGTTTTATGCATTGCTACAACAGCAGACCATTTCAAATACTGCAGTTTTTATATACACTATATCAAAATACAAACAACTGTGGAAAAACGACATTAAAATGAAGTTAAACTTGAGTTGTAAATCCACAAAACAGAAAAGGAGTACTTGTGGCACCTTAGAGACTAACCAATTTATTTGAGCATGAGCTTTCGTGAGCTACAGCTTGGCTCACGAAAGCTTATGCTCAAATAAATTGGTTAGTCTCTAAGGTGCCACAAGTACTCCTTTTCTTTTTGCAAAGACAGACTAACACGGCTGTTACTCTGAAACCACAAAACAGAGACACTCTCAGTCAATGCACCCTTTCATTAGTAATGGTGTATTCAATTGTTGGTATCTCATAAGTGTACAGTAATGCAGGACAATGTGCAATGTTTTTTTTTTTTGCAAATAGATTATTGTAGTACAAGCATTGCACCAAATATTTATATTTGCATTACTCAGTAAATTGCTAAAGGAAATAGGTGTTTTGTGGGATCCCCTGTAGTTGTGGATCACGGATGCAAATGCAGCAAGACATAAAATTATTTCTATAAAAACTTCATGTCTTAGACTAGTGGTTCTCAACTGTGGTCCACCGTTTGTTCAGGAAAAGCCTCTGGCGCGCCGGGCCGGTTTGTTTACCTGCTCCGTCCGCAGGTTTGGCCAATCGCAGCTCCCACTGGCCGCAGTTCGCTGCTCCAGACCAATGGGGGCTTCAGGAAGGGCGGCCAGCACATCCCTTGGCCCGCGCCGCTTCCTGCACCCTCCATTGGCCTGGAGCAGCAAACCACAGCCAGTGGGAGCTGCGATCGGCCGAAATGCGGATGCGGCAGGTAAACAAACTGGCCCAGCCCACCAGGGGCTTTCCCTGAACAAACGGTGGACCACAGTTGAGAACCACTGTCTTAGACAATCTTATTACAAATCAAATGAAATTGATTATTTTACATTGGGAACCATGATCAAATAGTAGAAACAAAGGTTTCCTGCCCCTAAATGTGCATGAATCCGTTTTTCTTTTTCACTCTTGGGTCTTTCCCTCTCTTTGCTCCCGTGCTTCTTTCCTTCTGTCACTATGCTCCTTGGTAATACCCACCTTTAAGTTTCTCAGAGTCTTTCATTTTACTCTTATGTGATACTAAATACGTGTTCCTAGAAACATATCTTCTACAGAACCTCTGTTTCCTTCAGGTTTTCCTCTCTACACTAGGGCTAACTCACAACTCCTAGACTTAGGGACTCTTTTCAGTATTTGATATAAAACCCAGGGCTTCTCCTCTTGTATAATCCATGCTTCAACCCTCAATATATGTCCCCTGTACCTTAGTCCTTCCTGGCCTCTTTTTCTTTCTTTTCTGCCTCATCCTCTATAGGTTCCAAATAAGTCTATTTAATATTGTCTATTTAATAGGAGACCTGCATTTATGAGATAATTTAATGTATAAATACCATACTGCCATTTCAAACTGCATCAATCCCAACTAGTTACTGTGCATGCTGTAGTCAGCTATTCTTTGATGGAATAATGGCAAGGTGCAACTGGAAACACATAGCAAGTGTTCACTCCCATGTTATGCACACATATGCACATGAGCCATTCTATCCTGTAAAGAGAGAATTATTTGAATCCCTTGATTCTTGAGTACTTTCCAGAATAAGATGATCCAGTTTGAATATTTATGGCAAACTGTAAAGTGTTTGGACATGCAGCATTATAATATAAGGGAGATCTGAACAATGCAAGTAAAGGAAAAAGATGACCTCCTGAGGTCCCTTCCAACCCTGATATTCTATGAAAAATGAAATATGTTGCTACCTTTAAATTTAGCAACAAAGTTGGAGCATATAAGTCCTGCTTAACAGTTGACTCTTTTGTGAGGACAATAATGTTACCAAAATACTTTGTTCTATTTTCCTGAAATGTTGCTGGTTATTAAGTTTGACCCAGTGGGTGACAGATCAAGACAAATATCTGATGCAGTAAGTTGTTTTTGTATTGGTGCTTCATGAGGGTTGAGCGCATCTGTTTGATTGCTTGTTTGGTTATAACACTAAAACCAATAATAAAATACAAGTTCAAATTAACAAGAAAATGAAAGAATTTAGAGGACTCATTTTACTAACCCACAGGAACTAAATGCTTCTGGATTCCTTACCAGTGAAGAGTAAATGTCTATTACTGTGAGCAAACGAGGCATGAGACATCATCATTATCACAATGGAAAAATAAAGCATTCAGGTTTTGATGATTGCAGTAGAAAGAAATTCCTTTTATAATGGTTGTGTTTGAATTAGAGATGTGCCAAAGATGTGAAAAGTAGCTAGTCAGAGTTTGATTCTGCTATGAAGTATTAAAAAATTCCTCCCCCTCACTACAATTGAACCTAAGATAGTTTTTATATATCCAGAGCATCAATGGAAACTTCTAGTCTTCTAAAATTTGCAAGTACAATGACGGATCTTTAAAATGTGTTCAAGAGACCTGAACTGAACGACACAATAAAAATTACAGACAGTGGAGGAAATATAAAGGGATAATTTTTAATAGGACCAGTCTAATAACCTAATATATGTGATCATCAGATATGTGCTGGAAAATCAATATTTTGAATATTTGCTGTTCTTAATAGCCACATTCACTTTCAAAAAGTTTCTAATCTTTTAAAGTCATGAGTAATAATAAACCTATCATGTGGACAATTTCAAGGCAAACCAGTCAATGCTAATTACTGGTTTTGCTAATGAATCAGTAAAGGAGAGAAGCAGGTATTTCAAAAACCCCATCTTATCACTGAGCATTCCCAAAATACCTGCAGGCCCACTGGCAAACAGCATTCTGAAGCGAATAATACAATTACAATCTTTGAAAAGTGGTGCTTCTGTGAGTGATAGTAAGCTGTCAATGGGTCAGAACATACCCCGAATTTCTGAAGTGCTCAAACCTTCACATGGCACCTTCCCATTGTAACTCCGGAACAAAGGATTGCTGTCAAGGTTCCTCCCCCACTCTGAACTCTAGGGTACAGATGTGGGGACCTGCATGAAAACCTCCTAAGCTTACTTTTACCAGCTTAGGTTAAAACTTCCCCAAGGTACAAATTAATTTTATCCTTTGTCCTTGGAATAACCAACGCCACCACCCAACTCTAACTGGGTTTACTGGGAACGTAGTTTGGACACGTCTTTCCTCCCAAAATCCTCCCAACACTTGCACCCCACTTCCTGGGAAAGGTTTGGTAAAAATCCTCACCAATTTGCATAGGTGACCACAGACCCAAACCCTTGGATCTGAGAACAATGAAAAAGCATTCAGTTTTCTTACAAGAAGACTTATAATAGAAATAGAAGTAAATAGGAGTAAAGGAATCACCCCCGTAAAATCAGGATGGTAGGTACCTTACAGGGTAATTAGATTCAAAACATAGAGAATCCCTCTAGGCAAAACCTTAAGTTACAAAAAAGACACACAGACAGAAATAGTCATTCTATTCAGCACAATTCTTTTCTCAGCCATTAAAAGAAATCATAATCTAACACATACCTAGCTAGATTACTTACTAAAAGTTCTAAGACTCCATTCCTGTTCTATCCCCGGCAAAGCAGCATACCAACAGACCCAGACCCTTTGTTTCTCTCCCTCCTCCCAGCTTTTGAAAGTATCTTGTCTCCTCATTGGTCATTTTGGTCAGGTGCCAGCGAGGTTACCTTTAGCTTCTTAACCCTTTACAGGTGAGAGGATTTTTCCTCTGGCCAGGAGGGATTTTAAAGGGGTTTACCCTTCCCTTTACATTTATGACAATTGCAAACAGAATTTAGCCTGAAAGACAAAAATAAACTATAAACGCTTTAGCGTTATGAGGAATTCTCCACAAATAACCTTTGCAACAGCTTGTCTTTTTGATGAGGAAAGATTGTCTGTGTAACAACTGGTGGCTTATTCATTGTGGATGTTTTAAAATTGAAGAACATCAGATGGAAATATATGTTATCGTTTAGACAAAACAATATTCTGACTTGTTAAAATATGACCTTAAGTCATCTAGTAGCCAGTGTTATGCTTGACTTGTTCATGTCAAGCTTCCAGCTGGCACCTAACAAAGGCATTTTGGGATGTTGTTGCAATAAGCCAAGACCTCTCTGTCAAGGTGCTTCCAACCAGCTTTTAGCTGCTCTTGCATAAATATAGAATTTTTCTATGTATGTTAATTTTCCTGTTTCCCAAAACTATCTGCACAGAATAGAAGGATTTAACCATACTGCAGGATTTGCCAATATTCCAAAGGCTATAGCGTGTACTCATATAGCAATAAAGGAACCTTCATCAGTATGCACATGAGTTTTGTAATTAAAGTCAATACTCTTCTGTGTATGGCCAAATGATAAGTGCAATTATAAAAGATTACATTAATTTTACGAACATCTGTGCAAAATATACAAAATAATGCCGATCCATACATGTTGGCAAATTCTTGCTTATGAAACCTATTAAAGGACTGAAATATTAAAGGCTTTCATCTTTTGGTAAATATCTTAATCTGTCAAAAATATACAGAAGAAATGGGCACTATGGCTCAGCTTACTAATTTGCATATTGGACCAGATTCACAGATGGTGTAAATCGGTGTAGCTGTCTTGAAGTCAGTGGAGATATGAAACAGGGGTGCTAGGAAGGCTGGGGGGCTTAGTGGTTGGAGTGTTTTTTTCCGGCTTCCTACTTGGTTGAGGTGTGTCAGTCTTTAAGGCTGGGGAGAGGTAGGGTGACCTGGCCCTCCTACTCCACCAGGTCCCAGCCTAGGGGCCTATGTCAGTCAACCTCTGAGTAAGGGGCCTGCCAGTGGAAAGTTTACTTCCACTGCCCTGGGCTGCTTCCTGCTGCAGTCCCTTCAGTTTAGGGCATGGGTCCTATAGTCCAATTTGTAGTGGTGGCTTCTCTCTAGTAGTGCCTCATCGCAGACCCTGGGTGGCATCCTTCTCTAGTCCCTGGTTTCTCCAGGCAGGGCAGCTGTATGTTTGGTGGGGTTGGACCCCACATAAGGTTTCTGGGCTTTGGTCACTTGGTCTTGTCTTAGGCCGGGTACTCCTTGGCCTCTTTCTTGGTCTCTTCTGGCAAGGGAGACTGTGCTTGTTCATTGGTGGCTGCCTTGGCTGGCATGCTAGTGACCCTTCCCCTCAGGTAGGGAGGCAGCTAGCATCCTTCCATGCTGGTGGGCAGTTTCTCCACTTCATCCTGATGAGGTTCAATAAGAATAAGCGCAGGGTCCTGCACTTAGGACGGAAGAACCCAATGCACCGCTACAGACTAGGGACCGAATGGCTAGGCAGCAGTTCTGCGGAAAAGGACCTAGGGGTGACAGTGGACGAGAAGCTGGATATGAGTCAGCAGTGTGCCCTTGTTGCCAAGAAGGCCAATGGCATTTTGGGATGTATAAGTGGGGGCATAGTGAGCAGATCGAGGGACGTGATCATCCCCCTCTATTCGACATTGGTGAGGCCTCATCTGGAGTACTGTGTCCAGTTTTGGGCCCCACACTACAGGAAGGATGTGGATAAATTGGAGAGAGTCCAGCGAAGGGCAACAAAAATGATTAAGGGTCTGGAACACATGACTTATGAGGAGAGGCTGAGGGAACTGGGATTGTTTAGTCTGCAGAAGAGAAGAATGAGGGGGGATTTGATAGCTGCTTTCAACTACCTGAGAGGTGGTTCCAGAGAGGATGGTTCTAGACTATTCTCAGTGGTAGAAGAGGACAGGACAAGGAATAATGGTCTGAAGTTGCAGTGGGGGAGGTTTAGGTTGGATATTAGGAAAAATGTTTTCACTAGGAAGGTGGTGAAACACTGGAATGTGTTACGTAGGGAGGTGGTAGAATCTCCTTCCTTAGAAGTTTTTAAGGTCAGGCTTGACAAAGCCCTGACTGGGATGATTTAATTGGGGATTGGTCCTGCTTTGAGCAGGGGGTTGGACTAGATGACCTCCTGAGGTCCCTTCCAACCCTGATATTCTATGATTCAATGATTCAGTGATCCCAATGTACATTGATTTACACCCGATGCGGGCCAGATCCTACTGTTTTTGTTATTGTATGTACAAGTCATATAAGGTATGATTGATTAATTATGTCATCAATGTTCCACTGGTGGTTAAATCTTGATTTCCTTATTTATGCAAGGTAGACCCAACGAGCCAAATTCTGGCTCAGGTCATCCTCTTCTGTGGAAAATGACCTGGGTAGGGAAAAGGGAAAAGTGTGTAAACTTCTCTTGCAGAGCTTTCCACAAATCTTGGCAGTGGTGGGAGATGGGAGAGTTTGTGTCCAATAGAGTAGGTAACATGTTCAGCATCCAAACTGAGGGTGTCTAGGATCTTCAAGAAGGAATGTGCGTGTCCTGTATTTCTCTAGGAGCTTTGGGGCTCCTAGCCTCTACTCACAGGGACTCCCCCACCCACCACTGATCCCAGATCATCAAAGGGCAGTGTATTCCTTAGTGTGTAGGTCATGCAACACTTAGTCTCAAGTTGAGTTCTACCACCTTCCCCCCCCCCCCCACACACACACATCCTGGTGTATACACATCTGTGAAGGCAGTTGAACCTCTCTCACACATAGGTTGGAGAAAAATCCATTACTGAGAAGATATTCTCTGGATGTAGATCTCCTTGAGACAATCTAGTTCTCTTGATCTTTCATTTACATAAGTTAAAATGATATTAATTCCACTGAAGTCAATAGAGTTCTTCTAGTTTTACACTGATGTAAGTGAAGTCAGAATTTGGTCCATTGGCTTATTCTGAGCAAGGCAAGCAGAGCTTGGCTCCAAGTTTCTACAAAGCAAGGATACAATTGTTGATCCTGCAGCCTACTCATATGAACAGTCCTTTTGACGCCAGTCAGATTATTCATGTGAATAATGTAGAATTGGATTACAGGAAGCTGGGTATGATTAAGCACGCTTTGGCAGCCAAACATACAGCATCTGACCCAAAAATAGCTCCATTGCTAAAAGTGCTTTCTTGACATCATGACACTTTTACTGATGGGGCTAAAGCCGATTTACAAAGGACTGAAATTAATGTGTGCATGTTTTTCTCAGTCTACAAAATATTCTGTAAAATGAAGTTTGACTCCCTCTTCTACACTCTCAAGGAATGTGCCTTAGTAAAGTGACTTTTCAAGCCTACTTATTAGCTGAAGTTGGATGTATTCTTTTTCAGTAATTAATATAAAATGGTGAATCTAAATGATTATTTTGGTTTGATTTCTTCATTTAAATGACACATTAGTGTACAGTATTAAGCCAAATACATTGTAATATTCTTAAACAGGTTTGTTGGATGTTAGTACCTATGTTTCTATTTCATATCATTTGTTTAATTTTCACCCAGAAGGAATAATGCTGGAAAAATAGACTGTGTAACAACTCTGTCTATCATGTAATTTATTAGTGCACAGATTATAAACCAGGAGACAGTAATGGAGCCTTTGACGCTTTATGGTGTCAGAGAGATTGCGACACGTGCACACTAAATTCATGTGTTGAAAGGCCTTAGGAATTTTTGCTGAGTAATAACCCCATGCGTATGCAGTAGCTGCTTTTCCTAACAAAATGGCTTTTGTATTTTCTCACCAAAGACTTATTTTTTTGAAAGAGCCATTTTTGAGTTACAGGAATACAAAAGAGCATTTGAAAGTGCAAATTTCTAATTTTGTTTCCATGTGTGCAACTCTAAAGCCAAGCATATCTGATTTTAAAATTTTGTCAGAAAAACACTGGTCCTCGGCTCTGAATTTTCATGGCAAAGGACAACCAAACCTAAGTGTGTTTTCACATCACAGTGGCAACAACACCTGTGTCCTGTGTAAATTAGTGACTTACCACCTTTCCAGCTGTACAGTTGCTGGCTCTTGCTATAATGCAGGCACTAAAATACTGAAATACAACCACATTAATGATGGAACACCTCAAACATTTAACTGTGCATAGCAATACAAAAGAGTAAAATAAATGAATAATAATATCAATATTTTGCACACACTTTACATATGGTGAAATTCTAGCTCCATTGACGTCAATGGCAAAGTTCCCGTTCACTTCACAGGGGCAGGATTTGTGTCTTATCTGAGGATCTCAGATCAATTTACAAATGTGGGAACATATTCCCAAGGAAGATTATTTCTTTCTATGTAGAAGAATACTGTATCACTTGAAACTGTAGCAGGGATTTTAAGCATATAGAATGTCTTATTAAAACTCGTGGCCTATAGCAATATAAAAGTTACATGGTTCCTCAAAAAAGGTAGAAGAAGAATGGTATGACTCCTATAAGATCTTCCTCAAATTTTGCAAGGATAGCCCTGCTCTTACAAAAAGTGTCATGGGATCTTTGAGTGGTCAAGGTTTTGGATTTTCATTTTGTGCAAAAGGTGAAACCTCCAAAAGCACGCTATCCCTTATGGACATTTTATGGTGTTGAATAAATATAGATTATGAGGGCCAGGCTGCCATTTCCCAAACCATCAACATCTGATTTTCCCTAGAGAGCTCGACACAAGGACTGTCAGTAACAGTAGCTCATGGATTTAATAGAGACTAAGCCCAGTCAAACAGCTGTCAGGCATGGTCTAGTTTTACTTGGTTTTGCCTCAGCGCAGGAGGCTGGACTTGATGACTTATTGAGGTCCCTTCCAGCCCTACATTTCTATGATTATATGATACAACCTTGACTACAGCTCCTATTTACACAGGTTTCCAGTGTTCCTCAAGGGCAGTTCCTGCGTCTTGGATTGCTGGGGTTTTGGCTACATCCCCTTTATTCTAGTTACATATTTGTGATGGTGGCTAGTAAGGGGTTGGCGTAGGAGCCAATGTGGCAATTGTGTGTTATCTGAGAAATCCCATTGAGCCACAGGAATGTTTCAGTAGCTGGCTAAGCTGCTGTAAGGGCTGCTTTGTGCTCTCACAGCTCCACTGTAGAATAGAATCTTTGAATAAAAATGACGGAAATTAAGCTGCCATAATCCCTCATTCCAGAGGGGAACATGACAGAGAACTTGGGGATAGCGGATATGTTTGGAAAGAAGTGTTATTCAGAAATTAAAGAGTAAAATCCTTCACACTGACCAGGCCAGCACTGCTTAGCTTATGCAAAATGAAATCACAGCCTGAGGTGGTATATACCTCCTGAGTTAGCAGAAGACAGAAATATTTTGCACAGCCCTCCAAAACATGTCATTCAGTCTTTTGGCACTGGAAGTGCAGATTTTTTCGATGTAATGAACAAATGCAAAATTGATTAGGGTCAATTAGAAGAGCTCTAGCCATACAGCAATTTCTATCTGAGCCTCTTCATGTAAAATGACATATAAGTGTTCTGTTATTTCAGACTGGAAGTAGGACATACATTTTTAACAGTGAGGGTAATTAACCTTTGAAACAATTTACCAAGGGCTGTGGTCAATTCTCTATCGATGAGAATTTTTAAATCCAGGTTTTTTTCTAAAATATATTTTTTTGAAATTTTGGAGAAGTTCTCTAGCCTGTGCTATATACAAAAGGTGAGAGTAGATGACCACTATGTTCCCTTCTGACCTTAGAATCTATGGGATCTTCTGGCCTTAGAATGTTATACTAAAGACATAAAGCTGCACAGATGTCACATGCCTTTTCTGAGCTGTGCTAACTACACCTAAAAATGTGGAGAGAAATGCCAAATAAGATTTCTGCATCCCAAAAATGTGCTTGATGATTGAATAGGGAGTTTCATGTACATAATTCTATCTTGGTCTGCTGATTTTCCTGGCAGACATAAACAGAACTATTAGCCAAGACTGTAGCGGCATCCACAGTCTCTGAAAATCAAATATGGCAAAGTAAAAGCATACTCTGTCACACTCAGAAAACACAAGTAGGCGCCAGATGATCCAATATATAATTTAAAGCCAAAAAAGAAGAAAAAAATGACAGGGGGAAAAGAGATACTCCAGAAAAGGAGTAACAAAAATATCCCATCATAGTCACAAATGTTGAATGTGAGCAGCAGCCTGTTGCTGTCTTTTGAGTCAATGCAGATATTCCATATGAGAAAGAGACAATATTATTGTTATTACTTGTAATGCAGTAGCAACTAGAGACCCCACTCATGGTAAGGATCCTATTGTGTTAAGCACTGTATAAACACATAGTAAGAGAGAGATACTCTACTATGAAGATCTAATTTGAGATGAAACATGGAAAGTAAAAATGAAATACATAAAAGGGGGGAAATGGAAATAAGACTGGTTTGTTACGTAGGTAGCTATTGGCACAACTTGAAGGCTTTTCTCTTGTCATTGAATCAGCTATACCTGATTGAGTTGCAACCAACCCACCATAAACTGGCTGATTTCTATGGGTGTTGCAGCAGAGACATGTCTTGAATTGATGTTAGTGGTCTTACAGAATCATTCAGGAGGCATGGCATCAAGGACAGTGTGGGGACAATTTTTGGAAGAAGCGGATGAGTGGGTAGAAAAGGCTGGCATTGTTGGTGGAGGTGATTCTATGAGAGACAAGTATAGACGTGGGCAGAGTTTTAAATATTTACCCAAATGGTGTAAAAGCCCCTCATTTGTAGCTCCAGGGGAGCCTAAACATAGCACATTGTCTGTAGCCAGTCAGGTCAAATGTGAAAGATGTGTATTATGTAAGATAGATGATATCAGCACAGAAGAAACATGGATTCGGAATGTACAAGTGTAGATCAGTGAGTAAATTATTATTTGTATTACAATAGCAAATATAGGCCAGTTGTGTTCAGGACCCGATTATGCTAGGAACTGTACATACACAGAGTAAGAAGAAGTTCCTGATCCAAAGAACTTACAATATATATAGAGAGACAAGTTATGTATTTCTGAATCCCAGAATGTTCAATAAATTATAACAGAAATCAGATCAGAGAGTACAAGACGATATGGGCACTTGAGCTAAATACCCTTAAATTGTTTTCCTTCAGCTTTTTACCATGAAGGAAGGTATTTCTTAAACTTAAAATGAGGGATACTTGCTCATGCCATTAATATACAGTATGACAGAATGGCAAAAAGCTTTTTCAAGAGTGCCCATTATATTTACAATATATTCAAGTTAGGTGTTCATATTTTCTCATATGTTTGACCTGTATTGTTATAAGATAAACATCCAGATAGGGTATCAGAACCCACCATTACAGCATCTGACAGCTTCAGAAGCATTAATGAATTTATCCTCAGAACACTGCTGTAAAGTAGGGAAGTTTTATTACCTCCGATTTACAGATGAAGAAGCGAGGCACAGAGAGAATAAGGGTGGGCTTATCAAAATCACTCTGCATTGGCCTTACTTTATTGCCACTGAAATCACCATAGATTTCAGTGGGAGCAGAATAAGGCCAGCACTGAATGATTTGAAAATCCCATACATATTCTCTGTATGACATCAGTGCAACATGTATCTATGATGGAGTAGGCAGGGGACTGGACTTCATGAATTTCAGGAAATCCCTTCCATTTTTATGTTCTTTGATCATATCTGTCTTTTGTTACCAGTATATCTTCAAAGTACACATTCTCACAAAGGAGTATTGACCCTAATATTGGTGCTACTGCTAGTAAATAGTAATTAATAATTGCTGTGTTCTCATATGAAACAGGGAAAAATCAAATGAACATTACCCAAAGCACTTTTAAAATATTCATCTTCTTGCTCAGTTTTTTTGTTTTTTTTTTATGATGCTCCTGCAGGATAGCATACTGTGAAAGGGATTTTTGCTTGAATAGCATCTCTTTTGGAACATCATACCTATTTTTTTACATAAAATCATATGAAAAGTGAACAAAGTCAGCGCAATGTATTATATTCCAATTGGTCTAAAAAAGATGAGACAGTATTGGCTTCTTTGATGTCATTTGCATTTCTATACTAGACTCAACTATAAGGTAATGAGTGAATAAGTTACATTAGGCCTACAAATTGGCAAAAGTTGCACAGGATAAAACCATCTTAGAAAAATAGACATTGACTTACGTTTTACAAGATCAAAGCAGAACAAGGAGTAATGGTCTCAAGTTGCAGTGTGGGAGGTTTAGGTTGAATATTAGGAAAGAACTTTTTCAATAGGAGGGTGGTGAAGTATTGGAATGGGTTACCTAGGGAGGTTGTGGAATCTCCTTCCTTAAAGGTTTTTAAGGTCAGGCTTGACAAAGCCCTGGCTGGGATGATTTAGTTGGGGATTGGTCCTGCTTTGAGCAGGGGGTTGGACTAGATGACCTCCTGAGGTCCCTTCCAACCCTGATATTCGATGATTCTATGAAAGCACTACCATTGCACTACTTTAACTTAGGGTCTGTCAGATTTTCCAGAATGAACTTCTGTTTGAGGGAGTTTATATTTCAGGTGTGAAAAGTTGCTGGACTTTCTTGTCAGCTGAAGCCACTTAAATTAAAATGAAAAAAACAAAACAAAACAAGGATTATAGTTCATTGAAAGTTATTATGGGGCCACAACATGTCATTGGTTTTTAAAAAGTTTTCATTGATTTCATTGAGTTCAGTGTAAAAGTCAACAGGCTGGTGTGGACAATGGAGATATGCTATTGTCCCCATAATCAAGTCCTTTTACCTAAACTAAACTATTTCACCCAAAACGTAAAACTCACATAATCTTGTTGCAGGATATTGTTTTCTGTGGAATATTAGACACATCAGAGAAGACATTCACAGGTGTGAAAGCTTAAAAATAAAATGAAGTAATATCTTAATCTTTGCTGCAAACCTCAAGCTTCTTTTTCTCTGAAATAAACTGTTAAAGTTGTTACTGTGAATCAATTTTTTTGGAGGGGGGGAAGGCTATAAAGCATTGTGATTAACTTCAGTTTAATATGTTTTTGTCTTGGGAATAACAGTTTATCAGGTTTATTTGTTGTTTTTTTTTTGTTCTATATAGAGAGGCAGCATCGTTTAGCAAAACAAATTATTTTCTCGTCCTTCAAAAACTTGTAAACCTGCATAACTTTATGCACATGGAAGGACCATTGACTTTCGTGGGGTTATTCACATGCATAAAACATATGCATATGCTTAAGTATTTGCAATTACACTTGAGTCTAATTATTTTCAATATTTGACCCCCATCTTCTCTCCCATGCTTCATACAAAATCCACTGAGTAGTTTCATTTTTAGAAAGAGCTGATGCATTACAGTACTGTCATTTCATAAAGAAGATTGAAAATATCATTAGAATTGTTTGCACAGATTCACTGGACATACAGAATCTCCATATTGACCCAATAGATCACAGGCTACGGAGCCATTAATAGCCTTTAATTACAATACATTTGGTCAGTGATCCATACATATACATGATTAAAGTAAGTTTTGATATTATGGAATATAAAGATTCAAAAGCTGCTATTGTAGTCTAATTTATTCAGATTTTACCTTTTAAGAAATCCTTCATCCTGAAATTGCCTGATAAAGAGAGTCATATTTTAAACAGTCTTAATTATGCATTGAACTAGTAGCCCATAATGTTCTTCTACATGAAGTTAAGCCATACAGTTTAGTTCCATGTTCTGGCTAGTAGAAGACACTAGTAAGACAGCCAGTGTTTATCGTCTTTGGTATTTCCAAGAATCAGACACGAAGACTCCATTAGAATAAAAAACCTTTATCCATCCCCATGCATCTTATAGCATCTATCCCTACAGCACTGCAAAAAATGTATGTCAGCCCTCACAGTAACTAAATTACCAATCCCTGAAATACAAGCATTTATGTAACCTTAAAATGAAGGGGAAAACATACTTGCTGTTACCAAGCAAACCTAATGTTGGAATTAAGAGATTTGCAGAACGTATTTTCCAGAAATATTCATCCAAATTAAAAACCTAATGCTGACCATGTGTGCAAACCTTTCATGTTAGTTATTATGAACGTTGGAGTGGTTGAAATTTACTTTTCTAAATGCCTGCAAAAAGTGAAATTAAACTTGAATGATCAAATATTTACCAGAATTGAATTTCAGATTCTATATTTGATAGTAATATTTGTACTTCCAAACTCAAGGGGGGAAATCCTGGCCCCACTTAATTCTATGGCAACACTTCCATTGAATGTAATGGAGCCAGGATTTCACCTATACTGTGTTGGTTAATTTGTAAATCTTCAATGAGGAAACAAGGACAGTATCACATCTTATGACTGGCATAGCTTATAGCTCAGAGTCTGGATTCTAATAACAGTCCCAACAAATTGTACAGGAACTATTCATTTAGGGAAATAAATTTCACCATGAAATGTCAAAATAATCCTTAATAACAAATCTGTTTGTATTTCTGAACAGAAAAAGAGATACAATATGATGAACATGTTATTAAAGATTACTGCTCAACCCAGACAGTCCTTTTTTATTTAATAATTTTAATGTGTTTTCTGTATGATTTTATAAATGTGTTTTATCTTGACATTATTTTAAAATGTATTAAGACATTTGGAAAGAAAAGATGTATACATAAATTTCACCTTCTATTAATATGAATTATATAGCATACACTTAAAAGTTCATCCTGATTTTAGAGATATTAATGTTTCAGAGAGAATTCCAATGGTTCAAATTGAAAATACTGCTCAATCCACAATGAACTTTCTAAGTACACCCACAGTAGGTCTGTTTTTAGGCCACAATGCATTCAAAGTGGACAATGTCTGCTCACTAGTTCTCGAACTTTTTGTCTACCATAGGTATAGATGAAATGATGGGTTTAGTTTGACAGCCTGCACATTATTGCAGAAAATCCCTCTATGAAAATATTGGCTGCATCAATATTTATATCTTGACATTTGCTAACATTTCTGTGCCGGAAACCTGCTTGAATATTATTACTGGGCAGTTTTTTTGTTTAGTTCGATTTTTTGTTTTTAGCAAGGTTGAAAGCTAGGGTACAGATATATAAAAAAGCTGCTGATCTTGGAAGAATGGATTCAGCAGTATGAGACTTCCATATTAATTATAATGGAAGAAAAGGTAGAAAAGATAGATTTAAAATAGAATAAGCTCCTCATTGTTCATTTCTTACATCCAGTATGGTTACATGCAAAGGAGGAAAAAAGTGTTTTCCAGTCCAGCTTTGTTGTGTTTCCTCATGTCTCTCTCATATGGTCTCCGCTGAACAGTGAAGATAAGGAAGGCAGAGAGGTCACACATACTTCTGAGTGCCAGTGAGACAGATTTATTACAGAAAGCTCCAGAGAGACCAATTAATACCACCAGATTGTCAAAATATGTGTACCATGAAGAATACAGGCAGTCCATCACAAGAAAGTAAGGTCACATAAAACAAGAACACTAGAGGGACAAACTCTGTCACGGTGGATTAAAGCCCAAAATACAAGTTGTACATTCATCAAGTGAAATACAATGGTATAAACACTGGCTAGACTAGAACTGGGTTTTGAAGTCCTTTCATATATGGAAAAAATTAAATGAATGTGCCTTAGTTATGACTCAGAAACAGCATTGATTGTGTGTGGCAAGTTTGTGTGTGGCAAGTTGGAGTCATAGTAAAGACCAAAGAGGATAAAAATGGTCCCTATCAAAACTTGCACCCAGCTGAACATCAGAGGAAGGAAGGCACAGTAGTTAGAGTGCTAGTCTGGGGCTTTAGAGATGGAAGTTCAATTCATTGCTCTGCAAGATGCTTCCTGTGTGACACTGGGTAAGTTGTTTTGTCTCGCTGGGTATGCCTACCCTGCAGCTGGGAGCAAGCTTCCCAGCTCAGGTAGATAGATTCATGCTAACTCAGCTAAAAACGGCAGTGTAGATATTGCAGCAGGGATGGTGGCTTGGGCTAGTCGCCTGAGCATGGACTCACCCTATCAAGTTCAAGTCAAGCTACCCGAAGTCTGTCTACATAGGCTGAGAGGCTCGCACTCAACTGCAGTGTAGACATGCCTGTAGTGCCTCTGTTCCCCATCTATAAAATGGGGCTAATACTTCCCTATCTCACAGGGATAAATATGGTAAAGATTGTGAGGCACTCAGATACTGTAGTAATGGAGGTCATATAAGGATCTAGTCTGGCATTGAGAAGGCTGTTTTATTACAGCAGGGCCATTTTATTTCAGTAATAAAGCACTTAAACTTACAAAAAAAAATACTGGAACCTGGTGATATCATGGGATGCTGCAAAGGTCACTCTTGATTTGGTAAATACAGTGCAGAAGAGCTTGTGGCAGGCATCACACTAATGTCCAGTGCAGAATCTCCATGGGTAAAAATAGTTAATACAAAAACTTTATGCAGTCTCCTGTAATGAAATTTAACCTTATTAATATTTCAGATAAAATAACTTTAAAATTACACACACTTTTACTAACTATTCAGCCTGCAAATTTTTCAGGTCTTGAATTACGGCAAGCCTTTAAAACAAAAGACCCTGAAATGTATTTCAGAGTAGGATATGATGCAACAGTACCAATCTTTGAACACCTGAAGCAGCTGCAGCCAAAGAAAACAGGACACATGGCTCCAACATTAAAAGTTTCAAAATACCTTCCACCAAACAACTCTGGGGCATGTAAAAGGCATAAAATCTCTCCCTTTCTGACCTGATACTTTTTCTGACCATTCTAGTGTGAATTTTCCTTCTTATAGCTGCCATGCTCCTCTGTTATCTGGCTTTCGTAACATGGAAGAGACAGATGAAAGAGACCTGCATCCTACAGTGGCCATTTTGTTTTCAACTACTCCAAGCTATAACTCCCTTTTTCCTAGTAAGTTTCTCCACCTTAATTATTTTAGCTAGGTTTCCTTTTTTTCCCCCAGCCTGGATCTATTTAAGGCTTTATTTAAGATCTTATATGGACCACATCACTGTAGTATCTTAGCACCTCATGATCTTTAATGTATTTATCCTCACAACATCCCTGTGAGATAGGGAACTGAGGCACTTACAGCCTAAGGCCTGGTCTCCACTGGAGCACGGGGGAAATTGATCTAAGTTATGCAACTTCAGCTATGTGAATAACATAGCTGAAATCAATGTACTTAGATCTACTTACTGTGGTGTTTTCACTGCAGTAAGTCAATGACTGACGATCCCCCGTCAACTCCGCCTGTGGAGTACTTGACTAGACACGATAAATTGACCTCCACTGCATTGACTGCTGCCCGTTGATCCAGCGGGTAATGTAGACAAGCCGTAAATGACTTGCTGAAGGTCAGGGAATTAAACCCAGGTCCCAGGCTAGTGCTCTAACCACTTGATCATCCTTCTTCTCTTAGAAGGTTTCACACTGTTACAAGAGAAACACCTGTTTAACCTTTTTTTATGCAGATATAGTTGTTGCAGTTTGAGCTGTTTTTAAAATATATATTGTGACTCTTTCCTTAGTAAATTGAGCTCTAGGAATGTGAAATTCTTAAAACTTTGATTAAAAAAAATGTATTTCAAGACTCCATGGTGAAGAAGCCACTTCATTTTAAGCATCTGTTTAAAAATAAAATCAATGCAAATAAAGGGTGGGAGAAAAGTTTTAAAAAGGCCAACCGGCAATATTTAATCTTAAAGTTTAGAAACATTTTTTGACAATAAATTCCTTAGAACTTTTCTGAATATTGAGAATTTAACTCAGACCCAATAGGTATAGTCAGACAACAGAACAGTATGTCTCAGTAAGGAAAAGAGTCAGTTGTATGGATATAGCCATAGGAATTAAAATGCTATTACTGAATCAATTAAAAAAAAGAGTTCCTAAAGATGGAGACTTTGCCACATGGTAACATATCACATATGAAAAAGTGGGCTATATAATCCATTATAAACACCCAAAAGATGCCGAAATATTTCCATAGAAACAATCTGTGCAACTTTCTAACAGGAAATCGTGGGACAAAGTAAACATGCAGAATCTATAATGTTAGAAGGATTGTCAATATTCTCCTTAAAGTAGGGCTCGGTAACAAAGTGTTCTGACATATTTCACCAAAAATGACTCATGGGAAAAATGTTTATGCTGTAACAAGGAAAGGAAGTTAGTTTGTTAGAATATAATGAGATGTGTAAAATATACATCACCCCAGACCTGAGCAAGAGCTCTGTGGAGACTGAAAGCATGTCTTTTTCACCAACTGCAGTTGGTCCAATAAAAAATATTACCTCAGCCACCCTGTTTCTCTAATATATATTATACATACTTTTTCACTGGTTGGTGATCATGCCTGCCAACATCTTTTCCACTGAATTAAGCTCAGGGAATATTTTTTTTTTTTTAGTTTTAAGGTACTTATAGTGAGTCATGTAGTACTTTCTCCTATATTTTTGTAAAGCTAATCTAATTCTTTTTGATTGATGGATGGATGTCCAGTAATATGTCCAGTGATGGCAATTAACATTAAAACGTGCTGAGGCAATTGTGAAGACGGAGTTTTATTTTCAGTTGTAATCAACGACATGTAGAGTTTAAAAAATTGTTGTAACAAAGTATTTCCATTTGGTGGATTGCATATAGAGGTGCGACATAAGGTCAGAGTTTAGTTTGTTTGAGGAAGCTCTAGATTTTCTGATTTTATTTATTATTATTATTATCTTCAATAGCTATATCATTATTATAGCACTATTTTAAAATTACTGAACTTTAGGAACAAATCTTAAAGATTTTGTCTGTGCATAGTGTGATACAGGAGGGCCAGAGAGCAGTGGCAGTGCGCTAGAGGGGAAATATATAAGCTCAAGGCTAATTAAGGCGTGGTTCTCTGTAGACTGGGGAAGGTGGCTGCAGGTTAATTGGAGTACCTGCAGTCGATTAAGGCCCTCTTAGGAACTTAATAAACCCCCCTGGACTATGTTCACAGCTCAGAAATCCTACTGCTAACACCACGTGTGGCAATTTTAGTCTGGTGGATCCTGCGCTTTTCTTGGCGGGGAGCTAAGATGCCACCCTTTGCCCCTGCTCTTGGGTGCTGAGGGCCCCGCTACTAGCCCAGGAAGGTGGTAGAGGAGGGAAGCAGGGGAGGGGTCTGGGTTTGCTCCTCACTCTGAGTCCCAGCCCCTCTCAACCTCTGTGGGTTTCTTACCCCCTTAGGTGGGGTTACCCTCGGTCCTTAGATGCTGGGGGGAAGGGAATCTCCCTGTCCTGCTGGGCAGGGTCTCCCTTACTCCAGTTCTCAGGTCTTCTAAATCTCTCAACACACATCCTAGTCCTTTCTCCTCCTCCTCCTCCTCTGTCTGACACCGGGGTTTTTATTAGGTTCCTAACAGGGCCTTAATTGACTGCAGGTGCTCCAGTTAACCTGCAGCCACCTTCCCTAGTCTACTGGGAACCACACCTTAATTAGCTTATATATTTCCCCTCTAGCACTCTTCCACTGCTCCCTGGCCCTCCTGTATCACAATAGTTATGGATTTGTAACGTCTCTCCTCTGATCCAGTTTCGGTCTTCCATACAGGGTTCTGGTTCAGCTTTCCAGCTGCCTTTTATTCCTGCTTCCTGTCATTGGGCTAACTGTTAGGGGGCTTATTCCTTCACCCACTTACTTCCCTGGTCCTTCTCACATGAACAGAGAGCAACAATACCCGAAGTCCAAAGGTGCAAACAATTCGATGTTTATTGGGGTGAACTTCCAGCAAGCATGATTCCAGTTTCCTTCCTTAGTATCCTCCTTCCCAGCTCTGACACCACAGAGCCTTACACCTGTGTCCCTGTTCCCATTCCTACCCTTAGCCAAACATGATTCCAACTTCCTTACTCCCATTCCCTGTTCCCATTTCCCCCTTTAGCAAAACATGATTCCAATTTTCTTACCCCCATTCCCTGTTCCCATCTCACACACCCACATGCCCACCCCCACCCACACCCCAGTCACTTCCTCATTGACTACAGATTATATAGTAAAACTTGAGTTCTGCTTAGCTATACCTTAACCAATCATTTTCCTGAAATTTAACTAACCAATCCTAACATATTGTAACATGATTATGTACCAAATTATATCCCACCACCTCAATTAGTTTACACCCAGCAAAATTAATTATACAGCAGACAGGAACAATCACAGAACCAGACAGAGATTATACAGACAAACAACAGCAAAGTGGGAACTATAATGACAAAACAATACAGAAGTGAGGATTTCACATCCCAGCTATTGATAAGTGAGTTCTTGCCAGACAGGATGCTATCAAACTAAGTTTCCTTTTACATTTTCTAGGCACTTCCCTTTCTCTGGAGGTGATAGGAATACAATCCTGTCCTGATAGTGCCTAACAGCCCAATAGCACCTTATTTCAATGTGACTAGTTTGGAATGTGAGGATGTGACCGTTCGCTTCCCAGTTTATGGCTGCCTCTGCTGCTTAGCCAAAGGCCTGAGCCTAAGCACAGGGCCTCAGACTGTCACAGTAAGAGAAGGACCTTACACCAGCAGACAGTGATTTTGATTCTTTCTTTTATAGCTCTATCACTAGCCAAGTGATAAGAATACACCTAAATTCTTAGAGTATAGGCCTTTACAGACAGGCCTGAATATCTATATCCTAACACTAACTTGCTGCTACTGTAATACAAGTTTCAGCATGTTTCAGTTTGACTATTTAAGTCAAATAGCTTGATTGGTTTTATTGCTTTTGAATGAAGACTGAAATTAGGATAGCCAATCTGCTTTCCATCCCCAACTTCTGCTGTAGTTAAAATGTGAAAAGCTGCCCTTAAAGCAATGTAATAAAATAGAAACAAACACTTAAGTATTTCATTAAGGAATTTGTCTGGGATGCTCTGTGAGTTACATTTGTATTTACCTGCCTACGAGTATGCATAGTAATGACCAAGCAAGATGAGCCTGAGTAGGCGTCATTCACATTTATCATCAACAGAAGGTAGATTTGTTATTTTCATGTTTATTACTCTGTCAAACTTTTTTTGTTGCTGATATTTTCTAATATACTGTAAAAATCTTAGGGTCTGCTCAAAAGCATATTGAAGACAATGGTAATCTTCAAGTTTGGAATTTTACCATTGACTTCAATGGAATTTGGATTAGGACTTTTGTGTTGGTAGGTGCTACCATTTTGTTAAACAAAAATGAGTTTTAACAAGAATATATAATATTAGGGCTACCGATTAATCGCAGTTAACTCAAGCGATTAACTCCAAAAAAATTAACTGCAGTTAAAAAAAAAATAATCACGATTAATCACACTGTTAAACAATAGAATACCAATTGAAATTTGGATGTTTTTCTACATTTTCAAATATATTGATACCTATTACAACACAGAATACAAAGTGTACAGAGCTCATTTTATATTATTATTATTTTAAATATTTACATTCTAAAAATGATAAACAAAAGAAATAGAATTTTTCAATTCACCTCATACAAGTACTGTAGTGTACTTACAAATGTAGATTTTTTTGTACATAACTGCACTCATAAAACAAAACCATGCAAAACTTTGGAGCCTACAAGTCCACACAGTTCTACTTCTTGTATAGCCAATTGCTACGACAAACAAGTTTGTTTACATTTACGGGAGATACTGCCTACTGCTTCTTATTTACAAGGTCAAGTGAAAATGAGAACAGGTGTTCGCATGGCACTTTTGAAGCTGGCGTTGCAAGGTATTTACATGCCAGATATGCTAAACATTCGTATGTCCCTTCATGCTTCGGCCACCATTCCAGAGCACATGCTTCTATGCTGACGATGCTTGTTAAAAAATAATGCATTAATTAATTTGTGACTGAACTCCTTGGGGGTGAATTGTATGTCTCCTGTTTTATTTTACCCAAATTCTGCCATATATTTCATGTTGTAGCAGTCTCGGATGATGATGCAGCACATGTTCGTTTTAAGAACACTTTCACAGCAGATTTGACAAAACACAAAGAAGGTACCAATGTGAAACTTCTAAGGATAGATACAGCGGTCCACCCAAGGTTTAAGAATCTGAAGTGCCTTCCGAAAGCATTCTCCACACCTCGTCCGTCTCAGATTTCGGATGTCTTAAAGGAGCAACACTCCGATGTGGAAAATACAGAATCCGAATCACCAAAAAAGAAAATCAACCTTCTACTGGTGGCATCTGACTCAGATGATGAAAATGAACATGCGTCGGTCTGCTCTGCTTTTGACCGTTATTGAGCAGAACCCATCAACAGCATAGATGCATGTCCGCTGGAATGGTGGTTGAAGCATGAAGGGACATTTGAATCTTTACTGCATCTGCCACTTAAATATCTTGCAACGATGGCTACAACAATGCCATGCCAATGCCGGTTCTCACTTTCAGGTGACATTGTAAACAAGATGCAAGCAGCATTATCTCCTGCAAACTGTAACCAAACTTGTTTGTCTGAGCGATTGGCTGAAGTAAGACTGAGTGGATTTGTAGGTTCTAAAGTTTTACATTGTTTTATTTTTGAATGCAGTTATTTTTTTTTACATAATTCTACATTTGTAAGTTCAACTTTCATGATAAAGAGATTGCACCACAGTATTTGTATTAGGTGAATTGAAATATATTATTTCTTGTGTTTTTTACAGTGCAAATATTTGTAATGAAAATAAATATCATGATCACTGTGCACTTTGTATTCTGTGTTGTAACTGAAATCAATATATTTGAAAATGTAGAAAACATCCAAAAATATTTGAATAAATGGTATTCTATTATTGTTTTACAGTGCTATTAATCACACGATTAATTTGTTTAATTACATGATTAATTTTTATAATCACTTAACATCCCTAATATACATATAATTGAATAATTGTTCTGAATTAATTTTTTTTTAAATAAAGTAGTAATAACATACAAAACTCTTCGGGAGAAAAAAAGAAAACATTCAAACACTCCTAAAGCCAGAAAAGAGGACACACGCTAGAACTTCACAATGTATATGCCATTGCATATTTTAAACATATTTTCAGCCTGTTTTCTTTTAATAATTGGTTGTCTGGCTTGCAAAATCAAAATGTTTGAGGCAATCATTCCAAATACATACTGTTTCTGCTATATAGAGAATTCTGCAAATTGCAAAATAGTGTAGAGGTTTATAAACTTGTAACTCCATGAATTCTAATAATTTTAAAGACTGTAAGTGAAATTCTAGCCCCATCAAATCAATGCCAAAATTACCATTGACTTTGATGGGGCTAGAATTTCACCCTGTCTCTCAAAGAAGAGGGGCATTCTTAGGTTAAAAGTGAAATCTTCAAAGCAGGTGTCCTTATCTATGGTATCATTACTGACAGCAACTGAGATTATTGAAAATGGAAAAAAAAAATAAATCTAATTTACTTCTCACTACTTAATCAGTTTACTTTTTGCATTTCTCTTAGATTCAAAATGAAATCAGATGAGCCAATTTCATTTTTGTTTTATAATCCATCCCTTGTCAATTTCACCTTCCAAGTTTTCATGCAGTCCCACAGCATTACAAACACTGCAGGGAAAGTCATGGACATTTTTTTATTGTGAATAGTTAGTTTTTATTAAAAGGAAGCTTTTAAAAAATATTATAGTGCAAAATGTGATAGTGGCCTTAGCTAGTTTCTTTCACTTTCTCGTCCATGGGCCTCTGGTGGCATCAAATATATTCAAAGCAATATGGAGACACAAAGATAATGGCTCTTATATCTAATCAATCTTTCTACATAATCTTGTAATAAGTCTTGTGTTTTTTTTAAATACTTCCATACGTATATTATACATAAAAACCACCAAGCCACTCAAAACCATTCATGCGCATACTAAAATTAACAGCTATTGTGCTGGCTAGCTCAGTGCAGCTGTTTGAACATATACACAAAACCAGCTGTCCAAAAGTAGCAGCTCTGTTACATATTGGTATTTTGTTTGGTTTGGGAAAGAATGACCATTTCTCCATTTACAGTATATCTTAAAAATTGTGGAGTGGCAGTATCATCTTAATACATCTACGTGCTCTCTGAGGACACAAAAGAGTTTGTTGCTGACCTGCAGCTGGTGTGCTCTTCTGTTTGAATCTTCTAATTACATGCCAAATTGAACAGGCTCAGGATTTGTCACTGAAAGGTGGTGGCATGTTTATGCTCTCTGCTTGAAAGAATGTGGCCAGGTAGAAGAACATAAGTGGAAACCAGGTTGAGGGGTCATATAAGTACTGCATCTGTCTGTCGCTAGCACGAGTTTAGTGATTTGGAGAGAAATGTACCCTTTAGGAATTGCACTGCTTAATGTTAGCTGTGTGTGTTGCCTTACTGTAATGAAGTCCCCTTACATTTATTTTCCTAGCTGGTTGACAGCTCTTGTGTTAGGATGTTGGGGTTACAGGCAGGAGCGGCTGGAGCTGTTTTGCTGGTCAGGGACAAAAATATTTTTGGTACATCCACACACACACACACACACACATGAACATACACACCCCGAGTGGCCAAGCCAAAATTAACAATAAACAGCCAAGCACCGAGCAGCACAGCACCCCCTGGAAGTTGTTGCCCAAAGCAACAGCCCTGCTTGACCACCCTGAACTGGCCCTGGGTACAGTGATGCTCAATTCATCTTCCAAGGTCACATCTCTGATTATTGTTACATCTATGACTATATGACTTGTTGTTTGTATTGCACTAGTATCTAGGGGTCACAGTCATAGCCCAAATGTTCTGAGTATTATGTGTGCACATACATTCATAACAAAAAGACAATTCCTGACTCACAGAGCTTACATTCCAAGTTGAAGATGAGAGACAACTAGTAGATACAAAAAACAGAGGGAAGAGGCAGAAACTACACTTATGATTGATATAATAAGCAGCACACCAGCTGCCTCACCACTGAGCCATGGGCCTTTCTCTGAAAAGGATCATTGGTGCCAAATGACAAAGGGAAATACTCCCCTCAGAGCAGTTAGCACCCACTCCTGCTGCATCACGTGGGAAGTTTGTGAAATTTCCACAGGCCTGCAGTCACAGAGGCAAAACAGGCCTGGATACATCCCTTAAGCATTTAAGGGATCCTACAAAGATTGTATATTAATGTTAACACTTCCCCATTTTTTCAGTTTAAATAATTTGTCTCCCTTTTCATTTGACGTTGACTCTTGAAAGAGCGACATCCCCAGTTGGTGGCTAGAGGAGTATTCTGCAGATGTAGGACAGCTCTGAATATCCAGCAAGCAGTGTGGTTCAGCTGGTGACATCTCTCAGCAGGGCATGGTGAGGGAACTGGTGGCATGGCTACCTCTATAAAATGTCACATAGGCCCGAAGGCCAAGTTTCTCAAGATGAATAAAGACCGCCTTAAAGTAAGTCTTGTTGGCCATGTGAAGTACAGTAGTCTTGGAAGGCAGCTCACCTAGAAGAAGGAAAACTCCTATTTCAAACCAAGGATGTCAGGCTTGGACAGCTGACCTGCAAAGCTTGTCCAGTAGATATACTCATGTGGTGCCATGAGCTGAGGTCCATGTCAAGTGTACCTCAGTGGGCTAAGGCGTTCCCTGCAAGCAACTGTTGTAACTGGGCAAGTTAAAGAAGCAAGTGGATACACAGAGTAAGCTGAGATGTGCAAATTGGAATATAAGAACGCTGACTGAGAGAAGCTTGGAGCTACGTGAGGTCTTAAAGAGGCGAAGAGTAAATGTAGCACATGTACAAGAGCCAACACAGTCTTCGTCTTATGGATTTCAGAAACATCTGAACCACAGGGCACCAGAAAGGCTCCAGTGGTGGAAACATAAGCATGGGAATGAAAAGAAACCTGTCACAACTAGGGCTTGGACAGTCAGACCTAGTTGTCAGAGTCAGGAGTCGAGTCAAGGGTCAGAGCTGTAACCAGAGTCCAAGACCAGAGGCAGGGATAAGGAGCAAGGCAAGAATTAGGAACAGGTCAGGCAAGCAGTACTGAGGGACAAGTCAGGAAAACAGAGATCAGGCAAGAAGGCAGGAGCCAATATACCACCTAGCCAGAAATTCACAGTTTCATGAACTGTGCCTCCTTCGGACTTAAATAGAGCAGCCAGACCAATCAATGAGGCTGAGCACTCCTCCAATCAGGACCCCGGTGGGCAGGGCCTCTGGTGGTGCCAGGATTCCATTAGCCGCTCATCCCAGTATTTATTGGCAAGCTATTGGTAGCAGCTGGGCTTCAAAGGCTGTCTGGGGCCCCATAGACCCATCTTCAAGACCTAGGGTTTCCCACAAAACTTTTAAACAAGGAGTAATGTGTAGACTTCCATAGGGATGTGTGGAGGACAATGGGTTCAAACTAAAGTCAGCTTTGCTGGAAACAGCACGTGAAGCCTAGGAATGAAGAAACCAGTGCCCAAAAGGGAGATTTGATGGTGTAATCCTCTATTAAAATAATCTGTTGAGAAGAAAAAGGTAACCTTTAAAAAATTGCAGGCCAGTGGCTTGAGCAGTGATAAGATAGCATATAACAGGGATCGGCAACCTTTGGCATGCGGCCTGTCAGGGAAAGCCGCTGGTGGGCCGGGGCGCTTTGTTTACCTACAGCGTCTGCGGGTTCAGCCGATCGCAGCTCCCACTGGCTGCGGTTCACCGTTCCAGGCCAATGGCGGCTGCCGGAAGCGGCGGCCAGCACATCCCTTGGCCGCGCTGCTTCTGGCAGCCCCATTGGCCTGGAACGGCGAATCGCAGCCAGTGGGAGCTGCGATCGGCCGAATCTGTGGACGCTGCAGGTAAACAAACTGTCCCGGTCCAGCAGCGGCTTTTCCTGATGGGCCGCATGCCAAAGGTTGCCGATCCCTGGCATATAAGGAGTCCAAAAGAAGTGTTAAGACAATTAAAAATTTTACGTATGATGAGCTATGTAACCAAACAGGAGGATATGAAGGAGAAAAGACTATCTACAAACTTATGTCAATCTTGTCCAGGATATGTATGATGGAGTGACTACCATCGTCAGATTGAAATGGGGCTACAGCAGATAATTTCTAATAAACATTGGCCTACACCAAGGGTCAGTGCTGAGCCCTTTTTGGTTTGCAGTTGTCTTGACTGTGATAAGTGAGAATATCCAAAGGGAGCTGCCTTGGCATATGCTGTTTACTGATGACTTAGTGATATGTGCAGAAGATTGTGAGACCCTGCAAACCAACTTTTGAGCAGGTGGGACTGAGAGAGCGAACATTGGTAAGACTGATGCTATGATAAGTGAGGGAGGAAGACTCCCCATAAAGAATATTACAGGCAGAGAGCCTAGAAAAGAAAAATAATTTAAATATCTAGGATCAATGGTTGCTGACAATGGTGCCCTCTGAGCTACTTGGTGCAAAAGGTGGAAGCTGACCTCAGTTCTTTGTGACAAAAATATGCCAATAAAGTTAAAAGGTACAGTGTATAAAACTGTAATTCAACACATCTTAATATATGCAACAGAGACTTGGCCAATCACAAGACAGGAAATCAGTACGCTCTCCCCCTCGGAAATGAAGATGTTGAGATAGTCAAATGGTTGGGCACTTCTTGATAGGAAACAAAATGAGGTTGTGAAGGGGCCTATTGATGATTGCCCAAACTGAAGACTACCCAGGAGGCTGGACTACATTGGTACGGACATGTCCAGTGGAGACCTTAGAGTTATATTAGTAGGATGGCCCTTGCAGTGATTATGTACAGAAGACAATCAAGGGAGAGGCCAAAGACTCAGTACATAGACTAGATATCAGCAGACCTTAGAAAGGCCAATTTGCATGATAGCTAGACATACAATCATGAGTTTTGGAGGAAGGCTATAAAAGTTGCCAGCACTGAAGGGAATTGGTGAGGACGAGGAGGAAGAGGAGGAGGAAGAAGGTTAATTTGACATTCAAAAGTTATTGCACTATCCATCAGTCTTCGACAAACAGCCCAAGGGGGGAATGGATGGAATATGGGGTTAATTTTAAACTGAAATTGTTGGCCTTTTTACAGATTTGTATCATTTCTATGGCAGCCAAATCACATTTATTTTTTATTGTTTATTAAAGACTATTGCTTCTGATTTAAACTCTATTTTTCATAAAATATGAAAGTTAGAAGTAGTCACAAATTGGTGCAGCATAGGTTCTCAGGCAGGTTATCAGTGTCAGCTTAAACTCCTTCAGACCACCTGTTAGGATATAGATATTCAGGCCTGACTGCAAAGGCCTGTACTTTAAGAATTTAGGTGTATTCTTATCACTTGGCTAGTTCTAGAGGTATAAAAGAAAGAATCAAAATCACTGTCTGCTGGTGTAAGGTCCTTCTCTTACTGTGACAGTCTGAGGCCCTGTTCTTAGGCTAAGGCCTTTGGCTAAGCAGCAGAGGCAGCCAGAAGCTAGGAAGCGAACAGTCACATCCTCACATTCCAAACTAGTCACATTGAAATAAGGTGCTATTGGGCTGTTAGGCAGTATCAGGACAGGATTGTATTCCTGTCACCCCCAGAGAAAGGGAAGTGCCTAGAAAATGTAAAAGGAAACTTAGTTTGATAGCATCCTGTCTGGCAAGAACTCACTTATCAATAGCTGGGATGTGAAATCCTCACTTCTGTATTGTCTTGTCATTATAGTTCCCACTTTGCTATTGTTTGTCTGTATAATCTCTGTCTGGTTCTGTGATTGTTCCTGTCTGCTGTATAATTAATTTTGCTGGGTGTAAACTAATTAAGGTGGTAGGATATAATTGGTTAAATAATCATGTTACGATATGTTAGGATTGGTTAGTTAAATTTCAGGAAAATGATTGGTTAAGGTATAGCTAAGCAGAACTCAAGTTTTACTATATAGTCTGCAGTCAATCAGGAAGTGGAAGGGGGGGTGGGGGAGGGAGATGGGAACAGGGAATGGGGATAAGAAAATTGGAATCATGTTTTGCTAAAGGGGAAAATGGGAACAGGGAATGGGAGTAAGGAAATTGGAATCATGTTTGGCTAAGGGCAGGAATGGGAACAGGGACATAGGTGTAAGGCTCTGTGGTGTCAGAGCTGGGAAGGAGGACACTAAGGAAGGAACCTGTATTTAAGCTTGCTGGAAGTTCACCCCAATAAACATCGAATTGTTTGCACCTTTGGACTTCGGGTATTGTTGCTCTCTGTTCATGCGAGAAGGACCAGGGAAGTGAGTGGGTGAAGGAATAAGCCCCATAACACCACCTGGCTGTAAAAATGAAACACAAGCTTTAAGGGAAGCTTTCAACTTCGGTTTTCTAATTTTAAAAATACTTTAAAAAGAGCAGGTTCTGCTGCCTCTATTTTTATAAATTGTTTTTAGATTGCTGAATCCACATTCTAAAATATCATTATGTATATGTGATATAGGAATTAATAAACACAAGCTTCACTCTGCTGATTTATGATGTAGCAAAAGCCTATTAGTGGAAAAACAGCTAATTGCTGTACGTAGTTACTTAGCTACAAATCTATTCATTTTTCATTTCTAATTGTAATGCAAGGCTGATCATTGCCAGTCTGCACCATTATTGTTAAAACACTAATCATGAGTCTAAGTCAACAACTTGTACCAGGGGGTCAGGAGCTCCTTTTATTAGCTCTAATGTGAAGTGTGTTATTGTGTCACATCCAGAAAACCTGACTGTTAGCATAAAGTGATAAACTTTCAATTAATTAATTAATTAGACATGTAAGAATGTTACAGCTTTAGCTATCCATTGCTTCCAATAACACAGCAGGATATGCTTGGACCAATCCTCTATTCCTCACCTAGGCAAAACATTTATTTACAGAAGGAGTCCCAGGGCATAAGGACTGCATGATCGTTCCATAGATCTTTAATCCCAGATTATGCACCTGAATTGTGCCATACAGTAGCATAATTCACCAAAGGGGTGAACCAAAGTGAAAATATTATTGTTTTTTATTTGTATTACCGTAGTCCATAGGAGCCCTAATCATGGACCAAGACCTCATAACACTGCACTTATTCTGTATACGCAGTATAATTGTAGCCGTGTCAATCCCAGGATATTAGAGAGGCACGGTGTGGGAGGTAATATAATTTATTTACAATTTTTTTCTCATGACAGAAGTATTAGCTCATCCACCTTGTGTCTCTTATTCTGTATAGTAATTTGATCCAAGGGTCAGAATATAAGAGCTCTATGTTGTGGAATATGTAGCAATTTGGTAGCCAGAAAATCTATATAAGAAAAATTCTTATCTCCATGCTATGTCTGACAATTACAATATACCTTGAGCTGAATTCATGAATATCCAATTTTATATTAAAATAATATCTAGTATTATTTGCATGGACCATTATTTTTAAAAAAAGGTGCTTAAAGTTGGGATCCTAAATCCATAGTTAGGCAACGAAATAGATCCCACTGAAGTCAAAAGCAAAACTCCCATCGACTTCAATGGGGCCAGAATTTCACTTAAAATGTGTGCTCATAACTATTGAAAATCAGGCCACTTAATTTGTATGTAAGGGCCAGATTTTTAAGGAATTTAGTCATTTAAATGTATTAGTTATGTTTATTTATATCCAGAGACGTTAATGCCTTTTATATTCTTTCATAGCTGAAATTTTCTGTAGGATGGCTGTAATTGTAAATTCATTTTATATAGATTAATCTAATGCAGATTTACATTTATTTATTTAAATTCTCATCGAACTAACAAATAGAGAAAATGACATATAATCAGAATATTCCTCACATTTAGCATGCACACAAATTCAAGGCCATAAACTTTAGGCATGGAAGGCTTCATTACCCATTTCCATATAAGCATAGAGTTTCATTACAGTGCAATTCAAAGAGGGTCTAGGTATACAGAGAGATCAAACTGGTTTCAGAAACTTGGCGTGCTTCCAGACAGGGGAGTGCATGTCTTCTCTTAGAGGAAAATGTGTTTTTCTATGTTATATTGATGGGATGAGTAGGTTAGAAGTACTTTCACAACCTAATACAAGCAAAGAATCTATTAAAAGTAATACGGCTAAAAGTAATAAGGCTATTACTCTGCTGTTTTATTACATTCTATGTTGTAACCTTGCAATCTGCTCTTAGTAGCTATGATGCCCCAGGATCAGACCAAACAATGAATTATGACTGCCACAATTCCTGACCTGACTCCCCTTGTACATTGTATCTCATATATTTGAACAGTAGCATTACTCCCACACCAGATCAGGTGACAATGACTGGCATGCATCCACAGGCAGGTCCATACCTTCTGCCTCCAGGCTCCTCAGAAACTCCTTTACAGTACAGATAGTCCAGCATTGAGTGTGATTTGCATCTCTTCCTCCACCACATCCAAAGACTCCAATACGACTGGCAGCTGCTTCATCTACATCTGAGAGGTCTCCCCCAAGACCTCTCTGAGCTGCCAGTCTTTTAACAGGACTTCCTCAGGACATGGAAGCTAGTTTCAGTGACAAGGTTCATAACAGTCATCAATGGGGAGGACTTTCTTGCAGAATCCCTGCTACACAATTCACATTGTATTGCGCAGGGGGTGGAGTGTCCTTTGGTGGACTGGGCCAGAGATTGGTCCTGACTAGTATCACCAGACTCTGAGACCTCCTGGACTATAATTTCAGAGGAACTGAGTGGACCCTGTGCACTCGACCAGTGGATGGGGATGCCCATCCCTTGTGTCCCCTCTCATGTGTTCCAGGAGGTGATGGCAGCCTTGTCTCCTGCTTCTCCTGTGACTTTCCTCAAGTGGGCCCTATGAGAGGTCACTCCCCACCCTTCCACCCCATATCTCCTTACCCCTGTTCCTCCAGCCTCCCCAGCTGCACCTGACATACCATTTGAATGACATCCAGTTTGTCTGCCTTTAGTTATGGGCAAGCCTAGACCTGCCTGCACCAGTACGTCAAATAATACCAGCTCAGGTGACTAGCACATTGGGGATGAAATCAAGACTCCACCCACTCTCCACATCCATCCATCCATCTGCACAGAAGAAGGATGTAGCAGTCCTGTAGTGCCTGCTCTTCCACTGTCCAGTGACTGGCAAGCTATGTATCCCTGCAAGCTATGTATCTTAATCTTCTTTACTGTCTTGGGTTGGGCAAGTAACACATTTACCCTAAAAATGGAGAATAAAAATCTATTGACTTTAAAGTAGTTTTGAAATTGTAAATCTCCCAAACTGCAGTCAAGTACACTTACCAAGCTGCCAGTAAACCCAACATGTACCCTGCATGAGCATGTGAAAATGCACTAGGTGAAGGATATAATGAGAGTTCTTACTCATTAAGAGTTCTGTAGCATGAAACTGGGTGCGCACATTGTGAGGTTCTGAGCACCCTGACCTCCCATGGGAGTATGACTCTCTTATACAACTCATTTGTAGGTTTAAAATTCTTCTAGGGTGAAATTAACCCTTATGCAGAAAGCCTTGAATGGACCCCACTTACTCTCCATGTTAAGTGATTAAGTTGATTTTAAACAGTAAATAGAGTCTTGTGGGAGCCACTGTCTGGAGGATCAATTTAATCCACACTGAATACTGTGACTGAGTGCTGTTAGCAGCTATAAATCCAGCACTTTGAAAGCCAGCACTCTGGTTACTTAGAACATCTAGGGCACTGGGTGTAGTTAGAGTAGGAGGGACTTAGGTAGTTTGGATAGTTTGCATCTATATATATAGGGAGCCTGATGAGCTAATCAGGTAGGTAGTGCTGAGAAGAAAGTAAGCTGTATAAAGGCTGAGCCAGGGAGCAGGAAGGGAGCACCACATAACTGCTGCTATGTCATGATGATGTATGTGGAACATAAACAATAATACAGATACTTGGTGGACTGTGTGTGCAGCTTAATTCAGAAAGAGGGCCTACCAGGCAGGGTTTTGAGAAGCTGAAGGGAGAGACTGTTCACAACACCCACTCCAAATTTCTTTGTGTTGTAGGTGAATTCAGTTGCTTATGGGTGTTTTTCTCCATTTTGCTAACCTCTAATCAAGAGCAGGAACAAGATGTGATCTGGATTGCTTAGTAACAGAGAGCTTCTGCATGATGTATTACTCATTATCAAGAAACAAAAAAAAAATTCTCCACCCCTGGCATGTAGTTTCTTTAATGACAAATTGGTGTAGCTAAACCTTCTTTGACTTTTGTGCATCCTGTGTAATAGACTGTAATCTCAAATGCTTCCTGCTGGGTGAACTAATAAGTATTCCCTTGAATTGCAATAGATATGTACACTTTTAGCAGCAGGAATCAAACAGGATCAGAAGTTCTTAATCTAAAAGTTGGAGGAGCAGTGTTATCAGAAATATTGAGATGCACATAATTTAGATTATGTTTCAAACTGACTCCTGATTTTGTGATTGACACAGTATGAGTAACAACCCTCCCCTTGCCCTTCTAAGTCTATATTTTTATTTATCTTGGTTAAGAGGGGGACATTTTTTCAATTACTTCCTTAATTTTGAGTGTTTTGTACACGGCAGACTGGGGGTTCACTTTGTTATCAGTAATAAAAAGTAACGGGTTACAGAACAGAAAGCTAAATGAAAATTGGAACTCCAATCCCCAGAAAGTAAGCTTTAAATAAAATGTAATTCTAATGCTTTTGGGGGGATTGATTCTGTTAAAATCTGAGAGCTGTGATACTTACAAAATACAGAATCTGAGCGTGTTTGCATGTGATAGATTTAGTATATTTCAATAGTAGTAGAATCCTATTATTATTCATTTCTTCTTTCTCTTTTTTATGTCTTTTCCTTACCTTCTTTATCTTCCTTTTATCTATTTTCATCCCTGTTCCTTCCATTTCTTAAAATTACTGTTAATGTAGCCATCTTTCTCATTGGCCAGTTGGAATTAGCATTTATTGTAATGACACTTACTTTGAAAAAAAGGCACACTGCCCCTGAAAATGCTGATTGAGTGCAGTGGGTGAAAGTATCTTTGATCTTTTTAGAGTCTGTAGCACTGAAGCACCAAAACAGATTTTTCATCAAACCGAAATGCACACCTTCCCCCTGATTTCCCCCAAAATCCAAGCAGTTGTCAACTGTCCTTTCTATACAAAATTTGAGGGGTTCATCTACCCTATGTACTCAACTAAAGATTGCTGGATAGTTTTTCAGGTACTGTCAGAAAAGGATAAATTTTAATTCTTGATAAACAAAGAAGGTATGTTTATGATCACAGAAATCGCCTCCTGCCCCTACTAAAACAAAATTCACACTAAGCTATCAGAATGCACATAGCAACCATTCATACTGGGGGCTTTTGGGAAATAAAAGTGGGACAAGAAACCATATATAGCTTCGCTGTTTCTGTGCCTGTGAAAACATGTTTAAGCTTGTTACCTTAGTACCTCTTGCCAAAATAAGATGAAAGACTTCTTCAGAAGGACTGTAGTATGCTCACTCCTGTACAGCATTCTACCTTGTCCTACCAGATCAGCAAAAAAAGAAAAAAAAATCCTTATATGGTGGCAATTTTTTTTTCTAAAGTCAAGCCAACATGTGAATTCAGGAAAGAATCTATGTGTTCAGAGGGCATCCTGCCCATTCACTTATTGGAAAAGCTGCTGGTTTATGGGTCAGGTACCAAATTCTGAAGAGTTTTTATGGTTAACAATGCTGCAAGTGGCATGTGTTCTGCAGTTTAAAATTTGAATGAGTTAGGAATTGAGTATGCATTATATGAAACATAAGGAGGATGAGAGAGTATCTGAGGGGAAGTGACAGGTGGAGCAAGAAAATATGTTGACATCAGATAAATATTTATTTGTAATTTACCGTATTCCCCCCCAAAAGAGACTCCTTTAAACTAATCTAAAAGTCAGTAAAAGAAAACTACTAGAAGGGATTCTGAAAAAATCTTTTTTTGCAAGACAGGCAAGGTTTTAGTTAATATAAAAATATTTGCAAAAAGAAAAGGAGTACTTGTGGCACCTTAGAGACTAACCAATTTATTTGAGCATGAGCTTTCGTGAGCTACAGCTCATTTGCATCCGATGAAGTGAGCTGTAGCTCACGAAAGCTCATGCTCAAATAAATTGGTTAGTCTCTAAGGTGCCACAAGTACTCCTTTTCTTTTCTGCGAATACAGACTAACACGGCTGTTACTCTGAAACCTATAAAAATATTACATCACATTTTCATCACAAATGTAACAATACTTAAATGTTGTCAATGTCATATGATAAACATATGCTGTACCACATTCTCTCCTTTTCAATTTCCAATCTAGAGGAATTTCAGTGATTTTAATAGGTGAGAAAGTAATACAACATAAAAGGTTTATCTGGAAAAAAAAAAGTTTAGTGAACAGCTCCAAGAAGGCTCTGTCAGAGAATCTCTGCACAGCATAATGTGTTGTGTGCCTCATTGAATTGGCTTCTATTTTCAGCTGCACATTCTCAGAGTAAATTTTTCCCAACAAAAACAATTATCCAAAGTATTGTGATTGAAGGGTGGGAGATTTGCCCTTTGTACCAGATTACAACTGCTGTTCAACATAAATTTTTAGACTTTAGTTTATATAAAGTTTCCACATCTTTTATGAATTATAATCAACATCCACTGCTTCCAAAATATTTTTCAAAGCATTGCTGTAAATGATTGTATGTTTTTATTTCCATCTTTGTCCATTTTTTTTACGTCTCTTCTGTTCTATAGTTCTCCAGAGTTTATCATAATGGAAGAGCAGCAGAAAAGGAGGATAGTATGTAAAAACATTACCCTGCTGCATGTAGAGTCTGAAAATAAAATAGAACCTAAGAACGGCCATACTGGGTCAGACTAATGGTCCATATAGCCCAGTATCCTGTCTTCTGACAGTGGCCAATGCCAGATGCTTGAGACGGAATGAATAGAATGGGCAATCATTGAGTGGTCCATTCCCTGTTGTCCCCTCCCAGCTTCTGGCAAACACAGGCAAGGGACACTCAGAACATGGTATTGCATCCCTGACCATCCTGGCTAATAGCCATTGATGGACCTATCTTCCATGAACTTATCTAGTTGTTTTTTTTTTAATCCTGTTATAGTTTTGACCTTCACAATAGAGTGGATGGGAAATCAGAAAAAAGAATGAGGACTCTCAGATTTTCCTCTGTAAGAATAAAACAAACAAAAAGTGCTGAACACCTTAGCTGAGTGGTTTAAGTACAAGTCTGGGATTTGGGAAGTCCTGTGTTCTAATTCTGTCTCTGCCTTCAATGGTTTTGGACAAATGACTTAACAGCTTTGCTTCCATTTCCCCATCTGGAAAATGGTGGTGATTATAACTCAGTTACAACGGACTCCTTGTTGTTTTTGTGGATGCAGACTAACCATGGCTACCCCTCTGATACTTGATACCTCAATTAGTTGTTGGAAGCCCATGCTGTTACATGGGTGTAATTCATAAAATCACAAGTGTAAAAAAGCCAAAAATGGCTAAGTAAAAGAATCCCAGTGAGGATTGAACCTGGTGATATTCTGAACAAGCCCTGAGCCATGCTTGTAGCTGTTTCCATTACTTCATACTGACTCTTTAGCCATTCCAGGCTTCAGGGTGATGTTTGGGGTGCCTGTGTATGCTGGTTGTGGTGTTGTGTGGGGGTTGCATTGTGCTGAGAGAGTTAAGTGGGTAGCCAATGAGGGGTCTGTCATGAGGAGCTGTGTGTGTTTGGAGTTATTATGTGTGTTGGTTGTATTGATTTGTGTGCGTTATGCTGGAAGGTTTGTGTTGATTTGGGCACAGGTAATCTGCCTTCTGTGCAGTCTCCCTCTTGCAGTCAATATAATTGTTGCAAGCAAATTAGCTGTAGAGTCAGGGTGGTGATTTGTTGAGCTACATCTGATATCACAATAGTCTAGGACACTTGGTGTGTCATAAATAAATGCAAGTCTGTATGTTTTACCTGTGTGTAATACGTGTATTATGTGGGTCATAAAATCAAAATGGCTGAAAATTAAAAAATTGGATGGTAACAGACTGCAAAACCCAGTTATGATTTAACCTGAATCTATTCTGAACAAAAAGTGTCCTCAACCATGCTTGTAGCTATTTCCATTGCTTCACACTGACTCGACAGTTACTCATACCTTCTTGTCAACTGGTGGAAATGGGCCACTCTCATTACCTCTACAAAAGTGATTTTTCTTCTCTTGGTATCCTACTGTTAATTGAATTGTCTCATTAGACTGACCTCCCACTTGGTAAGGCAACTCCTATCTTTCCATGTACTGTGTATTTATACCTGCTACTGTATTTTCCAATCCATGCATCTGATGAAGTGGGTTCTAGCCCACAAAAGCTTATGCCCAAATAAATTTGTTAGTCTCTAAGGTGCCACAAGGACTCCTCATTGTTTCTACAGATATAATGGGCTTCAGAGTGACAATCAGAGTGACAATCCTGGGATCTTATTTTATAGATGTCAGGATTAATTGAAAAATGCTTGTAAAGCCCTCTGAACATCCATGAACTCTGAACGCCGTATTCTTATTTACCGCTGAATTTTAGCAAGCCTGATGGAGGGAAATGTGTTCTAGGGATTAGGGCTCTGGACTAGAAGCAAAGTGACCTGGCTCTGTCACTGCCTGTCTGCATAATCTTGGGTCAATCATTTCAATTTTCTGTGCTTCTATTTCCCCACCTGCAAAATAGGGATTATGATAGGGGTGGTTGCTAATGAGGCTAAAATCTACAAATTAAACCCCTCTTAAGAAAACAAAGTAAAAAACCTTTCTGCTAAATATCTCTTCTCCCAGTGCAGCCTGGGTTTGGAGGTGGGGGGAATGAATAGGAGGAGGAATGGGGGGCATGGAGGCAGAGTGGAGTGGGACAGGCTGGGTGAGTGCAACCCAGAGTGGGAGGAACTGGCAATATCTAGCATTTTGAGTGCAGATACAGCACCATAGAGAGTAGTTCAAGAAGGAAGGACTGGTGACTTGCCTTCTTCTTATGAAAGAATGAAGCAGGTCTGAGACTAGAGCAAACTCAAAAGCTGCTTTCTCAGGCCTCTTCAGGTGTTGAATAAAGAGTTTGCTTCAGAGTGTGTGAGCAGCTTCAGTGCAGAGTCCCCCCAACCCCGGAAGCTTGTCTGTGACTCTGTATAGGAGACAGAGAGGCAAAGAAGCTTATCAGCATGATCCTTTGGATTTGAAGAGCAGAAGCAGCAAATGGGCCCGAAACCCAGAACTTAGGTTATGCACCAGCCACAATTGATGATACTTAATTGCCTCTGTTAAAGGCTTTGTTGTTGTTTTTTTTTTTTACCATTCCCAGAGACATTGCAATACCAGGTCAATGCATGGGGTGGACAGAACAAGCTCCCATTCCATCCCCCTGTTTCAAAAATCAATTTAATATACAGTCCTCAAATAAAGGACATTTATTTGTACTTTGATAAAGGTACTACACTTTGATCTTAGGTCCGAGGAGCCGAGAAGCGATAAAGGCTTTGGGTTCTACAGATTAAAAGCACTAAATAAGAGAGAGGGATCCTTATTATTACATGGAGAGTGCAGTAGTGTGGCAGGGTGCCTCCTTTTGACTTACCCTTTTGACAGGTGTCGGAACCCTGTGGAGAGATGTTGACTGTTAACTGCTGAGTTATCGTGACTGGTGGGGCTTGTTAGTGGCTCCGTGGGAGTGAGTGAGTCGTGAGTGATTCTTTAAGGAGAGGGAACTAGAGTCTAGGACAAAGAGGTTGCCTCAGGGCAACCCTATGACCAAGCAAGAAAGGGAGAAAACTTAGCCTGAGGTTTACAGTGTGGTTGGTATTTGATTTATCAGCAAAGCTAATCCGCCTGCCCCCTGGAAGTGTATGTTGCTTTTGGTTACACTACCTGTCTACACCATTATACACTTAGCTTGGTAGCTCTGAAAATTTCTCATCTACACTTCTCTTTACTGATGGGACATGTCCTTTTTTTCTGAACAAAAATTTACCCACAACCTAACAGTACAAAAAATGACATGAAGGGAGAGAGACCACACAGCCAATAGTCAAGAAGTATCCCTTCACTTTGATTCACATGGAAATTAAATAAGCTTAGTCGTTGTTAGTGTTGATCTCATTTTGAGTTGTGTTAGCAGCTATATCTTCCTGGCCTTGAATTTTACTTCAGCTCCATTGTTATCATGACAGCAAATATCCTGGGTTGAGCTTTGAGGCAAGGTAGTGGTTTATTCAAGTCTCAGTGTAGTGAATGGACAGAATCCCATAGGCTTTAATGGGAGATGGATGAGTCCTGTGAGCTCTGATTTCTTTATGACAGCACACACATAATTTCCTGGTTTGAAGACTACTAGTTTTTCTATAGGTGCTTTAACAGACTTGTAAAAGTTTCTAACCTAGCTTGGTATAATCTCTGTAATCATATCGAAGAGACCATTAATCAGCCTGCCAATGGATTGTGAAGCTTATTTTTCCAGTTTGTTCTGGCCTTGGATTTCTTAGGCTGTGGATTTCCCATATCTCTGGGCATTTAGATACTGACTTTATATAAGTTACCTGTTACAGTCTGGAAGTAAACACTGCAGGAGTCTGGAGCCCCATGGGAATAGGTCAACTGGCTTTAGAATCATAGAATATCAGGGTTGGAAGGGACCTCAGGAGGTCATCTAGTCCAACCCCCTGCTCAAAGCAGGACCAATCCCCAACTAAATCATCCCAGCCAGGGCTTTGTCAAGCCTGACCTTAAAAACTTCTAAGAAAGGCTTTATCTTCCCCAGTTGGATATGAAGGACAAACTTTGTTCTGCCGAACCCCATTCATCTCCATTAGTTTCAAAGGGACTCAGCAAGGGTAAGAGTCAGGGCAGACTTTGATGCAGCAAGCCATACTTCATGCAGTTGGGGTGCAAACTAGTAGACTAATGAAAGTTAAATTAAAACACATGGATGGATTTAGTGGTGCTTTTTCCATTATCATTATTAATTTTTTTAAAGAACATTACTACATGAAAGGCATAAATTATTAATACAGCAAATAAACCACATACAATGCAAAAGTCAGTCAAGAGAAAACAATTAGTGATTGTGGTTCCTTTTAAATTTTGCTCATTCCAACTAGCAACATTTTTACATGGCAGAAATGGGACTAAAATAATGCATTTGGGGGTAGAGGGGTGATGGTATGTGTTGGAAGGGGAGCTAGAGCTATTTTTAATGGCACTGCAACATGTCCACCAACTGACATTTAACTAAGGGATATAAGAATTTATAGATGTAAAGTAGGAAAAGATCTTGGTCTTGTTTTCTGAGATTGCACTTTGCTGAGGTTTGCCTTCTATAGTGGAGAAGAGTGGGTAAAATGAGGAATATTTAATAGCAGCTGTGTTAGTCTGTATTCACAAAAAGAAAAGGAAAGAGGATAACTGTAATGATTTTTTTGTGATTGGCTAATCATTCAACACAGGCCACTCAATAGTCTGCGGATGGTCACTGTCAACCTGACCTAATCTGACCTGACCTAGTGACAGAAATAAAAGACTATTTCTAAGTCCCAGTCCCCAAACCACCCAGGCCTCAGCATTTGAGTAGAGCACTGATTGCATTTTAGCAATATGGAGTTATGGTAGATACAGTAGATAGGTAGAAACTGTGGTCACACACTGCTTTTATTTATACCAGTGTTGATATGGAGCAACCCCACTTCCTTTGGGTTAAATGAGATGTAAATGAGAGCAGAGTTGGGCTAAAAAATTAGACAGGATTAGATTTGCTTTTATAAATTAATATACTAGTGAAAAGAAAGAACAAAATCAGTTTAGATGTATGGCGTTTCATTCTTTGTTTTATCATATGACACCCAAAGTTATGCTGGGCACTTCACACACATGTAGAATGAGTCCCAAAAAGCTTAAAATTGCAAACAGACTACTTATAGAAAAAGGAATAAGAAAGTGGTACAACACAATCCAAATTCCAGGGCCGTAACCAGGGTGGTGCAAGCGGGACAGCCGCCGAGAGAGCAAAGCCACTGGGGTAGAAAAAATGGGGCAGAAACTGAGGTGACAGGTAAAGCCCAGCATGAAGGGGCTCATGGAGGTTCTCCCCCCGACTCACCCTAGTGGGCCCCCCAGCCCTCCTACACTAACCTATCAGCATTTGTAGGACAGGAACCACAGGATTATGGGGACCTGCTGGCTGTAACACATTGTGTAGTAGGCTCAGAAGAATGGTAGCTGCTCTTCCTGTCCATGGGCTGAATTAGCTGTTGCAGACAGGCTGCTCTTCACCAAGATGATGTGGTTGAAGGAGATTTCCTCATCTTCAGAGAGCCACCAGAAGTTGGGCTCTACGTGAGTGAAGTACATTTCACTCACTGCTGACTGTGTGATGACTGAGTTTTTTGGTAGCAACAAGATATGTGTATAATATACATTTCAAAGTAAAACATATTTAAGTTACCAGAACTTGTTTTTAAAAATAGTGCAAAGAGTCAGAAGCAGCAAAACAGTTTGCAAGAGTGCAGATGAATACAGTGGCCAACATAACTGAGTGCCTAAAATTAGTCTTGCTAATTTAGATTCCTAAACAAAAGTGTCCTGATTTTTAGAACAGAATATCTACACTCTCACTGCATTCACTCCAAGTTGCAGGTGCCTCTGAAAATCAGGATATTTTTGTTTGAGAGTCTAAATAGAGATTTAGGTTCCTAACTTAAGCACTCACATTTGAAAATTCTCACCCAGTACACACACATGAATGATAAGTTTATCCGAATTTAAAAAAGTAAAACACAGAGTGTGCTTTTGAAGTTGCTCTGCTTGCTTTTGGTGTGTTTGACTAATCATTCTGTCACAGGGATACTGGATCTCTAAGAGGCAATGAGCCTGTCCACCTATGACAAGTTTAACTTGCCTCCCCAGGTGGGGAAATAACTTGTCACATGACAGGAAAGGTTATGTTACTGACTGAGATCAGATCTAGGGATATAAGGGAGAGGTCTGAAGGAGAATGAGGAGTTACAGCCGCCAGGGTGAGCTATGGGACAGGGAGGCCAGGACAATGATACTGAATAAATTAGATCCTGGGAGAAGGGGAATATTATGGTAAATACCTCGACTATGACTGAACTACTCTGGGGGAACTCAGAGGGATTGAGGCCCAACAGCGCAGAGCAACCCGTGGACACAAAGGGGGCATATGGGACGTGACTGAGCCTGGTATACATTCTTACCTTTTGGTTGATTTTACTGCTTTTAGGGTATACAGCCCCAGGCACACTGCACACTCTGGAGAATATATGTACAATATGTTTACAGCTTTGAGATTATGGTGGAGGAGTGGAGAAATTGCTCACTAATATTTGTACTTTAATCAAAAGTTTTGCATGTCTAGGTAAAGAGTAAGTATATTTCTATCTGAAATGTATGTATTAAGTTTCAATACTTCTCTACCAAGATTGATAAATGTTTGAGTATATTCATCCATGTTGTTACTTAGGATATTGATACTGTCAGTGTCAATTTGAATGAATGAATTTGACCCCTTCATATTTTGCATTTAAATATTTAAATTCCAAGCACAGCTTTCTGAAAGAAAGACTAAAACTTTGAACAGCAAAATCTTCACTGAAAATGCTTCTAAGCTTAAAAATCCACTACACGTCACAATCTAAGCTTTAAAAAACTTTGGGATTTTCTTTGACTCACTACAAAAGTTTAAGTATAAGCTACTCTTCAAAACTTGTAGTTCTTTAGTCTTCTTAAAAAGAAGAGTTCAACTATTTTTCAGCTTAATGACTGAAAAATTTTATTTGTTAGTTTCCTGAAAATCCCACCTTATCCGTGGTATAAAAACTAAAGAGTTCATGGGATTTTGAAGATTTCTAACACAGAAAAAAATCTTTCATGCTCTTGTGCAATTTATAAGCTCTAGAAAAAAAAATACATCATAAGATTCATTTGTAATTCTAACCTTGTTACAAACTGCATTAAAATTCTTCCTTCAAGGGTTTGATTAGATTCAGCACTCCACATAAGTCTGGTAAAACTCTTCATTTTCACAGGCTCATCATCTCATTTAGCTGGTAGGAAAAAAAAAAAGGATCAAATATCCCTTGCTATACTTCTGCTCTTGTTGTTTATCTTATTAATCAGAAGCTTATCATATGGAAATGATCATTCAGCAATGCAAGGCTTGTTCTTCTATTTTAATTTTTATTATTGTACAATTTCAGTGTAGTTCTCTTTCTGCATTTCTTTAACCCATCTTGCACTAAAAGAAAAAAATCAGTTTTCAGATCATAGAATCATAGAATTATAGAATATCAGGGTTGGAAAGGACCTCAGGAGGTCATCTAGTCTAACCCCCTGCTCAAAGCAGGACCAATCCCCAACTAAATCATCCCAGCCAGGGCTTTGTCAAGCCTGACCTTAAAAACTTCTAAGGAAGGAGATTCTACCACCTCCCTACGTAACACATTCCAGTGTTTCACCACACTCCTAGTGAAAAAGTTTTTCCTAATATCCAACCTAAACCTCCCCCACTGCAACTTGAGACCATTACTCCTTGTCCTGTCCTCTTCTACCACTGAGAATAGTCTAGAACCATCCTCTCTGGAACCACCTCTCAGGTAGTTGAAAGCAGCTATCAAATCCCCCCTCATTCTTCTCTTCTGCAGACTAAACAATCCCAGTTCCCTCAGCCTCTCCTCATAAGTCATGTGTTCCAGTCCCCTAATCATTTTTGTTGCCCTCCGATGGACGCTTTGCAATTTTTTCACATCCTTCTTGTAGTGTGGGGCCCAAAAATGGACACAGTACTCCAGATGAGGCCTCACCAATCACGTCCCTCCATCTGCTGGCAATGCCCCTACTTATACATCCCAAAATGCCATTGGCCTTCTTGGCAACAAGGGCACACTGTTGACTCATATCCAGCTTCTTGCCCACTGTAACCCCTAGGTTCTTTTCTGCAGAACTGCTGCCTACCCATTCGGTCCCTAATCTGTAGTGGTGCATGGGATTCTTCCACCCTAAGTGCAGGACTCTGCACTTCTCCTTGTTGAACCTCATCAGATTTCTTTTGACCCAATCCTCTAATTTGTCTAGATCCCTCTGTATCCTATTCCTACCCTCCAGCATATCTACCTCTCCTCCCAATTTAGTGTCATCTGCAAACTTGCTGAGGGTGCAATCCATGCCATCCTCCAGATCATTAATGAAGATATTGAACAAAACCAGCCTCAGGACCGACCCTTGGGGCACTCCGCTTGATATCGGCTGCCAACTGGACATGGAGCCATTGATCACTACTCGTTGAGCCCGACAATCTAGCCAGCTTTCTATCCATCTTATAGTCCATTCATCCAGACCATACCTCTTTAACTTGCTGGCAAGAATACTGTGGGAGACCGTTTCAAAAGCTTTGCTAAAGTCAAGGAATAACACATCCACTGCTTTCCTCTCATCCACAGAGCCAGTTATCTCGTCATAGAAGGCAATTAGATTAGTCAGGCATGCCTTGCCCTTGGTGAATCCATGTTGGCTGTTCCTGATTAATTTCCTCTCCTCTAAGTGCTTCAGAATTGATTCCTTGAGGACCTGGTCCATGATTTTTCCAGGGACTGAGGAAAGGCTGACTGGCTATAGTTCCCCGGATCCTCCTCCTTCTCTTTTTTAAAGGTGGGCACTACATTGGCCTTTTTCTAGTCGTCCGGGACCTCACCCGATCGCCATGAGTTTTCAAAGATAATGGCCAATGGCTCTGCAATCACATCCACCAACTCCTTTAGCACTCTCGGATGCAGCGCATCCGGCCCCATGGCTTGTGCTCGTCCAGCTTTTCTAAATAGTCCAGAACCACTTCTTTCTTCACAGAGGGCTGGTCACTCCTCCCCATGCTGTATGCCCAGTGCAGTAGTCTGGGAGCTGACCTTGTTCATGAAGACAGAGGCAAAAAAAGCATTGAGTACATTCGCTTTTTCCACATCCTCTGTCATTAGGGTGCCTCCCTCATTCAGTAAGGGGCCCACACTTTTCTTGACTTTCTTCTTGTTGCTAACATACCTGAAGAAACCCTTCTTGTTACTCTTAACATCTCTCATTAGCTGCAACTCCAAGTGTGATTTGGCCTTCCTGATTTCACTCCTGCATGCCTGAGCAATATTTTTATACTCCTCCCTGGTCATTTGTCCAATCTTCCACTTCTTCTAAGCTTCTTTTTTGTGTTTAAGATCAGGAAGGATTTCACTGTTAAGCCAAGCTGGTCGCCTGCCATATTTACTATTCTTTCTACATATCGGGATGGTTTGTCCCTGTAACCTCAATAAGGATTCTTTAAAATACAGCCAGCTCTCCTGGACTCCTTTCCCCCTCATGTTATTCTCCTAGGGGATCCTGCCCATCAGTTCTCTGAGAGAGTCAAAGTCTGCTTTTCTGAAGTCCAGGGTCCATATTCTGCTGCTCTCCTTTCTTCCTTGTGTCAGGATCCTGAACTCGACCATCTCATGGTCACTGCCTCCGAGGTTCCCATCTACTTTTGCTTCCCCCCTACTAATTCTTCCCGGTTTGTGATCAGCAGGTCAAGAAGAGCTCTGACCTTAGTTGGTTCCTCCAGCACTTGCATCAGGAAATTGTCCCCTACACTTTCCAAAAACTTCCTGGATTGTCTGTGCACTGCTGTATTGCTCTCCCAGAAGATATTAGGGTGATTGAAGTCTCCCAAGAGAACCAAGGCCTGTGATATAGTAACTTCCGTTAGTTGCTGGAAGAAAGCCTCGACCACCTCATTCCCCTGGTCCGGTGGTCTATAGCAGACTCCCACCATAACATCACCCTTGTTACTCACACTTCTATTCTTAATCCAGAGACTCTCAGGTTTTTCTGCAGTTTCATACCAGAGCACTGATCAGTAATACTGCTCTCTTACATACAGTACAACTCCCCAACCTTTTCTGCTCTGCTTGTCCTTCCTGAACATTTTATATCCATCCATGACAGTACTCCAGTCATGTGAGTGTCATCTGCAAGGTGGATCTCCATTGTTTTACAAAAAGAAAAGGAGTAATTGTGGCACCTTAGAGACTAACCAATTTATTTGAGCATGAGCTTTCGTGAGCTACAGCTCACTTCATCAGATGCATGCCGTGGAAACTGCAGCAGACTTTATTTATACACAGAGAATATGAAAAAAATACCTCCTCCCACCCCACTGTCCTGCTGGTAATAGCTTATCTAAAGTGATCATCAGGTGGGCCATTTCCAGCACAAATCCAGGTTTTCTCACCCTCCACCCCCCCGTACAAATTCACTCTCCTGCTGGTGATAGCCCATCCAAAGTGACAACTCTTTACACAATGTGCATGATAATCAAGTTGGGCCATTTCCTGCACAAATCCAGGTTCTCTCACCCCCTCACCCCCCTCCCAAAAACCACACACACAAACTCACTATCCTGCTGGTAATAGCTCATCCAAAGTGACCATTCTCCCTACAATGTGCATAATTAAGGTGGGCCATTTCCAGCACAAATCCAGGTTTTCTCACATCCCCCCCACCCCCATACACACACAAACTCACTCTCCTGCTGGTAATAGCTCATCCAAACTGACCACTCTCCAAGTTTAAATCCAAGTTAAACCAGAACATCTGGGGGTGGGGGTAGGAAAAAACAAGAGGAAATAGGCTACCTTGCATAATGACTTAGCCACTCCCAGTCTCTATTTAAGCCTAAATTAATAGTATCCAATTTGCAAATGGCTAACCTGGTGGCTGAACTTTGTGACTTTGTGCTTACCCATAACTATTTCACATTTGGGGACAATGTATACCTTCAGATCAGCGGCACTGCTATGGGTACCCGCATGGCCCCACAGTATGCCAACATTTTTATGGCTGATTTAGAACAACGCTTCCTCAGCTCTCGTCCCCTAAAGCCCCTACTCTACTTGAGCTATATTGATGACATCTTCATCATCTGGACCCATGGAAAAGAAGCCCTTGAGGAATTCCACCATGATTTCAACAATTTCCATCCCACCACCAACCTCAGCCTGGTCCAGTCCACACAAGAGATCCACTTCCTGGACACTACAGTACTAATAAACAATGGTCACATAGACACCACCCTATACCGGAAACCTACTGACTGCTATTCCTACCTGCATGCCTCCAGCTTTCACCCTGACCACACCACATGATCCATCGTCTACAGCCAAGCTCTGCGATACAACCGCATTTGCTCCAACCCCTCAGACAGAGACAAACACCTACAAGATCTCTGTCAAGCTTTCTTACAACTACAATACCCTCCTGCTGAAGTAAAGAAACAGATTGATAGAGCCAGAAGAGTTCCCAGACGTTACCTACTACAGGACAGGCCTAACAAAGAAAATAACAGAACACCACTAGCCGTCACCTTCAGCCCCCAACTAAAACCCCTCCAACGCATTATTAAGGATCTACAACCTATCCTAAAGGATGACCCAACACTCTCACAAATCTTGGGAGACAGGCCAGTCCTTGTCTACAGACAGCCCCGCAACCTGAAGCAAATACTCACCAACAACCACATACCACACAACAGAACCACTAACCCAGGAACTTATGCTTGCAACAAAGCCCGTTGCCAATTGTGCCCACATATCTATTCAGGGGACACCATCACAGGGCCTAATAACATCAGCCACACTATCAGAGGCTCGTATACCTGCACATCCACCAATGTGATCTATGCCATCATGTGCCAGCAATGCCCCTCTGCCATGTACATTGGTCAAACTGGACAGTCTCTACGTAAAAGAATAAATGGACACAAATCAGATGTCAAGAATTATAACATTCATAAACCAGTCGGAGAACACTTCAATCTCTCTGGTCACGCAATCACAGACATGAAGGTCGCTATCTTAAAACAAAAAAACTTCAAATCCAGACTCCAGCGAGAAACTGCTGAATTGGAATTCATTTGCAAATTGGATACTATTAATTTAGGCTTAAATAGAGACTGGGAGTGGCTAAGTCATTATGCAAGGTAGCCTATTTCCTCTTGTTTTTTCCTACCCCCACCCCCAGATGTTCTGGTTTAACTTGGATTTAAACTTGGAGAGTGGTCAGTTTGGATGAGCTATTACCAGCAGGAGAGTGAGTTTGTGTGTGTATGGGGGTGGGGGGGATGTGAGAAAACCTGGATTTGTGCTGGAAATGGCCCACCTTAATTATGCACATTGTAGGGAGAATGGTCACTTTGGATGAGCTATTACCAGCAGGATAGTGAGTTTGTGTGTGTGGTTTTTGGGAGGGGGGTGAGGGGGTGAGAGAACCTGGATTTGTGCAGGAAATGGCCCAACTTTATTATCATGCACATTGTGTAAAGAGTTGTCACTTTGGATGGGCTATCACCAGCAGGAGAGTGAATTTGTGTGGGGGGGTGGAGGGTGAGAAAACCTGGATTTGTGCTGGAAATGGCCCACCTGATGATCACTTTAGATAAGCTATTACCAGCAGGACAGTGGGGTGGGAGGAGGTATTTTTTCATATTCTCTGTGTATAAATAAAGTCTGCTGCAGTTTCCACGGCATGCATCTGATGAAGTGAGCTGTAGTTCACGAAAGCTCATGCTCAAATAAATTGGTTAGTCTCTAAGGTGCCACAAGTACTCCTTTTCTTTTTGCGAATACAGACTAACACAGCTGTTACTCTGAAACCCATTGTTTTACAGCTCTTCCTATGTGTTGTTATTTTGCACTGAACCTTACTTTCATACTGTGCTGGGCCACACTGGAGAAGTAATTATTGTTACCATTCATTTGTAGTACGGTAGAATTGGGAGGCCCTATTGTGCTAGGCACCGTAGAAATACATAGTAAGGGACAGTCCCTGCCTTGAAGAGCATGTATCCTAAAAATACAACACAAAGAGTGGGAAAGGAAGCATTATTATCCCCATTTTACTGATGAGAAAAACAAAAGGTTGTTGACTTACATAGGAAGTTGAGGAAAGATCCAGAAATTGAACTGGGTGGTTTTTTTGAGTCCCAGACCTATGCCTTTAGCCACAAGACCATCGTTCCTGCCTAGAATATGGAAGCTTTCAGTCACATGACTTTGATTATACTAATTCTGTGAATGAACACACAACTTTATTTTCTCTCCAGGTCATCATGACCAGAGATGAAATGCAATGCAATGCATGTTGGAAGGTTTAATTTGAACTACTCGTACATATTGCTGGATTCTAAATTAATTGTAATTACTAGAGAAAAATATTGTATGTCATTCAGGTCACCTCAGTGAAGACCTCTAGTCAATGCAATGTATTATCAAGAAAGCAAACACAATGTTAGACTGGAATAAAAACACTGATATTATTACAATGCTACTCCTTAAATCAGTAGTAAGAGCACAGCTGGAATTCTTTGTTCAGTTCTGGACATTGTATCATAGAATATAGAATGGGAAATTAAGGACAGGCAATCAAAATGATTAGAGACCTGCAAAAAGTTATAGAATCATAGAATCATAGAATATCAGGGTTGGAAGGGACCCTAGAAGGTCATCTAGTCCAACCCCCTGCTCAAAGCAGGACCAATTCCCAGTTAAATCATCCCAGCCAGGGCTTTGTCAAGCCTGACCTTAAAAACCTCTAAGGAAGGAGATTCTACCACCTCCCTAGGTAACGCATTCCTGTGTTTCACCACCCTCTTAGTGAAAAAGTTTTTCCTAATATCCAATCTAAACCTCCCCCACTGCAACTTGAGACCATTACTCCTCGTTCTGTCATCTGCTACCATTGAGAACAGTCTAAAGCCATCCTCTTTGGAACCCCCTTTCAGGTAGTTGAAAGCAGCTATCAAATCCCCCCTCATTCTTCTCTTCTGCAGGCTAAACAATCCCAGCTCCCTCAGCCTCTCCTCATAACTCATGTGTTCCAGTCCCCTAATCATTTTTGTTGCCCTTCGCTGGACTCTCTCCAATTTATCCACATCCTTCTTGAAGTGTGGGGCCCAAAACTGGACACAGTGCTCCAGATGAGGCCTCACCAATGTCGAATAGAGGGGGACGATCACGTCCCTCGATCTGCTCGCTATGCCCCTACTTATACATCCCAAAATGCCATTGGCCTTCTTGGCAACAAGGGCACACTGCTGATTCATATCCAGCTTCTCGTCCACTGTCACCCCTAGGTCCTTTTCCGCAGAACTGCTGCCTAGCCATTTGGTCCCTAGTCTGTAGCTGTGCATTGGGTTCTTCCGTCCTAAGTGCAGGACCCTGCACTTATCCTTATTGAACCTCATCAGATTTCTTTTGGCCCAATCCTCCAATTTGTCTAGATCCTTCTGTATCCTATCCCTCCCCTCCAGCGTATCTACCACTCCTCCCAGTTTAGTATCATCCGCAAATTTGCTGAGAGTGCAATCCACACCATCCTCCAGATCATTTATGAAGATATTGAACAAAACCGGCCCCAGGACCGACCCCTGGGGTACTCCACTTGATACCGGCTGCCAACTAGATATGGAGCCATTGATCACTACCCGTTGAGCCCGACAATCTAGCCAGCTTTCTACCCACCTTGTAGTGCATTCATCCAGCCCATACTTCCTTAACTTGCTGACAAGAATACTGTGGGAGACCATGTCAAAAGCTTTGCTAAAGTCAAGAAACAATACATCCACTGCTTTCCCTTCATCCACAGAACCAGTAATCTCATCATAAAAGGCAATGAGGATAGACTGTAAAGATTGGGACTGTTTACAGAAAGCTGGGACATGATGAAAGTCCAAAGGAACTAAGGGCTTAGAGGAGATAAACCAGGTTCTTCTGTCCATAGACTATAATGAGCAAAGATATTTGATTAAATTGAAAGGCAATACACAGAAAACTGCTGAAAAAGCAAATACTTTTACACAGTGCATAATTTACCTTTGGAGCTCATTACCACAAGACATTAGTGAGTTCAAGAAGTCAGAAACTGTGAAGGGGATGGTCATCCCTAGTGGTCATAGCCAGGCCCAGTGGGTCTAAGTCAGTGGTCAGAGCCAGAATCAGAAGTCCAGAGCAGGACTAGGAACAAGGCTGAAGCAGTCTAAGGCTTGTGGAGTCTGTTACCATAGTCAGTCATGGGAGAGTTCCAAGCCATGGAGTGACACTGAGCAGACTCAGCTGCTGTTTCTCCGGTGAGGCATATAATACTTGCCTTGAGAGTCACCAGACCGGCTTATGGAATGGCTGGAGTGTACCACAGGAATGACTCATCAACTCATGTGGCTTAATCATGCTCTAGTTCAGGGATGACTCATTACATTACACAAGAGTTTAGCAAAATTTCAGTGAAAGGATTAGACACTTACTTAGGTAATGAGATCACCCCAAATTATGTTAGCAAATATTAAATAATGAACAAATATCATAAAGGATACAAATCTTTTTGCTTCAGGGAATAGCCAACCACTAATTGATCGGGCAACATTCTTCCTAAACCTCTTTATGGCCATTTATTCCATAATTCTATTATTTTGGATTTCTTGCAGCTTCCTCTGGATTGTATTGAATTGGCCAATATTGCAGACAGGAGGTGGACTAGATGGACCATGGAACAGATCCAGTATAGCATATGTTCCTACTAGAACAGTACCTCATGAGCATTCACATCAAGAATGTTAAAATTAGATAATGAAAGAGGAAAATTTCAACATTAAACAGTTTTTCCTAATTATTTTTTGAGTTGGACTCTCCACGCCATTCCCACTTTTCACCTTTTCCTCTCCAACAAGTGTTGATGCCAGATATTAAATAGTTACTGTCACCTACTGAGCATATGTCCAGTAACAAGCACAATGGTGCCCCGCCATGGCTGGGTTGTTTAAATATAATACAAAATAAATGTTAATTTTTCATAAAGTTTTGACGAGAGAGAAGCAGAATCTATTAATTAATGTTGTTGATCCAAAAGTCCTCTATACTGATTCAAGTGATAAAAGATTGTATCAGTCCTAAGAGTTTTATTTGTTTTCCAGGAATTTACAAAATTCTGTCATAGTCTCCTATAATTCCTTGTATCTACAAAATTCATCCCAACAGTGGGAATAGTGAGATGGAGTGATGTCCTTACCACTAGCCTATGCCAGCTTTCTGATATAATATATAGAAGATAGGGCAAAATAAGAGTGAGAGTTGGGCAATTTTAGAATGAAAAGGAATAGGTCTTGTATTGTGATTTATTTTATCACCCTTCTCTGCACTTGTCTTTCAAAATCTACCTCTCCATTCATTGATGTCATTGGTGGGATCTAACTCCTTTGCAATAAATATTGCAATTTGTCTTACTTAAAAAAAAATCCAGGGGCTGATATATATATTATCTTTCTGTTTATCATAATCAGCACAGATAAAATTAGGACACATTTGTAATACATGGGTGCCCAAAACAAGTTTTTTGGAAAGTGGTGGGTGCATTTTGCAGCCCAAAAGGGAGCACATTAAATTCACACAGTCCTACACGGATGATGAAGGCTGACCTTTCCTTCGTGGATTCATCCAGCAGTACTTGCCAGTACCCCTTGGTTAAGTCTAAGGTGGAGATGAACTGGGCACGTTCAAGTTTCTCCAATAGCTCATCTGTGCGTGGCATTGGATAGTTGTCTGGGCGAGTTACAGCATTTAGCTTACGGTAGTCCATGCAAAAGTGTATCTTTCCATCTGGTTTGGGAACTAGAACCACAGGAGATGCCCATGCACTGTTAGAGGGGCGGATTACACCCAACTGTAGCATGTCCTGGATCTCCCGTTCTATAGCAGTTTTGGCTTGAGGAGACACCCGGTAAGGTTGGGCTCTAATTGGGCGAGCACTACCTATGTCAATGGAGTGGTATGCCTGTTTGGTCCGTCCTGAGGAGGCTGAAAACATTGGCACAAAGCTAGTACACAGCTCCTTGATCTGCTGTCACTGCATATGTCCGAGGGTCATTGAGAGGTTCACCTCTTCCATGCCACCATCACTTTTTCCTTCGTAGTAGACACCTTCAGGCCACTCAGCGTCGTCTCCTCCCTGGACTGTAAACTGACAAACCTTTAATTCTCTGGAATAAAAGGGCTTTAGAGAATTAATATGGTACACCTTAGGCTTTTGGTTGGAGGTGGGGGATGAGATGAAATAGTTAACAGCTCCCAGGCGCTCTTGGACCATGAATGGCCCTTCCCACAACGATTCCATTTTATGGGCCAGGAGCGCCTTCAAGACCATGGCCTTGTCCCCTACTTTGAAGAAACGCTCTCTGGCATGTTTATCATACCAGGCTTTTTGCTCTTTTTGAGCATCCTGTATGTTTTCTTTAGCAAGGGCTAAAGAGGTTTGGAGGATGTTTTGTAGGTTGTTTACAAAGTCCAGAATTTTAGTTCCTGGAGAAGGCGCAAAATCCTCCCATTGCTGTTTCACCAACTGTAATGGCCCCTGAGCCTCAGAGCCATACAGAAGTTCAAATGGTGAAAACCCTAAACCGGGACGTGGTACAGCTCTGTAGGCAAAGAGCAACTGCTGCAACACTAGGTCCCAATCATTGGAGTGCTCATTTACGAATTTACGTATCATGGCCCCCAAAGTTCCATTAAACTTCTCCACCATGCCATTTGTTTGATGCTGGTAAGGGGTGGCAACCAAGTGATTCACCCCATGAGTGTCCCAAAGGCTTTCCATAGTTCCTGCCAGGAAATTAGTTCCTGCATTGGTGAGGATCTCGGAGGGCCAACCTACCCTGGCAAAAATGTCTGCTAGTGCCTGGCACACTCTTTTAGCCCTGGTGTTGCTTAGAGCTACTGCTTCCGGCCATCGGGTGGCAAAATCCATGAAAGTCAGTATGTACTGCTTTCCTCTGGGTGTCTTTTTCAGAAAAAGACCCAGAATATCCACAGCTACTTGCTGAAAGAGAACCTCGATGGGGAGTGTCTGGAGAGGGGTTTGATCTGGTCTTGGGATTTTCCCACTCTTTGGCAACCTCACAAGACCGGACATAGGTAGAAACATCCTTGTCCATTCCCTCCCAGTGGAAGGACTTCCCCTAACTGTCTTTGGTCCTGTTCACCCCAGCATGGCCACTAGGATGATCGTGGCCTAAACACAAGAGCTTTACCTGGTACTTAGTTGGAACTACCAACTGTCTTTGAGGATGCCAGTCCTCCTGGTGCCCAGCAGAAAGAGTTCCCTTGTATAAAAGTCCTCTTTCTAAAACAAACCAGGATTGATTAGAAGAGCTGAGAGGCGGTGGGTTGCTCCATTCCGCCATGCAAGCTCTCTGGAAGCTTTCATCTGCTTCCTGTTTGGTCTGGAACTGTTCCCTTGATGCTAGAGACATCAGTTCCTCATTGGATTGTGGACTTGGTCCTCTGGAAGCGATGTAGGGGATGGGGCTGTTTCCGCTGACTGTGAACCACTCTCCACTGGTGCACTGTGTTGTGGTTCAGGCTCCGGCTGAGCCTCTTGTGTAGGGTCATCTGCTGTTGCCAGTGCAGGCTTGGTGGTGCCCTCTGTTGTTGGAGTTGTAGACGGGGTTGCAAGCACTGGATTCAGTGCTGGCAATGGTTCTGGTATGGGTTGCTCTGCCAGTTCCAGTTCTGGGCCTGGCTCTGGCTGGGTCTCCGTGACTGGATCGACTACTGCTGTTGCAGACATTGGCATGAGGTCCAGTTCCACCACCTCAGTCTGGGTCTCTGGTAACACAGACGGGGCCCTTGTAGAAGGCTCAGGGAGAGAGCTAGGTGTGAAGGCTTGCTTAGCTTGGCTGCGGGTGACCATTTCCATCCTCTTTGCTAGCTTCACATGGTTGGCCAAGTCTTCTCCCAGCAGCATGGGGATGGGATAATCATCATACACTTCAAAATTCCACATTCCTGACCAGCCCTTGTACAGGACAGGCAACTTGGCTGTAGGCAAGTCAAAAGAGTTTGACTTGAAGGGTTGAATCGTCACTTGGACCTCTGGGTTGATTAAGCTGGGGTCCACTAAGGATTGGTGAATACCCAACACTTGTGCTGCAGTGTCCCTCCAAGTGATAACCTTCTTCCTGCCCACACTCACAGTTTCCGTCCGCTCTGAGGGAATCTGAGAGGCATCTGGGCCTGAGGACTTTTGGTGTGATCCCGGTGCAATGAACTGTAATCTATTGGGGTTCTGGGGGCAATCGGCCTTTACGTGCCCCAGCTCGTTACATTTAAAATATCGCCCATCTGACTGGTCACTGGGGTGGGGTGGGTTGCTGGAGAATGGTGTGGTGGGACGATAAGGTGTCTGGGTTTTTTCTTGGGGTGTAGTTGGGACCTTGGGCTGCCCCCGGTGGTAGTGTGTGGTGTCAGAGTGTCCCTTCTGGTATCCGCCCAATCTGCGACCAAGGTTGTTCCTCTCTGCTACCTCCACCCATTTTGTTCTGATTTGCCCCACCACTCTGACAGTCTGGGACTGCTCATATTGATCAGCATAAGAAACAAGACTTTCTGCTGAGTCCATTTTCTTATCCCATAAACAATGTTTTATCTCATCATTGGTCATGGTCAGGAACTGCTCCTGGACAACCAAATCACACATTCCTTCAAAGCTAGTTACATCCCTGCCTTTGACCCATTTATCTAACAGATCCTTCATCTGGTTTACATAAGCCACATTACTTAGTCCAGCAGCACTCTTAAGAGCTCTAAATTTTACTCTGTAAGTTTCAGGTGTAATTTGAAATTGTTTCAAAACCAAATTCTTAAATTTACCATAGTTAGAAGCATCCTCAATAGGCTTCTTGTTGAATATGTCCAGAGCCCTTCCAGTCAATTTTACTACCACTGTGATCATCTTGTGATCGTCAGGAATTGCATGGAGGGTGCACAGTCTCTCAAAGGTGAGGAAATATTCTGCAAAAACACTGGATTCATCATACTGTGGACACAGTCGCTCCCATTTGTGGATTTTTGGGGAAGTGGAATCAGCAGCTGAAGGGTTTTGTTTCTTCAACTCCGTAACAGCCAGGTCATGCTTCCTCTTCCTTCTCCTCCTGAGCATGCTTCTGGGCCTCCCACTGGGCCTCCATAGCTCTCTCATGGGCAGCCTCTTCTGCCTCCCTAGCAGCTTTTTCTTTGGCCACTTGTGCATCAATCTCCACCTGTCTGAGTTCCAACTGTCTTTCATGTTCCTTCTGTCTTTCCTCTGCTTCAAATCTGGCTAATTCCAGTTTTTTTTCTAGATGTCCCTTTCCGTCATCCTAGCCTTTCTGCACTTAGCCTAGCTTAACCCAAGAGCACCTCTGTAAAATCAGGATGGAAGGTAACTTCACAGGGTTATCAGATAAAAAACACAGAGGATTCTAGGCAAAACTTTAAAGTTACAAAAAAAAAAACCCAAACCAGGGATAAACCTCCCTCTTAGCACAGGGAAAATTCACAAGCTAAAAACAAAAGATAATCTAACGTGCTCTTGCCTTATTTACTTACTCTTTTTACAATATTGAGACTCATCTTAGGATGATTTTAGGAGAAGGAGTTTTCTGACCTGATGGTTCTCTGCTTCCCCAGAGAACACACAACCAAAGAGCACAAACAAAGCCTTCCCCACTGCCACGATTTGAAAATATCTTCTTTCCCCATTGGTCCTTTTGGTCAGGTGCCAACCAGGTTATTTGGGCTTCTTAACGCCTTACAGGTAAGGAGAAATTCTAGGCTACCCTTAGCTGTATGGTTATGAAAATAGATTATCTTTCTGTTTATCGTAATCACCACAGATAAAATTAGGTCACATTTTTAATACATGGGTGCCCAAAGTTATGCTCTTAAATCTATGTTTAGGCTCCTAATCAAGTGCTGATTTTAAGAAGTGCTTAGCACTCAGTAGCTCCTATTCCGTAGCTTCAATGGGAGCTGACGAGTACTAAGCACTTCTGAAAATCAGGGAAGCTTAAAAGAGCCTAACTTTAACTAATTGTTTGAAAATTTTGGCCCTTGTTAGTTTAGCTCTTTTTTCTGTTCAGGAATCATATTTGAACATCCTTTGCTTTTTATGAATACATTTACTGTTTACAGTCATTCAATTTGTGACCAAATTTCAGCCTGTAGTTTGTTCACAAAGTGTTTGCTTCTTGCGTTCTTCACTGTTTGTTGATCATTTGAGTGAGTTATGTCATAGTTATCCCTACTGTTGTATCTCCATGGCATTGTTGCTTCCTGATCAGAGAACTCAGCCACTGATCCAGCAAAGTATTTAAGCATGTGCTGAGACTTAAGCATTTGGATAGTTCCATTTAAATTTATAGGGATGCTCCTGAGTTTAAAGTTTAGCACCGGCTTAAATACGTTGTTGGTTTTGTAACTTGAATTTTTACACACAATTTTGAAAAATAGCAAATGATAATTACTTATAAACTAAAGTACGAGGGACAACAAATGCATTGGAAATACAGAATCAGGGAGAAAAAATACCATATTGAGTATTATTTGACTAATCAAATAAATCATGACTAATAAATCCTAAGCAAAGTGAACATGTTTTGAAAAACCCATAGGCGAAATAGTTCAAACTGTTGACCAGTTATGAACAGTGAATATAATAACTTAAGTGGAGTTGCACCATTAATACCAGCATAGAATTTGGCCCTTTAAGTTACATAAGGCTAGCAATATATTAAAATAATATGAATTTTGAAAAAAACCTATACATTTTCCAGGGACACACTTTCAAATGTGGCCACTAAATGTGTGCAAATAAAAATATATACATAAATGTTTGTGCATGCAGTTTTGGGTAATCTCTTACTTGCTCATTCCAGGGTTGGTGAGCTCACATTTCATTTGCATATGTAAATTAATTACACATTTAACCACCATCTCTGCATTTGCTAATCGGTAGTTTTCTGAGTGTAACAACTTGACTTCCCCAAAGTTGAACACCACAAAATTGGTCTGGAAATTCTGAACGGACAAATGCATGTTGAGGCTACTTTAAACATTTGCCCTTAAACTTATTTTGCTCTTTCTTCTGCACTTTTTCTGTGTTTCCAAAATAGTTCCATTATGACATAAGCCATTGTCTTCTACTCTCTAAAATGTTTGGCTTATGATATCTGCAGATATATACCTTGTTTGTTCTTCCTATTTATCAGTAAAATTAGGTATTAACTGTTTCAGTTCTCCCTCACTAGAGCATTCCCATATGCAAGGAGAATCCTTATTTGGCCTCTTAAGCTTACTTTACATCTCCATTGCACTACTGGAGTTCTTTTGGAACTCTTACTTTAAGATTATTTGTTACGTAAATGGTTCAAATACAGCAGAGAAGCAGACTCGTGAGCACCACATTGCTGTGGCTCAGTTTCCAACTTTCTGAGTAGGTTTTACCTACTCACTTTTTCCTTTCATTCCTGTATCACGTGTCTTTCAGCAAAAGCAGCAATCCTAATTGGTGGTGTTGTCCATAGTTAGACTGGCATGTGTTCGGGTGGAGTGGGGGAGAAGAAGTAGGTGGAAAACCTTATGCCTTGAGAAAATTGCAGTGCAATGAAAAATTGCCTTTTCTGTATTATATATGAGCTAACTTGAGGGTTTGGTATGGCATGAACTGAACTGAAATTGCAAGTCCCAATAAAAACATTATTTCAGATAAATCTGGATAGGTTAATCTTTAGCTACATAACTAATTCTGCTGCTTTTCATGTAAAGTACCTAATTCAAGTTAGTTCACATTATTTAATTAAAGTATTATTTGATATCATTTAAGGGCTTACAAATCATGATCATTTAACAATAGTCTGTGGTAAGACTTTTTTAATCAAGTCTTTATTTAACATGTCCATGTTACTCTAATATATAAGCCATTTTATTTTAATAAATTTACTTCTATACAAATTTCACTCTTAGGGTAATATTTTACCACTTCTTGTGGGTTTCCCTTATTCGTTTACCGTGTGCCTTTAAAGAAAACAAATCAGGTGATCTGATGTTTCAAATTGGTTGTAGATGTTAAAAAAATGCAGTCTACATATGGCCACTTGCAGATAGAACTATAAAATTACTAATGGGATTATAATAAATTCTTCCTGCAGTTATATGCAAACATTAACCAAAGGGACAGTATGTTTTCATTAGCTTTACACATAGTTATAAGTATAGAGTTGTATTTATTACAACTATTAGTACAAGGCACTAGTGCTTGTCAACACACTTGTCAAGAACAGGCCATATAATTTTTGCCTGCCAGATCAGATACCATGGCAACACCTGGTTAGGGGAAGTTGAAGAAATAGTTAATAGTTTTCCGTTTGTTAGAGCCATTGGACTATGACAGATATGTATTAACTGGAAGCATATATGACAGCTCACAGTAGATTTTCTGTAAGGGGGGAAAACATCTGCATGCATCAAGACTAAGGACTGCAGAAAGAGATGAATCAAATGCTATGAAGTGTGACTTCAAATATGGTGTCACTCTTGTGAACCCATCATTTACAAGATGTGTGGAAAAAATGTGAGATTTTGTTAATATATAAATATTGTCAATAAGTACTTTAGAGAGATGGGGGGGGGCATTGCCTGACAAGTTAAAAGGGAGGGGGAATTATAAATTCTAATGTGCCTGTAAAAACTTTGACAGCTCTAGTCAAGAGCAATCATCTTGCTTTTCTGTTGCAAGATTCATAGCATCATGAAAGGTTCCTTGGATACAAATGGCAAATCAGTTTCCTGAAAGAGGAAGTACACAAAACGAGGAGGTATTTTAGCTGAGCTAATATAGGAGTATGTTTGTCAAGTCTATACACACGCACACACTGACGTCGTAACAAGTATTTACATGTTTATAATACACTGCTTTGTTTGTATACAGAAAGCAAAGTATAATTTACTGGAAAAAATGTAAGGATGCTTACAACAGGCTTTACTTCAGTAAATATGTAAATTATCAGTGTTTTATTGCATTTTATTGCATTATTGAATGACAGTATTCAGGACTTGGATATCATTGACAACAGGCTGACATTTTCAAGTCCAAAAAATATTTATATTGCCCTGCTTGCTTTCAGCTCTTGTTGCAAACTGTTTAAGCTACCCCTTTAAGTGACAAGGCAAGTCACTTAAGCCTTGTCTACATTTAAAAGTTAGGTAGACATAACTACAGCCCTTGGGTGTCAGTCCCATAGCTACTCTGCCCAAACTCCTTGTATTGATGCAGCTCGGTTGACTAAAGAATGCTTTCATCAACCTAGCTACTGCCCTGGAGGAAGTGGATTACTTACAATGATGGAAAAAAACCTTCTGTTGCAGTAGGAAGCGTTTACGCTACAGTGGCATAGCTATGAACTGTAGCTGTGCTGCTGTAGTTCCTGTGGTGCAGATGTGGCTTTATTAACTCTGTGCCTCAGTTCCCCATATGTAAAATGAGGATAATACTTCCCTACCTCATAGAGGTCGTTGGCTATCCCTCAATACAAGGATGATTGTCTGCCGGAGGGAAAAGTCATTGATGAGACTTAAGATGGCTGAGGATTCCAATTTGTGCTTAATAGGTTTTTCCACATATGTGACAGGTGTTTCTTGACTTTAGCAAAGCTTTTGACACGGTCTCCCACAGTATTCTTGTCAGCAAGTTAAGGAAGTATGGGCTGGATGAATGCACTATAAGGTGGGTAGAAAGCTGGCTAGATTGTCGAGCTCAATGGGTAGTGATCAATGGCTCCATGTCTAGTTGGCAGCCGGTGTCAAGTGGAGTGCCCCAAGGGTCGGTCCTGGGGCCGGTTTTGTTCAATATCTTCATAAATGATCTGGAGGATGGTGTGGATTGCACTCTCAGCAAATTTGCGGATGATACTAAACTAGGAGGAGAGGTAGATACGCTGGAGGGGAGGGATAGGATACAGAAGGACCTAGACAAATTGGAGGATTGGGCCAAAAGAAATCTGATGAGGTTCAATAAGGATAAGTGCAGGGTCCTGCACTTAGGATGGAAGAATCCAATGCACCGCTACAGACTAGGGACCGAATGGCTAGGCAGCAGTTCTGCGGAAAAGGACCTAGGCGTGACAGTGGACGAGAAGCTGGATATGAGTCAGCAGTGTGCCCTTGTTGCCAAGAAGGCCAATGGCATTTTGGGATGTATAAGTAGGGGCATAGCGAGCAGATCGAGGGACGTGATCGTTCCCCTCTATTCGACATTGGTGAGGCCTCATCTGGAGTACTGTGTCCAGTTTTGGGCCCCACACTACAAGAAGGATGTGGATAAATTGCAGAGAGTCCAGTGAAGGGCAACAAAAATGATTAGGGGTCTAGAACACATGACTTATGAGGAGAGGCTGAGGGAGCTGGGATTGTTTAGCCTGCAGAAGAGAAGAATGAGGGGGGATTTGATAGCTGCTTTCAACTACCTGAAAGGGGGTTCCAAAGAGGATGGCTCTAGACTGTTCTCAATGGTAGCAGATGACAGAACGAGGAGTAATGGTCTCAAGTTGCAGTGGGGGAGGTTTAGATTGGATATTAGGAAAAACTTTTTCACTAAGAGGGTGATGAAACACTGGAATGCATTACCTAGGGAGGTGGTAGAATCTCCTTCCTTAGAGGTTTTTAAGGTCAGGCTTGACAAAGCCCTGGCTGGGATGATTTAGCTGGGAATTGGTCCTGCTTCGAGCAGGGGGTTGGATTAGATGACCTTCAGGGGTCCCTTCCAACCCTGATATTCTATGATTCTATGATATTCTATGATAGGTGGTTGCTTGGAAAGAGCACAACTATTGGCCAGGACGCTGTACCCTTTCCTTCCTCCTCTGCCGTTTCTCAGCCTCTTAAGCAAGGTGATTCTTTTCAAAAGACCTCACAGGGGTATTGTGAGGCTAAATACACTGGAGATTATCAGGTGCTCAGATATATAGCTCCCATCACCATAGTGACAGGTTTCAGAGTAACAGCCGTGTTAGTCTGTATTCGCAAAAAGAAATGATGATGAAGATGTCATCAATATAGCGCAAGTAGAGTAGGGGCATTAGGGGACGAGAGCTGACCACCTTTTGTAGTGGTAAACACCCATTTTTTCATGCTTTGTGTGTATAAAAAGATCTCCATCACCATAGTAAGTACCACAGATAAAATCAGGCAGATGAATTGCAATGCCCCTGCCTGAGCCAGGATATGGGGCTGGATCACAGCCCTCTCACATTGCATCTCCAGCCCAAGGTCTGAAGTAGCATCCACATATCCCCAGTGCCCTCCATATACCTATGTGGCACATACATTTTCAAATGACAAAAATAGACTTTATTTTTCTTTGTCTCAGATATGTTACTTTTTGCTGTGTTTAGCTGTCTTTTCAGATGCCTGTTGTAGTGAAATAACACTGAAAAATGTTCCCTCCATGAAATGTGTGATTTAAAAAAAATACCTACTGTGAAGGTGTAAATTCAACCTCAGTAGATATCTGTGTCTAGCTTGTGGATTAACGTGTTCAGAATGGTCTGAGTGTGAAGAAGAGACTTGGGATAGAGGTGGCTGCTCCTTTCCTTGTAAAGAAGGTCTAGAGTGAAATCCTGGAGCTACTGAAGTCTTACCATTGACTTCAATGGAGCCAGGATTTCACCCCAAGGCTGGAGGAGACTACCTCCTTCCAGCCTACTCTTCCTTAAGAGGGCAGTCAAGGAGCTTTTTGTGGAAGGGGGGTTGTGTGAAGAAAGAAAGACCTAGGGCTGCTGAGGGTCCTGAATGGCTTTATGTAAGCTTTGGCGAAACATCAGAACTTCTGTTTGTTTATTGGGTTCTGAATTCTGACCTTTCAAGGTTCATGCCTAACAAGATGTGAGCTGTAGAATACAGAGCTTTTATCATTTGGAAACAAACAATTGTTGGCAAATTAGGGGGTGTTAAATAAATATCTAACAATGCCTTCATTGAAATCTGACTGAGGCACATATTACCTTGTGTTTGCATTTGGGATATATACACAGATAGGTTTTGTAGATCATAGTCTCCATAATTAAAATTGCCATCCTAGGGCTTTATAGAGCTAAAGGATGCCAGCTTTGTGCAGGGCTGTGGAATTACATTATTTTATATTCTTCCATGTTTAACACAATAAATAGTTTCAGTACATCTTGTAAAATATCGAGGTAGAGGGAAAGAGAATGAGTTCAAGTCTGTGCTTTATTCCTCCCACATATAATTTCATAAGCATCTCCCTGTATGGGGTGCACAACAACCATCCAGAGGTCAACAGGGAGCAAGCCAATCCTCTTTTCCCAAGCAGATAGAAGACTACGGCTGCATCTCCTCAATTAGAGCCTGATATATAGCTCACTGAAATTAACAAAAAGACTCCCACTGATTTCAGTGGACTTTGGATGCAGCCATTGGGGGAATCCAGTCTATAAGGGATGGATTGTGACCAGCTATGGCAAGTTGTGCATTTCCTTATATTATTAGAAGAAAGTATATTGAGGTGTATGTCCTAGTCAGACTTTCCTTATGGAAAAGAGGAAATAACAACAGAAATAGCCCTCTTTCAGTGGGTTAAAATATTGGCTGCAAGAGCCCTTCTTTGGGTTAACTTCATTTACAACCAAGACTGAAGAAAATCTTTGGGACTGTTTGTAAATCTGAGTTCTGGAAACTCTTTTTATTTATTGCATTTTAAAACCCAGGTATATGATAGTTAGACTTCAGCACAATGGAGTATAGATGCCATACCAAAGCATAGCTTATCTGATCATCCATCCTCCTTTAAATTATGTGTTTCTAAATGAACGTTTATCACTTTAATTTCAATATTCAAAGCTCCTTTAGCATGAAATACAGCTTAATGAAATTTGTTGTTTTCCCAATGTAAGGACATAGCATCATATCATAGAATAGGGTGATATAGTACTGGCTCTAAATTGAATTATTGAGTAAAGGATCTGAGTAATTTAAATGGAAGTCACTTTATATAAAATTGGGAGCTGATAGAATTCTAACACTTGTCCTTGAATGGAAATAATTCATTAATCTCAAGGAAAGGTCTTTCATTTGTGTTTTACTGTGTTTTTACTTTGTTTTCTTTTTAAGGGGCTTTACTTATTTGCATAAATAATAGGAGAAACAAAATATTCAGGGTAATTTTGTTCTGGGGCACCTACAAAGAATTTATTGTTCTCTAACATCTTGATTCTGTTTGAAAAGAACACTTCAGAATCTTTGGATGGAGAGATAAGTATGTTTTGATACTAGCTGACATGAAGGGCTTAATTGTTCAAAGAGACTGGAAACTTCATTTGGTTGCACAACTCAAATCTTTTGGAATGCAAAAACATTTGGTTTCCAGTGTTGTCAATTTAGCACCTGAACAAAATCCAATGGAAGTGAGAAATGTATCTATGGTATATAATTTAAAAAAAAAAAACAACAACAATTAATAAAAATGATTGTCTTAGAATTTATCATATCTCAGAACTGCATATATATTTTGTAGGTAAATAATATACAGTCATTGAAACAAACCACAGAAAATATCAAAATAAAGGCCATTTTTGTAGAACCAAAGAATTAACCCCTCCACCCCCGCCCCACCTGCAGAGGCTTAAAATCCTGGTTCTCTTTTGAGACTCTGTTATAATTCAAAGAACAATGATACATTTGTATCAATAAAGAAATGTATCAGTTTTAAAAACTTGTTCTCTTCAGTCACTCATCTGTCATCCTGCATCTCAGAGATCCAACATTTCTCCTCCCTGTAGACATCAAAAACTCTTGTTGAGGCCTTTACCATCTTTGTCCTTCATTACTGCAACTTCCTCTGCTCTGGCCCCCGGGACTCCTGCACTGCCTCCCTCCAGTCTGTTTGAAACATAGCTGGGAAGGTCATCTTCTAGCTCTTTGTGCTCACTTTCAGTCCCATCTCATCCATTATGTGAATTTCAAACTTCTTGTCCCCACCTTTCAAGGCATAACATAACTCTGAAGTAGAACTGGAAGATAGCCAAGCCACAACAGACCTGCAACTAACTACTACTATGTTTTTGCAATATGATTAAAAACTTACTCCCTTCCAGATCTATTTCTCCACCCCACATAATCAATTAAATCCTAGACAAGGGAGAAACAGATCCTTGTTCTTCTGGAAAAATTAGGTGGGCTTTTTTTCTTTGTTTGTTTTTGTTTTGTAAATGAGATAACTGCAAGTGAAGTCTAGGAGGTCTTTATAGACCTATAAAACTACCAGTGCCATGGACCAGATGGTGTTCCAATACATTTCAATAAAAATGTATGTAAATGATTCTGGCAACCCCTGCTTAACATAAATTCTTTCTGCAATCTGGTTCACTCCCATAATAAATTAATCTGGCCCAGATTTCACTAATACATACTTGAGATTAATAACCCACCACAATGTTGCTTGTAGAGATGCATAGTTTGTACTAAATGATGAATGAAATATATCAGCAAAAATTAATAACAATCCCTTTGGCTTGTAAGATATATATCTCAAACAATTTAAGAAGAATGTTTTATATACTTTTGGTACAATTGGTACAATTTTCTCTCACTGGATCTCATCCCCAAACCTGTTTCCTGGCAACCTCTATGCTCAGTGGCAAAAAATGTATTGAGGACAGAACAGAAATGTTTCAAATTAGTGGCTAGGAATTTATTGTACCTGAAACACCTCCCATTCAAGAGATCTCTTGGCCAAAACAGAGCTACTTCATTTTATTTTACACATATTACATATATCAGCCATTCTAGAAAAGTCATTCCATTGACTGCATTGGAATTACATATGCTTATTTTCCAGTCACAATTTTGTTTAAGAAGTAAGGTCTTCTGTTTGTGATAAAGACAGAATGATTCTTTGAACTCTCAACTAAAATGCAAATCTTTTATGAATCCACATATCATTTATAACATAGTTCATTAATCATTAAGAATGGAGCTTAAAATAATTTCCATATATATATGGAAATAAATGTACACACTTCTAAGAAAAACAAAATAATCAGCAGAATTTACCCCTACTGTTACTGCACTGAAGTGAGAGGTTTTGCCAAGGATGAATTTGGATCATTCTGTCCAACAATTCCAATGTTCTAATTACTTAGAAAGCACTTTTGCTGTCTATGTGGGACTAATATCACTTATTCCCTCTGGATATCAATGGATTTATATAAAATAATCCCTCTAAAGTGTTGCTAGGATCTTTGATGTAAAATGATTGGTTCTTCCCATGCTGGAACACATCACAAAGGCTGTTCATTATAATATTTTAGTGCCAATAATTACATGACATACAAACCTGGTTTTCAGAAGCCACTCTGTGTAAAATAATCAGAGTACATGCTGAAGGCAACCCTTCATGATTTTCAAGTGAATTAGCTCCTCTGTTGGCTTTGTTTAATTTTGTTGCAGATCCTACCAATCTTTTGTTGCAGATCCTACCAATCCTACCAATCTTATAGCATCTTTATGAACTACTGTACTGTGACTGGCAACATCCTTAACCAGGCCTGACACTTAGATGGGAGTTAATCTTCTTTTGTGAGATTCTGGTCCAGCAGAAACTAATTAAAGTGACATTAAGATAGGCCTTTTGGTAGCTGAGAAGGAGTGCTGAGTGCTGCAGTCTTGGTAACCAGTATTTGGGAGTGACCTTTCAGTTTGGTCACTGTACAGGGAGAGCTATTTCTCTGCCCCGGTGAGGCCTTAGGAAAATGTTTGAAGCCAATATGGTTTTGAGCAGTATTTGCAGTTCCCTTTCTGTCCAAGTGTCTTGGTCATGCTGTGAACCCTGCCATAATCTCTTAGAATAACCTCTTTTTAAAAAGCTCTTTCCAGTAATTGTTAGCGCCTGAAGTCACCTTTCAGCTATCTTTTATGCCTCGGGTTTTCTGCTCTCGTGGTATGTTCCACAACAGACTCCAGAACAGCTACACTGCAAGCTTTCTCATTTGCTATGTCAGACTCCAAAGGGGATGACAAGGTACAGCTTTTATCTCAGCATATGTTATTGGTGCTCTCGCTTACAGTGAGTTGTCTGTGGTAATTTGATGAGCATTAAATTGTATGATTGTATTTAAAGGTTCAAGGGCTTCCACAAACTGTTCATAGACTGAATTAAAGTGATTTATAGTCCTGCTGACATGTGCTGGACAACTGAGTGCTAAGACATGGAAGGAGCTAGTTGAATATAGAGTGCTTTTATACAACCTTACTTCATCATATGGATACACACTGCTTATAGTCTGAACAAGTGAAAACTTCAGTCTAACCTCTGGACTCCCCTGATGGCATGCCATGCTTCCTTAACTGTAGTACAGCAAAGTAAAATTTATACAAATCCCTTTTTCCCACATAGGGCTGCACAACTGGGACTACTTATGTTAGTGAAAACTTATTCCATGTGGGTAATCCCATTAAAATCAACAGTATTATTCTTGTGAATGAATACTCACCAAGATGAGTGAGGGCTTGTATCTGAGCCATAGTCCCCATGAAGAATGTGCAGTGGTATTGCTGTGGCACACAAGGCACAAAAGGGCACAACTGACAGACAGCCTGGAGCATGTTTAGTTTATTCTGGGACATACCAAAGTAATATGATGATTACTTGATCTAAAATTAAGGCTTTAAAGGAAGTGTTGGCGTGGAATATTGATATCAGGCAGGGGCACTTTGAGAAGGATGAAGAAAGGTCCTGAAGAGAGTATGGGAGACCTAGAGATATCAAATTCTATCTACAGAATGGGGGACTGTATCCTGGACAGCACTGACTCTAAAAAAGATTTAGAGGTCATAGCAGACCAACACCTGAACATGGGCTCCTAGTGCAACCGGGTTGGGAAAATGTCTAATGTGACTCTTCGATGAATAAACAGAGGAGTAGTTAGTGGGAGTAGGGAGGTGATTTTTCTTCTGTATACATCCTTGGTGAGACCAGTACTGGAATACTGTGTCCAGTTCTGGTATCCGCATTTTTTAAAAGGATATGGAAAGAATGGAGATGGTTCAGAAAAGAACCATAAACATAATTTGAAGGCTGGAGACCTATAAAACCACAAATATTATGGACCAAATGGCATTCCAACACCTTTTAATAAAAATGTGTATATAAATATTTCTGGCAACAGCTGCTTAACATTACTTTTTTCTGCAGTCTGGTTCCTTCCCATAATAACTTAATCTGGCCCAGATTTTACTAATACATACTATGAGATTAATAATCCACCAAAATGTTCCATGTTGAGATTCATAGATTTACTAAATAATGACTGCAGTCATTATCCAGATGATAATACTTAGTCCTGCCTTGAGTGCAAAGGAACTGGACTAGAAGATTTCTTGAGGTCCCTTCCCTTCCTATGATTCTAAGGTGATAAATGTCAGGATGATGTGACAAATTGCATTTGCCTCATGCACTATTCCCACTAATCTGTCTTCACTAGGGCTACTCCTAATATTCCAAACCCCTGAACAATTTTATATCACTACAATTTGTTAAAAAGACATAAAATATCTTCTCTTTTCCCCCCAAATATGGCATTTTCTTCATAGTTACATTGTACTTAGGGGTAGCATGGGTAATAATTACTAGTTAATATTTATACACTGATTTTGAGACCATGCCATGTACCATGATATATTTTCCCATTTCTCTCTAAATATACAAAGATTCTCCATAGTGATGCAAGACACCCAGGTTTTTCTTGAGGGGGATTGTATAGGTGTTGAGGTTTTCATTCACGCATCACCCAGTTAGCCCTAACACTTTGGCATTGTACCTTCAAACCTAACTACAGAGACCCTTGCTATAGAGCAGTGTGCATATCAGCCACCAAAATGTAGTGTTGGACAACTGGCAGAAGGTTGAGATTGGACAAGCACAAGCCAAAAATACAGAATGAAGAAAAAGGAACACAAAATGTATTATAAAAAAAATGGCATTAATGCTATGGAAAATTGGTCATAAAAGGAAAGATATAAGTATCTTCAGAACAATTAGAAGGCCAAATACTTTTGTGTGTTACAGCCCCTTTAGGTCACCAAGGACATAATCTGGCCTCAAATATCCAAAAGAAAATTGCTCTGGTACAGGGGAACTCCTGTCTGGCACAAGTGTGACGTTGCTGCATCCTTTGCCAGTGTCCTTTGCCTCACTCAGCATAGAAGGGCTGGAGAAGGTGTGTATGTGTGTGTGTGAGAGGGGGAGAGGCAGCAAGGGGGAAAGCTTAACACAGTTCTGCTATGCCAATTATCCACTAGTGCAGCCAGTGGAATGTTTGCTTTTAGAGCAGCCAAGGAGCTTCTGCAAATTGTGTCAGGGCTGGGTTCATAACTAACCTCCTGAAATCCCCATCCTCCTTTCTCCTGTGCTGAGTAATGCTTGATTCAGGAAAGAATCTAGGCCAAGCATTCTCTTTGAAATATCATGGCATGAGTAAGGACATGGGAGAAGACAGAAAATGAGCCAACATTAGTCTATCACATGGTCTGGCTTACATTTATCCTGAGACCCCTTCACTCTGTCCTCTCCTGTCTCTGGGAGGCTCCATCCAAGCCAGGAGACACTCTCTCAGGCTTTCCTATGTATTTGTTAAAAAACACTTCACTTTGGGATCTCTTCCTTGGGACAGTGCCCAGTTGACACAAACTTGTTCTATTGGATCTTCCCTTTTCAGTAGGACTGCAAACTGAATTCCTGAAGTAGTACATAACGAAGTGTTAAGATAGTCTCAAGGATATGTTGTCACAGAGTTACACTGGCTAATATCTGCTATGTGAAAAATTAAGATTTATCTGTTGCCCTTTGTGAGCTTGAATGAATAGTGTTGGGATGAGCCACCTAAGATGAGTGAAGATAACAGTCTCAGGGCAGATTATTAAAGGTATTTAGGCTCCTAAAGATGTAGGTTGGCACCTGACTCCCATTAATTTCAATAGGAGTTAAGTTTTTGAAAATCCTACTGGGCACCTAAATACCTTCAAAAACTGGTCCTAAGAGGATTTAAAAAGGATTGGACATTTGAATATCTATATAACAAGAATATCCATAATTGTTTTAAATATTTTAAAAATTGTGTTGGAAGGAATATGCACCCTCATGCTTCAGGGCAATCTTTAACTATTGGAGACTAGGAAGAACTCATCCTGAGGGTGGGTGACTGCTGGTTTATTTGGTTCTTCTCCAACTTCCTCTGAAACAGCTGGTGCTGGCCTTCAACAGGATATAAAACTATTTGGATGACTGATCTGATCTATGATGCATGGCAATTCCTATGTTTTCTGATCCCTTACGCCCAAATCCAAAGTCACATTTTGCAAAATAATAAGATATCAAAATGTCAAAATTACAGGAAAAGCCCATATCCCCTCTCTCTGCCTTGCTCTCTCTCTCTAGTGAAGATGAAGTGTTCACTTCGAACTTCCAAACAGCTGTGCTTTGAAGCTGCTCTAATATTTTAGTCGGATATGGCCAATCATTTTTATTTTCAGTCTAACTTTATATTGAACTCAGAAAGGGAGAAGCTCTATTTAGATTACGATAAAAGCTATCTATTAGTTTCTAAACATAGAGTGCCACATGCATAAGCAATTTCAGCAAGCCACCTCCCAGTAATAAGTACTAAATTAAATTTAAGGAAATGTGGAAAGCCTTTCCCTAGGTGCATGGAGTTTTCCACTTACTGTATGATTATAGGAAAAGATCAAGTGAGATATTAAGTTTATTCAGTCAGTGACTGTATAGGTCATAGATTATAAGGCCACTACAGAACATTGTGATCATTCAGTCTGCCCTTCTTATAATGCAACCCAAAGGACTTCCTTTAATTAATTGCCATTTGAGCGAGTGTCATAGATCTGACCAGGTGTTGTCCAATAAACTAAAACTAAAGTTAACACAAAACTGTTGTTAGGAAATTGAGCAGATGTGTTAACATCATTAAGATGTCACGTGAAGTGAAGAGTAATTTAATTTTAGCTGAATTGTCCTGCAAAATCCTAAAACCTATCCTGGCCAATGGGATGTGTTCTCTCTGTGTGTATGTGTTTGTGTAATATCTGTGTGCCACTTAGAACTCCTGTGTATTTTCAAAAATTTCTTCACCTTTGGGCAACAAACTGTCTATATGAGTTTCAGACTTTCATCATAAGAAAATATGGATGAGCACAAGACAAAACTCTCAAGGAGCAGATTCATGCATTTTTCATTCCACATGAAGCTCTAAGCTTCAGGCACTGAGAAAGCCTGGCTATCACCAAAACAACAAGAGCTCAATTCATAATATAATATTATAAAATATTGGAATATGCTGAACTTGCCTATTGTCACCTTGAGATTCTGTCATATATAGTTCAGATGTTTTCCGTAAAGCTTCGTAGATTAGAATGCATATCCTTTTCAATGTATGTGAGGCTTTGCCTTTTATTTTCATTTGTAAAGATGACTAAAACCTTAAGTAACAAAAAATTAGATTAGATAAACAATTTCTTCAGATAAGTGGAATGATTAAAGAACACCTGACACATGGCGCAACAGAACCTATTTGGGGACTTCCAATTCATTAACACATCCAGTCAAGTAGTTAGTGCAGGATAAGGATGGACACAAGATCAGGCCAGAGATTAGGTGGACTTTGATCAGATCAGTTTTATGAATCTGAGTAGAAAAGTGCCAGTCAGATCAATTTGACTTTTTTTTAATTACCATCCTTGACTCAGAGATTCATTACTCTTCAGTGTAACAGTCTGCCTAATTCTTCTTCTCAGAGATCAGTTGCTTTCTTAGGTAGACAGTTGAACTAATCACCCAGTGGATGAATGTGTGCAGCTGCTTTGTAGAGGTCTCCATATCTGGCTCCGGAGCAGATGGAGCAATATCAATGACAATAAAAATGGGAGACCTGAGAAAGCGGAACAAGAAAAATTGAGGAAATTATGGGGCTGGGCAGATTTGCCTTGAACTGTAAAACCAGAAAAGAATGAGGAAAGAAGATAAGTGGGCAAACAAAAATAAAACACTTGAAACTACAGAGCAGTGGAGTGAAATGGGATGAGGCCATGTTTAAAAGAAATTAGGAGGAAAGAAAGCAAAACAAGATTTAGGGCTGAGTTTAGATTAAAAGTGATTGTGGATAGGCAGGAGTGTGACGATGACATTTATCAAGTGCAATCTATTTATAGCAGTTCCGGTGTATGCACAGTAATTGAATGGGCAGCATACTTCCAAACATATGGCAGTACCCCTCTTTTAAAGAGTGCTATGGCAGGAATCACCAGTGGCACTCTTACACATAGGGTTGGGTGAAATTTTTAAGATGAGTACTTGATTAAAAAAATGCAGTTTGAGCCAACCCAAAACTATTTATGAATTTGACACAGCAGTTTTGTCTGGGGAAAAGTTTTTCACGGTCAACTCTGTGTGCGTGTGTGTGTGTGTCCGTCCGTCCGTCCATCCACCTTTAAAACCTTTAGCCCAGCAGTCAGGACACTTGTCTGGGATGTGGGAGACCAAGATCTGAATCCCCACTCTGGAGAAGAGACTTGGACTCAGGGTAGGGCTACACAGCAAAGAAAAAGCCAGGGCTGACCTGTGCCAGCTGACTCTGGCTGAGGGGCTCTTTCATTGCTGTGTAGACTTCTGGGCTCGGGCTGAAGCCTAGCCTGAACATTTCATGATCTCTGTGTGTTTATAATGTCTGCTGCAGTTTCCACGGTATGCATCCGATGAAGTGAGCTGTAGCTCACGAAAGCTCATGCTCAAATAAATTGGTTAGTCTCTAAGGTGCCACAAGTACTCCTTTTCTTTTTGCGAATACAGACTAACACGGCTGTTACTCTGAAACCTGTCCCTATGATGTATATTATTATCCTTATTAGGCAGATGGGGAAACTGAGAAGTACACCTATTCCCTATCAAGGTCACACAGTGTATTTGGAAACAGAACCCAATAAAATCACATAACTGCAGCTCCAAGGGGTGCTACCTTCCCCTTATATTCTCATTTGGATGTGTGAGGAGTTACATATGTTTTCTGTGCATCCACATGAGAATGCTACCCTCCATGTAGAACAATGTACTGTAGAATTCAGTTATCTTGACATTTATCTACGATGAACACAGGAGTGCAGTGGATATAGCTGCTTTCCTGCAGATGTTCAACTAAAAGTAGTCTTATCAATCATAGTGAAGGGAGGATTCAGGTTTGATGCAGTGTTTGTTTATAGCATATAGGTGAAATAACAATACCTCACTTGTAACAGTCAGAGGCACAAAGACCCTTGCATTAGTTTATATGGAGTTACTTACATACACACACACACACACATATGACCTTTACATTAATAAACATACGTAACTCCACAAAATACAGAAAACTGTGCTGGGCTAGATCCACACCTATTTTAAATTGGCATAACTCTGTTGAAGTCATCTGGGTTTGAGGTATCTGGAATATAGAATTAATAATCTCATTACCTCTGCCACAATGTATACATACTTTCAGAAACAGCAACCCTTACTACAAGAGGGAAATGCTAATTTTAGAGGTGCCAATTTAATAGGGAATAGGATAGGCAGCCCAATGGGAAATGACTGCAGGGGTAAGACTGTAATTTATGTACAGAAGTGCACATGTGGATTTGCGCTCTCCCAATTATGTGCTAAACCTAGACTTGGGCAGGCATTTTCTGTATGCCCATGCAAATTGGGATTTGCATGCATGGAAGCCAGGTGCATGTAAAGGTGCTCATGGACTTTTGAAAAACTGGTCATTAGTCTTTTTCAGAAGCATGTCCGAGATGGGAGGAAGCTTAGGTTAAGTATTGATTCAGTATCACTCTGGGTCTGGTTTCAAAGTGTTCCATTACCCCACTCACTTTGGGTGAAATTCTGATATGCTTATCCACACTGAATTAGTCCACAAATAGTCTGATTATTGACTTTAGAGGGGTTGTTTATGGCATAAGGTACTCCTCATCTTGAGTAAGGTATCAGAATCAGAGTTGGTCTGAAATTTTCTCATGGAATTTTTTTTCCCCGTGAGAAAAGCTGCAATTTATTGAAAGCAGAACATTTCGCAGAAACATATCTATTTTAACAAAAGTTCATTTCAAAAGCAAAATTGGGTGAAAAGGAAGCATTTTGGGGGAATCAAGACATTCCATTTTGGTCTTTACAGAATGGAATGTTTCACTTTTCCTTTTTGAAATGACTTTTCATTTCAATGTTTTAAATATTATATAATATAAAATAAAAAAATCAAAATCAGAACAAAATGTTTCCAATGGACCTGGAACTCTCACCCCCCCCCCCCCAAAAAAAAAAAACAACAACCCACATTATTTTGCAGTAAATTATTTACTTTTGTCCCATTTAGGAATAGATTAAAAAATAAAAAAACTCACGACATTTCTTGTTAAATAAAAATCTGATTTCTTCCCATGTCTAATCAGAATCTGGCAAAAAAGTTTCTGGTCTGATTGGGAAAAAAATATTAGGAGAATACTGCAGAATGTCTGTGTAGTCAAGTTTTGGATGCATATACAGTGAATTCTTCTCTTGATAAAGTTTGATGTTCATCTTACAAAAATATATGTTCTTCTAACTGTTAACTGTTAACAGAAGGAACAACTAGATGATATTTTGCCTCCAGGGATCCTAGAAATATCAAGTGTAGTGTCTTCTCCACTTTAACAAAAGTATATGCAGTGCATTCCTGCCTAATATTGACATAGCGAATCTAAGAACATCTGGCAGCAGTTCTGTTCTTAAAACATTTGCCGAAAGCCCACCTCAGAAAGGACCCAATGTTTCCTGGTTCCTACAGTGTATAAATGTAAATACATAATGTGTATTTTTCAGCAATCATCTTTCTTAGAGAGAATATTTTTAAGAGTATAATCCACATGTTAATATATGGTGTAAATTTGTGTGCTGTACATTATGGTTCAACAAACATTCTTAGGTGTGTAAGTCACCAGACCATGGCTCCACATAGACAATACAATACAATACAAAACAAGAGCCCAGATAGTAAGCCAAAGAGCAAACAGTAGTTTTCAGAAGACCTTGGTGTGGATCCCCAGCAATGGTCAGAGGAGGATGAGAAAAGTCTCTTTATTTATATGCTGCAGGCCTACGGCTCCTCATGTATTTGGCTGTGGCACGCCTTTATCAAACCAACCATTGAAATGTTCAGCTTGGCTTGGCAGAGTGAAGAGGCTACTTTTTGTTCTCAACTTTCCATCTTTTGAAGCGTGTCCTTGACAACAAAATGGTTTTCCCATCTAACTTTCTACTCAGTTGCACTCAATTCTGCTGATTTTTTTTCCTCCCGTTTCTCCGTCTGCGCACCAAGCATTTTGTTCATAACAGGAATATGCACATAGCTGGGTAGCTAGATATGTGCCAGGAGATTACAATGTATTCTGTTTGCAGTTTCTCCATTTTTGTGGGGACGCAGTTTGTTTTTACCATTGTAATTAACACAGAGAAATGTATGTAAGATATGCATGCCTTCTCTTTCCGTAGGATCACACCAAAATGGTGGTAATTATTTTTAAAATCAAACCATTTCAGTGGTGGACTTCAGAAGCAAAGAGAAGATCACTTGTGGCACCTTAGGGACTAACAAATTTATTTGGGCATAAGGTTTCGTGGGCTAGAACCCACTTCATCAGATGCATGGAGTGGAAAATACAGTAGGAAGATAGATAGATAGATATACACATAGTACATGAAAAGATGGGGGTTGCCTTACCAATTCTAATGAGACAATTCAATTAAAGTGGGCTATTATCAACAGGAGGAAGAATCACTTTTGTAGTGGTAATCAGGGTGGCCCATTTCAAATAGTTGACAAGAAGATGTGAGTAACAGTAGGGGAAAATTAGAATGGTGAAATCAGTTTTTAGTTCTTGTAATGACCCATGCACTACCAGTCTTTATTCAAACCTAATGTAATGGTGTCCAGTTTGCAAATTAATTCCAATTCAGCAGTCTCTCTTTGGAGTCTGTTTTTGAAGTTTTGTTGTTGAAGAATTGCCACTTTTAGGTCTGTTATTGAGTGACCAGGGAGACTGAAGTGTCCTCCGACTGGATTTTGAATGTTATAATTCTTGATGTCTGATTTGTGTCCATTTATTCTTTTGCATAGAGACTGTCTGGTTTTTTTTTAGTATTTGCTTCAGGATGGGGGGCTGTCTGTAAGCAAGGACTGGCTTGTCTCCCAAGGTCTGTGAGAGTGAGGGATCATCCTTCAGGATAGGTTGTAGATCCTTGATAATGCGCTGGAGAGGTTTTAGTTGGGGGCTGAAGGTGACGGCTAGTGACATTCTGTTACTTTCTTTGTTGGGCCTGTCCTGTAGCAGGTAACTTCTGGGTACCCTTCTGTCCTTGTCAATCTGTTTCTTCACTTCAGCAGGTGGGTATTGTAGTTTTAAGAATGCTTGATAGAGATCCTGTAGGTGTTTGTCTCTATCTGAGGGATTGGAGCAAAACCACATTATAAAACATTTGTTAGAGCAGGCCAAATATCTGGTGACTATTTGTAGTGCAAATCAACAGCAGCTTGCCTTCTTCTCTTTTCTTCTGCCATCACCCGCTTTAAAAAAAAAAAGTCATAAATCAAATACTTAGCTGCCTACACAGGTTTCAGAATGGCCTGAACATACCTGTAGCTGGCAGGACTCAGTCTCTTGCCCTCCTTGTAGATCAGGCACTAGAGGGCAATATCACTCAATGTCTAACACCCAGGCCCCAGTTTTCAAACACTTTCACATATAAGTTAATTAGATATATAATTACATGCAGGATCAGGCAGTGATGCTGGAATAATGTTAGCTGGGGGAGGGTGCTGAAGGTGGAAACCATGTATTTTGGGATGTTATTATTACTTCAAGCCAGGGGGTGTTGTAGCACTCCTAATTCCAGCACTTATGGAAGCTAATACATACAACATCATAGTGAACAATGAGACATACTTTTCAGCATATATACCAGAGGAGATAAACAGGAGTGTCAACAGGGGAGTGTTTAGAGGGAAAGGAACTTGGTTGGTTTGTTTTTCATGAAGTAGGGTTTGGGCTCCTGCATGTGCCAGTGAGACAGGTCCATTTGGGTCTTGGTGAGGACCATGTGGCTGGGAATCTAGGTTTCTGATCAGCCCTGGTCTCTGAAATCTCAGTGATTAATCCCTTCCTCTTAGCCTGGGGGTGGAGCTGGCAGAGAGGCTTAATACAGAAGTCAGTTGCCAAATGAATTTATTAGCATATGAACAGGGGTGGCAAACAGGAAAGTTTTCAATGGACTCTGAGAGGTGATGATCTATACATCTGGAGGTGGATAAAGGTGGGCAGGCTATGACTATCAGAGAGAAGAGGACCATGAGGAATTCCACATAGCTGGAAGTATCTAATCATTATCAGGGTCTCAGGAAGGAAAGTGCAGAAAATGTCTCTGAAAATCCAGCTGCTCAAATGGAATGCAGAGCTGAATGGGACATTCCTGAGGATAGCTGTTCAGATTTATAGACTAGATGAAAGAGGTGGGTGAAAAGGGGAAACGGATTAATATTAATTTAACACAAAATCAAGATGTCAAGTATAAAATTAATCAAAGCACCTAGGCACATGTAGAGAAGAAATATTTTAACTGCCCATACACCAGTGCTATGAACCTGGGTAATAAACAAGAGGAATTGGAGTTACTTGTTTATGAGCATAAATTCAATCTACTGATCTAGTAGATTTAAGGTATATCTATGTCAAATTGTGAAGTCCAATTTGGTCTGTGAATACCATTTTGTGATTGTTACTTTCAGTGTGACCTTCATGTTGTGTTGTAACCTTCATTTTGTTTTGTTTTTTCTATTCTGTGTGTTGACACTTTGTGTTCTGTGTTTCAAAACCAGCCTGGCCCTGAGAAGGCCAGTCTGTTCCAGACATGGCTCTGCTCTGAAGGGGGTAGAGCAGAACATGTGAGAACTATGAATGTGAGAACTATGAAAAGCCATCCACTCTGTCTCAACTACCAGCCCACCCATAAGAACATTGAACTCTACACTGAAGCCTGACTTGGGGAAGTCCCTTTGCCTGGGCATATGGCCAAAGTGGATCAGAGACTATATTTAAAAGGGAGTGCTCTTAGTTAAGGGGGCCAGGCCAGTATCATGTGCCTGAAGACCAGACTAAGGAAGGGTTGCCTAGCCTAAGAACTCTCTCTAAACCCAGGGCCCACAACAGGGGTGAGATTAAATTTGAGGTATTCTTTCAGTTTTGTTTTTTTCCAGAAGGTCTATAACTCTTTAAGATGCTTTGTTAACAGTAACAATCACTGTGTGATTAAGACATTCCTTTGCTAAGTCCATGTTCTTTACTTTTCTGCCACATTGTCCCTGAAAGGGTTAATTGAGAAGCCAGCACTCCCGCAGCCAGATGAATGCTGAGGAAACGTAACTAAGCAAACGGGGACTCAAAAGGTCTGAGCCACTGGTCTTTCGGTTTAAGACACCTGGACTGTGAAGTCTCAGACACTGAATCTGTGCCTGAGAGACTCAGAGCTAGGAACAATGACCAGTCTTTACTCAGACCCAGGGGGCATAGACGAACATGATATTCAGCAGTTGGGTCCATTCACCATTGACTTTCATCCAGAGAGAAGGTGATACCAGTCAGCTCTGTGTTCTTGGGGAACCAGGGTGCAGTATCCAGCCTGTCTGACTCATGAAAGACACCCCCCATCCCGGCCCAGCCTCTGTTTAAACCAAAACCCATCAGAGAAAAAAACTTGCAGAGAGCAGTGAAGGGCGTTGGGAGACACACCTAGACGCCTCCTGACAAGGGTGACAAGATTAAGACCTCTCTATTAGCATACAGAATGAAGAACAGAGACAATTCCCCTCATCTGCATGAAAAATGGGACAGGGAGACATCTCAATTTGCATACAGAATGGAGAACCTCGCTGAACTCTGGGAACAGAAAAGCAGGGACACACTGCATCATGGGAATCTCTACTCCAGATGTTAATGAACCTACGCCTGCACACATCCAACTCAGCAAGTATCAGACCAATTCTAGTAATAAATCCTTGATTGATATCCAAAATACTGAAGCAGCCTAGCTGCATTGTGAGCTCCCTGGAAGAAAATACCACCCAGAGCCAAGAGTGATCAGCTCCTATTGTCTACCCTAAAGAAAACCCTTGAGTCATCAGTTTACCTATAAACAAATTTAGTGTTCTCCCTTGAACCATTGTATTTTCTCTACAAAAATCCCTACTCACCCTCCAGTCAGTGTTCTGATGCTTAGATCCAAACTATGCATCAGTTCTACTGGGACTCCATCTTCTCCTAACTGATCGTGCTGGGAGCTCTGCCTGTCTCCTGCCCTCAGGACCCTGAGGTACCACCATCACCTGGGAACCCAGACCAGTTCAAGCCTCCTGGAGTGGGTGAGATTCCCCCTCTTTCTCTCTCTCTGTTTCCCTTTCTACCTCAGGTATTAACCTTTAATAATGTATGTTATGTTGGTTTAGGCTCTCCTTGAGTAGTTATCACTGTTATTCAATAAATAACTTTTATGGTTAAGCTGGTTGCCTCTCTCTGTCTCTGAACTCTACTCTTTTGTGTTTTGTGTTCATTTATTCTGCAGCAACGCTTCTTTTATGTAAGCTAAAGATCCCTGTAGTGCCCAAAAATATTGTGGGGTTTGCTCATCAGGTGGGTTACTATCAGTACAAGTGTAATGTGAAAGTGGGATAGGAACATGTTAAACCTGTGGCACATAAGGGAGCGGGGGCAGCTGAAAGTGCTGCTCAGCCCAGGCTATTGAGCCCAGGGGCACATGAGGGTGACAGCTTGAAAGTGCTGCTTAACCCAGTCCATTGAGTACAGTGACAAATAAGGGGATCAGTGTGAGAGTGCTAATTGACCCGCTCCGCTCAGATTTGCTCTGTTAGTGTGTGTGTGTGTGTGTGTGTGTGTGTGTGCACGCGCTCATCCTCATCAATGCAGGATAGCTCCATTGGGAGGGGACTTGCAGAAGGAAGGATTAGAGCTCCATATGAACACAAAAGTGACATAAGCAGTATATTAATAGAATTACAGAATCTCCCCCACGGCCCCTGAAGAGTAACCCTAATAAATGAGCATACCCCAAAGTAATGGGTGTATCTGGTAACAAAGGTTAGGAGCATATTTGTAGTAGTGCTGGGATTAGCAGGGATCAGGGTTAAGTTTTGTAAAGGCGGGTTTTGCAAGTAACTAAACCTCTATTAAACCACAAGCAGAGAGTAGAATATTGGACTGTTCAGGAAAGACAGGCACCAAGCCTGAATTATTAAGGCCTGAAAGATATGCTTGTGAGTTTATGCTTGCAAAGGATTCTGCCAACTGCTGATCATAAGCAGACAGCTGCTCTTTTTGCTGTATGAAGGTGACAAGAAGAAGAATGGGGTACCAGTCCAAAACCAGGACATAGAGGAGAGGCCCACTTCCCTTGTAGGAAATGCAGGTTTCCCAGGAGACTTAAGCTAGGATGGAGAATGATGGAGAGATCTGGAGGAAGACACAGGAGTGTAATCAATGACCAAGGGAATGGACCAAGTTGTGACAGTTGGTTTACTGAAACTCAGCGGGAAGATCTGCATGACTGAACTGTTAAAATTATTGATTTATAACCTGTTTAGGAATGATTGAGTAGGGAAAAAAGGAAAGGAATTGGCACTCTATCAAAAACAGCATTACCTTTTCTTGGCTCGTTGACAAGTTGAAAGCAAATGATTTTGAATGCTTATGGATCATAGTTTTATCATATAAAACACAAGATGAGGTACTAGTTGGTGTCTGCTACAGAGCATCTAATCACACTAGGGAACAGGATGATCAGAATCTTAATCACTAGTATAAAATGAGGAGGGGGGGAAAAGCTGCATTATCATGGGGCACATCAACCTAAGTGACTCATGTAGGCAGCACAAGGCTGCCAGATAAACCTTGGAATTTTCTAGAATTTATAGATGAAAATTTCCTAACAGAAAGTTTTGGAATGAGGGAATTCTAAATTGGAACTTATCATGACAGAAAAAGAGGAATTGATCATAAAACTAAAAGTTAATGGTTGCCTAGATACAAGTGATCATGACTTAATTACATATCAGAATGAAGTGTCAAAGTGCTTGTGTGTGTGTGCACGTGTGCACATTACTATTTTGATGAAGAAATGAGAATACAAAATTAACATGGCACAAATTAAATGGATTAAAAACTAGAGCCTGGGAGGAAATGTTTTTTCCATCTCATGTAAATTTAGAGATTTCAAAAAGATTCTCTTTCCACAACAGGACAAAATCGAGACTTTGGGAATTTTTCACCCACCACCCCACCTGTCTAGCCTGGTGGTTAGGACACTTGGGTTTGATGTCAGAGACCTAGGTTCAAGTACCTCTGGGTCAGGCACAGCAGTGACTCAAAGCTCAGTCTCTTGCATCCTGGGTGACTGGCTATTCTAGGGTCTCACTCTTTTCCATCCTGGGCCCAAGAAACTTTTCCTGATGAAAGTTTAATCAAAACTGGTATAGTCCCACTAAAAATTTTGGTTTCAACAAAAAGATGTTTCATTGAGAAATTCCCAGCCAATCTATTAAAAACTGGCTCACTCACGGACATGTCTCAAAATGTAAGTGTAAACAGGGAACCATCCTGGATTAAGTGTGTTTCTAGTAGGATTCCATAGGGAATGGTTTTTGGAATTGTGCAATTTAAAACCTTTAAAATATCTTAGGAGAAAACATAAAATTGCTAATCAAGTTTGCAGATAACACTAGAGTGGGAGAGTGGTAAATAGTGAAGCGGACAGGACACTGATACAGAGCTATCTGGATCACTTGGTAATTTGGACACAAGCAAACAATATATGTTGTAATATGGTTAAATGTTAATGTATACATCTAGGACAAAGAATGTAGGCCATGCTTAAAGGATAGGGGTCCCTGTGATCCCAGGAAGCAGTGACTTTGAAAAAGACTTGAGGGTCATGGTGGATAATCAGCTGAACATTGTGATGCTGTGGTTAAAAGGGCTGGTGATCCCTGGACGTATAATCATGAGAATCTTGAGTAGGAGTAGTGAGGTTACGTTTGGCACAGGTGTGACAATTCCTGAAATATTGTTTCTAGTTCTGCTGTCCACAATTCTAAAAGGATGTTGATAAATTGGAGAGGATTCAGGGAAGAGCCACAAGAAATGGGTAAAGAATTAGAAGACATGCTGAATAATTATGCTTAGAAGAATTAGATTTTTGTCACTAATTGTTGATGAAACCTTACATGCACAGACAACAAAATATTTCCATCAATACTAATAATAATTAATAATAAATTTGCACATAGGCAAACGAAGTAAAATTCTGTTTGATAACTTATTAGAATCCCCACTGTAATGTATATAAAAGATGTTGTAATGACTGTTGAACAAAGCACACATTTACAATTCTGCTAAAATAGCCGACTCCTGTGTTAATAGAGCTGGAGCTACAGATAATTTTGCAGAATTCATAAAGCTTTAGGTTTTTGAACATCAACACCAACCTGCTATGAAATAACTACTGTCTGACCTCCCCATGATTTTCTGGAACTGTAAAAATTTAAATTGATAAATATTGAAAAATGTTTAAAATAAATAATATCCATCAAAATTATTTTAAAAAATGGAACTCTTAGAACCCTACTTATAGTGATAGACTCAAGGAGATCAATCTGTTTAACCTAACAAAGGGAAGGTTAGTGACTGTGATCAAATTACCCACTAACGTATGTTTACATTGCAATAAAACACACATGCCTCCTGCGGTCTCATAGCCCATGCTCTAGCCCAAGTCTGAACATCTACACTGCAAACCCAACTCAGCTGACGTGATCCAGCAGTGAGTATTTTATTTCAGTGTAGACATACCTTATGTACCTATACTAGGAACAAAACTTTGCTAATGAAAAGCTGCGCTCTTCAGTCTAACAGACAAAAATATAACAAGATCCAAAGACTGGAAACTGAAGCTATAAAAATTCAGACTGGAATGGATAAAGTGAAGACTTTTAACAGTGAGGATAATTAATTATTAGAACAATTTACCAAGGGGTATGGCAGATTCTCCATCACTGGAACTTTTAAATTCAATATTGGATGTGTTTCTAAAAGATGTTCTCTAGTTCAAGTATGTAGGATTCATGCAAGGTTTATGTGCATGGCAAATTTCAGGGCACACCCGGAGTGTTGTGCTGGACCTGTGCACACACAGCTCCTTTCAAGGGCATCAACCTTGGAATCTCGCCCAGATGACATGAACCGTGGGAAGCCTCCCAGGACTGGGCTCAAGGCCCAAGAGCAAGGAATGCGGTAGATAGAAACTGGTAAATAAGAATGTTAAACAAAGCCAGTGGATTCCTTTTATCTGTTGGAGAATGTAATGCGCGGGGGGAGAGAAAGAATAAAGGGGAAGGTGGAAAGCTGACAGGCACAAGCCCGTTAGCACACCAGCTTGCTTGCTTGTTTAAAGCTCTGTGCTGTCTTGTCATTGAACCGCCACAACTGGTGCCCAAACGTGGGGCCCTCAGCACTCACCTCGCCCGGTAAGGGTTTCAGACGCGTCACTCATCCACTTCGCGGATCTCGGTGAGTATTTTTCATTGTGGTAAGTATGGGAAGGTCCCTCTCTGCTTTGCAAGTGCAACACCGCCGTGAGCTACAGTATTTGCTGCATAAGGCTCAGCATGACTGCCCCACTCGAGAACTCACTCTCCTGCTACAGGAGGTGAGTGCCCAATGCCCGTGGTACCCTGAAGCTGGAACCCTTAAGCTAGCGGACTGGGAGCGATTGGGCCAGACATTGCACAAAGAGCCTCGGGCGCCCGTGCAGTCTCTACATGCCTGGCATCTCTGCCGCGACGCGATACAGCGTGTCGCCTCGGACAGGCCCTCCCTCGCGAGGCTGGTGCTCTCGCCACTCCCGTCCGCTCCTGCAGCCATCCCCCCTCCTGGCAATGCGACACAGTGTGTCGCCTCGGAAAGACCCTCTCCCGCGCCAACAGAGGGGCTGCCGATCCCGCCACCCCCGTCCGCTCCTGCAGCCATCCCTCCCCCTGCTTCGCCCCCAGTGCCTCTATTACCACCACCTCCCGGGCCTTCCCCACCGGAGCCGGTGTGTGATCACCCTCCCCCCGTGGGGCCCCATGCTCCGGGGCCCCCCGGGGGGTCATCCGCATCTGCTCAGCGGCTTTCGCTGGTGCAACAAATGGTTCACGCAGCGAAGACTCGCTCAGATCTTACAGCAGAGGAGCTGGCTGATCTGGTCTCAGTTTGTCCGGTGACCTGGCAGGATGATGGCCAGGGCAACCAGGTTGCAAACTGGGTCAGTTTGCCCTACTCGGTGGTCAGAGACGTAAAGAAAGCGATTCGCGAGTTCAGCCTCACTAGCACGTATGTAAGTGGTCTCATTGAAGGGCTAGGTACTGGGTACACCCTGATCCCTGAAGATTGGAAGGCGCTGTTGCGCATGATGCTGACGCCCAGTCAGTATGTTATTTGGCTTAGTGAGTATCGGCAGATGGCGGAACGCCAAGCCCAGGTGTATAGACAGCAAGGTATCATTTATGAGCAGTTGGCAGGGGAGGGCCAGTTTGCTACCGTTCAGATGCAGTCTCAACTCCCTCAGGCTATCTTCCCCATTATTTCCACCTGCGCCCAGCATGCTTTCCGGAAGGTCCCAGATTCAGGCAAGCCTACCAAAAGCTTTGCCAGTATCCATCAGGGTGCATCAGAGTCCTTTATGGATTTTACCAACAGATTGCAGGAGGCTATCCTCCGACAGGTGGATAACCCTGCGGCAGCTCAGGAGATCCTGTTAAAAATGGAGGTTGAAAATGCGAACGAGGATTGCCGCCATGCTCTCCAGGTGGCTCAAGCTGCTGGCATTCTAGAGCTGTCGGACATGCTGCAGGCGTGCCAAAACATCGGCACACAAGCACATAAAGCTGGGGTTCTGGCCGCCACCCTGCGGAAAAACGGGAAGGAGGGGAAGCGTTGTTACTGCTGTAGTAAGGAGGGTCACTTTCAGCAGGAGTGCCGCTCATCAACGGCGCCCGCCCACCCCTCAAAGAAGTGCCCCAAGTGTCAGAAGGGCTATCACTGGGCTAATCAGTGTCGTAGCAGGTCGGAAAACCGCACGACGGGTTCCCCCCGAACCCAGGGCCAAACGGGGGTGTTTCCCACTCTGCCTTAAAACCCATAGACTCCATGAAGGCGGCGACTGCCGGAAGTGCAGGGCTTGATTTGATTATGCAGGAGGACGCTGATTTTCAGTTGCCGGGGGAGGTTTGCGCCATACCTACCCAGGTGATGGGACCTCTCCCTGCCGGATTTGTGGGTCTGGTTCTCCCTCGCTCACACGCTGGGAAACAGGGTGTTTTTGTCATCCCAGGGGTCATTAACGCCGATTACAACGGCATTATTAAGGTCCAGGTGTGGACCCATCTTCCACAGTCGCTCCCGTGTGGACGGTCAATTGCGCAATTGATTTTAGTCGCCTATCAGGTGCCAGCTGCAGAGGATCAAGCCCGGGGCGGAGGCGGCTTTGGATCGACGCTGGCTCAGTCGCCATCTCACAACACGTCCTCTCCACTTGTTGCTCTAACAATGTCAGTCCACCCCTCGAAACCTCAGTTAACACTTCTCTTAAATAATGTTCCTTTTACAGGGCTGGTGGACACTGGAGCTGACGTTACGGTGATTTGTGATCCGGAGTGGCTGGTCGGTTGGCCAACAGTTCCTTCTAAAGAGTTGTGGGGGATCGGGGGTAGCAAACCCGGGCGCCAAAGTTTGTCTTGGGTCACGGTCTCTAAACCAGGAGGCCATGCCCTTGCTACAATCTGCCCTTTTGTGCTCCCTGTCCACCTCAATATTTGGGGCCGTGATTTACTTACAAAGCTGGACACCACCCTCGATATTAATATATAATGGACCGAAATCCTCCCTCACCCACCTTGCCATCCGCAGTACCATTAGTATGGCAATCCTTAGAGCCCGTATGGATTGACCAGTGGCCCCTCCCCCTAGAAAAGCTGAAAGCGCTTCATTCACTTGTACAACAATATTTGCATGCACAGCGCTCGGAGAGCTTCACTAGTCCTTGGAACTAGCTGCTGTTATTTTGGCCTTTCAACTTTTCACTGATTGTCCCTTTAATTTGATTGTGGACACACATTATGTTTATCAGGTAATTGTGATCATTTACTCCTTGCCCTCATTACCCCTCAGGTCGATGTGGACCTTCTTCGGCTGTTTTTGTCCTTACAGTATCTCATCACCACTCGTAATTTCCCTTATTTTGTTGCTCATATTCGCAGTCATACCCCTCTGCCTGGGCTACTTACTGAAGGCAATGTGCGCGCTGATCGCGCGTTACGTGGTCAGGTAAATTCCCTCTTTTCTGACCCCATTGAAAGCCATTCCTTTTTTCATCAGTCTGCCTCTGTTCTGGCCCGACAGTTTCACATTCCTGCTGATCATGCATGTTCCATTGTTCGTTCCTGCCCCCACTGTGCCGCTGCTGCCCCTACCTTTTCTTTTGCCGTTAACCCCAGAGGCACCGCAGCGAATCAGCTGTGGCAAATGGATGTCACTCACGTGCCACAATTCCGCCCCTATTCGTTTTTACATGTTTCCATTGATACCTATTCAGGCTTCCTCTGGGCGACCCCACAGCGTGGGGAAGCCACTCCCAAAGTTATTCACCATTTGCTATCCTGTTTTGCTGTTATGGGTCGCCCGAGCCAGATAAAAACGGATAATGCCCCAGCCTATTGCTCCACAGCCCTCTCCACCTTTTGTGCCCAATGGGACGTCCGTCTCAAACACGGGATCCCTTATAATTCCACAGGCCAAGCTATTGTTGAACGTGCAAATCACACGCTAAAAACCTTGCTTGACAAACAATTAAAACAAGGGGAGCTGCGTCTCCGAACCTTAGGAGACATTCAGCAACAATCGCATATCCTTTTGTTTATTTTAAATAATTTAACGCTGAACGCAGATCAGCAGACCCCCACGGATCGGCATTTTCATAAATCCAAGGTACTGGAAAGACCGCGTGTCTATTACCGTCAGCTGCCCGATCCGCAATGGCTGGTCCCAGTGCCTCTAATCACTTGGGGTCGGGGATATGCTGCTGTGTCTCTCCCTGCAGGACCGTTGTGTATTCCGGCCTGGTGTGTGCGACCGGCACTGAAACAGCATGGCGTGGCACCAGGGGCTGTTGAACCCCATACCGGAGTTTCAGCTGACCTTGGAGGAGAACGCAGTGCCTCCCGGGTCGACAACGGCGGGACGGAAACGGAGGAGGTGTAGCGTCCCAAGCCAGCCCGTGACATGGGGAGCAGTAAAAGCATTGGTCGCCGCGGCTCAGCGAAGACTGGCAGCAAACCAACAGCCAGAGACTTTTGAGACTTTGTTTGTGGCAATTCTCGCCCAAATTACTGCTAATTCTGTATTAACTGTATGCCTTTTGTGCCTGCTATTTCCTGTAGGGGGTTGGCTCGGGAGCGCTTTCTCCGTTATGGGCCCGAATGACATATAACCTATGGGAAAGATTGGCTTCAATAGCAAATGTTACCCACTTCTGTTTATCTGATTTTGTAGCAGATGAAGAATTGTTAGGTACATGCCTTATTCCAGTATGTCATCACCCTGAGGAAATTGGAAATGAGATGATGCTCGCTGCTTACGCGAACCTCTCTTCCCAGTACTCTAGCATGGCTAATTGGGGCCCGGCCAATTACACTTTACCTTCTTAAGCTCATTTTTTGCTGTTGCTGTGTGCAATGTATCTCCTTTTTGTTAAGACTTTGTCGAGAACCGCCCGGGCAGGCTCCACGAGTTATGACCTTGTCTGTCCGGGAGTTAATTGGCTTGCAAAAGCAAATTGATGGCTACCATGAGATGGCCGAGCACAAATAAACAAAAAAGGAGGGGATGTAGGATTCATACAAGGTTTATGCGCTTGGCAACATTCAGGGCACACCTGGAGTGTTGTGCTGGACCTGTGCACACACAGCTCCTTTCAAGGGCATCAACCTTGGAATCTCGCCCAGATGACATGAACCGTGGGAAGCCTCCCAGGACTGGGCTCAAGGCCCGAGAGCAAGGAATGCGGTAGATAGAAACTGATAAATAAGAATGTTAAACAAAGCCAGTGTATTCCTTTTATCTGTTGGAGAATGTAATGTGCGGGGAGAGAGAAAGAATAAAGGGGAAGGTGGAAAGCTGACAGGCACAAGCCCGTTAGCAGACCAGCTTGCTTGCTTGCTTAAAGCTCTGTGCTGTCTTGTCATTGAACCGCCACACAAGTACAGCTATTGGATTTGAAGCACAAATTAATTTAGGGAAGTCCTATGTTATGTCGTAGTCAGACTAGATGATCACAAATGGTTCCTTTCAGCCTTGAAAACAATACATTTACTTCCTTCTTTAGTCTCAGTTTTTTGGCTTATGTGGCTTAACCTTAATGTTGCAATAATGTAATTTTTTCATGTCATTATGGTGGTATTTTTATAGACAAAATGATTTAGTAGGAATGCATAATTTGCACTGCAATATAATTTCTCTGATGTATAGTGTGCAGCAGCATAACTAAAAACAACAAAACATCTTGAATTATTGAAAGAGAAAATGACTAATTTAGTAACACTTTAGCAAAACCAAATATAATTATGATATATTATTATTTTTCATACTAGTTTGCTTTCTTGAACTGAAGTCAGTTAATCAAAACATGTCTTAAATCAGATTAAGTGGAAATAAATTACTTAATTCTACCAAGTTTGCACTTTCTTAATCAGTGCACTCCCCCAATCCTTTGTCTTCCTCTTAAACCACATTTTCTCACCTCTCCTGATAGCTATATACCATACATTAGCTCACATCAACAAGAAAGAGAATAAAGTTTCATATATGGGAAAAATATTATGGACATGAGTTAAGATAATTTTACAAACACAGAACGACCCTGCCAATAATAATTTGATGCCCTGCATTAAAAAAGAATGATAAACTCTCCTCCTCCAAGCTTGGCATATTTGCTATTAATTCCACCTACAGCACTTGCAGAAGACATTTAATTGAACTGAGCAAGTGAACACAATAAACTGACCAATTCTCTCGTTTTCCATAAAGGAGTATGTGTGTGGGAACTGAGTAATGTTTATGTTGCAATGCCCAGTACTCTCAAGGTGCAAGCTCTGTTTTCAAACACAATAGGACAGGCTAAGTATGTGCAAGATTTTTGTGTGAGGGGTGTGACAGATTAATGTATGTTTGTATATGTCAATATCAGCCTGCAAACTCCATTTTGTTTAGTGAACACCATTTTGATTGTAAATTGAACTGTCTTCACTTTTGCCTTTTTAACCTCCATATTGGATTGGGATATCTAGAAGATGTAAGAGACTCTGTGTGTCCACTAGCAGAGGATTAATAATGGTGAGGAATAAAGAGTCATTAACCTGCATGGTCTTCCATTCAAATGGAAGCATCCTAGAACAATGAGCTGGCTGCAGCCCATGGGAACAAGTTTTCCATAGGTTCGCTTGTAAAAAAACAAATAACCTGACCAGGGATTTGAAGTTGTTGAAGGTGGGTCATCTGACAGAAGGGGCTGAAACTACATAAAAGGAGCAAATCTGTCCTTTGCAGGGGCTCTCTCTCACCAATTAGGACAAGATGGCAATATATGGCAGGAGAAGGAGGAAGGTCCTGGACCCTTAAAGGAGTGAGCAATTCCCAAAGGTCTCTGGGAGGTGTAAGGACATGGGAGGGAGGGTTTTGTGTGCAGGTGTTTGTTATTTTCCCATAGATTTCTGTATATCTTCTGCTGTGTCCCATTAACAATCACATGGTCTCTAAAGGGTGAAACAGTAATCCAGAAGGCCCATGGCTTTGGTGGAACTCTGTATTGTATGTAATTGCTACTGAGATGGCTTGGATGGGCCACCACTAGTTTCAGAATGTAGGTAGTTAGACTGTGGATTTCCATGTCTCAGGAAAAGTTGCTAGATAGAGTTGCACCCTGAGAATACCCCTTGAACTCCAGAGCTTGAGATGGTGACTGAGCTCTGTCCAGAACCAGCCACCCTAAAAACATGTGGGATTGAAGAGTTGGGTCTTTCAGCAGCCTGGTGAACATTCTCATGGGGGAGCTTATGGGGGTTATGACAAATGGATTCTTTGTCTCATCTCTCTCCTTCTCCTTTGTCTCACTTTATGTTTTCTCAGGGCTTCCCTGGATTCTCCACCTCCCACAGCCAGACTCACACAGAACATTACAATACTAGACAGTTACTCTACTATTATTTTTCACGTATTTATTGTGTACCAGGATGTTTGGAAAAGAATTGTTCTTCACAGCAGCTTTGCTTTACATTCTGAAGAAAAAGAATGACTTAATGGAATGTCTTATGGAAAACATTCTTAAAAGATGCTCCATTTCTCCATAAAGTTTGTTTGAAATAACAAAGCCTTACTTTATGTAGCACTGTGGCATCCTTTAATTGCTTCTCTGTTGGCCTTATGATGTTCTGTGAATATGTTGGATATTGGAATCTTTCAGAAATTCTCTATAATTCTTTAAAATCAACCCTAGAATGTTCCCCGATGCCCTAAACACTTGATGCAGGAAACAGCAGCCTACTGCTGCTGAAAAGTGCTATTTTGGTGTTATATGCGTATTCTCTTATCTTTCCTGCTTAATTGCTAATATATTTACTAGTCTACAGGGCTATGTACATGCACGCATACACAAACTTTATAAATAAATTATGATGATGCAGTGATCTTTTTCTGATTATTCCTTCTCGTTCCAGCTGCTCTTTCTTGGTTCTTTTACTTGAAAAAATTAGAATTTTCTGCTAATGTGGTAAAGCCATTTTTCCTTCCTTTCCTATTTTTTTATTTCAGTTGCTTCTTTGTGAGCCTTATGTGCATATTCATACTTAAGTTGGAGAACAAGTGTACCAGGTGGAAAGGAAGCCCTAAAGGGTCTTGATGGCCATCAGAGTGAAAAGTTCTGTGTAGCTCAAATCAAGACATTGCACACATTAGTAAACTTGGTTTAGTGAAGGTAAAAATAATCTGTCCATATGGCTTTGACATGAAGATATTTTACTATATGAAGAAGTAATATTGACTAAAGGTGACTAAAGTTAGTTTGTTAATTTGTTTACTTAGATTCGTTCATCAACATTTATATCATTAGCCATTGCACACTTTCATCATTCAATGAAGATGAGCATATAAAAATCTTTCTCCTTCCCCCACCACAATTTTCTGACCTGATAGTTTTGGGGAAAAGGTCACAGTGGCCAGAAGCAGAATCTTTAACAGATTATAAAAGGACTTTGGGGACTCAAGAGAGAGAAGTTCAGATCATTAGCTGGTGTATGAATCATTGAAACAATGGAGCTATGGTGAATTACATTAGCTGTGGGTTTGGACCAGAGTCAACATTAAAACAAGGGGACTGACCAAAGGCCAATTAAAACAAGTCTACAATCATAAATGGCAGCCATTTTGAAATCTGTGCAACTAGAACTCTAAAGAAAAATCAGTACTGGTAACCTGTAGTTTTGCATCAAATACAGGGCCAGATGCTCAACAGAATAGTCAATGGGGTTCCCATTAACTTCAGTGGTGTTTCATCTGGCAGATAGGGGTTACTGTATATTCGTATTGGAATAACAGTGAAGATATTCCTGTCATCATGAGTTTTGCACTTTCTCTAGTTCCTCTTCATCATCAGTCTACTGAGATGGCAGCATTAATTAATTTACAATAAATACAATATTTATTTGTTATTTGTGATCGTATTATAATAGAAATAAATAGTATATTTTTTTCCAGTGTTTCATTTAAAACTCTGATCAACATGGGATGAGGTGAAAAAAGTCTAAAAATAGAGCTATCTCGACTTGACAGCCAGATACTAGTCCCGGGTCCAAATTAAAAGATGTTTTTTATCATATACCAAGACTTGCTGGTGAATTTCTGGGGATGAGTCCTGGAATAATACCAGGACTAATTTATTTAGTGCCTGGCTGTGACCCTGTAACCATCTTATCTTGTATTATTTATGGTATATCAATGTAAATGAAAAGTGATACTTACAATATTGTACTATCTCCAGCCATGTTGGGGTTCATCAACATTCAGAATTTTAATTTGTATGTGGGGAATTCTGTGCATAGATCAAAAGATTGGCTTCTTAATGTGTACTTGCTCATTCTTAAATGGAAACCTTTCAACTTTGATAGAACTGATTCTCTTAACAGTAAATTGCACAAATTTAGATTGGAAAATGAAATACCTATATTAGTCCAATTTTTATGCTCCATTTCTTTAGTAAAACAGACATAAATATATGGTGCTACTGTGGTTGGTTAAAGTGGTACTGTGAGGGAACTCAGCCGGGGCTCGTCCCTCAGCGGGATGGTGGGGCACCACATCACCTCACTACACTCTCTGCTGGGTTGGGGAATACCCAGTCTATGGCCCAGACCTTCAGGCTGGGTCCCGGAAGCAGTTCAATATAGGCCCAGGCCCTGAGTCAGGGCGGGGCAGCAAAGAAACAGTCAGGGGCTCAGGCCTCAGGCAGGGGCTGAGCAAATAGTCAATATAAGCCCAGGCTCCTAACTTTATAAACCAGGGGGAGGGGGAGACTGCCACTCATGAGATGGGTGACAGGGGGCATGCAGGCCCTCCCACTCCACTGTGTCCCAGCCCGGGGCCCTAGCAGCGGTCGAAGACCCGCTGCTGTGTCAGTGAGGATCCTGGCCGCAACACACTGACATTGGCTCTGGCAGTGCTGCCGCCATACTGGGGTCAGCTGCCCCCAGGCTACTTCCAGACTCCCCCTCATGGGGTACCTGGGTCAGGGTGGTGTCCTTGGAGGGTTCCAGCACCATGGGCACCTCTGGGTCGCCGGCGAGGGGTAGACTTGGCAGCTCCTCTGGGCATCGGTCAGCAGTCAGGCATTGGCCGGTCTGGCCAGTCCTTGGATTGGCTGCGGCTTGCCGGGGTCTCCCAAGCTGAAGCCAGGCTGCAGGCATCTGGCCTCTCCAGCTGCTGTCTCCCAACTGAGCTCTAGGGTTGGGCTTTTCTACTTCCTCTCCTGCGCCTTGACCTCTGGGGCATGGGCACAGGATCCACTGGCTCCGCCCACTTTGGTGTCTGGGGAGGTTCTTCCCTTGGCGGAGTGGTGGGGCACCACACTACAGGTACAAAGAGAATTAGCCGCCAACAGTAACTTTGTTTTCACAGATGAAACTAAAAATAGAAAGCACCTTTTAGTATGTATGTTAATGACTATTATTCTTTGGTTATATTACAGTAGTGCCTTGAGGCTCTAAGCACTGTACATAAAAGCACTGCCCTCAAAAGCTTACAATCTAAATATACAAAACTGACGAACAGCGGGAGAAAAGAAATATCATCCCATTGACCCATGGGAAACTAACACACAAAGTGATTCTGTGACTGCAATGTACTTCCTTTGTAACCTTGGGCTAGAGCCTACCACTGGACCCAGATCTCCTGAGTCCCAGTCTGGTGGCTTGACTTGATCATCCTTCCTGTCACTCAAACACCTTCACCCTGATCTGGCTTCATTTATTGGAATAGCAAGAATTGTGGTAACTGTGTGATATCAGAATGAAAAATACTAGCTATTTGAATAGCAACTGCTGCATTGTCTTCCTTTTTAGTTGCTGTACACATGGAGAAATCTACCATACCTCCAATAGGTGTTGATTTTTTTTTTTTTTTTTTGGCCGATGGGTGCTTTTGAAGAGGTTTATGTGTATTGGGAGGGCACTCTGCCAGTTTTGTGGTGAGGCTATTTTCAGCATATTTATACACTTCAATCATAGTCTAGTTCAGGGATTGGCAACCTTTGGCACGTGGCCCGCCAGGGTAAGTGTGTTCAGCCAATCGCAGCTCCCACTGACCAATGGGGACTGTAGGAAGTGGCACGGGCCGAGGGATGTACTGGCTGCCACTTCCCGCAGCCCCCATTGACTTGGAGCGGTGAACTGCGGCCAGAGGGAGTTGCGATCGGCCGAATGTATGGGCGCGGCTGGTGAACAAATCGGCCCGGCCCTCCAGGGGGCTTACCCTGGCGGGCCGTGGGCCAAAGATTGCCAATCTCTGGTCTAGTTATTGAATGTGTCTATCATTGGTACCTTTATTATTTTAATAATGATGAACTGTTATGAATTACATAATTAGATTACCACGAATTACAGTATTTTTAAATCTTTGCAATCACCTACAAGCTGTCTTCACTAACATCCCAGTTTAAAGACATTATGTCTCACTGTAGCTTTCTGTATGAAACTTATTTACATCCAGTTCCCTGTTATTGTCTTGATGCATGTTGAGGTCAGCTATATTATTCAGTTTCCTCTGTCCCATTGATGACTGGAGATACTTTTAAAGTCTTTTGAAGCTGTAGAATGAGTTCAGGATGATATAGGCACAGTGAGAATGATTCTAATAAATGTGCAGTACTCTGGAAACATAATGACAGGTTTCAGAGTAACAGCCGTGTTAGTCTGTATTTGCAAAAAGAAAAGGAGTACTTGTGGCACCTTAGAGACTAACCAATTTATTTGAGCATAAGCTTTCGTGAGCTACAGCTCACTTCATCTTTTTTCTGGAAACATAGTTCTTCCAAATATTGAAAATGACTGCAAGATCTCTTTCTTGATGGGTAAGAACTAATTTAGAAACCACTATTTGTATGTATAGTTGGGATTATATTTTGCCATGTGCATTACTTTGCATTTAACACTGAATGTCATCTGCCATTTTGTTGCCAAGTCACTCAGTTTTGTGAGATCCCTTTGTAACTCTTCGCAGTCTGCTTTGACCTTTTTTGACCTTAACTCTCTTGAGTAACTTTGTATCATTTGCAAACTTTGCCACCTCACTGTTTACCCCTTTTTGCAGATCATTTATGAATGTGTCAAACAGGACTGGTCCCAGTACAGACCCCTAGGAGACACCACTATTTACCTCTCTCCATTCTGAAAACGGACCATTTATTCCTACACTTTGTTTCCCATCTTTTAACTGGAGTGCCTGGCAATGCTTTCTGGATCATCTAATGATCCTTAATTTAAATTCATGACAAGCCTTTTGTTGTCTTAATCACTCTCCCTCTGTTTATAAACAAGCTCCTTGCCCAAGGGCAGAAGTTATTAGCAGCAGAAAGCTCGTCACATTCCACACTCAAGCTCTGGCTCCCGGGTGCTGAGCACCCACCATTTTTTATTGTGAGTGCTTGAGCCCCGGAGCACCCATGGAGTCGGCCCCTATGATACCTTCAACACGTTTGACATCTCTTGTGCATTCTCTCTTCAAAATATTTGCATAGAAAGTTTTTTTCAGCCTTCTTCTCATCAAAGAAGCAATATTTGGGTCCAATTCTGTTAGGTGCTGAGAACCCTCCTTCCTTGCAAGAAGCCTCAGAACCAGTTAGAAAAACACTGAACAACAATAACAAAAACTAGAGCACTGTGCAACTATGCGACCAGACAGCTATAAGAGCCAGTTGAAGTAGGTCATTTCTTAGTTCACATTCTGGTTTCAACTGCACATTCTCCTTTTTTAATGTAAACTTCCTCCTCACAAGACATCTGTCTCCAAACAGATTGTTGATATAGTTCATGCACAGAGCAAAAATGATCCCATTATTTCAGCTGATGTTATAGTACGTTCAACATGGAGATTCTCTCCAGCTAAACTATGGATTAAATAATCTTAATTTTATTATTACAGATGACCAAAAAATTACCTTTAACTCTTCCCCTAAAAGGAATGCCCATATTAGTTTGAATGAGCAGGGCTCCTTTTACTATTATTCAAGGAAGGTGAAAAATAGAGCCCACTTTATGTTTGATAACTATTGCATACATATTCTGAGCATTTTTTTAAATAAACTTGTCCACATTTTTCATGTGAGTCAATCTGAGATATGTCACATCAGATCCCATCAGTCAGGCTCTGTTATGTCACATCTTATTATAGGATATGACTGACATATTCCAAAGTGCATCAGATCTTGGCATGCCTGCCAGGGAACTTGAGCAATTAAAGCAAAATGAAGCCTTTGGACATAAAGATATATTCTTATGACTAGTCCTGCTTAAAACTGTGGGTTTAGTGTTTTGCTCCAGTCTTCCTGGGTAATTAGGTCTTGATCTTGCACCATTGATGCCAGCAAGAAAATTTCTATTGACTTCCATGGTGCAGGATCAGACACTTATGGAGTAGTTTTACACTTGAATGCCTAGTATTTCCCATACCTGTGGGAGGGGAGGAAAAAGTATGTTGTAACTGGGAAAAAGCAGACTGTGGACAAATTCTACACTCAGGCAATTGAATATGTAGAGTATCTGTCTTGGCCTCAGTGGACTTACTCCACATTTTCACTGGTATAAATCCATGACTTCTATGGAATTACTCAGAAGGATTCAAACCAATGTGACTTAGAGGAGAATTTGGCCAGCCACCTCTTACCTGAAACTAATGAACTGGATGTTCAGTCTAATTTTTTTGTTGTTTCTTTAGCTTAGTATTTCATTATGTCACTGTACACTCCCTATCTTACATCAGGAAACTACTAGTGTTATAGGAAACTGCTAAGTAGGGTTGAGTTAAGAACTCAAATCCCTAAAAGCTTTGAAAATTTAGCTGCTTATTCTCCCACCTAAATGTGGAAATGATTAGTATTCACAGAGAGGATTATGATTTCAGGTGGGGAATAAGCAGCAGGAGCAGATGGGATCTCCTGAAACAAGGTTTCTCTTTTCATGCAAATTTCCATTGTGATTAAACTGACAAAGAAGAAACTACAAATTAAATTAATTGCAATTGTTAGTGTTTCAGGTATGGGATTTGAACTGGGAGGCCACTTCCGTATCCTGTTTTCAGGCTTGGCAGCTGTCTGTTTCCTCCAAACTATGCATATAGTTGAAAGTTAATCTGTTTACTCTGAAGGAAACCTGCACTTCAATGGAAGGCTACCACCCTGATAGCAAATAGTTTGGAACTCTTCTTTGATTTTTTTTTTTTAAGCTGTAAGAATACTAACTCTCAGGTTAACCTCATCCATCCATCTAGATTCTTATATGGTGCCCATCAATCTGGTATATGACCCTGGTCTACTTCTTCTCTCCCTCAGAACTCCCTCATTCATCCACTTACCAGCTGGAAAGCCATTCTTTCCTTCCAGCTAGTAGCAAACAGCCCAAACTCCCCCTGCACTCTCTAGAAGCTGCAATGGCAACATCTGGCTTGTCTGTGTACCTTCCAGTAGCCACAACCCTCAAATGTTCAGCTCCTACCGGCCAGTCTATGAGTCCCTTTCCTGGATCTCCTGAGCGCTCTAACCCTTCTGCTTCTTTTTGTTCCCCATGTTCCCATATATCACTTGCTGCCACATCTTCCACACTTTCCTTTATCCTATTACCCCAGCTCCTACCTTCTACCCCTGCACACTATTTTCACTACCTTTTCAGTCTTCTTTTTCATCTGCATTTGGCTTCCTGCTCATCAATCTCCCTCCCCTTCAGCTCACCTTGGTTTTATGTCAAAAGTTTCATTGTACATGTTGTATAACTGTCAGCATTCTCCCTTAATGCTGGGAGATCATCTGTAGATCATCACTGCATCACACATCCTGTTGCATTGTTCTAAATCAGAGCTGCAGAATCAAATATACTGCTCTACAACATGAATAATAAACAGGAATCTTTTAAAAGTTTATGTAATGTCTTTTACTGCATTTCTATACACTGCAAAAAACCCTTGATGGGAATTTTTCTGTTAAGAGCAGCAGGTACACAGGACTGACTGTCAGCTAGGTTGTATATCAAGGCAGTTTTATGTACATTTGTCAGCAGTACTCCGGTCCTGTGAGAGCCATTCTCCTGAGCCACATTCCCTTCTACCGCTGACTGGCAGCAGCACAGAGTAGATATATATGGAATATGGATAATCATCCTGGCAATAGCGGAGCTGTGACTTGGATTTCAAATGAAATTGGTGTAGTCAAAGGGTAGAATGCTGAGCCCATTTGCACAGGAATGTTAGATCCAATCGCATCAGGAATGCAGCACTGGTGCTCTGCTATCAGCCAAGAGAGTAAACCCACACAGAGAGGCTGTGCAGCTCCAATTTCATCCTACATCTATAGTGGATAGGTAAACTGATGGGGGTTGTCTATAAAAGAGGATATGGCCAGTGTGTTCTATGTGGCATGAAACCAACTGCTCTTTTCTTGAAAGGATCAGGGACAAGTTTGTGACTCCTTCTAAAGTTGTCAGAGAGCTATATAAAGCTTATACAGGGAGTAATTAGCAGAATCATTTGGGAAAATAAAGCCCAGATTAAATTTTAAGATTTTTCAAGCCCATACATTTAAAAGAGAACCTGGATTCCCAAATTTAAATATGTTTATTATGTTGTCAGCAGCTTGGTACAGTTGAGTAATCCCTTTAAATCAGATATGCAACAACTAATTTGGTTTTCTGTAGCAAAATCTGAAAGTGAGAATGATTAATGTTGGCCAGTTCAGTTACTTTGTTAGGAAAATTGAGCAACTCAATCATGAAATATAATAGAACAGTCTGAAGTAAAGCTCATTTGTTGAGTAAACAACCACCATGGCAGCAGTCATAGCATCACAGCAGTCATTTGTCTGGGGTGATGGAGAAATCTGAATAGATGGGGAAACACTCTATTGGGGGAATAGACCGAGGGTAGAAATTACAGTAAAAGGAGATCTATATTGTGATTTCCAGATACGTTTATAGAATTGGAGTAGGAATTTAAGATGGAAGATGTACAACAGCAGAAACATCATGATCTGAGAAATTGCATTATTAATGATATTCTTAGCTCTTAATAGAGTCTTTCAGAGTCTTTGATATTCCATTTCTATAACCACCACACTCTCAATTACAAAACACAGTCTGCCTTAATGGAGTTAAGTTATCCATATAATTTACTGGAATCATAAAGGTCAAATAAGTTTGAGAATTAGGGGGAACAGTGCTCAATTCTAAGAATAAAAATATTGAAAAGGTATTTTGGATACACCATCAACTTCAATGTCATGCTTCTGCCTGTAGATAACGTATTGACTATGTTTAAATATTATTCCTGGCTGAAAGAGGTTGGAAGCACATATATGGAAGGCACTGATACTATGTTGATGGGCAGCAGTATAAAACCCTGAGATAAGACAGATATTTTTCTTTCTGTTGTGAGTTTATTTACTTGGTGCACTGGACAGTGCTTTGTGTATATTCAGTTTCACTGTTTCTTCTATGTGTAAGTCAATGTCTTCTGTTATTTATCTGAGTATTCATCAAACAAACATATTAAAAATGTGATTGTAAAAACGAGGGCTGTCAAATGATTTTAAAAATTGCAATTAATTGTGAGATTAAAAAAAATAGTTGTGAGTAATCCCTGTTTTAATTGGACTGTTAGTAATAGCATACCAATTAAAATATATTGTAAGCATTTGGGTTGTTTTTCTATATTTTCAAATATATTGATTTCCCTTACAACACAGAACACAAAGTTAAGCATATCTGGCACGTAAATACCTTGCAATGCCAGCTGCAACTGTGTCATGCGAACACCTGTTCTCACATTAAGGTGATATTATAAATAAGAAGTGGGCAGCATTATCTCCTGTAAATGTAAACAAACTTGTTTGTCTTAATGACTGGCTGAACAAGAAGTAGGACTGAGTTCACTTGTAGGCTCTAAAGTTTTACATAGGTTTGTTTATGTAAATAAAATAAAAATTCTACATTTGTAAGTTGCACTTTCACAATAAAGAGATTGCACTACAGTACTTATATGAGGTGAATTGAAAAATATTATTTCTTTTATTTCTTATAGGGCACATATTTCTAATAAAAATAATATAAAGTGAGCACTGTACATGTTGTAGTCTTTGTTATAATTGAAATCAATATATTTGAAAATGTAGAAAAACATCCAAAATATTTATAATAAATTTAAATAGGTATTCTATTATTGTTAATAGTGCAATTAAAACTGCAATTAATCATGACTGTTTTTTTAATCTAGTTAACATGTTTTGTGTTAATTACTTGCATTAACTGTGATTAATTGACAGCCCTAGGAAAACCATGAATTTGCAGGGAGATTTGAGGTAGTTGTTGTTCCTGGAATTGCTTTAAACTCCTTTTTAATTTAAAAAAAAATAAAAAAAGAAAGAAAGAAAAAGACCAGATTTGAAGTTGACACATTAAAAAAAAAAACAGGCAAGAGATAGACACAAGTTGCATATTTTCTGGTCACATCCTAGAAGTAGATTCCTGTCCTAGAAATAACACGGAGTCTGGTGGCACCTTAGAGATTAACAGATTTATTTGGGCATAAACTTTCATGGGTAAAAAAACACTTCTTCAGATGCATGGAGTGAAAATTACAGATGCACGCATTATATACTGACACATGAAGAGAAGGGAGTTACCTCACAAGTGGAGAACCAGTGTTGACAGGGCCAATTCAATCAGGGTGGATATAGTCCACTCCCAATAATTGATAAGGAGGTATCAATTCCAGGAGACACAAAGCTGCTTTTGTAATGAACCAGCCACTCCCAGTCCCTATTCAAACCCAAATTAATGGACTGTGAGTGGCTGGCTCATTACAAAAGCAGCTTTGCCTCTCCTGGAATTGACACCTCCTCCTCAATTATTGGGAGTGGACTATATCCACACTGATCAAATTGACACTGCCAACACTGGTTCTCCACTTGTGAGGTAACTCCCTTCTCTTCATGTGTCAGTATATTTATGCCTGCATTTGTAATTTTCACTCCATGCGTCTCAGGAAGTGTTTTTTTACCCACGATATCTTATGCCCAAATAAATCTGTTAGTCTTTAAGGTGCCACCGGACTCCTTGTTATTTTTGTGGATACAGACTAACATGGCTATCCCCTGATGCTTGACATCCTGGAAATAGATGCATCAAGTGGAACCTGTATGCTCCCTGGAGTCCCACTCAAGGAGGTTGAGGAATTGCAGTGACTTCCATTCTAAGGCTATATCTGCACTATGCAGCTTTTAGCAACACGGCTGTGCCGCTACAAAAGGCATACAATCTAGCCGCTTGTCAGCAAGAGAGAGCTCTCCTGCTGACAAAAAACTTCCACCCCCAGCAAGCGGCGTTAGTGTTGCGAGCAGGAGAGTGCTCCTGATGACAAAGCACTGTTAACACCAGCGCTTGTCATCCACAAAACTTATGCTCAAATAAATTTGTTCGTCTCTAAGGTGCCACAAGTACTCCTGTTCTTTTTGCTGATACGGACTAACACGGCTGCTACTCTGAAACAAAACTCTTTTGTCTTTCGGGGAGGAGGTTTTTTAACACCTCTGAATGACAAAAGTTTTGTCTTTCACTTGCCAGTATAGACAAGTGCAAGTACACTCTCATATACAGTTTTATTGTAGGAGAGTAAAGATCCATATCAGCATATCTATTTGCAGTGTTAGGCCTTTGTTTTGTAATGTAAGACCTCATCCTGCGAAGATTTAAGTAACTTTACTCACATGAATAAAGTTTTCCACATGCTTAAATGTTTGCAAGATTGGGGGCTTAAAGTGTAAAATCTTCATTGCAATTGTGATTTCAAAGGGACTACTTAAAGAATAAGGTACTTTGAGCACCAGTAATGTTGGCAGTATCTGGCCTCAAGTAATTAGCTGGTATCCTTAGGGGTTATTTTTAATCAGCTGGCTAAGCTAGATCATCTGTAAAACACAGAACTCCTGGATAGATCTTAAGTTTCCATATCTGTGTTGACGTTATTAGTACTGGCATGTGTAATTTGTATATTCAAAGCATTCACTGCTTTGTACCAGCTACCCATTAAAAGGGCTCCTAAATAGCTGTAAGCATGTTTGGGAAAACAGCCAGATTGGGGAAATTAAAAAAAAAAAGTCTCTTCCACATAGTGATGTTGCTGAATGAGAAGAATTTATATGTACAAAAGTGGAGAAGTATGGCTTTAAGAACCTTAGATTGTAGGCATGGGCTTTTTTTAATCTTTAGTTTGCTGTTACCAAATAGTCACAGTTACAACAATGGACCCAGATCTAAGCTTCAATTCATATATTCTTTGTTTTCTGTGTTTCTCATCCCCCTCCCTCCACCTGCAGGTTCCCTTTCTCACACCATAAAACAGTGCAAACGTTTGAAGTAATTAGTTCTCTTTATGAATAGAAGAGTAAAGTACTGGTTAGATTTTACTGTCTGGGTTGAAAATAAGAATCTAAGTACATGTAGCTGTTTGATAGACGTTTGGATCTACTCCTGCAGTTGCTTCTGCATGGATGGATCCCTGTTTATATGGGAGGAAATATCTACCTCAAATCCCCTACTGTTTTTTTTAATGCTGCAACTGAAGTTGATGGATTATCAGAAATGGGTTGGCAGCCACTGAGCCCTTAGTTCTAAAAGCTGACCTAATCTGCCAAACAGGTTTAACATTACTGTTGTCAGGTTGGTCAGATTCTCATGAAATGAGCACCTGGAGGAAGCCAGCTGTAATGTTTTAGGGATCATGCAGACCAATATGGGGTTCTGTCATTGCCTGCCTTATAACTTTGGGTGCTTAATGCTATGCTGCTGTGGCTCAAACCCCTGACACCAGCAGCCAGCCTACAAGCTTAAAAGGCCTCACTCTAGCTTCCACCAGTCTAATTACTCCTTGCAGGGTGAATTCAACAACCCTTCCAGTCCCAAGTCTCCCCAAATCCATCTATGCCGAGTTCTTAACTACCAGACATTCAGATTTTCCCTCCTGATTCATCACCTCTGTAGGAGTGAAACCTATCCCTCAGTTGTCCATTCACTTTGGCCCACACTGCTCCACACAGTTTACACATCAGAACCCTAGTTGGGGTAAAAGTAAACAAAAAGTTTATTTCACAGAAAAAGCACAGTTTCAAAGAGGAAATAGCAAGGGAAAGCAAACACATACATGTTACACAGAAAACAAACAGAGACACAACTTCAGGCTTCACACGTTTATATTCTACAAATTCTCGTTTCTAATATAAGTCACCTATTGCCTCTGAATGGTTTCCCAGCATGCCCTTTGTCCGAGAGGGGATCAAGTATTTCAAGAACAGCACTCTACCTAGTTGCCAGCCCTCAGCTTCTGGATGTTCTTCACTTCAAAGCCCTTCTCTTTTAAGGGTTTGCAGGTTTTGTTTGTTTTCTATCTCTCAGACTCTGGTGATAAATGATAGAGGAAATGTCCTCCTCTCTTAGTTTTCCGAACAATGGGTTTTCTTTTCAGTCTCAAGTTGTTTCAGTGCTTTCCCATTAACTGTAATGGTCCTTCATTGTCTTATCTTGACTGGACAATTGGGTAGGTACTTGAATTTAGTTTTGGCTAGTGGGGAGGCAGCCCCTCCCTGCCCCCCAACCACCTCCCAGTTATGAGGTGGAGCTGAAGGTTGAAGAACAAATTATGTGAGCACAGTTTTATATCTATACACATACATAGATTCATAACCACAGTCTGCATACATATCTCATAATGATCAAGTTTAGACTATTACAAGCTTTTATAAAATACCTTACTTGTCATATTTTTAGACACAATAACATATAGACAATGTAGCTGTGTGAACAAAGGGCTGACACCTTGAGCATTACTTTGCCCTTTGATACCCCAGTTGGCTCTGCTCCAGTCACGGGGGAGGTGGAATGCTGGTAGTGACCCTCCTTCCTCCCCAGAGCTCTGTTCCTGAACAGTGAAGCTCAAGTCAGGACAGATGAAAGTCTCAGTATTGCCATCTCCCTAGTTCTTCACCTCTCACACCCACCATGCATTCCCATCCCGTTCTAGAACATGCCAAGGAAGGAGGAGCAGCAGGCTGGAGTATGGGACAAGTAAATGCAGAAGAAGGCAGTTCATGGAAAGATGAGGGGCAAGGGTATGGGGGTAGGGGCACAAGGAAGCAGCAGCCATCTTCCTCAGGGAGCCTGGTCTTTCTGGGAGCCTCACCTCCTGACCTGGACCTCACTGGCAAGGCATAGAACTCTTGACTGGGAAGGAAGACAGCAACGACCTCTTCACTGGCCTAAGGAGAGTTGTGGTGTAGCAATCTTGGAGTTCATTAAATAACAACCCAGTGAAATGAGAAAGGAATAAAACTATAATAAAACAAACTGGAGAGCATCTCTGGTGAACTGCTGCACACAGCTACGTGGTGTCCACAGTCTCTGCCTCCATGGCACATCTGTAAATTCCCACAACACAGTCCCTTATGAGGCAGCATTTCCAAATGTCTCTCTCTCTCTCTGTGTATGTGTGTGTATTACTGTGTACACAGTTAATTATCTAATAACACATGCATTAAATCTTAAAGCGTCTAGTATATTTCCATAAACTCATTATGTCAACTACCTAGAGAAGAGAGGTTACCAGAAAATCACTCTCAAGTGAGTCTTTACCACTCACTTTCCTCAAATACCCCTTCTCCAGGCAGGTTAGCAAGTCTCTGAGTCTTTCAGGAGGTTTAATCTCACATTCTGATCTTCTCAGTGTCAGCCTTACATTAGTCTGAGTTGTTCTCTTGTTCCTTGACAGTTTCTTCTTTGTGCATTGATGATAAAGGATCAGTCAGATGGGAAAAGCCAGAGTCCACATCACCTGGCAGTGTGGCAGGAACTTTCTGGGATTACTCGCAGATCCCTTGGATTACGTTGAAATGTGTCAGCCTGGTCTGTCTGGACCACATAAAACCTTGGATGTAGGTGTTCTTTAATGGTACCCCTTTGCCCCCAAGTATTAGAGATGTGATCCTTAGGCACACTTTATCACAGGGGTGGGCAAACTACAGCCTGCGGGCCGGATCCGACCCTTTAGGGCTTTGGATCTGGCCCCAAGGCTTTGCCATCTCCGTGGCACTGTAGGCCCCACACCGCTGCCAGAAGTGGCTGGCACCACATCCCTGTGGCCCCTGGAGGAGGAGGGGCAGAGGGCTCCGTATGCTACCCTCACCTGCAGGCACCGCCTCTGCAGCTCCCATTGGCTGGGAACGGGGAACCATGGCCAATGGGATCTTCGGGGGAGGTACTCACAGGCAAGGGCAGCGCGTTGAGCCCTCTACCCCCCCTTTCCCATGGGGGCCGCAGGGATGTGGTGCCTGCTGGTTCTGGGAGTGGCACAGGGCCAGGGCAGACAGGGATCCTCCCTCAGGCCCGCTACACACCTCTGCCACGCCCGAGCCTGCACCCCGAACCCCTCCTGCACCCCAACCCTTGCCCTGAACCCCCTCCTGCACTCCGCACCCCATCCTGCACCCCAAGCCCCTGCCCTGAGTTCCATCATACACCTGCACACCAACCCCATGCCCAGACCCCCTTCTTGCAGACCGCACCCCCTCCCACACCCCGCACTCCCTCCCACACCTCAGCCCCCTGACCCAGCCCTACATTCATGGCCCTGCATGCAATTTGTGTGTCCCTCAGGCCAAAAAGTTTGCCCACCCCTGCTCTATCACCTGGGTTAAGAGATGGGAGATCACAGGCTCTTTTGTCAAAATATTATTTCTGCTTCCACTTCTGATTTTATTTCATCTTTTGTATGGTTTCATTGTTATGAGATTTCAGCAGGTTATCAGTAATTGGTAAATTAGATCTGATACTTCTTCCCATTAACAGCTGAGCTGGAGAAAAGCCATTCTCCAGAGGTGCACTTCAATAAACCAATAAAGCTTTATCAAATCACCCCCACTGTCAAAAATATTTTTCATAAGGTTCTTTACTGGCTACATAGACCTTTCCATAAATCCATTTTATTGGGGGTAATTTGGACTTGATGTTTTGTGATGGAAATCCCAATCTATGGCAAATTGCCTAAAATCTGCATTGGAAAATTGCATCCCATTATGGCTAAAGACTTCGTCTGAAATTCCATGTCTGCAGAAGATTTCCTTCATGACAGCTATCACTGCCCTACTATTAGTCTTAAGTATCAGAGGGGTAGCTATGTTGGTCTGTATCCACAAAAACAATGAGGAGTCCAGGTGCAGAGCTACAATTCATTTGCAAATGTAACATCATTAATTTGGGCTTGAATAGGGACTGGGAGTGGCTGGCTCACTACAAAAGCAATTTCCCCTCTCTTGGTATTGACACCTCCTCATCAATTATTGGGAGTGGACCACATCCACCCTCACTTAATTGGCCTTGTGAAGAACACCAGACGATGTCACTTCCTCCCTTATATATCTTTACCATATGGTGGGACCCCTATGTTCCCAAAGCTTGGTTCCCAGACCAGTCTGTGGAAAAATACTGATGTCCCAAGATGGAGTCTAGAGACATATGGTCTCATCACATATCCTTGTAGAGTTATATCAGCCATTACTTGGAGGTTGTCTGTAGTGTTTTCAGGAAGACTCCAAGGTGGAAGATAAACTTCTCCTAAGGCCTACCGTTTTTTTCCTAATGGCCCATTGCCCTGAATAGGCCCTTCCCCACCCACTATCTAGACAGAAAGCATCTTTCTAGTTCACTTTTTTATCAGAAGTAATGAATACTGACTATGTATCTGTATTTCAAATGTAGTTACCCAGGTGTAACTACAAATGAAATACAGATACATAGTCAGTATTCATTACTTCTGATACAAAAATGATACATGCATACAAATAGGATAATCATATTCATAACTGTTCACATGAATTATCTTGCATAAAATACATCATAATTATATCATAATCAATAATATCACTGTGAAGAATATGGGGTGCAGTGTCACAATATCTACTGATGGTTTTGTTTCTGATGTTGGCAGATATACTGCATCATCAAGCCGCAGTCCCTGTAATTTTGTGCAACTTTATTTCCACACACCCTTCCTCTCCCACCCCGAACCATAATGGTACAACTATACACTCTGGTAGTTTAATTTATATTTCTAGCTATCAAGTTAGAGTCTGCCTGCCTTTCTGAGTGAGAGACTGCTTCATAGTTGTGGCAAGTAGGGAACTGTCCCATAGCACTGACATATTATTAGCCTGTTAAATTAATAATTGTAAAAGGAGCTTTATTGGTTTTCAGGGCCTATTTCTTGTCTTACACCAGTTTTAGTCTGAGGTAATTCCATTGACTTCAGTGAATTTACTTCTGATTTATACCAGAAAGAGCAGAATCAGGCTTTATTATAAAACTCACAAAATCCAAGGAGAACAGAATTATGGTGATATCTTTTAAAGAGTTTGACAAAATGGTATGATCATTCTCTGCACAAGGTGCAACACTCTGAATGCTTACTTTTAACTATGATTTGCTTTGCAAAATAGTTAAGTGATGATGTAACACTTGGTGGTGCCATCCTTGAAACTGTTCCTGTCTTTAAATGATAGGACTTTTAAATAATCTAATTCTTTAAGGGTTAAACATAAAACTGAACTGCAAAATTTTATAGTTTGGGCTTGATGTTTAGAAATACCGTCTTAAGCCATAGATTAAGGTTAAGGTTCTCATACTGTGCTTTGTGAGATACTAGTGGTTTTGCAGACAACCAGTTGTTTACGTGGGCCCAGCTCCTTTTTATTTCTACTAGCTTAATTGCATGAAAAGGCAGCTACAAATACACTGCTCTTCTAATTTTACTTTTCCATGCAAGCAATTGCTATAGTTCATACAAGAACAATTTCAGGCAACTCCTGTGTCCTGCATTATACAGGAAGTCAGACTAGATGAACATAGTTGTCCCTTCTAGCCTTATAATTTATTAATCTAATTGTGACAGATATGTTATTCTATCACTAGTCAAAGCAGTTTTGAGTCAGAGGGCAGATTGCCATGAGACAATGTTATCATGTGACCTTTCATGTGACAAAGTGTGAGAGGTCTTGATGTTATTTCTGTTGCTCCACAATAAGAAACTGACAAATTCTACATCTATAATGTAACAGCCCAAACTAGTATAAATTAAAAATTACCCAATTTTATTTTATTTTCTTAAGGATTTGACTGATTTTTATCTGTGAAGAGAGATTCTTTTGTCACAGCCCCTTCAACTAGATAACTAATGTTTTGTTTGTCTTCTAGTTCTACTTTTACACTGCTGAGAAAAGCAGAATGGCACATTTTCACAGACTGTAAAGACTGGAGGCTACCTTATCAAATCTTTATTTAATAAATTACAACACCATTTGTAATTTTCCTCTGAACACAACACAACACAAATTGATCCATTTTTCAAAATTATTCACTGAATAAAATCTGAATAATATTACTGTAGCTTGTTTGTGAGCAGTTAGTTGCAAGATTTCCTTATGCAAAATTTCAGCTGTTTTGACTGGACATACAGGTAACATGGTACATTTCTACTTCCTGATTGGATTAATGTAACTTTTAGAATCAAGTTTCCAAAGGATGGGGAGAGTTGGATGTGGGGAGACTTAGCAGGGCTCTGGGGACTACTTCTGCACTCCTGTGGTGTTTACTGCAAATACCTGGCATACCTGTACAATCAAACCCCATGGCCAAACACTCACACTACAAAAAAGGGTGCTGCTATAGAAGCGTCTGTACCCTTGAGCTGTAGAGCTGCTTAACTCCACCTCGGGGTGAGTTCTGTCTGTCACAATCCACAAGAGGTTTGATGAAAGACCTTGAAGAAGATTGAACAAAGTGGGTGTGGTATGGAGAAGAAAAGGGACAGAGATAACAGAATAACAGAGAGGCAAGAAAAACACCATTACAGGTGTTAATCCATGTTCTATTTGTATTTACAGTCCTTTCCATTGATGACAGGACTAAGTACTCCAGAGAATAGCTCTCACAAGACTTGTGTATTTCAGCAAAATAGAGATTTTATGAACCCAGCAAGATGTGATTGGAATCTCTAACCTTATTACACTATAATTCAATGTAAGATGATCAGATGTACCACCACATTGTAATATAATACACTTTTGACTTTGGGCAACTAGACTAATTACTAATCATACAAAATTACAGGGTTACCACATTATACAGTTATTGTGTGGGTCCTTCAAACCTATCCAATATGTTTGAATACGGATCTTTTTAGTAGGGTCTGGGTCCATTGCTGTTCTGGAGTTCTTTCTTTTGAGACCTTGTTTCTGAGTCTGAGGCATGGCTAACAACTTCTTAGATGATATTGGATAGACCCAGTCAGCGGGAACTGGGTGCTGTTATCCCATCATGTCTTGGTTGGCTCCATTTGCTTCATGGCTTGCTTAGGGGTTGAGTGTGGTAACTGTCTGTATTTGTCCCTGCGAAATAGTCATTGTTCTAGCAATAACAGGCCACTTCTCCTCAAATGGTCCCTTGAAATATGTTAACTGCTTATGTTAAACTATCTGTTCCATCTTGTATTTAGCTGTGATACTCTGGCCTGGTCTACACTACAGCTTACGTCAACCTAACTCTGGCTATGTCTACACGACCACTTATGTCGGCAAAACTTGTGTCACTCAGGAGTGTGAAAAAACCCCACCCCTAAGTGACAGAAGTTACACTGGCATAAGTAATAGTATGCACAGCACTATGTCTCCTGCGAACATAGCTACTGCCGATTGCTGAGGGTGCTTTAATTATGTGGACTGAAGAACTTTCTCCCATTGGCATAGAGTGGCTACATGAGAGATCTTACAGCAGTGCAGCCTCTGTGCCACTCTAAGTTCTCTCGTGTAGACACAGCCTCTGTAAGTGTCTAAACACTAAAATGTAGCTCTCACAATATAACTCGTGCACTACACTGACTTAATGACTCCACCTCCACAAGAGGCATAGGCTGATGTAGTTAGGTTGACGCAGTATCAGTGTACACAGTGTTGCTTACATTTACTGTTGCTGCCTTTCAGAAGCCATGGCACAATGTCCCACACTGAAACTTAAATTGGTGCAAGCACTCCTGGTGAGGACACTGCAAATACATAGTGCGGACATGAAAAAGCAATTTAATAACTGCAGTGACTGTATGTCACTATAACATAAGTTGACTTAATTTTGTAGTGTACACTTGCCCTCTGAGTAAGGTTCCCAGATATGAGGAAGAGCTTTATGTAAGCTCGAAGGCTTGTCTCTCTCACCAACAGAAGTTGAACTGTTGGGATATATAGTAGTATATGTTGTAATATGTTATTGGCCATATGGGCCTAGTATAAATGTTGTATGCTTGACATGAGTACGTGAGTTGCATGTTGGCAACTGAAGCAAGGATTTAAGTTTATGAGAGGTCAAGAATTGTCTGTGCAAAACAAATTTTGTCATGTCCGTAAAAGGAAATGGAATGTCTTGGATTACGGCGGCCTGCCTGGAATTGCTTTCCTGGAGTATTGGATGAAAGGCTTAGTAAACAGACAAAGAGCTAATGATGCAATGGACCGGTCTATTAAAAAGGTTGCTTGCTATAGCTGAAGTCGGACACAGACACCAACCCAGAGCCCTGAAAAAGAAGAGGTGTGTAATGTGGGGCTTCCCATGCTTTGTGATCGGACTGAATTTCGACTGGCCATCGGGATTTCCTTCTCATCTTCAGACTCTGGTACATTATGAAAAGAGTGTGAATGTGGAGTGAGTGGGGTTTATATTGTAATCAATTAAAATATTTAGAGTTTTATATACTAACACTGTGTCTGGCATCTGCCTGTCCCCCATCCCATAGGGAGGCCTCTATCAAAGCCTTACAGTTCCAATAAAATATGTTTCCTCATCCACCTTGTGTGTCTATTGTTCCAGCAGTGATATTCACCTTAATCGACAAAATAACTTTTAGATAATAAAACTTAGAAACAGTGTTTTTTTCCATTGCTATAAGAAAAAAATCTTTATTGTATCCTTTACTCATTAATGCTTGCAAACTGTGTTACACGTTAGAGCCTTCCTGTATGCAGTCACGCTCATTAATTATTATGATTGAGCAATATTCATTGCAAATATAGTTGCCTTTTTTTGGTTGGTGAACGAGTCACCAACTTCATTTTAATTAAATATATGTTAATTGTAAATAATCATCACATACTTCTGGATGGATAATTTTCAGGCTCTGGACGGTTAGAAAACTCTTTGTTTCTGACGCTTCAGTTTGTTATTTACAGTATGTGGTGGTTCAACTAACTCACATAGCAGTGTTTCTGTTCCCTGAATACATAACTTTCAAAACAAAGGAATAAAATTTATCAACAATGATAATGCACTTGAGGGAAAGTGTGTGGATTAACAATCAATTGGGCTAAAATGTATTAAATTTTTGATATTCACAAATATTTGGAAATAATTTTTAACTGTATAACCAGGTGTGCTTCCAGTCAAATTCATCTATCTCAAATGCTTACATAACCCCCATTACTATAATAACTAAGCAGTTTTGCAGTCTTTAATGTATTTATTCTCCTACCACTCCCTGAGGTTGGGAAATGCTATCACGCCAATTTTACGGAGGGGAAACTGAGGCACAGATAAGTAATTTGTCCAAGGTGTCACAGAAGGCCTGTGGCAGAATTCAGATCTCCCATACTGTAAGCTGTGGGCATAACCCCTGAACCATCCTCCATCTGTTTTATTAACAAACATCAATATTTCAAGCAGTAAATCTAGTCGGCAGTTTGTGGGATCCCTCTTCCCAGCTGACAGAGTAAGGATCTCCCTTGTTCCTGCCATCTCACACAAATCCATAAGTTAACTATCCAACAAATGGCATTCTCTCTCTTCTGGAGTCCTCACTTGGGAAAAAAAACTCTTTCCCAGTGTCCAAAAAAGGATTTTTTCTTATAGTATACATATATTTACAAATAAATGTACCCTGAAATTCCCCATGCTTAACATGGCTAGAGGAATCCCATTATCTTTCAAGATAGTAATAAAAAATTAGTTAAATTGCAGGGTATTTAACAGATTGCTCACTGCCAGACCTTAGAGCTATCACAGTGGGATTCATTTTTCAGTATGAAAGATTACCCATCGTAAGCCTGCACTCTCGGCAGGCCTGAAAAATACTCAGATGTAAGTATTAAATTGGCTATAGGGATTGAAATTTCTGTGAAACCCCTTGTAGTAGTAAGGAAAACTGAAACACTTCATTTTAATTAGAAATTGGATTCTAAGTCAAAACTAGGACAGAGTAACAAAGGGAGCTATCTAGCTTTAGACAAAAGAGTTGGAGCCCCGAGTGTTAGAACCAAAGTGTTGAAACCAAAGTAAGATGTATATGGAATTTTAAATAGGGAAAGACTGAAAGAAATAAGGAAAGATAAGTAACTGATAAAATACAATAACGAGTGTCCCATGAGGAGAGCAGAGGGGAAGAAAACATAAAAGTGCAAAGCAGCAGAAGTGTTGGAAATGGATTTTTGAAAAGTTTTATTCCATTTAAATCCAATTATCTGGAATACATTTTTAAAGTCTTTGTGGAGACTAAATGCTTTTGCACTTTCATAAAGTGTGGAGTTCAGCATCAACATACAGCAAAAACATTCTTTGCTGACTCTGGCATAAGAAAGATGCTCACACTCGGATTGGAAAGAACGACTCATAGGCCACAACTGTATTGTATCTAACAGTCATCAGTACAGGGAAAATAAAAACTAGTTCTTGCATGAAAGGATAATTGTGACCAACCTCCTGATTGGGCTATACCTTTTCCCATTTGATAACTAGGAGACCTGACAGCTAATCTATGGACCAATGTGGCCATAACATCTACCAAGATCTGGCCTGATATACTAGACCATAAATTAATCAATACTTCACACTCATACAGAAGGCTGGAATAACCCCTAGCAGTGCCTAGAGCTTTGCTTAACTATTCTAAAGCATCATAATACCCTGTCTTCCATACAACCAATTGGGAAACAAGAATGCCTCCCTCCCCCAATTGAATTGCCAATGAGCTTGCAATTTTTTTTTGTCACTAAATGCTGCTAGTAACTGCTTAGCTGGCATCCTGTGAAACTGTTAGCCATAACTGCCACTCTAAACAGGTCTGGGTGTTCAGGTAACATCTTAACTAGAATTAGTCAGAAAAGTTCAGTGAAAAATGGACATGAAAATGTTTGCAATATTTTTCTCCCTATTTTCCAGCTATAGAGCATCTTATCAGATTGGTAGGTATATGAGCAAAAGTGGATGGGAATCTGGGAGGCAGTGACCATGAGTTGGTTGAGTTCAGGATCCTGACGCAGGGAACAAAGGTAAGCAGCAGGATACGGACCCTGGACTTCAGGAAAGCAGACTTCGACTACCTCAGGGAACGGATGGCCAGGATCCCCTGGGGGACTAACTTGAAGGGGAAAGGAGTCCAGGAGAGCTGGCTGTATTTCAAGGAATCCCTGTTGAGGTTACAGGGACAAACCATCCCGATGAGTCGAAAGAATAGTAAATATGGCAGGCGACCAACTTGGCTTAATGGTGAAATCCTAGCGGATCTTAAACATAAAAAAGAAGCTTACAAGAAGTGGAAGGTTGGACATATGACCAGGGAAGAGTATAAAAATATTGCTCGGGCATGTAGGAATGTTATCAGGAGGGCCAAATCGCACCTGGAGCTGCAGCTAGCCAGAGATGTCAAGAGTAACAAGAAGGGTTTCTTCAGGTATGTTGGCAACAAGAAGAAAGCCAAGGAATGTGTGGGCCCCTTACTGAATGAGGGAGGCAACCTAGTGACAGAGGATGTGGAAAAAGCTAATGTACTCAATGCTTTTTTTGCCTCTGTTTTCACTAACAAGGTCAGCTCCCAGACTGCTGCGCTGGGCATCACAAAATGCAGAAGAGATGGCCAGCCCTCTGTGGAGATAGAGGCGGTTAGGGACTATTTAGAAAAGCTGGACGTGCACAAGTCCATGGGGCCGGACGAGTTGCATCCGAGAGTGCTGAAGGAATTGGCGGCTGTGATTGCAGAGCCACTGGCCATTATCTTTGAAAACTCGTGGCGAACCGGGGAAGTCCCGGATGACTGGAAAAAGGCTAATGTAGTGCCAATCTTTAAAAAAGGGAAGAAGGAAGATCCTGGGAACTACAGGCCAGTCAGCCTCACCTCAGTCCCTGGAAAAATCATGGAGCAGGTCCTCAAAGAATCAATCCTGAAGCACTTGCATGAGAGGAAAGTGATCAGGAACAGCCAGCATGGATTCACCAAGGGAAGGTCATGCCTGACTAATCTAATCGCCTTTTATGATGAGATTACTGGTTCTGTGGATGAAGGGAAAGCAGTGGATGTATTGTTTCTTGACTTTAGCAAAGCTTTTGACACGGTCTCCCACAGTATTCTTGTCAGCAAGTTAAGGAAGTATGGGCTGGATGAATGCACTATAAGGTGGGTAGAAAGCTGGCTAAATTGTCGGGCTCAACGGGTAGTGATCAATGGCTCCATGTCTAGTTGGCAGCCGGTATCAAGTGGAGTGCCCCAAGTGTCGGTCCTGGGGCCGGTTTTATTCAATATCTTCATAAATGATCTGGAGGATGGTGTGGATTGCACTCTCAGCAAATTTGCGGATGATACTAAACTGGGAGGAGTGGTAGATACGCTGGAGGGGAGGGATAGGATACAGAAGGACCTAGACCAATTGGAAGATTGGGCCAAAAGGAATCTGATGAGGTTCAATAAGGATAAGTGCAGGGTCCTGCACTTAGGACGGAAGAACCCAATGCACAGCTACAGACTAGGGACCGAATGGCTAGGCAGCAGTTCTGCAGAAAAGGACCTAGGGGTGACAGTGGACGAGAAGCTGGATATGAGTCAGCAGTGTGCCCTTGTTGCCAAGAAGGCCAATGGCATTTTGGGATGTATAAGTAGGGGCATAGCGAGCAGATCGAGGGACGTGATCGTTCCCCTCTATTCGACATTGGTGAGGCCTCATCTGGAGTACTGTGTGCAGTTTTGGGCCCCACACTTCAAGAAGGATGTGGATAAATTGGAGAGAGTCCAGCGAAGGGCAACAAAAATGATTAGGGGTCTGGAACACATGAGTTATGAGGAGAGGCTGAGGGAGCTGGGATTGTTTAGCCTGCAGAAGAGAAGAATGAGGGGGGATTTGATAGCTGCTTTCAACTACCTGAAAGGGGGTTCCAAAGAGGATGGCTCTAGACTGTTCTCAATGGTAGCAGATGACAGAACGAGGAGTAATGGTCTCAAGTTGCAGTGGGGGAGGTTTAGATTGGATATTAGGAAAAACTTTTTCACTAAGAGGGTGGTGAAACACTGGAATGCGTTACCTAGGGAGGTGGTAGAATCTCCTTCCTTAGAGGTTTTTAAGGTCAGGCTTGACAAAGCCCTGGCTGGGATGATTTAACTGGGAATTGGTCCTGCTTCGAGCAGGGGGTTGGACTAGATGACCTTCTGGGGTCCCTTCCAACCCTGATATTCTATGATTCTATGATTCTATGAGGAGTGAGTGGAAGACTGCTGCCTTCAACTGACTCGAGGATGGGGCATGACCGGGGAACAACTACCTGGCGACAGGGGTTCAGGAACAAAACTTCAAAGACTATGCAGCTGCACAGATCATTTTCCTGACTCTTGGCTGTGACTCACCCTGCTCTTTGTGTCCCTCGACTGGTTCCCCCTTCCCTGTTGCAACAAACAAAAAGTACTTGTCTTCATTTTTGAAGCCCTTCACATCCAATCACCACCCTCTCTGTCTTCTACAGTATGAAGATGTCAGCTCTCACCTTTGTTCTGCAATGGCATTTTTGACTGACCCCTCTACAATTTTCCAACAAACAAACACCTCTGTGCTTTCTCTCATGCCAATATGAGTTATATGTTGTCACTTCATTGTCCTCCGTCAGATCCCTACTTAAAACTCTTCTCTGCCATGATGTCTACAAAAAACTTGACAAAAGTTAGGCAAATGGTTTGCTGAAACTGTTGTTCATGTTGACCAGGCTTCTCTCACTGTTTTTGTGCTCTCCCCAAATGTTTGTTTTATCTATCTTTTGTTAAATGTCTAGTGAATAGAGAGTAAGCTCTTTGGGGCATTCTGTGTGTCACTCTGAAGCCTAAAATGTCTGTAATAGTCAGTATGAAGTGATGGAAACAGCTACACAAGCATTCTTTGACAGGGTTACTGGCCTGGTGGATGGGGGAAGCAGTAGATGTTATCCATCTTGATTTTAATAAGGCTTTTGACACAGTCCCCTATGACATTCTCCTAAACAAATTAGGAAAATGTGGTCTAGACCAAATTACTATAAAGTGGGTGCACAACTGCTTGAAATACTGTAATTCAAAGAGTAGATATCAATGGTTTGCTGTCAGACTTGGAGGACATTTAGTGGGGCCCATTGGGGTCAGTCCTGGGTCTGGTTCTAGTCAATATCTTAATCAATGATATGGCTAATGGAGTGGAGAGTATGGTTTTAAATTTGAAGATGATACCAAGCTGAAAGGAGTTGCAAGCACTTCAGAGACAGGATTAGAATTCAAAACAATCTCAGAAAACTGGAGAATTGGTCAGTATTCCACAAGATGAAATACAAAGTGAAAAGTAATATAGGAAGGAAAAATCAAATGCACAGCTACAAAATGTGGTATAATTGGCTAAGTGGTAATATGCTGGGACAGATCTGGGGGTTAAAGTGGATCACAAATTGAATGAGTCAACAATCTGAGAGACAAGGTGTGTGAGGTAATATCTTTTATTGAACCAACTTCTGTTGGGGAGAGAGACAAGTTTTGAGCTACACTGAAGCTCTGTGTAACTTAAAAGCTCGTCTCCTTCATCAGCAGAAGTTGGTCCAATAAAAGATATCACCTCACACAACTTGTATCTCTAAAGTTCAGGAACAACATGGCTACAGAGCAACATGATGCAGTTGTGAAAAAGGCTAATATCATTCTGGGGTGCATTTACAGCAGTGTTATATGTCAGACAAGGGAGGTAATTGCCCTGCTCTACTCAGCACTGGTGAGGCCTCAGCTAGAGTACTGTGTCCAATTCTGGGCACCACACTTTAGGAAAGTTGTGGACAAATTGGATAGAATCCAGAAGAGAGCAATAAAAATGATAGAAAACTTGACCTATGGGGAAACATTAAAAAAAATGAGCCATGTTAAGTCTTGAGAAAAGAAGACTGACTGGGAGATCTGATAAGTCTTCTAACATGTTAAAGTGCTAATATAAAGAGGATGGTGATCAACTGGTCTCCGTGTTCACTGAAGGTAAGGCAAGAACTCATGGGCTTAATTTGCAGCAAGGGAGATTTAGGTTACATATTAAGAAAAAACTTTCTAACTATGAGGATAGCTAAGAACTGGAATAAGCTTCCAAGAGAGATTGTGGAATCTCCATCACTGGAGGTTTTTAAGAACAGGTTGGACAAACACTTGTTGGGGATGGTCTAGGTTTACTTGGTGCTACCTCAGTGCAGCTTGCTTGACTTTGACTTCTTGAAATCTCTTCCATCCCTACATTTCTATGATACTATGGTTGAAGGATCTTTTTGTTCAGAATATCAGTAGGTTCAGTCATCACTGGGATTTGCAGTCTATTACCATCCAATTTTTAAGTTCTCAGCGATTTTGACTTTACACCTGTCATAAATGTAAAGGGAAGGGTAACCACCTTTCTGTATACAGTGCTATAAAATCCCTCCTGGCCAGAGGCAAAATCGTTTCACCTGTAAAGGGTTAAGAAGCTAAGGTAACCCCGCTGATACCTGACCCAAAATGGCCAATGAGAGGACAAGATACTTTCAAATCTGGAGGGGGGGCGGGGGACAAAGGGTTTTGTCTGTCTGTGTGATGCTTTTGCCGGGAACAGATCAGGAATGCAGCCTTACAACTCCTGTAAAGTTAGTAATGTGACAAAGTTCCTCCTCTACCTTGGTGGGTCTTGCTCTTATTGGCGGATTTGCTCACCTTGGAACTTTATGGCAGCCCTCAATTTGGCCATTTTCATGAACCCACAGTCCAGGTCAACTCCTCCTGTGTCTGACCAGGAGTTGGAAGGTTTGGGGGGAACCTGGGCCCATCCTCTACTCCGGGTTCCAGCCCAGGGCCTGTGGAATGCAGCTATCTAGAGTGCCTCCTGGAACAGCTGTGCGACAGCTACAACTCCCTGGGCTACTTCCCCATGACCCGCTCCCAACACCATCTTTATCCTCACCATAGGACCTTCCTCCTGGTGTCTGATAATGCTTGTACTCCTCAGTCCTTCAACAGTATGCGTTCTCACTCTCAGCTCCTAGCGCCTCTTGCTCCCAGCTCCTTACACGCTCACCACAAACTGGAGTGAGCTCCTTTTTAAACCCAGGTGCCCTGATTAGCTTGCCTTAATTGATTCTAGCAGCTTCTTGATTGGCTGCAGGTGTTCTAATCAGCTTGGCTGTCTTAATTGTCTCCAGAAGGTTCCTGTTACCTTACCCAGGGAAAAGGGACCTACTTAACCTGGGGCTAATATATCTGCCTTCAATTACTCTCCTGTAGCCATCTGGCCCAAGCCTGTCACAGTAAGTAATCTAGAAGCTAGAAAATACGTTAGATTTCCTTTTGTTTAAATGGCTGGTAAATAAGCTGTGCTGGAGGAAATGTATATTCCTGTTTTTGTGTCTTTTTGTAACTTAAGGTTTTGCCTAGAGGGATTCTCTATGTTTTGAATCTGATTACCCTGTAAGGTATTTACCATCCTGATTTTACAGAGGGGATTCTTTTATGTTTTCTTTAATTAAAATTCTTCTTTTAAGAACCTGATTGCTTTTTCATTTTTCTTAAGATCCAAGGGTTTGGGTTTGTGTTCACCTGTACCAATTGGTGAGGATTATTATCAATCCTTCCCCAGGAAAGGGGGTGTAGGGCTTGGGGGGATATTTTGGGGGAAGACGTCTGCAAGTGGTCTCTTTCCCTGTTCTTTGTTTAAAATGCTTGGTGGTGGCAACATACTGTTTAAGGACAAGGCAAAGTTTGTATCTTGGGGAAGTTTATAACCTAAGCTGATAAAAATAAGCTTCGGGGGTCTTTCACGCAGGTCCCACAACTGTACCCTAGAGTGCAGAGTGGGGAAAGAACCTTGACATAGTGGCAGAGCGGTAGGATCCTTGAACTAGGGATCATTTTGAACGAGAACACAGAAGGATTTTAAAAGGACATTTTTTTTTCTTTGGGTTGCTTGGAAGCAGGTTTTAAGCTGAAAGCAGTTAGAGTTTATTCTGTCTCTTTGCCTGGGGACAGAGCATCTCCATAACAAAAGGATTTTTCTGTATGTTGAGAACAGCTTTCAGTGTTTATGGGATAAGAAAATGGACTCAGCTGAAAGTCTTGCTTCTTATGCTGATCGATACGATCAGCCCCAGACCCCAGAGAGGTGGGGCAAACTGGGACAAAATGGGTGGAGGAAGGAGAGAGAAACAATCCTGGTCACAGTTGGAGCGGATATCAGAAGGGACACCCTCAGACCACACCCTACTACTGGGGGCAGCCCAAGGCCCCAGCTACACCCCAAGGAACACTCCAGACACCTTATCATCCTGGCACACCATTCTCCAGCAACCCACCTCACCCCAGTGACCCGTCAGCTGGACGATGTTTTAAATGTAATGATCTGGGGCATGTAAAGGCCAACTGCCCCAAGACCCCTAACAGACTACAGATCATTGCACCAGAATCACACCAGATGCCTCCCAGATACTCTCAGAGTGGAGGGAAACTGTGAGTGTGGGTGGAAAGAAGGTGACAGTGTGAAGGGACACCGGAGCACAAGTGTCAGCTATCCATGCTTCCTTAGTGGACCCCAATTTAATTGACCCAGAGGTCCAAGTGACTTTTCAACCTTTCAAGTCAAACTCTTTTGACTTGCCTACAGCCAAGTTGCCTGTCCAGTACAAGGGCTGGTCAGGAATGTGGACTTTTGCAGTCTATGATGATTATCTCATCCCCATTCTGTTGGGGGAAGACTTGGCCAATCATGTGAAGCTAAATAAGAGGGTGGGAATGGTCACCCACAGCCAGGCTAAGAAAGCTGTCACACCTAGCTCTGTTCCAGAAACTTCTACCAGGATCTGGTCAGAAGTGATGGAACCAGACCCCATGCCAATGTCTGCAACAGGAGTAGTGGATCCAGTATCAGAGACCCAGACAGAGCCAGTCCCAGAACCGGAACCAGCGGAACAACCAGTACCAGAACCATTGCCACTGAATCCAGTGCTTGCAACCCCAACACCAGAGGGCCCCACCGAACCTGCACTGGTAGCAGCAGATAACCCTACACAAGAGGCTCAGCCAGAGCCTGAACCCCAAAATATTGCACCAGCGGAGAGCGGTTCACAGTCAACAGAAACAGCCCCATCACCTGCATCGCTTCCAGAGGGACCAGGCCCAGGTCCACAATCCATTGAAGAAATGATGTCTCCAGCATCAAGGGAACAGTATGCTGGTGGTGGCAGCATACTGTTCAAGGACAAGGCAAAGTTTGTACCTTGGGGAAGTTTTTAACCTAAGCTGGTAAGAATAAGCTTAGGGGGTCTTTCATGCAGGTCCCAACATCTGTACCCTAGAGTTCAGAGTGGGGAAGGAACCTTGACAACACCTGTGTGGCATACAACTACAGTGAGTCCTGTATCTATGCCATGCCAAGAGTGATATCAGTGGTAATTTGAGGAGTCACCACCCTTTCTCTGTGGCTAATTTGCATGTGCTGTTTATATGAGGAAAACTGCACAGATGGTGGATTACTTGGTCCAGCTGCCTCACCCATGTGCCCAGTTGACACTTGCATAAATTTTCTGGCACAACCTCCCCCAGGCACAAATCAGCACAGCCCCCACCACTACAGCACAACCAGGGTAGGGGAAGAGGAGAGAGTAGGATCTGGAGGGCCTGGAGTTACCACCACCGCAACTCAGGTCAGGCTGGGGTGCATGTAGGAACTGCCAGGACTGTCCCAGGCCAGTACTTACTAACTCTCTGAGGGGAGAGCCCTATACAGGCTGCAGAGAGATGAAGGATCCACTCTGCACAGTCAAGCTCCAGGGAGCAGCTCCTTTCCGCAGGACTGCTGGCTCCAGAGCCCTAGGCCATGGCGTGCTTCCTGCAGCTTGAGTTCAGATGGGCAGGAGCCCTTTGTTCTGGTGACTGCAGCCTCAGGGCCCAGCTACCCAACTTGCAGTCTTGGCTCCCCATTGCCTCTGGCTGCTGCCATCTGCCCCCATCTATGCTGCTTTCCTGCCCCTGTTCTGGCCCCTTCTGGCTCTGGTGCTTTCTCAGCTCTGGCCCAGGATCTTTGTCTGCAGCTCCTTGTCTACTATTGACACCGGGCTTCCCCACACCTCCCCTCCAAGCCCCTAGGGCAGGGGTTCTAAAAATGGGGGTCAGGACCACTCAGTGGGTCGCAAGCTGTCAGCCTCCACTGGGGTGAAAGTAAGTCTTGGGACTTACCAGTATGGGGCTGGGCTGGGGCTGGCTCTGGCTCCCAGAAGGGGCCTCAGCCAGAGCCAGCCCCGGCCCACCCTGTGCCGGCAAGTGCCTCCTTCCCCCTCCCCAGGCTAATAGCAGCAGCCAAGGGCTCTGGCAGCATTTTAAAGGGCTCTGGGCAGTAGCGGCGGCCAGAGCCCTGGGCCCTTTAAATCGTCCCCAGAGCACTGCCACCGCTTCCCCAGGGCTCCGGCAGCAGGGCTCCGGAGACGGGGCTCCGGCCGCCACTACCACGCTGGGCCCTTTAAATCATGCCCGGAGACTGCCAGAGCCCTGGGGAAGCAGCAGTGGGGCTCCAGGGATGATTTAAAGGACTCAGGGCTCGGCCGCCGCTACCGCCCCGGGCCCCTTAAATTGCCGCCCCAGGGCTCCGGCAGTGGGGCTCTGGCACCAATTTAAAGGGCCGGGGGCTCCAGCCACTGCTGGGAGCCTCAGGCCCTTTAAATTGCTCCTGGGGAAGCTGATCCACCCCAGTACGCCGCACTGGCTCTTGCCACTACGCTGTACCGGGGCGTACTGGCTTACTTTCACCTCTGGCCTCCACCCCAAACTGCACATTGCATCCAGCATTTTATAACGGTGTTAAATATATTTAAAAGTGTTTTTAATTTATAAAGTGGGTCGCACTGAGAGGCTTGCTATGTGAAAGGGGTCACCAGTACAAAAGTTTGAGAACTACTGCCCTAGGGCATGAGCCTAGAACCCCATGAGCCTTGTACCCAGTTCTCTGAGATGCCTGGCACAGAACCCCATGCACCAAGGAGACTCTCCCTCCCAAACCCCATTCATTTAGGGGGACTCACTCAAATGCTGCCAGAGCACTGTTCCCCTCCACACCTCTGTCCAAGAGCCTTGACCCATGTCACCCCTCACCCACTTCCCAGCCTGGAGCCATCTCTCCTCTGCCCAGTCTCCTCCCATTCAGAGTGCCCAATCCACTCTCCCACCCATCCCTCTGCCCCTCCATTCAAAGTGAGCTTCTGCCAGCACTGTCTGTTATCCAATTTTTAAGTTTAGCTTTTTTACACACAACTTTACAAATTACACCCATGTGACAGCATGGGCCTTCAGCTACTGGTATATTATATGTTTGAACAGTCCCTAGGGCAATGCATTATCTCCTCTAGGTGCTACAGTGATGCAAATAATGGAAACGAAATATAGAAGGAGCAGTTGTACCCTGCAAAAAGGTAGCCTGCTTCTCCTTATGAATAGGAGGCTGTTAAGCCCTGCCAGCCAGACCTGGGCCCTAGTAGGATTAAGAGGGAAACTGATCAGGTGGCCCAAGAATAATGGTAAAAAGTTGGATGACCTTTTATTGGCAGGCAGCTGGGCCCTCCCAGACCTCTTCAGGCAGCCTCAGTATGGTCACCCTGATCACCATTATCCTGAATTTAGTGTAATGTCAGTGAAGGTGCATTAGAATAAAGCAACAATAAAGGTCACTGCTGGAAAAAAATGTAATTTGAATATATTGTAGGACACTGAGTGCCATTCAGAAACCCCTGTCCCAGATGCACAAAGAGTAGTCAGAATTCCAGTCTCACTAGGTGGAGGTCGCTGCAGGTTCTGCAGACAGACAAGACAGTCGACCTAATTTCTAGAAAGACAGATATGACTGTGATGCTCTTAGGGCACTTTGCACCATGAAGGCCTAATCCTGTGTATGCTTCAGCTGTTACCTAAAGATTCCTGACCTAACAGACCTGTGGTGCTGTGGAACATGGTGGCAGGATCTGGGGACTTGTCAGTACTTCCTTTGTGGTGTGGAGCTCCTTCTACTGTCATATGTAGGAGCTTAAGGTGAGGTGGGCAGGGCTTGGGCCATTGGATCCACAAATCCATGGGGGAGAGGGGAGTGCATCAGCCACCAGGGTTATCACAACCCTGGTGCTGTCGTAGCTGCTCCATGACCTCCAGGTGATAATACTCTTTTTCCTCCTTGGAAATCCCCAGTGTCCATGCTGGATTTACACTATGCACTGCTTCCAGGGTTTGGTCTTATTAAAGGATTCTACTCTTCCGCCTTGCAGCCAAGAAATAAAGATCTGAAATAAAGCACAGTAGGATACAAGGAGGAGGTAGTTAATACAAATGCTAGAGAGGGTTGAGAAAGATGTAAAATGTGATGACAAAGAATTTTTCCTTCAGTGTTGAGCATTTTTTAAAAAAATAAAAAGATAAGTTTTAAAATAGAGGTTTTGGGTAGAATTTTCAAAACACAAAAGTCCAATATTTAGGACTGTGACTCTCACTTCTGAAAGTGGGACTTAGGACCAGGTCCTTGAAGGAACTGAGGTGCCTTTATGTGATTTCAAGGAAAATTAGGCAGATCTTTAAATAGCTGGGTCTAGACTCCTAAAACACTTATGTACTCTTAAAAATTTAAACTACTGCTTATTGCTAAAAGTAGCCAAGCTAGCAGGCTGTAAGCCTGTGCAGCAGCATTAGCATGACTGAGTCAGGAGGGGAGGGGTTTGGGTGCCACAGAAAAAGCAGCTTAACACCACCCCCCCCCTCCCATCCTTCCTGTTGAGATCTCTGTTGAAATTGCTGAGACATGCATTTTAGGAAATCAGGAAGCTTGTCTATATGTGTTCTCAAGGATGAGTCTGTCAGGGCCTCAAGGCATGCAAACCCTGAAAAAACACATCTGGCTAATTGATGATCAGAAGGAAATCTCTTGCTTAAGCTTTGAAATTGCTTGCTTAACAAGTTTTCTTTGTGTGATGTGTTATTGTAATACTAATGAATAAATGAGGGAAGAAATGTTAGGATATAGATATTTAAGCCTGTCTGTAAAGACTTATACTTTGAAAATTTAGGTATATGTTTACCATTTAGCTAGTTATAGAGGTATAAAAGAAAGAATCTGTGTAAGAGCCTTCTCTCACTGTGACAGTTTGAGGCCCTGTTCTTAAGCTAAGGACTTTGGCTAAGCAGCAGAGGCAACCATAAGTTGGAAAGTGTATGGTTACATCCTCATATTCCAAACCAGTCATCTTGAAACAAGGCAATTTGGGGCTGTTGGAAAGGTGATCCGATCTATTACCTCCAGAGAAAGGGAAGAGCCTAAAAGATGTAAAAGGAAATTTAGTTTGATAGTTTTTTGTCTGGTAAGAACTCAACTTATCAATAGACACAGCTGAGAAACCCTTATGTCATTTATACATGTAGTTGTGAAATTCTCACTTCTGCATTGTTTTGTCATTATAGTTCCCACTTTACTATTGTTTATTTGCATGGTCTCTGTCTGGTTCTGTGATTGTTTCTGTCTGCTGTATAATTAATTTTGCTGGGTATAAACTAATTAAGGTGGTGGGATATAATTGGTTAGCTAATCATGTTACAATATGTTAGAATTGGTCAGGTAAATTTCAATAAAATGATTGGTTAAGGTATAGCTAAGCAGAACTCAAGTTTCACTATATAGTCTGCAGTCAATCAGGAAGAAAGGTGGGGAATGGGAACGGGGAACGGGAATCATGTTTTTCTAAAGGGGAGGAAATTGGAATCATGTTTTGCTAAAGGGGAGAATAAGAACAGAGACACAGGTGTAAGGTTCTGTGGTGTAGGAGCTGGGAAGGGGGACACTAAGAAAGGAAATTGGAATCATTGCTTGGTGGAAGTTCACCCCAATAAACATTGAATTGTTTGCACTTTTGGACTTGGGGTATTGTTGCTCTCTGTTCCTGCGAGAAGGACCAGGGAAGTGAGCGGGTGAAGGAATAAGCCCAAGTTTGGGGTAGTTGGACTCTTCAGGGACTCTCCCTCTGGACACATGTTGTGATCCACACCACCAGACGGAAGATTGGCCATCGGAAGATTGCTGTTGTGTCAGTTGAGAGCCACACCCAACTTCGGTAATTATTGAAGGCTGAGGATGTTTTACTAACCCGTTGTGGAAATGTGTAAGTGCTTGAGACTAAGTAAAGTATAGCTTTAAGTTAGAGCACTATTCTGTTGTCCTGTTTGTGCCAGCCATCTATTGGTCAGACGGCTGTGTCCCCCTTGATTTATTTCCTGACATCACCTCCCACAGAGTAAAGTTACCAAGAGCTTTGGGTTGAAAGAACTCCAGGTAACAATGTGCCTTTATGTGATTTCAGTGAAAATTAGGCAGATCTTTGAAGGCTCCTAAACCACTAATGTACTCTTGAACATTTTACTCCTTAACTTAAACTCTGACTGGTGACAAGCAAAGCTTAAAAGTTTCAGTTTGAGTAAGTACCTGAAAGTTAGATGCTTATCTGAATTACCCAAAGCTCCTGAGTTGGCAATATTAGCTGCAAATCTCAGTATTGTGGTAGACTGCAATCAAAAAAGGCTGTGATTGGATAGCTGAAAGAAGATGAGTAGGCCAATCTGCAGATATCTGTCTTCATCTGATTTAAAAGTTCTGCTTAGGATTTCTGTGTGACCATCTTTGTTCTACAATCTTGAGGCTTCTCCTTTTATATTAATGGGTTTTCTTAAAAACTGTGAGTCTTTGATTCCTTTAGCTGAAACTTCTCTTTAAGCTGTTAAAGTATTACTACTGGCAGATTTACTTTTAGCTCAGCCGGAAGCCCTCCACCACTACTTTAATGATGAAACTCTTGCTTCATATTCCTACTGGACTGGATTCCTCACAAATAAGGATAATCCTTCATTTGATGTTTACTTACTTGGCTATTTTCCTATATTGTGCCCTGTACACAGCAGGCTTGGCAGTTGGTGTGTGTTCTTGCCAAAATGCACATCTGCATTAGCTATTCTTACGTATTTTTAATTTAACCTGTTCATTTCAGTAAACTGCTCTTTGGATGGTAAGATGAACAATGAAGATTGCAATTACTTAGCACTGATGGAGAAACCTAGGCACAATAATGAGTGAAGAGCTTAAGGTCTGTACTATGTTGCATGATCTTATTGTGCTAAGTATGATGTATAATGAAGTTTAGGTTAGATTAGAAAAGGAGTACTTGTGGCACCTTAGAGACTAACCAATTTATTAGAGCATAAGCTTTCGTGAGCTACAGCTCACTTCATCAGATGCATATCGTGGAAACTGCAGCAGACTTTATATATACACAGAGAATATGAAACAATACCTCCTCCCACCCCACTGTCCTACTGGTAATAGCTTATCTAAAGTGATCATCAGGTGGGACATTTCCAGCACAAATCCAGGTTTTCTCACCCTCCACCCCCCCACACAAATTCACTCTCCTGCTGGTGATAGCCCATCCAAAGTGACAACTCTTTACACAATGTGCATGACAATCAAGTTGGGCTATTTCCTGCACAAATCCAGGTTTTCTCACATCCCCCCTACCCCCATACACACACAAACTCACTCTCCTGCTGGTAATAGCTCATCCAAACTGACCACTCTTCAAGTTTAAATCCAAGTTAAACCAGAACATCTGGGGGAGGGGGTAGGAAAAAACAAGAGGAAACAGGCTACCTTGCATAATGACTTAGCCACTCCCAGTCTCTATTTAAGCCTAAATTAATAGTATCCAATTTGCAAATGAATTCCAATTCAGCAGTTTCTCACTGGAGTCTGGATTTGAAGTTTTTTGAAGTGTTACCTACTACAGGACAGGCCTAACAAAGAAAATAACAGAACGCCACTAGCCGTCACCTTCAGCCCCCAACTAAAACCCCTCCAACGCATTATTAAGGATCTACAACCTATCCTAAAGGATGACCCAACACTCTCACAAATCTTGGGAGACAGGCCAGTCCTTGCCTACAGACAGCCCCGCAACCTGAAGCAAATACTCACCAACAACCACATACCACACAACAGAACCACTAACCCAGGAACTTATCCTTGCAACAAAGCCCGTTACCAATTGTGCCCACATATCTATTCAGGGGACACCATCACAGGGCCTAATAACATCAGCCACACTATCAGAGGCTCGTTCACCTGCACATCCACCAATGTGATATATGCCATCATGTGCCAGCAATGCCCCTCTGCCATGTACATTGGTCAAACTGGACAGTCTCTACATAAAAGAATAAATGGACACAAATCAGATGTCAAGAATTATAACATTCATAAACCAGTCGGAGAACACTTCAATCTCTCTGGTCACGCAATCACAGACATGAAGGTCGCTATCTTAAAACAAAAAAACTTCAAATCCAGACTCCAGCGAGAAACTGCTGAATTGGAATTCATTTGCAAATTGGATACTATTAATTTAGGCTTAAATAGAGACTGGGAGTGGCTAAGTCATTATGCAAGGTAGCCTGTTTCCTCTTGTTTTTTCCTACCCCCTCCCCCAGATGTTCTGGTTTAACTTGGATTTAAACTTGAAGAGTGGTCAGTTTGGATGAGCTATTACCAGCAGGAGAGTGAGTTTGTGTGTGTATGGGGGTGGGGGGGATGTGAGAAAACCTGGATTTGTGCAGGAAATAGCCCAACTTGATTGTCATGCACATTGTGTAAAGAGTTGTCACTTTGGATGGGCTATCACCAGCAGGAGAGTGAATTTGTGTGGGGGGGTGGAGGGTGAGAAAACCTGGATTTGTGCTGGAAATGGCCCACCTGATGATCACTTTAGATAAGCTATTACCAGCAGGACAGTGGGGTGGGAGGAGGTATTGTTTCATATTCTCTGTGTATATATAAAGTCTGCTGCAGTTTCCACGATATGCATCTGATGAAGTGAGCTGTAGCTCACAAAAGCTTATGCTCTAATAAATTGGTTAGTCTCTAAGGTGCCACAAGTACTCCTTTTCTTTTTGCGAATACAGACTAACACGGCTGTTACTCTGAAACCGGTTAGATTAGAGTTTCCTTTACGGATCTCTTCCTAAAATTTCTCCTAAGGGCTACGTTGTCACCTCTGGCATCTACTCGGAGAAGGGAGTAGGAACTCTCCTGAAACCTGAAGTTATTCAGACCTTGGATCTCAGCCCGCAGGAGAAAGAGTGGCTCATGTCTCCTTACTACCGCAGGTGGGGAGGAGTAGAGACTTTTGGAGACTTGTTTTTTCCCTTTCAACACATGCTCTCACCTTCCAGCACAGCTGACCAGCTGTGGAGGTGTTGTAACTTTCTGTTGATGTGGACCAGGAACAAATATTTGCAACCTCCAATCCAGAGGAAGGGTAACAAAGCTGGGAAGGAATAGTGATTGATAGAAGGGCTCTGAATCAGTGTCTCCCAGAGCTACTCCTGGGGTGATAGATTTCAGAGTAACAGCCGTGTTAGTCTGTATTTGCAAAAAGAAAAGGAGTACTTGTGGCACCTTAGAGACTAACCAATTTATTTGAGCATAAGCTTTCGTCAGCTACAGCTCACTTCATCGGATGCATATTGTGGAAAGTGTAGAAGATCTTTTTATATACACACAAAGCATGAAAAAATACCTCCTCCCACCCCACTCTCCTGCTGGTAATAGCATATCTAAAGTGACCACTCCTTACAATGTTTATGATAATCAAGGTGGGCCATTTCCAGCATAAATCCAGGGTTTAACAAGAACGTCTTGGGGGGGGGGGGTAGGAAAAAACAAGGGGAAATAGGTTACCTTGCATAATGACTTAGCCATTCCCAGTCTCTATTCAAGCCTAAGTTAATTGTATCCAATTTGCAAATGAATTTCAATTCAACAGTTTCTCGCTGGAGTCTGGATTTGAAGTTTTTTTGTTGTAATATAGCAACTCTCATGTCTGTAATCGCGTGACCAGAGAGATTGAAGTGTTCTTCGACTGGTTTATCAATGTTATAATTCTTGACATCTGATTTGTGTCCATTTATTCTTTTATGTAGAGACTGTCCAGTTTGACCAATGTACATGGCAGAGGGGCATTGCTGGCACATGATGGCATATATCACATTGGTGGATGTGCAGGTGAACGAGCCTCTGATAGTGTGGCTGATGTTATTAGGCCCTGTGATGGTGTCCCCTGAATAGATATGTGAGCACAATTGGCAACGGGCTTTGTTTCAAGGATAAGTTCCTGGGTTAGTGGTTCTGTTGTGTGGTATGTGGTTGTTGGTGAGTATTTGCTTCAGGTTGGGGGGCTGTCTGTGGGCAAGCACTGGACTGTCTCCCAAGATTTGTGAGAGTGTTGGGTCATCCTTCAGGATAGGTTGTAGATACTTAATAATGCGTTGAAGGGGTTTTAGTTGGGGGCTGAAGGTGATGGCTAGTGGCGTTCTGTTATTTTCTTTGTTAGGCCTGTCCTGTAGTACGTGATTTCTGGGAACTCTTCTGGCTCTATCAATCTGTTTCTTCACTTCCGCAGTTGGGTATTGTAGTTGTAAGAATGCTTGATAGAGATCTTGTAGGTGTTTGTCTCTGTCTGAGGGGTTGGAGCAAATGTGGTTTAGCAGAGCTTGGCTGTAGACGATGGATCGTGTGGTGTGGTCAGGGTGAAAGCTGGAGGCATATAGGTAGGAATAGCAGTCAGTAGGTTTCCGGTATAGGGTGGTGTTTATGTGACCGTCGCTTATTAGCACTGTAATGTCCAGGAAGTGGATCTCTTGTGTGGACTGGACCAGGCTGAGGTTGATGGTGGGATGGAAATTGTTGAAATCACGGTGGAATTCCTCAAGGGCTTCTTTTCCATGGGTCCAGATGATGAAGATGTCATCAATATAGCGCAAGTAGAGTAGTGGCGTTAGGGGACGAGAGCTGAGGAAGCGTTGTTCTAAGTCAGCCATAAAAATGTTGGCATACTGTGGGGCCATGCGGGTACCCATAGCAGTGCCGCTGATCTGAAGGTATACATTGTCCCCAAATGTAAAATAGTTATGGGTAAGGACAAAGTCACAAAGTTCAGCCACCAGGTTAGCCGTGACATTATCGGGGATAGTGTTCTTGACGGCTTGTAGTCCATCTTTGTGTGGAATGTTGGTGTAGAGGGCTTCTGCATCCATAGTGGCCAGGATGGTGTTATCAGGAAGATCACCGATGGATTGTAGTTTCCTCAGGAAGTCAGTGGTGTCTCGAAGGTAGCTGGGAGTGCTGGTAGCGTAGGGCCTGAGGAGGGAGTCTACATAGCCAGACAATCCTGCTGTCAGGGTGCCAATGCCTGAGATGATGGGGCGCCCAGGATTTCCAGGTTTATGGATCTTGGGTAGTAGATAGAATATCCCAGGTCGGGGTTCCAGGGGTGTGTCTGTGCAGATTTGATCTTGTGCTTTTTCAGGGAGTTTCTTGAACAAATGCTGTAGTTTCTTTTGGTAACTCTCAGTGGGATCAGAGGGTAATGGCTTGTAGAAAGTGGTGTTGGAGAGCCATAAACCAGCCGGAGAACACTTTAATCTCTCTGGTCACGCAATTACAGACATGAGAGTTGCTATATTACACCAAAAAACTTCAAATCCAGACTCCAGCGAGAAACTGTTGAATTGGAATTCATTTGCAATTTGGATACAATTAACTTAGGCTTGAATAGAGACTGGGAATGGCTAAGTCATTATGCAAGGTAACCTATTTCCCCTTGTTTTTTCCTACCCCGCCCCCAGACGTTCTTGTTAAACCCTGGATTTATGCTGGAAATGGCCCACCTTGATTATCATAAACATTGTAAGGAGTGGTCACTTTAGATATGCTATTACCAGCAGGAGAGTGGGGTGGGAGGAGGTATTTTTTCATGCTTTGTGTGTATATAAAAAGATCTTCTACACTTTCCACAATATGCATCTCAAGAAGTGAGCTGTAGCTCACGAAAGCTTATGCTCAAATAAATTGGTTAGTCTCTAAGGTGCCACAAGTACTCCTTTTCTTCCTGGGGTGATGTAATTTATGCAGAATTCATTGCTCAGGGCTGTGTCTAAAGTCACAATCTAAATGTTTCTCTAAGCTTTTTGTGAGATATTTGCAAGGTTTTTATGTATTTTCAGAAACCAAACCTATATAGAGTACAACAGTATTAATGAAGACTAGAATCCAGAGCAAAAGGTTTTTCCCCAATAATTGCAGGATTTTTAATGTCACTGAATTGAGGTTTTTATACCGCAGCCATCATTATAGTGCTTTCATGGCTTGCAGAGTAAAAAAAGTCAAACAGCATGACACATCCATGATAGTGTTCTCTGCCGTTCTCCTGTATTAATTACTAAATATGGAATTAGTTCCCTCTGAACATCTCAGAAAATTTAAAAAAACAATTTTCCACCCCAAAGAATAAAATCAAATCCGAATAATTCATACGGTAAATACTGCAACATGAAAAAGGAGACAGGGAAAGTCAGGGGAAGGGGGTTTTATACTCAGCCAGTCTCACAGGGTGTCTTAAATGAGATAAAGGATTTCCAGTGTATATTTCTGGGATAATGCTGTTTGTGCCGTCAATAGTGGTTTAGTAACTTAATTTTTCCATTGCAGGGCCTTGATTGTGCGATAAGATGTGTATGCTGGAGCCCTGCACGCACAGGGAATCCCACTGAGGTTATGAAATTCATGTGTGTTGATAAATTGTATAGTCATTTGTTAACCACACCTTGGTTCATTATGAAATATATTCAAGAGACCAAATGGCCAGTATCAGTCATGTTTATTGTTATTAGCCAATAACAGTATAGTACAGGAAAAAGATTCAGTATGATACCAGTCTCTGGGAAGCTGGTTCATGTAATGTTGTTACAATCACTTGATGCAGCAGGTGTGCTCCCAAAGTTACTCCTCTAAAGCCATCTTTTTTTATACCCTACCTGTTTACAAATAAAATGTACTATATAAGTAATCTGAAACTAGATTTAACCGATCAGCTTTCTACCCTGTTTTCCTGATACTATGATATACCCCTTATCTCTTTGTTCTGAACACATGCATTCGGTTGCCATGGAGCATGAAGGCACCTCTTAGCTTTGTACTAGGTTAGAATAATTATATGTCCTAGCTGTTTCTTTTGGGACATTCCAGTACTGTTCTGTGAGAATAACTTCCTACTTGTCACTGTAGTAAAATAATCATACATCTTGATCCACACAGCTTTCCTAGCCACTTAAACCAAAATTTACTTCAGCTAATCCAAAACGTTATGAGATACTTAGCATATATTTATTCTTAATGCATGCTAATATATATAGTCTGGATAATACAGGTTATTAAATTGATACATAGCTTGATAGATGCTAGTTAGTATAAATTGGTCAAAATATGGGTACAAGGATATACCTATATGGATCTCATTGCAGGATCAGGGTCCAAGCTAGAAGGTTTGTTTTCTTTCCTGTGTCCAATAAGTTTTTTCACTTCCCTAATTCTTTTGGGGGTTTTTTGTTTTCTTTTATTTTTAAATTAAAATTCTAGATGTTAAAATGTGGCTGAATGATGACACCATTATATGAAGGATTCTAATGGCAAAAAAAAGAATCTGGGGATTCAATTGGATACAGTTTGTCATGACATGGTGATGTGGTGGAAATGTGTGAATTGATGCGACCATCAACCCATTTTAGATCTAGATTTACCTGTCCTACTTCCCTGATTTAAAGGAAAACTTCACCAGGTGTCATTTTAAACTCAAATGGCAGCTAGATGAAAGAGTTTGTGTACAAATCAAAAAAAAATCATGGCTTCTGCAAAGGTACAGAGAGAGCCTAGGAAAGAAAATCTGACATCAACGAAATTATTGGTTTGACTAAAAACTAGTTCTTAGATTAACTACTCTGGGATTTAAATGTAAAGCCTTCTAATCTGTTGCCATTAGACTTCCCTAATCAACAGTCATTAACAAAGCATATGTTCCAGGAAGACAATTTAAAGAAAGTAAGCTTTGAGATATAGGTAATCAGACTGAGTTATGGAAACAAGGGCAGGTGACAGTGATTTATGTTCCACTATTTTAAGAAAAAAGATTACAATTTAATAAATCCCAGATAAACCCAGACACTTTAAGTCTCTTGAACTCATCATAAGTCTCCCTGATGCCTCTGCTGTCCCATCATCTCACAATGAGGATTGAAAATCTCCCATTTCCGTCGGTCTTACCTTTACATTATTACACTAGACACAGAGGTGGGATATGTTCTTCTTTTTTCATTTATATTTTAGTTAAACCACTAATCAGGATTTAAAGTCAGTAATGCAGAGTGGGAAATTACACACACAAAAATACTTACTGTAATGTGTCTAACCCTTTTGCCAAACCATAAAAAAGCATGTATTTTATGAGTTCCAGACACTGGCACTACACTGGTGCATAGCAAGATGATGTCCGGGATGGCACGCTCTCCTACCTGATGATCCCACCTGGCTGACAAACCCAGTAGCATGGATGGTTGACTGTTGTTGATCCTGGTTGATCCTGCCACTGAGGTAATTAATCTAATGAGATTATTTGGTGTGGATGTGGCAAAAGATAATTGAATGAAAAGAGTGCTGTACACAGCCAATAAAAGTAGCTGTGATTGTCTTATCGCTTTCTTTTCTTCTCCTCAGTCAGGTGTTTTTAAACGTGGGGTCAACCAATGTAGCTACAGTGTAATAGTCTGTCTCATGGCAGAGAGAAAAAGAAAGGTTTGAAGTGTTCTAAACTTTCCTGAGCCTGTTTACCTCCTGCTACCCTTCACTCACCCTAAAGCGTTCCCATCCTCACTCTAAAGGATTCAGTGCCCCAGTTCAGGTGCTGCTCCTGTTTATTCTAATTAAAAGGGAAAAATGATAGAGTTGGCCCAATGATAGACTTGGCCTCAGGTCTATCAGGGTCAAGAAGCTTAAGTGGCACAGAGCTGCTGTAGCAATTCTACATCACTCATCATGACTGCCAGCACAGGGGGCATAGCCAGGGATAAATGCAGCATGACCAGAGAATGTCTATGTCCTGGCTTCCCCAGTAGCCTCTTGCAGCCTGACAACGATGTAATCTAAACCAGGGAACGAAACCAGCTTTGGACTGGCCCCATAATTATGGAAGTGTCATGAAGCCACTTGTGCCTGCCACTTTTTAATTAAGTCCCCTGCATTGGGCAGGGCTCACATGGATTTGAGCATTGGGGCCACATAACTTACATAACCGTTCATACATCTTGACAGGCAAGTACAGAATATTGAATACCCAAAGCACTACTTGAACTTAATAGTCTGTAAGCAATCAATAGCCTGAAATTGCTTTGCATGGTATATTTGAATAACTTAAAATTATGAACAAACTTGTCACAATCATGATCTGTTTCCAAATGATTCAACAGAATCATGGCTAAATTTTATTATTAAACTGTTCACTGTGAATAATTCCATAAGTTTTAGCAATACATTTAGTTTCCTAGTTTTGCAGTTTTCAGACAAAGAACCATTCCCTTTTTAATTAGTCAAGACACAACAGCTCAGATAGTTTCAAGCAGATACACAGAACCGTAAAAATGTAGGTCTCGAAGGGACCTCATCTAGTTCATCTCCCCACACCGACACAGGACCAAGTGTACCTAGACCATCCCTGACAGATGTTTGTCTAACCTGTTCTGAAGAACCTCCAATGGTGGGGCTTCCACAGCCTCCCTTGGAAACCTATCCCAACAGTTACCAATCTTTATAGCTGCATTTTTTTCCCTGATATCTAATGTAAATCTCTGTTGCTGCAACTAACCCAATTACTTCTTGTCTACATGCTGCTGAGGTGTGGTATAGATATTTTATGAGTTTGGGATGACATCATTATTCTCAATAGTGAAGCAATGTGATTTTCAGTTCTTGGATGCATGCGTTGAAGTTGATAGTATTGTTGAATTTGCTGCCTATTATTTCATTTTATCATTTAATTGTTTTTTCTATTGTCATGTTTAACTCATGTTATTTCATATGTAATCATTGTGTGATGAATATATTTAAACTGTAGGATTATTCAAGTATAAAACTGACAAATATTTAGGAGTGATAAGTGTATATGAGGTATATAAGTAAAGTAAGGCTGTAATGAAAGGCCTATGGGCTAAGGCCTGTAAGATTTCAGTTTAGTCACAGTAGGCCTCAGACTTAAGGAGACTTGACATGAGTGGGTGACCTAAGACTGACCCTATGACAATAAAACCACAGGATTACTGTAAAGGATGTGCCAGTAGGTGATGTTCCAGGAAAACAGGTCACAAGGTACCCATCCAGACCACAAGACACCTGAACGTAACATCGCAGAAAGTTCTGATCTGACCACAGATTACCATGGGAACACATTTATGTAAATGTTACTAAAATGTTATTAAGTAAAAGGGGAGCTAAGAGAACAACCTATGAAAAGCAGGGCACACCAAAATGTATGGGGTGTGGAAGTACAGATAAGGAAAAGGAGGTTGGAAACCTCATGCATATGGTGCTACCTGTGCTCAAAACAAGAAGAATCATAGAATCATAGAATATCAGGGTTGGAAGGGACCTCAGGAGGTCATATTGTCCAACCCCCTGCTCAAAGCAGGACCAATCCCCAATTAAATCATCCCAGCCAGGGCTTTGTCAAGTCTGACCTTAAAAACTTCTAAGGAAGGAGATTCTACCACCTCCCTAGGTAACGCATTCCAGTGTTTCACCACCCTTCTGTGAAAAAGTTTTTCCTAATATCCCCCACTGCAATGTGAGACCATTACTCCTTGTCCTGTCCTCTTCTACCACTGAGAATAGTCTAGAACCATCCTCTCTGCAACCACCTCTCAGGTAGTTGAAAGCAGCTATCAAATCCCCCCTCATTCTTCTCTTCTGCAGACTAAACAATCCCAGTTCCCTCAGCCTCTCCTCATAAGTCATGTGTTCCAGACCCCGAATCATTTTTGTTGCCCTTCGCTGGACTCTTTCCAATTTATCCACATCCTTCTTGTAGTGTGGGGCCCAAAACTGGACACAGTACTCCAGATGAGGCCTCACCAATCTCGAATAGAGGGGGACGATCACGTCCCTCGATCTGCTCGCTATGCCCCTATTTATACATCCCAAAATGCCATTGGCATTCTTGGCAACAAGGGCACACTGCTGACTCATATCCAGCTTCTCGTCCACTGTCACCCCTAGGTCCTTTTCCGCAGAACTGCTGCCTAGCCATTCGGTCCCTAGTCTGTAGCGGTGCATTGGGTTCTTCCGTCCTAAGTGCAGGACCCTGCACTTATCCTTATTGAACCTCATCAGATTTCTTTTGGCCCAATCCTCCAATTTGTCTAGGTCCCTCTGTATCCTATCCCTGCCCTCCAGCGTATCTACCACTCCTCCCAGTTTAGTATCATCCGCAAATTTGCTGAGAGTGCAATCCACACCATCCTCCAGATCATTTATGAAGATATTGAACAAAACTGGCCCCAGGACCGACCACTGGGGCACTCCACTTGACACCGGCTGCCAACTAGACATGGAGCCATTGATCACTACCCTTTGAGCCCGACAATCTAGCCAACTTTCTACCCACCTTACAGTGCATTCATCCAGCCCATACTTCTTTAACTTGCTGACAAGAATACTGTGGGAGACCGTGTCAAAAGCTTTGCTAAAGTCAAGAAACAATACATCCACTGCTTTCCCTTCATCCACTGAACCAGTAATCTCATCATAGAAGGCGATTAGATTAGTCAGGCATGACCTTCCCTTGGTGAATCCATGCTGACTGTTCCTGATCACTTTCCTCTCATGCAAGTGCTTCAGGATTGATTCTTTGAGGACCTGCTCCATGATTTTTCCGGGGACTGAGGTGAGGCTGACTGGCTTGTAGTTCCCAGGATCCTCCTTCTTCCCTTTTTAAAAGATTGGCACTACATTAGCCTTTTTCCAGTCATCCGGGACTTCCCCCGTTCGCCACGAGTTTTCAAAGATAATGGCCAATGGCTCTGCAATCACAGCCGCCATTTCCTTTAGCACTCTCGGATGCAACTCGTCCGGCCCCATGGATTTGTGCATGTCCAGCTTTTCTAAATAGTCCCTAACCACCTCTTTCTCCACAGAGGGCTGGACATCTATTCCCCATGTTGTGATGCCCAGAGCAGCAGTCTGGGAGCTGACCTTGTTCGTGAAGACAGAGGCAAAAAAAGCATTGAGTACATTAGCTTTTTCCACATCCTCTGTCACTAGGTTGCCTCCATCATTCATTAAGGGGCCCACACTTTCCTTGGCTTTCTTCTTGTTGCTAACATACCTGAAGAAACCCTTCTTGTTACTCTTAACATCTCTCGCTAGCTGCAGCTCCAGGTGCGATTTGGCCCTCCTGATATCATTCCTACATGCCCGAGCAATATTTTTATACTCTTCCCTGGTCATATGTCCAACCTTCCACTTCTTGTAAGCTTCTTTTTTATGTTTAAGATCCGCTAGGATTTCACCGTTAAGCCAAGCTGGTCGCCTGCCATATTTACTATTCTTTCGACACATCGGGATGGTTTGTCCCTGTAACCTCAACAGGGATTCCTTGAAATACAGCCAGCTCTCCTGGACTCCTTCCCCCTTTCATGTTAGTCTGTTTTCCTGAAGTCCAGGGTCCGTACCCAGCTACTTACCTTTCTTCCCTGTGTCAGGATCCTGAACTCAACCAACTCATGGTCACTGCCTCCCAGATTCCCATCCACTTTTGCTTCCCCTACTAATTCTTCCCAGTTTGTGAGCAGCAGGTCAAGAAAAGCTCCCCCTCTAGTTGGCTCCTCTAGCACTTGCACCAGGAAATTGTCCCCTACGCTTTCCAAAAACTTCCTGGATTGTCTATGCACCGCTGTATTGCTCTCCCAGCAGATATCAGGAAAATTAAAGTCACCCATGAGAACCAGGGTGTGCGATCTAGTAGCTTCTGAGAGCTGCCGGAAGAAAGCCTCATCCACCTCATCCCCTTGGTCCGGTGATCTATAGCAGACTCTCACCACTACATCACTCTTGTTGCTCACACTTCTAAACTTAATCCAGAGACACTCAGGTTTTTCTGCAGTTTCGTACTGGAGCTCTGAGGAGTCATACTGCTCCCTTACATACAGTGCTACTCCCCCACCTTTTCTGCCCTGCCTGTCCTTCCTGAACAGTTTATAACCATCTATGACAGTACTCTAGTCATGTGAGTTATCCCACCAAGTCTCTGTTATTCCAATCATGTCATAATTCCTTGACATCACCAGGACCTCCAGTTCTCCCTGCTTGTTTCCAAGGCTTTGTGCATTTGTATATAAGCACTTGAGATAACCCGCTGATCGCCCCTCATTCTCAGTATGAGGCAGGAGCCCTCCCCTCACAGACATTCCTGCCTGTGCTTCCTCCCAGTATGCCGCTTTCCCACTTACCTCAGGGCTTTGGTCTCCTTCCCCCGGTGAACCTAGTTTAAAGCCCTCCTCACTAGGTTAGCCAGCCTGCTCGCAAAGATGCTCTTCCCTCTCTTCGTAAGATGGAGCCTGTCTCTGCCCAGCACTCCTCCTTCATGGAACACCATCCCATGGTCAAAGAATCCAAAGTCTTCTCTCCAACACCACCTGCATAGCCATTCGTTGACTTCCACGATTCGACGGTCCCTACCCCGGCCTTTTGCTTCCATGGGGAGGATGGACGAGAACACCACTTGTGCCTCAAACTCCTTTATCCTTCTTCCCAGAGCCACGTAGTCCACAGTGATCCGCTCAAGGTAATTCTTGGCAGTATCATCGGTGCCCACGTGGAGAAGCAGGAAGGGGTAGCGATCCGAGGGCTTGATGAGTCTCGGCAGTCTCTCCGTCACATCGCGAATCTTAGCCCCCAGCAAGCAGCAGACTTCTCGGTTTTCCCGGTCAGGGCGGCAGATAGATGACTCAGTCTCCCGGAGTAGAGAGTCCCTGACCACCACCACCCGCCTCCTTCTCTTGGGAGTGGTGGTCATGGAACGCCCCATCTCAGGACAGTGCATCTCATGCCTTCCAACCAGCGGAGTCTCCTTCTGCTTTCTCCCCCAGACATATCATCTGGTCCACTCTCCGCAATGGTACCTGTGGAGAGAACATGAAAGCGGTTAAGATAAAAGAAGTTCCCTGGTATGAAGAGGGTGGGAAGACATCATTGGGAATGCCCCAACAGGAACCACCCCTCTGTGAATCACTCCCTGTTGATAGATGCACCAGGCTCTATAACATTTTTGGGTATGTGAGTATAAATACAGCATTAGCTATTGCTTTGGCTCTCTCAGGTTGTGTATATGTGTATGTGAGTGTAACTTGTAATACAAACACGATTTTTTACTTCTACCTGTGTTTGTGGTCACTGTAGTCATTCTCCATGTGCTCCTGAGAGTCTCCCAATCCAAGAGACTCATAAAGGGTAATTCCACCCTGTTGATCTGAAAACTGTAGCACCACAGGAGCTAAGCTCACTCTCTAGGTACCCTTTAGTTTAACACACAATTATCAATTCAATTTTAGATAAAGGCTACAAAGTGAAAGTGTTAGAGGGTGTATTAGTGTGTTTGTGTGCTTGAGATGGTAGTGGTATAATGCTGGGAGACTGGAACTGTATTGTATATTACTGTTTCTTTCCTTAATTTATGTTTTGTGCTTTTTATCATTTTGTGCTTTTCTGAGAAAATAGACTTGAGAAATCTTACGTTAAAGAAATTCACTGCATGTGCACGACTATCTCTACCTCCAAGATTGCCCAACACTTCCCATTGTAAAATCCTATTTTCAGTTGCATATAACTTTACTGAACTTTGAATCATTTGGGTTGAAATGTTCAATAGTGAGTATGTGCCTCAGTCTGACTCTTTCGGGAAAGTTTCAACATAATGGTTTAGTCATTTCCGAGAATGAGATTAGGGTAAATTACATTGGTTGTCAGAATTGTTTTCATGTAGGCAAACTTTTCTTTGAGAAGCTCTAGTACCCCTAGCTTTGGAGAATGGACTTGACATTTATTGGAGGTGGTGAAGGGGTGGGTGGCCTTGGCTTTAGGGATGTGCCTTTTCATGTCCCAGTGCAAGTCTGCTGAAACTTGGCCAAGTATAGGCCTTTGAAAAAATTCCATTCACACATGCTCAAAGACTAGTTAGAGCATCACAGCTAAATTCTCTGGACTGTAGAGTCTGAAGTAGACTTGCACTGCAATTGCTGCTCCATCCTGGGTGCAAAAGGCTGAGATGGGGCTGGGCACTGGAACTGAGACCAGGGAACTTGTCTCTCTTGTGCTTTCAGTGTACTATTTGCTGGCACCGAGGCAGTAGGGAGAGCAAGCCAGTTGATTCAAATTCAGAAGAGAAGAGTCAGACCAGGGGGGATAGAGAGGAGACCACTGGCAGAGTTGATTGGGACAAAAAGCTTTTGGGGGAAAAAGATAAACTGAAACTTTGAGCCTGGGGGATTTGGGGAGACTGGGATTGGGAGACTAGGGATGAAACGGGTAGTGTGATCTGGGAGTGGGAGACTAGAATTGGCTGGGCAAGGAGACTGAGGACTGGATTCTATCCCTGCCTCTGTCACAGAGTTCCTATGTGATACTGGGCAAGTCACTTAAACCACATGTTTCACAGGTGGTCACTAATTGTGTTTCCCCATTTTCTAGGTGGCCAAATTGAGCCTCTCAGATCTGGTTTATAGAGGTGTTAAGAACTCTCAGCTGTAACTAAAGACAATGGGTGCTGTGCTTTGAACATACAAAGTGCTCTATAATGTTAAGTATAATATTACATAGCAGAGGGAGCAGGGCAATCAGGGACTAGTCATCTCAAATAGGGCACCCAAAATTATTGAACACTTTTCACCTTAATTCCTCTGTGCCCCCAACTGTCAAGTGGAGTTAAAGGTTTTGCAAAAATTATAATGGTGCGCCAATGCCACTACAGGTAAGGTTGCATCACAACTTCTGTTTAGAGGTTGACCATTCTAAGTCCTCAAAAATTGACATGTGCTGTCACATTTCTTAGAAATGTGATGTGCCACAGCAGGGTGCAGGGTAGGGCTAGTGACCCAAATTTGGAGTCATTTGAGCCAGGGGTTCTGGAGATATAAACTCTGAAATAATAGTAATATAAAAAAAATCCTAGGTGTGTGTTTGTTTTTTCTGGCCAGACCTAGAGATCCAACTGTTGCTGTGATAAAGATCAAAATGGGCTCAATCTGTCGGGTTTTACCCAATGTAGTTAATGGCACTTACTAAATATTTGGGGGACCCAAACAGAGAACAGTATATGAGAAAATGTACACTTTTACACGGTGCATGAACCAATACAGAAAGACAGCTAGGGAGTTACTATTCCCGCCATTGTATATGCTTTAAAGCCGTGCTCCAAAATCTGAATGGTTACTCTGTTTGCTTTAGAAAATGGTGTGCCCTCAGGGGATGTATGGGGTGCTGTTAGTGATTCAGATTTGGGGTCATTTGACTAAGGCAGAGGTCCGCATGCCCCATTCAGGTGGTTCGCAGATAGTTCCCTCAAGGGTGCACACCGGGGCGGCCACACACGAGAGAACAAAGATCCACCCACGTAATTAGTGGAGCCACGCAGGCATGGCTCCACTAATTAGGTGTCTGGACCCTGGAGAAGACGCACATGTAAGGTGAGATTGTGGTCTTGTACGGAATAGAGGGTAGGTGGGGTGAGAAGAGAGTGTGGGGGGAATTTGGGACGTGCAGGGCTGTGGTGGTTAGAGAAAGAGGCAACTTTCCCCAGTTCCAAGGCTGTGGCTGCCGGGGAGAGACCCACCCCCACTTATTTCCCAACCTCAGCTCTGTGGATTCTGTGGCAGGGGAGAGACCCCCCTCCTTCCCAGCCCCAGCTCGGGGGCTGCTGTGGTGGGGGAGAGAGGGAGAGACCCCTCTCCTTCCCAGTCCCAGCTTGGGGACTGCCATGGCGGGGGACAGAGGGCACATCCATCACATTAGAAAGGTAATACTACTGATATTAAAATATGAGTTGTGTGCTTTTATTTGTAGAACAAAAAATGTTAACTATTATCAGGTTTTTTTTATTTAGCTCTTTTATCCAAAGCGCTTTACAGTAGTTAGCTAATGATACAAACAACATTTGGAAAGATCATTAAGTGGTCCGTCGACGCACTCAGCAATTTTCAAGTGGTCCATGAAAAAAAGTTTGAGAACCACTGGACTAAGGGGTTCCCAAGTTATTGTCTTCCCAAATTGTTAATTTATTAAATGCAACAAAAAAGCCCCCAAGCCCTATGTTAACACAAAGTTAAGGTTGTTTGGTGGTATGTTGTTCCCCTTCAGAACATTAAGTTGATCAAAACTCAAACTTCTGAAAACTAGGAAATGCATAGCTAAGGTTGCCCACGTAGCCTTGTCTTCGTAGTAGGGTCTTGAATGGTGTGCAGTCAATGAGGCGTGATGCTGCATATTGAGCAATGAGGATAAAACAAAATATTAAATAGCTGCTCATTAATTGAGCACCATCCTTTCTGTGCACTGAATGAGATGGGTCCTTTGGAAAAAATAGTATCTGATAATGTAGTTGAAGATCGTATTAGTTCATATGCACAAGGGAACCAAATTAAGGTTCCACGGGCAATCTTAATTCTGCCATTTCCTAATTTCAGAGTTCTAGAATTTGCAATCTTAATGTTGTTTTAACATAGATTTTTATGTTTGTAATATGTGAACCTGAGGAGATGATAGCTTCTCATTTTACCTCCAAATGTTTCAGAATCTCCTCAGGAAAACAACAGTCTGAAAATCCCTACTTCCTCCAGCAATGCTAGTCCTTCAGGCAATAGTTGACTGTCTTCTTGGTTTCTAGCAATGAAAGGAATCTGTAGTCTGTATCCAGAGGGGTACAGTTATTATAACGCAGCCTTCACAGCAGATGCCTCTCTTGATCCTGTAATTCTAACTGACATACTTATAATCTTTCCCACTGATCTCCAGTTGGCTCAGCTGGAGCATGTATGGGCCTTGCAAAATTGCTTGGTCTTAATGGGAAATTTCAGTATATTTTCAGAAACGGTTACTGAGCCTGTTTAGTAACTAGTACACCCTTCCTCTAGATGTCTCTGCGCCCTCCTACCTAAGCTGCCTTGCCGTGCTCTCTGTATGTGCTCAGAGATAGAGTACTCCAACTAAAATCCATGTTTCCTCTACACTGCTTCTCTGCCTTTTATTTGAACATAAAAAAAAAAAAAATCAAATGCTGCAGTTTAGACATGTGGGTTAGTTATTTTTCTGAATGCTGTAGAACCATGAAATTAAAATTGAGATACCATAAGATTAATTGATTCAGTAGTGTTACTGATGAGTAATTATGTTCAATAAGGATTTGTCTATACAATTAATCATTGTCAGTTTATATCAGATGTAATAAGATTAGGGGTGCAAGTACTGTAAACTGAGTCTTTTTTATTAATAAATTATTAAAAATAAAGACTTCAGGCCCAGCTGAGCCCTGCTGTAAATGGATGCATCTGCCCTGAAGTTGTTGCACTGGCTTACAAAAGGGCTACCGTTGGCCCTGTGACTACTTGTCCTCTTATAACTTCATACAATTAAGATTATTTAATTAAATTTACTGCTTTCTTCTTTTTTCTAAATCCAATCATAGGCTTTCCCTTTTTTTAAAAAAAAATCAAGCTTCTAATAAATGTGTATGCTGTTCTATGAATAGTAGCATCTCTCTTGGGTGCTCGGATTAAGGTTTTCATAACTAGTCTTTACATCCACTCACTTATTACTATCACATAGGAATCAAAAGTTGCTTATGGCAATAAACACGACATTTTTGATTTCAGTTTCAGAGCAAATATTTTCCCAACAGCTGGGAAAATTTGGCTCAGCTAAGCTTGAGTTACAGAAATGTAAAAGTTCCCATTCCATTTTCGAGCACTGGACTTAGTTTGTTGGAGTGGTATAACTCCAATACTGCTTTGTTTTTCAAAACTGAATTAGGAAAGTTATGAGTTTTTGATAAAAAGAATGAGGAGTCTTTGTGGCACCTTAGAGACTAACAAATTTATTTGGGCCTAAGCTTTCATGGGCTGAACCCCACTTCATTGGATGCATGCAGTGCAAAATACAGTAGGAAGATATATATACACAGAGAACATGAAAAAATGGGTGTTGCCATAACGACTGTGTTTCAGTGGGGGAGGTTTAGGTTGGATATTAGGAAAAACTTTTTCACTAGGAGGGTGGTGAAACACTGGAATGCGTTACCTAGGGAGGTGGTAGAATCTCCTTCCTTAGAAGTTTTTAAGTTCAGGCTTGACAAAGCCCTGGCTGGGATGATTTAATTGGGCATTGGTCCTGCTTTGAGCAGGGGGTTGGACTAGATGACCTCCTGAGGTCCCTTCCAACCCTGATATTCTATGATTCTATGATTCTATGTTTTTAATAGAGAGTGGCCGTTACTTTACTTATTTTGCACGTCCTTCAGGGCACAGGCTATACAGCATTATACACTATAATACAGATTCCCACATGATTTTGCATACTCTGCAAACCCTTCTGGAATACTCAATGGAGAGATACAACTTTTTAGAGGATTAAGTATGTGCAGATCGTATATATTCATGAGAAAAAGGTGTGTATGATACATAAGCTGTGGAAAATATAATAAAGATAGGTCATTCATATATATATATATATATATATATATATATATATATATATATATATATATCATATACACCTTTTTCTCATAAATATATACATAATATATAAATAAAATTTGGAGCCCTGTATTGAGCTTCTCTCTCTCTGTAATTATATGTATATAAATATGGATCCTGAATTACTTTGCTGCCCACCGGGACTTTCAGAAAGGAAGTACATTAGATTGCAAGTACATCGGTGTGGTCAGAGAATGTGATATTATTCCCAGAAGTACCTATAGTGCTTTCAAAAGTGGCAGTGCTTGGATTGATGCAATTTAATATAACATTTTTAAAATTAATGTGGTTAGTCAGTACCCTAGGTTTGGAGATCCTATAGCTATTATCATACAGCTGGGGAGCCTTTACATTCCATCTGTACTGCAGGGCTTATCATAGTCTGCAAACTGAATTCAATTTAAAAACATGGGCCAGATTGTCTATTGACATCCAGACCATTTAGATCAGACACGGGGTACAAAGGGACTAGAATGTGGCCATAAGTAGTGGCCAGAAGAGAATTTCCCAGAAGGGAACACTTCACTGGCTTAAAGCTGGTGGAGGTGGGTCCTGTGCCAGCCACTTCTACTCCAGTGCAGGAAACTTATTAGGGGTAGGAGGGCAAGTACAAGGACAAGTGCAGAGTCCTGTACGTAGGATGGAAGAATCCCATGCACTGCTACAGGCTGGGGACCGACTGGCTAAGCAGCAGTTCTGCAGAAAAGGACCTGGGGATTACAGTGGACAAGAAGCTGGATATGAGTCAACAGTGTGCCCTTGTTGCCAAGAAGGTTAATGGCATTTTGGGCTGCATTAGTAGGAACACTGCCAGCAGATTGAGGGAAGTAATTATTCCCCTCTGTTTGGTATTCATGAGGCCACATCTGGAGTATTGCATCCAGTTATCCAGTTTTACCCCCCTCCCCCCCCCCCAGCTACAGAAAGGATGTGGACAAAATTGGAGAGTCCAGCGGAGGATAACAAAAATGATTAGGGGGCTGGGGCACAGGATTTACGAGGTGAGGCTGAGGGAACTGGGCTTATTTAGTCTGCAGAAGAGAAGAGTGAGGGGGTATTTGATAGCAGCCTTCAACTATCTGAAGGGGGCTTTGAAAGAGGATGGAGCTCGGCTGTTCTCAGTGGTGGTAGATGACACAACAAGAAGCAATGGACTCAAGTTGCAGTGTGGGAGGTCTAGGTTGGCTATTAGGAAAAACAATGTCACTAGGAGGGTGGTGAAGCACTGGAATGGGTTACCTGGGGCGGGGGGGGGGATCTCCATCCTTAGAGATGTTTAAAGCCCAGCTTGACAAAGCTCTGGCTGGGATGATTTAGTTGGGGTTGGTCCTGCTTTGAGCAGGAGGTTGGACTAGATGACCCCTGAGGCCTCTTCCAACCCTAATCTTCTATGATTCTATATTCTCCTATGATTCTATTTTCTTGGGGATGGGAAGTGGTGTCATCTGATAGTACTACTACATCTATTTTTTTTTTTTACTGGCTTAATGTCTATTAGAAACCTTGCACCAGTTGCATAAATTAACTCAACCGCTCAGCTACTTGAATTATTACTCAGGTTGGTGTAGACTGGTCCTTGGAATCAAGGAGCTGTAACTGACTTCATGAATCTGTTCCTTGTCTCCTGTGCTGAGTGGAGCCCATTAAGTTTCTTTAAAAAAAAAAAATCTTTCCTGTAAGCTAGGGGGAATATTAGGGCTCCAGGACCATAGTACTAACCTTTTATCTGTCATAAGAAAAGCGTAAACGTAACATTTTGCTTTACTGGTGAACACTTTTGCACAACTCTACTAATTACTTAGTCTTTAATCATGTTGGAGACCATCAATGTCCGAGTGAACATTTTTCCCCTCTCTCACAGATTGCAAAAATGTTTTATGTTTTCTCCAATAAAAGGCAAAATATTCAAGTTGTAACAAGTGCAACAGTGGTAAGACTGGAGTTAAACGTTTCTGCCTTTGAGGACAAAATTCCATCCTTGGATGCTTGCTCCTAAGCTCTTCAGTCACTGCATTCTGTACCATTGGAGGCTTATTAATCTGAAGAACTATAATCAATAAAAAGAAAGATATAGGTACATGAAGCAATGTGTAAACTAAAAACATCACCCGGTTTTTACAAACCTGTACTTGCATTTCTCATTTATATGCTAAACTGTGTGAATAATCATTTTAAAAAAAATGTGTTTATTGCTTTGGCATCCATATGTATATGTGACATACTTTTATAATGGGACTTTAAAAACTGTAACTTTAAAAGCTGACACAATCCATAGACAGAGAAAGATTGTGTAGCACTAATTAGCCACAAAAACTTTTGGCTGGATGACTTAAACTGTGCACGTGTGTTAGTCTTGAAAAGTTTGCTTTTACCCCAAATAGCAGTTTCCTTTGCTGTGATTTTTAAGAAAACCTTTTATTAAATTGCTCTGTTGACACAGTTTGACATGGTATGTCATAGTGCAACATATCAACCCAAGAAAAATAAGGCTGTGCTTTTAAAATCTAGCTTTATGTCTGTTGTGGCTGTCATTCTCTCAGTCTGCTAGTTGAAGACAATTGTCCAAAGCTTTTAAACTTGGGCTTTACAGTATATTGAGCTCCCATGTCAGCATTGACTGAAATCTGTTCTGCTTGTTAAAGTTACTTTCATTCCCAAACTGCAGCAAACTTCCAAGCTAGTTGTGCATGATATCCTATAAAAGCTGCATGGAATGTCCTCTGTACTGGCGCCCCTTTTCTACCTGAGCATTTTGTCAAAGTTTGGGGCCTTGGGGATGTTTTATGCATGCCTTATGTACTGTTACTAAGGAATTAACACAATATATTAATTATCAAATATGTGATGTATGATTGGTTGAAAAATATGAATTAAGCATTCTGGAATGAAATGAAATGAAAAAAAAATCCGGTTTGTCCTGAAGTATTTGCGGATATTTCCAATTTTTTATTTGTTGATGATATGAGTCAAGATGATTTTTTTCATTTTGAATCAATTTGAAGAAAGAAATTTCATTTTTCTTACTCATCTCTCCCCCTCTCCACCTTTTCCTTTTCTTAAAAAAAGAGAGAGAGACAGAGACAGAGAGAGAGAGGTGGGGGGAAAGGGCGGGGGATTCAGATTGAAAAAATAATGTAGATTTGATTCCACTAGAATGCAAACAAAAATTCATTTTGAATTAATTTGTGAAAACATCAGAAACATTCACATATTGTTTTTTAAAAAGTATATAATTAGAAAAGTCTCTTTTTCAGCCAGGGAAAGGGGGGGTTGAAAAATTTCTGGACAAAATATTTTCAACCAACTCCACTGCATTTCTACTGATTTTAATGGGCGCTTAAGGCACCCAGGACCAGATTTTCAGAGGGTTTAGGCACAGAAAGAATGCAGATAGATGTTATAATGAACTAGAAAATATCTGTATTATATTTATGAACATGGTGCATGCCTCTGTGGTGTGTTTATGATGGAATTGCTTGCTATGGAATTAGATCAAAAGGGATTGTTATAGGAAACAGGCAGGAAAGGTAAAACAATGGACTAGATAAAGAGCATCCCAGCAAACACTGAAGCATAACAGGCAGATTTAAAGGAAGAGATGACTCCTTGACCCCCGCCCTTCTCTTCTCCCTGTTTCCCGTATCTCTGGTAATCTCATTCACAAACACAAATTCAACTACCATCTTTGCTGATGATTTACAGTTCACTCTCTATTCCAGACCTGTCTCCATCTGTTCAGAGTAAAATCTCTGGTATCTTCTCATGGATGTCTAGCTTTCAGCTCAAGATCACCGTGGCTAAAAGAGAGCTCTTAATCTTCCCCCACAAGTGTTCCCCGTGGCCACTTTTCTTGATCACAGTGCAAAACACCACCATTACTCAAATCCATAACATGGGTGTCCTCTTCAATTTGGTCTTTGTCCCATCCAGCCTGCATCTGTCTTGCGATTCTTTCTGAATAACATCTCTAAGATACAGCCTCTCCTATCCATTCACATAGATAGCACTCTTGTCCAGACTCTCATTATTTTGTGTCTTGATTACTGTAACATCCTTTTTTCTGTCCTTGATATATGATGTATGTAATCTTGTCCCACTTATATCTTTCAGGATACTGATGCAAAGATCATTTTTTAACTCTGTTGCTTTGGCCATTGCATCCCTCTTTTTGAATCCCTTCACTGACTCCTTCTTCTCTATCATATCAGACAAAAACTACTTGTCATCACTTTCAAGGTCCTTCACAGCCTATTCCCCATCCTATCTATTGTTCTGTCCTCACTGATTAGGAGCTTCTGGAATGATTCACATAGATGCAGTATAAAGTTTTAAAGTAGCATTCCACAGACCACTCTAAGTAACTGCGCTCTCCAGTCAAAACCAAAACCTGGGATGGATTATGTGACCCAGATGCAATACTCTGTACTCTGAAAGATTAGCACGGATCATGGAATGGATTCTCCACAAATACCACATCCATCCTTTCTCCCAAAAGTTTTCAATTAATAATTATTAAATTCACCACTTTGAAATACTTCCACCTTATCAATATAATACAATATATAATAAATTAAGCTGTGTCATAAATTTGATTGATCAACATCTCCACAGAAGGTTGATATAGTCACTTACGTTATAGTCCTTCAAATGCACTGGAAGTTGTCGCTACTTCTTTTCTGGAAATGGTGACTTTTGGTCTCTGGAGCACAGGGGGTTCACTCATTCACTTGACGTGGAGAGAGTATAGGGGGTTCAGTCTCTGTTATGTTATCATTATCTTCTTGTGGAATGAGAGCATAATGAGTGCCATGAATTGGTTTGATGTGAGAGGCATTTCATGTGACTTTATGGAATCCTTTCTGAAAAGTGATAATAGTGCCTTTGATCACTGTGGTCTTGTAAGGCTCAGGATAAAAGAGCATAGAGACATTATTGTGCATTAATGCATACATTATTGAAAGTTTCTGACAAGAACTATGTCTCCCACATTAAAAGATGCGGACTTGGCCCATCTGTGCTATTTTTTCATAACAAGCTTTGTTTCATTGTCATGTTGATGTAGAGGGTCATCATCCATTCTTATCTCAAGTTGTGGCAATTTTGTTCTTAGATGTCTGCTGAATAATACAATTGCTGGTGCCAGGCCAGTTGAACAGTGGGGAGTGTCTTTGATTAATTGCTGAGGAAGAGGAATAACTCATTTTTTACGTCCAGGCCATCTGCTGCAGCATTTTGTAGTTCTTTCTTGAGTGTTCCATTAGCTTGTGGCCAGTGTAGAGAAAGTTTACAATGTTTGAAACTAAGATATTCTGAAAAAAGAAAAGGAGTACTTGTGGCACCTTAGAGACTAACCAATTTATTTGAGCATGAGCTTTCATGAGCTACAGCTCACTTCATCTGATGCATACCGTGGAAATTCTGCAAATTTTGTGAATTGTGAGCCTTGAAAGGAAGAACCATTGTCTGTTTCAGTAACAGCAGGTATGTCATAGGCTGACAAAATTTTGTCTAGTTTGGGTATAATGATTTTGATAGAAATAGTGCTAACCATTTCAACTTCTGGGTAATGAGGACAGTCATCTATAACAACCAGTACATGTTTTGTTTCGTTTTCATTAGGGAGATCAGAAAAATCTATGCTAACTTCTATCCAAACGGATGTGGGCAGAAAAGATACATGTAATGGAAGAGTGTGCTTTTGTTTTTTCTTCCAGAACTTCTGTCCGGCATAGTTTGTAGGACTTAATTCAAGAAAGGCTAGGAATGCCAAGGAACCAGACTTTTTCTCTGAGCAGGGATTTTGTTTTCACCAGTTCCTTCACAAGCCAAATCAATTGTGTGATCCCACAAAGACCATGGGATAACAAAAAGAAAAGGAGTACTTGTGGCATCTTAGAGACTAACAAATTTATCTGAGCATAAGCTTTCGTGAAGTGAGCTGTAGCTCATGAAAGCTTATGCTCAAATAAATTTTTTAGTCTCTAAGGTGCCACAAGTACTCCTTTTCTTTTTGTGGATACCGACTAACACGGCTGCTACTCTGGAACATGGAATAACAAGTATTGTATCTTATAGAAGATTATAGTCTGTGACAGTAGGTTCACCTTTAACATGGGCAAAAGATCATAGAACAAACTGGGTTTCAGGAGTACAATGTTGTGGGGGGTGATGCAGAAATTCTTTCCATTTACCACTTCACATGGTTTTGATGACAATTTGGAGATGTGTCCGACCCTGCGGTTGTTTTTATTTTGTCTTGTAACAAGAGAGCTTTAGGAATGTGTATGAGAGGAGGAAGGTCATGTGAGCTTCTGCTTTCTCTGTAGTGTTGTGATTTTTAGCTGTTTCAGGAATAGGGTGCCTGAAGAAGTAGCCAGCAGGGTTATCCTTTCTACACCGATAGATAACTTTATAGTCGTAACCTGATAGTTTGAGCATCCACCGCTCAATGAGAGCTGGTGGGCAAAATTAAAAAAAAAAAAGAAGAAGATTGTTGGACATAGATTCAAGAGGTTTATGATCTGTCAGAATCATGAAAATAGGAATACCCCTATGCTACGGCAAGAGCTTCCCTTTCTGACTGTGAGTATCATTGTTCGGTGGGCAAAGGAGCTTTGCTGGCATAAGCGATGGTGTGAATTTTACTATGCTGGTCAACCTGTGTGAGGACTGTTCCTAATCCAATAGAGATGGAATCTACTAAAAGTTCACTTCTCTTACTGGAATCAAAATATGACCTCACTACATCACTGGTAAGGGTTTTCTTTAATTCTTCAAGTGCATTTTGGTGTTCAGCTGACCAATCCCACATTGCATCATTCCTGATAAGACCTCTCAGAAGTTGTGTGATGTTGTCTCATGAATCTGCCCACAGTAATTTGCAAGCCCTAGCAGGTTACTAACTTCAGTGGGGTTGGTGGTCACAATGGCATTGTGAATGTCCTTCACTTTCTTAGGATCTGCTGGGCCTTCCACTCACTTGATGTCAACCTCTTCTAGGTGTGCTAATTTTTCTTCCACCAGCTTTCTGACATGGAAAGAAATGTGTCAGTGTGGTAGAACTAGGGGCTGAACCATGTCATCAATGTTCAATTTATTTGCTGTTCCTTCAACTTTCTTATTCCTTTGAACATGGCCTCATGAGACTGGAGGAGTTGATTTAACCTGCTAGACTGTACCATTTGGATCATCTGAATCAATCCTAATGCACTCTAATCAGTGTAACTGCATCATTAGCCACCACATACATTAGAAAGGTAACAGACCTTTTCTTAACTACAAAATGAACCAAGAATATACCACACAATTGTCAGTGGGTCTGGATTTCCATAGGCATATACTTTTATTGATGTTGGTTATAAAAACAGTTTCTGTGGCATGGCATCATACAAATGAATGATCCATTATATTCATTGATGCACCAGTGTCAGTTAAAACTTCAGTCTCGTTTTCTTTTATGGTGACGTTGCATTGTGGTTGAACAATATGCTTGGAAGACTGTTCTTTTGTGGAATACTGTGAAGACATAAGAGCTGTCCTCTTCTGAGCTGTCAGCTTGAAGTGCATTCACTTGATCTTGAAATCTTCCTTGGAAATTTTTCTTGACCTTTAGGGATAGTAGTAGATCCATAGACTTTTGCATAATGATTTCATTTTCCGTAATTATGACACCCCTTTTACTAGGCAATAACCTTGATGTGGGTATGAGTCTCACTATTTGTAGCACTTTCCATTTGTTATCTTTGTGGCTGGTTGGTTGGTTGGTTACTGTCTTGAGAATGCCACACTCAATTTCTGATTGAGTCCTTGGTGTGGAGTACATGTGCTGTCTCTGTACTTGTTGCCAGATTTACTTGCTCTGTTTGTTGAGCATGTGAATCCGACACCTAATTCGCTCGAGCAGTGTCCAGTATTCTAATGATAGTGAGTTAGGGGTCTCAGAGAATTTGTCTTCTTAGCTTGGCTGACAAACATCTTTGCATTATCCACCCTCTTAATCTCATGATCTACATTTGTGAATTCACATGAACTTGCAAGATGACATAGGTATGCATGGTGATCATCCATGTTTTCCCCTTCTTGGTGATGTGCTTGCCGGAACACACATTGTTCATTGTAAATGTTTTAAAGTGGTCTAAAGTACCTTGCAAGTGCTGGTTTTGCTTTCTCCTTGTCCTTACCATACCCAATGTGAGGCAATGTTTTAAAAACATGGTGCACCTCATTTCCTGACAAGTGTAAAAGCATAGCAAGTTTTGTGGTAGAGTCATTTTCCTTCATTGCAATAAATCGATTTTCAAGACAGAGTTCCTATTTGAGTCCCAGCATGGAATGAGATTCATGAACAGGAAACTCAGGGAAATTTGTGACTTTTTTTTTTAAGTTAAGACTGTAGTATAGTAAAGTGTACTGTGTGGTTGTGGGAGATGAGGTTGACCCTTTATAGATCTGTTGTCACATAACCTTGGTTAGTAATGTTCTGTGTACACTGTTGGGTTTTTTGTTTAGTTTCAACTTAATAGACATGTTCAGTCTCTCTGATGCAGTCCAGAGGATATGCCCCAATCAAAATGTCTGCCACCACACTTCTGGCCTGACAGAGCAATGCACAATCCGTGAAAAATGCTGATGGAAGGAGAGTGGCTTCTGCAACAATCTAACCCCCTATTTCCCACTTCATTTCAAGTGACTGCCTCCAGTAGGTTACCCCTTCTGCTTAACAATCTATCCCAACTTGTATTTCGCTCAGACACTCAGCTTCCTTCCAAAAACCTGAAGAACAGCTCTCAGTAGCTTGAAAGCTTGTACCTTCCACCAACAGAAGTTTCTCCAATAAAAGACATTACCTCATCTATCTTATCTCTAGAAATATTAAGAACAGTTAGGCTACTGAAAAATAGCAGTGTGCCTCAGGATAACACAGGCAGCGGCTTGGGCTAGCTACCTGAGCACATATGCAGCAGATCCAGGTGGGTTTATAGTCAGGCAACTAGTCCAAGCTGCTGTCTGTGCTACCCCTGGCTACACTGCTATTTTTAGTATGCTAACTCGAGCATATCTAGCAATTGTCTGTCTACCCAAGCTGGGAAGCATGCTCCCAGCTGCAGTTTAGACATACCCATAGACAAGATCATCGGCTGGCAGTCCCCTCACCCCCTATTTCCCAACCTTGCTAAACCAGCACACCCAGCTATATTTGGTACCTGCAAAGTACTTCTCTCCAGGAATCTGTAAGCAGCAGCTGATTAAAGTAATTCAGAACACTGTTTTCCAAATAGATATATTGTCTATTCACCGAAAGGTACACAGACAGCAGGGAAAAGGACTGAGACCACAAAATATTAACCCACTTGAACCTTGCCTAAAGTTCATCACCTCTCTCAAAGATTAGGTGAACCTAGTTGCTTCAGACCTACAGAGCCCCAAGCCTTGCTGCCTTCTCTCCTCTGTCTCTCTTCTCCATATCTCTCTGACAGACTTTTATCCTTGAGCAATTGCTAACAACCCACTCCCCTTTCCTCTCTTAGGCAGGGATTTTTCAGTGATTCATTATCCTTTTGATCTTAGGCCCCAGCCCTAGAAAAAAAAAACATCCTATTAACTATCTGTAGCCATGCAGGCAGGTTTTCCTAATTAATAACCCACCTATTTTTCTCCTAAGAATCCTTGAAGTATTTTCCCTGGAGGCTATCATACCACTAGTCATTCTTTCATTTCCTGCTTGCTCGCTTTCCCTAACAGCTTCTTTTGATGTAACTCCACAAAGACAGAGTAATATAAATGTGATGTGCCTGTGGAAAAGACAAATGCAGTCCTAGGACACATTAAGCAAGGTATTTCCAGTAGAAGTGTTAATACCATTATACAAGGCACTGGTGAGACCTCATCGGGAATACTGTGTGCAGTTGTGGTCTCACATGTTTAAGAAAGATGTATTCAAACTGGAACAACTGAAGAGAAGGGCTACTAGGATGTTCCGAGGAATGGAAAAGCTATTTACGAGAGGAGACTCAGAGCTTGGCTTGTTTAGCCTAACCAAAAGAAGACTGAGAGGAGATAGGATTGAACTCTATAAATACATCAAAGGGATAAATACCAGGAAGTAAGAGGAGTTATTTAAGTTAAGTGCCAATGTGGACCATAAAACAAATGGATATAAACTTGAAATTAGGCAAAGGTTTCTAACCATCAGAGGAGTGAAGTTCTGAAACAGCCTTCCAAAAGGAGCAGTGGGGGCAAAAATCCTAACTGACGTAAAGACTGAGCTTGATAATTTAATGGAGAGGGTGGTAATATGAGACTGGCTACATGTCATTGTAAGCAATCTGTGACTGCTAGCAGCAAATATCTTCAACAATCAGTGATGGGACATTAGATGGGGAGAGTTCTGAGTTACTACAGAGAATTCTTTCCCAGGTATCTGACTGATGGATCTTGTCCACATACTCAAGGTCTAACTGATTGTTGCATTTGAACATAAGAATGGTCATACTGGGTCAGACCAAAGGTCTATCTAGCCCAGTATCTTCTGACAGTGGCCAATGCCAGGTGCCCCAGAGGGAATGAACAGAACAGGTAATCATCAAGTGATCCATCCCCTGTCGCCCATTCCCAGCTTCTGGCAAACAGAAGATAAGGACACCATCCCTGCCTATGTGGAGTCAGGAAGGAATTTTTCCCTGAGTCAGACTGACAGAGACCCTTGGGTTTTTTGCCTTCCTCTGCAGCATGGGGCATGGACCACTCACAGGTTTACACTAATGTAAATGGTGGATTCTCTGTAACTTGAAGTCTTTTAACCATGATTGGAGGACGTCAGTAACTCAGTCAGAGGTTATGGCTCTATTACAGGAGTGTGTGCATGAGGTTCTGTGTCCTGCAACGTGCAGGAGGTCAGACTAGATGATCGTGATGTTCCATTATGACCTTAAACTCTGGAAGTCTATAAAGCAGATAAACTGAGGCACATGATGCTTATAAGAAAAATAGTATTAATATCTCCCTCATTATCCACAAAAGCACACTGAAAAGAACAGGACAAAATAAGGAGGATGATAGCCTCAGGTTATGACTTTTCTTGTCTTTTCTAAGTGGATAAGGTAGACAAGATAAATAAGCTATATTCATATGCCAAGGAAGTCCCCTTTCAAAGTGGGTTTTCTTGTGAATCCATAGCCCTGATTCTCCTCTCACAGTGGAGTAAATTGGGAGTAACACCATGGTAATCATTGCCATTGTACTAGTGTAAAACTGTTGTGAATGAGAGGAGAATCGTGCCCAAGATGTCTGCCAACAAGTTCTGTCTACCTTTTCTATGGGGGAAAAATGATCCATTTAGCTTTTACAAGCACCTCTCACAGCTTCAACTAGCCATAATTTGCTCTAGCCAACTGTTGTTTCAAGTTGTACACCCATTAGGCTCCCCTTGCCAGCTGCACAAGTTGTTCTCCTGTCCTTCTCATTAGCAACATTTACTTATAATAACCATCTTTAAAACACACAGCATATGTTTGAAATGCTCTGCTTTACTGGAGGTCCCCATTGCAGCTGTGTCTAATATTCTTTTGTCTTGTTAGTTTTTCTTAACTGTCCATATGCATATCTTTCTAAAACATAAGCACTTAAATCATACTTTTGAGACCAGTTGGGCCTTTGTACTATATGTCTCTTTGAATACATTTTATTGACAGTCTGTTCTATATGGAGTCATAGCCAAAACTGCATTTTCCAGCAGTCACTGGCTGGCCACTGGGTGCTGAAAGCACTAGACTAATCCCTTATCCAAACTGTCATAAACTCCCAAGTGTGCCAACTGGAAAATGTATGGACTATTTATAAGATTTTTTTTGGCATTTCCATTGCCAGCTGTACATGAAAATGCTAGGGAAGGAGCCACATATTGTACTTGCACATGTTTAGATTAAAAAAAAAGATTGGTTTACATTTGTTTTGAACAATTAGTGAAAGCTAGGGGATATGAGGCATTCTTATTTTATCTGAATTGATTTCCCCATCTTTATCACTTTACACTTGCTAAGGCAGTTATTTTATTATATTGGACCAACTGGCTAGTACAAAGGGGTGAAATATTTATACAATAACTGGGGGAAAAAAAACCTAGTCAAAGTGTTTCCCATCAGAAACTCTCGTTTCATGAAAATTTTGTTTGGAAAAATTACAATTTCATTTATGATTTAAATTATTATTCTGGCAGGAAAATTCAAAATGAAAAATGTTATCTCAAATCAACCTTTCAAAATGAAATAAATTATTTCATTTTTACTTAAAATGTTGCAATTTTTTGGAAACTGAAACATTTTGGTTTTCCATTTTCAGTAGAAGAGACAGGGAGCAGGGAGTAAAAAATAACTTAGAAAGGGAAAAAAACAAAAACAATGGAAAATTTAAAATGTTTGGTTTCCAAAAACTGACACAAGTAGACATTTTAAATCAAAACAAAGTGAGAAAAAATCATTTTGCCTCATTTTCAAATTCCTTAGAGAAAACTGAAAATTTTCAACTGGAGATTTTTTCCTGAAAATGCATCATAAGAAACATTTTGCTTTTCTGATCTTCTCTAATTTGCATGATGGCACAAAATGAACAAACAAAGTAAATATATAAAAAGTAATATATAATAGAATATAAAGAAGAAGGTCAGGGAAAAAAGCTGATTAGGGGGCGGGGCTTCACTGACTAGGGGTCCTATAAAGGTAGCAGCCAGTCAGGCAGCGGCACAGACAGATGCAGTGTCACAGGAGCTAGCAAACAGAGCTGTAAACAGGGGAGTTTGAGTGGGAGTTTGAAAGGGGAGTTTGTCTTGTGGTGCTTGTGTGGGGTTTGGTTTTGCTGTGGGTGGTGGTGTTTTGGTGTGGTTTGTGTTTCCCAGATTAACAGGATTTAGGTGGGAAGGCTATGACAGATTCAGAGGTGGCAGTGGGAGTGACCCATGTAGCAGATGACACAATGAAGATGACTGGATGTGGAAGCTGTGGTATGTACATGATCCTGGAGGGGGCACCTGGTAAGAGTTTTGTCTGCATGAAATGCCGTCTGATAGAGCTGATGGAGGAAAAGATCAGAGGTTTGGAGATGCAGGTGGAAAGTCTGGTAGAGTTTAGGAAGGGGTTTGAGCAGATTATGGAGCAAAGACATGAGGTATCTGAAGGGAAAAGCTTAGACTTGCAGATGGAAGCAGGACTAGGGAATTCTGAGGGGAGACTGGGTGAGGAAAGTGGTCAGTGGAAGCATGTGACTAAAAGAACTAGGCAGAGGAAAAGACGGGCTAGTGAAGGAGAAATAGAGCTTCAGAATAGGTTTGCAGAGTTGGAAAATGAAGAAGGGGCTCAGCAGGTAGTCACTGAAGGTGACAGGGCAAGGGAGAAGAGCGGTTAGTCCTATAGGAAAAGGGGAAGAGTTAATGGAGATTACACCAAATATGAGCCCCAGGAGGATACAGGATGGGTTAAAAAGGATTACAAGGGAGAATGGGAATGGAAAGGACTTGCAGCCAGAGGGAACAGGGGATAGACTGGAAAATAGCACCATCACTAGGAAAAGGCAGGTCTATGTGATTGGGGACTCTTTACTGAGAAGAATAGATAGGCCTGTAACCAGAGCTGATCCAGAAAATAGGAGGGTGTGCTGTCTTCCAGGTGCTAAGATACGGGATGTAGACCTGAGGTTGAAAAGGATTCTAAAGGGAGCGGGAAAGAATCCCCTAATTATCCTTCATGTGGGAACAAATGATACGGCTAGATTCTCGCTGGAAAGTATTAAGGGAGACTATGCTAGACTGGGGAGGACGCTTAAGGAAATTGAGGCTCAGGTGATCTTTAGTGGGATTCTGCCTGTTCCTAGAGAAGGGCAACAAAGGTGTGACAAGATTATGACTATCAATAGATGGCTTAGGCAGTGGTGCTATAAGGAGGGCTTTGGGATGTATGGCCATTGGGAGGCATTCATGGATAGAGGACAGTTCTCTCGGGATGGACTTCATCTGAGTAGGGAAGGAAATAGACTTCTAGGATGGAGGCTGGCACAACTGATTAAGAGAGCTTTAAACTAGGAATTTGGGGGAGATGGTTGGGAGATCTCCACGCCAGAATTTAGCATAGAGTGGAAAGAAAATGAAGTAAGAGTGGATACAGCTGTAGGTAGGAGGAAGGGCAGTGTAGATACATGTCTAATAGGTTATACTGGTAGTAAAATAATCGTGCCTAATAGGGTACAGAATGTGAGTGAGGCCAAACAGCAAAAATTAAGATGTTTGTACACTAATGCAAGGAGCCTAGGTAACAAAATGGAGGAACTAGAGTTACTGGTGCAGGAAGTGAAACCAGATATTATAGGTATAACAGAGACCTGGTGGAATAGTAGTCATGATTGGGCTACAGGTATTGAAGGGTATGTGCTGTTTAGGAAAGACCGAAATAAAGGTAAAGGTGGTGGAGTAGCACTGTATATCAATGATGAGATAGAATGTAAAGAAATAAGAAGCGATGAAATGGATATGACTGAGTCTGTCTGGGCAACAATTAAATTGGGGAAGATAACTATTAGAGCCTCCCCTGGGATAGTGCTTGGGGTGTGCTATAGACCGCCGGGATCTAATTTGGATATGGATAGAGCCCTTTTTAATGTTTTTAATAAAGTAAATACTAATGGAAACTGTGTGATCATGGGAGACTTTAACTTCCCAGATATAGACTGGAGGACGAGTGCTAGTAATAATAATAGGGCTCAGATTTTCCTAGATGCGATAGCTGATGGATTCCTTCAGCAAGTAGTTGCTGAACCGACTAGAGGGGATGCCATTTTAGATTTGGTCTTGGTGAGTAATGAGGACCTCATAGAGGAAATGGTTGTAGGGGATAATCTTGGCTCAAGTGATCATGAGCTAATTCAGTTCAAACTGAATGGAAGGATTAACAAAAATAAATCTGCAACTAGGGTTTTTGATTTCAAAAGGGCTGACTTTCAAAAATTAAGGAAATTAGTTAGGGAAGTGGATTGGACTGAAGAATTTATGGGTTTAAAGGTAGAGGAGGCCTGGGATAATTTTAAATTAAAGCTGCAGAAGCTATCGGAAGCCTGCATCCCAAGAAAGGGGAAAAAATTCATAGGCAGGAGTTGTAGACCAAGCTGGATGAGCAAGCATCTTAGAGAGGTAATTAAGAAAAAGCAGAAAGCATATAGGGAGTGGAAGAAGGGAGGGATCAGTAAGGAAAGCTACCTTATTGAGGTCAGAATATGTAGGGATAAAGTGAGACAGGCTAAAAGTCAAGTAGAGTTGGACCTTGCAAAGGGAATTAAAACCAATAGTAAAAGGTTCTATAGTTATATAAATAGGAAGAAAACAAAGAAAGAAGAAGTGGGACCGCTAAAAACTGAGGATGGAGTGGAGGTCAAGGATAATCTAGGCAAGGCCCAATATCTAAACAAATACTTTGCCTCAGTCTTTAATAAGACTAAAGAGGATCTTAGGGATAATGGTAGCATGATAAATGGGAATGAGGATATGGAGGTAGACATCACCATATCTGAGGTAGAAGCAAAACTCAAACAGCTTAATGGGACTAAATCGGGGGGCCCAGATAATCTTCATACAAGAATATTAAAAGAATTGGCACAAGAAATTGCAAGCCCATTAGCAAGAATTTTTAATGAATCTGTAAACTCAGGGGTTGTACCGTATGATTGGAGAATTGCTAACATAGTTCCTATTTTTAAGAAAGGGAAAAAAAGTGATCCAAGTAATTATAGGCCTGTTAGTTTGACATCTGTAGTATGCAAGGTCTTGGAAAAATTTTTGAAGGAGAAGGTAGTTAAGGACATTGAAGTCAATGGTAAATGGGACAAAATACAACATGGTTTTACAAAAGGTAGATCATGCCAAACCAACCTGATCTCCTTCTTTGAGAGAGTAACAGATTTTTTAGATAAAGGAAACGCAGTGGATCTAATTTACTTAGATTTTAGTAAGGCGTTTGATACTGTGCCACATGGGGAATTATTAGTTAAATTGGATAAGATGGGCATCAATAGGAAAATTGAAAGGTGGATAGGGAATTGGTTAAAGGGGAGACTACAACGGGTCCTACTGAAAGGTGAACTGTCAAGTTGGAGGGAGGTTACCAGTGGAGTTCCTCAAGGATCAGTTTTGGGACCAATCTTATTTAATCTTTTTATTACTGACCTGGGCACAAAAAGTGGGAGTGTGCTAATAAAGTTTGCAGATGATACAAAGCTGGGAGGTATTGCTAATTTAGAGAAGGACAGGGATACCCTACAGGAGGATCTGGATGACCTTGTAAACTGGAGTAATAGGAATAGGATGAAATTTAATAGTGAGAAGTGTAAGGTCATGCATTTAGGGATTAATAACAAGAATTTTAGTTATAAGCTAGGGACGCATCAACTAGAAGTAACGGAGGAGGAAAAGGACCTTGGAGTATTGGTTGATCATAGGATGACTATGAGCTGCCAATGTGATATGGCTGTGAAAAAAGCTAATGTCGTCTTGGGATGCATCAGGAGAGGTATTTCCAGTAGGGATAAGGAGGTTTTAGTACCGTTATATAAGGCACTGGTGAGACCTCACCTGGAATACTGTGTGCAGTTCTGGTCTCCCGTGTTTAAGAAGGATGAATTCAAACTGGAACAGGTACAGAGAAGGGCTACTAGGATGATCCGAGGAATGGAAAACTTGTCTTATGAAAGGAGACTCAGGGAGCTTGGCTTGTTTAGCCTAACTAAAAGAAGGTTGAGGGGAGATATGATTGCTCTCTATAAATATATCAGAGGGATAAATACCAGAGAGGGAGAGGAATTATTTAAACTCAGTACCAATGTGGACACAAGAACAAATGGATATAAACTGGCCACTAGGAAATTTAGATTAGAAATTAGACGAAGGTTTCTAACCATCAGAGGAGTGAAGTTTTGGAATAGCCTTCCGAGGGAAGTAGTGGGGGCAAAAGATCTATCTTGCTTTAAGATTAAACTCGGTAAGTTTATGGAGGAGATGGTATGATGGGATAACATGGTTTTGGTAATTAAATATTCATGGTAAATAGGCCTAATGGCCTGTGATGGGTTTTTAGATGGGGTAAGATCCAAGTTACCCGGGAAAGAATTTTCTGTAGTATCTGGCTGATGAATCTTGCCCATATGCTCAGGGTTTAGCTGATCGCCATATTTGGGGTCGGGAAGGAATTTTCCTCCAGGGCAGATTGGAAGGCCCTGGAGGTTTTTCGCCTTCCTCTGTAGCATGGGGCACGGGTCACTTGCTGGAGGATTCTCTGCTCCTTGAGGTCTTCAAACTACAATTTGAGGACTTCAATAGCACAGATATAGGTGTGAGGTCTTTTTTAGGAGTGGTGGGTGAAATTCTGTGGCCTGCATTGTGCAGGAGGTCAGACTAGATGATCATAATGGTCCCTTCTGACCTAAATATCTATGAATCTATGAAAAAATCCTTGAGGGGGCCATTTAGGGATCTGGGACAAAAATCCTTGAGGGGGCCGTTTAGGGATCTGGGGCAAAAATTGGGGATTGGTCCTGCTTTGAGCAGACGGTTGGACTAGATGACCTCCTGAGGTCCCTTCCGATCCTGATATTCTATGATTCTATGAAAGTATGGGACCCTTACTGAATGGGGGAGGCAACATAGTAACAGATGATGTGGAAAAAGCTGAAGTACTCACTTCTTTTTTTGCCTCAGCCTTCACAGACAAGTTCAGCTCCCAGACTGTTGCACTGGGCAACACAGTATGGGGAGGAGATGAGCAGCGCTCAGTGGTTAAAGAACAGGTTCAGGACTATTTAGAAAAGTTGGACGTGCACAAGTCCATGGGTCCAGATCTAATGGATACAAGGGTGCTGAGGGAGTTGTCTAATGTGATTGTAGAGCCATTGGCCATTATCTTTGAAAATTTGTGGTGATCAGGGGAGGTCCTGGATGACTGGAAAAAGGCAAATATAGTTCCCATATTTAAAAAAGGGAAGAAAGAGAACCCGGGGAACTACAGACTGGTCAGCCTCACTTCAGTCCCCAGCAAAATCATGGATCAGGTCCTCAAGGAATCCATTTTGAAGCACTTGGAGAAGAGGAAGGTGATCAGGAACAGTCAACATGGATTAAGGTCAGGCTTGACAAAGCCCTGGCTGGGATGATTTAGTTGCGGTTTGGTCCTGCTTTGAGCAGGGGGTTGGACTAGATGACCTCCTGAGGTCCCTTCCAACCCTGATATTCTATGATTCACCAAGGGCAAGTCATGCCTGACCAACCTGATTGCCTTCTGTGATGAGATAACTGGCTCTGTGGATATGGGGAAAGCAGTGGATGTGATATATCTTGACTTTAGCAAAGCTTTTGATATGGTCCCCCACAGTATTCTTGCCAGAAACTTAAAAAAGTATGGATTGGATTAATGGAACATAAGGTGGATAGAAAGATAGCTAGAATGTTGGGCTCAACGGGTAGTGATCAATGGCTCAGTGTCTTGTTGGCAGCTGGTAACAAGTGGAGAGCCCCAGGGGTCAGTCCTGGGGCTGGTTTTGTTCAAGATCTTGGAGGATTGTGCCAAAAGAAATCTGATGAAGTTCAACAAGGACAAGTGCAGAGTCCTGTACTTAGGAAGGAAGAATCCCATGCACCGCTACAGGCTGGGGACTGACTGGCTAAGCGGCAGTTCTTCGGAAAAAAGACCTGGGGATTACAGTGGACAAGAAGCTGGATATGAGTCAGCAGTGTGTCCTCGTTTCCAAGAAGGCCAACGACATAGTGGGCTCCATTAGTAGGAGCATTGCCAGAAGATTGAGGGAAGTGATGATTCCCCTCTATTCAGCACTGATGAGGTCACACCTGGAGTATTGCTTCCAGTTTAGGTCCCCCCACTACAGAAGGGATGTGGACAAATTGGAGAGAGTCCAGCAGAGGGCAACGAAAATGATTAGGGGGCTGGGGCACATGACTTACGAGGAGAGGCTGAAGGAACTAGGGTTATTTAGTCTGCAGAAGAGAGGAGTGAGGGGTGATTTGATAGCAGCGTTCAACTACCTGAAGGGGGGTTCAAAAGAGGATGGAAGTAGGCTGTTCTCAGTGGTGGCAGATGACAGAACAAGAAGCAATGGTCTCAAGTTGTAGTGGGGGAGGTCTAGGATGGATATTAGGAAACCACTATTTCACTAGGAGGGTGGTGAAACACTGGAATGGGTTACTTAGGGAGGTGGTGAAATCTCCATCCTTAGAGGTTTTTAAGGCTCGGCTTGACAAAGTCTTGGCTGGGATGGTTCAGTTGGTGTTGGTCCTGCTTTGAGCAGGGGATTGGACTAGATGACCTCCTGAGGTCTCTTCCAACCCTAGTATTCTATGATTCTAATAAAACCACTAGGTGTTTTATCATCAGCAGTGTTATGTAACCAGTCTACAACTTTCTTGCCCTATAGGTAGATTTAAAAAAATATTGTTAATAGTCCTTCTCTTAACTTGCATTATTTATGATTCATGTTTCTTTTTTTCCCCTATCCTGAGAATCACTGAGTCTGCATATTGTGTTTCTGCCTTAGTTAACTGATCTTCCCCATGCCTTCCATATTGCTCGTCCTTTTTGCTCTTATGTGCCAAGGATTTTGGCTGTACAGAATGACTTGGCTAGGCTTTTTATCTAGGGAAACCAGAATGAAACTGAAAATTATTCTGACACAAAAGGACCTTCCTTAGCAGAACTGCTAGACAAAGAAAAAGAAATTAGAAGCATGTATGATGTTACCAGAGTAAATTAAACTTTGTTAAATCCAGCCACTGACTAGGGAATTAAAGAATCAGTCCTGTTCCTGTTGAAGTCAGTAGCATAGGTGTTCTGCTACTGAGTTCAAGGGGAGCCCTAAATTACTGGCCTGATCTTGGGACTGCCTGTCTGAGTCCAGCACAGCTCAGGAAGGTGGGTGCAAAGGTTGTTTTACGGCAACTTTTATATCTTCCATATCCAGAGCCGCAAGGCTGCTATAAGTTACATTGGCTGGTGACAGCATCTAGGGTACTCATATGGAAGCTGGGAGTGGACCAGATATAACAGCTCCCCAGCCACAATCCCTATGCTATGACAGAATATAGGGGAATTGTAGCAATCGCTAACCAATCCTATGCCACTTGGGGATTCTCCCATGATGAAGGAATCTTTGATTAGGCTGTTAAACCAGTTTACACCATCAGAGTGGTGAAAGCCAGCAGCAGAGGGGCCAGGGTTTTACTCATAGCATGGAAACATGGGAGAGAGAATATTGTGTCAACAGAAATAAATTATATTAGGGTTTTTTTGGCTGATCGCAGAAACAAAGTGGATTGAGGTAAAGAATGAACAAGATATAAGTCTGATCCTTATATTTCACTATAGATCTTCTGGACAGGATAAGGAGGTAGAACATGAAATATTTTATAGATAAAAGATGCTTTTTAAGAGGGCAATACAGTTGTCATAGGTGATTTCCTCTACCCAGACACTGACTAGCAAAATAATAATGGAAAAGCTCCAGCACAAAGTTTAGGACAGGATTTTCTCCTTATACTGTAAGCTGAACAGCCAACAAAGTCAATGGCTATTCTGGAGATAAGGCAAGTACAGTCAGATAAACTAAGTGGACGTTGAAAAGGAGTACTTGTGGCACCTTAGAGTGGAAATTGGAGAGCACCTAGGATTTAGCTATTGTAATATTGTTAGGTTTGAAATGTTGATGGGTGTCCATAGAGAGGGCAGTAAACACAAAATCTTTGGATTTTTAAAAAGCTGACTATGAAGGAATGGGAAATTAGTTGAAAAATTGGCTGAAATTCAATAATTCATGAGAAATCAATTGCAGAAAAGTGGGAAACTATTCCAGGCAGCACTCATTCATGGTAAAATGAAATAAAATAAAGCTAAAAGGACAATAAAAATAATGTAATCAAACAAAGGTTTGTTTGGTTCTTAGAGCTATGTAGAAATGAATGCATTGCAAAAATTTGAAGAAACTGAGAAGGCAGTTGGGAAAGTTATAAAAAATAATTAGTTATAGTAAAAAGGAAAAAAATCAAAATATAGAAGTCATTTAAGAGAATGCTTTAGTGTTCTCCAAACAGAAGAATACCTAATAGGGATAATATTAAATACTCACAATAATGGCCAAATTATGTTTTCATTCAAACTATTGTCAAACCAAAATAAGTCTAGTGAAGTCAGTGGAGCCTGTCTAGCTTTCCACCAGGTGATATGAGAGCAGACCAGGCCCTCGTGATATGATTACTGTTATAATTAGGGCTAAAAGACACAGACAACACACTTTCTGTGAAACTGTTAGATTGGCTGTCCTCTCTTTGCCATGGTTGATCTATCTGCATAACTTGACTGGAATTAATGGCTGAAGATGAGACACCTCATCATTCTGAAGGAGCCTTTTCCCTGCTCACTGTTGTCTTGCTTTAATCTCCTCTCCTTATGTCTTTCTTTTCTCTCTCTCTCTCATGTTGTGGCAGTGGTGCTGAATGTTGATAAGACAAAACATGCTGCAAGCATTTATTATTGCATAACATGCTTAAGTACTGATCACTTAACTCATGTTCTAATGTGTACCCAGAGGCAGAGGGTTGTTTAACTACCTTGGGGAGTTTTTATGGCATCCAGGATCACCGTAGTCAGGACTCAAATTTCCAGTCCCTTATTTGTAGTACTAAAGGTTAATTCAAATACAAATGCATAGTCAAAGAAACATCACACCGAGTTGCAAGAAAAGAAAGCCAGGGTTGTCTCAGCTTGTCCTTTTGTGATGCTTAGATACCACGGGGGAGGTAAAAGAAGTTGAATAGAAAAGACTAGATCATTATATTGGGTTTCATGTAGTTTACTCTGGAGGGGAGTGGGGGGGAAGGCATCTTTGAGATAAGAACTTTACAAGAAAAAAAGTTTTGTCTGCTGTGCACGGCCTTTGCGGGATCTCACGGTGCTTTTGATAAGAGAAGGGGTTTGCCCAATGTACTTAAGCAAGATTTGCTCTTCCTCTGACACCTGCTATATGTAAAAGTTTGTTGCTGCCCTCCATCTCAGAAGTGGCTGTGTGTCAATGGGGCTAAATGTATATGGTCTGCTAAGTGCTTTGGGAACCTTTGGGATGAAAGGCACTATACAAATGAAAGATATTATTATTATTATTGCACAACTACATCATCTAAGAAAAAGCAAACAAACCAGAGGGGAAGGGAAAGAGAAATATGGCTGAAAACCTGCATCTGGTCCTAAGAGAACAGAATGTATATTCAAATAAAGTAAGAAGTACTTAGAACACCTGTCACACCAGCAGCTAATAACATCTAATAGTAATGTTGGAGAATATGGTCTGTCATTTTGCATTGATGTTCCCATCAGCAGGAGGAGAAAGATTACTAGCTAATGGGTCTTATCCTTTATTAGCATGGTTGATCCCTGCTGATAACTCAGCAAGGTAGCATGTTCAGCAAAGGTAGAACTTATGCTTGTGTAGATGAATCCACTCTTATTCATCATCCCAGATGTTGTCATGGGAAGGTGTCCCTGAAATCACCTGCTGACTCAAGCTGCGATAAAAATGTAACAGATACTCCAGAGACTCTAGACATTCTTCATCTGGAACAGCACCAATTTGACTGTATACATCATTTCCACATTCATATATGAATGTTTCTTGTTCTGCAGGGTTTTTTGATACTGACACCAACAACATCAAACTATACTATATGCCTAGGAAAACGGATACATGAGTTCCCTGGCTCAAAAGCTGACCTTCCAACAATGATTTTAAACTGAAAATATTAAACCTGCTAGAAGTATTTCTATTGCTAAACAAAAGCAGGGGGGCAGGAATACAAATAGAGGATCTGAGTTATAAGAGGATGCAGTGAGCTGCTTCTGGCTTAATGTATAAAGCAATTTTTTCCCCCCCACTGGGAATACAGGTTAAATGAAGATTGTTGCCCTCTGACCTATTAGTTTATTGGTCTCTGCTTCTTCTCAGAGAACACACACAATGTCTCACTATAGGTCTCATGTAGAACAGTAATAATCAGGCTAATGATGAAATCAACACTAATCATTGACTTTGCTTTTCTTCATCCATCTCAAATCTTTACCAAGATTCTTAGACAATGGCTCCATTTCATTTTAAACATTTTTCTGTTTTTAATTGTAAAAAAAAAATGGTCAGATCACTTAAGAAAATAAGCCAATGACCTAAAGTAAGCAATGACACTACAGTATATTGGAAGACTGTAGTCTTGGTGTGGGTGATGATATTACAAGTATTTTAAAATAAATTAACATTGGAAAATGTTTATATATCAGGGAAACCTACAGATTTCCAGCTCTTGAGAGGTACAAAAAAACTGTTAGCCTTTCAATTATAAAAAAAAAGCAAAATTCCTAGTCATTTTCAAACGTGATTGCAGCTGCAATGTGTTTGATTGTGGGTGAAATACAGCTCTCTCCAAGCAAGGCCCAAATAAATAGGATTTGTGCAGAAGTTGATAGGGCCAGCATCCATTTTCTCACCCTCCTGGCTATCTTGCAACATCTCCAGGGCAGTTTTTATGACTGTCAGAGTGATCCCAATACCAATGCTATTCCCAAAGGACCCAGTCCTCCTTTATGGACTCACCTTCCACAAACAGGCTTATACATGCATGCATGTAGTTTGAGCTATTTTGGGGTATGTGACCCAAGACTTTAGTGAGGATTTTTATTTTTCATGTAAAACTTACAGAGAGGGCCAAATAATGGAATATTTTTTACCTCAAATATGGAGAAGGAGCTTTGTGGATCTTCAGCCCCTTTCTCTGTAGAGGAGACCCAACTAAAGGACCTCTGATCAACTCTGATTCTGCTGCTGTCAGAGGAACTAGCAATGACAATCCAGACTGCAGCTGGCTCACAAATAGCACTGATACTTGTGCTCTTCAGCAAATTTAGTATTCAGTTCCCTGATCCCCAGCAAGTTCCAGCATTCAGCTCTGCATTTTTAATATGTTTTTCACCATAGCCAGAGATCAAAACTGGAAATATTAACAATTGAAGACACCTCTTCTATATTGATTCCATGTCAGTCAAGAAAATATAATGAGCAAACAGTTGCTGTAGTGGTCTACTGCTGTCTGCAATCTATATCACTAGCAGTTCGTTGGTATAGTACAGAAGAGTGGTGCCTGACCTTAGCATTTTAACCTTTGAGTGTCTAAGTTGCCAGCCAGCTAGTGTACCTTTTGAAGAAACATTTCAAGCTGTGATAAACATCACTGTCCCAAGATTTGGATTGGTACCAAAATGCAGTCTGTCATTTTTGTAAATTAAACATCTGACATTCTCAATTCTCTACAGGGTATACAGAAGCCACAAGTAACAGTGATAACGTCTAAGGACCTGACTAAACAATAGTCCCAAATAAAGCAGCATTATATTATTCAATACTACTTACAGCAAGGCAAACAAGATTTAAGATATAAACCTTGGTTAGATAGGTCATGCACTAATACCACCTCTAATAGACTATATATCTTACACTTTGTGATGACTTAATTTCAGGATGTTTTAGTTTAGGTGGGTGGGTGGGAACTGTTTTGTTAAAGTTGGCATACATTTTTGTTCTCTGACCCATTCTAATGATCTGTTTGTGATCCCAAGAACTTCTTTCTCTGCTTTCACTCCTAGCTCCTATGTTCTGGCCATATCTGAGAAATTTCCCCATTGGTACAAAAGAAAAGAATGTATAAACATGTGAAGTCTGGAAATTGCCTACCTTATTACTTGCATCCTCTTAAAGAAAGAGTATGCTGTCATAATAAAAGAACATCTAGTTGCAAGCTTTAAAAAGTAATGGTGAATGGAAACACAGTTTTTAGACTCTATCTTGTGTGGCATGGTTCATTTCCTTGTTACCGTGTCTTCACTTACTTATTGACTCCTCTCTGTAGTTTTGATCTTCCATTTTCCCTTTCTTTCCTCCTTTCTCTTTTTATTTTCTGCCACTCACCATCAGTTCATAGGTTTTTTTTTTTTTTAAATAAAAAATAAAAAAAAATAGTACTCATGAAAGTGAGGGATTAAAGTGCTAGGGACAGGTGTAGTGCAGGCAGGTGCTATGCAAACCTCATTGTACATTGTTGTTAATGTACCTCTACTCAACTTACAAAACAGCCATTCCTAGAGTAAGGGCATCTCTTTGGGGCATATGTTCCCCTTCTGGCCTAAAACCATCAAGAAACAGCCGGCACAAATCATGAGAATTCCTCAGTCTTTTCAGAGTGGCTGCTGTGCCATCTTGCCCTTTCTGGGAGCTAGGGCCCAGAGCTGGTGGGGATGACTACAAGTTCTCCGCTCCATTCTAGTGGATGAAGACCAGGATGAAGACCAGTTTTGAAGCCTTTGTCACATCTCAGCTACAATACAACAATGCAATATATGAGTGCATGAAACCTTCAGCATCTACACAATGCGACAGTGCATCTCCTCAGCAACACAGGCTACATCAAGCACTTCACACCTGCCATCCACTCTCTGCACTGACTTCCCATAGAATCTCAAATCAAGTTCAAGGTTTCAGTCTGTATCTTCAAACCCAGGATACCTAAGACCATCTAAAAATATGAAGACCATGGTTGACAACTATGCTCCTCTGACACAATGGAACAATGTAAATCTTGTCTGTGCAGGAGCCAGAACCTTCTTTGGGGACAATCTGAGATTATTAATGAATTCCCAACCAGGAGCTAAGGACCATCACAAACCTTTCCTTTTCTTTGACCTTGCCTTCGCTAATGTAAACAATAGCAACAGGTATATTTATTTTAAAAGACAAACCTACCCAAACAAGAGACTCCACTGCACACACTTCTTGTTTTGTTGAGAGGATGAGAAAATAAGCATTGTGCAACAGAAGTGTAGTAACATTGCTTAATGCACTATTGAAAGGCATTTAGGTACTCTGGTGATGAGTGCACTATAAAAACTATATAGAATAGAAAGCACCAGTGAAGGAATAACGACTTGGGCAAGCAATAGCTTAATGAAATTATGTTGTCTTTCGACAGAAATGTACCCTGTAGAATAGTTATGTTATTCCCTACCTCCTTCCCCTTACCACTATCCTTTTCTCAAGGGCCCCAATTCAGCCATCTCTCTTGGACTTAGCTTTCTTAAATGCTTTTCTGAATTGGGATACAGATTTGTGGGACTCAGCTTCTACACTGGAGCCAGTGTAGAATGTTACACTATAACATTAATTTAATGCTTTATTTGCTGTCTGTCATGCAGATCATTAATAGATAAGGTTGCTAACTTTCTAATAGCACAAAAGTGAACACCCCTGCCCCACCCCGCCCCCTATTACCAAGCAGTCCAGCTATATTCACATCTTGGACCAGATCCTGTCTCCTACTTAGGTCTGGAGCCAGAGACTGGGACATCGGCGGTTGTGCCCAGTGGTTGGAGACAAAGTCAGTAGCCAGGAATAGACACCCAGGGTCAGAGCCGAAGTCAGGAATCCAACCTAAGGGTTAGAACAGGAGTCAGAACCAGATGCCAGAGCCAAGGGTCAGAGCCAAAGTCAGATGTCTGGAATTCAAGCTGAGGGTTAGAACTGGGTTAGCTGGAGTAAGGCAAGGCAGGAGCAGTGCTGGGTGTATGGCTGGAACAAGGCAGGATCCAGGCTGGCAACAAGGAAGTACAGGAGCTATTGCAGCCATAGGCTAATGCTCTGAGCAGCCACTGAACTTCTGCTGTGCTGGGCTTAAGAGCTGGCCCGCTGATTCCTTCCACCAACCAAGGGGTGTAGCCAATACGACAGCCTACTATAGGCCAGTTACGTATGTTAGGTTGCCCAGTTACTGCATCTGCTGCAGACCCTGATTTCTGACACATGGTTGGATTAGAGTCACATACAAAGTAGGAGATCATGTATAACTGCCTCCACTACCCCACACCTTATAATGTTGTCCTTGCCTCTTTCATTCTTCAAGATTTGATTCTGATCAACAGGGAGAAATAGGTTTTGAATCAGAAGGTTGAAGGTAATTTGGGTGTAAGTGATCATGAAATAATAGATTTCATGATTCTAAGGAAATGAAGGAGTGAGAGCAGCAGACTAAGGACAATAGACTTAAAAAAAGCAGACTTTAACCACCTCAGGGAACCAGTAGGTAAGGTCCCATGGAAAGAAAATCTAAGGGAAAAAGGAGTTCAGGAGATCTTGCAGTGTCTCAAGAAGACAATATTAAAGACACAGCAACAAGCTATCCCAATGCAAAGGAACTCTAGGAAGAATAGTGTAAGGCCAACATGGCTCCCCATTAGGAGTTCTTTGGTGACCTGAAAATCAAAAAGGAATCCTACAAAAAGTGGAAACATAAATGAATTGCTAAGGACAAGCATAAGCATGTAGGGACAAAATCAGAAAAGGCTAAAGAATAAAATGAGTTAAGCCAGGCAAGTAACATAAAAAGGTAATATGTTCTATAAATACTCTAGGAGCAAGAGAAAAAGGAAGGAAATTGTTGGTCCTCTACTTAGTTGTGAAGGAGAGCTAATAACCAATGATATCAAGAAGCCTATTTTGTTAAATGCTTGTTTTGCTTCAGTCTTCACTAAAAAGATTAACAGTGACCAGGTGTTCAACACAATTAATATTAACAACAAAGGGGAAGGAAAAGAAGCCAAAAATAAAGAAAGAACAGGTTAAATAATATTTAGATAAACTAGCTGTATTCAAGTTGTTAGGGCCTGATATAATTCATCCTGTGATATTTAGGGAACTAGCTGAAGAAATCTCAGAGCCATTAGCAGTTATCTTTGAGGACTTGTGGAGGTCAGGTCAGGTCCCAGAGGACTGGAAAAGGGCAAATGTAGTACCTGTCTTTAAAAAGGGGAACATAGAGGACCCAGGGAATTATAGACAAGTCAGTCTAACTTCAATACATGGGAAGATACTAGAAGAAATTGTAAAACAATCAATTTGTAAGCACCTTAAGGATAGCAGGGTTATAAGGAATAGCCAGCATGGATTTTCAAGTACAAATCATGCCAAAATATTCTAATTTCCTTCTTTGACTGGGTTACTGGCCTAGTGCATAGGGGAGAAGCAGTACATTTACTATATCTTGATTTTAGTAAGGCTTTTGACACAGCTTCACATGATATTCTGACAAGCAAACTAGGGAAATGTGGTCTAGATGAACTTACTGCAAGGTGGATGTACAGTTGGTTGATAGACCATACTCAAAGAACAGTTATCATTGGCTCGCTGTCTGGGAGGGCATATCAAGTGAGGTACCATAGGGGTCAGTCCTGGTCTGGCACTATTCAATTCTTTCCCCTAATGACTTGGATAATGGAGTAGAGAATATGATTATAAAATTTGCAGATGACACCAAATGGGAGGGGTTTACAATTACAGGATTACAATTCAAAATTACCTTGACGAATTGGAAAATTGGTCTGAATTCAACAAGATGAAATTCAATAAAGGTAAGTGCAAAGTACTTCACTTAGGAAGGAAAAATACAATGCACATCTACAAAATGGGGTCAAACTGGCTACATGGCAGTACTGCAGAAAAGGATCAGGAGGTTATAGTGGATCACAAATTGAAGATGAGCCAACAATGCGATGAAGTTGTGAAAAAGGCTAATACTATTCTGGGGAGTGTTAACAGGAGAGTCATATGTGTGACACAAGTTAATTTTGTCCCTCTCTACTTGGCACTGGTGAGGCCTCAGCTAGAGTACAGTGTCCAATTCTGGAAAAGATGTAGACAAATTGGAGAGCAACACAAATGATAAAAGGTTTTGAAAACCTGATCTATGAAGAAAGGTTAAAACCACTGACCATATTTAGTCTTGTGAAAAGTGGAGTGAGGGGCTGTGAATGTGATAGGTCTTCAAATATGTTAAGGATTGTTACAAAGAGAAGTATGATCAATTGGTCTGCATGTCCAACTTTGTGTCTTCCTTATCTTCACACTATTTTCTTTTGATTGTATTGCTTTCAGTGGTAAAGAGACATCTTATTATCCACACTCTTTCTAAGAATTAAACATTTTAAGAAATTGCTGTAACTTTGTCTCCTTTCTTTTCCTATTCCTTGCTCTCTAGTCTGGTACTGAAAAAGCTCTGTCAAAAACAAATATGTTAAATGTTTTAAGAAGATAGGCAGTATGGTCTAGGGGATAGTGCACAGGACCAAGAGCAAGGAGAAGTGGGATCTCGCATGTGGGTGTGTGAGATGGGAACAGGGAATGGGGGTAAGAAAATTGGAATCATGTTTTGCTAAAGGGGGAAATGGGAATGGGAGTAAGGAAGTTGGAATCATGTTTGGCTAAGGGTAGGAATGGGAACAGAGACACAGGTGTAAGGCTCTGTGGTGTCAGAGCTGGGAAGGAGGATACTAAGGAAGGAAACTGGAATCATGCTTGCTGGAAGTTCACCCCAATAAACATCGAATTGTTTGCACCTTTGGACTTCGGGTATTGTTGCTCTCTGTTCATGTGAGAAGGACCAGGGAAGTAAGTAGGTGAAGGAATAAGCCCTCTAACATCTTGGTGCCGGTGACTCGGATGCATCGCATTGGATAGGTGAGTGGCAGCCTGTAAGTCCCCCTCCCCAACTGTCCGTGCAGCTGCTTGGAGGGGGTATCGCAAACTCTCGTGATGGTAGTTGCGGGTTCTGGCAAGCCAGGATAAAGGATTTTTTGGATAAATGGATAAGGGAGAACCAGGGCCCATACCAGGTACAGGGGTCAACCTGGGATGAGATTAAAAAGGAAATGGAGGAAGTGTTAGGGGACCCAGAGGGATTGGGGGTGGCTGAGGAGCCCACCCTCCTTGGTATATGGGTAGTGGAAGAAGGTCCCTGCCTATGGGGACTGAATGCCTTCCAGGGAAAGGAGGCTTGACAAAGCCCTGGCTGGGATGATTTAACTGGGAATTGGTCCTGCTTCGAGCAGGGGGTTGGACTAGATGACCTTCAGGGGTCCCTTCCAACCCTGATATTCTAGGATTCTATGATTCTATGATGTGTGATGTTTTGCAAGTGAACTGACCTCTGTGATCCATTTCCTAGTCTGTAAATTAAGGTTAATAATGCTTGCCCCCTTATAATCATTTTGACATCTATAGGTACAAAGTGCTAAGAATTATCACAAATCTGTGGCTAACTAGGACATCATGGAGGACAGCTTTCGTATTCCATCCGAAACAATTAATGTGCTTTAGGTCTGAGGGTTAGGAGAGTAATTCATCACTAAGTTCCAGTGGAGAGGGCATGTTGTGCAAGTAGCTTCATTCCTTGGCCCTGCTCGTGCTGTGAATACTGCATGTGCTGTAGAAATCTATGTGTCAAGTGATGTCCTTCGAAAACAGCTTTGTTTGCCCGTGGAGGAACCATGCTGAATCCAGATTTCAAACAAGCCAGCATAGGTCACATAAAGTCAAAGCAGAATGACAAACAAATATATCCAGCTGATTGACTCATAGAGAAAGGGAATGCTGGATCTTCTAAAACAACTCATCCATAGTGGGAATGTGGTATAGGTCACGAATGACTAAAACAGATTGCTTTGTAGATACCATAGACATGTTGCTGGACCACAGTCACCAATCTCAAATGCGAGTTTTGCTATTTTGATTTTGACCATCAATATTGTTTAAACAAGGATTCATTAATTCATATTTGCTATTCTCTAATTTGAGGTACCAGGAGATCAGAATATGATTAATGACTCTTTGATTGAGAGGATTTTCTTTAGTACATGTATTAATTCTGGCTTCTAATGTTACTTCTGTGCACATGTTTATCAGGACACAAGAAAGATGTCTTAGCCCATTATTGAAACCCCTCCTTTGCAGCCAAGAAGCCTAGATGTTCAGGAGGGGCTTGGGTACATTCAGTACTCTTACTGTTACTATTGAAGATGTCAGCTGCTGTGCTCTATACTAAGATGGTGGGATTTTTAAAAGTGCCTAAGTAGTTTAGGAGTACAAATCCCACTAACCTTCAATGGGGAACTTGCTTTTGAAAACCCCACCCAATATTCCTAATCTAAAAAACAGTGACCATGACAGGTAGTTTCTTGTAGTATGAGTATGGCCCTAACAAATTCATATCCATTTTGGCTAATTTCACAATCATAGGATTTTAAAAATAATAAATGTTATGATTTCAGCTATTTAAATTTAAAATTTCTTGGTGTTGTAATTGTAGGGGTCCTGACCCGAAAAGAAGTTGGTGGGGGAGATCGCAAGATTATTGTAGGGGGTGTTGAAGTACTGCTACCCTTACTTCTGTGCTGCTGCTGGCTGCGGCGCTGCCTTCAGAACTGGGCAGCTGGAGAGCAGCAGCTGCTGGCCAGGATCTCAGCTCTGAAGGCAGAGCTGCCACCAGCAGCAGAGCAGAAGTAAGGATGGCATGGTATGGTATTGCCACCCTTACTTTTATACTTCTCCTGGCAGGGCGGCCCAGCTCTGAAGGCAGCACAGAAGTAAGGGTGGCAATACTGTGACACCCCCCCTAAAATAACCTCCCAACTTCCTTGCAACTCCCTTTTGGGTCAGCACCCCCAATTTCAGAAATGCTGGTCTCCCCCATGAAATCTGTGTAAGCACACAAAAAACCAGATTTCACAGGAGAAATGAGATTGTATGGTCCATGACACATTTTTCAGGACTGTGAATTTGGTAGGGCCCTAAGTATGAAAGTGTGTGTGTGTGTGTGTGTAAAATATTTTTGTACTCTGGGCTCAATTGGGAAAGAGAAAGGTTGTTCAAGTAGAATGTGAATGTATGAAGGGAGAGAAAAACTGAAGGGGGGAGCTAGATAGGGAAGAGGACTGAAGGCACATTGGCTGGATAGATCGGGAAGAGGACTGAAGGCACATTGGCTGGATGTGCAGCATGGCTTCCATTGACTAATGGGATACAAGTGTATACTAGGACAGAGAGTATGATGAGAACCACACTGGGTGAGGCTAGAGAGGCTGGACAGCTGAATGGCTGCAGCTGTCATATGAAGGGAACCAATGTCAGTGGAGCAAGTGAGTTAAAAAAATAGATCAGTCCTAGTATAAGAGTGTGAGCAATGTCAGGAGGCTAGGAACGCTATTCACGGCTGCTGCTCCTGTTCCTTATGTGGAATGAAGGAGCACAGTCTGCTGGTCCAATGGAAAGGAAGCAGCCAGGGGGATGGAATTCCCTAACTAACTCTGCATCCTCAGCTATAGGTAGTGCTCTTGGTTTTAGGAACCACTTAGTGTCTAAGTATTTTCATAGCCTACACACAACTGGCTCGTGGCTCCAACTGGGGAGGAGCACAAATCAATAAGGGGCTATGTTACAAAGAAAAAAGGACTCTGTCTATTCTAAACAGAAGAGACACTCCACCTTCTGTGGTGTGAAGGGGGCACAATTCAGAGGTGTAAGTTAGGGTTGCTGCTCTCTGCCCTAGTATACACGTATATCCCATCAGGCAACGGAAGCCATCCTGCACAGCCAACCAGTATGCCTATTTTATGTTGATCTTAATGTACGCCACATAACATACACTCTAGGATGTTTTTCCTCTGTGTGTGTGTGTGTGTGTGTGCGTGTGTATTTCTTACATCCCCATCAGAATCTTTACAGCCCCCTTTCCTTTAGTGAACAAAAAATGTGCACTCAAACTATGGTATGTTAGAGGAGAAAAAAGTACTAGGGAGAACATTTCCTCTCAGATTGGTTTGATGGCTTTCAAGAATAATACTGATGGAGAAGGGAGTAAATTGCTTAATTAGTTCTGACCGGGGCAGGTACACACAGAATCTTCATTAGGCAGACTTTTCCTTTCATAACTCCTATTTTGTCAAGGTATATATCTGATGTGAGGAAAAATCATATATTTTGACAGTCTGATTATATTCTGCACTCACATTATTTTGTGTTATGTTGCTCATGTTATAAAGTCTCTTGTTAATTGTTTGGTCTTTCTACACCATGGACTAAAGTCATTTACAATATCAGAAATTAATTGAAGGTCTGAACAGTTTTGTGATCAAACACTGACCATCAACCGAGAGCGAGAGCAAGTTTACTTTTTAAAACAAAGTAGCTTGGGCAGCTTATGAAGAAGCAATTCATTTGTAGCATTGAAAGTACTTCAATTTTTTTTTATACCGACATACAGTATCTCTGTTTTGTAGCTGCACTAGATCTTCTAATTAGTACCACAGCAATTGACTCCATCTGACCTCATTATAAGTTGGAGAATTTTTATTTAAAGTCCACATTGATTACAGATGAGGAAAACAAACTGTGAAAGATTTGGATAGAATGAATATTTTGTTCTTCATGCTATGTGTTGATGTGCATACCACCATGCTGTTCTTATCATTCCTGGAGGCTCTACTCAAAAGTATTGGAAACGCTGATTGATTGACTGACCATATGACATCAACATGTAACAGTTCAAAGTATCTGCCGGTAATCTTAAAATAAACTTTTCAGTAAAATGCCACCTGGATCACCTCCAATATTTAGGAGTATATTAATCAATAAAAACAAATATAATGTGTATTTAATTTGCTAGAACTAAAGGAGCGATAGTCCACTATAAGTAACACATTTGTTTTTCAAAAGGAGGAATGACTCCAGCGTTTACTAACAGGAGATAACATTGCTGTGGCTGAATGAACAGTTCTCATGTGAATCAGAACCTACTCTATTGTAGTAACCTAATCAAACCTGATTTTGGATTTAGTGGCAAGACCTGGGGCTTTACCAAAACAGGCTATTGACCATCCTTAAAGAATCCCCAAATCCGGCCTCCATCCCCAGAATGCAGGCAGCATCATAGCAAGTGTCTTACGAAATAGTCATCACAGACTCTGCAAGTCAGACTTCAACCCTCACCCCTCATATTTGTTGCCCAATCGTTCCCTGACGAATGACAAGCTGCTTGACTTTCTCCCATCCTAACTGGCATCTAGTGACAAGACCCCAGATCCAGAAAGTTACTTAGGCACCCAACCCTCAGACTCAAGCACCCCGAGTCCCGGTTTTAGACTCTACTGTGATGTACAAAACTCCTGGGCAGCTGCTGCCCAATCCTATAAGTGCCTAAACTCACCTGGCAATTACATTTTTGCAGTAGAGGTTCCCTAGGCACCTATGCTCCTACCTCTGATTATATGTTATGTAAAGCCTCTGCTCTGATTATGTGCCCTATTGCCGAACTCTAGGCATCTGGACATCTATCTCCCTTAGAATCAGGGGAAAATATGTGCTTATCTGCCTAAATTGTGTCAGAGGTCACCTACTGGATTGGGTCCCATTCAAATTCTGGCTGAAGGAGGTGATTATAACTTTTAGCCTAGTGGTAGAGCATGCACGTGGGTTTTGGCAGACCCAGGTTCAATTCCGCACCTCTGGTGAGCATTGCGACATCTAAGTCCTTTAGTGGATCCAGGCCTAGAACATCAACCTTTTCTTAATAGGATATTGGCCTAATCCAATATGGGCCTAATCCAGGGTCTATGAAAATCAATAAGAGGACTTGAGTCATAATGCTTTGGATTGTGTCCCCACATACTTGCACTTTTCTCCCTTGTTTCCCATTGTTTTGATGCTATTATTTGTATCCATTTCACATTTTAATTTTTGTAAACAATTCAGGATTAGTTTTGGCCAATTCTGATTTTTCAGAACATTGTGTTCTTCTTCCAGTAGTGTCCCTATGTGCTCCACTTCAGGAGCATTTGCATCCTATGCACCTTTGATTGGAGATTTTTGATAGCAATGTCTGTCTGGTCTGAGCATGGGCTGCAGATATTCTTGTGCCCCATATTGAGGACATATAGAGCTTCACATGCAAACAAAAAATGCAAGAAATCCTGCTTGAGGGGTCAATTGGGACATCAGTCTTTAGAGGACGTATTTCTTAATCTTTGGATACATATCCACCCATACTTCTCCTCTTCAAGGAGCTGAACAAGATTAATCAGGACAGAGCCAGACTCATTCTCATTGCACCCATTTGAGTGAAACCAATATGGTACCTTTATCTCATTTGTCTTGCTTCATGTCTGGCCTTAATGACTCCCAACTATTCCTCATATGCTATCACAGAGTTCCTGTTGGACTCTCCATCCCAACCTGGACATTCTTTGACTCAGTGCTTGGCTTCTTGATGGGGCTCAGTGACAGAGACTTCCTGTTCAGCAGAAGTACAATCGGTATTATTAAACAACAGGAAGGTATCTAAACAAAACACTTACTTTCAAAAATGGAATATGTTCTGTAAAGCCTCTGCTCAAATGGAATTGTAAGATCTGTAACTTGTATCATTAAGTTCTGCAACCTTTTTGCAGACTTTGTAATGTCAGTTATTGTTAGCATAGCCTTTTAAGTTTTGTAACCTTTGCAAGGTTTGTAACCTTTTCAGTTACTGTTTGTATGAACCTCCAACCTTTGCAATATTCCATCACGTGATCAGAAAGAGTGTGATCAAGAGGCGGAGTGTTGTAGGAGCAGCAGTGATCTGTATGCTCTGTATGACTATGCTCTGTATAACCTGTATGCTCAAAAGGTCTGTTACCCCTCCTCCCCCCGTTTTGTCTCCTCTCCCTCTTTGAATACCTGTTGTCATAAATATAAAGGGAAGGGTAGCCACCTTTCTGTATACAGTGCTATAAAATCCCTCCTGGCCAGAGGCAAAACCCTTTCACCTGTAAAGAGTTAAGAAGCTAAGGTAACCTCGCTGGCACCTGACCCAAAATGACCAATGAGGGGACAAGATACTTTCAAATCTGGAGGGGGGGAACAAAGGGTTTTGTCTGTCCGTATGATGCTTTTGCCAGGAACAGATCAGGAATGCAAGCCTTACAACTCCTGTAAAGTTAGTAAGTAATCGAGTTAGAAAATGTGTTAGATTTCCTTTTGTTTAGTGGCTTGTAAAATAAGCTAGGCTGGAGGGAATGTATATTCCTGTTTCTGTGTCTTTTTGTAACTTAAGGTTTTGCCTAGAGGGATTCTCTATGTTTTGAATCTGATTACCCTGTAAGGTATTTACCATCCTGATTTTACAGAGGTGATTCTTTTACCTTTTCTTTAATTAAAATTCTTCTTTTAAGAACCTGATTGATTTTTCATTGTTCTTAAGATCCAAGGGTTTGGGTCTACGTTCACCTGTACCAATTGGTGAGGATTATTATCAAGCCTTCCCCAGGAAAGGGGGTGTAGGGTTTGGGGGATATTTTGGGGGAAGAAGTCTCCAAGTGGGCTCTTTCCCTGTTCTTTGTTTAAAACACTTGGTTCAAGGACAAGGCAAAGTTTGTACCTTGGGGAAGTTTTTAACCTAAGCTGGTAAGAATAAGATTAGGGGGTCTTTCATGCAGGTCCCCACATCTGTACCCTAGAGTTCAGGGTGGGGAAGGAACCTTGACATCTGTGAAGTGGCTTTCCACCTCCCCCTCCCTCCTGGAATGCTTGTGGGATGAATGGGCTGCTTGAACAGCTGGAAGATCAGAAGAGCTGCCAGGTAGACAAGGTGTCTGGGACTGTAATTAGGCAGCGCTCACACACCCAATGCATGGAAGCTGCCTGAGGTGGAGTGTGACCAACCAGACGCAGGCAAATCATTTTTAGTCACAGGCCATGACACTCTGATTAGGCAGCGATCACACAACCAATGCATGGAGACTACATGGACACTGCCCAATGTGGAGTGTGACCAACCAGATGCAGCCAAGTCATCTCTAGTCACAGGCCATGAGGAGCAGGCCCTTAAAAGGGGAAGGGGCTACGTGCTCAGCAGTGCACTCACAAGCTTGTACCTCCCGTGAAGGACCTTCGCCCAGACTGCCTGGGAAGACTTACCTTCATCACACCATCCATCGCTGTATTGTGAAACACTTACCTTGAAGTATCCTGACATCTCCAGTGCCGTGCCATGCCGTGCCTGTCCTGGGAGCGTGAGTATGCAACTGCGAATACAGACTAACACGGCTGTTACTCTGAAACCACCCAACAGTGATATCATAATAAAACAATGTAAGTGTGACTCTGGGTTGTTTTTTAGGGAAATTGAGGTAACAGAAGAGTTTTAATCAGTGGTGTCTCCAGTGCCAGTTTTTGCCTGATCACTCTTCCCTCTTCATGGTTCTTAATTATCTGCTGGATTTAAAAAAAAAATACTCATGACTTTCAATGAGTTCAGTAGAGGTTCCCTTGGCAGCTATCATAGCCTTTCATTCATATGTAGAGGGCTTCTCAGTGTTTACCCACACCATAATGGCAAGATTCATCAAGGGGTTGATTAACCTTTTTCCTCAGATTGGAGAACCAACCCTTGTAAGGTTTTTAATCTTGGTCCTCAACTTTGAAAATGAAATCCTAAACTGCATTATACTGTTCAGCCACTAGCTAGAGCTGTGTGTAATATATCTCATTGAAGCTAACCTCAACCATACCAGACAGTACATTACAGTATCTTTTAGAGAGAACATGTGTCTTGTGTATCTCTCTTTAGCCAGTCTATATCAGGTACAAGAGCCTGACCAGCTAGTAGCAGCCCTGCAACCTACCATGAGTAAGGTGTACATGACAATTGCCTTATGAAACCTCCCTTTGAACCACTGGCTTGTTCCCTACTTCACCTTCTTCACCTCAAGACAGCTTTATTGGTGGCTTTCACTTCCACTTGAAGAGTTGGTGAAATGGGAGCATTAATGGCAGATCCTCCCTTTACAGTAATTTTCAGGAGAAAAGTTTTGTTATAAACACATCCCACATTTTTACTTAAAATACCTTCCAAATTCCATATTAACCTGAAAAGGAGTACTTGTGGCACCTTAGAGACTAACCAATTTATTAGAGCATAAGCTTTCGTGAGCTACAGCTCACTTCATCAGATGCATATCGTGGAAACTGCATCTGATGAAGTGAGCTGTAGCTCACGAAAGCTTATGCTCTAATAAATTGGTTAGTCTCTAAGGTGCCACAAGTACTCCTTTTCTTTTTGCGAATACAGACTAACACGGCTGTTACTCTGAAACCATATTAACCTGGTTATTCACCATCTGGGGTTTTTTTTTCCAGAAGCCACGCCAGATGAGGGAGGAAGATTCCCTCCACACATTGAATGTCACAAGGACATTAGCCTTCTATTTGACACCAATTTTTAAAAAGGGCACCAGATGTGATCATGGCAAATACAGGGCAGTAAGCCTGATTCAATACTGGACAAACTGGTTGAAAATATAGTAAAGAACAAAATTGTCAGACACATAGATGAACATAATTTGTTGGGGAAGAGCCAACATGGTTTTTGTAAAGGGAAATCATGCCTCACAAGTACTACAGTTCTTTGAGGGGTTCAACAAGCATGTGGACAAGGGGGATCCAGTGGATATAGTGTACTTAGATTTTCTGAAAGCCTTTGATAAAGTCTCTTAAGAAAAGTAAGCTGTCATAGGATAAGAGTGAAGGTCCTCTCATGGATTGGTAACTGGTTAAAAGATAGGAAACAAAGGATATAAATAAATGGTCAGTTTTCAAATGGAGAGTGGTAAACACTGTTGCCCTCCAGGGGTATGTACCGGCCCCGGTCCCATACAACATATTCATAAATGATCTGGAAAAAGGGATTAACAGTGAGGCGGCAAAATTTGCAGATGATATAAAACTACTCAAGATAGTTAAGTCCAATGCACACTGCGAAGAGCTACAAAAGGATCTCTCAAAACTGGGTGACTGGGCAACAAAATGGCAGGTGAAATTCAATGTTGATAAATGAAAAGCAATGCACAGTGGGAAACATAATCCCAACTATACATATAAAATGCTGGGGGTGTAAATTAGCTGATACCACTCAAGAAAGAGATCTTGGAGTCATTTTGGATAGTTCTGTGAAAACATCCACTCAATGTGCAGTGGCAGTCAAAAAAATGAACAGAATATTGGGAATCATTCGGAAAGAGATAGATAATAAAACAGAAAATATCATATTGCCTCAATATAAATACATCGTATGCCCACATCTTGAATACTGAGTGCAGATGTGGTTGCCCCATCTCAAAAAATGATATATTGGAATTGGAAAAGGTTCAGAAAAGGGCAACAAAAATTATTAAGGGTACGGAATGACTGCCATATGAGAAGAGATTAATAAGACTGGGATTTTTCACCTTGGAAAAGAGATGACTAAGGGGGATATGATAGAGGTTTATACAATAATGACTGGTGTGGAGAAAGTAAATTAAGAAAGTGTTATTTACTCCCTCTAATAACACAAGAACTAGGCATCTCCAAATGAAATTAATAGGCAGCAGGTTTAAAACAAACAAAAGGAAGTATTTTTTTCACACAAGGCACAGTGAACCTTGCCAGTGGATGTTGTGAACGCCAAGACTATAAAAGGGTTAAAAAAAGAACTAGATAAATTCTTGGAGGATAGGTCCATCAATAGCTATTAGCCAGGATGGGCTGGAATGGTGTCCCTAGCCTCTGTTTGCCAGAAGCTGGGAATGGGCAACATAGGATGTATCAATTGATGATTACCTGTTCATTTCCTCTGGGGCACCTGACATTAGCCACTGTTGGAAGACAGGATACCAGACTAGATAGACCTTTGGTCTGACCCAGTATGGGCCATTCTTGTGTTCTTAACCAAACCACTGAAAGAGTCCCCCAGACTGTTTGTTTTATATGTGGACAAATCCAAAGGATGTACACGTTACACTCAAACACTCTCAAAGTGGATTTCTGGATGCATCATCCCTTGTTATGAGGCTGGCAACATTCTAGTGGGCTAGCCCATTCCACAAGATCCCACTCTACTTCTGTGGAGCTACTAAAAGATGTTCCAATGGCTGAGATTTGCAAAGCTGCAACCTGGACCTCAATACACACTTTCTTCAAGCACTATGCCTTTAATCATGCTTTCAGATGGGATGCGACGGTTGGAAGTGCAGTTCTGTCTTCAGTGTTAGATCTGACTCCAAAGCTTTCTCCTCCTTCCAGGGATACTGCTCAGGAGTAACATGGGGAGCACCCATAGGTACACTACTCAAAGTAGAAAGAGAGGTTACTCAAAGTAGAAAGAGAGGTTACTCACCTTGTGAGTAATTGGAATTCATCTAGATAGAGAAGCACCTATAGGAGGACCAATCACCCTCCTTCTCCTCTGCTTTGGAGTTTTGTCTCATAGGACTGTGCTGCAGAGGAGGAATGGAGGTGGTTGGCATGTGCAGGTCATGTATTCTCAGTATGGGGAGCGAGGATGTCTGGGGCACACGTGTGGGCCATACAGGCGCTGCTACGTTTCTGATCAAAGGTGCACAGGGCAAAAGTGCATCTGAAGTGGAGCATCCATAGGGAGATATGTTAGGATATAGATATTCAGGCCTGTCTGTAAAGGCCTATATTCTAAGAATTTAGGTGTATTCTTATCACTTAGCTAGTTATAGAGGTATAAAAGAGAGAATCAAAATCACTGCCTGACTGTATAACACCTTTTCTCACTGTGACAGTCTGAGGCCCTGTTCTTAGGCTAAGGCCTCTGGCTAAGCAGCAGAGGCAGCCATAAGCTGGGAAGCGAACGGTCACCTCCTCACATTCCAATCTAGTCACACTGAAATAAGGTGCTATTGGGCTGTTAGGAATACAATCCTGTCCTGAGAAAGGGAAGTGTCTAGAAAATGTAAAAAGAAATTTAGTTTGATAGCATCCTGTCTGGCAAGAACTCACTTATCAATAGCTGGGATGTGAAATCCTCATTTCTGTGTTGTTCTATCATTGTAGTCCCCATTTCCCTATTGCTTGCCTGTGTAATCTCTGTCTGGTTCTGTGATTGTTCCTGTCTGTTGTATAATTAATTTTGCTGGGTGTAAACTAATTCAGGTGGTGGGATATAATTGGTTACATAATCATGTTACAATACATTAGGATTGGTTAGTTAAATTTCAGGAAAATGATTGATTAAGGTATAGCTAAGCGGAACTCAAGTTTTACTATATAGTCTGCAGTCAATCAGGAAGTGAGGGGGTGGGTGTGTGGGTGGGGGAGATGGGAACAGGGAATGGGGGTGGGGAAATTGGAATCATGTTTTGCTAAAGGGGGAGATGGGAACAGGGAATGGGGGTAAGGAAATTGGAATCATATTTGGCTAAGGGCAGGAATGGGAACAGGGTCACAGGTGTAAGGCTCTGTGGTGTCAGAGCTGGGAAGGAGGATACTAAGGAAGGAAACTGGAATCACGCTTGCTGGAAGTTCACCCCAATAAACATTGAATTGTTTGCACCTTTGGACTTTAGGTATTGTTGCTCTCTGTTCATGCGAGAAGGATCAGGGAAGTAAGTGGGTGAAGGAATAAGCCCCCTAACAGACACATTTATAGAACCTGTTCTTCTGCTGATGTAAATCAGAATAGCTCTATTGACTTCAGTGGACCTGTGCTGATTTACAGCAACTGAGGATATGGGTATATATTCATAACGTTGCTTTTATAACAAAATATGGTGAATTCTGTGATTCTCAGTAAATATAAAGTACATTAAAGACAAAAGTATGCTCATTAATAGACATTGCAGAGAACATTCATATTCCAAGGTGATGGACACATTAGAAATGCCAACAAAAATAGATAAATAGATGTAACTGAGAGTGGTACTTGTAAATTTATTCAATATATTTTAATAATAATGTGTTGTGATTAATTGAGAATGTCACTTATCAAATGGCAGAATAGTATGTCTGTATTTACTTGGGAGTTCTGTTTTTCAATGTGAATTATTTTAACAAGCTTATTTTTGATAATTTAGTATCTCATAACTAATCAAGAATGATTAAATCAATTAATGACTGAGAATTTATTTTTTTGATTTTATTTTTATTGTTCCTGGGACAATAAAGCTATAGATGTATACTGTCCAACAATGGAAATTGTATGCTTTTATCACAAAACTTTTTATAAGCTACCTACTTCCTATCCTGGACTTTATAATGTTATTGTACACACATCATTTTCTTATTCCTTAAAACTCAGTTAAGTTAAACACTATGATCTTGCTCAACAAAGCCGAGGGGAGTGTCTCCTTATACCCTTATGTTTAATCATCAGATTTTATAGCCTCTCTCCTCCTCAAGGTCATAAGTTCATTTGATGTGTTACCCATTCAATAGATATCTGCCACATTTTCAGTGAAAGATCAGATGGTTTCAGAAACTTCTCTCCTAACTCCAACACTCCTTAGGGTATGTGGACACACATTTTAATTTTTTTTAAGTTTTTCAATGAAATAATATTTCATTATATAGTTTAGGTCCTGATCTAGTCAAGCATTTAAATATGTACTTGGCTTTAAGTACACTATTTGTAGGCTTACAGTTAAGCACATACTTAAGTACTTTGCTGCATCAGGGCTCAAATGAGTCCCACGTGCTGAATAGGCTTCTGTGTGGCTCAGAGGCAGACGGCATTTGCCCGATAGTTATTTTAAATCCAATACTGGACTGTGAAATGGAAGACAAAACTGCCTAATATAATTCAGATAGGGCCTGATCCTGCTACAATGCTGGATACCTGCAATATTTGTCAAGTTAAACTGGAGTTTGAGATGCTTAATGTTGCCCAGTAATGGGCCTATAGCAAACACTGGTTATCTCACATCTTGATTTCTGTCCAGAAATGTAGCAGTGGAGGAGAGTGGTTAAGGAAAACGGCTGTGGAGTTCTGTGGGTTTGCATGCAGCCATAACAGGTTAAGCCATGTGGAATCTAACACATCATCCTCTTAATTCTGGCCCAGTCCCAGGTGCTGATAGCTGCATTTTTGCCCCCCCGAAACAGGAATTCCAGATAGTCACATTTTGGGGACGGGTATATTTTCCTGGACCACACTGGTAGCTGACCAGCCCACTCCAGTCAGAGATGTGCTATATATCACTGTATATCACTATATGTCACTGCCTGGTTTAATGTACTTTTCTATGCACATTTATAAATAAAGTTCTTTTATCAAGAAAGTTTATTGCTATCATAGCATCACAGCAAACAATGTGTATTTAAAATAATAAAGGTAAACACACGATCAGGGACAATTAGGAATTAGTATGCAAACAGTATTCCTCAGTACAGTTGGTTACATCAATCCATACTTCAGTCACTTCCTTACATCACTCCATACTGTGAATCACCCCCACATACACACACACACACATTTATAAGCAGTCGTGTCATTCATATGTACATTGCCTAGCAATCAACCTCACCAACACTCCCCAAGTACTGAAGCCCCCCACAATCAATAAGCCGCATCCTATTGCCACACAAACATTCACAAAGGTTGGTGCTATTACCCCTCTCACATTGGGCCATGCAAGTCCATAATGTGGCAACACAAAGCACCCCTGTCTGCTGTTGCCCAGGTGCATCCAGCTCCAGCTGTAGTAGGTGCACTTTCTGGCTTGGCTTACCCGTTCAGTTGCCCCTCACTGTCGTAGATCCAGTCAGGAAGTAATGGCCCATGTCTGGCTTCACAGTAATGTGGACAGCACTGATGACTCTGGCATCCAAACAGGTCTACAGACACTTCCAGTGGGCTTTCAAGCTGATCCCCTATGGCTTGCATAATGATGGAATAGTATCATTTGTGGTTTATGCACTCGTTCTCCTTGAGAAGGGCAAACTGTGGGTATCTGACTCTTATCAATGGCCTCAGTGTGGTTTGGAAATCACATTCTCTCAAAGTCAGTAGTTACCTCAAGGATATCTTTTATGCCTGCCACCTTGGGGTAAACCACATGCCTAATTGCCTCAGAAACCTCTGCCTCCACTTTACCCACAGTCAATTTTCCTACACCAAATTGGTTGGCAATGGACTATAGCAGTCCAGCTTAGCCAGATTCAAAACAGTGATAGCAACTTGCTTCTGGACAGGGTTGGCTTTCCTTATGCATGTGTCTTTACTCTAGAGAGTTGGGGCAAGCTGTTCACAAAGCTCCAGAAATGTAGCTTTTTTCATGCAAAAGTTCTGAACCTACTGCTGGTCATTCCAGGTCTGCATGATGATGTGGTCCCATCAGTCTGTGCTTGTGGCCCTGCTCCAGAGGTGCCGGTCTACATGGGGAGCATCATCAGATGCGCCATGTGTCGTGAGCAGCATGAGACAGTCTGGATTCCATGTCTGTGTCCTCCACTTGCTCCTGCTCCATTGTAAACTTTGTCAGGTGCCTTTGGTGGGTCGGAAAACCAAACTGTCCGCCGGCGTGTCATGGAAGCTTTGTCTGTTTCCTGACACAAGAGAGAGAGTGCAAGCAAGAGAAATTCTTCTCCATGTTTCTGTCTGCATGTGGATCAAAATGATGATGTATTGGTGGGCTGTTCAAACTTCCTGTAATGGGCAGTCAATTTGGGATGACAATTTGGGATGGCCAGTCAATTTTTCCCACAGTATACCACACTGAGGGGGCTAGAGCAGCCACATTTTGGGAAGGCACTAGGGAGTCTAGGATATGGTGGGTTTGACTTGGGTCTGCATGGTGCAGTCTAAACAATAGTGCCCCACATTTGAACCCAGGTCAGAAAATTCTTCATGTGAGGTTAACAATTAGTGTATGTACTCAAACCCTGGGTTCTGTAACCCAAGGTCAGCTGACTTGAGTCCCACTAACCCTGGGCTTACATAGCTGTGTAGACATACCTTAAAGGCCCTGTTTCAAAAGTACTGCTTTTAATGATCTCCCTGGTTACAATATGCAATTACATGTTTTGATATTAAGGGGCCAAATCACCTTTCCCTTTCTTGACCATGGCCCAAACTTATATTAGGCCTAGGGCCTGCTGGTGAACCAAACTCACAAGGTGCTTTAAAAATGCTGTTAAATAATTATAGGATGAGAAAAATGTCAGTTTGCCAAGTATATAAAACAACTTCTAACATACTGCCCTGTTGTTTAGCTTAGTGACTGATTTTTGCAAGGAATGTACTAACCGCAAGACTAACAGATGCTAAGTTGACAAATTTAATGTATTTATTGGAAATTTATATCTATAGCCATAGATGTAAATGACAGAAGCAATGAATAAGCACCAAACGCTGATCTTGCAGTTTGAAGTTTATGAAATATGATGGGAATTTTGGAAATGTGTTAAAAATAAGGATAAGTTTGTTTATGGAAAGAAAAATCAACTTAAAGTGAAACTGTAAACAAGGTACCTATAATAAAGTCCAGTTGTAGGAAATGAGTCAAGTAAGACTGTACTGAGATCAGTCTATCATATCTGTCATTGACTGCAAGCTTTAGTTCCACAGGCTTGGTAAAGTATGGACTTTTTTTGTTATGTGCTGTACTAACAATTAATAAATACCAATCAACCGTGAGTACTCGGAGTCTCTCTTTAATTACTAAAAAGGCACACCTTGTGTACTGACCAGCTTTGTAAAGAGCTTTAACATCTTTAAAAAGTGCTAAATAAGAGTTAGGTGTTATTATTTATTATTTATCTGTCAGGTGCAGTGGCATGTGCAGGTAATTCCAGCTACTTGGGAAACTGAGGCTGGTGGGTTGCTCGGGAGTTCTGGGCTGCGGTGCAACTGACAGCCTGGCCAATGGGTGGCTGAAGGACTGTCTAAAACAACATGAATGACATGTTGTGATCAGCACTCTCTCTGTGAGAGCTGATAGACTGATCAATCAAGGTGATTATTGATACCATGGCAATCAAAATAATAGCATGTCACTTCCACTTTGCACCAATGTCAATGACGACACAAGGTGCAAAGCACCAGTCCGTGATACCCTCTAAGCCAAGTTCAGCCAGGGCCTGGTGCTGACTGCTTTCCAAGTTTCCACAAAGGCATTCGTAGCAGCAGGCATGTAGCCCCTTACTATGGGCCATGCCTCAAGAGCATGGCCTAGACCTCTATAAGTGCATAACTGCAATCATACAGTTTTCAGTACCACTGGCCACAATGTATTCAGTCTGTTGGTTAAAGGTAATGTTTTGTTATCTCATACATTATCATTCTGATAAAGAAACTTTCACCTGGAGCTGGAATTTGGCAGCAATTTGAGAGGGAATGGTTTTCTCACTCAATAGCAACGAATCAAAGCATTACATTATAATTAAAAGCCTCACCAGAGGAAATCTGAAGCCATAGCACATTTAGAACTAAAATATTTACAAAGGGTTAAAGGCCTCGACATGTAAAAAATTCTTGCCCTTTGGGATGAAGAAATTACTTCCTGTGGATGGTAATGCTCTTAGCTGATAACTTCAGGTACTTTGTCCAATTGTCGTTCAGATTTTGAAATGCCAAGAAAATAGTGTAGAACAATAAACTTGACTCCAGTTAATATATATTACAAATACACAGCAATCATGCTTCATGAGCCTCCCAAAATCCCATTATTCTCAATATTTCAATGTTTATTTTCATATTATTGAAATAAATGGCTGCTGATGATAAACACTTAGTTCAACACTCTGTGTGTATCAGCCCTTCCTTTCAATGTTTTGTATGTCATCAGATCTTTTTTTATTTATTTTGAAAAAAATTCTGTCAAATGAAAAGCACATATGATAGCTCTGCTTCAGATAGCACATTAATCTTGAGTAGCTAGGAGATAAATGGTAACAGTATATTGTGGCATTGTGACATCATATCCCTAGATGTTGAAGATAAATCCCAGTTCCAAGATATGAAATATCAATACATCTCCATGTTCTGTATTATAACAGAATGGATTTGTATTTACTTTTTCTTCCAGCTCTTTAAAAATGATGCTTTACGCTCTCTCTTATGTGAAAGTTATTTTCTTTTTTTTATGCCCACTCTTCTTCATTCCTTATTGTTCTTTTATTTTCATTCTCTGATATTTTATTTTTTGTCCTTGTTCTTGTGCTTTTTCTCTCCTCTCCAAGTGACCTGGCTGATTGATTCTGCCTCTTTTGAAGCATTTTCCTATGTATCTCATACAGATGTCTCTGTACTCATATTGCATGATTCCCAGCTATATAACTGGCTAACATTGAGCTGAATTCAATAGAAGTAGTGTATGCTAACACTTTAAAAGCCAGCTGAAGAAATGCAAACTTTTCCTAGTGCTTGACTTGAGACTGACAATCAAGCCCTCTGTGTAACAATCTATCATTTGAGAGTTTCCTGAAAAGTGAGAGGATAGGGGTGCCTTCTTAAATATGTGGCTCACAAATTATGACTCAGTGTTAAGGACAATAGTTCTAGTCATTCAGCATTTTTTTTCAATTAATCATCAAGAGGTCATTATATGTTAAAGAGATTCTTGATAAAGGATTTGTCTGTATATTTTGTAACATTCACTGGAACTACAGTGTATGTGAGCACACTTACTTTCATGTACAGTCATATACTAATTTCCACTTTACCTTATTATACTGAAATAGCTGGCTAACTTTCAGTCTTTAGCTCTTACTATTAGGCATAAGGCAAGCTTTAGAGAAGCTTTTTTTTTTCTTATTAGGTTAGTATTTTTGTATAGATATTTAAAATTAATAATATTACATCTCCTCATATAACTTGTGCAAAAGTAGATATTTCTTGCTAGAAGAAAAAGAATGGGAGAGTCTAGATTTCCAGAGCAGGTTAATTAATTTTTTGTTACGAGAGAAATACATGCCCATATGACCTGGTTCAAAGTCCTCTAAAATCAATGGGAGTTCTGCCATTGACTTGAATGCAGCAAAGTTAGACAGACACTAAGCGTTTTTGTAAATCCAATTCTTGAGATGTCTGAGGCATTGATTAATATATTTATAAGAAATAAAAAAAAACAACAACTTAGACACCTGCCTAGATCTCCAAACAAACATTTGCTAGAGTCCATTTTGGGATAAGGAAGCAGAGCCTGAGAGCAACAGGTCTGGTAAATTTTGCACTGATTTCTTCCTGCAAATTACACATACCTTTAGGATTAACCAAGAGTGGGATGAGTTGGTAGGGAAAATTTGGGGATTCCTTTGTCTCCGCAAAACTACTGGAGTCACACAGCTTGGAGACACAGCTGACCAATGAATAGCAGAGAAAGTATCAAACTTGGGGCTGTCCACTTCACTCAGATGATGTGACACAAGAGGTAGAGAGATGCTTAGAAACTGGGAGTCAGAAAAAAGGAACTGGTGATTTGGGGAAATGAGCTGTTTTAAGAACAAGAAAAGAGAAGGACAAGAGAGAAGGATCTGATTGGGTCTTGAAGAGAGAACAAAACTAGAAAAAGGAAGAAAGAAAGAGAGGAGACATTTACATAAACATTCCAATATCCCACTAAGCTGAACCTTAGAATATATTGAACACTGCCCCTCCTTAGTACTTAAGGGCCTTTTTTCAGAGCTTCTGCATATTCTCATCTTCCATTAGTCTTAGTTGGAATTATGAGTGCACAATAATAATGCCTCTTAAGTGACTTAAATCTTCACTGAAGACACCTTACAATGGTACAATTACATCAATTGGGTTTTTTTAATTAACTTGCTATAGGAGATTGATATTAACCTACTTACTGATTCTCTCCTTTAAAATAACATTCTAATTAGTAGAACTGGCCAAAATTCAGGGTTTTTGGTTCACCAGAAGTTTTGATATTTTTGAATTTGCTAACAGCCCCCAAAGTCCAAGCAGGCTGTTTGCTATGAGGCTGACCCTGGAACACCAATGGAAATCTGCCCGTGTTTTGATAGAAGTTTAGACTAATTTTGCTAAATATTTTGCTTCAGTTAATCAGCATTTTCTGAAGAATTGTAGCTTTGTTGGAAAAAAAATTGACCAGTTCTAGTGATCAGAAGTGATATATAAACTGATATCTGTGGAATTAAATTAAACCAAGTTAGTTAACAAATATATAGACCAGGGTAGTATACATTGATTGGATTTTGTGAACACAGCATATTTGCAAGTACTGACAAACTTTATCTGGGGCAAACTCTCTGCATTTTTGCCAGTTGGGCTCAGCTTTTCAAGGTGAGAATGGCAAAATGATGAATGTTCATGACTTTCTTCCAAGTGAAAATATAACATTTCAGTCAAAATATTTTCAGATGCAAAATAAGTTTTCATCCTGCTAAAATTGTCTTTACTAGATGCCAAAACTTTGAAGTGAGAATAACACATTTTGCTTCTTTGCAAACCCATGAAAATGTAACTCCTCATTTTTGTGGGATTTGGTGAACATGCTGTTGTAATCCAGCTGTGTGTCTATCTCTATTTTTTCACTCCCATTTTTCTTCTAATGTAAAAGTCTCCAAACTCTGGAGGAGCCATGAAGGCCCCTCAATGCTTCAGTTCCCCTGTGCAGAGGGAAGGAAGGCAAAGTGCAAGTGGAGTCTTGACACATTCTGTGAATGAGGGAGGTAGGCTCTGTGTGCAAAAGGGAGCACTGGAAGTGATTGGAACAGGTGGCCTCTAGACCAGAGTTATTAGAGTGGGGCAGCCACAGGTCTAGTCTAATACCTCCTCTTGGACATTCACTAGACTTTTGTGAAGTAACCAGCTACTGGATCCCATGTGTTTTAAGTTTTCAGAGTCTGAACACAGTCAATTTCATTGCTGCCCCTGGCTTGGGGTCCTTAGGCACACTCTTTGGTGCCTTTAATCAATATCAAGCATTGTCTCTTGAGGCCTTAGACTTCGTGGTCCAACTGCCTAACCTTTGATACTAGTGTTGACTTCTTAGACTTCTCCGTAGCTTAAACACCCCCGCTCCCAGAACTCCAGCTGTGTGGACACTCTCGGGTCATAGGGTAATTTTTCAGGGACACATGATAGCTGTAGGGCATAATACAGACAGACAGACTTTGCACAGGATTCTAAAACACTATTACTCTTTACTTAATAGCATGAGAAAATACAGATCATTAAAAGACAACAAATATCCTGAACACAGTGCACCCTGCTCTAGCTCACTCTGTGCATGGGAGTCCTTGGGGAACCATCTGAGTTCAAATAGGTAGGTTGACCAGCTCCTCTATCAGCTTCCCTCTGCTTGAGTTGGTGAAAATGGCCAGACATTCCAACTAAATTAGCTCCTACCCTTTTTTTTAAACTTTCCAGTTCCTCTGTCAGGTGAGTCCTGAATCAATCTCCTCAGGTGACAACAGACCCCTACAAGGTAACTTCGTTGCCTCTCCTCTGGCAAACCATTTCTTCTAGATGGAAATTGTCTAGGATGTTTGTATCTGAACAGAGGACTATCCTGATTCAATAACCCTCCATTGCTAAAAAACCTAGCAAGAGAACCAAAAATGTGCTACCATGGCTAAACAACAAAGTAAAAGAAGCAGTGAGAGGCCAAAACGCATCCTTTAAAAAGTGGAAGTTAAATCCTAGTGAGGAAAATAGGAAAGAGCATAAACACTGGCAAATGAAGTGTAAAAATATAATTAGGAAGACCAAAAAAGAATTTGAAGAACAGCTAGCCAAAGACTCAAAAAGTAATAGCAATTTATTTTTTTTAAGTACATCAGAAGCAGGAAGCCTGCTAAACAACCAGTGGGGCCACTGGACGATCGAGATGCTAAAGGAGCACTCAAGGATAATAAGGCCATTGTGGAGAAACTAAATGAATTATTTCCATTGGTCTTCATGGCTGAGGATGTGAGGGAAATTCCCAAACCTGAGCAGTTCTTTTTAGGTGACAAATCTGAGGAACTGTCCCAGATTGAGGTGTCATTAGAGGAGGTTTTGGAACAAATTGATTAATTAAACAGTAATAAGTAACCATGACCAGATGGTATTCACCCAAGAGTTCTGAAGGAACTCAAATGTGAAATTGCAGAATGACTAACTGTAGTCTGTAACCTATTTTTTTTAGAAAAGGCTCCAGATGTGATCCCGGCAATTACAGGCTGGTAAACCTGACTTCAGTACCAGGCAAACTGCTTGAAATTATAGTAAAGAACAAAATTGTCAGACACATAGATGATCTTAATTTGTTGGGAAAGAGTTAACATGATTTTTGGAAAGGGAAACCATGCCTCAGCAATCTACTAAGAATTTTTGAGGGGCTCAATGAACATGTGGACAAGGGGGATCCTGTGGATATAGTGTACTTAGATTTTCAGAAAGCCTTTGACAAGGTCCCTTGCCAAAGGCTCTTAAGCAAAGTAAGCTGTCATGGTATAAAAGGGAAGGTCCTCTCATGGATTGGTAACTGCTTAAAACATAGGAAAAAAAGGGTAGGAATAAATTATCAGTTTTCAGAATGGAGAGAGGTACTCGTACTCATACTCAACATACTCATAAATGATCTGGAAAAAGGGGTAAGCAGTGAGGTGGCAAAATTTGCAGATGCTACAAAACTACTCAAGATAGTTAAGTCAAAGCAGACTGTGAAGAGCTACAAAAGGATATCACAAAACTATCATTAATGATCTGGAGGATGGCATGGACTGCACCCTTAGGAAGTTTGCAGATGACACTAAACTAGGAGGAGGAGTAGATATGCTGGAGAGTAGGGATAGGATACAGAGGGACCTAGACAAATTAGAGGATTGGACCAAAAGAAATCTGATGAAGTTCAACAAGGACAAGTGTGGAGTCCTGCACTTAGGACAGAAGAATCCCAGGCACCGCTACAGACTAGGGACCAAATGGCTAGGCAGCAGTTCTGCAGAAAAAGACATAGGGGTTACAGTGGACGAGAAGCTGGATATGAGTCAACAGTATGCCCTTGTTGCCAAGGAGGCTAATGGCATTTTGGGCTGTATAAGTAGGAGCATTGCCAGCAAATCGAGGGACGTGTTCATTCCCCTCTATTCGACATTGGTGAGGCCTCATCTGGAGTACTGTGTCCAGTCTTGGGCCCCACACTACAAGAAGGATGTGGAAAAATTGGAAAGAGTCCAGCAGAGGGCAACAAAAATGATTAGGGGGCTGGAGCACATGACTAATGAGGAGAGGGTGAGGGAACTGGGATTGTTTAGTCTGCAGAAGAGAAGAATGAGGGGGGATTTGATAGCTGCTTTTAACTACCTGAAAGGAAATTCCAAAGAGGATGGATCTAGACTGTTCTCAGTGGTGGCAGATGACAGAACAAGGAGTAACGATCTCAAGTTTCAGTGGGGGAGGTTTAGGTTGGATATTAGGAAAAACTTTTTCTTTAGGAGAGTGGTGAAGCACTGGAATGGGAGGTGGTGGACTCTCCTTCCTTAGAGGTTTTCAAGGTCGGGCTTGAGAAAGCCCTGTCTGGGATTATTTAGTTGGGGATTGGTCCTGCTTTGAGCAAGGGGTTGGACTAGATGACTTCCTGAGGTCCCTTCCAACCCTGATATTCTATTATTCTATTCTATGATTCTAGGTGACTGGGCAACAAAATGGCAGATGAAATTCAATGTTGATAAATACAAAGTAGTGCACAGTGGAAAACATAATCCCAGCAATACAAATAAAATGATAGGGTTTAAATTAGCTGTTACCACTCAAGAAAGAGATCTTGGAGTCGTGGATACTTCTCTGAAAGCATCCACTCAGTGTGCAATGGCAATCAAAAAAGCAAACAGAATGTTCGGCATCATTAAGAAAGGGATAGATAACAAGACATAAAATATCATATTTCCTCTATATAAATCCATGGTACACCCACATCTTGAATACTATGTGCACATGTGGTCACCCCATCTCAAAAAAGATATATTGGAATTGGAAAAGGTTCAGCAAAGGGCAACAAAATATTATTAGGGGTATGAAACAGCTTCCATATGAGAAGAGATTAATAAGACTGGGACTGTTCAGCTTGGAAAAGATATGACTAAGGGGGATATGATAGAGGTCTATAAAATCATGACTGGTGTGGAGAAAGTAAAAAAGGAAGTATTATTTACTCCTTCTCATAACACAAGAAGTAGGGGTCACCAAATGAAATTAATAGGCAACAGGATTAAAACAAACAAAAGGAAATATTTCTTCACACCACACACAGTGAACCGGTGGAACTCCTTGTCAGAGGATGTTATGAAGGCGGAATCTATTACAGGGTTCTAAAAACTAGATAAATTTGTGGAGGATAGCTCCATCAATGGCTATTAGCCAGGATGTCTAGGGATCACGTCCCTAGCCTCTGTTTGCCAGAAGCTGGGAATGAGCGACAGGGAATGGATCACTTGATGATTACCTGTTCTGTTAATTCCCTCTAGGGCACCTAGCATTTGCCACTTTCGGAAGACAGGATACTGATCTAGATGGACCTTTGGTCTGACCCAATATGGCAGTTCTTATGTTCTTGTGTCAGTCCTGTATCACTACCCCTTGGAATTTCAGTCCAGTGGTAAAAGGACAACAGAGAAGGCAAAGGGTTCCACATTTAAAAGACAGTTTGCAACTGGAAAAAGATATATACAGAGAGTTCATAATCAAACACTGACAGATTCCCCAAATCATCACAGTATATTATTAGTAGTAACATTAAATTATGACAATTGCATCACTGATATTTGTTGGCTAAATCTCATGACTGAAATATTGGTACAGAGCGGGATAGTTTGTTCTGGAAGAACAGGCAAGGAAAAATGGAGGAGATGTTGCATTATACACCAAAAATAGGTTTCAGAGTAGCAGCCGTGTTAGTCTGTATTCAAAAAAAGAAAAGGAGTACTTGTGGAACCTTAGAGACTAACAAACACCAGAAATAGATACACATGTTCTGTTGTCCAGAAGGAGGTGAGAGGCAGACCAGCTGAAAAAGGGGGGGGGGGGGAAACAGGGACAATGTCATGGTAGGAGTTGGCTATAGACCACCATATCAGGAGGAGGAGTTGGATGAGACATTTCTAGAACAAATATCAGAAATATCCAAAACACAAGACCTGGTAGTAATGGGGGACTTCAACTACCCAGAAATTTGTTCATAAAGTAATACAGCAAAATACAAAATGTTCAGTTAGTTCTTGGAATCTACTGGGGACAACTTTTTGTTTTAGAAGTTGGAGGAAGAAACCAGGGGGACAGTCATTTTAGACTTGATTGTGACTAAGAAGCAGAAATTGGTTGTGACACTGAAGGTTGAAGGCAATTTGAGTGAAATTGCTCATGAAATGATAGAAGTAATGATTCTGAGGAAAGGAAGGAGTGAAAGCAGCAGAATAAGGACAATGGACTGCAAAAAAGTCCATTGCCCTGCTTTCAAAAAAGCAGATATTAACAAACTCAGAGAACAAGTGGGTAAGATACCCAGGGAAGAAAATCTGAGGACAAAGTTGTTTAGGAGGCTTATTAGAGAGACAAGGTGGGTGAAGTTATATCTTTATTTGGACCAAATTCTGTTGGTAAGAGAGACAAGTTTTCTGGCTTATACAGAGCACTTCTTCTCAGAGAGATAATATTAAAGACACAACAGCAAATTATTCTAGTGCCAAGGCAAGGTAGGAAGAATAGTAAGAGGCCAATGTGGCTGCACCAGGTACTCTTTAATGACCTGATAATCAAAAAGGAATCCTACAAAAAGTGAAAACATGGAGAAATTGTGAAGGATGAGTACAAAAGAATAGCATTATAGGGACTTAGCGAGGGACATAAAAGGCAATAAAAAGAAGTTCCATAAATACATTAAAAGTAAAAGTAAGGTGAAGAATAGTGTCCATCCTCTACTTAGTGGGAGAGGAGAGAAAATAATGAATGACATCAAGAAGCCCAAGGTGTTTAATACCCAACACAATTAGTATTAACAATAAGAGGGAAGGAAGGCAAAGAAAATAATAAAGAATATTTAGATAACTTAGACATTTTGAAGTCAGATGAAATTCACCTTAGGGTAATTAAATAACTTTCTGAAGCAGTCTTTGAGCCATTAGCAATTATCTTTGAGAATTCATGGAGGGCAGGTGAGATCCCAGGGGACTGTAGAAGGGAAAACATAGTGCCTATCATTCAAAAGGGGACTCACGGAATTATGGACCGGTCAGTCTAACTTCAACACCTGGGAAGATAACGGAATAAATTATTAATCAATTTGTAAGCAGCTAGGATATATCTGCACTGCATCTGCACCATCACCTCCTGCACGCTCCGGGCTTGAGAGTCTGAGCTGAAACATTTACACAGCTATTTTTAGTATGCTAGTATGAGCACCAGCAAGAGAAGGCGGCGGACCTGGGCTGAGAGGCATAAAGGATGGACCTGTCCCCGATCGCCTTCAGTTCTTTCCTACAACGTCTGATGGTTGTTGGAAGTCCTTTTCCTGGCTTCTGCAAGATTTTTGATCAAGCATCTCAACAGTGCCCGTTATAGTTTCTGTGCAGTTTAGTTAGTTGGTGTAGTTTAAAAAAAATATGGTTTTTGTGTCGCTCTGGCACCCAGTCTGGGTACCAGCCCCAGTACAAGAGATACGGTGTGCTCTCTGGATTTCAAGCCCTGCCACTCTTGTGGTAAGGCAATGCCTAATAGTGACCATCACCCCAACTGCCTTACGTGCTTGGGGGAGGCTCATGTGAGCAACATATGTAGCATTTGTAAGGGTATTACAAATGTTCCAGGAGGGACAGGGAAGAAAAACTAAACTATCTACTGCTGGAATCAGCACTACATCCTCTGTCTGAGCCATCTATCTCGGTCTGGGAACTTCGGCATCAGTTAGTAGGGCACCACCAACTTTACCAATGCCGAGAGGTAGATCAGTGTCACTGGTACCAAAGAACAGGCACCATAAATCAGACTTGGTACAAGGGTCTTTGAAGGAGCTTATCTAAAGACTCAAGAGTACGCTCAAAGAAGAGGTACAGTCCAGAGCACATTTCTAGGCAAGGGAGTTTGTTGACTCCAGAGCCCACTACGGGCCTATTGAGATTGACTCCCAAAATCAATCCAGGTCATGGGTATTGTCAAGCATTCAAATAATCTAATCCACAGTCAATGCACTCAGCCTGCTGATCAACACAGAGAAATCAGTCCTATCTCCAGTACAAAAAATAGAATTTACTGGAGTGGTCCTGGACTTGATGATAGCCAGGGCCTTACTACCATAAGCAAGGTTTCATAGAGGCTTATCCCCTCACCATGGTGAGAAACTGTTTAAGGTTGCTGGGGCATATGGCAGCATGCAATTATATAGTTCAATATGCCTGTTTCAAACTGCTGCTGGGAGAGGTATATTCTTAAAGGAGGCACCACATAGACATGTTAGTCCACATACCAAACTGGATATTATCATATCTAGATTGGTGCATGGATCCGGCCAATGTCTGCAAGGGAGTTCCCTTCATCCTGCCTCAACAATCTCTTAGCTTAGAAACAGATGCCTCAGATCTGAGTTGAGGGGCTCACTTGGGAGCCCAGCAGAGCACAAATCAAGGTCTCTGGTCTCTCCAACACCATAGTCTACACAAATATCAGGGAGTTGCAAGCTAGCCAATTTAGCTTGCATGATGTTCTTTCTGCACATTAGGGGAATGGGTGTTTTGGTGCTGACTAAAAATAAGACAGCCCTGTTTTATGCAAATAAATGGGGTCAGAGTGGTTGTCATTAGCCTGCTGGGAAACAATTACGCTTTGAGATTTCTGCATCAGCAACACTATATTTCTGAAAGTGTCTACAATACACTGCCCGACCACCCAAGCAGGCTGTTTATCACTCACCACAAGTGGTCACTTCTCTTAGACATAGTAAGGTCCATTTTCCAGTCCCAGGGAATTCCCCAAATGGATCTGTTTGCAACAAAAGACAACAGAAAATGTTACCAGTTTTGCGTCCATCTGATCTATAGTCCAGGTTCATTAATGGATGCTTTTATGCTGCTGTGGTCAGAGGATCTACAGCACATTTTCCCCACCCACCCATTCCTCTTCTGCCTGGAGTTCTATGCAATATCAACAGGACAAGGCACATTTTATACTAATCATCCCAGTTTGACCCTGTCAGCACTGGTTTTCAGAGCTCAAGAACTTTTTCATCATTCCCGCACTGCCACTTCTGCTTCATGCAGACTTGATTTCACAGAATCACGTCTGCCTCCTCCACCCCAGTCTTCAGGCCTTTCACCTGCTGGCTGGAAGGCTTCCTAGTTCCTAGTTGGTGGAGGAGTCTTGCTCTAGAGAAGTTCAGGACGTGCTGCTGAGTAGCAGAAAACCATCAGCTAGCACTACTTAGCTGGCAAAATGGAAGAGGTCTTTCACCTGGTCCAGACTGAAAGGGGTTTCCCTCTTCTTGCTTCTATTCAGCACATGTTGGACTATCTTCTGTCCCTGAAACATCAAGGATTGGTGATTAGCTTGATCAGAACACACCTAGAAGCTATATCAGCATTTGATCCACCTGTTAATAATGGCTCTCTTTTTCCCCATCTTGAAGTCTGTAGGAATTTTAAAGGGTTTGGACAGACTATATCTGCAGGTACACAACCCTATTCCTTCATGGAGCCTGAATCTAGTCTTAAAAAAGCTGATGGTTCCTCCCCTTCCCTTAGAGCATCTAACAACCTGTTCTCTGTTGCACCTTTTGATTAAGGTATCATTTTTAGTTGCTATTACATTGGCCAAGAGAGTGGGGGAATTGTGGGGGAGTACCCTATTATTGGATTCTCCATATATGGTTTTCTACATGGATAGTCTACCTTCATCCTCCCCCAAGATTTCTTACGAAAATGGTCTCCACTTTTCATATTAACCAAGCAGTCTTCTTACTGACCTTCTTCCCAAAGCCTTGTGATAATAAGGTGGAGGAGATACTGCACACTTTGGATTTTAGAAGAGATTTAGTGTTTTATCTGGCACTGACTAAACTTGTCAGGGCTTCAACTCAATTATTCATTTAATTTGCAGACAGAATGAATGGCAATTGTGTTTCCACACAAAGGATTTCATCTTGGACATCCAGTTGTATTTGCCTATGTTACCAGTAGGATAATGTGAAGCCCCTGGATAGAGTGTTGGGTCATTAGACTAGGTCTCTGAGGCTTTTCTGGCTAAAGTTTCCATATTGAACATTTGCAAAGCAGCAACCTGGTCATCAGGTCACACATTTGCCTCTCACTACACTATCTTTCAACAATCTCTAGACAATGCAAATGTGGACACGTGGTCCTCCAGTCCCTGTTCAAACAGACTCCGAACCCACCTCCATTTGGGACTGCTCGTGAGTCACCAACAGTGGAATGGACATGTGTATCACATCAGCACTAGTCAGACCTCAGCTGTAATACTATGTCCAGTTCTGGGTGTCACACTTGAAGAAAACTGTGGACAACTGGAAAGAGTTGAGAGGAGAGCAACAGAAATGATAAAAGTTTTAAAAAATCTGACCTGTGAGAAAAGGTTAAAAAAAAACCCTGGACATATTTAGTCTTAAGAAAAGAAGACTGAGGGGGAACCTGATAACAATCTAAAAATATGTTAAATGCTTTTACAAATCGATTATGCTCCATGTCCACTGAACGTAGGACAAGAAGTAATGGGCTTAATCTGCAGTATGGGAGATTTTGGTTAGGTATTAGGAAAGTCTTTCTAACTATAAGGATAGTTGTGACCAGTAGCATGCTGTGACATTTTTAGTAATGCATGCAACAACTTTTTAGTGAACAAATTTTGCAGTAAACTTTTCATTCTGATGAAGAGTTCACACCGCTATTTCTGTTCTATCATGGACAATTCAATTTTATACTTGCATGCCTTATGTAGTCCAACTTTTTTAGTGACATTTCGCAAAATTATGTTCTCCATGCAACATGATCTTGGTGTGTGCAAGGTCATACTATATAGGGGACTCCATTTTGTTCTACTATATGTGTTTGGATGTGGCCCACAGGCTGCCAGTTACATTTTTTGTGAATTCTGGGGCATGCAATGCATGCATTACACATATAGATGGCATGCCACTGGTTGTGATGCTTACTTGGGACCAAGGACTGTGGATCACCTTGTTACCCCGCTGCCTCCAGCATGATCAAGTCTTTCCAGTGGTAGCTAGACATCAGCTCCCTCACACTGCCAGCCCTTCAGCCACTTAAGCACCCTCTTCAGGCCTCGGCCAGCCCCTACGTTGCCTCGCAAGTGAACACTTAGTGCACCCGAGTCCCCAAACTCCTCAGAACTGTCCCCCTGTAATATGCATCCCCTGTCACTGGACAATCTCTGTAATAACCAGATTCACTATTCCCAAGGAAACAGAACACACACCAGTTTGTTTGATTCAAATGAGGATTCAGACTTTGCTTAATGCCACAGCAATGAGTTGTATTTATAATACAATATGGATAAGTTTATTAACAGAAACAGAGATTGAAATATTCAAATAAGTAGTGAGCATAAATACCGGAAGCAAAATTGGTTACGTATATAAAACTAAACATAAATCACAATCCTAAGTCTACACTTATTAATGGTTGCATTTCCTGTTTAATAGAGCAGATACACTCCCAGGATATAGTCTTTGATAGGGCTGCTAGTATTCAGACAGGATCAAGGTTTTTATGAATACCCCCCCCACCCTTCAGTAAATGGATGCTGTCAAGGTTCCTTCCCTACTCTGAAGGCTAGGGTACAGATGTGGGGAGCTGCTTGAAAGACCCCCTAAGCTTATTCTTACCAGCTTAGGTTAAAACTTTCTCAAGGTACAAACTTTGCCTTGCCCTTGAACCCTATGCTGCCACCACCAAGCATGTTATACAAAGAACAGGGAAAGAGCCCACTTGGAGACGTCTTCCCCCAAAAATATCACCCCAACCCTACACCCCCTTTTCTGGGGTAGGCTTGATAAAAATCCTCACCAATTTGTACAGGTGAACACAGACCCAAACCCTTGGATCTTAAGAACAATGAAAAATCAATCAGGTTCTTAATAGAAGAATTTTAATTAAAGAAAAAGTAAAAGAATCACCTCTGTAAAATCAGGATGGTAAATACCTTACAGGGTAATCAGATTCAAAACATAGAGAATCCCTCTAGGCAAAACCTTAAGTTACAAAAAGACACAGAAACAGGAATATACATTCCATTCAGCAGAGCCTATTTTACCAGCCGTTGAACAAAAGGAAATCTAATGCATTTTCTAGCTAGATTACTTACTAACTTTTTATAGGCGTTCTGAGCTGCATTCCTGATCTGTTCCCAGCAAAAACATCACACAGACAGACCCTTTGTTCCCCCCACCCCTCGAGCTTTGAAAGTATCTTGTCTCCTCATTGGTAATTTTGGTCAGGTGCCAGTGAGATTATTTTAGCTTCTTAACCCTTTAGAGGGGAAAGGGTTTTGCCTCTAGCCAGAAGGGATTTTATAGCATTGTTTACAGAAAGGGGGTTACCCTTCCCTTTATATTTATGACAGATGCTAAAATGTCTTTTTTGCTTCACCTTATATTTCCCAATACTCATTTTGTCCCCCAGAGGCAGGATGGCCACTGTGGTTCCCTTCTTGACGTGCTGGCTCCCAAGAGTCTTCCCATAATCCTGTTTGTTTCACATCCCCCCATTGACTTTTTTTCCTATTGACTTTCACATGTAAAACGTGGCTTCCACTGTGTGGGTTTTATAATTCTTAATTTACCTCAGAGACAGGGCTAGGTGACTAAACATAGTTTGTCTGGGAAAACAAACTGTGAACTCTGCCTGGTTACACAGTTTAAAACGTTTGTGTAGATACACATAACCCATTACGCACCAACTATACATACATTGCATAATGCTTATGATGACCAGTATATATAAGCTTTCATATGATACCTTACACAATGCTCTTCATAGATAAATACTAAGACAGCAATGTGTTTGGTGTAGTGAGTTTGTCAGGCCTGACCGACATTACTGTTACAGAACAATTGAAGTTGAGGGAATCTTAATTACTGGACTAGGCTTCCAAGGGAGGTCGTAGAATCCCCATCACTGGAGGTTTTAAAGAACAGGTTGGACAAATGTCAGGGATGGTCTAGGTATACTTGGTTCTGCCTCAGTGCAGTGTGCTGGACTTGATGAGCCCTCGAGGTCTCTTCCAGGACTAAATTTCTATGATTCTATGTTATATATGAGGCATTATTAAGGTTGGCCAGCATTTCACATTATAAGACCCTAGTTCAGTTGCTTTTAACTTTGACAAACTTGAAGTGCGTCCAATAGTTCAGCTGTTTCTGAGAATGAAACTGGGGAATAACATTTTTTTTCTGTTAAAAAATTCTGGAAGCCTTTTCTTTGAGAAGCTCTAGTGCCCCCATGCTTTGGAGCAGGGACTTGAAGTTTGGTAGGTAAGTGGCTTATGTATAAGGGATGTGGCTTGTGCTGTCCCTGTGAAAATCTGCCCGAGTAATAAATCTTTGAAAAAAAAAATTTGTACATGATCATTAGAGACCTCTTAGACCTCAGAAGATTCTGTCCTCTTTGAGCATGCTTGAGCCTCTCACAACTTCTAGTGCTGATCAGACTGCAGGTACACCAGCTGTAGCTCACGAAAGCTTATGCTCAAATAAATTGGTTAGTCTCTAAGGTGCCACTAGTACTCCTTTTCTTTTTGTCAATACAAACACGGCTGCTACTCTGAAACCTGTCATTTCTGCAGTGTGACTGACCATGATCTGTCCCCTCAAAGCTCCTTCCTGTGAAGACCAGATTGTCCATGTGCCATCCCAACTGACTGACTGTTCCAATCCCTAGGGCTGTAATTGTTGTTGCCAGTTGCTGCAGGCACTGAATGAGGCAGGGGTTCTGTGGAAAAATAGTACATGATCATGTAATTAAAGACTGTATAATAATACAAACACACAATGGTGTCAAATTAAGGTTGTATTTCCTAACTTTTGAGTTCTTGACTTTGCAACCTTAATAATATTCTTGTAACAGTGTTTTATATGTAATTTTAAATAACTTTCATACTTAACCTGTCTCTGGCAGCCAGCCAGTCTGTACAGTTGATGCACAGTGATTGGGAATACAGTAAGGTTATTTTTCAGCTCCCTTACAGAGAGATGTTTGTTTTACAACATTATTCCTTACAAATAGCTTCAAGCATGCTCATACTGCTAAACACTTGACTTTCTATCCTGATTGGTTCTGTTGTTATATTTGTGAGTATGACTCCAAGCCTATAGTAGTTCTACTGCAATGCAATTCAATTTTATCAAATCAAAGTAAATGCTCACCTTAGAGGTCAGTTCAGTTAAAAACTCTGATGTGATAAATCTTTTGTTTCCTACTTGATCCTTTCATGAATCTCCCTGCTTTGCATGTATCATTTGGAAACTGCTGAATGGTAGTCCTCTAATAAATAAACAAACATGCTATTGTTCTTAAACTTCAATTAGTCTGAACAATAATCTATATACTCATTTATAAACTCAGGGACAGATCCTCAGCTGATGTAAATTGTCATAGCTGAGGATCTGCCCCTTTTACTCTACACTAGGTGCTTGAGCTTGCAGAGGATTCCCAGTCAATCCTGTATTGCTGTCTCTTCTGGGCTGTGCAGGTTTTTTTTACTGGTGAATCAAAGGTCCACAACAGATACATATATATAGAAGGCACAAGCCCAGGCAGCTCATACTCCATTCACAAGCTGTGGTTTAGCAGACTAATCCCACAATACTACCAGAGAATCGTTGAAGTAAACAGACCGTGAACAGCCCATTGTCTGAAAATTCATTCCACCTATTTAGTAAGCACTTATAAAGAATGAAGATATCTGAGCAATTCTCTAACTACACAAGGGGCTAAATACATACTGGATATATCAAACAGCTCTATAAGTGACTCAGAATAAAAGCGGATTCTGTGACCTTCTATCTTTCTTCACTAAATCAAATAAAATATTCTGATTATCTCTCAGCCACAATTAGACTAAGTAAAAGATCCTTTTCCTATAAGCAAAAGAATGAGGTTGCATACAATGTACAATATCACCATTATTCGGTTCAATACACTCTATTGAATGTCTATATCAAATCTTTATTTAATCTGAGAAATTATAAAAAAGCAAACTTCAAAAATCTATTTTTCTATTACTGAAGTCAATCAGGATCTGCTGCTGCAGCGCATTAGGCTTCAAACAAAGCACAGAAGTAGGTAAGAAAACCTATCAAGTATATAGCTACAAACTGTTGCTGAATAGCAGTTAAACTGAATGGAGAAAAACGTGTATAATATTCTGATGGTGGTGGGTCTTTTTTAAACTCCCTAGACAGCAAAAATGAAGAGAAAATATGAGAGAAAAAAACCCACCGCAAAACCCAGTTAGCCACCCTTTTTCTACCCTTTTTCCATTGAGGTCCAACTTAGACCTACTGGTGAAAAGCACTGCTTTTAATAAAAATTGTTATTATTATTATTATTATTTTATGCATTTATTAGTCATCCCCACCTCTGGATTTCCCAATGCATGCTACTTTCTGCATATAGAGGTAATAGCATGGACCCTCAGTCATGGAGTTCCATTGACTTAAATGAGACTCCACACAGGTGCAGGGGTCCATTCTAAAAGCATCTTTTTGCAGGACTTAGGCCTTACTTACTTCAGGGAAGGGACTCTCTTTTCATGTTATTGTACAGCACAGAGTACATTGTTGGTTATAAGTAATAATACACACCAAAATGCACATTTTACTTATGAAGAGTACTTTAATGAAATTTACATATGAAACCTATATGCTGCAGTGCACATTCATTAATCTAGTTACCAAGTATGTACCTGTTGTGTCTTGAATAGAAATAGAAATAGAAATTTGTTTGAGGACTTTTGATTAAGGATGTTTTGATATGGACATTAGAAAACCATATATCCCTTAAACCCACCTTATTCCCTGTGCAGTTGAAGAATTCTGGTGCATGTGGTTTTGTAAAACTATCTCTGATATTTAACTTGGATTCCCTGCCACCTTAAACCCCTGAGATGTAGGCTGTCTGATTTTCCAGCCCTTGAATGTTTTGTAGCTCCAAAGCAATGGGAAAACCTGCCTTTGTTTTTTTTTTTCTTCTTTCCCCACCTCTGCTGTGTTTCTGTCTTCCCTGTCTTTTTTGTGTGTCTTTTGCTCTTCTTGATGCATTTCCTTTCCTACACCAGCTTCCAAATCCCTGCCATGGATTTCATTCTCACACCATGTATCATCCCTTACCTTAAAATTACCAGGGATGGAATAGCTAATGATTACATTAAAGCATCATTATGGGGCATTGGAGGTCATGCCCCAATTAAATGAACAGGTGATAGAAGAATTTACTGCTTTGATTCATTGTTTCAGATTTCCTGTGATTTCAGGAAGATACCATTTCATCAGTTTATACTTGGCTCACATTTGGAAGAGATCTTAACACTCATAAGGGCTGCTTATTTTTTTAATATAAGAAATGTTTGTGCAGAATCAATCTAAATACATTTTGCAGGCTACATAAATATATCACACGGGCAGGATCTGGTCTATGGCTATGATTTTGACACTCCTGTTCTAGATCAAACCTTTTTCAGGTAGACTGGTTATGTTTTGGCCTTATAATGAAGTCATTTTTAAATGTGTATCTCTGTAATATTAAATTCAGTTAATAATATTGTCCCTTTAGTTCTGACATCTTAATTATAGCTCAAGATAATCCCTGTCAAAACTCTGTAATTAAACTGGGGGAAAGGGATCAGTGCATTGTAAAGGTCCCTATTGGAAGGCTGCAGTCAGTAAAATTCAAATATGCTGTACAGTGTAATTCACTAGTTCTGAATTTTAAATATTTAATTAGTATAAGTTATAATTAACAGTTTAAAATAGACTGAAAACATCAATACTTGGGTTTATCTGTAGAGACTTGATCAATAGCGTTGCTTTGTTAAAATTTAAAAAGAAAGCTCAATACCTTAATTTTACAAGGAAAATAGCTTTAGATCCCAAATACAACAGACACCCTTAAAATATACTAGTTTGGCTTTGACTAGATAATGTTGCCATGGACTTGTGGAAGTCTCTCAGCACAGGGAATACTTTGGTAACAATTTCGTTAAAATTGTTAGGGATGGACCACAGTTTCAGATTTTCAGATGCTGGCAATTTTCCAGCAACCAATCCTGCATCTCTGCTCGCTTACTGAAAACTTAACTGTAATTATGAATAGTATTTAGAGGTGATCTTGATCCTAATCTGTGGCTCTGACTCAAACTTCAAGCTAGATCATCAACTGATGTAAACTGGCATAGCTTCATTGACTTCAGGGCGATTTGGGAGTACTTAGCACTGCAGAAACAAGCCTTAATTTTAGAACCAAAACTTGAAGGCACAGATGTTAGGTATCACTACAAACTCTACCAAGTTTGGGGGTATCCAGATTTTCTACAGACTTATGTATGAACCCTGGCTTTGGAGTCAGTGTTGTGGTTCAAGCCCACTTCTAGTCTTATTCTATTGACTTTATTATATTACTTTCTGGTTTGATCTAAAATATTTACAGAAATTGTATAGTTTCTTGATTGAAGCATATAGTCTTGCAGCCAAGTCTGAAGACACAGAGGAAGAGGGGGCAGGAAGCATACAAATATAATGGATCAGCTGTGGGTCTGCTGTAGAAAGGCCAAGTGATCAAGAGGCCTCACAAAGCAGCTCTGTACCCCTGTCCACTATGGAGCTAAATGCTGACAGTCTCCCCACAGCAAGATGAACAAGAAGTTTGGTGGAAGACTATAGGAAGAGGCTGGCTTCTGAGTCTAGAACTGTGTTGTTCCCCTTCTCAGTGGTTCAGGGGTGGCTGCTGCTGTAGCTAATAGGCTGGAGTAGCTGCTGTGAAACACTTGTGCAGGCACTCTACTGTGTGAAGAAGTCATTCCCCATTCACTCGGGCTTTGCAAAGGGGACCAAGATGTAGTGCGTAAGAACAAACAATATTTATAGAACAATTGGACTAGGCCTTTGCTTTCTCTTCTGACTTACCTTTTTGTGCAAAAACTCATAGTAATTCATATTGATTACAGTAATCTGCCCAGGTCCACAGAAAACCTTGTGGAAAATAAAAAACAGTTACTGCTACACAACATCTAGTTACATAACTGCAACTGCTCATTGGGTCTTACTGAAGTACACTTGGCATGTGTCTGTCAGTTCGAGTTAATATTTAGCTTCAGCATGTTCTTCCTGAATAGATTAAATGAACAAAAGTTACCATAAGTCATAGCACTCTGACAAGTTGGGCCCATTCTTACATGGGGCAACTGGCTATAAGTGAGAATTTAAAAGAATGAATTACCGGCGCATCCACAGAGTCCCTGAGGCGATTCCTGGTAATAAGAGTCAACATTTTGTCATTCTAACCTCTTCTCTCCCTCCTTCCATAGTAATATCTTTTGTAAACCAGTAATTCTTGGGCTGATGATATAATATGGAAATGTCAGGTGTCAGCCTCAAATTTCCTGCATTGGAGTGGGGCACAGAAGTCACATTACATCATTCTAATGGTGGTGGCAGCCTTCTTTTCCATTTTCCCTTCATGTGTCCTCTGTGTGCTCTTTATGTTATACTCTATGCAGCATGGAAAACTCTGTGCTGTGGCTTTTAAAGAGTTGTGACTGTGGGTTCAAAGGACTCAGAAGGTGTGGGTAGAAAGCCTTAACCATGTTCAGTTTGACTATACAGTTTCAGCAGGTTAAGACTGTAACTGGAAATTGAAGCTAGACAAATCAAAACTGAAAGTAAAGTGCATGTTTTTAACAGTGAAGATAACTAACCATTGAGCTTACCAAGTGGTGTGGTAGATTCTCCATCACACGAGATCTGTCGATCAAGACTGGATGTCTTTCTTATGGCATGCTCTAGTTCAACCACAAGCTTATTTATTCTCAGATATGTATGGCTACAAGGGGCCATTAGCTCACCTAGTTTGATTTCCTCTACAACACAGGGCATGGGTTTTCTAGTTATTGGCCTTGATGCAGAAATTACTGACCGAGGAATTCTATGTCTTCTGTTATGTGATAGGTGAGACTAGGTGATAATAATAGTCCCTTCTGTATTTAATCTATTAAATAATAACAAAACACTATCCAAAGACATTGGAACTTATGTGTCTTATGTGATGGTCCCTCCTAGTTATCCTGTGCCCAGTGCAAAGAACTGAAATTCTCCGCAACAGGGAGGGAACCTGTCAGAACTGTCGCAACATCAGCATTAAGAAAATCTACCACAGACAGACCTGAACTACTAGTATGTCTTATTATACAGACGCTCCCTGGGTTACGCAAGATCCGATTTACGCAAATTCACACTTACGGAAAAACTTCCGTAAGCTAGAAATAGGAGGGTTTTTTTTGTTTGTTTATTTTTGCAAAATGTTCGGGTATACATTTCCGACTTATGCAAAATTTGAGTTACCAAGGCTTTCCAGAATGGAATGATTGCATAAGTCGGGGAGTATCTGTATATATACTGTGTGTCAGAAGTAGTGAACAACTAGTTGTTTAATAGTGTTGCTTCTGGGACTAAAGAAAGGTTAACAGGTTATTTGACCACTAGGAACCTATCATGTGTGACCTCAACTCCACTGGAAGCTGCACTTACAGAACTGGGTCCTAATTTTAGGCCATACCTCCTTGTTTGTTAGTTCCTTGCTTACACTTTTCTTTAGCTGCTATTTCCTCTCTTTTTCAAGTATATAATAAAAAAATACAAAAACCCTGCTGCTGAAAACTTGTTTCAGTGCACACACAGCCAGAAAAGGGCTGACAATAAATGTATTTTAATAAAAATTGTGGTCTGTCACAGTTATATTGCTAAATATTTAGAGAACAATTGATTTTTAACTCATGTATTTTAATATTCCTGAGAAAATATCTTCTAGCCCCCAGCAAATAGTGGTCTATCTCCCTTTATTAGATAAGAAAATTAGATTTAACTCTAGTGGCAGATGCATTTTCAGTCATTTATTAATAGAAAGATAAGCCAGTTATACTGTCTGCAAAGATCTTTGCCTACCTCATGCTTCTCAGTGTAAATTCAAACTGCATCAGTGGTACGAAAAATGTTGGGTCATAATTTAGAAACATTGATTAACCTATGCCCTTGACAATATTCAGTATATATGATCAATGTAGCTTTCACATTGTTAAAATTCAGATCCAACTTTAAAAAAAAAAACATGCTCCTCCCCCCCACCACCCCCCACATGTACTATTTAAAATAAGAAAAGGAGTATTTGTGGCACCTTAGAGACTAACCAAGTTAGTTAATTAGTTGGTTAGTCTCTAAGGTGCCACAAGTACTCCTTTTCTTTTTGCGAATACAGACTAACACGGCTGTTACTCTGAAACCTATTTAAAATAAAGTCAACATCCAGGGAAAACTATTCCCCCCTCTCTCACACTTCTTGTTTTTCATATCCCAAATATGTGAGTATGGTCCCATCTATTGACACTGACTTGCAATGGTAGCCACCCAGTAATGTTATGAAACTGATGCAACTTCATTTTGAGAATTTTTTGGAACATATAAGTAATTTGTTTAGTCAGGTGTCCTATCTCCATGGTAACCTAGAAAAGTTGGCAGAGCAGTGCGGGGACTTGTGGTCTACCTTTAGTGTTTGTTTCAGCAATTTTACAAGTGTTAAAGGCTAGCTTCTATGACTTGGACTGCTTGCCCAAGTAAGGGAAATCAGAGCCCTCCAATTTATGCCCCCTTATCCAGTTACCAATTTATGCCTCCTTTTCCAGCTACCCAGATACAAGTCTGAGCCCAGAGAGGGATCAATCCAACACCCATTACAATCAATGGGAAGACTCTCAGTGAGTTGAGTGGGCATTGGATCAGACTCAGTGTAAGCAGACACTGTGCCTGCACAGCCTACCCCTCCTCCTGGAGCCAGTAGATTAAAAGCAGGGAAGATCTTAGCCTTTTCTCTAGCTTTCCACACTTGTTGACCAGTGCAGCTGAGCCTTCACTGGTGGTTCCTGAAACTTTCTGGTGGTATTGGCCACCCACTGACAACAACAACCCCCCTCCTTCCTCAGGGGAGGAATGTGACTCAGAGGTATGTATCTGATGGATGATGCTTCCTGGGGATATTCCTAGGGTGGAGCAATTTTATCATCTGTTGCTTAGTTCTGGCTAATGTCACCATCTAACCCTACATCCATTTTGGGGAAAACATTGCTATCAAGATTGTACTTTTTAAATAAACTGGCGTGAAATATTATATGTATTCTTCTTTCATTCTCAAAAGGCACCAAAGGTTTGTGTTAAGACTTGCTCTCTCAAAAATACTCTAGAGAACTAGAGAGCAATGACCGTCAGAGACCAGCACATACCTGCAGGTATTGCAGATCCTGCAGACCTTTGTTGTAAAATGTATGCTTATTTTAATGATGGTGGAATACGTAGATACTCAGGTGGATGTGGGGAGAGAATATTACCATAAAATTACAGACTGGAGAAATTGTTTTATGTTAATCATATAGCCACTATTTCAAAGTAAGGTTCCTAAAATTCCTCCTCATTTCACATTCTTCCTTCCTATCCCATTGTTAAGCAATCTACATATCTTATATCATGTTTCCAATCATTATGAGCATGTGGTAAACTTCCGACTGCGGCATAGTTCAGGGTAGATGGGTTGACACATTTGGTTGCTAGGAAAATAATAACAGCATTAAACAGGCATAATTATACAAGTAATTCAGAAAGCATAATTGGTATAAACTCCCTTAGAGGTTCTTACTTTAAAGACTTTCTCAAACAAAGCTGCTTACATTATCCTTAATAAAAGGTTATTGCAAAGATGGGCATTGGTGTAAGTCCCAGACTGACTGTATTTTCATGAAGTTCTGTGTGGCTATCCCCTTTGTCCACTCAAATTCATCACGTCTGTGCTCTTTAAGCTCTTCCCGTTGCTTTGGACCAACCACAGCCAGAATGTTGATGTAACTTTATGGAATGGCACTCTCTGGTTCACGCATTAGTCTGAAAAACAAACCTGGGGGTGTTGGAGTGCATTGTCTTCATGCTATTTCTAAGAACTCCCTTCCCGTCCCTCCCAGTGATTGGGGGAGGGAGGAATCTTCAATACTGTTGTCCTGACCTTTTCTCCCTGGCCAAAAGCTTTCATAAAGAGCTGTAAATCACAAGGTCTGTCTTTTATAATCTGTATAGACCCCTTAAGATTCCTTGAGGCTAAACATCGGTGGGCCAGGTCAGAACCAGCACCCCCTTCTGGAAGGCATCAAGCATGCATGTTGTGGCTTTCCTTTTTCCCATGGACTTTAAAGCAGGATGTATAAGGTGTGATGTTTGTGCTTTAAACCCTTAAGAGATAAATGATCTTAGGTTTAACTGATTAGACAGCTTAGTGTAAAGGAATATTTTACTATTTGCACTATTGGGGAATTTCTTTTTACCTGTCATTGTAGAATGACAATGAAATGAATGTTTCCCTGTTCATATTTTGCTTTCTTCATCTGTAAATGACAAGTGTTTTTCCCCAGAACATTGTATTTTTCCTCCAAAACTCTGCTGCTCTGACAATCTATGTATAAATCCTTTTTCCTTATAGTATATCATTGAATCATGGGAGTGTACAGCTGCTGGGTTAAATGTAAGGGGATGGGGGCGTGGAGTTATGGTCCAGTGGCTGGAAAACAGCTATAGAAACAAGGAAGTTGTGACTGCTAATCTTGGCCTTGATACTAACAAGAGGGCCCCAATAGAATTTACGGGTACAATTTTCAAAGGGCTAAAGGCTATGGCTCCCTCTCTGCAGGTGCAGATTTGCAAGCTCAGAAGTCCAGAGGAAGAAACCTTTGGAGCAGTCAAATTGGGAGAGAAGATTTGAGTTGAACTTCTTATACCTTGTTGTTAATTTGAGTTAATAAAACCAAATCTCAGAAATGGAGTGAGTTTTGACTCTACATTGTGCACAGAGTGTGTTTGAGAGCAGGTTCAGAAAGGCAACTGTTCACTCAGTGTGTCAATTAATTTGTGTGTGTGCAGGGGGCAGTTCTGACCAGTTATAGCTTCTCACAGGTGGCGATATCCACAGCAGCAGAGCTGCCATTTTGATTCCCCTAATAACAGGAAGAAATCCAAGTGGCATTTGTAGAGTTTTCAATGGATCATTCATTGTAAAGAACACTGGTTTCTTTGACAGCAGGGAATTATCCAGATGGTGGTTTTAGAAGAGTAAAAAAAAGAAAAAGTAAGCTTTTAAATTTGGCATCATAGAGAACATTAATTGAACATGAGTTTTTGTTCTAAATCATAAGTATAAAGATTTTTTTTTAGATCAAAAGTAATAGAATGGCCTGCAGGCTCAATGCCCTCTCTATTATTAAAACCAAAAGACTAACTCTGTTCAGCAGAGCTGGTCATGTGTGAAAGGACAGTTTGGAACACAGAGGACTGTTATAAACCAAATTGCTTTTGACACTGACAATATTATTAAAGATCCCTCTAGTATTGCCAGTTAATGTTATAATCATTCCAGTTCCACACATTTAATTTTTTTAAAAGGATATTCTCTGCTTTGCTTTATAGCGTTTCAATCTTTGTTTTACTACCCAGCATTCAAAATAATGGTCTGCATAGATCTGCAATAATGACCAAATAAGGTTTATATTTAAGTCCATGTTTGCTGAAATGTGATGAGTTCTCTAATGCCCTGAACTGAAAACCAGACTCATTTGAATAAAAGCACTTGGGGTGCTAACTCATAATTTTTTACAAAAATTCTGCCCTGATTATTGTGAAACCATTGCAGGCATGTTTAATATATCTATTTTTACTGGTTAATTACCACTCCATTTGGAAGTGGACTCAGTCTATCTTATAAAAAGATTCTGTAAGTCTAGTTGAATAATTTAAGGAGTATTCCTGTTTGTTCAGTTTCACACAAAGTACTGCATTGTACTTTGTCTGGGTATAAATTATTGATCCCATTACAACTGAGTTGCAGACTTAATCATTCCGCTATCGTAGCTCTTAGGAAAGTAACAATATTTTTACAAAAAGAAAAGGAGTACTTGTGGCACCTTAGAGACTAACCAATTTATTTGAGCATAAGCTTTCGTGAGCTACAGCTCGCATCCGATGAAGTGAGCTGTAGCTCACGAAAGCTTATGCTCAAATAAATTGGTTAGTCTCTAAGGTGCCACAAGTACTCCTTTTCTTTTTGCGAATACAGACTAACATGGCTGTTACTCTGAAACCTGTCAATATTTTTACATGCATGAGTAACATACAAGATCTGTATTTACTGATTTGTTTTTTATCTGGTACATTGCTAATTGTCATCAAAGATATTCTATAGTGTAAATGCTCTGAAATGATGCTATAGAGGTGTAAAATAAGTATTTTGACTTAATGATGTTGCATCTGAATGGACTTTGCCTTCTGGACTTAATTTAGAGGTATTGGATGGCTCAAGGGATTAGTAGGTTATATGACAACCATTAAGTCACTAGCTCAAAGGTAGCCCAAGTCAGATTGTTACCAAATTATCAACCATCAGTTTTTTGGCTGTCCACAAAAAAAAATGTTCTCTCTATTTGTTATTTATATGGTCCCTATTCCTGCAGTACCTGAGCAACTTGAAATCTTTAATGTACTGTAGTTATCCTCGCAACACTCACTTTGTGTGAGGGAAGTACTGTTATCCATATTTTGCAGATGAGGAAGTGAGGCACAGAGAGGTTAAGTGACTCACCCAAAGTCCTACAGGAAATATGTGGCAGACCAAGAATCTGAATTCAGTTCTTCCATGTCCTAGGTGTAGTGCCCTAACCACTGCATAATCCATCCTCCTTGTCTCTGACTCTGAATGGAGAGAAATGTCTGCATGACATTACTACCATTTGAAGTGGCACTAATTAACCCTCCTTTTGGAAAGGCAAGAACATAATCAAAAAGTTATACTTTGTGCTCCATTGGGCCCAAAAGAAAACCTGTTACACCTCACTGGAAAGCTAGGAATCAGCTATTTCACTGTGAGCTGTGGATGCCCAGTATTTCTAAAAATCAAGCCTGCTAGGCTCTGTATACACTGCAGATGAGGGTTTGACTTGCAACTCATACAGACATAGCTAGATTACAGCTAATACAGGTAACTCACTCCAAATAGCAATAAGGACCTGGTGCTGTGGACTAGCAATGCCAGCATGTACCCACTGGGACAGGCGAACTTGTACAGACTGCACTGAAGCCCACACCAATGTCCTTACAGCTGTTCTCAACCAGCTAGCTAGCCTACAGCTAGTGTGGGTATGTCTCTCCAAATTACCCCTCAGGCGGCAATGTAGATGTAGGCCTATTTAGATGCCTACATATGGCTTTAAGAACCTAACTTTGGACACATTTTTTTTGAAAATTTTGGCCTTAACTCATAAAAAGATACCAATCCATTCTCCTAAAAAGAAATAAGCCTTTACACTGGGAAAAATATCATGTACAGAAGCTTTTTGAAGTACAATATGACCTGTCTCAATTTAAATATTATTAATGTGTCAGTGGTGAAATTATTCACTGCTGAAAATATCAGTGCATCATTTCACTAAGCAGAAGTAAAAACTCTTTGTAAGACTTGCCTGTTATATTGGGTATTATTCATTCCCAGTAACAAGGGAAGAAGGTGTAACTGTAGCATCCTTGTGGCCAAGATGTAGTCTGCTGTGCAGGGGTTGGACTCTAGCAAAGAAAAGCCACACACAACAACATAGCAGGGAAACTCCCTTCCATCCCAGAGGCATCTGTTCCAACCGCCCCCCCCCCACCTCCGCTGAGTAAACTCACAAACACTCACACCCCAGAATAGTTCAACACATATACAAAAAGGGAAATATTTATTTACAGAGGAATGAATAGGAAAAAAAAGCAGGGAAAGAAGATAGGGGGAGAGATAAAACAGGGTTATATCCAACACGAGGCCCAGTACTACTACAGAACGAAAGGACAGATGCTGAGCTCTGAATCTAGACTCAGGGTTTGGGCCTGCTGGGCAATTCCAATCTGGTAGCAAGTCTTGGGTGCGCCTTGTCATCTTTGGTAAACTTTCCCCAACAAACCCCTCTGGCGTTCTCTTTTTCCACTCTCCATAAATGCACTAAGATCAACAACGTCCCACCTTAACTAACTACAACCCCTCTCTTTATTCCCAAAAACACACGCCCCAGTACTCTTGGCCCCATCTGGATCTAGGCAAGGTGATACTGGGTCTGACTCTGGTTTGTTCTTCTCAGGTGATTGCTTCCTGGCCTGGTGCTCCTCCTGGCCCCCATCCTAGGATGTCCCCAGTCAGGTGCTCAGTCTCCCTCTGGCTTCAGGCTGGTTTTTGGCTGCTGCACTACATGAGGGCCTGCTCATGGTAGGCCCTTGTCTGGAGTTACAGCCATCCATATGCTTCTGTCGTTCTCCCTCTTTCTCAACCCCCTTGAACAACCAGCGTTATTTCTGGGGTTACATCAGAATTGCATTGTCTTATCTAGTTCAAAGTGACTGTTAGTATGGCAATTAAAAAAAAAAAAAACCCGAACAAAAACAGGGACAGAGGAATTCCATAATGGATCAAACCATTTATCTCCCTACCCCAGTATCCTGTCTCTGATGGTGGCCAGGATGAAATGCTTCAGAAAAAAGATGTAAGGCACCCCTTAGTGGTGGAATGACATACCTAGAGGGAAAATCCTGAAGAATGAGAGTTTATATCCCATAGTTGTATCCTATGTAACATAACTGGAGTTGTAAAGATCTATATAAATGTCTAATCTTCATTATAATTCAATATGTATGGAGTTCTAACACCCAGAGACCCCAGTCTGGATCATGAACACACACAAAAACCCAGATCCTGTCCTTAAATATGTAATCTCATATTTTTTGGCATTCTACTAAATTCTTGCCATTGATTTATATCTTGAAGGTGTGTGTTCCACGTCTATTCATGCTGTATTGGGTTTTTTAAATTTGTTACTCAGTTTTAAAATTTTCACTTTAATTGAATGTCTTTTTGTATTTGTGTTATGAGAGAGGGTAAATGGGAGTGACTGAATTTCCCCAGTACTACTGAGAATTTTGTATACCATATAGCAACAGCACTAGGTGACTCAAGTGAATATGGTAGGAAATATTCCAAGCGATTGGGTATATAGGATAAAGGGTGTTGAAATGTTTCCCCTGGGAGGCTTTAACTCATATTCACTTTTCTGATGATACATTTTTGGTTCTTATATGTTTATGAATGGCTGAGTACAAATATATGTAATCAGTCTTGGAAAGAATATGTAATCAGTCTTTAAAAGAATATGTAATCAGTCTTGGAAAGAAAGAGTTCCCTGTCTTTCCTGCAGAAAGTAAGGAAACCAGTATTAACACCACTCTCTTTGCACATTCTCAACTAATGATTACTACATCAATGAGGCCAGGATTTCACCCAGTGAGAGTGAAGTTAATGGCAAAACTCCTATCGACTTCAATGGGCCAAGGTACCATCCACTCGTTTGAGGGTAGAGTAAGCAAGAATCAAACCAATGAAAGAGCTAAACTACAGACTTGAGCTTTAATTTCAAAACCTTATAATTCAGCTCATGTATAGTTAGGATGATAAGCCCAACACAAAGGCCAACAACATAATGAAGGTAAACATTGCTTTTGTTCCAAAAGTAATTCAGAAAAATCAGTGTTGGGCAGATCTTGTGTTAAAGCACATACTGATAGCTCTTAGCTTTTCATTCATATTAATGTTCCATAAAGTAATTTTTGTGCAATACTGCCTCCTGGTATAATTCATTTTGAAAAACCTGACATTACCTGGGACTGATCTGGCTGATTTTAATGCTGTTTCATGTTAGGCTACTTAATGATGCCCACATTGATGGATAGCTTTAGACTCTTATTTAGATAATGTGGTTCTTTTATCTAACCACAAATCCAACTTTAAATGACGACGGTGACTATTTTCAAGATGCAGCTCTAGTCAGACCAAGACAATACATATTTAGTTCTTGTTATCATAGTTTCAGGGTTAACTGTACCTTTGAACCCCATAGCTGGTCTTCCTTAAGGGTATGCACTTAAGGTTTGTGGCTTCTGAGCAGTTACCTCTCTTGGGCAAAGCCCACATCTCTCTCCCTCCAGAATGGGGGTTGAGTTGCGCAGTCGGTCTGAACCTCACTGTTTTCCCCAGCAGGTCTGACTATTTAACCTTTCTCCAGGGGCTACAGCAGCATATACAAGTTACCAACCAACCTTCACAAAGCAAAATACACTTGTTCTTAGGGCAAGAACATTACAGAGACTGTATAAAACAAAAAGTTCATACAGATATGTATCCGTCTTTGAAACCCTTCAACTGGATGTGTTCTGCTTACAAGTTCATTTCAGATTGTACTTGAAGAACCAGAAAAGTGCCCCCCGCACCACCCTTTGGAACATTTCAGCTGTTTGGGCCTTTGATCAGTGCCCCCCTCCTTAGGGGGAAGCTTCAAAAAGCTGTGTGTGTTTGTGTGTGCTTTTTGAATAGCTAGTGTTATGGGGTGGCTAATGCAAAATTCTCTAGTGATTCCAGATTCTTCAGGAAATCCATCTCCAATGAGCTAAGAAAACACAAACATGCCCACTCACCCCACCTTTATCAATATGGAGGTCTATGAGTATAGCTCATACTGTCTGACCCATCTCTGTATAATGGCTTTTTGAGATTGTTCTGTTTAGGCTTAAAACTACAATGTGGTCCCCAAATGTGCTGCATGTAGTTGCAAAATGTCACACCTAGTATGTAGCAGGAAAACGTATTCTATGGTTGTAGCATTTCTGTTAAGCTTGCATAGCATTATACAAAGTCTTTGCCATCTGTAGGCATCTATAGGCAGGTATAGATTTTAGTATCAAGTACCTTGGGCGGGGGCAGAGTTGGATTTATGCTTGTGGCAGAGCTCCAACCTTGTCCCCGTGGGTCCCGCACTTCTAGCCAGTTTATGCTAGCCTCAGAGGCTCACTGTGACCCTCCACGTAGCCCTTCTCTCTCTAGGGCCAGAGTTACTGTCTACTGATCCCTTTTCATCATAAGCCAGCAAGGAGGTTGGTTGGAGAACTCCCACAGTCTCTGTTGTCCCTATGGGCATATTCCCAAACAGTTGAGCCTCCTGTCCTGACAGGGGCTTGTCTTCCCTTCCCAGGAGGTGTTTCTGTAGTGGCAGGTTGGGGGGAACCTGGGCTCGCCCTCTACCTCAGATGCTGGCCCAGGGACTCTAATGGTAGCAGCTGTTGGCAGCCGACCTTTCACTGCCAGAGTTGCTACATTTCCCTGGGCCCTCTCACTTCTACGTTTGCTACATTTCCCACAGCTCTCCCGCTTCTCTCTTCTTCACCCTTACCTTAGGGCTCCCTTACCAATGGTTTGAGGGTGTCTTCATTAACCAGCCCTTCAGCTACACTTCCTCTCCTCTGGCTCCCCAGCTCCCCTCAGCCTGACTGGAGTGAGCCCTTTTATAGAATCAGAAGGGCCTTAATTAGAGGCAGGTGTTCACATTACCTTAATAGGCTCACCTGACTCTTTTCAGGTTAATTGGAGTCAGGTGTTCTCATTAGCCTGGAGCAGCCCCTGCTCTGGTCAGTCAGGGAACAGAAAACTGCTAATCCAGTGGCCAGTAGATCAGCCTTCTACTACTTTGTTGTATTGACACCTTTGAGGAGCGGTGGGCGCTCTCAGGGGTTCTGTGCTCGGTGTCCCCATCCGGTTCCCTCCGTCTGACCCTTTGATTGAGGGGAAGAGCGAGAGACCCCAGCCCCAGCCGTTGCCGCTGTGGATACCATCATCACTGTCACCTACGTGGGGTTGTATAACACGTGGGTGTAATTCCCCCCCCCCCAAACTGCCCACCCCGCAGCCATACCCATCTTGTCGGGCACTCTCAGGAGAGGAATAATCGGTGATACTGGGCGTGGCACTAGGTAACTCGAGGGGGTAGAAGACCACGAGTGTCGAGGAAGCTCCCCCGCTCTAGGCCACCAGGTAACTCAGGAGAGTGGAAGACCACGACTGTCGAGGAAGCTCCCCCGCTCTGGGCCCAGGCCAGGCTGAACACTTCTCCCTCCTGAAAGCTGCTGTGTTATACCTTCTGTTTGCTCTTGTTTTGTTGCATAGTTTTGCTTTATCCTTTTTGGTGATTCTTTGTAAGTGTTACACAAATAAAATTCTTTTCTGCTTCAAAAAAAACCCCAAAAACCTACTTTGTTGTATTGACGCCTTCGAGGAGCAGTGGGCGCTCTCAGGGGTTCTCTGCTTGGTGTCCCCATCCGGTTCCCTTCGTTTGACTCTTTGACCGCATTCCTGTCCCTGTTGTTCATTAGTTGTGCCCCATAATTATTTGGTTTTCCAGGTCCTGTGGACCCCCCTCTTAGGCTGGGGGGGGGATCCTTTAGCAGTGGGCGGGCTTTGCCCACCCACTTCCTGGATCCCAATACGACTACTTTGTTGTACTCAACTGGCCTGGAAATATGTGGTGTGGTTTTTTTTTAACTCAATGCCCATGAAATATCTCATCCTTCACAGAACAATAACTCTTTTTAAACATACATCTCTTGAAGATGTGTGAAAACTTTTCATCTTGCTTCTCCTTCTATCTCTTGGTAGTCTTACTGCTGCCCATCAAATGCATTTTTTCCATTCACATACCGAGGGCCAGACTTAGCTCCTGGGTACAAAGAGAGCAAATGGCATCCCGCTGTGGCAGCAAGGACACCTGTAACTCTGAGCAGATGGTAGCCTGGTCGCTATCGTCTCCCTGAACATGAGAGCAGCCATACCGGGTCAGACCAAAGGTTGATCTAGCCCAATATCCTGTCTTCTGACAGTGGCCAATGCCAGGTGCTTCAGAGAGAATGAATGGAACAGGTAATCACCAAGTGATCCATTTCCTGTTGCCCATTCCCTACTTCCGGCAACCAGAGACAAGGAACACCAGCCCCCCCACCTTCTCTAATAGCCATTGATGGACCTATCCTCCATGAATTTGTCTAGTTCATTTTTGAATCCTGTTATAGTCTTGACCTTCACAACATCCTCTGGGAAAGAGTTCCACAGATTGACTGTGTTTTGCAAAGAAATACTTCCTTATGTTTTAACCTGCTGCCTATTAATTTCATTTGGATATCCCTAGTGCTTGTGTTTATGAGAAGGAGTAAATAACACTTCCTTATTTACTTTCTCCACACTAGTCATGATTTTATAGACCTCAATCATATTTGCCCCTTAGTCACCTCTTTTCCAAGCTAAAAAGTCCCAGTCTTATTAATCTCTCCTTATATGGAAGCTGTTCCATTCCCCTCATCATTTTTGTTGCCCTTTTCTGAACCTTTTCCAATTCCAATATATCTTTTTTGAGATGGGGCAACCAGATCTGCACACAGTATTTAAGATTTGGATGTACCATGGATTTCTACAGAGGCAATATATTTTCTGTCTTATTATCTATCCCTTTCCTAATCATTCCCAACATTATGTTAGTTTTTTTTGACTGACACTGCACATTGAGTGGATGTTTTCAGAGAACTATCCACAATGGTTCCAAGATCTTTTCTGAGTGGTAACAGCTAATTTAGACCCCATTGTTTTATATGTATAGTTGGGATTATGTTTTTCAAAGTGCATTACTTTGCATTTATCAACATTGAATTTCATTTGCCATTTTGTTGCCCAGTCACCCCGTTTTGTGAGATCCCTGTGTAACTCTTCACAGTTAAGTCCAACGCAGACTCTCTTGAGTAGTCTGGGGCTATACCTCAGAAATGTACCTCATTTTCTTTCCACTGGTGGGGGGGATGTCCTTCATTAGAGTGGACTGCAGCACCTTGCTATCCTCTAATGCAGCAGTTAGATAGTTTCATTATTGAAATAACAACTTGTGACTCATGTGGAAGCAAAATGTTCTCTAAAGCTAAATTGAAACAGAGTCTACATGAGTGAGCAATGGTCCACATGCACACAGCTGCTTAGCCATGTACAGCCTCTTCAAAGAAAAAAAAAAACAGGAGCCAGTAATAATCCAGACAGACCAGTGATGGAAATGAATATGGCTATCTTCCAGGGAAAGTGGTCCACATGGTTCAGGAATGAGGGGACTTGATCTGTTCTTTGTACTGACTTATTTGTCCCAAATAAAAGAAGCAAGTTCTTAAAAATGGAAAGACTGAAATGTAACTAATCCAGAATGCACAACAAAACTGCCTGTTTGGTACTTTGGCTGTTGTCTAGAAGACTCCCCAACCAAAAGTTTTGAGATGCCTTTTTTCATTAACTGTGGGAGCTTTCTATAACTGAATTGTTTCATTATTAAAGTAGTTTAATGTAAAGCAAAAAGTGGAGTTCTAAGTCCTGATACTGTCCCATGGAAGTCAAGGGGAGTTTTGCCTTTCACCTCAGTGGGAGTGGGATGAGACCTTAGTGATGATGATGACAACAACTATTCCCGAAACAGCTTGAAACAACTATTGATCTACAACAAAAAAAACAAATAGCATCACTTGCCAATGTTGTTAGTGTTCATCCCATCTTTGCGTGCTTAGGTATTTTGTTCTGAAGTTCTTTTTTTTTGAAAACCCAATAAAATGCTCATCTACCTGTCATCTTGTGACTCAAGTCATTTTATTTCCTTTGTCATGTTATAACTACCAATTCTTCCGATGAAGTGAGCTGTAACTCACGAAAGCTTATGCTCAAATAAATTTGTTCATCTCTAAGGTGCCACAAGTACTCCTTTTCTTTTTGCAGATACAGACTAATGCGGCTGCTACTCTAAAATTCTTCCAGTGTCCTCTGTAAATTTGCACTCTTGGGATGCACTGATTGGTGCACCTTGGACAGGAATCTTCTGGTGGTAGTGCCCATTAGAACATTTACTATCAGCATTTGAGAATGTTCTGAGAGTGAGGCTATAAAACAGGTTGTGATACAACCTGCCACTTCAGTTCCTTTCAACCACAGCAAAAGATGGATGGAGGTGAACCTCTTCAGATCCCTTTGTAATATGCAGAGATCATCCTGAAGAATTCAGTTTTCAAGTAAGGAACCTTCATTTGCTTTTTGGACTGTTGCCTCGTGGCTTGTTCTGGCTGTGAGTGATGTCTTGCCCACTAACACTGCTTCTGCTTCTGGTTTGACAAGACACTAATTCAGGCACACTGACAAAGTATGCCTTACTGGTACCCGGGCAATAGCCATAGCATCAGCACCTGACTCTGACTTGGACTCTTGAGGGATCATTTCAAGGAACACTTTTGTGCTGGGAGAAGTAATGATCTTCATCTGAATTGTAGTTGCTTCCATAATATGTTTAACCTAGTGGATCAGTCCATCTAGTCTACTAGCCAACTTCCTACACTGGCCCATAGCAACTTCATTTAAGGAAGGATTAAAACCAACGTTCTAGGCAACAGTATGTTCTTACACCCAGGCAACCTCCATTGGCATTAATGTCCGTAAGGATAAACCAAACCAACAAAGCTGAATTTAGTCCACTGTACCTAGCAATACTCCGCAATTGCTGCTTTGCTTTTTTCTGCAGTGCTGGTTACCCCATTTCTGAAAAGATTTTGTGGAATTGGAGGGTGTTCAGGGTGACAAATGATTAAGGACAAGGGTGAAAAATTATTAAGGACATGGAAATTCTCATTTGAAGAGAGATTGAAAAGACTGGGATTGTTTACCTTAGAAATGAATAAAATGACCCTGATAAAAGTACACAAAATAATGAATGGTACTGAGAAAGTAGACTGGGAGGTTTTGTTCTCCCTGACTCATAACAGAAAATCAAGTAAGCAGTCAAATGAATTAAAAAGTGGTAGATTAAAAAATGATGCTAGAAATACTTTTCACATAATGAATAATTAACCTGTGGAGCTCAGTGTTACTGGCTATTTTTGTGGCCAAGAATTTAGCAAGTTACAAATATATGGATAACAAAAATGTCCAGAATTATAGTAATTAGTACTAACATTTTTGAGGTGATATTGAACCTCCCGCTTCAGATTATAAACCAATCTCTAAAGGATTTAATAGGAGACTTTATGTGCCCCATATTCTCCAATCTGTCAAATGAATGGTTTATTGCACCTGAAGCACCCGATGCTGCCCATTATCAGCCACTGGACTAGGACAGTGGGTCTGATCTGGTATTGAAGTTTCTGTGTCCTATGTCTTCAGCTTTATTGTCACAATCATAGCCCATGGACTTTAGTCTCACCCACTTTCTCTAATATCCCCTAAAAACAAAAAGGAGAAATAAAACACTAAAAGCTTGAGGACAGGTAGTTATTTTTCATCAGTTTTGCACTTCTTAAATAAAATTCTTCTACCTTGGTTTTTCTTGTTCTCCTTCCTAATTGTATGGCTGTGTGTGCATACATGATTCTTATCGCAAAGCTGTTTTTGTTTAACAAAGTCACTAACTTCAATTTTTCTGTTGGTCGGTTTATTTTAGCTTCTCTTCTACCATGTCTACACAACCCCTAGAGGCTTCCCCTTGCAGTCAGTGCAAATGTTTTGTACCATGAACGAACTTGTGCAACAAGTGTTATTGACAGCTTTGTAGAAGTGAAACACACAAAGTTTTGTTTTCTGCCATCTTCCTAACTATCAGGGCAGTGAACAGCACCATCATCAAGTCCCCAGACTGGCCCCTAAGAAGTATATACTAATCCCCAGTCACTCCACATCAAAGAAAAGTAACAGCTGTAATTCTAAATAGCCTTGACACCCTCCTTTGGTGACTGAATTGTTGAAATAAGCAGGCAGACTGCCAAACATCTCTCCGGGTAGTTCCCTTTCAGCTATATCATTTTAATTTACATGGAAATTATCAATACTTTAAAATGGTACTTGTCCATCAAGCTTGTTTATTTCTCATCTCCCTGATGTACTGCAATACAAATACAAATCAGTGATTGGCTGAACTAACATAATTGACATCTGCAAATTCTATCATATTGCATGTCTCAACTTCCTCATCCTGCTGTAACTGACCCAGGTCCAGCTGTTAGTGACAGCTCCCATGTCAGTCACCAGTAAATTTAATTGAATCTCACTCCATTATTTTAGTTATGCTCTACAGCATAAACTAGAGGGTGTTAGAGGATGACCTGTGTGTAATTATATTACACAAATGCATATTTATTTTGTATATGTAGAGGCTTATAAAAGCAGGTAGTTAAAGGTATATAATGCCTATGGAGATATATTACACACACTACCTTAACACTGTTCTTTTTAAGGGTGCAAAGTCAAGAACTTAAAATTTAGGAAATCTCAGAGTTGTGGTAGTATTGCCCTTGTCTTTCCATGCCTAATGCATGTCACCTTCTCTCTTTATGCCTACTCTTAATTGAAATGCTGAGTGCTCTCAATTTTCATTGATTTCAGTGGAAGGTTGAACGTGCCCAGCACCCTGGTGTACAGGTTCATGTTCTGACTCAGGATATAGAATGTGATCCTGCAAGGTGCTGATCACTCTGGCCTAGATCCATCAAAGCACCGATGAAGTGAGCTGTAGCTCACGAAAGCTTATGCTCAAATAAATTGGTTAGTCTCTAAGGTGCCACAAGTCCTCCTGTTCTTTTTGATGTGTTTACTTAACTTCCATTCTAGCCGATGTAAGTTATGTCATGCTTAATTTTAAGCATGTGCTTCAGGTCTGGATTTGGAAAACAACCGAAACAGTTGCTGGAATGCTTTTGTAAATGCTTTCCTAAAGGGGACTGGAGTGCTCACCTTTCAGAATAGAGTCCTTAGGAACGGAATATAGGAACAGCCATAGTATATCAGACCAGTATTGGCAAGTGTTCACAAGATGGTGCAGAATCTGCAAAATGGACAGTTATGAAATGTTGACCTTAATTATATTCCAAATCACATCTGTAGTGACTCAGCTGTAGCTCTTTTTGAACAATCTCTAAACATTAGGACTCAGATGAGTAGCTTCTGTTGTGTGCTATAGGAGTAGATGTTCAAAGCAGCTTTTGTTTTTTTAAAGTAACAATATAATTCTCAATTAAATCTCAGAGGATGGTTTTAAAAACCTGTAGAAAGGTGATTCTATTCTTTTCTATAGGCCATCTCCATAAGAGATACTGCCAGAGAAGGGAAGCGTGAGTGGAGAGGGGTTGGTAATAGTGAAACAACATAGTTAACACGGGGGGGTGCTCCCTTATTTGTTATGTGTGTGGGAGATATTTCTCCTCCATTTTTGGAGTTGTTGGTCCTCCATTTATCCTTCTCCACAGCTGGTCAATTAAGAGGCAACCCACCTGACTCATGGAGTAGGGAAGATACGGAATATGCTCAGTGCCTTCCGGACTCCTTTCAACATACAGCAGAGGGAGAGAGTAGTCAAGCACTACATTTCTGCATAGGACACAAGGCAGGCTGGCTGCATAGGCATATGCAACCTCTCTTGAAAAAGCCTTCCCATCAGGATATCAGCTGGCTCCCCACGGTGGGGAGGACCACCTGGGCCATGTAGCTCCATGAAGGTCATATACCTTAGCTCACATGTTACTCAAACCATTCATAGTTTGTGTGGACAACTGGTGTCAGCTTCAAGATGTCATAGCTTTTTTTCTTTTTGTTCGTCTTTCCCCATTTCAATGTGGGTCACTTAACTATCCATCCATTCACTCTCCTGCAACACAGCATGGGAAATATGAAATGGATTAATACAATGCAATGTTGTAGGGGAGGAGATAAAAATAGCTGTTGAAAACTTGGGGAGAAAGTGTTGTTGAATGTTCTATTTCAAAAACAAAAATGCCTTCTAGCAAGCTGAAAGAATGATACACTGCTCTATCGATGATAGCAACCAAATCCCTTAAAATGACTTAAAAAATTATTCAAGAGAGTGGCATAACTACATGCTACACCTGCAGTTTTGCATCATATGTTATAGAGGCAGCTTGTAGCGGGTTGACGGAGTACAGGAACATAGCTAGTATTTGGGTAGCAGTATTTGATTTATTCAAATTAAACCAACCAGGAGGATGTTTGGACCTCTGGCAGCAGGCATGCTTCATACAGTTAAATTTTAAACAGATGCACCAAAGGGGATAAGCTGGAAGACTGTAACATTGACAGATAGATTTAATACAGCTCACCTGAGCTGTGGATGCCACTGAAGCTCGAATGGATAGTCAGAATGGATAACGCAAAGCGAATCTGATGTAAAGGTAAAATGTATCCCTGTGAAACTTAGCCAATGGAGCTATGACAGTTTGCCCCAGCTGAGAAAGATTGTAAAAGTAGTGTTGTATGGTGAAAACATGTCACAGGAACGGTAGGGGAAAAAATTATATCACTTTGATACTCTCTTTTTTCTTTTCTCCTTCATTTTCCATTTTTCTACTGTAAAAGAATTTAAAAAGAGGAAGGAAGGAGAACAAAAAGTCCCCCACTTCCGCCTTCCCCCCCCCAAAAAATCACATTTGAATTTAGCCAAAGAAAGCAATTTTTTTAAAAGGGCCAGTTTTTAATGGAAAATATAACCTTTCTGTCTAGCTCTTGTGAAACATCATATTCTTCAACTGGTAAAAGGGGGATGTGCTCATTTAAGGAGCAGGATATCTTCATAGTTTTAGAATATTTTAATGATTATTTGGCTTGATATTCACAATAATCACACAAATTTCATCATCATACTTTTGAATATAGTATATTTTTAAGCATGGCATGGATTGATCATCATATGATAGGGACAAACCAACATGGCTGCTTTAAAGGATATTTATGCCTCTCTAACCTATTAGACCATTTCTGGCATATCAACAAAATAACAGCTAAAAGGAGAGCCCTACGCCCTAAGGAATAGTTAACCTGAGTGTGGGCAGGCTGTATATAAGCATCTTGCAGTCTCTGGACTTTCTTTTAGGGGAGAAGTTGTACTATAGGCTCTATGCTGGTGAAGACTTCTCATAAGATTGAAAATAATTGCATATCTGGCTATCTTGATCATGCTCCTCCCCTGGCTAGCACAGCCCAGTTTTGACTGGACTGGGACTGACTATTTTTTTTCCAGGTTATGGCCCTACTCCTTTTCTACACTGGCAGAATCTAGCCCTGTCAGGCTACTGTAGCCCCTGTGAAACTTCCACTGAGCAGATGGGGAAGCGGAGAAGATTGCAGCCAGCTTTAAAATATCAGCTAATATACTTCACCAGAATAGCTACTACTAGGTGAGCACGCTCTGTTCATAAAGTGAGGCGCTGTCGAATTTCTCTCTCCCAGAGTACTGGGTGCAGATATGTTCATAGATGTTGCTCTAAAAAGACATGAAATGCTTTCACCATGTGTATGATTAAATTAAAAGAGACATCCATATTAAAATTTCTTAATAGGATAGAAGGAAACAAGAGGTTTTTCACACACTGATACCACATGTCATATAATCACAATACACTATAAGGAAATCTATAAACTTGTCAAAGAAGCAATGAAACACACATTGCAATACTACACAATCAATAAAGTAATTTAACAAATGGTGTTGCATCAGGGAAAAGGTATCTGTATGCTCCTTTGGTCATACAAAGGTTTGGCTAAAACTGCATTATCTATCTACTTTTTACTAAACAATATATAGCAGCATAAAACTATTCCAAAGCTCAACTTCCGTAGTTAAAGGAAAAAAGTTATCTCTCATGGGAGGTCATGAAAGAGAATTTAGCTAAATTCATACTTCATACTTTATATATTATAATTACAGATAAAATAATACATTTAAAATTCTGCAGAATTTACTAATTCACCTTATTTTCAGACAGCATTCAGAATCACGTTACCAGAGGTGAGAATGCAGTAAAAATATATATTATTAAAGTGGACAACTATCAAAAAAGTACCCATATCCATAGGTGCTCACTCTGGGGCTCAAACATGGACCAAAAAAAAAGTCGGTACTCAGCACCCACAGGACTGGATTAATCTTTTGTAGGCTCCAGCACCTGGACCATCACCCCATGCGCAAACTCTGCCCCAAGGCAGCACCCACCTCTCTGTTCCAAGGCCCTGCCCCAGCTCAGCCTCTTCCTGCCCCCAAGGCTCCGCCCACTGCTTGCATGGTGGGAGGCGGCAGAGAGGAGCACCCATCTGCAAAAACAGAAGTGAGCGCCTGTGCCCATATCTCCCTTCTGATTCCACCTGGTAACTTCCCATCTTTGTTATGTTCCAGTCTAGAATGGGAGCTCCTATTCACTTCCACAGTACAAATATTGATGAAGAATAATACTCAATATCAGCCTGATATTGTGAACCTGATACTGTAGTCCCTAATTTTTGTTTTAATTTTTTTTTAGTAATTGCCTTCAGAACTGTCAGTCATATCTGTACCTACTGCTGGCATATGCCATAAAGGAAATCAACCGAGCAGCAATATATATTAATTTAGCGTGATATGAAGAAGTAAGATCTAAGGAGTCCGATAAACAAAAGTCTTCACAAATATTTCTTGAAAGAAGTTTACCATTTCTTTTGGAAAAGTGGGAGCAATATTAGAATTTTAAATAGAAAATGAATCCCAATGAAAATGAATCAAATTTAAATTGACACCCAGAGATCAAGCTATGTTCAACACCCTTCTTTTTTTTTTCTTGTGAGAGAGACACTAGTACAGTTCAATTAAGTAAATATTAAAAACATGTATCCTGTTTAGTGTATTAGCACAAATAACTCTGTGTTAGGGGTTCACACTTGAAAATAGGGTGACCAGACAGCAAATATGAAAAACTGGGACAGGGGGTCTGGGGTAATAGGAGCCTATATAAGAAAGAGACCCCAAAATCAGGACTGTCCCTATAAAACTGGGACATCTGCTCACACTACTTGAAAATGAGCTTTGAACTCTGCCTCAAAAGTGTGGGGAAAGCCTTGCCAAGTTATGCAAAATAATTAAGTACATCTTACAGCATTTCCTGGGTGAAGAATGGGGCAACGTGTTAAGTTTGTACAGAGCCACTCACTTATCTGTTCACATAGAGATTAGACCATTATTCCACAGTGGACAGGGAACACGAGTAACAATAAGCGAGGGGGGAACTAAATAGAAAATCACCTTGTATCATTAGGGCCACAGTTTGAAAGCATATGTGTGCCAAATAGGCATGAATGTGAGCAATCAGGTAAACATCCAGGCAAAAATATGAAGTGGTAGGTCCAACTATCCATGTGGTGTAGGATATTCAAAGGGGCCTAAGGAGTTGGTCAATGGGAATGACCTAGTGAATGGTACTGTGAGTTGGATGACTAACTCCTGTAGGCCACTTTAAAAACTTCAGTGTGAGTACCTGCAATTACCTATGCAAGCTTATTTGCTGATCTCTACTTAGGTGTCTATTTTTGTGTTTTAAATGCAACCCTTAAATTCCTAACTCCTAACTTTTGTTTTAATGTAGTTCAGTGACAGGAGCTTTCTGAGGCAGGGAAGGCTGGTTGAGCATTGGCAGCAGGGACATGGAAAAGGGACAGTAATGAAGGATGGAAGCTGGGCAGTGAGGAAGAAACAGTTGAACGGGGAGCTGGAGAGAAGTACAGGGAGAAGAAGAAGCAGTTAGAGAGACAGCCAGTAGTGGTAATATCAGAAGAACAGATCTGGCCAGAAAACGGAAATCAATTACTGCAAATAAATAAATAAAATAAATCACATTTTTGAAACTTTTGTCAAAAAATGTGTTGTTTTTTTTCAGAAAGGGGTTCCAGACAAAAATCCATTTAAGGAGAACCAAAGTGGAATTTTTCAGCTTGTTTGCTGGCCACCAGGAAGGTTCTTGTCAATTTCACTGTCTCCCTGCGGGAATCTGTCATTTTGACTTTTCCCAATGGAAAATTGATTTTTTTTTCCAGCAAAATTGAAATTTTTCCACAGAAAACTTCAGTTTTGTGAAAAGGGCATTTTCTGACTTATTATTATTTATTTATTATTTGTTTATTATTACAACAATCTGTAACCCACTAACCCCTTTTTTGTCCTATGACTGCAGAGGTGTTGAGAGGCCACTCTACCTTGAATGGTCCTTTAGAATATATGCTAATGACTTATGCTAAACAATCTGCTCCATCTTGCATTTTGCTGGGAGATTTTTTCCCCTGACCTGAAGAAGAGCTGTGTGTGGCTTGAGAGCTCATCTTTCTTAGCAACAGACGTTGGTCCAATAAAAGATATTATGTCACCCATCTTGTCTCTCTAATATACTGGGATCAACATGGCTGCAACTACACTCCATACAGAAAATTATTCTGACTGAAAATTCTTGATCAGCTGTATTGGAGAGGTTGGAGTTTGCAGATAGTTTCAGATGCTACTGAGCCCAAGGTGTTGGTTGGAAAGGAAAAGAGATCAGAATGCAGGTGAGCTAGGAAACAATACTAAGTAGATTGCTCTCAAGAAAATATAGCAACTTAGGGTATGTCTACACTACCTGCCGGATTGGCAGGCAGCGATTGATCCAGCGGGGATTGATTTATTGCATCTAGTCTAGATTCGATAATCGACCCCTGAGCGCTTGCCAGTCGACTCCTGTACTCCTGCTCCACGAGAGGCACAGGTGGACCCCCCCAGTATAGACCAGGGCTTAGGCTATGTCTACACTAAACAACTTTTAGCAACACAGCTGTGTTGCTACAGCCATGCGGCTAAAGGTTGTGCAGTGTAGCCAGTTGTGCAGTGTATTTGTCAGCTCCCCTGCCAACAAAAAATGTCCACCCCCAACAAGCGGGGTTAGCTTTATTGGCAGGAAAGTGCTCCTACAGGCAAAGTGCAGTTCACACTGGTGCTTGTCGTTGGAAAACTTTTGTCTTTTTGCAGGAGAGGAGGGGCTAACACTTCTGAAAGACAAAGGTTTTGTCATTCATTTTCCTGTGTAGACATAGCCTTATACTCTAGGGAAAGAGCTGGAGCAATGAGGGAAAAACTGTGTATCAGCAATCCAGAAAAATGGGTGGGAAAAAGAATCAGCATTTATGGAGACAACGAGGGTCCTCTTTTGCATGAGGCTTTATGAAATGCCTTATTAAAAGCTGGTGAACTAATAACTACTGTTCTCCCAGCATTTTTAAATTTTATTTGTACTTTTGCACTAGTTTGTGATGTATTTTGGACAAGGCCAACCCTTTATAGATTCATATTGATAATTTTCTAGTTTTCCCAATACCTAGCATATATTTTAAACAAAACAATAACAACAAAAACCTCAGCTCTTTAGTGGCATTAGCCTACAAGTGGCAACAGACGTAATCCCTTGTTATAAAGCAGAAGGCTTTTCTCCCCCCCGTGACTCAGCAGGAGCTCTCTCTAAATTCTTTCTTCCTAAACTAATCTTTTGTTGCAATTTATGCTCACTTGAAACTAATGTGATACCTTGTGAGTGCATCACAATGGGATTCTAACAGATGGGCACAAATGCAAGCTTGCCAAACAAACTCCATGAGTTTCACATTCAACTATGAAGTGACCAGTTCTTATCCCAAAATATTCACATTGCTGCATACAGCTGAATTTTGGTAATTAAGATTAGAGAAATGGTTAGGCCACACTATTTCAATTTTGAAATAAGTTAGTTTAAAAAAAACACATTTTTTAAAAACAAATAGCTCCGATCTCCATGCAAAATGTGCAATTTCAGATTAGCATGTTGGGTATGACAGGTAACAAGAGGAGGGGAAGAAATATAATGAACTCTCCATACCCGAGCAGCTTTATTCAGGAAACACACACATATCTAGCTACATGGATGGATAGGAAAGTCCAAATCTTAGTGACGTTATGCAGAAAGAATTGGCAAGATTTAAACATGAATGTGAGCAACTAGAGAAAGATCCAAGTCAAAGTCCATGTTACCAACCTGAGTGACAGGCAGCATAGGAGGGCAGTTGTGGCCACAATGATAGAAAAAGGAGGTATCAAGGAAGGCTTGTTGGGGGAACATTATGAGTATGTCTACTCTGCAATTAGACATCTGTGGTTGGCCTGTGCCAACTGACTTGTGCTGAGGGGCTTGGGCTAAGGAGCTGTTTAATTCCTGTGTAGACTTCCAGGTTCAGGCCTGAGCCCAAGTTCTAGGAGTCTGTGAGGTGGGAGGGTCCCCAGAGCTCCAACTGCAGCCTGAGCCCAGAAGTCTTCACTGCAATGAAGCAGCCCCATCGCCCGAGCCCCATGAGCTTGAGTCAGCTGGCACAGGCCAGGTGCTGGTTTTTCTTTGCAGGGTAGATATAGCTTAGGAGCTCTGTTTTAGCCATGTTAAACTATGAAACTCCTTCCTCTTTCTCTCTCCAAAAGAGTAAAAATTCAGCCTGGGAAGTCCAGTTGCCATTCAATTCCCTGTAATCTCAAGGAACCTCTGGAACTTCATGGGAGATAGCTGCCAAATGTGCGACTGGGATCTGTTCCTCTGGCCTCTGTGGATCATTGTCTGTCTCTGGATTTTACAAGGAAATCTTAGAGTACAATACTATGATATGACTTTGGATTGAGGGCACACTGCTTGGGTCCACAAAAGATAAAAAAAAACCCATACACACATTAAAAGGGAGAGATCTCAAAGTAAAATGGTAGTTAGGAGCCTACATTATTTTTAACTTTCAAAGGGAAGTAGGCATATAACTGCCATTTGTGCCTTTACAAGGTAAAATGAGCTACCTACCAAACCATGACCAGTGCTATCTCCCTCAAACCCCTCACCCACTCTCATACTTGAGCTAGAATGACTGGCCCAGCAACTATTCGTAGTTTGCATAAAGATATTTTTCAGCTATGTGTCTGGGCTTTGAAAGAGAAAATATTTGAATGGGAATCAGGTTTATTTTTTAAACCTGGAAATATTTTGGTATTTTTTATAGTATATTTTGAGGAGGCCAGATTTGACCGGACAATAGATAGATCTAAGTTCTGATTTTTTGGTCAGAGGATCTGATATTTTTTGTCTGTTTCCTGGCTTCCATTGCCTCCTCTGAAGCTTTTGGTGAGTGCCAGAGTGAATGTGGACTGTAGAGGGAATTGTCAACCGGTTCCCCATGCCAGTTGGTCAGCATCCTCCCTGTCCTGCACTCCCTCTTCTTCTAGTGGAAAGGCAGAAAGGGATGATGGAAGGGCAGGGAACACCAAACAGCGAGCAAGGAAAGGACAAAACTAGGAAGAAACATCCACCAAGCATCAGGAGCTACTGCAGGTGATAAACACAGAGTCTGATGCAGCCTGTGTGAGAGGTACTTGAGAGGTGAGGGAGGGAGAATAGAGCTGGTCACAAAACAGAAACATTTTTCCTGAAAATTTTCAGCAACTATTTTTCTGAACTTTGATGGGGACAGAGTGGTGCTAGTTTTGGCCCATCTCTAGTTTCCACACAGCAGTATTGCAAAGATGGAAAAGTGGGCCATGAACTTGAAAGTCTTTTACAATTTTCATTTATGAAAGATTAGAGGCTAAACTAAATTAACATGATTAAATGTGAAAAAAACCCTATGTTTTTAAAATTGCAGTGTTCTTCTAACCACAGCTTTTAGAAAACTGGTGTAACATTTTCCAGGCTATTGCATATTTACTGTGCCATGACTCAGGTGTTGCCATGTCCTCAATCCTATCAGTAACTAAACCTGACAGAATAAACAGACATGAGACACATTGGTTCAGGAAACTTAAAAAGATCTTGACATTCTTTAACAAAACAAAAATAATCATTTTAGACATATATGGTACATTTTTTAAAAAAAGGCATGTGTGTTTCTTTCAGAAAAGCTGTTCCAGCCCTGAAAATATACTGCAAATACATGTAAATGCATGGTTTTTACTGTATCTTCTGTTAAGATAGTGGCCACAAATGCCAGTCTACCTCAGTAAAAATGCTATCACTAACCTGTGGTATTAGAGGTGGAAATGAACTGTTCTAAGACAAAGATCATATTCAAAATATTATAAAGGAAAAAATGGCATTGATTAATACTTACGTCAACTACTGTTACATTCAAGGTTAAAGTCTCAGACATTAAATCCTTCATGGATATTTTGTTCATGGCTGCTAGAAAAATTGTTCTGTAGCTCTGGAAGGATTCCTTCCAACCAAGGACTTGCATTTTTGTAACCTCATTGACTTCCGTGGGAGCTGTGGGACTCAGCACATTTGATAAGATCAATATGTCAGGGTCTAGGAATGACTACAGGAGCCTAAGTTTAACATTTTTCTTACTTAAAATTAATTGTAATATGTGTTAAATTCTGTGAAAGGCACATAGAGCATACCCTTGAGCAGCCTGGCTCAAAATACATCCATGGTCTTGGAAATAGCTGTGCATGGGTTGACTGCTATGCCTGTATAGAGCTCCAGTCCATGCACTGAGAAAAAGGATGGTCCAAGCCCGAGTGCCCTAACCTAAGCCTTAAAAGATCTGGCTTCAAGTCCCTGATGTGTCATAGAGGGTATCTTCTTGCAGCCTGTGGCAGTGAGCTAATAGAGCCTGAGTCTCAACTTCAAAGGGCTGTCTACAGTTATTTTTAGAGCACTAGCCGAAGTCTGTTGTACTGGGCTGGGAGGCTTGAGGCCGTGGGCTGTGTAGACATACCCAGACTCCCTGTGTGACCTGGGGCAAGGACTTGTCAACATGAACACTTAGTTTGCTTCAAGGTGGGTTTATGTCTACAATAGAAATGCTGCAGCAGGACAGCCATCTCTATAGTTTACCCACATCTCCAAGAGCCAGTAGCTAGGTCGATGGAAGACTTCTTCTGTTCACCTAGCAGTGTATCTGCCTTGACGGAGGGTGGCTTAATTACATCATACAGGGTGTGAAATTTTTCACAGCCTTGAGTGATGTAAAGAAGCTGACCTAATTCTATAGTGCAGACCGGTGGTTTTCAAACATTTTTTTCTGGGGACTCAGTTGAAGAAAATTGTTGATGCCCACAACCCAACGGAGCTGGGGATGATGGGTTTGGGGTGTGGCAGGGGCTCTGGGCTGGGGCAGAGGGTTGCAGTGCGGGGGTGGGGTCTGCGGGGTTGGGCCAGGAATGAGGGGTTCAGGGTGTGGGAGGGGGCTCTGGGCTGGGGATTGTGGTGCAGGAGGGGGTCAGAGCTCTGGGCTGGGGGTGCAGGCTATAGGGTGGAGCCAGGGATGAGGGGGTTGAGGTGCAGGAGGGGCTCTGGGTTTGGGGGAGAGCTCAGGGCTGGGGCAGGGGGTTGGGGTGTTGGAGGGGGTCAGGGTTCTGGGCTGGGGATGCAGGCTTTGTGGTGGGGCTGGGTATGAGGGGCTTGCAGTGCAGAAGGGACTCTGGTTGAGGGGGGCTCAGGGCTGGGGTGCAGGGTTGGGGCACAGACTTACCTCCGGTGGCTCCCGGTCAGTGGCTCAGCAGGGGTGCAGAGGCAGGCTTCCTGCCTGTCCTGGCACTGAGGACAGTGCTCCGCCCTGGAAGTGGCCAGCAGCAGGTCTGGCTCCTAGGTGGAGGTCCGCAACCGGCTCCGTGCAGCTCTTGCCCGCAGGCACCGCCTCCCCTCAGCTCCCATTGGCCGGTTTCCAGCCAATGGGAATGCGGAGCCGGTGCTTGGGCCAGGGGCAGCGTTCAGAGCTCTTTCGCCCCCCTGCCGAGAAGCCGACCCACTGCTGGCCACTTCCGAGGTGCAGCGTGGTGTCAGAACGGGTAGGCACTAGCCTGCCTTAGCTGGTCAGCCATACTGAGGGGACTTTTAATGTCCCGGTTGGCAGTGCTGCCCAAAGCAGCCCAGTGCCTTACATGCCGTGACCCCCTAACTTTGAAAAACGCTGGTTTAGTCCTAGGTTGTAAATCAAAGCACACTAGAGAACTTTTAGTGTGCGGCAGCGGGGCCCACACAGAAACTTAACATGAGGCAGTCTTGCCAGGCACTAAATGTTCCTGGAGACAAGCCCCTAACTTCTCAGTTCCTCATCTGTAAAATGGGGATAATAGTACTTCACAACCTCACAGGGTGTTGTGACGATAACCACATTAAAGCTTGTGAACTGCTCAGATGCTAGGATAATGGAGGCCATGTAACACCTTAGATATATAGTTATTTGCAGGATTAGAGACTGCTGTAACTTTGGAATTAGCATTGGACTGGAGAATATTTTTTCCAGTCACCTTTTTAAGTTGCCTACATTAGTTGTTCTTCAGCTGCTTTTGATAATTAACAAATTAACTGCATTTTGGGGGACAAAAAGATTATACTAGTGACAATTGTGCCTGTCTCTGTGATGATTTGCAAGGAACAATGTGGCCTCTCTCATCATAAGAACGGAAATAATAATTTATTTGAGGCCTGCATATAAATTGAATATCTTAATTCACTGAATAAAATTTGATCAACAATAATAAATTATTTATTCAGCAAAAATACATTTGTTATTATTCACAAATGACTGCAAGGTTAATTATTTGTCCCATGATTAACTTCTGTTGCAAAACCTTTTGATTTCTTGTTTGTTAGGATATCACAATCCAAATGGAGGTAGCATGTGATAGACCACACCCAATCTAGCCTGATCACACTTCCTTGTCAAGGTATGAATGTGAAGGGGGTAAATCACATGGGAAACTGACTTAAATGGGGCTCCATAGATCTAAATAAGGGTGGAAACTGGCTCAAGATGTCAGACAAAATTAGGGAAAGTCTCCTAAAGCCAAAGAAACAACAAATCAAAAAGGATCCTCAGAAGGATCAAGAAAAGTTGCAATATGACAACTTAAAGTCTTTAAATCTGGAATAAACTACCTAGCTCTTATAGTACTTTTGTTATCCATTGATCTCAAAGTGGTTTCTAATGAAGGCCAGTATCATTAATCCCCTTTTAAGGACAGACAAACTGAAGCATAGAGAGAAAGGAAAGTGGCTTGGCCGGAGTCAGCCAGCAGGTCAGTGGAAGAGCCAGCAGGAGAACACAGGGCTCCAGTGCTCTAGCTGCTATATTTTCTAATACTAGATCCAGATCTAACATAGCATAGCTCCACTGTGTTCAATGGAGCTACCCTGATATAAAGAAGCAGCAGATCTTTTTCAGTGTCTTTACATATGACGCAGGAAAAAATAATGTTTCAAGTTGCTTCATCCACTCACAGCTTTGTACGGACTTATTCCCCAAATGAAATGTTTTCAAGAAAATGGGGGTATGTGAAAAATCCCCCATTTCCCCATACCTGGATGACATAAGAACCCTTAAAACTAATCATCCAAAATTAATGCTGTGGAAATATAGCTCCATTATTTTTTTTAACAAGACTGACGTTTGAGTATCCTGTGAGATATTTCTGATAACTTAAGTTCCCTGGTTCTCTATCTCATTTCCTAACACGATGAAACGTGAAATGGATTCCATGAACTACCCAGGGGATGTTCCAATTTTTACAGAATAGCAGGCTCACCCAGTCTCACTGCATCAGCTCCTGAGACTGCACTGCATAGTTAACAATCCATGAAATGCAACTCCCAAGAAAGTTACAGCTGCCTGACTTTGCAGTGGCTAGCATAAAACAGCACAAATAAATCTGGAAGAAGACTGTTTCATGGCCTTCAATAATTCAAAGACATTTACTGCATGCTTTGTACATGCCCATTTATGATGATATAGACTTTAATGTACAGTCTGAATCAGTGATGCATGATGGAAAAGATATCAAAACTGATAGGTTTTATCCTTCATACCCATACTTGTAAAAATAAATTGTACATACATGCGAGACATCCAAAGATGGAGTGTCTGATAGGTTTTTAAACACACAGTGCATCTTTGTTTCTGTCATGACCTTGTGTAAACCTAAATCAATGTGAATAATCAGGTGACTGATTTTTATAAAGGAAAAAAAAAACCCTAAACAATAGTGTTACACACACAAATGTGGGGGCAAGTATTTTCAAAACCTTTTACAATGTGGAGATGGTAAAATTATGTGTTAATAATTTAACTATGAAAGGAAAAGTTACTTGAAATAAAATCAAATTTAAATGAATTTTGCTTTATGTCATCAGAAAATGAATGCCCCAAAGCTCTAATTAAAACTCAGTACAGTCAGTCAATGTTTTGGGGTTTTTTAAGGTGCGCTGTAGAGCAGTACTTTGCCTATCCATTCATGTCATACCCAATTCAGAACATCGCTTTCATCCCAAGGTTAGCTCTTTTTTGACCTGAGATCACGTCTGAATTGTGGTTTGAGCAGACCAATGCCCTCTGGGATGTAGATCAGTTCATTCTGCCTGTGACCCAAACTGATGAACCCAGACTTTCAAGGGACAAATAATGTGGCAAATTGACTCATTTCATACTTTTCTCATTGCCCTCTTAGTTTCAAACCTCCAATTACACCATCCATGTTACCTTTTTTGTTGTTCTAAAACATTTTCTTCCAACAATGGAGTCTTCAGGTGAAAAGCAGTTTGTCACATTGTGAACCACTGACAAAAAATAAAATGGCACCCAGGTAAAAATACTGCCTTGCAAAAACTGTGGCATTATTACAGATTAATAATGAGAATGGGATATGGCTCTTTTAGTATGTTTGATGGCCTTAAAATAATATATTATTAAAGCACCAAACTAAATTTGCATCAAAAAACATATGACATTTTGTTAGTAAATTACATTGTTTTCACAACATTATCCTATAATACTGGCATGAGAAAAAGACAGCACTAATAAAATACTTTGGATTTAGATTGATTTCTGGCATCTCAGGGAGTCTCTGCCACTGTAATTTTGACAGGCCTACAGGGCAAGTGAAGAAATATTACATACTCCCTAGTGGATTAAGGGCAACTCCCAAATCCAGAGATTTTGAGTGGACCTCAAAGCACAGTATATCTATTGTAGATTGTCCTGCAGCTATTAAAACTAAAGTTGGGAAAACAGTGACGAAAATTATTTGGTAGCATGTCCACAAAATAGGAATAACAATTTAATCTAGCTATATTCAATCTCTGTTGTTCACTGTTCTGCTGATATTTGTATGATTAGTGTTTGGGGAGGAGCTTTTATCAATAGGAATAAAGCATTTCTTATGTAAATGGATATCTGTGCTCCAGAAGTGTTTACCCAGCAACCGCACTGACACTGATTTAGAGGGCTTAAGATTTTGGGTGTTACAGACAGGAAAAGAACAGAACAGGGTGAGATCTGGTAATTTCCATGAAAACTAAGTTTCTCTTCCTGCAATAGGATCTGTGTGAGCAGAGCTTTGTGCCCATTAGGATCCCCCTTGATTTTAACTTGAGTCTGTGCGGTTATAAGGATGCACCTGCATTGCAGGATTCAGGATATTAATACATGAAACTGAATGATCACTCCACACAAGCAGGCAGTGAAGAGGCATGTGCTGAGCAGGGTGCTCAAACAGCAGAAACATTTTTCTGTTTGCTGAGAATCCCCAAACAGACAAATCGACCAAATCAAATGAATCAATTGCTCTGTCACAGTTTTGTAATGCTGCAGTGCAAATGATAGGGTTCTGAGGATTTGATGAAAAGAGCAATCTGACGTAATAATATGGGAACAAACAAGTACTATGTGAATGGATAGGAGAGGGTCTTTTTTCCAAAATTATTTACTATCCCATTTCTAATGCTGCCCCTGGCTTATATTTCCTGGTATACTAATTGCTCCTCATGCAACCATCCTTCATTCTTCTTCAAATCCACCTCTTTGTCCAGTCCATCCCATAATGGCTCTTTTCCCATGCTAGCTTTCTAATTTGTTCATGTAAATAAAAATGAAAGAAAAAAATCCCCTTAGTTTCCTTCATTCAATATCCTTGGCTCCTTTTGAGAAATACTGATTTAGGTTAGCTAGAATGAGGGATTGTCTACATGCGGACACTCAAGAAAATTAATCCAAATAAACTACAGGTGTGAATTTGAAGCAGATTAGTTAAACCTCATTAACCATCCCTGTGTGGATGCTGCTATTCAGAATTAAAGTGACCTTAATTCAGTTTAATGTAGTACATGGAACTAAACTGAATTAAAGTCACACAGGTTTAATGTGGTTTAACTAATCCACTTTATATTCACAACTTTAGTTAATATTTTAGATTAGTTTTTTTTAATTGTTCCCCTGTTGCTAAGCCTTGAGCCTTTCAGATTTCTCTTCCACTAGTCTTTGATTGGAAAGTACCTAGTCTATTCTAAATAAAGCTATCATGTTTAGTGGACCACTACCAGAGTGTGATGATACACTTTGCTGATGGGTTGCACAGAATTTTTCTGACAGTACAGGACTGGCGAGGAATCTTTGATTCCTTTCCAGGAGAGGAGTGTGCTCTGCTGGGCATTCCCCCCAAGCGTCATACCTTCTTCCTTATCCCCATCATTCTTACTCGCAGTCCTCGTTCCTTGCTCATCCATTCCCAGTCCTCCCTCCCCATCAGCTGTTTATCTCCAATCTACTTGGGCAACCAATGCCAATTTGCTCCCCTTCCTGGCCCCTCATGCAAGCACTCATTCTCTCTTTCCAACACCACCTATATTCCCCTATCCCCACTGGTTCCCAGTCCCAGCTTCCTTCCCTGGGTTTCTGGTCCAATTTCACATCTCCCTGGCTCTGTGTTCAGGTCCTTGGTGAAAGGTCCCCTCCTTGGCTCTGCCACAACCAAGAGCTGCAATTGCAGGGCAAAGTTCTGCTCACCCCCAGGCTGCAGCATGCCCAGTGTGGATGGAGACTCCAGAATGTTTAGCTGTGAAGCTCGAGCAACGCTCTACTGAGAATGTGCAAACCATAATTTTTCATATGCTTATAACTTGGTCATATTTGGGTGGGGTTTCACAGGAGTGGCAAAAGGCACACCTTTGACAGAAAGGCCATCACCCTTTGCCAAATTTTGAGTCCCTGGTCCAAAGTATAAAGGTGCTGGAGCTTCTGAAAGACAAGATCACCAGATTTTTTTTAAAACACCAAGAAAACCGTGTAGTTTTCCCTAGCCATGTTCTCAGAAATGGTCAACCCATTTTGGTTGACATTTTCCAAAACAATTCAGCCTGAAGCAGACACCCAGGATGGAAAATTTTAGCTCAAAGTTAGTTTGGCATAGTTACAAGCAACTGAAAATAGGGTCTTATTATGGGAAGAGTTAGGCAACATTAAATAATGGGTGGTGCTACCAGCTCTGTCTACAATTTATACTGTAACCTACCCCCTCTACTTCGGGGTATCACTGTGGTTGTGATAGTACACCAGTCCCCTCTGGATGTCTGTTAAGATGCTCTCTGTACCACAAGAGGCAACGTCTGAAAGCACTCCAACCACTAGGCTCTACAGCCTATAATGCTCGGTACATCCTCATCAGCACTCTCAGATTCTAAGTAACACAAGATAATTCTAATAGGAATGCCCCGTAAACAGGATGCTAATACCCTTGCCACAGTTACTTTTAGCACATACAATTCAAACCATCAGTTCCAAACTCCAGCCCCAACTCTGCCTGGCCTTCTCTCCAGTGTCAGGCAGCTCCAAAGTCTCAAGTCTCTTCTTTCCTACCCAAAATCTGCACTCCAGAATCTGAATAAGACAACAGGACATGGCAATTTTACATGATAACCCAGCTACTTCCCTTTCTCTGCTGACAGGCATTCCAGAGGCAAACAGATATTTGTTGGATAGCTGCATGTGTTCTGGTAGGTGTTCCTCTCCCCATTAGTCTTTACTGGAAATGTTTTTGTTTTGTCAGCCTAAGAGGCAAAAGGAGGCACAAGGTTAGATTCTTCCTAGGGGAGCCTCCATGGACTTTGCCAGAATTTAAATCTATGATGAATGCCCTAGGAATTTCCCTTTTTGCACCTGAAAGAGCCTAATATTTGAATCTCATAATTCATTTACAATGAACTTAGCACTTTAAATTGAGAAAAGGAGGCAAACCATTACTGCTGTGAAGTTAAAGACAACATGACTGGGAAGAGTGACAATGCCAGGAGCAGCATACTGACCCTGCTCTCAGCAGTAGGTCCACAGCTAAAAGCAAAATCAGCAGTGAAGCCAAACAAGAGACTATCTGTTAAAAAGGGCAGGAGAAAACGCTGACATCCATATGTTATTACTGAAAAAATTAATTCCAGAGCTTAATAAATATGTCCTGCAGGCATTTCCTGAAGCTTATCCTGTGAGAAATCACAGCAGTGCCAGCACACAGAGAAGAAAGGAGTGTATTACATATGGTCAGTAACAGAACAATTCAAAGTGAATATTTAGGAGGGCACAGTGAGTCACATGTGCCAACTTGCTCAGGGATTATACAATAATTTTCCTGAAGTGATTCCAGAAGTTTGCAGGTATAGTGGTTGTGGCACATTGGCTTGTTAGCAAAAGTTTGTTTGCAGCAGACTCAAACGGTGCTCAGTGTCAGCATTTTAGAAAATCTGTTTTAAGGATCCTGTTACAGCTTCAAGAGCACATACTGTTAGTGACCTGAGATGGACTAAAAGGAAAGGGTGGTCAGTGTTGAAAGGTATAATCAAGTGGATGTAAAACTCTAGTCTAGGTTTTTTGAGCTTGTCATAGGTGAGAAGTGTCGAATTAGTTAACATTATATGTACTACTGTCAAACAAGTGACATGCTCTTTCCTCTTGTGAATACACATAGAGTTATGAAGGTCTAATAATAATAATCTGAACTGTGTGTATTTTTATACCCCATCGAACTGGATGTTGTGTGTGTCCCCAAAAAGGAAAAACAGACTCTGACACAGCAGATTCTTTTCAAATGATATGTCTGAAAAGAGAAAAGATTTCTCAAGAGGGTTCACTTTTCAAACTGTTCAGAAAATGGAATTTCCATTTTGCAGGAAATTCTGACATTTTGAAAAAAAATTCTCATTCCAAACTGGAACATAAAACATGACATTTTAAATTTCCAACAGAATGAAAATTCAAGAACAAAAATTACATTTGGAACAACCATATTATTTTGTTCCAGTAATGTCAAAATATTAAATATGAAGATGAAGATAATAAATTATAATTGACATTCATAAATAATGTGATATTAAGAATAATATTTAATATAAAAGTCAAAACACAATCAAAATGAAAAAGGAGGGGAAAAGAAAGGGAAATCAGTGATCAGTAGATCAGCACACAGTCAATTAATAGATTCAGAGATTTTAATGCTGACATCTGTGTATCACCATCTCCTCCTGTATGTCACAGAGAATTAAATTTGGCCACCTGATAGGGTGGTGTTATGCTGGCTTGATAAACTCTCCAGGGAGGAAGATCAGGGGCTTAGAAGGAGAAAGACAAAAGGGTATTGAGAAAGTGTTGAAAGGAAAAGGTTGAGAAGGTAAGTCTGGGAAAGTCCTAGTTTTGGAGACCCTTATGTTTTGATGCATTAGGCCATCTGTACTCTTTCTTCCTGCCTGTGACCTTGGTCATGAATTGGCGCTTTCTTCTGCTCCTATATGAAGGATCCTCTGTGGTATGGTCAACAAAATAACAAATATATTTGTACTTATTAAAAACAAACATTACATGTGTTATTTTCTGATCAGTCAGGCATATTTGAATAGATGTAGCCCTGGGATATTTTCATGGACTTTTTATAACTAATTTGGAGAGAGATTAGTGTGGAGAACTCTCTCTTTAATTGTCAACTTTGAGTAAAAATGAAAGAGATTTCTCCAAAATGAACTTTTGGAAGTATTGTAGTAGCCATGGGGCTCTGGAGAAATCCATTGTTATGACAATAGATTTTTGAAAGTAGTCATCCCAGTTTCTGCTACTTTCTGAATGGCTGTGCTTTTGCATGTCAAACAGAAGATATTCTTTGACTGGTTGCTTCAAAAACAGCTGCTTCTTGGCTTACATTTTTATTTTAGTCTTAGAAGAAAAAATAATTGTGAATTTTCCTTTCTATTTTAATATTTCCTTGTGTTCAGTTGTTTGGGATGAAGCTGTTGATTTGTTTTACTTTTGTTTAATTTTTAAAAACCTTTTTGAATATGACTTTGAGATGCTTTTCAGCATGGGAAATGGTGAAAAATCCTGTTAGAGTTGTTTTAACTGGGTTAGCATATTGGTTTCAATTACCAGCAGTCCCAAACCTGTTCCCTCCCTTCTTTCAAGTGAATTATTAACTAATACTGCTTCCTGGGAGCTAATTACTTTCAGTCTCTAAAGAAATTATGAGTCTGCAAGCCTCTCCATCTTCTCTGATCTCTTCCTGCTACTTGTACCATTCCAAAGGAGCAGTAAAATGATGATCTGGTACTTAAATGACCCATATGTTGTCAGGTATAATTAAAAGATATATCTATTTTTAATACATTTGATGGAACAAGGTTAATATTATTAAATTTGTTGTCTCTGAATTTTCCATGCCAGTGTTTCATCTGGGAAAGTGAGTCATGTCTGCGGTACTCCAGGAGGACGCATTACACAGTTTAATGGATAACTAAGCATGATGGGTTAGCTAATCTTAGAAATTAGTGTGTGTGTGTGTCGGGGGTGGGGGGAGAGTACTTTCTTAAAAACCATGGTCACAGAGACGCTGGTTGTGTCAGTAACCAAGCCCAAGTATGACAATCTTCTCCTGTTGTATGTGTAAAATCCATGTCATATTTCATATTTATTGTTCAGTTCAAAAGAGAAAAATGTAACAATCAGTCCAGCATATAATTAGGAGCAATGGAGAAAAAAAAGTCAATAAGCAAATAGGTTTCACTTCACAGTTATAGGGGTTACACTAAGAAGGAAGTAAAAACTGTATGTGAAAATTATTAAAAATTCCTTGACATTGCCCTTTTAAAAAAAGTTAGTTTTAAGGGGACAGCTTTATTCAATTTTAAATTTTTATTACTATTATCTTGATACACAGTGCCCTATTATATGAAGGATTCAAGTTGCAGGTTGAATTATACTGCACTGCTAATGCTACTAAAAATGGTTTTTTTTCAGCAAAATAAGCAGATATACTCAAAGACACAAGGAGCAGATAAGTTGAATACTAAGGTGTTTTTATGCAGTCATTTTTCTGCCTGAAAGTACATTTTAAAGCAGAATAAAAAGACATTTATCCATTAATACTCCAATTAAGCTTGGAGAAACTGAAAGACCCAAGAGGGAACAAAACCTGAAAAGGGAGAAGATAAGAATTTCAATTAAACTAAAAAAGATTCTCTGAGGTGAGAATTGTTATCTGGCCTGCAGCTTTTGTGGCACAGTCATTTCCAGTTTTAAGAATGAAACTACAGCAGAGTTCCTGGTGTTTAAAGAAATATGTATTTGATCCATTATTGTTTGTAATGACTTCTGGAAAGATCTGGTGCTCTTAAAAGTGAAGATCTTAATAAATAATAACACTTGATATAGACTAGTATAGTGTAGTCAGCTGCTGCTCTGCCTTTTCCACACAGCTTTAATATTATAATCCTAAATTCCAACCTTCCTGCTTTTCAGGTCTGGGCATCTCTTAAACAATCATTCTATCATTAAACTGTGTGTTAGTCAACTCCAAGTTATATCAGTTGGGAATTACACGATAATATTATCACCATTATATCTCCCAGCCAGTTGGCTTCTATTGAGTACAATAATGAACAGATGACTGTGCTACTATGATGAACAACAAACCAAGCTGGAAAACATGAATATATCTAATGAGTAGGGAACAGTGAAATTTTTCAATTGAAAATGTCTTTTAACGGAAAGTTAGATTTTCAGCAAAATGGAATTTTATGCAAAAAGTCTTAGCTTTCCACAAAACATTTCAATTTTTTGTCAAAAAAAAACAAAACCCTCTAATACTGAAATGTTTCAGTTAAGATGTGGTTTGGTTTCCTCCTATCCTTATTCTCCTCTGTGGACTGAGCCCCCTAGCCAAATGACATCTCTAGTGATGCACAATTTCCAGGTGTTCCCATGATGCAAGCACCTCCCTTCAGTAGATGGGAAGACTGTGGTGCATCCTGGGAGAGACAGTCTGACCAGGAAGCCCAGTCTACAGAGCATGAGGCACTTACCTACAGTCCCCATGAGGCACCACAGCAGCATTTCCAAATAAAAATATTTTGATTTTCAGACAAAGTATTTCAGTTTTCAATTTTGGGCTGAAAATTCAAATTTTTCAGTGGATAATTGACAAAAACTGTTGTGGGCTCTCTTATTTTCATTTCAATTTTCATGGGAGGGGAAAAAGACATTCTCTGATCAGTTCAGCTCATGATGGAGAATGTAGCTAGGGGACAGATATCAATATATCAGTCTCCAAACCAATACCTCTGTAGATAAAATATGGTCCAATTTATTTCTACGGGGGGCAGACCATAGCTCTAGTACTGCTTTAATAATCTAAGATAGATAGATATTAGAGATGGACATGGGCCAAAATCTTGGATCTCTAGCCCTGTACACTTGGAATCCGTATGTTGGCACAGATGTTCTCCAGTATCTTCATAATGAGCCAAACCAAAGCCCTTGATTAAAGTATCCTCACACTTTGAGGATTTGACATCTACATCCCAATGTTATGGTTTAAGGCCACCTCTAAACCAATATATATTGATAGTGTTGTGATGTAGACAACTGTTTAAAAACATTTAAAAACATCACAAAATTACTTCTAACTGAACATTAAATAACTCAAATTAAAATAAGTTCATATGAAATTAAATTAAGCTTATTCAAGTTAATACCAAAAACCCAACAAGTCCTTATCAGCTTAACTTTGGAAGGTGACAATCATTGTTTAGCTATCAGCTCCAAATTAGCAGGGAATTATCAATTTCAGGGCCATCTGATGTATCTGTATTACAAATGGTTGAGAGACAGAGGGTCTGATCACTCCCAAGTTGAAATTAATATGTGAACTACAGCCTGAGGCCAGCTATGGCACCCTGTCCAAATTCCAGGTATACAGGAGCCTGCTTTCTCTTCCTTCCAGCAGAATGTTGCATGAGATGTTCCACTAGAATCCAGGACAACACAACTTGGCACATTTAACAAACAGATAAAAATGTAGGTGAAGGTAACAGTTCTGCAGGCTTTAAACATATAGTTCCCAATCTATAAAATATTTGCATTTGTGATCTTTTAGACAGCAAAGTTGTTTAACCTAGGACTGCTTCAGATGTTTGACAAGTTATTCTAGAGGTACAATTCTCAGACAAATTCTGTGGGTTCCAACCACTTGCAAAACCACATACAGACACACACACCTTTATGGAAACAGGTCTGAACAGGAGTGTCCTGCTAATAGGGTTTTTTGTTTGTTTGTTTGTTGCTGGTATGTGATACTGAAAACATTAGCTAGTGATTACTTTGATGGACTTTTTAGCAGGGTAAAGGTTTCCTGCTTGTAGGTGTCAAATCTTTGATGTTACATGTTATTGAGCTCCTCTTGCTGGCCAGCCAGGATGGAGGACTAAGCACAGGACTCTTTCTAAAATATGGTTGCATCACATGGCCAGGAGCAATGCTTTCCTCTTTTCTTTAAGGTTATAAAGATGATTGCCTTGCTCATTCCTTCTGCTATCAGAATGGAGTACTCCACTTCTGATGTCATTGGTATCACATAATGATTATGTGCAGTATGCAAATGAAGATCCTCCACCATCTGGAAGTATTGGCCTGGGAAATCTTTGTAGTGTCAGCATTTTAAAAATATTTAGCCAGTTGGTCATTCATCTCATCCACACACAATTTTTTTTGCGTTATTTAAAGATTTTTGATCATCTCTTCTCAGTCATGGGTAAGTTCACAAACATTATTACAACCACTTTGCAAAAGTTCTAACTCAATAACCCAAAACAAATTGAAAAAAAATTAAGCTAGGAAAAAGTTGGGACTAAAATAATAATGAAAAATCCATTTAATCCCCATGAACCAAGCATAAAAGCAAACTTCCCTGTTTTAAGATTAAGGAACTTTCCCTTCTGTTGAACTTCTCTAATTTTTTTGGAGATCCTGTGGCTAGTATTATCTATCTTTGAATAACACTTTTGGTAAAAAAAAAAATCAGGGTAAAAGGTTAAACTTTAGCTCTGTCAAAGAAAAAAAATATTTTACTCTTAAAATCAAAAGGTGAGGTTCAGTTTTTATATAGAAGTAGCAAACTGCCAGGGAGCCAAAGGTGACTGGGAGGAGGTGGGATTAAGTGTCAAAGTAGTTTAAAGAATGGAACCTAAGGCTAGTCCCTCAGACAAGGGAAATCTCCCCAACACATGAATTCCAGGAAAATTCTATATTGTACATACTACTCAGGTAGAGGTTTATGTTCTTATCCTGTGATTGAAAGTATCAAACCCAATCCATTTTCTTCTGGGAAATAGACCAGAAGAGTTGAAGTGCCCTGGGTTTACAGCTTTGAAGCTGCTCTAAGTTACACTGGCTGCAGCAGACCACCACCACTGTGCTGGCTGAGCAAATAGTGGAGTGTCACGTGCTCCACTTCACCAGTAGCATGTGTACCTTCAAGTACCCTCTCCCTTCCAGTTATAAAATATCCCTTATGCAGGGGTTGAGGTGAAACAAACTGCATCAGAGACAATCCTCAATTACCAGTTTGGCCAGCTTTCCAGATCACAGAATCATAGAAGATTAGGGTTGGAAGAGACCTCAGAAGGTCATCTAGTCCAACCCCCTGCTCATAGCAGGACCAACACCAACTAAATCATCCCAGACAAGGCTTTGTCAAGCTGGGCCTTAAAAACCTCCCTATTCCAATGCTTCACCACCCTCCGAGTGAAATAGTGTTTCCTAATATCCAGCCTCCCTCACTGCCACTTGAGACCACTGCTCCTTGTTCTGTCATCTGCCACCACTGAGAACAGCCAAGCTCCATCCTCTTTGGAACCCCCCTTCAGGTAGTTGAAGGCTGCTATCAAATCCCCCCTCACTCTTCTCTTCTGCAGACTAAACAAGCACAGTTCCCTCAGCCTCTCCTTGTAAGTCATGTGCCCCAGCCCCCTAATCATTTTTGTTGCTGGACTCTTTCCAGTTTGTCCACATCCTTTCTGTAGTGGGGGCCCCAAAACTGGACACAATACTCCAGATGTGGTCTCACCAGTGCCGAATAGAGGGGAAAAATCACTTCCCTACATCTGCTGGCAGTGCTCCTACTAACGCAGCCCAATATGTTGTTAGCCTTCTTGGCAAGGCTGCTGACTCATATCCAGCTTCTCATCCACTGTAATCCACAAGTCCTTTTCTTCAGAACTGCTGCTTAGCCAGTTGGACCCCAGCCTGTAGCGGTGCATGGGATTCTTCTGTCCTAAGTGCAGAACTCTGCACTTGTCCTTGTTGAACCTCATCAGATTTCTTTTGGTCCAATCCTCCAATTTGTCTAGGTCACTCTGGACCTTATCCCTACCCCCGAGCTTAGTGTCATCCATGAACTTGCTGAGGGTGCAATCTATCCCATCGTCCAGACCGTTAATAAAGATGTTGAACAAAACCAGCCCCAGGACCGACACCTGGGGCACTCCGCTTGATACTGCTGCCAAATAGACATCGAGCCGTTGATCACTACCCATTGCATTCAATAATCTAGTCAGCTTTCTATCCACCTTCTAGTCCATTAATCCAATCCAATGTTTTAACTTGCTGGCAAGAATACTGTGGGAGACTGTATCAAAAGCTTTGCTAAAGTCAAGATATATCACGTCCACTGCTTTCCCATATCCACAGAGCCAGTTATCTCATCATAGAAGGCAATCAGGTTGGACAGGCATGACTTGCCCTTGGTGAATCCATGTTGACTGTTCCTAATCACCTTCCTCTCCTCCAAGTGCTTCAAAATGGTTTCCTTGAGGACCTGCTCCATGATTTTTCCAGGGACTGAGGAGAGGCTGACCGGTCTGTAGTTCCCTGGGTTCTCCTTCTTCGCTTTTTAAAAGATGGGCACTATATTTGCCTTTTTCCACTCATCCAGGATTTCCCCTGATCGCCATGAGTTTTCAAAGATAATGGTCAATGGCTCTGCAATCACAACAGCCAATTCCCTTAGCACCCTCGGATGCATTAGATCTGAACCCATGGACATATGCATGTCCAGCTTTTCTAAACAGACCTTAACTTCTTCTTTCACCACTGATGGCTGCTCACCTCCTCCCCGTACTGTGTTGCCCAGGACAGCAGTGTGGGAGCTGACCTTACCTGTGAAGACCTAGGCAAAAAAAGCATTGATTACTTCAGCTTTTTCTACATCATCTGTCACTATGTTGCTTCCCCCATTCATTAAGGGTCCCACACTTTCCCTGACCTGTCAAAGTCTGATTTTCTGAAGTCCAGGGTCTGTATTTTGCTACTCTCCTTTCTTCCTTTTGTGAGGATCCTGAACTCAACTCTCTCATGGTCACTGCTGCCCAGGTTGCCACCCACTTCCACTACCAATTCTTCCCTGTTTGTAAACAGCAGGTCAAGAGGAGAATGGCCCCTGATTGGTTCCTCCGGTAGTTACACCAGAAAGTTGTCCCCAACACTCTCCAAAAACTTCCTGGATTGTCTGTGCACTGCTATATTGCTCTCCCAGCAGATGTCAGGCTGATTGAAGTCCCTCGTTAGAACCAGGGCCTGTGTTCTGGAAACTTCAGTTAATTGTCTGAAGACAGCCTCGTCTACCTCATCCTCCTGGTCCAGTGGTCTATAGAACACGCCACCATGACATCACCCTTGTTGCTCTCACCTGTAAACTTAACCCAAAGACTCTCAACAGGCTTTTCTCCATTTTCATACTACAGCTCTTGTAGCCTATAGGACTAACCTGCTTGCTTGTGTGTATATATCTTTTCTTATAGTTTAAGTATTTGGTTTGTAATAGGTTTGTAGATTTATATTAAAGTAAGTTTGGCTGTAATGCAAGAGACCTACAGGCCATATCCTGTATGTTAAGCTAAGGCAAAGTTAGCATATCTATATTAAGACCTTCTACCCAGAAAGTAAAGTTGACCTATATCTTGTTACTTAAATAGGTAAGTACCCACACCTATGACCTTTTATCTAGACAAATAGACAATGGAGAATGGCATAGGGGGGTTTTCAATGTTGTACCCACAAACTTAACAGGTACACCACAAGGAAATTTACGTGCATATATACCTGTGATCAATGTGCACAAACATACTAGCCTATGGGGTAAGCGTAACCTAACATTTTGTGGATGAGGAATGAAATTTTGGCATAGGAGGAAGGATTTCCGTCACTTTGCCCTATAAAAGTGGTGACCCACCTCGATGGAGTGCTCCATTCTCACTTACTTCCTCCACTCTCTCTCTTACTCTTTTTATTCTATCTATTATGACTACTACTATTGGTAGGCTATACTTGTTCTTCTTAAACTTTATGTTTCAAGGAAACTAGGCTAAGCTTGATCTCCCTAAGTTTTATTCTTAGTTTGTTTATTAGGTTTTGATTTTAAGTTTAAGTTAGTCAAGTAAACCCTAAGTTAGTTTTGATAGCTCTTAGCATTAGTTTTTTCTAAGCACTGCACCCTCACTCAAGAATGGAGAAACCTGAACTACAAGACTGGTCCTGCGTCTCTTCCACCTGGTTATCAAGGAAGGGTGTGAGTATATTAACCAAAGCTTTGTTGCATGTAATACTATATAATCATATGTATCTTTTGAATAGTAGTCATGCAATTGTAACTTTGTAACTCTGGGTATGTTACCATTTACTTACTATTGTTGATTTTAATAAAAAGTCTTGAAGGATGTATCTGTCTCAGAGTGAGTTTCCTGTCATACCCCCGAGGGTCCTTTGTAAATTCTGTGAAGCCTGATTCAGGACAAGAACCTTTATCTTCTGATCAAACAGATTGGTGAGCCCATACCCATACTATTAAGACTTAATTATTATTAATATGATTGATTAATTAATTAAAATAAAATTGATAAATTAAATTAATATTATCGGTACACCCTAAATCAGGCTACACTCTGAGTAATCATACTGCTCACATACAGGGCAACTCCTCCACCTTTCCTCCCCTGCCTGTCCTTCCTGAACAGTTTATACCCATTCATGACAGTGCTCCAGTTATGTGAGCTACCCCACCAAGTCTCTGTTATTCCAGCCATATCATAGTTCTTTTATTGTGCCAGGACTTTCAGTTCTTTCTATTTGTTTCCCAGGCTTCTTGCATTCTTGCCTAAGTGGTGTAAAGCAGCTAAACCAAAAGCTGAAGAATGAGCCCCAAAAGTGTGGACGTTGGAACTTGTGAACAAAAGTTGAGAGGGTAGTGTGTAACTGACTGTTATATAGCTAATTTAATCAATGAATAGTTCTAATGTGCCACAAAAAGTCCCATCCCTGCACCATCCGCCCCAAAATGTTTCATCCCTGTTGTCCAAAATCGACCAGTAATTTCTTAAATATCTATGAATATGTCTGGAATGACTTTGAAATAAATGTCAGAGGTAGCTCTAAAATGTCTGCTCTTTTCTCCAGAGTTATATACATTTAGGGCTTTTGATGTTAGGTTTTAACTGATAGATATCATTAAAACACTCCTGATTTTTTAAATGAAGTTGGTGTTTATCCAATAAACACTGAAAAACACCAGCAATGGTTTATTGGATAAACACTAGAAATTATTACATGTATCTAAGGGCTAGACTACACAGAGCAGTAATGCAGACAATGGGGGTGTGATATCTAAAGGGCACTAAAATGTTGTACGTTAATTGGTCCCATGTAGACACTGCTGGTGTGCACTAAAGGTTCTAGCGCACTTTAACTTTTGAAATAGTGGGCGTTAATGTTTGAAAGAGTATTACATTAAAATACACAAGGAACATTACAAAGATAAAAGTATATACACATGTAATGAAAAATGTACATTACTCACTACATTATATACAAAGAGAACACCAAAACCCACCTCTCCTTCCCCCTGATTTTTGTGCAGCTGTATAAAACTCAAATTGCTAAAAATAGCCCCCCAAATGAAATTAATAAACCCTGAAAAACAAGTCCTATGTATTTTCTAAATATTGAAACAGACAGGCAAAGTTCATGGAGCTTTTTTCAAAAGACATTAGTATGGCAGAAATATGGGCATAATGAACAAATGATTGCATGTGCTTTTTGATTAAAGACACTAAATTGTTTTCTTAGTGAAATGACTGACATCCACATAACTGTTAACTAATCCAACCATTAAAATGTGTCATTTATAAAACTTGTCTGGGAAACACTGAAAATTATTTACACAGAGCATTTTGTTTCTAGAGTTTCCCACATCCGTTAGTTCTGCCATCTCTGGACTGCTGACATCAGTCCCCGGCATGGATGGAAGCAATCCCCCGTTGGTTGGAGGAGGCTGACTAGTTTTTAGACTCATGAGGTCAGCTCCTTCATGTTGTAGTCAGGGACAAATTGGGTCCTGTGATCTTATCAATAATTGTTTTGGACCCCATGGGGGTTTCCACCTGTCTCCAGGTTGTCACCACACCCTCTTCACTCTGCTTCATAGAGGATGTACCAAGATTTACCATACCAGGTGCAACGGGAGAGCACACCTGGTACCAGACTCAGTACTGAGCAGAAGGAAATTGCTCTTGTGAATCTCCCTTCACAGGAATCAGTAGAGGCTCCACCACAGCCACCTTTGGCTTCCTTCTCTTCATCATCCAATGAGGCAGTGTGTAGAGTGGTTAGCCAGGGCTCGTCTCTCTCCGGGATGGCTGGGAACCACACTGCCTCACTACCTTGGGGAATAGCTCTTGCAGGGAAATTAGTCTGGCCGTGGGAGTCTTCCTCTATGGCCTTAGTGACAGTACAAATAAACACAGTGAGCCCAGGCCTTGGATCAGGGTGGGGCACTGGAGAGTCAAGCGCTCAGGCAGGGACTGAGCAACAACAGTAAATAGGAACAATAGGCCCAGGCCCTAGGTTCCAAATGGCCTGGGAGAGGGGGAGACTGCATCCCAGCCTGGGACCTTAGCAGCGGCAGAAGACGCACTGCTGAGTCAGTGGGGATCCTGGCCACAACACACCAACATGGGTTCTGGCAGTGCTGCAGCCAGACTAGGGTTGGCTGTCCCTGGGCTACTTCCAGACTCCCCGTCTTGAGGTACCTAAGTCAGGGTGGTATCCTCAGGGGGGTCAAGCACCATGGGTTCCTTGGGGTAACTGGCCAGGGGCAGCCTCGGCAACTCCTCCGGGTAGCTGGTGCAGGTCAGGTCAGGCCAGTCCTCAGGTCTTCTGCAGGCCACTGGGCTTTCCTACTCACGAGCTAGGCCAGAGGTGTCTGGCCTCCCCAGCAGCTGCTTCTCCAGTGAGCCCTGAGGTTGGGCCTTTATAATTCCAGGGCAGCACCTGACCCTCTGGGGGACGGGCTCAGAGCTCCTGGCTCCACCCACTCTGGTGTCCGGATGGGCTTGTCTTTCTCCTGGGCAGCGGGGAACCACACCGCCTCACTACACAGTGGTATTGGAAGTTTCCTCATCAGGACCTGTTAAAGAAGAGTGGCTTCTGCCATGGATTTCCAGGTGGAAGAGGTTGAAAAAGGTCTCAGAGGCTGGTCGACATCTTAGCTTCTGTGGGACCATCTAGAGTGTGCTCCCAATTAACAGCATGCGTGTGCACCTGCCAATGAGAAAACACCAAGGTGAGCAGGCATCTACCCCAAAAGAAAAGGATAAAAAGAATCTGGATTAGTTTTCGTGGAGAGCTGGATCTCTCTGGCAGAAAACTTTATTCAACAGCTGTTGTGCCGTTCAGGATTGCAATCAGCAGGCTTTCCTGGGATTCTCTGACTGTATCCGCTGGGACAATATATTAAAATTAAAAAACAAATTGATAGAAAATGTGAGGCAGGAATTTCTTGCCATGATGAATGAGGATAATTTAGGTTTCAAAGTAGCAGCCGTGTTAGTCTGAATCGGCAAAAAGAAAAGGAGGACTTGTGGCACCTTAAAGACTAACACATTTATTTGAGCATAAGCTTTCGTGAGCTACAGCTCACTTCATCGGATGCATCATGAAAGCTTATGCTCAAATAAATGTGTTAGTCTCTAAGGTGCCACGAGTACTCTTCCTCGCTCCTTCCTCGCTCCTTCCTGGCAGGGTCACCACGGCAGCTTGGGAGGAAAATTCTAACCACAGGGTAACCCCCCACTTACTTGCCAGATAGGTGGAGACTTCCAAGAAATAACACAAACACATACAATATATTCAACACAATAGTTATATTAAACAGGAGACAAATATAACAGGGTAAAACACTGGTTTCAGAGTAGCAGCCGTGTTAGTCTGTATTCGCAAAAAGAAAAGGAGGACTTGTGGCACCTTAGAGTCTAACCAATTTATTTGAGCATAAGCTTTCGTGAGCTACAGCTCACTTCATCGGATGCATGCTGATAATACCTGTGACTTTCCCCAGTCACGTGATCTGATGTAGCAAATGTAAGGTTAATGTCCTGTTCGTATGCGTACTTTGTTGGCACCCTTGACGACCTATGACCGCAAAATTCTTCTCTGCCGTGGTTTAGCAGTGTGGCTGACTGGGTTCAGTACAGCCCAAAGGACTGACAAGTAGGAGGAGGTGGTAAGTCCCTCCATGGGTTTAATATCCAGCAGGTTATAAAATCCCCAAAACCTTACTCCCTGGCTTGAGTAAGTTCCCTGACTAACTAAAAGATGGTGTACTAACAAAGTCCATGAACGATCCTCAGGTTCAGAGATTACTCTGGACTCCTCAGCCACTGCAGAGAGGCTGATCTCTGCTGGCAGTGATCCTCTTCAGGCAGGAGTCAGGCTGCTTCTGGTCCCAGGATTTCCCCTTGCCACAAAGGAGTGCAGGGCTCAAGGTGCAAATTAGACAACTATACTAAAATCCAAACTATAATCTCCTAGCCCAGCACCCAGACACACCCGCAGCAGCCCTTGACTAGTAGCCAGAGCAGAACTGACCATGTGGTGACTGGTTTCACCTAGGCAGCTGGAGGGCAAACTCAGCCTGGCTGTGGAAGTTTCCCAGTAAAACTCCAGAAACTGGGAATCATCAGTGGAGAAGGAAAAGCCCAGCTGAGGGATCTTGCTGTCGGGTCCCTAGAGGCCAGTTCTCAGGGGGAACCCTGCATGCAGACCTGGGACTCACCAGCTCCCCACACAGCCAGTCCTGCCCTTGCCCTGGCTGGTGCCAGACTGACTCAAAAATGGCTTCTCCCCTTTCCTGAACTCTCTGGGAAGGGTATCTCTGTTGGTTGCCAGGCAAACTCTGAGTCTGCCTTGGCTCCCCCTCCATACTGAGCAGCCAGTAGACAGAGCCCCAGGAATCTATGTAATCTCCTTGGGGATTACATAATCTATATAATGGTATGCATTTATAAAGTGCTTTGTCATGATCAGATCCCTGAACAACCAAACTCAGAAATAACTGTGGACAATACATTCATCATTTTATTTGCAAGTTAAATTTGACACTTAAAAAAAAAGTTCAGCAAATTAGTAATATTTTCTCCAAACATGCCAAAACACAACACAGCAGCAGGCCTAACCATTGCCATGAATCTGTGGTTTTCTTTCCTAATTTTCTTTTCTTAAACATTAATTTCATTAATATTTTAATAACTGATCATCACAAACTTAATTCTCCCCCTCCATGATACAAGTAATTTCCACTGAAGTCAATTATTCAGCGAAGTTACTATTTAAATTGTATGGTTTTGTTTTGAGAAAAATAGTGTGCTCATAAATTTTTGCAGAAAAATCTGTTTTTACTCATGAAAATTGGTAATTTTACACTTATACTCCAGGATAAATATAGCATATCAACCATTGTCTCAAAACAAAAACAACTCTTTATAACAAAGACAATGTTGAACTAAAAAAAATAACAAACCCTACACCTTGTCCACCCCTGTACCTCTGAAACAGGGTCAAAAATGTTACTGTCATTGGTATTAGTTTTGCATATTCATATACGCTCATATTCAAAAGATGACTCTGGATCTTTATGCAAGTCAGTTCATTACTGAGGCATCAACATTCTGCTCCTATAAATGCCATGAGCCTATTAATGAGGATGCAGACACTTCTCAAAAGTTGCCAGTATTTTCATTTATGCCATGTCCCTTTCACCTCCATGTAGTCTTCATGTAAATCGTTCTTGCTTAAGTATGCTATGCATGTGCAAGTGTTAAAAAAGAGTATAAAGGTGATAGAGGACAGCTAGTTTCTTTGTAACTAAGGGGTTTTCAGTGCAGACCTTCAGTTGTTATGGCAACCTTCAATTAATGAAAATGTCATCAAAGCTATATCTCTCCAGTACTTTATACAGTGCTCGCCATTAAACTTGATTAAATGTTCCCCTCTGCAGCCAATGACTTGGCTGCAATTGGAAGCCATATTAGTAATATTCAATTTAAAATATTCTTGTTGTTTGATAATGAGAACCTCTTGTAAAACTTCATTCCAAATTAATGATTTTTTAAAAAGGGCTGTCTGTTGCCAAGTGGTTAATAATTTAGTAATAATCTACACTAATTAAGAAGCTGGTCTATAATGTGAACAATTAGGATGATTTTTACATACGGAACTGGGACCAAGATTATCACTGTGTTGCATAGAAGAATGAGACATCCTAGTTTGTTCAAGTAATTATTTATGATCAATCATATTAAAGAGATTAGCTCAACTGTCAAGCATAGAATTCTACAGAGCATCTAATCTTTTTTTCTATTGGCCCTCCCTTCCTCCCATACACATGCACAAACAAAATGTAGAACTTTATCACAGCCATTAATTATCATGAAAAAGATGGAAAATCTAAGATTACTGCATCACTTGATGTGGAAATGACATACAGGACACAAATCTATAATGGCATGTGTCTCTGGTTCTGAGGTTGAGACCTTGCACAAATATAATGACTTTTATAAGTCTCCAAAATAGCTCATTAATGTCCAGTGACCTCATGTTAACTACTCACTGAGATGGCAAGAATGAATGTGTCTGAGTTTAATAGCCTATGTGCTAACAACTTTTCAGCTTTAATACTTCCCTCTTAAAATCTCCTTGGAGCTCAACCTGCAGTAATGTGAAAACTAAATGTGGCATTATTAGAAAAGAAAATATGCTGTGACTCATTTGTCAGTAATATGAACTTTGGGAAGGAAGCTAAAAAGCTATGATATATTTATAGAATAATGAGCTTGTTCAGTTATAAGTCAGTATAAAGAGGTGGGGCAGAGGACAAGGAGTTTCCCAAGTTAGTTACATTCATCCTTCTTCACTCTCTTTGGTACAAGTGAGAAATTTTAAGAGTCTCCTCAAAAGTGGTGAAAACATTAGGCCAGACCTCAGTTGGCCTATTTGAAATCAACACCGCTATGTCAATTTACACTAGCTGAGATCTGGCCCACTGGTTTCCCTTTAAAACAAATAGGAGATTTAGAAAATATATATATTTTCAGGGAGAAATGTCCTATCGCCTACATACCCACAAAAGTAGAATTATCAAGGAATCAAGTATGATATTTCCATATCCTACAGGGCTAGATTTGAAACCTTTAGTTCTGTCTCATGAGGAATTAACAAAAATAATAAATTAAGCAGCATTAAATTCAGTTAAAATAAATGTGCCACACTGGGTTTTAATAAAAGTAGAATTCTTTATTTTACTAATATGTCCAATTTGTTATATCATGCATGTGTTCAAAGCCTTCAAGTTGCTAGCATACCCCAGATCTCTTGCGCTTGGATGGTTGAGGTTTCAAGTACAACCGAAGACACTCAAGAGCCACTTTTAACTTAAATTTTTCATTTCATTAGGTTTTGTTTTAAACGTTATAAATATTAATCTACTAAGAAAAAAATCTCTATATAAGTAACTTTAACTGAATTACTGAATAACTGAATTAAACTCAGAAAAGCAAGAGTTACAATGTTGGGAACATTGTCCTTAAGTCACCCTATTCTGTCCAATAATTATGGGCATCTAGTATGTGTTTTAAAAAATATCCTGCACTCCTGGTATGCCTAGAACTTTCACTAAAGTCAATGGGAGTTTTTGGTGCAAAAGGAATTCATAATCAGGCCATGTTTGTATATTACTACCAAAACACTGAGTCAGTCAAAATGTGGTTTACTCACAAGTTACTTAATGGGATTCCATTTTTCTCTCCATAAATTCCCTATCAAATTTGCCTATTATATAGATTTTTTTTCTGAACCACTATCTCACAAATTCAAACTGGGATTTGCACTCTCTCTTTCTTTGCTCACGCATTGTAATTGGAAATACAGATTCTGATACCAGATCTTAGGCCACATTTCTGTTGACAACATGTGAGCTAGACTAGAATCCATCTCATTTGCCCATAGCTGTGTTGGCTCTGAAATTCTAAAAGGAGCAAAAGATGGTAGACTTAATTTTGTCCCTAAAGTAAGCAGCAATAGCTCTGAATCTACCTGGGAAATAATATATTATATAAGACGTTTGAACCTGAATTTTCTTTTCAGCAGACTTATCCACTACTGTCAACAAGATGTCACAGTGCCTTCAGAAAAGTCACTTCTTGAAATGATTGATGAAATTAAACTTGGGTAAGACCAAAGTAATGCTGGCCAAAAAGGAGAAGTGTTTCAAGGAACTAATCAAGAGTCTGACCTGTCCTCACATCAAGAGCATGTGCTCTCTGTTTGTCAATATAGTAGAAAGCCTAGGGGTTCAGCTGGAGTCTCTTCTGTGACTGTAGATGCCCAAGTAGCAATGATGGTGAGAAACACATTTTTTTCCACCTTTGCTTGCAAGGAGACTGCACGGATCTCTCTCAGCTGAAGACCTGAACACAGTGAGCCATGCCTTTATCACCTCCAGACTGGATTACTGCAATTCACTGTTTGGGCTGAAAGTAGAAATAACATCGGGACTCCAACTTGTGCAGGACCTACTTGTTTCAGACCTGGCATCAGAGACAGTTTCTGTATACACAACCATAGCTGTACTTGTGTGGTACTTGTGTGGTTATCTAACTATCCATTTTATGTAACCCATCAAAGTATTTATTCTTTTATTATTTGTATTATTGTAGTTCCTAGGAGCCCCAGTCATGGATCAGGACCTCACTGTGCTAGGCACTGTACAGATATAGAACAAAAACACAGTTCCAGCTGTAAGAATCTTACAATCTAAGTATAAGACAAGAGACAACAGATGGATACAGATAGATGAGGGAATACAAGGAGGCACTGTTGGTCAGCATGATAGACTGTGGTCTCAGCCAGCAACAGCTTCACTGCTGTTTAACATTTTTGTATGCATCACCACAAAGGAGAGTTTTCAGGAGGGCTTTGAAGGTAGACTAAGTTAGCTTCTCCCAGGCATGTAGAGCAGCTTGGTAGAAAGCATGAAGGTTCCTCTTTGAAAAATTTAACAAGTGAGCAATGGAGACTGGCATTATGGACCGATCTGAGGTGGGAGTTGACCTTTCAGTATTGAAAGGGAGATGATAGGTAGGGTGGGGATAGACCATGATGGGCTTTTAAAATGAAGACAAGTAACTTATGTTTAATATGATGTAGCCAGTGAAGGGATGCAAAGATAGGAGTGATATAATCAAAGAGATGGGCTAAGAAAATCTCAATAGTAGCATTTTGAATACAAATGAGCAGGGCAAGATTGTATTTGTCAAGGTGAGGGAGAAGGATGTTGTAATTATTGAGATGAGAAATTATATGAGTTTGGACAAGAGTTTTAGCTGTTTGGATGGATAGAAAAGGCAGTATCCTAGAGATGTTATGCAGAAAGAATCTAAGATTTTGTCATAACCTGGATGTGAAGATCATGATATCTCAGTGCCTGGAACAATACAGCCAACAAAACCTACAGTACAATTCATGAGTGATAGATAAAGAATTCTCAGCCAAGGATGTTTGTTTCTGGCACATGCTACCAGAAGAGAAAAGGTGAAACAAAAGCCTGGACATATTCACAGCATAGTACAAAATCTTCTTGCCATAACCAACAGGCAAAAACCAGAAATTCTCACTGTATCCTCTGTGGATCTATTATTCAAATCTACATGAATCTATTTAGTGCCTAGCAACTATGATGATGGGCTATCTATAAATACCATAGATTATATAGTGTCATTTTTCTTTGTCTCCTTTTACAGCATAGTCAAATTCCATATCATCATCACCAGAATCTCCATTACTCTATCCCTCATCTCACATCTCCTAGTATACCCTGCTCTGTATGCCAGTTCTGTTTGCTGTCATGCTCCCTATGTTGTCTTCTCCCACTCTTGATTCTGTACCTTCTTTCAGCTTCCCTCCTCCTGAAAACCTAGTAATTATACTCTCTGCCTTCAAGTCCCTCCTCAAAATCAATTTTCCCGCTGATCTTCTCTTGTGGATTCTCATTGCCATTCCTGCTACTTGAAGTTAATATGACAATCAAATTATCATAACCTTAAGTACCCATAGAAAAGATTCCTCTGCCCTAGTTTCTTTTATCCCAGTTTTCCCTCTGTATCAATTTGATGTTACTCGTGTTATTTGTTTAAATTTAACGACAAACTGCACAGGGCAAATTTGTTGAATATTACTTTTGTGATATGTTCCACTCTTCTCCAGGACTATATTAATAAGTACAAATAACTGTATTTTAAAGAGTGTAGGGCTGTGCAAATTGCATCCCCCTGCATCTGCACTGTTGAGTCAAGTCCCATATATTTAACATATCATACCTCTATATATACTGATCTTTAAAGTTAAACAGTATAAAAAACACATTTTTAAAAATTTCCAAAATTATGTATTTAGCCTTTCTAACTATCTACACTGATGTAATCTGTATTGTGCTATCAGATTAAGAAGTGGTAACAAGAGAACTCATATATATCAGCAGTATCTAGCATTGGAAGTAGGATGGGAAGTCAAGACTAGGTATGAGCTCAATGATAAATGATAATGTTGGACTATTTGCATATCCCCCCCCATCACTACTCTGGGGAGAGGGGGGAGGGCTGTACAAGAGCCCCCTTAGCTTTTTTTCCCAAATGGTGGGAGATTCTGATCATGACATTATTTACACTGGGTGGCTTATACACATTCCCCAGTTTCTTATTTCTTGCAAAGGGGACCCTGCCCTTTGCAGGCCTTCTTAAGTATCTTCTGGTGTGGGAATCAAAAAGGAAGTTAAATGTCCCAGTGGACCTGCGAATGTCTTCCAGGAGCCAGTTTAAAAGGAAAAAGGTCAACAGTATCTTCTTACTTCGGGATTGCCTGCATATTGGTTTCAGGGACTATTTCTGGCTGGGCTGCTGAATTGGACTCGCTCTTTAAGTTTTACCCTGATCTTCATTGCACTCTCCATAGGGTTGGGGTGGAGATCTTCTAGATGGGAGCTCCCCTTGCAGTTTCAGGAGTCACTCCAGCAGTTTCCTGATGTGACTGCAGTTTCCTCCTTTTTAAGGGTCTCCTCCCTACCATACATGATTGACAGGGGTGGGGCTAGCCCCCCTACAGGGCCCCTCTTCCTCATCAGTGTGGGGCCTATGCACCCCATCCCAAGGACTCCTTCCCCTTAGAAAAGGCCTTGAGCCCTCCAAAATTCCCATTCCCAGGACCTGTGGGAGCAAGCACCATTCTTGCAGGGGACCTGTGCCTACATACCAGCTCCACAGGCACTGGGGAACATCCTGGCAAACAGCATGGTATGTCTTTCATACTGAATGGGGGAAGGCCAGGTGCAGAGGATCCTCTCTGTTTATGAATCTTGGAATGTGGGGGCAGGGTATAAGGATCCAGGCCACTGTGTTTAATAAATTTAAAGACAACAAAAGTGCATACACAAAGAAGATACAAGAAAACAAGCTGTTAATGGCAAGACAATATAGGGCAAACATCTAAATAAAATTCTGATTATAAAGAGCTGATTTTGTTAGCCACTGTTTTCCATTGGAGGGGATTAATAGGTTGCTTAAAAATGACACAGTAGTAATTTTAAATGGTGCTATTTTTTAATCTAAAATTCTTGTGTCTAATTGAGAGGATTTTTCTCTAGCTCTAATTTGTAAAGATAATTATAATGGAAAATATAAAAGCTTTAAAGGATTTGTGTTACATGTGCTATCTTTTGGGCTTCACTAGTCAGTGGGAACATAACTATTAATTTAGGCTTAAATAGAGACTTGGAGTGGCTAAGTCATTATGCAAGGTAGCCTGTTTCCTCTTGTTTTTTCCTACCCCCCCCCCCCCCCGATGTTCTGGTTTAACTTGGATTTTAACTTGAAGAGTGGTCAGTTTGGATGAGCTATTACCAGCAGGAGAGTGAGTTTGTGTGTGTATGGGGGTGGGGGGGATGTGAGAACCTGGATTTATGCAGGAAATAGCCCAGCTTAATTGTCATGCACATTGTGTAAAGAGTTATCACTTTGGATGGGCTATCACCAGCAGGAGAGTGAATTTGTGTGGGGGGGTGGAGGGTGAGAAAACCTGGATTTGTGCTGGAAATCACTTTAGATAAGCTATTACCAGCAGGACAGTGGGGTGGGAATAGGTATTGTTTCATATTCTCTGTGTATATATAAAGCCTGCTGCAGTTTCCACGATATGCATCTGAAGAAGTGAGCTGTAGCTCACGAAAGCTTATGCTCTAATAAATTGGTTAGTCTCTAAGGTGCCACAAGTCCTCCTTTTCTTTTTGCGAATACAGACTAACACGGCTGTTACTCTGAAACCTAAAGATTTACTGGCAGCCAGAACCTATCTGAGCTCTAATCTATGTTGGGGGGGGGAGGGGGGGAAAAGAAGTAGGAGAGAGAAAGTGAAAGAAAAAGTAATGATGACTTCTTTGAACTCCCCTAACAAATAAAAAAGAAGCCTTTAGTAATTCCAAAACTGAATTGCTCCTTAGAACTGTTCCTGGTATTATTCTTTCTGCCTTTTAAATGAGGAAGCTAGCAACATGCCAGGTAGTGTTCAGCCATCCAAATGTACTAATACTGTGGCAGATCTTCAGTACTGTAATGTCCTAAATGATAACAATGTGATATAATATGCACCTAAATAGCTGATCAATACTGATGATGGATAGCAGCACAGGGAAACACTCACCAGTCCTGTGAAAATAGTATAAACACAGACACATTGTTTATTCTTTGTTCTGTAAATATGAATTAGGGTACTGTATAAATGTTCTTTATCCTCAGGGGGATGAATTGAGAAAACTCAACTTATGTAGTCTGGCAGTATCAAGTATTAGTTACGTCAGACTGATCGTGGCAAAATTTATTACAGTAATTTAGGCCCTGATCCAGTGCCCACTGAAGTCATTTAATTGCCCTTGCTGTCTATGCATGGTTTCATGTTACATACACTGTAAGAAGTAGCAGTAACTTGAACCCAGCAATTCCATAGTTACAATCCAAATGCTGCCAGTGAAACACTGAATGGCCCGGGATAAATCACTTCAGATCTCTACCTCTGGTTCCCCAACTGCAAAACAAATAATAACACTTACACTGGTAAGTGCTTAGTAACATTTTAACAAGAAGTGAGAAGTGTTACTTAACATTCTGGATTTCCATTTACAGTGAGAAATAATCAGGACCTAGGTGTTTGTTGTTTTTTTTTTAATGTAAAGGCAGATAATCATAAATAGAAAATATTTGCAGCTACACCTTTTTTTTTGGAAGTAACATACAAAGAATCCTAAATGTGCGAAGTAGAACCACATGACAATAAAATCCATCCTTTGCAAACAGTTCTGGTTTGGTATTTTTTTAATGTACATTCCAAACCATGCTAACTGAAGCTTTGGTAATAAGCTTTGGAAACATTTGCAGATGGTAAGTAATACAGGGCTGATAATATCAGATTCTAATATATTAAACCAATGACATTTTAGTGCACATTCCGGCGGCACAAAAAACTACCATTATATACTAAACACCTCTGGTTTTATTGTAAAGCTGGGACCATTTCACCATTGTGACACACTAAATAGAACTTTGATTTCTATTATGCCAAATAAATGAAGTGAAGCAACAAAGAAGTATTTTAAATGAAGTGTATTATAGGGATAAAGCATACAGAAGATTAAATGAGAAGGCAAATAAGAATTCTGTCAATCTGTTTTTTTTTTTTTGTGTGAAATCAGTAGATTCAGAAGGAAGGCAGAAATCAGACAGCCATTTTGAGTGTATGAAATACAAAGATCTTTCCTGTGCTCTGGTATGTAATAGACCCCCAAGAAAAGACCAAAATTGAGACATTGTACTGATGCAGCATCTGGGCTAACCCCATTAATCTTGACATGTTATAGCACCCCACACAATAAAACTGAGGGTGCAATTGCATCTGTGTTCCATAATTGTAATTCTTCTTACAGTAAGTAATTCCTGTAGGTCCTTTGACAGGACTTCTGCAAACGGATGGCCTGTTGGATTGTGCCCCTTTTGTTGATCACTTCCAGTGTAATGATGGAATTGACTAATTTTGTTTGTTGTTTTGTTCGCTTTTGTTAACTCGCTCTCTCCTTCATTCTCTTTTGGAGTATATTAGTTACTATGGAAACAGTGATGCCAGTTACATGACTGGAGTTTAATGATGATGACTAATACTGTCTGAAGTCAGTTTATATGACAGCTCGAAGTGTAAAACAACAATATTTCACTAATGTTAATTTAATAGTTTTATGACCACAAATGTGGTTTAGAATAAAGGATGGTCCCTACATCCTTCTAGTGTAAATCCATATAGTGACACTCTAATTCAGGGCTGGCTCTCTCTCTCTCTCTTTTGTGCTGACCAGAAATTCCATCCAAGACCTAAGAAACCTTCCCAATGAGAATTTAGTAAAAGCTTATATTTTCACAAAATTCAGTTTTGATAAAACAGCCTTTTATTGAATTCCTGCCCAGCTTTAATGATATCATGTGTGCTCATGTCATCTCAGTAGTTCTAGTACTTTTCAGAAGGAGATGGGGCTTCTCCCTGGTGTCTTGCCATCCTAAGAGTGATGGATGTGAGCACTTACAAATCTTTACCTTGTATAGTTTGATTCCTTCTACCCCCTACCTTGAAACTGGCTTGTGACTGCCTAGGTTTATGCTTTCTGTGCCTTTCTGTATTTGTCAGGTTAAAAATCTCATGTTCTAGTTCAGTTGTTATATTTTCATACTTCCAGGCTGCTCTGGTTAAGAAGCCAGCTATGCTTATGTCTGTTTTCTTGTAGCGTACATCTAAGCTGTAACCTTGCAGTTTCAGTATCATGTGTGGAAGGCATTTTGGAGTAGCTCGCAATAGCTTTTAAAAAATGCTCTCTAGTGATTTATGGTAACTTTCTATATGAATGTCTTCCTATTCTTGAATTTACTGGTCAAACTTTTTGCATGTGAATACTATTGCCAGATATTTCTCTTCAATTTGGGCATATCTTTGTTCCACTGATGATAGTATCATTGACAAGAAAGCTAACAGCTCTCCCTTTGGTAGGAGTGTTGCCCCAAGCCCTGTGCTCACTGGTGTAACGTTGTACGGTTGCCTTTTCATTTACTTTATAGTATTTCAAGATACAGTAGTTGGTCCCCAGTTCCTTGATACAAGTTATGGCAGCATCATGTGAAGCACCATGTCCATACTCCATCTTTGTCTTGTTGCCTCAGGGGGTCATACACATCTGTGAGGGTTGGAAGAAATTGTGTCAAATATTTTACTAATCTTAACAGTCTCTGAATTGATATAACATTTTTGGGTGCAGCCATCTGCTGAATTGCTTTTATCTTTTGGGGGTCAGGTCATAGCTCTTGAGAGGTCCCCAAGTGTCCCTTGTATGGTACTGCAGTCAATCACAATTTCATCTTATTTTTAGATTTACTTCCCTGGCTCTTTGTAACAGACAGATGTGTTTGTGGTCATGATCTTCAACAAATTCCACCATCGTGTCTGTGTCCCTATACCAGAATGTCCTCACAAATGATGCCTGTAAGTCCTGTTAGTATGTCTTCTGGTGGCGTTGATGTTCTTCCACTGCTACGGGGATCCAATGTGGCACACTCACCCATGTGTACCTACCTGTTGGTGTCCAAAAACAGTGAGGTAGCTGCTTTCCTGATCAGTAACCCTTGCCAAATCCATTTGTGATAAGTTTTATAAACCTCTCAGGGTTGCAGCCAGGAAGGGGCTAATGGCCAGAAGAGTAACTTCCCCAGCTGTGACTAAGTGGCTGACAAGCAACAGTTGGGATAAAATGGTGGCACTGAGTCAGAGAGGGGTGGCTGACAATAAGGCTGAGGACTGTCTCAAGGAAGATCCTCAGCAGTAGCCTGGTAAGACATTTCCCAAGGAACAGACACAAAAACTTGCCTCAGGGAGTGGAGGTAAGATTGCTGGGTCATATTGAAAGGGACACTTCTTTCACTTCTGTTGCTTCTCCAGATTCTTGATTACAGTTGTTGAAGAGATACCTTTCACATATAAGATTGCTGCCGGCTTGAAAATGCTTAAGCATTTTCACTTTTGCAAAAGCACTTCTAGGATTTTGAATGGGTTCTCCTGGCCTGCAGCTGATATATCTATCTTGGTATTCATGACAGCCTTTTGCCCATTAGCTCTAACAGTGTGGCTTCTCTTATTTGTTTTCCTTTTTAGCCGGGCCTGTTACAATATCATAGTTTCCCCCATTTGGATCTAAAGAGTGCCCTGTTGCTAAGCATGTCCCCTTCTTTGCCTATTTGTTTTGGATGAGGAATCTGGTATGCTACAGTGATTATTATGTTGTATTTAGATTTTGTTTTCTTTCTTTTTTGCAATATTTCTAGTGTTTCATTTTGCATAATTGCAAGAGCTGACTCACTTCTGACACAATGTACTCTATCTTCACATTCACAGTCAAGACAGTGCAATATTCAGGTTTTAATCCTTCTTCCACCTCATCAAGTGCTTCATGAAAGCAGAGTTCTCTAAATTCTTATATATAATTATACTATATTTCCCCCGTATGGTTACAGCATGCCAATAACATGGCAGATCCATTGTTCTTCCCCTTAAGCTTCCTCCCACTCTCCAACCTCAGAGCCCCAGGAGCGGGCTTCCAAAGAAGCAAGGGAGAAGCAAGAATGGTGTCTATAATGCCCACCGCCCTATAGACACAGGGTTAAGTTGTTTGGAAGAGGTGCTAAAGGGGGCACTGATGGTGCGAATTCACTTCAAAAACTGTTGTTCATATTTGTCCTTATGGTGGCCATGTTGAAGTTATTATTTAGAAGACAAGTCCCTCTGAGGGCTGCTGAAACTTTAAGGCATCCCTGGAAGCCAGTGTGAGTATTTTTTAAGTATTTTTTATATTTTAATAGTTTTTTAAGGTCAGGCTTGACAAAGCCCTGGCTGGGATGATTTAATTGGGGATTGGTCCTGCTTTGAGCAGGAGGTTGGACTAGATGACCTCCTGAGGTCCCTTCCAACCCTGATATTCTATGATTCTATGATTCTATTGCTTATGCTTAGCTCAGAAGACAACACTAGTTTGACCAAGAATAGCTTTTCCATTTCGAAATAGGTATTTTAAAAATTGAGTCAGCCCCACCATCATTTTCTGCTGCTGTGATTGAGCCACTGCCACAGATCCAATTTTGAAAATGTCTCCATGAAGAACAAAACTACCTATTTAAAAATAAATGATTCTACTTATAGCCAATTTTTGATGTAGGCTGTAAGTAGAATAAACCCTGTTTTGTTTTGTTTTTTTTCTTCCCTCAAGTTGCTGGTTTCTCTCTTCAGGGAAACTTCAAAATAATAAACCACAACCATTTCAAAGGCAAAAAGGTGGCTTGTCTAGGGCTAATGCTGAGACAGAAAGTGTAGGCTTCCTCTGAATGGGAAAGAGGAGTTAGGATGCTATGAACCCTACAGCTTTCAGTGTTTTTATTAATGTGTTTAGGGTCTTTTGTATATGAATTTTATACCCACATGAAAGGTGCTACTATTGACAGCCTTGGAGATTGTAGTTTTCTATCTATCCATCTTTAAGAAGTTAAATATATTGTAAATAAAAACAGAAAATAATTTAAAAATGAGTTTTAAAATTATATTGAGGGAGTATACTTAGTGGCTGCTGCCGAGGACAGGAGATCTAGGGTATGCCTCTGTTGCCACTAAAGTGCAGTCCAGAGAACAGAAGAGACCTGACTCCCAGACCTAAATTCTTGCCCCATGACCATGCTCCCACCAATTGCAGTTATTCTTTACAGTAACAATCTGGAGATGTTTCTGACATTTAAAGGACCCTGTCAGCACTCTTCATCTCTATTTATTAACCAGGTGGAGTGTGGGGTTTGTGAAGCCAAATCTGCTCCTAAATTTTATTTTCCATCAGGACAGCATAACATGCTGCCAGGAAATGTCAGTCAGCTGACAGTTCGGAATCCTTTTTAAACACTACCAGGCGTACTTCTCCATTTCTAATTTCATGAAGTGCAAATATGGGCAGTCAGCACTGACTTTCACTTTTGTGTATATGAGTGAGATCACCTAAATGATTTTAACTTACATGCTAGCTATTTGTATCCCTGGAAGTCTATATACTGTTTTCAAAAGTGTGAAATATTCTGTCACTAAAAGATTAATTTCTGAAATTGTGAAAAAAGTTCCTAAGGGTCACTTTTGGTTTTGCAAGCTCATGTTTTGCTGTGCAGATATAATTTTTAATTAAAAGCTTTAGCAACTATTGTTCGTTCATGTTCTGCAATGGCAAGCTGGGATTCTCACTGTTCAAATAATGACACATAACTGGAAAAATAAAAATAATTAATAATCTGTTTACTACACTGGTAATTATAAATGATTAATGGAGAGCTTTTTCTGAACTGATTGAATGTAAGTCAATCCTAATTAATTTCCATCACAGATTCATCACACATGAATAAATCAACAGCTTACATTGTTGGATTTTTCTTTCTTGCAGTTTTCCTGTATACACGTGGATGGATTTCTGTGCACTTTTAGCTAATGCTGTCAATAGAAGTTAAATAAGTTGAGCTGTGCAGAAACCTGAATTTCCATTTTCATGTCAAATTCTGTGATTTCAAAATTTGTTTTTGTTCTGAATCAGAATAAACCCAAATTTTGAAATTTCCTGTGAAACAATTAAAAATAACAAACCAACCCTGTTTTGGGGGGGCCAATTAAAATGTTTTGTTTCGAGTTGAACTTTATTTTGTTATATGATATTAAAATTTTATAATATCCTTCCCTCCACCTTGATGTGGTGGGAAAGTTTGTGTTTTCCCAAGAGCTATGTGGTATGAGTTTTAACTCCTGATAGGGCCACTCAAGTCAGACAGGTCAAAGGGTAGAGACCAGATCAAAAGCAGTCCACTGACCCTCCAGGTTGGGAGTTGTGCAATGTGCCGATATCCTATCTTTGTGTTTAAAAAAACAACCCACAATAAGTTATAGACACGCAACAAGGTAGCCATTCCAGCAAACACCATGATAGCGGTGGCAGACCCTTGTCTATCCCCTAAGTGAAAAGGATTTAGATTCAGAATATAATATGTAATATAAATTTTGAAAATGAAAAGTCATAATATTTAGTTCTGTTAAGTACTGAGTTACTGCAAGGAAACGTATGCTTTTTCTGGATGATCCAGAGTGAGGAAGTACCAAAAAATTTTTTATAAGAAAACCTGTTCTGCAGTTTTATCCAGTCAGTTTTCCCCTTTTGCAGACCAAATATCTATCTATAGATCCCATCTCCATTCTATAGTACCTGAGACCATATTAAAGGTATGGTAGCTTTTAAATCTGTAGTACGGTACTCTAACATTCCATAATTATTAATATACAGCAAGAATATACAATTGTAAAGTTGGAACAGACTGCTAGATTTCATAAGCTTCCACTGTAATATCATAAGGTATTTTTCCATATCCTTATTAGCTTAGTGTTGTGTTACTTTTGTGTGAATATCTAATTCACTTTCCACAACTAAAAATAAATGGACAGAGTGAAAGAAGCACATACTTGTAAACCATTAATTTAGCTGCTAGAAGTCGTTAAACCCAGGTAATAACTAACTTACACTGAAAGTGCAACCAGTGCTCCTGCTATATATGCACAGAGCAAGAACAAACAACAAAGTTTCAGGCTTAATTAAATTACATGAACGTAAAGAGGTAAGACTGAATGATTCAATGGCCAGTCAAATTAATGTATTCACCCTGGTACTGCAAGAGTGCAGTATGTAAGTTTCCCTCCTCTCTCTCTTCCATCTCCCTCACTCACAATAAAACAGGAGTTTGGGGTGGTGATCAGAGGCAAGCAATCAGTCTTGGCCTACACGTATGAGGTGCTTGGTGTCATCAGGAGACTAGAGAGACAGAAGGACAACACAGAACCAGATATGAAAGTATTAATAGCACTATAGGAAGATGTATTCATAGGAAATAAGTACCTCCCAGTAACTTACAAGGTACAGTTAAAAGAAGATGCAGGAGGTGTGGTACATGCTATGTGAAAAGTTCCACAAACCTTAAGGAACAGTCTAGAAGAAGGGCTACAAAATGTGACAGCAAATGGTATCATTCTGCAGTAATAAGCTCCTTGTAGTGAGGAAAAGACTGGGAAGGTATAATCAGACAAAATACCATAATAAAGGAGAAAAGTTGTCTTCCACAGTTGGAAAACAAAGACTCAATGAGACTTTGGCTAGATGGGCACTGGCTCGTCAAAGCTACAGTGATCCAGAAGGAGTCACTTCACTTATACTCATTGATCACAGATGAAGGCAAAATTCTTATAAAGGAGTCAAACGCATTCGCTCGAGATATCTGACAACTTGGCGTAGACTAGTGAGGTGGTAGAAGCCATACAAACAGAAAACAATTCAATAACTAACCCTGTTATTGACTGAGACTGAACTGTCTGCAATAGACATGCCTGCAGCAGATCAAGAAGATTGCTGAAATACCTTGAGAAACTGATCGAGAGATATTGTTGTGTAAGAGCAACCTGAAGGATTGCTCAACAAGTTATTGTATTTGTAATAGCTTTTTAGTTTCATTTAATTGTGTTTTAGTTCACTAAAGAAATTTAGAAAGGGATCTAAAATAGGGAAGATGTGCTAGAGATTAAGTCCTCCAGGAATTGCAGAGATGCCATACTTCCAGTGTTCTATGGATGCAATCTCTGGTCTCCTAGGACACACTTCCTGCAGGGAAGGGTAAACACCTTTAAATCCCGCCTGGCCAGAGGAAAAACCCTTTCACCTGTAAAGGGTTAAGAAACTAAGATAACCTTGCTGGCACCTGACCAAAATGACCAATGAGGAGACAAGATACTTTCAAAGCTGGAGGGGGGGTTGGGGAAACAAAGGGTTCTCTCTGTCTGTGTGATGCTTTTGCCGGGACCAGAGCAGGAATGCAGGTCAGAACTCCTGTAAAGGGTTAGTAAGCAATCTAGGTAGATATGCGTTAGATTCTGTTTTTTTAAATGGCTGATAAAATATGCTGTGCTGAATGGGATGTATATTCCTGTTTTTGTGTCTTTTTGTAACTTAAGGTTTTGCCTAGAGGGATTCTCTGTTTTGAATCTGACTACTCTGTAAGGTATTTCCCTTCCTGATTTTTACAGAGGTTTTTCTTTTACTTTTTCTTTAATTAAAATTCTCTTTTTAGAACCTGATTGCTTTTTCATTGTTCTTAAGATCCAAGGGTTTGGGTCTGTGTTTACCTATGCAAATTGGTGAGGATTATTATCAAGCCTTCCCCAGGAAAGGGGGTGTAGTGCTTGGAGGGGGATATCTGGGGGGCGGGGGGAAAGCCGTTTCCAAGGGGGCACTTCCCCTGTTGTTTTTGTTAGACACTTTGGTGGTGGCAGCATAAGATCCAGGGACAAAAGGTAAAACAGTTTGTACCTTGGGAAAGTTTTAACCTAAGCTGGTAAAAATAAACTCAGGGGGTCTTTCATGCAGGTCCCCACATCTGTACCCTAGAGTTCAGAGTGGGGAAAGAAACTTGACAAGGGCAGTTGGAGCTTGCAGCTCTACACAGTAGCAGAAACTTCTGTTACCTCATCTATGAACAGGAAGTATGTACAGAATAAAGGGTTGATCTGGACACTAGCCTATTAATCAGTAAGATTACTACAGATGCCTCCACTCAGTGGGCGTGGCTGTAAAGCTTCTCCATAATCACTGTTGCCACCAAAAGGGTTGGGATAGTTTCTGTTTCCCCTTGCCCACATTAGGCCTGCTTATTCAGGTTTTATACAGTTTTCCTGAATTTGCCTCACAGTGAAACCATAGATAAGCTTGAAACTAAAAGCTCAAAATTAACATTTCCAGCAAATATATCTAAACCTCTAGTCGTGATTGTTCAAACATTTTTGTTGAATAGTCAGACTGAAGCAGATTAAAGTTTTCTAATATAGCTTGTCTTCCACATTCACAGGTCACCAAATAAATTACAGCACGCTGAGCAGGCAGAGTTGACATTGCATCACACAAACAAACCACATTGCTAGTGGCAATTTTTTTGCATTCTGAACTTTATTATGGAGTAAGAAGTCAGATTTCCATCTCAATTTTATTTTAGAATTGATAAAAATAATATAGGAAACAAGTTTAAAATATAACTTTTTCAAAATATATATTCAGATCTACATTTTGACTAGTGACTAGTGATTGTGGCTGCATTGATATTTGGGTGCCAAACCTGACAAAAGGAGACTGATTTTTCCAAAGGTATATTCTCAGCACTCCCTGAAAAAAAAGGTCTCTTTAAGGTGTCTCCAACTGGAAATCAAAAATCGAGACACATCAAAATTTAGGCCTTGAAGTCAGTAAGAATATTTGTTACACTTTGAAAAATTAATTGTATAAAAAAATAATTGGGAGAAAAATGGTGGTTCTCCTTTAAGGGGCAATTAGTAACTGAGTTTCCAACTAGTGGTGTTTTCCCACCTGGATATCACATGTATAATCCCAGACATTTCCATTCTAACGTGGTTTGCACCTCCTGAATCCGATAAAGGGCAAACTAGATAGGTTGCTCATGTCTCTGAGTAGCTGTCCCACCATCTTTGGGCGCTCAAGCATTGTGCTCTTTATCCCCTTTATGTTGCGCTTCTTGTGCGGAGGTGGGGCAAAGGTGATGGTGGGTCCCATGCGGATGGTTGGGATAACTGGCCAACTGGCTGTTTCTCTCCCTGTGTGGGGAAGGAATTTATAAATAACGGTTCCCTGAAATGGCACATTCTTGTTCCCAGGGAACTGGAAGTGTTCCATTTGTTCCCACTCTCTCACACCTTCTGCTTCAGTGGTTTGTGCCTGTTGAGAAATGTTTGTGTGGGGTAAGGACAGATAGGATTGCCATCTCATTCCTTGTCAGGGTCTCAACAACATGTGTTGGATAACAGTGATTGTGATATTGAGGGCTGGGAAGAATGGTCTCTTGACAATCAAAATAAGGTCTTCTTTCCCTTCCATAGTGCACTGAATTGTCCTGGGGAATGTCTAGGAAGACGCAATTAGGTTTTTCTCTTTTTTTTTCTTTTCTTTATGGCTTGTGGACTCCTCTGTGCTAACCCTAAGTGCTTTTGTTTTGCTTGTAACCTTTAAGTTGAACCTCAATAAACTATTCTTGATGCTTAATCCTTATTTGCTTTTTTTAAATCTAGCAATAGTCTGAGTTTCCAGATGTGTTTTCTTTCTTTTTGTTTTAATAAAATTTACCTTTTTAAGAACAGGTTTGGATTTTTGTGTCCTGAGAGGTTTGTACGCATATTGTTTAATTAGCTGGTGGCAACAGCTGATTTCCTTTGGTTTTGTTTTTCAGCTCTTCCCCAGAATGGGCTTGAGGATACCACACAGGAAAGAATTCCCAAATGCACCTTCCTGGGTCCTCAAAAGAGTTTTGCACTTGGGTGTGGCAACATCTACCCATCCAAGGTCAGAGAAAAGCTATAACCTTGGGAGTTTAATACAAGCCTGGAGTGGCCAGTATTAATTTTTAGAATCCTTGAGGGCCCCCACCTTCTGCACTCAAAGCGCCAGACTGGGGAATCAGCCTTGACACTTCCATATTCTAACATTTGGGGGGGGAGAGTGGAAAGGGACAAAAATACAAATGTAGCAACCATCAACTTGAGTGTCCATCTCTCTTAGTCAAATGAAGATTATCTTTCAGATGACTGTTGGGGTAGCCTCCCAGACCTCTTCTACTCAGTTCCCCCAAGAACTCAATTCAACTCCAGTCTTGTCACTCAAGTTCCTTTATTTGGCATACAGCAAAGCTACCCTGAGTTTATCAGACTCAAATGTAGCAGTTGAGTGGGTATACCACACATCCAAAATTATACAGCAAACCTCTTCCTTTGTTTGTATTTACACATTATAGTGCATAGAATCACAGAATATCAGGGTTGGAAGGGACCTCAGGAGGTCATCTAGTCCAACAATCTCCAATTTTTGTCCCAGATCCCTAAATGGCCCCCTCAAGGATTGAACTCACAACCCTGGGTTTAGCAGGCCAATGCTCAAACCACTGAGCTATCCCTCCCCACAAAGTGCACTTACTATACATTTCATCATATTTTGGGGGTTGGCTGGATCACTTTGTAGGACCCAGTCCCTGTACAGCATGCTCTGTCCATGTACAACTTACCCTTTACCTCATTTTATGTTCCAGGCTTATCTTACCCATTGTTATGTTGCCCATTATAAATGATTCCCTGGGTGTTCACCCTTAGCTAGTGTATACCTTATATTTCCAGTCTGCTGATCTATTTACCTCCCTAAACATGTCCCTCAAGAAATGAGGCCTCACCCATATCCACTTACTCATATCGAGACAGGCCTACAATCACTTATAAGTTTTGCTAAATGTATTCAACAAAAATGTGAAATCAAAATATACAAGCTATAGATAACCTTTATCTTTTGATCAGTCTGAATAGTCAGAGAGAAACAGACATCTGTAACTGACATTTATGATCTGCCTATCTTATGGTTATACACAAGGAGGACTTGCATCTCAAAGCTGTCATTCAGGAAAAAGAGATTAATGCAGCATTTCTTTGTATTGTTTTTCCCCTGCATGCTCTCATAACTGTGTTAATTCCCTTTTAAAGCATTTATAGATTTCCCCCCCCAACCTTTGCCTTTTGTCCCCCACAGCATCATTAATGTGTTACTAGCTTCTCAATTACTTTTCATAAACCTAAAGGCTCCAAGTCACCCAGAAAATTATGCTTCCAACTCTATCAGATACTTTACCATTATCGCGCATAGAAAACTTTCCCAAACTGTAGGTGTATACTTATAGTAAATTACGGACAAAAACAGTATTCAATATTTCTAACTCACCATTAAGATTATTGTTTTTCAGCACATACTGTGGCTCTTAGAATCAATGATACTAACATAAGCAGTCCAGCAACTCTGTAAGTATTTGTTTCATTATCATTTCAGCAAATACTAAGATATTTTCAAGGTACAATATGCATCCAAAATTATTAACCTTGGTTTTATGCAACTTTTTGGAGCAACAGATTATTGCCTAGGTTCTGTTAGCCCCAAGGCCTTGATCCTGTAAGCCATTCCTTGGCTTAATGATAGGAAGGATGGTCTAGTGTTAAAGCAGTAGCATAGAATTTGGCAAATGTGGGTTCCCGTTCCTGCTCTACCACAGACTTCCTCTGTGGCTATTGGCAAGTCACTTAATGTCTCTATGCCTCAGCTCCCCGTCTGTAAAATGGGGGAAATAGAATTTGCCAGTAATTGTTGTCACAATTTAAAGATTGTGAAGTGCTCAGGTACGGCCATAAGGGGCCCATGTAGGTACTTAGATTACTGCCTAAATTCTATTCTCCATCACAGCCCTGATCCTGTTAAGTGTTCCCTGTGAACAGACCCCTACATACATGAGGCACAAGGGTCCACATGCACAGAACAGCTTGCAGGATCAGGATTCAAGAGAACATGCTAAAAGGTAAAAGTATATCAAAATGATATACAACTACATGGATTCTCAAATATGAGAGAGACCATGTGGGCGAGGTAATATCTATTATTGGAACATCTTCTGTTGGTGGAAGGGACAAGATTGCAAGCTACACAGAGGTCAGGAAGAACTCTGTAAAGCTCAGAAACTCTTGTCCCTTCCACCAGTGGAAGTTGGCCCAATAACAGATATTACCTAATCCACCTTTTGTCTCTTTCATATCCTGGGACCAACCCAGCTGCAACAGTGTAATTCCCAAATATAACATTTTACAGTTTTAAAATATGGTCTGGTTTTAGAGAGCATATTACCAAAACATACATTTTATTAATATATATATATAATGTGCCTATTACAAGACTACAGCAAACAAAATCCAATCACATATTGTCAAAATAATACAATTTGTTAAAAGGTGAGGAGAGATGAAATATTAGTGTTCTGTTTATTATGCCTCAGCTTTTCTCCTTCTCTCCTTTTTGCCTCATAATCATAGGACCCAAATGACAAGCTATAGAAACTACTGTATCAAAAAGAAAAGGAGTACTTGTGGCACCTTAGAGACTAACCAATTTATTTGAGCATAAGCTTTCGGCTCAAGTACTCCTTTTCTTTTTGAGAATACAGACTAACACGGCTGTTACTCTGAAACCTGTCATTACTGTATCAAAGACCTCTTCCCCTTTGGCAGGCTTCACTGGCAATTGTACTGGCAGCTTTGCAGATGGCTCTGGGTTTGTCAAAGAGTAATCTGTTGAGTTGATGGATAGGATGTCTGGCACCCTTGAAAATGATTTCTTTTATTTTCTGTTCATAATATCTTAATTCCTTCAATACACTTTTATCTGGAATGTATACATTTATTATTTAAAATAAAAACAATATGTGGAAGGTTTCTGCTTTCTAGCCACAGGAAAATCCAGAAATAGTGCACTTCATTTGGCAAAAAAAAAGGGTAATATGGAAAAAAAATTGTAGTTTTTCAGTTTCCTAGAACAAAATACTACTTACCTGACTCACACAAAATACTCCAGTTGAGGTCAGTGTGATTACTCATGTAAATAAGAGAAGCAGAATTCAGCTTCTGATATTATGGAAATGTAGAAAAGCTTCCTATTTTATGTGTCTGAAACATTACAGAAAGTCAGTTATAATACCCTTTATCATCAATTTAAACTATATTGTCTATGAAATGATGTAACAGGAATCAGTGAGAGGTGACACACGGACCGGGGGGGGACATGTTTATATGTGAGTTCCAGACCCAGAAATTCTTTTTGCGTGCGCGCACACGCACACACACTCCCCCCCCCTCACATGCACCCGCCCCACACGCCTTTCTCTCTTCCCCATTTCTCCCCCCCCCCCATGGATGTCAGCAGGGATTTTGCATGTACTGCACACCTGAACTGAGGATCATGTCCAATCATCTGATGAACCAATGCCTTAGCTAAATTGTGACAAGTATTTAGTGATAGTCTGTAAGAATCTTGTATTTCTGCACTATTCACAAGTGATGGAGCTCAAGCTATTTATAGAGTTTCTGGGCTAAACTGCCTTTCAGTTACATTCTGTATCCACACTGACGTTAATAAGCTTGCGGAGGTGAAAGTGAGGAAAGAATGAGATCTTGTATTTTAAATGAATGACAAGAAATTCATTATCCCCAAAACTTGACAGTAGAACAAAAACAATTATGTAAAGATTCAGACTTAGTGCCTTCATCTACCATACCATGTTGTATTTAAAGAACCTAATTTCATTTTATTTTGTTAGAAGAAATGCAGCAGCGGGTAGATGGTTTTGCTTTAAAGAAAATACTAACTAGCTTTGAAAGTACTGTATATGGTAGCTTTTAATCTCTTTGCATGATCCAATAGATAATTGCTAAATTTACTCCTCCTTTTCAATTCTATCGCATTTAAAAACAATAGAAAATAATTATTGCCTCCTTACATAGCAGTCTAAAATAATTGAACTTTGTAGAATTTTTTTTTTTGAGGGGAGAGTGTTATTTATTTTATTGGGTTTACATACTATCTTGAAAGTGAAAATGTTAACTTTTTTACGCTTCTGAGAAATGCAAACTTTGGCAACTGTATTAAAACATTCCATTGCAAGCTACTTTTCACAGTCAGCTTGGCATTTCTTACTTAAACAAAATCCCTGGATTCAACTATATCTTCAAAGTTTGTCTGCTAGCAGAGACCAACACTGAAATAAGTTTATATTGATTTTTTTTTAAATTTAAACTTTTTTTTTTAATGGAGCTGAACCACAATAAAACAATTGTATCTGGTGAACATCATTAGGGAATAGCTTTGTTCTGAAGACAGAAAACAATTCTGCAGTAGAAGGTAAATTTAGAGGTAGAGATGGACCAGAAGAAAAGTTTGCCACCAACCAGTAGCTCCAGGGATAAGGCCACCTTTGCTCTCCAGAAGTAGACCACCATTGAAATCAGTGGGCCTCTGGGTGGGAGAAAGGGTCCACCTGGGTATAGTGACTTGTTGTTGAGGGGCTATTCACAGCAGTACTTGAAAAACTGTCTTGGAGCTTTGTTGAACCTGATTTTATATAGAAAAAATGTTTCAGCTTTTACCAAAAATGTTTACACATTCCCATTGTTTTGCTTAATAATTAACAAATAAGTAGTGATTTGTTGGTATTCTACATATCCAGGGCTCTGGCCTATGTTGGAACTGGTGTTGAATCACTGTCTCCCAAGGGACTTTCCAAGTGCACAAGGGGGTGAACTAACATTAACACCTGCATACCTGGGTTTGCGCACACTTCCCTCTGCAAGCCTGAGTTTGCAGATGGATGCACTCCTGGGAGCTCAAGGGGGCAAGCAGTTCCGGTATGTGAGGGGAGTGTGAGGTCTGCAATTGTAGCAGTCTGCTGCACCCAAATAAAAGCACAAGCACATGTAGTATGTTTAAAAAAAGTAAAAAAAAAAAAAAATGCATGCGGATTTTGACCCTGGGGAGAAGAATGGAAAAGGAACTGAATGAGACAGATCCAGTTCGCATTGCTTAATGGATCACTGGCACTAAGATACCATTAAGAGAAGAACCTAATATAAGAACCAATTAGAATCAAAAGGCGAAGGAGGCTTCTTGCATCTTACCCCTTTCCTGGAGCAATTGGTCACAGTCTGGCTCTATCAACTAGAAGTCAGTTTTAAGCCCTTGTGAAAACTTCCTAGGCTGACACACCAGAGCAGCACAGTCTTAAGCTTTATGGAGGTCACCCTGGAATAACCTTTGGGAACAAGCAGGCCACCATATCACAGTAAAATTATAAACCCAGGTGGCTTGTAATGAGCAGTTGTCTTTAATGGAGTGTTTCTAAGCAGAACTGAAAATTAGGGGAAAGGCTTTTTTGGATATTTCAGGACTGGAAACACCCCAAGTGCTTTGCAGATCCAAAAGGTTTCAGCAGTTTTGGAATAAGCAATCTCACTTTTTGATGCTAAACTGAAGGCAAACCACCACATCCTCTTTTTTTTTTTTAAGGTTCACCTAGGATTTTGCCATTCCATCCCTTGGACACAGCAACATTATTGTGGAGACATCTGGTTGTAAAAAGAGAGGTTGTTTTCTTTCTTTTTTTCCCATTTTTAAACTATACGTATTAAAAATTCTGCATCTGTGGATTTATTTTTCTAGATATGTGATAGCCTGTCTGTCAATGTCTCAGATTTACAATGAGAAAGTAATTCTTGGAATTATTTAGATTCTTTTTCTCTTAATGCTATAAGATGTTTGAAAATCTCTGAGCATAAAGCTTTTGCACTTTTAAAACCAATGGAAACTACCTAACACAGAAATGACCTGATAGGGACCTTTGAATCATAGTAATCTTTCTAAAAATGTCTTCACATTATACTTAGTACAATCAGAAATTAGGTCTGTGGGAATAATAAAGAAATGATGCAAGTCTGTGGAGAGATCTGCTGAGTACTGTTTAGTTTAAAGTTATGAAAATACATTAGAACAAATAGTTTAAGCATTAAGGTTTCCATATTATGAGATGACCATGCTATTAAAATTATTAAAATATCAAATGAGAAATGTAATTTTTTTTCCATGCATCTCAGTGCTTCCCCACATACTGAGAAAATTAACAAGAAAACAGGAAGAGCAGTTATATTCCTTTTGGCTTTAAGGCAGCTCACAAGAAGAGTGAGTGAATAGGGTGGAAGGGAGTATGCAGTAGGAAGATGATTATGCAGGAGGATGTTTAAGGAGACTGAGAGTTGAGGAATATGCAAGGTGAACTTGACCAAAAAACACAGATAGCTAGATGGAGCAAGGTAAAATAATTAAGGTAAAGGAGACATAAGGCAAAGGAGAAAAACAAGTGGCTGACAGTGATGAGAGAAAAGATGAAGGAAAATGGTACGGCCTCCACTGAGAACAAATTAAAACCAAACCAAATGACCAGCATTCAGAGCTATGCCTGATTGTAAGGCTTATTTTGGGGTGGGAGGAGATACTTGAGAGCAAAGTGGTTCATCACCATAACCTCTTTATATTTGGATAATATCTTTTCCATAGCAACTCACATATCTATATGTCACTTGTATGGCTCCATCCTCAAACATTAGATTAATAGCGTTTAAATTAGAGCTGGGCATACATCAAACATCTGAAGGCTCAGTTCTGATCAGAATCAGAAAGTCTGAATGCTTATTACAAGTTTATGTGAGATATCTGTAACTTTTGGGTACATTCCCCTTCTTGCAATTTCAAGCAAAAGCTGGGACCCCAGCTCCCTCCCTGCAAGCATCCTCAAAGAATTCCGTGTTTCTGAGATCCCAGCAAGTATGCCAGCCCCATTACTAGACCTCGGAATATTTCAGCTGTGAGCAAAAGTTTAGGTTCATTCATCTGAATCAGCTGCCCACTTCCTAAAATCTGGTGTACCCGGTAGCATTAAATTAGCTGTTGAGGGAATACCTACAGGTAGTCTAGCATATTGTGTGACTACTTTCTCTGTCCATCTCTCCATCTCTCACTGATGTCTATGCTACATCTAGTGATGTGACCTGTGCTTTCACCTTCCACACAGAAATGCTGCTTTGTTTCCTCTTGCTGTTCATAGTAGTCATATCTTGGGGTAACAACACCTCATAATTATTGATAGTGCAATAATGACACTCTATGAATTGTCTCTCAGCATATGCTTAACTTGTAAGCTCTTGGAGGCGGAGGGAGTCTTTTTGTTTTTATGTATGTACGGTGCCTGGTACAATGGGGCCCTAACCCCTGAGTGGGGCTACTAGGTGCTACTGCAAATAAATGATCATTGGTAGAGTTTTTGAAAGACGTTACTTATTTTGATGATGCCACACCCTAATGGGTCAGTGTACAGATATTGTCAGCATTCTGGTAAGAATTATCAGACACACAAGAACCAAAGTCTCAGATACCTTTAAAATGTCTTCCCCCTTAAAATGATTGCTTTGTTTAGAGTATGTTTTTCTATAATAAAAAGAGAAGTGCAACATATCAACAGATTTTTGTTTTTTACTGAAAGAAAATAAACCCCTCATAATAGGGTTTTAAAATGCTGTTTTAAATTATCAAACAAATATATTCAGTTTCAGTGGAGATGCTGATTGCACAGACAAAAAATAACAATTGGATATCTTTTTTTTTTTTTTTTAGCAGACACATACACACTTTGTACTTTAAAAGATTTTACTTTAGCTGGTACACTGGAATGAATTTGGTTTCATCTTTACTATTGTCAGTGAGAATCTTAAAAAAGAAGACACATAGCTGCACAAAAGTAGACTGAGAATTTATTATAAAACAAAAGTGTGAAGTTAATTCCCCAAATGGATCTGAGAACATATTTTCATCATTGACAGCAGAGTTGTGGGTTTGTATGCATGATAGTGTTATGCTGAGAGGTTCTGGTGACTGCTTGAATCACAAACTTCTTTGAGATTGGTGTGAATGCACCCTTCAATTAACATAACTGTCAGGCTGAGTTCATCAGAAGCCCTCCCCTCAACCAAAGGGGGTTGTGAACCCACTCAGGAGTTGGGGGTGGGTGGGCAACAGAGGGGGTTTTGCTGACACGGGTGTGTGTGTGTGAGAGAGAGAGAGAGAGAGAGAATGAAACAGGGGGTGGGGAGGAGAGAGAGAATACACAGCACAAAGAGAGAGAGGTAGACGCAAAAATCAATAAAGCCAACCAGTAATCTGTGAGCACAATGGGTATGTCTATAAAACACACTAAGCCCAGGTTCAGATTCAGGTTTGAGTACAAGTCCCCCTTCTTTCCACACATAAATTAAGAACATAAGGATAGCCATACTGGCTTAGACCAAAGGTCCATCTAGCCCAGTAACCTCAATAGCGCTGGAATAGTTTTTGGAGTGGGGGTGCTGAGCAACACCTCCCCAACCCTTGCTGCCCCCTAGAGCTGAGACCAGTGGCCAGAACCCCGCATGTGGGGCTGACGGCCGGGCAGGATCCTGGGTCTGGCAATGGAGGCTGCTTATCCCTCACACAGGGCCACCTGTTGGGCAGCACCCTGGGACCAACAGCTGAGCAGAACCCTGGGCCAGCAGCAGAGCCCCTGGGCAGCAGCAGGCCCAGTGGCCAGGACCCCAGGTGGCAGGGGCATGGGCTGGGATGTCGGGCGCAAAACCTGGGGGTGCTTCAGCACTCCCCACACCCCTACATCCCATGCCTATGTGTATCCTCTTTTCCAGCAGTGGCCAATGCCAGGTGCTCCAGAGGGAATGAACAGAACAGATAATCATGAAGTGATCCATCCCCTGTTGTCTATTCCCAGCTTCTGGCAAACAGAGGCTGGGAACACCATACCTGTCCATCCTAGCTAATAGCCATTGATGGACCTATCCTCCATGAATTTATCTAGTTCTTTTTTGAACCCTGCTGTAGTCTTGGCCTTCACAACAACCTCTGGCAAAGACTTCCACATGTTGACTGTGCATTTGTGTGAAGCAATATTTCCTTTTTTTGGTTTGTTTTAAACCAGCTGCCTATTATTTCATTTGGTGCTCCCTAGTTCTTGTGTTATGAGAAGGAGTACATAACACTTTCTTATTTACTTTCTCCACACCAGTCATGTTTTTACAGACCTCTGTCATATCCCCCTTAGTCATATCTTTTCCAAGCTGAAAAGTCCCTATTTTATTAATCTCTCCTCATATGGGAGCTGTTCCATAGCCCTAATAATTTTATTGTCCTTTTCTGAACCTTTTCCAATTCCAATATATCTTTTTTTGAGATGGAGCAACCACATCTGCACACAGTATTCAAGATGTGGGCATACCACAGATTTATATAGAGGTAATATGATATTGTCTGTCTTATTATCTATCCCTTTCCTTATGATTCCCTAATGATTTATTTAGTCTGACTTGGGCCCAGAACCCCTCTTGAGTGGGGCCCATGGACCCTGCTATGGAGGTGAATCATATCTCAAGTCCCACTGTGATGAGTATCATAGCCTGGCTCTAGTCTGGGTTGCAAGCTTCTGCCAGCACTATCCCACAATCCTCTGGGGCTCTATTTCCTGGCCATTTGATTCCAAAACTTGCCATTAGCTTCCCAGAAGCTGGAATCAACCTCCTGGTTCACATGCAGCGGCTCAGCGTTTAACCCTTCATTTCCATGTGGACGACTAATCTGGAAACAACACAATCAACACTAACATGTATCTGCTATGGCCAGCATTAAGAAGTCGTCCAGCATCAAGCATGATGTTAGTTGGCCAGAGGAACACAGCCAGATTCTGGTGAGGTAAGCAAGATGTGTGACTTCAGAAAACATGAAAGATGATCATGTGTATAAAACTATATATCCAAGTATCTGGAGGCTTTGGGGATCAACTGGACAGCAGATCAATGCAGAGAGCAGATCAAGCAGCTGAAGACAAACTTCCACAAAGTCAAGAATGCTAATGGCACTTCTGGGAACTCCTTGTCTTCCTGCCTCCTATGAGGAATTCATCTAGAAATGGGAACTGCACGGAAGTACAGTGACTTTTTGCTGAATGAGAATGTCGACTTTATAAGCCCCCCATCACAGGCACCCCTAGAGGAGAGCCAGCTGTTGGATGAAGGGCAAGATGTGACCCTGATAACCAGAGATACTATGCCATAGGAGCAGCTACAGCATATCCTAGATGCGTACGTGGAGGCCCTATGTGGGGACAGCTCTGGGGAACAGACTATGGCAGAACCAGCATCAGAACAAGTGCTGAAGCTGGAGTCAGGTAATTATCTGCCACCGTGTTTGTTTTTATTAATGTATGGACTGGAGGGATTTCTGGCTTATAAGCCTATTTAGTTATTTAATACAATCCCAGGATTTCTGTGTTATTCCATTCAGGCTGGAACCCTCATCATTCCCCCACAAACCTCCCCCCTGCACCCACCACCGCACCATGTGTCAATGTGGGATTCAAAATGGATACTATGAAAAGAGGAACAAAGTTAAACAAGTGGCTATCATGAAATTTTACTAGTTCCTCACTGACTGGTATACGTGTGGGTGGTGCTCCACAATTCATAGCCTCGCGTACCCCTCCCATGTAATTCAGCTCACCTTCAAAATTGACTCTGCACACAACATTCACATTGCCTGTGACCTGAGTCCCCAACAACCTGGCTGTTATGATTCTAAACAAGTCTGGAGTGTGTATTTGGTGCATTGTTTGTTTGCTTTACTGAATAAGTTCAAAACTGCAGTAGAGGGTTAAATCATAGAATATCAGGGTTGGAAGGGACCTCAGGAGGTCATCTAGTCCAACCCCCTGCTCAAAGCAGGACCAATCCCCAATTTTTGCCCCAGATCCCTAAATGGCCCCCTCAAGGATTGAACTCACAACCCTGGGTTTAGCAGGCCAGTGCTGCAAACCACTAAGCTATCCCTCCCCCTACTTTGTAGTATGTCTCTGTTAGGACTTCCAATGGGTGGCATGGAGGCAGGGTGCTGGCAAGGAGGCTGTAGTGCATCTCCATGTTAATTCAGTATCTTGTTAATTTTGCCTTTGCTGGCAGGTGATGAAAGCAAACTTCTTACTGAGTAGGAACTCCAGACATTCTGTTACCTTCCAGCACAGGGCATACTTATTAAGGCCACCTTGGCAACTCACGAGCTCCCTCCATGCAATGATGTGTTGTTCAATAACTAGATCCGCACAGACACACCCCTGGAACCCCGACCTGGGATATTCTATCTACTACCCAAGATCCATAAACCTGGAAATCCTGGGCGCCCCATCATCTCAGGCATTGGCACCCTGACAGCAGGATTGTCTGGCTATGTAGACTCCCTCCTCAGGCCCTACGCTACCAGCACTCCCAGCTACCTTCGAGACACCACTGACTTCCTGAGGAAACTTCAATCCATCGGTGATCTTCCTGATAACACCATCCTGGCCACTATGGATGTAGAAGCCCTCTACACCAACATTCCACACAAAGATGGACTACAAGCCGTCAAGAACACTATCCCCGATAATGCCACGGCTAACCTGGTAGCTGAACATTGTGACTTTGTCCTTACCCATAACTACTTCACATTTGGGGACAATGTATACCTTCAGATCAGCGGCACTGCTATGGGTACCCGCATGGCCCCACAGTATGCCAACATTTTTATGGCTGATTTAGAACAACGCTTCCTCAGCTCTCGTCCCCTAAAGCCCCTACTCTACTTGCGCTATATTGATGACATCTTCATCATCTGGACCCATGGAAAAGAAGCCCTTGAGGAATTCCACCATGATTTCAACAATTTCCATCCCACCACCAACCTCAGCCTGGTCCAGTCCACACAAGAGATCCACTTCCTGGACACTACAGTGCTAATAAACAATGGTCACATAAACACCACCCTATACCGGAAACCTACTGACCGCTATTCCTACCTGCATATCTCCAGCTTTCACCCTGACCACACCACACGATCCATCGTCTACAGCCAAGCTCTGCGATACAACCGCATTTGCTCCAACCCCTCAGACAGAGACAAACACCTACAAGATCTCTGTCAAGCTTTCTTACAACTACAATACCCACCTGCAGAAGTAAAGAAACAGATTGATAGAGCCAGAAGAGTTCCCAGAAGTTACCTACTACAGGACAGGCCTAACAAAGAAAATAACAGAACGCCACTAGCCGTCACTTTCAGCCCCCAACTAAAACCCCTCCAACGCATTATTAAGGATCTACAACCTATCCTAAAGGATGACCCAACACTCTCACAAATCTTGGGAGACAGGCCAGTCCTTGCCTACAGACAGCCCCACAACCTGAAGCAAATACTCACCAACAACCACATACCACACAACAGAACCACTAACCCAGGAACTTATCCTTGCAACAAAGCCCGTTGCCAATTGTGCCCACATATCTATTCAGGGGACACCATCACAGGGCCTAATAACATCAGCCACACTATCAGAGGCTCGTTCACCTGCACATCCACCAATGTGATATATGCCATCATGTGCCAGCAATGCCCCTCTGCCATGTACATTGGTCAAACTGGACAGTCTCTACGTAAAAGAATAAATGGACACAAATCAGATGTCAAGAATTATAACATTCATAAACCAGTCGGAGAACACTTCAATCTCTCTGGTCACGCAATCACAGACATGAAGGTCGCTATCTTAAAACAAAAAAAACTTCAAATCCAGACTCCAGCGAGAAACTGCTGAATTGGAATTCATTTGCAAATTGGATACTATTAATTTAGGCTTAAATAGAGACTGGGAGTGGCTAAGTCATTATGCAAGGTAGCCTGTTTCCTCTTGTTTTTTCCTATCCCCTCCCCCAGATGTTCTGGTTTAACTTGGATTTAAACTTGAAGAGTGGTCAGTTTGGATGAGCTATTACCAGCAGGAGAGTGAGTTTGTGTGTGTATGGGGGTGGGGGGGATGTGAGAAAACCTGGATTTGTGCAGGAAATAGCCCAACTTGATTGTCATGCACATTGTGTAAAGAGTTGTCACTTTGGATGGGCTATCACCAGCAGGAGAGTGAATTTGTGTGGTGGGGTGGAGGGTGAGAAAACCTGGATTTGTGCTGGAAATGGCCCACCTGATGATCACTTTAGATAAGCTATTACCAGCAGGACAGTGGGGTGGGAGGAGGTATTGTTTCATATTCTCTGTGTATATATAAAGCCTGCTGCAGTTTCCACGATATGCATCTGAGGAAGTGAGCTGTAGCTCACGAAAGCTTATGCTCTAATAAATTGGTTAGTCTCTAAGGTGCCACAAGTACTCCTTTTCTTTTTGCGAATACAGACTAACACGGCTGTTACTCTGAAACCTAGATTCTGAAATAGCTCTTTAGCATACACAGATAGCTGTCCTCCACTGGCCTGGTACAAAAATTTGTGCTTCTGCTCTGGAGCGCTCAGGGACCTCCAGAATTCAATGTTCTCCAGAGCTGCCTTACAGGACTGAACAATCATAGCTACTGATAAGTTCCCCCCACCCCAAATTGATATAGAAATCATTTGAATTGAATTTTTTACATGTCTTACCATGATTTCTGCTGGTTTTCAGTGCTGCTACAAAGGACATCTGAAGTGGATGGCATTTTTTGTGTGACTAGACTAAAAAGTATTGTCTTTTGACTTTGAATTAAAGTAGCCCTCTTTTTACCATGCTCAGACAGTAATGTTCTCTGTCTCTCTCCTTTCAAGGCCTTCCCATCCCCACAGGACAAACACACAGCACGAGGAGTTTGGGGTAGCAGATCACCATACATCAGGGGAAGGGAAAGAGTCCAAGATGAGATGATGGGAGGCTTTGGGGACTGCTTGATAAAACAAAGGCCCAACTCAAATACCAAAAGGATAAGGATGCACACTGGGTGCAAAGAGAGACAACCTGCACAGCACAACGAGAGATTGGCAGGCTGCTTTTTGAAGCATGACCACCAATTGAGGGAGTGAGGCAAAGCTCAGCAAAAGGAATTATTCAAGTGCTTCATGGAAGTGATGGCTACCAGACTGCAGCCTCCAGTGCAACCTTCAGCTCCTCTTCCTGACTCATGGTCTGAGTGCCCTCATCATTACTGAGCCCTGCAGAGCATCCATCTTTGGACAATTCATGGGATGGCTTGGCCATGTCACAAGCAAACACAAGCACATGGAACAAACAAATGTACTCTGTGCATTCATCCTCTCCTGTCCACATGTGGCCTGCATGTGAAAAAACATGCCAAAAGGCCAAGGAGAACATGGACCTTTGACCATTTTTAGCACATAGTTTGGTAACATTATTATGCTACATGCCATGTTAACCACTGGTTTGCATTACTGGTTATTACAGCATGTAAATACATGTGTAAAACAAAATGTTTAACTTCCACACCAGGCTAAGACAGGTTTTATTGTATATAATGATAAAAAGTGGCAGAAAGTTTAGTGAGTGTCATCACATACACAGTGTCAGTTTCATAATAAAAAATTACAAACTGTAGTCACAATAAACTGTGAATGTCAGTATATTTCCCTAATATCCATTGCTTGTCTGGATCCAGTACCAGTCGCAACAGGTGCTCAGTTCAGATATCCAGCAGTGTTCTGAGTCCACTCCTGGTGAAGAGGTACCACCTTCTCCTCGCAAATATTGTGCAGAGGCAAGCCACAATAATGCCGGTTGTACTAATGACACTGGCATCCAAACTGTTTTTCAGTTAGCACCAACGGGACTTCAATCTGCCATATGCACATTCCACCACCATCCTATAGCTACTGAGTATGTAGTTGAACCTTCTTTTGACATATCCCCTGATTTCAGGGGACGGTTTCATAAACCATGGCAATAATGGTTAAATGGGATCCCCTAGAATACTATTTATAACAATATCTTTTACTGGAAATAATGTGCCAGCTTCTCTATTAACGTAAAGTCCCAATTTCTGGAATACCATGGCATCATGCACCCTGCCGGTGCATATCACGTCAGTGTCCATGAATCTGTGCCTTTTGACAACCGGGGCCTTCATAATAATGGAGTAGTACTCTTTGCAATTTATGTACTCGTGTTCTTCTTGTGGTGGACAAACAATAGTCACGAGTCCCATCAATCTCCCTTGTGCAGTTTAGAAAGCCCATGTTATAAAAAACAGTAATTATTTCAGGGAAATGTCTTATGCCCACCACCTTTGGGTAAATCACAGTCCTGATCACCTCACAAACCTCTGCTACAACAACCCTTACAGTTGATTTGCCAATTCCAAATTGGTTAGCCATGGACCTATAGCAGCTGGGGTAGCCAGTTTCCAGATGGTTACAGTGACCTGTTTCTGGACCAGCATGGCCAGCCACATGTGGTAAGGGGCACGTTGATCGCAAACCTCCAGTAATGTCGTCTTCATGCAAAAGTTCTTGACCATTGCTGGTCATCCCAGGTCCTAATGATGATGTTATCCCACCAGTCCGTTCTTGTAGCTCTGCCCCAGACATGCCAGTCTACACAGGAGGAATCTGCAGGTAAGGTAAGAGGCATGAGCTGGTTTGTAGCTGGCATGTCAGTATCCTCCTCCAAGAGGTGTCTTTGTCAGTTCAAAAACTGCTGCTAAAATGTCCATCAGCATCTCAGCAATGTTCTGCCTATGTTCCAAAATAAGACTGAGGACATGAGGTCGAGAAATTCTTCCAGCGGGTTAGGTTCCATGTTGGCTCTGGCAGCTGGGAGCATGCAGACATAAAATGGTTCTGCTGGATGTGTTCGCACACTAATAGAACCAGCCAAAACACTTCCGGTCAGCTGCCATGAAACAGACAGGGAAGAAAAAAGCCCCAAAACGGCTTCAGCTGGCCAGGGCATAGGAACCCTGGGAATACAGTAACACCTGCACATGGAACATGAAGCTCTGACTCCAGTCTGCACAGTGTACCATGCACCAGCATGGTTGTGAAGATCAAGTTTCAATTACAGTGTGGCTGCTCAAGCGCTGCCTTGGAAACGTAAGTCCACAAGCCTGGGTCCCACAGTCCCAGGCTTAGTGTGCAGCATAGACATAACCAGTGTGTCCCTGGAAAAAAGCCAGAGAGAGCTTTTGGGTCTGGTGGCTAAAGAGGATTGGAGCGGTCAGCTGGGGAACTGCTCCTTCTGTTCTTAGTTTCTCTTGCGTTTGGAGAAGCAAGACTTTGTACATTCCATGAACAAGACTGTTGCAATGAGAATATCAGAACCTATCAACTTCTACTTCCAAATGGAACATCCTCAGGACCCCGAAATTTGGCTAGCCACTCAAATCCAAAAAGGGACAACACAATTCTAATAAGGTAGACAGTTAAATAATTCTGTGAACCCATACTATGGCAGATATTCCAAGAATGGTGCCTGCAGAATTGACATCTTTAAAAAATGTGGTTTTGTTTTTAGAATATTATGATTACTGACTGTTGGTTTGAACAATGATTTACTAGCCCACGTTCATGTTATGAAAATCCTGTTGTGGAGAGCAGATGTTTCTGAGCTACTGACATAGTCCTTTAGATGTGATGAATTGTGCAAGCTGGTCTGTTCCTTTGCATTACTGTATGCACTGATCTTAATTTCTGAATATTATCTTCAGCAGTGAAAATTAGCAGGTAACATGAAGGTACAGCAGTGATGGCTATTCTTATTAGAACAATGATGGTTTTTTTTTAATATTCTGCAGAATGGAGCCCTGCATGTGAAATGTAGTTGCATTGCATCTTAAGTAGAGCTGGTTGAACTGTTCATTATAAATTGTTAGAATTTCAGTCCCTTTTTTTGGTTAGCAAATGCTTCATTCTTGGTATTTGCCAGTGTATTTGGTACTTGGTTTCACAAATTAGTTTCAGTGAATGCTTTTCAGCATATTTGTTTGTGGACTGTTTGGTTTTGAATATTTATGTTGTATGATTGATTATCCAAGTCACATGTTACTGTTTCTAGTATCTGATTGGATGACTGAAGGTTTCTAAATGGGAAAGTAAAGAATGACAAATAACGAATAGCAGACCTTTGTAGTGAATTTCTGGACAAATAGTGATACATGATAAAATTCATGAAACGTTCAAATTTGTGAGCATTTTTGCGGGTACTTCACAGCTATCTGAACACTTGCAAATTATGAAAATATAAACCCAGGGATAAAAATAATCTGAATGAACTCAATGCATTTAAACCCATGCAATTTAAATCAGAACTCTTATTCTCAAAAATATTCATGTCCATATTGTAAATATTCATGTCTAGGTACTTATGTGGACTTTTTCACCATAGTATTGGAACATCTCACGTTTAGTAATGGATTTAACCCCAACAACACACATGTGAGGTATTATCTCCATTTTACGGATGAGGAACTGAACCACCATGTAGATTAATTGTTTCGTCTGAGATCAAACACATGTGGTTAAGTTGACAAATGAACCTAGGTCTTCAGGGCTCTACCCACTAGACCATGCTTCCCTTCCTAAATCAAAAATGATGCTGCTTGACCTTCTCTTCTCCATTTGGTTGTATTCGGTGCTTCCCTTGTATACTAATGACAGGCCTTAATCAGAACACCACGGCCAAGATTTACAAAGTTGGGTGATTAAAATTAGGCTTCCAGGTGCATATTTCTCCACCTAAGTGTCTTTATTTTCAAAAGTGCTGAGCACCTAGCAGCTCCCACTGATTTAGGCAACTACTTTTGATGGTCTTGATCCAGGTCTACCCTGCTCATCTCCCACCTTGAAAAGAACACCAGATTGCAGACTACTTTTAATTCACCAGTTCCAAACATCAAGAGTTGGATGTGCCTCTGTCACCATGCCTCTGTCACCTTGCCTCAGTGGTTCCCTGCTGAGAATATTAAATTCAGGACAGACCACTGACAAATGCGGCAGACTCACCCCAAACTGGTGGTTATCCCTATCATTAGATTATACCACACCAGTAACAAAAGTGAACTGCTCTATCACCCCACTGGTTAACAAGAAGCCACAAAATGTCTCCTAAGGCGTTCCAGCCCTTGGCTAACCGCTCAGCACTAGACTCTATGAGGAGTTGTTACTGAAAAACATTTCCATCAAATATAGGGTCCTTCAAATCCCAAGGGATCAGCCACTTAGCCAGTTCAATATATAACTCAGATCTTACCCAGTAATCACACTGAAGCCAATTCTCTAGTAACTAAAAAAATAAAGTTTTAATAATATAATAAAAGAAAAGAAGAGAGTTATAAATGGTTAATAGATCATACACTTAAGGTGATTTTTCAATGTTTATAGATTGGGATCTTAGCAGTGATGGAACAGACTACTAGCTTGCAAAGGTCTGAGAGGTGTTACCCAGGAATGTGTATTAGATACCAGTACATAACCAATATTCATAACTTCAGATACAAAGATGATACATGCATGTAAACAGGATAATCATACTTAGCAAACCATAACTTTTCCTTTGACGCCTTACATGACATATTTTTATACAAGATTTGTTGCAATTAAATAAATGGTCACCTTTATTGTACACAGCATCACAGCCTCTACCGTCTTTCTTGACTATATGGGTTATATTTTCTGTAAATATAAAGGCAAGGAGAAGCATTAGTGTCAGCAAGGTAAGACCTTTGCCCTATGGGAACAGATTAGATATAAAAGAGCATTTGTATAATAATGAATTTTAAGACAGCAAAGGTTATGGCTAGTTATTCTCTTGCTTCAATCTGTGGTTTTCATCCTCTCCTCTCCCCCTCTGCCATCCTCCAAGGCACTTGGTGATTCAGTAGCTGGAGGGTTATTGAATAGTAAGAAAGTCCATTCCCCCATGAAGTCATAATATTTTATCCACCTCCTTCTAAACGCACATTGAAAGTTGATTGTGCTAAGGTAAGTAAGAATTATTATTCACATATCTATTCAGGGGACACCATCACAGGGCCTAATAACATCAGCCACACTATCAGAGGCTCGTATACCTGCACATCCACCAATGTGATATATGCCATCATGTGCCAGCAATGCCCCTCTGCCATGTACATTGGTCAAACTGGACAGTCTCTACGTAAAAGAATAAATGGACACAAATCAGATGTCAAGAATTATAACATTCATAAACCAGTCGGAGAACACTTCAATCTCTCTGGTCACGCAATCACAGACATGAAGGTCGCTATCTTAAAACAAAAAAACTTCAAATCCAGACTCCAGCGAGAAACTGCTGAATTGGAATTCATTTGCAAATTGGATACTATTAATTTAGGCTTAAATAGAGACTGGGAGTGGCTAAGTCATTATGCAAGGTAGCCTATTTCCTCTTGTTTTTTCCTACCCCCCCCCCCCCCAGATGTTCTGGTTTAGCTTGGCTTTAAACTTGGAGAGTGGTCAGTTTGGATGAGCTATTACCAGCAGGAGAGTGAGTTTGTGTGTGTATGGGGGTGGGGGGGATGTGAGAAAACCTGGATTTGTGCTGGAAATGGCCCACCTTAATTATGCACATTGTAGGGAGAATGGTCACTTTGGATGAGCTATTACCAGCAGGATAGTGAGTTTGTGTGTGTGGTTTTTGGGAGGGGGGTGAGGGGGTGAGAGAACCTGGATTTGTGAAGGAAATGGCCCAACTTTATTATCATGCACATTGTGTAAAGAGTTGTCACTTTGGATACGCTATCACCAGCAGGAGAGTGAATTTGTGTGGGGGGGTGGAGGGTGAGAAAACCTGGATTTGTGCTGGAAATGGCCCACCTGATGATCACTTTAGATAAGCTATTACCAGCTGGACAGTGGGGTGGGAGGAGGTATTTTTTCATATTCTCTGTGTATATATAAAGTCTGCTGCAGTTTCCACGGCATGCATCCGATGAAGTGAGCTGTAGCTCACGAAAGCTCATGCTCAAATAAATTGGTTAGTCTCTAAGGTGCCACAAGTACTCCTTTTCTTTTTGCGAATACAGACTAACACGGCTGTTACTCTGAAACCTATTCTTATATTGTAGCTGAGAAAAAGGAAATGCATAGAAGTGAAATGACTTGTTCAAGATTATACAGTATGTCAGTGGCAGAGTAGAATTTGAGAGGCTTTGATTCCCTATGCTTATTTGCATAGACCATGTGGCCTCTGTATTCAGTGTATTTAGTGTAGTGTGGAATCAAGCAAGCATTTAGCAATAAGGGGCTGCACGTGGAATGGGAAACATGTCATTAAAAGGGGTTAAGATGCTTGCACTGAGGGCCTACCACTCAGAGGGCATCCTCCAATAAAAAGTGCATCCCATTTAGAAGCCAGTTCATTACTGCTGTGACTGTAGTCTGAAAAGTAAGAATTAATGTACTCCAAAATTATATAATCAAGCTTCAGTCAGAGTTCCTTTGACTTTTATAATGAACTAGTTCTCTTCATCCAATTTGTTACCTGTTGTCAGTCACTAGATGAATTTTAGTCTATACAAGATGAACCATAGCTCCCATGACATTTATAGCCAGACTGAATATTTTTGTCTTTATGAATGAGGAATTGGCAGAGCCACAGCGGGAGCAACACCTTTCCTTTGGATGGTGCAACAAAATGTATAAGGGTCTATCAAACAAAAACGTAAAGAAACGACATCTTACTTCTCTAGGCCCCAAAGGTGGGATTCACAAGGGGGACAGAGATTCACTGTTGCAGCACGTAATTTTTAGGTGCCTTAATGACTGTAAAATGTCCTAGTTTTTCATTGTGAAAAGGGGCATTAGTGCACCTTTTTCTTCCCACATTCCCACCAACGTATGCTTGTCCAGGAAAACAGCCATGCCCCTTGCCATAGTGTACCAGTTCTTCATTTTAAAAATAGAATAACCTTCCAGGGTGGGGTCAAAGTAATAAGACCATATGAGGCATGAAGCGGACCTCACTTACAGAGCCAGTTCCAGACACTCCCCAACCCCTTGTTCTGTCTCTACTTCACCCACAAGCCTCCAGTCATTCCCCTCAACTTCCCCATCCACACTAGCTTCCAGTTCCAGTCTCTTTCCCAAGCTTCTTGTTCAATCTCAGTATCCTCAACTCCTTGTCCCGGTCCCTGTCCCTTTACTTCACCAGTCCTGGTTCTTCCCCTGCATTCTGGCTCATCAGCTCTCTATCCCTTCCCTTACTTCCTGCCTCTTGCCCCAGTACTTCCAATTCCCCTTCTCCTTGCCCAGTCAGTTCCAGGTGCAGCTCCCACCCCCTTATCTCACTTATCTGATTTCAGTCTCACTCTCCAACTCCTATTCCTAGTTTCTATTTCTCCTGTCATCCTCCAGTATCATCTATTTCCCTCCCCTTCCTCTTCAACTCCCAGGTTTAGTTCTTATGCCCTTTGCATCTGAGTCAAGCAGCTTCCTCCTTCATGCTGCCTGCACACCTGCAAAGATGTCTCAGAGCCACTAGCAGAAGCCATTAGCAGGAAAGTACAGCTTTGTGGCTGTAGCCCTGGAATGAAGCATGCTCAGTCCTCTGTGAAGATGGTGCAAGTCCAGTCAGATCAGCACCAGGAGCTCTGAGAGATTAAAGCAGAAAGTTTCATCCCTGACAAAAAGCTCACCTCCTGCCAAATTCCATGTTCCTGCTCCAAAGCATGGGGGTGCTAGAGCTTTTCAGAAAATGTTTCCAGAATTTTTTAACATTGAAAACAGCGTTTTCCCCTACACTCTATCTCTGAAATGCTGAAACATTTTCATTGACATTTTCCCCAAAATTCAGCCTGAGGCTAGCCTGGAGAAATTCAGCCAAAATGGTTACATTTTGGCAAAGTTATAAGCAATTGAAAACAGTGTGTTATAATGCAGTGGTTCTCCAACTTATTTGATCACACCCCCCTTCTTTGTGTCTGTAGAAGTTTACAGGCCCCCTGCCCTCTGCTTCTGCCACACCAGTACAAATATGGCCACCCAGCTCTGAAAACCAAGTAGAAGTAAAGGTGGCATTGCCACACATGGTTTGGCATTTCCACCATTACTTTTCCACTGCTGCTGGCAGGGCACTGTCTTCAGAACTGGCTGCCATGCTCCTAAAGTTTCTCAGCCCCTCTCCCCCCCCGCCCGAATACATTCCACATATCCCCAGGAGGGATGTGCACCCACAATTTAAGAACCTCTGTTATAATGGGACACTTAGAAAAGGACAGGCAGTCTTAATAATTGGAAATACTAACAGCCCTGCCTACAGTATGCTAATATCAAACTATTCCATTCACATCAGCATTCCTCTGCTGCTAGGAAACATTTATGAAACCCACCTTCAGAGTGTCCCAATAGAGAATGACATAATACTGCTATCTGTTGGCTCAAGAGACAGATGATCCGGGTGGTGGACCTAACAGTTCCAACCCAGCTGATGACCCATGTGGGTGTCAGTATGATGCCACATGAAGAATATCGGTCTTTTCAGTTTGATTAAAAAAGCTAAGAAATTGCACATACACAAACTATGCTGAAAGAATGTTATTAAGGTTTCAAAGTCAATCACTCAAAAGTTAGGAAATGCCAATATTAAGGTTACCTGTACAACATTAATTCTGCTGCCTTATGTATAGACATTATGATAAAGTTTTATGTGATGCCATACTGTTTTTTTCCATGGGACCCAGTCTTATTCAGTGCACAAGATGGACTTGGTCTGGAGATGAGACAGGCCTGAGTTGTGAACCCTGCCTCATTTGTGTCAGAAGTTGGAAACTGTTTAGTGAGTCAGGCAGGGAACAGCAGAAAGAGAAAGGATTGTTTCATGGTTAAGGCAATTGAAAGCTGCTCTGAAGAACTGCATTCTATCCCTATTTTTGTCACAGAGACCCTGTGTGATGCAAAGTAAGTCACTTAACCAAACTCTTCACAGGTGGTCACTAATTCTGTGTTCTTCATTTTTTTGGATGCTTGACTTGCAGAAGTGGTGTTGAGCACTCACCGCTGCAACTGATGTCAATGGGAGATGTGCTTTGAACAAATAAAATGCTGTATAATGTGAAGTACTCTGACAAAAATCAGATCATCTCAAATTGGGCATCTCTCTGTGCCTCAGTTCCCCATCTGTAAAATGGGTACAATACCAGCCCTTCACCTCACAGAGGTGTTGTGAAAATAAGTTATTGATATTTGTGAAGCACTTAATTTTATAGTGATGAGCACCGTACAATGAGGAAATTAACACTTTTATCTTCAGAGCAGTGTTTCAATAGTGTGCAGCAAATAAAGCCTAGGCCCGTACATTTAACAATGAGAAGACGAAATATTGAATAGCTGCTCATTAACTGAGTAACATCTATGTTATGCACTGATTTAGGCAGCGGTCATATGGGGAAAATATCTGATTGTATAGTTAAAAACAGTATCATATTGTATCTGCACAAGGGGGACTAATGTTTAAATGTTTTGCTTTGCAACTTAATGTTTTATTTTTATGTGTAACACACACACTGAAATGGAACAGCTTGATCCTGCTCCCATTAAACTCAGTAACCTCCAGTTGAATACAGAGTAAAAAGCCATGAACAGGATTCTTTTGTCATGAGTTATGTGCAGTTATTTACCCTAGTGTAAAATGCGTATGAAATGCTATCATTCTTATTTACTAGTAGTTGCATTTATTTTGCACTCATTTAAGTGACTACACATAATGCAGGTCAAGGGACAGTCAGGCTCCATGTTGTTTCACCAAATGCTTGAATAAGGTGAGTGAACCATTCATGAATTCTGAATGACACAACCAAACTTGCTTAGAACAATGACACAGAAGGGAAGGCTATCATAGGCAGGCTAATACACCAGTTATGTTGTCACTCAAGCTGAGAGTCAAACACCTGACTATTCTGTCTGTGTGCCAGGATACAAGTATGAGCTGTACCAGTAAACAAGAGCAGAATATTTTCCTTAAAGCCTTAGGAATGAAGGCTGCCTTTGGTTACATGCAAACATCTTATTGAAATTAATAGGAGTAGTGCATGAAAAGCCAAGGGCAGAATATGGACTTGAATGCATAAAGAAAAAGGGGAAGACTCTCTCTAGCCTGATATATATTATAAAATGGAGTAAATCACACTGATTGTCCAGTATACCAGGAGTATACAAAATATGCTTGTAATATTTTTTTCAAATGGAAACATAAGTGTCTATTCCAATGTTATTTGTTTGGAGTCTATAATAAAACTTGGGCTTTCATATGATCAAATCAAGGCATGGTAACAGAAGCTGACAGAGGATGTTAAAAGTTAAACACATCTGAAACCTGTACACAAGTCATTTGGGACCAATGTCATTTCCTATTTAAAGGATGTATGTTAGTCAGCAACATCAATGTTTTACGTTGTGGCTAAAACAATATAAAGAAGAGTCACCTAGCTTTGCTATAGCTTGGAATTCTCCACAAGGAATTAAATTCATGCTTGTGTGTCTCTTCATATCACCCAACTAACTTAAAAAATTCTTGTTGATAAAGTATGGAATGTAGGAATTAATATATATTGGCAAATTTGTCCCTTAAATTATGCCAAGGAATAAATCATCCTGCTTTTCATTTTCACTAGAGACTACGCTTTATACACACATTTTGTAACATAAATCTTTCATCACACTGACATCAACAGAGAAGCTGCTTGCTGCTGCAGCCTCTGCTGAATGGATAAGTGGAAACTTTGTGTATGTAATGAAACTCTCTTATGTCTTCCAAGCTACAGACCTCCTCACCCTGCATTTATAAATGTGTAACGTGTCAACCGTACCTGCTGTAATACCACAGAGATTTAGATGTATTCTGTTTTCTCTTTCTCCATTTTATTTTTCTTGTAGAACTCTTGAATCAGATGCAGTGGAATTTTTCCTTGGATATCAGCTTGATTTTTGCAAATAGGCATATTTACATTTCTGTGTAATACAATCTCTGGAACACAGGCCTTTATTCATAGCACAGTGGTTCTTCTCAATCATTTCTATGCCAGGACCCCTCCATAACCATAGATGCTAAAAGTAGAGGTGCTGGGAGAGCTGCAGCACCCCCTGGCTTGAAGTGGTTTCCATTATATAAAGTGTGTACAGTTTGGTTCAATAGCTCTCAGCAGCCCCACTATACAAATTGTTCCAGCACCCTTGTCCATTACCTCATTCTCATCTAGCTGAGCCCCTCCCATTTAGCAATATTGGAAAGCAGGGTGTCCATACACACCCTGACATGAAAATCCTGGAGGGCAGGTGCCGCAGGTCTATAACATTGATCTTAGCACATTGTTTTGTTTTAAAATTTAAATTATTGTCATTAGTTACAGGTAAGAATATGTTCACAGAAGCTGAAGGTTAAGGATTTAAAATTCTTCTCTATCAATATCTATCTTGAGATGAAAAATTAAGTCATGGTTTGAGTAACTGCCATAAGAGAACAGACTGAGGGTCTAACTACACTAGTATTAGATGCAGGTGAGTTCAGCAAAAGAGCATTGGAGAATAAACTTCACAGATGTTCATTAATGATGTTTGACCCTCCCCCCCCTTTTATTTGCTTTTCCATGATAGGTGGCATCCAGTGCTGTTTGCCATGTTGCATGCCAGAGCATATGGGCCACTCTGACCACAGGCAATTGCCTGGTATGGAGTGGAAGGAAATCTAGCAGCAGTAATGAGGAGGGGAAAGGAAGATGGTCAAAACATTTTCCCTAGAACAGTTTTCCATCAGAAAATGCAGTTTCCTTGAAACATTTTGTGGGAGCACATTGATTTCGAAAAAAATGTCAATGAAAAAGTATAAAAACAAATCTTTCTGATGTTCTCATTCTGTCATAAATATAAAGGGAAGGGTAAACACCCTTAAATCCCTCCTGGCCAGAGGAAAAACCCTTTCACCTGTAAAGGGTTAAGAAGCTAAGATAACCTCACTGGCACCTGACCAAAATGACCAATGAGGAGACAAGATACTTTCAAAGCTTGGGGGGTGGGGAGGGGGGGTGGAGACAAAGGGTCCTCGCTGTCTGTGTGATGCTTTTGCCGGGACCAGAGCATGAATGCAGGTCAGAACTCCTGTAAAAAGTTAGTAAGCAATCTAGTTAGATATGCATTATATTCTGTTTTGTTTAAATGGCTGATAAAATAAGTTGTGCTGAATGGAATGTATATTCCTGTTTTTGTGTCTTTTTGTAACTTAAGGTTTTGCCTAGAGGGATTCTCTATGTTTTGAATCTGATTACCCTATAAGGTATTTATGATCCTGATTTTACAGAGGGGATTCTTTTACTTTTTCTTTAATTAAAATTCTTCTTTTAAGAACCTGATTGCTTTTTCATTGTTCTTAAGATCCAAGGGTTTGGGTCTGTGTTCACCTATGCAAATTGGTGAGGATTTTTATCAAGCCTTCCCCAGGAAAGGGGGTGTAGTGCTTGGGGGGATACTTTGCAGGGGTAGACGTTTCCAAGTGGGCACTTCCCCTGTTATTTTTGTTAGACACTTTGGTGGTGGCAGCATAAATTTTCAAGGACAAAAGGTAAAACAGTTTGCACCTTGGGGAAGCTTTTAACCTGAGCTGGTAAGAATAAGCTTAGGGGGGTCTTTCATGCAGGTCCCCACATCTGTACCCTAGTGTTCAGAGTGGGGAAGGAACCTTGACATGGTGGCAGTGTGGTGGGATTTATTTGAAATCAATTTGAGATTTTTTGGGGCATCATTTTGAATCAGAAGCACATTAAGATTTTAAAAGGACATTTCCCCCCCCCCCCCTTTGGGCTGCTTGAAAGCAGGTTTTAAGCTGAAAGCAGTTAGGGTTTTTTTGTCTCTGCCTGGGTGCCAGAGCAGAGACAAAAGGGAATTGTCTTTTGTGAGCTGGAGTTTTCTCAACCTAAAGGCAGGATAGTTAACCTCCTGCAGGGAAATTCATAAGTTCTTCACAGACCTGAAAAGGTGGTGTTTTTTTTGTTTTTTTGTTTTTTTTTGGCTAAGAGCAGCTAGAGGGGTTTTCTGTCTATTTTCCTGGAGACAAAGGTGTTAGGTTTTTTTTTAAAGGATTTTTCTGCAGGCTGACAATCACTATCAGAGAACATTGGTATCCAGTTACAGCAAAACCTATTTTTTTGACAAGCCAAGTTTTGTTTGTTTGTTTGTTTTATTTCTAACTCTCGGGTGTAAAGTTAGTTAAAAACAGAGAGGCAACCATGATAGAGCCCAAGGCAAAAAAAGCCAAAAAGGCTGCCTACAGGAGAGCTATGGAGGCAAAGGAAAAAGAATGGAAGCATGCACTGGAGAGGGAGAAGGCAAAGGCTCAGCAGAATAGCAATCCTTCTCCAGGTACCGCTTCACATCCAAGGAAGTTCCCCACCTACAAGGCAGGCGATGATACCGAGGCCTTCTTAGAAAACTTTGAAAGGGCCTGCCCTGGATACAGCATCTCTACGGACCAATACATGGTAGAGCTGAGGCTACAGCTCAGTGGACCCTTAGCTGAGGTGGCAGCTGAAATGCCTAAGGAACACATAAATAAGTATAAACTGTTTAAAAACCAGGCGAGAGTCAGAATGGGGCTAACACCCGAGCATTCCCGTTGGCGCTTCAGAGCCCTAAGGTGGAAACCAAACGTATCATTTACCCGACATGCCTACCACATTGTGAAACATTGGAATGCCTGGATATCAGGAACAAGTGTTAAATCTCCAGAAGAGTTGCCCTTCCTAATGCAAATGGAGCAGTTCTTAGAGGGTGTTCCTGAGGAAATAGAAAGATACATCCTAGATGGGAAGCCCAAAATTGTAATCGAGGCAGGGGAGATTGGAGCCAAATGGGTGGAAGTGCCAGAAAAGAAAAATAACTAGTAGCAGTTGGGGCAAATATCAGAAGGGGCAAACTGGAACAAAACGGGTGGAGGGAGGAGAGAGGAACAATCCTGGTAGCAGTTGCCCCAAGAACCCCAACAAATTACAGTTCGTTGCACTGGAATCACACCAGAGGTCCTCAGGCCCAGATACCTCCCAGATACCCTCAGAAAGGAGGGAAACTGTGAGTGTGGGTGGGAAGAGGGTCACCGCGTGGAGGGACACTGGCGCACAAGTGTCGGCTATCCTTAGTGGACCCCATTTTAATTGACCCAGAGATCCAAGTGACAATTAAACCCTTCAAGTCCAACTCTTTCCATTTGCCTACAGCCAAGTTGCCTGTCCAGTACAAGGGCTGGTCAGGAACGTGGACTTTTGCAGTCTATGATGATTATCCCATCCCCGTGCTGCTGGGGGAAGACTTGGGCAATCATGTGAAGCTAGCCAAGAGGGTGGGAATGGTCACTCGCAGCCAGGCTAAACAAGCTGTCTCACCTAGCTCTGTTCCAGAAACTTCTACCAGGACCCGGTCAGCAGTGATGGAATCGGACCCCATGCCAATGTCAGCAACAGCAGTAGTGAATCCAGTCACAGAGACCCAGACTGAAACAGTCCCGGAACTGGAACTGGTGGAACAACCAGCACCTGAACCATTGCCAGCCCTGAATCCAGTACTTTCAACCCCAACACCAGAGGGCCCCATCGAACCTGCACCAGCAGCAACAGATAACCCTACACAAAAGGCTCAGCCAGAGCCTGAACCCCAACATAGTGCACCAGCGGAGAGCGGTTCACAGTCAACGGAAACAGCTCCATCCCCTACATCGCTTCCAGAGGGACCAAGCATAGGTCCACAATCCCATGAGGAACTGATGTCTTCAGCACCAAGGGAACAGTTCCAGACCAAACAGGAAGCAGATGAAAGCCTCCAGAGACCTTGCACGGCGGCACGGAGCAAACCACCGCCTCTCAGCTCTTCTAATCGATCCAGGTTTGTTGTAGAAAGAGGACTTTTATACAGAGAAACTCTTTTTGGTGGACACTAGGAAGACTGGCATCCTCAGAGACAATTGGTAGTTCCAACTAAGTACCGGGTAAAGCTCTTGAACTTAGCCCACGATCATCCTAGTGGCCATGCTGGGGTGAACAGGACCAAAGACTGTTTGGGGAGGTCATTCCACTGAGAGGGAATGGGCAAGGATGTTTCTACCTATGTCTGGTCTTGTGAGGTGTGCCAAAGAGTGGAAAAACCCCAAGACCAGGTCAAAGCCCCTCTCCAGCCACTCTCCATCATTGAGGTTCCATTTCAATGAGTAGCTGTGGATATTCTGGGTCCTTTTCCGAAAAAGACACCCAGAGAAAAGCAGTACATACTGACTTTCATGGATTTTGCCACCTGATGCCCGGAACCAGTAGCTCTAAGCAACACTAGGGCTAAATGTGTGTGCCAGGCACTAACAGACATTTTTGCCAGGGTAGGTTGGCCCTCCGACATCCTCACAGATGCAGGGACTAATTTCCTGGCAGGAACTATGGAAAGCCTTTGGGAAGCTCAGGGGTGAATCACTCGGTTGCCACCTTACCATCATCAAACAAATGGCCTGGTGGAGAAATTTAATGGAACTTTGGGGGCCATGATATGTAAATTCATAAATGAGTACTCCAATGATTGGGACCTAGTGTTGCAGCAGTTGCTCTTTGCCTACAGAGCTGTACCACATCCCAGTTTAGTGTTTTCACCATTTGAACTTGTATATGGCCGCAAGGTTAAGGGGCCATTACAGTTGGTGAAGCAGCCATGGAAGGGTTTTACACCTTCTCCAGGAACTAACATTCTGGACTTTGTAAACAACCTACATAACACCCTCTGAACCTCTTTAGCCCTTGCTAAATAAAACCTACAGGATGCTCAAAAAGAGCAAAAAGCCTGGTATGATAAACATGCCAGAGAGCGTTCCCTTCAACGTAGGGGACCAGGTCATGGTCTTAAAGGCACTCCAGGCCCATAAAATGGAAGCGTCGTGGAAAGGGCCATTCACGGTCCAAGAGCACCTGGGAGCTGTTAATTATCTCATAGCATTCCCCACCTCCAACCAAAAGCCTAAGGTGTACCATATTAATTCTCTAAAACTCTTTTATTCCAGAGAATTAAAGGTTTGTCAGTTTACAGCCCAGGGAGGAGATGATGCTGAGTGGCCTGAAGGTGTCAACTATGAACGGAAAAGTGCTGGTGCCGTGGAAAAGGTGAATCTCTCCATGACCCTTGGGCATATGCAGTGACAGCAGATCAAGGAGCTGTGCACTAGCTACGTGCTGATGTTCTCAGCCACCCCAGGACTGACTGAACGGCATACCACTCCATTGACACAGGTAATGCTCACCCAATTAAAGTCCAACCTTACCGGGTTTCTCCTCAAGTTAAAACTGCTATAGAACGGGAGATCCAGGATATGCTACAGATGGGTGTAATCTGCCCCTCTGGCAGAGCATGGGCATCTCCAGTGGTTCTAGTTCCCAAACCAGATGGGGAGATAAGTTTTTGCGTGGACTACCATAAGCTAAATGCTGTAACTCGCCCAGACAGCTATCCAATGCCATGCACAGATGAACTATTAGAGAAACTGGGATGGGCCCAGTTCATCTCTACCTTGGATTTAACCCAGGGGTACTAGCAGGTACCACTAGATGAATCCGCCAAGGAAAGGTCAGCCTTCACCACACATGTCGGGCTGTGTGAATTTAATGTACTCCCTTTCGGGCTGCGGAATGCACCCACCACCTTCCAAAGACTTGTAGATGGTCTCCTAGCAGGATTGGGAGAATATGCAGTCGCCTACCTTGACGATGTGGCCATATTTTTGGATTCCTGGGCAGACCACCTGGAACATCTACAAAAAGTCCTTGAGCACATAAGGGAGGCAGGACTAACTGTTCAGGCTAAGAAGTGTCAAATAGGCCTAAACAGAGTGACTTACCTTGGACACCAGGTAGGTCAAGGAACTATCAACCCCCTCCAGGCCAAAGTGGATACTATCCAAAAGTGGCCTGTCCCAAAGTCAAAGAAAAGGTCCAATCCTTCTTAGGCTTGGCCAGATATTACAGGCGATTTGTACCGCAATACAGCCAAATCGCCGCCCCACTGACAGACCTAACCAAAAAGAAACAGCCAAATGTCGTCCAGTGGACCGAAGAGTGTCAGAAGGCCTCTAACCACCTTAAAGCAGCACTCATGTCTGACCCTGTGCTAAGGGCCCCAGACTTTGACAAACCATCCCTAGTAACCACAGATGCGTCCGAGCGTGATGTGGGAGCAGTCTTAATGCAGGAAGGACTGAATCAAGAGTTCCATCCTGTCGTGTTTCTCAGCAAGAAGCTGTCTGAGAGGGAAAGCCATTGTCTACGCTCTGGAAAAGCTATGCCCATACGTTTGGGGATGGCGTTTCCACCTGCAAACTGACCATGCTGTGCTACAGTGGCTTCATACCGCCACGGGAAATAGCAAAAAACTTATTCAGTGGAGTTTAGCTCTCCAAGATTTTGATTTCGACATACAACACATCTCAGGAGCTTCTAACAAAGTGGCTGATGCACTCTCCCGTGAAAGTTTCCCAGAATCAACTGGTTAAAATCATCCCTGAGATGTGAAAAATATTGTTAGTCTTTATATACTTGGTAGTATATTTAGAGGTGCATGTGTCTTATTAACTCTGCTTCCTCCTAGAGCTCCAGGAAGAAATCCCAGCCAGTGTTTCACCCTATCTGTGATTTGGGGGGCATGTCATAAATATAAAGGGAAGGGTAAACACCTTTAAATCCCTCCTGGCCAGAGGAAAAACCCTTTCACCTGTAAAGGGTTAAGAAGCTAAGATAACCTTGCTGGCACCTGACCAAAATGACCAATGAGAAGACAAGATACTTTCAAAGCTGGGCGGGGGGGGGCAGGACAAAGGGTCCTCTCTGTCTGTGTGATGCTTTTGCTGGGACCAGAGCATGAATGCAGGTCAGAACTCCTGTAAAAAGTTAGTAAGCAATCTAGTTAGATATGCAATATATTCTGTTTTGTTTAAATGGCTGGTAAAATACGCAGTATAAAGGTTCAAGGACAAAAAGTAAAAGTTTGTACTTTGGGGAAGTTTTAACCTAAGCTGGTAAGAATAAGCTGAGGGGGTCTTTCATGCAGGTCGCCACATCTGTACCCTAGAGTTCAGAGTGGGGAAGGAACCTTGACAGTTTCAATAATGTTTCATTTCAATAATGGCAAATATTTTGGTTTTATATTAATAAAATATTTTGGTCTAATGGTTTGATATTGTTCTATAATTTATATTTACATGTATTTAATATTTATATGTAATTGATATTGATATCATAATGATTCAACATTATCAAAATGAAATGTTTTGATGTTTACAAATCATGAATTGGAGTAACTGTTGTTCTGTGAGAAATTTTGACTTTGTCCTGATTTGGGCTGAAAACAAATTTTGAAATGTCAAATTTTCTGACTAGTTCTAGATGGGGAAGAGGGAAGACACATAGAGGAGGAGAGGTGTTTGGCTCCATTTTTCATAATGGTGTCTTTCATGTTAGGGCAGATGACTGCCCTCATCACCCTGAGGAAATCATACAAAATGGAGGGGAAGTCCATCCAGTATTCATAATGGACAGGCAGTGCATTGTTACAGGGTGCATTTGATTCTCAGATGCATAGGGTCTTTCTTAACACATTTTTGAGAATCAGACTTTACAGGCAATTTTTTAAATGTTACATCTGATTAGTGGAACCTTTCATATTGGACCTTTCTCTAAAAGACATGCTCTAGGAATTATTTGGGTGAAGTTCTACAGCCTGTATTATACAGGAGGTCAGACTACATGATCACAATTGTCCCTACTGGCCTTGGAATCTGAATATTTCCCTTTCCAGTCAATTTGCTGATAGGTTATGAAGTATTTATTTTGTGGTCCTTTAAAGTGGAACTTCTAAAAGGATGGGTGGTAGATAGTTTAATTCTTCAAAATCCTCACCATTTCCCTCCGTAAACGGTGAGGACTGGTTCCACCTGCAACACTCCTTGCCCTGACCAGGGTAATTTGGCAAGGTTTTCAGATGCATTCAGCATCCATAATTGGAACAGACAGTTGTGTTTGTGGGGGGGGGGGGTTCTGTTGTTGGTTGATTGGTTTTTGGTTCTTCTGGTTTTGTTTGTTTTTTTTTCCTCTTCAGCTCAGCTTTCATTTAGTCACCAAAATAAGTGACCCCTCTTTTTTCAAAGATTCTTTTAATTTTTGAAAACTGGCCCATAGCTGTCCCAATGGAACTGCTGGGATCTGAGCACATTTCCAAAGTTGGCCCTATAAGTGTACACATGCACCTGCACACTGAATCCCAAAGCAAAGCAACCAACATTGTGGTCCTTAGAGGCAGCGAGGCAGCAGGATGGGATTGTGTAAATGGCCAAATCTTTTTACAGCCAAGCCTGCCTTACAATAAAACTTTCAGAAGCTCCTAAATGACTTAGGAGGTTAAATCATATAAAAGGTCAATGGGACTTAGGCCCAGATCCTCAAAGATATTTAGATGCCTAACTCTCATTGAAATCAGTGTTAGGGCTTGTCTATCCAAACAGTTTGTGGCAAGTGAGCGTGTATATCTACCTCATCTGAACCTTCTGTGCACTAAATGTTGGTGTAGACCCTGCACTAAACATTCTTTTAATGTACCCCCATTTCAAAGTGGGGTAGATCAAAATGCAGGATGAACCATTTAGTGCACAACAGCAGGGTCCACACAGACACTTAGCATGTGGCCGGCTCGTGCGAGGTAGATTTACACCCCAGCTTGCCGCAAACTGTTTGTGAGGACAGCCCCTTAGCTAAGCATCTAAGTTCTTTTAAAAATCCTACTAGATGCCTATCTGCACCTTCAGGCACATAAACGCCTTTAAAAATGGGCCCTACCTACCTGTCAATTTTAAAAATAGGAACGAAACCTTGCCCAGGCTTATGGAGATGTCTAGGGTATATAGAGCTATACACCTCAGCTAAGAGCAGGCTGCATCCACACTCATTGTTGTGTGTAGCTACACGCAGCAGCGAAAGGCTTTGACAGGGGGAAGGCAGAGGGGGAAGGCTCCAGCAGCAGGGAAGCAGCTCTGAAGCACAGAAACTTTGCAACCTGCCTAAAATAACTGTTAGGGTAAGAAATTACATTTTGTAACCTGTTTCTTAAGTATATTGAGCTTAGCTTGCATACTTTCTTTTATTTGCTCAGTAATCTGCTTTGATCTGTCTGTTATCTATTATATTCACTTAAAATTCACCTTTTGTAGTTAGTAAATTTATTTCTTGTTTATAATATAACCCAGTTTATTTAATTTCTAACTGTGGGGAAAGAAGCAAGAAGCTGTGCATATCTCCCTCCACGTTGAGGGAAGGGGCAAATTGTATAAAACCTTTGGGTTTGTATCCCTTAAAGGGATTGGGCACCAGAGCGCATCTCTGTCTCTCTGTGCAGCTGGGTGTGGCCCTGCCTGTGTGCTTGACTGGAAGAGGTTTGTGAGCCTAATCCAGCAAGGCCAGGTAAACGGGACCCAGGCTGGCAGAATAGGCTGACTCAGTGGCACCCCAGCACATCAGGTGACACCCAAGGGGCCCAAACCTGTCACAGCATGTTCATTGGTGTCAATGGAAAAATAATCCCAATCTCATGATTTTATTTATTGTGATTACCAGGTGCACTTTTCACCTGTGTGAAGGACAGATGGATCCATGGGACTGTTCACCATGCCCTGCAGTCTCTCATAGCAGAATATAATTAGTAGTAGAGAGGGTACTCAGACAGGGCAGTTCTTGTGCTTCCTTAAGTGTAGGAACTGGAACTGTGCCTTGCCTTTATAAATTGTTGGCAGCTTCTTGTGCTCTCCAGGCCCAATCTGGCTTTAACTTCAGGAAACAATTAGCAGCATAAGGCCTGATTCTCCACTGCCTTATACCTCTTGTAGTAATATACACATGTGCAAAGTGCTACCAAAGCACAAAGTTAACATGTTATACCCTCTTATGCAGGTGTAAAATACTACACAGAGTGCAAGGCAGCGGAGAATCAGGCCCATTGGGTGGAGAAGTTACAGGCTTACCTGCTTTACTCAAGGGTTAATGGTAAGGCAAGGAATCCATGTGAGAACAGGAAGAATCAATCCGTTTGCAATATTTCAGCATCACAAATTTCAACTAAAAAAAGAGAATGTCACAACTCTCTTTTCCATTTCGGCATGCAGCGAGTCATTACCCCTGAAGTTCCAGTGAATCAAATGTTTTCTGTCATTTTCATATTTGTCAGCTGTCTTCTTTCCAATGTTTTGGTTCCATAACAAAGAGTGACTTTTCTGATGTTGTTTCTGTGTTTGCAGATTTTTCATGCCATTTGATACAGCCTAGAATGATATTAGCTACATTGTGCTAGTAACAACTGACATAAAAATACATTTTTTTTTGTTTTCTAAATACACAATATCAGATCTGATGATGTTGGCTTAGATCTCAGCCAGCCAGTTATAGCAGCGATTTAAATCCCCCAGTATACATTTAGTCATTATTCAGGTTGGCAAGGTTCTGCAAATGTGTGGTTGGCCCCTTTGGGGAGACTCCAATCTCTTACAGGAAAATGAAAGTAAGACCAGGGAATACTGGAAAAGAGAATTTTTTTACTTGCTTAATCTTTTTCAGTCGGGGAACAGATTCAGCAAAAGCAAAATACATTTTTTTTTTAAATTCTGCTTCTGCTGAAACCTAATTGGAAGTGACTAGAGATGGGAACATTGGTTAAGATAAAGCATCACTTAGAACTAAACATTTTGGGGGGATTAAAAGTTTTGTTATTTGTTATGTTTTATTTTCATGAACTTCTGCATGTGTAGATTGCATGGAAGATCAAATGCCACACCCCAAGACAAGTCATTCTTACAATATTTTAATGCCAATCAGTAGGGATTAATATCAGAAATCTCAAGAGGGAGTTTATTCTTGTAGGATTTCTAGCTGAATTTTGTGAATCTGGGAAGTTTGGAGCAGCTTAAAATAAGCATTTGGACTGAATCCAACACTGAAGCTTGTGGTCTGCACATCACTAGACATAGCCCTAGAAGAAAATAGATTAACAAAGATACTTCCATTCACTAAATGCAAGATATTGTTTCCTGGTAGGGACAGAGTTGAAATTGTCTTGCAACTTCTAATGAATATGACCTAATGAGAGCACTGTAAGAATTTCTTTGGTTTAAGAGAAGACTACAACATTTGATAAACCATTTCTAACATTTTTGTTAAACTGTGCAGAAAGACATCAGTGATGTGGGGTGGTAGAAAATCTTTCCCATTCATCCAGTAACATGTTTTCAATCATCAAGTCTGGAAATCTTAAATTATTTTTCTGCTGTAAAGTATATTACAATGTTTTTAGAATTCTTCTCAATGGCATCTGCTGGCAAGTAATCTCTATGAGGAGGTCCCCAACGACCACTTCAGCGAGATAACATGTGTACAAGCACATTATGATGGCTGAGCCAGCTGCCAGTAATTATGAAAAATCCATCTTGCCCAGGTTTGCCTTAAACCAAAATTTTATTGCCCAGTTTCATGGAGGTGTAAAAGGCACAAAGAACAGATATGGTACCATCTGCCTAGAATAGGCTAAGCAGAGTAGCTGTTTTTTTGTGAAGCACAGAAAAGACTGTTTCATATGCCTTCTCTAGTCCTTACATTAGATCTTCGAAAAAATCTGCCGAGGGTGCAAGCTGTTTCTGAAGAAATTGTTTTAAACATCTCCCAGTGGTTCTGAGCCTAGCAGGAATTTTACTAAATTAGTGGAAAAATAAATTGAATATGGGGGAAATAATCAGCCACTATTAGATTTTTTTCTAAAAAATAAATAAAGTTTTCCCTTTGCTTCTGATCTTTGAAATGCAGTCTTTTCAATTGCCAAAATGCTAATTGCATGACAAAATGTAGTATAATCTGATTTGAGTAATTAGTCAACAACGGAATACCTAGGAGAAGTTGGGCTTTAACCAGAGGTCAGATAAAATTATATTCTCTCAGTAGGTACTTTGGCTCAGTAGTAGCTGAGCACTGATCTTCAGAAGAGATTGCACTGTTCTCTCTCTCTCTTCCCTGGCAAGTAGCAATCTTAAATTTTATTCTGTTCATTTTTTAAAGTATTCTTGAGAATGAGAAGGGTATTTTTGGGGAAAGGTGGAGTGAGGAGGTAGGTTTTGCATTTAGGTCTGAAAACAATGTGATCAATGATCACTCTTCTCTCTCCTAGGAGAAAGTTCAATATTCTGGAGTAAGCTCTTGTGAAAATTCTGCCTCCAATAGTCCTCCAGCTACCAGTATTGGTCAACAGTGGAATGTAGCTGTTTTAGGATAGCCATAGTCCCAGAGAGAAAGTCAATATGCCAAAACAAACCCTACGTATGCTTCTAGAGTGCATGAAGTGATTCAACAGTCAAGAAGACAAGTGATTGTCTATTGAAGATGGGAACACTTTAAAACAGAGCACTGAAGCTTAACTCAAAGCATATCCCACAGAAAAGCAATAGGATAAGAGTATAAATGTCAAACTCAATTAACAATTTTCCCCAAAGACGGAAAATGCCAGATTCCAAGGCCTCCACACTAAGAATACCCTCCCAGCCACTTTAGATGTACTAAGGTAGGGACTGGATTATCAATTCAAACTGATCTCAGTGGTCTATGATATAATGTTTTACTCTTTACCTGCCCAGTAGCAGGTGCAAACTAATCATAATTTGTCATTCCACACCCAAAGCAAAAGACTTGATTTTCCGTATCTCCAAGTTTTTAACTAAATGCTGACATTTATGTCCATGTATTTGCATAATTTCATCCTATTGATAGTAATTCAGAAAAGCCCCTAGTTTGCACAATATAGAAAAGCTTTGACATAATGGGCAGGCGTATCAACAGAGAAAAACTTTGGTGTATGAATTGTTTTAGAATATAATAAAGCTTCAGTTTTCAGAATGAGGTGGAGAAAAAAAAGCCAACCCAAAACCAACAATTGTTCAGGAACCTGCAGAAAGGGTGTTATTTTTTCATCTGAAATAGAATGACACACATAACCCTGAAAATAGTTTTACAGTGGGTCTAATCCACTTTCTGAACACACTGTGACAAAGATATAATCACCACAAATAGTCAATACACACTGTTATAAAAAGTGAGAGAAAAAGTAGCAATGCAACAGTTGTATGTCACTGTTTTTCTTCATTGTGTCTTCCCAGTCTAGACCAGTTCATGTTAACTGGCCAATTAGGTCAGGATGAATTCTAACCCTATTTGGGTTGCGCAAGGAGTGGACTGTTAGGAGATCTGTCTTTTTTCTTTCCATCTATCTGTGGTTTTCTAAGATACCTGTAACCATGATATAGTCCCATTCTACCACTTTTATAAAGTGCTACCTTCATCTCACAGCTGCTAGACTTGTCTTACTCTTTCAGAAGGTTTCTGTTTGGTTTCTGTGACAAATCTGACTGTCATGGTACTTCAAAATTCGCACTATGAGACAGATTCACAAAAGGGACTTAGGCTCACCATTGCAATTCCTAATTTTAGGTTCCAGCTGCCTAGTAGAATCTACAGCCCTGAGTCAGGTGCCTGGGCTCTCTATGCCAGTGGTTCTCAAACTAGGGCCGCTGCTTGTTCAGGGAAAGCCTCTGGCGGGCCGGGCAGGTTTGTTTACCTGCAGCATCTGCAGGTTTGGCTGGTCGCGGTTTGCCACTTCAGGCCAATGGGGGCTGCAGGAAGCAGCGCAGGCTGAGGGATGAGCTGGCTGCCCTTTCTGCAGCCCCCATTGGCCTGGAGCAGCGAACAGCAGCCAGTGGGAGCTGCAATCGGCCGAACCTGTCGATACAGCAGGTAAACAAACCGGCCCGGCCCACCAGGGGCTTTTCCTGAACAAGCGGCAGCCCTAGTTGGAGAACCACTGCTCTATGCAATGTGTGAGGAGAGTTAGGCACCTAAGAATGGGATCCACAAAAGCCAGCACTCTGAGGGGAGATCTGCCTAAACTAGCCAGTAGGCAATGCCAAGAAGAGGGTTGGATCCGAAGCTTTGCCACTTGAAGAGACTTAGCCATCATATTCTGAGCTGCAATGCCCTAACCTCTGGGCTATAGTGTATTCTGGGATCTCTCTTGCTGAAGCTCTTCTCTTTGTATAAATGCTTAAATATTCACTGGGGAAGAGAACGAGTGAGTGACCCTGTAGTGGTTAGAGCACTTCCCTGGAATTTGGGTGAGTCAGATTTTAGTTCATATATATATATATATATATATATATACATATATATATATATATAAAGGTTGTCAATTAATCTCAGTTAACTCCCATGATTTACTCAAAAAAATTAATTGCAATTAAGCACAATTTTAATTGCACTGTTAAATGACAGAATATGAATTTAAATGTATTACATATTTTTGGATGTTCTGCTATATTTTTAAATATATTAATTTTAATTAGAATGCAGGATACAAGTGCACAGTGCTTACTTAATAATTACTTTTATTACAAATATTTGCACTGTAAAAATGATTAAAAATAGTATTTTTCAATTCATCTCAGACAAGTGCAATCTCTTTACTGTGAAAATGCAACTTACAAATGTAGAGTTGGGTTTTTTTGGTTGCATAACTGCACTCAAAAACAAAACAATGTAAAACTTCTGAGCCTACAAGCCCACTCAGTCCTACTTCTTGTTCAGCCAATTGCTAAGACAAACAAGTTTGTAAATAAGAAGCAGGCAACATTATTTCCCATAAATGTAAATAATGTCACCTGAAAGTGAAAACAGGTGTTCACATGGCACTTTTATAGCCAGCATTGCAAGAAATTTATGTGCCAGATACGCTAAAGATTCATATGGCCATTCATGCTTTGGCCACCATTCCAGAGGACATGCTTCCATGCTGATGATGCTCATTAAAAAAATAATGTATTATTTAAATTTACGACTGAACTCCTTGAGGGAGAATTGTATGTCACCTGCTCTGTGGTTTTACTCAAATTCTGCCATATATTTCATGTTATAGAAGTCTGGGATGATGGTCCAAGACATATTGTTCACTTTAATAACACTTTCACTGCAGATTGGACAAAATGCAAAGAAGGTATCTGTGATGCTCTGTACCTTGGGGGGACACCTTACACATGTTCATCCTTATGATATGATTGTGTGGTATCCAATGCAAAGTTTGTCATGTCGGCTGTCTTCAGAAGTCTCATGATGTTCTGAGCATTGTTGTTATAGTAATGTTATAGGTTGTAATTTCATATATATAGTTATGAGTCTGAAAATGTGTCCTCATGGCTTAAAGCAAGCCCAGACAAAAACTCTCCAGAAGCAGACGTGTACGGGGAGGCTTTGGCAAACCAGAAAAATGAGGGGCAGTTCACACCTCATCAGGGCATGTATAGGACAAACCCAGCCCAGCCTCACAGGAACAAAGGACACTGGCCTAGGCAACAACAAAGGATCTGTTGGATTCTTGAATGAGTCACCCCCATTCCTTTGGTCAATTTGGGACTGTGATGAGGTAATGCTGACCTGACTCTGTAGGGGGGGCAAAGCCAAGAGGGAAGAAAGAACATAATAAAAGGGAGAGTCTTATGCAATGCTCTTCCTCTCTCTTCCACCTACATCTACAGACACCACACCAAGTGACTGAAGTGCTGATCAAAGGAAAAAGCCTGGCTGAAGAGCAACCAGCCAGCGCGTGGTAAGAATCATCTAAGGCTTTATGCATCCGATGAAGTGAGCTGTAGCTCATGAAAGCTTATGCTCAAATAAAATGGTTAGTCTCTAAGGTGCCACAAGTACTCCTTTTCTTTTTGCGAATACAGACTAACACAGCTGCTACTCTGAAACCTAAGTTTGTAAGGGCATTGAAAGTGTTAAGATCAGCTTAGAATGCGTTTTGCTTTTATTTCATTTGACCAAATCCGCCTTGTTGTGCTTTGACTTATAATCATTTAAAATCTAACTTTGTAGTTAATAAATCTGTTTGTTTATTGTACCTAAAGCAGTGCATTTGGTTTAAGGCGTGTCAGAGACCCCTCCTTGGGATAACAAGCCTGGTACATGTCAATTTATTTGTTAAATTGACAAACTTATATAGTCTTGCAGAGTCCAGTGGGCATAATTGGACACTGCAAGACGGAGGTTCCTAGGGTTGCGTCTGGGACTGAAGATAGTGACTAGTATCATTCGGTTGCATAATCCAAGAAGCAGCTTGCATGCTAGAGGCTCTGTGTGAACATCCCAGGAGTGGGGGTTCTCACAGCAGAGCAGGGTAAGGCTGGCTCCCAGAGTAAAGAGCTGGAGTGACCTAGCAGATCCCCAGTCCAGAAAAAACCAGAGAGGAATGTCACAGAACCAATGTGAGATTTCTAAAGATAGCTACAGCACTCAACCCAAGGTTTAAGAATATGAAGTGCCTGCAAAAATCTGAGTGGGAAAAGGTGTGGAGCATGCTTTCAGAACTCTTACAAGAGCAATTACAGAATCCGAACCACCAAAAAAAAAATCAACTTTCTGTTAATGGCACCTGACTCCAATGATTAAAGTGAACATGCTTCAGTCCACTTTCCTTTGGATTGTTATCGAGCAGAACCCATCATCCGCATGGACCCATGTCCTCTGGGATGGTGGTTGAAGCATGAAAAGACATACTGTGCAATGTGATTGCCTGTTCTCACTTTCAGGTGACATTGTAAACAAGAAGCGGGCAGCGTTATCTCCTGAAAATGTAAGCAAACTTGCTTGAGTGGTTGGCTGAACAAGAAGTAGGACTGAGTGGACTTGTAAGTGCTAAAGTTTTACATTATTTTGTTTTATTTTTGAATGCAGTTATTTTTGTACCTAATTCCACATTTGTAAGTTCAACTTGCATGATAAAGAGATTGCACTACAGTTTTTGTATTAGGTGAATTGAAAAATACTATTTCTTTTGTTTTTTACAGTGCAAATATTTGCAATGAAAATTAAATATAAACTGAGCACTGTACACTTTGTATTGTGTATTGTAATTAAAATCAATATATTTGAAAATGTAGAAAATATCCAAAACTATTTAAATAAATGGCATTCTATTATTGTTTAACAGCATGATTAATTGTGATTATTTTTTTGTAATCTCTTGACAGCCCTAATATACATGAACATCTTCCACAGTAAAGAGTGAGAGATCCCCAACCCAGAACACCCAATGATCAGGGTACTTTCTTGGGAGATAGGAGGTCAAGTGTGGATTTGACCCTTGGTCTACCACATTCTTGTGATTGCTGTTACTTCTAGATTATATATATATTTATATATATATAAATATATGGCAGTATTATTATAAATTTATAAATATATGGCAGTATTTTGTGTGGGGCCTGATCTGCTGGGTGGTTCAGGATTTTTCCTTTTTTTGATTTTTTTAAATTGAATACTGACTTACTTATTGTGGGCATCATGGATTGGGCCCTATCAAATTCACAGTTCATTTTGGTCAATTTCACAGTCATCGGATTTTAAAAATCATTAATTTCATTATTTCAGATATTTAAAGCTGAAATTTCATGGTGTTGTCACTGTAGGGGTCCTGACCCAGCTCTGAAGGCAGCAATGCAGAAGTAAGGGTGGTGTGGCATGCTATTGCCACCCTTACTTCTTCGCTGCTGCTTGTGGGGCACTGCCTTGGGAGCTGGGCACCCTGCCAGTAGCTGCCACTCTCTGGCCTCCAAGCTCTGAAGGCAGTGCAGTAAGTATGGCAATACTGGGACCCCACTACAATAACCTTGCAACACCGCCCCATGACTCTCTTTTGGGTCAGGACCCCCACCTTTGAGAAATGCTGGTCTCCCCCATGAAATCTCTATAGTATAAGGTAAAAGTATACAAAAGATCAGATTTCACTGAGTAGACCAGATTTCACAATCTGTGATGCATTTTTCAGAGCCATGAATTTGGTCGGGCCCTAATCATGGATGAGGTGTGTTTTCAGATGAAATTTAGAGTGATTGGAACAGCCAATAACCTAATGAAATCACAAACAAGTAAAAATAGAAATACTGTTTCAGTAAGTCAAAGTTGAAGTTACTCGGCCAAATTCTGCTCTCATTTACTCCAGTATGTTTCCATTTAAATCAGTTGACTCACTTCTAACTTGTAACAGTGCAATTCGGAACAGTTTATATCCAATATCTAATTTAAAATATAACTCCCCTATTTCTCTATAATTTAGCTTCCTTTTGACTTAATTTATAAAGGCAAATGTGAAACGCTCTGTAAAGAAATGTGGCAAATTTATGATAAGCATTTTTCTGCTCTTCTGCCTCATCAGAAAAGTCAGTTAGCAAACCCTATGATGTGCTGAAAGCTCTCCACTCAATGGGAGTTGAGGGTGCAGAGCACCTCCCTGTGGCACAGAGCACTTCACAGGATCAGTCGAAGAGGAACAAAGCAACATACAAAGGAGCAAAATTTATTTCTTTTTCAGAAAACTGACAACGTTAGGCACATCCCAAGTCCTTAATAATAACAGTCAGAGAGTTTCTAACTCACTTAATTAGTTGATTTAACTGCTATACACTTTAGTAGCTATTGCATTTAGACTTAGATTAATGTAAGTCATTTAATGTAGAAAGCCAGTGATTGCAGTATCTGCATGAACAGTGATAACTGTTCCTTTTGTTCCCTTTGTACCTGAGATCATAATTCCAGTGTAGAATTTGTTCTGTTGCTGACAATATACGTAAAGAACACAGGTCCCTTGTATTAATTATTGTCTATAAAGCAAGATATAGACCAGAAAATATTAGTCAGGATTGTTACCTTCCTTTGGCTTCCACCATCCCTGGCTAATAATGGATACTTTTCTTCACAATTGAGCAATAGCAGTTCTGCTACCAAGTGCCAATGCATTTTTTTTTCAAGTCATTTGAGGTATTTCAAATAATAGTATAATGGTAAATCTCGGGCTCTGATCTATTTTTGGAAGCTCTTCATGTCAGTCCTCACATCAATAAGAGTTTTGTCATCTCTCACAACACTTTTTTTGGACCTGGCTGGTGTAAGTCTAATAGATCTCTAGTTTCCTGACGGAGTTCTGTAAAATCACAGGTACATTTTCTGCAGGGTCTGTCTTCATTTCTTTTAGCAGTTTTGGCTATATTAACATTACATGTTAAATTCATCAATTTTTAAGGTCAGACCGGGTAATGTAATTATGTAGTCTGACTCCTGTATAACATAGGCCATAGAATTTCATTCATTAACCCCTATATATAGCTCAATAACTTGTGTCTGGCTAAAGCATATCCTCCAGAAAAGCATGCGGTCTTGATCTGAATGCTTCACGAGATGAAGAACCTACCAGAAAGCTGACTTATCATAAAAGAGAACACTCTTTGCTAAAGCAAGATAATATATTTAATTCATTATAATGAGTCCCAGTTGTATTAATTTGGGAGTGGGGTATGTTTACTTCAATAAATAAGTGGCAGATGGCTCAGTGGGTTAATTTGTGCCATCCTAGTTAAGTCTTGCCCCTGACAAGACTGCCCCATCACTAGGGAACTCAAGGGACTTGACGATGACTAAACACTTCTTTGAAAAGCTCATATTCAGCCAAATATGTCCTGATCCCCCATTTGATAATGCAGCAGGTTTTGGAAATGTCCAGCTTTGCCATTGAAGGGAAACATTCTAATTTCATAATTGTATTCCTGTTAGCCAAGTAGTCACCTGGCCTGAAGAGACATTCTCTTATTTAGAGAATGGCTATGCTTACCTACTTTTACCGTCAGCTCAAGTTTCACTGTGTTTTCCTGTAAATATTGCTGTACTTTGCCATCTGGTGAAGGGAAAATATGGACACAAAAGGCTCAGTTTGACTTGTACCATTTACTATCTGAATAACGTGTGAATTCCTTCCCCTTCAGTCCTCCAAATTGTGAAATTTGCTTCCTCTGAGTAACACTAAAGCCTCAATATTACAGTTTTAATGTATTTAACTGTTTAAAAGGACTGGCATTATTTACTAAAATTTTTAGAAGCATGAGCATTTGTAACCTGTTTCCTTGAGCACACTTAAGCTTCAACCTTTGCAGTAAATAGTAAGTTGAAATACATATTATCTCTTCAGTCTCCCATTCTTCATATGTTTATGTCTATCTTTAGTAGATTATGAAGTCTTCAGGCAGGGACAGTGTATTTTATATGTTCTGAAAAGAGATTAGTGCACTTTGCCTGGTAAATAAATAGGAATAGTCACATTTGATGTACTTTTAAACCAAATGATGTATTTAAATCTTCCCCCAACCCCAATCACTGTTGAAGAAAACTCTCTCATATTGGATGTCAAATACCTTAAATCCCTAAGGACTAGATCATTGTTTTACAATCTGCCCTGAGCAAGGTGCAGCATGTAGTTGCACTTGGTCGGGAGCAGCCCACAAAGCAGATTGTGATACAGGGTCACAGTCTGTCTCCTAGTCTGTCCTCTGCTCTGAGGAGGACACATGAAGAGCAGCAGGCCCATACTCAACACAATGTAGATCACCTGCTGCACAGGCCCAGCTATGTTGGCTAGAAGATTGGGGTATGGAGGACAGTGCTCGGTCAGGTCCCCATCCCTTTCTGACCGTAGTGGGAAGTAGAAGCTCTGTGGAGCCTTCTTCCTCCCTCATGCAGGAACCCCTGCCTGAGACAGGTAGCCCATGTAAATGAGTTAGGGGTTGCCTTATGCCTCTTTACTCCTCTGTGTGTGCTGTGTACAACTACTGATGATCTAACCTGAGTTTTGGTAGAACATTACATTACAGTAGTTTCACGACGTATATACAGGGCAGAAAAAGTCCTCACTTCCTCCTCTGTCCAGAAAAAAAATTGTCTGCATTTTGCTGTCATGAGGTTGCTTGTCTACAAATGTCATTTGATCATCTCTGAACATGATGCTTCCTCCACTCCTCATATTTTGATACATTTACATTTACCTGAAAAGTGATGTTCTATCATGATTTCCAGAGCACAGTCTGTGGAAGACTCAGAACACAGACTTGCCCTGCCACTGAGTCCCACCTTCATATGTGACAGAGAGAAGATTCTGGGGCAGCAGGAGACAAAGGAAGGGGAAGTCAGGGAAAATATACTGTTAGATCCAGGGCCCTGGAGCCTCAGCAATACTTTTCTGTCTTCCACTGCCTTGGGATTTCTCTCCTACTTGGGATCCAGGCAGAGGAGAAGCCCCCAGGGCAGAAAGACAAGAGAAGGAGTGTTGGGGAGATAGTACTGCCAAACCTAGGGAAGGGGAGAATCCCAGAAGCAGTGAAGTAGGGAAGGATACAGGAGTCAAGACAGTAATAGGAAATGAATGACAGTTCCCCTGTGTTGGGGTGAAGAGAGCCTAAGTGGAGTATCTAAGCAGCTGAGGAGAGAGTGAGTGTGTGTGCATTGGAGGTTGACCTTTTAACTTGAAATGATCTCTCTCTCTCACACACACACAAACACACACACACAAGAGTAGAAAGGAGTTAAAAAGTCAGAAGATGGGCTAAAAATAATGGTTTGATGATTTTTTTAAAATATTAAGAGTTTGGGGGTCAATCTCATGATTTTTGGGCATCTGACTCACGATTTTTGATACCTTGAAGTTGACAATGCTTGAAGAGGAGGGTCTAGTCTTATGCATCACTAAAAGTGTCAAAAGAAGACTTAAGTGTCGCATAGGCCTTATAGCAACACTTACTATTGGGGACAATTTCAGCCTATATAAATAACTGTTTAACTCACTGGAAAATGTGTAGAATTGCTTCTAGGTTGCCTTAGTTGGATATTGTGTTATGGTAGACAGAAATGCTATAGTTTCATTTCATAACTTGGCCTAAAACATTACTACTGGTTGAAACTGTGGAAGATATAGTTACAATATAACTGTGCCCCCCCACCTCCTGCAGGGGCTCCCCTAGGTAAGCACCAGCATTGTATATCACTAACACTTATATATGCATATGCATGGGAAAGATGGCATTAAGGAGGATTCAGTGTTGAGTGGCCGCCTCCCATTTGGTGGCTGGTAACATCTGCAGGGAGGTGGCGCCCCTCAGTGACACAGCTAAGCGGTATGTGCTAACTGCAGCCCCTGACTATCAGCACACATGGATTGCAAACGGCAACATCCGGCAACTATGGCCTATGGAGCCCCCTCAAATGATGTGTAAAGAAAAGGCAGTGCCTTTTTAATACAAGTGTTGAGGTGGGTCAACACTTCTGCTGGGAAGAGGAGGCATCGGGATATGCCAGCAAAGCACATCTGTTTACCAGTACCTCTGCGTGTGTTTGGAGGACCACCTGCCACAGGGTGCCCCTCGTTTTGCTGTTGCAACCTCAAGCGCAACATTTTTTGGTGCATTGGCCTGCTGTTATGCAAAGTAGTGTTAATGTCTTTAATTATATTATGTTTATTTTTTCATGGATCACGCCCAATGATTTTCTTCCATTGACGCAGACCCAGGAACAACTGACCGTGTTCCAGACAGATGCCTCCTCCTTTACAGTGTTGCAGCACACATTTAATCTGAAAAAAGCTGCCTTTGCCACAGCCATCCGGATGGGGCATCTATGCCAACAAGGGGATGTGCTATTCTATGTTACTAATAAAGCCAGAAGCCACTACTGGATGGTGCATGCAATTGTTGCCACCCTAACAATTTTGTTTGTGCTATATTGGTGTTTGTGTAAAAGGCCAACGGTGACACTAGTCACCATGTCAGAGGGAGGGGGGAAACCTAAGTGTTAACCCCTCACAACAAAATGGTGATTTTGGGGTCAAGGGGGGGAATGTCACAATATAACTGCCCCTGCCCCAGGGGTTCCCCTGGGTAAGCACCAGCATTTTATATCGCTAATGCCTATATATGCATATTCATGGGAAAGGATTTGGGGAGGGGTTAAAGGTGTGAGTGTGGAGCAAAAGATTCCTTTGCAGGTTGCAAGAGGCTGAAGGGGGAGGAAGGGAGAAAGGAATGGGTTAACTCGATGATCCAGCTAGGTCCAAAGATAAGAAGCTGACTCCAGCTGCCCAAGGCCAATGCACACAAGCAGACTCTCTGATGCCAAGAAAGATGGAAGCCAAGATTCCAACCCCAATCAGCCATGAGAAAGGAGGATTGAGCTGAACAGAACTGCAGGGACTGCGAAAACGAGTGAGACTGTGAAGGTCAGCGAGTGGAAAAACAACAGTCTGGTGTCACTGAAACCAGTGTGTTTTGGGAAAGTTGAGGAAGCCGTGAAAAGCCTGTTTAGACTGGTACAAAAAGCTTAGGGGACACAGGTCCCTGAACAAAATGCCCCCAGAAAACCCAGGGCTTAAAAATCCTCTCAAGAGCCAAAGCAAGCCGGAAATCAACGGTGGACCCTGCAAGGCCTGTGCACAGGACAGAACTCTCATCCACCCTTCCCCCTCTTGTACTTACATTACACCCAGGCTTGGCCAGCCCTGGGTTGTACATGTGTGAGTATGAAAGCGGGTAAGGGCTCAGGCACTAACACTTTCTTCCTTCCTTTAAGCAACATGGGGAGAACCCAGCACTCACCACTGTTATTTTCTTAATGAAGCTTTAAACTTAGTCACTTGGTGTTATCCTTCATCTCCTCCCCTCAAGATCCTGCAGCCTCAGCCTGATCACCTGATGACTCAGGCAGATTGGTAACATAAATCTGTCACAATATCAATCTTTGAGCAAATTTGTTTGACAAAATTGGAACATCTTTAGGTTTGATGATGATTAAATGATAATAAAAGTGATGGAAAACCATAGTTCTTTGAGATCTTGACAAGTAAAAAAGCTTTGTTTTAAATATCTTGTTAGGCACTCACTTAGGAAGAAGCAACTTAAAATTTAAAATGTAATTATACAATCAAACTTGTTAATATTGCCTACCAAAGACACTGCTATTTTTCAGTCTAACAGTGCACTTAATAACACAGATGAATAACAGTGCAGTTACTATAGAGCAATTCTTGTGGGACCTGAGATGTTATTTTTCATTAGGACAGGTGACTTCATTTAGCTTAGCACAAATTTCAGTATAATTTGTTTATTAATGAAAAACATGTCATGAGGGAGAGCTGGCCAGAGGATGATAATTTCACTTCAGAACAACTTTTGAGGTTTCAAAATTTGTTTTCATTCTGTACTGAAATGAAAACAAACTATTTATAATGGTTTTGCAAAACAGAATTGTATCAAAATGATTGTTTTCAGATCGAAAACCTCAGGTTTTTGATTTGGGGCTCTCTCTTTCCCTCCCTCTCTACACAGAAGTGACGAGAGCAATGGTCCTTAGAAATGTCCCCACAGAGTATCTTTGCAAAATGTTTCAGTTAAATTACACTTCATCAAATATATTCTGACCATCTCTACCATAGACCCATCACTGATGTTTACAGTAATCAATCTAAACACAGATTATACACACTAAGGCCTCATTACTACAGACACTTACAATGCAGAGGAACCTTCCAAATATGAGTTGTCACAGGATCATTCACATGTGTAAAGATACTCTGCATGTAGATGTTTAGAACAATTTGACTATCCAGCAAATAGCTATCTGTACGGCTATCTGTATCATCCATTAAATATCTCTAAAACTGCCAATTTAAACCTTGAAAGTCCTTCCTTTGCATACTGTCTGTTGACTGGAAGTTTTGCAAAGGAAGAACTTTCAAGATTTGGCCTACAGGTAGCATAAAACGCAAGAACACAAAGGGCTTGAGCGTGCTCCGCTGCAGTCAGTGGAAGCTTTGTTGTTGAACTCAATGGGAGTGGTATCAGAACCCAAGAATTCAAAATTCACTAAGATTCACATGACACAAGACTGGATAAAATCTGTATGCATTTAAAATGAGCGAGTTGCATATTGCACACAAACATATATTTTCATTATAAGATTTAAACAAATCAGCTTTGCTTGTGTCTGTACAACTTTTCAGTTTGCTTTCCAGGACTATGGTAGAGAAAATGTTTATTGTCATGAATATTCATGAAACCAGTATGTTTTAAGACAATATTGGACAGAACCTAGAGGGAAGTAAAAAAAAATGGAGTTTTTGTTATGTTTTTCATTTCATATTTATGAAAGAAGTGAGCTTATAACAGCTATGAACAATAAAACAATTCCTATGTTATCACCACCTCTGGATTTCCAGTGCACCATGGGGGAGATCCTCAGCTAATGAAAACTGTCTTAAGCATCAATGAGCCTATGAAAGTTACACTCACTGAGGTGCTGCCCCTATGTCTTCTTTCCAGCTTTTCAATTAAAAGATCTTTGGGACAGGAACGGTCTTCATTTTTTACTTGTACAGCACTGAGCACATGGTCAATGCTAAACTAAACCCATGAAATACCAAGAGGCATTCTGCTGAATAACTTAGAGAGCTACCTGACTAAGGGGAGCATAATCTGCTATGCCCCTTGAGCTTTGTAACATATGGCTGATCAGCTTCATCAGCGGGTGCATAGGGATGTCAGAAGCACAAGTCCACCAATTCTTCCTCTACTTTTTGGCAAGTGGCTGCCAAGGGGGAGCAGATTGGTAGCAACACCTACTTTCCTCCACACTCACAGAGTCTGCAATTCTAGGAAGCCCTTCTGCAGGCTCTGTAAAGTGGGAAGGCTTTTTACATCCCTCCACCTTCCTCTCCTCACTGCACGGCTGTGTTTCAGAGCCCATGATCTAGCCCCAAATACATTATTCATAAAAAATTAACATCTGCATGTTAAAGCAAATGAAAAACTTCCCAGGAGGAAAAAATGTCCTAGTAATGTACATTTATTTAAAATCCATGCCTGTTGTAGTAAAAGACCCCATTAAGGAAAAGTTGCCATATCTACATCTTTTTCGCATTAGTCTGAGTAATTCAATACAAAGTGGAAAGTGGCTCTCTCAGAAAAGGCAAAAGACAAGATAGATGACTTTGGAATTCTATACAATTTGGTAGGCTGGATATATTTTCCATTAAGCATTATGCAAAGAGAAGGTTGAGGTTAGGATTTTATTGCCACTGCAGTCGGAAAGGTGCACTAGTTAATAACGTTACGGATACTAAATATGTTATTTGTGTTTATTGCACACAGCTAAATATGTGTGGTAGAAGTGCAGTAACCCACATTTATCCTAACTGCAAGCTTTATAATCTGTAGTCTCTTCCCATCTCTCAGCAAAGGTTTAATGGCAGATGCTTAAGTGAAGTTTCTTACTACTACGATAGTGGGGATTATTTTTGTTTTGTTTTTTTTAACCAAATACACTGCCACACATTTATAAGTATACCATTAAAAATATAAGAGCTTAAAACAAATGTACAATTGACAAAATAGATGAATAAACTATATTTGATGAGGCATTGTGCTTGCATTTAAAATTGTGTAAGTTCACTTAGGTCCTGATCTAAAGCCCATTGAAGTCTAATGAGAGTTTTTTCCAATCCAGTGGCCTTTGGATTGGTCCCCTACTTGCCAGTTCACAAAATATTATTATTCACAGTATGTCAGTCAGTCATAGCATAGAAAAAGCAAAAACTTTTATTTGAGCGGTACTATACATTTTGCAAATATTCAATATACGAAGCTAAACTGTCTGACCAGTGCTTTATGAAAGTCACAAACCTTTTTCACATTTGTTTCAGGTGATTTCACAACCTTTGATGTAAACTGTTCACTTTTATTTAAAAAAAAAGAATGAACTGTAAAATCATGTTCTTTTTAAACACCTTGAAATTAATGTTCTCTTTATATTATGTTTTGACCAGAAATAGATGTATGTAACAAATGCATATACTGCAAACAGCATATATAATTGCTCGATAAATAACACCCATGTAATCTTTTTGAGCCAGGAGTCAAGCCTCTGGCCTCCAGTTACAAAAACAGGCCTCACCCACTTGAGCTAAAGGAGATGGTGTGGACTTGGCAGAAGTATTAGGTCTCTTACCCACTTTATGGGCTAGACACACACATGTATATTACAAGGCAAAGAGCCAGCATCTTCAATCTAAAATACTTATAGAAACCTTATTACCATAATATTTAAGCACCTCACAAACTGTACCCCCTAAAGTGCTGTTATATCCATTCTATGGATGGGGAACTGAGGCACACAGAGATTAACCATTCAGTCCAAGATCACACACATAGTCTGCAGCACAGCAGGGAACTGAACCAACATCTCCTAAGTGTCAGCCTCACAACCTTGATCCAGGACCATCCTGCCTCTTTAGAAGCCTTTCTTCAGAATTTGCATTTCTTCCACAATTACCCTCCTCTTTCCTCTCTCCCAAAATTTCCTATTCTTACAACTACACCCAGTGGTGCCATTTAGGCAGGGTTGGAGGAATGGTGCTAGGCGAATGACCCACTCTCAGTTTTTTGCAGTTGCTCAAAGTTCCATAGTATATGGAACTGGTGGGGCCATGGCCTGACCTCCTTTAAGCAGTGGTCCCATATGACATCAGTACAGCTGCTGCTGAAGCATCATCACAAATGCACTGAAATTTGACGCAGCCACTCCCCCTGCTGAGTGAGACTAGAACAGGGACCAGAATGGGGTACCTGCTGGAGTGGGAGTTGGATGATGACATTTTCCCCACCCTGCAAGAAATGTATGAATTGGTTCCCCTGACTCAACCTTCCTGGAATTTCAGCATTTTCCTTGAAAGGCCTGGTGGCTGTTCTGCCTTCTCTACTTAACAGATGCTGTGCAGCATTTCCTAATTCTCCCTATGTCTATAGAAGCAGGACTATGTGGTTGAAGATAAGAGAGGGAAACTAGTGCCAGGGCTAAAGTACCAAGAAGTAATTTCATCTGGGTTGTGGGGTACCTTTTCTACCCAACATATTTTTGCAATGTTCAGGAATGTACAGGTTCCATTTTATTATATCCACCCTGAATGAAACTTGTCTGTATTCTTAAAACAGAAAGTTCTGGATAGAAACAACCTTTGATCTGTTTGTTGCTATCATTTGCTGGCACATAGCACTGAACAACTATAATGTTTGCATGATTCATCACCGAGTAAGAAGTCAGCTATCTTGAGTTTACAGGTTTCTATTCCTTTAGTTCTGTAGTATCTTGCTTGCTCAATACTAAACTCACACCTGTCCAGTCTTTGTTATCCTTTCTTCCAAAATATAAAACAATCACCATCTTGTTATTGGGACAATCAAAATAAAACTAAAGTAGGTAACACTACACAAGGCAGAAGGGTATGTACAATACTAGAAAATTAGTAGATCCAATAGCGAAAGTGCATTTCTAGCTGGAACATAGCAATAGATTTGAAAAGTTAAAGGCACTGATGGATGGCACAGAACAATATTGGCAGTGTTTCAAAGAAGCAAGTATGGATGCAGACAGGACTACAGTGGGAGCAAGAAAATCTGAGAAAGAAGAATGGCTCCAACCAAATACATGGAGTCTGGTTGAAGAGAGAAAAGAATTGAAGAGCATTCAACCAAAAAGAGACAGCAGTGACAGAGCTGGTCTGCAACAAGACTATATGGACAAAGACAAGGACATTAAAATATCAGACGAGATAAGAGAGAATAGATGGAAAATAAAGCAGGAGAAGCTGTAGAGATGTATAAGAAAAGAGATTATAAAAAGCTTTTTCTGGTATCTAAACAAATGACATCACAATTCTTGAACCATTGAAGCATTGTGACGGCTTGAGATGGTACTACATTAACCACAGAGGAAGGACAGAGTGCCTGTTGAATGGAACATTTCTAGACTGTGGTTTACCAGCCAGAACCACTAACACATAGAGAGATGTGAAGAAACAGTGGACTTACCTATATCACTAGAAGAAACCATCTTTGAGGAAGTAACTAAGACTATGATAATATCAATGTGAAATGTTAAAAGCTGGGAGGGAAGTGATGATGAATTATATGTGCAGATTGTACAGAACAGTTTGGGAGAATGAGAGCTGTCCTGAAGATTGGAGAACAGGTGTTATCTGCAAAATCCATAAAAAGGCTTTATATGTACTCAGGGGTGAAGAGGTTGTATTTTAATCTGGTAGGCCATGTTTAGACCAGTTTTTCACTTAAGAAGGCTTATTGAGAAAGGCTTAGAATATCAGCAGAAGATGGTTTTTAATTTCTTTGATTTTTATTAAACCATTTGATAGCATCCACAGAGGAAGCCCTGAGATACTATGGAATTCCAGCAAAGACCGTTAATTTGATAAAAGTTTGCATGTGTCATGTGTCAGGACAGAAAATGGAGACATGGAATGGTTTAAGATTGTTATTGGCGCAATATAAGGTTGTGTAGTATTCCCACTTCTCTTCTGCTTTGTCATAGACCTTGTGATGAGAAGAGTGATGACCGCTTTTGAAGACATTGGTGTAGTTTGGACTAAAGATAAACTGCCAGAAGTAGATTTTACAGATGATATAGTCATACTGAATAGCAACTTGGGTAGAATGAAAAGACTCTTTATGAGCATAGAAGCAGAAGCAGTCAAAGTGGGACTTTGCATCAGTACATGGAAGACCCAAATCATGGAGACAGGAGAGAGCCACACTGGCTGATGGTTGAAAGAGCACAAAGAGTTGAAAACTTTGCCAATCTTGGAAGTACAATATCTGTTAATGGTCATCTCACTAATGACATGAAGGCAAGAATCCACAAACCAGTGGATCTTTTTTACATTTGTCAAACTTCTGGAAGAGTAAGAAACATCTACAGACTAAAATGAGATAGTACAACTCTATTGTTCTCCCTACACTACTGTATGCCTCGTAAACATCATAGGGAAGTTGAAAAGTTGAATTCACTCCACCACTGTTATTTAAGAAGATTCTTGGGAATTAATTGGAGCGATTGGAGAGATTGGATATTCATTGGAGAGATTGTCTAACCAATGTAGAAGTGTTGCACCACATACATCAGCAGACTGCAGAGATAGGTACAGTGATTTGGCCATGACATCGGGCTACCCCCTGGCAGAAACACAAAGTATGTCTTAGACTGGATCCCAACTGGAGTGACAGAAAGAGTGGAGGAGAAAGAATGACCTATTGCAAGATGATCATAAAGGATTCTGCCATCATGGAGACAACTTACTATGGAGTCAAACATCTTGATCTGGACAGACAGCAATAGGAAAAATCAACTGCCTCGTGTGCTTCTAGGCACAGGAGATTCTAAAGCTAAAGGTACGCCTTGACCTGGAAGGACTTTTTCTAGCACTGAGCAAAATAATTTTGTTTCTATGTTCATTTGAATCATTGTTTATACTGGTAAAAGTTGCAACCATAGCTTGACTTAATGTCAGTTGGGACGGTGGTTTTGTGGTGAGTATGGATTCCTTGTCCACTAGAAACTGGACAGAGACCATCTGATGAATTTCACACAGGTCACCAAACACATGGCAACACCTTCCAGTTATTACTGTCCAGGGCAGCAGCTGAATTTCTGTCCTAGACATATTCAGGTTTTAAATATTTTGCAGCTTCACCTTAAGTTTGGGGTAATTTTTTTCAAAAGTAAAAGGAGGACCATGTTCATCCCAAAATGGATATTTTTACTTCTATGTATGTCACAAGAATTGTTAAATTTTGCTTGTGGTATCAGATTTCATTCCTTTCACTGAGGAAAGCTAGTGAAAGTGCCAAAAAAGAGTGAAATTTAGCCCCCGAAGTTCAGGAAGGTATTACTTTCTATACACAAATTCTTTCAAAGCAAAAAGAGATGCCTTTCACAGAGCTCTATTTCTAAATTTGCTGTTCATGAAAGTGATGTGCTAAGTAATATAATAATCATAGGGGTATATGCTGCACTCCTAGGAGCAGTATTTCCAAAAGAATTTTGCATTCCAAGCATGTGTAAAAAAACCCAGCCCTTAGAGCCAGACTTTTAAATGTATTTAGACACCTAAATATGCAGCTAGGCACTGTGATGGGTTTTTCAGACCCCACACTAAAGATAAGGGAGTGATGGAGCAGTATTAGGGCAAGGAGATCATGGCCTTCATTAGCTGCAGAGCATGTTCCAAATGAGGACCTGCCTAAGAGGGGACTCCGATAGTCAAGAGGGGAAGGGAAGGGAGTGAAGTAGAGGAAGGTAGTCAGGCTGTAGCTTCTGGGTCAGAATGATGTGAAGGGGAAGGGTCTGGAGTGTGGTTAAGACTCAAATGCGAGGCCAGTGGCTCCCCCACCACTTCTCCTTGTCAAGGGGGAACAACTGGACATTGAAAGTGAGCTGGATCTAGCAGGTTATCTGAATTGTTGAGCCTGTGTGAGCAACCCTCTGCTGAGAAGGAAACAAAGTGCTGGGACCATGGCCCAAACTGAAGAGAGAACAGGGAATGTAGGAAGTGTCCTCGAGGATGCTGGTCTCATAGAATATCAGGGTTAGAAGGGACCTCAGGAGGTCATCTACTCCAACCCCCTGCTCAAAGCAGGACCAATCCTCAACTCCCCAGATCCCTAAATGGCCCCTTCAAGGATTGAACTCACAACCCTGGCTTTAGAAGGTCAATGCTCAAACCACTGAGCTATCCCTTCCCCCTATGTATCAGCTAAGAGGTCTGAGACTCTCCTCACTTCTTTCCCCTTGGGCCCTGGGCAGGACACAATGGAAAGGGAAGGCCTGGGTCTCCCTCCATCCCTGCAGTGGACTAAGAGAACTCAGGTAGCACCAGAGGACCATGGACTGTAATTCATATGCCAGGCCCTCAGATGCCATCCCAAAACTAGGCAATTGTTGAGCCATGGCCTGCCCATTAGGCTTGCTGGCTCCAAGTGAAGCCCACTACAGGCACCTAGTAGGATTTTCAAAAGCACCTGATTTCAGTGGGAGTTCAGAACCTAGTGCTTTTGAAAATCCCTAGGTTCCTATCTGTATCGTTAGGTGCCTAAATACCTTCAAAAAGCTGGCCCTTACTCACTCTGATGTCCTTTTCAATGTTAACAGATGTTTCATTAATCCATCTCATGTTGCTGAATCACAGGGTGACAAGATCACAGCTGATGTCAAAAGGTGCGACTTCTTCCACTTGAATCTGAAGGGGTATAATGTTTGTACAGTAAATTACCGTCTAATGGACTGAACAGTGTAGGTTCTAAGGCAAATTCTCAATGTGCGAAGAAACAAACATGGAAACTGAAACATGCTTGTTTCTTTTCATCCATTTGCCTTGCTTTGCCTTCCCTCGCTCCCCAGTTCCTCCCTCCCCACACCCCGACAAGCTGCTCTTTTTCATTTTGTTTTACATGCTTGACTGAAAGTGCCTACTACATATCCCTGTCACTGCTATTCATGCTTCTGATATTAATTGAAACATAACATAAGTTCCTCTCAGGGCCTTATTTGCTTGTCTTAACTTAGCTTTTACCAATTTGGTATCTCTTCAGTGAAGCTACCAAAGATAGAATTGCCTCCACCTTAAAAAGCCACTACAACCAGAGTATTAACCAAAGTACAGTGCATTAACTTGCTCAGTTAATGCTCTTCCAGCTCATAGCTATATCCTAGCAGATACAGTGTCTGTGGCCAAGGGACAAAGACAAAGTGTTAAGACAGGCTTGTGTGTACATTGACTCCTTTAATATAATGGGCTTTGCTACTGAGAATTGGTAAATCTTATTCCTGCTAAACTACAGCTGTCTCTGTGCAAGTGTGCTAGAAGAAGAGTGGACATTCCTTGAAATATGAACTCAGAATATGGCCGCAAGCAATCTAGAATTCAAGGAGAGGGATTCGGCTGGGGATCACAACAATGTTTGCCATCTTATAGGGAACAAGGTGTGGTAGGTAGGAGAGTTGTTATTACTTATCTTCCCACTGCCATTCACTGGAGAGTACCAATGAAGTAGCTCTGGTGAGATTATACAATATACCCTGGAATAACATGAAGAATTGCCTCTATTTGGTACACTTCTCTCAGTGCATTGAGTAGAATCATGGCTTATATCGGCATAATACCTCCAGAAACTACTGCACAGGTAGTTTACTGTCCATACCACGGCGTATCTCAGAGTGTCTAAGCCATAACAAATACACATAATATTCATTGTCGATGCCACAAGGAAAATAAATGTTTCAAAATGTTGATTTCCTCAAAAGTATAAATTAATGAAGGGGCTTTAAAATGCAAGCACTATATTTCAAACAGAACTTCTCTGATTCTCTTTCAGCCAGGTCCATGTTCCAATATGATCTATGGCTGATGCAATATTATCATGATGCAACTTGGTGAATTATGGAGGCAGTGCATCAGAGTGAGGCATTCAGCTCATATCTGATACTTTGCCATGTTGAGTCACCTTTAAATTTTCTATTGCTTAACAATTCTATTTGCCCTCTCAGTATTTTAGAAGGCCTCTTTGTATGTCAGTATAAAAGAGTTGCATTATTTATTTGATATTTTGGGCTACTTATAATTCATAACATCTGTTCGCAATGTTTTCTTTCCAATTTACACATTACCTGGTACAGTTTTATACCATGCCATCCCCCACATATCCTTAAATGTGGTTCTGCCACTTAAATAAATAAAAAAGTTAATTTCTGAACCCAGTTTGTGATTAGATTTACATTTTAAAAAGTAAATTATGTTAAGATACAGGTGACTTTTAAAGCACATGTAAATATTTTCATTTGATTATAAAAAGTAATTATGTTGACAAGCAATATATTTGGAAGTGAAAGTGGGGTTATGAAAAATTAATGTAATCATTGAACTGCTTAATAGCTCTTGAAAATATGATAAAATAAATCAGTAAGATGTCACTTTGCAAAGTAGAAAATGCAGGGTTTGGACAAATGCAAATTTTCTGTGGAAACCGAACAGTAGGATGGAGAAAACAGCAATCCTCATGCTTTCAAACACAGACTTCAGATGTTTATTTTTGACAGCCAGACCACAAATGATTCATGTACATTTATGCTGAATATTCAATACTAAAATAAATTGCTGCATATGGAAATACTCATTAATGCAAATGTGACCACTAATATTTTCTGAATATATGTCCTGCTCTGAATACCTGAGCATGGTAATTCCCACTCAGCCTGGGTTTTGAGTAGTTTCCTCAAAGTATGTTTCTAGGTAAGAGTTTCAATGTGAGTTAGGCACCAAGGCCCAAATCTTCAAAGATATTTAGGTGGGAGTTCCCACTGAAATCAACAGGAGATAGGCCCCTAAATACCCTTGAGGATCTGGGTCCCAGGTGATTTTGAAAATCCCAGTAGGGATTGTATCATTAGGGACCTAAATACCTTTAAAAATCTGGCTCAAACAGTCAATTAATGCTGTAATATAGCAAAGTTTGGAACTGAAACATCAAGGAATTAGGGCAAGAAATATGGCACCAGGGTTATATGAATAGTGCCAGATGGCTCCTTCCTGTAAGAAAACTAAACATTGTTTTACTTTAAATGGAGCATGTTTGACATGGACATTATCAAAATAATATAAATAGGGGCCCTAAGGATGAGATTTTTACAGCTTCACTTTTCAGAGGAGAAAAAAAAAAACATTTTGAAGGTGAGCAAAAATTCTTTTGATGTGGCATAGAGGCTTGGTACCTGAAAAGGCTTTATAATCCTGACATACTCAATCAGTGGGAGATAATTAACAGATTGATAGACTCAATAATGAAATTAATTGGTTCTAGGCCAAAAGGGACCATTGTGATCATCTGGTCTTGTCTATATAGCACAGGCCATAAAACTTTCCAAAATAATTCCTAAAGCAAATCTTTTAGAAAAACATCCAGGCCTGCTTTAAAAGATGTAAGTGATGGAAAATCCACCATAACCCTTGATAAAGTGTTAAATACTCGCACCATTAAAAAAAATTATGCTGTATTTCCAGTCTGAATTTGTCTAGCTTCAACTTCTAGCCATTGGATAGGGTTATATCTTTGTCTGCTAGATTGAAGAGCCCATTATTAAATATTTGTTCCTCATGTAGGTACTTATAGATGTAATCAAGTCATCTCTTAACCTTTTCTTTATTAAGATAAATAGATTGAGCTCTTTCAGTCTATCACTATAAGGATGTTTTCTAATCTGCTTATCATTCTCATGGCTCTTCTCTGAACCTTCTTCAATTTATCAACATTCTTCTTGAACTGTGGGCACTAGAAATGGATCAAGTATTCCAGCAGCAGTCACACCAGTGCAAACACAGAAATAAAATAACCTCTCCACTTCCACCTGAGATTCCCTTGTTTATATATCCCAAGACTGCATTAGCTCTTGTGGCCACATGGGAGCTCGTGTTTAGCTTATTATCCACCATGACCCCCAAAGTAGTCAGGCTGCATCTTACATTCAAACCATTTTTTATATATTGTTAACTCTTAATAACTACTGAACTTACAGCATCCCTGCTTTGCTGAATAGACCAGGTATTAGTACACTGTGATACTTAGTTGATTTCAGTGGAATGCTAGTAAAATTACCACAGAAGTGTGTCTGCTAATTTGAAAGACTGGCAGCAAAAAAGGGTTTGTGGAAACTTGGTTCAGAAAATGAAACAGAGTGAACAAGAAGCAAAGAGAAGGGTGGGGCTTGTTACAAATGAATGACAGAGAGCAGTAACTCTAAATCATTTGAAGAAGAATATAATCAGATTATACACAAAGAAAAAATTAGCTCTTTCAATGGCTAAATGATTATAATTCAATCAATGCAGTTAAATAATGATACATCTTTAGAAGCATGTGTGTAATTCAGGATAAGAAATGCAACATAAATATGTGTAACATTAGTTATGAATGACAGGGAATAATAAATCCAAGACAAGTTTATGGATTACATTATATATGAGGTGGAATGTCACTGGCAGCTTTTGACTTAACAGGGAAATGTTGCAGCAGATGGGATCAGCAGAAAAAAAAAACAAATACAAATATAAAACAAGGAATCAAAATAATTAAAAAAGTCAATAGGGCAAAGAAAACTCTAAGTGTGCCATATAATATGAAAAGTAAATGGCAATGATCATGAATAAAGGAATAGAATTAGAATGAGTCATAAAAATCAACAGTTGGAATTTCCATGAGGAGTTATTTTATGGCTCCTTAATAGACAGGAAATACAGACATAGAAGTAAGAAGTTCTTTTACATAATCTTACCAATTGTCCCTGGCTTCCATTACTGGGCAGCTACACCAAGGATGGTCCATTCTTATCTTGTTTTTATACTTATAATGAAATGAAAGATAAGAAAAAGTTGCAGAACTTTTTAAAATTGCACCATCCAAGTGAGTAGACATCACCAGTCTGGAGTTGGGAGTTACTAAATCTAAACTACATATGGACATTCTCACAGCTTCAGGATTGCTATATTACTGTGAGATGCTTGAATCCCTTCTGTAGTGCGTGCTGAAGTAGATCTGGGTGCAGTCAGTACCTTACAGGATTGAACTTTTAATTAAGCTGAGTGATTCTGGCAGCCATAGGACAGGTGTGTTAATAATAATATTTAGCATTTACATAATAATTTAAATCTATAGAGCTCAAAGCATTTTACAAAGGAAGGTAATTATCATTAATGTCATTTTAAAGACAGAGCTGCAGGTACCCTGACTCCCATTCTCAAGTCCTACCTACTGGATCACATTGCATCCCAGAGCGTTCTATACTATCCTACTCTATGAACATTCCCTTTTCAGAAGGTTGCATTTCAAGATAACAATGTGTCATGACTGGATTAACTAGAAAAATGACACTCATCCAAACCCTAAAGCTAAACACAGATATGGCTCTCTAATGAGGGTTGCTGCTGCCTTTGCTGCTATATAATCATAGCAGGGAGTACTATGCATATTGTATATGTAGTTTAGTGTTACAAGGAAACGTCTTCATTTTTCCAAAAAAAAAGTCAATGCAATGAGTACATATCTCAATTGTTTCCACCGTACCCTAAAATTTTTATGGAGACCTGCATCTAATTTTGTATTTCTTTTTGAATTGTCAATATGAGATGACATGATTAATATAGAGCTGTCAAACAGTATTAAGTAAACAACTTTAATTTTATGATTAGCAAACTTCATACTGTACATTTGCATTAAATTTATATCAATTTTCTAGGATAATGTAAATGTCACTGAAGATCTGAATGTCATTTTGCTGTGGTGATAGTGAAAGTCTCAATGTCTTCATCAACTGTAATTAACTCACTTGTCTATCTGATATGATTTTGCCTTTTTCTTCTCCATAGCTAAGAAAACTCTAGGGCAGCTTTTATTATATAAGCAATTATCATCATTATTATTATGCGTGTAGAAACATGCCAGACATCTCACAAACACAACCAATGGCATGGTCCCTATCCCAATTTAAATTTAACATGATGCACTGAGGCTCATAAACAGACAACTACAACAAAAGAAGAAGGGAGAAAGGATAATGGAGGATGAACAACACAAACGTGCACTTGCAATGGGTTTTTTTAAGGAATTGAAAGGGATAGGACAGGGCATAAGCCAAACTCCAACCGATGAGGGTTTGTAAGAATCTTTATCCATCAACAGGTAATGAATAATCAATAATCATCAAATGAAAGGTTTCTTACACTCTTATTTCATGCTTCTGGTACTAGTCTAGATGGACCATTAGTATGATCTGGTATAGCAGTTTCTATGTTTTTAAGTAAAAATAATAATACTACATGGTTACTCTGTAAGGCAGGCACAGATCATTATGATTACATTAATTCCGAATTTTTTTAAAAAATCTTACTTCTCAGAGGCAAGAAATGGTAGAACTGAGTTTTTAGGAGAAATTTGAATGAGGTAAGGGAAGTAACTTGGCAAACTGGACTGGGAGGAATGCACCATGCATAAGAGGCAGTATGGATAAAGGTAGAGATGCCAGAGATCAGATCTGCAAACTTTGGCTGCTATAATTTTAGAGAAGTTGAGGGACACAACTAGGGTAATAGATACTCACATTGTGTATGTGTGTGTGCACCCACAAAATCTCTATAGATATCAGAGGGGTAGCCGTGTTAGTCTGTAGCCACAAAAATGAGGAGTGCGGTGGCACCTTAAAGACTAACAGATTTATTTGGGCATAAGTTTTCGTGAGTAAAAAACCCACTTCTTCAGATGCATGGAGTGAAAATTACAGAAACAGGCATAAATATATATTGGCCCATGAAGAGAAGGGAGTTACCTACAAGTGGAGAACCAATGTTGAAGGCTGATTTAGTCAGGGTGGATATGGTCCATTCCCAATAATTGATGAGGAGGTGTCAATACCAAGAAAGGGAAAATTGCTTTTGTACTGAGCCAATCACTCCCAGTCCCTATTCAAGCCCAACTTTATGGTGTGTTAAGTTTGCAAATGATTTATAGCTTAGCAGTTTTAATTGGCAAAATAATGAACTTTTGGACTCGTGCTTCTGAGCCACCTCTCGTATGTTAAATAAGTTCTGAATTCTTGAAAGACAGTGGTTACAGATGGTGTTGCATTAACTTTAACTGCAGCGTTGTGAATATGAAGTTGCAAGAGTTAAATACTGCATTGTATTTCAAGTGTTGAAGTTGCAATACAATTGTAAAACATGGAAATACTACTGTTAGATGCTCTGCTAAGCAAAAAAACTCCAGTATAGTGCATCCTGAATGGAAACACAGTTCATAACCCCAACAGGATTATCTCATTCAGAAACCTTTAGGTCACAGTAGCAGAAATGGAAGTTCTTTTAACCTCTCCTCTAGCCATTATGAAGTAAAAGTCCTAAGGGAGCTCAGGGCTGGGAAGGTATTATTTTCATCCAATGCATAAGAGTCAGCACCTATGTGATATCAACACACATTTTTCAGGCACAGAATAGGTTGGTGTTTTGGTTTTGGTTTTTCCCCTATTGAAAAGCAGTTTTTGTCACTTTGACAGCTGACTTTGGATGTGGTCAATAAGCATTGCTGGCACCAAAGGACCTCTTTCCCCGGTTCACATCTTATGGTATGAATAAAGATTTCTCAAAAGCCTCCTACGATCTTTACAAAAAGCCTTAAGAGTGTATGGACGCACCAAAATAAAAATGTTCAGGGCTGCATGCACCAATTGACACAAAATCACAGAAACCCAAAGTCATTCCTATATGTTCTGTGAACAGCCTTAACTTCTCATCGCCCCAAACATAGGCAACATCTCAAAAGCTCTCAGTTCTGGCAAATTTTCCCCAGCAACAGTTCTGCATCCCAATTCCAGTACTACAGAATCTGTTGTGCACTCAACACTGCTTAGTAAAGAGATTTCATTGTTGAGCACCTCCCATCCAGACTCTTCTGTTTGCAGCAAAATGCAGGCCCACCACAGAAAAAATGTCTGTGAAGATCAGTTTTTAATTTTCTCCATAAGCCTAAAGGACAAAGATTGGTGTATAGTTGTCAAGTCATGGCTATTTCATGATCATTCCACTATTCCTACTACGGAAAGCTACCTCTTACATCAGCAATATCAAGAGTCTACCTATATATCCAAATTAGTGGTATAATACGATTTTGTTAGCCAGAGATATTAAAAAAACAACAAACCATCAAAAACAACTCAAAAAGGAGCCATTTTGTCCATTTTTAAAGTACTTACTCAATTTACCCAAAAAGTTGAGATTATATTCTAGTTGCTAATGACACTTAACCCTAAAATGTGAAAGCCTGAAGTTTCATTTTTTGGCATTACTAGGAGAAATCACTTCATAACTGGATGCTGCTTGTAACCTTAATTATGGAATGACTGCTACTCTGCCTGTTCTGTGTAAACCAGAAGTACAAATGTGGAACTAAAGCCTTGGTTTTACGGCATTGAAAGTGTAGACCTCTACCACTGGAGCTCTTAGTTTTCATGTGCCTACAGGACATTGTACTATTTCTAAACTTCACTGAACCAGTGAGGAGCAAATACTAACATGTACATTCAAGACTCTATCCTGATTCCTGCTTCTCTTTTCTTGGGCTGCTCCCATGATGAAAAGGGCCCAGAAAGTGACCACATTTTCCTAACTGGTGATTTCTATCATGTAGGATAGTCTCCAGTCTTACAGAGACAGTGTAATGGATGTGTCAGGGCACATCTTCTAGGGGGAGTAAGAACATAGTCAGGGTGCACTGCTTATACCAGGGATTCTGGACAATAGCCAGCTGCGGGTAGTTTAGAGCAGATCTAGTCTAGCAGCTCTAGCAAATGGCTCCTGCCCAACCGGTTTCCAGTGGTAACTGGACATAGCTAAAGATTGAAGCTGGAGGGCCTGATGCTGTTTGCACTAAAGTCAATAGTAAAAAAAATCTCATTGATATCAACAATGATCCCATAACACCTAATGAAAATCACAGGTTCAGGACTGGGCGCAAATCCATTCCCAACAAAATTCAGTAACAAGTTTTTTTCGATGCAACATGTTTTCTTCAAATGTAACCAGTGCATGAATTTTTGAGGCAATTTTAATATCTGGGAAATTTGAATAGAATAGCAACAAGTGATTTGGAGTCAAAATTCCAAAATTCATATGGAAGCAATTTTTAAGTGATTGGAAAATCAGACATTTTTTTTCTCACATTCCACAGAATATTATTCTTTACCATCATAGTAAATTTGCCCGTTTTCACTCCAGATTATTTTTTCATACAAAAATATAGGGACTAAAGTAGGACTTTATGATAGAAGCTGTTGCAAATTCAACTATGGATACATGAATACCTCTTCATAATATGTCTCAGTTGTTCATTAGTGCCTCACATTGGATGAGAGAACCCAGGTATGGTAGAGAATAAGATAAAGTAAATGAAGTAACAAAAAGCTACCAAAAACAATGACTGACTAATATATCCAGCATTTATCCATTAGAATTCATTAATTTAAAGTGGGGAGAAGGAAGCTTTATGTCCAAATAAATAAAACTTTCACAAACCAGTAAAACCACATACCAAAAGAAACATATTCTGAACACAATGTCCAACTCAGTACCTAATTTTGATATTGTGGTTGTTATTTTTTAACACCAATGTCTGGGCAAATAGAGGAAAGCCAAGAAAACTGTCTGCATATAAAAATGAAAAAGAGAACACAATGAAACGATGAACCTGGTGAGCATCATGACATCAGAAGACATCATGTTCCTTAAACTTATTTACACATCAGTGAACTAGAAAATAAGAAAACAGCTCACACTGAACCCAAATAAAATAGGTAATTAAATAATTTTAAATGTGGCTGAACCCGATACACAGCTAAAAGGAACAATTAAAAAACTTAAATACAGTTTTGAGAGGAATGAATGTTCAGAACACACAATAAGAACCAATCTTTGCTTGCTGCAAAGTACATGTTTTTCAGAGTATAAAGTAGCAGATACTCAAAGAGATATTGGTTTAGGGTAAAATAACCTGATTTTATTGCCTGCACCTAAGAACATAAGAATGGCCATACTGGTAAGACCAAAGATCCATCCAGCCAAGTATCCTGTGTGCCAACAGTGGCCAATGCCAGGTGCCCCAGAGGGAGTGAACAGAACAGATAATGATCAAATGATCTCTCTCCTGCCATCCATCTCCACCCTCTGACAAACAGAGGCTAGGGGCACCATTCCTTACCCATCCTGGCTAATAGCCATTAATGGACTTAACCTCCATGAATTTACCTAGTTCTCTTTTAAACCCTGTTATAGTCCTAGCCTTCACAACCTCCTCAGGCAAAGAGTTCCACGGGTTGACTGTGCGCTGAGTGAAGAAGAACTTATTTTATTTGTTTTAAACCTTCTGCCCATTAATTTCATTTGGTTCTTATATTATAGGAACAAGTAAATAACTTTTGTTTATTCACTTTCTCCACACCACTCATGAGTTTATATACCTCTATCATATCCCCACTTAGTCTCCTCTTTTCCAAGCTGAAAAGTCCTAGCCTCTTTAATCTCTCCTCATATGGGACCCGTTCCAAACCCCTAATCATTTTAGTTGCCCTTCTCTGAACCTTTTCTAATGCCAGTATATCTTTTTTGAGATGAGGGGACCACATCTGTATGCAGTATTCAAGATCTGGGCATACCATGGATTTATGTAAGTTCAATAAGATATTCTCCGTCTTATTCTCTAGCCCTTTTTTAATGATTCCTAATATCCCATTTGCTTTTTTGACTGCCACTGCACACTGCATGGACGTCTTCAGAGAACTATCCATGATGACTCCAAGATTTCTTTCCTGATTAGTTGTAGATAAACTAGCCCCCATCATATTGCATGTATAGTTGGGGTTATTTTTTCCAATGTGCATTACTTTACATTTATCTACATTAAATTTCATTTGCCATTTTGTTGCCCAATCACTTTAGTTTTGTGAGAACTTTTTGAAGTTCTTCACAGTCTGCTTTGGTCTTAACTATCTTGAGCAGTTTAGTGTTGTCTGCAAACTTTGCCAACTCACTGTTTACCCCTTTCTCCAGATCATTTATGAATAAGTTGAATAGGATTGGCCCTAGGACTGACCTTGGGGGAACACCACTAGTTACCTCCCTCCATTCTGAAAATTTACCATTTATTCCTATACTTTGTTCCCTGTCTTTTAACCAGTTCTCAGCCCATGAAAAGATCTTCCCTCTTATCCCATGACAATTTAATTTATGTAAGAGCCTTTGGTGAGGGACCTTGTCAAAGGCTTTCTGGAAATCTAAGTACACTATGTACACTGGACCCCCTTGTCCACATGTTTGTTGACCCCTTCAAAGAACTCTAATAGATTAGTAAGACATGATCTCCCTTTACAGAAACCATGTTGACTTTTGCCCAACAATTTTATGTTCTTCTATGTGTCTGACAATTTTACTCTTTATTATTGTTTCAACTAATTTCCCGGTACTGACGTTAGACTTACTGGTCTGTAATTGCCGGGAGCACCTCTAGAGCCCTTTTTAAATATTGGCATTACATTAGCTATCTTCCAGTCATTGGATACAGAAGCTGATTTAGAGGCAGGTTACAAACCATATTTAATAGTTCTGCAATTTCATATTTGAGTTATTTCAGAACTCTTGGGTGGATTCCATCTGGTCCCGGTAACTTGTTACTGTTAAATTTATCAATTAATTCCAAAACCTCCTCTAATGACACTTAAATCTGTGACAATTCCTCAGATTTGTCACCTACAAAGGATGGCTCAGGTTTGGGAATCTCCCTAACATCCTCGGCCGTGAAGACTGAAGCAAAGAATTAAATTTAGTTTCTCCACAATGACTTTGTCGTCTTTAAGTGCTCCTTTTGTATCTCAATCCTCCAGGAGCCCCACTGGTTGTTTAGCAGGCTTCCTGCTTCTGATGTACTTAAAAAACATATTACCTTTTGAGTTTTTGGCTAGCTGTTCTTCAAACTACTTTTTGGCTTTTCTTATTTCATTTTTACACTTAATTTGGCAGTGCTTATGCTCCTTTCTATTTACCTCACTAGGATTTGACTTCCACTTTTTAAAAGATGCCTTTTTATGTCTCACTGCTTCTTTTAAGCACCATGAATGAATGAAAGTACTGATAACTGGTTGTTACATATATATTTTCCCCTGTCCCGTCCCTAAGGAATGTTAGTCCATTGAGCTCCTCCAATTTTTCAGTTAGTTCAGAAAGTGGCACACAGCCTATATCAGATGCTCAGCACATAACCCCTGTGTGCTCCTCTCCCTTTGCTGGCTCTCAGTAGGATACCATGACAAATGCAAGGTCACAGTGTTAATATTTAAGGGTCTCCATGCAATTGGGCTAAGATACTTAAAATAATGCATCTTTTTTTCTGGACAATGACCTCCCGATACAGCTGTGTGCCTCAGAAACTACCCTCAACAGTGCAGCTCATGAGATGTGTGAAATTGAGTTTGGACTCATGACTTTGGATTCATGACCAGATGAGATAAGTTTGATCACTGATCTCACTGCTTTCAGACACATTGTAAAACTCATATCTTCATCTCTGTTCAAGGACCAGATCCTCAAAGGTATTTAGGTGCCTAATAGCCATTGAAATCATAGGAGTGGCACGCCTAAATACCTTATAAGGATCTGGGCCCAACTGTTTAGGTGCAACTGAAAATAGCAAAGAAAAGTAAAGAAGGAAAAAGAGTTGTAGCCAAGAAAAAGGAGAAGAAGAGAAAGGAGGTAGTAGAAGTGGGAGGAGAGAAAAGGAAACAAACAAATCTTCCTCAATCCCTGAATGGCTCGGGGCAACAGGGGAGGAAAATTGGACTACTGGACAATTGTAATTTTGATTATCTCTTAGAATGTGGGATACTGTACAGATCAGTGATGGTATAAGACTATGGGTAGATAAGTGAATGAGATATAGGTAGATCCCTTCCATTTGCATTTTTGCACCATCTGCACCATTTCTCCTGATCAAGAGGACAGATCATGTCTGACTCTGAAGCACATAAATGTCAATTCATCTGTTAGCTAAATAATGTCACCCAAAGACTATATGTACACTTTGAGCTTGAGGTGTGAATTCCTGCTCTAGGAGCTGTACCAGTGCTAGCTCTGATTGAGCTAGTCTGCTAAAAATAGAGCTGTGCAAGGGGCTAGATAGCCCTAAGTCTGTACCTAGAGTCTTGGGCAGGTATGTACTCAGGTTAGCCCTTCCTGTTGCTCATGCCACTGCAGCTATACTCTATATTTAGCGCTCTTGTTATGTGCTGGTTATGTGGGGTTACGTGCTGTATGTCTACTCGAGCTGGAAATTACATCTCCACTTTGAAGGATAGACATACCCAAAGAATGAGGATGCAAGGGAGGCCTTCCTCAGTCCTTGCCCTTGAGTTAAGTGATCGACTGCTGTATCTAAGCCAATCCCTACTGGCTTGGGATCAATGGCTATGCTTGGGATCTGAATTTGGATACCTTATGGGGCACCATGATCATATGGTATTTGGTGAATTTATAGTACTGGCCATGCTCATTTTATAAAAGAAAATCTGCTATAAAGGTTTTTCAACATTTTTTAGCCAAAACAAGAAAATAAGGCCAGAAAAAAAATCTAGGAGATTTATTTACAATAAAATTGGTATATTAAATATACAATAGACGCATGTAATGAAATAACTAAAAATCATAGTGGCCTCCTGGAAACAACCCAACCACTGAAAACACAGAAAAAAAACAGTCCATAATGACTCTTGCCACTGTTTTATTACAACTCTACAAAAATACCAAACACGTTACAAGTAATTGATGTCCCCAACTGTAGAACTTTTCTGCCTGTAATCAAAATATATTATCACAGGAATTCTTTGAGTCAATAGAAGTATGGTATGAAAATAAATCAGCCTATTAAAAGAGGGTCAGATCCTCAGCTTGTGTATGTCAGCATTTAAATGTGCTCTGCTGATTTACACCAGCTGAAGATCTGTCTTTTAGCTCTCAATATAAAAGAAAGTACTGAACTTGTGAGGGCAGTGGAGGAGGTGGGCATGAGGGTACAAGCAGAATGGAGAGGGGGAAGTGAAGAAGGGAGCAGTAGCATGTGGAAGAAGGAGAATACAAGAGGAGGGAGAAGAATAGGGGGTCATTGCACTCTCCCTCCCCTAGGAAACTTTAAGAAAATCAGTGAGATCTCAAACCCACTGCAAGCCTTTGCATGTTTCTTGAAGGCTCACTTCATCTCACTGCAAGCCTTGCTAAGTTTGTCTAACCCTTACACTCTAAGTCATAACATGGTACAATAATTATACAATTAAGGGACCATCTCTTTGTTTTCCCTGACAGGGAGGCCCCTAAGTATTACTGTAATACAAATAATAAAAAATAGTGAAAAAATGAAGGTCTGCTACTTTTTGTGGTCCCTGAGAAAATGAAACTGTTTGCATGCATGGGTAAAGTAGCACCAGTTCCTAATTTTCTCAAATTGCACTATGGGTATAGATCTCAGGTATTTTGGTTACCAGAACTATGAATTTCTTTTCCGTTAAAGGCCTGAGTTTCTTGTAAGTTTAACCTTAATTCTGAATTCTTGAGTTTCTAACATTGGGGGGAGGGGAGTTATTTGCTTGTTTTTTACAAACTTACATTCTTGAAAAGTAATATTCACTAACCTACTGATATGGGCCTGCTGTCTTAACATTATCATAAAGAGTTACTGGGACACCATCATAGGACCTAATCACATCAGCCACACCATAAGAAGCTCATTCACCTGCACATCTACCAATGTGATATATGCCATCGTGTGCCAACAATGCCCCTCTGCCATGTACATTGGCCAAACCGGACAATCTCTACACAAAAGAATAAATGGACACAAATCAGACATCAAGAATTATAACATTCAAAAGCCAGACGGAGAACACTTCAACCTCCCTGGTCACTCAATTTCAGACCTAAAAGTCACAATTCTCCAACAAAAAAACTTCAAAAATAGACTCCAACGAGAAACTGCAGATTTGGAATTAATTTGCAAACTGGACACCATTAAATTAGTCTTGAATAAAGACTGTGTGTCCTAGATGGAACAACACCACACAATCCATTGTCTACAGCCAAGCTCTAAGATACTACCGCATTTGCTCCAATCCCTCAGACAGAGACAAACACCTACAAGATCTCTATCAAGCATTCTTAAAACTACAATACCAACCTGCTGAAGTGAAAAAATAGATTGACAGATCCAGAAGAGTACCCAGAAGTCACCTACTACAGGACAGGCCCAACAAAGAAAATAATAGAACAACACTAGCTGTCACCTTCAGCCCCCAACTAAAACCTCTCCAGCACATCATCAAAGATTTACAACCTATCCTGAAAAATGATCCCTCACTCTCACAGATCTTGGGAGACAGACCAATCCTTGCTTACAGACAGCCCCCAACTGGAAGCAAATACTGTCCAGCAACCACACACCACACAACAAAAACACTAACCCAGGAACCTATTCTTGCAACAAAGCCCAATGCCAACTCTGTCCACATATTTATTCAAGTGACACCATCATAGGACCTCATCACATTAGCCATGCCATCAGGGGCTCATTCACCTGCACATCTACCAATGTGATATATGCCATCATGTGCCAGCAATGCCCCTTTGCCACGTACATTGGCCAAACCAGACAGTATCTACACAAAAGAGTAAATGGACACAAATCTGACATCATGAATCGTGACATTTAAAAACCAGTAGGAGAACACTTCAACCTCTCTGGCCTCTCAGTAAAAGATTTAAGGGAGGCATTTTTTCAATAGAAAAGCTTCAAAAACAGACTCCAATGAGAAACTGCTGAGCTTGAATTAATATGCAAACTAGATTCCATTAACTTGGGTTTGAATAGAGTCTGGGAGTGGCTGGGTCATTACACATATTGAATCTATTTCCCTAAAGTTAAGTATCCTCACACCTTCTTGTCAACTGTCTCAATGGGCCATCTTGATTATCACTTCAAAAGTTTTTTTTCTCCTGCTGATAATAGCTCATCTTAACTAATTAGCCTTTAACAGTTTGTATGGCAACTTCCAACTTATCTGTATGTATATATATATCTTCTTACTATATGTTCCATTCTATGCATCCGATGAAGTGGGCTGTAGCCCACGAAAGCTTATGCTCAAATAAATTTGTTAGTCTCTAAGGTGCCACAAGTACTCCTGTTTTTTGTGTGGATACAGACTAATGAGGCTGCTACTCTGAAATATTCATGATTTCTGAATAAAAATTTAACTTATAATTAATGATATCATAATATAACTACAATCAAAGCTTCTGATTTAGAGAATTCTTTAATCTTGTTCTCATTAGGAGTCCTATGTTATGAAAGATTAAGATACACTACCAAATCGACAATCAAATTTAAGCTAATTACCTTGAAGTTAGGTGAAGTGGTGACACCTCTTGCAAGCTAGGAGGGAGATAAGACAAGCTTGTTCCTGTGGGCTAGTATCACTTGTTACTTACATTAATTGTGGGAAAATACCACTGCTTACTAAGAAACAATAGCCTGCATTTAGTACAGATCAACATGACATGGTGCAGGAATTATGGAAGCAATATTATTCCATTAATTTACATCCTTTAAACTGTGAATTTGGTGAAACAGATGTCAAAGCCTATCGTGCAGTTGAAAGGGAATCATTCGTTTGCAATATGCCTGGTCTACTTACAGACACAGAAAGAGGTTGAACGTGCATATTTGACTCTTACTTTTTGAACATTGTTGCAAGTGAAAATGGTGACACGTAAACAAATAAAAGGAGTTGTGAATATCAGCATAACGAATTGTTGAGATTTGACAAGTATTTGACAATACCACCCACCACCACTATGACCCCTCCTCCTGCTCCTTCTCCCTTCTCTTTCCACCCTTTGTATTGACCTGTCTCTAGTTTTAACTGTGCCTTTTGTATGTAGGTCTACATATATGATGGTCAATTATTTTTTTTTCAAAAATAGTCCTTTTAATTAGAGTTATGTTCCTCTGTCAATATGTAGACACTTAAATAAGTAGCCTGATTTTCAAAGCTGGTAGGTGCTCATACTGAGAATTTTTGAAAATCAGAATGCTTATTTAGGCTCTTAGATACAGATTAGGAACTTTACTTTTGGGCTCCTTTTTTTTTAAAATTGTGGCATACAGACGCACATGGATTTGGGCCCTCCAGCTTGGAAGGGCTAAGTCACATTTTCCTTTAATAGGAGCCAGAGAAAATAAGTAGGTGAGTCACTATCTGAAGAGACTGCTTAACAATAGTAAAAGAATTACAGCTAAAATGTAATTAAGATGTGAAGCCACCCTCATTTTGACAGTCAGTTGATGACCTCACAAAGATTATGGCAATTTTACTCATATGAGCAGACTTGTTTAAATTAAAAGAGATGGAGGGTGAGGATGTGAATAAGAGGATCATTTATTAGTTCTTACATTATGAATGCAGTTATCAGTGCCACCTCAGAGCACTGCTCTTTCTGTCCAGTGTCCCATCTCCAGCTGTGACTATCCCTGAGGGTTCAAAGGAAAGAGAGTAAAACAAAAACAAATACCCAAATCTGAATAAATTTTGGGGAAAAAATCAAATCCCTTCCTGACCCCTGCAGGTGATGGGCGGAAGCTCTGAAGCATAAGCTGTGGGAACATAAGACAAACTGGAAGGTATCCCAAGGGCTTCCAAGCCCAGTTCCTTCCCCCCCCCCCAAAAAAAAGGAACCCTTTCATATAATCTGGGTGTCAACACTAATAAAGTTGTTTGCCTCCACAACTCCTATTGGGAGGCTGTTCCCAGAACCTCACTCCTCTGAGGGTTAGAAGCCTTCTAGTTTCCAGACTGAATTGTTCATGGCTAGTTTATACTGATTTGTTCTTGTGCCAACATTACATGTCATCTTAAATAGCTCTTCACCCTCCAAGATGTTTACCCCTGGGATGTATTTATAGAGTGTGCTCATATCCCCTCTCAGCCTTCTTTCTGCTAGACTAAACAAAGCAAACTCTTCCAGTCTCCTCTCATAAGATAGGCCCTCCATTCCCCTGATCCTCCTAGTAGCTCCTCTCTGCACCTGTTCCAGTTTCAATTAATCTTTCTTGAATATGAGTGACCAGAATTGTATACGATTCCAGGAGGAGGGCTTAACAATGCTTTATACAGTGGCATTAATACTTTCTCTACTAGAAATGCCTTGCCTTACACATTGTAGGATTGCATTTGCCTTTTTGGCAGCTGCATCACACTGGTGGCTTCCCTTTATCCTGTGACTGACCAACAGACCCAGGTCTCTCCCCTCCTTTTTTGCATCCATCTGATGAGCCCCTAGTTTGTAACAGAAATTATTTTTAGACCCTAAGCACTTGAACTTTGTACTATTGAATTTCATCCCATGTGTGTCACTCCAGTCCTGAACGTCATCTGGAACTTCCTGTATAATGTTACAATCCTCCTCAGTATTGATGATGCCTCCCAACTTTGTATCATCAGAAAATTTCATTAGCATGCTTCTACTTTTTGTGCCCAGGTCATTAATAAAAAACATTGAATAAGATTGGTTCCAAAACAAATCCTTGAGGAACTCCACTAGTAACTTCCCTCCAGTCCAATGGTTTACCTTCCAACACAATCTGTGGCCTTCTCCCCATTAGCTTGTTCCTTGTCCACCATTCAATTCTTGTTCTAATCCCCATCACCTTGAATTTAACTAATAATTTCTCATGTGGTACCATAGCAAATGTTTTACTAAAGTCCAAGTATATTAGATCTACCTCATTTCCCTTATCTAAAAAAAATCAGGTGTGATTTTCTCTAAGAAGGAAATCAGGTTAGTCTGGCATGGTCCACCTTGGATAAAAACATGTTGCATTACATCCCCTTGTTCATTTACCTCCATGAATTAAATGATTTGTTCTTTCACAATTTGTTCCAAAGTTTTGCATAAGACTGTTGACAGGTTTACAGGCCTATAATGGCCCAGATCACAGTTTTCCTTTTCTTAAATTTAGATCGGACATTAGGTTTTCTACAGTCATATGGTATTACCCCCAAATAGCTAGCATTATTAAACATTCTTGATATTAAACATTAACAATCTCATGTGCTAGTGCTCTCAGAATTCTGGGAGGGAAATTGTCCAGTCCCCTGGATTTGAGCACATAAAGCTTTTTTTATCCATGACAACATAGCAATGACATGTTAGTTATGGTTGAGAGAGATGAACCACTTTAGCAAAGTTCAGAACCCCTCAAAATTTTGTTCTATCTCTATAACTAACTTTGAAGTGGATATCTAAAATAGTTGGATACTTTTTTTCCTTTCTCCCAGTTCTTCCTTCTGCTCATGATTGGAACCAAAATTGTCAGCATATTATCAAACTATATTTTCTCACAGCTCCTCTAGGCATATCAAGAGAAAGTGCCAGAAATGTTGTGATAAACACTGTTAATATGAGCTCTGGAGTATAATACTCGGGACTCAAGTGATTTAGGACAGTTCATGTAAAAATCCAAACTTTTGGATGTTTAGCTTTTGAGTTTCACCAAACAGTAGGTCCTCATCTACTGACTTTCAAATCAGGTTGAACATGATGCTTTCTAAATTTTGACCAAACTGAAATTACTTCAAACTAGAAATGACTTCAAACCAGGAAGGCAGCATTCAAATCCAATTCAAATTTAAGCAAGTTTGCGGGACAAACCAGAACCAGTGCTTAGTTTTATAGTTAGATATGGGTGGGATGAGAACCATTAACCCCACAATAGCTCATTGAGTGGTGGTTAGGGCCCTCAGTTAGTATACAGGTTACCTGGGTTCCCTGCTTCTGCCACATTCCACCCACAGACTTGAACCCGTATCCAGTAATCACCCCACTTGGAATGATTATCACATTTTTCATAGGATATCATACATGTACCTCTCTAAAGTAGGCATAATTTTTTTTCAATCCAAACACAAGAAATGGTAAAATACAGATTTGTACTCTTTAAAAGGAAAAAAATAAAGTTTCGGTGCATATACACTTTGTATTCTTATACACTTTGCCCTTTGTTCCCAGACCTCAAAGCCGATGTAAATATTTATGCTTCAGTATAGTTGTCATATGACTTATTTACTCTTAGAAACAGTGCTTGGTTCTTTGATGCAGTTGTTGCCATGGCATTGTTGTTTAAGGACCACTGTGGAATAAATACTTCGTGAGAGGCCACAGCGTGTTAAATCTGCCCTTGGGTGAGAATAAAGTATATATCAAGAAGTTTGTCTTTTCCTTCTTTTTTTAAGCTTATTTTCAGTTACTGGCACACTGAAATCATTGAGCCACAGCCTTTTAGCTTGGAGGCATTTTTCTCTTTTGGAGGACACATCCAACATTGCAATGTGAAATCTATCACACATATAATAGTAGCATAAGTCAATTCTCATGTTCATGATATACTAAAAGGTCTCATGTCACACAAAGTCCATTGTCTACATATATGAGAACAATTAAGTTTGCATGCCGTACTTCAATTTGCCATGTATTGCACTAAGGTGAGGACATTCAAATACATTTATTTGACATTTCTTCTGCATTACTTTTTTGAAGGTCTGATGTCCCCAAATCTAGTTTAGTTCTTTTTTTAAAAGTAGGGCTCCTTCTCCTATTTATATCATGCATACATGTTGGCTCAATGACGCTGTTATGTGTATAAGTAACACAACGTAAGATCATATGTTGCTTCAAATTAGAGTGCCCCTTCAAACCACAGATGCAGTGAAAAAGAATGTAAAAAGAATTTACATCAGCTGAGGATCTTGCTCAACATATTTAATAAAAATATCTCAAATTGCAGACTTTCCATCACAATTCCAGCAACTCTACTTTAAGCACTAAAAATGACTAATTAAATATACCTTTGAACTGAAACCATGGTTGCAATGTAAAAATACTCATTGTAATAGTCAAAATAATTCAGAATAATTTCTGAACGTCCAAATCTCAATTTTCAGGTTAGTTGCAATGTTTATTATAGTCCTGATCTTTGTTCTAAATAATATTGCTTCCTGGGAACCGAAAACCTAAACTAAATATTTAGCATTTTAAAAGTTTGAACTTAAGTACACTGGAACAGTTGCTGTGATCACTTAGTAATATGCTATTATGTCTGTAAGAAACAGTTATGAAGATGCATAGCATGGCTTTCATTTTCGGGATGCTTAAGCCTTTCAGAGACCACCAGAAAACATGTTTTATAACATCCTTTATTCCTGGACATATATATCCAGTAAACTCATATATATATATTTATATTTTAGCCAGTTTACTGGCTTTTGGAAAAATAAAATGAGAGGAATTGTATTTCACTTGTAGTATTAAAAATTGCCCATTTGAAATAATATCAAAAGTATCTTTATGTCAAGGGTATGACATTGTAAAGAGTAGCTTTGTGCGCTGAAGATTGGGAAAGTCAGAATTAATATTATAATATTAAAAATAACCCATATCTCTAGATTAATTGCTGGTCATTGAGATTAACAGGTCTATTTTTGCAGATCTTAGACGTTCACTAGGATTTAGAAAGGTCTTCATGTGTACCCCTTTTAGCAGCTTGAGTAATATGAACCATTTGTAGCCTAAATGTATATTGATCTGGCCACATGACCAGAAGAATTTGTGATCTACACCTACATTGGCAGCGAGATTAGATTGCAGTGCTTTTTATAACATGTGGGAGACGTACTGCTGGACCTAATTATCACTGATTTTGAAAATATATATATATTAAAGATCTTTGGGTCTGAAAACCACTTGGCAGTAGCATAATACAGTGATGTGAGTCTTTGATTACTGAACAAAAACAGACAGAAAATAACTTTCATATGTAAAAATCTGATAAAGTGATTTTTTTTTAAATAGTTGTAGGTGCACTCAAAAAGATTACCTGGGAAAACTATTTTAAGGCTCAAGACATGTATTCAAGATACTTCTACTTAGCACACAGTGCAGATTTATCCCAGTTTTCAAGAAAGATGGTCGGTACAAAAACAGTCATCCTAGATTACCAGAGAGATTAAAAGTATGTTAACCAAATGAGAAAAGTCTTTATAAAAATGAAGAGCTGGGTAAAGGAAGAAGTGAAGATTAGGATCAATGAATTGTTTGGAGCATGCTGAATAATAGTTAAAGCAAAAATATGAGAGGTTTGTACCTGAAAACATTAGGAAGAACAATGAATTGTCTTCAAAATATATTAGAAGAAAGCAGGGAGAAAAGTTATCACAGAACTACCAAAATATCAAGCAGGGGAAACCTTGTTTGAGGACATAAACTTGGCTGAGAAGCTGAGTAAAACTTTCTTGAAAGTGTTCACATTAGAAAATGATGAACATTTCCAAATCACTATGTCATGAGTGTTCACAGAGTTAGGAGATGAAGCCAATGATACAACCAGCTAGTTTTGTGGTCACAAAACTTAAATGTTTAAATCAGAAGAAATTGCTGGGCTCAAGTGGTTTATAATCCAGAGCAAAAAAGGGATTGTTAGCAGGAGCTCAGAACCATTATAACATATATATTTTAGGAATACAGTAATGCCAGATGTTTGGAGTTTAGTTCATGTTTTTAGAAAGGTAAACATTTGAACCAGGAGTCTATCATAAAGAATAATTTTTTTTAGAATGGATTGATGGGCTAAGTTACACTAATAAATAAGAACTGCTTCTGTTTTTAGAACATGCCAAAAGAAAGCTGGGCTAAATCATGAAGTGGGAGTTATATCCACATATCTGAAGGCAGAATTTGCCCTTCACTTCTCCTGTGTGAATACTTTCATGAATATCTGAGTAATGAACTCCACTAGGGGCTCTGTTATTGCTATTGATTTTACATGGAAGCTGCTCAGATACTATGGTGAAAGGCAACAGTATCAAATCCTTAGACAGATGGGCAGACAGGGTAATAGCCATACTCTTAATTATCACCAAGAATGACTTCAGAGCCTGAAGCTTAAGCTAAAGAACGAAATTATCTAGATTGAAGCTTCTCTTTATGATTACATCTTTCAGATATCTGTAGGGTAATATGACCACCCACTCATAGCTTAGCTAAGATATAAACCCTGACAAAAATTGCATTAACATGGAGATAAAGTTGAGAACACATATCACAATTGAGGCTAAGGAACATTACAGGGATATTGCAATTGTCCACAAACCGAGTGCTATAAACTCTGAAAATTCAAAGTTAATGTTAAATTTAAAACATGTTTAGGTACAGAAATGCACACTCAGGACAATCAAACAACTTTAACTCTGTGTTGTAATGACACCATGTAATAACTATATGGTTATGATTAAGGCATTTTAGGTGTTTGTGATCCCAGATGAGAACAACTTGTTTTTTAAAGACACATTAAGTAGCTTTCTTTTTACCCCTCTGTGTCACTTGTGATACAAGAGGGCCAGGGAGCAGTGGGAGAGTGCTATATATATAAGCTCAAGGCTAATTAAGGCATGGTTCCCTGTAGACTAGGGAAGGTGGGTGCAGGTTAATTGGAGCACCTGCAGTCAATTAAGGCCCTATTAGGAACCTAATAAAACCCCCTGCGTCAGGCAGACAGAGGAGGAAGGACTGGAGCTTGGAGGTATGTTGAGATTTGGAAGTCCTGAGAATTGGAGTAAGGGAGACCCTGCCCCCCCACCCCCAGCATCTAAGGACCAAGGGTAACCCCACCTAAGGGTGATGAGGGTAAGAAACCCATAGGGGTTGAGAGGGGCTGGGACTCAGAGTGAGGAGCACACCCAGACCCCTCCCCCACTTCCCTCCTCTACCACCTTCCTGGGCTAGTAGCTGGGTCCTCAGCACCCAAGAGTAGGGGCAAAGGGTAGCATCTTAGCTCCCTGCCAAGAAAAGTGCAGGACCCACCAAACTAAAATCTGCCATCTTGCCACACAATACAGAACAAAGTTAAGGTTGTTTGGTGGATTGGCTATATTCTCAGTATATAATGAGGTAGTCAATTCCTGCTTTAAGGGCAAAGCTCAGTTCACCTTTAACTACAGATCTGTGACCAACACTTCCAGAATATTACTTCATTCTTTCACCCTTTACTGAGACTTGGTCGAAACTACAGAGTTAGATCAACATAAGGCAGCTTATGTCACCCCAATTATCTCTGTGTCTATACTACTAGGTCCCTCTCACTGATGTAACTAGCTTGCTATGTTGACTTAATTACTCCACTTTCGTGAGAGGTGTATCACTTAAGTTGATGTAGTTAAGTCACTGCAGTGACTGAAGACACTGTGTTGCTTACGTTGACTTAAATGGCCTCCATGAGGTATCCCACAATGCTACATTGTGACTGCTCTAGTCATCATTCACAACTCCCCTGCTGAGCATCCAGGTACACAGGAAACAAGACTGGGAACTTTTGAATTTCCATTTCTTGTTTGCTTGGCATGGAGAGCTCACCTGCCCAGCTGAGCATGCCAGCTCCAAACATGCTCCTGCCTGGAGTACACAGGAGGTGGTAGATCTCCTGGGTCTGTGGGGAAAAGAGGCTATCCAGGCACAGCTCAGATCAAACCACAGAAATATGGACATCTATGAGAAGTTCTCTCTGGGCATGGTGAAGAAGGGCTACCAGAGGGACCCACAGCAGTGCCATGAGAAAGTGAAGGATCTGCGCCAGGCATATCAGAAAGCAAAGGAGGCTAACAGTCATTCTGGTGCAGCACTGCAGACATGCCACTTTTATACGGAGTTGCATGCTATACTTTGTGATGATCCCAGGAGCCATGTGGATACTTTAGAGGAGTCACAGGCCACCACAGGCAACACTGAAGAGGAAGTCTTGGATAAGGAGGAAGAGGAGAATGGGAGGCAAGGGATCCATTGTCCCAGACAGCCAGGAGCTGTTTGTAACCCTAGAGCCATTCAGCCAGTCACAGCACTGCAGCATAGCCAAGCATGATGGCAGGGAAGGAACCTCTGAACATGCAGTTTGCAGTAATATTGTGGGGGCACATGTTCTCATTTGCTATTTTTAGTCACTCTACCTTTACTAGTTAGTTAAATATCTGCTTCTCCATGTCTGAGGAAACTTTCATGGAGGTAGTTTCCAATCCATTGTAGAAAGGTTCTCGGGAGGGCTGCCTTATTTCTTCCACCACAGTAGGACTCTGTCCCATCCCACTCCAGTATTAATTTGGTAGGCATTATCGCAGTACACAGCATAGCAGCATACAGACCCGATCTGTACCAGGACATGTGCAGCAGCTGTTCCCTTTCTGCCTCTGTTACCCTCAGGAGCATGATATCAGCTAGATCACTTAAGGGAGATGGTAGTAGTACTCCTTTCAATTGCTTGAACAGCAAACACTAGTGCCTGTGTGCCCCACCCCCTTTGTGATAGCTCACCCCTTCCTGCCCTACTCGGACAGGGGAGCCGGAACTGGGTAGAGGGGAAATGGGGCAAGGGTGCCAGAATCTGGGGGGGGCATAGCTGCCCGCTGTTCAACATGACCATAGTTTGGGTGGCAAGGGTTGGTGTTATCCTCCCTCCCCGCACCAAACTACAGCTGTGTTACAAAGGGGAGGGGGCATGGCCCCGTGGCCATCCCTGTTTGCCACTGGTCCCCCCACACACACTTCAGCAGAAGTTCTGGCGCCCTTGCTGAACTCTCCATGTCTGGGACAGCAAACCAGTTCAGTTAATACCTTGTAAAAATGAAAATGTTTTGCTTTACACTTGCATTCATTTAGGGGAGTGATTTCTATATAGCAAGTCTGCACTGAACACTAGGCATGCACTGACAATGATTCCTTTGTGCCTTTCATGTTTTACAGCTGAAAATGTGGTCTTTGACTCTCTCCATACCAGCAAAGAAGCTCTCCCAAATAAAACAAAGATGAAAGAGAATGTGTGATGGCATGTTTAATGAGAGAATGCACACCTCTGGAACAGTGGACACTGAGCAGAGGGCCTGGAGGATTGACAAAAGCTTAGGAGAATGAGTGTGGCACACAGCAGAAGATGATGGGGACTCTGAAGGAACAAACAGACATATTGAAGCATCTGATTAACCTTGAAGAGAAATATCTTGATGCTCAACTCCCTCTACATCCCCTGCAGAACAGCATTCCAGCGTCACCGTACCCCCACTCACACACATTCCACTAGGTGTGTGGGAGGCAATGCAATATCCCTTCCACTCAACCCCAGGAGGGGGGTGCACTGAATCACAGCTGCACATAGTCTGATGTGTGGCAGGCAAGGCGAGTGTGTTTTTAAACAGAAAATGAATATGCTTTACCCATTTCAGTTTTATTCCCCTCTACTTCTAAGTTTTTTATTTCTGTGGCACATATTTTTGTTTCTATATCTGTGTGCAATAAAAATGCATTTCTTTAAACTTAAATCTTTATTACATCAATGCACAGGGAGAAAGGGGGAGGGATAGGGAAACTGAGGCATTGGGGGGATGTAAATTAGGTCACACAGAGCCAGAGCTGTGGATAGAACCCAGGAGTCCTAGCTCCCATCCCCTCCCCTCTTGAAGCAGGAGCCCACACTCCCCTCACTCACATCAGTCTCTGTGGTGCCCCTGTGAGGAATGAGCTGGAGGGTCTCATCTCATTACCTGGGCTCCCCCCACAACAGGAGAAGACAAGCACTGAGCACCCAACAGGATGCAGTGCCCTAGTACAGTGCCACCCCCAGCTCACATTGCAGTGGGGACAGACACTTATTCAGATGTGGCAAGGGTGTGGGATCTAGTGGTTCAAGCAGGTGGGGGCTGTTGGAGCCAGGGCTTCTTGGTTGTCATTATGCAAGTATGGGATGATGAGCAGTGGCTGCAGAGCTGTCTAGTGGGTGGGGACTGGGAGTCATTTTCAGAGCAAAGGAAGAGGTGGATTTCCAAGGTGACATTACTACACACACAACAGTCACAGCCAGATTCACACTGTTGGCAGACACAACGCAGAAAAGCAACGCAGTTTACTGTGGGTCGTTAATAAAATGGGTTTTCAAAGCCTCCCTAAGCCACATTGCTCCCCATTGAGCTCTTCTTCTAGCTCTGCTGTCTGGCTGCTCAAAATTAGGAGACAGTCTAGATACCTCCATGCCTCACCCCTGTGGAAACTTCTATACCTTTTCTTCACAGATATTATGAAGCACACAGCAGGCAGCTATAACCATGGGGATATTTTTTTTCACTTAGGTCTAACCTAGTGAGCAAACTGCTCCAACGACTCTTCAAGTGGCCAAATTCAACCGGACATTCAGCTGTCATTCTGCACTTGCTGAGCCTGTTGTTGAAGCGCTCTTGTCCAGGCGTCATGATCCATGGAAATAAGAGGTAGGCTGGGTCCTCCAGGATCACTACTGGCATTTCAACCTCTCCAATGGTGAGTTTGCTGTCCAGAAAGAAAATCCCTACTTGCAGCTTTCTGAACAGGCCTGTGTTCTTAAAGATATGTGCATTGTGCACCTTCTCAGACCATCCCGTGTTGATGTCAGCAAAACACCCTCGTGATCCACCAGTGCTTACAACACCATAGCAAATAGTTCTTTCTATTTATGTACTGGGTGGCAAAGTAGTCTGATGCCAAGGTAGGGATATGCATGCCATCTATCACCCCACAAGTTAGGGGATCCCATTGTGGCAAAACCATCCAGCGTGACCTGCACATTGCCCAGAGTCACAACCCTTCTTAGCAGAATGTGATTAATGGCCCTGCACACCTGAATCACAGCAACCCCCACAGCGGATTTCCCGACTCCAAACTGATTCCTGCTTGATTGGTAGCAGTCTGGTGATGCAAGCATCCACACAGCAACCACCACTTGCTTCTCCACTCTCAGAGCAGGTCTCACTTTAGTGTTGTACTGCAGGGCTGGGGCAAGCTTGCACATAGTTCCAGAAAAGTGGCCTTCAACATACAAAAGTTATGCAGCCACTGCTCATCATCCCATACCTGCATAATGATGCAATCCAGTCAGTCAGTGCTTCTCAGGATCAGAACTGACACTGCACCATGTTCAGCTGCTCTGTGACAGCCAACAGCAACAAGGAATTGTTTCGTTCCATGGCTTCCAGCAGGGCTGTGTGAAGAAAGTTGCCACGTTCTTCATGGCAATTCCTCTCGTTGGCTCTGGAAATACTTTAGGATAACATGCATGGAGTTTGCAGTGCTCACCACAATAGTGAAACAATGTGTGGGGTCCATGCTCCTCTACAGATGGTGGATTCATCGGCTTTCGGGGGTAAAAAGGCACAGAATATTGTGAGATTGAGATGAAATTGGGGAGGGAGAAAACTGACTCATGGGACATTCAAGCCATGTTGCCAGTTACCCCTGTGAGAATGTTTGGTTCCCCATGAGGCACTGCAAGACCTTCCCAACCCCCCTGTGGCAAGTTACACTATGGGATAGATACCCACAGGGCACTGCTCTCTGCATCGATGCAAGCACTGTAAGTAAGAATGCGCTCCACCAACACAAGGAGTGTGGTGTGGTCACGCACAATCAACTTAATTACTACAGTGGCTATATGTCAACTTAATTTAAGTCAATTTATGTTGATAGAGTAGACATGCCCTGCATAAATCAATCCCTCCAGCACTCTGGTAATTTTTGCAACTCTTATCTGAATTCTTGTTTCAGTTTGTCAATATCTTTTTGGTAATGAGTTGCCCAGAACTGAACACAGAAGTTCTCAGAACTAAAAGCAAAATATATTGGATATCAGTCATACTACAGGATGTAGCTGAGATTTGAAATTGAATTATAGTGATTCTTGCTCACATACACAGTTATAATGATTGTTAGATTTTGAATGGGAAGAAATTTCTACCCCCTCAGGACATACTTGTAGGGAAAATAGGTGGGTTTGCATTCCTTTGATGCACTGGGTAGGGATCATTCATTACAGTATGTGGGCATATCACACACTATCACTTTCCTTCAGTTGCCAGGAACTTACATTGCTTAATCTGAGACTTTTCCATTCTTTTTCTTCTACATTTCTTTGTCATCTGTAACTCAACATAGCAAAATAAATGTCTCTATTTCCATGTTTACTACATTAGAATTCAGCACTCACAGCAATTACAGATGGGAAAAAATAATGATCATCTATGGAATTTCATATTTGGAATGAGACCACTGAAAACCAGTCCAAACTTCATAAATTCTTCAAACTGTTGGAACCTTCCTTATACAATTTAATTTGACTTGTAAGAATGAAAAAGTAATATGATTATAATAAAGATAGAAGAGTCATGCACACTACTACAGCAGATAAAGGAGCATAATGTTGTACAATGATACAACTACAGTAATTGGTCTGTTCAGTCTGGGTTTAGTTTAAAAAGGCAATTATTTTCTGAATGTGTATTTGAGTTTCTCAAGCTATAATATAGTCCTAAATGATTCAGGAGGAGAAAGATATACTATTGCTGTCTGTTCATGGGGGTGTGTTATCATTAAACCTGTCATGGAGGACATAGGCATGGAAACTAGGGGTGCAGGAGGTGCTGCAGCACCCCCAGGTTTTACGGTGCTTCGCTCCTTGCCCCATTACCTGGGGCCCCAGCTGCTGGCCCCAACCTCGGCCCCTTTACCCCTGTCTGGATCCCCCACGCTCTCCTGAAGATATGGCCCTGCTCCCAGCCTCAGCTCTGGAGGCAGTGCAGACACAGGTAAAGGGGCTGGCTTTCAGCACCCCCACTATTAAAAATGTTCCAGCACCACTGATGGAGGATAAAAAAACACATATAAGAGCATTTTTACATTTACATGGATGGGTTCATTATACTGCAAAGCAGGTGTTCTCAGGTCCCCCTTCTGCACTCACTGGACTCAGAGACAAACTGATTATTGCTTCCTTCTCAAAATGTTTCATTCTCTGGATTATGAGAAAGTGCTCTGCAAACCACAGTTTGTAAACAACAGCTGTAAGTTGTTCGCGAAGTTACCATAGACAATACAGGGGAAGGGATGCAGATCAGGATAAGTAAAAAACACATCAGAGATCTTCCGACTAATTTGAATGAATTCAAATCAGTGAGGCCAGATGCTATTTATCTGAGGGTACTGAAAGAAGTAGCTGAAAAAATCTTGGAGCCACTGGCAATAATATTTACAAACTCATGGATGACAGGAGAGGTCTCAGAAGACTGGAAAAGGGCTAACATAGTGCCCATCTTTAAAAATGGGAAAAAGGAGAAGTCGGGGAACTGTAGACCAGCCAGCCTGACTTCGACACCTGGGAAGCATGTCCCTGTGGCCCACCTCTTTCCGCAGCTCCCATTGGCCAGGGAGGGCAAACTGCAGCCACTGGGACCTGTTGGCAGGGGGGTGGGGTGGTGCCTGTGAATGGTCAATGTCTGCAAAATGTCTCGCAGCCCTCAATCAGCTTACCTTGATGGGCCTCATGTAGCCTGCAGTTCACAGGTTGCCCACCACCATACTAGAGCAATGTATAAAACATTTAATTTGCAAATACCTGGAGGATGAAGGGTAATCACTAGCAGCCAGCATGGATTTACCAAGAACAAATCATGGCAAACCAGCTTGTTAGGGTAACTAATTTGGTGGATGGGGGAAAGCAGTGGACATAATATACCTGGATGTCAGCAAGGTTTTTGACACAGTCCCATATGGCATTCTGATAAGTAAACTGGAGAAATGTGGCCTCAACAGAACTACCATTAAGTGAATACATAACTGGTAAATAACTGCAAACAAGGAGTAACTATTAATGGAATGATGTTGGATGATGGGAGGCAGGTCTCAAGTGGGGTTCAAAAAGGATCTGTTCTGGATCCAGTGTTGTTTAACATCTTTAATAATGACCTCAGTGTAGGTATTAAGAGCATATTGATTAAGTTTGCAGATGACACAAAGTGTGTGTGTGTGTGTGGGTTCAAACTACAGCAGAGCAGATTTAGATTAAATTTCAGGAAAAACTTCCTAACTGTAAGAAGTAAAAAACTGTAGGACAATGGAAAAGGCTGCCTTGGGAGGTTGTGGAAGCTTCTTCACGGGAGGTTTTCAAAAGGAGGCTGGATCGCCATCTGTCTTGGATAGTTTAGACACAAAAGATCCTGCATCTTGGCAGGGGGTTAGACTGGATGACCTTTGTAGTTCCTCCTAACACAATGATTATATTTAAAGCTGGGAACGCTATTCCTAAGGACTAATGTATTCAATAAATTTCACTACATTTCCATCCTCATGATTCTATTCTATATAACTTACTTACTACAGTGATGAGCACAGGGGCTGACACCATGGGTGCTCTGGGGCTGGAGCACCAAGAGGAAAAAAAAAGTGGGTGCTCAGCACCAGCCAGCCACAGCTGTTTGGCAGATGGGAGAAAGGCTTGGGGGAGGGCCAGAGATCAGCAAGCAGGTGGGAGACTTGGGAATGGGGTGGAGCGAGGGCAAGGCATTGGGGGAGAGGTTGGAATGGGAGCAGGGCACTGGGGAAGAGCAGGGGTGGAGCATCCCCAGGGAAAAGAAAAACTCAGCACGTATGGTGATGAGCACAGTCATAAGTATTTGAAAGCCTTCCAGTAGTGCGTTAGATGACACAACTAACACTTCTCATGTGTGGTTCACCCTTTCTTTCTTCCTCTCCCTATTCAGAGAATTGTGTATGTAAATAGTGTTTTGTTTTTGTAAGGTTTCAGTTTGGAGCTGTTGTTTTTAAAATGTGCATGTTGCTAAGTGTTTATGTTAGAGAAGGCAAGGTCAAAGAAAGTTGAAGCAGAAAGTTACCTATCCCATCTCAGCCCACTTGATTTTGAGGTGGAGTAGTATCCCCCTTGCCTACTCTTGCCTTTGTGCCCTGACCTCCAAACTGGGCAAGCCCAGATTAATTTTACTGGGGAGCAGACCCTTGTGCAGCTGTGTGGAGCAAACTGACAAGTAAGCTCTTAATTAGGTGCTTTGTTAAACGGGTGTTTTAAGAACAGAAACTTTTGTCTGTGTCTTTTTTCCTGAATTAGAAAAATCAGAGTTGTTAATGGCAGCCTATAATAAACTATGTCCTCATCAAATCACTGTGCTAACCAAAATACCTGCATTCCAAATGGTTTCACTTGATTTAAGATATAAAGGATACATAAAAATGGCAAAGAGAATCCTCAAAACTCAATGTCAAATTGCTAAAAAAATCTAATATTATAATTCCAAAAAGATTTCAGTGTGCTTTGTGAGACTAAGCATGAAAAGGAAAAAGATGCCAAAGGTACTACATGAGTTTTGATACCGATGAGCTATATTTCAGAGAGCTAACCAAATAGTGAACACTAGTTGCAGCCTTAAAAGCCCCAGTCAGAGGAAATGTTCCAAGGGGCTCTACAGAGATCAATATTTGAACCAGGTCCTATATTATTGATGATTTACACAACTGACCCAGACAGAGAGACCAACTGTACAGCTGTTAAATTTGTTCATGGTAGAATAGAGTAACCAGCAATTTGAACTCTGAAAAATTGGATTGTTAATACATAAAGCATGAATCTTGGGAATTGACACTGTACAGGAAGAGTTTACGACTTCAGTTTAATAGTCTACAAGTCTCTAAATATTTCCAGGCAACCCTGAAGGAATGTGCAGACATTACAAAATCAAGCAACATTTTAAAATGTGTATCTAGTTGTGGAAATAAAAAGGAGGTCCTGGTAACTTAAATGAGAACAGGAAAATGGTAATCAGACTTTCTGCTTTCATTTGCTATGTTTTTTTCTAATGACCCAAATTTCACTCCAGTTTACTATCATTCACCCTATATTGAGGAACATAGATTAACCTTTGCCAAGGTACAATATCCAAAACTTTTCGGAAAACTGTACTGATTGTCTTAACTTTTGCCTCTGAACTCTACTATGTAGGCAAAGAACTAGAGCAAATTTATCAAGGGTGACTTTTTTTCCCCATCTCTTGCGACTACAGTGAAGGGCACAGAATTAAGAATTTAAATAAATAGAAATATAGAAGATATGTACCACAAAGAAATCTGTAGAGTAACTACATGTGGAATGAGAGTGAACTGTGATTTTACTTTTGACAGACTTACATGACAGAAAATATTCTTACCATTGCTGGAAAGGGAGATATGGGTGCAAAGCAGCCAGAAACGCAGAAGAAGTGCTCACTTTGGAGTCCATCTGCATAGAGGGAAAACCATGGGTTGCGGTTCTGTGCAGATCCCTTCTGGCCCCTATACAGGGCATGGGGTCAGCCAGGCATAAAGGACATGGCTGGTTTACTCCTACTAGAACACAAGAGAATCTGGATGCTAAAGTTTAATGGGCAGAAAATGTATGTACCCAGATCCTAGGAAAGTAGAATCTCTTCTCTTTGCTTAGCCCTGGTCTACAAGGTTAGGTCGAATTTAGCTGAGTTAGGTCGATTTTAAAATGAATGAGTCTACACAACCAACCCCATTCCGTCAACCTAAAGGGCTCTTAAAATCGACTTCTGTACTCCTCCATGGCAAGGGGAGTAGCGCTAAAATCGACCTTGCTGGGTCGAATTTGGGGTAGTGCAGACGCAATTCGATGGTATTGGCCTCCGGGAGCTATCCCAGAGTGCTCCAATGTGACCGCTCTGGACAGCACTTTGAACTCCGATGCACTAGCCAGGTACACAGTAAAAGCCCCGGGAAATTTTGAATTTCATTTCCTGTTTGGTCAGTGTGGCGAGCTCAGCAGCACAGGTGACCATGCAGTCCCCCCAGAATCGCAAATGAGCTCCAGCATGAACTGAAAGGGAGACACTGGATCTGATTGCTGTATGGGGAGAAGAATCTGTGCAGGCCGAACTCCATTCAAAAAGAAGAAATGCTAATATATATGCCAAAATTGCACAGGGCATGGTGGAGAGAGGCTACAACAGGGACACATAGTAGTGCTGGGTGAAAGTTAAGAAGCCCAGGCAAGCCTACCAAAAGACAAAGGAGGCAAACGGTCGCTCCGGGTCAGAGCCCCATACATGCCGCTTCTATGATCAGCTGCATGGCATTCCAGGAGGGGACTCTACCACTACCCCACCACTGTCCATGGACACCTGTAAGGGGGGAGTCTCATGCAACAGGGAGGAGGATTTTGTGGAGGAAGAGGAGGAGGAGAATGAGCAGCAGGCAAGGGATGAATTTGTTCTCCCTGGCAGCCAGGACCTTTTCATCACCCTGGAGCCAATACCCTCCCAAGGCGGGATCCCCTACCTGAAGTTGGAGAAGGCACCTCTGGTGACTACACATTTGTAACTACAGTACAGGGTTAAAAAGCAAAAGTGTTTAATGTTTGATTTGCCCTGAAGAATTGGGATGCATTCGCGGCCAGTACAGATACTGGAAAATTCTGTTAACCTGTCTAAGGATGGAGAGGGAATCCTGCAGGGATATCTCCATGAAGCTCTCCTAAAGGTACTCTGAAAGCCTTAGCAGACGGTTTTTGGGGAGGGCTGCCTTATTTCGTCCTCCACGGTAGGACACTTTACCATGCCAAGCCAGTAGCAAGTAGTCTGGAATCATTGCAGCATAAAGCATGGCAGCGAATGGTCCTGGGCTTTGGTTGCATTCAAGGAACCTTCAGTCTTTATCTTTCTGTGTTAACCTCAGGAGAGTGATATCATTCATGATCACGTGGTTGAAATAGGGGAATTTTTGTAAGGGAACAGTAAAAGGACCCCATTCATGTTGGGCTGTTTGCGCTTGGCTAAAAGGGATCATCCCAGAGAATAGCCATGCGGTGAGGTGGGGAGAGGTGTGTGCTGCACATCCACCCGGAAACTGCAGCCCCTCTGGTGAAACCCAGCCAGCATTGCTTGCTATGGGAGAGGATGGCGCTGCAGCTTGAAACCAATGCCACATGTTATGAAGGCGGAAGAAGCCAACCCCGCATACTAAAAAGCTTACCATGGCTGCCTGGAAACCGAATTTTGTTGCCCATGTGTGATGTGTCACCATGACGGCAGGCGCTCAATATAAAAGGCAAAATGCGACCTTGTACCTAAAGCACATGTGCTGTCTGCTGTGAATTGCTTGATTCACTGTGAAAGAGTCTTCCTTTTGTTCTCAGAAATGTATCATCTTAAATTTTACTCTCCCTTTTTATGCTCCCTCTATCATCTCTGTCCCTGAGGTTATTGCAGATTAAAAGGCAAAAAAAACGCACTCGCGATGACATGTTTTCCGAGCTCATGCAGTCCTCCCACACTCATAGGGCACAGCTGAATCCATGGAAGCATTCAGTGGCAGAGGCCAGGAAAGCATTAAGTGAGTGTGAAGAGCAGAGGCCGGAGGCAATGCTGAGGCTAATGGGGGAGCAAACGGACATGAAGAAGTGTCTGTTGGAACTGCAGGAAAGCCAACAAAAGCACAGAAGTCCCCCCTCCCGCCCCCCGCATCCATTGTATAACTGTCTGCCCTCCTCCCCAAGTTCCATATCCTCCTCACCCAGACTCCCAAGAATGCTGTGGGGAGGCTCCTGGCACCCAGTCACTGCACTCCAGAGGATGGCCCAAGCAACAGAAGGCTGTCATTCAAACAGTTTTGATTTGTAGTGTGGCAACAATAAGCAATGTGGCTTTCTCCTTCCCTCCTCCCGCACCCCACCACACCTGGGCTACCTTGTCAGTTATCTCACTTTTTTTTTAAAATTAATAAAGAAAGAATGCATGGTTTCAAAACAATAGTTACTTTCTTTTCTTTGCCAACTGTGATCGAAGGGGAGAGGGTGGTTGGTTTACAGGGAATTAAAATCAACAAAGGGGGAGGGTTTGCAGTAAGGAGAAACACACAGCTGTCACACCGTAGCCTGGCCAGTCATGAAACTGGTTTTCAAAGCCTCTCTGACGTGCAGCACGCCTACCTGTGCTCTTCTAATCGCCCTGGTATCTGGCTGCTCAAAATCACCAGGTGATTTGCCTCAACCTCCCACCCCACCATAAACGTCTCCCTCTTATTCTCACAGATATTATGGAGCACACAGCAAGCAGCAATCACAATGGGAATGTTGGTTGCGCTGAGGTCTAACCTAGTCAGTAAACATCGCCAGCAAGCTTTTAAATGTCCAAAGGCACATTCTACCACCATTCTGCACTTGCTCAGCCTATAGTTGAACGGCTCCTTACTACTGTCCAGGCTGCCTGTGTACAGCTTCATGAGCCATGGGAGCAAGGCATAAGCTGCGTCCCCAAGGATAACTATTGGCATTTCAACATCCCCAATGGTACTTTTCTGGTCTGGGAAGTAAGTCCCTTCTTGCAAATCTTCAAACAGCCCTGAGTTCCTAAAGATGCAAGCGGCATGCACCTTTCCCAGCCATCCCACGTTGATGTTGGTGAAATGTCCCTTGTGATCCACCGGTGCTTGCAGCACCATTGAGAAGTACCCCTTGCTGTTTAAGTACTGGTTGGCAAAGTGGTCCAGTGCTAAGATAGGGATATGTGTTCCGTCTATCGCCCCACCACAGTTAGGGAACCCCATTGCAGCAAAGCCTTCCACTATGACCTGCACATTTCCCAGAGTCACTACCCTTGATAGCAGAATGTCAGTGCTTGCATTAGCTACTTGGATCATAGCAGTCCCCATAGTAGACTTGCCCACTCCAAATAGTTTCCCAACTGACCAGTAGCTGTCTGGCGTTGCAAGCTTCCACAGAGCTATCACCACTCGCTTCTCAACTGTCAGGGCAGCTCTCATCTTGGTATTCCTGTGCTTCAGTGCGGGAGAAAGCAACTCACAAAGTTCAAGGAAAGTGGCCTTACGCATGCGAAAGTTTCGCAGCCACTGTGAATCATCCCATACCTGCAACACTATGCAGTCCCACCAGTTTGTGCTTGTTTAATGGGTCCAGAATCGGTGTTCCACTGTATCAACCAGCCCCACTGCCGCCATGTTGTCCCAATTGCCACAGCCTGTGCTTTCAGGAATGTCTGTGTCCATGTCAAAATCCTCCTTGTGCTGGTGTCTCTTAGCCCAGTTCTACACATACTCCAAGATAATGCGCAAGGTGTTTACAATAGTCACAACAGCAGCGGTGAGCTGAGCGGGCTCCATGCTTGCTGTGGTATGATGTTTGCACGGGTAACCCAGGAAAAAAAGGTGCAAAATGATTGTCTGCTGTTGCTTTCATGGAGGGAGGGAGGGAAGGGCGACTGATGGCATGTACCCAAAACCACCCTTGACAATGTTTTTGCCCCATCAGGCATTGGGAGCCTAACCCAAAATTCCAATGGGCAGCAGAGACTGTGGTAACTGTGGGATAGCTACCCACAGTGCACCGATCCATAAGTCGATGGTAGCTATGGTACTGAGGACAAACTCCACCGATTTAATGCGCTTAGTGGGGACATACACAATTGTCTGTATAAAATTGATTTCAAAAAATTGACTTCTATAAAATCGACCTTATTTTGTAGTGTCGCCATACCCTTAGATATCATGGTAATAGGCACTATTTAAAATCCTTACACTGATTAGATTAGAAAGTGGGCTTTGCTATCTATGCTTCTAGTTGGTTTAGTTGGTTTCCTATAGTGGTACTCATCCTGGCATAGAAGTCTAGGATTCTGAAAGGAGCCTAAGGGAGTTAGGTGCCCAAACCCTAATAAATTTCAATAGTCTTTGGGTGTCTAACTCCCTTACTTCCTTTGGAAATCCTACTCTAAATTCTGAACAAGTGAACATGAGCTACATGCAACTGTCCATAGTGGACTTAATGGCATGTTCTGCACTCATCTTTAAAGGTTGAAGAAACCTATGCTTGTTTTTATTAAGCTTAGTTTTTAACACCTTGGTTAAAGTGAGAAAGCTTGAGGAAGTAAGTGGATCTTCCAGCGTACTCTGAAGTTGGCCAGAATTTGGGACTGTGTTTTACAAAATCAACTCCCTGGACCAAGAACCCTTTTTCTTCACCTCTTATTTATTTCATCTTGAGTTTTGTTTACTGCATTTTCATAGAGAAGGCAACTGTTATTACAGGTCAAGGATACGTACCTGGGTCCTAATCTGTTGATGTTTTTAATATCAGGACCAAAGTCTAGAATTGGCATCAGAGGAAAACTGGGAGTCAATGGAGGATATGGATTGAAGAAGTTATATGTTCTGGGTGCCTCAATGCATAAGGAAAGGAGGTGCACCACTACATTCTGTAGAAGCATAGGCAGAGGAATTACAGTAGTAAAGGATAGATTACTGTAGACAAATCCAAGAATAAAAGGTTAAGCCTCCTAAGAAGCTGAAAGTGGAACAGACCATTTCTATTTCTACCTGATTTTCCAAGGTTAGGGATGGCTGTAGCGGGACACCTATGCTTTGCACCATTTTGGAAAATGGAGGGCATATGACCTCAGTGGGAGGAGATTTCAGTGTTTCAACCAGTTCCTCAAAACACTGGCTCTTTCCCACTAGCATCAAAACAGTTTTCTCCGGGTTCAGTTTTCTAAACAAAAGAGGTGATGTATTAATAGCTTGCAAAAATCAAGGAAAATAGAAAGGAAAAATATACCAGCAGCAGCTGACTGTTTGGAATATGCTGAGAAACTTTTGGAAATACTGAATAAATAACTCAAAACACCGGGCCTGTCTGTCCGATAGAATCTAGAGATGAGTGAGTAATTAATTTTGAATTTCCCCAAAGTTTATGCACAGTTCTATGTAGGCTCTCACCATTGGTGCATAGAGGGAATGTCACTTATGTAGTCTGGGATATGAAGAGTCTGCATACCACTTACTGACTTTCTATGAATATATTGTTTCTGTGATTGCTTTTAGAATACAGCTGATCCTATTTTTGTAGGATTTATGTGTCCCAAAATGATATACAATGAACCTTGAATCTTAAACCCTCCCATTCATAGTACTTTGCAAACTATGATTGTATGCTTTGTCTTGACCGGAATGGCACAGGGACAAGTACTGTATCCCTGAAGTTCTGTTCTTTAAGCTTCCTTTCTTCTAAAGAAGAGTACATTTAGGTCATGTATTGAAATAGCAACTACACATTTTTCAATCTGTAAGAGCTGGGGAAAACCTCCTTGGAAATCAGACTCACTTTTTAAAAAACAAAAGAAAGATTGCCAAACTTACAAGCTTCAGAGCTACAATCAGTGGGAAATTCCAAAGTTATTTTCTTTTTCAAAAAAAAAGAAAAGGAGGACTTGTGGCACCTTAGAGACTAACCAATTTATTAGAGCATAAGCTTTCGTGAGCTACAGCTCACTTCCTTGCATCTGAGGAAGTGAGCTGTAGCTCACGAAAGCTTATGCTCTAATAAATTGGTTAGTCTCTAAGGTGCCACAAGTCCTCCTTTTCTTTTTGCGAATACAGACTAACACGGCTGTTTCTTTTTCAAGTGGGAATAGTAAGAAATGAGGACAGATACTGGAACAGCTGAAGCCTGACCAGAAGTCGGTGGGGCCAGATGACAGCCTTAGGGGCAGGATTTGTCACACTCAGGGAATGTCATATATTTAGGCTTGGCAGAATTGGTTTGTATATATTCACGGATAATATCAATTATTTTTTAGCAATTTTCCATTTCATTGATTTATTTTTTTCTGGGAAATTATAAGGGAGTCAGACAATTCTTATTCAATACAGTAGATAGTGAGATTTTAAAAGTTTTATAACTATTATAACAAATTGTCAACATCCCACATTGAAATATACAAAGCAAACAGCCTTAAATCAAAGAAGTTCTCAAACAGAATTTTTCATTCTTTGCCTGTCTGTAAATTTTGATTATTATTGATGAAAATGTTTTTCATCAGTTTGTGCAAGTATGGTGAAATAGACACTTCCTGATAAAAATATAATTCTTCCAAGCCTATGTATATTACATGCAGGCAGGCCCTCTCGGAGGTCTGGAGAGGCCGGGCCACTTCCAGCTTTTGAGGCCCTTAGCCATAATAAAAAATTTAAAATGATGACATATGAAAACAACATAAGGCACCAAAATAAGACACTAAAATGTAACAATTCTCTACCTTTCAATACGCACTTGATCCAGCACCAGCCACTAGTAGTGGTTTGTTTATATAATCAGCTGATCTCAGAGAACACATTCATCATGGTCTAATCTTGTTCCATCAAAACAGATATATTTTTATTAATATTTATGAACATTTTAACTCTTTAATATGACAAAATCTATATCAGTTAACAAAAAAAAAATATGTCTTTTACCAAATCACATCTCTTATTTGCTTAAATTTGCAGTTCTAAGCTGAGAGAGAGTCACATTTTGGTCCAATAGGGATGCGCATAAAAACAAGCTGCAAAGCTCATCAAATTCCAAAAAAGTAACAAAAACAATGAGAAGTCTAGCGGCACTTTAAAGACTAAAAAAGCCCACTTCTTTCTTCTGAAGAAGTGGGGGTTTAAGCCCACGAAAGCTTATGCCCAAATAAATCTGTTAGTCTTTAAGATGCCACCGGACTCCTTGTTGTTTTTGTGGATACAGACTAACACGGCTACCCCTCTGATACTTGGCCTCAAAAAAATTAAAAGTGTCTAAATTTGAGGCCCTCTTTGAGCTTGAGGCCCAGGCCAAATGGCCCTCCTGGCCCCCACACTGATTGGCCCTGCATGCAGGTCCCTGTGTATTCTGAAGAAGGTAGTCATGGTGGACCTCAATTGTGTGACTCAGCACACAACTAGAAGCACTCATTTTAGAAGGGGAACTGAAATTCATGCAGCAGTGTAAAACTAATGGGAAAACAAAATTTCAAAACTAGAGATTTTTTTTAATTCAATATTCAAATTAATAACACACAGTGCTTTCACAGAAATGTCTATGTACCACAAGATTTAATTCTGAGACTGATACTTTAACACAGTTTTCCTGATACTTTACTTAAATATAGTGTAGCAGATTTCAGGAAGTGCCAGATAGTTTAACAGTAGAAGAATGGATATCTCACTTTTTACCACTGAAGGTGGGAGGGGGGCATTTTGTGTCATTTGCAGAAGGGTTTCACCGCTTAAAGAGGTTGAGATGGAGGAATCTGAAGAAGAAGGTTTAGCAACCGAGAGGCGGGATCTTGGGAGTTTGAGACTTTTGCCATGGAGGATGGGCAGGAGAAAGGGGCAGGGCTTGAAAATGTTGGGATCTGATTTTCAAAAAAATAATGGAAGTTGTTGGGTGCTCAGCACTTTGAAAACCTGGCCTTTAGTGCTCTTAGAGTTGTTTCTCTTCAGACTTCTCAGTCTTTGGGATGGGGAAAGACTTCTCTTTTACTTTTCTCCCTCACCACTTTCTCTTGGGTATTCCCAGCATGTGTGGGGATAAAGGGTATGACAAGGAGAGACTCCTTTCCCTGCTTGGTGAAATTCCAGTGTTTTTTTTTCCCCAGGGGCCTAAGATAATTTAATTCCAGCAAGTTTTCCAGATCAGCAAGGGTGAACTTACCCCTGTGAAGAAGGCCAGCACGGAATTATATATTACTTAAGTCCTATATAAGCCCTCAAAATAGAGGTTAAGTGAGACTCAGAGGTGCAGTCTTTGTGCTGGCCCCCTGCTCACTGCTGAAGGTCACCCATACTGGAATTATATTCCCAGTACAACCAACCAGTAGCACAGTATTTGTTCAGGTTTAGAAGAGCCTAAGCTCAGCAACTAGATCCTATTCCATGAGAAGAGGGAGATCAACAAGGATGACCTTTAAAAAGCAAACAAATAACCCTGTCCATTCCCAAAGCTTGTTAAAGTCTCCAGTTCAGAATTTCAGGATTTATGGGCGCTATAGTAAAATGTTTGTTCTGGATATCAGTAAGGTATTAAATAAAATGGCTGTTTGATATCTGCTGCACTGAAGAATGGAAATATTATTTTTAAGGAGTTAAAAAGCTTCTGGAAGGAAGGAAGAAAGGTTCTGAGCTGCAAAACTCAGGTCCAGATAGAGATCCAAATATCTCCAAAATTCAGGGAAATTCATATGCAGGGATTTGTTCTGGTTCATTTTAAGGGCAACTGCAAAATTTGAATCCTGGTTCAGCTTTCCCAAAGGGGTCATTTTAGTCCAGGGTTTTGGCTCACGTCCATTTCTGGGAAAAAGGAAGGAAGGCAAAATTCATTATTTGGACCAGATAGTGAGGTTCTGATCGCTCCACTTCTGTTTCTAGGAGGCAAATGCTAAATTATCTGTGAAGTCACCTACCTTTTAGCTTCAAACAGCAAAACACATTAAGAATAACAGGAAGAAAGACAGCTACAGGAGTTATTGGAGTACATTGGAATAGCTTAGTATATACCTACGCAGCAGAAAAACAATGCGCCACAGTGAGTCTCAGAGCCCAGATCAACAAAGGCTGGCTCACAAGGCTCACGCTGCAAGGCTAAAGATAGCAGTGTAGATCTTCTGGCTAGGGCTGGAGCCCAGGCTCTGAAAAATCTAGGGGGGAAGGTCTGAGTGAAAAAGCGAGGGGGGAAGGTCTGAGAGCCCAGGCTCCAGACTGAGCTGGAACATTACAGCCCCACACAAGCCCAGATCAGTTGACCTAGGCTCAGAGAATGGCTGCCATGAGTCTTGTTTTGCTGTGCAAACATACCCCTAGGGCAGGAGTTCTCACAACAAAAAAATTGGTGGCCTCAGAGTGTGGCCACCAACTCTTCCTGGTGGCCACTCTGACAATTTTTCCTAAACTATGTAATTAACTTTAGGAAAAACAAATAAATATGCACATATATGTGACCAAATCATTGTAATTTATTCATTGCAGACTCAATAATAAAAATAAGGTACAGTTGTCTCTATTCTTCACTGGACCTAAACAGAACAGAAACACAAATAAGGTGCTTTGCATGTTTTGCTTTTCCGTTTTTTTTTTTTTTAGACTTGCTAGTGAGCAAGTTTGCTACTGTGAAAAATGATATTTGTTAATATCAATTTTCACAGCAGACTTACTCAGCCCCAGCAATCTGGGTGACAAATTAAGTCCTGGGTGAGGAGGTGGGGCGAACAGGGGTGATGTGGAGGCTGGAGGGGTCAGCGGTAAGCCTGGGACTGGATCTCTGGGGTTAGGGTCCGAAGCCCTGCGCCTGGGGGCTGGAGCCCGCTGTGGCGTGGCCAGAGCCTGCTATGCACCACTCCAAGGCTGACACCCGAGCCCTACCACCCGTGGGAATGTGGGGAACTCACACTGGCCACCTGCTCCTACAGTGTTTGTGGCTGCAGAAGGAGGCATGGACCAACATTTGTTGGCAGCCCTAAGGGAGGGGCAGTCGTTTTGCCCCTCCCCCAATCACCACCCAGAGAGAATCAATCAAATCATAGAATCATAGAATATCAGGGGTTGGAAGGGACCTCAGGAGGTCATCTAGTCCAACCCCTGCTCAAAGCAGGATCAATCCCCAACTAAATCATCCCAGCCAGGGCTTTGTCGAGCCTGACTTTGAAAACTTCTAAGGTAGGTAACACATTCCAGTGCTTCACCACCCTCCTCATGAAAAAGTTTTTCCTAATATCCAACCTAAACCTCCCTGCTGCAGCCACAAGAAAAGTCGCTGGTGGCCACATGAGGCCACAATGGCCGCATTTGAGAAATGCTGCCCTAGGGTATAGGTGTGAAAATGCAAGCATTCTTAAGGTTTCAGAGGAGCAGCCGTGTTAGTCTGTATTCAAAAAAAGAAAAGGAATACTTGTGGCACCTTAGAGACTAACCAATTTATTTGAGCATTCTTAAAAATCTTTAACAGCTGATGTCATCAAAAACTTTGAATAAATCTGTAGAGACAATCTTGCTCAAGTGTAATTTTTTGGGCATTATTTCCTCTTATTTTGATTAACAGGGACATATGTCTAAAAACAAGACTTCTGTTGCTTAGGGGTACATCTGCTGCTAATATCTCTTTTGAAATGTTCCTCTGTTTGTGGCATTACAATTATAGTAAATGATTTGTAATAACAGCACAATTGTTATTATTAGTAGTAATTCACAAGTTGCTAATCCACATACCCAACAGTTTACACAAAAGAAATAGTGGAATAGCTCCACTTTTCAGAAAATATTTAACAGCAGGCTGTAAACCACAAGAATTTCTATTATGAAAACATCATTACTTTTACAAAATATACTACAGTACCTTTATGTGAAGATGATGTCACAAGGAAAGATTCTAATTTGAAATGAGAAGTAAAGAACAGCAGCAAACGAATATCACGAGCACAATTTCTGGATGTGTCCACTTAAATTACATAAGCAAATATCCATTATGTGCACCTAAGCACCCGAGAACAAGAAATGCATAGAGGTTTTGTAAATTGGGCACTCCATGACCACAAGTGACACACAATCCTGCAGCTGATAGTGCTCAGTGTTTTTTGTCTTTAATTTTGCATGAAAATCTAAAGTGTATGTTTTGCCAGTAAAACTTTCTATGCCCCCTAGCAATCAAAGGCACAAGACTTCATAGGTCTCAAGAAAATGTAGAGTAAAATAAGTATGGTTACCTTGTGTACAAAACACTACCCACAAAATGCTTATTACAACATTTGGCGAAGATACAGAATGTTGATGCCATGCCTTTTTTTTTTTTTTTTTTGATTACTGATGAGTTCAGTTTTGGGGGGAGCTCTCTGCCACACTGAATTTCTGTTTAAATTAGAATGTTTTTGTATAATTTTTTTATACACTAACATATTTTGGTTTTTAAAGTGCTATTTGAACACTTTTCAGAGTAGCAGCCGTGTTAGTCTGTATTTGCAAAAAAAAGGAGTACTTGTGGCACCTTAGAGACTAACCAATTTATTTGACAGGTTTCAGAGGAACAGCCGTGTTAGTCTGTATTCGCAAAAAGAAAAGGAGTACTTGTGGCACCTTAGAGACTAACCAATTTATTTGAGCATGAGCTTTCGTGAGCTACAGCTCACTTCATCAGATGTTATTTGATTTATTTGAGCATCCAATGAAGTGAGCTGTAGCTCACGAAAGCTTATGCTCTAATAAATTGGTTAGTCTCTAAGGTGCCACAAGTCCTCCTTTTCTTTGAACACTGTTTACTTTTATGGAGATAATGACATCCTCTATAAAATGCTTTGAGAACTGCTGATGGAAACCTGTATGAAAGAAAGTCCATGGATCATAATTACAGTACAGTATAAATAAAAGGATGTTGCACATGCACGCATATTTTTTATCCAGCGTCATATGTTCACGCTGTGCTTCTGAAATGGAAGTGTCATGAAAGTCGCATTGTGCCTCTGAAACAAAAAAGTGTCACAAAGTACAGCATTAGCCATCCTCCAAAGCAAAAATCAATTTCTGTTGCAACAAAGCTAGAAACTATTGATTGTCTGAAAAAAAGGAGCAATGCAGGCAGATCTCTGTCGTGAATATGGGCTGTCAAAAAGCATGACTGGAACATTAAAAAAAAAACAGAGAAAAATCTTTGAGCATTTGTCCATAAAGTCAACACTGACCAAGGGCTGTCACAAATGAAATTAAGTGAAATTAAGTGAAAAAGCAATGGCAATCCTGTATCTGGATTGGCCATTTGCAAAAAAACAAATATCATGACAAAGATTCAAAGCATCTGGCTGTGGCAATTTCAAAAAAGGCATGGAATTAGGGAACTGAAAATTGTTGTTGGATCCCAGTCATGCAATGACAATGCTGTAGACAGCTTTCTCCCAAAGCTAAAGCAACTTGTGTTAGAAGGAGGATCTACACTGGCACAGGTATACAATGAATTAGGTTTGTTTTGGAAATGTGTGCCTGAGAGGATATTGTCCCAAAGGGCAGATTCAGCAAAGGTACATAAAGTGCCAGAGGAAAAGTGATGTTTCTGTTCTGTACAAATGCAAGTGGAAGTCACAAAGTTACCCCATTGTGCACTGGAAAGTCCTGACAGCCACAATACTGCCATCGCATTAATATTAAGTCACTTGCAGTAAGTTACAAGAACTCCAGAAAAGCATGGATGATGGGAGAAATTTTTAAACAGTGTTTTTTTAGGACTATGTCCTTAGTGTTAAGAAACATCAATATTGAGCGCATCAAGATCAAAGAACCCTGCTACTCCTAAACAACTGCCCAGCACACTCTCCTCCTCCCACGGCCCTACAGACCAGTTAGTGACATCTGATGGAAAAATTAAAGTTGTCTACTTACCTGAAAACACAATGTCAAAAATCCAGCCAATGGGTGGTGGGATAATTGCTGCACTCAAGAAGCAGTACAGAAAAAAGGCTACTGAGAGAAATACTAGTCACAAGGAATATAGGCTGTGTGACTCTTTTGACATCCTTCACCCTGAAAGATATGATATATCTTGCGTCTGATGCATGGTCCGGTATTCATTCAGGAAATGTCATAAAATTTGGAACAAGATATTAGGACCCTCCCTGAGAATTGTCAATCAAGATGCAGATGTGCTCCAACTGGAAAATGATGACAATGAGTAACTTCTGTTGGATGTACAGATACTTAATTTGCTGGATGGAGTACAGCAGTGGTTCTCAAACTTTTTTTTTTTTTGCGGACCACTTGAAAATTGCTGAGGGTCTCAGCGGACCACTTACTGTTTTTTTTTCCAAATGTTGTTTGTACTGTTAGCTAATTATTGTAAAACAACCTTAATAATAATAAACTTCTTTTGTTCTACAAGTAAAAACACACAACTCATATTTTAATATCAGTAGTCATACCTTTCTAATGTGATGGATATGCCCTCTCTTCCTTGCCATGGCAGCCCCCAAGCTGGGGCTGGGAAGGAGGGCCATGTCTCCCCAGCAACTGCAGCCCTGGAGTTAGGGAAAGTCACCTCTTTCTCTGGCCGCAGCTGCCCTGCACATCCCAAATTCTCCCCACCCCCTCTTCTCACCCCACTGTCCCCTCCCACCTACCTACTATTCCCCCCAAGGCCACCACCTCACCTTACATATGCATCTTTTCCAGGGTCCAGGCACCTAATTAGTGTGTGGCCCTTCATTCTCTTGTGAGCAGCCGCCCAGGCATGCACCTTAGAGGAAACTACCCGCAGACAACCTGAATGGAGCTCGCGGAACACTGGTGTGGTAGAGTAGAGGATCCTGAAACTGTAGCGAGTGACTGGCTTCATGTGGATGATGCGTGTGCAGTGACCACCATGCTGACAGATGAAGACATCATTGACACAGTGTTGGAGAGGTCAGATGCCCAGGAAAATGAAATTGATGAGGCAGACGAACCAGTGTCCCCTGCCTGACTTGCATCCACGGTGTTAATGGGGTTAGAGATGGCTATTGATTGGATGGAACCATAGGATGTTGAGGCAATAAAAATCCTGTAACTCCGTTCAATACTCCTCAAACTTTATATGCTATCAGCATGACAAAGCAAAACTGATGAGGGTTTTTTTTTAGAACTGAGACTTAAATCAACGTTTGGAATTTTAATTTTTTAATTGAAACAACTAAAAATTTGTTGATGTGCTTTTAAATTGTTTGACTTGTTTTTAATGTTCTCTTTCCATTTGTGATTTGTGGGGGTTTTTTTTGTTTGTTTTTCTGTTCTTCAATGAACTAATGCAGAAATCTGGATGCATGTCACAAATAGTTATTAGTATATATTATTATTATTATTAATAATAATAAGAATAAGAATAATAGTAAAGCTAACACATTTATCCAAGACTACTTCATTAACTTACTCCAGCACTTTATGGTTTGTTTTGATTGTCCTTTCACTATAACAAACAAAAGACTTGGATCCCAACAGGTTCATTAGAGTGAATGATGCATGGTATTATTATCATTATCATCCATGTAATGATGGGAGAGGGCTTAGTTTCCATAATGAATGGGCCTATTGAAATTGTGTATTATAATGGGCAGAAAATACGAAATGGCAAAACAAAGAAGAACTATCTATGAAATAAATTGCTGGATTTGGGACTCCATCTCACAGCTGGGTATATGAATAGCAGATATACTTTGTTACAGACTATTAAGTAAAGTAAAATAAAGTTTATTGAAAAAAGGTGTTTATATTGGTGATCAAGAGCGTTGGAAGAATTCCATTTTTATTTTATTTTTATAAGCTTTACAGATATGAATTTTTAAGCATTGTTTTCAATTTTCTACCCATTATAATGCACAATTTCAATAGGCCCATTAACAGTTATGGGACATTATGGGGGTCTGACAGTGAGAGTGTCAGACAGTAATTATTTAATGACAGTAGATGTTTCAAATCAAAAAGTTAAAGCTTGATATCTGTTTAGACATAAATTGTCAATATTATATGTCAAAATATATAAAGTAAATAGCCTTAAAACAGACTCTAAGAAGTTTTCAAGCAGCACGATACTTTGCCTATCTGTAAATTTTTATTATTATGGATGGAATTCTTTTTTTGTTCGTTTGCATGCGTATGGTGAAATTGACATTTATCAACATTTACCAATACAAATCTAATGATTCCAAGCCTAGATATCTGCATAGTTCAATATTAAATTGACTCTCAGCTATGTTCCTGCCCTATGTAACAGTTGGGCAGATACAGTTTCCTGATCATCTTCTGGGTCATAAACAATCTTGAGGGAACGATTTGGAGATATTAGCAAGTGTGTAACTATATTTCCAAATTGTTATTGGTCAAACATTGGAAAATATAATATTTGATATCACTTTATTCACAGAACTTTTTTAACATACATTATGCTGGACCAGATTTTGTATTCAGTTAATAATACATACCCTCCTACTGAAGTCAATGGGATGTGGCACTTGTGTATTTGAGGGAATAATTTGGTTTAGTAACTCAAATTATAATTAAGACATGGCAACTGCTATTTAATTTGTGGCCACAAGGTTTTTATCTTCAGACATCACCATTTCAGTCAGGTAGTTTACAGATGGTACAAAATATGCTTAGTTTAAGTTAATAGGTGTTGCAGAACATTTATGTAATTTGTTGTGTGTCCCTTTGTCTGTAATATGGCTTTGTATTCCATATGCGGTAGTAACAGGATTTATTACCACATGAATTAATACTGTCTTGCCTTATTTGCCTTGTTGCACTCTTTCTTGTGCCTTTATTATGGTTTTATTAATTAAGTAGATTTTAGAGGGATTTTTTTATGGCTTTGAAAGGAAATTAATTTTGAATTTTGGTTCTGCCAAATGAAGGATTTATTCTCATTTAAGGTTTCAGAGTAGCAGCCGTGTTAGTCTGTATTCACAAAAAGAAAAGGAGGACTTGTGGCACCTTAGAGACTAACAAATTTATTTGAGCATAAGCTTTCATGAGCTACAGCTCGCTTCATCAGATGCATTCAGTGAAAAATACAGTGGGGAGATTTATATACATAGAGAACATGAAACAATGGGTGCTACCATACACAATGTAACGAGAGTGATCACTTAAGGTGAGCTATTACCAGCAGGAGAGTGGGGGCGGGAAAAACCTTTTGTAGTGATAATCAAGGTGGGCCATTTCCAGCAGTTGACAAGAACATCTGAGGAACAGTGAGGGGTGAGGGGGGGAATAAACATGGGGAAATAGTTTACTTTGTGTAATGACCCATCCACTCCCAGTCTCTATTCAAGCCTAAGTTAATTGTATCCAGTTTGTAAATTAATTCCAGTTCAGCAGTCTCTCATTGGAGTCTGTTTCTGAAGTTTTTTTGTTGAAGAATTGCCACTTTTAGGTCGGTAATCGAGTGACCAAAGAGATTGAAGTGTTCTCCAGCTGGTTTTTGAATGTTATAATTCTTGACATCTGATTTGTGTCCATTTATTCTTTTATGTAGAGACTGTCCAGTTTGGCCAATGTACATGGCAAAGGGGCATTGCTGGCACATGATGGCATATATCCCATTGGCTGTTTTTGTTTTTCTTGTCTTTTTTTTTAATAATTTTCTTTAAATTGCCTTAACCACTTCAATATGTATGGAATCTCTGACTGTTTTAGATTAAAATTCAAAAGGCTGGGAACAGAAATATGATGGGATTATAGTCACATAAATCCATGAGGAAACCAATAACAAAAGAGATCAAATTCAGAGATCTGTAAAAATTATTTGGCCTAGTGGATTGATAGAAGGCCAACAGTCAGGTGATGCAGGCTTTATTGTTAGATCGTCTGACTGAGTAACTTTCTGTGACTTTGGACAAACTCAGCCACTTTACCAGTAGCCCACCTCAAAATGAGTAGTAGACTGGTCATCAATATTTGCAAAACACTCAGATTTACAGATGAAAAAGCACTGTGTATAAAGTACAAAGGAGTGAGGGTAGCAGATTGTAGAGAAAGGCAGAGAGACAGAGTGATGCCATTTCCAAAGCAAGGCAGACAGGTACATTTTTTAAATTTGTAATTGTACCAAATGAAGCTGTAATTCAAAACTACTGAAGTCTGCATTTTCCCCAATATCAAATTTCTAGACAAAAAATACATTAAGAAGGAATTAAGACTGATGGTATATATCAATAATAGAAGGGTAAAAAATGTCTCAGTGATATAGTAATTGTCCCAAAATCAGCTTTATAAGGGAAATTCAGAGTTAAGGTTACACGTAAAAGAAATCCCAACATATTAAATTATGGAAATGCATAGGTATAGCACCCAAACAACCTTAAAACTGTCCTGTAGTGATGCCATACAATGAACATATGATTATGGCCATGTAAGTTTCGTATTTGTGGGCCCAGATTAAATTACATTGCTTTTTAAAGACAGTTCCTGCCCCACCCCATTTTTTCTCCCACATAACTTCACTACAGGGCAACTGGCATCTCCATAATTAAAACTTCCTTCAACTTTTAGGTGTGAACATCATCTCATTCAACTTACCCTCTTCATGTTCTCCTGGACACGAAGAAGCATAGTTGCCCCCACTAAGCTTGTGCTTTATCTAGGATCTCTGAAATAGCCCTCACTTATGAGCTTCTCCTTGCTATCAGCATACGGGCTGAGAGTTTGAAAATTATTTTAGGTAAGAGAGACAGAAAGAGCATGCCTGCGCATGTATGTATGTAGAACACAGAAATGGAGAAGAGGGAGCAGAACAGAGAGAGGCAGAGACAAAAGCAAGAAAGCCAAGCAGTAGCCAGTGAGCACAGAAAGAGCTTTCGGGTCTGTGGGCCAAAGAGGCTTGGGACTATAATCTAAGAACCTGCTGCTCTTGTTTGTGGGTCCTCCTATGCTTGGAGAAACAGGACTTTGTACATTCCTTATAAATAACCAAGACAACATGAAAGAAAATACCACAATGTACCCAATTTCTCCTCCTCACTAGAACACCTCCTGAGCCCTGAACTTTGACTAGGCACTCGGATCAAAAAGAGGTAACACTGTAAAGGCCATATGTGAGATTAAAGCGACAGGGGGGCAATTTCCCCAGTGCAGGACAAACATAAAGCCCGGTAAGCAGCTCTACACTTGAAAGTTCGTCATATGTGATATGTTTGGGTTTATGAGGGTAGCTGGAGTGCGTGGCACTATTATTTTTTGAGCTGTAGTCCAAATGGAAGGCAACCAAGGAAAGGCTGCCATAAAATAGATTTGCCCCTAGGTGCTCTAATGTAAGCTGGAGACCAATTTGGCACTAGCATCAGCCTGGAATCTGAGTGGCATAAAACCTTGAGTGTTCTGATTCTCAGGGAGGCAGCACAGAATCTGGCCCTTAGATATAAAACAGTATATAAAAACTAGATCAAAAATATTCTCTAATCATTGAAAATACCTGCTCTTTTGCTTTTCTCCTAAACTCTTGATGCTCTGATCAATTTTTTGGTGGAAAACCACTTCCCTCTGTTCCAAAATCATAATATTGTATATCAATCCCCTGTTGGAAAAACAACTGGCATTCACTAATTTTCCTGTGAATTGTAGTGTTTGTGATTTTGTAAGCCAGTTGACATCTGCATTAGTTATCAACTGGTTTCACTCTCAAGGAATATCACTATTCCTTGGTGTGATATTTTGGGGATTGCCCAGACCAGTAAAGGATTCTGTCACTGCCTGCACTGTAACCTTGGGGTGGCTTAATACTATGTTGCTATGGCTCATATCCCTGACACCAGTAGCCTGCCCACAAGCACAAGGTCTCACCTGGTTTCCACCATCCTGGTTACTCCTTGCAGGGTGACACCAGCAGCCCTTCCAGTCCTGAGTCTTCCCAAATCCACTCTTCCCAAGTTCTGAACTGCTAAACACTCAGACTTTCCTGGAATGGTTTGTCATCGCTGGAGGTGTGAAGCCAGCATCCCAGATACCAGCTTACTCTGCACAACAGAGAACTGCTTGGGGTAAAAATAAACAAAAGGTTTACTTAATAGAAAAAGCACGGATTCAAAGATGAAATAGTAAGGGAGAGCAAATAGACAAGTTACACAGTAAATAACCACAAAGACAACTTCAGGCTTTTCATTTCTACATTAGATAAAATTCTTTTTCTCATTCAAGTTACTTACTGCCTTTCAAAAGTTTCACAGTGTACCCCTAGTTATAGGGGGGATCCAACGTTCACAGACATCCTCCCACCTTTGAGACTGTCCCTCAAGTTCTGGATGACAACTTCCATTTCAAGCCTGCTTTTAAAAAGGCTTTTTTCCCATTCCCACCCTCCTCTCCTAGCGTGGTGACTCGTGATTATTCAGAGTGGGAGAGATTCCTAGTTGTCTCAGTGTGTTTCCAATTACTTTAATAGTTCACCATTGTCTTTCTCCTGGGCTGGACATTGGATGGGTACTTAAAATTGGCTTGGGAAGTGACCCTCTTCACATGAGTTGTCCCCACCTTTCTGTGAAGTGGAGCTGAAGTTTATCAGCATACTTTTTTATATACACAAATACATAACCACAATTTGTATACATATCTCATGATGACACTCAAGAATATTACAAGCTTTCACTGAAGACCTTAATACACTTAATACACTTTTACATTATAATAATCCATTATGCAAACAGGTGGGTCAACTGCTCGGTTTGTTGGTTTGTTTAAACCTTCTGTGCTTGAGGTAGCTGGAATCTGATTGTCAAACTTTCCCCCTCCCCTTCCCCCCCAATCACATATTAGCTATGAGCCAAAGCCTATTGTAAAATTGAATTTGAAGCTGATCGTATGCTTGAAATATAGTCTGTTCTGTATGATTTTCTTCAGGTACCCATTGTTTGATTCAGCTGCACTATATATCTTAACCTGATTGTCAATCTGCCTTTGTTTGAAGTGAAAATTCCCTTGGGAGAAGGGAAAATATTATGGAAATTGCTTAAGTGATCTGTTCTCTCTCAGTTGCAGATCAATCAATGATGCTATTACAAATAGAGAATCCAGGAGTAGAATTACCAGTAGGAATCAGTGTGCGTATCCTGTGTAGGAGTCAACAAAGAAAAGAGGATAGAGAACAAACGTGATAATGAGATGATTGGTGTAAGAAAACAGAAAATCTGTTTTGGTTTGTTTTTTTTGAGAATTGGTTCTTGCTTGCTTATTTCTGTCATGTTTCTCACCATATGAACAGATGAGAAGAGATAAACAGTGAGTTACTATGATAGAGTATCTTATATAGATGGCAAATCAATTAAATTGCACTATTTATATGTATTACACACAATTTAAAACTACATTAAAAGTACATTAAGGTTGTAAAGTCACGTACTCAGAAGTTAGGAAATGCCAGAATGAAAGTTGCCTATGCAACTTTAATTCATCCCCCTTGTGTGCATACATTAGGATAGTTTTTAATTACATGATCACATTTTAATTTTTCCATGGGACCCCTGCCTCATTCAGTACACAGGAGGGCTGCTGCTCAATTAATGTACAGCTATTCAGCATTTTGTTTTGTTTTGTTTTTATGGTTCAGTGTGTGGCCCTAGGACTTGTTTACTGCATACTATTCAAACCCTGCTCCAAAGAAAGAATTAATTTCCTCATGGATTTTCCTATGGTGCCCATTACTATAATGTCTGAAATATAGTGCATCACACACATTAATGAGTTTATCTTTACAACTTCCCTGTGAGGTGAGGGGAGAGGATTATCTCCATTGTAGAGAGCAGGGACTGGGGCACAGAGGTTAAGGTAAAAAGTAGAGCTGGGTGAATAATGGATTTTTCAATTTGCCGGCGGATATGAAAAAAAAATCACTTGGACCTGAATCAAATCTGAACCTTCAAAAAAATCAGCAAAGCAAAAGTGTTGACAATTTTATTTCAGGTTGAATAAAACATTGCATTCAATCTAAAATGACCCATTTCATTCAGTTTCCAGACACTTTTTAACAGAAACACAAAGAAAATGAAGGGCTAGATTCACAATGGCTGGAAGAGTAGCACAGCCATCCCTGTTCTACGAACAGTATGAAACAAGTACCAGTTCCGATTTGGGTCAGTTAAGCAACATTCATTCTCGTTTTCTCTCTATCTCCCTCTCTCACGTTTTTTAATTTACTTTATTTCTTCTTAATTTAGACTAAGAATTTCCAACAACCAGATTTTATTAATCTTCTAAAGGGCCAAATCCTGTTGCTCATATGGCAAGGCCTACTGAAGTCAATGCTCCTGTGACGTTATTTACCTAAACTGTGACTGTATAGATCATTGTTGCAACCAGGGTCCTATGGTTGCACCAGGCGTCTTGTAGAGAGGAGGCCAAGTGGGGTGTCTATGGAAAGGTTGTAGTTTGCTGGTTATGATTATGCTGTGTGTATCATTTTTGTATTTGAAGTTATGAACATTGGCTATGTTCTTGTTTGATTCTAAGTAGCCTCAGGGAAGCATTTGGTCAGCTTCTTGAGAAAGGACTAGTCTCAGTAAGTGCCCAATCAAGAAACTCTTAACTGACAATGGACTTTGGGAGACGCCATCTGAGCTTTCCTGGGAACATTCAAACTAATATGAAAACAATGGCATCGGCCTGCAAAAAGCTGAATCATGCATAGACATGTGACTTGCCCAAGTGGCTACAGACTCCATCTTGTTGTTGTGATTTTGCACAGGAGAACAAAGGGGTTTCCACCCGCAAGAGAGAGAATATAAAAGGCCGTGGAAACCCCTCTGTTTTCTCTTCAGCTGGCTCAGAAGATAGCCTCTCCACCCCAAAGAGTTGCCTAAAAGAAACTGGAGCGAAGGACAGTAACTCCGGGGCTGTGAGTGATTGCTGGACCCAGACTAAGAAGGAGTCTAGTCTGTGAAAAAAGCTTATTGGAACATCTCTGAGGGTGAGATTTACCTGCATTTAGTCTCCTAGTGTATTAGACTTAAACTTGCATGTTTTTGTTTTATTTTGCTTGATAATTTACTTTGTTCTGTCTATTACTTGGAACCCTTAAATCCTATTTTTTTTATATTTAATAAAATCACTTTTGGCTTATTAATTAACCCAAAGCAAGGAAAAACAGGAGGACGTATTGCATTATACATAATGCATATATACACTTGTTCTGAGGGCCATAAAGAGGTGAGAGGCAGACCATTTGAAAGTCTCTGGGTGAGGATAAAAGGGCAAAAAACCACAGGTCTACTGTAGACCACCAAATCAGGAAGAGGAAGTAGATGAGGCTGTGACAGGTTGGATCACAGAAACCCCCTTGGGGCTGCCAGCTGATGTGCCAAGACTACTTCTGCCCCTGCTTTCCCTGCCAGCTTGGGACTCCAGCACCCTGTCTTGTTAAGCCACACATGCCAGTATAAAGCTTATACAGGGTAAACTCATAAATTGTTCACCCTCTATAACACTGATAGAGAGGTGTGCACAGCTGTCCCTCCCCCCGCCCCCAGGTATTAATACATACTCTGGGTTAATTAATAAGTAAAAATGATTTTATTAAATACAGAAAGTAGGATTTAAGTGGTTCCAAGTAGTAACAGACAGAACAAAGTGAATTACCAAGCAAAATAAAATAAAACACGAAAGTCTAAGTCTAGTACAGTAATAAAACTGAATACAGATAAAATCTCACCCTCAGAGATGTTTCAATAAGTTTCTTTCACAGACTGGATGCCTTCCTAGTCAGGCACAATCCTTTCCCCTGGTACAGCCCTTGTTCCAGCTCAGGTGGTAGCGAGGGGATTTCTCATGATGGTCACTGCTTTGTTCTGTTCCAACCACTTATATATCTTTTGCATAAGGTGGGAATCCTTTGTCCCTCTCTGGGTTCCCACCCCTCCTTCTCAATGGAAAAATACCAGGTTAAAGATGGATTCCAGTTCAGGTGACATGATCAGATGTCACTGTAAGACTTCATTACCCACTTGCCAGCATACACTTATACAGGAAGACTTACAAGTAAAACAGAGCCATCTACAGTCAATTGTCCTGGTTAATGGGAGCCATCAAGATTCCAAACCACCATTAATGGCCCACACTTTGCATAATTACAGTAGGCCCTCAGAGTAATATTTTATATTTCTAGTTTCAGATACAAGAATGATACTTCATACAAATAGGATGAACACATTCAATAGATTTATAAGCTTTTGCATGAAGCATATCCCAGTTACATTATATTCACATTCATTAGCATATTTTTATAAAATCATATAGAGTGCAACATCACACCGGCATTGCTAAACAAATAACAGAAATATCTAAAACACAGACCTTGTAGTAATGGGGGACTTAAACTACCCAGATATATGTTGGAAAAGTAAAACAGCAAAACACAAAATGTCCAACAAGTTCTTGGAATGCATTGGGGATTGCTTGTTTCAGAAGGTGGAGGATATAACCGGGGGACAGCCATTTTAGACTTGATTGTGAGTAACAGGAAGGAATTCGTTGTGAATCTGAAGGCAATTTGGGTGAAATTCATCATGAAATGATAGATCTCATAATTCTAAGGAAAGGGGACAGTGAGAGCAGCAGAATAAGGATAATGGACTTAAAATAAACCAGACTTTAACAAACTCAGAGAATTGGTAGATAAGATCCCAGAGTAAGAAAATGTGAGGGAAAAAGGAGTTCAGGTGAGCTGGCAGTTTCTCAAAGAGACTATATTAAAGAAATAAAAGCAAGCTATCCCAATGTGAAGGAAATATAGGAAGTATAGTAAGAGGCCAATATGGTTCCATTATGAGTTCCTTAATGACCTGAAAATTAAAAAAGAAATCCTACAAAAAGTGGAAACATGGACAGAGTGCTAAGGCTGAGTACAAAAGAATAGCACAAGCATGTAGAGAAAAAATCAGAAAGGCTAAGGCACAAAATGTGTTACACGTAGCAATGAACATAAAAGGCAATCAGAGGTTCTATAAATACATTAGGAACAAGACAAAGTGAAGGAAAAAGTAGGTCTTCTACTTAGCAGGGAAGGAGAGCTAATAATGTATGACATCATGAAGGCTCAGGTGATTAATGCCTATTTTATTTCAGTCTTCACTAAACAGGTAAATTTTGACCAGATACTTAACACAATTATTAATAACATTATATAAAATAAACATACAGTCAATTTAACATAAACTTGCTAAGCACTTGGCATCAACACAACACAACTTGAGCATTATTTTTGAAACATACAATATAGAGTTATGTTAAATGACTTAATATAACCATCAAACTCCCAGGATGTATTTTGTGGGGTTGCACAGGAGGTCTTTCCTGGGTCCGGTACTGTTCAAAGTTTTCACTAATGACTTGGATGATGTAGTGGATAGTATTCTTATAAAATGTCTGGATGACGTCAAGTTGGAGGGTTGCTAGAACTTTGGAGGACAGGATTATAATTCAGAACAACCTTGACAAAATGGAGAAATGTTCTGAAATCAACAAGATGAAATTAAGTAAAGACAAATGGTAAGTACTACACCTGGAAAGGAAAAATCCAATGCACAACTACAAAACGGGGACTAACTAGCTTAGAAGTAGTATTGCTGAAAAGGATCTGGGGGTTATAGTGGATGACAAATTGAATATGAGTCAAAAATGTGGTGCATTGCAAAAAAAAAGGGGGGGGCAATATCATTCTGGGGTGTCCATTAACAGGAGTGTTGTATGTAAGACATGGGAGGTAATTGTCCCACTGTACTTGGCTCTGGAGGCCTCAGCTAAGTACTGCATCAAGTTCTGGGTGCTACACTTTAATAAAGATGTGGAAAAATTAGGAAGAGTCCAGAGAAGAGTAACAAAAATTATAAAACATTTAGAAAACCTGACCTATGAGGAAAGATTAAAAAAACTGGACCTGTTTGGTCTTGAGAAGAGAAGACTGAGAAGGGGAACCTGATAACAGTCTTCAAATTCCTTCAAAAATCAGATTGGTGATCAATTGTTCTCCAAGTGTACTGAAGGTAGGACAAAAAGGAATTGACTTAATTTTCAGCAAGGGAGATTTATGTTAGATATTAGGAAAATCTTTATAAGGGTAGTTAAGTGCTGGAGCAGGGTTCCAAGGAAGTTTGTGGAATCCCCATCACTAAGGATGGGCAAACACCTCAGGGATGAACTCTCAAGGTCTTTTCCAGCCCTACATTTCTATGATTCTGTGTTATGCTGTAAAATATTAATGGCTGTTGTCAAGTAGATCTTTGATCATTGGACAGTTACAGACCTGATTAAAGTCAATGGATGTGCTAAGTACCGTATATTCACGTCAAGTAGAAGTAATCCCTTTTACATAGTGATACTGGAAACCTCAGAAGCCACTGCATGAGGCATTGGACCGCATAACAAGAACTGAGCAAGAACTAACCTAGGGAGAAAAAGAGGGGTTTTCCCAAGACTGGAAACATAGAGACTAAGGGATTGTTTGGCAAACTGTATGTATGCGCAGAGAAACTCCCAAAAGCAGGAAGACAGTAAGAAAAGCAGTGGTGGTCTCGGGGGGGGGGGGGAGCAGTGAGATAAAACTCCTTGGTGGATGGAACTCCTTGGAAAGACAGGCTTGGAAACTGTAAGCAAGTAAACTGCCTGCTAACGTTTGTTATTACTGTGTTCAGGGACACAGAACTTTGTGTACATCCTTTGTAAATGACCACGATGGTCCTAGAGAATATACGTGATTCCTATTATCCATTCTCCTCCTAATTGTAACAACCCATTAATGCCCCAGATGCTAACCCTCAGACCAAAGAGGCAACAGTACCATTGGCAAAGCTATTTCTATGGCTTCATATTCTGCCTGTGTAACTTTTAATAACAGTTCTATATAAAACTAAAATTTCAACTTTTTGAAACCACTTGTGTCACTTGTTACATTTCAACTTTTTTAAAAAATCAGCCAACAGGGAACAACACACTTTCATAGAAAGAATAAATAAAAGTAAGGAGCATTTTACTTTTGCAGTGTGGAAGCATATGGTATCTTGAAGTGTTTTATTAAGTGGCTGATATAATTTCCTACAGAGAGCCAGACACTGACCAAAGCCTTGATCCAGCAAAGCACTTAAACACATCGTAAACTTAAAGTACATTAGTCCCCTTAAGTATCTGAGTAATCCCATTCAATCACATGATTAGTCATATGCCTAATATTTAGCATGTGATTGAGAGCTTTGCTGTATCTGAACCCAAGTTACCATGCCATTTAATAAAATGACTCTAACATAATAGAAACAATAGCAATCCACTTATTGATATAAAGGATATAATTAGAGACAGGACAGTGAAGTGATATTACTCAATCAATCAGAGAAGAGGGAACATGACTTCTCTGAGACACTTCAGTAAGAGAGGTTATGCACATAGCAGCCAGCAAAAATGAGTCTGGACTTCTACATAGAGTGCTTCCGCCGACGTGCATGGGCTGAAATTGTGGAAAAGCAGCATCACTTGCCCCATAACCTCAGCCGTGCAGAACACAATGCCATCCACAGCCTCAGAAACAACTCTGACATCATAATCAAAAAGGCTGAAAAAGGAGGTGCTGTTGTCATCATGAATAGGTTGGAATATGAACAAGAGGCTGCTAGGCAGCTCTCCAACACCACTTTCTACAAGCCATTACCCTCTGATCCCACTGAGGGGTACCAAAAGAAAACTACAGCATTTGCTCAAGAAACTCCCTGAAAAAGCACAAGAACAAATCCGCACAGACACACCCCTGGAACCCCAACCTGGGGTATTCTATCTGCTACCCAAGATCCATAAACCTGGAAATCCTGGACGCTCCATCATCTCAGGCATTGTCACCCTGACAGCAGGATTGTCTGGCTATGTAGACTCCCTCCTCAGGCCCTATGCTACCAGCACTCCCAGCTATCTTCGAGACACCACTGACTTCCTGAGGAAACTACAATCCGTCAGTGATCTTCCTGAAAACACCATCCTGGCCACTATGGATGTACAAGCTCTCTACACCAACATTCCACACAAAGATGGACTACAAGCCGTCAGGAACAGTATCCCCAATAATGTCATGGTAAACCTGGTAGCTGAACTTTGACTTTGTCCTCACCCATAACTATTTTACATTTGAGGACAATGTATACCTTTAAATCAGTGGCACTGCTATGGGTACCCGCATGGCCCCACAGTATACCAACATTTTTATGGCTGACTTAGAACAACGCTTCCTCAGCTCTTGTCCCCTAATGCCCCTACTCTACTTGTGCGACACTGATGACATCTTCATCATCTGGACCCATGGAAAAGAAGCCCTTGAGGAATTCCACCATGATTTCAACAATTTCCATCCCACCATCAACCTCAGCCTGGACCAGTCCACACAAGAGATCCACTTCCTCGACACTATGGTGCTAATAAGCGATGGTCACATAAACACCACTCTATACAGGAAACCTACAAACCGCTATTCCTACCTACATGCCTCCAGCTTTCATCCAGACCACACTACATGATCCATTGTCTACAGCCAAGCTCTACGATACAACCGCATTTGCTCCAACCCCTCAAACAGAAACAAAAATCTAAAAGATCTCTATCAAGCATTCTTACAACTACAATACCCACCTGCTGAAGTGAAGAAACAGATTGACAGAGCCAGAAGAGTACCCAGAAGTCACCTACTACAGGACAGGACAAACAAAGAAAGTAACAGAACGCCACTAGCCATCACCTTCAGCCCCCAACTAAAACCTCTCCAAGGCATCATCAAGGATCTACAACCTATCCTGAAGGACGACCCATCACTCTCACAAATCTTGGGAGACAGGCCAGTCCTTGCTTACAGACAGCCCCCCAGCCTGAAGCAAATAATCACCAGCAACCACACACCACACAACAGAACCACTAACCCAGGAACCTATCCTTGCAACAAAGCCCCTTGCCAACTGTGTCCACATATCTATTCAGGGGACACCATCATAGGGCCTAATCACATCAGCCAAACTATCAGAGGCTCGTTCACCTGCACATCTACCCGTGTGATATATGCCATCATGTGTCAGCAATGCCCCTCTGCCATGTACATTGGCCAAACTGGACAATCTCTACATAAAAGAATAAATGGACACAAATCAGATGTCAAGAATTATGCTCAAATAAATTTCTTAGTCTCTAAGGTGCCACAAGTACTCCTTTTCTTTTTAATTAAATTTGTGACTCAACTCCTTGGGGGAGAATTGTATGTCTCTTGCTCTGTTTTACATCCTGTCATATATTTAATGTTATAGTAGTCTTGAATGGTGACCCAGCACATGTTCATTTTAAGAACACTTTCGCTGCAGGTTTGACAAAACACAAAGAAGGTATCAATGTAAGATTTCTAAAGATAGCTACAGCACTCGGCCCAATGTTTAAGAATTTGGAGTGCCTTCCAAAATCTGAGAGGGAAGAGGTGTGGAACATGCTTTCAGAAGTCTTAGAAGAGCAACACTCTGATGAGGAAACTACAGAACCTGAACCACCAAAAAAGAAAATCAACCTTCTGCTGGTGGTATCTGACTCAGATGATGAAAATGAACATGAGTTGGTCCGCACTGCTTTGGATCGTTATTAAGCAGAACCAGTCATCGGCATGCATGTTTGTCCTCTGGAACAGACATATGAATCTTTAGCACATCTGACATGTAAATATCTTGCAACTCTGGCTACAACAGTGCCATGCGAATGACTGTTCTCACTTTCAAGTGACATTGTAAACAAGAAGTGGGCAGCATTATTTCCTGCAAATGTAAACAAACTTGCTTGAGTGACTGGCTGAACAAGAAGTAGGACTGAATGGATATGTGGACTCTAAAGTTTTACATTGTTTTATTTTGGGGTGCAAAATTTTTTGTACATAATTCTACATTTATAAGTTCAACTTTTATGATGAAGAGATTGCACTACAGTACTTGTCTTAGGTGAATTTAAAATACTATTTCTTTTGTTTTATTTATATTTGTAATAAAAATAAATATAAAGTGAGCTCTGTACACTTTGTAGTCTGCGTTGTAATTGAAATCAATATATGTGAAAATGTAGACGACATCCAAATATATTTAAATAAATGGTATTCTATTATTATTTAACAGTGTGATTAATGTTTCACTAATAATATAAATACAAAGCACGTACTGAGAACACATTGTGCATGATAGATTTGCTGCGACTACTGATATGGGTACATTAACAAATACAATTCAATGCTAGAGTGCACTGATACGCTGATGTGAACATGAAATAAAAAATATTGGCAATACTTTCGTATCTAATATTTTAATTTTACCCATCTGTAATCACTTCAGGTAGACAGGAGGGAAGCCCTGAGTTGGATGGAGGAGATTGGAATAACTGAAGGCTTAAAGATGTGTGGTGTTTAGATGTTGCTTATAATTATTAGAAATGGGATCACTGGCTGTTGGGAGTCTGAAAGGACAGGAAACAGGAAGGAGTGGGGGGAGTTGAGAGGCTGGGAGAAAGCTACAGGGGGTGCAGCAGCAGCTTGGTAAAGAGGTTTCCACTTGGAAAATAAAGTCCTGTTGAAGCTTGTTAGTACCTTGCCTGGTTGATCCAACATTTTGGTGATGAGGATGGATTTTCTGCCTCTGAAACCACCTGCACCCTTTCTGCAAAGCCCAGGTGAACCTCCAGTTGTTTTTACTACCTGAATCCATACGTTTGAGACTTATCTGCTTGCAATCAGTGCTACAGAGATTTATGAAGTAAGAAAGCGTGCTCTGCTAATCCACTGCCTTGGAGCAGAAGGGCAGCATATATTTTACACTTTTCCCCTTGCAGATGATAAATATGAGACTGCACTCATTGCATTAAAGATATTTTTTGTGCCAAAAGTGAATGTAGTAGCTAATCGCTACAGATTTTGCCAGAGTGAGCAGAAATGAGGGGAAACTATAATGCAGTATATTGCTTACCTGAGGAGTCTGATTGTAATCTGTGACATTGGGAATATGGCAGATGAGATGATTAGAGACCAGCTAATTGAGAAAACAACCATGCTTCATGTAAAAGAACGCTTACTTCTAGAACCACAACTTACATTAGAAAAAGCAATAACCATTGCTACTCAGATTGAGTCAGCTACAGCTGAAGCCAAAATAATGAGCATGGATAAGGAGACACAGTCCAGGCTGTGACTCCTTTGCAGAAAAGTTCACTACCACTGCAGACACGCAATTGCAAGAGGAAAACGAATGAAAAACCACCGAATCAGCAAATCCAAAATACATTAAAAGCATGTTTTCTCTGTGGATCCCCACAACACCTTGCAAGCTACACAGAATGTCCAGCAAAAGTAGCTCAGTGCAATCATTGCAAAAAGATTGGACATTTTGCTAAAGTATGTTGCAGCAGTTCAATCAACAGGTGCACGCAGTTACAATACCAGATGTTACTATGCTGAGCGTGGACAAAATCACTACTGCACATATTCCAGAACAGATAAAGTGCACTGTAAACATTTCTGCCATACCCTCGGGCAAACCACACTCTATTCAGCCAATGTTGGACACTGGCTTAGCAGTATCTATACTACCTGATTCCATCTATCTGCATTACTTTAAATATGTGCCTCTTACTGAACCCAAACTTCACTTGGTGTGCTATTTGAAAAACCATATTCCAGTACATGGCTGCCTGCCAGTAATAGTTACTTTTGGTGATTGCTGTGTAACTGCAGAGTTCTACATTGTCCACAAAGGCACTCCTAACCTTGGCAGAGAATTACTGGCTGCTTTAAATCTCACATAGTTAATGGACGAATTGATCTTCCTCAGCAAAGCACTCTCGTGGTACACACACCAGTTTCAGCTGGGATCCAACACCAAGTTGAGGAGAAACTTGGCTGTGATTATGGGTTTCTGCATAAAGTTAAAATGCGGAATAATGTGATGCCTGTACGACAGAAGTTACAGCACTTATTATTTTCAGTCAGGGAAGCTGTTTCAGAGGAACTTAGAAAACTTGTTCAAAAGGACATTATTGAAGAGATTGACTCCTTGGAATGGGTTTCACCTACAGTAGTGACTCAGAAGAAGGGTGGAGGCATTCCCCTTTGTGTGGATTTAAGGAAGCCAAATAAAGCTACTGTGATTGAAAGCCATCCTCTTCCTCATATAGAAGAAGTATTTGCAGAACCCCGTGGAGCAAAGATGTTTTCTACTCTTGATTTGCAGAGCACATACCACCAGATTATGTTGCATGAAGATAGCAGAGACCTCACAGCATTTATTACACATGAGGGACTATTTCATTTTAAACGTCTTCCATATGGTCTCGCATCTGCCCCAAGTGCCTTTCAAAAAATGATGTCTTTGATTCTGAAGAATCAACATGGAGTTCCGTGCTATCTGGATGATATTATCGTGTTTGGAAATACTTCTGAGGAGCATGACAATAATCTGCAGTCTGTACTAAACTGCGTCAGCACAGCAGGTCTCCAGCTCGATAGGTCCAAATGCAAATTTAGACAAACTGAACTCTCCTTTCTGGGGCACACAATTTCACAGGCTGAACTAAAACCTGATCCAGATCATACCCTGGCAATTTCAAATGCTCCTCCTCCAACAGATTTGCAAACCTTACGTTCCTTCTTGGGTCTTACCTCCTGGTATGCAAAATTCATTCCCAATTATGCTTCTGTCATTGAACCGTTACGGGAATTACTGCGGAGAAGTTCAACATTAGTGTGGACAACGGATGCACAATCTAGTTTTGAAACGGTGAAAGACTCTGTTGTACATAGCCCAGTACTTGCACTATTCAGTCCTGCATTGCCCACAATTGTAACTATTGATGCTTCTGATTATGGACTTGGGGCTGTTCTCACACAACTGCATGAGGACAACACAGAGAGGACGGATGCATTTGCTTCAAGGACACTAAGTAATGCTGAGAGAAAATATTCTACAGTCAAAAAAGAAGCATTTGCTTGTGTCTGGGCTAGTGAAAAATGGAGAACTTACTTGTGGGGCTGCACGTTCAAGTTGCGCACAGACCACAGCCCTTTGACGATGTTGCTCACCATGAAAGGACTGGGAAGAGCAGGATACTGTGTTGCTCGATGGTCTGCAAGACTACTCTCTTTCAATTATGAACTGGACTATAAGCCTAGAAACCAAAATGTGGTCGGTGATTGCCTTTCTTGCGTGCTTTTGCCTTCAACAGATGGTCCACCGGAGGATGAGGATGTAGTGGTTGCGCTTATTACAAGCGCTCTCACTGCAGTTAGAAGAGAACAATTTCAAGCTGCTTGTTCAGCATGTCCAATTCAACAAAAACTACAGGAATTTCTGACAGATGGCCCAGTCACCCTAAAAACCTTGACTCAGTTTTGCTGCCTTATTTTAGAGTTCGGGATGAACTTTCTTTGTTTGATGTCTGTGTGCTATGAGGTGAACACCGGCTCCTTGTGCCAGAAGAATTACAGTCAAAACTCATACACCTGGCACACAATACTTATCAAGGAATTGTCCAAACCAAACAACGACTACAGGATCTGTATTGGTGGCCAGGGATGGACTCTCAAACTGAAGCACTCAAAATCCTGTATCACTTGCCAAATGCATGATAAGACAGCAGTGACATATACCCCTCCATTACAGCCTGTTCCTCTTCCTGAATCTGCATGGGAAAATGTGCCGATTGACATTGTAGGACCCTTTGATACTGCTCCAATTGACTGCCGTTATGCCATCACTTTAATAGACTATTTCAGTAAATGGCCTGAAGTAGCATTTACATCGCAAATCTCTTCTGCTACAGTAATTAAGTTCCTTTCTTCAGTTTTTAGCAGGGAAGGTAACCCCAAATAACTGGCTTCAGATAATGGTTGTCACTTTACTTCCCTGGAGTTTGAAACTTTTCTAGCACAGAGCAACATTTTACACAGAAGGTCATCCCTATATTACCCTCAAGCCAATGGGGAAATTGAAGAGTTTAACAGAAGTTTGAAAGAGAGTTTGCAAATGGCTAAACTGGAAGGGCGATTGTGGATACCCTTCACTACTGATTTCTTGCAAGCATACGGGGCTACACGACATGCCACAACGCAAAGATCACCCGCAGAGTTACTGCATGGGAAACAGATGAATACTAAACAGAACATTGCTGGATTGTTAAAGGCATGACCTGATGCCCCAAACGAGGATGATATGAGAAAAACAGTTTAACAGAACCAAGCAAAGGCTAAGGCCTTCACAGACAAGTGGCGGGGTGCTAAGGAACCAAAATTTGAGTGTGGTTCCTTTGTTAGAATTCGAAAACCTGGAATTTTATGCAAAGGGAACCATAAATTCACAGTTTCTCTTAAAATCATAGAGAAGGAGTGACCTTACACCTATCGACTTTCTGATGGGAGGGCATGGAATGCTTCTTATCTTGCACTTGCCTATGCACCAAGAGGAGATTATGCCAACACCCAGTCTGCACTGGATGACTTCACCGTAGTACCAACACAAAAAGACATTGCACTGGAACCGGGCTTGAGAGATGGCCTGTCAGACTCAGATTACCACCTGTCTGGACACAGAGACTGTGTTATGTAGTATCTACAGTATTTTCAGTGTAATATTTCTGCCAACAGTATAGTGTCTTGTTTCATCTTTGTTCCTGTGGTTAGAACAATAATATTTATTTTAATTGGGAGAGTTTCTTAAGAGAGGAGGGAATGTGGTGTTTAGATGTTGTTTGTAATTATTAGAATTGGGAGCACTGGTTGCTGGGAGTCTGAAAGGACAGGAAACAGGAAGGAGGGGGGAGGAGTTGAGAGGCTGGGAGAAAGCTACAGAGGGTGCAGCAGCAGCGTGGTAAAGAGGTTTCCACTTGGAAAATAAAGTCCTGTTGAAGCTTGTTAGTACCTTGCCTGGTTGATACAACAAGGTGGTCGGGGAATGTAAGGGCTGGAATATTTGTGGGAACCAGAAAATGGCACTCTCTCAGCCGTCAATGTGTGCTTGCAATCCATTTCCTTTCCGTTCAGCTTCTAACTACCTACATGTGCCCCCCACTCCTAATTGCCTAGCTGGTAAAACTTTCCCACATAGACACACTCCACTGAACCACACTATTCCCAGTTTTGTGCTCCACAAATCTGGTCAAGCTAAATGTAGAAATCCTGCAGCATTTAATCTCTTTGATACAGAAGGATGTCCTTTGAACTGAATGTTTTGCAGTGTGTCCAATATCCCTACTACTTTTTAAGAGTATTTTACTTACTTTGACATTCAATGTATAGTAAAAGCTTTTTTAACCAGCATGATGGAGGAATGGGGGTGCCAGTAAATTAAAAATGCTGGTTAACTCAGAGGGAGGGGTTTGCAGTGCTGAGGGGTGCGGGGCAGGGGCATGGGAGGGGGCATGGGTCTTGGGTTCTGGGAGGGAATTTGGGTCTCGGAGGGGGCTTGGAGAATGGGTTTAGAGCATGGGAGGAGGCTTCAGGTGGCAGATGGGGGGGCGATCGCCTCCAGTGGCCCCCCTCCCTGCTGCGACCAGGTGGTTCTGCAAGCAGGGAGGCTGCCTCTGTCTGCAGCCGACGCCCCCACAACTCCAATTGGCTGCAGTTCCCAGTCAATGGGCTGGGAGCCACAGAGTCAGCATTCGGGGACAGGGGACGGAGGCAGTATGCCTGCACCAGCAACAGCAGAGACGGGGAGCCGCTTATGGGGAGCCGCCAGAGGTGAGCTGCCCCACACCCCAGCACCCTGCCCCAAGCCCCCTCCCAGACCCAAAATTCCTCCTAGAGTGCGCTCCGCAGCCCCTCCCATGCCCCAACCTCCTGCTGGCCCCGCAACAACTACACTGTAAACCGGACTTTCAGTGCAGATCAAAAATGCTGGTTTATAGAGCTTGCTGGTTGGTGAAGTGCCAGATAAAACAGTTTTTACTATATTTCCAAAGAATCTGGGATGCTATGTTGCTTTATAATTTAATAGCTTTATTATTTTACTTAATGTTTTTGTTTGCCTTTAATGTTTATTGGATTCTAAAAATTATGTCAGTGATGAAGAACGGTTGTCATTAAAAAGTCAGTGTTTATCATTAGAAGGAGAAATACTACATCATTTCATTTATCACAGTATGGTAACTGTTGACTTCTTAATAGTGGCGATAGATACCTCCCAAGTGAGACATATTATTAAAACTACCCGAGAACTCTTCAGCCTTCTCTTTTGTGCTTCACATGACCAAACCTAGACAAGTCCAACCTTATCCACTCCTACTGAACTAATTTGATCTCACCCACACATTTGTTGTTGTTGAACTGTATGGATATGTATTATTTAAAATGACACCTCATTTCTCATCCTGGCCAATATCAGACCCCTTAATTCAGACCAAATCTTTTCTCCTGAAGCCTGAGATTGTAGAACCTTCCTTGATATCACATTTACTTTTACTTCCTTTGCTGAATAGCTGCCTGTTGCCACAATACTGCATTTTCATAAAGCCAGCATCATGGTTTAATAACAGTACCTTGTACTGTCTTCTTAGTCCCATTCAGTGCCAAAGAATTGCTTACTAGCATTGCTCATTGGGGCCCTGTCCAAACAATGAAGAGATGTTTTTAAAGAGCTCTCAATGCAGTCTTAATTGCAAGGATAAATACAACACAAGGTTTCTGGGAGATACATAATGCAGAATAAATTAGGCAGACTTTTGTTCTCCACCAGGGACATACCATGAAGGAGTGAAACATCTGTGTTTCATTTTTCCTTCACTTTAGGAATTGCAAATTGTTGAATGGTCAAGAAACACTAATTCTAACTACTATTTTAAATTTATTAATGAAAGATTAATAGTTATTACAATCTTTAAAAGGTCACTTTTTCCAAGTATTAATTTGCCATGGGTGAAGAGTTTGGTTTCATTATATCCAGTTTCTTTTGAAGTTATGTATATTTTTTATTTTATGTATCAAGTATAGTGGTAATATGCAGGACTGGGACCTACAGAAATAATATATATAGGCTTATCTTGTGAATCTCTGTGTGTAAATAGGGTAGGTATTTAGATTAAAGTACATTAAAAACCACAAAATCTCTCTAGAATAGCAGTTTAAGAAAAATGGAAATAAGCCCAAAGGGGGAGCCAACCTTTGGCTTTAATTATGTCCTGACCCACAGAGGTGCTCAGCAATTGTATCTACCAATGGCTTAAAAGAGATCTGAGAGTGCTCAATTATTAACATTTTGATTAATCTTTTCCCAAAGTGCATGTAACAAATTAAAAAGGAAGAGTGGCAAGCTGCTATAAAAGTTAGCACAGAATCCGTTTGCTAAACTATTTGCGAAGTAGAATAGTCTTTCCTAACTCCTAAATAAAGATTACAATAGACGACCTAGGGTCAGGCCAAGGTCTTTGCCAGCAAAAGCTGGCACAGGCCTTGGTGCAAAGACCCTGGGTACTAGAAAGTTCAGTAGGAGGGGATTGTGAAATCACAAGCTATTTTTGGTCTCTATTCTTTCACTAGCAGAAATGGAGAGCACAGCATAGTTTGGAGAGCAGTAGTGGTTACAGTGGGAGGGGGATGTAATCATTCAGGACACTCCCTAGGCAGCCTCCAACCACAGGGCTCCTATAAAGGTCTAGTCAAAGACTGAAAATGCCTTCCCATATATGAATAATTGGAAGGAGCAACAGAGCTACCTCTGTTCAAACCAGCCAGGGTTCTAGCTATAAAGCATGAATCAGGCCCCCCCACAGACTATACAGTATTATGAAGTTCGTGATACTAGGGTACAAACTCCCCACAAGCTACTTCATTACTTCCGAAGTGTTTGTTTTCTTTTGTTTGAGCATTATTGGTGGTTGTCTAAAGTAAAATATATAAGAAAGAAAGAGAAAGATATATATAAATGTTAAAAGTACACCAAAGAGCCTTCTGTCTTTCTGTTTCTTTCATATATTTCCTTTAACAGACAATACCACCACATACACAAACCCAGGGCCAAATTTATGCAGTCACTTAAAATGGTGAAAATCTGGATTTAATCCATTAAAACTGTGTGGTGGCTTTAGAATTACACCAGTGTAAATGAGAACAGAATTTGGTCAAATAAATTACAATAGTGTTAAAGTATCTTGGCTCTCAAAGACATTGGGCTAATTCAATGGCCACTGAAGTTAATTGGAATCTGTTTATTGATTTCATAGAGCCAGGATTTCACCCATTGTTTTCACAGACCAAAATTAACAATTCTTCACAGTGTGTGAGAATATGTTCAGAGTAAATTGATAACATGGTGAGAGCCTATTTCATTCATTTAAAGCAGGGTTTGGCAACCTTTGGTATGCGGCCCATCAGGGTAATCCACTGGTGGGCCGTGAGACATTTTGTTTACGTTGACCATCATCAGGCACGGTCCCTCGCAGCTCCCAGTGGTGAGGAACGGCGAACAGTGGCCCCTGGGAGCTGTGGGGGCCGTGCCTGTGCACTGTGAACATAAATAAAATGTCTCATGGCCCACCAGCAGATTACCCTGATGGGCAGCATGCCAAAGGTTGCCAAACCCTGCTTTAAAGGTTAGTTTGGGTTGAAACCTTTTAAAAGCTATTTCTAACCATCCTCAGGAGTGGTGCAAGCAAAACTCATTTCTTACTGGTATGGGGTGGGGGGGAACCAGATAAAGGGTGGCACATGACCTCCATGTGACTCCGCCCCGGTCCAGGTCCCCCATGCTCTCGCTGTCCCGACCCCATGATCCACCCACATTACCCTGCTGTGCTGGAGACTTCGGGAAAGGAGCAGAACGTGGGGCCTCCAGGCAGCCCCATGCCGACAGCTCCTCCAGCGTGGCTGCTGTACCAGCCCTAGCCCTGCCCTGTCCTCCGGCGGGGCTGCTGCTGTAATACAGACGGAGACGCAGCTCCGTGGAAGGGCAGGGGGCAGGGCTGGGCATTCTCCTCCTTTCCCCTCTGGGAGGGGCAGCAGGGAAAGGAGCAGAACCCCCAGCCCCATCCCCTGCCCTTCCATGGAGCCGCGTCTCCATCCTCCATCTGCGTACTACAGCTGCAGCCCTGCCGGAGGACAGGGCCTGGGTCTGGCAACGGTACAGCCACTGGAGGAGCTGCCCCTCCCAGTGGGGAAAGGAGCAGAACCCCCAGCCCTGCCCCGCCCCCCAGTGGGGCTGCTGCTGTAGTACACACAGACAGAGACACAGCTCCGTGGACGGGAAGGGGCCGGGGCTGGAGGCGGTACAGCTGCGCCAGAGAGAAGGCGTAGGGCCGCCGGCTCCTCCTGTGTCTTTCCGGTACGCCATAGCTGGTAAGGCGTACTAGAGCCTACTGGCCTACTTGCACTGCTGATCCTCAGGCTAATTTAAAATACTCTCTCGTTCTAATAACATACAAATTACTCAGTCATTCTTAGCCCACCCTAATAGAGATGGTGGTTGTATTACTTTGGATATAGTGTAAACGTCATTTTTACAGTAGTCCAATCAAATCTATGCCAAAATATATAAAGACTTTACTAATGCCTTTGATTTGAGTGTTAAATGTTACAAAGCACTTAGTCTGTCCAAATTTGGCTACAACAGGTCAGAATGACTGTGTACAATTTCACACTAGTCACTTACTCTTTTAATTGTCTGTACTCCAGATTTGTACCAATAAAGTGATTTTTGTTTCTATTTTAAGACATTACAAATCATGTTCCAATAACTCTTTTCCAAACTAATAGACTGGTTTAGTATTTTCTTTGTGAAGGATTTTATTGGACCATAGCTAACATAGTCCTGGTCTACACTAAAAGTTTAGGTTGGATTTAGCAGCATTAGATTGGTTTAGCCCTGCATCCATCCACACTATGAAGCCATTTTTTCCGACTTTAAGGGCTCTTAAAACCGGTTTCTGTACTCCTCCCCGACGAGTGGATTAGCGCTGAAATCAACCTTGCTGGGTCCAATTTGGGGTAGTGTGGACACAATTCGACAGTATTGGCCTCCGGCAGCTATCCCAGAGTGCTCCATTGTGACCGCTCTGGACAGTGCTTTCAACTCAGATGCACTGGCCAGGTAGAAAGGAAAAGCCCCACGAACTTCTGAATTTCATGTTTGGCCAGTGTGGTGAGCTGATCAGCACAGCTGACCATGCAGTCCCAGAATCGCAAAAGAGCTCCAACATGAACCGAACGGGAGGTACTGGATCTGATCACTGTGTGGGGAGATGAATACATGCTATCAGAACTCCATTCGAAAAGATGAAATGCCAAAATATTTGAAAAAATCTCCAGGGCATGAAGGACAGAAGCTATGACAGGGACCCTCAGCAGTGCCACGTAAAACTTAAGGCGCTCAGGCAAGCCTACCAAAAAACCAGAGAGGCAAACGGCCTCTCCGGGTCAGAGCCCCAGACATGCCGCTTCTATGATGAGCTGCATGCCATTCTAGGGGGTGTCCCTACAACTACCCCAGCCCTGTGCATGGTCTCTCACACAACAGGGATGCAGATTTTGGGGACGAGGAAGATGATAATGAGGAGGAGGTTGAAGCACAGCAAACAAGCAGAGAAACCGTTTTCCCCGACAGCCAGGAACTGTTTTTCACCCTGGATCTAGTACCCTCCCAACCCACCAAAGGCAGAGTCCCGGACATAGAAGGGAACTCTAGTAAGTGTACCTTTGCAAATATAATACATGATTTAAAAGCAAACATGTTTAATGATTAATTTGCCCTGAAGACTTGGGATGCATTCGCGGCCATTACAGCTACTGGAAAAGTCTGTTAACGGGGATGGAGCAGAAATCCTCCAGGGACATCTCAGTGAAGCTCTCCTGGATGTACTCCCAAAGCCTTTACAAAAGGTTTCTGGGGAGGACAGCCTTATTCCATCCTCCATGGGAGGACACTTTACCACGGCAGGCCAGCAGCACGTAATCTGGAATAATTGTATAACAAAGCATGGCAGCGTATGGTCCCGGTGTTTGCTGACATTCAACCAACATCTGTTCTTTATCTCTCTGTGTTATCCTCAGGAGAGTGATATCATTCACGGTCACCTGGTTGAAATAGGGGAATTTTATTAAGGGAACATTCAGAGGCGGCCGTTCTTGCTGGGCTGTTTGCCTGTGGCTGAACAGAAATCATCCCCGCTGTTAGTCAGGTGGTGGAGGGAGGGGTGAAGCGGTCATCCCAGAGAATTGGGTGCGTGGGTGGAGGTTTAGTTGGGTTTGTGCTGCACATTAACCCAAAAACCGCAGCCCCTCCTTTTAAATGGCCAATCCATTTTAAAGGGCCAACCCAATGGGTGCTTGGTATGTGAAATGAGGGCGCTGCTGTTTGAAACCATTCCCACATGTTAGGAAGGTTAAAGAAGCCAAAAGACTGTGGCTTACCATGTCTGCCTGCAAGCCAAATTCTGTTACCTGCAAGCCCTGCGTGTGTGATCTCTCACACCATACCGGCAGGCCCTCGATATAAGAGGCAAAATGCGACCTTGTAAAGAAAGCACACATGCTATGTAATGTTAACAGCTTGGTTCACCGTGTAAGAGTCTACCTATTGTTCTCTAATATGTTTCTTTTTAAAGACTAATCTCCCTTTTTTCCCTCCCACAGCTGCAAATGTTTCATCACTCCAAGTATCATCTCCATTCCAGAGGCTATCAAAGATTAGGGGGTTGGACTAGATGACCTCCTGAGGTCCCTTCCAACCCTGATATTCTATGATTCTATGATTAGAAGCTGAAAAAAACTGCACTCACGATGAAATGTTCTCTGAACTCATGCAGTCCTCCCACAGTGAAAGAGCCCAGCACAATGCATGGAGGGAGACAATGTCAGAGTCCAGGAAAGTACAAAATGAACGTGAGGACAGGAGGGATGAGCGAAAGGACAGGAGGGACGAGTGAGAGGAGGCAGGATGCAATGCTGAGGCTACTGGAGGATCAAAGTGATATGCTCCGGCATATGGTGGAGCTGCAGGAAAGGCAGCAGGAGCACAGACCGAAACTGCAGCCCATTTAACCAACCATCCTCCTCCCCAAGTTCCATACCCTCCTCACCCAGAAGCCCAAGAACGCAGTTGGGGGGCCTCCGAGCATCCAAACACTCCACCCCAGAGGACTGGCCAAGCAACAGAAAGCTGGCATTCAATAAGTTTTAGAGTGCACTGTGGCCTTGTCCTTCCCTCCTCCCCCCAACCCTCATGGGCTACCTTGGCAGTTCTCACCCCATTTGTGTGACAAATTAATAAAGAATGCATGAATTTGAAACAACAACGACTTTATTGCCTCTACAAGCAGTGATCAAAGGTGGGAGAGAAGGACGGTTGGCTTACAGGGAAATAGAGTGAACCAAGGGGGTGGGTTTTCATCAAGAAACAAAACAGAACTTTCACGCCATAGCCTGGCCAGTCATGAAACTGGTTTTCAAAGCTTCTCTGATGCGCAGTGCGCCCTGCTGTGCTCTTCTAACGGCCCTGGTGTCTGGCTACACGTAAATCAGCAGCCAGGCAATTTGCCTCGACCTCCCACCCCGCCATAAACGTCTCCCCCTTACTCTCACAGATATTGTGGAGCACACAGCAAGCAATAATAATGATGGGAATAGTGGTTTCACTGAGGTCTAATTGAGTCAGTAAACTGCGCCAGTGCGCTTTTAAATGTCCAAATGCACATTCTACCACCATTCTGCACTTGCTCAGCCTATAGTTGAACAGCTCCTGACTATTGTCCAGGGTGCCTGTGTATGGCTTCATGAGCCATGGCATCCATGGGTCCCCAAGGATAACTATAGGCATTTCAACATCCCCAACAGTTATTTTCTGGTCTGGAAAATAAGTCCCTTGCTGCAGCCATTCCCACAGACTAGAGTTCCTAAAGATGCGAGTGTCATGTACCTTTCCCAGCCATCCCACGTTGATGCTGGTGAAACATCCCTTGTGATCCACCAGTGCTTGCAGCAGCTTTGAAAAGTACCCCTTGCAGTTTATGGGGTACTGCCTGGCTGCCTTGGTGGTCCGGTGCCAAGATAGGTATATGGGTTCCATCTATCACCCCCACCACAGTTAGGGAGTCCCATTGCAGCAAAGCCATCCACTATGACCTGCACATTTCCCAGAGTCACTACCCTTGATAGCAGCAGCTCAGTAATCACCTTGCCTCCTTGCATCACAGCAGCCCCCACAGTCAATTTGCTCACTCCAAATTGATTCCCAACTGACCAGTAGCTGTCTGGTTTTGCAAGCTTCCAGAGGGCTATCACCACTCGCTTGTGAACTGTGCAGGCTGCTCTCATCTTGGTATTCTGGTGCTTCAGGGCAGGGGAAAGCAATTCACAAAGTTCCATGAAAGTGGCCCTACGCATACAAAAGTTTTGCAGCCATTGGGAATTGTCCCAGACCTGCAACACTATGCGGTCCCACCAGTCTGTGCTTGTTTCCCAGGCCTACAGTCACATTCCACGGCCTGAGCCTGCCCCATTTACCACCAGGATGGCCAAATTGCCGGGGCCCATAATTTGAGAGAAGTGCGTGTCCATGTCCTCATCACTCTCCTCACCGCACTGCCGTTGCCTATTCACCTGCTTTTGCAGGTTCTGCATATACTGCTGGACAATGTGCATGGTGTTTAGAGTGGTCACAACTGCCGCGGTGATCTGAGCAGGCTCCATGCTTGCCATGATATGGCGTGAGCAGGAGAGCAGAGTGGCAGCGGAAGCGGCGGGTGGATGACGATGCTGACAGCAATATGGCACCCTCATGGAAAAAGGTGCAAAATGATTGTCGGCTGTTGATCTTACCGAGGTCTTCCAGGAGCACCCATGTCCGCCCAGGTGCCCCTGACAGGTGGCCCCGACCGACCTCACCGAGGCTGGCCAAGAGCACCCAGGAGACAATGAGGACTACTAGTTGTACTGCACTATCTGCTGCCACAAGGCAATGAGCTGCTGCTGTGTAGCAATGCAATCCCACGTCAGCCAGAACCCAGGAGATGTACGGTGACGGTGAGCTGAGCGGGCTCCATGCTTGACATGGTATGGTGTCTGCACAGGTAATCCAGGAAAAAAGGCATGAAATGATTGTCTGCCATTGATTTCATTGGGGGTGGGCAGCTGACAACCACCTGCGACAATGTTTTTTGCCCCATCAGGCATTGGGATCTCAACCCAGAATTCCAATGGGCAGTGGAGACTGCGGGAACTGTGGGATAGCTACCCACAGTACAACACACTGGAAGTCGACACTAGCCTCGGAACTGTGGACGCACTCCGCCGACTTAATGGTCTTAATGGTTTTAAGTGGGGACACACACAATCGACTGTATAAAATCACTTTCTAAAAAATCGACTTCTATAAATTTGACCTAATTTCTTAGTGTGTCAAATGCCATATATAGTTTTAAGTAATGCACAGCACTTCCTATATTTCAAACAGTATGACAGGTGTACTGGGATGGAAATGTGTTGTATCTTTCATAAACTAATGGAGTTTTTTTATACTTGGTTAAAAAAAACCCACCTTGGAGGCTTAGGGTGAAGAGACTATTTCTCCATTTAAGTACAGATGATTTAATGCCCACATGTTTCTTAAGGTGTGGCACCCAAAAATGGACATACTACTCTAGCTGAACCCTCTCCAATGCAGCGTACAGCAGAACTATTACCTCCCATGTCTTACATAGACCACTCTTGCTAATGCACCCCAGAACAATAATATCCTTTTTTGCAACTGCATCACATTTGGTATCAAACCTATTCTCCAATTTGTCCACCTAATTTTGAATTCTAATCCTGTCCCCCAAAGTGCTTGCAAGCCCTCCTAGAGCCTGGTGTCATCTGCATATTTTCTACTCCATTGTCCAAGTCATTAATGAAAATATTGGATTGTTCCGGACCTAGGACAATGCTCTGCAGGATCCCACGAAATACATCCTCCGAGTATGTGTGTATATATCACCCATATGTGATAAATATGTGTATGGGTGATATACACAACACACAGAACATTTACTCTCAGAGAATTCCCCTAGTTTCAGCAGAAAAGATTATTTTTCATATCAGATTTCTCCAAAGACATATTGTAGCCATTCACAACCCCAATTGCTACAGCTGGGCAGAGAATGGAAATTCCATTTCATTTTGTTCTGATTTAGAACAAAATCCAACATTTCAAATTCTTTGTGAATGGAATTTCAACTGTTCCACCTAAGCTTTTCTGACCAGCTCGAACAATAACACTGCCAAGCAGTCATATTTAAGTTCAAAGAATACATGAATAAATACCATAACAACTTGTTTTAAATTAAAAGTCTGTCCCAGGGTGTGCACAAGGGGGGCAAGCAGAGGCATGGAAGGGGCATGCCCCCCCCAAGAATCAGTGGGGGCACAGTACACCTCCAAGCCCAGGGCTGTGGTGGCAGGGTGGGGAGAGTGAGCTCCTGGTGGGGTTGGGGGAGCACAGAATGTGCCCTGCCAAAAGGGGTTACATTTAAATTCCTGCACACCCCCCTGGTCCCTCCTATAAAATGTAATGTAGTTTTAGTTTACCTTCTCTTAAAAAGAACAAACAAACAATCAAATAACACCCTACAACTCATATGATCCGATTGTGTAGCTCTCACACAGGCAACTCACAAAGAAGTTTTGCTCAAGAAGTGCAAAAATCAATCTTTCTAATGAAGAAATAATGATGGGAGGAGCTATTGGGAAGAAGTGAACATGAATGACATATATACTGGTATATGGTTATAGATAACATGATTTTGGCAATTAATTGATCTTTAACTATTCATGGTAAATAGGCCTAATGGCCTCTGATGGGATATTAGATGGGGTGGGATCTGAGTTACTACAGATAATTCTATCCTGGGTATCTGGCTGGTGAAACTTGCCCACATGCTCAGGGTTCAGCTGATCGCCACATTTGGGGTTGGGAAGGAATTTTCCTCCAGGGCAGATTGGAAGAGGTCCTGGGGGTTTTTCACCCTCCACTGTAGCATGGGGCATGGGTCACTTGTTGGAGGATTCTCTGCACCTTGATGTCTTTAAACCATGATTTGAGGACTTCAGTAGCTCAGACATAGGTGAGAGGTTTATTGCAGGAGTGGATGGGTGAGATTCTGTGGCCTGCATTGTGCAGGAGGTCGAACTAGATGATCATAATGGTCCCTTCTGACCTTAATATCTATGAATCTATGTGTTTTAGAACAACAAAATCAATAAAGGATTCATATTAATCACATCTGTACTGATTGCTGCTGCCAGAGACGTATCTGTGCATGTGCTACTACGTGCCAACAACCAGACATTGTAGTGCCAAATTTTGAAATCTTTAGTTGGTGCTAACTCAAGCTAAGTGTTACTTGAGTAAGGAGAGATGAGAACTGAATAAGGACGTCAGGGCTTGGCCCTCACTTACAGTCATGGAGTCTTAAAATGCTGCCCTTCCTGCTGAGAAGAAGTGGAATTTTGACAGGAATTCAGTATTATTCTATAGATTCATTCAACAGTCCAGGAAAGCCTCAAGAGGACAGGTGGAATTTTTAAGTTATCAGTTGTGAAATCCTGCCGCATTGAAGTAACTTGAGTTTTTCCGTGGTCTTCAGTGGGGCCAGGATTTCACTCCAGGACTTCAGGGGTGATATTGAGTGTTCAAAATTCCTTCTATCTAGTTGCACTGGTTCTCAAACTTGTTCTTATGAAAATAGAGTTATATGTTTGTGAACTCAGTTGTGTGCTTTATTTCACCTTACTACATACTTAAAAATTCAACTCATTATGTCTCTGCCCAAACACTCTACTTCTTTGCTTCTACTTGTCTGTCACTCAAGTAATTAGTGCTATTTAACTATGGATATTGCATGTGAAATATAATTATTGGTACTGAAGCTTAGTTTTCTTCTGAGTACCCCACGGGGCTGTAAACTGTTCTATTCTGTATATAGATGGCTTTGGGATGTATACACTCACATTGAATAATTCCAGTTCTACTTGATTCCTGTTGTTTCTCAAACACTTTGATGGAGTCTACTTCTCTCTCTTTCCCTCCCTTATCAAAGTAATAATTCATTCTTGGAAGATGCATTATAGGAATGTATCCTCTGAGTTATGATTTTAGTTTTAGACGGCAGGACTAAAACTTCAGTTTTCTTCTCGTATTCCACTATCTTTCAGGGGGGATTCAGAAGCATTCAGTCTTCTTACATCTTCTCATGTCTCTCTTAAGAGAACATTTCTCATTCATGAGAGTAATATATTTTCTGGTTAGGACAACAATCTTGAACCACACAAAAACAGTAGTAAGAGAGAAAAACTGGAATGGAGTTGTAAGAAACCATATTTAGGTTAATTCAGCAGCTGTGCACATCAGGGTCACCCCCAAAGGAAAATGAGCATGGATATTGGGAAATAGGTTGTATCGAGAGGACCCCATTCAGTGCATTGTCCTTATCAATGAGAGTGTGTGCGCACGCACACACACACACACACACACAATAGGTGGAGGAAGGAATGCAATGCAAAAGCTACTAGAGGCAGGTGGTTAGATAGATACTGCAGTGTTGGGTGTGCTCTAAAAACCTTGAAGTAATTGAATAGAATATGCACTCCAATTGCAAGAACATAGCAACTGCAGCACAATAAGAATGGAAACTAACATGTAATCCATGTTCGTTGTGGGATTAGATGGATATATAAAGGACTAAATTAGCAGACTAAAGAAAAGATACAGTTTGCAGTTGGGAAGGCCTTGAAAGATGGTATTCTTGATTGGAAATACTGGGCTTGGAATGAGGTTTAATTGGAAAAACAGGACCTGAAAATAGGAGGAAAAGTGCTTAGAAAAATAGCCCCAGTTGTCAGCAGTGGTTTTAAACTATTCTGAACAAGAAAGAAGGACTGTGTGTATTGAACAAGTAGTGACCCCAAATCAGCCAAAACTTTGTTTTTAACTAAGATAGTAACAGTCAATATGACATCACTTGTTTCTTGCACTGTATAAAACAAAAACAGAAAAAAACAGGCTTGCTAGGGGCATTTGTCAGATCCTACCTGATCATGCTGCAGGCAAGCCAGGATGAGAAGGTTACCTCAAGACAGATCCTTTCATAAGTATTCTGATCAAACGCTTATGAATGTTTGCTACTGTATGGATGTAATAATTATTTATTGCTTAAAGTTTTCCACATGTTTAGAGCAATTGTTCAAATATCATGTGGCCTTCGGATTTAATAAAGTAATTTATGGTTAAATTGTTGCCATTGTAATTGTGACCCTAATACCCCATCACTGTCAATTAGCAGAGTTCACTGTTCTGTAACAGTAACTCCTGACAAGCCTGACAAATGCACTACACCTAACACACTGCTTTCATAGTATTTCTCCAAAGAGGGTTATGTGAGGTCTCTAATAAAAGCTTACATCACATCCTCATATTCCTTGTGAGATGATGTATGGATGATATTTAAGGAGTTGCGTCTATGCACTGAAAATGTGTTTTAAAGTCTGTGTCCAAGGCTGACAACAGGCCAAACTTTGGATCTATACGCATCTGTCTGCCTCAGTTCACATGTACAGTAAGCATTGTAAAGGAAGCCCCATTTGCATAGGAAGTCAACATGAAGTCAGCACACCAGGGAATAAACCTCAGAGGATCATCCTGATGCCAAGAACGAACAATGAATTTTTGGGGGATGAAGGAACAGAAATGGACACCATGTACAGTCAAGCACAGGAGTTTATAATGCACAGCACTGGTGGAGTGTCACTTTGCTTATTAGTCTCAGTGACATTGAAGAACAATTGATTACAATAGATTATACAGGGTGCTCATTGGGTGGAGAGAAGCAACGGGGATGGGATTTCCCAAGCCCCTGGATAGGTTCTAGGAGCAAGACAAGATAAGCACAATAAGCCAATGGTCTAAAAGATTACATAATGGCTCCACCCATGGTTCAAATGAGCAAATTGCTAACACACCTTTAAACTATTTCTATTAAAATATATAGGTTAAATCCTAATTTTGGGGTCATGGAGAATGAGGTAGCAGCTCTCCCGGTTGACCAACAGGTACATTCCTGGAGATTTAAAGCAAAAAAAAAAAAAAAAGCAGGAATTAGTATCTAACAATAACAATTGTTTATGGTTTTACCCTTGCATTTGTGTGAACTGGGATTGGCATACATCTGTGAGGGGAGGGCATTATCACTCATGTCAATCATGTCAGGCCTCTCCCTGAACTCTGCTCTGGCATCTGTTCTAGGGAGTTAACTTTGAGGCCCTTCTCAGCACTTTGTGTGTCTATAACTCGCTATAAGGACACCCAGTTACAGCTCACTATCTGGAGTCATGCTGACTCCGCTCATCAGCTTGAAACACACAAGGGTCTTGGGTCAATGCTAGCCCTCATTTTGCTTTGCAGGTTAGCAATAGGTGCACCCCAATGCTCCTGGACACTTTAAATATTCCCCTGTGATACCCAGACCCTGTCATTGGTAACTCATAGAAATATCAGGTTTGCCATCCACCAGAGAACAATTTACATACCATTTTATTTGATTCAGCTGAGGATCAGTTCCTACACAGCATCATGGCACAGAGATATATTTACAGTGAAAACAAACATACATTTGTTATCAAAGGTTAAGATTTAAGAGATAGTGTGTAAGGATAACAATGGAACCAGACCAGTTACATATAAAACAAAACCAGTACATGCTTTCTAGAGACTAAACTTAATTTTAATAAATTAAATTTAATTAATTTTAATAATTAATTAAATTTAATAAATTAAATTAAATTCTTATTCAAAGATTAAACTTTTTCCTCAGCTATTTTCCTGGACACTAAGAATTGTGGACCATCATTTTCAGAAGTAACTAGAGATCTGGGGTGCTTCAAATTTGGATGTGTTACTTGAGTCAATTGAAGGGGGTTGCTTTTCAAAACAAGTGATGAGTATGCGGCTTTTAAAATTAGGCCTTAAGGATTCTCAAATTGGGAACCCAAAAATTGAGGCACCCCAAATCACTAATCACTTTTGAAAAATCTTGGTTCCTTTCAGGTTCATTATTACAAGAGTCAAGTAAGTTTCACCTGGCTTCCAAGATGACAATTTCACACAGTTGTAATTATATAAATATACATATTTTACTGATGGGTGAAATGAGGCACAGTGAGGCTAACTAGCTAGCTAAAGGTTACATATCAAGTCAGTGGTAAAGCTGGGAAGAAAACTGAGACAACACTCTGCTGAATAAAGTAAAAGCAATTAAGAAGCAATAGGATTTAGATGTTATCCATAATCTCTAAAGGGACTCTATTGGGAATCTCCAGCTAATGTGAAAGAATCCTGGTGTGATGTTAATGCAGAGGAGGCAGAGACTAAGAAAACAATGTTCCAAAAGTTTAAGCGTAAATAGGGATCAAAGAAAAATATGAGCTAAGGAAGGAATAGTTAGAAAAAAAGTCTTCACATGTTGCAGGTAGTTGGGAAACAAGTAAAATATGGGGATGAGTGGATACCCACCTAAAAAAGAAAAGCACCATTGTTGCTGAGTTTCATTTATTTGATTAAAAGCAGATCTGTGATCTGCAAAATAATTTGTTGCCCATGTTCAAAAGACCTGTTAGAGGAGAAAGGGCTGAAGAGAGAATTTTTGAAAAAAAGATTACAGAAGCAGTTTAGCTTTATTTTGTAGTCACCTTTCTTCCTTTAGAAGAGTTTAGTGCATGGCCTCTTTGCCAGTTATGAAAAAAAGCTGTGATTTAGTAATCAAAATCTGACACTATAAGTGGCAAAAAATATCTATAAGTGTTTTGGACCTAATTATATGAGTAATTTGTAGGCTAACACATTTGTTCACATATGCCATCACCATTCTCTCTTGTATCACAGTGTCATGCATTCAGATGGGATCATAAAAAGACACAAAATGGATTAGCTGATCTCGTCTGAACTTATGAAAGAAAAGCTCAGATAAGCTAAAACAGATAGCACAGTCCAAAAGAGTTTGTACCTATGTATCAACAACCACATACTACTTTAGACTCAGATCTGAACTTGCAGCCAATAAGAGTCTAAAGTAAAGTGTCAGAAAGTTAATAGCTGCTATATTCTGCTCACTAAACTTGGTAACTTTCTTTCCATTAATTCCTGTCTCAATAGGTGTGGGGGGGGGAGGAGGAGGGAATGCTAGTTTGATCTCATGTCATTTCAGGAGACAGATGCCAGCTGAGCAACACAGAGGATTTCAGAGTTTTCATTTCAGGGAAACTGAAGATCACATTCTGGGCAAGAGAGCATGAAGATTGTTTGATAAGATTCCATTAAAAGTGAGCTGACAGTAAGGTTAGAAGTGAACTGGAGTAACCTCACCAGGGTAATATCTGGGAAAGAAACAATCAGTTTGACATTTCCCAGATTAAAGATTTCATATTATCAAAATGGAAGTCAAAGTGTTCCTATTTAGGAATATAAAAACCAATAGTTAGGTTTTCCCAGCTCATTCAGAACTCAAGAAAATCACTGTGTTCCTCAAATAGTTAATATCAGATACAAAATGTTATATAATGATACTAATTAGTATAAGGGGGAAAAAAGACCATAAATGCCTTATTTTTGTAGTATTTTCTCTTCTGATATTCAAAGACTGACATATTTTAAACCAACTGCATTTCTGATTTTACATCTTAAATATTTCATCATTAACATCTCATTACTAAGCAGTTAATTAAGAAAAAAGACAAAGTAGGTAAAAGAAAATTAGATGCGACACGACATGGTATATTCTCACCTTGATAAGCAAGAGAAAGTCTCATTGGGGTTACTGAAAGTCACATGCGTGCTGCAGAAGAATACACTCAATATATTTTGGAACTATTAAAATTTTAAAGGGACACTATCAATTTATATTTAAAAGAAAAAGTGTCCTAATAATACCAGATACAAGGGCATTGCGGGATAGTCTAAATAGATGAGGAAATTAATTAATGAAATGTCTGGCAGGGAGCCCAGAATGACTTTTTCAAGACTGACTGGATGCGGGATGGGAGAGGTGGAGAGGAATGTGAGCTGAAAGAGTCCTAGAGTTTGATAGGGAATTTTAAAAATATAATTAAAAACCCAAACACCTGCATTAGGTGCCACCAGATTCAGCCGTTGTGCCAAATCTTGTCTTGAATTTGTTGTTTTTGTAATAAAGATAAATGTCCATTAGGAATCCACAGAGTCCTAAGCCAGACTGTGACCTTGTCAGATTTGAACCCAGTCCTTCAGAACTCAAAAGCTACTGCATTAAAGGCTCATTCCTGCAAAATGCTGAACATTCTGACCCCAATTCATGTGAACCACACACATGCACATTTAAGCTCATGCTGAACTGAACTGGAGCCAGAATGCTCAGCACGTTGCAGGATCAAGCCCCTAATCACTGCACCACTCCCAGGGGTTCTCACAACAAAAAGTTTGGTGGCCTCAGAGTGCAGCCACCAACTCTTGCTGGTGGCTGTTCTGACAATTTTTCTAAAATACTTAATTAACTTTAGGGAAAACAAATATTCACAGATACATGTCCAAATTATTGTAATTTATTCATGCGTGTTTTTTTTTTGCACACTCAATAAAAATAGTGTACAGTTGTATTTTGGTGCCCCTGGCCTCCTGCTCCTTCCCCCAACCCTCCACAAATCCCTTAGCCCCTGCTGCCTCCCCCCAGCCTCCATCACCCTCCTAGACTCTGTTTTTCCTGGGCCCCCTATTGCCCTGAGCTTCCTTCCATGGCCTTGCACCCAGGTTCATCCCGCTCCTTGCCTCTTGACCACAGTTCCGGGTAAGGCCAGCACTGCTGAAGCCCCGCTCCCCTGGGCTGAAGTCAGAGCCCATGGCTGAACCAGGCGGGGTGGGGGTGCTCAAGCCCACGGCCGGAGCCTCTGGTTGAATTGGGGGTGTGGAGCTGAAACCCACCCCTGGTGTCCTACAGCTGAAGATGGGTTGGGGAGGCTGACGCCCACCCCCAGAACCCATAGGTGCTGCAGAAAAGGGCTGCTGCTTAGCCTCTAACCCATTTCTGCCCAGGAGGCTCTTTTGGCTACATGAAAACCCGCTGGTGGTCACATTTCAGAAACACTGACTTAGACCTCCTTTATATTTTAATTTTAACAGATCAGTTCTAAATTATCAAATTGTCATTGCTCCCCCTCCTCCATTTTGCCCCATTTCAAACAACAATCCCAGCAAAATCAGGAATGGTGAATAATCAGCGCTGGAGCAAGCAATCCAAAGGAGACATTTAATCTAAATTGGCTAGATTTGATTAATATTAAATCAACACTGCCATAGATATAACTAAAGTCACCCTCACCAGCGTAAACAAGTGATAAAGATATATCACTTTGGAACAATGAAAACCAAACATCTGATGACTGGACGACTTTACATTTTTAGTCACATTTCTATCATTTCCCATACACCCTCTGCCCCAATCTGGATTTCTGTCTGTGCAATGGCATTCTCAGCTATAATTTAATGGTGCACGAACTTTCACAACTGACAATTATATCACAGTTAGCTTGACCTGTTTCTGCCCTTAGAAACACTACTGGGGGAATCAGAACTTAAGGGTGAGCTGGCATTGAATGCATTATCTGTTTAGGCACAACCTGTTGCCAATACACATCTCCTCCATTTTCAAACTGTATTTTCCTTGAACAGACATAGAAAAGCCTACACTCCATTTAGGAGTTCTACTGGGTTTGTCCTGATGCTATAGTAGGGAAGTGATGCAGTTTTACTAAATGATGTCTGTTGTATAGCATTTTCCTTGAAGAATTTAGTATCCTAGAGCAACTGGTAAAATATCCTAAGCAAAAGCATTGTATGATTTAAACACTGAATTATGTTTTATTCTTCTTGATATGTGAAAGGCTTGATTATAGCTGTTGATAATCATCACCCAAGAGAGTATAATGGCACCAAAGCAAAGGCTGTGGAGATAGCTTTTGGATATCAAAAGTGACTGGCTGGCAGCACTGCCGAAAATAAAAAAGGAGATTCTGTATCTGCATTTTAAAACTCACTAACATTTTGATGCTTAGTCACACATATGGAGGTTATTTTAGCCAAAACTATGCAGTCAACGCAGCTGCTCTTCCATGGAGATGATCCTCAGGGAGGTCAGGAAAGATCTGAGTGCAAGTATATGAAGTGAGGGCTGAGCCATCTTTTTCTTAATTAAGATAGAAATAACTAAAAGTTGCTGTAAAAGGAGAAAAAAACCCACAAAAATCCAAAATACCCATCATATCATACAATATTGTACATCAGTTCTCTGCTTTATGAAGGGAGAGAAATCAGAAATAAAAAACAAAACAAAACTAGAGCAATGAGAGAAACAAGCCATAGGAAACAAAGAAAAAAAAGTGATACTCAATACAGCCTGGTCAGACAGAAGAAATACCACTGTGAGTCAGAAATTCATCATCCTACAACAATAATATTCTAACTATCTCCAATGTGGTTTCACCAGGCCAGCAACAAAGCTCTCTGCACACAACCATTTGTCTCAAACAACTCTAAAAATAAAGACCAAATGCCACAACATTTGTGGAATTCTTCCCTTCTATTACATGCTAATCTTTCATGAGCTGCCATATCATTTAATTCATTGAACCTGATTAACCTAAAAAGTATAGTTTCCAAAGCTTTAGTATCAGACACTTTGCAACCAATATGAAACATTGTTCTTGCAAATCAGAACGTGAGCATTGTAAGTGATATATGGGACAGATATACCTTGAATTATTAATAACTAGTGATTGCTTCTGGCCCTAAGAAATTAAAAAGGCTATCCAACTCTTTTTACCCCTGAATAGGATCCACCAATGAAGACAATAAGAATACGGTTCATGTAATCTGAGACACTTTGTCTAAGGAGCCACAGATCAGCCAATGTTGGGAGTCCCCCGCTGCAACTATTGAACTAAAATGGATAAATTAGAGCATTGTCAATCACATAAGCAAGAACATCTCGTAAATTTGCATGTGCAAATCTCTCTCTCTCCCTCCCCACCTAACTAAAAAGAATTCCAAGTTACCAAGCAAGAGTCACACCCAGGTTTCCTTTACAAACATATTGAGTGGGTCAGGAAAAGAGATGGGTAGGGAAGCTGCAAGTTAAACAAACTAGAAATTTAACTAGAAAGGTTAAAGGTCAAATTGGGCAAGCTGTTACCCAAGAAATCCAAGCCACAGCAAATTCAAAATTATCCATTGTTTCCTCGTAAATCAAATATATTGTGAATAATCTGATTTTTGCCCCCAAATTAGAATTTGCACATTTGTTTGCCTTGTGAGTCTGATCTATAGCCTTCTGTATGTAGAAACATCTCTTGTTCTATTGTTAATCCTAAACAATGCAAAATGTTTATGTAAAATCAAAGACTATATGGAGCAAGTCCTCAAAAGTTAGAGGATTATAAGGATTTTGTTGGTTTTCATTGTAAATAATTGTTGCACTCAAAAAGTAACAGGAATTGTCTGGAATAAGGAATGAGAAATATTATAAGACATAAACCAGGGTTTAACTTTGGGATATTAAGAGAAATTGCTTCAAAGGGGGAATCCCAATTGATGGGGGGGAGGGTAAATAATGAAATACAATTGTTAAAACAAATCCAACTTTAAAAGCCTCCAACAAGAAAAGGATTAAGGAAATTTGTTATACACCATCACCCTCTACTAGATCCCAGTGGAAGTAACAGATAACTGAGAGCTAAAATCCCAGAACCCACTTGAAATGTGTCCAGTAGGAAACAGAGTGTAGCCCCCCTCCAACAATCTCTGAAAGTAGGGTATATAAACTGAGGTCACCATATGCTCATGGGAGTGGACTGAACCAAACACAAGAAGCTGCAGAATCCTAAATGTAACCAATGCCTGGACCAGCCATGTGGAAAGGACTCTCAACCATCCCAGGGTTAAGACGATACGAATAAGTGGTGAGATTTAATCTCAAAGATTGTATCTCTGCTTCTATTCTTTAATTAACTATAAGTTATCTTGCAAAGTCTACATTCTCTAGTGAGACCAAAAGTAACCATACTGTAGATTCTAATTCCTTTGTAAGCCCAAGCAAATTGGCCTAATAGAGATTGAAAAGAATTGTTTTAAGCAATTGTTTTTAATATTCTAAATGGGTCCCTTTTGGGCCAATCTAGTCAAAGAGAAGTAAACACACTCTTCAAAGTTCCTTACAGACAAGTACACCCTTGGAAATGTGATAAATGTGTTAGGTATTAAAGAATTGAAAATTGTTGATCATAAGTAAACGTAATAAGAAATCTTGGTAATGTGCATTGTTCTTTGATATAACTACAGAGCCTCATCTCTAGTCTGTGATAAATTCTTGCAGAACTGTAGTGTGTGTGTGTGTGTAAGTAATACACACCATTGGGTGTATCTACATTTGAGTGGTGAACTGTTGATTATACATTAATATGGTTTGGGTGAATTAATAAATTGTTGGTAGGTTAAGAATAAGCAAGTGTCTTGATTGAAAAATTGTCTGGCATAAGGAAGGATTGAGAAATACAGTTCAAGTTATAAAAGAACTGAAAAGAACCCACTTCTAAAGTAGTAAGCTAACACTCCCTCGACTCAATAAAGAGGGTCATCCTATTGGTAGAGCCCTGCGTGGATTCAGAAATGTGTATCTGCATCCCATCCACTATCCATAAAAATTATCTGTGGATTTGCAGGGCTATACACTGGGGGCTGGGCTGAAGCGCCCAGGCATCACCCCTGCTACAGCCGGGTTTGGGGGACCGCGAGCAGCTATAGGGAGCCTGCGCAGAGTCCAGGACACTCCACCTGCCCTTGGCTGGGCGGGGAGTCTGCGGGTTGGGGACACAGCCAGGGGCTGCTCTCGGAGCCCCCGCCCCCACGGGCGGGTGGAGGGTCTGCCATGGCTCTCTGGCTGGGCTCCATGGTGGCCTGGCCACGGGGGAGGAGGAAGACCTGTGGAGCTGTCTGGGGGCTGTTCGGGCCACCTGCCCAGGGCTGGTGGAGGGTCCATCGCGGCTCCACCCAGCTGTCAGCATGACTCTTGCTGTGTCCGGGCTGTGCCTCAAAGCCTCGCCCCGCCTCTGGAGTCAGGTCAAAGAGAGCTGCGATGGCAGCTGGGGAGAGCCCGGGTCCCTCCACCAGCCCTGGGTGAGGGTCCCAGCCTGCCACCCAAGGCAGGTGGGGGGACCCAGGATCCCCAGAGCTGCCAGCGCGGCTGTCCTCTGGGCCGGGCGGGTAGCTGTGTGGAGCCACAGCAGACCCTCCACCTGCCCTGCCAGGGAGCAGCCCAAGCAGTCCCCGGCCCATGGCCCTGCCCCCCCAGCTCCCCTGCCAAATGTCCCAGCCTCCCCGCTCAGTGTCACTGGCCCCCAGTCCTCCCTCCCAGGGCAGGTGGAGAATCCGTGCCACTGTCACGGCATTGCTTTGACAGCAATATCACTGTTCCTCACAGCTGCCCGCCTGGTCCTTACCGTCCGCGCCCTGAGTAGATACGAAATTTGTATGGGCATCTGCACTGCTATCCTCAGAAATGGTCCACGCCTAGAAAGCGGATACCCACGGATTTGCAGGGCTCTGCTATTGGAGTCTAATACATTTTCAAACTTAGTTTGTTAGATTTCAACTTCGAAACACAATTGGCACCCTGCCAAATTTATAAATTGACCCCTTCCCCCTTCAAACGTATAGCATTTTAAATTAGTGAGACTTTCCCTAAACAATTCTGTCCAGCTAAGAAAAGAAGTCACACTATCATTAAGTTAATGACAGGTTTTCAAACACACTCAGAACTGACCTTATTCTGCTCCCATTAATATCAATAAGAGTAATTTAAAAATATATTTTAAATATCAAACCCTTAATTCTTATGTGTCTCTTCTTAGAAGTTCCATATTTTTAGACATTTCCATAATATATATAGGAAGAATGTATAGGATCCTCCATGCCTTTAGCCATTACCACGCCTTAGACAATTACGGGATGGAATCCAGTACATGCAAAAAAATGATCTGGGGAATCATGCAGAAATGGAGATTGTTCACTGAGACCTTTTCTGCATTACATTCAGTCTTTGTCTGCTGTTGATGAAATCCATACACCATGACTATTTTGAAGGCCACTGTACTTTTTTTCCATTGCCTTCATTAGCCTGAATATGTTATGCCACAGTGCAAGTCAAACTCATTATATTTAGATGGTAGTACTTTCATTTAAAATGACAAGCAAGGAGACAGGTCTATCTTGGCATGGCTGGCTGAAAAGAAGCAATTAGGAAATGCATGTATCAGTGCATATACAGTGGTCATAATTTAATAACAAATGTAAAATGTCATCAAGAAATGAAAGGTCATAAATATTATGGCTTTAGCTTGAAGAGTAAAAGTTTAGTCAGCTCAGTTCCAGTTCTTGGTCTGCATAGCCCTGTTTCTTATTTTTACTCTATGTCATATTGACAGTCTTTGCATTTATATAAAACCAGCTGTTATTTACAAAGCATCTTGTTTTGAGATAGAATATAAACATTATTTCACATTAATAGAAATGAACATGAATTCAACACTCTAATACCCAATGTAAAATATGCCATGAAAAGTTTGCATATTTAGAATTTATATTAGAATCAGAATGCTATTTCTGGCATGCAACCTTCTATGGCACCTCTGTATTTACACCTCTCACATTATTGTAGTAATCTTTGTACAAAATATATCTTGTTAGGCATCATTTGGAAACTTGTGTGATGGATGGTTGTGATTTGTATCAAGAGTTAGGAATATATGCTATAATTTGACTAAGGTGTGTGTAAATCAGGTATGTCAGTGGGACTTGTTGAAGAGGTCTATCTTAAACAAAGGAATGTGTATGTAATTCTCTGACCAGCCTGATATTCAGGCAAAGACAATGAAGGTTCATATTTATATGTAAGCAGAAACAAGACATCAAAACAGCAAGGGAGGAGATAGCAGGAAACAAAACAATTTCCATTTCAGCAAACACAAATGGGGGAAAAAGGAGAATGGAGCTTCCTTTGTCACCAGACTCCACATTGCCTTTCTCAGAATAATCCATTTAAAAGGTTTACTGGTCTATAATGACAGGGGATCTGAACCTCAGTTGATAAGCAATTGGATCATCTGATTGTACACAGAATTACTGTATTATAAGAGTGTTTAGAGTGAAGTCTTTTCTGAAAGCTAATGACACATTGATGATTAATATCATTGTGAATTGTATGTATTAACACTATGTAAGGAATTATGGATACTCGTTGATATTAGGCTGCACAGTCTGCCCAGACAAGAGGGAATGTCAAAACTATCTACTTGTCTCCTATGTAAATTAAGTATGGTGGAATCAGAAAAAATAGAAGCCCCAATTACAAAGAAACCATACAGAAATATTGAGAAACCCCCCAGCATGAGTTCATCCTGCCTCTTGAAATAAGTTCATTGAACTTTGGAAGATATAAGAAAGGACAGAAGTAATCTTTGGCATCCATCACTAGACAGACACAAGGGAACAGAGCTCTTGCAAGCTGAAGACGATGGGTCCTTCAGCCAAGCAGGGGTTAAAGTCTCTGGGAACTAAATGTAGATGAGAAACCTGCTTAAGCAAAGATCTTTCACCAAGGAAGACAACGAAAATCAGCCATGCATGCTTTAGTGGGACATCCTGACTGAGGGTAATTCAGCCATGGCTGGAAAGAAAAATAAGTGATGAGATAAACCATTTTGAACAAAGCCTGTATCTTGCTAGATTAAGTTTTAGATGTGTATTTTGTTTGGTTTTACTTGTAACACTATTATTTATACTTTAACTCACTTAATCCTATATATATTGTGTTAATACATTCATTTCATTTTTACCATAAACCAACTCAGAGTTGTGTTTAAAGGGAAGGGTGAATTTACCCCCACTTAGCTGTGGTGTGGTTTTGTCTCTTTACTGGAATAACATACCTTATTATTTCTCTGAGCTGTCCATGATAGGGCTGGATGCTACAGGGCACAAGGTTTTGGAGAAATTTAGCGCTGGGAGTGTGTTGGGGTCATCTTGCTGGTTGTAACCACGGCTAGTGGAAGCCAGAATGTGACTGATGTATTGCTAGCAAGCTGCTGGGGTCAGAGATGCTGGAGCAGGATTGCAGCTACACAGACACTCAGGGTATGACCTGCATGCTGTAGGATGGCTGGGAACAACTCAGGATGGGCACTACAGCCACAAAGCATTGTGAAACACTCAGGATGACAGGACAGGTGGTGACACAGCCCCTCACTAGTCTGGATTGTACCACTAAAGGGGGACACCTTCCATTTAGCACTAAGAAATTGTTACCGTGTCTCAAAATTGTTTCTAAATTCAAACTAAAAACAGATCCTCATTCTGCATTTATATAGGCACAATTTTTTCATGCTTCAATAGAACAACCTATGTTAATCTAAATGTTGTGCCCATTATAATCAATATATGTATGAGGTTAAAACCTGGATAAATTTAGATTGGCTCAGCTATTGTGTTTGCTATTTTCTTCATGAAAGCACAGATCATTTTTAAGTCATTTCACATTAGAAAAAGGACTTACCACATTAAAGATTAATAACCCATCATGCCTATGATTGGTCAATATTGGGCAATACTGGGTGCTTCAGAGGAAATAGTAAATCCCACCAAATGAAGATAATTATGAAATATGTATATATAGAGAGCGAGGAAGAAAGAGGCAGAAACCTTTTTCCTGACTTCAATTGGTGATTGATTAGAGTCCCATGTATTGTCCCTTGTGACTTTATTCAGCTTGTATAAATGCAGATAATAATATTGAATATTAATTCCTGTGTAGACCTACATTAAAAAAAACATGGTGATTTTTAGGGCTGTCAATTAATTGCACTTAACTCAAGCAATTAACACAAAACAAATTAACTAGATTAAAAAATAGTTGTGATCAACTACAGTTTTAATATCACTGTTAAACCATAATAAAATACCAATTTTAATGTATTATACATATTTTGGATGTTTTTCTACATTTTCAAATATATTGATTTCAATTACAACACAGAAAACAAATTGTACAGTGTTCAGTATATTATTTTTGTTACAAATATTTACACTGTACAAAAGAAATAGTATTTTTCAATTCATGTCAGATAAGTACTGTAGTGCAATCTCCTTATAGGGAAACTGAAACTTACAAATGTAGATTTTTTTTTTTTACGTAACTGCAGTCAAAAAACTAAAACAATGTAAAACTTGAGAGCCTATAAGTCCACTTAATCTTACTTCTTGTTCAGCCAATTGCTAAGAGAAACAAGTTTGTTTACGTTTAAGGCAGATAATGCTGCCCGCTTCTTATTTACAAGGTCACCTGAAAGTGAGGACAGGCATTCACATAGCACTGTTCTGGCCGGCGTTGGAAGGTATTTACATGCCAGCTATGTTAAACATTCGTGTGCACCTTCATGCATCCGCTATCTTTTTTTAAAAAAAAATCTTTCACAGTGCAAATATTTGTAATAAAAAAATCATAGAATGTGAGCACTGTATCTTTGAAAAAGTAGAAAAACATCCAAAATATTTATAATAAATTTAAATTGGTATTCTATTATTGTTTAACATTGTGATTAAAACTGTGATTAATCACCAGTTTTTTTAATCATGCGATTAATTGTGATTTTTTAAAAATAATTTCACAGTCCTAGTGATTTTGGGTGCTTCAGTGTTTTTTGGATGCACACTTTGAAGGGCCTGAGATTCCCAGAATGTGCTTAAGACCCAGCTACTGAAAATGAGCCCCTGGAATAGATGTCAAATTGGGAACCCCAAAAATGGAGCATCCAAAAATCACTAGTCACTTTTGAAAATCTAGGCCATAAGTGTCTCATCTTTTCCTGAATGTGACTTAGCTATTTGCCTTCAGGATACATTGCACTTTTTAATGTAATTTAGAATTAATTTGTGGAGCTCACCAATTCAAGTTCTGTTTTATATTTGTTCTGTTTAATGTCATTGGATCAGGCATTAATCACTTTCAGACTGCATTACCGCAAACATTATAGGTAGGGGTTCTTACAGGGAGAGGCATCTTCTCAACTGTGCACTGCTGCTGGAAATAACACAAGGAACAGGAGTTTTATGCAGTCTTACACCCACTTCTGTGCTATGTAACAGACTGGCATTAAGTAAGTAACTTCCCTCATTGCTTATATGGCATGGAACATTTTGGTATGGCATGGAACATTTTGGATTAACAATAAGCCTCATCATGATTCATCTCTTTCAGAGTTGTCTGGAACTTCTCAGAGAGCAGCAGATACAAAGAACAATGCTTTTTCCAGTGACTATCTTCTTGTCAGAATGATTTGAAGGACAATGAAGGTGTTTTGACTCATTTGACTAATATGGAACTCGGCTAAACATCCTAAGCTTACAGGTTCAACTTAAATGCTGAGTTCATGTTCTTCTTATGGGAGACTATGGAAAAAAGGAGCAGAGGCAGGGGGCAAGTAAAAGAACCCATTGGTGAGGGAAAGGTGATGGAAATAACCAAGTAGAAAATGAAGAGACTGAGAAAAATATTAAGAGTGTAATAGAGTTGGGAGGGAGAAGAAAAATGTATATTAGCAGTGAGGCTGGCAGCATAGCCTGTACTAAAGTTTATCCAACACTTCCCATTATAACACCTATTTTCAGTTGCTTATAACTTTGCTAAATTTTAACAATTTAGGCTGAAATTTAGGTCTCAGGTTTGTGGATTTTTTTGTTTTTAATTTTCAGCAAAAATAGTTCAGCTCTTTCAGAGAAAAAGATAAATATGTTTCCCCCCGTTTAAAAAAAACAAAACTTAACAGTTGAGCTAAGAAGCTCTAGGACCACCATGTCTTGGATTAGTGACTTGACATTTGGGAGGGGGTATCAGCCTGATGTCAGGAATGTGTCTTTTGCTGTTCCCATGTGATCAAGTTATAAGTCATTGAATAATTGCTGTTTAACAAATCTGTGCTGAACCTGTGCAGAGTTTGACTGAAAAATCCACAGAAGATTCTGTCTTCACTGAGCATGCTATACGTCAAGGGTACAGGGTGTGAATAGGACTTTCCCTGCAATCACTAATCACAGCTGCTTCAAGCCACTATGGATGTCATCTCCCTATACACCAACATTCCACATAATGATGACATTGTAGTCTGCCTCAAATATTTGCATGACAATTGACAACACTCAGATATCCACCCAAGCACATCAACAAACTAATCCATTTCATCCTCTGTCCAGGTTCCTTCCCCACTCTGAACTCTAGGGTACAGATGTGAGGACCTGCATGAAAGACCCCCTAAGCTTATTCTTACCAGCTTAGGTTAAAAACTTCTTCAAGGTACAAACTTTGTCTTGTCCTTGAACCCTATGCTGCCACCACCAAGCGTGTTAACCAAAGAACAGGGAAAGAGCCCACTTGGAGACGTCTTCCCCACCAAAATATCCCCCCAAGCCCTACACCCCCTTTCCTGGGGAAGGCTTGATAAAAATCCTCACCAATTTGCAGAGGTTAACACAGACCCAAACCCTTGGATCTTAAGAAAAATGAAAAAGCAATCAAGTTCTTAAAAGAAGAATTTTAATTGAAGAAAAAAATAAAGAATCACCTCTCTAAAATCAGGATGGTAAATATCTTACAGGGTAATCAGATTCAAAACGAGAATCCCTCTAGGCTAAACCTTAAGTTACAAAAAGACAAAAACTGGAATATACATTCCATTCAGCACAACCTATTTTACCAGCCATTTAACAAAAGGAAATCTAACACATTTCTAGCTAGATTACTTACTAACCTAACAGAAGTTCTGAGGAGTTATGAAAAGCATTCCTGATCTGTTCCCAGCAAAAGCATCACAAAGGCAGACCCTTTGTTCTGCCCCCCTCCAGCTTTGAAAGTAAGTATCTTGTCTTATTGGTCATTTTGGTCAGGTGCCAGCGAGGTTCTCTTAGCTTCTTAACCCTTTACAGGTGAAAGGGTTTTGCCTCTGGCCAGGAGGGATTTTATAGTTCTGTATACAGAAAGGTGATTACCCTTCCCTTTATATTTATGACATCCTCAATCATAACTTCACATTTCAACAACAAACAAATACTTTGACCAGACAATGGGAACAGTCATTGATACTAGAAGAAGGAGTCCCTAATATGCCAGTCTCTTCATGGGCCAACTTAAGGAAGAATTTCTGGACAAATGCAGAAACCACAAAAAAAAATATATGAAAATGGAAAAAAAATCCTCTGGACACAGGACCTAAGCTCCCCCATTGATTTCTACCACAACTTCAACAACCACCACCCATCCATCAAACTCTAGAACACACCTGTATGAGCATCAACTTCCCTGACACCACAATCAGCTTCATCAGTGAAATGATACAGACAACTATATATAAGAAACCCACAGATCATCACACTTACCTTTGCAGATCCAGTAACCACCTCAAACGCAGCAAGAAATCTGTTACTTATATCCAGGCACTCAGCTACCACAGAATATGCTCTGAAGAGAAAGACCAGGATACACACCTTAACACACCTAAAACCACCTTCACCAAACAAGGACACTCCACCAGAGAAGTAGATTGCATCATGGAATGGGCCACCAATTACCCCAAGAGAACCTGTTTCAATATGGGGAGAAAACCCTCCAATCACCATCTCTATTTGTCACTAATCACCCTGCATTGGAACCCATAAGGGGTATTATTAAACAGTTACAACCCATATTTGATGGGATCACACCCTAAAAGAAATCTTTCCTGAACCCCCTCTTCTAGCCTTCAACCCCCCCTCCCTCCTCAAACTTCCCCAATTTCATCTCAGAAGCAAGCTTCCCACAGACCAGGACCCACCAATTCAAAGTGGCACCAGATCCTGACAGAACAGATGCAAAACCTGCAGACATATTTCCACTGCTACAATGATCAACACTCCATCCACTAGACACATTTCAAACTCCATGGGACCTACACTTGCCTATCACAATATGTGGTATACCTCATCCAGTGCACTAAATGCACCACCAACAACTATGTGGGTCAAACCAGACAATCACTATGCTCCTGAATGAGCTCACACAGGAAAATGATAACAGAGAAAAACCACCATATAATCCATGGGTGAATGCTTTTTACAAAACAATCATTCCATATCTGACCTTCAGTCCGTGTCCCTAAGCAAATCTGCACAACACCTGTAAAAGATGAGTTTGGGAGCTTAAATTTATGAATTTGCTAACATTAAAAGTCATGTTTTTAATAAAGACACTGGATTTATTATTATAGCAATCTGTAACCCATTAATCCCCCACCACCCTTTTTTGCCCTTTGACTGCAGAGATGTTAACTGACCACTTCACGTTGAATGATCTCTTACAGTATGTGTTAGCTACTTGTGCTAAACAATCTGTTCCCCTTGTATTTAGCAGTGACACTCTGAGTACCTTTTCCAGACATTAAGAAGAGCTCTGTGTGGCTCAGAAGCTTGTCTCTCTCACCAACAGAAGTTGGTACAATAAAAGATATCATCTCACCCACCTTGTCTTTCTAATATCCTGGAACCAACACAGTTACAACAAAACAGCAAACAACGATGGAACAATTAATGTTTCCTGTTGCATCCTTAATTCAGTCCTTTTGTACACTTCACAGACTAATTCCATGATAACATATTACTTTTTCCAAGGACTCCTACTTCATTCAGTGCACAAAATGAATGATGCTCACTGAATGAGCCAGTAGACAATATTTTGTTTGCTTCTCATTGTGTGATATTTGTGTGTGTACTTATATAAATTTGTGGCTACTCAGTCCTAGTCTTGTGATATTTATTTTCTCTTCATCTTTGAGGATCTGACATTACAGACAGTTAGCCTCCCAACTTCCACTGAAATCAATCAGAGCTGAAGAAGAGCACTGTGAAGCTTGAAAACATGTCCCTGCCACCAACAGAAGTTGGTCCAATAAGAGATATTACCTCACCACCTTGTCTCTCTCCTTGACATCAATGGAAATTGCAAGCCCATTAGCAAGAATTTTTAATGAATCTGTAAACTCAGGGGTTGTACCGTATGATTGGAGAATTGCTAACATAGTTCCTATTTTTAAGAAAGGGAAAAAAAGTGATCCAAGTAATTATAGGCCTGTTAGTTTGACATCTGTAGTATGCAAGGTCTTGGAAAAAATTTTGAAGGAGAAGGTAGTTAAGGACATTGAAGTCAATGGTAAATGGGACAAAATACAACATGGTTTTACAAAAGGTAGATCGTGCCAAACCAACCTGATCTCCTTCTTTGAGAGAGTAACAGATTTTTTAGATAAAGGAAACGCAGTGGATCTAATTTACTTAGATTTTAGTAAGGCGTTTGATACTGTGCCACATGGGGAATTATTAGTTAAATTGGATAAGATGGGCATCAATAGGAAAATTGAAAGGTGGATAGGGAATTGGTTAAAGGGGAGACTACAACGGGTCCTACTGAAAGGTGAACTGTCAAGTTGGAGGGAGATTACCAGTGGAGTTCCTCAAGGATCAGTTTTGGGACCAATCTTATTTAATCTTTTTATTACTGACCTGGGCACAAAAAGTGGGAGTGTGCTAATAAAGTCTGCAGATGATACAAAGCTGGGAGGTATTGCTAATTTAGAGAAGGACAGGGATACCCTACAGGAGGATCTGGATGACCTTGTAAACTGGAGTAATAGGAATAGGATGAAATTTAATAGTGAGAAGTGTAAGGTCATGCATTTAGGGATTAATAACAAGAATTTTAGTTATAAGCTAGGGACGCATCAACTAGAAGTAACGGAGGAGGAAAAGGACCTTGGAGTATTGGTTGATCATAGGATGACTATGAGCTGCCAATGTGATATGGCTGTGAAAAAAGCTAATGTCGTCTTGGGATGCATCAGGAGAGGTATTTCCAGTAGGGATAAGGAGGTTTTAGTACCGTTATATAAGGCACTGGTGAGACCTCACCTGGAATACTGTGTGCAGTTCTGGTCTCCCATGTTTAAGAAGGATGAATTCAAACTGGAACAGGTACAGAGAAGGGCTACTAGGATGATCCGAGGAATGGAAAACTTGTCTTATGAAAGGAGACTCAGGGAGCTTGGCTTGTTTAGCCTAACTAAAAGAAGGTTGAGGGGAGATATGATTGCTCTCTATAAATATATCAGAGGGATAAATACCAGAGAGGGAGAGGAATTATTTAAACTCAGTACCAATGTGGACACAAGAACAAATGGATATAAACTGGCCACTAGGAAATTTAGATTAGAAATTAGACGAAGGTTTCTAACCATCAGAGGAGTGAAGTTTTGGAATAGCCTTCCGAGGGAAGTAGTGGGGGCAAAAGATCTATCTTGCTTTAAGATTAAACTCGATAAGTTTATGGAGGAGATGGTATGATGGGATAACATGGTTCTGGTAATTAAATATTCATGGTAAATAGGCCCAATGGCCTGTGATGGGTTTTTAGATGGGGTAAGATCCAAGTTACCCGGGAAAGAATTTTCTGTAGTATCTGGCTGATGAATCTTGCCCATATGCTCAGGGTTTAGCTGATCGCCATATTTGGGGTTGGGAAGGAATTTTCCTCCAGGGCAGATTGGAAGGCCCTGGAGGTTTTTCGCCTTCCTCTGTAGCATGGGGCACGGGTCACTTGCTGGAGGATTCTCTGCTCCTTGAGGTCTTCAAACTACAATTTGAGGACTTCAATAGCACAGATATAGGTGTGAGGTCTTTTTTAGGAGTGGTGGGTGAAATTCTGTGGCCTGCATTGTGCAGGAGGTCAGACTAGATGATCATAATGGTCCCTTCTGACCTAAATATCTATGAATCTATGAATCTATGAATCTAAGTTAGGCCTAGATCCTCAGAGGTATTTAGCTCCCATAGGACAATATTTATTAAAGCCAAATCTTCCTGATAGCCATATCCCTAGCTATTCAAAACTCTTCAGGAAACTTCATTTTAGTTATCTCCAGTTTTGGGGTCATTCGCAGAAGGTGATCACAGATTAATTTAAATCAAAAATCCACCAAAGACAAGAAGCTGCCATAAAAGATGAAAAGTAGTACCACAACTAGTAGGAATCATCACTTCATGAAGACTGACAGTTGCTTCACCATTGTGACAGAAGCAGCTTTTGGAATAAATAAATAAATAAATAGGTTTGCGGAGACCTCCAGGGATTTAACCATCACAGTTTCAGAGCCTCAGTTATATGCTACTTTATTGGAAGTGGAAACAAGCAATACATTTCAAATTGAGTATCAGTTCCCATTCTAACACCTGTCCTCAAATCATTCCTCAACTTTCAGAACCTTTGACTATTCTAGCTAAAAATTTCCATATTTGGTCTCTTCCCAAAAAGATTATATGATTTTTTTCCTCTCTTTTTCCTTTAATAATTTTGAGGAAATACTGTTCCACCATTTTGAACATGAGATGAGAGGGAAATATGCATTTTTCAAATTGTTAAAAAAAAATCTGATCTCATTTTTTTCAAACAAGCCCATAGCCAAAAGAGCTGATGTTCATTTGAAAGCTGAAACTTTACAAAAAAACTTCAGTAATCATCAGTGCCTTTCATCAACCTGTAGGAAATCAGTTTTGATTTGACAGCATGATAAGCCTTTGAAAATTGTGGTCTGAAAATTCCAGATTTGTTTCTCAGTTAGGCATTTTATAACCTTAGTAAAGGATTAATTGGCATGCATGCAGCACCATATTAGCTGTCCACTGTAAAGTTTAGTCAAATGTAGGTCTACAAGTCAGTGGAAACACTCTGGTCTTGGAGAAGGGCTCCTGCAGACTTGGTAAGGTGCTCAAAAGTTTGTCACACTGGTGCACCTTATGATCTTGTCAGCAACATTTCGCTGATCTGAACTTTCAACCATCCTTCAGCTCAACCTCAAAATTAATCATTTTTATGGTTAATATGTTTTTCCAGGCATGTTTCCTGGGGGAGTATTTATTTCAGAAGAAAAGAGTCAGGGATGGCAGCCGCCGGGGACAGGAAAATCTCTCAACTCCATCATCAAGGCAGGACCTCTTACTGGTATAGTAATGTTGATTAGCCATGTGATTTTTTAATTATGTTTTTTTTTTACCAGCAAAAAGACACAAATATATCAGCAAAAATTGTTTTTGTCAGATTAGCTTATTTTGTTCAGGCAACCAATATAAGGTATACTTGCAAAAGCACACATTTGCCTTTATAAGATGCATCTGCAGTCACCTGGTTTGCTGGTATAGCTAAACTGGCAAACCTTTTTTTTCATATAAATAAGGCCATAGTTAGACAGAAGGAAAGATAGTCATATACAATGGTTGGATTCTTCACAGATTTGTCAGTCTGTCACTTTTATTGGTAAATCATCCAGAAGCTCGAGAGTATCAATATACATTTTCATTTAAAATTATTCTCATATCTTTTCCAGAAGACACAGAAAGAAATTACTTGAGTCAGACCTGCACTTACTTCATTAATGACCATTTTTCAAAGGCTGCTCAATCTGGCAAGCTCTATGTTGAGTCTAACAGCTCCACTGACGTGAGCTTATATTAACCTATTGTTTTTTATTATCCTATGCAGCATGGCATACAATCACAGAATCATAGAAATCTACTGCTGGAGATATGATCAAGTTTACTTGGTCCATGCTGAGACAGGACCAAGTAAACCTAGACCATCCCTGACAGATGTTTGTCCAACCATTGGATTCCACAATCTCCCTTAGAAGCCTGTTCCAGAGCTTAACTATACTTATAGTTAGAAACATTTTTCTAACATCTAACCTAAATCTCCCTTGCTGCAGATTAATCTTACTTCTTGTCCTACCTTCAGTGGACATGGAGAACAAATGATCATTGTCCTCTTTGTAACACCCCTTAAGATATTTGAAGACTGTTATCAAGTCGTCACCCCCACCCCAGTCTTTTCTCAAGACTAAATATGCCCAGCTTTTTAAACCTTTCCTTACAGGTCAGGTTTTCCAAACCTTTTATCATTTTTGTTGCTCTCTTCTGGACTCTCTCCAGTTTGTTCACATATAATTATATGTGACTCTAAGAATCTCTAAAATACCAAAAAGTTGAGTAATACCAAAGGGGCACTGGTTATTAACATTTATATTGTGTTAGTACCATACGCCAACCAGACCAGGGCTCCATTGTTCAGTCCCCATTGTGGTAAGTACTGTTCAAACGTGTAAAGAAGAACTGTCCCAAAGAGCTTATAATCGAAAGGCAATACACAACATGTGGGCAAGATAGTAAAGCAGACTGAGGTGGGAGTTGAAAGATGGGGTAACAAACATGATAATATATGCATAGTTCCTAGCCATAATAAGAGAAGAATATAGAGTACTGCACTCTTTTGAATATTTATGATGTTTATATAGGGGAAATAAATGTACATATTGTGTTGTACCAAATGCTGTCTGATATGTTTCTTTCATCACCTCAAGGATCCTATTCAACTGGTAATTATTAAGATAAAGAGTTATTGGTACAGACTGTAGGTAATATAAAACATTGGCAGAGAGCATACACACAAAAAAAACCCTTGTAATGAGATACCATAACATCAGAGAACAGGTTATTATGGATTCATATTATACCTATTTGTATTTTATGTTTCAGAAATAACTGCTGATCATCAAATTGGGTCATATCCAAAAGATTACTGTCTTCTTATCAAAGAACAAGTTTCCTGAGTGTTATCTCAGGAAGTTCTCTCAGACAAGAACCCAGTTCTTTTCCCTCTTTGTCCTCTGTTTAACCATTAAGCCAGCATTTCTCAAAATGTGGGGCACACACAAGACATCCACATATGTATAAATTAATACAGGTAGGCCTTTAAACAACAAAAAATCTGGGAAATACTGCACTAGATAATAGTTTCTCCTTTTAAACAACATGAACACTTAAGACTTGAACCAGGACTGCCTACTCAATTCACATAAACTATCAAACAGTTCACAGTGGGTAAAGAATTTCAGCCACAATTTACCTGAGTGAAATTCTAATCTAACCAGTGACCTAGAGGAGAAATTACCCATATTTCATTGCCAATCTCATGAGCCATGAAGTCCTTCCAAATACACTATTTGACCTGTTTTATTAAAACAATTTAAGATAAAATAGATCACTTATCTAGGCAAAGGAGAACCAGAGAAAGTAAACACTAATGACCTATTAATAGCAATAGAAAAGTGCAGTTCTGTGGTTGCTTCCCTTATTTCACTACCACATGTTCATTTTGTATGAATATCCAATATATATTGTATTTTGATAAAGAAAGTGGACTGACTTGCCCTATTTCTACTCTGCAGCAGCAAATAAAAACCTAAATGTAACCATCTCCAAGGAGTGAAATCTCCACTGAACCCTAAAGTTAGTCAGGCTTAACAAAATTATGTTGGAAAGAAAATTTAGGTAACCCAACAATTTGCACTCCTTTCTGCTGTTACTAATAAGATAAATTTTCTATCACATCATCAATGCCATTCTTTAGGGTGTATATGGGAAAACAGGTATACCACTCACTTCTCTGGAGTTAGCTTGATATTTGCTTTTATTTTGCTACAGCCATGTGCTTGGAACAAAAGTAACATGAGAGATCAACTGAAATTCATGAATGAATTACTGCTGGAAGGCACAATACTTGGATTTTGTACTTAATATCAATCTTTTGGCAGGATAACATCTACAGCTGAGAAAAGTGGGCCTTAGCTTTTATTATTATTCATGCGTTGATCTTAAATTACCCCTTTTCCCAGATGGTCAGTCATCTCTCTGTTTTGAAATGCTAACTGGCATCATTATATTTGTTAGGCCACTGCAAACCCATTCTCCTTAAATTCAGTGCCATATGCAGTGTTTTATGACTGTGTGAAAGATGCCAAAGGAAAAATGAAAGAAAAAAAGAGGAGGAGATGCATGCTTGAGGGAATGGGAAAATCGCTGCCTGTTATCTCTGGAGCCTTTCTGGCCTTACTTTTTGATTTGTTTTATTTAAATTTTCCCAAATGAAAATCAACATGACCACCATTTTAACAATAAAGCTATCCCATGGGTTCTTCTATGTACAATATATCAGTCGCTGACAGAAAGACTACTTTCTTCAGAAATAGATGCTTACACAATCTTGGCCCTGTATTTGAACACAGAAATACTTTAAGCTGTTGTAGAAAGAGAAAGGAATACTCATACAATGCAGATAGTGTCATGGTGAAAATATTGATCTGAAGGGTGTGACAATAGGAGAAAAAGTGTGCCTTCAGCAATACTATTGCCTCCTCCTCCTCTGAGAAAAAAGCATAGCATGTACTCATCTAGTGGGTCTGGAGCTAAGGCCACAAAGAGATTTGCACATCGCACCCATCTGCCACTTTATACACCACTGAGATCCTCAACACCCATAGTGTTCCCTAGGTGCCTATGTTTGTGCTGATGGGCTTATGAAAAATCACACCTACACCTACCCTGCCAGGCTATTTTGTGTGAACTCACCAGACAGGCCCAATCCAGTAGGTGCTCTCTGCATACACCTACCTGATCAGACTGCTTCATGTGACTTGGGCAGCCAAAAGCCTATCTTGCCTAGTTTGTGAATCGCCATGCAGCTCAGGTGTGAGATAGAGGTGAGACAGTAGGGTGCATGTAAAGACTAGGGATAGTCGCCCACCTTCCAAATGCTTAGAAGGAGGCTGCAGTACGCAAACCCACAGACAAAAATTTAGGCACCAAGTGAGTTTAGGTGCCTCCAGGGTTAGGCGGGAGCCGAAAATGACTTTTGTGGAGTTCAGTGATGCCTTAAAACAGGATTTAGGATCCTTAGTACCTTTGTGGATTGCATCCCAACATACTATTTCCACAGGTAAGAGACTCTCACTTATGGAAGGAGTTCTTGCATCACGAACTGCCACCTTTATTGTCACATACAACTTGAGCAGTGTGTCTGGCTTGACTAAAACAAAGTCACAGATACTTTGTCTGCTAGGATTCAATAAATTATTAATCTTTCCCCAATCTGGGAAAGGGCATGCTCAAAATATTCCAAACCAAAAAGTCAAAATTCAGATTTTCCAACCAGGTTTTTAGCTTGCATTGCCCCAAAGTTTAGTCCCCACGCATGAAAATTAACAGCCCCAGCATTCAGATTCAGGATGCCTATAGCTTCCAGAGTTTAAATTGTCCTTACTCAAACTAAGGAGAGCTATATTTATCTGGCCCTTCTCCGGTCCTTGTTGATCCCAGATTGCTCAATAAACCTCAGCTGGCCTTTCAGGATTAAATCAGAGCAATTAGCACTTGCCTTTTCTGGCTAATTGTTGTTAAGGTAATTCAACTGTTTCCCAAGTACCATCACTCTCTGATGCTCATTTGATTCCCCAAGAAAGTGAGAAAGAAACTAGAACAGAAAAATGCTACAGCACAAATAGCCATAAAATGGGGTGGGGGGGGAGGGGAGGGGAGGGGGGAGACAAGACAATCTTTCACACTCCATTTGTTTCATATTCATTTACTTAATAATTACATATGCAGTATAAGAGTTTTATAAACTACAGAAACTTCTAAAAGGTAAGGAAGAAAAATAAACCATCCCTAATATATACAACCTCACTCCCACAAAATAGCAGATTACTCTGTCACAATTGCAGTTATCTACCCAACCTCATCCCATGTTAAAGAATTTGTTAACATCTTTCATACATATACACACACACACAGAGAGAGAGAGAGAGAGAGAGAGAGAGAGAGAGCGCTGAATCTTTATACACCACTACACAGACCTGTTCATTCTTGCTAGTGTCTTCAGTTGCATCAAATGTAATTGCAGGCCTATAGTATTTCAAAGAACCATTTTATGTACAGACAGGAAAGTCAACTGGGTATTTAACTTGAATTTTTTATTGGGCTACCTTGTCTGTAGCAAATTGTGTTCCGTGAAGTTACTAACAAACACTGTACACCGAAAGCTAAGAGACCAACACACCTTTATGCATTTGAAAGCATATATAACTCTCCTCTGTTCTCATTTCTCTATAATCGTTGACTCTTTCCTCACTTTCTTTATTCTTCTCAATTCCAAATCTCTCTCTCTCTCATATTCCTCTAAAATCTATGCATGGCTTCAACAAATCCACTTTTCCCTTCCTTTCTATTCTTCCTCAAACCATCTTTTTTTGCCTCTCCATTTTTGTCTGACAGTTTAATCTTTGGTTGCATCTTCTGGAAAAATAAATGCTTTGGTGTCATTCCACTCTACATCAAGAATCCATTCTCTGTCCTCTCCCTCCAAGCCATCTTTCTCCCATACCTTGTCACTAATTTATCAGCTCTTCTCAACCCACTCTCACCATTTCGATACTTCTCCTTGCCAAGTCCATCAATTTTGCTTGTTCACCTCCACCTCTATCAAATGTTCAAGCTGCCATCCTGAAATCACCCCTTTCCTTTGTTCTACTTAATTCTCTGTTCTCTTCCCCCATTCTTTGTTTCAATTTTCCATCATTCCCTAGTCTATTTATTTCTACATCTTTTTTCCCCCAATCAATATGATGAATAATCCCCATCTATTCAATTATTGGCACCCCTCCTCCATCAATATACTCAAGCCCAGATCCACACAGGTAATCAGGTGCCTAACCTCTAGATGTAGGTGCTACTGTACACCACAACCCCTCCCCACCTAGCTGCTGCCTAACCCTGTAAGCACCTCAATTTTCACTGTAAGAGTTCCCTTGGCACTTATGATTCTGCATCTAGGCATGTGCACTGTTGTCTCACTCTAGGTACCTGCCTCAGACCTAACCCCCAGCATGATCCTCAAACCAGGAGAAGGAAGGTGGGGTCTATCTTATTTGCAGGGCCAATCCGATGGGTATGCTTGAAGCATGCCTATTGGATTTGGACCCCATTCGAAGTCCAGCTGGAGGAAGAGGAGGTTGTGCTTCCTCTCTTATAACCATCAGCCCAGTGATTAGAATGCTCACTTGGGATGTGGGAGGCCCAGGTTCCATTCTCCTCTCCATCTGATGGGGAGAAATGATTTGAACAGACATCTTTCATCTCAGGAGAGTTCACTAACCACTGTGATTGTCTGAGGTGGGGTCCCTCAATCTCTCCTGTTGAAGCTGTTCCTCTTTGGATACATAAAGGGCTTGGGAGCTGGGTCTCCCCTCTTCACTCACTTTCTCTGTCCAATGACTAGGTGCCTATCTTTCCCTATTCATTGTTCTCCCTATTGTATAGGGGGCTAACCTATTGTTGTTCCAGTGATTTTCCAGGACGTAAAAATTAAGCACTGCAACACCAAATCACTTGTGGATCTGGGTCCAAAGTTTCTGTCTCAGTCCTTCATCCCTTTTAGTTTGTTTAAGGGAAGCAATGCAGCTAGGGCTTAACCAACCTAAAATAAAAACCAGAAAGAGTTTTCATGATTTATGTGACAGACATGCATGCACAGAATCCGCTTACAGCAGAGGCTAATGATCAGAAATTCCAAAGGAATCTGGAACCATGTATCCCACCTTTAAGCCCTCCCAGAATCTGTTACAGGTTTATGAAATTTAGAGGGATTTTCATAAACCGGTTGCACATGTGGAACAGCAAATGTTGTTGGTTTTAATACCACTAGATTATGAGATGAAGTTCCACAGGTAGCAAGATACTGCAGGGATTTCAGACAATATCATAAACCCGTGAATTAAAACATGGTCTTTTAAGCCCTGATTGAGGCTTCAGAACTGCAATGGTATCTATTGACGTTGCCTGGAGCACAGCCTGAAACAAAAGCAAAGAAGCTGCAGCTGCCTGAATGAAACCAGGCAGAAACACTGAGTGTGCATTAGTATAGAGAAGTAACTTAGGGATTAAATTGGAATTTGCCAGGGGTGGTTTTTAAACCTAACGATGGCCTGCCTACTATATTAATATATGCTGTACTGATAAATATTTTAGGGAAACATCTATTTTCTTGTCATAGAGGTCTAGCTTGTATAAGAAAATCCTGTCAGTAACGATCAATCATATCCATGTGGCTATACAAATATTGATGGATAAGCAGCGACAAAAATGCAGTGTAAGAAAGTAACATTTATTTTTCAGCTGATGTTATCTTCAGCTAAGTTGAAATTAGAAACCAAACTGTATTCATATCCTACTCTTGTCTTTGGTGTTTTCTGCCAATGTGCTCTGCAAGCCCTTTATTCAAATTTCTCCTTAAAATACACTTCTTCTCTTAATCCTACCACTGTTAACACACCCACATTAGTTAAGCACCTGTGTAAGGTTTAGCGTACACTACAAAGTTTTGCCAATAGAGCTCTCAGGTAGAAGTGTGACAAAAAAATAAATAAATCACACCTTCTAGTCAACACTGCAAAACTCCCAGCATAGATGCCACTATGCTGACTGAAGAGTGCATCATAGGATCAGGGTCAATGTCTGAATCATTGGACAGTCATTGTTTAACAACTGTTAGCCTGAGTCTCTCTTCTTTCCCTGACCTGTGAGTTGCATGTGACTGTTCAGAACAGTCATGTTTGGGGTTTTGTTGGAAACTGCATAAAAAAAACCACATGCGAGCAAATGCTATTCCTTGGAATTCCCAGGGGACACAAACACTGCATTACACACATTCAATTTCTGTTCATACAATCAATGAAAACATCCACATCCCATCATGTGACTAACAGTGTTTGCAATTGACTTTAAAATAATTCCTTTCAACATTTTCCGTAGAGTCAGAGGGCAAATAATTCCATTCACATTATATTTGGGGAGATGCTTCCAACTAATACATTTCAGGTTTCTAGGACATGCATAATGTTCAGTCAGAATCTTGTAAAAATCTGTGTTTTCCAGGCAACTTTGACTTCAGCAGTTGATAGTGAAAAAAACAAACAAAAAACCAACCAACTTTCCTTTTCCCTGTAATAGGAGATAGTCAGCTTAATCTGTCATGAAGCTCATTATGATGTGTGAAAGGCTTTCATATCAGTACAAACTGTCTAAATATGTTCTTGAACATGGAAAGTTAGGTATCAAATTGCTACTTTGGGAGTGATATGCAAATAAGAAGATGTAATATTAGCATGGGAATAACTATGCTATTACTTGTGTAAGCTTCAGACCTGCTCAGTATGAAGTAGATATTTCCAGAAACCTGTGCAGTTTATGAGCTACCTCAATGCAACTGACTAGTCTACAGTGTTCTTCCATTATAAGTTGAGACATTGACATAAAAATATTGTCTTGTTCATCTGCTATATCATAGACTTCCACTCTGTAGAAGCTCCTAATTCCCAATATATATTTAAAAGAATGTGGTTTATGAAAAACATCAGAATCAGTGTTAAATCTTGGAGTGAAATATTTTTGCTCTAGTATGGTCTCAATTACATAAAGGTGAGTTCACATACTAAATACTATTAAACGTGGCCTCTAAATAAGGAAGTGTCAGAATTTCGGCTCTCAAGTCTTGTTAAACCAGCTCTCTTTATAGTAAAATAGTGCAGTATTAGGAAACTATTAGTCTCCTTGCTACTCAGAGCTGGTCAAAACATTTATGTGAAAAAAAATTACAAAAAAAATTAAAAATTCACAAACAAGTGTTTTTAACCACATTTTAAAAATTAACTTTTTTTTGTAGAATTAGTGTTCAACATTACAACTGATCAAATCCTTCTGCTGATCACTTTGAACATCTTCAGCTGAATGACTTCTCTTAACTAATGCATCATAATCACAATCATTGTTCACTAAATGAATTTAGAATACTACCATTGTTAGAAGAAATCTGTGAAAGTGAAACCAGAAGGTGTCCAAATATTGTTCCTTGGACTACCCGCAAAATAATAACCTGCAAAGACAATCTTGTTCCCTTTAATTGTGATTTAATAAGCCTGTGAGCTAGGCTAATGTTCCAGTTTCAAAACTTCTAACCACTTACTTTAGAAATTAATATATTGTAATCTACAATTTGAATAGCTTTTTGTAGGATAAAGGAATAGCATAAGTGATGTTATCCTCTACTATGCTATATAGATATTTAGCAGTTGACGAACTTTGGTATACAAGAGTTAGGCCCCAGCTCAGAAAAGCACTTACTTAATTTTAAGTATTTTAACTAAACTGGGGAGTATTGATAAATGTGTACCTTAATACAAACTGAAGCAAAAGCTTTTCACTTAGCAAAACTGAAAGTAGTGGGCAACAGGATTGTTTTCAGTCTACATTTTACCCTAGTGATTGCCAACACTGCCATAAGCGATAGAAATAATGGGTGTATGAGATGGAAAAAAGTTAGGAGACAAAAAGCTTGCATGAAAATTAGACAAAATTTGCCTCTCTTGCTCTACTTACTAGTTGTAATTATAATTTCACACAGTGTGTGTATGCAGATGCAGTGCCTGTTAGACCACATTAACTTGCATATGGAAGTGAGAGCAATCAAATCCTATTAATTTCAAAGAGGATTCTCAAAGGAGAGTCTTTGGTTAATGTAAATTAATGGAACCTTTTTTGACAACACTAGCAAAAATAAAATAGCATTAAGATTCAGACTGAAATTCGTAAGAGTAAGGAAAGGAAAGAGTAAAGAAGAAAGATCTTGTTAAAATGAGTGTTAATTTAGCATCATCCTACTCGACTGCACTGATGTGAGCTATTTTTGTATTTAACTTAAATGACTTTGCTCTGATTGCCAGTTTTGAGATCCCAATGTCAGTTAAATGGGCCTCACTCTTGCACCCCAACTCAGTGGAGAGCCTCTGCATAGTAGAATCAATGTGGTTGCACTCCAGGGTGGAAGGAGAAGATGCAGGGAGCCAGAATTTGTTGAGACGGATCTTTAATGGGCCATAGCTGGGCAGATTGTTACCAATACCAGTAAAAATTCAGAAAACAATGTGCTTAATTCATAGTAATTTATTTGAGAAAGAATCACATAAGCAGTAAAGGTTATATTATACACATCTCCCTAATAAGCCTCAACTCCCCAAGCATAAACCCTCAGTAACTATGTTGGCCTTACACAGTATCCTGATTGGAAAACAAAGCCTGCATAGCTACCAGTTCTAGATGGAGACCTCTTTTCCTCTCTTCTTTTCTCCTTTCAGGTACTTGGTCTGTGAAATGTCCCCCAGAAGCAGGGTCTTAGTTACCCCGAGGCCTTCTGTCTTACAGTGTCAAGGGCCTCTTCAGATGTTAATGGAGGAACTAACTAACTAATTTACTCTGCTTAGCATTTACACTATTTGTTCTCAAAGGGGTCACATGTTCCAAAAATATGCCCTATGGGCATTCATTACTGGTTTTCTCTAATTAATACTTTGGAGGACACAGACACAGACCAAAGATCTATCAACATTTACCCTCTCAACAATTATTCACTTAAGCTCTTAGCATGATGTGATCCAAAAAAAATCATTTTGACCAGGGTCAGCTTGTACCAAGCCCATTGATTGCATGATTTTAGTTCTTCTTTACTTCGTGAGCTGGTGCCCTGGGCTCATATATTCCGAAGTTCGATGTTGAAACATACATGCAAATCAAGCCTTTATTAACCATTCAGATGCAGTTTCAGCACTTCCAGTAATTTTACACACCATCTATATAATGCTAAGAGAATCCTGTTCCCAGAATCCTCTATTCAATTCAGAAATACCAAGCCAAACCAAACTCATGCTTACCACATTCATTCCTATAAATCACACATCAATCAATTCATAATTTGGCACTATCCCAACAGGGTGGTGCTCCAAAGAAAGCCTACTCTCTGGAGATTCGTATGTGACCATGCACTGAGGTCTCTTAGAGGCAGGGGGAGTATAGGCAGGGAGCAGGGTGGGGCCTGTATGTATTCACAAGCCTTTCACTCTTGGAAGGGAGTGGAACATTATAAATATAGAGCCTTGTACAGCCCTGGGGCTGGAATAGCAGGTTACTCCCATGGATATACCATATACCCAACCTATTACTTGGATTGAGTGCTGGGTTCAAGATTTGGGCCTATGAGAACAAAAAGTTAGTTCTGGTTTTCTGAGATTTTGGACATTTCAATGAAATTTCATGCTGTAGGGATACTACAAATCATGTTGCATTAAAGATATTTCTGTCCACCATCTATTTTTATGCATTATATATTGAGATTCAGTTCTAGATATGTATTAATTTAAGCTGTGCCAAAAGAAGCTGTCAAGGCTGATTTCCCACTCTAGTACTTTGAATGCAGAAGGTGGGGACCTGCAAGGATTTTTAAAAATTAATACTAGCCACTCCAGGCTTGTATTAAACTCCCAAGTTTACAGCCTCTCTCTGACCTTGGATGGGTAGATGCTGCCACCACCCAAGTGCAAAAAAACCCCTTGGGACCGAGGAAGGCACACTTGGGAATTCCTCCATGTGGGGTACCCTCAAGCCCTTTCACCTCCCCTCCGGGGGAGAGCAGAGAAAGAAAACCAGCTGTTGCAACAAGCTAATTAAACAACCTATGCACACTTCTTAAGAACAGGATTGAATTTGTGTCCTAAAAGAGGTAAATTTTATTAAAAACAAAAAAGAAAATACATTTGGAAAGTAGGCTTTGTGGTAGATTGAAAAAGAACCAATTATAAGGATTAAGCATCAAAATAACTTTCTTGAGGTTCGGTTTAAAGGTTACAAGCAAAACAAAAGCATTTGGGAGTTAGCACAGAGGAGTCCACAAGCCAATAAGAAACAAAAGAAATAACCCTAATCGCGTCTTCCTAGACATTCCCTGATTTACTTACATTTGGGGTTTCAGATAAGCAATTCCTAGGTATGATTTGATGATGATTTGTCATAGCTAGTTTAGCTTCTCACAGCATTGATGCTCTGTGTTCCCTCTCTCTGAGAGAAGACTCCCCTTTTGTCTGTCTGTTGTTCTCCAATTTTAAGAAGTTCTAGCCTTCCTGTTGGCTCTTTTGGCCAGGTGCCCTTTACCTATGCATGCATGCAGACTTTAACCCTTGACATGTAAAGCAAATAGAGAAAAGCTACCAAGAGGGATTCCATGGTTAACTGGCAGGCTGGAGTGTCCACAACAGGGAGTTACCCTCTCTCTCATTTATCACAGAAGCAAAGAAAAATCTAAAAATATAAGGTTTCTGATTTTGGTTACCTTTGTGTGACCCTGATAACATCAGTGGGAGTCTAGGAGTGTAACAAGAACAGATTCTGTCCCAGGTCCTGGGAATCAATAGATTATAATAAAAATAACTTGGTCATATGTAGCAGATACAACATGTCAGGTTTTGTATCACTGTTTTGCTGCACTGGTTACAATGCTGAGTTCACAGTCTAAATGTCTTTTAAAATTATTTAAGAAGGAATATAACAGTGGCCTGTAATAAGCAAAGATCACTTCCCCATCTCTTGAGGTCACTATCAAATGTTAGGTCTCAGAGTAGCAGCCGTGTTAGTCTGTATTCGCAAAAAGAAAAAGGAGTACTTGTGGCGCCTTAGAGACTAACCAATTTATTTGAGCATTCACTGAATGCATCTGATGAAGTGAGCTGTAGCTCATGAAAGCTTAATGCTCAAATAAATCTGTTAGTTTTGAAGGTGCCACAAGTAGTCCTTTTCTTTTATCAAACGTTACTTTAACTTCCCCTAAATTTAAAAGAACTTTGCTCTCACAAAATACCACTGTGGAAGATTTCAGAGTAACAAAACTGAAAGAAATGCCAATGAACCTAGAGAACTTGGCTTTTTCAGAACTGCCCCCAAGCTCAATGACCTCTAGTGGAAATATGGTGTGCTTTAAATGAGTGAGAGTTGGGCTGATCAAGTGAAAGTTGAGGAATATGGAGAGCCTAGATAAACACTGCCTGATGCAGTGCCCCCAGTCAACATCCTGTAGCTCCAATAAACTGTTCAAGAGAATTGACAACACCAGGTCTTGTCTGCAGTTTTCAAGCAATATGTTATGACGGTGATCTAATTGTTTAGCTGGAAAAGCCAGCCTTTGGATCTTGTTATACCTTTGTCTGCGACATCAGAGAGCCCTCTATTATCAAATTTCTGTTCCCACGGCAAATACATATGTCATCAAATCACCCCGTAGCCTTCTCTTTGATAAGCTAAATAGGTTAAGTTCCTTGACTCTATTACTATAAGGCATATTTTCTGATCCTTTAATCATTCTTGAGGCTCTTCTCTGAACATTCTCTTTTGCAAAATCCTTACTGAAGTGTAGACACCCAAACTGGACACACTAAGGTGAATCAGTGCCAAATACAGAGGCAATATAACCTCTACTCCTATGCAATATTCCCATCTACACCAAATATTTCTTTAACTCTTTTTTCAACAGTGTTGCACTGCAAGCTCATGTTCAGCTGATTATCTATCATGACCCCAAATCTTTTTCAGAGTCACTATTCCCAGGATAGAATCTGCCATCCTTTAAGGATGTCATACATCTAGAAACAGAGGAGGTAGGCTTTTATATTTTGTTGTATTGAAAACGTATTGTTTGCTTGGACTTAGCTTACCAAATGATGCAGATCCCTCTGTAGTAGTGACATGTCTTCCTCATGGCTTCTCTCTCCCCCAATCTCTGGGTCATCTGCAAACTTTATCAGTAATTGTTTTATGTTTTCTTCCAGGTCATTGATAAAAATTGTATGGCAGAGGGTCAAGAACAATCCCCGTTGGACCCCACTAGCGATACATCACTCAGTTATGATACCCCATATACAATTACATTTCGAGACATATCAGATAGCCAGTTTTAATGTACTTAATATTTGACATATTATTCTAATTTATTAATACAAATATTATGTGGTATCTGCAGCAACTTTCATGGAACTTGGGGAGAGAAGTGCAGGTTGCAGGAGAGAAGAGTGTGGAGGAGGCACTAGGAAGTTACTCTATATGTACATGGCTAGATTGCTAGCTGCAGTTGCCTCAGTAAATACTTCTTTTAATAAACAGCCAGTTTAGTTTTTTACAAGGATTGAATCTTTTCATGTTATTACCTAGCATTAAATACAAATAGTGGAGTTATCCTCTTCCCCTGCCCCCATGTGAGCCAGGTTCTGGTGCTTTCCTTAGGGGGGCTGAGCCCCATCTCTCCCCCGACAAGTGAGCTCAGATCTGAGGGTAGCCATCCAGTGGTGCTTGAGTCCTGCTCCCTGACTTCATGTGTGCCAGAATCTGGGTGCCCTATCCAACTAAGGGGATCTGAGCCCCATCCCTATCCTCTCTTAATGGGAGTTAGGTTCTAGGGTCTTGCCTCTCTGGGGATGTCTGAGCCCTCCTTTCCTACCCCACCCCCCTGTGATCCAGGATCTGGGGAAGTTCTACCCTTCTGGGTGTGGAGCTTAGAACAGGCATGCTCAGAGCATGCACCAAGAACACACTGCTAAGACTGGGGTGAGGAGCTGGAAATGGGCACGCCTGACACAAATCAGAGACTCTCCAGAGGGAGAACACCTATAGAAATGAATGGAGCAGTTCACACCTTTCAGAGCTTTTTTCTGAGGCTTAATTCATCTCCACTGGATATTTTCTGTCAGGTGAGAACATGTCAGTGTTATACATGGGCCACTCCACAGCTCTCTCAGCATGCAACTTTGAAGTCCGAAATTCACCCTGGACTGAAATCTGAGAATAAATTGTAAACATTTGGGAAAAATCTGCTTTAGTTAATGTGTGAATAATCCACACCCCAGAGTGATTTAAATTATACCAACCTAAGTGCCAGTGTAGACAGTGCTATGTCTGCAAGAGAACTTCTCCTGCTGACATAGCTACTGCCTCTCACAAAGGCAGGAGTTAAGTTGATGGGAGAGCTCTCTCCCATTGTCTTAGAGCATCTCCACCACAAGGACTGCAGCGCTGGAAGTGCTGTAGTGCAGATGTAGCCTCAGAAATGTAATCTGAGTATAGAAGAATAATCAGGAGGTGCTGAAATTATTTTTGAAGAGAAAATAAGTGACACCTGTGAGTGCTCACTGAGAGAGAATGGGTTGATTAGTGATGCTAGAGTAGGTGGTAACAGGGAAGAAGGGTTGGGTCTGCAGTGAGGGACTTCAGGCTACAGAACCAAGGTAACATGTGGCTCTCCAGTAAGCTGCTGCCTGTGATGTGTATGCAGTGGCACAGGGCAGTAAACAGCAAAGGGCAACTTTGTACATGTTAATGTTTCTATAGTGCTAGCTAATGGCTTAATAAGATGGGAAGGGGTGGGAGAGCTGAAAGTGGTGTGGGGGCTACATGTGGGAAATGGTGGGGCAGGGAATGAAGTTTGGAGGTGCACTAACCTTCTCATACATGCTTAAAAAGTTATTGTAACAACCAGGTAATAAAAAACGGTCAAGTTTTTGGGACAGAGACCCTGGAAGAGATTTCACTCACCAGCCTGTTAGCAACAACACATGGCAAACACTTCAAAACATGACCATTACCTCCATTACATTAAATAAAATGTGAGAGGGTGGAAGAAGGAGAAGGAGGGAAGCTCTGAGGAATGACATGGCAACCATGTGGCCTGATGGACAGACACTGGAGCTGGGCTATTCCTAGGTCTGCCAGTTGCCTGCTGAGTGGCCTTGGGCAAGTCACTTTATTTCTCTGTGCCTCAGTTTCCCATCTGTAAAATGGGGGTAATAATGTAAAGTTCTTTGAGAGCAACACATGAGAAGCACTATGTAAAAGCCAGATCTTTTGATTATTACCTTAACTGGAAACCTAGGTTACAGCTACAACTGTCTAAATGGCCATTAACTCCTACCAACAAACATTTCTTCATCTGTTTGAAAAATTATGGAATTAAATGGCAAAACTCTTTGTTAATAGAAAGGTAAGGTTGCCCGGTGATAGCTTGTGTCATCCAGAATGTCAAGTTCAGCAAAACTCAAACTTCTAAACAAGAAAATATAGAATTAAGGCAAATGGCCCTGCAACTTTAACTCTGCCTTCTTTGAGCAATGCCTCAGTATACCCTTAACACACACATTCCCAGTCTCCCTTTCCACAGGACTGGAGTGATGCTACCTGCACTTGTCCTATGTTTGAAACACCGAGCCTACTCCCAGGACCAAACTTCACATTTGTAAATTTTAACAATCACTTCATAGCCTTTTACAACCCTTCACACATGCACACAAGATAAGATCCAAACCTACACTTTCCCCTCAACATAATTAAATCCACAGACTGCTCTCATGGTCCCTCTCACTACTGACAATACCCACAGCAAGAAGATTCCAGTGCCAAGCTACTGACATAATCCACACAATTCTGTATTGAAATGATGCCAACTGGAACCCTGAAGTACTCATGACCCTCTTTCTTTGATAAACATGCATGGGGGGGTTCAGACAGATCTTCTCACATCACAGCCACAGCTCTCCCCCAAGCTGCTCCAACTTATTCCTTCACCATTCAGTATAGTTATACTTAACATATGGAATGCAGCTGGAGTGCATGCAGAGAACTCCCAGTGGCTATTGTCAGTTCCCAGGGGACAGAGTTAAGATTCCAGGGGCATTAACCTTAACTCTATTTCCTCGTTTTAGAAGTTTCATTGTTGCTGAACATGATGTTTTGGAAGGACATGCATGATCACTTGGCAACTATAACTCTGTACCAACAAAGTTTTTTGCCATTTAATATATATTCTGTTGGCACATAATAAATGTCATGATCACTTACACCTCAAGAAACCACTAACTTAGTTCTGTGTTAGGATCCTCTTTATTTGTCAACATGAGATTTAGTATAGAATTCTCCCATGTTGGATGCAACATTTCTTAAATTGGGAATCAGTCCTTTATAACGTTTAAGAATACCAAGGATGTTTTAGTACTGGCATAACGCCTGTAGAGTATGTTATTTGCATTGAACTCACCCATGATAAATGCAGATTTTTTCCCCTCTATACATTATAAATAGGTGCTCAGGGAGTTGGTCACCCTGTTCTCAAGTGAGAGTTGGCGGTCTTTAACAGACACCAATTAGTATCTCATTGTGCGCTGTATCTGTTATAGATCATAATTCTAAGCATTCAATACAACTCATGATGTACATCCCAAGATGTACAGTGTAATGAATGACTAATTTTGACAATTCTCCTTATTCTGTCAGTTCAAACATCCAATATCAAGCTTTTATTATGCACAAGTAAAGCAGTTAACAGAAAAGTCAGTACAAATAGCAAGAACTTGAAATAAAAAGCACTAGTACAGTCAAAGATCCATCTTAGTGTTAGAACATCTCAGCACATCACAGGTCTTTGTTAACATCACCAGTTCAGCGATTCATAGACAGAAGAACAAAAATCTTAGACTCAAGAAGGTGCAAACTCTCAATCTAAAGACAATTAGTTATAAAAATCCAAAACATCAAAAGCTAAAACAGAATAAATACTGCAAGAAGAATGCCACAGTTATCCCATTGCAAGTGAGTGAGACTATTTGATCTCAAATAGAAAGTGTTTGGCAAGCTACCAAAGCATCTATATACCAAATAAATACCAAAGTCACTTGTTATAGCTGCCATAAGGATCAATGCTTTGGAGGAACAGAACTCATCTAGACATTCAGAATGCCACTGACAGTGCTCATATTCTGATGAAAGTAAAATATTCCTGACAGTCATTAACAATGAAAAACCAGGGCCAGCAGACATAGGCTCCCAGTAGTGGGTTTACTACAATAGCTCAACATGCTACTGAAGAGGGACTGGTTTTAAAACAAGTAGCAGTAGTGTGATCAGAAAGCCATTGAGAGTTGTTTTTGACATGACTAATAAGAGGGAATGATCCTCTTATCCATTAGAGCATTCACTTCCATTGTAATCATCTATTTTTGCATTTTGTTAACTGGCTGGATTGGTTTGTGATTATTGTCTTTGGTGGACATTGTTTTATGTCAGCTTGATTTTCAAGGAAAGGGAAGATGTAACTGTTGCCAGAAATAACAAGCAGTTGCTCACCAGCACTTCTGCCTTGCAAACCTTTATTATAGCCAGTAGATCCACTGGCCCTACCCAGTCTGGGCCACTTCCTTCACACCAGCATGCAAGGAGCCCTGTGGTTCTGAAATCCCCAGCTGGCAAAATGTGTGTAAACCCAGCATGGGCTCTTTAGTGCAGGACAACACTGGTTCTGCCTAAAGGAAAAGGCCCTTAGCACCATCAGAGAAAATGGCATGTCTCTAGGTCTTCGTGTAGCACATAAAGCTTAAGTGCCTTCTCCTCTGAGGAGAAGACTGAGGACAATATGGATATAATCTGAAAAACTGATAAAGTTAAAGCCATTTTAGGAATGAAGTATTGGCTGAAAAATTGTAGTATTCATGGTTTACCAAACATAACAGTGTTAATGTTTATCTGTCATAGCTTTGAAGCTGCAGCTGCTGAAAAAAAAGCTAGAGGTTTCTCACTGCCGCCTCAAGCTATCATTATTATACACGAGAAATTTTTAAGGCTATCCTTATCTATTAATTTTGTTTTAAACTATGCAGTTTTCTGCACTTCCAATTTAACACACCAGTATTCATTTATCACTGTAGGGCATCATGGACAGCTGCAGAGTGAAGATTCAACTGGATATTGGCAGGCTCACACAGAAATGTAATGTTGCCCTGGGATACAGCTACAGTCTAATTTTGCCTGATGAATAAACACTCTAGAGTTTGAGAGTTTGTTTGTTGGTCATTGTGGTTGATCTCTGAAGCAATACCAATGCAAGTCTTTCCTTTATCGCAATCCTTTTCCTTCTTTTACATTTGTATTTCACCTTTAATCTTAAACTAGCCACTGCTATCTAGCTATGGAACTATTATCTGTACTGACTTTGCCATTTTCATTTGGTGGAAGTTGAACTTCAAAATTTTCTTTGCAGAAAGAGAGCTGCCAAGTCTCTCACAGCTTCTATCACGCTACACACATATTCTGTGCTAGTCACAAAAGGCTAATGGCATTTTGGGCTGTATGAGCAAGAGCATTGCCAGCAGATTGAGAAACGTGATCATTCCCCTCTAGCTGGCATTGGTGAGGCCTCATCTGGACTACGGTGTCCAGTTTTGGGCCCCATACTACAAGAAGGATGTGGAAAAATTGGACAGACTCCAGCAGAGGGCAACAGAAATGACTAGGGGGCTGGAGCACATGATTTATGAGGAGAGGCTGAGGGAACTGGGATTGTTTAGTCTGCAGAAGAGAAGAATGAGGTGGGATTTGATAGCTGCATTCAACTACCTGAAATGGGGTTCCAAAGGGGATGGATCTAGACTGTTCTCAGTGGCAGCAGATGACAGAACAAGGAGTAATGGTCTCAAGTTGCAGTGAGGGAGGTTTAGGTTGGATCTAAGGAAAAATTTTCACTCGGAGGGTGGTGAAGCACTGGAATGGGTTAACTAGAGAGGTGGTGGAATCTCCTTCCTTAGAGGTTTTTAAGGTCAGGCTTGACAAAGCCGTGCCTGGGATGAATTAGTTGAGGATTGGTCCTGCTTTGAGCAGGGGGTTGGACTAGATGGCCTCCTGAGGTTCCTTCCAACCCTGATATTCTAGGATTCTTCTGGGCTATGAAAGATTTACTTACATGTAGGGTATGTCTACACCAGGAACTAGGAGTGTGAGTCCCAGAGTCAGGAGACATTCTTGGGCTAGCTCTCACTGAACTACTGCCCATATAAAAAGGAGTGCAGCCAAGGCAGCAGCTCAGATTAACTGCCCAAGTACATACCCATGGGGGCCTGGCAGGTATGTAATCTGGGCAGCTAGCCCCTCACACAAGTAGCTGTGGTATCTTGAGCTGCAGTGAGCTACTTGTGGTATCTTGAGCTACTCACAGTCAACAAGAGATAGCATGAGTATGTATCCTAAAGGGAATGACACCTCCAGTTCCAAGTAGAGACATACTGGTTTTGTTTAATAGTTAAGGGCCCAATATGACCACTCTTGTTCATGCTAAACTCCACTTACTCAAGTGAGCAGGCATTAGGATATCTGGCATTTTTAGATGCTACTCAGTGTGAATCTAGCCCTGAATTAGTAGGAACGCTCAATTAGTTTTCTAATAAGACTTTTCTGTGGCTTGAAGGTCCTGAATTTCTATGTTATGCATGCTGTCTTTATACAGAAAGTTGATATAGGGGCAGTGGGGTGTGAAAAAACATAGGCTGTTACAAAGATAAATTGTAAGAGACATAACATATCCAGATGAATTATGAGTTTGCAAACTTCATGAACTTTATAACAATGAGAATTTTCAGTTAAAATGGGGGTGGATGAATAACCTTAATTGTGAAAAACAGCTGGGGTACTAGAATTCCTCTAGTCTATTTCAGTCTGAAGATTTTTAAACTCCTTACAATGATCCATTTCCCTGGTGACTTGTATATCTTTTCCCACTATTCCTCTAATTATCCGTATGTTATGGTATATTATATTATTATATTATATAATAATGCATGCAATTAAAAAAACACCAACACCAGGAGTCCTTGTGGCACCTTAGAGACTAACAAATTTATTTGGGCATAAGCTTTCGTGGGCTAGAACCCACTTCATCAGATGCATGGAGTGGAAAATACAGTAGCATTTATATATACATAGTACATGAAAAGATGGGAGTTGCCTTACCAAGTGGGGAGGGTCAGTGCTAAAGGTCAGTGCACAAGGACTCCTCATTGTTTTTGCTGATGCAGACTATCACAGCTACCACTCTGAAACCTGTAATTAAAAGCAGATCATTTAGCACTTGCATAAGTTCAGTTTCTCAGAGGGCATTATTTCCCATTCCAAGTGCAAGAAATACCAAAGACAAGATAAATACTTCAATGTGATTGTCAATTTTTGTTAAAGTCATCAAATGTCATGTTTGAGGGTTGCAGAAATAGGAGTCAGTATACTTAAAAATGAAAACTGGACCATATAACCAAGTGCCCTATCCCTGCATTCTAGAATATCGTTCAGCTAGTTATGACTTGGCTGGAATAAAGACTGATCATTTGCCAGCCTTTAATGAGTGGGTGATTTGAGTATCTATTTTAAGGCAACAAATATCACTTATGAATCTTTTTAGAAGATATCAACTCTGTTTTTGTCCAACGATAAGAAATTAAACAAACAAAAATAGCAACCCCTCCACCACCACATTGTTTATAAAAAAAGCAAAGAAATCTTTAAGACATAATGACTCACTAGGAGGCTGGCACCATAACAACCGATTTAAAACAGCTGTTTAAATTTGTTTTATAGATGAAAATGTTTTGACGAATGGCAGAGTTTACATGAGATCTGTGAAAATAAACAGTTTTTTTGGAGTGAACTGAAAAAAACCAACAGTTTTGGAGTATCCCAAAATGAACAATTTTCAATTTGTTGGATGGGAGAGTTAAATTTCATTCAAGCCAAGATGAATATTTTTTGTTTGAAAAAAAACAGAATATTTTGTTTCATTTGAAGATTTTTTTTAACCTTTGTAAAAATAAAAATGATTTGCTTCTAATAAAAAAACTAAGGGGTTTCTTTCAAAAGTGGAAAAAAGTTTTGACTTGTTTTGTTTCAGACAGGGTGGAAAAAAATCCATTTGGCAAAATTTGACATGCAGTTGCAGAATGTTTCAGTGGACCTGAATATTAATTTTTCTGTAAAATAAAGTTGAGTCTGAAAAATTATACCCCGTTCTAATTTAGATACAGCAAGTAGCTTGTCAGATGGAGAAGTCAGTAGGTTTGTCCCTAGCAGAGGAAAATGTGAGTAGAGTGTCTCAGAGAGCTCCAGTGTGAAAGAGAAAGAGCAACTACAGTACATAAGTGACATGTGTGGGTGTTGGTCACTGTGTTTCTGTAGGTTTTTACTGTTTAAACCAGACTCACTACAAGAAAAGTAAAGAAAAAGAAGCAGCAATAGTTGACTTCAGTACAAATAATCACATGCATAAAGATACATATATACATAATTGCTTTGCAGGACTGGAGCCAAACTGGTCATTTCCTCCCTCCCCCGCCCCACCCCACCCCACCCCACCCCAGTATCTCTATCTGGCATTCTTATGCATTCAATTCACTTGGCATTCCCTGATCGCCTAAAAAGGACACATTTCTGCTTTGAAAACTAGAACATCATTGCCATCTGAGAAAGGACCCGGTAAGAGCATAAGAACAAAATAATGGACATACTGGGTCAGACCAAAGGTCCATCTAGTTCAGTATCCTGTCTTCCGACAGTGGCCAATGCCAGGTCCCCAGAGGGAATGAACACAACAGTTAATCATCAAGTGATCCATCCCCTGTCTCAAACAAAGGCTAGGGACAGAGCAATAAGTCTCTTTGCACAAACTGAAACCACAGTGCTTTCATATTACTGTGCTGTGATGGTAGGTTACTGTACTGTTACATATAGTGTCTTTAACAATGCATGAAACATTGTTATTGAAGAGCAAACTTCACAGCCTTCCACTCAGAAAATGCATACCTGAGTATAAGTCTTTTAGTGTGTAATGTACACTGACATGCTATGTTAGCAAAGTGATTTATGGTATGTTTACTTTTGCAGTTTTAAAATATGGCAATATACACATAAATTACTACAAATCTTTAAGTGGTACCTTATAAGACATAATTTGCATATAAACATTTATACATTATTATTTTGTATTCCACATGTTAAAATATATTTTATATTGTGACAAAGCTCCAACCTTGTCTCAGTGGAGGATTACGCTAGCCTCAGAGGCTCACTGTGACCCTCCCCATAGCCCTTCTCTCTCTAAAGACAAGGGTCACAGCCTACTGAGCAATTTTCATCATAAGCCAACAAGCAAGGTGAGGAGAGGTTATCCTCCCTCACACAGTCTCTGTTGTCTCCCAGTCTCAGTGATTAGTCAGGGAGAGAAAGGGGGAGCTCAGGCCCAGCCTGTACTCCAGGCTCCAGCACAGCCTGATAGTAGCAGCTCTTAGCAGCTAACTTTTTGGAAACAGGACAACTACAATTCCTTGGGCCACTTCCCCACAGCAGCCCACCACTTCCTCAATATCTTCAGCATAGAGGGCCTCCTTTCTTGAGCCTGATAATGTTTATACTGCTCCATTTCTCCAGCAGCACAACTCCCTTCTACAGCTCCTAACACACCACCTCCTGGCTGTGTGGGAGGCTTTTAACTAGTTTCAGCCAGCTCCTGATTGGCTTCAGGTGTCCCAATCAACCTAGCTGTCTCCACTGCTTTCTGGAAGGATCTTAATTGGCCTCAGGTGTCTTGATTAACCTGGAGCAACTGCCATTTGGTTACCATGGATTTGTTTAGCTGGGGCTAACACACCTGTTTCTCAATACTTTCCTATAGCCATCTGGCCTTGCCCCGTCACAATATTTATCATGCTTATGTAACCCACATACCTACTAGGAAGATATCTCTTTAAGAGGTCTACTAGGAGTGAGTTGTGTCTGGGACACTGTTGCTAGGCAGATGCAAAATTAACACTCCACATCCAGAAGCTTCTGGAACTGGGCGTTGTAGTTTTGGGTATGCTCAATAGGTCACTGTTGCTGGACTCAGACTCCATAAGGGCAAGCTTGTGTTGACAAAACAGCAGAGGTGTGCATACTGCAGTGCTCCTCCCACTGGTTTAACTCTTCTGCTACACTGACATAGTAAAACCACCTCAGTGACAGTCATAGAGATTTTTGCAACGAAGTTAGAGTGATGCAGCGTCAATGTAGACACTGCACTTGCTTAAGTGACCTCCAGGAAGTGTCCCACAATGCCCAGCATGACCACTTGGGTAAGCAGTTTCTACTCTGCTGCCCTGCAGCCAGCTGCACAGGCATGTGCCCCTCCCCCTTTAAAGCCCTGGGAATTTTTGAAATTCCACTTCCTGTTTGCTCGGTCTGGAGAATTCACATTGCATTTTCCCAGCTGACCATGCTGGTTTTCTTTCAAATGCACTCCCGCCTGGAGTACACCTAGTTGTTGGATCTGCTGGGTCTGTGAAGAGAGGAGACTGCATAGCCACAGGTCCACTCCAGCCATAGGAACTTTGTTACTTACGAGCAGGACATGGAGGTGAAGGGGCATGCAAGGGTTATAAGACATGCCACCTCTACAAGGAACGACCTCTTCTCCACTTCCAAGAATCTCGTGGATACTTCAGGGGGACTGGAGACAGTGGCCAGCAGAGTTAACATCAAGGATAAAGTGGTGGATGAGGGAGTGGAGTTGGAGGAGGATGTGGGAAAGGCGACAGGCTCATCTGGGGGCACAGTGTGCCAGGACCTCTTTTTGACTCTGGAGGGGTCTATCAAATCCCAGTACTCCAGCTCTGGAATGCCTCAAGTTACATTTTGTTACATGGTAGAAGTGGGATAAGGGATAGAAATTAACAACACTAGGACTGTTTGCGTTTGCTTCTCATTTCCCTGTGCAGCTACACAGTGGGGACTCTGCAGAAAAGCTTGTTAATGCACACCAGGATGTCCCGAGAATCCTCCACAGAGATCTCTAGGAAACTTTCCTGGAGGTACCCTGCAACCCTCTGCTGAAGGTTCCTTGGCAGAGCTGCTTTGTTTCTTCTCTCACTGCACAAAAGACTTTTCCACTCCAACCAGCAATTACTTCCACAGGACCCAAAGTATTTGGACATGGTCCAAAGCCGCACATATGCAAAAGATGCACCCTTGCATGCTCAGTAACCCTCAGGAGTGAGCTATCAGCTTCGATCACCCCCACTTGCGTAAAATGGCACCAGTATTCAGAACAGAGTCCATAGGTGCTTGTAGTTATCCCCTTCTGAAACCACCCAGATCCTTTGTCCCATCTTGCCCCTCCCTCAGTCAGACTCATCATGTTTATGGCTCTCACTATGCTGTGTGCTTGTCAAGGGAAAGTGAGAAAGAGGTGTATGTAACTTTTATGATTCCAGGCTGTGAATTCACTCAGAATACTGCCTCTGTTTAATGTTTCTTTTGCTTCTGAAGATGTGGACCACCTCCTATACTCTGGCAGAGCGTCTCAGAGGCAAATCAGGATTAGTAAGGAGGACATATTTAGAGAAGTGCTCCAATCATCAGATGCTGCAGATATAGAACACAGAGCATGGAGAGAGACAGCCAATGATAAACTCAGAGTGGATAGCCAAGAGAGGGGACAGGGCAGGAGCAGATGATAGAGGGGCAGAAGTGGATGATCAAGCTGAGAGAGCACCAAACAAAGATGCTGAGGTCCCTGATTGTGCTGCAGTCAGAATACATCACTGCTTGACTTCCCCATACAGAACTGTGTTCTGTGCCCGCCCCCCAACTCCCTGCCCCGCCACATTGCTTGCATGTTCCTGGCCCTTCGCACTACCTGTTGCACTCCACCCCAGGGACATCTTTCACCATGGCAGATGGACTTACACACAGGTGTGAGAGCCTCTTTTGAGGGAATACTCCCCAGTGTCACGTCCCTTGTAAGAAATGGACACCCGTGTGTTGCTGTTAAAAAAAATCTTATAAATACAAGGAATCTTTATTTATGTCCTTCACATGGTGGCTGCTTCTGAAATTCCTACACTGTGGCAATCAGCACATTTGCAAACTACAATTAACGCTCAGGCAGCAATCATTACAAAGGTCATTAAAAGTGGCCAGTAAACAATGCCTGGCTGAATGTATCATAGAAAGACCCATTACAGGGGTTTATTTTCAAAATGCTGCTTCAAAGCCTCCCTGATTCAAATAGCCCCCCATTGAGCCCCTCTAATAGCCCTGGTATCTGGTTGCTCATACTCAGCTACCAGGCAATGCACCTCAGTCCTCCACCCCTGGGGAAACTTTCCCCCCTTAGCTTCACAAATGTTATGCAGAGCACAGCAGGCTGCTATAACCATGGGAATATTTTCCTCATTGAGGTCTAACCTGCCAAAAAAGCAGCACCAGCAACCCTTTAATCTGACAAATGCACAGTCAGTGGTCATTCTGCACCTGCTGACCCTCTTGCAGCGCTCCTTGCTGCTGTCAAGGTTTCTGGTGTAAGGTGTCATTAGCCATGGTAGTAAGGAGTAGCCTGGGTCTCCCAGGATCACTATGGGCATTTCTACATCTCCCATTGGAGTCTTTCAGTCTGGAAAGAAAGTTCTTGCCTGCAGCTTTCTATACAGGTGAGTGATTCACAGTTCATGAAATACTGCAGGATCAGCTGCATTCTGTTCATAATTCATCACAAGGCTGGAGAGCAGAGCAGGATCCATGCTTTCAGGCAGAAATGGTGGGTGCAGTTTACAGGGGAAGTTGAAAATTGGTGTGAAACATAGTCAGAATCCCATGGAATGATGAGACAGAAAAAATGCATCCTGGTACGGTAAGCCTGCCCCCATAATGCACTGCAATCCATCCCCAGAACTCCTAGCGGCAGAAAGTGTCAAGTTTCACAGCGGGATAGCTACCCAGAGTGCACTGCTCTTTCTGTCGATGTTAGCACCTCAACTGTGGACTCACTCCACTGACACAAGGAGCACCGTGTGAACATGCAGAAGCAATGTAATTACAGTGGTTTATGTCGCCGACGTAACTCTGTTGTGTAGACATAGCCTAAGTCTCAAGTGAACTCAACCTAACGTTTTAGGCACTCTGAGTTTCTTCTCACTGTGTTTCTGTGGGAACTGAACTGTTTAGATTTAATTTGTTTTCTTTATTTATGTTTATGTACAACTGTGAAGATAATGCTTGTGAATGATAAAGTAGCCATGTTATAAAAAATAAGTTATTAATTATGTTTATCATAAGATTTTATAAATTTGGTACTTAAGTTCATTTCTTTTGTTCTTTTCTGGACTTGAATGTGGGGAGGTTGACCCTATGCAATCCTTTCTGAAAATCCTTAGAGACTAAATTCTGGGTCTCCTGCTACTTTTCTGTGGGAGTTGCAGAGTGGGAGGGGAGGGTGGGAATGGCTTAGGCACTGAGAAGAGCAATGAAGTGAACTCTAGATCATGCAAAGGTTAAACTTAGTGTTCAACGAAAATAGTTCTTTCAGCCTGGAAAATTACTAAGGACAGAAAAAACAAAATTTTGCCTACCTTGTATATTGGCCTGAATTATACACAGTGGACAAAATTACGATTTCAGAGTCAGAGGAGTTACTCTAGACTTACTCTGATGTTATCAAGATCAGAATCGTGCTTCCTATGCCTCTTGATTCCAGTATTAATGACTATGCAGGCAACAGACTATTTTTGATGCCAATGATTTAAAATACTAAATATTTGCAGCACTCTGGTTAGTTCAATCCATCAAAACAAGTAGCCTAACTGTCTGATTAAATCAGAATGTATACAGGTAGAATTCATTTTGCCAACCAGTTACATATCTGTTTGGTCTGATAGAGTGTCTAGAAATCAAATGCATTGTTATCACACATCTGCTTAGTTCGGTGGGCCTTTGGACAGATCCTCAGGTTTTGTAAATCATTGCAGCTCCATTGACTTCAGCAGAGCTTTATTGATTTTCATCAGCTAAAGATTTACCCTAATCTTTTTTTTCTCTGTGTGGCTTTGAAGAGACAGGTCCAAGATTCTGAGGTACTGTAGGCATCACTCCCTTTAATGGAGGTAAAGATCTATGAACAAACATATTAAAACACGCTGAGTTTGGAGAATGTGATATTCTAACTAAATTTTATGATATTATGCATCAAGTAGTTTTATCAGGATGGCACAAAAACCACAAACAATATTTCATCCTTGATCTTAGCTTATCATGAATACTGAGAAGGCAAGATAAACAAATGTGTTTGGGGCCTTATCAAAAGTCTGCTAAAGCCAAAGGGAGTCTTTCCAATGGCTGCAGCAAGCTTTGGATCAGAACCTTTAGCTGAAAGGGGCATTTCAGTTACAATAAATTAATTTTATGGAAATTATGCATTTTTTGAGTGTTTCACACTATCTTTAGCGGTTTATACAACTAGCTCAAATTCTAGCTCCCAGGTTAATTTAAAACTATTTGTGTTGTTTTATGAGTGATTAAATGAAAAAGGGTTTTTTAGCTAAAGCTGATATTGTGTATTAGGGGAGGGGAAACTTCATGAGAAGTTAGGATGTGTGTATAAGTGTTTTTTCTATGCCTCTTTTGCAATTGTTCTTGATTTTAGTATCTGTTGAGCAGAATTCTGTGAAAATTCAATTATACCTGAGTTTCTTGAACCCACAATATGTTCCAATTTAAGCAAAATAAATTTACCCACGCCTAACTTCAAAGGCTCAAAATGATTTTTTATACCAAAAATCTAATTTAAAAATTAGATTCAAGTCAAGACATTGTGCTGTAATAAAATAAAATCTATAATCTGTTATAAAAACAAATATTTTCATTGCCAATATTCAAATTAAAATAGTCAGAATTCCCCAAACTTTATTATAAAGAGGAAGTTGATGTTTCAACGTGCAATATTTCAAATATTTTAAATTTATTTTTACAGAAATTACATTTCACCTGTGTTCTTAGTAATCCCCTAAATAAATAGATAAACACAAATAGAGAAGTGCAAAAATATTCCATACACAGAGTAAGATGTGCTATAGTTTTTCAAAGGGAAACCGAAGATGAGTTGACACATGGCCTTCAATTATTGGAAGCTCTTGAGTTAAACCCATATGTTATATTCTATGAATTGTATAATTATGCCATTACCTTTCTTGGAAATGTTGCAAATGAAAGGGCACCTTTACAGTCACAGCCAATAACCCTTCCGGCCAGCTGGCAGCCCAAAATTATAGCCTGTTTTCTAATATCACAGCTCCCATTTTATCCTGATTTAACCAGGCAAGGAGAAAGACTCAGGAATCATCACTGGTAGCTCAATGAAGATAGCTGCCCAGTGTGCATCAGACACTGAAATAGCATATGGGATGTCTGGTTATATTAATAAATGGATAACAAACCATACAAAACAAAGCTTAATTGTATTATATGTTATGCCCTCTCTTGCACTGCTGTTTCAGTTTCTTCCACAATCTTAGGAAAGATTTTTAAGCAAGTTTCTCATTGCAACCTGGCTGCTTTGCACAATCAGGTGGCACTAATGAGCCAGATTCTGACTGTAATTAGTCATCTGAGAATTCCCCTGGAGGGTATAGAAGGCATGTCAAGAGGGATAGGTGGGGCAGAGAGACTACCACTCTGCTATGCCCATCCACAGCTTGAATATGGTCCCTTTGACACCAGGTACTGTTAGTTTAAGCTCGAGAAACCGAGAGGCTGTTCTAACATTCCTGCTGGGACTGGAGCAGCTTGGCCCTAAGAGTCAGGAGAAATTGTCATTGAGTTCAGTGGGCTTTGAATCAGGTTTAGGCCTGGTCTATATGTAAAATCATAGAATATCAGGGTTGGAAGGGACCTCAGGAGGTCATCTAGTCCAACCCCCTGCTCAAAGCTTAGGTCAACATAACTACATCAGTCACTATTGTAAAAATCCACAATGGCAAACTCCATTTCAATTAATAAGACCTAAATGCAAACTGAAGGCACCACAGAAGTCACTGGGGCTCCATGAGGGGCAAAGGTACGCCTGGATGGATCCTGTTGCAGAATGCAGTCCTGAGTGAGGACTTTGGGATTTGTCTCACTGTGAAACCCTATTTTCTATGTTAAAACTTCACGGCAAGTAGTGGTCCAATATAACCAGTTCAGTCAATCTCTTAGCATTCCCATTGTTTTCATTCAAGCAGTGCTCCCAGGGCTTTCTTTTTTACCTTCACAAATGTGGATGCTAATTCTGCAGTGCTGCTGGGTTGAGGGCCCTAGAAATACATCTCTTCTCTGATCATCCAGAAAAAATAGAAGAGTGCTTTTGATCTTGTGTACAGCACTGGGTACTTACCAGGTACATGCTAGAGTTTCATTGCAGTGCACCAGGAAACTAGTGTTAACTCTTCCATTCACCAAAACAGGAGTTGAAATACCTAATTACACTGAATGTACACCCCTTCCAGTGAAATCTTATTAACAGCACTTAAACAAACACATGCAATTAGTATCCCATTGAGATGTGTCTGTGTATTTAACCCTAATGGGAGGGGAAATATTATTTTAAGGTTAGTCCTTTTAACCATTCTGTTTAAAATCCTAGTGCTTGAAGTGGTTTGCCCCTATAGACACTGTAGGAACAAATTCCCTACATGGCATTTTACAATTAATTCTCATCTCCTTGACTAGACACAAACAATCTGACAGCCATGGTTTATGCAAATGTGTTCTGCACTTCTTTGAAGTAGCTATTTTTAAAGGCAGATATCATCTCTGCTTGGGGCTGTGTTGAAATGATTTTTATTTGTTTCAGTAAAAAAAAATGCTAGAAGTTATTTTCTAGATGACTTGTTCCATTAGATATATTTATTCTGACAGAAAGTGCTGAAATGCTAGCAATAGAGTGCTGGAATTATACTTCTGGGTTTAGGATCTCAGTCCAACCAGAAGTTCTAAGCAAGATAAGGCTTGTGTCTAATGTTAGCTGAGAATGATGTATTATTTAAACATCAATGCAACCTGGCACAGCTTGTCCAAGTCAACAGCATCTCCTCTGAAGGGTCAGAGAGAAATAAATGGCCTAAAAAGATCCAATTAGAATCATCTGCAAAGGAACTGCTGCCTCAGCTTAGAACGTTTCTTGTTAAAACTAAAATCATGAAGGGAAATTAATCCTTTCTTAGGTGGATCCCGAATTTCTGCTAGATTCAAGGTAGAAAAAGGAGCTTGATGCTACTCATCCAGAAACATCATGAAAGCTACAGAGTATATGACTTAAATACAAAACAAAGACCATGTTCCCTGTATTGTGGTTGAAGTAAAAGTTGAGAGGAGAATGCAGAGACCTATGATACAGCACAAAAGTTAAAAGATAGTCTTGTGGGAATGACATTAGTCTGGGACTCGGGAGATCTTGGTTCAATTCTTACTTCTGCTACAGGCTTCCCGTGTGACATTGTCCAAGACATTTCATCTCCCTGTGCCTCATAAGGGGGATGAAATTATCCCATAAGAGGGATAATACTTCCTTTCTCAAAATTCTTGTCTATTTAGATAATAAACTCTTTGGGGCAGGGAAATTCTATTAGTTTGTGTATATCATGGTGGGCAATTTGCGGCCTGCGGGCAGTATGCAGCCTTTCAGGGTAATCTGCTGGCAGGCCGGCAGACAGTTTACATTTCCATGGCTGCCCACAGCTCCTAGTGGCTGCGGTTCGCCGTTCCTGGCCAATGGGAGCTATGGGAGTTCCCGCAGCTCCCATTGGCCGGGAACAGCGAACCGCGGCCACTAGGAGCTGCGGGCGGTCATGCAAATTTAAGTAATCCGCTGGCAGCCCACCAGCGGATTACACTGATGGGCCACATGTGGCCCGCGGGCCACAGGTTGCCCACCACTGGTATATATGGTAATACATAGCACAATAATATCCTAATCTTATTTGGTCTCTACTGTGATACAAAAAAATAGAGTGATAAATTTTTCTACATAAGTAGGAGAGAGCATTTTTTCATGTTCTCTGTGTATATAAATCTCCCCACTGTATTTTCCACGAGTGTATCCGATGAAGTGAGCTGTAGCTCACGAAAGCTTATGCTCAAATAAATGTGTTAGTCTCTAAGGTTCCACAAGTCCTCCTTTTCTTTTTGAGTTTTCTGTGGAGATGAGCTCAGGTTGCTTCCCGCAGAAAGCCTAGTCAGTGTATTATATTACAAGCATTAATATACATTACTAGATCAAAGGACCATTGGTTAACCTGTGACCTTGATCACAGTAAACTGTTACCTAGCACACTCTCAGAGCTCACTTTTTACAATTTAATCCTTTTGTGGATGCTGCATACACTTCTTCCTGAACTAAAAATTCATCATCATTAAAAAAAGCCAACTTTTGTCACCAGTTACCAGACAGTGGTATCCAATATGCATATATTTTTCCACTTTTGTTACCAGTCATAGTTAAAATGGAAAATCTGGAGTAAACATTTGAGTAGCAGAGTCAGAGGAAGCAGATATTGGCCTGTGTGGTCATATTCTTCTCTTTCAGTGGTGAATCACTCTGAAATATTTTTCAAACTGCCACTCACAAGTTGGGAGACAAATGCCTGAAAGAAAGTCCGAAGGAGAAAGAAAAAGGGGAGAAGGGGAATCTGCATTCTAATTCCTGGTGAACTGGCCCATTTGGTCACCAATCCAATAGTCACCATGCCAACAGTTATTACATTAGTATCTATAAACAAACAAAAACACTTTTGCATTTGTACCCATCATTTAGAAAAGAAAATAACTGTGCTAATGGTGTGGTTTCTGATGGCACTCCAAGCAGCCTAGCACATGATTGTCGCAACCCTGTGACTGTACTGTTGTCTTCTGTTGTGTGTATGCCAATTTAGTGCTTGCAAAATAAGTGACATTGACAATTCTGGATACTAGGTCCACTGTGTGACATATATGGCAATTTCCCGCTTATCCTTGGGAGACCTTATTGAATAAAGTTTAAGTATCTTTTGGGGTCCATTGTATTAAATGCAAATTTTATGTATTATTGTGGGCTGGGATTGCATGTAAGCTCTATACGGGGAGATGTTATGTGAGGCCAGAGAGTTCAAAGGAATATACTTAAAATATGCCAAAAATGAATGGACTTTTGGGACAATAGATGTAAAGTGGATCTGCTGAGGATCTGCCAAGAGGTTAATACAAATTCTCCCCACCTCCAGTTACGCAAAAACCCAGCCTTTTGAAGCTATGCCCTGAGGAGTGCATAATTGTCTGCTGATCACCTAGTCCTGGAGATGAGATCAAAGAACTAAGCTGTATGAAGAAACAGCTGAGCTGCCCAGCCTGTGTTCTGGTTCTGAATCTGAGACAGTTATGAACTTGTAACCACTGGAAAAACCAGTTGTGGGTTTAGAAGGACCAACACCTACAAGAGGCTGAGGTGGGAGTTAGGGGTGACCCATAGTAATCTTTATAGCAAGCAAGTTATTTTATTGTTTATAACTGGTTTCTCTGCAATGCCTGACCTTAACAAATGTGCTTGTTTAGAAAGAACTATGTGGTAACTTGCAGGCAATTACACTGCACACGCTACCAAATTCACTTTACATATGGCACTGACAAGGTATTAAATAGCTACAATTTACAGACATCACTATGCTTGTCAGGATACAAACTGGTGATTTGTATATGAAAGACCTTATGTCGGTTACCAAGCCCACAAACCAGCCAGTCTGCCTAAAGCTCCCTTCCCTTGTCTGCTCACGAGATTGTTGTAAATGTTTCCTTCCATTTCCTAGTTTTTCTCTCTCTTTCCTTTTCCCCAAACAGTTTTGGCTAGCTTCAGTAGCAGCTATTTCAGCACCCTAGAGAATCGATTGAGCACTTGAAAAATACAGCACACAACATCTGTAAAATCACAGGAGCTAAAGTAAACAGTAGATTCCCACTTGAAAGGTATTATTTCATCCATGCCAGGTGCAGAAGGAGGGATATCGTGAGCACACCTGAAATTGAGGCAATAGATTTATTTCAGATTTAAAAAAAAATCCAAAAACAAAATAAAATTGCCCTGTTTTCCCAAAGACAAGAGCAAATATTTGTTTTTCAGTCAACCAGATTTATTTCAGAATAAGGAAAAAGAGATTTCAAAGGAATAACAAATATAAAGTCTCCATGAGCAGGAGAGAAAAAGAGAAAACATTAGCATACTGTGTACTGAATGTTTATATACACCACAAAGAAAGCAAATGGGAGAAGACAGGATATTAGAATGCTCTTTAACATAGCAGACAAAAGCATAACAAGATGTAATGTCTGGGACTTGAAGCCAGCAAAACTCAAAATAAGACATTTTTCATAATTAAGTATTGGACCAGCTTCACAGTTTCAGGGTAACTGCACATTTATTCCCCACCCATGCTCCACCAAGGGCACCCACTCCAGCCATCACTTCTCTTGGGCAGAGATCCATGCCTCACTCCATTCTGACTAGGGTTTTTCTTGGATGCATGATCTCCTGCCTACACTGTGATATTCCCAGCAAACCAAATGGCCCAAATAGGCCAATGTCTGTCCTTTGCTTTCTCTTTTAAGGCTAGGAATAGCATAATTGCCCACTGTTCCAATTTACCACACAGCTCTTGATAAGCAGGCACATTTATTCTTAAAATGAAAGTATTACAGAGGAAACCTATTAAAAACAATAAAAGTTCCTATACACATGTAACAGATTACCAGAGGTCTCCCATCAGTCTTACAGCGCCCTAGTAAATCAAACCCCTCCAACCTTTCCACAAGGATTGGGGCCCCCCTTGGGAAGAAGGTTCTGTCTGTGTGCTGGATCAGAAAGAGGGCACTGACTCAGTTTAAACTCAGACTATTTATCAAAAAGTCCTTTCTTTGTCTCTTGGACTCTGGAGAATCTAGGTTAAACCAGTATATGAGATCTCCCCAGGAGGTGATGCCCCTTGAGGCTCAGGAGTGTACAGCCTGTCTGATTTGCCTTAATCCAATTATTTTTAGTTCCTGGAGGTGCTGTGGTAGCCCTCCTCTGTGGAATAGAAACAATCATACATAAACCATTCATTTAAAATGATGACCCAAAAGATACTGCATAGGGTTGCAATACTTGTCACATCTCCCCTCTAGAGAACTTACTATAGTACCGGCTCACAATAATACATAAACTTAATACAATAAGGTCTTTCAAGGATATTGCCATATGTAACACAGATTACCAAGGCATTTGGGGAAATCTGTATCACTTGGAATCATAGAATCATAGAATCATAGAATCATAGAATATCAGGGTTGGAAGGGACCCCAGAAGGTCATCTAGTCCAACCCCCTGCTCAAAGCAGGACCAATTCCCAGTTAAATCATCCCAGTCAGGGCTTTGTCAAGCCTGACCTTAAAAACCTCTAAGGAAGGAGATTCTACCACCTCCCTAGGTAACGCATTCCAGTGTTTCACCACCCTCTTAGTGAAAAAGTTTTTCCTAATATCCAATCGAAACCTCCCCCACTGCAACTTGAGACCATTACTCCTCGTTCTGTCATCTGCTACCATTGAGAACAGTCTAGAGCCATCCTCTTTGGAACCCCCTTTCAGGTAGTTGAAAGCAGCTATCAAATCCCCCCTCATTCTTCTCTTCTGCAGGCTAAACAATCCCAGCTCCCTCAGCCTCTCCTCATAAGTCATGTGTTCCAGTCCCCTAATCATTTTTGTTGCCCTTCGCTGGACTCTCTCCAATTTATCCACATCCTTCTTGAAGTGTGGGGCCCAAAACTGGACACAGTACTCCAGATGAGGCCTCACCAATGTCGAATAGAGGGGAACGATCACGTCCCTCGATCTGCTCGCTATGCCCCTACTTATACATCCCAAAATGCCATTGGCCTTCTTGGCAACAAGGGCACACTGCTGACTCATATCCAGCTTCTCGTCCACTGTCACCCCTAGGTCCTTTTCCGCAGAACTGCTGCCTAGCCATTCGGTCCCTAGTCTGTAGCTGTGCATTGGGTTCTTCTGTCCTAAGTGCAGGACCCTGCACTTATCCTTATTGAACCTCATCAGATTCCTTTTGGCCCAATCTTCCAATTGGTCTAGGTCCTTCTGTATCCTATCCCTCCCCTCCAGCGTATCTACCACTCCTCCCAGTTTAGTATCATCCGCAAATTTGCTGAGAGTGCAATCCACACCATCCTCCAGATCATTTATGAAGATATTGAATAAAACCGGCCCCAGGACCGACCCTTGGGGCACTCCACTTGATACCGGCTGCCAACTAGACATGGAGCCATTGATCACTACCCGTTGAGCCCGACAATCTAGCCAGCTTTCTACCCACCTTATAGTGCATTCATCCAGCCCATACTTCCTTAACTTGCTGACAAGAATACTATGGGAGACCGTGTCAAAAGCTTTGCTAAAGTCAAGAAACAATACATCCACTGCTTTCCCTTCATCCACAGAACCAGTAATCTCATCATAAAAGGCGATTAGATTAGTCAGGCATGACCTTCCCTTGGTGAATCCATGCTGGCTGTTCCTGATCACTTTCCTCTCATGCAAGTGCTTCAGGATTGATTCTTTGAGGACCTGCTCCATGATTTTTCCAGGGACTGAGGTGAGGCTGACTGGCCTGTAGTTCCCAGGATCTTCCTTCTTCCCTTTTTTAAAGATTGGCACTACATTAGCCTTTTTCCAGTCATCCGGGACTTCCCCGGTTTGCCACGAGTTTTCAAAGATAATGGCCAGTGGCTCTGCAATCACAGCCGCCAATTCCTTCAGCACTCTCGGATGCAACTCGTCCGGCCCCATGGACTTGTGCACATCCAGCTTTTCTAAATAGTCCCTAACCGCCTCTATCTCCACAGAGGGCTGGCCATCTCTTCCGCATTTTGTGATGCCCAGCGCAGCAGTCTGGGAGCTGACCTTGTTAGTGAAAACAGAGGCAAAAAAAGCATTGAGTACATTAGCTTTTTCCACATCCTCTGTCACTAGGTTGCCTCCCTCATTCAGTAAGGGGCCCACACATTCCTTGGCTTTCTTCTTGTTGCCAACATACCTGAAGAAACCCTTCTTGTTACTCTTGACATCTCTGGCTAGCTGCAGCTCCAGGTGCGATTTGGCCCTCCTGATAACATTCCTACATGCCCGAGCAATATTTTTATACTCTTCCCTGGTCATATGTCCAGCCTTCCTCTTCTTGTAAGCTTCTTTTTTATGTTTAAGATCCGCTAGGATTTCACCATTAAGCCAAGCTGGTCGCCTGCCATATTTACTATTCTTTCGACTCATCGGGATGGTTTGTCCCTGTAACCTCAACAGGGATTCCTTGAAATACAGCCAGCTCTCCTGGACTCCTTTCCCCTTCAAGTTAGTCCCCCAGGGGATCCTGGCCATCTGTTCCCTGAGGGAGTCGAAGTCTGCTTTCCTGAAGTCCAGGGTCCGTATCCTGCTGCTTACCTTTCTTCCCTGCATCAGGATCCTGAACTCAGCCAACTCATGGTCACTGCCTCCCAGATTCCCATCCACTTTTGCTTCCCCCACTAATTCTACCCGGTTTGTGAGCAGCAGGTCAAGAAAAGCGCCCCCCCCTAGTTGGCTCCTCTAGCACTTGTGCCAGGAAATTGTCCCCTACGCTTTCCAAAAACTTCCTGGATTGTCTATGCACCGCTGTATTGCTCTCCCAGCAGATATCAGGAAAATTAAAGTCACCCATGAGAATCAGGGCATGCGATCTAGTAGCTTCCGTGAGCTGCCGGAAGAAAGCCTCATCCACCTCATCCCCCTGGTCCGGTGGTCTATAGCAGACTCCCACCACTACATCACTCTTGTTGCACACACTTCTAAACTTAATCCAGACACACTCAGGTTTTTCTGCAGTTTCATACTTGAGCTCTGAGCAGTCGTACTGCTCCCTTACATACAGTGCTACTCCCCCACCTTTTCTGCCCTGCCTGTCCTTCCTGAACAGTTTATAACCATCCATGACAGTACTCCAGTCATGTGAGTTATCCCACCAAGTCTCTGTTATTCCGATCACGTCATAGTTCCTTGACATCACCAGGACCTCCAGTTCTCCCTGCTTGTTTCCAAGGCTTTGTGCATTTGTATATAAGCACTTGAGATAACCTGTTGATCGCCCCTCATTGCCAGTATGAGGCAGGAGCCCTCCCCTCACAGACATTCCTGCCTGTGCTTCCTCCCGGTATCCCGCTTTCCCACTTACCTCAGGGCTTTGGTCTCCTTCCCCCGGTGAACCTAGTTTAAAGCCCTCCTCACTAGGTTAGCCAGCCTGCTGGCAAAGATGCTCTTCCCTCTCTTCGTAAGATGGAGCCCGTCTCTGCCCAGCACTCCTCCTTCATGGAACACCATCCCATGGTCAAAGAAACCAAAGCCTTCTCTCCGACACCACCTGCGTAGCCTTTCGTTGACTTCCACGATTCGACGCTCCCTACCTAGGCCTTTTCCTTCCACGGGGAGGATGGACGAGAACACCACTTGCACCTCCAACTCCTTTATCCTTCTTCCTAGAGCCACATAGTCCGCAGTGATCCGCTCAAGGTCATTCTTGGCAGTATCATTGGTGCCCACGTGGTCTTTGGGCCAGATTCTCCCAAAAGCCAGTATGCACCATACATGCAAACTTTCCAGTGGTGTAAATGTAGTGGAGGCAGATCTGCTGTCTATGCCAGCTGCCTGCCCCTGCTATGAGGGCTTGAGGCATGCTGGGGATGGAGCATGGTCAGGCCAGGAAGGAAGAGGGCATAACAGTAAATTTCCTTTATGCCTGATCCTTTGCTAGTGTAAATTAGGGCTCACTTTGCACCAAGGCTGGACAGCTGTGAATCAGGGTACCACATTCTGCTCCCTGAAGCCATCCCCTCACTATGTCTGAGTGCAGCTTCCCTATAACAGAGGATCAGGGCTACTAAATCAAGACTGTTCACTTTGCTAAAAGCTAGCTCTAGACCCACCATGGTTTTCTCAGGCTTGAGGAGGAATGCCTAGGTGGAATTCCATGGCCAGTGTATGCAGAAGGTCTGACAGGATGGTCAGCACAGTCAGGTCTGGCCTTAAAATCTATCAACATAACCCAGTGGTGTGATATTCCCATTAGACCAAGAATTCATTTCAACATATTTTAAAATCAATACTACATTCAATTTTTCATACCACAGATGGCAACCTCTGAGACGCTGAAGATGCTACTGGAGGCTGATGCTAGCAGTAATCGTTGCATTGTAGTATATGTAATAAATCTGAGTGGGTTTGTTTTTTACTGCTCTAGAGTCAATAAAATTACACTCCATGACCCCACAACAATTCTCTGTACTTAGGCGCGGTGACTTTTTTATGTACAGCATAGTTAAATTAAGGAGCCACAGGAGGAAAACTTGCTTCCCATTTGGATCGTAAGGTAAATTAAAATTGCCTTTTTTTATTTTATCAGCTCTCTATGCTGACTGGCCTCAATACAGCAGTTGGATTTTCTTTAAATTTACTATAGCTGAGATTTATATTGTCCCTTGAAGAAAAACCATACAAGTCAGTAGCTGAACCAGGAATAGAACCAGAATCTTAATTCCTGGTCCCCATGTCTAACCACTAGACGTCACTTCTACTTCTATATGATGTTAGTGTATAGTACCTAGAACAATGAGATGTGGATCTTTCACTGGGGCTCTAGGGACCATTGCAAATACAAATTATTGTTATTAATACTAAAGCATTTTGTTTGAAGACACTTCTTGTCCATTAATGATTTTGCAGCAAGGGTCATATGTTGCCTTGAATATAACAGAGAGATGACAAGTCACTATAGGTACATAGTATCCCCATTGCACAGAAAATCCTTCTTTTCTACTGTGCACATAACATCCAGCTTTATGTTTGTACAGTGCCTGACATGTTTGGGACACAGCTGTAGTATGAGAAATAGATAAAAGTCTGGACTGTGATTTTTTGTTATGTTGTGGACGTGCAGGGTTGTTGGAGGGAAAAAGGATCTCCCTTCCTCTTGTCATAGCCTTGGCTTTTGGGAAGAGGGAGGGAAATGGGCAGAGACGGAATAACATTTGTGCCCAGATGCTCTCTCCACTGGAAGCAAGGCCAGGAAGTAGACATAGTTGTGGCTCTACCCACTCCCTCCCTCATTATGTGCTGGTCAGGAGAATTATCTGGCCACATGGTGGGGGTGGGAGGAGATATGCTATACTTTATACCCCTACACACAATGCAGCTGGGGAGCACCAGGACCCATCTTTCAGGAACAATACTTCTCAGAGCCAGTATTGCCAACCCCAGTCTCTCAGAAATCATAGGTCAGGCACAAGAGACCATGAGATTGGCTTAGAAATAACGACATTGCGACTTTTAGGAGTAATACATTTGGAGTTCTGTATTGGGCCTTCTGGTTTTTTATCCAAATTTAGGGTTTACATTTTTAAGTGTCTCTCTTAAACCTTGATGGTAAAAACTTACTTTTAAAAAAACAATAAAGCTGAGAACTTGATATCTCATAAGTATAGGACTCCGGGAGCTGGGACTTGAAGAAAAAGAACACCAAATATGAGAATTGGCAACACTGCAGTGCTCCCTGTAGGGCACAGCCCCTGAACATTCACCCCTTATTAGAGGCTCTGTGCATAAAGCACTACAATCTAAACTCAAATAAATAATAATTCATGTGCTGAAGGACCGCTTCATTGGAGTGAGATGTCTTGATCTATTCCCCACTAGGCTGTGAATTCAGTCAATTCATAGATTAATGAGTTTCCACTTGTAAACAAACAAACAAACAAAAAATCCCAAGGAGCTAGAACTGGTAGCCCTTTCCACTGAAAAAGAGACTTCATTCCTAGATTCTTTAAGTTTACAATACTTTCACTGATACTATGTCATAAGCTGTTTAAATTAGTTAATGGCTATTCAATTTTCTAAAGGATTGCATTACTGGATATTGGCAGCCCCTGCAAGAGAAAGCTGGTAGCAGCTGTTTCATAACCTTAGCCCTTCTAAATCTCTCATATGCATTTTGAAAAACAAAGCAGGGACTGAATACACCTTATTAGCTGGGATATCATTCGCCTGTAATATTCTTAGTAGTGGGGGAAATTCTTGCAAGAAGCAGTTGTTTTCCAGCTGCCTGCAAAATCTTTCAGCAAGTGAACAATAGCATCCTACCTCAGCTCTGTCTAAAATGTAATTACAAACCTATGTTAGTCATAAAGAGCTTTAGACTGGGAGGTGACACATTTGGCCAATCAGCATAATAAACTACAATCCTATTGTTATCTGCCCAATGATTTATTTTGGCCAATACTGTATTTTGATTAGGTGCCACTTGGAAAATCCCTTTCTATGAAAATAATAAAAGGTGAGTCATGCTGGAGAACTGAGGGAAAATATATTAACAACTGTATTACAAAGGAGCCTCGACTCAACAAGACAGTCTCCCAAGGCCTATTAATACTCATATAATTTATTGGTGTCATGGGAGATATTTATTACCTCACAATTCTCTTTTAAGATATGGTTATTGATTTGATCACAATATTGCTAATTGTTTCCAACAGGGCACTGAGAACAACAGAGTAGGCTGCAGCAATGGCTTGAAGCTCTAGAGGGAAGTGAAAATATCCTCTTCACAGAGAGGAAAAAATCTCCTTCTGCACTCCACCCCCTTTGATTCTATACTAATTTTCCCTCCAGACCTTTAGTCCTTGTCAACAGTGCATAGGAAAGCAGTGCACCAGGACACAGTGCATCAGCCAAAATTTTAAGCTGAACATTAAAAAAAAAACCCCTAGAAATGGACAAAAAATCAATTTTAGGTAAACTTAAATTAGAAATGCTGGACAGCCATTCTCTTCTAATCTGACCTAATGGAACAGTCCACTACTTGAAACTACATCTGCTAGGCAAGGACCATTGTCTTTGTCAAGGTTTCTTCCCCACTCTGAACTCTAGGGTACAGATGTGGGGACCTGCATGAAAACCTCCTAAACTTACTTTTTTACCAGCTTAGGTTAAAACTTCCACAAAGTACAAACTATTTTACCTTTTGCCCTTGGACTTTTGCTGCCACCACCAAACATCTAACCGGTATTATTATTAGGAAAGAGTCCATTTGGAAACATCCTTCCCGCCCCAAAATCCTCCCAAACATTACCCCCCCCTTCTGGGGGAAGGTTTGATAAAAATCCTCACCAATTTGCATAGGTGAACACAGACCCAAACCCTTGGATCTTAAGAACAATGAAAAAGCATTCAGTTTCTTAAAAGAAGAATTTTAATAGAAGAAAAAGTAAAAAGAATCACCTCTGTAAAATCAGGATGGTAAATACCTTACAGGGTGATTAGTTTCAAAACATAGAGAATCCTTCTAGAATTCTTAAAACCTTAAAGTTACAAAAAGACATAAAAACAGGAATATCCATTCCATTCGGCACAGCTTATTTTCTCAGCCATTTAAAGAAATCAGAATCTAACGCATATCTAGCTAGATTACTTACTAAGTTCTAAGACTCCATTCCTGTTCTGTCCCCAGCAAAAGCATCACACAGACCGAGAGAGCTTTTGGTTTTCCCCCCACCTCCAGCTTTTGAAAGTATCTTGTCTCCTCATTGGTCATTTTGGTCAGGTGCCAGCGAGGTTATCTTAGCTTCTTAACTCTTTACCGGTGAAAGGGTTTTTCCTCTGGCCAGGAGGGATTTTAAAGGTGTTTACCCTTCCCTTTAAATTTATGACAGTCTTGCTTTATTTTTGTGTTTTTTAAACCTTATCAGTATGAGGTCCCTCCTTTTTAAAATGCTTAGAACTTCTGTCAATGTGGAAGTCAGATGGTATAAGTTTCCTAAGTGCCGTATACTGTGAATTTCAAAACTAGTAGAATATGGTGATATACATTGTTTGGCAAAAGGCCACACCAAGATTGGCCAGTTGGCATTTTCAGGTGGTATGAACTGTTCATCAATTTTCAGTATTGCATAACAGAGGCTCTATCAGCTGGCACCACAAAAAATATCTCTATACCTTTGTGACCCATAAACCTCTCAACTCCAACTGGCCTGAAGTACAAGAATACCCTGATCCTGCTATGTCCATTCTAATACAAAGAAGATCATATGAGGTTTTAAAGGTCGTTTGGGACAGCAGACCTGGTATTTGTGTGTGAGTTCAATAGATAAGGGCCTAGACACTGAAGGGGAATGTTTCAAAGGAGCTCAGGGACTGAAATGCACTTATTGCTAACCTTCAAGGCAAAGTAAGGGCTGGCACAGCCAAGAGGAGATTGCTTGTGTGGCTAACAGGTTGATGGTGTCAGGAGCTGACAGCCAGTTAAGCTCAAGTAAGTCTTCCGCTAACAGGAGATGGGGAGGTAGCAAGGTGACGCTCAGCCCTGGGTATCCTGAGAACCATCACAGCCTTTTGGTGAAGGTTTTCAGATTTGGATGTCAAAAGTTAGGCACTGATTTAGACACCTAAAATGGCTTGAGATTTTCAGATGCTGAGCACTGGCATCCCCTGTTAAAATTAATGGCAGTTTAGTACTTCTGAAAAATTAGGCCACTTTTATTTAGTACCTAACTTTGGGAACCCCAGATTCCTACTGCAGCCCAGTTGTGGCTGTGATGAGTTGGATCACAGAAACTCCCTCAGGATTGTCACTAGATGTGCTGGGATATCACTGAGAACAAACCCCCTTGCCACAAACCTTCCCTCCACTCCTGTCTTGCTGAGTTAGACACTTCAGTCAGCTTCAGCACCGACCTAGGGGTTGGGCCACACCTCTCTGCAGTTCACTGAAACTGAGATCCACTCAGCTCAGGGGCTTCTTAGTTAACAGGGACTTTCCCAGGACCCAGTATTCAGTCTTTCTGGGAGCCTAAACCTGAATAAATCCGTTTTACTCTGCATAAAGCTTATACAGGGTAAACTCATAAATTGTCCACCCTCTATAACACTGATAGAGAGATATGCACAGCTGTTTGCTCCCCCGGTATTAATTACTTACTCTGAGTTATTTAATAAGCAAAAGTGATTTTATTAAATATAAAAAGTAGGATTTAAGTGGTTCCAAGTAATAACAGACAGAACAAAATAAGTTACCAAACAAAATAAAACAAAAAATAGTCTAAGCCTACTACATTAAGAAACTAATTACAGATAAAATCTCATCCCCAGAGATGTTCCAACAAGCTTCTTTCACAGACTGGACTCCTTCCTAGTATGGGGCCAGCAATCACTCACACCCCTGTAGTTACTGTCCTTTGTTCCAGTTTCTTTTAGGCATCCCCTAGGGGTGAAGAGGTCATCTCTTGAGCGAGTTGAAGACAAAATAGAGAGGCTTCCAGGGCCTTTTATATTCTCTGCCTTGTGGGTGGAAACCCCTTTGTTCTGCTGTGCAAAGTCCTGGCAACAAGATGGAGTTTGTAGCCACCTGGACAAGTCACATGTCCATGAATGATTCAGCTTTTTGCAGGCCGACACCATTGTTTACATGTTAGTTTGAATGTTCCCAGGAAAGCTCAGATGTGAATTGGTGTCTCCCAAAGTCAATTGTCAGTTAAGTTTTTCTTGATTGGGCACTTACTGTAAATAGTTCTTTCTCAAGAAGCTGACCAAATGCTTCACTGAGGCTACTTAGAATCAAACACATTGAGATACAAGTACATAGCCAATATTCATAACTTCAAATACAAAAATGATACATACAGACAGCATAATCATAACCAGCAAACTACAACCTTTACACAGACACCCCACTTGACCTCCTCTGTACAAGACCTGGTGCAATCATAGGACCCTGGTTGCAACAATGATCTATACAGTCACAGTTCATGTCAATAACATCACAGTGGCACACAGCACTAATATGGAAGTGGGCAAACTGCTTCCAGTTATACTTCTTAAAAGCCTGACTGGGGCTCCAAATAGAAAGTTAAACATTAAAGCCCAACTTGAGGGGCCAAAAAAAGCATTTGGGGAGAGGGGCAGGAGGGGAGAAAGCTTGAGAGCAGGGAGGGACCAGTGTATTGGGAATAACTTGAATGGATTAGATATGCAGTAAGTATAGTGGTCTTTTAAATTTGCCCATTCTCCTATTAGCCGAGCTTTTATTTATGCAGGAACTTGTGGCCACTTGAGCCGAGATCCTGAAGGTACATATGTACCTATCTCCTGTTTTCAGGTGCCATTGCGATCCACTCTTAATACCTTAACTGGAGGTGGTTATTTTTTCATCAGTTTAGCCCCTTAGAAATAATTATAGCAATTTAGGGGCTTATGGGCTGGATTTTTTTTAGGAAATGAACATGAGTTAAAACAATTACTCTAACTGATTTGTGTCTGGAGTCTTCCAGGAGAAAGAACACACCTGAAGTGAACTGATTTTTATTTGTCTTAATCATACATCAGGGGAACCGAGTACTCCTGGCCTTTGCACAAAAATCAATTCTTCAAATATTTTCTTTTCTTTTTTTTCCCCTCTCAGAATGAGAATTTAAGGGTGAAAACTATGGATTTCTCAGTGGGACATATTATTGCATGCTAACTTTATGTGAACTAATGAACTGTTTTATCTCAATATTACTACATGAATAACTGTTCAGTACTCTAATTACCAATAATGACAAAAGCACATAATTTAACTGCTCACTTTTTTTGAAGTCCTCTTAATATGAGAAAATTATTTTATGGTAAAACAGCCTTAATCAACCTTAGCTTTAGGAGTTTATATATCATTTTGTTAATGTTTCAACTTAGTAACTTGATAATGTTTTCAAATCTTATCTACAAGAGTTTACTTGGACTGAATATTTAAAATGGCTTTATTCAGTTTTAAGAAAATTGATTTTCTTTTAAATTTTACACAGTTTGCCTTTCTTCTCTGGCCTGGGAAGAAACTTAACATTAATAAAATAAGGAGGTTACATGATACTTGTGGACTTGCTCTCTCCATTCTGTCTCTACTTCACCACTCCCCATCTTTTTCTATATTGAAGGCACATGATTTAGTTGTATTGGGTAGGTGTCATTTATGTTTGATGAATGTATAATGAATGAAAAGAAAATTAATAGAAAATAGGCTGAGATTGCATAAATGTGGAAAGGTAGCATAATGCTTGCTAAAGACTATGAGTTAGACTGGATTTGCCACTACTCCTGTGCAGTTGCACTTCCCCAACATAGTTGTGCTGTCCCGGGGCAGACCAAGAACTGTACAGTTTGTGACCTGGTTATCCTTTGCCAGGTAATCTGCACCAACCCTTTATCGGTACAGATTGCTTCCCCCTCCACACCAGCACAGTTGAATTGTCTGGTATGTTGCGAGGGGATAGGATGGAATCAAAGCTCCACCCACTCTTTGCACCAACTTGCCTACTCTCTGCTCATCTTCACAGGAGGTTGAGTAGTGGCTTATGGCTGCTTTCTGCACTGCAATGCAAAGAGCCTATGCAAGGGAATAAGGGGAAGCCATATACTCCCTTAGAATTTTGCACTGCAGATAGAGAAGCCAAGTGTTAAACGGATCCCTTAAAAACTGGTAGATTTTAGTTGAATAAAAAGAGTTTAATACTTCAACAGTTTATATTTTCATTTTATCTCAGTGTCATTACATTTGCTGAGCATACAGACATTACAGGAAAGACCAGCTGTCATTCACTGGTAAAAATTACCTGACCAGTTAATGGCCAGCAGATGAAATACTCAACCCCATAGGAGAAATTAGATGTGTGGCAAGTTATATGCAGAGTTCTATATCCCAATTTATGGCTATGGATCCCATATAAGGAAGTGACTGGGGTGGTAAATATTAATAGTTAATGAGTGGGAGTGGTCATGAAGGTTGTGACCTGAGGCTGAAGTCACTATAAAAAGAGAGGAAGATACTTGCTGGAAATGGAACAGTGTAAGCATCTTATGCTTCTTTATTGTGGTTTAGGGATCCTATCCCTATCTAAAAAAATAAGAGAGAAAGCTATGATAATATTTGGGAGTTCTAATAATAGAGACATTGTGATACTCTTCCAATAATAGCCTTTGGAGGTAATACTATCTAAACAAAAATCACAGCACTGGGCCAATATAGACTGCCATAATCAGATTACAAGTCAAGGATGGCACTTCCAGGATAAATGGCATAAATAATGGGAGGAAATACAGGTAGGTATTACTTGGGATATACAATGTTCTACCATTCACACTAGCCTTGAAATATTTCTGGGTCAAAGCACACTGGCTCTAAAAAGTAATAAAAGAAGCTACACACACACTGGAATCCTGATCTGAAGTATATTGAAGGAAACGTGAGTTTTTCCGTTGATATAAATAGGCTTTAGAATAAGCACTAAGATCCTTCAGCCCCCTAACCTTGACTAAATTCTTTTGCAGTTTAGAAGATATTTGGTTAATGAAGAGCCATTCTATCGAGAGGAAGGGAGATGGGGAAAGTGCTCATTTGATTCCTATACTCTCCCACCATTTCTTTTTACCCATGGCTTGCTTTTAGTGGGAGAATTGCTTGTTGTGTATGTTTGGAAGTGGGGGAAAATCTGGATAACTTGTTGGGATGCTCATTCAGTAGAGCTGGGTGTTTTTTTCCCCATGAAAGTTACAAAAAAGTCAATCAAAAACTTGGCCATTATTTCCAAAAGCTGAATTTTCTCATGAAGAGTTTCCAATGTTTTCCAAGTTTTCATTCAATTTTAAAACAACAGTTCTTCTCAAACAATGATGGACAGAGACAGTGGAGACCACAGACCTCACACACTGGCCCATAAAGCGTGGGCCCTTCTGCGGGACCTAATTGGAATGGCACCATCACACATACACAAACACCACAAGTCACTGCTAACAGCATTGCCAAACTCCGACTAAGAAATTCAAAGAAAACGATAAGCTAACAAACTAAAGGAGAGGTGAAAATAGCTCGTAAGGAATCCTGCACACTGATTTCCCTTTTGTCAAGTTCTCTGTCAATCTGTCATGAGATCAATGCTGCCCTCTCTGCTATTAAATCAGGAAAAACAGCTGACATCGATGGCATCCTTCCAGACATCCTTAAATATCGTGGACTGAGAAAGCACAACTGGATGACAGCACTACTCATGGAAGTTTACCAAAGTCCCAACAGTTTGGAGATGATCAAAAGTCTTTGCCATTTAAAACCTGGAAAATTGCCAGATTACCCCAAAAGCTACAGGCCGATATCTCTCTTCTGTACAACATACAAATTACTGGAGTGCGTGATCCTGGCAAGACTGAACCCCCACTTTGGAGACTGCAATCCCCTTCAGAACAGGCAGGTTGCAGGGCATGGTGAAGCTGCTGTGACCAATAGCTTGCACTGATTACTTGGCCACAACTTTTATTGACTTGCCATCAGCCTATGACACCGTCTGGCACTAGGGCCTACTGCTGACGCTAGCCAACTGCTTCAGTGCAACCAGACATTTAAACTCATTCTGTCAATGCTCTTGGACAGAACTTTTTGTCCATATCAGAAGTCAAATTAGCAAAAAGCTGAGTCTGCACAATGGACTTCCAGCAGTACTAGCACCATGTCTTTTTAAACTTCTATGTAAGTGATTTGCCGGAAACAGCATGCCACAAATGCATTTACGACGACGAACTGGCACAAACTACACAGGCCACAGTACTCAAGGAAGCGGAAGACACACTTAAGGATGCAAGACTACTTTCAGTACTTGCGGCTCAAACCAAATCCATCAAAAAACAATTACATCAGCTTTCCATCTCAGCAATTCTGAAGCTAAGATGATGGTGAACGTAAACTTCCACAACAAGGCAATCAAATCATGATCCAAACCCCCGCAACCTAAGGGTCATGCTCTATCCCAGCCTTACATATCAACAACATCTGGAGCTGGTGAGCCAAAGATAACAATATCATATAAAAGCTAGCACTTCTAGGTGGCGTTGTGATGCTCGAACACTATGAATGGCAATGCTGGTTTTAATTTATTCCATGGCCAAGTGGGCTGTGTAGCTGTGTGGGAAAGAAGCTTGCACATGGACCTCATCAATATCCAGCTAAATGTGGCTATGAAACTTGTAATTGGCACCCTGAATTCTTCTATGCTTCTATTGCTTACAAACATCCTTCCTCCAACCAGCCGGCAAGAGATGACTACGTTGTGGGAGCACAAAAAAGCTCACTAAGCAAAAGCTCCCACTCCATGACAAATTTGTTCACCTGCTTCCTACTCACCTAAAGTCCCACCAAACATTCTGGCAGCTGGAGATGCTCTGCTGTCATCCAACTTTAACCCAGAAGACACCTGGCAGATGCAACAGGAAGGCTATGACATAAACACACACCTCAAATGATCCCACCATCAAACTACTTGATTTCATGCTCTGCCAAAGACAGTGGATGGCCACCAACCATAGGACATTACATGAAACATACATGCACCAAAGGCACAACTGGAAAAACCAAGAATTTGCCACAGTGCAAATGCAGAGATCTCCAAACCATCAGACACATTATGGACAGGTGCTCCATCTTTTAATTTCCAAGAGATATCACAAAGCTGTGCTCTGCATCTCCCGAAGCCTTCAGATGGACTCTTAACCTTTCTATTAACTTGGAAATGTTGCTATTTCCATACGAGAGATGAATATTTTTTAATCTGTTTTCTGTTTGATTATGCTTTGTTTTCTTGTATGTCCACTGTGTAACTTCTGATTGTTCAGTTTAGTCACATGGTGTTATGTTTCATATATATGCTCATGAACGATAGCAACCATGATACAGTTGAAGCTGTTGTGATCAGTTCACTTGATTTCTGATTCACAGAGAGGGTGCTTTCACAGCACTTTTATATTTGTGTAACTGTAACTTACTGCAATATATAGATTTCTGATTTATACTAATAAATATAGGTGGAATCAGAATCAAGGCATTAATCTTTCAAAATGTCTGGAAAGTGCCATAAATGCCAGTTGCACTACTGCATATCAACAATAATTTAACGCCAATTTTAAAAATGAAGTACACCTCTTCCCTCTACGAATTCTTATCCGTTAGCTACACATCAAGCTATACGGACATTATGTAATTAAGAAGTGTCCAACTTTCCAAAAGATGGAGAGGGAGAAAGATGGATTGATCCTTTATATAAAACACTAAATGTGAAATGCAAAATGTAGAGCTACACAATGAGTGTTTGTACGGGGCAACTTTTAGGGTCCAATTCTACAGATGCCTACTTGTGCATGAATTCCCACCAAGGAATAAATTACCTGGACCAGATTCTGCTGCCTTTATCCGAGTTAAAAACACTTTTCATGAAGTAAATCCCAATGTAACTAATAGGGACATTCTCAGAGAACAGTGATGCTCAGAGTTAGCTGTGCATCTGTGTGGGGAGTTTGGCCATTTGTGGTTAATTTTTGGTCGTTGTGTATAATTCTTGATGGTAAATTAATATTTTTCATATTACTTGCAATTTCCCCCATTAATTAGTAGTAAATATGTACTTTTTCATTATTTACCCATCTTTAACTAGGTTTTCAAATTTTAGTTGTTACAGGTGAGCATTTTACTTTTAGCCAAAATAATTTAGAAAATTAAGTATTTAAATGTGAAGACAAGGCTTTGGAACCGTCACTTGAGACAAATAAGAAAAAATCACAACTTTCTTAGTGGTACAGTGTTTCAGTCTGCCCAGCTGCAGAACAGCCAAGATTTCACTGCACATAATCATAACCTGTGAACTAGGAAGAGCAGGAAAGGTCCTTTAATTTTATTTATTTAGGATTTCTAAAGTAGGTGAAAATACATATTTCAATCCATCCATAAATAATCCAAAACAGAATCCCTAATGAAAGGGGAAATTCTGTAGAACACAATATCTTAATCTGGAATGCATAGATTTTCTGCATTTGCAGATTTGTTGCCTTTGTTTATAATTGATCTTGGAAATTATATAATTCCCTAGGATTACTCAAAGGAATAGCTAATATAACAGATAGCTATAGTGGAAGTAGAATAAAAATGCTCACAGTCCTTTCAGCTTTACCATTCAAAAATATTTCCTCTGCATTACAGTGGGCATCCTTAAAAATTGGCCAATTTTCCTTCACATAAATCAAAAAGGTTATCATAATATTTGAAGTCTACAAGTATCTGCATGGGGGAAGAAGTTTCTGATAGTAGGCAGCTCCTTAATCTAGCAGTAAGAGGCATAGTAAGTAAGAGCTGGCTGTATTTCAAGGAATCCCTGTTGAGGTTACAGGGACAAACCATCCCGATGAGTCGAAAGAATAGTAAATATGGCAGGCAACCAGTTTGGCTTAACGGTGAAATCCTAGCGGATCTTAAAAATAAAAAAGAAGCTTACAAGAAGTGGAAGGTTGGACATATGACCAGGGAAGAGTATAAAAATATTGCTCGGGCATGTACGAATGAAATCAGGAGGGCCAAATCGCACCTGGAGCTGCAGCTAGCGAGAGATGTCAAGAGTAACAAGAAGGGTTTCTTCAAGTATGTTGGCAACGAGAAGAAAGCCAAGGAAAGTATGGGCCCCTTAATGAATGAGGGAGGCAACCTAGTGACAGAGGAGGTGGAAAAAGCTAATGTACTCAATGCTTTTTTTGCCTCTGTCTTCACGAACAAGGTCAGCTCCCAGACTGCTGCGCTGGGCATCACAACATGGGGAATAGATGGCCAGCCCTCTGTGGAGAAAGAGGTGGTTAGGGACTATTTAGAAAAGCTGGACGTGCACAAGTCCATGGGACCGGACGAGTTGCATCCGAGAGTGCTAAAGGAACTGGTGGCTGTGATTGCAGAGCCATTGGCCATTATCTTTGAAAACTCATGGCGAACGGGGGAAGTCCCGGATGACTGGAAAAAGGCTGAGGGAACTGGGATTGTTTAGTCTGCAGAAGAGAAGAATGAGGGGGGATTTGATAGCTGCTTTCAACTACCTGAGAGGTGGTTCCAGAGAGGATGGTTCTAGACTATTCTCAGTGGTGGAAGAGGACAGGGCAAGGCGTAATGGTCTCAAGTTGCAGTGGGGGAGGTTTAGGTTGGGTATTAGGAAAAACTTTTTCACTAGGCGGGTGGTGAAACACTGGAATGCGTTGCCTAGAGAGGTGGTGGAATCTCCTTCCTTAGAAGTTTTTAAGGTCAGGCTTGACAAAGCCCTGGCTGGGATGATTTAATTGGGGATTGGTCCTGCTTTTGAGCAGGGGGTTGGACTAGATGACCTCCTGAGGTCCCTTCCAACCCTGATATTCTATGACTCTATGATTCTATGATAATGAGATCCACTGTTTGGAATCTGAAGCTAGACAGATTCAGACTAGATACAAGTGCAATTTTTTAACTGTGAGGAAAATTAAACATGGTAACAGTTTGCCTTCATCACTTGAAGTCTTTAAATCAAGACTAGAATGTCTTTATAAAATATATGCTATAGCTCAAACAGAAGTTATGGGCTACATGCAAAATGATCAGGGGACTTTTTGGACTATGTTATACAAGATGTCAAACTCAGTGTTACTTCTGGCCTTAAAAGAAATGAATATATAAAGTATTCCCCATATCCACTAGATGAATCCCTAGACTACTGCAAACACTGAAATAACATTAATAACATTACTTTATTATCTAAGGGCAGAATCCTGCCAAGATTGAAGCATGTGCATAATTTAAATTACGTGAGTAGTCTCACTAAAATTAGTGAGACTACTTATGTGTGTAACGTATATGCATGAATTTAGGGGCCTACAACATCATATAGGGGCCTACCACAATATTTTGTATATAATTGGTGAGGTTTTTAAAGATAATCATTGTATGCATTAGAAAGGGTATATTTCAGCTTGCCACCCATTTAGTACTAGCAGTGGCTTGTGCTATATAGGCACAACACATTTCTTTTTGGAATATTTTTCACCATTTTTGTGCCTTGTAGCGATAAAGAGTGAATATTTTTCCCATACATTATTTCTAAGCATTTGATCCTTCCCCAAATTATCGCGGTTTCATTGTGTTCTAAATTTTGACACAAAGTAATGTACCAAAAATGGTGACAGGGATGTTGTTTTTTTCTTGGGAAAATATTCTTACTGTAACAAACAGCATGGAAAGCATTCCCTAGAAATAAGGAGGTGTTCATAACATGTGAACAGGCTCTTTTAATCAATTGTCTGTTTTTCTAATATAATTAACTCCTCTCAAAAGTGTACACCAAGCAATATCACACAGATATCACAGATACTTCATGTTCTAAATATGGGGGTGGGAGAAATTATGTCAATTTCAGATGTTGGCAAAACCATGATTTTTAATGGTGACTAGTGTATATTTCCAGATTTGTATTCCTACTTGAGAGGTCTTTAGAAATTAACTTGACCCTCACAATGACCCTCAAGAAGGATATTTAGAAATCTTTGAGCTGAAAGTTTGGTTTCTTCTTTTTGTGTGTGTAATATGTGATGCCTTACCATAGCTGCTAGTGATGGGGGTAAGGGAAGTTTGATTAGTTACTGGCTTGTACATTTAGATGCAGGTTTTCCATCTTGACAACAGCTCCCTTACTTTTAGTTCCTCAAGGGCCATGTCATGAGATTATTGAAGAGCTGTTGCAGAAAATTGCCTAAAGCTCTTTAATAAAAGCTGAAGAATTGGAATTTGTTGCGATTATGGTACATAAAGAAAGGTTTAACTGACACTACAAAGTGATGTGGTCATGGTCCATGCAATTTGAGTTCTCCAGCTATACATTTAGGATACTGTATGGAGATAGCAGATCAGTCATTTTGCAGAAGTTGTAATATTTTTTGTTTAAAATGCCCCAAAGATGCTCTGGATGGGAAATGAAGGTTACTCAGCAACAACAACAACAGATTATTGTGCCTACTAGCTTTATGCTTTAATGATCAGAAAAAAAAAACAGTGAAAACAATTACATTTTGTAATAACAGGCAACAAAGTTTGCCTTGTGCACAATCTTTCTGGCGTAGACTACTTCTAAGGCAAAGAATATGGTATTTTATTCTTAAATACCAAATTTCCTCTCAGTGGTACAGGAATGCAGATATTAAAATATTCCCCAGAGTTGTCACTTATATTGTATATTAGGTTTCTACCAATATAATTTAAGACAGATAGTCATGCAACTACTTAAGTGTTTAATCCAAGAAGAACTTTGCATCACAGATATTTTTGTCCTCATGTCATAAATATAAAGGGAAGGGTAAACCCCTTTAAAATCCCTCCTGGCCAGAGGAAAAATCCTCTCACCTGTAAAGGGTTAAGAAGCTAAAGGTAACCTCTCTGGTACCTGACCAAAATGACCAATGGGGAGACAAGATACTTTCAAAAGCTGGGAGGAGGGAGAGAAACAAAGGGTTTGGGTCTGTTGGTATGCTGCTTTTGCTGGGGATAGAACAGGAATGGAGTCTTAAAACTTTTAGTAAGTAATCTAGCTAGGTATGCGTTAGATTATGATTTCTTTAAATGGATGAGAAAAGAATTGTGCTGAATAGAATGACTATTTCTGTCTATGTGTCTTTTTTGTACCTTAAGGTTTTGCCTAGAGGGATTCTCTATGTTTTGAATCTAATTATCCTGTAAGGTATCTACCATCCTGATTTTACAGGGGTGATTCCTTTACTTCTATCTACTTCTATTTCTATTAAAAGTCTTCTTGTAAGAAAACTGAATGCTTTTTCATTGTTCTCAGATTCAAGGGTTTGGGTCTCTGGTCACCTATGCAAATTGGTGAGGATTTTTACCAAACCTTTCCCAGGAAGTGGGGTGCAAGGGTTGGGAGGATTTGGGGGGGAAAGACGTGTCTAAACTACATTTCCCAGTAAACCCAGTTAGAGTTTGGTGGTGGCAGTGGTTATTCCAAGGACAAAGGATAAAATTAATTTGTACCTTAGGGAAGTTTTAACCTAAGCTGGTAAAAGTAAGCTTAGGAGGTTTTCATGCAGGTCCCCACATCTGTACCCTAGAGTTCAGAGTGGGGAGGAACCTTGACACCTCAAAAAAGAAAAAGCCTCTTACCCGTCTTGCTGCCTCAAACTAACCTGAACAAAATAGGAAAGAGACAACAAAATGAAATGGGCAGGCCAGGTAGATTTTAGACAAGCCCGTTAACATGGAATTACTGGCTGGAATTGCCACAGCACAGTTGCTGTAAATTTCTGATAGTCATGAATATGAGGATAAATTTGGGGATTCTGTAAGAAAGCAGAATTAGAATTTAGTACTCCACAATTTCCTCGATATTCTTTGGCAGATGCCAGCAGCCCAAATACACGTCCTATCTTGATTACATGAACAAAAGCATTGAGAAAATTACAATGGGTGAATGTCAGATTCCTGACTTCATCAATAAAGGAAGCAGTAATACAGTAATATTGTGCATCTGAACTAGCACATGGTAGGTGTAGATTCCCAATTGACCAAATGTTTAAACGTGTTCAAAATGACAAGACAGTTGCCAGGTTTGCTACTCATTCACACTGCTTTTTTTGCCTCTGTTCTCATTTCATGCATTTGGACATTGTCTTCCTAGACTGTAAGGTCCAGCTCCTCAAAGGTATCTCCTATTAAGATATTTGGGAGTTAGGCACCTAAATACTTTTGAGGATCTGGGCCAAAGTTCCTTGGGACAGGGACAGTGTTTTTATATATGTCTAAAGGACCTAGCACATTGCAAGTGCTGTACATATCATTAATAGCAATAAAAAACAGATTGCATATGCCTAAAATATGACCATGTAGGCATCAAAATATCCTACAAGCACTCACATTTCTCAGGTAATTTTGTAACAATCAATCCCTTCTTTGAACAATTCCCCTTATGTATATCACCATGTACAACTTATTTGCCACTTCCAAAATATTCTTACCACAGCATTCTTACCTGCATTTGCTAATATAAAAAGCTTACACCGAAATATAAATCTCTCTGATCTCAGTAGCACAAAGACTTGATAGTAGGTAAAACCTATTTATATTTACTAATGGTGGAGTCTATTTGAAATGCACATTATTGAAAATGAAAACTTCCACGTATAAATTAAAAGCCTTCCTGCACTTGCTGGGGAATGCCAGGTTAATAAAGGCTATTAGTATGTCAGACTAGAGATGATTTAAGTGAATGGTGTAAAACTTTTTTCAAAAAGTAATTTTTATACCAGAAACTCAAAGGTACTGACCATTATGGAATGTGCAAACTATCATATATTGTAGTGTGTAAAGAGTGCTATACTTTTTCAGTAATTCTCAAATAAACTAAACAATAGTGGAAGAAAATAGCAAAACTGAAGTAAATTGGACTATCTGGTAGCAAACAAATTCAATAAATGAAATAATTTTGAGTTTCATTGGGAAAAAAGGTCACATTCCAGAAGGAAATTGCTAGCAACTCATTGACAATGGTACATTTGTAATGGGGGTGAAACTTATTGATATTCTTATATCCTTTTATATTATGCAGATTAGGGAGAACATAAATATTGTTTAATGACAAATGCTTTCTGACCTCATTTTATATAACTTTAATTCATTTTACATTTTAATTTAACAATTACCTTGCTGTATATTTATATTTATTTATTTTAATGTGCATTATGGAGTGCTTGTACTGTGTTTCTGAACTACTGATTTTGAAATACTTTATCACGCATAAGACAAGAGTTTTGGTTCTTTTAAGGAGGTTTTTTTTTGGGGGGGGTTGTTTTGGGTTTTTTTACATTCAAATATAACATTATTATTTAGATTTCAATTAAAATTTAGTGATTGTGGTGAGAGAAACTGAAGTGGCATGAACACATCTTGTTACTAAAGAAATATCCATCTATTTTTATGCCCTGGTAATGCATTGTGAATGGGGGAGATAGGAGGTGTCTCTAAACTATGCAGGATGCAAACTGTAAAAGCAGTTTCTAGATCAAACTAACCCAAATCACTTCACCCAAATTCAGCACCTCGAACTGAAAGTGTTGACAGCTGGTAAAACACATGCTTCCTACAGAAATGCCATTAAGTAAGAGGAGAGCCATGTTTTGCATTGGCTGAAGCTTCCAAGTGGTCAGTGTCTGACAAAAGTGAGGCTCCCCATCACTCCCACTTTCCTCTTCCCCTGCCTAGCAATTAATTCTGCCCACCCTCCAAACCAATCCTATTCCCTCAGTCCCCACATCAATTCTGTCCCCTTCAACTTCTCCTCTGCCCCCCTATCACACCCCAGCCCCCCACCTCCCAGCTCCGGGGGCCCCCTGGGGGAGGCAGATCAGCATTGTATATGAATTGTTGCAAGCATTGCAGGGCAATTTGGGAAGAGTCAAAGGTGTGAGTGGAAGATTCTTTTGCAGGCTGCGAGAGGCCAACGGGGGAAGGAGAAAGAGAGCAGAAAACAAGTTAACTCAACACTGCAGCTAGCAAGCTCAGTCCGATGATAAGACGCTAGCCCCAGTCCAAGGTCGCAGCATTAGACGAAAAATTATCTCACCCAGCCACAGCCAGCCATGAAAAAAGAAAAAGTACACTGAACCAGGGCTGCAGAGATGGAAAACACCAGTGAGACGACCCAGTGAGCAGAGCTTCGCGTCTCTGGAGCCATTGTGTTTTGGGAAAGCGGAGAAGACCACAGAAAGCCAGTTTGGACTGGCACAAAGAGCACCAGGAACAGAGGTCACAGAATAGAACACCCCCAAAGGAGCCCAGGACTTAAAACCCTCCTGAGAGCTGGAGCAATTTGAAGATTGGCAGCGGACTTTGGATGACCTGTGCGCACAGGACAGAACTCCCGTCCACCCCTCCCGCTCTTCTTCTTTCGTTACACCCAGGCCTGGCCAGCCTCAGGTAGTGCGGGTGTGAGTATGAAAGTGGGTTAGGACGAGGGGCGCTAACGCTTTCTTCCTTCCTTTGAGTGACGTGGGGAGCACCCATCACTCGCCGCTGTTATTTTATTATTTTATCAATAAAGCTTTAAAACTCAGTTTTGTGGTGTGCTCCATCATCTCCTCCCTAAAGATCCTGTGGCCTCAGCCTGATCACCTGACGCCCCAGGCAGATGGGTAACATAAATCTGTCACACCCACATTCCCCCATAAATTCAGCCGCCCACCACCAGACTCACCTCTGTTCTCCCTGCAGCTCCTGAGACTGCAGTCAGGTTCCCTCTCTCATTCCCCAGGCCAGATGTCACAGGTATTGATGGGGGGAGGGGTAAGAGGAGCAAAGTTACTATCCCTTTCCCATTGCTCACAGGAGGGGAAAGGAAGGAAGGAGCAGAACCACCCTGAGCTGCTGGGCTCTTTCTGCCCCCTCCTTCCCGTCCCCTTCTGTGAGAAATGGTGTGGGAGTGGGAAGTGCTTTGCCTGCTTCCTACAGCAGCCCTAATTGGTTGCTTTCCCCAAGCAGCCAATCTGAGGGGGTTTTCCCTACACAAGTGGTAATAAAGATGTGTGCCCCTTAGTGGTCTGGCTCACTTCTTAGACATCTTAGGTTTATTTATTAACCTTGTCACTGTGGTTTGGGCTGTACCTGTGTGCACTAAGTCTTTGAAGTCTTACTCCTCCACCCATTGACAAATCCTCAAGAATATTAATAAATATAATGAAGAATGAAAGCATAGCAAGTGAAAAATACAGCTACAGTAAATGGTAACCAACTCCCCAGAGGTTTCTATCTCCCCTCCATCTTTTTTTTCAAGTGAGTGTAATGCACATGAAAGGTGCCTGATCAATACCAGGAAAGATGGTAATGAACAGGCAAAGCATGGTCAACAGTAGTGCAAGTTTTCTTCAAAATGCCTCACCAATGTGCCTCAACCCTAATATCGAGGGAACAGAGGTGACATTTGGTCCCTATAATAATTTTGTTCCTGATCTCCCAGCTGAGAATGTAAATGTAGAAGCCAATACTGCTTTATTTGAGTGAGGTGATACTCAGCTACTGGGTGGACTAAAATTCTCTCTCTGTTTCATAAGGCTCTAAACATTCTGCTATTTACCTAAGTTGAGTTATATGAACACATGATGAAACCATGACTGTAACACAAGGCTGTCCAGGAAAAAGGGTAAAGTTGTGGTTGGTTCTCCTGAATGCAAGAAACTCTGTTTGATACTTATTTATACTATCCAGGCAGCAAGCAAAGTTTTCAGAATCCATAGCCCAATCAATAATCCATTGTGGGTGGGGTTGTCAAAAACACTTATGGGAGAAAGATGTTGAATCCTACTGACTTTCAAATGGAGTCAGACATCTGTGTCCTTTGGGGACTTTTGAAAATCCCACACTTAAGTTTTTCACTTGTATATGTAAAGGGACATTCTTTGTTGTTGTGACAGGGAGTGATGAATGCTGCTGTGAAGAGACAATGGCCAACACAGCTGAAGCAGTCATTTGGGGGAATAATTGGCTTACTGAATAGTTATGATATGACCTTTGTGGATGCACTGACATTATTAAACAAAAGATAATGATTCTGAGCTTAAACTTCAGCTCTTGACAAAGTTGAAAACCCATTATAGTAGAAATAATCAGACTATTCCTTGCAAAAAAGAAAATAATAATAATGGAACTCTGCTAGGAGGACTTTATTTGGGGAACACTGAAATGATAAAGGACGTGATCTGGCAGAAAGTCTGAAGGTTATGGAAGAGATGCACTCAGTTGAACAGGGGACTGAGCCAGCTACCAGGGATAAAAGCCTCTCCAGCCTAAGAGAAGCAATAACATCAGCTGTAGACACAGCTGTTTGCCTGCCTTTCCAGCTGGAAGAAACCTGCTTTTAAGTGGTCAAATAAATTATTAGTATGCCTGTAAGAGGTTCAGAAGCTGAAAGTGCAAATTCAGCAACAAGTTATACCTGCAGTCTAGCCTTCATTCTGTTACGTACCTGAATCACATAAAAATGTATTCACAGCTTTCAGCTATTTTCCATGAAAGTAGGAAGAAGGCAACTCTTTTTATGTACACAGTACAGTGGAAGAGCTTAAAAGTTTTCCTCCCCCCCCCGCCCATTTTGACAGGTCATGCTGATTCCAGTGGCTTTGTAAGAAGGAAATGTTGTTAACTTTGCCCGTAGCTGGAATACCAAGTGTTATGCTTATTGCTGAAAGCAAGTAAAAGAAGTTCTTTCTGAAACCTTAGCACAACTAGCAGACCAGGAGGGAAGGGGAGACATTAGTGACCACGAGGAGTAAACCTGACTCCGTGCTCTCCTCAATTGAGCTTTTTCCAAAGCTTGCAGTTTTGCAAGATGGAAAGTCTGGCAACAGTAAACTATTGCTATTCATCTGGTTAACTGATGGAAAATTCTACACTGCAGGATGGAATACTCCACACTTAACTTAGCTTCTGCTCAGCAGAGGTTTGGAGGTTTTTTGGTTTTTTTTTAATGGACAAGCTATGTAATACTAACAAATTGGGTATAGAAAGAAGAAGAAATCGGAGCTCGATGGACACTTGGACACCTCTCAAGTTCCCTTGCAAACAGAAAGCTGGCCACTGGATATCTCCTCAAGACCCTAGCTAAATATGAATCTGGAGGTATTTTGGGGTGCTCTACTAACCTGTTGCGGACATAAGTGCTGGAGACTAAATAAAGTAAAAGCCTTGAGTCAAAGCACTTTCGTTTGCCTGTTTGCATCAACTATCTATCAGCTGGATGGCTGTGTCCCTGTTGATTTTATTTCCTGCCACCACCTCACAAAGAGTAAAGTTACTGAGAGTTTTGGGTTCAGGAAAACGGCAGGTAACAGCATTCCCTGTTTTGTATATATCTGGAATATTCATCAGTCAAAAGAGAAGAAAACTAATAAGTTTGCCAACTTGATGCACTTTCCAAATTAACAAAGCACTCATTTCTCTATGTTTCTGGGCACTTCCTGAAAAGAACTTCAAAGGTGGATATATACCTTATTTACTTGACCCCTGGTACCTGATTGGGACTTCTGGGTGACTTTGCTGAAATACAAATATTAAAACATGACCTTTAACTGAGACAGGTTGGAAACATCTGGCTGCTTTAATTTATATAAAAAAAGGAAAACTATACAGTGGTGGAATGCACATTACAATACATGCTGATAAGTTGCCTGTGGTTTTGCTACAACTGCTGTATCAATAGTTCCATCAATAATGAGTAATTATCTTCAAAAACAGACTCCAATGAGAAACTGCTGAGTTTCAATAATATGCAAACTAGATACCATTAACTTGGGTCTGAATAGAGACTGGGAGTGGCTGGGTCATTACACGTATTGCATCTACTTCCCTAAAGTTAAGTATCCTCACACCTTCTTGTCAACTGTCTAAATGGACCATCGTGATTATCACGACAAAAGTTTTTTTTTCTCCTGCTGATAATAGCTCATCTTAACTAATTAGCCTCTCACAGTTTGTATGGTAATTTCCAACTTATCTGTATGTGTATATATATATATGTTCCATTCTATGCATCCGGTGAAGTGGGCTGTAGCCGACGAAAGCTTAGAATCAATCATAGAATCATAGAATATCAGGGTTGGAAGGGACCCCAGAAGGTCATCTAGTCCAACCCCCTGCTCAAAGCAGGACCAATTGGAAAATGTCCAGCGGAGGGCAACAAAAATGATTAGGGGACTGGAGCACATGACTTACGAGGAGAGGCTGAGGGAACTGGGATTGTTTAGTCTGCGGGAGAGAAGAATGAGGGGGGATTTGATAGCTGCTTTCAACTACCTGAAAGGGGGTTCCAAAGAGGATGGATCTAGACTGTTCTCAGTGGTAGAAGAGGAGAGAACAAGGAGTAATGGTCTCAAGTTGCAGTGGGGGAGGTTTAGGTTGGATATTAGGAAAATCTTTTTCACTAGGAGGGTGGTGAAACACTGGAATGCGTTACCTAGGGAGGTGGTGGAATCTCCTTCCTTAGATATTTTTAAGGTCAGGCTTGACAAAGTCCTGGCTGGGATGATTTAGTTGGGGATTGGTCCTGCTTTGAGGAGGGGGTTGGACTAGATGACCTCCTGGGGTCCCTTCCAACCCTGATATTCTATGATTCTATGAAAGACAATTTCTTGTAGTCAGTTGACTCCAGGAGCTGTGGTTTTAAATAAAAGCTACCAAATATGGTAAGGATTGTGATAAAATTGCAAGCGTGGGCCCTCTCTCTGCTCTTCAGAACTTTTGGTTAGCTATGACAAACTGTGGAAAAGCCTGGTCAGTTTTTACTCTGCTGAGGAGTGGAAAAAGTGATGAATAGCAGCAGAAGCAATGGAGAAATCTGTCTACACATGGCAGAAAACACTATCAGTTTAAATGTGCTTTATGTTTGGAAGATTTTCTGTGCATTGATAAGGGAAAGCTCCATTGATAAGGACCTGAACTCAGAAAAGCTTCCTACTTACACCATGAGCAAATGGAGTTTAAGCCCTATATAAGAGTTTGTTTTCAAAACAACAGCCACTAGCAGATCAACTCCATCACAGTTAACGCAGATTTGTAATAGTGGACGCTCACCCCTGTGTTACTCATCCCAGTTACATCTGCCTCTATTGGTTTTCAATAAGTTTAATAAGGCTTTTAGACAGCGAGCAGTGGCCCTTCAGGGGGCTAGTTTATTTAATCAACTGCCAAATGTTATCTGTAACCAAACCTTCTCCTTCTGCTGTAAGTCCCCAGGCTTTTTCCCTGCCTGGAGGGCTGTACTCTTTCCCTAGTTCATCTCAGGCCTTCCCTGCCTAAAGAGTTTTGTAGTCTCTTCTCTGGAGCGCTCTGTGTTGACGGGGCGGGGGGGGAGTGGGGGGGGAGGGAGGGCAGCATTTCCTCTCTTTAGGAACCTCTGCTTGCTAGGGAGACACCACTGGAAGTAGCTACTCCTCTTCTACCCCCATGAGCTTCTTCCCCCTTTTCTAGGCTCCTACCTGGGCCCTCATAACTCTTTATAAGGCCCCAGTGTTCCTTAATTAATGCTACCCCGCTACTATCCAACATATCCTGTACTGCTGGATCTGAGGCCTTTCATTCTCCTTAGCAGAGCCTGTCACACGGATCCTGGGTGCCTGATGCTCAGAGAGGCAGATGTCATCACACACACACAAAATGTGACTGGTTTTTAAAAGTGAAGGTTTTAAGAACAAAAACTGGGTGCATAGTTGTTTTTAAAGTTTTTGTTAACTTTGCACTGCTCATGAGTCTTTCAGTGGGGCTTATTTGTTCACTAGGCTTCATGGCAGCTGTTTGCTACAGTTGTCACTAATCCTCAGACACACTAGAGTGCTGGATGACTTTTTAATTACAAAGACATTCCTATTCATCCACCTGGGTATTGTCTGCATGGCTCATGCTTATTTGTCTTAAAATTTCATTCTGTTGGCCGCTGCCATTTATCAGTGCTTGATACTGAGTTTACTGACCATGGCAGAGCTGTTTTGCAGATAAACACCCTCAAAACTCAGCAGTATTTTATATCTCCAAGCTCCGTTTTCCCCCTTACGGAACAAACATCTTTTATTTTGTTCTTCATTGGAACTACCTCCTGCCTTCCAATTTACAGACCCATAGCAGAACTGGCATAATAAGATGCATATCTTTTGGTGAGTCCTACTTTATGAAGTCTGTATTTTTTATATCAAATCTACAAGGACATATTCACAGTTTAAGTCTCTGGCAAACGGCTCACTCTAGCTCTTGATCTGCTGCAATAACAAGGTTAAATTGATGGTAACTTATAAATGATTGAGAGAAATAAAAGATTCTTGCCCTTTGCCCTCAGTACCAACATACTGTAATATAAAGACAACTATGCTATCAACAGTCCCTGAGCCTCATATAGAGAAATAGCCATGGGAGCAGCTCAGCAATTTTGAGGGAAAGAGCTGCAGAATGTAGAGCAGGAAGACAGACCCACTGAACAACTTCCTGCTTCACAAGATGGCAAGTCCTGGTCCTAATATTCCCCCTCCTCCCTGCAACCTCATTTCCACTGCTGGAAGTAACACAATCAACAAAGCACTTAACGAGGAGCTTAATTTTAAGCAGATGTTTAAATTCATCCCTACTCAGCAAAGTATTTAGGCTCGGCATATGCTTAACTTCAAGTCTGTGCAAGTCACAATCACTTCAATGAGATTTAAGAATGACTTTAAAGTTAAGCACAAGATTAAATCTTTTTCTGAATCAGGATCATAATGGTTAACCTTTGAAAAGTGGGCCCTTCATTTTGGCAGTTATTTTTGTTAAGTGTTTAAGTTTCAAATATCAGTGCTGTACTCTTATCCTAAAGAATGGGGTTTGAATTATTCAGAAAGCAACCAGGCAAAACATTACTCAGAATCAAATAAAGCATGGCAATTTTGGCTAGCTATATATAGCTAAATCCAATAGGATTCAGATAAAAGTATTATATTATTAAAACAAGTGTCTGATCACAAACAATTCTGAAAGTGCTGACCTGTTTACTCAACATTATTGGAAATTGTATACTGTCTCACTTCATCATAAATCTGGCTTGTTAGGGTTGTGTTTTTTTTCCCTTTTGCCAAACTGAATAAAACTTCAAAATGCTGAGCTCTATTTTCAGTGAGGAATTCTTGATTTAAAATTAGTGTAAGCAGTGTCAGGATGAGCTCCACCCTGACATCTGGTGGTGAGGTGTGGCAAGTTGTGGAAAAGAACTTTAGGGGCCGATCTCATTTGCATAGGCACACCCACCCTGCCTAGAATGAGGCCATAGCTGCCCAAATGGTCACTTTGGCTGCTGTGGGATCCCCAGTGTCTCTGTTATTGGGGCAGGAAGAATAAATGGTTATTACCCTGATTATGGGAACGGTACTTGGAACTGTACTTGGCCTTTTGTTATGATGGAGGGACTCACCATCAACTAAGTGGCACTCGCTAGGCAAGGGTCATGGGTTCCAAAACTCTGTGAATTGAGAGAGGCTGGGGACAAGTGTTAATACGTGGTGGCATGGGCCCCTTAGTGAGGGCCTTACATGCTAATTGCACTTCCTCCTCTCTCTACTGTGGAATATCAGAGCTAATTTTGATTTCCTTAGAAGTCTGGTTACAGACTGCTGAGCTCACTTTGGGCTAATAGTGCACCAGCACTGAGGCTCCCGTACTACAAGCTGAATTCACCAAAGAGCTGAACTGACTAAGAGCTGAAATCACTGAGCATTGTGTTAAGTAGCGGGGGAGCCTGAAGATATATTGTGGAGCAATTTGTGGGACGGCTGGAGTGCCTTGTGGACAGGCTGGTGGAGCAGTTCGTAGGATGGCGGGAGCTGCTGGTGAGACACGGAGCAGTTTGTGGACCGGCTGGTAGAGCAGTTCGTGGGATGGCGGGAACTGTTTGTGGGCCGCGGAGTGGAGCAGAACTGAGCAAAGGAGTTTGTGGGGCGGCTGGCGGAGCGGAGCGAAGGCCTATGGAGCTGTGGGGTGGTCAGCTTCAGATCATGTAAGGTGCCTCTTACCCCCGTCCCATCTCCACCCAGGTTGGGAGGTAAAGCTCTGCAGATAAACTTTCAAACTCTGAGGCTGCCCTGACCAGGGACAGAGACTTTTGGGTCATTGGACTTTTGGGACTTTGGGTGATTTGGGGTTGCTGGACTCAAGAACCAAAGGGAAAGGGGCATGCCCCAATTTGCTTGGGGTGGGGTTTTTTTTTGCTCATGGATTGTGTTATGAATCCTGTTGGTGGTGTTTCCCCAACATAATGCCACATTGTTTCTCTCTGTTATTAAAAGGCTTTTTGCTACACTCAGACTATGTGCTTGAGAGAGGGGAAGTATTGCCTCTTGGAGGCGCCCAGCGGGGGTGGTATATATTTGTCCCAGGTCACTGGGTAGGGGGCTCGAGCCGGTTTGCATTGTGTTATTGGAATGGATCCCCTAGATATTGAACCCGGCCCTTGTTGCTGCCAACTCTGACAGGCAGAAGGGTTACATTAGTCAATCACTAACTGAAGTTTGTCAATTAATCAGTCAATGAACCATTAAAACTAAAAAGCAAGTAAGGATCTAGGACCAGGTGGCTTTTCAGCAGAATAATTAGTTCTTAGATACAGTGGTGACAGGGGCTTAAGACATACAACACAACGGTTTTATAAGTAGGCTTAGAAGGATTAGATTTTTATCACTAAATGTCAATTTTACCATAGACACACTGATGAAAAAATATTTCCATCAATAACTGAAATGTACAGATAGCCAAAGTGAGAAAATATTGCTTGAGAAGTTATCAGAGTTTGATTTAAGGATATTTATTTTGTATATTCTGACATATAATGTTGACCATTTATATTTTTAACAGCTATAAAGCTTTAAATGTTTGTACCTCAATTTGTATCTCTCGTTTATCTGGTCCATCATAATTTCCCACACCTGTGAAAAATTAAATTGATTAAAATGCATGTTGATATTCTCCATAAAAACTCTAAAAAGATAAACATTGAATTCTGCCAAGCCTGTTTAGAAGGATAGCAGTTTCAAACACTCCTAGGGAAGTCTTTACTTCTATCTGAATCTCAGTGGTTTGTAGATTGATACCAGTTATCACTATACACTGGATCTCAGCTATTGGGAAAATGAGAAAATAAATTCAACTTTAGGGACATAATCCAACGCCCTTATTGAGTGATATCATATTCTTCTTGCTTACTATTTGCTAAGGTAGTGTCTGAGTCTGAGCATCTTATCTGAGTATCTTTCTATTTGTGGGTAGAGTCTTACTGTGGGATGATCCCATTGAAGTTAATGGGACTATTTGAAGAGTAAAGTACTACTCAGTGCATACAGATGGCAGAACCAAGAGTGATGTTAGGACTGTAACTGGTACAATTTGAATGTGCACGAGGGGTTGGAGGAATCTTTATTTTAGTTTGGAAAGAAAAGTGATTATCACTGCTCAAAAGGAAAGATAGCATCTAGAAATAAGTGTAGTCACCTAGACAGAACTGACCTGGTTTTCAAATTGACAAGCAGCCTCAGCAGCCACAACTACTGAGGCCAGAGTTGCCAAGCACTTCTGAAAATGAAGTCAATTGTATTTAGATGGCTATAAAATTATACTGAGAAGCATAGAATAGGCACCCACTTTTGAAAATTTTGGCCTGAGCCTTTAGTCATCAGGATGAACCCAGACATAGCAGCTAAGAAGTTTCCCACTTCAAAGTCTATCTGTATGCTGATGATTTACTGTTAGTACATATGTCACAGGTCCAGCACTCTCAATCAAATTATATTGCATACAGTTCAGTCAGTTTCCCTGATTATAATTAATAATGTTAACAGAAGCAAATCCAAAATCCTTCCTTTAAATTCACTGTTCTATTCTTCTCTATTAGATACCTGTCATCGGTGGATACTTGCAAACATTCAGGATATCGTGGCATATTGTTTTAAACAGCATTAACCCAGAATGACTTCAGACTCCAAACACAGATTTGACATAGGAAAGAAAATATTAACAAATCATGTTGAGGCAGATTTGGTTCAATCACAGTGGTGGTTATGCCCTAAACAACTTATAACCATATATCAATTTCAGTGAGAGGTAGATTGAGTCCTAAGTGAGAGCAGGATCAGGTCCTTTATATTAAAGATGGTCTTAACTTTCTCATTCCCTAACTTCAGAGAGACAGGTTCTTCCCTCTTCCTTAGTCCAGGGTTCTCAACCCTATTCATGATGTGGACCGCTTTATCTCCTATTCACAAGGAGGTAGACCACCTCCCCTCTCCTTGGCAACCAAATATCATCCCTGTGACAACAACAGCAATTGCTTTTATAGAAAGAATGTGTTTAATGTATTTGCTTAGTTTCTTTTAATGCAATTTAGCGGATGGAAGCGAGAAGGAAAGCTAGCACTATGTGACCAGTCACCTTTCCATAGACCAGCAGCAGCTTCTTAAGGGATTGTGTTGGTTCACAGACCAAATCTGGCCCATTATTACTAAATGTTCCTTTAAACCTCTCTTGACAATTATTATAAAATCTAGTGCACTTCCATCTCTGTTTAGCAACTCATTCTAAAGTCTGTATGACATATTTTTCACTGTTGGAAACCTGACATTAATAGTATGTACGCATGTTTACATAAAATAAGAGCAGACCTGACCCTTTGTTCATCCTTCCAACCAAGCCTTTCTGGTTTCATGAGAAGAGAGAAAATTGTTTGACCAATGATGTCACAGTTTTGCAGGCACTCCAGGGCACAAGTAATAAGGAAACCATGAATTGTCAGTACATTTTAGAGCCAGGAGACTGAGGGATAATTCAGTCCTGCTGTTTTGGAGTCAGCAGATGGGCTACACTTTGTAGAGTAAAACAAAGCGGGGAAGAAAAGAAAGTAAAGAAAACTTGGATCCTCCATAAAAAGTCTTAATTAAGAGGGAGAGACCTGACAGTGGAGAGGGCAAATGGGCCACTTCTGCCAGATTTGCTAGTACTGGGAAAGTAGCATAGCAAGTGTCTGGGGAGGAGGACTGTGCCATGGTGGCCATGCTTGCAGAAGGCCTGCAAAAAGCTCAGATAAACATTCAAAGCCATGCTAGTCCTACAAATGTGCACGTATTCAAATTAAAATGTCAGTTATGCATGTCACCCCATTCAAATAAATGTTGAGAGGATCAGAGCCTTATTTTGCTTCCTTGAGACAAAAAGAATCCACTGTTGCTGTTTGCCTCAGCCAGCAGAATCTCTTGAAGTGAGCTTGCTTTACTTTTACAGTCATGAATTAATATTATCTCAAGATGAGCAACAGACTTTAAATTCTATAGCATAAGCCAGCATTTGTTTGCTCAACAACAGAGGTGTGGTCAGAGTTAGGCCTTGACCTGGCCAGGCTTTTGGATTAAGACAGGAGGGCTCATTCCTCCCATGTGCCAGCTTCACTAGGCCCTGGAAGAAGCAGCCTGCCCTTTTCATGTTGCCTACTGGGCCCTGTTTGGCTCTGACCTGGTCTTAGCCATTCTAGCCTCTGGAGGACCAATTCTCATTGGTTCCAACTGCAATTGATACTTAAAACAAAAAAAAAAGCAAAAACAGGAAAAAAAGGATGAAGCTGACTGTATGTGCTGGAAACAGTGTGGCCCAATTATTAAATGTAAACATTTATAGGCTAATAATTCTAAGTCTATAACAGTAAACGGTTTATTCAAATGAAAAGTTTTATTTAGGGATTAGAGATATTCTATTCTTAAATTCAGAGGTGGCATTATGTTTTGAGTTCTCTAGTTTGCAGCAAATAACATTGAATTCCATTCATCAAAGCATTAAGCTAATGAATACCTTTTTCCCTGTCCCTTTGTCCACCAAAATAAACCCTGATATTTACCCAGAAAAATTATTAAAAGTTTTTTGCACCAATTTTCACCTGTTTTTTTGTTGTAGTAATAAACACCAATAAATTCTCCCGGAAAAATTAATAAAATAAAATAAAATCCAAAAACAAAGGGCCCTACTGAAACTGGATGGCATCTCTAGGCAGTTCTTCTAGGTCTAAACTCACCATTTTCTCTCAAAAGGACACTTTATTAGAGCAGGGTGTGCCAAGACAGTGATACATGCTGTCACGTGCCAAGGTTCATGGTTTTATAATGAGTTTTGTGATTTTAGGTGTTTTCCTTGAAGCCTGGAATCAAATGATTGTGAGAATGTCTGCTATCATTTAAAAAAAAATGAAGTTTCTAGGCCTCATGGTTGAGGAGAAAAGTTTGACAATGTGATGCAACTGTACCCCAAGGTTCAAAATCCTGAAGACAAAGAAAAATAACCCTAATGTATTTTCTTTTTTTAAAAAGTCCTGTGATTTTTTGGAGGGCTCATTCACTTGAGTGCTTGAGGGTTGGCAATACTGAGAACCTATAACTTGTTAAGATTTTGCCATTCACTCACTGAAATCCATAAAAGCACTCTACAAGCCAGCTCTAAACCAAGAATTTCACCTTGAATTTCTACTTATAGTATAAAAAAACCCCACACATAAAAAGATGTTTCCAATCTCTGTTCAACAAGCTTTCAGTCTAATATCATTGCTTCTATTCTACTGTATGTGCATAGAAATTTACACCGTGCCTAGACTAATCTGTTTTCCTATTACTACAGTACCCTACTTTGGTTATACTTGTGAAGTAACATACAATATGTTATGATGAGCTCTTTGAAATATCTATCCCGATGAATATATTTCATGTTAAAAAACCAGTAGTAAGTTTTACTGAGATCTCTACTTTTGTAGCCTGCTTTCTGTTCTGTATTTCTGTACTACATTCAAGCTTTACATATTTTTATGCACTATCTCAATGATTTTGTTCTTGTTTAGATGTAAGTTCCTACAAAAGAGATTGAACAACAAAGTGTTTTAGATTGGTTTTTCTTTTAGTACTTCTTGTCCCCACAACACAAGCAACATGATTTTAACTATACAGCCAGAAAAAACTAAAATGACTGTGTTGTGGATGTAGAGAAAATGCAGCAAATGCCTCTCTTCACAGGGGTTGGATCCTGGGTTCTTTTTTTGGTTGCTCCACCCAAGGTGGTGCCTCACTTTACCCAGGACACAAGGGTTGCTGTCCCTTGGGAAAATGAATAATGCTACTATTGATAATAAGGACTACAAAACCCAGTACACTTGAACCAATAAAATACATCAATATAAACCCCAGGAAAGAAACCCTACACCCCAAAATAATAATATAACAAAAGGGGACTTTACTGGAAGCAGGAAAATAGTAACACCAACCCAAACAGGGGTGTCAGCAGTGGGGATCAAACCTGGGAATCTCTTGAGCTAAATGCATGAGCCTCTACTGCCTGAGCTAAAAGACATGTCTCTGTTAACCAGGGCTGTAGCAGGCTCATCAATCTCTAATAGCCAACACTAGAGGAGGACAAAGTGCTACTCCAAGCAAGCAAGGGTTACTTATTGGTGTTAAAAAACAAGTGCAAACACAATAGGTTTCCCACCTCCCAACCCCCAGAAACTCTTCTCAACCCCAAACTCAGACACTGGCACCTTCCCCAGTAGGTGATAGGCTGAGAATGAGTCAAGTGCTTCAGTGCTATGAATGCAGGGAGTTAATCAGAGAGATCCTGAGCTCTTCTGCTTCTCCAGCAGCTCCAAAATTCAAAGCTCAAAAAACTAGACTGTGTCTCTTGGTCAGGTTCTCCCATCTCACTGAGGGGGTGGAGTAGTCCTGGCTCATCATTTACCCAGTAAACTGTTTGTCCAGATCAGCCCATGCAGAAGCCTCCCAAATTGCTTCCACGGGAGTTTGTAGTCTACTCTGTCCCCAGCCTTGATGCCAAGCATGCTGAGAAGTGGTGCCAGAGGGCTCTGGTAGCCAGTATTGTTTTTGTCCATAGGAGGGTAGGATCCTCCAGAGCAGTGACCCAAGCCCCAGGCAAGCCAGCATCCAACATGAGTGACACAGATAACTCTGGCTTCTCAGTACCATCTTCTGCAAAGCACAGGCATGACTTAAGTTGTGGGAATTTAATAGGGAGTAAGAAAAAAAGTATTTAGCTTTGTTGGAACCAAATTCCTCCAAAACCAGCATGATTTGTGCCGTATGTAAAACAGAACTTCATCAGATGAAATTGTATACTGTATCATTATAAAACTCATGTCATAAATATAAAGGGAAGGGTAAACACCTTTAAACCCTCCTGGCCAGAGGAAAAACCCTTTCACCTGTAAAGGGTTAAGAAGCTAAGATAACCTCGCTGGCACCTGACCAAAATGACCAATGAGGAGACAAGATACTTTCAAAGCTGGTGGGGCTGGGGAAACAAAGGGTTCTCTCTGTCTGTGTGATGCTTTTGCTGGGACCAGAGCAGGAATGCAGGTCAGAACTCCTGTAAAAAGTTAGTAAGCAATCTAGTTAGATATGCGTTAGATTCTGTTTTGTTTAAATGGCTGATAAAATAAGTTGTGCTGAATGGAATGTATATTCCTGTTTTTGTGTCGTTTTGTAACTTAAGGTTTTGCCTAGAGGGATTCTCTATGTTTTGAATCTGATTACCCTGTAAGGTTTTTACCATCCTGATTTTACAGAGGTGATTCTTTTACTTTTTCTTTAATTAAAATTCTTCTTTTAAGGACCTGATTACTTTTCATTGTTCTTCAGATCCCAGGGTTTGGGTCTGTGTTCACCTATGGAAATTGGTGAGGATTTTTATCAAGCCTTCCCCAGGAAAGGGGGTGTAGTGCTTGGGGGGATACTTTGCGGGGGGAGATGTTTCCAAGTGGGCACTTCCCCTGTTATTTTTGTTAGACACTTTGGTGGTGACAGCATAAAGGTTCAAGGACAAAAGGTAAAACAGTTTGTACCTTGGGGAAGTTTTAACCTAAGCTGCTAAGAATAAGCTTAGGGGGCCTTTCATGCAGATCCCCACATCTGTACCCTAGAGTTCAGAGTGGGGAAGGAACCTTGACAACTCATGAACCAGAAATAGAGAAAAACTATGGTGACAATTTTCTCTGTAAAAAGTTATTGGATAAAACCAGAAGTGAAATAGTTCATCAACAACAGAAAAGAAGGGACTTTCTTTCCCGAAATGATGAAATGCTCAGGGCAAGTTATCGCATTGGGCAGCATTGTGAACTATTTTCAAATGGTGAATTCATCAAATCTGTAGTGCTTTCTGTTCAACCAGACCTGGGCCAGCTGAGGGGTTTTTATCCCTGTGTAGATATACCCTTAGGCTGGGATCTTCTACCATGATTTAAGAAAAGCTTCTTTACCTTTACAAACTTCCTACAAAAGCAACCGTGTTATATCATCATGAATTTGAAGAAAAAGTCACTTCTTTCCAGCATGGCCTTCTATAGGCCTGAGATAGTCTAGAAAGCAATAGGTACAACTTAACCCAATGGAACCTCAAAATGAAATGAAATTTGAAAATGGTGCCTCTCAGGCCTACTGTAACGGGTTTTGCATTAGAAATGGCCTGCATCAGAAGTGGGGCATTTACCTTAGCAAAATCAAACATTCAGAGGCTTCATGTTTGGTTCAATGTTTTCCATGTCAATTATTTATTCTGAACCAGTTTGCCAATATGTAGTCTGTACTTTAACTGCTTCCCGTACCCTCCTTTACATACTGCATGCACCTTTCTTACTGTTGGTTATTTTTTTCACTTCTCTGTTCATCTACATTTGCTTTAAAAAAATACTCTCGCTATATTTATTGCTAGATGGCATGCATAATCTGTGGGTATACAAAAATTTATCTTTGAATGCTTTAAATTTCTCTCCATCACTCAAACTCATTCAATTTCACCCATCATTTCCCACATACTTCCAAAATTTGTTCTGCTGAAATTCAGTGTCCTTAGATCTCACTTCAGTCCTAGCCATAAACCAAAGGAGATTGCATTACATTCTTTTTAGTTACCTTTCACATAATGTGTAACCGTCTCATGCCACATCCACAGAATTATTGGTCAATTTCTTCTCCTTGATGGGTCCCAGATTATATTAAGGGAACTAATATATCTCATTATTATTTACTATTAGTTGGTCCTCTTTACAGTGTTTTTATTTTGTCTTCTCAGCAGTCAAAAAAAGGTCTTACTATCAATGTACAGAATGACTGTCATTTTATTTAATTTAATGTATTTAATTGTGAGCTATAATGATTGATTGTATCCTATACATAATGCCTCTAATGACTGCAGGCCTGTTGCCACATTATATATTCAGGCAGAACTGTCACTGAGGTCAATGAAATTTTTGGCTGAGTAAGGACTGCAGGTCTGCATCCTTTGTCCACGCAGGTTATTGTTCCAAAATATACCCAACTTAAACTCTGATGCTCCAACTGTTATGTGATACCTCCTAACACATAACCTTTACGCACTGGTCAAAAAGGCAAAATTTTGTCTTCTAGAAAAGTTACCAATTTCTGAAAGCTTTGAAAATTTGCCATGGGGCCCAACTGCAAAGTTGTGTTTTGTGCCTTCTATAGAGGGGAGCCTACCTTCCAGATAATTGTGGTATAAAAACCAATATAGGTTAGACCAGAACATGCAACACTGCATTTTCTGTATGCCAAGATGCCATCTATCTCCTCTTCCACTAAACCCCTTCATTTTCCTCGGGATTTGCATTGCAGTGGTTGCAAGGGAGAGTGGGTAGGCTGAGGGCAGGAGCAACATATATTATTCCCCCAACACCTCCAGTTTATAGAACTTGTGTGTTATGGATCAGGAACCAGCTGAGCAGCGGGGAACAGCAGAGCAGCACACAGCAGGAGTTTGCCTGGGAGTTCGCCTGGAGTGAGCACAGTGAGGCTTACAACTTGCCAACTTCTCTGAGGAAGCTCATAGTAGGAAGGTGATATGGAAGCGGGGGGTTCAGCTGTTGTGACCTGCACTGGATATGCCATGTTTGTCTTTCTTCCACAAGACAGAAGCAACTATGTCTGTACAAAGTGCAAGCTGGTCTCCATATTGGAAGAGAAGATTGAAGGTCTGGAGCAACAGATAACGACCCTGCGTTGCATACGAGAAACGGAGGATTTTCTGGACAAAAGTCAGGATATGCTTCTACGGGCACAAAGCTCTAAAGATTTAGAGCAGGTTGCACAGCGGAGCCAAGAGGCCAGTGAAGAAGCTTGGCAACATGTGACCTCCAGAAGAAGAAGGGGGAATGTCCAGGTTCCAGCAACGCAGACACAGGTAACTAACCGCTTTCATGTTCTCTCCACAGGTACCATTGCGGAGAGTGGACCAGATGATATGTCTGGGGGGAGAAAGCACAAGGAGACTCCGCTGGTTGGAAGGCATGAGATGCACTGTCCTGAGATGGGGGGTTCCACGACAACCACCCTCAAGAGAAGGAGGCGGGTGGTGGTGATCGGGGACTCTCTCCTCCGGGGGACTGAGTCATCTATCTGCCGCTCTGACCGGGAAAACCAAGAAGTCTGCTGCTTGCCAGGGGCTAAGATTCACGATGTAACGGAGAGACTGCCGAGATGCATCAAGCCCTCGGATCGCTACCCCTTCCTGCTTCTCCACGTGGGCACCAATGATACTACCAAGAATGACCTTGAGCGGATCACTGCGGACTACGTGGCTCTGGGAAGAAGGATAAAGAAGTTTGAGGCGCAAGTGGTGTTCTTGTCCATCCTCCCCGTGGAAGGAAAAGGCCTGGGTAGGGACCGTCGAATCGTGGAAGTCAACGAATGGCTACGCAGGTGGTGTTGGAGAGAAAGCTTTGGATTCTTTGACCATGGGATGGTGTTCCATGAAGGAGGAGTGCTGGGCAGAGACGGGCTCCACCTTACGAAGAGAGGGAAGAGCATCTTTGCGAGCAGGCTGGCTAACCTAGTGAGGAGGGCTTTAAACTAGGTTCACTGGGGGAAGGAGACCAAAGCCCTGAGGTAAGTGGGAAAGCGGGATACCGGGAGGAAGCACAGGCAGGAATGTCTGTGAGGGGAGGGCTCCTGCCTCATACTGAGAATGAGGGGTGATCAGCGGGTTAACTCAAGTGCTTATATACGAAAGCCTTGGAAACAAGCAGGGAGAACTGGAGGTCCTGGTGATGTCAAGGAATTATGAAGTGATTGGAATAACGGAGACTTGGTGGGATAACTCACATGACTGGAGTACTGTCATGGATGGTTATAAACTGTTCAGGAAGGACAGGCAGGGCAGAAAAGGTGGGGGAGTAGCACTGTATGTAAGGGAGCAGTATGACTGCTCAGAGCTCTGGTACAAAACTGCAGAAAAACCTGAGTGTCTCTGGATTAAGTTTAGAAGTGTGAGCAACAAGAGTGATGTAGTGGTGGGAGTCTGCTATAGACCACCGGACCAGGGGGATGAGGTGGATGAGGCTTTCTCCCGGCAGCTCGCAGAAGCTACTAGATCGCATGCCCTGATTCTCATGGGTGACTTTAATTTTCCTGATATCTGCTGGGAGATCAATACAGCAGTGCATAGACAATCCAGGAAGTTTTTGGAAAGCGTAGGACACAATTTCCTGGTGCAAGTGCTAGAGGAGCCAACTGGGGGGGAGCTTTTCTTGACCTGCTGCTCACAAACCGGGAAGAATTAGTGGGGGAAGCAAAAGTGGATGGGAACCTGGGAGGCAGTGACCATGAGTTGGTTGAGTTCAGGATCCTGACACAGGGAAGGAAGGTAAGCAGCATGATACGGACCCTGGACTTCAGGAAAGCAGACTTTGACTCCCTCAGGGAACGGATGAGTAGGATCCCCTGGGGGACTAACATGAAGGGGAAAGGAGTCCAGGAGAGCTGGCTGTATTTCAAGGAATCCCTGTTGAGGTTACAGGGACAAACCATCCCGATGTGTCGAAAGAATAGTAAATATGGCAGGCAACCAGCTTGGCTTAACGGTGAAATCCTAGCGAATCTTAAACATAAAAAAGAAACTTACAAGAAGTGGAAGGTTGGACATATGACCAGGGAAGAGTATAAAAATATTGCTTGGGCATGTACGAATGAAATCAGGAGGGCCAAATCACACCTGGAGCTGCAGCTAGCGAGAGATGTCAAGAGTAACAAGAAGGGTTTCTTCAGGTACGTTGGCAACAAGAAGAAAGCCAAGGAAAGTGTGGGCCCCTTAATGAATGATGGAGGCAACCTAGTGACAGAGGATGTGGAAAAAGCTAATGTACTCAATGCTTTTTTTGCCTCTGTCTTCACGAACAAGGTCAGCTCCCAGCTGGGCATCACAACATGGGGACTAGATGGCCAGCCCTCTGTGGAGAAAGAGGTGGTTAGGGACTATTTAGAAAAGCTGGACGTTCACAAGTCCATGGGGCCGGACGAGTTGCATCCGAGAGTGCTGAAGGAATTGGCGGCTGTGATTGCAGAGCCATTGGCCATTATCTTTGAAAACTCATGGCGAATGGGGGAAGTCCCGGATGACTGGAAAAAGGCTAATGTAGTGCCAATCTTTAAAAAAGGGAAGAAGGAGGATCCTGGGAACTACAGGCCAGTCAGCCTCACCTCAGTCCCCGGAAAAATCATGGAGCAGGTCCTCAAAGAATCAATCCTGAAGCACTTACATGAGAGGAAAGTGATCAGGAACAGTCAGCATGGATTCACCAAGAGAAGGTCATGCCTGGCTAATCTAATCGCCTTCTATGATGAGATTACTGGTTCTGTGGATGAAGGGAAAGCCGTGGATGTATTGTTTTTGACTTTAGCAAAGCTTTTGACACGGTCTCCCACAGTATTCTTGTCAGCAAGTTAAAGAAGTATGGGCTGGATGAATGCACTATAAGGTGGGTAGAAAGTTGGCTAGATTGTCGGGCTCAACGGGTAGTGATCAATGGCTCCATGTCTAGTTGACAGCCAGTGTCAAGTGGAGTGCCCCAGGGGTCGGTCCTGGGGCTGGTTTTGGTCAATATCTTCATAAATGATCTGGATGATGGTGTGGATTGCACTCTCAGCAAATTTGCAGATGATACTAAACTGGGAGGAGTGGTAGATACGCTGGAGGGGAGGGATAGGATACAGAGGGCCCTAGACAAATTAGAGGATTGGGCCAAAAGAAATCTGATGAGGTTCAATAAGGATAAGTGCAGTGTCCTGCACTTAGGACGGAAGAACCCAATGCACAGCTACAGACTAGGGACCGAATGGCTAGGCAGCAGTTCTGCGGAAAAGGACCTAGGGGTGACAGTGGACGAGAAGCTGGATATGAGTCAGCAGTGTGCCCTTGTTGCCAAGAAGGCCAATGGCATTTTGGGATGTATAAGTAGGGGCATAGCGAGCAGATCGAGGGACGTGATCGTCCCCCTCTATTCAACATTGGTGAGGCCTCATCTGGAGTACTGTGTCCAGTTTTGGGCCCCACACTACAAGAAGGATGTGAATAAATTGGAGAGAGTCCAGCGAAGGGCAACAAAAATGATTAGGGGTCTGGAACACATGAGTTATGAGGAGAGGCTGAGGGAACTGGGATTGTTTAGTCTGCAGAAGAGAAGAATGAGGGGGGATTTGATAGCTGCTTTCAACTACCTGAGAGGTGGTTCCAGAGAGGATGGTTCTAGAGTATTCTTAGTGGTAGAAGAGGACAGGACAAGGAGTAATGGTCTCAAGTTTCAGTGGGGGAGGTTTAGGTTGGATATTAGGAAAAACTTTTTCACTAGGAGGTTGGTGAAACACTGGAATGTGTTACCTAGGGAGGTGGTAGAATCTCCTTCCTTAGAAGTTTTTAAGTTCAGGCTTGACAAAGCCCTGGCTGGGATGATTTAATTGGGGATTGGTCCTGCTTTGAGCAGGGGGTTGGACTAGATGACTTCCTGAGGTCCCTTCCAACCCTGATATTCTATGATTCTATGTAGGCAGTCTGGCTTAGTAGTCAGAGCAGGAGTCATGTCTAGTGGGCAGAGCAGACATCCAGGTTGGGGAATGAAGCCAAGGTTCAGCACCAGAGCCAACTGAAATTACCAGAGCCAGGACTCAAGCTAGAGTCAGAACCATGGATTGAAGCTGAGGGACAGAGCCAAGGTTCAAGCCAGAATCAGGGTCAGGGCTGGTAACTTATGATTGGAGGCAAGGTGTATGGGCAGGGACTGGAACAGATACAAAGCTCAAGCACCGAGGAAGAGCATGGTTAAAACAGGAGCAAAGGCAGGAATGAGGCAAGAGGCAGGCACAACAAGAACTCACCTTCTTACTCACACAAGCTTCCTGTGTCTCTTTCTGCCTTAAATAGTGTTGTTGGACCAATCAGTGGAGCTGGACTGTGCTCCAATCAGGGATCCTGTGTGTGGTGCCTTGGCTGAGGCTATTGTCCTACTAGCTTCTTGACCCCCTAGATTTTGGATGGAGGGCAGGAGGTAGCTGCTGTTTGGGGATGCCTAGGCCTGAGTTCAAGACCCAGCATACTGTATTATGTAGCTAATACAGGCATATGGCATTTTTTCCACATCAGAGAAGCCCCTTTCATGAGTCCTTTGCCAGGGAGACCAGCATCTGAGGCCACATAGCTATTGCAGGAACACACAGAGCCTATGTGTACATGATCTGATCTTCAGGAGTGCACTGGATTTTTGGGCAGGCCCCTTGCGTCATTTTTTCGAGAGTGACCAGGCATGTGCCTCTGTTAGAACAATTAAAGGGGATCTTCACAAGGGTAATCCTACAAGATTTCTTCCCTGTGAGGCCTCTCTGTAAGTTTTGTTTCAGGAAAAAGTGCAGCCCTACTAGCTTCTTGGCCCACCAGGTTTCAGTAGATATTGCGTGGAGACCAGTAGACAATGGGTAGAGACAGGAGAAAGTGATCTGGCCCCATGTGCACAACTCCCATTGAAGCCAACAGGAGCTTTGTGTGCACAGAGACTGCAGGATCACCCACATACAATGGAAAACAAAATATTATTTTTATAGAGAAATGGGTTTATTTGTTCAGTTCATATCTGAACGTTTTAAAAAAAAGCTATTTATCTTTAAAATCAATTTAAGATGATTAGGGTGAAAGCTATTATTCAGCTGCAAAAAGTCTCAGTATATGATTATTTATGTATTTATTTATTTAGCTTAACTCTTGAAAAGTATCTGCTGCTGTGTAGCATTAGAAGTGTCAGATAGTACATCCCTAGTGGTGCAATTCTAGAAAGAGATTCTTTCCTGTACACAACAGGGTTAATAATTAAATACCCATGAATTGACCTAACTATAAAGAGAGTCTGTCAATCAAAAAAGTGGAACGTAAACAAAATGAAACTATCACCCACTTGGATGCTTGGAGGAAATTTTCTTTCTTCAAAAAGTTTGTCCACCATTATGCTACGTTATTTCTCCCCCTCCCTCTTATTTCCAGTACAGCAGAATCTAAAATGGCTCCCTTCTATTTACCTCACTCTCTTTCTGCAACACCTCCTTCATTGACAGTCCAAAAAAAAAAAAAGTTACAACTTTACAAAAATTTCATTGGGACCAGCATTCAACTCTAGGAGTGAAAACTCTGGCTCTCTGGGAATAATATTTATTAGCTCACAGTTTGCTACAGACCAATAACAAGAAGTATTTATGTACTCCTTTGTGCATCATGCCCCAAAGGTACTACTTATCATTTTCTAATTGCCTGTTCCATTGGCATTAAGATAAATTGCATCAGGAAGTCAACAAATTGGTAGGCTTGTTATGTTTGTTTCTTGTGGACCCATCAAAGCTTGGTTTTAAAAGCTGCTAGGAAATACGCACACAGAGTCTTTGGAATTATAAGTGGGTCAGAAGTGTGAAAGAACTTGGGGCTTACCGCTGTTCATACTGGAGTCAATGCCAAAATTCTATAGATATGTTGCTAAATCATATTCAGCCTAAAAGAGTATGTATCCTACAATGACCTGGACTAACCCTTTTGTTATCTGTTGTTGAAACGCTTTTATTTTTACACCTTTTGCTTTCTCTCAATATCTGGGGAAAGTTGGACTGAAGAAAATCTCACACTGTGTGTCAAGTTGCTGATACTCTTTTTTTTAACACATTGCAGCTTCAGTTTCATATGAAGCAGACTGAGGTTGCACAGTTGCTGAGGTTCAGTGGGGTTTGCCTGCTAGTACCTTGTGTTCAGTCACTGGCCCATGGTTAACAGTTATCAAGGAAATTTAAACCCTGACAAGACTCCAGCCAGCCGCCTGCACAGTGTAGATGTTTCTGATTTGTCAAAAGGCCCAAGTTTAATCCTTAGCCATGACATTTATTTTCTTACTTTCCTGTAGATGTGGAATTTCATCTGCAAATAACTTTTACACAAGAAATATTTTATATTCTACCTTTCCAAACAAAGCCACATTATGTTATTAATATTTTAGTTGCTCAGTTTACAACTTGGCCCAAGTAGCTGTGTGTAATAATAAGCATGCTTTTTTCTGTACCTACCTAAAATGTTGTTCTGTTGTTTATGGTAATTGTTTCAAATGGATTCACATAAAGCGTAATTGAATCTACGGGAAACCATTAGAACGTAGCTTCTGCAATTGCTTGGATCCCAAACATGCTAGAACTTGGATGCCTCACAAAGCCAAATGAAACCTTTCAGAAATGCTGTGTAAATCCAAAGCTCAGTTTTCATCTAACGGCTTAAGGAATGGTATTCTGGGGTACAGGAAATAGAGTGGGGACTCAGGGAGGATATATTAATGAATGCTTTACACAGGGGCAAATTCTGTCACTTCTCTCTAGCCACAGATCAACTCCACTGCACAAGTATGACAGAGTATGACAGTGGGTAAGGGGGAGTGAAAGAGAAGACATCAAGGGACTTGCATGGGATATGCACCCCGTTGTTTGCAGTGGCTCCCTCCCCTCAGTGCACAGGGGTTATGTGAGGAGGAACCACTGCCAGAGTACATGCTGTTGTGCTGAAGTAGCATCCTACTATTCCTGGGACAGCTCTGCAACCACTCTGTGGCTTGACAAGGAAGATCCCCTATGCTTCGACACTGCACCCATCACAGTGTCTTGGGGTGGATGCTGGGATAAGAATTTGTCTCTTAATGAAGTTGCTAGAAGAATAACTGCATGCCAAGTGATATATTTACAAGCTGTCTCCAGGCCAACCAATATTGCTCATTGCATTAGCGCTTGCCATAAAGATCCTCAAGTGACCAGCTTCTAAGTAAATATAAACTAGTGCCCCCATATCTCTTCTTTACAGGCTAAATAATTATTTATTAATTTTATTATCATTATTATTTATTTTTTTCCAGTAACCCTAGAAATCTTAACTGAGACCACAGATCCATTTTGCTGTATACTGTACAACTCAAACTGCTGCCCCATAGACTTTACCGAAGTGGATAAGGAAAAGGACAGGGAAAGAAAATATTATTATTCCCATTTTACTGATAGATTAAGTGACATGACAATGGTTACAAAATAAGTCTGTGGGAGAGCTGGGGTTTGAATATTGGTTTCAGAGCCATGCCTTAACCACAAGGCAATCCTTCCTCCCGTGATCAGCCTTGAATTTTTTTGTCATACATAAATCCTACCATCTCTGTTTCCCTTGCAGACCATTATTAATCTCAGTTATTTCTTCCTTAAGGTGTGGTGGCCTAAAGTGGAGAGGACACCACGTGCGTATATACCATGGCTGAACTAGTTGTAAGCAACTTCATCACTTTTCTGTGACCCTCTTTTCTATTCACATGTCTGAAAACTAATCAGAATTTTGACAAATTTGTTTGTTATTCCTCAACATTTGAAGAATCATACCTACAAACATATTTCCAGCTATCTGGTTTGTTTGTAGCAAGCACACCTCCAAATATTTGATATCTAAGATTCAGGATTCACAGATGCACAAAATGCATTTAACCTTTGTTCTCTTTAAACCGTACATCTCCATTCCTTTCAGCCCTGAATTGTACATGTATTTGAATGTTTTCTTATTTACCTTGCTTTCTTTAGCTATTTCCAAGGCTTTTAAAAAAGCAAACAGAAAAAATGAATTCCAACATATGGCATCATATTGACACCCTCATTTTTCAATAGCAGGGCTGAAACTTTTAGATCCATCACACAGATCTCTGCCATTTGAACTAATTGAGCAACTGATAGTAACAGTAAGCTGTCATCTTGTATCTGGACCAGCACCCAGGGGAGACGAGACACAATTTGTCCTGGATTTCTACCAATATTTGCTGATAGGGGAGGAATGGTGAGATGCAGAAATCTGGATTCCATTCCAGGTACTAGAGGGGAGCGTGCTCTTGTGGGCACAGACTCTTTTGGCCTTTGCCCTCAAGCCTGGTCCTTTCTGCCCTCTCTCCTATAACTTGTCTATGTCCTAGCCCTGTCCTTTCCCCACCACTGACTCCTTGTATCATTCTCATTTGCCTTGCCTACCCATTCCCAATCTCTGCTCCTTAAGCTTCTCATCCAAGTCCCAGTGCCCTAGCCCAAACAGTTCTAGTCTCCCCTCCAAGTCCCAATCTCTCCCCACACCTAGTCTCATTCTATCCCTACGGCCACTCGCAGTCTCCTTGCCCAGCCAGTCCAGTTCTCCCAAAAAACCCTTAATTTCTCCTCAGATCCATCTCCCCTGTCCTCCACTATTCTCCCTCTCACTGGTTCCTTAACTCCTGTCTCAGTCTCCTAGGCCAGGCAGTTCAGTTGTCCCCCCACAGATCTCAGTTTCCCTCTGTTCCTTACCTCCAGCCAAATGGCAGTCATCCACACCCACATCCTCTTTCCCTCACCAGCCCCTAGTCCCAGGCTCCTCCCCAACTCTCAGTCATAGTTTCTCCCTCTCCCTCCCACTTCAGTCCCAGTCTATTTTCCCTTCTATCCTCTGCCTGGCTTTTGTGCCCTCTGCACTTGAATCAGGTGGCTTCCTCCTCCATGCTGCCTGGGTTTTGGCAGAGAGGTCACTCAGAGCACTGGAAAGACAAGCTTCCAGCTTGCAGTGCCTATGTCCATCCCAGAGCAGCAATTATAGGAAAAGTCCAGTGGTAACTGATATGGAAGGAGCATGAACAGCATGAACAGTCTGGGAGGCTGGGGCACATGCAGCCCGGTCAGCCCTAGTTGCTATGAGAGGCTGAGTGAAAGCAGAATCTTTGGAGATTTTACATGCAATAATTGAAGTCTCTCCTGAGCATGTATACACTGATTTTTTTCAAAGGCCATTTTTTTTGTTGCAAATATGGTAAAAGGCATGTTCCGAACACAAAGGCCATCCCCACTACCCTACTGAATTTCAAGTTCCTACACAAAAGCTTGGGGGCACTAGAGCGTCTCTGTCATAAATATAAAAGGCTTAGCCTAGAGGGATTCTCTGTTTTGAATCTGATTACCCTGTAAGGTATTTACCATCCTGATTTTACAGAGGGGATTATTTTACTTTTTCTTTAATTAAAATTCATGCAGGTCCCCACATCTGTACCCTAGAGTTCAGAGTGGGGAAGGAACCTTGACAGTCTCAAAGAAAAGATTGACAGAATTGCTTTAACATTGCAAACCAGCATTTCCCCCCTAAACTTATTATTGGAAATGGGGGAACCATTTGCAAGAATTCAGACACTCAGCATGGAAACTTTCAGCCCTAATAGTTAATGTTTGGTAAAGTTACAAGCAACCATAATCAGAGTATTATAATTGGAAATATCGTGCAAACTTTATACCAGCCAGTGCTACCAGCTGTGCCTATAACACTATGAAAATGCACTATTGGCTAACTCCAAAGTGAGATGAGGGCTGTGGGAAGTGGCGTGGGCCAAGGGACATGCTGGCCACTTCTTCCCACAGCCCCCATTGGCGAACCGAGGCAAGGGGGAGCTGCAATCGGCTGAACCCGCGGATGCTGCAGGTAAACAAATCATCCCAGCCCACCAGCGGATTTCCCTGACAGGCTATGTGCCAAAGGTTGCCGATCCCTGGAGTAGGGACTTGAATTCAGGTCTCCCTTGCCAAGTGAGTGTCCTACCACCATGATCTTGTGCAGTCAGCCTCTCTTGTTGAAGCTGTTCCACTCTGTAAAATTACTTAAATAGAAATTGGGCCAAAGAGAGTGCCAAGGATGACTTTATAGCCTGGTATGTGGGCATTCAGATGGTAGGGAGGTAGATGTACCTTCTGATTGTCTCTCTGCCTGATTCAGAGGAAGGATAAGAGATTGGCAATTGGGCTCTTGAGCCCTTTTGTGGATCTGGGCCCATATCTACAAAAAGTGAGCAGGCAAAAAAGTCACAAGTTAAAATGTCATTCAGAGAAATGCATTGCACTCTGAGACCTGAATTTGCTAAAGTGGCATCTGATCTTTGGGTGTTGAGAACCCATAGCTTCCACTGATTGCAAGTGGAGTTGTTGATGCTCAGCCCTTCTGAAAAATCAGGCCCTAATTTCCTATTTGGGCACCAAAAAGCTGAGGCTCCCAAACTTAGTGATTTTAAGATGTGATGTGGCTAAAAGGTTAAGGCACTCACCTACAATCCTAATGGGCAAGAGTTTTTTGCTATAAGAGTTTTTTGCTTTTTATCAGTTGGAAGTGACAGAGGAAGACCTGGGAGTATTGGTTGATCACAGGATGACTATGTGATGCAGCTGTAAAAAAAAGGCTAATGCAGTCCTAGGATGCATCAGGAGAGGTATTTCCAGTAGAGACAGGGAAGTGTTAGTACCATTGTACAAGGCACTGGTGAGAGGTCCTGTGGAATACCGTGTTCAATTTGGTCTCCCGTGTTTAATAAAGATAAATTCAAATGGGCACAGTTGCAGAAAAGTCTACTGGGATGATGCAAGGAATGGAAAACCTACCTTATGGGAGGCAACTCAAAGAGCTTCACTTTTTTAGCCTAACCAAAAGAAGTCTGATGGGAGATCTGATTGCTCTCTATAAATACATCACAGGGATAAATAACAGGGAGAGAGAGGAATTAATTTAAGTGTCAGTGTGGACACAAGAACAAATGGTTATAAACTGGCCATCAACAAGATTAGGCTCAAAATTAGGTGAAGGTTTCTAACAACCAGAAGAGTGAAGTTCTGGGAGAGCCTTCCAAGGGGAGATATGGGGGCAAAAAAGCCTAACTGGCTTCAAGACTGAGCTTGATAAATTTATGGAGGGGATCATAGAATCATAGAATATTAGTGTTGGAAGAGACCTCAGGAGGTCATCTAGTCCAATCCCCTGCTCACAGCAGGACCAACACCAACTCTGGATGGTCTGATGGGGCTACCTACAATGCATGTGGCCCATCAGTGACTGCCAGTAGCAAAAATCCCCAATGGCTGGAGACAGGAAATGAGATGGGGAAGGCTCTGAGTTACTACAGAGAATTTTCCCCAGGTATCTGGCTTGGGAGTCTTGCTCACATGCTCAGGGTGTAACTGATCATCAAATTTGGGATTGGGAAGGAATTTTCCCCAGGGTCAGATTGGCAGAGACCCTGGCGGGTTTTCTCCTTCCTCTGTGGCACAGGGAAGGGGTCACTTGTAGATTTAAACTAGTGTAACTGGTGAATTCTTTGTATCTTGAAGTTTTTAAACCATAATTTCAGTAACTTAACCAGAGGTTAGGGGTATATTACAGGATTGGGTGAGGTTTTGTGGCCTGCAATGTGCAGGGAGTCAGACTAGATGATCACAATGGTTCCTTATGACCTTAAAGCCTACACGTTAATGTCTTCCGTGATCTCACACTGAAAGGCCACCTTTAGTTCAATCAGTTGCAAAATTGGATTAGGATGCTCACAGCTGGTTGGACATGATGCTGTCCACATCACTCCCTGTGTGGTGTTGGCTGTGAAACTGATGTGCCTTAATTGCATTAGCCTAATGAGCCATTGGTGTGGGGGAACTTTGTGGGAGTACTCACACAATCTTGGTGGTGTAACCCTTATCCTCTGCTTACCCCTCCCCTCATGTTTCCTAGTCACATCCGCCATCACTTCTTTTTTAAGGCTTTGGCCCTGCAATGAGCTCTACATTGGATGGTCTGTGCCAGCACGGAGCCCTGTGGAAGCCAGCAGGTTTCTGCAAGGGCTCAGGAGTCCACCCAAGTGGAGCTGATAACAGGATTGTGGAATTAGATGGGGATCATGTCTTCAATGTGATCTATAAGGAGCCTAGCAGATTTCGGGGCACTGCAAACAAAATAAATAATTAATGGTTTTCTTTAAATCTTCGCTGCCCATTTTCTTTTCAACGTGCACCTTCCCTGGCATGGTTTGTGTTCCAGTTTATTTGAGATTTGGCAGGATTTCCATTTTTAAGGATATTTTTAAGCTCTAATAAACTCATAAACTTCTCTGTTTCACCAAGCAGCTTTTATTCCACCTCCTTCACCCTCCACCCCACCGCTCTGTTAAACAGCCTCTGGGCTGATTCAATATTGTCAGTGCAATCTTTTACCACAAATCTTCTCAGTCAGGTATAGAAGCAGAAGATATTTTCCCCTAACATCTCATTTTGTCAAGGATCCAGCTAGGATTTTTACCAAGCCAGACACAAAGAAAACTGTAGATTTCTAGTAAACTGGACAATCAGCATCATACTGGAGTCTTTTGTTCTCAGGCATTCACGAGTTAGCATTTACAATCAGCAAAAAAGGGGAAATATTTGACCTCAGATTTTACAAAGTGAGCATAGCCCATTTACTTAGTAATCACTCAACCTCTGTTGGGGAATATTTAGAAGCTAGAAGATTAGGGTTAGATTCTCACAGATGTTACTTGGCTGTGTAGGAGGTCCAGCTCAGATTGGGACTCCAGCCACGGGGAGAGCAGAGACAACTTGCTTGTTATGCAATGCTGTGGAGAGAGGGCAGAGAGAGAGAGAGAGAGAGAGAGAGAGAGAGGAAGGAAGGAACCCTGGCCTGGCTCCTTCCATGTGCTGCTCATAGTAACTGTCCAGGCACACGCAAGAAGTAAGCTGTACCCGGAAAAAGGGGTGAAGTAACATCTGACCCAGAATAAAAGGGGAGCAGGGAAGGAATTGTGCTGCATTTCAGTTCGTTCTGTGCTGTGCTCTTGGGATCACATGCACTGCTTACGCTCTGGTCCTTAGTAACACCAAGTAGCAACACTACTCACTGCTCTTCAAGGCTTTCTGCCTTTCTCCCCGCATTTCACTTTCTTTAAGCTTCAGTTTTTAGTTAACAGTTTGATCTTGCTGCCACCCTTTTCTATGCTGATGAAAGGTGCCATTGACTGCAATTCTCCCTAATGCTGGCACTCATCTGTGTCGCTGTGCCAGCATCACTCACTGAGAAAAGGGGCTTCCCGGTGTTCTCAGCATGCAGCTGTGGTCATGTTTAGAGAGCTGGCACACACAGTTTGGACTGTTCTTGGCACGTCTTGTTGGGACCATCTGCAAAAACACAGTGTCTTTCAATGGTTCAGTGCCATGAATATAATCTAGCATCCTTTATGCCTAATAAGAAGATACTAAAGTATTTTATAAAATGAAAAATGTCAGTTTTGATCAATAAACGTGTCCAATATATTCACAAGTTTGCACTGTGAAAACCGTAGTCCTGGTACCAATACATCCATCACGCACCCTAGTAATAGTGACCAAAATACAATTAAATTTAACATACTCGTGGGGGAGCTCTGCATTGTACTACCATAAATGAGGAAGCTAATTAAAAGGAACAATCACAAACGTGAAATGCCTGCAAGCTGCATGGAAACTTAACCCCCCCACCACCATAATAGGGGTTTAAATTAAATGCATGCGCCAATTTATAGAGACCCCCAAAACATTCCATCATGGCTAAACAACAAAGTAAAAGAGGTGATTAGAGGCAAAAAGGCATCCTTTAAAAAAGTGGAAGTCAAATCCTACTGAGGAAAATGGAAAGGAACATAAACTCTGGCAAGTCAAGTAGGAAAGTATAATTAGGCAGGCCAAAAAGAATTTCAAGAGTAACAGACAGAAAAACTACAGCAACAAAATGTTTAAGTACATCAGAAGCAGGAACCCTAGCAAACAATCCGTGTGGCCACTGGATGATTGAGATGCTAACAGAGCATTCATTGACAACAAGGCTGCTTTGGAGAAGCCTAAATGAATTCTTTGTATCAGTCTTCACTGTAGAAGATGTGAGGAAAATTCCCACACCTGAGCCATTCATTTTAGGTGACAAAACTATGGAACTGTTCCAGATTGAGCTATCAGTAGAGGAGTTTTTGGAACAAATCAATAATTTAAACTGTAATAAGTCGCCGGTACCAGATGGTATTCACCCAATAATTCTGAAGGAATGCAAATATGAAATTACAGAACTACTAACTGTGGTATGCACCTATTACTTAAATCAGCCTTGGTGCCAGATGACTGGACGATAGCTAATGTAATGTCAATTTTAAAAAAACATTCCCAGAGGCAATCCGAGCATTTACAGATTGGTAAGCCTAACTTCAGAACCAGGCAAATTGGTTGAAACTATAGAGAATAAAGATCAGAATTATCAGACATATACATTAACACAGTTCATTGGGGAACAGTCAACATGACTTGTAAAGGAACATCAGGCCTCACAAATCTATTAGAATTCTTTGAGGGGGTCAACAAACATGTGGAGAAGGGTGAGCCAGTGGATCCGGTACTTGGACTTCCAGAAAGCCTTTGACGTGGTCTCCCCAAAGAATTTTAAGCAAAGTAATCAGTCATGGGTTAAAAGAGACAGTTCTCTCATGGGTCAGTAACTGGTTAAAAGACAGGAAACAGAGGTTAGAAATAAATGGTGAGTGTTCACAATGGAGACAGGTAAATAGCAGGGTCTCCCAAGGATATGTACTAGGACCAGTGATATTCATAAATGATCTGGAAAAACAAGTAAATAATGAGGTGACAAAATTTGCAGTCAATACAAAATTACTCAAGATAATTAAGTCCAAAGCAAGTGGCAAAGAGTTACAAAGGGAGCTCACAAAACTGAGCAACAAAATGGCAGATGAAATTCACTGTTGCTAAATGCAAAGTAATGCATATTGGAAAACATAATCCCAACTATACATATAAAATAATAGGATCTAAATTAGCTAGTACCACTCAAGAAGGAGATCTTGGAGTCATTTCTATCTTTTCATTACAATTTCTCAAATTATATTGAAACTTATGGAAAGTTTATCTATTAATTTTATAGCTCGTGTGTGCAATATGGTATATAACATAGTAATTAGTCATAGAATAATAGAAATAACATTATTAATCATTGATATAGTTTGATAGTACTATATGGGGGTAAATGCTACACTCAGTTACACAGTGCAATGGCCACTGAAACCAATGGTTACTGCAGTTCTGTGAGAGCAGATCTGGGCCTTTAGCACATTCAATAATAGTACCATAGAGTTGCCCCATGGTAATGCTCTTACAGAGAAAGGTGTCATCTCCTGATGTGAACAGAAGTCTAGGAAATAGAAAGCTTTTGGTGGCAAGGACTGTCTTTTTGCTGTGTGTGTGCATCACACCTAGCACAATGGGATCCTGGTCCATGACCAGGGCTCCCAGGAACTATGGTAGTAAAAATAAATTAATACTAATCCTTCTCTTTAGTGAAGGCTTCTTCTTCTACTAAAGCTAAACACTTGAGGCCAGATTTTCAGAATTTCTGGACACCCAGCAGCTGTCATGTGACATTTACTTTCAAGAGTTCATACCTCCCCTCTCACCCAGCAGTGACAAATGAGCATTTTGAAAATGTGGCCATTTATTTTGGGGGATAAGTGAAAACTGAGCTCTTCTGAAAACTCCAGTACCTTGATTTTTGTGTCTGTAAAATGGGAATAATATGCACACCCACAAGACGGATAATGAAGTGCTATAAAGTAATAAGCATTAATGAGACCAATCCCTTTCTCAGGAAACAGTCCCATGAAATCTCCAGGACTGTGGGATCAAACCCATTCTTTTCTCTCTTTTATGCTTTCACTCAGACAATACTGAGGCAGGATTGAGATAGTAAAATATAGACAGAGACAGATTTATTACTATATATTGATTCTTTCCTTCACTCACATATCCTAACTCGCTATAACAACTATGCTAATCTAGCTTCACAGTGCTAAATAAATGTTCCGTGAATTTAATGCTTTTCACAGGAGAGAAAGCACAAGCAGGCCAAGCTGAAAAAGCAAATGCTTCAAACAGCACTGAGTAGCTTGCAGACAGAAATAAAGAAATGCAGTATATTACAGGTCCAGCAAAGTGTAGCTGGGTCCTGGCACTTCCCTGCATAAAAAAGGGAGGAATGGTATACACAAAAAGTGGTTTGACTTTGGATCTGGTATCCTCCGCCCTGGCTCTGTGAGGCATATGACTCAGGGGGCTGTTAGAAGAATGAAATCATTAATATTAGTGAGGCACTCAGATACTATTGAATAAATAAATAAAACTATTACATTGAAAGTTAACTAACTAAGTCAAATGTTCAGGGGACAGGGGCTGGTGCCCATAAACAAAAGCTATTTAAATGTAAAAGTAAATTTAATACACAGGCTTGATTAACACTCTCCATGGGAGATGTAAACAAGGTCCATCGATCTATTAATTAAAAACTGTAACAAAAATTGTCCATAATTTTGAGCAATTATTTAAAAACCTGTAACAAAAATTATCCCTACTTTAGCTATCTGAGAAATAGACTTCTTAAAGACACTGACACAGTACAAGGACTTTGTAATTAAAGCAGAAGACAAAAAGGGAACAATTGTAATTATGAATAGTCAAGATTGTTGAAAAGAAAATTTGAGGCAATTAAATTATGAAATCTCTTATCAGCCACTTGCTGCTGATCTGACTAAGATTCAAAGAAAGATTGATGCAGTTTTGGAAAGAGGATTAAGGATTGTTAATGAGGAGCTGAAAAAATGTCTCACTGAAGAGTAGGCAATGTGCCTTCCTTTTCTATGCATAGAAATTTAATGAATGCACTTAATACCCCTTTTCAACATATTAGTCAATATTTATATTTTCATGCCACGTTTAGAAACTTTACATCTTTACCCAGGTATATTTGTAAAGAAGAGATGCCAGCAGGTTGCTTCTGTGGCCACTCCTGTTCGTCTTCATCATGGAGCCATTAATCAATATCCAAGGAGCAAAATAGACTCCATCTACACTATAGACTAGGGGTATGATTTCCAGCTTGCATAAACATATAAATAGTAGTATAGTGATAATAGCATGGACAGTGGTGGCATGGATAAGTTATTCACAGTACATACTCCCTGGGTTCAGGTGGTTTTGTACTCAGTTTTCTCATTGCATTAAGGTTATGTATCTTAGGAGTGCATTGTATTAAATGCAAAGATTATGTATTATTATGAGCACTGGGAAGTGTTATGAACTGAAAATTTCGAGGGGTTTGCCTAGGGACTCTTGAGGGGGAGGTGAGTGCAAATTCCCATTTCTGGTTATGCAAAAATCCAGCCTTTTGAAGCTATTGCCTGAAGAGGGGATCATTGTATATTGAGTACCTGTTCCCAAAATCCGAAGATCAAAAGCCTATGCTGTGTAAAGGAAAGCCTGAACTAGCTATAGGTGTGCTTGTTCTGAGCTAAAGCTATTATGCATTTGTAATAACTGAAAAACCCCTTTGTGGGGGGTGGAGGCCTGACTCCTGCCAGAAGCCCTTCTGGAGTTCTGGTAAACTTCTTAGCATGTGTGTAAAATTCTTTCCCAACCCCCAAACTGGCAATCAGTTAAACTGTGAGCAAGACATGTCACACAGGTATCTAGGACAAAGGATTTTCTGTATCATCTCTGAGAACCAGTCCACCTCAACTGGTATCCCATTCCCTAGTCATGGCAGATATCTGATGTTTCAGAGGAGGGCAAAAATCCCAAACCAATATTACAATTTTGCATTGGGTAAAAAAATACCTTCCTGACACTTTCAAGTGACTATCTGAAGTCCTGAAATATGAGATTAGATTATAACCATTATCATATACAGAACTACAAGTGTTATGAGCATGTTGGGCAAACCTCGCTCACGCCCAAACTCCATGAAGGGAGCAAATGACCAATGAGATTCCTTGAATAAAGAGCTGTTGGCCTGAGAAACAACACATTAGCAAGGAATGTCTTCACCATTTACTGGAAAGCTCAGGAGAGGCAAAGATTTGATGATCCTAACAGCCTATTCTGGCCCAGACACTTACAATCCACAACTTTGCTGCATAAAGCCAATACTACTGAGACTGAGAGCGTGGCTGCAGATCATCACTCAGAGTAGCTTGTGCCATCCCAAAAGGCATGCAGGACAGTAGGGGGTTGTGTGTGTGTGTGTGGGGGGGGGCATTAAAGGCCTTTAGGTATCTACTATTCAGTTAGGTACCTCCTGACATTTTCAAAATCCCACAAGACAGCTATTTAGGCAACTAAGATCCTTTAAAAATCTGGCCCTGGGCCTCTGAGCTTTACTCCGGTCAGGGTAGAGACCATTTCTGTAGCCTTGAAAAAGTGGTGAGTTGATTCAAACAGGCCTATAAGGTATACTTGTTCTACACAAACACTGCTTGACCACTTTATTCTGCATTTAAGACTAACTCCATAAATTTGGCTGCTACTTCAGCCAGTCATGAATGCGTGACAAGTAGAACAGTGTCTCTGACACTCCTTATTAGGTTCACATAAGGCTTAATGGATTTGAAAGCTTCCTGTCGCATGAGGTATTCATGTGGTCTGGAGAAAGCTGATTGAAGCGCCTTTTGAACCATTTGATTTTTGCAAACTTACATTTTTCCCTGGCAGGTCATTTACCTCATGGAGGTGACTTCAGCTGGCTGAGAGAGAAAAGTAGAAACATGCCCTGGAACATGGAGTGTTGGCAGTGGAACTTCTTCCTGAAGGCCAAACCTAAGTAATAATGGTTTGTAATGCGTGGTAATGGCACGAGGTAGCTGCTCCTTTGCAGATGACCAGAATGGCATGTTCTATGATGCAGGTTATGATGCAGGTTATGGGGTAACCTTGTCTTAGAAAGAGTGGCTATTAACATGGGCTGCTAGTTTCCGACCAGCCAGGACATAGTAATGTGAAATCCATTCAGGCAGCCATCTAGACACGGTACTCTTGGTAATCGTGGTCAAAGAATTTTGTTCAAATTAGAGTCCAATGAATTTATATTATATCAATCAAATGAATGAGCTTATAGATGTAGAAAGAATGTTGCCAGAATGATAGGTTCATGCCCTATTTTTGACATAACATTTTACAAAAAATGTGTTAATCAGTTTAGAAGTTAGTAGCTGCATGGAAATTAGGGCTAGACTCTACCTCAAATATGGAGACATGACTGATGACTATATAGCAATCACCTTCTGAGCCTTGTGTTTTTCATATAGAAGCAGCCCAAAATTTTGTCCATCTCCAAAGTTCTCCTACCTCTCTTCAGTTATGTATATAGCGGAATAAGTTTCTCATCACTACCAATATCCTTTTCCCCTTCCCATAAAACTCTTTAGGATGTGGCAGAGAAGGGGCTTTCCTTTCAATTGGGTAGATCTCTGTGAAGTCTGAGAACATACAGACTTTCAGACTTAAGGCCAGAAAGGACTGTCATAATCATCTGACCTCCTGCATGTCACACCACAGAACCTCACCCATCCACTTCTGCTATAAACCCATCACTTTTGGCTGAGTTATTGATGTCCTCAACTGTTGATTTAAAGACTTTAAGTTACAGCAAATTCACTATTTACGCTAGTTAAGACCATGCCAAACGCTGCAGAGGAAGGTAAACGCCCTCCCGACCCCCACCAGGGTCTCTGCCAATCTGACCTGGGGGAAAATTCCTTCCCAACCCCAAGTATGTCTACTATCTCAGAAAAGGAAAGGAAAGGAAGCATTTTGCATGGTGTAGGGCTTTCTTGAGTGTTACTGTCTATGCAGTCCTATTTGCAAGACAAGGTGTGTAGTGCCAGAGTGACACTAAATTTAAAAAGGGACCAGGCACAATAGGAAGAAGAAAATCTGGTAAATTCTGCCACCAGGCCAGGTGCATCAAGTGATAGACACCCTCTGAAAATACAGTTCACTTATCCCTACTCAAGAGGCCTTCTCTATTTTCTGCAGTTCTATCATTAGCAAAGAATTCCTTTGCACAACGGATTTAGTGCATACTTGTGGTATTGGAAAATTTGCTAGATTTGCTCAACAATTAGATGGATTTCAGCAAAGGAATGAAGCCAATTTTGGGTCAAGGTAAGAGAGGAGTTATTTCACTGCTTGTTTTCCAAACCTGAAATAAGTTAGGATGTGAGATTTGGACTAAGCTTCTGACAAGTTCTCAGTTTTATGTAATCTGAATTGGTTGGCCCATCCTTAAATGAGATAGAATGAGTAGTAAAACTGCTGTTAAGTAGATCAGTACATGAGGATCTATGTTACATAAGTTTTATTTCCGTTATGTTTTGGCTATTGTACCGTTATTCTGTAGGGTAATTCCCACTGATGTGTAAGTCAGAGTGATGGGTCCTGTCAATTGACTTTTTACTATAATTATTTGTATAATGCATTGGCCCCCCAGTTATGATCCAGGACCCTCAGAGTGTTAGACTGGCAGGCAATCAGATCAGTATCACTTCAAACAATTTAAAAAGGTCTTATTTTTATTATTTATCGCTCCGTAGAGGTGCATGGTGCTTCATATAACAAATAAAAGATAGATTCCCTGCCCACGAAGAGCGTACAATCTAGGCAAATACAAGAAAAACAGGAGGAAGAGATAGAGGCAGGGAACAGGAAGAAAAATAAAAAGAAGGACAATAAGATTACAGTCACATGAAAGGCTAGTGTATGTGCCCTTGGAGGTTACAAACAAGGGAGATGAGGTGTTCTGAGTAACATTGGTTTAACTGGAGCTACGGATTATAGGACAGCTTGAAGATATGGGTTTTGGGAAGAGATTTAAAAGGCGGAAAAGAAAGAGCTTAGTGGACACATCAGAAAGGTGTAGAGGACAGCATGAAGGAAGTAGGAAGAGGACACCAAGGAATTCATGCCCGAGAACAAACTAGATGACCATTGTGGACATTTCTGGACTCAAAAATATGAATCTATGACACAAGGCAAATTGTACCTGTAAACCTGAAGGCAGGCTTGAAGACAGAAATGCTAGTGTCATACTTTGGCCTCTATGTTTCGGTCATTGTACATTTAGCCGAATAAATTTACCATTTTTGGAGATTCTGGATGAAATCTTGGTCACATTGAAGTCAATGGGAATTTTGTCACTGATTTCAGTGTAGCAAGGATTTAACCCACTATATTTTGTGATGGGTCTCCTTTATCTGGGGATAAGGTGAAGTGGTCATGAGCTGCTCCATGATTGGCACATTTTTACCAGACTTAAGCATTATTCTGCAGAAATGATCCATATGGCATATGCCTCCTGTCTCTCTCGTTCTGTGCTATTATCTGGTTTGATACCTCTTTATTTTGTAAAATATCATGGCATTTTTCCCATTTCAAATTTATTTAGTTAGTTTCTTCCATTCTCCATCATGTCCTTCACATTCTGTCATATTATCCAGTCAACTTATTATTATTTTTTAAAAATCATTGAATGATGCTTCTTTGGAAGAAGTGAAAGGTGAACCTGAGAAGGGCAGGTTCTGATAAGTCCCCAGAAATTCAGGTGCAAACTTGAAGATTCGCCACTCCTGCATTAAGCTCTTCAGTTAAAAAAATTGGGCTGGAAACCTCACAAGAATAAAATCTCTCACAAAACTGCCGGCACTTTCTGGTTTCTTCCAGCCTGGGAATATTACAAGAGCAGTGTCTCTTGCACTAGTCAGAGTGGTAGCCGTGTTAGTCTGTATCAGCAAAAAGAACAAGGAGTACTTGTGGCATCCTCTAAATCTAAGAGACTTGTTAGTCTTTAAGGTGCTACAAGTACTCCTCGTTCTTCTTGCAGTAGTGTATCTTGGTATAATGAGCCAGATTGATGTAAATCAGCTTATCTCTAATGATTTCAGCTGAGGCCCAGGATTTCTACTTCCAGTCCTGCCCAAAACTAGATTCCTCATAAACACGTAGAGTTAAATATACTTTGTCATTTCTTTTTGTATCTAAATAGTTGCCTGTGCCCAACTAAAGGTTCTAAAGAAATGTGCTAAGAGGCAAATCTGAAGATTTCACACTTGGATCCTGGGAATCCTTAAAGATTGCAGACCTGTACATTAATTAAAGTTTAAAGAAAGGGAATGTCACCTGAAGAATTCATTTCTTATTTTTTTTTAATCATCCAGGTAGATCCTCATAGCTGAATTATAGCTGCTTTAAAACTCTTCTCTGGACTAACAATCAAGATCAGCCAGAGAAAAAGCAACCATCCCTTTCTGAGAAATCAATGGACATATTGATCTCTTGTATAAAAACCCCCACATAAAACAGCTGAACTGAGTAAAGTCTGACTGCATCTGCAAGAGCCAGATGCCCACTTAGCGTAAATAGGTGTAGCTCCATTGATTTTAACAGAGCTACAGAGCTATCACAACTTACACCAGCTGAGGATCTGGCCCTTGCCATTCGAAATGGTGTTTTCCCTCTCAGGATAGGGAACTGCATCCATAGTATTGATGGGAAAATGATCCATTGAGCTTTTGGGGATGTATAGCAATGCATGACATTTTCTGCTGCTTTGGGGACTACTGTGTGTGTTAGTCATTTTTTTATTTAAATTCTTTGATTCTCTAAAAACAAAAATCATTACCAGCTCACATCAATAAACATAAATGGGTGAGAGTATACATTCAAATTATGCCATTATCCCAGTGAGTCTGTTGAGCCATCCATTCTGGTCTTGATATTCAAATCTCCAATTACCAGTTATTTTGTATGCTTCTCTTGCCATTGAAGGCTGCATGTTCTCACTGAGATGCAAATTAATCCATATTGTTTTCAGTTTTAATATTCCCCATTCCTTAGGGGTTTTTGTCCCAAATGATATATATGGGGCATTTTCCTGCCTTTTCAGACTTACTGTGGCTCACATTAATGATAATGAGAATTACCCATGTGGATCAAGGGGAGAATGAAACTCCTGCTTATTTCAACATCCTTAAATGGAGAAAAAAAGGTTAGTCTGAATATAATACAACATTATGCTTTATGACTTTACAAATTTTATTGTAAATCATCAGTCAATGCAATAGCCAATATTTTACCATTCCAAACCATCATAATTAGGAGTTTCCATTGTCCTGTATGACAGTTACTTTTTTTTTCCTTTTTATTTAAAAATTGAACTTGTTTAAATGTGCATTATTTAACTATATATATTTTTTCAGAACCTTTGCTGAAGGTGTTTTTATTTTATTTTATGTTTTGTTTATTTTGACAAAAATAACCTGTTCTTTATACCACATCAATGGGATGAAACTCTCACAAGCAGAGATTTTATTTTCCTGATGCCTAATCATGATGAAAATGGCCAGCTCAATGCATATGAAAATTTATGGGAATTGGATAGTATACCCAAAATCCCAAATAGCATATTATAACCCCTGCAATGTTGGTGATCTATATTATACTTTTGTACTGGAAAAGTGAAACGTTATAGAATAATTCTTTTGGATGATAACATAAAATTGTGCCTTGCGTAAACAACTATTCACTTTCCTCACCGATGACCGATTTCTTATTCCTTTAGTTCTAGAACTGTTTGTTATAGATTAAATAAATAAATAAATAAAATAGCCAAAGAAAATGTTTTTTCCTGAACTAAAAAACCAAACATCTTTATAAACTTTGGTAGTAGGCATAACGTTCCTAGAATTATACGTTTTGCTGCATTTTCAGGATACAAATTTACAGGGTGCAAGATTTAACGTCAGTGGGGCAGTTTTTTTCAAAATGTTATGTCCTGAAACCCACTACAAGCAGGATGGGTAAATTAGGTTTGTACCAACTAAGGGCCTAACCCTGCAATAGGTGTCCATAGCAGGAGATGTACAGCAGTCCCAAAGAAGTCACTGGCTTATGCTCAGCAGCAAGTGTTTGTAGGATTGGGCCCTCAACTGAGATTGCTATAAGTAGCAGAACTGACACAAAGTACTGTACATACATTGCTCAAATCACACAGCAAAAAAACAAAACAACTAAAACTGACATAATTTTAATGCTTTTTTTTTTTAATTTTGTGCATTGGATTCAAACAGCAAACTGTGTGCACTTCAACTGTTATCACAATGTGGCCAAGAGTTTTGTGTCTTTTACCATTTACACACAATCGTTCATTACAGTAGGTTATCAGCCTAGTGGAAACCAGGAGTGTAGCATGGTAAGCAGTGCTGGTAGTGCACTTAGCTTTATTATCTAACTTGAAAATATTTCTCTTCTAAGATTCCTTTTTCTTGATAAAAATAGTTTTCACCAAACGTTGGTGATGCACACGCACTACCATTCATGCTTGGCATCACACCCCCGGCCAGAACGCATGTTCTTATTTTGTTGATAAAAAGTATTACAAAAATTTCCATACAAAAAACTATTTTCATAGAAATCTTGCATTTCCACAAATAAACCTGAACATTTTTTTGAAAAAAAAACTGCTCAAGAATTTTGTTCATTTAACACTGTGACCGTATTGATAAATGCAGTCCTCTTTAAAGTTCTCCACATTCACTTCTTTTAGGTGACCAATCCCCTTTTCACTATTAGCAAGAATTGCACAGGCTCCATTGAGTTCAATTAGTAGCAGGACCAAGGGTTTCACAACTCTTTTTGGCTAAAATACAGGCCTTCTATGTGCCAAATACACTTTATTTTTCTCTTTTACAATTAAAGAACAAAGTAATTGCTTACAGCTAAAGATTGTAAGATACATTTCTTTGTCAATTTTATGTCATCAAAAATTGGGTCAACTTTATGGTTTTCACACATCAAAATTCCAGCCCAAGTAAATTAAAAGGAAATTATTACTGCCTTTTTTACTGACATTTTTTTATTTTGATCATTGACACAGACACAGTCCAAAAGCAGGTTAGCATCCCCATTTTTATCCTATTCATGAGATTCAGATTTCCTTTGCTTTAAAACTCCTCCCATCCAGTAAGCTCATATCGCCTCTGCAGCTGGCAGTTACAGTTTGTAGATATAGGCCAGCAAATAGTAACTCTTCTATGCTTGAAAGTTCTCAAGAACATACTCTGTTTTGAGACATTACTGTTTGAAGACTCCTTCGGTGGTTAGTTACTATGTCAGACGTTTATTCTCCACCACCTGGCAACAGTTGAACTTCAAAAGGAACCTGCAATTTCTCACTAAGACTGCATTTGAAATCAGCCACAAAACTCACATGAAACATTCATTCATTCATAATGGTGGAACCCATGACAAACAGTGTAACCCCTGCATAACTTGGTTGATCCATGACGCTTGTGATTCGAGTCTGGCCATTGCAACTGCTTAGATCATTGAGTCTCTAGTTCATAGACACAGCGGCATGAGGTAACTCATTTTATTTTGCACAGGTTGCATATTTCCACAGGAAACATTCTCGCAAAGTTGTTTGAAAAAAAAGAAGACGACAGTTTGTGCTTGGGGTATTTGGCCTCCCAGCTCTATGCCATGGTTTCTTTACCTGGCAACCTTCTGTCATTAAACGTGTGCATGTTGATAACTTCTTCTGTTTTCACAATAACAGGGGCCTGTGGTTTGTGTTTTAACCGACGTTGACACTTCAGAGACATCCTCAGCTCCTCTACCATGGCACTACAGAAGGACCTCTATAGGGGGAAATTTAAGGATGAGGAGAAGAAGAAGAAGGAAGAAAGAAAAAAAAACAGTTGTAAGAAAATAAAGTTGCAATGTCTAGAAGCAGATTCACTCTTTTGGAACAGCCTTGTCAGTTTGCCATGTTTCAGCCTGCAGCTCATAACAAATTGCTGTCTTTTAAATATGCATCACATAATAATTAAAATGACTTATCAAGCTGTGATGGCTCATTGAAAATTTCACCTTGTCTCTACAATTATTTATCTGCCAACTAGTGTCTCGTGATGCACATTATATGTAAAGAGATTTCAGACAGATGCTCTGTTAGCATAGTTTAGCCTTACAGGTTAAAGTTTCAATGTACATGTTCGCTAAATACTCTGCAAATCTCCCTGCTTTATATTTTCAAAATAATGTATTTCAGTCCTATAAAATCTGAGTTGCTGCTTTTCAGAAACTTATAAATGTTTTGTGTAAAGTTAGCTTAAATTAACTTTAAATTAAATTTAAATAAGGCAGAACTTGAGGTCAACAGTCATGTCTGAAGTTAAATGGAAAACAAATACCCAATATCTTATTTTGCATCTCTTTAGCTTCAAATCTGCAATAGTCAGAAGAGCTGTTGTTCACAGAAGAATATTGTTCAGAGAAGAGGATTTGCAAGTAAAATAGTAGATTTAGTTTGAAACTGAGGTGCATAAACTCCTGAGAACAACCTGTTAGGTAGATGTTTACTGCATGTTCCCCATATGGGCTGGATCGTCAGAACCTTACTTATCTGTACAAAGAAGTAAGGCAACATAAGGCCCTCCTTACACACTTGCTCAGCAGCATTCAGACTTTGATCACAGCTGCTTAACCAATACTGCATTATGTGCAGGGAGGAAAGTGAAGATGGGAGGACCTTGGGTCTGAACTCTTCTCCTTCCCCACCCCTGCCACACTCTCAAGATCCAATAGTTCAGTCACATTGTGGGGAGTAAACTGTCCCATGAAGATGGGTGAAGTAACTTACTCCTCCTGAGAGCAAGGGGCCAGTGTGAGAGAAATTATGACTCTCTGAGCTCAGCAACATACTGCCCCTCATTCAAGACAGATTGCCAAATTACAATCTAGCCCTTTGTGGAGGTCATACGAGGTCACGTGAAACCCAGGTGGGACAAACCCTCCTAAAACAGATTCTTGAATTGTGTTAAGCAACTCCTAACCAGTATCTACTTTTATGTGATTTGTGATAGGTCAGCAGTGAATATTCACCTTGTTCACTTTTTCCTAGCCTCAGGGTTCTTGTTTGATTTGTAAATAACTCACTCTACATGAGTTCACAAGTTCTAAATGAAGCCTTACAATTCCTTTGAAATTTGGTTATTACTGCTGACTCTCAGTGCAGCAAGAGGGAAGTGTGCAGAACAGACCTAGATTAGAAATGGTCAAAGCAGAGATGGGCTGAGCTGTGTCCTTGGCTTTTGTTTTATTCCAGTGCCATAACAAGCTCATCAGAATAAAAAAATATATATTAACAAGTGAGCACAAATGAAAATATCTTTTCAAAATAAACCCAGGCCACAAAGTGGTAATAATTCAAGGAGCAATGATACGCTCCAACTTAAGCATATGTCTACTGTAAGGTTTACTTTTTCCTATTAAGAACAATTTTCTCCAAAAAATAGTGGTTGGTAGTACCCATGCACTACAATGTATTCTTGGGATTACACTTGTGACAGGAATCCTTGCTCTTATCTTCTGGATACAATTTATTACTACAATATTTTATGCACATGTTTTGTAAATTAGTGAATTTAGTGCTTGAGAAAGATATAAAGCCTTGGATACAAAAGGGGGATTTTCAATGGGAAACAGGGAGTTAGACGTCCAATTCCCAATGAAAGTCTAGAAAAGGTGGGCATTTAACTCCCACTTGTGCCTTGGAAAATCTACCCCAAAGCCCTCTCTTTATTCAAGAAAAAAGTAGTAACAGTGCAGTCTGACTCATCTGTCCCACCACCATGTTCCAGCCTTGTCCACGGAAGGAACATGTCCAAGGAAAATTCATGCTTCAGTTTAAGAGCTCACCTAAAATTTTCAAAATGGACCTAAGTGACTTAAGAGCCAAGTTCCTATTTTCAAAAGTGACTTAGGCAATTAGGAGCCTAAGTCTTATTGAAAGCCAATGGCATATAGTCTCTGAAGTGTTTAAATCACTTCTGAAAATAAGTATTAGTCTCCTACATCACTTTTGAAAATTTTATCGCTTAGTTTCTCTGGTAAGATGCTGAACAAGAGCTCTGAAAAGATTGGGGCTTTTATGGAATAGATTTCTGTCCCTCTACAGCTGGATTGAAACCACGAACGCACTGAGCATAGGTTACTAAAAATTTGGCAGAAAGTACCAACATTCAGTCACTATCACTGAATAGGATTCCAAAGGTGGTCAAGAGGTGAAAAGATGAACATTCTCATTGCCAATATCGTGGCACATAGCATTCTGAAAACAATATGAATTGGTGTTACAATGTCTTTGTTTTTGTCTTTTGCAAAAAGCAGCTAGGGTGTACTGGTGAAGTTGAACCTATGTTCTTAGAAATACTACATTTCTATTAGGGCTGTCAAGTGATTAAAAAAATTGATTGTGATTAATCATACTGTTAAGCAATAGAATACCAATTATTTAAATATTTTGGATGTTTTCTACATTTTCAAATATATTGATTTCAATTACAACACAGAATACAAAGTGTACAGTGTTCCCTTTATATTTATTTTGATTACAAGTATTTGCACTGTAAAAATGAAAAGTAGTATTTTTCAATTTACCTAATACAAGTACTGTAGTGCAATCTCTTTATCTTGAAAGTTGAATTTACAAATGTAGAATTATGTACCAAAAACCCTGCATTCAAAATAAAACCATGTAAAACTTTAGAGCCTGCAAGTCCACTCACTCCTGCTTCTTGTTCAGCCAATCACTCAGACAAATCACTCAGCTGCCCGCTTCTTCTCACCTGAAAGTGAAAACAGGCATTCTCATGGTACTGTTGTAGCCGGCGTCGCAAGATATTTACGTGCCAAATGCTAAAGATTCATATGTCCCTTCATGCTTCAACCACCATTCCAGGGCACAAGTGTCCATGCTGATGAGGGATTCTGCTCGATAACAATCCAAAGGAGTGTGGACCGACGCATGTTCATTTTCATCATCTGAGACAGATGCCACCAGCAGAAGGTTGATTTTCTTTTTTGGTGGTTCGGGTTCTGTAGTTTCCACATTGGAGCGTTGCTTTTTTAAGACTTCTGAAAGCATGCTTACATCTCGTTCCTCTTAGATTTTGGAAGGCACTTCAGATTCTTAAACCTTGGGTCAAGTGCTGTAGCTAGCTTTAGAAGTCTCACATTGGTAACTTCTTTGCATTTTGTCAACTCTGCAGTAAAAGTGTTCTTAAAATGAACATGTGCTGGGTCATCATCCGAGACTGCTACTACACAAAATATATGGCAGAATGAAGGTAAAACAGAGCAGGGGACATACAATTCTCCCCCAAGGAGTTCAATCACAAATGTAATTAACACATTTTTTTAATGAGCGTCATCAGCATGGAAGATTGTCCTCTGGAATGGTGGCCGAAGCATGAAGGGGTAAACGAATGTTTAGCATATCTGGCACATAAATACCTTGCAATGCAGACTACAAAAGTGCCATGAAAATGCATGTTCTCACTTTCTGGTGCCATTGTAAATAAGAGGAGGGCAGCATTATCTCCTGTAAATGAAAATAAATGTGTTTGTCTCAGCAATTGGCTGAACAAGAAGTAGAACTGAGTGTATTTGTAGGCTCTGCAGTTTTGCATTGTTTTGTTTTTGAGGGCAGTTATGTAACCAAAAAAAAATCTATATTTGTAAGTTGCACTTTCATAACAAAGAGATTGCACTACGGTACCTGTATGAGGTGAATTGAAAACTACTTTCCTTTGTTTATCATTTTTACAGTGCAAATGATTGTAATCAAAAATAATATATACTTTGATTTCAATTACAACACAGAATACAATATATATTAAAATGTAGAAAAAACATCCAAAATATTTACTAAATTTCAATTGGTATTCTATTATTTAATAGTGTGATTAAAATGGCAATGAATTGTAATTACTTTTTTTTTTTAGTTAATCGCGTGAGTTAACTGTGATTAATCGACAGCCCTAATTTCTACAATTGAATGTTTCCATCTGAAATGCTTTTAAAATATTGTTTGAGATGGCAATGATATATGTTGACCTCTCCCATTCCTACAACTAAACTCCTCATCCTGTTTCTTAATATACCGTGCTGTAAACCTCTAATATCTGTTGTCACACATACTTAGTGTACCAAATACTCACCAAAACCCAGATCTCAAGAAAAAGGGCCAACACATAAGACTCTAGGGCTTACTCCTAAATCTCAATATTTGTTAAAATGAGCTCCATAAAATGAAGATCATTTTAAAGTCTGACAGTTTTATGATGCAGATAATAAATTGGTCATGTCAATAATTACATTTAATCTAAGAGAATACATAGTATATACAAGTTTCTCCTGCCCTGAACTTTCAAATTAGTTTGTCTAAGTTCATGCAAACTTATCCCCATATGTTGTACTTAAAAGAGTTAAACATTATATTCACTGAAACGTAGAGCATTAACTTTTTAAAGCATTAACTTTTTTATGACAACTATATATTAAACATATTATGTGCCTGAAAATAATAAGAAGTTGCACTCCCAGAAAGTACTCTTTTTGTGACCAATCATTAAGAGAAACAGACACATTCTTCTTGTAAATTTAATTCTCTGCTAAAAGCATCTTTATAATTGATTCTCCACTTCAGGCTATATAAAAGTTCACAACTTGCACCTTTGATTTTCTTTGGTTGCAAAGTGGGTTCGAGGAAAAGAGGAAGAGGGCATTTTCCTATGTTGTGCAAAGTAACGTGCAGAACGGTTTACAAAGGATTACTCTCTGTTTGGCATTTCTTTAATTAAAAATTCTACCCTGATCCCTCTTAACTCCCACCAACTCATATTTTTCTGCCTACAGAAAATTCATTTTTTTTTCAAAGAACTGTACATTGTTAGGTTACACCTTTGGGAGCAGTAACACATGGAGTAAGAAAGAAGCTATACACTGCTTTTTGTAATTGGTAGATTACACTATTTTCTGAGAGGATTTTAGAAGATGTAATCAAATGTTTTTCCCAATTTCAAATGTTTTTTCAAATTATATTATTGTTAGAAAATCTCCAAAGTTTGGCAAGATTGCAAGATGTATTTTAGAAATGCTTCTCCAGCTTGAAGATGAGCTCTTTGAATACATCCTGAACAATTTTTCAAAGATAATAACCTTTTGCCCCTTACTTACCTTCTGGACCTCAGGCATGTTACAAAAACATCCACAATTATTGAATTTTGGCTACCTCTAAGCCGTCTTGCTAAATGTAACCATAAGTAAATGTTGCCTGAAAGTCATTTTAGAGAGAATCAGATAGCAGATGATTTGAAAAAAAAGTTTAAAATTCTACACACATTCTCAGAGTTAAATGTAGTTACTATAGCAAAATTAATAATCAATATATAACATTGGGTGGGAAAGTACTGCATTTATAGTCAGAAGGTTAAAGTGTTCAAAATAAAGTTTTAATCAGCATTAGCGTTGTATGTCCTTCAGCCTCTGACACAAAGGGACTTTGCCAGAGCTCAGCTCCTTATGAAGTGTAAAGAATTAAGCTGTATCTACTTCACCCCATGTCACAGCTGCCAGCTCATATGGTTTCAGTATAATCATTTCTTACCATTGTTTACAATCTATGCAGACAGTTTGTGCCCATTCTGGAGCCTGAAATAATGTGGGTTTGCATACCCACAAGCATGAATACCAATGTTGGACAGTTTTTAATACAGTTTTCTTATATTGCTATATATCACGTGTAGAGGAAAAGAAATTAGAAACCACATTAATACTCCTCAGACCCAACATTATGAATCACTATAAATTTTGCTTCTAATGACTGTAAAAAGAGCAATAATTATTGCACCCATAAATATCAAAGCATGAGAGCACAAAGTCAATGCAGAAAATATATGCTTTAGATCAAGAAAAACAAATGGAAATAATGAACAAACCACCAGTACAAACATTGCCTGGAAACAAAATATTATGAAAAAAAGACAGAAATGGTATAGCTGTGTCTCAAATTCTGAATTAAACCAGCATTATTCTTTTTCTATTATTATTAAAGAAAAAGACTCAATGATTTGCTTTTTTATAAATCTGTCTCCTTTCTTCTTTGATGGAGTTAGTGTAAAATTGACTGTCGAAATCCAGTATGAAATGACAAGATTTACTCAGAAGTTCATTACCTCCAGCCTTGCATGTCAGATATTATTTGAAGCCTTGTTAAAATTTCTTAAAGCAGTAATGGCAGTAATCCTGCAGCTTAAATCAGATGTTATGGGTCAATGTTCTAACATCTACTAGGACATATCAATCAAACTGGTTTTCATCTTGTAGAAGTTGGCTGAGAGTGGATTCATAGCCCTGCCCTGAGCCTCCTTTCTAATCAGTTTCTGCTTCCATATGCCACTTCCCCAAGGATTTTGAATGATGTATAGTGAGGACCTGTCATTCCAGTCTCTTATATGCAAAGACAAACACAAATCCTAGAAAAAATGTTTCCACAGGACAGATGCAATTACAGACATTGCAGCAACTAATGGAATATAAGAAACAAACTTATGAGGATGGGGTAGAAAGAGGGAAAATAAATTGCACTTTGAACCATTTCACTTTCAATTTATATTTAAAAACATATCTGCACCAATAATATTTTTAGAATGCTAGCAACCAATATACATTTGGACAAGAAGAGTTGACTTAAGGTCATATGTTCTCTAAAAATCGTGCATTAAAAATGGCATATTGTTATACAGAATTTTCCACTGTATACATTCTTGGTCCAGTGCAAGTGTAGCGTTCAAGTATTCTGCAAGCTAAGTATGAGAGCAATTAACTGCAGTATTCACAAATACACTTTCTATTTAAGGATAGCCAGCTCTTTTGCCAGATCATGGATCAGGATCTGAATTAAGTAGTTAGGATTTCAAATCAAAATCAGTGGGAGGTTTGAGCAGAGACTGAAAACAAAACAAGGCAAATGTAAAACGATCTGAGTCCATACGTTTCTTGTGGTGGTTGAGAAAGCTTTTCCTTCACCATAGTATTCATGAAGTCCTGACCAGTAGAATTATTCCAAGTGATAGACAGCTTGGTGGAGCTGGGGGAGGCGTCACTTTGAAACAGAGTTGAATGTTGATTGTGATAAAGAACTTTCTATCTATCTTGTGGAGAAAATCAATCAGAATCTGACTTGATTTCCCTCTCCCATAGTAACAAAACTATGCTGGGGATGACTAATACAACATCTTCTCTGCCTACAAGTTTCAACGAGTTGTGCTCACTGAGATTCTAGAGGTGCTGGATGAGTTTAGGCCCATGACCTACAAGATGATCCTTTTCCACTCATTACTGGTAAAATCAAGCAGAGCAATAGACCACTCTATTATAGATAGTTATTGTGTCCTAATGGGAGGGCAAGGTGCAACTTCCCTCAAATCGACAGAGTTTATGGTCATGTTCAATGAACTATTGCTTGATGACAACAATCTAGGCAGCTACTCTCCAGTCTCTAACCTTCCTTTTCTGGCATTGGTAAGTGTGAAACTTGCGGTGAAGTCTTCCGACTTCTTGGACCCCATTCAATCTGGTTTCCAACCTGTGTACGGCATGGAGACTGCATTAGTTCCCCTGGTTGATATCATCCTCCTAGCGATGCACAAACGTTTCTCATTGATGATTGCGTTTAGATCTATCAGCAGACTTTGATAGCACTGACCATGAGGTTTGCTAACTCACCTGTGGACCTAAGTTGGGGTGGATGGGATTGTACTTGTGTGGTTCCATTCTTCCTTCTCAGAGAGATCCCAGAGGACGGTACAGGGCAATTGATCATCAGCCCCGAGGGTTCTCTCTCATGCGGAAGTCCACAAGGTTTCATTCTGTCATCCTTCCTCTCAACATGTATGTGAGGCCACTGGGGGGAGATAATGAGACAATTTGGGCTGCAATGCCATCAACCTTAGATGACATACAGCCCTACATCTCTGTTTTGTCAAACCAGGATGGTGCAGGCTTTTGCACTTCCAGTGTCTGGCTGAAATAGGGGTGTGATTGAAGTTCAATCCAGAGAAGATAGCTGTTATAGTGGAAAAATAAAGGGAAGCATTTAGAAGATTGCCCTCATTATTGTAGGTTCTGTTCAACCTTGACAGTGAGATTTGCAGTCTCAGGGTTCTTCCAGTTTCCTGAGTGATCCTGTGTTTCCAGTGGCCAGGATTGTCATTTCTCTTTTGTGCTTGGGTAGATAGTGACAACAGTTTCTACCTGATGCAGACCTTGTCACAGTTATCCAGATCTTTGTGTCCTCCAGTCTGGATTATTGCAATCCATTCTATATGGGACTACTACTGTGGACAAGTCAGAAACTAAAGTAAGTGCAGAATGCTGCTGAATGCTTATTAGATGATCTTAGCAATATTGGAGCATATTACAGCAGGTCAGGCACAGAGCTGATGCTAAGCAGATATATAACAAAAAACACAGAACTGGCTGTATGCTTCAATGTGCAATTCAAAGTATTATTTTAATTTAGAGGTGCTATATGGCTATGGTTCTTGCTACATAAGAGCTTCCCTGTCTTCCTACAGGGCCTGATCCTAGCTGTACTGAAGTCAGGCAGCTAGCTGAGATCTTTTGCAATCAGCTTTTAGATTTGAAAGTCTGGTCACTCAGGGTTTATCATTCTTGATCATGGTTCTGAATTCAGCTTGTCCAATGGAGCTCAGGTTTCTTGTCCCTCAGGGTACAGTGTAAGGGAATAATTGCAAGAAGTGTACTGAGCCTTCTTTTGGGGCAGGCTGTACATGCAACAGCTTATGTTCAAAAATATTCACCATGTACTTGCATACAGTGTAAATCTCAAAACAAATAAACAAAAATAATTATACAACATAGAGCCTTTTGGAAATGGTGACTAGTCACATTTTATGAAGTTATGTCTAAATATCTTTATGCATATTTGTGAATGCTGAGTTAAAATTATCAGCAAAATATTGACTGTAAAATATTTAATACATTTTAGGGGTGAAGGAGGTTATATTGCACTTTTCATAAAAAAATATGGCATGGCCTTGAATCCTACTGAGTAGAGTGTTAGTACTAATCTCATATACATTGTTTCCACTGTGTTAGCAAAACTGACAAATGATAAATGATACACTCTCAGATTGTGCTAGCTAATACAACATGAAAATGCATTTCCTGTTGCAGGGACCAGAGGTGTCTTAACTCCAACTCCAATCAGTTGAGGGTGCTAACACTCTACTGGAGTGAGTTCACAGACCCACAATAAACTAACAGATATCCTAATTTTGATCTGGGGTTGACCTGAACTCAATTGTGAGACATCCCAATATTCTGACCGTTTGTATTACCCTTACATTTAATGTAAATAACTGTAAACACAAACATTTATAAAATGAGGATATTTTTTAGACAGGACGTACTTGATGTAACATCAAAAGAGAAACAATGAGTATTAGGAGGACTTGCATTTTTGGAAATATAGTAACATTTTATTCTCTTGAGAACAAATGAAACATTTTTAAGAAGAGTCAAGAATTACATTTTTTATAGTTTCTACCTTCCCTTGGTAAGAGGAAAGCTGGTATGAAAAAGGGAACAGACAAAGATAATTTTTAAACGCAACATTAAATTTATCTGTGTAGAAAGCATCAAAAATGTTCATAAATCAAAACTGGAATTTAAGACCAGATCCTGCAATGAGCACACAGATAGGCAGGACCTCTGGACCACTGAAGTCACATTCATATGTATGGGCTTGCAGGATCAGGACCATACTGTGAAATAATTCTCAAGGAGGCCATAATCAACTAGACAATTTAAAATGTGTTTCTCTATTCTCTTGTTTATACTTCTCAATGAATTCAAATTAAAAGCAAAATACCTCTGTGTCATTGTTCATTGTCATTGTTAAACTACAATCAAAAGTCAAAATAGAGATCACGTTTTAAATGTTTTATTGTTTGAAAATTATTTGAAAAATGTCAGGTCAATGAAATAAAAATCTTCATTTCCATTGTTTTGCTCTATTTGTTACACTTTTGGCTTTTCACATCTTTAACAGCATAAGGTTTTCTTTTTACATTTCCTGCCATTGCAAAATATCCCTCCAATATAAGCAGTAAAACAATTTTAAAGAGGGCACTGCATTAGAATTCAGCTCTCACTGTATAGACCAAAAAAAAAAAAAAAAGATACACACAAAACCAGTACAGTCCTTCCTTATGGAGCTCAGGGATTGAGGGATGAGAAGAGCTTCCAATTTTCCATCTGCCTAACTGCAGAATGCAGATGTACCAAGGTTGGGAAAATGTTCCATTTATGAACAGTCACAGCTGGGAATCTGTTATTCCCAGCCAACTACAAGAACTCTCCGGTTATGCTAATGCAAAATATAATATAATTCAGGGTGCATCATTATTTTGTATTTTTATAAAGTTTATTGGGATACATTTCCTGGATCTCCAGGTTTGATTTACCAACCATCCCTACATTTTTTATTCATCTGCAGCTGACGAACATGCTCTTCAACTTTAAAATCTTTTGAACTTGCAGACCCTGAAAAAAAAAAAATCACGGTGCTGGGAATTACTTTGGTCTTCATCCAAAAGTTTTATAAAGCCCAGACCATATTATCAAAGCTTTTTTTAAAAATTAAACTACCAGGATATTTTCTGAACAGTAATAATGTTGATATAATTAATTTCATTCCTCTTTATAATTTTTCAAATAACAGTGAGGAAAAGTTTAATAAAAAAGAATTTGGCCATATCTGAGAAAATGATAGGATGAAGAAAAAGGCCTGGAAGGATAGAAGAAGGATTGTAAAATTTGAAACCAGAAATTGTTGTATCAGTTTCAATTTTCATGGCTTTGAACACAACCATTAAAAAAAAAGGAAAAGCAGATTTCTACATGTTCTGACTTGCATATTTCATGTTCACAACACTTCCATAATAATAACCTTGTTTCTGGAAGGCTGTTCCATTTATGGTACAAATTAGCTACATTATGTACACTCTGTGTTTGACTATCGGTGAAACTAAATGATAGGTGAATGATGACCAGCATTTTTCCAAACCTCATATGAAAGAGGGGCATTCTAAATCCTAGTGTGTGGAATTTATCCTTGTGTAAAAAGCTCTCTTCAAGTAAATTAAATGTTATCTCATGTTAGCAATTAAATTAAAGCCAGAGTTCTTGGACTTTACATCGGAGAAGTGCAAGCAGGGCCTGGAGCTGGTGTTTAAGGCTGCAGCACAGCTGCCTTTCAATCTGTGATCTGAAATAGCAGTTGCAGTCCCTCCATACCATTTACATAGGGCCTGGAGCTGCTGGCTCCATGGCCACTTTCCTAGCACATGCCCACAGTTGCCCTGCTCACTGAACTATGTGTAGCTAGCACGGATAGGAAGTACAATACCTTTCTGCATGTGGCACTATCATAAAATAGTGTTCTGTATGGTCTTTCAGTGGTCTTCTGCTCTAGGATGAATTTCACCTATGGCTTACATTGTGCAGAAGTACCGGGTGATTTGTCCCCAAAGAGATTAAATGCACAGCTCCCTCATTCAATAGTACCTGATAATTCCCAGTAGGCACTAAAGCTAGGGGAGGATGGTATTAAATGGAAACAATCTCAAAGAATTATATTTTGAAAGGATAATAATGAAACAAATTCAATAAATTATCAAAATAAGAACCATCAATATATTATGTTAAACATTACTGTTTTTGAATATCAACATTCTCTTTTCTAGCATGACGTTGAAAACTCTCAAGCTTTACAAAAACAACGATATGTAATGAGGCTAAAACTATGACACACTGAAACAATTACATCAACAATAATTACACTGGTAATTGTTTAAAATGGCTTCAGTTTCTTAGATTGCTTACTCACTGTCCTTTAAGTGTCAACATAATGTTACAATCAGGGAGCAGGTCATTTACTTAGAGAAGCAATTATAAAATGCAAATGGTTGAGCATTTATTGTCAAGATTGTCACAGAGAACAAAGGTCTGCTTTACAACATGTCTCCAAGTAGATGACATAATTGTGTGTTTGTATTATAAACAATAAGGAAATGATACCAACGGTTGGCTTTTGAAAAGACTGTAATGAAAGAAGAGAGGTGGACATTTTGACACATAATTTCTATTAAAATTTGGCAATTACATTTCCTTCTAAAAATACAATATGCCATCTTGTGGTTGCTCTAGGGTGACCAGATAGCAAGTGTGAAAAATCAGGATGGGTGTGTAGGGGGATAATAGGGTCCTCTATAAGATAAAACCCCTAATATCCAGATGGTCTCAATAATATCGGGACATCTGAAGGAATGCAGTTTAGAGATCTTGGAAACTCCAGTGTCCACTTATCTTGCTCCATCACTTGGACTGGAATTTTAACCCTCTGCTATAAAGAAAGGAAATAGTATATTGTCACAGATCCAAGGATAGAACTCCCATTGAGGGGAAGTCAGTGGAAGTTTTGCTAGGCTGGGTTTAGTACTTAGCCCATAAGATTTCACAGAATAAAGTACAGGCTATCAAGTGAATCAAATATTTGTTCAATTTTTACTTTCGATCAGAATTTAAAATAACTAGTAAAATCACTGTTACTTTTTCTGTGGTTCATGGAAGGCTGTATGTTGCTCTGTCATACACTGTGCAGCTCATTAAAATGGTTGGAATTGTTGAACAGGTTTGCAGAGGTTGTATATGGCAAAGTTCATCTCAACCTGCTTTCTCAGTCTCTGTTACAAACATTTTCAGGGACCACAGACTGCCTCATTCAGTATTCAGAACTCCTTCTTACTTCAGTGGAATCTGCAACTGCAGACTTGTATTTGTCAAAAACATCTGATCTTGATCTTGTCCAATGAAACAAATAGATCAGGTATATAACTGCACAGCTTCCCACTTTTACATTTACCAGTGTGCATTCTGCCCTTGGTAACGTAAGTAGTCATTTTCAGCACAATGGGTTTCTGGTAGTAGAACTGACTCCATGTACTGCTGATTTTCATTTCTTCAGATTTGTATATTCTAGTGAATTCTTAGTGGATTAGGACACTGTTGATCTTTTTCAAACAAATAAATCAAGGCGAGTGCAAATGATTGACAATTTTACTCTGATCATTCTTGTCTTTGCTTTTCAAAATAGTCAATAAAATACAAATTCCTCTGTGCCTGGAGAACACTGTGATGAAATGAATGCAAACGTGTATCTGAAGGTAAGGTCTGACTCTTTCTCAAAAAGACCACCACTAGTTACATGTGTTCCTGGCAAGTTTTTTCATGTATATCAGGTACATGCAAGATCTGAGCCCCTATTCCACTAAATTTAAAAGCATTGGTACAAATAGCACAATGAGAGTTTTGCTTCTGCTTTTTCGAACACAGCTTCATTTTACAGGGATCTATACTGCAACAGGCTTCACACTGCCAGACCCTCTCCCCACGTAGGACCCCACTGAATTTGATGGGCACATGGATCTACCCCTGTACAGCCAGTTGGAAAGTCAAGGCGTAATATTGAAATGTTATTGACTATTTTAGAAAAAAAGCATCTAATCTGAAAAAAGTGCACCTAAATTAAGCATGCAAAATGTGCAGTGGCCTGATTAGTTACCCATGTTGCAGGTGCAATTCCACATATTGCAGGCATACATTTTATCAACAAATGACCATTTGCTCTTTGGGCTCAAAGACTGAAATCTATTACATTTATTTTGTTTTCTTAGCTACAAACATAGAGCTTGATCCTCTCTGCCCCTGCCCCACATGTGGAGCTACCATTGGCCAAAATGGTTGTTCCAAAAAATGGAGAGCTTGTAGCATCAGTCCCTGAAACACAGACAAGGTCACATTTTCTTCCTCACCTAACCTTCCTGGTGCAGTATCCAAGGATAAGTCATGCTGTTAGCTTCATACCTAATAATAGCATATAAGATGAAATATGCATTCAACCCCTGTAAAGCATTAATCAATTTACATTATAAAATTCTCATCAAAACAGTCCTAGATTAGTAAATGAGGATTTTTTTTTTTTTCAGATCACTTAAACCAAAATATACTGAAGTTCATATTAAGTAAATTTCTTCTAAAGTGGATAAAGACATTGTGATGCAAATTAATTATAAAACAAATGGTAAATTTTCAAAAGAAATTTGTTTCTGAGATACAAAACTCCAGAAGTAGGTTGACAGAATTGAATATTCCTATATTCTTATAAATTAGAGCATCAGTGGATTCACTTTTCCTCTCCATAATTAGTTTTGTACAACTTAATAAAATCTACCCATGCCCAAATTTTGTTTAGGAACCTGTGACCTCACACTGCCTTGTTGTTTAGTATCAAAGCTTTCTTTTGCAGTATGTTACTAAAAATTAAGATTTCATACACAAAGAGCTAGGTATATCCATATAAATTCAGAAGTCTCAAAAGATAGGCCTTAGATTTTTCTGAGTGATATTTCAAGTTACAAAAATTCACAGGTAGCATCTGAAAATCAATATCAATACAAATATGCCTTTGGGATTTACTACTGATTTTAATAAAATAAAGTATAAAAATAGGGATGAACAGAGGTCAAAAGCTCCTCAAAAATGTAAAAAAAAAAGAAAAAAAGAAAAAAGAAACCCGGTAAATATACCACATTTTCTCCCAAGTTTTTAAATGTAAATTAAAAATATGGCATATAAATAAAAGCTATACTCTTTAGTTCAATTTTAGATGTTACATATGTGCATATACGTATTTATTATGCAAAGATGATGATAGCACCCAAGAATTCTGCAAGAAAATAGCAGACCCAGCAACAGTTCAATTATCATACTTGTGCAAATGGTCAGTACAGGACAGGTTAACACTAGCTGTTTCAAAACTGAATGAATTCAAGTTACAGGAGATCAAATTATAATCAGTAGTAAATCCACAAAAAATAATATTGATCTAATAATTTCCAGATGTCACCAAACCAACTTGTCAAGTGTGAACGTCTTCAGGAAAGGACATTTCTATGGAGACATTTCTAGACTTCTGACTTTGAACTGATACACAGTTTTGACTTTTAAAAATCAGATTTATCTGTAGAAGATTAATTTGTTTCCAATTACAGTTTCTCATTTCTTCTTCATCCATAAAATTAACTGCAGTGAACTTCCAGGAGTAATAAGCTGTCTTTTTTCAGGCTTGTATAAGAGGAGAAATAGTCACTTGTCCTGAAAGCTGGCTACAATTAAACATATTAAAGACAAATTAAAAGCTGTATATGTGACACATCAGGTGCTCTGTTGTGAACCTTTGTTACAGAAATACTATACTAGGGTATAAAGGATATCAGAATAGCCCGTCATTGGATCATCAAAATGCTTAAAAACTGATTTGATTATAACAAAAATTATTACATTAAATGGAAAAATACAATATTTACCTTTTCCAACTGGGCATTTTTTTTTGATTTGTACAAAAACTCCCCCACTGCCACAAAGACAGAAAGCACCAATCCAGCTGCCAGAACGATGAAAATGCCACCAATATTTTGAACTCCCAGAGCACTGGCCTCTTTACTCTCCTCTTCTGGACAACCATTGCCTCTCCACCACTTCTCCTTCATCATGTGGAGCTTGCCTTCCTCTTGCAGCTGAAGAATTGCTATAGTGATCTTGTCTCTGTATGGAGACCCTGCAAGAGAATAGAGGAAACGTGCAGTGCACCAAAGTATATTTTCAGGAGAGTAAAAATGTTTTAGTTTAGTCCTGAGAAGGATATAACACAAAAAATCCTTGTGATGATTCACAATTTTTTAGGCATGGTTTGGTGGGGGAAAGAGGATGTTTTTTAAAATCTTTTTCAGATCACAGAATATGAGCCAGTTTTCAAAGTTAGTGCATATAATTGAACCCACATTTTTATACATGATTAATTTATTCATGAAAATACCTAATTTGTGTACACAAATCCAGTAACTGCTTGTACACCTGGCTGGTTAAGTAGCTAATTAATCTTGTACACTTATAAATACGGGTTCTATGCATGTATATCAGTATCTGAGCATAGATGCAAATGCAATTACTACAATTCCTGTAGCTAAGTAACGTGATTTTGGAAATGAAAACGTTCTAAACATCACTCATTTGTATGGACTTCAGAAATCTTAAGCCCTGTACAACCAAGCAAATATAGGATTAGTTACAAGTTATTTAGTTTAACATATCTAAAACTATAGACTATTTGCTTCTAGACCCCATACAAGAACTGATACAAGAAACAGCATTTCAGTTGCTTACTTCTCATAGCTAGAACAGCAGCTTTCAAGGCCAAACCACCACAGTATGCAAAAGTTTAAAATCACAAATAATCGAACAACTATGACATTTACCAGGCACTTATCAACCTCACATCAAGAGGGCAGAGTAAGGTGGATACCAAGCAGTGAAGCAACAGGGAACAGAGTGAAGACTGTTTGGATATGTTAACTCTCCATTTCCGTATTTTTCAATTTTTATTTTACTCCGACATCTCCTATTTCCAACTCTTAATGATTTCTGGAAACTTAAGCATTGATCGTCAGTTGGTGTAAACAGTAGCTCTATGTAAATCAATGGAGTTTTGACAATTTAAGTCTAAGAGTTTGGGAAAGTTGTTTGTTTGTGTTTGTTTGTTTCCCTTAAGTTACTAATACACATTTACAACCTTAACTATACTTTAAGAAAGTTTTTTGTCCCTGCATGAAAACAGATGTGGCAAATAGCTATAATTACAAAAGATGTTACAAGAGTCTCAACCCTATCACAAATAAACAAATACTATAAATACAACAATATCCCCACAGAGTGAGTCCATTACAGATGTGCAGAACTTTGAGGTCTCAGAAATGTTGATTGCTACTTTGTGTCAAAAGAATCATGCTCATTGTCAGATTGTCAGATCAACTACATGATAGGGACATTCGAATACCTTCAAAAATGTTTCTTTATTCACTTTATTAACTAAAAGTTAATGGAAAACTACAGACTTAAGGACATGATGGGCAGAGGCATATCTTAATGACTTGACAGCAGCCCTCTCTATTTGTAGGGTAGATAGTAGGATGAAAAGTCCCACTGCTGTATGTATACATAGTCAATATTCCTTTGTGCTATGTATGTTGTACCCTTATCAATGTGCAGCTTATATTCCTTTATATGATTCTGGTGCATTGTATCCATTTCAAAGTTAAGCTCCCTATAGTTCGCTTTTGTTTATAGTCCCTAGATTTGAACTCACACCCCAGGGGAAAGAGGGAGCTAAGTTGGCTGCATGCCATCCTTGTACCCTCCCAAAGTAGGATGCTCCAGTGGCTGTAGCCCTGGGGGCCTAAGTTACAGCACCCTCCCATGGTTATTCTGTGGACTACAGTACTGCCTAGAATCTCTGCAGCTTTGTGCCCTGCAACCCCAACTCTGGAACACCCTTCCTCCTCCCATTTCCACCCCACTCCCTGCAATAGTGTTGGCAAGAGTATCCAGCCCTTTTACCTGGCACAAAGAGGACAGGGTGGGGCTGAGGATCTTACTCTAGCATGTGGGGCAGAATATTCTCTTATATTTGGTCTTCAGGTATCAAATCTGCTTCCCCTATTGGCCTGACACATTCTGAGTTTGTTGTCCTTCAGAGCCCAGCATAAAGTTGCTTTTTCTTCTCCAGGCTGTGACCAAATGGGAACAATTTTTTTTTAGGAGGGTGGGGAAGAGAATATATTTTGCTGTAGGTAAGCTTCTTTACCTTTTTATGAGAGGTTGTTTTTATTCTTTGTACAGTGCCCAGAGACTTTCCAATGAGCACTTCACAAATTAAATTATTTAATAAATAATGTGAACAGAGAAGGCTTTTATTTTTGGAAATGCAGGGAATAAATCACGGACATCAGTCATAAGTGCCCTCTGTGTTGAGACTTCCTATCATGTTTAGGGATATAACAGAGCCACCTGTTTTATTATTAATTTTTTTCTGGATGTCCAAATAAAAGGCTTTAACTTAAATTGGATACCAATGTGAACCTAAGTAAAAGAAAAAGATTTTTAAATCAAAAGTTAGAACTCATCATGTGACAGGTGGTGTCGGTATGTATATGAGCCCACAAAGAGGACTCTCTCTTCATGAGCTCTCTCTCTCTAGAGTGCCCCTCATAATTATAGTAACTATTGGTTGCAGTTTTTATGGTGTCTTTTTTGGTTGATTAATAAACTCTAGGGCTTGTCTACACTGTGCATCAGTCCACACCAGAGAGGTGTAAATTTTAGTGTGCACCTGTGTGTTGTGCAATAACAAGTGCTGGCATCCATGTGTGAAAAGGGGCATTTGTGCACACACAAGAATATTTATTATTCACTATTTGTCATTTAAAATATTTCAGGTTTCTGTTGGGAGAAGCTGGATTGCAAGACCCAGCAGCAAAAAGTCCACCCAGAAGGAATTGCAATGGCAGAAAATATCACAATCCCAGATACGGTGGGCTCTGGAGATGGACAAGTAGCTTAGAAAGAGGTCAGGACTGACCTGGTAGAAGATATGGAAAATGCAGCCAGCGATTACACTCTGTAAACACTCTAAACATTCTAATGAGTTAATCCCTGCATGTGGAATTCTGGCACTATGGGTGTAATTTTCGTGGCCCTCAAAAGAAATAGAGAATGAAATCAAGTCCCAGGAGTTTTGAACTTCCATCTGTACTGTAGGAAGCAAGCATGCTTTTTAAATCATTAACATTATTCAACAGAATTCATCTTGAAGGGTGTGAAATCCCATGCATTTTCTGAAACTTTGAAGCTCTAGGACTGTGCCTAAAAATGCAACAGTAATATAAAGAATAAGAAAAGGAGTACTTGTGGCACCTTAGAGACTAACCAATTTATTTGAGCATGAGCTTTCGTGAGCTACAGCTCACTTCATCAGATGTTTACCGTGGAAACTGCAGCAGACTTTATATACACACAGAAATCATGAAACAATACCTCCTCCCACCCCACTGTCCTGCTGGTAATAGCTTATCTAAAGTGATCAACAGGTGGGCCATTTCCAGCACAAATCCAGGTTTTCTCACCCTCCACCCCCCCCCACAAATTTACTCTCCTGTTGGTGCTAGCCCATCCAAAGTGACAACTCTTTACATAATCAAGTCGGGCTATTTCCTGCATAGATCAAGGTTTTCTCACATCCCCCCCACCCCCATACACACACAAACTCACTCTCCTGCTGGTAATAGCTCATCTAAACTGACCATTCTCCAGGTTTAAATCCAAGTTAAACCAGAACATCTGGGGGGGGGGGTAGGAAAAAACAAGAGGAAACAGGCTACCTTGCATAATGACTTAGCCACTCCCAGTCTCTATTTAAGCCTAAATTAATAGTATCCAATTTGCAAATGAATTCCAATTCAGCAGTTTCTCGCTGGAGTCTGGATTTGAAGTTTTTTTGTTTTAAGATAGCGACCTTCATGTCTGTGATTGCGTGACCAGAGAGATTGAAGTGTTCTCCGACTGGTTTATGAATGTTATAATTCTTGACATCTGATTTGTGTCCATTTATTCTTTTACGTAGAGACTGTCCAGTTTGACCAATGTACATGGCAGAGGGGCATTGCTGGCACATGATGGCATAGATCACATTGGTGGATGTGCAGGTGAACGAGCCTCTGATAGTGTGGCTGATGTTATTAATAAGAAGAAGAAGAAGAGAGTGAAAACTAAGAGTCAAATTCTTCCAGATTCCCAGGCATGACAGAAAGTGCATCTTTCATTCTGTAGTGAAAAAGGAGTGTGAACTGCAAACACCAACCATCAATGGAAAGAGAAATAGTGGGGAAAAAACATCTTAGGATAGGCATACATAGCTGTGCAGAATAAAAGAGTATGTCTATATGAAATGTGAGGGTAGAGCCTTCTATAAAAATATCCTATCATGGAAGAATGGGAGAAGAAACAAAGTTCCAATGAACACAGGCATAGGGGTAGATTTTTAAGCAGAAAGCCACAACTGTATTAACGTTTAACTTTTGAGGGTGGGCTAAATTCTCCCCCTACTCTCCTGATAATCAGGTATTTATTTTGGTTCAGTACGGTGTTAAACTGCCTCCAGGCCAAATAATCAGTATTCATTGCATGCCCTCTTCAGCCTGCCACCTAGAATTCAGACCATTGCTGAATCCTCTCCCCTGCTCCCTGTGAGAGGGAGCGAGGGCACACATAAAAGGTATCTCAGTCTGAGAAGACTTAGGGCATGTCTACACAGCAACTAAACACCCTTGGCTGGGTTGTGCCAGCTGACGCGGGTCTTGGGGCTTGGGATGTGGGGTTGTTTCATTGCTGTGTACATGTCTGGGCTCAGGCTGGAACTGGGCTCTAGGACCCTGCAAGGTTGGAGGGTCCCAGAGCTTGGGCTGCAGCCTGAGCCCAAATGCGTACATTGCAATTAAACAGCCCCGCAGTCCAAGCCTTGCAAGCCCGAGTCAGCTGGCACAGGAAAGTGCAGAGGGGAGGATGCAGGTGCCCCCTCCTTCTTCCAGGCTAATTGGGGTTAACAGGTATCTACAAGGTCTTGTGTTTACAGCTGGAGTTGGCCCCCTAGAGCCTCTCACCTGCACTGACCACAAGCTGCAACAAAATTACAAACTTCACTTGTAAAATTACAACTTTAAAATCCTGTCCTTTATCCTTATGAATCCCAAAGTGAGCCACCATGATGAAAAAACCCACCAGACACCTTGTCAGTCTTGGGGAAACATTTCTTCTGCATTCTCAAAACTAGAGATTGGTCAAATCCACAACATCTTGGGAACACATTTCAAACTCGTTCTCTCTCCATTATAGGGCAGGTAAGGCAGGGCAGCCGCAACAGTACCACTATGTCTGCTGCATGCTCTGAGGATTTCACATACAGGAAGTGTGGGTTCAACAGACAACCAGTTTTTGCTTCCCTCCACCACAGCCTAATGTCAGCAGAGAGAAGCAGAGACATTCTCCTCTACTCCTGCTCTGATCCCTGCATGTTCTAGGCAGGGAAGGTGGGAGAAGGCCCCAGAGCATCAAAATCTGACCCTCTCTTCTCCCTTTTCTCAGGATCCTGGGGTTGTCTTTTCCCTGCCAGTCCAACCATACACCTCCATTCTAAGATATGGGTGAGGTGGTATATGTAAACATGCTTGTAAAGTGTGTGTTGTTTCCCCCTCTAGTGGCTATCCCACAGAATGGATAGTAACCTACTGCAGCTGCCAATTTATGGAGGTACTCTTATTTCAAATGCAGAGTCTGTGTTTGGGTGCTAAAGCTCCTGGTTCAAGTCCTGATGACCTGTGGTAGGTTTCATTAAATACACTGTAAGTTACTACGGGTTCCTAGGTCATATAACTTTCCCTCATTTGTTACGATGACTGTGAGATGCTGACCCAGTAGACAATGAAGTCTAAGATCAAATCCCTTGGAAATAGACTTCAAGACGTGATAGCACTTTAGATCACAAGACAGGCTAATGGCTTCTCAATAACCAGCCAGATCAGTGAAATTGCATTATAAAAAGGCTTATGCACAAAAATTTTTACTTGCTGCAACATGAGTGCATAAAAATGTAGTTTCATAAACCTGTATACACTCAAGATTTTACACACTGTAGTGAGATTTTAGTGCTACACTCAAAAAGTTTTATGGGGATTAGTTTTCTACCCTGAAGTCTCAGTGCATAAATATTTAGGTGAATAAGTATGCGCTTAAGTAAGACTTATGCACACATAATCTTTATGTGTTGAGATGAGACCTACGTGCTGAAATCCTGCTAAGCTGGCTGGTCTTGGAGATGGTGGCAAGCAGATGATAATTCAGTGAAACCTGCTCACTATTTACGCCATTCTAAGATACATTAATTCAAGATATCCTTAAGAAGGAGTTGGAGTGCATTTTCATACCCTACATTTGGCTCTACATACATACATTTGGCACTAAATAAATAAAATGAATGGCAGCACTCCACCAAATCCTTCATTAAGCAAGTTCTAATCCAGTAGCTTGATTATATTCTAATCATTCAATGGAAGTACTATATATATGCGAAGTTCCAACAACACATTCAGTATTAATGATCCTTGCACAAATGTTGGAAATTTGAAACTTGTCCTGGATGTGATATAGTCCCATTGAGGACTATTATCTTTGATTGGCTAGAGAAAAAAAGAGAAAAAACACTTTTGAACAAGCCAAGTGGACATTTTCTAAGATTTTTTTTAAAGCAGACCTTAATTGGTGCTCCTCCCCTTTATGACACCACTCCACATTCTACCCTCTTGGCCTGAGCAATGGGGGTTTAAGGATTCCCTTCCTATATATAAATGCAATATAACTTTTAGTCCTGTGGTAGACAGTCATTGCTATAAGGTAAATGGTCAAAATTTAGACCATAGGTGAGTGAAGTTCATGGATTCCTAATGTTGGTGTAGTTAGGAGTTAGAGTGGCTCACTCCTGCTGATGCTGAATCATAGAATATCAGGGTTGGAATGGACCTCAGGAGGTCATCTAGTCCAACCCCCTGCTCAAAGCAGGACCAATCCCCAACTAAATCATCCCAGCCAGAGCTTTATCAGCCCTGACCTTAAAAACTTCTAAGGAAGGAGATTCCACCACCTCCCTAGGTAACCCATTCCAGTGCTTCACCACCCTCCTAGTGAAAAAGTTTTTCCTAATATCCAACCTAAACCTCCCCCACTGCAACTTGAGACAATTATTCCTCATTCTATCATCTGCTACCACTGAGAACAGTTTAGATCCATCCTCTTTGGAACCCCCTTTCAGGTAGTTGAAAGCAGCTATCAAATCCCCCCTCATTCTTCTCTTCCGCAGACTAAACAATCCCAGTTCCCTCAGCCTCTCCTCATAAATCATGTGTTCCAGTCCCCTAATCATTTTTGTTGCCCTACGCTGGATGTTTTCCAAGTTTTTCACATCCTTATTCTGATGGAGGCTTAAACATGGTTAGGATCCAAGAATGCAAGAGAATTGGCTGCTTTCATATCAGTAAGCATAAGCAATTCATTGGGTGCTATTTAAGGATTAGGATTAGAGGATGTATGATGGACCTTGTGGTTATAGCACTAGATTAAGATTCAGGAGTTGGCTTCTATAATGAGCTTTTGCTACAGACTTTCCTTGTATCTTGGACAAGTCACTTAATCTCTCTCCTCCTGAGTTTTTCCACCAGTAAAATGGGGATTTATTAATGTTTGCCCACCTCACAGCAGAGTTGTGAGGATAAATTAATGAATATTTGTGAGATGCTCAGATACTACAGCAATGAGCACCACAGAGAAACTAATAAATAACAAGGTGTCCAAGATCACTGCCTTGTCTGTGGTGAGGGGCATATAACCAGGGATTCTCTCCAGGAGAAAGTTTACAAGGACTAGCTGCCCTTCAGCATCAGTTGATAGCAGTTGCTATATTAATAAATTTGCAGCCAATAAAGCCTTTTAGCCATGTCAATAACAATGCACCATTGAGGTCTTAAGAGGAGGAATATAATAATCATGTAAATACATTTATTAATACAATGTATACCTGTTGCTCCTCTTCCCTCTACATGCTGTCTGTCTGCTTACTTATCTGCCTTTAGACTTTGAGCTCCTCAAGGCAGGGATCATGCTTCCTTCTTTGTTTGGAAAGCTTAGCATGCTGTGGACACTATCAGGAATAAATAATACATAATAATAAGGCTGCAGACTCACAGTTAAAGTCACATGGAGTCAAGGGGAAAATGAAACTGCCACCTGCAATTTTAATTTGGCTGTTTTGCACATACTGATCTGGTCAGTGTGTAGCTTTATGTATTATTATTTCTGTCAAAAGATGCACCATGATAAAATAGTTAGGCTATCCAATGTGTGACCCATAACATTCCTGATAAACCCTTAACCCTTCGGAGTTCCCTGATTCCGTGTGATTGTAACTCTTAATGTAGTGTTAAGTTTGCAGACTTTTCTGCATTACCATATTTTTAATATTAGACATACATAATCATTAAATATTCTATAAATCATAATTATTATAAAACAAAATACCCAATAGATGTTTACAACAATTTAAACTATCTCACATTTAATTAAGGTAGCAAGGGGATTTGAAACAAGATCAAGGAGGGAAGCCCAAAGGGCACATTTACAATGCCTCTCTTACATTTATAAGCCATTATTGATATAAAGCCTGGAAAAGACAGAACTAGTAGGAAACAGAAAACTCTTTTAACTTGTGTATTCTGGGAGCTCATGCAAATTCTTCTATTTTCTGACAACCTTTACTCTTTTTTCAGTTTTTATCCTCACCCACCCTTCTCTCCACCTTCATAGCAGTTCCATAGATACAACTGATTTATAAAACAAGAAAGAAAATATAGCAGAGAGATTTCTTTCTTGCTTTTAAAGTACTGGGAACTATTTGGGTGTGCATGCAACATACCTGGGATAAAAATTAGTTTAATCTCTAGGCTAAATCCTGCAACTGCCATTGATGAAAACATCCTACATCACACCAGTGTTTGTATTCTTGGAGGACTGGGAAGGGATATCTTAGGTTGTATTAAATTTATAACTAATTCAACCATCCCAAAATATCATATAACGTTACCTGCTGTCTCCGTCTTTGGAGAGAGGGTGAAAAGAATATGCAGGCTGGTTGTTTAGCTGTAGGGAAATTAAGTAAGACCTGATGCTGGATGGCTTTACAGGTTATGTCGTTCTGTGACTTCCTCAAACTGAGTCCTTTTTTTTTTTAATATGAGGACAATAGGAGCACTGTAGTTACCATGCATTTTTATTATTACAGACACCCGAGTGATATAACTTCATCATTGTGTTTGTCAATTTATTTTCATTTTCACAACTGCCTGTTACAGGCTACTGCTTTAAAAGTTCAGCTCCACTCTAATGACTGGATTCAGAGTAACAGCCATGGTAGTCTGTATCCGTAAAAAGAAAAGGAGTACTTGTGGCACCTTAGAGACGAACAAATTTATTAGAGCATAAGCTTTCATGAGCTACAGCTCACTTCATCGGATGAATACATGTGTCTCCAGTCTCTTCGGGGGCATGGGTTCGAATCCCACCACTGCCACCAGTTGTCCCAGTGGGGGCAGGCAGGGAGCTCACTGCTTTCCTCACTACATCAGAGCCAGCGTGAGTCCCCTCTCCGGTGTGCAGGGGGGAAGGAACATCACTGTATGCATCCGATGAAGTGAGCTGTAGCTCACGAAAGCTTATGTTCTAATAAATTTGTTAGTCTATAAGGTGCCACAAGTACTCCTTTTCTTTTTACTCTAATGACTGCAAGACAACTAAGGTGGGGCAGAGTTTGTCTGGGCTTACCCAGGAAGGGCAGCTCTGCTTTGTGCTGGGCGGGGGAGGGAGAGGAAGGTCAGAAACTGCTCTAAAAACGGTGCTCAGTGGTCAGCTTTGCAGCAATGACTCCCCTCCCCCCGCCCCAGGAATGTGCATAAAGGTTGAAACCTGGGTGGGGCAAGTCTCTTTGTTCCATGCAGAGAGGAAGCCAGCACCCACCCTCCCTCCCCTAGTGGAGGCGAATGGCAGGCTGGGTTAGGACCTGCTGTGGGCATTACACTAGTCCCCCCTTTTAAAGGAAGGAAGGAATTTTTCCCGCACCACCAGAATTGGCTTCAGTGGAATGTGATTTTTTCACCTTCCTCACAGTGGGTGTGAGGGAGGACCTTTTCTGGTGGGAAGAAAAGGTGGTAGGCCATATGTCACAACTTATTTCGTAAGGCTGGGTGGATGTTCAGTGCAGGTATCTCATAGGGAAGGCAGCCAGTGACCAGATATATGGCCTGCTAAAGAACTTAAAAGGAGGTACTGGATAAAGAAACAGAATGGGGGAGGGGGTTGGGGTCCATTCAAAAGCATCTGGTGGTCTGGATTTGGCCCACAGTCCACCTATTGAGTACCATCGGTTAGACTATTTCCCACCTTAACTAGTAACCCATGCCTAGTATCCTTTTAAGATATCGAAAATACAACAGTTTCTCTGATAATAACCAAGGTCCTCAGGAAAAAAAAAAGCAGGGAGAATGAGAAAAATTAGGGCCAGAGCAAGAAAAGGAAGCCAGACCTGAGAAACCAGCCCTCTGTTTTTTTTTTTTTCAGGAACCACACAGATTAGAGGTGAAATTCTGGCCTCAATGAAAGTCAATGGGAATTTTGCAACTGATTTCACTAAGGTCAGGATTTCATCCTAGGTTACTTATTAAGTGGCATTTGGGTATAACTGAATAGCAGATATTTTAAATCTGGCTAGACTCTACTTAAGTAACAAATATGCAAACAGACAAAAGTAATAACAGTGCTTCAGAGTGACTGGAATTCCTATCAAGTCCACATGACATTGCAGAAAAGAATAAGAGAATTCCACTGCTTAATATCCTTTTTAGTAGTTCCCCAATTTTATCATATATATAATTCCCTAATAAAGGGCCCTGCCTCCTGGAAGATCTGGATGCAGCTTCTAGACCCTGAATTTGATTTACCAGGCTAGCAAAGGATTGGAAAAACCCATACAAGGACTGAGCTTCTTGACCACCAGGCTAGACTGCATTAATTCACTATATCTATTCATGAGCATATATACTGTGAAAATAAAAGGCCACAGTTAGTCAAGAATGGAACAGCCCATCTGCTCAGCAACACCAGCCACCAAAAGCACATCATCCCAGTATTCCACTCACTGAATAGACTCTCTATAGAATACAAGTACAAATTCAAAGTCTGAATCCTAGTTATCATGTACTTCCATGGAACTAGTCCAAGACACCTTAGAGAGTGCCCCTCTCTCTGTGGTCATGACATTCCATAGGACCCAGAAAACTGTCAAATTCAATGGTGAATCTCATGAAAGGAAGAGATGGGAGTTTTTGGCAATAGGGCTAAGACTTTGGAACTAATAAACAGAGGAGAGCAGAAAGATGAGCTTTCAGAATGTAAAAATGTAAAACTCGCTTCTTTGACTTTGTGTTTGCACAGCTCCAACAAAAATCAGCACCAAAGAATCAATAAGGTGGAAAAGGAGAAAGAGGTGAAGGCAAGAAATAAGTGGGAGGAAGAAGAATTAGTAAGAAAGCAGAAGAGAACAGGAGAAGAAAAAAGAAATACATTAATGAAGAAACAACCACACGTTCTTAATGGAGACCACTAACCATTTTTAGCAGTGAACTCTTTTGCAAGGTGTTCAGGTGATATAACGAGCATGATAGTTAGTCTATTGCAAGTCCTCTGGATCATTAATAATCAGTGTTAATGAGCTCAATCATTATTCAAAAAATGTTATTAACTATTTCAGGACTACGAGTTTCTTATTATGCAACACAACTAATATTTTTATATAGAAAGTAACTTTTTAGTGATAGAAAAATAGATCTGCAGCTTTAAAGCATTCATCTTTGAGACTTACTGCTTGTAAATAAAAGTGGCTGTGATAACATATTATATGACAATGTGATACACATATGGTCCTAGGTACCATTAGGTCAGCATTTGCAATTTTAATGATGACTGTGCTCCAATTCTTGCTCTTCAGTGAATTCCCAATGGAAACCTAGCTTTTCTTAGGCAGTCTGCTAACAATAGGAACTAGGATTTTTCTAGTTTATTTTTTGTGTGGTTTTACTAGGTAGAAAGCCCAATCTCTGACAAGCCTTTCACAAACATATTTCTTTTGCTCATTCATACTATAAAGATTTTTTCCTCATCAAATGTTTTAACTACAGTTTCACAGACTTCAACATTTAAATCCCTGTGAAAGCTGTTGAAATTCTGGAATGAGCTTTAATTCATGGTTTGACCTGCATAAGGATAAATAATATGAATCAATTTTTGTGCATTATGTTCAGCTGGTACAGACAAATTTATTAATCTGTTTTAGTTACACTGAATAACCGAAGCCTGGCAGTTTTATGCACGTATAAGTAACGAATATTACAGTATAGCTAATATGAAGGATTACAGATAAAGGACCAGGAAACAAAAGGAAAGTCTTCACTTTTTGGTATACTGCTACCTATTTACTCTTATAAAGACTGATCACTGACATAAACAAACCAGAAAGTGATGCATCCACTTGCTTGATTAATTTATACTTCTCTTTTTCAAAGATTGCAATATGCTTAAATTGTGGAATTTACATAATCTAGGACTTAAAATGAGCTAAAATAGAAGAGTCCCAAAAGTAATTCATAAAGAGGAACTCTAGATTTTGACTATTTAAAACGCAATTGTGTGTGTTTTTATCTTTTGGAAACATACACTATGAATTTTTCAAACTATACAAGTGGGATTCTAGTTGCAATTCAGCTAGTTTATTCTCTTTATTTTAGATTCTTTTTAAAGGAATAATCAAAAATACATTTGAGATTTTACAACATTAGTATCCCTATTCTACTGAGAAAAAGAGATCTATTTTCAGAAATAGAAAAATCATAGTTCTTTCTGCTGGACTTTAAAAGATCTAAAATCATGCACTCATATGTTCCCCTAAGAATAGGTATGAAGCTGGAAGCATGGGAATGACTATGCTGACATCTGTGTTAGCTCTCTGTTTTCTAATGAATAGTGTGAGCTCCTGTGTATGTTTTCAGAAGGCTAAGCACACTGTGAAAAGGGAATGGAAATAAAAGGAAAACAGAAGAGTTTCCCTTGCTAGAAATTGGGAATATGTAACAAAAAGAGAGGCTGCCACTTTCCAAATTCCTTATTTTGACAAGGTCCCTTACTTCTCTAAAAAACAGAAATTAACAAGACAACTGTGGGTTTTGTGTCTTGCTACTCTCCTGCCACCATGAGAGCTGATCCTTCCCCATTTCTCTGAGTGTAATATATAACAAACAGATACAAAGGATAAAGGTAGGGTTTTAATAGTTGCAGTTAGGAGGAGGGAAGCAGTGCCACAGAAACATTTTTAAGTAGAAAGGTTTCTCTGCAGATAATCGCCCATGGTAAATTAACATGAAGTCCTCCAGTACTAGCACATTTTAAATACTTTCTAATGGAAAACACTGTTTTTCTTCAGGGTTTTTGTCCATAATATTTTTAATTGATTGTATATCATACACTACTCGCAATTCTGTTAGCTCATTAGAAGTCAAAACACATGCCCCACTCACAAACTACACTGCAAATCTTGTTCAAAGAAGCATCCACACATACAAGCAAATTTTAAAATAACATTACCAAAAAGCTTGTTGAAATGGCTTATTCTTTTCTACCTGCCAGAGTAGAATTTTTCCAGTAAATTTGAGAAAAGTGAACAGGGAGTAGAGAAGAGAGGAATGATCAGAAATAATGTGAACTACCTTGAATATTTTTTTAACTAGTTCTTCTTAGCTTTGAAATGGCTTGTCCTTGAAATTCCATGTGTTTTACTCTAAGGATTCTCCAAGTTTCTCATACTGAACCACATCTATATAGAAGAGAGGCTGTTTTACAAACCAGTTTCAGTCCCATTCTCCATAACCTACCTTCCTGCCCTCAACCTAACAGCCACCCTGGGGCAACTACACCATTTCCTTATGTGAGAAAATAGTTCATGTCTCATTACTTGTGTTTTTAATGCAGTTTAGTACCACTAGGCTAATCAGCTATGTGAGGGCTCCCTGCAAGTACTTCACAGGAGCCATCTTCTTAAATCTGTTTGGTTTAGTGAGAATTGGTGCCTAGTTTTGGAGAGTGTTAGTTAAGACATCTAAGACCAGACTGAGACTGTGCTCCCATAGATCCGAGCTTGGGCACTTCCTTTCTTCCTTCCCACTTGCTCAAAAGGGGAAACAATCTGTACCAACTCTTTATTTTGAAGAGAATTTTCCCATTGCACCAGTTCAACTATCAGCCTGTAGGGGGCAGAGGGAAAGCTGCCAGGTGTGCAGACCTCAGTTTTGCCCCTGCACCTGAGCTGAGATGCAAGGTGACCATGCAAGGGGCATGGAGTCTTATTCTCCCTAGGGGTATATCTACGCTGCAGCTGGGAGTCTGCCTCCAGCCCAGGTAGACAGATGTGACCTAGTTCTTCTCAAGCTAGAATGCTAAAAATAGCAGTGTGAATATTGCTACACAGGTGGTAGCACAGGCAAGCCACCCAAATACAAGCTTGCCTGACACCCTGGGTCCAAGCTTGGGTGGCTAGCCCATGCATCAATGTCTACACCACTATTTATAGGCTCACTCCCAGCTCCAGTGTTGACATACCTTTAGTCTCCTACACAGTTGTGCTAGGGCCTGGAATGATCTGGCCCTAAAGTATCAAGTTTATAAATACTATTCTGACCCTGATGGCCATAGTGAGGAGAGAAAGGGGAGAGCAACAAATAGGGAACCACACTGGTTTGTGTGCATGTCTGTGCATGCACACACGTGTATGCGAGTAGGAGTGGTCTGGAGAGTGGAAGAGAGGAGTGCCTATCAAGCAAATTAAAGATGCTCAAACCAATCCATTTAACCGGATTCTTTATTTAAAAAGCTCTTCTCCCCCCATGTATAGCTACCTGCCAAAAGCTGGGGTGCAGGCACCTCATCAGCTGATCGAGACGATGAAAATGCCATTAGTGTTCCTAACATGGAATAATACTTTAAATATTGTTTTTAAACCTCAATACAATTCCCAGGCAAACAATGTTGTATGTTTACAGCCTTATTTCCATCTTAACAGTGATGGAAGTGAAGCACAAAAAACCCTTTCAGGGAATCTCATAGTTATTTACAAACAAAACAAAATAAAACTAAAACAGCAGAATGTACAAAAATGCTAAATTAAGGGCACCCAAACAACCTTATCTCTAACCCTCCATCACTGTCCTCGGAACCACCAAAACACACGAGACAATCCTATAATCTAATACCTTAATTGTAGTAATGTTTATTAACACACTGATTGAACTGAATAGTAGCATTTAAAATGAAGTGTGGCTTTACTATATATTGTGTGACAAAGTTCCTCCTCTACCTTGGTAGGCCTTGTGCTTATTGGCGGATTTGCTTGCCTTGGAGATTCACGGTAGCCCTCAGTTTGGCTGTTTTCATGAACCCACAGTTCAGATCAACTTCTCCTGTGTCTGATCAGGAGTTGGAAGGTTTCGGGGGAACCCGGGCCTGCCCTCTACTCCGGTTTCCAGCCCAGGGCCCTGTGGAATGTAGCTGTCTAGAGTGCCTCCTAGAACAGCTGTGCGACTGCTACAACTCCCTGGGCTACTTCCCCATGGCCTCCTCCCAACACCTTCTTTATCCTCACCATAGGACCTTCCTCCTGTTGTCTGATAATGCTTGTACTCCTCAGTCCTCCGGCAGTACACCTTCTCAATTTCAACTCCTAGTGCATCTTGCTCCCAGCTCCTCACACGCGCACCACAAAGTGAAGTGAGCTCCTTTTTAAACCCAGGTGTCCTGATTAGCCTGCCTTAATTGATTCTAGCAGCTTCTTGATTGGCTGCAGGAGTTCTAATCAACCTGTCTGCCTTAATTCTTTCCAGAAAGTTCCTGATTGTTCTGGATCCTTCCCTGTTACCTTACCCAGGGAAAAGGGACCTACTTAACCTGGGGCTAATATATCTGCCTTCTATCACACTCCTATAGTCATCTGGCCCGACCCTGTCACAATTGCTATAAATAACTTGCTTTATTTTTAAGACCATATGCAGTCCCAATTCTCTATCACACTTTGTCCACTTAGAACTCTTCAGGGAAAGAACTGCCTCGCACTATGTTTATGTTGAGTGCCTAGGGCAATGAGACCTGATCTCAGTTGAGCCTTCCAGACATTACTGTAGAACAAATTATTAACAACAACAAAAAGTAATAGCTCTCTTGATGGGAAAGTAACTACATTCAGAACAATCACTCTGAATATTTACCCCAAAAAGTACATGGTTTTCAATTGTTCAAGTGTTGCAATATTTGGGGCTACAATCCTGTTGAGGCCAGACACAATGTAGATAGGTTAAACCTCAGGAATGCAAGATGATAGGGGAAATCATACTTATACATATCACTGGTGCAAAATCAAGCCACATACTCCAATGTTTCCCCAGTCTACAGACACACTATGCAAATAACGTGAAATTAAGATCACTGCGATAGCAGAAAGTCCATTTCAAAACCTCTCTCTCTTATATGGTGGGTGTGACAACAATGCAAGCTGGAATGCAATGACAACAATGCAAGCATGGTGGGTATATGGGCAGAGTTAGGTTGGTTAAGGTGATCTAATTGGGGCATTTTCTAACTTCCTAATGTTTAATGGTATTTTCTTCTTTTTATTTCCTTTTTCTATTTGTTCTTTGTTCCATAACTTGGAATTTCCTGGTTAATTTTTCAAAAAAAAAATACAATTGTCTTCTCTTCTCAAGTAATTTATATGAATAACTGTTACTCTAGCTAAAAGTTGTCCAGTGGGAACAGACAGTTCATAAAAGTAGCATATAATGATACCAGGATGCTTTTGTGAAATGTCTGCATTAAAGAAATGGTAAAAAATCAGTTTAAGAAATACAGTATTGTAAAACTTAAAGTTTAACAGAAGGACTTGTTCAAGTCAACCCCAAGAGGAAAAGGATAAGTAATTTTAAATTAGGTGAGCTATACAGTATATTACTGGATATAACATGGTAGTTAAATGTTATACATTTGTTCATTACACTATTTGTTTAAAAACTATTTGAAACCAGGCACCTCTTACTGAGGTAAAGAAGAATGGTATTGTATTGCATTTATTAATGGCTTACAAGATAAATATAAAAAAATCATGAAGTCATATTCCTAACAGAGGTATGAAATACGAGATAATAAATTATTGCCTGAAACCCTTTTTCTGTAGTGAAGGCTTTAATTTAAGGGAGTGGAGTGTGAAATACCACTTTCTAGATCCTGTGTCTGATGAAATTATGGGAATACCACTGTCTTCAAAATGTGCTTACTCTAAACAACATTTTAATTATGTGCTCTACAGTTGACTGAAATTCAAAAAACAAAAAGCCCTCCACATGGGTCTGATTCATCAAAAAGAAGGCTTTAAGTGAAAAATGTTCACTAGAATTTCATTGGGCAGCAGGAGAGAAAACTAAACAAATAAACAAACCAGTGGGGGGTAGGGGCATAGCACACGTGCAAGTGACCTGAATGCCAATACATTAGTCTGGACCAATAAATTTATGTGGAAGCCGCATATGCCTTGGGCAAGTAAAGGAGCAACCTCCCGTTAAGAAAAATAACAAATGAAATATACATTTTTCTGTAAGGGGAAGAAAATGAAATGAAATGTTAACAAATGTAGCAGTATCCCTTTAGAACTGAATGTGAAAAGGAACACAGTGAAAAATGCCATTCCTGAACCAACAGAATGTGAAAGCCTGAGGGTCTTATTCTAACCTATTGAACTTCTATGCGTATGTTGATTTCTGGAGCTTATGGCCAATGCAACTCTGCTAGAAGACTATGTATTTTATTCATATTCTTTTCATTTGACATGGGCACTATATTTTTTAGGTCATGACACTATGAATTCCACTGCTAATTTTATGTTATGCATGTATATGTACATATGCATACACACTTTTATGTATTTATACAAAACAGAGGGCCTGATTCACTTCCATGTTACTGCAGTTTTATCCTAGTGTTGCTCCATTGAAATCAAGTTTACGATTAAGTTATGCCTACTATATCTATGTGATTTGCCAATTTGTTACTCCAGTTTTACAGTGAGGAGTCAGGTCCACAGAGAGGCCATAGTTGCTAGCATTTAACTTTTTTCCCTTCTTGTAATAACTCTTCAAATAATTTGGGAGTCACCAGACAGTTGCATATCTCAGGAGGCAGTTGCATCTGAGCTCAGAAGCTACTAAAGATAGACATTTTTAAATCAGCAAGTCCAGATAACTTGCATCTTAGAGGCTTTAAAGAGCTGGCCAAGGGACTTGCTGGACCTTTAATGTTGATTTTCAATAAGTCTTGGAGCACTGGGGAAGTTCCAGAAGACTGGAAGAAAACTAATGTTATGCCAATATCTAAAAAGGGTCAAAGGGTAAATGGGATGACATGAGTAATTATAGGCTTGTCAGTCTGACATCAAGCCCAGGCAAGACAATGGAGGGACAGATATGGAACTCAATTACAAAAGAATTAAAGGAGGTTAATATAATTAATGACTATCAACATGGATTTATGGAAAATAGATATAGTCAAACTAACATGATATCTTTTTGTTGGATGAGATTAAAAGTTTGACTGATGAAGGTAATAGTGTTGATGTAACATACTTGGATTTCTGTAAAGCATTTGACTTTGTTCCACATGACACTTCGATTAAAGAGCAAGACTGATATAAAATTAACATGGCACACAATAAATGGATTAAATGCTGGCTAACTGACAGCTCTCAAAATTGTCAGTGAGCGGGCATGTTTCTAGAGCAGACCCACAGGGATCTGTTCTTGGCTTTATGCTATTTAGCATTGTTATCAATGACGTGAAAGGAAAACATAAAATTATCACTGATAAAGTTTGCAGATGACTCAAAAAATTGGGGGAGTGGTAAATAATAAAGAGGACAGGTCATGAATACAGAACTAAACTGGGCACAAGCAAACAATATGCATTTTAATGTGACTAAATGTAAATATATACATCTAGGAACTAAGAATGTAGGCCAAACTTACAGGATGGGAACTTCTACCCTGGGAAGCAATGACTTCAAAAAAAAAAAAATTGAGGGTCGTTGTGGATAATCAGCTGAACCTGAGCTCTCAGTGCGATGTTGTGGTCAGAAGGCCTAATATGATCATTGGATGCATAAACAAGAATCTCAAGAAGGCGTTTTGGGGTTTTGGGGTATTGGCACTGGTCTGACTGCTGATGGAATACTGTGACCACAATTCAAGAAGGATGTTGATAACTTGGAGAGGGTTCAGAGAAGAGCCACAAGAACGCTTAAAGCATTAGAAAACCTCCCTCATAGTAACAGACTCAAAGAGTTCTATCTATTTAGCTTAACAAAGAGAAGATTAAGGGGTGACTTGATTACAACCTGTAAGTACTCACATGGGAAACAATTTTTTAATAATGGGCTCTTCAGTCTAGCAGAGAAAGGTCTAACACAATCCAATGGCTTGAATTTTGAAACTAATTGAGACTGGAAATAAGGTATAAATTGTTAATGAGAGTAATTAATCATTGGAACAATTTACCAAGACTGGTGGGAGATTCTCCATCACTGCCAATTTTTAAATCAAGACTGGATGTTTTTCTAAAAGATATGATCCAACAGTCCCATTGGAGCTATGACCAGCAGAGCACAATGTACAGTATCTCTGAGGCTGCTCCAATTTGGAAGAGGGGTTAAATTGGCTCCTTGACAGCCCCATGATCAGTGAATCCCTGAGGTAGTGTAAAGCTACTTTTTCATTCCTACCTCAGACTTGCTCTGATGCTTAATTCTGCCAAATAGAGGCTGAAGCTGCTGTTGGTTGTGTCCAAGCTGCCTCTTTCCCCTGCTCCCTCTTGCTCTATCTTCCTCCTAGCAGCTCCCAGTCTTTCTCTCCAGCTCTGCTGCACTGCGATGCACAGAACAGGCAGTTGGGAAACCAGCACTGAAAGTGGTGTAAGAGCAGCAGGGGAGAAAGAAGGGCTGCCCCTGAAAACCCAACAGCTGCATAAACAATGTGTCCTGGAGGAGGAACTCAAACATCAAAATCTTTTTTTTTTTTTCATTCCCAGCTTCTCTGGATAGACAGAGAGACTTGGAACAGAGAGGAGAACTTGTGACTATGACAGGTCAGATCAGGACTGAAAATGGGTAACAAGCTCCTTCCCTGCAAGTGATAAAGTTGTTCATCCTGATTAAAGATGGAAAAAACAGATCAAGATAAAATTAGAACTTCTACAAACTGTAGAAACCAAAATTCTACTCATGCTTTTAAAGAACTACTCAAATTCTATTCAAAGTAATTAATATAAAAATATAAAAAAATACTTTTCATTTGTAATCCTTCAATTCCTTATTCTAGATAGAAACAGGAAAAATACACCACAAAAAGCTGTATTTTTGATATTACCATACCAACTGGAAACAGGAAATGCCAAAAATCTCATATTCTTGTATAATGTCCAGTCTATTTTTGCAGACCCCCAAAAGTATAAGACATTACTGGTATGATCTGCACAAGTACTCAAGCTAAACTTCTGAGTCTTACATGGTTCACTTCACATTAACTCTGATGTTTATTATGGAATACAGCGAGGCTTGGCAGAATTTGATTTTTATTTTGTTATAATTTCTATGGATAATATGTTTATTTTTAGGTTTTAGAGTAACAGCCGTGTTAGTCTGTATTTGCAAAAAGAAAAGGAGTACTTGTGGCATCTTAGAAACTAACCAATTTATTTGAGCATAAGCTTTCGTGAGCTACAGCTCACTTCATCGGATGCATACTGTGGAAACTGCAGAAGACATTATATACACAGAGACCATGAAACAATACCTACTCCCACCCCACTCTCTTGGTAGCTATACCAGCAGGAGAGTGGGGTGGGAGTAGGTATTGTTTCATGGTCTCTGTGTATATAATGTCTTCTGCAGTTTCCACAGTATGCATCCGATGAAGTGAGCTGTAGCTCACGAAAGCTTATGCTCAAATAAATTGGTTAGTCTCTAAGATGTTTATTTTTAAACATTTTAATTTTGTATCAATTTAAATTTTCACACGTGTGCAAGATCATGGGTTTTAAGTACTTTTTTAATTTCAGTTTTCACAGTTGAAGGAAATGGGGGGGTTCCAACATTAATTATTTAATGAGAGTAGACACTGAGATTCAAAAAGTAAAGGCTTTATAACGATTAAAACACAAATTATCACCATCACATGTCAAAATATACAAAAGAAATATATTAATTAATATAAGAAATCCTTAAATCAAACTCTCAAATAGCATTTTTCTTCCTCTGCCTATCTGTAAATTTCAGCAGTTGCCAAACCATAAATAGGAGCTGACGCTGATTTAGGAAACCATGAAACTTGTTGTGATTGCCACTGAAGTTGTCAGGCAAGGGGAGCTTTGTATAGTGGGAGTGGGGATAAGAACTGAAGTCAGTGAGGCTTGAGCTTGCAGGGCCACCTTCTGTGCCTGCAGGGCAGCAACCTGGGCATGCACAGTCCATAGGGCCCCCAGGGCTTGTCTACACTACCTGCCGGATCGGTGAGCAGCGATCAATCCAGCGGGGACCGATTTATCACATCTAATATAGATGCAATAAATCAACCACTGAGCATTCTCCCGTTGACTCCAGTACTGCACCAGAATGAGAAGTGCAAGTGGAGTTGATGGGAGAGTGTCAGCTGTCGACTTACTGCAGTGAAGACACCATAACTGAAGTTGCGTATCTTAGCTCAACCCCGCACAGTAGTGTAGACAAGCTCCCACTATCTCCAGCAGAGAGATATTGACCTTTATAGGATCCTTACTCACTGTATGCTCTACTTCCCTTATTGTTTACAGGGTTTGGTTCTGCTCAGACTGTCAATGAATGGAGAAGGAGTTAGGTCTAGTGGTTAGAACAGGAGTCAGTAGCAAGGACAGGAACTGGAGTCAGAGGTCAGGAATTGGAGCCCAGGGTCAGAAGCAGGTTGGAATTTACAGAACTATGATTTCCACACAGGGTACAGTTGCAATCATATTCACTTATTGCAATCACTGAAACAATAATGCTATTAGTATGTCTGAGTAGTTCTATTAAAATTACAAAAAAAATCTCCATAGGTAAAGCTGCCTGGTAATATTAGCTAGTTTTTCTTTGCAAGACCTTCCAATAACTTTCTCTTCTTAACCTTCCTTATGCTAGTGATTCTTGACTTAAAGTATTGGTGTTTAAAGTAATGGTATTTAGGCACAGGCTTAGGTGCTTACTAAACTGAAATCTCAGCCCCCAGTCCTGCAATCAGGTCCTTATGTCCACTCAGTAGGACCCTGCTCAGGAACTGATTGCAGGATTATGAATTGCAATCACAGCTCCATAATTTAGATACAGAAAGTTTTAGTTCACTGTTTTTTTCTCCAGGGTTTATGTATAACATACTATTATGACTGTTTCCCCAACAATCTTAGCGAACTCGATACTTAAACTTTTCTATATAGCAGAACTACGAATGCCCACTATATTTACCTATGCAGTCACTGCACTACCACTACATAATTTATTCTATACCATAAATACAAAAAATACTGTATGAGATCAAGTTCTTGTCAAGGTAAGTATTTCCTTTAGTTGAATTTGCAGTCCCCATCTAGAGCACAGGCATTATACATGCAAACGTCGTGTCATTTTTTTAGGGTAACCAAGACATCATTTTCTAAATTAAACTAGATCCATAAATTGTGTTAATATAATATGGTATGTTTACTTTGTTGTGGGGAGAGGGAGAAAAAGTGCTTGTAGTTTATGGAGAGCAACAATATTGTATACTAGAGCTTTTTGTGCTATCACTGCAGCTAAGATTAATGAGCACAGAACAAATGGTTGACATATAACCTACCCATGGGAGTTCCAACGCCATAACCTTTTGAGTCTATCAGGCCTCCAATCTGTGTTAGGTTACAGTTCCGCTGTGTGACAAACTCAATAGTTGTGGATTCCATTAGAAAGGCATAATCAGAGGTGAGTACACGCTGGATGCCTTCTTCGTTACTTTTGACAAGCACCGACTGCCTCCTGCTACTCATAAAGGCCCACATCTTGTCATAAGTGGAGATTTTTGATTTCTGAAACATAAAATATTAAAATACAGTATTAACATGAATATGTTTATGACAAAGTAGGAAAAGCCCCAATTAACATAGCATTTCTAGGAATAACTGTATTCATTTAATACTTTAGATCTATATAGGGTACAGATTTCCAAAAGAGCTCTGCTCCCATTTAGACACCAACATGATTAGCCAAACCTTCAAAAACGCTGATCACATTGGGTGCTTGATTCTTTGAAAATCAAGGGTGACGTCCTGGCACCATTGAAGTTAATGGACAAAACTTTCATTGACTTCAATAGGGCCAAGATTTCACCCCTGACTGTAAGTCTCACAAACAATACTTTGGGTTGCTTGAAAGTCTGACACTTATTTTAATGCCTAAACAGTTGCGGAGCTCTTTTGAAAAACTGACTGACAGCATCTGACATCTTCAAGGATCTCAAAACACTTCATAAGTGACAGTATATGAATACAAGCCCACGGAAATTAAATCACTTATGGGATGGAGGGTGGCAACCTTCTGGTCCACAGTACACTGTAACAGCAATCTGAGGAGGGGAACTCCTAGCCAAAGATATCATTACAAACTTTATTGATAATACTGTTTTGTTATGTGTCAAAGAACTACGCCTAACATGCCCCTTATTTGTTGCTTCATTCACTGAGTATTCACAGGAAACTGTATAGTTCAGTGGAGATAGGACTGTGAGACAGCAGACCAGAGTTCTATACCCTGTTCTATGTGACCTTAGACAAGTCACTTTGCCACTTCTGTAAAATAAGACTGATAATATATACCGTACTTTGTTAAAGCACTTGAGATTTAGGGATGAAAATCACTATATATGTATTATACATATATATGATTCCTATTTTATTGCATTGTGTTACCCTCACCTTCATCCAAGAATGTCCCAGACCAAGATTATCATTAGGAGATGTGCTGTAATGCTAACGCCTAGCCACTAAGACAAGAGTAGAAATCTGATATAGCAGACTAGTATAACCAGATTCTTCAGGGAGTCTCTGATCTGTTAATATTAACCCCAAGCATAAGTCCATTTTCAGCTCTGGGGGAGACACTGGCAAAGATTGACACTGCAGATCTTTCTGAAGTTCAGCTAACTGGCAGCTGTAACTTCTGCCCCAACAAGAATTAGTGGTGTATGTGGAATAGAAAGGGGAACATTTATTCTGAATAAGGATGAGTTTGTATCCCTGCTGAGATAGAATCCAAGGCTTATTTCAGTCTGCTTGGGGACTTCAGAACATCCATCATTCAAGTATGTTAACTAATCCAGTAGTCAACGCTAATCAAATTGACGAGTTTGACATCCAGCTGCAAGAGCTCACTGATACTGTGCCAAAACACGCTATGGTGTTGACTGCAGAGGGTTTCAGTGTGAAAGTTGAGAAAAAGGTTGTGGATAAGAATATGATGTGGAGACATGGAACAGAAGAAACAAACAGTCTCCTGTTCATTGATTTCTGGTCTGAGAATCAAATGATTCTTACAAACACGTTATATCAATATTACAATGTAAGAGAATGCACTTGAGCCCTGTATATCAGCTCAATGGGAATCAAAATGATTATATCATACAGAAAAGAGGGAACAACAATGTTTTTCAATTACTGCAAAACTCTCCAAATTTCCCATATCACCATTTAATTCTTTCATCATTCAAGCTTTACCCTAAGTGCACAAAACAATATTTTTAGCCACTGTGGAATAAACTGAACAACACTGAAAATTGGTACAGAGAATAACTTTGGCAAACCATTAGATACATTGGTGTTGTGTGAGCTAGGGGGAGAGAAGCCAAATAAAGAATAGGAGAGAATAAAGTGAAAGACAATCACTAGGATGAAAATGTGTCAAAAATTGGAACTGTTGCTCTCTATTGAAGCACGTAGAAATATACGAGAGACTGAACAATGGAGAGAATACACAGATAACTTCTACACCAGTGGCTCTCAACTCTGGTCCACCGCTTGTTCAGGGAAAGCCCGTGGCGCGCCGGGCCAGTTTGTTTACCTGCCGCATCCGCAGGTTCGGCCCGTTGCAGCTCCCACTGGCCATGGTTCGCCGCTCCAGGCCAATGGGAGCTGCAAAAAGTGGTGTGGGCCGAGGAACTTGCTGGCAGCCCTTCCTGCAGCCCCCATTGGCCTGGAACGGAGAACCACGGCCAGCAGGAGCTGCAATTATCCGAACCTGAGGACACGGCAGGTAAACAAACTGGTCCACCACTTGTTCAGGGAAAGTCCCCGGTGTGCCGGGCCAGAGTTGAGAACCACTGTTCTACACAAAGATGGACAAGATGACGGACTTAATCAGCTGGGACAAAGTCCCAGCCACATCTGAAAAGGAACTAATACCTCTAAGGAATAAGGTAGTGAATAAAATTAAAGCAGAACCAAGTTTCTGGCTAAGATGGTGTAACATGCTGCTGGGCATACCCAGAGTTGTGAGCCACTGTTACCTCTCTGCCTCAACAAGGGTGAGTTTTGCTGGCAATTAGACTCTGTGTCAACTCCCTGCCACACCAGTCTGTCTTCCTTACCAGCAAACTCCTCAGACAAACTCCAACTGCCAGCCCAAACCTTACCTAGCAGGTAAAAATCAGTGCACTCCAGCCCCTGAGCTCCTCAGAGATATTTCTCTGCATAGCCCCTACCACTGTGTATTCAAAGAAGATGTTAAATTTGCTGCTCTGTTAAAGAATCAGTACATAGTAATTTAGGTTTCAGAGTAGCAGCCGTGTTAGTCTGTATTCGCAAAAAGAAAGAGAGGACTTGTGGCACCTTAGAGACTAACCAATTTATTTGAGCATAAACTTTCGTGAGCTACAGCTCAGTTCATCGGATGCATGAAGTGAGCTGTAGCTCACGAAAGCTTATGCTCAAATAAATTGGTTAGTCTCTAAGGTGCCACAAGTACTCCTTTTCTTTTTACACAGTAATTTATTAATTTAACTGAGGTGACTATGCCTGATACAGCACTGAATTGGTTTAAAGTGAAAGTAAAGCAAGTGTATTTTTAAAAAGAGGATTAAATGATACCAAGTAACAGGGATAAAGGTAGACATGGTTACAAAAATATAAAACTTAAAACACACATTTAAAAGTCTAAAACTTAATCTAGGAAGACACAATCTTTGTTCAAGATGGATTATTTTACCCCCAGTTTTTCCTTTTTCATTTTAGATAAAATTGCTTGGTTTCTTTGTCTCCTAAAGTGGAAGATCAAGGAAGAGTCTCTCTCTGTTCCTCATATCCCCAAAAGGATTGACTTTGTTTTACAAGTCTGGAAGGTCTCCTGGGGATTCAGTCTCCTGTGTCATTCTGGGCTGCAGGAGCTATGTTAATTCTCTGTCTCTTTAGTTCAGGATCAGGATAATCCCCATTGATTTAGCTGAATGGCTTTGTTTACTGCTAATATGTAAATTGGGGTGAACCTACATTCCTTTGTCTAGGACAAAGCTGTTTATCGCCTTTACCTAGGTTAGGCTTTTTGATCTTAAATATATCCTAGTAACATCATACACAGGGAATTCAGAACTTCACATGCAACATTAACACATGCATTTTACAATGCTTTCCGATGATACCTCACAAGGCATATTTTGTACAAATATTGTAGGATGTGAATACAGAGGTGCCTAGGGTCACAGATGGCATGCTTGCTGGAATCATTAAAACAATCTTATGCATGTATCAACATTTTATGCATGATTTGTGAGGTTACATGGAAGATAGAGCAATATCTTGGTAATTAGTGAAAGACTCTGTTCACCTATCTACGAAAATACGTAGCTCTGAATATAGTGTGAATTAGAGAATTCATTTCTCATGCAGACGAAACAAATAATAAAAAAAATAAAAAACCTGTACTGTTTCTATTCATCCTAGAAAAGATAAAGATCAGAGTTTAAGTGATGCCAGAAAAATAGACAGCCTACTAATGAACACTAGATCATATATTTACTGTACTTTAATATTGTAAGGCAGAGACTTGGGATGTGTTTTGTGCACAACAGGGAACCTTTTGACACAGACAAAATATCTTTTGATTCAAACAAATCAATTTAGTGAACTAAAATTTAGTGAACTACTGTATAGTCTCTAGTATGACTGGAATCCAAAAGCCAGAACAATCAAAATCATCACAGGCTGGTTTGACATGGAACTAAGGAGAATGACACTACTTATTGCTTCTGGTGGTTATGATTGTGACATTCGTATTGATGGAAGCAGATTCTGCAATTTATATTATGCTTCCATTTTTACTTATTTGTGAGCAAATAGGATGAATTGACTTACAGGTTCCATTGGTGAAGTACATTGTGGTGTTTTGCATTAGCACACCATTTCTGACCTAACTGAAAATCACTGTATCCACTGGAAGTGATGTCTAGTTGGGATAACCTGTGGTGACAAGATTTATTATGCTTGTGCTCCCATAGTAATGCAGGAGATATTCAGTGACTAATAAAACCAGCTGTCTACACTTTGTGAAATTTGCATTACACTGGAATACAAAAGAGAAGACGGCAATGGAAACATTGCAGCCCATCCCAACAAGCAGGAAAATTGGAAATGAAGACATTAAGAAAATCAAGAAGTTCAGCTTCCTGGTGCATGGAGATGGCAGCTATCACAATGACATCCAGAGGCAGCTGCCAATGGTCTATTCAGTACTCATAAATTAAAGATCATTTGAAGACAACAGTGTGTGTCTCAGAGATCATGAACATAAGAATGGCGAAGCCTCTGAGTTAGCCTATTGCTATGCACATCTACGAAGGCTGGAAATGGGAGGCAGTGTCTTTACTAATGCAATGTTCCTGCTATATACTGAAGTGTTAGAGAGAAAAGACAAATATTGCTGCACAGCAACAGTATGGAATGAAACAGGTGAGAAGGGGGAACTATGGGGACGCTGTATGATGACAAGGGAGAATGCCAAAATAAATAAAGATCAAAGGAAAGGCACAGGATATGGTACGTACACAGCATCAAACAATGTGTTAGTGAGGGCAAGAGTGGAGCAAAAGTGTGCAGTGCCAGAACTGATGCATTGTTCCTCTTTTGTAATTATAACAATATGTACAAAGTGTGCTTTAATTATATCAAATTGTAGTTCTTAACATCTAAAAATTTTAAATGTAATGGGCAACCTCCTAGCCTCAGCTACACTTATGAAACCTTCCCTAATTCTTGAAAGTCGGGTGGGCAGATCAGGGATATGGTGTACATCCTCATTTTCTTGCTTTTTTAAAAAAAATCACAAGGATCTAATTCTTTTAAATGGAGGCCTTTTACATTGTGAAGGGGCCTTAATGTAAATGAGAATTAGGCGCCAAGTGTTTATATTTAAATGCAAAAGGAGAAGCCTATAGGCTCAAAAGATTTCATCACTGGGGAAGTGATATGGTAGTTATTCTTCTGTGTTCTCTGTTTGTCTCTGATCTCACAGGAGTGTTGTCCTTTGTTTTGAAGAGCACAGCATTCTGAATGTTCAAAAGTTACTTTCATCATGCCCCAGATTCATAGATTACACAGTCAGAAATGACCAATAACATAATTTAATCTGACCTCTTTCCTAACATAGGCTAGAGAACCTCACCCAGTAATTCCTGCATCAAGCCCATAACTTCTGTTTGAGATAGGAAGAGAAGAACGATAAACTCAGGAATGCCCACCTCTGTCAGGGAGGTTCACTTCACATGTAATTCACAGTTGAGCATAGTAAGCACTGTTTCCCATGACCTTTCAGTTTACCATGCTGTGCAAGATGAGGAAAGCTTTCTTTTAACAAAAACAAAATATTTTCTGCTGCTACCCCTTTGAAAAATAGCCAGTAGAATAGTGTCATTCATATGTATAGCTGATGGACAACTCTTTATTAGCATGGGGAAAGTGTTTTTTCTTAAGTCATTTCACACTTCAGTTCTCTGAATCAATTCCTTAGTTCCTAAAGAAATCTGAACATGCTAAGGTATGGAAATGCACAGTTAGGACAACCAAAGAATCTTAACTCTGATCTTTAGTGACACCATGCATAATGGCTTCTAAGGCACTACTATTGCTGCCTATCATGTTAACCAATACTGTCTCATTGTTTCTTGGTACTCCCCAATTAGTATGTCTATATCCATCTGTTTTCTCTTGTCTTATATTTAGATTGTTCCTCTTTGTGGCTTGGGCGCTCTTTTTATTCTGTGTTTGTACAGCACCTAGCATAAAGGGTCCCTGGTCCTTAGGATTGCTAGGAGCTATAGTCATACAAATAAGAAATAATAGCTCTACGATTACGACTAAGGTATCTTTGTGATTGTAGCCTCAGATTTAAATTAAACTAATATTTGAAGATAGTACAAGAAAAACATGTAATGTCTCTGCCTCTCATGGTGTCACTACAGGGTAGAGGTCCAGGTGCTTAATTTCTTAAGGAAAACATTTTAAATTATTTTTAATACCTAAAGTAAAAGTCCTAGTCTTTTTAATACCTAAAGTATTATTTTTAATACCTAAAGTAAAAGTAATTTACTTGTAAAATCTCAGATAAATAATTCTATACTCCAAAAGTAAGTGCTCTAATTCTGGCAAGGATATGCTGTATTTTTTATGCATAACATATTGCTTGAATCCCTAATTTCAGTGCGAAACTCAAGCTGGTAACCATTCTAAACACATATGTAATATGCAGTTTTGAACCACTACAATAGAATGCTTCAGTACTTTTTGTAAGTATATGGGGTAATCTCTGATATTTTGTACACTAAGTAGCATACACTCTTCTACCAATAGAAGATAATGTGCTAGAACTAATTAGCTTAATTACAGTTTATCTCTTAAGCAGATCAAGTATGTCGTTATAAATGAACTTTGGGCTGGTAATAGGTTTTCTGAGAAGATTATCAAGAGTTAAAGAAAATTTTTTAAGTGACGCTACATTTAGCCCTTCACTTGATTTTCATGCCACCTAAAACACACTCTGGATTTTCTTCAGGGCTCAAAGAAAAAGTATAAAGGATGAAAGACACCCTTACATGTTATCAGACTGGTCTCCTGGATTCTATGACCTCCATTTTTAAAAAAAAAATCAGAATTGCTGAGGCCTGTAAACCCTTAAGTGAACCAGCCGATTTAGTTTTTGTTGTATCAGCACAAAACTGATCAAACCAGTGCATACGACACTCTCTCCTTTGTAACAGCAGTTTTCATGGTCCATAGAGCACAAATGAAGAAAGGTAGGAAAGGTGTTCCTGCCAAGAATGGAGTTACAGGGAATGAAAAATGAAGTGCTGGGAAAAATAAATTTTACTCTGCCGCCAACTGTGCTGGCTTTTTGTTTCAGGAAACCAAAGATAGTGCAAATTTAATCATTAAAAAGGTAGTTAGAGGTAAAGCTATTGGATTAATAGTTAATGCTGAATTACTGCAATGTTTTCCTTGACAACATTACACCAGCCAGTTTTGACCTGTAAATAAGTAAAAACTTTGTAGCATGAAAATCACTAATGAATTTCAGAAAATTTTCTTCTCTTGCATATCAGAAAGTTATTGCTGGATTATCATCAGCTGCACAATTATTCTTCCTGTAGAACAGCAGGAAATAAGACAAGTTAAGGGTGATGCTTTTTACACTGCCCTAGGTTTTATTAATAGACGCAACACATTAGACAAATACAATTTCATCTGATTTTAAATACCTTATACTCAAATTGGTTTAGAAAGGCAAATGAATTCTTCGCCTCTGCTCATTCTGCCTGCTGTCAAATACAAATTAGAATTTAGGACTCCGCGTGAGAATACTTGGCCTCCATTATATCTGAACACAGTCTCACCTTCTGCAAGTAGTGAGACAACAGCGTCATCAGTATTTGTGTCATTCTTGAAAGATGAAGCTGAGAATTTAGTCCACAAATCCTGACAAAGAAAAGTTTACTTACAGCTGAGAGTCTGAGGCTTTATCACAACAACGTATGTTTAACTATAGCTACATTCACACAGCTGCAATACTGGTGTGGAAACTGTTCATGCAACATTTTGTGATAAAGTTTATTACACATTAGGCTGGAAAGACTTAGCTCATGATGAGATTTGAAACAGACTGATCAGGAGCACTAGGATTCAAACTTACAGCCTCTCATAGCTACCCTGCTCAAGAGCTCCGCACACAATTTAAAACAAAACAAAACAAAACCAGTAACCTTTATTTTCCAATGTCTTTAGGAATAAATATTGTGCTTTTATCTCAACAGTGCTTGGAAAAGGCAACTGAAGTTCCACTGACAGGTTATCCACTCTGTACCTGGCTAGAATAAGCATCAGCACTAATTGATATCCATATTTAATCCCCATCAAAACAAATCTAATACCACCAAGACAGGATTTTCTATATAGTTTCTTCCAATCAGCTCCATCCCATCAGCCATGTTGCTAAAACCATCCAAAAAAAATATTGTACAGCTAAAAATTTATAACGATGTTCAGTATTTCCTCACAAATTAGCTTGTGTAAAAACATTTGAAAGTACCTAGTCTGAGAGAAGCCCTCATCAGGGGTCTTTTTGTAGTGATGGGATTTGAACTCAGCATTGCTTTTATTGCAGTAAATGAATTACCAACAATGCTGGAACATATGTTCTGGGTGAGAACAGCTGAGTCTCTATCGTCTGACCTTGGTCACTAGACATTTGCAGTTATTTCAGGCAAACAGAATTGATGGCATATGTAGTTCATATCAAAGATGTAGAGGAGTCTACTATAGTGATCTGAAAAGCAGTTTGTTGTTAGCAAGCCCGTCAGTTCTTGGAATAATTCTGGCAGTTTTATCTTGAAGCTTCTTCAGTCTCCTAAAACAACATACTTGAGGTGATGGACAATGCAATGTTTTAACAGCTGCTTTCTTCCAAACAACTGAGAGGTTAAAAAGGAATTTTAAAGGTCTAGGATGACAGACTGCAATAAAGGACACAGCAGCTTTTAAAATCACCTGATTCTGGAGGAATACATCAATCAGTTTAGTGGCCTGTATGCTTTACCCCACCACACAGCTGTGTGTACTCCCCTTGCTTTCTTGTAGTCACTCTGCCTGCCATCACACAATGTTTCTGGGAGCTATTGCCAGGATGTAGCCTCCACCCCCTGAATGACAAAGGCAGAGGTCAAATCAGAGCTGTCCAAAATTTGGGGATTTTGATTCTCATCGGATTTCAGTATTTATGAATAAATTTTTGTTCCAGTTTTCTAGGATGCTCTGCTGACATATACATAATAATGGATTTGGTTGCACATTAATGATGCAAAAGCAGTGCTAATATGAGCTCATATCAAGCTTGATCACAGAAACGACATGCAGATTAAAAATGTAAGCAACAGAAGTAAGTTGTGAGATATGGGGTAGGCAGAGTCTGCCAAAATGTATGCATCATGCATTGTGTTTCCTGATTCTAAAATGACACGTCTTCCACAGCTATAGGTTGCCCTGCAGATTTTGGGACATTAGGTGAAAAAAATTACCATCTAGGATTTCCTTCTCAGTTGCAGTTTTTTTTTTTCTGTGAGCACCTATATGTAGACTAATGACTGAAAATAGACTAGGAGGACTTGTGGCACCTTAGAGACTAACCAATTTATTTGAGCATGAGCTTTCGTGAGCTACAGCTCACTTCATCAGATGTTTACCGTGGAAACTGCAGCAGACTTTATATACACACAGAAATCATGAAACAATACCTCCTCCCACCCCACTGTCCTGCTGGTAATAGCTTATCTAAAGTGATCAACAGGTGGGCCATTTCCAGCACAAATCCAGGTTTTCTCACCCTCCACCCCCCCACACAAATTCACTCTCCTGCTGGTGCTAGCCCATCCAAAGTGACAACTCTTTACATAATTTCTTTATTTATTTACATAAATCTTTACATATTTCCTGCAGGAAATAGCCCGACTTGATTATGTAAAGAGTTGTCACTTTGGATGGGCTAGCACCAGCAGGAGAGTGAATTTGTGTGGGGGGGTGGAGGGTGAGAAAACCTGGATTTGTGCTGGAAATGGCCCACCTGTTGATCACTTTAGATAAGCTATTACCAGCAGGACAGTGGGGTGGGAGGAGGTATTGTTTCATGATTTCTGTGTGTATATAAAGTCTGCTGCAGTTTCCACGGTAAACATCTGATGAAGTGAGCTGTAGCTCACGAAAGCTCATGCTCAAATAAATTGGTTAGTCTCTAAGGTGCCACAAGTCCTCCTTTTCTTTTTGCGAATACAGACTAACACGGCTGTTCCTCTGAAACCTGAAAATAGACTGTTTAAATTAACCATCATTAACATTAAAAAGCTCAGTTAAAATAATATTAAAATTGAACCACATAGACCAAAACAAGGAGGTTTAAAGTTACCCACTGTGGGAACTTGTTGATACATAAGCATCCCCTGTGGCAAGCACAGATGCTACATTAGAGTTTATTGTAAGACTCCAGTACAAAGCACAAGTGAGTTAAGAGCGCATCCAAGCCTTACAGACTATACGGCTAGGAGAACTAATAGTAAATCAACTTCCATAAGGCACTGGAGCAGCATAATCAGATATAATTATGTGTCAAACTGACTCAAAACAAAATGTTTTTATTCAGTTCAACAAACCAAAATGTTTAGATTCATGTCCAACCAGCCAAAACCAAAAATATTTCATTTCGATTTTACCAACAGAACACTGAAAATTTTTGGCAAAACTCAAAATTTTCTCAATGAAAATTTTAATTGTGCAGACACTAGATTTTCCATAATTTTTTTTTTTACTGCTGTTGAGGAGGGTCTGAATAGGTATTAAATACACTATTTTACATCAATACATGTCTCATTATATATGATAAATGCAATCAAATCTCAGGCTCCTAAGTACCTGGGGTCATAAAGGAATTTTATAGCTAAATTAAGTATTGCATAAGTGGTTTGGAACATTATTTCTTCTCCTTCTCCCCCGCTCTCTGCCATATTCCTCTGAAGCACCCTTCAAGTGTCAGAATTAGGGTATCAGACTTGTGAAACCAATGGTATGATCCAATATGGTAAATCATATGTTTCATGAATATGTCATGTACTGATATATGGTATGCCAGTACTCAAAACACTGATTGTATTGATGATTCTATAGTATTTTCAGACATGCCAAGAAGAATAGACATTTCTTGCAGGGAACTGCTATAATGCTGTTTCTGTTGTTAAGCTGTCAGTCAATGTATGTCAACCGGATGTCAAAAAGTCATTTTGCTATTGATCTGGCATCACACTGATGGCAAACGAAATTACTGACTGACAGTCTGAGTGGCTAGCAAGTTAAATTTAAATTGATACATTTGTTAGCTTAACTGCCAAAACAATTCAAGCTCTTCTGGGAGTTACTGACTCATTCTTCTGAGCAGATTTCAAAAGATAATGAATGGTTTTTTTTTCCCCCACCAGACTGATTCTGTTCCTCATTTTATTTTTTAATTTGTCCATGTTAAAATTAGATGAATAATTCCTCAAGGTACATATATCCTTATTCAGTAATTGCTTGTTGAATAACTGCTTTAAAATGATTGCATTCCAGAATAATGAAATGTGTAGCAAACAATTGTAATAAAAGTAAATGCCATCATTACCCACTATAAAACATTACAAACTGTATTGCTCAAAGTAATCTTTTAGGACTACAAGTTATTACAAAAATCATTTGAAGGAATAGGACAGCTAACAGTTTCTTCTACAAATTGCACTTTGCTACTAATGTTTCTTTAGTTTCCATCTATTATGACACAATTAAATAACATAGCTATGTTAATAACTCTGTAATTTCATCTTGATCTGTGAGGGATGTTCAACCCAAAAAGCGTTATTCTGGGTGATATTGTCACACGTGCACCACAAGCAAACCAGCCTTACTACTTGGAAACAGGAGTAAAGAATTGGGTTTTGAATGCTGAATATTATGCTTGTGAAAGGTGTTGGAGGGCAGTACTGAAAAGCAAAGTTCTCTATGTAGCCAAAGAAGAGGAACTGTACAGATGCCAACAGTGCAAACATCTTTCACTGTCATGGGTGACAGTGAAGCCATTTTCTGTATGAAGCACTTTCTGGATACTCCATATTGAGTATCTGTCGTCTGATGAGAATGCTAAAAATGGTGCTAATTCACATATTTTTTTTTCCTGATGTAAACAGAAGTCAAAAACTCCTGTACTGTCTTATTGAATTGTCTCGTTAGACTGACCTCCTACTTGATAGGACAACTCCCATCTTTTCATGTGCTGTGTATTTAGTCTGAAAAAGAGAAGAATGAGGGGGGATTTGATAGCTGCTTTCAACTACCTGAAAGGGGATTCCAAAGAGGATGGATCTAAACTGTTCTCAGTGGTAGCGGATGACAGAACAAGGAGTAATGGTCTCAAGTTGCAGTGGAGGAGGTTTAGGTTGAATGATAGGAAAAACTTTTTCACTAGGAGGGTAGTGAAGCACTGGAATGGGTTACCTCGGGAGGTGGTGGAATCCCCTTCCTTAGAGGTTTTCAAGATCAGGCTTGACAAAGCCTTGGCTGGGTGATTTACTTGGGGATTCGTCCTGCTTTGAACAGGGGGTTAGACTAGATGACATCCTGAGGTCCCTTCCCACCCTGATATTCTATGATTCTATACCTGCTACTGTATTTTCCACTCAATGCATCTGATGAAGTTGGTTCTAGCCCACAGCAGTTTATGCCCAAATAAATTTGTTAGTCTCTAAGATGACTCCTCGTTGTTTTTACCTGTACTGAGACACCACTAACTCATTTCACAACAGCCATTGAACAGTTGCTAGATGTTAACTATTGTATGTCACAAATTATGTGGATCATTTTTTTAATCACTAACTCTAAGGTCCCTGACTCTAAAAAACAATTTCCAATTTCTTAAGCCACCCAGCTGCCATAAACAAGCACGTAATATATAATTTTAAAACTAGCAAATGTCTAGGCATTCAAGAGAAATAATCATTTAAGCTTTATATTTACATTTACCTTGTGCTTTATATGTCACTGTCACTTTTGGACAAATAATACTTGATGGCATATCAAGTTTCCTTAACCAGATGGTTAAAAACATGAAAAATAACTAGTGAACTCAACATATCCACTATTTCTAAAATATTACTTCAAAATACCACCCCCCCACACACAAAGTTAATATTAACTGTGCAAGGTCACAGAGGCCATGGGAAAATTTAAGTCTTATACCTTCTGCGCCTTACAGGAAGTTTACAAAAATAATTGCTTCACTTTCCCATTTGTTCAGTACTTTTCAGATATTCAGTTGTCAAACTACCACCACTGTTTTAGAAATATGAAATGTAACTTGCCTAACATTCAGTAAAATTTTAATTTGTAAGAATCACAGCAAACATTTTTAAACCTGGTGCCCTCAAGTTAATTACCTAAATCCACACTTAAGTACCCAAATAAATGTGGCCTGATTTTCTGAGCACTGAAGTCAATGGGATATGCAGAAGCCACTGAAAAGTTGGTTATTATTTAGGTGTCTATTTATGGATTTAAATACCAAGCTTTAGGTATCCAAGTTTGAACATTTGGTGTAGGATTTTTGTTTTGTTTTTAAGATTGAGGAGAACAAAGATTGAAATCACAAGATCTCATTTTATAAATAGCCTAACAAAGAAGCAACTTAATAAATATCTACTATATGTTATAAAATAACTGTTCTGGACTTACACCTTACATAGAAAGGATAGATCTCTCTCCCAAATCCTTAGTGGGAAAGACTCATGCAGAGAAATGATTTAGCTTTTCTGCAATGTTTTTGCCCCCAACTTATGCTCTACTATTCAGGATAACCCCTCAAATGACACCTGGTTGGCTAAAAAAAAATCTCTCAAATTTGCAATTTCATTGTACATTTTTGTTAGAGCAATAGTGGTAAAAAAAAACCAAACAAACCCAAAACAAACCAATAAAAACAAACAATTTTTCTTTCCCTCCTCAAGAAACAAATTTTTGGATCATATTTTCATTAAAACTCAAAAATAATAAAATTTCAACCAGCTCTTGTTTAGGGATATTTATGCCTGCCTCCCTGATGCTGGTAAAGTTAGTTTAAGTAGCCTCTTTTCTGAGTCTAAGGGTTTAAATTTTCTCACTTTTGGCTTTAGGATCCTCATTGATTTGAAATGATCCTTTCTGAACTTTATTGTGTTTAAGAGCTAGTTTTCGTTAGGAGCCCTCCTTCTTGAGGATATTCAGCTTAATTATATTGCAGTCACTGTTACCTGTTGGCACAACTATTTCTACTTCTTGAACCAACTGCTGTGAGTTATGCAGTGCTAAGCTGAGACTGCAGTTCCCAGATTGAATAGCTCAGCTGAGTGCTGGAGAGATCAGCATGAGGAAGTATGAAGAAATGCTCTCTCTTGTGTGTTCTAGAACTAGCCGATCCAAGAAGCACCTGCTTAAGCTGTGAAGAAATTTCTTCTCTAAAGCTTTGTGACATTTTGTACATTTGTGACATTTCTATAAAATGGGGATAATGATACTGGCCTCTTTTGTAAAGTGCTCTGACATCTAATGATGAAAAAGATCCATATAAAAGGTTGGCATTATAATTATTATTATTTAATCATTTTATTTGTGGGAAACTGAAGCAGCCACTATTATTGTTTCATTTCATAGTTAGCTACTTCTTTGATCTGCCTCAGCATTGTGCATTCCATATCCTTTTCCTGATCAGTATGCTAGTAATTTACCCCTACTAATTTGTATTCTTCTTATTCCATTCTACCGTATATCTATTTATTAGATTCTATGGAATCTTCTTGGTTTTGTGTTATTTTCAACCCAAATCTGTCCTCTCTGTATAGTTTATAGACAGGTATTATCTTGTCAGTCCAACATGAATTTTAAACCTCAAAATAGATTAGTCTGAAAAAACAGTCAAAATACCAAATAAACAGTAACAATATTAAACATCATATTGACAAGAACCACAACATCACTTCTTTGCATTATATTATTGTTCTTCACTGGCTTGAACATTACAGTAACCTGAAAAGATAAGGAATAACGTTCTAGTAACTTTACCAATTTGTTTTTCATGCTATACAAGGGAGGGAGAGGAGTTATTTAAGTTAAGCACCAATGTGGACACAAGAAAAATGGATATAAACTGGCCATCAACAAGTTTAGGCTCGAAATTAGATGAAGGTTTCTAACCATCAGAGGAGTGAAGGTCTGGAACAGCCTTCCAAGAGGAACAGTTGGGGGGCAAAATATGCAACTGGCTTCAAGAATGAGTTTGATAAGTTTATGGAGGTGATGGTATGATGGGACTGCCTATGATAGCATGTGGCCCATCGGTGACTGCGAGTAGCAAAAATCCCCAATGGCTGGAAATGGGACACTAGATGGGGATGTCTCAGAGTTATTACAGAGAATTCCTTCCCAGGTATCTGCCTGATGGGTCTTGTCCACATGCTTGGGTTCTAATTCATCAACATATTTAGGGTCAGGAGGGAATTTTCCCCTGGATCAGATTGGCAGAGACACTGGGTGGTTTTCACCTTCCTCTGCAGCATGGGGTCACTTGCAGGTTTAACTTGCAGGTTTAACTTAGTGAAAACTGAATTCTCTGGAACTTGAAGTCTTTAAACCATGATTTAAGGACTCAGTAACACAGCCAGAGGTTAGGGGTCTATTTCAGGAGTGAGTGGGTAAAGTTATGTGACCTGCAATGTGCAGGAAGTCAGACTAGATGATCACAATGGTCCTTTCTGACCTTAAAGTCTATGAGTCTGACCCTATTGGCAACCAGTTTACAGAGGCCTATTCAGCATGCTTGTTTGCTTATGCCAGTCCCATATAGAGTCAAGTAGATCCCTTTAAAATTTAGGGCAAATCCTATTCTTACCTCTAGGGGTGAGTAGGCCACCCTGAAGCAATAACCAGTTTGCTGCATTGTGGGAGGCATTGTGGGAGGCATAACTGGATGAAGTCATAGAAGTGTGCACTCCTGTGTGGCATAGAGCCCAGCTGTATAGCAATTCCCCACGTGGCAATACACACTTGGGCTTTATTCACACTGGGAAAGTGAGCTGTGTTAGAAAACGTATTAACTAACAATCACAACCAGCTAATCCATTGTAAAGCAGGACTGTCTGCATTTACACTAGGTGTGTAACATTGATTTAATTATAACGTGTTAATGTTTTCCGACATAACACATTTCCCCAGTGTAGCCAAAGCCCCAAGTTGGGCCAGGATAATAGGATCTACCACTATATTATTTCTCAGGTCTTCCCCCTTCCCTTGCAGAGGAAATATTCTAGGAGTAGCAGCTCCTTTGCCAGCCTCAGCTTTGGAAAGAGGATTTCTTCACACTTCCTCATGCTGATCTCTCCAGCACCCAGCTGAGTTATTCAACCTGGGAACTGTATTTGTCCTACAGTGCAGGTTATTTCAAAAAGTCTTTATATTACTATTATTAATAATGTATCCCTTGGACTACAGTAAGATTCTGTGACTGCAGGACAAGATAGACAGGTATCATTGCATTTGGACTGTATTTTCAGACTACATAAACATCAACACTGATAGGCAGGACTACAGCATATCAATAGATCACCTTGAATGATCTTTGTAATGGCTTGGTATGCTCCTCCCACCCAAGATTACATCTCTCCCCCATTCTTTACTAAAAAGTCTGAGATGACAAGACAATCTCTAATGAAGGGTATACTTACAAAATACAGTGATTTCAAACTCCTTCTTTATTCTATAGAAAAAAATACTTATGCCAGCCTAAGGTAACTAAGTTTCTCTCTTTGAAAACAAGTTTTCATAATTCTCTTTGATCTTTCTCTAGAATTTTCCATCTCTCTCTTCCTATTGGTTAGTGAAAAAATGAGGTTTACTTGGTCTCGCTACTTCAGTCCTGAGTGCTTGTCTTAAAAAGCTCTGCTGAGAATTCATTAAAACATGCCCATTGTGCCTCGGCAATCTGAATCTGATTTTGTGACCTTTGTGTCTTGTTTTAAAAATTTCAGTCTGTTTTAAATCACTAGCTTTGGGGTTTTTTGCTTTTGCCTGCACCAAAACACTCCCTATTGACCTCAGCTGCTTCAACCCTCACCCACGTGTTGTATGATTAATGTCTAAAATAGAGATATAATGAGCTGGTCAAAGCAAATGCTTAATGTTTGTCTCCTTTATTATTTTTTTTCTTTTGAGTCTTTTTTGATATATATGAATCTGCATCAAATGGAAAGCCAACAAGAGGCTTATGGCAATCTTATTTTCTCCCCTTTAAACAGGTTTTATCTACACAATTCCAAATACTATAGCCATACCACAGAACCATTTTCTCCCTCCTCTCTCCTTGGAGTGCAGAGCAATCCACTTACTCAAAGCATCAAGAGATAGAGAAGGAACTAATATGAGCTCATGCATAAATTTACTCTTCTTTGGGATCGACTTGCTGACCCTTCTGTGAAGACAATGATTAAGCTATTTCTTCCTGTCTACACAATTGTGCCAGACAGATTCAAAGAGTATATTCTAGTCTGCTTTATTATTTTTTCTTTCATTAATATTAATATGTATTGCTGAGGAGAGCAACAAGAAAGCTAGCAAGTCATATTAATTAATGCATGTAAGATAAGGCAAACTGCATATACCCTAAACCCCAGCTACAAAGCTTTTTATTACTAAGCTAGATTTAACTGATGGCTCTCCATCTCATTGAAACCATCACTAGAAATTGCTTCCCTCTCTCCCCACCCCCAACAATGACTGCTGTATCCCACTATTAAGATTAATTAATTCCTATGGTTCATCGAAACCACACTCAAACAGACACTTAAGCCATCTTCCAAAATAGAGGTGACCTCTAAGGCTAGTCAAAAACTTAGTTTGTGGGTAGAAAGGTTTTGATGGGTACTGTTTGATGAACATAAATGTATCTGTGTACAGAAGCACCCAAGGAACTGGCAAAGAGAAGCAGCCCAAAGAAAGCAAAGAAGACAGCTGGAAAAGTACTGGGAGTGTGGCCCTGAGAAAAAGCCTAGAGAGAAAACTTTTGGCCAGAGTGCTGACTTGAAAGAGGTTTTGAACTGCTACCTGTGGTTTGATTCCAACTGTGCGCTATGAAACATGATTTTGTGTACATTCTTTGTAATTGAATAGGATTGCATCAGAGAAATCCCTGAGTCCATGACCATTTTCTCTTCCTAATGGAAACAATCTGCAAGAGCCAAAATATTGGCTAATTGGAAAATGCAGTATAGGGAAATACATAATTTATAATAAGAAAAGGAATACTTGTGGCACCTTAGAGACTAACCAATTTATTTGAGCATAAGCTTTCGTGAGCACTGTTAGGATATAGATATTCAGGCCTGTCTGTAAAGGCCTATACTCTAAGAATTTAGGTGTATTCTTATCACTTGGCTAGTGATAGAGGTATAAAAGAAAGAATCAAAACCACTGTCTGCTGGTGTAAGGGCCTTCTCTTACTGTGACAGTCTGAGGCCCTGTTCTTAGGCTAAGGCCTTTGGCTAAGCAGCAGAGGCAGCCATAAGCTGGGAAGCGAACGGTCACATCCTCACATTCCAAACTAGTCACATTGAAATAAGGTGCTATTGGGCTGTTAGGCACTATCAGGACAGGATTGTATTCCTATCACCTCCAGAGAAAGGGAAGTGCCTAGAAAATGTAAAAGGAAACTTAGTTTGATAGCATCCTGTCTGGCAAGAACTCACTTATCAATAGCTGGGATGTGAAATCCTCACTTCTGTATTGTTTTGTCATTATAGTTCCCACTTTGCTGTTGTTTGTCTGTATAATCTCTGTCTGGTTCTGTGATTGTTCCTGTCTGCTGTATAATTAATTGTGCTGGGTGTAAACTAATTGAGGTGGTGGGATATAATTGGTTACATAATCATGTTACAATATGTTAGAATTGGTTAGTTAAATTTCAGGAAAATGATTGGTTAAGGTATAGCTAAGCAGAACTCAAGTTTTACTATATAATCTGTAGTCAATGAGGAAGTGACGGGGTGGGGGTGGGGGTGGGGGTGGGTGTGTGAGATGGGAACAGGGAATGGGGGTAAGAAAATTGGAATCATGTTTTGCTAAAGGGGGAGATGGGAACAGGGAATGGGAGTAAGGAAGTTGGAATCATGTTTGGCTAAGGGCAGGAATGGGATCAGGGACACAGGTGTAAGGCTCTGTGGTGTCAGAGCTGGGAAGGAGGATACTAAGGAAGGAAACTGGAATCATGCTTGCTGGAAGTTCACCCCAATAAACATCGAATTGTTTGCACCTTTGGACTTCGGGTATTGTTGCTCTCTGTTCATGCGAGAAGGACCAGGGAAGTAAGTGGGTGAAGGAATAAGCCCCCTAACAAGCACCCAATGGAGTGAGCTGTAGCTCACAAAAGCTTATGCTCAAATAAATTGGTTAGTCTCTAAGGTGCCACAAGTCCTCCTTTTCTTTTTGCGATTACAGACTAACATGCTACTCTGAAACCTATCATTTATAATGTAACAGAAGTGATGTCACACTTATTAATAAAAATAAAAAACAACAAATGAAGACAGACACACACACGAGAGGATAGTTGAATGCAGGGGAATCAGAAAAACATAAAAGCATTGTCTTCTCTTACTGAGCTTCAACCGGCCCTTCAGATGGAGGTTCTAGATGAACTTCGGGGAATTCCATTCAACCAGACACACATAGGATCCACCACTGGTGAAAATCATGAGCCAACTACCAGTAGAATTATCCTCCCTTAAGGGCTACTGTTGTCCCTCATCCTGTCACAGAAACTTTTCCTCCTGCTGCACAAAGGCAGTGTCTGCATTCAGGGGAGCACAAAATATAATGTGTAATCCACCCCAGAGAAGGTAGAGAAGAAGTGAGGATATGACAAAAAGGGAGAGACAAGAGAGAGGGCAGTAAGGGCCTTATTCCTGTGTCCTTGGGATGGATTGTGACACCTGCTCTTATGGACAATTGCTTTCTCCTTTAGGAAGCAAGTTAGGTGAAGCACAATGATAGCATAGGCCAGAGAGCTACAAAATGCTTTGGAGAACTGATGCCAGCTCATCTTCTCAATGGCTGCATGGTCTCTTCACCAGCACAGCAGTGCTTATAGGCTCACCTCTAATTCCAGAAAACTGCCAGCCCTACAGGAGTACAGCTCCTCCAGACAGGCCAGCGTACCACATATTACAAAATGCTCATATATATTCATACAAAATATATGAAAGCTAATGCTGTCATACGCCTATAGTATCAGAAGTTTCTAAAATTAAGTAGCAAGTGTTTAAAAAGATGAAATGTTCTTAAGATTTTTAAAAAGTAACAACAAAAGGGCTTGATAGAGGCAGTGAGCTTAAAACAGGAAGTCAGCATTACTACTGAAGATGCACACTTTCAGTCAAAAACCAAAGTACATTTCCCAGTCCTACTCCTTATAGACAGACTTTATAAATTGCCCCTTAGGGGCCTTGTCATTGGAAAAAAGGAGATTCCTCCACCAAGACGGAGTTAATCAGACAGGTTCTATGTAAATTAAAACACATTCACAAAGTCACAGTCCACACAGTTAGAAAATTCTTCTAAACACAGATTTGCAAGATCCTAGCTTGAGAATTAAAATTAGGTAGACAAAATGGATTTGACAGGAGTAATCCTCCCTGCTCTGCAGCTTCCCCTAACCCTTAGTTTATGAAAGGTCTCAGGAGTTGGGAGATAGAGCTGCTGGTTTCTGAAAGAGCATGCCAAGCCTTGTGGTAGGAAGGGCTTGGGGGCCCACAGCAAGTCTAGGACTCACTACAGGGTTAATTCACTTACCACAGTGGATCTTCCCAACTGCACATTCTAAGCAGCTTGGGAATGAGGCTCCACTCATGTATACATCAGGTTATAGGAAGGTAGGGAGTGAAATGGCCCCCTAACAGGCTGCTCCTCCAATTCACCTTGTGTATCCATTACTTCTTCTGCAAACCTGATACAGTATTCAAGAATGGATCCCATTTCTTGTGCACCTACTAAGGTCTGAATAACTAGGCTCCCTCTTCTGTGGCTCTCAGAGTTGGGGAAGAATCCAAGTCATCAGCAGAAAGCAGGGAGGATGGGAATGGTTCTCTCCCCAAATCCTTGTGAGGACTATTTCAGAAATGAAAGAAATTACTAGACTCACACAGCAGATCAGGGGCAGGAGCTGGGAACAGAACCCACGTCTCCTGAGCAGGGCTAGCTGGAAAACAAGAATTCTGTTTTGCAAAGAATTTAGAATTTTGTTTTTGTTTCAGTGTGTAAAGAAAACAAGACCTTTCAAAAATGTTATTGAGGGGAAAGACGAGACAGCGCATGAGCACGTACAAGCCACCCTAGAACAGCAAATGACCCAGTGGTCAGGACACTCACATGGTAAATAGGAGCCTAAGTTCAAGTCCCTGCTCTACTTGATTCACCACAATGACTTGAACTGGGGTCTCTTACAGCCTAGGCAAGGGCTCTAACCATTGGCTACAGAGTCACTGTCTTAGACAGTCTCTCAATCTCTCCTACTGGAGCTGTTCCTCTTTGTAAAAGTAAATATATAGTGGGACAGAGAACAACTGGCTCTTTAGCACAGAGGTTAGGACACCTACCAGGTAGAGCAGATACTGGTACCATCTCCCGGTAAGTGCCCTAACACCACCCTGCTATGAAATATTCTTGGCAGGTGTCTCTCTCTGATCAGAAACTCAAACCTGAATCTGAGAAACATTCTTGACAAAAGTTTAATCAAAACTGATAGGTTTCTGGGGAAAGTTTTAGTTTCAACAAACCATTGTTTTCCAGTAGAAAAAAAATGGAAAAATTCCTGACCAACTCTACTCTCAAGTCCTAATCTAGTACTCCATCTACTGCTTCTCAACATGTCTGGCTTTCCTGTCATTTCATTCTTAACAAAGAATTTCCTGGAATTTGATTTTTTTTTAAAATAACAGCTACAGCCTTCTTGTAAGGATTTTTAATCGTTAAGCTCCTGACAGAATCTTAGTCCTGCCATGAGTGCAGGGTAGTGGACTAGATGACTTTTCAAAGTCCCTTCCAGTCCTATGATTCTATGATATTCGCTCTCAACCTTAACTTTGCCTTATCAATGTTTTATCAATAAAGCATAAAGATTCATAGGATGCTACAATACCCATTTGGCCATGAAGGAAAAGATGAATGGGCTGCAGAGCTGTAGTGCAGTCAATTAAGCCCAACTTTAGTGAAAAAGGATTCCTGTGTGCTCATTTGCACATTTGTTAACTCAAGACCATGTGCCTGTTAAACTCAGCATGAGAAGTGAGCATTATTAAGCTGCCCATGTTTACATTTCATTGTTGTCACACATGAGACTAGTTAGGAAGAGAGAAAGGGAAAATATTACAGAAACAGACTGGATTTGGCAAGAGGATAAAGAGAGTGAAACTGACAGAGACAGAGAAACAAACCATAGGCCTTAGGAGACCATGAACCTCAGTAAAATGATATTGATTAACATCAACTGAGGATTTGGCCTTATAAGAAAAACAGAACAACTAAAAACTTACAATTACAACTTTGTTTCTTAAAGATACCACAAATTATTGGAATTAACCTATCCCTTAGACTGGCACATTTAAAGCATTATTAGCATTTATTATTAATTATTAATTATTATTATTATTATTATTATTAAAGAAAGCTTTCTCAGTCCCATTTTAGTTGTTCCCACAGCTCTAGTAAATTGTAGTTCATGAGAAAGAAAGACAGTAGCCACTGAGGCTGTTTGAAAACTATGTTTCTAATATAACTACAGACCACCACACTGCTTCAAATGCCAGTTGTTAATGGAAGGGAGTGTCTAGAAATCCAACATTGTCTTAAATATATATGATGTTCTGTGACTGCCTGAAAATGATCTGACAGTGTCATCTTGATTAGCTAAGAGATGGAGTTACAGTGAGACAGAAGCTAGGCATGCCAGGTTGCTAGCACCAAGCTCTGTGGAACTATAGATGAAGGCGGAAAGAAGGCAGTTTGGTGGCTATTTGTTCTATCACATCAAGAAGATTCACTTTAAATAGTTTCCAAGGTAACTAGCTCTGAGCCGGGAATCTATAAATAGGGGCACAAATAGGTTTCTAACTCCAAGACAGAAGACCATCAATGACATTATTCTAGGGAAATAAATAAATAAAAACGTGAAGACACACGAATGAAATAATACGAACAAATAAAGGAGATAACAGGATGGAACTTGAGCATTACATTTAAACACAAATGACAGCCACACATCTGTGATATCTAGAAAAATGGGATTCACTTTACATAGCTGTACAAATTATAAGAGAGAGCATGGGTTAATACTACCTCGATGCTTATAACTGAATATCATTTAACAGTGTAAATTCTAGATATTTTCATAATGAATAAATAATATATTTTGATTTTTCAAATAAAGGATTAGAAAATGATTGGATAATACTATACACTCACATATAAACAATTTCAAAATATTTAGAACAGGAAGCTGCTGTGAAACATTTGCAAACAGGAATACTTATATTTCAATTATTTGTACAAGAATATAACAGATGGTTTGTTTTGTTTCAACTCTGATGTTGCTTTTTACATATAGTATATTACAATAATTGAGTAGGAGAAAAGATATTTCTATTCATCATGTATCATAAATGAAGGATTTATAAATAGTATCTTAAGGTGATACAATATCTGGTCATTTTAAAGAATTAAAATGTACACTGTATAGATCTGCATCTTTTAAGTTCTAATATGCAGTGCTGCCCATATTAATTTCTGTTGCTTATTTGTTTTCAATTAATCTTAAGTACAAATGGCCATAAGCAAGAAGATTGATATTAAAACATACCTTTTGGATACAGGATTTATTCAGGAATACAGAGATTCCTAAACTACCAGCAGGAGAGTGGGGTGGGAGGAGGTATTGTTTCATGGTCTCTGTGTATATAATGTCTTCTGCAGTTTCCACAGTATGCATCCGATGAAGTGAGCTGTAGCTCACGAAAGCTCATGCTCAAATAAATTGGTTAGTCTCTAAGGTGCCACAAGTACTCCTTTTCTTTTTGCTAAAGTAAATGTTTCAACTGATTGTTTTGCTCTTTATTTACTGTTTTTATAGCCAATTTTACTGATTATTTACTCTTGGTTGTTAAAAATACCATGAAATCACCTGCTAGATTCAAGATATTGCTTGCATATATTTTCATAAAACTCTTCAGTTCTTTTATAATAGTAAATTTATTCCCTCCCTCAATTAAAAAAAGTCCTTCACTACCTATACATTATGCATTTGTTCTGGAGATACTAAATGCTATTTGCTACATGCTAAACTAAAACTTTTGGTTTACTGGAGATCTGAAAAGGAAGTAATAATTATGGCACTAAAGACACATGTAGAGATGTTCGGGCTCAAGCTGAGGCACAGGCTCTGAAGCCTAGGGATGGGGTCTGGGGAGGCTTTAGAGCCCAAGCCTTAATGTCTATTCAGCTATTTTTAGTATCTTAGTGAAAGCTTGAGTCTGTATACCTGAGTTCTGACACTTGCTGCCATGAGTTTCTGCTTGCCATGTACGCATGCCCTTAGAGAAGTGGTCCCCAAATTGCTAGGGGGGCACGGAGGAATGTTCGGGAGGCAGGGGGTGTGCGGTGGGGCCCAGACCAGATCTCATGGGGGGTGGGGAGGGCGCTCCACCCAGCCCTGCTCTGCACCCAGACCAACTCTGGCCCCAGACGCTGATCCGCTGTACCCCCTGCTCAACCCCCAGCCCAGTTCTGGCCCCAGTCACAGCTCCATTCCGCTCCCAGCCCAACTTCACCCCTGTTCCATCCCCAGCTCTGCTCTGCCCTGAGCCCCAGCTCCACTCCACCCCCAGCCCAACTCTGCCCTTATTTCCCTCCGCCCCCAGGCCAGCTCGGCCTCTAGCCCCAGCTCCTCCCCCATCCCGTGTTCTGCCCGAGCTCTGCCTTCAGACCAAGCTACTCTGCTGAGGAAGCCTTGGCTATGCAATAATGGAGTGGGGGCTGTCATAAATATAAAGGGAAGGGTAAACACCTTTAAAATCCCTCCTGCCAGAGGAAAAATCCTTTCACCTGTAAAGGATTAAGAAGCTAGGATAACCTCGCTGGCACCTGACCAAAATGACCAATGAGGAGACAAGATACTTTCAAAAGCTAAAAGAAAAGGAGTACCTGTGGCACCTTAGAGACTAACCAATTTATTTGAGCATAAGCTTTCGTGAGCTACAGCTGATGCATCCGATGAAGTGAGCAGTAGCTCACGAAAGCTTACGCTCAAATAAATTGGTTAGTCTCTAAGGTGCCACAAGTACTCCTTTTCTTTTTGCGAATACGGACTAACACGGCTGCTACTCTGAAACCTTTCAAAAGCTGGGAGAAGGGAGAAAAACAAAGGGTCTGTGTCTGTCTGTGTGATCCTTTTGCCGGGGACAGAACAGGAATGGAGTCTTAGAATTTAGTAAGTAATCTAGCTAGATATGTGTTAGATTATGATTTCTTTAAATGACTGAATAGAATGGATATTCCTGTCTGTGTGTCTTTTTGTAACTTAAGGTTTTGCCTAGAAGGATTCTTTATGTTTTGAATCTAATTACCCTAGAAGGTATTTACCATCCTGATTTTACAGAGGTTTTTTTCTTTTACTATTTCTCCTATTAAAATTCTTCTTTTGTAAGAACTGATTTTTTTTTTTCAGTGTTCTTAGGATCCAAGGGTTTTGGGTCTGTGGTCACCTATACAAATTGGTGAGGCCTTTTACCAAACCTTCCCCAGGAAGTGGGGTGCAAGGGTTGGGAGGATTTTGGGGAGAAAGATGTTTCCGAACAACGCTTTCCTAATAAAAATAAACCCAGATAAACATTTGGTGGTGGCAGTGGAAGTCCAAGAGGAAAGGGTAAAATAGTTTGTACCTTGGAGAAGTTTTAACCTAAGCTGGTAAAAGTAAGTTTAGGAGGTTTTCATGCAGGTCCCCACATCTGTACCCTAGAGTTCAGGAAGGAAGGAACCTTGACAGGGGCACAGACAGATTCCACTACTGGTAAGGGGGTGGGGAGCATGACAGGAAAAGTTTGAGTACCACTGCTGTAGAGTGCTTAACATGCTTAACTACCCAAGATCAATTGTATCAGCTTCTCTCTGGGGCAGAGAGAATGCTGGGTTATCCAGAACTTGCTAGGAGATGGCCTGATAATCTACTAGATCCTTTCCATCTCTAATTCCAATAATCCTAATATAGTTATGGAACACCTTTTCCCTCTATTATTCCTCTCCCATGGCCCAATCCTGGCAGGTGCAGAGGAAGAATCAGTTTTCACTTAATAGGAGAAAAAACTATATGAAATGGATGATCTCAGACTAGTCTCGAACAAAGTACTGTAGGAGTTCTCATTAAGAATACTATCACAGTATGGAGCCTTCAAAGTCTCAGCACAAAGTCTAAGGACTGAATTATTATTAGAAATGGAACCACTTTTTAACTGCTAGAACACTGTGAAGCACACTGTGGACAATGTAGAGGCAGGGGGCTATGAAAGGATGCTTATATTGCCCCTTCGCTACACTAAGTTTGTACTGCGCTTCATGGAATTCAGTTTCTACTCCTGTCAAACTGGCATCCTTCAAGGACTAAAGATATTAAAAATATCAATTTAAAATTAATAGCAAAAACCTGTGATGCACACAGTCACTAAGTACACACTTGTAACAGCTGCCATCTTGGCTAACATACTGGGGATTGACTGAGGGAACTCAACAGACCTATATCCTCTATGGACTAGGCACAGAGAGGAATAACATTCTGGCCAGGGTTTTGTAATTATCTGGTATGTTGGCAAGCTGACAGCCAGATGCTAATGTGAACATAACCAATTAGGAGACTCCATATATATGGTGACTGAACTTAATTTGCATCCGATAAACTACCACAGAAGAGACTTGAATCATAATGCTTGTAGTCTGCAGATAGGATGTCTGCTGTACTAAGCTTGTCTAATCTGGAAGTCACTTTTTGCTTATTTTACAGGACCAACTTCCAAGGTGCACTGTCTTGGGGGAAATAAATCAAGTTACATGTACCGTCCTAGTGAGCACTCCTTCCTGGCTACTTGCTAGGATTGTCATGAGAGGAATCCAAATCTTTGTGCTCTGGATTCCCATGGGTGTTTCAAGCTCATGGAACCTGAATAGAGTCCAGCCACTATTCCAGTCTTGGGGTCCCTAAGTACACTCTCACAGCACAGACCATCTACCTGGCACTCCCCTTCTGAGTGATGGAACTTGCTGTCCATCCACCTAGCCCCTCTGGGCATCTCACTGACCTTCCAATACTTAAACACACCCCTCTCCCAGAACTCCACTCAACAGGTGTGAAGCTTCTGATTTACAGTTTAAATCTCTCAAGGACATGCAGTAGTTGTGAAGCAGTCAACACACACAGTCAAGCAACATATCTATCCTCTCATACTTAGTCATGAAAAGCACAGATTATACAAAACAATAAAACATCCTGGATGCAATGTCCCACACCAGCTCACCCTTCCTTTGGGAGTCCTTGAAGGATCATTTGGGTGTGATGTCCCAGGTCCCAACCCCAAGCCTCTGAGTTCCCAGACAGCTATAGCATGCTGGCCTCCACCTAATGTCTACTGAAATCTGCTGGGCTGAGGAGCTAGTAGGCCTACAGCCTCAGCCAAAAGCGCTGATTGAAGGATCAGATGGCTGAACTGATTGGTCCAATCAGACTATTTAAGCCAAAAGTGGGCACAGAAAGTTGTTTGAACAATTAGGTGATTCTCTGTTGCATTGGACCCTGTTTGTACCGGCTTCCTGAACCCAATCCTGTTTCTGATTCCTGTACCACTCTTGGCTCCTGCCTCACCTCTGTCTTTGTTCTTGATTCCCTCTGTGCATCCACTCTGTGCCTGATTCTTGCCTCTCCCCCAGTTCCTGCCTTTATGCCTTGCTTCCAACCATCAGTTACCTGGCTCTGACCTCTGACTCCAGCTTGACACTTTGATATCTGATCCCAGCTCTGTCCCTCAGCTTTAATTCCTGGCTCGGCTCTGGTAATCAGCAGCTGACTCTGGTGCTGACCCTCAGTGTCATTCCCCAACCTGGATGCCTGCTTTGCCCACTGGAGCTGACTCCTGATCTGACCTCTAGGACAGACTGCCTATGTCTGGGTCCATAACAATGTTCTACCAGGCAGGAGGGCAGGGTCCCTGACCCTGAAGAAGCTTCCCTCATTTTAATCTGGTATAAAATGGCTCTCCTCCCCACCCCCATTGCCTCTGTGAGTCTGTTTATAGATGCCCGCTGGTGTCACTTGCTTCATTTTTTCTCCTCCTGCTAACTTTCCATTACTTCTGCTCTCCCGCACCCCACTTAAAACAGGAGGAAGTGTCTTCTCCCAACTAGAACAAAGCCATTGTCCCAAGGTGGTTTATTTTGAATAGATGGATTATGTGTTGATCACTCTGGCCTGGCAGAGACATGACACAACCCTGCTAATTATAATGGATCCACATACATACAGGCTTTCCATAGCACAGTAATTTCATGATACAATTTCATAAAATCATCCCATTTCAGAAGTGGTACAGATAAAACCCCCAATTTGTCACACATACAAGTGGAGACAGCACCCTTGTGTTGCACCTCTAATAGTCTGCTCACGCTCCCTAATAATTTCTTTGCTACTATCAGATTCTGCCCACCAGTGGCTAATGCTGTAGACATATGATGGCCATAAAGGTTTATTTCACTACATGGGGGCATTATTTCCTGGCATGATGCTATAATGTGATGGGGAATGCAATTCTATGTAGGTAACAAAACAAACCAACCAACCTCAGAAAAACACAACTACTGACTGGTTGCAGGTATCTTGTTTACCAGGACATTCTGTTAGAATGTAGGATTATGTTTGCATTGGCCACAATAAGAGTGTTTGTCTGACCTGTTGAAGGGTGGTAAACAGTTACCTTTCAAGCTTAATGCTGAAGTAAATCATGTTTATGCACAAGACATTGGAGAAAACTTCAAGAAGAGGTTAATCTTTTGTGCAGGTTTATGCATTCATGCTTTTAAGGATTGTGAGAGCTGTGAGCCTCTGCCCCTAAATGCCAATCATGTAAATTAATGCTACTAATTGAATGATCTGAAATTTTCCTTTCCTCCACAGACTCTTCATTCATTAACCTGTATTTTTCACTTGGCCAAAATACTTCTATGCCTTTTTCCTTGTTTACCTCATAATTATCATCTTAGATCTTTCTCCCTTCTCTCCCTGGTCAAAAAATGGAGAGTTTCCCATCATACCCCAATGATGATGTATTCCAATTTTGTACTGTGAGGAGCAAAACTTATTTTTTCTATTTATCATTCTTACATTCAAACAGGGAATACTGCAAACATGAATGCATCTCCTTATCTGTTAGAGAATTTGGAGGAGAAGAGGATAGTAAAAAGCCAGATACATCACATATACAGACCCTATTTGTGTCTTTACCTCCTCTGCCCTGCGTGTATGTGTGTGTCACCTCCTTTTTTCCCCTCATCCCCTTCCATAACATACAGTGTGCTAACTCCTGGTACTTTGAAAAACACTCCTTTGCCAACATCTCTGCTCATGCATTAAAACTCATAATTGTTAATGGAAAATCACCAACTAATGGGGGTGTTTCTAGTGGAGTCCTGAGGGATTATTGCTCAGCCCAGTGCTTTTCAATATTTTTATCAATTATCTAGAAGAAAATATTAACTCTGCTGATAAAATTTTCAGATGATATGAAAATAAGATGATGCTCGATAACAATGAGGATAGGTCACAGACACAGAGCCATCTAGATCACTTGCTAAGATGCCATAATCAAATAGCATTTAAATCCAGCCAAATACAGAGATACCTAGGAACAAAGAATGTAGGCCCTACTTACAGAATGGGGAGAGAATCCTGGAAACCATGTGTATGAAAAGGATTTACGAATTATTAATGATCACTATCAGAATATGAGCTTGCAGTTCGATATTGTGGCATCAACAGCTAGTATGATCCTTTGAAGTATACCCTGGAGCATAATTAGCAGGAGTTGGGAGGTGATGTTACTGCTATATACAGCACTGGTGGGACCATTGCTGGAATTGGTGGACCACTGTTCCCAGACCTGGTGTCCACACTTTGGAAAGGATGTTGAAAAAGTGGAGATAGTTCAAAGAAAAGAACTCCAAGAATGATTTGTAGTCTGGAAAACTCACCTTCCAATGAGATTATCAAAGAGAAGATTCAGAGATGACCATGGTATATAATTACCTATGCAGGGAGAAGAAATCTGATACTAGAGAATACTTTAATTTAGCAGATCTAATTAAGTCAGAAAGTTCAAACTGGAAATAAGATGCAATTTTTTTTTCACAGTGAGAGTTTGGAATAGATGACTAATGGATGTGCTAAATTCTCTTTTACTAGGAGTCTTTGAAGCAAAATTGGAAATCGTTCTAGAATATATACTCCAGTTCAACTACCAATTATTGGGGTAAATGCAATGGGTGAAAAATTATGTCCTATGGCCTGTGGTAGGCAAAAATTCAAACTAGATGTTAAGAGTGGTGCCTCTGGGCTTAAAATGTTTCAATCCATTAATCAGATATTGCCCATACTATGTTCTTGATCCTTTCTTTAAAATATTTGCATGAAAACAGGACAACTATTTTATAAGAATTTATCTGTTCCTTCTGCTTACTCAAATTAAACATCCCTGTTCATGAAATCATAATTATCTCACCCCTACTCTAAAATGTCAATTAGAAGTAGGAGCTGATTGATACTTTAACAACAAGTCTGAGGTCTCATGTAAATACAAGCAAATGTAAGGCAAGATAAATATGGGAAACTTTATATCGATGCAGAATCATTTCTGCTATAAATAGAAGATTTTTTCATATTTTTTTTCTGATGCCAGCAGCAGCTCTCTAATGTCCTTGGTGGATGCTCTCTTGCTAGTCAGATTTTAAAAGGCTTCCACATCTGGTGAACTCCTCTGCTGATTAGTAGGATTCAGGGGAGAGAACGTTTAATAAAAAGGAACATTTACAAGTATTGTGAATTATTCATTACATTTCAAGATCTAACTTTGGCAGTCGCTAAGAGGCTAACTATCTGTCAGCGCCTCCTTCTGGAAGATTTAGGAGGAAATGCAGTGGAAATGCTACATCCCTACTGTACAAATGACAGGTTTCAGAGTAACAGCAGAAAAGGAGTACTTGTGGCACCTTAGAGACTAACCAATTTATTTGAGCATGAGCTTTTGTGAGCTACAGCTCACTTCATCGGATGCATGTTAAGAGCACATGAAGGGAAACTATGCCAACAAGCACAGTCCTCTGTGGTGACTGAGCACAGCACAGGTGCTGTGGCTTTGATATGGTATGCAGAGAGCGATTATGGGAGGGCTGGGAGTAAGGCCTGCAGGTCAAGGATTTGCACTGATCCAGTACCCAAGCCCCCCAGATAGAAAATAACTTTTCCCTCCTGATCTGCAGAAGAAAGGTGTGATCATGCTTCAAAGGCAGCTCAATCAGCTGGAGATGATGATATTGTTCCTCAGTCCTAGAATGTTTATTCCAAACAACAGGATGAGCTCTGTTCCATACAACAGGATTTGGCCCTTTAAAGGACAGTCCCTGCATGGGATTGGACTGATGACTCATAGCTTCAAAGTGGCTGACAGATGATTGGAGTCTGGCTGCTTGAGCTCCCAGTAGGATATAATGTATAGCAATAGCAAGGGTCAGTAAAAGGGTGTTAGATAATAAGGGCAAGGATCTATGGACAAATGAAAGATCAATCAAAGAAAATTGGACAGTAATGCTTTGAAAATCTTGCTGGGAGCTCTTTTTCATTTAGTATTCCCATTCACACTTGAAAACACAAATTACAGAAGTAAAAGAGGTCCAGTTCATTGCTTTAAAATAAAGTAACCCTATTTCTGTATTTAAGGATTATACAAATTACTCACAGAAATGGTTAGTCAAGAATTTAACCTTAGAAGGAACAGAAACATTTGTGTATATTACATTGATGCAACCTATGATTAAATGATCATTTTGGAATGATCAGACAGCCTTACAATACATTTTCCATTTTGACAGATATTTCTTTTCCTAAACTTTGAAAATTAAAACAAATTCTATTAAAAAAATCCATTCTCCTCACCCACCCGCCACTACTGGTCAATACACATCAAAACAAAAACAAAGAAGAAATTTTTCCACTGAAAACCTGAATTTATTTTTCATGCAAATGTCTTACTTTTCTCTTTTTTTCCTTTCAGAAATATTAACTGCTGGTAGGCAGTGCTACATTTCTATCACCTCAAATTGTTTTAGGAATGGAGGAAACATCTTGTAGGTGGGGAGAGGAGCACAAGTGTCTGAGGACGTCAGATAGAGGGAATTAATCTCTTTAAGCCTTTTCTTAGGGAAACATGGTACCAATATGCACCACCCCTTTTGTGTTTTCAAGTCTGACTCATGGACAGATGTGATTTCCAATACTCTAGCAAAGTGTTTCCCACACTCTCAGTTGAGCCCAGAGGGGATTTGGGTACTAGGAATCTGTGTGAAGAGGGGCTAATGGGGGAAGACTGTTGGTTACACAATTCAAATTCTAAAAATATTAAAATGCAGGGGAGAAGAAATAAATAAACAGGAATTGATGCTGGACAGATTTCCCCTCTAACAGAATTAGCTTCAATGGCTGAGCCCCCATGGCTTACTGTGACACAGTGTTTAGAAATGTATTATTATAAATAATTATTAGATGTTTTAATGGGTCAAGACTATTTAGATACTGGATTTGGGGTTCTGGAAGAAATATTATGAGACGCTCTGTTGTCATATTCCTAAAGAGAATGGATATTATTTTTGTAGCACTTTCTGTGATTCATACATATTTGCATTTACTTGTCAAAAGACATGATTTTTGACAACTTGTGGCAACATACAGGTTTATATAGTTTTTTGTCCAAATGTATGAGAAAGAAGAGCTTAACTTCTTGGGGCTGTTTGGTTCCATCATTCCTTTTACCAGCAAAGAACAATAGGCCGAGGACAGTCTAATTCTCAACAGGAACAGATTAATTAAAAGCAATGAGGAAATGTCAGAGGGAAAGAAATTGAGTGTATAAATGTGATATTTTATTTCCTGGCTCACAGTCTTTCACTCCCTGCCTCCCCCAGGTGAAAACAACTGAATGAAATATATCAATTTTGGCAGCTTTCAGGCATTTTCTTTTTATTATGAGCTTAAAGGGGTAAATGACAATGAGTTTTAGAAGTGTCTTCAGGAAAGCTTTTTGAATACTTTCTGTCTCTCCATGGCTTGTATCAACAAGGTGCTGTGGCTTTGATATGAATCAGATCAAGAGTGAAATAAAATAAATACTTATGGAGCCCTTTAAAGCATCTTTAGTTGCCTGGTCTCTTTCCTGAAATTGACAGGTTTCAGAGTAGCAGCCGTGTTAGTCTGTATTCGCAAAAAGGAGGACTTGTGGCACCTTAGAGACTAACCAATTTATTTGAGCATAAGCTTTCGTGAGCTACAGCTTACTTCATCGGATGCATCAGCTGTAGCTCACGAAAGCTTATGCTCAAATAAATTGGTTAGTCTCTAAGGTGCCACAAGTACTCCTTTTCTTTTTCCTGAAATTGTAATGCAGTAGTTCATCTTGTTCTTGATTAATTTAACTTTGTGCTACCTCCATCTGCATAGTGATCTGGATTTATTTGTGAAAGAGTGCCTATACATATCAACATGGATGTTCTTATTACCATATTGAAAGCAAACTTTTAGATTCCCCATTGGTCTGTACCACATGGGTGGTAACAGCTGTCACAACCTCCTCTTTGGAGGAAATGTTAATTTGAAATATTTTACTTATGTGTAAGACTTTACAGGCCATTCTGCTTATAAGTTAATTTTCAAACAGATGTGCCAGGACCAAGTTATCCACATGCACTACCATTTCCTTGCAACAAAAACAGCTGTGCCAAATTATGAATGTTTAGAACATGGTTTTCTCACCCGTCCTTTCAATTGATTAGAGCTGGTGGGAAATAGTTTTCCTGTCCTGCAAATTTTTTAAGATTTCAAATATTTCCCATGCTGCATGAGGACAAAACTAAGACCCTTTGAAATTATTTGCAAAACAATAGAGAGAAATAAAAAAAAAGAACACCCCAGACCAGCCAATAGTTCAGTAAATCAGGCACTCACTTGGACTGTGGAAGTCCCAGATTCAACTCACTGTACTGTCTTATCCAGATCAGTGACTTGAATCTGGATTTTCTATATCCCAGGTGAGTGCCCGGTCTACTGGACTACTGACTATTCTGAGGAGGGCCTCTCCCTCTGAAATTCTGTTCTGAACCTGGACACTGTTTCTGACAAAAAAATAATTAAAACTAGTATGTGCTCATGAAAAAATCACTTTAAAATTAATCAAAATTCTTGAACAAAAATTGTTTTGTCAAAAAAATTCCCAACCAGCTCTATCAATGATATTTTATCTGCTGGGGGGGGGGGGGGGGAAGAGAAGAATTACATGCCCTGGACATGTGGACAGCTAGAATTTTGCAAGACTACATTAAACCTTACCACTGTGAATAATGAAGATACAATTACATTTAAACCTTTTCAGAAAACACAGTTTCCCATGTTTGTGAATTCCTTAGCATTTCTCTTGATAGGAGACATGTAAGTGTCAGGGCACAAAAATACCTTTGTTTATAACAAAATTGGCTGCAAAATAAAGTCTCTCTATACAAAAGGACAGCCCTTAACAACAAACTAGATAGAGTGTTTTCCAGCTGATCACCATTTTGTTTTCTGCTTGGTGAGGTGTATTTTTTTATTACTGTACCGTGGGAAAGGTGGCAGACTCAACTCAAGTGAATGAAGTCCTCCATTTATCCAAGGAGGATGCATCATTGCAAGCTTCTCAGGACTGCCTTACCCATGTTATTCAACCTTGACCTTGGGAACCACCACTGAGTTGAAGGAATAGTTCAGAGTCTCCATAATCCGTTCGATTCCTGGCTCTCTTGAGATTGCTAACAAGAGAGTCAATTAGTCCTAACTGTTGTGTTGTCTTTAGTGATGTGGACATATATGTAGCCAAAAAAGACAAAGCCCCAAATATTAGGACTATATCTATAAAACCGGGACACCTGGTCATCCTAATGCCATTACTAATCCCCTAAATCAGTGGTTCCCAAACTTGTTTTGCCGCTTGTGCGGGGAAAGCCCCTGGCAGACCGGGGCAGTTTGTTTACCTGCTGCGTCAGCAGGTTCGGCCGATTGCAGCTCCTAGTGGCCGCGGTTCGCTGCTCCAGGGCAATGGGAGCTGCTGGAAATGGCAGCCAGTACGTCCTGTGCCACTTCCAGTGGCTCCCATTGGCCTGGAGCAATGAACCGTGGCCAGTGATACCCACGATCGGCCGAACCTGCGGATGTGGCAGGTAAACAAACCGCCCCGGCCCGCCAGTGGCTTTCCCTGCACAAGCGGTGGAACAAGTTGGGAACCACTGCCCTAAATCATCCAGTCCCACAAACTACATTTTTATAGCACACTAAACACTTGGTTATTGTATAATGGCAGGAAATAAAAGGAAAAATCACAGCTATCATGGGTACCCAAGGGAAGTTTCAAATCCACCCAATCATTAGGGGTCCTGCTGATTCACACACAGAGCTTATATGGGGAGACTTTGGCAAACCAGTAAAGTGCCTGAAACCACTATGGCTTATTGCTAAAAGCAGCCAAGTCAGCAGGCTGTAAAATGGCCAAGTCAGCAGACTTAGCTTAACCAAGGCGGGGGGTGGTGGTGTTGGGTGCCACAGGGAGGGCAGCTTGACCCTGCGTCCTTCCTGATAAGAATTGTGTTGAAGTGGCTGATACATGCATTTTAGAAGAGCAGGATGTGCCCCAATGTCTATTGGGGCCTCAAGGCTGTAAACTCTGGAGAAACCCACACCTGGTTAATCGATAGTCAGAAGAAACCTCTTGCTTGACTATTGAAACTGCTTACTTAACAAGTTTTCTTTAAGGGACATGTCATTCTATTACTAATGTATAAATAAGGGGGAAAAGTTTGAGGTAGTTGGACTCTTTCTGGACTCTCCTTCTGGATACATCTTGCAGTCCCTACCGGCAGACGGAAGATTTGGCCATCAGAAGCCTGCTGCTGTGCCACTCGAGAGCCACAGTCAATTTTGGTAATTCTCAAGGGTTGGGGTTGTTTTACTAACCTGTTGCAGCGTGTCTATACGTGCTTGAGACTAAGTAAAGTTCAGCTTTAAGTGAAAGCACTCTTGTGTTGCCCTGTCTGTGCCAGCCATCTATCGGTCGGACGGCCGTATCTCCCCTGATTTATTTCCTGACACCACCTCACAGAGAGTAAAAGTTACCAAGAGCTTTGGTTTGAAAGAACCCTGGGTAACAAGCTAACTGTACACTAAAAGCATCCCTTTAACATTGTTACCCATTCAGGCATATAACTTTACATGAGGCATAATCCACAGATGACAAGAATGTTATTTCTTTCCTTTTATGCCCATAGAACATGTATTTATGCACAGAAAAATGGAAGTATAAATACAGTATTCGCAACACTAAATGCAAGTGACTGACATTAAGGTCCCTAAAAGCCAATTTGTCTGGCAATGTGGAATAATGCATACATAATATACATTATCAAATTAAATGGGCCCAACAGTAATGGGAAAACACATCCTTAGAAGAATATTAAAAAAAAAACCCACATTCACAACCAATTTAGGGAGAGATACATTTTATCTAATCAGATATTGATTAGTTAACTGTGGTCAAACTCCATTGACAGAATGCTTTAATATCAAGCTCTGCCTCACAATATTTTGAGTAGCAGCCACAGTAGTAGGACCAGCAAAAGCAGGCGAAAGCTTCGGAATGAAGATGCAGTACTCTCTGGGTTACCCATTTTCCAACTTCCTTCTGTCAGAAACTGCCAGATTGCTTTAAGGCTCTGACTTACAGAGAGTGGAGAGATAATAAGCTGAAAGTGAGCAATTTTCTAAGAGAAAGAATGAGATGAAGGTGAGCACCCAACAGCTGCCAATCAGAATTATACGATACTATGAGGGTACTTACCTGGCAGTCGATGAATGACAGACTAAACAGGTCTCTACAATTCTTCAATCAGCCCTTTCATAGACAAAATTACTTTTTTCCCCCAGAGATCCAAAATATGAAATGGAAGACTTGTCTGCTAGTGTTCAAATTCTTTCTCATAACAAATGGAAATGGGCAATCAGATACATAGTCAGACTCCTGATTAAGTTCTCCCTCCTTATCTCAATATACCTGCAATGTTTTACAGAATAATTTAAACAAAATTGTCTATTATGGGCTTTTACACACACACACACACGTACGTATCAGACTAACAAGCTCCTAAATGGCAGCTAATGTTTCAGATCTGTTTCTCAGTATACCTGAAGAAAATTCTTGCAGACAAATAACATACTCTATTTATCTTAGGAGTAAGGTAAATCCTGAAGCTTCAACAACAGTAATGCTTTTATGATCCATCTTAAAGAACTGTTTTAAGAATTTGTTCTTCGTCTTCATTGGAATTAAAATAATTTCCCCCCTGCAATCTACCATATGCTTCACCTGTACCATGTAACACATTGATATTTTTAATTTTACAGCAATCATTAAAGTTTGTCCGTTGTGAAATTGTAATGGGTTTTAATGCAAAAGATCATGTAGTTCTGTCCTACACTCTGTACTGAGAGTTCATGACATATATAGAAAACACATATACCTATGCAAGCATGCAATAGTTTTAATATTACAGACCTGTTGTTAGTGATTATGTTTGATTAAAGGTGGTATTCTTTTAAGGTGTATATTTATTTTGGCAGGAATTTAATTTGTTGCGTGAACTAGTTTACAGTAGCAAAGCGCTCATTTTTCCCAAATCCCTCCTCATAGGATTATCCTGCCTAGAGCACGCCCCCGCCCCCTAAGCTCCCCTGCAGCAAGCCACAGCATGATGGTTAAGACACATGCACCCTCTGCCTTAATTTTGCCTCTCAAGTAACTCAGTGACTTCACTTCAGGCTCTTCTCTCTCAATAAAACCCTTCTTGGGGCTGATTTATTATTAAAACCTTGTGCAAAATAGTCCATAACAAAAGTCCCATCATAAAATCAATTAATCACCCCCAGTGCAAATAGTCATTTAGATCACCTGACACCTTGTTCCACAATGCCTCTTATACCACACCCTGGCACCTTCAACCATGGCTGGACTCTTCATCAGCCCTCTTTTGTCCCTGGAGAGGGCCACCCTAGTCTTTGCAACTGGAGTGCAATCCCACTTTTCCAGGGGGAACCCCCTACAATCTCTCAGCTGACCGCATCCTTGCTAGGAGAGAATCCTTCACTCTCCCTGGCCCTCTCAGAGCTCTACTGGGTCCAGTCTCTAGCGCGGATGATGTCAGCAGATGGGCCCAGCAGATGCCTGGCTCTGTCTTTAGCCTTCTTTTTCCTGGGAACTAGCTATAGCTTTCTTCCAAGACCTTTCCTGACTGACTCAGTCTGTGCTCTAAAGCAACCCTCATTCACCAGGTCTCGCCTCCCTTAGAGCCCAGGTGCTCTCTTTTAAGCCCAATTAATTGGCCAAATTGGAGTGCACTGATAAGGTACAGGTGCACTGGCCCTGCTCTCACCTAAAAGGTCAGTGTCATCCCTTTTCTTCTTTTTCCACCCCCAACCCTGGTGTGCTCACACGTGATTTCTGCTAAGGTCTCGGAGCAAACTGTTAATACAATTGCCTCTCACAGGAATGGAAATACACAGTGAGATACACAAATGCTGTTGTGATGTCTTCCACAAGTGCCGCCTTTATTGCAGCTAATCTTTGCACCTTTTCTTTCTTTTTTAATTCCATTCCTACTTGTTAAAATAGGAAATTGAGCTGAACTAGAGGCATGATGCCATAGAAGCATTTGGAATAGAAGGCAATACTGAGATTCTCCCCAGCCAATACAAACCTGTTTTCAGGATTTTATAGAGCATTAGCTGGCAAGCTACATATCACACAGCACATACCAGAAGAGCAGGCTTACAGTTTAGAATAGCTATGAGAACTGGAAAATATTCTTAAGTAGAGTGCTCAGAAGAATCCTTCTCTGAACGCCCATACACATACAGGATGAAAGGAGGGAATCCAGCACAACCCTCTTAGGTATTAATACACATTGCTTCCTCAGGGGAAGTATTGACAGCTGATTCAGAAAGAGAGCTACATGTGCCAATTGGCCAGAAGAAAGAAATGTGAAAAGGCGAGGGAAAGAAAGAAGTGATTGTGCAAAAGCTAAGGAATAAGCCCATATTCCTTGCTGAAGGGAAGGGTCTGTTGTTGGAAAAAATAATACTATTTAATATCTATACAGTACTTTGCCTTTTCAAAACATTAAACAAACATGAACGAATCCTAGCAGTATCCTTGTGAAATAGGTAAGTGATATATCAGTTTTAGGGATTGTGAAGCTGAGGTAAAAAAAGGGGTAAGTAATTTGCCCAAAGTTATAAACTGAATCACTGGTTGAGCAGCAATTTGAACTTTGAATTCAGGGCTAGAATCCAAAACTCCTATCTACTAAACTTTGGAACGTCTAGTAAACTGAATATAATACAAAATAAGCTAATATAATGTCTAGTGCACTGTGCAGATTATTGGCAGAGTTCATCCAGATGGCAAAAATACATGACTGACTCCCGATAGAGAAGTCATTATATCTCTGATACCTTGTGGTCACCTTCATGTCCAAACTAACAAAAAGACTGACTATCTTCTCCTGAATATTGCAGTTCAAATCACATTAGTAAAGGGCTACAATGGGAAGCAGGAATTACAACTGCTATCTACTGTATGACTTTAGTTCAGTATTTCCTCTTCCACTTCTCAGAAGGATGCAGGTCTCTCAATTCATGCCAGGGTAGCCTATGCCATTTATATCAATTTACTCTATGAGATTTCCAAAAAAGCAGCATACTCCCAGCTGCAGATTCCTATCCCTTACAGACGACTCAATACAAAAATATATTCTCTGTAAAATGTCCAAATTACATAATTACAGAATAGTCATTGAAGACTCTAAAGAAGCCATGAACTAATCACTAAATAACATGTATTTTCAAAGATCTAATTACTCAACAGTCTCTGATTACAGGCTATCAGGTAAATAGATAATTAAGGAGCACTTTTTTGATACTATAAGTATTATATACTGTAATATAATACAAAGATCATTCAGCCATAAGATATGTATGGATGAAAGGTTTGTATAAGAATCCAAAGCCTCTTGAACCAGGCACAGCTAAGTAGGCAGGACTGAACTCTCATTTTAGGAAAGTAGGCTTAACAGAGTCTATGCTCCACCTGGTGTGTGACCTACTGGAATGGGCTGACCACAGGGAAGTGCAGGAAGGTTATCACAGTCCTCCCAGGAACTGTGGACAGTGGGAGGTAAACACACTTTACAAAGGTACCACCACCTGGAGGGGCTTGCATAAACTGGTTCAAACTGGATTCTCCAGGGACCAACAGACACAGAAAGGACTTTTGGATCAATAGTCTGAGTTTAAACTGACTCAGGGCCTTCTTTCTGATCCAGCAAATGGAAAGGCCCTGGAGAAGGATTGGAAAGACTGGCACCTGCCAGAGCACAAGGCTGCAGTTGGGGATGACCTCTGGTAAGCATACTAGCATTCGTGTAGGTTCTTTTATTGTTTTAATATATTTTCTCTGTATTGCTTTCACCTTAAGAATAAATGTGCCTGCTCGACAAAGGCTATGTGGTAACTTATAGCTGTGGGCTCTTGTGCTATTTATATCCTCTAAAAAGAGAGCAAAGTGCAGATGCAGGCCATTTAGGCAGGGGAATTTGCAGCCTGGAAAAGCCCCAGTCAGGAGGGAGAGAGATGTGGGTCTCCACTCGAGAGGTGATGTCTGGGCACCCTAATGGGTGCCCTCGGTGGACCATGGGAAGATTAAGGGGCAGTTGGCTTGAAGTGCAAGAAATCAGACAACTAATAATAGCGGGACATATAAACATGTTTGTAAATATCTCTGCACTATGAAGTTGTACACATAGATAGTCTATGTAATTACTTTAACTTACTACTGCCAGCTTAGCCATGACTTACCCTCCTTCTACTCTCCTATTGTTTGTCACTTGTTATGATTTACTTTAAATTAGGGCTTGTCTACACATGCAAATGTTACCTGTTATACCAGTATAATTAAAGTAATATAATGAGACAACTATAACTCCACAGGTAGGTACTCTTATTAAAATATAAGAGTAGCTTTTCTGCAGTTTAGCTGAAATTCCTTCCAAAGTGACATAAACTAAATCAAATAAAAGGTCTTCACACCCAAATATGAGGGCCCACACAGGGAGTTACAGCAGTGTAATCACATCAGTTTACATTCACACCTTAGTTTATACTGGTATAAAACATTTCTGTACAGACAAGCCCTCGGGCTTCAATTGCCTCTTCTGATGAGTTTGTACAGCACCTAGCTCAATGGAGCCCTGTCTTTGATTGATTCCTTTAGATGCTACTGCAAGACAAACAATAATGTGAGATAATAAATAACAAGTATAATAACCCAAGTAGTCTTACTAAAGCCTACTTTATAATAAAGGAAATCAATCAATCTCCTACTGTGGATGTTGAATGCCAGCCTAAAAGAGTACTCAAAATGCTTTCACACACTCAGAGGCATAGAAAAGCAGTACTGATTACACACTAGGGGCCTGATCCTACAAACATGCAGCATGTGCTTAGCTTTACATGTTACTGGTCCCACTGAATTCAAAAGAACTATTAATGGAAGCATGTACATGAGTTCTTGCAATATCAGGGCCAAGGTTTTGAATCTTGTTTGAAAACTCAGTGTGAGTTCATTTTAAAAACATGTTTCTAATTAAACCAGTTTCTGATATGCTTTTACTGGCCATTGTTCACTAGGGTTGACAATTTTGGTTGGACATATTCCTGGAGGCTTCTTCGTATGACATAATCTTTAATTAAAGATTAATCTTTAATTCCTGGAGTCTCCAGGCCAATCCCAGAGGGTTGGCAACCATATTGTTGACAGCATCAGTATATTTTAAAATGACTGTAAAAAAAAAACATCACATCAAGCCTAGAAAGGCAAAGTGGTTTGGCACTAAACTATGTGGGAAACCCTTTTAGCTGAAAATATGTACACATTGATTTCAAAACTGTGTTTTCTAGAACAGTTCAAAGACCTATATACACAGAGCTCTATTTTCTAAAAATATTAGCTGTGTATGTGGCTCGCAGTTCTGAGGATTCAGAGCAGGACAGTGATAGGGTCTGGTGGCACTAGAGATTACAAGACTAGTTCTTTACTACCATATGGTCCCTTTGCATGGCTAGCAGAGGTGCCCGGGGAGGCCATAACTAGTCAGTGCAGATTAGGACAAGGTAGGAACAGGGAGTCATAATCATCTCCTTTGTGCAATTTACATATAGACCTACATGTTTCAGTTCTATGCTCTTGAAACATAGATTTACAGTCACTATTTGCATTTGAAGTAGTTGACTTCTGACCAGTATTTAGTATGTAAATAGGCCTATCTATTTTTTTAAATGGAGATTCAATGCAATTCAACATAATTTGCTCTATAGAGCAAGAAATCCCTTGCAGAACAACTGAAAGTTTAAGGCTCCCAACTATACGTCAAGAAATCACAGCTGCAGTTTTTATTTGTCGAGAACCACGATTGTACAACATATTTGCCAAGGAATCATAGATTTAAAGATTGAATGTGAAACATGGGGGGGGGGGGAAGGGGAGGTGGGAAATATATGCAGACTTCTTTCCCTTAGCAACTGTAAGATAATATTGTGAAGCAGAACTTGTCCTCAACAGATGTAAGGCAGTGGCATTCAGACCCTAGTGATTTTTAACTGGTCTTGTTCATCTTTGTAATTCAGCTGCAGTGTCAGCCAGATACAGATCAAGATTCCATTTCACTCTGGGATTTACCTGTGTCCATCACAAGTACTGGCTTACAATGCCTGCACTCCACAGACAGGGAAAGGGCTCCCCCCAGTTGGGTAATTCATTCTGAACAAAGAGAATAACTTAAATGAGACTAGTGTGCCCACTGGGATATGGGCTTTGGGCTTTGGATACATACCAGTGTATGCACAAAGACATCCAGCAGTGAGTCTGAAAAGGAAAGTAAGTAGGGATGAGCCCCTGTATGTTATGATAATATTAGGCACAGAGCAGGGCTGTGCCAAACACTATATTTCTCTACAAAGAGATTAGGAGAATGACATGGTTTTCCCCTGAAGCATTTCCCCCATAATTACTTTTAGATGAAACCATCTATCTTCGTGTATGATCTTTTAAATGTACATCGTTAGCTTATCTGAAGTTTTGTCTCCCTAAAGGATGAACTTCATCTGCAAAGTTTTCTGCCTGTACGGCCACTACTGCATTAAAGAAAAATGGAAATGCAGGAATCATGATAGAGTATTCAGTCAGTCTGATCATTTACTCTTCAACAGCAAATAGGAAGTATAACATATAGTTCTAATAAAAATAATACCTAGCTCTTAAATAGCTGTTTTCATCGATAGATCTCAAAGTGCTTTACAAAGGATCCAGTATTTCTGTGTCCTCATACTGTGTCATTACTACAATTCCCACTGGCATTTCTATTTTGTTACTGAACATCATCAAAGGAGGAGATGCAATCTGAGCTTCCTAAACCAAAGATGAGGCAGGACAACTTTCAGGAACAGAGGTAGGCGAGGATGGCACTGCATATTATTGCAAACTATCCAGAGGCTTAACTCTTTTGGACAGTGAGCTGCAAACGATGCAACTAGCCTGTCTCCATTAATTAACACTGTCTTTTCACTTTTTATATTTGGAGGAGGTGAATGTAAAACATAGCAGCAGAATTGTTTGGACTACATGTGTCATGTGCTATAAAGCAATTGTCTTTGGTGCTGAAGGAGCTGAAATTTAAGAAGGCACATTAATGAAGTATTGATTATGTTGCCGTAATTTAAAAATTAAAAAAAAAATCAGAAGTGGGAGTAACTGGAGAAAGGACTGCTGACCAGCTAGTAAAGTCCTATTGAGAAGCTAGGCAAAAATAATCTCAGGGCAGGTCTACACTATCGCTCATGTTGATATAATTTATATCACTCAGAGCTCTGAAAAAGCCACTACCTAAGCGATGCAAGTTACACTGACCTAAGTGCTTGTGTAGACAGCACTATGTTGGTAGGAGACACTCTCCCGCTGACATAGTTTCCGCCTCTCACAATGGAATAATTTTGTCGACAGAAGAGCTCTCTCCTGTCGGCAGAGAGCATCATCACTAGATGTGCTACAGCGGCGCAGCTGCATCAGTGCAGCTGTGCCGATGTAGTGCTTCTAGTGTAGAGTAGCCCTTAGAATAAACTGTTTTTGGCCGTCAAAAAAAAAAAAAATACATGGCTGGTTTGCTTCAGTTAAGACTTCACATTGTCTGTTTACTCATCAGGAACAGCTCTCCCTGGGAAGGTGCAAATAGTTCTAAACATAAAAAAGACCAATCTGCTCAGGTCAGAACCATTTCCTCTCAGAAGAACATCTTCCCTCCCCCCCCCCCCCACCTCACCTATACTTACACCTTTTCCACATGAAGGACAGACTTTCTGGCAACTACAATTAGCTCCAGCTGGAAGCTTCCTGATTCCTGCTGCCCGTATATTGCTGGGATTTTTTTTTTTTTAATTTTCTTTACGCACACATGAATTATTAAGTACCTTCTACTGGAGATAGATAAAGATATATATATACCCACACACAGAGCCGTACCTAGGGTACAGTGAATTGTGGTGACTGCCTTGGGCCCCAAGCTTTAGGGGCCCCATGTTTCATGAGGAGGCAGGCGGGAAGGTGAAAGCAGGAGGCAGGCTGGTGGGAGGGGTGAGGAAGAACCCCCCTACCAACCTCCCCCTCCTCCCAGCACCTCCTGCCCACCGGCAGGGCACCGCCGATCAGCCCTTCCTGCTCTCTCCTAGTGCCTACTGCTGTTTCCTGGCACCTGGAGGCACTGAGGGGGAGGGGAGAAGAGCGAGGGTGCAACACGCTTGGGGAAAGGGGTGGAACTTGGTGGGGAAAAGGCAGGGCAGGCATGAGGCCTTGGGGGAAGAGGTGGAGTGGAGGGCTGGGGTGGAGCCAGGAGGGGAGCACCCCCTGGCAGACAGAAACTTAGCACCTATGTCCTAGGCCCCGCACCCCCCTTCGGATGGCCCTGCCCACACATACAATTTCATTAAATAAAAGATCAGCAATTATGAATATAAAGGGCATTGTGATGGGCTGTTCTCCCCACACCAGCTTAGAAAGGGATAATGAGGGTGAGGAGAGTCCAAATAACTGGATAGGCCAAAGCTGAGGAGCATTAGATGACCTAAGTAACCCCTGAATAATGACAGAGCTGAGAAGGAACAGCCAGGTCTAGAATAAAGCCAGGAAGCTGACAGTAGAATGGGGCTACCATGAGGGGGCCTGTAGCCACTCTCTGGATAGTAGAGCATGAAAGAAAGGAAACTAGGAGGAAAGGGTATAGGAAAAGGCCCAGGTAAAAGGTTGCAAGGCTTAAGAGGTGTACACCTTAGCTGCCAATTAGAGGATCCCTAAGCTTGAAGCTGGAATACACGGTGGGTCTGGGTTCCCCTGCCAGTCATCGGGGAAGTGACATGATTTGGGCAGTGAAAGGAAGACTGCCATCTTGGAGGAAGAGACTTTGACACCCCAAATGGTGAAAACATACTGTGACCTGACTGGAGGGCCAAGTCACAGAGACAAAGCACCCTCAGTTGCAGAGAGAGAGAAAGGTGGCAGGGCGTGCAGTGAGGAGCAGAAGAGGGCGTGGGACCTAGAAAGAACTAATCCCTAGTGGTGAGTGGAGCCCCATGACAGACACATACAGTAGAACCTCAGACTTACGAACACCTCAGGAATGGAGGCTGTTCATAAGTCTGAAATGTTCATAACTGTGAACAAAACATTATGGTTGTTCTTTCAAAAGTTTACAGCTGAACATGGACTTAATACAGCTTTGAAACTTTACTATGCACAAGAAAAATGCTGGTTTCTTTTTTTTTCTTTTTTTTTTTTTGTCGTTTATATTTATCACAGTACTGTATTTTATTTGCTTTTTTTAAAGGTCTGCTACTGCCTGATTGTGTACTTCCAGTTCTAAGTGAGGCTTGTGGTTGACTGGTCACTTTGTAACTCTGAGGTTCTACTGTATACTGTATTTTAGACAGTTATATATTTCCCTTTTACAAATATAGGGGTGGGTGGAATGAGACGCTTTGCAGATGTGATATGGCAATTACCTATTTGACACGAATACTCAAGTAATTACTATGTTAAAATCTTATGAAAATGGACAGGGTGAAAATTAAAGCTGCCCATAACTTGCCTTAAATTTGCAATATCTGTTTCCTTTTTTATTTTGTTAAACAAAAGAACAAAAGGCATATAGGTTGTATAATCTAGCCTTGCTCTTCTGTTGATTCTTCTTATTTGACTTTATACTCATTAGGAAAAAGAGCAGTAAGTTTACCAAACAGAAAGGGAAGAAATTAACTATCAAAAATGAGAATGTTATTTCTAATATAGGATGGATTGGAAGGGGAAATAAAGGGAACAGAATCCTTTATCCCCACCCCGCTTAAATTATATTAATATGTTGATTGGGATTTCTGTCCCCTGGCCTGATAACACAAGAACAAGGAGACATGCAATGGAATTAAAAGGTGGGAAATTCAAACCTGATAAAAGGAACCAGCTGAGCAGCGAACAGCAGAGATGCTAACAGAGGGAGTTTGCCTGGGATCTGTCTGAGAGGTGGTACGCTAAGGGCTGCATTAAGGAGGCCATGTTGGTGAGTATCTGGGTTTCTGTTGTGGGGACAGTTTGACAGTTTGACCGTGTGCTTGACTGGTTGTTTGAAAAGTGTGAATTGGGAGTGCTTTGTTCCAGGTGAACCTTGAGTGGGCCTGACTGTTATAAAAAGCCAGTCAGCTGTGAACCAGCTGAGCAGCGAACAGCAGAGAGGCTAACAGAGGGAGTTTGCCTGGGGAGAGCCCACTGAGGCTTACATCTTGCTGGTTTCTCTGAGTAGTTACTAGAACTCCTGAGGAAGCTCGTACAAGGAAGGTAATATGGATGGGGAGTGTTCAGCTGTTGTGACCTACACTGGACGTGCCATGTTTGTCTTTCTTCCACAGGACAGAAGCGACTTGGACTGTACAAAGTGCAAGCTGGTCTCCATATTGGAAGAGAAGGTTCAAGGTCTGGAGCAACAGGTATCGACCCTGCATTGCATAAGAGAAACTGAAGATTTCCTGGACATACGTCAGGATATGCTTCTACAGACACAACGTTCTGAAGATTCAGAGCAGGCCGCACTGCGGGGACAGGAGGACGGTGAAGAAATTTGGCAGCATGTGACCTCCAGAAGAAGAAATGGGAGCGTCCATGTACCAGCAATGCAGATACAGGTAAGCAACCATTTCTATGTTCTCTCCACAGGTACTAATGCGGAGAGTGAACTAGATGATACATCTGAGGGAAAGGAAGAGAAGGAGACTCCACTGACTGGAAGGCATGAGATGCACTGTCCTAGGGTTGCGGGTTCCACGACCACCGCTCCCAAGAGAAGGAGGTGGGTGGTGGTGGTTGGGGACTCTCTCCTCAGGGGGACTGAGTCATCTATCTGCCGCCTCAACTGGGAAAACCAAGAAGTCTGCTGCTTGCCAGGAGCTAGGATTCACGATGTGACAGAGAGACTGCTGAGATTCATCAAGCCCGCGGATTGCTACCCCTTCCTGCTTCTCCACGTGGGCACCAATGATACTGCCAAGAATGACCTTTAGTGGATCACTGAAGACTACACGGCTGTGGGAAGAAGGATAAAGGAGTTTGAGGTGCAAATGGTGTTCTCGTCTATCCTCCCCGTGGAAGGAAAAGGCCTGGGTAGAGACCGTCGAATCGTGGAAGTCAGTGAATGGTTATGCAGGTGGTGTTGGAGAGAAGGCTTTGGATTCTTTGACCAATGGGATGGTGTTCCAAGAAGGAGTGCTAGGCAGAGACGGGCTCCACCTAACGAAGAGAGGGAAGAGCATCTTCACAAGCAGGCTGGCTAACCTAGTGAGGAGGGCTTTAAACTAGGTTCACCGGGGAAAGGAGATCAAAGCCCTGGGGGAAGTGGGATACCGGGAGGAAGCACGAGCAGGAGCACGCGAGAGGGGAGGGCTCCTGCCTCATACTGAGAAAAAGGGACAATCAGCGAGTTATCTCAAGTGCCTATACACAAAGGCAAGAAGCCTGGGAAACGAGCAGGGAGAACTGGAAGTCCTGGCACAGTCAAGGAATTATGATGTGATTGGAATAACAGAGAGTTGGTGGGATAACTCACATGACTGGAGTACTGTCATGGATGGATATAAACAATTCAGGAAGGACAGGCAGGGCAGAAAAGGTGGGGGACTTGCACTGTATGTAAGGGAGCAGTATGACTGCTCAGAGCTCAAGTATGAAACTGCAGAAAAACCTGAGAGTTTCTGGATTAAGTTTAGAAGTGTGAGCAACCACGGTGATGTTGTGGTGGGAGTCTACTATAGACCACCGGACCAGGGGGATGAGATGGACGAGGCTTTCTTCCGGCAACTCACGGAAGTTACTAGATCGCAGGCCCTGGTTCTCATGGGAAACTTCAATCACCCGATATCTGCTGGGAGAGCAATACAGTGGTGCACAGACAACCTAGGAAGTTTTTGGAAAACGTGGGGGACAATTTCCTGGTGCAAGTGCTGGAGGAACCAACTAAGGGCAGAGCTCTTCTTGACCTGCTGCTCACAAACTGGGAAGAATTAGTAGGGGAAGCAAAAGTGGATGGGAACCTGGGAGGCAGTGACAATGAGATGGTCGAGTTCAGGATCCTGACACAGGAAAGAAAGGAAAGCAGCAGAATACGGATCCTGTACTTCAGAAAAGCAGACTTTGACTCCCTCAGGGAACTGATGTGCAGGATCCCCTGGGAGAATAGCATGAGGAGAAAAGGAGTCCAGGAGAGCTGTCTGTATTTTAAAGAATCCTTATTGCGGTTACAGGGACAAACGATGTGTAAAAAGAACAGTAAATATGGCAGGCAACCAGCTTGGCTTCACAGTGAAATCCTTGCTGATCTTAAAGACAAAAAAGAAGCTCACAAGAAGTGGAAGATTGGACAAATGACCAGGGAACAGTATAAAAATATTGCTCGGGCATGCAAGAGTGAAATCAGGAAGCTCAAATCACACCTGGAGTTGCAGCTAGCAAGAGATGTTAAGAGTAACAAGAAGCAACAAGAAGAAAGTCAAGGAAAGTGTGGGCCCCTTATTGGATGAGGGAGGCAATCTAGTGACAGAGGATGTGGAAAAATGTACTCAATGCTTTTTTTGCCTCTGTCTTCACAAACAAGATCAGCTCCCAGACTACTGCACTGGGCAGCACAGCATGGGGAGGAGGTGACAAGCCCTCTGCCGAGAAAGAAGTGGTTCGGGACTATTTAGAAAAGCTAGACGAGCACAAGCCCATGGGGCTGGATGCTCTGCATCCGAGAGTGCTAAAGGAGTTGGCGGATGTGATTGCAGAGCCATTGGCCATTACCTTTGAAAACTCATGGTGATTGGGGGAAGTCCCAGATGACTGGAAAAAGGCTAAAATAGTGCCCATCTTTAAAAAAGGGAAGAAGGAGGATCCTGGGAACTACAGGCCAGTCAGCCTCACCTCAGTCCCTGGAAAAATCATGGAGCAGGTCCTCAAGGAATCAATTCTGAAGCACTTAGAGGAGAGGAAAGTAATCAGGAACAGTCAGCATGGATTCACCAAGGGAAAGACATGACTGACTAATCTAATTGCCTTCTATGACAAGATAACTGGCTCTGTGGGTGAGGGGAAAGCAGTGGACATCTTGTTCCTTCACTTTAGCAAAGCTTTTGACACGGTCTCCCACAGTATTCTCACCAGCAAGTTAAAGTAGTATGGGCCGGATGAATGGAGTATAAGGTGGATAGAAAGTTGGCTAGATTGTCGGGCTCAACGGGTAGTGATCAATGGCTCCATGTTTAGCTGGCAGCCAGTATCAAGTGGAATGCTCCAAGGGTCAGTCCTCGGGCCGGTTTTGTTCAATATCTTCATAAATGATCTGGAGGATGGTGTGGATTGCACCCTCAGCAAGCTTGCAAGTGACACTGAACTGGGAGGAGAGGTAGATATGCTGGAGGGTAGGGGATAGGATACAGAGGGACCTAGACAAATTGGAGGATTGGGCCAAAAGAAATCTGATGAGGTTCAACAAGGACAAGTGCAGAATCCTGCACTTAGGACCAAAGAATCCCATGCACCGCTGCAGACTAGGGACCGAATGGCTAGACAGCAGTTCTGCAGAAAAGGACTTAGGGGTTACAGTGGACGAGAAGCTGGATAGAAGTCAACAGTGTGCCCTTGTTGCCAAGAAGGCCAATGGCATTTTGGGATGTATAAGTAGGGGCATTGCCAGCAGATCAAGGGACGTTATCGTTCCCCTCTATTCGACATTGGTGAGGCCTCATCTGGAGTACCGTGTCCAGTTTTGGGCCCCACACTACAAGAAGGATGTGGATAAATTGGAGAGAGTCCAGCGGAGGGCAACAAAAATGTTTAGGGGACTGGAACACATGACTTATGAGGAGAGGCTGAGGGAACTGGGATTGTTTAGCCTGCAGAAGAGAAGAATGACGGGGGATTTGATAGCTGCTTTCAACTACCTGAAAGGGGGTTCCAAAGAGGATGGATCTAGACTGTTCTCAGTGGTAGCAGATGACAGAACAAGGAGTAATGGTCTCAAGTTGCAGTGGGGGAGGTTTAGGATGGATATTAGGAAAAAAACTTTTTCACTAGGAGGGTGGTGAAACACTGGAATGCATTACCTAGGGAGGTGGTGAAATCTTCTTCCTTAGAAGTTTTTAAGGTCAGGCTTGACAAAGCCCTGGCTGGGATGATTTAGTTGGGGATTGGTCCTGCTTTGAGCAGGGGGTTGGACTAGATGACCTCCTGAGGTCCCTTCCAACCCTGATATTCTAGGATTCTATGAAATATTTTGATTAAAACTGTGGTACTCACTGACACAAGAAGTCATTGTTGCCAAGAATTTAACAAGATTCAAAGAGAGATTGGACATTTAGATGGATAGCATGAAAACTGAGTTATCATAATTAAAGTCAACTTTTATGACATTACATTAAATCTCAAACTTCGGAATTTAAACTAATCTCCAACTATTGGAGGTCAGGATAAGACCAATGTGAGGGCAGATTACCTCATATCTGCTTAATGCAAGGTTCTTATAACTTCTTCCAAAGCAGCTCGTGCTGGTTAATGTCAAAGATGAGATACTGGACTAGATGTCCCTTGAGTCTCATCCAGTGTGGCAATTCCTATGTACTTTTTTTTCCAAAATGGATCTTATTGCTATTATGAATGATGCTCACATGTTGGAAAATCAGTTTTGTCTTTATGGAAGTACAAACATAAGCCACATAATTTGTATTCACTCAACATAATAAGTAATGTTGTAACAGTAGTTTCTTGTAATTATGACACCTTTCACCTCAAAGGAACCCAAAGCACTCTGGAAACTATAAGAATTAATTCACCCACCACTGAAATGCAGTAGCCAGCCTTTGGTGCAGTTCACAACACCCAAGTAACGTGGTACAGTCACACTACACAGCAGATTAGAGCAAAACACAAAGACTGATCTCTCTAATTGGAACTATATGGGGAATTTTTGATGGGCACAGAATGGGGAAGTGTGCCAGGAAATCTTCATTTTACAAGTCATCAGAAAAATGGCATACCAGCACCATAGTTCTTTGTAACATAATGCATGACTAACATGGATGAAGAACCTATTTAATAACCAACACCACTTCCTTCAGCACCTTGTTTTTAATTAGGAGGTATCCCATTGAAGTACTAATTTGGCCCAACTGTGCTTATCTTATGGGAGATAAAAGCAAACACATCCCGGAATTGGTATGGTCCCTATGGTGACTCTAGAATGGCTGAGATACTTCAGCTGCTTTTTGTAAACTGTCTTTAAAAATAAAACTACAGAAAATATGTTGGGACAATTAGAAAGTAATAAAAAGAGAGAGACTTTGAAAACTTGAACATATACAGTTTGGAGCATCCAAATGACGTGCATCCTGGGGTGTAAAAGGAATTGGCTAATAAACTTACTGAACCACAGACAATCATGCATAAAATGCCAGGGAGAATGCAAGAGATACAGAAGGACTGAAAATCAGAGCCAATGTGGTTCTAATTACAAAAGCATTAGAAAGAAGAACAATGCTAGAAAGAAAAATCCAGTTAAATCTGATTTCAATCTCTAGTAAAGTAGTGGAACGAATATTAATGGAGTGTAATGGAGCCATGAGCAACTAGCAATGTGAATTCATATAAAGAACAAATCATGCTAGACAAACTTGATGGCTTTTTAAATAAAATGACTATATTAATAATGGATGAGAGGAATGTTGAGTTTTAGTAAAGCACTTGACACAATGGGCCTGAACCCTGTATGAGTTAGCTATGCTCAAGGAAGGACAAAGCTGCATTAATTCACCTTTTTTGCACCTCTTTCGTGATACCAAGATTGGACGCTGCTACTCCTGCCCTCAGCATAAAGCAGAGCATTCCTAAAGCTCTTTAGCTTACAAATGGTTGCCAGTGGCTCCCAAGGGCTGTTCCAGTAACTGAGGAATGCCATGATGTATCAATGTTTCAGCCATGTACTCTTTCTCCTCGATACTTCTGGGATGAGGATTAAGAGGGGAATGGCATGGAACCACACAGAGCAAAGGAGCCAGAATATGGGCCAGGATCTGCATCCATGTCCCAAGAAATTTGTCTCTTAAAGTTATTTCAGAGAAGATTGGCCCTAAACACTGTCTTATGGATTGAAAACTCACTGAATGACTACAGATAAGGGCTAATGATAAGGACAATGCATTTGGTTGAGATGAGCTGCTGAAAGAATCAGGGTGAGGTTCAGTCCTACTTAACACCCTACTTACTGAGCTAAGAATGACACAGAAGGATCCACAGAGGTTAGACATATAGCCAGGAAATAACAAAATTACATTTCACTTGACAGAACACACGCTAATAAAGGATTTTTCAGGGAAAATAACCTGAACAGGGAATCTAAAATCCAGTAATCACAAAAATTTGCTTGCCGTTTTTGAACTAGAAAAGGTTTGCACTGTTCTCAACTAGGGTCACCTAATATGCATTTTCTTCTCTGGTTTCAGTGGTAAATATAAATATTAGACAGACAGAAAGATATAAATATAGATGTTATATTTTACAATAATGTCCTAAGACACAGGAGTTATGCTGCACTGAAAATGTAACATTTAGGAGCATTGTAGTGGATCTGTAAAATGTAATTTATAACAAACAAAAGGCTTTCATCCTTCACTGCCTTTCATCCCAGGCTGTAGCCATGGACTAATAAAGCAAGTAAAAGTAAATGAAGAAGGAATCATTAATTAAGCAATCAGTATTTTGCTTATGTCAAATTATCAAAGTGGCACATGGAAACAGTGCTATTGTTAATAATGTTTTAGTATGGTGATCATACTGTAAATCTCTTCTTCTGCAGGTTTAATAACTTGTCCATAAAACTCTTCTCCAGGCTGAAACTTGATGGACTTAATAGTGCAGATCAGAACCCAAGAATGTTCATTTTAATTGTCTGAAAAAGTCAATCAGGTCTCGTGGGTTCATTTTTAAAAGTTTAAGGAGTACAATTAAATAGGAATCAGGTAGTAATGTACTGGTGCATCCGATGAAGTGAGCTTTAGCTCACGAAAGCTTATGCTCAAATACATTGGTTTGTCTCTAAGGTGCCACAAGTCCTCCTTTTCTTTTTGTGAATACAGACTAACACTCAGGCTGCTACTCTGAGACTTGTCTGTGTCTCTACTACTCAAAGACTTCATTTCAAGAGAGAATTTTCCAGGTTCTAATGTGTTGTAGTTGCATTTGGTACTTGGAAATAAAACGAATAACAACAAAACAACTGAGAGATTTAAATCAGAATAATTACTTTTCAAAAAAATTTAAGACATTTCATTATGTTTCATTACTGTTTATGGACACGAGAGAGTAATACTGTAGGTGACAATATTTGAGTTTAAATAATAGATCCTAAGTATTTTGAAAGAGCCTATATGGTCTATTAAACAAGAAAATACTGTTACGGAGCAAAAGTGTATCCCCTAGCCCCTGATTAATTCATTCAGGAAGTGGGTGGGCGTGCATTCAGACATACCACTGAAGGACAGTTTATCTGAGCCAAGGAAAGGAGGGAAACAGTTGTGCTCTGCTGCTAGCACCCTGCCTTTCCTTTCACCTGTGTACCTAACTACCAGTCAGAGCAGGCTGACTAACTATTTATATGAAACATTTCCAAATTTCAAAGTTGTTTCCATTTTGCAGAGGTTAAAAAAGGACCAATTTCCCATTTTTTTCCACAAAATTTTCCATATTGTTTCTGAATTTTTCTAGAAAATGTTGTAAAAATAGGCATTCCAAAGTCTTATTAATCATAAATTATGTTTCCTTACTGAAAACAAGAGTTTCAGTCAACAAGACGTTTCCATAATCATTCTGAAAATGACTTAGACAGCAACATTGATAAAATGGCATGGAACATTTGCAAAAAATGGGAAATTTTGAAAACACTGACAATTTTTTACTAAAGGTTCCGTATTAGAAAAATGGCCATTTTTTCACAAACCACTGTTTAGTGCAAAAAATATCAACCATGTTACAACTAGTAGAACCTAAGGGCCCAGCCCTGCAATCTGAACCATTCTGGCAGACGATGCACTGATTTGAAGCCCCACTGTCTTCAATGGGACTCGTGCAGAGTACCATTAACTTCCATGGGTCTCTAACCTACAGTCTGTGTAGATCAGATTGCAAGAGCAGAGCCTAAAGTAAGGATTTCAAATTGTTTGTTTAACCCACTTTGTGGTGATAGAAGCTTATAGTACCGAGGGTAGCGCATCTACTTCCAGTTCAGGACCTAAAACTTTGCAAAATTACAAATGTTTTGGTTTAACACTATTCCAATGCAAAATCAGAAGTTTTTGAACATTATTTCTGTGAATCTGAATGAGAACAAAATGTCATCATTTTTGTTGATAAACAGTTTTTACTACGTAATTAATGAAATTCTGGCTCTCTTACTGCAATGGAGAAGGCAGAGTAAAATGGGTTGCAGTAAGTAGCTGTTTGGTGGCAAAATTCGCCTCTGAAATTGCCATTTATTTTTATCCAAGCAAATACATTTGAGACAAACCTGAAAACTACATTTTCAGAAAGAAAATGAACTTTGTGAACATTCATGTGAACACCTGTTCATGAACTTTCAGTGAGGTGAGGTTCATGACTGTAATGAACTTTTAATCCAAGTTATGTCGGTGAGAGTTTCAAGATGTTCGCTTACTGTTTGGTGATCACTTTTGTACACATGCACAGTGGGGTGGATTAAAGATTTAAGCTTCAATTTAAGTGTATTTTTAGGCTCTTTGTGATATGAAAAAGATCTTTTGAAGGAACTTTCTCAGTGTAGTGACTCAGCTCCATGACATCCACTAATGGTTGTCATATGACTAAATTCTAATATATAGCATTTTAATACTTACATGTGCAAGGCCCTGTATAAACACTAACTATTCATCCCAACATCCTTCTTTAAATTATTCCTGCTGTGGAACTGCTTCCTATTTTTTGCAACTGTCTCTTTAAGGAAGGGTGTGCGTACTGAGTCTGTACAATTTAACTACGCTGCACTGCTATATCCCTGATAAAGCAATGAGAAGGCTGCAGGCAAACAAGCTGCTGTGACAGGACTCTAGATGGCCTGTATAGGGAAAGGAACCTTCACTGCAGTGGACATGTGAAAGCTAAATATCTTAGATTTACAGCAAAAAAACCAAGATCATTACATTTAGAAGTGGGATCCGACAGCAGTGAAAAAGCCTTGTTACCACATGTAAATTCCAGCTCATTAATGCTTTAGAAGACTTACTTCCACTCATATGGAACCTTGTGACGAAAAGCAGAAAGGATTCCATTCAGGACTGTGTTCTTTTGTGACACTTGCTGCAGCACACAGTAAACCTAACACTGATTTTAACTATTTGTCTAGTACTGTTCTCCCAATACAGTGGCTGGGAAGCTGCAGAAAAACAAATATAATTATGACACTGCACCCCATATTCTTCACAGTGATATTATTAAGATATCATTATGACCTAATTATAATGTATTTTATGCAAGATAAGCCATGTCAGGTGACATTTAAAAAGTTATGATTTGCTGAATATGACTATCCTATTATTATGCAAGTATCATTTTTGTATCTGGAGTTATGAATATGGACTATATATCTGTATATAGAAAAGCCGGTGTCATAAATATAAAGGGAAGGGTAAACCCCTTTGAAATCCCTCCTGGCCAGGGGAAAGCTCCTCTCACCTGTAAAGGGTTAAGAAGCTAAAGGTAACCTCGCTGGCACCTGACCAAAATGACCAATGAGGAGACAAGATACTTTCAAAAGCTGGGAGGAGGGAGAGAAACAAAGGGTCTGTGTCTGTCTGTATGCTGGGTCTTTGCCGGGGATAGACCAGGAATGGAGTCTTAGAACTTTTAGTAAGTAATCTAGCTAGGTATGTGTTAGATTATGATTTCTTTAAATGGCTGAGAAAAGAATTATGCTGAATAGAATAACTATTTCTGTCTGTGTATCTTTTTTGTAACTTAAGGTTTTGCCTAGAGGGGTTCTCTATGTTTTTGAATCTAATTACCCTGTAAGATATCTACCATCCTGATTTTACAGGGGGGATTTCTTTATTTCTATTTACTTCTATTTTTTATTAAAAGTCTTCTTGTAAAAAACTGAATGCTTTTTCATTGTTCTCAGATCCAAGGGTTTGGGTCTGTGGTCACCTATGCAAATTGGTGAGGCTTTTTATCCAACATTTCCCAGGAAAGGGGGGGGTGCAAGTGTTGGGAGGATTGTTCATTGTTCTTAAGATCCAAGGGTCTGGGTCTGTAGTCACCTAGGCAGATTGGTGAGGCTTTTTAACCAAACCTTGTCCAGGAAGTGGGGTGCAAGGTTTTGGGAAGTATTTTGGGGGGAAGGACGCGTCCAAACAGCTCTTCCCCAGTAACCAGTATTAGTTTGGTGGTGGTAGCGGCCAGTCCAAGGACAACGGGTGGAATATTTTGTACCTTGGGGAAGTTTTGACCTAAGCTGGTAAAGATAAGCTTAGGAGGTTTTTCATGCAGGTCCCCACATCTGTACCCTAGAGTTCAGAGTGGGGGAGGAACCTTGACAGCTGGACATGCACAAGTCCATATGTAATGCATCCGAGGGTGCTGAGGGAGTTGGCTGATGTGACTGCAGAGCCATTGGCCATTACCTTTGAAAACTCATGGCGATCGGGGGGAGATCCCAGATGATTGGAAAAAGGCAAATATAGTGCCCATCTTTTAAAAAGGGGCAAAGGAGAATCTGGGGAACTACAGACCAGTCACCCTAACCTCAGTCCCTGGAAAAGTCATGGAGCAGGTCCTCAAGGAATCCATTTTGAAGCACTTGGAGAATAAGAAGGTGATCAGGAACAGTCAACATGGATTCATCAAGAGGAAGTCATGTCTGAGCAACCTGATTGCTTTCTATGATGAGATAACTGGCTCTGTGGATTTCGAGAAAGTGGTGGACGTGATATACCTGGACTTTAGCAAAACTTTTGATACGGTCTCCCACAGTATTCTTGGCAGCAAGGTAAAAAGAATGGATTGGATGAATGGATTATAAGGTGGATAGAAAGCTAGCTAGATCGTCAGGCTCAACAGGTAGTGATCAATGGTGCAATGTCTAGTTGGCAGCCGGTATCCCTGGCGGAGTGCCCCATTAATGATCTGGATGATGGGATGGATTGCACCCTCAGCAAGTTCGTAGGTGACACTAAACTAGGGGGAGAGGTAGATACGCTGGAGGGTAGGGATAGGGTCCAGAATGACCTAGACAAATTGGAGGATTGGGCCAAAAGAAATCTGATGAGGTTCAACAAGGAAAAGTGCAGAGTCCTGCACTTAGGAAGGAAGAATCTCATGCACTGCTACAGGCTGGGGACTGACTGGCTAAAAGAACATGGGGATTACAGTGGACAAGAAGCTGGATATGAGTCAACAGTGTGCCCTTGTTGCCAAGAAGGCCAATGGCATTGTGGGCTGCATTAGTAGAAACGTTGCCAGCAGATCGAGGGAAATGGTTATTCCCCTCTATGTGGTACTGGTGAGGCCACATCTGGAGTACTGCATCCAGTTTCCCCCACACACACACTACAGAAAGGATGTGGACAAACTGAAGAGAGCCCAGTGGAGGATAATGAAAATTATTAGGGGGCTGGGGCACATGACTTATGAGGAGAGGCTGAGGGAACTGGGCTTATTTAGTCTGCAGAAGAGACGAGTGAGGGGGGATTTGATAGCAGCCTTCAACTACCTGAAGGGGGGTTCCAAAGAGGATGGAGCTAGGCTGTTCTCAGTGGTGGCAGATGACAGAACAAGAAGCAATGGTCTCAACTTGCAGTGTTGGAGGTCTAGGTTGGATATTAGGAAACACTATTTCACTAGGAGGGTGGTGAAACACTGGAATGTGTTACCTAAGGAGGTGGTGGAATCTCCATCCTTAGAAGTTTTTAAGGCCTGGCTTGACAAAACCCTGACTGCGATGATTTAGTTGGGGTTGGTCCTGCTTTGAGCAGGGGGTTGGACTAGATGACCTCCTGAGGTCTCTTTCAACCCCAATCTTCTATGAATCTATGATTTCAAATGTAGTTACACCTTGGTAATGCCCACTATTCAAGATGCTTTCAGTCGACATAGTGGGTGAGGAAAAGCCTATAAGGGCAATGGGCCATTAGGAAAAACAATAGGCCTGAGGAGAAGCTTATCTCCCACCTGTGGAGACTTCCTGGAAATGCTACAGACAGTCTCCAAGTAATGGCTGCTATGACTCTACAAGTACATGTGATGAGATCACATGTCTCTGGACTCCATCTTGGGATGTCAGTATTTTTCCACAGACTGGTCTGGGAACCTAGCTTTGAGAACAAATGGTTCCCACCATATGCAAAAGCTATGTAAGGCAGGGAGTGACATCATCTGGGGTTCTTCACTCCCCACCCAAGAAGATTCCTGGATACACCGGAGGAACAAAGACTGAACAGGGGAAAGTGCTAGACCCAGGCTAAAAGGATTTCTAGACTGTGAATGAAACATCTAGGGATTCCAAGCTGTAAAGCAAGTGCAGCTTGCACCTTAAGAATCTGCAGCCTACTTAATCATCTGTTAGGGTGAGAATCTGCTATTGATAGCCAATCTATTTAGTATATTACACTTTGTTTGCATTTTTTGTTTATTTGCTAGGCAATCTGCTTTGATCTGTTTATCACTTATAACCTCTTAAAATCTATCTTTTGTAGTTAATAAACTTGTTTTGCTAGTAAGTTGGAGTGAAGGGTGTGGGAATCATAACTTGGGGCAAAGGTTGTTGCATATGCATCTCCACTTTGAGGGAGGGGGCAAATTTTATGAGTTTATGGACTACAGTTCCCTGTGCAGCACAAGATGGCATAATTTTGGGTTTATACTCCAGAGAGGGTGTGTGCCTGGGGAGCTGGGAGTTGCCTTAACTGTATCCTTCATATGCAGGGGCTGGTCAGAGAGCCTGCATGTAACTGCAGCTGAGTGTGTCCCTACCTGTATGTATGCTGGTGAAAGTTCAGGCTGGAGGGCTTTGCAGCTTGTCACAGCAATACAGTGTGAGAGGCAGCAGTACAGTATGGTGTGTCGGGGGCTCAGTGGTACCCCAGTTCCAGGTGGCACCCATCATAATAACATAGTTTAAAGCAAAAGTCAACTGACAACTTGTGTGAAACTTCTCTGAAGTTACCATGGTAATAGTATGGTATAAATATAGACAGATGAGAGAGGGAGACACCATTCACAGGATTATGGGCATCGGTGCCAGAGGTTGGTACATGTTTTATTTCTAACAAGGAAGTCAGAAGTCAAAGGATTCACTATGCAGTGATAATTCAAATAATTACTGATAAGTGTGTGTTAGGCTACACTTATACACTGAAGATCTGATCTAACTCCCACGAAGTCAGTGCAAGTTCTTCATTCCCTTCAATGGGAGATGCATTGTGACCTAAAGGACAAGATTCTGAAATATGGGTGATAATAAGTCTATTACACTTAATCAACATATACAGGTGCTGTTGACCGCAATGGGTATTGTGCTTTTGGCTTGAGAAAAGTATATTTATATATGTTGTGCTGAAAATATACCCCCTGGTGCCATATTTAAATAGTTTAAATTTATGTAATCATTTTGATAGTGTGTTGGTCCCTGAAGACACCAGAATGTGCTATATAGTTCTAAATTAATAAAGAACCACATTCTAAATATGAGAAACCTTTGTCTTCATGTCATCTAGTTGTGTCCATGTTATCTAGCAAATTTCCAGCAGCTGAGATGTGAAGCAACTCAATTCTTCCGAGTCTTTTACTTGCATCATTAAAGTGCAATTCCCAAGGAAAATGAGTTAAACTTAATTCTACAGCCCTTATTAATTGTTTTGATAATAAATTAAAATGAATTGGGTGCATAGTTTTCAGAAAACTGTCAGGAGACCTACAATGAAAAAAGAATATAATTTGAAGACGCTAATTAGCTGTAATTGCAGTATTTAATAAACGAGACACCTACCAGTTGTGATAATCAAATCTCTTCAATGAACTGCACTTGGTTTGTTTGGCTTAAAAAAAAAAAAACAGTGACTTGCAATATGCTAATGCTATCAGGGGGCATTGTTCATGAACAGACAGAAAATGTAGTAGTATATTTCCCCCCTCTGAAAACTACACTATTGTATCTTTTTTATAAAGCTGATTTTAGAAGAGGACTAAGAATTTGCACAGATTTGATACACATTTGAAATGTAACTCTAATTAAAGTAACACCTATTAGGCCAGTTAAGCAGCTGCCAGAGTAGTCCAGCAAGATATATTTGGTCTCTGACCTTCGTTTAAAAACACTAGACTCTACTTCTAGCAGTGCATGCATTCACTTTGGCTGTCTGTCTGGAGATGAAGGCTGTGGAGTTATCAGTTGTATCAACACTGGAGTACTCTGGCACAGCAGTGAGGAAAAGCCAATAGATTGTGTTATGTCCGTCCACGTTAGACAACAGAGGTTGAGGAGTTCAGCCTGCAGTGCTTTCAGTCTCTCACCACTTCAAACACTTGACATTTAACTTTTCCAATGTAATTAAATAAGGTTGTTTGTGCCATTCCTAATGCAGGGTTTAGTATGTTTTTTAAACCGATCAAATAAAATTCATGTTGTAAATGACACCACAGCATTAGACACAGCTTTAAAGTTTATTGCTACCTCATTTGGGTTTACTTTGATGCTATGTTTTATAAAAACAACAAAGGTTATAAAAGAGAAGGGATGATTTATCAGATTTTCACAGTGCTTATGGCTATGTCTATTGACGTGATAAGACTATATGGTCTTAGACTGGTGCATGACAAGACGCCTCAGCTTTGCTTAAATGCCAAAGGGAAAACAGTTGTGTCTTCTCTCCAAATGCAACTGTAAGCACTGAAGGCAGAGATAGCATACTTGTAAACATCATTACACATTATGATAAGATGAAAGAACAAGCTTAAGGGATAGCATGAGGCATTCACAGAGGTCATTTCCTCATAATATCAAAGCCCTCAATTGTATCTGTTGTTTACGGAATGGGGAGTGGTAAGGGAGAATTTACAAACAATTCAGCAGATCAAAATGCTTAAAAAAAAATCAGATTCCCATCTTCACCAAAAGAATACATCTCCAAAAATGCTACTACTCTGTAGGGACAAATAAGTATCTAAAATGTCAATGTAATCTTTGATTAAATGCAAGCTTTAGTGCATTCATCTAGTAATTAGTGGACAGATCTAAAGGGCCAGGGACAATATATCTTTGCAGATGCACTGTACTTGTGTGAAAAAAGTGCTTTTAGATGATTAATACTGATTCCTCTTCCACAGTGCTGACAAATATAATTTGCTCTAGCAATTAATAGAGCAGACTAGGGAATGAGCTTCGAACAAATCCTTCTCTGACAGGGTAACTGGCCTAGAAGATGTGGAGAAGGAGTAGAGGTGATATATCTTGACAGGTTGACATTCTCATAAGCAAAATATGGAAGTGTGCTTTAGATTAATTTAATATAAGGTGTGTGCATAGACTGTCCTCAAAAAAGTAGTTATCAATGGTTTGCTTTCAAACTGGGAGGACAGTGTGGTAGTGCAGCGGTCCGTCCTGGGTTTGGTACTATTCAGCATTTTCATTAAGTACTTGGATAATGGAGTGGGGAGCATGCTTATAAAATTTGTAGATGACACGAAACTGGGAGGGATTGCAAACACTTTGGAAGATATTACTGGAATTCAAAATAACATTGACAAATTGGATAATTGGTCTGAATTCAATAGGATGTAATTCAATAAAAACAAGTGCACAACTACAAAATGGAGAATAATTGGCTAGTTGGTAGTACTGCTGAAAAGGATGGGGGGTATAGTGGATCACAAACTGAATATGAATTAACAATGTGATGCATCTGCAAACCCCCCCCCCCAAAAAAAAAAAAAAAAAAGAGCTAACAGGAGTGTTGTACGTAAGACACAGGAGGTTACTGTCCCTCTCTACTTGGCACTGGTAGGCCTCATTTGGAATACTGTGTCCAGTTCTAGGCACCACACTTTAGGAAAGATGTGCACAAATTGGAGAGGAACAAAAATGACAAAAGGTTTAGAAAACCTGGCCTATGAGGAAAGGTTAATAAAACTGGGCATATGTAGTCTTGAGAAAAGAAGACCAAAAGAGGACCTGATAACAGTCTTCAAATATATTAAGGGCTGTTTTTAAGTGGAAGAGGATCGATTTTTCTCCATGATACTGAAGGTAGGACAAAAAGTAACGGGCTTCATCTGAAGCAAGGGAGATTTAGGTTAGATATTAGGAAAAAAACTTTGTAACTGTAAGGCTAGTTAAGCTCTGGAATAGGTGGTTGTGGAATCCCCATCACTGGAGGTTTCTAAAAACAGGTTGAACAAACACCTGCCTGTCAGGGATGGTCTAAGTTTACTTCTTCCTGCCACAGAGCAGGGAGCTGGACCTTATGACTTCAAGGTCCCTTACAGCCTTATGTATCTATGATTCAATGTTTTTTATTTAAAATATGCATTTGGAGAAAGAATTCTTGAATAGAATTCCACTGTTTTAGTGGAAACAGATAGTTAAATGTATTTAGACAAAAACGGAACCGCGATGATTTAAGGTTTATTTTTAATCTAAATAACCCTGTTCAAGCAGAAAACTGTGGAAACCTTGAGGTTACTTTCTTGAAAACAAAGCAGAACTCTCCAGTATGTAAAAGGAACCAAATGGCCAATGTCAATAAATATTTTCCTCCCTATTTTCTATCTTTTAGAGCGCATCTTGTTCCCCTTTTGTAGCATCCTCAGAAAGGCAGCCTGACGCTATCAGTGGCTGTAAACTCCCACACTGACAACTATTATCCATTAGCCAGTGACTTGATGTGCCAGCTCAACATCACTCTATTAACTGACTTACATTTTCTCACTCCCTATGGGACAATCTCTCTAAAGAGTGCCCTCTTGATTCATGGTACTGAGACTCACAGTTCTGCAGCTGCAATTCCTAACTGGACAAACAATGCCAAACAGTATATTAAAAACAAAACACAAAGTAATGATATTTGAGAAACAGAAGTCTTTAAACATTTAATGCTCTGGAGGGGTGATGCCACTGTGCTTCTAAATTCATTTCAGGCAATGGTACTGTTTCAGTCCTCAAAATACCACCAAAGTGACATTTACACATATTGAGGATGTAATGATCACTCAGAGATCAGACTTCTGTACCCCAGACATTCTACTGCATCTGCTCTAATCAGAGACAAAAGAAGTTGCAGCATTCTAGTTTAAAAATACTAAAGTCCTAATCACTTATTGTAATTCCCAAAATGGAGAGTTATCTCTAACTTTTTAACTATTGAATTCACTCTGGCAGAGCTGGGTAATAAAACCCATCATATTCTAATTTTCTGACAGCTTGATAGAACCAATGTTCTTAGTATAGATAAAGTGTAATGAAGCACTTTCTTTCCCATAGGAAAGTCTTCCACTCATATTCTTTGATGCCAGCTAACCTTCACATCTGCTGTTTCCCCATTGATTGTTGCAACTTGACATGATGAAAACTAGAGTGCCTGATGAAGCAATTCTATTCAATGGCACCGTTACTTTTTCACAAAAGGGAGTGTAGTAAAATAGCAGTTTGTTTCCTATAGCTTCATGAGAAAGTCTCTATTGCAAATTATGGAGATGAACATGTTGTCATCTTATGTATAATAAAGTGTGTATGCTGGAGGGAAAGAGTGTTTGTTCCTTTTGTGCTAAACCCCTGCCTATGTGAAATTATGCAAATATTGAATGTAGATTTGGTTTTGAATTTGTTACTCAAATAAATCATTATTCCATATCTTATGTATAATATCCATAACAAAATGCAAAGAGCTGATCCAGTTCTCTTTAGAAATGATCCTAAAAATTACTTATTACTCAAACAATGTGATTCATCAATAAACTTATTATAAATCTCTCTTAAATGCATAATAGTGAACTGTTATATCCCAGCATTCAGGGTTTTTTTTCATTAAATAATACAGAAGTCAAACCAGAATTCTTTAGTTATAAAAAAATAAAGGTGGTACATCTCTCAAGAACTAAACTCATTATATATTTCATTAGATTATTCTAACGTACTCTTTACAAAGAAAAGTATTGTGGCAGGAGAATAAAAATGAAGTAAATAGTCATGGCAAATCTTCTACAATGTTGTGATATGCACGAACATGACAAAGCTTAAGGAAGTACATATTTTGTTGCACTAAAATGAAGGACAATTATGGAATGGTTTAGTTCAGAACTGGTGAACTTCACTGATATTTTGTTTGGTCTGGCATTTTGGTTCTGCTTGGATAAACATTTTAATCTTAGTCAAACCTGCTGAATTCATAAAATCTGGCTTAAAAAACAGAAAGAATGGACTATTTTTATGAGATTTCAGGTACTACAAACTCAAACAGTCACATTTCATTCTACAAATAATCATGCTTGGCTTGTACAGTTTGCTTTCAGTTGTGCTTTTTTAGAGCCTAATTCTGGTATTCCTGACATTGTAAATCAAGGCTAATTCAATCCATTAAAGTGAGTAAAGTTACACCAGCATTAAATCTTTGTAAGTGAAATCAGAATCAATGCCCTTAAATTGTAACAGGGCAGGGGCATATTATGTATTTGGAACTGATCTACTATTCAGGTACTACTCCACCATATATTTTACATCAGTCTTTCAATGATTAATTACAAAAAAAATAATACTTCCAACTGCCAGGCCACAGCCCAGAGTAACTCAAAAACAGTCTCTCCCAGGATTTCAGCTATTTTCTCTTCAGTCTCAGCCTGTAATCTGGAATGTAAAAGGTTTGTGAAAATGGAAAATAACGAAAGAGAGAATGTAGTTCAGCACCTTCCAAAAGGTTCTAGATATGAGCAGTTATTAAGGTATTTTTCAGAGTGGGTTCTTAGTTTTCCCAAGTCAGTTCACCCATTTTTAATTGTACTGAAAATATACAAAGAGTGAATAGAAATTGATTATACATATTTGAGGAGGATTTGATTTTCCTATAGTGAAAATATAAATGTTTAATATATATATATTTGGCTCTCTCCTGCTGCTATGTATTTCTCCCTTTTTTTGTATGTTTCTTTTCACAGTACAGTCCAAACTAATTTCCAATTATACTTGATAAGAAAATATAATAATAGTAATGTTTTGTTTTGCTTTAAAGCTTCCCAAGTACAATTTTAAAAAATGGGTGTACAAACTATTATGAAATTCATTCATTTGCTTATATTTGTTGTTGCTGTCTTTAACCCAGAGGATCAGTTTTAAATAATGGTCCTTTTCCTAGCAAATGAAATCACTGATGCTAAATGTCACAATGATTGAATAGTTGCAACTTAAACGACATAGCAGTTTTGGAAAACAAAATGCTCTATTCATAGCTGGAAAGGGGGGAGGGGGTATTTAAAAGTGCTAGGCTGTACACATCTTTAGATTTTTCAGCTTCTCTTGATTAATTCCTACCCTGCTTTTAATAATTCGTTTGACCAATTTGCTGGACTATATCCTTCAATTTACAGGATCTGGCACCTAAAAATATCAAGCTTACTACATTACATGCTTTCAAAAAAATATGCAAACTGTGTTACATTAGTAGTGTATACATCAAAAACCTACACCTGTCACCCTAATTTAATCTCATAAAAAAAATTCATTGAACTGATAAAAAGTAAAAAAAAAAAAAAAAAAGGAAGAAGAAGCTATGCAGCAAGTGACATAGCTACATCTACCCTGCTGGTGGAAGATAAATGTATTCAAGTTCTTAATATGATCAAGCAGATGGGATCACATGGGCAGAGCAAAATCATGGATGTATGCTTGCTTTTAGTTCTTCTGTGTTTAGTTTTTCAATACAATGCTTTCACAGTTACTGGTTTTCTGGTTAATAATAGGACTGTCAATTAATCACAAGTAATTCACGTGATTAACTCAAAAAAATTAAAAGCAATTAATCGCACTGTAAAACAACAGAATACCAACTGAAATGTATTAAGTATTTTTGGATTTTTTCTACATTTTCAAATATATTGATTTCTATTACAACATAGAATATAAAGTGTACAGTGCTCACTTTATATTATTTTTGATTACAACTATTTGCACTGTAAAAATGATAAAAGAAATAGTATTTTTCAATTCAGCTCATAGAAGTACAGTAGTGCAATTTTTATTGTGAAAGTGTAATTTACAAATGTAGATTTTTGTTTGTTTGTTACATAACTGCACTCAGAAACAAAACAATGTAAAGCTTTAGAGCAGCGGTTCTCAAACTTCATTGCACCGCAACCCGCTTCTGACAACAAAAATTACTACATGACCAGGACGGGGACAAAGCCTGAGCCTGCCTGAGCCTTGCCACCCCAGACAAGAGTGCCAAAGCCCAAGCCCTGCCACCCCAAGGGGGGGGGAAGAAAGGGGGGCAAAGTCAAAGCCCCAGGCCCCAGCAAGTCTAATGCCAGCCCTGGTGACCCCATTAAAATAGAGTTGCAACCCACTTTGGGGTCGCTGAGAACTGCTGTTTTAGAGCCTACAAGTCCACTCAGTCCTACTTCTTGTTCAGCCAGTTGCTGATGCATCCGATGATGAAAATAATCATGCATTGGTCTGCACTGCTTTGGATGGTTATCAAGCAGAACCTGTGATCAGCATGGACACATGTCCCCTAGAATGGTGGTTGAAGCATGAAGGGAATTATGAATCTTTAGTGCACCTGGCACATAAATATCTTGCGATGCCGGCTACAACAGTGTTCCTGTTCTCACTTTCAGGTGACATTGCAAACAAGAAGTGGGCAGCATTGTCTCCTGCTAATTGTAACCAAACTTGTTTGTCTGAGCGATTGGCTGAAGTAGGACTAAATGGACTTGTACCCTCTAAAGTTTTACATTGTTTTATTTTTGAATGCAGTTATTTTCGTATATAATTCTACATTTATAAGTTCAACCTTCATGATAAAGAGATTGCACTACAGTACTTGTATTAGGCGTATTGAAAAATACTATTTATTTTGTTTTTTTACAGTGCAATTATTTGTAATAAAAATAAATATAAAGTGAGCACTGTACATTTCATATTCTGTGTAACTGAAATAAATATATCTGAAAATGTAGAAAACATCCCAAAATATTTAAATAAATGGTATTCTATTATTGTTTAACAGCGCGATTAATCACACAATTAAGATTTTTTAATCGCTCTACAGCCCTAGTTAATAATAATGGTTCTTGATAGAAATGACCAAACTTGTCTTGTTAAAATATGACACATGCACACAACACAAAATTTCAGTTCTATCCAAAATTGAAATGTTTGCTAAATGTGGTTGTTATTGTTTCCCCCCTCTCTTATTTTTATGTGCATATGAACTCCAAGTCCTGTCCCCCTTGCCCTTATCCCCCATGTCTCTCTCTCTATGTGTAACCTGTTCTTATGAAATTTCTAGCTCAGAGGCCTGATCCGCCAAACACACACTTCAGCAGGACTATTCACAAGTAAGATTACTCATATGTGTTAAGTGTTTTCAGGATAAGGTTCAAACTTGCAAACCCAAGAAGTCTGGTTAGCTCAGATAAACATTCAAACTTGTGGATGCTTCGCCTAACAGAACCTGTGAATGCCATGGTGAATTTAGATCCTTATTCTACTTTTAACTACTATTTTTTATTTAAAATTACAAGAACAGTAGCAAGAGCCATGGCTGGTAAAAGGTTTGGCTCCCGCTGTTTTAATACATTACAGAAGACTGACTAAATATTGAGCTGCTTGAGTCGACTGTGACAGGTTAGGAATATACTGCACAGGGAGTTCAGCCAAATATACCCTCAGAGCCTTAAAAGTCAAAAGAAGAACTTTAAAATAAAAGGATTTGCATAGGGTACAGACTTGAAAAGTTATTGTAATATAATTTGACTAAATCAGAACAAATTCAATTTCTAACTCATGGGAAATCCCAATATTTCAACATTTTTTTTTCATCCTGAATTGAATGAAATGTTGAAATATTTAAATTTTTCACGGAAGGGAAATTTCTGAAGGATCTGACTCTGAAGGCTACTCATACAGCAGGATCACACTGCAGAGCAGACTGGTTGCGTCAAGAGACAGTTCATCCTGGAGCATGTTCCTGAATCAGACAGAGACAGATCAATTTTGATTGGGAAATGAGGAAACATTTGTTTCAACATTTTCACATCCTGATGTTTCATTTCAGTTTGTTGAACTGACTGACTCTTAGTTTCAAGTCAGTTCAACACTAAAGTTCATTACCCTATTGTATTGCTTTGCCTCATGGGAGTCAGAGTTCAGTTTGATTGCTGCCTCAATTCTCCCAATAGGAGAGGCTCTGTGGCTAGCCTACATCTCTGTATCGCACATGATGCACTTTCAGCCATGTGACTCCAATGATGCACCACTCTGGTACATCAGAAGGAAGTCTGTGTTGCATCATGGGATATGTATTCTGGCCACAGAACCCAGTATATAAGAGAGAATAGAGACTCAAACAACAACTCCCATGAGGCAATAGTCCACAGCTGAGAAATACAATTCAATGTTGGATTGATTTGAAGCAAGATATTTTGGGTGAGTTCAATAATCTGAAATAGACTAATTGGGGTCAAACTCACCTGAAACAAAATATTTCATTTCAATTTCCCAGACAGAAAATCAAAACATATTTGGGAAATTGAAATGTTGTCAAGGAAAATTTTAATTTTGCAGAAACTGCAATTTCTGTCAGAAAATCATTATGATGGAAAATTTTTGACTAGCTGTAGTTATGACCCCTACATTCCCATTAAAATATTTGAATAATTTGTAGTCTTCATATACAGTAGACCAGAACACCAGAAAAACAAAGAATTTCAATAATATCATTAAACTGGCTAAAAACACATTTTAAGCATTCTAAACTGTTTTTACTGAACAGTGGCTGCTGTCTTGCTTTTCTCAGCTGGGAGGCATTGTGGCCTAGTGGATAGAACACTGCAGTCGGACTCAAGAAACTTAGATTCTAATCCCAGTTCTGCCACTAGCCTACTGGGTTCCCTGGGGCAAATCAATTTGCCTATTTTGCCTCAGTTTCCCCATCTATAAAATGGAGATAATGCTTTGTAAAGCATTACAAAGGTGTGCTTTGTAAAGTACTTTGAGATCTACTGATGAAAAGCTAAGTAGTATTATTTTGTTATTAAAATGTAATTTTAGTAATACAGTACACCTTCGCTATAACATCCTTCATTATTACAAACCTCCGCCCTTAATAAACCCAATTCCTGGATCCCAACTACAGTTCAGTACTGTTTAAAAAAAAAGGGAAGGGGTGTTGCACATGTTTGTACAATTTCTATTCAGGGTTGAGTCCAAGAGCAAAAACTTAAGGAGTGGGCCACAACCTGGGTTGAAGCTGAAGCCCCAGTGGTGGTGCAACTTTGGGGGCTGACAGCCGGGAGCCCTGCTGCTGTGCAGGCTAATAGCCAGGAGCCCAAATGCTGTGGGGGTGATCAGCTGGGAGCCCGGAACCTGGCTGCTGTGGGGACCGACAGCCAGAACCACTCTACCTGCAGCTGAAAACACAGAGGTCACCTAAAATCTCCCTCCCTGACCAACTTGTAGCCATAGTTTTTAATATGATTAATAATAATAATTAGTTAATTTAGCTAACACCTTTATTCAAGGTGACTTCATTAACTTACTCCAGCATTTTATGGTTCATTTTGATTGTCCTTTCACTATAATGAACCCTTGGCTATAACGAACAAAAGGTTGTATTCTGACAGTGAGGGTGTATTGTATAAGATGAATTAGATGTCACTCCAATTATAAACCTAGAACTAAAGAAATAGTCGGACTCTTAATACTTTGAACCTCTCACCAGTCCCAGCAAAGATAAATGTACCATTAGCATCTCAAAAATAAATCATATTTTTGCTCTCATGAGCTATAAGTCAAGGTCAGTGTATTGTTGGTTTTACATTGATAGATGGTATAGCTTTAACTTTTCAAGTGATGTCAGATTTAACAGGAACTTCAGGGCAGAGTGATAAAAGCCTAACATGATTCAGACAACAATGGCAGGAATCAATATTAAGTTTGAAAACCTGAAGTTCCAGTGGATGGAAAATTGAAGGGATAAAGATAAGGATGAACAGGCATAATACTAACTGAAAATAGCAATAATGGTAAAGTAAGGCATTTAGAAATTGAACTGATAACCTAGAAAATAAATTCAAATTAAGAAATATTAGATTAGTATGATAAGGAAATTGACACAACTCTGCTCAAGGGGTAGGACACCTCAAAGTGTATCTTCACAAAGTCCATTCAATCCTCGTGTCTCCAAAGCCATTGTGAGCTGATTTCAGGAGCTAAGTAAAGACGGAGCTGATAAATGAAAAGATCAGGAAATTTTAAGCCTTTTTAATTCTGAAAAGTTCAAAATCTAAATTATTTCTTAATGTTTAGAGATGCTTTGTGTGATGCAGCTGCACATGCAATTTCCATTACGTCAAGTGTCTCTTATAATTTCATAGCAACACAGGTTTTCTGACTAAAATACTAGACATGAGTTTTTGCATCTATAATAAACTAAGTTTAGTGCCTCTAGCTATCAAGGAACACAAGCTGCTTGAGAACAGCTAGATATTACCATAAAATAAATTAACAAACAAAATTGTTGCTTCCCTACAGCCAAGAGTAAAGCTTCAGCAGTTCAACCGTGGAGGTTGGGGGGGAATAACTCTCCGGGCAGAGTTAGTTAAAAGTCCATGTACAACAGGAGCTAGTCTTGGAGCTTCTTTGCCAGATAAGGCAGAGAGAGAGCTATATGACCATCCCATCAAATCATTGGAAACGTTTGATGCTGTTCTCCTCTCACAAAAAGTTCCTTCAGGGACGAGGCTGTCTTTCTGTGTCAGAAAATGTGCACAGATTACACAGGACAAGAGGCTTCTTTCAGTCATTTCATACTGATATTTCTCAAAGCTTTGGAAGATTCTCTTTAAGGTAAGGAACATAAATGTCTCCTACACCTAAAAAAGAGAAACTCTCTACTTTATCAGAGATGATCTGTTAGACATCAAAACCATAATTCTAATGTCAAATCCGCAGCTGTATTTTCTATGTTTTATAGACCCTGAAGGGTCAGGCAAGTTCAGTCCTCAAATGATTGAATGAATTAATCAAATGCAAGCATTTCAAGATGGTTGGTTGTATATCACAGTAGTTGATCAAGGGGATTACTTCGCATGTATTGATTTGCATGATTCATATTCCCATATCAGAAAGCCAACATCACTTATGCTAATATGTGCTGCACAAAATCTTTCACTCTCCCCGTGACCACAAAAAGTTACAACCTTAAGAAAACAACAACAAAATTTACTTAATACCTGCTCTGAACTGGTTGACAATGATATTTGGGAAATCACCTCAAAAAAAAAAATCAAAACAAATCAATACCCAGTAGCTGCTAGCAAGTATAAAAGAAATCACTAAATTCCTTCCTGAATTTCATCACTTAGGTGCTATAACGTTTGACTCCCTGCTCGGGAAAGAATAGAAAAAGGACCATGTGTATTTGTACAAAAGCAAAAGAAAAAAACTTGCACCTGTTTGGTCTGATATCCTCGTACAGATAAATATCTGAGTATGGCTTCATGCATGTGTTCAGATGATAGGACTCAGGACAAAATTTTCTCAAATCAGTATGGTCCAAGTTAAGCACCAAAAATACAGCAAAATACTATTTGAATTAATGGATAAATACTGAAATCTGATAAAAAGGCTATCCATGTCAGAGCCAGCTTGTGTGATTATCACCATAAATGAATCTTCAAAAGGATAGGTAACATATCTCGACAAGCATTTTGTTCAGACCAATGAGTAAAAGCAGAGGGAAATGTACCAGTGTTACAGGATTCAAGATGGTGAGCAGAGCAATTCTGGCACTGAAAACATTTCTTACACACAAAGCAATGCTAATGCAGTTGGACAACACCTCAGCAGTATCATATATAAACTGACAAGGCAGAACCAAAAGTTCATCCCTGCTAATGAATAGAGGCTCTCAGGTGGCTTCAATGGGCAGGATCTGACTCTGAGGGCTGCTCATACAGCAGGATCACACCATGCAGCAGACTGGTTGAGCCAAGAAACAGTTCATTCTGGAGTACGGTTCATGAGTCAGAGCCAGACTGAGACATAGATCAAATTTGCAATCTTTGGGTTGGTTACCCAGAGACTGATCTCTTTGCTTTGAAAAAACAATGCAAAACTCAGTCTTTTATCCCCCATTTTGAGAGCAGGTCATGTTCCCAATACATACATTCCCAATTTCCCAAATAACCCCTCAACTTCGAAAGTACCCATTACACAATTACACCTTTATATCTGTTCCTTTTTGGAGTTAAAACATTCTCTGTGGTTCTAGTCCTATTCCCTTTCTTCCCTCACTCATTGTTAGAGGACAGAGAGTAAGGGAAAAAAGCTGAAAAGGAAAGAAGAATGGGGACAGTGTGGACAATATTTTTGCCCTCTTCCCCAGTGGTTAAAGAGCACCAGAACACTTCCAAAGAGAAAAAAAGGTGTTTGGGGAGGTCTCAGATTAAATGTACAGAATTAATGTTGCATGGCAATTGGGAGGTTAAGCTGAGTGAGGACATGGTGATGAGTAAACTCTCTTGCTCATAGGTTCTTATCAGAACGTACAGTCCAGTTTTCCTCCTACAAGTGGCCCAGCCAACTAGCACACCTTGAGGAAACATTGCAGGTGAGGGGGATGGAGGGGGCGAGGTAACAGAATGGCACTAAGACCTATCGGGTAACACAAAAGTCTACACTAGAAAGCTATCCCATCCTTGGAGACCAGTTTGCACTGCTGAAGTATCAGCAATTACAGCATGATTCAACTCCCCACCTTCCACTTCCCAAACACATACACAGTATCCAGGCACTTGTACCCACTTCCTTAAGACAATCTACTGACAGGTGTGTTCTGTGCCAGTTTACAGGAGCAGGTAAAGATTAAACTGTAGCTGACTCAAACCAGAGTTTAACAAAGCTCCTACTTTGCTTCTTCTCAGGAGCATCTATACCTACTTCTTCCCCTCAACAAGACAGAAAGGTTTTTTTCCTTACCTTTCCAAGATCTGCCAACAGCTGTCATGAGCTCATGAGTATCACATTATGATTGCACTTCCTTCGTGAGCTAGCTAGCAAAGAAACAACATCTAGGGCAAGGACTTTTGACTACAAGATCCAGAGAAAAGCTGATTGTCACCTTGTTTAGCCCTAATTTGTCATCAGTCTTTCTCTGGAGAGATCACAATTTGATTTGTTAGTCTCTGTACTTCCAAGTCTATCTAATGATAGTCAACAACTTAAATGATGGATGACATACTTTGGGTTTGGGGTTTTTTTTTAGCTTTTGTATGCAGCAATTAAAGTAAATTAAAACAGATGGTTACAGTCCGGTCATGTTGTTTTATGGTGTCCCATACCCTTAGGAAGACCACCATCACACAGGGTATGTTACACCACAAATGAAGGTTGAGGACTAGCATGGGTAGGTGTACTATGATAACTGATGTGTGTGTGTTGCCTTCCTGCTCCCTGTTCCTGCTCCCAGGACACAAGTGTTCCCGTTCCTGTTTCTTTGTGTGTGTGTTCATAGCACTGGGTGTGTGCAGTCACTCAGGGGCTGCTGCTGAAAATACCTGCTATTTGGATTGCTGTTTTGTTCAAACTGCTGCTGACATAACTGGTTCGTGGTTAATACGTGTTTCAATTGACCACCTAATTGCATGTCTTGCCTCAATTTCCTTGTGTTTTGGGATTGCAGCTTTGGGGTGCATCAGTGTGTAATGCACACCCATACTATCTTTAATGTAGCTGGTACAGGTAAGTGTGGAAAACGAGGATATAGTAGTGAGGATGTGATAGCATGGGCTAGCGACCCCAGTACAAGCCCATGAGACTCTGAACATGTACTGTACCAGGGTCCTGTGTCCTGTACTGTACCAGGGTCCCTGCTACCATGTCTACCTGCTGAAATTTGTGGTGCAGATGTTTCCTTATAAACACTCTAGAATAATGTACTTGGAGAATGAGTCCCTATTAGTATGAACAGAAAGTTTGGAAATTGACACTAATATCTAAGAATTGCTATTTTCATTCTATGCTGATTACAATTCTATTGTTCTTTGATGGTGGGAGACATCCATGACTATTAGTCAGGTTAGACTTTGGACTAGTCTGTTTTGCTAAAATGAGAGTTCTCTGTGAAGATCGACCTATAATTCCTTCCCCCATGAACATTTCAGGATAAGGAGGAAACAGATGGTACTTAAGCTGTGAAAATATTGATTCAGATGAACCCAATACAAAGGAGATTTTTCCAAATGTCAACTTTTTATTTGTTTTGGGTTCCTCCCCACCACATCCTCTTAAAAATAGCTAGTAGTGAATCTATTCAACTGTTTATGTGATAAATATTTATTTATTATTGTAATTATTGTAAGTGATTAATCCTGTCTCTGCTGGAAAGTGATGTGTATTTCATGGAGATCACATTTAAATACATTACTGCTATGTATAATATCAGGTTAAGTGTTGTATTTGGAGACAGGACATTTGATCCATTAGCCAATGAGAGTCCAATTACCACCCACTGTATCTGTGAATGGTGTATGTATAAATGTCATTGTCCTTCTCTTTATTCTCCGCCAGCATGGAAGAACTGGCGTTATGTGATCTATTGATTTTATTCCATGGTAATAATATCCTCAATCTGGGATTGGATTTTTTTTTGTTTTGTTTTTTTTCAAATAAGCAGGACTGCAAGAAATAATAATTCTTTGAATCTGGAACTGTAGCCACAGCTTCATACATTGGGCCTACAAGCAAGCTGTCAGAGGAGTAGCAGATTGCAGTGAGTCTTCAGGATCAGGCATGCATGACTGCACTGGCATGGCTTTTGGGGGATGTTATGGAATCAGTTGTTGCCAGAACTCTGCTCTATAGAAATCCCTGCAGACCTTAATAGTGCATCAAGATGAGAATTATTCTGATTCTAGAACAGAGGCAATTTCTCAGAGTTGAGCAGCTTTGCCTAGAGGCATTTCCCCTGCTCCATACTGGTATAGACACCACATGAAAAGACAGGAACAGAATTTAGACTGGCCCATATACAGATTACAGCAGCCACATACTGTTATTGAAAAGAATTAGTAAACAGACAACAATGTTAGGGAAGTCTGTTGGAGGCAAAGTAGTGAAATTCTCTTTCTTGCTGTTTGGAAGGAATGTGCAAAGATCAAAGTCCAAAGATTTGGACCAATTGAAAAAAAATATGTAAAATGTTTGTTGTTTTTAAAATACCTGAGACTGAACTTTTATATAAATTGTTGATTGCCTTATTTGGGCTTCCAGTTAAAGGGTAACAGTTAAATGTTAAATAAATTTTGCACCTGCTAATTGCAGCACAGTATGAAATGTCAGCTAAATGGGAATGAAAAATTGCTCCCAAATCACAAAAACAATTCAAATAAAGATGGAAAAAGTGGCTTAGGAGAATCAAACTATATGAAAATCTGAACAGGCATGGATAAATCCTCCCTAACTAAAGCATGTTTCCTCATTATTATAAACCAACTATCTATAAAGCCAAGGAAAATAATAATTGTTTGTGTTGGTATGAGAGTGTACAGCTAATAATAGAGTGTGCACTTAAAGTACATTCCACTTTTAGAGCTCTTACCAGTAGAGATGGTAAGAAAATAGTATTTTCCCCATGGAAAATTTCAGCTTTTTGGCAAAATATTTCTACTGACAATTGAAATATTTTTTTTCGAAGTGGTGCTGTGGTGTCTCATGGGAATTGTAGTTCAGATGCCTTGCACTGCCACCTTTCTGTATTGGTCAGGCTCTCTGGCCAGACCACATTTCCCATGATGCATCACAATCAGGGCTGCTATGAAGCACCTTAACAAGATGACACCAAATGGTGCATTATCAAAGATGTCCAACCCACAGAGACTTGGAGCCTAAGGCACCTAAACGACAATTTCTAACGGGCACTATGGCACCAGTTTAAATTGAAATGTTTTGATTTTCAGCCCAAAAGCATTGGGGTTTTAGTATTTCATTGACCTGTCAAAACTTTACATGGAAAGCAGACATTTTTTGTGAAAAATTTCATTTAGTCAAAAATCCAATTTTCTGACAAAAATCAGTTTTGATGGAAAATTTTTGACCAGCACTACTTACCAGTTCCATTGATATTCCCTATACAGATAAAAGGGAATGCTGCCAGAACTGCTATGCTCTCCAGAGCTAGGAAGAAATTTTTGAAGTGTGCCCACTGTACAAAGTGGAAATTAAGAACAGGAAAAGGTAGTTTGAGTATCATGAAAATTTCTCAACCATTAAATATTTTATACCAGGGCTAACCTTCCAATGGAAAAGGAGGAAGCCACATTAAGTAGAGATGGCATGATAAACAAACAAAAGATTAGAAAATATTCCTTAAAGAACAATTGCACACTATCAGGTGAGAATAACCAGATAACCAAAAGCTCTTTTCCACTTCTCAGTTATATCAAACAATATTGAAATTATTCAGTAAAAGGAGAACAGTGTTTGGAAAAAACCACTGAACCATTCAGGCACCAATATTGATTACATACATGTGTCACTCATCTGGAATGACTTTTACACATTTGCCCCTTCTGTCACTCGCTCAAATCATGCCAACTGAAATGTCACTCTAAGCCAGGCTGCAGGCAACGAGCAAGATTTTTCCTTTAGCTTCTTTTTCTGGCCTTCTGAGCAGCCAAAACTTCCCCTCCCTCCTGCTTTTCACTGCTCCTTTGGTCCCTCTGTAACTGTGAGTGCAGCCCAGTCCAGGAGGAATTAGAAAGAAGGAGGTACCCAGAACTCCTGATTTCTGGTCCTGAGCAGCAGCACATTCCACCCCCAAGAAACAACCATGAGGAAGGGATATAGAACAAAAAGGATTAAGAAGAAATTCAGGGAGATAAATGAGTTAAGAGGGGAAGTGAAGAGGGGGAGTGGATCATTATGGAAAGAGGGTTGTTTAATTTCAGTGTAGATTTCCGGGTTCGGGCTGGAGCCCAGGTTCTAGGACCCCACGAGTCTGAGTCAGCTGGCACAGGCCAGCCATGGGTGTCTAATTGCAGTGTAGACATGCCCTATGCAGAGGCAAATTGGAGAAGGATGATCTTCAAGCTAATGCACAGGACTGGAAGTCAGGACTCGGGTTCATTCCCAGTCTGCCACTAATTTGCTGTGTGATCTTGTACAAGACATGTAATCATTCAGTTTCTCAGTTTCACTCTCAGTAAAATTGGACTATCACATAGATCTACCTCCTAAAGAGCTGAAAATTCTAAAATTCCTGGGATGGAAGTACTGATATTAACTTATTACAGTTAGATAGAGGAAGACAGACTGAATAAAAAACCTCTTGTTTCTTGTTATTTGTATTGCAGCATAGCCTGAAAGTGCTGAACCGATGGGTCCCATTGGGTTGTACAAACAGCTGTACAAACAGAGCAAGAGAAAGTCCCTGCCTTTAACAATGTATAGTCTACAAGACAGAAAATGTGGGCACACAGATGTGAAATCACTTGCCCTAAGTCACAGAGAAACCCAGTGGCAGAGCCAGGAACAGAATCTAGGTCTTCTGAGTCTGTCTAGTATCCCTCATCCACTATGCTGCACAATTACATGTTCTCTCTCTCGCGCGCGCGCGCTCTCTCTCACACACACACAAGCTCTGTGAATGCTTACCCTAGTTGGTGGATTTCTGAAGAATTTTGGCTTTCATTATTTTTTTTTAAATCCAACATTATGGATGCAAAAAGAAATCTCCCACCCTGTGGACCACATGAAAACTGATGTGCTCTGGTGTTTTCTTTACTGAGTCTGATGACAGAGTTATGCAAAGCAGCAGCATAGTGAAATTAATCCAACTTGGGTCAGTTTCACAGCTGTTTCTCAGAAACCACAGGTAGCAATGAAACTATAAAGTGTATATATACACTACACATAAAGGATCATATCATTTTCAGGCTCCTACTGCTTGGGAAACCTCTGAGCACCAACAGAGTTAGTCACTGGCATTATTCATAGAGAAGAAAATCTAAAAAGCAAAGGCTGGGAGAGCAGCAATAGTGGAGATTCACCAAACTAGCAGCAGTTAGAAGACTTTGGAGATAAAATGTCTTAGCCTCCTCAGAGCAGCAAAGTGGCTCCAAGTGAGGGAAGACACAGAAAATTCCTTCTTCCTTTCCAGATGCTTGAGGGAGACATACCTTCAGATTTATCAGATAACTACTAGACAAAGGATAATATGGAGGGCCTATATAGGCTCTGACGACTTCATGCTGATATAAATCCTAGCACCCTTCCTCTTCCCTCCAGCAGCAGATTTCAGGAAGCTGGGCTCACATGAGCATGTTCCCTTGGGCTTAGTTGGTGAAATCTACCCATCCCAACACTCTCATCTTTTGTATCTTCTCTCTAGTAAGTTTAAATCCTCCAACCAATGTGTGTGTGTGTAGTCCTGGTTTAGGCTCTTCTAGACATAATGTTATTCTACGTTAGCTCCCCAAAAATTGGCTGGGTTCCAAAGATATTAAAAGGAAGATTTCCGTGAGCTTTTATATCAATAATTTATGCTGAAATTACTGTCAATCTCAGGGCTGCTACTGTGCCTCACTGTGATTGGAGCTAATAGCTATTACCGGGATTTCATAGTTTCATTTAACATTAAGAAACCATCTGGAACTTTTATTTCATGCTAACACATAATGCCACAGTTGTGCTCAATATAGTCAGCAGCTTTATCTTGCTATAATGAGAGAGAAACACACATGCACTGAATCAAATTATACCTTCACTCATATTTGTGCATTTCTGCTGAAACCATATTTTCATAGAATTTAATGTCAGATCTAGTGTGACCTCCTGCATAATACAGGCCAAAGATCCTCACATAGTCATCTCTGCATCAAACCCATAGCCTGTTTCACCTATATCTTATCTTTTCAAAATATATTCAGTCTTGACTTAAAGTTGAAAGGGGAAGAGAATCCATCACACCTTGAGGTTAGTAAGCCCTGGTACAAATTAAGCACCACTTTAGATACAATGTTGTAAATCCACATTGACTCCAATAAATGTATTTACACCAGTGTAATTGAGAGCAGAATTTTACCCTAAATTTAACAACTGAGTCCTGTGCTCTGACCTCACTTTCTTTGTTCATCCTTGCTGAAGTGGTAGAATTCAATAACAATGTACTAGAAGCACTACAGAATTGTGTTTTTTGATGCTATGTTTCTGTTGTGTGCAGTCAAGTCTAGTACATTTCAAACTTTTATATGCCACTGAAGGGAAAACATTTCCATGCAAGAGATGCAGTCATTGCTCTGCTGACTGTAAATGTTCTTCTGTTCTTGGAGGCAACATAGAGGCAGAAACAAGGAAATAAAGGAAGGAACGTGAGAATGATCAGAAACAAAACAGGATACATATTCAAACAGACGAACAACCCACAGATGCAAAAGAGAAGATGAGAAAGGTAAGTGTGAATAGAATGGGAAACAATAAGATCAATATATATGGGAGAAAATATGCAGAGAAGAGATAGGAGGAGACAGAAAAAACACGAAGGAGGAGAAATAGTGTCTGGAGAAGAAAGGAAAGTGTCATGTAGAATTTTTTTAAATAAAGAAAAAAGTTAAGGACAGAGAGAAAAACAATGCTGGCAACTGGAGTCAAAGACACTGCTAAGTAAAAACTGCCTTCTAATATTTTAGAGTCCAGCCTTCCGATCTGAAGGAGTATAAGATCAAAGTTTTCTACCAGACTAAAAAGACATTGACATCTGGTAGTGTTTTCTGGTAATGCAATAAATACCTTGTGTCATCTCTTTATGTCCTGGGACTTTAATCATTTTGATACTTTAAAAAAATCTCAGTTTTTAAACTTTTTCTGAATGTTGTTTTATTGGATTGCTACACATATTTCCTGTCATAAAAGCAGCTCTAATGGATTAGTTACTTCCATCAATTTCCTCAGCTCCTTTTGAAAACAAATATTCTGTGGAAGCTATTCTGAACCTTCCGAACACATCCTCTGAGGCAACAGGCTTACAAAGTCCTCAGTCACTGAAATTTAATCAATTCTTATTTTCCAGGTGAAAGTTGAAAGTGAGAATACAGAAAGTATGTACAGTAAAAGCTTTTTTATCTGGCATGCGTGCTTCCTCCGCCTGCAGGCGCCATCCCCGCAGCTCCCATTGGCCATGGTTCCCGGCCAATGGGAGCTGCGGAGCCAGCACTTGGGGTGGGGCGCTGGCAGCACGCAGAGCCACCTCGCCATGCCTCCACCTAGGAGCAGCAGGGACAGTTCACCGCTTGCGGGGAGCCACCCAAGGTGCTGGATCCAGCACCTGAAACCCCTCCTGCACCCCAACCCACTGCCCTGAGTCCCCTCCTGGACTCAAACTCCCTCCCAGAGCCTGCGCCCCACACTCCCTTGTGTGCCTCAATCCTCAGCCCCGCACACACACACACACCCAAACTCCCTACATCTTAGTTAACGGGAATTTTTCACTTACCGGCACCCCCCGTTTCCCCAACATGCCAGATCCAAAAGCTTTTACTGTACTTACTTATATATGTATCACTACCATAAGATTAGATAATGATTTCTGAGCTCTTTCAGCTAAATAAATGGTGAAACTTTTACTCTATGCAGCTGAGTAAAGGGATGTAAAAGTGCCTTTAACTCACCCTTGGCACTGCCCAGATCTCTGGCCACTCCATCAGTCCCAGTGTAACACAAAAGCCTCAGGGCTCTTCTGTGTTATAGTGGCATGTAATGGCTCTTAAGTGATACTTATGCTCACTAAGGAACTCCAGAGCATAATGCATTTGCCAGGCCTGGAGTATGCCCCTGCACTGGGGAGCCATAGGAACCTCTTGCGCTATCAAATCTGAAGGGCCAATCTGATCTGGCCCAGGATATGTACTTAATGCTAATTTGTGCCAACCTAGATAACTGACGGAGCTGGGGAAGTGGCATTTCCTCTATCTCTAATCAGGTTTCAATTTAGCTAAAAATTAGCACATTATATTGTCTGTTGAATCACCCTAGTCATAGGACAGAGGGCAGGGAGACGTTATATGAATCTGAGCTAGTCAAGATTCAGTTTGAAAGGTTCTTAGAAATGCAGTGTCCATAAGATTTGCCCAGCCCAGCTGTGATATTGATGACTGCAGTATCAGCATCTAGATATCTGAAGATAGATAGATATGTAATTAACTACGATAAAATTATTGACCTGATCCTGCAATCCCTATTCAAGCAAAACTCACACTCAGATCTAGCAATGCGAGATTCACCTGAGCGATTCGCCTCATCTCACTATTCTTGACTTACTCCATTAGAGTACACTCAGCATGCTGAGGAAAAATCATCAGAAAGATCTAAGCAGCAGACCCAAAGCCCTGCTTTTTTTTATTTTCAGGAGAAAATTTCAAGAAAAGGAAACTGCCTTTTTTACTTTCATGAGAAATTGTATGTACGAACAAGATGTTTCTTTTGCTGTCTTGCAAACCCACAAAAATGGGTTTGATTGCAGTGGGAATCATCTCACATGCCATATCTCCACTCAGCAAGCTTAATTGAAGGTTTTTTTACTTGCAGAATCATGTTTCAGCATTTTTTCCAATCAGAACATAAAGGGCCTACCTTGAAGAAAGTCATGGTTGCTCCATCTTCAACTGCACCATACTCTATCTTTGTCTGCTTGGCTAAATCATCAGCTGAATCAATGGGAGATTCCATGCGCTCCACTGTCAGAAAGGCGGCTAGGTTAGCAGTGTACGAGGAAATGATGATAAGCGTGAAAAACCACCAAATGCCTCCCACTATCCTGGTGGAGAGGGCTTTGGGCATAAGCTCAGAACCTAATGGAAATCAGGGGAGAAAGGTGAAACCAATGCACAGAAAACAATCCGCAAGCATTCAACACTTTTTTGTCACAGTGTTGAGAACAGAATCACTGCACAAAAAAATCTTTAAGCTACAGGCTTACATATTGCTTGTACAAACAAACACAACTGAAATGGAAAATTGGGACTGATTACACTTACAAGACAGATTTGGGGACTGTGGGAAACAAAGTATAGTAATGGGAGACTCAAGGTGCAGTTTTGGTCTGAGATAATGTACAACCCTATTTTTAATTTTTTGTTTTGGTTTCATGACAATGGAAAACAAAAAAGCAAAAGCAGTAATTGGAACTGGATTGTCAAAAGAAGCTTTATACTAAAAAAAAACTCGCAGCAGGCTTGAGCCTCTAAATTAATAATAATACTTACTGTAGCCCATCTACTGTGCTTATTCTTCAAAGTACTTAAAGATTAATTAAGCAGTTCATAAAAAACTTTTTTGATGAAAGAAAAATATGTTGTTGCTGAAAAAAGCAGATACAAATCCGAGAATTTCAACTCCCCATAACCATAAGAACCTTGACTTCTGCCACTTCTGTTGTAATAAAGTCTCGTATAGCAATTTCTCATATAAAAGAAAACATCTCCCATCTCTATAATTAGCCCACAATTTCAGATAAACATGGGTGGCTGTGCCACACATTTAACTTGATAGAGCAGCAATGACAATATTAGACTGTTATGCATAAAGTAGATAAAGATAGATTATAATGCAATGCTGGAGTTGCCTGCTCATGGCACTAAAGAATGGACAGGGTGCCACACATTGTATGGTAATTTGCATAATTATTAATGCCAATTTAGAGCCTAATGAGACAATTTGTAGCACATGAGCTCCTCTTGTGCTTAATTATTATGAACAGGGAAAAATGGAATTCAGTTTACTTAATTTGCATCAGAAATATATTTGTAAACTGGCATGTATGGATTTTTTTCCCATTAAATTATAGCTAATAATCATAAGGTAAACAATTTCAAGTTTTGCCATAAACAAAACATATAAAAAACTTTGAGAAGTATATATGTATTTTTTAAAGAAATAGTTTAGCAGTATTGATATATCATTGAAATAAAGTATTAGGGGTTTTTTAGTCAATTAACAGATTTTTATTACTACTTGGGTAAAATGGAATGAAGCCAAGATGGACTATTTTATTCCTGATAAATTATGTTGTTTATATTAGATTAATTAAGGAACTGGTCCAGCAAGGTAACACATCTTCAGATAAATGTAGGTTGTGCCAAACTTTCAACGTCAATGCAACAAAAAAGAAAAAGAAAAGAAGTGGTACCATGACTGGACTATTTGATCCAAAACAGTCCATCTTACCCTGCAGTTCATCTTACCCTTGCTGTTTCAAACAAAACAATGTGACAGACTTGGGCATGATAGCCAACTCCAGTGCCAGACTCTGCCTACAACTCTGCAAGGAAAAAAGTAGAAAAGTACCTTTCTGATGTAGTCGCTCCTAGGCCCTGTCAGTCAGACACTTAGACACCATAACACTACAATATTTCCTAATAAGCCCACCATCTTCAACGTATTTATTTTTTAATTAAAAATCAACACTAGTAGAGTCAAACAAGATTGGGAAGAAAAGAACAGTGGAAACGTTTGCCACAGTTGCCCCAATTACCACAAGTTCATATCTTACCAAAGGACTTAAACAGAACGCCACCTAGGCCTGTGAAACAGAGCCTGGTTAGGTGCTGACTGTCATGTACCCAAGGTAACGTCATGTCCAGCACTATATCCCACAGTTTCCTGGGAGCTAGGGGTGTCAGCAAAAAAATGTATGAGTTTCCTCTATCATGTATCCTCCTCCAGCATTAAAGGAAAGTGTTGTAAAGATATTAATCAATATTAAAGTGGCATTTAAATATTGATTAATGTGTGTACTAACTGGCCGCAATTCATATTATATGTATTTATGGGAAATTATTATAAATAACTAGAACTAGGCACATTTTGTGTTTGTGTCCAAACTTACTGTTGTGTCACAGTAGGGATGCGAGGCAAACTGAAAAAAAGCATCAAATATAGGACTGATCCTTCATCCATAACTTGGTTCCTTCATTAAGTTATTGTAGCATGTGTGGTGCAAAAGGCAAAATGGTATAAGGTAAGGATGGAGTATCAATCTTAACTAAAAGTATACTTGCTGTTTGTGGTCTGTGCCACAATCTTAATATTATTGGAAATTAGCAGCCATGCAGAGGGGATAACACTTTGGATTCATATGAACCTTGATGATCCATTGGGGAATTCTGATGTAAATCCACCAGATTTGGCTCATTCATCCAGGATATCTGTCTTTCAATTGGCCAGGTTAATGACTCTGTTCCATCTTTTTTTCAAGAAGGATAGAGGATGTGGATTCAAAGTTAATATTGTTCTGATGAGCATTAATTTGAGAGGTTTCTGTCTGAAACCCCATGATTTTCCCCCACTCTGTCCCTCCTAGAGATGACGATGTCCCATCCCCCAAATTTTGTAGCACCCAAGATGTGCAACTCTCATGTATGGCTCTATCAATATCTTGGAGAAAGACAAATGCCATATAGACCTCCTCTCTACTCCTGTGTGTTTTGGCCCAGT